>NC_137178.1:14570200-24570200 GCF_951804945.1 Podarcis cretensis | reverse complement strand
ATTTATTTCAATTTATATCCCCCTTCCTTTCAAAGGAGCCCAAAGGAGATTGATTTAACTAAATCTAGGGCTTTGTTCGTGCAATGTTGTGCATGTCACCTGGTGTATATATAGTACAGCTAAGTTCATTATTTTAGTTACCTCTGTAATGTGCATTCTGTAATCTTCCTGTGGATATGCACTTGATTCAGGCAGTGTTAGAATTTTGTTAGGTTTTGGATAGCTGTTAAAAAGAAGTTACCTCATGTTGCTGCATTCAGTTTTAGTGGGTGCAATAAACATCTTTTGATTCCTAGTCCTGAATAATGAATCAATTAATATTGACTTAACAGCTCATTAAAATGAATAATAATAATTTTATTATTTGTACCCCTTCCATCTGGCTGGGTTTCCCCAGCCACTCTGGGTGGCTTCCAGCAAAGATTAAAAATACATTAAAATAACATTACACATAGCATTGCAGCTATGTGGGTAATAGAACACTATCTTTTTATGATGGGGTGGTTTTGCATTTTCTGACTAGTGATAAATGCATTGGTAAGTCCACCAATCGCAGTGAAATGTGGAACAAATGACTGTGTTAAGATACATTTTAAAAGAAACTTGGAAACACATACACTAAGTAGAAGAATAGACGCATTGCCACCCTACCCTATGTACCTTCCCCACCCTCCAACTCTCCCCCCCTTTTTTCTTCCCGACCTTATACTGCATGCAACACTAACGCCTCACAACAAATGAAACTGAGTTGTAGAAAACAAAACTTGAAAAAAAGAGACAATGCACGTAATTCTTTTTGTAAACTAAGACATCTTTAATAAAAGTTTTTGTTAAAAAAACACCTCTAGAGGGCTTCACCACTAGAGGGCTTCCAAACACCGCATTTTTCACTGAGCTGCATGTGACTCCTAAGAGATGAGGTTCTTGCCTCTGTTTTTAATCTAAAGCGATGTTTTAAAAGTTGTATCTGTATGTACCAGGAGCATTAGATTTACTAATGCTATAAATTACTTGAATGTTTAGCCTTTTCATGTAGTCACGGTTTAATGTTCTGAAATGTATTTTGTGCCCGTGCACAAGTCAAGCTTCTCAGCCCAAGTAGCGTTGAGATGCTGCTGGTGTTTGCATCTTGGGCTAAGGGTGAAATGCAAGTATGTACGGTGATTGTGCCTTGTGTGTGTCACATTTATGGCAGTCAAGATAGTAGACTCTGCAGTAGTCACACAACATGACTTGATTCCCACGTTTGGAACAACTTCATAAAGTGTAAAAGAAAAATGCTTTAATAATTTGCTAAAATGCTTCCTAAAACGACTCATCTCTATGCTTGTTCTTTTACTTTCAAAGCAGACGACGATGAAGGAGCTTTTAATATTATGTGGCTTTTAACAGAATGCTCATTCCTAACAGTTTGATTGGAAACACTCTTTAACTAAAGCTATATTTTTTGTTTTAAAACAAGGCACACCACATATTTGGATGCAGTCTCTTATATCTGTCTTGCCCACAGGCTTTCTGGCTATATACTTTAAAATATAAACATTTAAAAATAGACTTGTTGTGTTCACAAATAAAACATATGCCCCATGTGAAAAACGACTGTGCAAATGAAGTCCTTTTATTACATTAAAAAACAAACACTGTTAAAATGCTTTGTTTCTAAAACTTTTGCCGATGACTATGTATTTCTGCAAAATAGCAGACAATATCTTTAAGGCCGCTTACTAATAGACTTTGGCCATTAGGCGTTATGAAGTAAAGAAAGTAGTATTAATTTCAAAATAGACATAGAGTCTAGCAATAAAATGATTCGACTTCGTTGTTAACTAAATGGGTTCCTTGTCTGTAAAGCCTGAGGAATATTTGTTCTCCGGAGCTCACTGACATTTTTTGTAGACACACTAAAAGCAAGAGATACTTGCATATCTGCAAGCACTGAAGAGTAAATGTGTAAATCGCTAATGCATGAATCTCAGCTGTGCTTGGATCTGCGTGCTCCAAAGTTCTTTTAATGACACCGATCTGGCTGTGGCTGGGACTTGTGTTAACTGTGATTCATATCCATCTTGTTTTTGCAGTTACAATGGGGGTTCAGAACCAGCTTTAAGTGTCCAATCTGATCCTCATCATTATAGCTTATCCTAGCACTTTTTTTTTTTGCAAAGACTTACTATAGAAGTCTTCTATTACTATAGAAACAGCGAAGATCGCACAACTTACAACAATCTGATCCGATACAGAAATGTCATAATAAAAACATAACTTTGAAATGAACAACTTATATCAAATAAAGTAATATTCAGTAATCCATTGGGATTACAATAAAGTAAAATTAAATATCAGCAAATAAACGAAAATTCACTCTTAATTGCAATAAATATTTTCTAAACTATAATAAATAAAAATAACAAGTTACAGTGCATAAAATAACACAGTACAACTTGAGAAGCAAAGACACACACTATCTATCTATCTATCTATCTATCTATCTATCTCCCTATCTCCCTGAACTCCAGATTGGGCTGGGAGAGAATCCCATCTGAAATCCTGGAGAGATGCAGCCTGTCGTTGTATTCTTGAATGGTCTGACTCAGTGTGAGGCATAATCCTGCATTTCTGTGGATGCAAACTTTTACACATTTAACCCGAGAGCAAGCCCCATAAACCTCCACTGTTGGTCTGTAGGTTCATATTTTTCTTTAGTATTTTGGTGCAGATCCATAGGATGCCACCCTATGGTGTTAATTACAGAGATCTAGATTGTGGTGGTGTCAACAGCCCAGCCAAAAACAGTATGTGCTTCATCTGAGGCAGCTACCTCCTGGACTTTCCTGTTGGAAAGGCGGATGGTTTCGCCACTTTAGGACAGAGTTGTGTAGGGTCCCTCTGCCAAACAGTAGCCAAGGAAGACTCCTGCTGGCTTCTTCTGTGGGAAAGGATAGGGCAAGGGGAAGCTTGCCAGCTTGGCTCCTCTGAAGTGAGGCATACTAGACATTGCTATCCAGCTGATTGGAGCAACCCATGCTTACATCCTGCAGGAAGGCTTGTTGCTTGCCAAAGGTCTACACCACAGTCACCAGGGTCACTGAAAAAATATTAAAAGTTGGGTTCTTGGGAGTAAGGGCCCATGAAACAAGCATTTGTCCCCCCAAATGGACAACACAACATTTTAGAGCCCTTTAGAGACATTGAAACTGGCCTCAGTCACTGCTTTCTTCCTCAATCTTTTGCAGCCATTATTCTCAACAGTTATTTATAAAATAAAAACTAGTGGAACATACCACTACCATTGTAAAGTCAGCAACACTGCTTACCTTTGGGACTGACAGTAGATTCCTTTCTGTGCAGTATTATGTATGTTAAAGCTGCCCAGATGCTATGAACTGAAATCTGAGTGGCAGGGTGTTTGCTTTCATTTTGTTAGTTTCTAAAATATTTTGGTAGATGCTCTTTGGATAATCAGTCAGTGTCTATATACAGCCCATCATCTTCCTTCTACAGCAATTGCTGTTTCCTTCGGGAAGGAATTAACATACAAATTTCTGAATGAGGTTCTCATCGAGCAGTTTTCTCAAACTATGCTAATTAGGTTTGGATAGAAGAATCCCCTGTGCATCTAGTTACTGAACCTTTTGACAGTTTCCAAGCATATTGGTGTAGATGTTCCAGCCTTGTGAGGAATGGAAGAATTTAGGAGCAGACTTCGGTTTGTGTTAAGTCTTTCGAATGGCTGCCTTATTTTAAGACACCCTGCAGTATACTTTTCCAGATTCAGAATCGAAGCATGATAGACTTTCCTTTTTTTTAAGTGCACAGAACTTTTGGGTAGGGGGAGGGTGGGACAAAGAGGCTGCTTAAGCACCAATATTTTAACATGTTTTAAGTTACTTATAGCATTTGAACACGTCATTGGCGAGAAATTTAACTTTGTGGTGACTCTGTCACGTTCTTTTCCCACTCGAATGTTGTTCTGGTTGTCTGTGTCCTCTTCTGTGCTGTCTGGCAAATGCTGAACTGCACTGTTTTTTGGTTTTTTAATTCAAAATGTTCCAAACCAGGCACCACATTTGTATTGTCTTGTGCCATGCTTTTAAGTCTTAGCTGTGATGAGTTTGGGCCATCACACAGTAAGAAAGGGGAGGACAAATTTATCACTGTATAAGGTTTAGATTAGAAAGTGGAGGGAGGACAAATAATTCTTAGTTCCTTTGTTGCTGCTTTGTTGTCTCTCATGAAGTTGGAGGAGGAGGTACAAAGGGGAAGATGTATAGATGTATGGTTCTGTCCATCAGTTAGGAGAACGAATGTCTCCCTGTGCAGAGTAAGCAGCAACAAAGGAAGTAAGGTAAAGGTAAAGGGACCCCTGACCATTAGGTCCAGTTGTGAACGACTCTGGGGCTGTGGTGCTCATCTTGCTTTACTGGCCGAGGGAGCCAGCGTACAGCTTCCGGGTCATGTGGCCAGCATGACTAAGGTGCTTCTGGCGAACCAGAGCAGCGCACAGAAACGCCGTTTACCTTCCCGCCAGAGCAGTACCTATTTATCTACTTGCACTTTGACGTGCTTTTGAACTGCTAAGTTGGCAGGATCAGGGACCGAGCGACGGGAGCTCACCCCGTTGCGGGGATTCGAACCGCCGACCTTCTGATCGGCAAGCCCCAGGCTCTGTGGTTTAACCCACAGCGCCACCTGCGTCCCTAACAAAGGAAGTATGAGCCACCTATTATTTTTTTCTATCCTAGTGTACATTGTTCCATCAGTTTTGTCAGTGGGATTGCTAGTGCAGGTTGATAACGCTGGGGGAGCAGATATAACTGGACAACTGCTTCTTTTTCTATCATTCATTCAAGGTAGGGTGCGCCTAGTTCTTCCCCTCTTCATTTTATACGCCCAACAGCCCTTCAAGTTAAGTTATGATGAGAGCGTGTGATTGGCCCAGAGTCACTCCATGAGCTTCGTGGCCGAATGAGAAGGGCTTTTTTTCTTGTTGGAACTCACCAGAACTCAGTTCCGGCACCACTCAGGTGGGCAACATTGCCATTGTAAGAGAACAAGGGAGGTGCCCATGGTGAGTTCCAGAATAATAATAATAATAATAATAATAATAATAATAATAATAAATTTTATTTATATCCCACCCTCCCCAGCTGAAGCCAGGCTCAGGGCGGCTAACAACAATAAAATAATACAACTTTCTAAAATCATTTCATTATAAAATTAATTCAAATCAAATTGATGGCAACCATTGGGCTAGAGTTCTGTGAAGATTGCCAAAGGAGGAAGTCAGGCTGTGCTCTGGCCAAAGGCCTGGTGGAACAGCTCTGTCTTGCAGGCCCTGCGGAAAGATGTCAAGTCCCGCAGGGCCCTAGTCTCTTGTGATAGAGCGTTCCACCAGATTGGAGCCACAGCCGAAAAAGCCCTGACGCTAGTTGAGGCCAGCCTAACCTCTCTGTGGCCTGGGACCTTCAAGATGTTTTTGTTTGAAGAACATAAGTTCCTCTGTGGGACATACCAGGAGAGGCGGTCCTGTAGGTACAAGGGTCCCAGAACCTCTTTTTCTAGAAAAATAGCACTGCACATGAACATTTGGACACCGATCTCCCAGGTTTTAATCTCAACACTCTTAACCACCACCCTGGGGCTTGGATTAAGCATTCATAGGTCTGGTTGAATGGCCACTTTTACTGTAGGGATGGGCAATTGGTTTCCTACCTAGGCTCCCTAGGTTCTAAGACATCTTCTTTTTCCTGTGTATATAACTTGTTTCCGTTTAACTAGGCCTCCCGCTTCTTTTTTCATCAGATTATTTACATTCTTGTGGTGAAAGTAGGGTCGAGCCTTTCCTTGGTTGAGAGGTCAATTCAGCCTTTTTTTGGCTATAAGGGAAGACAATCAGACCTCCGGGTATAGGGCGGTATATAAATTCAATAATAATAATAAAATGACAATGCAATCTAAACCAAATCTACTCAGAAGTAAGGCTTGTTGAATTCAAAGGGACTTAACTCTCAGTTAACATCAAAATGTTTTAGAGCCGCTGCTGGATTTTTCAGCGATGTGAGATTTAAGAAGATAAAAATGTTTCTGCAGATAACTTGAATGGCAAAAGCACTAGCATAAATACAGGTTACAGCTAGTTTTAAAAGGCAGCAGGCTGCTGACCTGCAGCACCACCATTTGATATGTAGCATATAAAATAATAATACGAAATTTTAACAACTTTCGCCTTTTTCTTTCAGGACATTGTACCAGTGGATGCCTCTTACGAGGTTAAGGAGCTATATGTGCCTGAAAACAAACTTAAATTGGCCAAAACAGATGCAGAGTCTTTACCTGCCCTGGAAATAAATAAGGTAATATAGGTTTGCAAAGCCCACAAAAGTATTTTTACTTGTCCAGATAGAACCTGTGTTATTTGTGGCATATTGATCTCCCAGTCTGATAAAACTGTTTTGCCTTGGAGTCTTCTCTTGCTCACCCCTCGTGATTGGCTGAGTAGCGATTTGCAAGCTTGAGATACAGTGGTACCTCAGGTTCCATACGCTTCAGGTTACAGACTCCGCTAACCCTGAAATAGTACCTTGGGTTAAGAACTTTGCTTCAGGATGAGAACAGAAATCGTGCTTCGGCGGCGCGGCGGCAGCAGGAGGCCCCATTAGCTAAAGTGGTGCTTCAGGTTAAGAACAGTTTCAGGTTAAGAACGGACCTCCGGAATGAACTAAGTACGCAATCAGAGGTACCACTGTAGCAGGAATTGGGTTCTGTTTCCATGATTCAATTTCAAACTACAATTCTGATTGTTCTGCCTTTCAGCCATAAGTCTATCCCCCCCCGCCCCCGCCCAATGTGTCAGTGCTTTGGGACAACTTGCTTTACTTTAGGAAGTATCTTGTTGATATCATTGAATTGGCCTATTTTCCCTTTCTAACTAGTCTGCCACTGTCTCCAGTAATTCCCCCCCCCCTACAGCATCTGTATTGCATCTCAGTAGCCGGTAGTTTAATATAATCACGTTTCTGAAGTCTTCAGTATGCTATGCATTTCCCTTTTTCCACTTCAGTATAGATTTATGCCTCTGTTTTAATTGGTTAACTTCTCTTTCTGCAGTCCCGAATTTGACTGTTGACCCCTGTGGCATTCATGCAACTTCATTAATCCCTTGTTTGTTAATGGCTACTTGTCTCTGTTTATCACTCTGAGCAGCTGCGTCTAGATGCAGTAAAGCAGTGATGGGGGATCTTTGGTCTAATATTATCAACTTTCCTGTTTTAGCTGGATATGCAGTGGGTACAAGTCCTGGCGGAGGGCTGGGCAACACCGCTGAATGGCTTTATGAGAGAGAGAGAATACCTGCAGTGCCTTCATTTTGACTGCCTGCTTGATGGTAAGACACCTTGAAATTTACATACAGTAGCATCAGTTTATGTTGGTCATGTGGGCGGGCTTTGGATAATCATCTCATTTAGTCTTTTTAAAACATAGCTTGTCATAGGTCCAGTAAAAAATTCAAAGTCAGCTTCATAAGCCACTTCAAACCATGAGTCATGAAGCTAGCCTATTAAAACTACCCATTGTTTGTTTTTAAACTAGAATCATTGGTTTGAATGTGATGCTAAGCTGAGATTCTTCGAAAGACTCTTGGCTGAGTATGAGGAAAAGGGGAAAGTTTTGCCCAGGCTCCTTGAGGCAAAAGCCAATATTTTTGCAAATGTGGCTACTGGTAAAAAACCAAAACCCTCCTCTCCAGGGTTTTCCCCAAGCAATTGGAGACTGCGCCTGCACTCGACTGATCTTTCCCCTGCCCTTTTCATTTCTCTCTGTGTTATGGGGCACCAGGGAGCAGGGCAGCTGGTTGCAACAGGAGGGGGAGACTCCCTGGATTCTTCAGCAGCCTGTCTCATCTGTTTCCTGGTTCCCCTCCTCTCCTGCCTCTGAGTCTGGTCTGCCTTCTGCCACAGTCTCTTCCTGCTCACTAAACGCTGTAGTCCCTTCAGCTTCCGACATCTCCTCCCCGCCAGTTTGCTCCCTCTTCTTTCTCTGACCTTACATCATTGTCCCACCACCAATCCCCTGGTTCTGAGCCTTGTTCCCCTAGGGGGTTCCCTTGGAGGTTCCCCAGCTGGTGCCTCCCTCCTCTCCTCTGCATCCAGCCAGACCGTGACATCACATATGGTTGAAACCACATACATGAAATTCATGTAAGATGTGTGCGCGCACACACACTCAACACACACAGCTCCCTGTCACATATAATATATATGCACATGCTTAAATATATTTATAAACACAAACATATTTATTGATTTATCTTGTGGACTAGTAGGGACCCAAAAAAATGATCTAGATGTCATTGCTGAAAAAAAGAAGGAACCTGCCAGGAGTCCAGGGGTCATAGTGAGTTTCATAAAGGAGTGAGAAACATGTAAGAGAAGAGCTAATATGTCAAATGCATGGATAGCCATCTGCAAAACATTTACTCTACAAATATTATAACCTTGTATACTAAAATTTGTTTCTTTATTGGAAACAAATGTAGTTCTAAGAATTCCAGGTAATAGCTTCCCGCAAGCATAAAATCAACTGGCAATCGTTGAAGCTTGAAGTGATAAATGCAGAACGTTTCTTTGTAAGGAAATGGATATTTAAAACAAACCATGTATTGTAGGATCGCCATGCATTGCAGCAGGCTGTTGGGTGTCAAATTTGCAAGACATAGACAAAAATGCCATGTTCCAGATTAATTTTGTAGGAACTCCCTATTAATATGTGCACAAGCTTTTTCAGCTTGAGCATAAGTTTTGTCAGTGTTACAGTAGGTTCATATTTTGGAGATCTGTTCTTGTTATTAACATTGATTTATTAATTGCCTTCTAAGTCAGTGTTTCCGAAGCTTGGGTCTCCAGCTCTTTTTGGACTACAACTCCCATAATCCCCATCTAGCAAGACCAGTGGTCAGGGATGATGGGAACTGTTGTCCAAAAACAGCTGGAGACCCAAACTTGGCAAACACTGTTCTAAGTGAAGGAGCCTGCCTGATGCTGGAAGGCAGTGTTTTCCAAAGTGTAGGAACTGCCACAATGAAAGATCGATTTAGTACAACTCCGGAACAAATGCTATGTGGCCGTGCCAGTTCTGCGGATTGAAGTGGTTGAATGGGTATATATGTACTTTACCATAGTAGTTTTGACATTTGAGAGATTATTGTATTATTCCTACTAATTTTTATGTGCATCGGTGAGCTCCCGATTGCTCGGTCCCTGCTTCTGCCAACCTAGCAGTTCGAAAGCACGTCAAAGTGCAAGTAGATAAATAGGTACTGCTCTGGCAGAAAGGTAAACGGCATTTCCGTGCGCTGCTCTGGTTCACCAGAAGCGGCTTAGTCCTGCTGGCCACATGACCCGGAAGCTGTACGCTGGCTCCCTCAGCCAATAAAGCGAGATGAGCGCCGCAACCCCAGAGTCGGCCACGACTGGACCTATTGGTCAGGGGTCCCTTTACCTTTACCTTAACCACCTTAGTAGAAGTAATACTGGAGAATGGATTGCATAAGTCAAGTAAGTCTGTCTGTGTTTATACCTACCCCTGCCAAAATGTGAACTTCCTTTTATTTCCTCAAAATGCTTCAGTGGGTGCTTCCAACTTTTCTGCAGCAGTTGGGTATCTCTTAGCTTCCAATCTTGTGGATCACCAGAAGGAAATATGTGTCTCTTTGCCCCAGGCATTAGTTATTTGCTTCAACTGCATGACAATAAGGCAATTTCAAGCCAATATGGCAGGGACAGTATTGGGGAACAGTCGTGTGTGCCCTACTCAATTATGGAATAGCTGGGACTTCGCTAAGTTTTTACTGTTGAGTTGGGGGGTTTTTCCACAAGGCATGTTTTCCGGGTGTATCTGTGAATTGATGGCATTGCAACTCTTCCAGAGAACCAGGAACCATTGCAATAGCAGCCCGAATGCCGCATGTGTTTGGAGAGTGCAATTGCTATTTGCTTTGCAGTAAGAATGAATATTAGAATGAGAGAGTCTTATGCAACTTGATTCCATCTTCCAGCTCGGGGCAAGGGATCTTCCACTTGTACCCATAATAGACCTGTTCCTTGGTGCCTTTACCTAGATACCAGTCTGGAGAAGTAAAAAAAATCTGCAAAGGATTCCTGAGACAGGCCTATATCTCAAGTGAACCCAAGGCTAGGTAGCCCTGCTATGCATTAGGAAAGGGTGGGCTCTCAGAACAGTAGGCTTTTAAGCACTACTGTTTCGCGAGGACACCTGGATGACTTTTCCATTTAGATGACAACTACCATTGCGTTGCTTCTTCTTCTTTTTTCACACCCTACAGGGGGAATCATTAACCTGTCAGTGCCTATAGTGTTGACAGCCACAACGGAAGACAAGGAGAGACTGGATGGCTGCACAGCTTTTGCTCTGCTGTATGACGGTCGCCGTGTGGCTATTCTCCGCAATCCAGAGTTCTTCGAGCACCGGAAAGAGGAACGCTGTGCCCGGCAGTGGGGGACAACGTGCAAGGACCACCCTTACATCAAGGTAGGCTTTTGCAAGGCTTGTTAACCTGAAGCTCTTAATGAAGTTCCATACAGAAGTGCAAGGAATAATCCATATGCAAACCACAGCCCAGATTCCAATCTTCCCTAGCAAATTCTCTCTTCCGTTTGGTAAAGCCGACTGCTTGTGGACACATTCTGTGGCCATTCAGAGCGTGGAAGCCTGTCTCGGATGATTGCGTGTGCATATATAGATAGATATGTGACAGAAACAGATTTAGGATGAGCCCCGTAGTCTGCCAGGGAAGATCAGAGAGAATTTTGTCCTCTCCTGTGGTTTATAAATGTAGCCTTGTGTGCAAGAGACATAGAGGAAGCACACCAAAATGAATTACTCAGCATCGATGACAGGAAAACAGCTGGCTGCTCTGCTTCAGGGCTTGGCTCAGCCGTATCAGAATATTTAGAGCCCAGTCTTCAAGTTAATGATTTTTTTTTTAATGCTATGTTAATTGTTAAATGGCCCTAATTCAGGTCATAGTTCAAATTCTTAAATGGGGTAGAATGCCAGTTTTGCTGCAGGCATGCTTGGGCAAAAGTGGATTTTGTGGGGCTGGGTTGGAAAAAAACATTGTGAAGGCAGGGGTGGGGAGAGAACTGCCTCGCTCCATCTATGGGGCAGGTGGGGAACTGAGTTTGTCTCCCTCACCCCCCACCAACAGAATGAATGCTCTGCCCCAACCACTCTTGCCTTAGGTCTGGGAAACACAATCTGGCCTCTGCTGTTGAAGAGTTTGGATTTGGATTTGATATCCCGCTTTATCACTACCCGAAGGAGTCTCAAAGCGGCTAAGAATCTCCTTTCCCTTCCTCCCCCACCACAAACACTCTGTGAAGTGAGTGAGGCTGAGAGACCTCAAGAAATGTGACTAGCCCAAGGTCACCCAGCAGCTGCATGTGGAGGAGCAGAGACACGAACCCGGTTCACCAGATTACGAGTCTTAACCACTACCCCACATTGGCCAGAGGAGCAACACTGTAGGATGAGTTGCAGAACATGTATTCAAGGAAGGCAGAGAGAGTCTGGCGTAGTGGTTAGAGTGTCGCACTAGGACCTGAGAGAGCAGGGCTCAAATCCCCAATCCGCCATGAAGCTCACTTGGTGACTTTGGGCCAGTTGCTGCTTCTCAGCCTAACCTACCTCACAGGGTTGTTGTGGGGATGAAATGAGGAGGGGGAGAACCATGTACACCACCTCGAGCTCCTTGGAGAAGAAAGTGGGACTTAAATTCAGTAAATAAATAAACAAACCACCAACAGTTTGGCCCCAAATGGACACAAAAGCCCGTTTCCAACTCACTATTTTTGTTACGGCATTGTCAAACTGATCCCCTTCCTCTGCATTTCTCCCACCCCCACCCCAATTCCCTTGTATATGTTTTCTTTTTAATTTGTGAGCTTTTTTTTTTAAAAAAGTGAGTTATTTTGGGGAAAGTTGGATGAAAATAAATATGTGAAGTATAGCTTGGCATGATGGTGCCAGGCGCATATAGCAGCTCTGTTGCGAACTAGGTGAGGGCATCTCAAACACCACCTTCACTTGTCTTAAAGCGTCAACAGTGGCTCCTGATCAATTTCTGGGCCCAATTCCAGGTGCTTGTTTAAAACGCCATAGTCCAGTTGGATCAATCAAAGACATCTTGGTTCCGATAATGGCCATCTACTCCTGTTCCCAGCAAGTGGCCTTAAGTGGTATGCTGAGAGCCAGTGTGGTGTAGTGGTTAAGAGCGGTGGACTCGTAATCTGGTGAACCGGGTTCGCTTCTCCGCTCCTCCACATGCTGGGTGACCTTGGGCTAGTCACACTTCTCTGAAGTCTCTCAGCCTCACTCACCTCACAGAGTGTTTGTTGTGGGGGAGGAGGGGAAAGAAGATTGTTAGCCGCTTTGAGACTCCTTCAGGTAGTGATAAAGCGGGATATCAAATCCAAACTCTTCTTCTTCTTCTCTGATAGCGGAGCAGAATTCAGTCATTGTAACTATTGGCCATTGATAGCAGTGCCCAATCCCCAAATCTGAAATTCAGAATTAAAAACAGCTTAGACAAATTGCAGGAATAGTGTTGCATGCTGTTGAAACAACTCCCTTCCTTAAATTTCCTAGATGGTCATGGAACAAGGGGATTGGCTTGTGGGGGGTGATCTCCAAGTCCTTGATCGCATTTACTGGAATGATGGCCTTGACCAATACCGTCTCACACCTGCTGAACTAAAGCAGAAGTTCAAAGACATGAATGCTGGTAAGTTATTGCATGAAGAGGGGTGGTGTGAAAGTGAGCGAGAGACAGAGAAATTCATTTCCTGCTGCCCAGAAGCTCACTAGCAATGTCTCTTTCAGCAAAGGGCAGCACAGTACCAGTGGGATTTTACTTTATTTTCCCTTTTTGTTTTGAACAAAACACAATTTCTGTGATTGCAGTCCTAAAAAAGCAGTAGTGAAGGACTGCGGTCAAAGTAGTTCTGAAAGTGTTTGCTTGCCTTCCAAAAGTGATCGGCGGTGGTAACAACTTTTCAAACACCTTTGGTGATGTGTGCCCAAGTTTTGCTGCACCTTTTAAAAGACTTGCCAGGTAAATCCTAGTGTGTGGTGAATCTTATGGTCTCTCTCAGTACTTCGACTGTTTTGCCTTTGTTGAATTGTCCTAGATTTTCTTGTGAAAGCAATAAAAAAAAAAGTCCTTGCAAAGGAACAAACCACATGTGTTTCACAGGGAACTCAGAGTGCGATGAAAGGTATTACAGTTTTTCTGAAAAATTAGTTTTGGGAATAGTTTTGCTAGCTTCACAGCCGAGTTGAGAAATCCGCAGCCTGTTAGGTTGTTTGTTTTGTTTTCCATTTTTGTGTTTCGTGTTAGAGAAATAAGGAACAGACCAAGCAGTAATAATCTGGCAGCTGATTGTTCTGTGCTGTTTTAGCTGGGGTAGCGAGAGCAGCCTCCTGTACAACTCTCAAAAGGGTGCTTGGGGGAAGGCGGCTGAAAACAGAGCCAGGGGAAAAATAAAAACCAATGTTCCCCTTTGAAATAACCAAATTATAATAGGTAGGACTCCAAGCTTGAATTAATTCTGGCTTTAGATGGGAGAGAGGTGAGTTAAATCTCCATCGGTAAGGTTGACATTTAAGGATGAACTTTTTTCTTTGAATTTATTTTGACCCTGAGATATTTCTTTAATAGGGCAAAAGGGGATGGCAGCATATGTGATGGCGTTGTGCTTAAGGGTTGGGTTTTTGGAAGACAGTACTTTTAGAGTTACATAATTATAACTGGTAATTCATTCACCTGAGTTAGCTTTATTAAATATATTTCAGAGTCAGAATGCAGATATCTTATTTAAATCTCTCATTGCTTATCCACTGTTGGCCTGGTTTTGGAAAGACTTGGAAGGGGTATTCTTATCAAATTGGCTTAATGGAGCTTGGCCCAATGGAGAAATTGAATAACAAAATATGGTTAGCTCATGAACGAGACACAAGGACTCATTTACAACTGACTACATAAATAAGGGAAAAAATTCTGACTTTTTTTTTGAGACATCCAGACTTTTTGTCATTGTTCTGTGTCTTTAGGCTGCTGATTTTGTATTCTTGTGCTGTATTTTCACAAGAATTTTTGTTAAAGGTTTTGTGTTTTAATTTTCCAAAAAGTCCATAAAGTTATTTTTTAAAAAAATAGAAATAAGTTTTGTGCGTGTTTTTGCAGTGGGAAGGAACTTCTAGTAATGAGGAGTCATTCTGGAAAACATTCTCTGGAATATATTGGACCTAAAGTATTGCTACTGCACTGTTAGTTTTACTTAAATTGATCAGCTCATTCAATCAGTTAGAGCTATGAGTAGACAGCATGGGGTACTCCAGATGTTCTTGGACTACAGCTCCCATGATCCTTCACCACTGGCCATGCTGGCTGGGGCTGATGGGAAGTGAGGTCCCATCTGAATGGAATCTCATTAGCTGCCCCGAGCTAGAAGTTAGGTAATGAAATTTAAAACCTTTCGTTGTCTTAAAAAGAAGCCACTTGACATTTACAGATCTTGAGTAGCTTCTTTGGAAAACCAAACATAACACGAGAACTGAGCTGCTGCGCTTTTCTGTAGTAAAAAATGAGCAATGAGTAGAAACAGGACTTGTTATACTTGGGTTAAGAAAACTGAGGCTCTAGTCCAGTGATAGCAAGTCATGTGGAAAGAGATTTCCATGCATGGCAAAGTTGAAGTGGGAAAACACTCTCTCTCTCTCTCTCTCTCTCTCTCCATTATGAAAGGGAGAAGCATCTTTTCTCCCCCCCCCCCCCCGCTTCTCCCTATGTAGGGTCTGATTCTTTCCAGTTTTGATAACTTCTAAAACATGTTTAGGGCAAGGGGGAACTCGCTGCTCCTGTAGCAATGAGTATTTAATTTGGGGTTGTTTTTTTGTGGCATGCCTATAATGCATACAAAAATTCCCTTGATTCAAGGGAATATGTTGATCGGCCAAGCCTCTTTTGATTCTTGGTTTTGCTACTCTTTTATTTTCATCCATTTATCTAATTGAGAGCTATTTAAATATCCCTGTCAGAGCTCTCATCGCTCAGTTCGCAGCATTGAGACATTACACGACTAGTGCTGCTGGGCTGCCGTTTGAAGGATCCTTGGCGCCAAATGCAGGTGACAATAGCACTGGCGAAATGTCATATGATTGTAGAAAATGCCAGCCAGCCAGCCACTGGCTGAGACTTTAAATATTCCCAATAGAAGTACAGCCCTGTGTAGTAGTGCTCATGGCAGCAACTTTGTTCTTTGATGTCTCAAATGCTTGGCACAGGCAAGCGGACAGTTGTGTTGACGTATCTCTCTTCAGTAGTCTGGCAGGGTTCCTGTCCCCCACCCATTCCTCTCCCAGCTGCATTGGGAGCGAAGCCTTTCTGCAAACGATAGACTGTGCAAGGTCTGAAACCGAGGCCTATAGAACATCGCAGGCTGCTTGTCGCTGACGGCTTCTGCCTGAATTAATAACTGTCAAGCATATTGGCATCTCTCTCTCTCTCTTTCTCCCCTTAGACGCTGTCTTCGCTTTCCAGTTGCGCAACCCTGTGCACAGCGGACATGCCCTGCTAATGCAAGATACTCATAAGCAGCTTCTGGGTCGAGGTTACAGGCGCCCAGTCCTCCTTTTGCATCCTCTGGGGGGCTGGACAAAGGATGATGACGTTCCTCTGTCGTGGCGAATGAAACAACACGCAGCAGTCCTGGAAGAAGGGATATTGAACCCAGAAACGACTGTGGTGGCCATATTTCCTTCTCCCATGATGTATGCTGGACCAACCGAGGTATAACGAGTTGTGTTTTTGTTCTTAGTTCGTCCCAACTGATTTCCCTGATGTTCGTTTGTCAATACGGCCTCCTTCGGAGACAACCACTACACTCCAAAACCCTTGTGTGGTGGTTGCGCTGCGAGGCGTTTCCAGAGTTTGGTTTCAAGGCCTTAAATGGGAGGTCCTTCAGATAGTTCCTGTTTACACTTAAAGGGGCTTGTTGCGCCATCTCTTCCTCTTCCCTTTATTTCAAAGGTCATATGAGTGCTCTTTAACAGGTTGAATTGTGGCCAAAGCCGAAAGAGCTGGGTTCTCTTCTTATTCCAATGTTTTTCGTCTGATCTACATGGAGTTGAGGAAAACAACTGAGAAGGGAACATGCTTTTGGCAGGCTCCTTGACTGAGCAAATGGCTTCGAGGCATGACATGCAGTGCTATAAAGATGGCTTTCTTTCAATCTGCGATTTAGAAATATTTGAGTTGCTTATTGGTGGGGATTAAGCTTTTTTATACCCTATTGCCATTTTGTAAAGCTTTTGAGATCGTTTCACTTGTGGTCCCTCCTAATTGCTTAAAGTCCATTTACTTTTAGGCCATTTATCTTGCTTACTGGGGTGGTGAGTAAAATTCAAGCAGAAGGCAGAACCACATTAATCCCAGGATTCAGGTGAAAGAAATCTTGCCACTTCTTTTGATGATCTTTCTAATCTGTGTCCTATCTGTATTTTGAAAGAGTCTCTCACTTGATGGACTCTTCAGCCTAGGGGAGAAGACTGGACTAAGGTGAGGTGGCATGTAGGATAGTAAAGGCAACTTGGGATTTCTGTCCAGGGAAATTCTACTAAAAAGGTACTAAACTCATAGCGTCAAAGCTGTGGGGTCTTGCATTGTTAGCTAGCCATCATGCCCTTTGTGTGTGCATATATAAGTTTAAAAAAGGTGTTTGCCTCAAATAACTGCAGAGAGCTTTGCAAAAACTCAAAACAGAAAACTATAATCTTAAGGATTCTGATACTTGGGCAATGCAAGTGTTTTTGTTTGGAGAATTCCATCCTTTGGATCTCTGGCATCTTCCTTTCAGGCTTTCCTTTTCAAGACTTCCCTTATCTCCATTTTACATTCCTAAAATGCTAGTTTATTCTTGGAAGAGCACTGCCGATGCATATTTTCAGTGCTTCACTATGGGCTGCAGTCTGGAACAGGGGTTGGGTAAATGCTGTTCACTACAATGGAAACAGATAACATGCCTGATCCCTTCACTACTTGCCATATTTATTGTGCTTTCCGAAAACTTTGCATGTGAACATGCTTTCCCTTGTGGGCTCGAGATGTGCATTTGGAGAACATGGAAGCAAGGAGCTGAACAAAACCTGTACACACTTTTCAGTCATGGATGCAAATAAAATAAGAAATGTTCCTTAATTTATGCCGCGTTTTTCAATGACCTCAGAAAACCATTTGCCAATAGTGTGTTTTAGACAACTAATAAAATACAACTCTTCCTTTAATCATTTTCTGTAGGTCATTTAGAAGACATTGGTACCAGATTTGTTTCTGTAGCACAAATGACTTGCAGAACAACAGACAGCTGCTAAGCCAATATGGTTATCAACTGTCTGAACATAGTTTCCCAGTCAGTAAAGATTTAATGGACATGTTTTGTTGGTCTCAATCTGATATATTTTTTTGAAACTCCTTTAAAAACAAGCTTTTTATGGGGTGCTGTCCAATAAGCTGGGAAATTGTGTTTTCAGCCTATAGGTTTATTACCTACATGATAGCAAAGGATATGTTTGAAAAGTACAGATACGTTTGCAGGAGTGGGGTTGGGGTAAATCCTGATTGCTAAAATCATTGGGGAAGATCAGTGCATAGCAGCTTATGTCTAACACTATCAGTCTTTTGGAAAACAACCTTGCTCATAAACCTTATCAATTTTTACCAGTAGGATGGGAATCTTGCTTCCTTGCTTGATTTGCCTTACAGCAACCTAAAGCAAATAATTTTCCAAATCTGTCCTAAACACCCAGAGCTGGAGTGGCACAGCTGTGCATCATTGTTTAAATAGGATATACTGGTGTAGAGCAAACTCCTAAAAGTTTGGGATAACAAGGGAGGGTGTGGGGAAACCCACATATTTTTGAAACATACCTCCCTCTAGCTGCAGCATAATCTGTAGTGCATGTCCCTCCTTTTTGTGGTCAAGGTGAAAATGTTTACCACTTGTTCACTCTGGCAATTGTTCAGATTAGCTGCTGGCTGTCATACTTGCACTCTGGTGTGCAGAGGGTTTGGGTGGTAAACTTCTTTTGCTAGTACAGTGGTACCTCGGGTTACATACGCTTCAGGTTACAGACTCCGCTAACCCAGAAATAGTGCTTCAGGTTAAGAACTTTGCTTCAGGATGAGAACAGAAATTGTGCTCTGGTGGGGGGGGGGCGGGTCGGCAAGAGGCCCCATAGGCTAAAGTGGTGCTTCAGGTTAAGAACAGTTTCAGGTTAAGTACGGACCTCCAGAACGAATTAAGTACTTAACCTGAGGTACCACTGTAATCTGTGCGTTTTATAATGTTGCATTTTAAAGTGTTTTGAAAAAAGTTGTGAGTGTGATGGTTGCAGTGGTGCCCGCACTTTTTTCAAAGAGGGCCGGATTTGATGAAGTGAACATGTGTGAGGGCCGACCAAAGTTGTTGAGCTTTTTGGGGAATTTAACCCCAAAGTTGTTGAGCTTTTTCTACAGTTTTACCCCAAAGTTGTTGAGGTGTTTTTTTTTAGGATTTTACCCCAGGACATACCATATACTGCCACGGGGGCGGGATTAAATTGACCGGCAGGCCAAATTAGGCCCCCGAAATGGACCTCGGACATGCCTGGTTTAAAGCTTTCTCTGAAACCTGACGTCTGACTTGCAACATAATGTGCCAGAAAAGAAGAAAGAGCTTGACTGCATCTGTAGTGGCACTGATGTGTTATGTTAATGTTTATTTCTGTGCTGCCTTTCAGCCAAAAAAAGCCCCCAAGTAGACTCACAAGAGATACAATAAATAAATAATGTTAGATACCAGATAAAAAGCTTTTGGGCAGTATTCAGCACACCATGGAAAAGCTTAGAGGACACACTAGCCTGGAATCTGTACAAGAACTTTATTATTTCTCTCCAAGAGGAACAGAACAGCAACAGGAAAACTCCTGATTCTGCTGCACTGCCACCTAGTGATTAAACTATATAATGACACAATCCAAGCACATTACTTACTATGAAAAGTCTTTTTCCGCCCTGAATTTTGTGACTTTGTCTTTTGTCTTTTGTCTTTTGTTTGTGTTGTCACTTCTGGGTAGATGAGAAACTCTGCAGTCTTTGACTACTGCAGAGGAGCTTGCAAGCAAGGGTGGGGGGAGATGAGTGAATGCTAAGAAGTATAAACCTTTGTCAGCTTGCAGTTCTGGAGCTATTCTTAAGCATCCAGCTTAAAATGAGTAATTTTTGTTGCAAACACTTTTTATTAGCAATTTATTTTATTATGTCAAAAGGATGTGAATTGGAAATCTCCTGGCTGGAATAAGCGAAATGGTGTTGTTGTTTTTCTTGAGCAAAGGTTCTGGAAAAAATTAGGAGAATCTCAGCTTACTACTTCTCTTTCCTCTGTGGTCGTGCAAAAGCCTCAGAAACTCACAGATGAATAAAAGATCTCTAACAAACCCACAAAATCCATCTCATGATTAGGGCTGCAAAGTTGGATTGATTAACTGGTTAGATTATTCTTATTTTTTAAAACAAAATCTGTCGCTTGACTACAAAGATGCCCAGGCTAACTCTTGTTATTTTTGTTTTTAAAAACATTTTTAAAAATTAGAAGTACATACTCAGGGTTGCAGGTTCGATGCCCGTATGGGACAGCTGCATATTCTAGCACTGCAGGGGGTTGGACTAGATGATCCTCAGGGTCCCTTCCAACTCTATGATTCTATGACCTATATAAGCCTATATCTTTCCAGGTTTATTCTGGTTTCAAATAAGGGTTAATATTATGGCATAAAATGGTAGCATTCAGATTAACTGGTAGCCTAGGAAACCCTCCTACAACATGAAGGGCAATATGGCCACACACCCAGCAATTACCATAATTTTCCATGTATAAGACGAGGATTGTTTATTTTAAAATTATGTTACAAATTGGGGGGTTGTCTTATACACGGATAGTGCAGTGTGGGAACGAGCGCTTGGTTGCTTCCGCGAGCAGGAGATAGTCAGTGGCAATTGGGCGGGTGATTGGAGACTGCGGCAAGGGCTGTTGTAGATTAGCTGTTGCTGCAGCAATTGGGCGGGTGATTGACAGGTGCTAGTGGTGACCAGGCAGACGATTGGTGGCTTTGTCGACGTGTGAGATTGCCTGTGTTTGTCTGGTGGGTGAAAGATTATCAGGACTCCTCCCCCAAAAAAGCTCAACAGCCCTGGGCAATCCCCCCTCAAAAAACCCAACAAGTCTGGGCAATACTGCCCCCCAAAAAGCTTAACTTTTGGCAACCTCCCCCCATTTTCTTAATTTGGAGTCCACCAAATCTTATACACGAGGGCGTCTTATACACAGAAAAATACGTATTTCTCTGGGAAATGGGTTCACTCATGACCTTGAAACCAGCTCACCAGCTTTTTGCTTTCTGCTTCTACACGCCATCCCCCCAACTTGTTGCTCTTTTAAGAATCCAGTTTCCATCCTTGTCCATGCCTTCCCACTTTAGCTAACCAGAGTTGAATGCATGACTGCGATTGAAAGCTTTCCTTGGCACTAATCTCTGTCTTGTCCAGAGGCATGCCTTTATGGTCACTTGATCAAAGGGGAGCTAATTGACTCAAATGGGTAGCCTCCCCTCGAGAGTGCTAGTTTTGACTCCTGGCAGGAAGGTTTCTTTGCCAAGGGGCCGTCTACTGTTTTAGGGAACTGCTGTACAAATTACATTCAAGTATTGCCTTTCCGAATGGTGTGTGTGTGTTCACCCATACCTAATAAACAAGTGGGTGACCACAGTAGCTCTGCTGTGGGTGAGCACATGACCTGGAGGCTTATTTCAGAGAGCTGGCTAATGTTTTTTTGCTTTCTTGTATAGCGAGTGATGGGCTTCTTCTCCGGTTTCCATGGTTCCATCCTCCCTTCTGCTAACTTTGCTTTTCCGATCTCATCCTAGGTTCAGTGGCATTGCAGGTCGAGGATGGTAGCTGGAGCAAACTTCTACATTGTGGGTCGAGATCCTGCCGGCATGTCTCATCCCGAGACTGGAAAAGATCTCTACGATCCAACCCATGGTGCCAAAGTGCTGACTATGGCGCCAGGCCTGATAACGCTGGAAATCGTACCCTTCAGAGTGGCAGCTTATAACAAGAAAAAGAAATGCATGGATTACTATGACTTGGAACAGTAAGTTTTTTTGGTTTTAAGAGCTGATTAATGTCCCACGGTCCCACACAGTACGCTGGATATGGTGATTTGGAATTTGGCTTTGCACACCAGCATGTCTCAGCATATACCTTTCAAGTAAATTCTCATTTCTCGGGGTCCAAGGTCAATTCATTCCTGTCTTATTTTGAAACCAACGGCCCCCACTGGAAACCATTTAGCGATTTTAAGCTGGTATCTTGTGAACTTTGTATAACGCCGCCCCCCCCGAAAACCAACTTGAATCTGCGCTGCTCTGAATTTGCTTTGCCAGTCTGGGTGGCCTTGGAATGAAACCAGGCTGTGTTCCCGCATCTATCATACAAAATATTGTTTGCCACGATAATGTAGGCCATGTTTCAAATTTTTGTTTCAAACTTCTTTTAAGAGTTTAGTTTCAGGTTACACATGATACTGTTGTTCAGTTTTACAAGTTTCTAGGTTATGTTTCAATTTCAGTATGTTTATAATTATGGGCAGTACTTTTGTCTGTGGTACCTGTCTAAAATCCCTCTGTATAAATCTTTAATTTTTTGTTAGCACACTTTATGCAGTATGCTGCGTCGTGTAGGACAGAAATCAGATGCAAGGTAGGCTGTACATTCACGTCACTGACAGATTTAAGGAAGCCTATTTATGCTTCAGATAGAAAAACATCCTCTTATCACAGTAACAAAAAAAAACAAAACAAAATACAGCGGATCAGTCGGTTTATTTTTATTCATTTATTTAATTTAAATATTTATAAGACACACTTTCATATGAAATATTGTTGGCAAGCAGAGGCATTATGTTGCAAAGTTGGTGCAAAATCAGGCATGCATAATTTTATAAACTTCTGTTATCTCATCTCTTACTCTCCTCCTTCTCTAAGCTAAAAAGACCCAAACATTGCAACCTTTCTTCATAGGGAAGTCGCTTCACCCTTTGGTCGTCGCTCTTCTCTGAACCTTTTCCAGCTCTACAATATCCTTTTTCGGGTCAGGCGACCTACACACCGTATTCCAAATGCAGCCCGCACCAACAATTTGTGCAATGTTGTTAACGATACTGTTTAATTTCCAAGGTTTTTAATTAAGATATGCTGCATCATGGAGGAGATTAAGGGGGGGGGGGGAATGGTAGTTTCCATAACATCACCTCTCGTATGAGAGGCAGATAGAAATTCTGACACAATTTCATGCATTTTTTAGCATGAGTTGCGCAAGCAACCCTAGTGACAATCCTGTTCTGGCTCTGTGCACAGTGTCACAAATCCAATATTCTGTCATCTGTTGGGTTGGTTGGTCACACAGGGTTAATCCTCCATTAGAAAGCAGGGCCAGTGAATGTGGTGTTTCTTCTGGAACACACACACACACACACACACACACACACACACACCAGATTCTGGGAGGGCCCAGTCAGGAAGCCCAGCTGGGAGTTAGCATTCTTGTTTTTATGTTCCGTAGCAACGTCACTCTTATTTGTCTCGCTGCTTCGTGTGGACAGGCATTGTCTGTCACACGGATTAGCACCTTGGATGTGTCGGCTGGGAATGGTGTCTGTACTCAGGCCTGCACTCGCTCGCAGCCAAGCTCTGCCCCGAATCAAACCCCAGCGAAGTTTCCAGAGCAGCTGGCCTTGTGGCGCAGGTGGCTGTTTGCTGGTTGGTGGCGGCCTGGAAAATGTATACTTCCCCTGCTGTATAAAAACAGCTCGCTGCAAGCTGTGGCCTTTCCATCCGCGAGGCACGGCGGTGGTGGAGAAAAAGAAAAAAGCATGCGTCCGGGCAAAAGCTTCCAACTGGTTCTTAATTAATTAGGCTGTGCCGATGTGTTTACTGTAGCTGGATTGGGAAGAAGATGGCTGGCAAGACGTGAAAGCAGAACTCCCATTTGGAATGGTGTCTGCAGCATGAAGCGCAGATGTAGGGTGAAAGATTCTCAGAAGAAGGTGCCTAGGGAGCGGCGCTTTAAATCCCCCTTCAAAAGGGAAGCATGCCAGCCGACAGAGCTACACACACACACACACACACACACACACACACAGAGCTTGGCATTCTGGGGGAATATAAGGCTTTGATTGGCCTCCTTTTCCCTCTTTTAATCAAAAAGTCGGAACAGAACAGAACAAACTTGTAGGCTTTTATTATTCCATTTCCTGTGCCAGACAGCAGGTCATGCTCAAATCTTCTACATAAATATGGGTATTGTCACTTGAGGAATTTTTGATTAAACAAAATGCAGCGTTGGAGCAGTTTATTGCCTGAAGAGACAAGCAGCGGCCCTAGAGCACGATACAGATTGTCTGTTCTTCTCTTCCCCTTCCCCTCACCCAGTGCCATTTGTATTTGAATCGGAAAGACGTTTTTGAAACCTTGGCAGGCACCAGCCACATATTTTATTTTTTGCAGGCCCAATGCGCAAAGTGGAAAATTGGGAAGGAGTGTGCATAGGGAATGTTTCACAAGGGGGAAATTAAGATGGGTTTAGTCTTCCCAGAGTCCTAGACTCGGTCTTGGACTATGAATAGACAGCATGTTCCTCAATTGTGTAGGTAGCACTTTGTCAAGACTTCTGGACGATCCAGGCAATGAATACAGTAGGAGGGCTTTTGAAGTATTGAAAACATTGATTGTGATGAAAATTTGCCTGTAAACACACACACACACACACACACACACACACAGAGAGAGAGAGAGAGAGAGAGAGAGAGAGAGAGTTTGGCCAGTTATCAGACTGCTTATGATGAAAGAACATCTGGCCTATTAAATTTTTTTTTTTAAGAGTACATGTATTTGGCCATGTGAGGATGGGTAAATATTACAAGACAAGACTTGGCAAGTCAACCATATTGTTTTGGTGGTGCACAGATTCATAAGCTTTTATTGGAACACTACTGTACAATTTAGCCACAGGGTGCTGCTCAGAACAAGCATTGTTCAGCATGGAAATGTGTCTTGCAAAAAACCCAAGAGAGGTCCCTTTGGAGAAGTTAATGGTTCTGTGTCTTTGCAATATACTACTACTACTTATCAAACCTTTATTAGGCATTATGCAGGTAAAACCATAAAAGGAAAATAACATATAAAAGCCTTGAGATATATATAAAAAGGCAGGAGTTGGCTACATACAAATATAAATATATACATATAGAATCAGTGGTTTTCCTTTTTAGCCTGCTCCTTGGAGGACTGCTGCCAAAAACTCGGCTACCCCCGCCGTTACCCTTTGGTCAGCGTCGGATAGGTAGAGTCCCACACATTCAGCTTGCTGGGGTTCCAGACCACCCGAAAGGGGGGACAGCACGCGTTGACGGAGCGTACTGTACAATGGGCAATGAAAGAGGATATGCTCTACAGTGTCCGGGACATTCATAGAACATCTGCAGAATCTCTTGCTTCTGGGAATGTTTTGATATCTTCCCCAGACAAATGCTGAGGGAAAAACATTCAAACGGGCCAGCATAAAAGCCCTACGTTGGGCTGGGATTATTAATTTAGAGACGTAATTGGCTCTGCAATCTAAGATATTTAAATCGTAGAATCTGGGGGAGCAAATTTTGTTTACAGCTGCCATAATATTTTGTCTCTCGACATCCTTTAGTCTAGTTAGGATATTATGGAGAATATATTGCTCATTAGAATTGTACAGGAGCTCCAGCTCGATGCCTAAAGATTCAATTTTTTTTTCAAGGTGCTGATACCATCTTGATTTATAAGGGTCTTTGAGCAAATCAGCGAGCAGACTTGATGGAGGGCAGCGAAAATGGCAGCGTAACCAATACTTTATTGAGGTGGACCATGCCCAGTATTCCATTGTGTGTATGCCTATTTCTGCACACATTGTTTCATATTTGATCATAAGAGGGAGTCCAAGAATACGTCTCAAAAAGCTGGAGTGAATCTTTTTTATATCACTGTTATATGCTTGGACCCATAGCGGGATACCATAGAATATCTGGGATTGCACTTTTGCTTGAAATATCTGATTGGCCGCAGGAATAAATTGATTACCTTTCTGATAATAAAAACGGGCAACTGCTGATGAGATGCACTTTGCCTGTTTTATGGCATTTGTGCGATGGGTTGCCCACCCTAAGTTGCTCTGGAATAAGATTCCCAGATATCTATGGGTTTTCACTTGTTGGATTTCTTGCCCTCTTATTTTCCATTTCTCTAATTTCCAACCATTCGAGAAGACCAAAATTTTTGTCTTCTCATAATTTATAGAGAGTTTGTTACATTCGCAGTAAAGGATCAGTGAAGATATAAGACGTTTCAGACCCAAGCTCGTTAGTGATAGTAAGACAGCATCGTCTGCGTATAATAAGAGAGGAACTGGTTTCTGATTGAGTTTAGGGGCATGTGATTCTATTTTTTGAAGGTAATCTGGCAAGTCTGATAAAAATAAATTAAATAGAAAAATAAATTAAATAGAAAGGGGGCAAGAATACACCCTTGTTTTACCCCTTTCGAGTTTGGGATGTCTGAGGAGAGGTGACCTTTGGTGTTAAGTTTGACTTGACAGGTATTGGAAGAATGTAGATTTTGCATTAGAATCAATAAGCGCTGATCAATTTTTAATTCTGTAAGTTTCCTCCACAACTTTGGGCGGTCAATTGAGTCGAATGCACCACGAAAATCTACAAAAGCAGCGTATATCTTAGATTGCCTTTGGGATCTGTATTTTTCAACCAGATGCATAAGTGTAAGACAGTGGTCTAGAGTAGAGCAACCTTTGGAGAAACCTATTTGTTCTTTCCCTGGTAAATTTAGATTTTTCATCCAGGTAAGAAGTTTAGATAAGAGGTGCTTAGCGTAGATTTTCCCTATCACTGATAGTAGGCTTATCGGTCTATAATTCCTTGGTTCTTTTGGGTCGCCATTTTTAAAGATTGGAATAATTATTGATCTTAACCATATCTCAGGTATGGTCCCATATTTATCTATAAGAGTAAACAATTGAGCTAAGGGTTCTGCCCACCAATCTATATAGGTCTTAAATAGTTCTATTGGTAGACCGTCTGGCCCAGGAGATTTCCCCGATTTGAAGTTTTTAACTATCTCTCTAATTTCCTCTTCCTCTACCCTTGGCCACTCCTGGAGTTTATTAATTTTATTTTTAATGGTTTCATTTCCTTTAAGTTCACCGTGTAGATTGTTAAATACAGATGTAAAGTATTGGGACCATTTAGATTCTGCAATTGGTGGCAGAGTTAGTTGATTTTCGGCTTTCAGTCCTCCGTACACTAGGCTCCAGAACGCTTTGTTGTTTTTACTCTGAATTGAGTCGAATAATTGTAGCCATTTTTGGGTTGCGTATTTCTGTTTCTTTTCGGCCAGAATATAATGGTATTTTCTTTTTTCATCAAGATAAGAGGGCTCTAGTTTAGTGCGATTATTTTTAAATGTTTGGCGCAGTTTTCTTTTTAGCTGGAAACATTCATCATCAAACCAAGGGCTAGCGCTATATTTAAGTTCCCAAGCTTTAGGTGGAGTACTAAGCTCTACAAGCATTTGGAAGATTTCATTATAAATTTTAGGAATATCACAGTAGGAATTAGTGGTCTTTAAGTTGAATAATACTTGTTTTCTCAGGTTAGCTGTAAGTTTATGCCCCACTTCTGCACTCATTTCCTGGGACCATTTTAATTGGGTCATTTGTTTGTATTGAGAAGGTTCTATGATATTGTGCTTAGTTATTTTGGTTTCGTCCTTTAAGCTAATAGACAGCAATAATGGCTGATGATCGCTTTCAGTGCGCGTTCCAATTTTGAGGTCCATGATCGAATTTATAATATTATAAGGGACAAGAATATAGTCGATGACACTGCATCCTCGGGGGGAGAAGTATGTAAACTCCCCGCTTCTATCGCCATTTGTTGAACCGTTCACAATCTGCAAATTAAAGTTGTTACATAATTCAAGTAGGCGTAAGCCTTCGTTGTTAACAACCCTGTCTCTGGAGAATCGTCCTATTTTCAGGGCATGTGCGATATCATTATCAGTATTCCAATTTAGTTTGCTACATAGTTGTTCATTGTTGGTTCCCACTCTGGCATTAAAATCACCTGCTATTATCAGTGAGGCATTTGGGTATTTATCGGACAGATTTTCTATATAAAAGGTTAGTTGTGACCAATTTTCACTATTGATGTTGTTTTTGGTTGGGGGGATATAGACATTTACAAGTAGCAAAGAGTCTTTTTTTTGGGTTAAAAGTAGAGCTTGTGCAAGTGGTAAACATATTTCTACTTGCTTGATTTCAAACCCTAAGTTGTCTTTGATCATACAACAGAACCCTGCTTTCGGCCGGCCCTTCGTGTTTGTTTTCAATGCGGGTTTCGTATAGGAGATGAATCCGTTAATTTTAATATCTCTAGTTGACCATGTTTCTTGTAGGAGTATTAGTTCAAAATCCTTAAAGAAGTTCATTAGGTCTGGGTCTCCGTCTTTGTTTCCCCACCCTGCGATATTCCAGGACAACAGGCGTAGGATCCGTTTTTGGGTTGGTGGCTGGTTGACAGCATTTAGTCATTCTAGTTCTGTCATTAAGTCCAGCGAGGAATTTTTTCTTGTGCAGATACAGCCATTTGTCGCTGCTTTCGGTGGGGGACGTAATGGTGGATCTTTTAGATTCTTTTTTAAAGTGCGGGAAATTAGAATTTCCTCCCTTTCTTGATTTTCTTCCTTAACTGTTCCTTGTTCCTGAGAGATTTCTGTGGTTAGTAGGCTATTATGGACAGTAGGACTGTTTTTAGTCTCTACTTCCATTTCTTTGGCCTCATTAGGTGTTGAGCTCGGTGTGTCAGGTCTGTTGGAGGTCATCTTTTGTTCGGCAAAGTTAGAGTCCTTTGTGGTACTTAAATAAGGGGTACCTATTTCGTTTGGAGCTAGTATTTGATATCTCAGCCAGGAGTTTGTAGTCTCATTACTGGAGTTTTTCCTTGCCGTTTCATATTCTAAAGGCGGCTGGATTTGTAGCTCTGCATCTATACATTTGAAAGTTCCATTTGCAGCTCTCTTTTTGACTATGCATTTTGGGGAAAAGGCTGGCAAGTGTAAAGTTTGATTGTGTATTGTATCTACTGCATTTTGTTGACCTTGTCGGTGAATTTCGGTCAATCTGGCCTGTAGTTTCGTCAATTTACTGAGTATGTTTATTTGTTCTTTATCTGGTAGCTTGGCAAAATTACTCAGCAGATCTTCTTCTTCTGGGACTGTCCAGTCTATTGTGTCAAGGGCGAGGTTGTTATTTGATGCTACAGTCGCATGGTTTGGGAGCTTGGATTTTTCTTGCGTAATTTTCCGGGTAGCTGACTGCGGTTTCTCCCATCTACTGGGTTCTTCCACGGGGGTAGGGGAGATGTCGGCTTCTGGTGGAATGGCCTTGTTCATCTTATTCTGTCTTTTAGATGCAAACAATGGTCTGGGTGATATATCTTCAAAATGTCGGCGCGGAAAAATTCCTTTCTGGGCTAAATGAGCCTTTACCCTTAAGATTTTAGTTGGGATTCTATGACTACCAAATCTTAGTAGTACTTTTTTGGAATATCCGTCGTTAGTGAGCCTCTTGACTGCTTTTAAGTCAATGCTTCCGCCCTCAGAACCAAGGAGCAGATTTAGATGGTGTCTGGCCCAGAAAGATGACTCCCAGTAAGGTAGGGGTCCTCTATATGGAAAAATGTGGAGAACAATCTCACATGGCCTCAGTATCAGGTTGATTGAGTGAGGGGGGCTTCCTCTGATTTTTGACTGATTTAGAGGTATAAATTTGTATTTGTTCTGTTTATTTCCAGGGGTTGTTAAGGATGGCAAAAAGGGAGTGAGTTGCCTCCTTTCATCTGGGTTATCCAGCTTCTTGGAGATGTTTTGTAATTGTTCAAAGATTTTTTGAACTGTTTGAGCAGTCAATAGGCAGCATTCCTCCAGCAGCTCCACCTTTCTATCAATTAGTGCTTGTGCCTCGGTTATGGGAGTAGTAGCCTTGTCCTCATTTACTCCTAGGGATATCTCTTCAATTGTCATTCCATGTAAGGAGTTGAGGAAGGTTTTGGGAGGAGATACGTGCTGTTTTTGAGGTAGCAGGTAATTATCTAGATTACTCTGTTTAAAACCAGAGGGCTCTGTGTCAGTTTCTATATCAAGGCACCTGGGTCTTTTGCCTCTTCTCATTACTAGATTTTTAAATCAATGAGATCAGACTTCTAAATAGAATGATAAAGTGCTAAAGTTCTCTGGTCACAATCTCGTTCAATTCTCATTCGGTCCTAGCTGGACTGCTGCGAGGTAAGTAACGAGTAATTGGGAGGGAGTGCCTTAGTGCTCGAGAGGGAATGTCTGAGAGCCTTCGTTAAAACTTCTTTAACTTCATTAAGTCCCGGCACCGAGGAGGATAAGATAAGATAAAATGTTCAAACGCACAGCAAAATAATGAAAGGAAATAGAATCCAAAAGGGAGGAGAGCCGGCAACATTTAGTTAAAAGATCTCTTTGAGCTCCGATAAGAGCGTCTTACCTCGGCGCCATCTTGAAACAACCACCTAATCTCTTTGCAATATCAGATGTCCTTTTATCCCTTGCAGAGTTTTTGTATACAGTAGCTCTAGGAAGTTTATATCTGCTTCTGGAGCATTTGTTGTTGGCCCAAGAGAATGAGAGGTGGTTGCCACACACATGCTTCTTGACTGATGGCTACAGTTTAGCAGGAGGGTCCTTTAGCTTAGTTAGAGAAACACTTGCTGTGCATTCAGAATTTGATAGCTCAACTAGAATGTGTATTGCTGCGTAGCAAAGGTACAAGCAAGTCCCAAGAGGATGGTAGGAATGACTGTCAAGCAGAATTGTGGAAAACTTGCCCAGGTGAGGAAGAAAAAACCCTGGACTAAAAACTCTTGCAAGTACTGGGGGGGGGGGAGCTTTCACTCTTTCCTGTTTTAATAAGCCTCTTATTATCCAGCCAGACTAATTGGATTCAGATCAGAAGAGAGAAAGTAGTTCTTCGAATGCAGTACATAATATACAGAGTTCTGTATTCCACAAGACGTCGTGATGGCAACGAAAGCTTAGATGGCTTTAGAAAACGGGGATTAGCCAGATTAGAAATCTCTATCAGTGGCTATTAGCCATGGAAACTTAAGCGGAAACACATTTTGTGGAGGCTGTGTGCCACTGAATGCTACTTGTTGAATGATAATTGGAATAGCAAAGCTGTCGCTTATGTGCCCTGCTTGTGGGGCATCTGATTGCCCAATGTAGGAAACAGGACACCAGGCTAGAGGGGCGTCTGGCGCAATCCTGCAGGTGTGCTCTTACGTTACATCCTTATGACTTCTCATATGGCACGTGCTGTTTTGAAGTCAAAGAGAAACCTAAACGTTGCTGTTTCTGATCCTCCACATTTTAATGATCGACACTATGAGAATAGTTTTTTTTAACCTTTATCTTTTCCATTTATGAATTGCTTCCCGTTACACATCCTGAAGCAGTTTACAATATAATAACATATGTAAAAGCAGTTTTTTAAAATAAACCCAGTTATAAATACAAAACAGTTTAAAACAACGGCATATACATAAAACCCAATTCAAATCCAAGGCAGATACCAACTGGGATAAAGGTCTTAGAAGACTTTAATAGGTGCCAAAAAGACAATAGAAAAGGCATGGGACTGATATGCAGTGAGAGGGAGTGCCAAAGTTAGGTGCTGCCTCACTAAAGGCTGGATTCCAACAGACCTCATGATAGGATGGCATCAGCAGGACTCCTTCTCCTTCAGAATGCAGTGATTGGTTGGGGATGTAGGGGATGAAGCAATCTTTTTGCTGAGGTGGATTTAGGGCCGCGTGACCCGATCCACCACACTGGGCACTGAGCCTAGGGGACACCGCAGGTCACAGCAACTATGACATAGTGATTTGAGCAGGTGAGAGGTTTGGGTGGGGAGGCGGGATTTGGCCTTGTACAGGGCACCGCTGAAATTTGAAAGACCAAAGTCCGACCCTTCTTTTAGATCTTTTTGTCACAAGCTGTGTAGGACTTTGCGCACCAGTGCCAGCACCTCAAACCTATCCCAGTAGCTAATCGGCAGCCAGTGTTGAAATATTAAGTCTTTATAAAAAGCAAAACATCGTACGGTTTTTTTTTTAAAAAAAAAAATGTTCCTGCCCCAAAGATTGCAATTTAATAAACAGCATAGAGATTTTAAAAAAAAGAAATCGGACACTCATCTAACCAACTTGAGTATAATGGAAGCCTCTATTTGTTAAAGTTCTTAAAGGATGAATGAGTTGAGTGGACCAGATCTCAACAAAAGCAGAGTATTGCAAGCAAAAAAGAGAGAATGACTTGAGTTAGAAATCTGCTGCTTAGATAGAAAAGGGGGGGGGGCGGGGGGGCGGGGGAGGACCCAGGTCAAAACAAGTGCCTTGAACAGGACCCAGACAAGAATGGGCTTCAGAAAGGTAAAATATGAATGTACCAACTCAAACCTGTTCACAGTCAAAGTTGATGGACATCATCAAGGATTGCTCTTCATTCAGTTCTGCTTGACAAGGGCAATCAAAGAATTGCAACAATCCCACCTTGAATTGCATACAAAATAACTGGATATTGCAACTTCGTATCCAGTGAATCAAATCAAAGATGTATGCTGCTGTTGTGTTGCATGCACTGTGAGAAAAACGTAGTCCCTGTTTGCTAAGTGTAGCTTAATACCCTCGCAAACAAATGATCCCCAGCAAACATTTGGCTTCTATTCTCCCCCTCCCACCACCACCCTGAGCCATATCCAACTGAGGTCAGCGTTTGGCTTATATTTCAAACAAGCTAGCAGAGGATGAGTAAGAACTAGATGCTGAATAAACAGAGTAAGTAAAACCATTGCATTTTACTGTTGGATTAATCGCTGTTGCTCCAGAGGATTTAGAAGTTCCTGTCTCTTTGCATCCTTATTTTTAATTTGCTTTAATAAAATTCAATCTAGGTACTTAAAAAAAAAAAATCTTGTGGTGACCTGGATTTTTGGTTTTTGCCCCATGGGTCCTTTTGGCAATTTGATAAATGTTATGTTTCTGACTGAATGAAAATATTTTCCATTCTAGGAAAATGGCTTCACTCTTTTATTTAAGGCCAATAATTGCCATTCTGGGTTGCATAATACTGTCTCCCATAGCAGTCAGCCAGGTATCCAGGCATTAATGCCCACTTGTTTTATTTTTCAGTCTCAACACGCCCCCATGTATAGGTAAAGGTAAAAGGACCCCTGACTATTAGGTCCAGTTGTGGCTGACTCTAGGGTTGTGGTGCTCATCTCGCTTTATTGGCCGAGGGAGCTGGCATACAGCTTCCGGTTCATGTGGCCAGCATGACTAAGCCGCTTCTGGCAAACCAGAGCAAAGCATGGAAATGCCGTTTACTTTCCCTCCAGAGCAGTACCTATTGATCTACTTGCACTTTGATGTGCTTTCGAACTTCTAGGTTGGCAGGAGCAGGGACCGAGCAACGGGAGCTCACCCCATTGCGGGGATTCGAACTGCCAACCTTCTGATCAGCAAGTCCTAGGCTCTGTGGTACCTGGTATGTGGAGGGATATTGCTTCTAAGAGTAGCAGTCCATTTTTCAGTTATCAGAGTCACTGTGATAAATATATATACTCTCTCTATATTTTTCTACTCCTTCTAAGAAGCCAGTAGTTTAGATTTCTTACATCACATTCTGTAGTGATGGATTTCATAAGGTGAACAAATGGTTCATCTTGGCATCTTCTCTCTCTGTGTGTACACGCACATGTGCACACAAACACATACATTTGCAGCAGAACTATTATTTAAGTGTGGATCCTTATGCCATTAAAACAGCACCAGCCACACCCAAGAGGAAGACACCAACTCGCTCGAGGGTACCCAGAGAGTTACAGAAGTACAAAAAAGGGGTGGGACAATCCCTCCAAATGGCCCAATGAGAACTGAGAGTGCATGGTAGCCATGGAATGCCAGCTGATTGTTGCAGGGGGAAGAGAAAGGGAAAATGGATGGACTATATGCAACTGGCCGAGATGACTGGTAGAATTCGAGACCTGGGAGAGGAGAGGGTTGAAGAAGACTGGAAGAAATTCAAGATTTATTTACAAAAGTATTGTAATTTGGTCGAATGCTAAGAAGGATGCTAGATCATAAATAACTGCCTACCATTGAATTAGATTTGAATTTGACGATAAGTGAGATTGAGAAAAATATAAAACTTTTGGAGAATTATTAGATTAAATTAATTGAATGAGATTTAAGAATATAAATAAGATGATAAATTGCTGGAAAAAATTTACAATGATGTAAGTGGGAGTGGGAGACGTGAGGGAGTCCAAAGAAGTTTTGAAAAATGTGTTATGATACATGTTATATTGTTTATCATTTTTGCATTGTGTATTTAAAAAATCTCAATAAATATTTATAAAAAAAAAAGAAAGGGAAAATGGAATGCGCTATATACGGTGAAGGGCATGGCTGGCTGGACCTCTGAACAGCAACATTCCAAAGAGCGACATTTTATTGCAGGTCCAGCTTGTGTATATGGTTTTTCCTATTTGTTCTATTTATTACTGCATATAGAGACGCCGTAGAGCAGCAGTTCCTGCACCTCATGCCTCCAGATCAGGCTTCCTCAAACTCGGCCCTCCAGATGTTTTTGGCCTACAACTCCCATGATCCCTAGCTAGCAGGACCAGTGGTCAGGGATGATGGGAATTGTAGTCTCAAAACATCTGGAGGGCTTAGTTTGAGGAAGCCTGCTCCAGATGTTGGACTAAAACTCACATCATCCCTGACAGTTGGCCCTGCTGATGGGATCTGTAGTCTGACAACATATGGAAGGCCCTTAGGGTCTAGACTGCTCAGCAGTGGGCACTTGCAGATCACGGTTGTATTTTTAAAATACAAAGTTTAGTCGAAACTGTTGATTCACCCTCTTTTCTTTTCTTTTGTTTTTGCTTTTCGTTTCAGCCACGAAGACTTCGAATTCATTTCAGGAACTCGCATGCGCAAAATGGCTCAGGAAGGACAAAATCCTCCCGAAGGCTTCATGGCTCCCAAAGCATGGACTGTGCTGAAAGAGTATTACAAATCCTTGGAAAAGGCTTAGGCTACTTATTTGTTGCAGATCAGCCTTTGACGTTTGATTTATTAGCAAGAAGGAGGACCACACAATCGCCGTTTTGGTGCTGCTTTGTTGTCGTGTCTGTCAGGAAGCATTTCCTCTAAAAAACACCAGGCCCTTTCTCCTTAACTTAGCATCGTTTTCTGCTTCTCTTATGGGTTCCATTACTTATTGGCACCTAACAAACTGCTGGTTCTAATGTCTTCTATTTTTATTACAGTTGATATTCTTGCAGTAAGTTTTCTAAACCTCGTCTTTCTAAAACATTATTATACCTCTGTGCCCTGCGGTTCTCAGTGCTGCTGAAACTCTCTCCCTCCCTCCTTTCACATTATTTAATGTATCTCATTTCTTTTTCTGTGTGGGTATGTTGCTTTTCATAGTTTACAGGCTAAATATGGCAGTTTGATTATACCAGCTAGATATAGGTGCTAAATCGAATCAAAACGAAAAAGATTTTTAAAAAGATACTAACCTTGTACTTTTCAGCCAGTGCTCTTTGAAGTTCTTGTATGGAATCTCCAGAATAGACTACACTGTATTGCAAATTAAACTTTCTGTACCAAATTTGTGAATTTTGTGGTTGCAAATCCTTAAGCATTACTGATTTTTTTGCCTCACATACTTGTGGTAGGCTTAACACAGTTGCCTGCTTTTTTAAAAAAAAAAAAAAAAAAAAAGTTTTGCAATTTTCTCTCCAACCTCGCCCTTGTCTTCTAACATGACATTCACATTTTTTTAGTTGTTGAAGAGCTGGTTGTCACTTCCATTGGATGACTATCACTTAAGATACACTTTTAGGGAGTAGGAGCAGGGGAGCTACTTCAAAGGTGCTTCCTTGAACCTCACTCGTTTCCCCTTTCAAAACATGATGGTAACATACCCTTTATATGGGAAAGATAGTCAGGAATGTCAGTGTTTGTTAGGTACTGTCTCCTTATTACTTAGACACAATGAATTGTATCTAAAGATGTTCTGATCCCAGTAGACCCATTGCAATTAAGACTCGCTACCATCAGTGGGACGCAGGTGGCGCTTGGGACGCAGGTGGCGCTGTGGGTTAAAGCCTCAGCGCCTAGGACTTGCCGATCGAAAGGTCGGCGGTTCGAATCCCTGCGGCGGGGTGCGCTCCCGCTGCTCGGTCCCAGCGCCTGCCAACCTAGCAGTTCGAAAGCACCTCCGGGTGCAAGTAGATAAATAGGGACCGCTTACCAGCGGGAAGGTAAACGGCGTTTCCGTGTGCGACTCTGGCTCGCCAGAGCAGCGATGTCACGCTGGCCACGTGACCCGGAAGTGTCTCCGGACAGCGCTGGCCCCTGGCCTCTTAAGTGAGATGGGCGCACAACCCCAGAGTCTGTCAAGACTGGCCCGTATGGGCAGGGGTACCTTTACCTTTACCATCAGTGGGGACAGCACTGAGTGAGGTTGACCAATGGTCTTACTCTGTATACATGGCATCTTCCTATGCTCATCTCAAGTCCTGATCATTCTAATTCCACAGCAAAGTATGTTGCAGTTGTAGGTGCGTAAAAAGCTAAACTAAGCTGCTCAGTATAAACACCAAGGAAATGAGAAGAGCCATAGGGTGCTTTTCCATGCATTTGTTCTTTCAATATTAAGTGAGTAACACTAACAGAGACCCTAAACTGTGGGCAGAAATATGGCAATGCAAAGAAGATTGAAGAGGAAGAAGGTGGGAGGAATCTAATTCAAATTATTTATGTATCCTGATGGGTAATGTCAACAGAAAAAGGCAGAGTTTAAAATGGCTGTGGAAAAAAATGTGGTAGGCTTCCAAGACTAGGTCTGGGAAACCTGTGATCTTCCAGATGTTGTTGGGCTACAACTCCCACCAGCCCCAGCCCAGCATAGTCAGAAAGGGGTTAGAAAGACCCTAGGTGGAGATTTCTGAGAGTGACTTCTGCTTGAGACCATGGGATATTACATTAGAAAATGCTGACCTAGGTGTTCCAATTGCTTCACTCTTGAGTAAATGAGCTCCTTCTATTCATAGGAACTTTGCATAATGCTCACAAAGGTGATGCATGACAGTAAAACAGTAAAGTTGGGCATTTTATTCCAGCAATTGAGGATTTGCCATTTCCTTAGCTTAGCAGATGCTTGGATGCTACATCTTTGAAAGGGATGAGGAGGAACAAGTCGTTTTCTGTTACGGCATTACTTCTGTAATGTCCAAAGAATGTACAGTGGTACCTCAGGTTACATACACTTCAGGTTGCATACGCCTCAGGTTACAGACTCCGCTAACCCAGAAATAGTGCTTCAGGTTAAGAACTTTGCTTCAGGATGAGAACAAAAATCGTGCTCCGGCGGCGCAGCGGCAGTGGGAGGCCCCATTAGCTAAAGTGGTGCTTCAGGTTAAGAACAATTTCAGGTTAAGAACGGACCTCCGGAACGAATTAAGTACTTAACCCAAGGTACCACTGTACTTGCATATCTGTCCCATAGGGAGATGTGTGAGTTCTAGATACAGTGATAGGGCAAGTGAATCCCATCTTCAACTCCAGGCACTGTGGAAGACACTAGAATGGCTTGTTGGCTCCTGTTAACTCCTGCTAGATTTACTGGTCCAAATTGTCTCTTGAAAACCAGTGAAGTTTTCCACCTGGTTTCTCTAAAGCAGACTTCCTTTTGAACCTTTCCCCGTGCTACTCAGTATATGACAATCTATCCAAAGACCCTCTCTTCTTGGATCATATTGAAAATCTTTTCAAGCAATGTCTTTGGGTCATTAACTTTGAATTTAGATACAAAATTCACGGAAGTGATACTTTTCCTGTCTAGCTATGGTCCTTGCCAGTGTGCTGAAATCTTCCCTTCTTAATCTTACGCAGGAGGACCATATGTTTGTCCTAATCCTGCTGTAACCTTGGAACTTTTATTTGCCCCTATCAGAAATCATCCTGACACATGGAGCATGACTGGCTCAGGGCTGGGAGGGGGGTGGAGAGGGAGAGTAATAAAATAAAACTCTTGATAGTTTTGAAGAACCCTAAAATCAATGAAGCAGGAGAGTGGGGGACACTCTTCTCCTTTCCCCAGAAACTGAAGTTAATGAGGTGGATGGAGTTTGCTAAATCTTGGTGAGTTGAATAAGTGCTATAAAACCATTACAGTTCATCTATGAGATATCTATTCCAGATGATGCTTTCTTCTCTAACCTACTTTAAGTGACGTCAATTATTCCCCTAGGGTCAACAAAGAAGCTAAAGGCTAGGTATATGCCACTTTGCAAGATGGAGGCTCCAAGTTGTTTATTTTTAAAGCTATATAAATTCACGTTCAGAATCTGAGGTCCTGAACTTGGACGGAGAAGTCACTCTCTTAATGAAGATTAAGGGTGCTGGCGTGGATTTGGGATGCTCAGTAAGAGATCTTAAACCCTGGATTGCTCAATAAGTACTACCAGACATGGGACTGTTGCATAAAGCTATTAAAGAAAAACCCTGGAGCCAACCCAAAGGTCTACATTGCAAATAATACCACTAATAAAAATCAGTAAGGAGAAACCACAATGGATGTATTTGTGGGTTTCAGTTTTGTTGGTCTTTGATTGTCTAAGGAGATTTGCAAGTGAAGCACTGAAGTCAGCCCTGTTGACTGATTCTTAAAAGAAATGGGCCACAAAGACCTTGGTAAGCAAATTTTTAAATAGAAGCTTTATTCTAAAAGGAGCATCGTGTTTGGCAAAATGGCATCAGACCCTTCTGGTGTGATCTTGGAAGGCGGTTTAGCGGTGTAAATGTGAGCCATGCTTAGTGTATTGGAGACTTACACCTCCAAGTGCCATATGGTGTGAAGTGACCTTCAAAGTCCTCAGTCAAAGGGGCCAAAAATCATTTCCTAGGCTGTTCTAAACATTATTGAATTGCCCATTTATTTTCTCTCCTCATTTATAGAATGATCATTGATTTAATGCTGCCTAATTTTTGTGTTGCTTGTGTTTCTAGCAGGATAGGTCAGCGGTTAACTTCTGAGAAGTTCCACCATCACTATCCCGTTCTTTTTGAAGAAGGAAAGAAGGGAAATTATAAAAGTGGGAAAAATAGAAGATGAAGAGAAAGGGGCAAGACACGGAATTTGAACTGAAGACTGCCCATCTGCATCTTGCCAAATAATTATTAAATTGTTTGCATGGCACCATGGGAGCACAGTATGAAGGCGGGCTATTAATCCCCTTAGCAATAAATTAAATTATATGGCTGATAGTCCAAGAAAGGCACATTAAAGTTGTATTGAAATGAATGGGATTAACTAGTCATGTTGATTTTAATAGGAGTTAGTAAAGGTAAAGGGACCCCTGACCATTAGGTCCAGTCGTGACTGCCTCTGGGGTTGCGGCACTCATCTCGCTTTATTGGCCGAGGGAGCTGGCGTACAGCTTCCAGGTCATATGGCCAGCATGACTAAGCAGCGCACGGAAACGCCGTTTACCTTCCCGCTGGAGTGGTACCTATTTATCTACTTGTACTTTGACATGCTTTCGAACTGCTAGGTTGGCAGGAGCTGGGACTGAGCAACGGGAACCGCTGACCTTCTGATTGGCAAGTCCTAGGCTCTGTGGTTTAACCCACAGCACCACCCGCGTCCCTTTAATAGGAGTTAAGCATGACCAAAGTCCCCTTCATGCGATGAGCAGGATGCAGGTGCTGTGCTGCAGGCTGTGCCAGCTCCCACCTGCTGATGTTGATGCATTTATTGTGGCTGACCAGCTGCTTATGTGTAAGTGCTCCCCTTCAGCCATCCATTCTCAGTGCACAGCCCTTAGGATTTGGGCCAGCTGGGCCTCCCTAGTCACTGCGTTCCCTCCTCGCACACATTATATGCATGAACTTTTTGTGGATTTGGCCACTGATGCTAAAGACCACCTCTTTCCCTACAGACCATCCTGGGTGTTAAGAACTGTGGTACCCTTCCAGTGTTGTTGGATTCCAGCTCCCACAAGCCAGAGCCAACATTGCCATTGACCAGAGATATTATGGGAGTTGTATTTCAGCAAGATTTGGAAATGTAATATAATGCTGGCTACTCCCTGCAGTGAAGTGATGTGAAGTTCTTTCTCTACTGCTGGATTTCTGTAGCATTCACACATGATGCTGTGCTGCCACCAATGCAACTGCGAAAGCAGCCCTGAGACCTATCCCTGAGTGAAGACTAAAAGAATCAATGCAGGGCAATGGATAATAGCACAGCTCTTCAGAGGCTGCAGTCCTAAGCATGCTTAGAGAGTTAGTCCCACTGATCGCATGCTATACATGCTTACTTTTAAGTATAGCTATTCCCTTAAAAGCCTAAGAGGATCAATATGTATTTGCAAAAGAGTAAACATTAGAACAAGTTTTTCTGTACGAGCGTTTATGCACACGTAAAAGGAATTTAGAAAAATGGGATTTAGGGAGGACATGTCAGAAATGTGTAACATTATGTACGTTGCTGAGAAAGTGGAGAAAGAAAGCTTTTTTAAAAATCTCCCTTGAATTTAGGGCTATCCAGTTAAGCTGAACGTTGGAAGTCTTAGAACAAACAAAAGAATGGACTTCTTCACGCAGTGCAAAGTTAGACTAGAATTTGTTCCCAGAACATGTGAGGACTGGGCTAACTTAAAAAGAGGATTAGACAAATTCATAGAGGATAAAGCTATATTCTACCTCCACTGTTGGAAGTGCTGTTCCTCTGAATACTAGCTGCTAGTGATCAAGTTGTCTTATTTGGGTAGAGACTGGTAAATGAAGGGCAAAATTGGGATCTTTCACAACATCATATTACTGCTTTGTTACCAATTTAGAGACAAAAGAGATATATGAAAGAATGACATTGGTGGTAGTAGGCCACAGGCTTTTTGTCTGGGGCTTATGGCCTACCATGTCTATTCCTGGTCCTTTTAAAAGAAGCCTTTTGGGAAAACTGGTTGCTGACCAGGAGATTAGAGGCTCCTCCTGAAAGTTCCCACAGCATACCATGCAAAATAATTAAAAAGCTGTTCTTTCCCATCTCCTTTTTGTTACGACAGGGGTGAGGGTGGCTGGTAGGGAAGCCAAGTTCGTTCCTATAATGTCACCATCGATTTTCCTGGAAACTCCATGTTTATACTGCTTGAACTCTTCAAGTGGAAAGAGGAGGATAAGGCTGTTCCCCTGAAAACCATCACCAGGCTTTAAAGCCACATCTGCAACTCCTAAAAGACAAGAAATGGCCCCAAGTATAAATCACTTGAGTTCGCCCACCCCCATAAAATTCAATGAGGCTTGGATGGAATCAAAGGAACCTTTCTCCAAACTCCTTGTGCACAAGACCATTGTGGCGAACTTAACTATGCAGTATGCTTTACCCTACACACGTAAATAAATCCCAATGGGAGTTAAACAAGTACTTGAGCCGTGCACTGAATCTCTTCATTATGGAGAATTTCACCCTCCATTTTATATAGCCATTAAAGAACAGCTACGTCATTTGTAACCCTACCCTTGTGTTTTTCCATTTTCCCACTGTCTGGTGGACTGAGAATGCTTAGTCTAGAATGGTGTCTTTCCCAGATGGTTATTTGGGCTTTGGTCCTCCCTCCAGTTCCCTTGATTATTGCTGCTGAGGCATAATCAAGAGTAATTGCTGCTTCACATTTAATTTAGATTCATTAGGAAGGATCTGATGTGCTTGTTTGGAGCTAAGGAATCCAGAGGGAGGCTTCCAGGACCTGAGATGCTGAGAGATGCCTTTGGCAATTTAATCAAGGCATATGTTTGAATGGCTCTCCAGTGAAATATTGATGATCCCAACATCCCACCCTCCTTCAACGCCGAGGTCCAGTGTGGAAGTTACACAAGGGAGAAGTGAAATATATATGACAAGGAGACAGAACTATAACATTAAAACTACTGTAGCTGTGCTTGTGAGATTGGTCTCCCTCATTTTGAAATCTGATTTTAGAAGTGATTTATAAGAAAACATCACTTTAAGAAAACTAGTTATTTTCTTTTGCTAGGATTAGGCTTTGTTATCCTGTTTTTACCTGGGGTTCCATCCTTTTACTGATCTTACTCTGCCAAATTTCCCAGCCATTAGGAGTGTGTATGTCTATAATTTCTGCACAGTTCCATGCCCTTATTCCATCCCAACACACCTATGTGAAGCTGCCTCTCTCTCTAAGTCCCTCTTCAAACCCCATCTCTTCTGTTAACCCTTTTAGTTCTCATCACCTTCATAAATGAAAGGAAGCTAAATGCATACAGTATTCTTTCCCCCTCCCCTCCCTTAATTACCTCTCACATCTTGCCTCTCAGGTTGTAAATTGTCCTGGCCTTATTTTATGTGCCAAGTTCTCCTGACCACATTTAGGGAAGATGCACATGAAAGTGTGGGTGAAATGACCTTCCTTCTTGGGAGTACCCAGGAGGTGAATTCCATGCATAGAAGGTGCTCATCTTTGCTCCTTGTGGCAGCTGACCACCATTTTGGTTTTCTGACAATCCCTCACAGCATCATGTAGCTGTTAGAGATTTGGACTAGAATTGTGGAGGCCCACAATGTTTCCATGAAGTTTGCTGGGTGTCCTTGAGCCAGTCACTGTCTCTCAGCCTAAGCAACCTCAAGAGATCTGCCATGAGCATAAAATGGAGGTACATGTACTCCACTTTGAGCTCCTTAGGCAAAATATGGGCTATTAATGTAATACACATTAACAATAAGCATTCCAGGACATCCTGAGTAAACCATTTCCAGCAGGAGCGGGGAGGATTTTTTGTGAGTTATGTATCACCTTGCCTACCTCAAAATTATCTGAAATGGATTCTTCCACCTTTCACAACCTGCAAAGGGGAGGGCGTGGAAATTGGTTTGTTGTGCTATTTCCTTTCAACTCTGATTCTAAGCTCTTTGGTAAAGAGAAACTCACCTCTTTTGTTGTCAGTCAATAGCATGACATGCTCATGGGTGCCATGATCAATGGCTCCTTAAAGGCTACTTGAAGCAATATTGAGTGAAACTAAATAAATAAATAAATTTGCTGAATGAACAGCGATGGACTTCAGTGACAGCTTTGCTTGTATTTTGAACCCCTTAGCATGAGGTTCTTTGCTTTTTCCTGCCACGGATGCCAGAACTTTGTTTTTCTAAAGCTGTTCAGCTTTGAGTCAAGATTCTCACAGTATCCAGTATATATAAAAGAATAACAACTAAAACCTTTCAATCAACATCATTTTTCAATTATGTGAGGAGTGGGGGCTGAGGCAGACAAAGCATGTGAAAGGGGAAAACTGATTTCCTCCTTTTTAAAACGCACAATATAACTTAAAAATAGCAAAACCTCTCTTTCTTTTTTGCACACACAATGCATACACCACCACCCTAAAAAATCCCGCCCTGTAAATAAAATAAATGTTTTTGGCAGAGAACTTTAACACCAGTCATTGTTTTGCATTTTGTGAATTTTTTAACAGGCAAATTCCTGTAATTTTGCAACGAGACATGTTAAAGTACGCTAAGCCCAGCAACTATTGAATGGAAAGGAGTGAAGGTGGAAGTAGCAGATGCCTTCTTGCACCTCAGCTTGTGTGAAGAGAACGAAGGGGCTACTTGAAAATGTTGGTTAAGGGTTTCAAGTTTTTAAATGGACTTGCTTTTGCACATGGATTGAGCAAGAAAGATAAAGACATTGCAGCAAGCTTCCTTGAATGCATCACTGTCTGAGCTGGGTCTCAAGAAGGATGCACTGGTTTTTTTTTTTTTTTTTTGTTCCCATCAGTAGAGCTATGCAATACAGAGCTTTATGCATGGTTATCTTGCAAGACTGCAGCCACAACAAAACTGTGGTGAGACACCATGTAGTCGTTGAAAAGGAGGCAGACAGGATTCAGCTACCCCCTGCTGCTTCTCAGTCTCAGCAGGTGAAAAGGTCACCTTTTTGACTCCTTGCATCAAAGCTGGGAATAGATGCATTTAAAAGAGCAGTGGCCACAAGCAAGAGAAGCAGACTTCCTAAGTATGAAAATTCCAAGCAAAATTCCTAATGTTAAAATCAGTTAAAAGGTAGCTCTATTATTATTGTTGTTGTTGTTACAAAGCTGGAAATTAAGGGAATTAATTGTTTATGGTAGCCCCTCATTTATTTCCCCTCTGCATCTTTGGTGCAGAGCTAAGGCATTATTCCAGCAGGCTGTCAAAAACACACACCATGCACCAGCAATTCCTGTTTCTCTCACCTCCCTGCACTCTCTCTCTCTCTCTCTCTCTCTCTCTCTGTGGCCCAAATGAATAGCTATAACGCACTGCACTGGGACACATACTGATGGAACAATTATACCCAGATTTAAAATACATTGGAGGCCACATTTAAGATGGAAAAAAAAGTGACTGCAAACCAACAGATGCATTAAAAGTCATACACTGTCCTACCATTTTCACTCCACATATTAAGGCTAAGCTCCCTGCAATACTAAATGTGATTTTAAAAAAACGCAAAACTTGGATATAGTAGGAGCAGTGAGGGGATTTTCCATGATTGGGACAATGATGCTAATTTTTTCCTGCCCTGCTGGATGTTCCATTTTGTTTCTCTCTGTTTCTCACTTTCCTGGTCTTAAATTCATTTGCCCCACTGCAAATTCTGTGTGAAAATTACTCTGCATTTTCAGGCATATTTCTCCCAAAATCTGCATTTATTTATTTTTATACGAATTTGTACACAATGCGGTCAAATCCACCCCATGCATTTGAGGTGGATGACTTCTCCCAAAGATTCCTGAGAACTTTCGTTTACTCCTCACAGATCTATAACCTCAGCATCCTTAAGAAACTACAGTTTCCGGGGTACTTTGGAGGGAACCACGTGCTTTAAATTTGCTTTAAGCGTGAGGTGGATATAATCAGTGGACACAAGCTTTGTTTTCACCCTTCTTTCCTTTCTTTCTGATTAGGTGACTGGAAGATTGCCCAAATGTCTTAACAAAATATCTGGCGCTCTGTGTGTGTGTGTGTGGTGTGGCCTTTCTTTTTTTCTTTTCTGGTGCTGCTTTTGATTTGGTATACTGCATTTCTTGAAGCTATAAAATTCTCAATAAATTATATAACTTGAAGAACTATCAAACCTCCCCCCCGACTCACCATAAGGGTTTGTGCTGAATGAGCAAGAATTGTAATAGAGTTTCACCCCCCCCATCATCAAGCCCCAACCAGACCTGCTGCTCAGATGTGACACACTTCGTTCCATTCGCTCTGATCTCTTGCCCAAATTGGAAAAGTGGGGGGGCTGAAGGGAGTTTAATTATATGGCGATTAGAGACTTTATTCTAAGAAGGCAGCTATAGATTGCCAGTGCTTTATTGCAACAAGAGTGCCATATATATTTCCCGCCTGCCCTTTCTATGCATGAAGCTTGTTTGCTTCATAAAAGGTAATCCAGCAGTGGTTGCCAATTCATTCTGTGGGAACCCAAAGGCATCGGGCAACTGCTAACTATTGAAATGCTCCTGCTCAACACTTTTGAAATAGCGATGCTGTATCTCAGAACATTTCTTTCTTACGCACAGGCCCAAAAGACAAATTTGCACCCACTAATTCATGCCATATTTTATTTCATAAAATTTACACACTGCTTGATTGTGAAAAGACTCCAGGTGGTTTAACAACAACAACAACAAAAACAATATTATTGGTTAAAAACAACTATTTAAACATTAAAAAAAATCAGAATAAGCAATGAAATTACTGATCACAAGATTACACCATAGAATCTAATTACGCCTCTTCATATGTGACGCCCTTCCTATGAGATATTTTTCTCAAGCATGTGTCATAGATCAAAGGTAAAAGAATATTCCAGATGGTGGTTTTGTTTTTTAGCCAGTGTGCTGATTGAGAACTTCATCCCTAAGACATGGGAGCCATTCCTTTTAAGAAGCAGGTTTTAACATATAATTAAATTTTAATTACTTTTAAGTTTTACTTATAATCTATTGTTACCTGCCTGGGGCCTTCTAGATGGGATAGATTAAATCAAAATTAATTAATCATCTATTTCCATATGTTCCTCATGTCATTTAGTAGCCATATCTCATTGGCTATGTGATGCCATTATGACATCATAAGCATTCCATTATCCTTGATTAGCTGGCGTCATCCACTGAAAAAGCCCTTTAAAATAAATACTTTTTTTAATAAAAAAATGAACAAGCAGTATGCATATTGGAGAGACTCTGCCTGGAAACTGGGGTCGGGGGAGGGGTCAGGGAACAGGAGAACAGGAGATGGGAAGGTTAGGGTCCATCACACACATACCCCATTGATGGCAACTTTCACCATGACCATCATGAAAATTTAGCACCACACTACTACTCAGTTTATGGAAGCTATCTTGCTGAGTAGGGCAGGGCTGGAATTGACCACTGGCCAGATAGAATTCTGATGTGAGCCAGAATCCTGGTCCATAAAACAAGATGTTCCTAATCACATCCTGGAGAGTCACTTATAGTCAGAGTAAACCACACAAAGCTAAATGGGCAAAGAGTCTGACCTAGCAGAAGGCAGCATTCTCTGCAAGCTCCACCGTGTGCTTTGAATTATCAATATATAATGGGTGGTAGTGAGGGCACCATTTGCATTTTCCACTTCCAAAAATCTAATAATAATTGATTTATTATTTATACCCCACCCATCTGGTTGAGTTTCCCCAGCCACTCTGGGTGGCTCCCAATCGAATGCTAAAAACAATAAAATCTTGGGGCTGCCTCTGTATATGAATATGCAGGAGTGAAGATCCAGAGGTTGTATTATAGGGTGAGGAACATTGCACTCCCTGATGTTGCTGGACTACAACTCCCATCTCCCTTGGCCATTATCCCTGGCTGGTCCACTACAGCAAATATGGCACATATGTTTGCCATCAGTGACCCCTTCCTTACTTATGACCAACCCAGGGGTGGGCCTGGCTGTTGGCTTTCTCCTCCATAGTCTCACTTTTGCCCTTCTAGAACTCGACAAGGAGGTGATGGGAAACTAGAATGAGTTGGCTCCTCTTGTCATTCACTCTGGTTCCATCTATAGTGAGGCTCCCAGCCTTCCACCCTACCAGTCCCAATGGGCTGGGGATGATTGGAGTTGGAGTCAAATGTCTGGAAGGCCACAGGTTCCCTCTCCTTCTTGCAATACATCTCCCAGGCAGGCTTGTTTCTTCATGTCACAATCAGCTGCTTCTACCACATAGAGTGCTGTCAGTGTTGAAATGCAGCTCTTCACCACAGACACGTGAATTAGGTTAAGGAGTGAGTCCTAACAGAATAGTGAGGCGGATGGTTTGTCGCTAGCTCATGTCTAAATTCAAAGCACAGCACTGGGTTTAACCAGGAGGCAACATCTACTCATGGGGTCGTTGCCACTCATCTGTTTTCTTTTGTGAGAAACCAAGTGTTTACTTCTGTTGGCATTGTGGATTGATAGAACAGTTAGGGAGCCAGCTGGACTCTATCCCATAGCACCCATTTGCCAGGGCCAAAGCAAGCATTTTCCAATTGGAAAAATGATGTGGAGATTAAATAGTTCCGTTTCTTAGTAAACGAACACTGCAAGATGTGTTGTAAAACATTGCCCAATTATTCCGTGCTTGGCAAACAAACAAAAACATTGTGAAAAGCCCAGATTGTTAATAATGGCTTGATGGCCATTTCCCAATAACTATTCCAGAATCCCTGCCTCTGTTGGATTAGTAAATAGTATCCCCATTAGGGCTGGCTCATGAGAGCCAGTGTGGTGTTAGTGGTTAAGAGTGTCAAACCAGGACTTGGGAGACTAGGATTCAGATCTCCACTTGGCCATGAATCTCACTGGGTGACATTGGGTCAGTAACTATTTCAGCCCAACCTACTTCACAGGGTTGATGTGGGGATTAATTGAGGACCAGGAGAACCATGTATGCCACCTCGAGCAATTTGGAGACATAAATGCAAGGTGGGACATAAACGCAACAATTAAAATAAACAATGTTTTGCTGTTTGATGCAAAGGACAAAATGATGTACCATGTACAGAAGTTGACTGGATTTGCAGGTCAACACAGGTGATGGGATAGCATCCCCCACCATACTTGAAGGCAGCACGATACCCCTGGGAGGTTCAGAGGAGGCCATATGGCATATATTGCTGTGTCTCCTAAATCCCCATCATTGCTCTCCACTTTCCAACATCTAATGCTTCACTCTGTCCTGATTTTTCCCATGTAACATGGATGATCAGCACACAGCCTAAATATAACACTTGTGAAACACATCTAACTTGTTGTCTGGCTATTTTATCTGCTTAGCTGATGCACGGCTTTCAATACACAAAGGTCACTTTCAATTCAGAACCCAGCAAGAGAAAACAGACCTACAACAGCACTGTGTAGTAATGATTCCTTGGGAAGGATTACGTGAGGTTTATGTAAAGTTGGGGTGAGGAACCTGGGGTCATACAGATATTGTTGGACTCCAACTCCTATCATCCCTGGCAGGCTGGCTTCCAGAAGAAGGTGTCAGGTTTTCCCTCCTTGCCTGGCTTCAGGTGATATCATCCTGAGTAGAGGGAGAACAATAGACCAGGAGTCTGTCTTGTCCTTTTGACCTGGGGTTGAGAGTCAGAGAGACTTGCCTTGCTCTCTGCTGAAACCAAAGCTGTAACCTAATTGGGTAGCAGGATCTGTTAGTGTTGATGCTGTGAGTCTTTCCATTTTATGCTCAGCTTGTATAAATGTGATGATGATGATAATGATAATAATAAATATTTATACCCCACCCATCTGGCTGGGTTTCCTTAGCCACTCTGGGCAGCTTCCAGCAAAATATAAAAAATAATAAAATGTCAGACATTAAAAACTTCCCTGAACAGCCTTCAGATGTTTTCTAAAAGTTGTGTAATTCTTTATCTCCCTGACCTCTGATAGATGGGTGTTCGACAGGGATGCATATGAGATAAAGACACCACAGTCTCCAATGACCTTCATTCCAAGGCATGTGATGGAATCCTTGAAGTATGTCACTGCTTAGAGATAGAGGTGCACACAACAATATGTTTGCACATAGCCTAAGATCAATAATATGTTAGAGGGTGAACCAAGGAGGCCCCATTGCCTTTCTGAAAGGGAGGTGACTGGCCTTTCACTTAAGGTTAGTAAACCACACATAAGATCTGTATGGTGGTTAGTGTATTGGACTAGGATGAGAGACACCCAGTTATAAATCTCCATTTGGCCAATCATGATTTCTGAGCCTCATTTACGCCATAAGATTGCTGTGAGGATAAAAGGTGTGTAAAGGGGTGTGTGTGTGTGTGTGTGTGTGTGTGTGTAGGAATACCATACATGTTACCCTGAGTCCCTTGGAGAAACAGCGGGAAAAATCTATAACCAATTAAAGCTCTGCTAAAATAAATTTAAGTACTCTGGTGTGACAGCTGGGCTGATGACTCTGTCTGAGTGTGATCCAACATGTGACATGAGGTTTTTCCAAATCACGTTGTATTTCCCATTCTATTTTGTCTTCCACTTCCTGCCGTTCCACAAGAACCACCATCACATTGTCCTGCATTATAATCATGTTTAGTATCTGCAAAGGACTATTGTGGAAAAATAATCCAGTATTGGGTGATGCAAAGGATATATCTGCATTACACATGGCATTCTAATTCTTGGTTGACTTCCATAAAGAATAAAGGATTTCATTGTTAATCCCCCCTTCCCAAATAAACATAGTTTTTCATGGACTCCTGCCAGACTCCCTTTTCTCTGCCTGTTGACATGTCAATGATACTGTCAGGAAGACATTTCTCCGAACTCCACATAGTATCCGGCCCAATTAGATGAGCAGACTGTATAAAACCTCACTTCAAGCTGATGTTCTTGGAAACAGTTTGCATGGATGCAATGGCACGGACACAGCTATTCATACTGGAGCTATATGATTGACATATGCTTTCCTGTTAGGCTTGTGATGATAAAGAAATTTTAATTGCTCTGGGCTTTCATTACTGTTCAAACTTTCACAGAGCCTGTTTTGAATTCAAAGTCTGCTTTTTCTTTTCTTTTCTTTTGAATGATGTACATTACAGCACAGCCATGGTTTGAATTAACATTTATATTTATGCAGAATATATACTTGCATAGCCATCCTGCATTAAGCCTTCCACCCTTTCGTGGACCCTGTGTATTCTCTTGACAAAGCTTAGGAAACGCAATTTGTGTGCCATTGCCGAAGACCTGTGGGAAGGAGATGGCTCTGCATCTGGTGTGTTTACACTCACACGCTCAAACCAGCCTTATGCGAATGGAGTGGAAGGGAGTGATAGTGACATGTGGGCATGTGCTGAGCATGTGTGCTGGTGCTTTTTTATGACCAAGATACAACAAGGAGGTGGGAGATAATGAAGATTTGATTGTGGCTCTTTTCCCATATAAATGGTTGTTTTGAGTTTAACTGTGAATTGTGCTGGGGAAAAACAGGCTTTACTCATCAAAGCAAAAAAGAAAAGAAAAAAACTGAAAGGGAAAAGAATGAGGTAAGGATTGCTAACAGCAATAATAATTTCATTCTGTTTCGTGGTGTTGTCCCCACCCCTCCAATCCATGCTAGTGCCAGCCATTTCAGTCTTCTTGGTTAATTTGACCCGGGATGGTGCCAGCACCTAGCATTTTTGGCCAGTGGCCAAGGCCCCCAACACTGATTCCTGCCTGGTTCAACACGTCAGTGTCAGCTGGCTGGATCCAACCACCATTTTGATTTACTAGAAAACACCCTCTCCTGACTTGACATCACTGTAGGGCATTGTGGGAAATGAAAAGAGTGGCTGCATTCAGCTGCCTAGGCTTCCTCACAGTGCAGCTGCGGTGGCCAGGTAAGTCACTTTGCTCAGGACCCTTCAAACCTAGAACCACCCCTGAATCAGTGTTCATTTCTAGATCTTCCTGTTAATGCTCCTGACAGGATAACTAGTCAGGACAGCTCTCTCCTCCTAAGATTTGGTTGGAGCTCAGGTTGTTACTTCCAGCAAGCCATGATGGGAAGGAAACAGTGCTAGTCCCAGTGGACCTCCATTTATTGATACATGATGAGATAATCTGGCTAAGCTATGCAGGTAGTTTGCTTGTGGCACACATTTCTAGAGTCTCACTTCATTTTAATGCAGGAAGCTAGCTGAGAAACAAGCCCATCACTGGATGGTCAAGAAGGTGGAGATCACCTATCCCATTCACATCTTCCCATTTCCACTGGGTTCAACTGTTGTTGACATCCGTCTGCCTTGAGAGACGATGGAGTTCACCTCTAGGAGCCACAGGTGAGAGCTGAGTTTGGATTTGGACTGCATTTGCCAGGGCCTGGAAGTCAGCAGTGATACCATTTCTACTTTGCACACCCCTCCTCTTTCAAGTTAGGCAGTTCCTGGTGCCAGTACTGTTAAGGGTTCTGTACTGATGCTGGGTATATTTACTGTAAGTATATTTCAGCTGTTTGACAGCAGCAGTGCTCTGCAGGCACAGGCTTCCAGGATGCTGAGCTTTATGCTGGGTCTTGGTGGGAGATCAAACAGAAAGGGAAATGCTTGGCAGAAAGGTCATAGCTCTACAATGGAAAACACGTTTTCCATATATGAAGTCCAGCTCCACATTCAATAGGAATCTGGTATTGCAAGGCTGGGGAAGATCTGTAGTTCAGTAGCACAGCATCCGCTTTGTATCTAGAAGAAGAAGAAGAAGAAGAAGGACAACACTGAGCAAGAACTTCTAATGGTCTGACTCAGCAAAAGGCAGCTTGCTATGTTCCTAAATATTTCTGCTTGATATCTCAGAGAACTTCTATCTATCAGGGCACACTGCTACTCTATTGAGCATTGATCTGACTCTTTCTCACTGTGCATGGCCTTCAGCTGTTTGGCAGAAATGCGGTGATGCTGTGCATACCACGAGTAGTAAATACCCACTTACCCACTATAACGGAACTTCAAACCTATCTCCCCCCATGCACAACCTGCATGCACTCCAGAAGGCCTGTCAGGGACTAGCAGGGCTCTGGAGAGCATGTGGAGGAGGCAGAGGCACCATCTTCTCAAGATGACTGAGAGGGCCTGACATGACTTCCTGATGTCTCACACACAATGCCGTGAGGAGTCAGGGTGAGGAAGCAAATGCCCTCTGAACACTGAGGGAGCCCAACCCCTCAAAAAACAACAACATTGGGGAGATCAAAAAGTGCCTCAGCCCTAGGAGCTGGGACTTATAGGTGGAGGCAAGGGACCAGGGGAGTAACCCAGCAGAGGGGACCAGTGATATAAGAGGTGTGACTTCACCCACAAGGCAGGGAGTCTGAGACAAAGGAAGGTGCACCAGATGTGGCTGAAGAAACAGAGGAGCAGCAGGACCCATCACCAGGGCCAGAGGGGCCCCTGTCTTCAAGACCACGGTGGGTTCTGAGGCATAGGGGGCAGCAGGAATGGTGCTCTAGGAGGCTGAGGCAAGTAAGAGCTCACAGCCCAAATCCCTCGCTGGCCAGGTGGGCCTCGGAAATGATGGGAGAAGGGATGTGATTCCTCAGCTGGAGTAGGCTTGGAACAGGTGAGGATCACATGCGTCTTCAAGCCCAGATGCTGCAATCAGCAGGTACCAAAGGGCAGCAGAGCTGAGGTGCTGTATCTGCTCACCTGCCCATGTTGGTGGACCTTGGCTTGGATGCTCCTGGACCTCCACGGGACTGTGCTTCAGGTTTGACTCTGGACTGTATCCTGACTGCTGGACTTCAAACTTGGCTACTTGGACTGACCCTGAACCTCATTTCCTGACCTTTGGACTTCACTTGTGTGGATCGACTCTCAGACTTTGAAATTGGGACTTGGCATACTGACTTGCTGCCAGGTAGGCCAGGGATTCAGAACACACAATTTCATCAATAAAAAAAAGATGGGAGCATGCTACAAGAAACACATGAACAATAAAACTACATAAGTGAAATCACAGATAATCAGCCAACTGTAACAAACATTTCTGCCTCCTTTTTAACTGTTTGCATAAACCTGGTGGCATAGAAGAGGTTTTGGAAAACATAAAAAAATTAAAATATAGGTGACACATGCTAAGGTAGAGTAGGGAGGAAGGGAAACCTAGTGACATAGTGGTTCTTTTTGCCATCTGAACTGTGTTGAGATTAATAGTGATTACTTGTGGTGATGAGAGAGCTTTCTTCTAGTCCTGTCGCAAGCGAACAAAAAGACCCACATCACGCTTTTAACAGTTAATGTTAATAAAGGATTTGCTGGAGTCCTGCTTTATATGCTTCCCATGTGCTTATTGTTGTATTAATTTGCCACGTGTGAATCAGCAGCTTCTTTGGTACATGAAAGGTCTCTTTCTCTCTCTCTAAATGAAGCGTATGTTTAAAGCATCCGTATTTGTTGCATTCAGCATAGATGTATTTGTTATTTACCTTTACCTTCAGGCACTGCTAAGCAGCTGGTCTTAATGAATAAAAATAGCCAGTGAAATCATACCATGTGGTGGTTGGGAAGGAAGAATTTATAGCTTGCAGTTTTATAAATTGAGGTGGAGCGGGGGGAGGGAGAGAGGACGCCCAGCCTCAGAAAGCATGTCCAATCTCTGCTTTTATGTAGAGCAAGGGCACCTGTACTGCTCAAGGCAATGGAATGCTGGGCTGATTAGCAAGTATTAATTCTCTTTCTACTACTGATGACCATGGGAATTGGGAATCCAAAATGGAATATTTGAGATCCGCAGGACTTCCCCCCACCCCTGGTTTCTTTTTCTTTTAAAGCCTCATTATTAGCATCCGTATCCTAATCACCTGGAGCATGATGTCATTCAAACTGGGCATACAGAAAGGAAGTTGATTTTCCTGTCCCATTTGGTGCCTATCAAAACAGTGTTTTGCAACCAATAACCTAACCGAGAAGGCAAGAGGCTCAAGGTGACTGTTATATGAGTTGCAACATAACGCAAAAGGACTGAGTCGCATTTTCATGGGGGTGTCAATATAGCCCCAAGCTATATTTTCACACCTTTATGTAGAGTTCCACAGTGCGCGAATGACTTTCACTGCTAAAGTCGTAAGGGAATAACCTGCAGGACCAAGTAATAATTTTAAAAGCTGAGAGGGTTTCTGCAGTTTAGGTATGCAAGGAATAAGGAGCTTGAGCTACCAGCTACAAAGGACAACAGAGTCCCTCTTACTTGCAAGAGTTGTGCTGAGGAGGGAATGCAGGCAGTTCTTGCTTTCCTCACTTCAGCATGACAAATGGTACTTGGTCAATGTCTCTCTTCAGTTGTTTACAGCAGAGGACCCTGCTTCTTAATGCCAGCTGCTGGGAATCAGAAGTAGGGAGAGTACTGTTGTACTGTTGTGGACTTCTGTAGGTATCAGTTTGACCATTGTGAGAAGAGGACAGTGGACTAGATGGACCTTTGGCCTGATCCAAACGGGCTTTTCAAATGTTCTCTCTTGCATCTCGTCACTCAACTGGGAAGTTGATGGGCAGGATGATCTAGATAACTAAGCAACCCTGGGATATGAAAGGCTCACTTGGGTTAACTGGGCTGCCTTTACGGACTCTCCTATCTGAAAGTTCTGTAGGACAATCAATTCATCCATCTCTAGTGGAAAGAGTTCAAAATGGAGAGGTGTGTTGAGAAGTGCAGAAGAGCAAACAAAAAGGTCTTTGGGAAAGAGTACATGCACACCTGTATATGTGTGCGTGAGTATATGTGTGATATAGATATAATGCTTGAGATGTGTAGGGGCAGCTAAAAGGGAATCTGGGCAGAAGTACCACAGAGAGTAGAGAACAAGGTCGTGAAATCACCCCATTCCCATTGCAGTGTTGGACTGTGTTCATTTGTGCATGGAACAAACACACTAGAAACTGATTTATATATTTCAATGAAAATATTGACGCACATGGTGTTTAGGAGACTTTTGAAAACTTTATTATGGAAGTCTCCATATGCAAAATGGGTGTGTATGCTGTGGGATAGGGGAGAAACACACTCAGTATTCATCAACAGTTTCTTAATGTTGAGCCATTTCTAATGTTATACAGCTGAGCTTTGAGCTGCCAGTTTGCCAGCTCTAACTGTCCTTTAATAGCATTTTAATCTGTGAATGCCCTTCAGAGAGAATGACATATCACACTTGGAAGGCTGTCAGGACAAACAGTGTCAGATGACAAAAAAATCATGCTCATTTTATTAATTTTTTCGAGCGGAATGGCCTCACCCAGAAAATATTTTATTCATAATAACAGTCCTTTTTAATACTTAATCTTAGTATAATTTTTTACGACACCCTCCTTAGTTCCAAGATTAATAAACTAAATGTGTTGCTAATATTAAGTGAAAGATTATGTAGCTATTGCAGAGATTCTCTTGTAATTACTATTAGGATGCATACCCTCCATTCCTCAGATGAAAATAGGAATGCTAGCCTGGGCTTTGAGGTGCAGCAGATTCTTTCATCCCAGAAAGCTCTGGCAGGTGCCCAGCTCCACCTCTAGCAAAGGCATTTCCCCCCACAGGGTCACCACCTCAGTGTCCGGCGGTCTCAGGGCTTCAGCAATCCTTCAGCTTTCTCTGCGCCCCCCAGTGCCTCCTCCTCCTCCAAGGCTGGGGCAGGGCTATAGACTTGGTAGCCAAGCAAAGCATACCAGAGCCAAGCAACCGTAACAGCCTCGCCAACAGGCCCTGCTCCGTTTGCTCCCCCACCTACCGCTTTCTTTATGGGAGTCCAACCTGCTGAGGAAACAGTGAAAGACTTTCTTAGGGGCATCCAAGCGACCAGGATCTTGTTTTCATAAAAATAGGAAGTAATGTCATATTGATGGGGGGGGGGTAAGGAAGGGAGCGAGAGGCTTATAAATGTTTTAGAGGGACTAACGGATCTGAATTTCCAGTAACATGTTGAAACACTGTAGTGAAGGGAAGGCCTCTTAGGAATTTGGGACTCAGCATGAGAAACTGAGAAGCCGTGATGGTTTAAAGGTTTTTGTGATGCATTTTGGGGGCAGCTGGAGACTATGAGAAGGCAATCACCTGCAGAAGATAGAAAAGCGTGGAGAACTATTGAATATCAAACTGTGGATTGAAATATAAGAGAGAATGTGATTTTGCCAATGAAATGTCGGGTATGCAGCGGTGGTTGGAATGTGGCTATATAAGTGTTGCTAGCACTTATTTTGTGTTGCTTAATTTGTTTCACTATCTTTCATTCTCACCCATATTAAAAAAAAATGGGAACTTCTTTAAATGCTCCCACTGTGCTACTCCACCATGGAAGTCTTCATGTTATCCTTTTCATTGTACATTTAATATAATATATTGTGGTGAGCATCATTACATGAAAACATGATAAACGTGGGATGCATAATACATAGTCCCTGACAATGTGACATGACTCACTTTCCAGCTGTTTATATTTGTCCTCCTGTCTTAAATTCAGACTGGATATTGAGCTAATTATTAACCAAATATGTTTCCAATAAGAAAATCAAGATGGCATAAAGATGCATCTCAAATGTGTGCATTCTTGCATATCAAGCTCAATTTGAGTGCATGACTGTCACATTGTCGCTTCTGAGAGTTTACTTGTCAGCACCTGGAACAGCTGTGCCTTGGTATAATGCCCTTTGCAATATTGTTAGATGGGTTGCGTAAAAGGTTACAGAGAACTTGTGCGCTAAGAAGAAGATGACTATCAATGCAAAAACCGCAAGTATAAATAGCTTGTGAACCATTGCACCAAATTCATCCTTCCAGTCATGTACAGTACCTGCCAAGGGTCAACCCCACCCACATTTCTGAAATCTCAGACAAGCAGAAAAAATAAGGGTTGTTTGAATATCTGATAGGCTGTTATATTTGGCTGGTGAACTGTTTTTAGCTTGATGGGTCACCATGTATGTAGATATGAACAAGAATGTTTGAAATGTCTTAAATATCTATGCTTGTACTTTCTAGGCCAGGGGTGGGGAATCTGGGATGTTACAGGTGTTGCTAGACTGGGGCTCCTATTGTTCCTGACCATTTCTATGCTCTCTGGGCCTGATGGGAGTTGGGAGTCCAATAACAGCAAATCCTCCATCCCCAGCTCTAGGCTATGCATTTTGGCATTTCTGTGGGAAGCCTACTTTAATCTTGCCAGACTTTCTGATCTCTTAAAAAGGCCTGCCTGCATTGCTAATAAATAAAACTGCCTTTTAATTCCATACCAGAAACAGCCTTAGATACTGTAACCTGTCTCCTGTGTAAAAGCCACACTGTTGTCATTAACCCAGGAAATGAAGCATTTCAAATGGGAAGTGTTGAGTCAGATTGGGACCATACTCATAAAGACGTTCATTCCACCAGTCACGTGTGGAAGCAATCTGGGTTGGCTTTCTTAAACAACCTGGTTTTTTTGAGGGGGGAGGAAAGTATTTATTTATATTTACTCATTGCATTGCATTTCTGCCAAGGCACCCAAGGCAGTTGGCCAATGTGAAATTGCAAAGACAAATCATATAATAAGCAATGTGGCACCCGAGGGGAGAAGGGGGCAGCCTGACAGGAGCAGGCCCAATGTCTTCTATACCTGCCTCTCTCACACATTTCCTCCTCCTCATAGGGCAGACTTCCATACTTGTGCATGTGTTTTTGCGGCTATTATTTTGACCAAAGGTAGAATAGCAAAAGCTCCTTGGTCTATGGAGTAATTGCAGCTACTTCAAGAGGATGAGTACAAGTGAACAATTACAGGTCAGGAGATTACCAAAAAGGCCCAAAAAGCTTTGAAGGACTATTTTGAGATAAACTTGAACACTACGGTGGAAAAAAGAATCATCTGGGATGCAAGTAAGGCGGTCATGAGGGGGTTTCTGATACAACAGAATGCTGCAAAGAAAAGAGCTCAAAATGAGAAAAAAGATAAGATCTTGGAGAAAATCAAAGATTGTGAGAAGAAGTTAAGAGTGAAACCGAAGTCAAAGGAGATCTTGAAAGAAATTAAATTTCACCAAGCACAATACTCCAAATTGATAAATCAGGAAGTGGAGTGGAAAGTTAAGTTGATGAAACAAAAATCATTTGACTCGGCAAATAAATGTGGGAAACTGCTAGCATGGCAGTTGAAAAAGAGACAAAAATTAAATACGATCACTAATCTAGAGATTGAAGGAAGAAATATTCAGAACCCCGTGGATATTAGGAAGTCTTTCCAGAGATATTTTAAACAATTATATACCCAAGGGCCGCAAAATGAGGCAGAGATAAAACAATTTTTGTCAAAGAACGGATTACCAAGGTTGTCTCAAGAAAACAGATCAATCCTGAATTGTAAAATAACACCACAAGAGATTGAAGTTGCTATTCAGAACATGCAACTGGGCAAATCCCCAGGGCCTGATGGGCTTACCTCCAAATATTATAAGACATTGAAAGATCACTTGATACACCCACTAATGGAGGTTTGCAATGAGATTATGGAGGGGAAGAAAGCACCGGAAACGTGGAAAGAAGCTTTCATCACATTGATACCCAAATCAGAATTGGAAAAGACACAACTTAAGAATTACCGCCCCATTTCCCTTCTCAATGTGGATTACACAATTTTTGCAGGCATTTTAGCAAATAGATTTAAAAAGGTTTTAAGTGAGGTGATCCATAAAGATCAGGCAGGCTTTCTCCCAGGAAGACATTTGTTTGCCAACACAAGGAATATTATTGACATTTTGGAACTTCTGCAAACAAATATTAATACAAGAGCAGTGTTAATATTTATAGATGCAGAGAAGGCCTTTGACAACATTTCTTGGAAGTTTATGAAGAAAAATTTGGAAGGGATGGGAGTGGGACGGGGATTTGAAAATGGGATAGATGCAATCTATTCAGAACAAAAGGCCAAATTGATAGTTAACAATGTGGTGACAGAAGAGTTTAAAATTGAAAAAGGAACACGACAAGGTTGCCCTATTTCCCCTCTGTTATTCATCTCGGTCCTGGAGGTGCTCCTTAATATGATCAGAGGGGACCGGTTGGTGGAAGGAATCCAGGTCGGAGCGAAACAGTACAAACTTAAAGCATTTGCAGATGACCTAGTTTTGACTTTACAGGAGCCAGAATCTAGTACAAAAAGGGTATTACAATTGATTCAAGACTTTGGTCGGGTGGCGGGATTTAAACTAAATAAACAAAAAACTAAGGTACTGGAAAAAAATTTGACAACTTCAGAGTCAGAGAGGTTTCAGAAAGAGACAGAGTTAAATGTGGTTAAAAAAGTAAAATACCTAGGGGTGAACATAACAGCAAAGAATCTGAGTTTATTTAAAGACAATTATGAAAAGTGCTGGTCAGAAATCAAGAGGGACTTAGAAAGTTGGTCAAGACTGAAACTTTCCTTGTTGGGCCGAATTGCTGCTATAAAAATGAATGTATTGCCAAGGATGCTGTTTCTTTTTCAGACTTTACAGATTGTGGACAAAATGGAGTGTTTCCGGAAGTGGCAAAGAGATATTTCTAAATTTGTCTGGCAGGGCAAAAAGCCCAGAATTAAGTTTAAAATACTAACTGATGCTAAAGAAAGAGGGGGGTTTGCCCTGCCAGACTTAAGGTTGTACTATGAATCAGCAGCTTTTTGCTGGCTGAAAGATTGGCTGCTTCTTGAAAACACTGATGTTTTAGATTTGGAAGGATTTAACAATGCTTTTGGATGGCATGCATATTTGTGGTATGACAAGGTTAAGATTCACAAGAATTTCAAGAACCATATTGTAAGGAAAGCAGTGTTTAATGTCTGGACAAAATATAAAGACTTATTAGAAAATAAGACCCCGAGGTGGTTATCACCTATGGAAGCTAAAGCAGTGAAAAGACCCAATATGGAGGTCAAATGGCCAAAGTATTGGGAAATATTAGAAAGAGATGGAGACAACTGGAGATTGCAGAGTATGGAGAAACTAAAAGATAAAGTGCGAGATTGGCTACATTATGCTCAGATTAAAGAGGCTTTTAAACTGGATAAAAAGTTAGGATTCCAGGTGGAAAAATCGAAATTGGAAACAGAACTGTTAGAACCTAAGACTAAACTACTTTCAAGAATGTATAACTTGCTGCTGAGGTGGAATACACAGGATGAAATGGTTAAATCAGCTATGATAAAGTGGGCACAGGACATTGGGTATAATATTATGTTTGCTGACTGGGAAAAGTTATGGACCACCGGTATGAAGTTTACGGCATGTAATGCCTTGAAAGAAAATATTATGAAAATGATATATAGGTGGTACATGACCCCAGTCAAGCTAGCAAAAATATATCACCTGTCAGATAATAAGTGTTGGAAATGTAAGGAAACTGAAGGAACGTTCTTTCACCTCTGGTGGACTTGCCCTAAGGTTAAGGCCTTCTGGGAAATGATATATAATGAGCTGAAAAAGGTATTTAAGTATACATTCCCCAAGAAACCAGAGGCCTTCCTTTTGGGCATTGTCGGCCAGAGGGTGCTAAAGAATGATCAAACATTTTTTATGTATGCAACAACAGCAGCAAGGATACTTGTAGCGAAACATTGGAAAACTCAAGATTTGCCCACGCTGGAAGAATGGCAGATGCAACTGATGGACTACATGGAGCTGGCAGAAATGACTGGAAGAATCCGAGACCTGGGAGAAGAAGCAGTGGAGGAGGATTGGAAGAAATTTAAGGACTATTTACAAAGACACTGTAAACTATATGAATGTTAAGAAGGATGAGAGATTTGAAAACAACAGGGCACCATAAAGTTAGTCGAAAAGAATATGAGAATGAGTGGATTCTATGAGAATAATAAATTTTGAACAAATAATATGTTAAAATTAGGTATTTAAGACTTAGATTATATTCAAAGTTAGGGACAAATTATTGAAAATGTGTATAATAAGAATGGAAATAAGGTGACAAATTGCTGATTAAAGTTTTATTAAATATGGAATGCAGGAGCGGGAGATGTGAGGAAGTCCAAAGATGAAGAAAAGTTGGTTATTACATGATGCTAATTATTATGTTTGTTCTTGTTATTTGCATATGTCGTTTCTTCTTTTGTATTTTACTTTATTTTTTTTTATAATAATTTTTATTCGTTTTTCAAACAGATAACAAAAGTACCACAAAACAACATAATTTCCAACTGATCGTTTCATACCCTTCTTTCTTTTGACTTCCCCATACCTCCCCATCCCTGCATTCTTGTTTAGTGATTCTTTAGCAACCCTTAGGTCCATTATCTTAATTCCCTTTCATAAAAGTTCCTTTGGTTTTTTTTGATTACTGCTGCAATTTCTTTACCTCTTACCCCCTGACATCTTAACATTCGTCAATTTTACAATTGTTCTTGAGATATATTTTAAATTTCTTCCAGTCCTCTTCCACTGTCTCTTTCCCCTGGTCACGGATTCTGCCCGTCATCTCGGCCAGTCCCATAAAGTCAATCACCTTTGTTTGCCATTCTTCCAGAGTAGGTAGTTCTTGCATCTTCCAATACTTTGCCAGTAGAATTCTTGCTGCTGTAGTGGCATACATAAAGAAAATCCTATCCTTCTTTAACACCAATTGGCCAACCATGCCCAAGAGAAAAGCCTCTGGTTTCTTAGGAAAAGTCCACCTAAGGACCTTCTTAATTTCATTATAGATCATTTCCCAGAAAGCTTTAATCTTTGGGCAGGTCCACCAAAGGTGGTAAAAAGTGCCTTCAGTCTCATTACATTTCCAACACTTATTGTTAGGCAAATGATAAATTTTTGCAAGCTTGACTGGGGTCATGTACCACCGATAGATCATTTTCATAATATTTTCTTTTAAAGCATTACATGCAGTAAATTTGATACCGGTGGTCCATAACTGTTCCCAGTCAGCAAACATAATATCATGACCGATATCTTGTGCCCATTTAATCATAGCTGATTTCACCGTTTCATCCTGTGTATTCCATTTCAACAGCAAGTTATACATTTTTGATAAATTCTTAGTATTGGGTTCCAACAGTTCTGTTTCTAATTTTGACTTCTCTTTCTGAAATCCTATTTTTCTGTCCTGTTTAAATGTCTCATTTATCTGATGATAATGCAACCAATCTCGAACCTTAGGCTTTAGTTTCTCATAACTCTGAAGTTTCACCCTTTCACCATCATATTCTAAAATTTCATGATATTTTGGCCATTTAGAGTCCATATTAAGCTTTTTTACTTCCCTAGCTTCCATTGGTGACACCCACCTAGGGGTTTTACTTTCCAGCAGATCTTTATATCTAATCCAAACGTTATACAATGCTTTCCTCACAATATGGTTTTTAAAACTTTTGTACACCTTTACCTTGTCATACCATAAATATGCATGCCAACCAAAACTATTGTCGTACCCTTCCAGGTCCAAAATGTCAGTGTTCTCAAGAAGTAGCCAGTGTTTCAACCAGCAGAAAGCTGCCGATTCATAGTAAAGTCTTAAGTCCGGCAGGGCAAACCCCCCTCTATCCTTTGCATCAGTTAAAATCTTAAATTTAATTCTGGGCTTTTTGCCCTGCCAGACAAATTTTGATATGTCTTTCTGCCACTTCTTGAAACAATCCATCCTGTCCAAAATCTGTAACGTCTGAAATAAAAACAGCATTCTAGGCAATACATTCATCTTAATAGTAGCAATTCGGCCTAACAAGGAAAGTTTCAACCTTGACCATATTTCCAGATCTTTCTTAACCTCTGCCCAAGTTTTTTCATAATTATCCTTAAATAAATTCACATTCTTGGATGTTAAGTTTAACCCCAGGTATTTTACCCTTTTTGTTATTTCCAGGCCTGTTTCATTCTGAAAACTCTCTCTTTCTTCCATTGTTAAGTTTTTTTCCAACACTTTCGTTTTTTGTTTGTTCAATTTAAAACCTGCTACTCGACCAAATATTTCAATTAATTCTAATACTCTTTTAGTACTAGTGTCTGGCTGTTGCAAAGTCAATACTAGGTCATCTGCAAATGCTCTTAACTTGTAATGTCTAACTCCGACCTGAACTCCTTTAACCAACTGGTCCTTTCTAATCATGTTTAACAAAACCTCCAGGACTGATATAAAAAGCAAAGGGGATATTGGGCATCCCTGCCGTGTACCTTTTTCTATGGGTATTTCTTCTGTAACCACATTGTTTACAATTAGCTTGGCCTTTTGTTGAGAATATATTGCACCTATACCGTTTTCAAAACCTTGGCCTACCCCCATCCCTTGGAGATTTTTTTTCATAAAAGTCCAGCAGATATTGTCAAAGGCTTTCTCCGCGTCTACAAAAATCAGGACTGCTTTCCTGTTAATGTCAACATCTAGCAATTCTAAAATGTCTATAATGTTCCTCACATTGTCTGACATATATCTCCCTGGGAGAAAGCCTGTTTGGTCCTTATGAATCTCCTCTATCAACACTCTTTTCAATCTTTTTGCCAAAATGTCTGCAAAAATTTTGTAATCCACATTGAGCAAAGATATAGGGCGGTAGTTTCTAACCTGGTTCTTCTCAGCTTCTGTCTTCGGTATAAGTGAGATAAAAGCCTCTTTCCACGATTCAGGTGCCTTTTTCCCCTTCAGGATTTCATTGCAAACTTCCTTCAATGGTTGTATTAAACATTCTTTCAGCATCTTGTAGTATTTAGCCGTCAGGCCATCTGGTCCTGGTGATTTTCCCAATTTCATATTTTGAATGGCACCCTCTATTTCTTGTTCTGTTATTTCCTCATTTAGAGTCCTTTTACTTTGTTCTGGAATTTTTGGTAAACCGTATTTTCTGATGAATTCTTCTATTTCTTGTTCATTAATTGGCCCTTGTGCATACAATTTCTTAAAAAAGCTTTGAAAGCAATTGTTTATCTCATTAGGTTTGTGGATAATTTTCCCATCCATTTCTAAACTGGTTACCGTGTTCATTTTCTGCCTTTTCTTCAATTGCCATGACAGAAGTTTCCCACACTTGTCCGCTGATTCGAAGGTTCTTTGTCTCATTTGCTTTATCTTCCATTCTATTTGTTGGTTCATGAGCTCCATGTACTGCATCTGATAAAACTTTATTTCTCTCAGAATCTCATGAGACTTTGGTTTGGACCTCAATTTCTTCTCTCCTTCTTTTATTTTTTCTAGGATTTTTTCCTTCCTCTCATTTTGTTGCTTCCTCTTTATAGAGTTCTGTTGAATTAGGAAACCTCGCATCACGGCTTTGCTTGCGTCCCAAATTATTCTTTTCTCCACATCTGTTTTCCTGTTAATCTCGAAATAATCTTTTAATGTTTTAAGGGCCATCTTATGGATCTCTTCATCCTTAAATAGGGTGTCATTCATTCTCCATCTAAAGGATCCAGTTGTTGTTAGTTTCATCTCCATCTTCACCGCATTATGGTCGGAGCAAGTTTTTGGGCATATTTCTACTTTTTTTGTTCTTGACGCCAGACTACTAGAAATCCAAATTTGGTCTATTCTTGTCCATGTCATTTTTGCCTCAGAGAAGAAAGTTCCCTCTCTCTCTAGAGGATTCCTTGTTCTCCAAATATCAATCAAGTCCAGAGTTTCAGTCATTTCAAAAAAGATCTTTGGTAGTCTCCCTTCTTTTGAGATCACTTGTCTCTGTGCCTTATCCATGTTTGTTGAGACAACTCCATTCATATCCCCCATCATTACGATTTTATAGTCTATGAAATCAACTAGTGTCTCATGCAACTTCTTAAAGAATTCGGCCTTCCCCTCATTTGGGGCATATACTCCAACAATCAGGATTTTTTCTCCTTGAATTTGTATTTCAATTGCCAGGTATCTTCCTTGTTCATCTTTAAATATCAATTTTGGGGCCAATTTTTCCTTTGCATAGATCACCACACCTCTTTTCTTCACTTTGTCTGATGAAATAAATTCTTGACCAAGTCTCTTATTTGTCAATAATTTCCTGTTTATCCTGGCAATATGGGTTTCTTGCAAACATATTATATCTAATTGTTCTCTCTTCAAGATGTGAAAAACTTGTCGTCTTTTTCGAGGAAGGTTCAAGCCATTACAGTTCCAACTAAGAAGTTGCAGAGACATTTTGTGTTTAGGTAGCTGTTCCTCCAACTGCTCTAAGCTTCTGTTCTTCCTCCGATGGTGGTGGTAAAAGTCCAAATGATAGATTTGCTATATCAGGTGGTTCTTTCTCCTCTGCAGTTCCTTTCTGCAAATCCTCCAGGTATCTCTCCAGAAATTGTTCTTTGTCCTCTTCTTTTGTATTTTAAAGAAAAAACCCTTAATAAAAAATTTATATATAAAAAAACAATTACAGGAAGGCAGCAGAAGTGGGTCTACATTTTTTAATTGGTTGCCTTGAAGATGCATGTTAATATTAAAGTTTCGGACCCAGGTGTGCTTAAAATGGAACATAGCAATATCGAAAGCAACACGATGGCCAGAAACAATCACAGCATAGAAAACTTTATGAAATAATGTGAAACATCAAAACTATCAAACTGAAGGTCTCTGAAAGTCCTTGAATAAGTCATGGTGCCAGACTTTACCCGGCGGAGATCAAGCTTGCAACATAGGGCTTTGTTTGTTTGTTTAAAACAGAACACAAAGTCTTGTCTCAAGTGTGTGTGTGTGTGTGTGTGTGTGGTGGGGCAGGCTTGGCCAAGCCCATGGATCTCATTTCCCCTTCTACAAAATGGTGCTGGCAAGTCAAGGCTTGGGCAGCATCAGATGTACTGAGGCGCTTAGCTTGCTATTTGGGTTACGGTGAGGACAAGAGTAAGGACCTGTTTCCAGCTGATTTTGCATTCTATTCATGATTAGCATTTTCCAAGTTTAAATGCCCATTGCATAAATCTTAGCAAACATACTTATTATTATAGAGGGTTAGTAGAATCATAGAATTGTAGAGTTGGAAGGGATCCTTCATGTTTGATGGACTACTGTATTTTAATATTTTGTTGGAAGCCGCCCAGAGTGGCTGGCGAAACCCAGCTAGATGGGCGGGGTATAAATAATAAATTATTATTCTTATTATTTATCCTGGAGGTCATCCCGTCCAACCCCCTGCAAATGCAGGAATATCAACTAGATCACACATTGCAGATGGCCATCCAACCTCTGTTTAAAACCCTTCAAGGAAGGAGAGTCCATCACCCCTCATGAGAGTCTCTTCTACTGACTAACAGCTCTTACCATCAGAAAGTTCTTCCTGATGTTTAGTCAGAATTTCTTTTCTTATGGCCACTCCTTTTGAATCTGAAATACCTTGTTCGTCACATCAAAACATAGGAATATAGCAACCTGCCTTACGCTGAGTCAGTCCAGTGGTCCGTGTAGCTTGCTACTGGTAACTCTGACCTGCAGTGGCTCTTCAGGGTTTCAGGACGGAAATATTCCTGGAGATGCCATAATTGAACTTCTGTATGCAGAGCAGATGCTCTACCACTGATCGAACTGATTCTTTCCTTTTGCAGACTCACAGAAAGCTCCAGAGCTGCAACAAAAACATTGACAAAGAATCCCAGAAGGATAATGCTAAAGATATCTTAGATGTTTAAGTCAAAAAGCCTTTGCATGAAGTCTTAGAGGATCTGTAGCCATCATTCTGATGCCCTTTCATGGTGTTCCAGACTCTGAACCATAACCCTCTTAGTATGTGTGTGTGTTCCCACTCTTTTTCCTGCTCCCACTCATTCCACCCCCAAAGGAGGAACTGATTATCTTGAACACAGGATGTGCCTCTTGAGAAGAAATTAGGAAGGTGACTTCTTGATGACTCTGAAGATATGTCAGAGTCATGTGAGCAACAGATGTGTTCTTTTGGTTTTGCTGCAACGCGTGTCAGATTATTTCACATGCTGTGCAAGCTGCAGTTTTGTAACGCTATAATTGCATCTAAGTAAAATGCTATTTTAATCTTGGCCCGCTAAACAGATACTCTCAAGCTCACCGTGACTTTTGTGTGTGTTAATATGAAGAAGGAAACTTAATCCTTCCCTCTTTGTGTGCCCCCACAGCCATAATATTTCTTTGTACGTTCTTAGTATTTTATAAGCTAATGAGTCCCCAAGTCACCATTAATACTGGGTAGATGACATTCAAAAGCACCAAGCTAAACAGTTTGGTCTCCATCCAAAATTTACTGGTATATCAAAGAAATCTAAGCATTGCTTTGATTTAATGTTCATGTTGAACCACTTCATTTTCCTATAAAACTCAGGGGAGTGTTGGAGTCAGCCCACATTACATTTACATGAGTACATTTCTTTTCCTTTGACTAACAGCCTTGATACTACTGATCCATGTGGAAAACCTGCCGTGCTTCTGAGAGCCAGTGTATATGCCATGACCCCCCATGTGGAAGCTCTTTGAAGGGAGCCTGTGGGCTGCCTGGTCTATGCCCCGGACTAATGCCATTATGCAGTTTTAGCTCCAAGAATTTGGAAGCTGTTTGGCAAGGCACCGTACGTGAGTCCTTTTAACTTCAAAGAGCTAGAGTTGCAAATCTAGAATCCTCACTTACTAATTCTCATCTTATTTAAAAAAATTATTTGAATGGTTTATATTCCAAAGCAGTTTACAAAAGCAAGATGCAGCAGATAAATAAAACATAACAACTTTTATTTTGTATTAAGAAAAGTACATGAAAAAGATCATGGGAATCAAAGCATCTTTGCCTGGTGCTGAAGGGATAGCAATGTTGATGCCAGGAGGGCCTCTCTGGGGCAGGAATTCCACAGAGGGGATGGGACTTACCAATATTGAGAAGGCCTCCTCTCTGCCTGCCACCTACCTTACCTCACATGGCAGGGGCGTGCGGATGGAAACCTCCAAAGATTACCTCAATGGTTTGGACAGGGTGATTTCAGAGCAAGTGTTCCTGCAGATACTTTGGTCCTCAATTGTACTGGGCTTTAAAGCTAAGAACCAGCACTGTGGTGCTCTAAGGTGCCATTAGAAAGGCAACACTACTGGAGTGATGGGGTTCTTGCTGGCTAGTAGGAATGGTTTGATAAGATGGCATGATTAAGAAGGACAGAGAGATTTTGTACCTGCACATACAAAATGGGACAATTTGCTTTGAAATGCATCCAGATGGATGATTAATCCCTGCTGGCATACTCTACCAAGAGATAAACTGTAAGGGCAATTTCAGAGGCACAAAACTGTATGCCTTTTAAAAACCTTGTGTACATTTGGGCTTTTGTTTATTTATTTAGGATGACATTGCCATACATAAGTCAAGGTACAGATCATGTTTCATTGCAACTGAAGTAAAATACTGCTCTTGGATGCGATGCACGCTAAAGTGGAGATTAAGCAGAGATAAGATTCTGCAAGGGGAATTGTGCGCTAGAGCAAGTGAAACTCTATTGACCTTGATGTCTTATACTTGGCCTTCGAATTGTAAAATTGCATGTTTGACAAGTTTCAACAGAAATAGAACTGCCTTTCTGTGTGTGCGGAATAACTTGCATTGGAGAAAACATGCAAAAGGAATCTCTCGTGTTGTCGATTTGTGCAAAACTGTATGGCCTAAACTGGAACACCAAGAAGAAGAGTTTGGATTTGATATCCCACTTTATCACTACCTGAAGGAGTCTCAAAGCGGCTAACAGTCTCCTTTCCCTTCCTCCCCCACAACAAACACTCTGTGAGGTGAGTGGGGCTGAGAGACTTCAAAGAAGTGTGACTGGCCCAAGGTCACCCAGCAGCTGCATGTGAAGGAGCGGAGACGCGAACCCAGTTCCCCAGATTATGAGTCTATCGCTCTTAACCACTACAGCACTCTGGCTCTCAACCAAGAGCGAAGACCACCATTTGAGTTGAAAATGTCTGGGTATAAATAATATTGGCCCATAATAAAGGTGCAGTTTACAGTCTATTGTAAAGTGGCAAACTCCTTAAAGACAGGTGCTCTGGTCAAGTTAGGATTCCTATGAATGCAAGGAGAAAGCTTTTGCAGCCAAAATCCTAGCTGGAGGTGTAATTGTGGGTGCACATGGGTGCTGCATGTGCAATGCCAATCCAGGGGCTAGAATGTGGACTTGTAGCGCAGAATACTTTTCAACAGAGGACTGTCTTCTGACAGTCCTTCAAAATAGAGGACTATCTTCTGTAAAGCAGGGCACGTGGGCTACCCTAGCACCAGATCCACTCTCTTGCCATTCCTATCTGAAGCTGGGTGGTGGTGGTGATGGTGAAGCTTTTCTACTTGGGTGGGCTCCCTGTGCAATTTAGAACCCTAATCTTCTAAAATTCTAAATCCTGCAGGCACCTTTCATGAGTAGAGGAGGATGCCAATGAGGATGGTGATTAGTGGCAGAGCCAATGTGCTTGTCCTTGCTCCCCCTTACAATTATAATTGCATGGGGGATGAGAATGCCTCTGGGGGTTTATATCTATCTAGTCTGTCTGTCTATCTATCTATCTATCTATCTATCTATCTATCTATCTATCTATATCATCTATCTATCTATCTATCTATCTATCTATCTATCTATCTATCTATCTATCTATATCTATCTATCTATCTATCATCTATCATCTATCTATCATCTATCTATCATCTATCTATCATCTATATCTATCTATCTATCATCTATCTATCTATCTATCTATCTATCTATCTATCTATCGTCTATCTAATCTATCTATACTTATCTGTTGCATGGCAAGTTTGGTGGAGATAGTTGGAAATGCCATTGCATAGATGACGCTGAGTTGCTTGTAATTTGCTAGGGAAATCTGCCTATTTCAGTTTCTCTCATTTCCCCACATTTCAGTTCGGTTCTCCATGTTGTTGCATCATTTTCTGTTTGTTTTTTTAAAGTCCTCTTGAAAATTCAGCATCAGTTTAGTGTGAATTTCTCCCAATCAACAAATCTTTTAATACAATTTTCCTTAATGCACACATTTTTGCAAAGCACATTTCTTATATAATGCAGTTTTGTGTGATTATTACCACCACTGATTTGTTAATCACCTTCTAAACCACTGTGCAGCTTGGATAGCTCAGTTGGTTAGAATGTGGTGCTCACGATGCCAAGGTTGCAGGTTTGATCCCTGTATGGGGCAGCTGCTCATTCCTTCAGGGGGTTGGACCAGATAATCCCCAGGGTCCCTTCCAACTCTACAACTCATCTATGAAAGTGATTTACACATTTTATTTTCACTAATATATGCATTTTGGAACATATTTATTAGATGTAGAACTGGAAAAAAGTGTGGATTTTGAAGGATGGTTTGTGTTTTGGTTTGTGTCCTGTTTCGCAAAGTGAAAATTAGGTAGAGTAAATACGAACGGACTCAGATTTCTTCCCCAACCCTTATTGCTTGGAAGTTGGTTGTTCTGTGTGCTAACCAAGTAGCTGTATGTATAATTTTTGTCTGTCTTCAAATGGATATTGGAGCAATGAATCTAGCCTATTGCTAATGCGCTACTGATGCCTTGTTCTTGTGATTCTTCCATCTTTACATATGTTTGTTCCCCCCCCCCCGCATAATAAATAAAATAAAATTGTGTGTGGATCAAGGGATATAACATACAGATATGCCCTCAAGTAGGTAAGGAAGGATCAAAAGAAAAGCCAAGGAACTTTATACTAGCTACGGCAAACCTAGACATTATGAATAACAGAATTAAATCCAGGATCACTTCAAAGGGGATTGTTGAGGAAATGGATAAATAATGATTCTGAACACATCAGAGGATCCTAGAAGCAAGGCTTTAGAAATATACATTAGATGATCAACATGAGCAATAATTTTATTACCATACCAGCATAAATAGTTCAGAGGCCTTTATAGAGTTTTGCTGTTTTTCATTTCAGTCCATTTATCTGACTGGCATTTGAGGTACCATAAGGAGTCAGTGTGAAGTTGAAGACTTGGCTTGTAGCTGTCAGCTGATCTCCATAATCCTCTAGGCCTTGGATATTTTTTTCAGACTCTGGAAAGCCAGCTGCATTCCCATAGGTGATGTGGCTCACAGCCACTGCTGCTATGGCGGCAGGGAAGTGAAAGTACTCTCGATGACTTCCACAAAGACTGCAAGCCACAACTTTATTTAATATGGCACCAGGAGGTTCCAATTATTCCCCACAGGGCTGGGGGGGGGGGGAAAGCTGCCTGTTGATTCTGATACGCAAAAGTATGAGCTAAAAGACCATCTCATCCTTTATATACCACTGCTCTGCAGGAAAGGTCATCCTTCAGGTACCATCTTATCATGAGATCCATTCTGCACGATGTCGGAATCGGACCTTTATTGTGGAAGCACCTTCCCATTATGTATCAGACAGGCACCATCTCTATTGTCTTTTCAGCACCGGTTGAAAACTTTCCTTTTTGAAACAAGGATTAAAAAAAAAAGAAAAAGATTCTTTATTGGATTCGAAATTGTCTCTATATATGTAATTGCTTATATATATATATATATATATATATATATATATATATATATATTAGAATCACAGAACTGTAGTTAAAAGGGACCCCAAGGGTTATCTATTCCAACCCCTTCTATGCAGGAATCTCATCTATGATAGATAGCCATCCAACCTCTGCCTAAAAACCTCTAAGGAAGGAGAGTCCACAACCCCCCAGGCAGGCCATTCCACTGCCGAACAGTTCTTACTGTCAGAAAGTTTTTCCTTATGCTTAATCAGAATCTCCTTTCTTGTAACTTGAAGCCATTGGTTCAAGTCCTATCTTCTAGAACAGGGTATGTAATGTTTTTTTTAGTTTTTTTTAACAGCTATTTTGTTGCATTGTGAAATTGCTTTGATATGCTTCATAGGAAGCGATTCAGAAATGACATTAATAATAATAAAAAGAATCATCATAGCAAGTTCTTATTTATTTATTTGTATCCTTCCTTATCTCTTTGGTGCTCAAGGTGACATACATGGTCCCAGGGGTGGACTATGGTAATCTTTCGTAATATGGCGCCTTGAGTGAGGCCAAAATTTGGTGCCCCTAATGGATCTTCTTAATTTTGCACCCCTTCGGCTCAGCACCCTGTGCCTACGCCGCCACCCTAAATCTGTCACTGATGGTATTTTGCACTACTACTACTAATTTATTTCTACCTTGCCCTTCTGGCTGGGTTTCCTTTCATACTGAGAAAACTATACTTCTTCATTCCTTGATGTTCATTCACTTCATTCGCTATTTCACAAAAAGTAGCCTCTCAATACCCCATCCATCTGGATTGTCCTGCCCAAATTTCAGAGAAAGACAAAACAGGGTTGGAATAGCAAGAAATATAATGTGTTCTAATGCCAATAACTTGTCCTTGAGAAGCAATATTCCAACCTGCTTGGATTTATGGTTTGGCCTTGGGCAAGTCACTTTTTCAGTGTCGGTCTCCCATCTGTACGCTATCCCCACATTTCAGCACGGTGTAACATCTGGGGTTATATTTTAACTTCTATTAGCTAGCTTAAGAGCGGAAGGATTTGTTCCTGTTATGCCTCTAAGACTTCCACATTTCATTTGATTGTTCAGCCTGCAGTTGAATAGATTGAAGCTGTGCCTTCCAGCCAAAGGTTTTCAGAAAATTTAATGCTCAGGTAGAAGCTTGACCTGACCTATTTGTTGCTCATCAACATGCAAAGAACAGGGCTCAGGGATACTTACTCCTGTGGAACAGTGTTCCTGTCATGATATGGCAGGTGCTTACTATCCACACTTCTAATAAAAAATTGAAAACATGTTTGTTCCAATGACTTTCTCAGCTGGTTGAATGATTCTTTGCCATGGGTTTTTCTCCCCACCCCTCTCTCTTTATATTTAAACTGTACTTGGAGCAGATACTCCTTCATTTATCATCATCATCATTATCACTATCCTTCCCTTCCTCCCAAAGTTGCCCAGGGTGACAAATACACAAGTGGTAAAACACTTAAAACATCTAAAAAGTCTAATGCAAGCTGGAAAAAATCTTTTCTTAAAAGGCTTGAAAAGGAAGGTCTTCATTACAGCACATGCCGGTTGTTTCTGCTAAATGCAAGTACCAATTGAGCCTTTAAAAGGTGAAGGTTGGAAAAGCTACCTCTCTAGCTTGGCTCCCTCTTCTTTAGCTCTTATAGTCTGGAGGATGTAAGTTCTGTTGTGCTTTTTACTCATGAGTTCCAAGTGTTTTGAATTAAGAATAAGATGGAAAGTTCACGACGAGAAAAGCATAATGTTGGCTGCAACAGAGCTAACCAAACAAAAACTGAGTAGTAGTAGTTGGATAGTATTTGGAAAGCATTTAAATATTTCTCGCCCTCAATTTTCAGCGAGTGCTGTACGTTTTACAAGTAATGAATGGGCTATATATTGCCGGCATTAGTCTTTGGGCCAGGATTATGACTTGCTTGATGAAGTTTTGATTGAGGGTGGGTGGGGAATATTTTTACTAGAGTGATAGATTGGAACAAAGGGAAATGAAAGAGGTAGAAAAGGCTTAAAACAAGTCACTTGCTTGATGGATGGTCCCCATGGGAATGACCATGGGAATCTATATAGAGTATAATGTGAACGGATTGAGATTCATTGCCTAGCCTTTTTCTAGAGTTTCGATAAAAAGGAGGCGGGTGACAGGGTTGTAGTGCTGCAGAATAGAGTCTGTGCAATGATAGTACTGGTTACTGATCTGTCATACTTCCTAAACTCACAGACCCTTGATCCAATAATTGGCGCAAGACAGTCAGCCCTGGCAGTGGTGTAGCAGGGGTTGCCAGCTCCCGGGGCCACATGTGAAGCTCTCATGAAGCATTCAGCCTGAGTTGTGTATAGAGCTGTCCACTAGCTTCTGCTGACCTTCAGCCCTCTCAAAAGAGTGCACACTCAGAGGTAGGATATAGAAGTAGGAGAGCTGCACAAAAAGGAGAGGATGGATGAGAATATAATAGTACAGTGGTACCTTGGGTTACAGACGCTTCAGGTTACAGACTTCGCTAACCCAGAAATAGTACCTCGAGTTAAGAACTTTGCTTCAGAATGAGAACAGAAATCATGTAGCGGTGGCGCAGTGGCAGAGGGAGGCCCCATTAGCTAAAGTGGTACCTCAGGGTAAGAACAGTTTCAGGTTAAGAACAGACCTCCAGAATGAATTAAGTTCTTAACCCGAGGTACCACTGTAATACCACCAAGAAATAAAGGAAGAATGGCAGACTACTACTATGAGGTAGATAAGTAGGTGGTTTTTCCAATATAGATCTGTCTTCCTCTTCTTCCTCCAACCCTGCAAAGCTAGATTTAGCTCTGTGGATGTTTTAAAGAAACAGTGAGAGATATGATCACAGATCTCCCAATATATTCTTCAGAATTCAGAAGAAGCTAGGGGAATTTTGGACTGGTGTTGTGGTGCACAGGGGGCAATTTAACTCTTTTCCCGTGTACTCATTCAACTTCCCCACCCCAAAAGTTGCTAAATCCCTTTCTGGGGGAACGAGAGAGACACTACAGGCTCCCTACCCACTCTCCTAATGTGCCGTGGTGAGGCTTTCCCAGTTTCAGTGATATTTAAGAAGGGGGGGGGATAAATTTATTTTGCTTATTAAAGTAACTCTCCCTAATTTATACTCTCTGAAACACTACATAAAGTGCAATGCAGCCATTCCTTGAAATTTGCATTTCTCCTAATTTCATCATGCAGTTTTCCTAACAAATGATGTGTACAAAACTGGGTATATGGGGAAAAATGTGCTTAACTGCATATACACTAGAAAAAATAGGTCTACTCTAAGTATATTGGATGTTGGCTATCACCCAATGAGTCTAAGCATGCAAAACAATTCACACAACTGAAAGAAAACACTTCACTGCACTTTTTTTTAAAAAAGGGAGACCTTCTTTATGAAATCTTTAGTGCTATTTACTTGCTTTTACATGCTTGACAGCCTGTAACGATGTGTGAGATGATAACTACATATGGTCACTTATTAACTGTAATAAAGTGAAATACTTTACTGACTCCAAAGTCACCCAGTAGCTAGAACAGAACTTTCCTGTGGGCAGTTGCCACAGTTGACTTTTCTCCCATTCTCTTTATTTATTTTTTAATCAGGGTCCAATTTCCTCCATTGAAAGGTGTGTCTCCTTGATAACTAGCAGAACCTGCCTTAAATTTGTATTATTGACGCAGACTTCCCAAGTGGCTCCCACAAATAGGCACGGGAGTGTAATTAAACTGACAAAATTATAGTGAGTGGAAAAGTTGCTTATCTTGTACTTGTCAGCATGTATATATACAGCCTTCCTTTTTTTGCCAGGAGACCATTTTCAAGCTCCACAAAATTGGAACCTCCTGCTTCAGCTGATAGTTCAGCAAATAATCTCTTGCTACAGTTGAGCAGGAGTTGAGCAACCTTCCCCGCTGGCTGCAACTCTTTTTAATGTGCTGTTTTTTAAGAGGAATGGCCAGGATTGTAAATGTTTTAGGGAAAATGCAGGTCTTTTGCATTAGCTATTGTCCCTCCATGAGGGTTGATAGTTGCAAGGTGATGGGCGGTAAGCACCAGATCTGATACATGAAGTAAGGAAGAGCCTGTGTTGGGTAGTCATTATGGCAGGGGTCACCAACATTTTTCGGTTAGTGAGTACATTTGGAATTCTGAGGAAGTGTTGTGGGATCCAGTCACAAAATGGATGCCCTGTGAGTGTGGCACTTCACAAAATGGATGCCATAGTGGCATGGCATAAAAAGAAGAGGAGTCAGGGCCACAAAATGGCGAAGGCACGGCCTCTATCAATCACATTCCATCAATGAGGGAAAAGGTTATTGCATCTGTCACTTCCTTTCTCTTCTCCTATCTTTAGAATGGAAGCGGAGGTGGGTGTCCAAACCTGGTATCAAGTGGATTTCTAGGGGATAGGGAATCCACCCTACCCCCAGAAAAACACATGGAGCTTAGCAAAGGGACATTAAGGAGGTCCCACATGCAGAGATCTTAACTCCCAGACAGGAACATACAGGGAGAGGCACTCCTTCAATAACTTATTTGTTTTCTCTAAGCCTTCTGACATTTTTTCCTGTGTGTCCAGAACAGCCCCCACTTCTCTATTTACCAATTTCATATCCCTCCAAATGATAGTTGTAAAAATGCAGGTCTGCTCTCACAGACCTGAAAAAATACTTGCAGAGGGAAGACTTTATTGCAATGATGTAATAGGTTAACTTCACCCAGCCAGTTAAGCAGATACAATTTATGAGAGGTCAAAGGTAACAAAACAAAAAAATGACGCTTTTGTGGTTTCATTTTCTGCATGTGACCATTGATAGGAGGGCAGAGTGGGAACCATATGAAAAATGCAGCTTCAAAAGTCTTTTTCTTCACAAATTTCTGCTTTTTTAACTCCTCCCCCTCATTTCTTCCTGCTGACCTTCTTTTTCCACTTTCATGTCAAGCCAAGTATATCTCGCAAATCCCTGGACTTTTATAGTCCATCTCTCTACAGATTGCTAGAGAAGCAAACACTTTGTGAATGAAACAGGTGCAACATTGTTGAACAATCCAAGTCATTCTGCTTGAAATCACAGGTGGGTCTAGAAGGCAGCAGCATTGGGTCTAACTGTTCCTGAACAGGAGAGAACTTTTGATCCTGAAGCAATTCTATTTTTATTGTCTCAATCTGTTCCTCTGCTCAGCATCCAGGTCAATATGCTATACACCTGGCAGATTAATTTTAACATTTCCCCCATATTCTTTTTGCATTTCACATTCCAAATTCATATTTGAACAAATGCGGACCTGCACTTTTAAAATTGCTAGCTGTTGCTTATTGAAAGGTGTTTGAGATTTGTGCAATAAAAGAATCCCCTCTTCCAAATTATACAGTTGATAAATCAAGATGTTTGAGAATAATCCTCTATTTCTGATTGCTTTCTCCCACCTCCTTTCATTCTCTACTACACCTGAGAGAAGCTAGCTAGATTAGGGGGTGCAAGGCAAGCAGCGTGGCACACACATTTCTGCCCTGTCAATACCTAAGTGCAGCGCACTCACCTCTGCCTCACACCTGCTTGCTGTCCACTCAAACAGATGCTGCAATTTAAGAGTAGTGTCACCAGTGTGTGTTACACAAGCAAAGCAACGTATGCAGAAGTGTTGTAGTTTGCTGGAATTCCTTGGCGTAGACCATTGGTCTCTCTGCTTGCAAACCATCAGCATTTCCCCACAGCGGTGCTGTTTGTAAGGAGTTGCTAGAAGGCTACTCTCAACTGTTGGAAGGTCAGCTCAGGAGGATGGGAGTAGTAGGGAAAACTCCAGAGAAATGACTGCAGGGGCTCCCGCTGCTCCCTAGCATCTACTGCCAGAGGTGGCTACCTCACTGCCTAATAGTAGGGCCAGCCCTGTATCCAGTTAGGAAGTACCTGGGTCAGTTAGAGAGGCTGCAGTGGGGCTTGTGGTGGTGGTGGGAGGAGGTTTGTTATGGAGGACATATTGCCTCGGACCATCACGGTGAAGGGCAGGTAAGAAATCTAATCACCGTCATCTTCAGGTTCCTTTTTCTGCTGAACCTCTCCCCCTCCGATCTTATTCTGCAACCTGGACTTGGGAACCATTGACCCACAGTGCCCCATTCTTGCTAGGATTCACTCAGTTTGTTGTCCCAGCCTACTACCCCAACCAGGCACAGGTCTAGGGCTTGCACACCCTTTAATGATTCAGATGTTACTGAGAAATAGAACTTGGACATCTCACCCCAAATTTTCTAATGGCTTCATATAGATGTTAATTAGTAATAGGGTCAGGATGATACTCTGTAGTATCCCACAGCTCAACTGTCAGGTCATTGAAAGACAATCACCCAGTGCTATTTTCTAAAGCTGATCCCAGATACAGGACCAGAACCATTGTAGAAACAGTGTGCCCCAAAGCCATCTTGGTTCAGATGTATACCAGGGTCAATGATATCAAAAGCCACTGAGAAATCAAGTAAGAATAACAAGGTCACACTCTCCTTCATCTTTGATGAAGGCCAGTTCAGTCCCCAAACCAGACCAGAAGCTAGACTGGAATGAGTCAAGGTGATCAGTTTCATCCAAGATCAGTTTCGTTTGCTGGAGAAATAAAGAAACAAAACCTGAAACATATCAAGTCAAGACCTCTTGGAAGTATTGAAAATTCATTATAGCAATACATTGTGAAATGGAGGCCTATTCTACATAAATTATAAAAATATAGCTATATCTACTGCTCTGCTATGACAGCATCACTCAGTTTGATATTGTACTGGCACTGCAAAGATGTTACTCCAGTGCCAGAATCTGTATACACGTTGCTACAGGGAAATTGTTTGCCTATAGGTCTTCCTAAACTGCTCCCAAGAAACGCATCATACCTATTATTCCAAATGAAATCACAGCAAACATCTCGTGTCTGTTTTCAGTTCCCATTTTGGTGCTTCAGGGGAATAGTATGTCCCTCCCCAATCCTTGCTCAATGCTTCGAAATAATGTTTTGCATGGTTGGTGGGTGGGTGGCAAGATCTCCTTCACATGCCTAGGACATATGCTGCAACGAAAGATCACAAGAGGCAGATGAAAAAAGCAAAACAAAACACAAAGCTATTTGAATTACTTTATTTCTGATTGTGGAATTTCTGGCCACTTTTGAGAACAAAACCAGATGCTGAAAAACCAGGGGGGCGCCCCTCTGAAGCCTTCTAAGTGTTAAAGTGCTCCAGGCTTTGGTGCATGCGGGGGCTTGGCTCCCACTCGTCATCTCAAACAAGGCTTGTGTAGCAAGATCTCACTTCTAGGAAGCAGTGACTAAGTCAGGATGTTAATCCAATTTCACTGAGCCTCAGGGTTGTTTCTCTATTAGACCACTTGCAGGACCATCTTCCATTTCATCTTAGAAGGCAATCCACCCACATGTCAACAGCTGTTCATGAACAAATGTCAGCCTGCAGCTAAAAGGACAAATGTATTTTTTTTTGAAGTTGCACCCAGTCTGCCTCATGACAATGGCATGTGAGTGACTGTCTTGACCGTTTTGTTTTGACCTCATGACATTGAGATATGAAAATGTTACTGCCAAGTGTTTAGTGTGGTGATTGTCCCATATGTTTCTTGAAAAGGGGCTTCAACTTGCTCGTAGAGAACATATGATTTGCATGAAGACAGTTTCCAGATTCAGTACCCAGTACATTGAGTTAAAGGCTATACTGACCAATGGCCTTGTTGCTTAAAACTGTTTAATATGTTCAGGAAAAATGGTGCCAACATGTTGAATGGAAGTAACAAACAAACAAAAATCAGTGTGTGAAGAATGGGCTTCCAAGATACCTTGTTTTGATGAGCATATTGTAACAAGGCAGGTGTTGCTGTGCTGAAGGACCTAGTCTAAGCCACCATGGAATGAACTTCCATTGCATGTGGTACCACAAGAAGGGCCCCCCAAAAATGTTAGCAGTGAATGAGCAGGTATAAGAATTTAAGAACATTAGTTGAGCCTGCTGGATCAGGTGACTGGTCCATGTAGACTAGCATCCTGCTCTTACCTTTTCAAACCGCATGCCTATATGAAGCTCACAAGCAAGGCTTTTGGTGGTTCCCAGCTTTGTGAACTTAGGACATAGACAGGGTTAGTTGCCTTTGATAGCCTTATCCTCCATGAATTTGCCTAATCATTTTTTTAAGCCATTCACGATGGATGTTGGAGATATGGAGGTAAGGTGATTTCATTGATATCCTGGTTGCAAGTTGTTTAGGGCTTTAGAACAACAAAATCTTAAACTTGGCACAGTAGCACATTGGCAGCCCATGCAGTTTCCTCAGAACTGGAGTTATATGCTGAGAGTTGACAACTCTGGCTACAAGCCATGCTTCCATATTTGGCATTAGCTTCAACTTCTGGACCAAATACAAGGGCAGGCCCTCCTATAGTGCATTGGGTCACCAGTGCATATACCACTGCAGCTAAGTTATCCCTTTCCAGGAATGGCTGAAGCTGTTAAAAAAACTCCTAGACACAGAGGCCACTTGTACTTCCAGTCCCAATGAAAAGTCAAGGATTATTCATTTATTTATTCTATTAATAAACAAATTTACAGACTGCTTCATGACCCAAAGCCTTCTAAGTAGTGTACACACTCAAAGCAAGAGAAAACACACAAGCGCAAGCTCTGAAAACAATAAAACCATCCATGCAAAATCTAAAAGCAGCAAAACAATTTCATTTGATATAAAATTGATCTTCCATGGATGACTGGTTTACACTTCAGGGAAAGCCATTCTAAACAAAAAGGTCTTCAGTGGGTGTCTAAGAATCATCACAGTAGGTGCCTGTCTGATTTCAGCTTGTAATTGATTCTAGAGATTTGGAGCTGCAATGCTAAAAGCCCAGCTTCTAATACAGGTATGGTCCTCTCAGCAGTGCCCCATCTGAGGAGCACAGTTCTAGACAAGGCAGTCTCTTAGGTGTCCTGGTCGCAAGTTGTTTAGGGCTTTAAGTGCTAAATGCAAAACTGTTAGCTGAGCCCAGTAGCTCATTGGCAGCCAATCTGGTGTTGTCAAAGTACCTTGAACAACCAACTAACTGCTGCATTCTTCACCAGCTTCTGCTTCTGGGTTAAGCCCAAGGAAAGACCTATGTAGAATGAGTTGCAGTAATCAGATCTTGAGATTAAGCCTTCAACAAGCTGTGGTCTGTGCATTTCAAGTCAATGTGCCTTCTGCTGGGGCTTTTATACAAAAGGACTGGCCTTGGTGGTTTGTGGATCATAGTTTGAAAGGCTGGTTACGTGGAGCACATTACAAGTGGCATATATCTGGTGTCTTTTGGATGTGATGAGTGTAATTTGTAGTGCTATATGTGAATCCTTTGCATTGCATTGAATGTCTCTGTGTCACTGCTGGAGTTCCAGGTGGTTGTTGATAGTGGTGGCATGAAGGTATTGTAGGATGCATGTGGTGAACTGTGCTGCATTATTCTTGCAGTGTGCAGAAACGATGTGGCAGAAGACACTTAGACCCTGCGGTCTTAGTTGTGCTGCAGCATGTTATGCCAGTTTGCAATTTTGGACCATTACAAGTTAGGCTATGCAGCCTAAATATGGATGCAGAAACCTGCGTTGCTCAGCCTTTTTTCTTTCTTTTTTTGAACCTTACCCAAAGCAAAGATCTTACAATCACGATGTGTTTTGGCAGGTATTTAGAATTTGAAGAAAGGTTTTCCAGTTCTGACTAATCTCTTGTATATTTGCAAAAGTGAAATTTGTGAATCCCAATGGAAGGAGGAGCTAAAGGTCACTGAGGCATCCATATGGGTCAACCACTTGCCAGCTCCCAGTGAGAACAGGTTGAAAGGAAAAGCCTGTGAGAGTCTTGGATGCGCAGCTAATACTGTATTATGTGATAAAATTGGCAGACATGTTGGCATATGTTTTAGCTTCTCATTTCATTTTGGTCTCTTCTTCTTTTAGTGAGCCAGAGATAATGGCTAGAACAGCAAAGAGGTGCCAGTTTAGGCTCATTTCCCACATTATATGGTGGCTGGAGAAGCCTCACTAGGAACCATTAAGAACATTATTTAAGAACACAACTCTGGATAGAAGCCATGTGCTAATATTTAATTTCCCTTTTTGGTTCATGAGCACTTGCAATAGATGGACACCAATATCGAGCAAACTACTGAGTAAGAGGAGGAAATTAAAATTTATTACATGGTCTCGAGGATGGCCTCTTCCAATAAAGAAGTGCAAATTGAATCAACATGATCATAAATGATACAATGATGTGTGTTGTGAGATATTGCTCCCCCAGTATCAAATTTTCAATTGTAAGCTCCGCAAGTAAGGGACCCTTGAAAGCCCCATGCACACTGCTGCTGCTATATTCGCAACAACAGCAACACAAAACCCAAAGGAGGGACATTCAAGCTCCTTATCCTGATGTCAAAGTCCATACTTAGGCCTAGGTTGAAATTTCTTATAAAGCAACTAGACCCTACTTCTCCTCCCCTCCATTATTTGTCCAGCACTTCTTCCCCACAACACTGGGGCTTTGGGTCAGTTGAAGGAACTGCAAGCAGTTCAAGCTCAGACATGTGCAAAGAAGACTGCACTCATCCCGGCCCAGGAAGTCACGTGACATCAAAGGGCAAATCAGCTTCTGCTGTGTGACAGATGGCTGTCAGTTCTGCTGCTCCCAGTTCTGTTGCTATCTACCCACAGTCTAGGTGACTGGCTGCTGAATGAGGACAGCAGGGTCTACTTCTGTGTCACCAGTCTCGAACCTACCTGATGTTCATCCACTTGCCATCTATTCCATATTCTTGACTACCCCGACCCTTGGCTTCTGCTAATATTTTACTTACAATTATGGCACTAGAACCACCAGGAAGTGAAAACATTTTAATACAGTGGTACCTCGGGTTAAGTACTTAATTTGTTCCGGAGGTCCGTTCTTAACCTGAAACTGTTCTTAACCTGAAGCACCACTTTAGCTAATGGGGCCTCCAGCTGCCGCCGTACCGCCGGAGCACAATTTCTGTTCTCATCCTGAAGCAAAGTTCTTAACCCGAGGTACTATTACTGGGTTAGCGGAGTCTGTAACCTGAAGTGTCTGTAACCCTAGGTACCACTGTAATATGGTCCTAAGGAAGGCCTTCAACCCAGTTGGCATAACTATCTGATCCTTCAATTAACTATCTCAGCTGTCTTGTTGGATGCCACAAATACAAATACAATATAGAAAGGAAAAGGAATATAAGTCCACCAACAGAAACTGGATTAGAGAGCATGTTGATTTTTGAAACTCGTATACAGTGGTACCTCAGGTTAAGTACTTAATTCGTTCTGAAGGTCCGTTATTAACCTGAAACTGTTCTTAACCTGAAGCACCACTTTAGCTAATGGGGCCTCCTGCTGCCGCCACGCCGCCGGAGCACGATTTCTGTTCTCATCCTGAAGCAAAGTTCTTAACCGGAGGTAATATTTCTGGGTTAGCGGAGTCTGTAACCTGAAGCGTATGTAACCTGAAGTGTATGTAACCTGAGCTACCACTGTGTTTCTTTTGTATATTCTACCTAAGTCCTAGGATGGAATTCTGTAGACCATGATGAGCAAATACAAGACTTTTGTGAAGACTGTGCATGGTAAAAGTAGGTGATGGTTGCAAGTTCTGACCATCAAAATAGAACTATTGGTGGGATGCATAGGAAAATGCCTTAAACCAAGCCTGACCATTGGGTTATCTAACTCAGTATTGTTGAACCAGAGCAGCAGCTCTTTAAAGTTAGAGATAGAGGACTTCCCCAGACCTACCTGTAGATGCCAGAGACTGAACATGGGACTTTCTGCAAGCAAAGCATGTGCTCTTCTCTACAATGGTGATTTCTGGATTACCTGTATTATCAAAAATGAAAATCAGTATTTAGTGTTAGATGATATCATTGACTTTTGCAAGTATTTTGGATTGTGAACTATATTACACGGAGATTGAAAGAGCTATGAGAACTGGGGAGTCTAAGATGTTTAAATGCACAATAGGTTGGTTAATTTTCAAGAAGGTTTAGAGCAGAATCCAGAATTTGCCTCTGATAATACATGTGGATGACCTCCAGTTGGTTGATGTCTTCTTTACGGTAAGCAGAAACTGTATTTCTGAGCCAGATCCTTTGGCTCAGGGGGATGCTGACATATGTAGATACAATTCACCCTGCACTTCTATGCTCCAAGTCAGGAATTCTGAAACATAACCTTAGGAATATTTCTTCCTTACTCTTTTCAAAATTCTGAAGAAAAAGCAATTGTGGGCTGGAAAACTGAAATATGATTGCAAAACGTTGGGGAAGCAGCAGCTTTTCATTTCTTTTCTGGCCTCGTGTTTCTTCATTAAAATGCACTTAATATGCTTGTGTGATGAATTGTTTTCTTCTTCACACTAACCACAATAAACTTGGGAGGAGAACTTATCCCTATTAGAGCTTGCTCCAAGTACAAATAATTTATAGCATCCCCAACAGTGTCGTGAATATACCATTTCTGTGGAATGAATGATTCGGGGGATATCTTGAAGTTTCCTACCAGTCGCAGAGTTCAGGAGAGGCTAATGTATAGCTTTCACTTTTGGGGTGTGTGGGAGGGAGAAGAGAGATATTCCTTTTAAATGGCTCATTTGAGAAACGCAGCAAAAAGCACACATCATGCCTGGTAATCATTTGCTTTTTTTTGCAGAGTACAAACCTAGTGTAGAGTTTTCCTAATACTTTTTGAAGCAGTCTTGTAACTCAGCGTTAAGCTACACAAATGCAGAATGTTGCAGGTGAAAGAAGCCCCATGTTTCTTTATTTTTGATCATTTCCAATCTGATCCTTGTAAAACTACCCTAAGGTAAACAACTGTGTTCTTCTTGTTGTTTTCCATGGCTAAGTGAAAGTTTTCTGCTTCATGGGTCTTAAACTAGAGTATTGGCTGCTCAAGGCACCGTTTTTACTGCATATATAACACCTTTGACTCAAAGTGCACTTGTAGGTGTGAGTGAAATGTCTGTTTCTACATCTGCACTTATGAAATTCTTTCCCACAATCTGCTTCTACTTGCTCCTAAAAAATGCATTCATGTCTGATCCCATAAGCTGGCCCATAAAGTATGTCAACTTCTGAGCCATGAACACTTTAAACAAGAAAGAAGATTCTGCTTCATTGTTTTGATAGATGATTTCTTCTTCTTCTTCTTCTGAGAACCAGAATCATTGATAGATTGATGAAAGCACTCTGTGCAACTGCAACCAATCTGATAGTAAAAAAAAACCAAAACAGTGGATGAACTGGATTGATGATGAACAGCAAAAGATAATATGTTGCAGAGAAGCATTCATATGGCACAATCTGTCCACCCAAAATTTAGCAAGCCCCACTGAATCTATGCACCTACTCTTCCCTCAGCTACCTGCTTCTAAACCCACGTTTTGTTATTGCCTCTCCCTGACCTTGACTCCTAGGCTACTTTCAGGCTAGCTGTTTAGTCTGGATTTACTGTCCTTCATCTGCTAATGTTTTAGGGAGAACCCAAACAGCCTATGGTCAGATTCACACCAAACATTTTAAACAAATCCAACACACATTTAAAACACATTCCTAAAGTCTCCTGGGAGCTGTACTTTCCCCACAGAAAACTATAATTCCCAGCACTGTTTAAAACCATAGCTACCAGGATTCTTTGAGGGAAACCATGCACTTTAAATGTGCATTGCCACTCTTTTATACTGACCTTATTATATTTTAATTCACTCCCTTGAACATTTTTTGGAAGGAAAGATGGCATGTAAGTCTTATAAATAATTTTGCCTTGTTTCAGAGCAAAGGTTAAAATGTGCTGGAGAGGGGATGGCACATAATCCGATTCATGCTTATGAGCAGTTAAGCTTGTGGCAATAGTATTCTTTCCCTGTTAAACTAGATTAAAAACTTAGAACAACTTTTTGGCTCCATGGAACAGTCCATATGTTAAAATCCTGCCTGCAATATAGTTGTTCTTTGATATTTCATGTTTGCAATAGGATAGACTGATCTGTTACTATACTCCAGAGCCACCTTGTTTCCATAAAACATTGTCTCCCGCCGTCCCCATTCTACAAGGGAAGCACAGACTATTGTTTGACTGCTGGGATGTGCAGTGAATTATTGGGGGTTGCTGTCATCCATCTAGAGTCCCCGCAGTGCAAAATGGTACATAGATGTCTCTGCATGGCAGGTGTTGGCTAATAAAAGAGAGGAAAGGCAAACTCTTTCTGCCACCTGATTTGTCAGGAACCATCCAGATGCACTGAAATTAAGTGAGCCCAGCTGCAATTGTTTTATTGTATACTTTACCACACGGCACATCTATCTATCTATATAAATAATCACTGAGCCAGTGTAATATGTAACATATGAGTGCTTTACGGCACCGATGCTCCAAGTTCCTAAAGAACAAACAGCATGGAAATGGATGGGCCCTGGAAAGATTCTGCAGCTCACTGAAGCTATAGTTTAAGGGAGGATTCCTGGCTGAGGAAAGTGCTGATAATCTAGTGTGGTTTCCAACAGTTGCATCATGTTAGTGAGCATCCTTGGCTCATCCTGTTTTGCCACCTGAGGTCCTATGTACCCCTTCCTGCCATCCTGCTACAGCCTCACTTACCAGGGTTGCATATTGGTGGCTTCCAGATTCTGGCAAGATCCTACCAAAAGCTGCCACTGCTTCTCCTGGCTTATCTATTGGCAGTGGGGTGGTCCGGCCACTCCTGGAGGTGCCGGAGAAGTGAGGAAAAGCACCCGTGGGGGCAGGTTCTGGTGAGATCTGATTGGAACCTGGAAGCCACTGCATCTGCTCGCTTCTCTAGCAGTGGCCGGTGATCCTTTGGGGAATCAGGTCTGCCACCCTGGTGAATCTTGCTGGCTGAAGTGGACTGCTTCATATTGCCTCATTAAAAGGCCAACCCTGATTTGGTAGACATGTGTTTAATCTGCACACGTTCTAAGAGCCTAATGTATTCTGATTTTTTGGCAGTGGCAAAAGCAGGTCTTGGCAGATTTCTCCAGTAACTTACACTCGCACAGGTCTTAAAATTGGTTGAGTTCACCCCTTTGACTATCACGACATCTGTAACAGCTTTGATAATTTTTAAAAAATGCAATCAAGTGGTGTATAATTTTTTATGAAATAAATAAATCTATTTCATGCTACTTTGCTTTGCTTGCCAATACCGGAGAGGAGCATCTTGCAGGCTTTTGTGGCTAACAGCCTGCCAACGGCTGAAAAATCATTTAGAGAAACGACATTCTCGCAATATTTCTTTCCAAATGGACTTAATGAGTATAATTTTGAAAAAGTTGAAATGCATGCAGTTTAGTCAGCCTGGTGGAATCTTTGCACAGGACATCCACAAGCAAGTGGTGCGTTCTGACAGAAAGCTTTGAAAATTATTTACGGATGTTGAAGTTTAATAAGAAGGGCTTGCAGATCCTATGAGCAAAACTCTGCTTCTGGGACGTGCCTGCTGGTGAAAGCCAAGACGGGGGTGGGAGGTGGTTTTTGACGATTGACCTTTATGTCTCGCAGCCCAGTATATTTTACTGTCTTGGATGAAGGACAAGGTGCCACATGCCCTGCACTCCACATGCAGAAACAGATTGTACTAGCAGCTGAGTCTTATTTCAACACTGACCGTACGTCATACCTGAGGAAAGCAGTCCAGCTTAGGGGACACCAGGCAGGCTATATGGAAGCCAGCCTTGTCCTCCAGAATCTTACAGCCTCTCCAGCCTCAACTTTAGATGCCTTGCTCTATACCAGTGGTTGCCAACCTTTTTTTGGCCATGGCCCACCTAAGCATCTCTAAAATCCTGATGCCCCCCCATGACATATAATTCTTAGTGTTATACATTCCCTCGTTGCTAAATTGTGAATTTCTCAACGTATTTGAATTTCTGCCGATCACCAGTGCCCATAGTAAGTAGCGACCCAAAACACCACTCCGAAAAATGGCGACTGCTCCAACTGAGCAGCTACGGACAGGTCGCATTCAGGAGGAAATTCCATAACTGTTGACTGAGTGCTCCCGGAGCGCTACTCCTCCTGAATGCTCCCAGTGTATTTTCTGTTTAGATAACCTCCCATTGTCACTAGCTGACCACAATGTACATTCTGACTTTAATTTTAAAAATGTGTATGTCACAATATAAATTTATATACTGTATATGAGGCCCCTAGAACCATAAGAAATGAAAAAAAAATCACTGTTAATAACTCATTGTCAAATTGCCCCTCCTTAAAAAACAAATTGCCCCCCTGTGGAGCGTGTGGCCCATGTTGGGAACCATGGCTCTATACCCTACCGCCATCTGAATTATGGGGTAGAGTGACCTTTAATGTTGTAGTACCCAGAGCAATATTGCTCACCTAGCCTCTCCACTAGGGGAAGCCAGCTCAAGGACTCCCAAAACCACAGTGGGTCCATCTTGCCCAGCATGCTGTTCTCACAGTGGCCAAGCAGATGCTTATTCCTAAGCAGGATCTGAGTGCAGCTGCATCCTTGTCACCTAGCAGTTCCTGGCATTCAAAGGCGTACTCACTCCCACAGTGGAGCTGGTTCTTGTTAAACTTGGTTTTCAAACAAAAGAAAGCCTGTTTTTTTCCACGAGGAGAGTACCCAAGTTGTCAGTTATGTCCCTCTCATCTCCCCCCTCAAGACCCCGGAGAAAAACTATTGTGTGTCCTCCAGCTTGAAAGATATTCACAATCAAAATGGCAACGTCATAGAAATACCCTGACTAATGTTAACATGGCTCTGAAGGAAATTGTGGGTGAAACTCAAGTTGGAATGATCCCAACCACCACCTCCTCCTTCCACGTAATCAGACGGTAGGGTCACCAGCAAAAACGCCAGCGCCTCGGAATAGAGACATAGATGGAAGAAGCCGCTCTGGAGTCATGCTGACATATGTGTGAGTGGGAAAGGATGCAAATGAGACATCCTAAAAATAAGTCATAATTTTTGTAACATTCATGCTGTGCACCACATTGAAAGGAAACAGATTTCAGCAAACCAGGGTGGCTTTATTTAATCCACCAGGAATTTCATCTAGAGCTCAGAGGGTTCGCAGTTCAGTTCACTTACAAGCACTGACAATGTTAATTGCTGTGGATTTAAGATAGTTGTTATTAGTGGCCCGAGATGACTCAGCACCTGATCTTCATGTGCGGCTCCCAATCCAACACGGCCAAGTCTGCTTCCATGTGCACATGATGAATTTCACAAACACCAATGGTGCTTGCGCAAGGAGCCCAGATACTCAGGTGTAACGGGCCCTCTGCTATTTGTCAAGTAATGGGGCCCCTAGGTGCTACTATATTAAAAATGCCAGTTGATGATCAATTTTAGCCAAGCTTCTGGTGGGTTTATGACTGATTTCTCGGCTTCATGGAGTGGTCAAATGGCCAGAAGAGGATGGATTCATTAGGAATCAGCACTGCACAGGCATAATTAACAATGTACTATTAGCATTCTGTTTGTAGTAATTCCTAAGTAGCACCTTTTGGTCATTTAAAGTATTTTGGCAGACTGTGGGGTAGGAATGGGGCGATTTCTCTCTCTCTTTTTTTAAATCAGCTCTCCACATTTCCACACCAGTTTACAAATTCATTTTTAAAAGTTCATGAAAATTCACCAGCATTTTAGAGCAAATTTCTTCCAATGTACACATTTTTGTATGCCATTTTTCCTAATACACACGTTTTTACAAGCAGTTCCCCCCAATATAATGCAGTTTTGTCTGTTATTTTCACCAACATAATGCATTTTATGCACACTTTATTAGATATTCCTTGGTTGGAAAACAGCATTGTGAAATTGGGGGGAAATGCAAATTTTGAAGGAGGGGGTTGAGTTTTGGGTCGCATATTGTTTCAGACTGCAAAATAGGAAGGGTTCCTTTTCAGTGCAAATCAAATCAAATTTCTTCCCCCAAACACCATTTTGTCTTTATAGGAGACCCCCTTCCCCATTTCCTCATTGCTGTGCTGGGTTTTATTGTTGTCTGGGTAGGTTTGGCGACGGTGAGAAAGGTTAAACCTCTTGCCGCGTGTGCTGATTCTGGTAGAAATTGACTCTATTGCACCAAGGATTACTTTTAAAGACAAACAGAAATGTAGACTTGTTGAGGCTGCAACAAACACATTGGTTATTGTCCTAATTCTCCAAGGTTCTAAGAGTCAGATTAAACATATAACAGAATCACAGCGTAAAATTTTTCCAAGTGTGAGTCTGAATGTTTCCATTTTTCTCTTTGGTTATGTGAGAATTTTCAGATCTCTTGTACATATGATCCAGCATCCCAGGGCCAAGACTATATTGAATCCTTTTTCAATGGCCAGCTTATTTTCTGTGATCACAGCATTCCTTTCTGGGATGCCTTTCAGTCACAGTTAGGAATGAGGGAGAGAGATTTGATTTCATCTGCATTTAAAGGCAAATCTACCTAATTTTCACTTTTTAAACAATACAGAAATTGCAACGCATCCATCCTTTGAAATTTGGCACTGCTCTGAATTTTGCAGTAAAGTTCTCCAGCTAAGTAATGTGTACAAAAATGCATGTACTGGGTTAAACTATGCATAAAGATGCATAAACTTGTGAAAATAACATAGAGAAATCTATTAGGGGAAATTGCTTTGCAAAAATATGTACATCATGCAAAATTGCATTAAAATTGTGTTATATTAGGAGAAATCTGCATAGAAATACTGATGGATTTCCATGAGTACTTTTTTAAAAATTGCAAACTGACGTGGAAAAATGGAGAATTGAATTTAAGATTGGAAAAGTGAAAAACTGAGAGAAACTGAATTTGACACCATTTTCAATCCCTTGTCACAGTCTGGAATGAGACAATGCAGAAGACATTTTTACTACTTGACTCTTCTTAATCAAACAGTTATGACTTCCAATACACTGTCACAAATAGAAATGACAGCTTAAGAAAAATCAACTGAGCCAATATTCTTATGGCCATAAAGATAAGATAAAACTGTATAATTGTATTCCATTTGTTTTCCAAAGCTTTAGGGAATGCCCAGTGTTGTTTTCTTTCTGATTTATGTGAGGGGTATTTTTTTTAAAAAAGTTCATTTTTGAGGGAATTTCCAAATTGTTTCCTTAGGGAAAAGGTAGCTATTTTGAATGACAGTAGATCACATTTGACATATAAAGAATTTAGTCAACATTTATCCATGCTGACCAATGACTCTGTTTAGAACTTGAAAGCACAAAGGGGCATGCAAAAAACATTTCCATGACTAAAATATTGTTATAATTGGAAATAACCTACAATTGTCACCCCGTTACCTTTTTCTTTTATCAATTAATGCACAGAATTATTTTAGATTTCAATAGTAGTTCATTTTAACATACACATGTGGTTCTTAAAACCCTAGCTAGATAGGATTTAGTGATTGCATATGTACGTTTATGTGAAACCTTTGTCTTAAATCAGAAACCAGAGCTGTTTCTTGACCTTTGGTCGACTCTATATAACTATCTAGTTCTGATAAGCTATAACAAATCTAAAAATTGTCTTGTATTGAAGCCAGGAGTAGCAAAAGGCCAACTAAAATGATGAAGCACAACTTCTTTCAAAGATCTAGTATCACATTACTTGGTTACTTTGTCTATTGAGCAAAACCCAACTAATTTATTATTTTTATTATTGCTCTTAGTCATTCCTGCTTTGGCTCCATTAGTGAGACTGGGAAAAGGCTTTTATTTAGGTCACTGTTTTCCAACCTTTCTGGTATGGCGGCCCACAAGTCCAAATCTCATTGGTATGATGACAAATGATTTATTGTCACATGAAGTTTGGACCTTAGGTCTTTGGCAGCCATCAATTTCATGCATTTTAAATGCAAGTTTTACCATCTTCTAGCTGGAGTGGTATAGCAGTTAGAGTAGCAGCTTGGGAGACCACATAGGTTTATGGCTGTAGAACAGCCTTCCACAACCTGGTACCTTCCAGATGTTTTGGACTATAATTTCCATTTCAGCATCCCACCAAAACATCTGGAAAGCACTGTGGGGAAAGCTACCAATGGACTTTGAGTAACCATGTTTGATTGGGTTGCTACTCAGTGTGGTGAGTTATACTTAAGCCAGTGTGGTTATAGTGATTAGGATTTTGGACTAGGACTTGGCATAAAAAGGTAAAGGGACCCCTGACCATTAGGTCCAGTCGTGGCCGACTCTGGGGTTGTGGCGCTCATCTCGCTTTATTGGCCGAGGGAGCCAGCGTTCAGCTTCCGGGTCATGTGGCTAGCATGACTAATCCGCTTCTGGTGAACTAAAGCAGCGCATGGAAACACTGTTTACCTTCCCATCGGAACGGTACCTATTTATCTACTTGCACTTTGACGTGCTTTCGAACTGCTAGGTTGGCAGGAGCAGGGACCAAGCAACGGGAGCCCACCCCATTGCAGGGATTTGAACTGCCGACCTTCTGATCAGCAAGTCCTAGGCTCTGTGGTTTAACCCACAGCACCACCCGTGTCCCTGGGATACCTGGGTTCAAATCCCCACTTGGCCATGAAGCTCACTGCGTGATCTAAGACCAGCCACTGTCTCTCAACCTGACAGGTTGTTATGGGGATTAAATGAAGAGGGGAAGAACTATATTTGCCACCTTGAGCTTTTGGAGATAAAAGTGGAATATAAGTGCAAATGCCAAACAACAACAGCAACAACTTGTTAAATTACACATTCAGAGGAACACACACACACACACACACACACACACACACTAAGAAATCTCTGAGCTTCTTCAGCTTGGGAATCTTGCTTGGCTAAGGCTAGCTCTGATTCTTTTGCCAGCTGAGTGCAAGAATGGTGTTGCTGGATTCCGTAATTACCGGTACCTTATCTCACTGAATGTCTAGGCCAGGTTTACAAGCAAAATAATGCCTTTTCTCATTGGCAGCCCCACAAAATATGATTCCAAGGATGACCCAATTCTGCATGGCTTCTCCATCTTTTACAGGCAGCATAAGTTATTAAACAGGGCAATCAATAATATCTTATAGAAATTCCTAACAGTGATTGAACTAAGATGACTCCAGAGTCTTCTATGAAAACATTGCTGAAATTATTCCCAAACCTCAGGATGATAACCCTTAGTTCTTATGCTCCAAACCAAGCTAAACAGCCATGCTACATCTGATCAACACAGATAAGATTGTCTTGAGAAGCCTTAGAAAATAATCCACTTCTATTATATTCCATAGGCATTTCCTGTGAGTGAACCTAGACAACTAATAAAACAAAGGTTCTATTGCCTGTGTTTTATTAGGTGCTGATAAAAATTCCTTCTCTGATTCAAGGTGATGTTAGTGGTATTTCATTAAATGGAGTAGATCTATATGTAGGATTTTCCCGTTGGAATTACTCAGAAGTATCACAAGGGGCTTTCAAAGTGCTGATTCTGATGTAATGTTATCCACATCCATCTCCTCCCCCCCTCTCTCCTGCCACTGTCACTCTTAACATTCTTTTCGCCTGAATGAAAATCCATGGCTGTGATCCAAAACTCCAAAGGGCTCCGATAAGCACACAGAGCCTCAGTTCAAGCAAAAACAAGGCAATTTCCTTTAATTGTGTTGATTGTTCCATGTGTGTATTGTACATCTTGCTTGCTCCATCGTATTTTTTGTATAATCTGGAGCGTCAGCCCAATCACACTTTTGGACATGTTTTGTTGCAGCTGGGGCAGATGAAGGCATCTGGTTGTGCTGACGCAGGTGTATTGTGACATTTCTTCGTTGTGCACTGCTCCCATTTCTCTTCTGGTCATGCTGATGGATTTTTTCCAGGCACTGTGGTCATCTGCAAGGGATTCCCACATAGCTGGTGACAGTTACTAAGCTATCCCTATTCAGGAACAGGCATAGCTGGCACACACACTAAAGCTGGTAACAGGTGCTCCAGAGGTCATTTGAGTCTGGGGCGCTGACTTCCCCACCACATTGGGCCCCCTGGTGTCATGTTCTGTCCCCGCCCGATGGGTCACACTTCCCAACAGCGGTGGGGGGCATGGAGGGTGAAAACAACCCTCTGTGCGTCCTGTCCCCACCTGCTATGCCAGTGGTCACCCTGGGGTGGTAGGGCTTGCCCCCTGCCTAGAAATATTGAGGAGGCTGAAGACCAGCCGCCCACTATAGTTGGTGGACCTGTTTGATCTTCCAGTAACAATGATGGATCCAAAAGCATTCCCTGACTACATACCTGTTACTTCAGACACAGGAAACCCCCTCTGCCTAATTCTTGATCCCCAGATTCACTCAGCCCAGGGCCTCCATCTTAGTGGGATTTAGTTTTAGATTATTGGCCCACATGCAGCCAACCACCGAGCCCAGACACCGAGCCCATGACCACTCCTGACTCAGAGGTAATTGGAAAAACAGAGCATATCGTCATCAGCATACTGATGCCATCTTGCTCCAGATCTCCTAATGACAGCTCCCAATACCTTCACATATATATGCTGGGGACAAATGTTCCATCTGAAGTTCTTTTTGAATAAGTTGTCTTGTGGTCTTTTCAGACAATGGTTTCTTTGACAGCATCTGTTATGAGGAAAGGACATTTCGCCCCCAGCACTCCATTTCATAGTTCTCAGTAAATATAATACAACTTTCCTCACAGCCGGCACTTCTACTGTGACACCCGCAATAGTATGGTGCTTCTGAGGTCCATAGATCAACTTCCCTCTACAACTTTTGCTGACAAGTAAGGACTTGTTTTATTTTTTGTTTCCTGTGACTACCATGGAGTGGATATTGTATGTATACCTACAGATTTGGGGTACCAGAATTTGGGGGTGCAAAAGTGCCCATAATTATAAGAAGTTGGTGAACGTTAGAAATTACTGAATGCTAGGAGTCTTCTCCTGGGATAGAAGTCGTTCAGCATGACAAAGGTATTGATGGCCCATCAAAGGAGGATGCTTGGGTACAGACAGAGGTTGTCAGGGTAACGTGGGGTGTGATGTGACACAGGAAAAATGTTGTCCTATAAAAAAACAGAAATCTGGAGAAAGGGGGCAAGCAGAGAGAAGGGGAGGTGTTGCATTTGGCAAGGCATTCTGGGAACAAGAAGGAGGCTGTACTAAGAGACTGGGGGCCATGACTGGCTGCTGCACTGGACCCAAGCTTGCTTGAAGCTATTAAAGGAGCAATGGGGGACACTCTTGGGGCGTAATGGTGTAAATATGTGTAGAATAAACCATATTTTTTAAAGACACTAGTCTCCACTATGCCTTGATTCCCCAACAAAACCACAACCTAGGGTGAGTGCCTGGAATCCCCCTGCTATCTTGCTACCTCTTGGCAGAGACTGAGGGTGGTGTGTAACCTTATGTTCTTGTATAGTTCTAAAGTAAAGGTAAAGGTACCCCTGCCCGTACGGGCCAGTCTTGACAGACTCTGGCGTTGTGCGCCCATCTCACTCAAGAGGCCGGGGGCCAGCGCTGTCCGGAGACACTTCTGGGTCACATGGCCAGCGTGACAAAGCTGCATCTGGCGAGCCAGCGCAGCACACGGAAACGCCGTTTACCTTCCCACCAGTAAGTGGTCCCTATTTATCTACTTGCACCCGGGGGTGCTTTCGAACTGCTAGGTTGGCAGGCGCTGGGACCGAGCAGCGGGAGCGCACCCCGCCGCGGGGATTCGAACCGCCGACCTTTCGATCGGCAAGCCCTAGGCGCTGAGGCTTTTACCCACAGCGCCACCCGCGTCCGTTTGTATAGTTCTAACAGCTGCTATTATTATGTTTTTGCCCATCTTTTAAGCAATAGCTATTAAATGTGATTTTGTTTTGCCTTTTATAGCTGTAAGAAGTTTTGAGTACAGAAAGCTGCTCTATGGTATGTCAAGCTCAGCAATGTCTATACTGGCTGACAGTACCTGTGTAGAATCATAGAATATGTAAAGTTGGAAGGGACCATGAAGGTCATCTAGTTCAACTCCCTGCAAAGCAGGGATACTTTGCCCAACCTGGGTTTTGAACCCACAACCCTTAGATTAAGAGTCATGTGCTACCAACTGAGCTATTGAGTTTCAGACATGCCAGAGGTTGAACCTGGAGACATCTGTAGGAACGAAGCATGTCCTCTGCTACTGAGCTACTCCTGGAGAGACGGAGGGAAGAATGTATGATTCTGTTGTTGGTGGATTTGGGGGTGGGGCCTTCTTTGCAGTGGCTCTCCATCCCTGAATTAATAAACATAATATAAATTTATAAATAATAAATTATTATTATTGACAACTGAAGGCGGCCCTGTTTAGGGAAGTTTTTAATGTCTGACGCTGTATTGTTTTTAATATTCGGTTGGAAGCCAACCAGAGTGGTTGGGGAAACCCAGCCAGATGGGCGGGGTATAAATAATAAATTATTATTATTATCTCACCTTTGAGGTGTTTCTAATACTGACCTTATTTTCCTTTCAGTGGCAGCTCAAGACATAATGCTTCTAGCCTTCAAGGTTGAATGATACTGTTGGTCTATTAGATATGCTGATTTTTGTTTGTTTATTAGAAGCTGCTGCTGTTTGTGCATTTTTTTGGTATTATATTTGCAACGTTGGGTTTTAGTCTGCAGTTATTTTGTCATGTATCATCACCCTTGGACCTTTTTTGAAGGTAGAATTACAAATTTGGCACATAAAATCACTGACTCCTATATGCATAGAGGAAGAATTCAGTATAGTGTTATAAAGGAAAAAGGGACTTGACTCTAAGGTATTGTCTGCATATGTAAAGTATATATAGGTAGTCTCTCTCTCTCTCTCTCTCTCTCTCTGTGTGTGTATATGTGTGCTTGCAGTTGGGCCAATAAGAACAGGCACACATGCTACATTTCTATTGGTGTTGACCACATAGTACTTGTCAGCTGCTACCTACAGCTTATTAAGCCATCTACTTTTTTAAAAAGGAAGAATTGGGTTTATTGTGTAGGAGATTTTCTTATATAAAAAAAGGAAATAATCCCTATGGTGACTTGAAGGTTATCTGATCAAGAGTCAAGTCGTTGGATTCATCTGCTGAAGAATTATGTAAAATCTAGTTTATTTTTCCGCTTTTACTTACCCTCTGTGTGTTGTTATGACATCATTCCTCATAAAGGTAGAAATGGATTATCAAGCCCACAAAACAATGAGTTCGTATGCAATCTTAGTGAATATCCCAAGAGTGGAGGGAACAAGACATAATTTGAAGCTGGAGCCGAGAGTGATTTATGATTGTCATTGTCTTGCTAGTTCAGATACTTTCCATATGTTCCTGTAGAAACCCCCTTAACGTACAGTATGCAAAAAACATATGTAGCAAATTAGGGACTCTTTAATTCTTTCTCCCCCTTGGATATGTTTTGATTTAAGAATGACAGTGTCTTTGTTTATCTGATCTATTGTGTCCAGCCTAATTTTTTTAAAAGGGGGCACTTGGAACATGAAAGAGAGTTTCTAGAAGACAATAGCGTGTTTTGCTTTGGCGGCTGTCGGAAAGCAAGCAAGGTGTTCTTAAGATACTAAAGCGTCCCATTGCTTCGGATTTATGGCTTAACTTCTGTATCACGCTTAGCTTGCCTTACACATAGCATATTCTGTATCACAACAAAAAGCCCTCAAGGTGCTCACCTCTTCCAATCAGAGGGAAATGCATGCCTTGTTCTTTTCCTTTCCTTTCTCCCAGCTGTTGTATATTATGGCCACATAAGCACCATACATTAAAAGCACCATCATACCACTTTAACAAGTCATGGCTTCCCCCAAAGAATCCTGTGAGCTGTAGGGTACTGAGAGTTGTTAGGAGACTTCCCTCATAGAGCTCCCCTTGGAAGGGGCTGGGAGCTGGGGGCACTGTCCTACAGTGGTTCCGCTCCTTCCTCCTGGGCCGTGTTCAGAAAGTGGTGTGGGGGGTGAGTGTTCAGACCCCTGGGCTTTCATTTGTGGGGTGCCTCAGGGTTCTGTCCTCTCCCCCATGCTTTTCAACATCTACATGCAGCCGCTGGGAGAGATCATCAGGAGGTTTGGGCTGGGTGTTCATCAGTATGCAGATGATACCCAGCTCTACCTCTCTTTTAAATCAGAACCAGTGAGGGCAGTGAAGGTCCTGTGTGAGTGTCTGGAGGCGGTTGGAGGATGGATGGCGGCTAACAGATTGAGGTTGAATCCTGACAAGACAGAAGTACTGTTTCTGGGGGACAGGAGGCGGGCAGGTGTGGAGGATTCCCTGGTCCTGAATGGGGTAACTGTGCCCCTGAAGGACCAGGTGCGCAGCCTGGGAGTCATTTTGGACTCACAGCTGACCATGGAGGCACAGGTCAAATCTGTGTCCAGGGCAGCTGTTTACCAGCTCCATCTGGTACGTAGGCTGAGACCCTATCTGCCTGCGGACTGTCTCGCCAGAGTGGTGCATGCTCTGGTTATCTCCCGCTTGGACTACTGCAATGCACTCTACGTGGGGCTACCTTTGAAGGTGACTCGGAAACTACAACTAATCCAGAATGCGGCAGCTAGACTGGTGACTGGGAGCGGCTGCCGAGACCATATAACACCGGTCTTGAAAGACCTACATTGGCTCCCAGTATGTTTCCGAGCACAATTCAAAGTGTTGGTGCTGACCTTTAAAGCCCTAAACGGCCTCGGTCCAGTATACCTGAAGGAGCGTCTCCACCCCCATCATTCTGCCCGGACGCTGAGGTCCAGCGCCGAGGGCCTTCTGGCGGTTCCCTCATTGCGAGAAGCAAAGCTACAGGGAACCAGGCAGAGGGCCTTCTCGGTAGTGGCGCCCACCCTGTGGAACGCCCTTCCAGCAGATGTCAAAGCGATAAACAACTACCTGACATTCAGAAGACATCTTAAGGCAGCCCTGTTCAGGGAAGTTTTTAACGTGTGATTTTACTGTATTTTTGGTTTTTATGGAAGCCGCCCAGAGTGGCTGGGAAGGCCCAGCCAGATGGGCGGGATATAAATAATAAATTATTATTATTATTATTATTATTATTATTATTATTATTATGCCGCTCTGGGAATTGTAGGTCAGTGAGGGAAATGGTTTCCTAACCACCCTCAGCATCCTTATCAATCTACAGTTCCCAGAATTCTTTGGAGGAAGCCAGGACTGTTTAAAGTGTTACAAAAGTGCTTTAAGTGTGTAGTACAGATGTGGCCTCATATCTATCTTACATCACTTAAATGGAATAATTTGAAGATGAAACTATTCCTCTTATGGAAACAGCAACACTCAAACTGTTGTGGCACTACTCAGTATGTTTTAATGACCCATGAAAAAACACATTATATTAGATAGGCTGTTTGATCTTCCCCATTTCCCTCCGCTGGTTGTTTAATATATGAGGGAACATTTATGAACTAAATAAATCAGCACCGCTCAAAACTCAGCCTCAAAGTACCTACAGAGAAGACTTTGTTTAGTACCCATATGGAATAATTTACACTGTGTCATCTTTGTTCTGTTGATTATTCAGTCACAGATAGCCATTGTCTGCAACAAATCTTCCCGACCGATTCTGCTGTGAGAACAAAACCATAGAAGTATCTTGGCAATGTTGTTCACTCATAACTTTTGTTTTGTTTTGACAATATGATGCGGATTTGACTAAATGTCAATTAATTAAGACAATACAGTAGTTGCTTCTTTTAGGACCACAAATAGATATCTGTAGAAAGACTTTGATACTATAAGGCTGCTTCCTTTGTTCCTAACTAGGGTCAGCTGGAAAACTCATTGGGTGCCCTTGGGTCTGCCACCCACCCCACAGGGGGCCTGGAAGGGGGAATACACAAGAAGGGAAAAACCTTGTTCACCTCTCTGAGGTTATTGGAGGAAAGGTGAGATAACATATTATTATTTACATGTATACTATTTAGAAGCATGTATCCAGAGCTCAGCTGTGCAAGTAAGCCTTACTGAAATCAATGGGATGTAAATCTGAATAAACACGTTTAAAACTGATGCATTACTACAATTAGCCAAAATATATTTGTTGGGACCTACTTTTATGTTCTCTGGTAATTATGCAAAGCAGAAATTGTTCCACTGTTCAAGTACATGACAAGGGCTTGGGTTTTTTTTTTTTTTGGTAAGTGGTTCTTTTCTTCCTTCCAGCAGGTGGTGCTTGAGAACCTAAAATACAAGCTTCTGGTCACTGGATGCCAATTGTTCCGAAAACTGTCTTGCTTTATCCATGAGATGGCTGTCCAGGATTATTGCATCACAGATCTAACTCAGAAAGCTCCAAAGTCAGACCAGCAATGCTGGGAAAGTAGGGGGGAAACTGGCACACCCCAACTCTTTCAATGGTAAGCTTCTTTGTCAGTTTCACCCCCTGTTTAGATTACCAATTTATTCAGCATTCATCCTGATTTGTGTGTAGAAAGCATACATCATGGTAGTGATGAGCGAACGAGTCCATTTCAGTTTCTCTCTGCTTCTCATTTTTCCAGTCTTCAGTTTCGTACCCCATATTTCCACGTCAGTCTGAGATTTTTAAAAAAATAAAAAAAGTTTTCGTGAAAATTCATCAGTAATTTAATGTGAATATCTCTCAATAGGAACATTAGAAGAGCCTGAGGGATTAGGTCAATGGCCCAACTAGTTCAGCATCCTGTTCACCCAGTGACCAACTAGATCACTGTGGGAAACCAGAGAGCATAGCATGAGCGCAAGGGCACTCTCCCCTCCTGAGGGTTCCAGCAAGAGCTTAGTCATCATGCCTAGTAGCCATCAATAGCCCTTTTCTCCATGCCATGAATTTGTCTAATCCTCTTTTAAAGACATCCACATTGGTGGCCGTCACTTTCTCCTGTGGGAGCACAGTTTTAATGCAGTTTTGCCTATTTTAATGCATGTTATTTTCACTAACAAATGTATTTCTATGCCCTTTACCTAGAACATGTCTATTACTTGACTGGAGAACTATATCACAAAATTCAGAGAACTGCAAATTTCAAAGGAGGGCTATGTTTTGATTCACATTTTCTTTTGAAAAGTGAGAATTAGGTCAGTTCACCTATAAATGTGAACTGAGCTGGATCCAATCTTACATTACTAACTTTATTTCAATATCAAATTCTGTTATTAAAAGGGGTAAAAATTACTGGCCAGTTAATTATTCATACATGGAAGACATATTATGCCTCTTATGCTAATAATTTGGAAAACAGCCTCTTATTACAGCATTCACAGTGGAAACAGATGCTGACTCCTTCCAAAGACGTCTCCATATTGTTGCTGAAATGCTTTTTTCCAAATCTGTCTTCAAGGCCACCTGATTATTTTGGTTACCTTGTCATTCATAGCTAAAAGCTATTTAAGTATTAAGGTTGTAATCCTATGCATGTTTTTCTGGCAGTAAGTCACGGTGAACACAGTAGGATTTACTTATGAGTTTGCCCTGACAGGTGTGATTTGGGGCCCTGTTACAGTGGTGGAATAACTAGACAGGACACAAGGTTGGGAAAAATCAGCCCAAATCTGAGAGCAGTAGAAAGCGTTGTTCACTTGGCAGCAGAGCAAGATCCTGTTACAAATTGCAGCAGTCCTTCCTGATGGAATGGTCCTCTGCCAGGGTTGGGAAATGCCCCAACCCCCTCAGAGGGAATCATCCAGCATTGGGGCCTGGTATGGTGCAAACCAGGCCTCCCAGGTTTCTCTGGGTGATCAGGGTGAGAGTTTCTAGCCAGGCTGTAACCTGTGCTCAGGGCATATTATGGCCAGTCTTTCTCTAAGGTCCCTTATGGACCGACCCTTGTTGTACTATGTTGATCTGGCCCAATGCCATTTCCACCAGTAAACACAAGTTCCAGATGCTCCAAGTGTCCCTATTTTTCAAGGACAGCCCCAGATTTACCAAAGTCATTCCAATTTCTGATTTGATTGTGGAATGTCCCACTTTTCTTTAGGATGTCCCTATATTCACTGAAATATTGGAGGGTATGAAGTTATGGGACCCCCAAGCCAGGAGATAAGTAACCATGCAATCTTTAAAAGACACCTGAAGACAGCCCTGTATAGGGAAGTTGTCTTTTTTTATATAAAAAAATAATGTCTTACTATGTTTTATATATGTTGGAAGCTGCCCAGAGTGGCTGGGACAACCCAGTCAGATGGGTGGGGTATAACAACAACAACAACAACAACAACAACAACAACAACAACACAGTGGTATCTCTGGTTGCAGACGGGATCCATTCCAGATCTCCTGTCGGATCCCAAGGTTTTCACAACTGGAGGGACCGCTTCTGAGCATGTGCGCGAGGCGAAACACTTCCAGGTTTGCCACTTTTGCAACCCAGGGTAACGTAAGCCAAGGTGCTACTGTAATGGAACAGGACATCCTATTTTCATCGGAGAAATGTTGGTGGAAATGAAGCACCTAACATGAGTGAGCCTAATGTCACTGAGGGAAATGCACCCCCCCCCCACACACAAAGAGGCCAATTAAGGCTGGGAGAAAAAAAGCTAAATAACTCAGTGAGGTGTTAACATGGAGGGTGGATGGGAAACTTGCAAGGGTCAAAATGGCCTTGAGGACACACGAGCAAGGCTTTTTATCACCTCACCCCCCATGCTATATCACAGTTTATCACCACTCTGTGAGATCCCACGTGAAATCAGGAAGACACAAACACCTCCCCCCCAACTGTTAGGGCCCCATAGCCCCCGGGCAAAGTTGCCCTGTGCTCAAAGGTGCCTGGAACAAGGCAAACATGCACAGAATTGAATGGCACATCTCTAGATTTTGAATTACAAGGTTCAACAAAATTCTAACTTATCTGCAGCCAGTCATGTGGTGATTTTAGGAGCGATTACTGTTTCATTTTAATGCTTAGGTGCTCCATTTTGCAAATCTCTACTTATAAACTGTTAACAATGAATAAAGCCTTTGAATCTGTGCACTCTGATTTTCATCCAAGTTTTGAATATTTGAACCTAGATCTCAAATCAAAAATTTATGCTCAGCATATGTGGGGGATAGGAGCATGTCCAAAACACATTAACTTTTATACATTTATGCTTATACACCACCCTTCCTCCAAATGCCCAGGGTGATGCATAAAACAGTGAAATATCTGTCAATCATACAATCATTTATAGCAGAAATGAAAACATATAAAAACTGCAAACTTTGTGAGGTTATAATAGATGGATTAATGAGGTCAGATGAACCAGATTCAGGCTTGCATCCCAACACTTCTTTTTCACTGACGGCAAATGGCAGACTATACCGCTATCATTTAGCAATATACATTTGTTCGTACCAGTGTCTCCACTGTTATAAGAGATGTACCTGTCAATAGTATCTTCACAGCTAAAAGGACAAGAAACAAGGTCTCCTTACAGCACTTTAAAAAAAAAAAACCCTCAGAAATTAACAGCTCTTCTAAACACAGCACCTAAACTAATATTCGTAACCATTTGACAGAATAAATCTCTGAAAATGCTGACACAGTAATGACTTGAAAGGAAGTAGATACTTATCTGGCCAGATGCCTGAATCCCTAGGGATAGCTTCTTCCAGAAAGGAGTCAAGGTTAGATGCCCCCTCCCCATCAGTGGATTTTGCCCCTTTCACCTTCATGGATTATCTTACTCCCCATTGCTTCCTAAAGTGAAATTACCTCTGGAGGTCTGCGGTAATGCATTTTAAATCATATACAGTGATAGGAGAAGATAGGAGTGAGGCTAAGGTTCTGACTTTGAATCAGAAAGATCAGCTTAGGTATTATTATATTGCAGCTGAAGAAGGACAAGTGCTTTGGGCTTCTTTGTTTTGCTGGATTTATCATTTTCTTCTTCCTTTTGTGTGTGTAAGACTCTATATTTCAGAGCTGTCATTGCATCTGCCTGGCTCATGGGTGTTTCGTGTGCAGGGATAAGCTCTTAGGACTCAAGGGAAAGGTTCTTGGATGCGGTCCATTAGGCAGGTCATAAGGCATGTGATCTCCCAAATGTACTGGGAAGCAGCAGACTGACTGCCCAGCCCTATCCTTTGTCAAGGATTGAAGGAGAAAGATCAGACCGCAACCCTGTTTCCCTTTGCACATTGCCATTAGTTGCAAATTCAGAGGGAACCTAGCTCAGTGGTAGAGAACACATGCGCACAGAAAGCCCTGAGGTTCAATCCATGACAACTCCATTTAAAAGGGTCAGATTTGCTATTTATATCGGTCCTGGAAGTGCTCTTAAACATGATTAGAGGAGACCGGTTGGTGGAAGGTATTCAGGTCAGAGCGAAAGAGTATAAACTTAAAGCATTTGCAGATGACCTAGTATTGACCTTACAGGAGCCAGAGCCTAGTACCAAAAGGGTTTTGCAACTGATTTATGAGTTTGGTCGAGTGGCGGGATTTAAACTTAATAAGCAAAAAACCAAGGTTCTAGAAAAAAACTTGACTTCTTTAGAATCAGAAAGGTTTCAGAAAGAGACAGAATTAAATGTGGTCAAAAAAGTAAGATATCTAGGGGTAAACATAACAGCGAAGAACAGGAACTTATATAAAGATAATTATGAAAAATGTTGGTCTGAAATTAAAAGGGATCTAGATGTTTGGTCAAGATTGAAACTTTCCTTGTCAGGACGTATTGCTGCTGTTAAGATGAATGTATTGCCAAAAATGCTGTTTTTGTTTCAAACTTTGCAGATTGTGGATAAAATGGAGTGTTTGGGGAGGTGGCAGAGAGATATTTCTAAATTTGTCTGGCAGGGCAAAAAGCCCAGAATCAAGTTTAAGATATTAACTGATGCTAAAGAAAGAGGGGGCTTTGCCCTGCCAGACTTAAAGTTGTACTATGAATCAGCAGCTTTCTGCTGGTTGAAGGATTGGCTACTTCTTGAAAACACTGATGTTTTAGATTTGGAAGGATTTAACAATGCTTTTGGTTGGCATGCATATTTGTGGTATGACAAGGTTAAAATACATAAGGCTTTTAAGAATCATGTTGTCAGAAAAGCAGTGTTCAATGTCTGGTCGAAATATAAAGATTTATTGGAAAATAAGACCCCAAGGTGGTTATCACCAATGGAGGCTAAGCCCCCGAAAAGACTCAATATGGAGGCCAAATGGCCGAAATATTGGGAAATAACAGAAAAAGATGGAGACAATTGGAGGTTGCAGAGTATGGAGAAAATAAAGGATAAAGTGAGAGATTGGTTACATTATGCTCAGATTAAAGAAGTTTTTAAGTTGGACAAAAAGATAGGATTCCAGGTGGAAAAATCAAAGTTAGAAACAGAACTGTTAGAACCCAGCTCTAAGGTACTTTCAAGAATGTATAACTTGCTGTTAAAATGGAATACACAGGATGAAACGGTGAAATCAGCTATGATAAAATGGGCACAGGACATAGGGTATAACATTATGTTTGCTGACTGGGAAAAGTTATGGACCACAGGTTTGAGATTTACGGCATGTAATGCCTTGAAAGAAAATATTATGAAAATGATATATAGGTGGTATATGACTCCAGTCAAGCTTGCAAAGATATACCATTTATCTGACAATAAATGTTGGAAGTGTAAAGAAGCTGAAGGAACATTCTTTCACCTCTGGTGGACTTGCCCTAGGGTGAAGGTTTTCTGGGAAATGATATATAATGAATTGAAAAAGGTATTTAAGTATACCTTCCCTAAGAAACCAGAGGCCTTTCTCTTGGGCATTGTCGGCCAGAGTGTGCAAAAGAAGGATCGAACTTTTTTAATGTATGCTACGACAGCAGCAAGGATACTTATCGCTAAATGCTGGAAAACCCAAGATTTGCCCACACTGGAAGAATGGCAGATGCAACTGATGGACTATATGGAACTGGCGGAGATGACTGGCAGAATCCGAGACCTGGGAGAAGAACTGGTGGAGGAGGACTGGAAGAAATTTAAGGACTATCTACAAAAATATTGTAAATGGTATGAATGTTAAGAAAGATGTAAGATTAGTAATAATATGGCTTCAACAAATTAGTTATAAAGAATACAAATTTAAGTGTAATTGGAAGAAAAGACAAATTTTGGTTAAATAGTACTTTATAATTAAATCTCTAAAAGAGTGATTTTAAATTCCAAAATTTGAGATTTAATCTTGGGAAATTAGATTATATGAACGGAATCAACTTAATAATTTGCCAGCAAAATTTATGAGTTTAGAATGCAGGAACAAGAGGTGTGAGGAAGTCCTAGGATGAGAATGAAATGTGGATATTGGAAAATACTATGTTATTATGTATGTTTTTTATTGTTTTAAATTTTTTAATAAATATTATAAAAAAATAAAATAAAAGGGTCAGATAGTGGCACACCATCTGCTTGAGATTCTAGGGAGTCACTGCTGGTCAGAATAGACAATGCTAAGCTATATGGACAACAGACTGAAAATGGATTCTTATGCCCCTATTTTGTGACATCTCAGCTGTTGCGTTTGTACTCCTACAACCATGTCGGCGCAATTGCACCAGCATTGCCAGGAAATGCGCTTCTCATGCGCTTCCTGCATTGCAGAAGGAAGTCCCTTCTAGCCCCACAATTCTATGGTTTTAAGTAGGTAAATAAGAACTGTGATGTAGAAGGGATCTGGGAGAGCCGAGTTTAGTTGCAATTATTTATTAAATTTGTATCCCTCCCTTCTTCCCACAGAAGCCAAAGGCCCAGTCCAAAAATTACCGTAGCTGGTTTACCGGTTGTAAAAGGAAAAGGCACCACAGGTAAGAGTCACTCATAGCCACTGGACCTCCAGCTCCTAACAAATCGCTCTTTACTGTGGTTACATGCTTACAACTCTTGCAAGACAGACATGCTCAACCAGTCGACCGCGATCGACAGGTAGACCCCCGGGGTGATCCTGGTCGATCACGGGTGATCCTTGTCGATCACTGGATTAAATAAATTGGGCAAGGAATGCAGACGGCCCCCACCCCCTGCTCTAGGTCCCTCCTCTGCCGCAGCAGCATCAGTCAGTAAGCAGAAGTAAGCGTGACTCGTACAAGTGGCAGCGTAGGTAAGGCTTTTTTATTGATTCTCGGCATTTCCCCCTAAAAAAAGCTGAAGAACTAGTCCCCCAAAAGCTCAACAACTGTGGGCACAGTTCCCCCAAAAGGCTAAACAACTCTGTGCAAACCTCCCCCCAAAAGCCCTGGTCAAAAAAAGGGGTCAACAACTGTCTTCCCAAACAGCTCAAGAACTCAGGGCAACCCTTCCCAAAAGAAGGGTCAGCAACTGTCCCATGCACGTTCCTCTTCCATCCAATGACAATGGGTAGATCACCCATAAGTTTTCTTATACTGGGAGTAGATTGCAGTCCCTCAGGAGTTGGACATGCCTGCTGTAAGACAATGAGAGCCCGGGATGGTTAGTGGCCCTACAGATGCTGTTCAACTCTCAGCAGCCCAAGCTAGTATGGTAGGTGGCCAAAGATGGCATTTAGAAAGGCATAGGTTCCCTATATGTGCCATGGACAAACAACACAACATACTCCGAAGCTAAGGTGTAAAAATATCTTAATGAATTCACATTAAGTTATTATATATGACAACCATATAGCTGTTTTATGTTGTGAACCACCCTGAGAATCTGTGAGTATAGGATGGTGTACTACTACTACCACTACTATTAATAATCAGTGCTTTTTCTGGGGGTACGCATACCCCTAAACATTTTGTGAATCTTTGTACTTTTGTCCGTTTACTGTATTTATTTTTGAACTATAAAATTGTGATTTTTTTTGAGACAAAATGAGAGTACCCCTAAATTTTTTTAAAGAAAAAAGCACTGATAAATAATACATTGAAATTAATAACTAAGTCAAAATTGATTAGATAGCCAAAGGGGATTGGTTCTATTTGTAATCATAAACTGTTGGTATTGTTATCAATTAATGTAGCATGATATCTTAAGAGTAATCAAATGAAACTTCAACACATGGCATGATAAAAGTCTGTAATTTTATCAAGTTATCTGTTGTTTGCTGTTGTAACAATTGTTTTCTCAAAATTTAACTTCTGTACTGTTAAAATAATTAAAAAACAGTATGTATATATATATATAGAGAGAGTATTTAGTATTCTAGAATCACTACACAAACTTATTATCTAGATTTCTTGTCATTTATTCCGATCTTATTATCTTCCCTCCACATTGAATTAATTTGATGGTATTGAATCCAGCCAGTCAGCTTGCTTTTTATTTCTTCATAAGGTCTAATCCTCCACCCGGATTCTGTTTTGGTTAGTAAATCTTCATATGTCCATCTTTCCCCCTCTATATTTAATTTTTTAATTGTTAAAATGTCTATTGGTGATAACCACCAGGGCGTTTTCTGCTCCAACAGTTTTTTATTCCTTTCCCACACTTCCAGCAGTGGCCCTCTGAAAATGTGGTTAGAAAAACCTTTATGAACCCTTCCCTTGTCTCGCCATAAATAGGCATGCCAACCGAATCTTAGATTAAACCCCTCTAGATCTAACAAATTTTTGTTTTTGATGACAATCCAGTCTTTTACCCAACAAAGACATGCAGCTTCGTAATATAACCTCAAGTTTGGAACCGCAAGGCCACCCCTATCTCTTTGGTCTGTGAGCAATTTAAATCTGATTCTTGGTCTCTTTCCCTGCCAAATGAATTTAGAAAGTAATCTCTGCCATTCTTTGAATATTGAGGTTCCTCTAATTATCGGTATATTCTGAAATAGGAAGAGTAATTTAGGTAGTAAGGTCATTTTAATCGCCGCCATTCTCCCCAACCACGAGAGATGTATTCTATTCCATGTATCCAGAGATGTATTCTATTCCATGTATCTAGATTTCAGATTGAAATAATAGAAAGTAAAACAAAATTATTATCAAAAATGTACAACCAGTTACTTGAGTGGGACACCAAGGACGAGGAAGTAAAGGATGTAATGGTGAAGTGGGCGGTAGACCTAGGGTACAACATAGAGTTTGACAAATGGAAGGCATTGTGGTGTAAAGATATGAATTTTTCAGCATGCACGACACTAAAGGAAAACATGTATAAGATGATGTACAGATGGTACATAACGCCGGTAAAACTACATAAAATGTATAGAACGGGCGATAAACTGTGTTGGAAATGTAAGAGCAAGGAGGGCGAATTCATTCATATGTGGTGGACGTGCGAGATTCTCAAAAAATTTTGGGAATCCATCTATAATGAATTAAAAAAAATTCTTAAATACACGTTTGTTAAAAAACCCGAAGCCTTCCTGCCGGGGATAATTGGTAAGGATATCAAAGAAGAAGATAGAACCTTTTTTCAATATGCAACGGTGGCCGCCAGAACCCTCATAGCACAGTACTGGAAAACACCAAAAATCCCAACACTAAAGGAGTGGCAACTTAAATTATCTGATTATTTGGAGCTGGCTAAATTGACACAGAAAATAAGAAATCAAAGAAGTGCAAAATTTAACAATGAATGGGATAAATTTAGGATATATATGGAAATAGAGACAAGGGGAAAATTAAAATGTTGATCAGAAACACATATGTACTTATAGAAATCACAGTAGGCATGAGATAACGCTTACTACGTAAAAAGTTTTATTAAGGAATAGACACAGCAGATAGATAAACAAGATAATAATTTCCGAAATCGAGATAAAGGGAAGTCGATCAATGTCATCAAAGTTGTATGTATTTCATGTTTTGTTTGTTTGTTTTTTTCTCTTTTTCTGTTTTTTCTTTTTCATTTTGTCTTTTGTATGTTTGTGAAATATATTTATGTCAAAATTTAATAAAAAATTAAAAAAACAAAAAACAAACTTATTATAATATATATAATGTTGCACCATATCTTTTTTCTCTTGCATATGCTTATCCAAACTTCCACAGCTAAAGAACCATTTTAGTTCATGCTTAGAGGAGGAGAAAATAGCATGATACACAACTGCAATGTCACGTCCCCCAAACACACATTTCCCCCTCCCACCACCATGCACAACAGGCATTCCAGCGAAAACCAAAACAAAAATAGCTTTTCAACGGAAGTAGTCACTTGGGTCCATCAAAATACCCAACTCTCTGAGGAAAATCAAGCTGGAGAAAGTTATTAAGCAGTTCATCATGATGTCAGCTTCTATGGACACAGACAACAGCCATCATGTACGGATGACGGCACGAAAGCTAAAGAGAATTTTCATCTTCCTTCAGTGACAAATTCTTCGCCTCTCCAGATTAAATGAAATCAAATCCTCCAGTGCATCTGGAGGTTTAAAGTAATGCTCAGCACCCCCCCCCCCAGCCTGCCCTTTTTCGAGGCCAGATGAGGCAATCAAATGTGAGCAACTCTTTCTCTCTCTTGCAGCAGCTGCTGATTCTTTTGATCAACCTTACTCTCTGTTTTCAGTGACTATAAATCTGAAGAGAGAAGTACTTTAGGTTGACGGACTTGACATGAATCACCCTCTCTGCTCTCAGTCAATGGGCCCTTCCAGACTGCGATTATTTTTGGGTGGGATTTAATCAAATACCAGCAAATCCAGGTTGCACAGCCATAGTTGATTGGGAACTCTCATGCAATCCCCCCCCCCCAAAGCATCTTCCTAAAAGACTGGACTTTTTGTGATCTGGAAAGTGACAGGAAAATGTAAAAAGCAAAACCAAAAATGAATGCTTACTAAACAGTAGCCACCACTGAACCGCCCTGCAAACTATTCAGGATGTAGTCAGGGATTCTGGTAGTGACAATTTTCTTCCAATTAACAAGTCACACAAGTAGGGTTGGGGGAGAAAGCTGATTCAGCTTGCATTTAAAGGCAAAACTGCTAAATTTGCAATTTCTGAAACAATACATAAACAAAAACACAGCCATAATTTGAATTTTGCACTGAATTTTGCAATGTAGTTCTTCAGCCAAGTAATGGGTTACATAAATGCATACACTGAGGTCAAGTGTGCATGAAAATACAGAAATGGGTGAAAATAACGTACAAAAATGCATAATATATATTGCAAAAAGGTACATTAGGTAAAATTTCATTAAAAATGTTTATAAATATAAATATGCACTAAAATGCTGGTGAATTTTACGAGGGTTTTTTTAACAACCAAAAAATAAAAATAAAATCACAAACTAAGGTGGAAATGTGGAGAGCAGAATTTAAAAGTGTAAAAATGAGAAACAGGGAGAGACTGAAATCTATGGATTGTCCCATCCTACTCATGAGCGAAACAATGAACCATATATAAAACAGCAACTAAACTGCAGGCAGTTTAAGTCTGCAGATCAAAGAGTTTGGTTTCCTGGTATAACACCTCTGCACATGCAGCTATACTTGATTAATTTGTCTAATCCCTCTTTAAAACCATCAAAGGCAGTAACCATCCCATGTGACAACAGCGAATTCTACAAACAAACTATGTGAAAAAGAATTCCCTGGATCTACTGCCAGTCGATACCATTGAATGACTCAGAATTCTAGTGTCAGCAGGGAGGGTTGAGAAAAAGTTCACTTCCTCCACAAAAATGCATGACATATAAGCCATTTGAATTCAGTGGGACCAAATCCTGATTAGCATGCATAGATTTGGACTGGGAATCATACATCCCTCCCAATGACGCTTTTGCTTTTCCTTGTAGGAAAGGTGCTTTAACCCCTTAATCATTTGATACCTTCTGCTGAAGGAATTGCACTGGCTGCCAATTAGCTACAGGGCAAAGTTCAAGGGGTTGGTTTTGGTATATAAATCCTTATGCAGCTTGGGATAAGGAAACCTGGACACAGTGCTGGATTTACGTATAAGCTAAACAAGCTATAGCTTAGGGTCTCATTCTCTCCCCCCGCCCAATATAAAGGTAAAGGTAAAGGGACCCCTGACCGTTAGGTCCAGTCACGGACGACTCTGGGGTTGCAGAGCTCATCTTGCTTTACTGGCCGAGGGAGCCGGCGTACAGCTTCTGGGTCATGTGGCCAGCATGACTAAGCCCCTTCTGGTGAACCAGAGCAGCACACGGAAACGCTGTTTACCTTCCCGCTGGAGTGGTACCTATTTATCTACTTGCACTTTGATGTGCTTTCAAACTGCTATATTAATATACTTCTTCTTCTTTTTTTTTTTTTTCACCAGCACAGGGATCTTTAATAACTTGTCTTTCAAAATAAAGGCACATTGCAGAGCAATCCTATGTACTTGATGAGGGTGGGGATCTGCAGTACAGCATTCACAAATCCACAGCCTGCTAGTTTGGCATGGCAAGGCAGGAGCTGTGTGTACATGGATATTTTCTTTTTTTTTATTATTAATTTTTTAGAAAATTTTTCTAAGATTTACTAACTGGCAATACAATCATAAAGGAAATGTAATATACTTCTTCTTAATCGTATTTCAGTTCAATAATTACTTTGATAAAATACATATTTTGTTATGTGCAAATGGCTTTAGATGCTTGCAGGGCAGCAGCTGAAGAAGGAGCAAAAAGAGTTTTCTTGTGTGTGTGTTTCTTTGTGGCTGACTAGCTGCTCTCCCTGTGCAAAGGTCAGAGGGGGCAGGGTTTCTGTTGAGGCAGGTGATTAGCTGTGGCAGTTTGATCCATCTTTTAGATTTAGGGGAGCTAGTCTCAAACGTTTGTTGGGGGAGATCTAGGTTTTTTTGGGGGGAGTTATTTGTCCTGTCTTCATGCTTTTTATGATGGAGGACTGCTGTAGCCACCCCCAACGACAAGTTCTCAAGATGGAGGGTGGGGGAACAGCTGCAGTCACCTGCGGTTCCTGCACAATGTTTGCCATCTTGCCAAAGGTTGCAGGCAGCTTTACCTGCAGCAATTGCATGTTGATTGCCCTCTTAGAAGACAAAGTCCAGCAACTGGAGGAACGTGTAGCTACGCTCCAAAGAATTAGAGAGCTGGAGCTCTTCTTGGAAGCAACAGAGCACACCGTCTCCACCAAGTAGGAGACAGGGGACTCCCCTGAGAAGGAGGCTAGTTCACCAATACAGGAGCCAGATATATGGAGAAACGTGACTCAAAGAAGTAGGAGGCCCAGGGTTCGCTCTGATTGTTTAGAAATACACAATTGCTTTGAGGTCCTCTCCCCTAGCATGGAAGATGAAGAGCAGACTCCATTTGAGGATCTCTCCCTCATTACAGTCGATCAGGTATATGAAGACGAGCAGCAAAGTCAGTCCTCAGGGAATGTGCAGGCGACCTTGGAACGGACAGCTCACGGAAGAACCCCGACCAGGCCTAAGAGGAGGCGTGTAGTGGTGATAGGGGATTCCCTTCTGAGGGGAACAGAAGCAGTGATCTGTGGGCCTGACAAGATGTCTCGGGAAGTGTGCTGTCTCCCCGGGGCTAAGATCCAAGATGTAACTGAACGACTGCAAGGAATCATAAAACCCACTGACAAATACTCCTTCCTCTTGGTTCATGTGGGAACCAATGACACTGGAAGCAATAGCCTCCAGAAGATCAAAAGAGACTACGAGGCTCTGGGCAGGAAATTGAAGCAATTAAGTGCACAAATTGTCATCTCATCTGTCCTCCCAGTTGAACGACGTGGCCCAGGGAGAGAGGGAAAAATAGTGGAAGTGAACAGCTGGCTTCGCAAATGGTGTAAACAGGAACGGTTTGGATTCTTAGATCACGGACTGCAGTTTCTTGAAGATGGACTTCTGGCAAGCGATGGGCTGCACCTCACAACGGTTGGGAGGAATGTTTTTGCCAAAAATCTCAGAAACCTCATCAGGAGGGCTTTAAACTGACTAATGTGGGGGAGGGAGACAGTGCTCCTAAAGGTAGGAGTCTATCAATTGATGAAGATGATCATCCAAATGTCATAGACCAAATGGAGCAAACAGCACGCAGACCTAGTGGTGGGAGGAAAAAATCCTTAAATAAGAGACACGGGGGAATGATTAATGGACTTCAATGTCTGTACACTAATGCGCAAAGCATGGGAAATAAACAAGATGAGCTTGAGCTCTTGGTACAGCAAACTAAATATGACATAATAGGCATCACTGAAACCTGGTGGGATAAGTCCCACGATTGGAATGTAATAATGGAGGGATACAATCTATTTCAGAGAAACAGACCAGACAAGAAAGGAGGAGGAGTGGCGTTATATGTCAGGGATGTGTATACCTGTGAAGAGATCCAAGATTTAGAACCTCAAAGCCAAAGTGAGAGCATTTGGGTCAAAATTAAGGGAGAGAAGAATAACAGTGACCTCATTGTGGGAGTTTACTATAGATCCCCAAGCCAAACAGAGGACATAGATGATGCCTTCCTGGAACAGATGGCCAAGCATGCAACAGGAAGGGAGATAGTAGTAATGGGGGACTTCAATTACAGTGGTGCCTCACAAGACGAAATTAATCCGTTCCGTGAGGCTCTTCGTATAGCGGTTTTTTCGTCTTGCGAAGCAAGCCCATTGACAGCTTAGCGGATTAGCGCTATTAGCAGTTTAGCGGATTTTAACGATCAGCTGTTAAGCGGCTTATCAGTGGATCAGCTGATAAGCGGCTTAGCGGCTTAGGAAAAGGGGGGAAAGGGGAAAAAACCCGCAGGAACTCGCAAGACATTTTCGTCTTGCGAAGCAAGCCCATCGGGAAATTCGTTTTGCGAAGCGCCTCCAAAACGGAAAACCCTTTCGTCTAGCGGGTTTTCCGTCTTGCGAGGCGTTCGTCTTGCGGGGCACCACTGTACCCGGATATTTGTTGGATGTCAAACTCAGCCAAGAGCATAAGGTCAAACAAATTCCTCACTGGCCTTGCAGACAACTTCATTGTCCAGAAAGTGGGAGAAGCAACAAGAGGAACAGCCATTTTAGATCTGGTCCTAACCAATGTTGATGACCTGGTTAGTGGGGTAGAAGTGGAAGGATAATTAGGCACGAGTGATCATGCTCTTCTGAAGTTCACCATACAGCAGAAAGGAGCAGCCAAGCATACTAGGACTCAATTTCTTGACTTTAAGAAAGCCGACTTCATAAAACTTAGGGAAGTGCTGGGTGAGATCCCATGGACAGTAATACTAAAAGGAAAGGGAGTTCATGATGGCTGGGAGTTTGTTAAGAGGGAGATAGTAAAAGCACAACTTCAGGTAATACCAATGAGACGGAAACATGGAAGGTGCCTAAAGAAGCCAGGGTGGCTATCTAAAGAACTTTAACTGAATTAAGATTAAAAAAGGATGTGTACAAAAAATGGAAAAGGGGGGAAACCACCAAAGAGGAATTCAAACAAATAACCAGCACATGTAGACAGAAAGTCAGAAAAGCTAAAGCACAGTCAGGCTTGATAGAGAGGTTAAAAGCAACAAAAAAGGCTTTTACGGGTATGTTCGTAGCAAAAGGAAGAACAAAGAAACAGTGGGGTCACTCAGAGGAGAAGCTGGTGAAATGCAAACAGGGGACACAGAAAGGGCTGAACTCCTCAATGCCTTCTTTGCCTCAGTCTTCTCCGATAAAGAAAACAATGCCCGACCTGAAGAATTTGGAGCAAATGATTCAGCAGAGGAAACACAGCCCAGAATAACTAAGGAGATAGTACAAGGATACTTGGCTAGTTTAGATGTATTCTCGTCTCCAGGGCCAGATGAACTGCATCCAAGAGTATTAAAAGAACTGGCAGATGTGATCTCAGAACCACTGGCAGTCATCTTTGAGAATTCCTGGAGAACAGGCGAAGTCCCGGCAGACTGGAGGAGGGCAAATGTTGTCCCTATTTTCAAAAAGGGGAAAAGAGAGGACCCAAATAATTACCGCCCAGTCAGTCTGACATCAATACCAGGGAAGATTCTGGAGCAGATCATTAAGCAAACAGTCTGTGAGCACCTAGAAAGGAATACTGTGATCACCAATAGTCAGCATGGATTTCTGAAAAATAAGTCATGTCAGACTAACCTGATCTCGTTTTTTGACAGAATTACAAGCCTGGTAGATGAAGGGAACGCAGTGGATGTAGCCTACCTTGATTTCAGCAAGGCATTTGACAAGGTGCCCCATGATATTCTTGTAAAGAAGCTGGTAAAATGCGGTCTTGACTATGCTACCACTCCGTGGATTTGTAGCTGGCTGACTGACCGAACCCAAAGGGTGCTCATCAATGGTTCCTCTTCATCCTGGAGAAGAGTGACTAGTGGGGTGCCACAGGGTTCTGTCTTGGGCCCGGTCTTATTCAACATCTTTATCAACGACTTGGATGATGGACTCAAGGGCATCCTGATCAAATTTGCAGATGACACCAAACTGGGAGGGGTGGCTAACACCCCAGAGGACAGGATCACACTTCAAAACGACCTTGACAGATTAGAGAACTGGGCCAAAACAAACAAGATGAATTTTAACAGGGAGAAATGTAAAGTATTGCACTTGGGCAAAAAAAATGAGAGGCACAAATACAAGATGGGTGACACCTGGCTTGAGAGCAGTACATGTGAAAAGGATCTAGGAGTCTTGGTTGACCACAAACTTGACATGAGCCAACAGTGTGACGCGGCAGCTAAAAAAGCCAATGCAATTCTGGGCTGCATCAATAGGAGTATAGCATCTAGATCAAGGGAAGTAATAGTGCCACTGTATTCTGCTCTGGACAGACCTCACCTGGAGTACTGTGTCCAGTTCTGGGTACCACAGTTCAAGAAGGACACTGACAAACTGGAACGTGTCCAGAGGAGGGCAACCAAAATGGTCAAAGGCCTGGAAATGATGCCTTCTGAGGAACGGCTAAGGGAGCTGGGCATGTTTAGCCTGGAGAAGAGGAGGTTAAGGGGTGATATGATAGCCATGTTCAAATATATAAAAGGATGTCACATAGAGGAGGGAGAAAGGTTGTTTTCTGCTGCTCCAGAGAAGTGGACACGGAGCAATGGATCCAAACTACAAGAAAGAAGATTCCACCTAAACATTAGGAAGAACTTCCTGACAGTAAGAGCTGTTCGACAGTGGAATTTGCTGCCAAGGAGTGTGGTGGAGTCTCCTTCTTTGGAGGTCTTTAAGCAGAGGCTTGACAACCATATGTCAGGAGTGCTCTGATGGTGTTTCCTGCTTGGCAGGGGGTTGGGCTCGATGGCCCTTGTGGTCTCTTCCAACTCTATGATTCTATGATTCTACTTATTAGGTCCATAAATTACCATATAGCATATATTCAACACAAAAAAACAGCGGCAATTTGTTGTTGAGAAAGGGCAGCTGGACATATAAAGGGCCCCATTACCTTCAGTAGTTTAGGGCCTCATCAAACCTAAATCCGGCCCTGCTTGGACACCACGCTATCAGGAGGTCCATCCTGCACAATGTAGAGCTACACTGGCAGCTATGCTTTGGAATGCCATCCTGGATTAGACAGGCGCTGTCTCTGTTGTATTTTCAGCACCCTCTGAAGACCCTCCTCTTTCAACAAGCCTCTCAGTAGAGATCTTTCCCAATCTGTACCTGCCATGAAATTGTTTTCAGTATGTTTTTATTGCTTGTTGCTTGCTTCCCCTCTAGACTTCCTTTTTTGAAGGTGATGTTCCATTGGCTATGTCCCAGTTGTCTTTTAGAGAGGCAAAATTTTAGTCTGATGATTTAGTCTGTGATTTTTATTTTTAATTTTTATGCAATTTGTCAGGCCTGGGAGTTCAAATTTTGTCATCTCCATTTGATTTTCAAATGCATGCGCATTTAGAAGTGATTCTCTCTGTGTTCAGTACAGCTTACTTCCCAGGTAAGCATCATGGGATCACAGCCTTAGTTCTTCAGATGGTAAACATTAGATGCTTCTTTACAAGTATGTTAAGCTATGTTACAGTATCTGTCCATAATCTTCCATAGTGGTGATAGACACAAAGAATTTGTTTAACAACTCTGTGACATGAAGTTGGGGACGATTTAGTCTATAGCTTGAGTCTATGTACCCACTTTATATATCTCCAATAGAAGAACCTCTCCTCATAGGACTGTATCCAGCGCTACAGTTCTGCTTATGCAACAGACTTTTTTCTGTGTGATAAAACTTCCTCTCCAGCTCCTCATGTACACTTAAAACCAGCTCAAGAGGACTGGGGATTTTGGGGATGCACACTGTGAAGAGAGGAAATTGAAGTCCTGTTACACAAGCTGGGAGTGTTGCTTACAACTCATAGGAATTTCAACAATGTAAACTGGGAGTTAAGGAGTTAAGGAGGCACAACAAGTTGTAGTCAATTAACTTTTACTCAGAGTAGACCTATTGAAATCAATGGCCGGGACCAATGTCACCCCAGTAATTTCACCAAATTTACTCTGAGTAAAAGTCAATTGAATACAGCCCAAAATATTTGATTATATGATGGGTTAGAATTGTTTCTTAGGGAAGTTGAAGGAATAAAATGAGTTGTTTATTATCACTGGGGATAGTTAATTTTCTCTTCAGTGGCCCCTGTGTAATCTTACTGACCCTATAGCTTTATGGCTGAGGATGACTGGCGGCTGTACAGTAGCTATAGAATGAAACAACAGACAATTGATTCCCTATGTTTGATGGAGTGCCTGTTGGAAGAGATTCTTTCCTTTTGTCAGACTATAAAGTTGTGTTTGTCAAGCTATAATAGTTGTTCCATAATAAAAACCAGACAGAACCCACCTCTCTGTTATAACCTTGGGTAAAGTCTTGCAAACATGAAAGCTGGCTTTCTGTTTCTAAGGTCTAGAAAAGTCAAGTCTCTTGTGATGTATTGAGTAAGGGGATTTAAATGTGGAACTAAACCAGATTACAAAAAGTCAATCTTACGTGTTCCAAGTTTATTACTTTTTAAAAAATAATTCCACTTAGCAGCTGAAGACTGTGGCTTTGTCCAGATGTTCTACTTATTTCAAAAGACCACTCATTGGTAATACTAATGCGGGATGAATTAGATGGCTTGATTCATATGAAGTTAATCCTCGAAAAGCCGGTTTACTCTAAGATGTTGCAAATTTCTTGGAATCTTGCTTTGTTTTATACTCAGCAAAGAAGAGCTTAAGTCCCAGCCACTCGGTAAGACAACTGTTAACCATAATGAAATGCATAAATTCTCTCTATCATCTATGCAAATGTATCCCAAAAAGTTTGTGGGTAAGAAATTGGTACAATGGGCAGTCACTCCATTAGTGCAAGAATTGCCAGATGACCAACATGCAACAAGTATTCATGGAAGGAGCAGGGTTGCAATGGAGCATTGTTCCTTTTCAGTCAGTCATTGGCCACAATCCTAAGTATGCTTATTTAAATGTAGGGATTGGTAAATCTGACAGTTTTAGTTTCTCAGTTCCTCATTTTCCTAGTCTTAAATTCATATCTTCACATTTCCACATCAGTGTGCAAATTTATTTCAATTTACATTTTTTATTTTTTGGCAAAAGAACCCCCCCTAATATAATGGATTTTTGTATGTTATCTTCACCAACTTATGCATTTTTTTGCACACCTTACCCCAGTACAGTTGTACCTTGGAAGTTCCAGAAGTCTATTCAACTTCCAAAGCATTCAGAAACCAAAGCACAACTTCTGATTGGCTGCAGGAAGCTCCTGCAGCCAATCGGAAGCTGTGGAAGCCCCATCGGATTTTGGCTTCCAAAAATAGTTTGCAAATCAGAACAGTCATTTCCAGGTTTGCGGCTATCAGGAGCCAAAACGTTTTAGAGCCAAGCTGTTTGAAAACCAAGGTATGACTATATATGCATTTTTGAACACAGTACTTAGCTGTAGAATTGCATTGCATTGCAAAATTCACAAAAATGTGAATTTTGAAGGATGGTTGTATTTTGGTTCGCATGTTGTTTTGGAATGTGTTAATTAGCCAGAATCACCTTTAAATGAATTGAATTTCTCCTCCACCCCTACTAAGTTGCACTGAAATCTATAGGAGATTTCTATGCATACATGGTTAACACTGTTCAGTTAGATATGTAATGCAAAGAACCAAGGTCAGTTTAATGACCGCTCTTCTTGCTTTTTAAGCCTGCCATTAGCTATTTATAAGCCTTGGCCAATCTGGTGCCCTCCAGCTGTTTCAGATGATAACTTCCACCAACCCCAGAAAGCCTCAGTTTAGATAACAGCTGAACTGCAGGTAAACGAGTGGGCCCATGTCTGCGCAATTACAAAGACAATTGACCATAAAGCTATACAGTCTGCGAAATTTCCAAACACTCTTCAGAACTGCTCAAGCATGGTTATGTTTTATTGTGTATCTAATACATGTGGCATACCATACACAGAGTACACAAACAGACTGCGGCGGTTAGGGAAGAAGTGAGTGAGATCATCTAAAATTTGACATTGCATACGGACACAGAGGGAAACTAATGTTCTAAATGACCCAAAGTGAAAACATCAAACATGGAAAATCCAGAATAGGAAATGGTTGCTAACTGTAATAATAAAAATATCCAAAACAGGAAAAGGAATTGTAAATGTTGAGGTTACTGAGTTATGTAGAAGTTAAATATCCTGAAAGTGTATGATTAAAAAATCTGTTACTCATATAGTAGTGTTCGAAGTATGTTGTTTATTCCCTTATGGTTGATGGCAGAAAAACCTGGACTAAGTCCAGAGATCGAGTGGCAATTTGATGCAGATACTCATTCGCAACTGATAGAAAAGCGATCCAAGTTTTCGCTTTACATTTTCTGGTCTGCAGACCATTTTTCTTCAGAGCACTGATCTTTGATTGGGCACTTGTTTTTTTACCTGAGTACATCAGCATCCATTGTATTCTGTGCAAACAGAACTGCTGACTTTGCCATCACTTTCTGGAAAAGAGCACTTCTTGTTCAATTTGGGGGAAATGAAACACAACAGTTGTAGCCAATGTTAGTCCTACTCAGAGTAGACACCCTTTGAAATTAAGAACCATGACTAACAGGTTCAATAATTTTAATGAGTCTTCTCTAACTTGGTTGGATGTTACTAAATGGTACTACTCTGCTCCCTTTTAAGGCCAATTTCAGTGATTGATCCTGGGAACTGGTGAAATTTGGGACCAAGTCAATAATATTTTTCACAAATGCAGATTACAAGCACATGTTGGGCACAATCCATAAGTGTCAAGGATGCTTAAATTTACATTGAAATTAATTGGACATCACCTATTGATGCCTCATTGATTTCATGGTTTTAGAATGCTTAATCTCATTGAAATGCAACAGCATATGATGCACAAAACAAAAGCAAACTATTGGCCACAGTTGGAATGACAAAAAAGCTGCATTTCTATTGTATGCCTCATACAAATGAATGTCTTCCTATCCACATTTGTAGTATAAAAGAATAGTTTATGTCTTGTTCCTTTATTCAGTTTTGGATCATCATGCAAAGATTGTGCAAGCCGTAAGACTCCCCCACCCCTCGAAAAAGTAATTTAATAATCTGTTGTGTAAGGCTGAAAATATCAGAATAAGAATTTGCCAAGAAACCTGAAATGATTCACAACAGAAAACCCCCACTGGACAATATTTCTTTCCTATGCAAAATGAAATCTCATCTAATTACTTTCACCAGGGCCCTATTTAAATGCCTTTAAATGATGCTTTGGTGCAAAGGGAAATGTGCTGAGTAAACTAGAGCTTTACTTTCAGTGAAAGGCATTTAAACCATGTTCACAGTTGCTTTTGCTCCACGGATGTGCATCAATGCGCTGGTGCAAAGATTAGGGTGCATTGATCTAGCAGCATTTTATATGAGAAAAGTAGGCAAAAATAAGGCGAGTCTGATGGATCTAGTCCAGCAGCCTGTTCTCACAGTGGCCGTGGTGGCACCTAAGCACGAGAGCCCTCTCCACTCCGCTGGTTTCCAGCAACTTGCATTCAGAAGCATGACTGTTTTTGACCATGGGAAGGCAGAGCATAGCCTTCACGGTTAAAAGCCATTGGTAGCCTTAAGTTGTCTAATTCTCTTTTAAAGCCATCCTTCTTTGTGGCAATCACTGCCTGAGAAAAAGAGAGGGGATTGTCATTGCTGGGTGTTTTATGAACATGGGAAAGGGTTTCAGAGTGGCAGACAGATGCTGTGTTGTGCCAAGTCCCCAGAGCTGTGAGGCGTACTGTTTCTGTAGCCACTGCTATACAATGTTGAAATATCTCTTTTTTTTTAAAAAAAATAACTTTTTATTCAAAATTAAAACAAAACATATTATCCAGAAACATATCATCCTTATTTCCCCCCCATTTTTCCTCCCTCCCCCTCCCTCCCCCCACAGAACCCAACCCCCGACTTCCCTCAGTTCCAGTCTTTAATTTCTCTAAAAATGCTGTTTTCTGCATGTTACACAATTGTATAAATCCTCTATTTAGCTCATTATTCTCAATAAAAAATTTGTGAACGTTTATTCAAAACCAGCCAAGGAGTCCAGTTCGCTTTGTTGTCTTCAGATACTTTGTAAAGGGTTCCCATTCATCTTTAAAGTCACAGTTATCCTTGTCCCATAGCTTGTATGTCAGTTTTGCCAGTTCTGCATAGTCCATCAATTTTTCTTGCCATGATTCTTTAGTTGGGGTTTCTTCAGTCTTCCATCCTTGTGCTACCAGAACTCTCGTGGCCGTTGTCGCATACATGAAGATGTTTTTCAGCTTTTTTGGCAGATCTTTCCCTACAATCCCTAATAAAAATGCTTCAGGTTTTTTAACAAATGTTAAATGGAACATTTTCTTCAATTTGTTGTATATCATTTCCCAATTTTTTAAAATTACCTTACAACCCAACCACATATGGTAAAATGTCCCCTCCGTTTCCTTACACTTCCAACATATATTTGAACTAGTTTTGTACATTTTCCCTAACTGCACTGGTGTTGTGTACCATCTGTACATCATCTTCATGTAATTCTCCAACACTGAAACATCTCTATCTAGCATATTGTAGAAGAGAACTGAGACACCTGGTTAAAATGGGATATCCTCCCAGCACAGTGGACTTGATCCGAAGGCTGCACATTTCTGACAGGGATTAGGGTCTTGTGGAACAACCCAGACTCCCCTGCTAGTCTGGTGGGCGTTTAGGGAACAGCAAGACCACCAGAGTGTCCATAATCCCGTCGTGCATGGCAACCAGGTGGAAGATGTGGGATGTAGACAATTGCTGCATCAGTCTTGCGGTGGTGCAGTGATCAGGACTGGACTGGGCCCATAGGGGGTCTTATCACTGGCTGCTGCTGGTGGGGATCTCTCCAATCCCCACTTCTACCTACTCATTTAGTAAACAGAAGGAGGAACTGTATGGGAGGCTGATAAGGCTAGCAGAGAGGGACACCAAACGGCCTTCAAGCCTCACACAAAGGGGGTTTGGATTGCTCAGTATGTTATATTGTGTTATACTATGGATCCTATATTGGTTTCAGCGTGAATTTATCCCCTAAGGTAAAGGTAAAGGTACCCCTGCCCGTACGGGCCAGTCTTGACAGACTCTGGGGTTGTGCGCCCATCTCACTTAAGAGGCCAGGGGCCAGCGCTGTCCGGAGACACTTCCGGGTCACGTGGCCAGCGTGACATCGCTGCTCTGGCCAGAGCCAGAGCCAGAGCCAGAGCCGCACACGGAAACGCCGTTTACCTTCCCGCTGGTAAGCGGTCCCTATTTATCTACTTGCACCCGGAGGTGCTTTCGAACTGCTAGGTTGGCAGGCGCTGGGACCGAGCAGCGGGAGCGCACCCCGCCGCAGGGATTCGAACCGTCGACCTTTCGATCGGCAAGCCCTAGGCGCTGAGGCTTTAACCCACAGCGCCACCTGCGTCCCTCCGAATTTATCCCCTGCTTTCTAGCAAAAAGCAAAGACCCTCAAGACAGAACACACATGTTTTGTTATTTTTATTTAATTTTAAAAGATCTTTATCCTCTTTCCCATTCCCATTTATATTTTTTCATCATTTTAATGTCTCCCCCCATTTAAATAATAATAATATTCTAATCTCATTCATGGATCACTGCAGTGACAAACCTAGACGGCATCTTAAAAAGCAGAGACATCACCTTGCCGACAAAGATCCGTATAGCTAAAGCTATGGTTTTCCCAGTAGTGATGTATGGAAGTGAGAGCTTTACCATAAAGAAGGCCGATCGCCGAAGAATTGATGCTTTTGAATTATGGTGCTGGAGGAGATTCCTGAGAGTCCCATGGACTGCTAGAAGATCAAACCTATCCATTCTGAAGGAAATCAGCCCTGAGTGCTCACTGGAAGGACAGATCCTGAAGCTGAGGCTCCAATACCTTGGCCACCTGATGAGAAGAGAAGACTCCCTGGAAAAGAACCTGATGCTGGGAAAGGTGGAGGGCACAAGGAGAAGGGGACGACAGAGGAAGAGATGGTTGGACAGTGTTCTCGAAGCTGCTAACATGAGTTTGACCAAACTGCAGGAGGCAGTGGAAGACAGGAGTGCCTGTCGTGCTCTGGACCCCATGGTCATGAAGAGTCGGACACGACTAAACTAGAACAATATTTTATTAAAAATGTGACCCCATCCAAGAACTGTTCTTCAGACTCCATGTATGGTAAGGACAGGTTTTGATTCTTGCATAGTAAAAAACCCCCACTTTTAATGGGATTGTTTTTGTAGGGTGGCAGATGGTGCACCAGTTCCCGCAATCCCTTTCTTGTGCCCTTACTTGGGGTAAGACTCCATGCTGATCAACCCCAGTTCTGTTGCTGAACTCTCTGAAACTTTTTATAAAATGCATCTGTAATGTTTATGAGGTGTTGCTGTTTTTATAGTGTGCCAGTGTCAATTGCTGAGCTGTTTATTGGAAGGAGATATATAAGGCCTGTGGTAAAAAAAGATACGCATTTTCAAAAGTTGGGTCTTCATTAAAAAGGCAAGTACTTTTCATATGACTTTTGAGGGATGCACCAGGGAGAAATGGAAATATAAAAAATATGGCTGGATGCTCTCTTTACCACCTTTATACAAATAAGAATGATTGCCTGCACAAGTATTGGATATTCTGCTGTCTCTATAGTTTATGCACAAGCAAAATGAACGCCCTACCATCCACAGACTACCCACTTGAATATCTGATTTCCTGCATGTGCCTTTATTCGCATCCGGGAGCAAAAAATAAGCCTGGAATAACCCAGACTGTGCAGTCTCCCCCTCTATTATAAATTCAATTTGCTCTTAACTGATTGATGGGGGAATAGCAATAATTTCATGGTACTGATCTGCTTTGTAGCAGAGCATCCCTATATTAAAAAGTCTGCTTTTGTTTTAATTGGTCAGACAAATGATATTTTACATTGATCATAGCAATGTGTTTCAGCAAACTAATTGCTTGATCAGCAAGGGACAATCCGCATTTGTTTTAAATCAAGTAAGCTTCAGAAACCAGAGCATTTGTCCTTGTGGCTTTGATCCAAAGCCTCATTAAAAGTCTCTTTTAAATGATATAGAGCTGCATCTCATTAATATAGAAATGATAATATTAAGGAGCCTTTAACATTTAGCTATGATGTGACCTTAATCATGCCCTGCTTAACAAACTAGATTGAGGGGGGGGGGGGGCGGAGAGATATGAGCTTCCTGGAGCTTGGCTCTGAATGCATGGATGGGATCCCCATAGGCATTCTAGTAAGAGCTCCCTTCTCCCCCATTGGCTCTTAGCCAGGTGTGCAGCTGTTTTACTGTGTGCCTCATTGTGTGTTTGGACACTGCTGAGTCTCATGTACATCTATCTGGTGGAATATTTATTTATTTTATTTCTTAAAATATTTATATCCCACCTGCTATGCCAAGCATCTCGAGGCGGTGGTCAGTAGATCATACAATGCAATACAAAAAGTGAAAAATTATTCAAGTAATCAAACACAAGAAATAACAATCAACCAACCCCTTCCCCATTCTACAAACATCAATAGACTGGGAGTGGCTGCCAAGACCATATAACACCGGTCCTGAAAGACCTGCATTGGCTCCCAGTATGTTTCCGAGCACAATTCAAAGTGTTGGTGGTTACTTTTAAAGCACTAAATGGCCTCGGCCCAGTATACCTGAATGAACGTCCCCACCCCCATCATTCAGCCCGGATACTGAGGTCCAGGTCCGTGGACATTCTGGAGGTTCCCTCACTGTGAGAAGTGAGGTTACAGGGAACCAGGCAGAGGGCCTCCTCGGTAGTGGCACCCGTCCTGTGGAATGCCCTCCCATCAGATGTCAAGGGAATAAACAACTATCTGAGTTTTAGAAGACATCTGAAGACATTCCTGTTTTGGGAAGATATTAATGTTTGATGTTTTATCATGTTTTAATAGTCTGTTGGGAGCTGCCCAGAGTGGACGGGGTATAAATATATTATTATTATTATTATTATTATTATTATTATTATTATTATTATTACACATTTACAGCATGTGCTGAAATTACACTAATTTGTCCTTCATTTGGTGATGTGATTCTGCCACATCTCCAGAATGAAAGGGGTCATGCTAAGAGGTAGCCAACCACCAGACACTGGTGGAATGTGCATTCCGTGATAGTATGTGAGGAAGGGCTAGAAAACCACAGGAGGTGAGAGTGCTCTTGTGCTCAGGTCCTGCTTTTGGGTTTCCCACAGACATATACGTTTGGCTGCTGTAACAACAGGATCCTGGACTAGATGGGCCATTGGACTGATCCAGCTGGCTCTGTTTAGGTTACCTTTGTTGTTTGTTGTTTAGTCGTATTCGACTCTCCCTGACCCCATGAACCAGAGCATGCCTTGGAAACTGTCACTTTCTTCTCAAAGCTTCTCCTTTTTTTTATGTCCATGGAGTTTTCTTGGCAAAATACTGGAGTGGATTATCAGTTCCTTCTCCAGGTGGATCACATTTAGTCTAAACTCTCAGCTATGACCTGTCCGTCTTGGGTGGTCCTGCATGGCATAGCTCAGAGCTTCTTGGAGTTATTCAAGCCCCTTCACCATGACAAGGCAGTGATAATAATAATAATAATAATAATAATAATAATAATAATAATAATTTATTTATACCCCCCCAACTGGCTGAGTTTCCCCAGCTACTCTGGGCAGCTCCCAATCAAGTGTTAAAAACAGCACAGCGTTAAATATTAAAAACTTCCCTGAACAGGGCTGCCTTCAGATGTCTTTTAAAGATAGGATAGCTGCTTATTTCCTTCACATCTGAAGGGAGGGTGCTCCATGAAGGGGTAGTTTATCTTATGTTCCTCTTTTCTTTTGTGTTATTCTGGTGCATGGGAGATATTGGATGTATTTAGGGTGCATTCTAATTCATGTGGGATGATGGTGAGGCACAACAGGCCCAGGCAGTGTTTTGAGCGCGCATCCTGCAATGCTCTCCAGAATTTTCTGCAGCACACAGGAGGTTTAGAGAGCCATCTCTGCTATTAGGGAAAGTGGGGTGTCTGCCTAAGTGGTCTGGAATAGGCTGGGTGTTCGCCAGGAGGCCCGGGGAGATTCACTGTGATTTGGGGGTCATGGATCAGGGCCACAGGATAGATTGGAGAGGTCTGTGAATAGCCTAATAAGTGCACTATACATTTAATGCAACATCACACCATTTTGAACAGTCATGGAGTCCCCCCAAGAATCCTAGGAACTCTAGTTTGTTAATAGTGCTGAGAGTTATTAGGAGACCTCAGGTGGCGCTGTGGGTTAAAGCCTCAGCGCCTAGGGCTTGCCGATCGAAAGGTCGGCGGTTCGAATCCCTGCGGCGGGGTGCGCTCCCGCTGCTCGGTCCCAGCGCCTGCCTACCTAGCAGTTCGAAAGCACCTCCGGGTGCAAGTAGATAAATAGGGACCGCTTACCAGCGGGAAGGTAAACGGCGTTTCCGTGTGCGGCTCTGGCTCGCCAGAGCAGCGATGTCATGCTGGCCACGTGACCCGGAAGTGTCTCCGGACAGCGCTGGCCCCTGGCCTCTTGAGTGAGATGGGCGCACAACCCCAGAGTCTGTCAAGACTGGCCCGTATGGGCAGGGGTACCTTTACCTTTACCTTTATTCTACTCACAGAGCTATAGTCAATACCTCTTCCCAGGGAATTTTGGATCTTGTAGCACAGTGAGGGAAATAGGGGGTCTCCTAATAACTTTCAGAACTCATAACAAGCTACAGTTCCCAAGATTCTTTGGGAGAAGCTATCACTGTTTAAGGAGGTATGATACTGCTTTAACTGCATAGTTCAGATGGACCTCAGCTTAAGCCAATATTAAGCATCTTCTTACAGTGGTGTGATGGAATTTCCTTTTGAGTCCCGTTCTGAACTCCTGTTTAGCTCTTTTCAGAGTGTTTAGTGCTTTGCAATTATTATCGTGAGCCTTTTGCCCTTTGTTCGCAGAAGGCCTCAAATGGGACCACTTCCAGAACAAGCAGGAGGAGTTAACTTCCCTGACCTGTTAAACTGCCATCAATCTTCCGCCTTTGTCCAGGGGTTAAATGGTTTGAAAAATGTGGTGTTGTACAAGTTCCTCCCTAGTTCACCATGGGAAGAAACCTGGCCTCCTGTTTTCACTTTCTCCTTTCACTTTCCCAGTGGATATAAAATATATGAGCATCCCACTATCTTGGCAACAGCTAACACTTTCCAAACGCTAAGTAAATGCAGTTTATGTGAGTATGCTAATTGTGATATCTAAATGGAAAAGCTGATTCTCATTTTTGGTTTAGAAGCTTTGTGCTTATGAGGTTTGAATGAATAAAAAATTGGTGCAGGGCTGTGGGGAGGGGGAAGTGGAAAAAAAAAATCCTTTATGTCTATAGTGAGAAAATACCGGATAGTTATTGGTAGGGTGGCAAATCTTCTTGTCACCAGGATCTCTGCCAGATCTTACCAGGATCTCTTCCAGGTCTTGCCAGGAGGGAGGGGTACAAGGTTGATGTGGGACAAATGTGCACTGAAAATACCAGAGGATATTTGGTGCAGTTGTTAGATTTGTTTTTGCCAAAGTGCAATTAAAATGTTATTACGGTATCTAGATATACTTTAGAAATAGAAAATCTTGAACCAGAAGAAAAGAACTTCACAGTACAGGGGTACCTTGGGTTAAGTACTTAATTTGTTCCGGAGGTCCGTTCTTAACCTGAAACTGTTCTTAACCTGAAGCACCACTTTAGCTAATGGGGCCTCCCGCTGCCAGAGCATGATTTCTGTTCTCATCCTGAAGCAAAGTTTTTAACCCAAGGTACTATTTCTGGGTTAGCAGAGTCTGTAACCTGAAACGTCTGTAACCTGAAGCGTATGTAACCCGAGGTACCACTGTAATAAGGTGCTTTTTGAAGATGGGCCCAAATGTAAAGGGATGGAGCTGGGATGGCTCACCATTTTTGGCCCTTGGTCAATTCTCCAGGGTGGTCACGTGCCAACAGTGGGTGTCCCCAGTGCAAAAGGGGCATCGTCCTACTAACCTCATTCTATCCTCAACCGTATCCCACCCTGTCTGCTTTCTTACACCCAGCCCAGGGGATTGCATAGGCTTTCTCTTCCTTAGTCCCTATTTTGCCTTTGCAGAACCCACCTGGGCAAAGGAGGGAGAGAAAACTAGAATAAGTTGTCCTTATCTGCCATTGGCTTTGGTTCCACTTGTCATTTGCCTCTCTGCTTTCTGCCCTATTAGTCCCAATGTGCAGCAGCCACCGCTGGATGTGTCACGCATTCACACTCATCCTTGCCCACACAAAGACTTACACAGTGTGTGCACATACACATATACAGTTCATCAAATGATTGATCTGATGACTGGGAAGCTGGTCATTGCATCCCTGTCAGGGAGCTGCGTTAGAGAGAGATGCAAACCCCTCTCTCCACCCCAGCATTATGAGGAGATTTCACCCCTCCCATATCCAAGAATCTGCTGATGTTCTCTGCTGATTCTCCAGAGAGGAGGGGCGGTTTCTGCTCTCTACTTATTCTGCTCCAGCCTCACATCAAAGTGTCGGGGAGAGAGAGAGACTGAGTGTTAGAGAGAGATCGTGTGTATAGATAAGGTTGCTGCTAAGAGCAGCTGCAGACACTCAGTGCAGTTCAGTATTTTTGTTTAGACCTCATTTAGCTCTGTATATAGTTGTGTATTATAGTTGTAGATAGAATAAAGAAGATATTCTACAGAGCTGCTCTCCGAGTCATTTATGCTCTGCTGTACTCTGCTATATTCTGTTGTGCGACGACTGTCTTATTGTGGAAGTGAATCCGGTGCTCACAACTCTAAGCTGTGAGTCCACAGCACTTTGACCTGTTCCTGTGTAGAAGGTGATCTCTGGAAGTGCTACCCAGCTCGCCTAGCCCAGTCGGGGCTGAAGTGGATGAGTCCAGTTGGTGGCACTGGCTCAAGGGCGATGCTGACACATTATGTCTTCTTGATTCTCCTCCCCCCCTTGTCTACTTCACTTCTGAAATTAGAGGTGTCTTGGGAATGTCCTTGGGGGAGCAGATCTGGCCCTTGTTTCAGCGGTTAGTAGAACCCAAGTGAAGGAAGGGACTGCAAGTCTTGTGATTCTGCATGAACTGAGCTAGGAGCTACTGCCTTGAATGGAGTTCGATTGTATTCCTTCCAGTCCCAGCACTGAGAATGGTGTTTTAGGAAACATATAGTTGTTTCCTTTTATTTTTCTCTGCAGAAATTGAAGCTGTATCAGAATAGAGGTTCTTACGACTTCATTGGAGGCATCTTGATTAACAGCTGACTAAGGCTGTTCTCTCCCACTTATTGTTCCAAAGTTAATTTCCTTGAAGGTGTGTCTTGCAAGTGTTCCCACATTTGCTAATGGGGTGTTTGGCTTGTCTCTTGGCAAAATCTTGCCATGTGCAGGAGTTTGGAATTAGAACGCACATGGCTTTTATTTATTTACATGTGAAGTCTTATATAAAGGTACCCCTGCCCGTCAGGGCCAGTCGTGACCGACTCTAGGGTTGCGCGCTGATCTCGCTCAAGAGGCTGGGAGCCGGTGCTGTCCGAAGACACTTCTGGGTCACGTGGCCAGCGTGACAAAGCTGCATCTGGCGAGCCAGCACCAGCGACGCACATGGAAACACTGTTTACCTTCCCTTTAGAAAGCGGTCCCTATTTATCTACTTGCACTTAGGGGTGCTTTCGAACTGCTAGGTGGGCAGGAGCTGGGACCGAACGACAGGAGCTCACCCTACCGTGGGGATTCGAACCAACGACCCTTCGATCAACAAGTCCTAGGCTCTGTGGTTTAACCCACAGCGCCACCCGCGTCCCTAAGTCTTATATACCTCACTGTAAACAAAGTATTAAGGTGACAAACCTAACACGTCCATTAAACAGCATAAAAATACTTAGTCTGGACAGTGTTATGCAGTAACCTATGGGCATACATTTTAGACTTAGATTCTTGAGGCCACTATGATCAAAGAAATTAGGGCCGAGTTGACTCGGAAGCCTATGAAATGGATGAAATTCTGCAGGTGGTATTGGGTTGTGGTAAAGTTTTTTCCACAACTTCCATCATTTTAGTGGGGCTCATCCATGAGAATTTCTATACAAACTGTGAACTTTGTCAGGGGAATCCATTTCATTTCAGTGGAGCTGCACAAATTGCACTGCTTACACAGATCCTCCAAGTGTCCCTATTTTCCAGGGACTTCCCTGATTTAGAGAAGCCATCCCAGTTTCTGATTTGATCCCAGAATGTCCCTGATCCCTTAGGATGTCCCTGTTTACACTGGAGAAATGTTGGAGGGTGTGGAGTTATCCAGCCCCCGAGCCATCTGAAGGCAACCCTGTACAGGGAAGTTTATTTTAAATGTTTAATGTTTTATTATGTTTTTATATATGTTGGATGCTGCCCAGAGTGCTGGGGGAACCCAATAAGTTATAAATAGTAAAATTAACTTTATGGAATGGGACGTCCCTATATTCATTGGAGAAATGTTTGAGGGTATGCTTACAGTTAGTGGGCATACATGAACCTTCCTGAAGTGTTGCCCCACATGTTTTACTAACTAGCTGTGTGCTTTTACCACTGCCTGGTTTTCATGAGCAAAGTGCAGTGACAATTCATAAAACAGTGTCTGTTTTCGTGTGTGTTTAGCTTTACAGTCTGAAATGGCAGCCATGCGTTATAAGGAGAAATCCCAGCAGCACAAACAGGAATAACAGCCTCCTTTCGTAACGTGCATAAGTGATACAAAACTCCTTTGTTTTAGAGGTTGATTTATGAACTTATTCTTATATACTTTTAAAGAAGTTTGAATTCTAATAAGATTACATCACCCCCTGGGATTCTGAGAATCCATATGTGCTTTTATTAGTCCAATTCTGTCATATAGCTTCTGCAGCAGGGATAGGAGCCAGGCACACTATTCATTTACGGTCAGAATGACCCAGGGTTTCCGCTGACCCAAGATTGTATCTTAATAGGTAGAATTGACCTAACAAAAGCTGCAACCCATGGCACTTAAACCAGTGTAAGAGCTCTTAAGATTGTAGCCTGCATGCATTTATGAAGGTATGTACGAAGTTGAAGATTTAGTTATAGCCCACCTCTTGACTGGATGATCCTCAAGGCAGCTATTGTGTTTCGTCATTGGAATGGAATTATCCTAATGCTTGCTATGTTAGCTGACCAGCACATAGGATTGGGTTCATTAATTGCTGCTCCAACAGAAGGTCATAACACATGCATGTTCAGGAGACTTTGATTTGATATCCGGAATTCAACCTATGTGGTATTTTTTAGTTCTGGCTTTTGAACCCAATGATAAGATGCCTGTTCAGGCACGACCAAATGCTATAGGATAGGGATAGCATTTTAAATTGGGTGGAAGGAGCAAATTGTCATCCTCCCCCACTGACATAGTTTAACTGACTCAAAACATTGGACCCCACGTGTCATAAAGGATGTTGTTAAAGGAACACAACCGTGGTCAGCAGTGCAGCATGGATTTCCCAGGCAAAAGCTACGAGTGTCTTGTCATCTTTAGGATATTATAGCAGAGGGTTTTCCTGTTGAAACAAAACAAAACTTTCAAAGAACGTGGCAAATCTTTTCCATGGAGGCTTATATAAAGAGCTGGTGTCTGTAATAAATCAGATACCAATAAAACCACACAATCTAAAACTAAAATATTAACAAGCTACAACATTAAAACAGCAGCAGTTTAAACCATATGGAACACCACATTTTGAAACGCTGTTTGAAATAGGAATGGACAAATTTAAATTTGCTTTGTATTTTTAAGTAAATAATTCACACCTCTTGGACTAAAACTTTGAATTGAAAGTAATTGACCTCCAGATTTCATGCTTCTCCAAATGTCGTGATACAGTTCTGAGCTAAAAACAAGAACAACAAATGCATAGACGTGCATGAAATGTATTTTAGGGTAAAAGATATAATTATTTTAATTTATTACCTACACTTCAATCTAAGGTCCTAGGGTGGGTTACAACAACTTACATCATTAAATACACTTAGAGATCTGTACTTTGAGGTAAAATATGTATTTAAATGTGTATCTTGTGAACAAAATATATATTTAAATATGGATTTTCATATTAATGTTTTTTTTAAACAAAACAAAACAGATTATTGCAAAAGAAAAAAGTCAGTATGGACTCAAGAATGGACACGTGAGAAAGTGGTGAGGACCAGAAATTGACTGTTTTCTCCATCTCTAAAAAAGAGAGAAATTTTCCAGGTGTGAATAGTGCTTCACAAACATGGAGCCCCTCCTGGAAAAGGTCTTATCTTCTGTGCTTGTCAGTCTCATAGATCTTGACCGTTGCAGTGTAAACAAAGGCCAGCCATGCACTTCTGCATTTTAATACCTTGGCCAGGGTTAATCTGAGAAAATGAGAAAATGCCACTGAGCTGTTTACTTAAAGGGGAAGACTAAGTATTTTCTTAGTTCAGTTGGTGTACATTCTTACAGCAGTTCAGTTGGTACATTCTTACAGCAGTTCAGTTGGTGTACATTCTTACTTTGTTGCTAGCTTCATGCACAAGGAACAAGCAGGTGGCATGCAAAGTAAGCTGAGCCTTACCTTGGTAAGTCTTTGGTGACTCAGCATGAGCCAGCATTGTTATACTCAAAGGGCTAAACCACTTCAGCAGCTAGCTTCAACTCCTCAAAAGGATGTTTGGTGAAATAAAGGCAGAAAGCAATGGACCAGCTTTGAGGCGTTATCAGGGGATATGCAAGCTGTTCGTCCACCACCATGCACTGCCTCCAGCAAGACCTCTCTTTCATATGGGAAATAACAATTGAACTCAGCAAGGAATGGTTCCTTATTTATTAAGCATGCCCCCCTGCCTTGTTCCCATTCCATTTTGAATGCTACATAATTTTTAGATATGCAGAGCCGAAACCTGCCCAGTAAGTCCTATATCCTGAGCAAGGAGACAATTACAGTGCAGAGATGAAGGAAGAAACAAACCAAATGTGGATGGATTATGGAGTCAAGAAACAGCTCGACACACTTGTCTGATCTTTCCCTTCGCTCAGGGGACAACTGCGTTATTGCTCGCAATTCTCTTTTGTTTCAGTTGGTTATTGCAATAGTAATTGCTCATCAGTGTATAATAAACCATGTCTTGTTTATCTCATAAATGGCTGGGGCTGTTTGTCATTCCTCCAGGGAGAGTGTTGAAAGCATGGTGGGTTTCTCAGTGGCGTCATGGTTCTGGGAATACTCCTGCAAATGGGCTCCAGATGCCCATTCCCCCCATCCCATGTTAGCTCTCTTTCTCCAAGGTGAAATAATCTCTTTGCACCAGGCTGGGAGGATGGGGAAAATCTTATCTCCACTCTTCCTGACCCCCACCTGTGGCAACGAATCTCCACCACCTGTCTCAATACAGGTATTTCACCTATATTTCTTGATTACACGAAGCGATCTTCTGCCACCCTGGGCTGCTTGGGGAGGAAGGTCAGAGTATAAATTCAATAAATAAAATAATCCAACAAATAACCAATTCTTAGAAATTGCTTGTTGCAATGTGCCATCACCGAAATTTCCACATTTAAAATGCCATTTTCATTGGTAGACCCATTTTAGATCTGATGAAGAGTGATTTCAATAGGTGAGTCTCAAAACCAATCTTTGGCTAAAGCTGAAGTCATGTAACCAAATGCTAAAAAAAAAATCTCTTTCTCTCTCCCAGTCATAGACACATGAATGAATTCCACTCAAATAACTAAAAGTTTATGAAAACATGTATTGGGAAGTCGCTTATTATTATGAATGCTGATGACACTCAGCTCTGTATTTCCACAATATTTGACTCATGAGATGGCATGTGAGCCATGGACTGGTGCTTTGATGTAGTGGTGGGATGGATGAGCATAAATAAGCTGAGCTTTAACCCTGTCAAGATGGAGGCACTGTGGATGAGTGGGACCCATGTTCAAGAAACTGGTCAATTGTCTGCTGTGGATGAGATTGCGCTCAGACTAAAGGAGCAGGTATGTGGTTTGCAGATGCTTCTGGACCTAGCTTTATCAATGGAGGCCCAGATAGCCCCAGGGATTAGAAGAATGGACCCATGGACCAGAGCACTCCAGGCATTCCTGTCTTCCACTGCCTCCCACAGTTTGGTCAAACTCATGCTGGCAGCTTCGAGAACACTGTCCAACCATCTCGTCCTCTGACCAGTCATAATTAGTATGACACATATGGTCCAGTTCCTGGACTGGGAGAGCTTGACCACAATAGTTCAGGTACGGATGTTACAGGTACCACAGCGTACTTGTTTTGCACTCGTAAAAAAATAGGCAGGCAACTTTTTTCTATTCTTTTTTATGCCTGCTTAAAATTTACCTGTTTACTCAGGCTTTCCCCATGGAGTGATCCTGTTAAGTTGCTGTACTAATCTGATCTATTGATTCTGTATTTGATTAATTTGTCTAATTTTGTTTTTGATTTTATGATGTTTGCCAGCATATTTTTAATGTTGAAGGAAGAGATTTATTTATTTTTGCAAATAGATAAGGTGAAATTGGACTTTCTCTTATATTCAAATACTGTCTTCCGCCACCCCTTCAAAACTGCAACGTATAGCATGGACTGGAATTAGGATCTACTGTAAAAATCTTATGCCATGCCATTGTTACTTTTAAAATGTATTTTGATAGTTGTTTGTTTTATGTAATTTTAAAATTTCAGGTCCAGGTTGTAACTACATCTTAAATTAGCGGTAGCCAACGTGGTGCCTTTCCTATTTTGCTGGGCTCCAGTTCCCATCAGCCTCAGCCAGCTAGGCCAGGGATAATGGGTATTGTAATCCAGTGAAGGCTCACTGGCACTACATTTGCTATCCCTGACTTAAAGTGAGAAAGAGCAGCTCCAATAAAACCCTCTAATGAAACCCTCCATGCTTACCCACAACTTCCACTGGCTGTGTTGCCCAGCTACATTCAGAGTAAGATCTGGAAATACTTCTGTTCATTGGGAGCACATTTCAAAGAGCAGGTACTAAGACTAAGATTGCATTCAGACAGCACTTTATTCCGTTTTACAAATGTTTCTTTAACTGACATTTCCCACATTTTGTGATATTTCACACAGCTTCTGGAAATCCAGTGGAATCTAGTTGAAGTTTAGCAATAATTTCCATGTTAATTATTTCTGGAAAATAATCAATTTGCAACCCCATTCACTCAGAAAACAAGCCTAGGAGTTTTGCACTGTAATTTCATGTGACAAACTTGGGGCTGCATATAGTGTTTAAAACTTAGCACTACATGGTGTTATAAAATAAAGTCTTCCCAAGTAAAGGATTAAAGAGTACTCTCACCAACATTAAACCCCACACACTTTGAGCTGGAAACCTGAGCAGATGGGAAATACTTAAAAAGCTTCCTTCAACTCAAGCAATTTAGTGGTGCTATTCCTGGATGTGAAATTCCTGGATGTGAATGCTGCCAAACTTTAGCAATTTTTCCTCCCAAAGGGAGATTCCAGTATGATGCTGCTGATTTGGAATTCATTTACAGATTTTATATTATCAGATGTGGACTGAACAGAATTTGGGGTCAGTGAGCTCCCTGCTGACAAGGGAATTGTCCTTCTGCAGGTGATAATATACATGTCTTCATCTTGCTTTCCTCATTCATGATTATTTGGGAGAGGATCACACCCACTCTAATAAGTCCGCCCCCTTTTAAAACTACATATTGTTTGTGCCCATGCCTAGTTTGCAAAATAGCAGGCATATCTTCCCTTTGCATGGCTTGGCCTTCAGGCTTTCAATTTGTAAGAACATTCCGCACAGAGATGTTCTTTTAGGGAGCTTATAGACTGTTGCTCTTTCCAGGTGGGATTCAATCACTTACCAACATATTTTGGTTGCACAATTATATGGGAGACTTGCACCACAATCTCACTTCCTCAGAAGATCAGACAAAAGAAAATGGTGGGGAAATGCCATGGGAATAGCGGGATAATGCTTGATTCATCTAACTTTGCCACAAACAAAATAAGATGAATGCTCACTAAATAGCCTATTATTCCTAATCTCCGTGAAAACAAATCAAATGATTCCTAAATAAACAGGTCATCTTAAAGCTCCCTTATTCTGTTCATACCCATATATACATATATACAGAGGCGGAGCAACCTGCTCTGGTATCTGGAGCAGTGCTTGTCCCAGGGTGCTTGTCCCAGGGGGCGTGGCATGCATCCTAGGGGGCGCGGTGAGTGTTCCGGGGGCTGCGTAGCAAGTGGTGGGCACCCTGGGGTCAGCATTTTGTCACCCCCACTTTGGAATGGTACCTGGGATGGACTGCCCCCTGCCCCTGCCTCGGAACGCCCCTACATATATATGCTAAATAAAAATAGGACACACTTTAGGATGATGATGATGATGATGATGATGATGATAATTTATTATTTATACCCCACCCATCTTTCCCCAGCTACTCTGGGCGGCTTCCAACAAAATATTAAAATGCAATAATTAATCAAATATTAAAAGCTTCCCTAAACAGGACTGCCTTCAGATGTCTTCTAAAAGCCTGATATGATGAAATGAGCTGTGGACTATTAAACATATCCCGCTATATCTATAGAAGTCTTCAAGGTTGCAAGGGCCTATGGCTACAAGCAATAAATAAATAAATTATTGGATCGTTTTTAAGACGCTGCAGGGATCTTTGTGTTCTTCATTGCAACAGACGAATGGTGTTTCTGCTACTTAATGTATACAGAGTTTAATGTCAAAATAGGCTTTTAAGCAGTTTGCAAGCACAACAACCATTGGCACAAACATTGAGATATAAAGATCCATATTTTTTTTTTAAAGTCCAATAAAGCTGCCCCATTAAAACAACACACCAATTAAAGCAAAAGACTCAGGTCAAGAGATCAAGGGCTAGGGTCCTAAATAAAACAAATGGTACACATAAGAAATGATTACGGCTGTTACCGAGTAGAATTCTGAAGAAAACTATCAATGCTTAGGATAGTTATATTTGAAGCCATAGAAAGGTTGTTTTCTTCAGCAGCAACTATAGTTGGATCCAGTTCTGACCTTTTAGCAGCATCCAGATACGGACACAATAACCTTTTACCTCAAGTTCAAACTTAGTGCTACGTGTCAACAGGATTCTGCCGTGGTTAATATATTAATGACATCAAATACCTTCACAGGTGCTATTTTAACAGAGTGCCAGCATTCTGTTATTAGAGGTGCTTGAGGTCTTTGGGAAAGCTGGATGATTCAAGAATAGTCACTGGAACTATTGTTTTGTCCCGACAATCATTTGGGGGCGGGGGGAAGCAAAGTGCATTGGAGCTGGGTCACAGACAGTGATACATTTCTTTCGCTATTTGAAAGGTATCCTGAGAGAACTAGCTCTATAAATTGGAAACAGATGGGCAGAGATGCATGTTTGGCCATGGAGAACTCATAGGAGCACAGCACAGTTAAGTCAGGTGTCTGACACTCTGTGACATTTTTGTGTCTCGGTAGAAAAGGAGAAAACACCTGGAGAGGCTTGAGTGATTGGTATTGGTGGTGGTGAGTTAACATTTTTATAGTTAGGATACAATGATAACTGCTTTAATGATGTGCTCCAAATTTAATAAACTGTGCATTTGCAAAAATGTATTTATTTATTTATTTATTTATTAGCATCACGTTCGGTCTTCTGGATCGCACACAGAGTACATTCTCTAATGCTTCCTGCTCCCCCAGAGATGTGCATGAAGTGTGGAACATCATGGCTTTTACAATGGTCAGTAATGATGGTTCCTCTGGTGCGTGTGACGCTGGCACATGCATGTTAAGTAACATGCAAATATTATGCAAACGAGTGCCTTCTTTTGCCCCACTTTTGACGACGAATTGTGTCTTTCTGGCAATGTGTAAGTGGCCACCCTCTTGATATAAGACCTGAAGGAGTCTCAGTATTGCCTGGGTATCAGAATGAGTCTACTTTAGAACCATCAGCCTATGCTGTAGTAAAGGTAAAAGTAAAGGGACCCCTGACCATTAGGTCAAGTTGTGGACAACTCTGGGGTTGCAGTGCTCATCTCACTTTACTGGCCAAGGGAGCCGGCTTCTGGGTCATGTGGCCAGCATGACTAAGCCGCATCTGGTGAACCAGAGCTGTGCATGGAAACACTGTTTACCTTCCCACCGGAGAGGTACCTGTTAATCTGCTTTCACTTCGTGCTTTCGAACTGCTAGGTTGGCAGGAGCAGGGGCCGAGCAATGGGAGCTCACCCCGTCGCGGAGATTCGAACCGCCGACCTTCTGATCGGCAAGCCCTAGGCTCTGTGGTTTAACCCACAGCGCCACCCTATGCTGTAGTACCTTGGCATATCTAAGAAACTATGTTGATGGAGCAACATATTGACATATGCATTTAATTAACACATAGCATCTCTAGGTGTTTTTTGTGAATTGTTGTTTTTGCTTTTTGCTCATATCTTGCAGATAAGAAGTCCACAGCCCCACTTTGCTTTTTCACCTTTGGGGGAATACATGCCCTGGATGCATTTAATTTCCAGGTGCTGCATTTTTACCTCCTTGGATGTAATGTTTTGCCTGTAAATGTATATTTTTGAACATTTATTTTTCTCCTGGTCCTGTGTCGCCTATAAAGTATCTCATCTGTCTCACACTTCTTCACCATACAGAATGCTTGCAAGTGGCCTCTTTTGCTTCAAGTTACTATCCCCTGGTTTCCAGAACAATATGTGTATCTAACCCTTGGGGATCAGGGGGAAACCCAAATGTTTTCTATACATACAGATGGAAATTATTGTTTCTGCATTTGCAATATATTTCACATCACCATTATAAAACACCTTTGTGTCATATCAGACAGCTTGGAAGGTATTATTGAAACTATGCCGTGTATGTTTTCTCCCATGGATTTGTTAATTGCACAGCTAATACTTGATACATGTGTAAAATATTACTCAGGCTTCGCTGTCATCTCTCTCCCACCCCAATAGTATTGAAACCAGATCAAACTGCAATGAAGTAATGGGATTTTGTTATTGTCAATGGTTTTCAAGCTTTCTCACTTCAAGGAACCCTTTCCACATTGAAGGCCTGGAAGACTGGTGCTGAATCCATGTGTTCTGCAGGGGATTCTGGGAAATCTATTAGCCAGGGCAGTATATAAATCACATTTTAGACTACAGCTCCCACCAGCTCCAGATGTACCCATCACATCTGCAGGGTACCAGGTTTGCAAAGGCTGAACCGGGGCACATGCTCAGTTCATGCAGGGTGTTTTTCAGGCTTAACGTATTGCCGAACATGACAAAATCATCACACTGAACTAAAATGCAATAACAAAGAGAAACAAAGAAAATGTATTTCAGACAGCAGCTGACAGACCAACAGTTGGAATGTTTAAGCAGGGGTCAGCAAACTTTTCCAGCAGGGGGCCAGTCCACTGTCCCTCAGGCCTTGTGGGGGGGGCCGGACTATATATATATATATTTTTTTGGGGGGGGGGAATGAACGAATTCCTATGCCCCACAAATAACCCAGAGATGCATTTTAAATAAAAGCACACATTCTACTCATGTAAAAACACGCTGATTCCCAGACCATCCGTGGGCCAGATTTAGAAGGCAATTGGGCTGGATCCAGGCCCCCAGGCCTTAGTTTGCCTACCCATGGTTTAAGCTGTCTGGTTCAGGGGGAAGGGTTTAACCTGGGGCTGAAAAGATTATAATGTTGGCATGAGTCGTATCTCTCCATGCAGAGGGTGCTCCTCCAAATTTGGAGCACCAGCATATTGCAAATAAATGCACCTTAGAAGGCACCCAACATATTTCTGCAGATGTACACTGGCAGGGGAAGCTTGAAATCGTAGGTCAAGTGGGAGATGCCTTGGAGACAGAAGAAAAAAAATGTTGCATTGGGCAGCCTCCCCCTCCTGGCGGAGGAAGAGGGTGCGGGGGGAGAGCACCGCCCCCGGCAGCACGATCTCGGTGGGGCAGAGAGCAGGCGGGGCGGGGCTGATGCACACCCCTGCGGGCAGCACATCACACCCCTGGGATATGCACTAGCCCCACCCCCGCCTGCTCTCTGCCCCCCAGTGCTGGACCATGAAGCTCCCCCACTGCCTCCACATCTCCTCCCAACCCTGAAATATTCCAGTTGGGAACCTTGGGAATGGGCATGGAAAATCTGTTTGGATAAGGAAAAGAATGGAGCAATGGAGGGTGTTTAAGAAAAAACACACACAAAATACTAAAATCTGGATTGAAGACAGAGTTATATCTGCTAGCTCCGTGGTGTTTTTGGTTCCCACCCTCTCAGGGTCTTAAACACAGACCTCAAGGCGTGCACTTGTGTCTGTGTGCAATGCAGAAGTTTGGAAAGGTCTATTCTTGGTGTTAGAAGAGAAACATTGCGCGAGATTGCAATGCAATGCTCCTGCCAGATTGCTTTCTGCGCCAGGAAGGCAGACCTGCACAGATGATCTTGTATGTCGATGTTAATGTTATGTGTCCCTATGAATTCTTAAATGGGTTCTTTTTGTTTGTTTTTTCCGAACAAGGAAGAATGTCTGGTAGCACCTTACATAGCTGTCAATGTTCCCTCTTTTTGCAGGAAATTCAGCGCTGTTTCCCGCTGCTTCCCGCTGCTATCCCGGATTGTTAGATATCCCGTAGACTGTCTCCGGGACAGGTGAGGCTGCTGATCCCTTATTTTCAAATCCGAAAGTTGACAGCTATGTTGCTGATCCCTTATTTTTGAGGCTGCTGATCCCTTATTTTCAAATCTGAAAGTTGAGAGCTAGGGCACCTTACAGAATAAGTTGTGTGTGTAGATAGTAAGATCAGAAGGACTTACAAATGCATACAGTATTGACTGGCAAATGCATCGTTAACACTGGCAGCTCACCACAAGCAGAGGAACAAGGGCCCACCCACACTTCCGGTTGCTCTTCGACAGGTCCAAGAGGTCCCTGGGAAAACCCACTGTTAACTGCTGAATCACAGCAAACGTCAATTGGGCTTTCTGCAGATTGACATATGCTCCTATTCAGCAGTAAACAGCGGGTTTTCCTGGGGAAAGCAGCAGGACGAAATAAAAACCCCTGGAACCTTTGCTTAGTAGTCATGGACCAAATGGAAGAAACTGAGGGACAATGGAAGTGTGGTTGAGCCCCAGCTCCTTTAAAAATGGTTTCCATCCAACCACTAACATATCTGCTCATTTGTTTTTATTTGAATCACATGCTTTCAGTGATTGTGGTTAATGTTTAAGCTAGGTCTCAGGTTCAGGCACTGAAATCTCACAGTTTTGAATGAAACTGGGACCCATTTCTATAACAGTTTGATCAAAACAAATTGAATGGTATGCAACATTATTTAATACAGATACGATACTTAGTTGCTCCTCTGCATTGCTTTGCTGATACTTGCTCCATTCCTGTATCCTACCTTCCCTTGTGTATGTAGTACAATGAACCAAACATATAAAATAAATTAATAAAGATTTACTCCTGCCTAAGATGAATGGGACGTGGGTGGTGCTGTGGGTTAAACCACTGTGGCACTTGGGCTTGCCGATAGAAAGGTCGGAGGTTCAAATCCCCGCGATGGGGTGAGCTCCTGTTGCTCTGTCCCAGCTCCTGCCAACCTAGTAGTTCAGAAGCACGTCAAAGTGCAAGTAGATAAATAGGTACCCCTCCGGCAGGAAGGTAAACGGTGTTTCCGTGAGCTGCTCTGGTTTCGCCAGAAGTGGCTTAGTCATGCTGGCCACATGACCCGGAAAAACTGTCTGCGGTCAAACGCTGGCTCCTCGGCCTGTAGAGCGAGATGAGCGCCGCAACCCCAGAGTCGTCTGCGACTGGACCTAACGGTCAGGTATACCTTTACATTTTAAGATGAATGAACATCCAGAAGATGTCCACACACACTAACACTTGGAGGAACTGCCCAAATATCAGTTGTTTGCACCTGCCCTCCTCTGCCATCTCCTGTAGTGTATGGGACAGAGGATTTTGAGAGGCTACTTTAGTAATGAAACAAAAGGTAACTCTTGTAAGACAAGATGATTAGGAACTGGCAAATAATGGAATGCAATTAGAGGTGAGATCAGATGGTAGGCTTAAAACAAACTACTCTGTTGATGCCTCTGCATTAAAAGGCATTTCAAATGGTTATCCAAATGGATGTTCAAATTGAATCAATTATAGCTGAGTATACATTAGTGCATATTTTCCCCTCATACTTTGTGACTTTGAATGAACATATCTTCTGAGGAACCTAATGGCCAAATAAGCAAGAATGAAAAAGAAAAAGAAATAAAACCAGTGAGGTATTTTTCTCTCTTGTGTCAACAAGATATATTGGCTACATTGACTTACAGTTTTTTGTTTAAGGAAAACAGCATACTGTATCCATGACAACTCAGATACACAAAGAGGAGTGTAAGAAAAAATTCGGAGCACCTTAAAGTCCCTCTTGTCTCCTACTGGGAAATCTCTGAAAACATTCAGTGTGGAGCAAAGCATGAACAAGACTTTTTAAGATAACAGGTTCACGTTATTTAAAGGGAAATCTGTATGAAAAGCAGTGCTTTGTTTGTCCTTTATTGGCAGGAATTAGAATTTCCCCTTTGTTATATCACAATTTATTGCCTGGAGCAGTGAGAATTATGATGTCCATAGATTGTTACTATGCATGAAATAAGTTACAAAAGAGGGCAAATGCCTTGCATCTATCAACAAAAAAGAGCATATGCAAAAGAGATGATGAGAGAGGACACAAATTTGCACAACGTTTACATCTTCTGATTTATACGTATAGATCAGGGGTGGGGAACTACATGCTGTGAGCAGGCTTGCTCTTGGGTTCACCAAATCCTAATGGAACATTTTGTTGTCAGGTGACACATTTTCCCATTGTAGTGTGGCAATGGGTGCTATAAAATAAAATTCAATGCAAGTGAATTTTGCATTAATCACATACCAGCAGATAGATTTTCTGCAGGAATTGGTACTTGGCAATGCATCCAATCCAGTGGGCACAAAGTCACCAAAACTGCCTTGTGCAAGGATTGGCTGCATGACCAAATACCTTACAATGAACTTGAGCAGGCAGCTGATTCAGGCAGAAGTCACCACCTATCTGTTGGCAGTGGGCGACCCCAAGCCTCAGAACTGGTGCCCATCAGAGGGTTTTCCTGAAATAGTATACACCTATACTAGGTACTGCTAGGTACTTAAATGACTATGTATTGTTTACACTGAATCACAGCAGCTCTTTCCAGGGTTTTCAGGAGATCCCTGGAGATGCCAGGGATTGAAGTTGGGACCGATGCTCTGGGACCATTGAGCTAGGGCCCTTCCTCTGGGACCATTGAGCTAGGGCCCTTCCTGCATCCAGGAAATAATACAGTGATACCTCAGGTTACAGATGCTTCAGGTTACAGACTCCGCTAACCCAGAAATAGTACCTCAGGTTAAGAACTTTGCTTCAGGATGAGAACAGAAATTGCGCAGTGGCAGCGGGAGGCCCCATTAGCTAAAGTGGTACCTCAGGTTAAGAACTGTTTCAGGTTAAGAACGGGCCTCCGGGATGAATTAAGTTCTTAACCCGAGGTACCACTGTATCTGTAAAGGCAGGAGAGGCAGTTTGAAGCAAGAGTTTCACTGAGTCTGTCTTTGCTGTTCAATTTGAGGTTGTATAAGGAATTACTTAATTAGCAAATATTAATAATACCAGGCACTTTCTTCTTCTTTTTGGCTGAGATCATTTTCTATTTACAATTTTAAACATTATGTTTCTCTCCCTCCGCTTAATTATCCGCAAGTGCAAGAACTTAAACTGAAAAAGGATGATGAACATTAGTACTGTATAAACATTGAGAATATCAATACAAATTATTGAGAAAATTATTTTTTTGCTGAGCACAGCAATGAGAGAACATTGGAGGTATTTGCCACAATAAACAAAAAATGTGAATGTTTTATAATACTTTTCTCTGATGGACTGTGGGAAAGAGGCTGAAAATGACCTTGAGGTTAGCATTTCATGTACTTGTGTTTGACAAAACTATGTGAGTCAAAGAAGGCCATGGTTCAACCATCATTCAGTCGGGTTCAAATGTAGGCATCAGAGGTGAACTTCATTCATATCCGCACAATGAGAGAATTCAGTGAGATGGATATGGGAAAAAATATGTAGCAATTTTCTTGGGGGAGCTGAATAAAGTTATTATGTGAATGTGTGAGTAGCACAACAATTTCTTATTATTATTCTTATATGTAGTTTGCTCTAATGAGAAGTTCTCTACCAGCAGTCCTCTTTTAAACAAAATTATTCAGCTTTCTTCATCAAGTTTCTTAACTTGATGGTGGGAGATGTTTTCCAGAGCAATTTATCTTCTACTCCTCCTCTGATATCATTCAACAATAAGTTGCAATGCAATACAAGTGCATCACAATCCTATGCATATCCAGCTACTCAGAAATAAGCCCCATTGATTTCAGTGGGATTTGTCCCCAATTTAACACGTCTGAATCTAACTAGATATATGATAATGAGGCCAATTCTATGCATGTTAAGTTGGGAACAAGCCCCACTGAAACATATTTTAATATGTCTGTGTCCATTTTATTTATGTTGTCTTACTTTCTCATGAATATTGTGTTGTGATTACCCCAGAGGTGTGCTTGGCCAGTACTAAAAGCTGGGCTTTTAGTGTTGCAGCTCTAGCTCAGTGGAATCAATTTTGTCTTTCCCATTTCTTACATTTATTTTCCACCCGTTGAGGCACTCTCAATGTGTTTTAAATGTATAGTGTGTACAGAGCCCAACTTTTCACACTGATTCCAATGGGACCTGAAGTGCAGCTTAGTCTGGATCCATTTATATAAAATATTATTATCACTGTGGATATGTATGGAAATGTTCTGGTGAAAGTTGCTGTAGAGAGATATTTATGTCATGGATGGCTAAATTCTGTGCTCTCAGGGGTTGGATAATGTGGTCCGGGGGGAGAGGGTGCTCTGAGATGATAATTGCACTGGGAGCACAAGGCACCAGGGCCAGGTGACCCAGTTTCAAATCACTTAGCCATGAAGGTCATCAAGAGTTACTTCACCATCTCTGGACTTAATCCACAGGGTCGCTGCAAGGATAGCATGAGTATATGAAACCTTGTGGACTGCTGTGATCTCCTTGGAGGATGAAGGGTGTGATATAAATACAATGGATAATAATGTGTTGGATAGTCAGGATCTGCTGCGCTTCATCCAGGAGTAATGCTTTCTTTCTGTACAACCTAGCAAGATAGTTAGCATTGCAATGTTTCATATCTCTGACCTGATACAAATTCGTAAACAATAACTCCCGACTCCCCTTTTTCTGATTAAATGCAATTGGCAGCATTTTTATTGCACCTTAATTATCCTTTGGAGGATTCCCCCCACCCCACATTTTATTGCATCATAAGGCTGTATGCATAAGGTAAAGATAAAGGGACCCCTGACCATTAGGTCCAGTAGTGGCCGACTCTGGGGTTGCGGTGCTCATCTCACTTTATTGGCCGAGGGAGCCGGCGTACGGCTTCCAGGTCATGTGGCCAGCATGACTAAGCCGCTTCTGATGAACCAGAGCAGCGCACGGAAACGCAGTTTACCTTCCCGCTGGAGCAGTACCTATTTATCTACTTGCACTTTGACGTGCTTTCGAACTGCTAGGTTGGCAGGAGCAGGGACTGAGCAATGGGAGCTCACCCTGTTGTAGGGATTTGAACCACCAACCTTCTGATCTGCAAGCCCTAGGCTCTGTGGTTTAACCCACAGCGCCACTCGTATCCCAAGTCCTATGCATACTTAGGACTAAACATTATTGAAATCAATTGGACCTCCTGTGAATAGACATGCACAGGATTGGGTCACATGCCTCCTACACACTCTTGAAAATATTTCTTCTTCTTCTTCTTCTTCTTCTTCTTCTTCTTCTTCTTCTTCTTCTTCCTCCTCCTCCTCCTCCTCCTCCTCCTCCTCCTCCTCTTTTAAAAACCTCCTTAATAGAACTTGATAGTAATTTTAAGGTTTTCAATGTTCATAAGTTTAGTGGGTGCAATCTTAAAACAGTAAAAGATGAAGGGTGTGAATTATGCTTTGCAGCAGTTTATTTAATTATACATTAGTCATCGGGCTGGGCATAAAGATTATATTGAAGGGCTCATATACTATCATGAGCTATTCTTTTTCCTGAATGTATGATTACCACCCTCCTGATCAAAGAAATGGAAGAATGCAATTGCGAAGGGACTTTGCTTGTTGTTTTGCCAGAGGATCTGTGAATCTCCTTTGTGTTGTGTTAACAAAAAAAGTATTAATAGTACACTGATCCTTTATCTGAATGTGTTAAGCTTTTCCATGAGACAAGCCTACCTCCAATGAAAGAGGAGGGATTATTTGAATAACCAGAATATGCTTTGTGGTGGTTCTTGTTCAAAACAATGCGTTTTTATAGAAGATGTGGGCATTAGAGGTCTAGATAAATAAGGCTGCAATGTCCTGGGACAAGCTTAGTGTTAAGTCCCCTGTCATAAAACCACTGGAACACTGGCACTGTGGAAGAGGATTGCTTTTATTAAGCAGCAGAGTCAGCAAAATTTCCTTCAGAGAAACACTACTCATTTTAGAGGGATGTCATGACCATGAATCCACCAACACAGTAGGGCAGCCCAAGTTGCTCAATCCAAGGACACCTTGCTTGGTCCTCTGATAACCCCACATACTACATCCCTGATCTTCACCTCCAGCTTCCAGACCCAGCAAGAATTCGACTGCTGTTGGACAAGGACTCATCTGGCAACTAGAGGGCTTCACTATCAGGGGTCTTCTTGAAAGGTTAGAGAAGCCAGGGAAGGAACAGGTGTGCATTGGGGCCCACCAAAAAGATGACCAGCAAAGGGTAGGATATGAGAGGAGATGAACTTCTCTGTCCCTCCTGGGATAACTGCTCTCTATTGTGCTCCCTATGAGTTTGACCAAACTCCTATGAGTTTGACCAAACTGCGGGGAGTCAGTGGAAGACAGGAGTGCCTGGCGTTCTCTGGTCCATGGGGTCACGAAGAGTCGGACACGACTAAACGACAACAACAATTGTGCTCCCATAGGAAGCTGCAGTTTGTTCCAGCATCACTTACGAAAAAGTTTTGAGCCCAAGTTTTGAGTTCAATCTCACTCTAGCTCCAAGCGACTTTCTATTCAGTTACGGGGAACTGGTGGCTTTGTCTTCCATACTGATGATGATCAGTGATGGGCTGTATGTGGAAAGGCACATATCACATCACAGGCTAGCAATCTGTCCTCATGATGAACCAACTCTGATGGTTACACATAAATTCAGGCTGCACGGATGAAGGAGCAGCTGAATTTGAAAACTAGTATATTAGCCAATTAGCCACTCCCATTGTTTTCCCAGATTTCTCCATTGGCTAAAGTCATAGCATAAGAAAAGTTTGCAAGAATGGTTCCTTGCAAGACAGAATCAATGGACTCAATTATGTTTATACTGCATGGTCAGTGTAAATGATATGTAGCTATTTGGCAAGTTCATTTGGGATTGTGCTCTAGACCATTTTTTTTTTTGGGGGGGGGGAGGAGATGGGAAACAAGAATGAGGATCTGCAGGCTGTGATCCTAAACCAAAGTACTTGCGAGCAAATTTCCATTGACTTCAGTGGGACACTCCCCAAAGTAAGCATCTTTATAAGTCACTTAGGTGCTTTTGAAAACATTGCGGCATCTCATGCCTCATGCATACGTCTCTCCCATGTTTATCCATCTGTGACCGCGTTAAAGGAGATGGAGAAATGAGAGGAGGGAAATGGAAAGAGACCCGTGGTTTTCTAGCCCTTGGGGCTTGTGAGCTATAGGTAAAAGTGCAGAGGAGAGGGATCCATAGCAGAGAAGCTGATTAGAAGGTCTGGTTTAGATCGCTGTGTAAGCAGGAAATGATGAATCTTGGCAAGGGACCAAGAGCCAAAACAAAGCAGCAAGGAAAGCTGATGCTTTGGAAAGACAAGGAAGGAGAAAGAAAGCAGCTGGAAAAAGCTGGAGAAAAAGGACCTAAAAATAGGAAATTGTGGACATATTTCAATTCAGCAAAGCTCGAGAAATGGGTTCGGTTGTCTCTTCCTAGGAGTGCTTATTTGTTAGCCAATGTTATCTGAAGAAAAATACAAAGGGGTAGGCGTTAATTCTTCAAGTAGATGTCTGAGAAGAAGGGGAGTGATTTGGGGATTTGGTGTGGGTAAGTTAGTTTGGACTACTTGTGCATGGTTTGAGGAAACCAAATTATAAAGGAGAATTTCTTCACTTGGTGAAAGATAAATAGGAGAGATGCAAAGCATTTGCAGGAGTCCGCAGTTCATTACCTTTCTTTCTGTGAAATGGACACAGTTAATAATAGTAGCAATAATGATGGTTATATTAACAACCACATTGTATCCTTTTAAACAGGTCCCATTTTGCAATTTTATAATTTATTGGATTTCCTACTCAGCCTTCACCAGAAGGTCCCAGGCCAGGATTCAACAATATAAAATAAAATACTAAAATATTAATTTCTCATCATTAATGAAGAAAAGCCTATCAATATGTAAACTGCATTCTTCTCTACATATTATACTATACACCCAAGATAGATGCTGCATCAGGATAATGTTTGGAAGATGCCTATCAAATAAGTCACACCATTTCCTGCATGGAGAATGACTGACACCACTACTGAAGTCAAAATAAAGATGTTTAATAACTTCAGTAGGTTTTTGGTCTATCCCTTTCCCCCCTGTAAGACTATGAGCCAGCATCTTTCTTCTCTTGTTTTTAAAAGTAAATGATTGTGGTCTCTGAATCATCTGCTTTGTTTTGAAAATTTAGGTTTTGTGTCTTATGACTCCTAGAAATGATCAAATATGTTAATGTTGGGGTTTTTTTTTACTTATCTTTGTTGGCTCTGTACATGTTTCCAAAGCTGTATATCAGCTTTCCCCAACTGGGTACCCTATGGATGTTCTGTGGCAAATTCCCACAATCCCTCCCTGCCCATTGACCATTCTGGCTGGGACTGATGAGAATTGTCATCCAAAACATCTGGTGGGCACCAAGTTGATGAAGGCTGGGAGCATGTCATTCCAGCTTTCATGCATTAGTAAATTGACGCCAGTTATACGTCACTGGATATAGTGCTGATTTTGTCATTTAAAGCCCTGTACAGTCTCAGTTCTATATATTTCAAGTGCAGCCTTCTCCTGTATCAGTTCCTATTATGTATGCTTAGGCAGACAAATGCTCCTTACATTTCTGTTGGACTACTAATAACTGGGAAGCAAGGGAACTAATGTTAACTCTTCATTATTCCATTCCCCCCCCCCTTGTTGGCAAGTCTATAAGTGAATTCCTTAGTTTTAGAAAATGCTTACTTGCACAGAAAATAACGTAATAGTTTTGTCTTCTCCTGCTGGATATTATTTTACACATGATTTTAGTGCTTCTTTGTCATTTTCTTTTGTTTGTAAGTGAAAGAAAGCTTTTAGATTTTTTTTTAAAAAAACACAGGTGGCTTCAAGTTGCCCCAGTACTCACCTGATAGGTGAAAAAGGGAATGCTAGCATAGGCAGCAGTGGTGGACTTCTTCTATTTGTATCTTAGACTCAATTCCCACTGTTTTTCCCCCTCACCTTGTTTCACCAACCTAAGGGAACTTGAGCTAGAGAACATACCCTCCATTTCCAGACCCAGAAATGATCACCCGTATCTGATCCTGGTGGCTGATGTCCATTGGGACTGGTAGAACACTAGGCAGGAAGACCACCTTTAGGTGGTACCAGAGCCAGTAACAGGCTCCTGCTAATGGTTTTTAAGAAAGACAGCATGCAGGGAGAGGCTGATGGAGAGCAGACTGAGGTTGGTGGAGCAGTGCCCCATTCATCATAATAGGCCAGTCTCCATTATCTGCTACCACATACCTTGTTCAGAGCAACTGTCTCCCCACCCACAGCTCTGCAGCTGTGTTCATGGCTTAATGGTGCTGCAAGGTTCAGAAAGCCCTGTCATATACTGACCTATAGGTGGGTGGGTTTCTCTGAAGCTTTTGGCACTATCCATGTTGAAAGAGTGGTGGGAGAGAGCTTTGGCACAAGGCCCGGAGCATGTAGAATCCCAAGCATATCCCAAAGCCCATCCGTGCCATTTTTGTCATCCGATTTTGCTTTACCCTTTCATGCTCTGCATCAGCTCAGTGTCAGACTGATCCGAGGACAGTTCCTGCTGCATGGAATTTATAGGAGATACATGCTAGATTTTCAGGGCTAGAGGGTAAAACAAAACAAGTCATCTGCCCTAGGGATGGGGAAGAAATTTAGTTTACTTTGCATTTTAATGAGAAACCTACCTAACTAACACTAATTAACTCTTTCCAATACAATGCATCAATTGAACTGCAGCTACCCTTCAAAATTTGAATGCTGTGGTCCTGTTCTCCAACCAAAAAATGTGTACAAATGTGCATATATCAGATGAAATTGGGCATTAAAAAGATATTAATAGTGCTCTGATCCTTTATCTAAATGTGTTATAATTTTACATGAGGAAGGCTCAAGAAAAGAGAGGGGATGAAAAAGATGTTTTTAGTGGGCACAAATAAATCCCAGTAGAACATTGACAGTGTGAAAGAGTGGTGCTTTTATTAAACCACAAGATCGGCAATATCTCTTTCAGAGGAACACTATTTACACATTAGTGAAAATAATATACACACTAAAATGCTAACAAATTTTCATATATATATATATATATATATATATATATATATATATATAATCACATACTGATGCAGAACTATGCTGAACTGATGACTAGAAAAATGAGAAAGCAACATTGACAGTTTCGCTCATCCCTGATCTACTCAATTTTCCTGCTCCCCCCAAAAAAAAACTCCTCTAAAAAACCCACTGTGAGAATGTGAGAAATGGTGTGGAATGGGACTGCTGAAGGAAACGACTTGAAAATAGATTCTGAAATATGGAAAGGATTGGTTTGTGTTTGGGCTAATGTATGAATTGGTTAGGTTCCAAAACAATGTATCCAGCTATCCCTAGTGAAAATCTACAGTGTATAAGTTCTCTGTAGCAAGCTGAAAAATTACCAGTTCCTTACAGAGGTAACCCAACTAGGATTTGGTTTGTCAAGATATTCCAGATAAACCATATTTCATGGTTTCTATAAAACACTCAGCTATTAAGATTCTACGGCTTTTGTTTTTATTGGCTACACATTTTTCCACCAAAAGGCAGTCAAGAGAGCAAATTCAAACAGCTGGTCAAAATCCATCTATGTACGTAAAACAGCACCTGCTACCAACAGCGTTGTTTAGAGCGATCTTTCTTTGTTTCTTTTAGAACGTGGCTTAAGCACAGAAAGACTAACTTTTAAAAAATGGTCTATTCATTTATTTGGGTTCAATAGGCCATGATCCATCCTCCCAAGCATGCATAGCTGTAAATGTGGAAGGAGGAATTGTGACTCCGTCATTTGTTTTCTGTCTCGCTTGTGTACAGTTCCAGGAACCACGCAGTAACATTCCAGTAAAATCACTCAAAATAAAACCCATACATAGATCAAACACACAATCTTGCAGATGCTTCAGAACAACATAAGGCAATGCTTCTACGTGAGCCTGTCAGTAGCACTAAGATCAGTGCAGGTCAGACATGATGAGGACACAGTGGCAGAGTGTGGATCATGGAAGAACAGCTGTACAGTAAGGACAACTCATTGCTCAGTAATAGAATTGATGTGCTGCCTGCATGAGGGATGGAGGTCAACCTCTGTGGCAACTGCAGTTATGATGAGGAAAGAACCAAGGCAGACAACACCAGGCTTGAAGGACTGATAGCATAAGATTCATTCACACAGAAGAAAAATATTAACTTTATGAAGGGCCACAGCTCTGTATCAGAGCAGATACTTTTCACATGCTAGGACACAGGTTCAGTCTCCAGTCAAAGCAGGGATGAGGAACCTGTGGCCCTCCAGATGTTGCTAAAGCTCAGTTCCCATAAGCCCCAGCAATCATTGGCAAAGGTTAGGGATAATAGGAATTATAGCCCAACAACATCTGAAGTGCTACAGATTCACCATCCCTGAATTAAAAGGATTTCAGAGAGCAGACCTGGAAAAAACCCTCTGCCTTAGATTTGGGAACATCTGCCAGTCAAACAGTAGTTTGACTCAATATAAGGCTGCTTTGTATGTTCATAATAATATGGGTTTCCACGCTGCATTGTGCTGATCTGTGAGAAGAGGTATGATGCCCAACTGCAAGTCGTAGGACTTACTGTGAGCTGTTACTGGTCATGGTACAAAAGTCCCTTTATTCCCAGGTAGGAAACCAACTAGTTTGTGACTGTGTAGCCACTGTCTGCAACATGGGATGCCCAGGGAGAGCATCAGCCTTCTAGATCCTCACACCAGTACTTCCAGCTAAGCCTGTATCCCAGTGCTTGAACCATGGCTGAAAAAGAGTGGACAAAGACATCATGCAAGCCACCAAAGTGAACTTGGCTTAACTTGTTTCCGGGGTCCCCAGTGTACTCACAAAACCAATACTTATGAGGAAGCATAGTTAGGAATGTGAAATTTTAAATAATGCCCCACCTCCAACATATTGACCTGCCATTGTCATGTCTATGGAGTAACCTTGACATGTTAAAATGTTCTGAACTCAAGCCATGGAATATTCTGATTAGTATTTGTTTTTTTAAAAAGGATGTTCACCTGCCTACTATTTGAAGAGGATGTTTATTAAGAGTGATTTATTGGTGGTCTCTCACAACTGATGCTAACCTTTGGACTTCAGCTCTACAGCAACAGAATCTAACACAATCCAAAAATGCTCTGTTCTCACATCCAGGTGAAATGGTGCCAGCTCTTAATAAGTTTTCCTGGGGTTTAATGGCTTAATGTGGGACCCTTAAATTGTGTTTTTTAACAGCAGCCTGCATTTGCTAGACATAGCAGCCATTCCTATGAACTTTGCTACTTGTGCCAAGCTTAAATAAAACTGCTCTGATGCTTCTTCCAATACTTTCCATGCCAAATAAGGCCAAGGCTGATGTATAATTTTGGCAAGGTGTCCTACGAATGCTGGTATAATTAGTATTTCTTGCTTTTATATGTTTGGCAAAAGACCATTTTCCACCAAGATCTGAATGGGATAAGGACAGTGTTCCATCTGGCCTTCGTTTCAACATTCAACCCCTTTCATCAGACAATCCATGGGAATCTCTGCCTTTTCCTGAATGCAAAAGGTGAGCCTGGCTTGTCTGTCACATTATAAATAGCCACTTTCCGTGCAGTGTGTGTAGTGGAATAATATTCTCTCTGTGTCATATGCATGTGCAGACAGCACAAGTAGAGTTGTTCCTGCTTTTGTTTCCACAAATCTTGTTGTGTGCCTTGTTTGTCAGGAGAGCAGAGCAGAATTGTCCAATACACATCACCACATGCAGCTCATTACTGTGAATGCAGATGAAGCAGATTGATTTGTATCTGCAGAGTTGCAACACATTTGGAATGAAGAGTCAATTAACATACCGAAAAATTGACCCTGGCAGTATGGTGAATTCAATAGTCATTACAGCTGGGTGTGCAATGAACAGGCTTCCTGGCTGCTCAGTCGTGTTGCCAGGTTGATTTTCAAGCCATGTTCTGAGGTGCATGCAAAAAGTTACATCATTGTGGGCTGGAACTCAATCTGGCTCCATGATGGAGCACTTTAGGCATTATGCCTTGGTTAACAGAAACGCATGTGAAACTCACTGAGGCCCGAGGGCTGATTTGCAATGGTGTGAACTGGCCCAGCTTCCCATGGACTTCATTCGATCATATCACTGAGTATTTGTGTGCAGAACCACAGCCTACATGAGTAAAGATACCAGTCAGCAATAGAAGCTGTTGATGATCATATGCTGCAGTTGTTTTTTTAAAAAGTGTTCCTATTTGGCTGGGACAACCATGTCTGGCTGGGTCAACCAAGTGCCATGGATGTCTGTCCATTATTGCTGGAGAGGGATCCCTCCTCAGTATGCCATCAGCAGCCTCCCCTTCAGTACTTGGGGGTTGTTGTTGTTGTTGTTAATATAAGATATTTATTTATACCCCTTATATTTCCCCTACAAGGTGGCTTGATAGCAGCAGCAGCAGCAGCAGCAGCAGCACATTTTGGTTTTTTTTTTAAAGCTCTTGAGTCTCTTCTTTTATTAGATTGGTAACAGGGACAGCCATAGAGCAGAAAAGTTGTGCAAGGATGGCCCTAGGATCTTCTCCATCCAGTCAACAGCTTTGTCCTGGTAAAGAGCCACTTGAGATCCTACAGATGCAGTAAAATAGGTGCAGTACACACACACACAAATACACTTTGAACCATGAGGAAATACCACAATGGGATAGTGATTGCAGATGTGTGTGCATGCGCAGGAACAAAAAAGGACAGGGAAATCAATTATTCCTGACCAAGGAAAACTAGCAAACAATATGAAAGTGAGGGGAAACAATATACTACAGGACACATTGTGCATTTTACACACTCCCTATCATAAAATGATTAAAAACAAGCAAAAACAAAACATGTACAAATACGAGGTTTTCTGCCTGTGGGTGGTGGATGGCAGAGGTGACCGGTGGCTGAGGCAGCCGCCAGGAAGTCCCTAAGCAGTTGTGTGAAGAGACACAGAACTGCCTACATGGGGCTATCACTCTTCTTTCTCTGAACTGCCCCCTGCTGGTCCATCTGTGGTGTGAAGTTTGCCATCCTCTCTGGCACACACTCATTGGTTTGTCCATTAGGTGTGTATTGCTAGGAAAATTTGCTTACAGACGATATATTAATATGAATATATGTGAAGATGACCCTTGATCTAAGTAAGCCTGAATTGTCTTATCAGACTCTGGAGGAGCTATAGCTAGTTCCCTTTCCCCGACATTTCTGTCTGTAAAGAAGACCAAAAGCTTGAAAATCATCAGGCAGTTTGGATTATTATTCACCACACGGCAAGGCATGGCTTATATTTGGTGGCATCCAATGCCCTTGTTCCATTAGCCCACGAGACACAGAGGACATCCCTTTCCTCCTTTCTCCCCTGAAACTCTCAGTGGGCCCTAAAAATCAGCTCTGGGGGTTTGGGAACACTCCAGGGAAGATATTTTTGGAGTGGTTAGAGGAAACAGAACTGTGGTTGTATCAGTGGAATCTCACTAATCCTGCTTTGGATTCAACCCATTATCTCTACAGTACCATTCTGTTGAACAATGCCAAACTATTTGTATTGCCTCTATGCAGTCTCCTTTTACATTGGCTGAATTCGGCTATGGTGACAATTATAAATCTATATTGAACTCTGAATAAAATTGTGTGATATGCTTTCAGACCTACTTACTTTCCATTTGTATGGTGTTGCATTTTTGCCCATATGTGTAACATGGTGCAGTTTCCAGCCTTTCACAGTAATCTGAACAAAAGTGTTCACTTCAGTTATTCAAATTTCTTTATAGAAACATATTTTGGGTTTTTTTGTTTAGTCAGGAGTCGGGATAATTGCTCCAAATAATGAAGCAACAGCATCATGCTTAGTTTTCTAAGGCAACATTCGAGTATTTCACATAGGGTGATCATAGCGATGATTGATAGACCTCATTATCATGAAAAACCATTGCACTGTAATGTAACCAGATGTTTTCCAATGGAGTATCTTGCTGCTACGATGGGGAAAATATCATCCAGTAAATAGCCCATATCATTCATTACTGGGCTGCGGAATCGCAGGTTTTTGATCTTGTGGTTTGGCTGTACACACAAAAGAATGTATCAGTTCAAATACATCTTGACTTTGCTTGGTATAGCGCAGACCTGCAATAATATGTTTTTTGAGTTTTTGATCCCATCACATATTGTTAGCTAAGCAAGACCAGTGCTGAATTCTGGGAAAGGAGTGCTTTTGGGCGTGCGGTTGGGGGTGGAGACTGTACATTTCCTCCAACACCTTACCTCCCCTTAATCCATTTCTCTAACCACCTTTCTCCAATCCTGCACACTTTTGTAACAAAACCAGGGGCATAGTCTGAGTGCATGGGAGTGATGTGGCCATCTTGGCAGATTAGGATGGCCAGCACACTCAAGACCAAGTCCAGATAGAAAAGAAATCCTGATAACAATTTCTTGAGGAAAAATGGAACTAAACATAGTGTATAATTTAAGGAGAAAGCAGAGGACAGAGTGGTTTTGTCTTTCTTACTTCAGGCCCTGTTCATACACCCAATCATACAGAGGAAAACCTCCCACAGAAGTTCACAGCCAATAAGGGCACCTGCTACTTTGTTGTTGTTGTTGTTTAGTTGTTTAGTCGTGTCTGACTCTTCATGACCCCATGGACCAGAGCACGCCAGGCACTTCTATCTTCCATTGCCTCCCGCAGTTTTGTCAAACTCATGCTGGTAGCTTTGAGAACACTATCCAACCATCTCGTCCTCTGTCGTCCCCTTCTCCTTGTGCCCTCCATCTTTCCCAACATCAGGGTCTTTTCCAGGGAGTCTTCTCTTCTCATGAGGTGGCCAAAGTATTGGAGCCTCAGCTTCACGATCTGTCAGCCATGGTTTTCCCAGTAGTGATGTATGGAAGTGAGAGCTGGACCATAAAGAAGGCTGATCGCCGAAGAATTGATGCTTTTGAATTATGGTGCTGGAGGAGACTCTTGAGAGTCCCATGGACTGCAAGAAGATCAAACGCATCCATTCTTAAGGAAATCAGCCCTGAGTGCTCACTGGAAGGACAGATCCTGAAGCTGAGGCTCCAATACTTTGGCCACCTCATGAGAAGAGAAGACTCCCTGGAAAAGACCCTGATGTTGGGAAAGGTGGAGGGCACAAGGAGAAGGGGACAACAGAGGACGAGATGGTTGGACAGTGTTCTCGAAGCTACAAACATGAGTCTGACCAAACTGCGAGAGGCAGTGGAAGACAGGAGTGTCACCATGGGGTCACGAAGAGTCGGACACGACTAAGCAACAACAAGTGTGTGTGTGTGTGTGTGTGTGTGTGTGTGTGTGTGTGTGTGTATGGTTAGAAGCTAATGAAATTGTACAGCAATAATACTATTGCCAATAATATCCTACACTAATGGCCTTTTGACAGCAAATTCAAACAGTTGCTATATCAAAACTTCTTTACAAATATTTGCCATTGTCTTCATGCAATGAATCTCGAGGCAAGTTGAGAGTTTCAAAGACAGTAGTATAAAAATGCAAGCATATATATATTTATATACTCTCTCTCTCTCTCTCTCTCTCTCTCTCTGTGTGTGTGTGTGTGTAGGCTGTACACACCTCTGTCTGTCTGTCTGTCTGTCTGTCTGTCTGTGTCTCTTTTTCTCTTGGCTGTACACCTCTCTCTTGTGCCTACTGAAAGCTAGCCACCACAATGTTCAAGAGTTTAAGAGTTTTGCTTTGAAGTGTGATACGAAAGTTCAGCTTTGAACTATAACACGTTTGGAGCTTCCTGAGATCTGACGTTCAAGTGATGTGCGGATCTTGCATGAATTTGAAAACACAAGATGTGCAAGAGCACATTTCTCAGAATTGCATCAGAAATTCAGCTGAGTTTTGTTATGAATGTGTCCTGAAATGGTACGTTGGTTAAAACAGTCACAGTCAGCACAAGATCCAGGAAGGCCCTGCCACTAGTCAGACTGAGCCAACTACCTCTTCAAAGTGATGAGCATGCCAGGGAGCTTTGAAATTAGTTAGAGACAAGGTCAGTGCTGTCATGGCTTGTATGGCTTTATTCCAACTTCATCGTTCTGCCCTAAGAACTTTTATTTCTTCATAAATGTGCAATTGCAGAAATAAGAGCTTAAGTTTCAGATGCTGCCTTCTTAATTGCATTAATGTTCACACAGGAAATCAAGGGGGGATCATAAAAAGCCAACAAACTTATTATCAGGATGTTCTTTTTGATTCTGAACAAACCATAAATGGGGGAGTGGGAAATGCTTGATCTGGCAACATCAAAAGCTAAAGCTAGCTGGGCTTAGTTAGTTTTGCTTTAGGATTTCTTCTCCCTCGATTGTAAAATAGGAGGATTTACTTATTTTTTTCTTGGATTGTACAGCTGCAGTTGTCTTATTTCATGCCCATCAACATACACACACATCCTTCTGGGGCACATTTTACTAAAGGCAGTTGCAGGCATGCAAGACGTTCCCACATTGCAGTATATTGGGGATGGCAGAGCTTCTGCACATGCATGCAAGGGTTGCTGTTGTTGTTTAGCATCCACATGGCATTCTCATTAAATTATCATCCCACAACCCCCACTTAAAGCTGGATTTAGCATTCCCATTTTAACTGTTTCAGAAACTGTGCTTTCCATTGAAAAATAGTAGAAGACATGAAGATGATGTTGTGTGTGTCTAGCACCCCAAAGGGTGCCTGCATTGAGCACTGAATGCACATTAGTATTCTTTCTTTCTTTCTTTCTTTCTTTCTTTCTTTCTTTCTTTCTTTCTTTCTTTCTTTCTTTCTAGAGAGACAAGAGTTTCAATGGACAGACCTGTGGCTTTCCAGAAGTTGCTAGTCTACACTGGTCATACTGGCTTGGGAATCCAACAAGACCTGGGGTGGGGGGCTCGAAAGTCTCTCCATCTCTAGACTAGAGCAGGGGTAGTTAATGCTACTAGACTACAACTTGTAGTCCAACAGAGAGTTGTTATCTGGTTAACAAATCTATCTCTATCTCTCTTTTATTATTTTAGTTCTGTTCTGCCATGACTGATGCTTTCTGTTATTTGATACATATTTTAAATAATTTTATAGGGCATGGGTAGTGTTAAGTTAAAGTCACTTAGCTGTATATTGTTGCACTGGAAGAAGCTTGTTGCACAAGGGAAAGCACAGGTACATTACCAAAGACTGTTGTGCAGTGGGCAGCACCACAAGAACCATCTACTACTGCAACTACTGCAATGGATTCCTTTGCTGCACAACAACAACAACAGCAGCAGCAACAACATTTGTATGCCCCAGCCACTCTGGGCAACTCCCAACAGAATATTAAAAACACAATAACCTTGAAGCTCTGTCATCCACTAGCACAAGAAGTGCTGGATTGAGTATGTTGGATATGGCCTTTAATGTGTTGGGTGATGTTTTTAATGCTTTCAGCTCACTGTCAAAAAAAGACAAGTGACAAGTTACTTCAAAAAAAGTAAATTTAAACAAATAAATATCTGTCCGATTGCCACCTTTTAATTAATTAATGGACCGTGTTTGAATCAATGTGCGTCATCACTCAAGCCTCAGTGTAAATGCTTGTTTGAGTTTCTGAGGAAAGAGTGAAATGGTTTTTCTGTATGACTCTCTCCTTGGTACCCTTTGGTAACCCCTTCAAACAGTAACCCAGAGGAAAAAATGAGCAGGCAGCATGGGAGGAGAACAGCAGCATGGCAGCAAGCTCCTCTTCTAGTCTCTTCACATTCCTGTGTGTGTGCTGTCCCAATGCAACACCCCACCCAACAGAACTGGACATTTGGGCAATCTGGTTGCCAGTGAGAAGGGCCTGCTAACTTTCTTCTTTTTAAAAAGAACACCAGACACTCTTTTCTTCCAAAGAGTATCCTACCGATCTGGCAGGTAAATTTAAAAGCTGTTTCAGTGGCTGTAACAGATCAGTCAAAGGCTACATTTTTGCAAATCTATTATCTACCTTAAAAAAAAAGCAAGAAAGTATTTTAGCTAACAGAGTATGGCATAAACTTTAGCTAAGCTGCAATTTACTCTGAAGCAGAAGGAAATGGCTACATTCCAAGCTCCAGTCACAGAGCCAATCTGACGTTACTGCAGTGGAAATATATTATGTTTCTGCATACATCACATAATTGTGTTTGAGAGATCCCAGCGTACCAACCTGATTAATGGCCTGCAACAAGTTCATATCCCAACAATGAACTGATGCTGTCTGTAAGCTGTGCTACCTGGCTTCTCTCCACACTAATGCATCTTGCTATTTTCGCTGCAGGCTAGATATTTAGTGTATTCTTGGCCAATGGGCTCCTTTCCACCAAAACACATTTGTATCACCCTGTAAAGATATCAAAAATGGTCAGAGTTTTCATTTGTGCGGTTTCTGACCTCAATAAAGCTTAATATATTTTTGACAGGGTTACCGATGCTAACATTACATGAGGGACAACTCAGTGGCATAGACAGACACCTGAGGGTTGACCTAAGGATAATGAAGTGTTGCTCTGCATAGTCTGAAAGTGATATTCACCAAATGCAATTCCTTCCTAACATTCAACACTGAATTGCAAACTCAAGGCGACAGCTGGACAGGCCCCCCTCCTCTATTGTTTCGTGCCTTTTGATATTGTAGGAAAGTATCAAACCTATAATGAGTTCCAGAAAGCCAAGAGAATTTCCATTGTGTACAGTATCAGAATGTTGGATGAGTGATCAGCAAGAAATGAAAAAATAACAGAGTTTTTGGTGGGGAGAAGAAGGGTGGGTAGGAAGGAGGGTGGGGCATGCAGGGGATTCCTTGTGGAAGAAAATGACCTAGTTTGTCTTTACTCAATTAAGTTCAGGTGAACAGTGGCCTATGGCAGTTACCCATACAATCCTATTGGGTGGTCTTTGTTGAAGAGTATGGGGTCTAACAAAAGTATTTGCACAGCTGCCCTGATGGCAGTATCTCAGTCCTCAAATTATTTTTGAATATTTTTATTGGTGAAACATCCTGTGAGGTATAAAGGTGTCACAATTCCCATGCTAGAGGTAAAGGGTGTTAATATGTAAAAGACTGATTGACAAATCAATTAGACCACAGTGCTTGTATGGAGGAGATGAAGCCTTGTGGAAGGCAATAATATTAAAATAGAATTGCATCTATTTACAAGGGGGGCCGCATCACCAGTGCTGATGTAACGAAGATTGAGTGAATGTCCCAACAAATCCCAAGGGCTAATTTCTGAATACTTCTGCATTATTGCGAATGTTTTCACATGGTAAGGATTAAAAGTTGTCACCATCATGCACTGAATTAAGAACTGAATAGGTCACAACTGCTGTGTTCTACTTTGTAGATCCTGGAATAAACTGGTTCTGCTAAATCAGGGCAGACTGGGGAATCTGGAATGTACCCTGCAATCTAATCCAGGTCCCAGAATTGAACTTGGACTCTCCACTGCTCATGGCTTAACCATTCCTCTTGCTTTAGAATGAAAGGTTCTGTAGTTCTGGATTAGTACTGCAGTATTAAGTAGGCTGGTTTTCCCCACACCATTTTATATCACTGTGGCATAATAAATCTACCCTGACTGACTTGTTTTGTTGTATTACTCAACTCAGTATCACGTCTGATGCAATTGATCAATCTTTAAAAAAATGTAATAAGGGGAAGTCTTAAAAATGTCCAAGTGCTGGGAGATGAGTCTACAACATATATTTTGGTCATATGCCACTGAGCCTAATTCAACAAAAGAAAAATAAGGAACACCAGACCAAAATGTGTCATATTTGTTGTCTTAATAATCAGCTGTACATACTTACCTTTTCCTTACATAAGTTTGTGATCCAATCCTGCTCTTTAGTTTTGAACCTGCTGTGATCAGTAGCCATTTATGTGATCATAGCAGCTGGAAGAATTAAAATCATGATCATGGATATTATTTGTAGGCCTGTCATCTGGGGAAATAGATAGTAGCATTAAATAAAGTATACATTTGTGTGAATGTTGGGCAACAATGTTTTGCTTATTGATATACACTAAAGATAAAGTGTAGATTTTAAAAAAAGAATTGAAATAGTAACAGCTTCTTACCCAGCATTGCTCGGGAATTCTAAGAAGCAAAAATAGTGCAGACAGAAATCAGTGGAGTTCTGAAATCTGTGGTTAAAATCAGAGCAGTTTTGAAAGTTTAAGACCAACATCCTGATTCAAAATGGCACCCAACTGTATCCAAACATAGAAAAAAAAATCCACTCCTTAATCACAGGAACCAGCATGCAAGATTTGGTAACAATATCTTACGAGGTGTCCAAATGCATAAGAAAGAAACAAACAACTTTCCAAAATATGTAGTAGATTGTACTGGAAATAAGGGAAATTCCAGCAGCAACTGAGTGGTATGTTATGTCTGTTGAAAAATTCAAAGTTATACAATTGTGAAAGGCAGGGGAAGAGTCTGTGTGCTTTTGTTAAAAACTGGAAATATTTTATTGAATATTGTGATAGTCTAGTACAATATAGCTGAACTTGTGAAATTTTGGAATTTTCAAATAAGTATTATTTATAAAAATAAAAAATACATGTGGCTGATTTTGCTGCCAGCTGCCAGTTATTGTTCCATCACATATGCAACATACCAGGGAACACAACCAAAGAAAATGTATTTTGTCTAAATCCCTCCGTTGAAATTTTGTTTAGCCCTGTTAGACACATCAATGCTTCACTGTTGGACAACTTGCAATAGAGAGTGATGATATTTCTCCATCACTCTATCAGTTAAAAGACACAACTAGGAGTAATAAACGTGTATTAGAGTTACAGTCATCTAACTGTTTGCTGCAACTGTCTTCATGAGGGCAACATTTCAAGAGCAGAGCAAGCTATGTTTTGACAAGATGTAATCTTTTATTTTCTTCCTACAATTCTTTATACTGATTCCTCCTCTATTCCTCCACTCTCTGGGGGAAGTAGAGTTCACACACATGTTGCTGGACAAGAGACAAAGAGAATCTGTCCAACACGTGTAGAACAGATGCTTGCGAGCGGCAAGGAGGGGGGATCAGTTCAATTGCTGCATGACTCATTTCCGCTGTCTTGCTGTCCAAGCAAGTGTTGACCCACATGGAACTGGTCTTTGGGATTTTTCCATGTCAGAAGCAGACAGACAGCCCACCCAAGAGATCATCCGCAGTCAGTATTTGTGAACCACAAACTGTTTCATGTCGGGTACCACCTGCTTTTATGGAGAGAAGGCTACAAAGAAAATGTACAATACAGTATGAATATAATAGGAGGGGGAGATCTTAAGCCTGGTCGAGCATCTGTCTTGCATGCAGAAGGTCCTAGGGTCAGCCCCTGGCATTTCCAAGAGTCTTGTCGGAAAGCCTGGAGAGCCACTGAGCAAAAAGTCCCCATAAAAATTCACCAGAAATTTAGTGTGAATTTTTCCCAATACACACCATTAGAATCCTTGTGAATATGAAGTAACTGCAAGTAAAGAACCTTTTTCTTTGTGAATTTTATTTTGCCCTTGTAAGCAATCCTAGTGGTGTGTGAATGAGACAGATGATGTGTGCTGGGTTAGCTCTAGCTTCCAAGCTGTTTTTAGCCTGCTACATATACATAAACTACAAGCCAACCAATTTTATATGTAGAACATTTTTGCCCAGCAATTTCCTCAAATGCAACGCATTTTAATGCATTTTCCAGTAATTTATTTTTCTGAACACTTCACCCCAGTATATGCATTTTTGCACACATTGCATAGCTTGTACACCATGGGTGCCATGGTGCCCACGAAGGCTTTTATCACTGTTTCGGCAAAGGTGCTCCAGACTCTAAGCTTTCGTTTGTTTAAAAAATGAAGTCTCTAGCCCTTCTAGAAAGAAAGCTATGGGGCAAAATGTACAGGTAACTTCTAGGTGATTTCTGTGAAACCAGAGTGTGGTGTGGCCGGCATGTATATTTTTCCTGGTACTGAAGAATCTCCCCTGTTGTTTTTAGAGAGCAACAACATCTCTCCCTCCCCCCTGTGTATGTGAACAATATTCTGTGATCTTCACAAACAGGACCAGCTGCACATAGCTGACTTCCCATGGCAAGCATACAGGTTTTTTGGGTCGTTGGCTCTCTAATTTTGTCTTATGCCACATCACCCAAAGCAGCTATTTTGTGACTGGTGCTCCCAGAACTCTCACAACATGTGCCCACTGATCCAAAAAGTTTGGGGACCCCTGGTTCATAGGAATGACAATGAGGAGCCCATTCATTCCTTGACTTCCTTTCTCTACCTCCAGTCGAACATCCTGTGGAATTCTTTGGCATGAAAAGGCTACGCAAGCAAGACATCCGTGGTATGTTTGGGGAGGAAAATATAGAGAATGTAAATCTAGGCTCCATGTAAATGTCAGGAGCTATTTTATTTCTAATGTCAGTAGCTTAATTTACAATTCCCTACTTCAAGGTGGTTTGGAAGAGTTTCGGAAACTGTCCTGCTAGAGTTTCTTATGGATAACAATCCAGCTTTGAAATCTGGCAAGCTTCTGTATCTCGTTTTGGCAGCTCATCCATTTTGCATGTGTGAGGCCTCAGGTATAAAGAGCTACAGTCTTCTTCAGTTAAAGGTTCTCCAATAGTATCCTGTGCTCAAATGACACTATGTCCCAGTCATACACCAGAGATCCTTACACGATGATGTAATATAAGTAGGGATGGGCAAACCTGTCATTCTCTCACTTGCAGTCTGTTAGCTAAGGGTTGTTGTTCATCGTGAAAATTCATCAGCATTCTGGTGCAAATTTCTCTGAATATACCATACAATATTTGTACACAAACAGCAATTTGCTAGTGCTCTATAGCAGACATGTCCAACACGTCGACCGCAATCGATCAGTAGATCCTGGCATGGTTGATCTTTACCTGCCCTCCGCTGAAGACATGCCTGGGCAGCCACTGCCTCCTCCTTGTAGTAGACCAGTATAAAGTAAGCAGCACATAAGCAGCACACAAAATGCTACCAAAATTGAGAGCTATGTACAAGATCTACTACAGAAGCCACAAACAGAAAACTCATTCAAATTGTGTCCAAAAGGAAGATTCAGTCTTTAAAGTTCCTTTAGCCAGGCTCCTGTAGATATCAACAAAGGTAAGTTTGATCAAACGAAGTGCTGGCGATGTTGTGCTCAAGGGTTAGATATCACAATTGGACACATAGCTCTCTCAATTTTTGGATTATTAATATAAGATTTAGAACATGGAATGGTTTGGTAGCATTTTGTGTGCCGCTTATGTGCTGCTTACTTTATACTGGTCTACTACGAGAATTGGCAGCATAGGTTCATTTCTTCAGTATTGCCTCCTCCTCAGCTGCTCTCGTGGGAGGGGTTGTTTTGACACTGCGCGTGCGCCCATCCCTGCCCCATAGGCATGTGCTCGCCCACCCTGCACCCATCCCTGCCCCCTCAGGGGAAGCAGCCAGCACTCGCCCACCCTGCACCCATCCCTGGGTGGTAGATCTCTGCCAGTTTTTATATTGGATCGTGGATCACAGTCAGCTTCAAGTTGGACATGGCTGCTCTACAGCAACAAATCCATTCTTTATGTAAGCGACTGGAAATATCCTCAACCTGCTTTGGATACATAGAACAGCAAAGAAACAATCAAAATTAACTGGTTCACAGCCCTTTGGATTTGATGACCAGATCGTAAGCATGAAGGAGGCATGATCTCTCCTTCCTGTTTGAATCCTGCAAATAGTTAAAAGCAGGCCTATAAGTTAACAAAGTCTGGAACCCTTCCGATCCACGCTCCCTACAAAGCAAGTTCCAACAGAAGAGAAAGGGAACGGGTAATTCCTGCATTGAATGCTGGCAAATGCAGGCATGCTGAATTTCTATATTTTGAGTACCTGTGCTTTGAACTTTCAGGCTGCTTCCAAATTCTGCTGCAATCTTTCCCAACCAGGTGACCTCCAGATGTTATTGGACTTCAGCTTCCATCAGCTCTAGCCAGCATGGCGAATGGTCAGGAATGATGAGAGTTGCAGTCCAACAACATCCGGAAGGCCCCAAGGTTGGGGAAGGCTGCTGTAGTGGATATGCTTTGCAGATTATACAGGTTCAAAAAATCTATGCTTCCTTTCCCCAAACTATATCAAGTGGGTTGTTAAAACAGTCAGACGGCAAAACAAGGCAGCAAATAATGCTATGATGCTGAAAACAACAACAACCCTCAGAACTATAGCAGTGCATTAGAATAGGAAACACTTTTTATTTTTAAAGAAATCATATGTAGTTATATGGTGGGTGATAATCCATGTATAATACCTTACTGCAGATATTTACATAATTTTTTTTTTAAAAAAACCATAGTTAAGTGGCTTTATTTTTAATGAGTTTTGAGGGCTATTACTTTTTAAAATCAGATTAGTTCCACAGCAAGAAAAAAAGGAAGAAATACAATGATTACCTTTTCCAGGAACCTTCCTAAGGCCTTTGATGTACAATTGATGGTTTTCATATTGGTATAGTTTTAATATTGTTCCATCACCATTTTTATTACTGCCCCCCCCCCACTGTTTCTTTCCTCCTTTACTGGCTGATTTTGGATTTCTTTTAGCACATATGGTAGGACTGTGGCAAAAGAAGGAACCATTTATACTTGATTATTGGATAAGGGGTGTGCATTGACTATGTAATAAGGCAAATCCAGTGATTTGGTAGTGTACCCCCTTCTAAGTCAAAGTGCAGTGTCAGTAAAGCCCCTGAACAGGATCATGACCTTACAGAGGAGAAACATTGTAATGTAGTACCTCCAAATTCCTGCAAATTCCTGATTTGCAGAGCCAACCCAGGAGGAGACCATAGTCATAAGCCACAGCTAGATCAAGGAGAACCAACAAGGATGCATTTTCTTTGTCCTCTCCTGATAAATGTAATCAACTGGGGCAACCAAGGCTGCTTCAGTACTGAAGCCAAACTGAAATGGGTTTCAGTTAGCTTCCTCCAGGCATGCCTAAAGCTGTCTGGCCACCACCCTCTTGCCCCCAAATGTGACATTTGAGACCAAGGAGAGCCTCTTGAGAGGACAATACAGATTATTAGCTTGCTGAGTGGTTGCATGCATGCCACAATATAATACCTGGTTTGCACCACAAGTAAAGTGATTGTCTGTTAACTTGACTTCCAACTTCTGATACCTCTCGACTTCTATCCTTTTGCCTCAAATGTGTTTATCTGCAGTTTAATTCCCAACCCCTAAAATAGCAAAATGGCTTGGGTTACGTAAATAATAACATTACAACAGAGGTGTCATTAAGCAATTTTATAAGGTTATGCACATCAGTAATTACTGTGAACCCAGCTGTTTTCCATCTATATTTCTATTTCCCATAATGTGGCACATAACTATCAGTGAATAGAAATGTTTTGTCTTAACATGTGGGTTCATCTCAGGATACAGGTTGTTTGCGTGTTCAGACCCTGTTTGTTTGTCGTATTGCTGCTTCCTGTTAGCGTTTTTCCACCAAAAAAAGCAATAGCTAACAAATAAATATGGCATGATTTTTCGTGGGAAAAGACAAGGAACATAATAAAAGCATGCTTTAGACAGACTGAGCATCTCTGTATCTTAGGTTATGAAGGATTCAACTCAAGCACATTTGCTTTTGATGCCTTGGCTGTTTTTTGTATAGAACTTTCTATGTTGGATCCTGAATTTACTCTCCAGTTGGAAAGCACCCATCTCTCTATTCACCTCTTCCTGAACAAATTTTGCCCCATCCCTTTCTGCTTACCAGATGTCCCTAGGATGGTGATTCTCCCCCCGCCCCCCGGGAGGGAAACAAAATGGCTAGTATAAGCAATATTAATCATCATATGAGAAACTACATAATGCACTTTTCCCCATTAAGGAACAGTTCAAAGGCTAGCTTTTAACGAAATATTTAATTATCCTCTTTACTAATGCAATGCATGGGTTCCGTTTCATAAAAGTAGTTTAGAAAAAAGAAAAGAAAAAAGCAGTGAGTGCCACTGCCTGCTTGTATGAATTGGGACTGACAAGTCCCCCATAAACGGACTTTCCCATGAAAAAATGTGTTAAGGTTCGCTGTTCAAACAATGTGGACACTCTGGAGTTTATTTCATCTAAAAGTTGGAATTTATTGATGTTCCCCTGTTTCATATAACATCTAATCAATAGCCCTTTAAATCAATTTCTTTGTTTTAAAAATGTCTTGTGCATATTGCTATAGCTCTGAACTTGCCAACACGGTGCATTTGAGGAATCCCCCTGGCACTCACAAAGGCTTTGAGCCTTGCCTATTACGCCCTTGCTCATGAGATGGCTATTCCTCACTCCCCAAGATACGCAGAGAAGGAAGTTTGAAAAGTGATGCTCTATGGGCTTTCCCACTTCCCCATTCAGCTCTATCGGCCTTAAAGGCTCAGATTGGCCACTGCCAATTGGAAGGGGACTGAGCTGGGGGTCTGGCCATCAGAGCACATCTGTCTCCACTGTCTGAATGGTCAAAATTATGGATCTAGTCCTTTCCAGCCAGGATGCAAAAATGTGAATTCAAGGCATGGATTCTCAAAACGTTTACAATGGATCCCTCCAAAACTGCCATCAAGTTGCCTCTTCTTGTTGGTTTCATTGTCATCTTATGTAAATACATGAAGATCCATGGAAACCTGTGCCTTGGTTCACTGCTTTTAGACTCTTTGGAAAAACAAAGACTCTCTAGGTGTCTTTTTGTGTGCTTTCTGTCTTTCTATCTGTCTGTCAGAGGGAAGTGATCTATGAGAGGGCACAGAAAAGCACCCAGAAGCAGTGGTACCCATGGCATCTTTCCAAAATTCCAACTACGCACATGAGCACCAAATGGTTGGCAACCCTTGCTTTCAAGGTATCTGGTATCTACAGTGAAAAGATTTTATTTAGCACCCTTTCTTTCTTTCTTTCTTTCTTTCTTTCTTTCTTGCAGTTAAATCTCAACTCTATCCCTGGGCAAATATTTGAACCTCACTCAAGAGTCCCTCCCTGCAATGTCGCCTCTGAGGAACTGATAGCGATACTTGTGTGCAAAATGTAAGTTATTAAAATGAACAGAAAGGGGGGGGGGGAGAATGGCAAAATATGGCTTTAATGGTGAGCAGAAAGAAGGAACAAAAACTTTGATTTAATTTATTGATTTGCTGTTAAGTAATAGCACAGATGTTTTGCATTATATCCCTGGAGAAAATTCAGTAGGCGCCAGTAATCCTTATGGACCAGAGGCCTCTGATAAGAGGAAAAATCGACGTCTGGTCTATTGTTACCAAATGGAAGTGGCAGGTTTCACCGCTGTAGGTTGCTTGTGTTTCCGACAGCACTTTTAACGCAGGAATGAGATTGCTTTTCCTATGCAGAGGCTAAAGCAAGACCTCTTTTGCTAATAGCAACGCTCAGTTCCAAAGAAGTGTCAGGTCATGATGCTGAAAAATCTTTCCAGGAGATTTTTAACATTTACGGTAGTAAGGGTTGCTCTTGACACTATTGAATTACTTCACTTTAATACTGAAAGATCCCTGGTGCGTCAAGGAAGACAACCTTATCTTCATTTGCATCATTTCTTTCTATCAGCCAACTCTTTGGATTTCTAATTATCTCCACTGGCGCTCCAGGATATATGGCTATATTGCTGAGATGTAGAAGCCAGGTCATGTTAACCAATTGAACCTCCTCCAGCAGCCCCCCTCCTCCAATCTTTATGCACAAACATTAACCAGACCACTATTTAATGGAAGTTCAAAGCTCCCTCAAATAATAATAATAATAAAAGTTTCAGAAGGCTTTCTTCACTTTCAGATATTCATTTCTCCTTTCAGACTTCTTGGAACCCATGCAGAGTACTGTAATTGCCAAATTTAAGCTGTTTGGAGCTCCTTATGAATCAGGATCGTTGTGCAAAACCTGTTGGAATCAAAGGGAGGGGAGAACTGGGCAGATACGAAGGGGTAAGACACTATTTTGGAGGTAAAAATGCTTGATAAACTAAATACGAACACAGGAAGCTGTCTTATTCTGAATCAGAACACTGGTTCATCTAGATCAGTATTGGCAACATGGCTCTCCAGGGTTTCAGACAGGGATCTCTCCCACCTCTACTTTAAGATCCTGGGGACTGAACCTGAGACCTTCTGCATGTAAAGCAGATGACTGACCACTGAGCCATTGCCCTCCATATTATCTGGACACAAAACCTTGACACTTTTTGCAGGTGAACCTCTGTTTATGCTGGATGTGTCAGCCCCAATGCATCCATTGCCTACACAATCAAGGCAATGGATTTTCCCACCCAGATACAAGTGCAGAAATTGTTGGCGTTCAAAGTTTGATTGCCTAGTTCATATGTTGTATGTCTCCCACTATTTGTATTTATCAGGGACAATCCTTGGGTACCAATAAATCATAAATAACAACCCATAGTTTGTCTTGGGGGGATACCTTGTTTAAAAACCCTGTTAGTGTGAATTGCTAGGGTCTGTGGTAGGGCTGCCATAGTCCCCAAACTGAAAATCTGGGCAGCTTTTTGGGCGAACATCTGCCTTTCCAAAAATGCGGGCCTTTTCTTTGATTTTTAAAGATTTTTTCCCCATAAAAATAGCCCGACTTGCCATACTTCTGGGTTTTTCAGACATTTTACAAACTCAGCAAAAATCTGCCTGGACACCATTTTTTTGAGCTATTCCCAGACATGTCTGGGGAAACCCGGACGTATGGCAGCCCTAGTGTCTGGAAGTTATATCTTTGTCTGAGTGGATATATGTGCACATGTAAGTAAACTGATAGGCATGAATAGTCAGCCTGCCATTTCACACTGTGGTTGCTGAGGCCCTGTACAAACAGTGGGTTTTAAGGACAATTACTTTTTACGCGTATATACCTAACCAGAAGAACTATCATCTTCTTGGCTTCTAAAGAAGTAGATAAGGCTGTATTGCAGAAGACTGAATTAATACAACTGTCAGCGAAGAGCACAGAAAGCTGTCTTATTTCATTGGTTCATTGAAATAAGCATTGTCTACACTGATTGGTTCCAGTCCTATCTGGAGATTGAACCTGGAAGCTTTTGAATGCAAAGCTCTACCACTGAGTTATGCCCCTTCGCCATAACTATGTGCAATTGTGAAGGGGATGGGGCACACTAAGTCATCTGCAATATGAGAATAGGACTGTAACAAACATCAAGCACGTCTCTATTTTCAACTATGAAATGTTGGCAGGTATGATAGTGCTTAAGCTAGGAAGGTGTGTCTGAAACATATTGAATGAATTGGACCCAATATGCCTTCAGAAAGAATGGGAATGGTCATAGGCCCTGATATCAGCTAATTTGGGGATGCAATGCTGGACAAGTTTACCTGGAAGTCAAGCGTCTTGAATTCAATGAGGCTTTGTGCTAAGGAGACATGCATAGGGTTATTCTGTCAAGGAGGCATTGCTAATGGTTAACTTAAAATTGTCATAATTAAGTCCAAATGCCTGAGGACATTTTCCTATGCAAAGCTAAATGTAGAATGACTTGAAATGCAAATTCAAGCAATTTGAATTCCATAGTTCTTGTGGAACATGAAAGAGCTCCAGGAATTACAATAATTAGATTACCAGCAAAAAATCAGAAAATGTGATACATGTAAGAAAGTGATTTCATTGTATTTTTTTTTTTTTTTAAAAAAAGCCAGAGCAATTTAGTTATATGCTGGATAGCTAATTTCTTGTCTTTTTCTATATCAACTGCCATCTCATCCCACCATTTCCATGCAAGTCAAATCTATTCAGAGATAATATGAGTACAAATGTTGGTTTCACTTTTTTAAAAACACACACAAAAACTGTCTGATTCTCAATATAGAAAATAAACATGCTGTGTGATATGTCTTCTGTGGTTTTGGAAAATACTGGTTCTCTAGATGTGGTGATATACAGAAAGCTGTTTGTTGGTTCCCTGTTTTGTACAGTCATAAACTTGCTTCTTACTATTTGTGTGGTAGTAGGACATGGAATATTGTATATTATTATCACCCAAGTGGGTCTCTGGTCATTTTATGGTTTGTGGAGAGGACCCTGATTATTTTATTGTTGGAAGACACTCATGGTAGCTTACATGCCTTGAATTCAGAAGGTCCCAGAAAGAGAAGCTGCTTTCTTCAAAACATCATGGTAGAACTTCTTCCAAATCCATTTCTTGACTATAATGATACTTTTATTATATTATTTAGGATATCATGGTACTTCCTATTGAGTCAGACTACATTCCTGTTCATACTCACTTAGCTGTATGAGTAAATACTGTATACAGAGAGCTATGTTGTTAGGAACTCAAATACAGTGGAACCTCTACTTACAACCATAATCTGTTCTGGAGGTCCCGTCAAAACTAGAAACGTACATAAGTACAGTGGTACCTCGGGTTACATACGCTTCAGGTTACATATGCTTCAGGTTACAGACTCCACGAACCCAGAAATAGTGCTTCAGGTTAAGAACTTTGCTTCAGGATAAGAACAGAAATTGGGCGGCGGCAGCAGGAGGCCCCATTAGCTAAAGTGGTGGTTCAGGTTAAGAACGGACCTCCGGAACTAATTAAGTACTTAACCTGAGGTACCACTGTAGAGGCACCACTTTTCCATAGAAAGTAATGGAGAAAGGAATTGATCCCTTCTAGACGATGAAAAACACCCCCTAAAACAGCAATTTAACATGGATTTTACTGTCTAACGAGACCATAGATACATAAAATGAAGGCAATAATCAATGTACTGTGCTATAAAATAAATAAGACAGTATTGTAGATGAAAAAAAATTCACATTTTTTTTTCTTACGTGCACTGAGGATGGGTGGGCTTACTTGGCTACAAGCTGGGGGTGGGGCGAGCGGATTTACTTCGGCCAGGGTCACTTTTTTTCTTGCCAGGACAGGTTCTTCTCTGGACTTCTTCAGGTTAGTTCCTCGGCTGGGTTTGGGGCTGCAGTGCGCCCTGCTGTGCCTTTTGCAGGCAGCACCTCTTCCACAGCTTCGGGAGTGGGATGGGGACCCTCTCCCCGGCAGCAAGGGCCTCAGCGCTGCTACACAGCCGGCCGGCCAGGCTCTGGGATGCTGCCAAGGCCTCTGTTCGTATCTAGAGGAAAGTTCATAAGTTGAAGCACCTACTGAAGGTCGTAACTGGAATTGTACATAAGTAGATCCGTACGTAAGTCAAGGTTCCACTGTAGATAAATTGGGGTTAATATCTAGGATTAATTTGGTTTTAACAGAGGTGGCACTATTTAGATGTGAAGATGTAAATATATGCAAAAACTAGACCATTCTATATATTTAGACAACAGAGAGTCCACGTCTGTCATCCCAAAAATTTGAGGAAGCTGAACTGAATCAGCTTTCCAAGCAGGGATACATAAATATATCATCATAAGCATCCTTAAGCCAATGGACATAAATAAAAAGCTGCTCATGTGGGCAGATGACAATGAATTTGAATTTTAGCTGCCATCTTTAAATAGGCAATGACTTTGGGATACATTCACGTGTTCACTTACCAACTGAGGCCAAGGTCCTCAGTTTCTTCTAACCATGTTAAATCTTATCGCTCATATACGTGGAAAGGGATCACTTTCAAGAGTAATACCTAAAGATATCAGGTTTCCAAACACAATCCATATCCCCATCCCTTTGTGTGAGGCACCAGAAATAGCATTCTCCCTTGGCCACCTGCACGCATAATGGAGAATAACATTCCTTGGGGAATGTAAGTGAAGACAATGGACTAGTCCTGACATTCAGTCTGGCAGCAAGATCTTTCATATAGTGATAAGTGGAATCGAACTTAGGCGTTGAAATGGCAAATAGGAGCAATATTAGTAATAGCCTTGGGGCAAACAACTTCACATACACATTTAGGAAGTCAGAATGGGCAGTGACTTACCAGGAAAGAGATATTAGGATTGTGGAGGATTGTAGTGCCATGAAGATGTTGATTCAGTGTGCAGCATCTGTGAGGGGAGCAAAGGTAAATTCCACATTCAGGATCATTAGGAAAGAGCTTGAAAAGGACCCTGCCAGTTTTAGAATGCTATTATACAAATCTATGGCGCATCTGCATTTGGAATACAGTGGTATCCTGGGTTACAGACGCTTCAGGTTACAGACACTTCGGGTTACAGACTCCGCTAACCCAGAAATAGTACCTCTGGTTAAGAACTTTGCTTCAGCATGAGAACAGAAATCACGTGGCGGCGCAGCAGCAGCGGGAGGCCCAGTTAGCTAATGTGGTGCTTCAGGTTAAGAACAGTTTCAGGTTAAGAATGGACCTCCAGAACGAATTAAGTTCTTAACCCAAGGTACCACTGTACTGTGTACAATTCTACATCTGAAAAGGGTATTGTAGAGCTGGAAAGGTTCAGAAAAGGGCAACCAAATTGATTATGGGGCTGGAGCAACTCACCTAAGAGGAAAAGTACAACCTTTGGGGCTTTTTAGTTCAGAAAAAGGCGAGCGAAGGACAACATACTAAAGATGTATAAAATTATACAGGATGTGGCGAAAGTGAATATAGATATGTTTTTCTCCCTCTCATGTTAGAACCCAGGATCGTCCAATGAAACGGAAAGCTGCAAAACTCAAGAAATAAAAAGTCAGCACTTCATTGTTAAGTTGCGGAACTTGCTACCCTAAGGCGTAACAATGGCCACCAGCTTGGATGGCTTTAAAAAGGGGGTTGGACAAATCTAGAGTGATGTGGCTGTCATAACCGTGTGCTGCCTCCTGTATCAGAGGTGGTAAACCTGTGAAGGCCAGTGGTTGGGGAATGCAAGTGGGAGTGAGAGTGCTGTTGGGTTTAATTCCTGCTTCTGGACTTTCCATGGGGGATGAGTTGGTCACTGTGATGACCGGGTGCTGGAATAAATGGGTCTTTTAGTGTGAACCAGCAGGACTCTTACTTGATGGGTGCATGTACCCACAGCTGTGCATATGCCATTGTATATTAGCTCAGAGTTGGCATACATAGTCACATGTTGACTGATATGAAGGACGGTGGAAATCAGGTGAACTTTGCACAAATCCCTAACGCTTATGCAGGGTCATTCCCATCACTCAAGGTGTGTTCTTTCTGAAGCAGGTGCCTGCTCCTTTCTATGCGTTTGCCAGGTCAGATGGCTGAACCAGTCCTTTGACATATTGCAAGCACCTGCATATCCACCCATAGTCTATTCCCTGAAGCATAAACTTGATAAAAATAGACAGTAGTCATTTAGCTAACATCCCACTGGGTGTCAGTGTTTACTGCATACAAATGAAAGTGAATTAAATTCTATAGTCTTTCAGGGGGGAAAGCAAGACTCTCATATCAAGAGGTAGTGATTCAAAAGAAAGTGTTGTATTAATTTTTGTGGCCATCGCAATTATAACGATTTTGCAATCAAGATCAAAGTTCACATGATTTTGTAACAGAGTGCCCCAAAGACAAGTCCTAAAGACTACCTTCTTTCCCACACAAAATGATGGTTGCAATTTTCGTGGAGTTCCTAGCTTGGCAAGCCAAGCCAAGCCAATTCCACACAATTTTGAACTGAGCATAGTGACTTTCAATGTAATGTCTCTACGATGCTGATTGCCTTATTCATCTGAACAACACAGAGAATGTTAGTGGATGGTTTTCTGGGTGTTTGATAAGAGGTGATCCTGATGCAAGCTGGGCTGTGGATTTGCAAGTATCCTCTCTCAAGTGGTTGTGTGGATCAGTTTTTTTTATATGGTGCAGAAAGTGTTCTGAATGTTTCATTCAAAGGCTTATTTGCACAAGGTTGTGTGTTCCACTAACACTTGAATCTGCTTCAGACAGTACAGCTGCTTTGGATCTCAACTCTGAAGCCACAATCAACACTGGTAGTTCAAAAGTTAGCACAACTCTGCAGCCTTTTGTTATGTGTCTTTGAAACTGAGCTCACGCCTCCCAATTTGAAGGGCTGTGTTGAGTTAACCCAGTAAACACTACAATGTCCTTTGATAGCTCTTTTAGTGTATGTGTGTGTGCTAATAAAGAAGAAGTTCTTGCTGCACTGCATTTCATAATAGCCATGTGAAATTTCCTCTTTTTCGGCAACGCTTAAGTGGCCACCTCACTCTATAATGAACCAAAGGGCAAAAATTTGTTTTCACACAGCTTTCCTTTGGAGTTAATGATAGAATTGGTGTGCATTACTGGTCCCTCCCCCTACCTGGCCAATCCCCTGGCAACGTCTCCCCAGGCAGGATTGGGCGATTGGCTGAGGTCAGCGGAGTCCTCCAGGTATACAGCCTGGGGAGGGCGAAGCCAGCCCGTACTACCGGGAGCCGCACTGGGATCTGGGGGGCTGTGTGTGACCACGCAAAAGGCGCCCCCCATTTGATGTGGGGAGCAGTCATTTTCCCCATTTCCAACAACACTCAAATCTCAAACTCTTCAAATCAAAGCTGACTTCTTTTTCTTTGCTTTCCCCCTTTCCTTTTCCCCTTTACGAAAAGCCTGCCAGGAGTTCTGCAAACTTCATGTTTGTGTTGCATTGCTATAGATTCCTGCAGAATCAACAGTCAGCTGAAAGTGGTTTGTAGGAGTCAATGTCGCAGCTGCAGCCCTGCTAAAGAAGGACGCCAAGTGAGGTGTGAAGTTGCACAAACATTTGTGTCTAGGATCTTGGGGCCTCTCTTTCTGCATACGTACCCATCTGAGTTCTGCACTTAACTGACAAATTTTGTTTTTACAGCAAAAGGCAGAATAGACTCCAGCTGACGCCCTCCCAGCTGTACTCACTTTGCTGCTCTAAGAGTAGCAGAATCACAGCACTCCTATACGTGCTGTGTGTTCCTTCACCAACTTATGCTCCTCGGTAACATAAATAGCCAAGACTAGGAAAACAACAACACATCCATCAAAGCAGATGTCCTGGGCATGAAAGCCTATAGTCTGAGTCAAGCAGTCTGTAAGTGAAATTGAAATTTTTAAGTGTTTTGAGACAAACCTGAGAAGAAGAAGAAAGCTCACACTTCTGAAAGGCTGTCAAATGCAACTGGAAATATCTGGGTCACCCAATTTTTTCCATTCTTGTTTTCAGTCATTGCCCACCCACCCCCTGAATTCCATGCCATCCATTATGTTTTTGTTTTCCATTTTAAATCATTCCAATGATAATTTAATTAGATAGATGATAGATAGATGATAGATAGGTAGGTAGGTAGGTAGATAGATAGATAGATAGATAGATAGATAGATAGATAGATGAATGATAGATAGATATAGATGCATTTTGGAAATGACAAAGCACATTGATCGTATTGATTTTCTGCCAAGGAAATCACAGATTTGATTCCAGGGCTGCCAGAAGGAGAACTTTATGAAGCATGACAATTCTTCGATATTTAAAGATTTTAGTGCATATGGTTCTCAAAGGTTCAGACAGGGTATGCTCCAATCCTGACCTGGAGATGTGGGGAGTTAAACCTGAGCTCTTCTGCATGCAAAGTAGATGCTGTACCGCTGAACTATGGCTCTTCCCTTTTCATTTTGTATTAATATATTAATAGTAATTACAAACCACCCAATGGGCAGTTTCCTTGCTATATTATTTTTTTCATGCATGACATGTAAGTATATGTATGTATACATGCGTAGCACATTTCACCCATGTAATTCCTACATATAATTATTCTTGCTGTTAAGAAATATGATGAGAGCCCTCTATCTGTGAATATTTCCCCCACCTCTACTAAGTGTGCATCCTGTAAATTCAGCAATCATTGGTTTCCTTTCTGAGAATTTCAATACTAGTGCTTCTGCAGTTAATTCATGATGCCTACCTGAAAATTCTAGGTCAACATTCATTTTAAAATTAAAGGTTTCAGTTATCCAATAATACCCTCATTTCCTTTCATCCTGCACACAAGAAACAAATGCTGGGGGGTGGGCGAAGCAACTGTTTATCTGATGAACATAAAAATACAATTCAATGTGAAGCTGAACTACAAGTCACAATAAATTAAAAGAATGATAAATTTAGCTTTGGAGACCAAGCTCCAAAATTGTACGAATTGATCTTGTTTGCTTTGGAACTTTCCTGTGTTATAATAGAGTCATGATTACAACTCCAGCTATCTGCCTTACTGCGAATGTCTAAGACGATCCCAGATACGTTTCAAGAAGATTAACAATCCAGCGAATGCCAACAGTTAAATAAATGTGGTCTGGGATTTACTGGTGGATATGTTGGGAAAGCATACAGGAAGCTGCCTATACTAAGTGGTCTATCTTGCTCAGGAATCTACAGTGACTGACAATGGCTCTCAATGGTTTCAGACAGCTGTCTTTCCCAGTCCTACCAGGAGATGCAGAGGACTGAAACTGGGATCTGGGAAACTGCATACAGTACAAAGCATCTGTTCTAGCGCTGAACAACAGTGTGTGTGCATGCACAAGTGCTCATATTTAGAAATTAATCATTCATATATATATATATATATGTGTGTGTGTGTGTGTGTGTGTGCGCGCAGAAACAATATATATATTGTTTCTACAAATTTCTGGGCACTCCCTACTAGTTAACCATATTTGGCATATTCGGTGCAACATTATATACAGTGGTGCCCCGCAAGATGAATGCCTCGCAAGACGAAAAACTCGCTAGACGAAAGAGTTTTCCGTCTTTTGAGGTGCTTCGCAAGACAAATTTCCCTATGGGCTTGCTTTGCAAGATGAAACGTCTTGTGAGTTCTTGCAAGTTTTTTCCCTCCCCCCCCCTTTTTCTAAGCCGCTAAGCCGCTAATAGCCGCTAAGCCACTAAACCGCTAATAGCGCTAATCCGCTAAGCCACTAATAGCCGTGCTTCGCAAGACGAAAAAAGCACAAGACGAAGAGACTCGCGGAAAGGATTAATTTCGTCTTGCGAGGCACCACTGTATTACTTTAGATAGATGGATACCTATCTAATCCATATAAAAGCTAATTCTTCAGTTTGTGTGGTTCTTTGTCATGCTTCATGTACACTGGTACCTGGGGTTACTGACACTTCAGGTTACAGACTCCGCTAACCCAGAAATATTACCTCAGGTTAAGAACTTTGCTTCAGGATGAGACAAGAAATCGTGTGGCGGCGGCAGGAGGCCCCTTTAGCTCAAGTGATACCTCAGGTTAAGAACAGTTTCAGGTTAAGAATGGACCTCCAGAACGAATTAAGTTGTTAACCTGAGGTACCACTGAATGATGAAAATGATGAACTAGAGACAGTAGACTGGCTCTGTGCACCTTCCCCTTTACAATGTTCTTCCTTGGTGTCAGCACTGAAGAAAGTGAAAGGCGAGAAGAGGGAAGGAGTGAGCAGTGAGCTCTTGTTTCACCAACCTAGGAGAAGACCTTCTATCCACAGCAACAGAACTACAAGGGAATGTCGAGTTCAAAAGTTATAGGGGTGGTATATGAAGAAGTATGGGGTGGAATCGGTAGCCTCTTTCCCCAAACAGCCCCTGCCCATCAAATTGACCAATCATCATCCTGCCTGTATGTCTGCCTCCTGCCTCCACTACACACACACACACACACACACACACACACACACACACACACTTTCCACTCTTAAATGCCATATTGTATGTATTTTAATTAACTAAAAAAGAACCTTATGAGAAGGAGGTCTTTGAAAAGCCCTTGAATTACTTACCCTATGAATCAAGCCAACATTTGGTTTGAGTTGTTTGAAGTCACTTGATGAAAATTAACGAATAAAGGAAGAACTTTAAAACATATGACACATTTCTCATCACTTTATTGTGAGTTAACTGTGGGGCTCTTCAAGCATTACCCTAGCCTCATGGGAGCTGCTGTTCATGAGTGACTCCCATACAGCTGGGATAATGTTTAAATAGCCAAACCACATGGGTGGGGGAGCGATGGTTTGGGTTTATCCCCATTGACTCCACACTCAAGGTGCCAATTTTGTGGTTGGGACCCATATGGCCTACCTCGCCATGTGGTCGTGTTATTTGAATTTTATGTGCTCGTGTCACTTAAATGTGCCAGCTCCGGAGATATTACTCAAGAGAAACTGGCTCTATGTAGCTAGGGTAATGTTTTCAATTTATTATTGTATTTTAACATAGAGAAGATAGAATAACACAAAACTGATGCTAAGCCAAGTAAAAGAAAAACAGTCTCCACCTAGTTACAGCTTAATACTAGGTGAATACTTTTCGCCCAACATTTTCCTCTGGCTTATTGCTATTCCAGGAAAAAAAACATTATTTAGTGTCACTGCTTGATTACAAATGTCATTTCAGAAGTGCTTGAAAAAAGGCAGTTGCTTCATAAGAATAGCATGTCATAGGTAACTCTTTTCTTCTCTTGAGAAACATTCCAACATATATATATCTCTATATCTCTATATCTATATCTATATCTATATCTTTATCTATATCTATATCTATCTATATCTATTAGTAGAATCATGAAGAAACCTTCAATCTCACCAAACATCTACCATCCACTCTTAAGAATTCTTTAAGGAACCTGATAATATAGCTTTCGGTCACAATGGAATATCATATGTACTCATAGCCCTTTACAACATTCCTCCAATAACCCTGGACATATGTACATATATGTGAGAAAGTGCTAGCTACTTGATTCTATCACAAAACTGGTACTAATTCAATAGAGTTTTTAGATTTTTTATTTGTGTAGATGTATGTATTATTATTTTTACCTTCTATTGAATAAACAAGAGAGTCCCTGCAAATGTAACTTCATTTTATTATCTGGCATTTTATTTTGGAAATGTTATTTCATGCATTTCAAGATCCATGAGAATTCTGTAAACTTTAAAAAGTGGCTTATTCAGATTTTTTTTTTAAAAAAACCCAGTTTAATTAACTTTTAAATTTGATTATCTTCTGAATATGTTGTCATTTCTTCATATGCCTTATATGGAATTTCTAATTCACAAGTACTCAAAAACAGCAGGAATCAAATGAAACATTTCCCCCCTTTTATTACTGAATTTAAGGAAACATACCCTGCGTCTCCTCCCCCATCGTTCTGCCCGGACACTGAGGTCCAGCTCCGAGGGCCTTCTGGCGGTTCCCTCACTGCGAGAGGCCAAGTTACAGGGAACCAGGCAAAGGGCCTTCTCGTTAGTGGCCCCCGCCCTGTGGAACGCCCTCCCATCAGATGTCAAAGCGATAAACAACTACCTGACATTCAGAAGACATCTGAAGGCAGCCCTGTTCAGGGAAGTTTTTAATATGTGACATTTTAGTGTACTTTTCATCTTTGTTGGAAGCCGCCCAGAGTGGCTGGGGAAACCCAGCCAGATGGGCGGGGTACAAATAATAAATTATTATTATTATTATCAATTGAATTAGCGTACCTCAACACCCATTGCTTTTTTTAACTCCAAAATAATTTTGTCTTATGACAAGGGGCCCACTGTTATCTGCCTTTATTTCACACTTCAACTACCGCATTCTGAATGTAACTTCTTTCTAGTTATATGTAATCATAGAACCATAGAATTGTGGAGTTGGAAGATACCTCCAAGGATCATCAAGTCCAACCCTCTGCAGTGCAGGAATCTCAGCTAAAGCATCCATGACAGATGGCCATCCAACCTCTGCTTAGAAACCTCCAAGGAAGGAAAGTCCACCACCTTCTGAGATAGTCACGGTTTTTAACCACAACAAAGCTGTCTGTCTTTTCTGTTTTCAGTTTTATAATGGTTAAATGTTGTATGCATAGGCTGGGGCTCATCTGTCACTGAAATAACTCCTTACATTTTTCCTGGTGACATCACTATAGCACACAATTTGCTTTTGCATTTGTTAATATTCCTTGCTCATACAAATACCATGCTGATTGTTTTCTATAGCAAAAAATAAAGCAGTTGTTATAAACATTTTGGGTTTTTGGGTTTTTTGTTAAAATTTTATTCATTTTCAATACCAATCTTCCAATTAATGACAAATTAAATCAAATCAGTCCAAATAACAATAAAAACTATACCACCAATTATATAATCCACACACACATACGTATATAGGGGACTTCCCATGTTCCAGATGTCTAGAGATAATCATCCTCATTCATGTCTCTGCATTTTTGGCTATTTTTCAAATTCAAAACTAATATTATCCATCCTTATTCTCAGTCTGTTCAGTCATTGTTTCTGTGGCTCACATCTTCTGTAGCAAAGTGTTTATATTGTTAACACACAGGAGGCATTCCTCCCCCCCCCATCTTATTCTCTGTCCAGTTATATTGTTATAAACATTTTGTATCACTGAAGGTTTATGTTTCTCAGTAATTTAGATAGCCTGGCCTAAGCCAAATAAAAAGGGAAGTAGGATCCAGATGCTTAAATATGCAAATACTTTTTGGGATTTTTTTTTCCTGAGTCAACATGTTGTTTAAATAAAAGAATATGAATTAGAGAGTGGGTTACAGTTCTGCCAGAGAAGAATAATTAGATTAAACGGCTACACATATTTTAATAGATTTTTTTTTTTTTTGCCTGACTGACATGTATTTGAATCAAATTTCAGGGCCGTTGTTTCATAAAATGAAGAAATCCAGAACAACTACAATGCCCAGAACAAGGGAAAATGTAATTTACATTTCATAGAAGTTTTTTTCATTTTCATTTTTCATTTAATTGTTTGCTTACATGGGAAAATGATTCTATGATTGATTGAGTTCCTTTTTAACGGAAGACACATTTCATGGGTAATGGACTACAGTGGTACCTCGGGTTAAGAACTTAATTCATTCCAGAGGTCCGTTCTTAACCTGAAACTGTTCTTAACCTGAGGTACCACTTTAGCTAATGGGGCCTCCTGCCTCCGCTGTGCCGCCGCTGTGCAATTTCTGTTCTCACCCTGAAGCAAAGTTCTTAACCCGAGGTACTATTTCTGGGTTAGTGGAGTCTGTAATCTGAAGTGTCTGTAACCTGAAGCATCTGTAACCCGAGGTACCACTGTAATCGATGATGTTCAGAAGGCAGAAGCAAAATATACTTCTCTGAATCTAGACCAGGGTTCCCCAGACTTGGATCTCTAGTTGTTTTTGGACTACTATTCCTGACCACTGGTCCTGCTAGCTAGGGATGATGGGAGTTGTAGTCCAACAACAGCTGGAGGCCCAAGTTTGGGAAACCCTGCTCTAGACACAGAATAGTGAACCTATGGCTCTCCAAACGTAGCTAGACTCCCATCATCTTTTTTTAAAAAATAATTTTTATTAACCGACCAATCAAATCAAATCAAATCAAATCAAATCAAATCACATCACATCACATAAATTCCGAATTACAAAGCCGAATTTTAATTTTTTGTTGAGGGGACCCATATTTCAAGTTCCGAAGGGGGATTCCGATCATCTTCTTGCTGCTGCGTTAATATCCACAAACCATTCTATCCAGTCCTATCTTGCTGTTTCCAAATCTCATCTTGTTCATATATTTTTCTTTTTTTCTTTATGATCTCTTCTGATAATCTCCTTAAGCAGGTAAACACCAATTATAATCCTGTGTGAATTTTTCAGTTCGTCCAATCATCATATCGAGATGGTTTCCATATATCATCACTTTCATAAATAACAGCACTCTTTCCATCATTAGTCTCACAAAACTGTCGCCTTTTGTCCCTCTGAGGAGGCTCACCCACAATATGAAAACAGATCTGTTCCTCTTCCCAGACATAAGTCTTTCGACAGAACTTGCCAATATGGCGACGCTATTTTTTGCTGCGTCATTCCAAAGCTCTTATGCTTTCCACGATCTTCTTAAAACATCCTTTGGTTAGTCTTAAATCCACAGCTTAAGTCATTTAAACGGCATTTCTGACTTGTGACTTGGGGGGGGGGATTCTTGGTTAATCACATAGAGAAAAGAAAGGAAAGTCCCCCCCCCATCCAGTCCCATTGCCAAACATACCGAGCCTTGGTGTGTTTTCTCATGATTTATTCCTGTTCCTCCGACCCGTCTTATTTATCAGAGATCTCTTCAGTTAGCAGTCTTTACTCCCCCTTCTTCCTTGAAACATGTGCATTAGCTTCCACCTAATTGTTTCTTTTGAAGTCGCTGCAGCTAGAGGCGCGAATCAGAGACAGCGTCCAGGAGCGCCGAGATCCACACAAGGGCTTTCTGCCTAGTGCCCCCATCCCATATTCAGGGGTGGTATAGGGCACAGCAGGCAAGGTCAGTCCCCCCCACATGCTGGGGGGGGAGGCTGTTTACTCCCATCACAGCCTCTTAATTACCTCGTGTGGGTCAGAGAGATGTTATTGTCAGCCATCTTCCGATGCGCCCCTAGTGGCCCCTCCTAGACTTCCATCATCTTGACCATCATTTTGAGCCAGTGTGGTGTAGTGGTTAAGAGCGGTGGACTCATAATCTGGTGAACCGGGTTCGCTTCCCCGCTCCTCCACATGCAGCTGCGTGGTGACTTTGGGCTAGTTACACTCCTCTGAAGTCTTTCAGCCCCACTCACCTCACAGAGTGTTTGTTGTAGGGGAGGAAGGGAAAGGAGATTGTGAGCCGCTTTGAGACTCCTTAGGGTAGTGATAAAGCGGGATATCAATTCCAAACTCCTCCTCCTCTTCTTCCTCTTCTTCTTGGCCATGCTGTCTGGGGCTGAGGGCATTGTAGTTCAGCAACATCTGGATGGCCAAGGATTTTCTACCCCCTGCTCTAGTTCTTCCAGTTAGCTACAGTCACTAATTCTTTTTCAGTTTTCCATTTTGGCTCCAGGATAACAGTCTTCTCCCACACCTGCATCAGATTGCCCAAAGACACTTCCAAAAATCATTTGGGGCTGCAGTGTTCTAACAGCTATTACTGAAGTTTTCTAGCAGATGTCAATGGTATGATTCCAGACCAAATATTGACCATCTCAGCCTCACCCCTGCCTCTTTGCCCAGAGTCTGATGTAAAGAACATGTTGCCTTGAATTTGCCTGCTTTTGGGAGGTCACCAAATGGCAAGATTTTGGAAGCTGTCCTTTCAAATAGCCAGAAGAAAAGAAAATGAAACTTTGCTTTCTCTCTTTGGCCATCTTTTCTCTTTTACAGTCATATGCATACTGCCTACTCTGAAGTAAGTGCTACTGACTTCAGTAGGACTTACTCTCTCCCAAGTTAGTGTGTATAGGTTCGTAGATCAAAAAGCAGGTGAGGAAAAAAACTGCATGGCTTTCTATTTCTCGTCTGTTTTGCAGACTTAGGTTAACAATTGCCTGTGGCTTGTTTCACACAATATGATAAGCCTAACTATGGCTTACCAGGACTGAGTGAATATCCTGGTTCTTGGAAAGGAGCTTCACTCCTATCCAGTTCCACTTGGAGATACTGGGTTTGTAGTTGGGACCTTTTGCACGCTAAGCATCCGTTCTTCAACTGAGCTACAACCTTCCCATAAACATCCACCAGCTTTGTCCCCTGTGTGACTTGATGTTAGTTGGCTAAGGATGCAAATGAAATCTAGCATGCCAAAGGCACAAGATGTCCCTGTGTGGCTCCATATTTTCAGATAACGTTTTATCTGGTGTCTCATTTTCGAAAGGCAATAAATATGACAGTTCCTCTCTAGACTCTCCTCCCCACTTCCCACCAGTCATGTGAAGAATGTATTAATATCACTTTGATATATTTGTGGAATGTGGATTCTAGTGGGATTTTTTTCTGAACTTGGTGGGGGGAGCATAAATGGGAGCAGGCTCCAGGAGGATGGAATCTCTACTCCCTCCAGGAGGCAGGGATGGAATTTCATTTGTACCACACTTTCATTCTGCAATTCCTACTACTTCTGCCAGAGTATTGTAGCCCAATATTAAATCATTTGTTCCTAACTGCGGGTCAATGTGAATGTCTTCTGAATGACCTTGAGACAATGGGGTGTTGGAGGTGGGGGGGGGGAATAAAATCAGCCATACAGCTTTATTTTCTTCCTGGGAACTGGAAAAGTGTAGGTTCAAAAGAATTGCTTGAAAGCAGGTTCAAAAGAGTTGCTTGAAATTGTCCACTGTTTAAATATTTGCTATTATATACAGGTTGATTGCAGATGAAATGCAATAAGAGAGACATGTGTTTTCTTAATGTGTATCGAGAGTTGCAGCCAATAATCCTTTACAAAGAACAGACTCATTGGAATTAATGGAGCTGTTAGTAATGTCTATTAATGTCAACAAGTCTACGTTGAGCAGGGTTGGGAGAGAAATTTGATTCAATTTACAGTTGAATATATATCTATCAAATTCACACTTTCTGGAGCACTTTGAGAACCAAAACACAGCCATTATTTTTTTTAATTCACACATTTGAATTTTGTGATGCAGGTGTCTAACCAATGTTTACAAAAGTGTGCATTAAAGTAAATAGATTAAAATAACATACAAAAATGCATCATGTTAAGATAATGTGTTTGCAAAAATGTGTGTATTAATCAAAACTGTTTACAAAAATGTGTTTATTAGGAGAAATTCACATTTACAATGCTGAATAAAAAATGCTGAATTGGCTTTTGCCAATTGTTGCAGAAATGTGAAGAACTGCATTCCATATTGAAAAAAAATGAGATACTTAGAAAAACAAAGCTGACAGGTCTTTCCGTCCCTGACTCAGAGTATCAATAACATTGGATTTAAGCCTAAACATCTATAGCTAGTACATGCTACATAAGGTATGTACAGTTTCATGAATGAATATTGTAGATTATTATTTACTAAGTCCGTATTAAAACTTTATTGTTAAAGTTGGCAGTGAACTGAAAAGACATGCAACATTTTGAAGTGGAGGCCACTCTGAAGGTGTCTCACTGCAGCCCAGCTATGCATCTGCAATAGAAGCTGGCTGTGTGTGATACCCATTGTCTAGCCTCTGTGGCATTCCCAAGGTACAATCCCCCACCCTAAGAGCAGCTTTGCACCTTAAAAAGAATCATTTTATTTATGTATAGATGGACTGATATGAAAGCTCCTGCAGTGTTCTTCAGCAGAAAGAAATGAAGACAGACAATATCTGAAGCATCAAGGAGCAAGATTGAAAACGGAGAGCTGAAGAAGACAGATGAGTCCACATGTATTGACTTCTCCTCCTTTCCTGCTCTCTCATTGCTTCCCCCTTATCTAAGAGTCAGTATTATATTTTCTGCAATACAGTGGTAGCTCTGGCTATGAACTTAATTCATTCTGGAGGTCCTTTCTTAACCTGAAACCGTTCTTAACCTGAGGTACCACTTTAGCTAATGGGGCCTCCTGCTGCTGCCACGCCACTGGCGTGCGATTTCTGTTCTCATCCTGAGGTAAAGTTCTTAACCCGAGATACTACCGGGTTAGTAGAGTCTGTAACCTGAAGTGTTTGTAACCCGAGATACCACTGTACAGTAGTTTCCTCTCCCATTGATCCAAACAACAAAAGCATAATCACATACGGAAGTGTGCAAAGGTTAGAAGGGACTGACGGAAGGTAATTTATGCCCAGGATGTATTGGGTATGGTAGGATTCCTTTCCTAGGCTCTGGTGTCAGTCACAGTAGCACCACAATATGTACATAAGCTCCTTGTTAATTCAAGGCAACACAGACCTGGGAATTCACTGCAGTGCATCTCTGTAGTAGGCGGAAAGAATAGTTTCAAAGCATGAATAAAACAAAACAGATTCAGAGCACCAGAGGCTGCCTTTTATTTTCTGGAGCATGTCCCCATTCCTTTGCGGATGTCAGTGGCACCTTTCCCAGTTATAATAAACCAGCTTTTAAACTTCTTTTCAGAGTTCTTCCTGGGGCAAACAGCCATTGACGTCAGTAAGATATTTTTTATTAGACAACAAAATGAACAGTGATCAGGGGTGGCTGTGTTGTTTTCTGTGTCAACCAGTAGCAACGGTATCTCACCGAAAGTTGTGTGACATCTTGAAAAGAAATCAGCCATGGAAATTGATGCATACTCATGAGAACCACTGCTGGCATTTGTGCATAGTTGTGCATTTGAGACACGGCAACCATGCGGTCTGTTGGCAGAGTCTAAACTCAAAGCATGAGAGACTTAAACCTTGTCCTCGATCAGTTCGAGTTGGGGATAAACATTGACATGTAGGGTGTGCTTGGGTAGATATAAATAAGCTATCATGAATTAGACTTAAGCATTTAATAACAGGATAAAGCTAGGTAGGAGAAGCTGAGTTCCTGACGGCAAGGTGTCTGAGAGACTTAGATCTGTGGTGGTCAGGCTCCTTCTTGAAAGCATTCCTAATGCTCCAATATTCTCTTTAGTTACGGATTGTGTGGTTGCCTCTCAGCAGTCATTGAACTGCAGTTGGATAACAGCATTGGCAAGCCACAGCCATACAGTTTGAGGGCCTAAAGGCACAAGGAGTTACTGCAGAACAGCCAAAAGATACATTACAGGTAGCCTAATAAATTTAAAGTTACTCACTTGTAACACTTTGTGGTGAGCAATTAGATGGGATATTACCCGAATACCTTTCCTAATATCACCACAAAAGAAGAGATGGACATCTAAAGAGGGGTGGTGCTTCGTGATATTCCTGAAGTGGGGGCATCTCCTCACCCTTGGTCCATGTGGCTATGACCCTGGGATTTGATCAATTACCCTCTGCAATTGGCAGGCACAACCAGATTTTTCAGTGGCTTCTGAAAGCTATCTGCATGATTGGAAAGGGGTACAAAAGAGCAGAATATACCTTGGAGCACTTTGCATAGTAACAAAAGATCATGAGGCACTTGTCATATAGAATGCAAAGGTAGAGACCGTGCTCGCTGCCTCTGATCAGGCTGGTGAGAACCAAGACGGCGGCGCTGACTCATGGCAAGTGAGCCCTGACAGGAGTGGGGATCAGTCAGAGAAGACGATGCAGTGAAGGGCCCCTCAGTTCATGATTTGGGCTCATGATGCTATTGGGGTGGTCACACATGTTCTCACTTTCAGTATTGTTTGCTCCAGCAAAAGTTCTGAAGTGGCCACACTGCTTCATTTCCATTCAGTGTATACCAGCTCCATCTGGTACGCAGACTGAGACCCTACCTGCCCGTGGACTGTCTCGTCGGAGTGGTGCATGCTCTAGTTATCTCCCGCTTGGACTACTGCAATGCGCTCTACGTGGGGCTACCTTTGAAGGTGACCCGGAAACTACAACTAATCCAGAATGCGGCAGCTAGACTGGTGACTGGGAGTGGCCACCGAGACCACATAACACTGGTCTTGAAAAACCTACATTGGCTCCCAGTACGTTTCCGAGCACAATTCAAAGTGTTGGTGCTGACCAACGGCCTCGGCTCAGTATACCTGAAAGAGCGTCTCCACCCCCATCGTTCTGCCCGGACACTGAGGTCCAGTGCCGAGGGGCTTCTGGCAGTTCCCTCGCTGCGAGAAGCCAAGTTACAGGGAACCAGGCAGAGGGCCTTCTCAGAAGTGGCACCTGCCCTATGGAATGCCCTCCCACCAGATGTCAAAGAGAAAAACAACTACCAGACTTTCAGAAGACATCTGAAGGCAGCCCTGTTTATAGGGAAGTTTTTAATGTTTAACAGACTATTTCATTTTAATATTTTGTTGGAAGCAGCCCAGAGTGGCTGGGGAAACCCAGCCAGATGGGTGGGGTATAAGTAATAAATTATTACTATTATTATTACTATTATTATTATTATCCTACAAATTCATGCTAAAATCCAACCAATGTTTATTTTTGTCCCATTTTCGTCACTCAGTAGCCCCTCCGGATAGCAATAATGTGGCACCATTAAATCCACCACTCTTATTGTGTCAATAACATGTTGCAGAATACATCTGCCCCCCAAAAAACCCCTCAACACAGTGTGGTGAGAGCCAGTGTGGTGTAGTGGTTAAGAGAGGTAGTCTCGTAATCTAGGGAACCGGGTTCACTTCCCCGCTCCTCCGCATGCAGCTGCTGGGTGACCTTGGGCCAGTCACACTTCTCTGAAGTCTCTCAGCCTCACATAACTCACAGAGTATTTGTTGTGGGGGAGGAAGGGAAAGGAGAATGTGAGCCGCTTTGAGACTCCTTAGGGTAGTGATAAAGCGGCATATCAAATCCAAACTCTTCTTCTTCTTCAAATTTTGAGAGGCCCTTAGATGCACAAGACAATTTGAAGAAGCGGACCATTTGGATCCCTTCCAGTCGGGATTCAGACCTCATCATGGGACTGAAACTGCCTTGGTCGCACTGGTTGATGATCTCCGGCGGGCTAGGGACAAAGGTGAGAGCTGTTTCCTAGTTCTGCTGGATCTCTCAGCGGCGTTTGATACCATCGACCATAACATCCTTCTGGACCGTCTTGAGGGGCTGGGAGCTGGGGGCACTGTCATACAGTGGTTCCGCTCCTTCCTCCTGGGCCGTGTTCAGAAAGTGGTGGTGGGGGATGAGTGTTCAGACCCCTGGGCTCTCACTTGTGGGGTGCCTCAGGGTTCTGTCCTCTCCCCCATGCTTTTCAACATTTACATGCAGCCGCTGGGAGAGATCATCAGGAGGTTTGGGCTGGGTGTTCATCAGTATGCGGATGATACCCAGCTCTACCTCTCTTTTAAATCAGAACCAGTGAGGGCGGTGAAGGTCCTGTGTGAGTGTCTGGAGGCGGTTGGAGGATGGATGGCGGCTAACAGATTGAGGTTGAATCCTGACAAGACAGAAGTACTGTTTTTGGGGGACAGGAGGCGGGCAGGTGTGGAGGATTCCCTGGTCCTGAATGGGGTAGCTGTGCCCCTGAAGGACCAGGTGCGCAGCCTGGGAGTCATTTTGGACTCACAGCTGTCCATGGAAGCACAGGTCAAATCTGTGTCCAGGGCAGCTGTTTACCAGCTCCATCTGGTACGTAGGCTGAGACCCTATCTGCCTGCGGACTGTCTCGCCAGAGCGGTGCATGCTCTGGTTATCTCCCGCTTGGACTACTGCAATGCACTCTACGTGGGGCTACCTTTGAAGGTGACTCGGAAACTACAACTAATCCAGAATGCGGCAGCTAGACTGGTGACTGGGAGCGGCCGCCGAGACCATATAACACCAGTCTTGAAAGACCTACATTGGCTCCCAGTATGTTTCCGAGCACAATTCAAAGTGTTGGTGCTGACCTTTAAAGCCCTAACGGCCTCGGTCCAGTATACCTGAAGGAGCGTCTCCACCTCCATCATTCTGCCCGGACGCTGAGGTCTAGCGCCGAGGGCCTTCTGGCGGTTCCCTCATTGCGAGAAGCAAAGCTACAGGGAACCAGGCAGAGGGCCTTCTCGGTAGTGACCCCCGCCCTGTGGAACGCCCTTCCAGCAGATGTCAAAGCGATAAACAACTACCTGACATTCAGAAGACATCTTAAGGCAGCCCTGTTCAGGGAAGTTTTTAACGTGTGATATTTTACTGTATTTTTGGTTTTTATGGAAGCCGCCCAGAGTGGCTGGGGAGGCCCAGCCAGATGGGCGGGGTATAAATAATAAATTATTATTATTATTATTATTATTATTATTATTATTAATCTGCAGTGAAGTGTGCTCTTATGATCCAGCCACTCAGACCTTTGCTACGTTTCTGTAGCTGGCTTCCTTGAAAACCAAGAGATTCGTAAGATCTTTAACATTCACAAGGATGTGCTGTATTGTACAAAATTCCCTTAATCCTATGATCTAAGTATATTCGTGTTTGGTTTGGGAACAAGGTAAGATGATTTCTGTGGGATAGCAACCAGGTACTCACTGCTAGAAAATATTTTACCCCCTCTTTTCCTAAATTAAACAAAAGCCTGAGGCATTTTGTTGCACTGTGGTAGATTATGAACAGATTCAGAATTGTGACACACCAGGAAATTTGAATGGAATAGATTGCAAAGTCAATGATTTATCTTCTTTGCGGAGTCCCACATTTAACTAAACTAAGATCTGAAATTGTCACTTTGAATTTGCTTTCAGTTCTTTCCAATTCTAACTGTTTTGACTCTAGCGCTTGGCTCTAGGATTTGGAGACATTAAAGAATATTCTGTATGACAATTATAAAATATTTCTCCATATTTTATCAGTCAATGGGCACATAACATGTAAAAAGCAACTGACCATCTGAAAGTCGTTTGGTTTTGAAGCTCTGGAAGCTGTTTGAAAGCTCTAGAAGCAGTGCTGTTTTCTGAAGTTTTATTTCAGTGTTTAGCTATCTGTCATCCAGAAGTGCAATGTTTACTTAAATGCTACAACTTCAGTGTTGCAAATTAACAGGCACTGTCGTAAATTAGGAGCGTTGGCTTTAAACAGTTGTGTTGAATGTTATAATTAAAAACAGCTCCACAAATGTTTTTCTCTTTGGGACCAAAATTGCAGAAATATCTATATTTAAAAAAGCACCAAAGTCCCAAAAAGAAACAGTCAATATGTACGATGCTAAATGTCCAAAAGGATTATATTATTATTGGCCAGAGAAAAATGCCGAATCAAATTTGAAGTGCTGAAAAGTTTGAGGATTGTTACAACTGTTGTTCTGAGTTTCTCTCTGGATTGCAGAGATGAAGATGATGATGATGCTAATAATAATAATAATAATAATAATAATAATAATAATAATAGATATCTTGGTAGAATTAGTTTTTAACTGATGTTTTAGTGTGTAATCAGATAACCATGCCAATTATTTCTCTTGAGTCCTGACCAATCGATACTTGTATGCATTGGTTGAAGTATTAGAAAACTCATTGTCATTGACACTGAAAAATGAATAGCAATGCACACCTTCATCAATACTGGATGTCACACTGAATGGATGTTTGTTCATCCTATCCTACTGGTCTGAATGCACATGTGTATATGTCTTATAGAAGATGTTTTCTGTGCAATGGCATTTGCACAGAGTGCTGCCTCAGGCATTCAGAAGGTGGACCTATAGGCCCAAATTTCCTCCTTGGTAGGGTGGGATCCTCTACTTACGTACGTGGAAAATTTCTTCCACACATGCAATGTTCATTCCATGCAGTGAAGGCAATTGCTGGATAGGCTTTTGGATGACTGAACAGCCTTCTACGTGACACTTAGGTTGCATACACACTAGGACATCTGTAGCAGAAAATTCTTCATTTTGGAATTGTTCATCCTTGCCATCAACATGTTGGTTTCAGTCTAGATTGATTCTAGATCCTGCTGCCCATGATGGTGGTTTTGGTTACTTGATGCATTTTTGAAAACCCTGCCCTTGATTATATTATTCTTTCTTTCTTTTTCTCCCTGTGCATGTCCCAAGTGGGTGAAGATGGAGGCAGGGATTGTGATCTTGGTAAAGGCTCACCACAACATCATTGAGAAACTGGGCCTGCCTCCATCTGTGTTAATCTGTTTTAAAATGAACACACTGTAGGGTAATGCAGAATCAATCTGCAATGAGATTTTGGTTTCACAAGGAAACCAGCTTCTCAAGAAGCTCTTAACCGGGACAAAAAAATCTAGATTATTCATGGACTGAATAGGGGAAAAAAGTACTCAGTCTCCATGGATTCTCTAATAAAATGTGTATGCAGCTGATGGGGTTTGTTTCTACATAATGATTAAGATATCATATCTAACTAAATACAATAAAGCCATCAAGTGTGGCTTACTATGTGGCCACATGAAGTGATTTTAAATCAGCCTCCATGTGGTAAGCATCACATGTAAGCCAGCCCTACATCACCACAAGCTAACTTTAACATGTCAGTTTTAAACCATGGCACATATGTCACCCGAATGTACCTCCACAGGGTGATATACCTTATGTAGTAGGGCAGCTCAAAGCCATGTTTTCAGTGTTTCATCCTGGTGTGTTAAATGACAGATCTTATATTCAAATGAAGTATTTGTTTAGCATATGTGTCTCACATGATAAACTATCCTATAGTGACTACATTTAAAGGGTACAATTGATTGTAATCATCAGCAGGGAGGAAAACGAGGTTTAGCAGTGAGCGCAGAAGAAATATATTTGATTTAATTTCTATTGATTTGATTTGATTTCTGTACTGCGCAGCATTACAAATCCTTGAAACAGTTTACAACATTAAGAAAGACATGAAAATGCTATGCAAAGAACAAATACCATAGACAGTGTATGTCAAAGAGCCAGTTGTACATGTCAACCATCTTCCCACTGTACTTCCTCTAACGAACTGGGAAGGACCCATTGGTGCTGCAATCTGTGAGCAGCTGCCCCGTGTGGTGAGTCACTGAACTGCAGGTGTCAGCTTCTCATCAAAGGACCATATGACTTTTGACTGGCTGGTCAACTGGCTCCTTCTGGACAGAAAGTATTGTAGCTCTGTGAGCGGGGGAACTACCATTCCCAGGATTCTATGTGGAAGATGTGCTTTAAATGTGCATTGGGTGTGCTTTAAATTTATGGCGTGGATCTACCCATTATGACTCTGAATACCGATTGTGGGCTATTGCCTTCATGTCCTGCTTTCCAAAGGTATGTGCTTGGCCACTTTGAAAGAAGGGATGCTAAGCTAGATAGCCATTTTTTGTTGAATCCTGCTGGGAAACAAACTCATCCACCCACTAGTTTTGACTTTTGTTCATGCCAGTGATTTGTTCTACCCCCTTTCTGGTTAAAGGTAAGCTGATTAGAAGGGGCCTGGCATTCTTGGATCCCTTCACCACAATAGGACAATTCAGACAAACCTTCTTGTGTGATCAAAGAACACAGGGGAGGCATTCTATCCTTGATGTACTACAGATGTGCAAGTTGAGTGTGCATCGGCTTGCTCTGCAGTGCAGCGTCTACACAATTGCAGCAGGTAGAGTTACTGAATGTGTGTTCAGTACTAATATGCATATATAACTGAATGTGTTATAGGCTCTGCTCAGACATGAAGCATGGTGCCAAAGGGCCAGGGGTTTGCCTTTGATCACCCTGCAGATTCAATAGTGTGTGTCAAGTACAGTGGTACCTCAGGTTAAGTACTTAATTCGTTCCAGAGGTCCGTTCTTAACCTGAAACTGTTCTTAACCTGAAGCACCACTTTAGCTAATGGGGCCTCCTGCTGCGGCTGCGCCGCCGGAGCACGATTTCTGTTCTCATCCTGAAGCAAAGTTCTTAACCCAAGGTACTATTTTTGGGTTAGCGGAGTCTGTAACCTGAAGTGTATGTAAGCTGAAGCGTATGTAACCCAAGGTACAACTGTAATGTCTTTATCAATGCAGACAGCCAAGCAAATTCATGGCGGAAAACCTTATCACTTGATGAGCTGTTTTTTTGTTTGGGGCTGATGTCAAAGAAGAATCTATGGTTTTGTCTTAGCATTTTACCCACAGTTATCACCATGGTGTCTCGGGAGCTTCAAAGATATTGTGTAAAATACACAAAGACATACTTTTTCTTCTTCACTTGCAAATTATGTGTTAGAGGTTTGGGATTGTGGATATTTTTAACTTTTTATTTGGAGTAGTTAAATTTAATGGATGGTAAAATCCATGGTCATTCTCAGCTCCTGAAGAAATGAGTTCCATACTCAGTTTCTCCAATTACTGCACTTCAAGTTAGCTATAAATTCTTATGGTGAGATTCCTGTTTTTGGTGGAGGAAAGTTGCTGCAATTAAATGATCAAACTGAGCTGATGGGGTGAGTGTCTTACATTAAATGTGCAATCAGAGAAGTCACCTCAATGTGTTTGCTGTACTTTTTGGGGGGCGGGTAGGTCTTTTCTGTTTTACCGCCCACCTTGTCATTATGCAGAAGATTGGATCAAAGTCTGGAGAGTTTTGACAGGAGGCAGCTAAAGCTTTTGGAACTCTGAGAAACACAAGAGGCCTGGAATGTGGAATGTACAGGCAGGTTAAATCTTTCCCATAAAATGATAATGATTAGCAGCAGGGGAGGCGGGGTCAATATCTGCATTCCTGCTATTGTTAAAATTGTCACCTTTAACAGTCAGATTACAGTTTGTCTTTCTGCAGGCTCAGGAAGGCATTGTTGTTTTGGCTATATCCTTTGCACAGGTAATACACGGGTTAAAAAAAGAAACAAGTACACAGAGCATCTGCACTTTAAAATTCTGAAGTCACATCATAGTGCCATTATGGCCATAGGAATAAAATGGGAAATGTTTTTTCCTTGAAAATATTGTCAATATTACAATATTACAAATATTGCAGTATTACAGATATTTAGGTAAAGGTTAATGACCCCTGGATGGTTAAGTCCAATCAAAGGCGACTATCTTGCTTTCAGGCCAAGGAAGTCAGCGTTCATCCACAGACAGCTTGCCATCTCATGTGTGACTAAACAACTTTTGGCGCAACAGAACACTGTGACAGAAACCAGAGCACACAGAAACACCGTTATTTATCTACTTGCACTGGTATGCTTTTGAACTGCTAGGTTGGCAGAAGCTGGGACAGAGCAATGGGAACTCACCCTGTCGTGCAGATTTGAACTGCTGACCTTCCGATCAGCAAGGTTCAGTGGTTTAGACCACAGTGCCACCTGCATCCCCATCAACCTCAGTATTGTCTTCACAGCCTGGCAATGGCTTTCTGGGCTTGAGACATGAGATGCTCCCAGCTTTACCTGGAGATGACAGGAATTGAACCTGAAACCTTTCACATGCAAAACATGTGCTCTATCACTGAGCCATCTCCAAAAGGATGTTTGTGTGACCTGCTGGGCACTTTCATGCCTGTTTTTGACCACATGATGTTGCTAGGCCTGTCTGCCACTGCCCCAGTTAACTGCTGCTCTCCAGGTGGCCATAGCAGGGGGATGTCCCATGCCCTGTGGGACCCTGGACTTCTCACCTGGACGTCCAACCCTAGTTGCACCATTCCAACCGTTCCTCGAGGTGCCAGACATTGAACCTAGTACCTTTTACATGCAAAGCGAATGCTCTACCATTGAGCTATGGTCCTGTTCCATGCATTAAGCTGGAGGTATAAATTAGGTTGGTTCACTTAAAAATGTGGACAGAACAAAATTACCCTGGTAACAGCTTTCAACTCTTTTAAAAGCTCTTGACTGTCTCCAGCTTGTCTAACTCTTTCCCAATCAAACTGAGGAAGGTTTGGTTCAGAAATTTCTGCTTCCTGTCTGAGGGGTGGGTGGGAAACCTACCACAAAATTTCTCACCTAATCATTTCATAATGACCCATCATGAAGTCTTCATCTTTTTCAGAGAGCGGAACTGACCTGAGGACCATTGTTTGAATAAAATCGACAGACTAAAACTACAACGCAGCTTCTTTTACAACTTGTCCCTTATGCTTCAGTTATCAATAGGAGCTGATTTAAGACAGCAGGCAAATGAGAAACATGCGTGCTACATTGTGGTGAGTGTGGTGCCAATTAAAATGCCATCCTTTGTGAGACTTCAAAGATAACAATCCGTTCCCAGCCCACAAAAGCATTATTAGAAAATAGAACTGAAGTCTCACTGAGGGGCTCATTGAGATGGAAGCTGGGACAGACAAAATGGCCGCTTCAGGACAGCGGCTTTCAATATCTTGGCTGATCCTTCTGTCACAATTTATGTTTGTTTGGTGTTGATGCTGTTGGTTTAGATTTTGTTATTTCTTTTTAAAAATGCAAAGATAAATGAATTTAAAAACAGTATATGATTTGCTGTGCCCAGGGCCATATTTTAGACCTCAAAACATGTAAATTTTGAGAGGCTGCATTCTAAAATAAACACAACACAAATTATGCACAAAGCTAATTGAATAATTAGCATTTTAAATTAGAAGTGCAAAGAGAAGGCACCTGCCAGATTTATCTAGGATGGAAATTGCATAATGAACTGTTTTAGTCCTGTTTGTGTTGTCCAGTGCAACTAGACACTCTGAAGTCTGAATCTTATTTACCACACATTCTTGAAGCGCTCTTTTGAGGTCTAGGACAGTCCAAAGAAGTAGACCGAATGTCTCCAACTTCAGAGTGGCTACTTCACATCCCATATGTGGAAGAATGGAGAACAGTTTCACTACCAAACTCATGACAAACAAGTAATATGAATAGAATTTTTTTTTTAAAAAAAAGTACATTACCCCAAAATCTAGTTGTCCATGGCCCATGCCTTGAGCTGAAATTATGTTTGACAAATGGGTAAGGAGAGACAAAGGACAAGTGCTTTTGAAAACTCCAGAAAATTTAGATGCATAGAGATCAAAGCCGAAGAAATATATCCATTGCCCAAGCATCGGGAGTTTGTGTTCTCTTTTCATAACTTGAACATGTGTGGCAGAGTGTGGTTAAAGCTTTTAAGAAAAGCAGAGGACTCTTTCCAAACAGTCCTTTTATGGAGGAAGGCAGTCGCATGAAACTCGCTCTGAAGAAACCCAGACGCACCAGGGTCAAACCACATAGGATGCTCAGTTGCATGTAATCTCTCCTCAACCACCACCCTAATATTTTCTCTTTCTCTTTTTATCTCCTACAAAAACCCTTTTTGCAAAGGCTGCAATCTGCAGTGGAAGATTGGTGTGGGGCGTGAAGCTTCCTTTAACCCTTTCCCTTCAGCCCCATCTTTTGATGTGAATCACTTCTCCCAAGTTGTTTTCCACGGAGCAACAAAAACACCGGGGGACCCATTATTTTACATGAAGGGAGGCAAGTAGCTTGTGTGGGGCGGGCAGTGATTTTTAGCTGCTTTTCCATTGCAGGTCACAGTCTCAACATCTGTGTCTTGTGAAAAAGAAAAGAGGACAGCAAGACAAAACCAAGTGACTCATTTAGCTACATCATCAGTATTGCTACTTTGGTCTAGTACAAAAAGTACAGGGTCCAGAGGCTTTACCTTGTGCCCACCCCCTGCCAATTTTTGCCAGTCATGCAGCTTTCTAAAAACAGGAGCTTATGAAGCCAGCCCCAAAGAAATGAGGATATCCCCCCCACTCCCACCCCTATAATTCAAGTACTGTTCCGGTGCTTGGCAGTCTCTAAGTAACATGGATATTGTGCTTGGCAGCACATAGGAAGCTCACATGTACTGAGTCTGACCACTGGTCCATCTATCTCAGAATTGGGTCCACTCACTGGCAGCCAGATTTCAGTCAGGGTCTCTCTCTGCCCTACTTGAAGATGCTGGGGATTGAACCTGGGACCTTCAGCATGCAAAGGCAGATGCTCTCTCACTGAGTTTGTCCCTTCCCACAAGTGGAAGGGGATGCTATGTGCCTCAGTCTTTGCCCATCTTCCCTGCAGATATGTTTTCAGGAATCAGCTTTACACTGAGGGTTAAGCTAGAAGTGAAGTTAGTTCATATGCATTTTGGTGATGTGAAAAAGCAGCAATGGGGCAGCCTGAGCAACCTCAAGATGGCAAGGGTAGAGTGAGCAGGGCTGAGAACTTCCCATGAAATGGCCATAGCTATTATAGAGATGAGACTTTTATAGGGAGAAAAAGAAGAGTTTGGATTTGATATCCCGCTTTATCACTACCTGAAGGAGTCTCAAAGCGGCTAACATTCTCCTTTCCCTTCCTCCCCCAAAACAAAAACTCTGTGAGGTGAGTGGGGCTGAGAGACTTCAGAGAAGTGTGACTGGCCCAAGGTCACCCAGCAGCTGCATGTGGAGGAGCGGGGAAGCGAACCCAGTTCACCAGATTACGAGTCTACCACTCTTAACCACTACACCACACTGGCTCTCTAGAATTAAACTTACCCATTCCACCATGGTATACTGGAGGAAGGGGAGAAGCATCAGGGAGAATGGGACAAAAACCTGGAGTCTTAATTCTCCTGGTGCTGTGAGTATCGTTGTCCCACTGCTAACACCAAGAGAAGGAAGCCTGTATGGAAGCTGAATGAGAGAAGCACTTTTTCCCTTTTGCGTCCACCCCATCCCAACCCACCACTGTCAAGAGAATGAAGCCTGTGCAGAACCTCAGCTGGGAGAGAGCATGGCAGTCAGGTGGATGACTGAGTGACTCCACCTTGGAACCAGGAAGCTTCCAACCCTCCTGAAACTGCAGAACCACCTGGGAGGGGAGGGAGATCTTTCACTTTATAAGACCCTCATGGATTGTCTGAAACTTTGCTTATGAATGGAGGAGGCACAGTCCCCTAGGCACAACAGCATACACCGCAAGTGTCTCATTTTAAGTTGGACATCCCAGATCAGATATGCCTCTGTCTGGATCCCAGATTGCCCTGGTTTTTGGTCCAGTGCTCTGGCGTGGGTCCTTCTAGTCCAGCGCTCTGGCGATCATCAGCAGGGTTGTGCCAGAGCACTTTCCTTCCAGTACTCAGGAATGAAAATATAGGGGGGAAATATGCATTTGACAGGCTTATTCTTGAGGAAACAGGTGACGCAGTGCAGAATGTTGCTTCTTACTGCAAAACATTTAGCACTGGGTCCACTGAGCTGTACGACGAAGCACCGACTCAGCAATGCTGCTATCAGCTGAATTGGATACTAGTTTTGGGGTATGTTTTTAAAATATTAGTTTCCTTATGCAAGGCAAGAGCTCTTTCACTCCATCCCATGCATGACTATTTCAGTGATCACAGGAGCAGACTGTCAGCCGGTTCTACTGTCAGCTGAGTGAATAGCTGCTGCTTCTCTTTTGTGCAATTCGTGGGTCCAATTTCCAAGGAGTCGGTAGTAGGGCCAAAGGAGGAAGGTGGGAATTCTTAGAGTCTAAGACTAAGACCCTGCCAATGTCACTCAGTCCAAATCTTCAGGCAACCGAAAGCACGGAAATTACAAAAAGATGTTCTTACAAGCATAAGGAGATAGTGCCAAAATTACACAGTCAGCGTAGTAAATGACTGTAATGGATTTTGACGTGAAGGCTACTCAATCACTGCTTCACCAATCAGGAAGGAAGAAGAATGGGAAACTTCTGCATGTTTCGGGAGATGTTCACTACAATCTGTGAAAAAGAGGGGCTGGGAGCCCCACACCGCTGACATATTTATGGCTCTTTGTTTCACACATGTGTGGATATTGGCCCATAAAGCGAGGCTGTATGTGCATGTGTGCAATTTATCTGGCTTCTGGTAAACAAACAAATATGAGATTCCTGTGGCTTTATCCCTTGGCTGTGATCCACAGAGGCAGTGGTCAATGGGGAGTGGGGACTTAATCTACGTAATGGATCATTGCCTCTCCCCCCACCGATAAATATCTCTCTGATTGCATTCACTATGGAGACAAGCAGGAGTTGGAGCAGAAATTAGTTATGCTGAAAACATGCGAGAAATGGAGAGCATCGAACCATTAAGGCAGCCCTTTCCATTTAAAATGGCCTGCTTAGGGCCCATGTATAAATGAATTATATGACTTAAGGGAGTTAGTACATTTAGATATCGGTTCCCATATACATACTGCAGAGAAGCAAAGAACTCTCTCTCTCTCTCTCTGATCTGGCCCTTGCAGAAGCCCCTTTTTTTAGGGAAAACAGACATCAGCCTCATGGATATGCTGTGGGTAAGGAAGAACCATTTTTAATTCTTAAAGGCTTCCCTTGAAAAAGTAGCCATTTGACCTCGACTATAGCAGGAACATTCTGAAGTGTGAGGTAATGGAGTTACTGTCATTGAAACTGGAACTGTTTTAGCTGTTGTTGAACAGCAGATATCTGAAGCACCTTCATTTCCCAAAGAAAATAGCCCTGAGCAGGACCTCCCATATGAATTGAATATGCAGAACTGCCATGTACTGACTCAGAATATTGGTCCTCTGAGTCCAGAGTTGGGGAAGCCATGCCACTCCAGATATTGTTAAACTACAGCTCCCATCATCCCTGACTATTGGCCACGCTGGCTGGAGCTGATGGGAGTTGGAGGACCAAAGACTTCCTAACCCTTGATCTAACCCAATACTGGCTAACCCAGTGTGCTCAGGGCTATTTTTCTAGGAAAAGAGGTGCCAGATCACCTCCCTCATTCTCTTGGATTGGCAATGGCACCCACCTGAGAGCCACAACTGAGTTCCAGCAAATTCTGGCTCCAAAAAAGCCCTCAGTGTGCTCCCACCACTGGTTTTCAAAGCATTATGACTTCAGTACTAAGTGTGTGGAATTCTTGTTTCAAATAAATTGCATTATCTGTTTAGGGAGGCTTTTAATGTTTGACAGACTATTGTATTTTAATATTTTGTTGGAAGCCGCCCAGAGTGGCTGGGGTAACCCAGCCAGATGGGTGGGGTATAAATAAATAAATAATTGATAATTATTATTATTATTATTATTGTTATTATTATTATTATTATTATTATTATTATTATTATTATTATTATTATTATCATCATCATCATGTGTTCTCACATGACTTGTTTCTTTACACCTGAATTGACCACCCTAAACTTCTATTCAATGAAGCCATCATCTGCACATGTGCAACAGCTGTCTGAAATGTATACACCCCAACTTAATCACAGCTTGCATTTTCAAACTGGATGGATGCTGCTTTGAAAGAAAACACATCAAACTTCAACATTTCTCAGAAAACTGCAAGATAGATATGGATTGTGGCTAACAGCATGTGTACTTGGCCTCAGACACCAGCAGTGGGAATGCATTGGAGCTGGAGTAAACAGTAATGTGTACACAACCAAATGCTCAGTCCCAACACATGACCCATCACTGAGCATTAAAAGCAACTTAGCTGCTTGCTGAACCAATACCTATTTGTGTCTTCCGGGATGAGGAATTAGGCAACAATACCATGGGAATCCCAAGGCTGGGAAATAGCATTCTTTTTTTTACAAGAAATGTGATATTTGACATTTAAAGGAAATGCACATGGAAAACAAATGCTCAAAGCCCAGACACACGCCATACTGATTATTATCATATTGGACTAGTCATCTACAGTTTGTTTATTTTAGGGAGAAGGTACAGAGATTCAGTCACATGTTATTGTCGCACATTGAAGCCAGAGCGGAATAAATTCAATGTGTCTAAAATTGAGTGAAAACCACACTGGCCAAAAATAACAGCAGAAAAGAATTAGGACTGATCTGGGGCAGCAGAATGGTGGAACTGACTGCCTTGTGGAGGTGCCCTAGTGGTGATTTTGTACAGCTCTATAACTGCTGGGTGCTGAGGAGCACTGTGAATGGGCCTTTGCCAAACGCAATGACCAGCTGGTCCTTGGCACTTGCAGAGTGCTGTTCATGGGACTATGCAAGATTTGATGATCGGCTGGAGTCTGCAAAGTCCCATGCACAGCACTTATCTTCACGGGCTGTAGCTTTGCCTGCACAGTTCGGTTGCAAACTGTGTGGACAAAAATGAGTCGCCTGACGTGACAATAATCTTTGGTGATTGACAGGTGGGTGACTCTGCCTACCTGTCAAGCATGGCCCACAGTGGGTAGGGGATTTACAGGTAAGTAGCTGTGTTGGTCTGCCATAGTCAAAACAATACAAAAAAAATTCCTTCCAGTAGCACCTTAGAGACCAACTAGGTTTATTATTGGTATGCATGCACACGTAGCTGAAGAAGTGTGCATGCACACGAAAGCTCATACCAATAACAAACTTGGTCTATTAGTCTATTCCAAACTGGAAGGAATTTTTCTTAGTGGGTAGGGGAGATAAGGATTCAGTCTGCTGACGAGATTTGGTTCTCTACAATAGAGATTTTAGGCTAAAGTTGGTGAACCTATAACCCATGTGCTTCCTCTGCTCATCCAGCCTCAACCCATAGGAAGGCTGGGTGGGGGGGGAGGGTGTGTTGGTTCCTGTTGTCTAAACATGCTCCGTGTGTTCTTTGAGAGCCAGTGTGGTGTAGTGGTTAAGAGCAGTAGTCTTGTAATCTGGTGAACCGGGTTCGCGTCTCCGCTCCTCCACATGCAGCTGCTGGGTGACCTTGGGCTAGTCACACTTTTTCGAAGTCTCTCAGCCTCACTCACCTCACAGAGTGTTTGTCGTGGAGGAGGAAGGGAAAGGAGATTGTTAGCCACTTTGAGACTCCTTCGGGTAGTGATAAAGTGGAATATCAAATCCAAGCTCTTCTTGGAGAAGCCAATGTTTGCTCCCTCCCCCACCAACCTTTCAATCTGGAAAGGCTTGGCTAGAGGAGGGAATATTGGTCACCACTGCTTAGAGGCACTCACCTCTCCAATGGGTAACAATACCCAACCATTTGTACTCTCCCTTCATGACTGAAATCCAAATAAAAGGCTGGGTGGGAGGATGGAAATGCCTTTGAAAATGTGGGTTGGTCCAATGTCAGCCAGCCCAATTTGCTTGTTGAAATGCCTGAATTGCCCCCAGTCCTGCTTGAGGTGGGAAGGAGAGAGAGGGAACAAGGTGGATGGGATGATAGGGAGGGAGGGCGGTGAAAGCCTGAGGAGAGCTTTGAAGATGCAAAATGAACCAGCTGACCCTGTCAGTGGTGTACATCAAAGCCAGCCAGGCCCTGACTGACTGTGTGGCCCCCAATTGATTTTAATGTGGCTTAATGGCCCTTGTTAGGAAAAAGACCCCCTAAGCCTGCTTTAAATTACAATCCTGTAAAATGTCATTTCATTTCTTTCTTTCTTTAAAGCAACACAAGTCTTCAGTCTTCATGGCTGTAGAGCAAAGCTGAATCACATTATTTTGATGTGTTTTCAAAAGCTGTCTCATAATTCTCAGGCACCGTCTTATGATTTTCAACTTTAGAGAAGATCTACTATCCTTGCAGCTGCACGCCTCCATATAAAAGGCACTTCTGTTGGTGTCACAATGGGCCACAACCAATTCATCAGAAAATAAACACTATATATAAATGATACTGAAAGTCAAACTAGACATGATACTGAAAGTCAAACTACGCAATTCCCTCTGTTTACACACAATGAGTAGCAGCAGAAAGGGTGAGTGGGTGAGAATCCTCCATACGTCCATTGTTGCAGCTTATTTGCTTCGTCTCTACTAATGGAGCAATTAGGTAACTTTAAAAGCAATTCTAACTTCCAACTGGGAGAAGTGGAGTGAAGTGGCAGAGCTACCACCACATTCGAAACTCTGTTGCTAGTGCCAATCAGAATGTTTCATCCCTCATTCTTTGCTGTGCCATCTCCAGGCTAGTGCAGCAGATGAACCTAGATCAGGCCCATTGCTGGTACCTGGACAGGCTTAGGATCCAGCAGATCTTTGGCTGGACCAGGTCCACCCCCTCTCCACTTCCATGGTTTTGGAGGTTTACACTGGTTACCTGATGGCAACGATCTACCTTCACACCTCTTCCTCTGTGGAAATTGGACCCCAATTTCTTTTCTTGTCTATACCATCAGGGCAGTTGCACATTTAACTTTGAGGAATGACTGGGCAGCTGCTCTGCTCAGATGCCCAAGATCATTCCACAGTGCCTCCATATGATGAGATGCTTTGAAAATGGGAGATAATGGGCTTCAGATGGAAATGGATGGGTACTTCCAACCAGGTAGACTTCGACTCATTTGTCTGAAAGTCCGTGTTAATTATGCATGCATGGGATGTGTCTTCCTGTGCCGAGATGCATTTGTAAGGCAGCCAGCAGTGATGGATGAAATGCAAGAACAAGATCTAAACAGCCCCATTAGATTGCTTCTATCAGATCGTTTCTAATCTGGGGTGTTTGGAATGTGGGCTCTGGCTCAAAACTTCTGCTAGCAGTCCAAGCATATGCAGCTCATAGATAACTTTTAGGAAATATTGTTATATACCAACAGGTAATAAAGAAGGGAGAAAGGAACATCTTGAGTCAATCAGACATAGCTGTCCCCCCCCCCATATCCAACATGTGCCAGCATCTTCATGTGTGTGCAGTCTAAAAATATGCAACTGTATGTTCATAGTTTTTCCTTTCTGCTAGTGGGGAGAAAGCACTAATTGTTTACAGTCATAGGCTCATAGAATTGTAGATTTGGAAGGGGCTACAAGGGTTATTGAGTCCAACCCCCCACAATGAAGGAATGTTTTTGCCCAATGTGGGGCTTAAACTCATCACCCTGAGATTAAGAGTCTCATGCTCTACCAACTGAGCTATATAGGCTCTATCTCAGGACAGGGGAACTTTTGGGCCTCCAAATGCTATTAGATTTCAGCTCCATTCATCCCAGACCATTGGCCATACTGGCTGGGGCTACTGCTGTGCTGAAATCTGTCCTACCATTTTCTCAAAAGGTTTCCCCTACTCCAAGAAAGAGGCTTCCATTATCCTGCCTCATTCTCAGGACAATTCACGATTTCTTCAAATTTCCAATGGATTCAGGGTTTCACTTACTTTATCATTCACAAGGAAAAAGCTGGTGGTGTTTTTTTCCCTTTCCAGCAAATATTTCCCCAGTCTCGCTGAAGCCTTCCTGGCTGCCTGCACTTCCTGATCTGAAAAACCCCCACAGGATTGTTGGAAGTGCCACAGCAGGGATCATTCAGTCTGCAACTTAAGGGTTATTTTTGTTAATGTTAAAAACTAGCCCATGGGGCAGACGTGCTGCTGAGCAACCAAGCAGAGTGGAATGACTTTCACTGAGGCACCATATTATAAATACACAACCAACCAACCAATAAAATAATAAGCAAATTTGAAGAACCCTCTTACAGTATGTAGAGAGATTTGGTAATTTGTTTAATGACAGAATTTTAGATGATTTTAGTCACTTTTAAATAAGGAGCCTGGATTTTTTTTTTTAATGCTACATTGTACTGTTCTGTACTGGCCTTGGCCCAGCATACCTGAAGGAGCGTCTCCACCCCCATTGTTCTGCCCGGACGCTGAGGTCCAGTGCCGAGGGCCTTCTGGCGATTCCCTCATTGCGAGAAGCAAAGCTACAGGGAACCAGGCAGAGGGCCTTCTCTGTAGTGGCGCCTGCCCTGTGGAATGCCCTCCCATCAGATGTCAAAGAGATAAACAACTACCCGACATTCAGAAGACACCTATCTTAAGGCAGCCCTGTTCAGGGAAGTTTTTAATGTATGACATATTAGTGTACTTTTGGTATTTGTGGTATTTGTGGAAGCTGCCCAGAGTGGCTGGGGAAACCCAGCCAGATGGGCGGGGTACAAATAATAAATTATTATTATTATTATTATTATTATTATTATTATTATTATTACTTCCTTGTAAAACAAAATGAATAAAGTTAACAAATCGGATAAGTATAACCCAATCCAAATAAAGCATGGCTAGCTAGTGATTAGTGGGTCATATTTGTCCCACAAAATGATTTGTCCTGGCCCCTTAGGATCCTGGGAGGTGTTTCATAGCACCATTTCATTCCATGATTGTAAGCTGTTTCCTCCTCCAACAACAAAGGTGGCCCTTTATTGTTGAACTCTTACTGCCATCAGCCCCAACCAGCATGGCAAATGCTCAGGGATTATGGGAGTTGCAGCCCAGCAACATATGGATGGTCACATGTTGGCAACCATTGTTCTGCAGCAATAACCTTATTCATGAGTCCTTAATGGAATGATTCCAACCCGCTAGGGTACTACTCCTGCCATCTCTTTCTGAGAGCATGAATGAAGAAGCCATAAGCAGCTGGATACTATATTACATTTCCTTCCAGGCTTGGGAAGTCAGCTCTCTCAGAGCCAAGCCATTCATAAAAACAGTCAACATCACTGGATCTGCCAGAAGATAGTTAAGAGAGGATGCTATGAAAAATGGTTGTTCAACTGGACAGGTCTGATGGACGATTATGGCAAAAAAGTGGAAATACATGATATAAAAGATGGCAAAAATGGACACGGTTTTGCATGCCATCTGCATGTGCTAATTTATATAGATGGGTGCGATTTCTGAAATAATTCCTGTAATTTAAATAGGAATAAAATGGTGTAGACCGGAAGACTGACCTGGTGACCGGAGTGCCTCCTCATTCTGCTGTTCATGGGCATCTTCTGGTCTCCCTTCACCTATATTTAAACTGAACCTGGGCTAGGAAGCCCTTTAAGCAAGACACTGTCCTCACACAGTTCTCAAAATAGATGATGGCCTCTGTAAAGTAGAACACATGACGGCCCTCCTACTGGGAATGTCAGGGTACACCATGTCATTTAGATCATTCCTTTAGAAAAACCATTAGCCTCTGCTAAGCAAATCCCTTTTGAACCCCATTTTACTTTAAAGTTGCCAGTCTGATTAACCATGGTCTTTGACAGTTGCTTGGATGTTATACCTTGGAATCCGTTTCCCCCGCACTTGTCACAAACATTTCAGTTAACATTTCTCAAGGAGGCGGTCTGGATTTATCATAGTAGGCAGACATTCCTAATTTGTTTTTCGGTGGATGTCGGCAGCTAATTCCTGTCTGATGTATTACCTAGCTATCTGAACAAGGAAAAGGAAATGGATAAGATTTGCACATTTTCTGTTCCTCTTAATTGCACTGTGGTAGCAATCTATCCATATATATTTGCCACCAATTATTCAAGAACATTAATGTGATTTACAGCCAACTAAAATACAAGTTTATTAAAATCAGTATGTTAAAAAAAATATAATAAATGCATATTAATAAAAACAACCATGACTCTCAGCATCCTTAACAAACTAAAGTTGCCAGGATTCTTTGGGAGAAGCCATGACCTTTTAAAGTGGTATGATGCTCCTTTAAATGTATAGTGAAAATGGGTACTTATTATTTTATGCCGGAGGACCTTTGGCTCTTCAGATATCACTGAAATATAATTCTCATCAGCCCTAGCAACCATAGCCAACGGCTGAGGCAAAATTGTAGTCCAATTTGTAGTCCAAAAGCACTTGGAGGGCCAAAGCTTCCCCACTCTTGCTTTAACACAAAAGAGAAAGCAACATGTTATCAGACAGCAAAGCTTCTATTGGCAAGGAGTTCCACAGGGCAGAGCGTGCCACACTGAAAGCTTGGCCCTAGTAAAGGCCAGCTGAACTACAGGGTCAAGTGAGACTACCAAAAGCGCCCCACCAGAAAACCTCAGCAATCAAGGCAGGGCATAAGGAATCAAGCAGTCCTTAAGGAACCAAGTTGTTTCACACAAGAACGCAGGTGGCGCTGTGGGTTAAACTACAGAACCTAGGACTTGCCAATCAGAAGGTTGGCGGTTCGAATCCCCGCGGCGGGGTGAGCTCCCGTTGCTCCGTCCCTGCTCCTGCCAACCTAGCAGTTCAAAAACACGTCAAAGTGCAAGTAGATAAATAGGTACTGCTCCGGCGGGAAGGTAAACGGCATTTCCGTGTGCTGCTCTGATTCGCCAGAAGCGGCTTAGTCATGCTGGCCACATGACCCGGAAGCTGTACGCTGGCTCCCTCAGCCAATAAAGCGAAATGAGCGCCACAACCCCAGAGTCGGCCACAACTGGACCTAATGGTCAGGGGTCCCTTTACCTTTAAATTAGTAGCCAATGCTAAGTGCTTCTAGATGCCCCTTCTGCATGCCACCTCCAAACATTTCAGTATCAATGTGTGTGGTATTCAACTGTAGTCCTACTCAGAGTAGACTAAGTGAAGCTAATGCACATTGCAGTCATACCTCGGGTTACAGACACTTCAGGTTGCTTTTTGGGGGGGGTTGTGGACCTGCCGAAACCTGGAAGTACCGGAACGGGTTACTTCCAGGTTTCAGCAGCTGCGCATGTGCAGAAGCGCTAAATCACAACCTGCGTGTGTGCAGACGCGTGGCTGCGGGTTGCGAACATGCATCCCTCACGGATGACGTTCGCAACCCGAGCGTCCACTGTATTAGATTAGGTTCACTAATTGCAGTGGGTCTCCTCTAAGTAGAACTTGAATAAAACTTACTTTGCTTATACTGGGGGAAAATCGTATGTGTTTCAAGGACAGATGTGTTTCTATGGCAGAGTGCTGCAGCAATGAGGGGTTTGTCCCCAGACCTTGCACAATATCCTTTTGTGTTCTTTCCCAAAACAAATCTAACTACGTTTCGTGTTAAACTCAGTGCTTTTCTTCTAGAAAAAAGGTGCTGCTACTGCATACCCTCGAGTACCCCCAGGGGGGAAAGCACTAGTTAAATTGTATGTTCTAAGTTTGTGTGTGTGTGTGTGTGTGTGTTTTATAAAAGAAAGAGAATTGTTTCCTTTAACAGCAACAGAAAGCCTCCTCTCCGTCTGATATTAACGTTTGATGGCGGCTTAAGATCACACAATAAAAGTCAGGGTGGGCTCCATCAGAAAAAGTTGCGTTTCACAGAACATTTGCTATTGATATGTTGGGAAAGTGGCAGACTTGGTGGGGTGGGGCGGGGTGGGGGCTGCTGGGGAGAGCTTGCATGATCCATTAATAAGAAACAGTTTGGCACACTAGATTACTAAAGCATGGCTAATCTCTCAGCCAAAACCCACGCATTCTTCATTTGTGTTTCCCAGCCTTTTTTGAGCTTGTGTGTGTGTGTGTGTGTGTGTATACACACACACATACAATACAGAGGAACTGGCTAATTAAATCTTGGAAAGTAAATTCAGGTTTCTTTAGGCATTTCTTTAGGAATTAAAAACACAGTGGATTGGATTCATAGAGGATGTGCTTTCAAACAGCAGCACAGAAAGAGGAAGACAATTGCTGTCTTTGTTACGAGAGTGCATGTTTGTAGAAAAGTGAGGAGGTGTTCTGAAATATGATGAATATATGGATATATACTCTGGAAACAATCGAGGACATTTTTGTGTTTCAACAAGCTTTTCCAGCTGGATGAAAAGGTCTCTGCCTTAGATGTTCATTTTGTATTGTTTTAAAACCTGTCTTCAGATATATATATATATATAGAGAGAGAGAGAGAGGGAGGGAGGGAGGGAGGGTGGGTGGGAGAGAGAGAGAGAGAGAGAGTTATAGATGGGGGAACCTCCATAAATCCTAGAAATTAATAAATGGTAGGATTTTGATTATTTGGAGTATTGAAGGGAAGATTGGAGGCCAGTGGAAAAATACAAGCTGACCTTCCTTCCAAGCAGGTGCCTCACCTGGGATAAAGGCAGTGCTATTTTTATAGAAAAAGAGGTGCTGGAACTCACCACCATGAACACCTCCCTCATTCTCTTAGAAATGCAATAGCACCCACCTGAGAGGTGCCAGAACTGAGTTCTGGCAAGTTCTGACTTTTTAAAAGTCCTGGATAGACACATTAACATGACAAAAGGTGTTGACACCCCATCTTAGAGGAATCTTGGGCCTGAGCAGACAGAAGCTGCCATGGTGATGGGGCAAGTGGGAAAAGAGAGTCTTTAGAGAAAGGTGTGTTGGGAAGGAAAGGGGGGGAACAAAAGGAAGGGATCCATCTTGGGCAGACCGGCTGAAGGCTGGCTGGGAGAGATGCCTTACAATCCAGTGCAGAACTGCTGTGGAGAACAAGTCCCTCTCGAAATGACCATGCTGTAAGATCTGGACTCCCTCCATGCAGACTGAAGGTACAAATATGTGAATAAATCCTATTTCTTAAAGTTATGACAGCCTTCACACCACACCTTCAATTCTCCAAAGGTGCACAAACTCTAGATATTCACCTGGAACCCCCTGGAACCTTGCTATCGCTTGGCAGAGAGTGGCGTGGCACCCAACTTCTATATTTGTAAATCGTTTTGATGCACGTATACAAGGTGATCCATAAATGTATAGTTATTGATGATAATAATTTGCTGAGTTACTGCTCACACTCCTTACTTTGTTCGCTGACCTCAGGTTCTTTCATATCAGAAGAGGTGTTTGTTGGCAGTTGGAACAGAAGCTATCAGAACCAACCATCATAATCAATCAGCATCTTCCAGGGACAACAGGCAAAAACTGACCAAATCTGTAGGTTTGGGCTGGAGACCATTTTATATGACAGTTCTCCTGCCTAGAATTTGTGTTTTCAACATACTGTGGTGTTGGGTAGAAACAGAGAGCTAAAAAGCATTTGCTTTGCTTGGTTTAGGGGCAATTGCCATAGTGTCTTGGGAAATTGGTGGAAGTGGGGGTGGGTTGGCAGAGCAGAAAGCATATTTCCTCATTTGTATTTCATAATGTTGGCATATATCAAGGTATGATACCTTACTGACAGGCTTCCCTTCCCCCGGTCTTCCACTCAACTGAATTACCGTACTGGTTGTCTTTGTTTGCCATAAGAAGTTAGACTTCCATGAAACAACTTTAACATGATTTACAGAAGCATAGCTATGTTAGTCTATTATAGCAAAAACAATAGAGTCCTTTGGCATCTTAAAGACTAACATATTCATTGAGGCATAAGAGTTTGTGGACCATGGGACTCTTGGTTGTTGTTTTCTCTTTTAAAAGTTGACATTGAAAACTTGTCTTGTTTTTTTTGGGGCTTCTGGATTTTAGAGATGTAAGTCTTCAACTTAAGCCTTCCATCCTAGGGCCTTGCAAAGGTTTTGGACTCCAAATCCCATCACCACCAGCCATCACGGTCAATGGTCAGGGATCATGGGAGTTGTAGTTCAAAACATCTGGACAGTATCTACCAGGTTGGGGAAAGTTGGTTTAACTGGTTGGGAAGCATTGTGAAAATCACATCAGATGCATATTGCAAGGGTATTGCTTTGCAGTTTCTTCGCTGTTAGCCTTTGCATTTCCCAAAATCCATAACGGTTTGTTTGGTGCCTGTGGCAGAAGTCAAGCTTACCAATATGAAGTTGCAGAGTATCAAGTGAATGTTCTCTGCCAAGTGCAAGCTCAGTTATCCAAGGTAGTGGGGTTTTATTATTTATTTATCTATTGCATTCACATTCCCCCCCACCTCCTAGTTGCTCAAGGTAGCATATGTAGTTGTCTCCCACCATTTTTATCCTCACAACAACCTACACAGGGATCCTAAAGAAAGAACATGGAGGTGTGGGAGGAATAGTACCGTGGGAGCAAAGAATTTGGGAAAATAAAGGGAAGGCAGCTTGTGCAAGCCTTGGATACCACTCATAATATTTAATATTTCATTTTGGTGACAAGTTTAGTTACCTCCTCTTAAATTAGCATGGTGATTAGCACAGACATAGAAATGATCAGGCATAAGTTCTGTAAATATAACAGAAAAATAGGATATAAACATACCGGTATCCTATGCAGAAACAACTTGTTTTCCTTTTCTTCAGTGTTTGAGTGGTCTACTAGTCTCATTGACTCTCTGGCAAGTTTTCTGCATTCAGCTTTTTTTATTTAAGGGGGAAAAATCGTATTGTTCATTTTTATGTCTTTTTTTAGCTGGTTACACCAAAAAATTCCCTCTTGACCAGCTTTTTTATAGGTTTCCCCCCACCCCTTCATTTAACTTGCCAGAGTTTATGCTCCCTTCTGTTTTCTTCATTTGGACTTGACTATATAATTTGCTCTAAAACTTCTAGTAACACTTCAATTTGCTCCTAAACCACATCTTTCTAGACTGATGTAAATTGGTCCCTTTCTCCCTGCTCATATGGGTCATTTCCCCAAACAGGCAATTCAGACAGCCTTCCCCAATGTCTCGTTCATTTTATTCTTTCAGAGGACTGTGAAGAGCAATGAGCAAGAAAACATGGAAAGATGTACTAGAAGAAAGCATGCAGAAATGCGGAAAAGGCGAAGGAAGTGTAAAGGGAGAACACAAGAGAGATATTGCAATAATACTGTCCTCTCAGGACCCAGATCACTGCTTGACTCTTTAGGCCTCATGCCTAGATCTTTAATGTTCATTACTCTCAGGCTGTTGGCTGAATGATGTTAGGAGACCTGATCCATCTTCTTGTTTAGCTGGGTTATGCCACAATACAGGTCTCATTCACACACAGTTCCAACATGTTTCCTTTACATGTGGTGGGCACTGAAGAAAACCTTCAGCTCATCTATGTTTCTGCTGGCACCCTGCACTTTTAATATGAACTGGAGCCCATGCAATTGGAGTCCATATTGAATATGTGTGAAGGTTCTGCTAATGCAATCCACCTACTCTGTAGGTTGGGTGGTATCTGAAGAAGAGCTACTCTGGTAGGCAAATTACTAGCACTACAGCCTTCTAGTTGCATTGAGGTCAGAAGCGGCTAATGCCCTGATGCTATGCATGTTTATTAAGTCAAGTGTGCAGGAATTGAAATCCATAAGCAACTTGATTCAGAAAACTCCATGGTTTGGTTCAGTCCATTCCCTTCAATACAATAAAGACTCAGGGAGGGCAACAGCACACCATGTGCCACATTCAGCCCTTGACTTACTCTGTGTGCCCCAAATGCCCCCCCCCTTCCAGCATCTTCCAAATCTCACTTTGATCAAGTACCAGCTGACATGGCAACTGAGCTGCCTATGGAGAAATAGTTCGCCTTGTTCTTGCTCCAACAGATCGCTTTTCTTCCCTGCTAAGCTTAGAGAAAGAGAAGCCTCTTTTTCTGCTCCTAGGATGCCAGTAGAGAAGCAGATCATTCTGTTCTTGCCCTAGCACCTCACTTTATTTCCTTGCTAGGCTGGGGGGAAATGAAGCATTGATTCCCTCACCCATCATGGAAGGAAAAGAGAATGGGAATTATGTGATTATGTGAATGGGAGGGAAAGAAAGTGTGGGATGGAAATGGATGACGCTCAGTCAATAGAGCATGAGACTCTTACTCTCAGGGGCATGGGTTCAAGCCCCAGATTCCTGCATTGCAGGGGATTGAGCTAGAAACCCCAACGGTCCCTTCCAACTCTACAATTCTATGATTCTATGAATGTGTGTGGGAATTAGTATGAAATGGAGAAAGGGAAGGGGGTGGTGAAGAGAGAGACTGATGTGTGATGATGATGAACTGGGGAGTTTGTAATATATGACTCTGTATTTGTGTGAATGTGGATGGATGGATGGATGGATGGATGGATGGATGGACGGATGGATGGTAAAAAGATAAAGGACCCCTGGACGGTTACGTCCAGTCAAAGGCAACTATGGGGTGTGGCTCTCAACTCACTTTCAGGCCAAGGGAGCTGGTGTTTGTCCACAGACAGCTTTCCGGGTCATGTGGCCAGCGTTACTAAACCGCCTCTGGCACAATGGAACACCATGACAGAAACCAGAGTACATGGAAATGCCATTTACCTTCCAGCCACAGTGGTACCTATTTATTGACTTGCACTGGTGTGCTTTCAAATTGCTAGGTTGGCAGGACCTGGGACAGAGCAACGGGAGCTCACCCCGTCATGGGGATTTGAACCGCCAACTTTCTGATCGGCAAGCCCAAGAGGCTCAGTGCCACCCGCATTGCCCGTGGATGGATGGATGGGAGTGAGAATGAGTGCATGTAATGGCTGGATGAAGGAGACATGGGGTGCTTGCCAACTTTTGACACACCCACCACTACTTTGCGTCTCCTGGCCACTTTCCCTTGAGGGTACACTACCCTAAAAGTGAAAAAAAGATTACCCACTCTTGAAAACACTGTGATCCTAAATGAGTCTCAACAGCAGCAACAACAAAGCTTCCATTTCCAAGTTAGCATTTAAAACTAATGTTTAGTGCGCTCATGCTTAGCTGGCTTATAGAATGGACAAACTTCAGCATAAGTATGGCAGCCTAAATTGCTTATGGATTGCACTATGGTTATGATGCATAGTCAGTCAATGCATTACTCCTGCTAGTAGAATGACATCATGAAGCCTTGCCTTTAAATGTTTGAAGTAATGTTACTGTTTTGTTAGACACAACATCACTGATGCAAATAATTGCTTTTGTGTGTGGGACAAGTGTCGTTGATTGTATTTGTCAGAAATTCCTGGTTTCTGACCAGGAATGATGGCAAGAGAACAATGCTGCCTCAACTGTCCCAATCATCCCATTTTTTGTGGGAGTTGTGGAAGTTCCTAATGACAAATCAATATCCATGCCCGTAACCGAGTGACACATATCAGGGAGAATCAGGAAATTGACCATCTTTTTCATAGACTACAGAGTGAGTAATGTGGCCTGATTCAGAAGGCTGTTGGTTAAGGAAGCCATTTTGTATGAGCCATAAATGGAAATGTATCTGACATGGGTGCTGTAGGAAAAATGGGGAGGCAAGCACAACAGATCCAAAAGGAGATGTTTCTTGGGCTGCTGTTAAATACTCTGCATCTCAGAATGCGAATAAAGAAGTGGGAGTCCTAATGGTAGTTTGGTCTGGCTGCAGAGGCAATGAGGCTCAGCAAGGAGGCACAGGTGATGGAACTGGGTATCCCCCTTCCCCAAACTTCATTCCAGCTTTGCTAGTCACATAGAAATTTCCTTCCTCTTCCCTATAAGTAAACCAGGACTTCATACTCTCTTCACACACTTTGCTTGGTCCACTGTTATTATGGACAACCGGGGAATGTCTTTATGACCTACAATATATTTTTCAATTGGTAATTAAATAAAACTGCGAAGGGAGCACTTTGGGGAGAATACGTCAAGGGATGAGCTCTTACTATATATGGCTTATAAGAGTTGCTGAATGGGATGTCAGAAATTCATTGCAGCTGGAAAGGAAAATTGTAAAAAAAAGCTTCAGAATCACTGAACAATACACCTTTATTTTTTATACAACGTCTTTCATTCAGTCATTGTCTCTGAAACTTCACAGAGAATGAAAAACAGATTTCATTTTTTAAGAGCAGGTAATGTTTATTTAAAGGGGGAAATATGCAGGATCTGAAGGAAAAAAATGACCTCATGCTTGTGTAAGTCAGGTATGGTTGCATTTAAATGATCTGACTTCCTAATGGTAATGCAGCCTAAACCAGAGTGAATCAACAGGGTGATCACCAACATTAGTCATACTCTGAGTTGGCCCACTTAAATGACTGGACCATTGATTTCAATAAGTCTACAGTATTTTGACTATGATGTTTGGATACACCCTCCCATGAAGATGAGTGAGATGCTGAAGTCCTATGGTGGTATGCTGGGCAGGGAACTTCAGACCTGGGATAGGGGACTGTCCACTGTATCTGGCCCTCAGAACTTTCCAGGACAACACCCTCTCTCTCCTAACCAGTCCTGCTTTTCATCCTCCCCTAGCATTTGCCTGCCTGGAATTAGGGGAAGGATTTGATTCAGTTCACTGATCTAATTCACATTTTTTTTTGAAACCATCCATGAACCAAAACACAGCCATCCTTTGAGATTCACAGTTCTCAGGCCCGCTAACGTGAGCAAAAACACATATACATATACATGAGTAACTTGTGCATAAGGTAAAGGTAAAGGGACCCCTGACCATTAGGTCCAGTCGTGGCCGACTCCGGGGTTGCGGCGCTCATCTCGCTCTATAGGCCGAGGGAGCCGGCGTACAGCTTCCGGGTCATGTGGCCAGCATGACTAAGCCGCTTCTGGCGAACCAGAGCAGCGCACGGAAATGCCGTTTACCTTCCCACCAGAGCGGTACCTATTTATCTACTTGCACTTTGTCGTGCTTCTGAACTGCTAGGTTGGCAGGAGCTGGGACTGAGCAACAGGAGCTCACCCCGTCGTGGGGATTCGAACTGCCAACCTTCTGATCAGCAAGTCCTAGGCTCTGTGGTTTAACCCACAGCGTCACCTGCGTCCCTAACTTGTGCATATAAAGCATATATTAGTGAAAATAACATATAAAAACACACACTTTACGTTGGGGAGGGGAAAAATGAGACATTGAGATAAGCTGAAATTGGCAGATTTGCCCATCCCCATCTGAAATGTGTCCTTGAACTGAGATGTTGCATCTTACTTGCCTGGATAGAAGATAAAGAGATGTATGTTGTTGTACATTTACAGAAGCATCTGTGTTGCTAAAGCAAAGCCTATTATAATAAAAGACATGTCCCATCTGACCACAGACATGTGGCCCTTGCAAAGTTCCCTTGGGCTGAAGAAGTTTCCTCACCCCTGCAACAGAGTGCTCCACTTCAGGCTGCGTAGGAGGCATTCAATTTGTGAATGTTCCCCCGGGGAGGAAAAACACCCCAATGCAACTCTTTATAAGTAAAAATATAACATATCAAGGGGAAGACTATACTGAATTCTTCTCCCTGACATGCTCATTTACTACATGCAGGAAGTTGTTTAATGTATCTATAATTCAGAAATGGTATTTCCCATCTGCAGCCTGAAGTGCAGCCTATAGTTCAGAATCCAACTATCTCTGTCTCACCTGAGCCTGGCCTGCACATGCAGGAGGAGAATGCAATGATTGCACAGGGATTAGAACCTAGATCCTTTCAGGCCTGAGTCCAACTCTTTCTACACTATATGTGTGTGTGAAGGTAAAGGTATCCCTGACCATTAGGTCCAGTCGTGGACGACTCTGGGGTTGCGGCGCTCATCTCGCTCTATAGGCCGAGGGAACGGGCATTTGTCCACAGACAGCTTCCGGGTCATGTGGCCAGCATGACTAAGCCGCTTCTGGCGAACTAGAGCAGCTCAAAGAAACACTGTTTACCTTCCCGCTGGAGTGGTACCTATTTATCTACTTGCACTTTGATGTGCTTTCAAACTGCAAGGTGGGCAGGAGCTGGGACTGAACAATGGGAGCTCACCCCGTCGTGAGGATTCAAACCGCCAACCTTCTGATCAGCAAGCCCTAGGCTCTGTGGTTTAGATCACAGCACCACCCGTGTCCCTTATGTGTGTGACAAATGTCAATTTACCAGTACTCAGCTCGGAGGCCTTTTCTGACCCCATTCCACCTCCTTCTCAGCACAGCCTGCATCTGGCTAGGATTTGCTGCTAAAGTTTTCAACTGTTTCCATGTAGCATCCAATAATGTCAGTCTTCCTTCTGATCCAATCCCTCACACTGTCTTAGAAATTTGGAATGCCACCCCACATTCAGAAATACTTAGAAAGCATTACTTTGTAAGAGGTTTCTTACAGATGGTCAGATGCTCTTCAGAGGAATTCACCCTCCAGAGCAGGAAATCCTTTCTGGAGGAAAAGGAATTTTAAGGCTCAAGGACTCTTGGGAAGCTACTTAATCTGCCGCATCGTTTAGATCTGAGTGCAGAAGAACGCAGGTGCCTATGGAGGGCACTAGGGCAAGTGATTAAAATTCACTATTGGGGCTCCACTTCCACAGCTTCTCGGAGCTGAAGTCTTTGTCTGAAGAGAGTAGACAGAGTCAATGAGATAAAAGGAATTCACAGTCTTTAAGTCCAGAAACAGTGTAAATAAAATGGGATAGCGTGTTTTGGACACTTGCTTTATGGACAACCTCTTCTGGCAGATATTTAATAGAATCACAGAATTGTAGAGTTGGAAGGGACCCCAAGAGGCATCTAGTCCAATTCCCTGCAATGCAGAAGTCTCAGCTAAAGCATCCATGACAGGTGCCATCCAACCTTTGCTTAAAAACCTCCAAGGAAGGAGAGTCCACAACCTCCCAAAGGAGACTCTTTCACTGTCAATCAGCTCTTATTGTCAGAAAGTTCTTCCTGATGTTTAGTTGGAATCTCCTTTCTTGTAGATTGAAGCCGTTGGTTTGAGTTCTACCCGCCAGAGCAGGAGAAAACAAACTTTTCCCCTCTTCCTTTGACAGCCTTTGAGATATTTGAGGATGCCTATCACATTTCTTCTCCGTCTTCTCTTTTCGAAGCTAAACATATCCAGATCCTTCAACTGTTCTTCATAAGGCTTGGTTTCTCAGACCCTTGATCATCTTGGTTACCCTCCTCTGCACACGTTTCAGCTTGTCCGCATCCTTGTGCCCAGAAATTGTGGTGCTCAGAATTGGACACAGTGTTTCAGGTGTGGTCTGACCAAAGCAGAATAGAGTGGTACTATTTGCAAAGCATCTTTTGAGTGGCTTTGCTCAGTTTTCATGAGAAGGCTCCTTTAGTGGTGGAAAGTGGGTCAGCCTTCCTTCCTTTCAGGAGCTCCACTCCAGTCCCACTCACTTCCACTCAACATATATGAGACACTAGGTGATATTATGGATAGCTGTGGAGCGTTTGCCACTGCTGACAGCCAACTTTCATCTTTTCTTAACACCCAACCCACTACCCTCAGTTCTTAGACAGTGTCCATGGCCGTCACTATTTCTCCATGTCTGGGAACTTGCTGTATCCTGGAGGTCTGTGATACTGTGAAGTTTTTCCTGTGACCCTCTGAGGCCCTCCTCAAATTTGTCCATTAAAAAAGAAGTTTTTAATTAAATTGAATTGCTGCTGTCATAGCAATAAAACAATGATGCCCAAAGGGGTTTCTCACCCAATTTTCCAATTTCTTTTAAATTTTAAATATTTTATTGATCACTTCCATGTGCCCCCTGCTGTGATTCTGTGATGCCAAAAGGGTATTTGTGACCTGTCATAACCTCCCCATCTTGAAATTTAACATCTCCATGCAGAATATAAGAATGATGAGAACAGCAACCATGTAGAATATTGAAACCATCACTCACATTTTGGTGTGGTTTAGATTTCACAAAAGCCTAAAACTAGTGAATAGATTTGCATATATCTAAGCCAAGTTGTTATGAAAATGTTTCTCGATCTTCCCAGGCCAAGTACACTGTTTACTACTAACTAAGCAAACTTTAGCTGATACTCCCTTTTCTGTAAATAAATACATCTGTCAAATATGAATCAAACAGCCTTGTCCTTCACTATGAAGCCAAGGAACTTTGAATAATTAGAGGAAGTTGCCTTACGCCACTCAGTCTGCTACACTGATTGGCTGCAGCTCTGCAGGGCTTCAGAGGCCATTTTGGCTGTGTGTCCTGGAAGACCTGCTCCCTTGCATTGCAGGACTTTCTGCAGCTGGTCTGGAAGGGCAGGGCCCTGACTCCAGCTGCAAAAGCTGAGGACGCTGAACAGACTGTTGGGCTGTAATGTTGTTTAGTTTGCAGCTGTCATTGATACTACCATGCTGTTATTGATACCCATATCATAGGGCTTTTTTTTTAGCAATGGTATCAAAGAACTTTTTTTTTTTTTTGGCGGTGTGTGTGTGTGGAGTGGGAAATGAAATATATGCAAAGGTGTAGGGAACATTTGATCTTCCAGATGTTGCTGGAATCATGAGTCCATCATTCCTGGCCATTACTCCACTTTCTGGGGCAAGGAATTGGCTATCTTTTGCCTGGTAAAGAGGAGACTGAGAAGAGATCTGATAGCCTGGAGGGCTGTCTCATGGAGGATGGAGCAAACTTGGTTGCTCCTGCTCCAGAGGCTAGCATCCGAACCAATCAATTCAAGTTACAAAAAAGGAAAGTGAAGAGAAACATCAGGAATAACTTTCTGAAAGTAAGAGCTGTTTGACAGTGGCACGGACTTCCTCTGGATGTTGTGCATTCTCCTTCCTTGGAGGTTTTCAAGCAGAGGTTGGATTGCCATCTGTCATGTATGATCAAGTTGAGATTCCTGCATTCTTTCTTTCTTTCTTTGGCAATCACTGGTAGCCAAGTAAGATTGTCTTCCATAAACACGGTTTTAACAGTGAGTCCATAAGTGACTGTGGAGGCTAATTCTGGATCCCCACATCCTTCCACAGTGGTTTCCAGTCAGGAGTTGATCCCTCAGGTCCCTTCCTACTGGACAAATCTATTATTCTGCTCCTACACAGGGAGCAGAATAATAGCGGTATGGGGGCATCAGATTTCTTGGTTATAGGGAGAGTGTATGGATTTGTACTACTTCAGACTGCCGGAGGGAGTGGGAACGCATGTTCTCAGTACTCCCCAGCTGTGTTAGCTGGGACTGATGAAAGCTGTAGTGCCAAACATCTGGAGGGCACCAGGTTGGCAAAGGCTGCTGGAAAATCTCCCACCCCCGCCTTGAGGAAGATTACATTTCCCCAGGCCTTCCGTGTGAACTTTTTCTGCTAGTCGAAATCTTTTCCACTCGATCACAGCAGGAAGACTTGGAAGTAAATCCCAGTGACTTCAGCGGAATTTACTCCGAAACCCCATCAAAGAAAAACGTCGAGATGTCCCTTGTTTGTACATCGGCGCTCGAGTCTCTGCCTGGCTATCTTCCTTCCTGCCGGTCTCGGCTGGAAAGAGCCCGTCAAGTTATCAGTCCTCTTCTAGGCAGATGAAACATTTCCTTTTCGTCTTCACAAGGTGTTGGTTGTGTGAGAGGCGCCTACACACAGAGAAGCATAAACTCCCAGATAAGTAGAAAATTTTGATTGTGTTTCGGGGCAGGAACTCCGGAGCGCCACGTTCCGCATAAATCTTTGCAAAAGGATCGCGCCCCTCAGTCCTCTTTCCTGGGAGTAAAGACCATGACCATATAGGCACTTAAAGCTAGTCTGTCTGACACGTGTAAACCATGGGACTACCTCAAAGGGTGTCTAAATGCCCCCCCCCCGAAGAAAAAGGGGATTGGCACCTGGGTCCTTTTCATAGAATCAAAGAATTATAGAGTTGGAAGGTATCTCAGGGTTCATCTCGTCCAGCCCCCTGCGTATCTCCTGCGAAATACGTCCCGTAAATTTAATAGAACTTTCTTCTCGCTGCTTTTATGCTGCAAACCAATACCCATTTTCTTGCGAGTAAGCACCGTTGAACACCGTGCACCATCTTTCTGAGTAGGTACGCTCTCATCCTTCTCTGGACAAGGGCTTGTAGCCCGATCCCATGCGTGTTTACTCAGAAGCAGATCCACCCCGGGCAGATCCCATGGGGAGAAGAAATTTGATTCAGATTCGCTGCTTCTGATTGATAACAAATGGGGATTTCTTGTGCCCAGCCCAGAAATGGGGGGAAAACCCGTTGAAAGCTAATGTTCAGGACCATGGAGCCACTTCAAAAGCACCGTCCTGCGAGGTTGTGTGTGTGTGTGTCCTCATATCCTCCTTAGATCGACATTTCCTGGATCAACAGGATTCCTATGCTGTCACTTTTCTGAACCAGGCGAATCCGGAGGAGACCTCCAGTGCCAGTGGTTTACAGCCCAGTCCTGGCTGTGCCTACTCAAAAGTAAGTCCTGTTGAAAATGAGGCTTTCTCTCAGGTAAGTGGGGTTAGGAGAATACCCACTCACCGATAGCAAGACACCTATAAGGTTGCACCCTTGGCGCCTCTTTACACAGGGAGGAAAGAAATTGACCAGAAACTGCAGCCTCTCCGCTCCTTCTCTGGGTGATCTGAAGTAGACCGGGAAGGATTTATGAGCCTTGTTGTTTAGCAAATGGCCACGACAAAATCACACACCCACACACCCACACACACCCCTTTAAAAGAAAGGACTGAAATGAAGAAAGCTGGAGCGGATCTTTGCGTGGAAGAAGGACTTGAACTCCGCTCAATTCTGCAGTTCATATTCCTCGGCTCAGAATATGTTCGTCCCAATGGATGTGTCTTGCACCTGGCTCCATTTGGGGGATCTAGTAAAAAAGAAAGCAGGTGAAGGCTGAAGGCTGCCCCCCCCCTCCGGATCCCATCCCACTCCTTACCGCAAGGACAATAATCTCTTAGAACATATATTCTTATTGATTTATTGCGTGTATATCTCATCTTTTCGTCTAAGGAGCTCAAGGTGGTGTACATGGTTCTTCTCCTCCGCATTTTATCCCCACAACAACCCTTTCAGGTAGGTCGACCTGACAGGCAGTGACTAGCCCAAGGACACACAGGGAGCTCCATGGCCCAGCGGGATTTGAACCCTCGACTCCCAGATCGTCGTCCGACAGTCTTAACCACTCCACCACCGCTGCCTATAAAGATATTTTGAGAGAGAGGAAGAGGAAAGAACTTATGGCAATAGTACACAGACAGTCAGTCCAATGGTCCTTCTGACCTCAACCCCCTTGGACTGCGGAGTCTATTATATTTGTTGGGACTACTACTCTATTCTACAGTTGCTTACCGGATGGAAGAGGAGCGCAGCGTTATAGCTCTGGGCAAAGGGGTCCTCGACTTTCAGAGATTCAGTATCTCTTGCTGCCTTGGACCCAACCGTGGTACACGTGAAACAAGCAGAAACTCCAAAACCCGAAGTTCACCAGCCAAAGATGCCACAGAAAGCGAGACACTTCTCTAGAACTTTAGAGAGTTCTCTAGAACTTTATCAGACAAGAGATTTCGCGAAGCAAGAGATGGAGGGGACCAGGGCTTATTTTATTTTTTTAAGGACCATAATTAGAAGAGCGCTGTAGCATGAGATGGTCCAGGCTCTGAGAGAGAAGTGTGTTTCTCTGAGCACATGCAGAGCTCCCCTTGAATAAGAGCTCAAAGAACAGGTCGGGGATATATTAAATATATGCCCATGGGGCACCGAGATAACTTTCTAACAAGGGCTCCTCAACCTGGTCCATACAAGCCCGCGGAAGCAAAGAATGGAAGCGTTTTGAATTTCAGTTAAGCCAAGAACAGGGGAAATATTTTGATGGATTCGAAATCATGGGTGGTGGGTTCTGTTCAGGCACCGGGTGGGGGTGGGGAGAGAGGCTCAGCTTGGCTTCACCCAGCAATAAAAGCCAAGGGTCTTCTCTGGCGTCAGGGACAAGACCCAGTCCCGTGGGTTCTGTTGCAGCAGGAGTTTGGTGGCCAGCATATTTAATCGCAGCGACAGCTTCTCAGGGCCAGAGCGCACTTTGCCCGGCATGTATGACTGGGGAGCCTCGGTTGGTGGTTGATATCGAAATATGCCCTTTGCAATATCAGGTGTAATGCGAGCAATACTGCCAAGTCCTGCTGATGTGAACTTGGATATATTTTAAAGGTTGCAGAATAATAGCATATACTTATATCATTTGTATTTCATGGAGGTCTGGTCTGACTTAGACAGAGCGCTCTCTCTCTCTCTCTCTCTCTCTCTCTCTCTCTCACACACACACACACACACACACACACACATCTTCCTCCATATCTATATATGGCGAGTGATCGCCAAAGAAGAAGGTATATATACTTTGAAATGCGCCAGGCAAACCTAGGAGTTTCTCAGGTGCCGCCGGACGCCTTACAGTTTAAGCGCAACTAGAAAAATCCTCACCCCACCCCATGCCTTTCGGATTCCGGATCAAACTGTGCAGTGTGTTCGCCGGCGAGAAAACCCAATTGAACAAAACGTTGTGTCAAAGGTTCGCAGGCTTCCCGTCTCGCACAGAGCTCTGAGCGCAAAGCGGGGAAGCGTTCTGTGCCTCCCGACGCCTGGCAATCCTGACCTGTCCCCAACATTTCTTAGAGGCGGGGGGTTCCATTTCCAAAAGAAAACGAGGGCTCTAACCTCCCTAAAAGCCCTCTTAAAGGAAAGGTTTTTCCCCCCCGGGGTAGGTGGAAGAAAGACCGCATCAGAGATGAGTGCGAAGGCGGGAAGGTACTTTAGACCCGGACAGAGACAGGGCAGACCGTTTTATTTATTCCTTCTGTACTCCGAGGGCTCGAGAGGAGGAGGAGCAGGAGGAAGGCGCCGGGTGGGACTTGGGAGGAGATGTGGGGAGTGGGAGAGAGGAGGGCGTATGAGTCAGCTTCCCTCCCTGTCAACTCGGCTCGGCTTTTGGGGGGCGGAGGGAAAACTGCGCCGGGGGAAGCTATAAAAGCGAAGGGGGTAGGAGGAGAGCTAGGCGAGTTGCCGGGGACCGGGCTGGAGCGCGGACCGACGGGACGGAAGAGGCGCTTGAATCCACTTCTGCCCGGCTAGGCGCGCTGGGTCCTTCTCCCCCAGCACCCACCCAGGACTTTCGCCTGGCCTCCCCTCGGGATGTCCGGGAGCAGCTAACTGCAAGCGCGAAGGAGGCGAGCGTGTGTCCCTTTTTCCCCGACGGAAGCGCGAGCGAGAGGGCGCTAAGCCCGCCCGCCCGCCCGGCCATCCATCCAGCCTTGCCTCGACAGGGAGCGGGTCGCCTTGGAGTTCGCCCCGCGGGCTGCTCCGGCAGCAGCTAGAGGCGGAGCAGGCGGGCGGCGAGCAGGGACTGCCTTCCTTTCGCTCCCTCCTTCTCCAGAAGCGCAGCCGCTGCCGCAAGGACCGAGCCGCCCGCCCCCTCCAGGGAGCGCTTCTCGCGCCAGGCTCCTCGGAGTCTTTTCCAAAATGCCATCTGGGGGGCTTTGATGTGCATCGCCTGCGCTTCCGTGAATGAGAAGAACATCGCGATGCAATAGAAGCAGAAGAAGCAGAAGGTGCTTTGAAAAATCTAGATAAAACGCACCAGTCAAGCCAAGAACAAGACCCACCCCCACCCCCAAACCCCGGAAAAGAAGCGTCAGCCTTCCTTTCTGGGGCGAGGGGAGATGATCATGCTGAGCTGGAATCAGTTCTCCACGTCGCGCCCTCTACTCTTCCTGGCCGCGCTCCTGGTGGTGGAGAGCTCCCAGCTAGACGGCACCAAGGTGAACTCTATCAAGTCCACCCTAATGGGCGAGACGCCGACGCAGGCGACCACCAACAGGTCGACCACCTTCCACCAAGGATTGGCTCTCGGGAGCAGCAAGAAGGGCAAAATCTTGGGCCAGGGGGGCAAGGGGCTGAAGCATTATCACCGGCAAGGCGAGGTAAGAAGCCATCCTTGCCTGCTTCCTTCTTTCTTTCTCTCTCTCTCTCTCTCTCTCTCTCTCTCTCTCTCTCTCTGTAGGATAACATCCCTGCCTTCCTCCTTTCCCATCCGGTTCGCGCAGCCCGCTCCTCTGCTTGCGACCAAACTGCTCTGTATCAGCCCACATGATGCTTCAGGAACTTAGCTCTAACCCTCTTTTCTTAAAAAGAAACAAACACCAGTTTCAGGGTTAGGGGGAGCTCCTTCCCCTCTCAGGTCCGTCCACAGAATTCAGAGATAGACTGCTCCTGAACATGGAGGGTCTCTTGTCTTGGGATCTCTAGCTAACAGTGGGTTGTAGCCAAATGCTGGTCTTACTCAGAGTAGACCCACTGAAATTAATGGACTTAAGGTACTTGGCTGATTTGAATGGGCCTACTCTGCGTAGGACTTGCACTGCATGCAGCCCAAAGATAAAGAAATAAAAACATGGCAACCAAGTAATGATTGCCGAGCCCTATCACAGTGTTTTCTCTCTGTTGTGTGTGTGCACAAATAGTACACTTTGCAGGGGTGTTGTGAAGATAAAATGGAGGAGAGTGGGACTCATGAATGTTGCCTTATGCTCCATGGAGGAAATGTGAAATGTATTACATTTTACACAGTAGTAGAAACAGTGGGCGCTACTAGGAAGAATGATAATTTTTCATTGTTTTGCTATTTGTTGTGTGACATTAGTGCACCCAGTTGGCAGAGGTGCAAAATTGCAAAGTTCAGCATGAAATCAGAACAATGTAAGAGAGTGATCCTAAGCCAGCTTGATTGAAATCAGTGGGACTGATTGCTAAGCGCTTAAGGATCAGGATATAAATGTGTCTCCAATAATAGGAGAATACTTGTTGCTCTCCTAAGTGAGAATAATGCTCACTCTCATAATAGAGGTCAATAGCTGGAGAGCCCAGGAATCAAATTCAGCTCCCTGACAGAACAAATCTCTACCACATACACTCACAGTACGAAAGACATTAGTGGCTGTGGAAAGAAGACTTGTTTCTAGTTTATCTGCGGTGGGGGGGGGGGGAGGTGAGACAGGAGCTGCCACTCTAACCTCCATTCCACTACTGAAGTGTCCCCACACCACCAGATCAGTTGGTAGCCAGGGTTTGGGAGTCAAAACGAAGGTAACTCTGGAGATCTGTGATCAGATCTACCGAAACTGCTTCCCTCCATAATAGCTGCTACTAGTTCCACCTCTCTAAGCCCCGGTGCAGTTTGCACACACCCCATTAGCTGTTTTTAATTAATTTATTTTTAAGTGTGGATATCTGATAATGGATCTCTTGCACTACCTCTGTTTTGGCCCTTAGTTGTTCATAATGGAAGCTGGCATTGTTTTTGGTTATACCTGGTGTGGTAAGCACAGAGGAGGTGCTAACTGGGTGGTAACCCATCCAAGTATGCCTGACAATAAGGTTTCTTTTCCCTCTGTCCCATCTTCCCAATACTCAGGAGACTATTAGGGACATTGTACTCTTATTGAGTCATGGGATTTCTCCCCTTGCCTCCTGACTTGAATAACTTTGGTGTTCTGCATTCCACAAAAAAAGCAAAGGGCATAGAAATTTGTGTATTGGTGGTGATCTGCCCAGACATTATTTGGCTGCTAAGGTAAGGCTGTTTGATATGAGCCACAAGGAGACAGACAGCGCAGCAACTGGACCGCTAAGATTCAGTCAACAATGAAAGGGGCACTGGTTACAGTCCCTCTTTATCCTTAACAGGCTTTTTAAGAGAAAAGTTTGCTAAGTCACTTCATTTGCTGACCAAGTGACCGGCTCTCCTAACATTTTAACAGTACCTTTTGAATAATAGGATGTACGGTAACAGTTTATGATGGAATATGTGGTTACCAGGTAGGAAAATTTACAATATTTGGGGAGGGGGTGAATCACAGATTCATTGTCTGAATCTTGACCCCTTTCCTCCATTCTGTTAACTGCAAACCCCTCGGTTAAAGATGTTAACAAATGATGTTACAGCAGATTACATTTTAATGGGATGGTATGAAACATGTGCTGCCATTCACAACTGAGTGTAATTGACAAAGTGGCAACCTCAGGGAAGGAAACTTCCACCAGCCTTGGATTTAAGATGGATAGTAAGTGGAGACAGGCACTTCTGCCATGAAGGATTGTAATGCCAGCTAATGGGAGAATTAATGCGCATTCTGGCTTGTTTGTTTGTTTTTACCCACTGAGAATGTCGGAAAACAATGCTGGAATTTAGCCCAGACTATAGACAGTTACACTAGATCAGTGAATGAAGTTGTCACCATGTATTTGTGATCATTTGCTCTGCAAGGGTTCTGCTTCATTGGTGGATAAGGTAGCAAACACAGGTATTGCAAAAATAGTTTTGATCTTGTACCACCCTAATAATATGCACCATATTGATAGGATTTTCTCCCAGTGGGGTTTCCAATGAAGTGTGTTTTTTAAAATAACCCCCCCCCCAATAAAATAAAGAGGGTCTTGCTTATTCCATCACAAAGTCATTGAGCCATCTCCTCCCTTTTCTTCTTCCATTCTATCTCCATGCCTTATACCATGCTGCCCCATGTGGTTGGACTGATCTCCTTTACATTCAGCAAATGACTTATGAATATTGTAAGTGACATTATACAGAGTCAGTCCATTGATCCAGCATGACTCAGTCCATCTGCCCAGAATCTTCAGGGTCAGACAAAAGAAAATTCTAGCTTTGCTACCTGAAAATCCTGGAATTCGAAGTCTACCTAAAATATTGCTCGTTCCCTTTAAGCTCTTCACTGGTAATTGATTTTGAGCCAAGCCCTCTCTAAAGTTCCATCCTAGCTCTACCCTCACTTAGAATCATAGAACTGTAAGGTTGGAAGGTACCATGAGGGTCCTCTATTCCAATCCTGTGCAATGAAGGAACATTATGCACCCTGTACTTACAGTGTGCATAATAACAAACAAATGCCCAGTACAGCACAGTAGCTGGGACAGAAGTAAGAGCTACAGCCAAGGTTCCTTTTCATTCTGTTTATTCACTGACTTTTCATTCTCTGAAAGTCAGTGTCTGGGATGCCACTGAACACGATTTTAAAGGGTCAAATAAAAAGACCTAGAACGACATGACATGCAGTTTGATGAAGTTCCACAATAGTAGTGGAAAACTTATTTGCTACTAAAAATGATGGCAAAAGCCTTGCCTTCGATGAACTCCCATAAACACTTTTCCTTTTGATTTTGCCTGGAATTTTATTTTGAAATAGTTATAAATGCAGACAACGGAAAGGAAGAATGCATTTAACAATACAAAAGGTCCACTAAATTAAGGGAAATTGACTGATTGCACTCCTTAGTCTATCATGGGACGGTGAGAGTAAATCAGCCTGAGGAGAAGCTGATTAACTATCAAGAGAGTTTTAATGTGTAAGTTAAGTAGCTGAATCACGGGGTGGGGGAAATATACAAACATCCTTGATCTGCTTGATAGATCATTGAAGGGCTTCCATTTAGATGATAAGTGAAAACCAGAGTACTGTAGCATCTTTTCCTTTCAAGTTGAGATTCCTTGCTTCTTGCAGTTGCTGATATTTTTATCATCTCACAACTTCACTGCTGTGTACAATTGCCTAAGAAGGTCTTTATGCAGCAACCAGGGTTGCTTGGTTTAAAAAGATGATGTGAAAGTCACCTTTAATGTACAGAATTTAAAATAATGCCATGCAAGAAAACTTTAGTACATGACAATTGCCAAACGTTATGATTTATATGATAATTTCAAAGGCGTTCTGCTCCTAAGAAAACACTGTTCAAGTCAGTGCTGTTTTGGAACTGGGGTTTCACACAGTGAACAAAAATTCTAGCAAATGGTATTGGATCTCCCTATCATTGATGTAAACTGGGGTCAGTTCACCCAACAAAAGCAAGTGGCAAAGTCTGGACTCTTCCATGAAAGGCTTCAGGTGGGGTATGATTCATTTCATTTCATTATTTATTTTAAAACTGTATTGCCTATTTCTCAAGGGAGACTCAGTGAGGTTAAAGGTAAAGGAACCCCTGGCCATTATGACCAATTGCAGACGACTCTGGGGTTGCGGTACTCATCTCACTTTATTGGCTGAGGGAGCCGGTGTACAGCTTCTGGGTCATGTGGCCAGCATGACTAAGCCGCTTCTGGCAAACCAGAGCAGCGCACGGAAACGCTGTTTACCTTCCTGCCGGAGCAATACCTGTTTATCTACTTGCACTCTGTGCTTTCAAACTGTTAGGTTGGCAGAAGGGACCGAGCAACGGGAGCTCACCCCGTCGCAGGGATTTGAACCGCCAACCTTCTGATCGGCAAGCCCTAGATATAATCACTAAAATGTATACATTCAATTTTATTTTTTTTAAACGAATAGTATCCAATCCCAGCACAGCACAAATGCAACAGAACTGAGCCAGCACAATTAGGCAGTTATGCTGCCTGAAGCGGCAGGGTGATGGAGACTGATAAGCCTCATTTGGCAAGGCATTCCATAGATCAGTGGTTCTCATAGGGTGTGGCAGATGCAGATTTGGGGAGCACGACTGGAACACTTGCACTGGGCGCTGAGGCGAGAGGGTCCTGCAGGAGGCACTGCAACAATGACTTAGAATGGAAGGCAAGAGGGCACCAAATTTTGACACCTCACAGGGCGCTGCTGAAATTTGAAAGCCCAACATCTGCTGCTGGGTGTGGCGCATCACTCTGGTGTGGCAGGAGATGATGGCAAGCATGGCGGGAAGATTCAAGGACAGTCAAACTCATTGAGTTCTTATATATCTAAGTGGCTCGTTTATATTTTGGGAATGATTCATGTTCTTATATAGCTGCATTGTTTTATCCTTCCTGGATGTCCTATGATCATATTATAAAGTGGTTGTGTTCTGTGTTGTAAATCAAGCATGGCTAGGAGTTGTTTCTTTTTGTTTCCCAGCATATTTCTTATCAATGAAAAAGTTGGTGTGGCACGAGCAAAATTTTATTCTTGGAAGGCACAATGGAAAAGCTTGAAAGCTTCTCCTCCAATGAATACCCCCCCCCCCACCTACAAACCTAGCATGCCAGTAGAAAAGCTCATTCTACTTTCTCCTTGCTTTCCTGTCTTTCTATGTGCAGGGAATTTTCTCCTTGACATGCTGCTTTTCAGTGTGCAGAGAGAGCATTTAGACATTATCCTGAAGCCTGAAACCACACAGTCCGGAAAGAACATAACCATTTCTTTCTGCTATATATGTAAGCTATCCCTTTATCTCTGCTACGAAGCAACTTATAGCAACAGAGCGGAAAGTGGTAGGGACCTAGAATGATTATACAATGCATCAATTTTATTATGCCTTGTTAACATGACTTGCCTAATCACACAGACCACTTACTTGAAAGTAAGTTCTGCTGAAATCAGTTGGGTTTATTTCCTTGAAGTCGTAGTTCTGAAGCCTGGAAGGTTCAGAAAAAGGCGGACAAAACTGTCAATGGGATGGAGCAACTCTCTAAAGAAAGGTTGCACCATTTGGGATTTCTTTTAGTTAGGAGGTGACGTGACGGAAGTTTTTAAAATTCTGCATGGCATGAAGAAAGTGGGTAGAGAAGAGTTTTTCTTCCTCTCTCGTAGCACTAGAAATCATGGGCATCTAAAGAAGTTGAATGTTGGAAGATTCAGGCCCAGGCCCATGCAGAGTGTGTGCCAGGGGCAGCCAGGTACACTTGCCCCCAGGCCTTGGAGAGTTAAACTGGGTGGGGGCTCCTGCCAGGAGCCTTTTGGACTTACACCATCATGCCAAGAGTTTATAACCTTATTCTAACAAGACTCCTGCCCCGGGCCTCAGGCAAACTCTGCTTGGGCCTGTTCAGGACAGTGAAAAGAAAATATGTCTTTACACATCGCATAGTTAAAACTATGAACTTGCTCCCGCAGAGGGAGTGATGCACACAAACCTAGAGGGATTTAAACAACGATTAGAGAAATTGGTGGAGAGGGCTATCAAAGGCTATTAGCCATGATGGTTATGCTCTGTCTCCACAGTTGGGGCAGCAATACGTCTGAATACCAGTTGCTGGAAACCACAGGAGCATGAAGTTTTCTTGTGTTGAAATCTTGCATGTGGGTTTCTAGGATGCTAGACTAGGTGAGCCATCCAGTAGGCTCTTATGCAAATGACATTTCCAGAGTTGCCCATGGCAAGAGGGAGAGCCTGTGGTGGGACACAGGAAATTCATTGTCACCTACAGAGTTATGGGAAATAAGTTTTATAGACAGACTAAAAAGACTAGTTTGGAGGAGCCAAGGAGTAGCGAAAGTGTTTATTATATGAGCAACTATTTAATCTCTGCTAGAAAGAGCAGACTTTAATATACTGTGGCTGCGATCTGTGTTTTGGGGGTGCACCCTAAGGGATTCCTGGCTGCCACCCTTGTATGGCTTGACACTCCTTCCAATTGTGGCCAGTATGTTTAGCCCTGCAAGTATCTGCCGTCATTATCCTTTTATGAACTGATAATGATTTTCCTCTTCAGCTGATCATTTGCTTTGATGGCATAAACGATTTCAAAGCTAGAAGTCTTGCCTTTAAGAAGAGCAGTTTCATATATCCTAAATAATTAGCACATTAACAGTCAAATATTTTTTGTTTCAAATGAACCTTTATTAGATTAGTACTTCTCCCTGACTTGTTTAGACTACAAAATATTGTTTGGAGGAACACAAAACTCTGTTTGTTAAAAGAACAAGGCTTCCTTTTTTTTTTTCATTCTCTCTCTCTGCCCGCTTTCTTTTCCTTTCCCTTTATGACATTTTATTTCTTTGATATGATTAGTTTCTAAGATGGTTGCCTCCTTTCATAAAGAGAGACAGAGAGACACTTTGGAAAAAGAGGCAAATGCACAAAACGAATGGGATAAAGTGGCTTTGTTTGCTTCTTGTAGCTATTAGAAAGCTACCAAAAGCGATCCCATTGTAAATTAATGGAGTGCAGTTGGAATGATTCTGCCCTGCACATTAAAAATGATTCCAGGCTACACAAAAGAACAGTGTTCAATGTGTGTTGGGTTAAGCCGATTAACCAATTTGCCTACAAAAGAACTCATAAATAAATAAACAAACAAATAAATAAATAAATAAATAAAGGCTTCAATCTTATGTGCACACTTCTTGAAAGTAAGCCCTATTGAACTCAATGGGGCTTCCTTCTGAGTTAGACATGGAAAGGACTGCACTGTTAGGGTGTGTCCAGAACAGCAGTTTTTCCATGTGATTTGCTACTGCTAATCCACATCAGAGCAGGCCAAAGTCTGTAGTGTATTCCATTACCATTTGCATTCCTGTTGCACACAAACGTGTGGGCACCATTTCATGCTGTGTGCAATGAGACAAATGGGTTTCCCACCAAGTGTATACACAACCAGGAGCTGCACTCAATTGTGGCTTTTTAGAAGGTGTATCTGTATGATGCAAGAGTTTTCAAACTCCTGCTTGTCATATCCCTACGTTACATTTTTAGGTGTAAACTTTGCAATCCAGGCATACACCTTGAAAAATAACATCTGCTTCAGCCATGCCTATTTTTGAAACAAAGGCCTGAGTTTTTGCACAGCTGGTCTAGAGACTGGACTTGTGGTTCTTCTTTTCCCTGGCAAGCGGTGTGCTCCATTACACAGTGCTTTGAATTTTTTGCCAGAATCTGGTTAAGATTTTCAAGCATACCCCTCCTGATTCTTGACAACAGAGAACCATCAGGTTGTCCTGAAGGAAGTGCCAGCTTGGGCACTGATTCCTTAGTCACAAAACTTAGAATCATAGAGTTGAAAGGGACTCCTAGGGTCATCTATTCCAACCCCCTGCAATGCCTGAAACTTGTGTCAGCAGGATAGCATAATGTGCTCCAGTGTAACTCTGCCCCAGTCACTCTGGGGAATGGCCATTGCTCAGTGGTACGAGGTCCCAGGAGAGAAACTCCTTTCTGAAATCCTGCAGAGCCAAAGCTGGTTAGAGTAAGCTGGACCAATGGTCTGATGTGGCTTATAGCAACTTCCTGTGTTCTGCCACAAGCAGAGTGTGCAGGATACGATTAATATGCCAAAATGGTGCTTGGGTGGAGAGTGTTGCACCCCCTGGTTTGCTTCTGTTACCTCTGCCACCTGTCCTCAAAAGTCCCTTTTCATGCCGCCAAGTTTAATAGTGGACACTACCCAAGCTGGGAGAGAAATGCTGGCACCACCATTGGGCAAATGAGACATTTGCTTCAGGTCACTGAGAGTGTGTGCATGCCACCTGCCATGCCCTTCACCCTCTAAGCTAGCCTGCTGCCCTTGGATACAGTTGAGGACACTGTCTCATTGCAACCGAAGCATAATTCAGCTTCCAATCTGGTCAGATTCTATAGGTGGAAGGGCGAAGGCTTCACCTCAGGCAGTCCTGGTGGGAGGGGCCAGAACTTCTGCTTGTACATTCATTATGTGCATTAAATCACACCCTCATCTTCTGATATTATAGAGGACTGCATTTGAAGTCGGGTACCTGTCTTTCTTTACAGACAACAGTCTGATTTAGGCCCGGTTTAATAATACAGAACCAGAAGATGGGAGAGCAGCAGTCTTGAGATCAGCACCTGGACAGCAGACTGAACAGGCACACAGATCACCTGATCACAGTATTCCCCACTAGGGTGTGATACACATTTTATTTCTATTTAAATTATAGCAGTCAATTCTAAATTTGAGGTCTGGGCTGAATGCAGCTACTCCACTCTTCAATGGTGGGACACTTATTGAGATGTTCCACCCTGGGAGACTGATGGAATCCAATGGATTCCTGAATACTCTGGAGGTATTTCCGGGCGCCACCTGACCTGCCTGGTGTTCCTGTTGAGCCTCTTCTCTCACTCTGGAAGGGTAAGATGGGAAGAGCCATTGACATAATTGGTCCCGAGTGCCCTTTGTCATTGCTTTGGAGCATGTAAGTCACCTTGGTACTCTAGTGTCCTATGTGAGATAAAACAGGAGGATCAGCAGTTAGATCATAGGTGGTGTAAATCTTGGTCCAAAAACTGACCAAACATGGATGAGATTGCACCAGTGTGCCTACCATGTGTTGGTGGCAGAAAAAGCTAACGTCTTCACTGCCGTTATATCTGCAAGTAATTGTCCAGAAGAGCATTTCTGAGTGGTGAATGGGCTTTTGTCATCTGGCAAAGAGAACATTGCTCTGACACCCTTGGAGGTCAGATTTGGAGAGATTTGGAGGCAACCAGCAGAACCATCCAAAGTATTGTCTGTTCCATCTGTACTGGATCAGTTTCAACAATTGTGGTATGAGGAGGCAGACAAGCTCCTTGAAGAAATGAAACCACTCACCTGTCCCTTGCCCATCTTGGCTTCTTAGAGCTAGTTATCTGTAGACATTGACAGTGTTAGGTAAAAACCAAGAAAATATGCGATGCAGTTTTTTGACGGGGTATAATCTGAGATCCTCTTTTATCAATCACTTGATTATTGTTGCAATTATTATTTATTCACTTGGATTTCTAAGGAAGCTCCGTGGGTGGAGAATTTAAATCCAAACCAGAACATTTCTGTTTGAGTCCTTTGTGTACAATTTCCCCCCCTGGGCTGGAGCATACCATTAAAACTGAGCTTGTCACATCCCAAGAAGAATCCCTAGCTGGAGTTTCATAAAAGGTAAAGGTAAAGGTACCTCTACCCGTACGGGCCAGTCTTGACAGACTCTGGGGTTGTGCGCCCATTTCACTTAAGAGGCCAGGGGCCAGCGCTGTCCGGAGACACTTCCGGGTCACGTGGCCAGCGTGACATCGCTGCTCTGGCCAGAGCCAGAGCCAGAGCCAGAGCCGCACACGGAAACGCCGTTTACCTTCCCGCTGGTAAGCGGTCCCTATTTATCTACTTGCACCCGGAGGTGCTTTCGAACTGCTAGGTTGGCAGGCGCTGGGACCGAGCAGCGGGAGCGCACCCCGCCGCAGGGATTCGAACCGCCGACCTTTCGATCGGCAAGCCCTAGGCGCTGAGGCTTTAACCCACAGCGCCACCTGCGTCCCACCCTGGAGTTTCATACCAGTGGGCAAATAAAACTGTACAACACTGAATAATTGACCACAATATCCTGAAGGCACAGCCATAACAGGCCCTCTTGAACACCAAACATGTAACCACAGTATCTTAAATAATTAGTAACCCAGAGAATTCCAAATCCTTAACCATGGGACATCAGCAAAATTTCACTATGCAAACCAGAAGCAATTGCAGTTCTGGACGAGCAGTGAGAGCTGTTTGCCATTGTGCTTTGCTTTATAAAGTCTTAAGTGTTTATTACAATGAAGCTTCCTTGCTTACTGTTGGTGTTCCTATTCGCTTTTCCTTCCAGGGATTTCATCTTGTCATGTGGAGGCTCCTTTGATTTACTGCATTTTTAATATGGCAACTTGAAAGAGGGGAAAATACCATAAAGTATTTTATTATCTCTACTATAATAAGCCCCAGCCTGTAGTTGAGATCAGAGTCCTACTTGGCTGAGCCATGTACAAAAACCCACCAGGATAAGAGCATCCTTGATTGGACGATCTTGTAATTCAAACCAGTAATACAGCGAAGCTAGGAAAGCATTGGTATGATAATGATTTCCCCTGTATAACGGCCCTCCATATTTAGAATGCAATTCCACAATGGGATGGGCGGCGGGTGATGGGACAGGCATAGACAACCACAGCCTTCAAGCTTTCATTGCATAGATTAGTATTGTGACAGTTCCCCATATCTTATAATGCTGAGTGAGAGAGGGGGAGCTACAGACAAGGAAAGAGGGAGAGATGGATAGCAGAGGGAGGGGGAGAGAGATAGCCCTATAGAATCCTGCCATGCTGCAAACCCCACCCACTTTGCCCACCCATTGGCTGTGGCACTGATTGACTTTTCCCATGGGGTCAATAGCGTTTTGTAGGGCAAAGTTCCCTGTACATCTCTCTTTTTTTAAAATGATATTTATTAAAGTTTCAAGAATTACAAAAAGAAAAAATGAACATACCACGTTAAACAAAAACCAAACAACACACCACAATATGAAAAAGGGAAAAAAACAGAAAAATAAAACCCATTAAACCAAAACAAAATTAGAAAAAAGAAAAAGCATCAAATCTCCTTTCTATTCTTTCATTAGCTTGTTTCCTTGACCTCCTCACATCTCCCTTTTTTGTATTCTAGGTCGATTATCTATTTCAGCAAATCCTTTCCCTCTTTTAAAATTTTTGTCCTGTAAATTGTCTTAATATAATGTGATTTTACTTTTCATCCTTTCACCAATTAACAGTCAGTTATTCCCAAATCCTTTATATCATTCCTGCTAACATCATATATTATTATTCCAACATCTTTCTAACAAATATTAATTTTACAATGTTTCTGTAGATAGTCTTTAAATTTCCTCCAGTTCCCTGTACATCTCTCTCTACTAGAATGTTGCTTCCAGAATTGACACCTGATTGAGGGACCACAGCTCCATGGTAGAGCATCTGCTTTGCAGGTAAAAGGTCCATTCCTCAGCATCTCCAAGTATGACTGGGAGAGATCCTTCTTTGAAAGATGCAGTGCAGCGTCCACAATACTTAGTCTAGGCAATACTGAGCTAGAAGGGCCAATGGTGCGACCCCTTGTAAGGCAGCTTCCTCTGTTCACTATGAAGAGGGCACTGGGCAAGGTGTCCCATGGTGAGCCTGCTCCTCTGATGTTCTTATGTGGCTGTGGTGGGAGCATTCCAGGCAGCATGCCTCTGAATACTAGTTTAGGGAGAACAGGCCAGAGCCATCTGATTGGCCATTCAGCAAAACAGGATGATGGAGTAAGTCAGCTCGTAGCTGGGTCTCTGGCGACCCTTTCTAATTTCCCGCAATGCCCCAGAAATATTGCTAGGCTAGGAACATTGCATACATTAAAAGGGTGTCTAGGTCCAGCTGCCTGTGCTGTTTTGACTTCCAGGCAGGAAAAAGAAATCGAAGTCCAGCAATGACAACTGCCCTATGATGTCATATATGGATACTGGTCTTGCTGGTCTTGCTGGTAAGAATTGTTGCAGGACCTTCTAAGGGGCACCTCTTGACTTGCACATGCAGATGCCTCCTAATGCTGGAGGTTGATGGGTCAACATATATTTGGTTGGAGATCCCCCCCCCCCGGGAGCTGAAAATGCTTTGGCCACACCATCATTATGGATTGTATAAATCAGGGATGGGGCATCTCAGGTCTGGGAGCCAAATGTGGCCCTCTAGGCCTCTCTATCTGACCTTTAGGATTTTCCTTAGCTTGCAGCCTATCTTCAGCCATACCCCTGACCTGCCTTGCTTTGCATCCAGTGTTTGGGCTAAAATGTGTCTTTGAACTCCGATAAAGCCTCTTGCCTGAGAGGGAGAGAGATGTACAACCAAATAAACATTAGTATATGGCCCCTGGAAGGGAATATGGCCCTCAGCACAAGCAACGTTCCCCGGTTGTGATGTAAGCACTCATTTGCACTGTCCATAGTGTTCCAGAACTTGCAACATCTAGAACTTGCAACACTGAGTAGATGCATGATGACCACAGTATAGACAGCCATGTTGTTGTTGTTTAGTCGTTTAGTCGTGTCCGACTCTTCGTGACCCCATGGACCAGAGCATGCCAGTCATTTCTATCTTCCACTGCCTCCCACACTTTGGTCAAACTTATGCTGGTAGCTTCAAGAACACTGTCCAACCATCTCGTCCTCTGTCGTCCCCTTCTCATTGTGCCCCCCATCTTTCCCAACAATCTGTTGTCCTGTCTCTAGCTCTTTTGCAAACAGTTATCCATCCAGAAAATACCTTGTTCTTGCTAAAGGTTCTCCATAAAATTATTATGACAGAACTGATTTGAGAATTCACACCTAAGAAGAAGACAATATGTTAAAGAAACTGCTCAGCTCCCGCTATTTCTTTTAGAGAATTAGTAGCCAACTGAGGAAATGAGGGTTTATGGAGTACTGAATAAAGAGATCTTGGAAAAAGAGGGAAAATGTATATTTTGTGGTGGTGGTGGAGGAGAAAGTATATAAATGAGATGAGGGTTTTGTATGGGATATTAAGCAGGCATGGCAGGCAAATGACTCTCCTAGGAAACAGAGCAACTCTGCAAGCCCTGAGAAATCATTTCATAAATATATGCACTGTACCATTGTTGTAGGATAATATTATTAGTTATGTGTGAACATATGGATGGAGGCCTTCAGGTGTACAGAAATCCCAGATGTCTTGCAAAAGAAGAAGAAGAAGCTCTCTCCCACCACACGCACACATTTTGGCACGAGTATTTATTTAGTGTGCTGGAAGTTCTTCAGCCAGTCTGGGAGCAGATGTTGCACCACATGACTGCAGTAACCAATGGGAAGCCCCCAGATGCTGAGCCTCAAGTAGATGACATACAACAGTTTACTATTCACTCATGGGCTGAATGCTTTTTCATCCAAGGTTTTTGGGGGATGTGTGCCAATAACAAATGAAACAGTAGAGATCAGGATCTGGTCACAAAGGATCTGGGGACTCCATTTGTAACAAGCATTATTTACAGAGAAACAGTTCAATTAGCATAGCACTGTTCTGAGAGAGCTTGTGCTGGGCTATGTATAGGGTGTGCATTTGTAGGGAAACCATGGGTTGTCCCCCACCTCCCACTGAAGTGGCTTCCAGACAGCTACAAAGCAAAACTGGCCACCAGCCTTCCTTTCTATGGTTCCCAGAGCAAATCCGAGTGATACATTTTACCTCATGTGCGTTTTGTTAAGGGTAATGTGTTCACTGAAGCAGAACAGCTGTCTGTCAAAAGCTAAGTTAAAAATTCACTCAATATTAAAAGTTTCATTGGAAGGGCTCCTTAACTCAGTAAAAATGTTTTTTTGGGTGTGTGTTCTTTTTGCAGTTGTTTGAATTAATATAATGCTTCCAAAATGCTTTTAGGAGTGCTTGTAAAATTCTGGGCTTGTTTCCCCCCCACCTTTGCTATCTTCCAGAACTTCCCTTGTAAGGAAATGGCTTTTTAACCAGAAGAATCCTCTTGAAATTATAATATTTTTTCTTCCAAAGGGGTCCTCGCCACAGCAGCTGCAACAAATTGAAAGTGAACTTTACTCTCAATTGGTGTTTCAGATTTAAAAGTATGAGTGACCAAGTAATTATGATTATTATAACCTGCAAGACAACTTATTGGGAACTGGATCTTTTTAAAAAACAAACAAACCAAAAAACAAAAAACCCACCCCAGATTCTATTAAAATAAAGCAGGTAATACAAACAAAACAAAAAGCAGCAAGCATACATAAAAAGCAGTGCAGGGGTTTTTGAGAAAAGTTTATCAATAGAAAAGTATTGTACTTGAGTCTATCAAGTTAGCCAGATTTCACATTATATCGCAGAGAGGGAGTCTTGTGTAGCTATGTTCGAAGTATGCAAGATAAAATCCCACCAAATAGCACAACATTTTTCAGGATTATCTGAACTCTACAGAATTTACCAGAGAAACAGAACAACAGGCATTATTCACAAAACTATCCCTGATATCTGATGTCTAGAAATATGTACTGAGGCATCTCTCAGTAGAATTCAGGGTTATTTGCCCCTGTTTTGAACCTCATCTTCTGTGAGATGTTCATACATTTATATTTCCCAAAATCTATCTATCTTTCTTTCTTTCTTTCTTTCTTTCTTTCTTTCTTTCTTTCTTTCTTTCTTTCTTTCTTTCCCCACCCTTGCCTGTCTCATAATAAAGCTCAAAGGGAATGAAATCACAAATGTATTGGTGATGCTTGTTTCCTTCTGAGACACGACCTTGCCACTTGAGGCGCTTTCACAAGCTCTTTTGACTCCATAAGGAACATAGAAAGCTGCCTTACATTCAGCTAGACAAGGCACGTCCAAAGTCCATTTTGGGGGCCTAATCCAGTCTGCCGGTAAAAAAAGCTCAACAACTTCAATCCTAAAAAAAAAAAGGTTTTAACTTTGGCTGGCCCTTTGGTCATCTAGCTCAGTATTGTCTATACCAGGGGGCTGGCAACCTAAGGCCCATGGGCCACAAGTGGCCCAAGTGGGTTGTTTAACTGCCCCCCCCCGAGTCACCCCCGAACTGAACCGCCAGCTTGGCGAGTCTCCACGCGCTGCGCTAGACCGGCACAGCATGGCGTGGGGACTTGCCTCCCTGGAAATCACGTCTGTACACGATCCGGCCCACGGAGGGATATCTGCTGGAGTGAACCAGCCCAGGTGAGGTAAACCTTGCTGACCCCTGGTCTACACTGACTGGCAGAGGCTCTCTAGGGTTTCAGGTGAGGGCCATTCCTGGCCCTACCTGGAGATGCTGGGGCTTAAACCTGGAAGCTTCTACATAAAAGGTAGAGGTTTTACCACTGAGCTATGGCATTTCCCCCATTGCAATGTGCTGTTAGAGTTCCAGTGCAGCACTATGAGAAGGGATTGCTACTTACAACCTCTCTGTCTGTCTGTCTGTCTGTCTCTGTGTTGTGCTTTCCTTATGCTCTCCATTCTGTGTCACTTTATGCAGAGTCATTCATACATTCCCAGGAATTTTTATATAGATTACTGTGATGCTTAATACGTGTATTCCAGACAATTGCCAGTCTGAGGCCTGTAGCCATCATTCAGTAGCAATGAGATCAGCACTGCACTGACAATCTGAGAGACAACTGCTGGGCAGGATGCATTTCATCTGCATGAAACAACCCTTTCACCAGCAACCCATAATCCTTTATTCCTACACTGATCTAATGCTTTCTATATAAAACTGGACAGGGATGCAAGGATGTTACAAGCAGAATTGTGCCTTTTTCTTTTCTTTAATGAATCCCTTCCTGGCCTCGCCGACGGTTAGAAGACAAACTGGTGCCCCATGTGTTCTGCAGCTGGGAGAGCCGTGCCAATTCAGACCGGCAGCTCTGCATGTCTGTTTTGATTTCGCCCTTCCAGAAGCTCAGGCACCGCGTTGTTCCCCAGAAAAGCATCTAAGCGATTTCCCATTGACCAGGAATATGGTGCTAGTGGTAGAAGCAGTGTGTGAGGTGAGACTCCCTAAATTCAGAATGAGGAAATCTGTGTGTGTGTGTGTGTGTGTGTGTGTGTGTGTGTGTGTGTGTTAGATGCAGACTTAACTAGGGCCAAAATTCTGGTTCTGATTTCCCCTCTTTTGTTGCGCGGCATTTCTGCCGCTCACCTTTCAGCAATCAGCATTTTGGGTGCCTGATAGGAAGGGCAGAAGGTCAGCAGTAAAATACAGAGGGATCATCTCTATAGAAAACAACGGCTGTCAGATGAACCTGGTATATCATGTATTATTAAGACATTTGAGCCTCACTCACTTACTGACCCAGAGGGTATCAGTAAATTGCTGGAGCATTTCCCCATCAGACAGAAAGCTGTAATTTGGCACACATGCATTCCAAAACACTGCTGCTTTGATGCAAAAGTCTAAAAATTGAACATTTTTACATCCTCTGTTGAATACCTGCAATGTGAGGCTTTCTCCATAATAACGGGCAGAATTCTAAGTGTATTCCCAATTCTCTTCTTTCTTTAAAGCCCTGACTTTAGCTGGGGCAGCCGAGGAAGGTTCCATGGATTCAATTCAAGACGCAGATTCTTGCCCCAAATGGGGCTTGCAGTCTGCATTGAATTTAATGTGCAAATCTACTTTGGTGAGATCAACTTTACTCAGGGGTTCCATTCAGAAGTTCCAGAGTAGAACAAATCCTGTGGGCTTAGTATGAGGTGCCAGAGATGCTGGGTCCACAATTGAGGGCACACTTGTTCCTGCCCTACATTTTTTTGGGGGGTGGGGTGTTTGAAACCAAAATCTTGCTCTCAGTACATGCATTAATAATGTCATTCATTCATTCATTCATTCATTCATTCATTCATTCATTCATTTTTGCATGTACGCCTGGCCTTTCTGCTGAATGGAACCCAGAAACAAAACAAATAGGATTAAAAAAAATTGAGATAAAAAGCAGAACTTAGCAATTCACCAAGCAGTGGACTGAATCTACAAGTCAAACTAAACATGAGAAAATAAAACAAAAAGCAAATACTACTACTACTACTACTACTACTTTATTTCTACCCCACCCATCTGGCTGGGTTTCCCCAAACAATACAAAACATCAGGGGTTTCCAACCTTCTCTCCTTGTGGTCTCCTTCATCCATGCAAAATCAAGTTGTAGGTTGCCCTTGGTAATCTAGGTTCTGGATGAAGATATGAAGGTGGGTGGGTGCTTCCAGCAAGTACATTTCTGCTCCTGCCAATCTATGCTTCCATATACAAAAGGAGTGGCTCATCTGGTGGGAGCTCCTGGCAGCAGTGTCACGATCACTTTCCAATAAAGGCTAGGCGGCAAAGTGAGGGCTCGCACCAGTGGAACCAATTTGGCACTCCAACAACATTTCTGCACAGCTGTAAATGCACCACCAGGCTGCAACTTGTCCTCCTGGTAAACTGCAGTCATGAAAGGCTATTGCTGCAGCTCTGATCCACTGGAGCCTTGTAGGGTGGGAGTGGCAGCAAGGTCAATGGCTGACAAGGGCATTGGCCGGTGAGATAAGTGAATTGGGGTGTGTAGGGTGCTAACTGGCTGCCTTCTGTCTCCACTGTTTGAGGAAATTGCCTCAGTTTGCCTCACAGTAGCACTGGCCTTGCGTATGAATGGGGCTATTGAGGTTTCAGTGCATGAGGACAGCTCTCACATTATTGAGGGATTTGGGAATTATCTTCCACACATGAGGAACGATATGTGGGAGGAATGGGGTGTGAAGAAAGCATGCAGACCTCAGTATTGTTCCCAATCTCAACTCATGTGGAAGTATGTCTGCTTCATGGGGAATGTTGCCCAAACTGATCCCCAGAGCCAGGAGGGCCTCTCCTCTATTTTTAATACATTCTTAGGGAGCCTTGAAGAGATTAGAGCCTGAGTAATATGTTTATTTTGTGCTGGGTAGTCTCTTAACAACACATCTGTGGGGACAGAGTTATTTGTTTAAAGAGACTCTTGACGGGGATACAGCAATTTCAACCACACCAATGAAACACGCTCCAAATCAGAAAGGCATAGTTGACCTCATCACAACTGCCTTGGGAGCAGACTCGGGATCCAGCTTCATTGAATGACCCTGCATATTCTCCCTCTCTCAGATAATACTCCAGTATTATATAATCCAGGGTTACCTAGCAATGAGAAATTCAGGGCAGACGAGAAGAAGTACTTTTTCAGAAAGTTAAACTATTGGATCTGCTGCCACGGGATGTGGCGGTGCCTACCATCTTGCTTGGCTTTATAAAAGAGGGATCAGACAAATTCATAGAGGATCAATGGCTAATTTATTTATTTATAGCAATATTTATATATATATAAAAATCATTAAAATATCAAAGTGGTGCAAGAAACCATACATATATATGAAAATGAGAAATCAGATAACTCTACAGCTCTGTGATTCTATGATTGTGAAGGTTTTCAGCAAATGTTGAAAACGTGACGACGTTGGGGCTTGCTTCAGTAGTAAGAGAAGTGAATTCTGGAGAACTGGTGGCACAGCAATAAAAGCATGAGCTTGAGTCGCCACATACTTTACCGCAGAGACATGTGGCATTGCCAACAGATCTATAGCCACATATCTGAAGCACCAAGATGGGATGTAGGGAGAGAGGCCACTTCTCAGATACCTTGCAAGCTGTAGCTCAGTGGGGAAGCCACACGCATTGCATGATGAATATCCCATGTTCCATTCCCTACATCTCCAGGTCAGACCGGGAATGTGCTCTGTCCAAAACCCTGGAGACCCTGTCCCAGTCAGCATAGACAGTGGTAAGCTGGGGCGACTAATGGTCTTACTTTGATATAAGGTTCCTATGCAAGTCCTAGGTTCCTAAGCAAGTCCTAGGTTTCTATGCAAGTCCTGCTGCAAGCTTCGCATAGGCATCTGTGGGAAGAAGGATGTTGGGATCACTGGACCTTTGGTCCAATTCAGCAGGGATCCTCTATGTTGTGTGCACCAAGTTTATCCCTGTTCTCTGCTTAAGGTTCATTATGGGCCTGGATTACACGGGTTCCTTGTGGGAGACAAGGGGATACTGGGGGAGGAGGCGTTGCTGTCTTGAGCCAGGACTAAATGGTCCGAGTTCCCTTTCAGGCCTATTATTCCATGTTTTTTTACTTAAAGCTGCTAGAGCAAGCATGCAGGAAGTTTAAGAATGCTAATAAAAGGTTACTATAGATTTGAAGTAGACCTTTTGTCCACTTTGATGTTGAATCAGAAAGGTCTGGCTTCCTATGCCGGGTGAAAGCAAATGCTTGCATATGGTCTGAAGAAGAAGGAAAAAAACCCATTCTTTTCATTCCCTCCCACAGCTGCAGTTTCCTGTTACAAGTTGTGATTTAATAAATATATTTAATAATGATTTTTCTTTTAAAAAAATCATTTTCTACAATGCCCTTCCCTTCCAGCTGGAGTCACGATAAATACATATGTTAATTTCTTCTTCTCCCCCTCCCCAAAGAAACTAATAATCGCCATTCCACCCTAGAATCCCTCTCCCCCTCCCCCAGCCAACATCCCAGCTGCAGATTTCCAGCCCCATGGCATTTTTCCTTCCAGCTTTTATTTACAGAAATACTTCATTGAAAAAAAAAAAAAAAAGGAAAAACCCAAACTCTCCAAGCATCTCTCCCAAGGCTTGCTCTGTTGCTTTCTTGCACTGCTTCTAACTGCTTCCAAAACAGGGCAGAACAGTTGGGGGAGTAAAAAAAATCCCCTAAGGGAACCTTCTTGGATGGTAGAAACAGTCCCCTGGTGAGATAGACAATAATAGTGTTGCAAATTGTAACAAATGTGGCAAGACCCACAGCCTTCGACTGCGTTTGATGATCGTAACTCATGGTTTCTATCACACACATACAATGCACCATGCCTCCTACGTTGCTTTGAAGGTTCCTGCTGGGCTTTGGGTTCCTCTGTCCCAGAGTACAAAAAGAACTTCTCATCTTAGGGCATCAGCTGACCTCTCTGTGTGTCTGTACAAGCAGGGAGTTCTGCAACGCTGCCTGGGGTATAGCCAAGGATTTTATCACTAGCCTCCTTCTGCCTGTTAAAATGCATTCAATGGCTGATCTCTGAGGGTTGCTTCGTTTTCCGAGCCAGAAATAAATATTCATGTGGAAGTATGGGAAATACATTTGAATTTATAACCCAAGAGCCTTATGGTAACAACGGATTAAGGAACAAACAGAAAATACCCATTAAAATGCAGTTATTATTCAATTAAATGCTTTAAACCATAACAAATGTTCTGCTGGCTTAAGACCAGCATCCCAAAGACAGGCCTAGACACCATTCAGTGGGAACACCTTCAGTAGTTATTTAAATTATTGTTTTGTTTTTACTCACCTGGTTGGGCACTGTTGGGATTGCTAGTTTTATTAATGACCTGTGCTGGTTTTGCTCATAGATACCCAAAGGAAAATGTGTTGCAGAAGTTCTTACACACAATAGGCTTTTCCCACAGAGGTGCAGTTCCATTAGGGTGGCAACGAATACATCTTCTGAGTGGACAATACTGGGTCCAATGCAGTATAAGTCAGAACTATATTCAGGCTAGATAACTGCTTATCACATTTCTTAGGGGATCATCTGTTGGGGGCTGAATTCAACAATTGGAGGGGCTAGACAGATCCACATTTTTTGCTTCCTCTCTGCCACCCCCCTCTCCTCTCTGACCAGCAAGTTGTGAGTAGGTGTGTGAGTAGGTCAGGGAATTCATGCCATAGGTCTGAATTAATCATTTGCAGTGGGCTTTTAGAATGAGGTCAAGGGCTGCATGAAGTTAAGCCAATAGTTGCCAGCAATCCTAGGGCCACAGCTTGTCCACTCCTGATGTAGATCATAGTGGAGTGTTGCTGGCCTGCTTCTGGCTGCGGAAATGGAAAAAAATATTAGCAGAGAACTGGGAAGAAGGTAAGATCATCTCAGGGTTGAGGAAGAGGCAGTGGCGTAGCGTGGGGGATGCAGGGGGGGCCGGCCGCACCGGGTGCAACATCTGGGGGTTAGGGTTAGGGGGCGCAAATCCATGGGTTAGGGGGTGCAAATCCACGGGTGAGGGGGCGCAAATTACTTGCCTTGCCCCGGGTGCTGACAACCCACGCTACGCCACTGGGAAGAGGAATGTACTGGTGTCACTTGGTCTGTTTAAAAATCAAGGGAAACTAATCACGACGAATTGCTCCATCAATGAAAATGTTAGCAATGCTCTTTGTGGATTTTAATAGTGTCATATAAAAATGAGCAGGCAGTCTTATCTTCCTTCTTTTCAATCATGTCCACTAACAAATCACTGCATGGAAGAGGCGTGTTTTCTAATATCCCCTTGACTGAATGTACAAAAGAAGCTAGTCTTGTTTTTGTTTTAATGACAGTGACCAGCGTGGTTCAAATCCTTGTGGGATTTAAAATTCTTGTCTAGTACTTGCACATTTTCACTATGTCAGCTAGGGGGTGCACATGCTGAAAATAACAGGGAAACAAATATCAGCTAGAACACACAGTAAGCAAAAAGGCTGTTCATTTTTCTAAAGAGAATAAGGCTTCTGTCCCTACCTTCTGTAGAAAGCTAGCATTCAGCCAACACAGTTTTGTTTCATTTTATTATTATGGAAACCTGTATCAGGAAACTCCCGATACATGGACTTTTATCTGAGACCAGCACAAATTGTGTATTGGAATTTCGGTGGGGTGGAACTTGCCTGGAACATCTGAATCGATGTGTTCTCCTTAAAATGTTATCCATCTGCTTGGGTCAGAACAAGGAACTGGCATTCCAGACAGTATCTCTGTGAACAGAAGATTAGTTTTTCCTGAATTGATTGCTTTCTTTGTCTTAGAAATAAGACAGCTTATAAATCAGAACTGCCCCCAAACATTTTCCATCACCAGCTTAAAACTAAAGCCAACATCAAAATAAATAATAATGGCCGAAGCTGAAAAAGGCTTCTACCCCAACGTCAGCAAAGGCATTCTAAAGTTGTTTGTTTGTTTGTTGTTGTTTTGTTGTCTGAAGTGCCTAATTAAGTGGTCTTGCATTTGAAAATTGAATCCAGATTTTTGTCTGCCGAGTGGACTAAAAGTTGCATGTCAGATTCAGGGACAGCCTTTGCAAAAAGCAATAACCTCAAGGTGGTATTACTTACTTACTGTGTTTTAAATTTTAGATCTTATTTGTCTTGTATTTGAAAAGTGTTATTTTTGCCTTGAGTTCCAAAAGTCAGATAAAGTCATTACTAAGTGTAATAAATTAATAGTAATTGGTGCAATGCATTTGAACTCCAAAATAGCAATAAAACTATTTGTGTATGTCTATTGGAACCTCAACAAAATTATGGATTGGGAGAGGCTAATTTCTTCCACCTAGTTTATCTATTTATCAGTTAAATTTGTATCCTACCTTTCCACCAAATGGTGCTGCTGAGGACAGTTAACAGTAATGATAACATTGTTGTTGGCGTTAATCTGTCAAGAGGCAATGGATGAAGTCAAACTGCTGTGTCAGCAGCACTAAAGTGACCTCCTTGGGGTGCAAGCCTGAGCAGTGTGCGTGAAGGTCCTGGGCTGCCTAGACAACAAGACCACACTCTTGGCTTCACTGATGTGGTCCAAAGAAAAGCAGAGCAATACGTTTGGCACCAGCTTCGCTGCAGGAGTTGCTGGAAGGAGGCATACAAGGCACATCCAACTGTCTTAGGGACTCTAGCTTTGTGTAGGGTTTACTCCTTAGCCTTTTCTTCTCCCGAAGATATCCCGCCAGGCAGCTGAAGTTTAGGATCAGAGTTTTCCATTTCATAGAAGGGCTCATCTCATAGGGCTCCATCTCATAGAAGATGAGAAGGGCTCCATCTGATAGAAGGGGTCATCTCATCTGTCCTCCCAGTTGAACGACGTAGCCCAGGGAAGAGAGGGAAAAATAGTGGAAGTGAACAGCTGGCTTCACAAATGGTGTAAACAGGAACGGTTTGGATTCTTAGATCACGGACTGCAGTTTCTTGAAGATGGACTTCTGGCAAGTGATGGGCTGCACCTCACAACGGTTGGGAGGAATGTTTTTGCCAAAAATCTCAGAAACCTCATCAGGAGGGCTTTAAACTGACTAATGTGGGGGAGGGAGACAGTGCTCCTGAAGTAGGAGTCTATCAATTGATGAAGATGATAATCCAAATGTCATAGACCAAATGGAGCAAACAGCACGCAGACCTAGTGGTGGGAGGAAAAAATCCTTAAATAAGAGACAAGGGGGAATGATTGATGGACTTCAATGTCTGTACACTAATGTGCAAAGCATGGGAAATAAACAAGATGAGCTTGAGCTCTTGGTACAGCAAACTAAATATGACATAATAGGCATCACTGAAACCTGGTGGGATAAGTCCCACGATTGGAATCTAATAATGGAGGGATACAATCTATTTCAGAGAAACAGACCAGACAAGAAAGGAGGAGGAGTGGCGTTATATGTCAGGGATGTGTATACCTGTGAAGAGATCCAAGATTTAGAACATCAAAGCCAAAGTGAGAGCATTTGGGTCAAAATTAAGGGAGAGAAGAATAACAGTGACCTCATTGTGGGAGTTTACTATAGATCCCCAAGCCAAATGGAGGACATAGATGATGCCTTCCTGGAACAGATGGCCAAACATGCAAAAGGAAGGGAGATAGTAGTAATGGGGGACTTCAATTACCCGGATATTTGTTGGATGTCAAACTCAGCCAAGAGCATAAGGTCAAACAGATTCCTCACTGGCCTTGCAGACAACTTCATTGTCCAGAAAGTGGGAGAAGCAACAAGAGGAACAGCCATTTTAGATCTGGTCCTAACCAATGTTGATGACCTGGTTAGTGGGGTAGAAGTGGAAGGATCATTAGGCGCGAGTGATCATGCTCTTCTGAAGTTTACTATACAGCAGAAAGGAGCAGCCAAGCATACTAGGACTCAATTTCTTGACTTTAAGAAAGCCGACTTCATAAAACTTAGGGAAGTGCTGGGTGAGATCCCATGGACAGTAATACTAAAAGGAAAGGGAGTTCATGATGGCTGGGAGTTTGTTAAGAGGGAGATAGTAAAAGCACAACTTCAGGCAATACCAATGAGACGGAAACATGGAAGGTGCCTAACAAAGCCAGGGTGGCTATCTAAAGATCTTTTAACTGAGTTAAGATTAAAAAAGGATGTGTACAAAAAAGGGAAAAGGGGGGAAACCACCAAAGAGGAATTCAAACAAATAACCAGCACGTGTAGACAGAAAGTCAGAAAAGCTAAAGCACAGTCAGGCTTGATAGAGAGGTTAAAAGCAACAAAAAAGGCTTTTATGGGTATGTTCGTAGCAAAAGGAAGAACAAAGAAACAGTGGGGTCACTCAGAGGAGAAGATGGTGAAATGCAAACAGGGGACACAGAAAGGGCTGAACTCCTCAATGCCTTCTTTGCCTCAGTCTTCTCCGATAAAGAAAACAATGCCCGACCTGAAGAATTTGGAGCAAATGATTCAGCAGAGGAAACACAGCCCAGAATAACTAAGGAGATAGTACAAGGATACTTGGCTAGTTTAGATGTATTCTCGTCTCCAGGGCCAGATGAACTGCATCCAAGAGTATTAAAAGAACTGGCAGATGTGATCTCAGAACCACTGGCAGTCATCTTTGAGAATTCCTGGAGAACAGGCGAAGTCCCGGCAGACTGGAGGAGGGCAAATGTTGTCCCTATTTTCAAAAAGGGGAAGAGAGAGGACCCAAATAATTACCGCCCAGTCAGTCTGACATCAATACCAGGGAAGATTCTGGAGCAGATCATTAAGCAAACAGTTTGTGAGCACCTAGAAAGGAATGCTGTGATCACCAATAGTCAGCATGGATTTCTGAAAAATAAGTCATGTCAGACTAACCTGATCTCGTTTTTTGACAGAATTACAAGCCTGGTAGATGAAGGGAACGCAGTGGATGTAGCCTACCTTGATTTCAGCAAGGCATTTGACAAGGTGCCCCATGATATTCTTGTAAAGAAGCTGGTAAAATGTGGTCTTGACTATGCTACCACTCAGTGGATTTGTAACTGGCTGACTGACCGAACCCAAAGGGTGTTCATCAATGGTTCCTCTTCATCCTGGAGAAGAGTGACTAGTGGGGTGCCACAGGGTTCTGTCTTGGGCCCGGTCTTATTCAACATCTTTATCAACGACTTGGATGATGGACTCAAGGGCATCCTGATCAAATTTGCAGATGACACCAAACTGGGAGGGGTGGCTAACACCCCAGAGGACAGGATCACACTTCAAAACGACCTTGACAGATTAGAGAACTGGGCCAAAACAAACAAGATGAATTTTAACAGGGAGAAATGTAAAGTATTGCACTTGGGCAAAAAAAATGAGAGGCACAGATACAAGATGGGTGACACCCGGCTTGAGAGCAGTACATGTGAAAAGGATCTAGGAGTCTTGGTTGACCACAAACATGACATGAGCCAACAGTGTGACGCAGCAGCTAAAAAAGCCAATGCAATTCTGGGCTGCATCAATAGGAGTATAGCATCTAGATCAAAGGAAGTAATAGTTCCACTGTATTCTGCTCTGGTCAGACCTCACCTGGAGTACTGTGTCCAGTTCTGGGCACCACAGTTCAAGAAGGACACTGACAAACTGGAACGTGTCCAGAGGAGGGCAACCAAAATGGTCAAAGGCCTGGAAACGATGCCTTATGAGGAACGGCTAAGGGAGCTGGGCATGTTTAGCCTGGAGAAGAGGCGGTTAAGGGGTGATATGATAGCCATGTTCAAATATATAAAAGGACGTCACATCGAGGAGGGAGAAAGGTTGTTTTCTGCTGCTCCAGAGAAGCGGACACGGAGCAATGGATCCAAACTACAAGAAAGAAGACTCCACCTAAACATTAGGAAGAACTTCCTGACGGTAAGAGCTGTTCGACAGTGGAATTTGCTGCCAAGGAGTGTGGTGGAGTCTCCTTCTTTGGAGGTCTTTAAGCAGAGGCTTGACAACCATATGTCAGGAGTGCTCTGATGGTGTTTCCTGCTTGGCAGGGGGTTGGACTCGATGGCCCTTGTGGTCTCTTCCAACTCTATGATTCTATGATTCTATGATTCTATGATTCTACCTTCCCAAGTTGACGACCCCCATATGCCTCTCATAATCTTCTACAACACATGCAGAAACCACCGTTCACCATGTTGAAATGTTTGGTAGTCCAGGTAGTAACTTATCTCAAAGGTTGGTAAATAACTCATACAGAGTGCGTGTCACTCTTGAGTAGTATCACTGTGGTTAGCCTTATAAGATGGTGCAAGCAGGCCCAGATGATGGACTTGGGTTTTCAGGTGATGCTTTTGCATTTAGTGATTGCCTCCTCTTGCAATAAGACAATATCAACAGTTTCTGTTAAGTATTCCATGTTCAGTCTCAACAGAATATGATCTGGATTTTTCATATCTTTTCATCTATGTCCTTTGACAGAAACTCTCTGCTGGCTCTAAACATGGTAGCTCTCACACTGAATGGCACCAGTCATAGAAATGTTAATGACCTCTCTTAACTCGGTAAGCTGACCACTTCTAGACCAGGTCACTTTGGAATCAAATTCTTTTCTAGGATTGTTCTGATTTGACTTCCTATTCACATTTCTGCTGGGATACATCCTGTTGTTATCAGTGGTGTTGGCCTGTAGCTTAGAAGACCAATATGTAGCTCATTCTGCCTCGGGATTTTCTTTGTAGTCTGTACTGCCTTCTCCGCCACAGCAGTAATATGACAAAAGTGGTAAAATGGTTGCAGTTACTGGAATTCTGCTGCCATAGATTGGGCTGCTTTGTTAGTCATGAATTCATCTAGATGGCCAAAGAGAAGAAAGGTTGTGCTGCAACAGGTAATGTCAGAGAAGGTTAATGGCCGCATCTTAATATAGACACAACTCCATGGCGTTTTCTTGCACATATTGACATGGACCACATTCCCTTCTGGGCCTCTTTCTAGGCAATGCATGCCAGTGGTGGGCAGCGATAGAGGCAAAAGTGGCAGATCAATGCATTGAAATTTTACTGTTGTACAGAAGGCTAGTCCCCCCACCCCCCCATACTCGACCTGCCATTTAGACAAGCTAGAGTCACTACCAGGATTCCAGGGCAAATACCAGCCACACAAAGCCACCCAAGGAGGGTGTGAAGCAAGGCCCATGAGATGTGCAGTCTAGGGGAGGGAGAGTGGCTGGGGAAGGGGTATGGCAGGGGCAGACTTTGGTCCTTCAAATTTCAGGCACACCCTGTGCAAGGACAGATTTTGGCACCCTGCCCCCCCCCGCACCTTCTTTCTGCTCAGTTCTCTACGTCCAATGGTGTGGGAAGTGGGGTGTAGTGGGTGCAGGCCGCCCAGGATGTCATCACTGAGGGGGGGGGTGACAAAATAGCAAAAATATGTGTTTTTAAAATAAGAAATTCCCATCACAAAATGTTAAGTAAATAAACCAGAAAACAACACTTGCAACTGTAAGTATCTTATTTTCCCTTCTTTTAATACAGTGGTACCTTGGGTTACAAACACCTCGGGTTACAAAAAACTTCGCGTTACGGACTCCACTAACCCGGAAGTAATACCTCGGCTTAAGAACTTTACCTCAGGATGAGAACAGAAATTGCGCGCTGGCGGCAGCAGGAGACACCATTATCTAAATTGGTACCTCAGGTTAAGAACAGTTTCAGGTTAAGAACGGACCGTTGGAACGAATTAAGTTCATAACCAGAGGTACCACTGCAATTTCAATGTGTGTGTGTGTGGGGGGGGGACGGGTGACAAGAAATTTTCTGCACCGACCTTGCTATGTCACTGCTAACGTCATAGTTGTGACACCACAACCAGTGTGGTGTAGTGGTTAAGAGCGGTAGTCTCGTAATCTGGGGAACCGGGTTCACGTCTCCGCTCCTCCACATGCAGCTGCTGGGTGACCTTGGGCCAGTCACACTTCTTTGAAGTCTCTCAGCCCCACTCACCTCACAAAGTGTTTGTTGTGGGGGAGGAAGGGAAAGGAGAATGTTAGCCGCTTTGAGACTCCTTAAAGGGAGTGAAAGGTGGGATATCAAATCCAAACTCCTCCTCTTCTTCTTCTTCTTCTTCTTCTTCTTCTTCTTCTTCTTCTTCTTCTTCTTCTTCTTCACAACACCCCCTAGGCTTAGCACTCCATGTGGTGGAACCGGTTGCGCTGCCCTAAATCCGGCTCTGGATATGACCTGGGGAAAGTACCAAGGGCCAGACAGAGAACTATGTTTTCCCCCTGGGCCTGATGCTCATCATCCCTGACCTAGATAGTTCACCTTGTCCAGAAAGCGTTTTAGTTCTGTTGTGTTAAGTGGTGCTATCAGCTTTGTTATGGCATCAACCTTCTCTAGCCATGGCTTTGTCCCATGCTGTGCGATTAACTATCACAAGAACTCTCTTTTGCAATGGCAAAGTTGACCTTTTTTTCTGTGATGCAGTATTGTTCACATGGGGCATTCTGTTCCAGGAATGCTGCTGGATTGCTGGAGGCAGCTGAGTTGCTGCTTCCAGCTAAAATAAAATAAAATAGGAGAGTAAAGCACACGTATGCCATTGAAGGTGACTGGGCTTACAGCCAAAGAATTGTTGGAGTTGTAGGGAGCTTTGAAGACTATCTAGGATGCTCTCTGCAGGAAACCCAGGGCTAGAGCCTCCCTCAAAATATGGATGGTGCTCAGCCTCTCACAGTTTTCAAGCAATGGCGGAAAATGCTTCCCAGGTATAAATATAATTAGAACTGTAATTATTTATATCCCACCCTTTTCATGAGAGCTTATGCAGCTTATATTATGCAGCTATATAACTAAAATAGAAGCAGGTAAAGGTAATCAACAGCACAATCCTATACCCAGCACAATCCTATACCCAATTACTTGAGAGTAAGCCCCATTGAACACAGCAGGACTTATCTACTCATAGAACTGCCATGTAAAAGGTTAACATCGGCTGGACTGTGGTCTTAGCGTTTAATATTGGCATTCCTGCCATTAGTAATTCTGCTTGATTAAAAGGAAATGCGGTGAGACTAGCATTGTTCTAAGACTGCCTTTGTGAAAGCACTCATGAGAAGTTGTGGAATAATAATCAGTGCACCGGTGGAAGCAATTGCTAAAGTTGGTCTCCCTGAGTAAGTGAAGCAAGCTTTTGCATGCAACTTCCATGCTGGGTTGGTAACTGATCACACAGAACAGTGCTGTGCATATGTTTCAGATGATTCAGTTGCTTGCACCCAACATCTGGATATTGTTCATGCAGTCCCTCGATCATCAGGGCTAGCCTGAGACTTTTTACTCCCTGAGGCAAAGGATAAGATGGTGTTCCCTTCCCAGTCCACATACAGAAGCTGACCAGATGGGGAGTCTAATCATATGACACTGGCAGCATCCTTCACAACACCTGGGGCAGCAGGCTAGCTTTTGGAGGGCAGGGGGACAGGACACTTCTGTCCTCCAACAGAGAGGATTAGGGAGAACAGCTTGGTTGTGGCTTCCACTGCCCTTGAAATTTGTCTCCTGAAGTCATCAACTCACTTTGCTTAATGGCAGGCCAGTGCCTCATAAATGGATGCACATACATACACAAACCTAGTGGTCAGTGCTGTCAGCTTCTGTAACATCAATACCATGTTTAGAGGGTGGAAAGACTGAATTCAGCCCTCTTTCTTCTCACCCCTCTTTAAGAGGTGATGGGCTCCAACCCATCTGGTGGCATCAACCATTTCTAAGGTTCTCACATGCACTAATGCACACAGCAGGCTTGTTTGTGTAGGGATCTTTGAATTACAGCTTGCAAGTGTTGAGGATGGGGTGATATAAGCTAACAAGATGCCTCTGGGAAGCAAAGGGCAAAACATCTCTCCTGAACTTGTTGTCCACAACTGGTATTCAGGGACATGCTATTTCCAATCCTTGAGGTAGTATATAGCCTTACGCCTTTCCTCAAACATGCCTCATTCTCTTCAAATGCCATCTAATTTGGTGGCTATCACCACATGTCATGGTAGCCAACTCCACAGGTTCACTATGCATTATATGAAAAACTGTACTTCCTATTCATTGTCTTGAATCTCCCACCATTCAGTCTTTCTTGGATGGCCTGAGGTTCTAGTATTGTGAGGGAGGGAACTAAATGTCTCCTAGTCTAATTCCGCACTACCATACATACTTTTATATACCTCTATTACGTCTGTCCCTCCACTTAACCTTTTTTTTTCTGAACTGAAAAGCCCTAAGCATTCTAAACCTTTCCCTAAAGGTAAAGGTAAAAGACCCCCAGATGGTTAAGTCTAATCAAAGGTGAGCTGGCGTTTGTCCACAGGCAGCTTTCCAGGTCATGTGGCCAGCAGGACTAAACCGCTTCTGGCGCAATGGGACGACACTTTCATGGAAGCCAGAGCACATGGAAACACCGTTTACCTTCCCGCCGCAGCGGTACCTATTTATCTACTTGCATTGGCATGCTTTTGAACTGCTAGGTTGGCAGGAGCTGGGCATTTGGTGCAACCCCTTGATCATTTTGGTTGACCTTTTCTGAAGCTTTTCAGCAACCAGAACTTAGCTGTGATAGTATCAGGGCACCAGGGCTGCATCACCAGTTCCTCCTTGGAATTTCCCATTTTGGCCATGAGAAAGGGCATGCAGGGCATCAGTTGTGCAGGAGATTTCCCTACTCCAAGGAACAGAAAGTGGTGGGTATATTTAACATGGTGATTAATAGTACCTAAAGCACATTTCAGTCCTTCTTATGGCTAGAGTGCCCCAGCACACAGGGAATCACTGGTTTACAGATTTCACAAGATGTTTTGCCTATTATTTAACTCCCACCTACATTTTCATGCTGACTTTTCATCAAATAATGGTAGCAACCAAGAATTTTTAATTTTTTCTTTAGCTCTGTGTAGGACCCTCACATGCTAGGCTGCTGGCAACATGGAGGAAAGGAAGTTGCATGTGCATGTTTTGCTTTTTTATGATTAATCATATGACACATTGAACAAAACCAGCTGAACTAAATCTTTATACAGTGGTACCTCAGGTTACATACCCTTCAGGTTACATATGCTTCAGGTTACAGACTCTGCTAACCCAGAAATAGTACCTCAGGTTAAGAACTTTGCTTCAGGATGAGAACAGAAATCGTGCTCCGGCGGCCCGGCAGCAGCAGGAGGCCCCATTAGCTAAAGTGGTCTTCAGGTTAATAACAGTTTCAGGTTAAGAACAGACCTCCAGAACGAATTAAGTGCTTAACCTGAGGTACCACTGTACAGTGTTGAGGCTAAAGAGCTATAATCATGCATATGCATTGTATATATTGATGGCCAACTTTTCATGATGGATGATCTGTAGATTAAACATCAGGGTTGTAATTTTCCGTAGCCTCATTTTCCACCGACACTCAAAATATTTGTTGCAACTGCGACTTTGCAGTTTACAACACTGACACAGAAAAAATTCCCTTTAAAAAGACATTGTGCTATAGCTTGAAAAGTAATGGTCCCAAAGTTGTTGTTTTCAGAAATAATTCCCAGAAACACCAGGAAAGTCAAAGGAACTTTCAAGGTTTTTTGGAGATCAATCATAAAATACATGTCTTGTATGGCAAAAACCCTAGATTCAATGCCTGGGATATCCAGTGAAGAGGATCAAGTAGCAGCTGATGAGAAAGGTTTCAGCCCAAGTCTCTGCAGATCCACTGTCAGTCAGGGTGGCAACACTGGGCTCCATTAAGAAATGGGCTGCTTTGGAATAAGGCAGTTTCCAATCTTCTTAGCACAATGCATTTTCAGGCAAGCAGGTTAAATTGTACGTTGAGCCAGCATAGAAGGATTTCCGATGGAGTGTAACTATTCCAGCACCAGCACAACACTTTAATATATGGAATTGCTTGGGGTCTGCACACTGACTAGTATCCCGGGTCTTATCAGCTGTGCCACTCAGATCTTAGCAGCAAGGAGTCAGCAGCAAATAGCTACAAGCCACCATTTTATTCCTCACAATGCCTCAGAGTGGGGGAATTGTGGAAAAAATTAAAACATGGCTCAAAGACTTGGCCATCTTATGGTGAGTGGGTGGGATCTAGGGCAGGTGTTAGCCCTGGTGGGTGGTTTTTGTGGGTTTTTTAAAACATATTTTATGTATTGTGACTTGTTACAGTGGTACCTCGGGTTAAGTACTTAATTCGTTCCGGAGGTCTGTTCTTAACCTGAAACTGTTCTTAACCTGAAGCACCACTTTAGCTAATGGGGCCTCCTGCTGCTGCCATGCCGCCGGAGCACAACTTCTGTTCTCGTCCTGAAGCAAAGTTCTTAACCTGAAACACTATTTCTGGGTTAGCGGAGTCTGTAACCTGAAGTGTATGTAACCTGAAGTGTATGTAACCCGAGGTACCACTGTATTTTAATTGATTATAGTTTAGTAATGATTTATTGAAGTGGTCGAGAATGAATTTCTGTTTAATTAGTATTTGCTGATATTTTGAGGGTTATTTTTTATTGTGTACTATTATAGTCCATTGGGTTGTTGAATATTGTCTCTGTTGCTTATTTTCAAGTCATATTTTTTATTATGACTTATTTGTATTGGATCAAATTGTTATAAGGTATGCGATCTTTGTTTCATACCTCCCGCTTGAAAACTGCCGTGTGTATAGCAATACAGAAAGACAGTAAGTATATAAGTTGAAAGTGAAATGAAAAATGGGTTGTGCTGGACAATTACTTGAAGCTGCCAAAAGCTGACAGCAAGGGATGCTAGCACCATAGTGAAAACAAAGATGCCATTGATGGCTGAAATGGCACACACACTTCTCCCTGGGCTTGATGGATTAGTCTTCTTAAAGCGTTCAAGGAGATGATTTTATTTGCAGTCATCTTTTTTAAAATGATCTTCGTCTGGAAGACCATCAATCTAGCTACATTCACATTGGTAGCATGGATATTGCTCACGTTTCTAAATTCTAAACTCAAGGCTGCAAAAGATGAAGTGATCTATTTTAGTTACATCTCTGAAATGATGTTGAGATGCTTCTGCAGAACTGGAGACCAGTTTAAGTACAGAAGGAAGGCCTGACCTTGACCAAGGACACTTTAAAATCCTTTTGCCAACCAGCTAGTTTTCTCCTGTCTCACCTACTTAAATTTTCAAAAAGGCTTTTTATGTATGGAATGTGCTCTGGATCATACTTGTTCTCGAGCAGCCCTGACAGCTTTCAGAGATTGCCGGTGACTCCCAGATGATATGTAATACTAGAAACAGCAGCCTGATGCTAAACATCCCCACCTGTTCTCCATTATCTTCCTTCAAAAGAAAACAATGTTTGGCTAAAGTTACAAACTAATGGAAACCATTTTCACTAAATAGGTACATTTGGTCTTATGTAATTTGGTAGCTCATAAAAGGGAAAAAAGACATAGAAAATGGCTTCGAACAGAGAGAAGGAAATGAAATGGGGGGGAAAATCCTACGGCTGTGATCCTCATCCCACTTACTTGGAAGTAAATCCTATTCAAGTCAATGGAGATTATTTCCAAGCACATGTGGTTGGGGCGATGATGAAATAAAATCTGCATTTAATATGCAGGGCATGGATGGAAGAATGTATTGCCAATTTGACATGGTGCACATAAGGTTGAGATTCTGCCCTACTCAGCTTCCCACCTCCATTCAGCACAAGCTCTTTTGGGATATGTGCTAAGCAGCAGGGGTGTGCACAGACCACAAAATTCAGTTCAGACCCTGATTTGGCACCAGTCACAAAAGAGCTCCCTGTTCTTTCTCTCCTAACCCTGCCATTTTTCTTATATGGCAGTCTTGGGGAGAAAGATTTCTGTTCTGGCAGCCGTCTTTTCGATGTCTAATCCTCTTTAGCATCCCAAATTGCTTCGCAGACCCCTGCAGGGTGTTTGGGAAAAGCCTGTTTTGGTTTGGACCAGCCCTGAATCTGTCTGAAGATTCAAGATTTGTCCGAATCTGATGTGCACCCATAGTGAACAAACCCAGAAAGGAAGCTGTTATGGCAAATAGAAGAAGGGTATTTTCCCTCACTTCACATGCAATATGTACTTTATATATTTCCTGGGGAACCCCCCTAAGCTTTTACACCTCCTGGATAACAAGGACATAGAAGTTGCCCCACACCAAAATTTAGAGCTGCCCTTACAACATCTCTGGCAACAACAACAACAACAAAGTTGTTAATCCATTCAAGCCAAGCTGTGGAGAACATGCAAGAGAACAGTTTTCAATGGCTCATGGATTCCATTTTCCCTGTGGATCAAGTCACAGTTTTAGTCTGTGATGTCCTCACCTACAAAGTATCAGGGCTTGAAAAGACACTAGTAGGGTTGCCATATGTCCAGAATTCCCTGGACATAGCCGGTATTTGACCCTCGTAAACAGTGTCCGGACAAAAAATTGCTTAAATGTCCGGGAAAATCTGGACGTATGACCACCCATGTCAGAAGTGTAGAGTTTGGCAAATTTCATTAAAAATAGTGTAACAACTTTGAGCAAAACTAATGAGATAGCAAAGTAGAACTGATCAAGCAGAGCCATAGGAGACCGGCCTGAATTTGCAGGTATTTATATCCAGATTAGGTGACCACTTAGTCACCAAAGAAGATATGCATCATCCAAAATGAGGGGGACCAAAGAACACATATTTGCATAATAATTTGCATATGTTAATTTGTGTATATATAGATGCAAATGTAGAAATGATTACTATACTTTAATCAGAAATACAATGGTGTTCTGGTATCCTGTCCATCAGCTTAGTCTGCTGCCAAGTTGATAGGCAACTTCAGTGCCCCTGCTCTCCATTCATTGGGTTCTTAGGGGTCTTTATTTGGAAACCAGGCTTGGACTGGAAATCCCTTCAGTGAGAGAGAGAGGTGTCCTCTGTAAAGTTGGACCCATGCCAGCTGTCATCTAGGCTGGAATACAATTGCCACTTATCCATTTCCACAGGTCAAGCAGAAGCTTGGATATATGATGAGAGCTGTTGCTTCAATAATGATGCAGCTCACCCTTATATTGGTGGAGCCTCCACCTGCTTCCCTGCTCTCTCTCAGGCTCTTATCTATGCAGGTGTTTCCATGTGTTTCCATTTCCTCCTGAGTAGCCTGAGGAGCAGCTAAGGCACTTCGGTGGCAGCTCTGGCATTCCTACCTGGCTTGTCATCTCCTCTTGCTCCTGCAGCCTGGGGTTGGTCTAAGAACCCAAGAACCCAGGAACCCAAGACCTCCAGACCTGGGACCAAAATATTCAGATCTATTGGATTGTCTGAGTAACTAGCAATGTGGAGCTCTGTGGCAGGGTGCATCTACGCTTGTTTCTCATCTCAGGAGACTTCGGGTTCAGGATCTGAGCATAGCTGAACCTTAAACACTACCTCTTTTCCTTTCATATATATCTAACACCATCACAACATGAGGGGAGCGAATAAGCATATAAAGGAGTGTGAGATCATGAAGTATCATAAAAATATATAATTGTTACTGCTTTATTCTCTATCAGAACTGCTCTATGTAACAGGACAGAGCAAGAGATACTTTATTCTGGAAGATTTAATCACTGACCATTGTCCCCCCCACCCCTTAGATGTAATTCACTGCCCATTTTTGTTAATTAAAAAGACTCCCAATGATTCTAAGCCCCCAAATGACTATGCTTGCTTTTGAACTGAACATTTCCAAGTCTATCCCTTTCTAGCAAATTAATGCTTCCAGGTTTGAAATATGGTTGGTGTTCTTTACATTTTTAGGGCTGTAAGCTCCACACGAATGGGCTTTGCTTGTATTGCTAGAACTCATTAACTTACCCTATGGAAGCCAATGCAACTGGCTATGATAGGTCCAGACCATGACTCTTTTTCCAGGGCTAAGTCAGTTAATAACATAGTTTTGATTTTGGCAAGGTGAGGTCCTTTTGTTGGTCCACTACAATTTTTCCATTCATTTGTATCATTTCCCTCCCACCAGGTTAGGCAATATAAGTGCTGGCCTGACTCTATAGAACAAATTATTTCCCAGAGTTTCTGCAAGTATCCAACAGCTGTGGATATCCTCATCATTGTTTGGAAGCAAGATTTGAGTCTAATGGATTCTCATGAAAGCCATTGTTTGTTGCTTTTCTTTTGAGCTTTCCCAAAGCTCTTCTTAAACTGTATGCGATATAACAGATAAGGATACTACTGTGCATTCCTCAATGAATGTGTAACCAACGAACATTTTCAGTGTCTCTGTGTGCATAAAATATGAGGCCAAAGTGAAAATATCTTAGAGGAATGTTCTTTACACCAACTAGATTGTTGTAATGGGTCTCTAGATCTAAACAAAGAGATTCTGCATCAGGAAATGAGATATGGGACATGTCTTCACAGCACAGTGAAAAGAGTGACCAGAAACAATGACCAAACAGAGTGAAGGCAGCCCTGTTTAGGGAAGCTTTTAATGTCTAATAGACTATTGTATGTTAATATTTTGTTGGAAGCTGCCCAGAGTGCCTGGGTTATAAATAATAAATTATTATTATTATTATTATTATTATTAGTCCTATTCTGCAGAGGACTATCCTCTATTCAAAGTGCCTTCTTTTTGAAAGGCTGCCTGTTCCAAATCTGATTTAAATATAATGAACCGTTAGAGGGAAGAGGATGCAAAACTTTAAGTTTGTCCCTATACATATACATTAGCATATACAATTTTTCTACAATTTATCAGCCACCATTCTATGTCCACTGATCCTGTTCAGTTCTCACTGGTTTGTTATGGGTTCCCCCACTGTATCATGGATGTGGGGTGGGATAATTCTCTATCACTGCCAGGAATTGAACCTAAGACCTTCCGCATGCAAAGCAGATGTTCTACTACTGAGCTCTCTTCCTGTCCCATCCCTTTGGAACATCTAGCTTGCAAGCTGGTTGATGTATGAAAGCAGTGAAAGGTGACACTTAGACAAATGAGGGACACCTGGCTTGCTAGTAGTACATGCAAAAAGGACCTAGGGGTTTTTGTGGACCACAAGCTTAACACAACAGCTATTCTAGGCAGCATCAACAGTAAGTGTCCTGTATAGTGTCCAGATCTAGAGAAGTGATGTTGTTTAGTTGTTTAGTCGTGTCCGACTCTTTGTGACCCCATGGACCAGAGCACGCCAGGCACTCCTGTCTTCCACTGCCTCCCGCAGTTTAGTCAAACTCATGCTGGTAGCTTTGAGAACACTATCCAACCATCTCATCCTTTGTTGTCCCCTTCTCCTTGTGCCCTCCATCTTTCCCAACATCAGGGTCTTTTCCAGGGAGTCTTCTCTTCTCAAGATGTGGCCAAAGTATTGGAGTCTCAGCTTCAGGATCTGTCCTTCCAGTGAGCACTCAGGCTGATTTCCTTCAGAATGGATAGGTTTGATCTTCAGAGAAGTGATAGTTCCACTCTATTCTGCCTTGGTCAGCCCACACCTGGAATACTGTGACCACAATTTAAGAAGGATATTGACAAGCTGGAATGTGTGCAGAGGAGGGTGACCAAGATGACGAAGGGTCTTGAAACCAAGCCCTATGATGAATGCTTGAAGGAGTTGGGTTTGTCTAGCCTGGAAAAGACGAGACTGAGAGGAGAGTGATAGCCAAATATCTAAAGGGCTGTCATGTGGAAGAAGGAGCAAGACGGAGGTTTTTAAGCAGAGGTTTTATTTATGTTTATTGTTTTTATGGATTAGATTTATATACTACCCTTCATTGCAAGATCTCAGGGTAGTTCATATCATAAAAATACAAGGTAAAGGCACAAATAAATGGTCAAAACAAAAACAATAACTCCTCTGTTCCACAAACACATACCAAAGGTTGGATGGACATCGGTCATGGATACTTTAGTTGAGATTCTTGCTTTGCAGGGGGTTGGAAGAAGGGTCCCTTCTAACTATACAGTTATAATGCTTCTATGCTTCTAAGCCTTTGTACCATGTGTTGCCTTAGCCTGTGGTTGTGTTAAGAGCAATGAGTTTTGAGGACCTTCCCTGAATATCAAAGAGCAGAGACCTTCAGGTACTGTATCAATGAAGCGAATGTGGGTTCTGCCCCCCTGCCCCCAGAGCAATCAGTGTTTCACTCGCTTTGTTACACATACAAAGTGAGACGGATGTCTTACAATATAACAAATCATTACTAATGAATCGTGATATCTGACACTCAGTGCCGAAGAAGGATTTACAGACGTGCCTCTCAGCAGCAGCCGTTTCCTGTATTAGGAAGTCTGACTTTGTAGCAGGCCTTCCCGTTCATTCAACTATCCCAAGAGTGTGAAATTTGGAATTAGCAGAGTTTGGAAGGAAGCTATCGGCTGCACTTGTGCCTTGGGCACTGAAAGCGAGAAGTCAATGTGTCTCTGGGGTTTGCGTTCCTTGACAATTTTCAGAACTGGCAAGAGAGTTCATAATCAGTTGCATCAACTTTTATGACCTTTTGCCCCTTTTGTAATGCAGAATTAATAGTCAGCAGAGGAAGGGTTGGAAGGAGACTGGAATTTGGTCACTGGCTTCTCCCCCCATATGGTCAGGATTACATAAAAAATAATAATACAATGAATATCTTCAATTCGCTTCTTACTGAAATTGTTGAAAACCACGTGGGTTCCAGCTCAACACTTCTGCTGATCCCAGCAATTTAGTCCATGATAATTATCATTTTTATATTCAGTAGATTTTCAGACCATTGGGAATATAGACATTTGCACAAAAACCCATGAATAATGTAGAGGATGATGATGATTTAATTTATTACCTGCCTTTTACCCTGAGGTCCCAGGCAGGTTATGACATTAAAACACAACTATACAACACAATATTAAAAACAGTTTAAAACAACTTACAGAAATAAGGTGGGTTCTAAAAAAATATACAGCTCAAGTGTCAAAAGCCAGGACAAAGAGGTGTATTAGATGTATGTTATAGTGTACACTATCACAGATGTACAGCCTAGTCCCTTTCTATTAACAGATAATTTTATTGAACTTCTACCGTTGGTGCAGATACTGCAATACAGTGTGGTCATTTATAGAATGTGCAATGCTGCATATAGTACGAAAAAGTACAATTTGTGTGAGCTGATGGTTCAGAGGAAAGGATATTAGGTTGGATCTTCTGAAAAGCTCCTCTAGAGTGTTGAGGAATCATCCAAAACAGATAGTTATGAGGGGCTTCAGGGCAAGGGGAAATTGATAAAAAAATTCCTGCCTCTCCATACACGTCCACTCACAGGAGCCTCTGCAGGTGGCAGGATTCACAGTAAGCATTTTAAAATTGGTCTATTCAATGAAAAGAGGAGTAGAAATGGGGAAGCTCTGGTTGCGGACTAAACAGGATATTTAAAAGGCCTAACAGCCTACTTTCCTCATGCTATACTACTGCTTGCTTTTGTGATGTTAAAACTCAGTTGGGGTCTCTCTCTTGCTAGAAAGTGTGTTTAGCCCTGCACTTTGGATCTAGCGATCCAGCCAAATCTTTTATTAATTACCTTACACAGGTGATCTATATACACTTTCCCTCACAAGAGATTGTTGTAAGAAGCGGAGGGAGAAATATAGTTCACTCTGCATTTAAAAGTGAGTGACCAAATTCACAGGTCCTGGGCTTGTATGTGGATCAGAAGGCAGCTGTCATTTACTTTCTGAATTCTACAGGGCATTTTTAGTTTAAGGAAATGCACATAAAATGCTAGGGTTTTTACCCAACTAAGTCCAGCCCAAGGAAACCAACCAAAACGAATAAACCTAAGTAAGTCATTCATTTCAATGGGTCTCTTCTGAGTTTTACCGGCATTGGATACAACACATATATTTTACAGAAAAATGCATACAGTAAGACATCTTTTATGGGCAAATACACTGAAAAGCATACAAAAATACATATTTAAGGAAAGAATGCAAAAATTAGGGAAAGGCAAGTAAAATTTAAGATGGTGTTGTGGGGTGGTTTTTTTTTAACAATCTGAAAAAGTAGATGAAATGGACTTATGGAGCTACATAAAACTGGCACAGAATGGAAAGAGGCTGATCTCGGCTTCTCTGATCTGTTGTTTCCTTGGGGATTCATAAAGCAGCACATTTGAATGAAATTGCATCACAATAACCTTTTCTTGGTTTTGAAAAATGCGGCAGTTGAGTTCTTTCAGGCAGTGTTGTCTGAGGGGTGGTAAATAAGCACAAAAGGATGAATGGACAATTGGGCCACCCACTGGACAATAAGAGTGACCAGTGTGAAAACAAAAAAAACAACAACAGATATTTATTCTACAAAGGAACAACCCTTGGTCTGATGTTGTGCCAAACCCAGAGGATTTTGTGCTTTTTTAAAGAAGAAATGACTGAACGTTGACTAGTTTCAAAGACATCCAAGAGGGAAGACGAGGTTCCCAAATGGAACTTTCAAGGAATATTGTTTTGAGGAAGCCAGTAGGCTGAAGCAGATCAAAAGGCTATTGTAAAAGAGCAGAGGCTGAAGTGTACTGAAAAAAGAGCCATTGCAGTCGAGATCAGAATGCGACATCAGGCAGTATTTCCACATTTTAATTCATTGAATGTATCTGAAACACCCTGGCGCCTAAGGACAGGCAGTGATACTTAAAGCAACCCAGTAAAATGTTGCACTTAAAAACACTAATAAAAAACCCCAAGACAATATCTAATAAAACCATGGCAATTGAAATGCAAAAATAATTATTATAATTAGCATTATTAACATAAAATTAAAATGACCTGCTTTTAATTATTGCATTTATATCCCAGTGTGGGCTACCTTGGGCTAAGAAGGGCTGTAGCTCAGCAGCAGAACACATGTTCTGCAGACAGAATGTCCCCAACCTCTGCAAGTGTGGCTTTGAAAAACTCCTTTCTGAAACCCTAAATAAGCCACTTCTGCTCAGTAAAGAAACTGAGGTAGATAGACCAGTATTCTAACTTGTACAGACGTAAAATATACAGTGAGACCTCGGGTTACAGACGCTTCAGGTTACATACGCTTCAGGTTACAGACTCCACAACCCCAGAAATAGTACCTCGGGTTAAGAACTTTGCTTCAGGATGAGAACAGAAATCACGCGGCAGCAGTGGGAGGCCCCACTAGCAGTTTCAGGTTAAGAACGGACCTGAGGTACCACTGTATATTTATTGCTCCATTCACTTCTGCCTCTGGCCCCACCCAGCACTGGCCCCTGGTATGTCGTTCAGAAGGAAATGTGGCCCTTGGGGTGAAAAAGGTTTCCTACCCCTGGTCTAGTGTCTGACTCTCAGCCATGAAGCACAGTGAACAACCATGAGCCAGTCACCATCTCCCAGCCTAGCAGGGCTGCAATAGGAATCAATGGGTAGAATTGTGTAGTATGCTGCACGGAGCGCCGATAAACATGTGTGTGTCAGTTTTGCTGCTCTTTAATTTCAGAGTTCCACTTATCTAGCTGTGATTTCTCTAAACTACATTCTCATGTTCCCATTCCACCTTCATTACCTTGCCAAAAAGCTTCACCACCAGACTTGATTATGTGACAACAATCTCCCATGTGTACAACTAGCCTGGAATGCATTTTGTGAGTTCCTCTTGTTGAGAAGCAGGGACAAAGGCCATTGTGGTTTCATTTAGATTTCTGCTTCTTCCATCTATCTATGCCTAGCTAAATAAAGGTGTCTGAGGAAAGATTTTGTAGTGTTGAAAAGTGAAATGCAGCGCTGCAGACTACAGAGTGGGAGAATATAAGCAGTGCCAGTATGGTGTAACATCAACATTGTGATCTTGCTATTCTTCGTTTTGCTGTAGAAGATTGTTGAGCTTCACCTCTTCATTAAAAGGGTTTAGGAGGGCCAGGAAACCTCAGGCCAGGGGTTGAATGTCGCCCACTAAGTCTTTCTAATTGCTCCTCAGAAATCTCATACCCCTCAACCTCCCTGATTTGAGCAGGACACCCCAGAATTACAGAAGCCATCCTGGCTTCTGATTGGATCCCGGATGTCCTAATTTTGGTCTGCTGCTCTGTTGCAAGTCAGCTGGTTCGCAACAGAGCGCCGGACCAAACAATGTTCATTTCTTGGTCTCACACTTTTGTGTGATCAGCTGGCTCACACCAGAGCAGTGGACCAAAAGATGGTTGTTTTTTGGTCTTGCGTGTTCCCACAAGAGCTAAGGAACACCAAAAAACGAGCATCCCAATTTTGATCAGTGGGATGTTGGACGGCATGAAATCTCCCCAGGCCACACCTCTCATTGGTGCTGGTTTGCTCCCCAAGAGTTTATGCCTGACTGGAATATGCCCTTTGATCATGCTGCTTGCTTGTCTGGATGGAGGATGGAGATGAGTGCGTCTAGGCATGTACGATACTAGCTACTGCACACACAAAAAAATCCACATTTGCTGTTCCACCTGCTTTTGCCTCTGGTCCTGCCCACTGCTACCATGCAACCCTGGGCCCAGTATACCTGAAGGAGCATCTCCACCCCCATCTTTCTGCCTGGACACTGAGGTCCAACAGTAAGAGCCTTCTGGCAGTTCCATCACTGCAAGAAGCTAAGCTACAGGGAACCAGGCAGAGGGCCTTCTCGGTAGTGGCACCCGCCTTCTGTAACGCCCTCCCATCAGATGTCAAAGAGATAAACAACTACCTGACATTTAGAAAACATCTGAAGGCAGCCCTGTTCAGAGAAGTTTTTAATGTGTGACATTTTAATGTATTTTTAATCTTTGTTGGAAGCCGCCCAGAGTGGCTGGGGAAACCAGCTACAAATAATAAACTACTATTACTATTACTATTACTATTACTATTACTATTACTATTACTGGGAGGTTGTCTAGAGAGAAATCTGGGCCCCAGGCTGAAAAAGATTTCACATTATAAAAACTTTGAGCTGTCTGAGGCCTTTTAGGCAATCTTGTCCAAGAATCCAGTAGAGGCTGGCCCATGAGGAAATGGGGCACTGCCCTACTGACTTCAGCCTGCCCTCAGCCAGTACCTACTTTCCTGCCTTCTTACAATCAGCAAAGGTGTGGGGGGGTGGGGAGGTGGCCATGCCTAGTAGCTTCCCTCCCTACGTCTCAGTGTTGCTCCTTGTAGAATTCAGCAGGGAGGATGGTGGAAAAAACTGAATTAGTGTTGCCCTCCTTGCCCTCCACCCCACCAGTCTCCATGGGCGCCAGCTACCACTGCAGCAGTCTGCTCATTGCAGGAAATCCAGAACTAAAGCATCTCCAGCAGACTATGGTCTTGCCTCTGCTTGAGAGCCCATCACCCCTTTAAATAATAGGTTCCCAGTCTTCCGGTCGGCGCCAGCGCTTAATGGCGGTCTGAGCCTCGAGCTCCGAGGCAGGACTGCTCCGTTAGTTCGGGTCTTACCCGCTACGGCAAGCGGGGGACCCCTAAAATCACAGGCGCGGAGCCTGTGAACAAAGGAGATTCGGTGGGCACCTTTTGCGCCCCCCGGTACTGTGAAGGAGCCTTTTTAAAGGCTTCGGAGCGGCATCGGGGTAAGCGCGGTGCTGAGAGTTGTCACCCAGCTAGCGGAGTGAAGCCGCGTCGCCATGAGCGGAGAGCGCCGATTCCTTCCTGCAATTGGAATTTGACTACAGCACCCGTGAGTAAGATTGAAAAAGTAACGGGACATTAAAAAAGAAATTTGGCTGAAAACGGGAAAGGCAAAAATTAAGGAAGTCTGCCTCCCCGGAACTGCAGAAGAGATAAAGCAACGAAAATCAAGCTGCACTTAAAGGGAATCTTTCAAATTTTTTTAAGCTGTCAAACTGACATCGGACTTAAAACCTCCCCCCAGATTGGCAGGAGAAGGGGGGAAGGGATTGGAACGTTGTTAACCTGCTGGAAAATTAATGGAAAATTAAGATCTTCCATTGCCAAATCCCCCGGGGTCGGGCTGCCCAAATAAGACACCGGGACGTGGACTGTCAAACTTTGAGAAGTGGGGGCTTGTTTGCAACAAAGTTACCGGACCTTAGACGTACCCTGTTGCATTTTGGCCACATAGAAAATAGAGACATTACAATTTGGATATTGGAAACTTCTGGCTACTGTTATACTTCCTTGCCTCTTTGTTTTTTTTTCTATCTTTGCCATTTGGATACAATTGAATGCTCCCTCTAGAGGGTTCTATGTGAAACTGTTGCACTTGGAAAAGTAACAGTGGGATTTTCCACTTGGGAATCAACTCTGTGAAAACGACCTTGAGGATATGAGTGCCCCTACAGAAGAGATAGTAACAAGGCAGAAAGCAAAACAATCTCAGAAGAAAAGGGGCTCTATATCAGGAACTGCAGCTGTGCAGGAAAAAACACCAGCTTCTATGGATCCTATGACTCAGGCACTACTTAAAATAAATCAATCCCTGGAAGCATTGACAAAGCTATCGACAGAGAATTCTAAAAAATTAACAGAGTTGACAACAAGGTTGGATGTGAATACAGCTAGTGTTAAATCTAACACAGATTCTATAAATAGATTAATTCAGGAAAATTCAGAAACACGAAAGATTGCAGAAAGTGCAAAAACAACGGCTGAAGAGACAAGGGAAAAGTTTGGGCCTATTATTAAAAAAGTGAATGAGCATGATGCAGCCCTCTCCTTACTGGAACTTCAACGTAAAGAGAAGAACTTAAAATTTAGATTGGTGCCTGAAGGGGAAGGGGACAACCTTGTGAAATTTCTTACAGAGAACATCATAACTTTTTGGCAGGAGGAATGGGAGGAAGACGAGGAACTTGAGATAATATCAGCCTTTCGACTGGGTAGAAAGCAGGATAAAAAACCAAGGGACTGTCTAATTACACTGAGATCAAAAGAAGAAAGAGATAGAATATTGAATCTGCATTATCAAAAGGCATTGGTGATCCAAAATTGTCAGATACAGATTTTTAAGGACATTCCTAAATACATTTTAGAGGTGAGAACATATTACAAAAGCCTAGCAGACCTGCTGAAGAAAAACACTATACCATTCAGATGGGAGTTTCCACAAGGATTGTCCTTTAACTTCAAAGGAAGGAAGATTAAAATAAAAACAATTCAGGACAAAGAGCAATTTTTGGAGAGGTACCTGGAGGATCTGCAGAAAGGAACTGTGGAGGAGAGGGAACCACCTGATATAGCAAATTTGTCATTTGGACTTTCACTACCACCATCGGAGGAAGAGCAGAAGCTTGGAGCAGTTGGAGGAACAGCTACCTAAATACAAAATGTCTCTGCAACTCCTTAGTTGGAACTGTAACGGTTTGAACCTTCCTCGGAAAAGAAGACAGGTTTTTCACATTTTGAAGAAAGAACAATTAGACATAATATGTTTGCAAGAAACCCATATTGCCAGGATACATAGGAAATTACTGATAAATAAGAGACTTGGTCAAGAATTTATCTCATCAGACAAAGTAAAGAAAAGAGGTGTGGTGATCTATGCAAAGGAAAAGTGGGCTCCAAAATTGATATTTAAAGATGATCAAGGAAGATACCTGGCAATTGAAATACAAATTCAAGGAGAAAAGATATTAATTGTGGGAATTTATGCCCCAAATGAAGGGAAGGCCGAATTCTTTAGGAAGTTGCATGAGACATTAGTTGACTTTTTAGATTATAAAATCCTAATGATGGGAGACATGAATGGAGTTGTCTCAACAAACATGGACAAAGCACAGAGACAAGTGATTTCAAAAGAAGGGAGACTACCAAAGATCTTTTTCGAAATGACTGAAATAATGGACTTGATTGATATTTGGAGAATAAAGAACCCTCTAGAGAGAGAGGGAACTTTCTTCTCTGAAGCAAAAATGACATGGACAAGAATAGACCAAATCTGGATTTCTAGCAGTCTGGCGTCAAGAACAAAAAAAGTAGAAATATGCCCAAAAACGTGCTCCGACCATAATGCGGTGAAGATGGAGATGAAACTAACAACAACTGGATCCTTTAGATGGAGAATGAATGACACCCTATTTAAGGATGAAGAGATCCACAAGAAGGCCCTTAAAACATTAAAAGATTACTTTGAGATCAACAGGAAAACAGATGTGGAAAAAAGAATAATTTGGGACGCAAGCAAAGCCGTGATGCGAGGTTTCCTGATTCAACAAAATTCTATTAAGAGGAAGCAACAAAATGAGAAGAAGGAAAAAATTTTAGAAAAAATAAAAGAAGGAGAGAAGAAGTTGAGGTCTAAACCAAAATCCCATGAGATCTTGAGAGAAATAAAGTTCTATCAGATGCAGTACATGGAACTTATGAACCAACAAATAGAATGGAAGATAAGGCAAATGAGACAAAGAACTTTCGAATCAGCGGATAAATGTGGGAAACTTCTGTCATGGCAATTGAAAAAAAGGCAGAAAATGAATACTGTAACAAGTTTAGAAATAGATGGAAAAATTATCCATAAACCCAATGAGATCAACAATTGTTTTCAAAGCTTCTTTAAGAAATTGTATGCACAAGGGTCAATTAACGAGCAAGAAATAGAAGAATTCATCAGAAAATACGGTTTACCAAAAATCTCAGAACAAAGTAAAAGGATCTTAAATGAGGAAATAACAGAACAAGAAATAGAGGGTGCCATTCAAAATATGAAATTGGGAAAATCACCAGGACCAGATGGCCTGACGGCCAAATACTACAAAATGTTGAAAGAATGGCTGACACAACCATTGAAGGAAGTTTGCAATGAAATTTTGAAGGGGAAAAAGGCACCTGAATCGTGGAAAGAGGCTTTCATTTCACTTATACCGAAAACAGAGACTGAGAAGAACCAGGTTAAAAACTACCGCCCTATATCCTTACTCAATGTGGATTACAAAATTTTTGCAGACATTTTGGCAAAAAGATTGAAAAGAGTTTTAGCAGAAGAGATTCATAAGGACCAAACAGGCTTTCTCCCAGGTAGACATATGTCAGACAATGTGAGAAACATTATAGATATTTTGGAGCTGTTGGACGTTGACATTAATAGGAAAGCAGTTTTGATTTTTGTGGATGCAGAGAAAGCCTTTGACAATATTTGTTGGACTTTTATGAAAAAGAATCTCCAAGGGATGGGGGTAGGCCAAGGTTTTGAAAACGGTATAGGTGCAATATATTCTCAACAAAAGGCCAAATTAATTGTAAATAATGTGGTAACAGAAGAAATACCTATAGAAAAAGGTACACGACAGGGTTGCCCAATATCCCCTTTGCTTTTTATATCAGTCCTGGAGGTATTGTTAAACATGATCAGAAAGGACCAGTTGTGAAATATACTCAGAGTCGCCAAGTGATTTCATGCTCTTTATTCAGCTCATAGTGGTGAGGAGGAATGAATGTCCCCTCAAAGTATCTGCTTTATATACATTATTTACACAATGGGCTGCACATGATTGGCTAATTCCGGAATTCTACTGTAAGCCAATCAGGTTGTGGATTCACTTCAATCTGGAGCATGACTGGGTGGTTCCTGCCAACCAATCATACTGCTGCATTGTTCTAGGACCAATCAGACTGCTGCATTCTGAATCCTATTGTTCTAGGACCAATCAGACTGCTGCCTTTTGGATCCTATTGTTCTAGGACCAATCAGACTGCTGCAGTTTGGATCCTATTTGACTCAGTACATAACACCCCTCCCCTCTAAGTTCCAGTCCTGCCCGGGAGGTCGCATTCATAGTCCTCAAGGTACGCTGGCGGCCTACGTGTGCGTTGCGGCCTGGGGTGTTCCCTGGTCCGGGGTTCAGGTTCTGGCTCGTGTTCCAAGGATGCTGGCTGTGATGGGGCTGTTTGGTCTGGCGCAACCGGCTCGCTCAGTCGTGGTTCTGGTTCCGGTGTCCTTTCAGCCTCACGGGTCCTCTCTGTATTTACTGATTCTGCCTCTCCTGCTGGCCCCTGCTGCTCTATGGGCCTCACTGCCCCACTGTTCCCTTGGGACTCCTCTGACCTGTCCTCCTCCTCCTGGTTTTCTCCCGGGAATCGTCGGCGTATCTGGTCGCAGTGGCGGCGCCAGCATTGCCCCCCATCTGTTAGCACCTCGTACGACACGGGGCCAGTGACCCTGGTGACTGTGGCGGGTACCCATGCAGGGCCTGCCCCAAAATTCTTTGCGTACACTGGGTCCTGGGCCTCGAAGGTCCGGGGGTTCCTGCCTTCCCCCACCACTACCTCATCCTGAGCTCTATCGGGGTGAAGGCGGTCCAATCTGATTGCAAGGCGCCGACCCATTAGTAGTTCAGCGGGGCTCCTGCCAGTTGTTGAGCTGGGGGTGCTGTGCTGTGCTAGAAGGAATGTGGCAAGGCGGTACTCCCAATCCCCTTGCGTCATGCGGCGAAGGGTTTCCTTGGTGGTCCGCACCATGCGTTCTGCTTGGCCATTGGTGGCAGGGTGGAATGGCGCCGAACGGATGTGGCGGATGGCGTTCTGCGCTGTGAAGGTTTGGAATTCTCCTGACGTAAATGCAGTCCCGTTGTCTGAGACGAGAGTGTCAGGGAGCCCGTGGGTAGCAAACAGCCTGCGTAGTACCCGGATGGCTGCGGACGTAGAAGTGGACGGTACCAGTGCGACTTCCAGCCATTTGGTGTAGGAGTCCACCACTATGAAGAATGTTTTCCCCTGAAAGGGGCCAGCGAAGTCCACATGCAGTCGTGACCATGGTGCTCGGGCGGACTCCCAGGACTGGACTGGGGCCCTTGGGGGATCTGGGCGGGATTCTTGGCAGGCCTGGCAGTGTTTGACCCAGGCCTCTATCTCTCCGTCAATCCCCGGCCACCACACATAACTCCTGGCAAGGGCCTTCATTCTTACTACCCCAGGGTGTGTCTCGTGTAGGGCTGTGAGGACCCTTTTTCGGAGGGGCTGGGGAACAACGACCCTGCTTCCCCATAACAGGCACCCCTTGTGGGCCGACAGTTCATGTTTGCGGGTTGTGTAGCCGGCGAATTCTGGCCCAGGGCTGCTGCTGGGCCATCCCCTCCACACCCAGTCCAGGACCCGGGAGATGACCCTATCTTTCTTGGAATGGTGTGCAACTTCTTGTGCCTGAATGGGGCGGTCAGGAAGCAGCTCCAGGCTCATAACCTCTTGTGCAGGTGCTGGGTCAGGGCCTGTTTCCGGTAGTGGCAGCCTGCTGAGGGCGTCCGCATGGCCCATCGCCTTCCCAGGGCGGTGAATCAGTGCATACTGGTAGCTGGTAAGGAAAATTGACCACCTGAGGACGCGAGGAGACAGCACTTGGGGGGTCTGCTTTTCGGGGGCAAACAAGCCAAGCAACGGTTTGTGGTCAGTCACCACGGTGAAGGGCCGCCCGTACAAGAAATCATGGAATTTTTTAACTCCCTTCACGATTGCCAGACCCTCCTTGTCAATTTGTGAGTAGTTCCGCTCAGTTGCGTTGAGTGTCTGGGAAAAGTATGCCACCGGTACCTCTCTTCCATCTGGGAGTTGGTGTCCCAGGACAGCGCCAATGCCATAGGGTGAGGCGTCGCATGCTAGCACCACCGGCAGCCTCTCGTCGAAGTGTGCCAAGACCGAGTTTGAGACAAGCAAGTCCTTGACTGCCTGGAATGCGGCCTCCTGGCGCTGGCCCCACACCCAAGGGGCCCGCTTGTCCAGGAGTCTGTGTAGGGGCTCCGCTACCGCCGCCTTGTGGGGAAGGAAGGAATGGTAAAAGTTCAATAGTCCCAAGAAGGCCTGAAGTTCAGTCTTGTTCTTGGGCGCTGGGGCATCACAAATGGCCCGTACCTTGTCCCCAGTCGGGTGGACCCCTTCTGCGTCCACCATAAATCCCAGAAAGTCCACCTGGGGCACTCCTAGTAGACATTTTTCCCGCTTCACCTTGAGACCTGCTGTCTGGAAACGGTGCAGAACGGTGCGGAGGCGGTCCTCAAACTCCTCTGGTGTGGGCCCGGCAATCAACACATCATCGAAGAAGGGGGTGACGCCAGGAATCCCTTTAAGGAGAGAGTCCATTAGATTCTGGAATATGCCTGGTGCCACGCTGACACCGAATTGCAGCCGCTTTACCCTGAATGCTCCTCTGTGCGTCACAATCGTCTGTGCCTCTGCTGTGGCCTCATCTACTGGCAGCTGTTGATATGCTTGGGCCAAGTCCAGCTTGCCAAAAATTTTCGACCCAGCCAGGGTGGCAAGGACATGGCTGACCACTGGCACTGGGTATGCATGGGCCGTGAGGGCCTTGTTTATAGTACATTTGTAGTCTGCGCAGATGCGGACTGAACCATTAGGCTTGACAGGTGTGACGATTGGGGTTTCCCAGGGGGCATTAGGCACCGGTTCCAGCACTCCTTGCTCCATGAGCCGGTCCAATTCCTCATCTATACGGGGTTTCAGGGCGAACGGGACCCGGCGGGCCTTGAGCCTGACCGGTCGTACTGCGGGGTCAAGCTGTAGAGCAATGGGGGGGCCCGTATACTGTCCCAATTTCCCATCGAAAACCCCCGGAAATTCCTTGCATATGGCGTCCACGTCCACTTGTAAGCTAGTGTGGTTCACCCCGGTGACAGCTAGCCCCAGTGGTCCAAACCATGACAATCCCAGTAGGCTAATGTAGGGGCCCTTGACCACAAGTAAGTCCAGTTGCCGCGTCCGCCCTCGGTATTGCACCCTGAAGGTCCCCACCCCCATTGTGGGGACCTTACGTTTCTGGAAGTCCCGGAGGGTGAATGGGGCCGGCCTCAAACCCAGTTATGGTTTCCCCAGGGGCTTGCCGCTTTGCATAGAAGGCATTTCGACGAGCTACCACTGAGGGCTGTGGCGAAAAGTGCCCCTTCAGCTGTTCCATTATTGTTTTGTATGGAACAGTAGCAACGTCTTCAGGCGCAAGGAGAGCCCGGGCGATTTCAAATGTCTCCTCTCCGCAAACGCTGAAGAATATTGCCCTCTTCTTGGCGTCTTCTTCATCGGTGACCCCTTTGGCTTCTAGGAGGAAGGTGAAACGGGAGGCGTACGCTTCCCAGTCTCCGGATGCTGGGTTGAACGGCGAGAAGCTGCTGTCGGTTGCCATTCTGAGTTCCTTGTGTCCCGGAGCTGAAGCCTGGATACACGGTGCGAGGCAGCGGTGCGGCAGGTGGCGGTGCTGCGGTGCTGTGTGTGGCAGTCAGCTCAGCGGGATCCCACCTTCGTCGCCAGTGAAATATACTCAGAGTCGCCAAGTGATTTCATGCTCTTTATTCAGCTCATAGTGGTGAGGAGGAATGAATGTCCCCTCAAAGTATCTGCTTTATATACATTATTTACACAATGGGCTGCACATGATTGGCTAATTCCGGAATTCTACTGTAAGCCAATCAGGTTGTGGATTCACTTCAATCTGGAGCATGACTGGGTGGTTCCTGCCAACCAATCATACTGCTGCATTGTTCTAGGACCAATCAGACTGCTGCATTCTGAATCCTATTGTTCTAGGACCAATCAGACTGCTGCCTTTTGGATCCTATTGTTCTAGGACCAATCAGACTGCTGCAGTTTGGATCCTATTTGACTCAGTACATAACAAGTTGGTTAAAGGAGTTCAGGTCGGAGTTAGACATTATAAATTAAGAGCATTCGCAGATGATCTAGTATTGACTTTGCAACAGCCAGACACCAGTACCAAAAGAGTATTAGAATTAATTGATATATTTGGTCGAGTAGCAGGTTTTAAATTGAATAGACAAAAAACGAAAGTGTTGCAAAAAAATTTAACAATGGAAGAAAGAGAGAGTTTTCAGAATGAAACAGGCTTGGAAATAACAAAAAGGGTAAAATACCTGGGGGTAAACTTAACATCCAAGAACGTGAACTTATTTAAGGACAATTATGAAAAATGTTGGTCAGAAGTTAAAAAGGATTTGGAAATATGGTCAAGGTTGAAACTTTCCTTGTTAGGCCGAATCGCTACCATTAAGATGAATGTATTGCCTAGAATGTTGTTTTTGTTCCAGACGCTGCAGATTGTGGACAAGATGGAATGTTTCAAGAAGTGGCAGAAAGATATATCAAAATTTGTCTGGCAGGGCAAAAAGCCCAGAATTAAATTTAAGATTTTAACTGATGCAAAGGATAGAGGGGGGTTTGCCCTGCCGGACTTAAGACTTTATTATGAATCAGCAGCTTTCTGCTGGTTGAAACACTGGCTACTTCTTGAGAACACTGACATTTTGGACCTGGAAGGGTATGACAATAGTTTTGGTTGGCATGCATACTTATGGTACGACAAGGTAAAGGTGTATAAAAGTTTTAAAAACCATATTGTAAGGAAAGCATTGTATAACGTCTGGATTAGATACAAAGATTTGCTGGAAAGTAAAACCCCTAGGTGGGTGTCACCAATGGAAGCTAGGGAAGTAAAAAAGCTTAATATGGATTCTAAATGGCCAAAATATCATGAGATTTTAGAATATGATGGCGAAAGGGTGAAACTTCAGAGTTATGAGAAACTAAAGCCTAAGGTTCGAGATTGGTTGCATTACCATCAGATAAATGAGACATTTAAACAGGACAGGAAAATAGGATTTCAGAAAGAGAAGTCAAAATTAGAAACAGAACTGTTGGAATCCAATACTAAGAACTTATCAAAAATGTATAACTTGTTGCTAAAATGGAATACACAGGATGAAACGGTGAAATCAGCTATGATCAAATGGGCACAAGATATCGGTCATGATATTATGTTTGCTGACTGGGAACAGTTATGGACCACCGGTATTAAATTTACTGCATGTAATGCATTAAGAGAAAATATTATGAAAATGATCTACCGATGGTACATGACCCCAGTCAAGCTTGCAAAAATTTATCATTTGCCTAATAATAAGTGTTGGAAATGTAATGAGACTGAAGGCACTTTCTACCACCTTTGGTGGACCTGCCCAAAGGTTAAAGCTTTCTGGGAAATGATCTATAATGAAATTAAGAAGGTCCTTAAGTGGACTTTTCCTAAGAAACCAGAGGCTTTCCTCTTGGGCATGGTGGGCCAAGTGGTGTCAAGGAAGGATAGGACTTTCTTTATGTATGCCACTACAGCAGCAAGAATTTTACTGGCAAAGTATTGGAAGACGCAAGAACTACCTACTCTGGAAGAATGGCAAACAAAGGTGATTGACTTTATGGGACTCGCCGAGATGACGGGCAGAATCCGGGACCAGGGGAAAGAGACAGTGGAAGAGGACTGGAAGAACTTCAAAATATATCTTAAAAATAATTGCAAAATTGAGGAATGTTAGGATGTCAGGGGGTAAGAAGTAAAGAATTGCAGCAGTAAACAAAAAAACTTAAGAAATTTTTATGAAAGGGAACTAAGATAATGGACTCAAGGGTTGCTAAAGAATTATTAAACAAGGATGCAGGGATGGGGAGGTATGGGGAAGTCAAAGAAAGAAGGGTAAGAACCGATGAGTATGATGTGATACTGTTTTACATTGTTCTTTATTATATGTGTGGAAATTAATAAAAATTATTATAAAAAAAAAAAATAATAATAGGTTCCACCATAGGTTCCATCCCCTCTTATTGTCAAGCCATTTCTCCGAACATTCACCTGAAATCTACCCTTGTGTAACTTTAAGCCCATTACATATGATCATAAGAAGAGCCTGCTGGATGAGGCCAGTGGCCCATCTTGTCCAGCATTCTGGACATAGTGGCCACCCAGGGAAGATCTACACACAGGGGAAAAAAAAACTATAAATATGTCATAAATTAAATCTTTATAACAAAAGAAATAAAACCCTATGTAAAATCACATGGAAAAATTTTGTGCTCTACAGCACCATCTGGTGTTGCATGTTTATAAAGCATTTAAAATGCTGTTTTTTGACTAATGTAGCTGAGTCCCCAGATACCTATGAGAAGCCTTTAAACAGAACCTGAGCTCAAAAGCAAACATTGAATATTGCCTTCTGGGGGTAAATGGGGACAGGTCTTTGTGCTATCATATCCTTTCTCTAGCTTCTCCTTTCCAGTCTAAGGACACCTTGTTCCTTTAAAAAACAAAACAAAACATTTTTCCTCAGAGGATTTGTTTACAGTTCTGCTATCTTCATCGCCATCTTCAGGATCCATTCCATGTTGCTATATCCTTTTTAAAGTGAGGCACTCAGAACTGGACAAAGTAGCCAAATAACAAATTGTGTCAAACATAGAATTGTAGAGTTGGAAGGGACTGCGAGGGCCACCTAGTCTAATGCTCTGCAGTGCAGGAATCTCATGCGCTACCAACTGAGCTGTCCCAGCTTTCATTGTAAGGACAGCTGGATGGGGGTATTCAGGGCTTGAGCCCTATTGAGAGCATCTTGCCTAAGTACAGTGGTACCTCGGGTTAAGAACTTAATTCGTTCCAGGGGTCCGTTCTTAACCTGAAACTGTTCTTAACCTGAAGCACCACTTTAGCTAATGGGGTCTCCTGCTGCCACCGCGCCGCCGGAGCACGATTTCTGTTCTCATCCTGAAGCAAAGTTCTTAACCCGAGGTACTATTTCTGGGTTAGCAGAGTCTGTAACCTGAAGCATATGTAACCTGAAGTGTATGTAACCTGAGGTACCACTGTATACTGCAAAAGCTGGAACTGATGCTGACTTGATGGCTTGACCTGATATTTGAGGGGAGTTCTACTGTTCTGTAGGGACGTGGATGGCGCTGTGGGTTAAACCACAGAGCCTAGGACTTGCCAATCAGAAGGTTGGCGGTTCGAATCCCCGCAGCAGGGTGAGCTCCCGTTGCTCGGTCCCAGCTCCTGCCAACCTAGCAGTTCAAAAGCACGTCAAAGTGCAAGTAGATAAATAGGTACTGCTCTGGCGGGAAGGTAAACGGCATTTCCGTGCGCTGCTCTAGTTCACCAGAAGCGGCTTAGTCATGCTGGCCACATGACCCGGAAGCTGTACACCGACTCCCTCGGCCAATAAAGCGAGATGAGCACCACAACGCCAGAGTCGGTGACGACTGGACCTAATGGTCAGGGGTCCCTTTACCTTTATCTTACTACTGTTCTGTGACTATTAGTCCTCATTTTGTATACTTCTCCAACACTAGTCACTGAGGAACAACATCAGGGCTACTGACTTTGAGCCTTGCTTATAGGTTCCCCAAAGGCATCTGGTTGCCACTGTGGGAAACAGAATGCTGAACTAGGTAGGCCTTTGGTTTGATCCAGCAGAGCTGTCCTTTCATTCTTATGTTCTCCCAAAGCGGCATGCTGACTGTTCAAAATGCCAGATCTAACTCTAGGCCAGATGATAAATTAACCACTCAGAGATTAAACTAAAAAGCTAACTAGCAGATGGGGGATGGGTGGGAGAGGGGAAAAGCAGAGATGAAAGACCAGTAAGATTATTAAAAGAAACAAAACCTGGATAGGGAACAAAGTGCACAGACAAGCTTCATCTTTCAGTGACTCTTTGGTGAAGCACTCAGACATGACATAAAATTAAGTGATAAAGTCTTCTTGTCACAGTGGGTATTAACAGAGCATTACGTGACTGTCGGTGACAATGATGGTGGTGGTAGTTGATGCTTCTAACAACATGCGTTGTACAGACATACTCTGAAAATGCATCCCCCAAATTGTGATCAGTTCTGCAGAATCTAAGGGACACATAATTTCGCTCCTGTTTGCTTTTTTTCTCTTTTTTTTCTCCTGGCCATGAATTATCTCCTGGGAGGATTTATTTAGGCAACCCACTGCAAGAGGAGCACTTCTCTTGATTGTCGTTCTGATTGTCCTCTGGAATTAAGTCATAGTACTAGACATGGGCATTCAAGTAATTATCACGTACCGCTAATAAGAGTTAGACAAACCACAGTGGTTTCCAGTCAGTTCTATTGTGGCTCAGTAACTTATGTTATTTCACTGTACGAAAACCAGGAAATAGCTGCGTTTTATCAGAAGCAATGTGGTCTTGTGAGAGGAATAAATGTCCACCACAGGCAAAACTGAGATCATCAGACTCATTTTCACTTGGTACTTTGTCAACATGTCACCTCCAGTCTCCAGAAACCATTAAGCACACTCCCTACTTTTTCCTATAAGAAGAGGCAAATTCATTATTACTTTATATTCCTTTAAGAAAACTGATTAATAAGCTGCCAGATCTTCCAAGTGTCCCTATTTTCCAGGGGCGTCCCTGATTTAGAGAAACCACCCCAGTTTCTGATTTGATCCCAGAATGTCCCAATTTTCCTTAGGATATCCCTATTTTCATTGGAGAAATGTTGGAGGGTATGGAGTTATCTGACCCCCGAGCCTTCTGAAGGCAATCCTGCTCAGGGAAATTTTAAAAAAAAGTTTAATGTTTTATTATGTTTTCATATATGTTGAATGCTGCCCAGAGTGGCTGGGACAACTCAGTAAGATGTGTGGGCTATAAATAGTAAAATTATCATTATGGAATGGGACGTCCCTATTTTCATCGGAGAAATGTTGGAGGGTATGAGCTGCAACTAACACAATGCTGTTTATGTTCTGCTAAAGAGAGGCAGAAAGAATAAAGCATAGGCTTTGGAATACAAACTAACTGTGAGTCCTGGAGTCTGCCAAAGGTTTTCTGCTTGAACCACGTGAACATAGCAGTAGTCATCCTTGGTGGCTTTTTGAGCTTGAATTCTGCAAGTTGAATTCTGCAGTTCAAGCACATTCTCTCTCTCTCTCTCTCTCACACACACACACAATCTTATATACCGTATTTTTCGCCCTGTAGGACGCACTTTTTCCCCTCCAAAAATGAATGTGTGCGAATGCAGGCTTTCGCTGAAGCCTGGAGAGCGAGAGGGGTCGGTGCGCACCGACCCCTCTCACTCTCCAGGCTTCAGGAAGCTCTGCGCAACCCTTGGGAGATCGGTGCAACTTCGCGCCGGGCTCCCAAAGGTTGTGCAGAGCTGCCTGCATTCCAAAGCCTGGAGCGCACTGAAGAGCGCGCCCGGGCCTCGCGCAGCTCTCCGCAAGCCTGGGGAGGCCGGTGCGGCTCCCTAGGCTTGCGGATCGCAGGCTGTTCTGGGGGCTGGGGTCGGGGGGAAGCTCGGGCTTCCCCCGAGCCAGCCCCGTGCCTGGGGGGGAAATATTTTTTTCTTTATTCCCCCCCCCAAAAAAATACCTAGGTGCGTCCTATGGGGCGGTGCACCCTATGGGGCGAAAAATACGGTAATTCTGCTTCATGGAGAAAGACCTTGCAACCACCACTGTTCATCCTGCTTCTTCTGGCTTCTAAGGGCCAATCTACATATTCTCCTGATCAACAGTACAATCTTATACACAGGAAAGGTGATGTGTCCTACTTTACAGGAGCAATCCTTGATTTGAAGGGCTTTTAGGAACAGTCCTCTCTTTGAAGAAGTCTTCTGCTTGAAGGCCCACCCAATTGTGGTCCAGCTGGAAGACAAAGAACCATAAGGCCTCAAGATCAGGAGTGGTGGTGTGGATCTGCAGCAATATTGTGGGCATTGTTTCCACTTATCAGGAGGGGGAGAGGTGAGGCAGCAATTAAGTTATGGCACACCAGCAGAGCTAATACATCACTTCCATTGGTATACCTATACACCCTGACCTGGTTCTTAATCTGCTCCTCCTCCGTCCAGTAAGCAGCAGTGAGGCTATTACTACAGCTCCACCCCCTGGGTGAGCCTTCTGTGGCTGAAGCTGTCCAAACTGAGCAGGGGCACTTGGCCATGTCGACACCACCTTCTCCACTGCGGTGAGATGCATTGAATTTCTGTTTAAAAGAAGATAGCAGTGATTTCTAAGTTTGCATCTATCCATGTGAATCAGCATTTACAAAATATATGCAAATCTGCATCCTCTTTCTTCTTGTTTTTGGTGACGCATTTCCTCTCTTTTTTGGCGATGTGTACATGGCTGTCTTGGCGTAAGAGTGCAGTCCCATATAGTGGTACCTCGGAAGTCGAACGGAATCCATTCCAGAAGTCTGTTTCACTTCCAAAACGTTCGGAAACCAAGGTGTGGCTTCTGATTGGCTGCAGGAAGCCCCTACAACCAATCGGAAGCCGCGGAAGCCACGGCGGACATTCAGCTTCCAGAGAACATTCACAAATCTGAACACTCACTTCTGGGTTTGCGGCATTTGGGAGCCAAAACGTTCGACTCACAAGGCATTCGGGATCCAAGGTACGACTGTATGTTTACTCTGAAATAAATAGCATTGAATTCATTGGGACTTACGCCATGAATATAGGATGGCGACCTAAGTGGGGATCAGAGGCGGATTTAGGGCAGTGTGACCAGTTCTGCTGCACTGGGCATTGAGCCTAGGGGGCACCACTGGGCATTGCAACTATGATGTAGTGGATTGAACAGAACAGAATGTAAGAGGCAGGGGGCGTCAAATTTTGGCCTCACACAGGGCGCCGCTGAAATTTGAAAGACCAAAGTCTGCCCCTATGGGGATAACTTGTAAGCTAATCCATGAGGAAGCCTTTACACAGCTCACATGATTCTGACTTTTTGGCTGGGTTATGGTAAATGGGTGGGTGGGGAGCTCTGTGACTTCACCCTGAATCCACTGTTCTTGCAAATATGCTTTCTTTCACTGCAAGCACTTTATAATAGAAGTATGTCGCAAACACTCCTCGTGTTCTAGCAAGGGAGACAAGACTCCAACATCTGATTGTTTTAAAATACAGATACGAAGTAAAAGCTTTCCAGGGAGTCTCTGGGGAGTTTTTCTCTCATTCTGTGCCATGGCATGTACTTTTTGGATCATTCCTCAAGGAATATTGTGTGCCAGCCAAGTCATGAAGAGACCTAGACATGAAATGAAGAAGGGGCCTCTAGCAATAGCATCTTAAGTTCTGCTTGCAATATCAAGGGCTTTGAATGAACCATAAGGATACCCCAGGGAAATTATAAAGTCATAAGGCAAAGCCAGAAGTCCTGGATGCAAGCAGCAGCCAGTCTGTGGTAAAATGAACCAATCTATTTTCCATTTCCAAATACTAGCAATAACAACAGTTGGATTTGTTGGAAAAGATCTCCGTGAAGCTCAAAAGCTTATGTGTTCCCACTAGCAGAACTTGTAACCCACCACTTTAAGAGAGTTGATTTCCTAACACATCTCCCTCACAAATATTTATCTTTCCGCCTGGTGTCTTTATCATTCCATAGATATTTTCAGAAGGTTTATGTCAAGTGACCTGAACGGGAAAGGTCTGCCACAGGGGATAGTCTTGCCATGTCAAGAACAGGCCTGCCATCTTTCTGATCTTTCTAATTCCGATTGCACAGCAGTGGTGGGAATCCTCTTTCTGCTCGAGGGCCACGTATCCTTCTGGGTAACCTTCTGGGGTTCACATGACAGTGGTGGACAAGGGGGAAAATGGGTGGAGAAATAAATGTGAATTTTACCCTAGGCAGAAACATTCAAGGAAGGTGCAACACAGGACCAGCAAGGCAGTGTAGCATGGCCCTTCTTATGATCTTATCTGATTGCATGGCACACCGCTCAACTGCCCTAGGAAAACCAGGACATCCTCTCTTTTTCACACGAGAGCATGGCAGCCATTTTGGGCACCACAAACTCACTCCGAAAAAGTGCTTTTTGGGGGAGGGGCACAATCATCATCATCATTATGATTTGGTTATACAAAATTAAAATTATAATAATACCACAACAGGGACGCGGTTGGCGCTGTGGCTTAAACCACAGAGCCTAGGACGTGCGATCAGAAGGTCGGCGGTTCAAATCCCCGCAACGGGGTGAGCTCCCGTTGCTCCTGCCAACCTAGCAGTTCGAAAGCACATCAAAGTGCAAGTAGATAAATAGGTACCGCTCCGGCGGAATGGTAAACTGCGTTTCCGTGTGCTGCTCTGGTTCGCCAGAAGTGGCTTAGTCAGGCTGGCCACATGACCCGGAAGCTGTACGCTGGCTCCCTCGGTCAATAAAGCAAGATGAGCACCACAACCCCAGAGTCGTCTACGATTGGACCTAATGGTCACTTTACCTTTAATACCACAACACATCCACAATTAAAAGATCCCTCTGAATCTCTGGACTTCCCATCTTCCCCTCCATGGTTTCTGTTGTTAAACCTTTTCTACTGTATCTTTTTTCAATAATCCATACTCCTTTATATTCATACCTCTTTTTACAGTACAAGTGTTATTGCAATACTGCTAGTATTTTCAACTGCTTACAGTGGTCTCCAAGATAAATTATAATTCTCCACCCTGCCCCCCATTAAAGTTTTGGTCTTCCTTGTTCCTGAGCTTTCCGGTCAGTTTTGCCCTTTTGGCATAGTCCAACAATTTAATTTGCTATTCTTCTCTGGTAGCGACTTTATCGTCTTTCCATCTTAGGGGCAGGGGTGGAGGAAGGGGTGCGTGGTGGGTGCGGTCCACCCCATGTGTCACCACAGAGGGGGGTGACAAAATGCTGGGCGACAGTCACCGTGGCGCCTGCAGCATACCCGAGCCACGCGTTTCTCTTGGGAGAGACATGGTGGCTTGGGCACGCACAGGTTCCGCACTGCCCAAACGGTCCGCCTGCTGCCCAGCTGTAGGGCAACTGAGTAGGAGGAGGCAGGCAGACCCCTCGGAGGCCCCGCGGTGCATCCCGCCCCTATGGGCGGCTCACCCCGCCCTTGCCCCACCCCAGACGCCCAAGCAGCTTCCTCCACGGCTGCTCAGCTCTCCCATCTCACCTGTTGATGGATCACAACCAAAACTCTCTGCTACCTGCTGCTTAGTCTGTGTAATCCAGGATGATGACTCAGGAACATAACTTGCTGACCAGTAACTTGATTTGTATTTGATTTTATTATATACAGAGTATAGCACAGCTTTGTGCAAGTTACTATATACACAGACTCGATTCAAACTCGACACACCAACCTCTGAACTCCAACACCAAACTACTGTGTCATGCTGCTTATAAGGGAAAACTTTTAGGCAATCATCACCTGTTGCTAGGCTCCCCTATCTCCAAGCAGACTTTCTCACGTAGCCTTGCTTAACTTGGCTTCTTGCCAACTCACTAACTGTCCACTTCAAAGCTGCAGTTTCTCACAAACCTGCTCAGCCCCCCCCCCCCACAATCTCACCCAGGTCATGTGGCTCACATGGGAGCACAGTCCCGGAAGACAGTGCCCTAGTTTGTCACCTCGTTGACACCTGTGTTGAAAGGTATGGCATGGGTGTCTTGTTTGTGTGGAGTCCCTACACAGGAGCAAGTGTGTGTTCATGTGTTGGCATTTCTCAGCAGACAAGCACACTCCACTGGCAGAAATAAATTTCTATATTGGGGACAGGGCTCAAAGTGTTGTCTTGCTCCATAGTCACCGTGGAAATGCCCTACATGTGAGTAATACAGGAATAGAGTTTAAAGAGCACAACAAAAACCAAAACAACAGGATGGTGCTAAATATTCGGTAGAATTAAGTTTACAGAGAGCCCTTTCCCATTATTGCCACACAATTTGCAGTGCGATCCTAGTAAGAAGAAAATCTTCTCAAATTCAGTGGGGCTTTCTCTTTGGTACATTTCCAGCCATAAAGTTAGTTATGTGAACCCAGCAGACAATAACAGGGCAGTGCTTGCTCATTTATGGTTATTGGGGGATGGACAGACGGACAGACTTTTTCACGATTTATAGCTTTTGATGGCTGAGCTCTTGTATATGGACTGGTTCCTTTTGCTGCATGAGAATATCAAGATGCTTCATGAGAAATTAATATATTCCCAGTAGTTTGAGACACCACCAAAGAACAGCTGGTTCTCTTAAATCCAGCATCTCCAGGCAGATTGTTGGAATATAGATCAAACTCCACCCTGTTAAGAGAGTGGAGGGGGGGTCATAAAGTGACACAAACCAATGAAATCTGTAATGTAAAGTTAAGGCTCCCTCCCCAATATTTTTCTTTCATTCACACACACATTTTTTAAAAATCTATCCATCTAGTCTCTTCAGCTTCTTGAGTTAATGACAAGACCTTGCCAACAACCCAAGAAGCTACAGTAATTAGATTATCTTTTAAAAACACTCTATTTAAAATATATATAATTTAAAAATGAATCTTCTGGGTGTCTCTTACACTCTCCTCATAGTGTTTCCTGCTCTCTTCAAATTAAGAAGCACCCTGCTGGGATTCTCACAAGCCCACTGGTTCTCGTTGCCAAATTTTCTAGATCAAAGACACTGTAATAAATTCAGATAAGTGTTTCAGCTTTATAATGTTTTGCCAAAATGGGGCTCGTTGGTAGAGGAGGAGATTTATGTGAGAACATTAGGAGGCATTTCCATGTACAGAAACCGAAGAGGGTAAAACGCTGGAACTTAACTGATTAATAACATTTTCTATGCAACATTAGTAGCTTTTAAGTACTTATCTATGAATACAAAGCTTTTGTGGTTTGTCATTTGTTTCTAAACATAGATCAGGGCCAGCTAGGATCAACCATGTCAAATACACGAAAGAGAAATCTGATTACTTATGGTCTTTTAAATGATAGGCATGCTGTATAATGGGAGCTCTGTTAATTTATCCACATATTAAAGATTTGTGGAAAAACTGTAAGATGGCTTCTTGCTAACTTCCTGCTGGCAAATCAATAGTAAATTTCACATTCCATGCGTGTGGATATTGCCATAAAATAGTTTAGTCACCAGTTGCTCTGTATTGCTTTATCTGAATACTCAGGTATTGTTATCTTAATCCTCTGTATGAAAATGATGATGAATAGACGAGGCTAAATGATCTGAAGCTGAATCATGAGACAAATGAAGCTGATGGGAAATTCTAAAGCCTGCGAATGTATTGTTGTTATGCTTGCACAGGGTGGGGTGCTCAGGGGCAGAGGAAGGGGGCGGTGGGGGCAGTCCAACCCGGGTGTCACCACTGAGGGGGGTGACAAAATGCCAGGTGGCACTCACCGTAGGGCTTGCAACACGCCCAAGCCACACGTCTCTCCTGGGAGTGACGTGTGGCATGGGTGCCCGCAGATTCCGTGCTGCCCCAAACGGTCCACCTGCTGCCTCCCTCCCAGCTGTAGGGTAGCTGAGTGGGAGGAGGCAGGCAGACTCCACCCCACCCCACGGGTGGCTGGCCCCGCCCCTGGATGCATACCGCCCCGGGCGCCCAATCGGCTTGCTCCACCGCTGGGGTTGCTCCCTCTGTCACAGCAGGTTCAAATCCTGAGGTTCTCCTGGATCCTGCTTTGTTCCTGGAAAGCTAGATAGCATAAGTGGCCAGGAGTCTTTGGGATAAAATTATTGCTGGAAGCCAAATGCTCTACAAGCTGAACAAAGGCTGAAAATTCACACACACTTTCCTTGGAGTAATCCTGGTTGAAGGCATCAGGACTTGCCTCTGAGGACTACATACAGTATAAGGCTTCATAGTTGCTAGGAAAGTGTGGCATATCATTCTAAAGTCCCTTGTCACCACAACTTAGTTTCAGTGGGACATGTACAATTAACTTTCTTTTTTCCTGGGAATCACTTTGATCCTGCTGTGTATTGCACGTGCATCCCATGCCTTCATGCATACAAAGAAATCTGTTCAAATGTACTGTACATAGGGGTAATGTTTTATCTTTAAAATATAAGCAATATGAAATGACCAATACAACTTACATTTGCAAAGCGTGTTCTCCTTCATGGAGAGCACGTGTTGCGGTGGGGTCTGCTGAGCCACCCCTCTGTTACCAGGCAGGGTCTCGAAAGATGGCCTGGGGCAGTGATTGGTTCACTGGGTTGCTGGGGTAAAAGTTATGTTGCAATTTTGGTGGGAGGGGTAAAATGTTTAAATACTCTGCACGCAGCCTGGAGCTTTCTCTTTGCTGCGTGCAACGGATCACCCGCCCACCCGCCCTTGAGTAAGGGGTTGTTGCATTGACCTTGCTATGCCTGTCATGGGGTCGTCTGCCATTGGGGCAGGGGCTTGGTAGGAATTTTGTCCATCTGGTTGATTGGCTGGGCCATTTGGTTTTTGCCTACTGTGTAGCAAATCGTCACAACTTGTAAGGTTGCGGTTAGGCATTGGTTATAAATTGGTGGAGGAGGGGTTAGGATAGGCTGGGCCTGCCCCTCCATGGTTGCTGCGGAAAAGGAATTCCGTTAAAGGAATCCTGGGGCTTGCCATCTTTTCGTCCAATCCCTGGAATGGGACTAGGGCCGGCAAGCCTTCGGGGAGCAGGCGGGTGAGAGTTGAGGGTCTGTGTCTCAGCTCCAATTCTTCCCCGACTTGCTTTCCCCCGCACTGTCTTTCGGTGGTGCCCGGAAGTCAGTTCTGTCCCCAGGCGGGGGGACAGATAGTCTTAACCAATGCCTAAACAACCACTCACGTTTTTGTATTTAAATAAAGTTATGGCCAAAATTATGCCAAAAACCTTAAACAAAAATTAAGTGTGCGTTATGAGTTATTTGGGGGGTGGCTTGGGGACCTCGACATGCAACACCTGTCCATGTATGTAATCTGGAATGATTTTCTTCCTTATATGTCTTATTCTCTGAAAAACCACTTGACACTCTCTGTTTACCCTCCATGTACAAATTATCAAAGCAAGCCATGAGATCTGAGTTTGAATCAAATAGTTAGAAACATGTGAAATTTGCACTGTTTATTCAATTTGAAGAGCATGGTGTGTGTGTGTGTGTGTGTGTGTGTGTGTGTGTGTGTGTGTTTAAGGATTGGACTCTGAATTTCCTGCTGTCATGTTCTGGTTCATATGAATTTATTAACTGGTGACTAATTCTGAGAGCAAATGAGTCTTGCCACTTGACAAGATGCTTTCAGCCCAAGTTGTCTGCCTTCGATTGGTTGGAGAAACACAAAGGGACACCAAAAATATTTGTGGGTACATATTTTCAGTAAAACAGCAATCCATCTGACCCTGAATGGCTTTCTGATCCAATGCAACTTCCATATATCTGATAGTCTTCTAATACATAGGATACTTTTGGACTGCAAGTTTTTGTGCCATCAGTTATGACCAATAAAGATTACAGGGTCATAAATCGAGGACTTGGAGTGTCATTAAACTTTTACAGTTTGAATGCCATTCAAGTTTCACATCTGGAATTACCCTGGGTTGTACTCTAACTTGTTTCTTCATTTGTTCCATTTTATATTTGGCAAGGTATTATTAATGAATCACTGCATTCTTCTCTTCCTACCACCCAGGCTTACCCTTGCACCAATGACAAGGAGTGTGAAGTTGGGAAATACTGCCACAGTCCCCATCAAGCGACGTCTGCCTGCATGATTTGTAGGAGGAAAAAGAAGCGTTGTCACAGAGATGGCATGTGCTGCCCTGGGAACCGCTGCAACAATGGTATCTACTATATGTACCACTTTGACGCCCTTTTATCAACATGAATGGCTCAATGTATTAACTCCATCGACGCTCAGCCCACATACTCTAGAACTCCACAGTCAATAAGTAGGGAAGTCTAGAACCACAAAAACAGATGTCTACAGGATCGATAGCCAGCATATTAAACCAGAATTTCTGCATAACTCTCTACATAAACAATAAAAACAATCAATATGGGGTTTTACAATCAATATGCTAATGAAGTGTACTTGAAATACATGTGTCTACAGGATCCATCTGTGGATTCATCTAACAATCGTAGATATAAGCCCTCTTCAGGTGCTCAACCTGCTCATGTGAGGGCTAAAGTGGGAAGGGATGGGGTGAATGCATCAACCCTGCCCCCAGTACTGATGGGTGAGTCTCCTTCATTCCTGACCTTCACTTATTTAACATGAAGGTCTGAAAGGGACTTGTTAAGTGCATTTGGCTAATCTCCTCTGTATTAGAAACCCTGTTAAGGCAGGGTTCTCAGCAGCAAGGAGGCAAGAAAGCATGTTCTCTCAAACTGGAGACAGACTTAGTGAAGGGACGAGCCCTGTTGATTTGCCAATGGTAAAACAAAGTAAAATTAACCTTTTAATTTCTTTTAAAAAAGTTAGCTTGTCGAATTTGAAATACCAAATATAAGTACCTATGTATTGATTGTTAGGTGAATCAATAGACAGATCCTGTAGACCTAATGTTTGTTGCTTTACTGTAGTTTTATAATTGTTAGAAGCCTCCCAGAGTGGCTGAGGAAACCCAGTCAGATGGGCACCATTTAAATGAATTTCAAATAAATTATTTTTATTTTTATTAACAATTAAAATCTCATCTCAGTCACAAACTCATGAGGTTGACTTAGGCAAGCCTCTCAATACCCCCAAATGCCAGATGGGAAAATTTAATACTGGCCAGCATTTACAAGACTGGGTGAAGCACTGCGGAAATACCGAATACAAAACGATCTACCATACCAAGGGTAGTCAAAATGGTGCCCTCCAGGTGTTTCAGACAACATTAACACTAAATAATGCTAAGCTGTCTGCCATGTTAAAGAGACCTGACTGGACTTAAACTGGACTTAAGTTGGGGATTTAGTGCCACCCGTCTTATGCTGTGGAATACTCTTCCAGCAGATATTCAATGGGCATCCTCACTTTTGACTTTCAGGTGTCTCTTGAGGACTTTTTTATGCCTTTGCAGCTAGCTAGCTAGCTATTTATTTATTTGGCCAGCCAGCCAGCCACTTTAATGGTTATCAGTAGGGTTTTAATGGTGTAACCCTGATATTTTATGATTCCTATACTGTCATTCATACACACACACACACACACACACACACACACACACAAACAAACAAACAACAAACAAACAAACAAACAAACAAACAAACAAACAAATAAATAAATAAATGTGCTTTCTTTCAGCATAGAGGCTCTTCTCTGTGTCATTCTGTGAAAATTGCCCTCTGCCATATTATTCCCCCAAGAGCCCTTCCATTGTAACTCATTCTGTTCATCTTTCTAGGTATTTGTATACCAGTAACTGAGAGCATTCTTACTCCCCACATCCCAGCCTTGGAAGTACCTCGCAACAAGAAAAATAATCATTATCCCACTAAGGACTTGGGATGGCAGAATCTTGGGAAAGGGCAGACCAAGCTGACACACACAAAGGGTAAGGCCGTGTTGTCTATAAACTGCCTTGAGGAGATAGTCTTCTGAAAAGCTTTTTCCTGTGAAATGTTTAACATTGTCATTAGAGAGAGAGACAGAGAGAGCGCAGTATGGTGTCTAGTGAATCACAGCCTGATCCTGTGGCCATATCTGGCTTCCCATTTTATTTGCCCTCTTCCTCTGGGACTAATCCTCTGGGACTGATACCACATCAGATAATTGGTCCACTGAGCTCAGTGTTGTCCTATCTAGTAGCGGGCCTTTTCCAGCTCTACCACTGAGCTGCAGCCTCTTTCTCTGAAAGGAGAAAAGGAAGGCAAACACTGGCTGCCCCTCTTCTACCTTTCTCCTGCCACTGTTTACTCACTCAGAGACAGCAGGTAAACAAACAAGTAAACATGTAGGAGGAGCATCAGGGTGAGGGCATGACATCAGTTGGCAATGGGTTCCCTTGAGCAGGTGAACCAGCGTACCTTTGATTTCAAATCAAACTCCATGAATGGTCTTGGGCCCTTGCTCATATATTCTATTTACGGTAATTATTTGAAGCATTTCTATCATTTATCAAAAAAATTCTAGCTGCTTACAAAATTATTAAAGACAATGAATGCAATGACAAGCAATAATTCAAAGATTAGTAAAAACTATATTGCACGGTAAGACTGAAAGCAGGTAGAAACAAATCAATTTAAAGAAGGGATAAAAAAAATGCCATTGGAAGAACACGAACAATGCTGAACTACTTTTTAGGGATTGTTGTTGTTTAGTCATTTAGTCGTGTCTGACTCTTCATGACCCCATGGACCAGAGCATGCCAGGCACTCCTGTCTTCCACTGCCTCCTGCAGTTTGGCGAAACTCATGCTGGTAGCTTCAAGAACACTGTCCAGCCATCTCGTCCTCTGTCATCCCCTTCTCCTTGTGCGCTCCATCTTTCCCAACATCAGGGTCATTTCCAGGGAGTCTTCTCTTCTCATGAGGTGTCCAAAGTATTAGAGCCTCAGCTTCAGGATCTGCCCTTCCAGTGAGCACTCAGGGCTGATTTCCTTCAGAATGGAGAGGTTTGATCTTCTTGCAGTCCATGGGACTCTCAAGAGTCTCCTCCAGCACCATAATTCAAAAGCATCAATTCTTCAGCGATCAGCCTTCTTTATGGTCCAGCTCTCACTTCCATACATCACTACTGGGAAAACCATAGCTTTAACTATACGGACCTTTGTTGGCAAGGTGATGTCTCTGCTTTTTAAGATGCTGTTTAGGGGTTAGCCAAGCCAAAAAGAACCCATTGCTCAAATCCTTAGTAACAGCTTGTGTTGTACTGCAACACAACCTTTGAGTATGAAAGCTTATACTGCAATAAACTGGTTAGTGTCTAAGAGGAGCCAAGGAAGGGTGAGCGCACACCACAGAATTTGGGTGGTTGGAAATGTGTCCACAATGAGCTAAAAGTGCAGTCCTGCGATGCAAGTGCATTTATTCAGAAGAGAGCCCTGCTGCATCCAAGGGGCTTATACCCTGAAAAGTGAGCATATTATTGCAGTTATAGCCACCTATGTAACTATTTGCAGCCTTTTGTTTAGGCTAGGATTTTTTTCTCTCTCTCTCCCTTCCCATTTCCCCATGTTTTCGTTCTGTTCCTCTGTGTACTTTTAAGAATTAAAACAGCATGCTCCCACTCCCCCCTTTTCAGTAAACGGTATTTACTGTGGAAAAGTCGTGCAGCACATTGCTTGAAAGGATCAAATGACACATTTGTAATGCACCTCTTTGGTACATAAACAAGACACCCACACCAAGCAAGAGAGCGATGACTTGGAACAGCCCAAGGAGTGCCGCTGCAGAGACAGATCTTAACTTTGTGTGGCCACCTGATTTGAAAGAAGAATCATCCCCACTTTTATGAAGTCCTGTGCCTTGGCAATGGAAGCTTGTTTGTTTGTTTATGAGTGTTGCATCCAACAATAATCCAATTCCAAGAAGATTCATTGAAATTAGTGAACCTCAGTCACGTCTAGTAGTTTCAGTGCGTCATCTCTCAGTCAGACTAACTTTGGCTACAACTCTTTATATCCCATACTTCCATGGCAAAAACAATGTTCAGGGTGGGTTATAACATATTTCTCAAAACCCCAAAATGCCATGTGAGTGTTTTGCAATGTGCATTTTGTAATCTTTAGTTTCACAAGATGCAGAACTACTCCATTCTAGCGTACTGAATTAATCAGATGCTTGTATACAGCGATAGCAATACATACATTCAGCAATGAGTTTCCTTCATAAATATGACGGGAAAGAATGAGGTCCTTTTTAATTGATCAAAGCTGCAATCCTAAGCACACTTACCTGGATAGGCTCCACTGAAGAAAGTTCTACCTCTCTTTCAAATCAGAACCAGTGAAGGCAATGAATGTCCTGTGTGAGTGTCTGGAGGTGGTTGGAGGATGGATGGTGGCTAACAGATTGAGGCTGAATCCTGACAAGACAGAAGTACTGTTTTGGGGGGCAGGAGGAGGGTGGGTGTGGAGGACTCCGTGGTCCTGAATGGGGTAACTGTGCCCCTGAAGGACCAGGTGCGCAGCCTGGGAGTCATTTTGGACTCATAGCTGTCCATGGAGGTGCAGGTCAATTCTGTGCCCAGGGCAGCTGTCTACCAGCTCCATCTGGTATGCAGGCTGAGACCCTACCTGCCCGTGGACTGTTTCACCAGAGTGGTGCATGCTCTAGTTATCTCCTGCTTGGACTACTGCAATGTGTTCTATGTGGGGCTACCTTTGAAGGTGACCCGGAAACTACAACTAATCCAGAATGCAGCAGCTAGACTGGTGACTGGGGGCGGCCACCGAGACCATATAACACTGGTCCTGAAAGACCTACATTGGCTCCCAGTATGTTTCCGAGCACAATTCAAAGTGTTGGTGTTGACCTTTAAAGCCCTAAATGGCCTCGGCCCAGTATACCTGAGGGAGCATCTCCACCCCCATTGTTCTGCCCGGACAGTGAGGTCCAGTTCCGATGGCCTTCTGGCGGTTCCATCACTGTGAGAAGCCAAGTTACAGGGAACCAGGCAGAGGGCCTTCTCGGTTGTGGCACCCACCCTGTGGAACACCCTCCGGTCAGATGTCAAGGAAATAAACAACTACCTGACTTTTAGAAAACATCTGATGGCAGCCCTGTTTAGGGAAGTTTTTAATGTTTGATTCTATTTTTAATATTTGGTTGGGAGACACCCAGAGTGGTTGGGGAAACCCAGCCAGATGGGCGGGGTATAAATAATAATAATAATAATAATAATAATAATAATAATAAGTGACCTACATGCAAAGGACTGGACTAGTAGGTTGCAGTCTTAGACACACTTACCAGCATTAAAGTCTGTGTCACCTTTGAGTAAACTTGCCTGGAAAAGGTGCTAAATAACATAAAAAGAGGCTGCTGGATCAGGCCAATGGCATCCTGTTCTCACAGTGGTTGAAAAGATGCCTGTGAGAAACCTGCAAGCAGGATCTGAGCACAAGAGCGTACTCTCACCATAACCATCATGGTCAGGAGCCATGAATTTGTCTAATCCTCTTTAAAGTCATCCAAATTGGAGCCTTCCAGTTGGTGGGCAAGCCTATAGCACAAAATTTCATTGCTGGTCCCACTTCTGGCATTGTTTCTCCCTAAATTATATTGTGTTGTGAATTTTGTTTTTAGAAAGAGCCCATGTTTGATTTCTTTCCGTGCTCTTCCCTGTATATTAACTATGCAGTTGCTTTCTTTAGGCCACGAAGGAGACTCCTGCTTAAGGTCTTCCGACTGCACTGAGGGCTTTTGCTGTGCTCGCCATTTCTGGACCAAAATTTGCAAGCCCGTCTTGCACCAGGGGGAAGTGTGCACCAAGCAACGCAAGAAGGGGTCCCACGGCTTGGAGATTTTCCAGCGATGTGACTGTGCCAAAGGGCTGTCATGCAAAATCTGGAAAGACGCCACTTACTCTTCAAAAGCGAGGCTTCACGTGTGCCAGAAGATCTGATGGTGGACTGGGAGACTGTCATTCACAGGCCGTGAAGAACTGGCAAAATGTACACATTGCAGCATCGTAGAATGCAAGGATTGTAAATAAGAAACAAATTGCCAAAGTGTCCATTGTCGTGGGAAGAAACAACACCCCAAACTGAATTATATTTCTGCCCTGGAGGTGAATACGGTGGCAGCTGGCCTTTGATTTGTGACGTGGTGCCTCTCTGCCAATGCTGCCAGACATTTGTGGAAAAGCGCTGCGCCAATGACATTTGGCATTTAACTCATGTTTGACGTATGGCTTTGTGAATTCTCCACATTGGTTGTGGTTAGGTCCCCCCCCCCATTATGATTGTAAAATATTGCTATATGACATATTTACAACACAAAGCAGTGCTTTGCCAAATGACTTTTCTATCAGCACCTTCTTGGGTACTGAACAAAAAAACATGTTAGTAAACTGAAGCTATCAGAGGCCAAGGGGAAAATTACCATACATGTCTTTATCTGTTAACATTACCCATGAACAACCAAAGGCTGTCACCTGAATGAGAAATCTTCTCCTGCCAAACAAGGGCTACATATGGAAGACTGCAAATGGAAAAATCTCACTCATTTCACAAACACACAACACACATGCCTGGCAAAATCTGCCTTGAACAGAGGTAATAAAGCAGGAATGATGTTTTCGATTTGCATACTGTTAAGCATTTGGACCACAACACCCAAATAATTTCATCTTCATAGCCAATGGCTTCTTTTTGTCTCAGTTTACTGCTAGCACACAGGGGGCTAACAGAGAAAAAAGCAAAGTGTCCATGAATGCATTCTGAGCAGAATTGTATGCTGAGCTGCTAGCTGTAAATAGTGGGGAATTGTGGGTTGTATTGTGAACTATTTTTCAGCTTTGCCTCTGGCGGAGGCATCCAGCGTCCATTGACTGTGTGTACTACTAAATAACAGCATCAACAGGGCTTTCAGTACAGATCTTCTGTGGTTTGGAGAACTTAAAATGGAAGCATCCTATGCCAGCAGCAACAGGGGTGGAATGAAAAGAAAACAAGATGGACATGGAGGCCAAAAGTGTGATCAGCAAATGACATCACATGATACAATATAACAACTCAGACTTGCAAATATTTGGAATGTGGATATTATCACTTGCTACTGGATTACCATTGACTGTAGTGGATACCAGTGTTCACTATCACCGCCACAGTATTAATGGACTGACAAAGATGAATGGTGACCTGTTCAGTCATTCTACCACCACCCTTCTAACACTCTTGCATTTTCTTTTACTATACTCATTTATTTTTCAAATGTGTTATTTGTGTAAGCATTGGAGCCTTGAAAAGGGGTAGGATCACCCTCCAGGAAATATTGTTGATTGGAGAAGAGAATGGTATTCCTTTTTTTAAATGCTACTCAGAGGCAGGGTGTGTGTGTGTGTCTGTGTGTGTTAGACTGAGTTTTTCCTGCTACCATGTGCCATTTGAAACAGCAGTGTGATTGATCGTATCTATGTGAAAATGAAGTATCTGAAGCAGTCTAATGAAAAAGGGGTTCCCTGGCTATCTCACTTTCCACAAGCCATATTTTCCTGGCTTCCCATAGCCACCTTATGGCAATGTGCCATTAAAATTATGGTCTATTTGTAACCAGTATCGAAATTTCTCAGTAAACACAAGCCTTATGCTACATTTTCTTTATCTCTATTTTTTTTAAAGTAACTCTCATATATTTGTGAATAAGGAGAATGATTTATCATGTCATTATCAAACCACAGGGTTGGAAGGTACCTAAAATTATCTAGGAGCATGTGTCTACACTACAAATAGAAACTGGATTTGAAGCAGTCCATTTGCTGTGGCTTCTTCACTAACTGTCCTTTAGGGAGAGTGCTGAAAATTATTCTAAGATTCTACTTTGATGGACTTCAAAGAAAGCCATGCCAATGAAATAGTTTTAAGAGCATAGTGCATATATATCCTGGGTCCAGCCCTTTGACTTCAGGTCTTAGTATCAACACCACTGCACAATATTTGGGATAATGTACACTGTCTCAGGCAAGGGCAAGAAATCTGTGGCCTGCCTAGTGCTACTGGACTACCAATGGCCATCCTCCTTGACCCTTGGCCATGCTGTCTGGGGCTGATGGGTGTTGAAGTCCAGCAACATTTGGAGGACCAGCGGCTTGGGGAGCATACTGAGTGAGAAAACAGTGGTGGGAAAATGGCAGACTGACCTCTCTCTTTCCATGCACAACTTCATTCGAAAATTCAGCCTTCCGGTTCTGTTTTTCATTGAAAAACAGCTAGGTCTTCATTTCTAGCAGTTGTGTACAACATGTAGTTTGCCTGTTGATAGCAACATATCAGTAGCTAAGAACAGAAGGAAACTAACTAAGATTAGTATGCCCATGGTTATATTTTTCTAAATAATAATATTATTTACAAAGGACTATGTAAACTCCAAAAAGCAAAGGCTTAATTCTGTATCTCACTGGGACTTATTTTAAGGCTGAGTACAGGAAACTGTAATTGGCTTACTTTAGTGGAGAGGTGGGAAACCTCTTCCACCTCTCTTACCATTGTCTCTGTGCTGCCTAGAGGTAGAGATCCCCAATTTCCTCCCCACTGCACCACATGGAGAACTACAGGTTTCTGCCACGGCTCTACTGCAATGAAAACAAGACTAAGGCTGGAAAAATGTACAGTTTCAATAAGACATTTTCATTTCTGACCTCCCTTAAGGGATGGAAGTGCGTATCTGAAATCCTTTTGCCTCTGTGAGACTACAGGAAGGAGTCGGTGTCCCTCAGCGCAGCCAAAGTAAAGCTCCCACTCATTTAAGCGTTATCTGATGGCTTCTGCATGTCCTCCCCATAATTCTCCTGCAAGAACTAGCATTTGAAGTAATTTATTTACAGGAAATGTTTAATGAGATGTATTTTCTTATAGAAGATATTTCGTACAGAAAGCTTTTTGCAGCAAACTATACTTGCAACTTGTCGACTTTGTAATTTAGAAAGAAATGTATAAAAAGATTAAATATATTAAAATGTCCCTTTGCCCACATTTGTCTTTGTATTTTTTGCTCATTTCCTCACATTCGGGGTGTTGCCAATGCAGCACCTGAGGCCCTCCCTGTACCCACAGAGTCCTCTTCCACTGCTGAAACAATTAAAAAACAAAGATCACTTGAGCTGTCACCCTAAAATGCGGTTGGGGAGGAAGAACCGAAAGTGGAAAAATCCAGTGACTTACTGAGCTGGTTTTGGCAGGGTGGAAGTGAAATGATAGGAACAGCCTTCCTCTCCTCTGTCCTTTTCTGGTTTTCTTTTGTTTAAATCCAATTTCTCTCCCACTGAGGAGCAAATTATGCCAGTCAGCAGATTTTTAACATACTCTCTGCATGGAGGAGGAGTGAGGGCCTTTTCCTTTCTCTGATCTGGCCCTCACATCCTTCCCACCTCCCTCCCTCAAATGCCCCACCTAGAAATGTGGCCGCCCCATCTAAACAGGTAGTCTGAGCTGGAAGGCTGAAGCTTTCATTGCTTGTGAAATTCCTCTTGCCAACAGAGAAGAGTGGACAGGAGTAATACACTTCCTACTGCTGTTGTTAATTCCCAAACAAACATGGACTTACTTCAGATAACCCCAGTTGCACTGCAAATAAGAAAACATCATTTATTGTTTACCATCTTTTTAAGTGTACCCCTGGGCTCAGAATTTAAGCATGTTTTAACATCAAGGCCAGGGAAATATTTGTGCAAAATATTTGTACAAACAACCACCCTTATCTTTGCACCTCCCAGTATTGCCATATGGAATGCATCTGATTCTGAAGAAAAAGGGGCCTTATTTCTTTCTGACTTCAACCCACAAGAGCAAGACCCATCAGGATTTAGCCCACAGGCTGCACACTTCAAACAACTCACAATCAGATCATTGAGACTTATCTTCTCTCTATGTCAGGCATCATCCTCCCTCCCTCAAACTGAACCCCCAAGTTTCATAAAAGCTGTGTTTAACTTTAAAAAAAAAATCCAAAATCCAAAACATATACTATTTGGTTTGGGAAGATCATCCCCAACACGGACTGATTTCTACAGTAACTAATTTGATGAAGATGAGACAAAGGGAAATATTACAAGACAGCTGTATGGTGAGCAATAGACTGTGCAAACAATATTCATAAAATTTATAAAACTAAATGCAGATACGTTTTGTCTGGGGCCTGTTTTTCAGAGGGTGTAACTGACACCATTCAAATTGCACTGGCATTTCCAATCACAGTTCAGTGAATTGAGTCCCTAGCTATATAAAGTCATAAACTCTGGGAGTGGGCAACTTGGAAGAATTGCCTTCTCCCACGTAAGTTTGGTCAAAAAGTACAATCATTATCAGAGGCTTTGTCCTATTGCCATTTCTCAGATGGCTGGAAAGTGGGACAGGACCTTTTCAGTTTTGGCACCCAGATTGCGGAATTATGCTCCGCAAGAAGCCCAACCGACTCATTATTTACTGGCATTTTGCTGTGTTGACTCATTCAGTGTTCTTCGTTTCTTTCTCCCCTTCTGCAATCTTAACATCTGGTTGTTGGTTTTCATCTGGCTTCTTTGTTTTAATCGCTTTACCAATTGTATGTTGTTTTAACTGGCTTTTGTGAGCCATGTTGGAATGGGGCTGAAAATATAAATATTTTCATAAATAAATATGTTTCCAGAAATATGTCTCTGCTCATTTTCAGCTCAGTGGCTGGGGGGTGGGAGGTGGGATTCAAATTTTGTCACAGTTTTTTAAGCAGTTCAAATTATATCAATTGCAAGGAAGATTTAGAAGAGATCAACACCTCCCCTCCCCCCCCCCCAATATCTTGGTTCTGGTCCTGAAATGCAACCTATAAAACACATTTAAAATGAAAATATTTTGACTTGAACATTTGAACTTACAACCTTATTGCAGAGAAAACAGAAGCCTTGGGTTCCTTTAATCATTACAACAGACTGTTAGCCCTCAAGTGGTTAATATATTTTCTGTCCGAACACTAAGTGCTTTGTGAACAATAATTGCCCCACACATTATGAAAATCTTATGTGAAAAGTCAGTTCTGTGTAGGACATTTCACAACTGCCATATGTAAATCATCAAATGTGATAGTCATATTAATTACTACATGAGCACATAACACTTTATAAATATGTAAAACCTGATGATATATGTGTGGGGATTTCTGATTCTTGCTCTGTATGAACTGACCCCCAAACCACTGTCCTTGTTTTAATGCTTTAAGCAACCCATCTTGCGCTCTATAATCTACATTACAACCAGATTATATGCATATTTACTGTGAGGTCCTGCTATGGTCAACAGGACTAAACTTAAGAACAGCATTGCAAAATCAGTTCTAAAATTGTGGCTTAGGCTGCAAACCTATAAACACTTAGTTGGGAATAAGCCTCAATGAATTCAATGGGGTTAATTCTGAGTAGACATGAGCAGCATTGCAATGTAAGGCTGCAATTCTGTGCTTACTTATTGTGGTGTAAGTTCCAAATAATTCAAATAATAACAACTTTGGCTAAGCATGAAAAGGATTGGACCACACAACCCCATTCTGTTGCTTTTATCACCTTGAAATGCTGTGTATCCATTTCCTGTGGCTTGGCCTCTGGAGAAGGCTAAGAAAATGGCACGAAACTGACATGGTAATCTGGTGAACTGGGTTCGCGTCTCTGCTCCTCCACATGCAGCTGCTGGGTGACCTTGGGCCAGTCACACTTCCCTGAAGTCTCTCAGCCCCACTCACCTCTCAGAGTGTTTGTTGTGGGGGAGGAAGGGAAAGGAGATTGTAAGCTGCTTTGAGACTCCTTAGGGTAGTGATAAAACAGGATATCAAATCCAAACTCTTCTTCTTCGATGGCAGAGGGGTCAGCAGCACTGGCTGCCTGAGGGACAGGTTGCAAAATTACTGCATCTGCTGGCACGCCGTGTTTGTTTATTTTGCGTCTGTTTGAAATATGGCAACCCCAGTTTCTACAGCTGTTCCTTCTTCTCCTTAACCACCTAACCATTTTTGAAACCCAAGAGTGATTTCTTGTGTGATATATGATTTATTAAATAGTGGGTGGACATAGCTGACGACACAGAGATTTCTCCAAGTGGTTCTTTATAAATAAGCTGGAATTGAACTGAACAGCAAACAGCTCAGCCGGCCTGCTTTTATAAGCAGCCGGCTGTCAACATTGTAACAACAACAACCCAGGGTTTCCTGCCTAAATTAACTGATATGGACCTGAGTGAAAACTATATACACGATACCCCTGGTGGCCAGGGTGAGAACTTTAATACATAACATGATTCGAGGCTCAGGGCATTGTTGTGGGGTGGGGGAGCAGAAATCACAGGGGTATGAAGTACAGGTGGAATCTTTTGTGTGCCTGGCTAGTGGCCAAGCCCTCATATCTGCTTGAAAAAGAAGATAAGAGTGGTGGCCATCTATGGCCCTGACAGATTAACCCCAAAAGGAACGTGGCTATCAACAACAAAAAAAGTTCCACCAGCCTTGCTTCTCGGGTTAAACCAGCTGGCATAGAAACTCGTGACCTAACTATAAATGAAATGAGGGGGAAATACAGAATCTTAGCAGGGCAGTGGGGGCTGATTGGGAAAATATGAAAACGGGGGGCGGGGAATAAACAAATCTCTGGCAACACAGACTTTTACCAATTCAGCCTTTGCATCCCATCCCTGTTGCATAGCTATTTTTAAAGTATAAACAGCAGGAGATATTACACGTTGCATGCAGTTGGGCCTTTACACAGGAGAAAGGTGCTATTCAGTGATCATTTCCTTTAAGATACAAACCAAGGGACTCACATGCACCCTCACACACCCTCACACACCCTCACACACACACACACACAGAGAGAGAGAGAGAGAGAGAGAGAGAGAGAGAGAGAGAGACTTCCTAAGAACAAAAAGAAAGAAAACCAAACCAAACCAAACTGTGGTGGTGGGGTTGAGCATTGCCACCACCATGGCTTCCTTTGTGTCAGGGCTACCCGCATAGCTGTCAACTTTTCCCTTTTCTTGCGAGGAATCCTATTTGGAATAAGGGAATTTCCCTTTAAAAAAGGGGAAAGCTGACAGCTATGCTACCCAGGGATAAAATGTGGAATCTGTTTCCAGTACTGACTCCTGGAGTATGTGAGAAAAAGTTCCTCTGAGCATGGGGAGAGTGCATATTCTCATATTGATAAATTAGAGCTTATTCCACCTGTTCTGGAAGTTTCAGTTATTTAGAGTTTGTGACTGTTGCATGAGTGCAATTACTTGCAACGCCCTCCTAGAAATAAATGTTTGTGTCACCAAATACAAACCCACTATTAGTTGTGGAGAATTGACTGTTGCATACAGTTTCTCCTGAAAGAGAATATGATCTTGAATCAGAAAGGCTACTTTTTAAGTAAATAGAGGAGGACCCACATGGATAAAAAAAGATGACAGAAAAAGTAATAGCAGGCAACAGGAAAATAAACAGTAGTTTTTAAAAGTTCATCTACTATTTTCTGGACAGCTCTTCATATTTCCTATTGATCTTAAAAGTGTTACGAAACACGGATAATACCAGAAAAAATGGGTAGTTGCTGGAACAGCCAGAGAAGGCAATTTTATTGCTATATTTTTGCAGCATCATAATAGCAACATGTGAATTTAGACTGGCTTGCAGCACAATATAAAATACCACAGCTCAGCTTTAAATTTTTATTGTCAGAAGAAGGAGGGCATGAACTGTTCTGATGGATAGTTCCCCTTTTTAAAAGATTTATAACAAACCACAAGATTTGGTTTGGAACCCAGTTTGGTGCTTTGGAAAACAGCTTGATTTGGTTCAGGCCAGTTCAGAAGATGAGTGTTTTGGTTGAGATCCAAATCCAAATCACAATTCAGAAAATTCCAATTGCATGACTCCGCATTCACCATCATGGGGAATTTTTAAAACGGCTATTTTTTCACTGTTTGACAAGATTGAATGAAATTTGGGGTGGGGGGATGCAGGCATTTTAGCTTCTCTAGGGTGGATGAAGCCTGCTAAATCCAAACTTTTTTTTTAAAAAAAAATAGCCAACTTTAATTTGTCTTTAAAACAAAAAAACGGACCAAATTGGATTACATTTGCAGACCTCTTACATGGGAATGAATTCTGCCATATTTCAGAAGGATAGTCACAGTGATTTTCCTGCAATGGCAGCATTTACAGTTTTGAGGTGATTTTAAAAAAAGACTAAAGACTAAAACATATTGTTTTGTGCGCAATATGTACAAAAAAAGCACACATCAGAGAGGTGCCCCTAGGTAAGAAATCTGCAATGTTTCAGAAGGATAGATATCATCCTGCCTCCCCTTCACACACACACACACACACACACACACACACACACACACATACACAAACACACACACACACACACACACACACACACACACACACACACAGTTCCAGTCTCAGAAGTTGACTGAATTGATGAAGTGTTCAATGATTCAGTTCAGGGCACTTCAGAAAGATCCTGCTTTGGCTTGAACTAGCACTGATTCATTCCCAAGTGTCCCTCTTTGACTTCTGATTTTGGATTCTGATATCTGATGCACACCCTTAATTTCTATCTACAGTGGTACCTCGGGTTACAGACCATAACTGTCAAAGTTTTCCTTTTTTTTAAGGGAAATTCCCTTATTCCGAATAGGATTCCTCTCAAAAAAAGGAAAAAGTTGACAGCTATGTTACAGATGCTTCAGGTTACAGGCGCTTCAGTTTATAGACTCTGCTAACCCAGAAATAGTACCTCAGGTTAAGAACTTTGCTTCAGGATGAGAACAGAAAATGCGCGGCTGCAGCGCAGCAGTGGCGGGAGGCCCCATTAGCTAAAGTGGTACCTCAGGTTAAGAACAGTTTCAGGTTAAGAACAGACCTCCGGAACGAATTAAGTTCTTAACCCGAGGTACCACTGTATCATTAATCTGAATATCAAAACAGATCCCATGGTGCCAGAAGCTCAAGCGCTCTGGACTTAATCATATCAACATAACTTTCTCACATCCACAATTTTTCAAAAAACAATAAGCATCTGAGCCTGGACTGGTTAAGTGAATATTGTTAAAGGACATCTCCATCTCTTAGGGAGAGATCTTCCTTTTAGCCTACAATGACTTTAGCAATCAACACCCATACCTGATACAGTCAGCTTCAAAGCTCATTTCCCCATTGATTGGACCCAAATGTACAAGTGCCATTAAGCTTCATGCCCCATCATTGTGTCAGTATTTTCATCCTTCCCATTGCAAGGATCACCTGATCATGTTATTTTACTTTCATTCTATGAGAAAGGATGGGGCAGAAGCTACTCTTCGAGACTTCCATCTCTAGTAATGCAAGACTTTTCCTTTGATCTGTCTAGGGACAGAATGGCTGTATGAGAGCTGCTTCTCTCGTACATGTTTGTTATGTTCTTTTATTTGTTTAATTAGGAGAAATAAATTAGGTATGCCACAAAACCTCCACAGCTTTGCTTCCATTTACTCTGCTGCATTTGGGTGCTCATATCAGCCACAGCACCAGGACCTATTCCTTGGGAATGGTGTGTTGCTGTTCCTGCGGTCCTGTGATGGGAAGGTCAGAGAAGGTGCTCCCGTCGCCCAGCCTATGCAGGCTCTGAAGATGTGGGCTGAACATGGGTGTACAGAAACCTTGATGGGCTAAGACTCGCAAAACAAAGTTCAGCTTACCAAAGGGTCTCAGAGAGGCTCTGAGAGCAGCTCCAGACTTCTTCACAAAAGGCCAGAGGGACAATTCACTTGATTGCAACTTCCATCATCCCTGACTATAGGCCATGTTAGCTAGTACTGGTGGGAGTTAATACCCAGAAGGCCACAGGTTCCCCATCACTGTTCCAGATGATATGTGAACTGTGTGATTATATTCCATGTGTGTTTATGTATGTGTTTAATTTCTTAAATAGCACCCAAATGGAAGCCCTGCCCCCTGCGTCATGGTCCCAATGAACATTGTCTCCCGATCCCCTAAAGCTTCATTTTCTAGAAATTGCTGAAACACATGTATTTTTCTGTCGGTATGCATGCATGCATTAATGATCAGTAGTTTCTCTTCAGAAATGGACCTGTTGTTTTACAGAACAGACTAGGGAAGCTTTCATCCTGTCCTGCTGCTACCATGAAGTATTGATGGGCCATTGAATGCCTAGCACTGACAGTTATGATATATTCTTTACCACATTGTTTTCATTTCACTGCACCTCTGGACTTTCCAGTTCGAGCCAAAGCTGTAGGTGTGCCAAAACAGCTCAGGGAACTCTGTCTCTTCATAGTATTTCCAGTCGGATAGAAAGATAAAAATTTCCAAACTGAAGAAGAATCTTAGAAGGATTCATATAAATGGTTGAGTCCAGGGATGGAGAACCTGTGGCCCTCCAGATGTTTCTGGACAAGAACTGCCATAATCCCTGACCACGGACTATGATGGCTTGGGCTACTGGGAGTTGGGAGTGTAGCAACATCTGGAAGACTACAGGTTTCTTTCCCCCGATTTAGTCCTACACAGGTGATTTACTCACGCATTGTGCCATGTATAAGAATAACAACAACAACAAAAATTTTATTATTTATACCCCGCCAATCTGGCTGGGTTTCCCCAGCCACTCTGGGTGGCTTCCAAACATATAAAAACATAATAAGATGTTAAAATCTTCCCAAAACAGGGTTGCCTTCAGATGTCTTCTAAAAGTCAGAGAGTTGTTTATTTCTTTGACATCTGATGGGAGGGCGTTCCACAGGGACGGCACCACTGCTGAGAAGGCCCTCTGTCTGGTTCCCTGCAATCTCACTTCTCGCAGTGAGGGAACTGCCAGAAGGCTCGCAGAGGTGGACCTCAGTGTCCAGGCTGAACGATGGAGGTGGAGATGCTCCTTCAGGTATACTGGGCCGAGGCCATTTAGGGCTCTATAAGTCAGCACCAACACTTTGAATTTGTGCTTGGAAACATGCACCTCTAATGTCATTGTGCTGACTAGCCACATCCCCCAATGTTTATTCATTCAGTCAACACATCAGCAGGGAGAGAGCTTTCACGTTTACAGAGGCTTCCACACAATTTGAATCCCTGAGCAACTGGGGTTCCAGATCACATGCAAGCCTCCATCTGCCTGCAGATGTTTGCACTGTGTGCAGCTGTGTGTGCAGATGCCAGGGGTTGAGGCTAGTGACATCAAAGGTGTGGCTGCTTAGCATGGCTCCATTCCTTGCTCATGTATTGGCAGCTGTGATTGGCTACACATTCCTGCTGCACACCCACTCCATGTATGGATACCTAGATGTATTCTTCACAATTTATGCATTCTCCTTGGCTAACACCAAGGTACCCAGGGCAGCACCAAAACTAAGAATCAGCTCTAAGTATCCCATCTCTTGTGCAAAAGGTTGTGCTCAAGCACCTTGATTAAACAGCTGAGTTTATCAACTGCTGGGAGCTCACTGGTGAAAGTCACTGATTCTACAAATAGATCAACACATTGACCAATACGCAGATAAACTCTGGGGCTTTTGTTTTAGCTCCAAACGAGACATGATGTTATTGCATTTTTTTGTTAATAACAGCCATGAGGAAGCCCAGGCAGCTTCGATACCATGGGGGGTAGCAAGGGGGAGTTTAACTCTTTCTCTCTCTGCTACAGTCCTGACAACAATCTCCTCTCTGGACCAGCTACTTCTATCTCAAGGGAAGCTTCTATTGGCACCAAGGCATCAAGGGGAACTTCTCATTACTCCTGACAATTATATTTCATAGAATCATAGAATCATAGAGTTGGAAGAGACCACAAGGGCCATTGAGTCCAACCCCCTGCCAAGCAGGAAACACCATCAGAGCACTCCTGACATATTTACATAGCTCATGTCGCATATAGCTTTAGTTTTACCACTGTACCAATAGATAGTGCTATGGTTCGTCTGGTTCATCACCTTTAAGCAATGGGTAGAATAACTTAACAGAAGTCAAATAAAAACACATTAAGAGGTAACTTCAAGTTGCCGCTAGTACTATGTGAACAGCTGGCTGCAGAAATCACAGGATATCTGTCAGTTAGACAAAGATCTGAAATGATACTGTGGAGTTTGTGGCCAAAACTGAAAGCCAGAAACTTGTGTTATTGGTTTTCTGGCAACCTCCAGAACCTCTCTCCCCATTAGTTTATCTGATCCTATCATTTCTCAAGTCCAGCACTACATCTAACACCTCCTATCATTTTTCCTGAGGTTGTGACCTAGAAATTTGCATTGGGCTAAATTAAGGGAAGTCCAGAGAGGAACTCAGGGCAAGAGTTTCAGTCAGAGCAAAGGCAACCATGTGCAACATGATCTTCTGTATCTCCCATGTACAAAATGGAAGCTGACTTGGAGTCATTTGAAAAAAGAATAATCTTGCATTCAGTAAGCCCTTTCATTCTTCTTCACAGTGGCTTGAAATCTAAGTTCATATATAGCTAACCTTGTGTTTTCTGAACTCTTGGACTGGACAATTCAAATGTCATCATCATAATTGTACATGTCAGGAAAGCAACACAAATAAGAGGCATCCATCCAGCGCTTCAAATCTAATCAACATTTTCTCAGTCCCAGTTCAGATTCCCTTTTCTGGTTTATGGTTTCATGAGACACTCCTGGCCACAGCAGGACTGCAACCCAATCTGTCTGACCAAGAAACCTGCAAGAGCTAAATCAAAGTCACTGAAACAAAAAAAAGGGGGGGGCCAAGAGAGCAGTGTTTGCTAGATGCATTCTTGGATTACTGAAAACAGACAGTTTGGCCTAAACTTCTAACATTCCCAGGCCTAAATGCATTGGCCCTGGTCCAGAGAGAAGAGATCAGTGCCCGGAAATAGGCTTCTGTGTGCAGATCCCTCCTAGAACACATGCAAGAGACTACTGCAGGAAGGGAAAGAAATTGACCACATCCATCATAATAATGCTTATCATTTATATAGCACTTCAGTGTTCAAATTGCTGCTCTGTGCTGAATATCTCTCTCCCTCTCTCCCTTTTTGAATCTGGCATCACCCCTGGTAGCAATGTGCAATGTGTTGTTAATGTTTACAAGCTGCAGTCAGCTAGTCTATAGGCTTGCTTCTTCCATATTTCTGCTCCTTCAATTGTTGTTCTATCAGCAACAACTGAATCATCCATGCTACTCTCCACGGGGAAGAATTCATCTGCAATTACCTTGGGGACTGTGACTGCAGAGCAGGGGTGCTGTACCTGACAGCTTAGCACAGGGATTGTCAAAATGGCACCCTGGAGGTCTTTCCCTGGTGCCCACAAAACCTCTGATCCCCCTAATGTCTCCTTGGCTATGAGATGGTGTGGGCTGCTGCTTTCTTCTCCCATGAACAGTACATAGAGCTGAAGGAGGAAATTAGAAGAGTGACATTTTCCCACTTCCTCTTTCAGCTCTATGTACTTTTCCAGGTTTGGACTTATAGTGGTACCTCGGGTTACAGACGCTTCAGGTTACAGACTCTGCTAACCCAGAAATAGTGCCTCAGGTTAAGAACTTTGCTTCAGGATGAGAACAGAAATCATGCTCCGGCGGCGCAGTGGCAGCAAGAGACCCCATTAGCTAAAGTGGTGCTTCAGGTTAAGAACAGTTTCAGGTTAAGAACGGACCTCCAGAACGAATTAAGTTCTTAACCCGAGGTACCACTGTATTCTACTAGAGGTGGCTAGAAGTGGTTGAACCCATGGCACTCCCTAAAAAAATTGCAATTGTGCCCACAGGTATGAAAAAGTTGTTTAGCATTTGCATCCCACACACCTTCTACAGTTAGGGGGAGAGAACACACAGAATGAATGTACCTATAGCAAAGACAGGCCAGTAATCCTAGTGTTACCCAGCAGTTGGAAGGATACCCTTGGTGTCTTCTATTGACCCTGCCTGAAGTGTATTAAACAGAGATGAGCAGTCCCGGAGAGAAGCCACAGCTCAGGGACAGAGAACATTCATAGTTTCAGTCCTTGGCATCTCAAGTTCAAAGGTATCAAAATGGGGGAAGACCATGGAGAGCTACTGTCAGGGAACTCCTTGGCAAAAAAAAAAAAGTCCAATGGTTGAAGCCAATGAAATCATTGCACTCATGGGATGATGTCTGCTTGTGGCACAGAATGTCCCCTCCCTCTCCTCCCTGCATGCACCCCTCCCCAAATCTACTTTGAGGGGTTCTCCCACTCTCCAGAGCATATGGGGGGTTGCATACAGAAGGAGGGGAGAAGGAGGACAGGAGGTCTAATGCAATATGTTCCTTATGATCCTGTTCCTTATGTTCCTATCAGCTGCAATTCATTGGAGCATCCAGGGGCATTCCTGTTAGAATTCCTGCTCCATGATTGCAGTCATAGGATTGTCACATGATGGTATATGTTTTGACTCCACAGAGTGGGAAGTGATGGAGACAGGATGTTTGTGTTACTGTGTTCCATGAAGTGGGACTATTGTCCTTTGTTCTTTTTCTCTTTGCTGTCTGATGCTAGAGAGAGAGGGAGCCATGTTGCAGTGCTCCGTGTGTGTTTATATGTAAATACAGTGGTACCTCTGGATGCGAACAGGATCTGTTCCGGAGCCCCGTTCGCATCCTGAAGTGAATGCAACCCACGTCTGTGCGTGCGCAGGTCGTGATTCGCTGCTTCCGCGCATGCGTGTGACATCATTTTGAGCGTCTGCACATGCGCGAGCGGCGAAACCCGGAAGTAATGCGTTCCATTACTTCCAGGTCGCCACAGAGCGCAACCCGAAAATGCTCAACCTGAAGCATATTTAACCTGAGGTATGACTGTAAAGTAGATTAGCCAAAATGCTGAGTTGCTGAGGTCTGTCACGCAGGTGTGCAAACTCTGCGGATCCCTAAGTGTGCCGGTGTCAGTTGGCATCAGTCGCTGCGATTTTCTGGCTGAAGAAAGCTTATGAAGCTCCCAAACGATCAACCAGGTGAGAGGGAACATGTCAGTAGGGGCATGTGTCTCTGCCAGGGTCCTACTCGAGTGTAGGCCAAACTCCTGACAGAGATACAACAGTCTCTTCACAGATTACCAAGAGTACCCATAGAGGTAGGGGGTGAGATTGAAGCCTTCAACCTTTCTTCCACGTCCTACATGCAGACAAATTCTACTCTCATGTGATGTTTTCTCTTGATTAGAGAACATACCCTTTTCAGGATTAATCAGCTGCGTGGGCAGATTCTACGAACTGCTTTCTGAAGTTATGCTGAATGAGCATAGAAGACAGGAGACAGGACAGTGGGTGTGCTGTGCTTCCACACAACCGGCATTTATCAAATTGTATGAAGATGGCAATGGTCTCCCTTCGTTTCTTGGTCAAACTGGACCACCTGGTGAATGCTTGCCCTCTAGAGGACAAGATGGTGCAATATACTGGAAAATAAGCATGACAAATGGGCAAAGATGCTTTTCAGAATATGACCAAGCAATTCAAAGGTGAGTCTATGCAGTTATCCATTGTGCATTTCAACCTTCTCACAGGTTTAGTCAGTCTGCCAAGCCTTCAGCAAAACTCACAAGCTGCTGTTGGCCACAGCTGCAGACTGCACTGTCCCAAAGGTGCAATTTGTGGTCATGTGCCGTATACCACCCTGGCTCAGTTTAAAAGTCCTGGCACCAGTTGAGAGCTTTGAGGATCAAGCTGAATGCTTGCCCAGTTCTTAGCAGCCTCCATTCCCACCACATGACACCAGATGCATTTAATATAGCTGGGATTCTAAAATGCTCCTAAAGTGCTGCCATGATTTAAATTGCATTTGCCAGACCCGGCAAGGAAGGTGGATATGCTGTAGATGGGACTTCCAGTCCCCATATTTCAAAAGAAATGATGCATGATAGTCATATGCTAAATATGGTTTGGAATATCACTTTCAAGCCATTGTCTGGAAAAAGTGAGCAATCCACCACTCGCCCTGTTGAATGAAGACCAAGAGCTTGTGAATTAAACTGCTGTCAGTTGTCAAAGGGTGAAGACAGGTGCAATCTTGACCTGCCAGATGCAGACAGAGCAAGTTCAATGCTTGCAAAGAAGCAGCCCTGACCACATTACGATCATCCATTAAGAAATGGAAAAGTAATGGAGTGCTTTACAAAGAGAATGGGTGGCTTTTCACTCAAATCATCCTGGTTTGAATCCAGCCTCAGTCAAACAGACTAGAACTTAATTTGATGATGTGATGGTAAAATATTCAGCTTGTATGATGCTCAATGGCCCAAGCCATACTGCCAGAAAAAATAAAACTTCCCGCACAAGTCAACTTTGGTCCAAATGGCAGACTTTTATTTTATTGGATGGGGTCAGGAGGTCAAAAATGGGTGGGTGGGTGGGGGCTCAAGAAGAACACAATATTGGCTGAAATAATACTACTAATAAAGTTCTCCTAAAGTCCTATTGAAATGAATAAGACATAAATGAGTCACAACTTGTGCAACTGATTCCAATAAGGTTTAAGGACTCCTAACTTTCTCTGGATTTGAGATACCAGATTTTGGGTTGAGAAGATCAGAGAGAGAAAAGAGAGAGAGAGAGAGAGAGAGAGAGAGAGAGAGAAACAGGCAGACATGGAGACAGGATGAGCCCCGTAGAAATTTGAAAGTACTGCTATGGGGGAACTGGTGCCCCAGTATGAAGAAGCCTTCAAGGAATTGTGGGTCAACCTGCAAATGGAAAAAAGGACTCCTAGCCTCCCAGGCTTATCAAAGTTGAAAAGCAGGCTCTCATGAACAGAACATTTATCACTCGGTAGAGCAGAATGATTTCATTTATGACCCCTAAAACACAGTCCACAAGGAGATGTGATGAATAAGCTGAGACATTCTGTTTTACAGACCTGTTGACTTTGCATTGTGGGGAACAGTGAGCCAGTTGCAATGCCGATTAGAAACTGCACACCTGCACATTCTTAGACAGACAGGGAAATTCTGGGACTTTAACTCTCTGATTATGCCATTTACTGCAAATGGGGATTTTTTTGTAATTTTTATAACACTTCCCAAATGAATGTGTATTTTTTTTTTTTGCATGATAATAATTCTTAATATTAGTTTGCAGCAGAAGATTCCACAGAAGGCTTTAATTTTCTTTTTTTTAAGTATTTTAACAATTAGTTTACAATTAATCTTTATTGCATTATCTAAGGATGCAAAATAAATAAATAAATCATGAGATTAGTGATCAGATTTTCTGCTTTCCAGCTCCACCTTTTCCCAATTAAAAATCCCCCCCCCCCAAGTTGCTATGATGAAAATGAACAGGTAACATACCATTCTCTCAATGCTATGACTAGTTGTGCTAAGCAATTGACTTTCTGGCTAAGCATTTTTGAGTGATCAAAACAGAGGACAAATGACCTGGACATGCCAATTTGTAGAACATCTCTAATAACAACCTTTCGCATCAGATTAATTATTAATACATCCAAATGATTTTGCGCAATATTTTACAATGCCCAATAATTAATTTGTATAAAACAGGATCAGGCTATAGGGTATAGTGCCGTGGTCTTAAACTTTTTCAGAATCAATAGTCACCTTTAATCCCAACTTTCAATATGTTTAATCGCATGTTCCTCCACTTATATTTTGCTTTCCAACTTCCTACCACTTCCTACCTTACTCAACTGAGCCAGGAGTTCTTAAACACCCAATGCTGAAAGCAAATTCTCAGGGGAAGCCATTTTAGATTCTCCCACCCCACTTTCCATATGATATGACCTTCTGTCATTGTGTTGGGAGGAAACTTAACATGTATCCAGTGCTTTTTTCTGGGGGTACACATACCCCTAAACATTTTGTGGATCTTTGTACTTTTGTCCTCTTACTGTATTTATTTTCCCTTATTTGAACTATAGAATGGTGATTTTCTTGAGTCGAAATTAGAGTACTCCTAAACATCTTTTTTAGGGGGGGTTGGAAAAGCGCTGCATGTATCTCTATATACCTCTTAGATAGGTTTGATCAAGAATGAAGCTTTGTGGTGCAAAGTATTTGACACCACAGCTAAAGAATCCTGTAGATCTATACAAGGCCATTTGGTACCTTCTCAGTCTCCTTGTTTCTTGATTTCTCTGTCCTCGAACTGTACCTCCTACTCTCATAGGGCTACTTTCCCTTTGTTAGTACCTGCAACAGGCACAGACCTGGTGGGTTTTTATGCTTCTGGCAGGACTTCAAATTGCAGAGCTTCCCTTGCTTTTGGCCCTCTCCAGTCCTTGATCAAGAGCTCCCTTGTGCATCCAGATCGAGATGCCTGTTTAACTTCTGTCCGCAGCATTTCAAAGTCATTAGTCAGGTCCTGGATTGTGGCCATCAGAATATGATTTTTTATTCTTTTTTATTTAAAAAGCACAGTTCCTCCCATATTTTCCTCACCCTCCGCATCTGGAAGACAGATAATAACTCCCCCAGTGTCTTGCTTCTCCTTATTCTATATTAATTTCAGTTACGAGGTTAAGCTAATAGCTTATTGCTGGCGGGTGACTTGAGGAAAGCAGAATGGGATCCATTGACTCATTGTGGGGCAACTTAACCACAGAGGGCCTTGAGAGATGTTAAGTGACCACAAAACAGCTTTTGGGTGGCAAAGCCCCAAACTGGTCAAATAGTAGACCTGTGTTGTCAAGCTTTTAACCATACCTTGAGTTTCCTTTACAATTAATAGCTTTGGCCATTTCCAGTCCAATAAGTCAGTCTTGTGACAGTCTGAATTACCTGTAAGATAATTGCTGGCCAACTTTTTGTCAGTGCAAACTTCCATTACTAAAGCCTACTAAATCCCTAGGTTTTCTAGCCTCCAGCTGCATTGCCATAAATAAGTTGCTTGCACTCCTGAGGAGCTCAACTGTTAAACTCATCTGTAGGTGCACTGTGCCTTCAACTCATCACTGCGAATTCACCGGAGTCCATCTCTTCTTCATTTCAGATTATCTCAAGTTTCTTCTCTCGAGAGAGACCTAACACTTGCATCTCTAACTCCCTCTTTCTAGGGAGGATCGCAGAAGACCCGAGCTTGTGAAAGGAATGAAGACAGGCAGTGAAAACTTGAGGCTTCTCATCCTGTCAGTAGCAGACTTGAGATATCGTTGTCTTGGTCTAAGTGTTTGTTTAATGTTCTCTCAGCAGCAGACCTTTCCAAAAGCTCCTTTCACATTCTCAGGCCGTCTGTCACGCAGGATTGCCATATATGTACAAATCATAACATATGTTCTTTCATTTTAAAGGACTTGCTCAAAGATGTTTGTCTTTCCGTCAACAAAATTTGTCTTCCTTGTGATGAAATGCACAGAAACTCCACTTTCGGGCTGCACGTCTCACCATCAAATGCTTTTAAGAAACGGAAATCTTCTTTTAGAGATGTTTGTTATTGAGTGCACATCCTTTCTGGCCACTTAGAGACACGCTTCCCTCCACACAAATGCATCCTCTTTTTGTTGTTGTTGTTCTATTTCTTCAGTAATTTGAGCATTAGCAGAAGTTAAGCAGCATTGCTCATTTATTCCACCTGAAAACGCAGCTCCAATAACGTATTCCAATAATGCAATGGGTACAGTCAGTGCTTTTATTCTGGGGCTACTCAAGCACACACAGTACCGGTACCAGTGTATCATTACAGATTTAACCTGTTCATCTTTTGTATGCTAGAACTTTAATTGCCTCCCCCAATTGTACTTCACTTGCAGACTATTTTGTACACACACACACACACACACACACACACACACACACACACATTATGACCCACCACCTCTTCCCATTGATCCCTCTCCTTCCATGCTTGTGACAAAGATGTGTGACTGTGACAAAGACACTCCATGCAGATACTGAATTGTTTAACTTTCTTCTCATCTAAAAAGTGGGAAGAAAAGGAGGACACATGCTTTCTGCATAAAGTGCCCCTCTCACAAATCACATCATGAACATAGTGGAGGCAGTTATAGTCCAGGATCTTTGGTGCAGGTAAAAATGTCTGAAGCTGCCTTATGTTTCTCTGCAGAACTGACATCTTCATTTATCAGAAAAAACAACAACAACACAGTCATCTTTTATGTATATAATCACTTATCCTGACATGAAAGAAAAACCCGTTAGTCTTGGCATGGATTTTTGACTCCCTGACAACTAAAGTCAAACGAGACGAGGATTCATAATTGGACCCCATGTCTATTTCAATTTCTTTCAAAAGAAGCTGAGATAATTTGATTCAGACTAGAGAGGGACAAACAGCAGTGTGGGGAAATGATCTGAATATGGAAAATGGTATGGTTTGATAATTCCCATTTTCACTCTCTCCCATGGCTGCTCTGACAAAGAATTGTACAAGAAGGTCTGGTGTCTCACGTGGTTTTTCTCCTTTTCACCCTCTAGCAATCTGTAAAACCTGTGGCTCTGCAAGTGTGGCTGGACTCCAGTTCCCATCATCCAGTGTCACGCTGACTGGGGCTGATGGGGGCTGGAGTTCAAGATCTGTGGAGGGCCACAGATTCTACACTTCCGTTGTAAAAGGAAAACAAATGCTATAAGGTAACGGGTTGTAGGAGCATTGTTTAATCATGCATATCAGAGAAAGAAACAATGAACACCCCCCCCTCTCTCTCTCTCACACACACACACACACAGTTTGTATGGGGTGGAAGTGATAAAAATAAACAACACAACAGGAAGGCAATGATTTAGCTGTGTGTCGTATAATAAAGACGTAACAATCAAAGCCAAAAGCAGACAGTATAGTGGGGGAGACTGGGTGTGTGTTTGTGTGTGAAATACATTTGAAACATCATCCTGTGTGAAACATTGTTACTTGGCAGTTTATTGAGTGATTTTTATATTCCACCGGCCAATTGTTGATCTTTGATTAAATGTTACAAGGATTTAGAGCTAGTATATGGCCACTAGGGGGCACCCATTTTGTTTCGTGTAAGCAATTACCATTACATTATTCTAAAGAAATATATTAAAATGCACAATTTGAACATATTGCTTTTCAGAAAGTTAGGAATGGAGAAAGCTGCCATATACCTAGTCACACCAATGGTCCATCTCACGCAGTGTTGCCTGCGCTGACTGGCAGCTGCTCTCCAGGGTTTCAAGCAGGGAGTCTCTCCTAGCCTACCTGGAGTTGCTGAGAACTGACCCTGGGATCTTCTGCATGCAAGGCAGATTCTCTACCGCTGAGCTGTGACCCTTCCCCAAGCAGTTTCTGTTGCCTCTTCTTGATTTCCTAAATGAATTTTAGGAACGAGCTTTTGTGAACAGCAATAACTCGCTAAAGAAAAAGGGAATTGGCTGTTTCTCCTCCAGTACAAACCCAGGTTTTGTCTTCCACCCAAGTACAAACCCTGTGTGTAAGTACAGAAAACCATAAGCACATAAAGGGGGACGACAACACATTTGCCCATTAGTTAAAAGTGTGCTAAACTGCAGCCAATCCTGTGTTTTGCATTAGTCTGTGGTTGCTGCAGTTGCATCCTTAGTTACTGACTTATTCTATGAAAGGAAGACCGGTCTCTCCATGCATTAGCACAAGGTTTTGTCTCTACTCTCAACTTTTTGTCTAGGGGACTAGATGGTTAATCTGTAGAGTTTGCCTTCAAACCTTGTTCATACTGTAAGTTGTGTTCTCTTAGGTGGGGTGAGTCTTTCATTCATTCATTCATTCATTCATTCATTCATTCATTCATTCTTTCTGTTGTACCGCTTCAAAGTTTGTAAAGACATCCATTGACTTGTGTGAGATTTCTCATTTTAAAAACAATTTGAATCAGATACCACACACAGAGTTATAACTTCAGGTAAGCAAAATATTAATGGCACCTGCCAGTGAGGGACAACATTCCCCCCCCCCCAAATAATGCTCTTTGGAGCAGTGTTATGTCATAATGTAAATATCATGCTGGGCATTTTTCTTTGAAACAATAATAGTGGCTAAAACTCACTGATGAGTTTTGCTGCCACCCCTGAAACCAGCTGAAATAACCCACCAATTTTTGCAGCCTGAATACTTGCATGTGCAACAGGGGCTGTCTCTTTGCCCCTCAGTTCCAGTTATATGTGTTTATGAAAAATTCAAAAGCAATCAGCAGTATAAAACTAACCAAACTTTAAAACGGCAGGGCACCGAGCATAAAAAGGCTTAGTGATTTTTCACTGAAGGCAGTGGAAACAATCTTTCCCTTGTGAAGGAATTTACAACGGAGCTGGCATTTATTGAACAAGTAATCAAAAACATCTGAAATCACTGCACATCCATCAAGAAGCTTCATGTAAGGAAGTTTGGAGCATTTCTCTTTGTCTGAAATAGCTTCTCGGCGGCACCCTGCCTTGGAATGTAAGCTTACCTGAGACGATCTGAGCGTCTCTGTTTTCTATGGCTCTGGCCTTCCAGCAATTGCAACCTCTGGAAAAGGGAAAAGGAAAAAGAGCCTACTGCTGGCTAGGGATGGGCCAATCCGCCCATTTCCATTCACATTTCCACATTAGTTTGCAATTTTTTAATTAAAAAAAAAGTCCTCGTGAGAACACACCAGCATTTCAGTTCTTCTAATATGCACATTTTACTTGCGATTTTGCCCAGCATACACTGTTTTGCAAAACAGTTTTCCTGGAGACTGCCATGTCCCCCACCATGGGGACCATCTGCAGTTGCTGCGGGGGCATTGCCAGCTGTTTTATTCAGAGGGTGGGGTTGTTTTAAATTGCTGTTAAATGTTGGATGAATGGATGAATTCCATTCATCCTCAGAAGTTTGGGTGAGCATTTTCTGTAGCAGCCACTACATTATGGAATTCCCTCCCCACAACGGTGTGTCTGGCCCCTTCATTGTACTGCTTTCATCATATACTGAAAACACACCTCTTTAACCTGGGCTTGGACACCTGAGTTTTAGGACCCACTTTAGTTGCGAGCGTAGTTTGTTTTAAAATGTTTTAATGATGTGTTTTATATTGCTGTAACCCACCCTGGGACTTTCCAGTGAAGGGAAGGTAAATAATAGTAATAATAATGGCAATCCTTAATTGCTGTCTAGTATGAAAATGAACTGGTACCACTGAGACTGTTAAATCTTGCGCAGTTAATTGGATGATTCAATTTGGCACAATCACTTCACTGGATTTCCTCCCCTAATGAGCAGATTCCCTGTTCTCCCCAAATGGATGTAGCAAACTACCAGTAATGAAGTCAACCATCCCATGCCAGAAAATGCAGATGTGCTGGGCTTTGCGCTATTGACTCCCAATGCCGAGTCCACGGAAAGCTTCAGCCAGGAATTAGGTACCACGCCCAGAAGAGCCACAAAAGCTGGACAAAAGCTGTTCTCCTTGCTCATGCACAAAGCAACGCTATAGCACGTTGAACCTTCCCAACACTGGGACAGCATGCATATCCAAGCCAAGAAGACCAACAAGAGCAACTGGGTGGGAAGCAAGGGAAAATATGAATACACCATGAGTATAACCTTCTTCCATGCTCAAAGCAAGAAGCCAGCCATGAAATTCTGGTCTTCCAATGATCCCCTCAGGTGATTATAGAGGATGGGACAAAGGTAGGTTGCAGGCACTGGATTCATGGAAACATTGCACCCAACTCCCTCATGATTAAGCTGTGTGTGGTCTGCACTAAGACTTCAGTACTGTAGCTCAAGGTTCAGTACGACATCCTGGCTTTTAGAAGAACAAAGAACAAAAAAGTCTGGATTGAGCTACAGTGTGACAGCCATTATCAGAAACTGTTTCTGTGTGTTTCCTAGGACAACTAGGACAACATTTCTGTGTGCTTCCATAGCAACATAAACGTATTATGTCATAATGCAAAATACATTCACTATATACGGAAAAAATCAAAAATGGTTTGAACAACAGGACAACAGGACACAACTAGGAATCACGGTTCATATCTAGTGGATTTTCTCCTGGAATACATGTAATATCAACCAATACTTAAAAGGTATATTGCTTAATTAGCATTCATGGAGATAATGGACCCCCCCCCCCCCCGTGGAAATAAAACTCATATTTGGTTCTGGTTTCTACATTTCTTTGTAGTTATAATAGACCTTATAAGACATCTTCATTCTTTACTTTGCCCTCTCCATATGCACCTGAGATGCATCTACATCTGTCATCACTGGTCATTACAAAACTTGTTGAATGTCTGCTGTTATCATTTGGGAGGGTGCAATGCCGAAACTGTAGAGCTGCTAGTATCCATTGATGCAAAGAGGTTTGAAAGAATTATATGGAGAAGAATGCAATGGTGACTGAATTTGGCTTCTCAAAAGGAAAAGGAACATCTGTATGAGTTTCTGGAAATGTGATTAAACTTGATTGCCTTACCGCTGTTTGGTGACTGTTTAATGTGATTCAAAATTCCACTTGTTCTCTTCAAACAAGACATAATTGCCCCACAAGGTTCTTCATTGCATCTTGATCAGCTTAGGACTAATTAGCAATAATGTCTTATCTTATTATGTTAACACTACTATGCCGCCTCCTACACCAGCTCCAAGGCAATATACAGCCCATTTAAAAATACGTATTCAACACACAAACCACAAAAGATAAAGGCAGCTGGTAACTCAGGGCAGCGTTTCAAAGTACAGTACGGTAATTTGCTGGATTCAAGCACTTGCAAAGGCTTGGACTACAAAGTAGTAGTAGTAATAATAATAATAATAATAATAATAATAATAATTTACTTTTAACCCGCATATCTGATTGGGTTGCCCCAGCCACTATGGGTGGCTTCCAACAGGATATATATATATATATATATATATATATATATATATATATATATGAGAAACATCAGACATTAAAAACTACCCTATACAGGTCTGCATTCAGATGTCTTCTGGAAGTCGTATACCGGTAATTGTTCATGTCTTTGACATCTGATGGGAGGGTGTTCCACAGGGTGGGTGCCACTACTGGGAATGCCCTCTGCTAGTTCCCTGTAACTTCACTTCTTGTAGTGAAGGAACTGCCAAAAGGCCCTCAGAACTGGACCTCAGAGACTGGGCTGAACGATGGGGGTAGAGACGTACCTTCAGGTGTATATGTTGACAAGAGCAACATCTGGAGGGCACTAGGTGGAGGGAGGCAGCCCTGGTGGATTTTTCAAGGAATTTTCCAGGTTTCCAGCAAACCAATTTGGAATATCATAGCAGTAAATATACACTAAGTGGATGCTGGGCAAATAGAATAGTTTTGTAACATTCCATGCCAAACTTCACCCCTGTTCACCATTCAATTGTAATTTTGCCATGAATATACTTTAAATTAGATCTGGGACAACATCAGTACATTGGTCTAGTCTAGAGTGACTCCATTGGAGTGATATCATTTCAAGAAACTATCCTTCAGGATCACTTCAGCCCCAGAGCACTTTCAGAAGAGAATGAACTCCTATATTTCAGAATTTACCACTGAAATGGTTTACCAAATGGTGGCATGGATGGGTCTCAGCCCTCATCTATTCTCTCTCTAAAACTGACATGCAGGGCAACCGCAAAACATTTTCTACCTCTGAAAGCTTATTTCATGACCTTTTCTTAGAATAATCTTTCTGGTCTCGAGATTGTTGCTTTTTGGATCAAAATTCATAGCAGCGGAACTGGTAAACATTTTCTTTCCCTCCCTCCCTCTTTTTCCTTACATAAGGCAATTCCAAGATGATTTCAAATTAAGGTAGATTTTCTGCCTTGCATTTGAGTTGTTCAAACTTGTCTAAATAACTGTACTCTTTGGCTCACACCATTTTAATAAGCCCCGGGTGTATTAAGCCAGATTATATGACACATGTTAAGGTTCATGTTTGATATCAAATTAAGTATCTGGATGATTTATGGAAAAGACTTCACCTCCCTTTCCCCCACATGAGGTTTAATACTAATCTTCAACTAGATCTTCCAACACTTTCTGAATTTAAACCTTCCCCACTCGAAACTGTCAATGTTGTTTTTAATTTCACATGAGACTGATACCCAGCCTTGCATCTGTTATTATTCCCTTGACTTCTCTCTCTGGGAGTAAGTATGAGTCTAGAGTATATCAGTGTGATTACTGGAGGCTGCTAAATTCCTACGGTTAAAAAAAAGGAAAGGAAAGAAAAATGACTTTCCTTTGTCTCATAGCAGGATTTGATTACACTATTACTCTCTGCATTAATGTGCTATTTGGCTATAAAGGGAATTGCTGAAGAGTTTGTCTTCAAAATCCAAATGCATTCCTTGAATATGTGGAAATCCATTATTAGCTCTTACCCACAAGAATGAGCAAATCAACTAATATTAATGTCAACAAAGTTTCACCTGGATTCTGTTTTGTTGACAGAGGTAGAACTTCCATCAACTAGCTTTGCCCCAACACAAGGTTGTTTTACTAAAGTCTGGTTGCAGGACATCTTTTCATTCATGGCATTTAAAAACAAAACAAAACGGGAAACATTCGGTTTTAAAAGCCACCTGTGGAAATTCAATATTTCCACTTTTCAGCATGTTTGGTGATTTTTGACCATTTACTTTTTTTCAGAGCTCGCTTGCAATCCCTTGTACTTGATGCCACTTCCGCAGCGAGCAGAAACAGGTGTGGGGTTTTCATCTCCTTATGCAATTATGCGAAAAGACCTCTAGGGCCTTGCGTGCAACATCTAACGTGTTATTCTATTGACTTCTTTTTTTGGGGGGGGGACAACAACAACAAAAGAAACTACAACCAAGTCTCATATATTTTCAGAAAAGGTGTGTAACACAGCTTTCTGCATGTGCAAGAAAGGTGCAGGTGGACGTCTGGGTTTGCATGTGCACCATGATGTTCACGAAGATCACACTAAACTGAAGGGATGCGACTTCTAATGCAAGCAGGGATGCAGCTTCCTATCCAGATCCGCTAAGTGACACACCAACTCTACCAGGTGATGCGATTATATGTCAGGGACTGAACTGAGAGGGACGAGACTGAGGTGGAATGGTGGAGACTGACTCCCCTCCTCCTGAACTTCCCAAAGAAGAGGAAGGCAGTATTGAATTACAGCAGTGGTTTGAGGAAGGTCACAGCTCAGAGACAGGTGAACAGAAGAGTTAGGAGGGTGTTGGGAGAAGAGAAGGGGGAGACAGAGACAGAGCAGCCAGCTGACACATTATCACTGGAGAGCATTTCTGACCCCCCTCCTCCCAGAACTCAGCGTGCATTGAAAGTGGAAGAGCGAAGGACTCAGAGAAAATTAGCCCCTGGCAGCCAAAGTAAGGGGATGTGCGGTTGCTAGAAAGGGAGGGGGGAGGAGCTCAGTTGGAGCAATGCCATTATTTTAGAGACAGCGTTCTTTTGTCTCTCTCTGTGAATACTGAATTAAATCACGTGGTAAGAACTCTTTCGGTTATTTGCCTTTTGACTGCTACCGGGGAAGAAATCGTAATTCCCTGAAGCCTTGACGTTAGAAGGCCAAGCCTGCAATCCTAAACACATGGGACACAATGGAACTTGTGGGTAATGTTGTATGTATGACACTTCCCAAACCAGGAGTGGGAGCACATTGGATGCTAAGTAAATGAGTGTTCACATAGCCATAATCTATAACTTACACTAGCATCCTTTAAAAACAAAACAAAACGTGAATAGCAGGTGCAGGACACATAGGAAGCTGAGTTGCACCATTGGTTTGTCTAGGTCAGTATTGTCTACACTGACTGGCAGCAGCTCTGTAGGTTTCCAAACAGAGGGCATTCCCAGCCCTTTATAGAAATGCCAGGGATTGAACCTTGGACCTTCTGATTACAAAGCAGGTGTTCCACTATGGAGCTAGGGCCTTTCCTCATATAGTGATTTTATCACAACCACAAAGGGGGCATGGATGGGAAAGGAAAGGGCTAATCTTCCCCTTTCCTGCTTGCTAAGGTCTTAAGGATAATCCTGGGAGCCTGCACACACACACACACACACACACACACACACACACACAGTGGCATTTGGTTCAGCCCTAAGGACTGGGTCAATATTTGAGACACTTGTGGCACTTTAAAGACTATGAAGCACATTGTGCCAAAAGATTTTGTAGGCTCCAGCCTGCTTCGTTTGATGTCTCAGATGACCTGGAAATTTAAGGCTTATTTGCAGAAGAATCTGGGTTTTATTTGTTCTAGAGCTAATCCAAATCCAGCCTTTTCATTTGTGTCCGGTGCCAGGTCTTATAACTGGAGTATGAGAAATAAAAATAGCTGAAAGTGCTACTGTACACAGCATTCAGACCCCACACATCACAAATTAGAGGAAGAGCTTACGGACAAGTGAGCTGATTTCCCAGATAAATTTAAGCCCTTTAAGCCCTTTGTGCCTGATATGAAGCACTAATAAGAAAAGAAACAGCTTTGCACACTGAGACTGTTACAGTAGAAGGGGCTTCACACAGGCCCATCCAGAGACTACATGGAGGGAGCTGCAGGGCACATGGGGTTGTGTCTGCCCCCCTCAGTATTTCACCAGCAGACGTCCATGCATTTGATGTCCCTCGCAAAGAGTTTTACACAGACACACACGGACACTGATGTGGTTTCTGCAAGACGTACCCTCAGCTTTGCCACTTATTTCCATATAGCTTGGGAGGATGGAGCCCTGGCTGATTCCAGCTACAAAAGTTGCTGCTAAAGGTACCAGAGACTATATTGATGGGAGTCTGGAGTGTTTGGGATGCCCAGAAACAGACAGAAGTTGGGGGGCGTTTAAGGGTTTCTGTGTAGAGGAAATACATGGACATATATAAGACTCCTTATGAGAACACCTTACAACATACAGTACATCAAAAGCACAGCTCCTGTTTTGGAAATGTAATGTTCATTGTTCCTTTTTTAAAAAAAAAGAAAGAAAGGAAAAAGAGAAGAAAAGAAAAGAGAAAAGAAGAGAAGAGAAGGTGCAGAGCGATATGGCAGTGAGAGGACAAGGCTAGCCATTGTAGGTCAGCAACTACAGAAGGTGGCTGGTTTCTTTTTCAAAGTAAACAGATATATTCCGGTTGTTTCCTAAAGGGCACAGATTGCCAGGACTTCACCTTGCTTAAAGAAGGATCTTTCCATCTCCGAATTCCTGCATCCCTCCTGAGACACTTGCAAGATACCTGAGACACCTATCGATGCAGAAACTGTCTGGTAGGGATACTCTTATGTATGTATCATTGGGACTGGAATGCTCTGAAAGCCTGTTCTGTATCCGAGGCCATTAGTAACCCGGAAAAGAGCAGGCAGCTGTCATCACTCGCAAAGCACTGGCTGGTAAAAGGATTAAGGGAAGATTTTGCTCGCTGAGTGAGCATCATTACTATGGACAGTCAAAAGCGTCAGATGGAGGCAGGGATCTTGAAGCTGAAGTGGCAGAATCCTTTCTTGTCCATTGTGCAAATTGCTTAAGATGGCATTGTATCTTATTCCACGTTATCAGTCCCATATACATAAGTGGACTTGTATGTTTGAGCACCAAGCCTCTTTGGCACTGTATTCAAAAGACACACTTTTGTTTTTTTCAAAAAGGGGTGGGGGAGTGAAGTTTGACATCTCAAAGGAGGGGAAAATATATTAGACATTTGCAAGCCCATGTGTTTGTTTAAAATGGTCATTAAATCTGTATGTGTTTTTGTGTGCCACATGGATGGGGGCAGCATGTGTTTCTTCTCTGCTACACAGCCCCAGGGCAACTGACTGTTGGAATGGAGTGTTCATTTTTTGGCAGAGAAAAGGCAGGGGGGAGAGATATTATCTACCCTCCTGCTGCTTTTTCTCAACCCTATAGATAGGGCAAGGATGGTCCTCTATGGAGAATGGTTGCAGCCATAGCTGTCAATGTTTCCCTTTTTAATGGGGAATTCCCTTATTCCGAATAGGATTCCTCGCAAGAAAAGGGGAAAGTTGACAGCTATGGTTGCAGCATTTGGGATTTTTTAGTTTAGAGAACAGGTGAGCAAGAGCTGACATGACGGAAGTTTATAAAATGATGCATGGCATGGGGAGAGTGGTGAGATGCTAGAACTCAAGACTATCCAAGGAAGCTGAATGCTGGAAGATTCAGGAAAGATAAAAGAAAGTTCTTCTCCACACAACACATAGTTAAACCATGGAACATGCTCTCCCAGGAAGCAGTGATGGTCACCAACTTGGATGGCTTTAAAAGAGGACTGGCCCAATTCTTGGGAAATAAGGAGATTAGGAGCTGCTGATTTTGATGTCTATGTTCTGTCTCCACAGTGAGAGGCAACAAGAAACCACAGGAGGGGAGAGGGCTCTCGCGTTCAGGTCCCACAGTCATCTGGTTGACCACTGTGAGAACAGGATGTTGCCCGATCCAAAAGGCTTATGTTCTTACTTATTTTATTATGTTTATAAGTCAGCCTTTCTCCTCAGAGCCCCAAACCACGTATAGCACAAGATAAGCCAACAAAATGCATCCCTAAATAAGTCACTAAAACACTGATTAAAATGTTAATCATTAAAAAAAACCACCCAATCCAGAAAATGCTATTAATGATAACATTACATTATCAAGGACGTGGGTGGTGCTGTGGGTTCAACCACAGAGCCTATGGCTTGTAGATCAGAAGGTCGGCGGTTCGAATCCCCGCGATGGGGTGAGCTCCCGTTGCTCGGTCTCTGCTCCTGCCAACCTAGCAGTTCGAAAGCACGTCAAAGTGTAAGTAGATAAATAGGTACCACTCCAGCGGGAAGGTAAATGGCATTTCCGTGTGCTGCTCTGGTTTGCCAGAAGCGGCTTAGTCATGTTGGCCCCATGACCCGGAAGCTGTACGCCGGCTCCCTCGGCCAGTAAAGCGAGATGAGCACTGCAACCCCAGAGTCGGCCACGACTGAACCTAATGGTCAGGGGTCCCTTTACCTTTACATTATCAAACTGAAAAGACCTGGGTGAACAAAAACACTTTCAGTCGATGTCAGAATCCCAGCAATGAAGAATGCAGATCAAACACCAGGGTGCAATCATTCCAAAATTGAGGCCCTGCTATGGAGAATGGTCTTCTAACCACCCTCTCACCAGGAATCCCCACAGAGACCATGAGCCAGAGCACATACACACCAGAATCTTATGGATCAAGTCACTTGGTATCAGAGAAGATGCTGCTGCAGGTACTTGAGCCCAAGTATGCTGCTGTCAGGGACTGGGCAGAGGAAGAATGGTGGAGACCGCCTCCCAAGCTTGACCCTTCCAGAGAAGAAGACTGTTCAGAATTGCAACAGGGGTTTGAGGGAGGTCACAGCTCAGAGGCAGATGACAGGGAAAGCTGGGAAATAATGGGAGAGGAAGCACCAGGAGAGCAACAACTGACGGACACTGTGTCTAGAAAGCATTCCAGACCCCACCCCCAGAACCTGGCGAGCCGTGAAAGTAGTAGAGCAAAGGGCTTAGAAGCAAAGGGTCCTCAGCGCCACCCATAGGGAAGAAGGTGACGAATGAGGAAGTAGGAGAAAAGGGGGGGCAGAGATTTACTCAGGACAATGCTATTATTCCAAGAGGATGCATTCTCAAGTCTCTCTCTGTAAATATTGAATAAAAGCAGAAGGTAAGGACTTTTCCTTGTCTTATCTGTTCCTGGCAACCTGTCCTGAGGGTCGGTTCTTGTGCCACCTGCCACCTGCATATACTTCTCCTTGCCACAATATTCTTCCTTGGAGGCAGGTGATTTTGACTCTCAGGGACCCTTGGTCTTTGGGCTGATGGTGCAGGCCAGATCATGTTTCCCATCAGCTCAGCAGTTCCTAGGCAACTCTCACATATTTTATAACACTGTACCCACAGTTTAGAAATGCCCCATTGGCTGTGTTTAACCACATATTTCTGTTAAACAGACTTGCATAATTTAGATTTATCATTATCTTTTCATGTCTTTCATTTCATAGGCAAATTCCCCTTAGAACAATAACCCCCAGTAACTATATTAACCCATATGCGTAACCAAGAGAACTTTAAAGGACAGCCATCCTGCATACTGCTGCTGCAATATAGGTTAAGAATTGCAGATAACATTTTATCTGTTTGTAAAGAAGTGCATACATTCCATTAATCTGCCGCTGAGGATCTAGTCATCAGCAGAGCATTTTTCAGCAATCTTATTTTAATGAAACACGTTTGGAATCTTGTTTTAATGAAACACGTTTGCCTTTATATGTGGAGAAATAAAATGGAAGGGTTACATTCTTCCCTTCACAATATCACAAGCGGGGGGGGGGGCGGTTTAAATCACACACACACACACAACAAAAGGAAGAGAGGGATGGAAAAAAATCTAAAAGTGAAGAAAAATAAGAAAGCAGTAGAACCACCTGGACTTCTAACTGTAGGTCTCATCCCTCTTTCATTTCCTCTGGTTAACCGTAAGTCACTTTATATCTCCCCAGATGAGAAATTAGAGGAGAACATTTCTTATCCTTTGCAATCAGGGCTTAATTTTAAACACAGCATTAGAGTCTGGATAGATTATAAGTGACCAAAAGTAATTTCACACCGTTGCTCTTTTAGTTAATATTGGTAGCTCTCGAACGGTGTGAGGCTTAAGGAATTTAAGACATTTCACACTTGCTCAAATCCCTTTGCACCTCCGATGTCAGAATCAGAGTGGAGTAATGAACATCAAATCCTGTTTGCTGCTTTCATAGATTGCTACGCAGTGGAACATTCTTTAACCTCTTCAGGACAATCATAACCCATCCATTTCCCAAGCAGGAGGATGAAAAAGGTAACCAAGTGTGCTCGAAAGAAGTGAGGTGAGAGAATGCACTCACCACAGGATTCAAGAGCCCAGTTTAATGCTTTGGAAAATAATGCTCCTTAGTCCAAGGCACTTCATGGACTGCCTGATTTGGCCTGGGGTCTATTTAAGCTAACAGAGAGCAGGTGGCACTGTGATCTAAACCACTAGAGAGTGGGTGGCATTGTGATCTAAACCATTGAACGGAAGGTCAGTGGTTTGAATCTGCACGATGCTAATGAGCTCCAGTTGCTCTGTCCCAGCTCCTGCCAACCTAGAAGTTCGAAAGCACGCCAGTGCAAGTAGAAAAATAGGTACCGCTGTGGTGGAAAGGTAAATGGTATTTCCGTGCGCTCTGGCTTCCATCACGGTGTTCTGTTGTGCCAGAAGTTGTTTAGTCATGCTGGCCCCATGACCCGGAAAGCTGTCTGTGGACAAATGCCAGTTCCCTCAGCCTGAATCCAGATGACCCTTTGACTGGACTTACAGTGAGTAAGAAAGGAATCACTTAATCTCTCTTACTGCTTTGTGGAGAAGTACAGTGGTACCTCAGGTTAAGTACTTAATTTGTTCTAGAGGGCCGTACTTAACCTGAAACTGTTCTTAACCTGAAGCACCACTTTAGCTAATGGGGCCTCCTGCTGCCGCCGTGCCACTGGAGCACGATTTCTGTTCTCATCCTGAAGCAAAGTTCTTAACCCGAGGTACTATTTCTGGGTTAGCAGAGTCTTTAACCTGAAGTGTATGTAACCTGAAGCATATGTAACCTGAGGTACCACTGTAGTCTGAAAACTGTAGAGATGAGAGATGTGCCCCTAGGTAGGAACCTACTAAATTACAAACAAATAGGTCCAGGGCCTTATATACTAGAAACCTTTAAAGTTTTTCGTGGGGGGTGGGGGTGGGATGAGAACTAAAAAGGATTTGCTTTTCAAGTAAAATAATTTCCCCTGTTTACAAGCTCAACCTGTCAGCTCTCTCCACCCACCTTCTCCACCCTCTGGTATATATGGCAAGCTTTGAGATATTACCTCAGCTTTTGAGGAAACACTTTTCCACAGCAATTTTTTTACAGTCAGATTATTGAAGCATTGTCTGATTTTTCGCATTCATTGGGAAACTGTGTTGTTTCAATGCTGCTTGGCTCCAACTTGTTCTCCTGCCTGTTGCTCGATCTCAGCACAATTATTATTTTTATTTGCCCTCTCTGTCCTTTCCCTCATTTGCCCTCATTGGCATTTAATCTCCAATGGTGACCCATGCCATTTTCCTGACAAGGTCATGGTACCAAATTATGCATATGTGCATATTATTATGTTATGTATGTAGCAGGAACCCCCCCCCATCATTCAGTTTGTACAAACTTCACACACACTCACACTCACACACTACATACGCTACGCTTCTGTTATAAATTCATAGAAAATCAACCATGCATCGGATTTGCACTGTTCTACTTTTATTTTACTCCATGAAGGAAGGACTACAAAATGGGGAAGGTTTGATACAGGGCACCATAATCCCTTCACCATCCCAGCACATCCACAGGAGCCCTGCCCAGTTGCTATGCCAACCCTGATGGTCCTAGACAGAAGACAATCAAGATCACAAAGAACTTGCATATGGGAATGGATTCAGCATGGACTGGAACAAAGGACAATGATCAGATCTTCCCTCAGGGGGCAGGAAACTGCGACTACCTTTTGTCTTCAGAAAATGACTCATGGGGAGGAGGAGAAGGGAACCAGCCAGGTGACAGGACACTCAGGTTACCACCACAACTCCTCCCTCAACCCCTCCTTTCTGTAATGTATGCATGATGTTTCTGGGGGTGGGCTTGACCTAGAGGATGGGAATTTCAAAAGTTTTTATAAGGTCTTGCACACCATTTTTTTGTGTCTTTCCTCTCACCTGCAAGTGAGGGGAGCACCCTGTTGCAACAGTCAATAAAGGCCAAACCTACAGGCTGCTGATTTGCTCCAATTTACTCTGGTTGGTGTCTTTACTTTTTGTCCAAGGGAGCCCTCGGATTTTTCCGGTAACAGGTATTCTTGATTTTGTGTTTTTTATGTTGTAAACTAGGGACGCAGGTGGCGCTGTGGGTTAAAGCCTCAGCGCCTAGGGCTTGCCGATCGAAAGGTCGGCGGTTCGAATCCCTGCGGCGGGGTGCGCTCCCGCTGCTCGGTCCCAGCGCCTGCCAACCTAGCAGTTCGAAAGCACCTCCGGGTGCAAGTAGATAAATAGGGACCGCTTACCAGCGGGAAGGTAAACGGCGTTTCCGTGTGCGGCTCTGGCTCGCCAGAGCAGCGATGTCACGCTGGCCACGTGACCCGGAAGTGTCTCCGGACAGTGCTGGCCCCTGGCCTCTTAAGTGAGATGGGCGCACAACCCCAGAGTCTGTCACGACTGGCCCGTACGGGCAGGGGTACCTTTACCTTTACCTTTATGTTGTAAACTGCCCTGTCATTTTCAGATGAGGGGTGGTATATAAATTTAACAACAACAACAACAACAGATGATGTCGCAACTGCTAGTACAATAGATTTGAACAAATCACTACAGATTAAACAGTGGTAAGGACAAATGGGATCATAGACAGTGAAGGTGGAGAAGTTCAGTAAAAAAGCCTGGGAGGAAAGGGGTGCCAAACAGCACTGAAACAACAAGAGTTAAAGTTATGTAACTACCTTTTCCAGCAACTAGTTTGGCTGTAGACAAAGGGCTAATTTCTTTTCTTTTTTTTAACATTTATTTGTTTTTCCAAATACAAAAAAAGACATACACCAATAACAGTACACCGAATAAAAACAAAAAATCCAGTTTTCAGACTCATTTTTACAGAACCTTCTTTCTTGACCTCCTCACGCCTCCCTTTTTTGAGTTCCTCTTTGTCCAATCAGATACAGCAAATCCTTACCCTTCTTCAAAACTCATTTCTAATTATTATAATCACTTCTCTTATGTCTCCAATCTTTCCTCCTTATAATTGAACACCTTTAACATATTATTTACTTTGACATAATATAACCTTATTTTTTCACCCTTTTTCTATTACATTTTTTGCATATTTTTTAACACTGTACCGCTGATGCCATATTATTTCATATCCAACATCATTTTAGCATTCATACACTTTACAATGTTTCTGCAGATAATTCTTGAACTTCTTCCAGTCCTCTTCCACCGCTTCTTCTCCCAGGTCTCGGATTCTGCCAGTCATTTCTGCCAATTCCATATAGTCTATTATTTGCATCTGCCATTCTTCCAAGATGGGCAAATCTTGTGTCTTCCAGTACTTTGCAATGAGTATTCTTGCTGCTGTTGTCGCATACATAAAATACGTTCTATCTTTCTTTAACACCAATTGGCCGACTATGCCCAAGAGAAAGGCGACAAAGGGCTAATTTCAAAGCAAATATTATATACTGACCTTAGGGAATATTTAGCATAGCCCTAATCATTTGACATGGTTTTGGCCAGAGTTAAGGATGGTTTGCTGGTTCTCTCTGCATGGACAACTCTGTTTTTTGTGTATTCCTGTGGCAGCAGTTATACCAGGGGTAGCTAATATGGTGTCTGCTGGACTACAACTCCCAGCATCCTGTGCTGGACTAGGACTAGGACTAGACAGGCACCATGTTGATATCCTCTGAGTTATATGGTCCTTGTGCATCTTCTACTAGCCCACAGCATCTTGGTGTATGAGGGAGAATTGTGTGTGTGTGGGGGGGGGGGGTGTCAATCACAACTATATAATGTTTTTCCGTCCAAACAAAACGTATTGAGAGTGCCATTTGTGCCATCTGAAGGCTAATATGATTCCTGGGTTTAATGGAATTCTTCCAGTTTGTGTCCAGTTTGAAGCATAGATAAATAAATTCACCCTTTTGCGAAGTCTAGCATCCACTTTCAGCATAAGTGTCATTTTACTGTATTCACAGAGCTACTCCCAGGCTAACTGTTAAACAGGTTTGCAGTTTTAAGACCCAGGGCCTAATTGGGAGAGTGCATGAACTTGCTCACCATATGCGCCATTTAGGTATGGATACAGCTGGCCAATGATGCTCTATTAGTTTGTAAGCTGCTGAAACATCCATGGATCATTAGTGAAAGGGCTTTTCATTCTGTTTCCGTTTGAGACCCGGGTCTGGCATCTGCAAAGGACAAAAGGCAGTACCGTTGCGCTTAAACCAGGGGGGGACTAAGACGATTTAAATGCAAGGTTTATGCGATATTCAGATTGTGCTAAGCGAGTTTATTCTGGGTGCAATCCTGCATGTCTAGGAATCAGTGGCAAAATCTGTGGATATTAATGGAGCAGGATTGCAGTCACTGGCTTTTGCATCGAAAGTCATGCATATTCCCTTAATGCAGCATTTGGGACTCCTTTCTCCTTGCTCCATTATCCTTATTGTTCCAGTACATTTTTTTCCAAGCTTAAAATATGTAAAAAGTACAGTGCAAAGGAAGTCTGATGTACATTAAAATGCAAAGGAATAAATCCACTGGAAAATCTGGAAATAGGCCCACTCTAGTTATCAAGAATAAAAGCAAATGAAAGTAATTCTTATTTAACCAAAGCAGTAGAATCTAGCATTACAGTATTCCCATAGTCCCTTGCTAAAACACATGGAAGGGCCATAGCTCAGTGGAAGAGCATCTGTTCTGCGTGCAGAAGGTCCTAGTTTCGATCCCTGGCATCTCCAGGTAGGCCAGGGGAAAAAACTCCATCTGAAATTTTGGAGAGGCACTGCCAGTCAGTGCAAACAGTACTGAGGTAGATGGACCAGTGGTCTCACTCTGTATAAGTCAGCTTCCTATGCTTCAGTGTTACCCGAGTCTTGGGCTGCAATCCAATGCAGGCAGAAGGCATTATAACTATTTTGTGGTGTGCCATTAAATACCATATTTTTTGCTCTATAAGACTCACTTTTTCCCTCCTAAAAAGTAAGGGGAAATAAGTGTGCTTCTTATGGAAGAAGCCAGAAGCCAGAACAGCAAGAGGGATTGCTGCTTTCACTGCGCAGCGATCCCTCTTGCTGTTCTGGCTTCTGAGATTCAGATTTTTTTTTTTCTAGTTTTCCTCCTCCAAAAACTAGGTGTGTCTTGTGGTCTTGTGCATCTTATAGAGCAAAAAAATACGGTATATGGTTTCCAATAAGTGCTAAACATAGACCTCTTGGAGAAGGGGAAATACTTCTGAAAAACTCCTTCAAAGTTGGTCACAGAAATTCATTCTCTTCTTCTTACGTCGTGCAATGAGACATCACTTTGCTACAGATTTCAGCTACACACATTTCCTTGTTTGTTACATTCCTGCCTTTCTCTGAGGACTCCAGAGTGGCATACATGGAGCTCCCAGGTGATCTCACGTCCTCCAAATATTGTCCAGATGTGAATCAGGCTACATCCTAGAGAAGGTGTGAAACTTTGAATGTAGTGAAGGGGGGGGGCAGCGACAGCTTCTCCCATTGGATTCTCCCTCTGATCCCATCATCTGCCTGCTGTACTGACTAGGGATGGGGGTGGGATTTAGTTAAAAACACGAATCTACCTAATTCAGGCTTCCTGAAATACACAAACCAAAACACAGCTATGCTTTGAAATCCTCACTTTTCTGAATTTTATGATGCCATTCTCCAAGCAAATAAAGTGTTAAAAAAAGCATTCATATGGGAAAAGTGTACATAAAAATGCATAGATTAGTCAGAACAACATGCAAAAATGCATTATATTATGTTAATGGTATAACAAGAAAATTGTGACTGTGTAAAGTACAGTGGTACCTCGGGTTAAGTACTTAATTCGTTCCGGAGGTCATTCTTAACCTGAAACTGTTCTTAACCTGAAGCACCACTTTAGCTAATGGGGCCTCCCGCTGCTGCCGTGCCACTGGAGCACAATTTCTGTTCTCATCCTGAAGCAAAGTTCTTAACCTGAAGTATTATTTCTGGGTTAGCCGAGTCTGTAACCTTAAGCATATGTAACCTGAAGCGTATGTAACCCGAGGTACCACTGTATGGATGCATTACAATATGGAAGGGTTAAATAGCATGACTGTGTTCTCTTACTGTTATTTATTCATTTATTAAATTTACATTCTGCCTCTGTTCCAAGGAGCTCTAGGTGGTGAACATGGTTCTCCCTCTCCCCATTTTATCCTCACAGCAACCCTGTGAGGTAGGTTCGCCTACCCGAGGTAGCCCTAGTGAGCTTCAGGTTCGCCTACCTGAAGAAGCCCTAGTGAGCTTCTTGCTTGAGCGGGGATCTGAACACTGGTCTCCCAGGTCGTAGTAGATCACTCTGCACCACACTGCTGCACATATGTATATAAACACACACACACACACACACGTATAAGGACTTCTCTGTGGATTTGGGGAAAGACTACAGTCTTGCTCCATAAAATTTGGTAAGGTGGTATCCAAATAAGTAGTTCCTCTAGCTTTTGATTGTGCAATTGAGCTTCTCTTCTGCTACTCACCCCGTGCTCACCCCAAAATTTGTTCTGGGGTTTCCTCCAGCCCTCTTGAACAGGGAGAACACAGGGGCACATGGGGAGAGGAGAGGAAGGGGAGGTTCCCTTGTGCAGGCAGAAATCCCTAGAAAAGGTACTTCATTGGGTACTGTCCATAAGATTTATCTCTACTTAATTAGAGTGAGGGCTGCACTCACAAACAATACCAGAAAGGCTATTTCCATAAGGTTTGAACAAATATGTAAGAGCTATTCAGCTTTTTTTTTTACTTTAAACATAATGCTGAGTATGTTAAGTATCTTAGTATCCAGGGCTCCAGTATAAGCAGCCTGATCTGAGTCTATTACATCTTTCATCTTTCTTTGTCTGCATCCAGATGGCTTACAATGACCTATTAGCATTGTGCCAGTTGTGTTCAGGTCTTTTAAATATCCCCATGGCTTGGAAAATCATCAAATGCCTGCTATGAAATAATAATAATAATAAGATGCAAAACATCCGAATGCTCACTGCTGAACATGCTAAATGAGCTAAATAATGGGAAACATATTTACAATGCACTTTAGTAGTAAACCTATCCAATTTGTGATTTAAGAGGTCAAAGTATTGGGGTTTTATTTTATTTTCCTTTTTTGCATTCTTGGTAATTTTAGAAGAAGCAGGCTAGGAAATCTGCACTCGCAGGCCTTATAAAACTGCCTCCCTTATTTTGAATAATAGACATCGATTGTAAAAATGGTGCGGATGGACCCCCTTGCTTCCCCTCCATCCTTCCTTTCATTCACACATTCTGGCTGGAGAGTCTGCCACCCGTGAGGCTTACAATACAGATGAAACTGTTTCTCTTTTGTTTCTCCCTTTTCTTGGCATCGTTCATGGAGAATCCAGCCACCTACTTGCTCCATGAATCAGGGCCAGAAGAGCTGCTAACACCAGATGCGAACATTCCCAAAGATGAGTGCCCGCCTTCATGATCTGAGTTAAACTCAAGAATGTGAAACCAATTATTTCCAATCACCAGGCTGCCCAGTGTTGGGAGTGCAACAGCAGAGATCATTCAGTCTATAACCAAAGGGTTAATTCTGTTAGGGTTAGGCTCAGTATACCTGAAGGAGCGTCTCCACCCCCATCGTTCACTGAGGTCCAGTTCCGAGGGCCTTCTGGCAGTTCCCTCACTGCGAGAAGTGAAGCTACTGGGAACCAGGCAGAGGGCCTTCTTGATAGTGGCGCCTGCCCTGTGGAACACTCTCCCTCCAGATGTCAAGAAAATAAACAACTATCTGACTTTCAGAAGACATCTGAAGGCAGCCTTTTTTAGGGAAGTTTTTAAAGTTTGATGTTTTATTGTATTTTTTTATATTTTGTTGGAAGCCGCCCAGAATGGCTGGGGAAACCCAGCCAGGTGGGTGGGGTATAAATAAATTATTATTATTATTATTATTATTATTATTATTATTATTATTATGTCAGTGAGCCAAGACAGGGAAGGGCGGAGGTGGCAACCAGCTTTGTACAAGGCGTAATCTAAGAAAGAACTAACCTCTCTGTTTCTTTCTCCTCAAATTATACACTTTTTTCATTGGGTTGGCTCAGTAAATTTTTGTTTTGTTTTATTGTTTGGTAGATTTACAAAAAGAAAAACATGCAACAATAAATAAATTATACAAGAGGGCAAGAGTAGATGTGGATGCAGAAAAAAAAAATTAAAACTTCTTGGGCTCCATTCCTCCTTTCTTCCTGCCCAGGGTGGCCTTGCCCTCTGCCAGCTGGACCTTAGTGACAGCAGTCTCTCTTGCTCCTCTCTTGCACTCCAGCAGCTGCTACAAGCTGTTCAAGGGAAGAAGCTGACAACTGTGGCCACGGAGAGGCAAAGGGATGCTCCCTTGCCACTGCCCACTGCCGCTGCCACTGCTCATCCTCCTTGGCGGCGGCACTGGCAGGGAAAATAGGATTCCTGGATCGAATCGGAAGCCAGGATGGCTTTCGTAATTCCAGGACTGTCCCTGGAAAATAGAGGCTCTTGGAGGGTATGCTGAAGCGAACCACGAAACAGTGCCCCCCTTCCACAGCAGGGAAGAAGGGGGTGAGTGAAGATGTACATTATAGTGAGAAGCTGAGCATAAAGATCTACATTGGGATCTGCTGCCTCTGTGGATCCTGCCACCTGAGATGGTTGCCTCACCTTGCCTCATGGGTCATAGTCACTTTATTTGTGTACTGTTTCTCTATACAGTGGTACCTTGAGTTAAGTACTTAATTCGTTCCGGAGGTCTGTTCTTAACCTGAAACTGTTCTTAACCTGAAGCACCACTTTAGCTAATGGGGCCTCCTGCTGCTGCCGCGTCGCCGGAGCACGATTTCTGTTCTCATCCTGAAGCAAAGTTCTTAATCCGAGGTACTATTTCTGGGTTAGCGGAGTGTGTAACCTGAAGCATATGTAACCTGAAGCATATGCAACCCGAGGTACCACTGTATCCTTAAACTCAAGAGTGTCGCCATGCCTGCCACTGACTGGCATTTGGTCTCGGAATATTGCTCCGAAGGGAATAATGCACCCCTCAGACTGCAACGTGTTCCCCAGTGACATAAAGTGACATAGCAAGCGTGCGGCTGCCGTGAGATCTGAACCAGGGACCTCTAGGCTCCCACCAAACACACTTAGCCACTGCACACCATTTCTAAATGGCAATTTCTTCGGGGCCCTTAGTCAAATGATTGCAGCGTTTACAAGGGGTGAATGAAGATAATAAAGTGGAGCTCTGTGGATGTTGCCACCTACTGGCAAGCAAGGAGAACTTCCTGCCACCCAGGGCCGTGTTAAGCTTAGATCCCTCCGGCGGCCTCCCCCCCTCCCCCCCGTTTCCCAGAGTTGTCGACATTTTCCCAAGCCTCTGCAGGGATCGCGCTCCTCCTGTAGAGGCTTGGGAAGGAAGCTGCACACACACGTGTCATGTTCCTAACGGGGGAAGCCTCTCCCACAACAAAGCGACGGGGGCCCTTCCCTTTCATTTAAATCACACCTGATGCGTTTGAAGTGCACGCCTTCAAAGAATCCTGAGAAGTGGTGGTTTGTTAGAGGGAGCTGGGAATTGTAGTTGGGGGATTGTGGTTCCCAGGATTCTTGTGTGTGGGGTGTCGAGCCATGTGCTTTCAATGAAGGGGGGAGGTCCTGATCAGCTACCACATGCGTGGATCCAGATTAGAGTACCCTGAGACACAAACCCCCCTGGGGAGAAGGGAGCCCAGGCCTTCAAGCTGGGTCATGATCCAGCACCCAGCACTGCGTCCTCCTCCTGCCATGTTGCAGCACTGGGCATGCAGCAGCCACACCAACCAGTTCTTGTACTTGGCAGTGCAGCTCTGCGTGTTGCCGATGTAGAGCTGCCAGACCTGTGCTGCGCGGCCATTGGCATACTGGCCCGGTGAGCGGGTCTGGTAGATGCTGTCCACCATGGCGAGCACACAGAGGCTCCTGCGGGCACCAACAGATGGACGGGAGAGCGCGTGCACCCACAACCAAGCACCTAGCTGCTGCTCCTGCTGCTGCCAGCCATATAGTTGGCAGGGCACAGCTTCCATCCTAAGCCTCTGCAGGGAACACTCTCCTCCCACAGAGGCTTTGGAGGCAAGCTGCATGCCCGCCAGTCATATGGTTGACGGGGCACAGCTGGTGGACGTGCAGGGAAAGGGCAGGCTGCCGGCAAAGCGCCCCTGAGAGGCCAGCGCCCTGGTGCAATGCGCCACTAAACCCAATTGGAAAGACGGCTCTGCTGCCACCACAGTGTTAGGATTAGGTGCAAAATCGGTATGTCGAAACTGAGAGGCTCTGGTTTGCACTTTTTAATGCACACCTTAATCAGCTTTATACATTTCTGCAGTCTAATTCGCATACAGAAGACCCCATTCTGCCTGATGTTTTCTTAGCCCAGTGATGAAATCTTCATGCCAAGCCCTGGCTCTCTCACACACCCATCTCCTCCCATTCTTACCTCTGAAGCTGCCAAATTTTCATTGCTCTGAAGCCAGAACTAAACAATATTACTGTCTTGCACCTTGAATAGCAGCTGTGACTCTTCCCTCCCCCCCCCACCGCATGGTGATTTAGGAATAGTAAAGTTAAGCAACTAGATTTATTTTTTTTAAATCCCACATGAACACACAGGTGTTTTAGCTCTGTAAAATTGAAAAATACCTAACTTTGAAAAAAGTTGTGACATGATTACTTATGCATAGAAAACCCACACTAGGTGGTTTTGGAGCGATTAGTACATTTGCTTTCTCTCTTATTATATTTATTGCTTTCAGAGGTTGAAAACCTCATTGAATTGGTGCCACATTTAAAGAAAGGGCTGTGGTCAGCGGCAGAGCAACTGCTTTCCTTGCAAAAGGGTCCTTGGTTCAGTCCCTGGAACGTCCAGGTAGAGCTGCAAATGTCCCTTGTCTGAAACCCTGGAGAGCTGCTGCCTGCCAGTGTAGATGTCAGGCATGGAGTGTCCTGTCCTCCCCTGGTAACTTCATAGGCGAGAATCACAAGCAGTTTGTATTTTATAGTCGTTTTTATTCAGTCATCTGATTGCAAAGCAAGAATCCATATCTCTCTGCAAAGAGAGGTGTTGGCTACTCTGAGCCCTTCCCCTTCCACCCCAGCAAAATCCTGGGCACCAACAGGAAGTTCCGCCTCTCCACACTCTCTGTTGTCTAATATGGAGAGACCTATGAGCCTGAGGGAAGGAGGGGTTTCCCAGGCTCTCTAGGGATGTCTCTGCTGGCTGTTCTCTCCCTCCCCTCTCTCCTTCCACTATCTCGTAGCTTGGTAACTCCTGCAGAGGCTGTGTAGTATTCTCCTCTCTCTCTCCTACTGAAACTGCTGGGGAGAAGAGGGGTGAGTCTCTCCCCCCCCCCCCCGCACCTTCAGAGATCTGACTGCAGATACCCTTCCCAATCTTTCTGTTTGGACCATTCCCTGACAGTAGACAATACCGAACTCAATGGACCAAGCCTGGCCCTACCATTGGGCAGAGTGAGGTCGCTGCCTTGCGTGGCAGATTCTGCTAAGGGTGGTAGCACTAAGGCAATGGGGTGCAAAGCTCTGCTCGCTATGCGGCCTGCACTGTGCAACCTAAATTAGCTTGCTGACCTGAGGTGTGCTGGAGGGTCTTTTCCCATCATCATTGTTGGGGGTTCCTTTAAAGAAACGTATTGCTGATCAGATAATTGTTGACATTCCATGCTGTAGCAACTCCACAGCACCTCTTTGGTTCAGAACTTGAACATGAAAGCTTTCGCTTCTCATTGTTTTACATTTACAGTGGTACCTCGGGTTAAGAACTTAATTCGTTCTGGAGGTCTGTTCTTAACCTGAAACTGTTCTTAACCTGAAGCACCACTTTAGCTAATGGGGCCTCCTCCTGCTACTGCACCGCCGCTGCACGATTTCTTTTCTCATCCTGAAGCAAAGTTCTTAACCCGAGGTAATATTTCTGGGTTAGCAGAGTCTGTAACCTGAAGTGTATCTAACCTGAAGCGTCTGTAACCCGAGGTACCACTGTAATTCTAATTTAGGAATTCAGAGTTTTAATAGAAGGATATCTGGACTCTGATGGGTTAGAGGAAGTAGATATTTAAATATCAGTTTCTCTCTTCATAACAAATGCCTTTTAACCCCCTGATGATGAAATTCCAGATAATGTTTGTGCTGATCAACAGGCAAAGCAGTGATATGCATAGCAACTGGGACTCCCAAGCTGCGGAAGACTTCACCATATCCATCTGACAAATTAACATTTTGACAATTAACTCATCCAACAGAAATAATTTAGCAGTTTCAATGTGCAGCATATTTCTTTTCTGATAACAACCATTTAAACATATGTGAGACCACAAAGAGTCAATGCAAAAGGAGTCTCTGAGCCTTAAATTTCAGTGCCAAAAGGATTGTTAATGGTGTAGAACTAGTTTTGGAATGGCGAGTATTGATGGCTAAAGGCAGGCAAGATCACTCCTCACTAATCCTTGCTTTTGGTTCTTTTTCTCATGGGCTCTCCTATCTAAGAAGGACTCTGTATTGCCAAGACAATGTCATCCACCTTGCAAATCATAGTTGTGTGAGTAAAGAGTTTAGAACTAAGCCAACATGTGCAGTGGGATAAGGGGAAGTGTCATATAATTCAATATAATATCACATAACAGAAAATGTAGCAAGTTTTAATTTCAGTTTTCACTGCACATAAAACACTTTCTAGGCTGAAGTTTCGCATCCTTTTATTAAAACACATGCATACAAACACATTCTCCTACAATTTACTGTTAGCACAGCCATTTTTGGATTGCTCCTTTGATTTGCATTTCAAAAAATAATAACATTTCGTTTGGGGTATATTTAATTTTTGTTTGTTTCCCTGACAAGCCAAATCAAGCTTTTATGAAGTGACCGCCAGTTCTAGGGATGTGTACCAATCACAATATTTGGTTTGGACTGCATTGGTGCTTGGGAAACAGCTCAGCTTCATCTGAAGACGTTCAGAGGCTTCTTGGTTAGACTCAGGATCCAGGTCCAAGTCAATTTCAGGAAGAAAGAGGGTTCATTTCTCCTCCTCCCACTCCCTCTTTTCTTTTGACAGAAGTGAATGAAATGTGTGGCCCTTACAGAGTGTATGAAACCTGCCAAATTATAGGCAGATCAGTGCGGGGGTTTTCCTGCTAGATTTTACATTTTGATATAAAATTTTAAAGAAACTTTGGGGGCAGGTTTGGATTAAATCTGAAGGTGAATTCTGACAAATTCCAGGAGGAGGAATGCAGTGATTTCCCCAGAATTTCAATCTTTCCAGTACTGGAGAGGGGACAAAAGTGAATCACTTCATCTCCCCTAGTGTTTTGTAAACAATTGGTCTGAAAATAACAGGCATGAGAAAGATGCCCCCAAATTTCAGACAAAAAGGTTCAGGATTTTTGTGTGTGCTAGAAACCTTTAAAATTGATTTGGGGGAGGTTTAAAAGCTGCTGTTTTGGTTCTGGAGACCAATTCAATCTCATTGGGCAGGTATCCCTAGATAGTACGCTAGCAATATCTTTTGATTCAGGAAGTAGACTGATGTCATCCCTGGAAATTTTCTTTTTTTAAAAAAATAATATTTATTAAAAATTTTAAGGGTTACAAAAAGCAAAAGTAAAAACACCATATTAAACAAAAACAAAACAACACATCACAATAAGGAAAAAAGAAGGGAAAAAAACACAACTAATCTTCCCATAACTTATCTTTCATTTGCTTGTTTCCTTGACCTCCTCACACCTCCCTTTTTTGTATTCTAATTCGGTTAACTATTTCAGCAAATCCTTTCCATCTTTTCCAATTTTTGTTCTGTAATTTATCTCAATATGATGTAACTTTACTTTCCCTCCTTTCACCAATTAACGGTCTATTTTTTCCTAAACCCTTATAACATTTCTGCTAAAACCACATAACTTCATTCCAACATCCTTCTAACATCCCTTAATTTTACAATGTTTCTGTAAATACTGTAGTCTTTAAATTTCTTCCAATCTTCCTCCACCGACTCTTCTCCCTGGTCTCGGATTCTGCCAATCATTTCCGCCAGTTCCATGTAGTCCATCACCTTCATCTGCCATTCTTCCCGGGTGGGTAGATCACTGGAGATTTTCTTCTCTTGGAGCCAAACGTCCTCCACTCCAAATTCTCCATAGTCATTTTCCTAATTGGAATCTGCTTCAACTTTTAGGTGGTGCTGGTGGGGCAGAGTTTGAGAGTGTGCAGAGACCTCTTAGTCTTTCTCTGCCTTGCACACCTCTCATCGTTTCTGCTTGATTTCCCTGGCTCTTTTCTTCCCCAAGCAAAAGTACTGGTGCCACCAGTGCAGACATAGGCTGCAGGTGTAGCACTCTGAAAGCTTTCCCCTTATCAACTTCTTCCAGGAATACAGCCAAGGATCCACTGCCAGCTCAACAGGATCCTAGGCTATGCTCAGCCGTTTAGTCCCACTTCTGGTGCAGGATTCAACCTGGTGCTGCTGCTGCATATAATCACTGCCTGCAACAGTGAAGGTGTTTTCTGAGCTTGGGGCGAGGTGAACTCAGAAAGCCAGTGCTGCTGCCACATCTGTATTTTCTCCACACACTTGGGCACTCTGGTCTTGGGAGTGCCATGTGGGTTTTTTTGCCAGCAGTGCATACGTGGCTCATGATCAGACAACAATAATGACTCAATAAGGCAGACCATGACCAGCCAACAAAATAAATAAAAATCACCTGGGACAGACTTAGGCAGGGTTTTCCAAACTTGGGTCTCCAGCTGTTTTGAAGCTACAACTCCCATCATCCCTAACTAGCAGGACTGGTCAGGAATGATGGGAAATGTGGTCCAAAAACAGCTGAAGACCCAAGTTTGGGAAACACTGGACTAAGTAGTCCATGTGAAAAAGTCAAATACATACACAAAGTGCATGGTGATGATGATGATGATGATGATATTAACAGCAACACAATAAGACAGCCTATGGTTTGGCAAAAAAGTAAATAAAATTACCTGGGACAGACTAAGGTGTCTGCATGACAAAGCCACAAACAGAAAGGAAGAGGAATGTAACTACTGTTGCTACTACTAAATAAGGCTTGGCAGTAAAATTCATAAAAATCACTTGAGACAGACTAAGGTATGTATTAAAAAGCTATACTCAAAGACTGATAATTTAATAATGCTTAATACTGCCCCATCCTTTCTTCCTTATCTTTTTGTTGCTATTACATATTATTGTCAGGGCTGGTGGGCTGGCATGTCCATGGTTACAGATGTTCCTTTTATTATTTTTACTTTAATACATATTATCACTTTCTACAACAAAATGGCACTTTCCCGCAAGTAGACACATTCACTGTCAGGTCTAAACAAGCCCCATTTTATTCCTGCAGCTGTAATGGTGCTACAATTTTATTCAAGTTTAAAATACAAAACTACAGCTGCTCAGAGTGTTACTTTTTAAATAAAAAAGACTCAGGATGGATAAGCTGAACTCTGTCTCTCTCACCCACCCACCCACACACATACACACACACACCAGGAATATACAGTTGCGAAGCACGGGATGGTGGTTGGGGATCCATTATGTGTGGGTCATCATTATAGTATATTCACCAGGATGGCTAGGTGAGGGTTAATATGTTTCTAATGCATGTGGTTCCTGTCTCAGTTGTGAGATCAGTTATAGGTCTCTGGCCAAAGATAACAGCTAAAATGTAACAGATGCTGGATCCTCCACAGCTGAGGTGAAGTATTTCCTTTCATCCTAACTAGTCATTGATAATGTCCCCACAGTTGGAAATGTCAAGGGCACGAGCAGGTTATTACAAAATTAAATAAATGAACTGCCTAAAGTGAGTTAAGATCAACAAATACGCTGTTCATCACTCCTTTTTGAAAGGCATCAAAATTAAAAGTAAAGTAAAGCCCTGCATTTCTACAGGAAGGTATCAGGCTTACTAAAACCAAAGTGAAACATGCCTTGGTTGAGTAGCTCTACTGTGTGGCTGAGGCCAGCCCTACCAGTTGGCAGAGTGAGACAACTGCTCAGGCAGCACATGCCAGGGTGCAATAGCACTGATTTGCTCATTCCTCCCGAGTCCAGCTCTGTATTTCCTGCACTAGACTGCAGTTCTCAGCTGGAGAATGTTGTCCCATCAACAGGACTGAAAGACGTTTTGACGGTCAGTCCAATCCTATTCTCTGTGTTGTATCCAGAGTAAAACCCTCTGAACTATGGGCCTAAGTTAGGCCCCACCTGTGTTATACATTTAAGGCGGTACCATTCGACTTTAAATGATCCTGGCTCCCCCTGAAGAATGCTAGAAACTGAACTTTGATGCTGAGAGTTATTAGGAAACCTGTTATGTACTAACCTTGGATCCTAGAACAATAGGCAAGTAGGATCCTAGAATGCAAAAACTGATTGGCTTGCAGGAGAAAACCAATCAAGCTCCAGGAAGAAGTTAATCAGCCTATTAGGCTGGTAGGATCGTAGAATGCAACAACTGAACTGATTGGCCTGCAGGGAAAGACCGATCAGGCTCCAGGAGGGAAGCAGAATCAGCCAATCAGACAGGACTCATTGTGTAAATAATGTATATAAAAGCCTGAGGTGTGTGTGGGGGGGGCAATTCAATCACAGTTTTACAAGCTGCAATAAAGAGCATGAAATCACTACAGGACTCCAAGTATATTTCAAAACCCCCATTTCCCTCACAGAGCAGCAATTCCCAGACTTCACTGGAAAGAGAAGTCAGCTGTTAAGCCATATTGGGAATTATAGTTTGTTAAGGGTTCTGAGAGTTGTTAGGACACCCCCATTCCCCTCATAGACCTGCAGTTCTGAAACTGGCTTAACAGTCAATCCCTCTTCCCAATGAACTCTGGGAATTGCAGCTTTGTCGGGGGACCTAAGGTATCCCAACAATTAACAGACTACAGACTACAGTATTCTCTGAGGAGAGCCATTGCTGTTTAAAGTGGTGTGATACTGATTATGAACGCATAGAACTGTAGAGTTGAAAAGGACCTTGAGGGTCATCTAGTTCAACCCCTTGCAATGTAGGAATATCAACTAAAGCAGGCTTCCTCAAACTCGGCCCTCCAGATGTTTTTGGCCTACAACTCACATGATCCCTAGCTAGCAGGACCAGTGGTCAGGGATGATAGGAATTGTAGTCTCAAAACATCTGGAGGGCCGAGTTTGAGGAAGCCTGAACTAAAGCATCCATGACAGATGGCCATCCGACCTCTGCTTAAAGACCTCCAAGGAAGGAGAGTCCACAACCTCCTGAGGGAGACCGTTCCACCGTCGAACAGATCTTACTGTCAGAAAGTTCTTTCTGATGTTTCATTGAAATCTCCTTTCTTGTAACTTGAATCCATTGGTAGGGGTCCTTCCCTCTAGAGCAGAAGAAAACAAGCTTGCTCCATCTTCCATGCCTTTTAGATATTTGAAGATGGCTGTCATATATCCTCTCCGTCTTCGCTTTCCCAGGCTAAACATACCCAACCAACCAAGGCTTGGTTTCCAGACCCTTGATCATCTTGGTCACCCGTTTCTGCACCCATTCTAGCTTATCAATATCCTTCTGCTTGCTATGTCCCTTCAAGTATCTGTTAGGTTACAACCAGGGCTCATGTCGGACAGATGAAGATGGGGGTGGATTGTGTACCTCCCTCAAATACACCACCTGCAGGCTCACATGCTTCAACTCACTAGCCAGCTGACAGGCATCTTCTTACCCACTTGCTGCTGCCATACAGGGGGCCTCTGTAAAAAATCCCAATTATTGGGTAGGATTGTGCTGTGTTGCATTATCTGAAAAATATTACATAAGTAAATCTAAATCTAAACATAAATTGCCTTCTGTCCCCCCCCCCCCATGAACAGTATTTCAAGATTCAGGTTACATTAAAACACAATATATTCTACAAGTAGGACCAATAATCTTCTATTTAGCATAGTATTTGATCTACTGTGATATATAATTCATTTTTTTTTCATTTAAAGTGTTCATTGTTTTTGATAACCTATAATCAAAACAAATGACTCCCTTAATAAGAGCCACATTTCAAGTTTCTTCATTCATCTAACCCTCCTCTAGTTGATCCAATTTTCCCTTTAAAAAGGCCAAACGACTTTTAATGTAGTTGGAACCAATCTACCAGATTCCTGCCTCTTTATAAAATCAATAGACGAACACCAGCCTGCCAAAAGCTTGTCCATTTTTGTTTGAACTTTCATTACTTGAAGTCTGTGAAATAGTCATTCCACAACAGCTATTTGCTTTATTTAATCCACCAATTTTCCAGATTCATGAATCCCCCCCACCGTTACTTAGCTATTGTCATTCTTGCTACAAAAATAAGATGAGTAATCAGTTTCCTTTGCCTTAGGATACTATTTATCATCCTCAGATAAGTTCAGCAAGGCCACAATAGGAGCGATTTTTATTTCTTGCTTTACTGTTCTATTTTATTTTTAAAGCATTTTTCACTTCACTTTTCAGCCAAAAAGCCTTCTAGGACAGCTTATAGATATATAGGTTTTATTTTAATTTTTAAAAGGCAGATAAAGTGGTCCTTCAGGTAAGTCATTATAGGTCAAGAGCTGCACTTTGAATTGTGTTCATAAATAAATAGGTAGCCAATGCACACTATGCAAAAGCCTTTGACTGTGTCGACCACCGCAAACTATGGCAAGATCTTTTTAAAAAAGGGAATGCCTGATCACCTCATCTGTCTCCTGAGAAATCTCTATGTGGGACAAGAAGCTACAGTTAGAACTGGATATGGAACAACTGATTGGTTCAAAATTTGGAAAGGAGTACAACAAGGCTGTCTATTATCTCCCTGCTTATTTAACTTATAAGCAGAATTCATCATGCGAAAGGCTGGACTGGATGAATTCCAAGCCGGAATTAAGATTGCCGGAAGAAATATCAACAACTTCAGATATGCAGATGACACAACTTTGATGGCAGAAAGTGATGAGGAATTAAAGAACCTCTTAATGAGGGTGAAAGAGGAGAGTGCAAAATATGGCCTGAAGCTCAACATCAAAAAAACTAAGATCATGGCCACTGGTCCCATCACCTCCTGGGAAATAGAAGGGGAATAAATGGAGGCAGTGAGAGATTTTACTTTCTTGGGCTCCATGATCACTGCAGATGGGAGAAAAGTAATTACAAACCTAGACAGCATCTTAAAAAGCAGAGACATCACCTTGCCAACAAAGGTCCAAATAGTTAAAGCTATGGTTTTCCCAGCAGTGATGTATGGAAGGGAGAGCTGGACCATAAAGAAGGCTGATCACCAAAGAATTGATGCTTTTAAATTATGGTGCTGGAGGAGACTCTTGAGAGTCCCATGGACTACAAGAAGATCAAACCGATCCATTCTTAAGGAAATCAGCCCTGAGTGCTCACTGGAAGGACAGATCCTGAAGCTAAGGCTCCAATACTTTGGCCACCTCATGAGAAGAGAAGACTCCCTGAAAAAGACCCTGATGTTGGGAAAGATTGAGGGCACAAGGAGAAGGGGACGACAGAGGACGAGATGGCTGGACAGTGTTCTCGAAGCTACCAACATGAGCTTGACCAAACTGCAGGAGGCAGTGGAAGACAAGAGTGCCTGGTGTACTCTGGTCCATGGGGTCACAAAGAGTCGGACACGACTAAACGACTAAACAACAACAATGCACAGTTGGTACAAAAGGCGGGCAACCTGAACCCTTCACCTCACCCTTATGAAAAGCCATTTTCTTAATGGAAGCCTACAACATTTATATGGGTAGCGGCTTAGGTTGAAATCTACATGGAAGAATAGATTTCTCTTCTCTCTCTCAACTAACATATGTTAAAGGTATTATTTCATAAAATATATGTTTATAGTGCAGTTATCTCAGCCTGCAGGCTTATAGTTCTCTAGTATGTATAAAACAGTACATAACTATAACCCACAGAGACTGCAGGTTTATTCAAATCCCTTGACTGTAAGGGAAATACCAAAATACCAGAATGTAAATAGGAGGCTGCGTTATATGTAATGACCTTAAAATATTTCTGTAGCAAACAACAGCACTTTTGTCTAATTTTCAGTTTCATGGGTTATTATCTCTGTTGAGATTCTTGTCGAGTTATTTACATGGAATTCTTCAGCTTTCTACAGCTTCAGCCATACTTTCTGAATAAATCATGCAACTATATAAAGATGTTTAAATCGCCAGATGTATTTTGGTTTCTCAGTAGTGCAGATGATGTACTAAGGCACATCTGTTAAGGAACCTGTCCAGAGAAGAGCAATTTTCCCCCTGTAGTGCACATGCAAGCAGAAGATTCTGCACAGTCTCAAAAGTCCAGCCTCGTTTCCCAAAGCCCAACCCTCACCTGTGGTTGATGACCCTATTTGTCTGGAAATCATATCATCATATTTCCTGTTCCCATAAGCAAGTGTGTCTACAATTCCAGTAACCAACGTATTCTTCAGAATGTGTTCGCCCTCCCCTTTTTAATCTTTTGTTAGTCTGCTAAATCAACACTCCATCGAGGAACCAAAACAGATGTCAAGCTTCTGAATCTCAGGAGGTGTCAGAGAACTTTGTAAAATAGCTAAATAAAATTTCACACCTGAAAACTATGCACAGTAACTTTCTTTTCCTCCATTGTCAAAGTTGCTGAATATAGAACACTAGGAGTCCCAGCTATCTATCACACCAGTCTGACATTTTCTGCACAAATCATTAACATTTTTGCCTGTACTTGGTAGCAGGGAAGTTGCGTTACAAATGATGGATCTTGGACCACTGTCTTCAAATCACTTTTTCTGGAGAAATCCCATTGGAATCAATGGAGCTATTCAGGGCTGCATCTGCCATTATATTTCCCTGACTGCATTTTAAAAATACTTGTGGGGAAGTAGCTCAGGATGCATATGCCATAAAAGTCAATGACAAATTTGAGATATATGGATTAAAAAAGAAAGTCTTAGAAGCTTTCTGAAACACGAGTTTCAGGCATAACTCTAAAACCCAATTGACACAGGAGCCCTAAATAGTTACATCCTCCATGTGGCTGGAAGCCTCTGAGTGACTGTAATAGCTCTTAGTTCTGATAAGTGGTTATGGTCACACACAAGCGGCACCTTTCTAGCTCTTTTTCAGTACTGTATGCTTGTTGGCCCATAAGCTCTGCGCTCTTTAGAAATGTCTGGCTTCAATAACTAGCAGCCCAGGACAAGGAAGCAGGCTGGAATGGGCTCCCCCCCCCCCGGGAGTGCAGGCCATATTAGTTCATATAGTCACTAGAAGCTTTTCACTACATAAATGCTTCACGTGGACTCCTAATGAGCAAGCTTTATACTGAACCAGCATTACAAAGATGCACATCTTCAGGTGTTTTCTGCCTACCTACCTTTTGAAAAACTGATGTAAGAATATTCACTTGGGAAGGAGTTCTACAATAGCGCTTTGTTTGAAAATTGTAGAAAGGCAAGTCGTAAGGCCATCTGAGATAGTTTTCTAAAAATGGCTCTACAAATTAAACAAGTTCATTACATGTTAAGAAACTTGGTCCAGGACCTTAGCTGGTGTATATCAGGTTTGTTCTGTTGACATCAGTATTAAGGATGCAAATTTCCAACAGCTGAGATGCTGGTCTTCTGCTTTTCTTTTTTCCAGGAGGACTCATCACAATAACTCCCAAGAGCACTTAAAATTGCTAAGGCAGCTGTGTGTTTACCTTAGGAAACAAAAAGGAAATTATTGATATTCGTGTAATAACATTCTCGTAGAAATGTAACAGGATAGTGTGAAAGTGTTTACACGGAGGGAGAAAGGCTTAGCTTCTCTTGACATGTTGTGTTGTGTTTTTCCTGTTACAGCAGCAGAACATAATAAAGAGTTGGATGCATATAATGGACATGCAGTCTGGGGCCTTTAAACAGAAAGATTGCCTAAACCTAGTCGAAGTGTGAGTTCATTTTCTTTTCTCTTTTTCTAAACACATTTAAAGGAATGCCAAGGGTGTGGGGCTTTTCCCCTATGAGGATAGGTGTTTCTTTTGGGGAGTGGGGGGTACTTTTGCTGCTGCATTGTCCTCAGACTAAACTGAACAAATATTTGTCCAAAATATCTGTATCATAGAGTTGGTTGGGTCACTAAAATGGTATAACAAAGGCTTTAAAAGTGTTTATAAACTATCTCAAGATAGTTCCAGCTTGATTGCTGGTCCAAGGGCTATGACCTGAAAACACACAATGCATGAGCTTTGCTGAGGAAAAGCATTTCTGGGCCTTTAGCATGTGCAGCATCAGAAGTGGCTCGCTGAGTGGGGCTAGCTTCCCAGCAGGTGGGTCACTGTTGCTTATCAGGAGGGAGAAGAGAGAGGTGGCAGAGAGGTTGTGCAGTGCAAATGCACTGGTGAAGTCAATCTGGAGCTCCTGCTAGAGTGTTTGCATTGCGTCAACCTCCCTGTCCCCTCTCCCTCTCCACTTGTCAAATGATAGCACTCAACCACTTCCAAAGATTCTGGTACATGTGGCAGAATAGCGTAGGTCTGCAAACATAATTCTGGATCAAGGACTGGACTATAAGGCTGATTCACATCTGTTGACATACATCATTTGATATATTATCCCTCAGTGACTCTCAGCTGGTTGTTTCTGTGGTGTTTGCTGAAAAGTATTGGGCTTGAGGTGATACAAGTTGAGGAAGAAGTGCAACATCTAGCCTCAGTGTGACGACACTAAAGGAGTGTCTGACCTTCGAGTTGCCTCTTCAGAATGTGATGAGGGCGAGGGCACAGCCCCATGTGGTTGTAGATGGGCTTGCTCCTAGGTGAGAGTTTGGAGCAGCCAGAGGTGAGGGAGTTTTGAGTTAATATGGCCTCCAAGAGGCAGGTGAAATGCTGGGGAGATGTGGGTGGGTGGTAATTGCATGAATACAGCTCACAAATATTATTTGTGGATATCTGATGATTGCATTGTTTTATATTGTTTTGATTTATTTATTGTACTTATATTGTTTCTTTTCTGTTAATATGCTGTTCATGGCTTTGGGAGCCTGTGAGTTCTATGGTGTGGAGTGGAGGTATAAATATAATAAATAAATTAAAATAGGTTATTCATCTTGTTTTTAACTCTAGACGTCTTTTTATGTAGAAACTCAAGATCAGAGTGGCTAACCAGTGGTCCTCCAGATGACTCCAGCTTCCATTAGCCCCAACCAGCATGGTCAATGGTCAGGAATGATATGAGGAAACACTCATAGGGCTGTACTGCTAATGATATATATATATATATATGCAAAGTCATGAAGTTATGGTCAATTAAATTCTACTCAGACACACTGATATTAACAAACATAAGTTACAGTGTATAATAATTTCAGCAGCTCTTTTTTGAGTAGGACGTTGAAAACCTTAAATACTAAGAATATAATAAACCAAAAAGGATAAAAAGTAAGAAGCCAATACAGTCATACCTTGGTTTTCGAACAGAATGCGTTCCGGAAGTCCTTTTGACTTCCGAAACATTCAGAAACCAAGGTGTGGCTTCCGATTGTGCAGGCGTGCTGGAAACAATAGTGGAAACCTCATCGGATGTTCGGCTTAAAAAAAATGTTCAAAAACTGGAACACTCAATTCTGGGTTTCGATCGTTTGGGAGCCGAAACGTACAAGTACCAAGGCATTCGACAACCAAGGTACAAGTGTATAATAAAAACTAGGTAAGATGAGGGTGTTCAGTTTTGGTTTTTATTGGTTTCTCATTTTTCCAATCTTAATTCCCATTCGGCACATTATCACATCAGGAATTAGGAACACTGAGGTTGCTGTTTGTTTTAAAGCTCCCATGGGAGTTCATCAACATTTTAATGGATGTTTTAATGGATGCTTTTTAATGCCTGCCTTGCCCCACCCTCCAGCCCTGGGAGTCCTCATAAGGAAGCTGTGCCTGGAGGAAGAGCTGTGAGGGGAGAGACTTCATCAGGCAAGGCCACCTTCCACCTGACTTGCCCCACCCTCCAGTCTCTGCTGCTCAATTTGTATTGCATTATTTTATGCACTGCGACTTCCTGTTGTTTTTATTGATTATAGTTTAGAAATTATTTATTATAATTGTTAAGAGCGGATATCTGTTTAATTTTTATAAGCTGGTATTTAATATTATTCTATACTATTCTAATGGATTGTTTCTTCAGATGTAAACCGCCTTGGGTATTGTAAAATAGGAAGAAGGTATACAAATCAAAAGTGAAATGAAATGAAATGTTTTCTCCTCGTACACATTTTGTGTGGGATTTTGCCTAATGTGCACAATTCTGCAAGCAATTTCTCCAAATGTAAAGCAATTCTGATGTTATTTTCACTAATAGCATATGCATTTTTGTGTTCCTTTTCTCATAACACATGCATTTTGTATACATTATATGGTTGGAGAACTGCATCACAAAATTCAGAGAAGGGCGGATTTCAAAAGAAACAGTGTTTTCATTAACATATCATTTTGGGAGGTGTGAAATAGGCAGATTCACATAAAAATGTGGACCAAACAAAATTTCACCCTCATCCATAGGTGAACCTAGGAAAAATGTATTCATTGTAACATTCACAAAGGGGTATCCAGGATACCATATATTAATAGCACCTCAAGCATCTACTAATTAAATAGTATAGATGAATAAAGCAGACATGTCCCTGCCCGCAGGCTCATAGTCAAATAAAGCATGGAAAAAAGGTTTAGGGAGCATGTAGCTACACATCATAGTACGTTGGATTTGCAAGGGGCAAGCATTCAAGGATGAAATTTGAATGGAGGCTTGTTCTGCACCACAAACAGCTGTGATGAATCCACACAATGACAATAGGCTTCCAGCTGTAATAAGAGGCCCTCCGACATGGCTGCAAATCCACAGACATAACTTAATTCCCTGTTCTTTTCTGGGCGGCAGAAAAGTGGTGGTTCTAGGCCGGATGAAGTGATGAGTTTTTAAGGAACAATAAAGGCAAATGACTCAGAAAATATAATTACCCTGGTTTTGGAAATTGCATTGGAGGAAACAGGGGTCATTTTTTTTTGCCTTTGTTTCTGTGGTTTGCTCTACTGGAAAATATTAAATAGCCATATGACGATGCAATACGGTGAACGCCTGCTCAGAAGTAAATCCCACTGTGTTCAAAGGGTCTTACTTATTCCCACTGTGGTGGGAAGGTAAATGGTGTTTCCGTGCACTCTGGCTTCCGTCATGGTGTTCTGTTGTGCCAGAAGCGGTTTAGTCATGCTGGCCACATGACCTGGAAAGCTGTCTGTGGACAAACGCCAGCTCCCTTGGCCTGAAAGCGAGATGAGCGCCACAACCCCATAGTCGCCTTTGATTGGACTTAACCATCCAGGGGTCCTTTACCCTACCTTACTCCCAGATAAGTGTATTTAGGGTTGCAGCCATAGTTTCCTAAGCCACACCTTTTAATTGGGTTTTGTTTTGTTTTGCCATGAAGCCACACATCTCTGCATTGTTCCTCAAACTGAAGAGTCCAGGCATATCTTCCTTCATCTCTTTGGGTGGTAAATTCTTGCAACCCTAAGAAAACACAAAGGACTCCACAGATTGATTTCAACAGGCTGCATAGAGGGAGTCTAACTCTGCTCCATGCCCACAAACGTGAACAGGGTATAATAACTACTGTGGTTGTCAAGGATTACCTTTGGTATTGTGGTTAGCACATATCAGCACTCAGCTTGGCGAGCATTCTGGTAGGTGACTTGATCTACAGCGTGAGACCCCATGGCTTTCTGAGGTTCTTAATTGAACCCAGCCTTGTGGCTGGACACTTTTCATCAAATGTGTCGGCCACCTGTGCATGCAGCAGGAGAAATCAAGACACTCTGAGATTCTTCTCACCCAAAGCAGAATTGTTTGTCAGATACCATGCCTGCCTGGGGAGAAAATGAAATTGATGGCACACAGCTAGATTCCACAGTATTCTTTCAACAGAACATCACAGGGAAACAATACCACAAGCATCCATATTGTATAAAAGATGAAAAGGAGCAGAAGGAATAAACATGTCTCAAAATGCACTTAATCAAGCCATCCTCTTACTAAAACCAGTAATTATTCTGGATTATGAGAGAGAGAGAAAGCTTGCAGTATTTGGAGTGTACGAAATTGTTAAAGTCATGGGAGCTTAAAGAGAAGTGGAGGGACAAGGACATCTTCTCCTTTATTTATCCCATTGTTAACCTACCCTTGCTTGAAGAAGCTCAGGGTGGCTTATGTGGAGCTTATTTTGTTTTCAGCAACCTTGTGAGATAGTGTAGGCTAAGAGATAAAAGTAGAGACATCACCTTGCCAACAAAGGTCCGTATAGTAAAAGCTATGGTTTTCCCAGTAGTGATGTATGGAAATGAGAGCTGGACCATAAAGAAGGCTGATCACCAAAGAATTGATGCTTTTGAATGATGGTGCTGGAGGAGACTCTTGAGAGTCCCATGGACTGCAAGAAGAACAAACCTCTCCATTCTGAAGGAAATCAGCCCTGAGTTCTCACTGGAAGGACTGATCGTGAAGCTGAGGCTCCAATACTTTGGCCACCTGATGAGAAGAGAAGACTCCCTGGAAAAGACCCTGATGTTGGGAAAGATTGAGGGCACAAGGAGAAGGGAAAGACAGAGGACGAGATGGTTGGATAATGTTCTTGAAGCTACCAGCATGAGTTTGACCAAAGTGCGGGAGGCAGTGGAAGACAGAAGTGCCTGACGTGCTGTGGTCCATGGGGTCACGAAGAGTCGGACACGACTAAACGACTAAACAACAACAACAACAACAAGAGATAAGTATTTTTCCCATGGTCACCCAGTGGGCTTCATGGCTCAGTGTGGATATGAACCCAAGTCTCCCTGGCAAAAATCTAACACTCCACCCATTATACTACACCAGTTCACTTTGGAATAGCTAATTCAAGGAGATGTGCCCACCTTCATAGTTCTCTGGCCAAACTCTATCAGACTTCTCCATAAGTAATTCTTCCTAAGCAATTACCCACACAGTAAAGCCTATGATATCTGAAATTATACAGCAAAATAAGCAAAATTAAACCAGTTATACTTAATCCCTATGGGCAAGATTGATTTAAGAACTGATAATAGGGATTGCGTGCATTCACCGTATGGAACTTTAAAATAATAACTAAAAAGGCTTGAGTTTTCCACATTTTTTAGGGCCAACAGGATTTTCTAGGTCTCTACTTGACATCTCTCTTCTGCCCAATGTTCAGTTTCTTTCCAGAGACTTTTTTTTGAATTATACACATTTCACAGAGTCATAGAATTGATGAGTTGGATGGGACCAACTCCTGCAATGCAGGGATCTTTTTTGCCCAACATGGGGCTCAAACCCACAATCTTAAGATGAAGAGTCTTGTGTGCTACCAACTGAGCTATTTGAAAAAATAAAATGTATATGTACATTCACAGTGAGTTGCTGGGGGTCCCCTCATGACCACACACAAACACTTCCATATATGCTGCCCAGTATGGGGGCCAGCACATCTTCCTAGAACTCAAGACAGGTATAGTCGTCAACCCAGGAAGAATTTAGGTCAACCATTTCTATGGAATTTGTGGGCTGGAGAAACTTTATGGAAATACCTCAGGTGCTTAAGCTATCTAGGTGCTGCAAATGTATGTTTTAAAGTATTGTATTTTTTCCCTTGATTTCCTTGCTTTTACCTTTTTGTAAACCACCCTGGGGTTTTTTAAATTATTTTTTTACAATCACATGGTATATAAATTTAATGAAATAATTAAACAAAATAAATGCATGGATGTATGAACCGCACACACAAAAGCAGCCTATATCATTCTACAGATAAAGCTGGAAACATCCCCAAGCCGCTAGCTAGTGCAACCTTGTAAAATTCCTTCCTGGATTATAAATATGCAAATCAACTTAGTCCTGAGTATACAAGCAAGACTGACCTCCAGCCAACACCAGGGCATGATCTTTTTTTTTTTTTTTTTTGGTCTGTTGTGAACTAGAGCTGGGCAGCATCTGGTTTTCAACATTGCAATACATAACCAGCTAAACATTGTAATATGCTGGTATAGCACGATGTCTGAAATAAAGATGGAGCTGTGTAGGGGCATTGGCTGGTTTCACGGTTTTCCCCACATCACTATTTATTTATTTTTTGCATAGCACACAAAAACCACATCATGATTCGTGATATACTGCCGAGTCAAAAATGATGAAACTGCTATCACGAAACGGTTTTGGACGATATATCAACAGATCTCCCAGCCCTATTGTGAACCATCCTGGGATGCAGGGCAGTATGTATACAAATTTAATTAATTATGCCACTACAGCAGCAAGAATTCTACTGGCAAAGTATTGGAAGACGCAAGAACTACCTACTCTGGAAGAATGGCAAACAAAGGTGATTGACTTTATGGGACTGGCCGAGATGACGGGCAGAATCCGGGACCAGGGGAAAGAGACAGTGGAAGAGGACTGGAAGAAATTCAAAATATATCTTAAAAATAATTGTGAAATTGAGGAATGTTAAGATGTCAGGGGGTAAGAGGTAAAGAATTGCAGCAGTAAACAAACAAAAAAAAATTTAAGAAATTTTTTATGAAAGGGAATTAAGATAATGGACTTAAGGGTTGCTAAAGAATTATTAAACAAGGATGCAGGGATGGGGAGGTACGGGGAAGTCAAAGAAAGATGGGTATGAACTGATGATATACTGTTTTTATTATTTGTTTGGAAAATTAATAAAAATTATTATAAAAAGGCAAATTTAATTAATTAATTAATAATACTGAGGTCCGCAGGGCCTGGATCTCCAGCATCAAGGTGAAACATACTGGTTTCTGGAAATGCCCCGGGTCTTTTCTGGAGAAGGTCACCATGAAGAGAACCACAAACATATTGTTGCATTCTGCTTCATTTTGGACTCTGGTGGCACCTTAGTTCTTAGGCTGAAGTTCTATTGTCCATTATTTAGTCCATTGGAATAACAATGTGTAATTAGACACAAGGCTGTGGCCTTGGTAAGTATTTAGAAAACTTTCTAGCTATGCATGTAACATCTACTCCTTATGGTTCAGGAATATTATCAAAACTATTTGCCTAAACATTAATGCAAGAAGTATTTCCTATTCATTAGTCTTCTGTTTAAAATATGCCAATCACCCTCCAAAGGACCAGGAACAATAGTGTTGGACAAAACAAAAGTAACAAGGAGCAAATGGTTTGAAGTAAACATTTCGCACACACAAAAACATTCCGAAACTCAGCTTCACTGGCTATTTGGCTAATAAACATGAATGATGAACACATTCGCAGAAACAGATGATGGTTTCCATAAATATATGAAGTGGAAAATTCATAATGAAGCTTAAGAATGATTGATTGCTTGACTAATTATATTTTCTGCTATGCTATTTATTTTATCCCTCTGTGTAAATTCACAGAAAGAGCACAAACATATAAATAATATAACATATGCCGGTGTGTGTGTGTGTCCAGCACTGTGGTCTGCAGACCACCTGTGGTCCATAAGCGGTGTGTTTGTGAAGAACACTTTCAATCTGAATTTTATGGAATTCAGATCACAATACAATAAAATACAACAGAAGCAATAACAGAAGCAATAAAAAAATTCAGCTGAAAATCATACAGCATCTAGCACAGGGCATTACAATTGTTACAAGAGCCAGATTTCTTTTTTAAAAAAATATTTAAATGGTCCACTAATACCCAGAAAAACTTTCAAGTCTGAAAAACGAATAAAAATTATTATAAAAAAAGAAAAGAAAAACTTTCAAGTCATTTTTTTTTGGGGGGGGAGGCGAAGTTTGGGAACCAGAGGCATATGCAAATTTATCCCTGCGTATAAATTCACAGGAGCAACGGAAACATCCATTGATTAACAGTGCTGGGTGTCTAATGTAGCCAACAGTTTATTCTAAACTGTGGTCACAAATGGTTGCAAATAGACTAATTTAAATGGTTATCATTTAACCATTTATCATTTATTGTCCATTCTGGGTCTCCCAACCACTGTTAACAGTGTCCTTTTTCTTGACAGATCAAGATGAACAGGTGACAGCAAAAGTTGCAAGGTTTTTAACCGGCGCAAATAGAATTAGATCCATTTTTTGACTATTGATCCAAACCCCCAAAATGTATTTTATATAATTAACTTTTTACCTTTATCCTCCTGTATACTGCATTTTGTTTTATTGCTGTGGCTGGTAGCTGATGCAATTAAAGATTCGTTCATTCATTCACTCATTCATGGCTAGGAAGGGGAGAATGGATTTTTAGTAAAAAGTGATCATTTTGATTAACTGGGGATGGTTAGACTCCATAGATAATTCATTAGGCTGAATGATCTGAAGCTTCATAACAGATGGTTTGGTTTCATGTTCCGAGTGATACTGAAAGATTTTTCCAATGTCCCAAAGCTATAGCCCATGTGAAACATAATTTTTTTATGTAAATAATTCTCCAGCAACAAAGAGGGAGAATCACTGCAAGGACTGTGTGTAACGAGCTTGATCTCTTACTGACAGCAAGGGCATTTCATGTCTGAAATGCTGCAGAAAGCAAACAGAGCAAGGCTGAGCAGACTCACCCTCCACGTCAGAGACAGAGTACCTGGATAGATTCATGGAGTCTGTTGCGGTGGAAACGCAGAGTATCACTGACCACATAACTGCGGCATGCAGTCCTAAGACCGCACGCAGCCAACTGTAAATGAAACCGAAGGAAACATATTGCACTCCTTTCAACCATTTAAACATCCCTTTTTCTTGCCAAGTTGTGAGTAAGATGGGCATTGTCCTTGCTCAGGGGACGGGGTCTGCTGTCGCTCTCTGCAGTTCGCTCATGTCAGCAATCAAGAAATACAATAAAGGATCCCTGTACATTAGCACTTAATTTAAGGTTAACAACTCCAATTTCTGTGAGATCATCCCAACCTCTCTCTCTTTGTTTTGCTTAGCCTGACAAAGACAGACTGAGTCCAAAGAAAATGATCAGTAACCAGTGTAGGCTCTGGTCCCATCTGCACTATACATTAATGCAGTATCATTCTACTTTGTGCGGTCATGGCTTCCACTAAAGGATCTTGGGAACTGTAGTTTGTGAAGGGTGCTGAAAGTTGTTAGGAGACCCCCGTCCCCATTAGGTAAAGGTAAAGGAAAGGGACCCTTGACTGTTAGGTCCAGTCGCAGACAACTCTGGGGTTGTGGCCATCATCTCGCTTTACTGGCCGAGGGAGCCGGTGTTTGTCTGCAGACAGCTTCCAGGTCATGTGGCCAGCATGACTAAGCCACTTCTGGCAAACCAGAGCAGCACATGGAAACTCCGTTTACCTTCCCGCTGGAGCGGTACCTATTTATCTACTTCACTTTGATGTGCTTTCGAACTGCTAGGTTGGCAGGAGCAGAGACCAAGCAACAGGAGCTCACCCCGTCATGGGGATTCGAACCGCCAACCTTCTGATCAGCAAGCCCTAGGCTCTGTGGTTTAGACCACAGCACCACCCACATTTGTGAAGGGTGCTGAGAATTGTTAGGCGACCCCTGTCCCCATTACAGAGCTGCAATTCCCAGAGTTCTCTGGGAAGAGGGACTGGTTGTTAAATAATTCTGGGGATTTTAGCTAGGGAAAGCAATAAGGTTCTCATAACAACTCTCAGCACAACAAACTGCAGTCCCTTTCTTAGCCCTGAGAGACACATTTCCTTCTGTGTAACCTTTTTGGGGGACACATGCTAGAGGTGGGCAAGGCCAGAGGCAAACAACATATATGAATTTTTACCTTTGCACAGTAGGCTGGCACGACAGACTTGCACACTCTTCTTTATCCTTTATTCGAGCAAGCAAGAAGCTTTACCACAGTTCAAGGGCTCCTGGGAGCCCCGAGATCACCAGATGAAACAAAGTTTTTAGTTGAAGCTGTTTTTAACTGCAGCAGTAATTTTTAAACTATTTTAGAAAAAAGTGGATTTGTTTGGTGCCGAGGAACAATGGGATATAAATTTAATTTTAAACAGCTAAATGAAATAGTTCAAACAGGGTGTTGTATGTTTTGAAGTATTTCTCAAGAAGATAAATGAGTACATAGGAGAAGTCCAATTTCTAGCAGCAGCAAATGGGAAAACATCTTCTGTGTTTCTGTATTCTTATTTGAATGAAGAAAAGTTCCACATTCCATGAGTTATGTGAAATCAGAAAAGGCTTAAATAGAGTAAGTTAAGTTCAGTCCAGAAATATATACCAATAACAAAGCTGGGAATATTTGCATAAGCACACAGATCTGCTACGTTTCAGTGTTGGTCACCTGGGGGTGGCAGGCTGCCAAGAAATGTCTTTGAAATCCCCTGTGTGGATAGAGGTGAACTTTCTCCGGTGCTGCCGAACCTTTCAACCCCTGAGGTTAAGCATATGATTGCAGCTGCCGCCAAGGAAGGTCTGCTGAAGGGGATTGCATATGTGCCACAGGAGATTTTCATTTCATTTCAAAGTGCTTTGTCAAACTCTTAATATCTGTGTCCATCAAAAGGTGTGGGATGGGGGGAAAGGACCATTTAAATCATAGCATTCTAGGTCTGAAAAAGGACCTGAGGATAATCTGGCCTAAACTCCTGTACTGAAGAAGAGTGAACCCACATTAACTTGATTTATAGTATGCCACAAAAAGGGAGGACAGAGGGAGGTACACTAAGCCAGATGTGCACATTCAGTGCTCAGGTCCCAAGCATGCAAACAAGACACAATCATCATTCCCTTTCCACCCACCCGAAGAAGGAATGGTTCACTGGGAAGCTCTGTAGCAATATGGTAGATTGGGTCCTCCCTTAAAGAGGGCATGTATTGCGGTGAGACCTGGAGAACTGACACCCTGTGTTGTGGGTGGGTACAATTGGTCATCCACAACACCCGGTTGGTAGGTTCCTCGAAGCTGGGTACAATCTGGCCAATGGGACGCAGTCTAAATGGTTCGAGGGACCTATTTATGCCCATGCACGTGACCCAGAGCTTCCTCTTTCGGCATGTGCATTCGGCACGTGCATCCGCCCACTTCTCTCTACTTTTAGGGCTTTGCACTTGACCTTGCTATGCCATCATGTGTCATCTGTCATTGGGACAGGGGCACAGCAGGAATTTTCCCCACTTGGCTGATTGGCTGTTGCCATTTGGGTTTCGCCTTGTAAGGTTGCGGATAGGCTCTGGTTCAGGTGATAGGGATGGGAGAACGCTCTCGCCATCCCTATGTGAAGGGTATTCCGTTAAAGGAATCCAGGGACTCAATGGTTTGGTCAACCCCTGTGAGAGGGTTGTGCCCATGCCTGAGTCCAGGGGGACATTTGGGTGATGGAGTTAGCCCGTGTTCGGCTTTCCACTTATCCAGGTGTTTACCCTAGGCTTACCTATGCTGGTCAGTGCTACATGGATGGCAGGGAGCTAGTCGAACCAGAGCCTATGCAACCAGCCACTTTCTGTAATCAATAAAGTTGTGGCCTAAAGGTAAAGGTAAAGGTACACCTGCCCTTACGGGCCAGTCGTGTCCGACTCTAGGGTTGTGCGCCCATCTCACTTAAGAGGCCGGGGGCCAGCACTGTCCGGAGACACTTCCGGGTCATGTGGCCAGCATGACGAAGCTGCTCTGGCGAGCACCAGCGCAGCACACGGAAATGCCATTTACCTTCCTGCTAGAAAGCGGTACCTATTTATCTACTTGCACTTAGGGGTGCTTTCGAACTGCTAGGTGGGCAGGAGCTGGGACCGAAAGAGCTCACCCCGCCGCGGGGATTCGAACCACCGACCATACGATTGGCAGGTCCTAGGCACTGAGGTTTTACCCACAGCGCCACCCGCATCCCTCTAAAGTTGTGGCCTAAATTCTGCCAAAAGCCAAAACTAAAATTTGAGTCATGTGTGAATTTATTTAAGGGGGAGGTTTCTGGGTCTGAACACGCAATGCACATACTTAACATGAAAAGGATCCAAGACAGGTACAAACCCCAGCATCTCCAGATAGGACTGGGAAAGACTCTCTGCTTAAATCTCTGGGAAGCCACTGTCAGTAAGCATAGAGAAGACTAAGCTAAAAGGACCAAAGATATAAGGCAGACCTCAAGGGCCACCTCTCTCCATATGAACCTACCTGGACCCTGAGATCAGCTTCTGAGGCCCTTCTTCATGTGCCTCCTCCACGAGAGGTCCAGAGGGTGGCAACATGAGAACAGGCCTTCTCTGCAGCAACTTCCTGTCTGGAATGTTCTCCCCAGGAAGGTTCACCTGGCACCTTCATGATACACCTATAGGCACCAGGCAAATACGTTCCTCTTCAATCAGGCCTTGGACAGATTGACATCCAATGCCCTTTTAAAATGTGTTGGGGAGGGAGGAATTATTGGGTTGTTCTTGGTGTGCTTTATTGAAACAAGATCAAAATAGTTCTCAATATCTGCAGGAATGCACATTCTTTCAACTCAGGTTGGTTTTTACAGGGCTAAGATTTCAATCAGTGCTTTCAACATACTTGGATATGACCAAGTATGACCAAGTGTCATCAAATTCCAGTGGCTTGCCTGTATTGTATCAGTGGCATTGTCCAACTTAATGGTGTTGCATGCTATGTGTTTGAGTGTGCACTGAATAATGGACAGAGATGGCAATTTTTCTCACATCCTTCTACATTGCATATGCACAGGCCTTTAACTGATATTTCTTGCTTGTTATCAGAGGAACATGCATAGTATAGCTTTATTTATTTATTTAAAATGGCCAAAGTTTTTATTTAGGTAGTTGCTAGTTGTTTAGATAGTTCACTGGTCTAACATATGCTTAGTCAACAAACAAACTGCCAGTGTTAGGCAGAGTCACTGCTTTGTATCGGTCTATAGAATGTGACTTGACTGGAGTGGATTAAGCCTAAGATGTTTGGTCCTTTAGTCATATGGGTCATATGAGCCATACCTGTTTTCTTGAAAGAAAACATAACATCCTGTTTCATGAGAGAAACTTCTCAAGCAACTTATAATGAAGTCAAGCCTATCCTTTTCTCATTTGTTGGAAAGTTCTCAGTGGCAAGAGTTCTCTATTTGGCTGAGCAAGGAATTGGACAACTTCCAGAAAGTATTGAAACGTCAACTACAGTTATCAAAGGCTGTAATTATACTTTCATCAAATGCTCTGGCTTGTCCAAAGGTAGTCAGAATACATTAAAGGAGGCAAATTTAATTGACTCTAATAAGTCCTGGCATGAGGCTTAATAATATTGTATAGAACTCATTGTCTTTGATTTACTTCATTGAGTTGTAGGCCTAATCAGTCACCACATTTTTGCGGAAAACTAAATAGAGGAATATTGAAGAATTATGTATCTTGGGTCTTATGGAATTTCAGAATCATGTTCTTCTAACCAGGTTCTTAGAATCTAACTACATGTCTCAGAGCAACTTGTATAACCAACCCTTGATAGCTCGATTCATCCTCCACTTCCTCCTCCTTGAAAAGCCTCTTCAAGAAGGGCCTATTTCAATCACAAATCCATTTCCCCCTTCTTTCTTCCCTCCCAAAAATGATAAACATGGCTGATATTTGGTAGATGTGCAAAATCCGAACTACATTCTCATCTCTTCACAAGGAAGGTGCAGATAAAGTAATTTAGTATTGGAATCAGAAAAGAACAAGTTCTCTGAGCATCCTAGATAGGAATATTATAAAACACTGTAATATTTTACTTCCGGATTAGCGCCTCCGGCAATGGCGGAGCTCCTCCGAACGGGAGGAACTTGCTCCGTGAAAAGTAGGGTCTGAACCGCCACAGCGAAGGCGGAGACCCACTGAAATGACAGGCGGAAGAAGCCTGTGAACTTGGGATTCGGCTGGCACCCTTTGCGCCTCCCCTACTCGCGGGGAAACCCTGTTTTGGGGATCCGGAGCGACGTGGGGTGAGCAGTGCAGTGCTTTGAATTGACTGCTTCTTTCACGGAGTGAAGCCGCATTCCTGCTGCCGGAGAGCGCTGACTTTTTCCTGTGGACAATTGGACTTTAAACAACAACCCGTGAGTAGTACGGAAAATTGGATCTTTAAATACCTTAATTTGACACTGAACGGGGAAGGTTCAAAACAGGAAGTCCGCCTTCCCCTTTTGTAAATAGACTGAAGCAAAGAGCTTACAAGTTAAGGTCTTGGAAAGCCTTATGTAAAGGATTAAACTTCCATCGATTGAAATTATTATACCCCCCTTGGAAGCAGGAGAAGAGGGGGGAAATTTTGAACCGTGTATCCTGAAGGAGAGAGTGATTAGAATTAATTGCCACTGCTCTGAACCTGGGAATGGACTGACAGTGATTGACGTTTTGGGAGAGTTCATTGACAGCGAAGAGAACGGATGTTGACAGTCGGTTGAATAAGAGAAATATATTGTTTCCATTGTCCACTTCTGCATTTAAAAGGGAGAATTAGTAATTGAAAATTGAAACCAACTTTATTTTTTTGAACTTTCTTTGAAAGGATTCATACAAGCGGAGACTGTTTCCCTCTAGAGGGAGCTTTTGAAACTGTTACAAGAGTGGAGCTGGGAAATCTCCAGCTGCTTGATAAGAAGTGTGGGAACGAGAGATTGACCTTGGACATTCAAGAATGTCGACAGGAGAAGCCTTAGTAACTGCATTTTGCAAGATAAACTATTTGTTGGAACAGCTGCATAAAAAATTGGATGTTATGATTACTAAAACTGACATTTTGGGACCAAAAGTGAGCACCAATACAGAAATTATTCAGGATTTGACACAGGAATCTATTTTAGCAGGACAAATTGCTGAAAAGGAGAAGGAGAAAGTTGCTGTTGTCGAACCTAAAGCAATACAAGGGGGAGCCTTAGTCTTACAGAGGCAAATCGAAGACTATAAGTTGAGGCCCTTTATGATTGAAACTAGAAAAAGTCAGACTCTTAAGATCGGAGCCTGGCCTGGACTGGAAAAGGAAAGTTGGAAAGATCCCTCTATGCAGGGATTAACTGACTTTTGGAATATGGACTTGGGTCAGGAGGAGATTGGAGCTCGGGGGGCCTTTGGAGTTGGAGGAATTTTGAAATATGCCCTGAAATACTTTATGGATCCTAGCTTTAATTGTGGAAATTTGGCTGACCTGTTGAGAGGGAGTGGAGGTGTTGTCAGATTGGAGTTTCCTTGAGATCTGCTCTTTAGCATCAAAGAATATGAAGAAGAACTGCAGAAGGGATGTGGAAAAGAGTTAAGAGCCTCGGACATAAAATCTCCAGGTTGATGGACTGTATGGAGTGGACGGAAGTGTCTGTCAGAGCCCGAGACCGGGGAGAGGAGATGGTGGAAGAAGATTGGAAGATTTAAAGTCTATATATAGAAATATTGTAAAATTAACGAGTGACAGGAAAATGTTGGAATGAATTTTTATGGCCTTAGTAGAAATGCTATAAGGAGTTAAGCTTAAATAAGTATACTAATTTTAATGGAAATAAGATTAAAAATATGTTAAGACATTTATATGATAGAAAATGGAGAAAGATGGAAAGGAATTGCTAAAACAATTAATGGAAGTGGAATACAAAGAGGGAGGTGAGAGGAGGTTGATGATATAAGGGAATGAAAGTTAGAATATGGAAAAGGTATGATGTTTTAAAATTGTTTTTGTTTTGTTTTGTTTTGTTCATTGTGTTGGGTGATGTGTTGAGGTTGTGTTTTGTATGGTTTATATATTGTATTGTATTGTTTTATTTTTTCTTGTTCTTGCTCTTTTTTTCTCTCTCTCTTTTCTCTTTTTTTCCTTTTTAAAAAGTAATAAATATATTTTTTTAAAAAACAACAACAACAACACTGTAATATTTTGTGGCACTGGGGAGGCACTTTTGTTGATTGCCCCCACACATTTCACTTGTCTAATTTTCACTTAGTCACACAACTCACTTTAGCTGGTCTCAGCAGTCTAGGATGAAATTCCCCCCAAACCTCACAGATGATTTTCCCCCATTAATAAAGCTGTGCATAAGCCATCAATTTAGATTGTATCCTGAAGCCCATGAGCCAAATCTGGAATTAACACATCTGACATTCTACTTCAAATCTATTCAGTAATTGAAGCTGCACATCCACTGCATGGCATCCTGATCACAGGGTTCAAATTTTTCATATGTTGATGCAAACAGGGTCTAAAAAAACCATTTCATGAAAAATGATCTATACTTCCTAACAAAATGTAAATATTGAACCTTTGGCCCAGGTGTGATCCTATCGTGGCCACTGGGTATTTGGGCTTAGTCATTAGTAAAAGCAGGACCCTTTTGTAATCCAAAATGGGATGTAGATGGAGTCCTTGATGATTATTGCAGAAAGAGTGATTTTATCCAGAGCGGAAGCAATGCTCTGCGAGCCACTTCCAGTTCTTTAATCTGATGTCATGTTGGGTACTGCACGGCTGCCAAAGAAAGGCAAAGAAAGGCAAGATACCATATTATCCAGCTTCAATAAAGACATTAAGTGGCAATTTAAATCCTCCCAGCAGAGATGATTTGTGATTTTGCAGAAATGTATACGGAAAGGAAATGGAATAGCTTAACAGCAGCTGTTTGAACTGCTCTGTCTTCTTCATTTGGAAAAACAAAAGCAGCAAAAAATGAAACCCTTGCTGCTTCCGATATATTTTTTTCTTACCGGATTTTTAGGCCTGCCGCAATCTTAATTCTTCATAATGCTGCACTGCAATCCCACTTGGCAAATAATCCCATGCAGCTATGAATTAGAGCTGGAACAAATGTGATGGACTATATGCAGAAGAGACTGTTACCTCGTGAGACATCCTCCATCCTGCAATGTCTGAGATGTGACAGTCTGGAACATGGCACAGAGTTTTCACAGCAGAGGCATTCCTCTGAGGGACATAGGATGCTGCCTTATAGTGAGTCAGACCGTTGGTACATCTTCTACAGGTTTATGGTGCTGGGTGATCCATGAGCTATCACATATGCATCCAACAGGCACAGAGGCTAGTGGGGGATACAGGCAGCAGACAACTCACTGTCTCCCAATATCACATTATCCAGTGCTAGGCAAAAGAGTTTGTCAATGCTGTTTTCCTTCCAATGCAATTGAGTGAAGACATTTTAACAGTGCAGGGCTATGCATGTTTGCTTGAATGTATCTCTAGTAAATGTATGTTTAGAATTGTGGTCAGAAACTCATAATCCAGCAAGTGAATTCTAGGTATGAGGCCCATTTTAGATTTAATTTTACTTGCTAAGGCTCTAGACAGCAGGTTCTCCTTACAAAGTGTTTGGATTTTCAGAAAATTCACTTAGGTTAAGATATTTCAGCTTAATGTAATATGCAGCAAAGTCTTTAGAATGCTGGCTATTTAGTGTGAATATGCTGGATCATGTCATTCCTATTTCTGTAACCTTATTAGTGCACATTACCTGTCACTCTTTAACTCACCCCTCTGCTTATTATGACCTTTTCTTTCAGGCACCTTCTTCTCTAGGGCTTCTGCCACTTAGATCCTCTACTGCTGGCATCACTTCTTAGCCAGTTTTCCAGTCCTTAGCCTTTCCCACACAGCTCGTGCGTGCGTAGGGTCCATGTGAAGGAGACAAACAGAAAGTCTCCCTTTCTACCGGAAGCTGAATTGTCAACATTTCATTGTTGACTGCTTTGTTCTTTGAGCACTTGTACTGCTTGTGAACATTCTGTGGCCTCACAGCAGCTCAGCCAATTGATGCCAGAGGCTTCACTGCTATGAGTCTACAGGGGTTTCACACCAAATGCATTGTAATGGCATGGAAAATCAAGCATACCATTTAAAATGTCAGAAGGAAACAGGTTTCGACATCAAGCTTGCGGAGGCTGATTAGACACAGCAAGAGAGCTTTGGAATGGGAAAGATTTTAAAACATTGTGAAAACTACCTTGATGGCTCTCTTTTAAGTTTGATGAAGTCCTGCAGCATAACATGGAAATATTTATGTACTGAGGAATTAGGCAATGCCCTCTTTTTCCTTTCTCCCCTTGTCCTTTTGAATTCCTAATTGTTTTTGAACTCCTGACACAGTTAATTAGACACTAGAAAACACAAAAAGAATTCTTACTGGCATTTGGCAATCTGTAAATTGTGTGTACATGGGTCATGTTTTGTTAACAATCTACAAAGCCCCCTGTTCTCAATTTTCTCCATTCTTTCATGCAATAATAGGTTTGGTTAAGCCTCCAGATACATGGTAAATTGGATAAAGTTTGAAGCTTTGACTCCTAATGGCTTTTCTTGTAAAGAAAAGAAAAGAAAAGAAAAGAAGGAAGGAAGGAAGAAAAAAAGAAAGGCCAGCTTATATATAATTAGTTCTTTTGTTCTTTTAGATGGTGCAGATTCAAGATGAACTGAATGAGGTAGAATGTTTGGGGTGACAATGAGGTTGTCTGGACCATCCTTATATGTCGTCACATCTGCACCAGATGCACCATGCACTTTACTGTCATGGCTTCCCTGAATGCATCCTGGGAACTGTGCTTCCTTAAGAGTTGTTAGCAGATCCCTCTTCCCCTCACAGAACCACAATTCCCAAGAGTTCCTTAGAAAGTTGGATTGATTGTTAAGCTAATGAGAACATGTTTTTTTTAAAAAAAAAACAACAACATTAAAAACAGCAATAATATTTAAAAACAGCCCTCACAACTAAAATAAATTCAGGATTGCTAGAAACAATATATTTCAGACATCAAATCTCTGGGTGAACAGGAATGTTTTAAAAGCCTTCCTCTTGTGTCCCATAGAGGAAGAGTAGGATGGCTAGACTTCACTGAGTATGAAATAGAGATGGTGTCACAGGGTGCCGGCCGACATGGTGGGCCTGCCAGTACCTCCTGTGGTGTCTCTTCTGGTCTTGTCTGCACTGGCTGAGCATCTCCTACATTGAATATGCTTCCTCAGACAGGTCCATCTTTCAGTGGATTCCATGATTGGACACCCATCCTTACCTTGCCACACCTCCCACAGCAGCTATTTTATGAAGGTCACCCATAGCTAGGTTTGGATGAGTCTTCCAATGTTTGTTTCTCTCAATTGGGGGGGGGGCAGTAAGTTTGTTGTTGTTGTTGTTGTTGTTTTAAAGAAGTCCTCGTGAAAATTCATCAGCATTTTAGTTCAAATTTATTCTAATATATCCATATTTGTATGCAATTTCCCCCAAGGTATACATTTTTGCATAGCAACTTTCCCTGATACAATGCATTTTTGAATGCTCTTTTCATTTTTACCCAAGCAAATGCATTTTTGCATATGGAGATCTGTGAATTTTGAAGTATGGATGTGTTCCGGTTTGTGTGTTGTTTTAGGAACTGTGAATTGCATAATTTTACCTTTAAATTTAAATTTTACCTTTAAATTATTTAAATACCTTCAAAGAAATAAGGCTGATCGCTGAAGAATTGATGCTTTTGAATTATGGTGCTGGAGGAGACTCTTGAGAGTCCCATGGACTGCAAGAAGATCAAACCTCTCCATTCTGAAGGAAATCAGCCCTGAGTGCTCACTGGAAGGACAGATCCTGAAGCTGAGGCTCCAATACTTTGGCCACCTCATGAGAAGAGAAGACTCCCTAGAAAAGACCCTGATGTTGGGAAAGATGGAGGGCACAAGGAGAAGGGGACGACAGAGGACGAGATGGTTGGACAGTGTTCTCGAAGCTACCAGCATGCGTTTGACCAAACTGCGGGAGGCAGTGGAAGACAGAAGTGCCTGTCGTGCTCTGGTCCATGGGCTCACGAAGAGTCGGACACGACTAAACAACTAAACAACAACGCCTTTAAATGTGAGCTCAGTCAAATTCTTCCCACATCCCTATGCACAGCACTGTCTCAAAATTCTAAATGTGCCCACTGGATCATAAAGGTTGGTAACCCCTGGTTCAGAGGATGCTCTCTGTTCGTAAGCAATAGGACTGTTCAATTACCAGGATCCCATTATTTGTTACCAACTTGTGCACCAACTCAAAAAACTTTCACCATCTGCAAATAATGAAAACATATATATATATATATGTTTGTGATCTGTCGGATCCATAATTATTGCTGCTCTCCTACCTTTCACTTAGGATAAAGCAAAGGCCCCCTTGCTGATTGCCATGAGAAGAGTTCACATTCTTCACGAATGGTTTGCCCATGAGTAATGCCATTGCCTTCAAAGCAAGAATGTTTGTGGGTAAGAGTGTGTGGGACCTTTGCTCATCAAGCTGTGCCTGCCTGTTCAAACTTCTTAAGCATCACTAGAAAAACAATGGTGTGTTGTGTTTAGAGGGATCATGTGATTTTCTCTTCACTTGGATATTAAGTGAAGAAGACAGGCACCTTAAAAAAAATCAAATAGCCTTATAGGAAGACTGGGAATGTCCACATCAACTGAAGTAATTCAAAACTCTAATCTGCTCCATCCAAGTGGATGTCTTCCAGCACTCCACTGGTTCCCAATTTTTGTCAAAGTGCTGCTTCAATTGTGGTGCCAGAACAAGCCATATCCCTACTGGTGATACATAGCCAAAGGCTATGCCTTCCCCAGAACTCTTCCATGCTGTTTATAATGTTTCTTCTCAACATGTTTTTCCTTGTTGCCTGTTGAGCATTGCACACTGAGCTCTGGTTACAGTGCTTAGATACATGGGTGCAATTTCTGCGTGCATTTCTGCATGCGTGCAAAATTTAGGATTCCACTAGATTTGATAAGGAACTAACTGAGACCACCTAGCTCTTATTCCTCCAGCAAATCCCCCCCTTCCATTCACGAAGCCTGTGTAGCTCTGCACCCTCAGAAAGAATGACTGAACCCAAAGAAATCTAGCCAAGACACAATTCACACAGTGTAGTGGTTGTCATAATTAGGTAACTGTGTGAATGCCTTTCAAAAGGAAACAGCTGCCATGGGAGGCCCCCTATCCAGATTGGTACCCTGTTGGTAGGTAAGAGGGCTTTAGCCCTTTATGCAGCTTACAACTTGGCTGAACTACATCCCTTTGAACTCTTTGGATGCAGCAATTATTTTGTTTTGTGTAGGGTTGGCTAGAAGTTCTTAAGCAAAGAGTCAAGCCAACTCTGCCGTATTTAGGAATGGTCCAAGAACTCTGAAGGGAAGCAAAACAGATACCTTCCCAATCACTTCCCCCCAAAACTGGCCTAAAATTTGTTGAAATATCTGTGCTTAATTATTTTTTTAAAAATAAATGGCTGCCTATACCTTTAGAAGGTTTACATCAGATCTTCTGAAATCCTGCCCAGAATAGATAATAGGCTCAACAAAGATGCTTGCAAGAGCATGAAAGAGCATTTATATACACGGGCTTTTCTCAGTAATGTTTGAATTTCAGACACCAGCAATAATCAACTGCCGTGTGCTCATTGTAGAATAATGATGATGATAATTACAACTAGTTCTGTGTTCATTCACTGCAGGCCAGGATTGATTAAGTATTTTGGGTTGGATCTAAAGATGTACTTTTCGCATGCAAAAATGTGTCTTCTGTCTGCAGAAGGGCTATTTTACACTTAGCACTGCAGCACTGCATAAGAAAAACATTTTCTACACATACTTACACAACCCTCTCTATCCTACGCCAAGCAAGCAAGTGGCATTATCAGAGTACAAAGAGAAATCCCAACCAAGCAAAAACACTCAGGGCGTGGAGCAGGGCCATTGAGAAGTATGGTTTGAGGAAAGTTTCAAGGGCCATACAAAAAGGCCAAGAGGGCCACCACCATTTTGCAGTGATCAGTTCCTGGGTGCCAGGTCTTTCCATAATCTCTACATTCAGTGAAGGGTCAGAATTTGAACAAAATCATAAATTCCTTAGTTTAGGAAGAGCTGGGAATAACATTGGCTGACTTCCTCACAGTGATGGTGAGACATTGAAGAAACAATGGTGCCAATGGCCAGCCATTAGCCCCTCGGTGGAAGTCATCAACCAGGCAGAAGGCTCTGTCAGGCACAGAAGGACGTTGTCAGAGTAACAGGGGGGCATGGTGTCACCTCAGGGAAAGAGAGTGTCCTTTTATGACAGATTTTGGGAGCAGGGATTTCTGGTGCAGGAAGTAGGCAGAATTCTATGCATGTTGGCTGGGTGAGGTTGCACCAAGAGACCGGAGGTCATGACTGGTTGTTGTTTTTGACCCAAGATTGCTGAAGCTATGAGAGGAACCATGTGAGAGACACTTGGGGTGTGATGTTCTGCACCCTCTCCATGTAAGGCTTCATGGAAGGTGTAAAATACACAGTATTTCTTAAAGACACCAGTCTCCACTGTGCCTTGATTTTCCAATGGAAACACAACTCTGGTTAGGTGCCAAGACCCCCAGAATCTCTTACTGCTACTTCTCAGCTGAGTTTGATGTGGCCTGTAATGATATGAATGAATGTGTAAACCCCAGGGAAAGATCTTGTGCAATCATTTGCAGAATAGTGCCCATGGGTAGTTTCCTTCTACTCATCATTCTTTGGCTCCAACCCTCCAAATCTGCCCACACAGATTTATGCTTATCCACTGAAATAGAGAGTAGTTTTCTATAGAAAACTATGAGGTTAGCAGTTCTCTCATGCCGTCCAAAAGGAAAAATATAAGACCTAAATTCTAATGAAGCATTAAGGGGGAGGACACAGATTTTTTGAATTCATGTAATATTGTGAGCCGAAACTGATTGTAGATTTCATAATTTGGAGAGTAATGCTACATGGTTAATATTACAAGAGAACCTGTCATATGTCCACATAATTTTAATTCCACCTTTTAAAAGTGTCAGTCCCACTGCAGGGCTTTTAAAAAACATTATGTATCCTAGAGCCTTCCTTTCACGTATTAAAAGCCGGAACCTGGAATGCATCCAAGTTAGATCAAAGCTATGAAATATTCCCAATAGATGGGGCTAGAGAGTACCAGGAAATATTCTAAACATACCATAGTGTGTTCTGAAGCAACGCAGGTATTCTGGCATGGAGACACGACACCCAACACTAATTATGACTACAAATTAGTAGATTTTTTTTAATGTGTGGCGAGATTTCTGTAGATAAGCTGGATAACCTTCTGTTTGAGGGATCCTGCAAAGCAGATTTCGGGGTGCATAGAGGGAGAGGGGAAAAGAAGTCCAGCTATATCAGAGGAACCGTGGTGGCACAGCACTGAACACAGCCCATAGTTGAGTTGGAAAATAGGGTAGCTAGTTGAAGAGAAGTTATGGAGGCAGAGATATGAAGAGTTGAAGAGTTGAAGAGCTGCAAAAGCAAGAAAGAACTGAAATCTTTAAGAGAGTTGGAACACTGTAAACTGTTAAAGAGCAAAGATGAACCAAGGAAAGAGCTGAGAGAAGGCCATAAAGGGACCCAGAAGATGAGCTGACAGGTGCAAATTGATAAGTTCAGGCTTAGATAGGGGGAATCATAGGGTAGGTATATCTGGATGCATTTAGCTCTGTACATTTTTTTTATTTGCCCATGTGGGTAGCTACTCAAGCAGTGAAATTGGGGTTTATTCCTAAAATTATTTTCTCACCAACTATTTAACTTCTTGCCGTACTAAAACCTTATGTAAAAACATACTTTGTTTGGAGGTGGGGGAGAGAATTTGTCGGAAGTCTTTTTATTCCAGTGTAAGGACTGGTTCGGGTAGTTAAAGTTCAAATGGGGTTAGTAGAGGTAGCCAAAGAAACTTAAAATTTATTTCCCTTCAATAAGCACTAATGATGAAGCTTTGGTAATTTTCTGCTTTGCTCAATCAATTGGTTAGTTAAAAGGAAGCTGATAACCCTTATTTTGGCTTTACATACCATAAATCACTCAGGGTAAGTGCTTTGCATGTGACCATAAGCATTGAAATGCATTAAATGGCCAAGAATATTAGCCCCTTCATTCCCAAGAGACAGCTCCTCCCCTGTAAACAGTGGATTCCTGCCTTCATAAAGTTAAAGTGCTGAAAGCAGATAATGATGCAGTCTTGATAGCTGGCCAATAACTATGAAATGAAGTTATATTTATCTTAACATCTATGCATTTATCACATGCAACAGTACTTTTTGAAAAGTTGTTTTCAATGCATGGAATATGTTCCACTGGATCAGGACACTTCTATGATATTTTGTGATTTTGGATATATTAGTTGAGTTTAAATTCACTCAACAGACATATTCAATAGACTCATCTGCCCACCCACTCTCAGAGGCATAACCTTTAGATACGAAGGTTGAGGATGTAATCTGATTAATGGTAACTCTGAAGATGAGTGCACACACTGATTCTTCTTCTTCTTCTTTTAAAAAAAAGCAGAATAGGGACTTGATGGGGACTGTGGATTTACCAAGAAAATATAAGAAAATAAGAATTGGTCCTGGTATCTCCGACCCTATTTCAAGAAAACTCAATATGGAAAAGCACTGCCTGTATCTATTTCAAAAAATGATATTGTACAGCTGGAAAAGGTTGACTGGTGTGAGATTCACACTGCTGATATGGCATTTGCTGCCACAAGATGAAGTCATGGTCACCAACTTGATTAGCTTTCAAAGGGGATCAGTTAAATTCACAGAAGGTAAGGTTATCAATGGCTACTAGCTATGACCGTTGCATTGTTCTTGGCACCTTTCTGTCCAGAGAGACAATGGAGTCAAATTGCTGTGTTAGTGAAGTGATTTCTCCAGGGTGCATGCCTAGGCAATGTGTATGGAGATCCTGGGCTGACAAGACAACAAAAGACCCCTCTTGGCCTCGCTAATGTGGTCCAAAGGAAATCAGTGCAATATGATTGACACCAGCTTGGCTGCAGGGATTACCATCTAACAATCTTAGGGACTCCACTCTGGTTTTGTGTAGGGTTTACTTCTTAGTTTGTTCTTCTCCTGAAGATATCCCACAAGGCAGCAGAATTTTAGGACCACAGTTTTCCTTCTCCAAGAACCTGCCAACCTTCCCAGGTTGACAAGCCCCATCTTGTCTGCTCAATGTGCCAGAGTCTGTCTTCACATACAGGGGAAGTCCCTAACTCACTGAGGGTCTGAGACCCATCAGATGCCCTCACCTGGTTTAGCAGACCAGTTGAAACCCTTTCCCAGGGTGTGTCTGCTGTCACATCCTGATGGCTTCTTGAAGCCACAGGTGAGAGTTGAGTGCAGGGTGGGGACCAGAGGTGGACAAACTACCCCAGAAGGAGCACAACATGTTCCCCTAGAGACTTACTGTCAGGGACTGGCTGGACGACGAGGAGTGGTGGGAAGCACTATCCAGGGAACCCACAAACCCCAGAGGAGGAAGGCTCAGAGCCAGGGAACTGGTTCTGACTAAGGAGAGGTTGAGCAGATTGGGATGGAGCAGATTGGGAGGAGTGGCTGGATGCTGAAAGGGCAACAGGGTTTAGTGAGGAGGGAGAGCCAGTGACAGGGAGTCGTTCAGGCCCTGAGGCTGAAGCAGAGGGGGGGGGGTCAGGTCAAGAGGCTGCTGAAGAATCCTGGAAGTCTCCCTCTCCTGCTGCTCGCCCTGGTCTCCAAGAACGTGCAGGATAATGATGAGAGGAGGAGGAGGAGGAGGAGGAGGAGGAGGAGGAGGAGAAGAAGAAGAAGAAGAAGAAGAAGAAGAAGAAGAAGAAGAAGAAGAAGAAGTAGTTTGGATTTGACATCCCGCTTTATCACTACCCTAAGGAGTCTCAAAGCGGCTAACATTCTCCTTTCCCTTCCTCCCCCACAACAAACACTCTGTGAGGTGAGTGGGGCTGAGAGACTTCAAAGAAGTGTGACTAGCCCAAGGTCACCCAGCAGCTGCATGTGGAGGAGCAGAGACACAAACCCGGTTCCCCAGATTACGAGACTACTGCTCTTAACCACTACACCACACTGGCCAGAGACCAGAGGTGTGCAGACGTAGTTTGAGACTGCTTGGGAAACATCCAGGAGCCTGAGAAAGGATGGAAGGCTGGGACCTTCAGTCCTGGCAACAGCTCTATAGGGTCAAGACCGACTGGGAAGTGTTGCTGATTTGTATGCCATTTCCTTGAATAAAGAGTTAACTTCACTGACAACTGCCTCTGCCTCTTTGTGCCGACCTGCACCTGATAGCTACTACCCCTTCCCTAACACCCTATACATCCAGAGAGCTGCATAGTGCCTCCAATATCATAGGAGGCATGTCTCAAAACACCAGCTTCCAGGGAACAACAGTGAAAGAGAGCTAGCACACTAATGTCCTGCCAGTGGAATTCCCATGGGCACCTTGATTGGTCACTGTGGGGATATATTTGTAGTCCAATGCAACGGGATTCTCTTCTTTCGTCCCAAATGATGTTTTCTGAACTGTAGCTATGCTTGAAACTAGGAAAACAGCAGCTATGGTAATGGATTATTCATCTGAGTAGACATTTTGTCCACTCAAACCACAGCAGAAGCTTGTCTTCTCTGCATATTTTGCCTTCATACATTATTACAGTATGCTGAGTAAAATAATGGAACGAAACAGAAAGGCATTCCCAGCTGGCCAGAACAGCAGAAAAGAGAAACTGGATAACGTCTGTGAAAATTACTGTGGTGAAATTAGATGTGTACGTTAATAGAATATTATAGGAGAAATAAAGAACTCCGACTATTAACTAGCCAATCACCCACCAGAATCGCATGCAAAAATATATTATATGTAGCATGCCAAAAAAGGGGGGCTTTCTAGAACAATTTGTGACACCACATAAGTTTATTTGGGCAATGTAGAGATCTCTCAGAGGGCTACATGCATCCTGCAAAGTTTGAGGTGGGGGGGTTGCTCAAGGGTAATGAAAGAAAAAAACCCAGAAAATTGTTCCTGACATATATAGCGCACTAAATAATAAAGGCCTTAAAATTTTATGACACTCCCAGGATAAAGGGAAGTCTGTTTTGATAGCAGATTTAATTCTCTGCAGTTATAAAACACCAAGATTTACACAAAATTAGGGAGTGTAGTGAACCGGTGATGTACGCCAGAAATGTCACATCCTAGTGCACCATTAATTAATATATTATGGAACTGTCCCGAGACTCAAGTATTGTGGGCAGAGAAGTATTAATGGTAATAAAAGATCGCCTCAGATGGGATACCTCTGCGACTTCAGAAAGGATGCATTCTAAGCTTCAGAATGAGACTACCACATGCAAACAATAAAAATGAAAAATAAGATGTCACTTTGAATTTGCCTGGCTAGGCAAGTGCGTGCGTTGCTGATATTGGGGTGGTAGGGCTGGGTGGGGGGGAGGCGTATTTCCTATTACACTTGTTGCAGAAGGATCAGGGAAGTGACAGAAAGAGCCTTGAAAATATATACTGTTCTTGGACTCTGCTACAAGGTTGTAAAGTTGTTTCGGATATGAAATCAAAGATGGCATTTGCCTCAGGCTTTCATGGGTCAGACAGCCTGTTCCTGACAAACTTTTCTTGGAGTTCAGGAAGTCTTCTCTTGGTCAGTCTGCCTCTGACGGAAAAGTAGTAACTTTCCAGATTTGAACTGTTCTGGCATTTGCATTGGGGCGATCTGCATGCCTCTCTACAGCGGGAGCAAATGAGAAGCATCTGCTAGTACCGCTTAGTCAAAAAAATCGCTTTACTGAATGTGTCAAACAACAGCAGCATAAGACCTTCAGGAAATCACTCTATCGAGAAAGAAATGTGTCCATAATGCTAAGGGAAAGAGAAGGCCTCTTTGCAGGTGAAACTTCAAGCAAAGACAGCACCACTAACTTTCATTAAATGTATACTAAAGCAATAAGCCTCCATGTGAATTTTCGTTCCCATTGCATAACCTTGCAATACGAAGTGGGATTCAGGAGCAAACCATGTGGAAAAATTCAGTGCAGAGTTCAGAAGACAGCTCCATAAAGTTGGCCAGCTCTTAAGGAGAGGAAAGATGGAGAGAAACACCCAATGGCAGCAGCAAACTGACCTTTCACTGCCCTTCTTTGTCCAAAGAGCAAGGATCTGCAGCACTCAGAGATTTGTACAGCTCAGAAGCAGCATGTAAACATTTTCCTGGAGCACACCTAAAATATCCGTCGCCTTTCCTTGCACCACTTGAGCCCTTTAAGCTGTTCAACTTTTCACCTGTGCACCTGTTAACACATTTTAAGGAAGTGCTAATGTTACCCAGAATGTATCAAACTAGCAAATACATCACCTAAGTGCATCCTGGCAAGAATAAATTAAGTGAGTTCAGAACAAAATGAGCTGTTGCAGTTCAAGATACTGGAAACTAACCAAATAATTAATAGTTCACTGAAAGATTATCCTCATCTGATATTTCTACACTTGTGAGGAATCCATCCCAGCTGCAAGCGGATGCAGGCATCACATCTGTCAATCCGCAATGCTGGCTAACTTTAAACATACAGGCGCCCTGTGCTTGTTTTCTGACATCTTCAGAACAAGCAGACAATGTTTCAAAAGCAATAGGGTGCTTGTTCCCATTTATTTAAGCTGATTATTTAAACGGTAAAAAACCTAAAAACAGCATTTACACTGATTTCATAAGTTATGTACGCTTATGACCTCATTTTCTTCCCCAAGCAAAACATGGTTTTGCTGAATCTGTTGATAGTAATAAACTGATCACACAATGGTGTTGACAGAGACAACATAAATAATCACAAATATGTGACATTTCAGTTAACCCCTGCCCCCAATTTCAAAATCTAAACTTTGGATGAGGAATTTTGAATTCAAATTTACAATTTGAATGTGAAATGTGTACCTGAAAAATATGAGTCATTTCAGTTAAGGTTGAAGAATTAAAATGTTTGAAATGCCTATAGTTGACATCTCTTGTGGCAAATTTCCAAATATGTGTGTTTCAAATAAGAAAGTTCATAGGTTGTCTAATACAATTTATTACTGTATGCTGTTTGCCTGATGAAGTCTGTTAAAAATTGCTTCACAGCATGCAGATTTTGCTGAATACCACAGCCGAGATGGGAACCTATGACCCTCTAGATCAGTGGTGCTCAACCTGTGGGTCCCCAGATGTTGTTGGACTACAACTCCCATCATCCCTGAGCTCTGGCCTTGCTAACTAGGGGTGATGGGAGTTGTAGTTCAACAACATCTGGGGACCCACAGGTTGAGAAAGGCTGCTCTAGATATTGCTGGCCCTCCACCCCTGACCATTGGCTGTATAGGACTGATGGAGCCCAACAACTTCTGCAAGCTCTGGTACACTGAGCAGCCAAGACCAGCAGCCGGTCCAACAGTCAAGAAGGAAGTTTCTGTATGTCATGTAGAGGGAAGTGACGGGCAGATGGGGCTCACCAAGCTGGGAAGGTAACCCATCTAGAAAAACACTGATCCTAAACTTCTACTGCTTTCTGGGATATCCTCAAGAGAAGAAAAAGGAGTAAATCCTACACAAATCTGGAGTGGAATCCCTAAGATTGTTGGATGGTGCCTTGTATGCCTCCTTACGGCAATTCCTGCAGCCAAGCTGATGTCAATCATATTGCTCTGCTTTTCTTTGGACCACATCAGTGAGGCCGAGAGGAGGGTCTTTTCCTCTGGGCAGCCCAGGACCACCATACACACCAGCCAGGCTTGCACCCCAGGGAGGTCACTTTGGTGATGCTAATGCAGCACTTTGACCTCATCCCGAGAGGTGCGCTCCATTTTCTCTCAAGACAAATGGATACCAATAAATTCAACTAAGTTTTACTCAGCGCAGACCCTTTGAAATGAATGGACCTAAATTGGTCATGTCCGTTAATTTCAATGTGTCTACTGATATTGGATACAACCCCTAGCCTGTAGGATTAAGGAGTTCTTAAATATGGTTTTCCTCCGATAACGTGTGCTGTATGCGGGGTAGAAGTGTAGAAAATCCTTAATGTCAGCAGATATATTTAGGCATTCATGGAACCACAATCCTGGAATGAGGAGCTTTGGTTTGTTATTGTTGGATGTCATCCTTCGCATGATATAGCTCACATTTTATGGTGCACAAATGCTATGAGTGCTTCATATAATACGAACTGGAATTCTGAAAGTATTTTTCTTATTATAGAAATCACATGCATCAGAAGCATTCCTGAAACCATTTTGTCCAGAGTAGACCTCTGAAGCTGGTGTGCTTACTCCAGGGTCAATGTTTTCAGACTTCTTGTATGAAATAATTTCATAAGTTCATTACATAAATACCAGCTTCTCATGTCCAGTCCCCGGCCTAGTTCAGCTGGAGCTCCTGAATTAGAATTAATCTCATTCATCCTGATTTAAAGCTGCAGACACCATCTAATGCACACACAGAGCACATAGACTTTACATGGGGCCCTCCTCTGTTTGAAGGACCGCCTGGTCCAAGTCCAGCTTAGAGAAAGAAACAGTAAGAAGGAGGAGAAGGGGCCTTGAAGTTACTCATCAGCTGTCATTACCTCAACAACAGACTGAGCAGGCACACTGGTCGCCTGAAAACAGTATTCCTTACTATGATGGGATGCAGAGGCGCATAGTTGCCCCCTAGTTTGAGGGGGCCCAGCATGCATTGTGTGTGTGTGATGTTGGATTATTATTGTTATTATTATTATTATTGTTATTGTTGTTGTTATATCTTGTAGATAGTGATGCATGTTAAAACACTGTGCCATTTATCATATTAATGTTCAAGAACAATTTATCAGAACTGGCTTTGTTGTATTTTGGTACGCAGCAACAAATGCCCAGGCTATCACACTCTTCTGCCCCAAAACCCAGTGATCCTAAACCAAGATATCCCAACTCTTTTAGCAATGGGTCCTTGGCGTATTGAGAACAACTAGAGGAAGGAAATCCTATAGACTAATATTTCAGCTAATGCCTTCTTTGTGAGGCATTCCGCCAAAATATTAATCTGAAGCATTTCCTTCCTGCCGTTTTATTCAGACTTACCCTTGAGTGTTTGCAGTGATGGATATAGCTTTTAATGGACTCACTCTGACTATGGACAGTCTCAAAGGTAGGCAACGAAAAATCACAATGCGATCAGTCTGTACCTGGAACATCTGTACCATGAATGCTCGTAGATTTCCATCATTGATATCAGCCAACTGCTTATATTCCAGAACCAAATCCACAAAGCAGTCACCCACCGATAAATCCTTCTTTTCCATTATTTTAAAAGACTTTAGCAGCAGCTGGGATGACAGAATTTCCACTCTTTGGGGATTCTTATAGAGATTGCACAATATTTTACCAGATTCAGGACATCTTTCATTGTTTTCGAGTGTTTATTTTGGGAATAGCCTCAGCAAGTGTGCTTTAAACTTCATTTACACTCATGAGATACTATTAAGGTTCTTTATTTTAAAAAATAAAAAAATTATCTAATACATTTGAATCTCAATTCTTTCTAAAGCGTTACCTGTTTAACTTCAATTAGCATTGCCATACAGAGTATGATGCTGGAACCGTATTAGATTTACTCCACTGGGATCTTTCAACTAGGGATGTATGGATCAGTCTATTTCACATATGCCCACTCACAAATTAAGACCACTTCATCCATCCTCATCCTCATAATCCTGTTTCCAGATTAATCTGAGATTTTAAAAATTGATTGAAATGTATTTATTTTATCACATATTGCATAGTTGAACAAGTATTTCATCTTAATATACATGTATTTTATTTTAATATACACATTTCCAATCACATTTGATCCTAAAAATACACATCAACACATTTTAGGACATTTTTTGAACTGAAAACTATACCACAAGATTCAGAGTAGCACGAAATATGTGTAATTATATTCTGATTCAATGATTTCTGTGGGAGTCCTCCAACTGCACAGCAACAGAAGTGAGAATGAAACCATTATACCTTCTCTCAAAGCTCATGTTTCTTTAAGGAAGCATTCCTATATGCATAGTTATTTTATTTATTTCATAAAATTTATACGCCGCTTGGCCGTATAAAGGGGAGAAAACCCTCAAAGCGGTTTACAAAAAGATAAAACCAAAAAAGAGAGAAAAATTCACAGCAGCACAAAACATACAACATACATTGACTATTTAAGCATCAGGTTGTCTTGTTTAAACAAGAATGTTTTTCTCAGGTGCCCCCCCCAAAAAAAAGTACAGTGAAGGCACCTGCTTGATCTCAATAGGCAGAGAGTTTCCAAGTGCTGGTGCTGCCATACTATGCGATTAAGTTCTTACAAATGTGGAACAGGTATTATGTGGCCCCTTTAGCAGGGCCAGTTCTGCTGATCTAAAACTAATAGCTGAGCAGGGCTCTACAAGCAAAGCGGAGGAGGGGGAGAAGGACTGCTAACTGTTCAGAACTACATAAGAAGAGCCTGTTGGATCAGGGCTGTCAGGTTTGCAGGTGGTTGCCAGGACTCTGACCTGTCTTTTACAGGTTTTATTTAGTGCAAACTATGTACAGTGCAGAAACCCAAAGTTCATGTCTGTCTCAGTCACTTGCAGATTCCGGGAGTGCCCCCTTCCGGTTTCCCCCCCAACATAAGAACTTGGCCACCCCAAATCTCCGCCTCCCCTCCTTCCGTTTCACCCCTCTGCAAAAACTGGGCCACGGAAGCGGCATGTCAGTTTCCTGACCAGCCTGGCTAAGTGAGGCACTTGGGATCACAGTAGCATCTGTGAGCATTTCCCTCGCCTCGCCCCTCCTTTCCTCCTCTGCTTCACTGGAGGCGTGGCTCTCTCCACTGCCTGACGAAGAGCTACTTCTCAGCAACGTTGGAGGCTCCCTGTATTCTTGTGCCCCCCCCCCTTTCGATGGCAGTCCCCTGACAAGGCACATAGCCCACACAGTCCAGCATTCTGGTCTCACAGTGGCCAAAAATGTCTATAGAAAGTTCATAAGAAACAGCATCTCCCCTCCTGTGGTTTCCAGCAACTGGGGTAAATTCTTCTGTTTTCAAGTTATGATAACTAATCTCCGAATTTCCTGATTTTTTAAAAATTGCATCTGCACCCCAGCTTACCAAAAAAACCCCAACCCTAACTTTATTGCTTTAGAAGAGTATTTGAGGATTATATAACCAGCCCTGTTCACTCAGAGAATGAAATGTACTTAGGAGATGGTCCAAATTCATTCAAGATATTAGATCCTCCCACAGGCTTGGTGGCCTTTGAATAAACTCCAGGCTGACACAACATATGGGGTGAAGAACAGATCCCTTGCTATTCCAGGGCCGGGGAAAAAACTGGGAGGGATGCCTCATTTTGAAAGGTGTGGGCCTGTCCTCCTGCTCTGTGTAAAAGGAAAATTGTGTCACCCAGAAAGACAGCTCACTACTGCAGAGAGCTCCAAAGGAACTTTCCCTCATTGCATGCATCAACAACAAATAACAAATGCATGGAAATGAAAAATGTGTGAGCCAATTCCAGTTATTACTCTATGCAGAATGCCATTTCCCTCCCCCCCCCCTATATTTGGAGTCTCTCACATGACTCTGAAGTCATTGTTGTCACCAGATGTGTGGTTTTCTTCCTCCTTCAGAGATGACTTCATGATCAAACTGGGACTTTATTGCATTTTTGATCCTCCTAAAATCCATGGCTGTGCAAATTAATGTTTTGGGTGCTGGAGATAGTGTGCTTCAGAATGCTAGTTGCAAGAAAGTGCAGGGACATGGAGAATGCTCTTCTGGGCTTGTGGACTTCTAGGCATCTGGCTGGCCACTGTGAGAACAGAATACTGGTCTAGGAGGGCTATCAAACATTATAACTGCAACCATGTTGTGTTTTTTTCCAGCCATGGGAGGTATCGACTCCTCAAACACAAACTGATGCTAGGAGGTCATACTGAATTATATGTTATTGTTATGCTTCTAAAAACGAAACAAAAACCCACCCAAACAATGTGAATCTTGACCCATGACAGTTGGGTGGATGTCTCTGGGGTTGCGCCGCTCATCTCGCTTTACTGGCCGAGGGAGCTGGCGTTTGTCTGCAGACAGCTTCCGGGTCATGTGGCCAGCATAACTAAGCCGCTTCTGGCAAAACCAGAGCAGCGCATGGAAACGCCGTTTACCTTCCCGCTGGAGCGGTACCTATTTATCTACTTGCACTTTGACGTCCTTTTGAACTGCTTGGTTGGCAGGAGCAGGGACTGAGCAACGGGAGCTCACCCCGTCACGGGGATTCAAACCACCGACCTTTTGATTGGCAAGCCCTAGGCTCTGTGGTTTAGACCACAGCGCTACCCGCATCCCATGTGAATCTTGATAAAATGTAATAAGGTTGAATCTACTCTGGAGGGGCACTTCTGCCTGCACATTTCATTCACTTACATGAAAAGCAAGGGGAAGACATCACTGTTTTTAGTTCCAGCATTAGAGTCAATGTGGGTGAAACAGAACTTCAGATTTAACAAATAAGACTTGAACCGAAATAACAAATAACATTGGAATGGCACAGAGAGGACATGGGACAGTTCAGAATGCTTCCAAACTTAGGGCTGCCATATGTCAAGTAAAAATCTGGACATTTTGCTGATTTCCCAAAATTCCCCCCAGATGCTAATTCTGTCATTGGAAAATCTGGACATATGACAACCCTATCAAACTATACTGTAGCTTTGATTAGTAAAGATATGCAAATGACAATTTATTAAGTTGCCTTGTTTCTACTCACCATAATTAAGATTAACCACAGTTAAGGGTTCAGATGACACATTAAACTTCAGTTAATATATATCAGAATGGAAAGCTTTCAATCCCTTTCTCACAGCTATGCCAGCCCAGGACTCACTATGACTTATTCTTCTTGAACTAAGCCATGGTTTAGCATTCTGTCTGGATGCAGCAAAAGTTTTCCTGCATGCAAATAGCACCTTATTCATTCCAGTGAAGTCAAATCTATGCAAGCATTCCTTTGAATATCCAGATGGGCAAGATACTTTCTCCATTTATCTGAATGATTTAGCTGTGAACGAAAGCTCTGGACTGTGGATCAGGGATGGGGATCAGGTATAGATTTTCAGTTGCCATCCGGATGAGGAGTGAGTTAGAAGAACAAGTAACTTTTGCATATGGATGGGAATTGGAGCTGCGATCTTCTCCCCCTTTCTCTCCACACTTTGCACCTCTTGACGGAAAAGAAACTAACACAAACAGAAAGCCTCTTGACTCCAAGGTATAAATGAAGAGCATCAGGCCAGGATCCAAACAGCCCCATAGCCATGCACAAATGCTTCCACATGTGTACAAAAGCTTCCCTGGAGGCTGTTGTCCAACCGCAGCTCTTTGCACCGTGTTGGACGCTGTTCTTGAAAATCCCTTGTGTTTCAAGACAAGCTTTTCAGGTTTGGGAGCATTGTGGTTAGGGGGGCTCAGCATCCCTATTGCATATATGGGACTCCCCACACAGTCCTTTGAATCCAGGCCCACAACTATTTTCACCATCTGGCCAGGACTTCAAGAACATTTGCTCCACTCCACTGAAGTCGATGGCAAAACTCCTGCCAACTTTAATGGAAGTAACACCAAGCCTGAAATTTAAGTTTCAAGGAATGCTGAACTGTGAAACAATCTACTTTGTTTTTCCTTTTACCCTTACGAAACAATTTGATTCCTCATAAATCATCCATATGCATGTCACTTTCCAGCAGAAAGGGTATTCAAACAGCAGAAATGTTTATAGATAGAGGCAAAGGCAAACAAATGTTATTAATTTCATCTAACTCTAGAGAAATTAATTTTAACACTTGCCAGAAGGTGGTTTGCTATGCAATAGGATCTCACCCAAACATGTTTCCTTGCTCCTCTTCTCCAAAAAGACTTCCAAAGGCAATGGCACCATGTGAAAAACAACAACGGAAACTCTCCGTCAAAATTTATTAGAGGTATTGCTAACTGTGCAACCCACAAAATAAACCAAGCCTGGGACATATGCTAAAAAGGAGGCCCATGGATATATTTGTATGGGGTGGGGGAGTATTCTGGGCAAAGGGAACCTTGTAAAAAGATTAATAAACATGGGCACTCATTACCTAAGTGATACAACTTGCACTTCTCACAAAGCCAAGCTGCACAGTGGTAACACGGAACAGTAACTTAAGGAACACTCACATTTAAGTAATTCACTGAACCTTGGCTCTCTTCTCAGGAGCTATATTTTTTCCACCAATGGCTACTACTGACGATGGCTATATTTGTATCACGAAGCCTCTATAAAGGGACATCAAAGAATTGCAATGGAAATGGAAATTGGTGCAGAAATTGCCAATGTTTGTTTATTCATCCCATGTCCAGAACAGAAATCAATCGATGGCTATAATCAGCATTCAGTGTTGTTGTTGCTTGCAGTCCACAAACAATATGTGATTGATTTGCATGGTTTCCCCTATTTGCATTGTTTCCTTTACAATGAAATGCAAACAGGGTAGACAACATAATTTATGTAATTTCAATACAGCAGACAAATAATATGGTTTTGAACAGAAGGCAAACTTCAGAGCAACAGAAACAGTGCTGCATGTGAGGAATACAGGTACAAATGGGAAATGATGCCTTTTTACATCCCTATCTCTATGCCACTAAACACACATTTTATTTTATTTTTGGCTGGAGAATGGCATCACAAAAATCAGAGAAGTATCTGTGTTGAAGTATAGCTGCATTTTGGCTTGCATATTGTTTCAAGAAGCATGAATGAAAATGCAAACAAAGCCTCAATTCTCCCCCCAAACCTGCTGATGGGATTGTGCTTCCAGGCTAGAGACCAGAGCTACCAAGTGGATTTGAACCTGGCAACCCTCAAGTGCCTATGGAAGATAGGTTAGTGACCAAATCCCCTTGGCTAAGTGTGTTCCCTCCCATTAAGATGACAAAGAAATATTCCAGACAACATTGAGAGTACTGGGACGAAGCCTGTGGCTTTTCGGAAAGAGCTCCCTCAGATCTCTGAAATCCCATTGCATTTGTCTCCATCTCTGTTACATTTGCTGCTTTTCAAATCGCCTGAGTTATGTTCACAAAGGCCAAGATAAATACAGCATCACGATACAGCAGGCAACCGCTGCCCCTCCAAACAGCATTTATCAACTATCTCTCATTGTTTGCTGACAGATGGATTTGTGTGCGGAATCGTAGCTGAATCAATGAAAAGCAAGTCCAATTGAATCCATTTGCGCACATGAAGCCTATTCCCACTTGATACCATCAAAAGCCGTCTTGGTGGCTAGTGATGCTGCAGCTGTGCAGAGAGGGCTGCTTTTTTGGAAAGGTGTATCATATAACCACATTTCTTGGCATGGCTTGAATATTGAACGCTTGGAGGAAACCAGTCTTGCCTGGATTTGACACTTCCTGTGTAATAGCTTCCAAACAATACATCTATATGTATAACTCTCTCCTGCTCCCTTTGCATCATTACTGATGTCTGAAGAAAGCTGATAGATGCTTCAGTATGTTAGACTTTATCCAGATGGGTACTTTGGGGAGGGAGCATCACAACTGAATTTTCAGAGAAAGATCATTCAGGGTGAGTTGCACCATTCTCAGAATCAACAGACAATACAATGCAAGTCAAATTGGAATTATTTGCAAACCGGGGACCCATGTAGTTGTCTACTGTGCTCTTGCACCTCCTTTTCTTTCTCTCCTTTTGCTGCTATAGCTAGCAAAAAGTTAAAAGAAAATGGCAGGTCTCTGTCCCAAGGAGCTTACAATCAATGTGAGGGTGCTTCTTTTTGGGGGGGGGATTTTAAGAGGTGTTAAAACAACTTAATAAGCATAGGCAAATCTTTCAAGGGGGTCTGGCTCAGGCAGGTTATCTACAGAAGTGCTGTGGAATGTGACAATGACATCTTTAGGTTCACCATTCCGGCTCCCACAGAGCCAGCTATGTTAACAGATCCCCACGGGTCAATTTTATATTTTCTCTCTATATAATAAAAATGTAAGAATGTCATCACACAGCCACCATTGAAGTATTTGTAGTGCCATATCACAATCCTTGATTTTCATTGTGTGGGAGGGGAGCAAATGTGAAAACAGCAGTAGCCATGGCATAGGAGCAAGATGGGAAAAGCACTAAGAGGGGGAAAGCAGTGGTTTAAAACAATGGTGGAAATTTGAATAAATCAGGGATAAAGGGAACTGAGAGGGAGATGGTGGTTTTAACCAACAGCAGAGCTTTGAGTAAACTACTATGGAATATTTGAGGGCTCAACATCCATTATTGCTCTCACATAAGGCAGCTGAGCAATGGAAGAGGGAGACGTTTGAGTATAGTGAGAAGGGAGGAACACTGAAAGGAAAATGAGTGACTGTTTTAAACAATGGCAGAAGTTTGAGTAAAGTCGGGGTGAAGAATCACTGAGAGGAAAACTGTGGTTTTAAACAACAGCAGAGGTAAAGGGTTTCCCCCATGAGGTTTCCCCCATATGCTTTCATCAGGATGATGCCGAAACTAAGAATCTATTTTGCAACGACATGGTAACACAGCTTTCCGGGAGTGGGTTGCAAATCTAGATTCAACACAATTCCACATCAAGGTGCTAAGCACTTTCATCTCCCACAAACCTCAGTGAGAAACCAAACACTCAGCACCTCACTGGCAAAGCTCAACACCTTGCAGGATTGGGTTCTTTCGGCACTGTAATTAACTCTATCACTTCAGTTAACATTTGATCTCAGGCAGCACATTTTGCATGGGAGGCGCTACAGACTGTTAGGCCATGTCTTCGCTCTCTGATGTCTGCTTCAAGGAGCCCTTGTGTGCAATGCAAAACAAGGCAGCAAAACCCCAGCCATTTGAGAGAATTATATCTGATGGCATTTACGGAAATTGCAAGACATAAATCAGCTAATTCAGCAAATGGCTTTTTTTAAAAAAGGAAAGGGGGGGGAGAAAGAAAAGAAGAATTGTTTTTAGCAACAACATGTCTGTAATCTAGACCAGAAACAGAAGGGGTGGGGGTGGAAATTCAGACCCCAGTGATCCAGGTTCTTTTTCTTCCCAAGCTTTATGATTTATAGCCCTGAATTTAAAGAATGCGAATTAAGACACGTGTTTGGTGACTGAAATGCGTATTCCACAGCTCTGCATGTGTGTGTGTGTGTGTGTGTGTGTGTGTAGGAGTATTGCAGAGTATAACACAGATGTTAAGAACTACAGCAGGAAATGTTGCCTTAGGCCCGCAACATTTGTCATTGTAAACTCCAGTTCCCCAATCCTTCCCGGTTGTTTTCCAGCAACATACTTAGCATGTGACCTTTATGTGGCTGCACGGTTTCTCCCAACTGTTTTCATAGCTCATAAAGCGTTTAGGAAGTGTTTATAAAAATTGCTCGAGGAACCTGTGCCACAGAGATCTTGAGTTGGGGTCTCCATGGCCCAACTTCGATTTAGTTCACAGAGAAGGGATAATTTTTGTGTGTGCGCGCATATTGTAAATGCCCTAGTAACATCTGTACACGAAGCCTCCTGGGGAAACACCGAGACACAGTCAGGTTTAATGTGTGTTATTTGGCCAAGTTTCTCGCACATGTGATGCTTGACTTACTTCCCCTATGAAATAACACATGCAAGTGCTTTCCTTTCCTTCTTTATTGATGGTCACTTTCAGTTATCTGACTGCGGTGGGAAGAGATATTATGTCATAAACACCACAGCAACATCTGCAAAGAATCCTCGTGGAATGCAGCATATTAGCTGTCAAACCCAAAGTTGACACTCGGATCAAAAGTCCACAATGTATGGCACTTGACCCATCATCTTGTGAGTATTCGCACGGCTTTTCAAGTGCGCTGTTGAAATTGGCTGCGGCCAGAGATAAGTCACATCCAAAATCTCAGGGTACTGCTCCCTCAGAGAATGCTCTGAAAGAGGCACAGGGAAGCACAGCCATGTCAAACTAAGACGTGTGGGGGCTTGGTATCACAAACAGGTAATTCAGATGCCACAAATGGAAGATCGGCAATAAGGTTCCCACACCCCACCCCACACCTTATCAGAGGGCCCATCTGAACTATACATTTAAACCATATCATACCATTTTCAACAGCCATGGCTCCCCCCAAAGACTCCTGGAAATTTGTTAAGGATGCTGAGAGTTCTTTCCCCAAAAGTGTTTCCCCAAAAGTGTTAGAGTTCCTGGGGAAGAGAAATTGATTGTGAAACCAATATGAGAATTGCAGCTTTGTAAGGGAGATGTTGTTGTTTAGTCATTTAGTAGTGTCCGACTCTTTGTGACCCCATGGACCAGAGCACGCCAGGCACTCCTGTCTTCCACTGCCTCCCGCAGTTTGGTCAGACTCATGCTGGTAGCTTCAAGAACACTGTCCAACCATCTCGTCCTCTGTCGTCCCCTTCTCCTTGTGCCCTCAATCATCAGGGTCTTTTCCAGGGAGTCTTCTCTTCTCATGAGGTGGCCAAAGTATTGGAGTCTCAGCTTCAGGATCTGTCCTTCCAGTGAGCACTCAGGACTGATTTTCTTAAGAATGGATAGGTTTGATCTTCTTGCAGTCCATGGGACTCTCAAGAGGTAAGGGAGATAGTACTTTCCTAACAACTCTCAGAAGCCTTAGCATACTACAGTTCCCATGATTAATTTGGGGGGGGGCATGACTGTTGAAAGTGGTATGATACTGCCCTCACTGAACAGCACAGCTTTCCTGCATGAAGGATAAATCCTGATTAAATTCAGGGGAGGGGACACATGCTGGCATTTTGATGTCAATAGCATCCTGCGGATGCTGCAAAAAGCTTGCAGGCATGAGGAGACCAATCCCACAATAAACCCCCATTTGGAAGCACCCTGCTTGAAAAGACCACAGCTAGCCAAAGTAATTAATGAAGCTATATTTCTTGCTAATGCAGATGTTGCTTGCTTCCCCCAGGAAATTGAATTTTCATGAATTTCACATTTCCCCTCATTACCTCAGCCTCAGAAGAGGGAAATGTTAATTTCTATTTTTTCCAATTTGTGTTCTGTTAAGTATCCTTTGCCAAGGGCAAGTGTTCCAAAGCAGCACACGGAGAGAAGAGGTGTATGGCATTTTAAACTGAATGCTGCAATTGCAGAATACAACAGGTGACTGCAGAACCCTCTACTTCGGAAAAGTGAGTCTTCTACAGGAATCACATGCACTGCTTATAAAATCATTGAGCATTCTAGGCTATCTAGTCCAATTTGCCACTCAGTGCAGGAAATGTGGTGCTAGAGAATCTGGCTATCTGGTCCCTGCAGCCAGAAATGAAGAATCCACCACTCTCTTAGTTAGTAATTGCTTCAATCATCGGGTTGCTCTAACTGCTAGTAAGTTTCTCCTGAAGTTCCACCAACATCTACCCTAGTATAACATAAGCCCATTGGATCCAGTCTTTGCCTCTGGGCCTCCGCCTTCTTCTACTGTATGTGACAGCCCCTCTGGTATTCGGAAGCAGTCATCTCCAATAGCAACAAAGGTTTGGGCTGTTATTCTCTCAAAATGGAACTATACCGTTGGTTTGAATCTAAAATGGGTCCTATTGGACAGTATCCTTCTACAAGCACAAAGTCTTTTAATTGAGCAGTACAACTTCCTCACCCTCTTCTCTCCCTCTTTGGCCCCTAAGTTCTGGGAGAGAAGGAGAAGAGGAAGAAGAGGAAGAGGGGGAGGAAGACGAAGATGAGGAGGAGGAGGAGGAGGAGGAAGAAGAAGAAGAAGAAAGAAGAAGAAGAAGAAGAAGAGGAAGAAGAAGAAGAAGAAGAAGAAGAAGAAGAAGAAGAAGAAGAAGAAGAAGAAGACAGCAGCAGCAAAAAATGGTTGTTGTTGTTGTTGAACTGAGCATTGTCTACACTGACTGGCTAGTGGCTCCCTGGGGCTTCAGGCAGTGTTCTATCCCAGCCCTACCTGAAGACACCGGAGGGTGAACCTGGGACCTTCCACATGCAAAACCCTTCCCATAGCACTATGCAAAGTTCTTCATGCATTGTGCTGGAAACTGGTGGGAAAATATGAATATACTGCAATGGATAAACTGACTAATTATGTGTGGGTAAAGGAAGGATGACAGAGAACAAATGTCTTTGAGGCAAAGTGGATGCTCTTTATTGAGTTCTGGAATAACAAAGACATGGTATAATATATGAACGTAATGTTTTCAAGATGTTTTAATGTGTCAGATTTGAGATGTACATGCTTTTTAATTAAAAAAATGAATGTTGGCTTGCTTCTTCAGCCGTTGGAACCAACCTAGCATCACTTACAGCCGCTTCTCATGAGTTAGTTGAGGTTGTTTTGTTTTTTTACTCAGGTATTCATAGGCATATACAGTGTTGATTAGACAGAGTACATCCATGAGCACCTCTAGACTGCCAGTCTTTTGCAGGACGAATTCAAGCATGCAGGGAGAATTCAGTTTGCGCAATTAAAATGGATTAAAGCGCTCTGTCAGCCTAGTGGAACAAATCCTCCTTTTAAAAAAGAAACTGACCTTTTGCATTGAAAAGCGTGGAATGAATGAATGTTTAACACAAAGATGCGTAATCACCCATCAAGAAAATTAGGATGAATGTTCATTGCTTTATTACCTCCCTGCAAACAAATCAAGCTGAATGCTCAATAAATGGGTCATCTGGAAGAGTCCCATGTCTTTCAAACAAGAATTTGGTTAGTAAATATGAATGATGTAGAAGTTGACATTCCTGGTAAAACATGATCTGTGGTGATTGCAAGTGTTCATTTATAACTGTCTTTGAATCATAGTGAGTAGAGGGGGTAGGGGGGGTTAATCCAAGACCTGCTTGTCCATTCAAAGCTATCAATTAATTATGGCCAAGAAAGTATTTTTGAAGATGAAATTGGGTGAGGCTGAAAAGGGATGTACCCATTGGGTTGATGTAGCCATTTTTATAGCAATCATGAGTATCTACCTAGAAGTGAATTATAGGTTTCCTAAACTTTTATTATACCTCTAATTTTTAGGAGAAATCCTGCCAGCAAATTGCTCCTCTTGTGAGCCACACAGCTGGCCAGTGTTTGAGGGAGAAATAATGCTAGACTAAGCTAAGCTCTCTTTTTTTTAATCTAACATGTTCATTCTTTTGAGCAGCTGACTTGAGATGAAAACAAACCCTGGTTTAGGAAGGAGGCAGGGAGCCTCAGGCCCAAGGGGACAATGCAGCCCTCCACTCCTATCTATTTGGCCCTTGGGACTGTCTCCAGGCTATGCCCCCTCCCACTGGCCACTCTCTCCTTGAGTGCTTTTGCCTGGCTGGAATGTGCCCTTGAACTGTGAAAATGGGTGGTATTCAATTTAGAGGATACTCACTGAAATAAATTAACATGTCAAGTTAGGTCTGTTGGGAGGGATTCAACTAATGAGCTCCACTGGCGAAACCTATGCAAGGAGGTAATGTGGACATCAAGATGAAGAAGGTTCCCCAGTCGTTGCTTAAGAGGTAATGTGAATAAGCCCTCATTTCAGAACTGGCCTTACCATGAGGCAGAGTGAGGCAGGTGCCTCAGGCAGCAACTATAGAAGGGAATGCTGTGTGTGTGTGTAAGCCACTGTCCTCAGGGTGCAGTGGAGGATGAAGATTCAATGGTCTGCTGAGCTTTCATACTGGGAATGGTATGCAATTTTTCTGCTTCAGGCAACAAAATGTCATGAGCCAGCCCTTCCTCAGTTAGAATGGATCATAGCTCAGTGACTGACATGTTTTGCTTGCATCCTTTCAATCTTTCACATTTCCTATTATGACTCGGAAAAACTCCTGAAATCCTGGGATGCCACTGCCATTTAGTGTAGCTAATGCACCACTGGTGTAGATGGACCAGTGGTATACTTGGTATAATGAACTTCCTGTGTTCCTGTGACAATGCTCTGCTAGTGAATTACAGTATGACATGTAGTGAATTATAATATGATAGCGCTGAACGAGCGGAAGTATTTTTTGGCATTTAGTTGGGCATTTTCTTAGGCAGTAAATGTCCATCAAACTTTTCAACTGTAAATCTCAGAGGTAACTAAAGAGAACTTTGTATTTAGATTCAGGTCCTTGTAGAAAAATAGACAAAGCTTGATTAGTAAGAATTTTTACTAGGTCTTCAGTCTAATCAAGAAGCAAACAGGCAGGAAGAAAGACATAACTAAATAATAAAATCAAGCTTGATATTTTTCTTAGCTAGCCTAGTGTAAACCTTAATTCCAATGACAGCAGCACAGTCATCCTGGTTGCCTTTGATGTAAAGGAGAGTTTGCTCTAGGGCCTTCTGGATTTTAAGAACATAAGGAGAACCCTAATGATTCAAATTAAAGACCCTTCTAGTCCAACATTCTGTTCTTACAGTGGCCAACAAGATGCCTAAAAGAAGCCTACAGGTTGGAACTGAGCACAACTGCACTCTTCACTGCGTGACCTTATAGAATTAGAGGTAGAAAAACTTCTCTTTGTGTCCACTTCCTCCACAACATGTTATGTGGCAACCTTAGGAATATAGGAAGCTGCTTTATTCCAAGTCAGATCATTGGTCCACCTGGCTCAGGTCTGTCTACACTGAGGGGCTCTCCAGTATTTCAAACAAGGCACCCTCTCAGGCATACTTGGAGATGCTGGGTGCTTTGCCACTGAGTTGAGTCATGGACCTTTGCAATCATTCCTCATGGCGTTCCTCTGATCACCCAGTTACCTTTTTCAGAAACTTTCCCAGCTCTACAATATCCATATTAAGACACAGTAACCTGAACTCTATTCCGTGGGGTTACATTGTGATGTTGCCCATTTTATTTATTATTTATTTCATAAAATTTATATACCACATGCACAGAGACAAATGTATCTGTTTGTATAAATACATTTGAAACTCAGAAATGAAATGGAGTATTTATGTCCCTTTTGGCTTGAAAGTTATCATACTCTAACAACCAAAACGTGTTGAAAAGCAAGTACTAATACAAAGCTGAGTTGGACTATTTTTGCAAAATGAAATTGATGCTATCAGATTTGGGCTCATAGAGAGTAGACCAGGAGCTGCTAGCTCATTATAGAAATCCTTGCCTCCTCTTTATGAGGTGATGTACATCAGGCTTCCATAAGCTGGTGCCCTTCAGATGTTATGTACCCCAACTCCACACTTCTACTGATTCCCACCTGCAACAGAAATGTGAAGACTTTTCTTGTTGTTTTCAGTACCAGGAGCAACAGTCATCTGGGGTGCTAAAAACAACAACAGATGACTGGATCTTCAATGACCTCTCACAAACCCTTCCACCAGATTTCCAGTTTGGTGTATATGCGTATATTTGTGTGTGTGTACACAAGTATTTCATTACTCGTGGATTTAGATTTGGGAAGGCAGGCAGACTTTACCCATTTGGAAGAGGCAGGGTAGGATAAACGCCCAGACATGGCGTCAGCCTGCCACCACTAATTCTGATTGGATGTAGCAGCTATCTGAGCATAGCACAATAGAGAGATTACTTGCTCCAATGTTTCAGCTCTTATGAATCCCAATAAGTGTGTGTGTCTAACTGTCACACTGTTTCTACAACTGGATTGTATTGGGCTATCCAAGAGCAAAACAAACATTGAACACAGAACTCTCATATGTATGGTATTAATATACAAAAATGTCAAACACAAATTCTGATTAAACCAATTAAGGGGAGCTGTGCAAAACTTGCAAATTCTTACAGGCCCAGAAATGTTCATGGTGGCCCTGGTGATGTAGCTGTGGCTTCCTTCCTGCTTTTTTATTTTTAATCTATTTTTTTCTTCCTCTGGTGCCTTCAGGCTTCTTAAACATTGTGAACTTTTGCAAAACATCAGCTTGCTATCAAAACCATCCGTCCTCCGGTCTCCCTTAGTCCAGTCTCTGACAGATAGCCTTTTCTTTTCATTCACAGTGTCTCTCTGTTTCACTGTCCTCACTGGCTATGTTTGGAAAGTTCAAAACCATTTTCCTAATGTTCGTTCATGACAATGAATGCAAACCGTATGTTTTGGCGAAGGCCTCTGAAGGGATGCGCATCTTAAACAATGACAACAACAAAACCAACCCATGTTCAGATCCAACACATTTCTCTAGCTAATGGTTTGCTAAACGGAGCACTGTGTGTGGCATTATTACTTTAAAGGAAAGTTGTGTGTGCAGATATAACCCTTTGTCATTCTTTAAAATAATAATAATAATTAAATACTGTACAGTATGTTGTGTGGGTCCAAGCAATGAAACACAAGCCTGCTCATTTGTTCTTAACATAACCCTGACCTGGGAAGATGACCATCTCTGGGGTAGGAGATGATTTAATTTCCATGCACCTAAGAGGTTTGTTTTCCTTTGGCATCAAGGCAGCAGATAAGTGTCAAATTCTGCAAAATCGGGTATTCGAGTTTGGGGATGTAAAAGTCTCCCTAATGGGACCAAACGTAGACCACTGAGATTAATTTACGTCAAGCCCACAGATGGGCCTAAAACCACCAATTGAAAATAAATAAATGTATATTCTTCGCTGCAAAATGTTTTCCCGCTTTCAGCTTCTATTCTGGCTTTCAAGTATTTTCTGCTCACGACAGCTTATGTAACCAGTACTTCATGGGGAGGGAAGGGCACATTTCAGACATTCGGAGTTTCTCCTTTACAGTCTTTGGACCGAAGGAAATGGTTAAATTCGTTCATCTGGAACATTGAAATTTTATAACTGGGATTAGTTATGAGATGCCCATCTCTTAGCACTTCTGGGGGCGGGGGAGGAAATAAATGAGTTACTTGCTCTCTCTCCACCACCACCTGCCTTTAGCCTCAGTGTACTTCCAAAGCTAGGAGGGGTGATCAGTTGTCTAGTTTGGGTTGAGCTTTCTTTTCCCAGGCCCCACTGATTCTATAGGTGTGATTCAAGGAATGGGATGTGTTAGCCCATTTTGCAGTCATCTAATTCACGGGTTGTTGCTGTTATGTTTCTAAACTGCCCTTCATTCAAATATAACCATGTGAAACATGAAACCAGCAATAAAACATTTAAAAAATATATTAAAGCACTTGTGAGGAACCTCCAACATTATTTGATGTCATCTGTCAATCTTTGATGTTATCTATCAACCTAGCCACTTTCTGCACTAACTGTGGCTTTCCTATGGTTGGATTGTAAATTTTGCAGATTTTATGTGAATGTTATGCATCTTAGGTACATTTTGCAGAATTTACATCTAATTCTCCAAAAGGAAATGTGAAATAAGAGAAATGTATGTAAAATATATAAACTAGTTGAAAATTAGTCACACCCTCTTTTGCTTTTTGCCTCTAGCTGTGCTCCTCATTTGAAAGCAGACCTTGAAGTTCAGAAAGGTTTGAATCCGGTCCTCAGACTGAAAGCACCATCCATGCCATAAAACATTATAAAATTAGATTCATATTAATTTCAATAAAGTATTCAGCTCTGGCCAATCTCAAAAATATAAAAACAAATACACCCTGATGTCCCAGCTAAAGGCTTGAATGAATGAACGTGTCTTTAAAAGATGCCAAAACACAGTACTGTTTGTATATCCAATTGTATATCCAAAGGGAGGGAGTTCTGCAATTGGGGTGCCACTGTAGGGAAGACCATGTCTTATGTCACAATCAACTAAGTAGTGTCCATTGACAGCATCACTAGGAGAACCTCACCAAATGATCTCAGAGACATATGGAACAAGGTGCTCTTACAGGTATTTGGCTTCCAAGCTTTTTAGGGCTTTGCAGATTGAATTGACTCAGGTGGTTTATAGATTTATAAATTCCCAAAAGCCAGATGTTAATTAAAGCCCTTTTAATAGTGCTGAAAAGTGTCATTAGATGCCAAAAATGCCAAGTGAAGTGGGAGACCTCAGGGAAGGTATTGTAGCCCAAAAACATCTGAACAAGAAACAAGTAACACATAAGGGCACTCAAAAATATAAACCAGAAGGTATTTCATTCCCAACTAAACAAAAAAAAATATATATTATTATTTTCCAGCACAGGCTCAAATATATCACATAATTAAATTCTCTTTTCCTTTTTATTTTGTTGTTAATTAGAATAGGAAGAAACAAAATTTGCTTGACCAGGGCCCCCTTTGCTGTTGCTGTCAGAGAATTGTTAACCACCCAGACCCCCAGCTTCAAAGGAAGATACTGCTGTGTTTATTTCTGTGTTTATCTCAAAGCCGGTATGATAGGAAGAATTATCTGTGCCTTCAAGCCAAGATCCTTTCTGCTCATCTAGCCTTCAGCCTAGGCATAGGCCTATATTGATAATCATGGCTTACTGAAACTGAACGTTGGTTCATATGGCAGGCAGTTCCATCCCTTCTGTACACACACACCCTGAACTTGGAAAATAAGCCTTAAAAGGACCCCATAAATAGTAAGACACATCCATTGACTCACCCACTTTTCTCTCTGGTACCACCTGTCACTGGGATGAAGCCCCTGGAAGGTTATGCACAACAGAATGAGGACTTGAGGGTGGGAATGGTTCTGCAGAATGCAGAGGGTCTGTCTCAGAGGGGAGGGTATGTGCACTGAGCCAAGGCTCAAATGGAAAATCATTCACACTGCTGGAGTTAGTCATTTTTTCTGGTTTCTGGCAGCATATTGGAGTGTTCAGTTGCTCATTAAGCTGCAGTACTGAGCCAACGTTCCACAGTCAAGGATTTGGTTGTAGGCACCCATCTCTACTAGACAGGCCTGATTATTCTGGGGTAAACTCCAAGTACCAGAGATGATAATTGCATGGATGTCTTATCCAGCCCATCTCTTGGCTTTTCTCAGATCCTTCTTATAATAATGTAGAAGTGGCCACTCATTATAGAACCGCTTCCGTTATGGGCACATGGCCAACTCTTCTGCCATGCCAGTTCCTAGAACCACTTCCTAGGTCCGATTTCTGTTTTGTGTTTTTGTGTTTTTATTTAATACTATTGGAGCCTGCAGAGTGTCTGCGGAATTATCTGGGGACTAATATATTGCCTTTTGAAATAGAATCAGGCCCAGTCACATGCCAATCTGATCTTGGAGGTGTTTCAGGACAAGACATGTGAATATATTTCCTTGGTCAATTATGAGAGCTAAAAATCCCGAAAAAACCTTCTTGACTGAGGGCCTTTCCAGGCACACTGTTTATAGCACATAACTGCTGTTTGTTCTGATGCTTTGGGAGGAGATATTGTAGTGGACTGTCCATAGCACTCACTTGCATGCCACTGGCCTTTTGTGCATTCCTTTGGAGGGTGGGTGAGCTTTTTCCCCATACACGCCAAATATAGGATGTGGTTGGACTAAAAAAAGTTCTGTAGATAGCCACACCCCTTCCATTCCCTTGTTCCTCCAATCAAATGTTGGTGTTATGAACATTGTTTTATTTACTTACACATTTATAATCCACACTTTTGGTTCATATACCGTATTTTTCACTCTATAAGAGGCGCCAGACCATAAGATGCACCTAGTTTTTGGAAGAGGAAAACAAGAAAAAAAATATTCTGAATCTCAGAAGCCAGAACAGAAAGAACTTATGGTAGTTCGTTCCAGAGGTCCATTCTTAACATGAACATGATACCGCTGCCGTGCGATTTCTGTTCTCATCCTGAAGCAAAGTTCTTAACCCAGGGTACTATTTCTGGGTTAGCGGAGTCTGTAACCTGAAGTGTCTGTAACCTGAAGCGTCTGTAACCCGAGGTACCACTGTATAGAAATGTGCTTGTGTGGCTGGATGAGTGCAATATTCCAGGATAGTGACAGATTGACAATGACATCATATGGAAGCATGCGGGTGGGGGGGACTGTAAAGAAATAGCTGTTATAGCACTACAACTGCTATGCCTGAAAGGGGCATATAATATTGCTGGGTAGCAGTTATATATACACCAATATTTTTATTAGATTTTGTGTGTGGCTGAGCTACTGTGAGGCCTCGACTCAGCTAAGTGAAGTTATAAAGTGTAATTACCAATCTAATCTAGTCAAGAGACCTTGTCATCTTCAGCTACTTTCACAGCAACTCACCACCTCTAATAGTTTAGAGACACAGAACAGTGGCCAAATTGTAAAATGAATGAGAGCATTCAAAATGGTTCAAGTTTGAATGACTGAGAATCCTGAAAATTAACCAGAAGGAATAAGGACTATTTCCTTTGATAGCTGGAAATAAACTCTACATGTTAAACGTGGGGCTCCCTCGCTTGAGGAAGAGTGCACTGCATTTCTTAGGGATGCAACGTAATCCCATCCTCAGAGCCGGTCATCACAACTGCTTCCAAATCAGTTAAGGATTGCATCTCCACTAGCTGCTGATAACCTTTCAGTAGTCTAGTCAGATCTTTTACTCATGGAAGAAGAACACTGTGTGGAGCTCAGCATGCCCAGGGGAGGGGAAGAAGCTGCACAGATTGATTACAGGGCAAAGGTGTAATGACATCACCATGAAAACTCATTTCACTTCTCTCTATGTGTTCAATTAATAATGTCGGCTTCAGCCAGCAAACCACCTGACCATCCTTTCTTACCAAGACATTTGCCAGAAGGAGAGTGATGCATATGAAGACTGCAGGCTTAAAGGTCAGCCACAGGGCAGAGCACTGGAAATGTATTCCAAGCAAACACAGAAAGCCTGTTCTAGTTCCTTGTTCTCCATTAAGAAGCAGGGGAGCCAAACATTTTCTGTGTTTCGTAGCCAAGGACGTGCTAGCAAAGAAAGGGGAGAGCTTTTATGAACATGACGGCAAGAGAGCAGTAGCCTCATTGCTGAGGGGAACCATATCAAAAAGAGAGCAGGGTGAGCTCTTAATGCTTTTCTTCTGTCTGTTTTCTATCCTATGAAATAACCTTAAGTAGTCCAGCCCTTATTATTATTACATTAAGGCATATTCTCTGGCCTCTGGGGTGTAGGGGAAGGGTAGTCATTTGAATTTTAGTAGGGCTTCTGTCCAAAGTTAGTCCAATGCAGAGTAGACCCATTAAAAACAATGGAGCTAATATTTATGGCTATTAATTTCAACAGGTCTGTTCAACCCTAGATGTATTTTCAACACTATGAGTTTTCAAGTAATCACCACCCAGCCCCAGCAATAACCTGCATAGGTGTAATGGACATTTTATTTTTATTTGTGGTGTTGGTTTTAATCTCCAGGAACTAAGAATTCCACCAACTATGACTTTCCACTTCCTTTCAACTGATTCATTTTCGAGAATTTGGTCCTTCTTGAAAGAATGTGTGTTGTTGTTTTTTAATGGCAAATAATTCTAATAGTTTTTTGCCAAAGACATTCTATTTATTTTCTTTAAAAATCCAAAATATCTTTTCATCCAAATGGATAGGATGACATTCAACAACAAATAACAACAATATCAACAACATATGATAGATGTATAACAGAATCCATCGTAAAAACATTAAAACAAGAGACAACAGCTTCAAAGCCCGAAAAGCAGACTAAATAGAAATGCAAGATCTTTTAAATCCCCAGGCAAGCAAGAAAGTGTTATGTAATGTTGAGACCAGTTTTAGAATGCCATTTTCACTCAGCCTTACCTTAAACTAACATTCCAATTATTATTTTTTTACACAATGTTGCCCTTCTTCAAATAAAATATGGCTATCCTGGATGTTGTGAGCAGACAGTTACTATTTCTAAACAGTTCAACAACGCTTACATTTCATGCTGGGCATCATATAAGATGAAATGAAATGTCCTTTGCAACTCCAGCCACCTCAGTTATTTCTGTGATATTGTTCTGCAACTCAAAAACATCATCAGTGTTTGGTTTAGGAGTACAATCATTAATCTTTAGTACGAAGAAGTTTTGGGGCATTGAATTCCTAGCCACAGTGAGTCCGCAGGTAAACTGGCTTCTTTTAAGATTTTAGTTTATTGGCTCTTTTTGAAACAAATGGTACCTCCATTTTCAGTGTGATATGTCCTGTAAATCAGGGGTAGCTAAGGTGTTGACAGGAGCAAGCCAGCAGTAACTCACACCATGCACATTGGAGTTAACTCTTTATTAGCTAGAACAGGATCTGCACAGATCGATGGAGCGTCAGGCCTGATGAGCACAGGAACTCTTTCCTTGTAGGTCTTGCTTCTATGGATCAGTTGCTGAGACTGAAGGTCCCTGCCTCCACACAGCTGCCTAAGTCCCCTCCTCTCCAGGGTTCCCCCCTCCAAGAAATTGGAGACTGTGCCTATGTGTCTGCATTTGCACCTCCCACTTCATGCCTCATCTGGTTCTGGTAGACAAGCAGGGCGTGGAGCTTGTCACATCAAGGAGAGGGAGACACATCACCAGACTCTTCTCATCTCTGACTTGACCTCCTTCCACCTCTGCTTTTGCTCCTGCCTCTGATTCAGAACTTCTCTCTGCCACAAACTCTCCCAGCTCACGAAGCCCTGTTACCCTTTATCTCCCGATACCTCCTCTTTCCAGTCTTCTCCCTCTTCTCCCTGTGAACATTCATCATTGTCCCACAGAGCCAGTGTGGTATAGTGGTTAAGAGCGGTAGACTCGTAATCTTGGTGAACCAGGTTTGCATCCCCGCTCCTCCACATGCAGCTGCTGTGTGACTTTGGGCTAGTCACACTTCTCTCTAAAGTCTCTCAGCCTCACTCACCTCACAGAGTGTTTGTTGTGGGGGAGGAAGGGAAAGGAGATTGTTAGCCGCTTTGCGACGCTTTAGGGATATCAAATCCAAACTCTTCTTCAAGCAGAGGCTTGACAACCATATGTCAGGAGTGCTCTGATGGTGTTTCCTGCTTGGCAGGGGGTTGGACTCGATGGCCCTTGTGGTCTCTTCCAACTCTATGATTCTATGATTCTTCATTGCCACTCCCACTCCACTTTGAGCCTTCTTCCTTGGTGGTTCCCCAGCTGGTTCCTCCCACCATTCCTCTGTGCCCAACCAGTCCATGTCAGCTGTGCCCCCCAGATATTTTTGGACTCTTAACTCCCAACAGTCCCTGCCTGCCTGGCCAATAGCCAGGAATTATGGGAGCTGTGTTCCAACAACATCTGGAGGTCCACGGCTTAGCCACCCCTGATGTAGCTCTTGCTTCCAGCTATGATTGCAACCCGCCTTCTCTCTAATATGTCCTCCGTCAACTTGCTCAACAATCTGTCAGACACTTTTGTTTTTGCACGAGCTTACAACAAGCTGTCCCTCTTTAGATGTCTTGTTTGTGTGTGATTTTCCCTCTAACACTTTTGATCGCCTGCCATTTGTTTCTGTGTACTTGTGGCAATGGGGATGCGAACTGGATGTACAAAGCTAAGACTCCGCTGCGTTTTTTAAGTGTGGAAAATGTTACATCAGATGCAGACCTCAATCAATTGCTTAAGATTGTTTATAATTGCGCTCCTCCAATAACCAAAACCACAGCCCTAAATTCATTTCTTCCCTCCAGACGTCCTTTGACTGTGCGGAAAGACTTGTAAGTTGCTCTAGGATGGCAGACCAACTTAATATGGACATGGCTAGGCCCTACACTTCCTGCCTGAGCCAATTCTTAATTGGTACTTCAGACGAAAGCTAGGCAACTATCCAAGTGGCTTCATTCATATGTTAGTTTGATTTCTGGAAGAAAAAAGCCATGTATGGGACTGGAAATAGCTAGTTAAGCACAAGCAACCACATTTACATCTTTGGTCAATTTTCTCTTCAGTAAGAAGAAAGCAATTGTACAACCCAGCCAGTCCAGAGAATGTCAGTGGTACAATCAAATGGCATTATTTATTTGGGTTTTTTGAGGATTATGTTTAATTGGGGTTTGAAAATCAAAGCCAACATCCTAAATTGAATTTCACTATGTCTGTCAGTCCCTTTGGGGGCGGGTGATTGAAAGACCTCTTTCACTTTTAGTTTTCACACTGCCTAGCGAGACCTTACTGCAGAAGTGGAGGCTGGATCTGTCAGCAAGCTCCAGAAATCACCCCACTACTCTGTGGACCACTTTAACAGGTGGGTGGAACCATCCACCTCTCAATCACCTGGTGTCAGGTGACACCAGGTGACTCAACTTTGAACCCGTAACTTGCAGAGGAAGAATCCTGAGTGCACTCTCAGTGTTCTCCAATTCTTCTTTTCCAGCTGTGATTCAGTGCTTCTTGAAAGTAGCACCTTTTTCTGACCCTGGGACCTCTTGCAGCAGAGCAGGCTTTAGCCCACTGCGGCGATGGAGGAGGACCCTGAGGCCTTGCTGTACTGTGAGGTTTCACAGTGGTGGCAGCAGCAGCAGAGGAGGAGGCAGAGAGATAGCCAGCGAATGTAAGGTGGCAGGTGGTGGGGGGAGATAGTGTGGAGTGTGTATCCCAATTGTACCTTCCAATATATTGGAGAGTATGCTGAGGTTGCCATGTTCCATCTTGAACTTTAATGGGTTTCTTGTATTTCAAAAAGTAAAAACCAGGATGCCCCAAAAGTGGTTGTTGAGCTTTTTTTAGGAAACCGCCAAAATTATTGAGCTTTCCTTAGGAACACAATTTTTTGACTTGCCTAAGATCCAGGACAAAGTGCCACCTTTTGGAAATCCCCCCCCCGCCCCCGGACGTCAATTCCACCTTTGAAATCCCACTAATGTCTGGGAAAATATGGCAGCCCTACTTCTTGAGATTTAGTGGGTTAATAATTTGTTTTAGCTACCCGAAATCCAATTTGATAAGGGGCATGGCATGTTTGGAAGTCATCCATCGCTGTGCTATAATGTGTTCTTTAAAATTCTAAAGCAATCATAGTATAAGAAAGCTTGTTCTAATTTTTTAGATCTACTGGTTATCTTTCCATACTCAAGGTAAAATTATTTCAGCTAACATTATTCCAAGTTAGATGGACAACTCTGTTTGGAAACGAAAACTGAACACCTTTAACCAGCAACATACGAATGGTCCAAAGCCCAGATATGGGCCTAGATATTGGTTTTCACGCTGCCTTTAAGCCAAAACATATCCACTGTGCACATAAGAATCATTTCACTAAAGTCAGTAAGGCTACTCAAATGAGGCATTGCAGCAAGTTTTGGCACCGTGTATTTGAGCACTGCAGATGTGGAAACCCTATCATAGCCAAAGACAAATAATGAGTTCTGCATTACAAGCGAGAAATGACTGGAATTTATTTCTGATCATGCATTGTGACCCACATCAAATTCCCTAATGAAAAGTTTTTTATATGCTAATGTGTAATTTATAATTTCAATAACTTTCCCCCAAAATGTCATTCTTGCCAAGTCAGCAAAAGGATATAAACAGGTAATTGTAGAAAAATTATCCTTGTTATGAATTAATGCTACAAAACCCTTTAAATTTTATTCACAATGGGGATGGGGGGGGGATTTGGTTTAGTTCACATTTAAAGGCACACATGCTTAATTCACACTCCTGAAACAATATGGGAACTGAAATGCAGCTGTCTTTCAAAATTCACACTTTTCCAAATTTTGCAATGCAGTTTCCCAGCATAGCAATGTTTACCAGAGAGAGAGAGAGAGAGAGAGAGAGAGAGAGAGAGAGAGAGAGAGCGCACTGGGTAAAATATGCAGAAAAACTTCTGTTTAGGTGGAAAGAACATACAAAAATGCATTATTGATCCAAAAATCAGGGGAAATTGCATCAAAAATGGATATACGAAAAGAAATTTGAACTAAAATGCTGGTGGCTTTCATTGAGGACATGTTTTCGTTTTTAAAAAATATATGCAAACTCATGTGAAAATGTGGAGAACCAAATTTAAGACTGGAAACATGAAAAACTGAGTGAACCCAAAATTGACAGATGCCCCTATTTCTTGGTGACTAGGATGTTGGCGCATTGCACACCTCTTGTCCTGAATTTGTTGGAATCAGTTTCTGTGATGGAGATGTAACTCTTCAGTTGATATTGGTGGTATCACAACAGCTGAGTTCTAATCTAATCTGTCTTGAGCCACCTCCCTATACAGCTGGGAATCTATAGGACTCAACTGTATGCTTTGAGAGGGTTGGTTCAAGGGGTAAGAAAAAGAAGAAGAAGAAGAGTTTGGATTTGATATCCCGCTTTATCACTACCCGAAGGAGTCTCAAAGTGGCTAACATTCTCCTTTCCCTTCCTCCCCCACAACAAACACTCTGTGAGGTGAGTGGGGCTGAGAGACTTCAGAGAAGTGTGACTGGCCCAAGGTCACCCAGCAGCTGCATGTGGAGGAGTGGGGACGTGAACCCAGTTCCCCAGATTACGAGACTACCACTCTTAACCACTGCACCACTCTGGCTCCTAAGAAGGGCACTTAGAAGCTGGAACTGAGTGTCTAAGGGGGCAGTGTATAGCTAATTCACTGTGCCTGGATACAACAAAGTTGTCACATGCTTTCTAAAGGAAGCACATTCCAGCACCCCTAAAACTTTTAACAGAACCACTTTATTACTCGTACACCTTTTCCCTATACTATGCAATTGAAATCAGGCATTGGGTATAAGAAGACCAAAATCAAAAACAGCCAGGTTATGGCTGCAAAGATGTCATAAACTAAGAGAAGAATTCAAAAAAGATGAACAAACTGGGCTTAAGACAACACCATGAAATTTAATTCACCAGTATCAACAAACAGGATTAACGTTTTGTTAAGTCAAATGGAAAATCTGAGTACACACATGTATAATGAAGGCAACAAATTGTGCAGCAGGATCACCGAAGGGGATCAGAGAGTTTCAGCAGATGTGCATCTAAGCATGTTTACTCCCTAGCACATAGGATTGCAGCCTAAAAATGAGACAAGGCTCCACAAGGCTGTCGAAGCAGAAGGCAGACAGTGTTGCTGTTGAAACATAGAAATCAACCACTTCCACACACCTATTGTCGGTCTATCATTTGAAGAAAGGGTGAGTTAACAGTGTTCTTTTCTTTTAACTGAGACGTAAAAGACAAAATAAAGGGTGGTTAAGAAGGAAAGGCTGAGGGACAGACATGGAAAGTATATGAGGAAGAAAATGACAAAAGAATGAAAATAAGGATAAGCTATGGGGGAAGTGGTAACTGTAAAAGTTTTTAAAAGGCTACCACAGGCCATTTTGTGTGTTCCTCCCCAAAACCACTGCAGTTATGCCTTGTACTTCAGGACGTCACAATCCTAACCAACCTGTTTAATACTGAGCTAATCATTATGGTGACCTCCAGATGTCATAGGACTACAGATCCCATAACCCTCTATCATTGGCCATGCTAGCTGAGGTTGATAGGAGTTGGAGTCCAATAAAATCTGGAGGGCAACCTGTTAGTGACACCTGGCTCCTGCTCTCCCTTCTTCAGCCCCTTTAGCTGGATGTGGACCAGCCAGCCCTTCAAAGACAAGAGTCCTTTGGATAGAGGACTGTCTTCTGTAAAGTAGACACCTGCTACTCAATATTGAGTTTCAACAATGCTGAAATATCAGGTAGTCCCAGCCTGGCCCTTCAAGCTGCTGATGTGCCACAAATTACAATTTGTGGAAGAGGACAGGCTACTGAACGCTTTTTGTGAGCTAGTAACATTTGTGCGAGGGACGCGGGTGGTGCTGTGGATTAAATCTAGGACTTGCCAATCAGAAGGTTGGCGGTTCGAATCCCCATGATGGGGTGAGCTTCTGTTGCTCAGTCCCAGCTCCTGTCAACTTAGCAGTTCGAAAGCACGTCAAAGTGCAAATAGTTAAACAGGTACCGTTCTGGCGGGAAGGTAAACGGCATTTCCGTGTGCTGCTCTGGTTTGCCAAAAGCGGCTTAGTCAAGCTGGCCATATGACCCAGAAGCTGTATGCCGGTTCCCTCGGCCAATAAAGCGAGATGAGCGCTGCAACCCCAGAGTCTTCTACGACTGGACCTAATGGTCAGGGGTCCCTTTACCTTTACCTAACATTTGTGCAGGCAAACTAAGGTTTTAGGCAAATCATTTTTTGTTGACCATGGAACTAAGCAAGGGACGAAATTCTTCCAATTAACAGAGAGGGTTTTAGCTTTCTGTCAAGCTAAAAGGAAAGAAAGCAATGGAAAATTGGCCAGGTATGCCACACCTGCTGTGCAGCATAGGACTACTATATCAGCTTCCTGGTCCCCAGCCAATCCTAGACCTGCCTGTGATCCAGGTGTTTTCCTCTCTACACATAATAACAAGGGGGGGCGGGCATGAGTTGCATGGGGAAACTGGTATGAGAGGAAAGGATTAGAACCACTTCCTCACAGCACCAAACCCCCTCCAATTGTTTTTAAGAAAGAAAGAAAATATGGACAGTTCCAATCACAGAGCTTCCACATAACATGTAGTTTGATGTTGACAGTAAGATGTTAAACAGATGTCCATGTCTTGAGAACACCACACAGGATCACACATAGGAACATTCAGCCCATGCCAGCAGTACTCACAGTTTGGACCCCATATTTTATTTTAGCTCAGTCCATTGTTGACTTTTATAGTCACCACTTTTACAGCCATTCACACAAACGTCTTCCACATGCATCCTGACTCCTTCTACAATGTGCGCATTGTACAAGTGCAGAGCCCTTTGTTTTTCCAGCAAAAAGGAGGAAGAAGAGAGGCAGCTCTGATGAGCTGCAATTTTAAAAAAGCAACGGGCTTCATCTCTCCTAGGAAGGATCAAATGCAAGCATGCCCACATACACTTCAAACGGCTCTGTGAAAAATGTAAATTTAATACTCACCCAGATTAAAGAGGATCAGATCAATTAAATAAGCTGGCAATGGTTCATCATGCGGTTCCATTAGCTAGCACAAGACCCATTAAAGTCAATGGAGATTATGCCAACTGGAAGATTGTGCTGACAGGGAACGTTTCTTTTCAGCCTCTAGGCTAAGGAGCTGATGTTTTGAATTTTCTGGAAACACTGAGAATGCTGATCGCAATTTGTTCATCTTCCCTCCCTCTCTCAGTGTTGCTGCAATTTTTTCCATAACACCAAACAAAGGAAGGTTTAAGCACAGAGATGTGTATGCTGGATGTTGTCATTGTGCTCTTAGTAATTGCTTTTGGGTATTTGGCTTTCAGGGGATAGAAGTAGGACACTCTAGATGAGGCACAAATGTCCCTCACCCTAATCAGATGGACAGAGATGTCTGCCAGCATCAGAGATTTGTTGAATCAACCCACAATTAACCATAATTATTCTTTCCTGTAATTAAACTCCTCTATTATCACTAATGTCTTATATATGTGCGCAATGAAATGTATGTCAATAACCTGGACATGATTCTTCCAGCAGAGGCACCAACTCTAGAAGGCTGCAGGGCAGAAAAATGGAACAATCATGCAATGGAATGGGAGAAAGTTGCTTATCCCTAAGAAAACCATGGCCAGCACATTCACTAGCAGAAAGCGTTTCCTGTGGAATAGCTGTATTTTAACTTGCTTTTTTATTATTTGTCTCACATGTGTTGCAAAAGCATCTAAATGCTTGCAATATTGGAGCTGGCTTTCCCTTTCATTCTGTGCGCAGCTCCAGTCAACATTTCCAAAACGTAAACAACTACAAATGGGAAGCGTAATTGGATGGTAGAGAGGGGAGCAAAATGTAAGCAAATACCCCTTTAATATTTCTCGTCTCCTTTTGGCAGCTTCTTCTGAGCCACCACAATCTCGCCATATCAATCACACTCACTATGGGATTTATTCATCAATGCTTGCATCTCTATGGTGGCTCCATGGGCTCCCCTGACTTATGCAGAAAGATGAAAGGGAGGAAATGTGCATAGCAAGGCTAAATAATGACAAATTTGGGGGGAGTATTTGAACTGTTTTAAGAAACAAAGAGGAAGAAGAATAGTTTCTGGTGGTCCAAAGGATGTAATTAGAACAGATAGGGATGGAACTGAGCAAAGAATTTAGGCTGACTGCCATGAAATATATACAACCCTACACACACACACACACACACACACACACACACACACACACATATGAATGAGATCCATATTCTCCCAACAGGAGCAATGGAAACCTCGTAGTTTGAGCAAACCATTTATAGAAATTTGTTCCAGTGAGTAGAAATGTCAGTCTCGTGGAATCACTACATTGCCTTGGACAAGTTCATATCTCTCACTTCCTATCTGTTAAAAGGAACAGTGACCGCCATCTGGGTGGGCTGCAGAGAGGGCCAGCTCATTGTGTGATTGGGGACCCCTACAGAATTTTTAAAAGGTTGCATTTATTAAAATAATCACCACCACAAAATTAATTTCATTCATTCATTCCTTTCATTTGTATGCCGCTTTTACACACACACACACACACACACACACACAATCATGCTCAAAACAGCTTACACAAAAAAGAGGAATGCATTTCAAACAAAGAGAACAAAAACAATTGCATAATGACAAAGCAAAACTATAGCAAATATAATGACATACAAAAAACCACATTTCAATACTATAAATATAACAAGATTACACAAACCCCATACAGCATCTAATAGCAAAAATAACAAAGGAATGTCACTGTTTCACTTTAGTCCAAGAAACACCCTCCTGAGATGTTGCTCACAGTCTCTCTCCTGCAGTAGCTCCTTATAAGGCTTCCAATGGGTATGAAGAGCAACAGGGACAACAGAATACCATTATTATTATTATTATTATTATTATTATTATTATTATTATTATTACAGTGGTACCTCTGGTTATGAACTTAATTCGTTCCAGAGGTCTGTTCTTAACCTGAAACCGTTCTTAAGATGAGGTACCACTTTAGCTAATGGGGCCTCCTGTTGCTGCTGCGCCGCTGGGCGCCCGATTTCTGTTCTCATCCTGAGGTAAACTTATTAATGCGAGGTACTACTTCTGTAACCCGAAGTGTTTGTAACCTGAGGTTTTTGTAACCCGAGGTACCACTGTTTTATTATCTTGCAAAGATCAACATTTAAATTTAAATTTAAATTATTTAAATTTAAACATTTAAATTCAAATTATTTACTAATTTAAGAATTTATCACCTGCACTTTCATAAAAGTATAACAAGGCAGTATACACATATAAGATTATAACAAGCTCTGTAAAAGCATCAGTAAAAAGGTCAGCAAATGCTGGATCTTTAAAAATGGGGGGGAAATCATATTGCAAAGGCCTGTCTGAACAGTATTTTTCAGAAGTCATCTAAAAGAAGGCAGATGCAATTCTTGCTGAACTGCTACTGGTAGGGAGCTACACTGGGCAAGTCCTGGCACACTAAAGGTCAACTGAACCTCAGGGACAAGGAGGACCAATAGAAGAAGAAGAAGAGTAGAAGAGTTTGGATTTGATATCCCGCTTTATCACTACCCTAAGGAGTCTCAAAGCAGCTAACAATCTCCTTTCCTTTCCTACCCCACAGCAAACACTCTGTGAGGTGAGTGGGGCTGAGAGACTTCAGAGAAGTGTGACTAGTCCAAGGTCACCCAGCAGCTGCATGTGGAGGAGCGGAGACGCGAACCCGGTTCCCCAGATTACAAATCTATCTCTCTTAACCACTACACCACACTGGCTGAAGTTCCCCATCAGAGGATCTCGGTGACTGAGGCAGAGCACAGAAGATCAGATGATCCTTTACATGTGCTGAATAAAGCTGCGGCCATTCTGCACAACATAATCCCTCCTAGAGACCGAGGGATCCTTAATAGGAATGAGGTAAGAAATGCACCAATTATGATGGGAAGCTCAAATGGACTTGTGTCATGTCCTGTTGTAATGCAGAGGAAGAACGCGAGAGAATTTGTAAGACTGCAGCCAGTGAGATGTGACGGAGTCCCATGAGTCATTTAAAGTATTGAGGTCCAACTCTTTCTTACATTTATAACAAGAATGTGAAATCAAGAATAACATGCCTGCAGATTAGCAAGACGTCAAGTATTACATCGTTCTTAAGCAGAGAGGGAGGCTGGTAGTGGAATATCCGCCTTCTCTTCTTCAGGCACCGATACGGTCCAATTAACCCTGACTGTACACTTCTTTGAAGAACGACTGAGCTGTAATTTGTAGACAATTTCCTGGTGCTTTGAGTCAAATACAGAAGAGGGATAGGGTTGGGAGCAGATCCCATATGTTCCCATACCACCTTTTTCATCTAAAATGCTGTTTGTCGGAATAGTCAATCTCACCTCAAGAATGTTAGGTATCATCTGTGACTACACTGAGCCTGGCTGAGAGAGCTGATTTTCGGTGACAACAAAATTAGAATTAGAATGTGCTCGCTTCAAAATTTGAATGGGCTGCTGTGTCAAAAACAGTTGCCAAACAGAAAAGGGAAAAAACAACACTCCGCTTGAGGCCCTGCTGGTGGAGATTGTCCGTAATGAATCAACTCTTTGGGGATATGATTCAGACCAATACTTATGGTGTAAATTAAATTCTGGTCTGCACTTCGACTGCCAATTGTCTTGGATCCTTAATCTGGCTGGCTGGCTGCTGTGCATGTTTCCAATCTTTCCTGTTTGTCCCAGGTGGATGGGTTCTGTGGACAAGAAACAAAAAGGATCTGAACATACAGCTATGCCAGGAGCTTTATTAGTAAGAGAGGCATGGGATGGCAATGATTTGAGCTAGATGTTTGGTTCTTTTACTTTATTTTGTAAAAAATAAATAAAAAGCCCATTGTATTAGTTGAATTTCCTTGAAGATTTTTGTCAGGAAGCACATTCAGCACAACAGGAGAAAAATCAACCAAATAAGCAAAGAAATCAAAATCAAAACACAAATTGATCAGGTAGCTAGCCCAGGGTATGTACAGGTAAGGTTTGTAGCTACTAGGAAAAAAGTGGTCAATGAGGAAAAAAATCTAATCAACCCACCAGGTATTTAGCAGCATTAGAGATTCCAAAATACAGGAAAACATTTCCAATGGTTAGGTTTAATACTTTGCCACTGGCAATTATGGAAGTTCAATTTACCCAGCTAAATTGACATTTTAGATTCTGCCCTTGTGGACAGAATCTCAAATGCTCAGTTGAAGCATTGGCCCATGTTCTTCTCTATTGTGTTTTTTACAGGGATATAAGATCCCAATTTATGTGTTCAGTACTCTCCTTAAACTTAGGGAACTCAGATAAAGTTTTACTCCAACTCTAAAATCACAGAATACATAGCAAGTTCTTTGCCATAGCCATGAAAACTAGGGCACAATTGTTAATAACAGACAAAAATGTCTATTATTTATATATTTTTGATCTTTATTTTAAAAGACACAAACTGTGTGCATTTATATTGCATTTTCTCTCTCTGTATTATTTTCTGGATACAATACTATACAGTATCTGATGCTTATGGTCAGAATATCAAATAAACTAAACTGCACTGCTTTTGAGACATCCTAATCACACCTGCGCAATTGAAAGCATGCTTGATGTTTTAATTTGCTGGAATCAGCCCAAGGTGGCTGCGACAACCCAGTCAGATGGGCAGCATATAGATTCTTCTTCTTCTTCTTCTTCTTCTTCTTCTTCTTCTTCTTCTTCTTCTTCTTCTTTAGAGAATGGAATTGAATTGGGCAGAGTAGTTCCAACATCCTCATTTTCCTTCACAAGTTGGAGGCAAACATCAGCGCAGGGAGCCTCCTCTACACATTTAGGCTCCTTGCTCAGTTGAAAACCCTGGACAATCAGGCTTCCAACTTGCACAGGGAAACTACAGGAACAGAAAAGTCTCCACAACTGCAACATTTATCCCTCCAGCCTGTGGGGAAGGGCCACAGCTCAGTGGTGGAGCATCTACCTGGCATATAAAAGCTCCCAGGTCCAATCTTCAGGTAAGACTGAAACCTAGCAGAGCCTCTGCCAAACAATGCTGGCAATACTTACGGTAGTTTGATGTGCCAGTGGTCCCCGCCCCCCGCAAATGTAGGGCATCTTCCTATACTCCTAAGCTGGTGGTGATGGCAACAGGGGGTAACGTGTAATGTATCAACAAAGGATTAATTTCTCTCAGAGCCCATTGCTCTCAATTTATGAACCTAGTTGCAACAACTTGACTCATCAATAAAGACACACATGTTTACAGTTTCGGTGGGCTAAATTTACATGTCAAATTAAGGAGGCCAGACTCAGAAGAGTCAGCAATCCGATGACAGTATGTGGTTCCTCTTCTTTTCCCACATGAAGCCTCCTGTTGAAAAATATGTTTGGTTCTCCCTGTTCATTTGGAGATGGAGTGGAAATATGTAGTGTTGCTTGCATAGAGCAAATTATTCTGAAAGAATCACTTGGGGAAGAGCAACAGCACCTGGTGTTCATGACTCTGCATTTCCTGCAGATCTTTAGCGTTGTTCCTGGGGCTTTTGGAGCCAGTATGAAAAATGGTGCTTTTTTTGTTATGGAAGTAGCTTATCTCACAGTCCATGTAACAGTTGCCATATCAAGTAATTCCTCCTGAGTAAACTTTAGTCACATTTGCATTTTGTTCTCTTAAGATTTTTTTTTTAAAAAAAATTATATCCCACCCTCCCCAGCCGAAGCCGGGCTCAGGGCGGCTAACAACACTAAAATGGTGCAACATTATAAAAATTAATTAAAATCAAAATTGATGGCAACCATAAACTAAGGTTCTGTAAAGATTGCCAAAGGAGGGAGTCAGGCTGCGCCCTGACCAAAGGCCTGGTGGAACAGCTCAGTTTGCAGGCCCTGTGGAAAGATGTCAAGTCCTGCAGGGCCCTTGTCTCTTGTGACAAAGCGTTCCACCAGGTTGGAGCCGCAGCCGAAAAAGCCCTGGCTCTAGTTGAGGCCAGCCTAACCTCTCTGTGGCCTGGGACCTTCAAGATGTTTTTATTTGAAGACCGTAAGTTCCTCTGTGGGGCATACCAGGAGAGGCGGTCCCATAGGTACGAGGGTCCTAGGCCGTATAGGGCTTTGAAGGTTAAAACCAGCACCTTAAACCTGATCCTGTACTCCACCGGGAGCCAGTGCAGCTGGTATAGCACCGGATGAATGTGATCTCGCAGCGAAGACCCCGTAAGGAGTCTCGCCGCGTCATTCTGCACCCGCTGGACTTTCTGGCTCAGTCTCAAGGGCAGCCCCACGTAGAGCGAGTTACAATAATCCAGTCTGGAGGTGACCGTCGCGTGGATCACAGTGGCTAGGTCAGGGCGAGAGAGGTAAGAAGCCAACTGCTTAGCTTGGCGGAGAGGAAAAAATGCCGCCTTTGTTATAGCTGCAATCTGCGCCTCCATGGAGAGGGAGCTATCGAAGATTACACCCAAACTCTTAACGGACAGTGCTGGCACTAATTGCACCCCCGCAAGAGATGGGAGTTGCCCCCTCAATCCCATATCGTCCTGTCCCAGCCAGAGGACCTCTGTCTTCGAAAGATTTAACTTCAACCAGCTCCCACGTAACCATCCAGCCACAGCTTCCAAGTATCTGATCAGTGTGTCTGGGGCCGAGTCAGGATGGCCATCCATCAACAGATAGAGTTGGGTGTCATCAGCATACTGATGGCAGCCCAGCCCAAAACTCCGGACAAGCTGGGCGAGGGGGCGCATAAAGATGTTAAAAAGCATCGGGGAGAGTATCGCACCCTGGGGCACTCCACACACCAAGGAGTGGCGCGATGACAATTCCCCCCCAAGTGCCACTCTCTGTCCCCAACCAGAGAGAAATGAGCGCAGCCATTGAAGGACTGTGCCCTGGATCCCCACGTCGGCAAGGCGGTGGTCCAGGAGTTCGTGATCAACCATGTCGAAGGCTGCTGACAGGTCTAGAAGAATCAGCAGCCCCAACCCGCCTCGATCCAGCTGCCTGCGTAGATCATCTGTGACCAGAGCTGTCTCGGTCCCATGACCAGCACGGAAGCTGGACTGGAATGGATCCAGAGCCGATGTTTCATCCAGAAACCTACCAAGCTGTTCAGCAACCGCTCTCTCAATCACCTTACCCAGGAATGGAAGATCTGGAATGGAAGGGATCTAATGATGTTTTCTTTAAAAGCGGGCGTACCACTGCCTCCTTCAGTTCCCCTGGGAATGTCCCGGTGCCAAGGGACAAATTGATGATATCCCCCAGGGGGGCCCGCACCTCGTTTGGACACGCTCTAATCAGCCAAGACGGGCACAGGTCGAGAGGACAAGTGGTGGGCTTTCCAGCTCGGAGGAGTCTGTCCACATCGGCTGGGGATATCCGGTCAAAGTGGTCCAATACTGGACCCGAGGACAGTCGAGGGGCCTCCAGTTCCTTTATTGTATCCAAATTGGCAGGGAGGTCATGGCAGAGCAACAGGACCTTCTCCGCGAAAAAGCTCGCAAATGCCTCACAGCTGTGTGTCAAATTGTTATTTAAATTTGGCTGTCCTTCGAGGGACGTTAAAGACCGAATTATACTAAATAATTGCGCTGGGCGAGAGCTAGCGGAGGCAATGGAGGCCGAGAAGTAGGACTTCTCGGCCTTCATTGCCATCTCGTAGGTTTTCATAAAAACCCTATAAGATGTTCTTGAAGCTCCGTCACAGGCACCCCGCCATACTCGCTCTAGCCGTCTGACGTCCCGCTTCATTTTCCAGAGCTCCTCGGTAAACCAGGGAGCCTGGTTTCTGCGGGGTCGCAGAGGGCGCTTAGGTGCTATCTCATTGATGGCTGCCAGGAGCTGGGTATTCCAGCCCTCAGCAAGCTCAGTCAATGAGTCGCCAGGGGGAGAAAGGTCCCGCAAGGCTTGACGGAATCTATCAGGGTCCATCAGCCTCTGCGGGCGAGCCCAAATCGGCTCACCACCTAAGCAGGGGGGGGGCATGGAACTTCAATCCTGGCTTTCAGAGCTTAGTGATCAGACCATGGCACCTTCATCGAAGGAAACATGATCACATCTATACCGACACCTGCTTGATGTGTGGGGCCCGAAACAAACTGGGAGAGCCCTAGTGTCGCCATGGAAGACACCAGGTCCAGAGCCTGTGAGGAGGGAGTGGCATCAGCATGGATGTTGAAGTCCCCCAATACCAAGGCCCAGCCGGCCACCGCCTCCAGCAGGCCTGACAGGGTGGCTGCTGGTGCGCTAGGTGGCCGGTACACCAGCCAGACAGACAAGCTCACCTCGGAGCCGCACACTAGGCCAATACATTCAATGCCGGGGATCGATGGCGATGGTAGAGCCCTGAAAGAACAATCTTCCCGGATTAATAATGCCACCCCTCCCCCCCCGGCCCACAGTCTGTGACTGGTGGAGGACAGAGAATCCCGGGGGCACCATCTCTCGTAAGGTAACAGTTTCCCCTTCGCGCACCCAGGTCTTCACGCACCCAGATGAATGCTTCAGTTTTACAATGATGTTGTCAGGGCTGGATACTGAAATATCATGATATTTTTTTGGGGGGGGTGGACTGCTTTCACAGAATGTAAATAAATTTGATGAATAAATAAAATAAAAATAAATAATCATGAGTAGTGGAAAGTTATACGCATCCTAGAAGGTTGTCCATTGCTCAGTGTGCTACTGATACTTTAACATCTGTGGTCCTCCAGGGCCTTTTGGTTTTCAAATAGGCTCAGTTCATATATAACAATCTTAGGCTGATAAAATCATGGTTTTATGAACCTGAGTCAAAGTTGTTGGACTTCTTCGCTCATCTACCTGGCTCGAGTGCTTTGATCCTCACTTATCAAACCACAGTTTCCTGTGACATCTGAACTTGGAAACTGTGGCTTACTTGCAGATTATAAACCAGGATCTGGCTGTGGTTTAATAGTGAGTGATCACGATGCCTGAAAAATGGCTGGTGTTGCTTTCATTTCAAGTAGTTACTGGAACCAGATGCCAATGCCAGAGTCATTGGGTAAATGGGACTTCCCCTTTCTCTCATATGGAGGGAAAGGAAACATCATCTGGTGTGATGCCGAATCTCACATAGACTGTCTTATTATTGCTCTTTATAAGACAGTTTGACAGCTTTTTCTCCCTTCAGTTGACAAGTGGGGCACAATTGCTATCATTAAATAAATAAATTCCCATTGTCAATCCCCTAGAGCCTTCATAAGTCACCACAGCCATTTCAAGGAATACTATGAAGAGTTGTTACAAATTCATTTTCACTTATTGCCAGCTGCCCTAGAGGCCCGTTATCAGGCAGAAATACATAGTTTTAAATAAATTAAGAAATCCCGTTCTCCAAAAGGACAATCTGTCTCCAGCTTAAGTGTTTCTGGTGAAAGTCAGTCCTGGAACATATTAAAGTTGTCGTTTTATAGCACAAACTCTGCTTTTGTTCTTTTGCTCTGTCTTTCTTAAACAAAACCACTTCTGGCTTCCACAAATTGAAGAAATGGACAGACACTGGTATTAACCATATAATTTTTCTGCTAAAACTCAGCGAAAGGTCACCTGAATGAATTATTCCTCAAACTCCCCCTCTCCCATCTTTTAGACATAAAACCATTTGTTTGCCAACACGTCTCTTTTCCTCCTTGCTATTCATTGTGTCTTGATGGGATTGCACCCAAGTGGCTCTGCTCCATAAATATGTTCGGAACAAGCATAAAAGCTCAATTGTCAAAAAAAGAGAGAGAACTTTGCAAAATATTTATTTTCAAGCAACATTTTTCATCTGGTTGTTTTTGCTCTTCGTTTCCCCGCCACTTGAAAAATCATGGGGAAACTTATTGAGAGAATTGAGACATATGCCCAAAATGTGCCATGGTCAAAATGGGGGATGATAGCAGAGACTCACGTGCACATACTACTCTCAATGTCCCCGTATGCATTTGCCCTTGTGTGCATCAGCCTTGACCCTCCCACTTTCTCATCTACAGGGGTCTTTTATTCACATGGAATTCTCCATGCATTAGGGGACTAATAACAATAATAATAATAATAATAATACTTTATCTATACCCTGCTCATCTTTTAACTGCCTGCTAAAAACATTTTTATGCCACCAAGTCTATGCAGGCAATTAAGAGTCCATTTCCAACAATGGTTTATTGATGCATGCTTTTAACTTTTCAATGCTTTTCTGCTTTTAATTTGTTTTTGACTTTTTATGTTTTGTTGTATAGCTTTTATCGTTTAAATGTTGTATATGCTTTGTGATTTAGCGGTGTGTGTGTGTGTGTGTGTGTACACACACACCATACTTTTCTGTGTATAAGACTAGGGTTTTTTTACTTTAAAAGAAGGTTAAAAATCTGGGGGCATCTTATACACGGATAGTGCATATGCCCATTTTCTAAATTTGGGGTACCCAAAAGTAGGGGACGTCTTATATACAGAAAAATATGGGTATTCAAATTAGATTGAACCTAAGGTAGCAGACAACTCTCTCCATATTTTGGTAGACAGTCACTTCATTTACACTAACTAGATCCTCAGTTCTAGCAAATCGGGTCTAGTTAATTATAGAGACTGACATAGATGCAACAGTTTTACTGACTCATTGGAGATATACTGTAGCCCCAAATGTTGAAGCAAATAAAGAAGAGCTCGCAAAGAGTCCACGTGACATTTTTGAAGGGTACAGTCCAAGGAAATGTAAGCCCAGGGTCATCCCAAATATTAGCGATATGGGCTTGGGCTGCAAGTTATATCTGAAGAGGACGTAGCCCATAAATAAAAAGGGAAGACAACTGAGAGAACTGGGAGCTAATTTGGTGGCAGCAAACTAGATTTAGGCAACAATCCAACCAGTTTCTAAGGAGTAAATCCCATTGTATTCAATGGTCCTGATTCCCAGGTTCATGGGTTAGAATAGCAGCATTACAGCACACGTCCACTCAGAAATAACTCTAGTTGAATTCAGCGGAGCTTCCTTTCGGGAAAGTAAGGTGAGGAGTGCAGCCCTAGCAAACCTCATGAACATATGAAATTGGCTTATGGTGGGTCAGACTATAGTCCATCTAATCAGTCTGGCTTACTCAGACTGGCAACGCTTTCTATGGGCTCTTTGTCTGCAGGTTGCTGGAGATTCAGTATCTGCTTTGTCACTGAGCTGTAGGCCCTCTGGAGAGCTCAGAGAAAGCACAGAGATTGCTCCATAATGTGCTCAGAACTGAGTTTTGTGCTCCTGATAAAACAGAGCCCTCAAGGTCCTCGCAGTGCATCAGTTGCAAGTAATTACAGAAGCTTAATTTATCCAAATTGATCATTATGGCTTATGCTTTTAATAAAACCCAAACCCTCCAGCCCTTCGTTTTTATTAACGGCAAACTCCTCTTGAAGTCACGACCACCACCACGTTCACTGCAGCCGAAGCAAGGAAACAGGTCTAAATCTTACATCTCTGAACAGAAAATCAAACCCCAGTGATGTTATTTGAACCTGGCAAAGTCACTTTGAATTAAAATCCTTTTTATGTTCCGATAACCATCTTACTTTCTGGAAAGATAGAGAGTACGAAAACATTAAATAATCTATTCAATCAAAAAATCACGTTTGCTCATATTTACCTTATTGGAAAATATTTTGAAGACCATATGGGAAGCAGCTGATTAATTTCATAAGTTATTATTTAATGTGGCTCACATTAAGGTCTTAAGAGTTCCCTTCTGAAAATGTGTATGCACCCTCTAAGCCTAAAATAAGGTATTTCCTGTCAATTTCACTTTAAATTAGAGACAACAGCCAATTTCCTTCCATTTGCTAGCCTGAAATATTCCTGCAATTACTACATGCAAGCACCAGTGAACTGAAATCGTAAAATATATTCTGCATGTGAAGTGAAATGAGGCCACCAAAGGAAAGATGAATCAATGTGTTGCTCTTGTTCAGCCAGAGATGGGGGAACCAATTTTGTCCAGGACTGGACAACTGGCAACTTCAATTGGACAGCAACAGTATTTAAAACGAGTGTAAAATATGGGCTTGTATTCACACACACAGTAAGCACCTTGTCTCCCCACTCACATGCATTTTATGCATTCTCACTGTCAAGCAGCAGTAGCAGCAGTATTTAAAAAGGGACAACAACAAGGAATTCATTGGTGGAGAAGATGGTTTTAGAAGGTTGGAAGGGCCAGCGCAGCTGTCACTCTGTGCTCTGGCAGTTTCACTTGCTCTGACCTATGACTTCACAATACCTGCATCATATATATATATCTACATCTATATTCTCAGTTGTTCCAGCTACAATTGGCTCAAGACATCTAGTGCTTTGCAGGTCAGTTTGAGAAGTCTGCACACTCTCTATGGGTGGATGGTAACCTTTTTGATTTTTATTTCTGCAAAACTGACATCTGGTAGTGTGATTGCACTAAGTCTTCCATCTGAACTTGGCCAATAAACAGCTTCTCAAAACCTTGCTGTACATTGCTCAGTTCCTAGACTTAAGTGTCCTGCACTCAGCATTTCTTAGGTTCTGTTGCACTATGATTTTATCCATTTTTTAAATTTAAAAAATCATAATTGTGTTTTAATGTTGTAACCCACCCTAGAACCTTGGGGTGGAGGGTGGGTTAATAATAATAATAATAATAATAATAATAATAATAATAATAATAATACAGAATTCTATACCTCAGCCGGGGGCCTCCTCATCATAGAAGCCACTCAGAGTTGCTGGGGAAACCCAGTCAGATGGGTGGGGTAAAATCACCATCATCATCATCAACTACATCAGGAAAATCACAAGTTGCAAGGATTAGCAGTTTCATGAGGCATCAGAGGCATAGCTAAGTGTGAGCTATGACACTGAGCCAACAAGCAATACTACTGGGAGGACAGGTCAGGACCAGCATTTAGCTGGAGTCCCCAGACTGGTAAGCAAATGGGCACACCTTCTAGTGGGCTCGCTAGGTGAGGTTTGTGTGTACTCGTGTTGGTGTTTCCTTGTCCTAGCTGACAGAGGTGCGATGGGTGCCATCCCTCCACCAGATATACTCCCTGCCGCCTAAAGGGAGAAATTACTGTATTTTTCCATGTATAAGATGACCCCTATTTTTTTAACCCAAAATTAAGAAATTAAGTTGTTTAGCTTTTGGGGGTGGGGGAGGTCACTTCCACCAATCGCTCACCCGCCTGCCTGCCACTGCCGATCACTTGCCACAGCCACTGCCAATCACACACCTTGCCACAGTCGCCAACTATCTGCCCGCCCGCCACCACCAGCAGCCCATCTACCCACTTGCCACAACCGCCAATCGCCTGCTCGCCTCGCCACAGCTGCCAATCGCCTGCCCAATTGCCGCAGCCACATCCAATCGCCAGCAGGCCTTGCCACAGCTACCAATCACCCACCCAGTCGCCACTGCCAATCTCCTGCTTACTGCTGTCATTAATCACACATTCCCCCTCTGCATTCATTCTCCATGTATAAGACGACACCCAATTTTTGCCTTTTTTTTTTTATAGCAAAAAGCATCGTCTTATACAGGGAAAAGTGCACTACTTTGTAACTGTGTAGTTGGAGAAACTAAGGAGGCATGTCTGCAAGGGAGGTAACAGGAGGCACTTCTAAAAGTTTGCCTGAGCCTTCTCTGGGGGGCAGGTAACCACCGTCTATCCTACTGAGACCCTCCCCAGGATCAGACATCTATTGGAGTTCAGAAACCACTATCCCAACCCACTGGGATTCCTCCTCATGGTCTGCCCACCGCCTCCATGACACCTCAGAGGGACTTGTAAACACCCCTGATTTTCATCTTCCTTGAGTGATTGTGCCTTGAATTCTGCTAGTGCCTCTTACTTGCCTGAATAGAAGATAAAGAGGGAGTGTAGCAATGTGCCTATCGTACAAAACAAGAAGCAAAAATAACCATTTACAGTCATTGGTTCAACCACTTTTGCTGCTAGCCTTGTCCACCTCTAGCATGTGCCCACCCCCATCCCCTGGTATACAACCCCTTTAGACCTTCAGTATTCTTGTGCTTTCTTCTTCATTCCCTACCAGTTATGTGACCCTTCTGATAGCATTGCTTCTTGGACCACTGGGGAAAGTCAAGGTCACACCAAGGTCAGCCATCAAGGAATTCCCTGCCCCAAGTGTGGGACAAAATAGATTCAGAACAATCTGGATTTAAGCAGGTTTGTGATGACTTTTCTGAATCAAGACCTGAAGGAGGGATAAAGATCCTAAAGGACAGAACACTTAGGTGCAAAAGAAAAGCTATCCATCATATTTCAATATTTTGGCTCACCTGTATGATAAGCCTCTGGCAAAGAGCAGTGACATGTCACTAAATGTGTTTCCTATTTTGCTTTAGAGCATCAAGCATTTAGACTAATTTTTCTTGACATTTCCCTCTTCGTATCATTACCATTTTTTTCATCAAAAGAGAAAAATGCAATAATATAATAGATCCCCATGAGACACATTTTTCCACTGTGAAGAATTTATATTGAGAGCCTTGTCTAATACAAAACAGAAAAAAGAAGACAACATAATACAAATCATGTCTCTCACTTTCCCTCCCATCCAAATTTTTCTCTCCCTCTTCAAAGTATTATGATATCTATCCAGGCATATCATGAGATTGCAACTGTACTTGCAATTAGCTCTCATCTTGTAATGCTTTTGTTTTTTGCTTTTTATATAAACAAGGTTTGGGAAAATATTAAAGATTCCTCATCTCTAACCTCAACCCTCTTGCAACAAATTTTGGGGTGAAGGTGGGAAATATCAGTGAATATTTAATAAGTTCATTGTACCCGTGAGTTTATTTTTCTAAACACACATCCTTAATAAATTAAAAGATTGTCACTTTTTTCATTGGTTGAAAGCTACAATTTGAGTGCAAATCTCATTAGCTGGGATATTTTCTTTGGACAATATAATACAGCATACTCACACTGCAGAATATTAACTACATAAGGTTAAGAACCCCTTACTCCATCCATGGAGATGTCTCTCAGGAAGAATATCATGGAGAAGGGGCAATTCAGTCGAAGAAGTAGTTACCAACAACCAACAACAAAACTCTTAGAAATAAGAACCTAGATTCAGCCTAGGTTTTGCAGATGCATAGTTTTATTTTAGAGTTTTTCCCTCGCATACAGCTACAGTGGTACCTTGGGTTACAAATGCTTCAGGTTACAGACGCTTCAGGTTACAGACTCCACTAACCCAGAAGTAGTACCTCTAGTTAAGAACTTTACCTCAGGATGAGAACAGAAATCCTGCGATAGCGGTGCAGAAGCAGTGGGAGGCTCCATTAGCTAAAGTGGTACCTCAGGTTAAGAATAGTTTCAGGTTAAGAATGGACCCCCCAGAACGAATTAAGTTCTTAACCAGAGGTACCACTGTATACACAGACTATTGTTACTTCTTCCAGAATTCCCACTCTCCTTTCCACTTACAGCAAGTTCTGGGATGCACTAATTTGTGCTTAGCTCAGAGCATTTTGAATTTCTAGCTTGGATCAAGGAATAGATCAGCCATCATGGTTGCATTTGCATCCCTCTCCATCCCTTCCAGAAAGGACAGCCAGTTTCTCTGGGACTGCAAAACTGAAGGGAAGCATACTCTGGTCCTATTTTCCATAAGTACCCCCTGCTTCCCAGAAAGAACACAATGACCAGGGGAAACGGCTCAGGACTGCAATACCTCAAGGACCGCCTCTTTCCATATGAACCTACCCAGACCCTGAGATCATCTTCTGAGGCACTTCTTTGTGTGCCTCCTCCTCCAGAGGTCCAGAGGGTAGTAACATGAGAACGGGCCTTCTCTGCAGTGGCTTCCCATCTGTGGAATGCTCTCCCCAGGGAAGTTCTCCTAGTGCCTTCATTATACACCTTTAGGTGCCAGGAAAAACATTCCTTTTAAACCAGGCCTTTGGTTGATTTGACTGACATCCTATACCCTTTTAAGATGTGTTGGGGGAGGGCTGTTATTGGGTTGTTGTTGATTTTATTTTGATTATGTATTATCTGGTTTTATATTCTGATTTTATTCTGTGAACCACTTTGAGACCTGCGGGTATAGGGCAGCATATCAATTCAAGAAAGAAAGAAAGAAAGAAAGAAAGAAAGAAAGAAAGAAAGAAAGAAAGATGGACTCATCAAAGAATGGCCCTACCATCAGGTAAAGTGAGATGCTGCCCCCTGAGGCAGATGTTGTGGAGCACAGAGTAGGTAGGGCAGTATGTGCCACATGAGCTGCCCTTCACCCCCTAAGTTAGCACATTGCCCTCAAGTACAGCAGAAGCTGCTGGTCTGTCCACAGTGAACATAAGAATATATAGGATATTGCCTTATACCAAGTCAGAGCATTGGTTCACCTGGCTCAATATTGCCCACATTCACTGCCAGTGGTTCTCTAGGGTTCCAAACCTACCTGGAGGTGCCTGCGATTGAACCTGCAAAGCAAATGGTCTACCACTGGGCTATACCTTTTGCCTTGCACACTCTGGCTCCATCCATCAACAAAGTGTTGAAGTAAGATTTAAGTGCCCTGTTCCAGCTGGTTTCTGTACATGGAGGGAGGGACCCATCTCGCCCTTTGCTTCATGGAGCTGACTCTGGTCCCATCCATCTGCTGCAGGGATCTTGCTTCTCCACCCCTAGAAAGAACATTCTGTTCCAATTGCTAGATACTATGAGACTGTGGATATGAAGGAAATCACACTCCGGCCCTATTCAACAGCCAACAGGATGAGGAGTGCCAGGTTGTGTGGGTTTGCGGTTTGTGTGTGTGTGTGTGTGTGTGTGTGTGTGTGTGTAAGCTATTCTTGAGAATCACTCAACTGAAAAGTGGGATAGAAATCTTCTAAATAACAGTTGAGACTGGTCAAACCCAACAGGCTCAAAAGGCATTACTAGTGGCTATCTAGGGACTATGTGTGGGCTAAATAATGGGGGCAATTTCTCCCCTTATTTGCAGCCTTTCCCCTGACTTATTCCATGCAGTTTTGTGGTTAGAGTGTAGTACTAAGATCTGGGAGACCAGGTTCAATCTCCATTTCGCCGTGAATCTCAGTGGGTGACCTGGGTGACCACTGTCTCTCAGCCTAATCTTGTTGTTGTTGTTTAGTCGTTTAGTGATGTCCAACTCTTCGTGACTCCATGGACCAGAGCACGCCAGGCACTCCTGTCTTCCACTGCCTCCCGCAGTTTGGTCAAACTCATGTTAGTAGCTTCAGGAACACTGTCCAACCATCTCGTCCTTTGTTGTCCCCTTCTCCTTGTACCCTCCATCTTTCCTAGCATCAGGGTCTTTTCCAGGGAGTCTTCTCTTCTCATGAGGTGGCCAAAGTATTGGAGCCTCAGCTTCAGGATCTGTCCTTCCAGTGAGCACTCAGGGCTGATTTCCTTCAGAATGGATCGGTTTGATCTTCTTGCAGTCCATGGGACTCTCAAGAGTCTCCTCCAGCACCATAATTCAAAAGCATCAATTCTTTGGCGATCAGCATTCTTTACGGTCCAGCCTAATCTACTTCTCTGTATTGTTGTAAAGATAAAAGGGAGAGGGGGAGAACCATACACACCACTTCAAGCTCCTTGGAGAAAAGGTGAGCTCTAAATGTAGTCATACTAAATCCCTTCCCATTGGTTATATAGAAAAGAGGCATCATTTGGAGAAACTGTTTAGGAGGAAACGCAATTGTCTTCCACCCAAAACAAGATGCTGGCCCTGGGCATCCTCAGTTGTTTAAGACTACCCACTGGCCTGAGATTTAAATCAGGGATTTCCAGTGCAATTCAATAGTCCTGGAATATCTTGCAGCCTAGAAAAATCTGTTCCCACATGAGCTTTCTTGGGCTTATTGAAGATCATGCTGCAATAAATTTGTCAGACTTTAAGGTGCCACAGCCTCTCTGATGTCTTAATGTCATTAAGACATTATTAAGATTATGGCAATAATCTCACAGCCTTAATGTTCTTATAGGCCTGCATTTCATCAAAATCATCAGGGCCTTCATCATGTTCAAACTGCTAACTTCATTTGGATCAAATCATTACTGAAAGAAATCTTTTTTAAAACTCCATAATGGAATCCAGAGGTTCACGATGAAAGTTTTTTGTGTCTGTGTGTTACCTTTCGGAACTGATGGGGAAATAGTTCTCCCTTGGGAGCCCCAATTGAGAGGTAATGGGGAGGACACGGGTCTTTCTGCTTCTCAAAAGCAAACAAACCAAACAAATAGCCTTACATTAGCGCTCTTCCTTCTGGCTGTGGAAATGAAGCCATTTATCAGCCTGCTGAATGTGATCTGTTTCTCCTTTGTAAACCTTTCAACACAAGACACATTTGGCTGGGCTCCTCCCTGTCCCTTGGGAGAGTCGTCTGGAATACAACCACATTACCAGCAGGATTAAACCACCACTTGTAAAGAAATGGATCCATTTTCATTTGGTTCCTTTAAAAACTTTTAAACAGCCTAGAGCTGTCCTCATAAAAACACACATACAAAATGGAGCATTTTTGCATGTTTCTCAGGCTTTACAAGTCCATTTGAAAAGAAAAATGACCAGTTTGGCTTTTAGAATTTAAGTGTGCTGCAGGCCGGAATGTTACTACTGCTATCCTTTTGAACAAAACTACCAATAGTAGTATAGGGACGTGGGTGGCACTGTGGGTTAAACCACAGAGCCTAGGACTTGCCGATCAGAAAGTCGGCGGTTTGAATCCCCGTGGCAGGGTGAGCTCCCGTTGCTCAGTCCCTGCTCCTGCCCACCTAGCAGTTCGAAAGCACGTCAAAGTACAAGTAGATAAATAGGTACCGCTCTGGCGGGAAGGTAAACAGCGTTTCCATGCACTGCTCTGGTTCAGCTTAGTCATGCTGGCCACATGACCCGGAAGTTGTACGCCAGCTCCCTTGGCCAATAAAGCGAGATGAGCGCCGCAACCCCAGAGTCGGTCACAACTGGACCTAATGGTCAGGGGTCCCTTTACCTTTACTTACCAATAGTAGTAGTAGTAGCAGCAGCAGCAGTAGTAATTTTATTTGTACCCTGCACATCTGACTGGGTTGCCCCAGCCACTCTGGGCATTGAGTTTAAGAACTAACTTTCAAAACATGGTTAACAGTGATAGGGCTGCCATACGTTTGGATTTTCCTGGACATTACTGGGAATTAGACATTAGGTGGAAGTGATGTCCAGGGGAAATTTTCTTAAGCCGTAGAACCTAGAAAAATGTGAAGCACAGAGCTAAGATCCAGCCATGGACAAAATGCATCACCTAGGCTAAGTGACACAGATGGCGGCAACATTGTTGGGCTTTCAGCACACACTAAAGACTTTGTTTTCCCATGCTTTCAAAGGCCAGATTTCATTTGATTTCATTTTTTTTCACCCTCTAATATTTCTGCATTGTTATTGCTTTGTTGTTGGCTTTTCATTGTGATTTCACTATTTTTTTGTAACATTATATGTCTAAGAAGGCCTTGTTTTCCATTTTATAATTAATAATAATATTATTATTTGTACCCCGCCTATCTGAATGGATTGCCCTGTTTTCATTTCATGCAGCATTGTTCCAGTGCTGCTGCAGTTGGTCTTCCACCAAAAATGAAGGTCTCACTGTGGCAAATGACATAACTGTTAAGTTGTGGGTTGACATAGCAGACGACACAACGATTTCTCCAAGTAGCTCTTTATTTTGTAAGCTGGAATAGAACTGACTGCAAACAGCTCAGCCGGCCTGCTTTTATAGGCAGCCGGCTGTCAACATTGTAGCAACAACAGCCCAGAGTTCCCGCCTAAAATAACTGACGTGGACCTGAGTGAAAACTATCTACAGACCTGAGTGAAAACTATATACAGTATCCCCCTGCTGGCCAAGGGTGAAACTTCACTACATAACAATAACTTAAGTAATTTACATAATTAATCACATAAATTAAATTGTCATTACATTATTCCATTCATTATTCCATCCATATTCATTGCAGTGCAAAGGAAATGCAATGCAAAGGGATGGTGAGAGAAATAATCAATTATGTATCTTTTGCTGACTGAATGCATCAACAACCATGAAATCACAGTTGCTGAATTAATTTATGTTCTGGATATGGGATGAATAGGTGTGTATCAGCAATTTGCACTCCCATTTCTTTTTTTGTTAGAATTCTTCAACATCCCTACTCTTATTGATACGTTTCCTTTGTTGTAAACCATTTGGAGGTCATTTTGACAGAGAAGGCAATAATAATAATAATAGTATTTAGACGCTGCCCATGCATTTAGCTTGCACACTTTCATCCTTACATGGCTGAAGGCAGACCAGTTGAAATTGCACAAGTTAACTCTAAGCAAGGCAGAGAGCTTGAAAGTTCTTTTAGCACTGGGTCCACTTGGGATTAACCAGCATGAAAAAGGCTTTTAAGCACTCCACCTTGCTTGGAGGGTGAAGCCCATTTTAGCCCATCAGCTCCCGGATGCTCTTGAGAGACCTCATGGGGCCATGACAGGATTGTCAAAAGCTAAACATTACCTGGTCATGTTTTAAATATTAAATGAATGCTATGAAAAGCTCTCTCTGTGTGTTTTGACCAATAAGCCATCTCACTAATAATATTACATTGGAAAATTCCATCAGTTCACAGACAGGCAAGTGCTCAACGTTTTTCTGGAGATAAATAGCCTGTGCTGAATGGCCCATTAATGGAGCATTCGTTGCCTCCACAACACTCCAAAGCTAGTAAACGGAATATGGGGTAATTCAAACCATACAGAAAATGCAGGCTTAAGCATTAAAAATGTTTCATTAGGATTTATGGTCAATGCACTTGGATACCCAATCTTCAATATGATAAACAACAACCAGCTACTTTTAATTTAGATGTGTCTAGGTGCCAAGAACAATGGGGAGGTGGGAGGAGGGGACCATTTCCGAGAGGCACACAACCTCCCAGAAACAAGTAAGATGACACTGGTAATTGATCCTGAAGTTATGTGGATTTTTTTTTTACAGTTTTACCATCCCATTATCCTCTGTTTGTTTATATTCCTTGCCACATTTTAACTAAAGCCTCTGCTGTGTGGGGAAGCTGCATGTTTGTTGATAGTGGCTGCATGGCGGTTACAGGGATACCAGATGTCTCTCATTTTCATGGATGCCCTTTAAGTTTTCTTTACTTTGGAATCGCACAGAGGGCGAAATGCACCTCCTCTTCCAGAACTCCTCTGCGTACATCGGGGATGGGAAAACTGAGGCCCAGGGGCCAAATGGCCCTCCATCTCTTTCTACCTGGCCCTTGGGCTTCTCCCAGCCCATACCCTTCACCAGCCCTGCTTTGTACCCTCCTTGAGCTTTGTTCTGTTTTGGGTTTTGTCCTTAGAATCATACAATAACAGCATCGTAGAGTTGGAAGATGGGTCAAACAGTCGTCTTGTCTAACCCCCTGCAATGCCTCCCTGGAATCTGTCCTTGAACTCTGATAGTGCTGTTTTCTTGCCTGGCTGGAGAAGAGATCAGGGTGTGAGAAACAGAAACTAGCCTACTTGTACAGAAGTAAAATTCACATTTGTTCTGCTGCCCACTTTTTCCTCTGGTCGCACCCACAAATGGCATGTGGCCCTCAGAAGTCTGGCTAGCAGAGAAAGCAGCTCTCGGACTGAGAAAGGTCGCCCACCCCTGGCACAGATGGCCAGAAAGTTTCATCCCATTCCCAGCATCCTCTATCACAGTGCAAGAGATCTTGGGGGCCACCCTCTTCAATGCCACTTGAGACCAACCTAATGTTCGGGTCAGTTCTGGGTCTCTTGGGCCACCAAAGAGGCCATTCTCTGTTTCCCATCCTCCTTGCCAATTGTATTTATACAAGCAACATTATTCCTATAAACACACCGTACAGAGTTTATACAAAGTTATGCTATGTCAAAATTTGAGCCGCTGAATCGTTTTGGGAAGGTTGCTTGCAAAAAAGAAAGCCATATAGGTTTGCTTAAAACCATAGTGTTAAAATAAAGTTGGCTTCCCATCCCACATTTAACCACGGCAATGAGTGGCCTGATTTTCAGGCATTTTAAGCACCCAGATACCCCTATAAAAAGGCTGGGGATCTTTTCCAAAGAACCTTTAAGCCAAAATGACTGTGGTTAAAAAGTGGAAATAATCTTCAACGTGGGATGGGGTTGGGGAATGCCTTTGTGTTCCAGGGGAAATGGGTTTCAATTTAAAAGTGTTCAGCTGACTTATACTTGGCTCATGCGTAACATCCATGGATTTTTCACCAAGACTGTGAAAGGGCAGCTAAGAATAGCTACACTAAATGTGTGTGTGATTAAATTGTCTTAATGAAAAATGATGGGGTTGTGGGGGTGCAAGGGCAGAATGCTGGCACAATTTCTGTTTGCAGAGCTGTCAAAAATCAGAAATAATTGCCTAATCCTACGAGAGACTGCTGGCAAATAAATAAAAAAGAAAGTGTGTTAGATGGGATGTAAACACTGCTAATGCACAGTCATGACCAGCACCATCATGCCGGAAGCTGGTCTACAACATTGTCCCACCAACAATTTGCTGTGGGTCAATGTTGCCATGCTAGAAAATGCTACTGGATTGGCTCTAGAGTTAAGACATGTATGGATGGGAGAGTAACTAATTCAAGTTGCATTTTGATGCCAGCAAACCTCACATTTCCTGAATTAATATGTAAACCAGAATGCAACTAGCTATGCTTTGGAATTCACACTTCTCCCAATTTTGTGAGGAACTTATCCAATCCAAAACTTTGCACACAAAAATGGATACAGCAGGGGGAAATGCAAACAAAAATTAATATACTGGTGATTTGTATGCTGCTTTGTCACACACACACACCCAAAAAAAAACATGTTCAAAGCAGCTTACAACAAAGCAAACAAATGCACTTCAAAATCAAACACCGTGTATTATGTTAAAGGAGATAATTTGCCAAAATCTGCGCATTAGGCAAAACCATGTACAAAATGCTTATGTTAGAAGAAACAGGTGCTGGAACTGTAGTTAGGATCACACTGCAACTTTGGTGCATTAATTTCAGTAGGTCTACTCTGCATGTAACATAGCCTCTGGCTTGTATCAAATCATGATGTTATTCACCACTTCATTTTGTTTTTCTTATGATTAAGTCGTATATGGTGTGTGTGTGTGTGTGTGTGTGTGTGTGTGTACTGGTGTGTGTGTGTAGGGGTGTGTGTAAAGGTGTTTACTCAGGAGTTGAATTCAGTGCATGCATTCTAACAAGTATGCAGAATATTGTATGATGAGCAAACCACACACTCATGCCTCCCCCCACCCCAATCCTTATGATCCTGTATGGATTATTGTGGTAAACATGACCAGATAATATTATATTATAATTCACATATTATTGGACCCAAGCTGGTAATCCTGTCTTTGGCATTTCCTTGTATCTGAGTGCTGCACCATTCTCTCTTAACCTGTTTTTAAGGCCCAGTATTTTTTTTTTTGTTTGGTTTCCGAGACAAGATTTGTGTGGATGTTATCTCACTTATTTATTGTTCCTTTGGCAGAAGTCCTTGATCTTTTGCCTCTTCTCACTCACAAGTGCTTTCAACAATAGATACTTGGCTGGAACCACTGGATGGAAGTCTGAAGTGCTGACTCTCTGAACGTTGGAGCCCAAAGGGCGGAAATAAAAGTTGTAAGCTCTGTTGAGAGGTAACAGACGATATCTTAATATTTCACTAGAGGCAGATTATAAGCCATTTATGCTGCAACCGTAGAAATTGATCTATGACATCATGTCTAAGACTTCAGATTGATCACTTTATGCTCTCAGCGTGTCACTCACTCTTTGAACAAAACCGATTGACAGCACCCTGGAATCAACAGACTGATGCCAATTGACACTTTATCTTTGTTAAGTACCATCTGTTCATCAAAAAGGACACTTGTGTTATGTTCACTGTAACCTTCTGTGTCTCAGAAGAACTTGGATTTGCATGCATTTTGTATCTTTTGGAATCAAAAGGACTTTCTGAATTCTTTCCCACTCATGTATGAGTAATAAAGATCCTTCAGATCAAATCCATTCCTTTTGCCGGCAGCCCAATTTTTAACTGAAGACAGAACATGGCACCATGATTAATTAGTTAATTCTTCATCTGGCAATGAATTCTTCAGAACGTACTCACTTTCCTTAGTCATATTGGCTGTTCAACTCCAGACATTCCTGAATGAAATGGATTATCTAGAGTGATTTTGGTCTGGTGCACAACCCTGTTTAGGGACTAAAACTACCTTGGTCACCTTGAGGGGGGAGTTTCACTAGGAAAGAGCCAGGGGGAGTACAACACAGCCCAAGACCTTTCAACTATTTTCAGAACTATTGACCTATCCTTCTGAACCAACTGTTGTGGATCAAAATGTGGAGGCACCATATTGTGGTGGTTAACGTAAGAAAATCCAGATAGTCCAGCACTCAGTTCTCAAACTGGTCAATCATATGCCATAGGAAGCCTGCAAGCAAGATCTAAGTGCAACAGTGTCCTCTCCACTTGAGCTTCTCAGCAACTGCTATTCAGAGGCATACTGCCCTCTGACAATGGAAGTACAGTGGTACCTCGGGTTAAGTACTTAATTTGTTCCATAGGTCCGTTCTTAACCTGAAACTGTTCTTAACCGGAAGCACCACTTTAGCTAATGGGGCCTCCTGCTGCCGCCGCACCGCCAAAGCACAATTTCTGTTCTCTTTTTTTTAAAAAAAAAATTATATTTATTACTTTTTAAAAAGGAAAAAGAGACAAGAGAGGGGAAAAAACAAAAAAACAAGAAGATCAAGAAAAAATAAAACAATACAATACAATATGTAAACCATACAAAACACAACCTTAACACATTATCTAACACAATGAACTAAACAAAACAAAACAAAAACAATTTAAAAACATACAACTTAATTCGTTCTGGAGGTCCGTTCTTAACCTGAAACTGTTCTTAACCTGAGGTACCACTTTAGCTAATGGGGCCTCCCACTGCTGCCATGTGATTTCTGTTCTCATCCTGAAGCAAAGTTCTTAACCCAAGGTACTATTTCTGGGTTAGCGGAGTCTGTAACCTGAAGCGTTTGTAACCCGAGGTACCACTGTAGTTGTATTTATCTCTGAGAAATGGGTTCCAGAAGCTGGTACTGTGGATCAATTGCATACTAATAATTTTTGTTTTTGTTTTTTTATAATTTTTTTATTAGTTTTCCAATTTTTAAAAGACACAACAAAAACAACATACAAACAAACACATAAATTCATAATTTCTTAACCTCATTTTCATAAGCCTCTTTTCTCGGACTTCCCCATACCTTCCCCTTTTTGCATCCTTTTTTTTTTAACAATTATTCAACAACCCTTTTAACCAATTAAATTTAAATTCATTCTCCTTTTCAATTTCACCCTAAGTCAAACAAAATTTACCGCTGTAATTCTACGTCTTCCTCTCCCTTAACATTTTAGCACTCCTCAATTTTATGGTAGCTCTTGAGATATATTTTAAACTTCTTCCAGTCTTCCTCCACAGTCTCTTTCTCTTGGTCACGGATTCTGCCGGTCATTTCTGCCAATCCCATAAAGTCAATCACTTTCGCCTGCCATTCCTCCAGCGTGGGTAGCTCTTGTGTCTTCCAATATTTTGCTAGAAGAATCCTTGCTGCCGTAGTAGCGTACAAAAAAAAATTTTTGTCCTTCCTCGGCACCAATTGGCCGACCATACCCAAGAGAAATGCCTCTGGTTTTTTATGAAAGGTGCATTTAAGTACTTTCTTAATCTCATTATAAATCATTTCCCAGAAGGCCTTAATCTTTGGGCAGGTCCACCAAAGGTGGAAGAAGGTACCTTCAGTCTCTTTACATTTCCAACATTTGTTATTGGGCAAATGATAAATTTTTGCAAGCTTGACCGGGGTCATGTACCACCTGTAAATCATTTTCATAATGTTTTCTCTTAAGGCATTGCATGCCGTAAATTTAATACCTGTGGTCCATAACTGCTCCCAGTCAGCAAACATAATGTCATGACCTATGTCTTGTGCCCATCTAATCATAGCTGGCTTCACTGTCTCATCTATTGTATTCCACTTCAACAGCAAGTTATACATTCTTGATACATTCTTAGTATTGGGTTCTAACAGTTCTGTTTCTAATTTCGATTTCTCCACCTGGAAACCAATTTTCCTGTCTTGTTTATAGGCCTCCATTATTTGAAAATAATGGAGCCAATCTCGTACCTTGGACTTTATTTTCTCAAAACTTTGTAGTTTAAATTCACCGCCTTCTTGTTCTAAAATTTCAGAATATTTTGGCCAATTAGTTCTCATATTAAGTTTCTTTACCTCCTTAGCCTCCATCGGTGAAAGCCACCTGGGAGTTTTATTTTCCAATAAATCCTTATACCGAATCCAAACATTATACAGTGCTTTCCTAACAATATGATTTTTAAAACCCTTATACACTTTAACCTTGTCATACCAAATATATGCATGCCAACCGAAACTATTATCAAATCCTTCCAAGTCTAGAATGTCTGCATTTTCAAGAAGTAGCCAGTCTTTTAGCCAGCAGAAAGCTGCCGATTCATAATACAGTCTTAAGTCCGGCAGGGCAAACCCCCCTCTTTCTTTGGAATCAGTGAGTATCTTAAACTTTATTCTGGGCTTTTTGCCCTGCCAGACAAATTTAGATACATCTTTCTGCCACTTCTTGAAACAATCCAGTTTATCAACAATTTGTAATGTCTGAAACAAAAATAACATTCTAGGCAATACATTCATTTTAATTACTGCAATTCGACCTAACAAGGAAAGCTTCAGGTTCAACCATATTTCTAAATCTTTCTTTATCTCTGTCCAGCACTTATCGTAATTATCCTTAAATAAGTTTACGTTCTTAGATGTCATGTTAATCCCCAGGTATTTTACTCTCTTTGCCACCGTTAACCCAGTTTCCTCTTGGAATCTCTCTCTTTCAACATTTGTTAAATTTTTTTCCAGTACCTTAGTTTTTTGTTTATTCAACTTAAATCCTGCGACCTGACCAAATACTTGAATTAATTCTAGGACTCTTTTGGTACTAGTGTCTGGCTCTTGCAAAGTCAATACTAAGTCATCTGCAAAAGCCTTCAATTTATAATGTCTGGCTCCGACCGCATACTAATAATTTTTGTTGTTGTTTAATAGACTGCTTCACAGCATATAGCCATCCAAGTAGGGTACAAGATAAAGCAGAATAAAGGTCTTAAAACAATAAAATCAATCCAGCAAACGACAAACAGTGAAACCACCCGTACAAACACCAAAAGCAAGTCATTTCATCAGGTATAAAATAACTGCGTTACATCTCAGGGAAAGCCCGTCTCCAACAGGTGCCTAAACATCATGACGCTAGGCACCTGTTTGATTTTGGCTGGTGATTGAGTCCAGATTGCTGGAGGTGCAACACTAAAAGCCTGGTTTCTGGCACATGCCTCTGGGGTTATGGTACTTTCAGCTTTGCCCCATCTCAGGAGCACAGGTGCCAGGCTGGGCTATATTGGGCAAGGCAAGTCTGTCTTTTGTGCTTTTGACAGGAAACTGGTGTTAAACTATAGCACCCCATTTTGGACAGAATGGCTGACTAGTTTAACCAGGATGTAAGCTCAAAGAAAGGGTAGAAGCACAGGGGTGGAAGAGGACAGAAGGCAGGCAGGGATGATTTTTTGGTAATCTTTAGTAATATGGCACCCTGGGTAAGGCCAAAATTTGGTGCCCCCAAATGAATCTTCTCAATAAAGGATCTTCTCAATTTTGCACCCCTTGGCCAGGGAACCAGCTACACATCTCTAAACCTGGCACCGATGCATTGTTTTGTCTCTCAGTTTTGGCTGCTAAACTATGGTTTAGCAAGCCAGGAACTGATTGCCTGAATTGCGCCAATGTGTCCTTTTGAAGTTACTGAAATAATATATTTATGGATTATGCAATGTAATCGCAACTTGCATGCAATTAACGTGAGCAATTTGAACCTTGCCTGATTGAGAGCTGGCTGGTTGAAATTGCACAAATTAATTTCATGCAAGGCGGGGAGCTTAAAAGCTCTTTTGTACCAATGCTTACCTGGGAATCGGAAGAATTACTTTTCAGTAAGGATGCAAAGGCGCTGTTAAATGCTCTTTTTAAATTGATGAAGTATGACAGCTTTAACACTGCTGTTGTTTCATCTTAATAGGTGCGCACCTCTCTTTCCTTACCAGGGTGTCAGTCTTTTCTCCAGCTTCCTTGATGGCTAGCATGAAGCCATCTGCGTCAATGCCTGTCTCATGTTAATCATTCTGTTTTGTTTTCCATTCCATGGGCTTATTCCAGTTAACATCATGCAGATCCTCCTTTGTGTTTTCATTATGCTCATCAGTATGGTATTTGATGTGAATACCCTGTCATTTGGAAGGTACAATTTGTTCCACTCACTGGGCACACACTTATTTATTTATTTTAAGTACAGTTCAGAATATTAGCTATGTAATAACAAAGCAAACAAAAAAAAAATCTTTCCTATATGGGCTTTGGCCTAAACAGTCTCAGAAATGTCAATGTCTGCAGTATAAAAATTGGGGAAGAGGGATATTGCTTCAATATATTTATGTATAAATACATACTAACCGAGATATCCCAATAGCACACATCCCTACTTGTGCAATTGGGACTTCCTTTCCTCTACCCATACAGTCCACCCACATGCCATATCTGTTCTGGGGTTCCCTCCGACCCTCTGGAGCAAACATGGAGGACACAGAGGGCATGGAGAGGGGAAAGAAGTCCCATTGCCCAGGTGGAAGTCCTTGCCCTAATGGGATGACCTCATTGCATACAAGCCATAACTTGGCAGTATATGTGAATGAAACTATACTAGCTCCATTCACATACTGTATAGTAGTCAGGCAGCTGTATTTTCTTCAGGAAGAAAATGCCTCCTTTCTCCACTTCTATGATGGGTTAAGCAGGTGTGGGGGATGCAGGTGGTGCTGTGGTCTAAACCACAGAGCCTAGGGCTTGCCGATCGGAAGGTCAGCAGTTCGAATCCCCACGACCAGGTGAGCTCCCCTTGCTCGGTCCCAGCTCCTGCCCACCTAGCAGTTTGAAAGCACATCAAGTGCAAGTAGATAAATAGGTACCGCTCCGGCAGGAAGGTAAACGGCGTTTCCGTGTGCTGCTCTGGTTTGCCAGAAGCAGCTTAGTCATGCTGGCCACATGACCCAGAAGCTGTCTGCAGACAAACGCCAACTCCCTTGGCCTATAGAGCAAGATTAGCGCACAACCCCAGAGTCATCTGCGACTGGACCTAACAGTCAGGGGTACTTTTACCTTTACCTTTAAGCAGGTGTGATTTACATATAGCACTTTGAATACACGGTTTTAAAACATTCAAGGAAATTAGTTGGCAATGTTTACCTAATTCAGGCTCCACACAGAATTGGGTAACCTTTGATTCTCCAGATGTTACTGAACTACAGTTCCCATCAGCCACAGCGAGTGCGGGCCAATGACCAGAGTTGATGGGAGATGTAGTTGTGGAGCCCCCTTCCCATAAGAGGTGGTTATGGCATCTTCATTATGCAAACACCAAAACTCTGTATCCTGGCCTTTGACAAATGAGATGCATACTTCTAGGGCCCATCTTATTTCTGTAATGCCGGTCATTTTAAACTGGTTTTGATATTGTGTTTTAATTGTCATAACCCACCCTGGCACCTTGGGGTGGAGGGTGGGTAAATAAGAATAAACCTGAGGGTCAAAGATTCCTCAGCCCTGCCTTAGCAGGTTTCTTAACAGAAAGAAAGAAAGAAAGAAAGAAAGAAAGAAAGAAAGAAAGAAAGAAAGAAAGAAAGAAAGAAAAGCATGTTTATTGTAATGTATAATTTGGCCAATGAAAGCTGCCCAGTGCAGTTTTTTCCCATTAGCATGGTAAATATTTCTGTAATCCAACTAAAGCATATAATTGGTACTTGAGTATGTTACTGCTAGAACATGGACCCCAACTGCACAGAACTGTTTTTATCACATAAAGGAGAAAGGCTAATCACAAAAACCCCTGCAAACCAAGTTTCTTGAAACTAATTATCCAGTTGCAGTAACCCACTCTGCCTCAACCAATTTCCATATGTATTCAATGAGCATGTAAACTATGTTTTCTTAATCAAATTCTCGAGAATAGCTTGATTCTGTGAAATCAAACACACACACACAGAGAGAGAGAGACGCTAATACTCTCTAACCCTTGAGGGAATTGGGGACACACTAAGTGGACCCTGAAGTAAAAATCAGCTCCTGGAGGGCACTTTAAGAGGAAGAATCCTGACATTGATGACACTTGTGCCTGCAAAACTAGTACAGTGGAACCTTGGTTCCCGGATGCCTTGGTATTCGAACATTTCGGCTCCCGAACGCCGAAAACCCGGAAGTAAGTGTTCCGGTTTTCGAACGTTTTTCAGAAGCTGAATGTCTGGTGCAGCTGTCTGCTATAGTTTCTGGGATGTCTGCGCCAATCAGAAACTGTACCTTGGTTTTCGGACTTCTGGAATGGCTTACGTTCAAGAACCAAGGTACCACTGTGCTTGGATAGGATCATAATTAACTTTTGTGTTTTGCATTTCTCCAAATTTTGCAGTACAGTTCACAGCTCAAAAAACATTTCCAGATGTATGAAATAAAACACATATTTCAGAATAAAATATATTTAGAAATCCAAACACTGAAGTAAGATACATATTAAAAGATGCATTTGCAATAAAATACATATTTAAGAGTTTAAACACAAATTTCTGTATGTTTTTTTAAAATAAATAAAAATCACAGATTAATACAGAAGCAGGATGGAATGGGTTTTAAAATAAACACATATGAAATTAACAGGAACCAGAATAGACAGATTCACCCATCTCTAGTATTAAGGGTAATAAAATGGAAAAGCTAGGCAAATAAGGATATTTCTCAAGAAGAAATATGTGATGGTAAGGAGGCAACTGCTTCTCCTCCACCAGCTTCTTAATCAACTAAATTTACTTGTAACATTTGGTTTCTCTTTCCCTGTTTCGGGGGTGTGAAAACTAGATATTCCAAAGCAATTTGTTGCCTTATTCAGACAGAGATAATAATGCAGGCATATTTGTACTTACTTTCTGGGCTCTGACACTGCTCTTTTTCTTTCTCCTACACCAGCTGGGTACACACCATACATTTAAAGGACATTCTCAACCCCAACCCTGCCTCAAAAATAAGAATCCTGGCAGCTGTGGTTTGGTGAGGTTGCTGGGAGTTATAGTGCCTTCAGGGATAAAACTACAGTTCCCGGGATTCTTTGAGGAGGGAACTGTGCTTTGAATATCTGGTGGCTGTGCAGCCCTAGTCTCACATCACTTCCTCTTATTTCTCTGTCTCTGCTTTGATACCCGTGCAGCCTTCCCTCCCTGTTTCCTAGACGCTGGCTGATCAGTGTCCCCTGCAGGTCTGGCAACCAGAACAAACATTTCATGTGTCTCTTGGTTGAGCCATCCCTGCTCATCCTTTTATAGAGATGTCCAACATATCTTAAAGCAATTTGACCATATCGAGCATGGGTTTCTTTCGCCAAATTTCCATTTGTGAATTCATCCTGCTTTAATTAAACAATGCAAACAAACACAACATCACTCAGGGCTTGAAATGTGTTGTGGTACTGACATGTCTGTCTTTAAAACAGCCAAATGGATTCACTTGAAAGAAGTTTGTTTTTTTAAATAAGAAAATAAAAAAGCTGTTCCTAACTGTGCCTGCACAAGTAACAAAAATGATAATCAAAGTAGCCATTGTGTACTCATCATCATTATCACCCTCATGTTTAATACTCAAGAGCGGGTTACAACAATTCAGAATTCAAAATCAGAAACAGTTAAAACAAATTACAGTCACAGGAATAGGGTGACTTTCAAGTGCCAAAGTCCAGGGTAAAGAGACGTACAGTGAAAATGAAGAGGGAATTTCACAACTTCACAACGGGACTTAATTCATAGGCTCTGACCCAATAGTGCTCCACCTGTGTTTCTTTCTACCTGAAGGAAACTTTGAATTTTGTGGTATGGAACATTTCACAGCGATAACACAGTACAGGTGCATAAATCCTAGATTCCATAGTATCACATACCACCAGTGCCAACTGAAATCTCTGTTTGTTAGGACTGAGAGCAAATATATATTAGATCCCATAGAAATCCAATTTAGCATCGGGTGGCGCTGTGGGTTAAACCACAGAGCCTAGGACTTGCCAATCAGAAGGTCGGCGGTTCGAATCCCCGCGACGGGGTGAGCTCCCGTTGCTCGGTCCCTGCTCCTGCCAACCTAGCAGTTCGAAAGCACATCAAAGTGCAAGTAGATAAATAGGTACTGCGCCAGCGGGAAGGTAAACGGCGTTTCCGTGCACTGCTCTGGTTCGCCAGAAGCGGTTTAGTCATGCTGGCCACATAACCCAGAAGCTGTACTCCGGCTCCCTTGGCCAATAAAGCGAGATGAGCACCGCAACCCCAGAGTCGGTCATGACTGGACCTAATGGTCAGGGATCCCTTTACCTTTACCCTTTAATACTCAATGTCTGGGCTTGCTCTTTCTTTCAAGTTGCCATTCTGCAACAAGAACAAAATTGCCAGCCCACTGGATCCCCAGTGTCCTTTGTCAGTCGCTTCTCTTCGCTGTCCCGGCCTGGTCAGCCCCCCACAGAAACACTGAGGAGTCAGGGTTCATGACAGATCCGGCCCTCCCAATATCCATTTTGCTGCTGGATTAGGTCATGGCAGAGTAAGCATCTAGGTAAGCATCTAGGCAAGAGTTGGGAAGCAGGTTCTGCTCAACCACACACCCCACAATGTGGAGAATGCAACCATTACGTTCAAAAAATGCCCATTGGGGCACTATCACAGTGTGGGGAACAGCAGAGCCAGGAAGCTTTTTATTCTGTAGTTGACATAAAACAATGAATTTGCCTTATTTGAACCTGAATTTGTCATCTGATCCGGCCTTCCCCATGCTTCTCTTGAGTCTGTTAACATTGTATTGCTTTCTGCAATTGCACAATTCATTTGTTTTGTAATAAATCTTAAGGCTCCTAAAGTTAAATTGGTTATCTCCAAAGCACTCAGTCCAAAACTTATTCCCTCAAATACAAATACAGAGACTACACCAAATTACTATTTATTTGCAAGGGGACAGATGCATAGTCTGTGCACTTCTGATTCTTAATTAATATACAGTGAGCTGAGGGCCTGGGAGGAAGATGAGCTTTTGAACAAACTGATTCTGTATGGTGCCATCCCATAAGCAGCAAGGAACCAGGAAATTTCAGGCTTGTGATTTTATGATGCCTGGGTCTTTCCTAAAACCACAAAATAGGCGACTGAATGCAGGCTTTCATTTTTTCATTTGAATATGTCCCTCAGGTTTTATAGGCAACTGTTCATGTCATAGGTACTGCTGTATTTGCAGCATCTCTTGAGAAAAGGATTAGAAAAATCTGTTTAAAACAAACCAAAATACCTAACCATAGCCCACACCAACAGAAGGCAGAACTCATAAGCTAGTCACAGAATTTGACAGCAGAGGGGAATGTCTGACAGAGAAAAATGTGTTTTGGCACCCATAATCATTTATTCTTATTTCAAAGAGCAATTAAAACTTTACTCAAATGGGCTCATCCACTCCACTGATCCAGTGGAAGGAAATCCCTATAAATAAACAGGGACCATTTTTGCTTCTTTTTACCCCATACAGTGGTGCCTCGCAAGATGAAAAGAATCCATTCCGCGAGTCTCTTCGTCTAGCGGTTTTTTCGTCTTGCGAAGCAACCCTATTAGCGGATTAGCGGATTAGCGCTATTAGCGGCTTAGCGGCTAAGCAGCTATTAGTGGCTTAGCGGCTTAGAAAAGGGGGGGGGAGCGAAAAAAAATTGCAAGACTCGCAAGACGTTTTCGTCTTGCGAAGCAAGCCCATAGGGAAATTCGTCTTGCGAAGCGCCTCGAAAAATGGAAAACCCTTTCGTCTAGCGGGTTTTTCGTCTTGCGAGGCATTCGTCTTGCGGGGCACCACTGTATCTTAGTAGGGCAAATGCTTTGGAATCAAGCAACAGAAGAGAAAATGAAAGAAGCTCCTTCTGTGCTGGAGCAACTGGCCAGACTGAGAGGCCCCATCAGAGTCAACTCTTTTGTATAACCAGTGGAGATCCTATCGGCCCCTTGTGTCACATGATCACTGCTAGATGGATAACTGCAGTACCATGTTCTGGTCACCTCCAGTGATTGTGGCAGCACAGCAAAGAACAGGCTAGCAATTCTCTTCTGATTTCTGCTGTTGGTTGGAGGTAGCTGAGGAATAATAATAATAATAATAGTAATAGTAATAGTAGTAATAATAATACCACAGTATTCTCACCCTTTAAAAAGCTGCTGCTGGAACTTCCTATTGCTTGGCAAAGTGAAAAGCATGAAATGATATTTAAATATCCACAGACACACTGGAAAACTACTTACTTACCTGTTTTTTCTACTGGTCATCCAAGCACATGGAAGAAGGATGATCAGCCAAAAAAGCATGCCATATATAATTTGCACCCAGAAACAGTGCTACCTGATCTTTGCTTAGTTCAGTATAGACCTGCATAGGGATTAATCATTGTGAAACCACATGGGAAATGAACTAGGTGCATTATCAAAAATATTCTGGCATCCCTCTCTCAGATAAGGAGAAAAACGAAACAGCTGCAAATCTTGGCATTTGCTACAGAATTCACATCAATATTCAATGAGACTCAAGCAGATGGAGGAAGCTATGTCAGAAATAAAATTGTGTTCTGAAGAAATGAAAGTTTGTTTTGATTCTGGTCAAGACTGTTCAAGGGTTTGGTTGTTAGTTGATTGGCTCTGATAGCGGTTTCCCATTCTCTAGATTTTTTCTTCCCGGCTAATATTGTTGGCTTTATAATTGTTATCCATCCCACATTACAAAGAGAAGGACAAGCTGGAATTAAAGAAGGGTTCCCCCCTCCTTGACATATTTCAGGAAACCATTAAGCTCCATCTTCTGCCAAACGAATAGCTCGGCATAATTAATGCATTAAAGACTTATTAGAGTTGATCAGATTAATGCAAGTCGAAGTTTACCCCTAAATATATCTCTGGTGCTGAGTACAGGAACTAAACGGGAACAGTCACAACTGAAAGCAAGCCGGATATGTTCTGCAGCCTTTGTTCTTTCTTTTCTGTAGCCAGAACTATGTATGAGGTAGCTGAAGCATGTCTATGAAACCTAGGAATATAAGTAGAGCCTTCCTGGATCAGGCCAAAGGTCCTATCTAATCCAGCACCCTGCTCATCAAAATGGCCAACCAGTTGTCTCTGGGAAATCCACAAACAGGGCATGGGGACTGAAGTGTAGGTGGGTTCCCATGAGGCAAGACACAGTGATGACAGCAAGAACCTTTACTGAACTAACAGAACTAGACAACAGGGGCAAAGCAACTGCTTATATACATTTCTGAAGGCCTGGGCCACTCCCACTCCCAATGTGATTGGCTGCCTAAACTTCCAAGCTGCGAATCATGACTCAGAGTTTAAGGGCCAATGGCATGGGCTAAAATCCTGAAATGTTCTGTGACTGGATATCACGTATTGAATCAGAACACAGGGGCTCAGAATCCTTAGTCCAGACTCAAGTTCAGGCAAACACAGACCACTGAATACATAACACCGGCAATAGCAGTTTCCCTCTGTTGCTCATCAGCAGATATAGTGCTTCTGACCCAGAATGCAGTGCTAGTCACCATGGCTAGTAGCCATTGGTAGTTTTATCGTCCACAGATTTGTATAATCCCATTTTAACTCCACCTAAGGGAGTAGCCATCACCAGCATTGATGTTGAGATATTTAGGCAAAACTACTAGTCATGCTAAAAGGGACACGGGTGGCGCTGTGGGTTAAACCACAGAGCCTAGGACTTGCCGATCAGAAGGTTCAAATCCCCGCGACGGGGTGAGCTGCCGTTGCTCGGTCCCTGCTCCTGCCAACCTAGCAGTTCGAAAGCACGTCAAAGTGCAAGTAGATAAATAGGTACCGCTCCGGCAGGAAGGTAAACGGTGTTTCCATGCGCTGCTCTGGTTCTCCAGAAGCAGCTTAGTCATGCTGGCCACATGACCCAGAAGTTGTACGCCGTCTCCCTCAGCCAATAAAGCGAGATGAGCGCTGCAACCCCAGAGTCGGCCACAACTGGACCTAATGGTCAGGGGTCCCTTTACCTTTACCTTTACTAGTCATGCTGAAGGAATAGTTTTCATGCTTCTTTTTTCTAATTTAAATAGCAGCTGCAGGGTGGCTGATTAAGAGTGGGACCTTCAAAGCACAATCTTCTACAGCACAATCCTGTTGAAAAGCTAGCCCTAAAGCCATTATTTACACTGTAGTGCCCAGGAACAGTCTGCCTACCAATGGTGTCTCAGGAGGCAATAAATTTCTTCCGCCACAATCTCTTGGTCCTATACCCCAAATCCCAGGGCCGGCCCTACCACACAGCCAGCGAAGTGATGCATACCCTCCAGTATTCCTCAGATGAAAATAGGGACATTCTATTCTACATCAGTATCACTGCTTGAGCATTTTCTTCTGGTCATGTACAAAAGTTATTAGAGGAGACACACAAGACTGCAGTATTTTAAGCACATAAAAATTTGAATTTATGTATTGCATTTAGGGACACTTGATGTACCCTGCCCCCAAGGTCCTATTTCTCAATAGTCTTTCCACTCACCCCCTATTTTGTGACTGCCCCTTGCTGGATCTTTTCTTCCCTTGGCCGGAGCGACAACCTGATAATAGCTTAAAGTAGCTTGTGTTTGGGAATTCGGGACTCCCCATGACAAAGTGAGAAGTTGTGGTGGCTTAAGGGTTTTTGTGAAGGTCCAGGCATTTTCATGGCAATTGAATACTATGAGTGGTGTGCTTCAGACAGCATCATGAGATAATAGGTGAAGGCAAGAACTGGTGTTTGGATGGCACAGCAAGAGCTTTAAAAGTGCATGGCCCGAGCAGAGGGCCACATCATTCGAGCTCCACTTCAGGGGCAAAATGTCATGAGCCAGCAGCACCAAATCCAAAAGAAGACTCATGCAACATGCTTTGAAGTGGACAAGGTGATGAATAACCTTAAAGAACACAGTCTCTTTCTGTCCCTTTCCCACTCGCATTTTGAAGAACAGTTTGCTTGCACCAGCTCCACATGTGAACTGCAAGCTGTGTGACAGAATCCCTGCACAATAATGGGCTCTGCTGTAGCCCGTCAAATTTGTCTAATCATGAAAAGCAATATTGGCATCTCTAAGAAGCTTTGAAAACATGAGTAATTCATTTGAGAAAATGACGGCAATATTTTTAATGGAAAACCGTTGCATATCAGAGTTCTTCAGTGTTATTTCTGGGAACAAGCCTACAACATGTTCCTTTTGTTTATATATTCATTGTTGCTTGCCGTGGCCTTCTCAATTACCACCAAGAAATGTTGAAGCCAGAGCAATGATACTGAACCAAATATTATAGATACATAGATATGCTGCTGCTGCTGCTGTCTTGAAATCTCTGGATGATGTCAAATTGGCTAAAACATGGTTACAAGAGAAGTTGTAGCTTCTGCAGCCTTGAGAAGTCTACTTTGACCACATTACAGATGGGAGGTATCAAAGAAGTACTGAAACTTTTATGCTGCTGGTTTTAACTGCTGTCTACAATTTGTTATAGTGTTATTTTAAAATTGTTTTTATGTAATTTTATTATTGTGAGCTGCCCTGGGCTCCCTTGGAATAGGAAGGGTGAGTTATAAATTTGAAATAATAATATTATTATTTTTAAGTAGTAGTAATAGCAGTAAAGTGGTACCTCGGGTTACAGACGCTTCAGGTTACAGATGCTTCGGGTTACAGACTCCGGTAACCCAGAAATAGTACCTTGGGTTAAGAACTTTGCTTCAGGATGAGAACAGAAATTGCGCAGTGGCGGAGCGGCAGCAGCGGGAGGCCCCATTAGCTAAAGTGGTACCTCAGGTTAAGAACAGTTTCAGGTTAAGAACAGACCACCAGAACGAATTAAATTCTTAACCTGAGGTACCAGTGTAGTACATTTTTTTCCCGTGCTTCCTCCAAGCAGCCTGGAGTGCCACACATAGCTACCCTCCCCTAATTTTATTCACACAACGGTCCTATAAAGTAGATTAGGCAGTAGGTCCATGGTTTACCCAAGGTCACTCTGGGAACTTAATGGCTGAATAGGAATGGGTTCAGGGTAGTGTGGCAGTAGACAAAGCCATCTTTGTGTTTCTATACAAATAATTGTGTTTCTATACAAATAATACAAATACCATTTCAAAAATGGCAAGAGTTTCTAAATTATTTGTATAGAAACAAAAAGATGGCTTGCTAGAGCCACACAGTTTAAGTCTGGAGCATTCCGCTTGGATGTTCATACTGGTCGATTCACATGGTTGAAAAGAAAGGGTGGAAAGCAGGCAACCAAAATGTTTGGTAGTGCTTTCTCCCAAGGTGAGGGGGAGTGGCCTAGCTAAGATTGGCAGGACAGCTTACTCTATGGTCTTAACCCCTCCGTGCATTAATTAGAGTTACATGAGACTGGATATATCTCATAGCTTGAACCTAGGTCACTATGAGCTTAGTGCAACTACTAGTCGAATCTGCTAAATTAACGCTAACATGATGTGCAGGGGCCTTATCAGGACCTTTAGTGGTCCTTTGTTTGGGCTGCAGTACCACAAATTATTGAGCAATCTTCAGGGATGGGAAACTGGTGAATTACTGAAGTCTATTTGTACATTCCAATCGGCTAGCAAAGCTTGCTAAAACCTTAGATCCGAGCAAATATGTTGTAGCAAAGTTTCATCAAAGTGACAAGAAGAGATGAGATCATCCAGTGTCCTGCTCTGAATTCAGATTCTGTAAGGACGTCAATTAATTCCCAAGCGAGAGTTTTTATCCTGGGAAGCTGAGCCTATTGGCAGCAAACAGTGGCATAGTGTGGGTTACCAGTGCCCGGGGCTGCTTGGAGGGGTGGTGGGAGGGAGGGAAATGGACAGAGTGCTTAGGCACATTCAGCTGCCTAATGGCGTCCATGTCACCCAAGGGATCACAGCCACAGAGATAAACAAAGAAGAGTCATTCGGTTGTCTGGAGAGGTCACTTCTGGTTCGCATGGAGAAGCCATGTTCAACAGAGCTCCCACCCCCCATGGAAGTGCACAGCTGTATCAAGGCAGCACTAGGTGTTGACATTCTGTGCCCCCTGACAATTTTGTACCCAAGACAGTCATCCCTGTGCCTCCCCCATGCTATACCACTGGCAGCAAATACTACTGTATAGGAGAACTTAATACAAATATAAACATTTTGTAGCCCCTTAACTGAATCAGATCATTCCAAAATTGCTCAGTTTTCCAAAACTGGGAAAGAGTAAGTTCCTCTATCAGTTTTTCAAAGCTGGAGGATCTCAGTGCCTTCAGAGCCCCCTGAAGCAGCCATGGCAATTTTGCTGGCAGAACTGCTTTCAGGGAGCAAAGTGAACCTTAATCTGTTGCCTAGAACTTAAAGGAAAAACAACTCCGAGATAACACAATATTACTTAAATAATCATCTGCTGGAATTGCTTATTTATGGAATGAGAACCTGGATGGAAACACATGGAAAATACCTTTGTAATTTACACTTACCTCAAAAAAGCCTTTGTTTCATCTCTGGCCTTGCCAACATACTTCTGAGCTGAGCCGTGTGTCTTAAGTCCTGTCTGTCTTTCGTTACCGCACAGGCGTGTGGCAGGCAGCAAGCCAGCTGGAGGCAGAGATTTTGACTACTAACTGTTACCAGCTGATTCCCTGCCTCCAAAAAATTAATGTGACCCACTGGTTCAAAGACCTCACAATTCATTTCTAAAATCCATATCAGAATGCTTTAATCAAGATAGTCCCAAGCATTTCGCTAAAAGACCCACCAAGAACTTTTGTCTGCAGTTTGGGACTGTTCCTGGGCAGGCTAGACATATTGCGGACACAAGGGTGGCAAAATTGCTTGAGTGCTTCTCACTGAATGAAGCATATCCACCATTCTTACACATAGGAGTGTGCAGGCAGAAGTTTTTCTTGCAACCATCGGTTTATTTATTTTCCTTCTAAAGCCATTTATATGAGTTGCCGTTTATTCATTGGAACACTGTAGCACCCTGCTTGTGGTTAACACTTAGCTGGAATGAAATATTCAACGCAGCAATAGAGAAATTAAAATAATAATTTATTTGTCAGACAAATAAATGAGAGGCACAGTGGTATATGGTTACCAAGCTCTGGCCTGCCCTCCTGCCATTCTGGCCAGCACTTATATTTCCTTAATCCAGCCCCCTTGCTCCTCCTGTGGCTGCCTCTGTCCAATCAGCCTGGTTGAAATTCCTATTGGCTGTTTGCTAGAACCAATCACAAAAGATACACCCATTTCCTTTTGCCCTTTTATGGGAAACAAAAAGCTATATATTCTTCTATCTATAAATGACAAATAAGTAGTAATATATCTTACATGTGTCTCAACAAGGAACCTTAATTACCAGCTCACCTCTTGCCCTCCTTGCCCTATTGCCCTCCAAAACAAATGGTTAATCTTAAATTTTTATCTTAAACAGATGTCAAGGATCTTGAGTTCACATCATCATTGAAAGATCTCCTTCTCTTGGAGGTCTTTAAACAAAGGCCTGACAACCATATGTGTGCTCTAATGATGTTTCCTGCTTGGCAGGGGGGCTGGGCTGATGGCTGATGGCCCCTGTGATCTCTTCCAACTATATGAAATAAGAATCTAGCATAAGGATTTAACATTTCTTTCTTTCTAAATCCTTTGCATAATTACATTTAAGCCAATATATTTAATACATAACATAGATAGCTTTTTAGAAGAATAAACCTTCTCAAAGTAAAAAAGGAAGGAACAGTTTCCAGCCTCAAAATAAGATAGGAAGAAACCTATCTTCTCCAGCCAAGCCAGTTGCCTTTTTCACTGCTCTTGACCTTTCAACCTTAGGAAAATATGGCTCAAGTTTAATGGGAGGCACATGGTTTTATTTTACTATTTACCCACTCTTAATTATGTTTATCTCTTTTTTTATCTTCTGTAATATGTAGGGTCAGTGTAACCTTGGCTCTCAGCCTGTAATTCCCTTTTTACGACTTTGAGAATTGTTTTCTGCTATAAATCAGGGGGCCCCCTTGTCCAGGAGAATAAACATTGCCAAGGTTCTTAGGCAGCTGGTCTTCTGCCTGGCATAAACATTTGAAAATCTTTAAGCTCTTTTTAAGATATAGGCCTTAATCAAAAATATAAGCTTTGATAAAAATGCAGGCTTATGATTAGATGCCTCAACACCATTCACTGTGTCATGAATTTTTGCCTATACAGTGGTACCTCGGGTTAAGAACTTAATTCGTTCTGGAGGTCCGTTCTTAACCTGAAACTGTTCTTAACCTGAGGTACCACTTTAGCTAATGGGGCCTCCCGCTGCTGCCGTGTGATTTCTGTTCTCATCCTGAAGCAAAGTTCTTAACCCGAGGTACTATTTCTGGGTTAGCGGAGTCTGTAACCTGAAGCGTCTGTAACCCAAGGTACCACTGTTTTCATTCTGAAACCTGTCATTCATGTCCTTGTTGATTTGCAAGATAAGAGTTCTCTTCCATGGGTTTTTGCCCACTTTCGTTTTCCCATTCTGCTTTCATTTTCATTTTCATTTATTTCAGTGGACTATTTAGGTGATACTGCAGATCTTGTAAATGCTGGTGCTATCCATCTTACAGTTTTCAGGCATCACACTGCCCTCTGTTAATATAATACATGGGTAGGCAAACTAAGGCCCAGGGGCCGGATCTGGCCTAATCACCAGCGTGTTTTTACATTAGTAGAATGTGTGCTGTTATTTAAAATGCACCTCTGGGTTATTTGTGGGGCCTGCCTGGTGTTTTTACATGAGTAGAATGTATCCTTTTATTTAAAATGCATCTCTGGGTTATTTTTGGGACTGCCTGGTGTTTTTACATGAGTAGAATGTGTCCTTTTATTTAAAATGCATCTCTGGGTTATTTCTGGGGCATAGGAATTTGTTCTTTTTCTTTTCTTTTCAAAATATAGTCCGGCCCCCCAAAAGGTCTGAGGGACAGTGGACCGGCCCCCTGCTGAAAAAGTTTGCTTACCCCTGAAATTATAATACTTTCCAAATTTTAGAAAGATAGAGACAGTGATTCCCATTTTATAGCTAATTTGTAGTGTCTTGGGTCCTAGCCCCACATTGGACAAAAGATTCCTGCGTTGCTGGGGATTGGACTAGATGACACTCATGGTCCCTATGAGTCTACGATTCTATTATTCTCTCCCCTCCCTGTTTCCCATTCTAATCTTCACTCTCCCCTTGATAGGGAAGGATCCTAGCATATAAGAGGTTTCATTCATTTGTTTATTTGTTGCAAGGACACGGGTGGCACTGTGCACTAAACGACTGAGCCTCTTGGACTTGCTGATCAGAAGGTTGGTGGTTAGAATCTGCACAATGGGGTGAGCTCCAGTTGCTCTGTCCCAGCTTCTGCCAACCTAGCAGTAATAATACAATAACAATAATTTATTATTTATATCCCACCCATCTGGCTGGGTTTCTCTAGCCACTCCGGAGGGCTGCCTTCAGATGTCTTCTAAAAGTCAGATAGTTGTTTATTTCCTTGACATCTGATGTGAGGGTGTTCCACAGGGCGGGTGCCACTACCGAGAAGGCCCTCTGCTTGGTTCCCTGTAACATCACTTCTCGCAGTGAGGGAACCACCAGGAGGCCCTCGGAGCTAGACCTCAGTGTCAGGGCTGAACGAGGGGGGTAGAGATGCTCCTTCAGGTATACTGGGCCGAGGCAGTTCGAAAACATGGCAGTGCAAGTAGATGAATAGGTACTGTGGCGGGAAGGTAAACAGCATTTCTGTGTGCTCTGGCTTCTGTCACAGTGTTCCATTCTGCCAGAAGTGGTTTAGTCATGCTGGCCACATGACAAGGAAAGCTGCCTGTGGACAAACACTGGCTCCTTCGGCCTGAAAGCGAGATGAGCGCCGCAACCCCATAGTGTCCTTTGACTGGACTTAAGCATCCAGGGGTCCTTTACCTTTCACCTTTACCTTATTTGTTGCATTTTTATCCCACCTTTTCCTCCAAGGAGTTCAAGGTGGTGTGCATGGCTCTTCCCTTCCTCATTTAATCCCCACAACAATCCTGTGATCAAGATTAGGCTGAGAGGCAGTGAACTTAATGGCTGTGGCGATTCAAACCTTGCTCTCCATGGTCCTAGTCCAGCACTCCAACTCCTATCCCATGCTGATTCTCAATTGGTGTTTAGATCACGACTGCATCCTATCTGACCATTGCAGACTGTTTATCTACAGCATTTTGTGTGACACAATTAAAACCAATTAAAAAATGGTTCATGATTTCATGAATTATGTATGTTTATATGCATCCCTAGCAATATGAATTAAGTTATATGCTGTTCAGGCAACTTACTTTTTATGAGTATTATATTTACAATCTGGATAACATTTCAGTTTATTTATTTATTTTTGAATTCATGGCCCTATATTCCCTGGTTAGGGAGCTTCATTATGAATGAATGGCTTTGCATATTCTTAGTGGCTTCATAAGAAACTGATTTAGGGAGCTTCATGTTTTTTACATATGGGTAAGTATATAACATTTGGGCAAAGGATTATATTAGAAAGCATGTAACATAAACAAAAAAGTTAAAGTAATAGATGCAGATATTCAGGGAAATTGTTCTTTCCCAAAAGATATTAAAAACATAACTTTTAAGCTTTAGAAAACAAATATTATTTCCCTGGTTAAATCCAGTACTGGTAACCACTTGAATTTCAACTGCACCAAAACACATTACTATTTGATTTAATAATATAAGAAAATACTATTGGGGAAAGTATGTTACCATAAGCATAACAAAATTATACCATTGAGCAATTCTCAAACAATCCATAAGCAATAATGCAATAAAATTTTTGCTATTCCTTTATAAAGCATTTTGAGTGGATAAATTGCTTTACGATTCTTATTCTTCCTAATGAGTTCACGCAGTAAGTCATTCTTATACATCTTCTTGTTGACAGCAAAGTCTCTCAAAGAAAAGTTCCCATCAGCTCAGTCTGTTGGTCTACCAAAAAGGCTTCAGCCACTTACAGCCAAAACTGCAAAGCATTAAAGAAACAGAAAGGGAAATATAGCCTAAAAAGACAAAAATAAGAAAATAATACCAAATGCAAATAATCTGCTAGGCCACCAGCCACTCTATAAATTCTTTCTTAACTTTCCAGGCTGAGATGGCGAAACTAGCCCCTCTAAACATCATAAAAATAAGAAAGTTAAAAGCTTGGTCTACTATTATTAGTATGATTAGTATACACATACATATGACCTAAATTGACAGCTGATGGTGTCCTGGCCCTCAAAGTTAATGTGACCAAACACTATACCATTCAGTGTTTAAATCCATATCAAACCAGGTTGTTTCAAATGCCAAACCCAGGGGAATTTACATCTGAATCTATGGCATGATGGTATTATCTGAGAGGTGTCTTAAATTCCCATGGGTTTGGCAGAGAAACTTCACTTAGCATTTGCGAAACAGACTTACCGCCTGTTAAAGTTCTTGGTTCTTTGAATCTAACCCTATGACTGGGATCCAAGGACACTTTCCCATTTCATCTAAGGATCACAGTGTGGTTTACAATATAAAAACACAAAAATATATAGCAAAATACTGTCACCACCATGCCACCCCAATCTCTGAGCGGTGCAAAATTCCAGGAGTTCTGACCAAGACACTATACTTCTGTTGATGCAGCCTAGAATAGCATCAGATTTTTTCCTGCTGCATCCCACTGTTGATTTAAGCCTGTGGTCTGCTAAGACCCCTACATCCTCTTCACATGTACTCCTGGCAATCCAGGTGTTCTTCATCTTATATTTGTGCTGCTGGTTATTCCTGCTGAAGTGTAGAACCTTACACTTTGTCCCTACTGAAATTCATTTTGTTAGTTTAGGCCCAGTTCTCCAATCTGTGAAGTTCATAGTGAATCTCGATTCTGCCTTCTTTGCTCCTCCTCCCAGTTTGGTGTCATCTGCAAATTTGATGAGCATCTCCTCAATTCCTTCATTAAGAAGGTTTATAAAGATATTGAACATCAACGGGCCCAGGACAGAACTCTGAGGCACCCCACGTCAATTTTTTCCAGGATGATGAGGAACCATTAAGGAGCACTCGTTGTGTTCAGTCAGTCCATTTTATCATCTTCCCTGCAATATCATGAGGGACTTTGTCAAAAGCATTACTGAAATCGGGCTACACTATGTCCACAGTAGTCCCCTGATCCACCAAGCTTGTAACTCTATTTTAAAAAAGAAAGAAATGAGATTCATCTGGCATGACTTCTTTTTGAGAAACCATGCTAGGTCTTAATAATAACAGCCTCCTTTTCTAATTGCTCACATAAGTAAAGGTAAAGGGACCCCTGACTCTGGGGTTGCGGCACTCATCTCGCTTTATTGGCCAAGGGAGCCGGCGTACATGTGGCCAGCATGACTAAGCCACTTCTGGCAAACCAGAGCAGCGCACGGAAACGCCATTTACCTTCCCGCCAGGGTGGTACCTATTTATCTACTTGCACTTTGACGTGCTTTCGAACTGCTAGGTTGGCAGGAGCTGGGACCGAGCAACGGGAGCTCAGCCCATCGCAGGGATTCGAACCACCGACCTTCTGATCAGTAAGCCCTAGGCTCAGTGGTTTAACCCACAGCGCCACTTGCATCCCTAATTGCTCACATACCGACTATTTAATTTTAGGACCTTTCCTGGTATTGATGTCGAGCTGAGCAGTGGGTAGTTACACGGGTTTTCTTTTTTCCCTTTTTTGAAGATAGGGACATATACAATCTGAGCCTACAATGGAGGCTCACATCCCAAAAGGTCTTGCTTCTCCCATAGTCACAGCCTTGGATTCAAGCAGAAATCAAGCATGGCTCAGTCTCTTTGGTGTCTCCCTGCTTCTAGCACACTACTTTGGCCATTGTCCTTCCGACTACTAGCCAGGTGAGGGAGGGAGGGCTGAACTATCTGGCGTCTGGCACAAAGCCACTTCTTTGTTATACTAACAACCATGCTTAGTGTCCATTAGCCCACCAAGAAGCTGACCTGGCTGCTTCAACAGCTGAGTCCCCCAAACTCAGAACAGTATTATTTATAAATGTTGAGCACACATATCAACAGAGTAGAATTCAAGTCACTGCCAAAGTTAGCTTCTTACAATAATTGCTCTAATAAACTGAAGATATTATAACATACTTTTCATGATCATAATCCAGAATTCTGTAAATGTGTTTTGGGTTCTACTCAGTCCCATTGAAATGAATAGACCTAGGTTAGGCATGTCCATTAATTTCAATGGGTCTTCTCTGAATATGACGAATGTTGGATATATCAGCTGCATTCATTTTGATGAACTATAAGCCAAGAATGAATTACAGGCATTCTTTCCTTCTAACAGCAACACAAAAGTTCCTGACAAATGCTCATTTTTGAGATATATTTCTATCAGGTATTCTAAACATGATCAGTACATGGTCTTTAGGTAACTTAATACCAATTATTCTCTTACTAACAACTCTCCAAACCCCTTTAAACCTTTGGACAACTCCCACCATATGTGGAAAACATGGTCTACCAGGTTTCCTTGACAGAAGGAAGAAGCAGTTGCCAAAACTATAAGATCAAATCAAAGTCAATTAAGGATTCAAGATTTATGGGCAATGACCTCATAAGGTAAAATCATGCCTTCGGCATCATTTCTAAGATATAAATTTACTTTTGCCCATCAGTAGTAACTGCTCAGACCATGTATAGTAAAGGGATTGACCACAGAGTCATGCACTTCATTACAGCACATCCCCCCCCCCCACTTTGACAGCTTTTAACAAGGTTTCTGTTTGTCTCAGAGGACTACAGTTAGAGAAAGTACAATTATCTAGAGATTATCCAGAAAGACTTATAAAAGGCATTGGAGTTCAGTACTTCAGTTCCAGTCCACCTAAAACTTCAGCCTCTATTTTAAGAGCATCTCAAGATGTGTGTTGTAAAACTGATGTGGCCTTTATACAAAGCAGCTCGAATCTGACACTTAAAAGGGGAGGTTTTATACGGAGCCATAAAATCACACTCGAATAAAAAATTATCTGCAGATGAATCTTGAGGGCTTTAACCATGGGCTAACCTTGCTTACAGTATGTGGTACTCAGGGAAAGCATCCAGTCAGGCAAGGGTAGGGCTGTGGTGTGGTGGGGGCTCATACAAAACAGCAATTAGATTTTGCCAACAGGAAAGCATTAAGTGCAACTGAAAATTATTGTCAGCGGCATTGCTTGCAAATCGAAACGAATGCCATTCTTCAATTTGTGCTGCATTCTGTTCCATCCTATCCACGGTCCCTCGGGTCTTCTTTACCGCAGCACATGAGCACCTTCCAGTAGTGCCTTGAGTGATGTGACTAACATCTGTCATGTATGACTCATTCTTACTCCGGGAGAGAATTGTGAGCACAGCAGGGGGTTGGCTTTTGTTTAGTAGGTGTGGGTTTGTTTGCTTTGGTTGGCTTTGGGTAGGAATGCGCATGCTGCTAAGAGTTCACAGGAGCCATGGGAGACCAAAGACATTTCACCTTGCACTCGGAGCGAAAGGTGATGGAGCCTATGAAGGCTCTTGGCTTTGGCATGGGAGCTGTCCTTCAATGAAATTTTGACAGAATGAAAACACAGGTGTCCTCTTTTATGGAGAGAGCAACAGGCTTCGTTTCCCTCAAAGGCCCCTGCCACAGATGATAGTTCCCCTCCCACCTGCCTGACTGGCTTCCCCATCAGATTCATCCCCAACAACCAGTTGCCATAGCAGCATCCTAGCAGTCTCTGAGGAGTAGCATCAAGTTATAAGTCAACATCACTGCCAATACTATTCGTCAGTTAAACCAGTGTTGCCAGATGTGCAACCATTCTCATTTGCCTATAGGCCTTGCCTATGAAGTACAACCCCTTTTTTCACAAATATACAATAATCCGGGGTTGTTCTGGGGACCATACTAACTTGGGCAGCACTCTGGCAACTCCCAAAGGGCTCAAGAGGTCTCATGCAGGAGCAGGAGAGAGAAATTGTACTGGAAGGTGGTTTTCTTCTGCTTTTACTCCTATTTTCACCCCAACCTGAGAAAACAAAAGGAGTGTTCACACATTTCGTTCAAGAAGTGTACCAGCTGATCTGTACAGTCATACAGCTGTTCACATGTAACGTTCAACAAGTCCACTAGGGGCAACTATGGGAGTCAACCCACTGAAATTAATAGACTAAACTTCCTCATGTTCATTAATTTCAGTGGGTCTTTACTGAGTAAAACTTCGTTGAATATCACCTTGTATTCATAAACTGCTGCGAGTTCAAGGAATGAGGCAGGATAGGAAATTACATAAATTAATATCAGTAACTTGAAATTGAATTATTATAGCTAAGGCGGGAGGCCATTTCTTTTCTTCCCCTCGAATAATATGGAACTGTGGAAAGATTCTCTTTTTCAAAAAACAGAAATGTAGGCTTACTTTAATAGTACTGCAGCTGTTCTACAACATTAGTGTTTAGTTTCCATATAGCACTGATATTTTTCAAAGGGAATAATGTCTAACATATATACTTCAATAAATGTCTTCTTAGACATTTCTTAAGCCATTACTACAGAACCCTGTGGATTATCACAATATTGTGAATTCTAAGAACTGAGTTGACACACCAGTCGATTAATAAGGAGGCGACAACATTACTTTGGTCTTCTGGTAACCACTCATGCCCTGTGGAATTTATGAATCTGAAGGTATTTTTGTTTTCAGCCAGCCACGGGTGTCCGCTGTTAATATTGGTCCAGCACCTTCTCCAGTTCATATCTAGTGTGACTTTTTTATATATACAAGCAAATCTCCTTTGGCCTCAAGGATATCAAATCTGAAGTTGTTCTGACAACATCCATCAACTCTGTTAGTTTTAATGGGAGCTGAGGTGTGTATGTGGGGGGGGGGGGAGAGGTGGAGGTGGCCAGTAAAGAGGTGCTACAATAATAATAACCAACTTTCAAAGGCGAGAAACAGCTTGATATGTAGCCAGAAAAGTGCCAGTGTTCATCATTTTTGACAAAGAGGAATTTCACTAAGAACAGCAAGTTTTGCTTTCCTTAATATCCACTGAGACTCCAAAAGAGAGGGGAGGAATACATAACATGGGGAGTATCCAGTTCTTATGCTTTAACTCAGCTTAAGCCCTTAGCTGGACTCATGGAAAACAATCTTTCCATAACATATTTCACCAAGATTCCTAAGGTGTCTAAGTCTATCTTGTGCACCCAAATCCAAATTTTTGTTTGTTGCTTTGTTTAAAAATAGAAATAGAAACCATACTTCTAAAGCACATCCAAGGCACATCACTTTCCCCAAAGAATTCTGGGACAACTGACATCAGTCAGGCACATTTGCTGTATTCTTTTTGGTGCCTGCTTTTAAAAAAATAAAAATGTTTAAGCAAGCCTAACTAGACAGATAGATGTTGATGTGTTTTAATCTCTTTTAAATATGTTTGAAATGTTTTAATTACTTGTTTTTAACTTGTCTTTTATTGATAGTTTTATTTGTTCTTGCAAATTGCTTGGAGGCTTTATTACAATCGAGTAGTATATAAATCTTGCTAGCTAAAGCAATTTTCAATAGCAACTAATGTCAGTGTAAAATTAAAATATTAAACCAGTCCACAAATACAGCAGCACACACAAAGTCTGGAAATTCCCGGGTGTGAGGGGAAAAGAGAATTCTGTTTTATCAATTATTTTCTCACTTAATCTGATCTATTAGAAATATAACTGAAACGTAACACAACATGTATTGAGAGTTTATGCCTCACATTTTTTACACCAGCTGTTTTTATTTCACTTTAAATCAGCAAAGCTTTTACACCAAGCCTTTGGAACTGACCATCCCGAGCAGCAATACCGTTAGCCCTGACCACATGTTTTCTATTTGGTGTTTCTGAGGTAAAATCCCCTCATGAGAGTGGGAGAAATGAAAACGTGACTTGCAGGAAATATAAAAATCTGTCTCCCCTTCACCCCAGACTTAAAAGAGGGCATGGATTCATGAGGATATAAAGCAAAAGAAGCCAATACTTTTGTATTTTATTTTTTAAAGCAAAATGTGGTAGAGTGAGTTTCTAAAAGTTTACTAAGTCACGAATGATCGGTCAATCAGTTGTGTTGAAGGCAGTGGAACCTGCATTCTCTGGAAGGCCTCATAAAAACTTGCAGTCCAACTTGCATTAGAAAGGCTATTTGCCTTGACACATTTAATAAGATTTTATCATGACAGTATTCCTAGTAGTGCAGAAGCTCAGTGACAGTTACATTTTATTTGGGGGCCCTTCTGGCCAATGCTCCTTCCCCATGAGGGCAAAGCTACTTAGTACTTTACTAGTCATTCCTAGTCACATCCACCAATATCCTTAACCCTGTGTAATAAAAGGGAACAGGAAAGGAAATGTGGCTGGAGGGTAATCTTGCTGTGAGCGGGATAGCTCTGTTTTGTGATGGCCCAGAAACTGCAGCTGGTGAAAAAAAATACAGCCACTTGACTGCTCACTGGGATGGACCATCAACACCATGTAGCACCCATGTTGAGAAAATGGCACAGGCTGCTAGTTACCTACCAGGCTAAGTTCAAGGAGTTGGTACTACTGTACAAAGTCCTATATAGCTTGGGACGAGGATATGTAAAAGGTTAAAAGGTAACGTAAAGGGACTCCTGACCATTAGGTCCAGTTGTGGCTGACTGGGGTTGCGGCGCTCATCTTGTCTCGCTTTATTGGCCGAGGGAGCTGGTGTACAGCTTCCGGGTCATGGGGCCAGCATGACTAAGCCGCTGACAATCTACTTGCACTTTGATGTGCTTTCGAACTGCTAGGTTGGCAGGAGCAGGGACCGAGCAACGGGACCTCACCCTGTTGCGGGGATTCGAGCCACCGACCTTCTGATCAGCAAGTCCTAGGCTCTGTGGTTTAACCCACAGCGCCACCCGCGTCCCATGTAAAAGGTTGCCTCATCCTTAATAACAGTTCCTCGCCAGCCTGGAAAAAAGTGGGGCGCTGCAGGATTCTGTCCTGGGCCTATGGTTGTTCAACATCTTTATAAATGATTTGGATGAAGGAATTGAGGGGATGCTCGTCAAATTTGCAGATGACACCAAACTGGGAGGGGTAGCTAATGCCGCAGATGATACTCAGAATTCAAGATGACCTTAACAGATTGAAGAATTGGACCAAAACTAACAAATTGAATTTCAATAGGGACAAATGTTAGGTTCTACACTTAGGCAGGAAGCAGCAGCTGCACAAATATAAGATGGGGAACACCTGGCTTACTAGTAGTACATGTGAAAAGGATCTGGGGGTCTTAGTAGACCACAAGCTTAACACGAGTCAACGATGCAGCAGCAAAAGCAAAACAAAACCACTAATTCTATTCTAGGCTGCATCAAGGGAAGTCATAGTCCCGGTCTATTCTTCCTTGATCAGAACACGCCTAAAGCACAGTGTCCAGTTCTGGGTGCCACAATTTAAGAAGGATATTGACAAGCTGGAATGTGTGCAGAAGAAGGTGAGCAAGATGATCAAAGGTCTGGAAACCAAACCATAAGAGGAATGGTTGAAGGAGTGGGGGGTGTTTAGCCTGGAAAAGAGGAGACTGAGACAAGATATGAAAACCATCTTCAAATATCTCAAGGGCTATCACATGAAAGATGGAGCAAGCTTTCCTTCTGCTCTGGAAGCTAGAACCTGAACCAGTGGCTTCAAGTTACAAGAAAGGAGAATCTAACTAAACATTAGGAAGAACTTTCTGAGACTAAGAGCTGTTCGACAATGGAACAGACTCCTTTGGAAGGAGATGGACTCTCCTTCCTTGAGCAGAGTTTAGAGGGCCATCTGTCATGGATGCTTTAGTTGGAATTTCTGCATTGCAGGAGGTTGGATTTCTCCCCTGACCGCATTTCAGGAAAGCTTCAAGTGGACTGTAAAAACTTCAACAGTCAACAGAAAGTAGGACAATGAAGTTTAGTTTCTTCATGAACCAGAGCCATTAGTGTCGTGGCACCAGTAATTTGGAAAGCTTATTGAAATCAGACAGGCACATATCATTCTGATATTTTTGTCACCTGCTGAAAACTGTTTTGCTTCAAAAAAAGGGGGGGAGAGAAAATAGTTTTGCTTCACCAAGTGTTTTTAGTTAATTAATTGGATTCAGTCCTCGTCTTTTGTTCTGTATTTTACAATTTTAGCATTTTACGATTGTTTCATGATTTTATTGTACACCCCACTGTGTTTTTATAAGTTAAGTTTTATAAGTTAAGTATAATTATTCTTACAAATATATTAAAAATAAAAACCCTCAGCTTCCCATTAGGAGGCTTCTCAACAATAAAGAGTTCTTCCATTCACCCAAACTCTTCAAGTTTGTTTCTTGAAGCAGCAAGCTACCATGGTACTTATGACTTGAAAGATACATATTCATATAAACCAATGAAGAATGTCCCTTGGGGGCGCCAGTCCTCCCATTAGGCAGAGAGAAGAAGCAGGCAACTGATTTTCAGTGTCCTAGAAAGGCAGCACTTTAATTCATTATAACTGTATTTTTACTTCCAGGGAAAGGATTTTGAAGATTTTCTGCTTCAACTGTCAAAATAGCTGGACTGGTATTGGATAGTTACAGGTAGGTAGCCGTGTTGGTCTGCTATAGTCGAAACAAAATAAAAAATTTCCTTCCAGTAGCACCTTAGAGACCAACTAAGTTTGTTCTTGGTATGAGCTTTTATGTGCATTCATGAAGAAGTGTATCTGAAGAAGTGTGCATGCACACAAAAGCTCGTACCAATAACAAACTTAGGTGCTACTGGAAGGATTTTTTTAATGGTATTGGTATGGTCTTTGACTTGTGGGGAGCAATCTGCTGTTTCTACATTCAGCAGCAAAATATCTTCGGCCATTCCTGTTGAAGAAGTCCTCCATTGTGGCTCTCAGGGAGTAGAGTATTTTATTGTATTTAACAAAACATTTTCATCACAGACAGCACTTCCAGTTTGTCACTATTTTCAATTCAATCGCATACCAGCAAATTCAAGTTGTTTGGGAGCTCTTCCACAAGAAACCTGCTTCCATAAATGATCCAACTTTTGCAACATGGAAAATGATGGAGAAATATGGGACAATGCTTGATGCCATTTTTACCTCCCCACAAACAAATCAGAAAGGCTGCTCACATAATAGCCAATGTCACCTAGCATCCTTGCTGACGAATGCTCAATAAACAGGCCTGGAAGCCCCCACAGTATGTCACTGAGAGCACGATCCTATGCATGTTTACTAAGAAGTAAGTAACTGAGTGGCACCTACTTCAGGTTACTTGCATTTAGAATTGCAGCCCAAGTCCCTGAGGGGGGGGGGGGAAATCATCTTAGCCAGTGCTTGGAAGGTCCCTGTACTATGTTACTGCCTAGAATGATGTCTGAGCTAACTCATTCCATGGCAGAAAGTGGTCCATTGACATTTGGATGCCATTGATGGAGCCTGATGAAAAGCATCAAGTGAGGAAGAACTGTTATCCTACTCTTCATCATTAAGTAAAACAAAATGAGGAAAGCTGTCATTCCAGTGAGTCCCATCTAGAAAATCATCCCAATCAGTCTGTCTCACTGTCTCGTGAGCGGTGCCAAAAGTAGATTGGCAGATAATTTTGTTTATAAAATTATAAAAAGATTTACTTGATTTGGACTCCTTATGTCTGAACCAGGTCAAAAACTTTAGGTTTTTTTTTTAAAAAAAAATATTATTCATTCAGTTCTCTGTGTTTCAGTAATGGGAAGAAGCTCTTGGTTCTTTTCCAAATCCTGGAGTTGACAGATCAGTCAAAAGCCATACTTTTCAAGTCATGCACCTCAGAAGACTCCATGACCTTCAAAAGGCTGCAAGGGAAAAGAAGGAATGCAGGACACTGTTCCACATTCAGCGACAGAGGCAAAGAAGTCATCCTGGTTGGCTTATCTTTGGTAATTTGGGTAGAAGATGACAGACATGCTCATTGGATTTTTGGAAGTTGCTGTGCATTTGGACATCATAAAGTGCTCTTACAATGTCAGCGCCATGTGGTAAAACTATTTGAATGTGCCTTTGCATGGTGAAAAACTGTTCTGATGCTCACTGGGCTACTGGGTTTGCTTTAGAATGATGATAAATACCAGCTTCCTCTAAGGGATTTGAACAATTTATTCCCCCATGAGGAACTGAATGGTAAAGTCATCCAGTGTTGTGTATATCATGTAACACATCAGGCCTGTCCAGGCTTCAAGTTCTGATATGGTTCTGCTGAAATGGAGTAAAACAAGCATCTTGAGATTTCACTCGTAACCACAAGTGTTATTTCTGATTTTTTCAATTTCATAGCCCAAGAACAGAAGATCAACGACAGTCTATTCTTATCTCTAGCCTCAAGCTATCCCTTGAGCTCCATGGCGGAGCAGTGATTAGACCCTGGCCGTAATATCCTGTCAACTGCACCACAATACAATGGAGTTTGCATTCAGCCAAGCGGTGCTACGATTGCACAGCCCTGGATTTCAAGCTTGCCCATAGCTACATGTTGTTAAATCCAGGAATAAAACTTGTTCTGCCTTCAGGGAAACAACTATCTCAACGAATAACTTGCTGCTCAATTTATCAGCCTACCCAAACACAGAAGACCAGGTTGAACATACTGGGATTTAGACATGTGTTCTCAAGGAGTTTTGAACTCCAAAACTTGCACTTGGATCACTAATCCACCCACTCCAATTTACATGCATTGTGTAGGATTTTTACATTCCAGTTATAGCAATTGCAGGCCTTCCAAACAATTGCATTGCCAAAGAAATCCACATTGGTTTGTAAAGTAATTTCCATGTTTTATTCTTTTTCAACGTTGCATTTGCAATGGCTTGGAACTGTATAATGTATAGGGAAAACATCCTCATACTGGGGTCATTAGAAAGCTTTAAATATTTTTTTAACATATCTGGGTCAAATATTATGATCTAAACCTCCAGTGAGTATTGGAATATAGGGAAGTCAAGAATTTACAGCGGATATTAGTGTTTACTCTACATTACTGTTTATTTTGGGTGAATGTCCGCAAACATATATCCGATAGAACAACTCAATATGAACTCAAAAAGGTGATCCTAGAGCTTTAATGGACCCTTTGGTTTAAAAAAATATGCAATATACAGACTTAATACAAATAATGCTGATTCCACAGGATGTAAGCCCAGTGGCCTCATACATAAGAAAAATGGGAAACTGTCTTATATTGAGTCAGTTTACTGGTCTATCTAGTTCAGTATTTCCTATGCTGAGTGACAATGGCTCTGGAGGGTTTTTTCAGATAGGTGTCTCTCCCAGCCCTTCGAAGCAAGAGATTTTTCTAGTCTGTATCTGGAAGACAGGGAATTAAGGTGGAACATTCTACTTGCAAAGCAGCTGATCTCCCACTGAACCACAGTCCTTTCCTGCTATAACGGTCCCTCATACCAAGCGTAAAGGAAGCTGCTGGTTCATCTAACTCTAGAAGGTGTTTCCCAGACCTCCGTGAAAATGCCAGTGATTGCCCTTCTGCCTCAAAGCTGTGTCCCTTCCCTAATTGTGTATGGGCCCCTCCTTTTTATTGCACATTCATGGTGATTTGTGTTCATAATGCTATTGGGGCAGAGACATGTGATCCCGCTTTCGATGTAATTTGTGCCTGCAAAAGGTTTGGGGGGGTCACATTACTTCTCTTCTGATCAGTGCATATCCCATAACGTCCTGGTGAAATCCCATAACTTTTAATACCACAAATGTTCTGGCTTATTTTCGCCCTGCTTTTGTTGCACTATAGCCTCTCTGGACATCAATAATGTGGTAGCATCGGGGAAGCATCATGGAGCAAACTAAAGCAGAACAAAATCTACCCCATCCACCATTATTGTATCAAGGATATGCTGCGGAATACACCCACAATAAAATACAGCCCAGAAGAGCCCTGCACAAAAACTTAACAGTGAAAGAAGGGAAGGTGGCTGAGATTAGGCAGAATGGCTAGGTAGAAAGAATTCACCAAAGGGGTTCAAGTGAGATTCTTCATTGAAATCAGTGACTGCTTATTTTAAGTCATGCCAAAGGTGCTTAAGAAGAAGAGTTTGGATTTGATAACCTGCTTTATCACTACCCGAAGGAGTCTCAAAGTGGCTAACATTCTCTTTTCCCTTCCTCCCCCACAACAAACACTCTCGTGAGGTGAGTGGGGCTGAGAGACTTCAGAAAAGTGTGACTAGCCCAAGGTCACCCAGCAGCTGCATGTGGAGGAGCGGAGACGTGAACCTGGTTCCCCAGATTACGAGATTACCACTCTTAACCACTACACCACACTGGCTCTCTTAAGGTCATTGCCTGGTACAGAGTTGTTGAACTTTGGGTCTCCAAATGTTGCTAGACTACAACTTACATCATCCCCAGCTGGTAATCTAACTCCTCGGACATGAAGGGAGTTGTAGTCCAAAAACATTTGGGGACCAAAGGTTGAACAACTCTGGCCTAGCAAAGCCAGTTTGCTTGGTTGACAATCCACTTGCAACCACTAAATTCCTTTGCTCAAACTGAGCAGGGAATAAAAGAAATGGAAAAGCATAACCAGTCATTATTTTCCAGAGATCTATGGCAAAACCAGAGTGGAAGCTTCCCAGATCACACACAAGGAAGTTTAAAGAGAAACTTAGCATTGAAGATAGTAAAATAAATAAACAAAATCGCAAGGCATGTCAGAAAATAAGAAAATATACTGAGGACAAGGTGGCATTACTGGCTGCTAAACTTTGCGGTCAGCAAATATCTCAAATTTTCTGGAGGGTTAGCTACAAGGGGAAAAAACAAGATCAGTTCTCATGTAGTGTTTGTACAATTGCCTTCCATATTTGTGAACCAAAATCATGACTCACTAACCATATTACAAAGAATAATGTTTACAACTTACCTCGAACATAACACATGGAAGATGCATTGACTTCAGTAGACCCTACTTGTATATAATGGCTGGGATCAAAGGTGCTACTTTGAGTGGGCTCAAAGCCTTGGCATTGACCAGAAGAATGTTTGGTTTCTCTGTCCTCCTTATATAGCAGACCACCATGCTATGCTGCAGACTTTTTTTGGAAACTCTCCTTGGTTTGAAAAGTAATTTGCCATGTAGAATGGAGAAATGCTGATTGAAAAACACATGGTTGTAGGAAAGTAGTTGTGCAGTTCTTTTGGATCTAGGCCAATGTTTTTAGGGTATTAGATTTCTGCTCCCTTCCTCCTAGCAAGCTTTGAATTGCATTCATTTCCTATTGTGTAGCAGAAGTGGAACTTTGATTTCAAAAGGAGTGCACAGTCTACATTCTGTTTCCATTATCGGATGCTATCAGTGCTTCCCATAATTTTATGAAACAAAGGGGTAAGCATCTGCAAATGGCCCTACATCAATTGATGTCATTTTGTTTCCCACCAGAGAGTGTGAAATGCACGAGGGCACATCTTAAATTGTTTATTGTGGCATTATCTCTGGCTATATCAGAGTGCCTGTATGCAATGAAGTTCTAAAGAGCTGGAATGCATGGGAACCAAGAATCAAAGAGAGTGAAGATATGGGCGGCAACACAGCTTATCTAGAAGATATATCCCACAGTCAAAAAGGTACAGTTCTTCTGGACATATTTCTATTTCCCAATTAAACATTAACTATAACAACCATTGTGACATAGTTTCCTATATACATAGAAACGTAAGGCTGTCATCATAGTGCAGTTTGTATGGCTGCCAATAGGGGTCTATGGAAAGGCCAGCATGAGAGCAGTATGGCAGGCAGGTGCATGAGTAAATGGCACAAGTGACAGGCCACCTAGGTAAGTGTCTAACAGACATAGAAGGTGCTTCAGGGAGCAGTTTGGCAAGCCATTTTCTGAAGTGCCTTCTCCTTTAAAACAGATGGGGCTTGGGGGGAGCTGTGGGGGGGGAGCAAGCTTTAGGGTAGGTGAAGGGGTGGGTAAGATGTAAAGGGAGGGGAGTTTAGTCAGGTGTAAAGCGACGAGATGGTGACAGCAGTCACGAAATTAAAAGATGCCTGCTTCTTGGGAGAAAGCAATGAAAACCTGGACAGCATCTTAAAAAGCAGAGACATCACCTTGCCAACAAAGGTCCGTATAGTTAAAGCTATGGTTTCCCCAGTAGTGATGTATGGAAGTGAGAGCTGGACCATAAAGAAGGTTGATTGCTGAAGAATTGATGCTTTTGAATTATGGTGCTGGAGGAGACTCTTGAGAGTCCCATGGACTGCAAGAAGATCAAACCGATCCATTCTGAAGGAAATCAGCCCTGAGTGCTCACTGGAAGGACAGATCGTGAAGCTGAGGCTCCAATACTTTGGCCACCTCATGAGAAGAGAAGACTCCCTGGAAAAGACCCTGAGGTTGGGAAAGATGGAGAAGGAGAAGGGGACGACAGAGGATGAGATGGTTGGGCAGTGTTCTCGAAGCTACGAGCATGAGTTTGACCAAGCTGCGGGAGGCAGTGGAAGACAGGAGTGCCTGGCGTGCTCTGGTCCATGGGGTCACGAAGAGTCGGACACGACTAAACGGCTAAACAACAACAACAACAAAGCGACAGGGGGTTGGCCAGGTGTCGGGGAAAGTGGGTTGGCAAAGGTGGGCAGGTGGGGTTGATGAGCAGAGCAAGCAGGGGTGGCAGCCCTTAGTAATACTGTAGATATGTAAGAAAACATTTTCGAGATGTTGACTGGGTACAACTATATTAACATGCCAATCCACTCAGTGTATTTTGACTATATTCATCCTCACTTTTGACTTTCAGGCATCTCTTGAAGACTTTTTTTTTAATGCCACCAGGCCTATGCAGTTGTTTTAAGTGTTCTTGACTGGCCAGTCCTTTAAATGATTGTTTTGTACTGCTTTTATTAGTGGTTTATATTGTATTGTTCACATATTGTTGGGGGCAAGCCTTAAGTTTTTTAATATGGTGGCACACAGTGCCATATTTCTAGAAAAAGAGGTGCTGGAACTCACCATGAATGCCTCCCATGTTCTCTTATAATGGCAATGGTGCTCACCTGAGAGGCTCCAGAATTGAGTTCCTGTGAGCTCCAGCTGAAAGAAAGCCTTGGTAGCACAGAATATAAATACATTTATAAAGAAGTAAATGAAATGGAAGCAGTAGCAGTGGAGGGCAGCAATCAAGAAGATGGCTTCACTTGCTGAAGCATCAAATAAGTCCTTGGTCAGGGTGAACCCTGCCCCAAGTATCTACAAGCACTGCTAGTTGGGTTAAAGAGTTTCCCCAGTGTTTCGCTCATTTCCTTGAGCAGCCCTCTTCCCCCAATAATCAGCTGAATGTTAAAACAAAATTCTTAATTGTCCTTAACTTGCTGTGAATGGGAGAAAAGAAGTTTTCAGCTAGTTGCATCAGTACCTGTGAAACAGGCATATGCTGCCACCTTGGGGAAGACTCCTTCCCTGAAGTTGAAGAAGCCTTGAGTGTCGTCACATAAATCAACTTCAGGTTTTCCTTGTCATATCCCCACAGGAAGAAAGGTTTCTTAAATCCTTCTACTCATGCGGTCATAAGATCTTCCAGATGTCTCCCGGCATCATGCACATTACGATGCTCATTGTGGAGAACTGCCATTGTTCTGAGTTGGAGAAGCACAGTCTAATAATGCGTCATTTCACCATGCCTGCTTTTTGCATGCCTGCATTGCAAGCTAATAAAATGGAACAGTCCAAGGGTCTATGCTAACCTTCCCCAACCTGGTGCCCTCCAGATGTTTGGGGCTACAGTTGCCATCATCTCTGACTATTGGCTATACTGGCTGAGGATGATGTGAGCTTGTAGTCCAAAACACATGAAGTGCATCATAACAGGGGAGTCTGCTGTTTTCTATAAGACAGAGAACCAAATTCAAAGATTCATAGGATAGTTTTATCTAGCTTTTCTCTCTGAACTTAGCTGCTCTTGGGGGTTTCAGACCATGTTTTCTAGAAGGCATGCACAACAACCTACGGGACCACCTCTCCTGGTATGCCCCATGGAGGAACTTAAGGTCCACAAATAACAACACTTTGGAGGTCCAGAGCCGCAAGGTGGTTAGATTGGTCTCAACTAGGGCCAGGGCCTTTTCAGTACTGGCGCCGACTTGGTGGAACGCTCTGTCATAAGAGACCAGGGCCCTGCAGGATTTGACATCTTTCTGCAGGGCCTGCAAGACGGAGCTGTTCCGCCTGGCCTTTGGTTTGGACTCAGTCTGGCCCTTTTGTTTCCCTCCCCTTATGGTTTTGATTTATGGGCTACTACTAAAATGAGGCTGCATTTTACACTGTATTTTAACCTGTATTTTAACCCGTATTTTAATTAACTGTTTTTTTCTTTCTTTTATGTTTTATTGTAATTTTATTGGTGTTAGCCGCCCTGAGCCTGATTCAGGCCGGGGAGGGCGAGGTATAAATAAAATATTATTATTATTATTATTATTATTATTATTATTACACTCATGCTCATGTAACAGCGCACTGAACATCCCAATTTTGCAGAAATAACTCAACTAGGAAGGCAATAGAAATTCAGAGATTACTGTTAACTGGTAATTATTAATACACTAGCAAATGCTCATTATGATGATGGCTGGACTGCTTAGATGGAGGGTTTGAATACTGCAAATACCACAGCAGATGGTGCGAACACTCTTGTGAAAACCCTCAAAGTGAGAAACCAAGAGGTTTTTGCCTTACTGCAGCACTGGTCCCAAGTACAGTGTTTTCCTTTTAATTATAGGAATTCATGGCAGCCATTCAGTTAACCCCTCAGCTGACACAACTGGAGTTGAGCCTGCTCACTGTCCATGATGATCCCAGCCATCGAGCCAGTCCATTCCTGCATTCTCTTCCATGGTCAGAGAAGAGCCCGAAATAATTTTAGGAAAGGAAGATGAAATATTGACAAGTGACTATTGTACAGGTAGACAAAGAACAAGTAGTTAGACGAGGGTGTACAATAAAATGTTGTTGTGTGGAATACTCTTGTTGAAAGTTTCAGCAGCAAATGATCCATGGCCTTTTCTAGTATACTCCATTGCATCCTCCTTCCTCCTTAGTTTTCCATCCAATAGTCAGTGTTCTGTGGCTATCGAGCATCCTCAGTCTCTATTGAGCTGGTTTGTTATTGTAAAAACACTTTTGTGCTTCTGTAAATCTTGGAGTGCCCATCTCTGCTTCTTGTGAGTGGATGGTGTTGTTTGGGCTACATTAGGACCCACTCTTGGAAACTGAATTCACTAGAGCTTGCCACTGCATGTTTATGATGCTTAGAAACTACCCAAGGTATAATGGCAGAAAGAAAAAGGGAGATAGAGGAAGTGTAAAAGGAACAACAACCGCCTTATACAACGTAGTAGCCATTCCAAACAATAAAGCAATTGAACAAAGTATTTTTTCATGACAAACCTCTTCTTATGAGCTTTGGGTGAAAGCAAACAGAAAATTGCAATCCTACTGAACAACTAGAAGGAAGTAAAGTGCCAAGGCAGATTATTGGGGCATTTCTTATCAGCTATAAATGAGGATCATTCTGTAACCGATTAACCTGAGTAAAGAGTCGGTGTCAGTCTCACTGTGGTACAATAGCAAGATCTGCTTCAAAGTACAAGCTGCCCATCAAAGACAAAGGCTCTTAAAGAGAGAAAGTGGCCAGGGAAAGACCTTCAGGACACAGTAAGGTAAGTAAAAACTGGAGCACTGCCTGAAGCTCCGAATGTTGTTTGATGCAGTTAGATGGAGGTAGAAATTGTGCTATATATAAACAAACGCTAATATACAAGACTCAGCAACCATGGATTGCGGCAGCAATCTCCACTCACAGGTAGCTCATGCTATATTTTTGTTTTAAATCCAGGGCAGAGTACTTCTATTCTGCAGACCAAATGTGGCTTCCAGGCCCCTCTACCGAATCCCCAGGAGTTTCCCTAGGTCATGTTCCTTACCGGATCTGCTACACACCCTCACTGAGTTCTTTTGCCTGGCTGGAATGTGTATTTGAACCATAATAAGAACTTTTACCTGCTGGGATGGATAGATGTGTGTCTATGGGGAAGGGATTCAGGAACTGCAGGCTTTTAAATAATACTGGTAACAACAGTGGCGTAGCATGGGTTGTCAGCACCCAGGGCAAGGCAAGTAATTTGCGCCCCTTAACCCGTGGATTTTAGCACTCGAGTGCGAGTGCGCCCCGCACCCCCGATGGTGCGCCCAGTGCGGCCGGCCCCCCTGCACCCCCACGCTATGCCACTGGGTAACAACAATAATTTTCATGTTATTAACAAACAAAATAAGCCATAAAGAGCAACTCCTGTGCAAAACAGTTGTTGCCTATATAAAACTACGGCTGTTTTCATTCCTAACAGAAGGAGCAGTTTCTGAAAGAGACATTTCTTCTACAGGTACTTACATATGAATGTAAGAAGAACCTGCTGAATCAAGACCAACATCCTTTTCTCACAGTAGTCAAACAGATGCTTCTGAAAAATCATCAAAGCAAATTTTAGTGCAACAGCACTCTGCCCACTTGTGAGTCCCAGCAACTGAAATACCTCAAACCTTCCTTTGCCTGGCCACCTGAACTGTGCCCAGACAATACTTACAGTAGTTATTGCAGGAGAGCATTGCTGCTTTTGATGGAACAGCATTTGCCTCACATGCCCATTCAGGGATAGGAATTTGCAAGAAAGAATCCAGTCCTACAGGGTTCCATCCCTGGGATCTCCAGGAAGGGCTAGAAATGCCCCCTGTCTGAAACCAGTCAGTGTGGACAGCACTAGACGTATCAATGGTCTGGCTCACTACAAGGCAGCTTCCTATTTTGCCAAGCATTATTAATTCTCTTTCCTGTTTCCAGGGATTTGTAGGAGGAAAGCACAATGTCCGACGACAGCAAGATGACGCTCAACCTCCTCTTGCTTGGAAAGACACAGAGTGGCAAAAGTGCTACAGGAAACACCCTTCTAGGCAGCAGAGACTTTGCCAGTTTTCTTTCCCCGTCCTCCATGACCACATCTTGCAGTCTAGGCCGCAGCTGTCCCATTTTGGGCTTTGCGCGTCGCCGAGGCAGTGAGCTCACTGTGCAGGTCCAAGTGCTGGACACTCCCGGCTACCCTCACAGCAGCCTGAGCAGAGAGCAAGTGAAGACCGAGGTGAGAAGTGCTTTGGTCCGGCACTTTGGAGAGAAAGGCCTTCACTTGGCCTTGTTGGTCCTGAGGGCAGATGTTCCACTGTGTGAGGAGGAAGAGGACCCTACAATCCAGCTAGCCCAGGTAAACTGTGTACCAGTAAGCATATCCAGTAGAATGGCATATCAAGATTTAACTGAAAGAGCAACGTCACATTTCCATGCAATTCTCTGCGTTCAGGAAACATGAGCTTCAAAGTATTACCCAAATGTGCATAGTTACAGGTAGGTAGCTGTGTTGGTCTGTTGTAGTTAAAACAAACAAACAAATAAACAAAAATTCCTTCCAGTAGCACCTTAGAGACCAACTAAGTTTGTTATTGGTATGAGCTTTCGTGTGCATGCATGAAGAAGTGTATCTGAAGAAGTGTGCATGCACACTAAAGCTCATACCAATAACAAACTTAGTTGGTCTCTAAGGTGCTACTGGTGGGACGCAGGTGGCGCTGTGGGTTAAAGCCTCAGCGCCTAGCACCTCCGGGTGCAAGTAGATAAATAGGGACCGCTTACCAGCGGGAAGGTAAACGGCGTTTCCGTGTGCGGCTCTGGCTCTGGCTCTGGCCAGAGCAGCGATGTCACGCTGGCCACGTGACCCGGAAGTGTCTCCGGACAGCGCTGGCCCCTGGCCTCTTAAGTGAGATGGGCGCACAACCCCAGAGTCTGTCAAGACTGGCCCGTACGGGCAGGGGTACCTTTACCTTTACCTTTACCTTTAAGGTGCTACTGGAAGGAATTTTTGTTTGTTTGTTTGTTCCAGATGTGCATGTTAAGACACTGGGAAAGAACTTTAAACCAACAAGGTTGGTGTGCAATGATGCTTTGCTGATTCACCAGATGACAGATGGCTCAGTGACAAGTGCCCAGGCTGCAGGCTGCAGGTCTCCTTCCTGGTATCTTCAGTTAAAAGAAACAGGTAGAAGATACTGGGAAGACCTCTTCCCAAGAACCTAGTGAGCGGCTGCCAGTTAGAGACAACAACAACAACAACAATTTCTTATTTATACCCCACCCATCTGGCTGGGTTTCCGAAGCCACTCTGGGCGGCTCCCAACAGTACAAACAGTATTCTTACAGCTTTTCATGTGTTTTGTGTTGCCTGATAAGCCATTGATGGGACAATCCTATATTGGGACAATCAAGCATTCGGGTGTGAATATATGCATTCAATCCTAAATTAGGACACAGGCCAACTCATCACTTGGATGTTAAGGTGGGAGAAGCAAATAGGAAGCTAATTTTAGTAAAAAGGCAGGGAGCATTAGTGCCTTCTGTTCCTCTTCCATCATAATAATTATGGTCCATAGTTAATGTAATATTTGGCTAATTATTCATTTTCCTAAAAGTCCAGATGCTATGATTTCATTGTTCATAAAATAAATGGGGCAAGAATGCTGATGTCGTCCTAGGGAAATAAGTGTATCCCTAAGAACATTGTTTATACATCACAGTGAGTGTTCCTCAATAACCTTATAGCTATGACCGCTCAGTAACCACAGAATGGAGTTCCTGAGATATATAGAATATAGAATCCAACCACAAACTGTTCCCATTATGCCAGGATTTGATGATTAGTTAGTCCAACCCCATTGCATTGCTTGCTTTTTATTGTGTTTTATGTTGTTGGTCTTTGTAACATTATTGTTTTTCTACATGTCAGAAGCTTCCCTAATTTCGTAGAAGGATGGCACAGAAATTCATATACAGAATAAGCCACATCTTTCCTCAGTGCAGGACCAAGGAGGCATGCAACTACAGCATCCCTGTAGCCATTCAGCCTCTGCGTAAATACCTCCGGGGGCTGAAAACCAGCATTCAGTCAATGCACAGTTAATTTAAAATTGCACCCAAAACATCAGGGCTAAAAATCATATTCCTTGGAAACGGCTATTTAAATGCACTGCATGCTGTTGTTCTTCTCCCTTCCTCCTGTTTCTCTAAGGGCTCTTTCAGACATCCCTTGCATTGTGCATTCCCGATGATTTGTGCTCCTAATGCCATCATTGGGACAAGCCAGCTTTAATACAGTTTTCCACTTGCAAAGGTTTTGGGGTGGCCACATTGCTTCACTTCCAGTCAATGCATAGCCTATAAAACCCTGCAACTCCTTAAAGATCACAAATGTTCTGGGTTTCATCCCAATATTGTTCCACTCTAGCAGCTGATAGCAATAACATGGGCGCATTGGGTCAGCATTGCAGAACAAAGTAAAGCTGAATAAATCCACCACTGATGCACTATTATGGTGAAATGTACAGGGAGAAATGTAAAGTATTGCACTTGGGCAAAAAAAATGAGAGGCACAAATACAAGATGGGTGACACCTGGCTTGAGAGCAGTACATGTGAAAAGGATCTAGGAGTCTTGGTTGACCACAAACTTGACATGAGCCAACAGTGTGACGCGGCAGCTAAAAAAGCCAATGCAATTCTGGGCTGCATCAATAGGAGTATAGCATCTAGATCAAGGGAAGTAATAGTGCCACTGTATTCTGCTCTGGTCAGACCTCACCTGGAGTACTGTGTCCAGTTCTGGGCACCACAGTTCAAGAAGGACACTGACAAACTGGAACGTGTCCAGAGGAGGGCAACCAAAATGGTCAAAGGCCTGGAAACGATGCCTTATGAGGAACGGCTAAAGGAGCTGGGCATGTTTAGCCTGGAGAAGAGGAGGTTAAGGGGCGATATGATAGCCATGTTCAAATATATAAAAGGATGTCACATAGAGGAGGGAGAAAGGTTGTTTTCTGCTGCTCCAGAGAAGCGGACACGGAGCAATGGTTCCAAACCACAAGAAAAAAGATTCCACCTAAACATTAGAAGGAACTTCCTGACAGTGAGAGCTGTTCGACAGTGGAATTTGCTGCCAAGGAGTGTGGTGGAGTCTCCTTCTTTGGAGGTCTTTAAGCAGAGGCTTGACAACCATATGTCAGGAGTTCTCTGATGGTGTTTCCTGCTTGGCAGGGGGTTGGACTCGATGGCCCTTGTGGTCTCTTCCAACTCTATGATTCTATGATTCTATGATTCTATGACAATGCTGCAGAATACACCCAAAAGAATCTCGAGGAACACCACGACAAGATCTCCCCCCTCCTATGGCCATGGGTTGCCCAAGCAAGTTAAAGGATGTTCAAAGCAGGAGACTGTCTGCAGAACGAGGCAGTTGTAAAAGTTGTTCGGGATGCATTTAAATCATGTTTACTAGGCTTGCAAATCTGTTCAGAACTGGGTATGGGGCCCCAGCAAGGCACCTGCAGAAAAAGAAATTTATGGTACCCAGCCTGTCTCTGATTCTGGGTACTACACACGTTGACCTTGGGACAGTGCCACTTAGGAACAGGACCGCCTCTCCTGGTATGTCCCATGGAGGACCTTATGGTCTTCAAATAAAAACATCTTGGAGATCCTGGGCCACAGGGAGGTTAGGCTGGCCTCGACCAGGGCCTGGGCTTTTTTGGCCGTGGCCCCGATCTGGTGGAACGCTCTGTCACAAGAACTAGGGCCTAGGACTTGACATCTTTCTGCAGGGCCTGTAAGACGGAGCTGTTCCGCCAGGCCTTTGGCCAAGGCACAGTCTGACCCCCTCTCTCCTTCTGTAATCCTCATAGAACTCTAGCCCAATTGTTGCCATTAATTTGATTCTGAATTGATTTTAGAATGTATTTTAATTAATTGACTGTGTGATTTTATGTACACTATGCTATTTTTACTTGTTGTTAGCCGCTCTGAGCCCGGCTTTGGTCGGGGAGGGTGGGATATAAATAAAATTATTATTATTATTATTATTATTATTATTATTATTATTATTATTATAGCATCAAGGAGTTTCATTAATTCAGGCTCTGAAAGTTTTAAAACCTTTGGGCATCATCTTCCAATTAGGTCCAGTCATGACAGACTCTGGGGTTGCGGCGCTTATCTCGCTCTATGGGCCGAGGGAGCCGGCGTTTGTCCGCAGCTTCCGGGTCATGTGGCCAGCATGACTAAGCTGCTTCTGGTGAACCAGAGCAGCACACGGAAACGCCGTTTACCTTCCCGCCGGAAGTATTTATCTACTTGCACTATGACGTGCTTTCGAACTGCTAGGTTGGCAGGATGGTGAGCTCTAGGAGCTGACAATTCTAACACGGTACACAGTCCTTGAGCTGGGATGATTCTGGCAATTGTTACTGAATTGCAACCTTCAATTCAGCCACAAGATGGCAAATTGACTGCCACTCCTCAGCAGGTCCTGTTGTAAAAGGACAAGATGGATGCCATTGAAACAAGTGATTCCCCCAAAGTCTATGCATCATATTTATTCATTTATTCCAAGGAGCTCAAGCCTACCCTTCTCAACATTTAAGCCATTCAGGCAACTGGCAACCCACTATAAATTCATCTTTTATATAGACCGAATGAACTGAAGTTAACTTCCAAAGGAAGATTGCTCATAAGGACTTCCCAACTATAGGAAAGAAAAGCCTCATTGCAGAGCCAAGCCAATGCATTGCTGTTTGATGAAATAATGTATGAAATAAATGTATTAAGGAACTTTCTCTCTCTCTCTCTCTCTTTTAGGAACTCTTGGGTCCTAACTGGAAAAGTTATACTGTCATCTGTCTTACTCATTCTGACCAGATTGAAAAGGCCAGATTCACTACAGAACAGTATTTGCATTCTGCCACAGACACACTTCATAAACTCCTGCAGTCAGTGGAGCAAAAGTACATTTTTGTAGGCAATCACGAGCAGCCTCTGAAACAGGAACACCTAGAAGTTTTAAGGAAAATTATGGAGTTTTTGAAGCAAAACAGTTACCAGACCCTTGTATTTAAACAAATGATATAAACTTAAGCAGCTGATTTACTTTCAGCTTGCTTTTGTGTCTTGTCTTTTAACTTTAAAGCTCATTAGGCATCTCGTGAACTGCCCTGAGACCTGAGGGAATAGGGCGGTATACAGATTTAATAAATAATAAATATTACTTTTTGTATCTTTATTTTTAGATCTTATTTTGATTTATGTGGAAATTGTTTCAGTTTGTGTGCTTTTTGATGCATTTTATTAGGTTTGTAATTATGTAAATCTTGCCGAGCTGTAAACCAGCTTGAGCATGGGTTTTAACTATGGAAAGGAAGAATACAAATAAAATTATGCTGCTGCTTGTATAACTACTCAGAAACTTCCATGCTGCTCCTTACCCACTCCTGCTGTACCAGTCAAAACAAGCCAGAGTAGCTCTTGACATACTTTTTGTTTCATCCCAAAAAAACCATGAGTAATATTCCCAGAACTAACCATAGGGTAGAATTCAACACTATACCTACTCAGAGTAGACCCGCTGAAATTATTGAACATGACTAATTTGTCGCTTAATTTTAGAGGGTCTACTCTGAGTAATAGTTGAATTCCACTCATAGCTACTGCTCACAATTTGGCCCAAATCTGGATGAAATGGCATGAATAGCCAATTTGTTTGTGGTGGTGACAGGAACAGTAAAGGACCATCATGGGAACTTTTGAGCAGCGTGCACTAGTGCGCTGATCAATCAGATTAAGTGTCTGTTTTAAATGATGTTTTAATGTGATGTCTAAACAGACCAATGTCTCGATTTACCGATTAAGGATAGTTTACAACGAAGTAGCTAGCGCATCAAACTAGAGGCCTCTTTTCAACTGTGTATCAGCTTCTCCCAACTCAGTTGGCTCCAGCTCCTCCTCAAGTAGCCAGGGAGAAGAGGCCTGCCAGACAATCTGGTCATCGTTTGCTAACCCATCAGCATTTACATAAATTGTGTTATAAAGTAATTAGTAATGGTGCACAACCTCAGTGAAAATGCCACTGAATCCAAAGAAATGGTTGAACTCAGTAACACTGCTGAGAAAGAAGATGTAGGGAAAGGTAGCTATGCCTAAGCAAGCATACTGTTAAATACTTAAATCTTGTTCATCCAAAGGAACTTTGGGACACTTAATCTCTCTAGATTTTGACCAGTAACTTTAATACTAGACTACTTAAGCCTATGGGGGAAAAAAAACAGGGCTTGTTTCCACACCATATGTCCAGGATCAAATCAGTCTCCTGCACTCAACCCAAGAATTTTCTTAACCGCTCATTTTCACCTCTCTCATTGGCTGAACACTTCCTATGAATGCTCTACTTCCCTGACTCACAGGGAAGTAAATCATTAGCTTGGTTTGCACACATTAAAGTCAGAGTTTAAAACAAACAGTGGTCTGCTCCTGATTCTGCCAGAACTCAGAGTCTGGCTTCTATGCAAACCTCTGGTGCACTCTAAACCATTGTTTAGTTCAAGCTATCAGGTATATGGACCAGGCTTTAAGTTATAGGGCCTTCTCCCTCCCATCACAGACACCCCCAACCTTCTCCCAGCCCATTTGTAATTAATTTAGATTAACCAGCCCTGCTCTTTTAGTTAAATTGCAATGCAAAATTCCATAATTTCCACATCTGTGCTCCATTCCGTCTCTTGTTCATAAATGCATTTATACCATTTTGGAAGAAACAGAACTGTTATCTTCAATACCCCGTGAAAGAATGCCAGATATAATTTTACAGCACAATGGTATGATATATACAAGTCAGTTTTATTATTATTTTGTTTTAGCTTTAAATTACTTACTGGGATTGCTTGTGATGAAAGGCTAGAAATGTTTTTAAAAATAAAAAAAATATGCAATGTGTGACATAAAATTTCATTACAGCATTTTTTATTTTATTTTTTTAAAACCAGCTTTTAGATTTCCTGGTATCAGGTCATATCTAATTGAGTCATATCTAGTCTTCATCTTAGCCTACTTCTCAAATTCAATTTAGGCAGGAACTTGTAGGTAAAATTTGTATGCCAAATTTAACTCAACTGGTGATTTCGGTTATTAAGTGATCAGTAACTACAGCTGTAGTTTTTCCAATATGATTTAATATAAAGTAATTATAGTATGGCACAGTCACCAGCCTTAGCATGCAAAGTCAACTTGCACATCCATCCAAACACACATACCATTTATCTACCAACTGTTGTTGTTTAGATGTTTCCGACCCTTCCTCCACCAAATAATAATTATCCCAGTTCCTCTGACTTAAACTATTTCCCACTTCACAAATATTGAACCTCCTTTTGCCCTTTTAGAAGCCATTTGCCCTGAAAGCAAGAGTTACGCTCCACCTAATGAATGCCTATATTCAGATTCCAGAAAGCAGGAAGCGATGAAAGAGAAATATGAAGTTGTTAGCCATGGAAACTCATTATTTGGTAACAGGTGTACAAAAATGAATGAGAATAGTTTCGGGTGAGGCAATTATTTGTTTTTAATTGTGTTTGCATTCCTTTCCATTAAAAATGACCTAAAGCGCTTGCAGAACCGATAAATGTTTATTTGATTCCACTGTTGGCCATGGTAGCAGCTCTGCAGACTCCTTTCCCCCTCACTTCAAATGGTACTCCTTTGTATGTAGCAACACACTGGCCATCAGTATGAAGGTCAGGCTGGATCTGCTCCCATATTTTCTTCTTAGGGTTAAGTTCTCGTTCAGGGTCACCTATAAAACAGACAGACATGAAAGCAGGATAAATCATTTTAAAGACTGTTTCTTTTCAAAATGTATTGGAAATGGCATGAGCTGCTAGAAATCAACGTATTAAGTACATTTTTTTTTGGGGGGGGGAGTTCTTTTTCTGATCCATATAAAATAGTTTACCCGCCAAGTAAAGGGTTTAACTGTAACAGATCTAGCGGGCTAAAAGGAAGAACTCTTGGCTGCCACAGTCATAAGAACCTTTATTTTAAACCGAAGGTTAAGGAAAGTGTGCCATGAAATTGCAAATTCCCCTCCCTCATCCATCTTCCCTCCCACATGCCAATTCCTTTCACCCTGCACCATGGTTAGCTATGCACCATGGTTAGACTGCATCATTACTATTAGCCATCCCTAACACTCACCATATGGGACGCAGGTGGCGCTGTGGGTTAAAGCCTCAGCGCCTAGGGCTTGCCGATCGAAAGGTCGGCGGTTCGAATCCCTGCGGCGGGGTGCGCTCCCGCTGCTCGGTCCCAGCGCCTGCCAACCTAGCAGTTCGAAAGCACCTCCGGGTGCAAGTAGATAAATAGGGACCGCTTACCAGCGGGAAGGTAAACAGCGTTTCCGTGTGTGGCTCTGGCTCGCCAGATGCAGCTTTGTCACGCTGGCCACGTGACCCGGAAGTGTCTCCGGACAGCGCTGGCCCCTGGCCTCTTAAGTGAGATGGGCGCACAACCCCAGAGTCTGTCAAGACTGGCCCGTACGGGCAGGGGTACCTTTACCTTTACCTTTAACACTCACCATGGTTTGCTTCTAACCTGAATATGAAACCAGTTATAAAGCCATGACTTCAAATTCTGGTTAGAAGCAGACTCTGGTTATTAATAGCAATGCTTAACATTTGTTCCAATAGCTATCCACAAGTAGATTAGATATGAAGCAGCTCTCTGAGAGCAACTGGAATGCAAAGACAAACAAAATATTTTAAACAAAATAAAAAAAATCCTTCCAGTAGCACCTTAAAGACCAACTAAATTAGTTATTGGTAATTTAGTTGGTCTTTAAGGTGCTACTGGAAGGAATTTTTTTATTTTGTTTTGACTATGGCAGACCAACACGGCTACCTATCTGTAACTGAAAATATTTTAACTCCACTAATTATTATTATTTTTAATCACTCAGACATGTTCAAAACAAGGAAGCACACAAGGATTACCAATTCTGTGGAAAGCTGGAGCTCTTTTCCTACTACTTTTTGAAACTGCTGTGAATGGTTAAGGGAGTCACAATAGTGGAATAATGCAAAGCCCAAGAGTAAGATCATCAAAACTATTTAAGTGAGCTAGGTGTTCTGCTTCCCATCATAAACATGAGAGGCCATTCCGAGCAGCAGTAATGCTTTACTCCTTATTCCCCTAGTGCAAAATTCATACAGCAATTAGTGTCCACATTAATACATTCGCTAGGTACACGTGCTTGCTGAAAGAATTCTTGGTTTCAGAAAGCTCATGGAGCTGCTGTATTGCAAAATCAGGTACACAATATTAGGACCAACATCAAATGACACCAACCTATTCTTAAATAAAAATAATAACTAAAAACTTCAAAGGAATTCACAAGTAGAATAAAGAAAGCAAACCAAAATACATCATAGAAACCAGCTGCACGAGCAAGAAAAACAGAGCTAGAGAAAGAATTAATAATAATAATAATAATAATAATAATAATAATAATAAATAGGGTCACAACTTTGGGGAAGACTCTGCCCATAGGATCTGATGGCATAAAGAGGTGACTTTTGGCAACCCACTTTTTCCTGCAGCCCTCAGTACCATTTCCACACAGTTTAGATGAATTTAGGGGGCCTTCCAGGACAGTGTGGAAGATTATACGTTGGGGGCTGCAGGGGACGTGGGAAATCATAAAAAGTCTCACCCACCCATGCCCAAACACCACTGTCATTGCTCCTCTAGATCAAAACCCTTCTGTTCATAGAAGGTGAAGCCTGGGTCTAACCCTATATGGTTCTGAATGACGTATGCATACCAACAATGGAAAGAAAATGTGCAAAATGTATTATTTATTCCGGCTTGTAAGAACAAGCGGGTTTCAGTTCATAATTTAATGCTGATAAAACAAGGATTTAAATTGTCCCGCCAGAATGGCCTGGGATATCTTATCCTCTTTTGTACAATTCCTTCTAGTAAATACAACAAACTGTAACAATGGTGAGCCTCAATAACAATCATTTTCATTATCAGCCTTTCTGCCAACTAGGAGCCTCATTTAACATCCTAGAACGGGCTGAATAGACTTTGTATTTTGGCTACCCATTCCTTTTGATGAAGCCTTTCAAAACTCAAGCCCACAAGGCAGAAAGAACCCAAGATTATTTAAAAGGCAACAAAAGCAACTTGCAGAATTTACCCAAAGCTCCCTGGGGAGCACAGAGCTAGTTGCTTACTTATCTGGATCCCTGTCCATGACATTTCTTAAATTACCATATTTTTCCGTGTATAAGACTAGGTTTTTTTCCCTAAAAAATAATGTCAAAAATTAGGGGGCGTCTTATACATGGATAGTGTCTCCCCCATTTTCTTAAATCTGGGTCCACCAAAATAGGGGGCATCTTAAACATGGGGGCGTCTTATAGACAGAAAAATACAGTAATCCCCCCTCCAATCTGCTTTTATTTCATAATCTCATACTGAAGATTGACTTACAATTAAGATTGGAAATGGGCTCAAACCAGAGGCAACTATCAATTTATGATATTTCTGGGTGCTTGGAAATATCCAAATGCCTTATCGTTTAGCGACAGCTGTATGCCTGTCAATTCTACTCCTTTGTGGCAATAAGGGGTGTGGTGGGGACAGAAACTCTTTGCTTCCATTCAAACTCTGTGTTAACTATTGAAAGGGAACAGAAAAACAACAACCACTAACTGATTTCATCCTGAGCATACTAGATGCTTACAGGTGCAACTGCCCCATAAGCCACCTTTGATTAATTTTGGCCACAAATGTATTAATAGTACATCAGGTTTGTATGTCGGAGAAGCTGAGCGCAGAAATGGCCACAGCATTTCCTCGTGGAGCTTTCTTGAGTTTGGTGCAACCCAATTATACTACCAGATGGCTGGGGATCAGCTTTCCACCTCAGCAACAGCCATAGAGTTAATTATAATTAACCTGCTACAACTCTGTTAAATAGATTGGCTTGTGACGAAGAGAAGCTTCAGTGCATCAGCCATAGGCAGCGAGTGATTTATAGAGAAACAGTTCACCTTTTAGAGAAACAATAAGGTACCCAGAATAGGGTGGCTAACCTGTGGTCCTCCAGATGCTGCTGGTTCTTGACACCCATTAGCCCCAGCTAGCATGCCCAATGGGACGCAGGTGGCGCTGTGGGTTAAAGCCTCAGCGCCTAGGGCTTGCCGATCGAAAGGTCGGCGGTTCGAATCCCTGCGGCGGGGTGCGCTCCCGCTGCTCAGTCCCAGCGCCTGCCAACCTAGCAGTTCGAAAGCACCTCCGGGTGCAAGTAGATAAATAGGGACCGCTTACCAGCGGGAAGGTAAACGGCGTTTCCGTGTGCGGCTCTGGCTCGCCAGAGCAGCGATGTCACGCTGGCCACGTGACCCGGAAGTGTCTCCGGACAGCGCTGGCCCCTGGCCTCTTAAGTGAGATGGGGGCACAACCCCAGAGTCTGTCAAGACTGGCCCGTACAGCAGGGGTACCTTTACCTTTACCTTTAGCATGCCCAATGGTCAGTGATTATGGGGGTTGTCAAACAACATTGGGAGGACCACAGGTTAGCCGGCCCTGCCCTAGATGATCTGCCCCATAGTAAACAAACAAGCAAACAAATCATTGCCCAACCCCATCCCAACTTTTGGAGTAAGCTAGATACTTGGGGGGGGGAGGGGAGAATTCTACGCAAAGCAAAAATTATATCACCCCAAAGGTAAAGTCAATCCTTTTCAAATGCAAACATTATAAAAGCCAATTTAGTTTTCAAGAATAAATTAAAATCTGGCTTTTATTACACAAACACCTTCTGGATCTTATTAAAACTTGCTTTGGAATACCCAGGCAAGCTCCCCTGGGATCTGTGGTGGGCTTGTATTAGATTAGCACAGGCACCACTTTTAAACATTACCAGAGCACTGTGTTGTGCGTTCCACAGTAAACCTCCCCTCTGCATCCCCTTCTCGCAAGAGAAACAACCACTGTGAAGGACAGCTAAAAATAAGATGGGAGAAAACTCATGATTCCTACTCTTTGGGGAGAGCAGTTAGCTTTCTTTAAATTTGCAGAAAAGCTAACTGACAGGCGTTATACTGCTCTGCTGCGCTGGCTCGTCCAAGCACTGAAAACATAACAGAAGTTGGAACAGAACAGGCATGGGATGCTTGAGTGAAAGGCCCAAAGGTAAGTAAAGAGATATTTTCCTCCAGTAAGTGAGGAACTCGAGACCCAGAAAAGCCTCTCTTCAGAATTGTTACAGTACACTAAGGTAGTGTACACATTAATGCTTATTCTGGGTCCAGTGGGCTCCCACTGCTAGTGTTTGGCGCAGAGTACACAACGTTCGCCACAATCCACAGGTATCTTGTAGCTTCTCGATAAATACTCCCATTTGATGGGCTTTCCATCAAAGAAGTTTCCACCCGATTTGAAAACGGAAGCTGCAGTTAAGTTGAGATGTGTACATTTTAGGCAACCGTTGTGCATGCAAATGAATCAGACAATGGGCGTAGGTTGAAGACATCCCTGCCCGATCTCTGGTATGTGCAGCAACTTGAAATGCAACAGAGTGGATGAGTTCACTGGGTTTCAAGCCATTAATGTGTACATGCTTCCAAGTGAAAAAGTCCAACCAGAGATGGGGAATCTGTGGCCCCTTTTCAGATATCGTCGGGACTCCTGATTCCCATCAGATCCAACAAACATGGTCAATGGTCAAGGATGTTGGGAGTTGCAGTCCAGCTATCTCTATAGACACATTCCCCATCCCCAGTCTAAACTGAGTATTAAATAAAGCTACAGTAAGTTCGTATTTAATTAGAATTTTGAAATTTGCTGTTGAGTAAACTATCCTGTTCATGTTAAAGGAAGATGAGAAAGATAGTATCTTTAAATGTGCTTTTCCAGAGAGGCCCTATGTGATCAGAATTCGAAACCTGTGAAAGCAGTGACGACTCATATGACTCATTACTGCCTCCAAGAGGCATCCACACATCAATTACTTGGGGCAAATGACCTTGAAGGACAATGAGCTCCTAGGTGCCAAAATCCCAAGGAAGCAGAAAAGACTATGTATGAGACCACAGCTGCACGCATGTTACAGAGATGGAAAGAAGATAAAGTTCCTACCAGATAAGAATGGCAGATGAAGTTGATGGACTATGCCAAAATGGCTAAAATGACCAGAAGAATCAGAAATCAGGAAGACCAACATTTTAATAAAAAATGGGGAAAATTTATATCTTAAAAGACCATTGCAAACAGTTAAACTCGTTAGTGGGATTGGAATATCACTTGTAGTTTAAGGGTGAATTCTGGACACAATGGAGATGTAAAAGATTTGAATCATCATAAATGATGCGAGGAGGAAATGATTAATAATAGGACCCACAAAGAGGAGGATGGAAGTCCAGGAGATTTCTCAGAACCTTGTTTTTATTATTTATGTATGATATATCTCTGTAAAATGTTAATTTGAAAAACCAAATAAATTATTATTATTATTTTTAAAAAGACAATGAGCTCCCAAACTGAATCCAGAGATTGCTGCGCACAGCTCCTGTCTTTGCATGAATGCAAGTAAATGATATGCGCAAATATGTCAGAGCAAATTTCCTGGGAGAACTACTTCTAGGCTGCCATGTGGCAAAGCAGAGCGCTACACTTGAGTATTTCTGCTCCTCTGGTAAAAGCAAGTGGCTGGACCCAAATTCACTGGGAATTAACAACAGGGCTTCACAGGCCCTGGATCACGTTTAAGCTTCAGCAGCGCGAGCCACTAATGGCTAAACCAGCAGGTTGTGGTTTCAGAAGGAATTTTACAGAATGCGATGTGTCCTTACTCAAACTTTCCAGATGTCGTGGGTTATTATGTAAATAAAAGTATGTTCCAATCGCCAGCGAGGAGCCATGGTATACACCAACGGTTAAAAAGAGAAAGCGATCCAATGTGCAGTTCGAAAATATAAACTGCACTTCCTTGCTTTGGACATCAAAGTTGCTTTTGCAGTTGATGCCCCCTTTCCCTCTTCAAGATAGCTAAGACCAATTGCTAGGTGGGAATTAAGAGGAGAGGGAGAGAGAGATGGAAGCAGGCAAAGACCACATCAGGCACCTGCTCCAGCTGGGTTGGTCTTGCTTAGTTTTAAGTATCTGGCTTTTCATGCATGCCTTGCATTAATTCATGATGTGAGTTGCTCTGTGGGCTTCAATCAAAAAGCACAATATAAATCTACTAATAAACAAAGAAATAAAGTTGGGACACTCTCTTTAAGCCGGTTGGTTCAATTAAAAAAGTGAGGCAGCTCCAACAGTTCTACATCATTCGTCTTTTCTCCATCACCTTTGCCTTTTTTTCTTTTTCTTTTTCTGCAAATTAGTCATCTTCCAATAGAGACCTTCCCCCCATTCATATATTTATTTACCCTATACCACAGTATCAGGAGAACTAATACAAAATAAAAATGGGCTGTGGTGTCAGAATGAGACTCTTGCACTATTCGGTACAGCATATTCTCAGAGAATATACTGCCTTTATTTTGCAGCTACCAGATTTGTGAGCAGTTCTTTTCCTTTGGTGCTTTAGGGAGCACTGTTTTATTCTGCAGCTAAGATATATAGCCTCAGAAGACCAAACTTACTTAAAATGGGTTATAAATCCTTCACTTGGAACTATTAAAACTCCTGAGTTATCTCTGGTTTCCTATCAGAAAGGAAGCAGTAGTAAAGTTCACAAAGTCTTCTCTCACGCAACACTGGCTAGTTCCTCAGTGCAACCTTTGAATCATGTATGTAATACGGATTGGGGTGGGGAAAGACGAGACTCTTTCATAATCAATTTATATGGGGGGGGGGAGAGAGAGTTTACTCCAACTCTCCTTTCCTTGAGAAAGTAAGATGGGACTGCAGAATCAGGCCAATGACCCATCTAGTTCAGCATCCTGTTATCTTGGTTGGGAAGCCCACAAAGCAGGACCTGAGCACTCTGCCCGCCTGCAATTTCCAGCAACTGGTATCCAGAGGCATATTCAATTCTTCTCTTAATGATCTGAAGCAGGGAATTCGTTTTTTTCAAAGCTGACGCATGTTGGGTCAATATCTCCATCCAGCTGTCTACTGTGACCTCAAGGTTCCTGGGTTTGTTCACAGCCCATGACAATATATGTAAAACTAAGATGTTTTTGCCTCAATGTGCATCACTTGACACTTGCTTCAATTCGCTTAATTTGCCATTTTATTGCCCATGCACTTGGTTTGGAGAGGTCCTTCTGGAGCTCTTCAGAATCTATTCGTTTTAATGACCCTGAACAATTTAGTACAGTAAGCCTGCAACTTGCGCTCACTTTACTTATGCGATCACCTTATATGGGTGTGTGTGTGGGGGGGGGAATAAATAAATGGAGAGTCAGGGAGAACTGACCCAGTAGTGATGTATGGAAGTGAGAGCTGGACCATAAAGAAGGCTGATCGCCGAAGAATTGATGCTTTTGAATTATGGTGCTGGAGGAGACTCTTGAGAGTCCCATGGACCGCAAGAAGATCAAACTGATCCATTCTGAAGGAAATCAGCCCTGAGTGCTCACTGGAAGGACAGATCGTGAAGCTGAGGCACCAGTACTTTGGCCACCTCATGAGAAGAGAAGACTCCCTGGAAAAGATCCTGAGGTTGGGAAAGATGGAGGGCACAAGGAGAAGGGGACGACAGAGGACGAGATGGTTGGGCAGTGTTCTTGAAGCTACCAGCATGAGTTTGACCAAGCTGCGAGAGGCAGTGGAAGACAGGAGTGCCTGGCGTGCTCTGGTCCATGGGGTCACGAAGAGTCGGACACGACTAAACGGCTAAACAACAACAACAACAACAAAGCGACAGGGGGTTGGCCAGGTGTCAGGGAAAGTGGGCTGGCAAAGGTGGGCAGGTGGGGTTGATGAGCAGAGCAAGCAGGGCTGGCAGCCCTTAGTAATACTGTAGATATGTAAGCTGCGGGAGGCAGTGGAAGACAGGAGTGCCTGGAGTGCTCTGGTCCATGGGGTCACGAAGAGTCGAGCACGACTAAACAACAACAACAACAGGGAGAACCACCACTCTCAGCTTTCCATTTACTTATCGTTTCGCCACCCATGCTTCCAGCGAGCTTTTTCCTCGCTTACTGGGCTTTGGGAAGGCAGTGCAAGGTCTCTGCCAGCAAACAGGCTCCCGGAACCAAACCCTTGCATAAGGGGGGGGGGGGGCACTTTCTCATCATTGGCTCACCCCCAGTTCTAGATCTTTTATGAACAAGCTAAAAAGCACAGGTCCCAATACCATTCCTTGGGGGACTCCACTTTCTATATCTCTCCATTCGGAGAACTGTTCATTTATTCCTACTCCCTGCTTCCTGCAACTTTACCAATTCCTGATCCAAAAGAGGACCTCTGCTCTTCTTATATGACTGCAAAGTTTACACAGAGGTCTTTGGTGAAGTACTTTGTCAAAAGCAGACTATAAATCAATAAGATGCAACAATAAAATCCAGTTAAAAATAAAACTACAACCCACAATAAAGCCATATCCAGTTACAACTGGACCCTAAGCATCCCCAAAAGGAAACAACAACTGGAGCTTCAACGGCTTTTCTCAAAGTGTAATGGGGTTATTTTTAATACGGACAAAAGCACATTAAAATAAAAACTCTCATTTAACAATGATTTAGAACACTTGTAGGGGCATGTTTTTTGTTTTGTTTTGTTTTACTTTTTTTGGGGGGGGGGGGTGATGGCAATTGAACATTCCTTTGCTTTCCGAATACAAAGTTCTAAACGGAAATAGATGAGCAGTAAGCTTTTAACAGAATCATTTACAAGCATTTAGGCAAGTGTGAGAGAAGGAAATGATGTTAGGATTAAGAAGACAGTCAACTCACAAGAATACATGCAATGATGCTCTTTCAGAAGTACTACTATGGTTTATGCCAGGCTTCCCCAACCTGCTGTCCTCCAGATGTTTTAGCCTACAACTCCCATGATCCCTAGCTAACAGGACCAGTGATCAGGGATGATGGGAATTGTAGTCCAAAACATCTGGAGGGCCTGGTTTATGCTATAGTTTGATATGCAGGTCAAAGTAGAAAAATGTTTCCACTGACACTTTAAAAAGGCATATATTTATGGATCATGCCCCTGTTTTGTTTAGAAATAACAGACAACAACTCTTAATTTATCAGAACTAGGTAGAAAATAAATTAAACTATGACTGATGACACTTCTCTCCTTTAAAAAATAAACGTCATATTGGAAACTTTAAAAGGACTTGTAAAAGAACAATTCATCAATCAAATACTGTTTACATGTTTAGTAAACTCTCTCTCTCTCTCTCACACACACACACAACTTGAAAGGAGGAACGCCCAAGAAACTATAATATGGTGGGTTATAATCATGTGATTTCCACACATAAATCTAATTTTATGCAAGCAAACAAAAAACCGTGTCTGTAGAATTTTAGAATTTAACTTCTGGGAATGAAAACATTTGTTTGGTTGACATTTAGGGATAATAGGCCCTAGGGAAAAGAAACATTAACTGCAGTTTTTCTTCCCCCAGACATTTTTATTTTAAAAGCGGTGATGTAATTTGGTATAATCTATCACTCTTTTCAATTCTGATAGCTAAATGGGCAGTGTGCACACTTTGCAATTATGCATAAACAGTACTTTTAGTGCAGTTGTTAACTGTCCTAGAAGCCACTATAGCCCTTGCTAATAAAAAAATATTTATTGCAACCATGAACCTGCATTTTAAGCCATTTGACAACATCTAAAGGCATATGCTCTCAGTTCAATAAATGTCAGAGCAGAGCCACACATGGAATCTCTACATTTAGAAGCAGTGCAAATCTAATCTAATCATCCTCTAATGTGGACAAACAGCGGACACACATATCCATTAAGCCAATTCCGCTGGGAGGCATATGGCCGTTCATTGCCGGGATACAGAATGTTTGACAAGATGTGTTTTTTGGCAACACAATTTCGGCTTCAACTGAAAAGCTGGTTTGTTATTGACTGCAGAGTCCGTTGGGCAATGCCTTCTTTGATTTTATGTTTGTGGTATTAAGCCTATCATATTATATTGCCAGATCAATGGGAAACAGCCAATTTGATTGCTCTTGGATAATATACGGGCTGGGTCCAGAAGTTGCAACTGGTGGAGAATGCTGTACTGACACTGCATGACACCTATGTACCGGTCTTGTTTTTGGCATATAAACTCTAAACTTGGCACCAGGTTACCTCCAAGAACTCCTTATTATATACCCTTGCCCAGCCTCTTAGATCCTCAGGAATGACACTTTTGGTAATGTTGTAAGCTCTGGAAGTTTGTCTTATGTCTACCAAGGGAAGAGCCTTTTTAGTGTGGTGGCAGCTGTGCTGCAGAATTCACTTCCAAAGAGCATCAGGCAGGCACAGGATTACCATTTAGGCATGGGCTCAAAACTCACCAGTTACAAATCTACAACCAATGGACCATCAACTCATGTTGTAAAGTCACTAGAAATCCAAGAAAAATTAGCCCTGGGTTGCACTAAAAGATGCCCTTGCACAAGTGGGACAAATTTATGCCCCAGCAACAGCATTTCCCCTTCCTCTCCTTTTCCCTCTGTGCCCTCCTTCAAATAAAAATAAAAATCTGGTCTGTACATTTGTGGGATTCTCCAGAGCACACAGGGGGTTAAGTGGCACAGGAGGAACACAGGAGGAAGAGAAAGTCCACTCATATCAAATAAAATAAAATAAAATAAAATAAAATAAAATAAAATAAAATAAAATAAAATAAAATAAAATAATAATAATAATAATAATAATAATAATAATAATAATAATAATTTATTTATACCCTGCCCATCTGGCTGGTTTTCCCCAGCCACTCTGGGAGGCTCCCAACAGAATATAAAAAACATGATAAAACATTAAACATTAAAAACTTCACTAAACAAGACTGCCCTCAGATGTCTTCTAAAAAATAATAATAAAAGAGTTGGATACAACTCTCTATTCTTAACATTTTATCTGAACCAAGACCATTTTATTGGAACCATTTCCTTTTCTTTCCTATGCACCAGTTCTTTCCCTACAATCTCTCAGTAAAAATATACCACTGGTACACCCTCTACGCCATCATTTACACCTCCTAATTGGTGCTGCTCTTTCATACTTTTTCAATATGAACATTTTGTACTTCATTAAAGCACTAACTTCCTGGGCAATTCTCAAGTATTCCCCAGCCTGTCTAGTTCCTTCAAATACAGGACAGCTTTATCCCTTTTTAAAAAAATAAAGTTTATCTTGTGCAAACCGATCCATTTGTCAGACACTGCTTAACAAGTTCTACTAGTCTCTGCAAGTTGATAGTGACATATTCCTCCTCCTCCTCCTCTTTGCAAGTACCAACAACCTCACACACAATTCACAAATGCATTTCAAAGTTCCTTCATGTGGGGTGTAGGTGGGTGCAGAGAAAAAGTGAAATTATTTTCAGCAAATTTTGCATGCACTGGGCTACACTCACAGGGAAGAATTATTTCATTCATTAGCGTTAATGATAAAAGTACTGGATAATGTCGTTTCTGTACATGTTGATATATATATATATTTCTTCAGCAATTTCTGCTGATATCCCCATCTCCAAGATGCTTTTGCTTACCAGGGAAACCTTCAAATGTAATTCTGTCTCCAGGAACAACCCCACTAGGAGGGATTAGAATCTCCACCTTCTCTGGCGTGCTAGCACACATCAGCATGGCTTGGGACAAAACTCCTCTCATTTTCACTGGCTTCAGGTTACAGAGAAATATCGCCATCCGGTTTTGCATCTGTACATGGGACATAAGTTAAAACAAAAATGAAATTTAGCTAGGCTTCTCTGCATTTCTTTCACAATGAGGAAACAAGGGGAAAAATTAATGCATGCAACTGCACAGTAAAACACGCAAAAACACCAAGTATGCAGATACAAATATGTTAGCAACAATTAACATTCTTTCAAGACTAATTCAGTAGTAAAAGCCAGGAAACAATTAAGGATAACTGTCTTCTAATACAGACACACAAGAGGGTGCAATAAAGACAACATTGTGTCCTGGTGCTTGGATATAATGGCTGAAAAAATGTTTTACTGACTTTCCATTCTTTGTGGTCCTGGGTTCCAACTTTTAACAGTTACTTAATGAATTTTTGTAAAAACATCCTTCTAAACTAATCAGAGAAAGCATGCCCAGGTGGTTTACCATTCAGGATGTAATTAATCCAAAGACAGGAGGACATTTTTGAAGCATATTTTATCAAAACAGTTGTCCATAATGTGCACTGCAATTCGTTTATTTAAAACTACAAATGCTTCTGGGTTTTTTCCTCCCCCCCCCCCCCACTAGGGAAGACTACAATGAATAAGCAGAACAATGAGGCCTCATTAGTGAACATTGCAACTAACAACTTGGTCAAGAAAACAGATTGTTGTTCTTTTAATAGACATAAATCAAAAAAGATCTTTGACAATAAAGTTACTGATGATATTCAAAAACCTACCAGGCATACAAACCAATGTTCGTGTTTCCACACAAATTGTAATTTAAGCAGCAGTTTTTAATTAATACATTTGCCAAGTTGAGGAGAAAGAGACTAAAAATGGTTATTAGACATTAATAAGTTTAGGTTGGAAGCTGCAGCCCATTTCTAACCACCTTATGTATTAAAATATGCAACAGTCTGCCTTAAAATCATTGGGATTTCATTGATTACAATGAACTGTTGGATAAATTTAAGGCAGTCCCAGCTGTCTTAAACTGAGGTACCAAATGGATGTTTGGAACGCCAGGAACTGTCAGAACAAGGAACAGAATTCCTTCTCCTTTCCTGAATATTATATTGGATAAATATTGCTTAAAATTCAGGATCTGGCTTATTTCAATATGTTCAGCCAGAAAGGATGTTTTCCTTACTGCAGTTCCGTATAGTGTGGGTGTCCTTCAAGCTGTCTGGGTTGTGGAGATTCCACTGTATTTTATGTAAGAGGCAAAACACAATGCCCTGGATGCTTCAAAACATATTGGGACACAGATGAAGCCAACAACAAACAGTCTCTCATATTTTTATTGCAATTGCTGGTATAATATAACTACCAAAACACACACAGAGCTGACTATGGGGGTGGAATGTCCTTTTTATATTTCTTAGGAAAGAGAAAAAGTGAGCAGTAGATCCTAATGAGTGCTCTATGCAAACACAACTATCCATGGGACTAATTATGCAGGTCTAGGGGAATTCTGCGCCCATGTTTACTGAGCTACAACCCTTGCTCATGGCAAACCTCTTCTGAAACTTAGGTGAGTGTTTCAAACATTCCTGAACTTTGGGGGGAGGCTGAAAAGGAGGACAATGCCAAAAAAGGGCAAAGAAGAAGAACTGCACTCCTCAATCTTTAGGCATGCCTTAAGAAGCTGTATTGATGCGGATGGCGCTGTGGGTTAAACCACAGAGCCTAGGGCTTGCCGATCAGAAGGTCGGCGGTTCGAATCCCCGCGACACGGTGAGCTCCTGTTGCTCGGTCCTTGCTCCTGCCAACCTAGCAGTTTGAAAGCACGCCAAAAAGTGCAAGTAGATAAGTAGGTACCGCTCCGGTGGGAAGGTAAATGGCATTTCAGTGCACTGCTCTGGTTCGCCAGAAGCGGCTTAGTCATGGCCACATGACCCAGAAGCTGTATGTCAGCTCCCCCGGCCAATAAAGTGAGATGAGCGCTGCAACCCCAAAGTCGTCTGCGACTGGACCTAATGGTCAGGGGTCCCTTTACCTTTACTAAGTAGCTGCACAGATCCTACCTAATGAGTCTGGAGATTAAGACTTGAAACAATGGATTCAAGTTGCAAGAAAGGAGATACCAACTAAACATCAGGAAGAACTTTCTGACGGTAAGAGCTGTTCGACAGTGGAATGGACTCCCTTGCGAGGTGGTGGACTCTCTTTCTTTGGAGGTTCCTAAGCAAAGGCTGGATGGCCATCTGCCATCAATGCCTTATTTGAGATTCCTGCATCGCAGGGGGTTGGACTAGATGACCCTTCTAACTCTAAAATTCTATGATTCTATAATTCAAGTGATAGTGTACATGGGCGCTTCTGATTTCCTTCAAGCTTTGTCTCCATCTTTCAAAATGGAAAAAGGACAGAACAGATGCATATGTGAAAGTTGAGCATTTTCCAGCCGTAAGTTAAGAAGAGAAGTTTACATTCAAAATATTTTTTTTTGTTTCCTCCACCAGTATTACAAGAAATAATTTCAAATTACACATTTACTCAAAATTACCCAGAACGTTAGAAGGTGTGTTTTGCTATGAAATAGCAGAATTACGGACTCAGCTACATTCACAAAGATAAAGCGCTTTATAGGGGTTATAACACTATGATCCCAGATGGCGCTGTTGAGTCCCGTTTTTTGCCAACGGGATTTCCCTGTATGAAGTTGACAATGCATTTAAGTGAATCACTTCTCTGATGTGTCTAGATCCAGCCTAAAGATCCAGCCTAGAATACTATTTCATATTTCCTCCCTGCTAGGGGCTTCTTAAATCCCAAGAGAAGAAAACTGCATATGCTTCTGAGAAATATGGCTATGCCTTACACATGGATGAAAGGCATTCATAGTGCATCCTCTGCTTGACAGACAGGCTGCAATATCTCAAGTGACATTTCTACTTGGTTAAAGATGAAGAGACATCATACCTTGACCCACCTGCTGCAGCATCCTATATTTGGCAACAAGAGCAGAAGAGCACATTCCACTGAAATATGCCTAGAACAGAGGTGGAGAGCCTGTGGTCCTGCAGATGTTGGGTTCAAACTCCCATTAGCCATAGCCACAATGATCAGGAATGATGGGAACTGTAGTCTAGCAACATCTGCTGGGCCACAGACCTCCCACCCTTGGCCAGGAAGATGCAGACGAGAAGTTATTACTGGCTACTCCAGGTGTGCTGCATACAGGAAGAGGACCACCAAGGTTCATTGAGTTGTTGTGGGAGTCAGATTCTGACACTGGCAGAAGCTAGATTTGTTTTGGCTCCCCTCTATTTAATTTGTTTCTTAAGTAATAAGTTTGTGAACTTGAGATTATTTCAGTATCCATCTGCTGCATAACTTTAAGTGCCAAAACTAAAACTAACCAATTTTAAATATTTAAAACAAACTTTATTTAGCAAAGAATAATTCAAAGGAAGTATCAAATGAATTCTTTATGTACCTCTTCTAAAGGAACATGTTTCACTAGACCACTGACGACAGTTCTAGGGTTTGTTTCTCCCACGTCAACTTCCTCAACATACAGAGTATCAGCATCTGGGTGTTTCTTTGCTGCTGTGATGCAACCAATTCGAAAATCAAGTCGGGAAACATCTAAAGGCTTTGAGTCATCATTCGCAGCTGACTGCTGCTTTTTCTCCTTCTTTTCTGCTAAAACAAAATCGGAAGCCATTTAATTACACAGGCACACACATCCCCGGGAATGCAATTCAAGCAAGTTTTCTTTTTCCCTGTCTGAAAAGAAATCCCGCGGTACTTTTTAACATTCTTTGATTTCAAAACAGAGACCCAAAATATTACAACTGTGTGACAACAGGCTTCCTTAAACATAGATAACTAGATAGAATTATGGTACCATTTCCTTTAATGTTTTGCTTAGAAGCACCTACCCAAAAATAAGCTTACAGTTTCTGCATACCTGACAGGATTCCTAGAATCACAGAAACATATTAACTTGTAAATATAGCTTTAAAAAACAAAGATTCATAATGGACCTAACCAACTTGGGTCCATTAATTTCAATCTACTGCAAGTAGGCTAGAACCTTCACAATTGGCTTGCTGAGGACTTGTTCTTCAAGGACTGTGGAATGTTGAGGACACTTAAACCACAGACCACTCCCAAGATTAAGGGTATCAGTTGTGAAAAAGGGGAACGAAGTGGCAATGAAAGGAATCTTGTCTGCTTGGGCTTATACTTAGTGAACAGTATTAGGATTAAGGAAGAAGGAAGCTGGGAAAGATATCCCCCCCCCCCCATTCCCATTGACCAGGAACTTTTCTGGATCAACTGCACCTACATGGAAATAAATCACTTAGGTTCAGGACATCCTCCACTCGATTCCCCCTGCCCGCCACCCTCGGAGTGGCTGCCGAGATCATATTAACACCTGTCCTGAAAGACCTACATTGGTTCCCAGTATGTCTCTGAGCATAATTTAAAGTGTTGGTACTGACCTTTAAAGCCTTAAACGGCCTTGGCCCAGTATACCTGAAGAAGCGTCCCCACCCCCATTGTCCGAGGGCCTTCTGGCAGTTCCCTCCCTGCAAGAAGTGAGGTTGCAGGGAACCAGGCAGAGGGCCTTCTCAGTAGTGGCGCCCACCCCATAACTATCTGAGTTTTAGAAGACACCTGAAGGCAACCCTGTTTAGGGAGGTTTTTAATGTTTGATGTTTTGTTGTGCTTTTAATTCTGTTGGGAGCCACCCAGAGTGGCTGGGCAAACCCAGCCAGATGGGCGGGGAATAAATAATATATTATTATTATTATTATTATTATTATTATTATTATTATTATTATTAACCCACCCCGGACTATATGGCTCCTGTTCCAAGATGGCTGGAGCACTGAACAAGAAGTGGGGATATCATACAACAGGTTTGTTTCGTGTCCCCACTTGTTTCCTCCAATTCTAACAATTCTCTTTTCATTTCTAAGGATATTGTATTACTTTGGAAATTTTGGAGCATTTTTAAATGGAAATCATTAGTTACTTCCGAGCTTTTATTTCACATAAGCCACACAGACATTCACTTACCACTTTGCCTAACCTAGTCCAGAATAATTTTCCTGAAAAAGTTCTACATTGATAACATTCCTTTTTGGTGTATATTAATGAAACTAAACTTCAAACATTTCCAAGTAGCATATGTAAAATCACCTTTCTTTTCCGTCTTGTCCTTTTTCTTCTTTTCTTCATTTGTTCCTTTAATTTGGTCTTTAGGACCAGATGGGGCCGCTGCAGCAGCGGCGGGCTGAGAGACTTCTTCTGAAAAGGATGCTGTTGCAGAAGGTGTTTCACTGGGCGGCAGAGAGACTTGTTTCACTACATTAAACACAAAGAAAGATTCAAAACATTGAGAAGATATATTTAATGCAGGAATATTACACATTTATTTAATAAAATGTATAAAATGCTAAAATTCAATCCATTAATCAAAAATGAGAGTTCTGTAGGTTTCAAAGGTTTTGTGAAATATTAGTAGTAATAAAATGCAGGGATAAATTTCAATATTGGGATTCTGTCATCTCCAAATGTCTGGGTTCACTTACACATATTAAATTTAATCCTTCTGGCTTTTATGGGTAAGCATCATGAGAGTTAATAGGCAATCAGACTGTTGATAGCAGCAAGAATTAATTGTGCCAATCATGTTAATTAGAATAAATTCTGATTGAACTGAGACTTGCTTCCAAGTTAGATTGCAGCCTTAGCTAAATGTGGCATTTTAGTCAGAAGATTAAAATAGATTAAAAACAATAGGGATGAAATACAATGAAATATAAAAATCAATAGGTTAAAGTTATTGCTTTGGACAATAGCTTCATACCAAGCTAGAAGACAAGCACATCATAAAATTAATATAAGATTACTAACATAGTACATAAAATGAGTATGTTACTAACGTATGCTTTTGACCTGGTTTACAGTTGAGTGTTCCCCTAACACAAGGATTGGACAGGGCTAAAATATTTATCTTCTCCACCCATTCCAATGAGACAAGTTTTTTACTTGCAGAGTGCACCACACACACTCTTTAGGTGATAACACCACCTATCCTTTGGATGATATCATCTCATTTGGCTGCATGTATACGGTAGCCAAAGTCCCAAGTATACAAAGTTCATAGTACACTATGGCAAGCATAAAATTAAGTTTGTAAGTTACAAACTTAGGCAATTTCTATGTACTTAAACTCAGAGGCTCGCAGAAAATATTTCTGTATGCACAATTTTGAAAGAAGCAAAATGTGGATAACGGCTTCCAATATCATGCAATCGGATTTCTGCTTGTGCAACAGGATTTCCTCTTCGTCTCCTGTCCCCTGGGACAGCTCCCCTCATTCTTTAGAATTAAGAAGAAAATGTCACTTATAAGGGTTGTATGTATTTTGCATGCACACACAAATAAAATTCCAGTTTATCCCTTCTTCCCCTCCACCACCAGTTTTCAACCAAAACAGCTTAGAATTTGCATATTTGAGAAAAGGAGCACCCAAGATTGATTCTCGATGCTCCAGTTTGTCTGCTGGCTCAGCCTCGCCTCTCACAACATTCCAGATCCTAAAGGCATGTAGAGTAACATTTCAGAAAGTGTAGCATGCACCTTCTGAAATGTTACTATGGTTTGCTATGATGCAGTAGAACAAAATGTATAGGTGGTGTCAGACAGGTAGTGAATACTACCCAGACAAGTAGCTTACCACCAATATTTTTCTTCATAAATCTAAGAATTGGGGTAAATATCCCTCTACACCCCAAAATACACTTTGTCCCTTCAGTGCCTCCCTAATATTTCTCTCCTTGTTATGGGAAATGAGTGTTCTGCAGACTGAAGAAGCCACACTTGCCTAAGACGACGTTGCTCTCCCACCCCCAACCCCATTTCAGTCACCTCCATTCCGAATTTCAGCCTGGATCAATTCTTGTTTCAGCACATCAATTTCTTTCTTCAGTTTGGCATTTTCTACACGAAGCTTCTTTTCTTCCCTCAGAGATGCCTGCAAGACTACAGGAGACAAATTCTCCATTAGGAATCACATACACAATAATGTCATAAAGGGAAAGCTTAATTTCACAACTATGAAATTCAGGGTTTAAGGGTTTAAAATTGACTTAAGACCCACTTATTCTTAAAACTTCAAAAAACAGAAGAATCACAATTCGTGCATTAGTGCTCTTCTTTATGCTTCCCCCTCTAAATCCTTTCCTATTAAAAAAAAACCTAGGGCAATAATCAAATTAAGACCAAAAAAAACGGGAGTACAGAGCACATTAGGAGTTTCTTGCAGTGCTCAAATTTCAGATTGATTCTGTTGTAGGGGGGAAATCGGAAACTATCAGCTTTTTTTAAAAAAGCAAACGGGGGGGGGGAGTCGTGACAACAGAGAAAGTCTCAACATAGCAACTAAAAGGAAAGATGTTTTTTCCATTAAGGTTCTGGAAATGAGAGCAGGAGATGTGAGTTCTAGCCCTTGCTTTTTCCACAGAATGCCCATATATAGCTACTTAACACCTCAGTTTTCTCAGTTATTAAAGATATTTTACCATCCCACACAAATGTCAAAATGACACACTAATATCTGTTATTACTGCTGAGCCTTAGGTATTTTTTCAATTAATTCCACGGCATAGCCAGAATTGGACTTTTTAATCACATTGGGCGCCTCCCCCCCCCCAATTCCCCTTTTCCTTGGCACCTGCTCTGAGAAACGAGCTGTTGCTCTAAGGTTCTTGCGGGAATACAATTTGGAACTGTATTGTATGCCTATTACAATGGAATGCATAGCCAAACTGTTTATTCTTTAGTTTAAAAGTCTTCCTTATAACTACATCAGGAAAGCGGGGGGGGGGGGGAGAGAGAAGATGACAGAGCATTTCTCTGTAAACTATGGTGAAATGAACTCTAGAGGCACTACCTGAGGGCAATGCAGAAACTGTTGAAAAGTTTGATCTTTTATATTTATAAGCAGAACATTTGTCTGTTGATTCTAGGCCAAAATGACTCCTTTGGAATTTTTATTTTTTAATGTGAGGCTTTGGTTCAGACACATTGAACAATATGCTGAAAACCCTGGACCTGGAGACAATATGATCAAAAAGGTGGCAGACACTTATTTTTTGCTTTGTGCTATAGTCCACAAATGTTAACACAGCCTTTGTCAGCTTGTAGTGCCCCCCCAGATGTTTTGGACTCCAAATCCCATCAGTCCCAAGCAGCATGCGGTATGTCTGGGCCTGATGGGAGTTGAAGTCCAAAAATCTTTATAGAGTGCTAGAGGTCAGTAAAGCCTGCTTTAAACCACTGGAATATATAATAGCTTTGTACACAAGTACATAAGCATAACAAAAGGTAAAAATATGCTTAAAGAGCTTCAGCTATGGCTCTAGATCATTATATAACACAGATTGGGGCTTTGTGGTTTTTTAATCTTGACCTAGTCAAAGAATTTCATAGGTATCACAACAAACTCTTGGACAAATCAATGCTGAAAGTAGACAATTAAGAATCCATGCAGACGAATTGTTGAAGGGTTATTAAAGTCACAATAAACTGCACAAAGTTATTAATCAGCACTATCACAGCATGGGCTAAAAGCTTAGTTATCAATCACATGATCTACATGTATAAAGTTGTATGTCCATTTCCAGAATCTCTTGTTAAAGGACCATGGGTTTAGGGGTGGGATAACCTATAACCAAGACCTTAGAGAGATTCTTTCAATCAAGCGTAGAGATAGATCAATCATCTGATTTCTGTAAGGTGGTTTTATATGGTGGGCTTTTAACAATGCTAGAGAAGCAAACTGTAAATTCTCCAGAGTCTGGTGGCTTACATTTACACAGCTCTCATGCAATATTTTTTCTTCAAGAGGAGGATGCCACCATTCAGTACAGTCAGCTCTAGTTATAGCAGAATTCTCTGCACCTTGAGAAGGACTGGACTTGGCCCTTTTCTGGTATCACACACATGAGGAAGAGTTTGCTATCTTGCTCTTTAAAGAGGGCTTAATATTTCTGCACCCTGTGGATTTTAACTCTCCTCTCCCCATGAACAGGAATTACATTTTTGTTCATCTAACACAGGGATGGGGGGCCAATGACCCTCAAGATGCTGTTGGATTCCAACTCCCATCAGCGCAAGCCAACATAGTGAAGAATGAGAGGAATTATAGTCCAACAAAATCCAGAGGGACACAGATCTGATTTAATAGGCCTGAACTGAGCTCTCAAGACAGTTTACACACTAATATACAAAAATTCAAACTAGCACCACAACTCTAAAACTTTAAAATTAAAATCTATGGGAACCAGCAGAATAAATAAAAACTACCCAAACACTTCTAGAAACAAGCAGATTTGAACCATGTGTCTTCACCGTATTATTAAATTGAAGGAACTGTGTATGAAAATATCCAGTGAGTGAGTATTCTCAAGATACACACATCTTTTGGAAGGCATTAAAATATACATGCTATACTTCAAATCCATTTTGTGGTTGGGAGCTACAAATGTGCACACCATCTCCTACATTTCTGCAGCACCTACTATTTAAATAAGTTCAAGATTGGGACACCTATCTTACGTTTGTTTGGAAGGAACAGGAGAAGATCAATTCCAGCATGCCACAATGCACAGAACTGTAAAAATCCTCCATTTCCAGGGTTGCTACAACGTGCTGGCATTATCTTTAAAACATTGGCATGCTTTTACTCCTGGCACTCTACCTGGATGTCCAGAAGATAATAGTTGCTAGAAATGTTTTATTAACTGAATTTTATGCACTGGCTCCTATTCCTTGTTAAATCACAAAGGTACTGGCCTCCCAGTTTAGACTACTGAATGCGCTCTACAGAGGATGTTCTTGAAAACAGCATGGACATTTGCAGTGGCTGACAATTATTTTCTCTATATAATTCAATGTGTTTATTATTGTCCATAAAGCCCGACATGGCCTGGCATACCTTTTTCCATATGCACCTTCCCTGAGAAGACCTTGTGCCATCAAGTATAAAAGTTAATTCAGGAGTTGTTCATTTTACAGCCATGACAATATTTAAGGTTGGGGGCCTGCCAAGTATCAAAACTGTTTTGACACCTGGTAATTCCTTTGCTTTTTAAAATGATAGGAAACTTAGCACGTTTATTGCTTGCTGCAGGGAAGGTATAACCTAAATTCTGGGGTTTACATACTGGGCTAGATTCACAGTAAGAAATTCTCAACTCTGCTCACAGATTTTGCATGCAAGTTTTATGACAAAGCACATTTAAATGATAAGGTCAAAGACTGATGCCTTACTGGCTTTTTCCTTTAAAAGAGCCACTTGCTGCTTAAGGTATTCGATAACTTGATCTGCTTCTGCGCCCTTCTGCTCCAGCCTGTTCAAAACTGCGTTGTTGGCTGCCATTTTCATCAAGGAACGGACGAAAAACCTAAATAAAAGGAAACAGGATGATGTGAATGTTTTATTAATGCAATTATCTGCAGCTCTGTTTTGAATTGACTAAGAACCAGTCACTGCCAGCGCCGTAGAACATCTAACAATAGAGCCTATTGGGTTTGCCCTGTCTAACTTAAAACACTCAGATTAAAAGGAATTGTCAAGCTGATTTTGCTGTGTGACATTATTTTCCAGTATTCTTGAAGAAAAGTGATTATGGTCTACCATCTGTAACAAACATATTTCTTAATTCTACTTTTTATATAATGCAAGGCTGAGTCTGCTAAAGTTAGGTCGTTTTAACCACTACTGATTTCCAAAAGAGCATTGAGGTGTAGGGCAGGGGTGGGAAACCTGTGCTCCTCCTGAGATAGCTGGACTCCAGCTCCCATCATCCCTGACCATTGGGCCATGATGGCTGGAGCTGATGGGAGTTGGGTGTCCAACCACATCTGGAGGCCCATGGGTATAAGGGTTTTGTGTGGCACTGCCAACTTATAAATAAAAAAACAACCCTTTGCTAACTGTCAACACTGGAAGGGCTATGGAAGTTAAAGGGCAACATCCAGTGATCTTCACCCATGTGTTCATGGATATCAATTTCTGCTATAGAACTTTCTCTCTCCCCCCCCCCTTGCCTCGACCCTGACACACCTCCAATATTTGCTCTGGAAGGTTCTCTAACCCCTCCGGAACATATTTGGGAGCAGGAGGTAGAGGGGGAAGGAAGATGTAAAAGTGCCATTACACAAGCAGACGTTTGCTCTTGCTACTTTGGGTTTTACCCAGTGTAGTTATTCATAATATTTTTTTTTGAAAATATATTATACAATGATATTATACCTTTTAAAAAAAAGAGCACATAGTTAATAATGATCTCTACTTCTGAACAAACCTAAAACAGCAAGCCTAAAACAGCAGCAGCATGTATCCAGGAAGTGATATAAAGGAAGAATTTTGTATAATCAAAATTGACTGAAGCCGCCATATATAAGAGGAAAATTCACAGCGCAAGTATAAACTTCAAGGCAGTAAGCTGTAGTTTATTTCTATGAGCATGAAGATCCAGAGCAAAAAGACAAAGAAACATCTTGTGTAATCTGCACAAAAAAGCAATTCACCTTGTGCATCGTGCAATTCCTGGTTTTTAAAAATTCCCCTGTTTCTTTTCGTACCAAAAGAACCTAGCAATTAAAGCTTAAGGACTGATGTTCAAAGAAAAAAGGCCTCAAGTAGGTTTTAGATTCCAGTCCTGATTCCAGGGAGATTTTTAAATTAATGCAGGATTAAATGTATGTTCTATGTTACTAGACAAACACAGCCAAATGTTGTTTTCTATTCTTCCCTCTGTTTGCTACAGCAGCACTAGAAATGAGAAGGGTAGAGTACTTTTCCTGAAGTACTCTACGAAATCTAGAATGCTGTAGACAGCAGAAAATGTATGACTGCTGAAACATGGATCTACAGCATAGCTGCCTTGTCTGAAATATCAAATTCTAAATTGTGTCCTTTGCTATTGCCCCATTCATCAGATCACTTCAATTGTACTTTATATAAAAAAACTAGTTTCTGAAAAATACATTGTCTAAGAATACTATTCAGAATACTTATGGGCTATCCAAGTCACTATATACAAAACATGCTACCATACAACATAATTATAAAAGCAATAAAATATCCAGTTTTCATTGGGATAAAGACTTCTCAACTTCTTATAATTTGTAGAAGATAAAATTGGAGGATTATTACAGGGATTATTCTAATTATTCTAATACATTGTAATTACAGGAATGTCATGGAAAAAACCACAGCTATAAATCAAACTAATTTCTGATGCAGATTGGAGGGCAATAACTTGCTTCAGTGACACGATTATCTGGTTATTTCCTTAATGCTGAGAGAAACACTGGGTTCTTTTTGCTAATCTGAGAACAATTCTAGCTGATAAAATAATTATGAACCAAGAGATCTCACAACAAAGAAGACATTGTGATATTCACAAGTTGTGCTTTTGGTTCTATCTAGCCTAGTATTATTCTTTAAATTTGTTTCTGAAGCATCTGCTTTCAATATACAAGTCTTAACACTTTAGACACAGCATTTAAACAAAGAAATAGAGGCTTCTTACTAGCAAACTGTGTTTTAAGGATCCAAAAATATACCCTGACAATTTAAGAAAGCATGCAAGTTACATAAAATCAGTATTAAATGCAATCCTGGGCTTTATAGACCAAAATAATGAGGACAGTAACAATAAAGGAATCCCCCAAATGACTGCACTTAATTATGTGTCAAAGAAACAGAAAACATAATCACTTTACCCAGTGTCATTCTTTTACACCCGCAGTTCACTATGCCATGCACTGTTAAATCAAGTAGAAAGAAAAGAAATCTATCTTATTAAGCCCAAATAACTGGAATGGTTAAAAAAGAGGGGACAACCCTTATTATTCTGCTAGTTTCTGTATTACCTGAATATTAATATTTGGTCCAGTGCTGAAACTGAAAGCATAAACCAGATTCAAAAGCACCCAGCCACACTGTGTGGCAGCAACTGGTCCTGGTCAGCTATTTATAAACACACCACTTCAACAAGATATTAGGATGGTATTTCAGTCATATATTTGGACCAGTGCTTAGGTTTAGAAAATATTCTGCAGATGATATGCATGTAGAAATGTACTAGTTTCAGAGTTATCATACTGAAAGCCTGGAAAGACCACTTGAATTTGGCCACAGTAAGTGCTGGATTGATGAGTTTTATGGCTACACGGCAGAATTTTTGAAACTAACACCTCTGGCTTTCCCCCTTTTTCACTTGGGAAGCTCTCTGGTCATTCAAGATAATAGATTTTCTATTTTCTATTCAAATAATAACTTATGGGTTCATCTATAAGACAATTACTGCTTCAAAGCTGCAGTGATTGAAAAGTAACCTATCTGTGCTTTACAAATATTTCACAATTTGTTTAATTTGTGTTCCGAAACAACAGTGAGAGAGCCTAGCAGTGTAACAGTATAGATTGTCATTTTCTGCCAGAGTGACACTAGTACAGGACTGTGGAATGGCACAAATATAGTTAACCATGGTTTAATGATCAAGCAGGAATGGCCCAGTTCACATGTATCACTAAGCCAAACCATGGCTTAGTGAGAATGCGTGAGGGTTCCTAGACAAGAGATGACAGGTGCTGAGAATAGCCACAGTTTCACACAGGGTGTCATCCAAACCCAAGTTTGCAGTTTGTCCTCTCCAGACAAATCACAAGCCGTGGACACTGTTTCATAGCTTGTGGTTTATCTGGAGTGCAACAACCCACAAGCTCAGGTTCACATGGCAGGTTCAGCCAAACCAAGGTCAGCTCATGGCAGGGCAACAGCAGGAGTAACAAGGGAGGAATGTAGTGGCCGTGATCTCTACTCTGGAACCAGCACACTCACGATTTCACATTGAGCCATAGTTTGGCTTAGAGCTACATGCAAGCCAGGTCACAGTGTGTGATATCCTACAGCCGATGACTTAATTATTCCATAAATCACAAATGCTTTTTTAAAAAAGAGAGAGAGAATGCAAGCAAAAGTCCTTAGATTTTGTATTCCAGCCACACTGACACAAGGCAGATCAAGCATTTTCCCCCCTGTTTGGATTAAGCAAGGGAAACAAATGTCAGCATTTAAACAAACATACAGAAATATAAACTTTGCTGCAAACTGTTTTTTCAAAAAACCTAACACAGCTGTTTTGGTAGAACATGGGAACTTCAGTAGGTTAAGTTCAGCTGCGGGACTCTTGAACGAGTCAAATCATGATCCTACTCAATTCACACTGCGGAAGCTTAGTTGAGAGCTCTTTAGTAGCACTTAGCAGATTTCAGTTGAATCACTTCATAAACTTTTTACTGCTGCTTAAACCTACCAATTTCAGCCTACCTGTGCAACAGCTTTCTTAAATAAATAAATAAATGTGTGATCTGTAAGATAGTATACTTCCACTTAAACTTTCTTGTATTAAACTGCACTTACTGGGAGTAAGCCCCACAAAACTCACAAGAAATTTACTTCTGAGTAAGCATGTACAGGACAGCGATGTTACTCAAAGAAAGCAATGAAACTAAGAGTACAAGGTTAAGCACTTCCTCAGTAGCACTATATGTAAGATAATACCGATAACAGCTGAAAATAGATCACCAGGGAATTTTTTTAACAGGCTCTGTTACAACAGAGAAGTCTCCCTATGACTAGTGTATCTATTTTGAACTGCTAGGATTTCAATCTCTGTTGTCTAGTTCAGGCAGTGCACTGATATTCTACACAATTTCTACACTGAGCAGAATACAGCCATAAAAGGTAAAGGTAAAGGTACCCCTGCCCGTACGGGCCAGTCTTGACAGACTCTGGGGTTGTGCGCCCATCTCACTTAAGAGGCCAGGGGCCAGCGCTGTCCGGAGACACTTCCGGGTCACGTGGCCAGCGTGACATCGCTGCTCTGGCCAGAGCCAGAGCCAGAGCCAGAGCCGCACACGGAAACACCGTTTACCTTCCCGCTGGTAAGCGGTCCCTATTTATCTACTTGCACCCGGGGGTGCTTTTGAACTGCTAGGTTGGCAGGCGCTGGGACCGAGCAGCGGGAGCGCACCCCGCCGCAGGGATTCGAACCGCCGACCTTTCGATCAGCAAGTCCTAGGCGCTGAGGCTTTAACCCACAGCACCACCTGCGTCCCAATACAGCCATACAAGAACCCTAAGTAAAACTGCTCAACATCTACAATTCTAAAGATAGTCATTGCACAAGAAGTATGCCAACAGCGGTACGGAGACAGATTTTACCACTGCCAAACAGGCAAGTTGCATTTCTATTTAAAACCAGAATGCCTTTTCAGCTACAGATTTTTTTATTCTTTTTAATCTCTGGATACACTCTTCTCTTTTGCCTGTGCTGTAGCTGTTTAGGACAGTAGCCCTAGTTTCTAACTCTCAGAGTCCCACATCTCTTTGTCATTTTGGCAGAACATTTTACTGTATGGTAATTGGAATAATTAAGCCATCCCAAGTACATTTTTAATATCATTCTAATAGGAATACAAACCCATTCAGACCACAAAGTCGTCCCCCCTCTAAATACAGTCTATAAAGTATGTTGAGTTATGTGGGAACAATCACACTTGCTGGTTTAGCAAATGTTTCTGGCCACCCATTCAAGACTGAGCTAACGATTCCACTTCTGCTCTCTGGATACTAAAATAAGGATGCTATAACAAAGATGTGTACAATAACTTCTCTTTCTCACAGGCTACAATGGTGCATTTGCCAGCTAGCTAATCTTATCACAAACATACCCACACCATGTTATACAGTGGTGCCTTGCAAGACGAAAAGAATCCGTTCCGCGAGTCTCTTCATCTTGCGGTTTTTTCTTCTTGCGAAGCAACCCTATTATCGGCTTAGCGGCTATTAGCGGCAAAGCGGCTATTAGCGGCTTAGGAAAAGGGGGGGGGAGCGAAAAAAATCGCAAGACTCGCAAGACGTTTTCGTCTTGCGAAGCAAGCCCATAGGGAAATTCGTCTTGTGAAGCGCCTCGAAAAACGGAAAACCCTTTCGTCTAGCGGGTTTTTCGTCTTGCGAGGCATTCGTCTAGCGGGGCACCACTGTATATTGATTTGAGTTCTAAGCAGCGTTCAAAATTTGCAGCTGCATTTTGTACCTGGCTACTGGCCACAAGCCTGGGAACCCTTGGATCTTGACTGTTTTCACACACTAGTAACACATTCTGTAGAATTCTATCCGTTCTATTTTATCTATGCAATCAGAATGAATTTCAGAAACCAAAAAGTCATACAGTCGTACCTTGGTTCTCGAATGGGATCCATTCTGGAAGTCCATTCACCTTCCGAAAATGTTCAAAAACCAAGGTGCACCTTCCGATTGGCTGCAGGAGCTTCCTGCATTCAATCAGAAGCTGCAGAAGCCGTGTCGGACGCTTGGCTTCCAAAAAAAGTAAACAAAAAACACTTCCGGGTTTGCGGCGTTCGGGAGCCAAAACGTTCGAGTCACAAGGCGTTTGAGAACCAAGGTACAACTGTATTCAAAATATGACTTTCCAGACGTCTGCCCCCAAAATGGCAACTAGGCATTCTGTTTTGGTGACTGTAACCCTGGTTTAAGAAGCGATTTGGTGCCTAGCTTATATAGCTGAGTTTTTAATACTGGTTCTAAGCTACCACGCACCCATGTTACTCGCCCTTACAAGTTCTCTGTGGAAGCTTTCATGTTTTACAAAAATAGAAAGATAAAAGTATTATGCCTAACTGTGGAAGTAAAAAAAAAAAAAATACAACAAAAGCCTGAATATGAATTTGTACAGAAGCATTACCTTTGGAAAAAAATGGGAAAATGCAATATTTTTCTTTTAAAAAATCTTATTACATTGGTTCACCGACACATAATCATATAGTTAATTCTACAGCCCTGAATGGGCAAGGGAGTTAGCTTTCTTAAAATTGAAGTCACACAGGAGAACAATTTAAATTGCAAATTGGCTCTGCTTGGCAAGCAGGTCTTTTCTCCTTCCAGGTGCTGAACAAAGATGATCCCACAGCAGTCTCGACCAAAATAAAGCCTCAACCAACACTTCTACCTCTTTTCTCATCTTCATACAACTGTTCTTAGTCTAACTTGGGTGGAATGGAACAGTCACTTGAATTTAGACTCCCAAATGACAGCTGCACTGACAAGATAGAAATCACATTCCTTGATCATCTGCCTATTTACTCAGAATCAAGTCTCCCTAAGTACAAAGTATGGTATCCAATGAAGTAATTTGCTTAGTGCAAGGACTTCTGGCTGTGCAACATAACTTCCGGTTCCACTGATTGCACCCCACTAGATCTGTTCTGGAGGTTCCTCCAACCCTGTGGAGCAAATCTCGGGAAGAAGGGGGGCGGGCAAGGAAGTTCCATTGCACATACAGAAATATATGTGCTAAATGGAACTACTTCATTGGACACTATCTAGTGAAACTAAGGATCCCCGGGCTGCAATGGATGCCTAGGATTGCAGCGTAAACAATTTCAGCTAAAACTGCAGGCTGTTATCAGCATGGATATACAGTGGTGCCCCGCAAGACGAATGCCTCGCAAGACGGAAAACTCGCTAGACGAAAGAGTTTTCCGTTTTGGAGGTGCTTCGCAAAACGAATTTCCTATGGGCTTGCTTCGCAAGACGAAAATGTCTTGCGAGTTCCTGCGGGGTTTTTTTCCCTCCCCCCCCCTTTTTCTAAGCCGCTAAGACGCTTATCCGCTTAGCCGATAAGCCGCTAAAAGCCGCTAAACCGCTAATAGCGCTAGTCCGCTAAGCCGTCAATGGGCTTGCTTCGCAAGACGAAAAAACCGCTAGGCGAAGAGACTCGCGGAACGGATTCTTTTCGTCTTGCGAGGCACCACTGTAGTTCACTTCAATCCAAATGAACCCAATTCCTTCGCAAAAAAAAAAAAAGTAGTAAGCAGTGAAGTTGAGAGAATTAATCAGCAAATTTTCAATTAACTTTAGTACATACTGAAAAATAGGTATTTGGTCTATTTAGACTGGGATCTTAGGTGTTTGCTGACAGAAGGGGTTTTTAACAAGGAAGGGTTCCTCCCATGAAGGAATTCTTCCTCCGTGAACAGAAGCTTCTCCTGATCACAAATAAAAACTTAGGACCCAAGCCACTAATAATTTATTTTTCGAACACCTTATGCCTGAATGGCTTGAACCTCCTCCTATAGCTAATGGCAATCTTCCTGCTACACAAGGGATAGTTTGAAGTCCCATATACAGTACTGTTGGATATACATGAAACGCTGTCTGGTGTTCCACCCAGAAACAACACTTACACAATAGACATGTTTAATAGCCTCCACATGGCTCTGGTACAGCCACAGTTTTCTGATCCATTACCTGCTTCTGGCCTTTTAAATTCCAGACCAGAGCTGCAACTAGCAAATTATCAACCACTGACCAGAGGATTGGCTGTATGCATAAGAGCCAATTTACACTCCTACTCAGCCAAAGCTCACTGGAGGGCCATGGGCGGTCACCCTCTCTCATTCCTTAGGCCAAGCCTGCTTTGAGATCATCTGCATTCAGCACCTGGAGGGAGAAGGGACCTGCTTGCCAAGCAGAGCCAATTTGCAGTTTAAATTGTTTTCATGTGTGACTTGAATTTTAAGAAAGCATGCTATCCAAGCAGTTGCTAAGTTCCACTTAAACATTTGCACAAATAAAATCTCAAGGAAAGCGCAGAGCATTGGAATGCTTTTGGAAAGGCAAGGCTTAATGTGTGACTGAAGAAAGCATCATTGGATGAGGAAATCTCAGTACGGGTTCAGAACGGGACCAGTGTGGAAACAGAAGGCAAGATGGCGCAACTTTCATGTTAAGGAGAAAGGGTTGGGAAGAAAGAAGGTCTATGGATAGCCATCTCCTTTCACAAAACCCAAAATTATCTTCATTGTTGGGAAGTTATTGCTAGTTACAATACTATGATGATCTGGATAAGAGTTAACAAAATTGAATGCTGGCAAGACAAAAAAAATTATGATTAGCAAGCTGGAGCTGGGGAAAGTGTGCATCTTGGGTGTGCTCCAACACATGACTTTGATGCTTGACTCCTAAAGCCACAGCTCTGGTTAGAAATACATTTTACCAGATTTAGATGGTCAAAGAGGCAGCTATAACTTGTCCTCTAGCCAAGTTCTCACCACTGTTATTCATCCAATGGCAAGGTCTTACTTAGATTACAAAAACATGCTCGACGTTGGGCTCTCCTTAGAAAGTTAGTAAGCTTAACCAGTTTAAAATGCAGTGGCCCGCTTTTTGGAAATAGTTCCAATCCGGAGTCCATTTTAACTGGCTGATATCCTATGGAATATTCTCCCTAGAGAACTTCTGAGGACTTCCTTTTGCATCCACCATCAGCAGCTTAAGATACTTCCCCCACCCAAGCATTTATGTTGAATAGATTTATGGTTGATCTGTTATTAGTCTTGTTTTGAGCAGCTGTTTCAGCTGTTGTCTGATATTTTCATGGGCTTTTAAATTCATTAATGGTTTTTAAAAAAACTTTTTACATGTTGGTTTGAATGCCCATTTGGCTGGAAAGGTGATTAAGTAGTTGTATAAATAAACTTGCACCACAGGCCATATTACTATGGCACAAACATACAATTATTCCTTTCATTTATGTTACTACCCACAATTAAATTTACATTCTCCTCTCCCAGGTTCCAAAATGCCTAGTCCCTGCACTCATTTTAAAGCACAGTTACCAGAGCTTCATACGAAAGCTTCTGCTATGGGCCAAAGAGTGCAATCCTATACATGTTTTATTGCTGGTTTGGAAACAAGTGTTATGTTGTCATAGTGAACTGCATTTTATTATAAATTCTTTTTTGGCTATTTTTTAACAGATGGGCTTTCTGCTGGAATGAGATATACTTCCAGGTAAGTGACTAGGGAACAAGCCCCACTGAAGACAATAAAATTAATTTCATCGATCATAGAATTTTAAACTTGGAATGCACCACAAGGTCATCTAGTCCAACTCTCCTGCAATGCAGGAATGTTTCACCCAATGTGGAACTCAAACCTATGATCCTGAGATTAAGAGCTGAGATTAAGAGTCTCATGTTCTTCTGACTGAGCTATCTCAGTAAACGAGCAGACAACCAAGCTGTGAAGCACATTAATTCTAAGTGATATATTTAATGAGTTAAATATTTTTGAAGTGATATATTGGACAATAGCACAAAATGCATTTTGAAGATCCACGTTTCATTGCATGCAGATATTTCCACTTAAACATATGCAAGCAGGGAACAAAACTTAACAGAAGTTTTCAATTGAGATCTTAATGCTTATACATTTTATCTTTTCCATGCAAGGCATTTTAACCGAATTATACGGAAACATCCATTGTTGATATTCATCTGATATCTTTTCGAGCTAATCATTGTGCTATGTTTTAAAGAGCGTTTCCATTATAACTGTAACCTGTGCTATATATGCAAACACTGAGTAAATACATTATGTGTGAAGCAGCATAGAAGCTGCCAGAGTTGAAAATAACTCCAGTACTAAAAGAAGAAAAAAATCTCTTAACTATCTCTTGGGAGGCCACGATGAAATATGGAAACAGATGTTCAGTTTATTTAAGACATTTATATCCCACCTTTTGCATAAGCCTCAAGGCAGTTAACAAAACCACATATAAACAATAAAACACAAAAGACATAAAATAAAGTCATGGTGAGCTAGTACAAAAACTATTAAACAGCAACCTATACAATTTTAAAAGGGGTGATCAGATAATATGTAAAAATAAAAGGCTTGGGATTGGGGTGGACTTTACCTGCTGCCTAAAGAACAGTAAAAAAAAGGGGGGGTACTAAGTGAACATACTTATGGAATAAATTTATCCATAGAGAAGGTCCTCCAGTTCTTTAGATCAGCATGATCACTGTTCTGTATTACAGTAATAAATGCTATTAAAAATAAAGGATACCACATTAGACATTTTAATAAAAGGTCACAGCTAAATAAATGGTTGGAAATATGGTCTGTATTTGAAGATGTCAACCACAATATATTTACAGAATTATTTGGCAACACCACTCAAAGATGTAACAAAATGCCCTGGTATATCTTGTAGCATTTAACTTATTTAATTTGTATCATTTAACTTATTTAACTTACTGCAGTCATTTGCAGGTTTTTCCATACTCCTCAAAGATCAAGGCACTCTGACTATACACTCTTGTTGTTTATTGGGCAATCACTGCAGCTAAACAAGTTAGGTGGACTCAACATCAGTTACATATTTGAAAGTCAATGTCAGCTTGTCTCCTTGGAAGTGAGAAAATCTGCAGCAGAGAAAGCTCCAGCTGCACACTTGTTTCAATTATTGTGCAAGACAAAAAGATCTCCACTTTTAGCATTGCCTGGATATGTATAACGCTCAAAACCTAAACAGGACTGCTTCTTCAGCAATATTCTTTGATTCCTGGTTATTGTAACGGGAGTCTCAAAACTTTCCTCCTCACCTCTACAAATGTATAGAAAAATCATGCCTTGAAAACCAATTCAAAACATTTTTACTATGTTTGTCCTTCATGCCTGAGACATAGGTTGCAGTATTCCCAAATGTAGAAAGGCACTCACTTTTACGGTAGCTTGCCTAATCTCAGAGAACAATGCATTACAGAAAATTAGTCAACATATATAATGAGGGAGTCTGGTTTTTATAAAGGGAGAGGTAGTCTCAGACAACTTACAGTGAAATCCTATAACGTCTATTCAGAGGTAAATCCAACTGAGTTCACTGGGATTTACTACTAGGTAGGAGAGAAAAGGACTTCAGCCTAAGAAGCAAACAGAACACCCCAACAGGCACTGAGTGCCGTGTAACAATAAGATTTTTAAAAATTCAGGGGTATAAGCCACAAAACATGTGGGATTTCAGCAGCATCACAATGCAGGAAATAAGCAAAGTTTTAATTAGGAAGAAGTTAAGGAAAAGTGAAGTGAGAGAAGGAAAAAGGGAGATTGAATGGGCAAGAAGAGACTCAAACTGCAGGAGGAGATATCAAAGAAAACAGTTTCTGGTGAATTTCCTCCACTTTGAAGAAAGTTTACAACTTTAGCGGCTCAGAAAAAAGTCAAGTGGGGAAACTGAGTAAGAAATGCACACACACATTGAAGCTAGAGGGTTGGAGACTCAAGACAGAAGAAAGCAAGTACTTGCTCACAAAGTGCTAGTGCAATTTGCTCCCACTATATGCAATGGCGGATGCCAACTTGACCAGCTTTAAAATATCAAATTTGTGGAGGATAAGGCCATTGAGAGAAGGCCAGATGGCAAACCTTGCCTAACCAATGACAGAATTAAGAGTCCCCACCACCCTCTTCACTGCAGCAGGTTGTTCAACTCTCATAGCAAGCAAGATTAGGGAGAGCCTAGACAACTGGGCTACTGAGGGGATTCTAAGCAACTGGAAGAGTGATTTGCCAACTGTGAGCCAGCTGCCATTTCAAAATGCTTTTTGCCAATGTGCACAGAGCAGAAGCATAAAAGAATAAAGGAATGGAAGCTACTTGAGGCCTCAGGACAAGCTTATAGGAAGAACTGTACCTGCCAGTTCTCTCACACAAACAATCCCTCAATCCTCAACTACAGAATAAAAATGTCCTCTTCTCGTTCCTAGTCTAAGGAAAAGCAGTTTTAAAAATGAAGCGCTATGGGGGCAGAACACAAGACTCAGAACCCCACTTTTGCTCTTTAACATGATCCACTCACTGCCAATGCCTACATTTTGCTTCCCCTTAATTCAATGTTACATAAATAGATGTTAGCACAACTCACATTTAACAAGCACAGTCAGCGCAGAGATCCACGCTGCAAAATTCAGCAGAAGACAGGACCGCAAATCTGCTTCCTCTTCCCTGCCAAATCTGTAAGCACCTGATATCAGGAGAGGCAGTATTAAGCACACAAATATCTCTGGAGAAAAGTCGTGTAAATTTAAGAAAGCACTGTGCTCTCAGGACATTGCACAAACAATATTAATCACCATTAGGTATTATACAGCTCACCATAGGGATTAGTAATTTTTGCACTGTGTTAAGCCACCATGATAATTTAAGAGGCACATGGCAGGAGGAGTTACAATATATTTCAGAAAGTGAGGGGGAATATAAGAATATGATGGAGAGTTACCAACAGAAACACGCACTGAGGAGAAATGAGGAGTGACAGAGTTAGCTGAGATGAGTAACCACCAACTCACTTCTTATGAAGCAGATACACCCATAGTTTGGGAGACTAGCTGCAGGCTAATTTTGTCCTTCCCATAATTCAGAGATTTAACCTGGCCACAACCCATCCAGCATTGATAGTTTCTCTCTACATTCGTCCCCACACCCTTCACTATCATATCTCACCAAGAGCCGTTCTCAGAAATTGTTCTTTACATTCTCACGCTGCACCTTTCAGCACTATGCTTAGCGATAATTGCTTCAGGGCAATCTAGTAAACATCTGATAAAGCTAATAATTGGAACCAAGGTTGGTGGAACTTAAATCTAGAATCTGCATCCATTTCCAAGGTTCAGTCTTGCGAAGATAAAGTACCTGTGAACATGTACCAAGCACTCTTTCCCATCCTGTCAAGTAATAACCACAACTAACTTTCAGGAGCCAAGAATGAAGATGAAGTTGGCATGCAAAGGAAATAGGAGGAATGTTTTCTTAGCTCCAACATTTCAGAAGCTAAACACAGACTGCAAACCTATTACTGTATATGCTTCCAGAGGGATAGCTTTGTTAGTGTGTTGAAGCAATCTTTTGTGACATCTTAAAAGATGGATAAATTCATTTGTACACTAGAGTTACATACATGATGTGTTAGCACTTGACAGGAATGTAAAAAGCTACCTTGTATCGGGTTTATCTAGCCAAGTACTGTGCCCTCTGATGGGCAGTTCTCTCCATCACCTGGTGCTGGTTTCTTTTAACTGTTGATGCCAGGGACTGAACTTTGGACCAAGCATAAGCTGACAGTATGTACTTGTACCTCCCTACTGAGAAAAATGGGACCAAATAGTCCCAAAATTCTAGATAAGACAAACTAGTTTAAAAGAACAACAGCGGCATCAGCTTTGGAACAAGCTTTCACCCAAACAAGACCAACGAGTGCCCACGCAGCCACCCAAGTTCACGACCTTCCAGTCCTTACATCCTCACTGTGTCCACAGGATACTTCTCTCCCCTCCCCCAATTGCTACTCTTTGCCCTCCCTTCACTTTTTCTTCCAAAATGCCTTTGAGCACTCTTTTACCCGGCTCCTCCTGTGCAAGTAAGGAAAAAAAATATGACAAGACAATAAGAGGATTATGACTGTGCATAGGGTCTCTTTCCCCCACCTCCATTAGTGTGGCCTCTACAAATAGGCACTGTCACTATTACTTACATTTCATTTGCCACACTGACTCTACGACCACTTGCCTATACGAAATCCCAGTTGTTGTTGTTGTTGTTGTTGTGTGTGTGTGTGTGTGTGTGTGAGAGAGAGAGAGAGAGAGAGAGAGAGAGAGAAATCACCTATCTTTTAGTCCACGAATGCTTATGCCAGAATAAAAACGCATTCGTCTTTTGAGATGGTAGGAGACCATCTCTTATTTTCTTTTTTTGGTGGTTCTTTCCTGCTGCAAGAGACCGACCCCTCTACAGAATATTGCCATTAGGGCAGCAGTTTTTCCAATTCCTTTATCTCCAACCCCCCCCCCCTCCAGCAACGAGGGGCTCCTATGAAGCTTTATGCCATTTACAGGCCTTACCCTAAGAGCTCGCCCACCCCTTCAGCGAAAGGTAGGCCAGCGAAAGGTAACCCACCCCCCACCCCTTATAACCACGAAGGGCATGAGAAAGAGAAGCGACCCCACTCAGCCTCTCGCCGCTCCCCAGTTTAACTGCCCCCAAAACTTACCCGCTCAGGATTCACGGGCAGCGGAAACGTGCGCGTTCTACGCATGCGCGAGCACGTCGCACGCCCTGCGGGAGGGGGATAGGTCGGGGAGCAAAAAAAAAAAAAAAAAAAGCGGCGTGCGCGTTTGCGTCAACGCATTCTCTGGCCAATCGGGCGCGGAGGGAAGCGAGGTGGGCGGAGCCGCCGGAGGAAGGAGTACCGGCGAAGGGTGTGTGTATGCGCGCGCGCTTGTCTGTGCGTATTACAGGTGGTGCTCATGAGGGCTAGAAACTTGACGGGCAGGGGGAGGTGGATTTAACAGCCCGGGTAAGGAGAGTCCGGGCGGCGGGCGCTGGGTGTCATTGTAGGGCAGGCCGGCGGCTTGTTCCCTGTTAGGTGCTTTGCGTTTCCTATAAGGCCTGGTTCAGGGCCGGATTTACGTTTGATGAGGCCCTAAGCTGCTGAAGGTAATGGGGCCCTTTATATGTCCAGCTGTCCTTTGTCAACAACAAATTGTCGCTGTTTTGTGTGTTGAATATATGGTAATTTATGGACCTAATAGGTATCTAAAGCCATTTGCACATAACAGAATGTGTATTTTATCACAGTAATTGTTGAACTGAAAAACAATATATTAACATTAATATTTTTCCTTTAATTTTTTTGGGCCCCCCCAAGAGAGTGGGGCCCTAAGCTATAGCTTGTTTAGCTTATACGTAAATCCGACACTGGCCTGGTTCTAGGACCGTGTTGTTATTTCATGTATCAAAAGGTACTTTTGAAAATGGGCTGGGGCGGAGATGCTGTCTGCTTTTAATGCTCCCCAAGAATCCTGAAAGGGTTGCTTTTCCAGTAGGTTTCAGTGTAGCTTAATCCTCCTTAAGGCTCCTGCGTGGCTTACTTTGAAAGGAAGTTATCGTTTTGTGGTTTTTCACTTGCCCTCAGAGATAGGTAAGTTGATGTTCTCCAGATGTTGGGCTGGGTGAAAGGAGTAGGGGTGTTTACTTACTTAGGCTATAGTCACAAAGCCCAATTCCCACTCCATTAGTTTTCCCTAAACCTGTGCCGCTGCTGCTACCATTCAGCCTGCCGCCTTATTCCCTCTGTAACCTTAACTTGACGTTTACATGGTAACTGTGGGGGTACAGGTGCAGTACAAAGCCAGTCAGATGCAAATATTGTATCGGGATGTATTTGAGTAGACCTGAGTTGGCCATGGGACGCAGGTGGCACTGTGGGTTAAACCACAGAGCCTAGGGCTTGCCGTTCAGAAGGTCAATGGTTCGAATCCCCGCGACAGGGTGAGCTTCCGTTGCTCAGTCACTGCTCCTGCCAACCTAGCAGTTCAAAAGCACATCAAAGTGCAAGTAGATAAATAGGTACCGCTCCGGCGGGTAGGTAAACGGCATTTCCGAGCGCTGCTCTAGTTCTCCAGAAGCGACTTAGTCATGCCGGCCACATGACCCGGAAGCTGTACGCCAGCTTCCTCAGCCAATAAAGCGAGAGAAGTGCCGCAACCCCAGAGTCGGCCACGACTGGACCTAATGGTCAGGGGTCCCTTTAAGTTGGTCATGCCCTCTGACTTCAATGGATCTGCCCTGAGTTGGGCCTGGAATGATGATCGCTCAATATATTTAGCAAATGTTTCACGGAATTGTAGAGTTGGAAGGCACCTCGAGGGTCATCTAGTCCAAACCCTTGTGGGTGGGTTGGGAAGCCGTCCCACATCCCTCATGTCACCCAGTGGTGTTGGGTGAAGTAAGAATCTGGTCATCTGGAGCTAGTTTCCCAATATATAAACATATTAAAATAGCAGTCCTATATGTGTTTACCTGGGAATATGTTCCACTGAATCCAGTGGGACTCATGAGTAGCTTTGCATAGGATTCTACCGCTAGTTGTTTTTTTAAAGTAAAAGGTAAAGGTACCCCTGCCCGTACGGGCCAGTCTTGACAGACTCTGGGGTTGTGCGCCCATCTCACTTAAGAGGCCAGGGGCCAGCGCTGTCCGGAGACACTTCCGGGTCACGTGGCCAGCGTGACATCGCTGCTCTGGCCAGAGCCAGAGCCAGAGCCAGAGCCGCACACGGAAACGCCGTTTACCTTCCCGCTGGTAAGCGGTCCCTATTTATCTACTTGCACCCGGAGGTGCTTTCAAACTGCTAGGTTGGCAGGCGTTGGGACCGAGCAGCGGGAGCGCACCCCGCCGCAGGGATTCGAACCGCCAACCTTTCGATCGGCAAGTCCTAGGCGCTGAGGCTTTAACCCACAGCGCCACCTGCGTCCACCTACTTTTTTAAAGTAGAGTGTCTTTATTACAGTCGTTTGGAGAGTGAAAATGTAAACCACAGGGTATGGGCTGGGTCAGAAAGGTAGATATATGTATTTAGCATCTCCATGCTAGATCAGAGGTCAACATTATTATTATTAATAATAAACAAGTTTTGTATTCTGCCCTTATGAAGATGGTAGCACCCTCTCAATGTGAAAATGCATCTTAGATCCAGTTACAGATAGGTAGCCGTGTTGGTCTGCCATAGTCAAAACAAAAAAAATTCCTTCCAGTAGCACCTTAAAGATCAACTAAGTTAGTTCTTGGTATGAGCTTTCGTGTGCATGCACACTTCTTCAGATACACTGAAATAGAAGTTTCCAGACCCTTCTATATAGTGAGAAGGTGGGGAGGGGTATTACTCAGAAGGGTGGTGGGAATGGGTGATTGGCAGATAGCTGTGATGAGCCTGTTGACGACTCTTAACGACTGCAATAGGTCTTACAGGAAAAAGCAAGGGGTGAGAAGGTGAAAAATGGCTTTGTCATGTATAATGAGATAAGAATCCAAGGTCTTTGTTCAGACCAGGACTCTCCATGGTTTTAAGTTTGGTGATAAGTTGCAATTCAGCAGCTTCTCTTTCCAGTCTATTTCTGAAATTCCTTTGTAGTAAAACAGCTACTTTGAGATCTTGTATAGAATGTCCTGGGAGATTGAAGTGTTCTCCTACTGGTTTCTCTGTCTTGTGATTCCTGATGTCTGATTTATGTCCGTTTATTCTTTGGCGTAAGGTCTGGCCTGTTTGTCCAATATAGAGAGCTGAAGGACACTGTTGGCATTTGATTGCATACACAATGTTAGACGATGAGCAATTAAATAGTCCCGAGATGGTATGTGTGATGTTGTTGGGGCCAGTAATGGTGTTGTCCGGGTGTATGTGGCAGCAAAGTTGGCATCTGGGTTTATTGCAGGCTCTGGTGCCAGTGTCCGTGTTAGGTCTGGTTGTAGTATTATTGTGGGTTAGGAGTTGTTTAAGATTGGGTGGCTGTCTGTAGGCAATGAAAGGTCTTCCTCCCAGAGCTTGAGAAAGAGAACTGTCATTGTCCAGGAGAGGTTGTAGATCTCTGATGATGCGTTGTACTGTTTTAACTTGGGAGCTGTATGTGATGACTAGAGGTGTTCTGTTATTTTCTTTTTTGGGTCTGTCTTGCAGCAAGTTCTCTCTGGGTATCAGTCTGGCTCTGTTGATCTGTTGTCTAACTTCATCTGCTGGGTATTTTAGTTCTAAAAAGGTTTGCTGTAGATCTCTTAGGTGAGAGTCTCTGTCTGTAGAATTGGAACAGATGCGGCTGTAACGTAGTGCCTGGCTATATACAATGGACTGTTTGGTATGTTTGGGGTGGTAGCTAGAGGCATGTAGATATGTTTGTCGGTCAGTTGGTTTACGGTATAAGGTGGTGTCTATGCGCCCATCCTGTATTTTTATAGTAGTGTCCAAAAAATGTATTTCTTGCATAGATTGATTCATTGTTAGGTTGATTGTGGGGTGAAAATCATTGAATTTCTGGTGGAAGGTGTCCAGGGTCTGTTGACCATGAATGTCCCAGGCCAGACCTTACGCCAAAGAATAAACGGACATAAATCAGACATCAGGAATCACAAGACAGAGAATGAATGTCCCAGGCCAGACCTTACGCCAAAGAATAAACGGAGATAAATCAGACATCAGGAATCACAAGACAGAGAAACCAGTAGGAGAACACTTCAATCTCCCAGGACATTCTATACAAGATCTCAAAGTAGCTGTTTTACTACAAAGGAATTTCAGAAATAGACTGGAAAGAGAAGCTGCTGAATTGCAACTTATCACCAAACTTAAAACCATGGAGAGTCCTGGTCTGAACAAAGACCTTGGATTCTTATCTCATTATACATGACAAAGCCATTTTTCACCTTCTCACCCCTTGCTTTTTCCTGTAAGACCTATTGCAGTCGTTAAGAGTCGTCAACAGGCTCATCACAGCTATCTGCCAATCACCCATTCCCACCACCCTTCTGAGTAATACCCCTCCCCACCTTCTCACTATATAGAAGGGTCTGGAAACTTCTATTTCAGTGTATCTGAAGAAGTGTGCATGCACACGAAAGCTCATACCAAGAACTAACTTAGTTGGTCTTTAAGGTGCTACTGGAAGGAATTTTTTATGCATCTTAGAGTGAGGGTTATGGCTGCAACCACCTTCACCAACCAGGTTATTCTGGACTGCAAGTCTCACTATCCCTGACCATTGACTGTGCTCGCTGTGGCTATTGGGATTTGCATTCCAACATCATCTGGAGGACCTCAAATTGAGGAAGGTTGGTCTGCATTATGCACAGGAATTATTCTCTACAGCTGTAGATTGTCTTGCGTAAAAGTCTTCAAACTATATGTACTCTTTAAAAGTACCCCGGCCATTCCAAAATACAATATTTAATAAATGGCTTTTTGTTCAAATGTTTCCAATTGAAAAACTGTGGGGTGGAGGGAAACCAAGCCCCCTCTGATCCCCCTGGGCCTTCACATCTCACTACCTTTCCCCTAGGTGATTTAGAGCAGATCCTCCAGATGTCATTGGACTCTATGAGCCCTAGCCAGCTTGGTTAATGGTCATTGAAGATGGGAGTTGCAGTCCACCAAGAACTGGAGGGCCATAGGTACCCCACCCCCACTTCAGAGCTTCAGAGGTCACAGGTAGCACCTTAAATGGATCCCTGCAAAAAAATTGTTTACCTGCAGGGTTGACCCTGAACTGGATTAATACAATCTATGTTGATTGCTATGGTCAGCAGTTGGGCTGCCACATTTGTACAGCCCTGCTGCAAAATGAGGTACATGAAGTATACCCCCAAACGGCTAAGTGACTAGTTTAAAAGTTCAAATTTGGTTCATAGGTTGCTAAAGATGCTCATTACTAGGGAATTCTGAAAATGGAACTTTTTGACTGAAATTCTTTGCTGATTTAAGTGGAATTAAGCCCTTTTGAATTCAGTGAAATATACTTTTTGAATAAGTGTGCCTATGATTGCACTGTTGGTTTCTAAGCATCACATTCTGGAACAAAAAGATGCCAGCAGAACAGAGTAAGCTGGGTAGCAAGTGGACCTGTGACAGATACTGTGCCTGCTTACACTCTTGAAGCATTGTAAATTGCCAGCTGCCTTTTCTGGTTTCATATTTGCTCCGGGTGGTATTTTACACTGCCTTTAGGCACGGGAAAGCCACCTTGAAATATCACACCTACATCCATGGGGGCAAGGACTGATAAAGGCCAGTGTGGGCTTTGATGCAGAGGAAAGTGCATTGTGTGGGCCAGGAGGGCAGAAGAGAGCAGTCAGAATTTGGCCAACAATCTGTGGGCCCCCCTGGCAAAAGGGGCCTCAAGCATGTTGCTCCTAATTTGGGGACTGACACTGCTCTGATGCTATATTTTATTTCCATGGTGCGCAACTGATCATTTAGCCTGTGTTATTTAGTCAGCAGCGGGTGGGAGTTCTGTTTCCCCACAACAGCAACTCTATATAATGCCAAAAAGTGTTTGCAGTTCAGGGCTCCTACTGATTACCTGCTTATGGAGCGTTCATTCTGATTTGCATGAGTGTTCATTCAGATTGGTTCATGGGGATGTTATAGGACATTAAACATGCATCCTGATTTGTCTGCAGGTTGCTTTAAAAACTTCCCAAACTTTTCAGTGCATTTCCCCATCATATTCTTAATATAAAATCCATTGTTGGTTGCTATATTTTTAAGTGGATATGGTGGTCCAGGGCAAGAGGGCATTATAATCTGCTTTAATTGTATGGACATAATTTCTACTATGTACTTGACTCCCTCCTGCAAAATAGTGACTGTCTGCTGCTGCTGCTCAAATATGGATGGATGCACAGGCTTTCTAGATTGTATCCTTACTCACTAGACTTAAATAAATAGCATGATTCCTTTGCAGAGTTCAGGCTATAAACCTCTAAATATTCTGTTGACTTGCAGTTTATTGCTTTATACATTTTCAGATGCTAAAAACAGCTTTCATTACTCTGTTATAACCAGCAGTAATATCAATGGCATCCGTTTGCTTGACTAGCCTTAAAATTAAACCTGTAGGCTTTTTTTTCTATAGGCAGCCTGTTTACTGGTTTGGAGCATTGCAGCCTGGTTTTATTGTTCTTCTTTCTTTCTTTCTTTCTTTCTTTCAGGGGAACACTACTTACAAGGAACTCCTAAGATGTTTCCCTTAAAGGATGCGGAATTGGGAGCCTTTACCTTCTTTGCTTCTGCTCTTCCGAATGATGTTTGTGGGAGCAACGGCCTGCCCTTGACACCAAACTCCATAAAGATCCTGGGACGCTTTCAGATTCTTAAGACAATTACGCATCCTAGGCTCTGCCAGTATGTGGACATTTCCCGTGGAAAGCATGGTGAGTGTGCTTTCTCCCCCCTCCCTGCCCCATAACTTTGGGGTGTGCATGTAGGAGTGTTACAGTAATTATTCTGTGCGTGTGTTTCAGAGCATTAGACTTCAAAGCAGCCGTCATCATTTTTTCCCCCCAAGACGGCAGTTTGCTTTTCCCCAGACTGACTCTGTAGCAGCATTTTTCAGGCTTGTCTCTGTTGTTGCACATAACAGACACAGATGTATGCTGCTGGGCTGCAGGCCTTTGTTATCCTGTAGTTCAGATCACATTGATAATTTTTAGGTATTTCCTTTTCTTTTTCACACTCTGCTTATCTCTCTTTACTCCATTCCCCCCTCCACCCTCTGTTCCTTCACATGCTTTTTGGGGGGTTTTGTTCTTGAAAACTGCAGGCTTCTTTCAGTCCATTTGTTCCTTAGGTTCCTGCAATTCATCAATCTGTCTTTCTTTTTATTTAATTCTTCAAATCTCTCTTTTGAAGTTCAGAGTTTAAAAGAAATGTGCTCCACAGAAGGCGGCCTCGACAGTTCTCTCCCAGTCCTCACATTTTGGAACTTATCAGTGTGCCATATATCATGCTGAAGATGAAATATAAGCTGTAATTTACTTATTCTGTTATTTCTGTTTGTATACTGCCCTTCATCCAAAGATCACAGGGTAGTTCACAACATAGAAATACAAAATAAGAACACAAAAATACATTTTAAAAATAAAAATAAACCCATAATCTCCTACCAAAAACACATTTTAAAAGGCCAAAGGCCTCGTTATAGAGAAATATTTTCACATGGTACGTAAAGATATGTAATGAAGGCACCAGGCGAGTCTCTCTGAAGAGAGCATTCCACAAATGGGGAGTCACTCATTCTCATGTTGCCACCCTGCGGACCTCATGTAGAGGAGGCACACGGAGAAGGGCCTCAGGTGATGATCACAGGGTCTGGGTCAGTTCATATGGAAAGAGGTGGTCCTTGAGGTATTGTGGTCCATTTAAGGCCTTCTGGATCAAAAGTTGGGGCACAGGTGGTGCTGTGGTCTAAACCACTGAGCCTCTTGGGCTTGCCGATCAGAAGGTCGGCGGTTCAAATCCCTGCAACAGGGTGAGTTCCCGTTGCTCTGTCCCAGCTCCTGCCAACATAGCAGTTTGAAAGCATGCCAAAAAGTGCAAGTAGATAAATAGGTACCGCTCTGGTGGGAAGGTAAACGGCGATTCCATGCGCTGCTCTGGTTCACCAGAAACGGCTTAGTCATGCTGGCCACATGACCCGGAAAAACTGTCTGCGGACAAACGCCGGCTCCCTTGGGCTGTAAAGCGAGATGAGCGCAGCAAACCCCAGAGTCGTCTGTGACTGGACTTAGCTGTCAGATGTCCTTTACATTTTTAGGTCAAAACCAGCCCTTCAAATTGGGCCTGGAAACTTAATTGGCAGCCGGTACAGTCAGGCCAGGATTGGTGTAATATGCTCAAACCATCTTACCCTAGTGAGTTGCGTGACTGCCAAATTCTGCACCCTAGTGAGTTGCGTGACTGCCAAATTCTGCACCAGCTAAAGTTTTCGAACTGTCCTCAGAGGCAGCCCTACACATAATGTGTTGCAGTAATCTTACTAAGAGGTTACTGGAGCATAGATGACAAAAGTTAGGTTATCCTTATCCCGATAGGGGCACAGCTGGGTCCATAGCCGAAAAGGCGATTTTCGGGTTGAACTATGCCCATTTTAGCAGGCTATTTCCCTTGCAAAATGTCATCTCTTAAGTGCATCTTTTTAATCTTACACATTCCTCCTGTGAGGAGAACTGCAATGCTATGTGTGCAGCCTGTCTCTGTATGCACACAGAGGGCTCCTTAAAAGATACAAAGCATTCCTCACAACTTGCCTGGCATGCTGCTCTATGTGCTTCTTATAATTGGCTGTTCAGTTTTTCACTTGACTTTATTTGTTCTATTTACATTTTTTTATTTTCCCATTCTCATGCTGGATATCACGTGTGACCTGTCCTTTAAAGGGCATTGTATTTTCCGAAAAATCTTACATATCGCTTAGGAAGACAGGCGAACTAATATCAGTGTACTGGATGAAGCAAAGATCACCAGTGTTGAAGCAATGATTCTTCAACACAACTTTGTTGGACTGGTCATGTTGTGCAGATGCCTGATTATCACCTTCCAAAGCAACTACTCTATTCCAAACTTAAAAATGGAAAGTGTAATATTAGCTGGTGGCCAACAAAAGAGGTTAAAAGTCTGTCTCAAGGCAAAGCTAAAAAAATGTATAAACAGCGACAACTGGGAAACACTGGCCTGTGAGCGCTCTAGTTGGAGAACAGCCTTTACCAAAGGTGTCATGGGCTTTGAAGACACTTGAACGCAGGATGAAAGGGAGAAACGTGCTAAGAGGAAGGCACACTTGGCAAATCCACACCATGATCAACTCCCACCCGGAAACCAATGTCCCCACTGTGGAAGGACGCGTGGGTCCAGAATTGGCCTCCACAGTCACTTACAGACTCATTGTTAAAACCGTGTTTATGGAAGACAATCTTACTCGGCTACGAGTGATCGCCAAAGAATAAAAGTTAGTTCAGAAGTCAGGGTTTTCCTGTCTTCTATAAACTGTTCCAAACTTATTCAATATGATCGTGCTTTCTTGGTATCTTGGCAGGGGTGGAGGGTGACAGTTACACCTGGGATCAGTTTTATTACTTTTAAGTGAAGTTTCTTTTCTTTTACATGGTGAATTTTATTTAACTGTAGCTTTTGCTGTATAGCTAAGCAGAATGTCTGGCAAAGCAGAGGAGAAGCTTCACATTGTAAATCTGTTTTAAAGGAGAGGTGGTTGTACATAGAATGACAATATTCTTACAGCTATACAAGAATAATGTATTATGAGGCAGCCCAGAGAGGAAAATCCAAAAATAGTCTTAGCTGGCGGTGCATTTTATAACAAAATTAGTGCAGCAGAATGGATGTGCCTGTCACGATCTCTTTTTATTTGTTTGAATTTCCATGGAATTCAAATTGTAATACCATAAAATACAATACAAGATATAAAAGAAACACTACAAATGCATTTAAAAACCAATGTGGATATTTAATGGGATGGATATACCATCCTCTACCAAAATCCACAGACCACCCAAATGAAGCTCAGGGAGCACAGTTTAGGAAATCCTGCCTTAAATAATGCTGTTGTCGGGAACCATGTTGACAATTACTAAGATTTTGGTGGCTGTCACAGCATCATGTTCAGGGTAACTGTTCCCCATGCTCATCCACGCACCTCAGTTGTGGATAATAGTAAGGCATTCGATACCCCTGTGTGAATGGAGTTGGTGAGGGCAGGAGAGGTTTCAGCATGAGGCACTGTTTTCCTTCAGTTGATCTCTGAATTCCTATTCCTTTTTCACCATTACAGTCCATTCCTAAATAACACAGTTTATATATTTCAGTTGTTTAAAAGAGAAATCTTACTGGGTTGGGAGAGGCGGTACTTGCGGTGGATGAGCTGTCAAATCGAAAGCTGGTGTCCGGCAGGGCACTAGGTGGAGTGGGCGGGGTAGGGTTTTCTCTTGGCCCCCTTCCATTGGCTGTCTTGAGGTATTCTTTAAATAATGTATTCCCTCTCATTCGATCCAGCCCCAGGGCACACATGCCATATTGAGGGCATATTGTGGGAATGGAAGGATTGAACAGATCTGAAGCCTCCCCCTATCAACTCCCAACATGCTACTGAAATGCCAAACCCCCCCCCCCCCATTTTGACCAGAGCCAGTGTGGTGTAGTGGTTAAGAGCGGTGGACTCGTAATCTGGGGAACCGGGTTCGCGTCTCCGCTCCTCCACATGCAGCTGCTGGGTGACCTTGGGCCAGTCACACTTCTCTGAAGTCTCTCAGCCCCACTCACCTCACAGAGTGTTTGTTGTGGTGGAGGAAGGGAAAGGACAATGTTAGCCACTTTGAGACTCCTTAAAAAGGGAGTGAAAGGCGGGATATCAAATCCAAACTCTTCTTCTCTCCACCATCAGTGCACTGATGTCAGAAGAGCAATGGCAATGGATCTTTCCAGGGCTGGTGCACAATTCTTATAAGTATGGGCCTCTAAAATTATGTCTTGTTGGGGACCTGCAACTGAAATACCCCCCTATTTTGGGGGACTCAAATTTAAGAAAATGGAGGGAAATGGCTCCATGTATAATACGATCCACACTTTTTAGAATCATTTTTAAAGAAAAAAACCTAGTCTTATACACGGAAAAGTATGGTACTTTCTTGCATTAAAAATAAATAAATTGTAAACTAAGCATTATGTGGGGGAAATGGTGTGATTAATGTTTGTAAATGTACAAAAGGAGCGAGTGCTATGCCTTAAAAATTGCTCTCCTTCACAGTAATGGAGAAATGTTCCTTTTCAAAAACAGTGGTCTATCTCCTCAATGTGGTAAATAAAAGAAATGGAGAAAATAACAAGCGAGTAGGTTAACCCATATGTACTCGTAGCAACTGAAACAATTTGTATATTTTGCTATTATTTTACTAGCCCTATTCCAAAACAAATGGTACCCACTTATCTGTTTTTTTCTTTCTTGTCTTCCTTCACTTACACAAAAAATTTGGTAATTTCGATACTGAAAGAGTGGCGAATATAATACTAGAAGTTTCTAATACATTTCCAAATGCATTTAGAAAAAGTAGAAAATTGGAAGTACTGACCGTAAAACTGACAAAGAAACTTTCAAAAAATGGCAATAGTTGCTAAAAAAAAATCTTAGTTACCTTTTACAAAAATGACCCAAGGCAACATGGAGAGATATAAAATGTATACAATATTCAAACTTTATAACCAAAACAATAATTACAAAATCTTTACCATGCTAAAAGCACACACTCCATAAAAAGTGCCAAATCAGAAACTGGTGGAATACAGCCAAAAACAAATAAAAAATATTGATCAGTAAAAACAGCCCATCACAGAAATTTTCTATTTACTCTATTCTCTCCCCCCCCCCCCCACCATGGTTGTTGTTGTATAATGAGGAAAAAAATGCTCATATGTTCTTAACACTGAAATTACTCTAGACAGTTGTTGGCTGCAAATAATTGCCATCTACGTGTTAATTTGGTTATATTCTGTGTAACGTATACTCAGTATGATTTTCTATCCCCCTAAAATAAGTAGACATCCTCTTTGTATTACGAGATGCAGCGTTACCATAATATGGTTTTCATTTCAGTGGGATGCAAGAGTGAAAGTGTTTTTGTGCCTGTGTGCACTGAGATACTAAATCTGTCTCTCTGTGTATATTTTTCATCAGAGAGGCTAGTGGTTGTTGCGGAACACTGTGGAAAGAGTCTGGAAGATTTGCTTCGAGACAGGAAACCAGTGAGGTATGCTATCAAGAAAAACATTGCAAGGGAACATGCAAACTGAAAGGTTTATCTACTTTAAGTTACAAAGTCCAGATGCACTTTTTCTTTTAAAACGTTAACTACCTTTGCAGGTCTAACAGATTCAAAGCTGACATCTTCCAGTACTTTATCCTTCTGGCAGCCAGATAAACACATGCTTAGGATGAAACATATATTTACTTCTTCACAAAAGTTTTACGATTTTACGATGAAAGTACTGGAACCTGCCAGCCATTTCTTCCAATATGCTTTGCTTGTGTTTTAAGTTATGTTTCAGATAATGAGTTTTTGGGGTTTTTTAAAGCCAACCTGAAACGTATTGAGGAATTGTGTGTACATGACAGTGTTTGTACATTAGTTGTGCAGGGTTTTAAGCTTCTAAATGATGAATGTTAGTTTCATTTCTATAGGAAAAGAAAATGAAAGTATATATCTTGATGTTTCCCTGCAGCTTCTGTATTGCTATATGATATAAAGTGCAGCATCAGGTTCAGGAAATTTGATATTGCTGTGCAATGTAAAATGCAGAACAGAGATTACAACATTATTTTCTTCCAGCGAACAAAGGAGTACATTCTACCCAGGTGAGGGGATCAGGAAGCCTCAGCCATACCTCTGCTCATATAGCATGGCAACCCTGTCTGCTTCTGGCCTTAGACTGGTAGCATAGCACAGTATCCCTGTTGATATGGTGGCACATACAGAGAAATGATTGTGTGGATACAGGAAGTGCCTTTTGCTTCCTGTTTGCACAGTTATCTGAAGCTGTAAATGGAGCCTACAAACTGTTTGCACATAAAGTCTGCATGCATGGAGCTGCTTTGCGTAATTTGCACCCTCTTTGGGGTACAGATTGTGCAGGTAGATTGTGCATGTGTACATTTTTAGAATCTTTAGGGAATGGGGCTGGATTTTGGCACAGGAATAGTGCTTAGGAGGATTTCCTCTGAGAACACTGCATCCCTGGGATCAGGCTCTTACAGTGGTGTCTGCGTTTTGATAAATATGAAAATAGGGAGAGAGAGAGAGAAACTTTTATTGCACTAGCCAAAAGCCATAGCATCATCCAAAGAAGGGGGGAAAAAAACCAGTTGATACATATGCAGTAAAACCATGATCAAATCTACCAAAATTTCTTATTACATAGAATAAAAAGTAATTTTCAAATAAAATGTGCAAATTAGATCTCAGAGTCCCCTTTGCACTCACCCCATAAATGAGACCAAACTTGTGCTGTGGCTGAATTCTCCAGCCTTGGCCTTACCTGGCTTAGTGTTAATATTTCCATTTCACTTTTGTTGAATTTAGATTCTTTCCTACTGATTTAGTTAGCTGGATTGAAGACTTGAGGGGCAACTTAACACATTTTGAAATGGATTGGAAATAATGTATCTCAGAAATTATTTTACCACCAGGTCATTAAGTGCCAACTCCTGCAGAATAATCCCCAATTGTCCCCTTGGCTATAGAGCAGAAACTGAGAGTGCTTCTATTTGCCATTTGTGCTTGGCATATGGATGGAGTGAGCTCTAAATTTTATCTTCATTGCATGTTGACAGATATTGGTTTATAGATTATACCCAATGAGAGGGTGCATGTCTGTTCAGTGGATATCAGAGATATATAGCAGATTGCTTAACAATTAACAGTTTGCTGTGATGGAAGACTTCTAAGCCCCTGTCACCAAAGATCATAGATACCACATTTCCTAATGGTAAATTAAAACTAGGATATTCCTTTACATAATTTACATCCTGTGCCTTCAGAATTAATTTATGTTCCTAGGTGATTTAGAAGGGAGTAAGGAACAAAAGCACAATAATAAATTGAGGGTATTTTTGTCAATTAAGTGGTATTTAAATCTTGCCGAATAAAATAAGAACTCAGTAAAATAAAAAAATACTCTGTATTTTAAACTTTCAAATCATTTCACAAACTCTTTTCATTGCCTTTTGTAATTCTAGCAACCCTGTAATGTAAGTCAGTATTGTTTTCTCCTTTTGCTGGGTGAGGGGGTGTTGAAGCTGAGAGATAGTGGCAGAAGCAACATTTGAATTGGGGATTTGTAGCTTTGTCACTTACCTGGGAGTAAACTCTATTGAACTTCATAGCACTTGCTTCTTAGTTTCATATACAGGGTTTCACTTTTAGACACTGAGTTATGTCAGCTCTCGGGGATGCTACTAAGTCCAAAATAATGTTTTCGCCCAACCTATATCAAAATGTTGTATTGTCTATTTAAAGTATCTCCAAAGTGAGTTTAATGTTAGCAGTTTGCCTTCATACTTTTTTCCTGAAGCATTATTTGAATGTCCAGTCCTTTAATTCCCCCTTTGCCCAGCAAGGTAAAAGACTGAAAGCTTTTTCTCACCTATCTTAAGAGAAATGCCCAGCCAGTGGCAATTTTTTATGGAAGCATAATTTCTAAAAAAAAAAAAAATTAAAGCCCAAATCAGAAATGCGCCTCCCTCAAGGCTTTTTGTGTGTGTGTTTCTCAAGCCAGCATATGCAGCAAAATTTTGAGTTCATACTATGCAAAAGAGAAGCTGTTTCACCTCAGGGATACTTTCACTGAGACCAACTGAAACATTTCCCATTGTTTTTCAGTTAATTAAAATTGACATCTTTTTGTTTCTGTCATAAGACCTTTCAATAGCCAGAAATAATTTAAGAAAGAGCAATTCCCAGTTATGCTATTCAATCCATCTCCGTCAATTAGCTTTGTAGGGAACTATTTGGGGTCCTCCCCCCTACTTGTTTTGATTATATTAGCTCATGATAGAACAGGTTTTATACCCAAAGTTGATATGCATGCTATTGCAATTAATTTCACAAACTGTTATGGAATGGGAGAAGCTGTCCTTATGGTTTATAGATTAATTCTTCTTGCACTTGCCAGGAAATAAGTCCTTTGCACCTGTACCACAAGCTGATGTCAAGTCAGCAGGAAATCTTCTATTAGGCTATTGCTGAAACTGAAGATATACCATGGGTGGACGGTCCATCTTTCCATGCATATTGCAAAACAGCAGGCTATACAGCTGTCTGATAGTTATTTGCAGTTAATCTTATGAAGTCATGCATCATTATACCGATTACATATGAGGTAACGGTTTGCATAGGTGTTTCGGCACAGTTCTGTTTTTGAGTCCACAAGAACCGTCCTCCTTTTTCTCCCCCTTTTCCATAAGGTGGTGATATTCCACTAGGACACTACTGTACTTTAGAAGAGCTTATCAGAATTTCTAACTCCAAAGTTAGATATCTGAAATAGTTACGCTACATTTGGCTTCTCTTGTAACTCAGTCAGGAAGCTAAACATTCCACAGAAACATTGCAGCACGCTTTTCTGTTATGATCTCTGTGTATCCCCAGATGGATACATTTTGGATAATGGAAACCTTTTGTTAACCGTAATGATCTTCAAAGCCTCTTGAGAGTATATTATTACCTCTACCATACGTTCTCGGCAACCTTGTTGAAATAACCTGGGCAACAGTATAGGTATAGTTGTAGAAGGTGAAATGTTAGCAGAACCCTCAGCCCCACGAACACTGGGAAACTGATATAACCACTTCTCAGTAGGTGTCAGGATCTGAAACATTTGGTTTAGAATAAAGAACTTCAAGAATTAGACCAAGGCTGTAAGCCCATGCATGCTTACAAGAGAGTAAGCCCCAGTGAACACTGTGGGTAAGCATGCATTGCATTTCACAGTATATCATGGACAGCTTGGTTTTCTTCTTTCTGCATCTCGAATGAACTTATGGCACATCTGAGCAGATAGGATTCCTGATAGTACTATAGCCTCTTAAATGTGTTCATTGGAGGCGGCTTATTGGTTTCTTAGTCTGTTAGTTTTTTTGTTATATATTTTGTGTTCTCATTTCGTATTTTTTTGTTGAAAAGCTCCATGTGATCTTCGAATGAAAAGCTCCTTGTGATCTTTGAATGAAAGGCGGTATACAAATTTCATGAATGCAATGCAATAATAAAAAAATAATAATGACTGCAGCTGTAATTGCATTTTGCAAAATGTTGTGGCTTGAGAAATTTTTCCCGTCTGGATATTGACTCTAAATCTGACTCTGGAATTTAAATATTGGAACAACAACTCGATATCAATAAAATTGCAGTATACAATCTTGGAAAGGAATGTGCTATGTTTGTAGCCTGCCAGTAGAATGGCAATCTTGTTCATAAGAGTAACTGCCATATATGTCTGTCTGTCTACATAGCAAAAGACTTTCATTTAACATTTATTTGTTCAAAGTACAAGCAAATAATCAAACTGGATTTTTCATTCTAATTAGAATATTGGTTTCAATTGAAATTCAACAACCTTATTAAGTTCTAGCTAGTGTCATGCAACACAACCCTGTTTCTGTTTACTCAGAAGTCTGACTAGGCTCCATGAGGCTTGCTTTCTAGTAAGTTTGTCGAAGATTGTAGCCTTAGTGGTTTTACAACTTTGTAAATTGCCTGCCTTTGAATTCCAGTTTTTCTAGTCAGAGGTGCAGAGTCCTACAAGCTACCTTTTAAAGCTGTTAGTTGAGAAATGTTTTCTTCTGAACACTGAAAATAAGCACACATACCATTCTGTTATTATTTTTTCACATTATACTTTAAAATGCCCTACTTTCCTTTTTGAAGAATTTTGCAATTTTACAATCACAAAAGCCAACAGATGGAGTATTTAGATGGTTTTTGGCACCTGCATTATGCATTTTGAATTGTTCTGAATTCGTGAGCAGAGTGGTCATAGTATGTCTTCAATAAAATATAGTTGTCATATGTTTCAGAGGTTATGGTTTTGAAAAATTACCAGTGAACCATCAGAGAGATACAAAGGTATAATATGTTATACATAGACCCTTTGATCGGAAGCAGACTCTGTCTGCAGCTGTTTACTAGCTTGGTGGAAAACATGATCCGACTCGGATGAGTAGGTTTTATTTGCTCTTATTAAACTATTGTCTACTCCATGTATTAGATGTCTTTGTTCCATCCTCTGCTATAAATGCATTACCGTTTGTATTGTGTTCTAAAATCAAACGGGAGGTAGGCTTTATATGAAAAAGGTTCTCCAAAGGGTAAACATGTAGCTTATAAAAAAAACAAAATAAGATGAGGAAAGGGCTAAGAGGAAGGCAAATGTTTTCCAGCAACTGAACACTCATATGATTCCAATTCAGAAGCAGCCATTGATACAGCTTCAAGGGTTGTGTGTGTGGTGCTTTCATTTGGAACACTGAAGAGGCCTTTGGCCCTTTAAATGATGTTGTGTCTTCAGGTCCGCGGTTGACCCTAACCATTGGTTACGCTGACTGGTGCTGATGGGAGCTGGACTCCAGAAACATCTTGAGAGTGACAGGTTCTCCTACTCTGTTTTAGCTAATGAGATGAATATGTTTAGGTTGGATTAGGAGATTGGAGTCTGTGGAAAGTGAGCTCGTTTTGAGTAAAATCAAGTTTTGGAGGTGACACAGTTGAGTAGCTATTTCTAAGATAATTCTTTTGAAAATACTGTATGTCTCAGTAAAATAAGGATTAAGGAGAAAGGGGCATAGCTCAAAATGCAGTCTTTCTGGGTTAAAATACCTTTCTACAACACCTTTCTGGAACTAATTATTATGTTTTCATTCTTACAATATAAACATGATTTAAGTGTTGCTGCTACGGATGTAGAAAAGTGCAACCAGTCTGAGCAAATAAGCTGAAGAGCAAGGGAATATTAAAATAATGGGAAAGTATGGAAGTAGGTAATCAAGAAACTTCTTTTAAAAAACACACAACTATTTGTCACAATCAAGTATAACAACATATATATAGTTAGGTATTTGTTTATTTCCATTTTAATCCTTTCCCAGTAATTCATTTCCAAAATAGCATTTATTGGTGTGAAGTCATGAAGCAAAATAAATCCATTAGTCATGTCTTGTTTATGCACTATCCAATACTGCTTTTCTTAATTAGTTTGAATTTTTAGTAAATATAAAATGGGAGCTGAAGCTGGTATGCAAAGTAATTCAATCTATAGCAGAAGGTGTTAATGTAACAATAAACGTTACCACTTGCTCTGAGCCAGCCTGGAGGTCATGTAAAATCACATTTTGTTTTGCTGAACCAGAATTCTCACGCCCAAACCTGAGCCAGCTAACAGGTTTTGTGACTAGGATCTGAAACCACAGTTTTAAGTTGGTTTACAAAGCATGCAGTAAGCCTCTGAATGCCAGTTATTGGGAATCAGAGGTAGGGAGAGTTGTTGTTAGGCTCATTCTTCCTGAATACTCATTTCCATCTCTCCCTGCCCCCAATAAAAAAACAGCATTCTGAGTCCCCTATCTTTTCAGTCCTCATTGATTTTGGGAGGGTATTTTTTCGGTATTTCTGCAAATATTGGGGTTCCCGCACACCTGTTTATACTACCCTCTGTTTGTGGATGGTGCCATTTTGGTTATATAAGTAAGGATCCTCACTCAGAGAATGAGTTTGCTGTTGGAATATGTGATGGTGATTCTTCAGAGCCTTGACAAACCTCTTGGAAGACTGTTGCGCCATGAAAATGGAAGCGAGCTTGATGTTGAATGCTGAGCAGGCAGGAAACAAAAGCAAGCAGAGAATGGAGACTATTCAAAGAATATATAAGATTATATTGTAAAAATGACGTTATCCTAGCAGAACTGAATGATACTTGCATATAATAAACAAATGGAATAAATATACTAGAAAAATATACAGGAAAAGTTATAAAACAAACTGTGCGATAAAATTTAAGACAATAGAAAAAGTACAACGAGAATGATTGGAAGTTTCAGAAGACTTTATTAGAAAAGACAGGGTATTATAACCAATATTCATTTCTCATTGTTAACTCTCTTTTATTTTTTATTTTTATTTTCTTTATCTTTTTTCTCTTATATTTTCGTGTTTAATTTTGCTGTAACTATTTGTAACATATATGTAAGATGGTATTTTAAATCAATAAAGACAAATTTTAAAAAAGGAAACAAAAAGGGGGGGGAAAGCAAGCAGATCTAGACCCCAGCTGGCCTGCTGCACACTTGGAAGCTTAAGCTACTCTGTGGAATTTAAACTACAGTTACATATCACAAACCATGATTTCACAGAGTATCTGAGTCCAGCCATTATGCCCCTTATCATAAAGGACATCATTAATTTCTTCATAGTGAAGAAGAATTAGGATAATTTGCAGCATGTTCATTTGCAAACATTGATCCAGATGATTTTGCTCACATCTTCACATACACTTTTGTAGCATGCCTGATCAGCTACTTCTTTTGCTTGAATACAGATGTCGTCTGTATTCTAAAGTTCAACATTCCTTGCCAGTTTAAGTGAGCCCAAGAATGTTCCTAAATATATACTTTGAGAACCAGTTTAAGAGTGCCTCATGTTGGCATGTAAATGTTTACACTAATGCCAATCCAAGAAAGGGCAGGGAAGAAATAGAGGTTTTCCACAACATAAAAATCAGTTTAAGAACAGCCAAAAAGATTACATTTCAAAGACCTTCCTTAATAATAATTATTCTTTAAGTTTACAGCCAGTGAAAGGAAGAGGAGCCTGTTAGATCTCACCAGGCAGGAGAGCTCCCCTTTTAGAAAGTCCTGTTCCTAGTTTCTGCCACCATATTTCCAGTAGAGATGGGCCAAAGAATCTATTTGATCTGTAAGGCCACCGGTCACTCACCTGACTTTGTATCAGATGCCTTAGAGTGTGCTTTGATTTTTTCCCTCTTTGCAACTGTGGCTTGCATTCGGCACTGTTGGTACCACATGTCAAGCGATGCTGCTGGGGTCAGATCCATGCTTGAGCTTCCAGTTGGAGCTCTTGAATGAATCCAGTGTCTGTTGAAAGCATTTGGCGCCAGATTTACAGAGTGTCAAATGCAAGCCATGTTTGTAAAACGACTGTTTGGCAGATTTAACTTCAATTCACTGTTCTGGCAGGGTGTCAGATCCACCTGATATGATAAATAGATGCTTAGAAGGCTTACAATAAGGAATGCACCTACTTTCTTCCATGTTCACACACAGACGTGCACATAACATTCCCTTGGGCACAAATCACTTTTTCCGTCCTCCATCAGCATTCGCTTGCTTGGGAGCTGATCAGAGCAACTCTGCCGCTGAGAGTTTGATATATGTGTGTCCGTGTGCATTTGTGTGCATATGTCTGGGAAAGGAACTGGAAGCTCCCCCTTTGCCATATTTCTTTCATCTCTTTTTGGTAACAGATAATGTGCTGCCTCTGTGCTTTGACCAGAACTCTTAACTTCTGATTGTGATTGTCTGATGACATTCTGTCTTGCAGTGCTAACCATGACAATTACAGATAGAACTTTCATGGTCATTCTCTGCAAGTCTTTCTCTCCCCCACCTCCCAACCAATATTTCTGTGCTTTTGACTGATAGGGCCTTTGGAGTAGGGGACAACGGGAAGGGAAGGATTTCTAAATAGCTGAATAATTGAGATACTGTGAAAGATGAGATAGGAGAAAGATGGAGGTTAGTTTTGCCTATGGAACTGGCTTTTGAACTGGGCTTTATAATAGTGAGAAAATCCATTATCTCATCTTTGAAATCACTTTTTGTTTTGTTTTTTCCTGTGGAAGTCCTACACTAGATGTTCCTTTTCTCCATTTCATTTTACTATGCATATCAAATTGAATTTGACTTGCTAAAAAGAGGGGGGAGGACTTAAAGTATTTTAATAAGTTTCTACTCAGTTATTGTCATCTGTTGAAATGGTGGAGTGAAACCCAGTGCATAAACCTGGTGGCCTGCTATGTCAGCATTTTTTCATGGCTTTACATTTTATTAAATCAATATATTTCTTTTGGCCTTGCTATCAAGGAGGAGGCTGTAAGACAGATTTTGTGATTTGCACAAACTTAAGCTGGAAAACAGTATACAAGGTCACTATGCAATATTATTTATATTTTTAAGGAAAGAAAAATAATGATGAAATTAATTAGTAATTTCCTGTCAGGAACTCTTTAGGGGGGGAAATACATCAAGAGGATAATGCTAATAATATGAATGACTTGGTTTTTTAAAAGAATTGCAGCTGAAAAAGCACAAAGAAACCCAAAGACTTGCTTCCAAATATTTTAAATATGTGAAAGTGGCTCTAGAGGGCAATTTGTATTCTCCAAAGGTCTTTACTCTCCTGCATGAAAAAGGTGTGGGTTTTTGGTAACAGTTCTTGATAAATATCATTGTTGGTTTTAATGGGAAGATTGTATTACTTCTATGGTTGTTGGTTTTGTACAAAGCATGATCAGGATCCAAAGGGTTGTGAGCCAAACACCTTGCACAATTTCACATGTGTGAGAATCGAAGCAAGAAACTTACCTTAACGTTAAGCAATGGAACGAATAATTAGCATGTTCGATCATTAAGCTTGTGTATAAAAATTGGACCAAAATCTTTTCGTGAACCTCAGTTTTCCTTTCATGGGCCTGTATGTATTAATTACATTTAAATAGAAATTTTAAATTACTGTAGCTCAGAAGTAGGCCTCGGGGTCAATCCTTGACAACTCTAGGTAAAGGTAAAGGTACCCCTGCCTGTACGGGCCAGTCTTGACAGACTCTGGGGTTGTGCGCCCATCTCACTTAAGAGGCCAGGGGCCAGCGCTGTCCGGAGACACTTCCGGGTCACGTGGCCAGCGTGACAAAGCTGCTCTGGCCAGAGCCAGAGCCAGAGCCGCACACGGAAACGACGTTTACCTTCCTGCTGGTAAGCGGTCCCTATTTATCTACTTGCACCCGGAGGTGCTTTCGAACTGCTAGGTTGGCAGGCGCTGGGACCGAGCAGCGGGAGCGCACCCCGCCGCAGGGATTCGAACCGTCGACCTTTCGATCGGCAAGCCCTAGGCGCTGAGGCTTTAACCAGACTTATTATGAAGGACCCCCAACTAAAACCCTGGATAACAACTGCAAGTCGTGGCCAACAGTACCGAGCAAGATGGATCAGTGTTCTATCTCCAAATATAAGGCAGCTTCTTCATGCGCCAATGCCACCCAGCCATGGAGGCAGGGATGGGGTTGGATTTTGGAGCAATGGAAGCAACTGCTACCTTTGTACAGTATGCCACATTCCAACCACACAAAAGTCCCATTCCTTACCCACAAATCATAATAACAGTTGGTGGATTTATCATCTGTGAATTTGCTTAGTCCTAATTTTATCTATCCTAGTTTTTTTAATTTTCACCCCACTTTCTCCCCTGTCATTTCCATTAATTGTTTGTTTTAAACAAAATAACAAAGGAGCATGTGGCATCTTGAAAGGCTAACAAAGGTTACGTCATAATAAAATTTGCTGCTGCAAGGCTCTTGGCTCTTTTTGCTGCAAAAGTCCCAGGTTCAATCTTTGGCAAGGGCTTGGGAGAAAAAACCACAATTTTCTCAGTGTAAGCAGTAATGAGCTAGATGGACCAGTGCTCAGACTCATATACAGTGGTACCTTGGGTTACAGACGCTTCAGGTTACAGACACTTCAGGTTACAGACTCCGCTAACCCAGAAATAGTACCCCAGGTTCAGAACTTTGCTTCAGGATAAAAACAGAAATCACGCAGCAGCAGCAGCAGCGGGAGGCCCCATTAGCTAAAGTGGTACCTCAGGTTAAGAACAGTTTCAGGTTGAGAACGGACCTCCAGAACGAATTAAGTTCTTAACCTGAGGTACCACACTATATGATCCTCATCAAATTCCTTTCACAGTTTCCAAATGCCATAAAAAGACCATAAAAAGATTTCTTCTGGATCTGACCAAAGACCCATTCAGCCCAGCATCCTGATCTCTTAGTGGCTAACCAGTTTCTTGTGGGTAGCCTGCAAGCAGAACCTGAGCCCAAGAGGATTCTCCCAATTTTTGATTGCCAGCAACAAATTGGAAACAGGAGAATATATACAAAAGGCATCAAATTCTGTATGAATGGTTTAAAAACCTTTTCTAAAAACTCATCAGGCAAGATGAAAATGAATGCGAAAGGCCCGAAAAAAATAAAAAAGGTATTTGCCTAGCTCCGAAATTGACACCCACGTTTCGAATCTACATTGTGATGCCTTAAAATCTGGCTTTAGTGTGAGTTGTGAAAGTGAATAGGTCTGGTAGTCAGTTGCGGCTGCATGCAAATGAAGTGAGACTCTGCAGTCTGGGAGTGTTTTCTTCCATATTATATATATTAACCACAGTCTCCTTGATAAAACATTCTATTTATGATGGCTAATAAAAATATTGAGGAAAATTATGCAGTGTTTGCTTGTGGTATGTAATCAAATCAGGATGGGGTACATAACAGCTAGGCTAACCCTAAAGAATGTGCACTTAATAGAACAACTCCTGTTTTATTATCAGTGTGTTCATCAGTGGCAGAAGCTGCTGAAGCCTTAAGGTCAGGTAGAGCATCTCTGCTGAACTGTGCAAAGTGTTCCGTTCTAATAATTCCTGCAACCTGAAGAGGAGATTATGGTGTGCTGGATACGCTAATGGTCATCCTTACCAGACTTCCTTTCACTGTAAGAGATGCAACTTCTTTATTTTTTATGAACATCTTCTGCAGACTCAAAGATATTTGCATTATGTGGTATTCCACTAGTTCCAGTAGCTGGTTATATTTTGAAAAACCTCTTTTCCCACACTTCCCAAGCAGATAGAATTCTTTTTTTTTAAATGGATCTGTTTCAGTAACAGTGAATGAACAGACTACCATGCCACCAATAAAGGAGAGTCACACCTGAAAAACTTGGCAGAATCAAACTGAGAAAATAATACACCTATCTTTTTAATTTGCCACCTTGATTATCATAAAAAAATTAATTCATCTATAAATAGAAATTGAATTGAAATGAAAGCCATGGTCCAACAGGAGCCTCCAAGGCGCTGGAGGCTGGACACATAGCTGGCCAGCACTGCATTACACAGTTTATTCCCGATTTAACGAGGTTTCACCCTTGCAAATCTCCAGCTTAAAATTCTGTTTGGATGCACGTTTGGTTTGGCCTTGGTTTAGCCAAAAAGCTGGAAACGGAATCCGAAGAATAGATAAACACACAAGTGAGAAAGCTGTGCTTGTCTCTACAGCCTTTTCCACAGCCAAACCCAACAAGTGGTTCAAGAGAAAGAGAGGAAAGTGAATGTGAAGTTCTGGCTGTGTACGCTTGTCCCTCTCACACACACCCATTTTTTGGAAACTGGTCAGAACTTGGAAAAAAAAATGTACATTCTGGCAAAGCAAAACAGACCGTTACAAGTTTACCGCACACTTACTGCATGGAGGGAGAGGGTGTTTTTTTGTGGGGGTTTTTTTTTAAGACCCACCATTTTTTATGGAGAGCTCACTTGCCACAGTTCAGTATCCATCACCACCTCCTTTGGACCCTTTCATCTTTGAAGCTAATTCCAAGCCTCTTACCCTTTCCTTTTTCACAACCCCCTGTGCACTCACATTTCCCCTTTTCCCTTCCACCCTCCTCTGCACTTTTCTCAACTCTTCCTTGTACTCTAATTTCCATGCCTTATCCTCTCCCCTATTGTGGAACCCACTTCGCGCGCGCACACACATGCCATTATCCCCTTCGCTCCCTTTTTGTATGCATCTGCTCTGCAGTATTTGTTATTTATTTATCTAACAGAATTAGTATACTGATTAATCATCCATTACCTCTAAACGGTCTGCACTGAACCTGAAAAATACAAAGCACTCAATCCCAAGGTTAGATTCTTATGAGGTAAGTGTAAGGTCACTTTCTTGTCTCTTGGTTAGGAATGGAGCAGAAATTTGATTTAGGTCACATTTACCTAATCTGCAGGCTCTGAAATTGTATGCAAACCAAAACGCAGCAATCCCTTGAAATTCCCGCTTCTCTGAACTTTGCAATGCAGTTCTCAGCCCTCGTGATGTGTACAAAAAAATGCATATGCTAGTGTAAATTGTTAATAAAGGTGCATATGTTTGTGAGAATAACATACCAAAAGGCACTCTTTTAGGGAAAATTGCTTTGCAAGATAATGTGCGTATTAGGCAAAACTGTGTGCATATAATATATTAGAACTCCACATTAAAATATTGGCGGATTTTCATCAGGACTTTAAAAAAACACACCCAAAAATGATGTGGAAATCTGGGGAATTGAATTTAAGAATGGGGAAATGAGAAAGGGAGAGGTTTGTTCATCCTCCCTTGTAGCCCCTGCCACTCTTAATGGGCTTCTATTTGCGTGCGCTGAGAGAAAAAATGTGGGCTATCCTTTGGTATGAATTTTGAATGGTCAGAAGCATTAGGGATTCATTTAGCATTTCAGACTAAAAAGCATTTTCCAAACAGCTGAGGGTCCCTGTTAAAGAAGATGAAAGCAAATTATATCCCTGCTGCTTCATTATGTAAATTTGCAGGAGGATTTTTTAAAAAAATAATTCTTCTGACCACCAGCTGCATCCAACATCACCAGCTTAGATTCTTCTTACAAGTTCGGTCTATATTAGTATTGTCTTGGGGCTGGAAGGAGAGGAGGGTCTTTTTCTTTAGTGTGTTCATCCAGTGGGCGTAATTATGAACTCTGAGGGGGATAATTAAAAAGTCCACATTTTTTAAGTACTCTCATCCAGTAAAGCGTCCATTGATGTATATGGGGCATTTTGTTCCAGAAGTAGTATGACTCTGCAGACATTTCTGCATTCAATTAGGGTTGTTTCATGTTTTGGAGTCTTGTGCAAACAAAAACAGTTAGACACATTTTTAAAAAAGGAAACTTCAGAGTCGTCCTGTCTGCTTATGTCATCCCATATTTTCCTCACAGTAATTACTGATAGAATTCTAAACTTAAGTATTCACAGGGAGCGGAATAGTATAAAAACGATGGTTTCTATTCCTGAGTTTGCAGAGGTCTTAGCATGCATTAATTTTCACCTGTCCACTGAGGACTTTGTTGCAAACCTAAGAGAGATGGTCATATTGCCTTCCCCATAGCACAAGGAGATCCTCATGTAATGTGTTTATTACATGCTTTACTTTAATAGTTAAAGCAATTGTTACAATTTAAACTGTGGGAGTATAGAGTTGGCTCTGTATAGGGTTTAGCATTTAATCCTGAATTTCTGCTTTCGGGTGCTCTGACTTTTATAGTGCAAAGATAATCAGAGGAGGCCCTCTAGTGTTTCAGTGAATTACAGCTTCTCACATTCACATTTTTCTGATTCTCCACTCTGGAGACTGCACAAAAAATCCAGTGGATTTAAGACCCCTGGACCATATGACCCAACACCTACACTTAAGTGTGTTTTGTTAAATATAACTCAGGCTGCAGTCCCATATACAATTATTTGAGTTTAAGCTACATTGAACTTTTACTTCTAAGAAGAAACATATAGTATTATACTGCCAGTGGCACTCCAACTGATAATTTTAAGTTGGGTAAGGAGACCAGGAGAGCAAGTTAACCTAATATTTATCAAAAGATAGATAAATGACAAACTATGCAAATTTTGTATGCATTTGATTTGAAAAAAAAACACATTTCTGTGATCATATTGATATATTCTTTAAGCTGAGGGTTGTATCGCAACCTATGGAGAAGTGCAAGAACTAAAGAATATGTTCTGATCTGTGTATTAGTCTGGGAAGTACGAACCAGATCTACTCACTTAAAAATGCAGAACAAACAAAATCCTTGTGAATCTTTAGCTCTAACTAGTTTCACTTCTGATACTGATGCCTGCAGGAAGTTTCCAGGCCTGTGAGAATCCTCCATATGGTTGACCTCCTATGACACATCTTCTTAAAGGATACGAAACTCGTTTGAACCTATAAATAGCACCATTCTCTTGTGAACCCAGCAAACTCGCCTCTAGGCTTTTATTATGCTTTCCCGTCTACCTCTATCCGGTCTGCTTAATTTGGATAGTAACCTTTGATTATGTGGGGAGAATTATGAGTGGCTAAGATCAGCTGAAAATATTGCTTCAGGCCAAAATAACTGAAACAAGCTATTTTCTTACTATTTCGCTGCAGCCCTTTTAGGATTTCATGTATCGCCTATGAAGTGCTGCAGGGCTTGCAGTACATGAACAAGCATGGAATAGTCCACCGTGCACTTTCACCTCACAACGTCCTCATGGATCAAGAGGTAAGGCTAGAAGATTTTGTTTTTGCTGTTGGTCTGCATCCTTTGTCAACATCAATGTAATAAGAACTTCGTTTGAAATCTTTTCGAAAGATACGTCTCTTATAAAAGCAACATTTTGCATTTAAATGCAAGGTAAATTCTTACTTTCATATTTTGCACAGTTTTGTCTATATGGCACTCTTCCCCCATGTAAATGGAAGATGCACATCTACCTTTATCTAAAATGGAACCCCTTTCCTAGACACGAATGCAGTGACTTCATTTGGATGTCATGAACCATTGTTTATTGTGACGGTAACAAACTTAGGTGAAATTCAGTTTTGCTTAGCAGATCATCTAAATCCAGATGCATGGTTTAGCTCTTCCAGACAAACCCAAGCCATAAACCATCGTGCAAACCTTAGTTGTTTTGCTGAAACTGTTTTATTGCTAATAGAATATTTTTAGACATTTTAGCATTTTAAAGATTTGTGGTTTTATGGTTTGTAATTATCCAGTGAATGAATTTTATGTTTGTAATACTTTGTGGGTCTTCTCGAGATTTAATCTCTGGAAGTTGGCTTATAAATTCTGGGATAAATACACACATAAATAAATGGGAATATAATTAGGCAGGCTTCCTGAAAAATATTTTGATTTCACAAATTTGAGACTGCCTTTCACACGTATCCTAGCGTTCAACAGAAATAAATGTCTTCAGCTACACAGCTGGGAAACTTTTTCAAGAACGACAGCTCTTACGTTTTCATCTTACAATGGTGTTCATTGAAAATCTTCTGCATGGGACATAAAAGTTTTGTCTATAAATGTTGGCAATTTGGGTAGAGGGAAAGCTGAAGCAAGACTGAGCAATGTTCTGAAATACCACACTTAGGTCCACTTTGCACATAACACTGAGCCACACCACAACTTATCAAAAGCAAAAAAACGTGCTGGTTCCTGGACCAAAGATTGCAGCTGCACTATGGTTCTGCACTATGCAGAGCTAAGCCATGGTCTGTCTTAGTGCTACATCCTAACTTGATTTTGTGGTTTGCCTGTGGGTTTGGATATAATGCTCAGCCAGCGGTGGGGAACATTGGGTCCAGGAGCTGAGGGCCACTTATCTGGACCGAGACACACCATAAGCCCGGGTTTGAATGCAACGCTAAGCATGGGTGGGGAATATTATCTCCAGGGACCAAATATGGTCCTCTAGACTTCTCTTTTTGACCTTTGGGACTCTTCAAATGCATGCTCCCACACCAGCCATGCTCTAAATCCACCTCAAGTGGTTTTCCTTGGCAAATGTGTCCTTACCCCATGAAAATGCTTTCTACTTGCCTGCATGGAGAGAAGTGTGTGTGTGTGTGTGTGTGTGTGCGTGTGTAACCCCGTCCCCAATCTTTGCATGACTATACCTAGTAGGCTACTAGGTATTGTAGGAATATGCCAGGGGGTCCACGCAGCCCCCGAGATGAGACAAACCTCTCCGGGTGTCATCCTGAAGTTGCGCAGCTACGGGACGCCCATAATTCATCAGTCCAGGTATGCTCCAGTAACACATAGCAGATGCCTATGTGCACACACACTCAGCAGAGCTTAGCGGAAACAAAGTGGATATTGGTGTGCTCATTCTAAGCTTTTATTAAGCAGTATATACAGGACTAGGGACGCAGGTGGCGCTGTGGGTTAAAGCCTCAGCGCCTAGGACTTGCCGATCGAAAGGTCGGCGGTTCGAATCCCTGCAGCGGGGTGCGCTCCCGCTGCTCGGTCCCAGCGCCTGCCAACCTAGCAGTTCGAAAGCACCTCCGGGTGCAAGTAGATAAATAGGGACCGCTTACCAGCGGGAAGGTAAACGGCGTTTCCGTGTGCGGCTCTGGCTCGCCAGATGCAGCTTTGTCACGCTGGCCACGTGACCCGGAAGTGTCTCCGGACAGCGCTGGCCCCTGGCCTCTTAAGTGAGATGGGCGCACAACCCCAGAGTCTGTCAAGACTGGCCTGTACGGGCAGGGGTACCTTTACCTTTATCTTTATATACAGGACTATATACTTTTATGAAGCAGTATATACAGAATTGATGCTTTTTAATTATGGTGCTGGAGGAGACTCTTGAGAGTCCCATGGACTGCAAGAAGATCAAACCGATCTATTCTGAAGGAAATCAGCCCTGAGTGCTCACTGGAAGGACAGATCATGAAGCTGAGGCTCCAGTACTTTGGCCACCTCATGAGAAGAGAAGACTCCCTGGAAAAGACCCTGATGTTGGGAAAGATGGAGGGCACAAGGAGAAGAGGGCAAGATGGTTGGACAGTCTTCTCGAAGCTACAAACATGAGTTTGACCAAACTGCGGGAGGCAGTGGAAGACAGGAGTGCCTGGTGTGCTCTGGTCCATGGGGTCACGAAGAGTCGGACACGACTAAACGACTAAACAACAACATATACAGGACAAAGTGATCATGGGATTCTCTTACTTCAGCTCCAAGAGAGAACAGAAAGTAAAAAGTACAAAAACACAACAAAGCAGAAGAGATAAGGCTAGCTTTCGTTCTCAGGCTTTCCAAGCCTAGAAAGGAAACACAGACATGTGATTGTAACACATCCAGCAACAGAGGAGTGAAATGCTAACAGGTATAACCTGTATTTGTCAGACCAATAGAGTTTGGGTGATAGTGATTGTAGTCTCCTGAACAAAGGTAAGAGTCATACGTATTGTTCACCCACTTTTGCGTCTGGCCCTTCTTGGCATGCACTGACTGCCCTTCCCTGGTTGCCCACAAGGCAATGTGGGCCTAGGGCTGAAAGAGGTTCCCCCAGGCTTAGGTCCAGGTAGGAAAGGAGCTTGCAGCCGTAATCTTTGGTCTGGGAACCTCTTTGCCCTTCCATGCTAAGTCGTGATTTGGCCTAGGGCTACATGCAGACAGAGTAATCACATCTGGTAGTTTCTCACCCTCAGATTTTTGGCCATGGAAATTGTGAATCCAAACATGAATGTCAATGCATTTTCAAACACAAAGCTTCCTGCAAGGTAGAAAGCCTCATTAGGTTGATAATCAGTACATTTCTTCCTCTTTTTAATAGGGTCATGCTAAACTGGCTAAATTCGGCCTTTACTACATGACAGCTTATGGTGCCGATGTTGATTTTCCTATAGGGTAAGTTTTACATTGTGACATTCTAGGAATCATACGTTGTGTGTGAACTTTTTTTTTTTTTTTTAAGAATATCTCCTCACACCTGACAAAGAATAATGCTTGATTCTATTATTCTAAGCCTGGTTGCCATGAGAAATGTAAAACTTGACTTTGGTTACCAGACAGTATTCTGGTTAGAATTAGGAGAATCTCATCTTAGCAGCGTTCTAGGGGCTCATCTAGAGCTCATGTAATTGACAAGCGACTGTACACTCAAATCACCCTCGCACATTTACCCCTGATGTTCCCAGTGAAGCAGCAGGAGAACAATCAGCATTTACACTGCAGATAATTGCAATGCTGTTAAACCAGGATTTGAAAGCAGGCTATTCATTTATTCATTCATTAAATTTCTATACCACTTTCCCCTCAAAGAGCTTAAGGTTCTTTTCACCCCTGTCTTTTATCCTCACAACAATCCTGTGAAGTAGGTTAGGCTGACACCTTTTATTTCTACTGTGTCAAGGGTTTTTTAAGCTATAAAAGATGACATGCAGTTTAATGAGACAGGTGTCCATTATGAAAATTCAATGGATTTGTCCTGCAGGCCTTTTGAAATATGCTTTTGCTTTTATTATTGTACCATTGCTTATAGGTATCCATCATACCTGGCACCGGAGGTAATTGCACAGGGAATTATCAAAAACAGTGATCATATGCAAAGTGAAAAGCATCTCCCTTCGGGCCCTAAATCAGACGTGTGGTCCCTTGGTGTTATATTATTTGAGCTTTGTATGGTATGTATCTGACATTATTCTATGTATTTGAGTTATCAGGTTGCTGCTGTGCAAAACATATTCTGTATATGTTTATTTTTTGTTGAGTGACCTTGTTTTTAAGAGAAAGGTGAGGATTAAAAATATTGAAACAAATTCAAAACAGCAAGAACAGTATGAACGTCATCTTACCAGAAATATATTATTCATAGGAAAAAATGATTTCACCTTTACCTCAATAATCTTGTAAATAGAGATGTTATATCAGGGAGGGCTAATGTAGTCCTCCAGATGCAGCTGGACTCCAACAACCATCAGTTTCAGCCATAATAGTCAATGGTCAGGAATGATGGTAGTTGTAGTCCAGCAGTGTCTGGTGGGCTACAGGTTCCTAACCCCAGTTATTTTACTGAGGGGCTTAATTTATTTTACTGCTTACTTGAAAGGGAATGAAACAGCATGTGGCATTTTTAGAAAAATTTGCATAAATTCTGAAATTTATTTATTTATATTTAGACACTTGGGCCGTGATTTTGTAAACTTCTCCTTCAGATTGCACCATTTGGTTCTGCCAAATGTTGAGGCTTTATAGCAAAATAATATGCTCTTGACATACCCTTATTGGAAAAATAAGGGTTATGTTGGATCTGTGACTTGATCTAGAATTCTCTAGGTTTAAGCAATGTCTAACAGTTTAAAAGCATTGTGGCACGCAACTTTCATTCATCTGATAAAATTTAGAGCGTAATTTGTTGCAAGGATAAAACTCTGCATATTTTGTTGACAGTTTCCTTCAGATAAAAGAAACAATGACCTATGACCTTTGTAAAATTAACCACCTTTTTACCTTAGGGCAGTGCTTCTCATGAAGCCAGAGCTGATTTTCTTTTTCACTACTCAAAATGCAACAACTGTAGTAATTAACGTGGTTACTGAAGAACAACCATACAAAAACAACAAAACCCTATATTATAATGATTTATATTCTATTAATTTATATTATAATTTATATTATATAATTATATCCCTGCATCATTGATTATTTTACCACATCTTTTATTTGAATAATATAATCAAATGTTAATTGATGATCTTCAAAATTTAGCATAACAGTTTCTAATGGGTATCCATCGGTTACTTACATCTGTGACCCCCAACCCTGTTTCCTCCTTTAAAAGTCCTATTGAATTCAGTGTTAGGTAGGCAGTAGGGCTAGGATTGCAGCCTAAGTCAGCAAACATGATTATGTAGAACAAAAACATTATCCCCACATATTTTTCTTTTAATGCAAACTTCAAGAGCATATAATGGCTGTGTGTTTTGTCATGAGCTTTTCATAATGACCTTTCTTTAACCACATACCTTACTGTTGCCTTTAGGGCAGAAAGCTGTTCCAGAGTTTGGATATAGCCGAAAGACTAAAACTTATACTTAATCTTGGTGAGTAATGTGAAAACAGCTGTGGGGCACAAAGACTTCATAAAATCTCAGATGAGCCCAGAAGTCGTGATACTGAGTTTGGGGGTGTAAATGCGTTCAGTGCATTGGAAAGTTAAACAGAACAGCACTACCATCGAGAAGGGGATAGTTACTGTTGAAGAGAATTTAACGATACGGCAAAAGTAGGAGCTGCTGCTTATCATGGTGATCTTGACTTCCTTTATTGCACCATTTGTAAAGATCAAGGAAGGGATCATTGCTGCCCCAAACAGGCACAAGTCCTAACATACTGCTTGCCTCTGCAGGATAACTTTTACAGATAATCAGCAAGAGACAAAAAATAGTGCGGCCTGTACCTGTGTGACTGCAACCAGGTTCTGCTCCTGCCCTTGCTACAGTGTGCCAAGTAGTTGACAACTTCTCTTCTAGTCTTGTGCAGGGAATGCAAGGCACAGTGGACAATAGTTGCCAAGGTTGACCAGTCCTTCACGCAGTGATTGGTTTGAAACGGAATAGGGCCTGACCACCTTTGACCCACCTCTTCCCTGCTTCTTGGGGCTGTTCTGACGTCTAGGCCATGGCAGATGTCTGGCCATGCCAATCCCCAATGCTGAACAGGTCTAGAAAATCCAGCTGTTGTCTGGAAAGCTGTAGCTGGGACACTTCTAACGGAATAAAACTGAATTTGTCGGTAGTGCCCTTATGTAATCTTCTCTCGTGTTAATCAGTGCATATTTACATTGATTACAAAACTTCACAGTGTTGTTTGATAGAGTAAATTTATTACAGGATTTACCGTATTTTTCGCCCTATATGGCGCACCTCGTTTTTTTCGGGGGAAATAAATTGCAAAAATATATATCCCCCCCCCCCGCCATGGGGCGGGGGAAGACCGAGCTTCCCCCGACCCCAGCCCCCAGAACAGGCTGCTATCCGCAAGCCTTGCGGATAGCAGCCGGGCTCGCAAGGCTTGCAGACATCTGCCCGAAGCACAGGGTGCGCTCCGGAGGACGCCCTGTGCTTCGGGCTGCAGGCTGCCGCCCGCAAGCATTGGGAGCCCGGCGGGAACTCCTGCCGGGCTCCCAAGGCTTGCGGATAGCTTCTGACGCCTCTCGCTCTCCAGGCTTCAGCGAAAGCCTGCATTCGCCCCATACATTTCCCCTTCTTTTTTGGAGGGGGAAAAGTGCGTCCTATAGGGCGAAAAATACGGTAGGTGCACGGACCTTTCTCTTACATACATGGCATGTTGTATGTTAACAGAGCTTAATTGTTAGAAGTGTATAAGAAGAAAATATTGCTATTGGTGGGTGGGTGTCTGTTTTTGTGTCTGCAACAGTCTGCTTTCCTGTTTCAGGAGTATATGGTTTGGTGTTGAGCCCCTAAATCAGTGATAGGCAATCAGTGGCCCTCTAGATGTTGCTGGACTGCATGTCCCATCTTCCTTTACCATCGGCCATGCTGGCTGGATCTGATGGGAGTTGGAGTCCTGCAAGGGCCACAGGTTGCCCACTCCTGCTCTAAGGAGGTGAAATATATTTATGGTTTACCGTATTTTTCGCCCCATAGGGCACACTGGCCCATAGGGCACACCTAGTTTTTTTTTTTGGGGGGGGGGAATAAAGAAAAAAAATTATTCCCCCCCAGGGGCGGGGGAAGCCCGAGCTTCCCCCGACCCCAGCCCCCAGAACAGACTGCTATCTGCAAGCCTAGGGAGCCCGGCGGAAAGACGCACCGGTCTCCCCAGGCTTGTGGCTTGTGGATATCTGCCCGAAGTCGCGCAGCTCTCCCACGGCTTGCTCAGCGCGCCCCAGGCTTCAGGATGCAGGCAGTTCTCCGCAAGCCTTGGGAGAGCTGTGCGACTTCGCGCCAGGCTCCCACGGCTTGCAGATAGCTTCCTGAAGCCTGGAGAGCAAGAGGGGTAGGTGCGCACTGACCCATCTCACTCTCCAGGCTTCAGCGAAAGCCTGCATTCGCCCCATAGGACACACACACATTTCCCCTTCATTTTTGGAGGGGGAAAAGTGCATCCTACAGGACGAAAAATACGGTATCTTTGAATAGTGTTACATTGCCAACATTTGTTCCTCCTCCTCTTCTTACTTACAGGATGTGTGGATGATATCATAACAGTCCTAGCTGAAGAACATGGTTGTCTTGACATCATTAAGGTTTGAATATATCCAGCACTCCCTCTTGCTTAAATTATAACTTTACTGTTTGTCACATTATTGGATTTCTTCCCTTGAAATGTTTTTTTGTTCTAAAATTCATTTCTCTTGCTCTGGCAGTCTTTCATGTTTTAATATTGTGTGTGTGTGTGTGTGTTATTGAAATCTCATCTTACTTGATAAGCTTGATATTTACCTGAGATTATACAACTTCAAAATAATAATTATACAAGTTTTACAATAAACCTGATCAGGCATATGTGGACCATACACAAATCCCACTCTTAGTGTTGTTGATTTTATTTGTTGAACTGGCACACTATAGTGAAGTGATAGCAAATTAGATGCTGTTAAGAGTTCAACTCCCATCAGCCCCCAACATGCATGGCCAGTGTTTAGTTGGAGTTGAAGTCCAAAAACACCTGGAAGGGACCTTGTTGGCTGCCCCTACTGCTACAAATCTACTATTTGGTCAGAGTTCAGCAAAAAAAAAAGAAAAAGAAAAGGTATAGTGGGACTGGGGACGCGGATAGCGCTGTGGGTTAAACCACAGAGCCTAGGACTTGCTGATCAGAAGGTTGGCGGTTCAAATCCCCACAATGGGGTGAGGTCCCGTTGCTCGATCCCTGCTCCTGCCAACCTAGCAGTTCGAAAGCACGTCAAAGTGCAAGTAGATAAATAGGTACCGCTCCGGCGGGAAGGTAAACGGCGTTTCCGTACACTGCTCTGGTTTGCCAGAAGCGGCTTAGTCATGCTGGCCACATGCTGTACGCCGGCTCCCTTGGCCAATAAAGCGAGATGAGTGCCGCAACCCCAGAGTCAGTCATGACTGGACCTAATGGTCAGGGGTCCCTTTATCTTTACCTTTATAGTGGGACTATTGATTTCAAAGTGATTGCTGAGTCTAAATACTCAGGTTGATATCTGCAAAGCTAATGTATGTTCATCATTAATGTGTGTCCGATAAATGAAAGTCCTTCTCTCTTGTCAAAATTAGTATATGATGAAAATCAGTTTGTCCACAAATTATATCCAACCCAGAAGATATAGGTTGAACCCTTGGCTCTTAGAATTCAAGAAAATCAAACTCCTGATTGCTTCATTTTGAACTGAAATGCATGCCTGTTTAAATGCTGCACTGAAGGGCATACGCTTGCTTCAACAACGATATCTATACGTTTCTCAACCAGGAACTTCCTGAAAATACTTTAACGCTACTGAAGAAGTGCCTTACATTCCACCCTTCTAAGCGGTGAGTGCACTTTTAAAGTACAGTGAATAATGATGCTTAAAATAAGGGAAATGCAACTGCCATGCTGCAGCCATCTGCTCCTACTTACCTAAAAATGAGAGCCATATATGCCGGTCTATTTTTACGTCTTCTTGCTAATTTTGCAGTTTGTGTCTATTAACAAAGACTCCAGTCCTGTTTATGTTTGTGTAGAGATGACAGTGCCTGGTTAATGTTGGCACAGCCACATCTATGAATCAATTATTTCACAAATTCTGCAAATCCCTATTTGCCACCAAGTCATCTGCAGCCAATCATGGATTCCCAAAAGCCATACCTCTGTGAAAACATTTGTTTGCAAACTTTATGAATATACTTGTTCTTGTTTTTTCATTCACACCTTATACAGTGGTACCTCGGGTTAAGTACTTACTTCGTTCCGGAGGTCCGTTCTTAACCTGAAACTGTTCTTAACCTGAAGACCACTTTAGCTAATGGGGCCTCCTGCTGCCGCCGAACTGCCGGAGCACGATTTCTGTTCTCATCCTGAAGCAAAGTTCTTAACCTGAAGCACTATTTCTGGGTTAGCAGAGTCTGTAACCTGAAGCGTATGTAACCTGAAGTGTATGTAACCTGAGGCACCACTGTAGATGAGTTTCTAGAGATAGAATGTGTGGTCTGCAAACTATCAGTGACAGCACCAGGCATCTGTTCCAGCGGTAGGGTAAGAATGCAGGGTTTAGATTCGATCACGTTCCCTTCCCCTCTTTGCTTAAATAAATGTTCAGTGCTCTTGTCGATAATCATACCCAAGGCATGTGCCCATCAGGCGTTAAAAGGTGTAGTTCTACAAGTAGGTAAAAAACAGCAGGCAGAAGCTTGTGTGTGTTTGGCATAAACTGGATGAGGAGGTAAGAAAGTTATGGAGAATTTAAAATATAATTTGCTGTAGCAATTTACGGTATGCTTAATTGTTTTTCTTCCAAGCGTTTTAGACATAAGCTTAATTCACGGGCCACTTCACATGCTACGATTAGCACTATTTCACAGCTCATAAGAGTGATCGCATAAGCAATGTTGTATGCTAGGAGGAAAGACATTCAGTATCTCAGGAGCGACTCCAGTAAATTGGAGGCGCTGAAACAGAAATTCATGTTCATGGAAATTGCTGTTGTGGGGCATAACTTCACCTAAGTAGTTAAATGCACAAACAAGCAACTGATTATAGCTTGAGGGCTGGCTGTATTTTTAGAAGGTAACACAGTTGCAAAACATTGTGGTTGGTAATTATTTTTATAACCTAGCTACAAAAAAAGAAAAGAATACAATGGAGACATTAAACGGCTAATTGGGAGAAAAACAAAAGAAATAATGCATCCATGGATTAGGCCTCATTGAACGCACTGAGGTGCCTGGACCTGCCTGCAGCTGCTGTCTGGGGACTTCCATCTGCCTGGACTTTAGGCTGCTGAGAGTAGCTTAGGGACGAGGACCTTATGAAGGCAGGCAGCATTGGTAACACCTGCTGCCCCAGCTTCTGGGCCAGCTCTATAAAGCCTGTCTTGGGGGCGAGGCCACCGTCCAAAGGGAGACACCAAAGGGTTTGTCCCTTGAGGGGGGGCAGCACTTCAGGGGTGGAATGAGGGCATGGGCCAGCCTCTTCGTGGTAAGAGCAGGGGTCAGCAAACTTTTTCAGCAGGGGGCCGGTCCACTGTCCCTCAGACCTTGTGGGGGGCCAGACTGTATTTTGAAAAAAATATATGATCAAATTCCTATGCCCCACAAATAACCCAGAGATGCATTTTAAATAAATGGACACATTCTACTCATGTAAAAACACGTTGATTCCTGGACTGTCCGCGGGCTGGATTTAGAAGGCGATTGGGCCGGATCCAGCTCCTGGCCCTTAGTTTGCCTACCCATGGGTAAGATCAATGTTTTTGAAGGGAATGTTTAAAATTGTTGTTTCAATTGTTAAGTGTGTTAGTATTAGTTTGCATACGTTAGCATTGTTAATGGTTTTAATTATTTGTTTTATGTATTTTGTGGATTTTTTATATTGTAATTTTATGTTGTGAACTGCCCTGAGAACCTACAGATAGGGTGGTATGCAAATTTAATAAATAATAATAATAGTAATAGTAATAAGGAAACACAGTAGGAAAGCTGCACAAGTTCTTAAATAAAGCAAAAAATGCACATTGTACCACATCTAATTTTACATTTGGATTTTCAAGAGTGTGTTTTCGAAACAGCTGATTTCCAAAAGAGATTTGATTCCCCCTCCTCCTTCCTTTTTCTTTTTCCTTAGACTTACTCCTGACAGGTTACTGAATGACCCTGTGTTTAGTGAAATCTCATCTTTATACCCAGCCTTCCACAAACCTTCCAGCCTTTTCTCACCCACTTTAAGATGTGCTAACTTAACTCTTCCTGAGGATATTAGCCAGCTGTTTAAAGGTAAAAATGAGGTAACAGATTTAAAGTCTAGGATTAATCATGATCTAATATATAATTTGTCATCATGGGCAAATTTTCAGTTTGCAAGCTGTCGACATAATGTGTATTTCTGTGTGAATATTTTCTGGTTGTTGAGGAATATTGTGAGCATGTACAGTATGTTTAGGCACCATTGGTTTGGTGGCGGAATATATCTTGCAAAGTGGTAGGTGAATTTGGACAATTGTATCAAAATCTTGGGTTTCCTTCAACAACATGCGTTAGATGACCCCCAATTTAATTCTACAACAATCCTGTGAGGCAAGTCAGATCACAAATTAGCAATTTGTTCAAAGCCACCCTGTTCAAAGCTCTCTGTCCAGCAGTCTTCAATTGCAGGATTCTCCAATAAATAAAAAAAATGGGTTGGATCCAGATGTCATTTCTTCCAACAGGAGCATCCTTGTCAGCAGAAGGGGAGGAGGAAACATTTGCTGATTTTCCTTTTACATCTCCCAGAAGCACTTCCCACACTCTTCTGGAGGGTTGGGGCGGACCCCCAGGAACAATATGGGAAGGAGAGAAATCAGCTAAGGTTGTCTTCCCCGTGCCAGGGAGGGACTTTCACTAAATCAGGAGCCTCATATAGACAGGAGAAGCCTTTTAGTGTATGAAGGGAGATGACATCCAGAAAAAGAATTTCTTTGGTTCATAATACTATGTAGTCTTAAAGTGAAGAAGTGTGCAAAGCTATCTGGGTAGGGTTTTTTTGTTTTTGGCTTAAAACTGCTTTCCCTTTTGATGTCTGGTATTTCCAAGCTTCTTTGCACTGATCTTTTGTCTTCTCTGGTCCACGTGATCCCAAATCCTTCCACTCCTCAGACATGCCCCGCAACAGTGGAGTAATAATAATAATAATAATGATGATGATGATGATGATGATGTTTATACCACACCCATCTGGCTGGGTCTCCCCAGCCACTCTGGGAGGCTTCCAACAGAATATAAAAACACGATAAAACATCAAACTTTAAAAACTTTCCTAAACAGTGCTACCTTCAGATGTCTTCTAAAAGTCCGATAGTTGTTTATTTCCTTGACATCTGATGGGAGGGTTTTCCACAGGGCAGGTGCTACTACCAAGAAGGCCCTCTGTCTGGTTCCCTGTAACCTCACGTCTCACAGTGAGGGAACCACCAGAAGGCCCTTGGCGCTGGATCTCAGTGTCCGGGCTGAACGATGGGGGTGGAGACGCTCCTTTGGGTATCATGGGCTGAGGCTGTTTAGGGCTTTAAAGGTTAGCACCAACACTTTGAATTGTGCTTGGAAACGTGCTGGAGGTGAAATATCCAAGCTGTGGAGCTAGCGTGCTTATTTTCCCCTCCAACAGTGTTCCTTCCCTTTCTGCTGTAGCCATTCAGCTTGAGCAGGACTTTGGATCTGGCAGTTCTGTTGCTCCAAATTCTCCCTCTGTTTGCCCCAATAGGATTGTTCTGCCCAGCTATCTTTCAGTCAGAGATTGTTGTTAAATTGAAACACACACAAATTTCGGAGGAACTCAGTGAACATTAAGCGTTCTGTTCTTTACTGTCACTGCATCCCATTAAACCAGAGGAGAGAAGCCTTTTTTTAAGTAACGAAGCATTTAATAAATGTTTCCCTGGTGTATATCATTTCTGCTATCAGATAAAGATGGAGATATTCTGTCACTGCCCGCCCAAGCGACTCCATAGTTTGTCCAGCTGCTTTTGTTTTCCCAGGGATTTTCCATCTAGCACTTCCAAAGGGAAGATCATTTATCTCTAATAACATGGTCTGAAGAATTGCTCCTCAGACCTATTACTCTGTTTCTAGCAGCAACAGCAACAGTGTTTTCAGTGCTGGGGGAAGGAGGACTGGAAAGTTTATAACGCTGTCTTTGTTGGCTTCTGTTAATAGAGGAAAACTCTGATTACCTAGCAGAAAGGTCGATAGAAGAAGTTTATTATCTCTGGTGCTTGGCTGGAGGAGACTTGGAGAAAGAGCTTGTCAACAAGGAAATCATTCATTCGAAACCACCCATCTGCACTCTTCCCATGTAAGAAACAAAAAAACCCCCCGGATTTTAGGAATGGAAGCATGAAGTAAAAAAGTTAAACAATACAGTGAAGTGAAAGTGGCTTTAAAGGGGAAAATAGAAGTCCAGAGTCTGAAAAACAGTTGCGGTGTCAAGCACCATGCAATCCTTTAGAACCATAGCTTGAAAGCAGAGCCACACTTTGCCTGCACAAAATCCCAGTGTTCAATTCCTAGTATCTCCAGGTGGACAGGGCTGGATTAACCATTAAGCAAAATAAGCACGCGCTTAGGGCATCAAGGAAAGGGGGGGCACCACATAAATTTTTCATTGTCAGTTTTTTAACATGAATGGTCACAAATTGCTCAGCTGAGCATCATTTTTTCAGTTGAAGTGTATTCAAAACCCCAACAGGAAAGCTGTGCTGTTGCAACAAGCCAGGCTGCATGCCTTATCTCTACCAAGTGTAGAAGTAGATGTGTTATGTAAGATTAGTCTTGAGGCTTTGATGAAAGGTTTTGCAATTAGAAAATGCGGGAGGAAACTTTTCCAAATATAAATAAAATGGAAGTGTACGGAAATAAACATTAGTTTCCATCTTGTTGCAGGTTGTGTTTTGTTTCAAAAAATAAAATGTTATTTTACAGTTTTTATTTTGAATTGAATATATATGGAGGCGCCATATATGTTTTAGGCCTCCAAAGGTCTCAATCTGGCCCTACAGGCAGGACAAGGAAATAGTTCTCTGCGAATCCCTGGAGAGCCGCCAGTCAATGTATACAATACTTTAATATGTCTCCAAACCAGTGTTGGCTCTAGATGATATGGAACCTGAAGGGGGGATTTTTTTTTTGGGGGGGGGACGGAATTGGCAATTCCTGCCTGCCATTCAATGGCTGGTCTCCAAATCCTGGGGTTGGGCACATGATTTCATTGTTTTTAAAGGCTCATTTAAATGAAGGCTTGCTCATCAGTGACTTGCATCCCAATTTTAGATTGCAGAATTTGCTCTGTTCCTGTTTAAACTTCTGCTTTAAATTCCCAGCTCAGCTCAAATAAACTTCATTTAGGTGCAAGCTTCCCTAAATCTGAAGGCGAGCAAAATGCAATCTATATCAAATGCCAGTGGAAATAAAACAGAAGCACCCCCATTCAAAACAAGACAAGGATTGGAGTTGGGAGAAATTGCCCTTTCCCCCAAAAAAACCAGCAAGGGTTCATGTAAACTAGATGTAGTAATTTTGGGGTTTGATTCACTATTTTATTCACCATTATTCAGCCCCTCTAGTGCCTATATAAATATATACCTTTAGATATAAAATAGGACCTATATAAAGATGTCTTCATGAAAATCTATCTTCTCAAATCATTTTGATCTGTGACTTTTTTCCCTTTCTTCCTAGTTTTCTGTTTGAGGATGGGGAGAGCTTTGGACAAGGGCGGGATAGAAGCTTCCTTTTCGACGACACAACTGTGACTCTCTCCCTCTGCCAGCTCAGAAACGTAAGAATAATAGAATCACAGAACTGTAGAATTGGAAGGGAACCAGAGGATCATCTAGTCCAACCCCCTTTCATTACAGGAATATGCAGCTGTCCCACATGGCAACCTGCAACCTTGGTATTATTACCACGCTCTAACCAGCTGAGCTATCCATGTGCTGAAATATTTGCAGTTTATATATTTTCCTGACCAAGAATGTAAATGGTTGCAGGAAAAGGGGTGTCTCAAACTGAGCCAGTGGTCTTAAGTTAGTCATGTCTGTTGATTTCAGTGCATCTTCTCTGACTAGGACTTAGTGGATGCTACCCCCAGAGCTTTCAAAATACTTGAGCACATCTCATTTTTCTCCTCACTTTTCCCCATTCAATTTTCATTATTTAATTACAAATTCACTTACTCATTTGCTTTTGTTGGAATGCAGTAACTTAGTCATCTTGTCATAGCGGTTTAAGACTGAACTCAGGCTTAGAACTTTTCTTTATTTTGGTCTTAAAAGGTAAAGGTACCCCTGCCCATACGGGCCAGTCTTGACAGACTCTGGGGTTGTGCGCCCATCTCACTTAAGAGGCCAGGGGCCAGCGCTGTCCAGAGACACTTCTGGGTCACGTGGCCAGCGTGACATCGCTGCTCTGGCCAGAGCCAGAGCCAGAGCCGCACACGGAAACGCCGTTTACCTTCCCGCTGGTAAGCGGTCCCTATTTATCTACTTGCACCCGGAGGTGCTTTCAAACTGCTAGGTTGGCAGGCGCTGGGACCGAGCAGCGGGAGCGCACCCCGCCGCAGGGATTCGAACCGCCGACCTTTCGATCGGCAAGCCCTAGGCGCTGAGGCTTTAACCCACAGCGCCACCTGGTCTTAAGTTTTTATAAAATGTGTTTGCCATGTTTAGGAATCAGATGGAGTATTCTTAACATTGCTGGCAAAAGTTTGACATTTGCGGGGTTCTGAATCATTACTAGCTGAGGGGGTATGGAGAGAATTAGGAGATTCATGAAGATATTTAAATCTGTGTGCTATTTTTTGTTAGTCTGTTTGACAATGTTCATAATTCATCTGCATAAACTGCGTGATAGGGTATTCCAGACCCTGACTGGGAGGTCCATTTTGATGGTTTTTCACAATTTCTTGAAAGAATTTCGCTCCCAACAGCCATTTGATATCAATCTGATGATTTTGAACTCTTGACTTCGTAGAGCTGAGCTTTGTGGTGTTCAGTTTTATTGTGAACGTCTTCTACTTCTTGGTCTTTTTATTTTTAAGTTCCCTTATGCATTTTTTTTAAACAAACAGGGTGGGATAGAAGTGTTTACATAAATCCATATGTAACTTGAACAAAAAATTAAAAGCAGTCATTTTATGAACAACAAAAGGAAACATGAAAACATTCGTTTAGTGTATTAACAGGCATTCTGTGTTTTTCATCAACACATAAAAATCTGAACAAATAAAAGACTTTTGTTATTTCACCGAGCTTTTCCTCACATTGAAATGCCAGTAGAAATTGATATATATGCTAAATACAGAGAACTTTCTCTTTGGGGAAGATCTGGTCTGACTCTCACTAATCTCCTAGCCAAACTTTGCAGTATTAGCTGAACGATTTTCTTTAGCAATTGGAATTCTCCAAGCCCTGCTGCTGGAATAGACTGTAATCAAAAGAGGATCAGTGCTGCATGATGTAAAGAGTTTTAAACTGCACTGCAAATCCCAAGAGAAGATTGTGCTGCAGTTTCTGACTAGGGCATGAATTGTATAAGAACATAGTCCAAAAGGTGATATTAAACTTAATCACGCTGCACCCCAGACTAAAGTTAATTTAACACCTGATCTTTGGGGCTATAGGCAGCAGAGCCCTGGCAGCTTCAAAAGACCATCATCACCTCAGTAGTTTTATTAATTTGATTTATTTTATTTCAGTGTATGTTTTTCAGGTTGCATCAGAACATTTTCTAATGCCCGAGCGAGTGATCTAATTTAGCATGTTTATTTTCCTTGTGTTTAGTAAACAAAGCTAAATATGTTAAAAGTACCAGACTTAACCAGGCTTATATTTGCAGTTGGCATCCATCCATGCTTCCTAAGGAACTTAGGAAATGGATTCTTCTTCCTCTCTCTCTTTGTTTGTGTGTGTGTGTGTTTGTGTGTGTGTGTGTGTGTGTGTGTGTTGTTTCCTAGTAATCGGCATTCAGATGCATGCCAGCTGAAAGTAACATATTCATCATGACTTGAATATAATAACTTGCAGCCTTTGGTAGGCAAATCCATAGAGGATAAGGCTAATATCCTTTTAGAGGGATTTCACAATCTCACAGCCCAGGTCCAAGCCTTAGTTGTGGTTAAGGGATAGCTAGTACTATGCCTTCACCTGTTTAAATAGCTAATTTTGTTTCTTTTGACCCTTTTTTGAGGGCTAAATGAGCAAGAATTGTTTCTGAAGGCTCAAACAAGCAAGATAGTATTTTGAATTCATGTCCAAGATAAACACAGAGTAGATTAGGCTTCTCAGATCTGGTGCCCTCCAAATGTTTTTGAGCTTTCATCCATCATCCCTGATCATGCTGGCTTGGGCTGTTGGGAGTTGTAGGTCTCAACATCTGAACAACGCCAAGTTAGGGAAGGCTGGAATAGATAACTGACTTGACAAAACGGTCATTGTTGCTGTTGGCATTTTTCGGTGGTCGAGATGCCAGCTGGCTAGCCCCCAGCTGGATCATGCCCTTCCAGCCATGACGAACCCCCGACCTCTGGTGCGACGTAAATCAGCAACTCAGACTTCAAAGCCTGAGCACACTATATCAGCAGAGCATACTGCTCAAACAGAAGAGGCATGAGGCTTGTGGAAACATACTAACAAGCTACGGATTTATTAAACATAAATCAGGACAAAAGAAACATGTCGTCTCACTTTCCATCTCCTCAGAGAGAGAGTCAAAAGCAAAAGCAATACACCACGGAAGTTCCCAGCAAACTGTGCTGGAATGTAAACAGACATGTGACACGCAACAGTTCCATGTCAGCAACTAAAGGTAGAATGGAAATTTCCAACAATTGTTTGCTTACATTAAATGCAGAATGTAATTTTGAGTGTTTTTGTGACCTTCCACAGAGGCTGAAAGATGTCAGTGGAGAAGCGTTTTATCCATTGCTTGAAGATGAGTAAGTACATAGAATAAGCCATTTTCTTTGAGATCTTAGACTAGGGGTGGCTAACATCTCGTGTGGGAATATGTGTGAGTCTGGAATACAGCCCCCAAGGGGTTGACCAATGATGAATGTGGCCCTCGAGTCAAAAAAGGGTAGCATCCATTGGGCTATGGTATTCCTGTCCACTCTGCCTATTTCTTGGTGATCTGTGTGACTGGCATATCAGAAGGAAAATACTAGTTTAAATTAGAGGTCAGTGCTCTAAACAATTTGTTTACTGTTGGATCATTGAGATTTTTGGAATGTTTCCCGCTGGTCAGGATTGTGAAGCAGCAGAAGTCATTGATCCATTTTTGGTTCTGTTGTGGGAACAGAAACCCTTGCTTTCATTAGATTAGCCCCCAGCTTTAAATAAAACTGCTGAGTAAACAGGTATGATGTTCAGAGCTGGTAATATATTTCTATCTAGCATGTTATTTATTGATCATTGCAAAAAAAAGTATTCTGACTTATAAATTATGAGATTGTCTCCATTTAGAATAAGAGAGGAAGAGAATTGATTTCACTTCTGAGTGTGTGTGATGATGATCTTAATTGCTTCAGCTTTTCCCAATTTCTTCTATAGTTAATTCAGTGTATTGGGGCAAAAGAAATAAAATAAATCACAACCACATCCTCTATTATCTTTTCAGCCAGTCAAATATACCCCATTCAAACAGTAATAATGAATTATCTGCTGCTGCTAATCTTCCTCTTATTATCCGAGAGCGGGATACAGAATACCAGCTAAACAGAATTGTCCTTTTTGACAGGCTGCTGAAGGTGCGTAGCACTAACAAAATTTGTATACAATTTCCCTCATATACTGTGTTTATATCTTCATTTTGACCTCAATGCTTCCTGCAGTGAGATATGATATATGTCTCATTCATTTCTCTTTAGACATCAACACCAGGTGTGTTTCTTAAGAATCTGTATGTGGATGTACATGTTTGTGTGTATATTATTATTATTATTATTATTATTAAAGATATAGATTCAAACAGTATAGAAATACAAGATGCAGTTTGAAAGTATTTCCAGTCCTGTAAAATGATATGTTGTCTCCAGGCCTATCCATACAAAAAGAATCAAATTTGGAAAGAAGCCAGAGTCGACATTCCTCCACTAATGAGAGGTCTAACGTGGGCTGCCTTACTTGGAGTAGAGGTAAGAAAGAGAGAGAGAGAGAGAGAGAGAGAGAGAGAGAGAGAGATTCTTAATTGCAAACTGCAGAGGCTGCTGATAATAACTGTGCAATGATTGCAGTTTCCCTGAGAGATAGCTGAATAATGTTTTGCCCAACTTCCCTACTCCTACAGAGATACAGGAGCAGGCTTAGTTGGGGGAAAGGAAAACAATTCAGTGGGATTATGGTGCGTGCATGCGGGCATGAACATATATGCAAGATACGGCTTGATGAGGAAATAGCCCTTCCTTACTCTTGAATCCTATTTTTGGGGAGAGGCAGAGCATTTATTATTCCAGTTTTTATACCGCATTGTCACAGAAATGTGCCCAAAACAGCTCCCAATATGGTTGCATCATTTAATTCAGAATGCACCCCCCCCCATTCTCTCCCCAACACCACCAGTCCCATCCAAGTGTAATCTTTCCTTTCTCCCACTCCACTTCTCAGCATTCAGTCTCTTTGTGTGTTTGGAGTGGGGTAAAGTTCAGGATCAAAAGATACTTTGCCCCAGTTCCAGGCAATATGTATGGGGGAAGCATACCCATATGGCGTGCTTGTCCTAGTTTTGACATCCACACAGGGTCACAAGTGTCCGAAAACAGCCTGTGGCCATGAAATTGTAGAGTTTGTTACTGTATTTTAGTAAAGGAATTGTGCATTGTTCTGAGAGAAGGGTTTGGGTGATGGGCGGGGAGAGCCCTCCATCTGATCCAGAGAATAATTTGGACCACTTGCCAAAACTCCCATCAGAACCCTGCATGAATGAGTTTTGCTGGCATTTCTGTTAGTGCCGCATTTGTAGCATTAATTCTAGCAATGAGTTCAGTTGCACATGTATGTTCTTACCGCTTTGATGTCTTATGGGTTTTAGGGTGACATTCAAGCAAAGTATGACGCTATTGACAAGGACACTCCAATTCCTACAGATAGACAAGTAAGAGTCTTCTTTTCATATGATCACCTGTGAAATTATGAAAATACATTCAAGTACAACTTAATTATTGGACAGGTAATAAAATAAACTTTCTGGCACACAAAACCCTTCACAATGTATAGTGGTACCTCGGGTTAAGTACTTAATTTGTTCCAGAGGTCCGTTCTTAACCTGAAACTGTTCTTAACCTGAAGCACTACTGTAGCTAATGGGGCCTCCTGCTGCCGCCGCACTGCTGGATCACGATTTCTGTTCTCATCCTGAAGCAAAGTTCTTAACCCAAGGTACTAGTTCTGGCTTAGCGGAGTCTGTAACCTGATGCGTATGTAACCTGAAGCGTATGTAACCCGAGGTACCACTGTACTTCAAAAGAGTAATGGAACAATAAAATCTATCAGAATCCTTCATCTGTATGGTTCTGCTGAAGAGGGAGACTCTGTTTGTGCTGGTGTGCATTTGCGCAAGAACATGTATGCGCCTGAGTGTGAGGTGGCCCCTATTGACAAGAGTTTTGGGATGCCAGTGGAAAAATGTTACCCTCAACAACACCAAGATACCCTATGGGTTTGTGGCATAATCGACCTATTGTGCTCTCTTAGGTGGCTTTTGCACAAAACTTTCCTTATTTCCCATGACTTCTTCCATTCTCCCATTCAGTGATATGCAAAGAACAGCAGTTTTGGGAGGACATATTCTCAGATCCACCCTGGAACTAGTATGGGAGACTAAAACAGATGGAAACAGATGCCTGCTTTGAACTCTATGAACCCAGAGCAGAATTGAGCATACATTCCACTTTGGAGCTTTGTTATAGTACTTCTCTCACCCTCCTTTTCTGTGCTTGCCTATATCGTAGATTGAAGTTGACATTCCTCGCTGCCATCAGTATGATGAATTGCTGTCATCGCCGGAGGGTCACGCAAAATTTAGACGGGTACTGAAAGCATGGGTAGTTTCGCATCCCGGTCTTGTATATTGGCAAGGTTAGTTCAGCTGACTTACTATGCTGAGGAATTATTAATTTTTTAATCTTAAATTTACTTAAGCAATCAGGACCATATTTTATGTTTTCTTTCTATGCTGTAGAATAAACCACAACAACATATATATATATATATTTAGCTTTAGATATAAGAAATGCAGTAATTCAATCTGTTGGCTTTAAAAAAACAAACCCGAGTTTTGTGAATTTTCATGGAATTAAGAATTGTTGACTCTTCTGTTGTTTTCATGCTGTGCTTTAAAATATCAGTTAGATTATTTCCACATAGTGAATAAATTGTAGCTAAACAGAGTAATGATCAACATCTCAATTACCACCTTTAAGTAATGATTTATAGAATGTAATATACCTGGAGTTTTTCTGCAGTTGGTGGACATTACAGAAGTGGGGGGGGGGGACAGACAAGTAAAATAAATTTTACTTCAGGATCGCTTCACACATTATGCTTTTTCAGGCAAATACATATTGCTGCATGCGTGAAACACTTGAAAAAATATACACATTCTCTATACAGAGCATATGGCTGTGTTGGGGTGAGTGAAGTAAAACTGAGGACTGCGTAATATCTGGCAAATCACATTAACATCATTGGTGCATTCATTTGTTTTCATCCCTTGTAGGTCTTGACTCCCTTTGTGCGCCGTTCTTATACTTGAATTTCAACAATGAAGGTAAGCATTTTCCACTCTTAGTTAGTTGTTCTCTCCAGACGAGATGTCTGCTATTTCCCATCTCTCATCTCTCCTCATCCTGTAAATAGTTCCTGCATGCGCTGAACTCCAGAACCTACATAGACAGGATGTCTCATATAATATTGTCACAACTGCTCCCTCATATCTGGCTTTCGTGGTTCACCGGTAATGTAGGGATTTCAGCAACATGAGAACCAGCTGGTTCATTGCATACTAGCATAACTTTTCCACTTGGATTGCTGTTGCAAACATGAGAATACGCACATGATTTCTGCTGTACTTCTAATGCTTTGTTATGCCATTGTTGCTTATTCTTTTTAAGCCGCTTTGGTATTCATTACATAGAAAGCAGCATAAAAATACAGTCAACCAGTCATTCACCATCAAAAGAATGTGTAGATGCATTGTACAGAGATCATACGACTCGGGAACTTTGCTAATTGCTTCCACCACATCCTGTGTTGATCTGATGCGAAATTCATTACGGAACATAGTTGGGTGTTTTATGTACGTGAAGAAGGCTATTATATGTGTTATATGTATGTTAATGAGGATGCGGGTGGCGCTGTGGGTTAAACCACAGAGCCTAGGACTTGCCGATCAGAAGGTCGGCGGTTCGAATCCCTGTTGCTCGGTCCCTGCTCCTGCCAACCTAGCAGTTCGAAAGCATGTCAAAGTGCAAGTAGATAAATAGGTATCGCTCTGGCGGGAAGGTAAACGGTGTTTCCGTGCGCTGATTTGGTTCGCCAGAAGCGGCTTAGTCATGCTGGCCACATGACATGGAAGCTGTACACCGGCTCCCTCGGCCAATAAAGCGAGATGAGCGCCACAACCCCAGAATTGGCCACGACTGGACCTAATGGTCAGGGGTCCCTTTACCTTTATATGTGTTAATATAGGTGCCCCTTTGTCAGGTCCCTGATACACTTGCTGGTGCCCTGGCTTGGAAAAATGCAGGGAAATGTTCTAGCAGAAACCGATTGCCCACCTACTTCTGGCATCTCCCCTTTGTAAGCCTTCTCACTTCTGACTGGGGTGGGTTATGGGAGTGTGGTATAGGTGGGGAGGGTCTCTGAAAATCAGAGGAGGTGCTGTACACAAGCAGAGGTCTTACCTTTGGAAGAGAATTTTCAGGGGTTTGCTGGGGAAAGGGGAGGGTGGGAAAGTGACTTCTGCATGCTTTACGCAAGACCCAACCCTCTTTTTTTCATGGGTAGTTGTTAATTTTTGCAAATGTTTTTTAAATTACAGGAGCCTTTCGCATTCACAATGTAGCTTATGAAATAAAGTGTAATTTTACTGTAACAATAATAATGTTATCTTTGCCTAATTATCTCCTCTTCTTTTTTAAAGCCCTGGCCTATGCCTGTATGTCTGCCTTTATTCCAAAATACCTGTATAACTTCTTTCTGAAAGACAATTCTCATGTGATTCAAGGTAGGTTTTCTGTTGAACCTCCTTTTTAGAAGTCTGCCTTGATAGGTCTTATATAGCTTCACATGTATAGGGAGGTATTCAACTAAATTTTAACTGAGAGTAGACCATTGAAATTAATGGACCTAACTTAGTCATGTTCATTAATTTTAGTGGGTCCGCTCTGTCTCCACACTGTACATCATCTTCAACGCCTCTCTTGTTAATATAGTATAACAGTATAGGGTGATTGTTAGATGTTAGCCATACTTAAATTAGATCAATTGAAATCAATCAAGAAGTAACTTAAATCCACTTATTTCAATGGTTTTGCTCCAAGTATGACTTAGAGCAGGGCTGTCCAACAGGTCGGTCGCAATCTACTGGTCGATTGTGGGATGCCCCTGCTCAATCCTGCTCAATCGCTGGAGCCTCCCTCTAAAAAACTTGGACAGCCCTGACTTAGAGGATATGTTGGGTAATATGCGACTGATATTTGTTAGTATGGTTTTGATCATCTCCATCAGATTCTGGGTGGTATTCAACCACGTTCTCTTCAGAACAGACCCACTAAAAGCTTATACCGTGGGGAAAGCTTTACTTCCTCTCTCATACCACTAGAGCTCAAGGATGTCCACTGAGGCTGAATGTTCAAAGACTCGGGACAGACAAAAGAACATAATTCTTCACGCATCACATAATTAAATTGTGGAACTCACTCCTACATGAAACAGTGATGGTCACGCAACTTGGATGGCTTTAAAAGAGGATGAGATACAAGAGTTTGTTAAAATTTAGGCTTAGCAGCTTGTTAGATCAACGCAAATTTAATTAATGCACTTTTTATTATTTCCAATTTCATTTATAACAATTTTAACTGCTATTGTGCATGTAGTATCTTCATTACTCTTCCTTAGGCAGAGCTTCTTTTCTAACATGGATACCTTGTGACCCTTTTAACTGGCGATTGAACCTGACTCCTAGTGTGTGCAAAATACATACAGTACTCTGGTGCTGACGTTTCCTCAAAGGTAGAGCCTTCTCCCTCCCCAGCAGCTTGTGCTTCTTTCCTGCATATGAAATAAATTGGATAAAATATAGAAATGGCACATGTAGCAGATCCAAACGACTTCTTTTAAAGTCAGACGCTTATGGTGCCTTTTGAAAATTCCTGAAAAATATATCTGTAGCTCAGTCTGGAACAAAACAGAAATACCCTCATGGCTCTTGGCACTTAGAAGCTGTTGAAACTGTAATGCAAATAGCAAGACAAGATGAGGTGTGGTCACGGACTACACAGGGTGACAAGAAAAAACCTTCAGTGCAAACACAATCTATGTCTCATTTCTAGAAGGAAAATAGACCTGTATGTGTTTAAGTATTCTACAAAGGAATAAAGTTGATGGGACTAGTATTTTTTTAAAAAAAACAGAAGCGGAAATAACAGAAGATAAAAAAAAACCCTGTTTAGTTTGGAAATAGCATGCTTTAAGGTTAGATAATAGAACTGTAATTTAATTGTACAGGGTAAACAACTTAAGAACTTCCTGCTCTGTACGCTTTCATAAAAGCTTAGAGATGTTTAAAGGATGAAAGAAACTAGTTTTGTAAATGGAAAACTTTATATTTGGAAGTGTCCCTCCTCCCAGACATTTAGTCTACTCATGGTACAGTGGTACCTTGGGTTAAGTACTTAATTTGTTCCGGAGGTCCATTCTTAACCTGAAACTGTTCTTAACCTGAAGCACCACTTTAGCTAATGGGGCCTCCTGCTGCTGCCGCGCTGCCGGAACACAATTTCTGTTCTCATCCTGAAGCAAAGTACTTAACCCGAGGTAATATTTCTGGGTTAGCAGAGTCTGTAACCTGAAGTGTATGTAACCTGACGCGTATGTAACCCGAGGTACCACTGTATTTGCACCACTTGAAATAAAAAATGGCAGTCTTTTATGAGTCTTTTACAATATATAGAAATCGATACAGGTTTCAGGAGGCCACAGTGGTGCTTTGTTAGAAAACCCGTGAGTAACTGTTCCTAAACCCCTGAATATTCAAGGGGTGGTTCGTAAAGGCATCAGCCCCACACAGTGGCCTTCAAAGTAAATTTGGGCTATTGATAGGTTCACAATCCAGCCAGCGTCACATGGGGACGCTGATTGTATGAACCACCAGTACTTCTTGTGGCTAAACATATGTGATTACAGTAGTTCTTAGAAGTGTGACTTGTTATTGCACAAAATTGTGACTGCTGCGTATATGCATCCCACAATGAAGCATGAGTTTAGAAATCAGTGCCTCCATGTGCTTTTGGTTGCAAGTCTTTGACAGCCCCTAACTCTTAAGGTGTCTGTAGTATGGGAACTGTCAGCCTTAAGATGAGGGGTACGCATAGAATCACCACTTTCTTGTCGATGTGTCGCACACAGCCTTGGTATAGGCTTTTTCAGATTTTGAGAATGCAAAACCTGTTGAAAGTTTACAGCTAAAATATACTGAAGGAATAATTTGTATCATCTAAGCTAATGCTTTTTTGGCTGATCCCAGCCAATAGATTTTCATGGAAAGACGTGTGCCTTCAATAGACACTTAATTAACCATGTAATCCCGCAAAGCAATTATATTTTATGAGCCTTGCTGTTCAAATAAAGATGGTATTTAACAAGGTATAGCATATCCATCTAGAACCACTGAAGGCACGAATCCCTTGTTTGAAAAGAAATGTGTTTTTAGGAAACTAATTGTACATTTGTTTTCATCAGCACATAGCCGAGTTTATGCGATTAGTCGCTTTAAATACTTTACCTGTGGTTGGTGAATTCATTAGGAACGTAAATATGTTAACACTACATTCGGAGAAAGGTATATAAATTAAGGATCGTTTCAGGGGCTTAGAGATAATGCAGTACTGAAGGATCACGTGGGTTTTCATACCAAAATAAAAGTACTCCCCAAAGCTCTGAGGCAAAAATAGAAGTAAGAATGCATTTTATTTATTAAATTTCTTTACAGTACTCCTTTTCACCCGAGGATCACAGGCTGGTTACTGTATAAAAACACAAAAATACATAATGGTGACAAGCAAAAACAGTAACTCCCTACAGTTTAAAAGGCCATGGATTATTTAATTAGCTATAAGTAGCAGGGTGCTATTGTGGTCACATCCAGCTTATGGACTTCCCATTGGCATCTGGTGGACCACTGAGAGAACAGGATGCTGGACTAGGTAGACCTTTGATCTGGTCCAGTATGGCTCCTACAACTGATGGACTGAGCGTCAATTGACTGTAGCAACAAACGCAAAACCTGCTTTGTAAAAAACACTGATCTTATGAGAAGATACACTAATATTTTATTGGAAGTGCTACATAGAAACCAGGAGATCAAAATATCAAGCACCATAAATATGTTCAATGATCCTTTATGTATTATGATTGGTATAAAACAGATGGCCATAAACTGCTGCTCGCTACCGTTACAAATACTATCATAATCACACACCTGGCAAGCACAGATTAAAAGTAAATTATTTTTAACACCTGAAGTAAACTTTCTAACAGCATGTCAAAGTGTTTAATGTTGTCCTATTAAAGAGGATGTAAAATGTATGCATACGGAAATCATGTACATACAAACTGCACATATGTACAAAATCTACTTCAATGTTTGTGTTCCCCCCCCCCCTTTTCCCCTTCTTTTAAGGGAAGGGAATAAATACTGAAACATAATATTGATGTGATTGCAGGCCACTTATAGTAAATATTTTGAGCTTGTTTCCTTGTGTTCTCTTTGTAATAGGGGATTCCACCAAGCAGACTTAGTTTCTGATCCCTAAGGCCTAAATTCCGAGTGAAAGGTTTTCTAATATGTCTTTCCTTTTCTATCGCTCTTCCAGAATACCTGACAGTTTTCTCCCAGATGATTGCATTCCATGACCCCGAGCTGAGTAACCATCTCAACGAAATTGGCTTCATTCCAGATGTAAGTGGAAATGCTTCTTGTGCGTTTTTAATAAATAGCAGTAGGGAAAGGGAAAGTGGGGTCAGTCTCAAAGGTTTGTTTCTGCATATCACAACCCAAAACAAATTTGATGCAAGAAAGCTTCAGAACCTGATAGGAGCTGCCGGTGCAATTAGTTGGTGTTGTACCACTTAACATGCTATCACTGTCAAATCAGTATAGTGTGGTGGAATTCAGCTAAATTTTAATCAGAGTAATTAATGGCTCTGACTTAGCCACGTTCATTGATTTAAGTGGCTCTACTCTGAGTAGTGTTGATGTCTATGTAGAAGCATTTGAATTGCAGTTATGTTCAAAGTCTGCAAGCAGAATTTCCTGGGAGTTCACCTTCCCATGTCTCAGTCCTTGATGCAAGGAGGTTTACAGTCTGAAGAAGAGTATATGGGGAGAGTATATAATTACATGGAAAACAAGCTATCTGCAAAACTGTATTTTCCATACAAATGGGTTTGCTATCCTACAATAAGCCTAATAGGAGCTGTGTGTCTCACTTGGAAAATAAAATTGATACCGGCGACTCATCAGGATCTATCTAGGTTGAAGCATATGCACTTCAGCAGTGATCTGAACCAGATTTTCATGCTTGAGTACTAATCCTATCAAATTGAACACTGATAAATCTTCCAGGTTCCTGCTGTGCAAGAGATTATTTCTTGCCACTCTGCCATTTGTTTTTATATTATAGAGCTCTTGAATAGAGTCTTGAACACTACTGAGCAGCAAGTATTGTTATTGGTCACAATGTCTGCCTGAAGTATTATGTGGCGAAAAGTGAGCAGGGTTTCTTAAAAACAACAACACCGAACAATAACTATTGTATACATTTTATAAAATCTTACACTGTGTTATGAAAATGTCCATATTTCCTGTGTAATTCTGACATGAAAACAATAATCTCTTAACCTAAAGGATCCTTACTACCAAAACATGAACTTGTATGTTTAAATTATTCAGTCACAGTTTTGATTTGCCATTAATTATAGGTTCTGGCTGTGTCTACTTGGTAACCACTTAAGAAAGTGGCTACCAAAAGCTTTGATTTTATTCGCCTGCAAGTAACTTAGCACCTAGCTAATTACAGGTGCTTAACAAAAAAATATTGCTGTTAAGTTTGTGTAATGATGGTACAGCTAATTGTTATTTGAGAGGACACTAGTGTCAAATTTTTGTCCTTTAATCAAGCTTTTGGGCCACTTTTTAAAATTACAGATGTGCCGTAAATACCATCAAAACACACAAATACATCAAAGGATTAGGGTTTTGCATATTACAATGGCGTCCACACCACATTTACTTTATATGGAAGCAGCAAGAGAGCAAGGTTGAGTGAAACACATGTCTTGATCCGCTTCCAAGTCTGCTGCAAAGGAGTGGAATATGTAACCCACCCATGTAAAACCCAGCAGTAAGAGAAAAAGGGTGTGCTGGTTAATCATGCCTTCTCTCCCACCAGTAACATAGAACATGTAAAGGAGGGCAACTGATTTAGCAGTGATGAGTTACATTACATTTGACTTGGTATCGGGTAGACCTACTTACTTATATTCTAAGATTTATACACTACTTGATTGTAAAAAAACAAAAAAAAACCTCAAAGCGGTTTACAGAAAGATAAGAAAGTCAAGAAAATTTCACAACCATACCTTAAAATGCTCAAAAGTTAAAATACTAAAACAGTATAGACCTAGAACAAGATTCAAGTGCAACTCAAATGTCAGTGGTGTTTCCCCCCAATTTTAACCTCTCTTTTTTTGCCAGGTCATAGGCTCATGGGAAGCCTGCAAGCAGTTAGAGATCAATTCAATTCCCTGTTCACAAATTATTTTGAGCTGGGGGGGAGGGGAAATCTATAAAAATATTTGCTTCGCAGGATTGTTGTGAGGGTTAAACTTTGAAAGATCTGGGAACCTACTGTATTGACTGTTAGTTGTACTTTATTATTGGCATGCTCTGTTTGACAAACAGTATTTGTAAGTCCATCTTAAAGATAAAACTTTGGGGGGATATTGCAGTAAGAATTTGTAGCAGTATCTGCCGCTTGGTTATACTTGAGTGAGGTTGGTAGGGGGCACTGTGTACTAAGAACAATGCATCTCAACTAATAGAAGCTCATTGTTGCCGCTGTTCTTAAATGCAAATTTGGGAAGCAAGTATTGAATCAGATATTTTGGTGTATTTTTCTTTCTATTTTCATGTTTCTCCTTTTGTCTCCCTAAGGCACAACTAGACACACAACTGATTATAGTGCCATTTGTGAAAGGAATGTTGATAACTTGTTGTTTTTCCTTTGCTTTTCCTAGAATATTACATTGAGGGGGGTGCATTTCACCCTCAGATAGTGAAATGAAATACTAATTTACTACTTTTTCAGTGTATTGACTAGTTGTCAGTAAGGTCTGATACATCTCTGAGACCATCCCTCTACGTCAGTGTGTTAGGCCTCAGTCATTTGAATTTATACAATTTCCACTAACACAATTTCAGTTAATCAGTGCGGTCTAATAGAAGCTAAATATTTGAGAACTGGTATTTTGTCACAGCGGGTCTGCTACCAAAGAGACAAATGGCCATTAAATGAACTGTGAATTGTCTCTTCTGTATACTGTACTCAGTTTCGCCACCTTGACTTACTGGGCACAAAAGCTTCCTTTGTATTGCTTAGAACAGTGACCTAGGCCAGCTTGAGTGCAAATAGAGCATTTTACACACACATAGACACATGCACACACATGAGACAGACAGAGTCTGATAGAATCAGAAAGAACATCTGCTTCAGTGCCATGCAATTTCATATGACCTTAGCCTCGCCATAAGATGGTTGCTTGTTACTTTCCAGAGAGAAATCTCAGCCTAGTACAAACCTAAAGGGCATACACCACTCCCACCCATTTTGTAGAAAATGTAATAGGTAAACTGAGCTGCACAACAATTATATGAATCTGGAATTAACGATAACTCAGTAGAAAGCAGCAGTTATTTCCAGGGACGGTTATGTAACCCATTTTTCTTAATCATGGAAAAATGGCTTCCCTCACCTCTTTATCATACTTCCACACTTCCTCCCTTCTGTGAACAGATTATTTTATAGATCAAGACTTCTCAGCTTCAGCATAGGAGAGGTGGGAGAGAGGAAGCTCCCATTTTGATTCCGAAGAGGAAATTTCATATATAGAAAAACCACGTGCAAATTTTGTAATGAGAGAAAACAAAATGATGGAGCGCTTGTTGAAATCCCCCTACATGACGCCTGGATTACAGTTATTATACAGAGCCATGAAATAGTGGAGTGCAGGTTCTAGGGGTTTAAATTGCAGCGTTGGTAACATGCTACTGCGATACAGATTTTAAACTGCAATCCTGACTTTAAGTTGCTCACACTTGTTACAGTCAGAGGCTGCAAAACACTAAGGTGATAGAAAATTTACAAGGCTGTGCTTTAACACATGTATTCTTTTCTCCCCACCCTCTTCCTGTGGTTTTTGTAGCTGTATGCTATCCCTTGGTTTCTCACAATGTTTACACGTGAGTATGACCCTTTGTCATTTTTTTTCTGTGCTAAGCATGCCCTTTATATTGCATTTTTCACTTTGATCTGGGTTAACTATCTGGGGAACCTGTGAGTTTCCAGATGTTGTATTCCAACTCCCACGCCCACCAGTATGGTCAGTGGTCAGGAATGAAGGGAGTTGAAATCCAGCAACATCTGGAAAGGCACCGGTTCCCTAGGCCTGATATAGGACCTACAGAGGATGGCTAGGATTTCATGCCAATGTTTCAGAAGATTTGGGAGTCTGTAATGCACTCATGCAGTGGAACTCCCCCTTACTCTCCTAACTCCATGCGCCCCCCCAAAATCTCCTTCAACCCTATGGAGCAATTTTTTAGGGGGCTGCAGGAGAGAGAAGGGAGATGCTCTGTTTTTCAAGCAGAATGGGAGTGTTGGATACAACCCCAAAGCAGCAACATTTTTGTTTCTGGTTGTCCGATTATAGTATTGAATGATCATAGTTCACTCAATTAATATATGTACTGTGGCACATTTTCACTTAGAAATATCCTCCTGCTGTTTTGTCTTGTCTTTTATGACATGCTCTAGCTTTGAGCAACTCTTACACATCCCCATCAGAAGGACCGTGCTCTTTCAGGGATAATTCCACGTTGTCCTTTCAAAGCAGTGGTGTCATTTCATTTTTAATTTGTACTCTATCTTCCTGAATTACTGCACTCAAGGTAGTTTGCAACCTATAAAAACGACAAAATACACAACAAAAATCGCATTGTGATCCTATAACCATCGCAATCCAAAATCAATTAACAAAATTCAAGGACCCAATTCACATATATAGACCCAGTTCCCACATAATGCTAAGCTATGGTATGACTTAGTGTTATGTCGAAACTCCCAGGCTCCAGGCAAACCATGAGCTGTAACTCAGGTTTCCTCTTCATTTGCCACTTATGGTTTAGCCAGAGTAGCATGGCAGCAGCAGAAACAGTGGTAGAGCACAGTGGCTGCAATCTTCTCATGCATTCACTTGTTCACACTAAACCATGGTTTGGCTTAGCATTATGTGAGTAGTGGGTCATACATAGTATTACAATATGATGCTTTAAAAAAAATTTAGCAAATTTAGCAAATGATAATAAAATAAAATAAAAAAGCGGGTGGCGCTGTGGGTAAAACCTCAGTGCCTAGGACTTGCCGATCGCATGGTCGGCGGTTCGAATCCCTGCGGCGGGGTGAGCTCCCGTCTTTTGGTCCCAGCTCCTGCCCACCTAGCAGTTCGAAAGCACCCCCAAGTGCAAGTAGATAAATAGGTACCGCTTTATAGCGGGAAGGTAAACGGCGTTTCCATGTGCTGCGCTAGTGCTGGCTCGCCAGAGCAGCTTCGTCACGCTGGCCACGTGACCCGGAAGTGTCTTCGGACAGCGCTGGCCCCCGGCCTCTTAAGTGAAATGGGCGCACAACCCTAGAGTCGGACACGACTGGCCCGTACGGGCAGGGGTACCTTTACCTTTTTACCTAATAAAATAAAATCACCCTGGTCAATTGCAACAATTATTTAAAAATCGCAAACAACCCAGAAGATATATGTAAAAATACAATGCATAAAATGCCTCAATCCTACTGGTTTCTTAGAAGCACAGTAGGGTTACGGTTTGTTTGCACATACAGCAACACATTTTAAAAGTAGACCTAAAAGTTGTTACAACAGTAACCATGTCTATATTATTGTGAAATTGTGTGATACAGTAAGACATGTCCTTAATTCACAGGGGATTTTCCTACAAGCACCTACAAGTGTGTGGCATAATCCATATACTTAACATAAGATTTGCAGTATATCTAAGAATTGCCTTCTAAGCATTTTTCAAAAAATTCTTTTTTACTAGCATTTTATATCCATTTTTGTTGGGACACAACAAGACAGTGCTGTGGTTTAAAAAGCTCAGTTTTGGTAACGGGTATATCTGATGAGGTTTTAAATTTGTTTTATAAATTAACTAGTATCCAAGTACATAATGGCTGTCAGATAAAGTCAAAGATTAACTATGATACTGATTCAGATGAGTTAATGTGAAGGGAAATCATTCAACTGCTTCTGTCCTTTGGAGAATTATATACCTCACATACAATTATAGTATTGTACATAAAGTTTGACTGATATTTAGTAAGCATGAGGAATAGTTTGTCTAAAAATGGGTGCCTGCATTAAAATGTGTTGCTCTCCTGGGTGCAAAAACTTCAGGGTTTATTTGTAACACTGTCACAGAAAGCTGAAGTCATGTTGTAGCTAAAAAGCTGCTCTAAATCAGGAAGTCTCCTGGTTCAAATGTTCTGCAATGAACTATTTTGGTGGCTTTAGTTTGTAAAAATAGATACTCCTCCTCACTCAGAAAAAAATCCCCTTGGCCATCTCATCACTCTATAAACAAGACCAAAACCTCTCTCCCTCCCCCAAAACATTCCCCCCCCCCGAAATTTATCCCACCTCTGTTCAATTTTGGGGGTGCCTCCAGATGTTTTGTACTAAAACTCCCACCCGACCTATGGAGGGGTTATGGAGTTGTGGCCCAAAACATCTGGAAACAACCAGATTGGTAAACATGGATGTGTTAAGTCCGTCCTTACCCCTCCTCACTTTTCACAGTTAAATACTGAGCACTGCTGGCCTATTTATTGAAATATTTTGTGCTGCCTATGAAGTTCACCTAAAAATTATGACATTTGCAAGTGACTACATTTTATTAGTACCAAATCTGCCTGTAAATATGTCTTCCCCATGGACAACCACCTGTTGTCCTTCTGCCAACTCCTTCTCAATATTGCCAACTATTTTAGCATGCTGAGCAATAGCTATCTGTGCACATTTCTTGATTAGTTTGTACATACAATGTCTCTAGTAAATGTTTATTATAACAAGAAGATCGAAAATGTACTTATGGGAGAAAAGGGTCCCATTGAAACAGTTAGCTGGGAATTCAATGTCTATGCAGATCATGCATCTCTTTCCTTTTGCTTCAGTAATAAATACAGAGTGTTTCAACAAAAGAGAAAAGTCCTTGAAGTGTTTTTTTTAAGCAGAATATATCATTCTCTTAATTAGGCATTTAATAACACTGAAATGAGTTATTGATTACCTTTGGGAGTGATCTACAGATGAAGATAAATCTTTCTAAACAAGGTTGGGTATTCTTTGTTCTAAAATTAAAGCAATAACCTTCAAGTTGTGGTAATTTATCTAGAAAAATGGCTGTATATCTGTGACAGAAAATCATAGGCCTCTTTCACTATCCTACTCAATTTATCAATGAATCTATTGAATTAATAACATAACACTATTTGTGTTTCTCCAAATGGCTCTTCCACCACTTGGTTGCATGCATGCTATTAGGTCACCTGCTATTTAGGGCCTTTTCCTGTGTTGAATCTTATTTATAAACCCTTTGCATACTGAGTTTGTGTTATCAGTTACATCATTGTTGTTCAACTTCAGCTCCCACCAGATGCAGCCAGCATGGCCAATGACCAGGGGTAATAGGAATTGTAGTCCAGCAACATCTGGAAGACCACAGGTTCCCCACTTTCGTTCTGCAGCAAAAGAAGCTGCCCTCCAACTCCCATCAGTCCCAGCCAGCATGGCTAATGGTCAAGGATGATGGGAGCTGTAGTCCAGCAACACCACCACATTGACTACTCCTGTCAACAGTTCCAGGTCAACACAACCTTTTCTAAACATAATGATCAACAAACTAGTTCGGTTTGATCTACTGATGGGCCATGCGAGGTTTCTAGTCTCTCAAGATAATTAAACATAATTTTCCTGTCTTTCCCCACCTTGCAGATGTCTTTCCTTTGCACAAAATATTTCATCTGTGGGATACATTACTACTTGGGAATTCTTCTTTCCCTTTCTGTATTGGAGTGGCTATTCTGCAGCAGCTGAGGGACAGACTTCTCTCTAATGGATTCAACGAATGCATTTTGCTGTTTTCTGATTTGCCAGGTATTGCAAGTTTCTATGTTGGATGTCTTCCATTACGGTTCATGAAGTTTCTGTTGATAATTTTGGGTTTTGAGTGTAAGATCTTAGAAGGGTGATGGAAAATATTAATATAGATGGGTCCTTGCATTTCACTGAGCAGAGTTTGAATTAATTGTAGGACATATTTTGAGATGGAAAAAGCAAAATTGGATAGCTAAGTTGTAGGAGTGTAATATGAGAGAAGAAGAAGAAGAAGAGTTTGGATTTGATATCCCGCCTTTCACTCCCCTTAAGGAGTCTCAAAGCGGCTAACATTCTCCTTTCCCTTCCTCCCCCCACAACAAACACTCTGTGAGGTGAGTGAGGCTGAGAGACTTCAAAGAAGTGCGACTGGCCCAAGGTCACCCAGCAGCTGCATGTGGAGGAGCGGAGATGCGAACCCAGATTACGTGACTACCGCTCTTAACTACTACACCACACTGGCTCTCAGTCTTTTTCTTGAATTAAATTAACTGGGCATGCCATAGTATGAAGCCACACCCCTTACCTAAAAGATCTTCCAGTAATATGTGTTGCAGTTTCATTTGCTGTGGTGAGTAACCAGTTCCATTCTGACAGGTACAATGAGCCACAGACTTCCCGCAGACCTTGAAGTTGTGGCATCATTCCTACAGTTGCATGACGTTTCTGAAGGGCCCTAACTGCCTCACAAGCGAGTTCATGTCCCAGCTCTCCTCTTGAGCTTGGGACTCCAGTATTATGTTTTCCTTTTAAATCTTAGCAACCAATTTTGTCTTGATTTCATTTTTTTCCACACAGTTGATTAACTAGGGTGAAAGCACCTCCGGGTGCAAGTAGATAAATAGGGACCGCTTACCAGCGGGAAGGTAAACGGCGTTTCCGTGTGCGGCTCTGGCTCGCCAGAGCAGCGATGTCACGCTGGCCACGTGACCCGGAAGTGTCTCCGGACAGCGCTGGCCCCTGGCCTCTTAAGTGAGATGGGCGCACAACCCCAGAGTCTGTCAAGACTGGCCCGTACGGGCAGGGGTACCTTTACCTTTACCTTTATTTGGCCTTCTCCAGAGCAGAACGTTACAATCTCATTTGATGCAATCTCATTACCTTTTGATAGACTAGCAAACCACTCCATGCGCTGCTCTGGTTTGCCAGAAGCGGCTTAGTCATGCTGGCCACATGACCCGGAAGCTGTCTGTGGACAAATGCCGGCTCCCTCAGCCTATAGAGTGAGATGAGCATGCAACCCCAGAGTCAGGGGTACCATTACCTTTTACCATAGGTTCTAATGGAACTGGAGAGCAACAGTTGCCTTAGAAAATATCTACAAGTGTGCATCACATTGAAAGCAGCTCTGGAATCCGAAGCCTCCCTTTACGAGGAGGCAGGAGCTGACCTCCTTATACGTTGTTCACATGGCAAGCAGCATGTTTGACAGCTTCTCCAGAAGCTGTCCCTGCAGACAGAGAAGGCTGGAGGAGAAGTGTCACATGCTTGACTTCCCTCTCGCCATTCCTCCCAGGAAGGTGTATTCGTTGCTGTTTCACTTTCAAGAAAAAGACACAAGAGCCGTTTGTTTATGAAAGGGTTTTTTTTTGTTTTGTTCTTTTACCCCTACGTATTCTTGAATCACCTGTGTTTGATGCCTTTGTCAAGAGAGCAAGAGGCAGATGTGTTTATAAAACAGTTCTAAAAATTCATCAAAGGTGAATAATGGTATTTGAGAACAGAAGCTATGCCTACGTGCCAATATTTAATAGCTTCCAGCCAAGTATGGGGTAGTGAAGCTGGCTTTGGTACAGATAGAAAGTGATTTGTTAGCACACACCTGCTTGCTGAAGTTGTTCTGTAATGTTGAGGCCTGCAAGATTGATGCCATTTTACCTAAAGCTCTGAATCCTTTAATTATACCCATTTTCCACTGGTATATATGTGATGCTCACATATTCAAGCCTCTCAATCCTAGTTTTTAGCTCTAAGGATGAAGAAACCCCAAACAATTTCTCGTTCGCTCTTTCTTATCAGCTCCCTGGCTGTTGTATACTTGGTCATATTGTATATAGACTAATTACCTGGCATTTAATATCTCTTACGAGCTTCTATACAGATACATTTATCAGCATCTTCATATTTGGCTTCTCCATACATACAAAGCCTCCAGGCTTTATGAATAGCTACTGTTAACTATGTGTGTGTTTATGTGTATGTACATGCATGTGTATATAGATAACGCAGGATTTGGGGTATGAAAGTTTAGACAAGATCCATTTGTATCAGATTTTCAAAAGATCTGCAGCTTCATTTGCACATAATACATTTATTTTATTTTATTTTATTTTATTTTATTTTATTTTATTTTATTTTATTTTATTTTATTTTATTTTATTTTATTTTATTTTATTTTTATTTAATATAATTTGTATATATCAGTTGATTGTAAGGGGGGGACCTCCAAGGGGTTTAGAATAGGAGTGGCAAACCTCAGGGCACTGCTGTTGGCCTGCCAGGCCCAAGCCAAATTGTCTCCATACTCCTCCTCTGCAGTGTGAGGATGGGTCATGGGGGCAAAAGATGCATGCCTATTTGGCTTACCAATTGTGCAAATGCAGCCAAAGACATACGATTGGACCTGGCAAGAATTCAGAACTTAATATTTTACCTAACTACTTTTTAAAAAAGGAAATCGCTACGGTGCAACACAGTGCAGCATTGCAGTGTGATCGTGTGCCATGTTCAACCAATAGAAAACATGGAGGATTTTCAAGTAAATAGTAACATCAGTTAGTGAAAATGTTTTCGTGTCAGATGGAAAGCAATGCAGTATCTAATAGGCAGAGCCCTACCAAGCTATAAGATGTGTGTTCACAGGAAAACTATGTGAAAAGGAAAGGCTTCAGCAAGCAAGCAGACCTCTTGATATCTTACTTTCTCCTCCCAAAGTGTTGTCTGTGTGCCTGGGGCAAGTTTTGTAGGACATTAAATAAAATGCTTGGGACTCAAAGGCCAGGCCAATGCTGTTAACATGCATTCTTTGTAAGAGTGACAAGCAATTTATCTTTTCTAAATTTCCTCTTCGCATGCAGGGTCGCCAGAAAGAAGCAGGTTTCTGGAATGGATTTAATGATATGCAAAAGAAACGCTCTGTCACATTTATATATACTATTTGCCACACTTTTAATGAAACATTTTCTGTGTCAATAATCCCTTGTTTAGCGCTCTGTTTTTCCAGTGATCTGTCTTTGCATAAAAGCACTCAAGTGCTTTGCTGCGAAATTCCTCTCTTGTCACCTGTGTTCCTTCTTAACTTTGTGCTCTGTGTGCTCTGCCGTCCCTGTGAAATACAGACTGAAAGTTTAAAATGACTGCTGGAGATTATGGCATCTTTCAGAAGGCTGTAGGGCTTTGCTATTTATCAGTTATCATATGATAACACTTTACGGAAGTGTAATATGTGATTGTGAGTTGCAGCGTGGAATATAAGCTGCTGCAGCCTCAAATGTCTCTCCAGCCAGGTGTGACAGTTTTATCAAATCAAGGGAGATTAATGACTTGCTTCGTTTTGACAAAATACAGCTGCTAAATTTCCACTAAGAATTAGGCAACAGATTTTTTTCTCCATGTCATTAAACCTACAGGAAATAAGTCCATTAACGAGGCTCGTTTAATTTTGCTGAGTAGCCTTTAGATGATTTCTAGGCTAGATGTCAGTGATTTAAGAAGTAGCGGGATTCTTAAAAGTAGTTTAGGTTTTAGGCCGCATCCGCCAGAGCAAAATGTGTGCACTTGGCTCTTCCTTGATCATGCCAGGAGCAAAACGAACCACAATCCCTGGCTTCCCGTTATTTCTGAACCAGGGAATGTGGTTTGATTTGCTCCCACCAAAAAAGGTTTGTTCTTGGCTTTCCAGAACTCTTTTGATCTCACCAAGGTTCACTTTCCACTATGTCAGCCATTACACCTTGCGGTCCTCTTTTCAGAAATCGACATAGAACGTTGTGTCCGTGAATCAATCAATCTTTTCTGCTGGACCCCTAAGAGTGCCACATACAGACAATACGCACAGCATCCCAAGCAAGCCGGAGAGGGCAACTGTTCAAGAAGTTTAATGTCTTGTTTCTCATCCGACTATCAGGATGCTCCCAGGAGTGATCTGGTGAGTTTTTATACTTTCAACTTACATTGATTTTTGGGTATATAGAACAGAATATTAAGGCTAAACATACTCTTATTCTCTTATTTTTTAAAAAAAAAAAATGGTATTCACTGAGACCATTCTGCAGAAAGGATATATTTCTTTTTAAAATCAATAAAATAAACCTAAAAACAAACAAAAAATCCAGTTGTTGATGTCAACATTCCTTGTTGATGTCTCTTCCTTCATTTTACAGTTAACAGCTATGTACAGATGTTTTCTCATTGTGACATTGCTTGACTAAACCACGTCAGCTATTTATTGTTTGGAGTTTGAAGTGTATATCTTTGTTCTTCATGAGCACACTAATTTGGGTTTCTAACTTCCCTGACTCCCTAAACTTTTTGAACTTCTGAGCTGTTTTGTGGTTTGATGGCCATGTGACCTTTTATTTATGTTCCAGTACCATCTTGATCCTAGAACTGCTCTGAAGAATGTGCCAATGGAAGTATTTCATCTTGTGCCAGGGCTTCTCCCTGCTCCTGTAATCATACTGTTTCTGTTGTGCACGGGCTTTTATTCCTGTAACAGAGATTATTGAGGCCTAGTCACAGAATTTCTGAGTAAGCCTTCTCTTCACGGAGGAAGAATAGCAAAAAAGAATCCATTTCCCTCTCCCGTGGAATTTGTGGAATGTGCTATTTTAAAAGGCCCTACTTTCTGATGGCTTACTCACTGTATCCAACGTGCTGATTGCTGATTCAACAAGCAGATAGCTTCTCTCTTAGCAATTATGAAAATGTAACCTTTGTCTTAATTTAAATACAGAAACATTTCTTTGCAATGGAAATGGCCTTTGGTGGTGGCCTGGGGAGTGGGGTGATCTCAGATAAACCTTTGGAACTCGCCTGGGAATATTTTATTTTGTTTGCTCTTTAATTTAGGAAATACATTTTTTGTCTCTTTGAATTTCATTTTTATTTTTATTTTTACTTTACAGAGGGAGAAATACCTAGAGCATAATTACTCAGTTATTAGTGTGGTGGTTTAGGGGCAGATAAAAGGGACGCGGGTGGCACTGTGGGTTAAACCACAGAGCCTAGGGCTTGCCAATCAGAAGGTCGGTGGTTCAAATCCCCGCGACGGGGTGAGATCCCATTGCTCAGTCCCTACTCCTGCCAACCTAGCAGTTCAAAAGCACATCAAAGTGCAAGTAGATAAATAGGTACCGCTCCGGCGGGAAGGTAAACAGCGTTTCCGTACGCTGCTCTGGTTCGCCAGAAACAGCTTAGTCATGCTGACCACATGACCAGCTTAGTCATGCTGTACGCTGCCTCCTTCAGCCAATAAAGCGAGATGAGCGCCGCAACCCCAGAGTTGGCCACGACTGGACCTAATGGTCAGGGGTCCCTTTACCTTTACCTTTCTTCTTCGGAAGAAGAAAAAACTAAGGAGTAAACCCTACACAAATCCAGAGTGGAGTCCCCAAGACTGTTGGATGGTGCTTTTCAGCAACTCCCGCAGCCCAGCTGATGCCAAACATATTGCTCTGCTTTCCTTTGGACCGCATCAGCCAGGCTGTGAGGGGGGTCTTGTTGTCTGGGCAACCCAAGACCTCCATGCACATTGGCCAGACTTACATCCTTGGAAGGTCAATTTGGTGCTGATAGTGCAGTCGTTTGACTTCACCCCTGGAGGTGCACTCCAATGTCTCTCAAGACAGATGGATGCCAACAAGTGTGGTGTTTTCAGCCCTCCTCCAATAGCTTGGTACTGAAGCAGATAGATTTTAGATAGATTAATTTAGATTATTGACAAGTCCCTGTCCTATGCTGTCTTTGGAAAGCTTGCCTTGCTTATTTGGAGTGATGTGTGTATGTGTGTGATCCTGAAACATGCAATATTCACATTTTATAAAACACACCATATATTTTGTGGCTAGGGAAAAAAACCCTGAACTATCCTATTGGCTGCACCTTGCAACTAATTGTTGCTTGCCCTCTCAAGGAGTTCCAAAGCATAAGAAATGCACGGAATTGACAAACAAGGCCAAGAGACGTTGCCTGGGAAAGGTGTTTGCGCTTTCGGAGCCAAGTGATAGCCTTATCGGCAGAACTCCTTTGATGGTTTTCCACAGTTCCCTTTGCACCCCAACACTCTCCGAACAGCTTGACACTAGGTGCCTCCTTTATGAAATTGCAATTCCTTTCATGCCATGAGCAGCATTTCTCCTCCGAGGTGTGCTGATCACTTCCTAAAGTAAACTCCCAAAGACCATTATCGCGGAGCAGAGCAAATGTTGATGGTATGTTATACAAAAGAAAAAACAAATACTTGGTCAGCAGTGGGACTCTCCCTTGTTTTCTTTTTCTTCGCTTTTTTTGTCTTTCTCTGTCCTAGCACATGCCGTACCTCACTTCAAAAGTGCTTGAAGTGGCTTCATTTCTTCTGAAGTGGGGGGGGAGAGAACTGGGGCTGCACTGAGGCAGCACAGCAGCTTATCAGTTTACTATTGCAAAATTTGACCATATAGAGAGGGAGGGAGAGAAAACAGGTTTTGTTGTTTTTGAGTTGTGAGGTTCTATGTTATAGGGATAACAGTCCCAAAGAGAGCACTGTTCATAGTTCTACCCCTTGTCCACATTTGTATTCTTTACTGAAGTTTTATAGCAGATGAGAGGCCGCTTCAGAAAATAGGGTACAGTCATCCGGCCAGAGTTTTATGTCTCATTCATTTCAGCAGGTGGGGGGGGGGTAGTTAAGCAGACACTTAACTCTCACTCATTAAAATGAATGTGATTTCAGAGCACTTAAGGCTGGCTGTATCAGACCCATTGCATTTGAGTGTACACCTAAATTGCAACACATTAGTAAGGCACATGTGTGTTTTAGTGTGGAAGGGAACAGCTGCAAGTTCATGTCTGCAAGTAAGGAACCTGGAAAAATGTGTTTGTATTGCCGTGTGTGCACTCACAAATCAAGGAGTTGCTACTTTGTACTAGGCTAGACTGTGTGTCCATATAGCCCAGAACTGTGTACTTGGACTGGTAGCAGTTGTCTAGGACATACACATGCGTGCGCGCACACACACACATACACACACAGCGAGAGAGAGTATATATTTGAATAGAATTTAACCACTGAAATAGAGGGAAGGAAGGAGCAAATACACTTGCCTCCAAGAAGCTATGCAACAATAATGGTGAGATGTTGCCACCATGCAGGTTGGGGGACTCAATATGTGACCAACCCAGTAACACTCTGGGTTGCAGCCCACAGTTTGCAATGCAGAACACAGGCATGCTTTATGGACTAGAATACTGTGGTGTTCAAATGTCCTGAATTTGTTTGCTTACAGTAAGAGCCAAAGTAATGCTTTTGGCAAGCTTAGCCCTAGCAGAGTTTTATTTCTTCATATGTATTTGAGTAATTTTAGGTATAAAAAGATGTGGCTAGTGGATGCAGACTTTTTGGCAGCAAATACAGTGCAGCATAGTGCTGTTTGTGGAGTGTTACTGTTTTATGTCATGGTTTAGTAAAGAAGCTGTATATTTTATCACGAAAATAGTATTCTTCATCTTAAAAAAAGAATGAAAATAGCCCTACAGTGAGTATTAAATTTCATGTCTAGTAGAGAAATAATCCTCTAGGGTTAGTCCATTGGGCAGATATATTAGACATAGATGGTGTCATCATTATAGAGGAAGTAAAGCTCTAAAATAGATGCTGTCTGTCTTCCCTTATTCCCCCCTATGTTATGTTTAACTGTTGTACCCAAAGGATGCAGTATCAATCAAACTGAAGAGGGTAGCCGCATATATAAGCTGCGATTGCCTTGTGGTGCTATTTGCTTTGTTCCTATCTCCTTGGTTGCCACATGTATATGCTCTTTTTCTTAGCTTGTGTAAGATATGGGTACGTAAGATTGCTATCTGCTGTGAAGCTTTGCAGCTGAGATTTCTTTCCTTCAGTAGTAGAAGAGATGAGGCTAACCTTTCTACTGAGTCAAGGAGGAAGCTGTAAATGAGGCTTTGGATGGTAGTTTCCCTGTGTGATTTGCATTAAGTTGCCATATTTCAAGTAGAAGGGATATGTGCTTTGATTACACAAAACATCTCAGGCAACCAGTAGCACCAATTCTGCATAGTCTAGCATCTAGTTGTTCATTGAAAAATGGTGGATGATATGTGGATTCTGCATTGAGTAATATCTCAGAGATACCAAAATGCTTGTCACCGCGATGAATGGAATGTGTGTGTTGGGAGAGAGCTTGTATTATTTGTGGCCCCATGGGAGTCAGAGCATAAAATAGCTTGGAGTTTGTCAGAGAAACAATGTTTACTCTTAATGGAAATGGGAGATTGCGCATAATGCTGCATGAAGGCATTGTATTGCTAAATCTATATTGTCTTGTTTCTTGTCTCCATTTAAAAGTCCAGGGATTCTATCAAGTTGAATGATCTGAAATCAGAAGTGTCACCGAGGATCTCAGCTGAAGATTTGATTGACTTGTGTGAATTGACAGGACCTGGTCATTTCAAGACTCCAACAAAGAAAACAAAATCTAGCAAGCCCAAGCTGCTTATCGTTGACATCCGTAACAGTGAGGAGTATCCTTCTAAATGGAAAAGTCATAGATTGATCGCTACTATATACTTTGCCAATTTCAACCGAAAGTGCTACATTGCTGCAGCAGGGAGTTTTAACTGGTCTGGTGAGTTCGGGAGAATATTTTTGGCCTGGCTTCTTTCTCCCTGACATCTAATGTTGTAAACCCTGTAAATCTGTAAACCCTACGTTTTCAGATTATTTGACTTGGTGGAGCATTTGCTCACGTGAGTCTCCTGCCTGCAGTCTGAAGCTGTAAAGCCTAAGTGCAGGTTGACCATCTCAATGAGGACTAGGCTATAATATACATGGTAAAGGTAAAGGGACCCCTGACCATAAGGTCCAGTCGTGGCCGACTCTGGGGTTGCGGTGCTCATCTCGCTTTATTGGCCGAGGGAGCCGGCGTACAGCTTCCAGGTCATGTGGCCAGCATGACTAAGCCGCTTCTGGCGAACCAGAGCAGTTCACGGAAACGCTGTTTACCTATTTATCTACTTGCACTTTGACGTGCTTTTGAACTGCTAGGTTGGCAGGAGCAGGGACCGAGCAACGGGAGCTCACCCTGTCGCGGGGATTTGAACCACCAACCTTCTGATCGGCAAGTCCTATGCTCTGTGGTTTAACCCACAGCGCCACCCACATCAATATACATGATAGAGAGAAGCATAATGGACTTCAAGGAGAATTACTTCCGCATCTTATTGAGGATGTAGAAAGTGAATTCAGGAGATGCACTCAGCATCTGTCAGGAGGTGTGCAGCAGCATTCTGCCCCACTCAAAATTTCTAGGTTATATTCAAGGACAGTCCCATTCAGAGAGAGTGCATTAGCCAAGTCTGGAAATTGCAGAAGATCAGCATTGCATGGTCTGACTTGTCCAGAAATGGGGGGAAAGCAACCTTATTAGGTAAAGATGGAAAAATGCACTCCTAGCAGCAACTCTGACCTGCTTCTCAAGAGCTAGTGCTGCATCAATGAGGCTTCCATGTGTTTTACTTGATCAGAAAGGGTCCCCCAAAAAACATTAATCACAGCCAAGCTAAGCACTTCTAAACTGCAGCCGCTGTCTACCAACATCACCTCCAGCTTGTCTAGATTCGATTTATTCTGGTCTCCCTCGTGCACTTGAACACAGACTCTGAAAACTGGTTCAGGACCTGTGACAGCTCTTGAGTGCCACAATAAATATATATGTTATCAACATATTTAAAGACACTCAACCCGAAGTTACAGATGATCACTGTGAATATTAGTGCTATAAGACATATAAATATTAGATAGCATTGGTGATAGCACTTGAAATCTTGCAGAAGCCTTCCTAGTAGTCACCTGTTGAGTCATATCAGACAGAAATAAGTTACCCTTGATTATATCCTGAAAGTTATCCTTTCATCTTAGCTTGGTAGAGACTGTTCTACATCACAACTTTATATAAGCAAAATGGAACAGTTATAGCTTGAAAATATGCCAAAACCCTACCTTCAGAGAAGCATGAAAGTATATTTATTTCTTCTGTATGTTTATTAATTTCATACACCAGTAGAAATTTCCTGTCAGTCATAGGCTTCAGTATCAAAAGCTCTTTCTTGTTTAGTCTTCTGAGGTTTTTCTCCTGAAAGAGTTTAATATTTAAGCCGAATGCATTCATAGCAAAGCTGTTTAATTTTGCCTTCCCTTTTCCCTGGCATGTTGAGGAAAAAACCAGAAATGTGAGCAGGTTTGCTAGTAATAACTATTCATTGTAATTTAATGCACCTATTCAATTCAAGGCAAGGCAGATAAACTTTTTAAAACTAGGCCCCCCAGATGGTGTGATTAAATGTTTATTAATAAAGTTGAGTTTTAGTGCAAGAAATAAACAGGAAGCAACATTTTCCAGAAGAGGCTAAACATTGCACGTTTAGATTTGTTCAGATAGGATGAGCTACAGGTCTAGAGTGGATAACTGCATTGCATGTTTAATTGCACATTACTGAACATAAAGGGCACTCCTACTCCTTTCTGTACTTTCTGCTCCATGGCAAACACAGTTTGTTGTGTCATTGAAATGGAGAAACTTGTTCAACCTAACTATAGTTCACATCCAAGCCATAACTGGAAACCACTGTTTGAATGCTATGAGCATAGAGCACTTTCCTGATGGCCAGTCAGTGTTACTGAGTTGTGTTGCCAGCCTATAGCTGTCCTAGTTGTTGCACCCCTCTGCATACCCATGTAATTCCTGCTAGCTGGTTCCCAGGACTTTGCCATACCCCTCCAAGCACTTCAGGAAAAGAGAAGGCAGATGGCAGCTTAGTGCATTTTCCTTTACATAATTTAATGGAAAACATGCGCTCTGCAGGGTCTAGCAACAGGTGCCCTATTTCTTTTAGCAGCGTTTTCCATGTAACACTGCACTTGGAAGCTAAGGAGTTACTGAAATACAATCTGGTGGCTGTTGTAAGTTTGAGAGGCTTTTCTTTTTTCCAGTTTTATAAGGTGAAGCTTCCTGGTAAAAGGATAATGTTGTCTGGGCTATGCTTGGGGTTTTTTTGGGGGGGGGGGCTTAAGGTAACATCTAGGTGATATTTTTATTTCTATAGAAATTGTCTACAATTCATTTCATTAAGCACATTACAAAAACATGAGTCCATTCATTTCATGAAGTTCCCAGCAAAATTTCTTTATGGTCCTATAACCTCCTTTGCATAAATTTCTAGCTTTTGTAATCATCTCAGCAATGGAGTGGTTAAGATAACCAGCTAAGATGAGAAAGAATCCAAAAGACTTTTTGAACTGTGCATAGTGAGTAATGCAACTACTTTAATAAAAAAAAAAGTAACTGTATTTGACCTTCTTAAGGTTAAAGGCATTTTTCTCCTTGTCATGTCTTACAATTACCATGTCATATTGAAATATATACATTGACTCCATAGATTTATGGGTCTGTAAATTTTGGAATGCAAGAAATAGCTATTCCTTCGAGTTAGAAATTAATGAACTGTGCTAACTAAGTGGGATGGTTTAGTTTATTGGTGATCTTACAAACTTCATACTTCTGCAGTATAAATTTTACGGTCATCCAGATGGAACTGTTCAAATGTATTATTTTTAAAGGAATCTCTTAATCTTAGATTAATTCTAAGCCTTTCCAAGGCAATTCATGCTAGATTCAGGAATAAAAAGTAGCATTCTTTGGCACCCGGTACTCTTGAAGACATAACGTGAGCGCGAGTTGAAAAACCATGACTATTTGACCACAACAAATCACACTTGAAAATGTTTTCTGTAAAATGCGTATTGAATGCATATCACTTGCATGAATTCAGAAGCTAACTTTTTTGCACTTAAAATGAATGAAAAGGTAACCAATAACTTTAAAAATGTCTTAACATGGGGGTAACCAACTTGTGGCCCAGGACCATATTCCAGCTCCTAGAGCAGGCATAGGCAGACTCGGCCCTCCAGATGTTTTGGGACTATAATTCCCATCATCCCTGACCACTGGTCCTGTTAGTTAGGGATGATGGGAGTTGTAGTCCCAAAACATCTGGAGGGCCGAGTTTGCCTATGCCTGTCCTAGAGGCTTCACATCTGGCCCCATCATGGTCCCAGATCCCAAGGATCTCTTTATCTTACTATGGCATTGATTGTGTACAATCTCATCTTTTTAGCACCCAAACTTCAATGTTTGTTACCTCCCCATCAGGTAACAACTTTTGTTCTTGCAAATGCAACATATCTAGGTGTGTATGGGCTTTGCAAGTACATGGTCTCAATCCCTAGCATGTCAATCCCTAGCATGTCTACCTAGGGCTGGGAAAGATCCCTGCCAGTCAAAAGCCCTGGAGAACTGTTTCAGATTGGTATGGACAATTCTAAGCTCGATGGACTAATGGCCTGACTCAATATAAGGCCACTTTCTATTACTTGCTTGGGGCTTTTTAAACTCTCATCCCATGTGAACAGTCAACATTTGCAGAGCGCTCTCCTTTTGCACTTCAGGCACTCATTCAGAGGTGCAGCAAAAGGCTCTATCTGTATTACTGTCTAGGGAATGGTGGTCCAGGAGAGGGCATTCTCTGTGACAGACCCCCAAGTTGTGGAATTCCTTCCCCAAAGAGGTGTGTCTGGCGTTTCCATGATGCAGTTTATGGTTGTGTGTTGAAGACACCTCTGTATCCTGGTCTTTCACACCTGAAACAAGTGTTTTCAGGACCCACCTTATTCCTGTGGTTTTTAATATAAATTTTAAGTTGCTATAACCACCCCAGAGACCTTACGGTGAAGGTCGGGTACTAAATTGAATAAAGGACGATGATATTCAGAGCTTGGTTTTCCTCTCTTCCTCCTTGATTTCCTTAATGGACCTACTTCTTGCACAGCTTTAATCGAGGGCATATATCTGGCAGTATCAACATCCCATTTGGATCGGCATTCACTGCTGAAGGAGACCTCATCCAGTGCCCTGCTACTTCCACTCTTCAGAGCTTTAAAGGGAGAGTTGTCGTTGTTGTAGGACACGTGGCAAAGAATGCAGCACTGGTAAGTTTTCTATGATGGCATCAATGTTATCAAGGTTGAAAAGGTTTAACAGTAACAGCTAGTTAGTGGTACGGTAGTGTGTAATTTTCTGGACAGAGTTCTACAGAAATACAGATTAATATCCCAGTAATCTAAAAAGTCTTTATCTCATGTACGAAACCAGTTCCATGATAGACATGGAAGAGTGTCGCTGAAATTTATTCACTTATGTATTTGTGTGTGGTTTTGCTATGGTTGCTTTTGTGTTTCTTCTGCGGTTTTGGCTATTAAATGTTCTACTGATTTCATTGTAGCTTTTATTCATTGTGTTTTATGAGCTGTTGTAAACTGCCCTGAAAAAAATTAATTGGAGGGGGGTATTGCAGTGTTTTGAATATGTTAATGCATAATGGATTGGCAGCAGTAACTCACAACAACAACAGACGGAGTCTTGAGGTGGTGGTAAGGGTTTAATTTAGTTCCTGGGGTGTTTCAACACTGGTGTTACAATTCTGTCAGTTTTTACTTGATTTGTGTGTTAAGGGTAACTGCACACATTCGCTTAAAATCAGAGCAGGTCTGATTTTATGAATGTCTCAAAGCACTTGCTTATTGACAGTCTTCAGATAGCTAGATTTTGTCTGTGAGCAGGTGCCCCCCATCTCTTTCTTGTGTGACACAAACTCTCTATTTGAAAGACCCTGTTTACTTGGGCAATGGAATTCACATGGTTTCCAGCGTCACTAAAGTAGCTCACAGAATGTGAGTGTGGCCTCTTTGCCTGGTCAACAAACAAGGAAACCAGCAAAACAACTTGCCCAAGATGAGTGAACAGAAACATCTCTGCTTTCTTTCTTTTGGTGGGGGGAAGAATATTGCAATGGCTGGTATGGTAAACAACACCTTTTCTGAAACTGATCACATTACTGAATGCATAGTGAGTTAATTTCATCTACTAAGAGCACTAATTCTGAAGAATTGTCATATTTCTATTAATACACTTAGACGTGCAAGCCGACTCTCTGTGATCTGAAATGACAGGGTTGTCCTTTTGCAGTGCAGAAGTAATCCTCTTAATGTGAAAAAGAAGCTCAAGCTTAACATTATTAATCTGTTGACAATAATAATTAGCCATTCTTGTCTCTGTTACTCTGGGAACAGCATTTTCTTGGACACAACTTTGGAAGCTCAGGCCAGGAGAGGGTGATTATGAAGCTAAATGAACTTTTTACCCTACAGTGTTTTTATAGCTGTCTGTGGTTATGGCACATGAACTTTTGATCATCACAGCCATTTGTTTTTGGCCTGAAAAGTTACCAAAATGTTACTATCTCATTTTCTGGGACAATTTTTAAATGCCTTGCTCCAAATACCAAAATATCACAATTCTTGCTAGCACAGAGAAATATTTGCCATTAGGGAGAGATGGGCAACCAACTCCAAACAAAAAGTCAAAGTCGGAGTCATGATTTTGCACGAGGTTTTGTTGGCATATTATAGAGCATAAGGAAACAGACACATTCTTGGCAAATGTCTCTTTCCCTTATGAAACTGACGTGTTTCCAAATGTGCCTGGTGACCCTTCCATGTGGGAACTGTTCCTTTGGCTGACAGCAAAAGAAAGTATCTTGGTTCACATCACAATGATCATTGTAGAGTATTTTCGGGGCTTACTAATTACTGAATCTATGCACCCATCATTGCACAGTGGATGCATGAAATAGTTTTCCAACAGGTTTGGGGGATCCCCTCCCCATGAAAGGCGTCTCTGGGAGGCTGAGCCAAGAGTGGAGGACCAACAGGGACTGTTTAAGCTTTTCCCAATGGACCATGGTTTCATGCTTTTCTCCACATTGTTTCTCATGCCTGGAACTTGAGGGTGCACAGCAGTGCAGCTGGAAAGGGTTAAGCTCCCTCTCCTTCCTGCACTCCCAACTGCAGACAGCCACAAACAATTTTAAGGCATCGTATTTTTGCGTTAAATCACACAAAGTGGGGTGAAATGAGGGAGCAACGATGAGCAAACTTAACTCCACCTCCCATCACTGTTGCCCTCCACAGGTTGGAGGAATAACATCTTTGGTGGAGAGCCTGGTCTGCTTTTGTAGGCTACCTAGGAAGATTTAAAACCCTGTTGCATCATGTGGGGAGCCAACATAGGTAGAGCAGTCCGTCCGTCCCCCCCACACACGCTACACCTCAAACCCATGGAGGGCAACAGGAGACAGAGCCAGCATTTGCATCCTTGCTTTCCCCCTTCATACATTGATTCAGCACAGAAGTAGGATGCCTGAATAAGACTGTAGTTTTGTGTCATTTTAAAACAGGCATCAGGAAAAGGTTACACATCTGCCATATGATGTCTAGTTTGGACCCAGAGGCGTTCCATTTTGCTCCCCTTTGCCCTCAGAACCAAGAACAGTGTTGAATGAGAAGTACATAGAAACCTTGTTGTTTTCCAAATGGCTTTGAATGTTTTGCTGTTTGATTCCTTTAGCGCATTTGTTGATTCTGCTTCCTTTTTAGAAAACCTGTAGTATTCTTGCAGTTGTATCAACAGATGCTTCACCAAGTATATTGTCCCTTGTAAAGTTCAAGGTGGTGGGAAGGCGGGACAGGCTGTATAAATAAGGTTAGGATTATTTTGCAGCTTAGGTAAGAAGACCCTGTGAACTGCTTCCTTCCACCCGAGCTGACTGTGTTGATTTTATGCAAACACAACATAAATTGTTACAGCAAGTTACTAACTAAGCAGTCTTTGGTGGTGGCGAGATCTTTCCACTTTGAAAAGTTGGAAGAACTGTTTAATAAATACTTGTACATTTTTAAGTAAACAGTTTGATCTGCGGTGTGGTCAAATTTAAAGTAGTTAAGCTAGAAATGTTCTCTTTTGGCGTATGCTGGCCTGTGGTAGCCTTATCTCTTATCATATTTTTCCATCTGTGCAGATGAATGGGAACTTTAAACTCCTTGTGTGTTAGACTCTTATACCTGTCAGTTTATACTTGAAATTATGGAGTGGAAAGTGTACATTCCTCACCAGTTGAGCATGCAAGGAATTCTTCCTTGATCTTGAGTGAAAAGTGCATTTTTACCATACTCTGTTCCTCACTACTTATCTCCCTCATTACCATCATATTTCAGGGTTGGTACAGCTGCAAACCACATCTAAGAAACATGTTTCCAGTGTCATTGATCACCAGAGGATCTTTACTGTTTGACTTTGTTAAATAAGTAGTCACATACAAAACTAATAGGGATCTAAGAGTGTGCACCATGGTGTGTGGAATCAATGCAGAACAGCCAGTAGCTTAATATGTTTAGGTGGCCCCATGCATATCAGATTTTCTACCCACGTATACATGGTCCCCACACTGATGACTTCTGAACAGGTTTTCTGGACCTTTCTGGTCCAAAGTGATTTTACCAGATAATTTAGTAATTGGTGTTTAACTGCTGTTGTTTTTAACTTGTGATGTTACTGCTGCTTTGTGCGTTTGAGCTGTTTGAGTCTGTTGATACTGGATTGTATCCAACATTAGTCATGCTCGAGAGCAGACACATGAACTAAACTAGGTCCATTCATGTGACTAGGTCTACTTAGTAAATTTTGTTGAATGCCACCCATTGTTTTTAATTCTGCTGCTATAGTGGGCTGTGGTCAAATAATTTTTACTCAAAGTAGACCCACTGAAATCAGTGGGTCCAAATCAGACATGGCCATTAATTTTTGCTGGGTCTACTCTGAGTAAATATTAGTTGACTTCAGCTCTATATTTTTAGATGTCTTGGTGGTTTTAGGGTATTATGGTATTATATATTTTTAAATGTTTAAAGTTAGCTAATTGAATTAAAGCCGCCTGCATTTTATAAGTGTCTGGTAATCATGATCTCAGTGAAATATTGTGAATTCATAAAATGGGGTTGTGTGCTGATAAAGCATTGAAGGATTGCTTTACCTCATTCTGGATTTCTTGTATAAGAACATATTGGACCATAGTTACTTAAACATTATCATTGAATTAAATCATTTAACAATATGCTCCCAAAAAAACGCAAGATCCAATGCATGATGTAGAAAAGTACCAATGTTTGCTTCTACTGCATTTTTTAGCCAACCCGCCTGTAATGGGTTAAGGGGCTGCTTGTGCGTAAATGGTTGAGTTCTCAAACTCATGCAATCAGTTTCTAAACTCTCCCAGTCTGCGGAGCCATGGATGCATGGCTACCTCAATCGCTGGCAGAATCCGTCAGTGGGCGCTTCCGGAATTTACGCCAACATAAGAGTTCCTTAACGGAAACTCTCCTTCTGGATTCTCTGCGTGACAGTTTCCTGCGCGGAGTAGGCGTCCCCAACGGAGGTCCTGAGACTTCTCCGCTGTTCTCACTGGAAGTATCTTGGAGCCCTCCCTCCGACTGAGTTTCTGCAGGAACTCTCTCTCTCCCCCTGCTGGTTCCTTCCTCAGCATCCGAGGGTCTCCTAGCCTCCTGGAGCCCTTCCACCACCTGACTCTCCGATGGCAGTTCCCTGACACCGCCTTCACAAATCTTCCATTTTTTTTCCCCTTACACTTGTCTGTAAGAGAAATGAAGTGCCAGGATTTGGCCTTAGTCCAGTTACTGCTCAACAGTTTTCACCTCCCTTAATGGAATCTCCATTGTATACACTTTGAGTGCATGAAGTGTCTAACGTACCAACATACATGAAAGATGTTAAGTTTTACTGCTCTCAGTAGTCTGGACATAAACATAATTTGACCCTACCTTCTATTGAGGAACGTGATAGTTGACAGTAGAACTGTAAACACAAGATTTTAGCTTCTGATGCATGAGTATAACAAGAAGTTGGAGCTATACATTCTAAAGCAGATAAATGTATTCGGGAGAAAAGGTTTAAAAATGAGTAGCGATCAGTGGTTAGCCTTAAAGGGGCTTTGATGGTATCCAGGCTGCCCTGGGTATTCCTCCCCAAGCAATGAGAGAAGAGGTGGGAAAAGCAGTCAAGGCAGCCCCTGCCTTCCGGGGAACAACAAGTGGGCAGGACTGTTTGGGGAGGGGGGTCAGCCAGCCATTATCATTAGCACAAGGACCAAGGAACTGGATGGAGACCAAGAAGGCTTGAATAGCTGCTACGTTGCCAAGGTGATGTTGCCGCACCTGACACCATTTGAGGCCCTGGATGTCTCCCAGCTTGCCTCTGGAAGCTTGCAGCACTTTAAGAAACAGGGAAGGGGCTAGGGAGGAGACCAACCTTCTGACTCTTGTCTTTACCAGTGGCAAAATGTGGGGTAGCACTACCCATCTCTCCATATCTGAGGCTCAAGAAGGAGGTGAACTCATTGCATTGCAGGAGGTTGCACAAGGTGACCCTCGGGTCGCTTCCAACTCTACAATTCTTTGATTCTATGATTTTGTGATTTTAACCTCTGCAGCCACAGCCATGTTTGTTGCCAAGAGTTAAAGCGCTAGACTGCAGGGGTGATCATCATTTAGCATCATTAGTAGGGCGGGGGGGGAGCATTTAGCACTAACCCCCTAGTTATACTGATAATTATAGCAGGGGTAATTGGATATTCTTGAACGCTGAACTCCCATCAGCTTTGCTGGCTGCTAGTGGTGGCATTTGGAGACCAACAAAATGAAGAGGGCACCACATTGGCTATACCTGGTCCTGCACTTAGTTTTCCAGAGCTAAGTTCCAAGTACATGTAAGTGAAATAATTGCACATTCTTCGACTCCTTAGCCGGGTTGGCACTCTGTAAAGTGCCATGCACACCGATGGAACTGTATAAAGGAAATTAGCAATAACCGACAATGCTCCTCTAGCAGTGTTTTACTTTGCAGAAAGCACAGGTGGAGAAGATGTCATGTCTTTCTAGCAACTAGCCAGTGTGGCATCGCCATCTGACTTTTTCTTGGTGCAAGTGAGACATGAGTATGAAACATGGCCTCAGCCATTTATTTGGTGCTGTTGGATAGTAACCTAGATGGAGCCTAGACATAATCCAATACAGCGGACGCTCGGGTTGCAAACGTGATCCAGGCGGGATGCACGTTTGCAACCCGCAGCGTTCGCAACCCATGTCTGTGCATGTGCAGGTTGCGATTCGGCAATTCGGTGCATGTGCAAAGCGCGATTTAGTGCTTCTGCGCATTCGTGACTGCCGAAACCCGGAAGTAATCCGTTCCGGTACTGTTTTTTAATTGGGTGGAGAGCGGGGCTGCTTTCATTGTTATTTATTGTGATTTGTCGCCTTTTCAAATTGCATCCATGGATGTCTTTCTCTGGTGAAAATGATGCATGCAAGCACACGCTGTCCTCCATCCCATCAATAAATATCTTCCCGAATTCTATTTACAAGACCACCTAGTTCCATGTCACATTTTACATTCTGTCCCTTTCCACTCAAGCTCTTTGCCATTTCTTTTCTCTGCAGTATTCCTCATCCTTTGGACCACCCAGCTAGCAAAAGGCACTACATTTTCTTCTGCAGTATTCTGCTGATCTCTCTCTCTCTTAGGGCTGATATTTCAGCAGTTGTCACAGATCCGCTCCAGCCTGGTTGCTAAGGGTCTCCCAGCATGAGGGTAGTAATAGCCCTTTGTCCCGTTGGGAGGTTTAAAAGGTCATTTGTCAAAGTTTCAGTGAAATCCTTGTTTTACTACATCATGATTACTTGGGCATTACGGAAGAATAGCACAGCGCAAGATTTATCAGCTCTGAGCGAGAAGCAAATCTTCAGGACACACAGTTGCCTTTTGGATAAGCGGAAGCCAAAGGCACAGCCGTAAAATACATAACTGGAGTTCTGTTGGCTTTTCACTTGAAATTATGAATAGATCTCAAGGGTTGTAGTTCTGTATTCATGGCCCCTTCATATGCAGCTGCAACCACTTGGGAGCAGGTTCCCTTTGGTGCTCAGATGCATCTCTCAGGTATGCGTGGGAATACCATAGTGTAGGGTGACCTAGGGGTCCTTCCAAACCACTGACAATGAGGTAGAAAAGACTGACTTCATCAGCCCAGTTTTTTGTTTGTATACGGGTTGATGCATAATGAAAAAAGCTTAATAACAGGGTAGGGTCAAGCTACATAGGAATCGTAATGGAGACCTTCTGCTATATATTGATAAGGAAATGTGCACAATTCCTTCTTCATGGAAGGTTAATATGCACCTTCTCCGTGAGGCCCTGTGAATGTGCACAATGGCTGGTTTTTCTGCACAATAACTTACATTCCCCTTAACAGCTATGCCACCATCAACGTGCATTACAAGAGTTGAACATGATAGGGTGCTGCCTCAAGGAGTTTACAGTCTAAAATTCAACCTAGAAAGAATAGGGGGAGATTATTGGGGGGGGGGTTATTTCAGTTGCTTTGGCTTATTTATAATTGGGCCTTGGGATATTGAAAATATAAGGTGGATGAATGGATGATTTGGCATTTCAAGGAAAATATTAGCTTTGAGACCGAATGAGAGCTGATATCCTGTAGGTGTTCTGAAAGGCATAGGAGGCAGAAAGGAAATAAGGGGCATAGTCAACTGTCAGATGACCGGGGGGGGGGGGGTAGGGTGGAACTGGGAAAGGTTGCATGTAGGAGTGCATTGGGACTTAAGAGTGAAGAAATTGCAAGGGCGAGACTATGGAGGGTTTTTTCCAGTAAGGGCAATTGGTTTTCATTCAGAGTGGGCTGAATGAATGCACGACAGAGAAGAGATTTAAGAAGACATGCCATGCTCTCACAGGCTACAGAAAGCTGAGGGCTGAAATGCACCAATGGAAAGTCCGTAAAGGTAGCCAAAGCAGCACAACTCGGGTTCTTGGCAAAGGCAGCAAAGAGCTGTATTTTCTGGTCTACCCACATTGTTGCCGTGTCGTCCCCTGGGTAACAGTAAATAATAATAATAATAATAATAATAATAATAATAATAATAATAATAATAATTTATTATTTGTACCCCGCCCATCTGGCTGGGTCTCCCCAGCCACTCTGGGCGGCTTCCATAAAAACCAAAAATACACTAAAATATCACAGATTAAAAACTTCCCTGAACAGGGCTGCCTTAAGATGTCTTCTGAATGTCAGGTAGTTATTTATTGCTTTGACATCTGCTGGAAGGGCGTTCCACAGGGCAGGCGCCACTACCGAGAAGGCCCTCTGCCTGGTTCCCTGTAGCTCTGCTTCTCGCAATGAAGGAACCGCCAGAAGGCCCTCGGCGCTGGACCTCAGCGTCCGGGCAGAACGATGGGGGTGGAGACGCTCCTTCAGGTATACTGGGCCGAGGCCGTTTAGGGCTTTAAAGGTCAAAGTAAAGCCAATGTTTCACTGGGTTTTCCCCTTCTCCTGACCACAGACAGCGCCCTTCTGTCGATCTGGCAGCAACCTGAATGGAGACACAGACGCCAAGGTTGTTTGGCCTTGGTCTTTGCTAAAGTGGTTTGTTTAGCAGCAGCTACACTCAGTACTCTACATCTGTGTGATCAGCTGTATCTCTGTTTGCATAGGTATACAGTGTACTTTGATTGTTCACCAAACTCTGCAGGTGGTTCAAGCCCAACATGAGAAGCTGTGGCATACAAAAAGATCATCTGCAGCCAACGGGAGAGGTTTTAACACCGGGACTGGAAACCTGTGACGCTGCAGTTGCTTCTGGACAATAGCTCCCATCATTCCTGCCCATTGGCTGTTCTGGTTAGGACTCATGGAAGCTGGAGTTCAGGATACAGCAGGTTCCCCATTTGTTTCTTAGGGCACGTCCAGAAGGCACATGACAGGCAGAAATACGGAGGGTGTGTGTGAAGAGACAAAGTATGCTTGGAATCATAGAACTGTAGAGTTGGCAGGGACACCAGGGGTCACCCAGTCCAGCCCCTGCAATGCAGGAATCTCGGACAAGTGGCCATCCAACCTCTACTTAAAGCAGTTTAATTATGCAGCATAAACACAAGGATGGTTGTTTTTCTTTAAACCCAATGAACCCCTCTTTTACTACTTCGCCTACTAAAGGTAAAGGTAAAGGTACCCCTGCCCGTACGGGCCAGTCTTGACAGACTCTGGGGTTGTGTGCCCATCTCACTCAAGAGGCCGGGGGCCAGCGCTGTCCGGAGACACTTCCGGGTCACGTGGCCAGCGTGACATCGCTGCTCTGGCCAGAGCCAGAGCCAGAGCCGCACACGGAAACGCCGTTTACCTTCCCGCTGGTAAGCGGTCCCTATTTATCTACTTGCACCCGGAGGTGCTTTCGAACTGCTAGGTTGGCAGGCGCTGGGACCAAGCAGCGGGAGCGCACCCCGCCGCAGGGATTTGAACCGCCGACCTTTCGATCGGCAAGCCCTAGGCGCTGAGGCTTTAACCCACAGCACCACCTTCGCCTACTATTTGTATACTAATTATTATCATTATCATTATTATTTTATCATTTATATGCCCCAGCCACCCTGGGCAGCTTCCGGCAATAAAACATCACAATAAAACATCAAACACTAAAAACGTTGTTGTACAAAGTTCCCTTCTGGCGTCTTCTGAATGTCCTGTAGTTGTTTCTCTGTTGTTTCTAAGTTAATCCATTACTCCACAGTGGCTGGTAGGGTGGAAGGCAGGGAGCCCAACAGTTGGCAGATCCCAGAACTAATCACAAGCATAGCCAACAAATTCTAGTTTCCTCCCCATCATCCTGACTGCAGAACTGAGACAAAGGAGGAAGGCGGCAGCCACAACCTGGACTGGTTGTAAGAAGGCAGGTGGGGACTGACAGAAGGCAGACTGAGGTTGCTGGGACAGTGCCCCATTTGCCCTAATGGACTAGCCTCCACTGCCAATGCCTGATTTGTATTACTTTGCCTTTTCATTGGGCATCTATTGTCATTTGGGCAAGAGTCTTCTTCATTTTTGGTGCACATATCTAGCCTGGTGTTGTCTCTTCCCCCTTGCCTAAGATTCCTATCACCTGTTATCCAATCTGTCTTCCTGCCTTCCTTTTCTTTTTTGCCCAGGATGGAACATGGATCCTTCAGCACATGTTTCACCACTGATCTGTTACCCCTTGCCTTAAGAAAGCAACAACTTTTAATCTTTTATCAGCACAGTACGGTTTGTTTGTTTGTTTGTTTGTTTGTTTGTTTGTTTGTTTGTTTGTTTGTTTGTTTTTATAGAGAACAGGCAAACCATCAAAATACCTTGAAATAATTTCGTAAAGCAATACTGTGGTTTGATTGATAGGATGATGCAGGTATCCCAGCAAGCCACCTTGCTGCTTTGTGCTAATGTGTATGTGCACATTCAGAAATCTTCCTGACATTGGGTCTTTCTGCTTCAGTTTGCAGCTCACCTGGTGAAAGTCAAATATCCAAGGGTTTGCATTTTGGATGGAGGCATCAACAAAATCAAGCCAACTGGTCTGCTGACTGTTCCTTCTCCACAAATATGAGTGAGAAGCTTGCATTTTTATCAACAATACGAGAAGATTCTTTATGGGCATTACAGCACCTGCATTGCAATAGCAACACATATTTTTTATGGTTTTCCGTTGTGATTTTGCAGGAAATACTGTAGTATTCTTCCCTTTCACCCTTTTGCTGGATGAAAAAGTGGAGCTTTGGAATGTTTGATGTCACCCCAAGTCGTCTAAGATCATCATGGCAATGAACATCAACTGTGCTATTTTAAAAATGCACACACATTCTCTCAAAAAGTATTCATGCAAAAATAAGTGAATTGTTTTAAAGTAAATGTTTCAGAGAGCAAACACTTTAAATTAATGGGATGCAATCAACTCATGCAGATCCGATAAATGTTGGGCTCTTGCACATTTCCCTTTCAAAGAGTTCTGTTGTCTTATATCTCTTGTTTTTCTATTTCTAGTGCTCTTTCTTTTTTAAAAGATATTGGTATCAATAAAATAGCATGCCTCTACTCTTGGCAACATTTAAAAAACCATTTTGTTCTATCAAATACTTCATTTAAGCCATGTTTAACCTTCCTTTCTTTGAAAAATTGCAAATGTCTGAATATTAATTTTGCTACAAATGAACTTTACAAATGACGTCTGTGTAAAAAGTATAGCCTTGTGCACAAACCTCACAGATAACATCCTCAGGCTTTATGTTTTAATTTGTAATGTAATTTAAATTTGCTTTTTGCAAATTATAAAACTCCGAAGAAATATCTCTACTTCAACAACTTACAGACAGAGTCAAAAGGAAAACAGTTGTGTGTGGAGAGCTTAAGGTGGAGAACACCCTGGCGGTCTTCACCTTTATGTTTTTCAGCATTATAAGACCTATTGCTTTCAGTGTCTGCATCAATAGACTAAATAAAGTCCTGAGTTTGTTTTTACCGTAATCAGAGCCTGGCATGATAACAATTTTTTCCTTTTTTTTAGAGAGGAGCCCTTGAAATGTGAAGATTAACAATAACATCTCAAGTGCACAAGAGAGGTTGCCTAATCTGGGTTTCAGACCACAGTGATTTTTTTTTTTTATGTTTCTAGACACAGTATTGCAGCACATTTTACTTTCAAATGAAGACATTAGATAAAGGGCACACACTCAGGAGCGCATCTCGACGCCGTCCGCTCACCAGTGTTGACGAGCAGTAGCCGCTCCATCAACCCATCCCCATGGAGCCCCCAGGCAGTGTGCACCACACACTGCGGCCAGGTCAGCAGGCAGGCCACGCATGCGGCGTGCAACTCGTCCTCTAGCTGCTGCAGCACAGCCACCAAGCATGCCACTACCAGCAGCGCCGGGGCCAGCAAGCCCGCCAAGCTCTGGCTGAAGTCCTGTGACGCGCCCGTCATGATGCCCATGGCGCAGCCCAGGCCTGCCTGCCTGCCTCTCTGTCCATGGCCGTGCCGGGTTTACCTCAGCTGCGGGTGGTGAGGCTTCGGATTGGCTGCAGTAACTTCCTGCAGCCAATCCGAAGCCACGCCAGCGTCGCTGCCTGTCCAAAGGTGTCCACACTTCAGATTGGCTACAGGAACTTCCTGCAGCCAATCCAAAGCCTTGCCAACGTTTCCGCCCACCCAGAAGCCATGCCAGTGTCGCAGAAGTCAGCCCCCGCACAGCGCACAGGGACTGACCGAGCAGGTGGCAGGGTCCGTGGGCCGGATTTACGAGCCTAGGGACCTCATCTGGCCCTGGGCCTTAGTTTGCCAACCCCTGGATTAGGCAGTCCCTATACTTGGGCTTACTATCTAAAAGACACGACAGAAAACAGATGAGGAGGGAAGGTGGGGAGAGCAAAGTAGGGCTTGTTTCTTTACGTGCAGAATCCTTCAATGAACAGTTGGAATTGAAAAAGTTGTTTTGTTTTTATCACACCTTTCTTCCAAGCTCAAAGTGGTGCACATGGTGCTCCCCCTCCCCATAATAGAGGGTGGGGAACATATGACTTGACATCAGTACATGTGAAAAGGATCTAGGGGTCTTAGTAGACCACAGGCTTAACCATGAGTCAACAGTGTGATGCTGCAGCAAAAGAAGCTAATGCTATTCTAAGCTTCATCAACAGAAGTCTTGTGTCCGTATCAAGGGAAGCAGTAGTACAACTCTATCCTGCCTTAGTCAGACCACACCTGGACTGCTGTGTCCAGTTCTGGGCACCACAATTTAAGAAGGATATTGAAAAACTGGAACATGTGCAAAGGGGGACAGCCAAGATGATCAAGGGTCTGGGAACCAAGCCTTATGGGGAACAGTTGAGGAAACTGGATTTGTTTAGCCTGGAGAACAGAAGACCGAGTGGTGATAAGGTAGCCATCTTCAAATATCTGAAGGACTGTCACATGGAAGATGGAATAGTGCCCAGTCTTGTTGGCAAGCAGCATTGGGAGCCTTCTTTGGCTGAAGAGCAAGATAAAAATGGTTGGAATAAACAAACGATAGCTGGTAAAGTAAGTAAGGCTTCCCAGCCTGGAATTGGCATTGCAGGAGTACTTGACCTGTTGCCCTCTAAATGTTGTGGGCTACCACTTCCATCATCCTTGGCCATTGGCCATGCTGGATGGGTCTGGTGAGAGTTGTAGTACGAAGCATCCGAAGAACACAACATTGGCTACCCCTGCTGCAGTGCGTCTTCTGGCCTGGAGTCATTTCAATACACCTGCAATGCTTGTGGATATCGCCAGCATCTTTACAACTTTTTTAGTTCCCAAGTACAAGAAGTATGCAGATGTACAAGCATTTTGGAGTGGGGGGGAGGTGAGAGTCGTTTTTGCCTCCAGGTATTCCAAAGCGTGTTTCATCAACTGTCAAAGGACAAGTTTTTTCTGCCGAATATGTATTTACCTGGCATTATCACGGTAAGCTGATTCCAGTGTGAGTCACGGCTCCACCTTTTCTCAGGCACCTCTGTAGGGAGAAATTTTATCTTGTTTCTTGGTTTAGGACATAACTCTGGCGCCACAGAGCACAAAAGTAGCACAATAAATCTTTCTTCCGCAGGATAATTGTTAATATTAGCTACAATAACAAGCCTGTCAGTATGCAGGGATTCAGGGGCACTGGGTATGGTAGACCCCAAGGAATTAGGGGAGGTTTACCTTTCTCGCCTCCAGAGTACTAGACTCGATTTGCCTGGTTCCCACCCTTCCAAATGCCTTCAGTTAATCCTTTGGAGTCCTTAATTCGCCTTCTCGTTTTCTGACGCTTTTGAAACGTCTGAAGTTTCTCTCAAATCTGGCTGCTGAATGATAGTAGCGGATCCGCGATTAGGCTTGATGTTCCGTAAGGACTGTGTGATTTCAAGGTATGGCAGAATCAAGACCCAGTTTAGAATGGACATCAGTTACTGTAGGTTTGTTTTCTCTTAAGGATGCCATTCCCATCCTGTTGAAGTCAGTGGCAGATTTCATGTTAATTGTTATTTATGGCATTTATAGCCCACCGTTCGTCCAAGGAGCTCAAGGTGGTTCTCCTCAGTGTTATCCTCACAACAACCCTGTGAAGTAAGTCAGTCTGAGACACTGTGACTGGCCCAAGGTCACCTACTGAGTGACCTTGGGATTTGAACTGTGGTCTCTTAGTTCCTAGTGCAGCACTCTAACCACGGCACCACATGCGCTATCAATGTGCTTGTCAGTGCTTGTGGAGTGAACACCTAGGCTGCAATCCAGTTACATGGAGGTATGAAAGCCGATGGGCACACCTCGAGGTGTGTTGTCCGCCCCGGGTGTCATCCCTGAGGGGGTGACATCGCTGCGCCACCCCCCTGGGATGCTCGTGGCCCCCCTGAGACGCTCATCATGAGATGCTTGCCGCCCGGCCCCCGCAGCTCGCCCTGGCTAGCTCCGCCTCTGCCGACGGTGACAGTTGCTGGCATCCATCTTTCTTGAAAAACAATGGAGTGTGCCTCCGAGTGTCAAGTCAAACCGCTGAGGAATCACAGCGCCCACTGTGGCTGCAGAGGCTGATAATTCACGACTGCTGCCTCCTGCACTGTTTTTGCTGCATTAGCAACACCAAAGTGACCCCACCCCACCCCCAGGGTGCAAGCCTGGGCAGTGTGTATGGAAGCCCTGGATGGCATCACCCACCACACCACCCCAGCCTCAATGATGTGGTCCAAAGGAAAGCAGAGCAATACATTCAGCACCAGCATGGCTGCAGGAATTGCTGGAAGGAAGCATACAAGGCGCCATCCAACCATCTCAGAAACTGCATTCTGGATTTGTGTAGGGTTTGCTCCTTAGCCTTTCCTTCTCCCAAATATGTCCCTCAAGGCAGCAGATACGGGTTTTTCCTTGGGGTTTACTCCCAAACAAAGCCTTTCTCTCAGCCGATGGTACAGTTAGATACAGTGGTACCTTGAGTTAAGAACTTAATTTGTTCTGGAAGTCCATTCTTAACCTGAAACTGTTCTTTACCTGAGGTACCACTTTAGCTAATGGGGCCTCCCACTGCGGCCGCGCAATTTCTGTTCTCATCCTGAAGCAAAGTTCTTAACCCGAGGTACTATTTCTGGGTTAGCGGAGTCTGTAACCTGAAGCATCTGTAACCCGAGGTACCACTGTAATTCTGCTGACTTACAAAGGACCCCCCATCCTTAGGTGCGAAAAGTGTATTTTATTCTATGAACTACCCCGAGACCTGCGGGTATACGGTGGTATATAAATTCAATAAATATTACTTCACTAACCTCAAAATACAGTGGTGCCTCACAAGACGAAATTAATCCATTCCATGAGGCTCTTTGTATAGCGGTTTTTTCGTCTTGCGAAGCAAGCCCATTGACTGCTTTGCGGATTAGCGCTATTAGCGGTTTAGCAGCTTTTAGCAGATCAGCTGATAAGTGGCTTAGCGGCTTAGGAAAAGGGGGGAGGGGAAAAAACCCACAGGAACTTGCAAGACATTTCGTCTTGTGAAGCAAGCCCATAGGGAAATTCGTTTTGCGAAGCGCCTCCAAAACGGAAAACCCTTTCGTCTAGCGGGTTTTCCGTCTTGCGAGGCGTTCATCTTGCGGGGCACCACTGTACAGTGAACCAGCCACAATCCATGCAGAGGCCCTCTTGATGTTTCTTCTGAGTGGAGCCCTGGATGTGTTTTCCAAACTCCCGTCCTCTAATGGCACCACATGAGGGCATCTCTCCCACCAGGGCAGGACGTAGGGCAAGCTTGTTCATTTCCTCAGAGGAAAAGGAAGCCCTTTACAGCAGCATATCAGGACTTCCAGTGGCCAGGCCTGGGACTGGGGGAGTTGGAACTCTTGGACGAAGTGCTTCACCATTCACCTCATTCAATTTATTTATTTTAAGCATTTGTATTGGGACGAGCCCCTCACATTTATATTTTGTCGTCGTGCCCCTCACGCATGCCGTATTCTCCTTAAGGGCTTTTGCTTGGCTAGGCTTTGTCTTTGATAAATTCATGGTGGAGAGGCCTATCGATGGCTTCTAGCCCCGATGGCTATGTTCTGCCTCCACAGTCAGAGCCAGCAACGCTTCTGGATATCAGTTGCTGGAAACCACAGAAGGGTTCTGTTCTCATCCTGAAGCAAAGTTCTTAACCCGAGGTACTATTTCTGGATTAGTGGAGTCTGTAACCTGAAGCATATGTAACCTGAAGCGTATGTAACCCGAGGTACCACTATATATAGGGTGCCTACATTCTGCATTTGCAAATGGATTTAGATACCTATTAGGTCCATAAATAACTATATAACATATATTCAACACAAAAAACAGCGACAATTTGTTGTTGACAAAGGACAGCTGGACATTTAAAGGGCCCCATAGCCTTCAGTAGCTTAAAAAGGTAAAGGGATCCCTGACCTAAATCCAGCCCTGACTGGGATAATGCCTTGATGATCTAGAAGCGGGTGGAAAGATGTTATATGCCTAGAAACTCCTGAATTTTGCGTGGCTGGAATGTAGCCTCATGGAGACTGACAGCTAGCTTCCCCAAAGTCCCAGAACACAACTGTCCAGAGCCTGACCTTTGTCCAAAGCCTGACAAAAACCTGGCTGACCCTCTGCCTAAACAAAATGGACTATCCAGAGAGGCTAATGACTGTCATCCTCCCTCTGGAGAACAAGAATGTATTGTGAGGAAATTCCCTTTCATTTTTGTTTACATAGCAGTAATCCGATGAATTATTACAGGCTGATGTGTGTTGGCTGCTGTATTGCTGGCATATGACAAAATCATAAACCATCCCCGGTCGTCCTTTCGTTCAAAGATTTTTCCAGGACATGGTGAGGCACGATTGTTAATGCGTGCCTAAAACGTTTGCAAGTCCTGTTGACACGGTAGCATTCCTCTCCCACAATGTTAGATGGTGTAGAGACGGACTGAAATGCAGTTAGTCTGGCATGCACTTTGCACAGATCATGGAATTGAAGAGTTGGAAGGGATTCCAAAGATCATCCTTTCCAAACCCCTGCAATCAACTAGATCAGGCATGGCCAAACTTGACCCTCCAGCTGTTTTAGGACTACAACTCCCATCATCCCTAGCTAACAGGACCAGTGGTCAGGGATAATAGGAATTGTAGTCCCAAAACAGCTGGAGGGCCAAGTTTGGCCATGCCTGAACTAGATCATACATGACAGGTGGCCATCCAACCTCTGGGAGTGTCCACAACCTCCTGAGAGAGACAGTTACAGTGTCGAACAGCTCTTACCGTCAGAAAGTTCTTCCTGGTGTACGTATAGTCAGACTTCAAGCTACGTCTTCTTAGTTTACCTGAGCATAATCATATTTTGTGTGTCCTGTGCATTTAGGAATCGTGTTATTTCAGAGAGTTTTCATTGCTTCCTTTTTGTGGGTCCTTTTTGGAAGGGAGCTCAGGGACCTCAGAGTTTTTAGTTTAGAAGAGAAAAAACCTGCCTTCTTGAAAACTAAAAGAGACGGTAGAGGAACAGGGAGGTGGAACATGAAAGAAATTCTCTCACTTCCTCCCCTGTGAAGGAGTGACTGTTATAATGAATCCATGAAAGTAGTCTCCTCACAACGAGAGGGGGAGCTGAGGCTGTGGCGAGCAAAGGCATCCTGCAATCAGTTGCTAATTACAAGTTCCTGCAGCGGCTGATTAATTGGCACTTGTGTCTTCAGCTTAGTATTTGTCTCACATAGGGACTAATGGCACATCAACACTTCGGCCCTTAAACCAAATTTAGCCATTCAAGTCCTTCTCCAAAGTAAACTATTTCTGTGTGGAGAGCTAAGGATATCATAGAACATTCTTAATACCCTCACCAGATGACAGCTCCCAGAATTCTTTGGGGAAAGCCCAAGACTAACTAAGGTAAGTTTACCAGATTTTTTTCAATGAATCCCGGGACACTTCTCAACTTCAATGGATTTTGTATGGGGGGGACTGATTTGTAAATCCGGGGACTGTCCCCAGGAAACGGGGATGGCTGGTAACCTTAAACTAAGGCCAATATAAAATAATCTATAACTGATAAAAATTTATAATGTCCCTATGCCCTCTATGGGTTTGGGTGTTACAAAGCTAATTGCTAAGTCTTTAGAATCCTCACTTCCCACCAAACTTAACGTTGTGAATAATTGTAGGATTCTTTAAAACTTCCTGCCCTTTCTCAAAGGAGTACAAAGATCCCATTTTATTCACACAATAGCCCAGAGAAGTAGGAGTATTTTTTTAAAATCCCTGTATTATTTTTTTAAAAAAATATTTATTTATAAACATTAAACTTCTATAGCCTTATCCCTCCTCCCGTTCAAGGCAGATTTTGGGTTATGTGAAGACGAACCTATGTCCTTCCAGATGTTGTTGGACTACAGTTCCCATCATACCGCATCATTGGCCATGCTGACTGAGGCTGATGGGACTTGAAGTCAAGCAAAATCTGGAGGGCCACAGCTTCCCTAGCTGTGAGTAAATAGGCGATGATCCGCCCAATTAATTTCATGCCTCAGTGGGGACTTGAACCCTGATCTCTCCAGTCCTCATCCAGTGTTCTGCCCCCTACACTACAGTAGCTAATCTGGCCACCCAAATTGTCCAGTTATCTGAACAATATAAAAATATGTAAGCTAAGAGTTTTCTGTTTGCACATGCAGCTTCTGTGATTCCTTGTGTACGTTCTGAAGCGAAGGAAATTGGTGAAACAGTTGCACCTGAGATCTACAAGCTGCTGGCTTGCAGCACAATCTTATGTGTGTTGACTCAGAAATAGGTCTCATTGGTTTGCTTCAGAAGAGGCTCCTCAGGCACCTTCATTGCATATCTTTAGGCACCAGGCAAAAGCATCCCACTTCTCCCAGGCCTTTGGCTAAGGAAACAATCTATGGCCTTTTAAACTGTAGTGGGGTGGAGGTCATTGTTTTTGTTCATATGCATTTTTGTGTTTTTCTATTGTAAAGCATCCTGTGATCTTTGAATGAAGGGTAGTATAGAAATATATTTAATAATAACAAAGCAGGGCTTTTTTTCAGCCAGAACACGCTGGAACTGAGTTCGACACCTCTCAGGTGGATGACATTGCCATTATAAGAGAAAAACAGCCTCGGTCCAGTATACCTGAAGGAGCGTCTCCACCCCCATCGTTCTGCCCGGACACTGAGGTCCAGTGCCAAGGGCCTTCTGCTGGTTTCCTTGCTGCGAGAAGCCAAGTTACAGGGAACCAGGCAGAGGGCCTTCTCAGTAGTGGCACCTGCCCTGTGAAATGCCCTCCCACCAGATGTCAAAAAGAAAAACAACTACCAGATTTTTAGAAGACATCTGAAGGCAGCCATGTTTAGGGAAGCTTTTCATGTTTAAAAGGTTATTGTATTTTAATATTTTGTTGGAAGCCACCCAGAGTGGCTAGAGAAACCCAGCCAGATGGGTGGGGTATAAATTATTATTATTATTATTATTATTATTATTATTATTATTATTATTATTACAAGGGAAGCATTCAGGGTGAGTTCCACTACCTCTTTTTCTAGAAAAATAGCACTGATAACAAGTATGCATAGGATCACAGTTTGACATTATGTTGTTCAGGTACTCTAATGTATAAATGGAAAACAAGGAGTTGCAGCAGCCTAAAGTCTCTTTCACTTTTAATGGCTTGTGAATTACTAGGAACCAGCATCATGGCTCTTTCTTAAAAATTGAGATCTGTCCATGCAGTGTGAGAATGTCCTTGGCCAGTGTTTCTCAGCGCCACACTCAAATTGCCAGTTGCCCTTTCATGTCCGGCTGATCTTAGCAGAACAGCAGGTGAAGTGTAGCCTGCAACAATTATATGAGGAGGCGATGTTGCTCTTCATTGAAGGTGTGCCTGTTTTCAGATCAAGCCGCGGCACAAACCCCAATGGGGGAAAAGGTAAAACTCATTAGTGTTTGGCAGAAGAACAAGCGCCTAGCCAAAGCCTCCCTTGTACACTCTTCACGGCATGACAAAACTTGAAGTTGTTTGTTGCTGCGCAGCCCGCTCGGGAGTCCCACGTCCCTTGCCAGTCCCTCTTAAGAAATCTCGAACAATAAACAATAACCTTTTTATTCAGTTGCAATCAGTTGAAGAGCTGTTCCGAGAGATAAATCTGCTAGAACTGTCATGAACAAAGGAATGGTCATGGGGCTTGGCTTTTGCCGAACTTTACTGCTAGAAGCACACCTTGCATGTCTAGTTTAATGTTGCCTCCCACCCTGCCCACAAAGGCTCGCTTTTTTCCGGGTAAAGTGGCTGCAGGAGGCTTTGGGCTGAGCAGGAAAAGTCTCTTGGGGTGAGACAGGCAGGGACTGCAGAACTCTTTCCTTCCTGGCAATTTCCCTGTTCAAAATTGGCATCACCCAGAGAGCTGTATCTTTTGTCTCTCAAGGAGAAAAGCCAGGTTAGACCAGGCAAAGGGAAGAATTATACAGTATAGGGTCCCTTTTTTCCTACTCTTATCCTCTGCTCAGCCTGAAAGCCTGATGTACCTGATAAAAGGATAAAAGGCTCTTGGCAGAGGCTGGGAGAGTGGAATCATAGGCTTAAACGCTGAGATCTGTTTCTAAGAGGAGCATAGAAGGAAAGAGGCATGACTGTGCTCACTTTGTTGAGAATTTTGTTCTGCCAGTCCCAAATTGTTGTTGTTTTTTGGCAATCCAAACCATGTTTGCACAACCATGTTGAAATTTCAGTTCACCTCCAAAGCACTGATTATTGATTGATTATGTAATTTCTATACCGCTTAATATATTACAAATACCTCTAAGCAGTGTGCAGGGAACTGAAGCAACAACAGGCAGCTTAGACAAAATATTACAAAAATACAGAGTTACATATAAAAATGTGCCCTGTCCTCAGGAGCAGTTTCTCAGGGGCTGCACCCGAAAGAAAATTCTGGGAAATTCCATTTCATGAATGCAGATCCACTCTCACTATCCTGGAAGCAACCCTATTCTGTTCATGCATCTGCCACACCAACTATCTTATCAAATAACTAGATTATCTTGGTCTGAAAGAAAATATCAATTTGTAGCCAACCTCATGTAGTTCATTCCCTCTCATTTTTTTTCCATCTTTCAAAAATTCCCCCCTGCACAATCTGGTGCCTAGATTGTGGCTAGTTTGAGGTTGGCGAGTTCTGAAAGAAAATGGAGATGTGTAATTATTACCTTCATGCTGTCAATATACATACTCATTATATCTTGTCATTTGTTTGCTGGAGACATAGAAGATTTGTTCTTTTTGTGGTGGCGGCGATGTTTGTCAAGTATACAGAGCACAACAATGTAGCCCTGTGTTCCTTCTTGAACACTTGCAATTATCTTTATTAAACTGAGGAGGAAGTGGTATATATATTTTTTTTAAAGCTATTTTCTTAGTATCATTTTCCCATGAAACGCTGAGGATGAAAGAACGTCAGTTCCTTGGTTACTTTTTCAGAGTTTAAATGCTCCTGGAACTTCTTGAAAAAGTGTCAACAAAAACCATCATTTCCCCACCCGGTTCACCTCATGATTTGTAACTGGCTGACTGACCGAACCCAAAGGGTGCTCATCAATGGTTCCTCTTCATCCTGGAGAAGAGTGACTAGTGGGGTGCCACAGGGTTCTGTCTTGGGCCCGGTCTTATTCAACATCTTTATCAACGACTTGGATGATGGACTCAAATCAAGGGCATCCTGATCAAATTTGCAGATGACACCAAACTGGGAGGGGTGGCTAACACCCCAGAGGACAGGATCACACTTCAAAACGACCTTGACAGATTAGAGAACTGGGCCAAAACAAACAAGATGAATTTTAACAGGGAGAAATGTAAAGTATTGCACTTGGGCAAAAAAAATGAGAGGCACAAATACAAGATGGGTGACACCTGGCTTGAGAGCAGTACATGTGAAAAGGATCTAGGAGTCTTGGTTGACCACAAACTTGACATGAGCCAAGAGTGTGACATGGCAGCTAAAAAAGCCAATGCAATTATGGGCTGCATCAATAGGAGTATAGCATCTAGATCAAGGGAAGTAATAGTGCCACTATATTCTGCTCTGGTCAGACCTCACCTGGAGTACTGTGTCCAGTTCTGGGCATCACAGTTCAAGAAGGACACTGACAAACTGTTCAAGTTCAAGAAGAACACTGACAAACTGGAACGTGTCCAGAGGAGGGCAACCAAAATGGTCAAAGGCCTGGAAACGATGCCTTATGAGGAGCGGCTAAGGGAGCTGGGCATGTTTAGCCTGGAGAAGGTGTGATATGATAGCCATGTTCAAATATATAAAAGGATGTCACATAGAGGAGGGAGAAAGGTTGTTTTCTGCTGCTCCAGAGAAGCGGACACGGAGCAATGGTTCCAAACTACAAGAAAGAAGATTCCACCTAAACATTAGGAAGAACTTCCTGACAGTAAGAGCTGTTCGACAGTGGAATTTGCTGCCAAGGAGTGTGGTGGAGTCTCCTTCTTTGGAGGTCTTTAAGCAGAAGCTTGACAACCATATGTCAGGAGTGCTCTGAAGGTGTTTCCTGCTTGGCAGGGGGTTGGACTCGATGGCCCTTGTGGTCTCTTCCAACTCTATGATTCTATGATTCTATGATGATGAGCTCAGTGTTCCTCAGCTCCCTCAAAGCACTCTCTAGTGCAGGAGTCACCAATATAGTGTCATTGGGGTGTTGCTGTACTTCATCTCCCATAATCCCTAATCATTGGCCATATTTTCTGGAGCTGATGGGAGCTGGAATCCAACCATACCTGAAATGCACTACCTTGGTTGCCCCTTCTGCTCCCCTATTGCCCATATTTACTATTAGGGCGTTGGCATCAGGGAGAGCTGTTCATGAGGAAACTAAACTACCAACCTCAGTCTGCTCTCAGCCAACCCACACCTGCCCGTCTTCTTATTTGTACCCAGTTAGGAGATTGGAGTCTGCCTGTCATTGGCTCTGATTACACTTATGGTTGATCTCCTGGCCTACCGGTCCCAATGGAGAGCTAGGCCTATACAAATCCACCTTAGCTGGGTTTCCTCTTTCCTTTAATATCATTACTATTCGTGCCCGAGTCTAGCTTATAGACAAGATATCCTTATCTAAGTTGTCATTAAACAATTCTGCAACTATAAGAGCCAGTTCGTTTTTAAAGGACTGATAAAATTAACTTCTCCTAGCCCAGCCGGACCTAGGGCTTTGTTTTCCTTTGCCTTTTGTAAATATTCAATGACTATGTCTATGGATATTGGTTTACTTAAGGCCTGGTTATCTTCAAAAGAAAAGCTAGATAAATGAAGGTCACTGAAAAACTTTTAAGATAGCACCAGCTTCAGCAGCAATAGACTTCTCTTCCATAAGAACTGAATGCCTGAGCAGAGCATCTGTTGCCACTAAGGAGCATGGGAAATGGAGTTCCAGGTGGCTCCTGACTCTATCTACTTGAGTGTTACTGGGTCACAGCTGGACCATGTCTGGACCATGAACTGCAGATTACCCCTTCCCATAGATCAGTCCAAACTAACAGGTCCTGAATGGAGATTAGAATAGGGGTAACTTAATGCTGGGTTAAGTTAAATGGATGTAAATTCTGAAAGCTTCCTGTACTTAAAATGGCTCTCTGACTTACTTTCTTCTTGCAACAGAAGCAGAGTTGCCCTTATCTCCTTAACAAATAGAGCCATTTATAGCCAGACAGGCTTAGTTCTTCTTGTTTTTTCTCAGTGAACCAATGGTGTTAGGTGCTGGTATGGCAGCAGCTGTAGCGGGTATCACTGTTTAAATACAACATATTGAAATCATGTAAAAAAAGGGGTCATGATTTTTTATTCAGTTCTTTGCTTAATTCTAATTTACACTCAGTGGTCTACTTACAATAAGGTATAGAACTTGCTGTAAGTAACTAAATCTAATGTGCACACTTCTGAACATTTTCAAAAACCTTCATGCAGTTGTGGGCAATATCTCATGCTGGAGATCGAGAGAGAGAGAGAGAGAGAGAGAGAGAGAGAGAGAGAGAGAGAGAGAAGAAATTAAAACCTGTTGTCTTCTTGTTTTCAAAGAACGCTGGCCAATCGCCGAGTCCTATTTGAAGACTGTGCACCAGCCAGATAATCATCTCCAAGTTTCAGCTTGTGTCCCAGGAGCTAAGAGCTTAAAATTTGAACTCATTAAGGAGATGCGATAACCGGATTCATTGTCCAAACTCTTCCCTCCGTTCGTCTGGAATAGGCAATTTGCAGCCGCAAGGTTTTTGTTTTGCTCTACGTGACAGGGGTGTAGATAGTCAAGACTTGACTGAGATGCTGCTGCTATTGACTCTGCTGTTGTTTCCTTTTGTATCTGTGTTGTGGGCTCCTGTTTTTGAGACTGACACATTGTGAAGTTTAGGGCGGAGGGAGATGCACTGCAGACACACAATGGGGACGGAACGGAGAGGGAGATTTTTTTAACACTTAAGATAATGTGCTTTTGGAGGGATGGTGTTGGTCATGACTGCAGACTTGTTTTAGGCTGAGTGGAAAACTGAGATACACAAGGAGTTCATTTACTTACAGTTCATGTGTTTAAACTGTTTATTATTCCATTACATTTGTACCTTGGTTGTAAAACACCTTGGTACTCAGACGTTTTGGCTCCCGAATGCCACACACCCAGAAGTGAGTGTTCTGGTTTGCCATCATTTTTTGGAAGCCGAACGTCCGACATGACGTCCACAGCTTCCAACTGAGTGAAGGAAGCTCCTGCAGCCGATTGGAAGCCACACCTTGATTTTCGAACGTTTTCGGAAGTCAAATGGATTTTCGGAACGGATTCCATTCGAGGACCAAGGTACGACTGTACTGTGAATAATGACAAACCATATAATAATATATGATTACAGTGGTACCTCGGGTTACATACGCTTCAGGTTACAGACACTTCAGGTTACAGATGCTGCTAACTCAGAAATAGTGCCTCAGGTTAAGAACTTTGTTTCAGTATGAGAACAGAAATCGTGCGGTGGTGGTGCGGCGGCAGCAGTAGGAGGCCCCATTAGCTAAAGTGGTGCTTCAGGTTAAGAACAGTTTCAGATTAAGAACGGACCTCTGGAATGAATTAAGTTCTTAACCCGAGGTACCACTGTACTAATATATTATAACTATATTAAAATATTTTGACCAAACTGTGGGAGGCAGTGGAAGACAGGAGTGCCTGGCGTGCTCTGGTCCATGGGGTCACGAAGAGTCGGACACGACTAAACGGCTAAACAACAACAATATTAAAATATATAACACTATAATATAACTATATAATATAACCAGTACATAGAGTAAATGCATAGAACCATAGAACTGTACCTAGTCTAACCCAGCTCTAATCCAACACTCTTAACCAGTACACCATGCTGGTTCTCCTGATGATAAGATCCACACAGCTAATTTTCTCTTAGAGTCAAAATAAAAGTGATGTTCAGACTGGCTGCCACCCCACATCCTCTTTTACATAAGATGAGCCTGCTGGATCAGGCCAATGGCCCATCTAGTCCAGCATCCTGTTCTCAGAGTGGCCAAACAGATACCTGTGGGAAATTCTCAAGCAGCACCTGAGCATAAGAGCCCTGTCCCCTCCTGTGGTTTCCAGTAACTGGTGCTCAGAAGCACCACTTGGAGCATTGCTCCGTCTCAATTTGTTCATTAGATTACGGGTGACCAAAAGAGAAGCTTGAATAGAGATCACTTGTGCACGGCCTAGCCAGGAACAATGCCTCCTTTCTTTTTGCTGGAGGAAACATGGAAAGAAGAGCTCTTTTATGAATGGCCGGTCAAAATTGATAGCCAGTGGAGGAAATCTGAAAAGCTCTTTGGGTTGATGAGAATTGCCCTTGCTCGTCGGGTTTCCAAATTCTGGAGGTGATTAATTTATTTAGCTTTTGTTAGGGAGGGAAGGTACTTGAAACAGGTTTTCCACTGCAGCTCATTCCAAACTCCCTGCAGGGGAAACTCACCTCCCTTGGAGTGAATGAGAAGCCATAGAAGCAACATGTTTGCAAAGGCATACTACAGAAACAAACGTATAAATAGTTACATCTAATTGTTGGGATTCCATTCCACCTTCTGCTGCAGACATGGGATTGTTGCGTGTCACATGTCTGTTTACATTCCGGCACAGATTGCTGGCGCAAGCGGAACTTCCGCTCTATATAGCTCTTGTTTTTGGCTCTCTCTGTCTGAGAAGACGGCAAGGAGAGACGACATGTTTCTTTGCCCTGATTTATGATTAATAAATGCGTAGCTTAGTATGTACCTACAGCCTCAAGCCTCTTCTGCTGCACAGTATACACTGCTGAGTAAAGTGTGCTCAAGTTGGCAAGCTTGAGTTGCTGATGTACGTCGGAGCCAGAGGTCGATGAAGCTTCACAGTGGCAAGGCTGAGAGGGAGACATTCCAGCTGGTGCCTCCCACCTGGTCATTTGACCCCTAGATGCCTACACTAATTAGGGTCGAGCAGGCATGTTCAGCATGCAGGGCCTTACTATCATGACTCTCTCTGCCTTCCCTTCTTCAGGGCTTGAGGAATCGCACTCTGAGCTAGCCCCAGGAGCACCTAACCACTTGGAAACACTCCTGCAAAAAGATCCCATGGTGCCAGTAGCCCTCTGTCCAGGAGATGCCACATTGCCCTCTTCTGACTCAGAGGAGTACAGGTGTCATGGACTGGCTGGATGCTGAGGAGTGGTGGGAGGCCCCACTGGGGAACCCCAAGGGAAGAAGGCTCAGAGCCAGGTGATTAGTGGTAGGACAAAGGTGTGTGGTCAGAGGGGCAAGAGGGAGAAAACTGGGAGGAGGTGGTGTTGGAAGCTGAAGAGACAACAGAGCAGGAAGGGACTGGCAGAGAGCAGTTCAGAAGCGGAGGGGGGGCCAGGAGACAGAGATGAGGCAGGCTGCTGAAGAACCCAAGGAGTCTCCCCCTCCTGCTGCAACCAGCTCCCTGCCCTTTGGTCTCCTAAAACATGCAGAGAAATGAAGAGGGCAAAGCAACGAGAGGCAAGATGACAGAGCCCCAGAGGCTGCTGGGGAAGGAACCGGCCGAGGTATGATGCTTTATGTGTGTGTGTTTGTTGTTGTTGTTTTATGATTTTCAGTTTTATACATTTCAATAATTTTACAATCATTTTAACATTTCAAAACTTGACTTCCTTCCCCCTCTTTCTGCAGTTCCTTAAATTTATTTTTAATATTTTCTGCGTATCCAAATTAACTTAATTTTCTCATTTATTCATCTACTTTAAATATATACTCTTATAAAACTGCAGGTTATTATAATAATCCTGCCAATGTTCTTATCTGTTTACAGTTTGCTTGTAAATATTCAATCAACCCATTTCCATTCTTTTATAAAAAGTTTGTGTGTGTATATATATATATATATATATTCCAGTAAGTTTCACCGTTTCTGCATATTCCATAAGTTTTTGAATCCATTCTTCTTTCGCTGGGATGATTTCTTCTTTCCATTTTTGGGCAGGTAACATTCTTGCCACTATAGTCGCATACATGAATAAATTTCTATACAGTTTGGGTAGTTCTGTTCCCTATAATTCCCAAAAGGAAAGCTTCTGGAGGGTGTGGGGTTTTTTTACAAATGTTATTTTAAATAACTTTTTCAATTCATTATATATCATTTCCATACAGTGGAGTTATGCTGTATGGGCACATCAGCAGAGCCAACCTGGTGCTCAGCTAGTCGCTGATGCGATCTCCCTGTCAGCTGGGCCCTTTTCCTCTAAGTAAGCAGCAACAACTCCATGGCCAAGAGGCCAGATGCACAGCATCACCTGACCCTCTTCACCAATTGCTGCTCACTCACCTGTCTCCACCTAGAGCACCACAATGCCATACAAACAGCATCTGAGCCACCCCCTTCCTGTCTCCCAACCAGCTAGGGCCTTACTCTGCACCCTTGGTTTGGTCTTCCACACAGAGTATCTGAAGGAGCGTCTCCACCCCCATTGTTCAGCCAGACACTGAGGTCCAGTGCCAAGGGCCTTCTGGTGGTTCCCTCCATACGAGAAGTGAGGTTACAGGGAACCAGATAGAGGGCCTTCTTGACAGTGGCACCCGTCCTGTGGAACGCCCTCCCACCAGATGTCAAGGAAATAATCAACTATCTGACTTTTAGAAGACATCTGAAAGCAGCCCTATTTAGGGAAGTTTTTAATGTTTGAAGTTTTAGTCTGTTTTTAATGTTCTGTTGAAAGCTGCCCAGAGTGGCTGGGGAAACCCAGCCAGATGGGCAGGGTATAAATAAATTATTATTATTATTATTATTATTATTATTATTATTATTATTATTATTACTACTACTACTTCTACTACTTATAACGTTGCTTAAACTCTCATGCTGGGCAGCAAACCCACCATTTCACTTGCCAAGCGTGCTGAGTTCCCTCCCTCTTGTTTCTCAGTCGACCTGTTGTGGTTACATTGGCATCATAACTCGGCAGCTGACTGATCTTCTTCTTGTAGGTGGCTGGTGAAGTGAGGGCATGAAAGCCTCCGAAACGTGCTGGTTTGAGCAAAAGAATGGGAGGGGTGGCCTTGAGCCAGTTCCAGCTCCTACATGCTTTCACAAGCCAAGCCTCAGCCTTGCGAGACTTCTATAAAAGATGCTGAAAGACCTTTTTTGACAGCTGACTAATCTCCTTAGAGTGGAAGGCAAGTATCGAGGTGAGATAAATGCAGCCATAATACCTTGACAGAGAGAGACCAGCTACTTTACTTGTACTCTCTCTATATATATATATTTAAAAAAACCACACACACACACACACCTTAGGAATCAGGTTTTTCTTTTTTAAAGGTAACTTGGCATTCCACAAGAGTTGTGAAAGGGAGAAGAAAATACTAACTCTGCATCAAATGACTTTTGTTTGCATAGCAGCTCTTGTCAAAAAAGGAAAAAAAAGGGGGGGGAGGAATAATTTGGTCATTTGTGCCAGGAATAACATCCAGGGAGTTCTCCATCCCCTGAGGGCAGAGAAGTTAGGTTATTGTTCAAAGGTGGATCAAGCAAAATCTGCCAGGTGTCATGCATATAAATATAATGAGCTTGCTACTTACAAGGCCTGCAAAGAGGAACACTTAATTTTTCAAATACACACCCTTGGAAATAAAAACATTTAATTAATCTTTTTACGGCCTTTCGAAACAATCTTCTCTTTATCACCTCCATATATTATACCCCACAAAAGCATAACGAATGCAAGAGCTCAAACACTTGCCACAGTCTAAGGGCATGTCTTCACAAACTTTTGATACAAAGAGTAAAAGCTTAACGACTTCTAAAATAACTGTTTTAAGATTTGCTGTCTGTTCTTCCAATCACGCTTCTGAAGGACAACAGGGCTTCAAACAAAACCATCTTGAAGGTCCCAGGCCACAGAGAGGTTAGGCTGAGCCAGGGCTTTTTCGGCTGTGGCTCCGATCTGGTGGAACGCTCTGTCACAAGAGACTAGGGCCCTGCAGGACTTGACATCTTTCCGCAGGGCCTGCAAGAGAGCTATTCCACCAGGCCTTTGGCCAAGGCACAGTCTGACCCCCTCCTTTGGTAATCCTCATAGAACTCTAATCCAATGGTTGCCATCAATTTGATTTGAATTAATTTTATAATGAAATGATTTTAGAATGTTGTATTATTTTATTGTTGATAGCCACCCTGAGCCCGGCTTCGGCTGGGGAGGGCGGGATATAAATAAAATTTATTATTATTATTATTATTCATGCTGCTAGTGATAGACACCATATTGACTTTAAAAGAGGATTAGACAAATTCATGGAGGGTGAGGCTACCAGAGGCCACTTTTGAAGACAATGTGCATCTGAAATGCCAGTTAAGAACAAAAGTTCATTCCCATGGGGCAGAAATAAATAACTGCACTTGGCACTGTTGCAGCATGGAAAAATGGGGCAGGTGTCTCTGGACAAACACACAAAACCCCCTGCAGTCCTCACAACACACAAAGCTCTCCCTTTGTGTACCGCCAACCACCTTCATAACAGACGGCATGTGTCTATCAGTAAATAATGCCCACTTGAAATGCTGCAGTTACAACAGCTCATAGATCACACCCATGTTTGTCACAATGAAGATAAAATGACCTCATGCGTCCTTTTCCCCAGCTCTGTGGAAATTGAGGAGAAACTGCAAATAAGGCTGGGGACTAGCTCCAAGGACACACACCCTCTCGTGACTTAGCGCTTAATAATAGAACTTGGAGACAGCAGAGGCATCCACTGTCAGGTCATCCATCAGGGACCATCTCTGTCAAGTTTCTAATTGCTTCAGCATTCCAAGGATTGTTGGACAGTCCAAGTAGGGATGACGGTTGGCCTGTTCATGGTGGTGGTTCCGAATCCGTTGCCAGTGGAGCCACATTACCAAGAGAATGATGATTAATTGGGTGTTTTGTCTGTCATGGATTACAAAGAAAGGCTTAGTTTAAATATGTAATCAAATCCAGTCCAGTCATACAGAGTGCAAATGTCTTTTATGAAACCAGTGGGAGACAAGAGTTCATCTCTTTTTCTTTTGGTGGGGAAAAAAAAAGCAAATACTGAGGAGAAGTTGTGACTGGTTGTGGTCTGGTGGCCGCTGGAGTCTCCAATGACAGCAACGTCCTCAGCAGGGCATTGAAGGAGCCTCTCATATATAACAAAGACTCTTGTACCTTACAGGTGGGTGAGATTGTTGTGGCATAAGTGTTTGTGGACTTCAGCTCAATGGAGGAAATTCTGCTCAGCATCTGGTTCAATCCCCAGCATCTGCAGGTAGGGCTGATGATATTCCCTGTCTGAAATCCTGGAGAGCCACTGCCAATTAGTAGATATAATACAGGGATGCAGGTGGCACTGTGGTCTAAACCACTGAGCCTCTTGGGCTTGCCGATCAGAAGGTCAGCGGTTCGAATCTGCTCGATGGTGGTGAGCTCCTGTTGCTCTGTCCCAGCTCCTGCCAACCTAGCAGTTCAAAAGCACGCCTGTGCAAGTAGATAAACAGGTACCGCCGCAGTGGGAAGGTAAATGGCTTTTCCGTGCGCTCTGGCACTCGTCACGGTCCTCCGTGTGCCAGTAGTCGTTTAGTCATGTTGGCCACATGACCCGAAAGCTGTCTGTGGACAAACACCGGTTCCCTCGGCCTGAAAGCGAGATGAACGCCATACCCCATAAGTCTCCTTTGACTGGGCTTAACCCTCCAGGGGTCCTTTACCCTTTTTACCTTTACAATACAGTGGTACCTCGGGTTACATACGCTTCAGGTTACAGACTCTGCTAACCCAGAAATAGTACCTCAGGTTAAGGACTTTGCTTCAGGGTGAGAAAAGAAATCGTGCTCTGGCAGCACGGCGGCAGCAGGAGGCCCCATTAGCTAAAGTGGTGCTTCAGGTTAAGAATGGACCTCCGGAACGAATTAAGTACTTAACCCGAGGTACCACTGTACAGAACAAGCTAGGTCAAAGGTTTGACTCGGTATAAGGCAGCATTCTGTGTTCCCATGTCCATTTGCTGCCGACACAGCCACCTTTTTGGAAATTATATCCATATGACTTTCTTAATACAGGTTATTTTTCCTGTTATAAAAACACAACACAAGGTCATTGCATACTTATTTATCCTCACAACTTCAGTTGGCCTTAAATGCTCATGACTGAAATCATACCTGACTGAGAATTTGCTCCTTCCATCAGAAAAGAAGTTGCTCTCTCTGATCTATTGCCTTTCAGCTCACGTTTAATTTCACCTATTGACTCTAATCTATGGCCAAAACAAACAAGCCCGCCGATGCTGCAGGGAAATTGGCCCCTTCCAAAAACAAAAAAAAAGGTGGTGCATAATGTTTTAATATGCAATTAATTTAACAGCTTCCCCTGAAGAAATTAGCAATCAGCGCTGGTGTTTGCAGCAGTCAAAAAATCTAATTATGAAGAACCCTTAGAAAGTTATATGGAGGCGGCTGGCTCATTCATTCCCTGCTTAATGGTGCCCATAACCGCTAAATAGTCCAATGTGTCTGGCTTTTATGTAAATCACTGACCAATTCAGCGCAGGGCTAGGAAGCTATTTTTCTGCCTTCAGCTTGAGTTACATAATACGTTGTGCAAGGCATTGCTATATTTTACCTGAGGGCTCCCACAAAATATAATAATATGTCTAATATTCCCCATGTCCTCAGTTAAAAATTAAGGACAAATCTATTAAGAATCCCATCTGCCTGAGGAAATTTCCTGCAGAGATTTGCAGTACATTTCTTCTCTCGCACCTGCATGGCACTTGGTCCAGGGAAAGAGCAGGGTGGAAAGTGTGAGGGTTTCAGCCTCCAGTCATGCCTTTAAAGATATAGGCAAAAACCCAGCATTCTTCCTTCATCGTTGGAGGCAGTATGCCCCCGAGTACCAGTTGTTGGGGAACACCAGTGTGGAATGTGCTGTGGTCTTGCTTTCTGACTTCCTGCAGGCATCTGGTTGGCCATTGTGAAAACAGGATGGTGGACTCAGTGGCGTAGCGTGGGGGGTGCAGGGGGGGCCGGCCGCACCGGGCGCAACATCTGGGGTTAGGGCAAATCCACGGGTTAGGGGGCGCAAATTACTTGCCTTGCCCCGGGTGCTGACAACCCACGCTACGCCACTGGGTGGACTAGATAGGCCATTGACCTGGTTCATGCTGTCCAGTTAGTGTGGGGAAATCTTCAGTACTTGCAAAACGCTCTCTGCAAGGGCACACCATTGCTCTTAAAACTCCCCCGTTTGCTACACTGTTAGAATCTGAAATTACAACTCAACATTATGCCCATGGCACACCTCTCAAATAATAAACCACTTCCTTAGTGTTCATGCACACCCACACACCCTGCTTGGGTTCTTTGTGCAATTGGTCTCATCCTGATTCCTGCTTCTTAAAGTAAATCAGGATGGTTAAAAGGTAAAAAAAGGTAAAGGACTCCTGGACTGTTAAGTCCAGTCAAAGGCAACTATGGGGTGCGGTGCTCATCTTGCTTTTCAGGCAGAGGGAGCCAGTGTTTGTCCGCTGACAGCTTTCCATGTAGCCAGCATGATTAAACTGCTTCTGGTGCAACGGGACACCATTACGGAAGCCAGAGTGCACGGAAATGCCGTTTATATTTCCGCCGCAGTGGTACCTATTTATCTACTTGCACTGGTGTGCTTTCGAACTGCTAGGTTGGCAGGAGCTGGGACAGAGCAACGGGAGCTCACCCCATCATGGGGATTCGAACCACGACCTTCCAATCAGCAAGTTCCAGAGGCTCAGTGGTTTAGACCACAGTGCCACCCGCACCCTATTGTTAACAGAGGAACACTTAAGTGATTTAAGTGTTATATAAGTTGCAATGCAATAGAGTTAAACATACATAAGCCCAGTCACATCAAGAATCTTAAACTTGCTTAACTCTGCAATAGATTGTGTCTAGTATTAAATATTGGGGAACATGCACGTTATTATTATTTTTTAGAAGAGTGATCACAGCCAGTGTGTTTATGTAGCAACATGTTGATGATAGTAATACTAATGACATTATTATTTTTAAAAGGCCCATATTGGCGGTGGTTGTTCACCCGCAGCTAATTTGAGGAATGTTCATAGGTCTGTGGTACAGTAACTGCATTGCATGCAGAAGTTCTCAATTTCAATCCCGGCATCTCCAGGTAGGGTCTTCCAGTCTGAAACCCTGGAGAGCTGCTGCCAGCCAGTGTATACAGTACTGAGCTAGATGGATCAATGATGCTGACTTGGTGTGAGGCACCTTCCTTTGCTACTGATAGCTCCCGAATGAATCATGATCTACTACAATAAGTAATATATAAATAAGTGACGACATTGTTTCACGATCATGTTATTATACGCAAATCCTTGTATTAAAATATCCAGCTGATGTGGCATACTACGCATGGTTTGGGCTCAGAAAGCCGGGAGTGCTTCCCTTTGTGGCAGAGCTGGGTGCCGCATGCCTTTGTGTACTCAATCACAGCTGATGACATAAGCCAGCCGAAAAAGCAATTTGTACAGAGAGGAGCAAAGGATGACAGGTTTCACTGATTACTTGCCAAGGCCAAAGAAACAGATGGAAACACTGGCCTCAAAAGGTCTACAATCACAGGAAAAACAATGAACTGACTGGGTCAAAAGTGTGATTTCTTTTTTTAATTTTTAAAATAAAAGCTTGGACTACTGCAATGCTCTCTGCGTGGGGCTACCTTTGAAGGTGACCCAGAAACTGCAACCAATCCAGAATGTGGCAGCTAGACTGGTGACTGGGGGCGGCCGCCGAGACCATATAACACCGGTCTTGAAAAACCTACATTGGCTCCCAGTACATTTCCGAGCACAATTCAAAGTGTTGGTGCTGACCTTTAAAGCCCTAAACAGCCTCGGACTGTATACCTGAAGGAGTGTCTCCACCCCCGTCAATCAGCCCAGACACTGAGATCCAGCGCCAAGGGCCTTCTGGCGGTTCCCTCATTGCGAGAAGTGAGGTTACAGGGAACCAGACAGAGGGCCTTCTCGGTAGTGGTGTCCGCCCTGTGGAACGCCCTCTCTTCAGATGTGAAGGAAATAAGCAGGGAAGTTTTTAATATTTAATGCTGTATTGTTTTTAACACTCGATTGGAAGCTGCCCAGAGTGGCTGGGGAAACTCAGCCAGATGGGCGGGGTATAAATAATAAATTGTTGTTGTTGTTGTTGTTGTTGTTGTTGTTGTTGTTGTTGTTGTTGTTGTTGTTATTATTATTATTATTATTGCACATACACTTGTCCTTTATTGTCACGCATTGCCCTACCATTAGGCAGAGTGAGGCAGCTGCCTTAGGCGTCTGAAGCTGGGAGGCAGAGGGAAATGGCAGGCTGTTGGAGGGGGAAAGGATATATGTCACACAGCCGGCCCTCATCTCTGAAGATGGCCCTGCTCTCCTCTGATGTGGTAGAGAATGGTGTACCACGGCCAGTGTTGAAGTAATATTCAGCGGCTAACCTTATCAGTTTCTCTGAGTCAGGTGTGAGGAAACTTTGGTCCTCCAGAAGTTGCTTAACTACAATCATAGAATCATAGAGTTGGAAGAGACCACAAGGGCCATCGAGTCCAACCCCCTGCCAAGCAGGAAACACCATCAGAGCACTCCTGACATATGGTTGTCAAGCCTCTGCTTAAAGACCTCCAAAGGAGACTCCACCACACTCCTTGGCAGCAAATTCCACTGTCGAACAGCTCTTACTGTCAGGAAGTTCTTCCTAATGTTTAGGTGGAATCTTCTTTCTTGTAGTTTGGAACCATTGATCCGTGTCCGCTTCTCTGGAGCAGCAGAAAACAACTTTTCTCCCTCCTCTATGTGACATCCTTTTATATATTTGAACATGGCTATCATATCACCCCTTAACCTCCTCTTCTCCAGGCTAAACATGCCTAGCTCCCTTAGCCGTTCCTCATAAGGCATCGTTTCCAGGCCTTTGACCATTTTGGTTGCCCTCCTCTGGACACGTTCCAGTTTGTCAGTGTCCTTCTTGAACTGTGGTGCCCAGAACTGGACACAGTACTCCAGGTGAGGTCTGACCAGAGCAGAATACAGTGGCACTATTACTTCCCTTGATCTAGATGCTATACTCCTATTGATGCAGCCCAGAATTGCATTGGCTTTTTTAGCTGCCGTGTCACACTCTTGGCTCATGTCAAGTGTGTGGTCAACCAAGACTCCTAGATCCTTTTCACATGTACTGCTCTCAAGCCAGGTGTCACCCATCTTGTATTTGTGCCTCTCATTTTTTTTGCCCAAGTGCAATACTTTACATTTCTCCCTGTTAAAATTCATCTTGTTTGTTTTGGCCCAGTTCTCTAATCTGTCAAGGTCGTTTTGAAGTGTGATCCTGTCCTCTGGGGTGTTAGCCACCCCTCCCAGTTTGGTGTCATCTGCAAATTTGATCAGGATGCCCTTGAGTCCATCATCCAAGTCGTTGATAAAGATGTTGAATAAGACCGGGCCCAAGACAGAACCCTCTGGCACCCCACTAGTCACTCTTCGATATCTTTCCTGGCCGTTGGCCATGCTTGCTGGGCATGATGGGAGTTGTAGTTCAGAAACATGTGGAGGTACAAAGGTTCCCTATACTTGCTCTAAGTGGAATAGGAGAAATGCCACCATATTGCCCTTCGCCTCAGGCATCAAAATATCTTGGGCCAGCTCTGTTACTCTATGTTTGTCTTCAGGGTGCATATCTTATTCTGTTTTCCCTTTTTCTTATAGACTTTGTTGGCCTTCTTGTGGGACCACAGCATCTAGAGATGGGGGCTCCAACTCAGTGGCAGGGAATTCTCCTCCTACCCCAATGTCAAGCTCCTTTCCACGTTCACAAGAATCAGGTTTGTTCTTTTAAAAAGCTAAACAATTTTGTGGGTGTCAGGAATGTTACTTTTTGAAATATGGCAACCCTACAAGAATACAATGTTGATATAAATTCAGCGTGGATCAAGAGGTATGCTTAAAAATTAAAAACAAACAAACAATAGTACCACAGTGTAAGCATATTGACCTCTCTGCCCCCACCGCTGTAAGAAACAGGAAATGATCTCCCATAAAGAGATGTAAACCTGAAACCCAGTAAATTGTGACACTTAGGCTGTAACAAGGCAGTGGAACAATTAAAAAGACATTGCATTTCTTCAAGGCAAGGGGGTGTAACTCTAAGAAGCGGGGGATATGATTGAATGAGCACAGGCAATTTTCACAGCAACTTGCTGTTGGGTTTTTCTGCCAGAGGAATAATAAATTGGATTTAGTGGGTCACATACAGAGTTATGGTGAGAACCAGATGTGCGATACTTCCTCTATCTTTCGGAAAACAAGGAACATAATAACGAAAACATTTGCTATAGTTCAGTCTGCTTCTAAATGGAAAAGCCTGTTGGGAGGGTATCGGACCAATTCTGAGAGGAGATGAGAAGCCTGTTGTGCATGAGGATTCCATCCCCCCACTGAAACAAGAATGCATAATGGCGGCTGCCAAAAATTGGGCACTATCATTACACATTCAGGTGGTGCTGGTGACCAAGATTGGTGCTTTGTCTTCCAAAGCATTTTCAAATGATTTGCCATCTGTGACTGAAGAAAGGGACTGAATTTTAGTTATGTATCCAGTGGTACCTTGGGTTACATACACTTCAGGTTACATACGCTTCAGGTTACAGACTCTGCTAACCCAGAAATATTACCTCGGGTTAAGAAGTTTGCTTCACGATGAGAACAGAAATCGTGCTCCGGCGGCACAGCAGCAGGAGGAGGCCCCATTAGCTAAAGTGATGCTTCAGGTTAAGAACAGTTTCAGGTTAAGAACGGACCTCCAGAACAAATTAAGTACTTAACCCAAGGTACCACTGTATATTGTTATAATCAGAGTTGCCATGTGTCCTCTTTTTCCAGGACACATCCTCTTTCTCAGGGATAAAATTTGGGACAAATTGCATTTATTTGCTTTTGATGGCCGTCATAGCATCCTCTCTCTTCTTTGCTCTTCAAAATATGGCAGCCCTAAAGTGTTGTAATGCTTTCTGTGTGGAACTAGCCTTAAAGATATATGGAAGCTTCAGCTGGTGCAGTGTGTGTTCCAATGCACATATAAAACATTACCCATGTGCTTCAGTGAAAGGATAATCTTCTACATATGCCTCCCTTTGCTTATGATTGCTGTGTTGCTGGAACTCTAGCTGGTATTCTGTAGTCTGACTAACCTTCACTGGGTTGAGGAAATCCAAGTCAGTTGTATATCATGTTGGCTTGCATCTTATCCAATGTACCTTGCACACAATAAATGCTTGCATTTCCTTTCCTTCTTATTCTGTCCTGATTAGTGTAGTATACCCATCCCCTTCAAGCTTTCCACACAGATCTTGGCTCCCCTAACCTAACAGGCCTCTACATGGACACATTTAGAGAGCCAATGTGGTGTAGTGGTTAAGAGTGGTGGACTCGTAACCTGGTGAACCGGGTTCGCTTCCCCGCTCCTCCACCTGCAGCTGCTGGGTGACCTTGGGCCTTCTTTGAAGTCTCTCAGCCCCACTCACCTCACAGAGTGTTTGTTGTGGGAAGAAAGGGAAAGGAGGTTGTGAGCCGCTTTGAGACTCCTTAGGGTAGTGATAAAGCGGAATATCAAATCCAAACACATTGTCAAACAATGTCCTTAACCTGCACAAGGTTCTTAAATTGTAAAAAATAAAACTGTATTGGTGGTGCAATATTTGTGGTGTTCCATTCGCCTGTGCTGTTCAACACATGCTGTGATCATGTGGAACTGGGATGTGCAAACCAGCCCTGCATTCCAGTTATAGTTTTCCCTTTAAGGATGTGTAAGATGACAAGGATTCTTTCTCTCCAGAGCTGTTGAGTGCAGTCTTAAAATGAGTCAGATGTCAGCAGTGCAGTCAGCTTTGTTTCTACATTTGCTTTGTAGAATTTGTAGATGTTGTCTAGAAGATGCAGTATGCGTGGCCTTTTGGCCTCTCTGTTTAGTTTTAGTTTCTAAAGGAATTTGGCCATGGAGTTAATGATACACATCAAAGAAAATGAAGGGGAGGGGAAAGTTGAAAATAATGTACAATGGTCGCTCAATTTCCTTGCCACTCCTGCTTGGCTCTAGTCAATGATCAGAATAAAATCATACCAAGATTAGGACTTTACAGAAATTATGCTTGTTTATTTCAACAAATGGAGATAGCCTTACATGGATGACAAAACCAGATATCGTATTGTACCCTTGGTTATCTGCATTTATTTTGCTTTTAGAAATAACAAGAATGACAAATGCATGTGAATTTACAAAGATGTCTTTATTTTGAGTCTGTTTTGGAAAATTATACATTTCTTTAAAACCATATTAAATTATTAAGATGTCCTACAGTACATTTGATAAAATGTGTTCCACTTGAACTTTGTGCAATACAGGTTTGTTGGCACCAAAAAATATTATTTATTTTTTTTAAAAAAGAACTTTTGTCAGAGAGGGAAGTCACTGAATGGAGGAAAGTTATATATATGAATGATATTGGACTTTAGGTACATTTTAATGCCCAAGTCGAGCAAGAGAGATCTGCTTGTACAGAAAGCTTGCTACATGGGCATATCAAATACAGATGTCTTGATCCAGATCATCATTTTATTGTTTGGACACACATTGGCATCTTTACTGTAATGCAATGATAATTTACCCCTTATCTGCTCTTGTGCAATACCTTCTTTCCCCATATATACAGCTGGACCAAAATCATTGTGTGTAAAATACTGTGTGTATTGCTTGTCACGATAGTGAGATCTGTAGTATAGATTTTTTGTGCTTGTTTATAAGAACTGTATCTCCATAAAATGCCCTGTGGAACGTAACTAGAGCTGTTCTATATATAGCATGAAAACAGGAAGATCAGCCAAAAAGAAAGAAGGGAATAGCACACACAGAGAAAAATCAGCATTTATGTTTGTTAGATCAGACTAAGCCGAATAGTTGGGGAAAGGTAAGATCAATAAAGCTGCCAGTGAAAATTACAGAAAAATGTATTTTGAGATAGAAGAATTTTCGACAAGTTATCAGAGGCTGTCTTGAGATGCTGTACTGCAGACTACATGAACTAATGGTCTGCCTCAGTATTAGACGGCTTCCTATGTTCCACTGAAGATGCGCATGCAACTTGGCTTTAACAGTATAAGGGGAAGTCACTCCCTCATCCAGCCATGACTACATGAGCTTTCATGACATCTGGTGCCCATGCATGTCACCACAAAAAGAGATATAAGACTTCCCCCCTGTAGTTATTGCACCAGCAACACGGTAAGCAGATGCAAAAACAATTCATGCATCTACTTTTCTGATTGGCGATTTGAAAAACCACCCTTACTGAAATCCTCTTAAGCTGGATAAAGTGATGCCAATTTGTAGCCATTGGAAGCAGCAAGCCTTGTCTTTGTCAGGGACTTTTCTCTATATGGGAGACACTCAGCGCCTTTGCCCATTGCAAAAAGCAAAGCACAATATGTTGGGTGAGCTGTATCAAGGTTAAAATACCAAGTCCTCAGTATTGAATGTCCTGCCTACTCTGACATGCAGAAAGTCTCCTATGTGAGCAGGCATCCCATTCACTTCAATAGATAGGGCATCTCTGTAAGTGCAGAGTTCTTCCATTAAACTGAATTGGGATGCGCTTTTTGGTGGTTGCATTGGAGCTCCAGGCCCTGTAAGATATTATCATGAAAAACTGTACACACACAAACAAACACAAAAATCTAATTTGAACCAAGTAAAGATGTTAAGAGCATACACTTTTTTAGGATTACAAAAAAAAGTTTTGTGAACACTTGCTGTCCTAACATACAACATGATTCAGGCCCATGATAAATACACACTTTAATACTGCCAGTATATCACTAAAATCCATGAACAATATGGAAACCTTTGGCCACAATCTAGAAAAAAACACTTGATAAGCTTTTGAATTTCATCCTCTTTTTTTCCTCCCTGGGAGCAAGAAAAAAGCCTCTTGGAACAAAATGATGGCCGCATTCCAGATACAGAAGCTAACCAGATCGGCAACTGAATTTTGCTCCAACGCTGATGGTTGGGACAGTGTCTTTCACTGCACCTGAGAGCAATGGGCTAGTTTAGGAGTGCAGGGTAGGCCATGTGCTAATCATAGAATTGTAGAATTCGGAAGGACCCCAAGGGTCTTCTAGTCGAACGGCCTGCAGTGCAGGAATCTCAGCTAAAGCATCCATGATAGACGGCCATCCAACCTCTGCTTAAAAACCCCTGAGGATGGAGAGTCCACCAGTTCCTGAGGGAGACTGTTCAACTTTCGAACAGCTTACACTGTCCTAAAGATCTTCCTGATCTTTGGTGTGAATCTCTAACTTCTCTTCTAACACCTCACTGCTGCTCACCACCCTGACCGCCCCCCCCCAGCATCTGCTGCCTGAGGCAACTGCCTGGCTCTATCTACTGGTTGAGCAGGCCTTCCCTGGTTCTGTGGAACCAAACATCTTTTGGAACTTGGGATAGCTTCAAAATCAGATTTCAGTGCACTGTGAGAAGACGCTGTACAATGGGAGAAAAGTCAAAAGTCTCAGGGTGCAAGACTTCAGATTAAGGAATTCTAGATTGTGGGAGATGCAAGGACGGAAGAAGGGGGTGTGGTGGGTGTGGGCCGCCCCAGGTGTCACCACTGAGGGGGGACATGACAAAATGCCGGGCAGTACTCACTGCAGGGCCTGCAGCACGCCCAAGCCACGCATCTCTCCTAGGAGACCTCGGGCGCCTGAGTGGGAGGAGGCAGGCAGACTCTGGGGGCCCAGCAGTGCACCCCGCCCCTATGGGAGGCTTGCCCCACCCCTGGGTGCACCGTCCCAGGCGTCCGAGCGGCTTCCTCTGCCGCTGGGCAGATGGCAAGCTATGTGCCACTAAAAGGCTGTAGTGGAATATACTCTGTCTTTCAGCAAAAGAGACATTAAGTTAGTATCACCTTGCATGTTACTGGCTTAACTAGAAACAAAAAGCAGTTGGGTCTAATACTGGGCTAAATTCAGCAAACATTAACCATGGCCAAGTAAGTCCCATTGAAACCAGTGGAGCTTAAATAGGTTGCATGAATGCACCAATAAAACAGCCACATTCCATGCCTTTTCTCTGATATTTGACATGATGAATTTGCAAGATTCTGCCCATTACCCTTAATCTGCATTTTACATTTCAATATAGTTTCTCTATAATAGTACAAGATTCAAACACAGCTGTACCTTCTTTTTTAAAAAAACAAAAGGATGGCGTTTTGGTGTGTGGAAAGAAAACTCTGAAAATATTGGTTGTGGTTTAAACCCCATTTCACACACCAATCCAACCAGATAAAACCGAACAATGTGCATTTAATGATTCCGAAACGTACTTAGACGGAAACCTTACCAAGTTATGTATGCAGGTGAGGTACAGGGGTCTTGCTCACAGCAGGAATGCTGCAACAGGTTGCCTGGCAGAACAATCAAGCTGCATTCAAAACTTAAAAAAACAGCTTGCCTGTTCAGCTGTGCAAGTAGCAGCAGTTTTCAACTCCCTTGTGCACACCTTTAAAATTGCAACTTTAACTGATTAAAAAAAAAAAATCAACTGCCTAGATAAACATTATTCTGGCCCAGCTCTAATGACATTATTACTTCTATAAATGGCTCATTTGGTGTGTTCAAAAAGCTGCATGGTGACTCCAGGGGGCTGGGATTAACCTTGGAGTAAGTTGAAAAGATCCTGGTATCTGTGTATACTGCTAATGGCAGTACGCTTCATTCATGGCATCGTTCGCTGCTAGGATAGTACTTAGCTGTACCAATGACTGAGCTACCTAAGCATTCTTTAAATGTACAAATCCTTGCGTACTAAGGGCATACAGGCACTTAAGAGTAAAGACTTTAAGGGCAGGGACATCAAACTTGTTCTCTGCATCTTGCACCTGTTGGACTGTCTGTATCCGTAATCCATCTGCCCATACACCAAGACTTAGATCTGCAGCTCTGCTCCAAGTGGCCCTGAGAGCCAGAGTGAGGTGAGTGGCAGGGAGGGAGGGAGACTTTTTGGTGGTGGTGACCTGCCTGTGGAATGGCCTCTGGGGAAAATCTTGCTTGCTCATGCTGCTATTGTTATTGTGATGCCATATGAAAAACCCTCCCCAGGTTTCTTCATCTTTGACTGGAGGTTTGTTTTATTATCATTCTACTGTGTTTACTATTGCATTTTTATTTTCCTTTTAAGCTGCCCTGGGCAAAGTATGGTAGACCAGTCAATAGCTGGAAACCAGTCTGCCGGCTGCTATAGTCTTTTGCTCAAGACGGCCAATTCCTGACCCAAAGAGAGCTCTTTTGGCTTTTAATAGCTGCTGAGAAATGACATTAGAACCTGGCCAAATGTTCCCTGGCCACATGATTATTAAATTCACAAGAGCACCTTTCAACGCTGTTGCTACCAGTTATGAGTGTCTTTCCTTCCGACATGAGACCATTGATTTGAGTAACTCAATACTGTTGCAGTGAATCTAGCACCCAACTCATCATTACATTTACTTATAGGTGAAGTTCATTGGCACCCTATAAAATTGTCCGCATATGGCAACCTGTGTCGTAAATACTTACTGCATGATTATCATTGTGGGTTTCTGTGTTCTAATCTAACTTGAATGTGCACAGCTGCCACTTAGTCTTACAAATAGATCCTGCAAATACACAACACATATAAATACATTAATATCCATACACATTTATACATAACACAGCACTACGAATATTAAGGGATGCAGTGCCTACTCTATAATAACTGTCTCTTGTTATTAAGATACAACTAAAGAATAAATGCTATTATATATATATATATACATACACACTCTCTCTCTCCTTTAAAAGTTGATGGTAGTAGAACAACAGCTCAGGTTTATTCCTGAGTTATTTTCAATTTATACAGCTGAACCAGTCCCATGGCAGAGTATAAACAGCAAAATGGAGAAACACCCAGAAGTCTATTAATGCAATTGCTGTATGTACTGAAGTCTCCTTTTGATGAATCCTAGGAACAGTTGGTTCTTCTTCATGAAGGATATTCATAGCCATAATCCAGAATTTATGCCTTTATCACATATGCAAACATGAGCTGGATAACTGTTAATGAAAATCCCCAATATTGGCTTGAGCTTACTTTGTCCTTTATGGAAAGTTCATTTTTTTTTTAGATGTAGGTTCACCGGGATTTCATAAAGGCAAGGGAGAACCAATTGTCAGTCCACCATCTCTCTTGGCTAAAAGCCATGGGCAATGTAAGTATGTTCTTTTTACCAGTTTGTCTATTACCACTAATGGTCTTGAGAACACAGGCCTTTCCTCAAGCTCACATCATCCAATCCAATTTCCCCAGTTCTTCCTTTTGCTTTCTCGCCTTTGAAAATAACCTGGGGGAGAAAAGTATTTATTTATTTATTAAATTTATATACCGCCCGATACCCAGGGGTCTCAGGGCGGTTCACAAAATAAAATCAAGATATATAACCACAAAATACATAATAAAAATAAAGAACAACCCAATAGCCCCCACTATTGTGAACTGTAACATAGAAAGTTTATTGTATGAACCAAACTGTAGCACAGCTATCATCCCAGCGTAGGAAAATGTGTGTATCGGTGAAAGACAAGAGGTTATTTTACTATGAACACATAGGTTAAACTGCACCACCTGTATTTTGACAGTAAAATGAACTCTCAAGTCATTCTTTATGTGTGATATTGATGAGCCTAAGAAAAAAAAAGCAAAGAAAAATATGACTTATATAGCATTTTCTTAGAAGCTGCCTCCGGTAGAGATAGATCAGCACCGCTTTGATAATCAGAAAAGGTCCTCCTGATCACGCCACATCCTGCAGAAATACATCACATGATCATATGGAGAAGGGCCTTCTTGGTGGTATCTAGAGTGGACTTTCTCAAATGTCAAATCCAGTATTCTTATGAATACCAGCTGCTCAGAATCCTAAGAGCAGAAAATGCTGCTGTACTTGTAGCAGGGATGCCATATATCTCGGACATATATGGGTTTTGCGTGTTGGAAATAGCATCTGGGCAGAATTCCCCAAAATTGGTTAAAATCTCATGGAAAACCTAGTCGTATGGCAACCCATGTTGGAAGTGTTGGGTTTTTTTTGGTGAATTTCCATAAAAATAACTCCAAAACATCTTCTTTTTTATTTTTTGGAGATTTTGCATAGAAAGCTCAACAAAAAAGTCAACAATTTTGCCCCCCTCCAAAGAAGAAGAAGAAGAGGCAGCTCAACAACCAGCTTGTATGCCAACCCTAGGCATCAGGTTGGCTACTCCAGAAAATGCTGGATTAGATTACCTTTGGCCTGATCAAGCAGGTGTCAACAGTGTTTGCATTTCACCAATTCACCAAGGTTTATTTTAAGGCCAGTTTTGCTGCTTAATGGATGTTGCGGTTTGTGTGTGCATGCATCTATACACACACAAATTTGATTTGTTTTATCGTGTCTTGAACCACCCTGCTGTTGTTATAACTGAAGGTGGTATATAAATAAATCAATAAAATAATATGGATAAATCTAACAATGACTCCAGTTCTGATCATCTGTCTTCTCAATGCATCTAACTCAAACTCTCCAAAGGCACTGATACAATCCCTGCTCTTACAGAAACCGTGAGAACTGCCACCATCTTCATAGCTCATGCAACCTGAGTTTGGTCTTAACTATGACAAAGCCTCTTGTTGAATGGCAACAGCGAATGGAGACATTCTATTTCAGGGAGATCTCTACTTCCTGCCAACATGGCTTTCTCCGAACAGTGAGGAAGTTGATGACTGCTTTTGAAGTACAACAGGAATGCTGTCATCTATGGTAATTAGGAGAGACTGGATAACACATGGGCCACAGGCAGCCATGTGCTCTTGTTATAATCTAATATTTTTTTAGCTCCACATGATCACAAGGATGAAAGTAGCGAAAGGGTCTGAAACACTGCAAAACTAAAAGAAAACCCCGAATTACTTATAAGCACAGGCACACCAACAAACCACTGTTTATTGCAGCATGAATGTGTGATATGGTTGAGTTCTCTCTCCTCTGCCTTCTTCTCCTCTTGCATAACTGGCTATGGAGGAGTCATCATGGTTTGTTAAGCCACAGTTTCCTGTGACCAAACTGGGAATGGCAATTATTCTATGTCTGGGAAGGAAAGCTTAATTTTTAACTTTTTATATCATTATTAACCATACCCAGGAATCTCAGGGATTCAAACCCAGTAGCCACATTTTACAACATAATAGTTTAACCCATGTGGAGTTTAATAAAGAATAATATCATTCTCAAGAACTCCCTTTTTCATGCACCCGAGAATGATACTCACACTCTTGATGCCAGATCCTTGCAGACTTATTTGTGTTTGCCTCCAGCCATGACCGCCATTCCTTCCCCAAACTGCTGGTCCGTGAGCCCCTGCCTTTCTCACAAAGACTTGAAGTAAACCAGAATGGATCCCAGACACTTTATGCCTGAAGGACAGACACAGATCCCCAAAGTGACCTAAATGGCCAAGAGGAAGGACCAAGCGTGCAACGTGTCCCGATTTTCCTTTGGGTTCAGAGACAGATAAATACTGTCCTCCTATAATAATAGAGAGAGAGAAAGAAAGAAAACGTTTGACTCAAAATGCTCATAGTCATCAAGCTTAAACTAAAGCACAAGTTGGAAACTTCAGGCTTTGGGGCCAAATGTGGCCATCTAGGAATCTCTGTCTGGTGCTCTGAACAGGTCACAACCCCTCACTGGAAATGCTTTGCACTCTGAGCATTTTAACCTGGCTGGAAGGTTGTAGTCTGATAATCCCAGCATAATGTAACCAGCAAAAAAGGTAGTGTAAGTCAAATGGAGTTTGGAATAGGAGTAACTTACCCTAGTGTGACACATGTCAATAAAACTTATGCCAGCTTTCTATAATTCTTTAGTTTTCTTGCTGCGCAAATAAAGAGCAGCAGCAACAGAACAGTGTTAATAATCTAGGACTTACTAGACAATCTGCTTAACTCAGATTGTTCATACATCAGTTGCTTGGATGTATGGCCTGAACTTAACTGTCTGAAACTCATCATGGGAGATTCACTTATTTCTCTGAGACTTGCTCCCTAGTAAATGTGCATATGATTACAGCCTTGGATTCCCACCCATTATTTTTTTTTAAAAAAAAACCAGCATGTCCATATTTGTAAAAATTGCCCCAAACCCAATAAACATGGAATAAGACCCCACTACTCCCTAGAGTCCATTCCCTTGCTGCCAAGCATGTGGGATTCATCTGAAGTCATTCATGCACCTTTTCCTCTCTGGGATATTATCTGTTCCAAAGTCTTCAGCTGCTAAATGAAAACCAGAAGACTGGCACCATTCAGAAGAGCCAAAATCAAAATGCATGTAGTATCAATCACTTATTTCATGGGGGCTTTCATGCAAGAAGTCAAAACTCTGCTGAATGAGTCTTCGTGCCACATAAACATTAATGTGGATTTCTTTATTTTGATCTCATTTTATTTAGTGTTTCAAAGCTGGGGGTGGAGTTCATGACAGGATACATAGTTTTTATATGAAAGTGGTAATAGAAAAAACAATCAAACATACAAAACAATTACCCTGATCCAACAAGAGAGATCCATGCATGTAAGCAAGTCTTATACATACACATGCAGAGTTTCAGTAGAGATGTCTATCTCAAAGAACATCCTATTTTGAAACATGATACTCTTTTAAGCATTATTGAACTGGCTAGATGTGTCCTGTATGTCAGAGACATCAGTTACTGTGAATGTCTAGCTGCTTGTAGCAACAAATAGGTGAGAGACCCACATGTTTCTGGGCTTAAATATCCTGAGTATCTTAGGAGAAATGCACACTAAAATTGTGGTGAATTGTCATAAGGAAATTCCATGAAATGTGGTAAAGCAAACTTAAGACTAGAAAAAATGAGAAACCGAGAGGGGAAAAAATTGACACCTGTCAATTCCTACTAAAGAATCCCCCCAAAATAACCTGGAATTGGCTCCACACATTACCTCCCCTCCATAAAATCTTTAAGTCTGGAGTAGAAAATTACCCAACTACACAACTGTGCGGCTGTTCAGATTGCTTGTTTCTTGCCCCTCAAACTTTGGTGATAAAATAGGCTTGAACTAATTCCGAGGAAATCAAGCAATACCTGAGACATCTTTCACAGGTTCCCAGTGCAAATCATCGTCTTTTTCCTTCATCCACCCACACAGACCAGCATCAAAGTTACAGCTGTGAACCAGAACACCTGCAGATCAAAGGTCAAAAAAAGAGCGTAAGGTCTTGACTGTTGGAGCTGGTGAACTTTTCAGCCTAAAGATGGTTGGTTAGAATTGATAGCCAATGTTGGGGGCGGGGGGGGGGGGGCAGAGTGATCAAATCAGAGAAAGTTGGGCCTATGGATTTTATTAAGGCTTCACTATTGTGGGTGTGGTGGGTTTTTTTTGGGGGGGGGTGAGAACTGTCCCTAGTGCACTTGTATTGCTAGTAAATGTGGCCCATATTTTTATGGCAAACACAAATACTAAGGGTGACTATGTTTTTCCCAACAGTTCTGTTTGCTGCAGGAAAATACAGCACACACATAGCAGCATCAACTGCAGCCTATAACATAGATTCACTCTGTATTACTAGCAGTTGGAGAATACTGGTAAAATATTTTATCTATTTTATTTCATTCCCCCCCCCCCCCCCCTTCATGGAATCCAAGGTGACATGTGTATGGTTCTCAGGTGGCCCAGGCACTGACCAGTCATGCTTAGATTCAGCAAAGAGGTGTCTTCAAACACTTGGACCTTAAGGGGCTCCTTAGTGCATTTTCATAGGTAAAGGTAAAGGGACCCTGACCATTAGGTCCAGACGTGGCCAACTCTGGGGTTGCGGCGCTCATCTCGCTTTACTGGCAGAGGGAGCCGTCATACAGCTTCCGGGTCATGTGGCCAGCATGACTAAGCCGCTTCTGGCGAACCAGAGCAGCGCACGGAAATGCCGTTTACCTTCCTGCCAGAGCAGTACCTATTTATCTACTTGCACTTTGACGCACTTTTGAACTGCTAGGTGGGCAGGAGCTGGGACTGAGCAACGGGAGCTCACCCCGTCGCGGGGATTCGAACCACCGACTTTCTGATCGGCAAGTCCTAGGCTCTGTGGTTTAACCCACAGCGCCACCCACGTCATTTCCATAGGTGGCACCAAAATGTGTCATGATGACCCCTGTAGCTGGCAGTGATCTGGACACAAGAGCTGGGGACTGCAGGGGCACCAGACTGGGAGGCAGGTCACGATCTGGGCTCAGAGCTTAAAGTAAACGGATCTGAAGGGTGGTGTGTCTCAGCGCCAGATTGTAGGCCAGTTGACTCAAGGATCGCATTGCAAATGAAACGAGGAAAAAAGTTGCATGCACACACCATAAGCCAACAAGAAACACAATTAAAAGAAGATGTGAGAACTGTGATGGCCACCTGGATCATCGTTCGCTTCGTCGTCATCGGCACTAATCCCTCTTTCAATTTCAAATGTTTCAAAGAGATTATTGCTCACTCCAGGCTGGCGTGGAACTGGGGGAAGGAAAAAAAAGGAAGCTATTTAGAAGGAATGAATGCAGTAGATAAGGAAGTAGGCCACTGAGTAATTCCAACTTTAACATTAAATAAATAAGGAGAGAATGCTTTGTGCTCCTGGAAAATTCAATCTATTTAATTGCCTTTCATATGTGGATTTATAGCCCCCACTCAGCAACTTATACAGTAACGTTTATCTGGTTTCTGTCAAAGGTAAGTTGAAAAAGCTCAACGACGTTTTGAACTTAGCAGACTTTGCCCCATAGAAAACTTCTACTGTCTCCTTCTCCTCCTTTCCTATCCCTGACATAGCAATTGTTATCGTGGCAGCATTTCGAAACACAGAGATGCTGCTACTGCCATGCAACCTTTTTAGAGCGGTGGCATCTTAGAAAAAGTAATCAATTTTGTCATGAGCCTTTTGCAGACAAGATCCACTTTCAAATCCAGTAGGTACACATGATTACCAGGTGTGCAGAAATCATGTGAAATGCCTGCATTCTGCTGGCTTGTGTCCAACTAGTTGTGTGCAGGATCTAGTTGCAAGAATCATAGGAAGCAACCCTGTACTGAGTCAGACCACTGGACAGATCAGGATTGTCTACACTGACTAGGTGTAGCTCTCTAGGGTTTCAGGCATCCTGGGGCACCCCCAGCCCTACCCGTAGATTCTAAGGATCAAACCGCAGGCCGTCCGCATGCAAGGGTTTACCACTAAGCTACGGCTCTTCCCTCACATAAACAAGTCAGGTGTGTATTGGTTCACCAAGGCAAAGTGGAGGATGCTCTCCGCATCAACACAGTCCCCAAAGGAAAAGGCTGCTTTAAACCACTCCTTGTTGAAACTGACTAACCACCTGCAATGCAGGAATCTCAACATGCGGTCCCTCAGCCACTTTGAAACCATCCTGGACCCTGCTTAGCTTTGCAATTGTGCTAGTAGTTTTATTGCCCCACTGGATGCAACCTCAACTGGTTAAAACCTTTAACTATGGAGAAGAAATGTGGTCAAATGCCTTTTTGTGTATGTGAATTCTAACTGAAGGAATGTTGCAAAGGATACTACTTGAGATATGGCTTTCATCAAATATACTCTGCACATGAGCCTTGTTGCTTTGTATCTTGAGTGGATATAACAGGGGAAAGAACCAATAAAGTTATTTCTTGCACATCTTCAAAGAAATGAGTTGTGTACCAGAAGATTTACTGTGACCGCTGTACAGTGGTATCTCGGGTTACAAATACCGCAGGTTACAAACACTTCAGGTTACAGACTCTGCTAATCCAGAAATAGTACCTCGGGTTAAGAACTTTACCTCAGGAGGCCCCATTACCTAAAGTGGTACCTCAGGTTAAGAACAGTTTCCGGTTAAGAACAGACCCCCAGAATGAATTAAGTTCATAACCAGAGGTACCACTGTATAATCATAGATATCTAGCCATATTGTTTTAATTTTTTTAAACTATTCTATGTGACATCTGAATGCCGTTTTATCCCCTTATTATCTCTGCACAGCATGTTTGGCTTTCAAAATAAGGTTGACAAATAAACAATACAGCCATTGTATTAATACAAGTTAGCCTTCATTTAATAAAAGCTTTCATTGCTCTTCAATTTTTTTAGCTCTTTCTCCCCTTAGACACATTTTTGTTAAAACTGAAGGCAGAACTAATTCGTCTGAACACATAACTCTAACTTTGCAATAAATAAGGATGGATGGGGAATCCTGTGACAGATCTCCCAAAATATGCACAATTCATATAAATTAAAAGTAGGTGACAAAAATCCTAATGAGAAACTGTTTAAATTTCCCATTTATTTCAACCTATTATGTTCATTAAATGTAATTTTGATGTTTTCTGCATTCTTTGGCAGAAGGGTGGAGTTGTGGTGGAAATGCTTGGCTTGCTAGGGCAACATATTAATTCCAAAAAATTAACAAAAAGTAAATAAAGATCTCTAGAAAACAGGAGTGCCAAGAGGAGGGAGTGGGACCAGAATATTTTGAAGGGCTAATTAAAACCAATTTTCCACTCTGCCTTTTAATCTTGAACGCTTTTATCTATTTGCCAGTGGCTGAATTTGGTTGGGAAAGAGTTGCATTGTGGTAAGCCATGATTAAGGGTCTCGGTTTCAAGTTGATTCAACGGGGCAAAAAGAAGCTTACTCAATGCTGTCAGAAAACCTGAGCACTAAATATCAGCCACAGGATTAAAGAGAGTGTTAAATTAGGACTTTCTTGAGAGAGAGGATGCAGAAAAGGAAACATAACCACCCTATGAGCTAATAGAAAACTCATTCTCAACTGCTGATCCTTATGTACTCAAAACTGCCATCTGCACACCAGGAGGAGATATCAGCAGGCCTCATGAGAATGGCAATACTGAAAATCTTTAAGACAACACAAAAGCTTAGTGAGTGGGATTAGTGGGCATGGAATGCTCATTGAATTTAGAATTCAAAGTCCTGATTTTGACCCCTAAAGCCTTAAATGGCTCAGGACTGCAGTACCTCAAGGACTGCCTCTCCCCATATGAATTGATCTGGATCCTACAATCATCATCTGAGGCCCTTCTTCATGTGCCCTCTCCACAAGAGGTCCAGTGTGTAGCACATGAGAACATGCCTTTTCTGTGGAAGCTCCCTGTCTGTGGAATGCTCTCACCAGGGAGGCGTGCCTGGCACCTTCACTACATATCTTTAGGCGCCAGGCAAAAACATTCCTCTATAGCCAGGCATTTGGCTGATTAAACAAACCATAGCCTTTTAAATGTGTTAGTGGGAGGTGGGTGTTATTGGTTGCTGTTGTTGTTAAGATATTATTTTGTATTTTCATTTTGTATTTTTATTCTGTAAACCACCCTATGATCTTCAGGTACACTTATTATTATTATTATTATTATTATTATTATTATTATTAGTCAAGGACACATCTCAAATAAAACTCCCCAAACTGGTCCAGACTGAAGGCATGAAACTGAAAATGTAAAGGGGACAGAATCTAAAATCCTTCTTACAGAGATTATCACTAAATGAGTTATTTTATCTAACACAGAGTATTTAGTAAGAAATTGTCTAGGCAAATGGGTTTTGAATACAGAAGGAAAGATTCCCATCACATGCCCTGCACAAATTTTCTGTCTAAACTGAGAGGGCACCTGTTTATTGTATCTTTAGATAAAGTTAATTACAGTGCTAGTTTTGAGCTTATGTTGTATCTTCCTATTATTTAACGGTTATGATTTTTTTTAAAAAAAGATTTATGCACTGCTAACAGGGTCCTCAAGGCAGTTTGTAGCAAAACATGATTATAGTATGAACATTAAACTAAAAAGAAAATCATAAAACCCACCATTAGCCATCACCAATTAAAATAGCGAAAAAACGACAAACAAAACTTTTTTAAAAATCAAATAAAAAGAGTTGCCCAATTAACCTGCTCAAAGTACCTGCAGAAAAGTAGTTGCCTTTGATTGTCCTTCTGCTTAGTGCAGTTTCTGTGGGTTGGCTTTTTTTTCAACATGCTTTTATCCTGGACTACGTCATCGACTGTCAGGGACAAGAAGATCCCTGGCAGTTGATGTGCCCTTATACAGTGTGCCTTTTAATTTCAAGCCACTTTGGGCGATAATCTTGTCAGAAAAGAAAGCAGGGTGTGAGCTGAATAAAAAATATTTTCTAGGGGGGAAATCACTGCTCTGAATTATTTTGGTCCAAATTACACAAAGAGTTAGCAGTTTATTTAAGTAGTTTGTTCAGGACTGGGCGCAATCCTTCTTGAACAAAAAGTAGTTGGAAGGGAGCGACTGTTCTAGAAAGTTTAACATTCTCCTTTAATGCTACTTGGAAGTCGGTTGGCTGAGTTGGTTAGAGCATGGGGAGAGAGGGAGAGAGTGCCTTGCCAGGCAATACCCACCTAAAACTTAAATTTAAAGCTTTATTTCATTGTCCACGCTATTTTTCAAAAACTGCCCTCGAGTTAAGTTAATAAAAGGCAACATAAACTAGCCCTGGGCTCTCTGGAAAGAAAAAGGCCTCAGGGCAACCACCATAGGAATGCTTAACAAATCGTTAGCATCCAGAGCATGAAAGGAATCTTGTGTGCAGAACACACAGCTGTGCCTTTGCTTCCATGTATATCAACTAAAGGATAGCATTTGGTTAATATTGCCTTGACTTGCATATATCTGTAACTCAGAATGTCAAGGCATGCATGCTGAGGACCTGACATTTCTGCAAGGATGATATGTGGTGTTTGCATGGCACACCTATCACCCTATACTCCTTACACCCATATGACTTCCTTAAGTACTGGGCAATTTCTTCCAAGTATCCTCTCTCACTTGCTCCTTTCTATGACAATTCCCTTTTCCTCCACTTTCTTCCTCTTTTATGTAGGTACCCTCGGACTTAGAACCTGCAAAAGGACAAAATTCCAGCCAAACTGGGAAGATGGGCTGCTTTTTCAGAGGTGAACCCTTAGAACAGGGGTAGGCAACCTAAGGCCCGTGGGCCGGATGCGGCCCAATTGCCTTCTCAATCCGGCCCGCGGACGGTCCGGGAATCAGTGTGTTTTTACATGAGTAGAATGTGTCCTTTTATTTAAAATGCACCTCTGGGTTATTTGTGGGGCCCGCCTGGTGTTTTTACATGAGTAGAAGGAGTGCTTTTATTTAAAATGCATCTCTGGGTTATTTTGGGGGCATAGGAATTCATTCATTCCCCCCCCCCCAAAAAAAATAATAGTCCAGCCCACCACATGGTCTGAGGGACAGTGGACCATCCCACAGCTGAAAAAGGTTGCTGACTCCTGCCTTAGAACCTCCATGCCATCATGCTACCCTGGCTGCCAATCACACTGTGGCTTTACTGCCACAAGCACATTACAATATAGACCACTTGAATGGTCAGCCAGAGCGTTGAAAATACTTTTATCTGTACAAATGTACTTATGACTTATTCTTTTACGGTGATACCTCAGGTTAAGAACTTAATTTGTTCCGGAGGTCCGTTCTTAACCTGAAACTGTTCTAAATCTGAGGTACCACTTTAGCTAATGGGGCCTCCCGCTGCCACTGCACCGCCGCCGTATGATTTCTGTTCTCATCTTGAAGCAAAGTTCTGTAACCTGAAGCGTCTATAACCTGAGGTACAACTGTACTTGGATACATTAAACTGAAAGATGCTTACAACACAATATTCTTTTCCAAAAACAGACAGAAAGGAGACACTTTTTAATAATGCCAACACAGAAGCAATATTTTGGTCACACTGCGAACAGTGCCTGCATGAGCACCCTTGAAATGAATGGGAATCGCAGTATGGTTCCTCTTTATTTCAACAAGAATTGTACGTTCCCAGATTGTGACTTCATTTGCCTTAAACCTTTTGTCGTCTTTTGTTTCTTCTGTCCCAATTTATCAAGCCTTCATATCTGCAGCATGTACTTAAAAGGAACAGATATCAAACCAGATAGTCGTTTCAACAAGGGGAAGAGCTTAACATGCCTCAAACTGTGCTGCTGGGAGTTGCTGAAGCCAAGCCAAAATCACTCCCAAAGCCATTAAGGAATGCACTTGTCCATTTGCCATAAGATAACAAAACTCACAGACTATTTTGCTCAGCAATGCTCCTGTTTATGAGGCTGAAGAGCAAGACTTGTCCAAATACCAACCCCAAGCTCTATAATTAACCTCAGCCCTGGTGCTATAGATGAAACAGAGTGCTGGGTATTTCTTGGCAGGCATGCTAAAATGAGCAAGCCAGCAAGTGTCATCTGTGGCATGAAGTCAACTTGGCATAAAAGTAATGCAGTATCAATACAGCTCTCCGAAAGATACTTCCTCATACGAGGAGCATCTTTACAGCACCACGAGATTTAAACGTGTCTCCTTTTGGTAGGCACATTCCATAAAGCAGGAATCAAAAGTTATTTTTAATTTGATTTTTGCAGTTGCTTAGCAATAAATACCAAGGGGATGACTCTGTGAATTCATGGATAAGAGCATTGTGCCACTTAAAAGCTTGCACTCGAAAATAGAAATGGAGCCAATAAAGTCACCGCTTTATCTATTTCGTGTCCCTCGTTTCATTCAGTCGTAAAGTGGAAGAAACCTTCCATAACACAGCAACCTGCTCGATTTGTTGCCTTCCAGATGTTTGGTTAAATGCTTTCATTAAAAAAAACCATTTAACCAAAGTCACAGTTGATTTACCAGTTTTAGCTATGGCACAAGGCCCCCCCCCCAGGCCTTGAGTGACCAGAACTACAGTTATAGCTATGTACAGTTTTGTGTGTTGCATGAGACTTCAAATGTTTTTCATGTACAGAACGGCAAGGTTCGTTGATAGAAAAAGATTCGGTGGTACTTACTAAAGACATCTCCTCGCGGTTTCTGAGGATCGATTGGTATCCTGTTGTCAACTGTGAATCCCTGCGGAGCTGTCGTTTCACTAGGAAAGTGCAGCGGCTCTTTAGTTGTAAGTCGTGGTGTTTTTGTTGTTACAGGCTTAGGCGGAGTTGGAGGCGGCGTTGGGGGCCTTGTGACTGGTGGGAGTCTTGTCACTGGCTTCAAATCTGGCCTTGTGGTTGCAGGCTTGGGTACAAACCTGGTAATTGGTTTGTGTGTCGGCCTCGTGGTTGGCTTTGGGCTGGGTCTCATTGTTGTCCTGAAAGGAGGCCTCACTGTAGCTGGAGCATTCGGTGGTTTGATGGGATGCCTCACACCACCAGTTTCAGGTATCCTATTTGTCATGCCACCACTGCCTTTAGGAAAGGTTGTATTTCCCTTAAATACAGTATGTGGGCCAGATGGATCAATCATAACTTTGGGAATAGCTGAAGGAAAAAAACACATGGAGGATGTTATCTCTCTATGCAAAGCATACCAAGGACACAATTGAAATATTCGGAACTTATGTTTGCTTCATGATTATATGAATAGCATCGCATTACTCACAGCATCTGTTAATACCAGTTCCTTTCCTCCTCTCTTTTACTTTTGAAATGTGATTGATATTATTGCTCATACACACCCTTTCGTAATAATGAGAATAGTGTGCAAGGTTCAAGCTGATCAATGGTCCCCAGACTTTATTCCCATGGACCACTTGAAAATTGCTGAGGATCTTGGTGGACCAGTTATATATTTTTTTCCTGCCTGTTGCAGCAATTGTAATGCTCTGTGCTAGACGCTGGTTTTTCATTATATTTTTATAGACATGCTGCAAACTACCTGAATGAAGTTTGTGGACCGCTCGTCAACCACAGACCACAGTATAGGACATGGTCTTTTCAGGGATGTGTTTGAAAACACCGAATCAAATCTGACACAACCAACACACTCAAGAACCCACAAACTGAGCACATGAAAAGTGTATATGAATACCTCTGAAGTGAAGAAAAATTATAAGTTTTGAAGAAGAACTATAAGTACAAGACTATCTGGCTGAAATGTTAAGGTATTTGTTCGGGGTGGGGTGAGTTCTACGTATATGAATTGGCTTAAGCTGCAGTGCCATAAGGCGTGAATTGAGTCCCTGCTGCTGAAATGTGATCCTATACTTAGAAAGGGTTCCCCAGGGGAAGAGACTGGCACTTCTGTGGTTTCTGTAAGCCCAACTTACCCATGTTGTGATATAGCCCCATCCCACCAGGATAGTCTTGCATGACAGAGCTAGGCTACATGGTGGTGCTTGCTAAGCAACATCAATATGCTGTAGCATTGGTGGAGGGACTCAAGCTGTCTCTGACCCTACTCTTAGGATGTACACCAAAACATATTGGAACACTTCTATTACCATATTGGCCTGAATATAAGCCTCCCTTTTTTCCCAAATTTGCAACCTTACAGTATGCAGCCAGGACCGTGGGGCAAACAGCACCAGGAGAATGGCGAAGTGGCGTCCGCCCTATGAATAGTCCCCCGTCCTCTCCCCCAAAGCCAGGAAGGGAGAGAGTGAGGAAGGGGAAAGGCCACTGGCAATGCAGCTTATATTTGGGTATTTCTTATTTTATTTTCCTTCCCCACCCTCCAATTTTAAAGGTGCAGCTTATATTCGGGCCATCACGGTACAATCTGTGTCTCTCGTGTCCTTGGCATTAGCCGCTAGAAATGTGAAGCAAGGCTCTGGAGATTCACAATGCAATGTGACAATTTACACAGCAGGTAAGTCTAGACTTTGTGTTGTATCTAACAAAGTTCCACTCAGAGTCAACCCATGTTCATTAATTTCAAAGGGTCATCTCTGGGTGATGTAATTGGGATAGAAGGGAGGACATTTTTAGCAGCTTCTTCCTAGCAAGTTTAACATGTGCTTTTGTTGTAGTTTACAGGCTTCGTCTATAAGGTAAATACAAATAGCCATCTAGCCTTGACATAGAACAAATAATCTTTTCAGATGACTGAGACACTTAGTGTTTGAAAAGCTATAACCACATCCTTACTTCCCCACAAAAATGAAGAAACCCACAAAGGAATTATTGTTAAGGAAGAGGATTTATCATTTGCTGCAACCGTTACATTGGTTATCTGTCATCCAAACGTCTAAGGGTTGAAGCCTCACTGCATTAGGAACGGTACAAAGACAGACAGAGACCATCCCTTACCCCACATTTCCCTCTGATATGCCATCTCAGAGAGAAGCACATTAAAAGGATCCCGTTCACCTCTGCCATGCGCCTCAGCTGAGCCAAAACCCGTCTCATTTTCAATAATATCGAAAGCTGGTGAAAGATTTAGTACTATCAGCAAGGCTATCAGTCGCGTTCTTGAAAGAAAGACATCTTTGAAAATCACCTATTTGGATCCATCAAAGTCTTTCATGCAGGTTGACGGACCAAGTCAGGTTTCTGTGCAGTCCAACAATAACTACACTACCAATCTTGTTTCTTCACAATAAGCAAGCACGTTTCTAATTCGCATGCAGAAAATCCCTCCCAACAAGCAAAGCAAAAGAAGCCAGAAGCAGCTTATCTTGCACAGATTCTCAGATCTCTCTTAAAAGCTAGTCACATGCTGTCAAAAGCATGCAGGAAACAGAAGTTACTATTTGCTTCTATAACTTTATAAACTCTCCAACTTTACAAACTCAGAGGTGACTGTACCATGCAAAGTCCCTAAAGATTTCAACATGCTTAAGACAACAGGAAGGAGTAATTTGGGGAACAGAATTTACAAATGCGGGTGTCTATAAAGACATATTTAAAGATTTTCTTCCTTTCTTCTGTGATTCTTCACATATAACTATTTTCAGCAAAAACAGTGAACATACTATGCTTCCTTATACTGAATCAAACCATTGGTTCACCTGGCCAAACTCTGTCTTCTTTTCAGGTGGCCTTAACCTCTCCAAGGTTTCAGACAGAGGGCTACCTGCTACCTGAAAATCCTAATTATAAAGCATTGAATTTGGAGCTTTCTGCACACTCTGCCACTGAACCTGACCAAACTCCACTAGGTTAAGCCAATGACTTCCAAACGTTCAGTTAAGATCAAGCTATAACTTCAAGGGAGGCTTGCTGAAATGGGCACTGAGGCCCTGAGCTGCAAAAAGCAACTGATAGTGCAAAGTAGAAAAATAGCTTTCAACTCAAAGAGGGACTAGTGCGTAAATGGCTGGGGAGACTTCTTAAGAAAGACCACATTGCTTAGTACTTGAACTCTATAATGAAATCATAGAGATGTGTGTGATCTGCTGAAGTTAACTACTGAGAATTACAATTTTATGCAATGCACACCATGACAGGAAAAGCATTAATAGCAGTCAACAGGAAAGGGTTAGGCAAGCAGACCATATTCCTAAGAAAAACCGCAGACTGCAAAACATTAAAACAATTAGAGCAATGTACAGAGATGTAACTGCAAACTACGACCACTGGCTTTTCATTCTAAAAACGAAAAGCGCTTGAGGAAATTTATTTTTACACTGGCATATCAAGGCTCATAAAACTTTAAATACACTATCCATTCCTTCAAAATTAGATGAGTGTGGTGGCACGAGGATGCCTGGCGATGTTTCGGGATTTAGAATTCAAGAAGAAAATGATCATTACGTACTTATGCAGTTCATTCCGTCACCTCTGTATCCTTCTTTACATTTGCATTTGTAAGATCCCTGTGTATTGTAACACTGTGAAAAACTCCCGCACTGATATTGGCCAAGTGAGCATTCATCTATGTCTGAAACGAAAAACATTGCATGAAACTCGTGTGATAGCAATCATAGGGCACATTTTAAAACTGAACATCAATTATCATTCTCTTGCTTGCTGAAATAGTGAAGCAAATCAGGAATAGGTAATCTGTGGCCCTCCAGTTATTGATGATCTTTTATTATCTCTGACCATTGGGCATACTGGCTTGGACGGATGTGAGTTGGAGTCTACCAACATCAGGAGGGCCACAAGCCAGGATTTAGGTTTAAGCTACTGGAGGTAATGGGGCCCTTTATATGTCCAGCTGTCCTTTGTCAACAACAAATTGTCACTGTTTTTGTTTTTGTTTTGTCGAATATTCAGTATGCTATATGGTAATTTATGGGCACGCTGTATATAGAAATGAGCAAACCAGTGTTATTTTAGGGAGCAGGCTAGCAGGCACGGCCTATTACAGTAGTACCTCAGTGGTACCTCAGGTTACATATGCTTCAGGTTACATACGCTTCAGGTTACAGACTCCCCTAACCCAGAAATAGTGCTAATAAGGTTAAGAACTTTGCTTCAGGATGAGAACAGAAATCATGCTCCGGCAGTGCGGTGGCAGCAGGAGGCCCCATTAGCTAAAGTAGTGCTTCAGGTTAAGAACAGTTTAAGGTTAAGTACAAACCTCCAGAACAAATTAAGTACTTAACCCGAGGTACCACTGTACTTACATCATAGGAGCCTACACAACACAAAATACTGTTGCTGTATGTAGGTTTTATTTTATTTATTTTTTTATCTTATCTTTTGGAAATGTACATCCAGGTTTTTTTCCTTTAAATTTTTTGGGGCCTCCCAAGAGAGTGGAGCACTAAGCTATAGCTTGTTTAGCTAATACGTAAATCTGGCACTGGCCACAGGTTTCCCATCCCTGAAAGAAATTGTATTTATATTTTAACATACTGAAACACCAATTGTGAAAATAAAAAGAAGTTGACAAATGATTGACTTTATCAGTATTCTGAGGCCCAGCCCCAACACTTGATGTTCAAAATAGTCTTTGGAAGTAACCCTTCTGCCACAGCAAATGCTTGCATATTTTTAGTAAATGGTTTTTAAAGAGGCATTGGAAATTCTGTAGGCAGGCAGCAGAGAAGGAATGGCTGAGACATTTTAGGCCATTCTAATTATAACTTACAAGCAGGAAAGAAAATAAATATATGTTTTTTTAAAAAACAACAAAACAACAAAAAACTAGTAATGTTTTACTAGTAAGTAAAACTAGTAAAACATTCAACACACTTCCAAATGCATATTAGGATGTGCAAAGTCCACTCGGTTCAACTTATATTTGGCTGACTACGTGGTTCCTCCATAAACAGCTGGGGAAAATATTGGTTATTTACAGGAGTTTGGCCAATGTTTTGAGGATTCCAATCTTTTGGGTGAAAGTTTAAGGAAAGTTTTATGCCTTCTACTGAGTCAGAGCATTGATCCATCTAGCTCAGTACTTTCATCACCATTATATTTAATTTACCTACCGCCCTTCATCCGAAGATCTCAGGGCCGGCCACATTAACGGGCAGCAGCTCTCTGGGCTTTCAGGAAAGGGCATCTCCCAGCCTCACCTAGAGATGCTAGAAATTGAATCTGGGACTTTTCACATGCAAAGCAGATGCTTGAACACTGAGATACAGCACTTTTACTTTACTGCTTGCACGTTCTCACAGTTCTCCCTGAGGAACTGTGGTGTGGGGTCGCTGAAGCAGCTGTGCAACGCTCCTGTTGTTGTCTAGACCATGGGTAGGCAAACTAAGGCCCAGGGGCCAGATCCGGCTAAATCGCCTTCTAAATCCGGCCCGCAGACGGTCCAGGAATCAGCGTATTTTTGCATGAGTAGAATGTGTCCTTTTATTCAAAATGCATCTCTGGGTTATTGGTGGGGCCTGCCTGGTGTTTTTACATGAATAAAATGTGTGCTTTTATTTAAAATGCATCCCTGGGTTATTTGTGGGGCATAGGAATTCACTCATTTTTTTCCTCAAAATATAGTCCGGCCCCCCCACAACGTCTGAGGGACAGTGGACCAGCCCCCTGCTGAAAAAGTTTGCTGACCCCTGGTCTAGTCCAAGTTATGGGGCACTGGGCCCCTATTTGGGTGCTGAAGCATGGAGGAGTATGTGGTATCAGCAGTTTCAACAGCAGAAGCAGTGACACCAGCTAGATGACTAACAACTGCTACCATAGGGCCGATGCTTGCTCAATGGCACATATCGTCTTCTCTCCTCAGGTGGGAGTGGAGCCTAATGCATGTGTTAGCTTCCAGTTTGTCAAAAATCTTTTCGAAAAATGGATTGCTCAGTGGTGATCAGCAATAGCAATGTTCAGGATTTCTGTCGGCAAAGAGCCTACAATAAATCCAAATGTGGACCTTTATTTGCACAGGAATTGTTGGAGAGGTCACTGTGTTACCAAAAAGTTTGTTATATGCACGGGCCTTCGCAAGAACGAAATCCTGCTGACAGGTCATAGATTATTTTAATGGATAAGGCCTACATTAGCTATTTCAGGACTTTGCAAATTAGTTCATTGTGAAGAGTTTGTGCAGTGGCTATAAAAAATCTTTCCCTTCCACAGCCTCTTATCCCCTAAATCTCAGTAAATCTTAAATTAGTATTCTACCACACGCAAATCACATTGGAATCTGTCTCCGTTTTAAGCAGGCTGATTGGGAACGAGAAAACTCATGACCATCAAGATGAGGAATCGGCTGTAATGCCAGTTAGTGTGAATGCAATACTTTTTAAAAAATTTAGCACTCAAGTAACTCTTAAGGAATTGAAGACAACTTCTGTGCAGTTACAGAAAAACGGGGACTATGCAGATTTGTCGATGTGCTGTCTGAACTGCTTTATCCACCAGAGAGGAGTTTGTGGACTTTGCAGTATTATCCCCGACCTCAAAAATGGGACAAGTAATGGAGGCATCAATTCTAGCCCAATGTGAGGGAAAGTTTCTGTATTCTAAGGATGGAACTACACATTATGGGAGATATAGACCTGCATATCTCAATAAAGGTAAAGATAAAGGACCCCTGACAGTTAAGTCCAGTCGCAAACGACTCTGGGGTTGCAGTGCTCATCTCGCTTTACTGGCCGAGGGAGCCGGCGTTTGTCCGCAGACAGTTTTTCCGGGTCATGTGGCCAGCATGACTAAGCCACTTCTGGCGAAACCAGAGCAGTGCACGGAAACGCTGTTTACCTTCCCGCCAGAGCGGTACCTATTTATCTACTTGCACTTTGAGGTGCTTTCAAACTGCTAGGTTGGCAGGAGCTGGGACCGAGCAACGGGAGCTCACCCCTTCGTGGGGATTCAAACCGCCGACCTTCTGATCGGCAAGCCCAGAGGCTCAGTGGTGGTGGAGCTGCACTGAAGATGCAGGGCTACTGTGTTTTGGGGGGGTGGGTCTCTTTATGGGCTGTTGTGCACATCACAGAAGGGAAGGCTGCCTATGCCTCCTGTAATAAGTAGGTAGATTTGGAGTAACATTATATTTTGCACACAGTTTTCTTCTAGGAATGCTTTTGTGATCAGCTCATTTCATTACCGTAACACTGGTATTTGCCTCCAATGTACATCAAATCAAATCCTTTATGGCACTTGCAAATATAGCTTCCAAAGGTATTGACGCACTTCCTGAATCGAGGACAGGTAACTCTGCCAGTGGCACATTCATCCACATCTACAAGTAGAAATCCATTAATTTCACCAAAAGGCTTAATCATAATACATCCAAAAGTACGCTCATGCGACAAAACCAGAAGGTCAAAAATACTTTTTGGAAATTACCCTTTTCTCCAGCTTTGTGTTTTAAACTGCCTCACAGAAAATACAATTTTGTTTTTAAGGCATATCCATGCTCAACTTTTCTGTCTCTCCACACCGATTTCTCCAAGGCTCTCCCCTCCCAAACTCAGGTCACACACAAGACTTCCTTTCGTGCCACAGTTCTAGCACAGGACTGGACTTTAAAGTTCCATGTCTGAATGCTGGAGTTTTATTGTCCCAGAGCTTTCCCCGGGGAAATCCACGTTACACTGCTGAATCAGAGCAAAAGAAAGCCAGATTTTTTTGCAGATTGTTGTTTGCTCCAATTCAGCAGTAAGACGCAGGTCTGCCCAGGAAAATGCCAGAACCAAAAAACCCTCCACCAAGCTTAGACATAAAGCTTTAAAGCGTCTGTAAAACTGGATATAGGAGTAACACGGTTCAGTTTTGTTTCCCAAACCTGAATAGATTTTAGCATAGTATACAGTTACCCATGTGGTTTTTGGTGAAGTACTGATTGTAGGAGAAACTTGAGGTGCATTAGCAACAGTTTTTGTTGGGGGGCAGTAAGGAAATGATGCAAAGCTTCAGACTCATGCTTAAAATAGGTGGTTTGTTATAGTCTGAAAGTTGTCCGACACATTTCAAGAACGATCAATCCTGGGGCAAAAGGTCTTCATATATATTACTCTGCTGAACCAGTTGAATAAACTCACTCGGGGAACATTCCTTCAGTCAAGAAAATGTTCTTTCACAAAAATATTTTCTGAGTGAATTGTTTCTGCCAATGTACCAGGGTAAGAAATACAGTGACCCTTTGCTCCTGAGAAGATCATTCTCAAAATGTGTCAGGCAGTATTTTCAAAACTCCACTCTGAGACTTTGACCTTTCCCTTTCCCCCCAGTGCTGATGTGCATCAGTTCATTCACTATTAGATATTGCCTTTAATTTTAATTAAAAGTCTCTGGGCAAGCTCACACAAAACACCCAGGTATAGTTTGGTGCAGGAACATGGCCGTCCAGATGTTGCTGGACTCCAGCTTCCATCAGCCCCAGAGCCAGCATGGCCAAGATTGAGGGCTTATAGCATCTGTAATCCAGCAACATCTAGAGAGACGCATGGTACCCACCCCTAGTTTAGCTGTATCCAGCCTGATCAAAGTGTCAGCTCCTGTGCTTCTCCCCTGCAACATATAACCTAAGTCGTCTTTGTAGATGACAAAGTGGCAGCAGGATTGCAAGCTTTTTAATTAGCTCTGCTCTTGTTAGTCTATCAGGAAAAAATAAGTTGGTGAAGGCTGCACTTAGGAGTAAGCTTCCTTGATCAAAGTGCGAGTTAGGGTACTTTCAAGTACACAAGCAGAAAGGATAGGCAACAAAATATAGAGACTGTCTCAGGTAAAAAATGGGCAGTTTTAAGCATGTGCTATTAGGGTGTGTATGTGTTTTGCTGCTGGCATCCATCTGTCTCAGGAGATAATGAAAGAGTTCATCTTCAGGGGTGAAGTCAAACCATTGGAGAGTTACAGTGCCTGCTGTAGAGACCAATACAGGAGAGACATGTTTTGTTGCAGCTGGGGCAGATGATGGCATGTACCATGACATTTTTTCCCCTCTGCACTCCTCCTAGTGATCATTCCTCCTCTGGTCACTGCTGTGGATACATGACCTGACTGATTGTCTCCAGGCACTGTGGTCATCTACAAGGGATTCCCCAATGTGTTGTCAGCTATCCTGTCACATTTGCGGACATCTTTGTAATGCAGAGTTGGTCTGCCAAGGGACCTGGTGCCTGAAGCCAGCTCCACATGGAGCACGTCCTTGGGGATCCTGCCAGCTTCTGTTCTGTGGACATGACCAAGCCAGTGTAGATGTCGCTGAGACAGGAGTGTGAAGATGCTGGGAATGTGAGCTTGGGAGAGCACATTTTTGTTTGAGGCTCTGTCCTGCTATGGTATCCCCCAAATCTTCCTGATGTAGCGCATGTGGAAGGCATCAAGGCATCGCTCCTGGTGATGGTCAACCATAAAGCAGTGTGGTCAACCGTGTGTGTGTGTGCGTGCGTGTGTATTTCAGCCAAACAACCATCTGATGTAGCTCCGTGTAAAGCTAGGTGTCTTGCCTCCCACCCACCAGTGTCAATGGCCAACAACAACCACTGCTGCCCAGAATTTCCCAGTGTGCATGAAAGGGAGAAATAACATGCTTACAACTTTTGACTTACCTACACAAGTTCTACCATCAGGAGCTAGTTGCAAGCCTGGGGAAGGACAACGGCACCGCACCTCCCCTTTCACGACATCACAGCCGTACTGACAGTTTGCCATTGAACATGAGAGAGCGTCTGTGGGAACATCATACAAATGAAATTATCTGTTATCAACAACAACATTTCAGAGGCTTTGTGAGATTGGGGAAGGGAGGCATAGCTCAGTGGTAGAGCATGTGTCTTGCTTGCAGAAGGTCCCAGGTTTAATCCCTGGCATCTCCAGGTAAGAAGGTGAGAGATTGCCTGCCTGGAACCCTGGAGAGCTTCTGCCAGTCAATGTAGACAATATGGAGTTAGATAGACAGGGCTTCTTGGAGAACAAAACATGTTACCTACTAAGTGCAGGAACCATCCTCAATCTGGTGAACCTCCAGGTGTTGCTGGACTAAGACTGCCATCATTCTTGACTTCTGGCCAAGCTAGAAGGCACTGATGGGAGTTGTAGTCTAAAACAACTGCAGGGTACCCAGTTGGAGAAGGCTGTTGTACAGCAAAGCTCCAGTATAGAGGGAGTCCATTATTCAAATGACCACCCTATCCTGTGGTGATTTTAATTGTCCGTATTCTTCTGTCAAACAGTCCCAGGTACTGATATGGGAAAAACATGTGACAGAATGGCTATATCTGTAACCACCCTGTGACTTTCTGTACCTTGAAATTACTCAAGAGGTTGGCTGCTGGGTTTTTGCAGAATGGATCTTTCAGTGAACTCACTAATGAAAAGCAATTTCCATTCTTAGGAGAAACTGGTATGCTTTTATCTGAAACCCTCCTTCTAAAATCTAATCTCTTGGCTGTAGGGAAGGTTCCGTCATTCCCTCTCCCATTCTTGGTGTGGTGAAGTATTCAAAATATTCGCTTTTGTAAGAGAAAGGAAGAACCTGGCCCCTGGGGAGTTTTGTACTACTGTTTCCAAACACAGAAACCAGCAGGCGCTTGACAGTTTTACTGAGTTGCGTTTACATTGTACAGTAACACGCAGCCAGCTATGTTGCAGCTCTTGCTAAGAACAACATTCCCAAATGAGCTGATTGTGAGTAAAAGAGAGGCTGTGCTTGTATATTTCGAAGAAATTCAATTTCTGCGTACTCCAAAATTAACTGACCTGATCCACACCACCCAGACAAATGTGTGAATTGGAAGCTACAGTAATTGTCTTTCTACTACTCCAAATATTGCCTTTCAGTTCTTGGCTCAAAAAACCCAAACCAAAATTCATCAAGAATGTAGATTTTAAGATAAAATATATTTTGAAATGCATGCATTGATGAAGTACAGTAGAACTTAGTTACATACAGTTCATGACAAAGTACAAGGGCTGTATATAACTAAGTTCTACTGTGAGTAGGGTCGTTGAAATTAAGGACCTAAGTTAGATATGTCATTTAATTACTGTTGGTCTACTCTGCTTATGACTGACATTGGATACAACCCCATATTTTTACACACACACACACACACACACACACACACACTAATTTATATTTTTCATGTGATTATTTTCTGAAACAGGACAGAACAGATTTATCGATGAACATGGGCTGCAAAGAAACTGCTCTGTCCATCCCATATATCTTGCAATAATAAAAATAATGGGATGAATTATTCCATTTTTATTGTTTGCTTTTCCAGTTTAGCAGACCGTTCATCCTTTACTCGTGGCGACGTTTTCTTTAATCAATTAAAAAAACCCCTAAACAGAAGGGTCTTGACTTACTAGAACATGATCCATCTGGCATAAGCATGTATCCATTCAGACAATAACACTTGTAGCTGCCATAGGTATTCATGCACCGGTGTTTGCATGGTCTTGGTTTCAGACCACACTCATTGAGATCTAAAAAGGGCACAGAGGGGAGGAATCAAAAACAGAGCAGGCATTGCATATTGGCATCTTTAGAATTGCAGAAGATGGTAGTGATAAGGTTCTCAAAACCAGACCAGCCTTGATCCTAAAATGCCTCTTGCAATATATTCCCATACCTACATATAGTCAGAAGGACAGTCTGTTTGCAGTACTTCTAATCCCATAACAATAGAGGCATTGCACACTCTCCACTTCCATCCCACATCAATTATCCCTGCCTATGTAGCTGTAGTCAAGGCTTTTGTTGGCACCAGACTTAACCTGCATCAGTATAAACGATTCCTAAGGTCTGGGCTGGTGTAAATCATAATCATTATTAAAGCTGGCTGGCTGGGGAGAGGAGGAGTTGTAAGTATGGACTGTATGGTTCAGCATCCCTCAGAACAGGGACAGGCAACCTTTTGTCTGTCAAGGGCTACAGGGCTAATCTGTCAGGGGCTACCTGCCAGTGAATCAAAGTCAGCATGGGATGGGGCCAGAATCAAAAGTGTGTGGAGTCATCCCTTTTCTCTTTCTGCCATTTGCTCTTCTTTTCTGCCATCCCCTTCCTTCCTTCTCTCCCTCTCTCTCTCTCTAGCTACTATCCCTTTTCTTTCTTTCTCTCCTTTTCTGCCACACCTTCCATCTTTTTTTACCTCCCTCTTCCACCACCCCACTCCAACAGACTGAAGGGAGAGGGGCAACATAATTTTTGCCAGAATATTTTTAGGACTGACATTCTATCAGTCCTAGGATAGATTTGGCTATAGATAGGCACGTATGACTCAATTGCTCCATTTCCTTTAAAATCAAGTTCAGCTAAACTCTATAGGTTAGAAGGCAGATATTAAGTGAAGAACATAAACTAAACCCAGCAGATAGAGTAGGTTCATATCTTTTTCTCTCCCAAATAATGCAGTGGCTTAGTAGAACTAAATCCCAGTCCACCTGTTGTATTGTTTGGATCATTCTACTGAGCTTTGAATCTGACACCATCTGGCATAATATATTTTGGTACTCAAGTGTAATGATATTGGCTAGCTATTAGTGGCATAGTCTAAGAATAATGTGCACATACTTTAAGTGTTTCTGCTGGGAAGTGTATTCATACTTTGTTCCAGTAAGCTTCTATAAGTTGCTGAATTTTAAGTATATGCACAAAATATTTTTGCTGGCTTTACTTGATTGCTTCATCAGCAAGACAGTGCGAGCATCTAGTATAGTGCTAGAGTTTTGTTTAATGTTTTGAGATTCACTTCTTGCAAAACATTCTAGAAACTTTAGGAAGATGCATAAGGTCACATTTGTTTTCCCACCCCTGGTGTTCCATTCACTGGCCAAAAGCAATACAAGGGGCTTAATTAAGGGTCTCCATTATAATTCCATTAAATCTAAACAAACATTGTGTGATTCCTTCCCTTCCGCAGCCTTAGCTTCTTCTGGGAAATGGTTTACACTTTCAAGTTATATTTGTAACAGCTTTCCCTCTGCCTTGTTTAGAACACATAGTACACAGGCAAGTGAAAGAAAAGTAATCAAAACCCTTTTTACGGTTGTTGTGGCTAGTTTATTGTTCTTTTCGCACATTTCTTACCATTTCAGAAGCACGTTCAATATTTCTGTGTAGCAGGTTTTGCTCTGTGATATTTCTCTCAGTGGTTTTCTCTTCCATTTGAACTAGCTAGGAAATGCCACTGTTTCCATGAGCCTTGTGAGTATCAGTAATGCTGAATCAATGCAATGGACATCTGAAAAATACATCACCTGGAACTACCTTAGCGTAGTTGCATGGGGTGGCCACAAATGTTGATGGACCTCAGCTACCATAGACTCTAACCAGAGGCCATACTGGCTCAGCCTGATGGGAGATGGAGTCCAAAAACATCAGGTTTCCCTTCCCTGCTTTAAAAGATATTCTCCACTTCTTCAACCATGGCACAGCTACCTTTCTCGAGAGGGAAATGGTTTCCATCAGTGGGGCAGTGAGAACAACCACTATTTTCTCCAACCATGCTCCTGGAAGGATAATATATCATGACTGAATCAGGGAACTAGACACTTTAAAGAGGGACATGTGCCCTGTGACACTCTCAACTTTCATCAGCCTTGACCACTGGTCATGTTGGCTGGAACTGATGGAAGTCCAAGCACATCTATAGGGCACCATGTTGTCTGCTGGTTCCTTGGTGTGTGAAATCATTTCACAAATGTTGCATTGGAGAAATATATACATATTAGCTTTGTCTAGGTCAACAAATAATCCTTTCAACATCCCTGTAAATTAGATCACTATGATTATCCCTAAATGCCAAAGAGGGTGGGTGTGTATGAGGCTAAAAGAAAGAGAGAAAGCAAAGAGAGAAAAGGCCATCCATTTTCATGGAGGAGAATAGTGTTTAGCCAGGAATTTCCTGGGTTTTTAAACAACTCATTCTCTTAGCCACTACACTTCACAACTCATTTTACATATGGTTTTATATTGTGATGTTTAGGGGAGGATTGTTTATTACTGAGCAGGTTCAGGCTAACATTAACATTTAGCTTGGAGTCAGAGAAATGCAAGACTCTTAATAAATTGGCCCGCACATGCTGCGTTTGCTGAAAAGGTCAGGAAACTTTATCTTTTGTCTATTTTTTATTTCACAGGCTCTCCAAACATTTCACTTAGCACAATTTCTCTATGGACAAAAGAGGGGAAGAAGTATAACCCAGCAGTCTGAATCTTCTAAGATGAAAAGTTTCAAAGACTTTGCAGAATCTTTTCACAACATCTATCGCAATCCTCCTTGCTTCTTTGCGCTTCGCAAAATTTCTAATGGGGGTTTAGAGGTTTTTTTAATGAACCCACTTATACTCCTCACTGAGATTTCCCTTCATTATTCCAAGTTAAACAATATGACAATGATGCTATTCACACTCATGGGGTGGGGTAGGGAACCAACAACAACAACAATACAAGAATAGTGTCACCATCAAAGCTGCATACTGAAAAGCTTTTAGAGCAGGTTGGATGCTGCAGCACTTTGGAAAAGCAGTCTCATATATAAGCGCAGGCTGCTAAGCTTGAACATCACATTGCAAGAAGAAAGACAGTTAATGTGAACACATGAATTACTCCAGAAAGACAACTGCTTGTGCGCTGCTATATTTGCATGAGAGCTACAAAGAGATAAGCGAGACTCCACCTACAATAATGTGGTGTGCTGTATGTAACAATGAAATATTATTTGCTCTTGAGGATCCCTACATTTCATTATTGGTCTGAAGCTGCTTTCAGACATACATCTGGGGTCAGCAGCAGGGGCTGGCATCAACGGATACCTACAAAGAACCACAACCTGCTGGGTGCCCATCTCTAAGCCCTGGAGGTGCCAAATCCTGCCGCTCTTTTTCTTTGCTGTGTCTACCTGTTCACCTGCTGTCTCTAAGCATGGAAGCAATGACAAGGGTGATGCAAAGGTTGGATGGACCCTGGGGAAGAAGACAAATTGACAGCAATGACAATGAGGAGGAGGAGAGCCCCATCAGAGAGGTGAGTCCCCTAAAGGAAGCTTCTTGCCCAAGGCCCACCCTAAAAAACTAGCAGTGTCCTCTTTTCACACAATTAACTCTGCAGATTCCTAGTATATGGAAGTGACAAGTGTATGGAGGACACAGCCTGGGGCTGTTTAAAAAAAGCATAGGGAGAGATTCATGTCACACCTTGTGTCACATCTCAAGTACCATCCAACGAATGGCTTTGACACTACTGAGAAGACTTTCCCCACAGAGGAGATGCTATAGTGTGAATTGCAGGGGGGAGGGCAATGGTCACAATTTGTCAGCAACAGGTGATCCTGGACTGAAGTGTGAGCACAATTTTCCCAACAACAAAAGCACCTGCACCCAGCAGCCCTCCTTTTCCAACCACCACCAAGGATCCCTAGCAAAAACACAGCACTGCTCAAGAGTGTTCAGATTTTGATCGTCAGCTTCAAACTGTACTGTGCCAGCGAGCATCACAAACAATCGGGAGCAAGGATCTGTGTGGCTTGATGCAACTTTTAAGAATTGGTTGTTGCTGGCGCTGTCTCGAAGGACAGTGGAGTGGGCCTCTGGGGGTGAAGTCAAACCACTGTTTTAGCAGTACTGAAGTGACGTCCCTGCGGGCGCAAGCCTGGGCAATGTGTTTAGAGGTCCTCGGCTGCCCAGGCAACAAGTCCCACCCCACCTCAGCTTCTCTGATTTGGTCCAAAAGGAAAGCAAAGCAATACGTTCGGCACCAGCTTGGCTTCAGGAATTGCCAGAAGGAGGCGTACAAGATGCCATCCATCTTGGGGACTCCAATCCGGATTTGTGCAGAGTTTACTCCTTTCCCTGTTCTTCTCCTGAAGATATCCCACAAGGCAGTGGAGATTTAGGATCAGATTTTTCCTTATCCTAGAAGGGCTATCTTCCCAGGTTGATGAGCTCCATCTGCTCCTTGCTTCCCCCTACAGCGTGTACAGAAAATGCCTTCTTGACTGTTGTTCTAATACCAAGTCAAGTTATTTAACCATCCATCCCAGTGCTGTCTTCTCTGCCTGGGAGTGGCTCAGGAAGAGACCTCAAACAGAGATACTCCTGTTTGAAACCCTCAGGAGCCATTCCCAGTCAGCGTAGGCAATAGCGAGATGGATCAATGATTTGACTTCAGATATGGCAGCTTTTTAATGTCTACTTATGCTCCTAACTGGAGATTCAGTAACTGAACATGGTCATTCTGCATGCAGAACATGTGCTCTGCCACTGAGCTATGACCACTCTTCCTCAGATATTAATGCCTATGTCAGGATGGCATTTAATGCTGTAAGTTGCAAGACTGCCTGTATTGGTCATGTGTCACTGCCATTCCCACAGTACATGTTATGTTTTACATGCATTAAACATGCTAACCCAGACATTAATATCTGTGTCAGAACTACCCCAATATTAAAGATTATTAAATAAAATTCTTCGGCCTATTTCAATCAGACTGTTTCCTTAACCAATGCAGGATTTGGGTTTTCTTGTATTTTGTTTTTAGTGCTTTGGTATTTTATGGATTTGTAAGTTGCTTTGAGACTTTGTGAAAAGTGATGAATAAATGTAAATAACAACTATGGCAACAGACTGTTTTCTTGGTCTGAAAAAGAGCTTAGAAAAAGCAGCATGTGTCGTAAAAGATCTGAGTAGGAAGGGAACTATGAGAGCAAATGAAGAGAATTGTCTAAGGTCAAGCCTTTCCAGGAGAGAGAATTGCAGCCTCAAGAAAGTGTCAAAGCAAAGTCGCTTTGCATGCCAATTATATTGCAGGCTGGGCTTTCACATGGCAGCCAAAATAAGTTCATTGTCCTTTCAGCACACTTGCAAGAGGTTTCATGGTGGGGGTTTAAAGCCGTGCAGGTGGAAGGAACGCACCACCTGAAGTAAAGGATTGTCCTCACCCCTCCACGGGAAATGTGTTGCATGATGATCTGGAGGGCTGAAAAAATGTGGTTCACTGGGCCAGTCGTGTGAGGTTGCATATGGGTGGTCAGCTTCACATGTTGAGGAGAAGGCATAGCAGAAGTCAAAAGACCGAGACCCAGTAAAACAACATGGCAAATACCATCAAATACCTGTATGTGCAGGCATGGAGCTCTGGATCAGGAGAATTTTAGGCGTATCCCGTTATAGACCTTCACACTGAACACCAAGCGAACTACAGATTGCACATGAAAAGTCTTTTGCATGTAACTTATGCTTCCCTCCTAATCCAGAGGTGGAAGTGCTTACTTTCTGGGGAGAATCAGCAGATATTCATGGCTATTTTACCCTTTCTTTGCATACAGATTCTGTCCACCTAGTATTCTATCCCACCCCCAACAGTTTAAAATCATTTCCCCTATGTCAATTCCAAAAGCAGAGATGACACTAGCTAGTGGCTGAGTGGCCTGCCCTCTGGGAAAGCTGTTTCAGGGAAGAATTAGTGACCACAGGCCAGTATGTCTGTTATCTTAGCCAGCACACAAATGGATCCACAGGTTTGCCTCCTAGTTCTACTGTAAGATTTGTCGAGGTCCTGCTGATTCTTTGCACTGTGACTATTTCAGATTACTATTTCAAATCAAATGTAAGTGACCACTTATATGTCATAAAAAGAGGAAATGCGTCATCATCACCACCATAAAAAAGGAATGACACTATATAAATAGAATGCAATAGAACGGTAGAGTTGGAAGGATCATCTAGTCTCAACCCCCTGCAATGCAGAAATATGCAGCTGTCCCATGTGGGGATTGAACCTGCAACCTTGGCATTATCAGCACCATGCTCTATCCAACTGAGCTATCTCCCACAGTATTACTATAAATCAAGTAGAAATCCAATACGTCTCATAGTGGGAAAGTCTGTTACCAGGTAACCTGTGTGCCTGCTTAGTCTATTCTCCAGGTGTGAATGGCTGGTGGGCAACTTCAAGGCCCCCACTCTCCCTTCTTCTGACCATCTTTAAGCCAGACATGGGCCGGTCAAATAGAGGACTGTCCTCTGCAAAGTAGGATACATGGCTACCATGCAGTGGCGTAGCGTGGGGGGGTGCAGGGGGGGCCAGCTGCACCGGGCGCAACATCTGGGGGTTAGGGAAATCCACGGGTTAGGGGGCGCAAATCCACGGGTTAGGTGGTGCAAATCCATGGGTTAGGGGGCGCAAATTACTTGCCTTGCCCCGGGTGCTGATAACCCACGCTACGCCACTGCTACCATGCAAATGTGTTATGACAAAAACAAATGTGAAAGTCACTGAAAAAGTACATGGTAGATTTTCTATTTTCTACTCACTCAATTTACTGTACAATCCTATGAGAACATCTATGCATCTGGCCTCACTTCAGGTAAAGGTGTATAGGATTATAGCCTAAGGCAGCAGTTCTAATGCACACCCTCTACCCTTAGGACTTTACAGATCCACCACAGAATCACAACCCAGTTGCTCACAGCATCGGCTGTTGGCTATTTGGCAGTATGGTAGCGCTGCAGAGAGCTTGCTGGGGAGACCATGCATTAAAAAGAAAGGGACTCAAAAATAACTTAAGCAAGGTTTTAATTACAAAAAACAAAAACTCCATTTACACTAAATACATCAACAAACCAGACCCAACCACCAACCCAACCCCCAGGGGAATGGGAGAGCTAGGTGCTGCTCCTTATATACTACATGCAAATGCTGACACACCTTAATCAATGCAACTCGGCAGCACCTGCTATGTTTCACAGCTGTAAAGCTGGGTCTCGTTATCTTGCTCTGGCCCTTGCTCTGGCCCCTTAAAGACATACACATTAGGTGGAACAATGATGAACCTTTACATTTAAAGTAACCATTCAACATCAGCTGCCACAAGTGGGAAATTTTAATGTCTTCAGCTCAGCTAAGTTGGGGAAAGGAGAAGAATTTGGAAGTCATGTATGCAATCAATTAATTAATTAATGCAAGCAATTGATCACATAAACATCATTATTTCATTTCAAAGTTCTGTGTTTAGTGTGCAAGAAATGGAAATAAATGTTAAATGCCCTGCCTTACGAAAAGGAATTGTCTTCCACTTGCTAATGAGAAGACCCTTAAATGTGTTTAACACACAAACACTTGCACATTTATAGAACTCTGTTATAAAGGGAATGCACAGGAATTGTAGCCTTTGGGGATTATGACAATCATAAATGCAGTGAAAATAAATTGCCACAGACAACACCATTCGGTTGGAGCTGGACAACTCCATCTGATCTCATTTCCAGCAGGAGAACTTTTATTTGATGATGGTGCGATAATAATTTAGAGAGACATTTCCCATTCAGGAAAGGCCATTCATATTACAAAATGACATTGACCTATAATAGAGCCAGGCAGTGGGTGCCAAAGAAAGCAACAGTAATTACACCCATCCGGCCGCTTGACGTGTGATCTGCAGATCTGCCTCATAAGTACGGTTAGTTTAAAATATAGGCAACTCTTTGCAGCCAGGGCTAGAGGAGTGAACAGCTTCATCTGGTCAGGTAGGGTGTTGGGCCCTATTGCAAAGCTCTAATTGATCCCTGTTGAAATCAATGAGAGGAAGAGCATATCAAAGCCACTGGGCATGGAGGTAAATGTGTCTTTGTGTTCAACATGCAGGTTTTTAACAAATGCAGATAGTATCAGTACAAGCACAGTCCTCACCCCATACATCAGCTGATTCTATTCTATTCTATTCACCCCATACATCAGCTGATTCTAAAATCTCACTGGAAAGCTCCTCATTGAAATGAATTGGAGTCCTATGATTAAGTAGCAGATTTGTCAACAGCATGCTGTGTATAATCTAAAATCAGCATGAGCTTTCTTCTCTCTGTTGAGCTCGTTTCACAACAGCTCCTCAGTTTTTGATATTTTAAATTGCTGCGGACCTACAGTATCTTTGTGGTGGACACTTCTGAGAGCTGAAGTTCTAGAATAAAAGCAATACATAACAACATTTCTCCCAAAAGTAAAACAATATATATAGCAAAGTGCCTGTAAGATGGAGAAAAAGAAGGAAGCAGAGGAAATGAGGTCACAGGGAGGGTGGGCTTAGATTCCCCATGAATCCGTCAAGAAAGGATGAATATATCCAAACAAATGAGTTTTTAAAAGCATTTAGAAATCATTATGCCATCAGAGGATTAGTAACTCTCAGGCAACACAGTTCTGTACAGCACCACCTTACTCAAATTGTCAGGTTTTCTAAAACACTCGTTTGCTTTTCTGTAATGAGCTTAGGAAAGCTTTATCAAGGCTAGCTGGAGAGAGTGGCTGTGACTTCCTTAAGTACCTGGCAGTGCTCAGCACTATATAAAATAATACTTTGGGGAGAAGTGAATAAAAATAGTGTAATATGTTGACAATACTGGTCATTTTAAACAACACTGTTCTTTTTCATTATAATATGACTGGGGTCATTGTTGGTAGTTTGCTATTACAAAGTGAAACTGGAATTATTATTATTATTATTATTATTATTATTATTATTATTATACTTTAAATTAGCATGGGGATTTGCTTTCATAACAGCAAGGTCCTTGTTACCTAAATCAAAACCAGCATTTTAAGTTTTAGGCCTTACAGCTGATCTTGGAAAGGAACCAATCTTGTACCTCTAACAACAAAAGCACTTTTTTTTAATACTTTCATAAAATGGATTGTGCTGGGATACAGTATTACCAACTCCCAAGTGGGTGTCTTTGAGAAGGGTTGAAGCTCTAATTCAATTCAAGTAGGTGATTGGTGCTGTGATTTTCATGCAGGGAGACCTAGAAACTCCAGTTCATAAACTGCATCTGGCAGGAAATGACCGCCATAGATATTTTCCCACCAGTTCTTCTTGGGCATCACCAATAGGGCTGCAAATATATGAACCAGCTTTCACCCTGCTAAATTCAGCAGTATGTCAGCTGACCCAAGGGCAGTTGAAACTTGAACTAGCTGCAGAACATTTAGTTCAAGTTTCAATTGCTCTTTTCAGTACCTTGAAGCAATACCACATTCCTTAAAATAACATAAATCTTACCTTGATTGCATGTTTTCCCAGTGTATCCTGGATGACACTTGCACTTGTTTGGTCCAACACATTCCCCATGTTTACATCCAGGCTGACATACAGCTGTGAATACACGTAAGCGGACTTGTCACTCTTCTTGTCAAACTGAGGTGCACAAACATTATTTGATTATAATGCATTTGATGCAGTGGTCTTATTCACATGAAATGCTACACCAAACCATGGTTTAGTGAAACTTACTGAGCAAATATCATGGCTGACTTTGCTCCTCCTCTGGGCCTGTTGCTGCCATGCTACCCTGAGCTAAGGCATGGTTTGAACCTGGGCTTGTGGTTTGTGTCACTCCCAACAATCCGCAAGCTTGTCCTTTGCCTACAGGTTGTGGTTTGTTTGGGGGATGTGCCATGAGCCCAATTTTGGACATAATGTGCATAATGCATAGCTCCAGGTACTTGGGGAGCAGCAGCACAGGGTGATGATGGAAGCAGCTGGATTTCCTCACCCTTGCTAAACCATAGTTTAGGGCCAGTGAGAAGTAAAGGAGAGAGTTGGAGCACAGAAGTGATGGGAAGAAGCAGTGCTCAATGCTTTCCTGTTCACCACTTTTCTGCTACAACTCTCCCCTGCCGCCCAATATGCTTCCATTAAAATACACACAAACAAGGGGGGAAATGGCTAGCCTCACTTTTAAGCAATTTAATTTAAAATGCAAAATATAACATGTGGGTTGCTGAGGGAATGTATTGTATGTCCACTACAACTTCCAATGGCACTATGAAGAACCAGTAAAAAAGGATATTGCAAAATAATAGGCCTATGCATGTCTACAACTAAGCTGCATTGAGTGCATTGGGATTTACGGTATGCCCAGATGTGGCTGGGGCAATGCAGCCAGATGGGCGGGGTATGAATAATAAAATTATTATCATTATCAGATATGTATAGGCTTGCAAGCTAAGTGTAGTGTGTATAGAGTTACAGCCTAAGAGTCCATACATTCATACCATAATAAGGTGATAGTTATTAAAAGGAATTTTTAAAATATATCCTACAGATGCATGCATTGTGTATGTTTTATGCATATTTCGGAATGCCATGTTTGAACTTTTCCTGCTGTTAAAACTTAACCAGATGTATCTGGACACATGTTGGGTCCCTCTTTCACCATATATACCAGTACATAGCCTCATGATCCAGTGTTGGTTCATTATTTGTAGGCAAGGAAGAAGCTTTCAATTAAATGAAGAGTAGCCCTTAAAAGCTTCTCTAGACAGGCACTGCAAATGTATTTTCTTGTCAAAAGCATCTCCATGTATCCAGTATGGATGACACTGAAAACATGGAACTTGATAGGTTGGCAGTGACATTTCCTGAATTTTCTATGAAAAGTTAGTGCATAAAATATCACATTTCTAGAGTACAGGATTGGTGGGGAAGCAACCTAAGTCAATGATTAAACTGCCCTTTCTGATTAAGGGACACATAACTATCCTAGTTGTGCTATTAGTTTAAGTTTTCTTAATCCAAATAAAAAATAATATGTAAGTTTATAAAACACATGCTTCATTCATGAAATGTATTTTATTATAAAGCCATTGTAATGGTTTGATGTGCACATTTACAACCTTTTAATGTGCTTTCCCAAAACTTTATTGCGGGCAGCTGGCCTTTAATCTTTAAGCATTTCTCTCTCTCTCTCATATTGGAATGACAGTGCCAAATGTTGGACATATGCTTCCATATGCAATGGGGAGAAGCACTGGAGAACTAAACTTGTGGCCATCTTAAATAAAACAGGTATTGGAATTCCAATCACCCACCATATTATGGCATTATTATTAGGATTGTGTATGAGAAAACCAGCGCAAACAACATGCTGCTACTGTTTTTGAAAATGGCTTTCATACTGCACATACAGTTGCTTTACCAAAAAATAAAAATCAAGTCCCAGGTACCTAACCAGCTAAGCTACTTACATTTTATGTAGCAGTAAATCAATATTGCACATCAAGATAATATATGACAAACATTCCGTTGTATGGTACATAATGTTGGAACACCTCCAGGAAAGTTCAGTGCAAATTACTCATACACCAAAGTCTGAAGCAGTATTTCCCAAATCTTATGTTGCAACAGAGGCTGAAATTGGCTTCAAAAAATTAAGCCACCATGTTGGATGAGTTCACCATTTTTCCCCCACAAGAGCTGGGAGGCTCTGGGGCAGATTTGATCCTCATTCTCTGCCAATATTTGGTCAAATGGCATCAGTCCAGGAGCCCTTGTTGTGCCTTGCATTAAAACTGACAGGTGTGAGGAAATCTCACATTCATCAACCTTGCTCAGAAGGCACAATCGCATCCCTAAGCCTAGCTGACTAGGCAAAAGAGACACCAGAAACCAGAAGGCAGCCTCTTGTTCTGTGAGCTGATTGATAAAATACGTATGCTCACCAGAGTGTGTCTGAAAACTCAACATGGCAAGTGGAGTTGGGGTTCCCAGTTTTCATAAAAAGTAGAAGGAATCAAACAATTGTTTTAAAATGTATACCATGCCAATCATGTGCCCCCTTCCTCTGCTTGTTTACTGGGAAGCTCTGCTAAATTAAACTGAACTTTCTTTCAAAAAGTATTCAAAAGAAAGTCCAATTGAATCCAGTGGGGCTTGCTCCCGAGTACTCGTGCAGAGCAGCTCTATGCTTATTTACTCAGAAGAAATAAGTCTTGCTATACTTAATGGGTCTCTCTCCCAGGTAAGTGTGTATGGGTGTGTGCTACTCACAACGATTTCAAGTCACAATGAGGTAAGACCTCTTTAATAAATTGTAAATATATTACAAAACATATTAATAGCATCCATAAAGGGATAAAGCAAAGTATTTGGATCTTAAAAGCTAATCATTTAAATATCAAATCATATATATATATATATACACACACACACACACACACACACACATATATATATACATACATACATATATATATATATATATATATATAAAATGTCTACATTAGTCATTAAATACATTCGTGAAGTGCTGCTATCACCCTAAAATAATAAGCAAAGTAATTACATGCATATTTCTTGTTGGGTTGTTATATCATTCTTGCGCTCCATGCATGACTTTAGAGATCATGCCTCCAAAACACCATCTTGCCAAAATTATTTTGAGAAATATGTTCAGCTAACCTTTGGGCTGGCACCTTATCCTGGCTATTCTCTGCCTTAAGATGTAGAAAGCTGCAAAACAAATGTCCATAAAAAGCAATTCCAGCTTTTTGTGTTTCCCTGCAAGGAGGATGGACTTGGCTTGGATTTTATCAACTTGCTACATTCCTGGTGACTTACACACATTCAACATTCAGAGCTTTTCTTCTGAAATAAAAAAAATAAACTGGGACACGTTTAAAAATAGAAATGTCTTATGTCACTATCTTGTTATGAGACGTCTGCAAACAGATGTTGCAATGCACTCTCTATGAAAGTTACAAAAAGGAATGATGTTGTGCTATTCTTATTTCACCCATCAAAGAATTCCAAGTAAACAGGGAATAGGACAGTGTTTCCCCCCACTTCCAGCAGCAAAGGCATGCACCAATCCGCAGTCTAAATGTAATGCATCTTACAGAACAGTGTTGGGTTGTGGGGTTTTTTTTGCCTTTAAAGAGACAGTATCCCTTCATATCCTATAATAACAGATTTCCCCCTAATTGTCTTCAGGGTGCTAACTCTGGTTAAACTGACATCACTTGCAACTTGAATAGATTTTTAACAGTTGGGGACCAATAAAGGAACCAGCCGTCTTTTCATTCTGGTTTTCATTAAACCTAAATAATGCTTTCGGTCCACAAACCCTTTCGACTTCCATAATGACAATTCACGTGAAAGGCAGATCGCCGTACTGTAGAATCAAATGGAAATTAGATGAAATATGTTTGGCTTCAAATACTCTGCCATGCCCCAACAGCTGATTATAGTACTGGATTATTTAAAAACATGCAAAATATCAAGTCCAGATTTTGTTTTATTGCATTAACAAGATGGGATTGCAACACATCTGGAGCCTAAGAGTTCGACTTCAGTATCACTTGTGTGAGTTTAAATTCTGATTTAAAGAGGAAGTTCTGACTCAAAGCCAGACCCTGATGAAGCTCAAGGCCAAGTGCTCACTTCTACCTTTTCAAGGAGTGTGGCCAGCAGGGCTTATCCTGCTCTGCATTGCAACATGCACCCCCTATATGTACACCATATTGTGTGAACCATCTGTCCAACACTGATGGAACAGTTTGCCAATAAAACAGCAGCATGTGGTTTGGAGGGGAAGTTTCAAAGAGGCACACCGGCATGGCTTTTTGCCCCCTAAAATATCTGCTACTGAAGGCCACTTTTGCTCCTGGGCACATGTCTCTCTGTGTTGGTGCTGAAGCAGCAGGATTGGATAGATATGAGAGGAAAAGGTAAGTCTCTTTAAAGGTTAAGGGACCCCTGACATTAGGCCCAGTCGTGGCCGACTCTGGGGTTGTGGGCTCATCTCACTTTATTGGCCGAGGGAGCCGGCGTACAGCTTCCGGGTCAGGTGGCCAGCATGACTAAGCCGCTTCTGGCGAACTAGAGCAGCGCACGGAAACGCCGTTTACCTTCCCACCAGAGCAGTACCTATTTGTCCACTTGCACTTTGACGTGCTTTAGAACTGCTAGGTTGGCAGGAGCAGGGACCGAGCAACAAGAGCTCACCCCGTTGTGGGGATTCGAACCACCGACCTTCTGATTGGCAAGCCCTAGGCTCTGTGGTTTAACCCACAGTGCCACCCGTGTCCCAAGACCTCCTAAATGTAGGACAGTACAAAACAATACAGCCAAATTTCACATATATACCTTTTGTCCTGAGTTTTGTCGGAAAGCAAATGGTGCCAATTACGTGTATGGGGAAAATGGGTCTGTGTGCACATGGGGAAGGATACTGTTTCCTTAATACACAATTCATTCTTCCGCAGTGTTTTGCTTAAAATACATTTTGCTGTTTTAAAGCAACACGCTGGGGATGGGGGGGGGGAGCGGAACAGAATAGCAGAACCTCATTTTTGACATAAACATAACAATGCAGTTCTGTACTATAGGTACAGCATAGTTAAAGATTCACGAATTGAAGTATAAAGAGTTAAAATAAGAGTCCCAAATTAAACAGCTCTTTTAGGGAGAAAGGTCTATTCCAGGTCATCTTCAAGACCATCATTTAATTTCTATTTAAGAGTTCAGATTAGGGCATATTTAGTTATTATACAGAATTGCATTTATGTTCAAGCACACAACCCCCCCCCCAAAAAAAACAACAACTAGTGGCTTCCCCACCCCCCACCCACCCCAATATCTGTAACTCATGAAGGAATTTCCTATGGGCAACATTCAAAAACGATCCCAACAATTAAGCATAAACATGCATGAAAAGGAATATAAATAATTTGCAATGGCAGAATCTAGCATGTATTTTTATCCCCAAAGCATAAAGGAGGAACAGCAGTTTCTAGAGTGTTGTTTCTTTGCAGCTATAGCAAGAAGGCAGAAGCATGCAGAGCTCTTGGTTATATAGCAGCATCTCCAGCACCCTCCATAATCGCTTTCACAAGCTCTGAACTTTCTTACATGCATTCTACTGCAAGTAGAATATCCTGCACAGATTAAAGAGTCACGCTCTTAATCTCAGGGAGGTGGGTTTGAGCCCCACACCTGGCAAAAGATTATTGTCAGTGGGTCCTTTCAACTCTACAGTTCTATGATTGAGTGTTTTGTTGAAGAAGGCTAAGCAATGCAGCCAGTTATTACACTATATTTTCATTATTAAGGATATTTTACTGGTGGTGACTTTAAAAACAACAACTTTGGGTTGTATCCAGTGTCATGTTTAGTCACTTAGCAGTACGCATGCTCTGCTGGTGAAATGTTTGGCACTTGCAAAATGTTGCTACACAAGAGAATGCATAAGAAGATTGCCGAGGACTTTGTTGCACAACAGACTGTGCAACCTGTTGCACAACAAGTTTCCACTAGTGCAACTGTTGCACTGGACCTTTCTGTTGTGCAACATTAAAGCTCACCCATCCACTAGTGCAAGAGCCTGTTTGCTGGCAGATAGATGCTATTGGATGCAGCCCTTTGTTTTATTCTTTAACCGTTAGCTCAGTTGGTGTTAAAAGCTACATTCTGGTCCATCAGGAGCTTTTTCAGATGTTGCTCAGTGTCACTTGTAGTAGAAAAGTGTCCCTGAAATACAGCTTGCTCAGTGCTGCTGAGCTTTCCCTGCAACGTATAGCCTCAGGGTTGTGTTAGGTCTCCCCTAAGTTCAGTGATGCAGTGGGCAGGGAGAGGAGAAGTACCAGAGTTTTTCCTCAGAGCTGAAGCAATGGTGCCCTCATAAATGGGTGTGGGGCACTCCACTTTTTCTAATAATGACAACCCTGTGAGGTAGGCTAGGCTCAGATAGTGACTGGCCCAAGGTCTGATCAGGGATGTGAACCCAAGCTTCACCACTGTACCACTCTTCATCAGCTTCCTATCCTATGACTGTCAGCGCATCCCAGTAAATTAGGTATTTATGCTATGCATTGCTGCTGTGTGTGTGTGTCTGCGTGCACTTGTATGTGTGTTGGGCTCAACACTGTTGGGCTCTCCTTGGGGGTGTTAACAATGGACTCTCCTTAGGAGATAATACTCAAGGTTTGAGAAACACTGAGCTAGGCATAAGCAAGATTCTTCCAGAGATACTTGCAGTCTATCATTAAGGGGTGACAATTATTTCCCCTGACCATACTCTAAAAGCATGACATAGACCTGTGTTCTCAGTGTAAGGGCATCTTGTGGTCCTGAAATGACCAGAACAAAGCCAGTCAAGTTCAAAAACTTGAGATTACATTCTTTAAAAATCTGTGAACTGTTCTGCTTGCCATGCTTACATTTTTAGAAAGAAGTCCACTATTGCTCTGAAGATGGAGCAACTTTAAAGGCCACATGTGCAACATAGCTTGATTTGTTAAAGCTGCTGTGCAAACAACAAGCAATAATCAGGCATGCAGGTCAGCCCAGAATAGGTTCATCTTACCAAAATAACAACAAAGGCATTTTAAAACTATGTTACAAAGAACCCTGAGGCTCCATGTAAGCTTCTCAGAGGTTTCTAAATGAGAAGATCAATAATGATAGGCAGGTTTCTCTGAAAGACAGCTTGAATGTCCATATATTGGTCCATATATTTAGCATGCTCTCTCGTTTCTCATAGTGCTATTGTACAGCTCAGCAGGCCTGCCGGAATTCTGTGCAAGCTGACAAGACCCTAAGTTAGTGATGGCCATTAACTTCAATAGGTCTACTCTGAGAAATATTTGTTGAATACAATCCAAAAGCTAAGAAATAAAATAAGTAAAAAAAAAACAATTTAAAATCATATAGCAGCTAGCATATCACTTTACAATTTGCTGCAACAGGCAAAAAAATTCATTAACTGGTCCACCAAGACCTTCAGCAATTTTCAAGTGGTCCAGGTGCAAAAATTTGGGAATCACTTTATTTGCTGTTGAGTGGTACACAAATTCTGTTAAACAAATAAATAAAATAAAAATATGTGTAGTAGATTGAGCAGAACTGTCACTCCCATTCAGGGGGGAGGGAGAAAGACACTCAGAAATGATGTAACCCATATGCCTTATATTCAGCTATCTTTGCAAGTAGCCTTTCGTTCACCCAGCTCCTTAACTGCCTGGCATGCTAAGACCTTAATGTAATCGTAGCCAGTATGCAATAGTATCACATAAATACACCATTTGTGTCATCTAGTCACTTAACGTATTCCAGGCATTGCTGATTTCTAATTAAGGGGCAGCTTCTCAGCTGATGCAAAGCAACATTACTTTATAGCCTTCATCATGTAGACAAAGGGAGACGGACACAGTTTTGCCTTCCTGCACAGGGCTGGGGAACTGGGACCAAATTAAAGGACAAGTGGATTCTGAATATACACTAGAGGTGTGGTCTTCCAGATGTTAGACTCCCAGAATGGCTAATGGTCAGGGGTGATGTGGCTGAAGTCCGGCAACATCTGGAGGACCACAGGTTCCCCATTTCTCTCCGATATCCACAATGTTCTAGAAATCCATGTCTTTCAACCAAGTCATGCTTGCCTCCATCTGACAGCACTAACAACTCTTCTCAAATTTATGTTGAGCCGAACCTGCCTTTGCCCCATTTCAGTGCAGCACCAATGCTTTGTGCAACACTAGCCCTGACCGGAGGGACGCGGGTAGCACTGTGGGTTAAACCATAGAGCCTAGGACTTGCCGACCAGAAGGTCGGCGGTTCGAATCCCCACGACAGGGTAAGCTCCCGTTGCTCGGTTCCTGCTCCTGCCAACCTAGCAGTTTGAAAGCACGTCAAAGTGCTAGTAGATAAATAGGTACTGCTCCAGCGGGAAGGTAAATGGTGTTTCAGTGCGTTGCTCTGGTTCGCCAGAAGCGGCTTAGTCATGCTGGCCACATGACCCGGAAGCTGTACGCCGGCTTCCTCGGCCAATAAAGTGAGATGAGCGCCACAACCCCAGAGTTGGCCATGACTGGACCTAATGGTCAGGGGTCCCTTTAGCTTTACTTTTAGCCCTGACTGGAGAGCCAGAAGCAGATCACAGTCATACACAGTCATGCACTGTCTCCCTTGCCAAGAGCCAGGTCTGCACAGGAGATGGACTTGAGGGTATGCATCCATGGCATGCGGTGAATTTTTTTGTAGGGTAATAGTTCAGGTCAAAGGCGCCAGCTTGTGAAGGCAACTGAGGGCGGGCGATGTCATGCATGTGATATCTTGACATCCTGACGTGAGTGTTGTGCCTCTGTCCCTAAACCAACCAGAACATTCCCGGACTTTAGGAAGGAGGCACCAGGGGAACATTTAGGCGAATAGCCTAATCACCCTAGTCCACTGACCGCACCCAGTGGGATGCATCCATGTTGGGTCAGAGAGACAGAGTGGAGATTTTGCTACTAACCACCTTGACCCCAGCAGTATCTCTGTCCAAGCTGGCAGAGGTGGTCTTGAGTGTGATGCCAGAAACCCACCAGAAGCTTGTCTTGGGAGATTTCAGCATCCATGTGGAGGCTACCTTGTCTGCCCCAGCTCAAGACATAATGGCTGCCATAACAACCATGGGGCTGTCTCAGTACATCACTGACCCAACTCATGAGGCAGACATATCCTCAACCTGGTTTTCATGACTGGGCAGTGGGTTAATGTTTTGGCTGGAGGGGTAGATATTGAAATGATCTCATTATCAAGGACCAACCATTTCCTGGATTCCATCTTGCCCCTAGAAGCCCAAATGACTTTGGCGGCATGGGATGTCTATTTCCAGCTACACCTGCTAGCTACAGCCTAGACAGGGATAGCCTAGCCACTGTGACCCACATTCTAGTGGATTCCAACTTAAACTACTGCAGGGTGTTCTATATGGGCTGGCTTTGAACACAAGCCTGGTCTTATTTATGTGCATATTGGGATGGAAGGGAAATTCCTATTTTCTGTGCAACAACCAAAACTCTTCTTTGCAGTATATAGAAGTGGCGAAGAGTTGGCATGGCTACAGGAAAAACCTTGAGGCACATACCACTCTTCATCTGTATAGGAGCAAGGCCAAATTCTATTCCCTCAAAAATATGAGTGGGAGCTTTGCATTTCAATTGAGTGGGAAAAGGCGGGCCATTTGCGGACCAGCATTTCTGGACACTTTTCAAAGATTTTTCTTCTCTATAGTAAACATGCTGAAAGTTCTTACTGAGGTCAAATATGTCACTACCACACCAGCTTAGTTCCTCAGTGCAGGCCCATGCCACCAGAATGTTCTCAGGTAAAGCTCCCATCTATTTCAATCTTCCTTACACAGGAGGTGGTCTGGTGGATCATGCCCTGGTTTTAGATCACCTGTCCTCAAAGTAAACAGCAGAGGGGAAAGTCTTATCTGAGCATCTATAGATAAGAATTTGCTTTCATTTGGCTTAATGTCCTTCTACGAGTTACACTTCTCTTTTTTGCCCGGATGGAGGACCAAGGGTTAAAACTCAATGTGTTTTGCAAGTTTAGCATATACAGTCAGAAGCACCACTGAGTTCAAGGGAGCTTACTTATCAAATCATAGAATTATAGAGTTGGAAAGGACCACCACCCACCGGCTCACTCCAATAGTTAAAAGAGAAGGTGCTTCAACACTGTTCCCAATTGCCTTATAATTTACAGAAGTGATTATTGCATAGCAAAAATCTAGTACACCTGCAACATTTGTCCAAGATGGGGAGAAAATACATGACCAAAAAAGGACAAGTTAATCCACATAGTTACATATCACTGAGTTTAGTGAAGTTCTCTATTACAGAAAAGAAAACCTGTGTTTGGGATAATTAACCAGATGCTCATAAACGGAGACGTATAATTATTTGTGTCTGCCTTTTTTCGGTACACTCTGGCTGACTTATTCTGCTGAGTAAAATTTAATAATGTAACAATTCTGGAACTTAGCACACAGTTTGCTGTTGAGGCAAGCATCAGCTTTGTTGGAAGCAGTAAGAGCAGAAATAGATTCCTATATATCTCACTGAAGCAGCCAAAACAGAATCCAAAAGCAGAAGTGAGCTATAAATCACTGTTGCATCATACACCCAAACCCTTACAAACAAGTAAGTAAAGGTAAGAGCACCCATTATTTCTAGGTCCTTTTGTAAGAGGATTTAAAAAGAACTGTTGCCTTCGTCTTCAGCCGTGTACAGAAATTAAATACAGCTATAAACTGCATTATAAATCCTCATAAAAGAACAGGCACCTCAACAAAAGATTTCGCTGGTGTAGCACTCAATTGACTTTTTGATATTCCCTTCTCTTAATATTAACTGAAGTCTGGAAAACAGAATTTACCACACCCAGGACATTATCTTCACTTGTTTCTGGGGGAAGCTAGTTGCTGGGAAGCTAGATTCTATAGAATCTGAACCTTAACATAACGGGTTGATAAGACTAAAATCTAAATGGATTTGTTGCAATGAAGTTTCACTTCATTCCAGTTACTGGCATCCAAAGACTCTCTAAAGCTACACAAAATGAGTTTATTTGAGTTTCTTTTTAAATGCACTGTCGATTCTTATTTTCAAATCAAGATATAATTTCCCCAAGTTCAGTAATTTGGTTTTTGTCTTTAGAATTCTCTTCTGGCTGACACCTACACTGAAACCAGGCTTCCATGTTTGCTGCAAGGCGAATCAACTAGAAGAAGATGCTAAACAGCTGTAGCCAAAGTAATGCCCTCTAGCTAGTGTTGTGGTGCGACTCCTATTAGCCCCAACCAGCATAGCCAATGGTTAGGCATTATGGGAATTGTAGCCCACCAAAGATATTTGCTACTCCTGGGATAAGGATATGTCTCCATCTATTGCAGTTTTGTTCTCATTTCTCCTTTTATTGCTCCTCACTTGTTCAGAAAAGAGAGTAAGGGACCAGTAAACACACAACTATGTTGGTCCAAGTAGGCATGGCAAACTGGTAGAGATACTCTGAGATAAATGCAGCAGAACACCTTGAAACTTGGATGTCAACGTTCTTAAGTGCATCATACATTGCAATGGATCCTGAAGGGAAATTAGTACTGACCTTTCCGTGACAAATGTGGAAGTGGAGCTCTAGCCAGGGACATTAGCCAGGATGAGATGCTGACTGCACCAGTTGTTCACAGTATGTTTTGGGACACATGACGTGAAGAACAGCTGGTGCAAACTTAGTTTTCAACAGAGTAGGATCTAAGCTATCAAAAGGCAGTATCTTGCTAAGTACCTGATACTGGAGACAAACAGCAGGGATTGCGTATCACCATTAGGCCCAGTTTGTGATATCTGCAGTGTCTTCCAGCTGGTTAACCATTGGGAGAAAGTACGCTAGTCTAGATGGATCTTTGATCTGACCAACCAGGCTATTATTTTCTTGTTAAGAAGTCAGTGGCCATGTTTGCATGTAACACCAAGCCCTGGTGGTTTGTGTTAGCCATGCTTTGGTTAATAAACAATGGCTTACAAAACCATAGCTTAGTGTTGCGTGCAAACCGGATCATTGTGTATGGCACCCATGTTTCTACAGTGCCTTGTACGAAACTGGTTTTAGTGGGAGCAGCATTACCTAATCCAGGCATAGGCAAACTCCGGCCCTCCAGATGTTTGGGATTAAAATTCCCATCATCCCTGACCACTGGTCCTGTTAGCTAGGGATGATGGGGATTGTAGTCCCAAACATCTGGAGGGCTGGAGTTTGCCTATGCCTGACCTAATCTAACCCCCAGCCTGAGAACTTGCAAGGATTCGCAACACCTTTGTTCTGCTGACACTGATTTCGAAAATCCTAAACTGCAAATCCAGCAAACACAGCAAGCTATGCCAGTCTCAATAGGGCCTTGCTCCGATCCCATTAAGAGAGCACACGGCTCATGAGCAATGTCAAGAAAAAACAGCAGCTACTTAGCTTAAAAAATAAAAGTTTTAATATATGACTGCATGCACACACGTGTACACATATGTGTGTGCAGTGGCGGAGCAAGCCGATCGGGCACCTGGGGTGGAGCGCATGTCCTGCGCCTGGGGGCGGGGCCAGGCAGGATGCTCCACAGGACCTCTGAGTAGTCTGCCTGCCTCCTCCCACTCAGCCACCCTACAGCTGAGGGGGAGGCGGCAGGCGGACTGTTTGGGGCAGCACAGAGCCTGTGGGTGCCCAAGCCACTGTGTCACTCCCAGGAGAGAAGTGTGGCTCGGGCGCGCTGCAAGCCCCGCGGTGAGTGCCGCCCGGCATTTTGCCACTTCCTCAGTGGTGACACCCGGGGTGGACCGCCCCCACTGCCTCCCTTCCTCCGCCCCACTCCCCTTTCTGTCTATCTATCTTTTGAAGACTGTGTCTTTAATCCAAACATAAGGTGCCATTTCTATAAAAATAGAGCACACACGTTGAAACCAGGTACTGCCTGCAAGGGCTCATCACTAGATTCATCACATATTAGTTTATGTGATGAATCCAGTGCTGCCACTTAAGAAACTGCAGAACTTTCCATTCCATAGCACAGTAGGTATTTCTCCTTTGGAGCCAAAGTTGCACATTAACTTTTAGAGGATGTGCTATGTTTTATGCCGACTGCACTCAACGGTGAAGCAATACTACTAATCTACTTTGCTATACAACCCTGTCATACTTCCTGAGAAATGTCACCTGGAGCAGTCTGTACCACTTAGGATCCTAAATGAATCATTGGTATAAAGCTTTTAAGAAACCTGCCAATTTATCCTATAATTTTTTCAGGAGGTTTTGTCTCAGGCACATTTCAAGTCAATGTAAGTGGTAACCGGTTGGTCTCAACTAAGTAGGTCAGGAAAAAGAAAATCAATGATCCAAAACAGATCTGCCTTGTCTAAAACCAGCTTGCTCATGAAATGGAACACTTCTATCCAGTCATCTATAAATGTTTCATGTTATCATTTACTAATAATACTATGAATTATCCAACCAAATACAGGCCAGTAAGTCTTCTAACTTTTGGGCCTGTTTGCTTGGATTATTCACAGTCCTCCTCTTAAAACTGGCATCAGACTTGCCCTGCTCCAGTCTCTTGTCATTCATCATGGTTTGCCTATATGTAATTGTAGAAAAAGCTACTAAAATGGGAGCCCATCGCTTGATGCTGAAATTCCATCTTTAGCACAAACATGAAAAATCTCTTTTCTATCTGACTAAAGCTGAAAATAACAATGACTTTAATACTGTTGGCAAGCAGGTGGGGGGGGGCTATGTCTTAACAGCCCAATCCTGTGTTTATTATTCTGCTATTGCTTCCCTGTTCCAAGTGTCCAATGTGTTTTAAAATTTTGATTTCCATGTGGTTGTCTAATGCAGCCTTTGCAAAGCTGATGCCCTGCAGATATTTTGAACTACATCACCCATCAGCCAGCACATACTAATGGGAGCTGTAGTCCAAAACCTTGGGAGGTGTTATGTACTGAGTTGAATAGGATCCAAAATGCAGCAGTCTGATTGGTCCTGGAACAATAGGATTCAGAATGCAACAGTCTGATTGGTCCCAGAACAATAGGATCCAGAATGCAGCAGTCTGATTGGTCCGCAGGAGCCACCCAATCCAACTCCAGGTGGAAGTGAATCCACAACCTGATTGGCCTACAGGAGAATCCCGGAATTAGCCAATCACGTGGGGCCCATTGTGTAAATAATGTATATAAAGCATACATTTCAGGGGAACTGGCATTCCTCACTACTATGAGCTGAATAAAGAGCATGAAATCCACACTCGACTCTGAATATATTTCAGGAGGGCAGCAGTCTGGCAAAGGTTGCATCTAATACATCTATTTTTTATTCTGTTTATGAAGCCTGAGTTTTGGATGTGTGGCCTGCCTGCCTTGGTGTCATGTTAAGAAGCTCAGTCCCTGTGTCCATTCAGCTTCCTGGTTTTCTCTTGGTTTGTACTTTCTGCTTTGGTCTTGTCAAAAAGCTTGACGGCTAGAGCTGTGCTTAATGTTTGCCTACAAATATTTTCAATGATTCTATGGGATCTGAAATATCCCACACTTTTCCCCACAGCCCACACACAGCTACTCCACTAGCAGATACTTTAGTGCTTCTCAAACTTCTTCCAGGGAACACCGATGCCACTTTATAGCAAATCCACTTGGACAAAGCTACTTCAGAAGGCACACAATGCTTAACATAACCAATCAAATTTAGTTGCTTGATGGTGTCTCTGGGGGAAAAGGGAGCTATTTCAAAGTGAGGAGGCAATGTTTCCTGTGTTGTATTGTCAGGACTCTGAATGCGCAAACACTTCCACACCTTTTCAGAAACTCCTCTTTTTTTAAAAAAAAAAAAAAAAAGAGGAAGCTGAAAGGAAGAACGGATTTGCTGGTGGAGAAATGTTCACAAAGCACCCGCCTCCATTGTTTCAGATGAGCCCTGCTGATTACCTTTTCAACACACCAAATGGTATTTTTCACTTTAGTGATGAACTTTTAGTTTCTAATAGGAAGGAATTCTATCTTGATGTATTTATTTCAGGCATTAGGTAGAAAATTTTTTTTCTACTGGTTCTTGCTCCTTTGCCTTCAACAGATACTTGTTCAGCAGACATTAATGCTTATCTACATGTTGTGTATAGGACACGGGTGGCGCTGTGGGTTAAACCACAGAGCCTAGGACTTGCCGATTAGAATGTTGGTGGTTCGAATCCCCGCGATGGGGTAAGCTCCCGTTGCTTGGTTCCTGCTCCTGCCAACCTAGCAGTTTGAAAGCACGTCAAAGTGCAAGTAGATACATAGGTACCACTCCAGCGGGAAGGTAAATGGCGTTTCCGTGAGCTGCTCTGGTTCGCCAGAAGCAGCTTAGTCATGCTGGCCACATGACCCGGAAACTGTATGCCGGCTCCCTCAGTCAATAAAGCGAGATGAGCGCCACAACCCCAGAGTCGGTCACAACTGGACCTAATGGTCAGGGGTCCCTTTACCTTTACATGTTGTGTAGATCAGGCATAGGCAAACTTGGCCCTCCAGATGTTTTGAGATTATAGTTCCCATCATCCCTTAACACTGGTCCTGTTAGCTAGGGATGATGGGAGTTGTAGTCCCAAAACATCTGGGCGGCTGAGTTTGCCTATGCCTGGTGTAGATCTTTATCCACCGATGTCTGTGAATCAAGCTCCTGCTAAGTCCCAGAGATTTTTTTCCTGAAAATGTATTTGAGCATGAAGTCATTGTGCAACCTTAAGCAAAGCATTTTCTCTTGCTTCAGCTTTCAAATCTGACCTTGGCTCCATCCATGTACTAATAGCTGGGGTTAGGTAGAGAAGAAGAGTTTGGATTTGATATCCCGCCTTTCACTCCCCTTCAGGAGTCTCAAAGCGGCTAACATTCTCCTTTCCCTTCCTCCCCCACAACAAACACTCTGTGAGGTGAGTGGGGCTGAGAGACTTCAAAGAAGTGTGACTGGCCCAAGGTCACCCAGCAGCTGCAGGTGGAGGAACGGAGATGCGAACCCGGGTCCCCAGATTACGAGACGACTGCTCTTAACCACTACACCACATTGGCTCTCACCTAGGAGCACTAGGTGCCTCTTTCTTTTTCCCCAATAAATGAATGCATGTGGAAGAACAACCCATTTGTGTTCTGTACAAACTATATTGTAATAAGCATGCATGTTCAACTTTCAGCACTGCCTGAGCACCTGTATGTTAGGTAAAAACACACACACACACTTCATAAAGAAGCCCCCAAACGGATAATCAGCACGGCTACCTTAGGCTCAGAGAGCACAGTGGTCTGCTGCCCTCTACCCCAAGTCTCCCTTGCTCTTGGAGACAAAGGGCAGAAGGAACAGGTGCTGCTGCCGTAACCTGTCGAGTTTGCAAACTCCTAGGATGGAGGTTAGATGAACTGTTGGCAGAACACATTGGCTCTCCCTCTGTGAATCTCTCTCATCAGATACGGACCTATTGCACCTGCAATAAGCAGCACCCACTCAGTGTGGGATGCACAATCTCCATCCTGGTTCTATCTTCCTGCTGCCTCCACTCACCATGACGCAGTGTGACTCCTCTCTCACCTACAGGCCTGCACAACTTTAGACCCATTAAGCTGAGCACAGCCCAGCAGTCATGCATGGGAGCATACTAGGGACTTGCTAAACCTGTTTTTGCTGCCCACCTGAGACTACAAAAATTGGGGGGTGGGGAGATATGTTGTCAAGCACATTGCAAACCACCTTATAGTTTTAGTGGGCTGAATTCAACTTGGCAGGTCACTCATTTTTCAGACTTGCCCAGTAGTTAATGGTGATTTTCTTCGCAGGGTTACTGCAAGAGTAAATTAAATGAGAGCTGCAAAGTGTTCTGTATATTAAGAGTGATAACAGCAGCTACAAAGATGATGCGGATCATTCTCAGAACAATTACTACTCTTCTTATATAGCATCTTCCTTAAAACTCAGTTGAAATCTCAAGTAGTTCTCTGTTAATCATTGCAATTTTGTTTGCTCTTCCTTAAGGGAATGGCCCCAGTGACCATTTTTAAATAATGTTTAAAAATAATTACACAAAACCACTGGCTATTATCTGCCCTTGGATCCACAAATGGTATTCTTGAATTGTTTGAATAAAAACATGCCTTCTCCCCTCAAAAGAGATGAGATTGGTTTATTTCTGTCTTTAAAGAAGCTAAATGGGTAACAAAGAATATGTCATTTAACGTGGCTCGGAAAATAATAGCCTGGTAACCTATTTATTGTGGATAAGAAGAAATAATGCCAAATGAAAGTGAGATTGCTGGAGCCTACTATTCCTGACAACTTCCTAATCATTTGACCAGCATTTATTACATTGATGTAAAGTAATGATTTTCATGCCTTACATCACTAACTAAATGTGGATTGTTTTCACACTTATATGTGAAACTTCAGTGGAGTTTCTAGGAAATGTATCCAAAGCTGTTATTACACAAGCAAAATAAACTTCCACTTGCACAATGGAACTTCTTCCCCACCACAGATCCTCAGCACCATGGGCGGAGCCAGGATTGGGGGGGGCAAGATTTTGTCGGGGGGCAGGACTTTTGTTAGGTAGGACAGAACCCATGTGATTGGTCAGTTAGTTAAGTATTTCTATTATTTTACTTGATCTAGCGGTGGGCTGCTGCTCCCCCACCTCTGTGTGGCTACACCCATGCTCAGCACCCTCAAAATCTGCTCCAGAGAATGGAAGAGGGGACCTTCCCAAAAATATTTTGGAGGTGCATAGGGTCTTAAGCAAAGGAAGAGGAAATCATGTTGTATAAATGCATTGCTCTTTCCTTCAGTTTCCTCCCTTGATACTTTGTTTTGTTTTAAGATATTTGCAAATTGAGAAGTTTTAGGTTTGCATTTAAATGGTTTGAAATGTTTTGAGATGCAAACTCATATAAATAGGGTTCTTTTTTAAAAAAAAATAAAAATAAATATTTTTCATTGCCCAACTAAGTTAAGCATTTTTCATTTAGATTTATTTCAGTGGGAGAATTAAGCTTAGGTGCAACTCTTTCCAATTAGAAACAGTGGGAGACTGAAATGTTCAACTCTGGTTGGATTGCACCCGTTTGTGCTCAGAGTACAGAGGTAAAATTCTAATTAGATTTGTCAACTGCGGAGCATCAATCAGCAGAACCAATAAAGACCTTAATTTGGGGCAGGAGAGAAGCAGAAATGTCACACTGCAACCAACTGCATTCCATCACAATAATGAAGACAGATTGATGCTTGAAGAAATGTACTTTATCAATTGTGAAGAAAGCTTTGTGGTTGATTGTCTACAGCGTGCCAGATTTTGCATTTTTATTGTTGCCACAGGCTTCGTTTTGTGCAGGACTAGAACCAGCTGATAGAAAATTGCAGAGAAGCAGATTTAGGATAAACACTAGGAGAAGCTTCCTAGTTGTAAGAGCTCTTAGATAGTGGACACATGGCTGGTGCAAAAGCTTGCACTGCCAGGTACTCCTCCTCCTATCACCCTCTCCTCTGCCTCTTCCCCATCACTGTTGCTTCCTCACTACCCCTCCTCCTCCTATGATCCATTCTCCCCCTACTGCCACTTATGTTGCCACCACATTATTGTGGCGGTGGCACCGGCAGTTTTCCTGCCTTCCCCTTTGCCTCCCCCCTACCCCACTCTGAGGAAGGGCCATGGAGCTCCTTCCTCAGAGCAAGGCATTCTGGGTGAGGTGTCTAGGAGACTGCCTGCACTGCCACCGCTACTGCAACAAGCTGCGTAAATGCTGCTCAAACTTTAAAAAGTTTAAAGTTACTCATCGCAAACAGCTTTTTCTAGCTGCAGCAAACTACAACAGTGGCACCTGCCAGGTCTGGAATGCCTCAATCAGAGAAACAACCCTCTTCATCATTCCTCAGAATGAGGCAAGGAGGAAGAAAATGTGGAGAGCAATAATAATAATAATAATAATAATAATAATTTATTATTTATACCCCGCCCATCTGGCTGGGTTTCCCCAGCCACTCTGGGCGGCTTCCAACAAAATATTAAAATACCATAATACATCAAACATTAAAAGCTTCCCTAAACAGGGTTGCCTTCATATGTCTTCTAAAAGTCTGGTAGTTGTTCTCTTTGACATCTGGTGGGAGGGCATTCCACAGGGTGAGCGCCACTACCGAGGAGGCCCTCTGCCTGGTTCCCTGTAACCTCACTTCTCGCAGCGAGGGAACCTCCAGAAGGCCACCAGCACTGGACCTCAGTGTCTGGGTAGAACGATGAGGGTGGAAACGCTCCTTCAGGTATACTGGACCAAGGCCATTTAGGGCTTTAAAGGTCAGCACCAACACTTTGAATTGTGCTCGGGAACTGAATGGGGTGGCTGGGAGCACAAGCAGGGCCAGCTGTTGGGTGACAAGGCAAGTAAGTGGAGAGGGGTTGCCAGATCATCATCCTCTCCACCTGCTATACAAGACAAATGTCTTCTTAGCTTGCCTTGTTATGGCATTGGCCCTGAGTGAAACGGACTGCCTCAGTGGGCTCTTGTTCTCTGGAGGTATTCAAGCCAAGGGTAGCTAGATGTCAAGTAGGCATCCTGAACTGTAATCTCTGGCTTGAGCAGGGAGTTGACCTCCATGGTTGCTTCCAACTCTGATTATTTTATGATTCTGTGATTGTGAGATTGTGTCTAATCTGGTGCAAACATAGAAAAATATGCAAGTAGGCAACAGAAAACATGGCAATCTATGTCTGGCTACTTTGGTCAGCTCTCCAATTCAACTGAAAGCTAGCATTTCTGTATTCCCATCGCTTCTATAGCTTCTAGCTGAATGCTTCTTTTTCAGAAATTGTAGTTGATAGAGTTGACAGGGCAATGAGAAAGTGAGAAATGTTATTAATATATGTACCACCGCAAGACACTGTCAGGTTAAATACCGGAGCATAATCTGGGAAGGATTTATTTTAATCTTTTTCCTTTAACTTCAGTAAGGATGTTTCTGAAAGGTTTTTGTTTAACCTTCTCTAAATGTTATTAAAGAACAAAATATACAGCTAAAAACTGCTTATGATTGCAATAAGTTCTGCCTTTTTTGGGAAAATTGGGAACAGAAAATGTTAATCTACAAACAAAAATTATGTAGATAAACTTTTTCAAAAACAAAAAAACACCCTGAATCAAATGTAATGCTGTAAAAAAAAAAAATGAAATGAAGATACATTTGGTTTAATGCTGCATTTAATTTCCATAACTTACAGTACTGTTAATATGGAAATCTGGAGTTTAAAATGGGTAAGATTCTTAACCTGTCAGTGTCCCTCTAGGTGAAAGCAAAAGCCCCATGTACATTATAAGCCCTGCATCATGTGAGTGTCTGTGATTATATGAAAGCCATTATTAGAGAGGAACAAGCCCTGTTTTAAAAGGCTCAAAGCCCCAGCAGTGGTGATACTCACGTTGGCATTGGCCCCATGAGTGGCGAGCCCAGCCCCAGCAGCAGTCGACTCTGCTTCCAAAACGGCACAATCCAGTCGTGGAAAGTATTTGCCTGGGCCACCTGCACCAACACCAAAAATAAATTTGGAAAAGAATGAACATGAGGACACATGGTTGCAGTTCTGCTGCCCTGTGACACAATACTGACATTCTATACTTATAGGATTCTTGACAAAAGGCCTCTAAAACCTTTGGACTGAAAATTTCCACTGGAGGCAATCACTGTCTTCCTTAACAACTCGCTCCAGTATACTGAACTGCACCTATTACTTTAAAGCAGGATTCGGGTGTATTTAGACACACAAGTTCGTGATGGTGCATCTGCAAGACATTACTTGATATCACAGCTATCACTTGATGATTATGCGGATATAGCATCATAGCAGAACTTTCCATCTTTCTCATTTCAACTCAGAGGCAGTATTTTTCACTGGACTATGCTCGTTCAGTTGCCAGCTGTCAAGTGGGCGCGGGGGGGGGGGGAATCAGTGATGCACATGCAGGTGTGTCTCAGGCTACAGGAAAGTTTTGCAAAGGTTAAGATTAATGGACCTTCCTGCCAACTGAACTCTTTTTCAGAAGCCATTGTTCCTTGTCCTGTCCTCAAAAGGTAAAGTGCACCCTTGTTTTATCTCTTCAAGCTTCTATGTAGATATTTTGGTTAACTAAAATACCCTCCTTTATCATCTCTTCTTCGCTTAACATAACCCATTTCCTAAGTGTTGCATCTTAAAAAGAAACATACCTTTATCATGCTTTTAGTTTTCCTTTTAGGTCAGATTCACACAATAACTAACCTGACAAGGAGGCTTCTCAAAATCCAAAGCATGGGGAAACTATCATACGTTATTAGGCCACATGCCCTAAAATCAAAGATATTGCAAAGCATTTCCTGGTGATTGTAATGGTGCCATGAAATCTTCAGAGCCAATGGAGCTTCTACAGATAGAACTGCTCACTTGTATTGGACAGCCTTCGCAAAGTCTGAATTGTAAACAACCACCCTCTTCCTCCATAACGTTTAGAAGGTTTTACTATCCCATTCCCTTGTATCCCACCATGAATAGCCATCCATCCCTCTGTTCTGTTTGTTCTATGCTTGTCTCTTCTGCTCCATGTTTTTTCAAGAAACCATGGCTAGTCACAGTGTGATGGGCCACGGTTCCAGCACCCCCTTAGCTTTGGGTGGAGGGATTCTGAAGGCTCTGTATAACCCACCACCAATGAGACTCAGGTCTTTGTTAGCTTGGACAACTGCTCTTACATTGCTCTCATACATTCTCATCACACAGGAAGATTTCTTATACCGAGTCAGAACACAGATACAGCAGTTCTCCAGGGTTTCTTCCAGTCCTACCTGGAGATGCCATAGATTGAAACTGGGACCTTCTGCATGCAAAGGAGATGATCTACCACTGACCTATGGTCCTTCCCTTTCGTTCATGATACTGTGCTCAGTGGAACTTGTTATGCCCCACAGGGATATTACTAAAGTTATAAACTAGGTGTGGGGAACCTTTGGCCCTCCTGAACTACAGCTCCCATCAGCCCCAGCAATTATGGGCAATGGGCAAAGATGATGGGACTTATCAGCAATATCTGGAGAGCTGATGACATCCCCACAGCTATATACAAGTCCTGGCTATGATCTTAGGACCAACATTGATAAAACTTATACATATATACATGTAACTTTCCTATTCTCCTCCAAATCCATTTGAAGCACTTTTCCCTGCTTCTTCCCCATCCTCAAGATGTGGGAGGTGACTGAGCGTCTTTTGGGTTGCCCTGTACCTCTGAGACTCTTGTTGCACCTTGGAATTGCAGCACAACTGTGACAACCTCCAGCTCTCCTCCCGAGTTTGAAGCAACTGAGGTGTGGAATTGTCCCCAACACCGTGATGAATTTCAGAACAGCAGTGCAAGAACACAATAAAAATACCACCCTTGGGAAAGAGATGGAATCCTGGTGACCACAAATGTTGGGTTGACTATCATGAACAAGTGGGATTTGTGGACCGCAACACTACACTGCAATGCACAATGAAGTAGGAATAAAACATACTTTATTGGAGCAAAGTGTCCATATGAGATAAATGTCAACTGCTAAACAAATTGAGAAAAGCACAGTTAAAGGAAGGACCTTTTCATGCAAGATCCTGTTTAGTCTTTTTCTACATTCTGCATGACCTACTCCCTAATTTGCATCAAAGTTTTTCATCACATTTTGACATATTATAGCTGTAGCAATTACACACACATTCCAGCTCTTCAGTGCTCATTTTCGCATTTCACTTATCTAGATTCATGTTTAAACTTGAGCTGCAGTCTTCTCGGTATACTGATTCACTGACTCTGTGCTCAAGACATCAACTTCTGACTTATTTAGCTTATAAAATAAGATTTGTATATTAAATGGGATTTTTTAAAATAAGCCATCCAGCAGATCCGCATGATTGTGAAGTAAAATGGATTATTGGGCACACAGCAAGAAGAAATTGCTGTTACTGCATTAGTTCTCATGCTACATTTACTAAATAGAGACTCAATGGCTGTGTTCAAACGCAATGCAAAACCACAGTTTAGCACTACGTAAATGAGCCTAGCCTCATTCTGGGCTCTCACGCTCCTCCCTCCCCTTTCTGTACTGCTGGGATAAGAAGTTCAGAAGCTTTTGCTTTCTCTTTTAATTAATCACAGTTTGTCATTTCATCTGAACCAAGGATAGTCATTCAACATTAACTATGGCTGGCTTCCGAACAAGCCAATTTAAAACCATGGGTAGTTGAGCTAGCTTGTTAAACCACAGTGAGTGTTAAAAACCAGTTAGGATGTAACAACAAATCACAGTTAATTAAAAGCAGAAATGAATGCTTCTGAACTTTTCCTCCCAGCTGTGCGGGAGGAGGAGAGAGAAGGGAATGTGCAAGCCTGAGAAAAGTTGAAGTCTTCTAGGCTCTTTCACATAACACTAAATCACAATATAACATTATATTCAAACACAGGCAATGCTGCATAAATATCCAAACCAGGTAAAGAAATACATGCATGCATGAAAATAAGTTTCTGAATGTGTATTATTAGGATCTGTGAGCATAAATCAGATGCACATCCAAATGTGTGTTAGGAAGTGCCCCTAGATACACATTCGGCTACAGATTTCATCCATGCACACTTAATCACTTTCAACTGGATGAGTATTCAGTTGGGTAAGCATCTCCACACTGCTGCATCTAGTCACAAGTAACTACCATTTTTGCATATACAAAGAACTCAATCAAGACAACTGCATAAAGTGGATTCACACATGTGGCTTAACTAGTTGAACCTTAACTGTTGTTAGGTTCTGTGGTATTTCTTTTACAAAGAAAAAAAAGGAAGAAGCATTTCCAGTCAATCATTCTACCACACAGATCTGCAACCTTTGGTAAAAACCCTCCATACTGCTTAAAAAGATGAAAGACAACTGAGCTACCCCTGGCAGTGGGCCAGTGTGGTGTAGTGGTAAAGAGCGGTAGACTCATAATCTGGTGAACCGGGTTCACGTCTCCGCTCCTCCACATGCAGCTGCTGGGTGACCTTGGGCTAGTCACACTTCTCTGAAGTCTCTCAGCCCCACTTACCTCACATAGTGTTTGTTGTGGGGAGGAAGGGAAAGGAGAATGTTAGCCGCTTTGAGACTCCTTCAGGTAGTGATAAAGTGGGATATCAAAATCCAAACTCCTCCTCTTCTTCTAGCAGAGGCAGATTTAGGGCAGCGTGAGCATCTTATTGGTGCCCCCCATTTAGTTCAATGTCATTTTATTACATGCTATTTATATCATTGCTGTATTGCTATAAACATGTTTATTGCTAGCCAGCTTACGAAGGCTTGCTTCAAAATTCAGGGTAGAAATAATACGAAGTACCTCCATATGTGCAAGCTTCTCCAAATTAGGTGCAGTTGCACGTGCAAATTTCAGATATTGTGAAAGCCGCAGGAGCTCGTTACATTGACTGCAAACTATATACAAAAAGGGTTGGCTACACCTCACTATCCCCAGGTGTCTTCATAAATTCCTTAAGAAAGAGACACCGTGTCAGTTTGCAGACTTTCGTCATTTCCAGTCAATGAACGAGGCAAATTTCCAGGTGTGCCTTTTTTCCTTGGCTTGGGGGATACCAGAGAACATTAAACAGATTCCACTGGAAACAAACACCTCCCAGTCAATTTGCTTGCCACTGCTGCGTGCACCATGGCATCTAAAAAGGACACTGTTTTGTAACAGTCATCAGTTCACCACAAATTTCAAATTGAGATAGCTTTATATACAAAATACACAATAGCCATGATCTACCTGATAAATCATACAGAGATTATTGGCTATTTTGCATGGAAGTAGCAACTGAGTAATAAAGTTATAAAGAACTCTGGGTTGCCCAAACCTGTCAAAGCTTGTCTATCTCACATCTCCACACAAGTGAAGTATGTACATTCCACGAGGGAATGCAATCTAACCCTACATTTCACAGCTTTTCTATTTCCTACTTTAGATACCTGTTTTGCAGCTACACAAGTATGTCTGGAAAACACACACACACACAAACACACACACACACAAATACTTGGGGTATTATGAATATTCGCAGACTTGATGTTGGTTGCACAATTCACCTGAGGGCTGTCCCTTCTCTGCACCATGCAAATATATATACATAAATGAGTTTTGCAGGTTTCAGCTATTCAGTTTTGACAATCTGCACAATTCTGCATAAATAATCAATGTACTTTATTCTGAAGTTCTTGTTGATGTTTCCCTTTTGTGAGATGTGTCAAAAGTATCATGGAAAAAGAAATCCATGGAATGCAGCCAACATTCATTGATATGACTGCCACACACCCTTGTCTCCTTCCTGTCAATTAATCCAGAGCAATTTTCCTTTGGTTTCATACACAGCACAATTCCTAATCCAGATTAGAACCCCCAACTAAATCGTTGCCACCTGCTCTAAGAAAGTAACAGGATTCCACCCTTTTAGTTGACCTTACGGTTAAAAGCCCATAAGGAAGAATCAGTCTAGATTAGGAGTTCAATTGTGCACGCACTTACTCAAAGGCAAGTTCCAGAGAACAAAAATGGAAGTTATTTTCAAATAAAACACACCTAGATTGTGTTTAACATAAACAATACTACAGTATTATAAATAATATGCTCTGATAAATAAATCGGGTTGAAAACAACCCATTCCTACAAATGCAGCCCCCCAGGTCAAGAAAACTGCTGTAGTGACACTGACAGTGAAATCCTAGCCATGTCTACTCAGAAGTAAATCAACGGATATTACTCCCAGGCAAGTGGACTTCAGATTGCAGCCTAAATTGTGCATCAGAAGTTCTTGATTTGACTCATTCTTCCATGAAACAAGCCATCTCTCTGTGTGTCAATGCCCCATATTTGCCCCATATTAGTTACTGCATGGGGAAAAGGGGAACAAACTAACCCTCCCCCTTCCCTTATTTCTACTGATTACATTATGCTCCTGTGCCCTCTGCAGTTGGGGTTTGCAGGTGCGTCTGCCGCGTGTGTTTTTTCCCGAATGCTGAGCGCGTGCCAAGCGCCAGATCTGTCCCTTGCACACTCCGGAAAGAGCCCTGACCTCTCGGGCAAGCGTGGGGCCAATGTGTCACGACGAGGAGTCTCCCCGGCTGGCAAGCTGGGACTCCCAGGTTCCCCAGAAGAGCCTGAGCCCGCCCGCTCGCCCGCCCGCCGCCCTGGGTCTCTCTTGCCTCGCCTCCCCATCCATCTGCCCACCCGTCGGTCCAGTGTCCAAAGTGTCCAAAGTCTGCGCTTACCTTCCGTCGAAGTCCCCTACAGCCTCCAGGTAGAGCCAGGACAGAATGATTAACCTCAGGGATAAATCCATGGTCGGGAAGGGAAGACAGGAGAGAGAGAGAGAGAGAGAGAGGGAGACGGAGAGAGAAAGAGAAGGAAGGAAGGAAGGAGGAGAGTAGCCTCGGCGCGTCTCTAGTAATAGAAACGACGGCAGCAGGTTGGGGAGGGATGCGAGGCGGCGAGGGCGAAGGCGCACGGATTCCTTCTCCTCTCGGAGGCGCTCCCAGCCAAGCGCGCGCTGTAAACTGAACTCCGGGTGCCCTCGGGGCTGTTGCTAATCCTGGCTGGCGGAGGGATGGGCGGAAGAAGAGAGAGAAGTCCACGAGCAGCAGCAACAGGAGGAGGGAGCCCCCTTCTCTCTCTCTCTTGCGTCCCTGCCTTTCTCTCACTCTCTTCCTCCCTCCCTCTTCCTAAAGCAAAGGAGACGCTGCGCTCTGAAGGCGGCGCTGCCGCTCACCAACGAAAGAGGCGCACGCGAGCGCAACCTCGCCACCTTCCCCCGCGGCTCTTTCTCCTTTGGCAGCGGGGAAGAGGAGCGCAGGCTGGGAGGCGGAACTTCTTATTTGTTTCTTTTACTTATTCCCCCCCCCCCACCATTCATTAAATCTCTGTCCTTCCCTGCCTCTCACCAGGGAGTGATAAAGCACCTACAAACAGCCAGCAATTAAAACCATTGGAAACCATCTCCATCTATAAAAACAATTGCAGTTGCAGACTTCTCAGCACCTCAATGGAGAACTTATTCTACCAAACAGGGACCATTTTGGAACTCTGTTATCGTTTCATCGGCAGCGGCACCACTGTACGCTATGCGAGAACTCCATAGATATAAAAGCAAAACAACACCTCAAAGCACATTTTGAATCATAGAATCATAGAATTGTGGAGCTGGAAGGGACCCTGAGGATCATCCAGCCCAACCCCCTGCCATGCAAGAATATGCAGCTGTCCTCCAGGTCCTCCAGAAGTGACTGAACTACAACTCCCATCAGCCCCAGCCAGCATGTTCAATGGTCAGGACTAATGAGAGTTGTAGTACAGCAACACCTTGGGGGCTACAGGTTCCCCAATTCTGTTGGTATGGGAAGGAAACACAGACATTATTTTATTCATTTACACAGGTGGCACTGTGGGTTAAACCACAGAGCCTAGGGCTTGCCGATCAGAAGGTTGGCGGTTCAAATTCCTGTGACGGGGTGAGCTCCCAGTTCGAAAGCACATCAAAGTGCAAGTAGATCAATAGGTACCACTCCGGCGGGAAGGTAAACGGCGTTTCTGTGCACTGCTCTGGTTCGCCAGAAGTGGCTTAGTCATGCTGGCCCCATGACCTGGAAGCTGTATGTCTGCTCCCTTGGCCTATAGAGCGAGATGAGCGCCGCAACCCCAGAGTCGGCCATGACTGGACCTAATGGTCAGGGGTCCCTTTACCTTTACTTAATGTTTAATGACATCTTATTGCAGCTGAAGAGTTGCAGCACCAGCTTCTATATGTCTACTCATAGTAAGTCTCACTGTGCTTTACTCCTACATAAGTGCAAGCAGGACTACAATATTTTATGTTGAAACAAAATTTTAAAAAAATCATTCCAGTAGCACCTTAGAGACTAAGTTAGTTAGTTATTGGTATGAGCATTCATGTGTATGCACACTTCTTCTTGTTAGTCCAATTGCAGTCGTTAACAGTCATCAACAGGTTTACCACACCTATCAGCCAATCACCCCTTCCTACCACCCTTCTGAGTAATATCCCTTCCCACCCTCTCCCTATATAGAAGGGTCTGGTGACTTCTATTTCAGTGTATCTGAAGAAGTGTGCATGCACACGAAAGCTCATACCAAGAACTAACTTAATTGGTCTCTAAGGTGCTACTGGAAGGATTTTTTTAATTTTGTTTTGACTACAGCAGACCAACGCAGCTACCTACCTGCAACTAAATCTTTTATGTGTTTGACCTTATCAGGCACCCAATGAATCCCACCTGACATTGGCTGGAAGGTGCCTGCTGCTGAGATGAGGTTCAAGACTGCAAGGAGGTCAGCTGCTAAAAAAAGCCAAAACCAATAAGCCAACTCTGCTAGGACAAAGCCCCTTGCATGAATCTAAGCAGCTTTTTGAATCCCAAACTTTGTCTTTTGAACCCCAGGCACTTGATATTGGTATCCCTTGAAATGGATGTTGTGGTATTGCAAGATATGTTTCAAGTAAGCGTGGAACATGCAAACTTGCAACATCCATGGGTTTTGTTGCTGTCATTGGGTAAAGGGGTTTAGAGCAGGGATCACCAAATTTTTGCATTTTGAATCTGAGAGAGTACTGGGTGTGCCAGTCACAAAATAACTAAAGGTGGTTGTTGTTGGCATAGCAGAACATTAGAGAGCCACCCCATAATAACCTTATGCTTACCATGGGAAGCCACCTGTGTCCTGATTCTGGAGATCACACACTGATGTTACACACACACACCACAAACACACTGGTGCTTTTGCTGTCCAATAGCAATGGGTACCTGCAGAAATATACTAGGTGGCTCACAACATCAAGTCTTATTTCACAGAAATCCTTTAAAAGCTACCCACACATTTTGCCCTGTAATGTCCTATCTAGGAGGACTAGAGATTTGGGTTTTTTAAAAAAAATAAATGAATAAATAATAAAACTCAAAGTCTGGGGCACTTGCCCTGGGTCAGCAGTGAAAGCATTCACTGAAACAAGGTTGCTGACCCCTGGTTTAGAGAAAGAAACATCTAAAGGGAAAAGAATGCAGAAATGAAGTGTTCAGCCCAATAACAAAGGGCAGATAACTCCTTGAAAAAAATGTAACTGGCTAAATTCTAGCACAGCCTTTCCATATGGGGAAGCACATGCGCATATGCATAAAGGACCATGCAGATGCTTTGTGAGTAATAGTGTCCTATCATAGCCACCTACAACCCAGAGTTCTGCCCAATGTGTGCTTTGTAACCCTGTCATAAACAGGGCACAAATTTTCATGGGTGTGGTGGTGGTAGCAGTGGAGATTGTATGGCTCCATCAAGGTTGGCATGTGCCAACTTATGAATTCGTAATTCAGACTTGTGCACTTTATGGTGTGTGTGTGTGTGTGTGTGTGTGTGTGTGTGTGATGCATTGGCTAACCATGTGTTTTACAACAGCTTCCACTGACCAAACCTTTTGGAGGTGGGACTGAAATCATGACTGCTCACACCTATGTAGTTGCAGACCGCACAACTTGGGAGAACCACTTTGTACACAACCTGCGTTGTTATGAATGTGGGTCTTCCCAATGACACATCTGTAGTCTACTCATTTGGAGCTAAAGTTGGCAGCTTGCATCCCATCTACTTCTGGAATGACAAGAAATTCTCCCTGCTTTTGGAGATCATGATCCTATTAGTGTTTGGCCCAGCCTACATGCCTTGCCTTTGAGTGGACACTGCATAGGTCCTGTGAGATGGGTGGTTGACCCTGTATATACATTCTAGTTAGAACTAATGGGAATGGGGTGAAGAAGCAGTAGGCATACAATGCTCAAAAGCAGTACACTTCAAATTGCTAGATGTTGTGGGTCTATGTTTTGATGTAACATGGCTGCTTTAGTTGAGATTCCTGCACTGCAGGGCATTGGTCTTGATGACTCTCAGGGTCTCTTCCAACTTAACAATTCTATGATCACCTTCATGCCTTACTTGTGAACTTATACAGCAGGGATGCAGAATCTGTCACCTTCCAGATGTTGTTGGACTTCAGCTCTCATCATTGCTGACAACTAGCTATGCTGGTTGGGGCTGATGGGAGTTGGGAGTCCAACATTTGGAGGGCCACAGGTTCCCCATCCATTATACAAATGGCCAATCAGAAGACATTGTTGAACTAGCTGTATGTCATGTTGATTCAGCAAGGCAATTCATAATACCCTCATGAGTATCCCCTCTGTGTCTTATGCCAGAGTGAGTGCTTTGCTTTATCAATGCAAGAGAACAGGATCAAAGACCCTCCCCTGTGGTCGACTTTTCACCCACTGATGCATTTTAGGAAAATAAGTTGAGAGCTCTGATCCTGGATCCCCCAGATATTGTGTAGCTTGAGCTTAAATAAATTTGGTGGGGTCATCTCATCCGTCTTCATAATGCATAGTTGTGGCACTGAACATGATACCAGAATGCAAGTTAGAAGCTAATAATAAAAAGAAAGGGGGGAAATGCTTTGAAAGCCACTTACCAATCTGAAAATATATCCATGGAATGCTTTGCTAACACACCCTAAACCATGACCTTGGTTTGAACACGAGTATCATATAGAAAAAAATAAACAACCCACAAAAGCACATAGTTGAGCAGATAAAATTACAAACTGTGTGGATTGGGAAACCATGCAAGAATTTAAGCACAAGCTCCAGTTGTTGATGCATTATGGCAAACAAACATAGAAAATGCCAAATAAAGAGATTCTGAAATTATGTTGCACTGTGATTCCAGCAAGTTGGGTCAGAGTGAGGCGATTCAGAGCATCACAAAGCTTGCATGTCTTGCATACTGTAAGATTTTCATCAGTTCGTTTTAGTAAATACACAACACAGAATGACTAATAAAACATGGCTTTTAGGAAAGGCTTGGGTTTTTCTAATCCCAGAGAGAAATGAATCCAGGCAGAAATATGTAGGATCATGCACTCTTGGGAGGAAATACACATTGATGGCATTGCAGCAAGCAAACAAATCAAATTCAGTGGTGACACTGGCAAATATTCCTCTTGGCTCCTTGTTCACATGCCAAGTTGGAATGAGTTAAAGCAGGCAAAGGAAACAAGCATACCAGAGACAAAAAGTGTGGCAAGATAAAGCAAGCTGATTTCTTGCCCAGAGACACTGAGCTGTGTCCAGGGTCTTATTGGCTATGTGTATACACATCAGGTGGTGTCCACAGCAAATCCTCTACTTAACATTCCAATGTTAAATTGCTCTTGCATAGCACGGGTCGACTGTGACCTATCTGTAAAATATTCTACCATGTCTAATTTACCAAAGGGCTTCCACTGTGCACCCAGACCTGATTTTCTACAGCCATGTTGTTCACAGCTGCTGGCTGTTCTCCAGACTTGTCACTTTTGAAATGTCATTACCAGTGCATGTGAGATATCTGTCAGTCTGTTTGCTTAGCCATCTGCTTCTCTCTCCCCCTTCTACTGAGTACCTGAGCTGTGGCTGTGTTGACAGGGCTCAGGGTTCCCTCCTACAGTTGATGCCAATCTCCCAACATTTTCCCTGTTTCTGCTAGGTGGCTGCTAGGTAGGATCAAGAGCCATTTGCCTTATCACATTTCTCTTTAGATGCTGGAAAGCTTTTGGACACACCTTTGTAACTTACACACTGTTAATGGAGTAGACCTGCAGGAAAGAGGACAATGTGATACATTGCTTGCTATCACCCTTGTACCAAACTTTAAATATGTTGTTGCCTTTTCAGTTCTGATAGTACCATGCCACTAGGTTCACACATGTCCCAGATCAAGTTCCCAACTGAATTCTTCTTGGTTTGAATCTTTCTGACCATACTACTTCCTAACTTGGGAGTTGTGATCCATTAGTTTTAGTATTTGGGAATCAGTTTTTTAAGATGACGATACTAAATTGTTCAGGGTGGTTACAACAAAAAGGTGTTACAAAGAGCCCCCAAAGGAGTTTTCCAAACAGACAGTAAAATGACAAACGAAATTCCATGTAAACAAGTGTAAAGTGATGCACATTAGGGCAAAAACTTACTAATTTCAGCTATGCATTCATAGGATCTGAATTATCTTTAATTTCATTTCATATTACAAAGGCACATCCAAACATCTCCAGAAACAACAAAGTGTGTCTTCAGCCCTCAACTTCACTTTTTTAGCTTTCGCTGATATAAATTGGGGCCTTCTTATTAAGCTCCTGCTGATTGGTTGAGAAATTAAACTGATAATGCTTGTAAATTCAATACACTCTTACCTAAGAGTAAGCTTCATTGAACACAGTGGGGCCTACTTCTGAGTGAATATGCATAGAATTGAGTTGCAAGGCTTCAGTTCTATGCAATTTGGGAGTAAGCCGCAGTAAATACAGTGGAACTGAAGGAATGCCCTATAAAACTTCTAGACTTGCAAACATCCAAACAAACAGATCTGGCTTAGGGCCAGGTGAGAGATGCATGACATGCATGCGTGACAGATGCAGCTATCACAACTGTCTTCCAATATTTTGCTTCCTTTTTGTAGTGAAGTCTCAGGAAGCTGCAGTCTTGAGTGAAATGGTTTGTGGGTGTGGTGAGCTCAATGGGTCCTTTTCCAATTGTGTTGTGCTGTGTGTATTGAACTGAAAACCAACTGAAGGGAAAGGTTTAAGCAGGCTCTCTCACCATTCCTCCACTTAAGACTGTCGCTTCCTGTCCCCGCCTTTCATTTAATGATAATAAAAATAATAAATAGTTGGGAGATTGTTACTCACACCTGCCATGTGATGTCTAGTTTGGCTTTAAACCAATGACTATTTGCTCCATATTTTCACTGCCAGGTTAGTTTCCCCATTCTGTCACATTATATGCAACATACATCATAGGATGGCTTAAAACCATACTAAGTAAGTGCTGCTGTAGTCATCTATATTTATTTTGTCAATTTTACTCTGGTATATTTAGTCCAAGCAAAAGCTCCTCCAGTGGCTTACTATGTTTTTCCTTACTCTTAAATCATACACATGGCAGGAGGCATTAAGGCATAAACAACTGAAGTGGAGCAACATTGAGAATGCTAATATTTTATAACTGTAGACGGAACACTATATCATCCAAGGATAATAGAAGCAAATTGCTTTCTTAAAAAGCAAATGTTTTGCTAATTTGCTGAAGATGCCCAGTGTGATGGGTAAGAGCACCTTCCTGGGAAAAGAATTGCAAAGTGTGAGTGCCAGGACACAGGAGCTCCAAGATTTTACTGCTCACATTTGTGCCTCCACATATGAAGGAACTAGCAACAGGGCATTCTTTGAAGCTCCTTGGCCATTTCCCATATCCCTTAAAAATCTGATATTCAAATACCCCCTTCATATTTGCATAGTTTGCAAGGTCTGGTATTCAAAGAACCCTTTGTACTTTACATCTTGCAATGCTTACAAACGATTGTGTGAAGAATTACTTGGAAAAGTAAGGTCAGACAATTAACTAGAAGTGAAGTAATTCTAATACTAAGAGGACTCCTCTGTCCAGAAATTGTGCTGCCCAAGGGGGAAAACCAAATGTGCATTCTTTGCTCTGAAAACATCTACAGTGGTACCTTGGGTTAAGTACTTAATTCGTTCTGGAGGTCCATTCTTAACCTGAAACTGTTCTTAACCTGAAGCACCACTTTAGCTAATGGGGCCTCCCACTGCCGCCATGCCGCCGGAGCACAATTTCTGTTCTCATCCTGAAGCAAAGTTCTTAACCTGAGGTAATATTTCTGGGTTAGCGGAGTCTGTAACCTGAAGTGTATGTAACACGAGGTACCAATGTACCAGATAACTTGATCATTAATATTTTTTTCATGGGTTGATCAGTCCTATATCCAGCAGGATTAAAAATTTAAACACAACAATAATGTGCATTGGACATTCATTTATATCTCAGAAACACAACAGTGAATTGAAAATTGCTGAGATTAAAGACAGCAAGCACAACAGAAACCTGGTAGGAAAGAAGCAAAATATCAGATCTCATTAGATGGTGAGAAGTTCTTAAAACGAAGTGTGATTTCTATAGGCTTGTTTAACAAATTTAAGAAAATGCATACAGGTGTTGTCTTTATGTTCCTTGCCTATATACAAAAAAGCAACAGATGAATTATTCACAAATAAATACTTTTACTGCACAACCACAGCACTGCTTATTTATTAATTTATTTCATAAAATTTATGCCCCACTTGATTGTAAAAAACCACACCTGAAAGTGGTTTACAAAAAAGCAAAGCAATAAAAATCAAGAAAAAATTACAACCATACTTAAAAGATACAAAAGTTAAAATACTAAAACAGATTAAAATTACCTCAGCTTTCTAAGCATCTGGGTAAAAGGTAAAGGTAAAGGGACCCGACCATTAGGTCCACTTGTGACCGACTCTGGGGTTGCGGCGCTCATCTCGCTTTATTGGCTGAGGGAGCCGGCATACAGCTTCCAGGTCATGTGGCCAGCATGACTAAGCCGCTTCTGGCGAATCAGAGCAGCACACGGAAACGCCGTTTACCTTCCCGCCGGAGCGGTACCTATTTATCTACTTGCACTTTGACGTGCTTTCGAACTGCTAGGTTGGCAGGAGCAGGGACCGAGCAACGGGAGCTCACCCCATCGCGGGGATTCGAACTGCTGACCTTCTGATCAGCAAGTCCTAGGCTCTGTGGTTTAACCCACAGCGCCACCCGCGTCCCCAAGCATCTGGGTAGGCTTGTCTAAACAAGAATGTTTTTAGTAGGCACCAAAGAGAGCACAGTGAAACTGCCTGCTTGGTATCAATAGGCAGGGAGTTCCAAATTGTAGGTGCTTCCAAATGCAGAATGGGCTTGGAAGGAGCTGTGGCAATGGAAATGGAAAATGAAAAGACAAAAGGAAACTATAAAGCTCAACCAAGGATTATGCTCCTTAATGAGTTCTACAGTTAATTAAGTCGGAGAAAGTTCTCTAAATTGCTGTTGAGGCAAGTCGGCATAAGATCATGAGAAGAACCTGTTGGCTCAGGCCCATCACGTCCAGTATTCTGTTCTCAGAAGCACACTGTCTCTATGAGCAAAGCCACAATGGGCAGTAACCAATAACAAGACTTATCCTCCATGAATTTGTCTAATCTTCTTTTAAAACCATCCAAGTTGGTGGCCATTACTGCCCCTTGTGGGAGTGAATTGTCCACACGTCTGCTTGTCCTGTGCCTAGAAAGCAGGTGTTTGAGTGGTCCACTCATTTCCCAAGGAAAACCCACTCTTTAGCTCTAAATCAGAGCAAACATCAATCCAGAGAAAACCTGAATTGCCGTTTGCTCCAACTGAAAGCTAGAGTGGTTTTTTCCAGGTGAAAGCAGCGAAACTAGAAACATTGTGGATAAGCCCCAAGTGCTGAATGAAAAAGTACTTTCTTTTGTCTGTTCTGAATCTTCCAACATTCTAACTCATTAGTGTCTCCCAGTGTTATGGGAGAAGAAGAAAAACCTTTATTGTCCACATTCTTAGCATGGTTGCAGAATAAGAATGTTACTAGATTTTAATTATGAGAGTTGAGTTCTGTAGTTGGGTACCCTTGTTAGTATAGTCAAAGTCTGAGTACAAAAATACTTGCAAAATCTGTTTTCGAACATGCAAGATCTATCTTCATAGAAAAGGAAATGAAATCACCTTGCCAGTGATGAAGCTTTTTAAAAAAAAAATCTTTATTGGTATTGCTGTGGGGGCAGATGGACATTTTGGGATATTCCTGCTCTGAGAACCAGCTGTCATTTAATCACACATTTCAAGGAGGATTTAGGAAGCTTTGCAAGCAGCCCCACTGCCAACCCCTTTCCTCTCTGCTTCCTTATTTTGGAGACAATGGATTCAAGATGTGCACTGTCTGCTTCACAGCTGCAGTTTGTATCTCCAAAATGTTACTGGACTTTGATCACAAGGAGTGATTATTAATTGAAATTGATCAGAAGCCCTTTGAACTAGATTGGGACACCCACTATCAAGTTGTTCTTTGGGGAACATGTCTCTGGTTCCATAGATATCACTTGCGCAGAGTAGTTGCATTTTTCCACTCCCCAAGCCCGGTCCAGATCCACCAGTCCCATGCAGTGTTTACCTAAAAATAAGAACAAATAATATATACACTTTCTCATAATTATTGTAATACAACAAATGCAAATGTATATTTCAGCATCAACACCCACTGATGAAAACAGGTATCCTAGCATCAACTGTAACAAAAGCGAACATGGTCATTTCGGTATCAATAATTAACAGCAGTGGTACCAGTATATATTTTGCAGTGTCTCAGACCCTTGTTTTGCTTATTAATGCAACTTGGGATAATTTACTAATATGGTTATTTCTAATACAGCTGAAATGTCTCTTTATAGCAGGTGTAGGGAACATTTGGTCCTCCTTATGTTGAGGAACATCACCTTGCCAACAAAGGTCCGTATAGTTAAAGCTATGGTTTTCCCAGTAGTGATGTATGGAAGTGAGAGCTGGACCATAAAGAAGCCTGATCGCCAAAGAATTGATGCTTTTGAATTATGAATTATGGAGGAGACTCTCGAGAGTCCCATGGACTGCAAGAAGATCAAACCTATCCATTCTGAAGGAAATCAGCCCCGAGTGCTCACTGGAAGGACAGATCGTGAAGCTGAGGCTCCAATACTTTGGCCACCTCATGAGAAGAGAAGATTCCCTAGGAAAGACCCTGATGTTGGGAAAGATTGAGGGCACAAGGAGAAGGGGACGACAGAGGACAAGATGGTTGGACAGTGTTCTCGAAGCTACCAGCATGCGTTTGACCAAACTGCAGGAGGCAGTGGAAGACAGGAGTGCCTGGCGTGCTCTGGTCCATGGGGTCATGAAGAGTCAGACATGACTAAATGACTAAACAACAACAAATGTTGAGGAACGACAACTCTCATCATTCCTGGACATTGCCCATGCTTACTGGGGCTTATGGGAGTTGTAGTTTAGCCACTTCTAGAGGGCCAAAGGTTCCCCACACCTGCTTTATAATATTTAGAGTAGAAAGATGTGTGACCAAGTGAGACGGATTAAGGGCTGATGTTTGCATACTAAGTTACGATAAATGAAAGATGTGTGTTTTTATGGGGGCTCAGTGTTAGAAGACATGCAGAAGTCCATGGATTCATCCCTGGGCCTTACCACTTAAAAATGACTTCTGGCTGAAACACAACTGATGCTAGCCAGAGTGGACAATATTGACTAGAGCACTCATATTTAATTGCAAGAACATTTTGTAATATTGTTACTAATTAATATTCTTGCTGATAATCTGCACTGTTGCTGCTGTTGAACATTTGACTATTTTAAAATATTTTCAATTTTTAGTTTTACATTTTAAAATAATACATTGTTAACATTTAATTCCAGAATGTTGAATACAATATGGGCAAAATATCCCATTATATTATGGATAAAATAAGCATGTCGAGTTACTGAAGAACTCTGAAATACGAAAGAAAAAAATTAAATATGCCACCTCCTTTAAGATAATAGAATTGAATTTTTAAATGTCCTGATTCTGCATTTGTTTAAAGTGGACTTGTTACACATGACAGCATATATCTGCAACTTATTATGTAGGTAGATTGTACCATCTTACCATCTAATACTGGAATCCTATACCCACTTGCCTGGGAGTAAGCCCCATTGAACCCAGCAAGCAGAAACACACAGGATTGTGCTGCAAGTTATTTTTACATGATTACTGGCAAGGAATGAGTGGCGGCGCAGTGGCAGAAAAGATATTTTTGTTGTATTGTTTTGTATTGTTTCATTTTGGGTTGGAAATTTAATGCAAAAAAATCATCTTTATAATAAACGAAGCAATGGTGGTGGTGACCATTTTAACTATGCAACCCTGTGTGTCTTTTTTCAGAAAGAAGCACCACTGGATTCAATGAGGTTTACTCCCAAGTAAGCATGTTCAGAATTGAAAGCTAAACAGTACACCTTATGTAGAATCTCACTATCTGATTCTGCCTCTAACAGAGCATGTGGTTAGTGCTGATCTGATCTGACCTTTACCCTAGTCATTTGAAAACAAAACTTAATCCTCACCAACCACACGCCCATTAGCAAGTTTAAAAGGTGAAGAAAGATGACTGAAATGGAAGAGATTCTTTTAATGGAGCGAATAAGCCTGGTGTCAAGTATATCTTCAGAAGAAACAAGGAGAAGAACAAAAATGCCAGTGAGAGATCGTTTTTTGTGGTTCACAAATGTCTGCGCTACCTACTTTATCTTTGAAGGGGGGGGGGTAGAAGTACTATAGTGTCACAACATCAAATTTACCTGAAATGCTGAGTTGACACTCTGTGATTCATTTACAGCCATCCACTCCACCCTTCATTAAGTGATACATTTCCTTCCCATATCACCAAAGGGCTGGAAGAAATGCCCTCTCCCATTTGGTGGAGTGGCACCTCTTGAACTCACAGCTTGACCTAGTCAGCACATTTTCCTTTCCAGATACGGGAGTGGCTTTAAGGTTTTGTCAGTTTTTGTGAAAAAATAGGTAAGATTATCTCAAGTCCTCAATGCTTCCTGTTGTACTCTTAGACACCACAGAAGTATTTAGATCAGGGGTCAGCAAACTTTTTCAGCAGGGTCCACTGTCCCTCAGACCTTGTGGGGGCCAGGACTATATTTTTTTTTGGGGGGGGGAGAAAGAATTCCTATGCCCCACAAATAACCCAGAGATGCATTTTAAATAAAAGCACACATTCTGCTCATGTGAAAACACCACGCAGGCCCCACAAATAACCCAGAGATGCAATTTAAATAAAAGGACACGTTCTACTCATGTAAAAACACGCTGATTCCCGGACTGTCTGCGGGCCAGATTTAGAAGGCGATTGGGCCAGATCCAGCCCCCGGGCCTTAGTTTGCCTACCCATGGTTTAGATGCATAAACATTGTTTCTTCTTACTGCCTGTTGTACATTCAGAGTGAATTTTGTATCCAAAACATGCAACAGTATCGAACCCTGTTTTGTCTCTTTATCCCAAATACCTTGTCTTTATTATTTGAAAATCAATGCCCCATTTACGAGCCAAGAAAGATCCCAGAGTAGCTTGCAAGAAAACATAACTCTAATATAAAAAACACTAACAAATTAGAAGAACTGATTAAAAAGGCAGAGAAGCCATTGAGTCTAAGAAAACAGCATAAAAACAAAAGGATCTAAAGTGCCCGACCATGTTTTAAAAAGACCTTTACCTGGTGTTGAAAATAAAAGAGCTTTGGCATCAAGTAAAACTCCCAGGGGAATCCCTAGAATATCAGCTCACCCTATGCAAACCAATCTTACATATTGTGAGGACATTTGAACAGCTGTAAAAGAGAAACACAAGCTCAAAGCTTCTTTGGGCATATGGAACTAGCTATGCAGTTGTGTGGATCCCAGCCAGCTACTCTTCCTCTGTTTTAAAAGGTTCCACTAGATCTATTGCCATCCTTTGCAAATGCGTCCTTGTTACTGTCCTTTTTTTGGCAAGAGGGACACTTTCATAAAAAGGGAGAAAACTTTCATAAAAGCCACCACCCTTTCCAGATTCTATTTATTTTGTTTCAAATACAGTGGTACCTCGGTTTACGAACTTAATCCTTTCTGGAAGTCTGTTCTTAAACCAAAACCGTTCTTAAACTGAGGCGCGCTCTCTCTAATGAGGCATCCCGCTGCCTATGCCCTTCCACCGTTTGGATTTCGTTCTTAGACCGAGGTAAAGTTCTCAAACCAGGACACTATTTCTAGTTTTGCGGAGTTTGTAAACCAAATCGTTCTTCAACCGGACTGTTCTTAAACCGAGGTACCACTGTATTTCTATCATGCTTTTTAAAGTTCCCCAGACTAAGGCTGATAGAATACTGGGCTTGCCTAAGGCCATTTATTTAGTTCATGGCTGATGTGAGATTTGAATGGGTGATTTTCTAGCTCTTGCACTATAGTAGCTCCCTTGCACTGTTACTAGCTCCCAATGGCATCAGAGAGAACATTAGCATGTTTCTCAAATTCTATCATCTCCTTTAAAGGATTGTAAGTGACAGATGAATGTTCACTGTATCACTGTGTGATACTTTCAACCCCAGATTTAAACTGAGCTTCAACAAAGAAAACTATTTCACCGTATCTCTAAAGACACCTCCCTGTGTGTTCTGAGAAACCAGCACTTTCATTCCTTGTTGATAAGCATGCCACGGCAACCCATATATAGTAAGCTAAGCACATCACCAAGTAGAGTGTATGTAATCTACACAACAGCTGCTCTATGGAAAAGCGTACCTATTTGCCTGCGTTCAGGGGGAAGCTGGACAGCTGTCTGATCAGCAAATCGGCAAAGAATCATGTGCTCCTAGAATAGAAAAAACACAGAGAGAGATAAATATTGCCAGCTTCTTCCACTACGTTATTCCAAACTAGCTACCATACTGGGAGACTGTGTACATCTGAAGCCACCAATATTGACTGGAGTTGCCTGTTTTGCTATGCAATATTATTCAGAACAGGCATGACATCAGTTTTGGAAACCAATGAAAGGGATGCTAGTAGAGGGTATAAATTGAAGCATTCTCCAATTAGCCTAAGATGGCCTGGTATGACCTGGTATGACTCTTTCAACACTGTAGTTAGATCCTTAAGCATCTATATCACGTCTGACCCGTGGAAACTTTGTACCATGCAGCTTCACCAACACAGGCGATATGGGAAACAGGCAAAGAAAGTACTTCTTCATGCAGCACATAGTTAAACTATGAAATTCACTTCCATTAATCGTAGTGGTGGTCAACAACTTGGACAATCTGGTGGAGGATAAGGCTTTGAGCCATGATGGCTATGTTCTGTCTGTCTGTGCCTCTGAACACCAACAAGCGAGGAGAGACTTCTGTTCTGCTTGCAAGCTTCCCATAGGCATCTGGTCAGTCTCTATGAGATAAGGATGCTGGACTAGATGAGTCTTTAGCTTAATCCAGTAAGGATCACATTATGTTCCCAGTGTTTTGCTACTGCAACACCAGACTCACAACACTGCAGTGCCCAAAGAGCTCTTGTACCCAGGCCTTTTTGTTTTCCTTTGTACAGCAAATCATAGAATTAGGCTACAAAATCTATCAGTCCCACCTGGTGAACCACAATTAGGTTACGCTGATCACATCTTATGACCCACAGCGACATGGTTTATAATATACTTTTACACACACTAGACCTTTGAGGTGATTATGCTTTTGACCGGGGGGGGGGGGTGGGGGAGTGCAAAAGGAAAGAAAAATGCCATAACAGTGCTTTGGCTGACAGCTGCACTAGCTTGGACAGCTGCAATTTCAAGTGCCAAGTCACAGCAATCAGAACCATTTCAGAGCTGTATATCTTGACAGAGCTATTTGTAATGTTAGATGGAGATAAGTATGTGAGAACACAAAACACTTTTGGAAGGAATTTAGGTAATACCATTTACAAATGACAAATCCTCCCATTCTGCTTTTTAAAAACAACAGGGATTTTAATTTTGCAGGATTTCTTGAATTTTTAGGTTTCCAAATTACAGTTGGATATTACACTCTTTGTTTTTGTTATGTAATAATTGTCCTGACAAAATATTTGTTTTGCATTTGTAACCCCAACTTTCTATAAGAAATGCCTAAGATGGCTAAAATCCAATTAAATAAATTAAGAAGGAAACAGGAATGCTGAAAATATGCAGTTATCAGGATTTAAAAATAAAATAGTCTTTTTGTTTAACAGAGAATATTTTTAGAAACTATGGGAAGGGCGCTATTCCTGTACATTGACAAAACAACACCAAAAAGGTATTTGGGATAGCATAAAGCGCAAGATATGCAATATTCAGCTTCAGGAGAGGGAAAAGTGGAGAAATGGCAGGCAAGGTATGGGTTAAGCATCCTCTCATATGCGCCATTGCTTGTCCAATCAAAATCACCCTGGCCAAATTCTTTTTTCCTTTAAAGGCTGTTTCCTATTACGTGCCCTAATAGGTTTCAAACTGAATAGTCAGTTTCAAACTGAAATGTGTGTATACTATTTCCCACGAGAAAAGAGAACTTGCTACAAATTGTTCTAAAAAGTCAGCAGTGAGTTGAGCCTTCAAGGTGGGATGCCACAGTTGCCATTTTGAATAGGGTGGGTGGGAATCATCAAGTCTCTATAATAATGCTTCGGTTTTACTTGACACTAATCCTTGAATTTCCCAGCAAAAGGAAACAGAAAATTAAGATGAACTATGGAGACAGTGACACAGTGTCTAGCCACCACATTCCAACTTTTGGCAACACATCAGTAACTGAAAATATATCAATCCAATATGCAAAGTTGTATATTATATAAAGCCTACAGAACCAAAAATTATAAATTTATACACTGAACTGAGATACCATCTGGTCTAGATCCATGTAAATAATACAATACTGATTTTAGAGGGGCTTCTTAGCACAAGTTTTCTTCTTTAAAAAAATCAACTGATACAAATTTATTAAAACAATATGCTTCTTAGAACCTGTGGAGATTTCATATCTGTTATGTTCTATTTAAAAGGTAGCATTAATTTTTCTCATAAAATACAGTCTTTTCAAAATTTATGTGAAGGTTGGAAATGTAATGCAATGGAAAATGTATCAACTATTATTTTCCAGTGAACTATGTGATGGTTTTAGACAAAGTTAAAGATGCATATACTCAGTGCCCGATTTATGTATGAGCTAAACAAGCTATAGCTTAGGGCCCCACTCTCTTGGGGCCCCCCAAAAAATGTAAAGAAAAAAATAACTGGATGTACATTTCCAAAATATAAGATAAAAAAACAAATAAAATAAAACCTACATACAGCATCAGTGTTTTGTGTTGTGTAGGCTCCTATTTGTTATGTGCAAATGGCTTTAGATACCTATTAGGTTCATAAATTACCATATAGCACATATTCAACACAAAAAAGTGACAATTGGTTGTTGACAAAGGACAGCTGGACATATAAAGGGCCCCATTACCTTCAGTAGCTTAGGGCCTCATCAAATACTGCCTGCATATACTATAAATAATATTTAAGTTATTTTTCAAATGAATATGTCATATTTTCTAGCCAAATAGGGCATTAAAGTAAAATACAGTTTTCAACAAGCCGGAAAGAAGGCAGAACATAGCTCTTTATGTATTCTTAGAAAGACCTCAAAGCATATCTGTGTGAGCTGAAACATACATGCTTATCTTCTACATTTTGGAGCAAGTTTCAATGGAAAGAAACATTCCACACATGAAGCGCTTGCTTCTGCTGAAATGAATGGAACATTCATTGTGGGTGATGAGCTTCATCTATATGTCCATAACAAATTGGCAGGAATTATTATGAAAAATTATTTTTACTTATTTTATTTAAACTCTTTGTTTCTGTAACTATGTCACTAGGCTTACTTGTGCCAAAAGCAATTCAGCCGCCATCTTATGAAAATGTGGTTATTAGTTCACATGCTGTTCACTACGAAAACTACATCTCAAATACAATTGGGAGAAAAATAAAGCAATTTCAAGCCATCACTGTCCAAATTGAATCTGGATAGAAGAAAATCAAATGAAAAGGGGAAATAGCAGCCATAAAGAAGGAAAACGGTTAAAAAATGGGAAACTGGCATAAAAATGCACACAAAAGCCTTCAGGCCTATCCAAAATATTCAGTGGAGCAGACTAGGAAGAAAGTACTCCTAGAAGGCTCAACAGGTTCTTGACATCTATGTATATTTGATGGATGAATATGGTTCTTTTATAGTGAAACAATTCAGTTGTTTTATCATTGTTCTTTTCATGGTTTTATGTTTTAACTAATAAATAGTTGTTTTAATTTTTTTAATGATCTTGTCATCTACTTTTAGAAATTATTGAAACTAAAAAATCAGATATAAACTAAACTACACACAGAAATGTATTCCATACTGTATTTACGAAATGTCTTTTTCCTGCACTAAAAGAAAAAAGAGGAAGGAACACATGGAATGCAATGGTGAAGTTTCTGTATTCTGATGTGTTTTTAACCCTATCATTAAAAGAGAATTACCCATTCCACTCAAACCATACGGAAAGACACAGAAAAGGGCACAGAAAGAAATTCTAAACCACAGCTTCACCTTTTGCATACCTTATAGGATAACACTTCCTTGAACTGACGGCTGAAATAGAAAAGAAGATGGATTTGATCACCATGAGAAACGACAATTTTAAAATAGATGCAGTCTTTAAGGCATATGGCTGAATTTTAAACAAATACTTGGGTGGGTTGTTATCTGGAAGTTGAACAAGATCCAGAAGCAGACACTACTGAGAGTTTCTGTTCTTTTTTAGTAAATGTCTAAAATGTGCCAAGTTTTATCACTTACAGACATTTATCATTTAAGATATTTTAAGTGCTAAACAAATGCATAGGGCTGTATCATGTCACTGCTACTGACTCACTGAAAGCAAGCATCTGACTTTTAATATATTTATCCTACATAGGGCTGATGATGGATTCAATGTTCAGTCTGCATTGGTTGGGATTATACCCTTTTTAGAATCAGGTTTGCAACTCGGGAGTACTTTTGAACATAATAGCATTGCTCCTAAACTAGTCAGATGGTGGCTGTAGCCAGGTTTGCTGCACACGTTGGTGGGTCCGGTGCACTTGTTCCTAGAGAAAGATGGTTGTGCCACAGCTACATCCACATGAACTGGTTCTACATAGGGCTATTTTTGAAACTGCACAGAGAAAAATGTAGCAGATAAAAGGTTTCTTTGCAGATTGTCTACCACTGGTGTTGTACCAACTACTGAGAACTGTTATAATAAAGAATGAAACAGAGACATGCAGTTTAATTTCCTTCTCTGCACAATATTTTGTACTCCAGTGAATCACAAAAGTCAAGAGATTACAACTGGAAAGTGAAAGGACTGTTTTCAATCCAATAAAAATAATATGACCGTATGAAAAGGTATATGATCAGGCACTCAGAATTCTTGCACCTGAAGTACTACTTGACTTCTACTATGTTCTATGTCCATTCATAGGTGCATCACGGCTGCAATCCTGACTGAGCCCCACTGAGACTTATTTCTGAGAAAGCATCATGGGATTTGCATTGCAGAAGTTTCTTATTTTATAGATCAACGACTTTATTTAAAAGAACCAAGGTTTACAACTGTGGGTGTAATAAATGTTAAAAATAATGTGTGCATGGATGATTAAAGGTAAAGGTAAAGGTACCCCTGCCCGTACGGGCCAGTCTTGACAGACTCTGGGGTTGTGCGCCCATCTCACTTAAGAGGCCAGGGGCCAGCGCTGTCCGGAGACACTTCTGGGTCACGTGGCCAGCGTGACATCGCCGTTTACCTTCCCGCTGGTAAGCGGTCCCTATTTATCTACTTGCACCCGGAGGTGCTTTCGAACTGCTAGGTTGGCAGGCGCTGGGACCGAGCAGCGGGAGCGCACCCCGCCGCAGGGATTCGAACCGCCGACCTTTCGATCGGCAAGTCCTAGGCGCTGAGGCTTTAACCCACAGCGCCACCTGCGTCCCATGCATGGATGATTAGGCGAGGCTAATTAAGCCTCTGAACAAAACGATAAACATAATGTGACGCAAGCATACTGAGAGAGATCTTTATTGCAGGCATGTATTAAGTATTTTTTATAGCTGCTACTAACTTCCATTTCAGAAATGTCACTGGTAATTTGCAGAACAGTTAGAAATGTATCTTTACAGCTAGAATTATGAAGTCATAGCTCTAGGTGACACATTGTGACAATGAGCAGGATGTAACTCATCTTTGGGACTACCTGTTCCCCTTAAACAGAGGCAACACAACAAACCTATTATTCTCATATCTTCTTCTAAATATCTGAGCCTAAGGTGGAGCTTCACATCACTTGACATCTGTCTTCTAGCACTTTAAGTAAGGTGTTAAAAATAAAGGTATTTTTGGACTTGGGTATTTTTCTTGTTCTGTGGGACCAACACATTTACTACCTATGCAATCCTTTGCAAGTTTTCTCAAAAGTAAACTCCAGTGGGTGGTATCCAACAAAGTAGTTTGCTAGCACAAGGACTTTGGGCTGCAATGAAGCTCCCTATCCCAATCTTCTGCCTGTGTGTTGCCTACACCACCTACATCTGTTTTGGATTTCCCCCCAACCCTCTGGAGCAGATCTGAGGAGGGCACAGCAGTGCATGGCGAGAGGAGAAGGAGGGGAAGTTTCATTGTGCAAGCAGATTTATTTATTTTTTGCACTAGCAGAAGCACTTTTGGGAATACCACCCACTAAGCTCAACAGAGCTTACTCACTAGTAAGTTCGTATAGAACTCTGGGCCTTTGTAGTCAATGCCATACATGTCAACCCAGGTTCCTCTCCACACATACACACTGATGTCAACAAACCACTGACCTTTGTGGAAATGCAAACTTGGCTGTGTTCTGAATGAAGCCATAGCAACATGGAGAGATAACAAACGCTGCATGAGCTTTGACACAGCGTTCAATCACCATGTCTGTTGCCACACCACAAGCATGCAGTGCTACCTGTGAAAGTAAAACAATGGAATTTAATGATAACTGTGCATTCAGTTACTATTCAGCCATTTCTGGATGGCTGAATTATTACAACATCAAAGAAAGAGAGCAATCTGTTGCAAAATCAATCTCTTTTTAGCCAGATAATACAGCATCCATTATTTTCTTTGCTTACGTTGAGACAAAATGTAGCTAGCTCAATAAAATATATTCACATTTGGCACTAGATATAAAATACAATACTAATCCAAAACGAACTAGTGCAGCAGCATTATAAAGTTAAAATCTGGCACGATACATAAAGGTCTCAACCCAATATTTTTTGACAGTTCTAATCACCATATAGGGCCAGATGCCATTTCTTTTCCAGATAAGAACAAAAACTGCAGGCCTCAGATATTAATCAAACAATGCGTTAAAATTGCCCAGAAAGGTTCATAGGTAAAGGAATGTTCCAGTATTACTTATGCATTTCATTCATAGAGCTCCAAAATGAATCATGGCTGATTATGCTGAACATGGAGATAGCTGAAATTTGACAGTGTTCTGGCATAGGTTTCAAAACAAACTGAAATGCTTCCTGCCAGGTCTACTCTCAGTCACCTGAGATGACAGCTTCAGCCACAGATAGTTCTATAAGCATGATAACTACATAGTGCTTACAAAATGTTTGGGTTTGGTTGATGAACTGAAGATACTGTGGTTGTTGTTTTTTAAAGACTAGTTGAGAGTCTAGACTCTGCAGCACTGCTATGACAGATTACAGATTACACTGCAAGAAATTTATCAAGAAAATATTTAAATATTTCATCCTTGGCAATATTCAAATTATGCATACAGCAGCAATAATTATTTCAACACCCCACGCCCAAAGTCATTTCCGGCTCAAATATGACTGTATAATGAAGGTGTTCAGCTGATATGGGTCATGTACCTTTTTAACACCATCTGCTGATAAGAACAACTAAATTTATAAGCATCCCCTCTCTGATTCTACATTTGGTTTGTGTGGCACCTCATCCAATCCAGATTTGTGTTTTTAATTCCCATATTTTATGTCACAGTTCTCTCTGTCCTAACTGCACTATCATTTCGTTTTCTCTTAGGCTGTTCAGTAGAGCTTACTTGTGAGCTTACTTCTGAGTAGACATATATAGGATTGCAGTGATAGCTCTTTTTCACATCGGCTAATTCTTTGGGCCAGAGGATGCTTAATGCAGCCCAGCCCTTAAGTATGTGATTTCCTCTCCTTTTAGCTCCTCTCTTCCAGAGTACAAATCGTCTAGTCTTTCCCCGACAGTCTTGTCAGTGGGCTAATATTTAAGTTTGAACTTAGCCAAGATCTGAAACCAAACAGACCATGAATGGGGAAGAAACCATGGCCCTTTAAATATTGCTGGAGTACAACTCCCATCATCCCTGAACATTGGTCATGCTGTCTGGGGCTGATGGTCATTGGAGTCCAACAACACCTGGAGGCTTAAGGGATCCTCATCTCTGCCATAGATGTTCTCAATGCGTAACAGGACTAACTCAGAAGGAAGTCCCACTGAGTTCAATAGGGAGGGGAAACTTAGGCCTGAGGGCCAAATGTGGCACTCTAGGCCTCTGTTTGGTTCTTGGGACTCTTCCAAGCCGCTCTCTCTAAGCCACCCCCTTCACTGGCTTTGCTTCATATGCCCCTTGAGTGTTTTTGCCTGGCTGGAATTTGCCCTTGAACTCTGACCATGACTCTTGCTTGCCTGGATAGAGGCTAGAGCAGGCATAGGCAAACTCGGCCCTCAAGATGTTCTGGGACTACAACTCCCATGATCCCTAGCTAACAGGACCAGTGGTCAGGGATGATGGGAACTGTAGTCCCAAAAAATCTGGAGGGCCGAGTTTGCCTATGCCTGGGCTAGAGAGTAGGGTGTGTGTGTGTGTGTGTGTTGAAATGTAACATTTACAGTGGTACCTCTGGTTGCGAACGGGATCCATTCTGGAGGCCCGTTTGCAATGTGAAAAGCCCGCAACCTGAAGCGCAGTATCTGCGCAGGTGTGAGGTGCAATTTGGCACTTGTGTGCATGCGCAAAGCATGATTTAGCACTACTACGCATGCAGGAGTGGCAAAACCCAGAAGTAACCCTTTCCAGTACTTCTGGGCTGCCGCGGGACGCAACCTGAAAAACGTAGCATGAAGCAAATGTAACATGAGGTATGACTGTATATTCATTGTCCTACCCACTTTTGCTTCAGGCCCTGCCCATCTTTGGCATGTGACCCTAGGAGGCTGCCAAGAAGGAAACACCACCCTTGCACTGGAAAAAGTTTCTCTCCAGTGTATTACAGCCTTAAGTATGTTCAAGGACCAGACTGCCTTATGTCTGCATCATCTCTTAGTATCTTCTTGCCTCCTTGTGTATCAACTGAACTTGTATCAACTATTCCTGTCACTATACTATTAAGAAATCATCTCTACTGACATTTCATACTTCTTCGTGTTGAATAATGTAATAATTATTGAAAGCTGACATTTCACAGAGCTAATTATGTTCTGGTTTTAAACACACTCTTCCAAGAGCTAACTTCAATGCTCCATTATTACTATTTGCTTGCAATAAGGTAAAATAAAATCCTCCTGCCTCCTCTTTGCCATGCCACCATTTCAGTACTGTACTAATTAACTTCAGTTGTTTTCTGAACTTGTATGTTCATTTGGCCTTATAAGGCAGCATGGAGGACACTTGAATTCCTTATTTTGTGCACAGCACAACCGTTGGGAATCAACAAATTAGCAATAGCTCAAAACTCTGATTTCCCGTTAACCCAAGTTTATACAATAGCAGGGTTTATAGAAAAATAAGTTGAGGTTACATAATATTAAGTGATATGTTATAAGTGATAAGACAATATATGAAGACAGTATTTTCTTTTTAACATTACAAAACAGCAAAGTCTGAATATTTTCAAAATCACTTACCCCTATATTAAAAGTTCCTTTAAAATAGTCCATATTTGCTTGGATGAACCAAATGTTGTCTAATCCTAGCCCACCACTTCTTTCTTCAGCACGTGTCAGTGACAACTCTTTATTTTCTACCAATATGATCTATATTTTACACAAAATAACAGTTAGTTAACTTTTTGGTGAAATAAAAATTGTTGCAAGAGCATGTTGAAGCACTTGCGGGGGCAGGGGCAGGCGATAGAGTTGTATTCTGAAACAGAAATGTATCTGTCCAGTCATTAATAACAGCAGACTTCACTTGACTCTATCCTTTAATCAAACCAGACTATACAGGATTTTGTGCATGCGAAGCAAACTTCACTGCTTTCTTAGTGAAAGATTGTACGGCCTGCTTTCAAAGAATAATGCAAAGTACCTCCATGTTGCTAACCTATCAGAGGGGCTTCCAAGCCTGGCATTGATGCAGCAACACTGTTGCCTCAGTGAAAGGGACATTCTGGTTCTGCCAAGAGAGATTCAGCAGGCAACACTTGTGTGCCAACTTTTAAATGCATGCCGGAAACTTTTATATTGTGCTACACCTATGCAGGCAATTAAGAATACATCCTTCCACATTGGTTAGTTGATGTCTGTTTTTAACTTGTTATGGTTTTTAATGTATGGTTTTTTTGTTTTATTGCTGTAAACTCCTTTGGGAGTTTTTTAAGGACACAGTGGTATACAAATAGCTTTATAAATAAATTAATCAAGGCAGAAAGAAAAGGTATCTTCTTCTGGTACTGCGCAGAATCTAGTATCCCATCTTGTGAGTAAGTGCTACTCTGCAGAAGACCATAGGCTGGGAGCATTTAGTTATATTGCATATGGCAACTATCCTATATGTAGCCAGGCTTTGCTCTTACAAAGGAAAAAATTACAAAAATTACTTTTTTTTCAAATTAAAACACATGGTGCCTGTCACATCTAGTTTCTTCAAACACATTTGTGGCAATTGGACCCTGTTAACACAATTTTGGAGAACTGTGGAAGTAGCAGGTCCCAAAGGTATCTGTGAACAGACCTCTCTGGTTCATTTTTCAAGCATTTGGAAGAGGGCCAACTTTTTCAGGTTCACTTGTAGGCCTGAACATGATAGACTCAAATTTCCCAGAGAAAATCTCCTTGAGACTTAATATGGAGATGTGTTGCTCCTTAGGGAAGCATACAAATCCCGCTTCTGTAGTTTATCAGCCAGTAACTGCATCTGGGCATTTCTCTATCAGCCAGTAACTGCATCAGGGGATTTCTCATATAAAATCCTTCTAAAAAGAATGGGGAAAAGCACAGTTTGCCAATCTGGGCTTTTGATTGTGATTTCCAATTGAGTTTTTACAGTTTGTTTGTTTAAACTGTGATAGGATTGCTCACTCTTTTTTTGGGGGGGGGGTGTTGATGGTTTTCTCTGTTACTAAGCCCAGAAAGGAGTAATGTTGTCTGTAAAACAACTTAGCCAAAATGAAAAACTACCCCAAATTAGCCACAGTTTGAGATTAGTTCATGCAAGGTTTTATATTGGTCCTAAAATAAGGAAGGGGCTGTCAGACAATGAAAGCCACAAACCCCACCTCCTGCTTGTCCACCAGGAGCCTCTTATAAGCCACACCCCCAGCTTGCAGGATCTTGCTTAACTGCATTGAAATGGAAGAATTAAGTTCATGTTCTCAAACAATGGCTTTAGCTTAGTTGCAGAATAAATGTTTTGCATGCAAAAAGGTTTTAGAGTGTCTATTTGAGAGTTTGGAGAGCTGGTGTGAGGATGTCCCTGTGCTACCTTTATTCTTACTTTAAAGTTGCCTTCAGTCATGCTAATTTTATTGCTGGGAGTGAAAAACAGTGCTTTATCTTACTCAGAATATGAGAACGGGAAATTAAGTACTTTATTCTACCACGAAAAAAAGGTGAGTAGGTGTTTGATTTAGATAATTCTATCACTTTCACATATTTTACAAACAGCCTGCATTTAATTGTGTATCTGAAATTCCAGGTTATTAAAGTCTGAATTTACATTTTACTGAAACCTTACCTGACATGATGGAAGTATGTGAGCAAGAACAATTCCAACATGGCCCTGTTCAAAGCAGAAGAAAGTGCATAAATAAACCTTGATCCCAAAGAGCTGATCCATTTGACAACAAAATATTCCAATAAAATATTGACAGAGATTTTGAAAGCAGATCAAATTCCAGAGTTTTGGACTCTTGTGCTGTGGACTTATAAACATACAAAAACAACTGTGACTGAACTTTATTACAAACAAACAAACAAACAAACAAACATATAAAATACATTACCCCACCACTGCAAAAATCCACAATTTTATCTCCAGGTTTAGCCAGCTTTTTCACTAAGGCCACCATATTGTTGAGCTGTTGCTGTTTCCTAAAAGCACGATCACTGGACATTTTTCCTAAGGATGACAACAAGGAATATACATTTGCTATTGCTTATGGCAAAAATGTGGTTTTTACAGTATTTCATTTTAAATGTAAGTGATTAGATACAGACTTGCAGCTCCACATATTGAATGGCTTTTTCCATTCACAGAAAGGGCCAAGATCCAATGGAGGTTGCCGGATACAGGAATCAACTGACACTGATTCCCTCCTGCCTGCAGTTTCTGCACCACTTCTCATGCTGCTCCAGAGTGTTCCACAAACCTTCCAGAGCAGATTTTCAGGGGGTACAGGGGGCTGGAAGAGGAAGGTGGAATTAAAATAAGGTGTCTTCCTTTCTTCCGATTTATAGTTTGTCCTAATGCCAAGGATTTTATGTTGTAGGTGCCAAGGAAAAGGAGGAGCCTGTTCCCAAAGAGCTTGTGATACATTTTTATAATTTATTATTACTTGTGTTATTAGTCACTTATTACCCTGAGGTCTCCAAGTGACTTACAAGACATTTAAGAACATAAATACGAATGCATTGATTATACCATATCAATAGAACAAAACAACCACCATAACAGCCCCAGGAATATTGTTATATGGAAGGTTTAGAGACCAGCAATGAAATGCTAACAAGGTGAAGAAGAAGAACAGAGGAACTACAACCACATTTAATACTACAACACACAAGTGCATTCGTATATAATAATAATAATTTATTATTTATATCCCACCCATCTGGCTGGGTTTCCCTAGCTACTCTGGGCGGCGCCCAATCAAATATTATAAAAACAATACAATATAGAAGGATTTGATCTATAAGGGGTTTTTCACGTATATGAGCCATCAATTGACATTGCAGCCATCTAGAGATAAGTATGCATTTGTGTCCATGGGTAACAAGAGAAACAGAAGCTACTTCCCCTCCTATGGGGGAATCTTTCATATGTCTATGCTCTCATCCAATATTCATTTTTCAGATAACTGTATGTTGTGAAAAGGGTTTCCACATGTCCTTGATTATGAGGGGATAAGTCTTCTATCAAAAATTGTCCCTGTTCCATAGCACTCTGCTGCATGTGCTCTGGCACAGCAAATGATGGCTTGGATCTAGAGATGCTTGGGCTGGGTTCCTCTCATACAAGAGTTTTTCTAGCTCCTTTCTGATAATGCCCTTTGCATTCCTTGAAAAGCTGCTCTAGGGAGTTATAAGGCCCTCTGGAAGAAGGTACAGTGGTGCCCCGCAAGACGAACGCCTCGCAAGATGGAAAACCCGCTAGACGAAAGGGTTTTCCGTTTTGGAGGCGCTTCGCAAAACGAATTTCCCTATGGGCTTGCTTCGCAAGACGAAAATGTCTTGCGAGTTCCTGCGGGTTTTTTTCCCTCCCCCCCTTTTTCTAAGCCGCTAAGCCGCTTATCAGCTGATCCGCTAAGCCGCTAAAAGCCGCTAAGTCGCTAATAGCGCTAATCCGCTAAGCCGTCAATGGGCTTGCTTCGCAAGACGAAAAAACCGCTAGACGAAGAGAATCGCGGAACGGATTCTTTTCGTCTTGCGAGGCACCACTGTATTGTTGGAAATCAGTGACACCACCTGTTAATTGCAAGCTTAAAAGCTCTCCACCTTGCTTGGGGAGCAAGGCCCACTCAGTATGTGGAATTTGGGATACTCAAGAGAGCTTGCAGGGCTGTCCCAGTTCCTGCAAGATCTCGCATGAGCAATCCTAGCCACGCTGAGCAGGCCTAGCCCAGGAAGCAAGGCATGCCGGGTCTGCTTATAACAGTAGCTCTCCATGGTCTCCGGCAAAGAGGTCTTCTTACTTATCTTATCCTTTTAACTAGAGGGCCAAGGATTCAACCTGAGGTGCTCTACTTGTCAAGCATATGGTCTATCTCCCAAATGAACTACTGAACAGGTATGATTTGTGTAGCTCCCCAGCATATATAGAATGGATATCTCTTTTGGATTTAAAAAGATAAAGCAAAACAATATTTTAGTAATAAAGTATACTACTTATTTGTCATAGGTAATGACATTTGTTTTTAAACTGCATTCCCTTTCTCGCAGCAGCTGAGCTGACATACCGTATCTTAAAACAATCAAATTGAAATTGTACTATATTGGATTGGTACAAGCTAAAAACAATGGCAGCACCCGTAGTAAACAATAATACTTCTAGAAAGTAGTTTTTTTCTCCTTTACACATCTAGGCTTGTGGAAATCTGATACTGATACCATGTTTGGTGGTGTTCAGCAAGTGGCTATGATTTCTTGCAAAGCACAGGTCTCATTAAAAGTTTAAGTATTTGTTGAAATGCCACATTTTCCTTCACAGTCTCAGAGCAATTTATACAATAGCCATAAACAGGAGCTGAAACTTATAACATGGGAATTAGAGCCAGCCGTGCATTTTTTAGGAATAATTTATGCACCAAGATAAAAATATTTCTTCTTCTGTAATTACTTTCGGTCCAAACACATTTAACTTGACGTAGAGGAACAGCAACAAATGTCTCCGAGTTATTAATGTCACTGTGGCTTTAAAGTATATCCCAGCTGGCTTTGTTCTTCAAAATTATGCACACAACCAGGTAAAACACAGGAAGTGATTCTATTGCCTTATTATAGGGGGATCAGAAATGAAATATTATGACCAAGCAAATGAAACATCTCATTGCCTCCGTCTAAATACCACTGCCATTTTTAGAACGTTGGACAATAAATTGCAGTGAGGGAGCTGCTTAAAAACTCACTGCAGAGGGAACTGAAACTTCACAGAGAAATGGACACCTGCAGTTTTTCAGTCACAAAACATGGCAAGTGCTACTATTATTGTTTGGTGTGGCTGGGGTCGGCCAGATGTTACAGCAAACCAATTCTCTGCATTGTTGTAGTCATGTCATCTCATGAGCAAAGCTTTAGCACTCCCATAGCTCAGTGGCACAGCATCTATTCTGCAGGTAAAAGGTTTCAGGTTCAACCCCCAACATCTCTTGAGATGCTTGAGGTAAATGCTCTCCTCCTTCTGGCTTTTTCAGGGCTTTTGTATTTGGCAGCAGACTTGCCCCTGCCCGGCAACATGCTAATTCCATGGGAAATGCTAATGGACTATGCTGCATTCACTTTATTTGGGAACCCTATGACCTAAGTTGATATAGCTCATTGAGGGCACTTCAGGAGCTGTGGATGAGGCAAAATTAAAAGAAGGATGAGGCCAAGTGAAGCCAAACTGAATGAATGCCTGAACAGGGGTTGTGGAAGATTCCAAGCATAAAATACAAGGCTTTCAGATACTTCGCCCTTTTGTGTTCTACAAAGTACAAAGGCCCTTCTCCATCTCTCTCATTTTCACCCTTTTGTGTTCTACAAAGGCCCTTCTCCATCTCTCTCATTTTCAGCCAACAAGATTCTACTTTTAGACACACACTACAGTTGAAAAGCTGGTTTAAAAGGTTGTTGAAGACAGAACAACACAAGAATGGTTGTTGTTTTAAAAAATCTAAATAGTACCCCCCCACCGCCTAATATAGCTAACTAATTTGTTCTGCATTAAGGTAAGCTCTACAAAATGGTTTTTATCATATAAGGTATCAGAAAATAAAGCCAATTTCTTCTTGGATTTTTAAGATAAAATTAAGCATTTCAAATTAACATTAGCAGCTTGCTTTACTTGTATTAATTTTATCAGATGTCAACAAAAGTTTAATAAAATTCTGTACTGAAGGGAAAAGCACACCTAGTTTTAATTATTTCCAAGCCTCTTGTTAATCTGTCCTTTTATTGAAGTTCCCATTGGTTGTGATTTTTGTATAGCCTGCTTTGTTTTGCTGTCCAAATAGACTTCTTAACTGCAAGCAAAGTAGGGCTTAAAAAGAGAAATCTGATTCACATTGTATAAATCATCAAGGGATGTTTTCATAGTCATTTGACCTTTCCAGGAAATAATGGAAAATGCATGTGTAGGACAATACATATGCGTGTGACTACTTTTGTTATGTTTGTGGTTTTTATATGTTGTAAGCTGCCTTGAGCATGGTTTTAACTTTGGAAAGGCGACATACAAATAAAATGATTAATCAACAAAGTTATTCTCATATGCAAAAATGTGCAGGTATCCAAATCTCTGAAGATAAAAATAATTTAGCCTTCCTTTCCCACTATTTTATCTCTTCTATTATAATAAATTTATGAATTACCTTTTACATATGCCTCAAGATAATTTACAGCCATATCATAAAACAGCTAAAAATCATGGTTAAAAATACAAAAACAAATTGCCATAGATTTAAAACGTAAGCAGGGACCTTTTCATTTTTCTGGAAAAGCTTGTTGAAACAAAAAAAAAATCTTTGTTTGCAGAAAATACAGAAAGTGCTAGACAGCACGTGACATCTCAGCAGTAAAACTATTCCATGGAACAGGGGCAGCCACATTGAAAGCCCTGCTGCATTTTGGGGACTTCAAGGAGAAACTCTCCTATGGAATCCAGTAACCTACAAGCAACTTGGTCCTGAGCTCTATAGGGCCTTATATTTTAGTACCCAATCCCTGAACTTGGCACAACAGCAGATTGGCAGCCAATGTAAATCCCACAAACGTGGTATTCTAGGCTGTTAGTAGTGTGCCTCCACAAGCAACCTACTGTAGTCACTGTGTTCTACCCTAGTTGAAGCCTCCAGACCTCCTTTCTTTTACAAAGTGTTGGCATGCTTGTTTCTTCTTTGTTAATATATTTTAGTGATTTTTGATGTACAAAATGAAAACAACCACCACCATGCAAGGTAAAAGGCTACTAATGCTTCGATCCAGAGATAAAGGGTGCTTCCAGGCAGGTGAGATTATTGTGGGATTGATACTCCTCAAGCATGCAAGTTTCTCACACTGTCCACATGACATTGTCTTCATCTAGATCTTAACTCCCTTAATCCATGAATTTACCGTTTCCATGAAAAATCCAATGGTTAAAAAACGCCCAACTGTTGCCAAGAGGATGTTTGCAATCTCGGAAACCCATTTGCAATATTAAGACCCATCTATAAGTACCCAAAGGCACCCTGTATAACCAATGGATAGGAGAGCTTCAGATACTTCAATTCCCCAATTTGGCAGAAGGTAGTTCTGAAGTAGGGACGCAGGTGGCGCTGTGGGTTAAAGCCTCAACGCCTAGGGCTTGCCGATCGAAAGGTCGGCGGTTCGAATCCCTGCGGCGGGGTGCGCTCCCGCTGCTTGGTCCCAGCGCCTGCCAACCTAGCAGTTCGAAGGCACCTCCGGGTGCAAGTAGATAAATAGGGACCGCTTACCAGCGGGAAGGTAAACGGCGTTTCCGTGTGCGGCTCTGGCTCACCAGAGCAGCTTCGTCACGCTGGCCACGTGACCCGGAAGTGTCTCCGGACAACGCTGGCCCCTGGCCTCTTAAGTGAGATGGGCGCACAACCCCAGAGTCTGTCAAGACTGGCCCGTACGGGCAGGGGTACCTTTACCTTTACCTTAGTTCTGAAGTTCCACATTATTACAATTGTATGCTAATTTATTCTGACAACATGAAATGGATATTTATTCAAAGTGTGCTCAGTCTATTCACCATACCATAATGCCACTGCTTTTCTTCTGGTTTTGATTAGTAAAAAGAGGAAAGCGTCACTGAGAAATCCACCACATGTTTTTCATTTAACATGCAAAGATGGTTTGGTTACTACAGTACATGCAATGTTTAATTTCCCCTGTCTTGGGGGGTGGGGGAAGGATATCTGAATTAAACTACAGTGGTACCTCGGGTTAAGTACTTAATTCATTCCGGAGGTCCGTACTTAACCTGAAACTGTTCTTAACCTGAAGCACCACTTTAGCTAATGGGGCCTCCTGATGCTGCTGCGCCCCAATTTCTGTTCTCATCCTGAAGCGTATGTAACCTGAGGTACCACTGTACAGGGTTTTTTACAAATGTGAATATTAAAATCTAGTAAAACCCTGTTAACTAAAGATTTCTTGTTCTACTGTTTATCACTAGATTAAGTAATTCAAGAAGTAAGTCACCTATTATGGATGGAATGATGGGAAAGCCCCTTTGGTTTGATTCAGAAAGGGCTCAGCTAATAAGTGTTATTTCCCCTGCTAAAAATGAAATCAGAATACAACCTGTTTCACCATCACCACACACACAAAAATTCAACATTTCAAATTCACTGCATCCTCAATGGTATCAAATGGGTAGCAATAAACCCAAAGTCCCACTGTTGATCCCATGAGCCCTCTTGCTTTGTCTCTTCCCTGAAAATGTACTTAACTGGTGGTGGTGGTGATGCAACAACTGGGAATATCTCACACAGGCCTCTGGGTGGTTTCTCAGTTCACCCCAGATAACTGGCATACTGAAATGGCAGCATTCCAGACAGCAAGGACTCTGGCAAACAGTTTTCCCGGATGACTAAATATTTAGTAGGGACTTTAGCTGCCTAGGAATCTGAAAGTCCCAGGGCTCTTTGCACCTTTGTGCTTCATGACAGTATCCCAGGGTCTGAGAGGCCCAGGGACATATGGTTTCCAGGCCACCTAATAGCAATATGAAGTGCAGTGCTCAGACACCCAAGGAAACTATAATTCCAAAGGATTCTGTAGATATTCCATCCAGACACAAGGGAGCAATGAAGAATTTGGAGAGGTCTCCTTGTAGTATCTACCACTAATAGATACATTTTCAGGGAAAGGTCTGGAATGAAGACACCATGACAATCTTATCATGTGATAGACACTGTGAAGTTTGGATGGAACTCATATTGAATTGGAGGCGAGGGGGCTCCATTAAAAAGCGCTTCCCTTCAGTACTTTACTAACTACAGGCAATCTTCATTTTGTGCAGAGGTTACGTTCTGGACACCCCATATGTTGGCAGACTGCATGTAAGTCCGCTCTGCCCCTTCCCCGTCCACTCTGCCCATTCATGACATCTTTATTTTGGGGCTATTTCTGGATTAAGTGCTGTGTATGCAGGCATGTGCAACTGCATGTCATTAAAGGTAAAGGGACCCCTGACCATTAGGTCCAGTCGTGGCCAACTCTGGGGTTGCGGCGCTCATCTCGCTTTATTGGCCGAGGGAGCCGGCGTACAGCTTCCGGGTCATGTGGCCAGCATGACTAAGCCGCTTCTGGCGAACCAGAGCAGCACACAGAAATGCCGTTTACCTTCCCGCTGGAGCAGTACCTATTTATCTACTTGCACTTTGACATGCTTTCAAACTCCTAGGTTGGCAGGAGCAGGGACCAAGCAACGGGAGCTCACCTCGTTGCGGGGATTCGAACCGCCGACCTTCTGATCAGCAAGTCCTAGGCTCTGTGGTTTAACCCACAGCGCCACCCGTGTCCCTAGGACACGTCTAAATTGGTCATTGCCTGTATAGCTCTTTGCAGCAGCTATCAAACTAGCCCATGAATAACAAGAATAAAGTTTCTTCACAACCAGAATGGTTAAATCTTTATAGCTACGACTTAAAATAACAACCATTTTTATGTTATCTTTACTAACATAAATTCTCATACTGCCTCCTAACATGAAGTCATGTACAATGTGCAAAGAAATGTAAATTAGGAATAATTACCTCATTTGCTTTTGTAATAAATCATATTAAAAGTTCAGATTCAGGATAAAGCTATTTGCCCTTCAGTTGCCTAAAAGGGGCAGGGAAATGGCAGCAACATTTCTGAATTGTTTTTACATGGAATTAATAGAAATTAAAACATTTTTGGAGAAGTTAATTGCCTCCTCGGTTCCTGAATGTCTGATTTCTTGGCGTAAAAGAAAAGCAGCCTTCTTTTCTGAAACAAATGTACCCCTCAACCCCAAACTTTTCCCAAAGACGGTAACTCACTGTCACCCAAATATCAAGCTCAGCTAATCCTGTTAAAGTAAAGACAAAAATCAGAACACGTCCTAGAGATTCCAAGTTTAGAATATTGTGATTTATAGGTATTCCCAGCCTAGCTATCTGCTAATCCAACTTCAAAAAACCAACTAGCACTCTTGCACTCAGCAGTCTTTTCAGGGTGGGCTTTTGCACTACTCATTCTGTTTATGAAGATAAAATGCCAAAGCAGCCCTAAATCCCTTTATTGGCTTTCGAAAGAAAGACCAAGATGTGGGTGGAAAATTAAAGGGGGGAAAAGTTTTTCATCACTACTGAGAGATTGGACACCAGCCCAAATCCTCTGAGCCTTAAAGCTCTGTGATGAAAAGAAATTAGTAAGCGTTCACAAAAATATTAAATGGTTAAATATATTTATGCCTTTCTATATATCTGTTTTGCTGGTTAAAATAATAGCCATGTTGCAAATGAATATATGTCATTAGGCATCCATCATGTGGCTGAGTGCAAATATAAATAATAAGAGGCATGAGATCTTTGAAATATGCTCCATTACATTTAATATATAGGGCTGCTCTGGGCAAAAGCAATTTTTCACCAGTGGTACGTCCTGCCCCAGCTGTCAAAAAGTCCATCTGTCCATTTTTTCCTCCTGCTGTACAGCAGGGTGGTATCAGCACAGAGGAGAGGAAGGATCAATGTACTATATGAGCACTGGGGCATTGTCTCTGCAGGAAATTGTCTTACCACCATATATTTTATTGCTATAACACAATGTCTACATCTTCATCACCTTAAATTCCTTACATCTTCCAAGGTCAAGGTAGCATCATGCTTCTTCCTCTCTCCCTCACAACAACACCATGAGGTACCTCTATCAAAGATGGTGACTAGCCCTAGGCCAGACATGTCCAACTTCAAGTAGGCTGTGAAATACAATCCAATATCAAAAACTGGCAGTGATCTACCACCCGGGGATGCGTGCAGGGTGGGCGGCAGGCTGCTTCCCCCGAGGGGGCAGGGGTGGGTGGGCAGGCACTGGCTACTTCCCCTGATGGTGCAGGTGCTGGCTGCTTCGCCCGAGGGGGCAGGGCTGAGTGCAGGGTGGGCAACGCTTCTCCTCCCCCCCCCAACCAGCGTGTGATCTCTAGATCTCTTCCTTGAAACCAGCTGGGCTGGGGATCTCTTGGTGACACTTCTCTCCCCACCCCCAAACAGCACACAATCTTCTTTCGATCTCTCCTCTGAAACCAGCTGGGCTAAAGATCTCTGGGTGATGCTTCTCCTCTCTCCCAACCAGTGTACAATCTCTCAATCTCTCTCTCTCTCTCTCTCTCTCTCTCACTCACACACACACACACACACACACACACACACACACACGGCATGCCTTCCCATCTGCATACGCCTATGCGCTCTTCCTCCTCCCTGCTCCCATCTCACACCGGCTTCTCTTTCTGCCTCTGTTGTGCGTGTGCTCGGCCCGCGATCGAACCCCGCGATCGACCAGTTGATCACGGTTGACAGGTTGGACTTGTCTGCCCTAGGCTATTCAGTAAGCTTCATAGCCAAGTGGTATTTGAACATCCCCATATCTGACAATCTAACCATGATATCACACAGTATGGAGCTGGTAACTCTAGTAAACCAGTAAGATACCCTATTATGCATGAAACTCTTAATTATATTAGTAGAGCCAGAAATCTTTCAGCTCGGTTGTGACCCTATCTGCTCCACACCTATGTGGGGCAGGTGGGCATGGTTTGATCAAAATAAGACAGGCAGGCTAAATGGGGAGGCCTGATGCACCCTACCTGGCTCCCAGGCCAGAGGTTCTGCTTTACATAACATATAGCTCCTTCAGCCATAGCAAATGCAATCTTACATTTTTGAGCCAAAACAAGAGATTGTGGAACACACAGCTTCTGAAGTTCCATATTAATCACTGAAAAATGAGAGTACTTCTTACTTGAGTGCTAACACCCCAAAATAAAAGTTGCATTATCGTAACTGCTAATAAACTTCATAAAGAACCCACAAGGCCAGCAAGTTCAGGCATACAAAATCCATCTGTCATGGGGAATGATTGTGCTTCGGGATGATCTTGCTCTTTATATAAACAGCTGATTCTTGCATAAAGCTTAGCAGAAACCAAAATATTAACTTGATTTCATGTCAAGTTATTTAATACTTTCTGAGAAGGCTGACTTGTCTTCTCAAAAGCTCATTCAGTTATATCTAAAATTGTTTTTTATCATGAGCTATGTAGGAATTAAGATTGCCGGAAGAAATATCAACAACCTCAGATATGCAGATGACACAACCTTGATGGCAGAAAGTGAGGAGGAATTAAAGAACCTTTTATTGAGGGTGAAAGAGGAGAGTGCAAAATATGGTCTGAAGCTCAACATCAAAAAAACGAAGATCATGGCTACTGGTCCCATCACCTCCTGGCAAATAGAAGGGGAAGAAATGGAGGCAGTGAGAGATTTTACTTTCTTGGGCTCCATGATCACTGCAGATGGTGACAGCAGCCACGAAATTAAAAGACGCCTGCTTCTTGGGAGAAGGGCAATGACAGGCCTAGACAGCATCTTGAGAAGTAGAGACATCACCTTGCCAACAAAGGTCCGTATAGTTAAAGCTATGGTTTTCCCAGTAGTGATGTATGGAAGTGAGAGCTGGACCATAAAGAAGGCTGATCGCCAAAGAATTGATGCTTTTGAATTATGGTGCTGGAGGAAACTCTTGAGAGTCCCATGGACTGCAAGAAGATCAAACCTCTCCATTCTGAAGGAAATCAGCCCTGAGTGCTCACTGGAAGGACAGATTGTGAAGCTGAGGCTCCAGTACTTTGGCCACCTCATGAGAAGAGAAGACTCCCTGGAGAAGACCCTGATGTTGGGAAAGATGGAGGGCACAAGGAGAAGGGGGCGACAGAGGACGAGATGGTTGGATAGTGTTTTCGAGGTTACCAGCATGAGTCTGACCAAGCTGCGGGGGGCAGTGGAGGACAGGAGTGCCTGGCGTTCTCTGGTCCATGGGGTCACAAAGAGTCGGACACGACTAAACGACTAAACAACAACAACATGTAGGGAGACCCATGTTGTTGGCAGAAGGAAGAGGGGAGCTGCCTGTCAGTCTCCATTCTATCTCCTGAGAATGAGGTTTCCATGGTAGCTATGGAGATCGGTTGGGCTTGGTTTCTGTCACTATCAGTAGCACTGGTGTGGGCAGATCCAGCACCCCGAACTCCATAGGAATGCTTGCACAATCTTCTCGCTTGGGACAGGAATAACTGGCCGTGTCCTGCTCTTTAAAAGTGAAGCAGGAGGAGTGTGCCAGGTGTTGGGACAATGTCTTCACTACTTCTTAGTATTTTAGAGCTCTGTCACAGACATATGAATTGTGTGCTCTGCACTATGAGCTAATGTTTAGACTGTATGCTGACTTCTTGAACAAAGTTTTCAGCTTTCCTTGACCAGGAAATCTGACTACTGTGTCCACGGGTAGGAGTCTGGAAAGAATTCAGTGTAAGTTATCCTAAGGCATAATATCAGAATGACTACCTTATCTCCAGGGCCATTTTCTTCCAACACCTGAGCAGCATGTTTCACTGGAATTCCCTTTTAGCAGCTGAACACCTCCATTTCCCAGTAGTAATTCCACAGTTAGGGCTTGACTTGCAGTAAGCTATATGGCATTGCTCCTGACACCCTCTTGAGATTTAAAGAAGTTGATCTACATGTGTACTATAATAATGGAGCTGCTTCCTATTAAATCTTTTAGAACCATTGTAAAAGAGCTATATATTTGGGTTGGCTCTAAGCATTTGTTTTTGCTATGTTTTTTCCTCACCTTAGTTGCAAGTGAATATTATGTTTTGGGGTTTTGGGGGGGCATTGCTTTAAATTTCCTATCTTAAATCTTTGGGATGCAGTGGATTACTTAAATAACTGCTCTTAATTTTGCCTGTTCCTAATCTCTACTTGTTAACTATACATGGAAAACTGAGTTGCTATATCAGTGGCAAACTATTTAATAATGGTATCTCCTGACTTGATATCTAAAAATCAAAGTGAGCAATTAGCTTGTAAGCACCAAACCAAAAAGCCTTTGGGGTCGGGGGAGGAACACACAAAATATGCTTTTAATTATATGCATGCAGTATCAACTTTGTGTGTTATGGCTGGACCATGAAATCTTTTGAGATAGGTTTAATCTGTTTCTAGTTAATTTTCAAAACACTGTAATCTCCTAGTCAGTAACAAACACTACTGCTAAATTTAACCGACAGAATTTAAAATGAACAGTACATTCTGTTCTTTTAGATACTTGGATAAGATGAACTACAGAAGGAAATGAATATTTTTGGAGTTTTTTGGTATGTGGCCTATTTTATTAAGTATTCACAATATACTAGAAGAAAATCAAGACTTTTATTATTATTCCTACAGCCTTTTTATATGCTGCACTGAAAGCCAGACTAAGAGAGAGACTGGTGATCCACTGAGTAGATCTCCAGTCTTTTTAAATTTCTGTAAAAGCCTGTAGGGTGTTTCAATTCAGATCAAGGCCATTGCACTAGAGGTTAAGGGGTGTATCCTTTCCTTCAACACCATTTTCCAAATGAAAATCCCCTCCACCAAGTACTTTACCCCATTAGGGAAATGTATGGGCATTTGTAGGGGAAAGTGCTGGCAGACTTGCTTGAGCATTAAGCATTATGGCACAAACCTCTGTTAAAGCAAAGGACATGATAAGGCTGACCCTCAAATTATAACACAGTGTTGTTCAAATACTTGCTGCTGTGCTTCACTTATAACACCAGTGATCCCTAAGTTTGGGCATGTACAATTCATACACATGCCAGACACATCTGAAAACAGTGTCCCTCTTCTGACTGGCTCATAAAGCTACATACCACTTTTAAACCCTTCACTGAGGTTTGCTGCAAGATGTGGAAATGAAAGAGACATTACAGTGCTAAAAACAAAACATTGCAGAACACACTAAATCCCTTTCGATTACACAAATTGCTTTTCTGGACAATGACCAACAGATTCACATCTGAAAACACTTGGTTGCAAGCAATACTACCACCTTCAGTAGGACTAGTATCAGGAAGGTGTTCTCAGGGTTTCTGCCAAATTAAGTGTGAATGAGCACATCCATAAATCTAAGCACATACGTAACTATATTTGCCAACTTGAAGATTTGGCTTGAAACTAATTGTGCATAATGTAACTTTACATTTTCGTTTTTAAACAAAATAAAGGCTCTGATATAATTTTTCCAATGAAAATATTTTTTCTGCAATTGCCTGTTGCAATTTAATGTGTCGGCAAATGAATACCAGTCCCTCTGCAGGGACTTTAATTGTGCTTAACAGAAACAAAACAAGTAAACAAGAACGCAAAGTATGGGAAGACCATTTTTCAGTAGGGTTTCTGTATTATTAGCGTCTATATATGGATGTGTTAGAAAGCCACAGCTTTAAAGAAAAGTTAACGTTATCCTCGTAAACACTCTCAAAACACAAAGTTAACATTATCCTTGTAAATATTCTCAAAATACATTTACAAAGGACAAACATTAAGTTTATGATACACAGAGAGATACTTTTATTTGTATCAAGTCACAGAATGGCTGGTTTCTGGCAAGGGTTGACTTGGTGAGCTTGCAAACACAAATATCTACTGAGCTAGGCCAAATTTTGGCTTAACACATCATCTAAACTGGGATTCATAGTCAAGCTCTTTCCTTACTAACCATAAGCTGTAGCCAAGGTTAGCAAAATAAATAGCTTAACCAACAGCCAGGGCTTGGACAGCAGAGTCAGCCAAACTTCAGCTTAAGTCAGCATAGCACAGCAATAAAAAATGATCAGAGAGCAAAGCAGCTGGGAGCTCCTCTCTGGGAGCTCACACAGTCTCACTAAGTCTGTGTTTGACTTAGTATGTTGTGTGACCCAGCTGGTTAAGTGGTAGCTTACAATGGCATACATATGACCAAGCGATAAGCAGATGGCCAGTAATGCCCTACCAAAGAAAATCTCAGCAATCCCCTGCTTCCCTGGATTTTGAATCAGGTGCATGAGTGTAGTAAGATTTTCTTCAGCTGTCACTTAGCAGGAAAATACAGACCACCCAGTTTGCTGAACAGTTACGTGCACATTATGGTTAGCCATTCCTTGGTCATCTGTATTCATTCATCTTTTCTAGGTTTATTTCACATGACAAAAGGCAGTATCAAATTTGAAGTGCAAAAGTCCCCTAAACATATCCGAACATTAATAGTGAAAGCAAAGTCTTTTTCCAGGATCTAATAATGTATTATTGTGCTTTCTGATTACGTTTTAACATGCTTGGTATTTTTATTGTTGCATTTTACCTCTGAGTGTAAATTTCTTCAGGACTGATATCAGAACTGATTATATATATTATATATATATATATAAACAGTGGGGAAAGAAATGTTGTTCAATGACACATAAGACCCATATTTCATAGTTGAAATTTGCCACTATGACATAGGGATGGAGAAGAAATTCAGTTTGGTTCTTGTTTTAATATAAATCTATCCAACTTGCATTTACTGAAACAATGCAAAAACCAAAACACAGGCATAACTTGAAATTCATACTTCTTCAAACTTTGCAATGCAAAATGTGTACAAACAAAAAATGTGTACAAAACTGTAAATTAGGGGGCAAATTGGTATAATATTGCATGTATTGGTGAATATAGCACACAGAATGCATTATGTTAGAGGAAATTGCTTGCAAAAATGTGTAAGGATAAATTGCATACAAAAATGTACATATTAGGAGAAATATGCACTAAAATGTAGACCAATTCTTGAGAGGTTTTCTTTAAAATAAATAAATAAATCACAAATGTGGCGAGGTGTATTTAAGATAGGAAAAAGGAGGAACAGAGGGAAATAGAAACTGACAGATTTGTATATCCCTACTATGTCATTGCTGTTGCACAACACAGTTGTAACATTCAGAATTTGCTACCAAAAGACTTGGATGGTTATCTCCACCATGGCAGCCTGATGGTACAAGTTTCTTAAATGTATATAACACTTCTGATATCAGTCCTAAAGAGATGGGTCTGGGGCTTTATTTCTTTCCATCGAGCTAATACATGAAATTTCACCTCATCTCTCCTTTATAAATAGAACAACAAACTGGACTAAGAACATCTAAGTACATATTGACAATTTCACTTTCACAAAGAAAACATAATTGCCCTAAATACAGATTTTACCTTGATCTTTATCTCATTTTTGTATGTATCAAACACATCACAGCTGAGGCAGAGCCCAAACAAGCATGAAAAAAATCAATGTAAAAATGTACAGCAGATAAGATGTACCAGTAACTTAAAACCTCTAATGCAGATGGTATTAGATGTCATAAATGATGGCATGAAATTGGTCCATGACGAATCAAGTATGCAATGGATGAACTCTTTCAAGGAAATAGGATTTCTAATGAATCATTCCCAAATGTTCCAAAACAGAGTACCAGAATGAATATTTTGGGTACTGGTATGTTTGTTGTCACACAAAATCACTATTATGCCTTTTGTTGTTGTTTAGTCGTTTAGTCGTGTCAGACTCTTCGTGACCCCATGGAAAAGAGCACACCAGGCACTCCTGCCTTCCACTGCCTCCCGCAGTTTGGTCAAACTCATGTTAGTAGCTTCGAGAACACTGTCCAACCATCTCATCCTCTGTCGTCCCCTTCTCCTTGTGCCCTAAATTCTTCCCAAAATCAGGGTGTTTTCCAGGGAGTCTTCTCTTCTCATGAGGTGGCCAAAGTATTGGAGCCTCAGCTTCAGGATCTGTCCTTCCAGTGAGCACTCAGGGCTGTAAGAATGGCTAGGTTTGATCTTTTTGCAGTCCATGGGACTCTCAAGAGTCTCCTCCAGCACCATCATTCAAAAGCCTACACTACTGTAATTCATGGCTTTTCAATAAGACTCAGTCATATATAGTGGGGTCTTAAGGTATAATTGCCCTTTCCCAGAGTGAAATTACTGCTTGTTCTTGTGGGGGGAAACAGACAATTTCATAGAAACCTGTAGTCAATCAAGTGTTGCTTGATTTGGTTTGGCTATGCAGGATTGTAACTTTAAAGCTATGGGTGCTTCAGACTGCACAACAGGGATGCAAGGGCCATTCAATTTTTATGGTTTTTTTTAAAGAGGGTACATCAATTTGCTATAGGGCCTTTTTATTTTAGTTGTAAAGGTAAAGGTAAAGGGACCCCTGACCATTAGGTCCAGTCGTGACTGACTCTGGGGTTGGGGCGCTCATCTCGCTTTACTGGTCGAGGAAGCCGGCGTACAGCTTTTACCTTCCCGCCGGAGCGGTACCTATTTATCTACTTGCATTTTGACGTGCTTTCGAACTGCTAGGTTGGCAGGAGATTTTAGTTGTACCTGAAGTTAAAACAACAGCCAACTTATTTCACTCAGAGGGAAGGTGTGAGGTTAGGGAGCAGATAAGGGAGTAACACCCACCCAGGAATCTCCAACTGAGATCCCATCACCTTGCTGTGTAGTGTCAGTAAGCCTAGAAGGTGTGTTATCATGTGTTGCTTTTCTGTCCCATAGACTGAGGACAGGTTTATAATACAGCATACTTCACTGTACAGTGGCCACAGTTGCCCTAGTCTCAGTAACATAAAAGGAATAATGAAATAGTATTAAGTTAAATTATACAGTAATCAAATCATATCTGTCACAATCCCTAAGTCCTCAGCCAATGACTGAAACAAAGCCAAAGTTTAAGTAGCTTAATTTACCTATATTCATGCTTTGTTGCCCTCTTATCTATCTCCCAGTCTCTTCTCCACTGTTACAACTACAGGTTGTAAGGTCCTCAGGGCAGAAAATAGTTGTTTTGCTTATGTTTTGGTACTTAGAACAGGGGTTACCAACCTAGCCTCCATGGGCACCATGGCACTCACAAAGACTTCAAACAGTGCCCCCGGGCCAGTTGCCCCAGACTCTGAGCTTTCACTTTAAAAAATAGACTAAAATTCTAACCTACCAAGAAAGAAACTTATGGGACAAAATGTGAACGTACCTTCTTTTTAGGGGGTTCTGTTAAATCAGAGTGGCACAGCTACCTTGTTTATTGTTCCTGGTCCCAAGTGTGCACATGCTCTCCATAAACAGAACCAGCAAGACATGATTGACTTTCTCATAGGGCTGTTAGAGGTGGTTGCTTCTCTAATTTTGTGTTATTCCATGTTTCCATGTCAGCCATTTTGTGTTATGCCATGTCTCCTCCATGGCAGTCATTTAGTGATTGGTACCCCCAGTACTCTCTCAAAATGCAAGTCCAAAAATTGGCAACCCCTGAAGTCAAAATATGAAAGAGGAGGAGGAATAGGAAGAAGAAGAAATCCATGAAGGAATTGCAAAAATTCAAAATCTAAAGGCATAGTTAGGACAATCTAGAGTTTGTGGAATCCAACACGGTTGGTCAGAGATTATTTGCAAAACAGCCTATGTTATTGTCTTCTAAACCTCCTAGGCAGAAATAAATTGAAAGCTTGCTGCCACAAACGGACCTGCTTTTTGCTGGATAGACCTGGATGTGACCTTGTGTTTGATGTCCTGCCAGTTGAAACAAGGAGAAAGAACCAGCCTCTACAACAACATTCTATTTAAAATAATCAAACCTGTTGAAATGGTGTCAAAAGAAATAACAACAACAAAAAAGAAAACCCGCCCTGGATGTACTTTTTAAGGGATTTAGGCCACAATGCTGATTAAAATTTAAAAATAGTAATACAGGGAGTTTGCCAAACACTCTGGCTGCTGTGGGAACAGTAATGTGGAATGAAGGCAGATAATTCAAATAGTGGATTCTAGAAAATGAGTAGAATGTCTGATGGCCTCTTCTTCAAGAGTGACAACCTGGGAACATGTGAGTGGCCCAGAAGTAGTCTAAAGGTATATGGTGTGGTTCTAGAGCCGACGTAAAAAAAAAGGTCTAGATTTGTAAGCCGGGTTAATGAGATACTGCTGGAAAACTAAGTGCAAGCTTCCCTGAAAAACAGCCTGGTATAACATAATGTAGAAATAAAATCTCATTTTATCATTCATGCCAAACTCCTTTGCATAGAAAAAACCACTTACATTACCACAACAGCCTAAAACTATCACTTAAGCACTGTTAGATCAGGAAGGTACCACAAGTTCACACACTTTCCCACGTCTCTCTTCTGCAAGCTAACCATTAAGAGGAGTTAGTGCAGTATCCATGCTGTGTCAGAGTCATAGCTAAAAATGTGCCTTTGAAAAAGGAATTTTTCTTAAAACATGTTCTACTTTAAATGAGCACTGCTCGGTCTCCAGACTCTTGATCATCTTGGTCGCCTTTCCCTGCACATGTTCCAGCTTGTCAATATCCTTCTTAAATTGTGATGCCTATAACTGAATGCAGTATTCGAGATGTGGTCTGACCAAGGCAGAACAGAGCAGTACTATTACTTTCCTTGATGGGAACACTATACTTCTGTTGATGCAGCCTAGGATAGCATTAGCTTTTTTGGCTGTCCATCCTATGTAATGCAGCATTTTCTAACACAACAGGATTTTGGGGCCATGCCAGGTTCCAACCCTGGTTGCACACTCTGAAAACCTTGCATGAATAATGCAGAGGTAATGCAGTTAGCTTCAAAAATTGAAGGTATAGATAATTCTTCTGAGAGTGAATGAGCCCAGAACATGGCCTTGGTTTCCTAACCATGGTTAGAAGTCTGAGAAAGTCACAACCAATAGTCTTGACTGAGGAACTCTCTAACCTCTCTTTTCAAGTGATGTACATTTTAAATTGTTTTGAGTATATAACTCAACAAGTCTTAAATGTATCTTGATCTAGAATCACCATACCAATAGGATTAAGTATTTTAGTAGGGAAATAGGTAGGAAAAACCTCCTTTAAGATTATTAATTTATATGTCACTTCTTTTTTTAAAAAACACACAGGGTAGCCGTGATGGGCTATTTATTTTTTAGATTCAGGCTGGATTTTTTTTCCAATGGAAAAAATAAGTTATGTTAGGTCTGCACAGTTTTATAAATAGAGTGTCATTTAATGACAGAAGGCCAAAAGGTTTCATTTTCCCTTCCTGTCATTTCCTATCTAAAAATTTCTCCTGCCAATGAGAGATGACAGATTTACAGTAAGTTCTTTGTTTTGGTTATCTCTCAGGTATTGAGCCATGAAACTCTGCCTCATATCAAAGTCATGTCATCATCTGTAGCTACAGGCTTTAAAAACCTTGCACTGGATGGTCTTTGTCTATATATGCTCATACTCTAGTAACAACTTTAGTCATAAATATATCTGAGAAACTAATCACTTGGCATCAGAACAAACTCTGCCTCACCTTAACTCTTTATGCGGCACTTAACTTGCTTATAAGTTAATGCAAGGCAGATTTTGGTCTAGGCAGACTTAGGACAGAGGCATCTGCTATTTAGAAAAAGGTCTTTCTTGCATGTCCAAGTTTGTTCATGTAAAGGGTCATGGTTGTAATTGTTCCTGCTAGTTCAGATATAATTAAATAATAATAATAATAATAATAGGAATATAATGAAAGATAGGAAAGACAAAACAGGAAAGGTAATAGATGGTTGTTTCGTTCTTTTTAAAATTACCCAATTACATACTTTTATCTTCAAACAGAAATATACTGACATCTATAAAGTTAGCAAAACAATCATCAATAACTTCTCTTGGCTTTCACCTTGAGTTCTATTTTGATTCTGCCTGCAACATTATTCCACTTGTAACACCTGTCTCTTGAGTCCTTGACCTCTGAACTCCTGAACACGCTTCATTTTGATCGCAACTTCCATTTGTTGCTTGATGTCCCAGACATTAGTCATAGCAACTCTTCCTTGAGCAACTGACTAGGAAGTCTCATGGTTCCTGAATTGAGATTAGAGTCTGAGGGGGAAACCCCTGAAGACCTCTTGGAGGAAGACTCAAGACCTATCAATGGTATTTGAGGTAAAGAATGGGAATCTACTAGGCAAAGACTCCCAGTTGAAGAAGTCAGAAGACACAATCAGAGGTGCCACAGCCCTTGGGCACGAACCATTCTACCACCCCCCTTTAAATGCTCTGTATGGTCAATTGAGGACCAAGGGATTTAGAAGTCATCAGGTCTTTCTAGGGGAAGCTGATCTCTGAACCTTGCTGGAACAATGCCTGCCTTCTGAAATATTTATACATATTAAATCACTGGGCTGCATTCAATGCTGTCCACGCACAAGAGGAATGGACTTCCATCTGGGCAATGGGATTTTCCCCTCCCCTTTCCCATTCTGCTCTGAAGATTTTGGGGGAAGTCCCATTTTGCAAGCAGAAGTCCTCTTGCACAGTGTTGGATTGTATCCAATACACACAGAGCAGTCTGGCCTTTAATTGGGACAATGAAAATCTTTTTATGTATCTGAACCACTGATGAACTGAGCATAATGAAATACTTAAGATTCATTTGGTATTTTGTCAGAACAATGCTCCTGGCCCAAAATCTGCCAATATAAATTTTAAATCTGTAAACATGTACAGTATAACTTTACTTTTAAACTTGAAGGAAGAAACAAGATAAAAGTCTGACCCTGCTAAATATAGGACTGGATCCAGTTTATGAAATTCATCTGCAGTTCTTACTTTGGAGATCTGAAACTACTACAAAGGCAGATGGAAACAATAAGCAGATTCGGCAGATGAGATTTCCTTTATCTCTGAATTTTGTAGCAATTTGTGTTACCAAAAAAGTCAGCATCAAATAAAAAGCTTAAACTGCTTAGGATGTTTTTCCTCCTTCAGATATTTAACCTAATCCTAGCTTTAATTAATTTAAATCAGCTGCTTCTTTTCATACCCTTGCTAGCTAAGTTGAACACATTGCTTTCACTTCTTGATGACACCTGTCCATATCTGCTCCTCCATTCTTGATCCAATTGATCCAATTTTAGACATACTGAGCAAAGAAATCAAACTATGGCCAGGGAAGATTGGAGTGACAGAGTCACCACACCCAAAGCCTTGCTAGCTCATGACAGTCAGAGTACTTCTTCTTCTTCTTTTTAACAATCCAGTATAATTTTCTTTAAGGTCACTAATGCCTTGCTAAACATAATACCAAGAATCACAGAAAGCCATATACATGCAGCATATCCTTTGACAATGTTGAGTGTTATTTTCTACCAAATAGGCCACTGGTCATACAAACAGATTTTGCTGCCCTCTAGTGGGAAACAAAGGTTTCCAGCCTACCAGAAATTTCCTGTGGAAATTTATTAAAAAACAGGTACAACACAGATAATCTGTCTGCATCCTATAACCTTTGTATTGATTGCCAAGGTGATAAAGCAATGTGGATACTTACCGGCAAGATGAATACAGTTTAGTTTATACAAGCCAAATTGTTTTTGTATCTAATAAAATATCTTTTTAAAAAGTGTTATATTCTTGTTTAAAACACACACTAAAATTTGTTATTTGCTAAAGAAATATTCTAAAATTTGAATTTTCTTCTAACAATGAATACACAAATATAATATTATAAACAACTATTGAAAAGATTAACATTTGTTCCAGCATCAAACACAGAACTGGACTGCATATTTGAGATGTGATTAAAATGGATTCTCTCAAGAACACAATTTTGTTCACAAAGCAATCTGTACTACTACTACTACTACTACTACTACTAATTAAATTTGTATACCGCCTTTCCACCAAAGATCCCAGAGTGGTTAACAATGGAAAAATACAAAATGAGAATACAAAATACATAATAAAACTAATTGCATCTATTAGAACAGTCATGTCTGTGCCATATGTGAGCAATGATACAAAAGGCCTATATAATGATATTTGGGTGGGGGCATGGATTATTTGCATGGGGGGGATGATATTCAATGAAACATGAAAGTACCTTTAACATTCTGAACAACTGCAGACATCAGGGCTGCATCAATAGGAGTATAGCATCTAGATCAAGGGAAGTAATAGTGTCACTGTATTCTGCTCTGGTCAGACCTCACCTGGAGTACTGTGTCCAGTTCTGGGCACCACAGTTCAAGAAGGACACTGACAAACTGGAACGTGTCCAGAGGAGGGCAACCAAAATGGTCAAAGGCCTGGAAACGATGCCTTATGAAGAACGGCTAAGGGAGCTGGGCATCTTTACCCTGGAGAAGAGGAGGTTAAGGGGTGATATGATAGCCATGTTCAAATATATAAAAGGATGTCACATAGAGGAGGGAGAAAGGTTGTTTTCTGCTGCTCCAGAGAAGCGGACACGGAGCAATGGTTCCAAACTACAAGAAAAAAGATTCCACCTAAACATTAGGAAGAACTTCCTGACAGTAAGAGCTGTTCGACAGTGGAATTTGCTGCCAAGGAGTGTGGTGGAGTCTCCTTCTTTGGAGGTCTTTAAGCAGAGGCTTGACAACCATATGTCAGGAGTGCTCTGATGGTGTTTCCTGCTTGGCAGGGGGTTGGACTCGATGGCCCTTGTGGTCTCTTCCAACTCTATGATTCTATGATTCTAAACATTAGGTGCAGCAATGAAACTGCAAATGATCTAAAACTGCTGCAAACTGAGGACAAAGACAACAAACTATATCACTCAAAATTCAATAAAACAGTTTGCTTTTCCCAGAAAATGCCAGAGAAGAATGTCAAAGGCATTTTTTCAGCTTCTTTATTTTTAAAAATAGGCTGCCAAATGACATATCAGCCATGTTCACAAGACACATTAAGCCACACTTTAGGTGCAGGGGTGAAGAATTGGATTCAGCCTGAGGGCAGGTTTTCCTCCTATGGGGCAGCATGGACACATGGGCAAGGCCTCCCATCTGTCAATCACCTGGTATACAGTGACATCAGCTGACCAATTTTCCTCTGCCAATGCAATTTGGAACTGAACCACGTGGCAAAGGCACAGAGCTTTGCAGGCATCAACAATCAGCTGATTATTGTCAGGCAGTGCTTGCAGAAGCAGTTTTGCAAGCACCAATGATCAGCTGATTATCAGTGCCTGCAGAACACTGTGCTTTTCAAGTGGTGCCAATCAGCAGCATGGACTGGTCAAAAACAACCTGGTTTAGAGTGATGTGCCTAAGTCACAGCTTGCATGCTTTCCTCTTCCCTCTCCACCACCTGCACAGTTCGGAGGAAGAGTTTAGGAATTTCTGCTTCCACATTTGCTTAGCCAATTTGTCACTTTGCTTGAGGAGTAGTAGTAGTAGTAGTAGTAGTAGTAGTAGTAGTAATTTAATTATACCCTGCCCGTCTGGCTGGGTTTCCTTAACTAAGGTTTATTTAAAACAAGTCAACTAAAACAGAGCCACTGCACTCTCAATGTGCTGAAACAAAATTTGAAATCTTATATACTTGATTAGTGTTACTTAACTTTTCAAAAAAGAAATAGGAACTTCCCGTTTCCTCCAAAGTAATGTGTTTGAATTGTGCAGAGCCATTCCATCTGCTGTTAGGATCACCATTACTCTGGTATCATTATGCAATGAAATTTTCAAAAATGTATGAAGATTTTAAATGTAAGACACAGCAGAAAAGATTAATTAGAAATATTTGTTGATTCACTTGAGCTTCACTTGCATTACATTGCTATCCTTGCAGATTATCAGGCAAAGAACCGTCTGTTGTGAGAAACAAGCAGCAGCAAAGGAAGCTTAAGAGGAAGGAAAGCTACCCAAAAAAAGATGAGGTACTTCTCAAAGCCATTCAAAAAGTTCTGACAGACTCAAAAAGAAAATAAAGGACTTTCAAGTACAGTTTTTAAAACCTTATTTTAAAGGGTAAATAGCTATTTGAATCCTACTTAAGGGGGGGCTGTTGTGTTTATTATTGAAAGAAAAGCAACGTTTACAGCAGTGATCCTATCACTTTAAACTGGCAATAAATTTTAATAATGTATCTGTTTTCACAAGAGCTTTTGCTTTCAAGCTTTCTGTGCTAAATACAGCACTAATTCAGCTATATTACTTACTGTTATTTATTGTGACATGTTTTGAGAACTCCTGTGAATTATTTTATTCTTCCAGTGAGGATGCAACTGGTAGATTTGCCTAGATTCTCTTCCCCACCTCCACTCCCATGCTTATTTTAAACAGATCTTTGGAATGAGTGATGACATGTGTGCAAGGGGAGTCCAGGAACAGGAAAAGGTGAAATCTTCCCACTTCAGGCCTCAAAAGACTTACATTTCAATCCAGCCCCAATGCATGGTTGTTGATTTTCAGAACAATGGAGTCTTCTCTAACATATATTAAGCAAACACATCTGTGTTGTGAATTATGCAGGTAATTGTTTTATGGTTGAGGGCAAGTTCAAATCTGAAAGATCAGGGAACTGCATCACAGTTGTGCAATGTCTTCAGTTATTTTCTTTTATTCAATCATTTCCACAAGTGAACTAGCCCAATACATAAGGCTTGGTGTTCCTTTACCATACACATCTCAGCACCACACATTTGGTGGCCTCATACATCAAACTCTTAAGCCCACACAACAATACTTTTAACTGACAGCCCCTTCCTGTTTTGGAAAGCTTAAGGAACTTCTGCTGAGACTAGATAATAGGGTTATCAAAAGGCAAATGCCTTAAGATCTATTCCTGCATTCAGACACTATTCTGCACCGACATGCAATTTATGTAGTGATTAAGCCCTTTAAAAATAAAACCAAATTGCAGCTGTTTTGCATGAGTGTCAACCAAAAGCCACCAGAGGTAGCAGTTCTGGGGAAGTTTAAATAGATGGCATCTGCCTGTGCAAAGGACATATCATGCCTGTGAAGAAAGTTGTATTTACAGCTGGGACACATGGTGCAAAATGAAAACAGGCAGCAGTGATGTTAAAGGAATATCACCAACAAAAGCATTCCTGTTAAAAATTGATCTGAGGAGCTGAAGAAACTGCTTGCATTATGTGTTTGTGAGATCTTAAAAGAATGGCAATACATCTGGGCTGTCTATTCACCCTACGTTTGAAACTAGATATTCAATAATCTAAGTGAGCAGAGACAAAAAGATATGGATAAACACAGGATTAAGTTTCAGAAGTGTACAGATTTTTAATAATGTTAGTTTGTACAATAAGCTGAAGTGTAGAACAATAATAGAATTTAAGGGAGAAATTGATCTAATGCACCTTTTATGGAAGGAATGGAGAACATGTAGCCCTCCTAATGTTATGGACTCCAACTTCCATCTTCTCTGACTCTTTGCCATGCTCTCTAGAGGTGATGGGAGTTGAAGTCCAACAATATCTGGAGGGTTGTGGATGCTTTATCCCTGTTTTACAGCCCAATATTTTGTCTATTCAGAATTACACCCCTCTGTATTTAATGATTCCAGGTAACTATGCCTAGGACTTAAATCTTAATCCCTTCTTAACCTTGAATACTTTAGTATTGATTCACAAGTATATGCCGGAGCTAGGGTTGCGACCTTTGTTCTGGCAAAAGACAGGACAGGAAAGGGCGGTGCGGTTGGCCCCCCCCCTTTTTTTTTTCATCTAGTGCTGAACTGATTTCAAAGCAATCCATTACAATCTACTGCAGCCTAACAGGATGGCCTCTCTGGAATTTGTCTCTCTCACACACATATTTGTAAATCTGTCTGTGCTTGGCTTAAATACATGAACTTCCACACACCCTTTCAAACACATACATTTGGAGATGATCCCTAACTTGGTAGAGGCGGGGGGACGGGACACCTGAAATACGGTACTGAACTGTATCAATACAGAACGTAGCATTTGAAATAATAATTAAAAGTTGGTCCATTAGAAGAAGGAAAAAGAACCCTCCAAAATCCACAGTTGGACATATACTTTACTAGGACCTGCCAAAGTGTTGTCAAAACATCCTTTTGCAAACAAATGAATTTCAACAGGAAAAGCAGAAGGCAAATAAAACGAACCTACCTTGTCCTGGATTAACCGCTGCTGGCAGATTGTCCCAATCTAGTGCCCAACTAGGGCAAGGATGAGGGGAAAATGTTGCTTCAATACCACTTTTCTGCATTTAAGAGGAGGGGGGGGGGAATCTTAAATCAGCTAAATAGGAATGTGAACTTTGCAAGTACTGTAATGATGCCCAAATGTTATGGAAAATTATGTTTGTTAAACAGCACACGTAAAATACAGAGCCACTCTGTTTGTCTATCTAAACATGCTCACTGGGACTAAGGGGAGTTGCAGTCCGAAACATTTGGAGTGTATCAGGCTGGGGAAAGCTGGCAAACATGAACCAGGAAATCTCTAGTTCAAATCTCAGCTGAGCCATGAATTCAATATTTGGCTAGGCACCTGTTCTTTCAACCTCAGTCTCCATCTGCAGTATGGTTATAATGTTGATCATCTTTGCAGAGCTGTTGTAAGGGTTACTTGGGAGTTTTGTCTACTTCAAATGAGCTGTATCAGTATTACAGGGTCCTCCCCCTCCCTGGTAGGATTATACCATCAAACAAAACACAACCTATTTTTAGTGACAGAGACCTTTGATAGAGAAATATGCTTGATATTGCAAGAAGCCAAATAAAAAGTATCTATTATGGATGAATGCATTGAAAAGTGCCTATTTTGTGTTAAATATGTGTACAATTTAAATGCTGACTTTTTGTGCATTCTTTCAAAATATATGCACAATCCATTCTATGACTCAGTGCCAGTGAGTGAGTGTGTTGTGTGTGAAACTATTAAGTTACCATTAATTTTGTCATGGTTGGCCTTGGTCCACCTATAAATGAAGTGTCTTCATGCTCTTCCTCTGGCTCATCAGAAGCCGTGCAGATAAACTGCATTTGTTCATCTGATAAAGAGACCGAGCCTTGATGGGGTAAAAACTGCATATTGCATTTGGCAGCAGCTCTCTTTATTCCAGGTACTTCCTGAACTCTCTGGAACCAACTAGATATCAATGGCAATCTTAAGAAGTTCTCTTGGTGTTTCTTGCTGAAACCCTGCAAGGAAGAAAACAAAGCTCTGGTTATCAGAGAAAATTTATGAACCTACCTGATGTACAAGCATGAATCAAGCATGTCTCTGTTATCTTAAGACATTCACTACCTTGTGGGCTTACCCAGGAATATATTGGCTTTCTGCCTCACTCAGATTCAAACTGTGGAGTGGTAGTGGTGGGGTTGTACACAAAGAGAGATTCTCATGCCTAACTTAACCACTATGACTACAAAGAGTGACATAATAGATTAATGGATTTAAAGCTTAAAAATAAATAAATCAGAGCCACTACAGGAATAGAGCTTTTAGTGGTGCCAGCATTGTGGTTCTACCAGTCTGCAGGGGCTGCAGTCCTAAGCACACTTACTAGGGAGTAAGTTGCATAGAACTCAGTGAGACATACTTCTGAGAAAATATGCTGAGAATACATAAGCTCCAAGCGATTCATCTCTTCCCAACATCTACTAGATAAGGTTGACAGTTTACTGGGAAGCAACACACATAAATGTGTAAATCCTTACCAAAAAATGATGGATGCATGGAAAGAGGACTACATCAGCCAAAGTGAAGTATAGCCCTTCAGCAAAAACGTGTTCCAAGAGTGGCAATTCAGATGTTTTCATCTTCCTAATATGAGAGCGCTCCCTTTTGGCAGCAACTGGTGTTTTCTGCACAGTTAATTTAGATAAAGCTAAACTCAGTTCCAGTTCTGCAGGAGAGGAGTCCAGATTTTCTGCTAATCTTCCCTCTTGTGAAGAAACATCTTTACATGCTTCCTTGACGAATGTCTTTTGCTGTTGAACTTTCTGTCTTCGAATTTTGTCATCATTATGTACTCTTACAGGCTCTCCCAGCTTCTTTTCAAACTGTAATACTTCCTCCGGAATACTCTGAACCTGATCCGAAGACACGCTCAGAAAGTTTTCAACTGCCTGAGGGATGCTGATTTCACAAAGTCTGGTCCATTCACTAACCTGCAAATAAATAGGATTAATCAGTTGACTGTTTTCCAGGCCTTTCGTAATAAGGTGGTGAACCTGTGGCTGTTAAGGTGCTGTGGGACTCAAAACACTCATTAGCTCCATCCAGCATGACCAATGGTCAGGGATGATGGGAGTTGTACTGCAGACATATATTAAACTTTGTTCAGTGAATAGCCTAACTGGTCACTTCTGCATTAGGGTCATGCACTGAACAAGGTTTAATATATGTGAAATCTATTATGAGATAGATTTACGAAAAAATAGAAATACTCACTTCAGCACAAGCCTTCAAGCAGGTCTTTTTAAATCCCAAGAGTTCCAAAATGTCCTCTTTTGACGGATCTGCTTCATATGTTTTTTGTACTATGTGCCTCAATACCACAGCAAGTCCTGCTCGACAAAATCTTCCATTCTTCTCGACAACAGCAGGTAAACAGCAGCTCTGGACCACCAAAGGAAGTTGACATCTTTTGATGAAGCAAATATCCAGGTCCTTGGGAAATACTTTGTCTTTAGGCTGGGCATCTGAAGCTGTTTCACCTGGCAGTACTAAAAATACTCTGAATGTCTTGCAGTCACAGTATGACAACAAAAACAAGGATATGGAGGTGTGTAGAGGAAAGACACAATCTGCATTCTGATTAAAGTAGTCCAGGTACAGGTGATCTTCAGTCAATCCTTTCATTTTTTTCTTAAAGGAAGAAATGTGATTAATAAAATTATAAAAGGTTTAATATAAAGCTATGCAAAGCAAAAATGAAGATGATCCAGAACACAACCCCTGCACAAATTGGGGGTTGCCTGTATATATAAATAAACAGAAACAGTAATGCCTAAAATCCATCAGTTTCTCCCTTTCTCAATATAGTATGCAAATATTAATTAATCTTTGTTGTTACTGTTTCTAAATGGATTTTAATATTCTGCATTTTGAGTATATTTCTTATTGTGTTTTGAAAGGTAGGACAGTTAAAATAAAAATAAAAACAATAAATATTGCCAAGATTGTTTCAAGGTCACATAAGAGAAGGGTCTTCTGAAGCAAACATTTGATTATTATTAATGAAATGCACTTTTTGGAGGGCCATTATAGGGAGGTCACAAAAATTAGTAATGCATATGCAATTCTTTCAAGTATAAAATATATTTGGTTCCATCTAAATGTTACTCAGAGCAGACATAGACTTAACTATTTTTAAATCTCAATACATTGTGGTTATTCTTTTTGTTTATATATATATATTTTAAAAAACCCCAAAAGAAAATCAAACTAAACTAAAACCAGAATGGAGGGAAGCAATAAGACGAGAAGAGGGGTCAGCATGCATAGGTTTTGTTCACTTTCAATGTAGATGCATCATAAAAAACCTGTACATTCAACTAGGGCCAGAGTTCAGTACAGAATTGCCACAGAGCATGATAAGTACCAAATTTACGTAATCTGTAGCTAGTTCATGTATGGAAAGCAAGAATAGATCTTTTGTCCATTGTTGGATTGTTTGTCCGTTTACTTTTCCAATGTTGTAAAATGATATGTTTGGCAACCAACAGAGCACAACTAATCCATTTCCGTTCCCTGGGGTAAGCTTCCACACAATAAGGAGGTGTTATATCAAGGCCCTTTTGTCCATAAATTTTAGTTGTTTCCAGAACCAAGTTGATATGATCAGTGTGACCTCTGTCCAGAATTGGAAAATAACAGGATAGTACCACATCATGTGAAATAAGGAGAGTATTGACTAAATTAAATCTAGATAGCTCAATGGATCTATTCTAACTTTGTCCACATTCAATCCACTGTAATTTTCTACTGACAACCAAGACCATTAATATCCCTATCATTGGCTTGGATCAAAATATGCAGTTCTGCTAGCAGAAAGCCTCTTCTGCTCAGGGAAGACTCAATTTATGATAAATCCAGAGATGTTCTTCCATTTTACTGAAGACCTTTGTTTCATAGACATATGCTACAGGCATCCTTATTCTCAGTTTCTCATACTGTAACACAAGCCCTATATACTATGGTAAAGGTAAGGGTAAAGGGACCCCTGACCGTACTTGCACTTTGATGTGCTTTCGAACTGCTAGGTTGGCAGGAGCAGGGACCAAGCAATGGGAGCTCATCCCATCACGGGGATTCGAACCGCCAACCTGCTGATCAGCAAGCCCTAGGCTCTGTGGTTTAACCCACAGCACCACCCGCTCCCTATATACTATGGTAAAGGTAAAGGGTAAAGGGACCCCTGACCATTAGGTCCAGTCGTGAACGACTCTGGGGTTGCGGTGCTCATCTCGCTTTACTGGCCGAGAGAACCGGCGTACAGTTTCCAGGTCATGTGGCCAGCATGACTAAGCTGCTTCTGGCGAACTAGAGCAGCACATGGAAACGCCGTTTACCTTCCCACTGGAGCGATACCTATTTATCTACTTGCACTTTGACATGCTTTTGAGCTGCTAGGTTGGCAGGAGGAGGGACCAAGCAATGGGAGCTCACCCAGTCACGGGGATTCGAACCGCCGACCTTCTGATAGGCAAGCCCTAGGCTCTGTGGTTTAGACATATACTGTGGTGCTACATCTTTCACTACATAGCCCAAGAATTCACAAAAACCTAAGACTTCAGTCCTGTTTGCTAGAAGTAAATCTAACAAACATTCTTAGGATTGCAGCATTAGGCTGAACACCTAAACACTTCCTAGGGAATAAGCACTAATATACCTGGTGAGACTTATTTCTGAGTAAACTGGAAACTTGTACTGGGTTGCATTGTAAGACATTTTCTCCATCTGATCAAAGTTATTCAGATCAAAATAATTACTTTTCTTAGTCTACAGTATTCCTGAATTGCAAGGGGTTGAACTATATGACCCTTGGGGTGCCTTCCAACGCTACAATTCTATGATTCTATGATTTCAATTAAAATTACCTTAGTTCTTGACTGAAAACTCAATTTCTGCTCTACATTATTTTGAAAATAGTTGAACACACGGAACATTAGGGAATAAATTATATGCACAATTAGTTATGATTCTGCACCAATTATATCTGATTTATGGAGACTATATGCTTAGGATCCTAGACTTGAACATTAGTACATATTTAATAAATCCCATTGACTGTCTTTTTTTTTTTTTAATTACAAATCAGGCTGCAACTCTTGGACGCTAGATGGCACACTTTCAAAACAATTGCAGCTGAAGAACATAATACCATATTAAAAAAACCCTTTACTATACCAAGAACTGTGATTATTTATTCATAATATTTTTTTTCATCTTTAAGTAGAGCTGAAGTGTGTTATCAGCCAATACAGCTACAACAGATCTGCACTGATTTTCCTTTGTATTAATTGTCATTGTTTGTCCAGATGCTTTGCACTGAGGGATGTTTGTCTTATCAAATGCTAATGTTCTGTGTAAACTGTGTCTGGAACTATGTAAAACTTGCTAATTCCTCAGGAATATCACACCTTGGCCTGCCTGAGCCACAGTAACCCCACCTTATGTGTGATGTAATTTCTGGTTGTTTGTCTTTCTCCATGCCAAAATACAAACCCTTAAAAGAGATGTTTCTTCTTGCTTCTGGGTCTCTCTTGCCTCCTTGATAGGAGGCGAGAGAACTCTGTTGCAACAGAAAAATAAAGATCTACCTTGCTTTCACTGCATCCTGCCTCCATCCATTCACCTCTGACCGATCATAGACTTAGGGGACTCAGTCCCTTGTGTAGGAGCCATCCTAGTCTCATGTAGGACCCTGGTAGAGACACATGCCCGACTGGCATGTTCTCTCCCTCCTGGTCGATCGTTCAGGAGCTTCAAAAGCTTTCTTCTGCAAGAACATCACAGCGACTGATGCCAACAGACATCAGCACACTTAGGGATCTGCAGAATGTTTGCAGTTTGCATAACAGAACTCAATAGCTCAGCATTTGGCTAATCTACATTTATTTACATATAATACACTTGGAGCATTCTGACTTAGCTCCTTCCTCTTTCTCATCAGACAGCAAAGAGAAAGAACAAGGACAATAGTCCCACTTCGCGGAACACAGTAACACAAACATCCTGTCTCCGTCACTTCCCACTCTGTGGAGTCAAAACATACACCGTCATGTGACAGACAACAATCCCATGACTGCAATCACGGAGCAGGAATCTTAACACCTTGGGGAGTTGGGCAGTAAAAGCCAACCATCCCTATTTTTCTATATCAACCCCAAAGCTCCAAATATTGGAAACAATTATCTTTCAGAAAAACACTCACCAATTAAAGAGCTAAATGTTCCAAGTGATGGTGTTTTACTGTTCCCCTTTTCAACATCTGTAGTTCAATTACAAAGTTTTAATGGCAGTTGCCTATGAAGGATTTAATCTCCATCTCCACCCTGTTTGCACACTGATCCCTGTAGAGAAAGTCAATCCATTGTAAAGTTGAAATAGAATTAAATTGTTGCCTTTCCCAGTTTTTCAAGTCAGTAAAAATACAGCCTCTTCCATAAGGATACTACTGTATATCTTTTTAAAAATATATTTCATATAAAGAAGAAGTCATACTCATCCAGAGCAGGCTAACTGAATGCTGTCCAGGGCTACATTTATATGATTTCTAATGGCACCTATTTCTGAGTAAAAATGCATAGTTAATGCTAAGTCTCTTAACTTGAAAATAACTCACATTGAAGCAAACTTATAGCTAAATAGAAATAATTTTTTTTAAAAAAAATCAAAGTCTAGAGGGATTTAATAAGAATTGTTGGTGTAGTCAAATCTGGAAAATTAACTTGAAAATTAAGGTGGAGAACAAAGAAAAAAGTTTTTAACTATGTGGCAGAAAAAAAATATATATAGAAAATGATAACCATGTTTGAATGCCTCCTGTGAAATATGCTACTACTTGAAAATCTTTGTAATTTTTCAGCTTCAAGTTAGAACATGACTTCAAGGACAATATACCAATATTTATAAATAAAGGAAATGTTTACCACCCTCAAAGATCAGTAACAATAATTATTATTCCCAGGAATTGTGAATGAAATCACCAAAATTTGTATTTAAAAAATATTATCATCTGTGTGGCGTATGTTTATTTTTAATTCAATTGTATTGCTTCTTAACTTTTGTATGTCATTGAAATATATGTTCTTGGTTAAAGAAATATAGAAAAAGAAATATAGAAAAGATTTTTACTTCTGAGTAAACATATTTAGGAAGTGACAGTACTGATAAACGTTATGAAGAAGCTGGTGCATAAAGGGTGTGAGCAGCCCAATGATTTTATCCGGAGTTATTCAACGCATTACTGAAATGGAGTATACAGCCATGTTTTGCAGAACAGGAAGATCTTTTAACTGCTAGTTCTTCCTCTCTCCTGTTTAATACTGCATGAACTGAGCAATTACGGACCCCTCTCAGCAAACCCTAGGGACGTGATTGTCTCTCGTGTATGTCTGCAGCCTCCGCTTTCTAGTTGGTACTTGTGAGCAAATGCACCATTTATCCTTTTCTTTCACATTAGCAGTGCACTAGAGTTTGCAGAAGAGGGACACAGCTTTCTACTACACTTTTAAACTCATTCTGTGGAGAGCAACAAGGTGACATTCTCAATTAAGAGTGTGCCTAAGGCAACAACATTGTTCCTTATTCACAGAGGGCTTCCGAGCAATGAGTAGAGTTCCATTCAGTGGAGATAAAAATAATAAATTCTGCGAAAATACAGAAGAACCACCAGGCAGATAGTTCTTCATTCTAGCTTCTTCTGTTGTTTGTTATTACTGTATTTACTCGGATCTAATGCTCACCATTTTTGGCCAAACTACGTTGCAAAAATTGAGGTGTGCATTAGATTCGATGGCACATTAGACTTGAGTAAATACAGTACTTAAGCTTTTATCTACATGTCCATTGTTAAGTTTCACAATGGGTTAAACGTCATCATTCCCATTTGTTTATTTGATTTCTGTGTCACCTTTCCTTCAAAAAGTTCAGGGCTGGACATATGTACAGGAAATGTACAGATCTTCCACTTTCTGGCCCTCCACTTTGGTACCTGAGCTCCAGACTTAAACTTCCTCATGGCAATCACAGAATTATCGATAATGGTGTTATTGGCAATTAACATAATTTATTTAAGAGGTGGTCAAGAGCAAAAACATTCTGGAGCATCTCAGCCTTGTTTTGGAAGCTTAATGAACAACCCTATGCAAAGGAGCTGAAATTTGCTGCAAACACTGTAGTACATGATTTAAAAGTACACTTTGGCCTAAATCTTAAATGTAATAATACTACATTCAAAAAGTCACTGGTTATACACAAACAGGTGCACCTCAATACAGGTGCTACCATTATTTTCACCTATGTCTTCCACAGAATATACCAGCTGCAATATAACATGCTCAACTCAGTCTCACCGATATATATTCTGTTGATATTTAAATCAATCAATCATAGATTAATCCTGCAGGCTTTCTTTCATTGTCATTCCCCAAACCATCAAAAGCCTTTTTGTCATAAAACAGATAGTTCAATGGCATTATCTCAAATATTTATCTAGGGAAAAAGGTCTTTTTCAATCTAAGGCAGATGGCAGTGATCAATACAAGCCAGCCTGCTATGTTCAAAGGCCTCCTGCCTTTTATTCCAGCTTAGCTGGTCTCTCAAACAATTGGTTCTGCTTTTAAAACCTAGCACTGCCAGTTTCCTGAGTGAACAAGTCTGTTATTACTATTAAAAAGAAATGCCACAAACAATTTTAAAAAAGAATGCTATTTACCTAAAGCAGGCCAACATGAGAAAGACAGTCTACCCATCACTAAGAAAAGGTATTTTTTAAACAACCATTCTACAAAAATAAGAGGTATGGATGGCTAAACAATTTCAGTATTTTCACGCCCAGAATAGAATGAAACAACAAACTATTCTTTTACAAACTGATTTGCGTAAATTATCCCCAGTTTACAATTCATATAGAATACAAAGCCTGCTCTAGAGGTGATCCAATGCATGTGCCACATTCTCATGTAGTTTCCTGGGAAATTAACCAAATATGTATGTGTGTATACATACATGGGCAGACATGCACACTTGAGCTTCTAAGCAGGAGATGGAAATTTTCCGGCAAGGTACTTTCTATAATTACAGGGTTGTATCCAACATTAGTCATACTCAAAGTAGACCCACTGAACTCAATAGGCATAATTAAGTCCATTAATTTTAATGGGTCTAATCTGAGTGTAGCTTAGTCGGAAAGAACCCAGTTTTTAGGCTATTTGTAGTACAATAACCCCTTCCTTAATGAGTTAATGACAGTAACAAATGCATGGTTTACCAATCTGTCACCAAAGGTACCATAGTCAGGATTTTTGTTTTCTGTTATCCTACACAGGAGCAAGAGGGCCTGGAGACCCAACTACAACCTACCGTATTTTTCGCTCTATAAGACACACCAGACCACAAGTTTTTGGAGGAGGAAAACAAGAAAAAAAATATTCTGAATCTCAGAAGCCAGAACAGCAAGAGGGATCTTTGCGCAGTGAAAGCAGCAATCCCTCTTGCTGTTCTGGCTTCTGGGATAGCTGAGCAGCCTGCATTTGCTCCACAAGACGCACACACATTTCCCCTTACTTTTTAGGAAGGAAAAAGTGAGTCTTATAGAGCAAAAAATACGGTATGTCTGCACTCTTGCCTTGCACTGTGTTGCAGCTGTTTACTCCCAGTTCAGTGGACTAGATGAAAACCAAACTACGGTTTGTAGTGAGAATGACAACTGCATCTCCAAACAGCAAGAGCAGTTATTAACACAACAGAAAATCACTTGCTGAGCAGGACAGTAACTCTCATCTTCTTTACCACAGACAACCTTCTAATTAAGTTGTGACTATGCAAGTAAGACGTACAGAATATAAATAGTATCTCTAACTGCTGGGAGTGAGATAGGATGAGAAATGGAAACCATAGAGAATTGGATCATGGAGTGCCCTCATGCACTGAACAGTTAACTGATAAAATTCACAGCCACAAGATCTGATAGTTTAGATGATTGTCAGAGGGGATTAGATGAATTTAAGAAGCATAAATCTGTTAATGGATACATGTCATGATGGTTATATGCTTCTTCCAGGTTCAGGGGCACCATGCCTCTCCATATTAGTTGCTGGAGAACAATGGGAGAGAGCACCATTGTCGCCTTGTCCTGCTTATGGGCTTCTTGTAGGTATCTGGTTAATCACTGTGACAAAGAAGATGTTAAGCTAGGCATGTCTTTGTCTGATAAAGCAGAAGTCCTTATGGAAACAGCTCCAAATTAACTATATTGCATTATTTTATATAGGACCCTTTGGGGAGCCTTTTAATTAGAAAGTGGGTAAGGGAAAAAATAACATACAGCTGCGCTACATCTAGTTAACAATAGTGATTAACTTAAAAGCTGCATATGGACAATCTCACTTTAGGAGACTGGGAGAACTATTTAAGCATTCACAATCCTTGCATTAAGTTGTGAGTGATTGTGCATGCCCGTACAAATGCATGAGTACAAATGAGTAAGTTTGTATGTCTCCTAAATAATAATAATAATAATAATAATAATAATAATAATTTATTTATACCCTGCCCATCTGGCTGGGTTTCCACAGCCACTCTGGGCGGCTTTCAACAGAGTAGTTAAAATACAGTAGTCTGTTAAACATTAAAAGCTTCCCTAAAGAGGGCTGCCTTCAGATGTCTTCTAAAAGTCTTCTATGCCCATCCTAGTTTGCCTATTGTCAGTCCGTATGGAGAACAGAGACTAGCATATGAACAGCATGTGCACTGCAATCTACACAACTGACTCCCCACCTACTCCCCATGCTAGGTGCAAATTTCAAACTGGATTCAAACTCCACCCTGGTCATGGATTTACTGAGTGCTACATAGTCTCCACCCTACTTCCAATAGATGGGAACAAATAGTAGACTACTTAATTGAAAACAAGCAGTCCTGTACCACGAGGCTGAATTATTCAAGAAGTTGGAATCAACTTAAGCCTTACTTTTATATCCTTGTAATGTGCTTACAATTGGATCTTAAAATTTCAAGCACTCCAAACTCTGTTAATGTGCAGGGATTCTAATCAACAAATAACCAGAATTCAGTAGTTTTTTGCAGATAATCTTTGTGTGTTGCTGTTTAAGATTTATCACTGCTTTGTTGCTTCACACTAGCATGCAGTGTAAACAAACAATCTCTGTTTTAGCATGATGTTTGAACCTGGGATAGTGGAATTGTTTCACTCCAACAAACTACTGTACAATCTGTAACCAAGGTTTACTGTTGGCTGGCTAGCTGTACTTAAAGCAAAATAAACCATGTTCTCCTGACTACTAATGCAGCGGGGCAAAGTAGCCCAGATCACATGTTCATGGTAAACCATTAATGTGTGAACAGTGTAACTGTCTTCCTCTCACTGCTACACATGCTATATTTCAGGAGCTATGCGCTATCCCACACCACAAACCTTTTATTAAGCCTTTGAGAAACCTTCATTGTGGTGGTATATGCTTTTGTGCTTGTGGAAATGAGGCAAGCTCGGTCTCTTCCTTACTCATAAAGGGAAAGGGAAAGGGACCCCTGACCATTAGGTCCAGTCGTGACTGACTCTGGGGTTGTGGTGCTCATCTCGCTTTATTGGCTGAGGGAGCCGGTGTACAGCTTCCAGGTAATGTGGCCAGCATGACTAAGCTGCTTCTGGCGAACCAGAGCTGCACACGGAAACGCCGTTTTCCTTCCCACTGGAGCAGTACTTATTTATCTACTTGCACTTTGACATGCTTTTGAAGTGCTAGGTTGGCAGGAGCAGGGACCGAGCAGCGGGAGCTCACCCTGTCATGGGGATTCAAACTGCCGACCTTCTGATCAGCAAGCCCTAGGGCTCTGTGGTTTAACCCACAGCGCCACCCGCATCCTTACTCATAGCAGAACATAAACATTCAGGAATTTAGGAATACAGTATAGGAAGCTCATACACATACACCATCTACAGTGCCTGCTGGCAGCTTTCTAGTATTTCAAATAGGGTTTTCCAACCTTAGCTGGAAATGCCAGGAATGAAACCACATAACTCTCTTTGCATACAAAGCATTTGCTTTATCACTGTTATAGCCCTTCCTTACATTTTTCATCAGTTACACTGTACAGTGTTGCCACGTGTTTAAAAACCAAAGCATGCACATCTTTCAAAAGTTGCCTGATGTGCAGACATTCAACAGATGCAGCCTCCCACCCAGCTCTACATGCTGGAGGGAAACCCCACCTGTTGAATTTTGGCTGTGCCCCGTGAAATCATCTACTTAATAAGCTCACCAGCAGCCAGTATTCAACAGGTGGAGTTTTGTCGTCGTCCCCCCCCAAAAAAAGGGGGGACACGCTTTGTAAGAAAAAAGCTGGCAATCTTATGCTCGGTCCTGCGCTGAAGCTCAACCCTGTCTGGAAACCAACCACCTCCCTAAATGTATAGGTAGAAACTAAGTGGAGCCCACTGTGCCCAAATCCTTTGGATCACCACCTCACCTCCAGCAGCAAGAGGAGACAGTAGAGGCAGCAATGGGTCGCTGGCACTAAGCAGCTACAGATTTCTGGGAATCGGGTGGGGAGGGCCCCCCCCCCCTTGAAACAAAACCTAGTCCAGGCATAGGCAAACTCGGCCCGCCAGATGTTTTGGAACTACAACTCCCATCATCCCTAGCTAACAGGACCAGTGGTCAGGGATGATAGGAGTTGTAGTCCCAAAACATCTGGAGGGCTGAGTTTGCCTATGCCTGAGCTAATCAGAACCGGCCCTGACTGAGTCTGACCCGAGGGTGAAACGGTGATGCACTCTGCACGCGCTCAGGAGGCTGGATTGCCCAGACCCCATCGCCCCCCCCCATGAATTTCAGCCAAGGGGTGGCGCCCAGCTCCCTCTTCGGTCCTCCTCCGTCGTCGCCCCTCTCCTGCTCCCCCCGGGGACCCTCCGCCAGGCACTTACCCTCAGGAGCTGCTCCCTTATTAGCAGGCAGCCGCCTCCCGGCTTGAAGTCGCAAGCTCCGCCTTTTCCTGCCTTCCGTCATGGCTGCCGCCCGCCGCTTCCGGTGCCTGCCTCCGCGAAGGAGCAAGCGCGGCAGGGCCGGCGGCACCTCCGGGGAGAAAAGCCGGGAGCTTCGCGAGGTGGAGGTCGGGGAAGAGGAGGAGGTTGCGCCGGCCCGACGGGGGCGTCGGCGTCGTCGGCGTGGTTCTCCCGGGCCCTACGAGCGCTCGGCGGGGGAAGAAGGGGCGAGTTTTGTCTACGGGGTTTCCCGGGCGGAGACGCAGCTGAGGTAAAAAGAGCAGGGGCGCGGGCGGGAAGCGCCTTGATCTGTCTGCGGAGCGGCAGAGGGACCTAGTCCCGCCTCTCCCGTTAAAGCGCTTCTTCCCCGCCGCATTCAAACACCTCGCTCCCCTAATCTGACAGTTTATAAAATCCCCGTCTCTCCCGTTAATGTTATTGCCGCTAAACCGCTTTCAGGTGTTGTGGCTTCCCCCTCCCCGCCCCCCTCACAATCAAGCGGTGTATAAAATTTGAGGAAACGAAACAAGCGGTGGTTTGTAACCCTGATGTTAATGCTTGTATAGAGAATGAATCGAGGCGTTCCTTGCCCGGAATTTGGGTCCGCCTTGTTTCGTTTTCAGGCGACATTACAGCTCTTTATATCGTGTGTTGGAAAAAATGTGAAGGTTAAATTTATATACCGCCCTTTATCCGAAGAGCACGGGCGTTTTGCAGCAGAAAAACATAATACAGAACAACAACGAAGCAAATACACTTCCCCATCCTGCCTATTACAGTATTTCAATCATCAGCTCCTGCTTTCCACCCCAGTTCTGGTTTGGTTATTTATGGTTTTTGTCGGTTTGTGCTATTAAGATAGGTTTGTATTATAACATTGCAAAACCCAGTGCTTTTTTTCTTTTAAAAAATTGCTTAGGGGGACAGTAAATGGACCAAAGTACAAAGATTCACAAAATGTTTAGGGGTATGCGTATCCCTGCTTCCCTCCAGAAAAAAGCACTGGCGAAACCTAATAAAAATTACTTTAAAAATAATAATCACAACACAAATCAATGCATAGTGTGAAGAGCTTTGTATCATCATGATAATTTTATTATTTATACCCCCCACCCATCTGGCCATTTTCTACCAGCCACCTTGATATTGATGGGTTGCAAACACATAAAAACACAACACAAAAAAGAGTCTTGTTGGGTCAAACCAAAAGGCCCATCTAGTCCAGCATCCTATTATCACGGTGACCAGCCCAATGCCGCCATTGGGAAGCCCACAAGCTGCACCTGGGTGCAACAGCGCTCCCTCTCCCTTTGTGCTCTCTGGGAACTGGCATTCAGAGGCATAATGCAGGCATAGGCAAACTCGGCCTTCCAGATGTTTTGGGACTACAACTCCTGTAGGGGTCAGATGGCATTACCATGAGGAATTATAAAATATACATCAAGCCATCGTGTCTACGATGAAAACATTGTGTTGACTGGGTTTGATATATTGACGATCATTTCTGATTAAATCCCATAAGATTCTACATTCATGTCTTTTTGATGCCCTTTTGCCTCTACTGCCCATTTCTCTCCCCTCACATGTCACGTACACAGCAGCTCAGCAGTTGCTTCGCCAGGCAGGCATCCTGGGCCATAAAGATTGTGGGCAAGCTTATTTGAAGTAGCTCTCTAATGTATATTAATCTTAGGATGTTAATCTTAGGGCAAGGAAACAGATCTCACATTAAGGTGATAATGGTCACTGTCCTCCTGGCCATCCTCCTTATCATGTGTATTGCTTGTTTATTACCTCCGGGGTTGCCAGATACTCTTCTTTGTAGTTCTCAACTTATTTTCCCCAGAAATATTTGTGCTTAATTAGTTTTAGTAGTTTAACTTTCTCCCCACGTGGGTTTGTGGAATTGCTCAGAAGAAATCTGATTGGTTCTTACGAACACTCTGTAAAAAGCTCTTTTGTGAATAAAATGGCCTGAGCGAGGGGCTGCTGGATCCGGACAAGCACAGAGAGACACGATTATATGCACCCTTCCCATAGTCTTGCTGGTTCAAGTCTCTGTGTGTATTCTTATTAACCAGAGTTCAATCCTTCCTTTACTTTGCAAACGCAACAACTCCCATCATCCCTAGCTAACAAGACCAGTGGTCAGGGATGATGGGAGTTGTAATCCCAAAACATCTGGAGGGTGTACCAAAACATCTGGAGGGTGTACCTCTCATTCTGGAGGTAGCCTTATGCTTGGTAGCTGCTGGTAGCCTTATCCTCCATGAATTTGTCTAAACTTTAGAAGCCATCCAAGAGGATGTCATTATTGCATCTTTTGGCATCTTTTTGGCATTACTTGGAGTTCCTGGACCAAGGTCAGGGTTTTAAACGTTGGTATATACCGTAGTTTTCCATGTATAAGACACTTTTTAAAATTATAAACTAATGTTAAAAATTGGGGTTTGTCTTATTCTTTTGCTAAGAATAAGGTGACAGATTTCCTCTAAAGAAACTTGTACTTTTGGAGGGGGGCATATATTTGTTTAAAGTTCTGTTCTTTAATTATTTATTTTCATTTAAAGATATTGCTATGGCTGCTACTCTGAACTTGGAGCTAGACCCCATATTCCTGAAAGCTCTGGGCTTTCTGCATTCAAAGAGCAAGGATTCAGCTGAAAAGCTAAAAGCACTACTGGATGAATCTTTGTCTAGGGGGATTGACTATCGCCCATCACAGAAGGTACTGGAGTGAATGAATGAAATGTGTTAGATATATCTGTGCTATATTTAACTTCTGAAATGGGAGCCTCTTTCCTATTACTCGAGGAAGCCAATAAGAATTGAAAAGAACTTAAAAAATAATCAGTATTTACTTTCATTTGTCTGTACATTTGCATTCTGATCCAGTACATGTATATTCAGAGGTGAGCCCCACTGGGTTCAACGGGCTTATTTCTTGTTAAGACTGCTTGGGACTTAGAATCCTATTCTGAATATTAGAAATCAATGAAAAATAGAATTTGTAGCCAGTGAGCAGAATGTGGCTCAAGTAAGTAAGGAGCGGTGGTGGTGCTGTGAGGCATGTTTCAGGTTCTTTAAAGCACAGGAACAAGAACTGCTGTTATAACAGACCTACCAGATTTCTTTCATCTGGGCTCCAGAAGGCCATTTTAATGGTTCTGATGTGTTGCTACTGCCCTCAGCATTGTTACTTGTTCCTTCACTAGTAAAGGTTTGGCCAGTGGGTAAGTTCTGCTTAGCCTTTGTAGTACCACGAGTGATAGATTGACCTGGTAGCTGATTTCATTGTTGACTTGGGATGTAAAAATAAAACCTGATAGCAGAGGAGAGAGAAGTTCTGGCTTGCATAGTAGAAGTGCTGACATTACTGTCAAAATGGCCCAGATCCTTAGCATACACAGGCTGCTGCCATCTTCTACTTAAATAATTTTGTGTAGGATTGGCATGCAGGTGGCTGAACAAAAAAAACCCCTGCTGCTTTTAAAATGCCTATACTATCTGTATTAAAGAATCTCTTATTTCCTCCGCTTTGTTTGGCACTTTAGGGCAGGGGTAGTCAACATTGTGCCCCCTGGATATTATGTATGGCAGTTCCCATCCTCCTTGACAGCTGGCTGTGCTGGCAGGGGAAAATGGTATTTGGGGTTGGGGTAACATTTTAAACTTTGTCACCTCTCAAAGTGAAAACAAAATTGTTTTGATCTGAGCATAGCAACTATATCTAATATTACCATTAATACAACATTATTGTTATGCTTTATACAGGAGGTAGATCAGCCCAAAGTATCTATTACAAAACCAGTTTCTGTTAAGCAAGAGCCTAAGGCTTCCTCAAACCTTCCTTCAGGTAGCAATAATGGCAAGCCCATTGCGGCCGAAAAGGTGAAAAAAGAAGCAGAGAAGAGGTCTGCTGATAAAGTAAGTTCTACTGCTACATGTAAAGCATTATTTGGATAGGAATTTTAAGGGTTACATATTTGTATTTGCAAAAACTGACTCTTTATTATTTCTTGCTTTGGGGGTGGCATTAATCCTTGTGTATGAATGTGTTCTGCTTTGCTAGCTGTGTCCTCTCCATAGTTAATTGCTCACTTCTTTCAAGAGTAGGAGCTGTGTGCTTTCTCTTCTATGCAGATTGTTTAGTTTTCAAAGGGCGCCCTTTTCCTTGTCTACAAATTCCTTAGCAGCTTTCCAGTGCTGCAGGCTGACAAGCAAGCGTGTTAATTTTGCTTGGGCTTTGTTTATTTTGCCTCGCTTGCAATTTCACTTTACCCACCACTGTTTTTGACTGCATGACAGCAGGGCTTCTATTTAATGCAAGGCTGTAATTAAATCTAGCTGGTGCTAGCATGGAAATTAAGAGCAAGAATGATGGGCCTGGGAGCATCTTAGTTCAGCCATGAGGTTGCTTGGGTAGCCTTAGATTAACCACTACCTCTCAGCCTCAACAAACTTGCCCCATTTATAACATGAGGTAAGAATACTGGTGTGCCATGCATACCAGGGTAACAAACAGGTATAGAGCGTCCTTGTAGGAATGAAGTGCTCTTAATAAATCAGGAAAATCATTTTAGTATTCATAAGTAAGAATTCATTTCATTTTAAGGGACCTACAAACTTGGTAAGGCATTTAATCCAGAAGATTAAGTTATGAATAATACACCTGATCTTCAGATGATCCATTCTGCTTCATATTATTGGTAATGGAGTAAGATCAGAGTAATACTAAACTATGAATCTGCTGGAAGAAAAAGCCTGAGGCACTTTTTCCAAATGTTTTAAGCAACAACAGCAAACTACTTTGATTTCAATGTGCCAGTACACTTTGGTTCCTTTTACAGTGGCAATAAATATGTTTATCAGTATTACTGGACTTCTGTAATTTTCAGAGCACCTCACATTCTACATAATTTGGAGAAATGGGGGTGGGGAAGGTTATGTTAATGAATGTAATGCATTCTGTAAATTTTGTGTTATGCAATGAATATGCTTTCTTTCAATTATAAACTGATTTCCTATTTACTTGCTCGAAGCTTTCATGTTTTCACTATCACTGTGTGTGTATATCATTCAGCAGATAAAGCTGGAAAGCAGTGAAGGAGTTGACATGCCAAAGAAACCAAGACTAGAAAAGCCAGAGGCTCGTTCATCCCCAATCACAGTACAGACTAGCAAGGATTTGGCCATGGCAGACCTTTCAAGTTTTGAAGAAACTAGTGCTGATGATTTTGCCATGGAGATGGGTTTGGCTTGTGTTGTTTGCCGGTGAGTTTGGTAAAATTTGGCAATTGCAGCAGATTTATATGGTGTAATTGACCATTTTGTTGTCAATTCTAAATAGTCACTTTTCTTTATAAGCCAAGCAGTAATTTCTAATAGGATTTTCCTATGGTTCATGAGACCTAAAAATTAAATAATAAATTATGTCTGTAGTTTTCAGACTAGCAGCCCAAGCTTGTGCATGCTCACTTTTAGGTAAATATCACTGAGTAAAAAAGGATTTACTCCCAGGTAAGCGGGTATAAGAATGTAGCCTTAATTCGCTTTGTTGTTGTGTTTGTGGTTGGTGAGGGTATTTTGTGGGCGTGCCTAGGTTTTGTTTTTAAGCATATGGGTATTCAGTTCTAACTGAATGTTCATGCTGCTGTTTTAATGCAGTATGAGAAACAAGTTCACATTGCACAGCAATATATTGCAGATTTATTAAGTTAATGAAAAAAAAAAGAAATATTTGGGTCAAAATCTGTCCTCTACTTCAGCTACTAATATCATAGTCGCTTTGGGTTTGCAGAAGATGCCTTTGTGTAATGCACTGCATATCTATGCAACTTGAAAATCTTAAAATCTCAGGTATCTTTCATATATTAAAGACTTTTGACTTCACCAAGCAAAGGAATAGGGCTGTGTTCAGTCTTCAAATTGCTCGCTTCAGAAGTTCACCCTAAGTAATCTCATTGAATTCTAGGTTACTTCTCTTGAGTAAATATGACTGAAGGGGGTGGGGTGGCAGCCTGGGCTCAGACAATTGTTGAATTTAACTTTATGTATGCATATAGGCTAACCAGAGGCATGAAACTGTCAGTAGTAGAATAAGTATAAATATAAAAACCATGGTAGTCTGTAGGGAGACCTTAAATAGCTGTTCTGCTTAACAAATATTGTTAAGCCACTCTCTGGTTTCCAAGTGTAACTAAATATTCAAAAGCAAAATGTTCTTTGTGATTTGCAAGTGGCACTTCAATCCTGTCAAAGTAGAGGATTTATTAGGGAGAAACCTATATACCTTTTCAAGAACTCTTCTATATCATACCATATATATTAATGATACTGTGTTTTATTTAAGGCATCAAACTCTTTCAACTGTTTCCATTTCAAACCAGCTTCAAATGAAATTTGGTTTTCACAATTTTTGTCACACAAAGTTTTTATGTTTCATTTGGCGTGGAATTTTTAAAATCTCACCAGTTATTTTATAGATTTAAAATAAGAAGGTATGTGTCATATAGTTGGAAGATCTTAAAATTTTGTGATCCAGTTTATTTTATTTTATTTTTTAAAGAAATTGTAGCTGCTCTATTTAGCAGTCAAGGCTGTAAATCCCTAGCACATTTCCTAGGAAGTAAGCTCAGCCTGCTTAGAATCACACTGCACATACTCCAGAATTGGCACAAGATTTTTCTGATTTGTTTTCAAATTAGCCCACCTTTTAAAAAACTGTTTCTGAAGCCATCTGAATATTATATTCTGTCTTATTTTCCTGTTAAATAAAGGAATAGCATATTTCTCTTACCACATCCACCTGCAAATAGAGTTTCCATGGTTACCTATGTACCTATACCATGGGGATATGTGCCAGAGCAGCTTAGTAGTAACCTGATTTGTCATCTAAAAGTAGTAACGGTTTGGGAAATTGTGTTTGGCTGACTCCAAGCCATATTTCCCTTAATGTATATTTTCCAAATTGTCATTTATATATTTTTCCAAGAGAAGAACCCCCTCCCCTGGCATAGTAGTAATGTTTTAACTGTTAAAAACATAGCACCTTGACTACTTTGATCAAAGCTGCTGCTAGAATTATCCCATTTTGCATAACAATACATTAGGATAATGCCTTTCAATTCTGTATGCTTTCTTTCCCCCTTTACATCCTGTGCAAACTTCCTGGGTGGCATCTAGCAGTGAGCAGACGTCCACTCACAGAGAGGGACTTCTTTTCCTCTTTGTCACATTGTAGGTCCCTGTAGGTCCCCAAAATCTGCTCCAGCGGGTTGGGGGGGACCGAGGAGCAGATTTGGGGCATGCAGGAGGCAACAAGGGGAAGAAGAGGAAGGGGAAGTACTGTTGTTCAAGATGGAGTCTGTTGCACAGTCTTGCTCACATCATTGTCTCTCACTGTTTCTTCTTGGAGGTCTCCTTTTTTAATCTGTCATTATTCTAAGATTTGGCTCTTCTTCCACAACTAAATCAGTTTTTTGTTGTAAGTGGGCTCTCCTTGCTCTGATGTTTTCCATTATCTAAATGGACTGGATCCAGTCTTCAAACTGTATAACTTGTGGTGACAGTTTGGACAGTTTTCTTCCCAGTTAGATTTACATAACTCAGATAGTAGCAGTCAGCACTGAATACAATAGTAATAAAATAAGAATTAGTCATGGTAGTAGTAGTTCAGTTTTGACCCTACTTTGCCGCTTTGGAAACAGCTGACATTGGTCCAGATACTTCAATGACTGCTTGATATGACTCTGGGCTCAAGGCCAAACTGCTTTGGGGAAAGAAAATATTTCTCTCCCCCCCCTTTTTTTTTATTATGAAGAAATCAAAATAGCTATACTTTTTATATAAATGATTTGGTAGCATAATAGCACATCTAGAGTGGATAAATCTGCCACATAGATCTGGAGATTTTTGTGAAGGGTATCTTCAAAAAAAACTTTTTTAAGGAACCCTTTGTAACTTCCTTATTTTTTGGCAGAATTGGATGAAATTTGCAGACATCCTGAGGACTTTTATGGAAGACTCCATCTATCCTAGTATTTTATGGGCAATTTGTATGAAACCATCTTAAATGAGAGAGGTACCCATTGGTAATAAACCAAGTATATCTAGTGCTTTTCCTACTATACAGCTTTTTAAACTTGATTTTTTTGGGGAGATGAAAAGTAAAGAGAATCATTTTCTTCCCGGTGGCTTTGTGGGCAGCAATTCATTATTAGTGTATCTAGGCACACAGAGCAAGCAAAATGTTTTGAGTTAGGGAGCAGGTTGGCCTGGGCAAGTTTCCTCTTTTTGTACAGAAACAGGCTTGCCAGGGCATATCCTGTTCTCTGAGGAAAGATCCTATAATCCTTAGCTTCCTTTTCACTTCTTTATCTATCCCTCATACCCACTTTTAGATAGTTTAGGTTCCTCAGAGCTGGGGCCATCTTCTGAACATAGGCTTCATTGTGATGCACATGGATGTTGTTCTGCTGAGAAGTATTATGAATAGCCCTTTGGAGGCAGCTTTGGAAACACTCAGACTCTGTTTTGAGAGGAAATGTTAGCTGTTTGACAGTGGAATGGACCCCTCCCTTGAGGTGGTGGACTCTGCTTCCTTGGAGGTTTGGATGGCCATCTGTCATGTATGATTTAGTTGAGGTTCCTGCGTCACAGGGGGTTGGACTAGATCAGGAGTCAGCAAACTTTTTTAGCAGGGGGCCGGTCCACTATCCCTCAGACCTTGTGGGGGGGGGGCAGACTATATTTTGAAGGGAAAAAATGAACGAATTCCTATGCCCCACAAATAACCCAGAGATGTATTTTAAATAAAAGGACACATTCTACTCATGTAATAGCACCAGGCAGGCCCCACAAATAACCCAAAGATGGATTTTAAATAAAAGGACACAATCTACTCATGTAAAAACACGGCAACTCCTGGACTGTCCGCGGGCCAGATTGAGAAGGTGATTGGGCCGGATCCGGCCCCCAGGCCTTAGTTTGGCTACCCATGGACTAGAGGAACCTCAGGGTCCCTTCCAACTCTACAATTCTATGACTCTTGGGCCATACATTTTGTGCTTTGCAGACAAATGACGGTTACTTCAGGAAATCCATTAGTAGAGTGCCAGGAATGTCATAATCTCTACCATCAAGATTGCCATAAACCTCAAGTGACAGACAAAGAAGTGAATGATCCTCGCCTAGTGTGGTATTGTGCTCGATGTACCAGACAAATGAAAAAAATGGTAAGAAGTCCCCCCCCCCCTTAGAATAATTGATAGCATGCAGTGAGCCACTAATTGGGTTCTTTAAGTAAGGAATTTCTTGACTAAATATAAAAAAGGGGAATTAGGAGGGAGGAAGGTTGATGGAATACATTTTCCCCCTATATTGATTTATTGTCAAGTAAGAAATGCCTTAATAAATAGTTATATATGCTTTTTGAAGTCTGCTGGTGTATTTTTAGCTGCTGCTGTATTGATTTTTATATCTTAATATTTCCCATGCCAAAGGTAGGTGTTTGGATTACAAAAAATGTAAAAGTCAGGCAAGGTCATTGGAGCACGGGAAGAAGGAATCAGCTAAATGAATCAATAACCCCCTACTCTGTGCACTTATGTCCTGAATGGATTGCTCTCTGCAAATTATCTTTTAAGTAAGAGAAAGTAACAAATATTGGGCTACATTAACCATCTTTAGCTCCTGTAGAATCTTTATCTTTCATAGAAGATGAAAGGCTTCTGTTTCATTGCTTCTCTCTGGGGACATGCCTTTTTGCATGTTAATTGAAGATATGGGAAGAATATACCATTCCTGCCATTTTAAAAGTTGGTTAATAGAAGGAACATTTCAGTGTTAGAAAAAAAAATGCGCTTCTCGTAACTTCAATTTAAAAAACAAACAACCATGAAAGAATCACTCAAATTACAGGTAAACTCCTGTATCTTACTTTTGAAATCATATAATACTTAGCTTAGATGCTAATATCCACGAAACCATAATCTGAACTGGGCCATTGACTGATAAAACAGCAATATGACCTAGTCTATTTAAAAAACAAGCAAACTTTGTAATGTTAAAAAATGTAAATGTTGACTTATTTTTTCTTAGATTGCACCAGCCAACAAATATACTATTTGAAGGACCTCATCCTTTAATATGTTGGGATGGGGTGTTGACATTTGAATGGGTATTGCACTGCTCATTGCATTTGCTATTCTGCAGTTAGGAATAAATTCATATAACCCTGTCTTTCTTATGACTTGTTTGACTTTTGTGATTGATGCCAAAAGAGAGCAAAACCACACCTATTATTAGAATCCACCCCATACTAGTTTTCCAGTTCTGTTTCCTTTGACTAAATGCTTCCACCTTACCCACTTGTACTTTTTCCATTTTCCTTGCCATTCTTGCTGCTCTTTTCCCAAATTTGGGTTCTTGATTTATGTGCCCATTCTCAAACCTTTTATTTCCATGCAGCTTAAAATTCCACACTCATCTTTCTTTCAACTGTCCCTCATGCTTTATCATGTCCAGTGATGAATATTTGCATTGACATTGCTAAGTCATTTCATTTTGTTTTTAATTCTTTCCATATAAAGAATGATAACATGTGTAATTTATACAGGCTCAGAAAACACAGAAGCCTTCTCAGAAGCCAGCCCCTGCTGTAGTTTCAGTAGCTCCAGCTGTGAAAGACCCGCTGATAAAGAAACCAGAAATTAAGCTAAAGATGGAGACAACGTCAACTTTCCTAGCATTTAAGAGGACAGAAGTCAAGGTACAGTACATAATATGTTTTGTGGAAAAAATAAGTTATTTTATTGTGTTTAGCACAGGTCTCCCTCCCCCTCCCTAATATCACACATACCTCATTAGAATCCAAAACCGAAGCACTTTTATTTTACACTACTAGTTTGTCCATAATTCTGAATGGGTGATAAAATATGTCTTCCATTTGGATAGCAGCCCTCAATAAAATACTGAATTCATCCTTTCTAATTTATAAGAATCATTTTGTGTTTGATTTGGTAGACTGAAGGGGTAATCTGCATTTCTTCCGAGGCTTAGATAAGATGTAAGAATAATTTTGGCTGTTCTTTTCATCCCACTTGTGGGGAATGCAGAAAGGTTGGAAGGGCCTAATTGATTTATACTGGAATTTATAAATCACTTTTCCACATCAGACTGATATATAATAAAATAATTAAAATTCAGTTTTGAACAGTTGAAATAATAATTAAAACTAAAACTAGTCTTATCTCACTATCAGCTGAAGAAGTGATGAAAACAAGCCAGGGGGATAGCTCGCAGAGACTATAATAAAAGCCTTGGCTTCTACTATTGGCTTTCTGGATTAGGAAGCTTTCCAATGCTTAAGCTGACAAGCTCCAAGGCTGCACAGCTTCATTTTTTCCAAAGCTTAAGGGCATCGCTGGGCTTGCCCACCAGTAACTGAAACCTTACAGAATCCCTGTTCTGTTTAAGCTGAAATTAGTATGTAGGATTTTTGAACAAATGGAAAAGAGGACTTTTTAAGCCAATCTAATATTGTAGTGTATCATAGTCAACATTACAAATCAATTCAGACCTGGAGGCAGGGGGGGAAAGATTTAATTTTCAAAGAGTTCTCTAATAACACGTGTAATTATTGACCCATTTCCGAATCAATGTGTTGGGAGTTTTAAGAAATGATCTTTAGAAACAAAGATCAAGAAGTTCAACATTGCCATGTTCTTATACAGCATCCATTCATTTCCATGGGAAATTGTGCAGCAGAATTCCTAGTTGTTTGTGCCCAAAGTTTGTGCAAGTGTGATCTATGTTGAGCTGAAGTGTAGATGAGTTCTTTAGTAGGGTTTTCCTGGTGATTGCCTTCCAAACAACTTGTCAGAAGCCTGGGCAAATATTTGCAAGGCATTGCAGACAGCCAACTTTACTGTCTATTAAGGCTAAATAGAAGTAATTCCCTTTTTCAAAACATGCAAAACAGATGAAGTCTGTATCTGGGAATTCACATTTGTTGTCCTGATAACAGCAATTTCAGGTAATAGAAGAATAGCCATGGGTTCTGCTGTTTATCTTTTTAATTCCCAAGTGCTGAAGTTTTAGGTGCTGCAGATTGTTTTGTCATTTTTACATCGGAGTGAAGGATCATTGTGCTTATTTAATTCTTAGGTAAAAATGTTGGTGTTGTCTTAACCTGGAGAATTAAGATATACCTGCCACTTTGTGCCCTCTGGTTTTTTTGATCAAGCTGATTTGGGATAATACACTGCTTCCTAGATTCATCTGTTTCAGTGTATCTGAAGAAGTGTGCATGAACACGAAAGCTTATACCAAGAACAAACTTACAATGGTACCTCGGGTTAAGTACTTAATTGGTTCTGGAGGTCCGTACTTAACCTGAAACTGTTCTTAACCTGAAGCACCACTTTAGCTAATGGGGCCTCCTGCTGCTGCTGCACCGCCGGAGCACGATTTCTGTTCTTAACCTGAAGCACTATTTCTGGGTTAGCGGAGTCTGTAACCTGAAGCGTCTGTAACCTGAGGTACCACTGTAGTTGGTCTCTAAGGTGCTACTGGACAATTTTTTTTAAAAAAAATTATATATTGCACTACTTCCTGTTGATTTATTTTCTAATACCAAGAATGTGAAAAATATTATTATTCATGCTGGTCTGTGTTCTGCAGGGATCAGCTTTAACTAATGTGGAGTTTGTATTGGTCTTTATTTTAGACCTCGGCAGCTATTTCTGGCAACTCCAACAGTGCCAACGTTTCCTCCTCGTCAACCAGTGGCCTTACAGGATGGGCAGCTTTTGCAGCAAAAACGTCCTCCGCAGGTCCATCAACAGCCAAGTTGGGATCCACAACCCAGAGTACTAGCAGCAAGCCAGCTACTGCCTCAAATAATCAAAAACCTGTGGGTTTGTCAGGGTTGGCAACAGCCAAAGCAGGGCTAGGCTCAAAAATAGCAACGCCTAACAGTGGCACAACCCCTGTTCCGTTTAAGCCCCTGCCCCCTCTCACATTGGGAAAAACAGGTCTTTGTCGTTCAGTTAGCAGTGACAATGTAAGCAAAATAGGGCTCCCAAGTCCAAGCAGTTCAGCTCCAAGTATCAGCCAGGCTGCTGGTGGAAATGGAAGTGGTGGAACAGCAGGCAGCAGTGGGAGCAGCACCAGCAAAGCAAGTACAGAATCTGGCAATCAGTCCCCTTCTCTGAAGGGTCCTACTTCTCAAGAATCACAGCTCAACGCTATGAAAAGGTTACAAATGGTAAAGAAGAAAGCTGCTCAAAAGAAGCTAAAGAAATAATAGAAGTATCTGATGAAGTGCAAACACGTCTCTGGGATCAGTTGAACAAGAGAGTAATAAAGTCCTATAATAAAAGCTACAATCAGATGTCTTTATTTGGTGGCAGAAGTTGTGCTTTCAAGTCGAAGCAGAATTGGATTTTCAGGTAATGCCATATACTGAACCTGCTTCAGACCCAAAGCCTAAGAGTCTGAACTATTTCTTTAAAATATTTCAATAAAAATATTGTTTGAAATACATGTGACTTAGCACTTTTCTCTATAATTCCTCTTAAGAGGAGTTCATATAGGAGGGGAGGAGGTGTCTTAATGCCAGCTTTACACACATTTTTGGTGATTTTCACCATGCAACAAGCCTTCCATTTCTGTGAACATCTCAAATTGCATGGGCAGTTATGTACTGATTGAGATTTATTTAAATGGAGGGCTACACTCACACCCAATGATGCGGCTTTCACATTAGGACTTGCCTTCCCTCCTCATCCATATAGCCCCCTCCCATGAGCATCCTTTACCTCCTCTGAAGTGTTGAGACATCCTATAGAGTACAAGGGGGTTGAGATTGAGAGAGCATCAAGTAACCATTGGGCGGGCAGGCAGGCAGGTAGGTATCATCGCCTGCTACATAACTTTATTTGAAGATAAGGAAAACAAGTTTTTCAGATTTGTAGAGAAAATGGAATAGGATGCTTGACAAGTGCAAGTCAACAGCTGTGTAAGAGGAGCAAGGGCAAGAATGAAAAGAGGTGTACTTTGTTTTTAAAGATCATGTCCTTTAATAGCAGCAATAAAAATGCATGCGAATGACTGCTGTCATAAAGTATTGAAACCTGTTTTTTGTTTTATGATGACACATGTCAAGATCCATGATTTGCAACAAAATGATGACCTAAGATAATCACAACACAGCAAGCATTTAGACAACAAGTATTTGTAAAAATACATTTTATTAAAAGCAAATACCGTATTACTCTGAGTCACGGACATTGCTGTAGTTTAAATTCACAGTGATAAATCTCTAGTCATACAGGCTTTGTCCCAATAATATTTGCTGTAGAAGGAGCTAAGCTTTCCATTTGTGTTTTGATGAACACTTTTGAATGCAAAGGCATTCTTTAGGATTATAATTGAGATCACAAAAAGATGGTAATATAAACATTCGTGAAAGGAATAAGTAAAGATAGTGTTTGGCCTAGATTCTTTGTGTGCCATCAGAATAAGGTGGTGTATATGCAGACATTGGTTTACCAAAGACAGGCGTGAATATCCATAACAATATTTTGATGGCAATCAGCTCTGATTGAAATGAATAGTGCTTCACACAATGCATTCCATGAGCAATTGCTGCACAAGCACCTTTCAACTGCAGGGTTATTATTTTTTATTATTATTTTTGCTTTAGCTTTGCTCCTGTTCAGCTGAATGAGGCTCCCAATTGTTCAGTTAATTTGATTCTTGATCCTCCAGAATAAACTAAAATACAGTTACACTTCAGACATGACCACAGTTCAGATTGACCAATTGTGTTCCTACCATGATCCCAGTTATTTAGGCTGTTGATGCTATTGGGGTTGCCAGATCCAGACTCAAGACAGCTCCTCTGCATTCAAATTACATAGAAAGGCAAACTTTTTCCGTATGTAATTTGCTGTGGTGATGAAACAATGTGTAACAGAATTTGTCTTTTTATACTACTGCTTAGCAGGGGTCAGCAACCTAAGACCCATGGGCCACAAGCGGCCCACAGGAGTAATTTTGCAGGCCCACAAGCCACCCCAGAAACGAGCCACCCGCTCAGGAAGTTCCCGCGCGCTGTTCTATACCAGCGCCGTGCGGTGACTCGTTTCTGCGGCGCCGGAAATTGTGTCTGGGCAGACGACGGAAATCACACACCCACGATCTGGCCCATGGAGGGGGCTCCACGGCAGTGAACCGGCCCAGGCAAGGTAAACCTTGCTGATCCCTGGGCTTATAGCACAGTAATTCCCAAAGAGTCTACACGCTGAATCTGGATTTATTTGCTGAATTCATCTGCTTTTATAAGAAAATAAATACGTTCAACTAGGTATACTATATGATATGTTTCATGCAAGCCCACCATAAGAGTGAATACTTGAAACAAAAACACATTCTAGACTCCATTGTCAATGGTTGGCAACCAACTCCTTAGGATTCTACTTAAATGAAATTGAGTTGGAATAGAATTCCTTATGCATCTTTAACAAATCTAGCTGAAACATCTGTCCTTCATTCCTCCTTAATCTGACACCTAGTAGGTAAAGGCACATCAAATGGCTTGTGGATCTTTATTTCTGGCTTGAGCTAAACATTTTTAACATGACAAGTGCCTGGAAACTAGAGACTTTAAATATCATATTTCAACACCTCAAAAATGAAAATCCTGAAAATAACTCTCTGTCACTGATAACATTTATACCCTTTCAAGGTCTCAAAAACCCCCGCCGATAAATACAATAAAAACAATATCAAATTGTCGGCCCAACTGTTCCTTCTTGGCCTCCAGAGCTTCATCAGTGTGTGAGTTCAATCCTTTGCACACCATTCAGCGGCTGCTGGAGGAAGGGAAAACTGCTTCATCCGATTTTGAAATGTAAAGCATACCATAAACAGTGCAGGGCGCCTTTTAGCAAAGGAATGCTTTCTTCATTAGGAACCATTTGGTATATAAACAAAAGACAGTGCAACAGATAAGGGTAGTCAACTCAACCACATAGGGCTTTTAAGCTTCATAATCCCCATTAAGATTCAGAAAAGCGGGACAGCATCAAGCAGATACTTCATTCCACCCCCATTTCTCAATTTGAAAGACAGGTAGCATTATTTACAAAGCCATGTTTGTTTTCTAGTCTGCTGAATTTCACTGTCACTGCAAAAACATTGGTGTGAGCATTCTGTTTATTACAGAAACTGCTTAAATGCATGATAGGCTTTCCCCAAAGCAGCCTTCCATGTGTTAAGAGACAACAGACACAGTTAGTAAAAAATAATAATTTTTAAAAGCCAAAATCCAAAACTCTTTTAGGGGCCCAATGTATTCTTTCTTATCACGAGCCAATCAAATTGGTGCCATGCACTAAATGTCTGGAATACTTATCCTCTGCCCTGTTGCAGGCACATTAAATAGGGCTCTAGGGATGTTTATAGCCCAATCCTGAGCACATTTACTTAGAAGCAAGTCTACATTCAATGGCGCTTACTCCCACCATTAAGTGTGTTTAGATTTCCAGCTGTACAGAAAATCCTAGGCTTGTCTACTCAAAGATAAGTCCCACGGTGTTCAACGGGTCTTTCTCCCAGCTAAATTAACACAGGAACGTGGCACTGAATACTTCTCCAGCAAAAATAACAAGTATAGGTGAGGGAACTTCATAATTTTATTTTGTACATTTTACTTTTATTTCAGAGCTAAAAAGGGCACATGCTACTACTACGCTACCCCTAGCTAATTTTTTGAAAAGTCTACTTGGAATGCAGTAAGCAACTTGCTGCAAACCATCAGAATCAAGCTAGTGTGGAAGACATAATTTTTTTGTGGGATTCCCCTTCGCCCCACACCAAGCTGCATCTCCTTAGATTTTAACCATTTTTTGGAGATTGCAAGAAAAAGATTGGAGAAAAAGGTGGGATATAAATGCAATAAATTACTAAGTAAATAATCATCCACATAAGAGCAAGCACCGTGATCTGAGGTCAACAACTCTGTCTTCCCCAGCCTGGTGGGTGGGCACTAGGCTGATGAAGATTGCATTAACTCATATATGAGGTTCACCAGGGGCCCTTGGCCAATAGTATTTCTCAGCCTAACCTGGATAAGGGGAACTGGTTGCACTCCAGGTGTAGCTGATCTACAGCTCCCAAGATCCATGGCAATTGGCTGTAATGGCTGGGGCTAATAGGAGTTTAACTCCAAAAATATCTGAAGGGCCGCAGGTCCCCAACCCCTGGCCTAGCTCTTCCCCCAGAGTTGTCTTGCAATCTCCAAAAAATGGTTAAAATCTAAGGAGATGCAGCTTGGTGTGGGGCGGAGGGGAATCCCACAAAAAAATTATGTCTTCCACACTAGCTTGATTCTGATGGTTTGCAGCAAGTTGCTTACTGCATTCCAAGTAGACTTTTCAAAAAATTAGCTAGGGGTAGCGTAGTAGTAGCATGTGCCCTTTTTATCTCTGAAATAAAAGTAAAATGTACAAAATAAAATTATGAAGTTCCCTCACCTATACTTGTTATTTTTGCTGGAGAAGTATTCAGTGCCACGTTCCTGTGTTAATTTAGCTGGGAGAAAGACCCGTTGAACACCGTGGGACTTATCTTTGAGTAGACAAGCCTAGGATTTTCTGTACAGCTGGAAATCTAAACACACTTAATGGTGGGAGTAAGTGGCATGTGGCATGGTGGCATGTGTTAGGTTCTTTACCACCTAATTTAATCCCCACAACCTCAAGGACTAGCTGGGTGATGAGAAATGGAGAGCGGTACCAGCTTGCGTACCCCCTCTAGAGAGGAAGGGTCAGAGCACGGGACGACGACACTAAGGACAGGTCAGAAGATGAAGGTGGGGGAGAATGGTGGGCCACTGAAGAAGCAACAGGCTTGAGCAAGAGGGAAGAGCCAAGGGCAGAAAGCAGTTCAGACTCAGCACTTGAAGCTCCCTGGGAGATTGCCTGCCCTACTGTGTTCGGTTGCCATCCCCGCTTATCTCCAAGGACACAAAGAACTATGGCTGAACAATGAGCAAGAATTCCCTCTCGCCATGGTTTACATCTACGTGGGCAGCCTCCAGAGGAGGAGGGGTCTTGGGGGGAAGATGGAAGCAGGAACCATCTGTCCTGGCCAGAGGCATAGGAAGGGAGCAAGGGGGGCAGATCGCCCTGGGTGTCATCACTGAGGGGGGTAACATTTGGTGTGCCACCTGCCCGCAACTCCCAAGTCTACCCTGAGCCATTGGGGGAAGCAGGGAGCTGCACCGCTATGCCTTCATTTTGACAGCTCGGAGGAGGCTTGGGAGTCGTAGGCGGGCAGCTCGCCCGGGGGTGACTTTTGGCGCACTGCCCACCTGCGACTCCCAAGACTATCCCAAGCCATCAATGGGGGGGGTGACAAAAAATTTTTTGCGCTGGGTACCACCTGACCTTGCTATGCCTCTGGTCCTGGCAACTGCTATGGAAGCTGGCCCTGCCTTGAAGCTTCTCTGCCTTGTTTGCTGTTTTCTTGAAGGAAGAATTAAACTCATCTCTGTGCTTGAGTGCTGACCTGTGTCTGAGCCAGCTTGTCACGGTCCAGCTCACGGGCGATCAATGTCCAGGCATGGGGACGTCAGGACAGGGGGCAAGATGGCGGGGTGGGAGCAGGAACGGAGGTCCAGAAGCCAGGAGTCAGGAAGCTAAGAGTCCGAGGGTTGGAGAGCCAGGAGTCAAGAAGCAAGGAGTTTAGAAGTCAAGGGTCCGAGGATCAAGAAGCAGGAAGTCAAGAAGCCAAACACAGCAAGGCAGGAAGTGTGTTGCTGTGGCAAAGAGCCGAAGGGAAATGCGGACCTTATATCCCTTCCCAGCTCTTGCCAGCAGGTGCTGTGAGTTACCAATCGGCTTAACCTGTGAGGCCGTGCCTTGCCTCTCCAGAACAAACTTAGGAATGCCCCAGTCCTGCAAAGTCCTATTGGTCACAGGGCCTGGCTCCTGCACACACACCTGACACAGCCCTGATGCACAACCACCCTTCGAGGTAGATTTGGCTGAAAGGCAGTGACTGGCCCAATGAGCTTCATGGCCGACTGGGGATTTGAACCCTGGTCTCTCCAGGTCCTAGTCAAACATTCTAACCACGATGCCACACGGGCTCTCCATACACCAGGGGAGATTCCAACAAAAGCAGTGTGGCAAAGTGAAAGGATGTAAGAAATTCAGGACAATGACTGGAAACAGTTTTTTCTTTGTTTTAAATACCTCCTTCATAAGTTCTTCAGCTCTTGATCTACCAATGAATTTTTGAGCAGACCAGAGCAAAACGGAAGACTTTTGCCTCTGACGTTTCAGAGAATTAGGTGTTGTAAGTATTTCCGATGTTTACGCGTAAGTCATCTTCCCAAGGTAATTTGCTGGCACGTATCCCTTTTGTCCTTTTGCTTCTGCTAACCACCATTCCTTGTTGCCGCTCAGGTCAGAAAACCGAAGGATCCGAACTCGCTGGTACTCTTGAAGGCTGAGCTCCTGGTGGCTCCTTGCTTGAAATGCATGAACCGCATAAAATGTCTGAGAGGGAGAAACAAAAGAGAAAATGTATTTTCGGTCCTAGCTGCTCTTTCAGCATACGATGGCTACATACACACATTAAAAGCACATAGCTCCCCCCAAAGAATCTCAGGGACTGTCATTTATTAGGGGTGCTGTGAGGGCTGGACTGCAGTTCTCAGGATCCTTTGAGGAAAGCCATGTGCTTTAAAGGTATGGTATGTATACACCACCAATGGGAAAGGTGGCAGGTCAGTGGGAGAGCATCTGCTAGTCATGCAGAAGGTCACAGGTATGGCTGGTAATGTCTCCTGTCAGAAACCTGGGATATAAGCAACTCTTACATGCTATGATGATATGCAGCACTCCTTCCATAAACACAAGCGTGTTTGCAAACAGGAACAGCCAATGTGATGTCATTCAGATGTTGCCAAATTACAAATATTGGCTGTCCCATCAACCCCAGGCAGAATGGCCAACATCTGGAGGGCACCCCACTGGCTACCCTTGATGCAGAAAGTCAAACAGTAGGCAAGAGAGAACTTCTTATTTTTCTTATTTGCTGATTACATTTCTAGGCTGTCTGTCCTCCCAAAGGAGACCAGGGTGGCACCTGTGCTATGCTATCAGTGGGGTAGCTCAGTTGGCTAGAGCCTGGTGCCAAAGCTGCAGGTTTGATCCCCTATATGGGACAGCTGCAGTGCAGTGGGTTGTACTAGATGATCTTCAGTCCCATGATTCTTGAATCCAGGTGGGCAGCCTCAGAGTTCCTAGTTCAGACCCTGGGCAGCATGATAGGGCCTCACAGTTTCCAGAAGCACCACTTCACAACTTTAGAATCTTTCCTATGGGCTGCTGCTAAGTTTGACATAGGTAAAAGTAAAGGGACCCTTGACCATTAGGTCCAGTTGTGACCGACTCTGGGGTTGCAGTGCTCATCTCGCTTTATTGGCCGAGGGAGCCGGCGTACAGCTTCCGGGTCATGTGGCCAGCATGACTAAGCCGCTTCTGGCGAACCTGAGCAGCACACGGAAACGCCGTTTACCTTCCCACCAGAGCAGTACCTATTTATCTACTTGCACTTTGTGCTTTCGAACTGCTAGGTTGGCAGGAGCTGGGACCGAGCAATGGGAGCTCACCCTGTCACAGGGATTCGAACCGCCGACCTTCTGATCAGCAAGCCCTAGGCTCTGTGGTTTAACCCACAGTGCCACCCGCATCCCTCTAAGTTTGACATAGTCTTCTTCAAATCTAAAGCTTCCTTTGACATGCTCTTCCTCTCACCACAGCAAGGGACAACAGAAAAAAAACTTTCTGACAGTAAGAGCTGTTCGACAGTGGAATAGTCTCCCTCAGGAGGTTGGGAACTTTCCTTCTTTGGAGGCTTTTATGCAGAGGTTGGGTGGCCATCTAATACTATGACTTTTGGACAGGTCTTTGGGCAAAGTAGGACAAACTGACTTACACTGTCTAGCTTAGCATTATTCACACTGACTGGCAGCTGCTGTCTCTGGTTTTAGACGGGGCTCTCTCCAGTCTGACCTGGCAATGCCAGTGACTGAACCTCAGACCTTCTGCATATGAGATGGATGCTCTTCCACCAAGCCACACCCCTTCTGAAGATTCTCTGAGGGGGCCACCTCCTTGCCACTACTCATTTGTGTGTCTTCTCCTTGCTGCTCACACACCTGGAGAGAACAGGTGAGAAAGCAGCTACAAGGGGGAGGGGAATGAAGATGAACTCACGATGCTTACATCTTGGTCGTCCACTCCGTAGAAGCAATCCACCTCTGTCCCATTAATAGTTGCCTTTTCACACAGGCTATTGTAGGAAGAGCTGCTTCCGCTTCTCTTGTGCTGCCCTGCGGGTTTTGTGCTGCCGTCATCCACTTGCCTCACGGAGACAAAAAGGCTGATGTTATCAAAGTCGCCGTCGCAGAAACTGGCATCTGAAGCCTCCTTTTGTGCCTTCGCTGGATTGTAGGGCTTCAGGAAGGAGGAGTAAACGTATCCTTTTGAAACTAGGGAGGGAGGAGGAAAATTTAAAGAAATTAGGATGTGCTTCCCTGCTCCCCAGTGCTTCTGCCCTTCATAAAAAGCAAAGAAAGGCTTGCCACCTATAAGGAGTATGGAAACAGTGGGGAGACCACTTGGTTTCTCTTGTCCACCATGTTCTCTCATATACCTAGTCTGGGCCATAATCCCCCCAGTGAGGCTGGGCAGAAGTCACTGGTGGTCCCTAGTCTTACAACTAGTGTTGTTGTGGTGTGGCAGGCCACTCTGGGTTGGGTGACACAGAAGGGGTAACAAAAAAGGGGGGTTGGCCCTTTGGGGTCATGAAGAGGGCAAGAGTGACACCTCCTTTTTTGTTGCTTTAGCCTTTGGAGGTGAAGGAGGAAATATCGTGGGTGATGCCTTATTCCATGTAAGTAGGAGAGATAGCTGCTGAGGTGGGAATGTAGCTGCTACCTATAAATACATGTCTGCCTACTTGGTGGGTGAAGCTGGTTGTGTCTGTTGGATTTTTGTATTTTGGATCTGCTAATAGTTGTTATGGGCCCAATACGTCAGTTGTTTTAGCTTATATTGATGTTTAAGAGGATATCTTAGATAACTTATTTAGTTATGTTATCTGTGCTACTATAAAATGTGCATTTTAATTTTCTTTTTTCTTTTGTATTTGACTTCAGTCTGGGATATTTTTAGGATGTTGTAAAGATTTTATTTAAAACATGAAGCAATGAATTTATTTAAAACATGAAGCAAAACATGAAGCATATATATATATATATATGTATATATATATATAAACACACACACACACACACACTTCCTTAATATATATATTGCAAGTTAAAGACCAGAATTTTGCAATTCAGAAACCCAGTACAAGCAGGATAGAATATAAATTAAGAACACCTTATGTGTTTTCGTAAACTTTATCATGTTGGAAGTTGCTCTGTTTTGCACCAGCAGCGCCAAATCTTTACTCAGGATAATGTCACTCATGCTAGGTTAGGTACTTGTGATGTGAGCCATGACCTGCTCACAGGGCAGGCTAGAATACTACTTGCAACCTCTTTGAGAAGTCACTGTGGCACAACGTGGAAGCTGAGATCACAGGGCTGTTGCGTCCATATTTAATAACCATCACAGCCAAAGGAAATCCAATATTGTGATGAATGTGCCTGAGGACTTACTTCCAGTGTCGACAAGCCATCTGCCAGTACTTCCGAAAGGATCCTTTCGTTCCACGACAGCCACCAATTCTCCTTCATAAAGATCAATATCAAACTCCTGAGTGGCATTGCATTTGCGCTTGGCTTGGTACAGCAAGTCTGAGTTGTATGTGGAGAGTATCACGGACCTGTGGCTTTCAGTCTGCCGTGGAAATTCAGGCTGGAAACAAAACAAAACCCAGCTTGAGATATACTTTCAATTGCAATGCCATAGGAAAGCATATTCAGGGTATATCAACATCCCTGCTGCTCTTTTCTCCACCATATACGACAATCTCTGTCTCACTCACTTTCCCAATCAATCCCCCTCACACTCCCTTGGCAAGTCGGTATTATTCAGTATCTCCTCTTCTTAGGCGATCACTTGTAGCCCATTAAGACTGTCTTCCAAAAACACAGTTTTAACAGTGAGTCCGTAAGTATCTAGGGACGCGGGTGGTGCTGTGGGTTAAACCACAGAGCCTAGGACTTGCCAATCAGAAGGTTGGCGGTTCAAATCCCCGCGATGGGGTGAGCTCCCGTTGCTCGGTCCCTGCTCCTGCCAACCTAGAAGTTTGAAAGCACCTCAAAGTGCAAGTAGATAAATAGGTACCGCTCTGGCGCAAAGGTAAACGGTGTTTCCGTGCGCTGCTCTGGTTCGCCAGAAGCGGCTTAGTCATGCTGGCCACATGACCCGGAAGCTGTACGCCGGCTCCCTCAGCCAATAAAGTGAGATGAGCGCCGCAACCCCAGAGTCAGCCACGACTAGACTTAATGGTCAGGGGTCCCTTTACCTTTACCGTAAGTATCTAAATTCAGTATCTGAATAGGTATTTGAATCTTGGTAACCCATGTCTAAATCTAGCATCTTGCCTATTGGAATACTCTTGCTTATTTCATCACAGAGCCATGGCCAAACCACATACAGCATTCAGTGCCCCTTTGTATTTAACACACATGCTTCTTTAAAAAATGCAGATAGTGGTCACTGGGTGTGTTGATAATTAAAAAAAGGATGCAGCACATGTGGAAAATGGTTTGGCTCTTTTTCAAAGTCCTGACAAAAAAACACTCATTTGAAGCTATTTTTACAGGGCTGAAACCCTCCATTAGTAGTACGGGAAGAAAGGGTTAAACTTCCCTTCCCCACCTGCTCTAACCCCTGCTAGTTATCAGTTCCCCCCAGGGAATGCTATTCAATATATATTTTTAAGTACACTTTAACATCATGCCTAGTTTCACGCTAATTTCCACTGACCTGGGAAAATAACAGCTCGCACACAGTGATTTGTCATTTCGTAGAAGACGGGCCCGATCTAACAACACCTATGTGAGTAAACTGCTCGTGTAAGTAGGGTTTTTGTGGAAATCGGCTGCTGGGCTTATTGTTAACCATAAACTATTGGGCAGATTGCAGTGCCATGGCATTAAATTCACAGGGTAAAGCTGTGTACAAATTGCTGCAGCGAACAGAGGCTTATTCTACATGGCAGATAGTCTGAGGTACCTGTGCGTTTTACTTTGACGGCTGTAAGATTAATCCTCTATGAATAGTCATGTAGAGGAAATTTGCCTTCGCCTCCCATCTTAATGCACTTATCAGTGTCGGTGTCAATTAACGGGAAGCATTTTGAAGTCACCCCGCACAAAAGTGACAGGGACATGTAACATCACAAGGCTTGAGAAACCAGTAATCCACGGATTATGCTGTTTTAGATATGGAATGGGAAGTTACCGATAGAGGACAAGCAGGACTTCTGCACAGCTCTTGGCAACATTGTACACTAGACATGTCTAAATCCCAGCACTCCTTTTTTAAAATAATAATAATAATAAAATCACCTGCCATCACTATGAAAGGCATTTAAAGGTTTCCTGTGTAATAATAAAAAAAAATACATCGGAAGATTAGAATTGCTATACAGATGTTTAGTGGGAAATGTGTCTGCGGACTGAATATGCACAAATCGAAGAGGAGCTTATGACAATGGCATTGCCAAGGGCTGTGGAATGAAATGTCAAGCGTGATTTGGAGAGGAATGGTACAGGGTGGCGTTTGCTTTCAGAGGAATGCATTGCTAGGCACACTTTTTTGGAGTTCTGGACCAGGCTAGGTGCAATTAGATAGATCCCAGGCATTTCTGCCCCCTGCCCAATGTTAATAACAGAGAGATACCCAGTTCAGATTGGGAGCATGATCCTTCGGAAAAGAGGGATTAACTTCTGATCCTTGTGCCTTTCCCCTGATTAATGCCAGCTACTCCCCCAAGCTGTATTTCTCTGCTTTCCTTTGGACCACATCAGCGAGGCTGAGAGAGGGGTCTTGTTGTCTGGGCAGCCCAGGACCTGCTTGCTCCCCAGAGAGGTCACTTTGGTGCTGCTAACACAGCAATTTGACTTCCCCCTGAAGGCACACTCCATTGTCTCTTGAGACCAATGGGTGCCAACAACAGCAACACAACAACAATTCCCACAACTTGTTATTTGTTGTGCAAGCAGAAAACCCTGTGCAGGGCTTTGTTAGTCCTCCCCTTTACTTCTATGCATACCTCCTGGAAGTTATGACCTGTTAAAACTCAACGAAACTTTGGATCCAGACTAAGATGAACTTACACCACAATTAAATCAATGGGACCCATGGATTTCAAGTCCCACGGATTTCAATGAGCACTAGGTGCAAATCCTTAACCACAAGCCAGGTCCTTTTGAGCTCTTGACTCTATACATCAGGAATGGGGAATCCATGCCCTTGCCCATATCTTTGGACTACAACTCCCATCATCTGTTGCCATTGGACATGTTGGCTGGCACTGATGGAAACAGGAGTCCAACATTGTCTGAAGGACCACAACTTTCCCATTCCTGCCGTGCATAATCCAAGACACATATCTCAAGTTTATAAGCAATATTTGTCTTTTTCCCCCAAAGCAAATATAACAGATAAAGTATACATATTCATGTATTGAAAGTAGACAGTAGAACAATCCACAGAAAGTTAAGACAGTTGAAACTGACATGCAGCCCAGTCAACTACTGTTGTTGACACAGCAGTAGTTTGTAGCAACTCAAACGGGACTTACTCCCAGGTAAAAATGCATAGTAGGTTTGGGGCCTTAACAGTGCATGGATGAAGGAATAGTGTTGGAAGGGAAGCTAAAGACATTTAGCTTTCAGTAGATTCAATTGGCAATAAAAATGTGGTTTCTATATATTTACTTCTCTGCCCTGCATTTTGCTTTTCCTAGTTCCCAAACTTCCAACAGGGACTCCTGTCAAATGTATCCTACAAACCTGGAGAGGGGTTGGCTTCTTTTTTTCAAAGCTCAGCTTTCTCTCAATGAAATTTATGCTGTTGTTTTCTTTGACAAAATTCAGACTGTGTATGTCTTCGAGCACCTGGTGCTGAACTTCGCTGATGCTTGGAGATGACCGCTGTAAGTTCAAAAGAGGTTCAAGTTTACATGATTAGTCACAAGCTGTGATGGATCGGGGAGTATATATACATAATGCTGGTTCTGATTCGGCAGGCTTAGAACAGCATCAATACTTTTTCCTGTGGTGGGGCTTCTGGCAGAAGCTCATCAGGGAAAGCCTTTCCTGTTGTACCCCTTGACTTTCTGCAGACACAATGCTGAATTTTTGATGTGAACAACACATAGAATCATAGGATTGTAGAGTTGGAAGGGACCAAGAAGACCATCTAGTCCAACACTCTGCTATGAAGGACTTTTTTTGCCCAACATGGGGCTTGAACCCATCACCCTGAAATTACCAGCTGAGCTATCTTCTCCCATGGGTAAAAAAAGAATACCCTAGTCTAGATGATATCCTTTATTTTAGATCTAGCTATCCCTTGAGCCATTGGCCTCCAATTCCCATTGGCCTTGGCCCAGCATGGGAATGACAAGGAGTTGGAATCCAATTACATCTGGAGGCCCATAGGTTCCCCATCCTTAGTTCAGCAAGATATGAATAAGCCCACCTCAAAAGCTTCCATGCTTCCCTCTCCCTATGGCTAGTGGGGGTTTGGCAGCTTTCGTTTCTGCTTTTAACCATAGCCTGATACGTTACACAAACCCAGAACTGTGCAGCTGGCTTTTTGGAAACTTGTAGATGTTAAAATTAACCGGAGTTTCCCAAGACTGACTGACACAACAAACTGTGGTTAATCACAAGTGGAAGCAGAATCTTCTAAACTCTTCCTTGCAGCCATGCTAGAGAATGAGAGAGGGGAGGGAGGGTGCAAATCAGGAGAGATATTATGCTCATTAAGCTAAGCTATAGTTTAGTGTGACATCCCCACACCCTCATTATCTTGTATGCATGTGTTTGAGGAGTAGTAGTATACACTAGGACACTCTCTCTCACCCAAATAAGTATTTCCCTTGCTGTTTTCATTTTCCTTCCAACATGCCACTGCACATGAGAGCAGAACTACACTTCACACCGCTGCTCAGTTGCATATATTAAACTCACTTAAATACATAAACATTGATAAGCACTTATTACCTAGCAACAATGCTGAGTCAATTAAAGGGAAAGAACATCCAACCAGGTGGCACAAAACCTGGTTGAACCAAAGGACGCTAGAGGGCACCCTTCACACACTGGCAGAACCACACTACAGGAAACTAAATAATATGCTAAGAAGCATGCCATTTTCTGGGACAGCAGGGAAGGCAAAACTGTCCAAGCACACAATCATTTAATAACCCAGGCAGCCCAGCCCCATATCTGTTTAACTGAGTTCAACAGGGCTTAATTCCAAATCACTGAGCATCGGACTGCAGCTGTACTATAGCCAGGATTAATTCTAGATAGAGATACCCTAACCACAGTGATTTTTTGCTCTGGTATCATCCAGATCAGACAACTTCAAATCCCGAGTGGCAAGTCATGGAAGAAACCAAGCTGGTTGTTCATCTGGAGAGAGGTAAATCACAAGCCTGGGTTTGAACATAGCACTAAACCAAACTGTGCCTTGGTTCACAGCAGCAGCAGCAGGACCAAAGGAGCAAAGCAGTCACAATATTCTCTCCAGGAACCCACACATCTGCACGTTCACACTAAACCATGGCTTGGCTTAGGGTGAACTGGCTCATAAAATAGGGCTGCCGTACAGTATGTCCAGACATAGCTGAGATTCGTCCATCAAAAATGTTCAAAAAGCGGCAAAAATGTCTGGGGAAACCCAGGCGTATGACAGCCCATATCTGAAGCGTTGATTTTTTGATGCTTTTCCTTAAAAAAAATAAAAATCAACAACTTTGGCCCCCCAAAAAGCTCAAAACTTTTGTGTCCAGATTTTCACTTTTGGAAATATGCCAACCCCATCATAAAACCACAGAATTGGAGGTGGTCCTTGCCCTAATTTCACGCAGCCTGTTAAGGGTGTTGGGAAATGTAGCTCTGTCAGTGATAAACTACAGTTCCCAGGATTCTTTGAGGGAAGCCAAGTGCTTTAAATGTGCATTAAGTGTATGGTGTGTGAGTGTGTGTGTGTGAGTGAGAGAGAGGGAGAGAGAGGGAGAGGGGGAGAGAGAGAGAGACCCAAGTTCATATTACAGTGGCACCTCGGGTTAAGAACTTAATTTGTTCTGGAGGTCCATATTTAACCTAAAACTGTTCTTAACCTGAGGTACCACATTAGCTAATGGGGCCTCCCGCTGCTGCCCTGCCACTGCCATGCAATTTCTGTTCTCATCCTGAGGTAAAGTTCTTAACCTGAGGTACTATTTCTGGGTTAGCGGAGTCTATAACCTGAAGCCTGTAACCCGAGGTGTCTGTAACCCGAAGAACCACTGTATTTGTCGAATATAATTCTCCTAGGCTTTTGGTTTTTAAATAAGATTTCAAAGGTGCATAGCAGACAGGCAACCTTAATTGTAATCATCTCAATATGAGTATATCTACAGCCGACTTACTGATGTGAGGGATTCCCCCGTGGAATAGGATTGCAGTGCTGATGACATCATCCCCCGCAGGAGAGTGACGAGGCAACACAGGCAGTTGGTCACGATTTGCTTTGCTGCCTGGTTGAACGTCTGGAGTTCCTCCACCAGCTGGGCATTGAGAGCCTCGTATTCTTTCCTGGCCAAATCCATCTCCTCTCCTGCCGCCTTTTGGTGGTAGCTATTATAATCCAGCAGTTTGTCATAGCGCTTCTGGATGAGCTTCTGAGGGCCTGGGAAGAGGGCCTGCAACGCTGACAGGGGCCCCAAAACCATCTTCTCTACTTGCTCTGCCTAGATGTGCACAGGTAGGGAAAGAGAGACAACAAATAAATCTTCACCGCCCACCTCTCCTCCTTTAAAGCTAACATTTCTCCTTCTGTACCAGTTACATAACCACAGAATGGTCTTCCCTCTGAAGTACGTCTCACCTCAACCTGGTAACATTCCTTTGGTTTGATTAGAGGGTCAGACTTCTACCTGGGAGGGCAGGGTTCAAATCCCCACTCGGCCATGAAGCTCGCTGGGCAACCTTGGGCTTCTCAGGCTAACCTACCTCAGAGTTTTCATTGTGGGGATTAAATGAGGATGAGTAGAACCATGTACAGTGGTACCTCAGGTTAAGTATTTAATTCATTCCGGAGGTCCATACTTAACCTGAAACTGTTCTTAACCTGAAGCACCATTTTAGCTAATGGGGCCTCCTGCTGCTGCCGCGCCACCGGAGCACGATTTCTGTTCTCATCCTGAAGCAAAGTTCTTAACCTGAAGCACTATTTCTGGGTTAGCGGAGTCTGTAACCTGAAACGTATGTAACCTGAGGTACCACTGTACCTGGAGCTCCTCGCAGGAAAAGGTGGGATATAAGGGCAATAAGACAAATAAATGCATTTTAGGAACTGATGGGTTAAGTCGCTTTTTAATGATGATGCTAATTATGTAACGTGCAATAATGATTTTAATATTTCTGTTGGCTATGTATTATGTTTTCAAATTACCGTATTTTTGTAAACCTTCCAATTTTGGAGTGAAAGGGGGGCATAGAAATCTATAAATAAGTATGTGCCCGAGGATTAAGGATGGAATTAATCACAGGGTATAGCCCTGATCCACCACAAGAACTACTCATGCAACATCTGTTTGTGACGCAACGTGATTCCACAAAAACTGTTGTAAGGCTAGCAACACATTTACCCTGAATTTAGAACCCTTGGCCCTTGATTTGTGTTGCTTGCCTATACAAGTACAGTGGCCTTTCTGCTGCAGACATTTTCCCTGAACATGTGGAAAGCTGGAAGGAACCATGTGGCAGCACTTTTTTACACATTTTGCCCCTTCATGCCAGTAATGACTGACTAGGGCTGAAATCTTCCTTCCTCCTCATTGTGGAAGGCTAGATTTGCAATAAATCAGGGCTTCATGAAGCTGGGTAAAAAAAACCCACACCTTCTGCTGGCTTTGTTGCAGAAGCAACAAACTTCCTTAAACTCCCTATCCCTTATCTTTTGTTTGAAACCAGTATCTTTCAAGAACATACATATCGTTCGCTGGGCTTTTCAGCATTAATCAAGGTGTTTGAAGAGCCACTTTCCTCATCTTCTTTCTCTTGCAGAAAATCTTGAAGTTCGGTTACATTCTGTGCAGCTAGAAGCGTAGACTCCTGGAAATGATGAAAACGATGAAATGGGCAAAAGATGTGCATGCTCAGGTGTACATGCAAATGGAAGAGGATGCACATGAAGGAAATGAAACGGCTAGGTCAAGGTTGGGCAATTTGTGGCCCATCCAGATGTTAATGGACTGCAACTCCCATCTGACCAGTGTGGCCAATGGTCAAAGATGATGGGAATTGTAGCGCAGCAAGATCTGGAGGTTCCCAACCCATGTGCAAAGCAGTCTGCATTCCCCTCCAATGCTAGCATGTGTTTCAGTGGATGACATCCCCACTAAGGAAGCTAGAAGTCTGTTTGACTTGATATTCACTTAAAACAGAATGAGGTGCACCAATGGATAGTTCGTTTCAGAGGATCTTGTGTGAAAAGTTCTACCCAAGCAGGAAATTATCCCTGCAAAGACCGGACTCTGCTACAATCTCTCTTGTTTAGATTTGTCATAGTTCCTACTTGATCCAGGAAGTGTTTTAGTTTTTTCTCATGCTTACACCAGCCTGCAAACCACCATCTTCTTCTGTACCAGGCCTTTGACCAAGGATGAGGAACCTGTGGCCCCCGCAGATGTCCACTTCTCATCCTCCCCAAACAGCATGACCAACAGTCAGCGATAATGGGAGCTGTTGTCAAGCAGCATACAGAGTGACATGGAGCCACCCATGCCTTGGACTAATATAGCCATAAAAGCTTTTGCCAGGAGCCACACTAATTGAGGTCTAACCTTCATATCATTATGCAACTTGAGAATTCATCCTGGTTTTTTTATTTAAAACGTCTCATCCAGTGGATTCAAGTTTCACACTCATTCAGAAGCAGCTAATATTCGCTTGCAACATGCAAGTAGCAAATGGATTCTTTTTTTAGTTGTGCTGCGTTAACACTCACCTTCAGATGCTGTAGAGACACTGAAATATTCTTCACGCAGAGTTTGACTGTCTTTTCCAAACTTCTAAATAACTTCTCCTCTTTATTAAAAGTTTCATCTTTCACCTAAAACACAGGGCAACACCGAGATCAGGAGCAGAGGCCACTCATTAGTAATTGGTGGAGTAGCCCTAACACTAGCAGAGATATTGCATAAAGTATTTCTGCATTCCTTCCACTGAAGCTACAAGAATAGCTTTAAGTGCTCTTAGACTGTGGCCTCATTCAGACATAGTGATAAATTATGGCTTATCATTATTGGAATGAATGAGCTGAGCCAACCTCAAACCAAGAGGAGGAGAGGAGGTTGGAAGATTCTGTTGTCATTTTTATCTATGGTTTGTTGTTTCTTCTGGAGGCAGACAAACCATGGTTAGTCTTAGCTAGAAAGACATCTTCAGACTTTGGTTTATGTAACTGACTTGTTTCAGTTCAACCAGCTCCATTTGGTACGCAGGCTGAGACCCTACCTGCCCGCGGACTGTCTCGTCGGAGTGGTGCATGCTCTAGTTATCTCACGCTTGGATTACTGCAATGCACTCTATGTGGGGCTACCTTTGAAGGTGACCTGGAAACTACAACTAATTCAGAATGCGGCAGCTAGACTGGTGACTGGAAGTGGCCGCCAAGACCACATAACACCGGTCTTGAAAAACCTACATTGGCTCCCAGTACGTTTCTGAGCATAATTCAAAGCGCTAAACGGCCTCGGTCCAGTATATCTGAAGGAGCATCTCCACCCCCATCTTTCTGCCCGGACACTGAGGTCCAGTGCCGAGGGCCTTTTGGCGGTTCCCTTGCTGTGAGAAGCCAAGTGACAGGGAACCAGGCAGAGGGCCTTCTCAGTGGTGGCACCCACCCTGTGGAACACCCTCCCACCAGATGTCAAAGAGAAAAACCACTGCCAGACTTTTAGAAGACATCTGAAGGCAGCCCTGTTTAGGGAAGCTTTTAATGTTTAATAGACTATTGTATTTTAATATTCTGTTGGAAGCCGCCCAGAGTGGCTGGGGAAACCCAGCCAGATGGGCGGGGTATAAATAATAAATAATAATTTTTTATTATTATTAATTATTATTATTGTTGTTGTTATTATTAAATAATACAAATTATCATGCATGCATACATACATATGCAAATATCTACGACTGTGACAATGAAGCAGATATGAAGTAGGGGAACAGCATTGCCCTAGAATGAGGGCAGTGCAAAACATCTGTCTGGACCACTCATGCAGAAATGTGAACCTCTTTCATGAGATAGAAGCCATAGTGTGTGGCATGAAGTTGTCACACCTGACCTCCTGATAGCTGTGTTTCTGCTACTTATTTAGGAGGTACAGGGAGAGGGATTGAGGCAGCAGGGAGGTTGACACAGTGCAAATGTATCGGCAGCAGCATTGGATTGGCTCTGCCAGTACATTTGCACCACACCAACCTACCCACCACCTCTCTCTCCTGGTACACAGCAGTGGCTCGACTTTCAGGAGATCAGGTGAGCACGACAACCCCAAAATGCCGCCCGCTACAGGATAAAAGATTTTGAACATAGTGTGGATTGCAAGGCCATACCGCTGCAGCTCATAAACGCCTGCTAACCTCATGCATGTTTGGAAAACACACGTTCGCAAATGCAACTGTTAAAAGTTTTAACAGCAAAAAGAAAAGGAGTGGGAAGCTTAAGAGAAGTGACAGAAATTTCCCTTTGCTTGTTAAGTAGGGTCAGCAAGATATCAGAGAAGCATGGGGTTGATTTTATGACACTTGCCTAGACTTTCATCTTTATGATGCTCTCTTAGCTTGCATAAAAATGTATATGAGCAATGCATCATTTTATATCATGCATTTGTCTGTCCCTCTCCTCATTACTGTACTTCTGCAGAATTAATACTTGCGCAAAGTTTGAGAGAGACTCCTATTATTTCAGAGGCTGACCAATACTTGTCCCGATTTGTAAAAGAGGGTTGGCATTTTTATTTGCTTTAGTTTTCTTTCTTTGTATAGAAGAGAGAGAGATGATGACGGCAACAACCTTGGAAGTGTCAAATCTGGTCTTCTCTTCTAATGCAGTAGGAGTTGCTGCAGATGTCAGAGATGTGAAATGTGAGTGCTCTGAACCTCTAATTAAAGGGGGGGGGAAGGATGCTCAGTCATTCATAAAAGCATCATCTCCTCCCCCCACTCAAAGTGTTTCTCCAGTATTTGAGTTTGAAAAGTGTTTGCAAAAAGAACACCAAACCAGAGAGAATTTACTGTCTGAATAAAAATAGCTTCTCTTCGCAATTAAGGACATTTCACGGTGGCTGGCATTGGAAGGCTGCGAGTGCTGCTAGCAGATAGTTATAACTTGCATGTGTGTGTGTGTGTGTGTGTGTGTGTGTGTGTGTGTTGTGTAGTTTGGAAGATGTGGGAGAGTCACATGGCTCATCCAAACAGGCCTCACTCTGTTTTTTTTTTAATAAAATTTTTATTAGATTTTCACATTTTACACACACACACAAAACAAAAACAAAAACAAAACATGTATGATTTCATATTCTTACTTTCTTTACCCCCTTTCCCTGACTTCCCCCCACCCCCTCTTCATACATCCCAATTCCAATAATTAATTCAGCAAGTTCTTATCTCCCATCTTTAACATATTATTGTTATTTTGGAACTTAGCTCTTTTTACTTATCCACATTTAACTTATCCAATTCTATTATAAACATTAAATCCTTTTTCTAAGGTCGACCTAATTTCCCTTCCAAGAATTTCTCCCTTCATATATTAATTAATTATATGTCATAATGGCCAAATACAAAAAAAATTGAAATTCTATTCTCCCCTCCCTCCCTACCCCGGTTTCCATCCCTTCCCAAGCAGATGTCCCCAAAAACAGTTCCTAGCCCGGATTCCTCACATCGGAGGCCTTCAAGTCTCTGTCAGTCTCTCTCTGCCGATTTTGTTGATAACCCTTTTTGTTGGTCCTCGGGTCTCGAAGGAGTTCTGTCACAGTCACATCAAATTTTCTTCCATCCAGAATGCTTAAAAGCAGTTGCTGCAAAAGGTCAGCTGATCTCCCATATTCAAAGAGGAAGTCCCAATCATATTTCTTTATTCTTTTAAATTCCAATATTCCAGGGACTCCAGGGACTTCCTCCTTCATCTTTCTCATCTTTCGCAGATTTGTAGTCCGAAGATCTTCTTCTTTATTTCCTGACAATATAGGCTTCTGATTGGTATTTTCCTGTAATTTTTTCACTCCTTCTTTCCTCTCCACCAATTCCAAAAACACCTCTTCTGGTTCAGCTGCAGATTCTTTATCAGTCAAATCCTTTATGCATTCAGCAGAGTTGTTTGTTTTAAAGTTCAAGGTCATAAGTTCTTTATTCATAGCCGTACTCTGCTCTTGCAGGATTCCCACGAGAAAAAGCATTTTTTCTATCTCTGCCAGTAATTTTCCCTCTGCAGCCATTGTAATGTCTCTAGTTCCCCCTAGGGGGATTCCAATTACTTGATAGTCCTTTTTCCAACAGTCCGTTACTTGCTGTTTATAGCTACGTTGTTTCCAACCACCTCAATTCAAATGCAACACTTTTAATTCAGAGAGTCATTAAATAACAAAGTTCTTAACTTTAGCCGCCCGTTTGACAGCTCCTTTGACAGCTGTCAAACTCCTTATTCTTTTTCCTCCAGCTCACACACAGGACGCTCCCGGGTTCGGGGGGGGGGGGTTTACACAAAAACTTCCAAAATTCCTCACTTTCTCTCCAGCACAAGACTTCTTCTGTCAAATTCTTGGAAGTATCTTTTATCTGACACCAAAAACAGTACTCTCCACCTTAATTCTCCGATCCTTGCTTTAGATCGTTTGTAGGTAGGGGGGGGGGTGCGGACTTCCCTTTAGCACATCCCCCGGTTGTACCGAATTCAAAGGTATAAATTTTAAAGTCCAGATTCCATTCTACTCACGGGTTGTTCTTTTTCCAGTCCGAATTTTGGGAAAAAAGTCAGCGCTCTCCGGCCATGGCTGCGCGGCTTCGCTCCACTGAAGTAGCGGTCTACTCACAGCACCACGCCACTCCCCGTACCCTCTCCGTAGCCTTTAAAAAGGCTCTTCGTGGGTTGGGGAAGGCGCTTAAAGGTGCCCGCCGAGTCACCAAGTCCGCAGGCTTCCGTGCCTGCGGTTTCTAAGGGTCCCCGCGTCGCCGGCGCGGCAAGACCCGTCTTCAGCAGAGCCGATTCCCTCCGGAGCTCGGAGGGAATCCGCCATTAGCCGATCGCGCTAACCCGGAAGTCCAAACAGGCCTCACTCTGGGGACTGGGAGAACTACATTAGCAGTCTTAGTCAGTGCTATTTTTACTAGAAAAAGAGGCACCGGAATTCACCATGAACGTCTCCCCTGTTCTCTTATAATGCAATGCTGGTCACCTGAGAGATGCTGGAAGAGAGTTCTGCTGAGTTCTGGCTGAAAAAAACCCTGATCCTAGTCTCCATAGTCCAGATGTAACATAGGATTTAATTCACAAAGGCCACCATCAGTTTGCACAGCTGATAAGGCCACATTCATTGCCCACACTCTTCTCAAGAGCCATCATAATGCCTCTTACTTGCCAGGATGGAGAGATTTTTGTCTGCATGTGTGTAGAAACCTTTGGCCTTTGTGTGGCTTAGCATACTATATCAATGTAATCATTCCATCCATTGCTGTGCCCATTTTTTACTCTAGTATCACATACTATGACTTCCAGCCCTGCCCACTCCTGACACATGGCCTCACAGAAGGTTGCCAGTAGGGGAATCTTGTTATGGTTTTCAGAACTCAGAGGGTTAAGGAGTTCTGTGTGACGTCTGTCCATTCTGACGTGTAATTTGGAAGGTGGGAGGAGCCTTCCTCACTGTCTCTTTGTCTTCGAGAGAGACGGCAGCCATAGCCATGAGTGCTAGAAGCCCAGGAGTGTCTGTCTGAGAAATGATGATTTGTTATTTTACTACTGCAATAAAGGACTAATAAATAAACACACAAGACTGGGTGTGTTTGCATCTTTTACACCGGAAGGCAACAGCTCCGCTGTGTTTGTTTACTCTGCACTAGTGGCGAACGGAAGGATCGGCGCAGCTGAGAGGGAAACGTGCCGGACCCAACGGCCGCTGTAAGCTGGGGCTAATTGGGATCGTAAACCAATTAGTGACGTCACGCCTATTTTCCAAGAAATCTGCCCCTTGTTTGAGAAACATGAATACAATATCCATTTGGATTCCTGAATTCCTTTGCAAAACAGGGAGCCATGCTGTGCTGCAGAGCCAGAATGAATGTTGCCTGCCTCTTCCTGCCACAATAAATCTATTAATGATGGACAGCCCCATCATATGAGCAGCTGCAAAGACTGTGTGCTTGCAGCTACCTGGCTCCAAGGGGGTGACAGTGATGGTTGGACACTCCTGAACCTCTGTGCTGCATCAACAAGCCCATTGCAGAGCAGAAGACACAATACAAGCATTGCCCCTTCTTATCCCATTGGAAAAGCAGCCCCATCAGAAACCCAGGACTTCTTCTGAAAATGCCAAGCTATCAATGAGCCTTGTGCTGCAGTGCCCAGTGGGCAGTAGTCCCGTCTGCCTGTCGAATCTGATCTGCAAGACCGACCCTGATTAGGGGTCTGGCCAATGGAGCAAAAAAGCTTCTCCACTCCTAGTTTATACCCTTTAAAACACTCTGTAAAGAAAAATGCCAGACACCTAAATACCTGAGGTTCTCCTCCAGTCAGAATTTTCAGGTGGCCAGTTACTCTCTTCGATTTTTTACTAATCGAGTGAATGTTTAGTCTTGAAAATTTCTCTTTTAGAGATTCATCTTCGTCATTTTTCTTATACTTCAGCACTGCAATTAGAAAAAAACACATCAATACATCAAATCTGCATTTATATGGGGCTGATCCTACTGTCCTTCATAGTCATGAAGAGACCAACAAAAGACAGGGAGAGATGAAGGTTACTACCTATGGAAATAACAAGGATAATGAAAATCATTGTGGCCATATAAGCTTTTAAAAATCCATTTCTCTAATTGTTCCTGTTGTTTGTAGTAGCTCCTTTGATGCTATTTACTGCAGAAAATATAATTCCGTGTGCTATAATAATTTTCATGCCTTCACGATTTAAATCCCTAGTGAATCTGCTTGACAGAAGCTGAAACATAACAAGAAAAAAATGCCCCAACTTTCTTATACACCTTATGCAAATGCAAGAATCCAATGGTGGACCTGAAACAAATATAATATTTCATTTTCTCCCTCACTAGTTAAGACTAGTAGGCTGGAAGTCAAATACTGTATGCTGTTTTTCTCAGAAACATCTGAGGTCACCTAGCTGGTAACTTGAAAAACAGAATGTTGAAGAAGATGGACTTTGGTTTAATTCTGCAAGGCACACACTAACATCTTTAAAGGACCCATTTAATTATCACGGTCAGTGGCCGTGTTCAGATAAATTATGGTTTATCACACCATGAATAAGACTTACATCCTGCCCCACTTAGCTAATCCTGACCTACTCCTCTCCTCTCTCACCATGCAATGGAGTTCAGAGGCTTTCACATTAGGAAGTTTATTTTCATTAAATATAGCAGGCATGGCCAACAGGTAGATTGTGATCTACCGGTAGATCACTGGACATCTGTGGTAGATCACTAGCAGATCACTGACTCCCCCCAAAGAAGCCCAAGAACTTTGGCTCCCCTAAAAAAAGCTAAACATTTTAGCCCTGCAGCCCATAAAAAGAAGCTCAACAACTTTGACCTGAACCCCAAAAAGGGGGTAGATCACTGCCAGTTTTTAACTCTGCGAGTAGATCGCAGTCTCTTGGGAGTTGGCCACCCCGAAATATAGTTTGTGTTGCTGTCCAAACCCAGAAAAACCAGACAACTTCAAACCATGGTTTATGAAGCTGCCTTGTTTCTACTAACCATAGTTGAGTTTAGCCAGTTAAGTGTTTAGACACACCCTAAACTGTGGTTAAACTAAAATGGAAGCTTCCAAACTGCTTCTCACAGAGCATGCACCCAAACTGACATGGAAAGGCAGTTGAAACATAGGTTGAAGCCAAGACTTATTGTAGTTTTGTGAGCACAAGCCAAAAATTACAAGAACCCCACTGGATAAGGCCAAAGGTCCATGTGTCCAGCATCATGTATTCTCCAGCAGCCAATGAGATGCTTCTGAAAAGCCCTCAAGCCGGGTTCGAAGGAAATAGCCTTTCCCTGCAATTACCCCACATTGTTGACACGGTCTTACCTAAATCCTTTCTTCTTTTAAGTTCATTTATATTTGTATTCATGCCTTTCACAGCAACCAAGGCATCCTGCAATGCTGTGTGGTCCAGGTGGGACCTGGGAGTTGCATTCAAGAGCTCACATAGCAACAAGGGATATTTCATCACACGTTGGATGGGTTTGATCATCAGAGATCCCATGTCCAGCAGATTTGGTTTTCCCCTGAAATTTAAACAAAGCCCTGCTAAGTCAACAAATGAGTTCCTGAAGGTGGGGGAGAGGAAGGTCTTAGTTCCCTGTAGTGGCTCCTTTCACAACAAATCCATAACTGGTGAAGCTATTCCCTTTACTGTAAAATATCTAGTGGATGAAAGAATATATAAACTTTGGAAAAACAAACAACTGTTATCATGAGTCATTCTAATTGCAGGTATACCTGCTGCTAGCTAATGCTTTATATTCTTTATTGATGTGGCTAATGCTTCCAGCTGTTGGATGCTAGGAGCATTTTCACCCCTGTAAAAATTATGATTAGTTGTCACAATCAACCATTTAGTTTTCTTCCACTTGCCATTTAAGCCTTCTTGATAGCTGGAAAAAAAAGTATACACAGAAGTTTCAAGAAACAGGACCCTAGAGTGCTAAAACAGTGTTTAGGGTGCTGCATGTGAGATAATATGATTGCTTCCCTCTTAAGTGAACAGCAAGCTATGGTGGCTATCGTCTGTCCCCACTACATAGGTACTCAGTTTGACTTTGCCAAAAAGATGACATCTTTAAGCGTACCTCTTTACTACATTTTCACATCAAAGCCTGACCTCTGGTCAGTCACTTTGCTGCTGTATGGCAGGGGACAGAGGGCAAGGAGGGAGGCAATAGTGTCAAGATTAAATGCACCTTGTGTTATTAGAAAGTTGGCAACACTAATATAGAAGCATCATCATGGTCAGCTTCTGTATTTGGCACAGTAAGTCAATGCTTGCTTGCAGCATATATGCTTCTGATATATTCATTCTTTATTAGTACACAGTTGTACCTTGGAAGTCAAATGGAATCCGTTCCAAAACATTCGGAAACCAAAACGCAGCTTCTGATTGGCTTCAGGAAGCTCCTGCAGCCAATCAGAAGCCCCGCTTCCCAAAATAGCTCGCAAACTGGAACAGTCACTTCTGGGTTTGCGGCATTCAGGAGCCTAAACGTTCGGGAGCTAAGCTGTTCCAAAACCAAGGTACGATTGTATAATGTTTTTAAGGCATACATCAAAACCTTTCATTCTGTCGTAACTTTTCATTTTAAACAGTTTCATTCTTTCCTCTCCTTCATCTAAAACACCTAAAAATTCTTAAAATTCCGGCAAAGATGCAAGCTGGGGAAGATCTAGGCTTGTTGGGAAAAGGTCTTCAGTAGATGCTGGAAAGACAGCAGAGACAGCACATGTCTAATACTGAACAGGAGTGAATTCCAAAGGGTTGATGCCACAACATCAATGGCATGATTCCTACATTGTTTGGAATGGACCTCTTGATAAGATGGCATAGGGTGATATGATCTTCAAAAAATAAAAATAAAATCCAGCATTAGCAACCTTACTCTTCCTTGCTTGATGCTGCACCAAATATAGAGTTCTGCTTCTGCAGCAGCAGCAACTTGAAATTACTGTTGTTTTCCTCAGAATGCGAATATTTAAAAGCAGCTTCAGGAATGGCATGAGGTAGATTTCAAGTGTGCCTTTGCTTCCACAGTTAGTCTTTGGATGGCTTCCCAAGTGATAAACAGCTCTCTGCTTGCATTTGGGCATGCCAAAATCTAGCAATATGTGTTGGAAAGATAGGAAGTTTGTGAAAAGATAATGTTTCCCTGGGGCATGAATTGCTACCCAGTTCAGCCCATCTAATTTGACCGAGTCAGATTACCCAGCGATAACTCTCCTTAGATTTGTTGTGTTTTTAACATGCATGTTTTCGCATTACACCACAACCCTGGAGGGAAGGAAGGAGAGATAGAGAGGGAACACAGTCTCCCTGCATAAGTTAAAACAGACCTGTAGCATCTTGTGACATACATTGTGCAGAAAATTAAGCCGATAATTCATTTGTGATGCTTCTTCAGCCATACACCGTCTTCGTGCAGATTTAGTAAAAAAAATTCTAGCACCATAGGTAGCTACACTGATCTCATCGCAAATCGCTGCTACTCCTTTACACTCATATTAATGCAGCTGGCTTAATTCTGACAGAATCCACTTCCTCTGCAGATGGCAAGCAATGAAATGAAGTCATATGCTGAATAACAACATGTAGCTTCTCCCCTCCCCCCTTCAAAAAACCCTTGAAGTTGATGCAATTGTAAAATGGAATAACCTCATGTTCTGTCGCCCTGAGCAACTTGAAAGGAGGACAGGGGGCGCAAAATGGAATAATGATCACAGATATTCTCGATTCGTGAAAAACCCAGGTAATCAGGCCATCGTTTGAAATCCTCTTTTCCTTATGCCCTATCTGCACCATACGCTGAAAGCACTTTTGTGCCACTTTAAACAGCGAAGCCTTCCTCCAAAAGAATCCTGTTTTAGAAACTAGTGAGCTCAAAGACAGTCACTGGAATTGATCTTGAACATTGACTTGGGGCATGGAAGCAACAAGGTTTTGAATTTGGTGGACTAAGCCTCTTTAGCTCTCCAATGCTAAAATGGGGATTCTTAGCAGAAGTCAGCAAACGATGGGTTAAACTCAACAGGATGATTCATTTTTTCAGAGGCTCAAGCAGGAGGTTGGGGAGAGAGCTGCTTGAAAGCCATTTTCCAAGCAGCAAAAAGGCTTTCAAATAGTGCTGTGCTGTGCTTTGAAGTCTCAACAACTGGTCCTTCAAGGCACAGCATCACCTGGCATCATAAGTGGGTGGCCTGCCTAATAAAATGCCATTTTACAGTTTAGTATTGTTTTTATCTTGAAATACATCTTGGAAGCGCACCATGATCATTTCCTTGCTTCGTCCCTCTAAACATGATTCGGCCCTGCTGTAAGAATTTTGTGGGAACAAGTCAAGCACATACTGAGAACTTTACATCTGTGCAATTAAAGTGGACTAAAGGACACGGGTGGCGTTGTGGGTTAAACCACAGAGCCTAGGAATTGCCGATCAGCAGGTCGGCGGTTCGAATCCCCGTGACGGGGTGAGCTCCCGTTGCTTGGTCCCTGCTCCTGCCAACCTAGCAATTCGAAAGCACGTCAAAGTGCAAGTAGATAAATAGGTACTGCTCCAGCGGGAAGGTAAACGGCGTTTCCATGTGCTGCTCTGGTTCGCCAGAAGCGGCTTAGTCATGCTGGCCACATGACCCGGAAGCTGTACACCGGCTCCCTCGGCCAATAAAGCAAGATGAGCGCCACAACCCCAGAGTCAGTCACGACTCAACCTAATGGTCAGGGGTCCCTTTACTTTTACCTTAAAGGAGTCTTGTTGATGTAATGCAGAGTTTCCCAAACTTGGGTTTCCAGCTCTTTTTGGCCTACAACTCCCACCATCCCTAGTTAGCAGGACCAGTGGTCAAAAATGATGGGAAACCCCTGTTCTAATGCAACAAATCTAGTTGTTGTTGTTGTTGTTTTTAAATTTGACTTTCTGTAGTTTGGAAAGCGACTGAAATATGTGAGATAAACAAATCATTAATGGGAAAATGTATAAACAGTCTGCAAGCAAATCAGGAGGAATTTAGGAGGAATTACTCCATAAACAATTTGAAATGAATGCTCAATAAAGACTAGGCATAATCTAACCACTGCATAAGCTTTATACAAGCAAATCACGATGAATGATGAATAATTGGTTTATCTATACAGCAGTGTTCATTCTCAGATGTTGTTGGACTACAACTCCCATTATCCTCAGCCATGCTAGCCCTTGGTTTCAGATGATGGATGTTGTAGTCCAACAACACTGGGGACCTGATGTTGAAGAACACTAATCTAGAGGGACTCTTAGTCTCTGCTTGGGGATGTTTCCTCTATTCTATATATAAAGGGCATTTTGTAAATTAAAAAAAAAAAAACTAAGGCAGGAGCAACATTCAGTCATGAATCTCCTTACCTATAGCATCCTGCTTCTCATTCCAAACAAGCTACCAGTATTCCACAACTGGGGAAGTTGCTCCCTTGTTAAGTGATAAGCGATGAACCAATATGTTCCAAGCTGCAAATAGTTTTAGAGGAGTCCAGCAAATGGGACCGCACAGTGACTTTCTCTTCATAGAGAAGTTATCTGGTACATTATCCCAGTTTAGGGAACAACACTAGCTGGGATCTCGCACTACAGCGCACTTAGCCTAAAGGCTAATTCAGCTCTGCATTGAACTCAGCGACGGTTATATGGGCAGAGAAAGAACCAGGCAATTTAGCTTGACAGCTTGGGGGAGCTGCTACCACGCAAGAAAGTACAATATTTCTCCCTGCTTAAACTGAGCGGCAAACATCTATCCTCAGAAGAATTCTGATTTCATTGTGGCCACATATTATTTCTGTGTGCGACTGTCAAAAAATTATTCACAGATCTCACAGAGGTATTTATTCTGCTATAATCGCCAATCTGCTGCCTTTGCTGTGAGTTATGGGGCTCGGCACAGAGGCAAGAGAAAGGGTTACTGTGAAGCTGAAATGTCTTGGAGGCAGGTGTTTCCAGGCCAGGAATCCACAAGCTAAAATGCTCATTAGGGTTTCCAAGAACAGGGACTGTTATTGTGCCTGGATTGTGAAAGCCAGAAGGTTTCATGGGTCCCCCTTATTCGGCCACCACGGGGTCATCCATAAACTGGCCTCTGAAAGGTAATTGCTGATGAATTATTGACCAATTTACATCCCATGTGCAACTCACAGTTTATGGCATCTGTTTTTGAAGGTGATAAGCACACATTAATTTGTGGAAGTGCGGCACAAGCAATTTGTGGCAAGTCTGTGCTCTTCTTACACACACATACACACAGCTTTTCTCTCTCTTTTACAGTGGTACCTCGGGTTACATACTGTCAGGGGCTCAGGAGCAGAGGCACAGGGAAGAGAGGAGATGGAGAGCGAAGGGGAAGAATCCGAGGGGAGCGTAGGAGAAGAGGACAGTGGACCGAGGGATTCCATGAGCCTCTCCAGCGAATCGGAAGATTCACAGAAGGGGGCGCCAGTGGCCAGGGGTAGGGGGTTCCCAAGGGGAATGCCCCAGGAGCAAGGGGGCAGCAGGGACTCCCAGAGCAGTAGCTGGAAATCAGGACCAGCTTCCCCACCAGAGCAGAGTGGGGGGGAAGAGTCCCAAGGATCGGGGCCAGTGCATTCCCCACCAGGGAGAGAAGATAAGGCAGGGCTGACCACGCCTCCATCGGAGAGTCAGACAACGGAGGGGAGGTCAGATCCGGCCAGTATCCCAGAAGAGGGAAGCAGTGACAGAAGTAGTGTAACGGTCAGGAGGAAGGTCACTGGGTTGGCGCGAGAGGCAAGTTCAAATGTACAGGAGCGCGGGACAGCAGAGAATGAGGATTGGGAACCGGGTCCTAAAGCCCGCCGGAGGCAGGGGGAGGAGTTAAGCGACTCAGCGTCAGAAGAGTCCAGAAAGGGGGATGCCCCAGCGGGCAGGAGGACCCAGAGGAGGAGAAAGCAGCGGAAAAGGTGGAGCAGGGCTAGGATCTTAAACTGGTGTCAGAGGGGAGGAGATTCAGACGGGACTTCTCCGGTCTAGGGTTTAAGACGTAGAGCTGCGCGCTGCGGCTTTGAAATGGAAACTGAACCTCAATAAAGACTTTTGTACATAACGACAGCCTTGCGTTGGTCCTCTGTGAGCTGGGACCTAGGGGCAGCTCTGACACATACGCTTCAGGTTACATACGCTTCAGGTTAGAGACTCCGCTAACCCAGAAATATTACCTCGGGTTAAGAACTTTGCTTCAGATGGGAGGCGTGAGGAGGTCAAGGAAAAAAGTGAATGTAAGTAAGTGATTTAAAGGTTTGACTTGTTTTTTATTTCTTTTTTCTTTTTTCTGTTTTTTGATGATGCTTTTCTATATGTATGGTTTTTTCTTTCTCTTCTTTGATTGTTATGTATATGTGTGTGTGTGTGTGTGTGTGTGCATATATATATATATATATATATATATATATATATATATATGGGATATATATATATATGGGACGCAGGTGGCGCTGTGGGTTAAAGCCTCAGCGCCTAGGGCTTGCCGATCGAAAGGTCGGCGGTTCGAATCCCTGCGGTGGGGTGCGCTCCCGCTGCTCGGTCCCAGCGCCTGCCAACCTAGCAGTTCGAAAGCACCTCCGGGTGCAAGTAGATAAATAGGGACCGCTTACCAGCGGGAAGGTAAACGGCGTTTCCGTGTGCGGCTCTGGCTCGCCAGAGCAGCGATGTCACGCTGGCCACGTGACCCGGAAGTGTCTCCGGACAGCGCTGGCCCCTGGCCTCTTAAGTGAGATGGGCGCACAACCCCAGAGTCTGTCAAGACTGGCCCGTATGGGCAGGGGTACCTTTACCTTTATATATATATATATATATATATATATATATATATATATATATATATATTCGTTTTTTCCTATTTTTTTCTGTAACCTTCAAAATCTTAATAAAAAATTTTGTATATATATATATATATATATATATATAAAAGAACTTTGCTTCAGGATGAGAACAGAAATCGTGCTGCGGCGGTGCAGCAGCAGCAGGAGGCCCCATTAGCTAAAGTGGTGCTTCAGGTTAAGAACAGTTTCAGGTTAAGAACAGACCTCCAGAACGAATTAAGTACTTAACCTGAGGTACCACTGTCTATGGCTTGTCTTTTGTTTAAAGCTCAACAATCTTCACTCAGAATCTCTTGATCTTTATCTGGAGAGGAAACTTTTTAATTTCTGCCTCATCCCATCCAAGAGGAATCTATTGGATGGACCCATTCATGCAACACAGACATTTAGTTTCCTGTAGATCCCCAGAAAACTCATCCACAGTGCATGGGAAGGGATTATTTTCAGCCTGAGGCAAAAAAAAGTGGGCAGGACAACAGGTGTGACACATACCTCTGTACAGTAAGCTACACTGCAGCCAGTAGCATGAAGAATAGCAAGAAAGAGCCATTATCACAGTTCAATGCACTTGAGGCGGGCATGTGGGTAGGACCAGTGAAGGGTATGACCTAGGACGAAGGGGTGTGGCCTAGATGTATGGAGTGGCCTACAAGACAGGGCTGTAGCTAGGGGGTGGTGAGGTGGGACCCCGCCAGGGGCGCAGGCAAGAAGGGGGGAAGCAAAATTGGCTTAAAATATGTCCATAAATAAAAATTTTGATTATTGCCTCATAAGAAAAGGTTTTTAATAGAGGGTGAATTGAACTGAGGTGGGGGTTGGAGGAGAGGCGGAAAGAAGAGCTAATTTGTCAGTGGCTAGGGGGCGCAATTTGTCAGTGGCTAGGGGGTGCAATATCACCTCTGATTTTGGAACCCCTGGCCTCAAGTTCCCAACCTCCAGCACAGTGTACTCTTTTCATGGATCAGTCAGATATCAATCTGGCAGCATAACATATTTCCCCCCCTGATATGACAGCCTGATGAAGACTGCACAAAAGCCATTTCCATTGCTTTAAATTCAGCTAAAAATAACCCCGTCAACTGTCCCCTTGCTCCTTTGCATCTTGCTCAATGGCACAAATATCAGGGCTAAGAGGAAGAGAACAGTAGTCTCTGCTTTCGTAGAATTCCAGCTGGAAATCTGGAATTTCAGGGGGAAATGACTGAGACACGTGAAGCAGCAAAGCCACAGCTCAAGTCCTCTTGTCCCAAGGGTCTTCAGCAGAAGAATATTGTGCCCTTCCCAACCAGTGGTTTTTGGAACTGCAGATTTATTTGTGTATTTGAATTTTTATTCTCTGCAGTTTCATAAAAATTATCAAAGTGGTTTTCAACATAAAATACAATAAAATCCACCTATAAATATCTCCTTTTAAAAAAACCAGTCAAATTATTTTGAATGTAATTCTTGCTTTTATGCTTTGTTCTGGTACTACTTAGGCTCACCTTCATTTTGAAGGGGGAAAGTGGGATGTAGTTTATGAATAAATGAATGAATCATACCAATTTCCCAAACATGCTGCAAGTGCTGTTGGATTCCCACTCACATTAGCCCCAGTCAGCATCTCCAGATGTGTACCTCAACAAAATCTGAAGGACCATAGGTTCCTCACCCCTGCTGTCCCTCACCCACCTCCCTTCAGATGTTTTGCTCTGCAGCTCCCATCAGCCCTGGCTAGCAAGGTAAAAATGGAATAATAATAACAAAAAAGAAATATGGTACATACCCTTCTTCATATATCTTTCTGCCAAGAGAGAGAGAGAGAGAGGGAGAGGGAGAAACAGAAGGATCTGTTAACAGTCTGATCTTCATTATATTGATTTAAATGGCCAAGTCCACATGTAATGCTAAAACATTTTCTTTACAAGGATACAGTGCCGTAAGCCTTGATTCCTGAGCTCCCCGCTCCAGTGCAAAGAGGAGACTGAAAGCTTTCATTTCTGTTATAGATTAATCATAGTTTAGGGTAACATCCGTACCCTAAACTGTGGTTAATGTTAACTATGGATATTTTTTTTAACAAGCCAGATTCTTAAACCATACTTTAAAAAACTAAACTGATTCAACCAATCATAGTTAACATTAAACACAGTTAGAGTTCAGGTGTCATGGCCAATGGTATAAGCTAAAATTAAAAGCTTTCAAACTATTCCTTGTAGCCATGCAGCAGGAGGAGGGAGAGGCAAGCGAACGAGATGCTTGCCTAGGCCTATTGTTGCAACACTAAACTATGGCTAGCTGTTATGTCCAAACTATACCAGTGGGAGTTACTTCTGAGTAGACATGTTTAGGATTTGGGAGCAAACTGTTAACTTCAAGGAATACTTAAATCAACTGCATTATTGCACTCCAATCACTACCAAAATAATAAGGCAACCTGCTACTAAGGCTTTTTTGTTTTTGTTTTTTTACATATGTCCTAAATTAATCTTCCCCAATTTGGTGCAGCTCTGAGGTTTCGGACTGCCTGGTCAGATATTACGGGAGTTGTAGTCTAAAGCATCAGGGAAGGCTTTTCTAGATTCTCTGGGGTTATACACAGAAGCCAAAAAGTTCCAATAAATCTGATCCTACAGCTTCCTGAAAAAGCAGTTTGTAACGGGAAGGGCCATAATGAAAAGGCTTGGGGGGCAGCAAAGACAAGCCCCAATATACTTATGCACAATTTTACAAAATGAGGGTTAAGGATTTTATTATGGTGATAATTTAATTTAGCACAGATGTGTTCAGTGCATTAAAAGGATGGAATGCTTCAGTTTAAGATGGTGCTTCCCTGAAGCAACCTATTTTTTAAAAAAAAGCCTATTTTGGTGGCATCTTGGATATTCTTTCCATTTGGGATCCCTCTAATAACAGTGAAATATATTCATATTTCCAGGAAAGGAGCATAAGTGTATGTTCCTAGTAAATGCCATAAAACTCTGGATTTATAGAAGATATTTTGTTTTATATCCATTTAAGCTTTCCCGTGACAAGCAGTGAGCAAGGGATGGAAACAACCATTTGAAAAGTTCTTACTTTAAGGACAGTAGGCAGTCACGTATATGCTGCTTCAGTTCTTCATCTTTTTCGTAGGATTCCAGCAGGACGTGTGCATCATCGTGCTGGTAACAGTAGATTTTATACGTGTCTTCTAGTAGGTCTTTCATCTGCAAAAACACTTGCCCTGTTAAAGTGCAAACAAAAAAGCCAAGAAGATGAAAAAAGCACAACGTCAGACAATTTAAGGTCTGCTTCAAATATTTGAACCTGCCAGGCCTTGATAGAAGACCTGCTCTCTGTCCCATCTACTCACGAGATCTTATATTGCAGTACAAGAGACAGGGACCTCTTGGTGGTGTCACCAAGAATGTTGCATATGAATACCTTCCTGGGCAAGATCTGCTGGTTTTCTCGTTTTGCTCCATTATCTATACATTTTAAAACCCAAAGCAGCATTTTAACTCTTCTAATGTTATCTGCTATATGCTGGGGCCTTTAAGATGGGCCAGTGGTCTGACCCAACATTCTTATGTTGCTAAGAATGGTGGAAGTTGTAGTCAGTCTCTCTCTCTCTCTCTCTCTCTCTCTCTCTCTCTGTGTGTGTGTGCACTGATGATAGCCATTGTTTGGATGGGGGCTTTTATCTATTTCTGCAGTCACACAATCAATCAGTAGCTGAACTGGGTTCCACACAGTCACAAAAACAAGTCACGAAAACAAAGTCACAAGCCACAAGCCACAATCACAAAAATAAAGACACAAGCCACAGTCACAAGTCAGTCCCATAAAACGAAGAACAAATCACAGTCAAAAAAATGAAAAAGCCACACAAACAAAAATGCAAAAAAATTAGCAAAAACAAAAGCTCCTCTGTGTTGTGTGGGTGCTCAGGACTCAGTAGCCGATAGATTCAACAGAAAGCCTCTGATTAGCAGAGGGGGACTTAATTTATAAATGGAACACACTCAATAGGAAGCGGAACATGTTCTGCTTCCAAGGCAAAGTTCACAAACTGGAACACCTACTTCTGGGTTTGTAGCGTTCTATTTCCAAATTGTTCATAAACTAAGCTGCTCTAAAACCAAGGTACCACTGTATTTTGTTTCCCACAGTGGCCAATCAGTTGCCCACGGGAAGCCCAAAAGCAGGGCATGAGGGTAACAGCCCCAAAATGGCATTCAGAGACATCCTGTCTCCGATTCTGGAGGTAACAGATGCAGCCATCACGACTAGCAGCCCTTGGCTATATTTGCACTCAAAAATATTTGTTTTATTTTTATTGTCTTTGTTTAAGACATTAATATCCTGCTTAATCATTATCAATTCTAAGCTCTAAAAGCAAAAACAAAAAGGAAACCACACAGAAAATGAAGCAATAAAAACTCATCATAAAACTGAAGTCTACCTTAAAATGCCTGCTGGAACAAAGAAAGTATTGGTCATGCATCTGAGGTTCAGCAAGGATGGTGCCTGTTGAATTTCAGGTGGGAAGGAGTTCCACAGGCTTGAGTCACAGCTTCTAGTATTTATGAGCCATGCAGCTCAGCCATGGCAGGAACCACCAACAGACACGTAAAGATTTATGTCTCTTCCCTTCCCCACAATAACCGAACATTTGGAAACTTTTCATACTGCATTTCCATCTTTGAATATTACAGGGAAGTACAAAAGAGGAAGCGTAAGGAAATTGTGCTTCCTTTTTGCACTGCTGAGATAATGTGTGCTTTTTATCCTGCCCTTCAACACCTGACACACAGAACACACCTGCTGAACTTCTGCATGCAAGACTGCTCTTAAAGTCATAGAAGCAAGACAGAAGAAAGGAAGGAAAGAAGAAAGGGGGAGGAGAAGGCAGCCCTGTTCTTTGGCTGTAAGAGAAAACAGCAAACAAAATGAAACTATTTCCCATTTAAGTATATGACATAATTAAGAGTAAAGGTAAGGTGAGGTAAAGGTAAAGGACCCCTGGATGGTTAAGCCCAGTAAAAGGTGACTATGGGGTGCGGAGCTCATCTCACTTTTAGGCTGAGGGAGCCGACGTTTGTCCACAGACAGCTTTCCAGGTCACGTGGCAAGCATGACTAAACCACTTCTGGCGCAACGGGACACCGTGGCAGAAACCAGAGCGCACGGAAATGAAGTTTACCTTCCCGCCGCAGCGGTACCTTCTTATCTACTTGCACTGGTGTGCTTTCAAACTGCTAGGCTGGCAGGAGCTGGGACAGAGCAACGGGAGCTCACTCCGTCGTGGGGATTCGAACCACAGACCTTCTAATCAGCAAGCCCAAGAGGCTCAATGGCATGGACCACAGCCCCACCCTTATCCTATTAAGAGGAAGGCCCATTAGATATATAATGCAGATGCCAGTTGGTTTCTACAGTGGGTATGAAATTGTTATAACTGTTTTTTTTTATATCCAAATGTTTATATCTTATTATGAATTAAATTGTTGCATGCATGTTTCATTGTGGACGTTCTTGTTGTCCTTATTCTTTATTGTGGAAACATCTCAAGATCTGTCATAGAAAGTGATTCATAAATGAGAGAGAGAGAGAGAGAGAGAGAGATGCTGAACTATAACAGAACAAAACACGGCCTCATCTGGTATGTCAGCTGCTTAAAGGCTTGCAAATAACATTACTTTCGTCTAAGAAGGAGTGCATCCCTATTGTACATTTCTTTAGGCTTCTGGCTAATTCCAGCCATCCTCTGACTTTCTTTTGTGCCTAATGACTGCGATGAATGGCAGATACCAGGGAGGGGGGGAGGGGGTGAATTCAACCGACAAGAGGTTAAATGTGCAGCTTTCATTAAAGACAGTGTGCGTCCACAATCTGGCTAAATGGGGCCATGTCCTTTATATTTCAGATATACAAAGAGAGAGCTCTCTACCACTCACATCATTTGCTTTCCTCTTTTAAGCAACAACAGCATACCAGGCTCACCTAGTCAGATCACGCTTGGATGTTGCAGAAACCTGAAGGTTGCTTCAATTCTTTAAAGCGCCTCCAGACTGTATGTATTTTGGAGGAGGGATTCAAGAACGTTAGGTTTGTGCATTTATTTATTTTATTGACTGCCTTTGTGCCTCACCTTTCCAGCCTAGTCTACCTCACAGGGCTGTTGTGAGGATAAAATGGGGGAGGGGAGCTCATTTGAAGCGGATTAAGGGGCTCTTTTGCTCTAGTGAAACAAATCTACTTAACAAAACACACACAGAGAGAAACTTTTCATGGCTTGGAAAGTGATGGGGAAATAAACTGAAAAGTAAGGGATGAAGGAATAATTAATGGGAAAAGGTATAAACACCCTGCAAACAAATCAGGGTGACTGCAGGATGAGTGTTCATAAGCAAACTGGACAGTTAGGACCAGTCAAATTTGATGATGGGGTGGGTTTCAGGCCAAGGGAGCCAGCGTTTGTTCGCAGGCAGCTTTCCAGGTCATGTGGCCAGCATGACTAAACCGCTTCTGGCGCAACGGGACACCGTGACAGAAGCCAGAGCACACGAAAGCACCATTTACCTTCCCACCACAGCGGTACCTATTTATCTACTTGCACTGGCGTGCTTTCAGTGCTGGTTTCCTATGTACAAGGAACTTTTAAACATGGGGAATTCCCCACTTGCATTCTGGAGTTAAACCAGGATGGATGGCTGTAGCAATTGTGGAAGAGAAATGAGCACTTCTCCCTGCCCCCCAAATCTCCGCTTAGCACAACCCACACTGGGAGGTGGAGGGGGGTGGACAGCTGGAAAGGGAAAGGCCCTCATTTCTCCCCTTGTCATAGCCACCTTCCCTGAAAAAACTTCCAAGGTAGGGTATTCAACTTGATGAAACTACACAAATAAAAAAAAGAGAGGGGTGTAGGAAGCATTTGAAAGTAAGCAAAAAAAAATAATTTAGGTAGCCAACATGTTCTGTTAAGACAAAAACAATCTAAAAGTAATATCTTTCTTAGGAACCACTTCAAAGATCACTTCAAAGAAGTTAACAGACTTTCAAGTCCATCGAAACTCTGAATCAGGCTGGAGGTTAAGCTGAAAAAACAAAGTGGGGGGGCAAGGAGGCGAGAAAGCAATTGTTGGGCAAGGTGAAAATGATCTGGTCTTTAAATAGAAGGTGGGTGGGTGGCGGGGAGATGTTGCTCATTAACCTTAGGGTGCCCTTGGTATAAATCAGGGGTGGAGGACCTTTCTCAGGTCAAGGGCCACTTTCCCTTCTAGGGAACCTTCCAAGGGTCGCATGCACCAGCTGAAAGGCTTGGCTGGAAGCAGCTGGAATGGCAAAGACTAATTTAGTCACACATCCCCTCTAACCTCCATCTCTAGGCAAGAAGGAATCATGTCTGAGTTCAAAGACACAGTCAAGGCAAAAACAGTCAAGGAGGGTGCAAAGCAGGGCAAGAGAGGGGTCTGGATGGGGAAGGGGAGCAGCCTGGGGTGAGTAAGGGAGGCCTGGAGGGAGGGATGCAGTCAGCGCCCAAGCAGAAGGTTCCCCATCCATGCTGAAAACAGAAGACTAGGTGAGGCACAGCTGCTTTGGATGCATTTGACTCTAGCACTATTCGGACACATGTGGGTTAAAAACTTGCATTATATCAGGTGGGGAGAACCTGTAGCCCTTCAAGTGTTGTTGGACCACGGGTCTCATCATCCCTGATCACTGGCTAAACGGCCTCGGCCCAGTATACCTGAAGGAGCGTCTCCACCCCCATCATTTAGCCCAGACACTGAGGTCCAGCGCTGAAGGCCTTCTGGTGGTTCCCTCACTGAGAGAAGCCAAGTACAGAGAACCAGGCAGAGGGCCTTCTCGGTAGTGGCACCCACCCTGTGGAACACCCTCCCACCAGATGTCAAAGAGAAAAACAACTACCAGACTTTTAGAAGACATCTGAAGGCAGCCCTGTTTAGGGAAGCTTTTAATGTTTGGTGGATTACTGTATTTTAATATTCTGTTGGAAGCTGCCCAGAGAGGCTGGGGAAACCTAGCCAGATGGGCGGGGTATAATTTTATTATTATTATTATTATTATTATTATTATTATTATTATTATTATTAATTACCAGGCAGAGGGTCTTCTTGGTAGTGGTGATCCCCCTGTGGAACCTTCAGATATCAAGGAGACAAAGAACCGCACAACTTTTAGAAGACATCTGAAGGCAGCCCTGTTTTGGGAAGATTTTAATGTTTGATGTTTTATCGTGTTTTTAATATTCTGTTGTGGTTTTCCCAGCCAGATGGGCGGAGTATACATTTAGTATTTCTTCTTCTTCTTCTTCTTCTTCTTCTTCTTCTTCTTCTTCTTCTTCTTCTTCTTCTTCTTCATGAGAGATAGCACCTAACAACATCTAGAGCAGAGCTTTCCAAACCATATGTCATACATGCTGCAGTGTGTAGGTGTATCGTGCGAACGCTTCCTGCTCTCCTCCCAGGGCTGGAAAGGGGTTAGTTTAACCTCTGGTTTGCTAGCAAAACTGAATTAAAGGTAAATGTAAAGGGACCCCTGACCATTAGGTCCAGTCGTGACCAACTCTGGGGTTGCGGCACTCATCTCGCTTTACTGGCCAAGGGAGCCGGCGTACAGCTTCCGGGTCATGTGGCTAGCAGGACTAAGCCACTTCTGACAAACCAGAGCAGCACACGGAAACACCGTTTACCTTCCTGCTGGAGCGGTACCTATTTATCTACTTGCACTTTGATGTGCTTTCGAACTGCTAGGTTGGCAGGAGCAGGGACTGAGCAATGGGAGCTCACCCCGTTGTCGGGATTTGAACTGCTGACCTTCTGATCAGCAAGTCCTAGGCTCTGTGGTTTAATCCACAGCGCCACCCGCGTCCCCCCCCCAAAAAAATGAATTACTGAGTCACAAAATGATGCATGTCTAAAAAGTATGTCACCAACATGAAAAGTTTGGAAAGCTCTGACCTAGAGACTTGCAGGTTCCCCATCTCTACTTTATATGTTTGTCAGTAAAGAGACATCCCAGTTAAGAGAGGACCAACGAACGTCGTCTTTTATTCCCCATGTCTTTAGCATGTAGGATCGTTACTGTTCACGCCACATGAATCCACAGCTGGCCTCATGATTATGGGCCTGCTTTTGCTGAACGCTAATTATTTCTTTTTTTATCCTCCAGTTATTTATTGAAAGAAATGGCAGCTTGGGAAAAAGCATGGGCTGGAGAAATGCGCATTTTATTGCATTATCATTATTCTGTGCAGCTTCGAAGAGCTCACAGAAGACAGCAAACATACCGATTACTTGCTTGGCCGGCTCCACGTCCACCGTTGCTTCTTCCAGTGATGACAGCAGCCTGGTTGAGATCTGATGGACAGATTCAATGTTGCTAAATAAGCCGTCCACATCGAGCCTAGCAATCTGGTGAAACACAAATGTTGGACAGCAACAGTCGGGGGGGGGGGAAATAGTAAGAGGATGCTGTTTATTGCTGACCCTCCCCTGCTATGCCGTTTTTGCCATTAGATGCAGTTTCAGCAAAGCCTTCTTATTAATCCTCTCATGTGGAACAATGGCTTGCATGGGCAACATTGGTTGTTTTTCTTCAATTAATACATTTCGGGCTGACACATTTCATTGATTAAATACACAGTTATTTGAGATATTCCTTCGGGGATGCCTTGCGAAAGGAAATATTGGAATATATGTTGGATCCAGAGCAGACCTACTGAAATCAATGATACTCGTCCATCATAGAATTGTAGAATTGGAAGGATCATCTAGTCTAACCCCCAGCAATACAGGAATCCTGCTCACAGCTGTTCCTGGGTGGGCTCGAACCACCAACCTTCTGGCTAATAGCCAGACACACTAACCCATCACACCACAGGATATGGGATGATTATTGTTCAAACGTTATGCCAAAGACATAAAGATGGTAAAACCCAACTTGGTGACAATTGAGGAGGAGGAGGAGGAGGAATTATACACTTGATTTATTCTATTACTTAAAGGCAATCTCCCTTAAAAAGTTAAAGGATCCCTGACAGTTAAGTCCAGTTGCGAACGACTCTGGGGGTGTGTCACTCATCTCGCTTTACAGGCTGAGGGAGCTGGCATTTGTCCTCAGACAGTTTTTCTGGATCATGTGGCCAGCATGTTCTGGCGCAATGGAACACCAAAACCAGGGCAGTGCACGGAAACGCCGTTTACCTTCCCGCCGGAGCAGTACCTATTTATCTATTTGCACTTTTTGGTGTGCTTTCAAACTGCTAGTTTGGCAGGAGCTGGGACCGAGCAACAGGAGCTCACCCCGTTGCGGGGATTCGAATCGATGACCTTCTGATCGGCAAGCCCAAGAGGCTCAGTGGTTTAGACCACAGTACCACCCGCATCCCTAGAATCTCCCTTAGAAACACACAAAACAAAGCAATAGCATAAGGGCAAAATTAAAGACATGTAATGAGAAAAATCACAAAAATCTATAAAGAGATTGCAAGCGTGGTGCCCTCCAGCTGTTGTCGGACTCCAAGTCCCATCAGTCTCAGCAGCATGGTCAATGGTCAGGGATGATGGGAGCTGTAACATCTGGAGAGCATCCCACTTTGCTGGCCCTGCTGCAAGTTAAATCAGAAATCTAATGAAGCTAAACCTAAATAGGTACAAATTTGACAGGTGTTGGAATATTCAGGACAGAAAGCCCTTCTGCACACAGCACATGTTAAACTATGGAACTTGTTCCCACATGAGGCAGTGATGGCTGCCAACCTAAATGGCTTTAAAAGAGGACTGGACAACCAAAAATAATTATTATTATTGAGATTTCTAGGAATAAAAGAAAATCACGATGAGAATATCAAAGAAGTAATAATAAAAGCCCTAGCATCCTGGTTGGAAATTCAGGAAGAGGACATCTCTGTCTGCATGGACAGAGATATCCAAATTCATATGGCAGTATAAAAAACCAAGAATTAAACACAAACTTCTAACAGATAAAAAACATAGAGGTGGACTAGCGCTACCTGACCTAAATTTATATTACGACGCTGTCTGTCTAAATTGGCTAAAAGAGTGGATTGTATTAAAGATGGTGATTTGTTAGATCTAGAAGGATTTAATAATCGTTATGGTTGGCATGCATATTTAGCTTATGAAAAAGGGAAAGTACACAGGGGATTTATGAATCATGTCATAAGGAAATCATTATATAAAACATGGACAAAATATAAGGATCTCCTAGAACGGAAAACACCATGGTGGGCATCACTTCTAGAAGCAATTACAATAAAAAAAAGAAAAATATGGAATTAGAATGGGCCACATATAACGATCTGATTAAGGAAAAAGACAATAAATTGGTAATTAAAGATTATGAGGAAATTAAACAACACCTTACGGGTTGGATCCAATACCATCAATTGCATGAAGTGTTCAGGACAGATAAGAAAACTGGTTTCTCAAACGAACCTTCATTATTAGAAAAAGTGTTATTACAAAACAAAACCAAGGTTATTACAAAACAAAGCCAACAAAACCAATATCAAAAATGTATGATACATTATTGGAGTGGGAGATCAAAGACGAACAGGTCAAGGAGGTAATGATCAAGTGGGCTTTAGATATTGGGAAAACCATTAACTTAACAGCATGGGAAGAACTATGGAGTAAGAACTAGCAATTTACAGCCTGTGAAGTATTGAGGGGAACCTAATCAAGATGTTTTATAGATGGTACTTAACACCTACCATAATAGCTAAAATGTTTAAGACAAAAACAAATCTGTGCTGGAGGTGTGGAAAAACAGAGGGGACACTTATACATGTTTGATGGACCTGTGAAAAAAATCAAAAGCTTCTGGAACACAGTATATGACAAGCTTAAAAGAATGTTTAAGTATAACTTTATGAAAAATACAGAAGCTTTTCTACTAGGGATAACGGACACGGGTATAGCAAGAGAAGATCAGAAAATATTCCTCTATGCAACAGGAGTGGCAAGGATCCTAATTGCTAAAAACTGGAAAAAAGAAACTGTGCCAACAAAAAAAGGAATGACAAGACAAACTGTTAAGAATATATTGAACTGGCTAGAGATCACACTAGACAAGAGTTTCAAAAAGCATGGGGGAAATGCAGAGAACACTTCACAAAACAGTGCCCTAAAATACATACCTGGACTTATTTCGATTAATGTCTGCAGGAGACTTTGTGGATATTTAACTTATAATTAGAAAAATCTTCAAAATTATTCATGAAGGAAACAGTTTATAAGAAGTAAATAAGGAGGACAGATACAGGATAAAGGAAGTCTTTTATTTGGTTGTTTGTATTGTTGTATGTTATGCTCACTGTACGTCATGTTCACATTTAATGAGGGTGGATTTGTGTACTGGGGGGCGGGGGGTTGTGTTATGTTGTAAAAAAAATTCCAATAAAAATTAAAAATAAATAAAAGAGAACTGGGCAAATTCATGGCAGAAGAGAGGAGCTATTGATGGCTGCCATCCATGATGGCCATTCTCTGCCTCTATGGCTGGAGGCAGCAAAGCTTCTGAATACCAGTTGCTAGAAACCACAGGAGCATGGAGTGTGCATTGTGCTGAAATCCTGCTTGTAGGTTTCTCACAGGCCTCTGGTGGGCCCCTGTAAGACCAGGCCTGATCCAGCATGCTTCTCTTATGCTCTCTGCTGCTGCCCATCAAAAACAGTTCCTTTGGAATCATTCAAAAACAAGAATCCAGCTCTCCTTTGCCCACATCTGTTTTTGCCTTTTAAGATGAAGGCAGAATGACTCAGCCTGCAAAAATCATGGAACATACAGCAAGGAGCAACGCATGACGCGAACAATAGTGTTGATTTTGGCAGATAGGTGAGCACCTTCAAACATGCCTGCCCATTAGTATTCATTAGTAACAGAACTGTGTATTTACCCAGCCGCTTTCAGAATACAGCCCTAAAGAATCAAATTGCACGTTGTAGTAATGGGAACAATCATACACCACAGTAATTGCCAGTGGGAGTAATGTTTGATTACAGAGCCCAGTAACATTTTCAGTGCATAAGAAACTTCAAAGCAGTCTCAGCTAAATTCTGTTCTTCATTCAAGAATAACAGATTTCCTGAGATTTGTCCTGAAAAGAATAAGTTGGTAGCCACTTTATTAAAAAGAAACGAACAGAGGGTACAGCTGTCAAATTGTAGGTTTGGCCATAGTCCCTCTAACAGCACAATCCCATGCAGTGTGTAGGAAGTTAATTCAGAAATAAATACCACAGAATTCAATGGGTCTTACTCCCATTGGGATGTCAGTTCCAATGTTATGATTATTTTAAAGCCATCCACGGGAATTCCATAGTTTAACTAAGGGCTGGATGAAGAAGGACTTTCTTTTACGTGTTCTGTTGGGTGCACATGATCTCTTAATTTCAGTTAAGGGCCAACATGTTACTTCTGCACTGACCCAGAAACAGAAAGAAAAGTTAGCATGTTGGGTGTCGGTGTTTTAAATAGAGCTTTCTCTGATCAGCAAAAATGTGTTTCAAAGTTATACTGGACCGACACCCCCTCCCCAAAAAAGTTGTGTCAAGGAAGAGGTATTCTTGTAACGTGACACAGTTGTGGATGCTCTGTGCCAAGGTTTCAAGGTGGGCTATGATATAAGAGTGCAATTGTGGTGCAGATCATTGACAAGTTGCAATTTGTCCATCTCTCCTGCTGTATTCCAGCAGGTGAAAACAGCTCCTGCCCGCAGAGCATGCTGGGATTCCCAACAGGACTTTGCCTTGATAGTTCTGGGAAAACAACAGCATGTTGCCGTCTAAATGGTAGCTAGACAGCTTTGAAGCCCCTGCTGAACAACAAAACGGCGGAGTAAAATCTGCATGGAGAGATATAATTGTAGTAAGCACTTCCATTAGTTTCGCTGTCTAAACCACAGTCCCTCGGGACTTGTTCTGCTTCTCGGCAAAGTATTTTCCCACAGTTGCTGTCCACAGAGCCGTGGTGACTTTATCTGAACAGTGCAGTGCTTTAGAAAGAATGTTGCTGAAGGATCGCATTGTCCACAAAACTGGTAGGACCAGCTCGGGCTTGAAGAAGGAACTTGATGGTTGGTGGGCTTTCAGGGATCTGCTCAAGACTGCAGAGACATGGGGAAAGCATAACAGTGATAGTCCATTGCCTCCCCTCGCCTCTGGCCTAGAAATGTTTGCAGGCTGGGCCTGGGATGGGGTTTGGGAAAGAGCCAGTGTGGTGTGGTGGTTAAGAGCAGTAGTCCCCGCTCCTCCACCTGCAGCTGCTGGGTGACCTTGGGCCAGTCACACTTCTCTGAAGTCTCTCAGCCCCACTCACCTCACAGAGTGTTTGTTGTGGGGGAGGAAGGGAAAGGAGAATGTTAGCCGCTTTGAGACTCCTTTGGGTAGTGATAAAGTGGGATATCAAATCCAAACTCCTCCTCCTCCTCCTCTTCTTCTTCTAGTTTAGGTCTTCCTTGGCCTTCCCTTCAAGCCCAGAGGTGGGAGATCAGGACTCTTTCCACATCACATCCTCTCCTCAGCACTTCTGCTTTCCTACCTGTCTGTCATGACCCTTCATGAGCCAGGAGTCAGCTTTGCCTACTGAACAGCAGCCTGAAGTGGATGAAGTCAGAGCGACTCCACCTGCAGCTGATGAGCCTTCACAGAAGAAGAGGCACTGATGAGAACCGCTGGCCCTGGACTTCTTAAACGGAACTCTCAGCAGTAGTCAGATGCCGGAAACAACGCCTTTGGTTCCCAGCTCTACCTTGGTCTCCATCTTGACCCTTGGCGCAGGATCATCTGGATGCCTGACCTCTGGGCTGTCAGGCTTTGTATGTGGATTCTGCTCTCAGGCAAGTGTTCCTCAGAGGCTCCTAACCCGTGCTTGCTCAGCAATGGAACTCAGTCAAGGCTGCGGCACTACCTTTGAGCACATACTGTGGTTTTCACTCCAGACAAGTGTGTGATGGCCTGGGAGTCTGATTCAGAAGCTGAACCAGAGGAATCCCAGCCTGCACAGGAGTCCCCGCCTCCAGGGCCGGCTGAGCCGGGGCAGGGCCTTGAATCTGAAGCGCTTGCACCTGTGCTGGATCCTCAGGAGCAGACACCAGATGAATCCACTCTGGCTCCAGAGGTGATTGAGGACCCATTGCCTACAGGTGCACCTCTCCCAGCCCTGTCAGGGGAAGGTGAGCCTCCCCCTGGGTCCAGTAACCCTCCAGCCTCTCCTGAGCTGCAGAGGCTCAGGGCAGAGAGGTGGAGGGAACTAGGTTCTCTCAGGAGAGTGCTCGCCTTAAGGCCAGGAGAGGCGGGTCACCTGTGGGCCAGGACTGCTCCTGGCCTCAGAGAAGATAAAGGCCAGTCAGCCCGGTCCCAAGTTGCGGGAGCAACATCGTTGGACACCTGTTTCTGCCAGCACCCAAACCTGTTCTTCCGGAGTTCCTGACCACGCCCAGCTTCCTGCTTTGGACCCCGCTTCACCCTTGGTGGACAGTCTCCAGACCCTTGACCCAGGACCGGACTCTGACCACGCCTCTCGGTAACCTCCCCCAGGTCCAGCATACAGTGAATGACTACCCCTTTCTAGATACCACCGCCCCTAACTCACTTGTCCACCATCCATTCAAACTCAACTCTGCCTTGGCTGCTCATAGCCAAGAAAAGAAAGTATCCCAACCCTCAGAAAGTGTCTAATCCAGAAAAAGCTAGAAAAATCCTAAGGATGTCAGATAGTTCAGGTAGGATGTGTATATGATATGGCAGATCTGCCAACACATCTGAAGCTTGGCAGATCAGAAGACAGCAGATTCACCAAACATTTCAGCCCAGCAGATCTTTTACAAATGTCCCCATTTGAAAGAAGAGTGATGGGAAGATTAGCTACAGCAACTCTGATTCAGGTCCTTCTCAGGGGGATGCATTTAGGAGGTCCACAGCTGACATGCTCCATTTCAGAGCCCAGCACTGGCTAGAGCCAACCGAAGCATCACTGGCAAGAGCTCTCCACCCATCAAGGTCTCCACAATGGTGGAGTGTCCCCCCCAAAAAACCCCCAAAACAATGGGGAACACGTCCACCATATCCTGACTCAGAGGTGGAGAACCTGTGGTCCCCCAGATGTTGCTGGACTACAACTCCCATCATCGCTGATGATTAACCATGCTGGCTGGGGCTGATGGGAGCTGGAGTCCCACACCATCTGGAGGGCCAAGTGTCTTATGACAGTAGGGTGAGATTTTTCTCTTGGTTCATCTCTCTCGGAGTACGCTAGATGATGAATACATTTGTTTATTATTTATGTATTAAACATATTTGTTACCCACCCTTCCCACAAAAAACCCCTGGGGGATAAAATTGCAAAATTCAGTACCTATATAGCAAACAGTTAAAACTACAGTCAACCAATAAAAACATTTATATAAATTTATATAAATAAATAACCATTGCACTGTCCCAAAAGCCTGGCATTAAGCATATTTTAGGTAACATAAATAAAAAATCCAAATAGGTCAGAAGAACATGGAGAAAAGCAAAGGAAATTCTTAATGTGAATTCATTCGCTATTCATTGTTGTTGAACAGAGTAATACTGAATCAATATCTTTATCAGAAACCTGTCCCTGCCAAAACACAGCTGTGATAACCCAGGACTTCCTTACCTGCCTTCCTCTCAAGGGTTCGACCACTATTCTGATGCACAGTTCCAGATCATTGAGATAGTCTTTTTCGGTCTGGACCATTTCTGTAATTATCTTGTGCCTTCTAGCCATCAGACGCCTGTTCAGCTGTTCTTCACTTTCCAGGGGTGAGCCAACTGGCCCCAAGGACCCTGCTTGTGGTGCCATTTTTTCTGTAAGAAACAAACACCACTTCTGTTTTTTCTAAACATTTTTTTTTTAATATCAGTAAGGGCTAGCAACCTTTGCTACTTTCAGACAAACCAAGGTGAAGTTCAATCGTAGTTTGCCATAAGCAAAAGCTTATGAACTTCTCACAGCTGTGCCAAAGGAAAGTATGAGGAAGCATAAGAGCCTGAGGATCACCATGGCCTGTTTCCAACACAGTAAACCATGGCTTTCCTTGCCTTTCAAATGCAGCCACTCACATCATTTTGATATATATGAGAGTGGTAGGAAGGATACCCACCTTTTCTATAGGGTTTTGTTTTCCTAAGAAAAACACACACAACCACACCAATGCAGAACAGCAGAAAAACCCATTAGGACAACTCTTTTACTTTCAGCTCATATATGCTGCATTATAGAACAATCCTAACCTTTGATTTGAGCTGATGGAGGGGATTAGGATGCAGCAATTTCCTTCCACCTGGCTGTGCCAGCATCTCTGTGCACATAGACATTGGCTGGGTCTGCCAATGGCGTAGGCTATGGGCTACCACTGCTGCATTCCCATTGGTGGAGGCCAATGTAAGCCCCCCAAATAGGGCAGGACTGGAGAAGGGGTCAGCCACGGTTGGTTTGGGTTTTTAAGGAGGTCCAGCAGCACAAGAGGAGACTGCTTTAATCTCTCTGCCCTGCCAGAGCAACAAAAGTATTTTTAAAAAAACACCTGGCCCTCTCTATCTTTTGGTGAATGCATTGCAGGAGGTTGAACTAGATGATCCTCTACAACTCTACAATTCTGATTCATCCTCCGAATGAAATGAATCCTAAGAAGGTCTAACTTCATTTGCACATTTTCATCTCCTTCCTTCTTCCCTCCCTTCACAATCTGAGTTTAGATTGTAAGCTTCTTGGAGCAGGGACCTGCCTTGTATATTTATATAGCACCATACACGTCTTTTGTACTACAGAAATAAATGATACAAGGACTGTTTTCACAAGTAACGTTCCCAGTGTTATACTGCATGAATTAAAAATATGAAATTAAACCAGTTCCCTCTTCTTTGGATGCAGTGTGCTGCCACTGACACTGAAAGGGGGTTAGCGTGGCCTTGGAAATCAGGTCTCTGTCTAATTGCATTGTTTTATAATATTACTAACTTTTGAGGGCGGTGTTGAAAAATCCATAGAATTTGATTCACCTTCTATGAATAATAATAATAAAAAAACTTCAGAGGTAACATAAAATCAGTGTGACAGATGCAGGCACTAAGTATTTCTTATTTATTTGTTTATGTACGCATTAGTCACATTTCTAGATCATCATTCCTCCCTAGGCAGCCCACAACAAAATATAAACATGTATACAACAATAACTTTTAAAAATACCTTTGTAAAACTCAGAACAATAAAAACACACCAAGCAGCAGTCATTTTTGTCCCCTATAAGAGACCATCCTTCCTTTCGATCCCCTGTGTTTTATAGATAATGTGATTTGTTTTCTAACTAGCTCAGTCGAGGGCTTCTGCGTTCCATGTCAAGAGCTTGTGCATCCTACTCTTGATTTGATAGCAATGGCATGGAAGTTGGAGTAATGTACCCAAAAGCACGTATTCCAAGCACCAGACACCCACCTCTCTCAATTAGATATTTGCATCCACAGCAGGGTGGATGTGGGGGAAGGGAAGCCTTGCTTTTGGCTCCTTGCCATTACGCAATACAATAGGAGCTCCTGGTTTGCTTGTCCTTGGTGGTGTCGGGTTACATGCCTGCAAGGCTGTCCCTGAGGGGATGACATTGCCAGATAAGCTACCTGTGTCCTTTGCAAACCAAAAAAAAAGTATATTGGAAAAATTAGAATAATAAAAACAATAGTAAAAAGCAAACCATTTCCCATGTCATGCAAGGTAAATCTCTGCACTTACCTCCACAGGTGTAATGGGGTGGGTGTGATTCTCTGAGTGAGAGAGTGGCAGGAGAATGTGTGTGTGTGTTTGCAAAGCCCTTGGCAAGCTGTGCAGCTCTAAACTCTGCAGCAACTCTCTATGCATCAGCTTGCAAGAGAGAGGTGTGTTGGGGGCAGTGTTGGGACAGGCTGAGGGAGGGTCTGCCGCCAGGAGTGTGGATATTCCAGTCTTTCCACTGCATGGATTCTTCCATTCAAGGATTTAAATAAGCCCTTTTAAGTGCGCAAACTTTCAGATAGCACACCCAGCTATGCGACAAGCCACTTAAAAAGACACAGACACACATGGTCATTATTTGAATATTTCCTTTGTGGGGGGAAAGGCATGGAACCACCTGGTTTGCCGAAGCGTACTGGCTTATGTGCTTGCCAGCTGAAAGATTGCCATTTGGTGCCTTGGAGCCACGCCGCATTTAGTCTTCTGTAGCCACACAGCCAACCCCCATGTTGCCCCACCCCATGGCTACTTGGAATTCTGGGAGGGCAGAGGAGCAATGATGCTGGACATGAGAACATAAGAAGATGTGCCAGTCCAATGGCCCATTTAGTCCAGCATCCAGGCCAGCAGGCCAAACGTGACCCACCAGGGATAAAATTTGGCCCACAAAGCTGTTTCCCCCCAAATTATGCCATCAGGGATGTGGCAGATAGGGTTGTGGCTGCCAGTGCCACAGTGGGGCTGGCAGCAGGGTCAGGTTGGGGTCAGGGGTCAAATCTGCCACAATGACCTTGGTAGCATGTTAGGTAAGGGTGCTGAGAGTTGCTAACAGACCCCTATTCCCCTTAGGTAAAGGTACAGGGTAAAGGGACCCCTGACCATTAGGTCCAGTCGTGACTGACTCTGGGTTTGTGGCACTCATCTCGCTTTACTGGACGAGGGAGCTGGCATACAGCTTCCGGGTCATGTGGCCAGCATGACTAAGCCACTTCTGGCGAACCAGAGTAGCGCACGGAAATGCCGTTTACCTTCCTGCTGGTGTGGTACCTATTTATCTACTTGCGCTTCGTGCTTTTGAACTACTAGGTTGGCAGGAGCAGGGACCAAGCAATGGGTGCTCACCCTGTTGCAGGGATTCGAACTGCCGACCTTCTGATCGGCAAGTCCTAGGCTCTGTGGTTTAACCCACAGCACCACCCGCGTCTCCCTATTCCCCTTACAGAGCCACAATTCTCAGAGTAGTTTAACTGTCGATTTGCTATTCCCACTGAACTCTGGGAATTCTGGCTCGGTGAGTGGAATAGGAGTATCCTTAACAACTTTCAGTACTCTTATCAAACTACATTTCCCATGAAGCTTTGGGAGAAGCATTTACAGTGGTATGATACTGATTCATAGCGTAGATGGCGCCTGAGCGTGTTTTGCTTGGCATAAAGAAGTTCTAAAAATACGTGTGTATCTAGATTTCCAGAGTATTTGAACAGAGGAAACATTATAGTCTCTGTGACCTTGCATGAACTGCCACCAAATTTGAGAGTGCTCTGATACTATCAGGTCTAGTGACAGATTATTGATTAAGTAATCCAAACTCCAGACACCAGGTTTTGTTTTCCAATGAATTATTTTTTTGGCAATAGATATGAAAGAGGCGAGGGACGCGGTTGGCGCTGTGGGTAAAAGCCTCAGCGCCTAGGGCTTGCCAATCGAAAGGTTGGCGGTTCGAATCCCCGCGGCGGGGTGCGCTCCCGCTGCTCGGTCCCAGCGCCTGCCAACCTAGCAGTTCGGAAGCACCCCCGGGTGCAAGTAGATAAATAGGGACTGCTTACTAGCAGGAAGGTAAACGGCGTTTCCGTGTGCGGCTCTGGCTCGCCGGAGCAGCGATGTCACGCTGGCCACGTGACCCGGAAGTGTCTCTGGACAGCGCTGGCCCCCGGCCTCTTGAGTGAGATGGGTGCACAACCCCAGAGTCTGTCAAGACTGGCCCGTACGGGCAGGGGTACCTTTACCTTTACCTTATGAAAGAGGCATCCTTCCAGGAAATATCTGGTTTCAATTTCCTGACCATAGAGTCTTTTAATTGCTAACCGAGTGCTCTCTGGAGTGTTGAAAGAGCTCAATGAAAGAAAGAAAAATTGCACATATGAAATAATATCCTCACTGTTAATTTTTTTCCTGGTGGATTCAGATGACCATTTTCTCTTCTCACTGGGTGATAATTTCTGAAGTCAACGCATAAAAGGATCCCTGTATGGATTCTGCAATAGTCATTTCTGAAAGTTACAGGGGTGGAATTCGGGGTGGGGTGGGTTTGCAGCATCTCCAAAGAATAGTGGTCACAGAATTTATTTATTACATTGATATTCTGCCCTTCATCCAAGGAGCTCTTCTCACCTGTGTCGAAAGAATTCTATTGGCCATGGGATAGCTCAGTCGGTAGAGCATGAGACTCTTAATCTCAAGGTCGTGGGTTCGAGCCCCATGTTGGGCAAAATGTTTGGTTGGAGTATATGACCCTTGTGTTCCCTTCCAACAATGCTATGATTCATAGCTGTCAACGTTTTCCCTTTTTTTAAGGGAATAGTATTTCTTGCAAGAAAAGGGAAAAGTTGACAGCTATGCTATGATTCCACCAGTTTGTTTCTGAGTCTGCTTGGAAATTCTGTTTCCTCTTTGGGGGGCAAGAGATCAGTAGTCACTGTAACCTCAGTTAAATTAACCTTCGTTGTTGTTTTTTACCCAAAAGAACAATGCCGTGTCTTGTTAATAAAGAGTTCAATATGAAAAGGGAAGAAATAAAGGCCCATAGAAAATATTTTTTACCTACCTGCTGGTCCCTCCCCCCCCCATGTAATTATAGCCTCAACATTATAGACTGTTGTAGTCCTATTTGTAACTTGATTCTATTGAGGAAAAAGAGCTATATATACACATGCAGCAGGATATCAATAATGGAAACAAATTCATTGAAGAGAAAGTGTGACTGACCTGCATGGACAACCTCCAGAGTTAAAGGAACTTTGGCAACCAGTAAGAAAGAATCAGCATCCATAAGGGCTGAGAGATGGGGGGGAAGGCCCTGCACTATAAAAACTTTAGCTTAGGAAAGAAAGTCGCTGCCTTGATGGGTTACATATACCCCACCCCCCACAGACCCATGGTATTTTTTTTCTAACCTCTGTAGTGCACTGCCAGCTTGAAGATGGTGATTATCCACTTAAATTACACTAACCTGTCAAAGTAAGTAGAAAAGGGGGGAAGTTTGAGATGTGTTGAACAGCAGCATTGGTAAACCACTGAAAGAGATTTCAGAAACATTCTTGGAGAACCAACTTTCTAAATTTTAATAAGGAATATTTCACATATAACAACACCACTTTTCAGAGATGCATGGATGAAGGAGGAGATGCAGTACAAAGAATCGTGGGGACCCAGAGCAAGTTTCTATCATTTGTAGAACCTGAGATATGAGGCAAAATATACAAGCACTATTTGTCTTATTTTTCTGGTGAGAAACTAGCCTGTTCCCCGCCCCCATCCCCCAGTGTTTTACTTATCTGCCCGTCCACCCCTTCCTTCTGGGGGGAAAATCCTACAGCCACCTATGCAAAGAAGTTAGTATTGCAATGACCAGCATTGTGGGGTTTTTTTGGGGGGGGGTGAGACCTCATGTAAAATTATGCAAATTTCCATTTAATTCTACTGGATCTGACTTTTATCCAGGTATGAGTGTGTGTTTCTGTCTATGTCTTGGAGAGATGACCCAGGCAACAAAGTATATTATAACATATATAATAGAACTGACAAACCTAGACAGCATCTTAAAAAGCAGAGACATCACCTTGCCGACAAAGGTCCGGATAGTAGTGATGTATGGAAGTGAGAGCTGGACCATCAAGAAGGCTGATCGCCGAAGAATTGATGCTTTTCAATTATGGTGCTGGAAGAGAGTCCCATGGACTACAAGAAGATCAAACCTCTCCATTCTGAAGGAAATCAGCCCTGAGTGCTCACTGGAAGGACATATCCTGAAGCTTAGGCTCCAATACTTTGGCCACCTCATGAGAAACGAAGACTCTCTGGAAAAGACCCTAATGTTGGGAAAGATTGAGGGCACAAGGAGAAGGGGACAACAGAGGACGAGATGGTTGGGCAGTGTTCTTGAAGCTACTAACATGAGTTTGACCAAACTGCGGGAGGCAGTGGAAGACAGGAGTGCCTGGCATGCTCTGGTCCATGGGGTCATGAAGAGTCGGACACGACTAAACAACAACAATAGAACTGCAGCTTCCTATATACTAATAGCCAGCTCATTCTGCAGGTGCCAATCCTTATATCACCAAAATGGTTCTTCCCCCATCCCATCCCAAACAAGAGGGAGATATCAGCTGACTTGGAGAAGGGAATCCCAAAGTTTTGCAGCAACACACACACACGCACGTACGCATGCACACACCCACCCACCCACCCACACACCCAGTACCATCTAAAGAGGCAGGGACCCAGCAACAAATCTGAGCATGCTCAGTGGGCACTGAGGCCTAAGTGTCTGATGGAGGGAGGGGATGGAATGGAGTTTCCTTGAAGAGGGCTGGCTCAGACACTGAACAAGACATTGCAGCATTTTGCTGAAAGTCCCACTTGTTCACTGGATTTGCAGTGCAATCTTACCCAGGTATATACTACAGAAACTCAAAAGATTGCCCTTATTGAGTTACTTAACTGAAAGGGAAGCATGTAGCCTGAAAACATCTTGAATGACTAAAGAAGGCACCCAGGTTAATCAAGCCACAGGTTTAAAAATGTTGTTTTGCATTACTTTTAAAATGCAAGTATTTAAAGCACCATTGGACACAATGGGATGTGCATGGCAGAGCAGTATACAGCAGCAGACTCCGCCCCTTGACCTATATGCATATTCATGGAGCCCTTATATGTTTGAGACTTCAAGTCGGCCATTGGGGATTGGCATCATTGGGCTGATGCTCACACCCCAGTAGGGGGACCAATACCAATCCATGGGGTCTCCTGGCTTGTCTATGCAGGCCCTCTTTAGGCGATAAGTGAGAGGAGCACAGAGAAGGAGCAAAAACATCCACATTCCTTGTCCTCTCCTGGTATCCAGCAACTGAAGCCAGAAGTGAGGGAAGCAAGGGAGGCTTCCTTTCCCAGGGAACTATCCACTGGGAGCATCTTGATCAAGGGAACCCACACTATGAGGCTATTTGATTTTTCATGTGATCAAATGAATGACTGGACTCTCTTTTATGGAATGACAGCCCTGATAGGCAATGCTCTTTGAACAATAAAACAAGCTTACTGTGAATCATAGAACCATAGCATTGCAGTGTAAAGTCTAATGCTTCAATGGCAAGGTCAACCGTATTCAGCACCTGATATCAAATGAAAGAAATTTACAAAATGCCACTAACAGGCTAGGCAAAGTTGTGAAATCTAGTTCCCATGCAAATTGGGCCAGGTCCAAAGGGCACGTAAGCTCTGGAGCATATTTAGTGCACACCAGGAACTAGATCATGTGACATGAAAGTACGTCCTGGAATTACTGAATAGGTATTGTGGAAGGTGGGGTGGGCAGAACACTGCCGGCACTGGGTCTGTATATATAGCAGAGCAACATAGCCTTCCCTTGACACACCAAGCAAATGCACACATGCTGTTTCCTTGTGTGTTAAGAAGAATGTTCTGTGCAGCTGAAGTGTTCTACCAGGTAGCCTTTGCAAATAAGGAAATGCCGTGTCTGCAGTACCCTTTAGAAGGGCTGGAGGGAGGGAGGGGGTACTAAGAACAACAAGGACTATTGTTCATCACAGAGATCTAGTTCTCCCTGGAAAGGGGTGTGTGTGAAAGCCTATAGGGACATGGCCTTAGGGCAGCATAACCAAACCTGTTCCGTATTACCAGTGTAGTTTTACAGACTGCATTCCTCCAGTGAGGCGAAAAGAAATTTCACTGTAGTTATTTAAACCATTTTGCTGATAATCCTATGCACACTTACAGGTAAACATACGTAGAACTGGCGTGTTGATCGTATAGCCTAACCCTCTTTTAGAGGATAGTTGTCTAGGAAGTCATTTTAATGGTGCACAGATGGTTCTGCATTTTTATTTTCCCTGCTCAGAAACGGCACTTTATTTTCATTATTTCAAATCTGCTACAAGTCCTAGGAACTATGTTTTTCTCTCCCTGCACGCTGGGAGATCAGAGTTCTGCTGAATTCACGGAGACAGCTGTGCAATAAATAGCACTGGGGATTGCAGTTTGCAGGAGAGAAAACACACCCTTCTGCCCAAAGGGAATAGATATGTGTGAAATAAAATGTCATTGTACTTATGTGTGGCCTCAGGGGTGTGCAGGGGTGGAAAATGTATGTTGTCTCAGATCACCTGTTCCTAATCCAAACAAGAAAATAACCAAATCAAAGCATCTCCCCCCACCCCGCAAGACAAACGTTCACCAGGTGACTTCCTACTATTTAAGGCTGCCTACAAAATATCTCACCCTGTCTGTATATTTCAATGCGTGGCTTCAATGCATTAAAATTGCCCCTTGTGTTACTTACAAAGTGTTACAGCAGGAGCAGTATGACAGTTATAATGCCGCAAAATTGCATTTAATCACGCACTTCCCCTCAACGTGAGATGAACTAGGTTCCCTCCAAAGTATTTCCTACCTTAGTGGTGCTACAGTGGAGAACCTATTTCTAACAACAGCAACAACAATAATACCGGCAAGTGCTTACTAAGATCTATTTCATAAAAATGTTTTCCACCAGCTCTCACCACATCTAACCTGCTCACCAACTTCCATCACAGCTAACTCCATCATGCAAGCTTCTCTGGTGTGGAATTGTTTTCCAATAGTTAGACCAGTACTTCAGAAATGTGGGTCACAATGCAGTCCTAGCCAGGTCTACTCAGAAGTAAAGATTCACTGAATTCCATAAGGCTGTCTCCCGGGTTAGGATTGCAGCCTCAAGCCCTTCCTCTCCTCATTTTTATTACCTTGTAATTTCTGGTTGTATTCACTCCTGTCGGACTGACTCCTCCTCAAAGTCCCAGAGCTGTTGTGGTCTCCAGAAATATGACTCTCCACCACTGTGTCTGTCTTCCTCCTCTCCAGCATGTACAGCCTGTGCCTTATGAAGGTCAAGTTTTTTTTCCTGGCCCCCACACTTTCTTTCCCAAGTGGCTCTTTGGTGTCCATTTCCAGACCAGAGCAGGAAAAGAAAGGAGATGGAAAAGGAGAAGGAAAAGAAGAAACCTGATTGAGTAGAAAAGCTAAGCTGGTTCTCCCTTGCAGGAGGTGTGTTTGCCTGCTTGTTGCTTGGTGAATGGAGCAGCTTCTCCAATGCATCAGCTGTCTTGCTCAAAGTTCCACTTCTTACCTGGCTCACCTGACTGCCACCTCTGCAGCCTAGCAGGGCTCCACCCCTATGAGGTCATCCTTTAGTTACACTGACTGGGGAACCAGACACCTGTTACCTGAGAGACTTGCAGCACAGGGCATGGCATAGCAGCAGGGACTGATCAGCTGGCAAGGCCCTTTCAGGAGCATGCAGGCTCACTTGCATATCTTTCCCTCATTTTTTACACCTCTTTCTTTTTAACATGTAAGGCACCTTTTTATCTATGTGAAAACAAACAAATGCATGGTTTTAATTCTGCTTCTCCACCCTCATTATATCCTGTCCTTTAGGTGAAGTAGGTGGAGACTTTGCATATCTTTACACTTGACAGGCAGTGGACACCTGAGTCATTGTCATGCAAGGCAAGGTGAGAACATCTCTATTCTCATGCTTCAGGGCATGATTAACTAACCCAGATAGAGGTCAATGTTTTTTATAGCTCAACCCAATGCTCAGTTGCAAGGCCTTTTTATGATTACAAGGTTGCATTTATTTATTTTATGGTTGGAACAAAATTATACATATATTCCCTTCACTCAATTGAAACATCTTGTATTCTGATAATCAGCAACTGTAACATTTAAGTTCTGTGCACTGCAAGGAGCAAAATAAGTGTTTTTTATAAAAAAAAATGCTTTTTAAAAACCAAAACTTGACCTTCCTCCAAATCGCTGAGAGTAGCATACAAAGCTACCCTGCCTATTATCTTCACAATTACTGTTTATTTTTTTAAAAAAAATAAATAAAACCTGCCTTTCTGTTTATACAGATAGTAGATTGGAGTGCAACCTATCTGTCTATATATATTTTTAAAAAAACCACACAATACAATTCTAAATAAACAACAGAGGACAACAGTGGCAGAGCAGGTCAAAGAGTAAAATCCTTAAATTGCCCGGGTGGATAAACTTAAGTCTTGACACGGTTCCAAAATAGTAACAAGGCTGGCACCAGTTGCACAGCTAAAGGGAGGGCGTTCTGCAGATGGGGCACCACCACAGAGCGGCTCCTCTCCAAGCATCACCACAAAAGGCAAGTGTCCCTAGGATGGGATGCAGGGAAGAGCCATCTATGAGGATCTTAAGGCACAAGAACCCCGTGAGATAAGATTCAGGTAGGTAGCAGTGTTGGTCTCATGCAGTCGAAATAATAAAATTTAAAAATTGTCCAGTAGCACCTTAGAGACCAACTAAGTTTGTTCTGGGTATAAGCTTCCGTGTGCATGCACACTTCTTCAGATACCTGTGAGGTAGGTGAGGTTGAGAGATAGCAACTGGTGGCCCAAAACCTACCAGTGAGCTAGCTTAGTGGAATCTGAACTCTTGATATGCTAATACACCTGGACAGTTCTGGAGTCTTGGGTGCAGAATAAGGTGAATAATGTGGCAGGGAAGGGAAGTGAAATGTGGGTGGGGGAGAAATGTGGGAGTTTTGCCACCCTGACACAACAAAAGCTGTTGCTTCAGCTGCTGCTTGAAGTACTTCGTCTTCAGTACCCATTTCCTCCTTGAAAGAATGGCCTTAGGGAAAAGGACCTCAGGGAGGAGCAAATATGGCCCGTGTAGTATCATAGAAACACAGTCTACTCAGTCAGTTTGTAACAGGAACATGCTTTATTATCTCATTGCAGGCAGAGCTTTATTGCGGATCTCTCTGGTTCACATAACAAGCCTCTACGGAAGCACCACAGGGACAAACTAGGTCTGGCAATAACAGACAGAGAGCAAGTGGAAGTCGCTCTTTTAATAACATTGCCCATATGCAAAGTGCCTAAAGCACGAATATTCCTGCCCAGAATATTAAATCTTTCATTTGCAGAGAGAATGAGCGTTTGGGTGGATGCAAATGGAGAATTTACTGGTAGGATGCTAAAAATAATCTGATCAATGATAGTAAAATGGCCGTTACTGTTTAGCTAATCAAGTTTCAGATGGAAGATGCATACTAAGATACACTGAAATATGTAGCAACTAGTTTCAACAAAAAGCACTTATATGTACAAGGAAGAGCATAAACCATTTATTTCCCTGCGCACAATGGAAGCACACACTGTCCTCATGTTAGCTATAGCCTTGCCAATGTTAATGTTCATATGAATTTCCTTTTTATAAGATAGCTTTTTCTTAAGTGGGGAAACAGGTGCTGGTCTCCGAGCGGAAAACATTGGTGCTGTGTTCCCAGGCAACATCATTACAAGTGTATCAGTAGTTATTGTTCTATGCTCACTGCTAATCCTTGTCCGCATCTCCAGTGGTGAATGTGCCTTTATCATGCCTCTGATAGCTGCTAGGTAAACCAAATGTTCCTTTTCCTTTGCAGCCAACTCCTTCTCATTGGTATAGGGCATTTCTTTGTAATCAAGTGAAAATAACATCTGGGTCATTATTAACAATGATTGCAATTTTGCAAACCGAGGCTCAGTTCTGATGCAAATATGACTTTTAAAAAATACAACAGCAGAGCCATAAACTTGGAAGAGCTTCAAGGTCATCTTGCCCAATTCCCTGCAAGTGCAGGAAATCCACTGATAACCTTATCCTTCATAGGTGTTCATCTAGCTGCTGCTCAAAGACCTCTAACCAGACAGTACATTTCACTGTTAAAGAACCATTGGAAGACTTCAGTGGGCTCTCAGAATGGTGTTTCTGATGGGCCCCAATATGAAGGGGCAGTGCAACAGTTGACCTTGGCTTCCAATCAAAAGTGGAACCATCAACTACACTGAACCTGGCCCAACTGCACTGGTGCCAATTAATTTCCGGGCCCAATTCAAATTGCTGGTTTTGACCTACAAAGCTTTAAATGGCTCAGGACTGCAATACCTGAAGGACCACCTCTCTCCATATGCAACCATCATCTGAGGCTCTTCTTCGTATGCCACAAGAGGTCCAACGGACCTTTTCTGCAGTGGCTCCCCATTTCTGGAATTCTCTCCCCGATGAGTCTCTCTTGGTGCCTTTATTATAACATGTTTTTAGATGTTAGATGAAAATGTTTCTCTTTAATGAGTCCTTTGGCTGATTAACATTCTATGTGGGGGGTTTTGTGGAGGGGGTTGTTTTTGTTTTTATTATGTAATTTGTGTTTTCATTTTGCATGTTGTGAACTGCCCAGTGAACTTCAGATGAAGGGTGGTATAATAAAACTGAAATAAAACTATCCATGGGTACAAAGGCTATCCTGGGGGAGAAAGTGGGGAGTGGTGGCACCTCCACATTAGGAGAGGGCTATTGAACTCATGTTTCTATTTGTGAGCTTCTCAGAGGCATTGGGTGGATCTGCTGTGAGAAACAGGCTCTTGCATGACAAAGCCCCGGGCCCCATAGTTCCCTTATACAGTCATACCTCGAGTTACAGGTGCTTCAGGTGCGCATTTTTGGGTTGTGCACCACACTGAACCTGGAAGCACTAGAACAGGTTATTTCCGGGTTTCAGCGCTTTGCACATGAATGCCGAATTGCAACCCGCAGACAGGCTGCGGGTTGCAAACATGCCTCCCGCACGGATCACATTCACAACCCGAGCGTCCACTGTATAATAAACACACAAGGACACGGATAGTGAGTGGTTTGGCTTAGGCATTGGAGGAAACCAGACTATATCCTGGCTCTTGCACTCTTAAATGTCTTAAGGGTCAACCACTGGTACGGGGAGCACCCCCAGGGTCCCCAATGGGGTTGTGGCATGGCCCTAGCCCCCGCGCAGGCTTTGGACAGAATCCACACCCCCAGACCCCTTTAACGGGATACCCTTATCGAGGTGGGGCAGGCAGAGGCAACAACCTCCCCTCCCATAACAAAGGCTTACCCAATGCCTAACCTCACAAAGTTATGACGATTGCTACAAGGTAGGCGAAAACCAAATGGCTGGTGCCAATTTGCCATGTGGGAAAACTTCTTATGTGGCCCCATCAATATGGCGGCCGACATATGTCCATAGCAAGGTCATGTCATACCAAAGCTTAAAAAGAGGGCGGGTGGGCTGGGAGATCTGGTGAGGAGGCAAAAGGAGGCAGCCCCCCGGCTGCACCGCAGTTTAAACATCTTGTGGCCACACCCCCTGGCTGCACCGATTGGTTGGCCAGCAGCGTGACACAGCTGGGAGTCTCGGTGACATGGGCAGCATCGCTTCGCCCCCAATCCGAGTCACTGGGGGTCCCGGAGGCCAGTCTGCAACACCGCAGGGAAGGGGAGCAGACTTCTCATGTTCTTATCGCCAGAGTCTCAGGAGGAAAATCTCTCCCAGCCAGGCTACTTGAGATCCTCTGATGAGAGATGCAAGAGATTGAATCTGGAATCCTAACACATAAAAAGGCTGTGCTCTCTGCCCACCATCACTGTGAAATGAGCCCTTTTTGTGTCACACAATTTAATTACATGGCCATTAAGGCTTTTACAAGAAGACCAAAGTCAATGTGAACGGAAGACCATTGTCAATGGAAGTAATCTACGGGTAAAAAAGTAAACATTTCAACTGCTTTTTTTCCAAACTTTTAGAGCTCTGCAGAAAGCACACATTCGAGATAGCATTTATCAGTGAACCCTTTCTAATGAGCCCTTGGCTGCAGGAAAGCTCCCATGGAAGAAATCACAGAGGTGGAAATGAGTGATTAAAAAAATCAAAACCACCAAACCTATACATGGCTGTGTTTCAGAGGACTTTGAACATTGCACCTATGAACTTTTATGTAATTTCTCCTCAGTTAACAGTGGCAAGATAAGAACAGACCCATGATGAATGCAACAACAAGAAATGCAGGTAGTCAAAGGAATAAATATGGCACCTATTGGCTGCTTATTAATGATAAATCAAAGCTCCAGTGTTAAGACAAGAGTAGTTTCTCATAGTGGGTAGCGGGTTAGAGCAGCCTTTATACAGTTTCTGTGCTTGCCATACCTATTTAGAGAACATTGGATATTTATTTAATTGATTGATGGATGGATTGATATTCCACCCTTCATCATAAGATCTCAGGGCGGTTCATAGAATAAAATACAGGATAAAAACAAGTAAATAAGTGAAACAAAACAAGACAAACACTTCCCTTCTCAGATACGTTTAAAAGGATGTAGACTCTTAATCAGCCCAAGGCCTGGTTGAAGAAGAACATTTTTGCCTGGCGCCTAATATATATATAATGAAGGCACCAGGCTCAACTCACTGGGGAGAGCGTTCCACAAACAGGAAGCCACTACAGAGAAGGCCTGTTCTTGTGTTGCCACCCTCTGGACCTCACATCTGCTCAATATGTACAGACAGAGAGTATGCCAAACCACAGGCTCAGTAAATGCACTGGGAATGTAACTTGCAGTGTGGCATCCATGATTCCAGCTGCTCCTATCCATTCATCTTCACCACCCCATTACCAACCCTTACCCAGAGTCAATCAGCATTTCATGGTCACTGAGCATGCTCAGTCCTCCCTGGCTGTCTTTGGGAAGCCCACTTCCTCTTTAGCCCCCCCCCATCTTCTACAAACCCTAGGATTCCTTTTAACCAGCTAACATCTCCCTCTAGTTTATGGGTTTGGGCTACATGAGTCTTGACACATCGTTGGCCAAAAAACACAGGTAAAGAAAGGGCATGAAAATCAGTAACTCTTTGGCTTTAGTGTGGTTTGTATCATTTAACACATTGGCCTTGATCTGATGCTATGGCATGTTGCGTAAAGAAAGAGCAAGGAATTTAAAATGCAAATCTACTAGGGGGCCTGATCTCGAAGCCACTGCGATTGCATTTTATGGCTGAAAGGTTTATGCAAAACGTTGCTTTAACAAAGTTTTATTCCCTTTAATGATCTTTATAAGACTTTGCAGAGGAGATAATCCAAATGAGGGTCCACAATAGCAGGGAAAAGGAAGGCACATTCTTCTTGCTTCAGAAAAACAGCCCCCAAGGAGTCTTAAGTTTATACATATACAAAAAGCAAGTGTATTGCGTATATACACAGGTGAGCATATTTCCAAAATAAGCAGTCAGAAAAGGAAAGGGACAGATTTCTATGTTTCGAGGAGCCAAATGACCTCAATAAATGAATGGGGCATTTCATCAGCAGAGCTTGCGGACACACATTTTTGAAATTTGATTTAATGCTGGGGGAGGAGGGGGGGTCATAGAGAAGCCAAGTCAATAACCAGGAAATATACATGCAACTTTTTGTTTCAGAAACACTGTGTAACTGTACCTGGAAGAATATGCACATGCAATCTCCTGGGCTAGGATAGGGCTTCTGTGTGAATTAAATGGCACTTTTTGTTTTTAAACCATGGACACAGGTGGTGCTGTGGGTTAAACCACAGAGCCTAGGACTTGCCGATCAGAAGGTCGGCAGTTCGAATCCCCGCGACAGGGTGAGCTCCCATTGCTTGGTCCCTGCTCCTGACAACCTAGCAGTTCGAAAGCACATCAAAGTGCAAGTAGATAAATAGGTACTCCTCCAGCGGGAAGGTAAACGGCGTTTCTGTGCGCTGCTCTGGTTCGCCAGAAGCAGCTTAGTCATGCTGGCCACATGACCCAGAAGCTGTACGCCGGCTCCCTCGGCCAATAAAGCGAGATGAGCGCCACAACCCCAGAGTCGGCCACAACTGGACCTAACGGTCAGGGGTCCCTTTACCTTTAATGGCCAGCCACAAAATAAAAACATCCAGACTTAAATCCTAGCATGCAACCTGAAAGCTCACACTTTCAGTCCGCACAGGGAATTGATGGATTGAGCTTGATGGATTAAACCACTGGCCCACCTGGTCTAGTATCTCCGCACCTTTGCTTCCCAGCAATTTTTTGCTTCATTGATTTGTTATAGGGTCTATGTTTGAATTTAAAATGCTGTGTGGGTTATTTTCTCTGCAAACAGGCCTATCGCTCTCACACATATTAGAGCAGATATATAGGCCAAAGGAAGGAGTCGCTGTACTTTTACAAGCTTTTTTGGAAGATGTGAATCCTGATTTGAGGTCAATGGGCTAGATTTGAACTGGCACAACCAGTTCTCTTTTAGCCTTCTGGCTACTCTCCCTTGGCTTTTAAGTTAACAGGATTAAATATTTGTGAATATAAGCTAATCAACATGCACAAATAGACAAAAGGAATTTCTTCCTCTTCCCCTGGAAAGACATTATACCCATTTGTAATCGGCACAATTGCATGCTTTATGTCAGATATTATGCTGTCCATTTTCAGCTGCCCCTCTGCACACTGATCTATGTGTTTAGCCTGCAGTAATTAGGAGATGGCAACATTTTTCTCTGAAAAGCTTCATTTGCAATTTCTGCAGATCAAGGCTGCTATTAAAGAGACAACCAGAGAAGCCAGTTGGAAAGCTGCCATTTCTATTGAGTTCAGAACCAGACTTAATTTCCTGCAACTATTATGGCTTATACCATTGTTGTAAGTTGATGGTGCATTTGTGGCATCCCACAGCTCATTTCAGGATCTGACCATAGATGTTGACATGTTTTAATTTTTCTTTTAAAACTTGCTAACCTTTTAATTATCTTTAAATGTTGTTTCTAACTGTTTTTGTTAACAACTGTAATACTTCTTATAAACAACTGTAATATTTCTTATACACTGCGAGTGCTTTTTTTCTTTTTTAAAAAAGGTTTAGGGGTACTCTCATTTTGGCTCAATAAAATCACCATTTTATAGTTCAAATCGGGAATAATAAATACAGTAAATGGACAAAATTATGAAGATTCACAAAATGCTTAGGGGTATGCGTACCCCTGCGTCTCCCCAGAAAAAAACCCACTGGGTTTTACTACAGTCAAGCAGTGAATACATTTTGTTAAATGAAAAATAAGTTAAGTACCAGAAAAATCTTAGAAAACAAAAGTAAATCCTATTGACCTTGTGTTATCTGACATATTTTTATCCCACCTTTCCATAGCGATCAAAATAGCTTATGTTGTAATTAAAAACAAAACTATACAGCAATATATATATATTAGGGAATAAACACAGGAAGACTGTCAAACTTTAGCACTTTTAATAAGGCTGACTAGAATCCATTATTTTCCATTTACGATGATGAAATTAGAGACAAGGATCCCATGTGGAAATTTTCAAATCCCTCCACGTGCTTTCTTGTCAGCGCACCAGCCTGCGGGGGTTTCAATCCTTTGCACACTTTCCTCGGAGGAAGCCCACTGAAAACAACTTACATTCGGAAAGTATTATTGTACCGGAAGTGGATACAATGCTCCGTTTTAATCTGCCCGCAGCTGTATCTGCGAATAGATTTTTTTTGTTTTCAACTCATTTCGCTATTTGCTGAGGTTGCTCATACTCGGGAAATGCAAAAAAATAGCACAGTGCAACCGGATCTAACGTTAAGTTTTGCACGAATTAAATCGTACTCAGTTACCAGGGACTTCCTCCTAGGTAAACGTGCTCAGGTCGGCGGCAGCCCGTCTCTCTGCATGTTTACTCGGAAGTAAATTCCCCCCGAACGCCATGGGAAATACTGCCATTGAAGAGTACTGGAAGTGCGGAGCTACGGGGAAGGGACGGGTTTTGCCCTCCTTCAGGCCTCGGGCTAGGCTGCTAAACCAGATCCCCTCCTTGCGGGTTTCCCACAAGCCCCATTGCCCGGTTTCTGGCTCGCTGCCCGTTTCCTACTGATTAACCGAGAGGTGAAACCAGGCTGCTGGCAAAAGCGGCCGGGCTGCGACTTCAAGGCCGTTTGCTGAGCATGCTCCGAGCTCCACCCGCTGCGCCGCCAGAGGAACTGCGCGGAGAAGCGGAAAGCACGAAGCATGCGTGCGGGGGCTGGCTTGGGTCGTCTGCTGTGGCTGCCTTGGGCGCTTCAGCGACACCGCTCTTCGTGCAGGAGAGGGACGCCGGCACGGCTTCTGCAGCCGTGGGTGCTGATCTGCCGCTCGCACGGCGGCCTCATGGCTCAGTACGGCACGGAGCAGCGGGGGCAGCTCCACTCGCCCGATTTCCGCCTGTACTTTAGTAAGTAGCCGCTGGGCAGGACCCGCGTGGGCGGCAGCGGCGACGCTTCCTTCGAACGCGCCGGCGTTTTATGGAACGCTGCGGGAACATTCGCTTGCTTTGATCTTTGTTACATGGCGTTCTAGGGCGGGGCTTCAGCGCCCCGCGAACACCCGCCCCTCTCCCTCCCTTCTCTGATGGGTCGAATTTAAGAGCAATTAAATAATAATAATATAAGGTTCCAGGGCGGGACTCGGCGTTGTTCCGCCCTCTTCCCTTCTGATTGTACTGTAGTTCTAAACGCGTGTTGATTTACCGGGCGTCCTAGAGCTGCGTTTAGGAAAGGAATCCTTTCCCGGTGTTGACTGGTTATAATTTAAGTTCCTTTGCTGGATCAGATCAGAGGTTAATCTAGTCCGCTGTTGGCGTTTCCTAGTGGGGGAGGGGGCAGTGATTCATTTTCGGGTGCCAACTGGAATCTGCCCTGGCGAGGCTCAAGCTTTACGTTATAATTAAATTACAAAAATCAAAGCCTGATTCAGAATTTGGGTGCGTGGCCTGCCTTGCACTTACAATCACTTTTCTCATGCTTACACACATGCAAGAATCACACATACACATCAGGCAGATTCTTTCATGATGCCTTGATTCTGAAGCAGCCTGTAGCAGTGGGGTGAAGCAGCAGTATATACAGTACTGGGGATCTTCAGATGGGACCAGCTTTTCCAGTTAGGAAACCGTATGTGGACTGCCCATGTCTTTTTCTTCTTTGGCAATCACTCATAGCCGAGTAAGATTGTCTTCCATAAACAGTTTTAACAATGAGTCTGTAAGTGACTGTGGAGGCCAATTCTGGATCCACATGTCCTTCCACAGTGGGGACATTGGTTTCCGGGCGGGATTTTATCACGGTGTGGATTTGCCAAGTGTGCCTTCCTCTTAGCACGTTTCTCCCTTTCATCCTGCGTTCGAGTGTCTTCAAAGCCCATGACACCTTTGGTAAAGGCTGTTCTCCAAGTAGTGCGCTCGCAGGCCAGTGTTTCCCAGTTGTCGGTGTTTATATTACATTTTTTTAGATTTGCCTTGAGACAGTCTTTAAACCTCTTTTGTTGACCCACCAGCATTACGCTTTCCATTTTTAAGTTCAGAATAGAGTAGTTGCTTTGGAAGACGATCATCAGGCATCCGCACAACATGACCAGTCCAACAAAGTTGATGTTGAAGAATCATTGCTTCAACACTGGTGATCTTTGCTTCTTCCACTACACTGGCATTAGTTCGCCCATGTATGATGTATGTGGATTGCCGTGCATGACGTTTGCACGGGTTTTGCTGAGTATACCTGTGCTAGAAAGTCTTGGCCACAGCTAATAATAGTTTCCACTGTGCAATGAAAATAATAGGCCCTGCTTGTAGCTTGTGGCCACTGAGAACAACAAGTTCTCACCAATCAAGCTCTTATCTTGGCTTTGTGGGCAGAATCCCCTGGCGAATGCTTGTTCTGCAGGTCAGCCCTCTGCATGTTTATTCAGAAGTCAATTCAGTGTGTCCTGCTGCTGAGTAGACATAGAACTGAGTTCCTAGGAAGGCATACCTTGAATGCTCACTTTTCTCATTGTTGCAAAGCGTGCCCGGTAAGTGTTGTTGCATTTGCAGAGCAGATGTACAGCAGCCCTCGTGGTTAAAAAGTCCCATGAGAAGACTGAGGGAGCCATAGCTTAGGGATGGAGTGCATGAGTTGTGTGCAGAGAGTCCCACATTCAACCACCAACATCTCCATTATAGTATCTCCTCCCTTGCAGAGGTACTATAGACTCGCAAGTACTGTCCCAGTGTTGACCTAGTGACTAGCCTCCCATGAAGGTAGCTTCATACAGTTATATGTAAATCTCCTCTACCATCTGATGAAATGAATCTGCATAAGCACACACAGCAGGTTAACCACGGCAGCAACACCTTCCTATAGCATGTTAGCGGTACAGTTCTTTGTGATTTACTCACTGTTTGTAAGGAATGATCCATCAAATGGTGAAATGTGGGCAAGTTCTAACACTGGTTGCTAATCAGACAACATAGGATCTGCTACCCTAAGGTTACCTGATTTTTTTCAATGAATCCGGGGACACTTTTCAACTTCAGTTGATTTTGTATGGGGACTGATTTGTAAATCCGGGGACTGCCCCCAGGAAACGGGGACGTCTGGTAACCTTACGCTACCCTATTATCTAGAAAGTTAATTGAATTAATTGAGTTTTTTTATCATTGGTTTCTTAGATCTGAAAATCATAGTGTTAAGTTGGGAGAGGAGGCAAGGTTTTAGGTATGCTTGAATGTATATTATTGCTTACTGATTGTAGAGCAGGAAAGCAACCCGGCTTTTAAAGCAAGCTGAAAACTAGTTCTCTGCCACTATAACGTGAATTGTTTGTGCTTTGAAGAGGAGGTGATTAAAACTGTATTGCCAGTATTTTAGCTGAGCAAGCAGAGTTTATAGCTGAATAACTACAAACTAGTTTTTTGTACCAGTAGAGATACAAGCAATTGTATACACTGCATGTGTGTTTGTGCTTATAACGTTTTGTTTAATCTTGTAGAGAATTCAAAGGGAAAATACATTTCCCCATTCCATGACATTCCTCTGTTTGCTGGATCAAATGAGGTAATTAACACATGTAACACTCTTTATTTGTTGAAATTGCTGGAAGTTGAGATCTTTTAAGGTAAGAATGAGTCTTTCACTTTTAACCTAACTAGTTCTATAGTCATAACTTTTTATTGTCAGGGGGAAAAAAATCATTTCAGCCAAAGTTTGATTTCATCCACATCTCATCAATTCTGAAATTATCAGTGACATTTGAGTTGTGATCTTGCACTGGTGGAGGTCAGGAGACCTCTTAATTGCAATGGCCTGCTTCCTAAAGCAAAATTCACAGCAATGTGTGGGTACCATCCTTTTTTGCATTCTTGGTTCTTTTGACATTATTTGGGCTAACTTGTGTGGTCCACTTGTTACTAAAATCCTCATCCTCATGGTCATCTGATGTATTTTAAATGTGAGAAGCAAAAGTGAATATTCAATACACAAATTCGTTACGCCTTAACTGTTGTGTGTTTTTGAGAATGTATTTTTTGTTTCGGGGCAGAAGCAGTCAAAGAAGCACCAAGTCTAGAATTATTTGCAAGAATTGCAATACATTAATGAGGATTTCCTATTCTGGAAGATAGGATAGTCTGCCGATCCATTCTTTATTATTATTATTTTTAATAACTTTTTATTCAAAATTAAGACAAAACGTATTATCCAGAAACATATCATCCTTATTTCCCCCCCCCATTTTTCCTCCGTCCCCCCACAGAACCCACCCCCCCACCCCTGACGTCCCTCAGTTCCAGTCTTTGATTTCTCTAAAAATGCTGTTTTCTGCATGTAACACAGTTGTATAGATCCTCAAACTATTTAGCTGATTATTATCAATAAAAAGTTTGTGAATGTTTATTCAAAACCAGCCGAGGAGTCCAGTTCGCTTTGTTGTGTCTTCAAATACTTTGTAAAGGGTTCCCATTCGTCTTTAAAGTCACAATTATCCTTGTCCCGTAGCTTGTATGTCATATGTGCTGCCGAAGCGAGCGCCATTCTTTTTTTTTTATGTAGCATTTTATTTTTACAAGAGACCAGGATAGTGCATTCTATAGCAATCCTCGTGATTACAAATCATTACAAATTCAAAGATTAACACATCTCAGGGATGAGGAACCTCAGGATGCATTCCAGTTAGGCAAAATCTCTCAAGATTTGTGCAAGCAGGGGTGGCCTAAAGGTCACCAGATAGAGAGACCTGGAGGGATGCATTTGGAGTGCAGGTTCCCCATTCCTACTGCAGTTGAGTTGCTCATTCAACAAATATCCACAACTTTTAAATAATTTTTTTGGGGGGAGGAAGGTGTTGAGTCTAGTTAGCAAAGTCACAGTGCCAGACCTATTCACAGTAATTAGCCAGCAAACTCATAATATTTTTGAACGCTCTGGTGCTGAACTTGACACCTGCATTCGATAGTCACTTTATCACTTGGCCCCATTTTTTAGACTTGTCTCTTTACGAGTTAGCCTTGTGTATTCACTGATTTTTCTTTTTTCCTGTGCAGGATAAGGAGATTCCTGCAAAGAGATCGAAGAACAGTGAAAGTGAGGTATGATCACAGAGCCCTTTATTGAGCTTATTTGCTATACCTAGTTTTGCAGGGGAAGGAGAAATGTGGGGGGCTTTTTAAAACTAAAGGCAGCTGTCTGATGGATCTCTGATGTGTTCAGTTCCTTGCCTTCAAGCCAGGGTTGAGGAAAATTAGGGTGCAATAATTCTGGGCATTATAAGAGGATTTTGCTACACTTCTTGTCTCGTATCCACTGTATAAAGGTAAAGGTAAAGGTACCCCTGCCCGTACGGGCCAGTCTTGACAGACTCTGGGGTTGTGCGCCCATCTCACTCAAGAGGCCAGGGGCCAGCGCTGTCCGGAGACACTTCCGGGTCACGTGGCCAGCGTGACAAAGCTGCATCTGGCGAGCCAGAGCCGCACACGGAAACGCCGTTTACCTTCCCGCTGGTAAGCGGTCCCTATTTATCTACTTGCACCCGGAGGTGCTTTCGAACTGCTAGGTTGGCAGGCGCTGGGACCGAGCAGCGGGAGCGCACCCTGCCGCAGGGATTCGAACTGCCGACCTTTCGATCGGCAAGTCCTAGGCGCTGAGGCTTTAACCCACAGCGCCACCTGCGTCCCTATCCACTCCACTGTATGGTCTCAACTAAAAATTCATACATTTCAGCAAAGCCTGTATTTGTCATTGCCACCACTCCAGATGGAATTTAATTCATATTTCAGTAGACAAATGTTTCAAGATACAAATGTCATCACTTCAAAGTTCCCAGATACCCTTTTTGTGTCTCTTTTAACTGGGCAACTTTTTTTTTAAAAGTCAATCCGTCTGCCTATAGCAGGGACACCCCACTTCCAAGAGACTGTGATCTACTCACACAATTAAAAACTGGCAGTGATCTACCCCCTTTTTGGGGTTCAGGTCAAAGTTTTTGAGCTTTTCTTAGGGAGGAAAATCACGTTTTTTGGGGGGAACAAGCCTAAGGAATACATGGAAAAAGTCGCTCAATAAGAGATTGCTAATGAAACAGTCAGCCTCGCAGCAGGAGCTCTGATTTCTGTTCTAACGATCTGGAGGACAGGGGGGGGGGGGGGCTGGATGGATGGAAGAGCTAGCGATTGACTACAATCTACCAAAACCTCCCGGGGATCAACCAATAGATTGCGATCGACCTGGACATCCATGGCCGATAGCAATATTTTTCTGGGAGATAGCTATACAGTGGTACCTTGGGTTACATACGCTTCAGGTTACAGATGCTTCAAGTTGACTGTGCCATTACAGGCCGGGGTGCGTGTGGCTGTGGTCATGCGTGCTGTTTTTGAACGCTCTTCCACCTAAAAACTCTGCACACATGGGAGAAAGATGGTTCCTCTTCATTCTGAAATGTGCTTCCTAAAGAAGTTTACCAGGCCCACTCTGTCAAATCTGTAAAAATAGCTATGATGTAGTTTTGTGGGACAGCCTTTCATCAGCCATTTTGCCTACAGCAATCATGAAGGACCATTCAAAGTTTCAGATTCCCCAGTGTTAAGTAGGACTGCCCATGAATTGATGACTTTTTTTCTGGAACTTCATTCTGCTATCAAGAACTTTGTGGATTAATTTGCCGTGCTGGTCATCTAATTTATCTTCACAGGCGTGGGCAGAGATGCTCACCTGAACTCCGGCTGGTCTCATCACTGATGTTAATGGTACGTAGAGAGGGAGGGGGAAAGTGTTGTGAGATGTTGGTGTGGTGCAAACATACCAGCAGGAGCACCAGACTAGCTTTCCCAGTATGTCTGCACCACATGACCCTCACAGCTGCCTCTTCCCCTCTACCTCTCCATAAACAGCCATGACACTACCAACCAGAGGTATAAATCTATGCAATAATCAGAATCGCTGTATTTGACCAAGCAGTTTCTTCCACTGATGCCCGATGCAAACAACTCAGATCTGCCACTTTCATCCTATAAGGCAGTCTTCATGGTCTATGGCTGATGTTTGCCAGATGTAAACATCCCCTAAAATTAAACAATTTATTAGTTTACACCACACTCTGTCTATAGAAGTTTCGCAGAGCCCATGGAAATACTGATAACCAAGGTACTACCTAAAACTACAGTGGTACCTCAGGTTAAGTACTTAATTCGTTCCGGAGGTCCATTCTTAACCTGAAACTGTTCTTAACCTGAAGCATCACTTTAGCTAATGGGGCCTGCTGCTGCCGCCGCACCGCTGGAACACAATTTGTGTTCTCACCCTGAAGCAAAGTTCTTAACCCGAGGTACTATTTCTGGGTTAGCGGAGCCTGTAACCTGAAGCGTCTGTAACCTGAAGCATATGTAACCCGAGGTACCACTGTATTGTAATATTGTATGGTGTGAATGTGGTCTTTCTTTGGAGGTGGGCCATATTTGCCAATGGGCTGCTCTAACCATGTTTAGGGGAGGGACTGTGATGAGCAAGCATGAAGTCTTGAGGCTGGCTCCCAGCTGGCCAGCCATTGCCAGCAGAGAGCTAGCACTGTGTTTCCTTTGACCCTGAAGAGTATAATAATAACCATGGTTGCTCTGTGCTCATTCTCTGTAGATTTGTGTCTGTTTCCCATTAATTTCTTAGTTGTTCCTTCCCACCCGCTTTTTCTTCTGTTCAGGTTGTACTTAACATGGTTGTAGAAGTGCCTCGCTGGACGAATGCTAAAATGGAGGTAACCATGGACAGCAGCTTGCAAAAAAGTAATACAAGTGGAGCCTGGCAAAAGTTTGTGGCAGTGCATCTTCAGGCCCGAAAAGGATTCTTTTAATGAGAGTATAAGATATATAAATTGTCAACAGCTTGAACACACCACAAACAGCATTTTAAATAAAGCCTCCCTTAAATGGAAAGATGCATTTAATGTCACTTGGTCTGGCATGTCAAGGGAATTCCCTAACCCACCCCAATATTTTTTATCACCATAAACAAATATGTTCAATGTACTGTTTCCTTCACTTTGGGAGATGGGGCAAATATATAAAGCTTGATGCTTTGTTGTGTTGTACGCTATGGGGATAATCAGTTGAATCATTTTAAAGTAATCCTCCTTTCCCCTTCCTTCCCAAATCTCTCCTCTCCATTTTGCAACATGTTCCAGATTGCCACAAAGGAGCCATTGAATCCCATTAAGCAAGATGTAAAGCAGGGCAAGCTGCGATACGTGGCAAATATCTTTCCCCATAAGGGCTATATTTGGAATTACGGGGCCTTCCCTCAGGTAATGTGGTTCCCATCCCTCTCTCTGTGTGAAAGTTTTCTGTCATCTCAGTAAAGTCTAGTCATAAATCTTGTGATTTTTTATGAATGCAAAGTGGTTGCATGGAAAACAAAGGTGTTCAGGAGCCTTGTGCATTGGCTAAAGGGCTGGGGAGACATTATGTAACAATATTTGCCCATTAGTTTTGAGAAGTATTTAAAAGCAGAATGTATGTGTTCCTGGGGAAATAGTCATGCAGGCTCATAGTGGTCTGATTCATGCAGAATGGTAGAGTTGGAAGGAGCCACAAGGGTCATCAGTGAAGGAGTCTTTTGCCCAACATGGGCCTTAAACTCACAACTCTTCAGATTAAGAGACTATCATACTACTAAACCATGGTTTATTAAACTATGGTTTACTAAATCATTGCTTAGCATCATGTGTGAACCCAGTCAAGTAGCTTAACTATGGTTTATCAACTATGGTTAAAGGTTGCCCATTAACCAAAGTTTGTAGCCTATTTATAAAACTTAAGTTACATTATCCTCATCTTAGCATTTTGTGTGAGACTGGACCTCCTCCTCAATTACGGTTAAGGAGTTGTCATGTCCCCAAAACTATAGATCCACAACAAAGAGCAGTTTTCCTGGCTTTGCCTCCTTTAATGGATGAACCTAATAAATCAAGATTTAAGTCATGGAATGGATCCTGTTCGCAACCAGAGGTACCACTGTATATGGATCTGTTCCTTAGCACTGATATATCATTCATTATATTTTTGCCCAGGACTTTATGTCAAAACACACACACACCCATCCTAATTATAGCTTCACAATACGTTATAAGAGAGGATTGTTACTTTTCTACAGCAGAGTGAAAATTTGACCCAGATCTCTACCCTAGCCAAACCCTGTAACATGTGACCCTCACCCCAGAAATTGTTAGACTTGAACTCCTACCATACCTGACACTTGGAGCCACACATCATCCGGAGGGCCACAGGTTCCCCTGTATTATTTGCTGGTGACACCTGTGTGCCATGGTCTCAAGGGAAATGAGAGTCACTATTAAACCTAGTCCACGCAAGAAGCATGGCTCTTTATTTTTGGAATCTTTGTAACCCGTACAGACTGGTAATCTGAGATCTTTCCTTGCTTTCAACAGACTTGGGAAGATCCCAATCACAAAGATAATAGCACAGGATGCTGTGGTGACAATGATCCCATTGACGTCTGCGAAATTGGTTCCCAGGTCTGTGTTAACTACTTGCTTTAGATTTTAATCTAATGTTTCAGACATTTATTTTCTATTATGAAGTAGGAGAGTAGGCCGCAGCAGTCCAACTGGGAGATAGGTTTCAAAACCTTAGTTTAGACCCGTGGTAAAGGTAAAGGTAAAGGTACCCCTGCCCGTACGGGCCAGTCTTGACAGACTCTAGGCTTGTGCGCTCATCTCACTCTATAGGCCGGGAGCCAGCGCTGTCCACAGACACTTCCGGGTCACGTGGCCAGCGTGACAAGCTGCATCTGGTGAGCCAGCGCAGCACACGGAACGCCGTTTACCTTCCCGCTGGTAAGCAGTCCCTATTTATCTACTTGCACCCGGGGGTGCTTTCGAACTGCTAGGTTGGCAGGCGCTGGGACCGAACGACGGGAGCGCACCCTGCCATGGGGATTCGAACTGCTGACCATGCGATCGGCAAGTCCTAGGCGCTGAGGTTTTACCCACAGCGCCACCCGTGGTACCTGCAACCAAATATTGCAGCGTTTCATTTTACCTATACAGAGTTCTAGCCAGCTAGCTATAAGCTAGCTGTAAAAGCTCAAAGTCCGGCAAGTCATTCCTTCATCCATCCTGTTTTCCATTTTGCCATTCCGGATGACGCTTCATGCTCTGTTTCCACTAAGCATGAATAGGTGGTGTTTGTTTTTTTGCACTTCTGCAAACCCTGGGGTTCCCTCAGCACCCTAATACCTCTCTCAACCCCATTTTAGCTCTAGTATTGTTGGTACTCACCACCTGAGTTTGCTATTAGAGGGAGCGATGCTTGGGAGATGAAACAATACCACTGATGCAGTAGAAGCACGCTGGAAAATTAACACGTCTAGGAAAGAAACTAGGACATAGCTGAAAAAAAAATTGTGGAGTCTTCTTTGCAGTACTTTTCTAATTCAGAAGCTTGTTTTCTATGCTTTTAAGGTTCGAACTCTCGGTGAGGTGGTTCGGGTGAAGGTCCTTGGAGTTCTTGGTCTTATTGATGAAGGAGAAACTGACTGGAAGGTCCTTGCTCTCAGTGTGGATGACCCAGAATCACAGAAGATTCATAGTAAGCATTCTTAACCTCCCTGTTAAATCACCCATTGCACCTAATCTACAAACATCCTGTGTTTTAACTGTCATTGTTAGGAACCTTGAGAGTTGTGAGGCTCTTTAGAGCATTGAAGATTGCAAGCAGAACTTTCTCAGCTTGCCCACCAAGCTACAATTTGTAGTGTTTGGGGTCAAAGCCATCATAGCTAAAAGGTAAAGGTAAAGGTACCCCTGCCCGTACGGGCCAGTCTTGACAGACTCTGGGGTTGTGCGCCCATCTCACTTAAGAGGCCAGGGGCCAGCGCTGTCCGGAGACACTTCCGGGTCACGTGGCCAGCGTGACATCGCTGCTCTGGCGAGCCAGAGCCGCACACGGAAACGCCGTTTACCTTCCCGCTGGTAAGCGGTCCCTATTTATCTACCTGCACCCGGAGGTGCTTTCGAACTGCTAGGTTGGCAGGCACTGGGACTGAGCAGCGGGAGCGCACCCCGCCGCAGGGATTCGAACCGCCGACCTTTCGATCGGCAAGCCCTAGGCGCTGAGGCTTTAACCCACAGCGCCACCTGCGTCCCTTTGTGTTTATGTTTATTAGATCTGAGTTGCTTTGTGATGTGTGAAGGCGTTTGAATTTGTAACATAGAATTCCTAACCAATCTGTTAATGGCGTGACTCTTTCCAGTATATATAATACCTATCATTATTGTTACTATGTTGACGTTTGTTACCTTAAAGAGTAAGATAATTTATTATGGCATACGTTTTCATTGGCTGGGGTCCACTTCTTCAGATGAATGAAGCATTAGCCTGAGTTACATGTGGATGCAGGTGAGAATTGTAAACAGAACTGAAAATCGGAAGGAAATGAAACGTTTAAAGTATGCACAGTGATAATCACAATATTAACAGCTGCCATTTTTTTTTATTTATTTTTTTGCAATACGTATCTATCTTCTTTTTAACCTGAAAGCAACTTCAAGTTTTTAAGGGACTCCGGTTGGTCCACCAGTTACGAAATTTTATGGAGAGGGATGACTTGGCCCCTGAACTTTATGCTCTGGGTTATTGCAATGTGGTCTATGTGGGGCATCCCTTGAAGATGATTCGGGAACGTCAATGGGTCCAGAATGCAGCAGAAAGATTTCAGCTGGGATTCTATCTAGATCTCACATAACCCTTATTTTAAAAAGAAGCTACACTGATTGCCAGTTCATTTTGGGACCAATTCAAGATGCTTTTGTTAGTGTTTAAAGCCCTCAATGACTTAGGCCTGTCCGAAAGGCCCTCTCAAGGGACCATCTTGATAGTTCCTGTACCTTCTGAGGCCTGGGGATGGGTGTCTTGGGAGAGGGCCTTCTGAATGGCAGCCCCAAATTGTGGAACTCCCTCAGAGGTGTGTCTGGCACCTTCATTGTACATCTTCTGGTGAATGCTGAAGATACACCGCTTTACCCTGGCTTTTTGACACTTGAGGTGTGTATATTGTTAGAACCCACTTGGTTTTGTGTTCGCAAGTTGTTTTGAACTGTGCTTTAATGTTGTAACCTGCCCTGGGACCTATATTATTGCTATTAGTGTTCAATTATCAGGGGTTTTTGCAGGTGCGAAACCAGAACCATTAACGTACTGAATTGGTTCTCCACAGATAGCGTTTAAATATGTTGAGCAGCAAGGAAGATTTGAATGCATTGGAGTGAATTAGAATAAACATTCAATATTGAGCAGCTTGAAATGTGTGTGAGCTCCCTTCCCCCCACTGCAAAACATTGCAAATGCCTTTATATGGTCTGAAGTGGTGCTTCCTGTAAATGTTTAGAAGATGTCATTAAAAACATATGTCCTCTTCCCACAGGCTTTCTTCCCCTGAATGCGTGCTGCAAATTGGGTGTGTTAGCTTTGCTAGAAAAAGAAAAAGGGAGAGGAGAAATGGCCACACGTGCATGTGGAGACACACACATGCACACAAAGTAGTTACGTACAAATTGGTTTCTCTTGGTGCCAGTCCTGGTAGAGTTGGGAACTGGCGTTCAGTTGCTCAAGGCTGCTTTCATGTGTTCATCAGAAACATGCGCCAATTCACATTAGTGATCCAACTAGCCCGGCGTTGTCTGTTTTGACTGGCACCACCTCTCCAAGATCTTGCTAGGGCTGAGGGGGTGGGGAAGGAGCCCCAAAACATCGAGAACACCCCTCCCCCTGGTCTTCACGATCCTTTAACTGGTGATGCCAGAGAAGAGCAGTGTCTCAATGGTAGAAGAGATGCTTTGCATGCAAAAGGTCCTGGTATCTCCAGATAGGGTTGGGAGAGATCCTGGTCTGGAACCCTGGAGAGCTGCTGCCATCCACTGTAGACAATACTGAGCAACATGAGCCAGTAACAACAACAACAACAACAACAACAACAACAACAACAATAATAATAATAATTTATTATTTATACCCCGCCCATCTGGCTGAGTTTCCCCAGCCACTCTGGGCGGCTCCCAATCAAATGTTAAAAACAGTAAAGCGTTAAATATTAAAAACTTCCCTTAACAGGGCTGCCTTCAGATGTCTTTTAAAGATAGGATAGCTGCTTATTTCCTTCACATCTGAAGGGAGGGTGTTCCACAGGGTGGGCGCCACCACCGAGAAGGCCCTCTGTCTGGTTCCCTGCAACCTCACTTCTCACAATGAGGGAACTGCCAGAAGGCCCTCGGCGCTGGATCTCAGTCTCCGGGCTGAACGATGGGGGTGGAGATGCTCATTCAGGTATACAGGACCGAAGCCATTTAGGGCTTTAAAGATCAGCACCAACACTTTGAATCGTGCTCGGAAACATACTGGGAGCCAATGCAGATCTCTCAGGACCGGTGTTATGTGGTCCTGGCGGCCACTCCCAGTCACCAGTCTAGCTGCCACATTCTGGATTAATTGCAGTTTCCGAGTCACCTTCAAAGGTAGCCCCACATAGAGCGCATTGCAGTAGTCCAAGCGGGAGATAACTAGAGCATGCACCACTCTGGTGAGACAGTCCAGTGGTTTGACTCTGTATCAGGCAGCTGCTTATGTCCACACAAGCCTTGACTCTCCTGTGTGCTCTGCTGCTGAATTATGGTACTTCCTCATTATGGAGGAAGAGAATCCATTATTCACCTTGGAGGCACTTGGAGGCTTTCCAGGGAGTTGTGTGTGTGTATTTGTGTCAGTCATAGCTCCCTGCTGCTCAGTGGCATAGCGTGGGTTACTAGTGCCCAGGGCAAGGCAAATATCCTCAGCACCGCTCGCTGATAAGCTGGAACAAAGGGTCAATAGCTCACAGCGCCTTATGAGCGTTGGCCACTGTGGAGAGCGGGATGGGGGATTGGTCAGGAGTGGGTATCTTTCTGAAACCCATGCAGAGGGTGCCCAGATCTGCTCCTCAGTCTACCCATGCAAACATTGGGAGATTTTCTGTGTGAGGAGGAAAGAGCGCTATTTTTTATTTTTATTATTACTACTTTCTCTTTTTTCCCCCTCTTGAAATTTTGCTCCCCCTCGAATTTTGCACCAAGGGCAACAGCCCCCCCCCCCACACTATTCCTGTGCTGCTGCTGCCTCAGACAGAATTGAGCCATCATGTACAAAGCATGCCTTATTCTTTCGACAACAGTGGAGCAGTAGTTGCTGTGAAAGTTTGCTGCAAGGTTCTTCCTGTTGTGTTCTAGTGAGCCTCCATGCCAAATCAAGAAAAAATATGGAGCTTCTGTCTCTCAACAGTCTCTCAACTGTACCTCTGCAAATTGGTGGAACCGCCTCCTGAGCTGCCAAAAAGCAGCAGTCTCTAACTTAGCCTTTCCAAGTCTTCTGGACTCCAGCTCCCATCAGCCCCAGTCAGCATGGGGATGATGGGAGTTGTAGTCCAAAACAACTGGCAGGCACCAGGTTGTGGCAGGAGAACCTGTGGCTCTCCAATTGCTGTTGGACTACAACTCCCATCTTCCCTGGCCATCAACTATGATGTCTGGGACTGATGGAAGTTGGAGTCAAGCAACGTCTGGAGGGCTACAAGTTTCCCATCCCTGATTTGGAGCGCAAAACCAGTGTAATAAATTACATAGACTTCCAGTGTTGGTTTTCAGAATCAATGTGTACATTTATGGCACAGTAACTGAAATTATATACAATGCACGGTATCTATTGTGCATCCAGAACTCTTTGCAAGCAGGGACTAAACCGTAATCCATTCACTTTAGTTTTACAGAAACCTCCATGCACTCACTGAAATGAATTGAATTGTTTCTCTTTGTGGGGTGTGTTTTATTGGAGACCTTGCATGTGTCACCTTGTAGACCAGTGGAAGCACTTGCATGTACATTTATATATATATATATATATATATATATATATATATACACACATACATATATATAAAATAATTTTTTATTGCATTTTTCACAAGAAAGAACAAAAAAGCAAATTTTCACAAACATTACAAAAGAAAAAGAAAACATAGACAAAAAAAAGAGAAGAAAAAAAGGAGATTTTAACATAAAAAAAACTCACTTTCCAATTATAACCTTCAAAACCTTATTTTCCTTACTTCCACCCGCCTCCCGATCTTGTATTCTATGTAATAATTAGTTCAGCAAGCTCAATCTTTGTTCATTTTGCATGTACATTTAGACCCTATGGAGTTGGCGCAAATTGGGATATAGCGCTATTTTGTGCATAAGTATAGATACCTGTTCTTCTAACCCTTTGCAGCTATTGATGATGTCCAGAAGTTCAAGCCAGGTTATCTTGAAGCTACGGTTGACTGGTTCAGATTATATAAAGTTCCCGACAGGAAACCAGAAAATCAGTTTGCTTTTAATGGCACTTTTAAAGACAAGGTGAGCTACTTCCTTGTGAAAGATTTGCTAATGGTTTTCGTTGAAATTGTACTCTGTGGAATAAAACTTTCAGAAGAGTTCTGGAATCTCATGCAAAAAAGGGGTGGGAATTTCCAAATAGAGCAAACTTTTATTTGTGTTAAAAATGTACACCTTTATAGTTCCATGCTCAGCTATGGAACAAGAAGTATTGAGCCTCACCATGTAGGACTAAAGCAGAACTAATTAACACACAGGGTGCAGGCCAAATCTGGTTGGTCAAAGCACAAGAAGTGACCCTCCAGCCCTACCCCTCTCTCCAGTTTTATCACTCCATTTTGCCAGATAAATCTCCCTGTCTGTCTTGTTGAGGGTGATTTTTTTATATATATAAAAGAGCTCTTTATCTCCCTATGGAGGATCTCTGAAGAACGTTCTGAGTGATCTTTCGTCTCTGATCTTGGCACTCATCGCCACAAGCGCTGAGATCTGAGATAAGCCCCTCTACATCTTCTGTAAGAGTACAAGACAGTGTTTTCTTCCTCTCCAGTGCTGGCGTGTGAGGAGGGTTCAGACCCTGCCTTTTTCAACAGATCCATTGACGGTGATGGGAAGGCTACCAATGCTGACTTTGACTATGTGCATGTGCGAATATGTCTTTGTATTTGTGTTCATACGCAGGTGTGTAGGTCAAAGGGATGGAACAACTCACCTTCGAGGAGATTACTTGATACTTTTTAGTTTAGGGGAAAAGGCAAGCTAGGCAAGGAACATAATAGAGATGGCATGGAGAACGTGGGGACATTCAGTGAAGCTGAAAGCTGGAAGATTTGGGACAGATAAAAAAGAAAGGACTTCTTTAAACTATTGAACTTGCTCCCACAGGAGACAGTGATGGCCGCTATCTTAGAGGAGGACACAAATTCTTGGAGAAGATGGCCTCTACCCATGATGGCCGTGCTGTGCCTCCACAGTTGGAGGAAGCAGCGCTTCTGAGTACCAGTTGCTGGAAGCCACAGGAGTCCTGCATGTAGCTTTCCCACAAGTCTCTGGGTGGCCACTTTGAGAACAAGATGCTGAAATAAATGGGCCATTGGCTTGATGCAGCCGGCCCTTCTGGTCAGCAGTTGTCAGGGTTATAAGCAGATGTCAGGGAACTGCCATCAGCTCACAGGCGAGGAATAGAAGGGCAGTTGTATTACAGGGAGCCCACAAAAATCTTGCGAAGCAATTCCGTTCCGGGGAGGAGGAAAGCCCCACCTCCAGCGGGGCAGAGGTGCAAGGACCAGAGGATGCTGGTGGGAGCCTTAACACCACTCCTGGACAAGCCGGACAGGAGGGAAACACGCCCTTGCCATCGCCCATATTGAGCAGTAGCCTAAGGCGCAAAGAGGGAAGGAGAAGGTTGGGGGTAACGAAACTCTTATGTTGGGGGAGGTCCAAAAAAAAGACCACTCCCAGATTCTGCTAGCGATTGAGCCAGACATGAGCTTTGGAGCTCTTCACTGTAAATAGTTTGCACCAAAATAAAACCTGCAAAACACAGGTTTGGAGTCCTGCCTGGTTACTCTCGAGCAACCACAACAGACACCTGACAGCAGATTTCGAAAGGTTGTGACAACAGCAATAAGAAAGAGATCCAGTTAGTCTTGTAGACAATTCTGCTGCTGTCACTTAGGATGTTTTGGAAGAAAACCCACCTTGTCTTCCCAGTGCCTGCGACTTCCAAATAATTGCATGGTCGTTTGAAAGCTTCCCATTCCCGAAGTGCATTGTTGTAAGCTCGTTGACGGTCTGCAATGTTCTCCCTCTTTGAGGTTGGGGGAAGCTCCCAAGTCTCAGTTATATTCTCAGACTGACCTTAATTAGACACTTTCCAACTGTTTTACTGAGGTCCAGGGAAGGCTGTTGCCAAATCAGCTGGTGTTTAAAAAATTAAGCATCTGCTGAAAAGCTTTGCCTAGAGCAGAGCCAAGGCATGAACTGAATTATTTCACTCTCTGTTTGAACTGGCTTGGAGAGGCTTCACAAAACGGTTCTGGGAATGCTAAGAGGGGTTAGTCTTTCCCCAAATATGGCTTAGTTCCCATGGCCTGCATGAAACATAGCAGTGCTCAGGCCATTCCATTCTTTTGAAATGCGCATTCTCATTCCTGGTGTATCTCACCCCCCCTTCTACTTTTTTGGGAGCAGATCAGTGTTTTTTTGGAAGTTTCCACAATGTTTGGTCTGAATTGGGGGAGGTTACAGCTTCTTATTTTTAGAATGGAAGTGGCTTAGCAAATGTATTGGGACCTTCCAAGCTCTTGTTCAGCCTGTAGTCTTAAGTGTTCTTTGAGTTCCTGTTTTGCAAATCATACAATGTAACGTTGATTTTAAAGAAGGGGGTGGAATCACACCTCACTGTCATTTTTTAAAAACAGGCATTTGCTTTTGAAATCATTCAATCTACCCATGAGTACTGGAAGGCTTTGCTTCACAAAAAGGCTGATGGAGGCGCCATAAAATGGTAAGCATTCACTTGGCACATGGATCTATTGAAATCCAGTGTGAATTACTGTATTTTTCGCTCTATAGGACGCACTTTTCCCCCTCCAAAAATGAAGGGGAAATGTGTGTGCGTCCTATGGGGCGAATGCAGGCTGAAACCTGGAGAGCGAGAGGGGTTGGTGCGGAAGCTATCCGCAAGCCGTGGGAGAGCTGCACGACTTCGTGCAGCTCTCCCACGGCTTGGGGAGAGCTGCCTGCACCCCGAAGCTTGGGGTGCGCTGAGCTCAGCACGCCCCAAGCTTCGGGCTTCATGCAGCTTCCGCAGCCTAGGGAGCCCTGCGGGAGTTCCCGCAGAGCTCCCTAGGCTGCGGATAGCAGCCCGCTGCCTGGAGCGTGGGGCGCGCTGAAGCCGCGGCTGGGGCGGGGGGAAGAAATTTGTTTTTCTTTATTCCCCCCCCCAAAAAAAACCTAGGTGCTTCCTATGGGCCGGTGCGTCCTATAGGGCGAAAAATACGGTAATGCAAAATTGACATGGGTGGCTTTTATTACAGTGGTTGCCTTTCTGTTCCTGAAGATCACTTCTGCGTACTGCCTTTGTTGACAATTTCACTTAAATAAAATAATTAATTCACAACCGCATGAGCCCCGCAGATTATTCAGTAATTAAACCGTAGTAACGACTCAAAAATAAATTGGCTTGTAATCTTCCACTTGTAATTTTGATCACAAAAAAAGAGAGAGGAAAACTTTGGCTTTTGCTTGAGGATATATTGAGTTTCTTGACTTTGCTCATTCTAGGGCCTCAACTGCACCAGACGTTTAAAGTACTATGTTGCTGCTTTTGACAGTCATGGCTTTTCCCAAAGAATGCTGGGAACTGTAGTTTGTTAAGAGTGCTGAAAGTTGTTAGGAGGCTCCTATTCCCTTCCCAATTCCCAGAGTTCCCTGGAGAAGCAGGGTTAATTGTTAAACTACTCTGGGTACACACCAGCTTCTTATGTTCCTTCCTGTTCACGTTTTCTGTCATAGCACTTGACAGTCACGCCCCAGTTGTTGGTAATTCTGTTCTGTTTTCAGCACCAACACCCAGCTGGATACCAGTCCGTATTGCTGCAACGAAGAGGAAGTGCAAGCTATAGTGCAGTCTGTAAGGGAATTTTTTTACATCCCGATTCTTACATGTATGTCATTAATTGAAGCATAAAATTTCCAAATGTGCCGCGAGGTGTAAAACAAAGGAAAGACCTGACTTTCGAATCCCCGTGACAGGGTGAGCTCCCGTTGCTCGGTCCCTGCTCCTGCCAACCTAGCAGTTCGAAAGCACGTCAAAGTGCAAGTAGATAAATAGGTACCACTCCGGCGGGAAGGTAAACGGCGTTTCCATGAGCTGCTCTGGTTTGCCAGAAGCGGCTTAGTCATGCTGGCCACATGACCCAGAAGCTGTGCGCCAGCTCCCTCAGCCAATAAAGCGAGATGAGCACCGCAACCCCAGAGTCGGCTACGACTGGACCTAATGGTCAGGGATCTCTTTACCTTACTCTTAATCACAAAGAGCATACTTTATTGCCTTGTGTAATTCAATGTATCTTGCAGGAAAAGATCAAAGTGTGTGTGTGTGTATGTGTGTGTGTGTTAGAAAGAGAGAATTAAAATATTATTTTCGGTCCATCCACATGTTTCCATTTTCTTTTTTAAGAACACCAAAACTTAAGCAAAGGAGCTAAAAATATCAGAGCCTGCTTTTATCCTAAAAATGAAGCCTCGCCTTCTGATCTGTTTATAAATGGGCTTTGCCAGCTGCAATGATTGCATCAGTTGCATCGAGAGTTTTCTGCCGCCCCCAGGAGTGTTCCCAGCTATTCAGCCAGCTGATTTTTAACTATTAATGCGCTAAAGTGCCCAGTTTGTAAACTGAGTCATGGCAGTTGCACAGATGCAGCCCGTACAAGGAAGCTTCTGTTTTCTATGAAGAATCTAATCCAGGCTTTCAGAGACTGTTCTTCCCCCACTTTTGATTACAGCAGAATGCATAGTGCATGTTCAGAATGTACAGAGCATGCTTTAAATGTGCTGTAAAAGTATGGTGCCTTTCAGTGCAACCTTTTTATTGAATGAAATGTATGCTTGTTTGTTTTTGTTTTGTTTTGTTTTTAAATCCCTACTCAAAGTCAGCCCCTTTTTGTGTGTGTGTGAGCCCTTCAGCTCAGCCTCCCAAGTTGCTACACCCTTCTGCAATTAACCCTAAGTGTATGTAACTGAATTAATTGCATGTTCTCCCTTTGTTGACCGCTGCCTCCCCTTCCCTAGTTTCCCCTAGTGTCAAACTTTTGATTTATAAGCTTGTTGGATCGCTTTGCACGTTGGTGATGCAAAGTAAATAAATACAACTGACTGTCTTTCTGTAGGTTCCATCCCCTGCAGAGGACTATCCTGTTTCCAAAGAAGGTAAGACCCATTTTTCCAGGCGTCTTCATCCCACAGCTGAAGCCACACGTGATAATTTACACTCCTTGTTCAATGTCACATACAGTTTTGTTCTAGTTGAAAACAATATGATTGTGAAATGGTGTCCTGTGGTCCTATTTTCTGTGACCAGTCTTGAGCAAGTAGGATACCCCCCCCAATCCCCAAAACACTGGAATGATGGCATGAGACGTTTGCACACCACCTCTAGAACTGGAATTCTTCTTAAAGGAAATTCAAAATATCTTGTAGTAGGTTTTATGCAACTTAACATATATTAGTATATCAGTGTCTTTGCTCCTTCTTGCTACTTGTAAGCATTGCTAACTGCTGGACATCTGTTAAGTATAAATATTTAGCAGATCTGTGAGATCAGGTTGGCACAGACTTGGGGAGGGGGCATCTGCTAGAAATTAAAAACATGTCTGTTTCCCTGCCCCTTTATGCTTGTTCCTGATGTTATGCTTTATGTTCTTAACATTTTCTAAGTTGCTTAGAGAAACTTTCTGCAGCAAGCAATTTATAAACTGAACGAATGATTATATATTGATTCATACACAGACAGCAGTGGTCTGTGTTTGAGTATTCTGTCCTTTTAAGGAACAGTTTAGTAATGAATAATATTTGTTCTGTTTTTTCTTTTAGTTGATAAGTGGCATTTTCTCAGGCAGTGATCATGAGCGTTCCCTGAAGTCAGTCTGCGCCCTCTATCTACATCTATCTATCTTCTTTACACACATTCATTTACTCTCTCTTTCACACACACACACACACACACTTTTTTTTTTGAAAATATGCAAGAGAATATATCACCAAATGGATTCTAAAGATACAAGTCTACATGTGCCGTGCAAATTTATATCATGTAAATAAAAGCAGTGATTTTACATTCTCTTTGTGGTATTGTGTGTGTGTGCGTAAATTTTTAGATTGTTACCTAAAATACACTTTTAACCAAGTCTTCCATTCGGTAATAACTGCAACCTCCCTATGTGTGCTTTACAAAGCAGATTGTGTTTTCCACCTTGCCCCACTTTTATTTTATGTTTTAGACAGAGCAGTTAGGACTATCAACAAAGATGGCCTTCTCTGAGCCTTCGTTCACCATCCATGCCCCCCACAAAGCAGTTGTACCCAAATGCACTGGCATAAATAACTCTGAAACAGCCGTGTCACAAATTTTGCACTTTAGTACAGGCAACTCCTGTTTTAGGCGTGACCGATTTGTGCACAGTTACGCACACAGCGCCGAAGTGACCCGGAAATGTCATAAAGATGTCCTTAAAAGAGTGGGGTGGGGGCAGGGCAGAATGGGGTGTTTTCAGTCTTTTTCAATGGGTTTCCGATTTCACACAAGTGCGCAGTGACCCAGAACATACTGCTCCCAAGACGCAAACGGGGAGTTGTCTGCAATTAAAATTTTAGTTTCGTTTCAAATATGGCATAAAAATGTGTTTTTATTCCTTGCGAATTTTTAGCTAAGACGGTGAAAAAGAACGAGTGTGGTGTAATAAAGAGTGTTGGGCTTGGACCTGGGAGGCCATGGTTGAATAAGGAATTGAACCCTGATGCTCACTGGGTGAATTTGAGCCAGTCACTGTCTCTCAGCCTGACCCTATCTCGCAGGGTTGTTCTGAGGGTAAAAATGGGGAGTCATGTACCCTACCTTGAGCTGGGGGGGGAGAAGCTAGTATATAAATACGTTCGAAGTAAAGGGCACTCTCCAGTCAAAAGCATTTTAAACCACTGATTTGAAAGGAATTGTTGGACATGTTATTAAATATTTCCATTGGAATTGATGTGCCTTCAGAGCTACATATGGACTATCAGATACCTTTTCTTAGTTAATGTAAACAATTAAAACAATTGTGTGTTCCTGACTGCACAATTGACTTTGATTTTTGTTTACGTAGCCTGGAGTTGAAAAGTAAGTTCTTATAAAGATTTGTGGCTCAGTTTAGGTCAGAGTATGCACCTAATAAATACTTGCTCTAAGAAGGGCTTCATTGACCACCAATGCTTGGGTGGTCCTGACCGAAGTGAATGGAATGTGTTCTAAGTTAAATCAACAATAAAGTCAGCTGGACATCTCTGTAGCCAGTGTTCTGTACGTACCAGTTATTTACAGGCTCAAACATCTAAACAAGACAGAAAAGGGTGGAAAGAACAACTTGCTCGCATTTCTCTGTAGAACGGTGAGTAAAGAAATGGTCAACCAAAATGGTCAAAGGCCTGGAAACGATGCCTTATGAGGAGCGGCTAAGGGAGCTGGGCATGAGCCAACAGTGTGACACGGCAGCTAAAAAAGCCAATGCAATTCTGGGCTGCATCAATAGGAGTATAGCATCTAGATCAAGGGAAGTAATAGTGCCACTGTATTCTGCTCAGGTCAGACCTCACCTGGAGTACTGTGTCCAGTTCTGGGCACCACAGTTCAAGAAGGACACTGACAAACTGGAACGTGTCCAGAGGAGGGCAACCAAAATGGTCAAAGGCCTGGAAATGATGCCTTATGAGGAACGGCTAAGGGAGCTGGGCATGTTTAGCTGGAGAAGAGGAGGTTAAGGGGTGATATGATAGCCATGTTCAAATATATAAAAGGATGTCACATAGAGGAGGGAGAAAGGTTGTTTTCTGCTGCTCCAGAGAAGCGGACACGGAGCAATGGTTCCAAACTACAAGAAAGAAGATTCCACCTAAACATTAGGAAGAACTTCCTGACAGTAAGAGCTGTTCGACAGTGGAATTTGCTGCCAAGGAGTGTGGTGGAGTCTCCTTCTTTGGAGGTCTTTAAGTAGAGGCTTGACAACCATATGTCAGGAGTGCTCTGATGGTGTTTCCTGCTTGGCAGGGGGTTGGACTCGATGGCCCTTGTGGTCTCTTCCAACTCTATGATTCTATGATTCTAAGTAGACTTGAGGAATTGCCTGAGGAAGAACTGAGGTGAACCATAAGATGTCTTGTGATGTGTGCATTGACCTGGAGCTCTGAACATCCGTCAATGGCCATTGTTTAACTAGGATAACTGGAGGTTACACTGGACTCAGAGTTCAGTTGTGTTATGGGATGTCTTATCTGCATGCAACTATGGGAGTGTTTGCTTTAGTCCACATAACTGCTGAGTGAGACCATTGGTCTATCTGGGTCAGTATTGTCCACGCTAGAATTTCCCAAACTACAACTTCCATCAGCCCCATCAGGGATGATGGGAACTGTAGTCCAGCAACATTTAAGAGACCCAAAATTGGGAAGGCTGGTCTACATTGACTGGCAGTGGCCCTCCAATCTGAATTCAGCAGAGGTCTTGCTTCTGTTTTTGAGTCTGAACATGCATGCAGGAAACCACTCACTTGGGGAGATTGGCTTGTTCCTGGGCTACAAGCTGCTGGTGCCAGCTGTGCCCTTGACTTTTCCCTGTGTAAGAACATCATCTCTCTCTCCCCACCCACTGCCCATAAGTAACCAAAGAATGACCTGAACTCAGGAAATGTACAGTTCTCAAAGAGACCAGGAATCACTGGCAGCCTGTGTATTAATGACATTTCCCTTCCATCCACAGGATCTGTGTAGATAAACTAGATGATAGTTCAAAGGTTCATAGAAGTGCCAAGTAGAAGTGGAGAGATGGACATGAGCAAATGCCCTATTTACTCCTGATACATTAAAGGTAAAGGGACCCCTGACCATCAGGTCCAGTCGTGATCGACTCTGGGGTTGCGGCGCTCATCTCTCTTTATTGGCCGAGGGAGCCGGAGTACAGCTTCCGGGTCATGTGGCCAGCATGACTAAGCCGCATCTGGTGAACTAGAGCAGCGCACGGAAGAAGAAGAAGAAGAGTTTGGATTTGATATCCCACTTTATCACTACCCAAAGGAGTCTCAAAGCGGCTAACATTCTCTTTTCCCTTCCTACCCCACAACACTCTGTGAGGTGAGTGGGGCTGAGAGACTTCAGAGAAGTGTGACTGGCCCAAGGTCACCCAGCAGCTGCATGTGGAGGAGCAAAGACACAAACCTGGTTCCCCAGATTACGAATCTACCGCTCTTAACCACTACACCACACTGGCTCTACACACCATTTACCTTCCCACCGGAGCAGTACCTATTTATCTACTTGCACTTTGACGTGCTTTTGAACTGCTAGGTTGGCAGAAGCTGGGACTGAGCAATGGGAGCTCACCCCATCGCGGGGATTCGAACCACCGACCTTCTGATCGGCAAGTCCTAGGCTCTGTGGTTTAACCCACAGCACCACCCACGTCCCAATTCCTGATACATTACATCAATCTAATTTACATCCCAGGAAGAATTTCCAGCAGGACACAGAGCCAGAGGGGCCCCTGTCTCCATGAACATGGCAGGCTCTGAGGTGTAGGGAGCTCCAGGAGGCTGAGGCAGGCAAGGACCCACAGCCCAGCTCCCAAGCTGGCCAGGTGGGGCTTGCTAGCTCTGGGAGGAGGGGTGTGATTCCTCAGATGGGTTAGGCTCAGGACAGGTGAGGGTCACATGTCTCGTCAAGCCCAGATGCTGCAATCAGCAGGTACCAGAGGGAAGCAGAGTTGAAGTGCTGTGTCTGCTCAACTGCCCACGTTGATGGACCTTGGCTTGGAGGCTGGTGGACCTCCATGGGACTGTGCTTCAGGTTTGAATCTGGACTGTATCCTGACTGCCGGACCTTGTAAGAAAAACACTGGGGCCTGATTTGGTCAGTGGAATGCTTGGTATCTGGTGGGCGGGGCTTGTGTGTTATGCTCTGGAATTGGCTCCTCCTTTTAGGGTCCTTCCATTAAGTTTCAGTTAAGAAACTTGTCTCCTTGTTTCTTGCCTCAGACTTTCCTCATATTGTTGTACTGAGTTTTTCTCATTATGCTATTTTTGTTATTATTAAAGCTTACGGGAGTTGACATTTATGTGAGCCACTTATTTTTCTCAAAAAAAAGCAACTCTGCTGAGGAAAGGTGTGGAATACCCTAAACTGCACTAGTGAGGGGATATTCACAGTTTGCCAGGAGGGTAGGTTTTGTTTTGTGGTTGAGATAATGCCATTGCATATTATTGTAGCCTCTTATTGTGACCTACCCAAGGCTATAATACCCTTCCTGTTGGAAGGGTGGTTTAGAGCTATCTTGACTGAACTAATGTGGTTTCCCATTGGCATGGCATTTTGAGATTGTACAGTCCAGGGAGGACTGTACCATTTGCTGCTTGTGCAGATTTTGAATGGCCAGCCAGGTACTTTCTATGGAATCAACTCATGATGAGTGATAATCTAATGGGAGTCATATTTCAAGTGACCCTTTGCAATCTACGGACTTTCAATGGATTTACTCAGAGTATTACTAACCCTAGATACTGCCCAATGTGAGTACAGAATCCCACATACTCCAAAGAGTGATGTACACTTCAGAAAACATATACGCTTCAATATCTCTATTGAATATATATATGTATATGGAAGTTTTTAATGTTTGTTGTTTTACTGTGGTTTTATAATTTGTTGGAAGCGGCCCAGACTAGCTGGGCTAACCCAGTCAGATGGGCAGCATATAAATAAGATGTTGTGGTCAAGTTTTTCATTGTTACTGTTTCTTACACTTTCTCTTGTGACTTTTGGGATAATTCATTATTCTTCCACAAACCAAGCTTAAAGTCCTCCTCCTAAATTGCTTTGACCACACTTAAATCTGTGGTTTCAAAGATCCTTTGAGTGCACATGTGCTTACAGTCTAAGAAGCAGCTTGAGTTGGATATCTGTTGTTGAAATCCCCTGATTGAGTTGTCCCGTTGAGCTGCCAAAGAGATCTTAAACATCTTTCCGTTTTGGTATCTGGAAAGCATCAATCAGGGCACTTCACTCAGGAAGAAGATCCAGGGATTGCGGGTAGGTGTGTGTGTGTGTGTGTGTGTGTGTGCGCACAATGGGATGTTTTGTTCTATATCTTTCTTTTTACAGTTAGCTTCAAATGACTAGGCAGCAAATGAATGGCTATTCTGTGCCGTAGGCAACTCTCTTTGCATTAAACCTCATCCCAGATGAGAATCAGTACTGTTTTTACTGAGTTAGTGCTTTGCCAGCAAGAACGTAATTCTGGTGAGCACGACTTCCACGCAAGCCAAAGCGGGATGATAGGTGGCATCATTAGAAGTCGGGACGAACTAATTTGTCATCTCACTTTTGCCACTGCCAAGTCAGCAACGCCACTTTTGCTCTCTCTTTTTGGAAGCGCATTCCCCATTTCTTATTGATGCAGATAGGAGTTTGCAGGCTGCAATTACATTTTCTTTATTGACCACCTCATAACAAATCAATTCAAAATTTGCCTGGGCTGTCAGTTCGGTGATCTGAAATGACAGAGGTGAGTGGCGATCATTGTGACTGAGAACTGAATACCTCGGGGTGTCCAATTATAACTGTGGAGAGAGGAAATTCAGAAAAGTCATTTTAGCTTCCTTTATGTTGGCCTCCAAATGAGCAGCTACTCCGTTCCTTTCAGGTTTCACAGTGGAAAGAGCATTAATGGCAACGCTGAGCAATTTTGGATTCTCATGTTCAGGAGGTTGAGAATCAATGCTTTTTTACCCTCGCTTCGACTAAAACAAATTTACCATCCATGCTGTGCAGGCTGTTCCCGTCTATACCTGCTCCAAAATGGCAAGAGACAAAACTGCAATAGTTTTATATATGAGTGTTTCTCTTCACGCCCCCCCCCCTCATAAAGTAGACTTTGTGGGTAATGCACAGTGGGAACAAAAGGGGGGGTGGGAAGCAGGGGGAAAACTCAAGCAGAAGCAGGCACCTACTTTAAAGAGGGCTTGATATTTAGCAACAACATGGGAGTCTCAAATATAGAACTTCAAAGGGAGACTGTAGCAGGAATTATGAAGTTTGAATCAGGTCAAGGGGCTGCATTCATATGGCAGGTTATTCCATTTCCCAGAAAATCAGTATTTCCTTCTTGGAAAATTTTCAGCCAAGTTTTCTGGGATCTTTACAACATGAGATCCATCCATTCAGAGCTTGGTGAGAGTCCCTTGCAGCTATTTCATACACCCATAATTTTTGTGGTTTTATACTTTGGTTATATTCTGTGAACCACCCTGAGACCTCTGGGAATAATAATAATAATAATAATAATAATAATAATAATAATAATAATAATAGGTTGATTATGAACCAATTTTGTGCCTGCTGGTCCGTATTGGCTGGCTCATGACACAATAATGTACATGTGGCAATTTTGCATGTAGTGATATAAAGGAAGAGTAAAAATAAAATAAAAATCTAACCTTTTTTATTCCCCCAAACCAGGCTTCCTCAAACTCGGTCCTTCAGATGTTTTGAGACTACAGTTCCCATCATCCCTGACCACTGGTCCTGCTAGCTAGGGATCATGGGAGTTGTAGGCCAAAAACATCTGGAGGGCCAAGTTTGAGGAAGCCTTCCGCAAACCTTCAGAAGTTCTGCCAGTCAGGAGTCGGACCCAAGCAGTCTAGTTTCCAACAACGCAGAGAACAGTATTTCCTATAGACATCATGCCATGCTACAATTTATTTGTTTTAACCTGACATATGACGTGAAACTCTAGAGGTGTTTCGAAGGCGGTGGTTCCAATCAGATCATTATTAAATTCCAAAAGGATTCAAAGTGTAACAAGAATGCACCCTTCTGCATAGGAGCTGAAGAATAGCTGACTGTTGTGGCCACAGCCCCTCCACTCTCAACCTCACCTCTGACTCTCTTCACACAATAGTGCTCTGCTCAGCTTTTGTTTCCACAGAAAAGCTCTGCTCCAGAGATGGGGGAAACTGTGGCCCTTCAGATGTTGTTAGACTCCAGCTCACATCAGCCCCAGCCAGCATGGCTAAATGGCCAGGGATGATGGGAACTGTAGTGCAACAAAGCCACAGGTTCCTCAACCATTGTTCTGCTCTCAAGGCATAGCAGGCTAGATGCTGCAGTCAGGGGCTGAGTCCTAGAGATGGACCTCTCCCTTTCCTTTATCAATTAGCCTTGATCAGAACTTCAGGGTTTGCTTGTTTTACGTGTGTTTATGTCTGTGTCTGTCTGTCTGTCTGTCTTAGCCAGTCTCTTGGCCAGTCTTAGAGGAAAGCCAACTTTCGTCCCAGTTCTGGAGTCTCTTGATGTCTGAAGTTCTTCTGTCCATCAGTCATCTACATAGATAGCATTGATATCTTTCTGTGACGAGAGATGAAGCCCTTCTCAGAGTAGACCCATTGAAATTACTAATCCTCAGTCATATCCATAAACTTCAATGATTCTCCCCTAGTAGGACTAGCATTGAATGCCACCCAACGCATTTTTTTTGGTGTTGATATGCTGATATCTGTCCATGCTCTTCTCTATAAGGAGCAAAAGTAGTATTTCAAGTTGGAGTGTTTTAAAACTCAGGGCTTTTGAAAATTTGAAATTACCACATTTTGTTTTCCGTGACATTGACATACATTTTTTGACTGCATTTACAACCCACTTGGGGAGATCCCAAAATACACAAAGGGGGGGGGGGAGATGTATATATAGATGTATATGTATATCCATATATATATTTTATATATATATAAACCCCCTCCACAAGTCAACACAACCACTTACTATATAGCTGCCCGGTAGAGGGAGCTCAAGTTTAATTGTTAATTATTTCCTTCAGAGTTGTATTATGGAGGAACAAGTTTTATTAGCCATGATTTTTTTATTTAAACTTTGGCACTGCAGTTTTAGAAGGTTGCGTTTTTAGGTTTCAAAGGTCATGGAAATTTATGTTGAAAGTTTTAATTATGAATGTGTGGCTCTCTGGGCTCTCAGCTGGGTGGAGAAGCAGTATAAAAATCAAATAAATAAATACATTTATCCTGTTTGATTTAGCGCACACACACACACACACACACACACACACACACACCCCTTTGGAATATTTGAAATTCTGAAATATTTTTCTACTTTTAAGTTTGCTCAGGGTTTGGTTAAGTTTCTAAGGAAACACTCTGTGCAGTGTCCTGTGGGGTGGTTTAACTCTGTGGGTGCAGGCAGCTCAGTTGGTTTTGCATTGTCTTTACTTGTGGAAAAAGTATCATTTGGTCATATTGACTTGATTCTTGGCTAATTTGTAGTTGTTTTAGAGGCAGTGGCTACAACATTCAAACTCCCTTGTTTCGTTGCTGTTACATTTGCTGCTATGTTGCTTTTTTAAAAAACTGCTACTATGTAATTGATCTTGCCAGAGTTGATTTTCTGATGTACAATGGTACCTTGGTTCTCAAACTTAATCCATTCCGGAAGTCCGTTCCAAAACCAAAGCATTCCAAAACCAAGGTGCACTTTCCCATAGAAAGTAATGCAAAACGGATTAATCTGTTCCAGACTTTTAAAAACCACACCTAAAACAGCAATTTAACATGAAGTTTACTATCTAATGAGACCACTGATCCATAAAATGAAAGCAATACTCAATGTACTGTACTATAAAATAAATAAGACAGTATTACCTTACCTGCACTGACGATAGTCATTGTTTGGATGGGGGGCGTTTATCCATTTCCGCAGTCACAGAATCAATCAATCTGTAGCTGAACTGGGTTCCACACAGTCACAAAAACAAATTAACTGAAAAAGCCTCAAAAACAAAAATGTAAAATAAACAGCAAAAGCGCCAAACGTAATCCGTTCCAGAAGTCTGTTTGACTTGCAAAATGTTAAAAAACCAAGGTGCAGCTTCTGATTGGTGCAGACACCCCGGAAACAATAGCTGACAGCCGCATTGGACGTTCAGCTTCTGAAAAACGTTCAAAAACCGGAACATTTACTTCCAGGTTTTCGGCGTTTGGGGCCAAGGCATTTGAGTACCAAGGCGTTTGAGAACCAAGGTACCATTGTACTGTGGTTCTCGTTGTTAGCACATGTGGCTTACCCCTCTATCCAGATATCATTCCAAGTACACACTCTTCCTATCACTTTGGTGCCTCCCTGCAAAGGCCAGGGCTCCTCCTGCTTCCACCAGATGCCATTGCACCAGGCTCCATCTTACCTTGGCTAAGACCAACTTAAGTGCCTTCTGGCTTCTCTCCTCCCTGAATTGCCTCCCACTGTTGAAACCGCTGGGTCTGGCACAAACAGAAGGGACCCTAGTTCAGGCATAGACTGCATACTCTGCATGTAAGATCCTGGTTTATTCCCAGAAATCACCAATGTAAAAAGCAAGCAATGCGGTAGACTGCTGTTTGAGAGCAACCCCCCCCCCCGAGTCAACACAGGCTCTCAAAATGGCCAAAATCCCCTTTTCCCAACCTTGGGATCCCAGAACTGTTGGACAACAACTCCCAGCATTTCTGACCCATTAGTCACATTGGCAGGGACTGATGGGTATTGTAGTTCCACAACATCTGATTCCTCACACCTGGCATTCTTGGAGTAAATATTCTGACTCATGTAACTAACTCTGGGATTGTAGCCCAGATGTTGGGGGCACTGAGCAAGGAGGTCTTTACCTTAGTGCCAACACCAGACTCTTGGGGACTCTCAGGTAAGGCAGTCTCTAGGCATAAACCAATAATCCTCTCATGCTACTGTTTGACTTCCTTGGGTGTTCTGCTCTAAGCAAGGCTCATGGTTGGATCTCATAATGCAGTCCTTAAGCCTTGATTTTAAAACCTTGATAATGCATATACAGTCGTACCTTGGTTTTTGCACACCTTGGTACTCATACGTTTTGGCTCCCGAATGCTGAAAACCCAGAAGTATTGTATTGGCCCGAATATAAGCCACACCTTTAAAATTCAAGCGAAAAAACCCCCCAACAATACCCGAATATAAGCTGCTCCCTTAAAATTCTACAGGCACTCACACCCCTTCCGTTTTACCATATGTCTGTTTCAGCAGCGACATTGTAAAAGGCAATTTTTGTAAGGTCGCTAATTTAAGCCGCACTTTTAACTTTTCATGGTCAGGATTTGGGAAAAAAAGTGAGGTTTATATTCAGGCCAATACGGTAAGTGTTCTGGTTTTCAAACATTTTTTGGAAGCTGAATGTCCAACGCAGCTTCCGCTTGAGTGCAGGAAGCTCCTGCAGCCAATTGAAGCCATGCCTTGGTTTTTGAATGTTTCAGAAGTCGAACATTTGAGAACCAAGATACGACTGTACAACTCTTTTTGCTCTTTAGTGGCCTGAGCCAATACAGTGGTGCCCCTTCAGGCAATCATGTTGTCTGACCATGGCAGTCAGCACTGTAATAACTAACGTAAGATGGGGGTGGGGTGGGGGGTACAATGGTAATTGGGTCCATTCATATGTCTTGAACTGAAATCTGTCAATTACACGAAGATGTTGTTTTCAGGTTGTTTGAGTCAAAGTTAAAACTAAAGGTTTGAGTTTTTGTTTGTTTTTTAAAAAGAGAGAGAGATTCATACCCTGGGAGAAGTACTTCAGGAGTTTCTTCACACACTTGACTGGATTACAATGGTACCTCAGGTTACAGAAACTTCAGGTTACAGACTCTGCTAACCCAGAAATAGTACCTCAGGTTAAGAACTCTGCTTCAGGACGAGAACAGAAATCGTGTGGCGGCAGTGGGAGGCCCCATTAGCTAAAGTGGTACCTCAGGTTAAGAACAGTTTCAGGTTAAGAACGGACCTCCAGAACGAATTAAATTCTTAACCCGAGGTATCACTGTAGTCTTAAATTATTGGATCGCTAGCTTAGAGATAGGGACTCTCAGGCCTGGAGGCCAAATGTGGTTGCTGACTCTCAGGGTTCTCCCCAGCCACAACCTCTTTCCTAAGGCCAGATTCCTCACCAGCCCCTTCAACTCTGATAATGAAGATGGGTGTGAGAGCATGTGCAGAAACTAGCCTAATGAACAAATTTCTGCCCACTTTTGGCTTCGATCTCACCAATCACAGGCCGGTGGCCTCCAGGAAGGGAAAGTGGCCCCCCAGGCTGAAAAAGCTCCTCCTATAGGTGGGCAACTCAGTCAGCAGAGCATGAGACTCTTAATCTCAGGACTGTGGGTTCAAGTCCCCCATTGGGTGAAAGATTCCTGCACTGCAGGGGGTTGGAACAGATGACCCTCGTGGTCTCTTCCAACTCTATGATTCTGCGAACAACACGATTCCACAAGACAAGCACAGAGTGCATTAAATAAATATAAATTTTATTAAAAACACCCACATTTCAGCATTATCAGGAATGATATAATAAAACAGCTTTTCAAATAACCTGCATTCATTACATTACAATACTTACAGTATTTATAACCATTCTCAGATTTTAATGGACCAAAAAAAAAAAAAGCCCCTTTGACAAATGAGGGAAAGTTTCTTTAAAAATAAAAACAAAAACAACTCAAACAGTAGAACATAAGCTTAGAAAATGCACGTTTTTTTTAAAAAAAGGTCATTATCTTAGTGTCAAACTGTTAAAGTTTCCTACACAAAAGTTAACCACTAGCTTTAAAAGTGAACTTTCAACGCCACTGTGCGTCAGTCAAGATGAAGGGAACAAATCATTCAAGTAAAGTTGACACCACTCAAAAGTATCTTCAAGTATGGCTATAGTCAACCTGATAATCCTATACAAGCAATGTTATGTCTGCTCCCCCCTCCCCCCAGTTCACTGAGGCAGGGTTCTGTACATCAAAATTACAACTTTTATTTACAATACATATTTCTCCTCCCGGCCCCACTCCCCCTTCCCAAATTCCCAAACTAAGTTTTCTTCTGCCTGCAAGCAATTTGGCAAATGACGGGGGTTGGATACAAGCCCCCCCCTTCGGCATGTGGATGGGGTCTTCCACTCACAGAAGGGTTGCCTGACACTTTGCGTCTGAAGTACCACAAGACAAAAAGGGAACTGAGCAATGTTCCTGCAACTTTTTGCAGAATTAGCAGCACCCTAGCTGCTCTAGAACCGAGCATGGCGCAGTGTTGAACTCTCCTGCACAAACATGTGCAGAACAGCTCTACCAAAAATGTGCATGTTGCTCATGGTTCTTTGGAAGGGCTGGATTTAGGTTTGATGAGGCCCTAAGCTACTGAAGGTAATGGGGCCCTTTATATGACCAGCTGTCCTTTGTCAACAACACTGTTTTTTGTGTTGATATATGGTAATCTATGGACCTAATAGGTATCTAAAGCCATTTGCACATAACAAAATATGTATTTTATCAAAGTAATTGATATAGAAATGAGCAAACCAGTGATATTTTAGGGAGCAGGCTAGCAGGCAGGGCCCATTACATACATCATAAGAGCCTACACAACACAAAACACTGTTGCTGTATGTAGGTTTTATTTTATTTGTTTTTTATCTTATATTTTGGAAATGTACATCTTTTTTTTCTTTAATTTTTTGGGGCCCCCAAGGGAGTGGGGCCCTAAGCTATAGCTTGTTTAGCTTATACGTAAATCCAACACTGTTCTTTGGAATCCAACCTAAAACCTGTTTTTAAATCGGCACTTCTCGCCTTAAGTCAGCAAAGAAATGGTAAATGGAAAAACATGATATTACTGGAAGATGGTTTGATTAAGTGGATTTAGCAGCTCCCACGTGGAGCTCCACACAAGCAGAGGCTGTTTGGTTTGGGTTCAATGCAATGTTGAGAATCATCACTGACCAGGTTTTTCTCAACATGCAGCAAAGCAGAGCAGCCTTGGCTTGTACTGAGGTCTCCGAGATTCACCCAGCTTTGGGTGATTGCAAGGATGCTCATTAATTAAAGTTGCAAAAGTTAAATATTTGTTTCCAAGTTAAATATTCAAAGGACTTGCATTTACAGTGTGGTGTTGGCAGTAGAATGAGGAGGGGATGTCTCTAACTGCAGTTATCCAACATTCAACGGGGATTATAATGCTGCTTTTAAAAGGCCAAATTCAGGCACTGGTCCTGTAATGGTCAATATTTATGTTGCCCAATTACACACCGTGCTATCGGTGGGACAATAAAATGTATAGAGTGAAGCAGCAACTTGTTTCATGGGTCAGGGTCTTTGCCTCATAATATATTGCCCAGCCAAACATTGAGGCATTAGGTCTGCATTTTTAAAAGGAAGACGTCCTAAGAAGAAGAACATTGCTGGATCAGACCGACATTAGCCAATCGGATGCCTCTGGGAATCCTAAAAGCAGGACATGACTGCAAAAGCCTTTTCTCATGGTGGGTCCTCTTCAGCTGCCTGGAGGCAGCATAGAGTCACCTTGACCAGAAGTAGCCGCTTATTCTTCATAAAATTGTCTAATCTCCCTACTCGCAGCTCCTGCTCCCGCCAATTAACTTTTAATCTCCTTGGAAACACACAACCCTCTAGCAAATGGTTAGTTGCCAAATCCTTGCCTTCACAACAGGAACGAGGAGTCTGTGGCTACCTCCTATCTTCCCTAGCTCACATGGGAGTTGTAGTCCTGCGACAGGTGGGGAACCAAGTTCCCCCCTTCCCCTGCTTTACAGTTTCCCTTTTGACCGCTCAGTGCATTCTATTTTCCATTTTGTGACTGGGCCATACAACCCCTCCCAGAAGAAAACAGAGTTTAAAACGTTAAAACACTCTCATCACTGTATAAAGGAGCGGATGAATTTACACAAAATATAGCTTTAATCGCCATCAGTACATTTACAAGTATTAGAGAAAGATAAAGATTGAATCCTCAAACAATAGAATAGAATAAAATAAAATAAAAACCCTCAAGGATAATATTTTGATCAACATTCACAACACATTCACACACCCTCGCACAATAGTCTCTCTCTCGCACACTCACTCTCACCCCTACTCTCTCACACACTTGGATGATATGTTGGCTTACAAAGGAGATCATGAGCTGATATATCCCTGAATTTTTAGAACAAAAACATTAAAAAGTCGAAGTTCAAGTTATACTTGCTATAATATCAAGTAGCGAGTGAGAGAAAATATCTTGTTTTTCAAAGAATCAGGGGGGAAGAGAGGGAGGGGAAGGTGATATAACAATGTTATAAGCTTCCGCTCCCAATTTAACATCCTATTGCCAACTAGTGTTGAGGTATATGACAAGTAGGAACATCATTCAAACATTTTAATGTATTTTTAGATCACATTATATTTTAATAGCAGGCTGAGTAGCACCGTGATGTGAATTCAGCTCCAAACCCATATATATATATATCTATGTATATATATATATCTAGATATATAATAGATTTATATTTATATATTTGTACAGTATTAAAATACTAAAGCATTAAAAAAAATTGTTTACAAGTTAAGTTACTTACTATACATCTCTTTTGCTTGCATTTTGTTTAATACAAATTACCAATTTAAAAACTCGCCACAGCAAGCCAGCTGCCTGTTCTGTATCCTTCCCCCCCCCCACCGACAGAATCGCACAGAATAACCCTGTATCTCGTGTCTTGATTCTACTCAAACCTTCCTAGCGAAGATGGGCACCTTACACTGAGCAGTGTGACGTATACTGTAACATAAATAATCCATTGAACACCTCAGTCTGCCCAGCTATTTGGAGAACTTTTATGGATCCTTAAAAAAAAAAAGTAGACTAAACTACACAATTATCAAGTCTAACCCATGCTGTTAATTATCCGAAGCTAATATTAAACAAAAACAAAATGTATATACGATTTGAGGGATACACTCGTCATCATAATGGTAAGGAAAAACATGTTCACAGTACAGCTGTGTAAGATGAGCACCAAGGAATTGGAAGATTGGGGTGGGGGGAAGTGTGTTGTAAAGGCAATGCCTTGCATCCATTCAACCCAAGCGTGATTCTGCCTTTAAAAGTGGATGTTCCTCTTGTACACCAGTAGATGTTTAAGTAAGAGGCTTATCTACATAGTCTCAACCCCTATTTTTAGGGGGGGGGGGAGGAAAGGATGCTGCAGGGAAAGGGATAATCACTCTCCCCTGCTACTTCTCAAGACTGAAATTGCCCCTCCCATTTTTATTTTTGAAAAAGCATAGTATTGGGGCTCTTTTACATGGATTTGCCCCAAAGATAAAATAAGCTTCTAACATGTTTTAGTACCCCAGTGGTGTTTGCCAATGCTTCAGGCAGACAAGGTACTTTTCAAGCACCATTAAATAAAACAAAACAACCCCACACATTTCTATTATTTTTTCTCCTTAATCAGGCCTTGACTTGATGGATGCATTCAAATGAGATCCAACAGAGCTTATATGGGCATGCAGCCTAAGGGCTATTGGGCTGAGGGGTCTTTCTAGATGACCCAAACCCTTGATTTTTGCCTTTATCACTCAATTTACTTAAGTCAGCAGTATGCTATTCCCTCTCTGCACAATAGATTGTAAGTCTCCTTGCTGAAGCATAGCGCCACCAAGAAAATATTTTTAAAATCCAATATTTCCAGCAGAAATATAGCAAGCCAGAGGAAGGGATGGGCTAGGAATTAAAAGTGAGAACTAAGAACACAGAAACATAAGAAGAGCCTGTGAAATCAAACCAATGGGCCACATTTTTCAGCATCCCATTCTCACGGTGTCTGAGGGAGCAACATGGCATGTTCCAGTGCTGTGGTACTGCACTGATAATGATAATAATAATAATAATAATAATAATAATAATAATAATAATAATTTTTATTTATATCCCGCCCTCCCCAGCCGAAGCCGGGCTCAGGGCGGCTAACAACACTAAAACAGTGCAACATTATAAAAACATTATAAAAATTAATTAAAATCAAAATTGATGGCAACCATAAACTAAAGTTTTGTAAAGATTGCCAAAGGAGGGAGTCAGGCTGCGCCCTGACCAAAGGCCTGGTGGAACAGCTCTGTCTTGCAGGCCCTGTGGAAAGATGACAAGTCCTGCAGGGCCCTTGTCTCTTGTGACAGAGCGTTCCACCAGATCGGGGCTGCAGCCGAAAAAGCCCTGGCTCTAGTTGAGGCCAGCCTAACCTCTCTGTGGCCTGGGACCTTCAAGATGTTTTTATTTGAAGACCCTAAGTTCCTCTGTGGGGCATACCAGGAGAGGCGGTCCCGTAGGTATGAGGGTCCTAGGCCGTATAGGGCTTTAAAGGTTAAAACCAGCACCTTAAACCTGATCCTGAACTCCACCGGAAGCCAGTGCAGCTGGTATAGCACCCAGTAAGGAGTCTCGCTGCAGCATTCTCCACCCGCTGGAGTTTCAGGGTCAGTCTCAAGGGTAGCCCCACGTAGAGCGAGTTACAATAATCCAGTCTGGAGGTGACCGTCGCATGGATCACAGTGGCTAGGTCAGGGCGAGAGAGGTAAGGAGCCAACTGCTTAGCTTGGCGGAGATGGAAAAATGCCGCCTTTGTTATAGCTGCAATATGCGCCTCCATAACATAACCCTACCCATATAGCATCTAAAGTAGCCTTAGTGAATTGCCCACAGCTAGCAATTCTGACTGCAGTCCCAAACAACCATAAAGCTCATGGGAAATAAATTTGCACCCAGCCAGAGGCTTTTTGGAATTTTTTACTGCAGTTTCCCCACAGGGTTCAAACAGGGAAGTCTAGGATTGTGACCACTGGGGATTAAATTTCTTTTGACCCCGAGTGCTCAGAAAAATCTGTCAAAATCTTCACAGTCATTTGAAAACGGGGAAGTTAAATAAAATATTAACACCAGGGAGTACCTTCCATGCAGTTAACAAGTATATTTAGCAAAATTACAAAGAAAATGCCTTTCTTCATCTTAATTTATTTTTGAAAAATCTAAACTCAAACAAGTTTTATTGGATTTGCTGAAAATCTGTTCAGCACTCCCTTCTCAAATTCCTCCTTTTTCACTCAGTAAACTAGCCCATTGAGATGCTTCCCTGACATTAGCCAGGTCTTTATTTTCTGCAAGGTACTGAATGACCGCTCTATGGTACAAGTGGTGTATAGCTAAGCAAGAGAGATAGCCAGTTAGACACACTGCAGTGGTATCCTAAATTCTGATGTTCTGTAGAGAATGTCTGAAATGATATGCTACATGCATAACTGTAACAAAAGCCGGCACTGACTTTTTCTAGGGAAACGCTCGCTAGGGAGGGAGATAGTGGCACCTCAGTGAGCATTTCAATTTCAAATATTCTGATTCTTTCTACTTTGAGTTAAGTATTATTTACAGTCGTACCTTGGTTGTCAAATGCCTCGGTACTCAGATATTTTGGCTCCCGAACACCGCAAACCCGGAAGTGAGTGTTGCGGTTTGCAAACGTTTTTTGGAAGCTGAACGTTTGATGGGGCTTCCATAGCTTCCGACTGAGTGCAGGAAGCTTCTTCAGCTGATCGGAAGCCACGCCTTGGTTTTTGAACCATTCTGGGAGTCGAAGGAACTCCCAGAACAGATTAAGTTTGACAACCAAGGTACCACTGTAGTTGATTTGGGGTGGGGTGGGCAGGGGCACTACTGGCTATACCCACGGAGGAGAAGAGCATGCAAACCTAAGGCTTGATTCTGCTCATTCATGTACAGTAAACAATGTCTTAGTGTTATGTCCTAAACAGGCTGCTGTCTGGATGCTGTCTTTGAAACTTCCATTGCTGAAAAGGGAGACTGCTGTTCATTTTAAAATGTTGCTTTTGCTTCTTTGCTCATGCAACCAACTATAATGAAAAGCTCCAGAGAGCTTCACACAAAGTCACCCGACTGCTCATATATAAGCTTTGCTGGATCTTGGTCCTGCCTGAGCACAATTCCCATATTTTAAAAACTGGGTGTTTTTTACTTTTAAGCACCAGATTACAAACAAATACAAATTGGATACAAACACAAAAATAAAAAGGTCCTGTTTGCCGTTTAAGGAGAGCACAGCATACTTTTTAACGTTTTCATGGTTATAAAAGGCATTAAAACTGTTCAGCTGCTGCATTAGACACCATTCTTATACATAGCACCATGTTTTAGAATAGCCAAACAAATTCAGTGTTTTGCTTCGTATTCTTTATGTAATATATGTCGCTATCCTGATTAATAAAAATCAAGTCAAGATTAAGATTACAGCAACAAACAAACCCCTGCATGTTAAAAAGCTGCATTTCCAGTATTTCAGCACATCATAGATTCAGCACCAGTTGGTAATTTAAAATTTCTGCTACTGAAATACTACAGTATTTTTTACTTTAAAAACAAACTTCTCTTAATTAACTTGCTTTCATTTAAATGGTCACAGATGTAAAAATTTTAAAGGTTATGCATACAGATTATCTGTCTTCCAGTAAGTAGTCAAGCCAGTATTTCAACGTTAAATTTGCATAGGGTGCTTTGGTTTTTAGTTGTTAACGTGTTACCTGTGACCAGTTACCAAATGAATGTGGTGGCAATGTTACCTCTTTTGCTGGTACAAGGAGGTTTTCCCATTGACAAGTTAAAAAGAAAAGGGGGAAAAAAATACTGTCTCTTGCCCTTTTCCCTTGTCTCCAGCCTAGAAAGAACGACTACCTACCAACATAAAAACAAAAACAAAAAACAGATGAGGTAATGAACGAAGATCTGATGTTTATATATATCTGTTGTAAGGCCCTGTAACCCGTGTAAAGGCATATGGAGATGTGGTAACCGTGGAGTTTGTGGTGAGAGACATAGTCCTTTGTGCAAGAGACCTGATGAAACGCATGTAGGTTGGCTCCAAATTCTCATTCAGTTCAGCTGGCTCCCGCTTCACTTTTTTGCCATGCACTTTCTGAGGCACATAATCTGGCCCGTACTTTTCGCAGTCCTCCTCTTTCTCCCTTGCCTTCTCCGCCATCTTGGCCTCCCACAAAGCTAGGCCGTGCTTTGGCTCGTTCATGCTTTTGTGCTGGTAGAAGACGAGCGATATCCTTGTGGGGTGGTTCCTGTTAGGGTTCTTCAGCGGGGTCGTCGCGTGGAGCTCACGTTTCGCGCACTCTATGAGAATTGACCCGTGCGACGGGGCAACCGCCACGCCACCTATATCTGGATCCAGAAAGCTCTGCTCATTGTCTGACCAGACGTCATCGGGATCTTCTGGCGGGAGCACCTCAGTTTTATTTGCGCCTTCTTGGGAAGCGGTCCGATTGTGGTTAAGACCTGGAAGCATGTTTGACAAGCCATTTTGGTTATTCTTGTTCTGGAGGTGGAGTGGATGAGCAGGGCCACCGAACATATCGGCGGCAGGGTGGTAGTCATGTGTTAAGTGTGGAGGGGGGTAGAGATGGTCGCCATTTTTATTCATGTAGTCCACACTTGGATTATTTAGATTTGATTTCAGTCTAGAGGCGATGTCCATAAAAGGACCATCAGCCTCATGTGTGGGGTAAGGAGGGAAGGAACCTGCATGCTGAATATTTGGTCTAATTGTGCAACTGTTGAGAGCATCTAGCTGCACATTTTGGTTTCCATAATTCAAGTACCTGGGCCCAAAGTTCTGGTTGTTTCCAAACCTATGTTGATATAATGTATGAATTGGAGGTAGACTTAGCTTAGATAGAGAGTCTTGGCTCTGATACCTAAACAAGTCCATATGCTGAGGCTGAGACGAATAGTTGTTGTAGTAGGAGGAACAGTTCTCCAGAGGCAAGTTTCCATTGCATTGATAATGCGGATATTGGTTATTTTGAGCCAAGTGTACAGAATAGGGATTCATGAGACCAGGAGAATTCAAATAAGCTCCTGCAGGTTGCGAAGACGTTGGGTAGATATTCATGGGGCTGGACCCACCATAAGGATCTGAGGCATGTGAAGAGTTTGGATAGGGATTGGCTGGATTTGGCAAACCCATGTAGAGGTTTGTGGGACCTGAAGCAGTGTATGAGTTGATATGGTTTGACTGAGGTTTAGTAGGGAGGGCATGATGTGGATGTTGGTAGAGCTTCTGCTGTGACATGGCTGGTCCTGAAAGACGTAACAGATCTGTGGAAGGGGAAAGAGAGAGAGGAAGAAATAGCTTTAGGAGGTAAGAACACCAATTATCACAGGCACAGGAATCATTTTCTGGCTTCTTGTGTATCAGCAGGGGCACTGCTACTCCAACCACTCAAAGATGTTGGTGCGTCTCAGCACAGGAGATTTCTCCCCTGCTATTAAGAACATAAATAATACCACCACGGGTCAGTCCAAATGCCCATCTGCTCCAATATTTTGTTCTCAAGGTGGCCAATGAGATGCCCGTGGAAATCCCACAAGCAGAATAAGGAGACAATAGCATTTTCCTACTTGTGCTCTTCGGTGACTGTTATTCAAGAGGCGCATGCTGTCTTGGAAACTGGAGATAACATTTCACCATCATGACCAGGAGCAACTGATAGCCTTATCAGTGTATCTAAGGCTGTGCACGCATTGCCAGCTAGGCTGCTCTCTCTCTCTTTAAAAAAAAACAATTTTCATTAAAGATTTTCTTCGTTTACAAAAGTGCGTGCATTGTCTCTTTTTTCAGGTTGTGTTTTCTACATTTCAATTACATTTGTTGTGAGACATTAGTGTTATATGCAGTATAAAGCTGGAGAAGAAAAAGGGGAGGGGAGAAAAAGATGGCCCTACTGAACATCTTTTTCTCAATTATGATCGAAGCTGATTTAGAGAGAATGCATGAATATGCAGAATTTCATAACAAATAGCAGGACAGCTACGGATTATGGTTAATGTCATGCACACACTGCTTCACAAATCAGCAATGAGAGCACACTGGTTATAAAGAGCAGTGTGTACACAGCCCAATTCCCTTTTAAACCTGCTGGTGGTTGCAATCACCAAATCTTACATTTGTCAATTCCATAACTCAGCTATATGCTGTGTCAGTGGTTCCCAATTAACTAAGTACTGTGGACCCCTTGTTTTTCAAAAGCCAAGCCGTGGACCCCCTACTTTTGAAAATTTTGACATATCTATGGCAGTTTTTGATATGCGAACGGTGCCATTGACCCCCTGGGGTCTGTGGACCACCAATTGGGAACATTGTGCTATGTAAATAAGTACATTCTTTTGTTTGTCTTGAAGATCCCAACATTCAGCTTCACTCTGGATTCTAGCATTATGAGAGTGGGAGAACATCTCCCTAGTCATTTTCTCCACACCACTTACAATCTTGACTTCCTTTCCTTGATTTCTTTCTAAGCCCAAACTTCCCCCAAATGAGCAACCTTTTCTCATAGGTAAGTTGTTCCAGACCCTTGATAATTTTGGCTGCCCTTTTCTGTGCCTTTTCCATCTATTGAAGAGAAAGCAGGGATGCTGCCTCTTCCCAGCACAGCCATAAGAACATAACATAAGATCACACCATCTATCCTAAGGGTCAGTAACCTTTTTCAGCTGTGGGCTGGTCCACCATCCCTCAGACCATGTGGTGGGCCGGACTATATTTTGGGGGGGAAATGAACGAATTCCTATGCCCCACAAATAACCCAGAGATGCATTTTAAATAAAAACACACATTCAACTCATGTAAAAACACCAGGCAGGCCTCACAAATAACAGAGAGATGCATTTTAATTAAAAGAACGCATTCTACTCATGTAAAAACATGCTGATTCCTGGACCGTCTGCAGGCTGGATTGAGAAGGAGATTGGGCTGCATCCAGCCTGCAGGCCTTAGGTTGCCAACCCATGATCTATCCCAACATCCTGTTCCCACAATGGCCAACCAGATGCTTATATAAAGCCTGCAGGTAGTGCTTGGGCCCTCCATCTCCCAGTTCTCAGAGGTGGTTTTCAAGGACTCAAGGAGGCTGCAGGAGAGAAAAAAGCCCCACTGCTTGCTTTTCTCTGGAATGAACTGTCTGTGACCTCCACAATGTAAGTGCAACACAACAACCCCAAACCCTCCTGCCTAGCAAGTTGTTAAGTACGGTTTGTCTTGTGAGTGTAAGAAAGTAAGCAAGGAAAAGTTAAACAACAAGAACCCCACTGTTTGTATTTCTCCGTGCTTGACATGGCTAGGGAAAGAACATCCTTAGGAGATTGTATACACACAGCTTTTTGCAGCTTATGTCTTGTTTGCCCACAGAACAAAATAGGAACCCTGAAGGCTGTAAGGGCATTTCTGTGCACTAAGAGGTTGTTCGGTCTTCATACTTATTCAAGAGGCCCATTTGGATAGAAGCCTAAGGGCCAACCTGGATATGTTAAATGCATTATTGCTATTCTCCCCCCTTCTGTGCACTTTAGAAAATGTAAATGGCACCCAGGGTAGCTGTAATAGGTGGGGAAGGACAACATAAACCTTAAAAGCTCCCCTCTCAAATGACGCTACTTACACTGGAATGAAAGCTCCCACTAGATGCATTTTTAAATATATATATATATATATATATATATATATATATATATATATATATTTAAGATCACAGTAAGATTGGCCCTAAATAACCTCTTGAATTATTTACTTCTAACATACTTTTCACATGCTTTATCAAGGAAAAGGCAATGGAATTGCTGGGTAGCCCATCGGCTGCCTCCATCTGCACATCAGGTGAATGCTTGAGGAAAGCTGCTGCCAGTCAAAGTAGGCATTATTGGGCGATGAAGAGGGACACATTGCCTGAATTGGTATAAGCAAGTATGTTTAAACAACTATGGGTTGAGGTCTATAGCTTGAATCAAACACCGCTTTAGTGTAAGGAAAGCGGTATACGAATACCTTAAATAACTGAAGTTGTTCACCGAACTATAGAAGACACTAAAAGCTGAACACATGCACTGCCTGCCACCTAACCTGCCTCACCCTTATCTTGAGTGTAAATAATACAAACGGCACAGGAAACAGAACCATGACCCATGGTGCATACTCATTACAAACCATACCTGCTAACTGCTTTGCATGACCCGATGCTTCTGAGATGGCCTGCTTTTGGCGTGCTGCGTTTGACTTCTCTCTCTCGTGTTTGCTTGACCCATTATCCATAGCAGCAAGCTTCTCAGTGGCTGCTTTCTTAGCTTCCAACTTTTTTTGCCGGCAAGTCTTAACTGGCTCTGAAAGCATCCTTACTTTTCTCCGGAAGGAGCTAAGGACCTGGATGCTGCCGTTCCGTTTTTTCTCTTCCTGACCTTCTGCACTTCCGAACTCGTCCACATTGGAGATTTTGTACAAAGGGAGCACATGCAATTGCTCATCTTCGGGTGTCTGGCCAATTTCACGATTGTCTTCTCTGGTGAGCGTACAGACCTGTTAAAACAATGAATGCCCTCTTAGCATGACAAGAACACAAAGGTCTATCGTATGGCATGTCTCTCTAATGGGATTATTTGCTTTATTATCCCATCTTTTCTGCAACAAGGGCAAGGTGGCATTCTCTCAACAGCTCTGTGAAGCAGGTTAGACTGAGAGAGTGGGGGCCACAATAGCAGTCATGAAATATGACTGATCTTCAGGTGAGTCAGAAAGCAAAGTGACGTTCAAGAAAGGGGAGGAGCTCACATCCAGTTAAGGGTGACATATCTGCCTCTTCAAATAACTGAAGGATAGCAACACCCACCTAGTGCCATTCCAACACATACTCAAGAACTATTGATGGATTTATTTATTACATTTATATCCCACCTTTCCTCCAAAGAGCTGAAGATGGCATTCATGGTTCTCCCCCTCTTCATTTTAACCACACAACAACCCTGTGAGGTAGGACAGGCTGAGAATGTGTGACTGGCACAAAGTCACCCAGTGGGGATTTGAACCCTGGTCTCTTGGGTCTTAGTCCAACAATCTAACCACTACACCACCCTGGCTGTCTTTAGAAGGTTTACTTAGGACCCGTCGTGATAAAGGGAGAGAAGGGACACTGGATTAGTTGGCATACCCAAAACATGCTGTTGGGAGTTGAAGAACATGACTTTCTGAGAAAGTCCTTTGCTTTTCTCAGCTTTAACGGAATGTGCTTCCCTCTGCCTCCAGCTGGGAACTTTAAGAGTCTCAGGATTCAAATGAAGATGTCAGATTTTGCACTTTTTGCAAGTTAAACTTCCCATTCAGGAGCTGATTATAACCACATAGCTCTTGAGCTCTCCTAGTCTTATATTGTTTCGCTGTGTAATAAAAGCAAGGCTAGGAGCAAGGATTTTAAGAATGAACCCTGGGAATCTCCATCATCTTTTAATTAAAAGTCTGGAGGGTTTCACATTCCTCTTCATGTAAGCATTTTGCCGTTCTCTCTCCCCAACCCCCCCCCCCGACAGCCATCATGTGCCAATTTAATAGAAATACAGATTATGAAAAAATAATGAACTTAATAGAGGAAATTAGTTCTGCATGAGTACGGCTGCATGCATCACTGACTTACCAGTGTGCTGCCATTCTGCATATTATGCAAGTCCCTGTGAGCATGAGCACAGAAATCCAGGCAGGCAGTGACCCCTGAGAACGGACGGCCTTCTTTTAAACCCAGACGGCACTCGGGTGCTCTGTGTTCATATTCAATCTGAAACAAAACAAGCGCACACACGCATTACTGAAATAGTCTAATTTAAAAATGCTGTATTATCCCAGAGGAAATCATAGTCTCAGCTGTGTTTGTTTTTATTTTTTTTTGACCTAGCTGGATTATTTTGATTTGTCATGTGGAGTGCAGGGGCCAAGTAACCTCTCTGGGGGTATATCCATTACAGCGTTGAAGTCAAAACCTTGTAGGGCAAAGACAGTGACGGAAGACCACCAGACTCCCTGAAGTCAGCACTGCTAATAAGCTACCAAGTATAAGACCTCAGGGATGGCCCAATGAGGAGGAAGAATGAGACAATGATGTCAGGCATATGGAAGTGGCAAACTGGCTTCCTTGGACCTCCTCCTTAACTCATTACTGGGCAGGTAGGCTTGGCAATGCATTCTGGGTGAGGTGACCTGGAGAATGCCAGTGGCACTGCTTTCTATAGCAGTTAGGAAGCCTGCTCAAACTTTTTTTTTTAAAGGTGCTTGTTGCAGCTTACAAGAAACTGTAATTTTGTTAGTGGGCTTTCTACATGCCATGTCAAGCCTGAGGAATCTCTCCCTCCCCTCCCGGTGGTTCAAGGAGCCAGGAGAAAACAAAAAATCTTTTAAGTATGATTTATTCAGTCACTGCGGTAACAGACAAAAAATTTCCCGTTTGCATCCAGAACGGAATGCAAGATGCGACGGCGCGTGCACGAGTTGCGTTTCACCGCTACCATGCATGCGCGTGACATCATTTTGAGTGTCTGCGCACGCGCGAGCACCAAAAGCCGGAAGTAACGCGCTCCGTTACTTCCGGGTTGCTGCGGAGCGCAACTCGAACGCGCTCAACCCGAAGCGCATTCAACTCGAGGTACGACTGTATAGGAGGAAAGAATCAGCAGCATCAAAGAGCCCCAGTCTTTGGGTTCCCACATTGCAGGGGTGCCAACTTAAATAAAATATTGTGGGGCCCAGGTAAGCCCTGCCTCACATAATTGAACACGGGATGTGGTGCACACACACCACTTGAATGGCAATGCACATCAACTCTGAGGCAGGGGTCTCGGGCCCCTCAAATATTTTAGGGAGGGGCGAAGGGACCTTGGCCTCTAGGAGGTGGCTCCTATGCCACTTTTGTACAGAATTTGGTGGATATATATATATATATATATATATATATAATATAGAGATTATGGAATAGCATTAGATGTGTGTTGTAATCAAAAGTATTGGGGCAATTCAAAGTATATAAGGAGCATCTCATGGAGTGACGTTATACTGTGTGAAATGAAAAAATCCCAACCTAAGTTTACTAGCAGAGTTAATTTTTTGGACCACTGCAATCAGTGCCATGAAGAACATGCAAGATCAACTGCTGCCAGAAGCTGAGGAATTCTGGTGTGGGGAAGATCTGAACCTTGGGAAGTCCTGGGGAAGTCTGTCTTGGGGATTCGGCCATTACTTTCAATACAAGATCATAAGAGGTCCCAAATAACTCCTTAACATGTTTCATCCATTGTTCAGCTTCACATAATTAGAAGTAATTTTTATCCCACTTTCCTCCATTATCATAAGTACATTTACAACAATTCTAATTTGCATTAGTCACAGCACAGAGTGATCTTAGGAGTGGTAGCTATTTCCAACTAATTACTCTAAAATAAGAAGCATGTGGTGTTTAAATGTACTCTAAAGATGTTATTCAAGCTTTTTTTAAACTTCAGATTCCCATGGTCTCTGCCAAAGACTTATTATTATAATGAAACTTAATGTGATTGCAAAATAAATCAGGTTGTTTTAGTGTTGATAACTAGCACCCCACCCATTTTTTAGCCTACCTGGTTGTTATACGCATCAGGTGCCAGTTTCTTGTAAGTGGGTGCCATCAGAGTCGAGAGAGTTTGCAAATTGGACTCCAGCTTTTCTTCCTATTTTTCAGTAAAGGAGTGAATTTGCGTGTTAACATTCAACTGTATTAAGTTTACACTGTAGCCCTAATTATCCATTACAAGCCAAAAAAGGGGGAGATGGAATGGAGATGTTGCAATAGATTAAGTTACTGCAGTTACAATATGCAATGCTAGTAAATCAGCAAACACAGAGGAAAGTTAAGGTTACAAAACAGAGGAAATTTGAATTTGCAAATAAACCAGGGAAACTGCTAGCTTGGCAGTTAAAAAATGAATGAAGGGGGAATGGAGAAAAGAAGAAAAGTTTGTTTCTGTGCATGTGTGTGAGAAGGGGAAGGAGGGAGGGAAAGGGTATCCTGCTCACTTCTGACCTTGACTCCACCCATTACCTGCATTCAGGCACTGCCCACTTCCCCCTAAAGGAATGCAGCCCCTGATTTCAGAAAGGTTCCTCACCTTCCTGCGTCAGACAGAAGAGGTAGATGGAAACACTTAGAAATAAATACCATTCTAGGGCGGAATGTTGTACTTTGACAAAACTTAAGACCAGACTTCCGGGTTGGCGCCTCCGGCAATGGCGGAGTTCCTCCGATCGGGAGGAATTTGCTCTGTGGAAATCAGGGTCTGACCGCCACGCGAAGGTGGAGACCCACTAAAATCACAGGCGGGAGAAGCCTGTGAACGTGGGATTCGGCTGGCACCTTTTGCGCCTCCCCTACTTGCGGGGAGACCCGGTTTCGGGGATCTGGAGCGACGTGGGGTGAGTGGCGTGGTGCTTCGAATTGACTGCTTTTTTCACTGAGTGAAGCCGCATTGCTGTTGCCAGAGAGCGCTGACTTTTTCCTGTGGACAATTTGACTTTAAACAACTACCCGTGAGTAGAACGGAAAATTGGATTTACAAAAGTCTTAATTTGGTACCGAACGGGAAGGTTTCAAACAGGAAGTCTGCCTTCCCCTTTTATAAATAGATTGAAGCAAAGAAGCTGCAAGCTAAGGTCTTGGAAAGCCTTACGTAAAGGATTAAACTTCCATCGATTAAAATCATTAAACCCCCCTTGGAAGCAGGAGAAGAGGGGGGAAGTTTTGGATCATGTAAGCCTGCAGGAGAGAGTGATAAAAATTAAATTACCACTGCTCTGAACCTGGAAACGGGCTGCCAGTAGATTGACATTTTGGGAGAGTTCATTGACTGTGAATAAAACATGTTAACAGTTAGTTAAATAAGAGAAATATATTGTTTCCATTGTCCTCTTCTGCGTTTAAAAAGGAGGAAAAGTAACTGAAAATTGAAACTAACTTTACTTTTTGAACTGTGCTTGAAAGGATTGATACAAGTGGAGACTGTTTCCCTCTAGAGGGAGCTTTGGAAACTGTTACAAGAGTGGAGCTGGGGAATCTCCAGCTGCAGGATAAGAACTGTGAGAATCAGGGATTGACCTTGGACCATTTAAGAATGTCGACAGGAGAAGCCTTAGTGACTGCATTATGTAAGATAAGCTATTTGTTGGAACAGCTTCACAAGAAGACCGATGTTATGACTACTAAAATTGATAACTTGGGACAAAAAGTGATTAATTTGGGACAAAAAGTGAGCACCAATACAGAAATTATTCAGGATTTGGTACAGGAATCTATTTCAGCAGAACAAATTGTGGAGAAGGAGAAGGAGAAGAAGGAGAAGGAGAAAGTTGTTGTTGTCAAACCTAAAGTAATACAAGTGGGAGCCTCAGTCTTACCGAGGCAAATTGAGGACTATAAGTTGAGGCCTTTTATGATTGATTCTAGAAAAAGTCAGATTTTGAGGATCGGAGCCCGGACTGGACTGGAGAAGGAAAGCTGTAAAGATCCCTCCATGCAGGGATTAACTGAATTTTGGGACATGGACTTGGGTCAGGAGGAGACTGGAGTTCTGGGGGCCTTTGGATTTGGAGGAATCTTGAAACATGTCCTGAAATACTTTATGGATCTTAGCTTTAACTATGGAAATCTGGCTGACCTGTCGAGGAGGAATAAAAATATTGTTGGGTCGGAGTTTTCCCGAGATCTGCTCTATAGCATCAAAGAATATGAAGAAGACCTGCAGAAGGGACTTGGAAAAGAGTTAAGAGCCTCGGACATAAGATCTCCAGGTTGATGGACTGTATGGAGTTGACGGAAGTGACTGGCAGAGTCCGAGACCGGGGAGAGGAGATGGTGGAAGAGAATTGGAAAATTTAAAGTCTGTATATAGAAATACTGTAAAATTAATGAGTGATAGAAAAATGTTGGAATGAAATTTTATGGCCTTAGTAGAAATGTTATAAGGAGTTAAGCTTAAATATGTATATTAGTTTTAATGGAAATAAGATTAAAAATATGTTAAGATATTTATATGACAGAAAATAGAGAAAGATGGAAAGGAATTGCTGAAACAATTAATAGAAGTGGAATACAAAAAGGGAGGTGAGAAGAGGTCGATGAAACAAGGGAATGAAAGATAGAGTATGGAAAAGGTGTGATGTATGTTTTTAAATTGTTTTTGTTTTGTTTTGTTTTGTTTATTGTGTTTAGTTTAATGTGTTAAGGTTGTGTTTTGTATTGTTTATATATTGTACTGTATTGTTTTTTCTCTTTTTTGTTTTCTTTCTCCTGTCTTTTTTTTCTTTCTTTTTTGTAAGCTTTAAAAGTAATAAATATTATTTTTTAAAAAAAGAAAAGACAAAACTTAAGACCATCATCTGACACTGTGAGTCATTTTATAAAAATTGAGTTTTGTCTTGTCTTATCATTCATTCATTCATTCATTCATTCATTCATTCCCAACCCTTTTCCCTGACAAAGACTCAAGGCAGCTTACTGATTAAAACAAGAACTGCTAAAATCATAGGGGGCGGGGAAACCAATAATTTAAAAACCATTAAACATGGATAGGATTAAAACTATATATAATCTATTAAAACCATGCAAAGGATTACAATAAGAAAGCACCAGCCTTTATATTCAAAGCAGTCAGTTCCAACAAGAACACATGCACTTGCAGGCAGAAGGACAACAAAGAGGGAGCCAGTCTTAACACCTCTAGGGTGGGGGTTCCAAAGTCTGGGAGCAGCTACCACAACTAGAATAGAAATGCTTTGGAGAGTGCCACACATGCCATCTATTTAGTCCCTACCTCTCTTGGATCATCCCCCAATAGTTTAAACTTCCTTGGGATCTTGCTTCTGGCAAACTTGCACCCATTGTAGTACATACTCCACGAGCAGCCGAAGGAAAACGATGCGCCACAACTCTCGGGGTCCAGGCCTTGGCATGCGCAAGTTCGCCTAAGAAAGGAAAGAACTGCATTTGTAGCAACCTAAAAGCATAGTGTGGACACCTGCAAAGAATCCTTGCCTGGAAATTTTTTTTTACACATCATAATGTTTTTGCAGCTATATGCACTACGCCCAGCTTCTGCACTCCCTGAAGAACCCTTCAACAGGCCTCTAATAAAAGTTCGTAGGAAAGGAGAGCCACCCGTTGGCCATGTGTCTAAGGAAGTCTTGGCCATGATGTTGTTGCAACCAGAGCAAACTGCAGACAACTGATCATCTTCTATGAAAAGCCTTTAGTAGTACCAAGAGTGGTTGTAAGTCAATTGCTTGTGTTCTACCTTCATCTATAGATATTTGATACAGAAGCAAAACAACAACCTTCTACGTGTGTAGGGGTGTGTGTGCGTGTGCACGTATGAAAGTGGTTTCCTTACAAGCTTCTGAAAACCAGCAGTTCACATTAAGGTTGCAATTCCATACATACTGTGAAGAAGAACCACTCAACTCAATGGGACTTGTTTCTGTGTATTCATACATAGTATTGCACTGTAAACAATTACTTTATTAAAAAATGAAAACCAAAGGAAGGCACCTTAGCTCTGAATTATATTGAATAGGTCCAGAGATCCCATGAGTGGGGGGACACTCATGATATGCTCCAGCTGATAGGAGGACATAAGGTGTGATGTCTACTGACTTTCCTTCCTGCAACACCTCCACTTCCCAAATTTATTCCCAGTGGTTTTGAGAGACACCCAGAACATTCTGGGCACAAGCCTGCTGGGGGGCTGCAGAGGGAAAGAATGGCCCAAAATCGCCTCCATCTCTTTCTGCAGATCAAAAGACCCTTCTGCAAACAGAAGGACCTCACCTGTTTGTGGAAAGGCCATGCTGGAGCCAATCCTATGTATTCACAAAATCCTATGTATTCACAAAATTCCACATGCACCTGGCACAGTCGTGCAAACCCAGTACACCATTTTTACCATGCCTTGGAAAGAGGTACCTTGCTAGAGGGTATTCTTATTGGTCTTCTATGGTCCTGTCTTTGTTGGTATTACAATAGGTCTTGTTAAAAGCCATCAAAGCACATGGCCAGATGAGCCATACAATAATCCCACCTGTCTCACTAAAACTGTGTAGCTATTCGGGGCATTGAAGATGTATAATAAATACATAGTAAGGGCTAATTTGGAAAGACAATTTATGTCTTAGGGAAGCTTTTAATGTTTAATAGATTATTGTAATTTAATATTATGTTGGAAGCCACCCAGAATGGCTGGGGAAACACAGCCAGATGGGTGGGGTATAAATAATAATAATAATAATAATAATAATAATAATAATAATAATGTCTATTGGAATACATTTCCATGAAACCATATGAGTTCCTTAGGAAAATTGGTAGGGAACACCCAACAGGAAGTTGTCTTCATAATATGACTGGGGCTGCAAAGACACAATACACTAAAATACACCCTCCCACAAAGAATCCTGGGAAGTGTAGTTTACCCTTCCCAGAGCTGCAGTTCCCAGGACCCCAACAAACTACAGTTCCCAATATCCTTTTTTGTGTAGAGGGGGAAATGTGTTTTAAATGTATGGCATGTATGCATTCTGGGTAACTTCATTGAGCTAGGCACCACAAATGAAGCTTGCTCCCTATATGGTACTCCGTGTACTGGGCAGAATTTGTTGCAAGAAGTTTGATGCAGCAAGGAACATTAACAGCATCATGGTAGACATGGAACTAGACTCCAACCACTCATGCATATTGTCATGGCATAGTCCCAAAAGGGGTGTGCTGCAGAAATGAATGTGATGGGAATTGTGGCAATGATAGAAGGGAGGTGAAATGGGCTCTCTGTTAAACAAAGTTGACTTTCTTGGTTACTGACAACATAAAGACAATAACTTCAGTGAGACCAATGACTAATGTCAGCTAAGAACATGAAAAGGAGAACATAGGATACATGACTTCAGTAGGAATTATTGTTTCTTAAATCTAGGCATTCAAGCTATAGCAAGATCACATTTTGAGAGAAACAAGTACATACTTCACTTACTCTTCATTTAGAGCACAGCGACGGTTTGTTAGCGTGCCATACTTCCTTAAAGTTTCGGAGAGTTCGGAATACAGCTTGTCTGCTAGGCTTCGAGAAATTCCTTCCCACACCAAGATAAGCACTACTATCACTGCCGTTTCACAGCTGTGGCCTGCACGTTCCCGTACCAAACAAAGGAGTTTTTCTTCAGTGCTACTTCTACGAATCACCTGCAAATACAACCCCCCAAAAGAAGTTTTCTGGTTTTTAGTGAGATGCAAAATAGGATAGAATGTCTGTTTAAGGAAGACATTTATGCTCATATCCAGTCTGCCTGTAGCACAGTTTACTGCAGTGTTGTGAGCAGAAGATCTCAATGTAGGGCTGGGAAAGACTCCTGCCTGAGATATTAGATAGATGTCAATCAGAACAGACAAGACTGGGTTAGATGGACCAGCAACCTAAATAAATACAAGGTATTTCCCAACTTTGGGAGGCCTTTAATTGGAGGTACATTTTCAAAATACTATACTTTCCTTAGCTCAGTCCAATACTATTACTAGGTTACATTTAATCTTTGTATACATTTTGTTTTGCAAATTTTGCATGATTGGGCAGCCGCGAACTTTGAGATACAGTCTGTGTTTAGGTATTTTTTAATATATATAAACTCATTTCAAAGTTATAATACCTCTTTTGACATCTATCCTAGATCAGAGGCTTAAAAAAAGTCAAAATGGTAATATTCTCTTTTAAAATGATCTGCATATTTACAGCAAACAAATACTAGTATTCTTTATTAAACTTAAAAATATCTTTTATATGATCAAGTGGAAAAAAGGCTTACCCATTTAGCTATAGGACATCCTTGGGCACTTCTGCCTTCTTTCCCTGTATAGACAATCCGCTCTATCCTTATGGCTTTGCCTTTCTGTCCATACCTTTAAAAATCCAAACAAATGAATAAAAGTAAGTATTAACATTTGAAATGAGCAACAGAGATTCACATGCAGAGTGTATGTGTGTGTATATATATATATAGAGAGAGAGAGAGAGAGAGAGAGAGTGTCGAGTCAGCCTTGTGCCATTATTTGTCCATTCTTCCTCAAATCACATCCTTTACTTGTAGCTATTATGTGTATACACGATGCTTCAAGAAACTCACATCATACTTTTCAGGAGAGAATACATTCATTGAGATTCCTGCATTTGCAGGGGGTTGGACTAGATGACCCTCAGGGTCCCTTCCAACTCTACAACTATATGATGTATCTATCTGATCTCCTTGCTCAAAAGAATAAAGGCATGAAGTGATCTTAGAAGAATATTAAGACCTGCCCTACAGGGCTAAAGCTATTTGTATAGCATTTTAAGCACAGCAGCTCTAAGAAAAAAGAAGCTTAAACATTGAACTAATTACCTGAAAAAGGACTCTGCTTGCCATTTACATCTGATAATCTCGTGTTTTATCATATCAAACATATATGGAAATGTAAGTATGCAGAGGAAAAGGAGGCAATGTCTTGAAAAAAGGTGGACTGTGCTTTAAATTTGCCGCTAGGTGAACAAAGGCCCCCTTAAATTTGTGTTGAAGAGAAACAAGACCTAGAGTCCAGAATTTAGCTAATTTCAATTATGTTTGCCTTACATATAATGAAATCTCATCTGCATATAGCATTTGTTTGGCTGCCACTTGATTCTAACAACACAGAACAGGGAAAAAAAACTCACCCCGGCATATCAGATTAATGTGCTGTAAAAAAAAAAGGGGTACTATGCTGTAGAAATAATGATCAAGTTTCCAAGCCAAAACAGGTCATTTATTCCTTTATAGAAGGCATCTCCAACCTTCAGCCCTCCAGATGCTTTGGACTACAATTCCCATCATCCCTGACCACTGGTCCTGTTAGCTAGGGATCATGGAAGTTGTAGGCCAAAACATCTGGAGGGCCGCAGGCTGGGGATGCCTGCTTTATGGAATTCAATAGATGGTTCTAGATTCCTTAGCGTAAATAAGCAGAAGGAAGATGAACTCTTAATTGTGTTGTGGTTTTTGTTTTGTTTTGGTGGAGTAGCCTGTTTGAGGTTTTCTTTCCTTGAGCTGCATATGCCTTTTGCCATCTCCCCTATGTACCTTGGCATGTGTGCTGGCCCGACTGGGAATGCTAGGTCCTTTCCTGCTTTTACAGTTAATGCCAATTCGCTAATTTGGCAGGCTGGCCCTGTTGCTGGCATCTGCCTCAGGGTGGGCAGATCAGGACAGCAAGCCAGCCGACCTGTCAAATGTTTTCGTCCTCCAGTGAATAGCACAGTGCCCTGTGCTGGCAAAGCAGGAAGAGCCAGCCTACCAAATAATTACTTGGGAGTATGCAATTGTGGTCTTCTTTGTGTGCAAATACCAAGTGTGTGTGTGTGTGTGTGTGTGTGTGTGGAAATCCTGACATACACAATGGATAAATTTTAATCTGCCGTGTGCCATAGCAAATTCATTACCGTTCTTCCATTATTTCTCTAATAGCAGCCACATTAGGGCCAGCTCCTAGATGGGTGTAGAAAGGGCCTTCGTCTTTTTCGATAATCTGTTCTGTTTAAAAGAAGACAGAAACAAACAAACAAACAAAAAGGGTTAACGCTGTATGCTTTTGAAGATGTCTTTAAAAGATATTACATAGAAAAGCATAGGTTCACCTTGTACACATATTTTGCTCACTTCAGGAAAAAATTCTCTTGGCAGGTCATCTGTGCACCAGATCATTCATGGACTGATAGAAGGGCTAGGGGAAGCGTTACTATTTTCACTTGGGAATTGTTTTTTAAATGCAAATAGGGAATTATTGTACCAAACAAGAGAGTGAGCAATATTTGGGGCAGTTCTAATGCATAATGCCAGATGAACAATTTTTTTTTATATAAGGCATGGTTAATACAGTTACTGTAATAGGGGCCAATTAGGATATTCTCTGTTCCCGTTACCATCAGGAATCAATAAAAGTTATTGCTGTGGAATAGCTAATGGAAGAAAATCAGATAGGGCATATTCTCGACTTTTGATATGTCAGCACCTCTGCTTATTGCTTTTTTGGTGCAGAAATATTGGAAGGTGAAATCCCTTTATTACAGATGCAAGAAACCTATGACCCTCCAATCTCAACTCCACAAGTCCCATTTTCCCTGATCACTGGCCACACCGCCTCGGGCTAATGGGAGCTCAAGTCCAAGAAGAACATCTGGAGAGCCACAAGTTCCCCATTCCTGCTTTATTACATCTGGTTCGACCATAAAGAAAGGTTGGAAATGAGTCTAGATTTTCATTGATAGTATTAGCCTTTTAGCTTTGCAGCAGTTCCTGCTATCTATATATGCACCCCAAGGCTCAGTTATTAAATTTTTTTTAAAGGTAAATTGGGGTTCAGATAAATTCCTTTAAAACCATCTGTTGAAAATGCAAATGTCTCAGTGTGACCAGTTCTATAAAGTCAGAGCAAAGTTTTGTACTATGCGTTGAAAGATTCTCATGCATCTGTGTCCATTATTCCCATTGTGGTACATACACGGAGGACAACTGTTCAGGCCCAAATTGCATGCATCTTGAAATGTTTCAAATAAAATGGGGCATGGGGATGTACCAATGGGGTGTACAATAGAAGAGGGTGCTAAATGTCCTGCTGCTCTTCTGTACCCCATAGTAAAGGTAAAGGGACCCCTGACTATTAGGGCCAGTCGTGGCTGACTCTGGGGTTGCAGTGCTCATCTTGCTTTATTGGCCGAGGGAGCCGGCGTACAGCTTCTGGGTCATGTGGTCAGCATGACTAAGCCACTTCTGGTGAACTAGAGCAGTGCACGGAAACGCCGTTTACCTTCCTACTGAAGCTGTACCTATTTATCTACTTGCACTTTGACGTGCTTTCGAACTGCTAGGTTGGCAGGAGCTGGGACCGAGCAACAGGAGCTCACCCCATTGCGGGGATTCGAACCGCCGACCTTCTGATTGGCAAGCCCTAGGCTCTGTGGTTTAACCCACAGCGCCACCCTCTGTACCCCATAGCCAGATGCCAATACAGAGAGGGAGAGCCCACCTGGAGAAAAGGGCAGTGGCTATAGAGGGAAGGACCACAAATGGAGGATTCAGAACCCTCAAACAATGCACTTATTTAATACATTAAATCACACCTCTATCCCTTTGCTTTACATGTGGTGCTATGCCAAAGGTCTTTTATGAAGATGTTATCTTCTATTATGTGCACTTTGGTCTTAAGTCATTCTGCAACAATACTTTTCCAGTGTCCTAATTCACCATGACAAAACTAGATGCAATTTCCTCATTTTACTTGCACGGGTTATTTCAAAGAGACAGTTTTCCATTCTGTTTGCCTAGGAAATCATCTTGCATTTCTGGCCTTGTTCAGGTGATACCTTCAGAGGAGAAATCATACCTGCAAGGATCTCAACTCCACATGTGCCTTCACCTTGTCCAATCACACCCATATAATGTGCTCAGAATGTAGCGAACCAGCCATCTTTTTATGCCCATATTTGATTGTGGGGAAATCTATACACCATAAACCACTCCCAAAGACAAGTGGAGAGTGGATCATGGAGTCAGGATGATTCCATAGCCAACCACATGTTGTATAGCATCATTCAACTCATAGTATTTTCCATGAAGGAAACTGAAGGACAGAGTGGCTGGAACTGCAAGAGCCTGAGATACTTATAATTTTATGGATAAGAAATTCCAACCTGTGAACTGAGAAATGCAGTTTGGGACATTTATTTGAGAAGACAAGGGAAGTCTTCGCTATAGTAGAAAGGGGAGGAGGGTGGCGTGAGGAAGGGAGCTGGCTGGGCTTGGAAAATTATAGCAGAATAGTATTATCGTATTCATTTAAAAACAAACCCTGAAACATCAAACTCAACTCACCAACGCAGCTACATGATGGGAAATCGTACTGAGTTTTGACAGGTGTGTCCAGTAGGTTTTTCACAGGAGTATCTAATAACTTGGAAGGTGACTCTAAAAAATGATTGAGAGCTGTTCCAGCAGCCGTTCTTTTGGTTGGTGTTTTTTCACTGGAATGAATGGGCTGTTGATCTAAAGAGGCTGCGTGGCTGTTGAAATCTGCAGCGGCGGAATTCCTTGACAGAATAGTGATGGGTCCCACAGTTTCAACTTTCACATGTTTCGGTGATTTGATAGTAAGGGACTTGTGATCAAAGGGCGTTCTGACCTGAAACTGTTTCAGCTGCTGCTCCATGGTTTCGATTATACTCTTTTGTTGCATGTTCTCACAACCAAAGTGCTGAATCTCTTGTTTAATTGTTTTTTTCCACGCTTTGTTCTCCAGCTGCCCAGCTGATGGAGGGGTGCAGACATTCAACTTGGAGCCAGCTTCAGCTTTAATAGGCTTGTGTCCTACACCGTGACAGGTGTCAGATTTGTTTTGTTGTTCTTGCCTGTTTAAGATGTGACACCTGAGAGCAGCATGCTTCTGAAAATCCCTTTGAGGTTGAGTTGGAAGAGGGCAGCCTCTCTGATCAACTCCTGTATGGGACGCCGATTGCTGACTGTAGGGTACGTACCTTTGCTGAATCTGGGCAGGTTGTGGGCTACACATGTTGCTGGTCAAATTAGAATATCCCTGTGTTTGCTGGAAGGGTAGTTGTCCAGCTGAAGTTGGTGGAGACTGGGAAGCTTCTTCCTGGAAGCAATGGGGCACATCTTGTTTGGGGGCTATACTATGTGTGTAATATTGCATATGCTGTAAGTCATGAGTTACATTTTCTGCAAAGAGCTCAGTGTTCATAGGGTTTTCTTTTTTCTCAGAGACTAAGTGCATGTTGTTCAAGTAGGAATGCTTCATAACAGTATTTGCTTTGAAAGCATGATTGTAAAGGGAATCTTTACTGTTCATATCGGACACCGGTCCTGGCCTGACCTGGGAGTTTTGCATTGGGAAGTCAGTTGATTTGAAGTAATTGTTTGCAGTTTCAAAACATTCTTCCAATTTAAGCTGACTGAAAGATGCCCCCTCTAGCTGCTGCTCTTGTCTGCTTTGGGAATGAGGAAAGGTCTGGGGAAGTTCTCTGCTCTTCATGTGCAATGATTGCTGCTGGGAGCCCATGGTTAGCTGTGGACTGTGTGGCAACTGTGTTGGCTGGGTCTGGAGCATCTGTTGCAATATATGTGAACGGAGAAACTGTTCATTTTCCAGTGGTGGAAGATTTAAGTGCTGTGGCTTCATCTGTGACTCCAGGGACTGTTCAGTGTGGTGTTCAGCTTGCGGCTGAAAGTGGAAGTGCTTTGCATTTTGCTGCTGTTCGTGGGGTTTGAGCAGAGTATCCATCTTTGTAGGCTGTGGTGAGTGCTTTTGGAATTGCATTTGCTTCTCAGCTGTAAGATGAGGTGGCAGCTGTGTTGCCTCACCCTTGTACAGTGCTGGTATCTGCTCACATTGTGTGATGTTCTGGAAGCAAGTTTGCCCTGTAACCTCCTTTGATGCATTGGGGCTCCCAGGATATTGTTTTGGATGGGTCTGATCAGCTGAATTTGACTGAAGCTGAAGCATTGTCCTTAAGAGCACCTCATTTGATTTTTGGGGAGACTCACTGGGGCGAAAGTGAGGGGAAGATATTCCTGTCCAAGATGTTTGCAAGTGAGGGTGTGACTGATGCATCTGATTTTTCAGCAAGTCTTTTTCATTGCTAGTTATGGTCTCCTGGTTAATTTGGCCCAGGAGATGTTGATAATGTTGTTGCAACTCTTTACTGCTTCCTACTATTTCTGTGTCTTGAACCTGTGGCTCCAGTTTTGACTGCAGTTCATCAGGATATTGTTGCCTGATGCCTGATGCCATTGCAGAAAGCATCAGATCTCTTGTTTCATTGCCAGTCTGTTGTGAAACCTGAACCTCTTGTTGAAGACCCTGTTGAGAACTAAGTGCTTGCTGGCAAAGGCCAGGAATTTGTGCTGCAAGCTCCCCCTGCTGCTGCTGCTCTCCATTCTTCTCTTTCTTCAAATGAGCCTCTTGACTTTGGGTCTCATAATGGTTATGCACTTCTGAAACACTCATGGAAAGAATGCTGTTTATTTCTGGAAGAGGAGAAGAAGCTGCAACAGGAGGTGGGCTGAAATAACTCTTCTTGAACATGGGGTCTTGTTGGAACAAAGCACCATTTTCCTCTGCTGGCTCTGCTGGTCTCTCTGAGCTATTGTTATGAGCTTTCATATTGCTGTTGGGATTTAGTGAGAAATCTTGACTGGGCAGTGAGAAATCTTGACTGGGAACCTGCCCCATGTTTCCTGGAACATCAGTATTCTCTGTAGGGGACTGGCATGCATTTTCGGATTTTTGCTGCTCCAATTGCAGTTCTGGTTTCTGAAAAGTGTAGCAGGCTGGCAATGTGGATATCTTACTGCCGTCTTCTGTGCTGTGGACTTCAGTGGCCACAGAATCTAGCACCTGAGGCAGCTCAGAGTTTGAGGTTTGTGGGGAGTTGATCTGCCCTGAGGTATGGGATGAATGTGGTGTGCCACAAGTCGATTCATTAGTAGCCTGTGTGTTTATGGCATTTGTAAGAGATGTGGTTTTCTGCATTGCAATGGACACATGATCCGGATTATACTGAGACAGCGTTTTCTCAAGGAGTTCACCATGCATGTTTTCCATAGAAGAGGCAGAAACTATAGCACCATTAGGCATTGACACCGCCTTGCTCTTGCAGAGCAAGGCAATGTCCCTGTTGTGGCAATTCATGTTTTCACTCTCCTGTTCATTCTGAACCTGGGGAGCAGGAGGAGTTTCTGAAGCACCACGGTTGTTTTTGGAGGACTGTATGAGAACTGAAGCTGCATCTTCTTCCATTCTAAAACCCACCAAGTCCTCCTCGCTGCACGAATTGGGAACACTCGGTTGATCACTGCCATCCAAAGAGGTTTCTTTCCCTCCTTTTGCTTCTTCATCTTGTCTAAGCTTTTTGTTCTGGTGAAGCCCGTACAGAGAAGGCTCGCTGAAAGTGCGTTTTATCCCACCATTTTGCATATACCTGCCACACTCTCTCTTTTCTTGCAGAAGGTCTGGGCTTATTCTGTTATTTGCATTTCCTCTGACAGCGTGCTTCATTCCATAGTTGGCCTTGAAATGCAGCCATGTGTGGTTGCCATTGACTTCAGTCTGGCCCTTCTCTGCTGGTGGGCTCCCATTCTGTAGCTTCACTGACAAAGGCTCTCCCTGGCAAACATGAGAAGGATGTGGTATTAGAAATGGGCTCAAACTACTGCCTTCAACATGGCTGGTTCTATCCTGTTCCATCTGGCCTACTCTGGGGCCATCCACAAGGCTGCCCTCCTATTGTATCTGAAAGAGAGAATGGGGGAGGGGGGAAAATCCATGTTTATTTGATGCACGCTACACAACCCCACATGGCAATTACGCACTTCATCTAATGCACTTCCCCTTCCTAGATCAAGAGCCTCATAGAAATTGTGACAGTGTCTAAAAGTGCTGGGATATACTGTATTTTTCGCGCCATAAGACGCACCCGACCATAAGACGCACCTAGTTTTTAGAGGAGGAAAACAAGAAAAAAATAATTCTGAACAAAACAGTGGATGCGTGATTTTTGTGGTGCAGGCTGTGTGATCTGTTGGTGAATTTGGGGTGACCCAGTGCAAAAATCCTGAGGATCCATGTGGATCCATGCTTTGTAACCACATTTTTGCACCATTGAGCCCCACTGAAACAGTGGATTTTTTTGGTGCAGACTATAGCCATGGACATGCTATGTGATCTGATGGTGAATTTGGGGTGACCCAATGCAAAAATCCAGGGCCCACGCATTTGCTCCATAAGACGCACAGACATTTCCCATTACTTTTTAGGAAGAAAAAGGTGTGTCTTATGGAGCAAAAAATACGGTATATTATGTCAAAAAATATACAGCTGTGCATCTTTCTTGGAGAATAGCAACATGTATGGGAAGACTCTAGAAGCGGTCTAAGAATCGCAAGCTCTCTTTCCAAAAGAGATATATTACAATCAATGCTATAATGGAACTCAGCAGCTCTGAGACTGAACAGATGATGGTTTTTTTTTTTTTAAAAAAAAATATACGCTCTCAAAAGCAGTGAACACAGCTGGACAGATGTTCACTCTTTCATCAGGGGAGAAGACAGCACTAAACAGCTTTGAGCATTCTGAGGTTCCAACATCAAAGCTTACAAGAGCACCCACAGAGAATTCAGAGTCCCAAGTATGTCTCTGAATACAAGTTGTTGGGAATCACAGTTGATGTTGAGGTGGAGCACTGCTACACTCAGGTCCTGTGTGTGGGCTTCCCATAGGCATTGCACTGCCCACTGTGAGAACAGGATGCTGGACTAGTGGACCTTTTGCCTGATCCAGCAGAGCTCTTCTTATATTTGGAGGTCTGTGAGCTCCATCTTAGGACAAGCCGAGTTTCAAATCATGTGAAGTTTGTCATTAAAAACACTGCTGCTAGTGAAATGGGATGTGAACGCTTCAATATGATTAATTAACACCTGCTTGAATTATTAAAACAGGATATTTGCATGCAATGATTGCTGCAGCAAAGCCACTCTTTGAAAATGTCACCTATTACACAGACTGCAGCAGTAGAACAAGATTGCTTGCTCCCTTTTCTGTGTGATGTTTGAATGCTGTGCTCCACTTTCCATGGTTATTTCTGCCTTGTAATGTAAAAAGTAAAAGAAAACAGAAATTCAAATTTTTGCAGTTATCTAAAATGACCACATGTGAAGAAAAAACCAAAATGTCTTAGAAAGTCCTCTGTATTAGACCTCTGCATTTAATAAGTGAGCTGGGGTGAGGCATTCCACACCCCCAAAAAATCCCATTAATTTTTTTCACTTGTGCCCTTTATCTAATATTGGGCCATAAAGACAAACAATAGGTGGAGGTGGAACTGTAAATATTGAAGTATGTCCCTCTGAAAGTGCAAGCTTTCATTCCAACAATTCCCACACAAGTTCAAAATTCTGAATTGCATTCATATAGTGCACATCTGTATGGTATGGTAAGCACGGCGATCCAAAATAATCCTAAATAGATCCCTGCTTTACTGTCTTTCATGGGACAGGAAAGCAGCTGGAGGAAGAGAAGTGGGCAGAGGCCAGAGAAAGAACAGTGAGTGGAGGGATGTTATTTTCGCATCCTTGGGACCCCCTGGGAAACTCACTAGACCTGCAGGACCCAGGTATGGAAAGTGTTATGTACTGAAGTTCTCACCCTGGGCCAGCAGGGGGATACTGTAGATAGTTATGCAAATGAAGGATCAAAAGTGACGTTCAGTGATTGGATAGTTTTAGAAAGTTGCAACAGTTACATTGTTCTGGAGCTCTATATAAGCAGGCTGACTGAGCTCCTCAGCTCAGTTCTGTTCCAGCTTACAAATAAAGAGCTGCTTTGGAAGAATCGCTGTGTCATCTGATATGTTCGCCCACAACTTAACAGAAAGTGTAGCTGACTGCTGAATAGGACACAGCTATAGGAAGCCCCATCCACCCCAAAAACCAAGGCTAGAGTTAGAGACTAGGGGCAATGTTAACAGTTTCCAGGCACCCTTTGTGAGATTTTTGTGGGTGAACTATGGGTTTGTTTGGGCCCTGGGTGGGTGAGTAGAACCCAGGCGGCCGAGAAGGAAGGCGTGTCAGAAGGATGTAAAATTGATTTGGGTTCATATTTATTAATAATTTCATATTTTTATTAATGCAACTGTATTTTTGTGGTATTTAAGTTTCTCATGTTTTTGTTGTCTATAAACTACTTATAGTGCATGCATATGCGTGTGTGTGTGTTTACACACATGCGTGCGTGTGTGCACACACAAGTAAAAAATAAAATTCAGGGGTTGAGAAGGGGAAGGATTGTGCCAGTTCTATATCAGCATCTGCCCACCATTCATGGTAGAACAACTGAGAGAGAAATTAGCCAATGTGGAAGTCAATTGGCTTATTCAACTGAGTTTGGGACATGGATAATATGTCCTTTAGCAAGGAAGAAATCACAGCCAACTTGAAGGTCATCTAGGGATTTCTGTTGGAGTTGGGTCACTTCCATATATATTGAGTAGTTGTGTCACTGCTCAATATATTTATTTTCTTTCCAAAATGGTGAATTAGCAATCTGTAAATAGCTGGACAAATCCCTTCCCCTTTTGTGTGAAGTAAATTGTACCTCTTCCAAAGCAGAGTGTTTCCCCAAGTATAGTAATTTGTATTTCCTGCCCCCTTCAGTTACTGAACTCCATCCAATATACTTATCAGCTTTACACTCTCTCTCTCTCTCTCTCTCTCTCTCTCTCTCTCACACACACACACACACACACAGGACCAGCCATAGTTTATTAGAAATTCATGGCACATCAGTAGCATCTGCGAAACAATGATTACATCTAGGACCAATTCTGCAGTCTAATCCATCATAATTATGACTGGCCTCTTTGAAGATGTCACGATGCATGACTTAGAACAGCACATTAGTGTGCAAAAGGGATAGGGATCGTATTTGTCCAATATGAATTTTAAATAATTCCACCCACACCAATTGACACTTTGTGAAACATGGAAATGTTGATATATTACTTTTCTCATATGGGGCATAAACTATTGCCAATTTAGATATATGCTGCTACTGTTGCTTTTTAAAAGATGCCCAACATCTCTTTTAATGTGCCTTCAAGTGCACCACATTGAGAAAAATGCGAGACACTACTTTTCAAGGAGGGGGCCAGGACCCCTCAAAATTATGTGGCTGCTGTCCTCACTCAGACACTTGCTAAATCAAGGGGGCAAGCTTGCCCAAGACAGACAGATGCCAACAACCCTGACATTTTACTTCTATGCATCTACCACAATTCTCAGTCTAGCTGCTCATCTAATGAAGTAGGCTGTTGCCTGTCAAAGTGTATAGCATGGTATGTCATGAAGTTGCTATGGTGACAGGGGGCCTTTTGGTTTTCCTACTGTTACAGACTAGTGTGTTTATTTGTCTGGAGTTTCTTACACATTATTCGTTTGCTATATTTATATATTGCCATTCAACAGATGGTTTTACAAGAGGACTGCATAGCAAAATTGGTCCATACCCTAGAACATCTTAACTGTATAATCCTTCACTACATTTTTTTTTCTCTCTCTTTTAAAAAACTGGATATTCCTTACACCATGCAGGTGCAGCTGGCAGTGGCGTAGCGTGGGGGGTGCAGGGGGGGCCGGCCGCACCGGGCGCAACATGGGCGGGGGGGGGGCGCGTGCTCGCACTAGCAGCTCTCTGCCCCTACTAAAATCCACGGGTTAGGGAGCCCGCGCTCGCTCGGCTTGGCGAGGAGGTCATGGAAGGGAGAGAGCGATGTCTTCTGCCATGGGCCAAAAAAGGAGAGGAAGCCGGGCGGGCGGGTTGGCTGGCTGGCGGGGGTCTGGCTGCGCCTGCTGCTGCCGTTGCCACTGCTGCCGGGCTTTGACAGCTTGGCGAAGCGGAGGGAGAGGAGCTTTATGGTAATTGCGGCTCTCTCTCCACTGGCCTTCTGGGTAGTGAGCCGAGCCGAGCAGGGAGTCTGGCGAGGGGGCGGGAAGAGACTAACCCCCCTTTTTTCCACCTCGCCTGGTCAAAAAGGAGAGCGGAGTCTCCTCAGGGCGCCCTCAGGCAGGGCAGGGCAAGGCAAGCAGAGCGAGGAGGAGAGAGAGGGGAAGGGGGGGGGAAGCAGCCAGGAAACGCCGCAGTGTGGAGGGGGAATCAATTAAGGAGAGAAAGCGAAAAGCCTTGGAGAAAGGGGAAAAAGGAAAGAAAAGAGGCAGCTCCGGGAGAGCGTGGGGAAAAGAGAAGCCTCGCTGCTGCTGCTTGGGAGAGTAAATTACTGTACTTGCCTTGCCCCGGGTTAGGGGGCGCAAATTACTTGCCTTGCCCCGGGTGCTGACAACCCACGCTACGCCGCTGGCAGTTGGGAAGGTGGTATCGGTGGGTTTTGGTGAAGTGGTTACCTGAAGGCCTGCAATGGCCACAGGGACAAAAAGTTCTCCCTGGAAATATACTGAACTCTCTTCTCCTCAGGAACATTCCAGAAAGGTTGGCGAAACCAAGACAGCATTGAATGGCATAAGCTGCTTGCTCAAAACACACTTGGGAATACATATCGGAGGGAACAGGTGCCTAATCTTTTTATGGAAACATTGTCACAGCAGCATACCAAGCATGGCTTCCGCAGATAGAGAAACCATTCAAAAGTGTGATCTTAAAACTAAGTCCAGCAACAGATGTACAGAGCTACATAGAAACTCAACACTGTACGAAAGAAGCAATGAACCGGAATACCATAGCCAGTTGATGTTCTAGTCTGTCTCCCCTTTCCTTCCAAAAGGCCTGTATCTGCAAATGCATACACTTTCAGTGCTTACCACAGTGATGATGATGATGATGATGATAATAATAATAATAATGAACTGATACTACCTCTGCTGGTGCCTTTCCCGGGAAAATCAGAGGCTCACTATATCAGGTTCCTACTGGAAGACCGGACATAAGCTAGAACGTTGGCAGTGACAAAGTTTCTTTCAGTGGTTGCAAGAACAAATGAACCCTATATTCTAAACAAAATGATTAATTAACCTGGAGGTAGGCTGTATGAACTGTGTATTGATTTGTAATGTTTTGTTGGGTCTCTGGACTGTAATAAATATTGTTGTTGTTGTTGTTGTTGTTGTTGTTGTAGTAGTAGTAGTAATAATAATAATAATAATAATAATAGTAATAATTTTTATTTATACCCCGCCCTCCCCAGTCAAGACCAGGCTCAGGGCAGCTAACACCAGGTATAAAAACAATTGATTAAAATATTATACTTTCCATTTTATTAGTCCACTCTCTTTAAGGTCTCATTATATTAAAATGGTATGGGGGGCAAGGAACCCTGCCTACATCTGTACATGGGCATCCATGTGAAGTTTTTTGTGGGAGTGGGTAAAGCACTGAAAAGGATGGAACAGGCTAGATTCCTTCACACACACAAATGAGAAGAACAGTACCTGTACATTTTGACACTTCTCTCACATTCAACATATGCTAGAAACTTTTTCTTTAAAGAAATGAAAGCTGGGAATTATTATTCATCCAGGGTGGGAGCATCCCCCCCCCCCGATACGCATTCATCTGAAAGAAATCAGTCGCCCACATTTCACTGCTGGTTAGTTCTAGTCTTCACCAGCTAAGGCTTGGAACTACAATTCCAAGCAGTTCCACAGGGGCCTTTTGTACCCCTCTCCCTCACTTTCCTTTTAAAATGTTTTCAAAGCTTTGAGAATGGCACGTTTGACTTTGTTCTGGCAGTTTGCCATCTACTGCCAATTCAGTTTCAGCTCCTAATCTTCCAAAGTACCTAGAAACCCAATTAGATTCAGTATAATTTTAGATGGCTGAAGGAGTACTGAGTTACTTCCTATATTTTCAGATATTAAGGGAGACATACAAAAGGTTAATGAAAAAATGACCCTCTGTCGATTTTTCCACAGAGTTCCCCTTCATAGTCTGCCAAAAGCCAGTCACAAGATGTTATTTCACAGATTGGTAATTGTCTCCCCAAAGCATGGATGTAACCATTGGTTCACAAAAGCATCAGTGTGGCTAAAATGGATTATTTCTAAAACAGGAGGGTTTTCCTGACTTCGGTTTGGGTGCTGAATGAAGCTTTTATGGTCTATCCTGATAGCAATGCTCCTCCCCACCATTTTTAGCAGGTCACCAAGGAGCTTCATAAAGGATGTTAGGATGAATAGAAGCATTAATCTTATACCTTTGCTCAACCATGGGAGTGAGGAAAATATGTTGCTTCTCTGAAAGCAGTGAAATACTCTTGATGCTTTGAGACCCTGCAGATAAATGCCTGAATTATAAGGGGTCAGGCCTCTATGGTGACACATTTATAGAATATTGGTAGATAGGCTATGATTTGGCTAAAAACTAAGGGGAGTCAGGAGGTAGAGTTCATCAAGGAACTCTGTACCTTTCACCCAATAATCTGAACACTGCTTTGGATACTTCCAGTTTATAGTTCACAATCAACAGGCATTTCTAGGAATAGCACTTTTTAAACATACCATTTACTTAACCTGGGGTAAAGGTAAAGGGACCCCTGACCATTAGGTCCAGTTGTGACCGACTCTGGGGTTGTGCGCTCATCTTGTTCTATAGGCCGAGGGAGCCGGCGTTTGTCCGCAGACAGCTTCCGGGTCATGTGGCCAGCATGACTAAGCCGCTTCTGGCGAACCAGAGCAGCGCACGGAAACGCCATTTACCTTCCTGCCGGAGTGGTCCCTATTTATCTACTTGCACTTTGACATGCTTTCGAACTGCTAGGTTGGCAGGAGCAGGGACCGAGCAACGGGAGCTCACCCTGTCGCAGGGATTCGAACCGCCGACCTTCTGATAAGCAAGTCCTAGGCTCTGTGGTTTAACCCACAGCGCCACCCACATCCCTCTAACCTAGGGTAGGGTTAGGCAAATAAGTCTACCTTGGTTTCTCATTTTTCCAATCCTGTTTTCAGTGCATCCCATTTCCACATACATCTACAATTCTTTTGCTAAAGTCTACAAGAATATTTGAATGCACTTTCATGCAATCTCTTCCAATAGACACATTTTTGTATGCAGTGTTGCCTAGTATATGCATTTGTGCAGGCAAGTTACCCATAACAGAACACATTTTAGCATGCACTTTACACTAACATACACATTTTTGAGTGCATTCTTAAAGGGCTGGGGAAAAAACCCTGTATTGCAAAATTCAGAGAAACGTGAATATGTCTCCTAATATCAAAAGCAAACAAATGGCTGCTTCACCCCTACTTTGGAGTAGTTGTATGAAAATCAATGAAATGCTACCATAGATTGTGGTGGTAGCTATGGCCTAAGAATGTACTAGTGTGGGATTTCATGAGTCTGATGAAGCCGAGGAAATATGTCAAGATTAAGAAATCTTTGTCAAGTTCCACAGGTGTATGTTCAGTTTGAAATCTTTTAAGACTGCAGCCCTGAAAGAAATGTAGCAGCAGCTATTACAAAATAAATAAAGAAATAAATGACTCCCAAGCTGCATTTGGTAGCAAAGAGCCTTTGGAAAAATGAACAGCTGTGGATGGAAAAACATGAGATAGCCACAGAGACCAATTATTAATTAAATCTAAGAAGCCACTCCTTTAAATTGAAATGCATTGCTTTCAAAAGCATGTAGGGATTTGAAGCTGGGTTTCCTAAGGCCCAACTCATTATAGCAGTGTTTACAAGTATTCTTTTTTTCCTTCTTTTTTTTTTTAGGTGGGGAGGAAGAGAAAAGAAACACCATTCGTGCGCATTATAAAGCAGACTTACAAAGTGAATGGTATTTTTTTTAAAAAAGGTTACTAAAACACCTTGTAGTGCCTCCTGTGACCTTCCACCAATTGGCCCCTGCACCCCAATATTTTCCATTATTTCCTTCTTAATGTCTGATTTTCCTATCAAAGGGAATTTTCATGCTCCCATTTTGTGCGTTGGTCCAACTGGCACCTCTCAATTCCCCTATGAGGCAGCTCCCTATGAAGAAACACTGGGGCCTTCCTTAGTTTGGGAAATGGTGAATAATGGAGAACATGATAGAGGTGTATGTTATGTATCTCATAATACTATACCTGAGTGTCATCCTGTGGAAGGTTCAGAAAAGGCAAAATATTTCTCCACAGTGTATAGTAAAACGATGGAATTTGTTCCCACAGGATGTAGTGATGGGCACTAACTTGGATGGGTTTAAAAGAAGATTAGACCATTTCATGAAGGATAAAGCTATCAGCAGCAACTAGCCACAATAGCTATGCTTTGTCTCTACCGCTGGAGGAAGTATGTCTCTGAATATACCGTATTTTTCGCTCTATAGGACGCACCCAACCATAGGACACACCTTGTTTTAGAGGGGGAGAGCAAGAAAAAAAAATTCTCCCCCTCTCTGCTCAGCGCCCCTTCAGCAAAGCGGCAGGAGAAATGGAGCCCCTTCCATTTCTCCTCCCGCTTGGCTGAAGGGGCGCTGCACAGCTCTCCCTCTCTGCTGAAGTGGGGAGAGTCTCCAGAGTGCAGTGGGACCTCCCGCGGCGCTCCGGAGGCTTCCTATCCCTGAAGCCTTCAGCAAAAGGAACCCGGCGGCTATCCCTGAAGCCTTCAGAGCGCAGCGCGGGTACCCGCTGTGCTCCACAGGCTTCGTGTTCCTTTTGCTGAAGCTGGGAGAGCAAGACTCTCCTGGCTTCAGCGAAAGGAACCTGAAGCCTCCGGAGCGCAGCTATCCCTGAAGCCTGGAGAGTGAGAGGGGTCGGTACACAGAGGGAGCACTCCCTCTGTGCTTTGGAGGCTTTGCGTTGCTATCGCTGAAGCCAAGGAGCCTGCATTCGCTCCATAGGATGCACACACATTTCCCCTTAATTTTTGGAGGGGGAAATGTGCGTCCTATAGAGCAAAAAATACGGTAAGTGGCTGGGAATCACAAGTGGAGAGAACTGTTACACCCATATCCTGGTTGTGGACTTTTCGTTGGCATTGGATTGGCCACTGTGAGAACAGGATGCTGGTACTTTGGACTGATCCAGCAGGGCTCTTAATATTTTGTTACAGAAACATCTAAGAACCCTTCCCCTGCCACATTACAAAATGCTCAGAGATTCATTGCTTTGTGTTGTTCAACTCAATTATTAAGTTCTCCCAATTTACTTTAAACTGCCCACTGCATGAAGATGTATGTACCTTCAAAACAGCGGTGTTCTTATGATAAGAAACACCCACAGAGGTTATCTCCACTTCTAAATTAATGCTTTAATGTGCAGTAATTCAAGCATGCCGCAGGCATCGGAAGCTGCTGGACTGAGCAGGTATTTGGACAAAACATTAAATGAGACTGATCACATCCAGGCTGCATTAGGAAAGCGCAAAGTAGAAGTAAACACATCATAATGATAAAGGGCTTCAGTTATAATCAATCTATTGGAATTATGGGCAAAAAGAGAGAGATGTATCTATCCCTGGAATATGACCCACTCTTTTCTTCTAGAGGTGTTAAGCAGAGGTTGCTGTGAGCAGTGGTACAGACATGCTGAGCAGGTTTGTATCATAAGTATGGCACTCTGATTTTAACTCTGGCCCTAGTTTTTAACGTTCTACATTATGCTGCAGATGAACTCAGCAATAAAACGATCACTGGTGGAGACTCATGACTGAGCCTACCTGGTGACAGTGAAGGCAGCATAGAAGGCACGCTATGCTGCCTCCATTGTCTGGTCCAGAGGAGGTGGTAGAACCAACAGTAGCTCACTGTGACTTGTTTGCAAAGCACTCCCTTTGAAGGCGCAGGTACATAGCTTACAGGTACTTGTGGATACTTTGCTGTCTCTTGAGTGCCTTCCATCAGCCTTGGTTGGTGGCCCAGCTGCATCCCTATCTGGACAGCGGTAGCCTAACTAGTGTTCTCTATTCTCTGGTAACCTCTAGGTTAGATTACCACAACCTATTATACATAGGACTGCCTCTGAAGATGGTTTGGAAACTTCAGCTTGTGCAGAATTTGGTGGCCAAGTTGCTCACCAGGGCAAGACGGTTTGAGCACATTACACCAATTCTGGCCTGACTGCACTGGCTGCCATTAGTTTCTGGGCCCAATGCAAATTGCTATGTTTGGACCTATAAAGCCTTAAGTAGCTCAGGACTGCAATACCTCAAGGACTATCTCTCGCCATATGAACCAACCAGGATGCTGCAATAATCATCTGAGGCTCTTCTTCGTGGGCCTCTTCTATGAGAGGTCTGGGGGGGTGTCCATATGAGAATGGGCCTTTTCTGTGTTGGCTCCCCATTTGTGAAATGCTTTCCCCAGGGAGGCTTGCCTAGTGCCTTCATTACATGTATTTAGGCACCAGGTGAAAATTTTTCTCATTAGCTAGGCCTTTGGGTGATTAACATTCTATGGCTTTTAAGGGGAGGGAGGGGAGTTATTGGTTTGTGCTTATGTTATTGTATATTTTGTGCTGTAATTTTGTATTTTTCTGTTGTGAACCACCCTGAGATCATCGGATGAAAGGCAGCATACAAATTATTATTAATAATGATAATAAAACTTGCCATGAAATCCAGACCAACACATGACAAGCACACGGTCTGCTTACCACATGTCAGTGGACGACAGAAAATTGTACAACTGTGAAGAGGTTATACTGTGGTCATAATCAAGTATGCTGCTGTAGGTTTTTTTTAAGCAGACAAAGAGTATCATTTAGCTGTAGAAGAAAAGGAAATTTATCAAGAAAGGAGATAATAATGCCCATTCAAGAGCTCATAACCCACCTACTCTCAGCAGCCAGAAACATCTTAGCTAAACACTGGAGAGACCTTTCAAGAGTAAGCATGGAGCAATGGTATCAAATAGTATGGAAAACAGCCTTATTAGAAAAACTAACCAATAAACTGTAACTGACACGGGGACAAATAAAAGAAGACGCCTTCACCCCGGTATGGCTCCCCTTTATCACATAAACAGCCCAACAAGACAACGACAAGAATCCACTAACAGCATACGAATCAATCTGGCTAACTCGATAAAAAAAACCCCACTCACACATGAAAACAAAGTTCACCACAGCTAATCACAAACAAACAACCATACCCTAGGCCAGCGGTTCTCAACTTGTGGGTTCCCAGATGTTGTTGGACTACAACTCCCATCATCCATGAGCTCTGGCCTTGCTAGCTAGGAGTGATGGGAGTTGTAGTTCAACAACATCTGGGGACCCACAGGTTGAGGAAGGCTGCCCTAGGCCAACCCCAACATGTCTCGCCACCAAAGGAATACAAGAGAATAGTAAAGAGAACCCGCACAAGCGACGCCGACACAAAACCCCACACATACATTAAGTAGAACAGAAGCATTGGCACCCCACCCTCACCCCAGCCACCTCCACCTCTTGCCCCCCTTTTCTTCCTAATGTAACACTAATGTCTCAACAAATGAAACTGATCTGCAGAAAATGTAACTTGAAAAAAAGCACATACTTTTGTAAACCAAGAAATCTTTAATGAAAAATGTTTAAAAAAAGAAAAAGAAGATGGCACTTATCAATATTCTGATGAAATAAATAAAATAAAATAAAATAAGGACATATTTCAGTTACAACAACAACTGCTGTACTTTAGGCTGCAAAAACACTAATCAATTTATAACACAAAAATACAGTCGTTCCCCCCCAATCTGGAATAATTCACGCTCTTCCACAGCCTGCTGCTTTCAATCTAGTTTCCAGCGCCTGCTACCAAGAAGGGTAGGTGCAGTTGCAAGATATGCATTTGACAACCCTCCCCTTGATTAGGCCATACATGTTTTCTCCTCTCTGTTCATGCCCAGACGTACACGAAGAAGGAAGAGAAGATTGTGATGCTAGTAGCTGAGACCACCTACATCTATTTTCAAATGGACACACTGAAGTAATCAATCTACAACACATTTTAATTTCTGTAATGAAACCAGTCTCTTAAGCATGTTTCAGGGGCAAAAAAATATGCAATAGATCTATTTTATGTGCGGACTACATAGAAAGTCTCCATTGTACACAACCTTACTATTAGTATTAGAGTTGACTGCATAACATTGCACCTGTTGGCTTAGTAAAGGTAAAGGTAAAGGTACCCCTGCCCGTACGGGCCAGTCTTGACAGACTCTGGGGTTGTGCGCCCATCTCACTTAAGAGGCCAGGGGCCAGCGCTGTCCGGAGACACTTCCGGGTCACGTGGCCAGCGTGACATCGCTGCTCTGGTGAGCCAGAGCCGCACACGGAAACGCCGTTTACCTTCCCGCTGGTAAGCGGTCCCTATTTATCTACTTGCACCCGGAGGTGCTTTCGAACTGCTAGGTTGGCAGGCGCTGGGACCGAGCAGTGGGAGCGCACCCCGCCGCAGGGATTCGAACCGCCGACCTTTCGATCGGCAAGTCCTAGGCGCTGAGGCTTTAACCCACAGCGCCACCTGCGTCCCAACCTGTTGGCTTATCGGGTACCAAATGGGTTACCTACTGAAATGAAGTCACCTGGAGCTGGACCAAAATGCCCTTGCAGCAAGAGACCACTATGGGGTAAAAATCTGCTATTTTGGAAGAAGTGCGCAAACTCTGGCTGAATCTGCAGTGTGCACAGAAAGGTTTCGGCATAATTATTTATGTTTGGATAGATGAATTTTCACATAACAAGCAGGTAGATAGCAGGACCTGTGTGTATCATGAATGGGTACATTATGGGGAGTCAGATTTTTGTTGCATGAATGGATCCTACTTTTGTGCAACCTGTAAATGATGTGATGGGTCTGTTCACACAACCAGCTAAATGTGACCATGTCAGGGGCAAAGCAAACCTCTCTCCTCAACACATTCATTGTACCTAGATTGAACATATGAACTGGGCTATTGCTGTCAACACTGGAGGGGGGATATTCAGGATTTTATATATATTCACATACACACACACACATACACACATATACACCACTGTACCACAAAAAAGATATCAAAAGTGGCTTACGGCAATTAGAACATAAAACCAATCAGTAAAGACATAAAAAGGTGAAAAACAAGTTAAAAACAAAAATCAGAATGAGGGCAATCGGTTTTGGATGGGATCACCCTAGGAAGCAGTCCTTAACAAACAAACCCACAGACACAGCAGTGAGAATAGTGACTGAAAGCACCCAAAAGCACCATTTCCCCACCCTTTGAACACGGTAATGGATGAACAGTTAGTGCAGCTCTAATTTACAGATAGCTTTTTCCAAAAATGGGGGGGGGGGATGACTTTCAGTATTTTTATTATGCCTCCAGGCTGACCTAGTGAACCTAATATTTTTCAGTTGCTCAACAGTTTCATAAAAGCAGGCAGGTGGTACCCCTTACAAGAGGGCTGATGTGAAACTAAAGCACTGCCCGTAATGAAGACAGAAACGAGAAAGTGTGCACTCAGAGACCAGGAAAAGAACAAAGATGCAGATTGTTTCATTGGTCTCTTCTAATTTTAATTAGGGTCTTCTTGGTGGGGAAGATTGAGATTATTCCAAGGAAGTCCCTGGTTCTTTACACATTCTCATTCGCTCCCCACAGAATGAATAATCACCCTCCTGCTTTTTTGCTCCGTGCTCTTTTTTTTGACAGAAGACACCCACAAAAAAATCTAAATTTTGCATTGTTTTGCAATTAACATGCTGAGTAAATGCAGCCGCATCCCCAAAGGATTTTGAGCGATGCAAAATGTCCTTTCACTGTGAGATACAAAAGCTGAAGCTTGTTAATGTTAAAGAAACCCGTGCTCTTTGAAGTCTGGAAACAGTGAATCTGTTTTCAGTGAGGGACTATTCTTCCCAAGGCTCTGTTGTTAAAGGAACAAAAGGAGAGAAAAGCGCTTCCCCCTTTCTCAATGTGCTTCGGAGAATCTATTAGCTTTTGTGCAGATGCATCAGCGACTGGCAGAAATTGCCTGCCATTTTGACTGGGCTGCATTAAGATACATTAATCGGTTGCCCACCGTCTCAAACCTCCCCTGTTTTGCTCCCGTTTCCAATCATCTTCTCACTCCCATAACTCAGCTGTCAGAGATGCTTCCAGCACTTCTGCTGTTGTTGCATCTCGCAGGCAGACCTCCATCCCTAGAAGAAAATAAATCCTTGTACATAATACACCAGAGATGTGAACCGGATATGGAAGACATTAAAATGGAGGGTATTGTTGTCCAGGCTGCTGCTGAACTCAAATTTTAAGAAGAAAAACGATTGCCCTGAGTCAGCTTTATGGCTTTCGTGAAAGGAAATAGTTTACACTTCCTCTGGTTTGTTTGCTTGTTCTTTCACCACTCAGGAAAGGGAGTGGGGAATCGCAGAATCATCGCATTGTAGAGTTGGAAGGGCCCTTGAGGGGCATTTAGTCCAACCCCCTGCATTGCAGGAATCTAAACTAGATAATATATGACAGATGGCCATCCAATCTCTGCTTATAAACCTCCAAGGAAGTAGAGTCTACCACCTCTCTTGGGAGTCTTTCAATGTCAAGCAGCTCTCACTGGGTGGACTGCGTGGAGCCCACCCGTTTACCTCTCAAAGCTTTCACTCTCTCTTGAAATCCCTCTTCAAAGTCCCTTTCAACTTTCCCTTATGGTACCTGATGACTATCAGTCTCGTGAAGGAGTTAAAAGAAAGAAACTCTCATGTTTGGGGAAATGAAACATTTATTTCACCTGCCTGTAAAGTTTTCGCCAGCCAACCCTTATGATGAAGACCTATGAATCAGGAAAATTAAAAAAGCAGCTAACTCTGCATAGTCTACTATCAGCTCTGATAGGTAATAACTGTACCATTTCTAGCCCTTGTGCAATAGACTTTCTTCACAGAGCGACTGTTACATTGGACAAATAGCCCTACCCCAACCCCTTAACTGCAAGGCCTGCTACTGCAGCTTCTTAGAAAACTTTACCCTCCCTTCTCCTGCTGTCGCTGTGGAAATTCCAGCTGCCTTCCTGCTTGAGCCCTGGCTACCATCATTGCTCCAGGTGCGGGAGAAGATGGGATTTTTTCCCTCTCCCAAAGGGCAGATATATTAGACAGAAGCAGGGCACATTTTTGCAAAGTGAAACCGAGAAGACTTTCCCCCACCATTACTGCAACAAGTCCAGCTGCTTGTTGAAGGGGGGAATGAGGTGAAATTGACAAATGGTTTCTTCTCCAGGAATCCATAGAACAGAATAGCTGTGTGAATGGCTGCCTACACCTGGGGAAATGGTACAGATGTTAAATTTCACTAAAAAGTTAGATTATCTGAGGATGTGGGTGAAGGAAGCTGAACATGGAAAATCTGCAAGGTGTATGACATCAGGCAAGCACCCCTTAAAGGTGAGCGAATAGAGAGCGGCTATTCAGTGTCAATATGCAGATAAATCCCAGATCTATTTCTCCAGGTCACCTGAGACAGGTGAGAGCATGCAGGCCCCCAGAGCAGTGTCTGGATGCAGTGATGGACTGGTTGCTAGGTAATATTGAAACCAAGTGACAACAAGATGTAAGTCCTTTGGATGGTGTTCCCAGGTCTGAGAATTAGGTAATTTTCAGTCAGCACCTTTTAGCACCACATATTCCCCCTGCCCGGCAATCTGTTAATTAGTGCCAACACTTAGCCCACTTCTTAAAGAAGTTATTGTAATCATGGAGCATGGCCTAAATAAAAAGTGCTTTACCACAAGTTAGAAAGTGCGCTAGAAGAAATTGAACACACACACACACACGTACATTCTGGAGGCCTGTTCACAACATGAAAGGAACGCAACCTGCAACTGTGCGTCTGCGCACACGTGGATTGCAACTCGTCGCTTCTGTGCATGCACATGACATCAGTTTGCACGTGTGCACATGTGCAAGCAGCAAAACGCGGAAGTAACCCTTTCCGGTATTTCCGGGTCGCCGCGGGACGTAACCTGAAACATGAAGCGGACATAACATGAGGTATGACAGTATATATATCAATTGAGTGGAGGAAAATAGATGAAAGCAACGGCATATTCAGGTGAAGTGTCCCTTCCCAGACTGCATGGCCATACCATAACTGCTTATATGGACAGGAGACAGAGGGATATACAAACTGAAAAGAGCACTCTATCCCCAAAGAGCGAAGAGTCGGTTGCAATTCCACACACAGCAACAGCACCATAGGAATTGTTAGCAGTGCTAGGAGGTGCCAGTCTGGAAGCTATCGTGTGCCCAAGTACTTGAGAGAAGGCGACATGACAGAAGTGCATGCAGTTATTCAGGACACAGAAAAAGTGCAGAGAAAAAAGTTATTCTCCTTCATAACTCTAGAACTCGTGGAGATGCAATGAAGTACAGTGGTACCTCGGGTTACAGACGCTTCAGGTTACAGACTCCGCTAACCCAGAAATAGTACCCTGGGTTAAGAATTTTGCTTCAGGATGAGAACAGAAATCATGCTCCGGCCGTGCAGCGGCACAGGAGGCCCCATTAGCTAAAATGGTCCTTCAGGTTAAGAACAGTTTCAGGTTAAGAACGGACCTCTGGAACGAATTAAGTACTTAACCTGAGGTACCACAGTAGAATGTTGAGGGATTCAGGAAAGACAAAAACACCTCAGGACATAGTTAAAATTATGACGCAGCGATGGGCACCAATTTGGATTAGAAGTAGATTAGACAAATTCATGGAGGTAAAGCCTATGAAACATGAATGCTGTGCTCTAGCTCCATGCCTGAGGCAGTATGCTTCTGAATACCAGGTGTTGGGAATTGCAAGAGGGACATGTGCTGCTGTGCCCACGTCCTCCTTTGGGGCTTCCACAGGTTGGCCACTGTGAGAACAGGATGTTGGACTAGATGTGCCACTGGCCTGATCCAGCAGGCTCTTCTCACATTCCTATAAACTTGACAGTAATCCCTACTGAATCCAATGGGATTAATTTAAGAGAAAATATCCCTAGGAGTGTTACTTAGGACCACCTACAAGTGGATACATTACTGTGAAAGATAAGGCATACATGTACTGCAATTTGCATGTGCAAGTGAAATGTGTTCTTGAAAATGTTTGTGTATACATGCTGTGCATTTATGTGCCCACTATTATCAGAGAAAGTTGTTTCTGAACTTTGTTTTTTTTAATGCAGAAATCACCAGATAATAATTGCTGGTTTAAAAACAGCCTGTAAGTATTTATCTTAAAGGTAAAGGGACCCCTGACCATTAGGTCCACTCGTGGCCGACTCTGGGGTTGTGGAGTTCATCTCACTTTATTGGCCGAGGGAGCCGGTGTACAGCTTCCAGGTCATGTGGCCAACATGACTAAGCCACTTCTGGCGAACCAGAGCAGCGCACGGAAATGCCGTTTACCTTCCCGCCGGAGCGGTACCTATTTATCTACTTGCACTTTGATGTGCTTTCGAACTGCTAGGTTGGCAGGAGCAGGGACCGAGCAACGGGAGCTCACCCCATTGCAGGGAATTGAACCGCTGACCTTCTGATCAGCAAGTCCTAGGCTCTGTGGTTTAACCCACAGCGCCACCCGCATCCCTATTTATCTTACTCAGCACCAAATCCTGTGTTCTTGATCGCAGAGTAAATGAACCAGGCAGTTGAAAATGGAGGGGGAATTCAGCCATAATACTCTGGGTGTGGGAGTAAAGAAACAATGTTTTGTTTGACTCACGTCTGTGTGATCATCTTCCTTCTCTGAGCTAACTTTCAACCAACTGCATGACAAAGTGAGAATGTGGTTTTGCATTTCCTGTGGTTTGCATTCTGAGCAAGATCTAAATCAAGAGGCAGTGAATGCTGTGGTCGTTAATGCTCTAAAAAGCATGTGGATACAGCAAGGAGGCTGGAAAATAAATATCATAAGGATGGCTTGCCCATCACTTCTTGTGTCACCTGCCCCTATCACCGCCACTCAGTACGAATGGCTGCTTTCTCCCTCTGTCCGCTCACAGTGTGTGCTCACCCGACAGTAAAATATGGGAGAGCTCTGTGGCTACCTCAGTTCTGGCACTTTCATTTTTTTCTCACTGTTGCAGACAGAAATGGGAAGGGCGGGGAGGCAGACCACAGAGGCAGCAGCCGTAGCACATTGCTGTGTTTCTCCCAGACAGAGAATTCTCCAAAGCGTGCTTTGGCTAAACTTAGGTGGAATTTAGACACATATGGAAGTGAGAGCTGGACCATAAAGAAGGCTGATCGCTGAAGAATTGATGCTTTTGAATTATGGTGCTGGAGGAGACTCTTGAGAGTCCCATGGACTGCAAGAAGATCAAACCTCTCCATTCTGAAGGAAATCAGCCCTGAGTGCTCACTGGAAGGACAGATTGTGAAGCTGAGGCTCCAGTACTTTGGCCACCTCATGAGAAGAGAAGACTCCCTGGAGAAGACCCTGATGTTGGGAAAGATGGAGGGCACAAGGAGAAGGGGGCGACAGAGGACGAGATGGTTGGACAGTGTTTTCGAGGTTACCAGCATGAGTCTGACCAAGCTGCGGGGGGCAGTGGAGGACAGGAGTGCCTGGCGTTCTCTGGTCCATGGGGTCATGAAGAGTCGGACACGACTAAACGACTAAACAACAACAACAACAACATGGCTGACTCTGGGGTTGCGGCGCTCATCTCGCTTTATTGGCTGCTTTCCCCCACCACCAGCCTCAAAGAGCAGACTCTCCTGGCTTCAGCGGAAGCAACGCGAAGCCTCAGGAGCGCAGGCTTCGGAGGCTTTGCGTTGCTATCGCTGAAGCCAAGGAGCCTGCATTCGCCCCATAAGACGCACACACATTTCCCCTTCATTTTTGGAGGGGCAAAAGTGCGTCTTATAGGGCGAAAAATATGGTATTTATATACTTGCACTTTGAGGTGCTTTCGAACTGCTAGGTTGGCAGGAGCAGGGACTGAGCAACAGGAGCTCACCCTGTTATGGGGATTCGAACTGCCAACCTGATCAGCAAGTCCTAGGCTCTGTGGTTTAACCCACAGCGCCACCCGCATCCCTAACCCTACTCATAGTTATTATTGGGGTATATGAAAATAGATGCTTGCTCTTTTGTCTTGATGTACAGGATACACAGAAGTGTGTGTTTGTGTGTGTTTTAATAAAGGACAGAACACAGAATATAAATGTTTGGAGTGATTAATTTGCCCTCCTGCAAGTACTGTTGGACTACTATGGACTGATGAGAGTTCAGTAACAACCTTTAGAGATTAGTTACCTTCAAGGTAAATGGTAATATTCACAGGTCCCCCCCCCCCAAAAAAAACCGAAAGTATTCTGATCATAGAAGATCTTTTGGCAGTTGCTTTAGTAAAAACGTGGATAATAATTCATTACCTTGAGTGGAATGTTGGCCAATGAAACCATCCTATGAACGCTCAATTGGAAGTGCATCAGGTACAGATCTAGATTTGCATGACTTGGACCAGCCGTTGAAACACAATTCCATTTGTAACTGATGCACAAGTTTCTTCAAAATCAGATAAGCCTGACTGCAGGCTAATTTATTAAACAGTGGCTTGGACAAAGAAGCCTGCCAGGTTCAAGTAAGGACAGAGAAAAGTATGTGTCGTGACTAAAATGATAAATGAGGTCATGTGTTATCAAGAGGGAGGTCAGCAGTTGCATAAATCAATCCTTGGAAGCATCGACTCATGAAGTATCTTTTTTGTTGCAGGTCTCCAATTCCTGCAAAAGGAAATGCACGCGTTCCAAGCTGCCCGAAAGCAGGTCAGTTTATCTGCCCGTCTAGCGCAGTATTTACTGTTGTGACTGGCATCAGCTCTCTGAGCAGAGGCTCGTGTTTCCCCACAACCTGCCACCTTTAGCTGAAGATGTCACAAGTGACCATGACAAGCATGAAAAGCTTGCCACTGAGCTATGGCTCCTTGCCCTAAAACATATTTGGGAAACTATTAGTCTCCTGCACATTTACAAAAAAACCAGGGGTGGCTCAACATGTTTTTGCCCAAACAGTACACTATATGAAGTTTATATTGAAATAAAAAGTTAAGATTAATGCTCTCATTTCAGTATCCATTCAGTGACGCCACCGGAGTGCTGTTTGGGGAAGAGGTCCAGGGCCGCGCAGCAGAACTGGCTTACCATAATTTGAAGTAAGTGAAATAAAATACACCGCCATCTCCCTTCCACACACAGGCAGAAGAGGAGGGAGAACGTTTCTGCTTGTTTATTTTCTTAAACTCTACAGTTTCACACTGGCATTTCCAATGCTTGTTTTTGTCCTCCAATAGGCTTTAAAACTTGTGGCTGTCTTAAATGTTGCCTATGAAGTTGTGATGAATACTGTTGTTGTTGTTGTTGCTGCTGCTGCTGCTGCTGTAGTAGTAGTAGTAGTAGTAAAAGCAGAGCATCATAGGATTAAAAATAAAATAATAATAATGAAACTTTTAACTTTTGAAAAAAACAACCACCTGATAATGTTTTTTAACAAGAAGAATTAGAATGCTTCAGTGCTCTGGGGGCAACGTTTTTTTTGAAATTCTCACTTTTTGCAAAGCTCATGGACCTAGAGAAACATAGGGAAAACATAGAGCTATTAAGTTCATAAAAACACGATGCTTTGCGGACCCCCGATCTACATAGCTGTCAACGTTTCCCCCTTTTAAAGGGAAATTCCCTTATTCCAAATAGGATTCCTCGCAAGAAGAGGGAAAAGTTGACAGCTATGCTGATCGAACTGGTGGAGTTAACATCACAAGTCAGCCTGGAAGTGTGGGAAAGTCTCTTCAGTCACAATTCACTTGATTATTGAGCCCCCATACAGAGCTCAGTAAAGGAGAGTCTTACTCATCTCTGAGTACAATTTTAACAGATTCAGCTGTGCTTTCAGTGGTTTGGATATTTCCTTTAAAGTTGCTTTAATTGAATAGTTCTGCTTTTCTAAGCAGCACATCACAAATATTAATGTGATTTTTCTTTTCATTCCAAAAGGTGGAAATTTTACTCTTTTTAATTGGTAATTGAGATTCATGAGCCAACTTTCCATTGAGGACAAAATTGGTATTCTTAGGATATCTGTGAATATTCTTGCCTCATATTAGTTGTTCCCTGAAGTGATAAGTGATGCAAAAGGAGTCAGAAAAGCTTTTTAACTGTGACTTACGAACAAACTTCTAGATAGGACACTCGCAGCATGTAAGTTGTTTTATTATTTCATGAAAAAACACTGCCAGAAAACGAGTGCAGGAAATATTAAGAGTCCCAAATAATACTCCATCGGATTCCTCATCTGTTGCAGTGAAAACAACAACCACGACTACCTTTTTTGAATTTGTCCCAAATAATTTAGATTCTGGCATTTAGCTCAAGTCATCTGTAAAAGATCTTCACTGGCCTTAAGCAATAAGAACATATCCCCCCCCCCCGTGTGTGTGTGTGTGTGTTGATATTCTTCCTTCAAGCATGACTTGAGACTAACAAGCCATTCCCACTGAAACTAGGTGTTCTTGCCTTTCTGCACCCAGTGGATTTTGGATTAAGCTATCTTGTGCAACAACAACTGTGTTTCTAACAATGAGCAGAACTATACAATATCAAAGCAATTCAGAAAGCTAGATAAAGTCATTAAGGTGGAGCCACGATTGTCAAGTAATTCAGTAAACCTGACTGGAAGAAGGTTTATAGCAAATAAAAAGAAATGTTTCTTAACGCAATTCACACTTCTAGCATTCATTGCCACAAAATACGTTGATTCTCACTATCTTCAATGGCTTTCTGAGAGAAAAAGACCAAATCTATGACATCTTAAAATAAAAATACTAATAAATAATAAAAACAATTATGACTTGCATCAGTGTATACAGTGGTACCTCGGGTTACAGACGCTTCAGGGTACAGGCTCCGCTAACCCAGAAATAGTACCTCAGGTTAAGAACTTTGCTTCAGGATAAGAGCAGAAATCGTGCTCTGAAGGAGTGGTGGTGGCAGGAGGCCCCATTAGCTAAAATGGTGTTTCAGGTTAAGAACAGTTTCAGGTTAAGAACAGACCTCCAGAACGAATTAAGTTCTTAACCCGAGGTACCACTGTAATTCAATGTACCAGTGTAAAAAGGCGCAAAAAAATTCAAATCCATATGCTTCATTGAAAATAATAATAATAATAATAATTAAAATTAAAATTTCTACACCGTCCTCCTGGTAGATCAAGGAGTTCTAGAAATAAAGTACCGGTAGATTCTGCAAGCCTGTCCCTCTGTGAGCTGATTCAATGGGATTCCTACAGCAAATGCTCCAATTCTAATGTGTGGACATCCAGACTAAGTTTCCCTGCTAGCTGCAGTTAATTCGGGTTGGGAGGCAACACATGTGGGATGTCATGCAAGCACAATGGCTCCCCCAATGTTGGGAGCAACTCGGCGCATCTGCTGACAGCCCCAAGAGCCCTCCCTCCACCTTCCCAAATGGAGAGGAGGCAGGAGGGCTCCAGCATTCTGTCAGAGCCCAGGCACCTCCTTCCCAAAGCTCAGGAAGCTTCTGTCTGACTTAGGGAGACGTGATGCGTACACATGCAGCATCAAGATGTCACAAGTACAACATCATCCCACCCCTCATCACCCTTGCAAGCTGGTGCCTGTGGCCCTAACTGTTCTCCTGCCAAAAATTTCACCCCATGCCACTGCTCTCAATCCACATGAAAATCTAACATTGATGCTTCTGCAGTACAGTGAACTTGACCACAGTTCAGCCTTGATTGCAGCATTGTGGTGAGGTTAAGGTGGGATAAATTGGTGGTTAGCACAGAATCTAGGGGTGGGGAAGCCTACTATTCTTCTGACAAGATGGAGTTAGTCAAAAGCAGGGCTGGTGATTGATGTGGCCTGAAGCTCCAAGCACAGCCAGAAAGCCACAAGTATATAGAAGTGAGAAAGCCACCTTAGCCAAGGAACTCTTTATACACACCATCTACACTGCATGTCCCTGTGGTCACAAGGGGTGCTATTGTTAGCCTACTCTCCCCACCACAGTCTCTCACTGGTGCAGATAAGCACAGATCCAGTTCACAAGTGGTCTCTTGCAAACCCCGGACATGTCTTCCAAGCCACGTTAGTGACACCAAATGAAACAAACAAGCCACAACTGATTTTCCGAAGTCTCAGAGTCTGAAACTGCTTTCAAACATGTGGTGCCTAGCCCAATATAATCAGCTTCATTCATCAAGATCACAGCAAGGAAGTTTTAAGGTAATCTCCAGGAAAGCACAAACTGTTCATGAAGCCGTTTGCCCCCGGTGCAGTTGTGCCAGACAGTTGTGCCAGACAGCACCCTGTAGATATACAATGAGTGTAATGATTTCTTTGGTGCTGGCACTAAAATGGCATAGTCTTTTTTAAAAACAACAACAACAACAACAACAACCAATATGTGCAGCACTGCATGGGCTTTGTTTAATTACCTGCTTTCCTACTTCGTTCACACCCTGTGTCGCCTAAAGAGAATTGTGCCAATGAAAATATGCAAGGCCTGGGAACAAGCATGTAAATTCTTAAGTGAAAGGCAAACCTCCTTTTGCTCATTCTTCATTCAAAGATGTGCTGTGGCATTGTAAAGTCATGAGAGCTGTGAATAAGATCTATACTGCTTCTTCCAGTACATGTGTAAGAATGACTGGTGTCTTAAAAAGCAATGATTATTATCCCTTCCTCCAGTTTCTCGGGATTTCATTGTTGTTGTTTAGTCATTTAGTCGTGTCCGACTCTTCGTGACCCCATGGACCAGAGCACGCCCGGCACTCCTGTCTTCCACTGCCTCCTGAAGTTTGGTCAAATTCATGCTGGTAGCTTCGAGAACACTGTCCAACCATCTTGTCCTCTGTCGTCCCCTTCTTCTTGTGCCCTCCATCTTTCCCAACATCAGGGTCTTTTCCAGGGAGTTGGTAAATGCTAGCAGATGCCCTTGTATCCTAGCCACCACTCCTAGTTCCTGAAGACTGAGTTTGCTAGGAAGTTCTGTCTGTGGCCCATCTTTTGGGAAACAATGGGATATTGTGTTCCAGATCCAAATCTTGAAACAAACCTGCAAGTACAGTAGTTTCTCTCTTTCCCCAGAAAACAGTAGCCATGGTCAACTACAGTATCTACATTGCCAATGTTCTCCTGCCCCTATTGAAGATTCAATTATACAGCCCATTATGCATGTACCACCAACATACCATATAATGGCTTGAGGTTTCTTCATACTAAGAGTCATGGATTTCCCACACAATAACAACAGATGAGCCGTTTCATACACACCTATCTCAGTACCTCCAGTGATCTCAGTCTGCAAGACAGCAATTCATTCTGCAAATGTGTGCATCTTGATCATGGATCTGAAGTAAGCTGGTGTCTGTCAGCAGATACAAGGCTGCAGACAGAGTAATCAGGTCAAACTGAATCCAGCAGTCAGACTAGTAGCAAGCAGCAGCAGCAGAGGCAAGTCAGCAATCCCTGTCCCTTCCCTACCATAGTAATAATTTGCACCCGTGCTATAGTAAGTTTCTATGCAGAAGTCCGTGTTCCATAACCTTCCAAAAAAAGTATAAGATGTCAAATGTCCCCCTCTTCATGTTAGCCCTGTCTGGGTGAAGACTAAAACATGAAGGACAGCGAGGACATGCTGGCCTCCAGGTTCTAAGGACTTAACTATAGAGCTGCAAATATAACGTTTTAACTGTGTTTTAAGTGCATTATACAAATATGACACTAGATGGCGATGGTGAACGAATGACACACACACACACACACACGAGCGCATTTTTAAAAAATGTGTTTTCACAGCATTTTTCATATATATGTAAATTCCACCTAAATCACTTTAGGAACCTCCAAAAGTACAGAAATCTCCTTGCTTCAGAATGCTGCCCTGCAACTCACAGAAGGCTGTTAAGGACTAAAAAATAAATAAACGCTCTGAATATGCTCTGCAAAAAACCATTGTAAAGCTCACAATTGAAAATATCACTGAGTTGCGATTTCATCTCTACAGCGCCATTTGGTGCCACAGTGTTATAACACATTGATAATGCTGTATTTTGACTAATGTAGCTGAGTCAAAGGAGAAAAACACAAACTGGGGGAGATGGGAATTGTCAGCTTGCTGCTTCATGCGGTTGTCTTCATGTAAAATATGAACTGAACACCCAAACAGGACTACTGTGTACAAGATTAAATGGAATACAGTTATTGGACGTGCTGCTTGTCAGACTTAAACATGGGAAGTTATGGGTGCACATAAACTAAACCTGAACACTCATATTTACTGTAAGGATTGCCAACATGATTTGTGGCCCGTTAATAGGCAGTACTGCTTGCTACGGAAGTGCCCCCACATCTTCTAACATAATCCCTAGAACCCAGAGAGTATATATACACCAGCACTGAATTTTTTGACTTGCAGTCCTAAGGTTTCTTGGAGAGGTCTTTCCTAGTCTTGGCATTTGAGCAGCGAGAGGAGCCAAGGATTAAACCAGAGATCTTCTGCATGCAAAACATATGTTCTTCCAGCCAGCCCCTTTGCTGTGTTTGTAGGGCATGACAACAACAGGAAGAATGGATATACTGCTCTTTCCTTCATCTCTCGGATGTAGGAATGTGTATGCATCTGAAGAATTTGTCCAGCTATTATACAGTAATGCATCAGCAGCAGAACAGAGCTTTCTTTAGAATATCAATCTTACCTCCACGCATACTCCATTGTAGCTTCAAGGAAATCCTTAGCAAACCACAGAAAAATCAACTGTCCAGCTCAAGCAGAAAGCACTTAAAATAAAAGCTTCCATTCAGGTGGGCATGTTATCTTTTTATTCTCTCTTATACCACTTCTCTGAGCATCTGCTTCAAGAGCCTTTCAGCTGTTTAGTAAGGAGACCACACATTACACAAACCACAGCATTCACAGCACAGTTTCCATAGTAACCATCTTATTAAAGCAGCCATCTGCTTTAAATATTAAACTTCATAAGACCATCATGGCTTTAAAACAATATCACATGTTCATGAAATATTAAGACGGGGAACAAAGGGCTGCAAAGAAGAACTTCTCCTGATTTTATTTTATTTTAAAGTCTGATGGATTATCCTGGAGTTTGTTCTGACTCTTTAGAAACATAAATGTGTAAATGTGTAACAAATCCATAAATATACCTACTGCAAAAGCAGTCTCTCTCTCTCTCTCTCTCTCTCTCTCTCTCTCTCTCTCTCTCTCTTATTTTAGCATATTCACAGAGCAAGCAAACAAAAACTACATAAGTAGGGACTTTCTGAGGTGATTTTTTTAAAAAGCAAATTTAAACATATTTCATTTTAATAATCATTCATTCTTTATCACTTTTTAAGTACCAGATCTCATGAGCATTGCAAAAGAAGTGTTTGAGACAATGGGGAACAAGATAGGTGTTCCTCTCCTGCACTGTTACATAATGAATAATTTTAAAGGTCTCATATTGTGCACAATCAATTTACTAGGAGATCATCTGTGAAGGATAGAATTACAACACAATGTCAAGTCTTCTTTCCAAATAAAGTATGAGGTCTGGAACCTTTAAATACTTTATCAGCAGCAATTCAAATTCAAATAGCAACCTGCTTTACTTAATGGTGACTTCAAGTTTAGATTTTATTATCATTTATTGAATTTATATACCGTCCTATACTTGGAGGTATAGGACGGTTCACAGAAAAGGACGGTTCACAGAAAAGATCAACATAAAACCCACAATATATATAATCAAAAGAGCCACATTTTAAAGGGGCATAGGATGTCTATCAGACCAACCAAAGGTCTGGTTAAAAAGGAATGTTTTTTGCCTGGTACCTAAAGGTGTATAATGAAGTTGCCAGGTGAACTTAACTGGGGAGAGTATTCCACAGATGGGGAGCCACCGCAGAGAAGGCCTGTTCTCCTGTTACCACCCTCCTGACCTCTTCAGGAGGAGGTACATGAAGAAGGGCCTCAGAAGATGACCTCAGGGTCTGGGCAGGTTCATATGGGAAGAGGCGGTCCTTGAGGTATTGCAGTCCTGAGCAGTTTTATTTCACTGCGTTTTGTCTTCTCTATTTAAATGCAGTCATTTTGTTCACTGACATTTCATACTGTTTGGTTATTGGAGGAGTACTATCAATTTTTGTTTTGTTTTGTTTTGTTTTTTAAATACCCATAGAAGCAACAAAGGTCCGTATAGTAAAAGCTATGGTTTTCCCAGTACTGATGTATGGAAGTGAGAGCTGGACCATCAAGAAAGCTGATCGCCGAAGAATTGATGCTTTTGAATTATGGTGCTGGAGGAGACTCTTGAGAGTCCCATGGACTGCAAGAAGATCAAACCTATCCATTCTGAAGGAAATCAGCCCTGAGTGCTCACCGGAAGGACAGATCGTGAAGCTGAGGCTCCAATACTTTGGCCACCTCATGAGAAGAGAAGACTCCCTGGAAAAGACCCTGATGTTGGGAAAGATGGAGGGCACAAGGAGAAGGGGACGACAGAGGACGAGATGGTTGGACAGTGTTCTTGAAGCTACCAGCATGAGTCTGACCAAACTGCGGGAGGCAGTGGAAGACAGGAGTGCCTGGCGTGCTCTGGTCCATGGGGTCACGAAGAGTCGGACATGACTAAACGACTAAACAACAACAGCAAGAAGCAGTGAGCGATTTCTGCCCTAGCCCTCAGGAAGCAATGGCCTAAGCAACGGGTCCTGCCCTACACACAGTGTTTATCAAAGTCCAGCAAAAGGGTTCCTTTTTCAGTTTTCCTTCTTTTCTGCTCCATTGCTGTTCTCCCCCTTTTTTCTTTTGAAGTAAGGTTATCTAAGGCAATACATTCTTTTCAGATAGTCAGATGCACCACTTCTTGAGGACTACTCCGGAGTCATTCAGCAGTGAAGAACTTCAGAAATAAGAGGTTTGCAACTCAAGACTGCTGTATTCCAAAAAGGAATCCTCTCTTCCTCTTGAACTCAATCCATGTTTGAAGCACAGGAACTTTTGCTCGCATCAGTCAAGCAACTCAGAGGCCTATGGGCCACTGCTGTGTCCTGCCATGCCTTGATGCACTTTCAAGCAACATTCTTCCACAGATACAAAATTACAAAGTAGTCTCTCAGTTCTGCCCTCAAATACCTAAGATCCACTTCTTCAAAAGCAAAGGCGGAAGAATAATTCAGCTCTTAGGTGCGGCTTCTGCTAAACCAGCTATTCAGGATTTCTCTTTCTTCTACTGTTTAGATGACAAACCCATGACAGCGTCTGTATTTATTCTGAGATATTAATCTAAACTGACACATCGTGCTTGCCTTCCGGCAGAAACCTCTTTCCCAATGTCCTGCACATCTATCAATCCTATTCTCTAAAAATTAAGCTCTGCAGAATCCCCAATAATCTCCAAAGCACTTTGGCAGCTAAGTGCAAGGGGCAAAGTCCTCATGAGCATTCATTTATACTTATTATTATTATTATTATTATTATTATTATTATAGCCGCCTCACATTGTTAATCAGGCTTTGCAATAATGATAATACTGGTGAAATAATAACAAGTGGTCTGTAACACTTCAAGCAAGGACTCCCATGCTTCCTTGATTCTCTGTTCTAAAACACCGCACAGAGAAAACAAGTTGCCACACCTAGCCTTCTCCCTGAAAAATGCTACTCTTCTACATGTAGGGAATATCCTTCCCTATGCAGAAACAGCCATCCAGTCAACCTGCAGATTGTATCTCAAGTCACAACACACAAGACATATATTTACTCACAGAAATATGTTTACCGTCTCATCTCAAAACAGCATGCATTTCTCTTGTAGTACTTTTGCGATAAGAACTGTCAGGAACTACAGTGGTGCCCCGCAAGACGAATGCCTCGCAAGACAAAAAACCTGCTAGATGAAAGGGTTTTCCGTTTTTTGAGGTGCTTCGCAAGACGAATTTCCCTATGGGCTTGCTTCGCAAGATGAAAACGTCTTGCGAGTCTTGCGATTTTTTTCACTTTTTTCTCCCTTTTTCTAAGCCGCTAAGCCGCTAATAGCACTAATCCGCTAATAGGGTTGCTTCGCAAGACGAAAAAACCGCAAGATGAAGAGACTCACGGAACGGATCCTTTTCGTCTTGCGAGGCACCACTGTATATCTTGTTAACCACAGTGTTTCCCAATTGGCAAACTATTGTAGACTTCCTGTTTTTTCAAAAGTCAAGCCATGGACCCTCTACTTTCAAAAATGTTGATATCTTGGTGGCAGTTTTGGTTATGTGAATGCTGCATGTCCCAGCACAAAACTGGGTTGTGTGTCTTCCAGAGCCATGTGAGAGCACAGTGGTCCCTAAACACATATTTTTGGGCACCATGATCTCCCATGAGATGCGCGTCTGGCCACAGCCTCACACATTTCTGGGCACTGTGCTCTCACGTGAGAGCATGCTCTCTGAAAAATGGGATGTGACAGACAGTTGATGGGTATGTGTCACGGACCCCCTGGGTGGGTTACACAAACCCCCCGGGGTCCACAGACCCACAATTGGGGACTGCTGTCTTAGTAGATTCACAGCACAATCCTAACCATTTCTATTTAGGAGTAGGTCCTATTGAATTCAATTAGGTTTACACCCAGTTAAGTGGGGTTAGGACTGCAGCCTTACCATTCCAAAAACTTGTGGAAACCATTGGGATTCTGGACATTATATGTAATTTTAGCATGCAATGTTAACACATGTTTTTGACAGAATAATGCAATAGTAGAGTTGGAAGGGACACCTGTTGGAAGTCCAACCCCCTAAAATGCAGAAATCCTGCCCACAGCTCGAAACACATACCTTCTGGTTAACGGCCAGACCCACTGTCCCACTGCTAAATTGTTTTAAAATTACTGGTTTTATGGTGTGTTTTTTTTAATGTAACTTGCTTTTAATGTTTGTTTATATATGGCTTTTGTAAAGTGCTTGGAGTTTTTCTACCTCAAGTAAGCAGTATATAAATTTAATAAATAAATAATTTTAATAAAGAAAAAGAAAAGAAAAGAATATGGTGCCCCTTCAGGCAATCATGTTGTCTGACCATGGCAGTCAGAACTGTAGTACCTAACATAAGACAGGGATGGGGTGGGGGATAGAATGGTAATTGAGTCCATTCATATGTCTTGAACTGAAATCTGTCAATTACATGAAGATGTTGTTTTCAGGTTGTTTGAGTCAAAGTTAAAACTAAAGGTTTGGGTTTTTTTGTTTTGTTTTTTAAGAGAGAGAGAGATTCATACCCTGGGAGAAGTACTTCAGGAGTTTCTTCACACACTTGACTGGATTACAGTGGTACCTTGGGCTACAGACACTTCAGATTACAGACGCTTCAGGTTATAGACCTGGAAGTAGTACCTCGGGTTAAGAACTTTGCTTCAGGATGAGAACAGAAATCGTGCAGCGGCAGCGGAAGGCCCCATTAGCTAAAGTGGTACCTCAGGTTAAGAACAATTTCAGGTTAAGAACGGACCTCCAGAATGAATTAAGTTCTTAACCCGAGGTACCACTGTACGTGGAAAACACTTTGAGAAAGATGCCATTCTTAACTGAATTCTGTATGCCAGTTAATGCAAAATGTAAAGCTGTATGTGTCTCCTCAGAAGTAAGACTCATTCAGTTCAATGGGGCTTGCTCTCAGTTAAGTGGGCAGGGAACTGGGGGCATGGAATTTCAATTCTGTGCAATGGCTTGCTGCTTGTTTTATTCCTCCAGTCTCTTTTTAAATAAAACTTTTTTTTATAAGGGTTTGGCTGTGGTTTTAGTCAGAGTGTATTTTTAAAAAGAGTGTAGTGAGCTGAGTAAAGCATTTAAAATTAGCTTAATGCCATGGGGTGGCAATAATTAAACTGCCACTTGTTATCTGATATCTATGAAACAAGAACTGAAACACATTAGCAGCCAACTCAGTTTCAGGAGGTGAACTAAAAAGATGCAGCACAGATTTGACTGGCAGTTCCAAAGCCTGTATAAATCTAGAGAATCTGAACAAAACAAGTCTGGAAAAAAGAAAAGATAGGTAATGAGAAGCAATTTCTGACAGCAGAGCCACAGTTGTTCCCAAATTTTAAAAAAATCATGCTTCGCTTACATCCCAAAGTGTTACTTTTATGGCTTGCTAAGAGTAAAGACTGTCACGATGTGGTATAATTAACAATTGCCCACTCTCAAGAGTGTTTCTGGGAATGTCTTGCATTGGACATGCAACTTTCTGGTGATTCATGTAATCACCCAATGGGAAGCCTCCCAGCCTCCCTTGTGCTCAGTGAGTGATCATCATTGATGAAATGAGGAGGGGGAGAATTATGTAGGCCACGTTGAGCTCCTTAGAGAAAAAAGTGGGGTACAAATGTAGCAGATAACAAAGCAAGAAAATCTGTTCATTCATCAAGGGACATGAGAAGTTTGATCATGGGCATCATCAATTTAAGGATACTATATGCATCACATTCTTAACAGAGCTGCAAAGTAAAATTCTGCACTCACTTCAGGGTGGGAATCCAAACAAAATGTGGTCTCATGCATAGCTCAGCACACACTCTTCATTGTCATCCTGCATGCACTGAGAAAGCTCAATAAGTACTGTTTGTCTAATTAAGGACCCATTTTGGCCAACAGTTTCATCATTATCTTACACACAGCAGCACGGATGCCCCCACTGTTTGTTTTTAGGCCCAGCAAAACCACTTCTATTTACCCAGGCTTTTGATCCTTAATTGGAAGAGTAACTGGCTAAGTCTGTGTCCCTTTTTTTTTTTACTCGCCCCTTTAAGTGGGGTAGTAGGATTTGTCCCCCTCCCCCTACACACACCACTTCCTTTTCTAAGATATTCATGGCACATTTACAAACTTCATGTATGGCATACTGAGTGGTTGATTAGCCTGAGCAGATCCCACAGTCTTCATAATTAAAAATGGAAGTGTGCAAAACCCTGATATCCACAACTGATATTGCACAAAGATAATTACACGACAAAGTCTTCTGCATATGAAATCCATATGTGGAACTGTGGAATGAATGTCTTTTTTTATTTTCCACCAATACCCGTTCTTTCCAACATGGAATTGTAAAAGTGGCAAACGGATTCTAATAAAGAATCTGAGACAAGTCCTTTCAGAAGAATATGTCACAACACGAGCTCCTTTCGTACTTTTATAAAATGTTCCAAGTCACTACACACTCGAAGAAACGGAAGCTTACGACGATGAAGAAAGCGCCATCAAATTTATTCTGAGTTGCCTGAAACGCTTATTCAGGCTAGTTAGCGGCTGCATGAGTAAAGTTACGTGCTCACATACCCAACGTGCATTTTCCTAGCATGTGTGTTTCCCCACCTCCCGCCCAACTGCTCTGTTGAGTCTACGCCAACATCCGTGATCCAGGTCATTTTAGTGAGCCTGATACAGCACTTGCTAGCTGTTACATAACTGCCCTCAGGAATTCTGGGATCGTGTTTGTAAACACTACAGCCATGTGCGCGAAGCCACGTTGCGAGACATCAGAATGACCTGGAACGCCTGCTTTCGAGGTAAACCCTGACACTACAGTGTTTGTACATCCGAGCTGCGCTGCAAGGCGAAGACCAGCCTGTTCCAGTCTATTTTGCCCTAGCAAGTTTCATCACCGGTGCCCACAAATGGCCCACAAATGTCAATCAATTCATGCTGCCAGGCATTTTTCTCCCAAAGAGAACTTCAAAGCAAGGTCTCTTCAATTCAGGGACCAAGAGCTGTGCTTTCTACTTCCAGCATTGGTTGATTTGATATATACAATAGGCAAAGAAATGATATGAGTACCACAAGGATACACAGACATTTAACAGTATAAATGCAGCAGCACAGAACCAGGCTTTCAGTGTTTAAAGGAGGAGACATTTACGGTAACTAATTCCACTCATTACAGTTGTATGGAAAACACACAAACAAAGCTCTATCACTTCCCCTCTTTTTTAGAGAAGCTTTCCTTTTGAAAAACAGCTGAAGGGGTTCACTGAAAATGTTATTCATAATCATGTACATTAAATGTTCTACTAATGTATCCAGGCAAATGGAAAAAGGTGGGGGGGGGAGTGAATAGATTTGCCTCTGCCAAGCTATTTTAAATGCAGCTGCGAATCCCATTTGCTTTTGACCTTTACTGCAAGAGGAGAGAAAAGGATGGAGTTAAAACGTTGCTAAGCCCTGCTGAGTTTGCATTTCTTCAGATCGTTTAAGCCAGGAATAAGAAGGAAAATAGGCGAGGCCCGCCCCAAACTAAAACAAAGGGAGAACGTTAGAAAAGACAACAATATTTTTTTTCTTTTGCAGTAAGGTAACATGTCATTTGGAAAATCAAAGAGAAAAGAGTTCTAGAACTCTCAGCAATCAAGAAATAAACTTTCAGTAGAAGAGATATAAGAAGTGTGGGGTTTAACCATAATGCGATACAACCTCAGCGTACACTTACCTGGAAGCAAGACCCATTGAATAAGGGTGTTCTAATTAATTAATTAATTTGTTAGTTGCTTTATCTTGTCCAAGGCAATCCAAAGTGAATTACAACCAACCAACCAACCAACCAACCAGACAAAAACAACCCCCGCACACATAGATGCATCAAAACCAGCGGAAGGAAACAGATTTTTTAAAACCCCACTCACTTCAAAATTATAACTCTCATTTGCCCACAAATTCTTGGAGATTCTAGGAATGAAAGCGGGGGGTGCCAAGAGGAGGATGGCAAACAACAACAACAACTCAACAACAACAAACCCCCCTTTGGTAACAGAATTTCTTTCTACTGCAAACATTTATCCAAGAACTGATTGGATCCTATGAGTGAGCCTATGTCTCCAGCATTCAAAGTTGCTTCCATCCTTGAGAAATATGGATCACTCATGAGATCCAAGCAGTTATCGGAGAAAAGGAGAATCACCTTCCCAAACAGTACCAGGCATTGCTTCATGAGACATTCTCACAGACCTTCAAGAAATTAAAGAGAACTGCAGACACCACATCTCTCTTCTGAGTAAGCATGCTTAGGATAGCTGCATGATGGTCTTTGCCCCTGTGAAAAGCATTTGCTAATGGCTGGCTAAAATGAATATGTTCTGAGATGGGTGCATGAAATGGGTGTTTGAAAGTTGGTGCCGCCATATGTGACACACTGTCTGAATCTCTGACAGCATACCCTGCTCAAACAACTATGAATGTGTCGCAGCCTGCTCACCTTAAAAAAAAGGTAAAGGACCCCTGACAGTTAAGTCCAGTTGCAAACGACTCTGGGGTTGCAGTGCTCATCTCGCTTTACTGGCCGAGGGAGCCGACATTTGTCCACAGACAGTTTTTGCAGGTCATGTGGCCAGCATGACTAAGCCACTTCTGGCGAAACCAGAGCAGCACACGGAAATGCCTTCCCACCTTCCCACTGCAGCGGTACCTATTTATCTACTTGCACTAGTGTGCTTTCGAACTGCTAGCTTGGCAGGAGCAGAGACCAAGCAATGGGAGCTCACCCCATCGCGGGGATTTGAACAGCCAACCTTCTGATCAGCAAGCTCTAGGCTCAGTGGTTTAGACCACAACACCACCCGCATCCCACCTTACCACTCCTCACACCTGTAAAGCACTTTAAAACCGTAACAAGAAAATCACTGCAGTAGCAAAAAGTTTGCCTGCGTTTTTGGTTGGAAGAGTTAAAATGTTTAGACTACAATTCTGGACAGCTAATCTGCTACAGCATGCTCTTCTGTGCGATTTATGCAGCCCTACTGTGTGTGCATGACTCCAGCCTGGGTTAAAGACTGCTGATTCGAGTGTTTAGCATTTCCCCCCATAGATCCAAATAGCAAGGACGCACCCAGCATTACTTTCATATGTTTGCAGTTGTCTGCAGACTATTAGTCCTTTCGGAAAGCAGAAACTACGTCTACTCCCCATGGCACACAAGGTTTGCACTGGCCGGTTCCAGTTCTTTGTCAAGCGGTGAAGCTTCTATTTTTGGCTCACCGCAGATGACCTTGCTGTAAGCTACAGAGCTGAATGTCGCCTAAACAAAAGGAGATTATTAAGGGGGGGAAAGCAGGGAGGGAAAAGAACCCTGAGTATTGTGGAATACTCCAAGCAGCCTATAACAAGGTTATGATGGCTGTGGGCGATAGTAAAAATGGAGGGGAAAGTAGACCATTGCGGGTGAACGCTGCCGACTCGCGAACTGTTGCACCCGCCAGACTGTTACGCAACAGCTCTTGGGAATTCTGGGAGGGTGTTTGTAAACAGTCAGACATGTGCGCAAAGTCCACGTGGTGCTGACTGAGGCTGGATTGGAAGAAACTCTGAATGGAAAGAGCAGCTTGGTCTGCAGCATTGAAGGGAAAGCAAGTTGGAGCCATGCGTCTCGGGGCCTTCCTGGAGAGCAAAATGTTGCAAAAAGTGTGCATCCCATCACAGTGGCAGACATTTCCTAGAACAGTTAGCTGCTTTCTCCAAAGCAAGACGAAAACATGTGCTAACTATTGAGGAAAGAAATCAGAAGGAACTGTATAAGGAGTGAACAAGCTACGATGTAACTTTCTGTAACTCAAGTACAGGCAAAGGAACGTTAGCAACAAATTTAAAACAAGTATCCTCATGAAAATAAAGAATACTGATTGCTGTAACGAAGATACTGAAATTTATTTTCAAAGTTTCAGCTTTCACACAAAAGACACTGTTCAGTGGTTTCCAATAGGATACCTGGTCCTATCTGCATTAATTTCTAATGAAGTCCCTTGTGGGTTCATGAGTATCTACTTCCAAATATATAGACTTGACGGTTGCAGCATTTGGGCACAGTGAGTATGACACTCTGCTTGAATATATTTTGTTTCTCTGTCCACTATACCCAGACACCTGGAAGGTTGCAATCTCAAACTACTAACTTGAAAGTGACTTCAGTCCAACAGGGCAATACTTGTCAATATGGTTTGAACAATGCAAGAAGTCATTCTGTCATTGAACTTGTCCTATCTTTGGACTGGTAAGCAACCTACAGGTGCTAAGTCTGAACTAATTAATGGTGTCATTGCATGTGGTATGTGATGTATACAAGTCAAAGAGCATACAGGTTTAATAAAAAAAACCAGAGCCCCTTGTTTATTGAAGTTATCCCCTAACTGATACTTTTAATTGTGGTTATTACTTCATAGTACAATTATTTTTGACAGAAGCATGCACTTCAAGAAAAAGCCAGGTTGGACTGCGCCCCCCCCCCCCCAATCTGTTTGGTGTTCTTTTGGCTTCAAGTCTTGCATTCATTCATCTGCCATTAAAAAGCCACAAATGAAAATTAAAGATGTAGTGCAAGAACTAAAAGGGAAATCTAATTTCAAGAACTAAGGCCAGTTTACCTGGCATCACAGATTTGGATTTAATGTATGGGTAGAAAGTCAACAGGTAATATTTATTTTCCTGTATAAAGTTATTGGGTTTTCAGTTCCTGCCTCTAAAACAACTTATTTCAGCAAGCACTGAGTGTTAAACTTATTAGAAATCTGCAGTAGAACTATAGTTAGATTATAGATAGATAGATAAACACAACACATTTTTCAAGCTGAGTTGTGGACAATTTACTTTTCAAGGGAAACCCCTTTACACCTCAGTGGACCAGCTATGGACTCATACATTCTGGTACTTCCACATGCTAAGTTTTTTACCATGATAGTAGCATTCTTGTGCAAGGCAAGCCAGCACGTCATATATCCATAAGCTAGACAAATACTTCGTCAATGCCAGTTAGTCCAAAGGTACCGACACGTTTAGCTCATTTAGCCTTTGTGAAATGCCAGCAATAGTATCTCCAAGCCAGCATGGTACCAGGTCTCTCTTCTGTTACCCACTTCCTATTTCACTTAGGCTTGTACCCATCAACAGTGGGGAAGTGGATAATGAGAGGTGCCCAAGAACTAGAGCTGTTTCCTTCCACTTCAAGTTCAGCACTTTGGAGCAAGCCCTAGCTCCCATGTGCAAACAACAGGGTAAAAATATAACCCAAACAATAATTATTCCCTGTTAGTACTGCATTCGAGCCCAGATTGCCTTTCATCTTCAGACATAGCTCATGGAGCCTCCACAGCTAACTTTCCAGTGGGTCCCTTCAAACACAAGGATTTTGTGGAACAATAAAGCATTGTAAGCCACCCAAAGAACTCTGGTTCTGTGATGGCACAGAGTTGCCATAAATAAGTAAACAAATGAGGGATTAATTATAGGAGCAGAAATGTGCACAATCTAGCATTGCTATCCAATCTTCTCTAGCACAATTATTACTTTATTGGATTACAACTCTCTCTTTTTATCTTAGCATCTCCATTTACTCTATTCACCACTTCCCATTCTATATACTAGCTTAGTGAAAAGGAAGTGATGTAACAGGAGTGAGTAATCTATATTCCTCCAGATGTTGTTGAAATGCATAATCCCTTACCGCTGGCCATGTTAGCTGTGGCTATTGGGTATTGCAGTCCAACAACATCTGGAAAGCCACAGATCCCCCCTCCCCAGTTGTATAGACCATTAACTATTCTCTCAGTGTGATCACCGCCCCCCCCCCAGAAAAAAGTGCATTTAGGCTCATTTTATAAAGCACACTTTCTGCACAAGACTCTAGCAAAAGCTTCACAATTCAATCAGAAACTCAAGACTAAAAGTCCATCTAGACCTCTAGCTGACTATACGTGCAGGGTAAAGGAATCATTCCAGAATTTTAGACAAGAGAATTAATTATCTGCGGCTGCAGCCAAAATGCCTTTCTCCCATATCCTGCTGCCTGCTTGGCAACTTATTCTCTGTAATACATTGTGCAAGACCTGAACTAAGCTGTCATTTGGGGCAATTCCAGCCAAGAGATGTATATTTGTTGTAGGTTCCTCACCTGGCAAGTCAACAAAGCAATCACCTCGCTTTTAATAGACTAATGGCACAGTTCTTTCAGATGAACAAATATCAAGCTCTACACAGTTTCTTATGCTGGAGCAGAGAACAGAAAATGTGCAAGTGTACACCATCACAATAATAAATGCATGGGTATCAATATATCCAGTTAAGTAATAAGCCCTCTCCAGGCCAGCACTCTTCCTCGCCCTTCTACATTACAGAGATAATTTCAATAATATGAATTAATTAATCATTTCAAATAGAGGAGGGATACACACACAAACCCTTTTTTAAAAAGGTGCAAAGCTGTTGACCCAACTCCTGCTTTCGTGTTTTAAACCTCTTAAAAGCTCTGCTTCAAGATCTGTGGGAGAACCCCTTCTTGGCATCCCATTACTGGCTGAAATTCACTGTGATGTGGAATAGTGCCTTCTCAGTGGTGGCACCAGTTTCATGGAATATCCTCCCCTCTGTGATAATGGCTGGCCCCTGATGCATTAAGAACTAGCCCATCTCATTTGGAGCACATTAATGTAGTGAGGCCAGACACTAATAGGGTCTTGCCTGCTGTAGGATTAGAACTGCATGGGGAATTTTATTTAGCATTTCAGGAAATTTTCCATTGTAGTGGTTTTATTATCCTGATCTGCGGTGTATGTTACATACACTGGAATCATTACACATTGAAGGGTGGGGTACAATTTGAAAGAGAAATTAAAACAATACATCGAAACACTTCTAAGGGCAGGTTCATATAGTCAAGGACATCACTTGGGTATGGGATGCCAATGAAAGTATGAACGGACTCCATTTAGAAACACGTATGTAACTCCTATAGATACACACATCAGTGGTTGATTCACACATGCCAGTCAGACCACTCCTGAACATGTGAACTAGACCTAAGAGTCCGTGTCCATAGATCTCCACACTACATGTCGTCCTCTATTGCACACTTCCTTCTGTGAATAAGCAGTCACAGCTATCCAGACATTATCACCATTACGGCTATAGGGGAACCCCAAGCAAATCTGTTTAGTTTGCTTGGGGGCAAGAACGGCAGGTGATATACCCTTCTTGACAGAAGAACTACAAACTATAATTCAAAGTCTCCCGCTCATGTAAGTATTTTTCATGCCTGGCAATGGCAGGTGGTGGAGCTCTGCAAAATATGTGGAGCTTTGCCTTCTCCATTTACATGATGTATATGGTGTGGCTGTTTATGTATTCAGGGCTATTGCGTAGGATTGCAGCCACAACCTCCAGTGTTGCATATTATCTGGAGTTTCAGCATAACTGGATTTCCTTGCAGATCTGCTTCAAGTCCCATTTTCCTTGTGCAGAGGAAAACAATTTCAAATGCCAACGATTAAGAACAAGAACGGTTCTCAGCTGTTCTAGAATATATCTACAATACTGGCTGCATTCACACGCCATGGTAAACCATAGGACAGGGGACACCAGAAATGTGCTTTGCTTGCTGAAGCTCCATGATTCAATCTCTACTATCTTCAGGTAGGGCTGGGAAAGACTCTTGTTTGAAACCGAGTGTGTTCAGATCAAAGCTCTTCTTGCACTCTATACTGTTGCAATCCTTACAAGAATCCAGAAGACAGGGGAGTAGGAAGAAAGACTTACATCAGTGGTATAGTACATGCTTTGCAGGCAGAAATCCCACGTTCAGTCCCTAGGAATTCTGGGCAGGGCTGGGAAATATTATTGCCTTAAACTCTGGAGAGTCACCACCAGTCAGTGTTGAATGCTAACCTAGATGGACCAGTGGTCTGACTTGGTTAAGGCAGCTATCCTATGCATTTGGGCTGGGGTTGAGGCCAAGGGAGTAGTTTGTCAGAAGCCAATTCATGACTTTAGGGCAGGGTTTCCCAAATATAAGTCTCCAGCTGTTTTTGAACTACAATTCCCATCATTCCTGACCACTGATCCTGCTAGCTAGGGATGATCGGAGCTGTAGTCCAAAAACAGCTGGAGACCCAAGTTTGGGAAACCCTGATTTAGGACAGTAGCACGGCTAAAGGGGGGCGTTCCCAATTCATAGCACAGTATCTTCATCAGTAAACTAGACATGGGTTAAATCAGTCACCAGCCCTTACAATTTAGGCTTCTTAAATCTTACACTGATTATTAGAATCTTTACAACTACACCTGTATCTGTGAGATGCTTTGTATTTCAGTAGCATCTTCAGTTAGTGATTTTTCAAATAAATTTAAAAGACTTAAGTTTCCAGAGGTCAACTGAAGTGGATTTGTTGTTACCTGCAGTTCAGATTAAAATGACAACAGAGCTATAATAGGTATGTTCAAATCTCTCTTCAGCTTCTATCCATCTCTGATTCACACTGCAGTCAGTTTTTTATGATTCATAATGCATCCCACTGCGTTTCAGAACCAGATCAAACAAATAGCCTTTCTAGATGATGTCATAACATTAAGAACTGGCAAAATGCCTTCACAGCAGCCAGAGAGAACAAGACAAATCAATAGTTTATCTTGTTTGGCAAAATAATTTGAGATTGTGTTTTCCAGCATTGTTCAAAAGAACCACCAATTCTTTTCGAAACTTAGCAAGGGCTCAAAAGTGGACAAAGGGGAGAAAGAGTGAGAAAGAAAACAAAGGAGAAAAACAGCACAGATGGAGCTAGCATTGATCTTGTACCAAAGCTGACCCAGTTGTGGCACTGGTCGTTGTTAAAAGGCTATGCTGCAGCAACGGCAGTTGTGAAGAATGCTTTGGAAACTCCAAAATGCCATCACATAGAATTCTTCTGGGTGGTGACAGACACAGTAAATCTAGACTGCCTCTGTCCATAAAGACATAAGTGCTAACTTTCTGTATTGGATTAAATGTCTATCTAATCTAATCCACTTCTGACTGCTAGAGCTCTCAAGTAGATGCCCTGGGGAAGTTCACAAGCATGGTGTTCTGGGAATAGCCATTAGCCGTTCCTTATAATTTGGCCCCAGTATCTAGTAGTCAGCGATATTTTACCACTGGGCATGGCATAATATGCACATTTAGTTGGTATGTGTAATAGCTAATGATACATTTACCTTCCATGAATTAATCTAACACCAGGGCCCACCTTGCCACACACAGAGGCTTTCAAAAATACCTCCGGATGCTTGAATTCCATGGAGAAGCTTTCAAGTTACATATCCAAGCTCAAAAGTGCCCTGGAGAAAACAGCCGGGTGTAAGTGAAATAAACATGGAGAATCTTCATCCCAGAGCAGCTATGAACCAACCAGGCCTTACAGATTTCCAGTTCCTAGAAGTTTAAGTTGCAATGGCTCTAATGTGGTGTCGTGGTTAAGAGTGGTGGACTCGTAATCTGGTGAACCAGGTTTGTGTCCCCGCTCCCCCACATGGAGCTGCTGGGTGACCTTGTCACACTTCTCTGAAGTCTCTCAGCCTCACTCACCTCACAGAGTGTTTGTTGTGGGGGAGGAAGGGAAAGGAGATTGTTAGCCACTTTGAGACTCTTTCGGGTAGTGATAAAGCGGGATATCAAATCCAAACTCCTCTTCTTCTTCTTCTACTTGGTGACATGGCCATAACAATCTCTTTCAAGAAGATTGAAACAGAGTAGGCACTCTGCTTCTTGCATGTAACCAAACAACTTTGTAACCAAAGTGTTCATTACTATAATGCCATTGACAATCCCTTAGGAAGTATAATCGTACTTTGGAAGTCGAACGGAATCCATTCCGGGAGTCTGTTCAACTTCCAAAATGTTCAGAAACCAAAGCACGGCTTCCGATTGGCTTCAGGAAGCTCCTGAAGCCAATCAGAAGCCCCGTTGGACATTCGGCTTCCAAAAGAATGCTTGAAAACCAGAAGACTCACTTCCGGGTTTTGATCGTTCAGGAGCCGATTTTTTCGGGAGCCAAGGTGTCTGAGATCCAAGGTATGACTGTACAGTGAATACAACATGCATACAGCCCACATCTACATGGTGGGAAGTCACTAGCAGTATATTACATCCATGCTGCATCATCTGCATGAGCTTCCTATTGATTCCAGGCCCAAGTCAAGGTGACAGTTTTGACCTAGAGTCTCATGTATGGCTCAAGAGAATCATGCCTGCATCTTATCACAATCCTTGACTATAATGGGGAAAACTAAATTTAGTAACCAAGTTTAGCATCTCACACAGAGATGATTTTTTAGCAACTGCTTCTCAGAAGTTGCTCAGCAAAGTCACAGTTTTTCTTTATCTAGCTGTTGGGGAGTGTGGGAAATATCTCTTTTAGTCTCATATCTGTTTACCTGCCCTTAAACAATTGACTAGCCCACAGATCTACTGACAGCAGCATACACACATTCCAATCCAAAAAATTAAGGTTCTGGTAAATCATAGAATCACAGAATTGTAGAACAAGAAAACTTATTTACATGAAACATGAAAAAAATCTCTTTGCTCTCTTCAAAATCAGCAATATTGCCCTGAACAGAACGTTTTGCCAATAGTTATCTTATCCTTGCAGGGAATTAAAAAGTGAATGTACTCCCCATCACTTTAAGGATTCCATTTCCCCTTTGCGCATTTATTATCAAGAAAGAAATTATTTCTCAATCTTTCATTAGCAATGTGAATACTCTAGAGTTGGCATGGACAGTGAACATCCCATGGACGTTGGGGAAAGTTGTCTTGTCTTTTTAAGTAGCCAGTGGGTTTGATCCAGACTGGCAGTGAAGTCCTACATGTGTCTATTCATGAGTAACCTTTAATTAGTTCAATGAGACTTGCTCTCAGGGTAATTGTGTTTAGGAACACAGTCTGTTAGCTGAACTTGAGTTCCACTGAAATCAGTGTGAAAAGTTAGCCATAGTTAAACCTCAGCAAGTTTAATAGAAATAAAGCACAGCTAACTTATGGGTTGGTCCAGCCCATAAGGTTAAAACTGCACTGTACCAATCAAGTAGCATCCTAAGTAAAACAGCAATCCCAGCAGAACAAGCACTTAGGCAAGCTGCAACAAAATAGTGGTGTTCGCCACATCTACATTTATGAAACCTTGAGGACAGAGATGCTTTTGAGAAGGGCAACCAGTTTTAGTTGGTCCTGCAGGAATAATGTACTGATTTCGAATGGCAATTTCAGTGCTACACATTATTTTGAAACTCAAGACAATCACCATGACTCTAAACATGTTTGCTTAGAAGCAAGCCCTGCTGAGATTAGGATTGCAGCCACAGTCACTTCACATTGCCCTTTTGCCATTCAAAATTGAGTAACAATTGAACAACCATAACAATTTATCAGGGCACAACACTTTTGGCATAACAAAGTCTAAGACTAGGAACCTCATTTCAAAAATGAGGTTTGTATATGCAGAACAATACAATAAGTGAAAGGTCCCAGAAGTAATAACAATAACATGCTTTATCTCTAGAAGGGCAACATTCTGATAAAGTTGTTCACTGTTTATTCTGATGATATGCAGTAACCTAGAACTCTTATCGTATCCACTAGGATGTTCAACAATGGAACTTTTAAGGGAAAAAGTCATTCACTCTACAGTATATATTATGTATACATTTTGCTAAGCTAAAGGTTTTATCCTACAAGTTACACTAGTAAAGATTTAAGTACTTTTGAGGCAGAATCTAGATGCCCTTACCTTTACTAAGTATAAGATGCTACAGAATCTGTCACAGAACATTGGTAATATATTTATGGTAAATGTAAAAGACCCCTAGATGGTTAAGTCCAGTCAAAGGCGATTATGGGGTTGCAGCGCTCATCTTGCTTTCAGGCCGAGGGATCCAGCGTTTGTCCACAGACAGCTTTCTAGGTTGTGTGGCCAGCATGACTAAACCGCTTCTGGCACAATGGAACACCATGACGGAAACCAGAGTGCACGGAAACGCCGTTTACCCTCCTGCCGCAGCCATACCTATTTATCTACTTGCACTGGCGTGCTTTTGAACTGCTAGGTTGGCAGGAGCTGGGACAGAGCAATGGGAGCTCACTCCATCACAGAGATTCGAACCGCCGACCTTCTGATCAGCAGGCTCAAGAGGCTCAGTGGTTTAGCCCACAGCGCCACCTGCATCCTTTACCATATTTATGGACTACATGATGCGGCAAATGAACTTTATGAACTGTGCTAACTTGTTACCTGCTTTCCTAGAAACCAGTGTCATGCTGATGCTCAGTGCTCCTAAGTCGAGATACATTTGTGTGCACCAATATGCATGCAGCCCAAGACTGTAATTTGGGATAGAGACCAGTTTCACTGAAAGAGAAGGATGAGCCTACTTCCATATTGTGAATGGAAGTTGTACTGGATCCCCAACCAATCTGTGTGTGGAGTTCCCAGCTGAGAAAGAGAATCTGTGTGCAGAAGCTGCTTTCAAAGGTTAATCCCATCAGCAGTACTTGAGGATTTAATTTTTTTGTTTAAGCTTTTCAGAATATTGAATATTCTTGACGAAACACCAACGGCTCAGTTCACGATTATGGAAGAAAGTTTTCCCATTGCAGAGAGAGAGGTCTGGTAGGTGGATACCGTTTTGTTTAAAGAAAACAGCTATTTTCCACTGTACTTCATACGTGTGTCACTAACTTAAATAAAACAACAATTATTATCTGGGAACATATCAAGCAGCGCATGAGAACAATGCATACTGCTATTTTTATTATTACTGAAAAATAATAGAACAATGTGAGGAAATATGTACTTCTTAAGCTTATACGAAAAAAATCAACCCTCCACTGATGTAACCAGAAAAAGTCAACAAAGCACATTAACCTTTGAGGAGTAATGTGGGAGTTGTTGCTAACATCCCTTTTACTTTTCAAAGCAGACTGCAGCTTGGACACAAGCTAATTGAGTGAATTTGTTAACAGAGATAAGAGTAGCAAGAACTCACAAGGGAGTTTCAACAGGTTTGTGTTAGGGAGGTTTGGTGTTTTTTAGTTTTTGTTTATGACCAGGCATGCATTGGGTATGGGGTTGTTTCTGCCTTCTGATCAAGCCCGCACCCCAATAACTGAAGCCTGCTCATTATGCTTGACCATTAACACCCATCTGCTGAATTTGTTTTACAAATAAGCTCTGTTCTATTTGCTTTAGTTCTCAACTGAAAGTGCCATCATGGAATACACATGCAATTCCACAAATGACTGTAAGGCTATTGCTATTCCTCCTCTCCACCCCTCTTCCTGGAGTGTCAGCCTGCCATTAAAATGCAAATACAATGGCCTTATTAGCTAGCAACCAACCACCCACTGACCTTTTTCTACAGAAGGAAGGCATCTTTTCCGTCATTGTTTAAAAAATGCATTTGTGAATATATAACAGCCAGACAAGTCCTATTCTACCATTACTTACCATCTCATGGTATCAGGTTTTGTATTTGCATACTCACCATGGAGGGGAAAAACATATCTCAAAATGAGATCATCAGAGTGAACGTTTCAGTGGAAAGCTGCTAAGATCACATCAGCTCCTTCCATCCCCACCACAATCAGTTTACAAAGGCAAATTTTATATAAGGTACAGCCAAGTACTGTTGCAGAAAGCATGCTAAGTGGCAAAAAAGAAACACTTCCAATTCTATTAAAGCTCCCATTACAGATCTAACATATGACCTATGGGAGTGATTGGAATTAGGTTTAATGCTAAATAATAAATACAAGAAGGCACAACGTTTTGCATTTGACTGGCACGTTCCTGGTAGATTATGGTTTAGTAGCCTTGATCTCGTTAAATGGCAATTATTTAAAAGGGCATAAGGAAGCTTCCCTCGTCGTCCTCCCACCCCCCGCCCACCACCCACATTGAGTAACTGGCTCTCATCACGGGATCCAGCAATTACGAAGCCAAAATAGCAAGCACAGAGAATTGCAAAGGTAGAGAAAAGAAGCCGGGGAGCAAATGTCCTCTCCAATTCTCTCTTCCTTCCCCAGGATGGGGGGGCTTCACTTTCCTTCTGCGCCTCTGACCTTGTCGTCCTGAAAAGTCCACAGCCCCCCTCTCTCTTCCCCCCTCCCGCCCTCTCTCTTGGACTGCGCCTGCCTTTGTGTCTGCTTGTCACTCACCGGTAAACCAAATGAGAGCTGATTCATGAAAAGCACAAAGCCGGGGGAAAAAACACACTTTCACACATTAAAAATCTCGCACGCACGCACGCCTCTCTAACCCGCTGCGTCCAGGAAGAACGTCCCTGCCCTCTAACGCTGGGCACCTCTCAAGAAAGAGTTTGCTTTTGCCCAGAGATCACAAACCCTCTTCCACTTTATTGCTATTATTTTTTTTAATAAGGGCATATACTCTTAAAGTTTTGGTCACATAACCCAACCATCGATTATTATTTTTTGTAAAGCGACCCTCCGCAAACTTGCTTTCCCCAAGGCCACTTGGGAGTCTCTTTCCAGAATAAAGCCCGGACGCGATTAAGAACTCAGCACGTGTGTAAGCGAGAACACACGTTTAAAGGGCGGCTGCAACTGGGGGTGAGGGGTGTAGAGTGGAAGCGGAGAGGAGGAAAAAGAAGTGCAATTTTATAAGACAGGAAAAAACAAAACTTAAAGCAGATCGACTTCTCTGTCCAACAAACACAAAGGTGGGGGGGGGGGGAGGCTCACCCACTCCAAACCCAAGTAGCTAAAACAGCAAAGTTCACAAGGCGAAAGCTACACACATACAGGGGGAAATAGAAGGGGGAAGGAACCCCCAAAATAGCTTCGATTTTTTTCTATTTGTCAGCCATGTTGGCGAAGCTGCTGTAATTTTCTTTTCCATTTGGACCCGCGGAGAGTTGTGTGTGTGTGTGTGTGTGTTTCTTTCCCTAAAAGTCACACCAAGGAGCCCCACGGGCTACTAAAGGAGGTCAGAAAAGGAGAGCGTTCGGAACAGGGGGGGAAGGGAAAGAGAGAGAGAGAGAGAGAGAGGGAAGAAGGAGAGAGAGAGAGAGAGAAGCGCGCCTCTGACCTCTTTCCAGCAGTCCCCTCCGCCTCGCCGAATCCAGCCGAAGCAATCTGCTCTCCCTGCTAACCAATCCTAAAAGGCAGCCATCTTGCTTCCTTCTGCTCCTTTACGAAAGCAGCCTAGCCTCCGTATCAATATTCATAAGGCCGTTTTGACGTCTGCTCCCTCCTCGCTCGGCGGAGCCCCAGCGTCGCTCCCAGCGGCGGACGTGACTGCCATCCGAACGAGGGCGGGAGAGGGGGAGGCTGCTGCTGCTGCTGCTGCTCCTTCGCTGTCTCCCCAGCAGCGCCAGGGCGGGCGGGCGGGCGAGCGAGCGGGCTCGGGCTACTGGCTACTGGCAGAGACGCCAGCCTCTCCCCCTTTGGGGGTTTTCCCACACAAAGGCGTGGGAGACTTTTTACTGGGATATCTCTATTGGCTTGTTCTAACAGGGGAGCCGGATAGGAAAGGGTTGTGTTGTAACGCGCGTGGGGGCGGGGGGTGTTTGGTGGATTTTATTCTTATTTTTAATCACTTTTTCGGCTCTAAACCAGAAGGGCAGGAAATGCCCAAAAGCAGCCGCGTGTTTTTTGTGTGTGTTTGTGTGTTTCCCCAGCCCCCCCCCCATCCGCCCTTTTCCTTGCTGCTGCACTGCAGCCCCGATAATGTGACACAGTTGCAGACAAAGGACTCAAAACAAGGAGCTGTCATTCTTAACAGATGTTGTTTCCTGGTTAGGGAGGGCGAGCGCGTGCTCGCGCGCACGCGCGCATCCCACTCCCGGGCCCTTTAAGCAGCAAGAGGCTGCTTCTCCGACAATGGCTTGCTTGCTTGCTTGCTTGGCAAGGCGAACTTCGGCTCGGGCGCAGGCCCCGCCCCGCGATTTGCATATTCAGCGCTCGCTCGGGAGCCATTGGCTGGAAGCGCGGGCTCGGCGGTGCTTTTTAAAGGGTTGCTGCGCCCAAGTTCTCCAAAGTCCGCGGGGTTTCTCTCGCCGCCGCCGCCGCCTCCTCCTCCAGTCCCACCTCCTGTTTACGCCGGGCATGTGAGCGCACGGGGAGCAGCACGTGGATGGCACCGATCAAGGTCGGAACACTTTGGTGGTTTGTGTTTTGCTGCAGACAGAAGAATCCGTTGGCTCAGAGAGAGTCATGAGGGGATCAGCCCAGTCCTGTGGGATCAATGGGTCCGGGCATGTTTAACTGGACTGCATGTTGCAGCATATTCATTGAAAAACCACCCTGCGTTTTGTTTTGAAGAAGCTGTAAAACGAGAACAAACTGCCTTTTGTTGCACTTGAAAAGAAAAAGGAAAAAGGAGGAAAGAGAGAAAAGTTAATCCAAACCATTGGATCATTTTTGGAATGTCGTCAATGTGTGGTCACAAATAAAAAGGATGGATATAGAACAATATCTTCCTAAACCATACTCGGAGTAAACCTATTGCAATCCATAGGCTTAAATTCCACGGAATGGAAATACAGCATATCATGGCAGACGTTGTACAATTGAAACATGTATTACAAAGAAATACGCACAAGCATTAGATACAAAAGAGTAACACTGAAGCAGCACATGGAGATAGTTTGTTGCTTTGAAACTTGTTTTGCACATTTGTAGTGATACAGTTTGTGTTGATGAATTGTTTTCGTTTAAAGCATTTGTATTTTGCTGTAGAATATAACAGCAGGCAATAATAATAATAATAATATTTTTATTTATACCCCACCCACCTGGCTGGGTTTCCCCAGCCACTCTGTGCAGCTTATAGAATATATAAAAAAACAGCAGGTGGACGGTCATTCTTAACCATATTTCATAACCATACTGAATAGTTTTACATACCCGTATAATAATATGATTTATGATATGTAATAGGATGGTATATATTTTGATAATGGTTATTATTATGAACTAAGAAGAAGAACACACGAGGGTAGATGTTACAAAAGACACTGGGCTTCACCATTTTTCTATTGATTGTATAAACTAAGCTGACTCTAAAGGTGCACTCCTAAATCCACTTACCTGGGAATAAGCACCATTGAACACAACGATACAGTGGTTAAGAACTTAATTCGTTCTGGAGGTCCGTCGGAGCACGATTTCTGTTCTCATCCTGAAGCAAAGTTCTTAACCTGAGGTAATATTTCTGGGTTAGCGAAGCCTGTAACCTGAAGCATATGTACCACTGTACAAATTGTGCTCTGGTGGCATGGCAGCAGTGGGAGGCCCCATTAGCTAAAGTGGTGCTTCAGGTTAAGAACAGTTTCAGGTTAAGAACAGACCTCCTGAACGAATTAAGTACTTAACCCACTGTACTTCCTTTTGAACAGATGTGTATAGATAGGACTGCACTCTTCAGGCAGCAATCCCGTGCACCAGAATCTGGTTTAAAGTTGCAACAGATCTAGGACCCATTCAGCAGATGCTGCTGCTGCTGTTCTGCATAAGCCTGGCAGAGGGTAAACAAGCTTTTAAAATAGCGTGTCATACCAGGTTGTCAGGTCATGATGTGAACTGAGGAGAATGGATTTAGGATCCAGCCGAAGTACCCTGTTTGTGGTCCTGCCTCGGCCACTCCCCCAGAATGCCCCTTTGGGGAATCTATATTAGCCTCAGCCCTGCCATCTTGGTTCAGCTGGCTGAGTCAGAATAAGGAAATTACACCTGCATAAAGGTAAAAAAGGTAAAGGACCCCTGGACGATTCATGTAAAATCCATTCATGTAAAATGTTGACAAGTGTCTTAATCTGGTTTTCAGCTTCTTGTTGGTTTAAACTATTTTTTAGACGGTTGTTTCTGCTGCTGGTTTTTTTTTAAGCGATAATTTTATTGTAAACCACTTTGAAAGGTTTCTTATTTCATGTTACAACCCAACAGTATTTGCATTTTGTGGAATAAATATATAAAATAATGCGTTCACACGAGGTGGCTGCACAACTAACACTCTGCTATACTGTTCTTGCAGTGGATGGACAACAGTGCCATGTTTGAATAGGAAGCAACCTTGGTTTGCCTCTGCAGGGACTGCGGGCCACCTTAGTTTACTCAAAACACAGTGCCTATAGATGCATGGAACTAGGTTTCTATATTTATGCACATTATGTTTAGTAAAACGATCCATAAGGTCACCTCCCTTTTTTCATTTCATCTTTTAAGCCTCTCCCTGCCCTGATCTGTGTCCTTCTATGTTATAACAGGTGGTTCTTGTCTGCCTGGAATCTTCTTTGGCTTTCGCCCAGCTTGGAAACAAGCCTAGACCCCTTCCTTGCCAATGTTCCCCCTCCTGTGCTATGACATATGTTGCTCTTTTTTTAAAAAAGAGAAGTGCTTTTTAGCCCCCACCAAAAGAAGCAGCTGCTGACCTGAGCAGCCTAAAGATAATAAAGAAAACATGTTTTCTTAGGAATACTTTGCATGCAGCTTACTTGATACCCTTTTCTCTTGTTATATAGCATAGCAAAATAGACACACAAGCATGCTTTGTTCTCTGAGCTGCATATAGTAAATGAGGACATTCTTGAAATGCTTACTTTTCTAGGTGTGGCATGGCTATTTTTGAGAAGCACTTCAGTATGCCCAACAAGAGATCTTATTTCTTAACAGCCTTGATAAAACCAAGAACAGCAGTTCGAACAAAGCAGCGGGATATCATTTCACCACAGAATGTAACCCTTGGCTACAAAATGTCCGCCTTATGTTTTTCTGAATTATCTTGGTCTCCAGGGCTGCTAATTGACACCATGGCTTTCAATTAACATATTTAAATTTATTTCCCACCCTGTCCACAAGGGCTTGGGGCAGGTTACAGTATTACCTAAGTATTGTCATTGAAGCAGCCTAGTAAGGCTGTTACTAGGCCAAGATTCTTTATCCTTCAACCAGAACTTCAGTGATGGGCAAGGATTCCACCCCAAGTTCTTCTGTGACTGTGCAGACTGTATGCATCTTCTTGTGGTGTTGATGTGGGTTTATTGGAGGCTGTAGGCAATTCACAAACTTTAATTACCACAGCCCACCGTGCATAGAGGCTGCATGCTGTGGCACAGTGTGAATCGGGTCAAAATCATTTATAAGTTCAAATTTTGATCTTCCTTTTTTCAAACCATTTCGAAATGCTGAGGGAGTGAATGAAAATGTCCTTCCTGAAATGTATTTTAAGCACTTGAAATTTATGCTGAAAATGCTAAACCAGTAAAACTTCATGCACCTGCTCTCTGCCTGTCCATGACTGCCAAGGTGGTCTTTGCTAGGCAATGAAAAACATTGCCCAACAATGCAGTCTGGTGCATGTCTACTCATAAGCCCATCCCATTGAGCTCAATGGGATTTACTTCAAGATAAGTACATATAGAATTGCATCTTAAAATAAGAGACCAGACCAGTTTGCGCACAAAACTTAATTGGCTAAGTGTAATTGGGCAAGATTTTAGAGGAAAACTTGTGGCTACTTTGCTCCTCATTTGGTCCTGCTGCAGCTGCGTTACCCAGAGCTAAGCTATGGTTTGTTTAGCATTGCGTCCAAATCTGGGCTCATGGTTTGTTGTGAACTTTAGCATAGGCTTGTTCTTAGCTTACCACTTGGTAAGTGGTTTGTCTGAGGAATATAAACCATACATTTGGACATAACACTAAGCTAAATAGTGGCTTAGCTCTGGCTAGTGCAGTAGCAGGAAGAATAAAGTACAGAGGATTTTCCTCTGAGAAACCAACCACAGTCTCACTCATTTGCACTTAGCCATGGCTTGAGTTATGTTCAACCCTGCCACTGGGTCTTTTAGGTTAAACAAATTGACCATTTCTCACATGATCCCTGTCGACTTCTGAGCCACTTGCCTCATGGAGACCAACTCTTTGCTATGTCTTAAGCTCTCCTTAGAATCCAATAAATAATACTGCCAATTGTTTTGTTTCAATAATTCTTGCTGCTGCTACATGATTTTTAGCTTAATGACTGTAATGATTGCTTTTGTATCTCGTATAATGTGCATTTTGTGCATGTTAAATCTATGGTATATTTCAAGATAAATAAATAGAAAATACTTGTAGCTATGTTATCAATGTTTCTGCATTAAATATCCATACCCCTCTCCTCAAAACCACGCTTGAAACAGAAATGTAAATTAAAAATTCAGGTTTGACATCATTTTTTATAATCATATCAGGGAGCTTGTGTGTGTGTGTGTGTGAGAGAGAGAGAAACATAGTATGAAGGAGCAACCTGAAAGTTAGAAACACGTTTGTGTTTGATTTGTCATGCTTGAATTAAATTTCTTATTATGGGTTGCTGCAGACAATAAACTACCAAGGACAAACTTAGCTAATCAGCTATCTGGCTGCCTGTAGCAGCTACATATGCAGTGAAAATTTCACTACAGCTACACATCTCTAGATTTATTAAAAGAGCAGGTGACAGTAAAATTCTCATCATCATGTGCATGGATGCTACAAATGAATGTAGTTTTGTCTACACAGTGGTAAATTTTCCTATCAAGAATTATCATCCTATAAACTACTTAATTTAAAAACATTATGTGAATTAGGAAAACTACTTCCAGGATCTACTTCTGTTCTGGGAGTGATCTCCAGTTAATTTGCTTATATCTAGTAGCAATGACGTTTTCCTGGTATTACTCACCTAGTATTACTCATCTCTGAGAGCCCCTTTTGAATCAGACTAGAGTGGAAACCTGAAAATTTCCCTTCCAGGTTCCTATTGCTATTTCCTGGCAGTAAAAGCTACCTTGTAAACACAGTGCAAGGTAAAGCACAAAAGCTCTGAAATAATTCCAAGAGGGTAGAGCTGCTGGGTACAGGGTTGTAATTGTCCACTACTCCACTTTTTTGCATGGTTGTGGGAGATTTTGCAGTCAAAGCTAAAAATGCATGTCTAAGTCTATGCTAGTTAGTAAATGAAGGGGTTAAGGACCATAGAGCTGTAATTTTCTAGATAAGGCACTATTAGGTCACACCCGGTCACCTTCAGGGAGGGAGGAAGTAAGGCTTGTTTCCTTCTCTCTCTCTCTCTCTCTCTCTCTCTCTCTCTCTCTCTCTCTCTCTCCCTCTCCCGTAACTAGCCAGACACATGAGCCTGGAACTCCCCAGCCCAGACTCCATGTTTGAAGATACTTTTTGTGTTTTGTACTCAAGAATAGGTTTTTACCTGCATTGTTCATGCTGTAGCATTAACTGATGAGTGAGTGAGCATTTAAACTTAAGTTTGTGGTCTATTCACTGTGAGAGAGGGGTAGAGGTGTGGGAAGCACATTATGATCGCTCAGTCATGGGATATTTAAAAGTCTAACAACCTATATTTCGTGTGTTTTGCAAACACTGCATATATTCCAGTTTTGGTGAGCGAAGCCCTGTGCTCTTTGAATTCAGGCAGTCATCCATATTTTTTTTTTACTTTCCCACATATGTGGGACTTCAGGATTAATAGGCATTCCCCAGTTATTTCCTAACAAAGTACACATTACACAGGGCAGTAGGACTGATTTCAGTTCAGGGTTCCTCTGGCACCACATACATTGTGTCTTTTGGCCACATGCCCTCTTCTCCTTCCTAAACAGGAGAGTGACAAGGCAGGCTATCAAGAACACCAGGAACTGATATTGGATTCCTGGAGGCTACTGCAGCTTTAACGTGATGGTTAGCTTGATCCAGAAAAAGACTTCAGTGTGGTGATGTTGCCCCTTCGTGTGTCTCCAGCCCATTTCTTTGGCTACTGCTGACATTGCTGACCCTCTAATATTTATTCTTTGCATTTATTAAAGTAAAGGTAAAGGTACCCCTGCCCGTACGGGCCAGTCTTGACAGACTCTGGGGTTGTGCGCCCATCTCACTTAAGAGGCCAGGGGCCAGCGCTGTCCGGAGACACTTCCGGGTCACGTGGCCAGCGTGACATCGCTGCTCTGGCGAGCCAGAGCCGCACACGGAAACGCCGTTTACCTTCCCGCTGATAAGCGGTCCCTATTTATCTACTTGCACCCGGAGGTGCTTTCGAACTGCTAGGTTGGCAGGCGCTGGGACCGAGCAGCGGGAGCGCACCCCGCCGCAGGGATTCGAACCGCCGACCTTTCGATCGGCAAGTCCTAGGCGCTGAGGCTTTAACCTACAGCGCCACCTGCGTCCCTTGCATTTATTAGTTGCCTGTTAACCTCTAGACAATACACAACACAAATCAAAGTATAGAATAAAATAGCAAATAAAATAAAATAGCAGTCATAAAACATGTAAATAAAAAACATAAAGGACCATAATAGTTCAATTAAATGCTCAAATGCTGCAAAAATGAGACTAAAATAATAATCTGTGCCCCTTTTAATTCATATTTAAAATCTTAAAATGTTAACAAGACTGGATGAACAGAAAGATCTTCCTGGTGCTCCAAATGTCACTTGTAGACACCTGAAAAGGTTCTCTCTCTCTCTCTCTCTCTCTCTCTCTCTCTCTCTCTCTCTCTCTCATATTGCCACACTCCATTCTTTAGACTTGTAGAGGGATCTCAGTTTATTATCTTAGGACACAGTTAAGTCCTCATAGGGAAAGGCATCTATTTAGGCCAGCAGTGGGGAACCACCAGTCTGCAGATCTGATTTGGCTTGTGAGGCTGGCTTCCACAAATCCTGCCCACCTGTCTCACACCTGGCATAATAAGTGATGTCAGGTGTGTGTGCGTGGGGGGGGGGGTAAAAGCTGCAAAGGACCAATTGGGAGCATAAAACACACTCTGGATTGTTCTTTGGCAGATGGGACTCTTTGGCAGCAAGCTCTACACCGGGATCAGCTGTGCCATGGAATTCCCAATTGAGAACTCTCTTGTGCAGCTAATGGAACTCGTCCCTTTGACACGTTCACCTGCCATTGTAATAGTCACCCGCCTGTCAAAGTTGGCACACAGTGGGGTGGGGGAGGCCTGCCAGCTGGATCCAATTCTCCACTCCTGCTTTAGGTACTGAGGTCCCAAGCTGTGTAGGGCTTTGCAGGTCAAAACTAGTTGTTTGAACAGAGACCAGAAATGAATCGGAAGCCAGTGAAGGAGTGAAAAGGCTATTGAACACAGGAACATATGAGGCTATTGATTCAGAATATTCTTCTACCTTTCTCAGTATTGTCTGCACTGCTTGGCAGTGGCTTTCCAGGGTTTCGGACAGGGAACCCTTCTAGCCCCTCCTGGAGATGCTGGAAACTGAACTTCTTGCATGCACAGCAGATGCTGAACCACTCAACTAATGTCCTTTCCTCACTGCCATATTCTGCACCAGCTAAAATTTCACTTGATCACATCTGTACAGGAATATTGAGTGGCCTGTGAAGAAATGGCTGATTCTTAAGAGTCAGTCAAGAGATAAACGAAAGCATTGAGGAGGAGATTGTGTGTAGGATCTCTGAGCTCCTACTGGTATGGAGGGGTAGCATCAGGACTGGCACAATGACAGAAAGCAGCTTACAGTCAGCTTCCACGGGGTCTTTCAACCCACAGTATACATCTGTTTCAGTTCATCTTACCTCACAGGCTCCTGCTAGCAGCCGCCTAATGAGAAGAGCTCACAGACAAATTTTATGTTGGAGCAATTCCATGGACTCAAAGCCACGATTATAGAAAAGATGACCTCATTGCACACAACCTGTTTCCATCTATAAAACTGGAAAATGCCGTTTATGCACAATCACACCTTTCAACTTAATTGAACATGGAATAGCTGCCATCCCACTGGCTCCAAACTCAAACATACATTTGCACCCTGAAAAATAGTGCTCCAGCTGCACCCAATCTGGGATTGGTCATGGTGATGCATGTCTTAGTTGCATCCCAGTTGGATCGCTGTAACTTGCTGTGTAGGGCTGCCTTTGGAAAGTGTTAGGAAACTTCAGCAAGTTTAAGATGCTGCAGCCAGATTGCTGAAAGGAGCTGGCTAAAGGGGGAACAGAAACTTCTTGTTACAACAGTGCCACTGGTTACCCATCCATTTCTGGGCAGAATTCAAAGTGCTGGTTATGACTTCCGATGCCCCATATGGCTTGAGTCCAGGTTATCTGAAAGACCATAGCCCCCATAGGAGCCTGCCTGGGGGCTTTGAGATCTTCTGGGAAAACCTTTCTCTCTGTCCCATCATCTTCATAGGCACCTTTAGTGAACCCACAAGTTTTTCCAGTGCTGTTTTAAATAGGGTAACTTATTGAATTTTTTAATATTTATATTGATTGTCTATTTATAACTACAGTGGTACCTCGGGTTAAGAACTTAATTCGTTCTGAAGGTCCGTTCTTAACCTGAAACTGTTCTTAACCCGAGATACCACTTTAGCTAATGGGGCCTCCCACCGCCGCCGCGCAATTTCTGTTCTCATCCTGAAGCAAAGTTCTTAACTCGAGCTATTCAGCTATCAAATATATCTGTGTAATGTATTAGTGCCAAGGAATCAAGCAAAAAATCATTTTAAAGGAAGTATGAAAACTTTGTCATATTTGTTTCTGCCATTCTGCCTGCTAGTAAAGGAAGATAATATTTCATCTTTACTCAATCTAGCTGCCATAACTGTAGACTAACAACAGACAACATCTCTTGACTATGAATAATTTGACAAAGTCTACATACAAATATTAAACAGGGGCAGATCAGAAGCCTATAGAATGTCATTCATTATCTCCACCCCCCCCCCCCCCCCGAGAACAATAGCCACCTATTGATACATCTGTTGTATGGTCAGGTTTTTTATGAATGAAGCCATCTTAGAATGGAACCAGGCAACTTGTAAAAATACATGAGGGATTTCGCCAAGTATATAATAATCAGCTGCGTTGAAAGCTGTACAATGATTAAGTGCTTTAGGATGAGGATAGATGCCTAGACAAAAGAAGTAAATGTAAGAAAGCCATTCATAACCTTCACAGGTGGAGTCTATACTCCCTAGAGCTTTAGCATAATGAATACAGGGTATTTTGATAGAGCATCATACAGAGATTTATGCATTGCCCACTGAAGAAATATCAGGAATGGATGGGAAAGATGTGGGAGAGGAACACTTAGACCTTGGTTGTTCTTGGAACATTGATGCTGAAATAAGCCCAGGATTCTTCCACAGCTACTCTTTCATATACCTTTACTCCGTAATTGCATACTTAATAGCTTCAGCAGAACTTCTCGTTGCCACTGTAGGTATACTCATTGCCATTAATGCTCCTGATTTAGGCTTCCAACTACATCTAACTTAAATAAATCCTCATCCTCCTTTGAGAATTTTTTTTTTTTAAAAAAAAAGAATAACGAAGTAGTGTTCCATCAGAGCAATTCAGCCAATCACTTGGAGATAAAAGAGGTACCACTGGAGCCAGAAAGTTGATCCAGGGGACAACCAGAAGGCCAGAGGGGAGGCATCTGAGCATAGTGGAAAGGTGTGCATTGCTAGGAATCACAGTGATGGGAGAAGTCTTTGTCTTTGTCCTGAAACAACCAGTCACATCACTGGATGTAGATCTGCCCCAAGTATGAGTATGATACACTACTTCTTGTGCTCTCCACAGTTTCTTATTTATTTATTACATTTATCTCTTGCCTTTCCTGCAAGCAGCTGCCTTATTTCAAGTCAGGACATTGGCCACTCTTGATCCATATTGTCTACATTGACTGACAGCAGCTCTCCAGGGTTTCAGACAGGGGTCTTTACCAGCCCAACCTATAGATGCTGGGGATTGAACTTGGTTTGTTTCTGCATGCAAAGAAAGTGCTCTAGCGCTGAGCCAACTCATCAATCATTAGAAGATTTTTTTTGCTATGTAAAAGCTCTTATTGCAGTACAAAAGAGATTTTGCTAAAAATGCCTCAGTGCCTCAGGTTGGTAAGCGTTATAGCCCATCATTTGCTCCATAGGTTACAACTGGCAACCTGCCTCCTTCCCCCCTCCCCCAATAATGAAGAAGTTAAGAAGAAATGTCCTGGGAAGAACAAACAGAAATAGCATTAAAACACATGATTTCCATACCCCACAACAAGCCCATTTTGTCTGGCTAGCATCCTGCCAAAGCTGGAGTGTGTGAGAGGAGAGACGAAAAAAGTAGGACACTCCTTTGTCATGCATTTTAAAGAGGGGTTTTTAAAGCCAGACTTAAGAAAAGAGGGACCGTGATTATTCTATAAAAGAGATCTTTAAAAAAAATCCACACTTTATTACCATTTTCATGCCGTTTTCCATTTGCCTCTTTATTGCATAGTTCCCAGGTTATAAAGCATTCTTTGCATACCCTTAGGGGAAATTTTGAATCATTCTTAACACTAGCTGTGCTGGCAACAGAGAGAGACACAGACAGAAGGAAAACCACACAGTGTTATTCAACTATGTTCTGCATTTCAACCTGCAAGGTAGCAGTGACTCTGTTATAGTCATTTACACATAGATTCAAGAAGTTAGGAACTACCCAAGTTTAATAATCAAACCCAATACAGCAGACATGCATTGGGTTCTATGGGACTTATTTCTAGCTGAAGTGAGTATAGGATAGGGTTACCAGACATCCCCAGTTCCCGGGGACAGTCCCCTCGCTGCGGTGGCACATGCCATTTTTCCTCACCGGAAGTCCCCATATGGTGTGTCTTGTGAACAACAAATCATATGGGGACTTCTGGCGAGGAAAAATGGTGGGCACCATGGCAGCGAGCAGCTCCTGAAGCTAGCCAGAGCCAACTGCGCTACCAGGCTGGCTCCAGGCTGCTGATTGCCGCAGCCGCCGCCACTGCCAAAGGGGAACCTGGGACGTCCGGCTGTACAGATCTCCTGCCCCCTTCCCCCTTTGTTTTGACTGATCAGGGGAGGCTCTGGAGTCACAGGTGGGCAGTGCGCCGTTGCCCAGTTCTTTAAAAACTTTGCACATTTATGTTTCACAGGGTGCGAAAGAAGGGCTTTGCACCTTTATACAATATGCATGTGTGCTTGGGCCCAGGGTCTTTTGCCTCACCATCCCCACTACTGACTCCCTGTTGCTACTCAGCTAAAAAAAAAAAAAAAAAAAAAAAGTGTCCCCGGATTCATTGAAAAAAATCTGGTAACCATAGTATAGGATTGTTTGATACCCAATGCAATGGGACATTTATTCCAGCTTGGGCCAAACATGCAATTATAGACACAAATTTATCATTCCTTCATTATGCCTCTGAGTACCATTTGCTGGGGATAACAGGTGGGCAGAGTGCTCATGTGTTCAGGTCCTGCTTGAGAATTTCCCACAGTTGCCTGGTCCACCACTGTGAGAACAGTATGCTGGATGGGCCGTTGGTCTGATCAGCACGTGTGCGTTATGATCTTAGTCACCAAAGACCTGCTATTGACTTGACTCAGATATCATGGCAATCCAACCTGTTTCCTTTCCCACCTTCTCCTGCCTTTCCCTCCTCTAACTCTCTATTTCTCTCTGGACCTTTCTTTCCAACTCCCTCTCTGTGGATCGTTGTTGTCTTTTCATCTCATCCATATCTCCTCAGTCATATCCAACCTTCTGTTCATCCTCCTCCTGCAGTGGAGTATTTGATCCTGTGCATTTTACTTAAATTGTCATATTGTCAACAAAAAGGGAGACAGCATGACAGGATTTAGCAGATGTGCATTTAGCTATCTGGATAGGAATGCAGCCTAATGTGTGATCAGGTAAGAACAGGCACCCCCCCCCCCAAACACACACACACACACACACACACTTGAACTGAGCGTGATCAGTAGTCATGGAACGTTGAATGTCAGTTGCGCCCCCTGATACCATACCTGTAAAACACTGTAATACCACGTTAAATAGCCATGCCTTTCCCCAAAGGATCATGGGGGCTGTAGTTTATTAAGAATGTTGAGCATTGTTAGAACCCCCTACTCCAGGGGTAGGCAATCTCAGGCCCGGGGGCCGGATGTGGCCCAATCGCCTTCTCAATCTGGCCTGTGGATGGTCTGGGAAGCAGCGTGTTTTTACATGAGTGGAATGTGTCCTTTTTTAAAAAATGCATCTCTGGGTTATTCGTGGGGCCTGCTTGGTGTTTTTACATGAATAGCATGTGTGCTTTTATTTAATCGCATCTCTGGTTTATTTGTGGGGCATAGGAATTCGTTTATTTTCCCCCCTCCAAAATATAGTCCGGCCCCCGACATAGTCTGAGGGACAGTGGACTGGCCCCCTGCTGAAAAAGGTTGCTGACCCATGCCCTACTCCCTTCACAGAGCTCCAATTCCCAGAGTTCCCTGTGAAGAGGGATTGATTGTTAACCCACTCTGGGAACTGTACCTCTCTAAGGCAACTAGGGGTTCTCCTTACAACTCTCAGTGCCCTAAACAAGCTTCAGCTCCCAGACTTCTTTGGAGAAGTTGTGGCTGTTTAGAGTGGTCTGATACTGCTTTAAATGTATGGTGTGCATGTGGCCTTGAAAGAGAAAAATGGAAGGGTGGCATTTAAAGCTAATTTCCAGGAGGCTGGCTGGCTGGCTGGCAGGAACCCAGAACAGGTTCACTCTTGTGTGGAGGTGAGGTTTCACAGCAACGTCCCCCGCCCTGTCCGTTCCTGTCTCACTTGTTGGTTCTGTACTCTGGCAAGCTCTGGAAGTCTGAATCAAAAGTAAGTGGCAAGTCTCTTCTGCATCAAATGTCAGTGCTGGGACTGTGAAACGCTCATATGCCTCTTAAAAAATAACAACATACTGTTTGTAATCCATGTTGAGTCCTAAAACAGTAACCGAACATCATGCAACACTGATCAAAAGATGCCATTACTCAGACTCTAGTAAGCATTAGAAGATAATCTGTTGATTCTAAAATTGTTTAAGGCTGCAGCTCGAACCCCATTTACCTGGGAGCAAGCCCCATTGCATTTAATAGGTTTTACTTCTGTGTAGGCGAGGCTAATTTAGCACTGTTACAGGTGGCGCTGTGGGTTAAAGCCTCAGCGCCTAGGGCTTGCCGATCGAAAGGTCGGCGGTTCGAATCCCTGCGGCGGGGTGCGCTCCCGCTGCTCGGTCCCAGCGCCTGCCAACCTAGCAGTTCGAAAGCACCTCTGGGTGCAAGTAGATAAATAGGGACCGCTTACCAGCGGGAAGGTAAACGGCATTTCCGTGTGCGGCTCTGGCTCGCCAGAGCAGCGATGTCACGCTGGCCACGTGACCCGGAAGTGTCTCCGGACAGCGCTGGCCCCTGGCCTCTTAAGTGAGATGGACGCACAACCCCAGAGTCTGTCAAGACTGGTCCGTACAGGCAGGGGTACCTTTACCTTTACCTTTTTACAGCAAAATACCATAGCTTTAAGGCATAACTTCTTTTGGCACTCCCATATCTGAAAGCACACTTATAATGCAATTCAACACATGTCTATTCAGAAGTAAGTCTTACTGGGTTCAATGGGGTTATTCCTAGGTAAGTGGTTTGTCTTACTCATCTCTCATACTAAAGTCCCAAGATAGGTAAGCTGTCAACTGTGACAGATGTATGACTTTCTGCAAGGTTTTGGTGCTATGTTTCTCAGACACTAAGTTATTGATTGAATTGGCTTTTCAGGTTTGAAATGGCACAATTGGTTGGTGTGGGGTTTCCCCCCGAAAGGGATGCAAAATCTAAATTAAAAATAAGCCTTCCTTTCTGAATGAATCTGAAGCAAGGATTGGTGCTTTTCCTGCTGTTAGCAAACACACGATGGAAGCTGATCTTTCATTGTTTACCTTGTAATTGCTTACAAACAATGAAAAGAATGCACAAGTGTACAGAGTAGGTTGAAATGACTAAAAAAGAATCTTGCCTTCACGTGACATATTTCGCCAAGTATTGCACAAAGGTATACAAGTACAAACCATCACCACAGAAGAAGAACTGGAGAGGGCTTGAGAGCAAATGAATACATTCAAGATCAGTATAAACAAATCTGTCGATACTTTTCCACACAGGTGGGTGCTCCAAAAATATTCAGGCTGGCATAGGAGAGGGAGGGCTTGGCTATAGTACCAATCACACACTATGAAGTTTAACTATGCTTAATAAACCCCTAGGAACAATGACAACAAATAGTTCCTCTGCAAGATCAACTGAAGCTAATTTGATTAGTGCAAGGAGGGATCTGTAATCAGCCTCCCATTCACTCCAGGAGGGGACAGGCAGGAAAGACCTGGGGAGGAGCACCCCCTCTTTCTTTCAAGCCAAATTTACTATTCTGATTTGTGGCACAGCTTAACAGCACTATTTAGGCCACTCAAAGAACCATACCCAACATGAAGCTTTCTAAACAACGGTTTGTCCAATCGGCACTTGGAGTGTAAATGACCGGGGATACAGCCACTGTTATCAGCAGGCTGGCATCGGCCACAGTGACAGGTCTCTGTATTGCATTGATTATTCCAAAGCACTCGAACAATAGTGAGGGTGATCTGGCTGCGACATCTGTCACCCCATTGATCGCCAGGGTTGATTCAGCTGATCTGGCTGGCTAGGCGGGTGTCCCCTTCCTCCCTCACCGCTCCATGTGCGTCCCTCCCGAAGCTGCATGCTCGGTAGAAGAGGACGACCATCCCAGATAGAAGGAGTGTACTGTTCTTCGGTCAAGAGTATACGATAGATGCGCTCCCCTGCTAGAACCTCCAAACAAGCCTTCACGTGATTCCATAGAATCATAGAATCATAGAGTTGGAAGAGACCACAAGGGCCATCGAGTCCAACCCCCTGCCAAGCAGGAAACACCATCAGAGCACATATGGTTGTCAAGCCCAGGGGCGCCGACTTATAAAAAATATTGGGGGGGCCCAAGACCTCCAAACCGCTGCTGCTGGGGGAAACGAAAGGGGCGAGCCCCGGGCTGTCCCGACCTTAAGTGAACCTGTGAGGGCCCGCCCTTTGCGGCAGCCGATTGGCTGCCGCCGTGGGCGATGAATATTAATGAGCTTGGGGGAATCCCCGCTTCTCGCGGGGCTGACACCAGCCCCGCGAGATTGTTGATGGGTCGAGAGCCCGCAACCCCACCCCCTCTCTAGATCGGGAGTGGCTTTGTTTTTCTTAAATTATTGAATTTTTGAGGGGGCTCGGGCCCCCTCAGGCCCCATGGAGTCAGCGCCTATGGTCAAGCCTCTGCTTAAAGACCTCCAAAGAAGGAGACTCCACCACACTCCTTGGTAGCAAATTCCACTGTCGAACAGCTCTTACTGTCAGGAAGTTCTTCCTAATGTTTAGGTGGAATCTTCTTTCTTGTAGTTTGGATCCATTGCTCCGTGTCCGCTTCTCTGGAGCAGCAGAAAACAACCTTTCTCCCTCCTCTATGTGACATCCTTTTATATATTTGAACATGGCTATCATATCACCCCTTAACCTCCTCTTCTCCAGGCTAAACATGCCCAGCTCCCTTAGCCGTTCCTCATAAGGCATCATTTCCAGGCCTTTGACCATTTTGGTTGCCCTCCTCTGGACACGTTCCAGTTTGTCACTGTCCTTCTTGAACTGTGGTGCCCAGAACTGGACACAGTACTCCAGGTGAGGTCTGACCTGAGCAGAATACAGTGGCACTATTACTTCCCTTGATCTAGATGCTATACTCCTATTGATGCAGCCCAGAATTGCATTGGCTTTTTTAGCTGCCGTGTCACACTGTTGGCTCATGTCAAGTTTGTGGTCAACCAAGACTCCTAGATCCTTTTCACATGTACTGCTCTCAAGCCAGGTGTCACCCATCTTGTATTTGTGCCTCTCATTTTTTTTTGCCCAAGTGCAATACTTTACATTTCTCCCTGTTAAAATTCATCTTGTTTGTTTGGGTCCAGGTCTCTAATCTGTCAAGGTCATTTTGAAGTGTGATCCTGTCCTCTGGGGTGTTAGCCACCCCTCCCAGTTTGGTGTCATCTGCAAATTTCATCAGGATGCCCTTGAGTCCATCATCCAAGTCGTTGATAAAGATGTTGAATAAGACCGGGCCCAAGACAGAACCCTGTGGCACCCCACTAGTCACTCTTCTCCAGGATGAAGAGGAACCATTGATGAGCACCCTTTGGGTTTGGTCAGTCAGCCAGTTACAAATCCACTGAGTGGTAGCATAGTCAAGACCGCATTTTACCAGCTTCTTTACAAGAATATCATGGGGCACCTTGTCAAATGCCTTGCTGAAATCAAGGTAGGCTACATCCACTGCGTTCCCTTCATCTACCAGGGTTGTAATTCTGTCAAAAAACGAGATCAGGTTAGTCTGACATGACTTATTTTTCAGAAATCCATGCTGACTATTGGTGATTAGAGCATTCCTTTCTAGGTGCTCACAGACTGTTTGCTTAATGATCTGCTCCAGAATCTTCCCTGGTATTGATGTCAGACTGACTGGGCGGTAATTATTTGGGTCCTCTCTTTTCCCCTTTTTGAAAATAGGGACAACATTTGCCCTCCTCCAGTCTGCCGGGACTTCGCAGAGACTTCCCATTCTTTTGTAATGAAGTTTGCATTTGAGGTGTTCCATGTAAACTTTGCTTCTCAGCCTTTAGGTGAGACCACAAGTGTAGCCTGGGCTGATGAATCTGTTGGGTGCAGTTAGTGAGTTGGTGGAAATAGAGAACTCTTGGCATACTTATTCATTTTTTTCCTGTTCAGCTGTCCCGTTTTCTGACTTTTTTTTGTATGTGTCTTCAGCTGCGTGTACCGAATCTCAGCATACTGTGTGCTGTGGAATTATCTTAACAATGTTATAAGGCCCCAGTAGTCAGTCCTATTTCAAACATGGAAAAATAGCATGTGATACAGTCCTTCCTGGGTCATCTCAGAGTGTAGGCAGATAATGCCATGTTTGAATTCTCCTCCATGTTCCTGCAAGGGGAAAAATAGCAGAGCAGAGAGGAATTTATGAGACGCTTTTTTGCCTGACACCCTAGTTTTGCATGTGCAGAAGGCGGCATATTCACACATGCAATTCCACACCCACAGATAGAAGTAGTGCATTTGAATTAACCTTTACAGAAAAAGACCCAAGTAGTGTGTGTGTGTGTGTGTGTGTGTGTGTGTGTGTGCATGCATGCACAATATATAAAATATCACACTTCGATGACAACCCTTCCTCTAGCATTCAATAGAAAGAGTTTCTCTCTGCATATCATGCCAGCACAAATAATTGTTAAGTCATTAGCAAAGACTGTGAATGCCAGTTATCCTAATATTAAGCCTTCTGCTGCTCTCCCTGGAATTGTTTGACTTGATTGCATCCCCGTTGCACTGACAATCTGTTTTCTGTTATCAGCAGATAGGCTGACAGCCATTTAAATTCTCATTTAGAAAAATCCAAGAGCACTTGCTTCTTTGCTCCCAGAAGGATGAATCACTGAAACCAATGATTTACACAGAACAGTATAAAATAGAGGGAAAGGGGTGGGGGGGACAGTAGTGAGTCTTGTCAGCTGAGCAGAAGCCATATTACTGCAAAACTGGGCTATTAGCTGGATGCAGGGAGCTGGAATTCCTACCCTGGAAGTTTGTTTAGAACTTCTTGCCAGTTTTGACAGCAACCACTCACATGATTCCACGCAGAAAAGCAGCATTCTTTGCAGTTTGGAGTCTTCCTTCCCAATGGGTTTGGTCATTTCAGGGACCCAGGCATTCTGATTATTCATTCAGACAGTCAGACATCCACCTGATAGAGAGGAATGCCTAGATTCCACTCAGACCTTTTTAGCAGGGCTAACCAGAGCCATGACTGTCCTCTTGTCCATTTGAGTCTTTTCCTGGAGTTGCTTTTCCACAGAAGCTTCCCCACCACCCACCGAAGTCCTGAACATGTCACAGCTGAAATACACAATGTTCTGCCTGTTTGAGCAGAAGCAAGCCCTTAATGGAGGTATTTAATCAGAGACTGAACAACCATCTGCTAGGAATGCTGCCATTGCACCCTGTGTTTTAGATCCTGAACTGGTGTTAGGAAAGATTACCTCCAAGGACCATTCCAACTCCATGATTAGGCAAGCCGTCCATCGATAACCTGTAGTTTCCACCTGGGATGTCTACTCCATGCTTTGCAAAATCTTCTCTGCATTTTACAGCAATGGCCATGCCCATGCAGAAAAGGCACACCAGCCCATCTCCTTGAAGAGCACTCTCACTATGTTTTGCAGCAGATGGGAAAAGTTCATTTATTGCAATCACATGAGTCATTATACATATGCTGCCATGGTGTGATTTTCTAATAGGAAATGATGCACAATTGATTACTTCCACTTAACCCATACAGTACAGCCCCACCTTCACAGTGCTACTGTAATATAGCAGCAGTGCTTCAGCCTCGGCCCAGACCAACACCTTGATGGGTTTGCACATGTGGGAAAGTATGGGAAAGGAGTGATCTCATATATGGGAAGGGATGTGGAGAAGAGAAGCTCAGAATTCTAGGCAGCAACACGACGATACAGGGAATGAGCTTCTCTGGCTTAGGGTACCGTTCTCCACAAAACACAAGAAATCAACTGCAGCCTTTGGGATGGCATGTATTGTAGTTTCCAGCAGTGGTGGTGGTGGTGAAGGATTTACAAATAATAATTTACAAACAAATAGCAATTTCCTCCTTTATTTAAAAGTATTTATATTTAACCTTTCCTCACCTGAGCTCAAAGTTGTTAATAACAGTAAAACAACCATTATAGTATAATGGTTAAATACTTACTCGCTCACACACACACAACCCCCCCCCAAAAAAAAATAATAGGAAAATAAAAAGGAGCTCCTAAAACCAATTTCACCAAAATAGTTTCCAGCAAGTTAAACAAATAATCAAAAGTGCTTAAAACATTAATGACCCAGTAGCATTCCTAAAAAGGCAGGTTTTAACAATTCAGTGGAGAGCCACTGAAAGTTAGGATGCCAGTAACTATTCTATATATTCTTAAAAAAAATTTTTAATGGCAAATAGAACAGAAGAAAGTAACTTTGACACTTTGCAATGGGATCATTAGATCTCAGTTTTTCCCCAGGCAATCAAGACAGGCCTGTGGTTTAAAAATAAGGTCAGCAGAACAGACAACCCGAATAAAAGATGCTGTAGCTCTTTCCAAAACACTTCTCTGTCTGCCCAGGTGCATTCTATTCAAACAAAAGAACTATGTGTGTGAATTACTGTGTAGTGGGCAGTATCCAGACCTGAAAAAAAAATATGCCTTATCTCCCTTGGCTGGTTTGTAGTTTTTAACTGGTTGGGAACCAAGGCGACATTCAGTAAAGCAAACAAGGGCACTGGAAAAGGGACTACCAGGCAATTCGGGAGAGAGATGGGCCCATCATACATCAACAACAGATGGCACTCAGGTCAACAACAGGAAAAGATAGGATTCGGTGTGTACAGAATGGGAAGGCCTGAGGTTGCATCGAAACAAGATACTTGCCAACTCCTACCACTTTTGCTTGCAATTGTCTGTCTCTGATGAAAATTTAACTGCTCGGTATCCAAGCATATGGTGAGCCGGTGAGCTGAGCTGTCAAAAGTAGAAATTAATAGAAGCACTTCTCAACTGCATCGTGGAAACCAGGGCTGGCTCAAGACATTTTCCCACCTGATGGTTTCCCTGTTCAACTTGGAGGAAGAGTGGAATTAAAACAAAAACCTTACTAATAGTAAGATCCAAAAGCAGCCAGATTGATCTGTGGAATGCACAGGTTTTCCTGTGAGTGATGCGGGCAAGTCCCACTTTGCAGGCTGCAGCAGAGAGCGGAAAAACAGAAGCACCAGCAGCCTGGTCTTTCTTTCCCTGCTTTGCACATGAATGGGCTCTTACACTGTGCTTGGTAGAATGTGCTGTAAGCCTAAGCGTTGGCACATGGTTGGTCTTGCTCATTGTAATCACTTATCTGAATTAGAAGCAGGTGTGGCGGATTATTTCCAGAATCATTATGACTTCTATTCTCAGATGCTCAGGTTACAAGTGTTAGCATTCCCCCCCCCCCCGCTGTAGATGAGTCATCTGAGTAAGCTGACATTTGTAACAGAGACTGTCTCAGAGTCGTTGTCTACTGTGGCCCTTTCTGCCGACTCCTACTCATATGTCAGAAGAATAGCTGTGTTAGTCTGTGAAGCAAAATTAAAGGGGTCGGGTCACACCTTAAAGGCCAAGCAGCTTAGCATGGCATGAGCCCAGTTCATCAAATGCATGAAGTGGGATGGAAAGTTAATGGATATAGCCCCGAGAAGCTGACCAAAAGATAAGTGGGATGATATCATAATCATCATCATCTCAGCTCCAGATCATCTGCACATGTAGCCTCTATGTTGTCTTCTTCTTTGGCGATCACTCGTAGCCGAGTAAGATTGTCTTCCATAAACACGGTTTTAACGATGAGTCCGTAAGTGACTGTGGAGGCCAAGTCTGGATAAACACATCCTTCCACAGTGGGGACATTGGTTTCTGGGAGAGAGTTGATCACGGTGTGGATTTGCCAAGCGTGCCTTCCTCTTAGCATGTTTCTCCCTTGTGTCCTGAGTTTGAGTGTCTTCAAAGCCCATGACACCTTTGGTAAAGGCTGTTCTCCAACTGGAGCGCTCGCAGGCCAGTGTTTCCCAGTTGTCAGTGTTTATACTACATTTTTTTAGATTTCCCTTGAGACAGTCTTTAAACCTCTTTTGAAGACCACCAGCATTACGCTTTCCATTTTTAAGTTCGGATTAGAGTAGTTGCTTTGGAAGACGATCATCAGGCATCTTCACAACATGACCAGTCCAAAGAAGTTGATGTTGAAGAATCATTGCCCTATGTTGTAGGGCAGGGGTGTCCAAACTTTTTTTCAAAGAGCACCAGATTTGATGAAGTGAACATGCGTGAGGGCCGACCAAAGTTGCTGAACTTTTTTTAGGATTGCAATTGTTGAGCTTTTTATTGGATTGAAGTTGTTGAGCTTTTTTAGGATTTTACCCAGGAAATAAACAGGGGCCGGATTAAACCAACTGCCGGGCTGGATTAGGCCCCCGAAACAGACTTTCAGCATGTGCCTGTTGTAACATAAGGTGACCACCTGCACTTTTTTGTAGTGTAAAATTGCATACCCTCCAACATTTCTCTGATGAAAATAGAGGCATCCTATTCCATAATAATAATATTCATAATAATTTTACTATTTATACTCTGTCCTGCTGACTGGGTTGCCCTGGCCACTTTGGGTGGCATCTAACATATATAAAAGCATAATAAAACATTAAACATTTTTTTAAAAACTTCCCTTTACAGGGCTGCCTTCAGATAGCTCTTGGGTCAGTTAACTCCATACCACCCAACATTCCTCTGATGAAAATAGGGACATCTTAAGGAAAAGTGAGACATTGCAGGATCAAAAAAGAAACCAGGACAGCTTCTATAAATCTGGGACTGTCCCTGGAAAATAGGGACACTTGGAGGGTCTGAAATTGTCAGTCAAAAAGAGGACAAAGGTTTGCATGAAATTGGCATGTGCCAATTTATATGCACATTTATAAATCATTGCTAACGTTTAAATACAAACAACACATCTTCGCATAGTGGAGACTAGAAGTGCTGTGATCAGTATAGATTTAAAAATATTTGGATGGCCCTAACGTAGTAATCTTTGCACTGTGTCTAATCTGTGACTTAATCTCGGTAGGAGGGGGGTCCATTTTTACCTCACCCAGCTCTTAGAGTAGCTTGGAGTCACTTAAGGTGTAATTGTAAGAAATATATGGAGATTTCCCTTCCTCTTTCACTCCCCAGAGTATGTGAGCCAATGATGTGAAAAATGGAAAGCAATAATCCATCAGCAGCAGAGAACAGTAATAAATTATTTGCACGCTCTATAACATATCACCATTGAGCAAATCAGGAGGTCTCATCTCAATATATCTGTATCTGTCTCTAATTTAAACTGTAATGCTTTCCAATCCTGCCCAATTAGGCAAGGCATTAATACAACAAACTGTTTACTGGTTCGAAAGCAAAAAGGAGATTGTGGCAAGAGTGGATTGTTCTATTAGCCACAGCTACTTCTACCACCCACTTGCAGGTTCTGAAAACCTTCCTCCAATCAAGAACTGAGTTGCTCTTTGTTATAATACATTTGTCTAAGAAAAGGTTCTGATCTTTTTATTTTTACACACACAGAAAAAGAGAGAGAGCAAGAAAAAAAAGAAGTCCCCTTTTCTAGAGGTGTGCACAGACCTCATGATTCCCTTTGTATTGTTATGTTTTTTTAAAATTCCAGTCTGTTCCTGAGTCACTCTGTGCTTTCTGTCGTGAACTGTAATTCAGGTTCTGACCTGCTCTGCATAAGATCTAGCTTTGATTCCCACATTCTCTATAATGGGGAATCTAAATATGGCTATAACTTTTTCAGTTTTTGGCCAAAGCAGATGAAATTTACAGGCACAGATGAAGGAATGGGTGCAGTCAGTTTGAAACACTCAACCCCCCCCCTTTCTTCTTTCTCCAAGAGAGCATTTCTAAAATGCATTAACTTGAGCTGTTGAGCAAATGCATAACAAGAACACAGCTGTATAAACAAAGCTCTCTCCTTTATCAGTCACGGCAATGGATGACCTTGGCTGTTCCAGTAGAGTAGGGATGACATGTCTAGGTCTTATCTTACGTCCTGACCACACTCTGATGCACAGACCTAGTCCGGGAACAGCGCCGGAGTGTATTCTTGGAGTTGGTGACCTCTTGCTCCAAGATAAGAGTATAGGAAGGAAAACCCTTTTATGGTTAAGAGTGCTGGAGCAGGAACGTTTGTGATGTCAACCTGTGTGTATAAGCTGACGTGGCTGGATTCCTGGGGGAAGGGGGAGAGGGTGCCTGGAGGATATATATACTGCATGAAATTCCTCATTTCTTTGGACTTGCTGTGGACTGACCACGCAAGTGCCTTTCTGCTGCTCTGGAGAGCAGAAATAAAGAACTCTTTCTCTGAACCAACCCTCGGTGTCACTTGACTTCCTTCCTCCCGTCCGGGAGCAACGCAGAGCCCACCAATTGGTAAAGTCTAATAAGGCTACACAGAATCTCCTCTAGACTGGATTAAGCCTGCCAAACTGCAAACAAAAACATTGAGGGGCTTTTGTGTGTGTGGGGGGGGGTAACATGCTTTAATATGCTCTATAATCCCTTATGAAGAGGGAGGGGTTGTCTCTTGCTCTTTCTTACTTTAACATAATCAAGACGTAGCCAATTGGTGTACATTTTTACATGGGCATTTTTAAAAGAAACTTTTCAGCTTCACACTTGTCTTTCCTTTCTGGTGCTTGTTTGGGTTCTATGATAGGCCTCGGGTAGGTCTTGCAACACAAAGCTATCCAAAATGTTGTCTGCAGAGTTCCAAAGAACCAATACTTTAAACTGAATGCAGAAAATTTGGAAACTAATGTCATTTTTCCCTTTACAGAAATCTAAGACCTATTCAGACAACGGTATCCATGAATATGTATATGAATGTTGCAGCAAGGATGTATGTGGGTGCTTGCCTTAGTACATCTGTCCTGTAATGTTTATCTAAGTTGGTTTCTGTTACCAGGCCAAATTAACTCCACCATATAGGACTAGACTATCAATGGTTAGTAAAGGTAAAGATAAGGGACCCCTGACCATTAGGTCCAGTCGTGACCAACTCTGGGGTTGCGGCGCTCATCTCGTTTTATTGGCTGAGGGAGCCGGCGTACAGCTTCCGGGTCATGTGGCCAGCATGACTAAGCCGCTTCTGGCGAACCACAGCAGCACACGGCAATGCCGTTTACCTTCCCGCCGGAGTGGTACCTATTTATCTATTTGCCTTTTATGTGCTTTCGAACTGCTACGTTGGCAGGAGCAGGGACCGAGCAACGGGAGCTCACCCCGTTGCGGGGATTCAAACTGCCGACCTTTTGATCGGCAAGTCCTAGGCTCTGTGGTTTAACCCAGAGTGCCACCCGCGTCCCTATCAATGGTTAGTAGCCAAGATCAATAAGGTCACTTCCAAATAACCTATTGCTAGTGTTCTCTTCAGCCAGAACTTCAGCGGTCTCTTCTTAAGTTCTTAGTGATTCTTCACTTTTGGTGGCATCAGTTGTCTTCAGCCTCCTAAGGCCCCCATCAGTTAATGAGCCGGTGAGTGTAGGATTTCACCCAGGGTTTATTTATTACGTTTATTAGTCACTCCATAATTCAATTTTCTTTGGGCAATGGCCCAATTTCAGATCACAAAAAATCAGAGCAGACAATGGCACACTACAAAATGCAGCCACAGAGCAGAGAGATGAATACAGATTCAGCCATAATAATAAAATAAAAAATGAGGAGTGCCACAGTTTGGGGCTAACACTCAGGCATAACATGAGCCTGCAGTACATGTGAAGCTTAAGTTGTTAAAACTTTGAACCAATCTGCAAACAGATTTCAAATGTTTATTTGGATTTCATACCTGGTTCTAAAAGACGCAAATAGCACCACTGTATGGTGGCAGGGGATGATAATGATTTGTACCACAGATTGCATGGAGGGGGGATTTAACCCCTTCCTCCCACACTGGAGTCCATTAGCACCAGCGGTGGATTTCCCCCCAAAGCAAAGGAGCTTCAAAGGAGGGGCTTTCCTCAGGAAAGCAGCAAGGGAGGAAAGCATAACACTTTCACATCCACACCTGTTGTAATCCCCATAATTATTTTTTAAAAAACCCCACTGAACTAATGTGATTTGCATAAGAAACCAAGCCAAACTCTGACCTCTTAAATATAAGGCTGCATTTAACACCCCCTCTATTTTAACCATAAGATGTACTAATTTAAATAAAAGTATGTATGAGTGGCTTCATGGGACATGATTGCTGTCTAATAATACAAGGTACATAACAAATGGAGAGGTCTAGAACAATCTATTGGTATACAGTTTTCCCCTCATTGATTCTGGCAGGGTAGAGGAAACATTGTATTCTCTTTTCAGTCAGCCATAGACAGGTTCCCTCACTAATTTTTTCAAGCCTCACTAACTTTAATTTAGTTTTTCTAAATCTCTTAATTTAGAAGAAAGAGGGTTGCATATTTTTTTTAAAAAAGCAACACACTTTGTTTCTTAAAACCCATTTGACTTTGCCTTGAAACTGTTAGTTAAGAAAGCATTATAACACTCCATTACTCAAAATATCTTTCCCAACAGATGTGCTCTTCCACTAGATACTGTTTCTTAGTTTGTGGGTGCCTTTCCTTTCCCCATCTAAAAATAAGACCAACAGAAAAGCCAGCTTCCTCCCTCCCCCCGCTTTCCTAATTGAATGTGTCTGCAGAGTGTGAAGGTGCAATCTATTGTAATTAATGCTAATTAATTATTACATGGTCAAATGAGCAAGTAATGCACAGCCAGATTCTGAAAAGTTAATTGTATGAAAATTGGATAAGCAATTGCACGTTTGAATGCACGCACACACAGGCAATCCGTGGCTTGGCATGGCACTTCGTCTTGTGTTTTTCCCTTTAAAGATCAGTGGAGTGGTTTTTTTGTTTTCTGTTTTTAAAAATAAATACATGAAAGCAAACCTTTTCCCTAAAACTCTCCTGACTGTATGGGAGAAAAACAAAAGGGAAAGCAAGCAAAAGCTGAAAAGGAAAAACAGCAGCCGCCAATTTCAATAGCCCATGCCTTCAAAGAAAGAATATTTTATATTCAGTGCTGTATACAGGCATCGTCGTCGTCAACATCATCATCATCAAATGGATGTAAAGGTTGTGAATTTGGTACCTGAATTAAGATTGCTCAATTCTGGCACCAATTCTGGCTCAATGTTCTTTATAACAAAGACAGCACATAGTTAAATCTATGGAACTTACTATCATAAGATGTAGTTATGGTCACCAGGATGGCTTTCAAAGAGGATTAGAGAAATTCATGGAGGATAAGACTATCAAGGACTATCTGTACTCTTCCTCCACTGTCAGAGGCAATATGTTTCTGAATACCAGTTTCTGGGAATTGCAGGTGGGCAGAGTGAGTTTTCTGTGGGAGTGCTGGACCAGATGGGCCTTTGGCCAGAACCAGCAGAGCTCTTCTTATGTCCTTAGTAGTTTGAGCTTGTTTTGTTCCTCTTGAGTTCTTTCACTGTACAGTACATGTCTAGCACAGGGGTGGGGAAACTGTAGCCCTCTAGATGGTGCTGGACTCTAATACCCATCTTTCTTAGTTAGCACAGTCAATGGTCAGGGAGGATGGAAGTTCAAGTTCAGCAAGTCCTGGAGATATCCCCATTCCTGTTATGGAACTAGAACCAGCCAGCGTGGTCAAGGATAGTGACAGAAGTTCAGGGACATGGTGAACCGGAGGCTCCCCATCTCTGCTACAAATATTTGCGAAGAGTATTACCTCCTTACATGTTCAACTTTCACTAAACAGTCTTCTCTCTTGCTGTATTAGAACTGATATACATTTAATTTCTGATTCCCATTACAGATTTCAGGGTGGGGGGGGGAATAAATTGAGGACAGGGACATGAAAGGTGAATTGAAAGGAAATATGCAAGCTGTATTTTAAAAATTAAACCCTGCAAACTAAATGGTAATTACAGTGGTACCTTGGGTTACAAACGCTTCAGGTTACAGACTATGCTAACCCAGAAATAGTACCTCGGGTTAAGAACTTTGCTTCAAGATGAGAACAGAAATTGTGCTCTGGTGGCGCGGTGGCAGCGGGAGGCCCTATTAGCTAAAGTGGTGCTTCAGGTTAAGAACAGTATCAGGTTAAGAACGGACCTCTGGAACGAATTAAGTTCTTAACCCGAGGTACTACTGTATCAGTAACAGACAGGACTGGTCCACCTATGGGGCAAGGTTAAGTGACTGCTTCAGGTAGCACGATCCACAGGGGCAGCAGATCCAGCCTCCAATCACCTGCTGCTGTTATGGCAACAACAGCTGCAATGTGCTCCTTGGATGTGGTGCCTCCCCAATGCTGCCTTTACAGTGTCCTTATTGGTGAAGAGGAGGTACTGTCGGTCTCCTCCCATCTTTGTTTCTGATGTAGATCTTCACTCACCCCCTTCTTCCCAAGTGAGCAGGAGGAACCATTTTGTGATTCACCTCAGGTGCCAAAAGGTCTTGGGCCAGACAAAGTCAGGGCTTTTTTCAAACTACTCAGGTGGGGACCATTGCCATTGTAAGAGAACAAGGGAGGTGTTCATGGTGAGTTCTGGCACCTCTTTTTCTAGAAAATAGTACAGTGGTACCTCGGGTTACATACGCTTCAGGTTACAGACTTCGCTAACCCAGAAATATTACCTTGGGTTGAGAACTTTGCTTCAGGATGAGAACAGAAATCATGCAGCAGCGGCATGGCAGTGGCAGGAGGCCCCATTAGCTAAAGTGGTGCTTCAGGTTAAGAACAGTTTCAGGTTAAGAACGGACCTCCGGAACGAATTAAGTACTTAACCCGAGGTACCACTGTACTAGATAAAGCTAATAATTCCTGAAGCAATTATGCATGCTGGTAAATAATGGGTTAATCATATAAATAGTGTCAGGAGGAGCTTTAACTAACACATTTGGATAATTTGCTTTCCTGCAAATTATGTCTTCCTAGGTTGCACCTGCCCTATCTAGAACCAATAGCTTATAATTTGGGGTCAGCCTATAACATCTCATGATGAAATCTTTTGGGTGGCATTCAACTATGTTTTACTCTGAGTAGACCTGTTGAAATTAATGAACATGGATATCATGGCTTCTGCTGCTCAGGCTCAATTCCTGTGTGAATGTTAAGATAGCCTTGTATGTTATACATACATAAATGTTACCGGCTTTATTTCACATTTGCACTGCATCCAAACTGCTCGAAGGTTTCTAGGGTCTTAGGAGGTGAGTAAAACACAACTGCCTTCTGCAAAGTGGGCTGGTGGGTGAGTAATTAAATACACAAAATTGGGTTTTCTCCCTCTTCCATAGCACTAGAACTTGGGGTCATCCAGTGATGCTGAACTTTGGATGATTCAGGATAGACAAAAGAAAATACTTCTCCACACAGCACATAGTCACAAAGTTATTACTTCCCACAGGAAGTAGTGATACCACCAATGTCAGTGGCTTTAAAAGAGGATTAGACAGATTCCTGGATGGTAAGGCTATCTCTCTTTCCACTCTTGGAAACTCTTGGGTGCAGCTCATCTTCTAAGGACTTTGTGTTTGATACCAATTCAGAGCTAGGCATGTCATACACATAGGCTGAGGTGGTCTTTCAGATACTGTCATCCCAAGTAGCCACTGAAGATTATAAGAAACTGGAGTCATGGGATTGTATGTTATATACATTCCCATAAAACTGTTTTAGCTGAGCAAAGCATCCTACCTTTTCTTCATCTGCTATAGATGCTTGTTGCCTGTTCTAGAGAATAAGAGATATAAAATAGGCCATTTTTTTGTAGGACCACCATCTGACCAAACATACAAGTACACAGAATCTTTCCAGAGAAAACAAGAAACCGAAACTGAGATGAGCCATTGGTCATTGGGGAAGAGAGCAAGAAGCTACATTGGGGAAGAGAGCAAGAAGCTACACCTTCTTTCCCTGGCTCCTTGTAATTATCCTTCTTTTTCTTTTTGATCTCTGCTGATTCAGCATTATAGTAACATTCATTTGTTGAGTTGCCAATACCTCACTCAAGCCCAGCAACATAAAAAATCATTTTGCGAATGCATACAACTTGTGAAGATTCCTTATTAATCAAGTTAAACATGCACAAAACAGCATGGGACAGAAATGCCCAGGGATTCCCATGAGCCTTTCCAACCTTTTCAGATATTAATGAGTCCAGTTGTGAACAACAATTACTTTTAATTAAAAGGAACACTTCATGCCTTACCCCTTCGATTCCTTCATCTTGGTTGCCAGAATCTTTGCTCATTCATTATTATTCCAGTTGAGAAATAGCAAGACACTGCGGCACCTGTATTAGCAGTTCAAAAGCATGCCAGTGCAAGTAGATAAATAGGTACTGCTGTGGCGGGAAGGTAAATGGTGTTTCTGTGCACTCTGGTTTCTGTCACGGTGTTCTGTTGCACGAGAAGCAGTTTAGTCATACTGGCCACATGACCCAGAAAGCTGTCTGTGCACAAGCGCCAGCTCCCTCGGCCTGAAAGCGAGATGAGCACCTCAACCGCATAGTCACCTTTGACTAGACTTAACCATCCAGGGGTCCTTTATCTTTACCTTTTTACCTTAGTAATCCTTCCAACTGACATGTAAGATAGGGTGGTATTATTATCTCCATGCTGAAGAATGGGGCGGTGGAACTTTGAGAGAATCACAGCTAGTGCAACAAGTTTCTAGGTCCTAGCACTAGAACATCCTATTGCTGCAATGCTACACTAGATTTCATGGGACCCCAACACACTGTCCAGCACCAGTGTAGTTTAGGTGTTGCCAGTAGTGTGTCAGCTAGATGAACAGGGAATGAATTACTAATAAGCATTTGACATCAGTTATCAGTTCTGGGAGATTAAATAACAAGACATACATGAACTCACTTAATAATTAGCTACCACTATAGCAGCTTGATAAAGGAAGGCTATTACGTATGCCTGACATGGCACTAAATAGAACCTTTTAATATTTAATTATTTTTAACCTGGAAGATTAAGATAAAGCAACTGCCAAGGATTATCCTGTAACACCTTCTCAAAGACTTTGAAGTACAGAAGAGTATTTGTGTGCTGCGGGGGTGGGGGAGGCAAAGTCAGAGGCTAATTGGAAGTGGTTAACGCTGACTCCAAGTCTATCAGGACGTATTTGACAAAAGTGTGAATGGAATAGCACACCCCTGGGAAAGGAATGAAGAAGTGGGGATGGTAATGGCAGAATGGGAATGATAACCTACCCTCTGCAACTGAGAAGAATCAGATGAGAAGGGTTTCTTTTTTTGCTTGTGTGTCCTGTGTGAGAGTGTGCACTCATTATTGGCATACAGTTCTCAGAAAGAGTTGACTAATGGTGAATGTGACCAAACAAACTTAGCCACCCCTGGTTTATAGAAGCTATTTTTATTGGATCAGCTGTCTAAACTATTGTGAAAAGGGGGTGAATTGACAGTGGAAAGAATTAATCAAAGGAATGAGATCCTGATGGTAAGTCTTAATTGTTATTAATTCAACATTTCACAGATTATGAAATTAGTATTGACCCAAAACATTAAAATAGCAAATTACTTATAGGGCAGGCAAGACTACAATAGGGATGATTAAATTAGTTAATAAATCAAAATTAAATGATGGCTGGGCTAATTATATTCATGAGTGCAACTGTACTCTTTACAGATTTCTAAAGCAAAGTCCATAAGAATGAGTAGGGGCATTTTCCCTTTAGAATTCTTATTCAAAAGGGGGAATTTCCTAATTTTCTTCAGTATGAGGTTTAAGCAAGTATAAGTGAAACTCTTTCAATATGTTGCAGTACCACCACACTTTATGTCTGCTCCTATATCATGTCTCAAGCTGTTGAGGCAGTTGTCTCCTACAGCTTGATTAAAAGGAAAAGAAGAATGAAGAACCAATGAAGAATGTTGCAGTTCTGATACTTGTTCATTCTCAGAGGCAAAGTGCCATTGGGTGCCACAGGGGTTGCCAAGCTTTTGGGGCCAGTGGGGCACCTTTGGAATTTTTAGAAAGTATCTTGGGTGCCAGTCACAAAATGGCTACCATGGGGTGTGTGGCATAACACAAAATGGCAGCAGAAAAAGAGACCAGGTTGCAAAATAGTGTGGACACGTGTCCCATCACCTCCCAACCATTTGTTGTGGTGTGTGTGTATGCACACACAGGATCTTGGGAGCAAGGCTAAGGGCTCAAGTGGTCAAGCACAAGAGTACTCTTGGAAGAAAGCCACAGTCATCAAAGGAGAGTGAAGTCACTGATCTGATTACATGAGTAATCCAAAGACACAGCATCTTCTGGGGTGACCTTCTGCTGCCTAGATCCTTCTACTCTACTCTGCCTTTTTGGTTGGACAATGAACCTGCTGTAGCCTAACACCTTTTGGACTTGTTCTTGCTGCTATTGCAATGGCTTGGTTGGAACAGAACGCTCTGGCATTTTGGCGCATTGATACTAAAGGTATAATAACAATTTGTACGGCTTCAGAAAGCCTTTGGAACTGTATTGGAGCATTCAAAAGCAACAGTTAGTGAAGGAAAAATGTTTGCACATGTAACAACACCTAAAGGCTAAGCAACATCCATTCACCATCAAAGAATTCTGTGAGCCTATTGTGGAAATCTGTGGTCAAAGAAGAAATAATAATAATTTTATTATTTGTATCCTGCCCATCTGACTAAGTTGCGCCAACCACTCTGGGAGGCTTCCAGCATATACAAAAACATAATAAAACATTAAACATTTAGCACTTCCCCATGCAGGGGCTGTTACCAAAAAGAAGCAATGCAGCAGCAAGCAGCAGCTACGTCAGCTGCAGGTGGCTGGAAAGCCATACAGGATGTTGATGTTTGTGACTGTTGCCATGGGAACAAAGGGGCAGTCCATTCCCCGTACTGAGCGCCGGATGTTAGCTCAGTGTGTGTCCTCTGACCTGTACTGGAAGTACAAGGGAGGAGCTATATGCTCTCTGCTGTTGTTGTTTGAAGAGTACGGACATGTTTCTCTGTACTGCTGCAAAGGACAGAAATAAAAGCATGTAGATACATTGCTGTCTGTCTCTGTCTCCTCCCTGGGGATAGCAGGGGGGAGAGTGAAGGAGTGGTATGTTGTTCTCACGTCTGGGAAGGATCGCCGATTACAGACCTCGCCTGTTTACCTGCCGGGAGTCGCAGGGGGAGGTCAACAAGGAATCCAGCCGGTGCCTGGAGAGTGGCACATTCCTCTGACCGAGGCAGGATTCCAACAATGGTAGCAGAGGATGGTTTCTTCGCTCCATCAAAGTCTGCAATGAGAGGTTGATCCTCTGCACCCACGGAAAGAAGACAACGTCTGTGTGCAGCCAGAAGCTGACAGCCAAGCCACGGAGCCCCAAGGTATGAGAATTTCGGGCTAAAAGTGTGAATGCAGATTGATTTATTCTCTGGTTCACGGGAGCAGCGTTTGGGAAAAACAGCTCCGAGAGAGACGGCTTGCATTCCAGAAATTCTTGTGGTTGATAAGGTTTCCTGTACAAGAAAGGAATGCACAGTTGCTAAGCAACGCCCGACAGTGTAGTGGAAAGCTACAAAAAGGGGCTGGACTGTCAGGCTGTGCCTGAGAGAGGCGAAAAACAACGTTTGTTTTGGCTAGAGTCTCACGAGCTCTTGGAAGGGACTTTCCAACGCAGCCAGCGTTACAGCTGCCAGGTGCCAAGAGCGCAAACAACCAGCTATTGGATTTTAGCAGGCTTGAGAGTGAGAGCTAAGGCAAGGACTCAAAATGGATGCCAAGAAGGGGGGAGGCCTGCCTTATCCACCCCTCCTAACTAATGACAATTATTCATCTTGGTCCATCAAGATGAAGGCCCTGCTGCAGAATCAAAGACTGTTTGGGGTGATTGAGAACCCCATCCCTGCAGCACCAACGCGTGCTTGGGAGTCACAGAATGTGAAGGCCAGGACGGCTATAATTCTGTGTGTTTCAGATTCCCAGCTTGTGCATATTCAACATTTAGAATACGCGCGAGAGGTTTGGGACACGTTGCGAAGGACACATCAGAGAGATGCAGGTTCTTCAGCGTTGATGTATTTTGAAAAGCTGACCAATCTGAGGCTTGCGCCTGATGGAGATGTTCAAGCGCACCTGACGGAAATGAAATATCTGCGCCAACAGATGGTGGAACGCAATTTCCGTCTGCAGGAGGAAGTGTTTTGCTTCATGATGATAAACAGCCTAAATCGGACTTACAAATCGGTTGCCAGTCAGCTTGGGTCCCTTCCGGCGCAGCAATTAACTTCGGAGAGGGTCTGTGCCGTCGTGCTTAATGAACAGGACAGACTTGCTGCACTGGAGATAAAGGACAGGGGGAGGGAGGAACAGAGTTCTAACACCCCCACTGCTGTTGCTACTGGAGAAAATGCTGTAGCTTTGAATGTTGTCCGATGTTACAATTATGGACAGACTGGGCATCTTCAGCGGAACTGTAAAAAGCCACGTCAGCAGAAAGGAGCCAAGGGGAGCTCTGCGAAGTCTGCTGTTATGGCAACAACAGGCAAAATATTACCTTGTGTGTGTGGATTCATTCACAAATTTTGTCTGGATTTATGTTTTGGAGAAACCAAAAGAAGCCTTAGAAAGGTTTAAAGAGTTTTGTGACAAGGTTAAAAATATGCATGATGCTAACATAGATTGTCTTTTCACAGATGAGAAGCCAATTTTTCTTTTACAGGATTTCCAGAAGTTCCTGCAGAAGAAAGGGATTAGACACAAGATTGCTGCTTCCGCAGAAGCATGGAAGAGATGTGTCTGTGTTAGGGTGAACAAAGAATTGCAAAAGGGAATGAAGGCGCAATTGCTTAGTTCACATCTGCCACATGAGTACTGGGCCAAGTCGCTATTGTCGTATACTTATACGTGGTTGAGAAAGTTTTCAAAAGAGTTGGGAAGTTCTCCTTTTGAGAAACTGTTCCATAGAAAACCTTCTGTTGCCCATTTCAAGGTTTTTGGGTCTCATGTGAGGACAGAAACTCCAGGTGGAGTAAAGAATGCCAGAGGCATTTTTGTGGGATATGAAAAAGGTCTCTACAGAGTAATTTTGTCTGAATCTGGTCAGGTGATTCTCACAAAATTTCTAGAGAGTGCTCCTGAACAGGAGAGAGTGATTGTTCACACATTTCCCACAGGGGATGATTCGGATGATGATGATGATGATTTTATTGATTTCAGTGGTACTGATGAAGACAGTGATAGCTCAGGGAGCTCAGTTGTCACAGACATTGAGAGGAAATCTCACATAATGGCTAGACCCTCAGAGATGGAGGACGAACCACTGATTACACTTAGTACTGGTTCTCCAGAGAGTTCAGAGGCTGAACCAGAAAGCAGAGAAGATCAGCACCTCATACGTAGGTCTGAGAGAGTTACGAAGGGTATACCACCCAAGAGGTATTCAAAAGAGTTTGCCAACTTAGCTATTGCATGTGTTGCTGTTGTAAACAACCAAGGACAGGTTGAAGCTGTGTCTAAGTCAGAGACAAAGGCACAACAGAGAGTTGTTAGCCAAGGTAATGTAGATGCACTCATTCCTTGGAAGTCACACAACCAGAGAGGTACATTGGTGAAACCAGTGGCGGGTAGTTCCAAGGGTGGAACTGGAACAACAAGGGGAATGTTATATGTATAACAACTGTTTGTTTTCTTCTCTGGATCACGCTTTGCTCACAGCACGCATTGATTCTTTTGGGGGAGGATGTTACCAAAAAGAAGCAATGCAGCAGCAAGCAGCAGCTACGTCAGCTGCAGGTGGCTGGAAAGCCATACAGGATGTTGATGTTTGTGACTGTTGCCATGGGAACAAAGGGGCAGTCCATTCCCCGTACTGAGCGCCAGATGTTAGCTCAGTGTGTGTCCTCTGACCTGTACTGGAAGTACAAGGGAGGAGCTATATGCTCTCTGCTGTTGTTGTTTGAAGAGTACGGACATGTTTCTCTGTACTGCTGCAAAGGACAGAAATAAAAGCATGTAGATACATTGCTGTCTGTCTCTGTCCCCTCCCTGGGGATAGCAGGGGGGAGAGTGAAGGAGTGGTATGTTGTTCTCACGTCTGGGAAGGATCGCTGATTACAGACCTCGCCTGTTTACCTGCCGGGAGTCACAGGGGGAGGTCAACAAGGAATCCAGCCAGTGCCTGGAGAGTGGCACATTCCTCTGACCGAGGCAGGATTCCAACAGGGGCTGCCTTCCGATGTCTTCTAAACAGTGTATAGATACTTCTTGACATCTGATTGGAGGACATTGCACAGGGTGTTTGGAAGTCCTCCTTGTGAACTACGGCACAGGTTTGTAGAGGTAGTTGCTGGAGTATTGTTGTGCTGAAACATCTCTGAAAGTGGAAGAAGACGCTTACCCAAGCCTGTTTAAATCCAGGTATATTTCTGAAGACACCCAAACATAATGAAGAACTTGGGTGTAGGAATTAGGAATTATTATGCTTTGTCCTTTGATCCTCCTCACTGCAGCCATACCATAACTAGACCTTGCAGGATACACTTGGGGTGGCTGCTGAAAACAGCAGTTGTGCGTGTTTCCTTCTTCCTTCTCTTTCCCTTGGTAATGCCAAGAATGGCCTTTCCCAAACCGATACTTTCCAGTTGTCTTGGGCTATATTTCCCATCAGCCCCAGTCAGCATGACCATGTTGGTTCAGGGGGTGGGGCTGAAGGGACCTTGGCCTTTAGGAGTTGGCTCCCATGCTGGTGGGAATTATGGTCTGAAACATCTGGAGAGCACCAGGTTGAAGAAACCTAGTCTGGTGCTGCATTATGACATTTTATCACAAGCAACATTTGATCACCCTACCCTTAATTCTTAGCTCAGGGGTCAGCAAACTTTTTCAGCAGGGGGCCAGTCCACTGTCCCTCATACCTTGTGGGGGGGCTGGACTATATTTTTTGGGGAAAATGAACGAATTCTTATGCCCCAGAAATAACCCAGAGATGCATTTTAAATAAAAGCACACATTCTACTCATGTAAAAACACCAGGCAGGCCCCACAAATAACCCAGAGATGCATTTTAAATAACAGGACACATTGTACTCATGTAAAAACACGCTGATTCCTGGGCCATCTGTGGGCCGGATTTAGAAGGCAATTGGGCCGGATCTGGCCCCTGGGGCCTTAGTTTGCCTACACATGTCTTAGCTCATGAAGCATAGTGGTTAGAATGTTGGACTAATGCCTGGGAAACGGAGATTCCAGTCTCCATTCAGCTATGAAGCTCACTGGGAGACCTTAGACTGGCCACTCTCGCTCAGCCCTCCTCACAGGGTTGGTGTGAGGATAAAATAGGGAACGGGAGAAGTATGTACGCCATCATGATCTCCTTGGAGAAAAGTTGGAATATAAATGTAATAAACAAATAGTTCTTGGGGAGAAGCACAGACATCCTAATGCAGTAAGGAAGAAATGGAGACTTGGTGGTTTTGCTTTGTATGTGCAGAAGCAGAGATTTATAATGTTGCTGAGCCCAATCTAATCAAACTGGCCTAATGCTGGAGGGCAGTAACAGATAAGGAAAGAAATAAGTCTCAGAGTAATGGTAATTAAAGACAGCTGGATGATGTCAGCTTGCCTTCAAGGCTGAATCATAAACGGCTCAGAACCATTCTTGAAATACTCATATTAAACGGATAGGCTCACATTTTATACTGCCATATGCATGTTTATTGTTTATATGCGGGCAGGAATGCTTGCAGAGTATTCAGCATCTCATGCTGTTTTTGAGATAGGAAAAGCCTCTCATAAGGACATTATTATTATTACTTGAAAAAAGAGTGACCAGGCCACGCCATGCAGACAACCACTAATAGATTAATAATTTGAGTAGGGTGCACAATTAGAACAGATTAATTTGGCTGTTCTGATTTTCTTTCTTTAATTACTTAATTGCACTGGTAATTGCCTCCATTCCTTTGAACTTGGGGGGGGGGGTCTCAGTCTTTGTGGGATAACCTATTTTTTGTTTTGCTGTCAGACAATATAGGAAAAGCTGAGTGTGGGGGTTTTTTGGGTAGTTTTTCTTTGCTTGATGCCAAAAGTGTTCAGCTTTGTATATGTTTGGGCCAAAACAGACGCCACAGGCTGGAATTAGGGATGGGATGGAAGTATCTGCCAATTTCGGTTCTTTCATTTTTTTATTTCATGAAATTCAATAGTAGTAATAACAAGCTTATGCATGGCATTTTGAAGTAGACTTTTTTTGCAAGCAATTTACCCCCATACAATGCATTTTTGTGTGCTATTTTCACTAATAACTTCATTTTTAGGCACACTTTCCCCTAAAATATGCATTTTTCTGAGCAATGGTTGGTTCAAGAACTGCACTGCAAACTTGGTAAGATTTTGAAGATGGCTTTGTTTCAGTTCTGATATTGTTTTGCAAAGTGTGAATTTGATAGATAGTTTAAATGCAGACTTATTTTTAAGTGTTTTATTGCATTTGTACCCCACCCTTGGGACGCGGGTGGCGCTGTGGTCAAAACCACAGAGCCTCTTGGGCTTGCCAATTGGAATGTCAGCAGTTCGAATCCCCATGACGGGGTGAGCTCCCATTGCTCGGTCCCTGCTCCTGCCAACCTAGCAGTTCGAAAGCACATCAAGTGCAAGTAGATAAATAGGTACCATCCTGGCGGGAAGGTAAACAACATTTCCGTGTGCTGCTCTGGTTCACCAGAAGTGGCTTAGTCATGCTGGCCACATGACCCGGAAGCTGTCTGCGGACAAACGCCGGCTCCCTCACCCTATAGAGCGAGATGAGTGTGCAACCCCAGAGCCGTCCGTGACTGGACCTAACGGTCAGGGGTACCTTTACCTTCACCTACCCCACCCTTTTCTTCAAGATATTCAAGTACATGGGTCTTCCCCTCCTCAGTTAAACCCCACCACAACCCTGTGGGGTACATTAGGCTGAGAGGCAGTGACTGGCCCAGTGAACTCTGTGGCTAAGTCAGTGGTGTAGTGGGGGGCTGGGGGAACAGGGGCGGTTGCCATGGGTGCAAAATTGTTAAAGGTAAAGGTACCCCTGCCCGTACGGGCCAGTCTTGACAGACTCTAGGGTTGTGCGCTCATCTCACTCTAGAGGCCGGGAGTCAGCGCTATCCGCAGACACTTCCGGGTCACGTGGCCAGCGTGACGAAGCTGCTCTGGTGAACCGGCACCAGAGCAGCACACGGAACGCCGTTTACCTTCCCGCTATAAAGCAGTACCTATTTATCTACTTGCACTTAAGGGTGATTTCGAACTGCTAGGTGGGCAAGGGGCTGGGACCGAACGACGGGAGCTCACCCCGCCGCAGGGATTCAAACCGCCAACCATGCGATCGGCAAGTCCTAGGCGCTGAGGTTTTACCCACAGCGCCACCCGCGTCTCACGCAAAATTGTTAGGGGTGCACAATTTCAACGCCCAGTGCTGCCTCAATACAACTGTGTGCTTCTGTTGCTGGGCTCTGTTGAAAACAGCTTCTCCATGATAACTAGGAAGTGACATCTCCAGACTATGAAATGACTCTACTTTTCTTATATCTGCAGCTGCGATCTCCTGGGTGACGTGGATGCCTTAGGCAGTTGAAGGCACATGTGTATTCCATCCATTTTCCTACCTCCCCCACTCTCTGCATGGCCCTGGGCACTGACAATCCACAATATGCCACTGGGCTAAGTGGGGAATTGAACTCTGATCTTCCTGGTCTTGGTCGGACACTCTAACCACTACACTGGCTCTTAAACTGAATTGAGAATTTCCTCCACATCCCTAGCTGGAATGAAACATCCATTTAAATATGGGAGAAACATTATTTATTTATTAAGGAGGTTTGGCAATCTTTCAGACCATCTAATCCAATGCCTAATGATATGCATAGCTCAGTTCCTACAAAATCTAGATTATCTTGCATTTTGCCCTTGTTTATTCATTTGCATTGATGTTTATGGATGAACCCTTATTTCAGGGGCTACGTGGCTCTCTGATTGGCCTCATTAAGTGAGTGCTTGCTTTTTATTTGGAAGCAATTGTTTCCTAATTTCTGGTTGATAGAGGCACCCAGGCACACTGTTCTTCTGCTGAGAAAGAAAATGAGCAGAGAGCAGGGGCATTAATATCCTTAATGGCTCATGGGGTTTTAATAGTTGTACATGTAATTGCTAGATAATTGTGATTTTTCTTTTTACCCTATGTGATGTGATGTGACTTATGTCGCCACTGTCAAGAGTTAAGTTTAACATCATCTTGTTTAATGATCTCTGTGAAGAACCCCATTCTCATTATCATTAATGTGCGACTGTCAAATAAAGCAACGCTCACTTTCCTTTTAATATGGCTGCCTTCTAACTTTGTTAAATTTGATATGGGGAATAGATGCTCTTTAAAAAAAATTAATAGAAAACTGTTGTGGGAAAGGGATGTATTAAAAGGAATTAGCATCATCTTTAATTTGCAGTAAGTTGTTATCTGCGTGTCCTAATGGGAGCAGCGATGCCTACAGAGCTATGATTGTTCTAAAATTATCCCATTTGCACACACTTGATATGGGGCTGTTGTGATATCATACACACATTCTTCTGCTGCCCCCTTCTGATGGGTGTCTCTTAACTCTTGCAAAGCCCTTTTCAAATCTAAATTAGTGATTATCAATATGATTTTCCTCCATGCATGTAGGATACTTGCGCTCCACTATGGTGCAAAATTTCCTGTCAAATAGAAGGGGAAGAAATGGAGGCAGTGAGAGATTTTACTTTCTTGGGCTCTGTGATCACTGCAGATGGTGACAGCAGCCACAAAATTAAAAGATGCCTGCTTCTGGTGAGAAAAGCAATGGTAAACCAAGACAGCATCTTAAAAAGCAGAAACATCACCTAGCCAACAAAGGTCTGTATAGTTAAAGCTATGGTTTTCCCAGCAGTGATGTATGGAAGTGAGACCTGGACCATAAAGAAGGCTGATTGCCGAAGAATTGATGCTTTTGAATTATGGTGCTGGAGGAGACTCTTGAGAGTCCCATGGACTGCAAGAAGATCAAACCTCTCCATTCTGAAGGAAATCAGCCCCGAGTGCTCACTGGAAGGACAGATCATGAAGCTGAGGCTCCAATACTTTGGCCACCTCATGAGAAGAAAAAGACTCCCTGGAAAAGACTCCGATGTTGGGAAAGATGGAGGGCACAAGGAGAAGGGGACGACAGAGGACGAGATGGTTGGATAGTGTCTTCGAAGTTACCAGCATGAGTTTGACCAAACTGCGGGAGGCAGTGGAAGACAGAAGTGCCTGGCGTGCTCTGGTCCATGGGGTCATGAAGAGTTGGACACGACTAAACGACTAAACAACAACAACAACATGGTGCAAAAATGAAGTCATTTCCGAGGAGGAGGAAAACAATGGAGTAATGAGGATATCATTGAATGCTTCCTGAAACCAGCAGAAGTCCTTTGACTTTCATGAGATATGGGGATAAATTCTAGGCGGAGCTGTACTGTTCAAATACAAATATCCAAATCTCCCTCCCTTCCTGTAGCTGGATTTCAAACATTGTGCTAAGTCAGACTATTGGCCCATTTTGCTATATACTGGCCCTTCTGGCAGTGGTTCTCCAGATGTCTCCTAGCTGAACCTGGATCCATGCCTTTCTCAGTTCACACACTCCAACATGTCCCCAAACCACCCCAGGCACACATCCTTTTTGACCCAGAGGTCCAATGTCGGTAGGCAAGAGCCATGGAAGTTTTCATAGCAGTGGGGAGGGAAAATCCAACACTGAATCTCTGTCTCTAAGCTTGCAGCCTTTTCTCCAAGGTACCAGGAACAAAAGCTATTAGGAGGAAAATTGCTGTTGGCATCTATCTGTCTCAGAAGACAGTGGGATACGTTTGGGGTGCCATCAAACCGTTGGAGAGTTATAGCACTTGCTGTGACTGTAGAGACCGATACGGGAGAGACATGTTTTGTTGCAGCTGGGACAGATGAGGGCAACGGGTTGTGCTGATGCAAGTGTACCATGGCATTTAAATTTTAAGCATGGTTCCTGTTTAGAAGGTGTGCAAATATTTCTTGAATGGCTCACAGCCATGCCAAAATGTTGAAAGGCAGGCTTCCTTCTAGACTGGGGGTTTTCTAACACCTTGTGTGTGCTGGCATTTTGATCAAATATGAGACTGGCAGGAATTCATGGTTTTAAACAGTAAGAGTAAATTTCTCCTTTCTCCCTTGCATTTATAAAGGCAGCAATGAAAGGAACTTGTATGACTGTGAGATGTCTGTCTATAATTCCACAACCAAAACACCCATAGAAGCCAATTAAGAGGGAAAGGTTAAACATGCAAACCTGTTACGCCATGCAAATGACAAGTGCATTGCTATAACTGACACTGGTACATCACATTGCTATAACCGCTAGACCAGGGGTAGGCAACCTAAGGCCCAGGGACCAGATGCAGCCCAATTGCCTTCTCAATCTGGCCTGTGGACGGTCCGGGAATCAGCATGTTTTTACATGAGTAGAATGTTTCCTTTTATTTAAAATGCATCTCTGGGTTATTTGTGGGGCATAGGAATTCATTCATTTTTTTCCTCTTCAAAATATAGTCCGCCCCCCCCCCATGGTCTGAGAGACAGTGGACCAGCCCATGGCTGAAAAAGGTTGCTGACCCCTGCGCTAGACTCTATACCTCTATAGGGAACACCTTACAGTTTTGGCAGGTAAATGCAATAGACCTCCTAAGTCTGTTCTGAATATATATATATATATATATATATATATATATATATATATATATGCGCCATTGCTGATCTTCCTTCACTGCAACTATGAGGTGATGTAGATTATAGCAGAGGTGGACTGTTGACGAAGCTCTGGAGGCTATCCCAACCTTCTGGGGACTATTTGTGTTGCACAGGAGATGGTATATGGAGAGAAGAGGAAGGTGAAATTTGATTCTGCAGGCAGAAGTCTGTTCCACTGGCACATGGACACATGTGGACAATAATATTTGTTAAGCTAGAAATGTTCCAGAATTTTTGCAAGAGCTTTGCTGCTTACTACCATCAAAACAAACACCAGAGTTGCTTAATAACTGAACCTATGTGTGGAGCATGGGCTGGGAGCCTGTGGCCCTCTATATGTTGTTAGACTCCAACTCTCATCATCCTTTAGTGTTGGCCATGCCGGCTGAGGCTGAAAGAAGCTGGAGTCCAACAATATGTGGACAGCCGCAGGTTTCCCTATCCCTGATTTAGAGTATAAACTAAAAAATATGAAAAGGGTTCTAAGAGAATCACGTCTCACCTTTCTTCAGTTCAGTCACCGACAATGAAAGCCCTGAAATAGCCACTTATCTCAGTTCCAAGAGACACACCCATTGTTACAGGTCATTAAACTGTTAGGCATGTATAGACGTGCTGCATCTCTGCCTGTGCGATGTCTCCAGTTCTTCTGCAGCAATGCTCTGAACAATAAGAAAAAGCTAAGTTGTCATTTGTAAATTATGCAGTGGTGATTGAGCTTTGGCTAAGCTTCAGAATCCTGTTTGATAAAGCACTGGCTAGATCATCTAGGAGCATAAGAAGTTGCCTTATACTCAGCCAGACCACTGAGCCATCTAGTTCAGTGCAGGGATTGGCCACAGCTCCCCTGGAATTCAAGACAGGGGACATTCACAATGCTACCTGGGACCTTCTGCATGGGAAGCAGGTGCTCTGCACTGAGCTATTGCCCTACCCCACTCTAGGAATACCAAAGAGAAGAAGGCTATCTATGGCTTCTAGCCACAATGGCTATGCTCTATCTCCACTGTTGGACGCAGCAAGTCTCTGAGTGCTAGTTGCTGGGAGTCACAAGCAGAGAGAGTGCTATTGAAATGAGATCCTGATTTCAGTACAGTGGTACCTTGGTTTTAGAACAGCTTGATTTATGAACAACTTGGAAATAGAACGCTGCAAACCCGGAAGTAGGTGTTCCCGTTTGTGAACTTTGCCTTGGAAGTTGAACATGTTCTGCTTCCTATGGAGTGTAAATTGAATTCCCCGCTGCTAATCAGAGGCTTCCTGTTGAGTCTGTTGGCTGTTGAGTCCCTAGCACCCACGCAACACAGAGGTGATATTTGGAGCTTTAGTTTTTGCTATTTTTTGTGTTTCTGTTTGTGTGGCTTTTTCCTTTTTTTGACTATGACTTGTTCTTCGTTTTATGGGACTGACTTGTGACTGCGGCTTGTGACTTTGTTTTTGTGACTTGCTTTTGTGACTGTGTGGAACTCAGTTCAGCTACTAATTGATTGATTGTGTGACTGCAGAAATGGATAAAAGCCCCCCCATCCAAACAATGACTATCATCAGTGGATGTAAGAAAAAATAATAATAATAAAATTATCATCTACAATACTGTCTTATTTATTTTATAGTACAGTATATTGATTATTGCTTTCATTTTATGGATCCGTGGTCTCATCAGATAGTAAAATTCATGTTAAATTGCTGTTTTAGGGGTTCTTTTTAAAAGTCTGGAACTGATTAATCCATTTTGCATTACTTTCTATGGGAAAGCACGCCTTGGTTTTAGAATGCTTTGGTTTTGGAACAGATTTCTGGAATGGATTAAGTTTGGGAACCAAGGTACCACTGTATTCCAATAAGCGTCTGCCTGGCCACTGTGAGAACAGGATGCTGGAAGAGATGCGCTGGGGTGGTTCTTATAAGAATATCACAAAGAGAGAGAGGGAAGGGGGTGCCCTGTCCACTTTGGCCCCACCCACCACTGGCTTTGCTCCACCCACTGCCTGCATGTGGACACTGACAAGTTCACAATAAGGAAATGCAACCCTCAACAAACAAACACCCCCCCCCCCTTTATAGGGAAGTTTGCCTGTAGAGGAATTCTTCATGGTGCAAGACACACAAGACTCAATTGCGTGCTATTTGCAACCTTATTATTTGAGAATCTGCCATTCTTGGAAATTTCAGAAATATTTCAGCACAGGCAAGATGTATAAACAAAATGTGGGGAAACAAATCTATTTATTTATTTTTAAATGACATGAGTGTTGACTCTTTTCTATTCGGGGATGTCTTTTTGAAATTGACTTGTTATGAGAGTTAAATTCTTTTTCTACTCCAGAGTGTGATAGATAAGAGATTTAATTTCACATGAACTTGCTGAGCTTTGGCAGAAAGCTGTGACTGGCCCAGCATTTGGCATGGCGCTCTACTTGCTCCATGATTGGATGATAGTGTCTCAACCCATTACTACTTAATCACCTGTTTAGCCTTAAGGTTTCTAGCAGTTGCATTGATTTAAATTCCATATTCACATAGTCACTCACTGCGCTAATGAGGAAGGGTGTGAAAAAGCACCTCTGGCAATGAAACTCTTTAAGGCTGAATCTGTAGATAAACAGGACTAGAAGTTGTTGGGTTTGTTTTAAAGAGACACAGAGAAAGAGTCAGGTCACCTTAACCTTCCCCAAGCTTTTCTCTTGAAAAGAAATATAATCAGATTCGTCATCAGGACCTAGAAGCTCAATTGACCTTCATTCTGCCATTCTGACAGGGTAATTATATACATTTGCAGTTCTAACTGAAAAGCCTACAGTATTTTATTTTTTAATGTAATATATTTGCAATTCCAACTGAGAAGCTAGAATTTCAATTGCAGGTAGCTGCCTGTTTGCTGGTACTCAAGTAAGAGGTTGGAGGATGTTGAGCCTTTGTTTCTGTCAACCAATCCCTCATCCTAAGTATTCCCAGTACAAGGTCAAGTTCCTGCGTGTGCATTTCCAAATATACCTCATGCAACTAATGCAGCACACCAAATCTTTTCTATAGTTGCTTTTGGGGACAGACCTTTATCCATAAATAAGGATGGGAGGAGAGATTCTATTCAGGGTGCATTTCAAGCCAAATCTATCAACTCTGTACTTTCTGAATTAATAGTAGCACATATCTGAATATTGCAATTCAGTTCTGCAACAAACCAATGTTTTCAAAAATGCATATTTTAAGGGAAAGTGTGCACAAAAATGAAGAAATTAATGAGAGTTGCAAACAGAAATGCATTATGTTAAGGGAAATTGCTTGCAAAAATGTATACATCAGTCAAAACTGCATATAAAAATGTGTTTGTTAGGAGAAATCTGCACTTAAATGCTGGCGAATTTTCATAAGTATTAAAAACACACACGCCACAAATTGCTGCAAGAGAATTGAATTTGAAATGGGAAAAAGGACAAACTTGAAATAGACAGATCCTTGCAATCTAAGGAGAGGAATTCCGCCTGCTTTGTAAGCAGAAGCTCCCAGGGTCAGACCTGGCGTCTCCAGTGTCTCCAGTTAGAAGGATTAGATAGCAATTGATGTGAAAGACCTCAGCTTGAGAACTTGGAGATCCACTGCCAGTCAAAGTAAACAATACTAAACCAGATGAAGAAATGGCCTTCATCTTGTGCATCATCTTGTGTTCTGCTGAAGGATAATAACAAGACAAAGCTGGTGTTGGTTCCCAAGACAGACCTTTTAAAACTACTTCAGATCCACATAATGGAATGACACAGTCCTTATGCATGGTCTGTACCACCTCAAGTTTTATACAGGTGATTGTCAAATGAAAATGCCTTACCTTTGGGAAGGAGGCAGGAAGGTGCCCTCTGGGCTCGGTGCTCTATGTGAGGGAACTGGTTGTGCTGCCCTGATCTTAGATGTGCTAAAACAGAATGGCTGACAAATGGGAATTATGATTGTTTTTGGGGTAACTAATATGTGACCATCTTACGCCATCATTTTACCCCGTCTTTCATCTCAGGGCAAAGTGCATTGTTCTTCACCTTCTCCCAAGTTATCTGCCCAACAACACAATGAGGTAGTTTAGGCTGAATAATGGCTATTAATCCAAGATAATCTGCTTACATTTTATGGCAGAATGAAGATTTGAATATACTCTTCTGTCATTAGGAAAGGAATCAAAAATAAAACTGCCAATAGCACAATGCCATTATAAAATCTATGGTGAGACCCCACTTGGAATACTGTGTACAGTTCTGCTTGCCTCACCTCAAATAGGTCATTTTAGAGCAGGAAAAGTTTCAGAAGTAGGGCGGCCACAGTGATCAAGGGGGTTGGAACAACTCTGCTTTGAGAAGAGATTACAACTTCGGGCCTTCTAGTTTGGTGAAAAGATGAAAAACGGGGGACATGTTAGAGGTATATAAGATAATGTATGTTGTGGAGAATGTGAATGGGGAGAAATTTTTCTCCCTTTCTTATAACACTAGGACTCAGAGACATCCCATAAAACTGAATGATGGAAGATTCAGGACAAAGGAAAGTACTTCTTCACATACACAACAAGCATATTTTGCAGTCTCCCTACATGCCTATGATATTAGGAAATGCTCAGTTAGCCAACACAGAAGCAGTGTTGCATAATGTTCTGCATTTCTTCAGTTCAGCATACTTGGCTATGGCCTCTGGTGATGTTCCATGATTTCTTTTTAAGGAACAGCCTGGAACATTTAGCAACTATATAACCACAAATATACTCTGCATGAAATTGAGGAGCTGGCAGATTGGAAGCACAGCAACTGGCAAGTCAGGTAGGCCAGGGCTGGTCTTTGCTGAGGTAGGTGAGCTGGGCAGGTAAAGCAAGACAGGCACTGAGCAGGCAGACAGACTGGTGAAGCAAACAAGCAAAGAAGCTCCTTCAAGAGCAATTGTGTTGCTTAATTTCTATTTGGATGCTAATGCCTCCGATGCTCAACAACATGAACCACCCCCACACAAAACATGAACATCTATAGGAAGGGGTCCTTCACTAATGGTGGCTGGAGCCCATTGGGACTTGTAGGGTGGAAGGCAGGGAGGCCAACAGTAGGTGGAGTTGGAGTCAATGACAGGAGGTGCCAACTAATTCTACTTGTGTCCCCATCTTCCTCCATTTTGAGTTCTACAAGGGCAAATTGGAGAATAAAGACGCTGACAGGCAGTCACCACTTGGACTGATTATAAATAGAAAGGCAGGTGGGTGGAGTAGGGGGAACCAAGACTAGACTGGTGGGTCTGTGCTTGTTTGGCTCTAATGAACCAGCCTCCACTAGCCTTCATGTCTATAGTGGTATGGAGAGACTCTCCTGAGATCTAGAACCCCAGTCATTCTGAGTTCCATATTCTGGGGAAGGCTTCATGAATACAACTATTTGCAGAAAGTTCTCCTTCCAAGTTTCTACCAACATTTGGGCTGCGCATGTCACCCTCAGGGAAGGAGTGTGTGGTGTCAGAAGCAGAACTATTTGGCATGGCCCTGCTCTTTGCTCCCATTATTATGGGAGTTATAAACAGCCAGATGGGGTTTTAGATGCCATGTTTGCATCCTAATGTTAATGCTAGTGTGTGTCAGGAGTGTGTGCAGGAGCCAGGCCCTGTGACCAGTAGGGCTTTGCAGGACTGGGGCCTTCCTAAGTTTGTTCTGGAGAGGCAAGGCGCAGCCGCACAGGTGAGGCCAATTGGTAACTCACAGCACCTGGTGGCAAGAGCCAGGAAGGGATATAAAGTCAGCATTTCCCTTCGGCTCTTTGCCACAGCAACACGTTTCCTGCCTTGCTGCGTTTGGCTTTTTGCTTCCTGATCCTCGGACCTTGGCTCCTTGACTCCTTGCTTCTCAACCCTCGGACCCTTGACTTTGTCTTGCTTACTGACCCTTGGACACCTGGTTTCTGGACTCTCGTTCCTTCTCCCACCCTGCCATCTTGCCCCCAGTCCTGACGTCCTTAGCCGGGACTTCTTCTTTTTTAAAAAATATTTATTGAGATTTTTTAAATACAAAAAATGCAAAAATAATAAACAATATGACATGTATCATAACATATTTTCAAAGCTTCTTTGGACTCCCTCACGTCCCCCGCTCCCACTTACATCATTGTAAAACTTTTTCCAGCAATTTATCAACTTGTTTACATTCTTAAATCTCATTCATTTAATTTAGTCTATTAATTCTCCCAAAAAATTATATTTCCTCAATCTCATTTATCATCCAGATTACGTCTAATTTAGTGGTGCTCAATTGTTTATGATCTGGCATCCTTCTTAACATCCAACTAAATTACAGTGTTTTTGTAGATAAATCCTAAATTTCTTCCAGTCTTCTTCAAGCCTCTCCTCTCCCAGGTCTTGGATTCTGCCGGTCATCTCAGCCAATTCCATATAGTCTATCAGTTGCATCTGCCATTCTTCCAGTGTGGGTAGATCTTGGGTTTTCCAATGCTTAGCGATGAGTATCCTTGCTGCCGTTGTTGCATACAGAAAAAAAGTTCTGTCCTTCTTTATCACCCTCTGGCCGACAATACCCAGGAGGAAGGCCTCTGGTTTCTTGGGGAAAGTATACTTAAATACCTTTTTCAGTTCATTATAAATCATTTCCCAGAAAACCTTCACTCTAGGGCAAGTCCACCAGAGGTGAAAGAATGTTCCTTCAGCTTCTTTACACTTCCAACATTTATTATCAGACACATGGTATATCTTTGCAAGCTTGACTGGGGTCATGTACCATCTATATATCATTTTCATTACATTTTCCTTCAAAGCATTACATGCAGTGAAGTTCAACCCAGTGGTCCACAACCTTTCCCAGTCCTCAAACATAATGTTGTACCCAATATCCTGTGCCCACTTTATCATAGCTGATTTAACCATTTCATCTTGTGTGTTCCATTTTAACAGCAAGTTATACATTCTTGAAAGTACCTTAGTCTTAGGTTCTAACAGTTCTGTTTCCAATTTCGATTTCTCCACCTGGAACCCTAACTTTTTGTCATTTTTAAAAACTTCTTTAATCTGAGCGTAGTGTAACCAGTCTCGCACTTTATCCTTCATTTTCTCCAAACTCTGCAATTTCCAATTGTCTCCATCTTTTTCTAGTATTTCCCAATATTTTGGCCATTTGGCCTCCATATTGGGTTTTTTTCGGGCCTTAGCTTCCAGCGGTGAAAGCCACCTTGGAGTTTTATTTTCCAATAAGTCTTTGTATTTTGTCCAGACATTAAACACTGCTTTTCTGACAATATGATTCTTAAAGGCCTTATTGATCTTAACTTTGTCATACCATAAGTATGCATGCCATCCAAAAGCATTGTTAAAACCTTCCAAATCCAGAACGTCAGTGTCCTCGAGAAGTAGCCAGTCTTTTAGCCAGCAAAAAGCTGCGGCCTCATAGTACAACTTTAAGTCTGGCAGGGCAAAGCCCCCTCTTTCTTTCGCGTCAGTTAATATCTTAAACTTAATTCTGGGCTTTTTGCCCTGCCAGACAAACTTAGAGATGTCTCTCTGCCACTTCCGGAATCACTCCGTCTTGTCCACAATCTGTAATGTTTGAAACAAAAACAACATTTTTGGCAATACATTCATCTTAATAGCAGCAATTCGGCCTAACAAAGAAAGTTTCAATTTTGTCCAACTGTCTAAGTCTCTTTTAATTTCAGACCAACATTTTTCATAGTTATCCTTAAAAAGACTCAGATTTTTTGCTGTTATATTTACCCCTAGGTACTTTACTTTTTTAACCACAGTTAGTTCTGTCTCTCTCTGAAACCGTTCCGACTCTGTATCTGTCAGATTTTTTCCCAACACCTTAGTTTTCTGTTTGTTTAATTTAAATCCCACCACCCGACCAAAGTCTTGAATCAATTGTAACACTCTTTTCGTACTAGATTCTGGCGCCTGCAGAGTCAAAACTAGGTCATCTGCAAAAGCTTTAAGTTTGTATTGTTTCGTTCCGACCTGAATTCCTTCCACCAACCGGTCCCCTCTGATCATGTTCAAGAGCACCTCCAGAACCAAAATAAATAGCAGAGGAGAAATGGGGCAACCTTGTCGTGTTCCTTTTTCAATTTTAAACTCTTCTGTAACCACATTGTTAACTATCAATTTAGCTTTTTGTTCTGAATATATTGCATCAATCCCATTCTCAAAACCCTGTCCCACTCCCATTTCTTTTAAATTTCCCTTCATAAATTTCCAAGAAATATTGTCAAAGGCCTTCTCCGCATCTATAAAAATTAACACTGCTTTTGTATTTATATCTATTTGCAAAAGTTCCAAAATGTCAATGATATTCCTTGTGTTAGCAAACAAGTGTCTACCTGGGAGAAAGCCTGCCTGGTCTTTATGAATTACTTCCCTTAGCCGGGACTTTGATCGCCCATAGACCGGACTGTGACAGTGTGGAAGTGGACATTTAGAGGAGCAAATGCCAAGAATGAAAGGGAAGAGTGCTTAGCTCTTTCCTCATTGGTAAATATACCCCACCAAAACATTTCAAATCCCCTTTTCTCCATTCAGACTCCAGGAATGACTACCCAACTGATCACTGCACTCTGCAAGAGAGAGCATCCTGCAGATACTATCTTATCGGGAGGATCATTCTGCACAGAGTAGGAATCAGGCCTTTAGTATGGCAGCTCATGCCTTTGGAACTCCTTCCCTTTGTTGTTGTTGTTGTTTAGTCGTTAAGTCGTGTCCGACTCTTCGTGACCCCATGAACCAGAGCACGCCAGGCACTCCTGTCTTCCACTGCCTCTCGCAGTTTGGTCAGACTCATGTTTGTAGCTTCGAGAACACTGTCCAACCATCTTGCCCTCTTCTCCTTGGGCCCTCCATCTTTCCCAACATCAGGGTCTTTTCCAGGGAGTCTTCTCTTCTCATGAGGTGGCCAAAGTATTGGAGCCTCAGCTTCACGATCTGTCCTTCCAGTGAGCACTTAGGGCTGATTTCCTTCAGAATGGATGCGTTTGATCTTCTTGCAGTCCATGGGACTCTCAAGAGTCTCCTCCAGCACCATAATTCAAAAGCATCAATTCTTCGGCGATCAGCCTTCTTTATGGTCTATGTGTCTTTATGGTCATACAGGGAAGGTATGGAAGTGAGAACCTTCCCTTTAGAATGTAGTAGACAAATGCCATCACTATTATATCTGAGGTGGTTATTGAAGACCTCTCTCTTCCAACAAGTCTTCTAAGTGGAGATCTTTTATTTTATTCCAGTTGGTATTTGAAACTGTTTTATATATGAACTTGTTTTATATATGTTTTGTTGTGTTTGTTAATGTCCTTATTCTTTATTGTTAAATCACATTGAGGAGCTTTATAGGAATCAGTTCAGAGATGACACAAAATAAATACTTAAAGACTGGTAGCAAATCTCTCTGTGTGAGAGAGACCTTGAGGAGAAAATAGGTTGGTGTACAAAAGATTTAAGCATCCTTTGTCATCTACCAATTCTCTCTCACTACTGCTCCTTCATAGGATTGTAAAATGCAGGTTAGGCATGCACTTTTGACAAAGGGACATAGGTTTTATAGGCTCAGGTGAAAGCCCATTGGCCCCTTCAGTCATATGACATCAGTTGCCTTAGTAAACTGCAGTAACCTCTTTTCGACCAGCAGCTCCTCCTGCTGGCAAGCCATGAGAGTGCATGCAGAAGAGAGAGGAAATTGTTTATGGCTTGCTGTCACAGTCATTGCTTCAGGAGTCTGTCTGCCTTAAACATCACCACTGACAGAGTGAGAGAGATGCACTGTTTGGGTAGAAGAAACAGAAAGTAATCAAAGGGCATTGAACATGCAGGGCCAGCTGTACCATTAGGCAGAAGGAATCACAGAATAATAGAATCATAGAACTGTAGAGCTGGGAGGCAGGTGCTTCAAGGGGCAGGCGCAAAGGCGTGTGGAGTGGACAGAGCTCTTTGTGCCACCTGCTTTACCCTGCATCTCTGCAGCTACCTTCTGCCATCAGTGCAATGGAGGGCACTGTCCAATCACCAGTAATGAGCTAAGTTTCACGCGCTACTCTGGATGGTTTCTGTCTGAGGGGAGAATTTTGTTCTTTGCCTCAGGCAGCAAGATGTCTTGGGCGGGCCCTGTTAACACAAATGGCCTATCAAACTCATCTGGCTGGGCAGCGAGTCATATGGGGAGAATGGGTATTTCTAGGAAAACAAAGACCTGCTGCAGGTGTGGGTCTGGAATATAGGGAATCATGGTGGTTGGCTGCCAGGGGACAGGAAGGGAATATCTGGACAGGATACTAGATGGAATTGATAGAAACTCCAAAGTCAACTTTTTCCTCTCTACATGCTTGGTATTCATCTGCAGAGGATAAAAATTAGGGGTGGGTACATTTCCTCCATTCTATTTTTCAGTCCTGTTGGGTCATTCTGCCCTAAGATCCAAGGGGTGTGTGTGTCATGTCTGGGGGTGTGTCTGACAAGAAGGCACCCTGTGGGGTGCTTGCCTGGCCGCCTCTGGCTGCAGCAGCGAAAGCAGCCATCGTGCCACCACAGTCACATGTGGAGGATCCTCCACAGCTGCACCGTCCTCATGCGCTGTACTTAGTAACGCCACACATGCGCTGTACATAACGGTTTTCTGCCAGCGCTGCCCCAGCGCCACACGGACGGTGGCGAGATCCCTCCATTGCCACTACAGCTGCAAGCGTAGGGTCCCTCTGCCGCTGCTGCAGCTGCGAGCAGAGGATCCCACCACTGTCCATATGGTGCTTGGGCGGCGCTGGCGACAAACCGCTATGTACAACACATGAACAGTGTCGCACGCATGCGCTGTACGTAGTGACGCCGCACATACTCCCTATGTAGCAACGCCACACATGCGTCGTATGTAGTGACACCATGCATGTGTCGTACATATTGGCACAACGCATGCGCAGCCGGTGGTTTGCCCCGCACCAGATGTCCTTTAGCCTTTGTTCGCCCCTGCTAAGGTCCACTTCTTTTGAATTACAGTTTATCTAGGAGAATTTCTGAAATTCACCCCAGAATTTGAAATTGCAGCTTTTAGTTTGTTCAAGGTGAGCACAAGTTCATTAATAAAACACTGCCCCCCCCCCAAAGTCATCTGAAAGGAACTGGAAGATGAGCTATGTGCACACAGATCTCTGCACAAAATTTGTAATTTAAGCATCAATAGCAGGATCAGAAAAGGCCGCTGGTGCATTGGTTCCACTTCAGAAACAAGTCCAGGTTAACTATGAGATCTAAGGAGAATTGCAGCTTCTTGAAACATTGCCGTAATGACAAGGCGCTTCAAGCTTTTCGGGTGGTGACATGCAAGACCCTGCTTCTGCTTTAATTCTGTGTCCTCTCTGTCCTGTAAAGTTGGGATGAAGCTTCCCTTCACTGCGCTGTGCAGTTTTGAGTGTCTGAGTGCTACTCCCAGCCTTGCCACTGCACTCGCAAGAATATAACTGCTTCTGCCGAAGAGGCTCCCTTGACCACGCTGATGTCAAACCAGTTTTATCTGTCGGCCAGCAGCTTAGCTTCCTTTCATCTGATAGATACAGAACAACAGAACCAGTGATGAGTCACTCAATGGAATGCTCCATGCTGGAGCCCCCTCCCTCTGTTTTGGTCCACAGAACAAAGATACACTAACGTGTTGAAAGGGTAATGAGATATTGGGGGAGGGAGGGATACCGCTGTTAACAAGCTTATTATGAATGCGACTGTTTAAAATTGTTTGCGGAGAGTGTATTTACATAAACCAATAAATTAGGACCCGAATAAACACATCTGAAAGAAGTGAAACAACTGCTTTTTCAGTGATTAGCTGTGAAAGCAATTTGCATACAGAAAATGATATCTGATTTTTTCAGTTACTGACGGCAACTTGCTCTCTATGGAACACAGGGTTTTGTTCTGCAGGGTGCCCCTTCAGTGGCAAAGCCCAGAACATGTGAAGAGTGTCAGCAGAGAACTCAATGTTGCCTTATCTGCAATGCCTCTTCAGGTCCACATCTTCTCTGAAGACACTGGCTCAAAATTATTTGACTCTTGAAAAGAATGTTGTTATCGGTTTAGAGGGTCAGCCTTGATGAATCCTGTAGGTCCCTTCCAAAGTTGTGATCCTGTGTGTGGTGGCGCTGTGGGTTAAAGCCTCAACGCCTAGGGCTTGCCGATCGAAAGGTCGGCGGTTCGAATCCCTGCGGCGGGGTGCGCTCCCGCTGCTCGGTCCCAGCGCCTGCCAACCTAGCAGTTCGAAAGCACCTCCGGGTGCAAGTAGATAAATAGGGACCGCTTACCAGCGGGAAGGTAAATGGTGTTTCCGTGTGCGGCTCTGGCTCGCCAGAGCAGCGATGTCACGCTGGCCACGTGACCCGGAAGTGTCTCCGGACAGCGCTGCCCCCTGGCCTCTTAAGTGAGATGGGCGCACAACCCCAGAGTCTGTCAAGACTGGCCCATACGGGCAGGGGTACCTTTACCTTTACCTTGATGAATCCTGTAGGTCCCTTCCAAAGTTGTGATCCTGTGTGTGTGAAGTTAGACTTTCTTAGAGCAAACCTGCTGAACCAGTCAGATTAGTGTCTTTGCAAGATAATGGCCTGAGCTAGCCAGTTAAGTACTGCCATTTACATGTCTCAAGAGGTTGCTGTGTTGCCATAGAGACAAATGGGAGGGCCTTTTCCCTCCTCAGCTGGCTGGATGCCACATCATTCCAGGTTGCAGAACGATAGTGTGTTTGTGTGTGTGTGTGTGTGTGTGTGAGAGAGAGAGAGAGAGGGGGGGGGGGGAGAGAGAGAGCGCTGTTGGCTGATGCTGGAAGCTGGAGACCTTCCCATCTTGAGAGACCACCTTATCCCTTATACCTTAAGGGACTTAATCCGTTCTGAAAGTCTGTTCTTAAACCAAAACCTTAAACCAAGGTACACTTTCCCTAATGAGACCTCCTGCTGCCGGTGCCTTTCCACCCTTCGGATTCTGTTCTTAGACCGAGGTAAAATTCTCAAACCAAGACACCATTTCTGGTTTCGCACAGTTTGTAAACCAAATTGTTCTTAAACTGGACTGTTCTTAAACCAAGATACCACTCATGTCATACCTCATTTTATGTCCACTTCAGGTTGCGTGTTTTCGTCTTGTGTCCCATGGCAACCCGGAAGTACCAGAATGGATTACTTCTGGGTTTCACCGCTCGCGCCTGTGCAGAAGTGCCAAATCGCACCTGTGCAGACGCGACACTTTGCGTTGCGGGCTTTTCACGTTATGGACGGGCCTCCAGAACAGATCCCATCCGTAACATGAAGTACTACTGTATGCCCATTAGGTCACTGCAGTCTGTGGATATCAGAAGCTTGTTGCACAATAACTTGGAGTAGGGCTTTCACTGTGGCTGCCCCTGTTCTGGGCAAAAGCATTCCTGTCAAGATATGACAGAACCCACTATCTGTTCTTTCTGGAAGCATTCAAAGGCTTTTTTTCTTCTTCTTTTTTGTTCCAACAAACTTTCCCTGCTAGATGTATAGGTCTCTTGATGTTGTTTTTAAAATTTACCTGTTGTTATTTTCTACATTGCTTTAAACTGTTTTTCAGCTGCCTTGATTTCATTTTGCACTTCATCTTGAGGCATGTGTGTGGAATGCAATTAATAAATAAGCATCACCCTTCTCTTCTATTGGTGATTAATTTGTGGGCAACTTTGTTGACTTGATGTTGACTTGAAAGTAAATCTCACTTGGTTCACTGAGACTAACTCCCAGGTAAGTATGTAAATGACTGCAGCTTAAGATGTCTCTTCCACTTCACCCTGTGGGACATATATACACAGATCATAATTTTGAACTATTTTTAAACATTTTATATGTGGAATTTTTAAAAGATTTATTGCTTTTTATATATGGAATTGTCTTTAATTGTCTTTATGCTTTTTATTGATTATATTCTTTTTTATATAAAATTTTATTAGTTTTTTAAGATATCATTTTCAACAGTAATTAAACATACTTTTACATCTTATTCAAATTTTTTTGACTTCCATCAGTCCTGTCTGAAAATTTTCCAATCTAATCACTTAGTATGCATTTCTTATTTTCCCTATTACCGGTAAATTTCAAACTCATAACCAATATCTCTATCATTTTCTACTTTGTAACACTTCGTATATTTCTCCTTAATTTTTATTTGGTTGTATTCAAAGCAGCACCAACAGAGATCTGTGGGCAGAGCATGACCTTTCTTTCCTCTTCCTCCCCCCATGTGCCCCCAAATCTTCTCCAGAGGGTTCCCAAAACTTCCAGAGCTGATTTTGAGGGGAAGCAGGGCCTTCAGGATACAGGTGGCGGAGCCTAGGACTTGCCAATCAGAAGGTCAGTGGTTCGAATCCCTGCGACGGGTTGAGCTCCCGTTGCTCGGTCCCTGCTCCTGCCAACCTAGCAGTTCAAAAGCACATCAAAGTGCAAGTAGATAAATAGGTACTGCTCCGGTGGGAAGGTAAACGGCATTTCCATGCACTGCTCTGGTTCGCCAGAAGCGGCTTAGTCATGCTGGCCACATGACCCGGAAGCTGTACGCTGGCTCCCTCGGCCAATAAAGTGAGATGAGCACCACAACCCCAGAGTTGGTCATGACTGGACCTAATGGTCAGGGGTCCCCTTAACTTTACCTTTAGGACCTTCACAGAAGAGAGGAGGGGGAAAAGTTCATCTCTGCTAGCGCAAGTCTCTTACATTAGTGGAATGGGAGCTCAGGATACCATCGGATGGTTGTAACTGCTTTATTTGTTTTATAATTGCATGTTCTATTATTGTAACCAGTCCTGGACCCTTGTGGCAAAGGGTGGGTAAGAAATCTGATAAAATAAATATATACAATGGAAAAAGAGCCCAATAACTTTGGTTTTAATTTGCAAACTAAGGATCCTTTGTTGCAAAGAGACAATGAATACTAATAGAGCACTAGAATACCTGTGTGTCTGCCTCTTGAAAGTTTTGGAATTCCAAGGGAACATTTCTGATTTCACGAGAAACTCATTTCCAATGTGATCTAACCAGTGCAGAAGACTCCTAACCAGACTACGTACAGGCAACAGATGGTATCTGCATCATAAATACAAAATGGTTTTTTGGGTGGGTGGGTTCTGTCTTATGTGAACCCAATGTACTTGTGGCTGCAATCCAAGACACACAAGCAGAGCGATCCAAAGTGACATGGGTAGGGAGAGAATTGGAAGCAAACAAACTACCACATTCAAAGCCCTGACAGACCCACACTGACGGGATGGAACATAAGGAGTGCTTCTTTCCCAGTTTCACCCCCTTTTCCAAGTTCCCGCCTCCATGATTCCTCCTCCTTTTCATCCTAATGGAAGGAGTACAGAACACCAACTCCATAGCTAAAGGCCTGATTCCCACATTATGCAGAAGGGATGTTCTGGTAAGCTAGTATCTGCAGAAGGACTTCAGCTGCAGAGTCCAGTGATTGATTGGGTATATAAGGGGTGAAACCTTTCAGATATCCTGGTCCCAAGCTGTATACAGTCGTACCTTGGAAGCTGAATGGAATCCGTTCCGGAAGTCTGTTCAACTTCCAAAACGTTCAAATTTCAAGGTGCGGCTTCCAATTGGCTGCAGGAGCTTTCTGAAGCCAACCAGAAGCCATGGAAGCCCCACTGGACATTTGGCTTCCAAAAGAACATTCAAAAACTGGAACACTCACTTCTGGTTTTCAATTGTTCAGGAGTTGGAACGTTCAACTTCCAAGGCATTTGAGAGCCGAGTCAAAACCCAAATCAGCACCTAGGACTTCAGCATAAGTGTCCAAAGTAGAAGTAGAATTATTTATTTGCCCCAGAAATTTTTGCTTTGCAGATGTTGATGGTGACTATTTTCTGAAAGTTCTGCTTGCAGACATAACTACCAAAAGTTTTAGGCATAGATTTCTCAGTAGCAACTTGTATTTGATACTGTCTGTCAGCTAGCTAGGACCAGCAGCCCTACATCTGATGGTATCTGACATGTAGCAGTTGGTATTTGACAATATTTGCCAGGTGACACAAAGCAGTAGTCAGGATTTGACAGCACTTGACAGCTGGCCTGCAGTAGCATTCTGTATACTTCACCCAGCCCAACGGGCATTTTGTTATTTTTTAAAAAATGTATTAAATTTTAATTTCAAAATTCAGTTGTTTAATCTTGATGTATAACTTGGGAATGTATTGGTTAAACAAAAGGGGTGTCATCATTTAAAACAGCTAAGTGTTAAAATGGTATGACCAGGTGACATCCAGTTTTAACCAAAACGAAAGTGTGCGTGCAAAAAATAAAAAAATAAAAACATGGAAGCAATACTAGGCTACTGCTCTATCTCTCTTTCAAATCAGAACCAGTGAATGTGGTGAAGGTCCTGTGTGAGTGTCTGGAGGCAGTTGGAGGATGGATGGTGGCTGACAGATTGATGTTGAATCCTGACAAGTACTGTTTTGGGGGGAGAAGAGGCGGGCAGGTGTGGAGGTCCTGAATGGGGTAACTGTGCCCCTGAAGGACCAGGTGCGCAGTCTCGGAGTCATTCTGGACTAACAGCTGTCCATGGAGGTGCAGGTCAATTCTGTGTCCAGGACAGCTGTTTATCAGCTCCATCTGGTACGTAGGCTGAGACCCTACTTGCCTGCGGACTGTCTCGCCAGAGTGGTGCATATTCTAGTTATCTCTCACTTGGACTACTGCAATGTGCTCTATGTGGGGCTGCCTTTGAAGGTGATCCAGAAACTACAACTAATCCAGAATGCAGCAGATAGAGTGGTGACTGGGAGCAGCCGCTCCCAGTACATTTCTGGGCACAATTCAAAGTGTTGGTGCTGACCTTTAAAGCCCTACATGGCCTCGGTCTAGTATACCTGAAGGAGCTTCTCCACCCCCATCATTCTGCCCGGACTCTGAGGTCCAGTGCCGAGGGCCTTCTGGCGGTTCCCTCGCTGCAAGAAACCAAGTTACAGGGAACCAGGCAGAGGGCCTTCTTGGTAGTGGCACCCGCCCTGTGGAATGCCCTTCCATCAGATGTCAAAGAGAAAAACAACTACCAGACTTTTAGAAGATATCTGAAGGCAGCCCTGTTTAGGGAAGCTTTTAATGAGGCTATGTGATGATGTTGCATCCTTCAAAGGGATACTGGGTGGGTGGAGAGATCGCTTTCCATGGGTCTGACCCAACAAAGTAACTTGTAACTCATTCGTCTCACTTCTCGTCCTTCAAACCTCATAAAATATACCAGATTAGATGTTGAAGAGATGGGAAAAGTGCAGAAACAGAAATCATTAGGCAGTTGAAGACCCTTACAAATAAAGGCTAAAGCATGAGTAAAATGGGGGCAAGAAATCCACTGTGTGGAAACATTATGCATGCAGTGGGAAAAGTACAGGGTTGGCCAAGGTATTTTGCTGCCCGAGGCATAGTACCTGAGGCAAATTCAGTTAATTTTGCATCTGACGCACTCCATGCCGCAAGAGCCTCTCACTGTCTTCCACTAATGGAAGATGATGTTGCATAGAGCATTAGTTTGGATTTTTGCAGCATTTCCTGATTTGATCATTAGCCAAGAGCTCTGTTCATTCTTATTTCTGTAGAAATGCGTGTTTGTATTTGGAGGGGAGCAGGCCGGCTGGGGCAGTGCCTAGTGACTCTGCTCCCCAATTCTATGTGTTAACAGGATCCATATGAGCATAGCCAAAATGGTGTTATGCTTAGGGATGTGGATGGCGCTGTGGTCTAAAGCCTCTTGGACCTGCTGATCAGAAGGTTGGCGATTCGAGTCCCCATGATGGAGTGAGCTCCCGTTGCTCTGTCCCAGCTCCTGCCAACCTAGTAGTTCAAAAGCACACCAGTGCAAGTAGATCAATACGTAACACTGTGGTAAATAGCTTTTCCATGTGCTCTGGTTTCCATCACAGTGTTCCATTGTGCCAGAAGCGGTTTAGTCATACTGACCCCATGACCCAGAAAGCTGTCTGTGGACAAACGCTGGCTCCCTCAGCCTGAAAGTGAAATAAGCGCTGCAACCCCATAGTCTCCTTTGACTGGACTTAACTGTTCAGAGGTCCTTTACTTTTACCTTTTTTTTTAACCTATGCTTAGAGTATTGGACTAGGACTGGTGAGACCCTGGTTTAAATCCCCACTTAGCTTTCAAGCTCGCTGGGTGACTAAGCTGATCTCTATCTCTGTGTTTAGATACTGGATTCGAGTGTTGGGAGCATTAACTTTGGATCCTTGGAATAAATTTGAGAGATGAATGCAATTAATAATAATCCTACACACCCATTTACTCAAGGTATGGATTGCACCTTGGGGAACTTACATGCATTTGGGTAGACAGGGACCAAATACATTGATGTTCCTCAGGTAGTTGACCCTAGCAAGCATTTTCTTTCATAAATGGTCAAGGCCAGGCTCTGATCAAGATGAGGACTTGACGTAGCGGGTGAGTGACTTTAACTCTTTGCCTCACACTCCACTTGCAATTTGCATTGGGAAAAAGAGCTCCCATTTGCTCCAATAAATATGTAGGGGCCCTGATCCAGACTGGGACCATGAGGGGGTGAGGTGAAAGAAAAAGCTAGAAGTGTAGGAAGCTGACTTTTAACATCTTGGAATCATAGAATTGTAGATTTGTAAGGGACCCTGAGGGTCCTCTAGTCCAACTCCTGCAGCGCAAGAATCTCAACTAAAGCATCAAGGACAGATGTCTATCCAACCTCTGCTTACAAACCACAAATGAAGGGAGTCCATTCTACTGTAGAATAGCTCTTACCATCACAAAGTTCTTCCTGATTTTTAGCTGAAATCTCCTTTCTTGTAACTTGAATCCATTGGTTCGGGTCCTAGGCTCCAGAGCAGGAGAAAACCAGCTTCTTCCTCTTCTACATGATATTTAAAGATTACTATCATATCTCCTTTCACTCTCCTTTTTCTGGGTTAAACATACCCAACTCCCTCAACCATTCCAGATATGGCTTGGTTTCTAGACCCTTGATCATCTTGGTCACCTTTCTCTGCACATGTTCCAGCTTGTCAACATCTTTCTTAAATTGTGGGGCTCAGGACTGGACACAGTATTCCAGGTGTGGTCTGACTAAGGCAGAGTAGAGCAGAATGATGACCTTGATCTGGATTGTTGTTGTTGTTTAGTTGATTAGTCGTGTCTGACTCTTCGTGACCCCATGGACCAGCGCATGCCAGGCATTCCTGTCTTCCACTGCCTCCCGCAGTTTGGTCAAACTCATGCTGGTAGCTTCGAGAACACAGTCCAATCATCTCGTCCTCTGTCGTCCTCTTCTCCTTGTGCCCTCCATCTTTCCCAACATCAGGGTCTTTTCCAGGGAGTCTTCTCTTCTCATGAGGTGGCCAAAGTATTGGAGCCTCATCTTCACGATCTGTCCTTCCAGTGAGCACTCAGGGCTGATTTCCTTGATCTGGATACTATACTTCTATTGATGCAGCCTGGAATTGTATTCACTTTTTTGTTGTTGCTGCTGCATTACACTTGGTCCATCTAGCTCAGTATTGTCTACACTGACTGCCAGTGGCTCTCCAGGGTTTCAGGCAAGGGTTGCTCTTCCAGCTGTACCTGGAGATGCCAGGGATTGAATCTGGGACCTTCTGCATGTAAAGCAGGTGCTCTAACACTGAGCTACAACCCTTCCCTCAGTACCAAATTATGTGATTCATGTCACATATAATTTGATCCTGAATGAAGATGTTGTGCACAGAGGACCCAGGCAACAAGAAGTTTCTCTCTAGATTGCCACGAAAAAAATTTCTCATCTTCATTAGTGGTTGTAACTTAATTGATTCCATAAGCTTGCCAGGATCCAACTTCAGGCACACTGAAGAGATGAGTGTGTTGACTTTAGGGGGAAAAACTGGTAATCGGCTCCTTTCACTGAATAGTAAACTGCTTTTACTCCTTTCACTGAATAGTAAACTGCTTCAAGTATCTGAAGAAGTGTACATGCACATGAAAGCTCACACCAGTAACAAACTTAGTTGGTTTCTAAGGTGCTACTGGAAGGATTTTTTTTTTTATTTTGTTTCGACTACAGCAGACCAACACAGCTACCTACCTGCTTTTAAAAGATTCCCCACAGCTTCATGGGTTGTAGAAAGGCCCTCCTTTGATAGAGATGATGGGAGTAGTTCCGGTGATCTCAGTCAATCATTTTCAGACATCTGATGGTCCATTTGAGCTCTGGGCTGGTGTGAATGCCCTCATCCGCCCAAGCTGTTTTGGGGCAGCTCTCTGCTAGTGCCAATTCAGATGCATACATGAAGCCAGGAAGGCTTCTCTTCAAGTAATGTTACCAAGATGTAGCACAAAAAGGAGCTCTGCTGGATCAGGACCAACTGTGATGGCTTGTGCCCATTGAGATTAGAAGCAGAGATTTCCAGCAGAAGGTAGACAAGTCAGCCATAGAAAGGGCCAGAGCCGGCAACAAGAATATTATTGGCACAAAAATGGAAGCAAGAAGAACTACTGACGAAAGAAGAATGGAGGATGAAATTGATGGACTATGCAGAATTAGATAAATTAACAGGAAGGATTTGAAACCTAAATACACAAACTATTGGAAAAGTAATAGTAATGAACAGTCTACGCTAGTAGGATTTAAAGAGGTTTTGTGAGGAGGACGATTTGAAATATTACAAGTAAGTATATGAGGAGAATTATTAGCTAATGATAATTAAGAGTAACAGAGAAATTAAGAAATGCAGAATAAGTGATAAAGAACGGGAAATCATCAGAAGTGTTGACGGAAGTCAAAAATATTGTAAGAAGTTATGTTATATGAATGTTGGAAATGATATGTTAAAACACACACACACACATATGAATGAAAGGGCCAGAGCCAATGACAGACAAAGCCTGTCTAGTTTCCTCCCTATCTTCCTCTTTGCAAGGGCAACACTGAGATTCAGGAGAAGGAATTGCCTCCCTTGGACTGAATGCAAGGGAGAAGGCAGGCAGGCAGGATGTGGCTGAGGAAGACAGAATGAGGTTGGTAGGACTAACCTAGGGGACCATCCTCCATTGACGCCAAAGGCCCATGTAGTCCAGTATCTGGTTCTCACAGTGGCCAGTGAGATGCCTGAGGGAAGCAGGACCTACTCCACACCAGTTGTGATTCCCAACAAGTGGTTTTCAGAGGCACCCACTTTCTGACAGCGGAAGCTTAGCATAGCCACCGTGACTGGTAGCCACTGACAGCCTTATCCCCCCCACAGAATATGCAGAACTGCAGGCTATGCTACATTGATTTATGCAATATCATTACATGATAGGGAGAGACTGTAAAAGCAAAGGCTTATGCAGCATTTATAGCCAGCTTCTTCTTTTTTTAAAGGAAGTGATCACTGAAGCCTGTGCATAAAGGAAGACAAGGCACAATTATAAGCGAGAAGTAATTTTAAATGCAAATGCGCCAGCGAAAGCATAAAAGCTAATTGTCATTTCCACCCCCACCCACCTTCCGCCAGCCATTTCAACACCCTGTGTGTGCTACCTTCCTCCCTTAGGGAGTGTCGGCCTGCAGCTGTACTGCCACACTATGACCTTTCCTGTGAAATACAGATGACCTGGATTTCTTTCTGTGAAGACTGAGATGCTAACCCTGTGAGGGAGCACCATAAAACCCCACAATCTATTTAATTTTCGCCAAAGGTGGGGCTGCAACGATATGCAGAATCAGGAACATCACACTAGGAAGGAGATTTTAATGGCTGTGATTATAATATTTTGTTATTTCATATATTTATTGCATTGTATAACGTTCTTCCTCCTGGACATTCAAGAGGGCAAATATTGAGACATCTCAGGATCAGACTATAAGTTACATTGGAAATCTGTCAGTGGGGTATTATTTGTTCACCAAAAAGCAGCTGTAGGAGTGTGTGTGTGTGAGAGAGAGAGATAGAGGTCCAACAGGAACTGTTATTACCTATACAGAGGTCCCCATATATTTTCCCCACTCTGGTTAAGGGCAGGATTTTGGGGGTGGGGGTGGGGTGGAGTCAGCCAGGAAATCAGCAGTGGTGTCTGGTCCATTAGGGCAAATGGGGCATTGCCTCACCAACCTCACTATCCCTTCAGCCACCCCACACCCGCCTGCCTGCCTGCCACTGGTGGAGGAAGAGGAGTGTGGGGGGAGCGCAACGCGCCGGCAGCGCAATCCTGGCAGGGTGCCATCACAGCTACCTCCCTGCCCACGCTGGGTGCCCCATCCCCACAGGCAGTGTGCCATGCCCCCAGGATGCGTCCCATGCCCCCAAGACATGCGCCAGCCCCACCCCGCCTGCTCTCTGCCCCCCGGTGCTGGAGCATGAAGCTCCGCCACTGCTGCCTGCCTAGAGGTAAGTATCTAGTCAGAGAGGTGGCCCAGACTGTCAGCTTTCACCTCCTTAGTCTCAGTGCTGCAACTGAAGAACTCAGCAAGGAGAAGCTAGAATTAGTTCATTGCCTCCTTCAACTGTTGGGTTCTCCACCTTCTGCCATGCTAGTCCCAATGGGCAACATGCCAACACCCACCACTGGGAGTCAGCGCGGGGATAAATTCTGGTGTGGGGAGAGTAAAAATGTAAAATTCAATGAGTAGGCTCCTGCAATGTATTTCTATTACTGCCTTCTTGCCTTCTTGCAAAACATTGGGGTAGTTTAAAACAATATACAGTGGTACCTCGGTTTACGAACTTACCCCTTCCTGAAGTCCGTTCTTAAACCAAACCTGTTCTTAAACCGAGGCATGCTTTTCCTAATGAGGCCTCCCACTGCTGGTGCCCTTCCACCATTCAGTTTCCATTTGTAGACTGAGGTAAAGTTCACAAACTTGAACACTATATCTGGTTTTGCAGAGTTTGTAAACCTAAACGTTCATAAACAGGGCTGTTCTTAAACCGAGGTACCACTGTACAAACATAAATGCTAAGCTCCATGACTGGGAATCAGAGCTGCCAACATGCGTTTCTTGAAATGTGTCCACTTTCCAAGCAATCATGATGGTGTCATCAGCATGCCTGGTCTTTGTTATCTTTCACACCGTGCTAAAGGAGGAGTCTGACTTAAAGCCTCATCAACATATTTTGCTCAGTTTCAAAACCACATGTGTCTCTTGGTATGTTAACTCCTTCCAGGAAGATGCATTTGAATTTCAACATGATACATTCCAGACATTCCAACAAGCCTCCGAGATTTGAGAGTGAAGAGGGACAGCTAGAAAAGAAGTGGGCATTTTAATGCCAGCCAATGAGAGCAATCTCTTTCACCTGGTATGCCCATGGGCACAGGCGTGGGCAGCTTCAGATTTTGCCAAAACCCCAAAAGACATACCAACTAGAATCAGGTGCAAAATGCATAGAATTAAAAGCACAAATTGCCCCTGAGCATATTCTGAGCTCTAGGAAATGGTTTACCAGAACTGAACTGAGCTGACAGTCTCAATAGCACAGTTGACATTTTGTTGTTGTTGTTTAGTCGTGTCCGACTCTTCATGACCCCATGGACCAGAGCACGCCAGGCATTCCTGTCTTCCACTGCCTCCCACAGTTTGGTCAAACTCATGCTGGTAGCTTCGAGAACACTATCCAACCATCTCATCCTCTGTCGTCCCCTTCTCCTTGTGCCCTCCATCTTTCCCAACATCAGGGTCTTTCCCAGGGAGTCTTCTCTTCTCATGAGGTGGCCAAACTATTGGAGCCTCAGCTTCAGGATCTGTCCTTCCAGTGAGCACTCAGGGCTGATTTCCTTAAGAATGGAGAGGTTTGATCTTCTTGCAGTCCATGGGACTCTCAAGAGTCTCCTCCAGCACCATAATTCAAAAGCATCAATTCTTCGGCGATCGGCCTTCTTTATGGTCCAGCTCTCACTTCCATACATCATGACATTAGCTTTCTTATTTATTTTTTATACTTGTATGCTGCTCTCCCAAACAATGGGAAAGGGACTGTACCTCGGTGGTAGAACATCTGTTTTGCATGCAGAAGGTCCCAGGTTCAACTCCTGGCATCTCCAGGTAGGACTGGGAGCCACGGTCTCTCAAACTAACCTACCTCACATTGTTATTGTTAGGATAAAATGGGGAGATGGAGAACCATGTGTGCTACCTTGAGCTCCTAAGAGGAAAGGTGGGATATAAAAGTAATAAATAACTAAAATGGGAGCAGGCCAGGCTGAAGCTTTTTTGGTTTTTGGTCAGTTGGCAATCTTAGTACCCTCCCCAACTTTCTGCCATGTTCACCAACTCTTCTCTTTTGATCCAAGGATTGCTGTGAGATGAGGTGTTTTTTGTTTTGCTGGGGGGGGGGATGCTTTCAAGATTTGCAGCTCATTTTTGTCCCCAGCCCTACTTCTCCTTCGTGTTTGCTGAGGAGAAAGTAGAGCATTCCTCCCAGGGATGAGGTTTTTTTGACATGGATAGAAGAAAGCCTGGGAAGCCTACAGAACTTTACAGCATGTGAGAATGAATCATTTCAGCTGCATGCACTCATTGCTAAATGTTTTCCTTTTTGCTTTCTCTTCCTTTTGAGACAAAAGTAATAATTAACAAATGTTGGGTAGAGGTGAGGGAAGGGAAAAAAAAAATCCTGAAGCTATTTCCTTGCACGCAGACATGGTGCTAGGCCTGAAGCTAAAGGATAAGAATTCCATAATTGCAGCTCTCTATAGTAATATGCCAAGAATTCTAAACCTCTGGCAGGTGTCATTTCAGAGAATAGAAGTTTCAGAATAAAGGAGGAATGTAAATATCTTTTAAGTGTCGTAACTGAAAAGGGGAAGGAAATTTAATAATAATAATAATAATAATAATAATAATAATAATAATAATAATTTATTATTTGTACCCCAGCCACTCTTAAGCAAAAGTATTCCTTTTCTCTCTCTCTCTAGATTCATGAAACATTAACTTGACTACAGTGGTACCTCAGGTTAAGTACTTAATTCGTTCCGGAAGTCCGTACTAAACCTGAAACTATTCTTAACCTGAAGCACCACTTTAGCTAATGGGGCCTCCTGCTGCTGCTGCGCTGCTGGAGCACAACTTCTGTTCTCATCCTGAAGCAAAGTTCTTAACCTGAGGTAATATTTCTGGGTTAGCGGAGTCTGTAACCTGAAGTGTATGTAACCTGAGGTACCACTGTATAAGGAGAACCAGTCTGATGCATGGATAGAGCAATGGGTCTTGATAGGAGAAATATCCCTGCTTAGCAATGAAGTGTATAGTGTGGCCATAGGGCTAGTTCACTCAAATGCAGGTTGGATATTTATAGATGCCTGTGGCAGGACACCAGGCCTACGTATATGCCCCCTATTGTGTACATCATGTATCATATGATGTGCTGTGTACACATACTTATGTAGCAACAATAACACATCAAAGCCCATGATACAGTGTAACTGTGAATGACATATGTTTGTGGGAAAGCACCCTAGGCTTCTACATCCATATAAATGTAAAGGTAAAGGTACCCCGACCATTAGGTCCAGTCATGGCCGACTCTGGGGTTGCAGCACTCATCTCACTTTATTGGCCGAAGGAGCCGGTGTACAGCTTCTGGGTCATGTGGCCAGCATGACTAAGCCGCTTCTGGCGAACCAGAGCAGTGCACGGAAAGCCACTTCTGAGCTTGGGAGGAGGTGGGGTTGCAGGTTCACCCCCTCCCACAGCCGCGGGGGCTGGCCTTTAGCCCCCGCGAGAACGAGGGAATCCCCGGGTGTGCCTGCGACCCTACCCGCCAATCAGCAGGCTGGGAAGGCGTGGCCTAGCCCATTTAAGGCCAGGCGCGCCCGGGGACCGCCCTCTTTGCCCCGTTCCAGCTGCCCGGTTTTCCCATCCCACCCACTCTTTAGGCTTAGCTAGCTCTGACCTTGCTATGGATTCCGGTTGGTCGCTGCAAGGGGCCTGGTAGGAATTTTTCCAACTTGGCGCACTTCCAACCATTTGGTTTTTTGGCCTACCTCGTAGCAAATGTCACAACTTCCTCGGTATTGGCGGTTAGGCATTGGCAGGGGTAATTGTTATGCAAATGAAGGGGGGAAGGAAACGCCATCATCTTCCCCCAATGGAAAAGGGTAGTCCGGTAAAGGACTCCGGGGGGCTTTGCCTTGTCCGAAACCTAGGGAAGTGAGGGCCTCCAGCATGCCCCCGAGTGGTGACACCCATGGGATCCTAGTTGGCGTACTTCAACAAGACTCCCACGGCTGGTGGATAACCCTTCCCGGTCTCCATGCTGGGTAGTCGATAGGAGCCAATGCCTATGGCCAATACCTTCTAATTCCTGTAATCAATAAAGTTGTGGCCTTTTACGCCCATTAACCATAAATAATGTGTCTGGTGTTTTCATTTCACATGGGGGGAGGGGACTTGCCACACAAACGCCGTTTACCTTCCCACCGGAGCGGTATCTATTTATCTACTTGCACTTTGCTGTGCTTTCGAACTGCTAGGTTGGCAGGAGCAGGGACCGAGCAATGGGAGCTCACCCCGTCGCGGGGATTCGAACCGCCGACTTTCTGATCGGCAAGTCCTAGGCTCTGTGGTTTAACCCACAGTACCGCCCACATCCCACATCCATATAGGATGGCACAAAAATCCAGATGGAATCTGGGATATGATGTGAAGACAGTGATATATGCAGACTCGCATCCCAGCCCAAAATTTTCTCCAGATTTCATTTTCACCAGAATCTGGCAGTAGGCTTGATTTATATAGCGCTTTGTAGATCAAAATGCTCATTATTTATCTTCTGCATACCAACTGGGTACCCTTTATTTGTATTTTGCAGAAAGAGAATTAGGGACAATAGAATTGAAACCCAGGAGGACCCTGGCTCAGGTGAATTTTGAACTCTTGTTCATTTTTGTAGCTCACTCAGATTTGTAGTTCATTCTCAATAATACATCATAAAGCAGCATTACACTTGTATATATTTTAACATACGCAAATATACTATTACTCTTTTGCTTAAAGATGGGGGTGGCAATCCAACATGTCTGCCCACTCTCTTTCATAAGAAATGTATCCATTTCTTTTGATCACTCCAAGGCCAGTTCTGCTCGAGAATGAATTCTTTTCTGTTCAGAAATGAATTCACAGTAGGAAGCAAGAAATAACTAGAATAAATTTGATTGTAGTTAAATTATCTGCACTTCCTTGTTCACTGCTGTACCTTTTTTCCAGAGCAGGAGAGGGAAACCAGGTCTAAACAGGCCCTTGCTGTGGCATCAGACCCAGATTTGAGTATGTTCCTGCAAATGAAATGAATTGTTTTCTCTTCATATAATAAAAATATAAGAATTCCCCATTGGAGAATTTGTAGTGTCTCATCACAATCCTGTGCTCTGACTTCATGCACATCTAGGATTATTATGTGGCAGTACAAATCTTCTGATGGGGTCTTTGTGATGACATTCTTACATTGTTATTATATAGCATATTTCATTCAATATTTCAAGTTCCGTTATTCAATATTTCAAGTCCCGTTACTCCCTACTGTACGGGATCGCAGCCCAAATACAGTGGTACCTCGCGTTAAGTACGTAATTCGTTCCGGAGGTCCGTACTTAACCTGAAACTGTTCTTAACCTGAATCACCACTTTAGCTAATGGGGCCTCCTGCTGCCACCGTGCCGCCGGAGGACGATTTCTGTTCTCATCCTGAAGCAAAGTTCTTAACCTGAGGTAATATTTCTGGGTTAGTGGAGTCTGTAACCTGAAGCGTATGTAACCTGAAGTGTATGTAACCTGAGGTACCACTGTATATGAAATATGGCTTAGTAAGAGACCTGCATTTGACTCAGGGTGAATGTAGAGATTTCTTGGCAAGTTTGGCATAGCCAGCTGCCTACAACCATTTGTCAAGGCATAGGATAAAACTCTAGTTGCTGTAGCTTGTCAGTGCTTGCACTCTAGCCTATTCCTGGCATCAGGATTCCTGGATCCCATTTCAGCAGCTGGAAACAAAAAGCAGTTTTGACCAATGCTTCATTGGTCTTACTCTTACAGGTTTAGCATGAACCACTTCACAGCTCGCATCCAGATTCTTCTCGTCCCCTCCTCGCCATGGTGAACAATGCTAATTGAATAATGGTGAGACACTCTCAGGAAATGGCACAAAAGCACAAAAACAACCGCTTCCCCCCACAACTTTCAAGTAGGCAAATGAATTTTTGCAAGGCTGACTTACTGATTGTTTCTTTTGCTCTGGCCCACTATTGAAGCGAATGCTATTTTTAAATACAATGACTCCATTTTATAGCAAACTGTTGTAAGTGAGGATCATTTCCTGCGGGCTGGCAGAAGGACGCTCTTGGTAAGAGCACACATTTTAGCAGCATTTTAGATGTTAATGAGGCTGTTTTTATTGAAATCTGAAATGAGTGAAATAATATTAACATTTCTGGACTCTCCCAACTGGCTTCAACAGCATTTACCAAACTTCAAAAAAGTGCTTTGTTAATATATAGTATATATATATATATATGTGTGTGTGTGTGAAAGAGAGGAAGGGAGAGAAGTAGGGATTCTATAGAAACAGTGCCAAATTATTTGCAGATAGTTCCTTCCTATATTTGAAACAGTTCTTTCCTTTGTGTGGGCATATTTAAATGCACTGCAAAGGATGTTGCAAACTTTTCTTTTTTGTGCCAGAGCAAAGTGCCTATTTCATATGCTTATAAAGTCCAATTTACCATTGTAAAGTCTTTTCTGGTTGTGACCATGAGTTGATTCTGCCCCCCCCCCAACCTTTTAGCTCAATGATTCTAATAGAATAAAGGAATGCCAGGAAATTGAAAAAACAAATAAGTATCTGGTTAAGGTTCATTATGTGAGTCTTATAGAGCAAAAAATATGGTACATAGTTAAACCATGGCATTTGCTCCCAGAAGATGTGTTGATGGCCAACAACTCTGATCACTTTAAAAAAGCATTAGGCAAATTCATGGGAGGTAAGACTGTTTTTTTTAACTGAAACCCCCCCCCCCAACCTTTTAGCTCAATGATTCTAATAGAATAAAGGAATGCCTGGAAATTGAAAAAACAAATAAGTATCTGGTTAAGGTTCATTAAAAAAAGAAAACAAAGCAGGTAAGAAACAGTCTTTATTCTCTTCTTTGACTGATGGACAGTTGACTGGTCCAAAACGCCAAACATTTTTAAAGGGCAATGATGATGCACAGGCAGGCTCAAGAGGACAGTTCCATTTCCAGTACAAATAGGTGAGATCAGAGGTTTTGTTGTGGCTAATGACAGTTTCACGTCTTCCAGTTTCAACTGCTTGAGAAGCTCTGGTGAAAAAAGAGGGTTACTCACCCAGTAACCCAATTCACCCAGCCAGATCAAACAAGTTGAGCTCTATATGAATGCACTTTCTTCATAGATTTGTATGTGCCCAGCTGTCTTTAGTAAGACTTCAATGAGTGCAACACATAGTTCAAACTCTTTGAAATATGAGCCAATGCATTTTGCACTGTGTGCTGGGCACCTTTCAGAGTTCTTTATTCTAGAACCCTTTACCTTGGAAAAGAGAATAATGATTGACCTTTTCCTCCCTAGGATTCCATTTCTAGCTGGACTTCTCCCCAGATTCTCAGCAGCTCTTCTTGCTCCGAGAGTGTTCTTCTTGGTGGTAGAGCTTCTGCTTTGTATGCAAAAGGTCCCAGGTTCAACCCTGGCATCTCCAGGTAGGGCTGGGAATATTCCACATCAGAAACCCTGGAGAGCTTTTGCTAGTCAGTGTAGAGAACACTGAGCTGAAATGGACCAAAGGCCTCACTCATTATAAATAATCATAATCATAATCATAATAAATTTTTATTTATATCCCGCCCTCCCCAGCCGAAGCCGGGCTCAGGGCGGCCAACAACAATAAAATAATACAACATTCTAAAATCATTTCATTATAAGGCAACTTCCTGCGCTCCTATGCTCACATTATGGCCTCTATGGGCGAGGCAAGAGAAAATGGAAATTCCTGCCAATTAAGTTCCAGAAAATAGATGAAGGGCCAATCCAGCTGCCCTTGGCTGCTTCTTCTTTCACATGTGGGACTCTCTGCTTACAGAAGTTCTGTTTACAGAAGTTAGCAACAGCAACCCATCTGTTGGGAAGATTGTGTAGTGGCTTCATCCCACCTGGTGAATCACTCCTGAATAGAAGCTCAGCATTCCATTTCCCCATTCCAACTGATAGTCAACATTCCATAGCTACTGAGCATGCTCAGCCCTCTTGAAACTGTTTATTTGGGGGGGGGGGAGTTAGTAGGTGGCCCCCTTAATTTTTTGTTGCTAAAGGTTTTCATACTTCTGCAAAACTCAGGGTGCCCTCAAGCGTGCTGATGCCTCCTTCATGTTCCCAGTGGCCTTATTTTGACTCCATTTCTGTTGATGCTCACCACCTTAGCTTGCTGTTAGAGGGAGTGCTGTCAATGTAAATAAAAATACCCACATTTCCTAAAAGAGAAAGATTCCAGATTTTTATATCAACTGGCAAGAGTCATCTTTAGAATTAACACAGAAAACCACCCATCTCCCTCTTTTTCTATTATCTCTTCATTTGCCCATTTTAATTCTAAATGAGAGCCCAGGCTGTTTACATGAGATCTAATTTTGTCTGCTAGGAATAGAGAGGGTGCCTACTGTGGAAATCCTCCAACATAGATTTAATTCAATTAAGGAATTCTGGCCTCTCTCCTGGTAGTAGGGACAAGCCTAGAGGATTCCAAAGAGCAAGGAGATCAGAGCCAACAGGAAAAAAAGCTCATTAGGTTTTGCCTGCGGTTGCCAGCAGATAGCAACCGATCCAGAAACTACTTATTAAAATTGGAATTGTGCTTGATGGGAAAGCTTCCTGGTATTTGATGTATGGCAAGCACTGGGCATTGTTGAAAAAAGCCTGGCTCTGAAACAGGCAAAGAGATGGATACAACTGACTGGCAGTGAAATGTTTAATTACAATTTATTGTGTGGAGGAACATAGCAACCATTTGGATCTGGCAAAGATTGCCCTAGAACTGGGACAGGTTAAAAAGTATTTCCCCTCTGTGAGTCCTTATCTTAAATGAATGCCCTTTTTCTAATGGACAGAATAAATCGGGATAGTGTGACACAATTATAGGGAATTATCAGCGCCGAGTATCTTCCTGGACATGGCTCATCTTTCAGTCATTGTACCTCAAGAATGTGTGTCATGGGGATGTCATACAGAAAAGCATCATGGGTGCTGCATCAGAGACTTTTGGAAAACTTCACTTAGCTCAAAAAGCTGCTAATTGAGACTACGGTAACTATTGGGACCATCTCTTGCCATCCCTTAAAAGAAACTCCCTAGAGCTCCTGGCTCATTTCATAGCAGATGATACAAAGGTGGTTGGTTTAATCATGGCTGGAGAGGGGGAGGCGGCCTATAGGAAGGAAGTTGAGCAGTTTGGGGGGGGGGTGCAGGAAAAACAACTTACTCCTTAAAGAAAACAAAAGAGATTATTGTGGACTTTAGGAAATGTCCACAATAATGCAAATCTATGCTGCCAGGTGCCATAAGAAAGCTGCAGAGATAGCGCAGGATAGTGCACACCCCGGAAATTATCTCTTTCAGCTTCTGCCTTCTGGAAGAAGCTACAGGGTTATAAAGACTAGGACTAGCCGCCTGAGAAACAGTTTCTACCCAAATGCAATTTTGGTTTTAAACACAGTGTAAGGCGTCTCTATGAGAGTATATTGTATTTTAAAATGGGTATCAGAGTTTCTAGGGGGCTAACCAGGTTGGGATGGCTGGGATTGCAAGCTTGTTGGTTTTTGAAGGTCTTATGTAGATTTTTCAATTTCATTGTTCTGTATGGGACAATGAAAATAAAGATTATCGTATTGTATCATATAGCATAGTTCAAATTGCTGATGCTTAGCTGCAGGTAAACAGCTTGGAACCAGGTATGTGAAGGGCCACCTTCTTTCGCATTGTTGTTGTTGGCATTCACCTGTCTCGAGAGACAATGGAGTGTGCTTTAGGGGGTGAGGTCAAACTTCTGCATTAGCAGCACTGAAGTGACCTTTCTGGGGCACAAGCCTGGGCAGTGTGTATGGAGGTATTGGGTTGTCTAGAGCCTTGAACCTGGCCTGGTAGCAGATAAGGTCTATGTTCTGGCAGCATTTGCACCCCAAAGCAACATAGCTCCTGTGTTCACCAGCCGCCATCTCCAAATCTAGATCAACCTCAGGAAAGCACCGCACAGAATACATTGCAGTATTCCAGCCTTGAGGTGACAGCTGTGGTCAAGTGATGTTGTTCTTAAGACCCTCTGTTGAAAGCAATCAGTTAATGGCTATTCTTGTTTCTATTTATACTTATCTGCAGGCAAAAGACCTTGTCTGATACAGTATATCATATTCTTCCATGAGAACTGTTACCATGGAGCAAAACACATGAAAAGTGTTAGATCAGGATTAAAAATTGATACAGATTTTCCAGGAAAGAAATATGAGTAGGGCAAAACAGGAAACTCCTGTCCCCTTGTGTATCATTCTTTGGGGAAAATATATGTTTTTTCAATCCCAACATAATGCTTTTCATATGTATTCCTCTAGGAGAACTGTTCCAAAATGATTCCCATGGAGGAAAACATTACATCAGAAAAAGCTCTTAGTCTACAAATAGATATAATATAAAGCATTTCACAGGAGAGTAGAATGAGAATGAACCAGACCCAGGACACTGGTTTTCAACCACTGGTTTATATAGATCAGGGGCAGCTTGTAAGCTGCTTATAGAAATCACAATCATGAAGTCCCATCTTCTGTCGCTGTCTCCTTATAGGAAACTTGGGGTGATATGCAACTCATTTTGACTCAGAATAATCTCATTGAAAGTAATGGACCCAACTTGGTCATGTTTACTAATTTATGTGGGTCTACTTTAGGTAAAACTGAGTTGCATACTACCCCCTAAGACATGGGTAGGCCAACTAAGGCCCGGGGGCTGGATCCGGCCCAATCACCTTCTAAATCTGGCCTGTGGATGGTCCGGGAATCAGTGTGTTTTTACATGAGCAGAATGTGTCCTTTTATTTAAAATGCATCTCTGGGTTATTTGTGGGGCATAGGAATCCGTTCATTTCCTACCCAAAATATAGTCCAGCCCCCCCACAAGGTCTAAGGGACAGTGGACCGGCCCCCTGCTCAAAAGGTTTGCTGACCCCTGCCCTAAGACTTCATTGCTGGATGAGGGTTATGTTGTGAAAAACCAGATTCACCAGTGAAACTGGTCCATCAGGGCAAATGAGGCACTGCCCCTCCATGCCTACCTTCCTACTTGTAACCAGCCCGGGGGGTGGGTACCGGTCTCAGTATTGTTCTTGTGGAACTCAGTAGGGAAAAAGATGGGGACAGAATTAGAATTAATTGGCTCTGCCTCCACATTCTCTAGATCTTCTTGCTCTACTAGTCCAATGAGCACCAGCCACCACTAAAATACCTAGTAAGGTTAGGGTGAGTTTGGCTTTCTTAGTAAGCCTAGATCAGGCTTTGAAGGTTGGTCCAGAGGCCCAGGAGAGATGGAAGTTCATTAAGGTCATCAAAGCAAAGTTCATAAAAACTAGATCACTTAAAAACAAGACCATACACATGCAGCTTTTAAAATCATAATGGGATCAGATTAAATACTGAAATGGAGCTATAAATTAGTGACTCATCACACTCCCCATCCCTTCTGAAAGGCCTGTGCAAAGAGACTCATCTTCACACATCACCAGGCTAGTTATGTCAGTACCAGATGTAGCTTAGAGTGATGTTCATTCCAGAGGCATGGAGTCACCACAGAGCAGGCCATCTCATGTACCGTTCCCCCACTAATTTCCCTTGATGGTGAGACCACAAGCAGGAGATTCCCTTCCAGTCTTAATGCATAGACAGGTCAATATGAGAGATGTTCCTTCAATTTTTTGAGCCCAAGCCGTTTAGGGCTTTATACATCAACTTAAGCACCTTGAACTGGTCTCAGGAGGGAATTGACTAGTGCAGTTCCTTAAAGACAGGTGTTATTTGGGTCCCAACAGCACTCTGCCTGCTGCATTCTGCATTAGTTGCAGCTTCTGGGCCATTTTCAACATGACTTACTTTCTAGTAAGTGCACTTAGGATTGCAGCCTGAGTTACCAGAAGACTTTAGATTTCTTCATCTGTACTTTGAGGGGAAAGGGGTCAATAATTATGATTTGCTAAACAGATTTTATAAAATGGAAATGATAATTTGAAGATCCCCTGCATCTTTCTTTCTACATTGCAAATTTTATATGACCAGCAGTTAAAATAAGCGATGGCCCCATAAATTCCATGTTAATAGCCCAGTCAACAGTTTAAGCTTCTGTGGCCCTAGGTTTTCCATCTCCCCAAAGACTTTAGAAACCCTTTTCTTGTGGATTTATATTGCTGCAGCAATGGTTGCCGGTTATTACTTACTTAGCAATAGGAGGGTGGGGGGGAAAGGGGAAAAGGAGAGGAGATGTAATTTGCTAACAAGAAGCGCATGCAAATGTCAAGGGAAAGGCCTACTGATTCATGTACTGTAGATGTATGACAGATAACGAGGGGAGGGGAGGAAGTTCTTTAAGTTTAGCTATAGTTGAGGTGCTGCCAGGAACTAGGAGTCAGGTTTTTCTCTTCACTGGTGGATGGTGGGGAGGACTCCAAACCTGAAGGGGATGAGCCAGCCAAAGAAATGCTGCTATCAGAAGAACCTGTGGGGTCTTCGCGGCTATGCCAGGCTTAAGAATATTGCTAGAAAAATGCAACCTGTGCTGCTGAAAGAAGTAGTGCGACTCATGCAACATGCTGGCGATTAATATACACAGAATAATAAAATATACATTCTTTATCAACCTTCTGAGAAAAATACAAAACATTAAACAAAGCCACAGAGACTTGCGAACTATCCAACCTAAGATGAGCTTACAATGTCTGGTTTCAACAGATTTTTCAAACTCAGTCTTTTAGATAAATTCATGAAGATACCAACAAAAGGTAAGTTTGGTGTTATTCACAATACCGAGAGATGCTAGTGGAGTTGTAAAGGTAAAGGGACCCCTGACCATTAGGTCCAGTCGTAACCGACTCTGGGGTTGCGGCACTCATCTCGCTTTATTGGCCGAGGGAGCCGGCGTACAGCTTCTGGGTCATGTGGCCAGCATGACTAAGCCGCTTCTGGCGAACCAGAGCAGCGCACGGAAATGCCATTTACCTTCCCGCTGGAGCGGTACCTATTTATCTACTTGCACTTTGACGTGCTTTTGAACTGCTAGGTTGGCAGGAGCAGGGACCGAGCAACGGGAGTTCACCCCGTCACAGGGATTCGAACCACTAAACTTTTGATTGGCAAGTCCTAGGCTCTGTGGTTTAACCCACAGTGCCACCCGTGTCCCTAGTGGAGTTGTAGATAGATGTTAATGAAGTTGTAGACAACAGGGTGCCGGCGTTTTGCACCAGTCCAAGTAAGCAAGAGGTTACTGTTCGCCCCCAATGGGGCCCTTTTACTGGGGATTGCAGGTAGCACACTCCCAAGATAGTTTTCCGGGCTTCTTCAGTGATCTAATCTCAAAGTCTTGATACGTATATTGATATTCAATCTTATAGAGAATACTCTATAAGAAATTTGCTAAGCAAATCAGTCTCTTAAGACAAGAAAGAGTAAAAGGGCCCACTGGGGGCGAACAGCCAACGTGTTGCATGAATCACACTAAGGCTTGAGAATATGGCACTGGTGATTCAGACAATTGCACTGAGAAGATGCAGAGGCTGCCCTGTGTCAGTAGAAGGTTACTGGAGAAGGCTGGGCTCCTTGAAGTCAAGCAGCAGCTTGCTGCTCCAAGTCAGGCTGCACCTGCTGCTACAATCATGTCAGCGCTCAGTTCCAGCTTGTTCCTTGTTGCAGCGGCTGCAAAACTCTGTGTTTCCCAGAGCACTGTGCACAGTTCTGGTGACCTCACCTCAAAATGGGTATCGCACATCTGGAAAGGGTTCAGAAAAGGGCAATGGTAATGACTGAGGGCCTAGAGCAAACTCCCCTGTGAAAAAATATTACAATACTTGGGACTTACTAATTACCCTCTCTTCTAAAACTAGAACTCAGGGCTATCCAATGAAGCTGAATGTTGGAAGAATCAGGGCAGACAAAAGGAAGTGTCGTATTTTTCGCTCTATAAGACGCACCAGACCACAAAATGCACCTAGTTTTTGGAGGAGGAAAACAAGAAAAAAAAATGCTGGGAAAAAAAAATCTCAGAAGCCAGAACAGCAAGAGGGATCTCTGTGCAGTGAAAGCAGCAATCCCTCTTGCTGTTCTGGCTTCTGGGATAGCTGCACAGCCTGCATTTGCTCCATAAGGCGCACACACATTTCCCCTTACTTTTTAGGAGGGAAAAAGTGAGTCTTATAGAGCAAAAAATATGGTACATAGTTAAACCACGGCATTTGCTCCCACAAGATGTGTTGATGGCCAACAACTCTGATCGCTTTAAAAAAGCATTAGGCAAATTCATGGGAGGTAAGACTGTTTTCTATCTTCACTGTTGGAGGATGGAAGCAAACAATAGCATCAGTTTCCCATGCTCTTTTGTACTGCTCCTGGTATGTGACAATTTGATCTGAGTTAATTATCAGTTGGTTTGTTAGTAGGGAGTGGCATTCAGGTGAATGTAAGATAGCCTTCCATATGTTTACTCAGAGTGGGGATAAGATGGAGATAGTGGCCAGGTTTCTGCAGCACACAATGAGGATTTGTGAATGCTATACAACACTAAATTAAGTGTCCGATGCAAGGTTTTTAATTTTATTTTTCAATTGTCCAGTAGCACCTTAGAGACCAACTAAGTTTGTTCGGGGTATAACGAAAGCTTATACCTAGAACAAACAGTTGGTCTCTAAGGTGCTACTGGACAATTTTTTAATTTTTTAATTTATTTCGACTGCGTCAGACCTAACACGGCTACCTACCTGAATCTAATTTTATTTTTACTTTTTGCTGAGTTTGTTTTTTTTTTTTAATTGAACCCTACTGGAATCTTGTACTTGTGCCAATAGCATGTCTTTAAAGAACAGTTTCTGGGAACTGCAGGTGGAGAGAGGTTCTTCTTGCAGGTGCCATTTGCTATCCATAAGACATCTTCTTCAGCAGCCTTGCAGCAGCATTCTGCCCCAGCTGAGGCTTTTGGACCAACCTTACAGGCAGCACATAGAGCACATTGCAATAATCCAATCTGGAGGTTTCGAAAGCCGTAGCTCAGCTGTCCCAAAGGTGTGCCATCTGGGCTGGACAAGAGGCAGGGGGGAGCCCCCATCTCCCTAAAATGAGAGGTCTTTGAGGCAGGACCCTGTGCAATCCAGCCGATTTCACCACACACACTTTCTCTTCAGGTTAAACTGATGCACACCTTGCCAGCTACTGCCTTAAAAACACTCGAGCTATGGTGCTCTGATAATGATATAGGCCAAACGGCTCCATATTGCTGAAGTTCAAATGGCCAACGCAAACATGCAATTTGAGTAAGTGTGGAGGTGTATTGAGCCGCTCCTTTGGAAAATATGGTGTGCAAAAGCACTCTTTGGGTAATGTCTTTTCAAAAGGCAGCCCTGCATTTTAAAGCCTCTGTCCCACTCTAGAGTCTCCAGCCTTGAATACGGCAACAGTCACCTCATTTCCTCATTGCTAGGCACCTTTTAATTACAGCTTTACTTTTACAGTTGCGAGAGAACGCCACAAGTAGCAAGGGCTGCTGCAGCAAATGGAAGGCATTTAGCATCTCTGCACGGTGGCACAAAATGCTTACCCAGCAGAGAAAATGGTCATATCTACTTGCCACTTTCTCGTGGGGAAAATAATAGCTTTGGGGACACCGGCATTGCTACAGCACAGTGAAACAAAGCACAGCCCTGGCTGTACAAGCTGAGAAGAAATCAGCTGGGTGTGGAATACAAATGGAATCAATTGAAAAGAGGCTCAAAAGAAACCATAATCTCATGTTAGCATCTTTCACCCTGGTTCTTTTGCTTAATAGGACTGGATTTTAGCATTAATGCGTCTGGGGAGCCACTGTGGTCCACCAGCTCGGGAGCAGGACTTCAGCTGCTTGTGTCCAAGTCCCACAAGATGCTTGTCCTGAAATAGCCAAGGAGATTTGCCCATGGAAGCAGTCTTTTTTGCATCCATGGCTGATGCAGATGCAGAAGCACATCTGGATGTCTATGCACATGGCACCATCTATCCTGGCTTTGTGGACATGGTTGGAAGCATATTTTTTTTTTGCTGTGGATGGGAATGCGAATCTTCACCTGGGACCCTTCTGTGCCACTAATGTACCCATTATTAGAGTTGGATTGGGGACAATTTCTATTGGCCTAACTTCCCCACTTGGAAAGGCAGGGGGGATGGATGGATAGACCAATATTTACCTACTTCACAGAGCTTTGGTGAGGATCAACTCAGAAAGGAGTTGTGTAGAACTCAGAGGCTGGTGTAGAAAAACCTCTGAACTTTGCATAGACCCGAGACACAACACTATGCTTGTAGGAGTTGTTGGTGCTCAAACCATTGCTTGAATATGCTTTGATTTCCTCACAGAACTGGGAATTAAATGAACTAGTGCTGATACAATTTCCCCACAAATCTCCTTAAAAAAAACCCTCTGCAGATTTGACATGATTTGACTGCTGATGTGCAAAATTAGTCAATATTTGACAGCTTCTGACACACATCAATCAATATTAGATAGTATCTGATAGCTGACATGCAGTAGCATTTGGACTACAATCTTATACCCTCGTACCTGGGAGCCCCATTGAGCTGAATGGGACATAATTCTGCGTAGATATTGATGTCATTAGGGAAGGGAGAGGAATTTTATTCAGTTGGCATTCAAAAGAGAATCTATCTAATTTGCACTTTCTGAAATGATGCACAAACTGAAGCACAGCCATCGTTCAAAATTTGAACATCTCTGAATTTTGCAGGGCAGTCCTCCAGCCAAGCAAAGTATGCAAAAATGCATGTACTAATGAAAAGTGTGCATTAAAATGCAAACATTAGTGAAAATAACATACAGAAATGCATCATGCTAGGCAAATATAAATATTAGGGAAAATATGCTTTGCATATTTGTATATTAGGAAAAATTGCACATACACAAAAGTGTAAAATACCAGAAGATCACACTAAAATCCTGATGAATTTTCATGTGGACTTTTTTTTTTTAATGCAAATGTGGTGAACTGAATTTAAGATTGGCAAAATGAAAGACTGGGAGAAACTGAGAGGTTCACCCAACCCTAAATTGTGTTCAGATTTTGTTCTAACGATTCATTCATTGAACCAATAAGGTGGGGAAAACAACCCACAATCAGGGGAAAATATAAAATCAGTCAAATTTAAAAGTTTGGTGAATATTGCATCCCTACCTTTCAGCAAGTATGATCCCTATTGTAGAATATGGCAACTTGTCAAAATTTGACCAGTACTTTAAATTTTGATTCAGCACTAAAACAAAAACTGGTTCTGATTTAATAGAAAGAAAGGTGTAATCTGTTCCAATGAGGACCTTTGCCTCTATCTGTCCATCTGCGTTTCAATCTGCTTCGGCTATTCTTGGCAGCAGTTGTGGTGACCATTAAGTTCTGTATTACCCCACTGACTGCATTTTTAAAAAAAACAAAATGAGCAGGTTTCTGGAAAGTCTGCAGTACACAAGGGCTCCAGCAGGGGTCAATATGTTTTCATTATTCCAAGACAGAAGCTCAGCAAGCGAGAAGCAAAAATGTTGATCCTAATTGGAGCCGACGCAAGGTTCTTCTATAATCCTCTGACATCCTTTTCAAATAATAATTCTGAGGTGGGTGGTGAGCTGGTGGCTGCAACCGCTCTGCTGACTTCTCTCAAATGAAGCCTAACTATTGTCATTTATTTTTGATGGCGACTGGCTTAATGTCAGGGGCCTTCTTACAGTTTCCTCCTCGAACCCTCTGAAGGACACACTCCTAATTGTTAATCTATATGGGATAAGCAGAATTATTACACCCCCCTGGTGTAATAAGCCCTTCAAAAAATAGGCTATAGCTGTACATGGTGAGACATCAAAACAACAACAACGACACTGACCACAAAATGAATCTGTAAAACGCCCGTGAATCTGATGATATTGAACTGACCCAAAGCATTTTAAAATGCCAGTGATTTCCAACCTAGTAAACAAACATTTGAGGGAGGGGACGGAAAAGAGGATTTGCGAGGGATTCAGCTCCTAGAGAGTGAAGAATGAAATGTTAAAACTGGCCATTTTATTAGCCAAAAGGATAAGCTGATTGTTATATGTGCAAACATTGGCCATAAAAAATTAAAGATTATTGGAGCCGTCAAAGGCTGAGATTCCACCTTAAACAATAAAATCCACTTATGTAGGATGAGTGAAGAGAAGAAAACACCCACATCTGTCTATCTGTCTACCTGCTTATATATCTATTATTATTTTAAAAATGTCCATTGAATCACACCACACACCAATGCAGTATACTAGTATAGAAAGCTCTTTTTCTTAATTTTTTGTCATGTGGACATCACCAAAGTTTTTGGTTGCCAACTTTTTTGCTGGCCCTGCTCCTGTGACTGACTTGCTGCTGTGTTTTTTAACAAGAGGCTGCGATGCAGAGAGAAAGTGATGAAGAAAGCTGCACCTGTTTAGTTTCTGCATGCCAGCCTGCTGGTTTTTGATCAGCCATCTCCTACACTCAACAGAGAGGAAGACAGAGAGAGGGTCAGAGGATGACCAGTAGTCACCCAACCATTAGAGTGACCCCTACCCTTTTTAATTATATGTGCAGATTGTAATAAGTAAATACCACATTCAGAGTTGAAAAGAGTAACAGCAAAGAATCAGAAAAAATGAAATATAACAGTATGCAAATGCACACAGCACAATTTCAGTTCAGCTTTCTCTCTCTCTCTCTCTCTCTCTCTCTCTCTCTCTCTCTCTCTCTTTCTTTCTTTCTGTCTTTCTTTCCTTCCATGTGATGGTGATGTCAGTTTTCCATACCAATAAGACTCAAACAAGAGATTATCCTTCATTTTCAACCTTTTCTTTAACCATAGCCCAATCTCAGTGCTGAGCAAAAAGATGCTAGGTTGTTGTTGTTTTTTAAATTGCTTGACTGTATTCTCCCTCTTCACAGATTTTTATAACAAGTCAGTTCATTCATTAATAGAGGATTGGACCCTCTGCAATTTAGTTGCAGTTAGGTTCCATTGAAATCCATTAATCTGTTTCTGGAGGTATCAGTGCCAGTTTAGGAAACGGCGGCCTCTACTCTTAGGTCGGGGTAGGTTCCATTGCAAGTCAGCACAGAGACTTATAGACGAGCGGTAAAGTTGATTCTTTATTTAAAGAAACAGAATACAAACAGAGAAACCTATGGGCAAGACTGGCCCCGGTAAAACAGCCTCAGACCCCCACCTCCTCAGTTGCCTGTCCTATGTCTGCAGTGCTTTCTACCTCTTTTTCCTCTCTCTCACTCAAGCCTGTTGCTTGTTCAGCATTGAACCATTCTACCCCCCTTTCATCCTCTGACCTGCCTTCAGTGTCCCACCACCACTCCCCTGGCTCTGAACCTTCCTTTTCTAGAACTTCTCTAGCGGGGTTCTCCAGTCTCCCACCACTCCTCCTCGCCCAGCCAGTCCCTGACACCTTACATACAATATGAGGTTGTCTCACCCTACTGTGAAAAGTATTGGTTTCAGGATACTAATGAGACGGCCACTCCTGCTGAGCTTCACTTGCTCGGTTCCTGTATATCAGGTTGTTGCAACAGGGACAGGAGTAAAAAAGTAAAACAAAAGGCGGCAACTCTGCTCAAGTAGCAGACATGCCGACAGTCAGATTTTGCAAAGGTGAGGGGAATACCTAGGCAGAGCAGCAGGGGGGAAAGGAGGGCAGCACTTAAGAATGAAAAAGAGACCTGGAGGCTCTGACTGGTGCTCAAGAGATGAACATCTATTGCAACATGAACTGTTCCTTACACATTTCGACATTTGACTTCTTCAGGGACCTACATCCTTTGCACTGTCATATTCCAGTGTCAAGAGTTATAGCATTCCACTCTGATGCAACATGTTTTGATTCAAAATGCCTGGAGGAACATTTCCCAGTGCTGCTGCTCAGCCTTCCCCAACCTGGTGACCTCCATATGTTTAGAGCTATAATGCCCACAGGCAGAGATAATAGCCAAGGATGATGGGATTTGTGGTCCTGCAGCATCTAGAGCAGCCTTTCTCAACCTGTGGATCCCCAGATGTTGTTGAACTACAACTACCATCACCCCTAGCTAGCAAGGCCAGAGCTCAGGGATGATGGAAGTTGTGGTCCAACAACATCTGGGGACCCACAGGTGGAGAACCGCTGATCTAGAGGACCATGGCCCACCAAACTTGATTTAGGTTGCATTTCATCTATAACAGATACAGGAGGGGGAACTGTTATCTGAAAAATCTGGAGAGCACCAGATGGATCTGCCCTAGCTCTGGACCGTGGAAGGAGAGTTCTTGCCCTTGTTGGAAGATGTAACAGGAACAAGGAATCTGCTTTCTCCCAGATCAGACTATTCATCCATCAAACCCAGCTCCAGCATCCCAGGCAGAGGACTTTCATGTCACCTGCTGACTTCTAAGTGCCTTCAACTTATTTATTTAAAATATTTATAGGCTGCCTTTCCAAGCAAAGCTCTCCCAAGGCAACCTACGTGATAAAAATGTCCAAAAGGCAAGAATCACTATAAAAACAAAGCACAAAATCTATGAGTACCCCAGCTTTAAAAGCTAAATAAGCCTGCAATAATAAAACACTCATCCTGCCCAGAACAGAAAATCTAGTTTTCCAACTCATCAAAACTACAACAAAAAATATGCATCACATCTAGGCCACCTGAAACATTTAAGTGTTCAAAGCCTTTCTTAAAGGATGTGCTATGATAGTCTTCCCTAATGCTGAAACCCATCATTTATGTTTTAGTCATAGTCTCTTATGTGAGGGGGGGTATGTAAGCAGAACCATATAACCCGGGTACACCAGTGGCAGGTGATACATGCGGTATGTTTTGTCAGGTGTCCTTTATTAAATCACATGGTAAACTACACCTCTGGAATAAAAATAAATTAAAGAAATCCACAGAACTCTAAAAGGCCCTCCTTCATTCCCATAATACTCACTGGCAGCTTCTGTGCTTCAATATGTGCGCATGCAGATTTTCACCTTTGCAATTTACACATACGGCTCTTTGCTCGATCTGCGTAGAGGTCATCCCTGCAACAAGCACAGAATGTGCACCATTGGAGCAGAATGCAGAAGCTTCGGGGGGGCTTAAAAATCTTCCCAATTGTTGAGCTTCTCCAACAATTATCATCTAATTTGCTTCAACATTCAGAGCTGTCTTGAGCATTTGAAATAAGTCATCTAAAGCTAATAAAAAGTGGGAGCTTTGACAGCCAGTCAGAGTAAGTCCCTTGACTTTTCATTAATATGTCTGGAACTGGGAGAAACAATTCAGGTCTCACCAGAGTGCCTCTGTCTTGATTTGGAGTTGCCGTTTGCTGAGATATGTAGTAGGATGGCTGCTTATTAGACCAGATCTGTTTTCAGTGTGGTAGCTGTAATATCAGGATTGCAGACAATGGAAAACCAAATTATGGTTTACTGGGACCATGCACATGCATAGGCTCCTGAAGAGAAGCTTGTGTCTGTTTTGCGTTTCCCCAATCTTTTTGACTCCTGTGCCATGCTTAAATAAACCAATATTTGTCTCAGGCTAACCTTGGTTTGACTTAGTCTGAACCTGGGTTGTATAGCAAGGTTTGTTCTTGGTTGAAGCTTGAGGTTAGTCAAGAGAGGTTTGGGTTTCAACAACACACTGAGCCAACCTTGGCTTAGATCAGTGCAGCATGGGAGTAAAAAAATTCTGGGAAGAAGCAAAGTAGCTGGAAGAGGAGTCCACACATTTATGCCATCCTGGTAAACCCTGGTTTGGCTTATAGGGCCATGTAAGCACATAAAGAAGAAGAAGAAGAGTTTGGATTTGATATCCCGCCTTTCACTCCCTTTAAGGAGTCTCAAAGCAGCTAACATTCTCCTTTCCCTTCCTCCCCCACAACAAACACTCTGTGAGGTGAGTGGGGCTGAGAGACTTCAAAGAAGTGTGACTAGCCCAAGGTCACCCAGCAGCTGCATGTGGAGGAGTGGAGATGCGAACCCGGTTCCCCAGATTACGAGACTACCGCTCTTAACCACTACACCACACTGGCATACCAACTAACAGGCATACCTTAGGTGACCAAGAGTATGCAAATGTCTGGGCTGCCTTTGAGTTCACAAATCTTGCAGCTTCAACGCATTGATTTGCCTAAAGCACAGATGGGAAACTTTTTAATCTGTAAGAACCACAGGTAATATGTTAGAGGTCATATTCTGGCAGTGGGTGGAGCCTGAGCTGATGATGGGTGGAGTCAAATACAAAGGTGTTCAGGATGAACTAATTTGGAATAAAAATTGCGCTGCTCCAATTTTCCTCATATCCACTCAAATTCTCAATCCTATGCAATCTAATCAGAAGTAAACCCTATTGAATTATTCTCAAGTAAAAAGGCATAACTTAAAAGAGCACAATAGTCTGATACAGCTACTTTTCAGGAAAGCAATTGAAAGCAATTCCTTTCTGACTTTGATGTGCTACAAACAGCAAAACCATACCAATTTCTTCTGAGACAGCTGGGTGGGAAATATCTATCCTGCAGTCCATAGAACTGGGCATGGGGTGGCATGGGGTGGGAGGAATAATCGTATATAGGAACACAGGGAGTGGTCTTACACTGAGTCAGACCATTTGATTTACCGTATTTTTCCTTCTATAACACGCAGATTTTTTCTCCTAAAAAGGAAGGGGAAATGTCTGTGCGTGTTATTGAGCGAATGTGTGGTCCCTGGAGCCAAATGGCGCGAGGGGAGGCAAATCGCGCGTCTCGGAGAAGGGAAACCTGAAAAGAGGAAGCGGCTGCTTTCCTGCATTCTGCCTCAGGGTCTTACTGCCCACCCAGCTCTGTTTCCTTGCTGTGTTTGCTCAAATGGAACAAAGAGCAGGGAAAGCCCCTCCCCTCCAGGCAAGCAGAGGGGAAAGCAGAGTGTCGTCTCTGTACTCCGTGCTGCTGAAAACATGCAGGAGGGAGAGAGAGAGAGAGAGAGCGCGAGAGAGCTGGCTGGCTTGGGTGGGTAGGTGAGGGAAAACTTTTGCCTTCCTTTCCTCCCTCCCGTTATACCCCTCTCCTGCATTCTTAGCCAGCTGCTTCTCTGCACACCCCTCTCGTGCTTCTTGTCCGTTCTGTGTTTTTCCTTCCCTCCCCACTTAAAATGTGGTTAAAAAGCATGGATCCACATGGATCCTCAGGATCTTTGCATTGGGTCAGCCCAAATTCACCATCAGATCACATAGCATGTCCATGGCTACAGCCTGCCCCCCAAAAATCACGCACCCACTGTTGCCTGGGGCTGCAATGGTGCAAAAACATGGTTAAAAAGCATGGTTCTACATGGATCCTCAGGATCTTTGCATTCGGTCACCCCAAATTCACCATCAGATCACATAGCATGTCCATGGCTACAGCCTGCCCCCCCAAAATCACGCACGCACTGTTGCCTGGGGCTGCAGTGGTGCAAAAACGTGGTTACAAAACATGGATCCACATGGATCCTCAGGATCTTTCCATTGGGTCAGCCCAAATTCACCATCAGATCACATGTCTGTGGCCACAGCATGAAGCACAAAAATGATACATCCACTGTTTCATTCAGAATGTTTTTTCCCTTGTTTTCCTCCTCTAAAAACGATGTGCGTGTTATGGTCAGGTGCGTGTTATAGAGCGAAAAATACGGTATCCAGGTCAGAGTTGTCTGCCCTGACTGGCAGTGCCTCTCCAAGATTTACAGCAGGGAACGTTTCAATACTTTTCCTGGAACAGTTCCAGGGATCTTCTGCCCGCAATGCAGGGGCTCTATCACTGAGCTTCTCGTGTGATTTTTAATAGATTTTCAAATAAAAGTCTGCCTTGCCCTCTCCCTTAGGGACGCAGGTGGTGCTGTGGGTTAAACCACAGAGCCTAGGCCTTGCCGATCGGAAGGTTGGCGGTTCAAATCCCTGTGACAGGGTAAGCTCCCGATGCTCGGTCCCTGCTCCTGCCAACCTAGCAGTTCAAAAGCACGTCAAAGTGCAAGTAGATAAATAGGTACCGCTCCGGCGGGAAGGTAAACAACATTTCCGTGCACTGCTCTGGTTTGCCAGTAGCGGCTTAGTCATGCTGGCCACATGACCCGGAAGCTGTACGGTGGCTCCCTCGGTCAATAAAGCAAGATGAGCACCGCAACCCCAGAGTCGTTCGCGCCTGGACCTAACAGTCAGGGGTCCCTTTACATTTTTGCCCTCTCCAGTTGCTCTGACATGACAGGGAAAGAGGAAAGACACTTTTGGAAAAGCCCGAAAAAATAAGAAGGAAACAAAGAGGGTAAAAAAGTACTGATGCAATGAGAAAACTCTGCTGTTGTTTCTGGAGGTTTTGGTGGCTGTATGAAAGGTGTGGATTGCCTACCTGTGCCCTAAAACCACCTGTAAAATATTTAAGAACAAGGCTTTGAAGGTTTCAGTCCAACATGCACTCCACTGGGCCATACTGGCTTTCCTCCATGATTTTCAGAGTTAAGGAGGTGGTAGCACCGCCAACTTTAACAGTATCATTCTTATTCCTAAATGAAAGTACCTTAAACACAATGGCTTGAAAAATACAGAGAGGAATAGATAAGCTTGAGAGGAGAGAGGGGCAGAGAGAGAGAGAGAGAGAGAGAGAGAGAGAGAGACCTCTCATAAGCTCATTATTTTAAGAATGAAAACGACCTTCCTGTTCCGAGCAATAATCAGTGAATGGATATCCTAGACACTTGACCATTGGCTGATTGATTTTTCAACAGCGCAGTGAAAAGCTATAATTTTAAGAATGAAAGAAATACTTGATATGCTGAGATCCAGCCAGTTGCTTTGAACATGCTCTGCATACAAAAGGTCTTGGGTTCAACCCCCAGCATTTTCAGGCAGGGCTGGGAGAGGCTCCTTTTATAAAAAACCTGGAGAATTTCTACCAGTCAGAGTTCAAAATGAGCCAGCGAGACCAAAGGTCTTACTCAGCACACTTTCTGTACTTTCTGGGTTTCTCAAGAATGTGGAAATCTAGGCCCAGATTCCCCACACTTTCCCCCAGGAAATGCCCCTCCTCCAAACAACTCTGTTTTCTCACTAAAATAAATTCGGAGCATCTCTTGTGCTGTACAGGTGAATTTGCAAAATATGTTAATATGGGATAGAGTGAGGAATTGACTGTACATTTGATTTTACATTTGTACTGTGAATGTGGGAGGAAGATAAAGTCAGTTTAAGCCTCATGTGAGAAAACACACTCAACTTAAATGTCTTTAACACTATAGTTTGGGGTATCTCACTTTTCTCACAGCTACTTCTCTCCTCTGCAGTATTACACAAGGATTTGGGAAAACATCGAAATTATTATCTCACCGGCTTTTTGCTGGTGAGACAGTGCGGATTTTGCTTTGATTTCTAATATCATAATAGCCGCATGGATGGCAGTCTTCTAGATTGGTTTCATCTTGAAATGCTCTCCAGTTCTTTCATTCCTGGTGCATGCAGAACATCACACCTTTATCTTCAATGAAAGAATCTTGAAGATGCCCATCCTAGACAGCACAAACTGACTGCACTCCTGAATTTACAGCTGGGAAGTGCTCAGAACTCAGTTCAGCATTTTGCACTCTGCCTTCCTCTCCCACAATGCACCTGTGCTGGTCCTGGGGGCTAACCGAGAGGTGAGGTCCGAGTCCAGTCCGAGGTCATTGGTGCGGTATGGAGGCTGTCTGTCAAAGCTGTAGCTGGGTCTAAGGCAGGGAGTCGGGTGGGGTCAGGAACTCTGGCAGAAGAACAGGACCGGGTGCAGGCAGGAACAGGCTAGCAACAATGTTGCTACCACAACCTGGGACTGGGGCTGGCTGGCTTTTATCTGCCCTGAGGCAAAGGGCGGCCCCGGTCAGTTGCCCAGAGGCAACCTCAGCTTCCCCTGACGGGGCTGAGAGTGGAGCACCTGCAGGCAATGGGTCCTCCATCACCTCAGGGGCCAGAGCAGACTCAGCTGGTGCCTGCACCTGAGGATCCAGCACAGGTGAGGACCCTTCAGGCTCAGGCCCCAGCCCCGACTCAGCTGGTTCTGCAGGTGGGGACTCCTGTGCGGGCTGGGATTCTTCAGGTTCAGCCTCTGAGTCTGAATCCCAGGCCATCACAGCACCGCTACTAGCTCTTGAGCTCAATAGAATAGAGCAGGAGTAGGGAACCATTTTGAACCCCAAGGGCCACATTCTCTTCTGGGCAAGCGCCTGGCATTCAACACTTCAGAATCACTCCCATGCTTGACTGCAACGGTGGGGAAGCACTTAGCCTCTAAAGAAGTACAAATCAAAATTAACTTAATATGAAAAAGGTCACAAAGTGGCCAAAGCATGGACTGAGAGGGAGCTGTATTTCTTGTCACAAGCAATGTTTCATTCTAATAAATTGAGGGTGTGTGAAACTGGTGGCCCTCTGGAAGTAATCAAATCATAGGTAAGAATGATCCGTCCCTTTGCTGGAAGCCCGTTGGGTGAAAAGAAAGCAGGAGAGAAAGGTGTGGGGGGGAGGGGAGAGACCAAGACCAAGACTCAGAGAAGAATAGCATGCTAAATAGAGAAAGGGGGTGGCAGCAAGAGAGTCTGGCCCTGCTGACTGATGGTTTTGATCATGTCCATCACTGGCATGAGACCAGGTGGACAAAGGTTATCCACCCCTATAATAAATGTGTATTATGACCAAGCCTAGATTATACAAATCATCACAACAGAGGTCCACATTTCACCAACAGGTCACACAGACCTTTACATTCCATCCCCAAACTATGCAGCTTTGGGGGCCAAAGTAGGCCATTCCCAGTTTCTGAAGTCCCCAGTGCTATCTCTCTCCAACATCATCACCACTCCTGGGCCACCATAGGCAAGATAACAGAGCAACTTAGTCCATTCCAGGCAGATAGACAGGAGTTCTTTCCTGACACAGGCCCCATGGAACATCAACGTAGAACACCTTTGGGCATGAAAAGAAACTAAAAAGGATCAAAGACAAGCAAAAAGGATCAAAGACAAGCAAAAATAAAGGGAGGAAGTTAAAATGAGTTTGTTCTTTTCATTGCCCTGCACTCTACTAAATGGGGTTATATAGATTTTGGGGGGCTCTGTCTTTCTGTTGGATCAGACTATGGATGGGAAACCTCAAGGTCTAAGGGCCAGATGTGACTCCCCAAGGCTCTCTGTCTGCTTGCTGGACTTTCCCCTAACCACACATTCTCTCTGCGACCACAGCCCCCAGAGGTCCTGATTCACACCCTCCTTGAGTATTTTTACTTGGCTGGAAAGTGTCCTTGAATTCTGATAATACTGCTCACTTGCCTGGATGAAGGAAGATGCATAAGTGTGTGAAGAAACTAGCCCACTGTGCAAAATTTACATTCACTGTTCTGCCCACTTTTACCTGGGATTCCACTCCCCACTAGCATGTGCCCCCACCAGAAGGTTGTCCTGAAGCAAATGCTGGCCCCCGGATTGAAAATAGTTCCCCAGCCCTGGACTAGAGGGTTAATGAAATCCAGAGTTTACTTGATCCTAGTTGTTGTTTTTATTATTATTATTATTATTGTTGTTGTTGTTGTTGTTGTTGTTGTTGTTTCAGTCTCCTTTCTTCTCCAGAATGCAGAAGAATTGACCTCATCAGAGAGAACTAGAGCGAAGATGAATTTTATGAAAGATGTTAAGGTTACGGTAAAGAGTGCTATTGATCTGAAGCTAAAAACAGCCACATTTCCCTGTGTGGTGGAAGATCTAGTTTCTACTTCCTGCCCATCTCAATATACGTTGGATGTAAAATAGCAGCAGGTCAACATTGCAAGATGCAAAATATGGTTTGATCGGAGATGTGTCCTTGGATTAAATATGGCCACAATTCTCCTTCTTACCTTGCTTCACGGTCCTACTCAATCAACACCCAAGTTCTCACAGGACAGGTAGAGGGATCTGCTAAGCTAAAGTGTTCTCTCTGTCTCTCTGTCTCTCTCTCTCCCACACACACCTCACAATTTCTTCCCATTTCGGATCTCTCACTTCACTTAAATGAGCACATACTATGTCCATCCGCTCCTCGGGTGAGCTAAAAACAGTTACCATAGTAACACCAGCAGCTTTGTAAAGGTGATACACACAATGCAAACTACTAATGCATCTGTTACCCTCCAAATAGTTGCTGCCTTCTTCTGCGTAGTTTATTTAGTATTTAAATCAGTTGTAGCACATGCAGATTGAGCCCTTCCAAGTATAACTCAAGAGGATCCGTGTGTGTGTGTGTGTGTGTGTGTGTGTCCCTCCTGCCTCCCATTCAGCATATCTGTTTCCATGTCAACAGCTCACGCTGATAAAGAATTGACATTCGCACTGCAGTCTGAGGTATGGGGTACAGAGCAAGTATTAAAAGAAATCCATACCCCTCAAGGTGCTGATCTCCAAGTTATGCTAAATTATTGGCATTTACACACACACATGGACAGGCTTAGAAGAAGCTGCCTCTAGAGTAGGCAGGATTTAAGAAAAAATATATTTTCTTTGTGGGATGGTGGTGGAATAGTCTACATCCAGGTGCAGAGATCTTGTGACTGGATGTATTGGGGAATGTCCCTTGTAGATTGTTTCTGTGCCTTATGAAAATCCTTCTTTATCATGATATTTGCTAAAACGAATGCTTTATATTCTTTTAAGGCATGTGTGTGCATGCCAGTCCATGCTGCTACAGGTGAAATGGCAATATGCACCTATCAATGTTTACTCTGAACTTAAAAATGGAAAGCGTAATGCTGGTGGTCAACAAAAGAGATTTAAAGACTCTCTCAAGGCAAATCTTTAAAAATGTAGTATAAACACTGACAGTTAGGAAACACTGGCCTGTGAGCACTCCAGTTGGAGAACAGCCTTTAACAAAGGTGTCATGGGCTTTGAAGACACTCGAACGCAGGACGGAAGGGAGAAACGTGCTAAGAGGAAGAAGGCACGCTTGGCAAACCCTCACCACGATCAACTCCCTCCCCTCAAACCTATGTCCCCACTGTGGAAGGACGTGTGGATACAGAATTGGTCTCCACAGTCAATTACAGACTCACTGTTAAAACGGTGTTCATGGAAGACAATCTTACTTGGCTAGGAGTGATCACCAAAGGAGAAAGAAGCTTACTTGGTACACACACAAATAATGTAACACTCCAGTTATTTCTTTAAATGAAGATGTGAGTTGTTGTAGCCAAATAGCACACTTCAGAATGGTGAAGGATTTTTCTGTAGTATGTTCAATGTGGGAGGAGCACTTTGATGAACTTTGGGAAACAGTAATTAATGATCTCTCATAGTTACTTGTGAGGTCCTGGGGTGTAATTATTGCAAGTTGATAAAAGAGGGAAGTGTTTTGTTCATGTTCTCATGTGAGCAAATGCTTTCCCCAGCAACCATAGGTATGAAATGTCTGACATAGCTAACCATCATCATCTGTCAGTATCAAAGTGTCATGCTTTGTTACTTAAGGTTCATCTTATGTCTTGGGACTGCCACTGAGACAATACTCAAGATTGGCTCCAAAGCAATCATTGCTTAATCATCTTAGAGTCCCACAACTGCTTAACTTACCCATACACACTCGCAGAGCAAACATACTCATATCTTTATCAGATATACTTAGCAGAAATACTAATTGATTTCAGGATAGGGCTGCCACAGCATACAGCTTCTAGAAAAGGTAACTGCAGTATTGGGTTCTTCTTGGTTGTTACTGTTTTCAGGTGGCATTTGATCACATCCTGGTAATTTCAGCTTGTACAATTAAAGCTGATTTGCAGCTCTTGCAAAACAAGCCTACTTCTGCCCCAAAACTGGGCTTTCTTTGATGAGAAAAATTTTGGGGAAATGCACAGGAAACCCCTATTTCCCTCCTACAATTCCCAGAGTGGTTACAGGCAGGCCTACCAGTAAGGTAGGGTGAAGTCTTGTATCTGGAGGCAAAAAACACTGTTACTTTGTGGAAGAGGAGTTTTCCCCTTGACTGAGGACTCGGGTAGAAGTTGTTCTATGGGGAGCAGGAAATCTTTGAAGAATCTTGTGGGTCTCCGCTCAGCATGTTGATACATCACACAGGTTGTGGTGTGGTGAACTGCCAACTGTCTTCCACAAGTCACTGGCAAGGCCTTCATCAGCTCTATGAAGGCAATGTACAAGGGGCGTCTGTGCTCTCAGGATGTCTCCTGCAGCAGGCGAAGTGAGAAAACCATGTTGACTATTAACCTCTGGGCTCTAAAGCCTCATTGTGACTTGGGACAGACCTTGTCAGCAAGTAACTGTAATCTGTTGAGAAGTACATGGGCAAATTCTTCCCTCAATGTACTCAGCAGGGAGATTCCATAGTAGTTGGTACAATCATGTTGCTCCCCTTTGTTCTTATAGAGGGCCACAATGCTGGGGTCATGCATGTCTTATTGCACAGATCTTTTTCCCCAACACTGTAAGAGAAGGCAGGGGAAGTTCAACCTGAGGGAGGAATTGAAGCCAGGTTTCAGCACTTCTGCTGGAATTCCATCCTCTTCTGAGGCTTTCCCACATGCCTGGGAATTGAAGGTGTTCTTCAGCCTGTCAAGGGAGGGACATAAGGAAATTGGCTTGTCGTTGCTGGAATACACTAGGCAAAACTAAGGGGAACAGGAATAGGAACTTCTGAGGGCAATGTTTTGTCCCACCCCATAACAATATGAGATCCTACACTAACTCCATCCATATGGATGAGGATTTTTAAAACAGAGAACTGTAGTCATTTTGCTGAATTGTAAAGTTCTCTCTACGCTATGTGATGAAGGAACTGCAGAGAGTGTGAGCATAGATAATTAATTTTGATTTTACGGCGTGAAATTACATACAACAGGTTTAAAAAGCAGTGCAATACTTAAAAAAGAAAATAATTCAGAATGTTTTTCTTGGAGAAAAATGAGAACTCCAAAGAGAAAGGAAAACGGAATTCGGAAATGGAAAGGAAATGGGTTTCAATAACACATCTGAAACAATAGCATTATTACTATGAATAAACTTTCTGTAAGAACTGATTTACTCTCTCCTTCCTTTAAAAAAAGAACCAGGTGGTGGTGGCAATAAACAATAGCCATGCACAGAGGGACAGGTTCATAGCATCACAACCACAGAATATTGCAGAGGCAGTCATCATTCTTTTAAAAATGGGCAGAGAGTCTTACGTTACCAACTGGTAAGTTGGTTTGTGTACCCACCCATTGAGTCTGAATACTATTACATTTAATTTGTTGATTGCCTTCTAAGCTACTGTCTAAAGGTGATACACATATAATAAAATTAAAAACACAGAAACAACAAATACATTTAAAACAAAACAAAAAACACACAAAGCAGACGCTCAAGGTAAAGACCCATTTATCCAACTGGGGAAGCCTGTCAGAACAGAAACGTCTTCAACTGTTTCTGGAAAGTACAGATAGTGGCTGCCTGTCATATCTCAACAGGAATGCTCTTCCACAGAACAGGGACAGACATACTGAAATCCCTGCTCTAAGCTACTGAGGAGTGGGCTTCTGAGTTCTTTGGAACTTGCAGGGGAAACTCTTCCACAGACTGCAGCAATCGACAGAGTGTATAAGGCATATGGTGGTCTCTCAAGTGACCTAAGTTGTACAGGGACTTATGGATTACTACCAAAACCCCGAACTTAGTGTACTAGCAAATTGGCAGCCAGTGCAAATCCTGCAAGTAAGGTGTTATATCCTCGTGGTAGTTTGCTCCCCCAAGTAGCCTAGTTGCTGTATTCTGCACCAGCTGTAGCCTCCAGACCAACCCTAAGGGTAGCCCCATATAGAGTACACTGTGGCAATCTAACCATGAGATTATCAGTGCATGGACAACTGTGGTCAGTATGAAGGTCATAATATGAATGTATCATGGCTAAGACCCATTGATTGAGCTATCCCCCATTATCTATTTTATTACAACACCACATCATATGTGGGGCAATACCTCACCTAATACTGCATAGTGAATTCCATGCTCGTTATACATTATATGCAGAGGAGTCTTTTCTTTCTTTCCATATTATACTACCCTAAAAAACACTGCCTTTGTTGAAAAAGACAAATAATGCAGCTTACATATATCAGGCGGCAATTGTCTTTAATTGGAACTATACTGAATGAAAGACACCCAAATATCAAATGTAGATCAAAACTTGAAAAACCCAGTTTTGTTTCCTCATAATGGAACCTTCAACAAATCTGCTCCGAAGTAAGACCCATTGTGTTAAATGGGACTCACTCCCATCTAAGTGTGTATATGGACTGCAGCTTTAACTAAGCTTTTTTTCATTCCACACCTTAATTTGACTGGAGGTCAAGTATCATACCAGGAAACTGGAATAGCAGGTTCAATAACTCTTATTTTGCCACTCAGGAAACTGGAAATGAAAGCATATGTTTTAGTTTATCAGAGTTGGGTTGTTGGGGATTTTTTTTTGTTTTTATCAGAAGCTGTGGGTTAGTAAGATAAAAGTAGTTTTCTTAATAAAGCAGGTGTATAAACTAGTAGGACGTAGGTGGCGCTGTGGGTTAAAGCCTCAGCGCCTAGGGCTTGCCGATCGAAAGGTCGGCAGTTCGAATCCCTGCGGCGGGGTGCGCTCCTGCTGCTCGGTCCCAGCGCCTGCCAACCTAGCAGTTCGAAAGCACCTCCGGGTGCAAGTAGATAAATAGGGACCGCTTACCAGCGGGAAGGTAAACGGCGTTTCCGTGTGCGGCTCTGGCTCTGGCTCTGGCTCTGGCTCTGGCCAGAGCAGCGATGTCACGCTGGCCACGTGACCCGGAAGTGTCTCCGGACAGCGCTGGCCCCTGGCCTCTTAAGTGAGATGGGCGCACAACCCCAGAGTCTGTCAAGACTGGCCTGTACGGGCAGGGGTACCTTTACCTTTTTACCTATAAACTAGTAATCTCCTGCCCAGCTAAAAGAGGAGAAAGCAGGCATTTGTTGCTAACAAAAAACACTGTCTTGCGGACTCTAATGGAATTATAATAGCTAGTCCCTTCTATCTAAGGCTGATATTGTTGAGAAAATGCTGTGTGTTCCTTGCATTTGCAGCTGAGTTGCATTCAGTATCTAACTAGCCCTCTGCCTCTGCTTGGTCTCAAGCCCTGCTGAGCAGAACAATGTGCCAAACAGGGACTGAAATAGATGCCTGTGAACACGTATAGGCTGCCTCTGGCGGCATTTCATTCATTAACGAGCCTAATGAATATGCACACTAATAATAGCAAATTGTGGTGACTTCCATGCAACAGGCTGAAGGCCGCCTTGCAGGTTACTGAAAGGGAAAGGATGCATGTATACAAAAGGCAGGAGATCACAGACTTCATTAAGACCCGCATCTTTAACAAGGGAGGCTCATTAGTTTCTTTGTATTTTTCAATGGGCATTCATATCAGTTTGGCAGCACATTCTCAGAGCTGGTCAGGAGTCTTCCTTCAAGGCCACAAGAGAAAGTTGTGCTGGTGTTGGGACTCCTAGGAGAGGGAGATGGAATCCCTTGGTTCTGCTTATAGTTCTAATATGCAAAAAGGGATGCTCAACGGTGTGAGTTCTGATGTGACCAAGGTGCAGTTTGGAGTGCAGTTATCCTTTTGATTTCACATGTCTGTGATTTTTGCAGTAGTTTTCAGCTCAAAAATGCACTAAAGGTAAAGGTAAAGGTACCCCTGCCCGTACGGGCCAGTCTTGACAGACTCTGGGGTTGTGCGCCCATCTCACTTAAGAGGCCAGGGGCCAGCGCTGTCCGGAGACACTTCCGGGTCACGTGGCCAGCGTGACATCGCTGCTCTGGCGAGCCAGAGCCGCACACGGAAACGCCGTTTACCTTCCCACTGGTAAGCGGTCCCTATTTATCTACTTGCACCCGGAGGTGCTTTCGAACTGCTAGGTTGGCAGGCGCTGGGACCGAGCAGCGGGAGCGCACCCTGCCGCAGGGATTCGAACCGCCAACCTTTCGATCAGCAAGTCCTAGGCGCTGAGGCTTTAACCCACAGCGCCACCTGCGTCCCTCAAAAATGCACTAAGATATACTTAAAACTGTGTCTTTTGGTATAAGATACATTCATAAATGTTGTCATGGGCCAGAAGTCAGCTTTGCCTGCTGAGCAGCAGCCTGAAGGGGGATAATAATAATAATAATAATAATAATAATAATAATAATAATTTGTATCCTGCCCTCCCTGGCCAAAGCTGGGCTCAGAGCGGCTAACATCATATAAATCAGACAATATGCATCATACAATATACAATATGCAAATCAAATAACATTCAACATTCATTAAAATAATATAGAATATTAAATGGGGAAGCGATTCCACCTACACCTGATCAGCCTTCAAGGTCACAAAGCAGAACACACCAATGAGAACCAACTCTTCTTCTTTGGCAATCACTCATAGCCGAGTAAGATTGTCTTCCATAAACACGGTCTTAACAGTGAATCTGTAAGTGACTGTGGAGGCCAATTCCAGATCCACATGTCCTTCCACAGTCGGGACATTGGTTTCTGGGTGGGAGTTGATCATGGTGTGGATTTGCCAAGCATGCCTTCTCCCTCTTAGCATGTTTCTCCCTTTTGTCCTGAGTTTGAGTGTCTTCAAAGCTCATGACACCTTTGGTAAAGGCTGTTCTCCAACCGGAGCGCTCCCAGGTAAGTGTTTCCCAATTGTTGGTGTTGCCTGACTTCTTAAAGAGAGCTCTCAGCAGCAGATGCCTGTGGTTCCTGGTCCTACCTTGCTGCTTCCTATTCTCTATCTTGACCCTTGGCTCTGTGATCATCTGGATTCCTTGACCTCTGGACTGTTTGACTTCGTATGTGGATTCTCCTTTCAGGCAGGTGTTCCTCAGAGGCTCCTAGCCCCTGTTTGCTTGGCAACAGGACTTGGATGGGCCTATCACAGACATGTATTTTACTATAAAATGCTCATTTGATTTATATCCCACTTTTCATCCAAGGAGCTGAAGGTGGCATACATGGTTTCTTCTCTCCCTGTTTTGTCCCCACAAGAACTATGTGAGGTAGATTAGGCGGAGAGGCAGTGACCTGTCCCAGGTCATCCAGTGAGCATCATGGCCGAGAGGGGATCTGAACCCTGGCCTGCCAGGTTCAACACTATAGCACAGTGGCTCTGTTTGAGAGAAAATGCATTTAGAAATGTGCACTTTGTGTGAAAGTATGTTCGAAAATATGTATTTAAATAAGTATTTAAACATGAAATTTCATGTAGATTTTCTTTTTTAAATGGCAGACTAATGCAGAAATGGGATGGAATTGATACCTCAGTCGGTGGGTCATGAGACCACATTGGGCAAAAGATTCCTGCATCCCAAGGGTTTGGACTAGTTGTGGTTGCAGTTTTGGGAACTTTTCCTCCATTACATTCCACTGCTCCAAATTTTGTGTGTGTGTGTGTGTGTGTGTGTGTGTGCATCTTCAAAGCTTCAGCTTGCTCGTCTGTTGACACCTCTCTCTAGTGTGTTGTAAGGAAGGTGCTATTTTGGTTGCAAGGGATCCAGAAACTACCACATCAGATGACCCCAGAACTTTCCCTCCACCAGCTGCCTCTTTCTCTCTCCCTGTTCCGTAGATGATGGCTGCACCCTGAGAATTCCTTGTAAATGCAGTTGTCAGCTTCCTGTTAACTGAAGACGCATAAACACCTCCCAGCACATCATTTCTTAGCATTTTAAAATCCACCGAGGAGCACATTAAATGTTCCACTTTTAGCAATGTTTACAGTTATAATGACTCAAGAATGACAGTGCCCTGCTTTACTGTAATCCCTTCCTGGTCCATGTGTCTCATAAATGCTGTGTTGTTTAAGGTTCTAAGCAGACTCTGCCAATGGTGCTCCTGGAAACGGCTACTACTGGTTGTCAGAAGAGAGCTCTAAGTCTTGAGAGCACGTGCATAAAGGAGGCTGGTCCATTAGGTAAAAGGTAAAGGATCCCTGGACTGTTAAGCCCAGTCAAAGGCGACTCTGGGGTGTGGCACTCATCTCACTTTTCAGGCCGAGGGAGCTGGCGTTTGTTCACAGACAGCTTTCCAGTTTGTGTGGCCAGCATGACTAAACCACTTCTGGTGCAATGGGATGCTGTGATGGAAGCCAAGCTCACAGAAATGTCATTTACCTTCCCGTTGAAGTGGTACACACTCACTCACTCACTCACTTCTGGTAGTTGACAAGACTAGGTCTGAGGCTCACCTACTGAGCTTACAGGTTTAAACCCCAGAGTTTTGCCAGCCACTCTCACGGCATATTTAGGCAATTGTACCAACTGCAAAACTAGAACCAACACCCTGCCTTGCAGAGGCATCACTGCAAGTGCAGCATAGGGGAAAGGATATTTGCAATTGCTTAAGGTTTAAACCAAGAACTGGGGAAGATATTACCATCCAGCTGGGCCATTAACCCTGTTAATTCCAATGTAGTTGCAAGCTCTATTGGTAAACACAAGTAGGGTTGCCTCATAGGACTGTCCCAACCCTGACTGGGCAGCGGTGGGGCATGATGGAGCCACCACTGCACCTCCAGTTCTTGCAGTCATGCCAGCTGCTGTAGAAAGCTGGGGGCAGGCAAATCCCTCTGTCAATCTGGAGCTAGCACAACATTTGGGCCTAAATCATTTCTAATGCCACCAAGTGATTGCATTGCTCTGCTTGGCAACTTTCTCCAGTTCTTCAGCTTGCCCATCTGCTCAGCAAGCAAGTTAGAGATCCCAGCCTAGAACATAGGTGGTTTGGATCGCCGCCGAAATGTGTTTAGGTGTGCATGTTTCAGGTATGGCTTTGAAGACTTCAGGTCCACCCACCAGAGCCATGGACATCAGAGCCCAGGCCTTCTGGTGATGGTGAAGAATTTGCTTTCATGTCTGTGCTGCAGGTGGTACAGAATAGAAAAGTATGTCATTTATACTTTGGGGGGGGTTGTTACATTTAATTATTGAATGCAATTCCAAATTTGTGATTGAGTGGGCATTTGTTGGGGCAAGGAAGAGGGGGTTTAGTTTAAGAAGCAAGAAATAGGAAAGTCACACTGTTACAGAGGAGTAATTTTAAGATTAGTACAGCAAGCAGTAAATAGCTGTAACGATTAATAAAGCTGCCACTTTGCAAGGAGAATAAGGTGATAAACAGCAGGCACCTCTTGTTTGTGAAAAGCTGATCATCCAGACCAACTTAATTTCTGTTCTTTGAAAGGATAAAAAGCTTATGGATAAGGGAAGTGAAGCAGACATAATATATCTCAATTTTATTAAGACCTTTAATGCTGTTCCCTTTTACAGAGAAATTAGAATATGGACAGATGAGATGTAATTTTTGTAAAATGGATATATAATTACCTTGGTTAAACAAATATGTTTAATCAAAGGTGTCAATCACTCTGGAATACAAATGTATTTGAATGCCAATTGTAAATCAAGAGAGTGTTCTATCAGGAACTGTCAAAATTCCTAGGGGGGGGGAAATGGGGATTTTCTTATTAAAAATGGTGGAAGTTTGTTTTGAAAACCCCCCATCTTCCAGTAAAAATACATAACCTGCTTGACCGGGTAATTCAAATTTCATTTCTGACATTTTGCACAGCCCAGAACACTCCAAATAAATTACGTAATTGACAGGGAGTTCAACTTCCTTGGCATGTTGGTTTGTGCTGCACACAAATGCTTAACCACAATCTGCAATTATTTTGGTAGGACTAGAACAGCAGCAGGGGGCTAAGAGTGGGAGAGAAATTTGGTTCACTTCACATATAAATGTGAATTTACCTCATTTGCCCTTCACGAAACAATACGCAAACTGAAACTCAGACATCTACGAATATTCACACTTCTCCGAATTTTGCAGTACAGTACTCCATACAAGGAATGTGTACAAAAATGCATACACTAGGTAAAGTGGGCATAAAAATTCATACATTGGGGAAACCTGCTAGCAGTGTGTATAAACGGTCAAGACTATATACAAATAAGTGTTGGTAAGGAAAAACATTGCACTAAAATGCTGGGTTTAGTGAATTTTCATGAAGGTTAAAATAATAATTCACAAATAGATGTAGAAATGTGAAGAACTGAAATTAAGCTTAGGAAAGATTGAATTATTTGGAGGAAATTTGGGGGGAAATGGATTCTGGAGGTGAGTGTGGAAAGAATCTGGGGAAAATCTCAATGGGAAATGAACCTAAGGAATGCATTTTCAGTCCATATAGGGCAGAGGACCGGCCATTGGGACTGGTTCTTGCATGAGAACATACAATTATCTGTACCGGAGCAGAATGAGGTCCATGAAGGCATTCTGTCTCTGGCAAGTCATATGAAGGTGAAGACTGTTCCTGGTATCAGGTATTCAGAGGTGTAGTGGAAGATGATGTATTGATGGGCACTACCTTGGATGGCCTTAAAAGAGGATTAGACAAATTCAGGGAGAGTAAAGCTATCAATAGCTACTCCCTGTGATGGCTATGTTCCACATCCATTTTTCGAGGCAGGATGCCTCTGAATCCCAGTTGCTGAAAATTGCATTCAGGGAAATTGCTGTTGTGTTCAGGTCTTGCTTGCAGGCTTCTCATAGGCATCTGATTGGCTGCTGTGAGAACAGGAAGTTGGACTAGATGGGCCTTTGGCCTGATCCGGCTGAGCTCTTCTTATGTCCTGTGTATATGAAGGATCCAATGGCGGAACCATTGGAAGACATTGAGCTACTGTTCGTCTTATCCTTTTCTTTAAAGCCATTGAACCCAATGGCTGTCACCATGCTTTGTGTCAGGGAAACCCATCAATGAGTTGTGCAGTATGTGAAGAAGTGATGCATACAGCACAAGTCTGGTGCACCGCCTTGATTTATTTATTGTGAGTTTTGAGTTTGCAAATATAGGGAGTGGTTGGGGGATTATTATTATTATTTTAAAAAAATCTTGCTTTAATGAACTATATAACATGGCTAACATTCTGGCCTGTGTGTGTGTGTGTGTGTGTGAAATGAAACTCTCATCAGTTAAATGGAGGAAATTGACTTTCTGAGCTAAATCCTCCCTCTTTTAAGACTCTGCCATGATAAAGCTGCCCTAAAGCTGGCTTAACCAGCCGTAGAAGGATCATGTCCAAGCCAGAGAGCTTATTGAGTGACAGAACCTGATTCAAGCCTTCCTTTCTCTCTTGCCTGAGCCTAGGAGAAAAAGCTGACAGGTGGTGGTAGGGAGAACCCACGGACTTCAAACATGCTGGCCCACATATTCACAATCCATGGTAGAAAATCAAGTGTGTGTGTGTGTGTAGACAGATACATAGCATAGATTGATACCAACCAAACAGCAGTTTATTGCATGGTGCTCTGTAACCAATGATTTATATTATTTATTTATGGCATTTCTTAACCAAACTTGACTCTTTTTTTTTTTTTTTGGCTTTCAGTAATACTTTATTTAGAATTCAACAATAACAAAGAGGAAAAAAACCACAGTAGTTGCTACACCCATTCGTTACGATTAACCAATTTTAACCATATGTAAATAATAATTAAAATTACGTAACATCACTTTTAACACTGAAGTTTTCATATTACACTTTTATCTCTTTATCTCTTTCTTAACTTAACAAAAAGGGAAAGACCAAGAAAGGAGACACACAAAAAGAAAAAAGAAGAAAAAGAAGAAGGCGGAAGGAATGAGGGGAAGGGGGGGGGGAGGGAAAAAGGAAAAACAAAACAAAACAATTTGGCTTCCGATTAGACTCATTGTATTATTATTTCTACAATTTTTTCAGACACAGTTCCAAGTTATTGTATTTCTTGACTCTTTGTTGCCGGTGTTGCTGCTGCAGACTGGGATGAGGTCAGCGCAGTGCAGCCACGTTGGCAGTGCCACTCAGGCACTCTCACCAGTGCCTTGCACCACACTGATCATGTTGCCTCCCCCTCTATGTCCTGCTATGCAGCAGTGATGTGGGTGACTGGCAGTTAGGTAATCACTCCCGTCCCACCCCACTGATGTATGTGAGATTGGGATGCCCACTACTATGCTGACTTATTGTTCAAATATAGGCAGAGGGAGAGCACTTTTTTGTATGATAACACTGGTGTTTGCTTCCCACAGGAGCAGAAGAAGCAGAGATGCTATGCTAGCTTCCCAAGCAAGTGGGATGCTCTTACTTATTGGGAGGGGGAGGGAGAGGGATGAGGAAACAGGGAAGCTGTGGCAGTGGAAACACATCAGTGGTGCCAATCCAGTGCTCCTGCCAGTGCATTTGCACCATTTCAACCTCCTCATGGCTTTGTTCCTTCCCCTCTCCTTCCTGGTAAGCACCAGCAGCCCACCTGCCAGGATGGTAGCATAATGACTCTTCTCTCCCTCTGCCCTGATGAATCCTGAAAAAAATATTAAGCCCCAGGTAGAGAAGGATAAAAACACGGTTAAGAAGCAAGGGATGAGAGGCAAAGATAAGGGAGGCTTATATCTCCCAGAGCGATCCATTTGTTTGGGTATCTTGAAAAGTAGTAATATGGAGAAGCCTCAAGGAGAATTCCAAAAATCAACAATGTGGGAACTGAGAACGGTACAGTTATTGTTATGTACTGAAGTTCTCACCCTGGGCCAGCAGGGGGATACTGTAGATAGATATGCAAATAAGGGATCGAAAGTGACGTTCAGTGATTGGATAGTTTTAGAAAATTGTTACAGTTACATTGTACTGGAGCTCTATATAAGCAGGCTGACTGAACCCTTCAGTTCAGTTCTGTCCTGGCCTGTGAATAAACAAGAGCTGTTTGAAGAATCACTGTGTCGTCTGATATGTTCACCCACAGCTTAACAGTTATAGTGTCCTGATTAGTGTTAACTTTAACACAAACTGCAGAAACAAACAAGCAAGCAAGAAAATCAAACCATCCTCCATTGTAGGCCAACTTGACAACTGGGCCACCCACCTGTCAATCACCTGATGTCACAATGATGTCAAGTGACCTGTTGAAATCAAGCCATGTGGGCAAAGGCACAGATGTTTGCAGGTGCTGCCAATCAGTTTTCAGCAGGAAGTCTTGTCGTTACCTGCCTCGCATCTCACATCGTGGCTTGGCTGAAATGACTTGGTGGACCAAATGAGGTCTGGCAGGCTGATTTGGCCTGTGGGCCACAGGCTCCCCACCCCCGTTGAAACCCATGATAGAAGCAAGGTCAAATGTTACCAATGGTAACAGAGAACGTGTCCCAGAGCTGTGGAGAGGTGTTGTCCAGTACTGACATGTGCATACACTGGAGCTTGCTCAGGAACAGTAGAAGGTTTCAGCACCTGCTCTGAGGGATACCTTAGGAAATCCTGGGCAATCCCACCAGAGCATGAAGGAGCATATGCACATCAGATCCCACTGTGCTTGTAAGCAGCAGGGCCAATTAAAATTTTAGAAGAATAAAATGTTAAAAGAGGAAGAATCGATTATATGCTCCAGAGACACAAGTTGCCACTGGGTTTTGTGATTAAAAATGCTTCTCTTGGAATGGATCGTGAATGGCAGGAGAAACTCAGGCAACTGAGGGTTTTTTGCATGGTGGTTGTTGCAGCTTTTGATGTACCCTGTTAGGCAGCCAAAATTACTACAAAGGCTAAGTCCCCTCTCCCCAAACTCTACAAAGCGTTTGTGGTTTTTTTTTACCATGAATTCTGAGCAGCAACTTAATGCTTTGGAGAATCACTGCATTTTATGCCCGTAGTCAGGAGTGAGGCTTGAAACTGAGCTTTCTGTGTTGATTGAGTGCTGAATGCTGAGATCTATAGCTCCTAGTGGTTAAAATACCTGTTAGGGAAAGAATACTTCACATACAGTGGTGTAGAAATGTCTTATGATGAAAGGGCCCAACTTGTCTTTATTAAAGGCAGAGCTGAACATTACAGAAGGTAAGGTCTGCAATATTTAATTTGCAATTTAGCAAGCCACAATTGCTATTCAATTAATAAGTTAATAGATTTTTTTTTAAAATGCCTTTAATCATTTGAAAAGGTGCCCTCAATATGTTAGGTGGCAAAAACTGCAAGGTTTTTAGTGGGGGCAATTAGAATAAGATCTATTGTTTGATTATTGATGTAAACCTCCTAAATGTATTTTGTATAGTTAAGTTTTTACCTCTATCTTCAGTACATTTTATTTTATTCCTATGGCTAGTGACTGATGCAAATAAAGATTGTTCTGAAGTTGGGTGACAGATTTGTAAAGCAAGTTGTTATGGTTAAAACTTAAAAAACGAGAAATGACAAACATCGTAATAGAGGCATTCTCTCATACAGAATGGGATATGCAACAAAATCATTGCAGTATGGAATGTTCCTTTTCAAGATTCCAGCCAGCAAGTTATGACCCATTCCAGGATACTCCATTCCATTCCCTGGTCCACTCCCTCCCTCTAGGCTACATAAGGATCCACAGTCTGAAAATGAGTCTACTATCAGCTCTACAAACGAAACAAATATGTGTTGTGCTTCTGAACAATTGCTTTAGCAGATATAATCAATTTGTTGCACAAAACTCATACCATTAAATCAAATAAGGGTGTGTGTTTTTTAACGTGGGGCCCGCCCTACAAGAGATGTGTGACTGCCTCCAAAACAGTAGCCCTATAATGGTTCAGTGTGTTTGGCTGTTAATTAGAAGGTTTGTGGCTTGAGCTCACCCACAAACGGCTGTGAGGAGGATTCCTGCATTGAATGGGGTTGGAAGGTATCCTGAAGCTCATCTAATCCAACTCTATGGTTTTAAGTTAGCTGAGCTTATGCTCCACTGAAATTGATCGGGCATGTTAGCAATAATGTAACTCCCATTGGCTTCAATGGGAACGAAGTCCAACTATCCTAGTGTGGATCCACTCCTATGTCTCTTCCTCCTTTATCTACCCCCGCCCCATGAGTTTCCCCATCCTTCTCCCCTTCACTGGAAAACTGTGTGCCGCCTTCCCTAATAGCCATCCTGTGCATTTATATGCAGCTTTATTGCAAAAGGGGCTTTGAGTCCTTCAGTGCTCTTATCCACACAATGGCAACTGACCCAGGCCGACCCTATCGTTAGGCAGAGTGAGGGAGCTGCATCTTTCAGCTGAGATGGGGTGTTATGAAAGGGTGGCAAATCGCTAACTTCAACAGCTCTTATTGTGGTATTTTTACTGCAAGGGAGAGGAATGGACACTTAGGGACATAGGAAGGTGCCTGATGACAAGTCATACCATTGAACCCATCTAAATCCATATTGTTTACACTGACTGGCAGCTGATCTCTGGGGTAGGTAGAGGACCCTTTCTCAGCACTACATGGAGATGTCAGCAATTGAACTTGAGACCCTTTGCATGCATAACACATGCTCTACTACTGCCCTTCCCCTTGTGAGATTAGCTGCTTGAGGCGCAATAACAATGTGACTTGGGCACTCTGCATGTTGATGGGTGAGTTGACAAGAGAGGGATTCAGCTTATTATTCTGGCAGCAATCTGGGCTGGCCCTGGAACTATAACCTGGGGCTTTCAATGGCTTAGAGCAGGGTTCCCCATACATGGGTCTTTGTCTGTTTTTGGACTACAACTTCCACCATCTCTAGCTAGCCAGACCAGTTGTTGGGAATGATGGGAATTGTAGTCCAAAAACAGATGGAAACCCAAGTTTGGGAAAATCTAGCTTAGAAAGTGTGAAGCATCATCCAGCAGAGCTGCCACCTAAAATGGCAGACCCTCCTTTCTTATGGAGACATTCCTGCAAGCATCCAAGAGACAACTGCATGTCGCTGGTAGGTCAAATATGGCATCATTAATTATAGCGCTATTTAATAGAATGCGTCTTACGTTAGGATATTGATAGTTTCAGAATGGGAAGGCTGAGTGGACACAACAGTGTGTGGCATTTATATGATGTTCTGACCTTTCTGTGCTGATTGAACTGCACCTCATTTTGTTTTGGGAGTAATAAAATTAAATGCCTTATTGAATGGGCCCTAGCATTTTATTTGTTTAGTTAGCTTTTGATCTGAAAATCAAAGATGAGCTGCAACAAAGGGTACTTTCATACGAGGAAGGGTGTCCTTGATGCGTGTTCAAACACCCAGTATCAGAGGAGGAATGACATAAATTACAATACATGTCACAATACAGCAAAAGTCTATTTACAACAATAGAGAGAAGGCTTGTCTGCAGAGTGGATAAACATATTTCTTTCCCCCACCTCCGCACACCCCTTGCCAAGCACGCAATAAAAACACTTTGCATAAAACAAATACCAAATTATAACTAATCACGGGAAAGATGACAAATGTGTGCCATGCTGCACTGTGAAAATACTAATCAAAGAGGCCTATCAATTGTTAAAATTAATTATTTAGATATGCAAAACGCCCATAAAATATTTGTGGATAATTGCATAATTACATGCAGGTTAACACAATCAAAAATAGCAATTGCATTTTAAAAAAAAAACTATGTCCTTGCTATGGATGGGTTCCTTTCCTGAAGGCTTTTAAAACCAGGCTTTCCTATAATCTAAGCCAGAGGCCATATTTACATAGGAGTCTGGATAGGGACAACAGCCACGAAATTAAAAGATGCCTGCTTCTTGGGAGAAAAGCAATGACAAACCTAGACAGCATCTTAAAAAGCAGAGACATCACCTTGCCAACAAAGGTCCGTATAGTAAAAGCTATGGTTTTCCCAGTAGTGATGTATGGAAGTGAAAGCTGGACCATAAAGAAGGATGATTGCTGAAGAATTGATGCTTTTGAATTATGGTGCTGGAGGAGACTCTTGAGAGTCCCATGGACTGCAAGAAGATCAAACCAATCCATTCTGAAGGAAATCAGCCCTGAGTGCTCACTGGAAGGACAGATTCTGAAGTTGAGGCTCCAATACTTTGGCCACCTCATGAGAAGAGAAGACTCCCTGGAAAAGAACCTGATGTTGGGAAAGATGGAGGGCACAAGGAGAAGGGGACGACAGAGGACGAGATGGTTGGACAGTGTTCTCGAAGCTACCAGCATAAGTTTGACCAAACTGCAGGAGGCAGTGGAAGACAGAAGTGCCTGGCGTGCTCTGGTCCATGGGGTCACGACTAGTCAGACACGACTAAATGACTAAACAACAACAACAACAACAACTGGATAGGGATTCCCTTGGGGTGGGGAATATAGGAGGATTATGCAAGCAATCCCCTAGACTGACTGCAGGAGAGTGGCCCTTTAAAAGAAGATGGAATCCTAGTCAATATCATTGGCTCCCAGTGGTGGAGGCAGGGAAAAGCACAACATGATGGCAGCAAGATGGAGCAAGATGAAAACTTGACTCTGGACCTCCATTTTGATGGCAGCCTGAAGCTGTGTGCCCTGTTGTTGTGCAAGTCTGATCTTTAAATATCTAGAATATAAGAGAAATGTTGGACTGTTGAACAGGGACACTTTCTCGTAAAGTTCTGTTTGATTTGCCTCACCTTTGAGCTCACATCCTTGAGCAGTACAATGCTGCTGTGAGAGGGAACTTCAGCTTGTGACACCAGCCCAAATTCAGGAGCCCAGCCTATCATTTCCTGATGCACCAGGCAAGCTTGCAATATCCTCTATAATTTCATGGTCTGATAAGGAAATGTGGCGATTTTATGGGGACTCCCAGAGGGGGGAAATGATTTCACGTGGATTCAGGTGAAAAAATAAATTTCATCGGATTTCTAGAAATGGATGGATTTCCTGGAATCCATGAAATGTATCATTAAATCTATGACAGTCGAGGAAAATGCAGAGGGTTCCCTCCACCCACCTCTTTCCCCAGTTTCAACCTTGGTATTCCCTACAGATATTCATTCCTTTATTACACATAATGCAGTTTGCATCGTCTTTGTTGCTGTTATTGTTTTGAATCTTCTTGATTCTTTAACAGGTTCAGAGTTTTCTGACTTTCAGCTGATAGCAACACAGCCATAGGGGGTATGATAGCCTGAACAGGATGGAGTATTTCAAATCCATTTCCAGGTATTCCATTCCCCCTTCCCTCCCATTATGAAAAAAAAATGGCAGGCTTTCCTTATGTTATAATGGAAGTTGAAACTAAGTAAGTAGGTAAATAAATATATGGGTGCATGGCTAAATTGGACACAATGCCACCCTATTCCAAGCAAATCATGTGCAATGCACATTTGAAGTTTGAAATGCTGCCTGCAAACTCTAGGCTATATATTTACTGGAATAGGATGGACTAGAAAATTTATAGGTCTCCACAAAATCCTATTTCAACCAGCAAAGCAGATGAAAATTCTCTTCAGTTCTTTCCAAGAAAATTGCCCGGACAAGGCAGCTGTATGGCTTCTGAATCTCATCCTGCCCTGCACCTGACTGTTCAGGCATGGATCGCTCCTTTGAGAGGGTGGGATGGGGTGGGGGTGGGGTGAAAGAGAGACACAGAAAGAGAGAGAGCGCATGTCAAAGAGAAGGGGGACCTGGAGGTGCAATGTATTCTGGGCTTTAAGAAAAGACAAGGGGAAATCTGTGATAAATGTGTAGAAAAGGAGGAAAGTGTACAAATTAGGAACATAGGAAGCTGCCTTCTACCGTTAGACCACACACACACACACACACACACACACACACACACACCAGCATTGTTGACACTGGCTGGCAGCAGTGGGCTTTTGGGTCTTCCAGCTCTACCTGGAAATGTGAGGGATTGTAAACCTGGGACTCTGCACGCAAAGCATTATCATTCCTAGTCGAGACTGAATCTGTGAATTCATTCACACATGGATGCATACATGTAACTCGATCAAAAAATTACTCAGGGTCAGTTAACATATGACCGCAGCCCAGCATCCAAGTTGTATGCATGATGAGTTACAGGAATGATGCATGATTCCCTGACACACATAGAGCATAACATGTCTGCCTGTAGGCACACACAGTCACATGGGCAGTGCCTGCCTATCCTGTTGTGTAATCTCTGCCTGACTCAAGGGATGCTCTCAGATAGATGGCCTTTCATCCCACCCAGACAGCTGAAATGGAGTACACTCATATTCTAAGACACTGGCTGCAGTCGCACATACTGCTAAGCTTAGCACAAATGTGTAAATTTTCCTGCTCATTGGTAGGAGGTCCCAGCCATTTTGCTCCTTCCCAGTCCTTTGGCGTAGCATGTCATCCGAATTGGAGGTGAGTAAATCTGTTGATTTTTTTAAAATTGCCCAGTAGCACCTTAAAGGTAAAGGTAAAGGTAAAGGTACCCTTTACCGTTAGGTTCAGTTGCGAACGACTCTGGGGTTGTGGTGCTCATCTCGCTCTATAAGCCGAGGGAGCCGGCATTTGTCTGCAGACAGCATGACTAAGTCACTTCTGGTGAACCAGAGCAGCACACAGAAACACCGTTTTCCACTGGAGCAGTACCTATTTATCTACTTGCACTTGATGTGCTTTCGAACTGCTAGGTTGGCAGGAGCTGGGACCGAGGAATGGGAGCTCACCCCATTGCGGGGATTCGAACTGCCGACCTTCCGATCGGCAAGTCCTAGGCTCTGTGGTTTAGACCACAGCACCACCCATGCCCCATAGTAGCACCTTAAAAGGTAAAGGTACCCCTGCCCGTACGGGCCAGTCGTGTCCGACTCTAGGGTTGTGTGCTCATCTCACTTAAGAGGCCGGGAGCCAGCGCTGTCTGAAGACACTTCCGGGTCACGTGGCCAGCGTGACGAAGCTGTTCTGGCGAGCCAGCACCAGTGCAGCACACGGAAACGCCATTTACCTTCCCGCTATAGAGCGGTACCTATTTATCTACTTGCACTTAGGGGTGCTTTCAAACTGCTAGGTGGGCAGGAGCTGGGACCGAAAGACGGGAGCTCATCCCGCTGCGGGGATTCGAACTGCCGACCATATCGACAAGTCCTAGGCACTGAGGTTTTACCCACAGCGCCACCTAAGTTTGTTCTGGGTATCTGAAGAAGTGTGCATGCACACGAAAGCTTATGCCCAGAACAAACTTAGTTGGTCTCTAAGGTGCTACTGGACAATTTTTTAAATTTTTTTTTACTGCGTCAGACCAACACGGCTACCTACCTGAATCTGTTGATTTTTCTTACTCTTACTTTCCCATTACCTTAGGTTCAGTTCTACACATCAGCTTGCACTTTTTTAAAAAAACAACCACCACACACCAGCATTTTAATGAAAATTTATCCTGATACATACATGTTTGCATACAATTCTGCCTAACCTGCATAGCTTTGCGAAGCAACCCCCCATAATATGATGACATTTTTAGATGTTATTTTAACTAATATGTGTGTTTTTTATGCAGTTTACCCCAGTGAATTTTTGCACCCATTACTTGGCAGGAGAATTCCATAGCAATTTTCAGAGAAGTGAATTTTGGAGGATGGCTGTGTTTCAGTTGATCATTTTGAAAAGTGTGAGTTATGTACGTTTGGCATTAATTGAAAACTGAATCAAATTTCTTCTCCATCTGTAGTCTGAACCCAGGTTCAAAGTTTAGCTCTCTCCTCTTTAACTTCAATCTGCAGTAAAGCTTTGTTCTTGACAAAGACATCTTAATTATTGGAAAAAATAAACTGTTGTTTTAAATATGCCGTTTTTACACCTGACAGTCAAAGCTGTGGGCAAAGTTTATCTCATAGTAGATGGCAATATTACTTCAGCAAAATCTTCTACATGGAATGGAATATTGGGCTGTGGGAATTCTGCTACCACTTCAGAGACCTGACGAATCAGTCTGGTGGCGATTTCTAGTAGAAGGTCAGGAACGGGTCTCTACATTTGTAGAAAATAAGCTTAATTTACAATTTCTGCAAATAAACATATCACTAAAACAGCACAAGTTCACAGTGATCTCCCCTCGCAACAAAACAGATGTCAAAGCAGTTTCCTTGGGAACGTCTTAGTGTCTGGGAAAATGAAGATTCGTACAAGATAATTTATCAGTTGTAAATGTCTGTGAACCCAAAAGGAACACTTGCAGTTGAATCAAAGTCATGCCAGTATTTACTACTATTTTTGTTTTGTTTTTATGTGGTGGTGGTGGGGAGCAGAGAACATCTTTGGGGAATCCTTCATTGCAGTGGACCCCTCATCTGGAAGAAGGGTTGTTTTTGGTCTTATCATCATTACAGAAGTAAAACTAAAGGTTTCACAGGAATATAGCTTTCCAAGAGAGGAAGCTGCCGTACACGAAGTCAGGTCATGGATCTAGCTAGCTCAGTGTCATTGACACTGAGGGACAGCAGCTCTCCAGAATTTCAGTCCAACTTGGAGATGTCAGGTATTGAACTCCGGGTTTTCTTCATGCAAAGCAGATGCTTCACAACTGAACTACAACCCTTCCGTCACATAATACATCACTATGGACAGTGAGAAAACTAAGGAATAGGCACATTTTAGTTGGTTTGCTACCAGGTCAACCCTTTATGTCACTTTAATGGCAAAACTGTGAATGGCAAACATCTTCAGTGCTGCAAGAATGAAGAAAACCCAAAGGATGGGCCTGGAGTCCTACTTTTGTCAGACTGCATGTTTAATCAGGGTTTTGAACACTAATTAAAGATGAAGTCAGTTGGTGAAGGGAGAGAAGAAGTTGATGTGGGCAAGATTGTCTATCTTCATCTCTTTCTCCCCACCCAAACCTAGCGCTGAACAATGCCCCCAATTTGGTTTGGGGCTGGGTAGGAGCAGTTTGCCTCAGATCAGGGCCTGATCAGGATTGGAGCTGAATCAGGCGCTAAACTGAATTGTGGCTCCTTTGCAGAGCTCTAATGTCTGGAGAGATTCCTAGTTGTATAGCTGTTGTTTCCAATGGCAGTCATATGTGTTCCATTACATCTCATTTGGCCCTCAATTGCTGCCACATTCATTCCTGCCCTTCTTCACTCTTGCATGAGCAACTGAGTCTATGAAATATTGCTGGCTGGACCTGCTGAGAACTACAGATACATGGGGTTTTCTAGCCATTTTTTAAAATCCCCTGCACTTGCTTCAGTGTTATACTTCATTAGCCCCAATCCAGGACTCAGCTACATTTGCAAAGAAAAAGCGCTTTATATGTGTTGTATATGTATTACAACACTGTGACTCCAGATGGCGCTGTGGAGTTCCATGTTTGCCAACGTGATTTCTCATACAAAGTTTACAACACGTTTAACTGAAACGCTTCTTTGATGTGTCTAGATCCAGCCCTGGTGGCTCTGCGAATATAATGAAGGCAGAAGGATTTTGTGCGAAACTTCATTTTCAGCAGGCTCCTCTTTTATGTACATTTTCCTGAATACTGGGGTGAGGCGAGTGGGTGGGAAGACAACCTAATCAACTGCATCTGGTAAGATTCTCTTCTCCCATTCATTCGGGAATATTGACTGCGCGTCGGGTTTCTCTCAATGTCATGCAATCTATAGGGACACCTGCTTGGTTGCCTCATTTAAAAACAGTGTGGGAAAGAGCTCCTGTTCTAAACCCAGAGCAGAGAATTTGGCTTTGGAGGCTCCCTCCTTTCACATCCCAGCTCCTCCGAACCCCCTTCTGGAATCCCTGAAAGCACAGTAGCCTTTATGTGCCCAGCTCTCGCTCCCACACACGGCGTTACATGAAGTCCCCGCCCCACACTCCAAGAAAGGGAACAAAACCACCAAACCCTGGAAAGTTCCCTTCACAAAGTAGTAAAAGTTCTCCATTGAGGTGCACACACTGGCACTGCGTGTATTTGTATTGAGAGCTTGTGCACTCGCACACCCCCCACACGCAGTCACACAGACACACAGACACACAGAGAGTATTCTCCAAGTCAGAATGTTCTTTTTACCCTTGAAGTTGCCAGGGCAACCGAGAAGGAGCAACTGAAAAGCAAGTTGCTTGCAATGCGCTGTATAATCCTCTGTTTTCTAAACATGTTTGGAGCAGGGGCTGGAATCAGCTGAGGAAGCTCCGGTGTCAGTTGTGGACATTAGCTTTTATCTCAGTCGCAAGGGTGAATCTCTTAATTTTGGTTTCTTTCAGTTTCTCATTTCCCAAGGTTTCCGCTCTCCACATAAGCTTGCAATTTTTTCAAAATTAAAAAAAATCACAAGAATTCATCAGCATTTCACTGTGAACTTCTCCTAATTGACACATGTTTGCATGTAATTTTGCAATATTATGCACATTTTTGCAAGACATTGTTTGTTCCCTGACATAATGCAGATTTCATTCATAGCTGCGTCTCTAGACACCTTTTACTCTACCATATGCATTTTTTCAGACATATGACTTGGCCGGAGAACTGAAATTTCAAAATTTGAGGAAGTGCAAAATTCAAAGGACGGCTGTGTTTTGGTTTGTAATGTGTAAGGTAGACCCACCTTTCAAATGTCAGTCAGCTGTTGCACATGGGAAGGAGGTGAGGCACCAACATGGCTATATTCTTTCAGAGGCAGTATGCCTCTGAATTCCAGTTGCTGGAAATCATCTTCACCTCTCAGGGACATTCAGTGAAGCTGAATATTGGAAGACTTACAAAAATGGGTACTTTTTTCAAAGAAGCACATAATTGAACCATGGAACTTGCTCCCACAAAAGACAGCAATGGCCATCAATTTGGATGCCTTTAAAAGAGGCTTAGAGAAAAGTCCAAGGGGTGTTTTTCTGCAAAAACACACAGACTGAAGGAAAGAAGTTGGGTGTCGTTGGCTGGGTGCAGAATACTGACTATGGCACTGTGCAAGGCCAAATCCAAGGTCCTACTGTCAAGGTGCGACAACTTCAATAATGGCTTCAGACGACAGAAAACCCCAAGTCCCGCATTGACAGAGCTGAATTCTGCAATGAGAAGAAGATTGCTTGTTTAGAGCATAGTGACTTTTGTATTGTCAAATAATAGTGCCCCGGGGGAAAAGCACTATATAGTAAGAGCAATAAGCTCATTGGGAAGAAAGTGCTCCCTTTCGTTTTTATATTAATTGTTTATATGCAGATTTATTCACTTTTACCTATATATTTAAATTATTTATTTACATTGTGATTACATTGGTTACACTGAATGTTCTAAGAACTCAGTGTGTTAAGAGTTGTTAATAAAGTGTATGCTTAGGTTTGTTTGGGGACGCGGGTGGTGCTGTGGGTTAAACCACAGAGCCTAGGACTTGCCGATCAGAAGGTCGGCGGTTTGAATCCCCACAACGGGGTGAGCTCCTGTTGCTCGGTCCCTGCTCCTGCCAACCTAGCAGTTCGAAAGCACGTCAAAGTGCAAGTAGATAAATAGGTACTGCTCTGGCAGGAAGGTAAACGGTGTTTCCGTGTGCTGCTCTGGTTCGCCAGAAGTGGCTTAGTCATGCTGGCCACATTACCCAGAAGCTGTACGCCGGCTCCCTCGGCCAATAAAACGAGATGAGCGCTGCAACCCCAGAGTCGGTCACGACTGGACCTAATGGTCAGGGGTCCATTTACCTTTTACCTTAGGTTTCTTAAAAAAAAAAAAGAGGGTTAGAGAAATTAGTGGAGAATACGTCTATTAATGGCTACTAGCCATGCTGGCTTTGTTCCAGCTCTGCTCCCAGAGGCAGTGTGCCTCTGAGTATCAGTTGCTAATAATCATGGGTATCTGGTTGGCCACTGTGAGAAGAGAGTGGTGGCTTAATCCAGCAGGGCAAGTTCTTATGTCCTTATACTTGCTTTGCCTCAGGCAGCAAAACATATTGGGTTGCCCCTGGCAGAGGCAGAAGTTACATGGAGGTCTACACAGCACGTCATTTGGCCTTCACAGTCCTCCCTGGTTCCAGGAGATGCCAGGAATTCATTAACTGTGAGAAAAGAGAACTCCGACGAGCGCAAACATAAACTAACACAGCACCAAATTAAAGCATCACTCGCATTTCACACTGCCCCTGCTTTGGGCTAATTAGTAGAGAAATTAAAACTCACACTTGTCAGCCGCAGCAGAATCACGCTGAAATCATTTTGGAGGCGGTTGCACAGTGTTAAGATAACATGAAAATATTTGTATTTCAAATAGCGCTAACCTTAAAGCCATTAAAATCTCTCTCTGCTTAGGAACTGGCTTAGGACCCACTGATCACTTTCTCAGCTGTGGATTTATTTAAGTTAAATATGCTGATGACATATGGCTGACTGACTTTATACAATTGCACCCAAACCTTACGGGAGGGGGGATATGGCATGGATGCTATGGAATCTTGTATATTTCCTTCCTCAGAGGCCAGTTTTCTGATTACAGGGACTACTCCCGATCCTTTTCAATCCAAAGCTCCTCTGCATTAATTCCTTATGACAATAACAAACTGTAACTGGTGTTCAATGGTGTTTTGCGTTAGAAGGCAAAATTGGCACAGCCCTCAGGTTAGAGGTCTGCAAGGAATATACAGAAGGCAGGGCTAATGGGGCTGGCTTTCATAAATCCTTGGCACATACTGATAGAAGACAGCATGGGAGTTAGGTCTGGGCATGGGGCCCTGCGAATCGGCCTCAGGCATCTTGCTTTTTCCAGTTTGAGTGATTTCAAAATATGGCCACCTCCAATAATCAGATGACATTTACCTCAAATGCTGGTCACAATAACCTCTGCCAACTGGTAACATTGTGTGTGTGCCTTTAGATACCTTAAAGCTCAGGTTGTACTGAGTAGAACCCAATTTAATTTGCTGGGGAAAGTAGTTCTTTCCCAAGAGTGGCATTTCCTCTCCAAATCCCTTAAACGTGTGAGCGTTCGTTTTCCTTGATCCTGTCTGCTGCCATTTATTCCACCATCTGCAACAGCCTCAGCAGCACACTTTTCTGGTTCAAACTCCCCTCTCCTTCTCAGAATGATAACAGACAGTTAAGGATCGCATAATGAATAGGATGATGTCACAATGCCACACAGCCAATCAGATTAAGCTATGTGCTGACATCGTTAAGGGCAAACAAGTCTGAGCTGGAGTGAAGGCAATGCTTCCTCATCTAGGGGAAAAACTTTAGTAATTGGATTTAGTAATTAAAATGTTTTAACACTTAAAAAATACTTACAAGGCAGACTAATGGCCGCTGAGTGCCTTCTTTTTTATTATTGATTGCAAGGGCATAGCTCTCACCATGAAACCATAGGGAAGGCAGGGGTGGCTAATTTGTGACCCTCTAGATATTGTTGGACTCCAACTCCCACCAGCCCCAGCCAGCATGCCCAGCGGTCAGGGATGATGAGAGTTGGAGTTCCAGTAACACCTGCAGCACTGTAGGTCAACCACACCTACTACATAACCACCCTGACAGCGATAGTACTTTATGAGATCGCAACATTCTCAAGGGAGAATTGCAGACATATTGCCAAGATGTGAGACAAGAGCTGATCCAAGCAGCTGCAATTTGGGAAGGAAGGAAGGAAGGAAGGAAGGAAGGAAGGAAGGAAGGAAGGAAGGAAGGAAGGAAGGAAGGAGTCCTTAGTCCACCATATCATGGAACTTAGTAGAAGAACAACTATGTCCCAGCCACATATTAACCTAGAGCGCACAGATCAAGTGAATTCACTGCAGTGAAATTCCTTTCCCACCGTGATGAACCCTGTACCAGCTTATTTCCAGACCTGATGCCCAGACTGCCTCCTACAGATGCCACCTACTTCTTTTCTTGTTTTCTTCATTAGCCTTATCTGAGCTGTTTCCTATTTTTATTCTATTCTGGATTTTACCAGCTTGAATTTTGTATACGCTTTTGCCTGGGATTATGAGTTCTGAAGTCAAGCTTAAAACGCAAATATGAACATTAAGCTGATAATGAGTTTAACGCTTGGAATTTTAATTGCCTTGGTAGACACACCATTGAAATTAACATAATAGCAGGTCAGCAGTACTGAAGTGGATAGAAAGCTCTACTGGAAAACTTCATCCGGTGCCCCTAGATAATTTTCTCTATCATTACACTGTAAAGTTTTAAAATCAGGAGAGCACCTGATTGCATGCAGATTAGAGTGGGGGGTGGGGGAAGGAACCCACACACCCTCAATACTGATGTATAAAATCATTATTGCCTCCATCTCAATGGCACTTAAGCTCAAAACGAAAGAAGAGAAGGGAATGGGAGAGGCAGTCATTCTTCTCGGCTTCTGATGACCTGTAAGAAACCACTTATGGGGGATTGGATGGTACTCAGCAATGAAACCTGAAACTTTTTAACAGCTATAGACCAAAGCTTCTTCATCATCTCACTTGAGTCACACACTGCAGCCCCAATCCGGAGAACCTCGCGCACAAAGAAACTCCGCTCCGAATGGATGGTTGAAATTGAAAAATCTGCTGGCAATGCTCATCATCTAGAGGAAGTTGGGGAAGTGGGGAAAGGACTCGGAATCAGTTCCCCCAGAACTGAGAGCATGAACCAGAACTGGGACTGGTGTAGTGGCAGTCCATGCTGGCATGCATACCTAAGTTTTGGAAGTGGGGTATTTCCCCCATGCAGCACTATTGTTGGGAAGAGCCATAGCTCAGTGGCTAGAGCATCTTCCTTGCATGTAGAACGTCCCAGGTTCAAGCCCCAGCATTTCCAGGTAGGGCTGGGAAAACCTCCTGTATGAAGCCCTGGAGAGCAGCTGCCAGTCAATTTAGACAACACTGAGCTAAGATGCACCGATTTGGGCTTTTAAGATGGTGCTGCTGTGCAAAACAGGGCAAGACAGAAGCATGCCTGCTTTTCATGTGATTGTTGACATGTGAACAATCTAAATGCCGAAGTGGGTGTTTTTCTCTCTGGCATCCAAAGCAGGTGTGTGGGACAGGGGTGGAAGGTAGCAACGTTGTCCCTTGCTGAACCCAATCTATTTAATTTATTGTAAAGGTAAAGGGACACGGGTGGCACTGTGGTCTAAACCACTGAGCCTCTTGGGCTTGCTGATCAGAAGGTCGGTGGTTCGTATCCCCGTAATGGAGTGAGCTCCCATTGCTCTGCCCCAACTCCTGCCAACCCAGCAGTTCGAAAGCATGCCAGTGCAAGTAGATAAATAGGTACCACTGTGGCAGGAAGGTAAACAGCATTTCTGTGTCATGGTGTTCCATTGCACCAGAAATGGTTTAGTCATGCTGGCCACATGACCTGGAAAGCTGTCTGCAGACAAACACTGACTCCCTTAGCCTGTAAGTGAGATGAGCATCGCACCCTGTGGTTGCCTTTGACTTGACTTAACCATCCAGGGGTCCTTTACCTTTTTTTTTTTTTAATCTGTAGATGAGCTGGCCTTTGTATTCTGAAACCAGGGGTTGTTCTTCAGTGGCTGCATCCATCATTGACATTCCTCTGCTACTCCTTAATCATCCTCTAAAAGACGGAACTGGTTGGATCTCATGAAAAAAAAGAACTTATTAAAAATGCTTTGTACATGTGAATTTAATTTTTAAAATATGTTTACAAGACACTCAACGATGTGTGAAATTATGCAATTATTCCGTAACTGCACTTCATTAATTAATATTTTCATTAAACTGTAATTTGGCGGCTTCTTTTTCCTCCTTACATTATATTTTAAGACCACAAGCACAAACACCTTCTTCCTATGCATGCAGCTTAGTTGGTGGAGGGTTGAAAAATGCTTTGCAGATGCATGTTTTATCCCCAGTGACAAATGGATGGATGGATAGGGAAGGGGGGCTTGTTTTTTTATTCCCCTTGCAAAGCAATAATTCCCAAAATGGGTTAACAGTCAATTACCCTTCCTGGGGAACTCTGGGAATTGTAGCTCTGGGAGAGGAAAAGGGGTCTCCTAACATTCCTCAGCATCCTTTACAAACTACAGCTCCCAGGATTCTTTGGGGTATCATAGTGCTTGTAATGTCTGGTGCAGAGGGGGTCCTAAATCCCGCCAGGTTCAGTGGGGCTTAGTTGCAAGTAGGTGGGCATAGAACTGCAGCCTTATTGTTTGCCTTTTAATTATGCAGTTAACCATAGAGCATTAAATGATCATTCCGATAAATCTTTCTGCAAATCATAATTTAAAAGCAGCACTCAAATACTTTTGTTACATTGTGCCATATTTCTTCCCTCTGTTCATACTGAAGATGAATTTGTGCTTTCATTAAAATTGAGAAAAACAACAAAACACAGTTTCGGTTCAAGTCAAGATACATTTTCCTCTTAAACCCCTACTTTTCACACCCTCCCCCTTTCCAATGCATTATCTTTCAGTCCTTTCCCTCCTGTCTCCTACAATCCTCTATATGATATTGATTTAGGAGGCTTCAAGTCCACAGAGAAAACATGGCTCATCCGAGTGATTATGCTTTTGTATGTGACGTAAGATGAAAAGGATTATATGTGCCTAGTGCATGAAGAACAATCAGCATTCTGACTAGTGCGGAGAAAGAGAGAGAGAAAAAAATTAAAGTGCATCAGGAATAGATTATGGCACATTGTAGATTGGAAGAGAACTTGAGGTTTCCTTTCCTTCCAGAGAAGTTCATCCACTGCAATAGCTCACAGCATAATGCTCTGTAATGAGGAAACTTGAGATAAAAACACCTTGAGATTTCCGATTGCTAAAAACACAGGCAGCACTCTCCATGCCTGCGTATGGACAGCTCCTATTTGTTTCTATATTTGGCACTGACTCATCCGTGCCACGGCTAAGCTATGCATGCGTGAGATGTCAGGTGCACAAGAGTTTACATCATCTGCCATGCTGATGCATGAATTTTTTAAACCTGACCTTGACAACAACTCAGCAGCATGGAAGGCAAAGGTCAGGGATCAAAATCTCAGACAAAAATGACAAGTGCAATGTTTTTAGAGGCTGTTCCTCAGCTGAAAGGCACGTCGCAGGAATTGAGTCAGATTGTTGCTTAAAAAACAATTCAGGGGAAAACAGCTTAGAATTAACACAGCGGTATTTATTTCCTTAACCCACTGATTATTATAAAACAACACTCATCGCATATGACAGTGTGTCTAGAGAGCTCATAAACAAATCAGATATAGAATTGCGCTTTCCGGTTTCCAGTTTCTTTCCCCATATGTGACCAACTTCAGAGGGGCGAGGAGGCTGGCTACCAGAGAGATCAGCCTGTCTGCCCTGGAATTGCAAACCATCTGTGATGAGACAACAACACATTTCTGGCAATATTGTGTGTGTGTGTGTGTGTGTGTAGGGGGGTGCTAATATGCTCACTGCTCATGCAAGTTGTCAGCCAAGCCTGTTGTTCCTCACCAGTTTCGACCCTTATTTATTTATTTAAAGTTATATCCCACTTCTCAGCACACTTTATGAAGTGCAAACCCAATAGCATGTGAATAAAGTTTTGCTCCCAAGTTTAGTGGGACGCAGGTGGCACTGTGGTCTAAACCACAGAGCCTAGGGCTTGCCGATCAGAAGGCTGGTGGTTCGAATCCCCGCGACAGGGTGAGCTCCTGTTGCTCGGTCCCTGCTCCTGCCAACCTAGCAGTTCGAAAGCATGTCAAGTGCAAGTAGATAAATAGGTACCACTCCAGCGGGAAGGTAAATGGCATTTCCGTGCACTGCTCTGGTTCACCAGAAGCGGCTTAGTCATGCTGGCCACATGGACTGTCTGTGGACAAATGCCGGCTCCCTCGGCCTATAGGGCAAGATCAGCGCTGCAACCCCAGAGTCACCTGTGATTGGACCTGATGGTCAGGGGTACCTTTACCTTTACCTTTACCCAAGTTTAGTGTTCTCATTGATGGGCCTCTGACAAGCTTCCAAGGATCCTCAGGGTTACCCAGAACCAGGACTGGTGTTAGGAGTTGGGACAAGACTGCCACCCTAAAGTTCTTTCTAATATTGTGTTGCAGTCTCCTTTCTTGTAATTTGAATGCATTGGTTCAAGTCCTGCCCCCTGGAGCAGGGAAAAACAAGCTTGCTCCCTCTTCCATGTGACAGCCCTTCAGATATTTGAGGGTGGCTATCTTATCACCTAACAGTCTTTCCTTCTCCAGGCTAAGCATACCCAACTCCCTCAAGTATTCCTCTGAAGGCTTAGTTATCCAGACCTTTGATCAACTTGGTTGCCTTCCTCTGCACACATTAAAGGTAAAAGGACCCCTGACCATTAGGTCCAGTCGTGACCGACTCTGGGGTTGCGGCGCTCATCTCGCTCTATTGGCCGAGGGAGCAGACATACAGCTTCCGGGTCATGTGGCCAGCATGACTAAGCCGCTTCTGGCGAACCAGAGCAGTGCACAGAAACGCCATTTACCTTCCCGCCGGAGCGGTACCTATTTTTCTACTTGCACTTTGAAGTGCTTTGGAACTGCTAGTTTGGCAGGAGCAGGGACCGAGCAACGGGAGCTCACCCCATTGCGGGGATTCGAACTGCCGACCTTCTGATTGGCAAATCCTAGGCTCTGTGGTTTAACCCACAGCACCACCCACATCCCTCTGCACACATCACAACTGGTCAATGTCAGTCTTAAACTGTGGTGCCCAGAACTGGACACAGCCTGAAGTTCTAAAATAGTTACATATGCACAGAAAACTAAGGGTGTGGGGTTTTTTTTTTGGGGGGGGGGGTGCCAAAGAAGTGACATGTGAATCACAATGCCAAATGTGGCTGTGCTACTTTTACCCTTTTACCGCCTTGGCTTTGGTTTGCGAAATCCAGCTTCCTCTGCCCTTGTTTTGCTTTTGTTTAGATTCAGTTCTCACAAATCGCTTGTGCCTGATGAATATTCATGGCACATTAGTTTGCTCTCATTGTGGTGTCGTTACTGCACACATTGTCACGTTGCTCCCAGGTTCCTATCCACAGGCTCTAATAATTAAACAGTGGGGTTGTCACTCCCCCCCCCTCTCGTGGAGGCTCTGGGTCTTTAACGAAAACATGACAAGCAAAATGTCAGTGACTGCAGTTCCCCCCCACAGCATGGAGAAACACTTTTGCCTTTTGCGATTGGATTGTTCAAGGCACAGGTCCCACATCACAAACAGAGCTGGAGATAGTAGGCATGGCCACAACCTATGAATGTTTACTTGGAACTACGTCCCACTGAGTTCAAGGGGATCTGCTTTCAAAGTATGCTTAAGATTGCTGCTTAAAGCAGCTTCTGAGCAGTTGTCCTCCCCCTCCTTTTGTGAATTAATTATGATGTCTTTTACAATGATCTGGTTCACACCTACTGCTAAGACATACCACGGTTTAGCATGAAAAGTGTCAGTGTGAGAGTTCCTGGAGTGGAGATCAGGGTTGCTGCACTCCTGCTTCTACGCTCCATATTTGGCTTAGTTCATCACCTGAATCGGAGGTCATGATTTGTCTCCTTCCAGACAAACCGTGAGCTGTAACCAAGGTTTGTTCTGGACTTTGCAGCTCACGTGTTTCTGGTGGGGACAAGCCACAAGCTCGAGTTCATACAACATGCGAAGGTAAACCATGGCTGCGCTCACAGCAGTGCAGCAGCAGAAGGACGCAAGCAGCAGCCACAACCTCCTCTGCGGGTTGCACATTCCCACTAAGCCACGATTGAGCTTAGTGTTATTTGCTGTAACCAGCTGTATGTAGGTCAATGCAGCACAACTCATTGACACCTGCTAAATCTCATTGCATCAATTGAAGGAACCCTGCAAACTCTAGTTCTATGAAGAGTCTATGTATGAGAATTCCATAACATACAACATTACAGTTTGGAGTGGATTTCAAAGGGGAACGATATCAAGGTTTGATGAGGAAACATTCAAAGATCTGAGTCTGTTTCACATGAAGAAGAAAAGGCTAGGGAAGGACATGATAATATTATCTCAATATCTGAAGGACTATCACATAGGAAATTGCCTTATACTGAGGCAGACCATTGGTTCATCCAGCTCAGTATTCTCTACACTGACTGGCAGAAGCTCTTCATGGTTTCAGGCAAGGGACATTCCCTGTCCTATCTGGAGTTGTCTGGGATTGAACCTGAGACCTTCTGCATGCAAAGCAGATGATCTACCCACTGATCTACAGCCCTCCTCCTAAGAAGCACCAGCCACGTCCCACAGTGCCACCCGCATCCTTGTTTATCCTAATATACATGTGTTCATATGCATTTTTGCCTAATATTATTCATTTTAAAATATTATTTACACTAATATATGCATTTCTATGCACACTTTAGTATATGCATGTTTTTATACAATACTGGGCTAGAGAACTACTGTATATTGCAAAATTCAGGGAAGTGTGCATTTCAAAGGATGGCTGTGTTTCGGTTCTTGAGTTGTCTTGGAAAGTGCAGATTAGGTAGATTCACCTTTACATGTACACTGAATTGAAACCTGCCTCCATATACAGTCCACATAAGCTTGCCATGCTCAGTTGGTGACAGTGTGGTGTTGTTAATGCCAAGGTTGCAGGATTGATCCCCGTATGAGACAGCTGCATGTTCCTGCATTGCAGGGAGTTGAACTAGATGATCCTCCGGGTTCCTTCCAATGCTACAATTCTATGATTCTCTCCTTCCTTCTCCCTCTCCCCATATTTCTGTAATTAATTAATAAATAGATAAAACTGTATATACCATCCTTTGTCAAAATTGATTCCAGGGCAGTTTACAAGATTAATTACCTAAATTCAAGGCTGCAACATTAGCTGGCCAGATTAATTGATTAACAACATTTAAATTCAATTGATTCAAAATTCCATAATCAGTCAAGTTCATGCTACAAATCTAACCTGTGAATATAACATGCCTTGACTCTGATGTGTTGAAATTGAAATATGTTCATTATTAGAACTGAAATTTATTGCAGGTGACATTGCTGTTGCTCCTGTCCACCTGTGGCTCCATGTCAATCGCTTTGCAAACAAAGCACATGTGACAATAGCTAATTTGAGAACACTGTGTCATGACATGTGACATTATGCCACACAGGTGTGGGTGAGGAATGTTGTCACTAATGCGCCACCTTTCCAGTAGGGCAATCCTGTACACGTCAGCTGAGAAAGCAGTCTCACTGAGTTCACTATGCTTAATTCCCAGAACAGTGAGCACAGTATACTGTCTAAGATGCATTTCAGTAATAATATTCAGCTTTGATTCAAAATTTGGAATGTGAGATCTTGAACTGTAGAAGAGATTCATCTGAGTTTATGCAGCTGAAATGCAATGGAGTTAGCTTGTGCATAACTACTAAAAAGGGGGCCTCTGCTGAATTAATTGGCACATTTAAAGTATTTTTTTAAAAAATCTTTCAACAACTACTTATGTAAACTTAACTTAACTGACTGGTTAATTGATTATGATGGAACTGTAAAAGCTAGAGAATGAGACCCATTGAACACAGCGAGGCTTACTTATGAGTAAGCATCCATAACTGGATTGTAAACCTCATATGAACAATCAGTGAAGAGTTCTTTAAACAGATGACTGCCCCATTATCTATGTTTACACACACACACACACACACACACACACACACACACACACACTTACTGTATATATGTTAAGACAAACCTCTAGTCCCCCGGATGTTGCTGGACTACAGCTCCCATTATCCCTGATCATTGTCCATGCTGGCTGGGGATGATGAGAGCTACAGTCCCACAACATCTGGAGGGCCAGAGGTTCTCCATCCCTCCCTTATTTATAGCCTTCTAAGGTGCTACAATATTCTTTAGTGTCTCTCTGCAAAACAGTGTGTGTGTGCGTGCAAGTTCACTGAATGCTATTTTTTTAAGCAAAGGAAACATTCTTTAGCAATCTTTTAAAAGCAGTTAGCATTTTTATGCATTATGAAAAGCTTTCTTTCTTCTTCTTTTTCAAGCAAAAGGTTCCTCAAGGAATGCGAATGGAATGTATAAATATATCACCAGGAGAAGTATGGGATTATTAATAAATAAGGAGGGGGATGAAATGAATAATGATTAAAGTCACAAAGATACTAAATTTCTTTCTAAGTCTGTCTTTAAGAAGAATAATGAGGGAAGGAAGCAATAAAAAGATAGCTGGAAAGAGGAAGAAGCCGATAGAGAGCGCTCTCCTTCCCATTTTGGCTATCAACCAAGGCTTGAAACCAAGGGGCTGCAATGGTCATCTGTGAAGTCTAAATGTATCTGAACAAAATCTGGGACATCAAGAATCCGGAACACCAAGCTGGCAAGATAAAGGTATAAAAACTATTCTCTTCCTGCCAAGCAATTCTTTCCCAATGTCTCTTTGCATCATGATGGGCTGTCAGGTTGTTATTTCTGGAGTAAAGGGCAGCTACTGATGTCACTGGGGGTGATGGGGAAGCAATCCATCCAGTTTGAATTTTTGCACAAACCCATTTAATTTGCACTTCCTGAAACAATGACAGCAATCCTTTGACATTTGTACTCAGCTGAATTTTGTTAGGATTCCATTCAACCCCAACGTGTGCAAGTATGCCTCTATTAATGAAAATTAATGTAAACAACAACATTATAAGAGATAAAATTGCTTGCAAAAATGCATCCATTCAACCAAATTGGATTTTTAATTATTATTTTTAACGCATATGTTAGAAAAGATCATGTATGTTTCAGTTTTTCAGAATGGAGCTCACACATCAGAAGCAGCCATATATTTGTCCTGTTGGGAATCATTCGGACACTCCTATTCTTCTGGCAGAACTACAATTCCTAGAGTAGTTTATTATCAACTTTTCCTCCCAGGGAACTCTAGGAAGTGTAGCTCTGGGCAGGAAATAGGAGGGTCTCCTAACAACTCTCCACACCCTTAGCAAACTAGTTCCTAAAATTGTTTTGGGGAAGCCATGGCTATTTAAAGTGGTATCACAGTCCTTTGAATGCATGTTGTGCATGTGGCCTGAGAAACTAGGGGGCAAGGCAGTGAGAGCTTGGAGCGGTGTGGTAACAGCATAGATGCAGCCCTGGGAACATCAGACTGGCTCCACTGCCCACACAATGCTGAGCACCCTCTGCCTTGTCCCCCTTCTACCATCTCAGGATGATTGTTATATTTATTTATACCCCACCTTTTTCCATGACAGGGACTCAAGGCGACTTTCTAGGCATCAGTGACCTGCTCTGTTGGTAAGCCAGAAGAGCAGCAGACGCCTCATTGGGGACATTGCCTGGGTAGAGGGCTTGGAGAGGGCTGGAGACTTGCATTTCCCTCCTGAGACTGAGGTTTCTCACCACTCCTAGAGATACCATATGTTTTATCCTTCAGCTGCTGAGGCAGGGGCTTGCAACCCCACCCATTTTGCTTTTCGCTTTTGCCTCACGCCCATGGACGCTGTACAATTTTGCCTGTAAGTGCAATGGTCAGATAAGTGCTTGGGATTTATACTTAAGCAATAATGACAGAGAGATAATATATATACCCATCTGGAAAGGTTTTGCTTGGATGCTTAATCCAGATTTTAATTTCATGATTTTAATTGGACATGGTAAATTTGGAGGGCCCTGGGCTGCAATGATATTGTGGAAGCAGAGTGGATTTCTCATGGTGAGAGGCAATTTTGATCATTTTTAGAGGAGGCCGCTTTAAATGGCTTTGCATGTTTTGAGGGAGACGGTAGAAATTGTGTTTTTGGATGGTCAGGGTACGTTTTCACGTTAGTCTCTTAAAAAATCAGAAACTTATTTTGAAACTTGTATTTCTAAATAAAAATTTAGAAATTTGTTTTACAATAATACCTTAGTTGCCTGCGGCCTAGAAGTGACTTTTTTTAGGCCAAGAGAAGATGTTCAATAAATGGGGGGGGGGGGAGTTTTTCCATATAAGTAGGAATAAACAAAGGATTGTTTCTCTATGTTGTGGCATAAGACCACTGTAGTGCATGTAACAACCTGACTGGAAAAGCTGCCATATATATTTTTTTTGGGGGGGGTTCCTGAATACTGTTCAAAAACATCAATTAGTTTATAACTTAGCAGCCTGCAGGAACTGCGGGTGGCACTGTGGGTTAAACCACAGAGCCTAGGACTTGCCGATCAGAAGGTCAGCATTTCAAATCCCCATGATGGGGTGAGCTCCCGTTGCTCAGTCCCTGCTCCTGCCAAACTAGCAGTTCGAAAGCACATCAAAGTGTAAGTAGAAAAATAGGTACCACTCCGGTGGGAAGGTAAACGGCATTTCCGTGTGCTGCTCTGGTTCGCCAGAAGTGGCTTAGTCATGCTGGCCACATGACCCGGAAGCTGTACACTGGTTCCCTTGGCCAAAAAAGCGAGATGAGCGCCGCAACCCCAGAGTCAGTCACAACTGGACCTAATGGTCAGGGGTCCCTTTACCCTTTAGCAGTCTGCAGATTACTCTGGTACTGCAAAAAACAAAACAAAAACTTTTTGGTTTCAGAGACACTACAGTATATTCTATGATTACTGAACTGCAAAGTGTTCTACATGGGACTGCCTTTGGAGAATAGAAACTGCATGAGGGTGGTGGCAGGGGTGACTCTGAAGTTTTCCCAAATACAGTGGTACCTTGGGTTAAGAACTGAATTCATTCTGTAGGTCCATTCTTAACCTGAAACTGTTCTTCACCTGAGGTACCACTTTAGCTAATGGGGCCTCCCGCTACTGCTGTAACACCGCCGCACGATTTCTGTTCTCATCCTGAGGTAAAGTTCTTAACCCGAGGTACTATTCCTGGGTTAGTGGAGTCTGTAACCTGAAACATCTGTAACCCGAGCTACCACTGTGCACTGATTCCAGTTTGGGAATCTGAGATCAATTCAAAGTGCTGGTTAGGATAATTTAAACCCTTGGCTGCAGGGTGCCTGAAAGATTGCCGGCTTCTGCGTGAGTCTGATCACCGATGAATATCATCAGAAAGGGATCTGCTCAGCATTTCCCCTTTACTGGAGGCAGTGGTGGCTGGTGGCCAGTGGGACAGGAGGGAGGGAGGCCAACAGCAGGTGGCGCCAGAGGCACAGCCAGTTAGGTTTGTCCCCATCCTCACCCCTGCTGAGTTCTATAGGGACAACACTGAGACTAAAGAGAGGAATCTGTTAGGCAGTGCCACTCCCTGGACTGGCGGTAAGTAAGAAAGCAGGCAGGTGGTGGCTGGCTGAAGGACAGACTGAAGTTGGTGGAGCAGTGCCTTCCTCCATGTATGTATTGCATGATGGAGGCTTATGTGAGTACACATCAGAGGGTTGCCACATGGGAATGGGCCGGCCATTTTTTTTAATGCAGAAAGTCCCAGGTTCAATCTATGGCACCAATACTGGTTAACAAGATGGGAGAAGATCTTTGCCTGTGATGCGAGAGATCGGCTGCTGGTCAGAGTAGCCAGTACCAGGCTGGATAGACCAACTATCTGACTCTCTTTAAGGTTGCTTCATATATGAGAACTTGTGCTCATAACCTAGCCAGGCTGCTCTATATGCATGCAGCAGAACAGCTTTCTCTTTAATGAGTTATTAAGCACCCCTACTAAAGACTTTCTTGCTTTCCTTGATATTTCCTTTTACAATTCTAAAATACCGTTAATCTGGGGCCTCGTGCCCTGTCAGCGCTTAATAGTTCTAATTAATAGTTCTAATTGCTTGACAATCTGCCCTGGCGTGATCATAAACATTTCCAAAAAATGGATCCCAATATCCGGGACATGACCTTAAGCTTCTTTCATAAAGACTCGGGCACAAATACTCATCCAGTCCCTCAGTAATACTGTCTTCATTTGTCACTGACGACCCATTCCTTCCTACCCTTAATGGCCTTGCCAATTCCTCATCTAGCTGTGCGCTTTTAATACGCTGAAGAAAGCTTTCATTTGGTTTTCTTCATTTCCGTTCCTTTTTTGGGGGGGAGGGGGGGAAGCACAAAAAGGCATTTCCTACTTTAGCGTTTCCTGCCAATCTTCCTAAGTGTTTAATTTTGAATGGAATGTCATCATTAGACCTGCTAAATAGAATAATGCAATAAAAAGAGCTGGGAACCCATATCCTGGAAATTCTTGTTCTGTGCCAGGATGAAACTACTGAAAATGGTATTATTAACATTGGGGGAAATTAAATCATTAACTTTGAGGGATTTGCTTTCACAGAAGTAGAATCAGCATTGTACGGGGCACGACAATTGTCTTAACAGTTCTGCCCAGCACAAGTAGCTTGATTTCCCAGTCCCGTAGTGGTAATCATAGACTGTGAAACCCATCAGAGCACTCCTTGTTGTTGTTGTTGTTGTTTAGTCGTTTAGTCGTGTCTGACTCTTCATGACCCCATGGACCAGAGCACGCCAGGCACTCCTGTCTTCCACTGCCTCCCGCAGTTTGGTCAAACTCAACCTGGTAGCTTTGAGAACACTATCCAACCATCTCATCCTTTGTCATCCCCTTCTCCTTGTGCCCTCTATCTTTCCCAACATCAGGGTCTTTTCCAGGGAGCCTTCTCTTCTCATGAGGTGGCCAAAGTATTGGAGCCTCAGCTTCAGGATCTGTCCTTCCAGTGAGCACTCAGGGCTGATTTCCTTCAGAATGGATAGGTTTGATCTTCTTGCAGTCCATGGGACTCTCAAGAGTCTCCTCCAGCACCATAATTCAAAAGCATCAATTCTTCGGCGATCAGCCTTCTTTATGGTCCAACTCTCACTTCCATACATCACTACTGGGAAAACCATAGCTTTAACTATACGGACCTTTGTTGGCAAGGTGAGGTCATTTTTTAAAGCTATCTAAATTGGTGGCTGTCACAGTATCCTATGGGAGCGAGTTTCAGAATGTCCTGCATGAAAAAGTACTTTCTTTTATCTGCACTCCATCTTTCAATGCTCAGCTTCATTCAGCAAGTTGCTGAATATTCAGCAACAATCATCTTTCCCTTTTTTGCACCTTTACCAGCTCAACAACCACCTTTGTTAAGATGCAATGACCAGAACTATATGCAGAATGCCAAGTATGGCATTCATTTTCTTAAAGGTGTTATTGTACGGATTTTTTATTTTTATTGCTTCCCTAATGATTCCTAGCCTGGAGAGTGCCTTTTTCACAGCTGCTGCACATTGGGTCAATGTTTAGGTCCCGACAACACAAGCAGGAAAGAAAACGCTGCATTGTTTTGCTGCCCAAACTAAATTACTCAAAGATCAGGACTTGTTGATCATTGGGAATGGAAGGAAATGTCATTACAATAGTCACCTATAGACCACCTTCCCAGTTGCCCTCAATATAAAGACTGTGCAATGGACTTTAGAGTGTCGATTTTGTACTGTTTCCTTGAGGAACACATACAGTTGGCTTGCCGCATGAAAAATCAGAAATCCTTCAGCCTAAAACAAGGGGAATGCAAATGACTTAGGGACCGGTAGTCTGTCAAAAAGTGCATAGCAGTAAGATGGAGAAACAGCTCTGGGGCCCTGCAAAATACAGCCTTTCTTGTGCTCTTTATAAAAGTATCTTCACAGGATCTTGATTGAACAAAAGATGAAAAAGCCACTGCCTTGAGATTTTTTTTTTTTGGGGGGGAGATGATTTACATTTCCGCCTTTACCTTGGCAAGCTCTCACTTGGATAGAGATGTACCACGTTGTGAACTTTCATATCTATTAGTGAGTTTATTTTTTCTTTAGGTGAAAACTGGATCTCTCTCTCTCTCTGTGTGTCTCCACAACATTGTAGCAGATACTGATTATTGCTGCAGACTGTAGCTTCTGTGGTTCTGTGGTACCTGTTCTGCCATTCATTCATTCATTCATTCCACTCTTCCAGTACGTTGCTATACTTGGAAGTAAGCCTAAGAATGGTCAGATGTACTCTAGTGGCTGCAATAATGGTATGGGGAGTGGAGAAGAGACAACAAATTGGTGTGTAGCGTTCAAGCTGTGTTGGATAGTGGACTATGGTAGGAGTGGGGAACCTCAGTCCCAGAGGCTGAATGTGGCCCTCAAAGCTCTGTCTGGCCCTCCAGACATAGGAAACTGCCTTACACTCAGTCAAACCATTGGTCCATCAAGGTCAGTATTCTCTACACTTACTAACAGCGACTCTCCAGAGCTTCTGGCTGTTGTCTCCCCCAGTCCTACCTGGAGATCCTGGGGACTGAACCTAATGTAGGAGCTTCTGCACACAAAGCTGATGCTCTAACACTGAGCTGCATTTTTTCTTTATTAATTAAATTTGTACACTTCCTTTCATCCGAAGATCACAGAGCTGTTCACAACATAAGAGTATAAAATGAGAACATAAAATATATAGCAAAACAAAAATGACCCAATAACCGTCCTCCCACAAACACTTTAAAAGGCCATAGGATGGTAATCAGCCTGGCAAAATGTAATGAAAGTGCCAGGCAAACCTCCCTGGGGAAGGCATTCCACAAACAGGGAATCATCACAGAAAAGGCCTGTTTTCATGTTGCTACCCTCCAGACCTCTCATGGTTGAGGGACTGAAAGAAAGGCTTCAGATGATGATCCCAGGGTCTGGGTCCATTCATATCAGGAGAGACTATCCTTGAAGGGCTGTGGTCCTGAGCTGTTGACATGACCCTTGCTTATTAGGGCTGGGTCATGGGCAGCTAAAAGCTCTGGAACCAGCCAATAGACATGAATGGAGAATACATCAGAGCCACAGGGCAAGTTAGGAAGCAGGGTCAAGGCACAAACCATCAGGAACAAAATGGGAGGAGAAACCAGAAGGCAGAATCCAAGAGCAAGACAGAAGTCATGACCAATGAACAACCAAGGCTATGTAAAACAAAGTTACTCAAGCAAGGGCCAAGTGGAACAAAAATACTTCTCTTTCTTGTTTCAGAGGATCCAATGGCCACCCTGGCTGGGCGGAGTCACAGGGTACTTCACAGAGAAACTGTCACCTTCAGTTAAAAGGTTCATGGAGGGAGGTCTAGCAGTTCTTGAAACCTCTGTGAAATCAGGAACCCTAAGATCTCCTGAGTTCCTGATCACACATGGAGCCCCTTTCATACTAACGTTGAATGTGCAGAGGTCAAGGAAAGAGGTCAGTGCGGATGCTGAGATTTAGGGTGAACCTATCTGTCTTCTGTGTGTTCAGTGAACACATGGGGAGGGCAACGTCTGCATACGCCTCATTGCTATGACTGCATCATAATCCTGTTATTTTTTGTCTGTCAAATGCCTACTATGTGCTAGGTGATGTTCTAGGAGCCCAATCTCTCTGCCCCATGGGCTCACCACCTAAAAATAGAATCGAAATTGTTGGAAACCCTAATGAAGGGGAAGAGAAGAGGAGCATCTCCTTGGCCAAAGAGTTAAAATCATCCAGCGTGGATGAAAAACGAGGCTCCTTGCAGTCAAGCTGTAAATACAGCAACTGCAAAATGTAAATGCTTTAAAAATGTGAGCACAATTCAGCTAAGAAAGCGGGGCCCCGAAATTTATATCCTCGTTATCGGTAATTACAGTCAGATTCTTTTTACTGAGCGCTATTCCCAGCTAACACATAAAAGTGTCTGTGCACATTATCCACTTAAAAGTAAGTCACCCTTCGCACACGTGTGCCATGAGGAGGCTGGCTGCGGTGGAAGGCCATGCTCAGACCCAAAGCTGTGCCTTCTCTGCCGCAAATGTATCTGTCTACCATTATAAGCAAAGTAGCTGAAAGCCCCTCAGGGTGTTCTTATGAAATGTAAATTCACTGACTTGGAGACCTCAACATAAAATCATTGCTTTTAATGCATGGCAGCTTAACCCTCTCTTCTCCTAGGAAGCAGAGGGGGGAGAGGAAATGTGTTTCCATCATTCACCCACTTTTCACTCTTAAACAATAGATGCTCCATGTAATTATGACTTCCTTTATGGGTTTAATATAGTATGATGATGATGATGATGATCATCATCATCATCATCATTATTTATTAAATTTCTCCCATTGCTCAGTCCCAGCTCCTGCCAACCTAGCAGTTTGAAAGCACGTCAAAGTGCAAGTAGATAAATAGGTACCACTCTGGTGGGAAGGTAAACGGCGTTTCCGTGCGCTGCTCTGGTTCGCCAGAAGCGGCTTAGTCATGCTGGCCACATGACCCGGAAGCTGTACGCCAGCTCCCTCGGCCAATGAAGCGAGATGAGCACCACAACCCCAGTGTTGTCCGCAACTGGACCTAACAGTCAGGGGAACTTTTACCTTTACCTTTATATCGCCCTTCATCCAAAGATCACAGGGTGGTTTACGATATAAATACACAAAAATACCATGATAACTATAGCAGAAAATTATGGGAAGATCTATGCACAGACGTATGCAACCACTTATTAGAAACTGGTAGTCAAGGAAGGGTGTGTGTGAAAGCTGGGGCACAATGGTGTCATGTTTTGTACTGTGGGGGGGGGGATGCAGAGGCGTGTAGATCTGGGAATTTTCAGAGCAGAAGTGATGACTTCATATGTTGGAGCGCCCACCCCCCCACCCCCATCATGGCAAGTGAATGAGACTTTTTTCTTTTTTTCTTTCTAGATTAGCATAGAAGAAGTTGGAAAATAATCAAGTAGAGGCTAGATACTTCCCTGCCTCTTCTTTGACGGGGTTCCTACTTCAAGCTAGTAGTTTAAAAGTCAACTCTTATCTGCAAGATTGTTTGCTTGTCAGTGTAGAAGCTGAAGTTTGCATTTCACTTGGCCGAAGATCTTAGATTAAAAGATCAATGTTTTTGCAAGTTGAACCTACGAAATCAGAAGTATGCACCACTAAGTTTAATGCATAGGATTGCTGATTCAAATCAGTTGGACATTATGCTATGTTCTGCTGCTCTTTGGTGTGTGGATGAACACAACTGCTCACATTTTTGGACTAACTCTTCTTAGGCCATAGCCTTGGGGGCTGTTATGATAAGATCCTGCATTTCAAAATTTAGCACTACAACACCAGTGCACATTGGTAAGAAGAGATGTGAAGTATTTTTCCCTCTTAGTGGTAACCATCTAAATTATCCACAATTGCAATCATAAAGTGCTATCCCTTCAAAGATTGGTGTTTCAATTTTAATATTCTAATAATACTGTTATTGAACACCTTTTCTGTCATGCTACCTGATCTGGCAGTTTTCCCTATGTTTAAGTCAAATTAGCTGACTTTCTGCACAAAGTGTGTGTGTGCGCACAACATGTGTGTACATATGTGTCATTTTGATTTTGAAGGAGTTGTTGGTGTGCCACAAATGATGGAGAAAGGAAGGCTTTGCAAATTCCCTTTCCATTCCTCCAACACAGACTTTCCCAAGTCCATGCCTTCAAGATGATGTTGGACTACAACTCTCATCATCTCAGACCATTGGCCAAGCTGGGTGGGGTTGATGGGAAATGAAGTCCAACAACATTTGGAAGGTGCCACCTTGGGGAGGTCTGCTCTAAGTCTACATTCAGGTACCAGAGACATGGCTACCTCCATTGCACCATTCTCTATTTCCCATGTTCCATAGAACATCATAACGAGAACAGGCAAAAACAATTTTGTAGTGGTTTCTTCTCTGAAATTCTTTTTTTCTTCTACACAAAATCCTTTGCCAACAGCTGTTTCTAAATACGTCATTATCATGATAGATTTTTTTCTCTTAAGCAATAAATTAGAATTGGCTACGAGATAAAGTCTAGGATGGAAAGTTTGAATGCAATGAAATATTACTAGCGTATATAAAATTAATGTGGCATCCCTTTCTTTTAAAATGCCTGTTAAAAAGTTAGTGTGAATGCCGCTTAATGATTTATGCAGCAGTTCAGAGGTTTGGTTCAACACTTTTAGAAAAAAAAGTAGAATTGATTTGAGAGACAAAGAAAGATATCTTGTTCATATACTATTTTAAAATGGCATTGTGCTATATTATACCACAGAGTGCAGAATTTCCAAGCATTTTTGTAAAATCAGATGGTCTAGATTCTTTTTGTATCCCTCTATCTAGACTGTGCAAATCCACCGTAATAATCCTATTGTGCCTTATAGTCTAGGGATGGATGAATTCCAATATATCTCAGTGTTTCGCCAGTCTTGAATTCAGTTCTCCATGTTTCTGCAGAAATTTGCAAATAAAATATAATAAAATAATCCTTGTGAACATATGTCAGCATTTTAGTGTGAGTTTCTCATCAATATATAATTGTATGCCCTTTTGATGAAAATACACATTTTTGCAAGTTATTTCCCCAATGCCATGCATTTTTGTATGCTAATTTAATTTATATTTGCATTTTTCTTCGCACGTTCACCTAATAACTGCATTTTTGTACATATTGTTTGCTTGGAGGAAACTGCATCCCAAAATTTGTGAATCCCAGTGCAGTTTTCAAAAGATAACTATGTTTCAGTTTGCGTATTGGTTCAAGAAGTGTGAATTAGGTGATTTTGCATTAAAATATGCAGGGTGGGGAGGAATCAAATTTCTCAGAATCTCTGCATATCTCCACATTTTGCAGCACCACTCTCCAGCCAAAAAAGTGCATAAAAATGCTTTTACCGTGGTAAAAGATGCACAAAAATGCATACATTATTCAAAATAACAAAATGCATTACAATGGAAGAAATCGTTCTGCAAGATATATATTAAGAGAAGTTCACACTAAAATGCTGATGGATTTGCATATTTTTTAAAAATTGAAGACTGATGTGGCAAAATGGAGAACTTAATACTAGAAAAATGAAAAACTCATCCCTATCATGGAGGAAGAGCTGTAATACAAACATGTTATTCTGGTCATTTTCCCTTTTTCCCTTTTTGCATTAGCCTATAGTTAACATCAGCTGACCCAAACTAATAAAATATTTGCAAAATTATTTGGCGGTATAAGCAAATGAAGATCACAGATGAAATGATGACAAACTGGATTTACTGAATAAACTGGAAGGGAATTTGTATGGAATTTTTATTTTATTTTTAAAGTTAGAGGTCTAAAATGCTGAACTCAACTGGATTCCAGCAACGATGGGCTTTAAAAATGGTTTGACTGTGAGTTGCTACAGCAGACTGCAATCCTCAGGAGTTCTTGCTTCCACACTGCCACAACTTTCTGATGTGCAAATGGTTCATTCATAATCACCTTATTTGCCTGAAGTGACTCCGGCTGCTAATCAGAATGTAGTTGTTGGAAATGAAATATTTGGTTTAACTCCTTCCTCCTTAGTGCAAAGCAAAACAAAGGGCCACTCTAGACTCCTGTTCCCCAGGTGGCTGGGAGTGGGGTATATTCCAAAAGATGTCATTGATGCAATGGTAATGGATCCACTTTATTAGTCATCTGCTCATGCTTCCTCAATGTTATTGCATGATTGCCATCTGTAGGTGCAGTTTTCCAGTAGAGTGTAACAAAGGAAGACACATGCACACCCCCGGAGCATTTCTGATATAGAAATCTACAGGATTTTAGCAGGAAGCTATGGGACGCGGGTGGCGCTGTGGTCTAAACCACAGAGCCTAGGACTTGCCGATCAGAAGGTCGGCAGTTCGAATCCCCGCGATGGGGTGAGCTCCCGTTGCTTGGTCCCTGCTCCTGCCAACCGAGCAGTTCAAAAGCACATCAAAGTACAAGTAGATAAATAGGTACCGCTCCAGCGGGAAGGTAAACGGCGTTTCCGTGCGCTGCTCTGGTTCGCCAGAAGCGGCTTAGTCATGCTGGCCACATGACCTGGAAGCTGTACGCCGGCTCCCTCGGCCAATAAAGTGAGATGAGTGCCGCAACCCCAGAGTCGGTCACAACTAATGGTCAGGGGTCCCTTTACCCTTTACCTTTATGGGATATGCACCAATGGGAAACTAAGCAGTATATCCCCCCTAAAAACTTTTGCAGGCACAAACTGTATTGAAAGCTTATAACCACTCTAAGAACATCATGATCATCAATGCCCAATAAAAAGTAAGTCTGGAGGGACCCAAATATTAATTGTGTATATTCACTCCCTGTTGTCTAGGCTTCTCCCCTTGCTCTTCTGCATTTTTGAAATGATTCAGTTATTAGTTCTTCTGTGTTACTGAAATTAAGATGGTAAGCTCATCAGGGCAGGCACCTCTTGCTGTTAAATGTGCACAGATGACATGACAGCAGTGAATGATCATGAAACACTCAAAGCCAAACCACACCCTAACATTATTTACACTTTTTGAAACAGCATACTTAAATCAGTCACTTTTATCTGAAAAAAGAGCAGCTGTGTAGCCCTGACTTGGAAGGAACAATGTGCTAATTGTTCCACAGTTGCTATGCCCCCCCGTGCCCCCCGGTGTTACTCACAGGAAACAGCACTTTGGGGTGCAAAGAGCACCCAGGAGGGGGCAATTTTTGGCAGGAAACTGGCATGGAGCTCCTATACCAGATTGGAAGCACATCCTAGATTGGGGCCCTAGGTTGTTTCCCATTTAAAATAAAAGCAGACCATGGTTTAAAGCATGGTTTAAGCATGATTTAAAAAGGAGCTAAGTGTACTTTGGCCTTCATTCCATTGTTTACAAGACTCCCTGGAACCATGAAATGTTGCCTGTAAAAAAAATAATGGCTCAGTGAATGGTTGTTATGGTTATTTCTACCTTACCTGACTGAAATAGAAAGGAAACACTATTATAGGTGCGGCAAGAGATAAGTTACCAAATGGTTACACGCATTGTGCGTGGTACAAAGACGACTATCTCAGCTATCACTCTCTGAGCTCTGTTTGAACACCTCTGCAAACCAGCCCAGGGAAAGAGATTGGCGCGCACGCCACCGGCAACACAGTTACTACCATCAGAATTGTCATTGTTGTCGTCATAGCTGCCATGCTTTCATTGGTTGCTAGTCTGAAGGTGCTGAATGGCTGTGTAAGGAAGGTCTCAGACAGAGGGGAAGGAGCATTCTGGAAAGGTAACTGGAAAGGGCTGAATTCTCCGTTCAAATTGTAGAAATATCCCTGCTTAGTTGTACACACTAAGGATGTACACACACAACGCAGAGCTCTATCCTTCTCCGATGGAGAAACTGGCAAAATGGGGAGGTAATGAGGACATTTCCATCATTAGGGCTGCCAATTCAGAACCAGTAAGATTATCTATCTGAGCGATTGCTAACTCACCTTTCATGGCACACTGCCCTCGCCAAGGCAATTTGCAGTTTTAAAGCTCAGATAAATAAAATAATTACCAAACATACCATTAAACTGAAAATCATTAAATTAAAATCAGCAGCAGCTAACAATTCTTGACACAGACCATTAACCAAATGCAGACTGGAACAGAAATGTCTTTGGGGGCTCTCTAATGCAGACCCATGACTTTGAAATGCTCTTTCTGGCAATGTCTATAACTGCGTCAATCTGCTGTGCTCTAGCAAGAGCTGGGCTGTGGCCCAGTGGCAGAACAACTGCTTTGCATGCAGAAGGTCTAATGTTCAATGCCTGACATTCCTGAGCTTTTCTAATAATCAGAATGTCTTGGGTTATATGTGTACCAAATGTCATCAACATGTTTTATCTAGTCAATGTGGACACACCACAATCTGTGGGGGGTGGGAGTTAGTCTTCATGCTCCTAGCCATGAAGCCAAATTGGTTTATGTGTGTAGCAGATTTCAGCTTTTTATCTCGTGAGAAAAAGCCCCAGCCATTCTAAGAGCCCAATGAATGAGCAAGCCTATCAGGCCTTTCTCTTTATATAAATATTTAAATGCTTTATTTGGAGAGAAAGAAATGTTTTGTGGGAAATGAGATCTTACTATGTCATGGGGACAAATTTCAGTGGATGGATGCTGAAATAATGAAAAGAATAATTTGCTGGATATGCAGATTTGTTGATTTTTATTTATTTGTTTTCATTGTGCAAAAGCAAAGCAACATGGTAAACCACACGCTATAATTGTGGCCTGTGATGAATCCACATTCAAACTAAATAAATAATAAAAATTCATTTCAGTAGCACCTTAGAGACCAACTAAGTTTGTTCTTGTTATGAGCTTTTGTGTGCATGCGCACTTTTTCAGCTACACTGAAACAGAAGTCACCAGACCCTTATATATAGTGAGAGGGTGGGGAGGGGTATTACTCAGAAGGGGCGTGGGAACTGGTGATTGGCTGATAGGTGTGGTAAACCTGTTGACAACTGTTAACGACTGCAGTTGGTCTTACAGGAAAAAGCAAGGGGTGAGATAGCTAAAAATAGCTTTATCCTGTACTGTATAATGAGATAAGAATCCAGTGTCTCTATTCAGACCAGGTCTCTCCATGGTTTTAAGTTTGGTAATAAGTTGCAATTCAGCAACTTCTCTTTCCAGTCTATTTCTGAAATTCTTTTGTAATAAGACAGCTACTTTGAGATCTTGTATAGAATGTCCTGGGAGATTGAAGTGTTCTCCTACTGGTTTCTCTGTCTTGTGATTCCTGATAGCAGATTTATGTCAGCATATGAACAAAGGTGGATTTTTAAAGATACAACTGCAAATGTATTATATGATTTACACACACACACACACACACAATTCTCTTATACACCAGTACTTGCTTATGCAATATGTCTTGGTGTTTTCTATAGTTCCCAGTGCATGGTGGTAAGCAGATCATCCACTGTCTTGCAGAGTTTGTGACAGATAAGGTGCCCTTCAGATCACCCTCTTAAGGGAGAAATCTTCCTTTTCAAAGAAAACAGTTGACCAATTATTTATGCATCCTTTGTATTCTCCCTTCATAAGACCTCCAGGTTGTTTCCTTCTGACTGCAGCCAGTGAAAGTCTCCCATCCACCACAGTCTTCATTCATTTCAACTAGGTGATTGCTTAGAAGCAGAACAGCTGCAGCTATTAACCCAAACAGAGGCAGACTGTCCTTTTGTCATAAAGGGGGGGGGATAACCAGTGCTGGAAATACCCGATAAATGCTCCTCCAGAAATCTGTATAACCTTGATGATGCTTCAGGATGTGGCATATGGCCTCCAATAAGGATAGTGTTATATGTTGTGGAATCCTGAGCATATAAGCAGCTTCTAATTTTTCTGCAGATTTTTAGTTCTCTGCGTAAATCATGAAAACATTTAAAAAGTTTGGATGAGCCTTCTAACAGCATGCAGCAGAAAGAGATCAAGCCAGTGGCAGAAAGATTATGCTACAGGCTGCATAGCTCACGATTCTCCTGATATCTTATAGTTGGCAAAATGCTAGCTTTGGAGTGAAAGTGTGTATATGAGAGAGGAGAGAGAGACAGACAGAGAGAGAGAGAGATTTGCAGCCAGTTTCAATATTTCTAGATATATTCAAGATTAAATTGCATAATGTGGAATATTTTTAGGGTATTTACTGTGATGACGTTTTATGTTTCATAATAATAAATAGAGGCATTGGGACTCCTGAGACATAATCAGGTGTGGTCTGAAACCCAGGGTGGGTACAGCCTTCTACCTTTCCTAAATGGGGGCTCAGACTGGTAAAAGTTTTCTGGATGTACTATGATTGCATGCTTGCACCTGATCTTCACAGCAGGGTCAATAACGGGCACCAATACAGTGGTACCTCGGGTTAAGAACTTAATTCGTTCTGGAGGTCTGTTCTTAATCTGAAACTGTTCTTAACCTGAAGCACCACTTTAGCTAATGGGGCCTCCTGCTGCCACCACGCAGCCGGAGCACAATTTCTGTTCTCATCCTGAAGCAAAGTTCTTAACCCGAGGTACTATTTCTGGGTTAGCAGAGTCTGTAACCTGAAGTGTATGTAACCTGAGGTACCACTGTATTAAGAGACATGATGGCTGTGTTTCTTCTTTGGCTTATTAAGCATGGTTTGTTTAGGCAAAGGAAACCATATTCCCTCATTGGCTGCAGCACTAAACCAGGGATCGCACTTGGTGGATCCTGCTCCTACTAGGAGAGGAAAGGAGCAGAAGCAATCTCCACATTCACGGTAAACCATTAACTGTGGTTTATCAGCTCTGCAAACTGGATGGGCTCTCTGAATCTGGAAGTTCTGTGTAATCATGATGGCTTTTATATACAGATCAGTGATAAAGCTAAGCACTATCAGGTATGGTTTCAAACTGAATGGAAGGCTGTGTGTTGAGATTCCTACATTTCTGGGTCTCTTCCAACTCTACAATTGAATTGTATTGTATGAAGACATACATTCTTTTTCTCCTGTATTGAATCTCCTACCAATAGGGTGGCACTGAGTTCCAGAATTAGGAGAGACTGAGAAAAATCTTGCATCTACTTTCTCTACTTGCATGATTTTATAACTCTCTATGAGGAGTTGCCTTTCCCCCCCTAAACTAAGTAGCCTGAAATGGTCACCCTTTTCCCACAAGGAAGCCCTGTTCTTACCCTTTCATCTTTTGTCTCTCCACCTGGGAGTTTGATGTGGACTTGAAGATGCTTGCGTCTCAATTTTTGTGTGTGCTGTCCACATGATGCCCTCCTCACACAGCCCTCCTCACACAATTGGCAGCCAGCACTTCCCCCCATTCAATTTGGATTTTCCTGATCCAGGAAGCATGTGATTGAAGGATTCAGCTGAGCTAGCTCAGTCAGTAGAGCATGAGAGTCATGAGTTCAAGCCCCATGTCAGGCAAACGATTCCTGCATTTCAGAGTGTTAGATTAGATGACCCCCGTGATCCCTTCCAACTCTACAATTGTACGATTTTATGATTCTGTGATAAGCAAATCCAGTAAAAATTTACATGCTTACCTGTTGGTGTCCTTAAATCGGTGAGAGTTTTTATGCAGGTGGTGATATTTTTCTGAGTGTCATGTGTCACCATGCCTGCTACTTTGATTTTGTTTCTATCAGCACACAGGAAAGGATGTAGTGCTCATGATAATATTTTTAAAAAACACAACTGTTTTTATTTTTATTTTTGCTGAACTGCCCTAGTGCAACGCAGCTTCATTTCAAGTTTGTCGTTGCAGGTATAGGCAATAAGAAAGGAAAAGGGATAAAACAAGGCCTTCTCTGTCTCTCTCTCTCTCTCTCTCTCTCTCACCAGCCTTTGTGGTGAGTGATGCCCTTGCTTGGCCACATTTATTGTACCCTGAAGCCTTTTCCTTCAGCTGAGGATGGGTGGTACCCAAATTCCTTGCCTGCCTGGATGTTCTTTGACCTTGCACGTCATTCTTCAGTGGGCTGCTGCTGGGGCTGGCCATCTCTGCCTCTCACTTTCTCACTCACACACATTTAATCTGCTCTTTTGCTCAACCCTGGCAGGTTGAAAACTTGTATTCCAATAATAATAATAATAATAATAATGTTTAAAGAGAAAAATGCTGTTTTGCCTTTGTTAAAACATTGGCTTTGGTGGCAGTTTGCTGCTGCATGTTTCCACATTATTATTCTTTTAAGGTGTGTGTGCACACAGAGATACACAAATACCTGTGTGCATGTCTAGGGCAGACTTCAGATGTCTGGAACTTGTGGAGTGTGGAAAAGGGACAACAACACATAGTGTGAATACATCGCATTAAGCACTGCCCAGTAGTGTGGCTCTGTTTAAATCACTTGTGAGGAAGATGGCACACAAACAGACATTATAATGGCCTAGCGTGGGCACAACCTTCATTCTGCTGGCATTTCATAGTGCAAGAGCAGCAAGAGAAATAAATGAGACTGTACAGGAGGGCTTCTCTCTATCTTCAAGATGGCAAATAAATGAAGGAGGTATAACCAAAGGGACATTAACAACAACAACAACAACAAAAATCTCCTGATTTACATAATATATTTAAATTGGAAAATTGCAAAATGGCTCCGAGTATGAAATAAGCATTTTGCTTCCATTCGTAACTTCTTCTTCTTCTTCCAATGACATTAATTTAAAAAGTTTCCTCTTCTCATCCACAAATATCCTTTATTGCTAATTCCTTTTTAAAACATTTGTGCGCCTAATTTTTCTATATTTGCTGGAAAACAGGTGCTAAACAGTAACAAAGACTCATGTGCGTAATTTGCTCCAAAATAGCATTTAAAAAACAAATGCCTTAATTTCTAACACCAACATAAACTAAGTTTCCATTGGATGCACAATGGAACAATCACTAAAGTGATAAATAGTGAGTTTTCTTTCTCTGAATAAAGAAATGTTTACTCAGGCTAAATGGCAGGAAAATGTCAAGATGTATCATTTATTTTACACAAACAATAAAAATTTAGGTGACAGACTCTATCCTCAATTAGTTGAGATAATAACAGCAATGCTTTCCTCATAAATAACTATGTAATGGCTATGATACGTGGCATTCAGTCATTAAAAACATCTACATTCTCGGAACAACATGGTCCTCAGTTCTTTCAAAATCTCTTCTTTATTGTGACTTTTGCATTTTGATTGAGATGAGACAGATGCTAGCAAAAAAACCAAACCCTTTTCCTTCAGGCAGGGGGAAGATTTCTACTCTTTCTACTCAATTGCACAGCAAATTATTAGCAGTATCCACCCACTGGCAAACAGTTTCTCAACGTTTTCCTACCAACTAAACTAAACAAATAAGTAGCTGATATTTTGCTCACTTCCACAACCTTAAATGAGGACTGTTATTTCATGAACATAGGACGTAGCTCTGGGACCAATAATGTTAATCCCCAGTTCAGAGGTGGGGAACCTGGGACCTTCCAGAAGTTGTACTCCAAGTCCCAGAAGCCCCAACCAGCAAAGCAATGGCAAGGGATGATGGGAATTGCAGTGCAGCAACAGCTGGCAGAACCCAGATTCCCCACCTCTGCTCTAGATCTATGTAGATGGTGAAGAACAGAGACATCAAATGCAAACCTAATGTTGCAGTATGTTGATGTTATAATATATTTATTTTAGTGTATGCCGTTTTGAAATTTTTAATTTTAAGATATATAAACAAGAGTGTAAATAAGTAAATAAATGTGTGTGCAGTCAGACAAAGGTAGAAGTGGTCAGGAGCAGCTGACTGAGAAGTCAGTCTAGAGTCAGAAGCTTCATAGTACCAAGTGACTGGTTGACACTCAACTATTGACCCACTGAATCACTTGACTTCCGCTGAGCTACAATATTGCCCTTTAATCATCTTCAGTGGTGGTACTGAAGTACAGCTGAAAACAGGACAGCAGCTCTTCTAGTAAGCAACCAAGAGCACTGACAAGTATGCTCCTTATCATCTAAGCCTGGGATGGGGAACACGTGGCCTTCAAGATGTTGGACTCTCAATAGCCTTGGCCAACTTGGCCAATACTCAGGGATTATGGGAGTGGTAGTCCAACAATATCTGGAGGGCTACAAGTTCCCCACCCATGATCTTAGGCAGGTTGTGAAGCTGACAAAAACAAGGGCTGCTTGTTTATTTCCTTCATGCCAGTTTAGTGCCGCTAAACACAGTTGTGGTCTTGAGGCACATCATTCTCCATTGTTAGAGCCTGCCCTACCATTAGGTAGAGGAAGTTGGATGTCATGAGAAAGGGCAGCAAATTGTTGGGAGGGCAGGGAGGGAAAGAGGGATTGGTGGAAATCTTTTGTCTGCATATTCAGGCATCATTGGCTGAAACTGATCCTGCAAAATGGGACATGGTGGTGCCCATGTTTCCTGTGTGCTTGGATACATGTGTTGGTGTCCCCTTCAGACTTGATGTGTTTGATGCAGCAAGCAGCGAGTTACCTGCAGTGCTACGCAAGTGGGATTTGGCCCGTAGCTTGGTCCTGAGTAACATTTCAGACAAGAAGCAGGCAAGGAAAGCTGACACTAAGTGAAACGTTGATGTTCAAGACAGAGTTGACCCAAGTGGCAAGGAATGTGTGGCACACAGATCTCTGAAAGACAAGCACAACAAGGATGCTCTCTGGGATAAAAGCATCCCTCTTCACAGGTATGCCAGAGGCCCTCAGATTCTCTTGGCTGGTTGACACTCAACTCTCCCCTAAGTCAACCTTCACCTTAATCGATTAGGCAGCTGGTTTACAAGGTTCAACTAATGGAAAGGGAACAATTATATATATATGCACATGCGTACAGAACAGGGATCCAAGCACCAGATTACCCAGGCTTTGACCGTTGCCGGAGAAACCTTGCAAGGCACCTGCCCTATGTTCCTGGATGGTTGTTAGAACAAACAGCGTAGTTAATAAGTGTTGATGGCTGCAAACTGAGACCACCAAAAAGTTGGTTTGAAAACTGCTGCCTTAGGGCGCCTCTCAGCGGTGCAGTAATGGATGCCGTAAAAACAGTATTGTCATTAATAAGCATTTGCAGGGAACGGGAGGGCAGTGTCACAGCAGGCTAAAACACTTATTGTTAGTTGTCGGGTGACAAGTTGTTCATTTTCATTTGGAAGCCACTGGCTTGCGTCTGCATGTGACAGTTAGTAATTTGGATATGTGGAGGAAGAAAGGGATATTTGATTTGGAAACAGCAACAAAAATGTGAGATTTATTTCCATATCATGCCTATGGGCTGGGCTGGTTCTGTTATCTCCATTAAGCAAATTTCAGTTAATGCAGTTTGCCTATATCTCCTCTGCCCAGATTTTCAGCTCCATCCTTCAGTGAGGGTGCACTGGGTCCGTAAGGTTTGCTCACCTCCCCAAATCTGGTGCCTCGTTGTATTTGGAATTGATGCCAGAAAGAGCATGGAATGTCCAAGGTCCAAATCTGGTTCTCCTTGAGTTCAGAGTATGAGCTCATCTTTATGATGGAACCCTCCTATGGACTCCCTGATGAGAAAGGATCATCTAGCCACCTTACTAGATGCTTTGAAGGAGTAAAAAAATGTTTCCTTATGTGTCTGCCTGATCTTAACACTGTGAGGTTTTTTGCTTGTTTGTATTTAGAAATTCATTTTGAATGGTTTTAATATTCCAAATATTTAAATATTTTGCTGTTCAGTCAGTCTGAGAGCTACTTTTGGTCTAGCTGGTAGCATATGATTTTTAGACTAAATAAATGGCTAAATAAAACTTCCCAGTTCTAATGGCATTTTAGCTCCATTTATTTAAATGGAGCTGAGTTCTAAGTTAGTGCGCTTGCATTTGCAACTTTAACCTATGCTCTTCACAAGCATGATATTCATAGCATGCCATTAAATGGATACTCTTTAAATGGATACTCTCCCCCCTCCCCATTCTCATATTCCTTGAATATGGCTATGAGCAGTGGAAATTAATGCTCATTAGGACATGGGTGGCACTGTGGTCTAAACCACATAGCCTAGGGCTTGCCGATCAGAAGGTCAGTGGTTCGAATCCCCACAATGGGGTGAGCACCCATTGTTCGGTCCCAGCTCCTGCCAACCTAGCAGTTTGAAAACACATCAAAGTGCAAGTAGATAAATAAGTACTGTTCCAGCAGGAAGGTAAATGGTGTTTCTGTGTGCTGCTCTGGTTTTGCCAGAAGCGGCTTAGTCATGCTGGCCACATGACCCAGATGCTGTCTGCAGACAAAAACGCTGGCTCCCTTGGCCAGTAAAACGAGATGAGCGCTGCAACCCCAGAGTCGTCCATGACTGGACTTAACTGTCAGGGGTCCCTTTACCTTTTTAGGACCAGTAGGGCGGGAGGCAGGGAGGCAAACAGCAGGTGGCACCAGACTGCCAGAGCAAATAACTAGCAGAGCTGGAGGCAATGAGAGGCAGAGCCAACTAGCTCCGCTTATGCCCCCATATCCCTCCCTGTCAAGCTGCAAGGAAGGAGGTAGGCAGCTGGGAGATGAGTGAAGGCAGAGTGAGCTGGTGGGGCTGCAGTGCCTTACTTGCCTCCCCTGGCTCTGAGTGCACGAGAAAGATTTAAAAAAGAGGCATTTACTGAACCAGAAAGCAGACTATGTGTTTAAAAAATAATAATATTAAAATGTTGTGATCTCCTGAGAAAAGATTATACCTTGGGAAGCAAAGTTGGCGTCCTCTTATCTGGAGCAGTCTCTGGTGGAAGCTCATTATTGCACTGTTGAGAATCTGAGCAGAAGAAACGTACAAGGACTACTGAGAACAGTGCAATGCAGTTATTATTAATTTTCTGCTAAGTAACAGCTCATGGGCTGTTAATGAAAAGGGGCTTGCCATATGGACGGCATTAAATGATGCACCTGGAGGACATGGGAGGTTCCATTGCACCCAGTGCTGGGTAGCTTTTAATTGGACTTCTGCACTTAGTTTCTCTTTCCATATGAAAACTCTGAACGGTCTAGATCAGGGATGGGAAAGCTGTGGCCCTCCAGCTCTTGTTGGACTACAAGTTTCACTATCCACTGTTAGCCATGCTGGCTGGGTCTGATGGAAGCTAGAGTCCTACAACACCTGGAGGACACTCGGTTGCCTATCCCTGCCCTAAAAGCATGGAATGGGCAGGGGAGCATCATCTTTGGATCTCAAAGCTTGAGGGCTGCAGTGGTAAAGGCATTGCTTAAGGCAGGGGCAGCCAACATGGTGCCATCCAGATGTTTTGGACCACAGTTCTCATCAGCCCAATTCAGCAATAGCCAATGCAGAGAGGTGACCAAGATGCCTGGAGGGCACCATATTGACAACCCTTAGTTGAGGAAAGCTGCACCCAGCTATGTATAATTCTTTAAAGCAGGGAGGACAACCTCTTGGTCTTGCAGTTCTTACTGGACTCTAGCTCTCCAACAGTTTGACTTCACCTCCAGAGGCTTTTATTGCCTCCCGAGACAGATGGATGCCAACCACCAACCCTCTCTCATAACCTCTGACTGTTGGCCATGCAGAGAATATGGGGCAAAGCTGAAGGAATTGGAAATAGTACAGAAAAAAGGAGTGATGGTGGAAATCCAGTGTGGTGTAGTGGTTAGTGTGTCAGACTGTAACCTGGAAAACCAAGGTTCAAATCCCCACTTGGTCATGAAGCTTACTGAGTGACCTTGAGCCAGTCACTGCCTCTCAGCCTAGCCTTCCTCATTGTGGTTTCTTTTTTTTTTGGGGGGGGGGTGTTAAGTGAGGGAGGGGGTTAGAACCACACACCCCACCTTGAGCTCAATGGAGGAAATTTGGGATATAAAGGCACTAATTAATTCTAAACTGATTAGTGAAACCTTATTTGATTAACTATATAAGCCAGAGATCGATTAAATAGTACAAGATTTCTGAAAGGGGGAAATGGTTTTTGATGATGCCCATTTCTTACACTAGACATCCTCTTTGATGAAGGATTCCATCCTGTGTGTGAGGGAAGGAGGAGATGTTTCTTCTAGGTTGGTGCTTGCGGTCTCCAGCTTCTGTAAGTACTTTCAGAACCAGCGTGGTGGTGTGATTACAGTGTTGGAGTAGGATTCGAGAGACCCAGGTTCAAGTTTACTGAGTGCCCTTGGGTTGGTCACTATCTCTCAGCCTAACCCACCTCACAGGATTCTTATAAGGATCTGAAAAATGAGGTGTGTGGGGAACAATATACACTCAGCTCAGTGGAGAAACTTTGGGATATACAAATGTAATAAAATAAGTAAAAGTAAATATAAGTAAATAAGTAAAAATAAAAGCTCAGAGAATATTTTGCATGATTAGTTGGGGGACATTTTCTGCCAGTTCAAATGGTTTTTAATCAATTATCTTGCTTATTAATCTGTGAAATGCTGCAACCCTAATTATAAATCCCTGAATCTCTGGTCGCCTCCTATGTGCATTTCCAGAGAAGTCAAAAGAGCAACAGCAGTTTATCTCAGTCTGGCCCCTTTTGAATGTTAATTTTAACAAAGAAGCTGCAGTAAACGAAAGTGGCAATAAAAACAGCAGCATTCAAAGTTCGTAAAGTATGTAAATACAGCCAGTTCTCTCTCATGCTGTTCTTTGGCAATATGCAATGCTCCCAAGAGTTTGATATTATTATTATTTCTACAAAAGGAAATCTTATACAAGGCTGGATACCCAATTTTAAAACTTTTAAATGACTTTTAAATGATAACACTTAGACCACCTCATAAGTACTTCTTCTTTTTTTTAAGTGTGTATTTCCAGGCAGATTTGTAAGCATTTTAGAACTGGGATGGATTGGACTTTAATAGGTCCATCCGTCCATACCCACAAGTATGAACCTTGGTTAATAACCTATGCACCATTCGAGCAGTGACCAAGTGTCTATAATAGCTCTCTTTGATGGCTCATAACTGCGAAATTCCCTTCCTCTGAAGAATCTCCTAAATCTGATTCCTCCCCCCCCCTCCAGAAGTGATGCAAGTATTCATTATTATTATTATTTGAGTTAGTGAGGGTTAAACAGATGTGAGGAATTTACATTTGTTAGGCTTTAATTTGATTGATTTTGATTGTTAGTTTTACAGTATTCATTGAATTAATTATCTGTTCATTTGCTTTTCTGTATCCTGGTCTAGGAAGTATGGGCAGGCTAAAAATCCAAACTGAAATAAATGCATTCACAAACTAAATAGGTCAGGAGGCATCATCAGAGTCAGACACTCTGAAGTCCACCAAGTTCAATAAGTTTTTAAGGATGCTTGGATTTTTTGCTGGATTGTAGCCAGTGGCCACTGATCTGAAAGTATAATCTGAAAATTGACAAAACCTCAGAGTTGTGTACATTTCCAGATTTTATGTAAGTTACATTTGACTGATATTTAAAAAACAAACAGAGCAGAGCTCTTCTAATATTCTTTGAAATTCTGGATGTTAACACATTATGGCTTGCATCCAAAGTTACTCCTCCATCCATGTTGAAAGGGGTTGATTTCCATCAGGATCTTCTGCCATGGTCCATCCACCTCCAGGGAGGTATGCAGAGGGGGGAAAGCAGAGGGAAAGCATTGTTCTTGTTCTATTTATCTAAGGAAAGTTAGGATCCAAGTTCATGGGCTGGAGATTAATGTTTTATTAAACAAATATGTGCTTTGTTTTGATTTTACCTCTTGAAAGTCTGTTTCAAGGTGTTTTCCTCTGAAAAATCTGAGAACAGAATCCACACACACACACACACACACACACACACACACACAAATCTACCTGCTGGGACATGGGTGGTGCTGTGGTCTAAACCACTGAGCCTCTTGGGGTTGCCGATCAGAAGGTTGGAAGTTCAAATTTCCATGATGGGGTGAGCTCCCGTTGCTCTGCCCCAGCTCCTACCAACCTAGTTCGAAAGCATGCCAGTGCAAGTAGATAAATAGGTACCACTGTGCTGAGAAGGTAAACAGCATTTCTGTGCGCTCTGGTTTCCATCAAGGTATCCTGTTGCACCAGAAGCGATTTAGTCATGCTGACCATATGACCCTGAAAGTGGTCTGTGGGAAAACGCCGGCTCCCTCAGCCTGAAAGTGAGATGAGCGCTGCAACCCAACAGTTGCCTTTGACTGGACTTAACTGTCCAGGGGTCCTTTACCTTTATCTTTTTTTACCTGCTGGTGTTTCCAAGAGAAGTCCATGAACTTCTGGGTGGGGCACTTGCATTTAAAACCTCAAGAAATGCAGATAGTGTGTTTGCTGAAAAAGTCCTTTCGGCTAGCCATCAGTGCAATTGACCACAAAAGAAACATGGGAGACACCTACATAAACAATATGATTTCAAGTCAATGCACATTTAAGCCAATCCATGTAGTGAACATTTCATTTCCACACTGTTCTGCTATCTGTTTTCTTACACAGAATCCCTAGCCTGGAGCCCTGGCACCAGCTGTCAAGGAAAACTCCCTCCGAGTCCGCCTCTAAGCACACATGCCAAAATAAGTTCCACAGGAAATGAATAGGATTTATTCTCACGAAATGTGTTTATGATAAAGATGAAAGAGCAGTGTCCTGCAAACGTCATCCAGTGATTTATTTTTAGCAAAGGTTCAGATATCAGGCTAAGAAAACCTTCCACGTGGGTGTTCTGTTGCCCCACTTTTCCTCCAAGCAGCTAGGGCTGGTTCCCCCCTATCTTTTATCTTCACAACAACCCTGTGGGGTGGGTTAGGCTGAAAAATAATGAATGGACAAATATCACTCAGCTCTAATTAGCTCTTAGCCACTGCCCTGACTGTCCTATATAGCTGGTGAACTGTTAGTACTTCTAGTCTGACCTCATTAGGCTGTTCAAAGAACCATGAGAGCAACAGACACTTGTACACAAGCTACTTTTGCTTTCAGAGAAAAAGTGTCCTGGTTCGCACATGGCATTACACCATAGTTTATTAAACCATGTCTTAGTGTTTGAACCCAGCCCAGTAGCTTAACTATGTTTTATTAACTGTTGTTAGAGGTAACTTCTTAACCAATGTTTGCAGCTGGTTTATAAAACCATAGTTAACATTTAACCTCAGCTTACTGTTATGAGAAAATCCAGGAAGGGCAGCAAAAAATTCAAATCACTCTCAAAGTTCAGCTGCTGTGTGGGGTAAGAAGTCAATAAGTGATTGTCTGCCAGATGCTTCAGCTTTAACTATGGTTTATTGACTATGCTTCATGTTAACTATGGTTAACACTAACCATGGTTAGCAAATGTGCGAATCAGGTTAATGCCCTAGATTAATTTGAGCCTAAGAAACATTTTCCCCAAACTAGCTAGGAGCCATTTGTGTACAGAAGTGGGCTTCTGTATCACAAATTTACCTGGATAGATAGTGAATTGCATGTGCAAACTTTGGCTCTGCTTAAATGTTGACAAATTTCCATTACGAATAAAATAAAGATGCAAATTGCTGAAGAAATTAGAGAACTGACTTTAAGATTGAAAAATGAGAAACTTAGAGAAACTTAAGAGAACTGAAATGGTCACCAGTAGCTGTAGCTGCATTGCTGGGTCAAGTCCATAAAGGAGGGCACAGGGTGAGGGGACTGGGAATAAATCTCTTCCTTACTCTTGAGCAGCCATACTTTACAATGGTCAATGCTCAGCTGGGCTACCAGAAGCCAAATAGAATAGTTTTGGTGGCCAGGTGGAACAGCCAGTTGGTTGCCACTTGATCATCTCAGGATTTCTGGATTAAACACTAGAAGTTATAAGAACAGGCTCTATACAAGTAGCTGATATATTACATTGCATTTGCAGCAGTGAAGCCTTGCTAAGAGCATGGTATTTTCTGGGAAGAGACAGTGAGATAAAGGTGGACTCTAAGAGAGAAAGAGAAGCAGTGGATATAGCACAGTACATTTTATGTGATATTGTGAGGATGGTTTTAGGAAGAAGGAGCAAGAGTGCTGCCAGGTTGGGGAAATTGGAGGAGGAAGGGTGTAGTGTAGGAGGCAGGGGGAAAATAGGGAGAATCCTACTGGAATTCCAGGAGAATGTGAGATCTGGGATAAAAGGAAGGAATATCAGTTTTAGGAAGGAAGGAGAAAAAGTGGGGTTGAGAATTAGAAGGGGATAATGGAATCCTAGGGAGGAGTGAGAGCAAGAATGAGGTTGGAGTTAGGATCTTGTGAAAAATGAGATGTCAGGAGAAGGAGAAAGAAGTAGGGTGCGGTTTATGATATTTGAAGAATTAACAGTAGGAGGGAGCAGGGAAAAACGGGTTTGTGAGTTGGGACCTTGGAGGGAAGTGAGATCTGAAGGAGGAAATAATGGGATTGCAGTGGGTGAGAGAAGTGGCAAGGGGCAAAGTGGAGGAATTATTTCACAATTTCTTGATTTATATGGGGTTGGGTTCATAGGTTTCTACAGGCTTCTAGTAATTTTATTAGGTATCAGTGGGTATCCATTAAGCTTTTAAATGGAATATAATGAATTTGATTCATCAGTCCATATAATTCCAAAGTTGCCTATATTTTTAATTACCTCCTCCCTTATCAAATATCTTGGAAATGAAATATTTGGGTAGCATTGGGCATGCATGAGCTTAAATTTATTTAACTGTACATGCATGTCCTCATTTTCCTATAAGCTAAAACTAGTGCAAGATATTCATCTTATATTTCATCTTACAGCCATCCTGTCCTCCCTCCCTCCCTCCTCTTAAACAAAAAACCTTTTGGTACCACATAAGCATCAGTAAAGTGCCACAATGAAGCATTTAAGACCTTTACACGGAAACAACACGCTCATTCGACACCACGAACGTGGCTACATGTTAGCCTATTCATTGGTACAAAGTGTCACCTCTATCCTTGTCTCCAAAAGAAAAAGCCAAAGAGAAACTTTGTGGCTGCACACACTTTTGAATGCTTTAAAATGAGAGCAACCCTCTCATTACGCGGGACGATTTCACCTCCGAAGGGGAAGCTCAGCAGCTGCTAGAAACCCTTCGAAGGAGACTATTATTACTGTATTATTATTATTATTTTTATTATTATTAATCATCGTCATCATCGACGGCGATGATTATTGCTGCTCCTGGCACCGAGACAGCGCCGGGAATGCAGGATTATTTCCGTGAGATTAAGTCTGAAGTCTGAGGGAGGCTCTTTTTTGCGTTGGCGGAAGGCGCTGGGAGGAATAAAGCCGCCTGGGTCTTTAACTTCTAGGATTCAGGGTTGTTAAGAGCTCTTTCCGCGCGAGTGGGAGACCTCCCAGTGCAGCGCCTCCCCTCTCTCGAACAGCCTCTCCAGAGCCAACGGCTTCTCCTCGCCGGCGGCCGCCTGCAAATGGTTAAGAGGGCGCCTGGGCGAGGGGCTGAGCCTGGGGGAGCGAGGCGAGGGGTGCTGGTGTGGAGAGCACCCTTCTCCAACGAGCAAGGACCTTCCCACTTCAGGCTGCGGCTGGGGGAGGAACTCTCTCGCCTTCGCCTTCCCTGCCGTCGACTGGAGCACACCCTCCAACGCCACCCCTCTCTCTCGCACACACACACACACCAGCCACCCCCCGCGCGCTCTCCCTTCTCCCTCCCTCTCTCCATCTCCCCCCCGCTCCTCCCTCTCTCTCCCCCCCCCGGCCTCCCTTGCGCTCTCGGCACGCACGCACGCACAGAGGCAAGTTAATGGGGAATAAAGAGGCTGGAGTCCGCGGCAAGTGCCTGCTCCTTACAAATGAGCCTCCAGGCAGCTTTTCCCACCCACCTACCCACCCACCCCCCTCCCTTGCTGCTCCACAGCCGCCGCCGCCGCCGCCGCCCGCCCCTCCGTCGAGGAAGGAGGGGCGGCCAAACGTGGCCTCTCGCTGCGTTGAGCGCGCAGGAGGAGGAGGAGGAGGAGGAGGCGTGGGGGAGGGGATTGGAGAGGGAAAGCGGAGCAGTGGCCCGTGCGCGCCTCTTGTTCCCGGTGTAATTTGCAGCCAATCATCAGTAGGTGTCCACATCCCTGCATCCTCCTCACCTCCCTGGCGCGGCTCAGCCTCTCCCTCTCCCTCCCCCCCCCCCCAACGTCTCTCTTCTCTTCTCTTCCCTCCCCTCCCCCAGCAACCACACACACGCAGGCACACACACACACAAACAGAGAGGGGGAGAGCGAGGGGGAGAAAGAGAGAGAGACTCCCCCGGCTGCGTCCCTCCCTCCCTCGCACACAGCGACTGGAGAGACGGACGGAGCGCAACGCGCAGGAAGAGGAGACCACCGAGCAGCACAGCCAAGCGCTCTCACACATTCACGCGCGCACGCACATACACACACACACAGCGCACACACACAAGCGCGCGCGCACACACACATTCAGTGCCTGCTCTTTCCTCTCTCTCCCCCTCCCTTCCCCCCTCCTCCTTTCTCTGCAACAAGGAGAGAGAGAGGAGGAAAAAAAAAAAAGAAAGCCACTTACAGGTATTTGCTTAGTGGATCGGCGTCTTTATTCCTTTCCCACCGACCCCCCTCCCTCATCACCGCCCTTTTACAGTTTGTTTACAAGTATCAAAGTTGTAATTGAGGAGCTGCCAAAGACACATCGGGATATTCTTCCTTTTTTTTCTTTTTTCTTCTTTTTTTCCACCCCCTTCTTCTTTGTGTTAGGGAGTGATGAGCAACTAATTAAAGACAGACAGGCGGGTTAAGCGTCTGCAAAATCCAAGTGTCCCCCCCAAAAATACAGAGACTGGTAAGTGATTGTTTTTGGATCTCTCTCCTTCCTCCCCCCCCTTTTCTTTCTCTTTTCTTTCTTTTTTCTCCCTTCCCCCTTCCTGTTATCTCTCCTCTCCTCTCCTCTCCCCCCCCCTTCTTGTGGTCCGCTGGGGTTGTTAAAGTAGATGAATGCTAGGCTTGGGCAATAAAAGGCGCTGCTGTATTAATTTATTAATTAATCTGCACCAGCCCCTCCTCCTGAATGTTAAATATGACCTTTGATCTCTCTGTCTCTAGCAGGAGCAGATATGCAATATTGAACATGTACAGTCACATTGGCTTAAGCAGCGAGTAGATCGCAGTCTCTTTAGCTGTTTTTAATTATCCGGGTTTTTTTAAATTAAAAAATAAAATAAAAAAATCGCACGATAGTTTTAATTTTAAAAAGAAAAATCAATAGCTGCGTCTTAGACACCTCTTTCGCGCTCCAGAGATGCATCGATTAAACAATAATGACCTGGTTAGTGGGCACCATAATTTTCTCGTTTCTGGTAGCAGTAAACCTTGAAAGGGGATTTGGTGGTGGCGGTAAGAGAGAAGAGGCTGAAATTGTAGCAGGGGTTTCCTGGAGGGGGGGGGAAACATTTAAAATGCAACGAAAATGGGGCATAGACGTGCGTTCTGTTGAGAGCCTATGTGATATTATTATTACTCAAACATTATCACTATCTTTTCCAATGTGAGTGCATTGCCTATGCAGAACCAGGAAAACTACTTGTATTAAGTAGTTGCTGTTAATGGAAATGAAGTTATACTTTCTTTTCCTTTTTAAAAAGTAGCCTTATTTCATCCACTGAATTTTTTTGTGATTAGGTTGTTTTCGTGCGTGTTTTCAGAATAGGGAGAAGACCTCCTTGTTGCAACCAAATCCTTACAAGGAGCAGTGGTTTCAGTTTTTCCCCCTGATGTAAAAATGCAGAGGTGGCTCTAGTGTGATTAGGGTCTTTCCCTGATTAAAAGATGCATGTTGGTCCCTATGTGGCAGACAAGGCTGATGTGACTTTTCTTTCTTTCTAGATTTGCTCTCATAATCTGGATTAGTTTACCTAAAACCCTGCTTTTCAGTCTATCCCAGCAGTTAAATGACGAAGTCCCCCCCCCAAGCTAGTAGGATGGGCTAGAAATGGTTCATTAGTCTAATTATGACTGTAATTAGTATAATTGATAACTATTTTTCAACTGTAGGAATCAGGCATAAAACTGTACTGGGGTCCTTTCTTGGTGTCTCTGGGGGACCTTATATTCTGTTTACAAGTGAGAAAAACAGGGGAATGTTGCAAGTAAAAACATTGTTTGGTGAGAGGTGGAACCACATTCTGGATGACAAAGATATATATTGTGTCCAGTTGGGTTTTTGGTTTGTTTTACTTCCTTAAGGTTGGAAGAGTGTACTTCTCCCCGTGTTACAAACTAATACGCCCTCTCTGATATTGGATGGCCTATGTGAAATAAAAACAAAACCCCACAACCCATATGGGAGTAGGTAACCCACAACAAGGGGTATACCTTGCAATCTTTTTTAAATAAGACTGATAAAGTGTATTTGGGAGGTGGTGCGTGCCTCCTTGATATCTATCTAGATTTTTTTTTACATAGCGTCCCTGGCTTGAAGGTTGTATAGCATGTTAAGTGACTGCGTGGATATTCAGTCCCCTTGCAGCTGCAGGATCTCATACCCAAACCTGTGAAATTGCCTTGCATGTGTGTGTATAAATATATACCCCCCACCTCAACTCAGTCCCTTTATTATTTACTTAATTTGGGGGGGCTGGGCAAGGACCTTGGCTCCCCCTCTACCAAAGAGACCTGATCTAGGGACCCTGCAACACAGCCAGCTGTGATTCAAACTGATGACACCCCCCTCCCCCAGATTCAGAAAACAGTTCCTGCTAATCCTCTAAAGAACCAACTAGGTTAAAACAAAACAAAATCTCGATATTCCGACGGAGGAAGGTCGACTCTTGGCGGCATTGTGCTTCCTCCTACTTTTTAACGCCTGAACAGACTTTCTTCTTCTCCTCCTCGCGCTCCCTTTGCTCACCCCCCCCCCGCCCCCCGCCTGGTTTTCTCCTCCCGAGCCCGCTGCTCTCCAGCCCGGTCTTGCCCTGGCAACCCGGCTCGTTCACACATTTCCTAAAGCTCCGATGCCCTCTGGTGAGAGGATTGGGAGCCCTTTCCCACCCCTCATTTGCATGTGTTTAGCACTCCGGTTGCCCCTTCTCCCCTGGCATTTGTCAGCCCGCCCTCCCCTCCCTCCCTCTCCCCAGCTATTAAGGCATTTACCGCGGGGTGGGATTGGAGGGGGCGGCGGCGGAGGAGGAGGGGGGTGGAGGAGGAGGAGGAGGTGAAGGGAAGGTGGCCGGAGAGCGAGGAGGCACCGTCGGCTGCTGGGCTGGGATCAGGTCTTTATTGATTGTTATGCAAACGAGCTGGGGTGACTGACGGGCCCCGTCTCTCCCCGCAGCGTGTGTTGTGTGGTGTCTTTTGAACACAACAAAACAAAAAACCCTCGCACGCACAGACAGTCCTCTCTCTCGCGCGCGGATCCTCTTTCCCTCCTTCTGCGTAGACTTTCCCCCCGAAATGACTTTCTTTCTTTCAGTTGCGACGGTTCCCGGGGAGGACGACGACGACGACGACGATGCAAAGGAAGAGGCTGCCTGAGAAGAGTTCGCCGTGTGCCGAGATGCCCCCCCAAGAGGATTAGAGGGCAGCGCTTCCCCCCCTTCCCTCCCCCTGACCCCCCGGGCTACCCAGCACCCGGCCCGGCCCCCCCGACGGCTCCCGTGGCCCTCCTCCCCGCCCTGCCCTTCCCTCCCCTGGCCCTCCCCGGCCCCCCCTTCCTCTCCTCGCCCCCTCCCCCCTCCTCCTCCTCCTCCTCGTCCTCCTCCTTCCCGCCCACCCTGTTGCCCCAGGCCCACCCGCACCCCCACCCTCACCCTCACCCCCACCACCCCCACCCCCTGGGCACCATGAACACCAACGTGTGCGTGGAGACGGGGCCCCCCGCCGAGGCGCCGGGCCTGCCCAAGGAGAACCACCTGCCCGACGGCGCCCTCAACAGCCTTGTGGATTACAACTCGGAGATGGAGAGGTACCGCTCCTTCGCCACCTTCTACAAGACCAACGGCGGCGCCTTCCCGCAGGCGGCCAAGATCGCGCGCATCACCACCCCCATCTTCCCCAGCGCCGCCGCCGCCGCCGCCGCGCGCATCGGCATGTCGCCCTGGAACTGCGACACGGCCACGGCCGCCGCCGCCACCGCCATGCTGTGGGGCAGCGGCGCGGGCGGCGGCGGCGCGGGCGTCGGAGGCCCCGCCAACCCGGCGGCGGCCGTGGCCGGCGGAGTGGCGGCCCGCAAAGCCGCCGCCGCCGCCGCCGCCTCCTCCGCGGCAGCCGCCGCCGCCGCGGCAGCCGCCGTGGTCTCGTCGTCGGTGTCGTCGTCGTCGTCGTCGTCGCTGCACGCCGCCGGCCGGAGCGGGGGCGGGGGCGGCGGCGGCGGCGGGGCCGGAGCCAGCGGCCTGCACCACCGCGGCGGCGACTCCCAGCAGCGCCTAGGCAAGCCGGGCTGCGCGCCGGCCGAGCAGGCCTCGTTGCAAATGGCCAACAACAACTTCCTCTCCACCTTGGCGCCCGAGCACTGCAGACCTTTGGCGGGCGAATGCATGAACAAGCTCAAATGCGGCGCCGCCGAAGCGGAGATAATGAATCTCCCCGAGCGCGTGGGGACTTTTTCCGCTATCCCGGCTTTAGGGGGCATCTCATTACCTCCCGGGGTCATCGTCATGACAGCCCTGCACTCCCCCGCCGCAGCCTCCGCAGCCGTCACAGACAGCGCGTTTCAAATTGCCAATCTGGCAGACTGCCCGCAGAGCCATTCCTCCTCCTCGTCGTCCTCCTCCTCCCTGGGAGCCGCCGGAGGAGGAGGAGGCGGAGGGGGAGGCGGGGGCGGAGGAGGAGGAGGAGGAGGAGGCGGCGGAGGCGGAGGCGGAGGAGGGGCAGGCAACCCTGCCAAGAAGAAGAGGAAAAGGTGCGGGGTGTGCGTGCCCTGCAAGAGGCTCATCAACTGTGGCGTGTGCAGCAGTTGCAGGAACCGCAAAACGGGACACCAGATCTGCAAATTTAGGAAATGTGAAGAGCTAAAGAAAAAACCTGGCACTTCGCTAGAGGTCAGAGGCGATGATTTCTTTCTTCCCAGCCTGCCGCCGTCCCTCGTGAACCCCCTTCCCCCGCCGCTCCAGTGCTTCTTGTCTAGTTTCAAGATGCAGCATCCCTTCTCTGAAGCCTCCTTCAGGTTGTGAGGAGGTGGGGAGAGAGAGAGAGAGAGAGAGAGAGACCCCCCCTGCCCTCTCTCCCTCGGCCCTGCTTGGGCCTCTCCACACACACAACACAGGCGCAAGCCAGCCCCCCCAGCCCCCTCCAGCCACTGGTTTTTGGATCGCCCAGGAACCCAGCTTGTCAAAAATAGGGTGGCAGGTCCCCTGGAATAAATCTATGGCAGGGGACTTTGAGGGATTTTTATCCCGCTTTTCGTTTTCTTATTTTCTTTTCTTTTGGTCCTATGGAAAAGGGAAAATAAAATAAAATAAGGGTGGTGGCGGGTGGAATCAGGAAGCCCCCTAACTTTTGTTATGTGGAAATGAAAAGAGAAAAGTCTGACATAATCATTTAACATCAGAGAAAAGGAATTTTTTATATATTAAAAAATCATTATATGAAGATTAAAAAAAAAAGAGAAACACTTATACACAAGTTGAGCTTATTACACTATAAATTGATCTGAACAAATCCTGTATATTTTTTCTGTTGCTATAAAGAGTTCTGTCTGGTGACATGTAAACTATTTTTTACTTATGTGAAACCAATGGTGAAGGGTGACTCTTTTGAAAACCTGAAATATTTTTTAATGCACATGAAGCATTTATTTTTAAGTTTTAAATTGTGGCCATTTGGAGGGACCCCCCCCCCATTGTGTGTGTGTGTGCTGTTTGGGTTTTGTTTCATTTGGAGGTTAGGGCAAAAAACTTTTTTTTTAAGTTGACCCCCAATTTTACCATTGTCATCAGTTCGGAACAAATTAATAGCTAGCTGATTTTTTAGGATGACTTTTTAGGGGTGACTTGGTGTTAATCAGATGCAAGGAAACGTTTGGTGGTAAAGATAAAGCAGCTGGTGAATTGGGCTAAGAATAACATACTTTTTTTGCAATGCATCCTTACCAAAAAAAAATTAACCCTTTTGCGGTATGTTTTACAATTTGATAAAGTACATCTATGACTGAAGTTATTATGTGTGATTGAAATGTATATACATTTATTTTTAAAAAGAATCTTGTCCTCAGAATTGACAATGTATCACAAAGCTGTAAAAGACAAGTTTCCCAGTTTGGTATACAACACATAAACAACAGCCAAGAGGGGATGTTGTGGAAATTGCAGTTCATGTATTTAGTCTAGCAGAAAGGGGTGTGGGAAGGAAAAAAAAATGTGTAAAATGACTAATGGTATTATTTTTAGATGGAGGAAAACAAGAGGAAAGACTTGTAATCATATTTAAACCCCTGTCATTATTAAAATTATAGTGTTGCTGGTTAGATGAACATATCGGAAGAGACTGTGTGTGGCTGGGGAGAGCTGAAATGGTACCAAAAGTTCTTTATAGGCTGAGAGATGTAAAGCAGGGATAAGGAACCTGTGGCCTGGGCAGGGTCAATGGCCAGGTAAGATGGGAGACCTGTTGCTCAACAACACCTTGCAAGGCCACAGGTTCCCCAGTCTTAATGTGAAGTCACCCAAATTAGGAACTTGGTGAGACTCGCAACTGTGACCAACAGGAGTTCTATAAATGGATACATTTCACTGGCATTAAATGTTACCACTAAGTTAAAAGTTCTCATTTAAAAAAACAACCAACCAACACATGATGATCTTTTTTTTTTTTTTTTTACTTTGCCCTTTGCAAGATTGAACTATCCTTTTGGAAAGTTTAATAACTCAGGCTGCAATCCTGTGCACACTTTCCTGAGAGTAAGCCCCATTGAACGCAGTGGACCTTACCTCTGCATAAACATGCATAGATTGCATTTGTCATTCCTTCTTCATTTCCCATTGCTGCTTATTGTGCATATATGATAAATGGATGTCACATCAATGCAACACACTCTGTGGATTACGCTTCAGATGGTAGAAATCGGTTGTATATAGATTTGCCTGTTATTTTTGGTTGCGAATGCACTCCTGTTTATTTCATAGAACATTTCAAAGAATGTATATTGTGATTTTTACAATAAACGGTAAATGCTGGATTTGAACACTAAACCATAACCAAAAATAATTTATTTTTCTCTTCCTGGTGGCAGTAAATGTAATCTTTGCAATTCTGTGATACTTCTCCGTAGACAATGTGCCCCCCCCCATTCAGTTAGTTTAGTTATGTCTTTGGAAAGGGTGCAGTCCTAAGCACATTTACTCAGGAGTACGCAACATTGAAAACCATGGGACTTACTTTAGAGTAAACCTAGGGAAGAGAGGGCTGAATGTCTCATTCAGATTAGTGGGAATACTTTGGTAATGATTGAAGTCCCATTGCATTAAACTGATAGGGAATCTAATCCTATGCATGTTAACTTCGAAGTCTATCCCACTATGTTCAGTGGGGCTTATTCCTAAGTAAGTGTGTGTAGGCATTGTGGCCTTAGCAATGAACTACATGGTTGTCTTGGCAAATGCATGTTTCCAAACCCATATTTGCTAAAATAATGGGAATGTTGGAGGTAGGGAAAGAGGTGCTTAACCCTTCCTGCACCAGCAATTTTTTGCCTGCAAATACCCTCACCCTGGTTAAGAGAACACTGCTTAGGATGCAATGGAAGGGGATTTGGCAGCAAAATGTGAAGACATAAGCACTTCTTCCTATCTTCTAGTTTTCCTTACATTCCTACAAAAGTGTTGCGAGGTTTGAGACACAGGGTAGGGGCTTCAGAATTCGTTCATGCCTTAGTCGCAGCTGAACATTTTTGCTGGGCTGAGGCCAGGTCTGCTTTCAACAAGTCTGCAATCTTTTGAAAAGCAGCTTGTTTTGTGAACTTTTCCTAAACTTTATAGCCCCACCCCAAGTACTCAGAAATAAGCCCCAATGAATTTAGTTGGCTTTGCTTCCTAGCAACGATGCTCAAAACTATACCATAAAGTACGGTTGTAATGTAGCTTTGGGGATGTAAATCCTGCAGGATTATTGATCTGTCCAATCAATGAGGCAGTGGGTGGAAACTGATTTATGAATGAAGATTTGGCAGGTGTCTCTAGGTACATTTGATGGACTCTCTGTTTGCTGGACAAAGAAAGCCCTGTACCTTCAAAAATTGCCCAAGCATGTCATATGAGATCATTGCATATTAAAACTGCTTAATAGCTATGGCTAGTAAAAATGCATGGGTTTAATAGTACTTCCTTAACTTTTGTTGTTGTTGCTTGTTTCCTATTGACACACACACTGTGCTGTTACACCTGAACTAGAAGAAAGGAACCACCCCCTTCTAACTAGTTACCAATAGTCATCCACTTCTGTGGATTGTAGCCATTCAGTCACAAAGGATATCATTGCATGTGACTAATATCCATATAGGCACATTACTTGTCAGTTAGAAAGAAGTTTAAATCGACTCATTTTCTGTTCGAGTTAGGTCCACTATCCCCCCCTTATTTTTCCTTTCCCCTTCCTCCCCCCCTTTTTGTTTTAATTGGATAATAAAGAGTGACAGCATGACTGCTTAAAGCTCATGTGCAGCAACACGGGTCTGGTTGTAAGGCAACCAGCTGGAAGCATGTCAGAGACTGACAGGGCCTACAGGACTGAACTGACGCCTCCACAGCGGTTGCAGGTGGGTGAGAATAGTCTCCCCGCTGAACTGGCTTCTCAGGCTGAGATTGGCTCATGGTGTCTGCCAATCAACGCTTGGGCCAGCGGTGAATCGCTGCAGTCTTGACGGGTTGCTGTCTGAAAGGAGGCTGAAAAAGTAGGGCTCTTCAGTTCTGTTGTGTGTTTTGAAAAAGCTCTGAATGGTGTTTCCCAGTTAGCATAAAATGCACCCTACCTTGCCTGGAAAACCTGGACATGCGTGAAATGGAAGCTACAAACAATGTATTCCATCCTCCAGTCAAGCTTCTTCCTCCCCTGCTTTTTCTCCTTTATATTAATAGAACTTGATTTTAATACAGTTACAGCTCCAAGCCAAATGCTCTGGTGTGCAAGCAGAGACTTTGGTGTACAAAGAGAACTATCTGAGAGGAAGGATTTCCTATTCACTTCAATAAACTCTGGATATTTTGCTCACATAAGTCTTTTGCATCTATGAAATGGTCCCCAGCTCTAAAGCAGGGATAGGGAACCTCTGGTCCTCCAGGTGTTGTTGGACTCCAAATCTCATCATCCTTGGCCGTTGGCCCTGCCAGCTGGAGCTGATGGGGAGTTGAATTCCCACAACATCTGGAGGGTTACAGATTCCCCATTCCTGCTTTAAGCTTGCTGAGTTTAGAATTGTAGCAATGAAGTTCAACCCTGCTTCATGTTTGCATCAGCATGTTTTCCTGGGACATGGGAACATTGACAATATAGAATGTTTTGTGACACTGTGCTATGGTACACCTTCTAAAGGTATGCAGGAGAAGCAAGTCTTGGGGCTTCTCTTACCCCTCTCTTATGCAGAGAAGTCCGCAAAAGTTTGTAACCACTTTAATTTGTGTTGCTAGCCACATACCTGGGCAATTCATTTGCCCATTGTTTACACCTACCAGGGCAAGTCACTTGTGTTAGTTAGTGGAAGAAATCAACTCTCTTGTTCACAGAAAAAGATACTGTTGGTCACTTGGAGGCATTTCTTATAGCCACAAGAAGATCAAAAAGTTTCCATCTTCAGATCTTTGTATTTTATGCATGACCCATAAGCTTTTGAAGAAAGAGTTGCCTCTGTGTGTGTGTGTGTGTGTGTGTGTGTGTGTACACACACACACACACACACACACACACACAAATCTGATTTCATTTTTCTTACATAAATCTCACCCAAAGAGCACTTAGTGACTGAGTGATTTTTAAAAATGTAACATAATAATATGAAAATTTCAGTGCATGCAATTAATAGTAGCAAATGCATAAAATAAGATTGATGTCATGTAGAGCCCTGTGTATTCACACCCATCCACAGTGTTCATTTAGATTTACGGTATGTTTAAAAAGACATAATCATTATTTATCCAGAGAGACTACTTATTTGCCTCCCATTAGTGTACATTAATATAATTTCTACTGTAAATTATAGACTAAGGGGCATGGCCAACATTGCCTCTCTCACACTTTGAAAAATCAAAGGGTCTGCTTCCACTTCATTTTGATTGCCATTATTTTACATTTTGCCCAATGTTATTGATGTTACCAATAAGACACCCACATTTGCCCCATTTTGCTTTCCAAACCAGTTCCTGTAGTATAGGGCTAAGACAGGCAATCACGTATTGAGCCATAATGTTTCAAAACAGATTCTTGAACAAAATGATTATGGTCATATTAAACCTCCATGTTGTTAAATATCTAATTTTGGTTATTAAATATTTCACTATGGCAATTTATTCCAAGTATTAAATCTTTTTTAAGGCTTCAGTTCTAAACACATTAAAAAGTAAGCTCCATGATAACTTCCAAATATGTTCCATAGGAATCAATGGGACTGAACTTCCAAGCTAGGATATGGCCTCACTTCAGAGTGCAGGACCATAGTTTTTTGTTTTTATTAACACTGAGGAACATAACTGCTTTTATTTATACCAACGAGGTATTTGAAAAGGAGTTGACTGAGAACCAGAATTTGACCTACTGACTGAAATGAAAGTAGCAGCAGTCTCTGACCCTTCAAAATGTAGCATCATCTGCTGTAGCCACTAGGGAGGGGAAAGGTCCTGTAGCTGGTGTTACACTGTCTGCTCCTTGATTTTCTGGGGAGTGGGAAGGTTGTTAATGCAACTCCACTGAGCTCTGTGGATAGGGATCAATTAGGAAGAGTCTCAGAGGGGATATTTCCCCCTTTTGCCTTTCCGTAGCTGTAGATTGCATTCTGTGATGGCAATCAGCTGTGCAGGGAGATTATGGGAGACGAAAATGGAACAGGCTGCTAACATGATTAGGGTAGCTAACTGGAAATCAGCAGAAAAGCTGGTCTGCTTTCTGGCTGCTAGGCTGTGCCACAGGGAGAAAAATATTCAGCCAACACACCTGTATTTGTTTGGTGTTCTGTCTTGATTTGCGCTACTTGAAACCATGTAAAAAGGCAAGTCACTGGAACATAGGGCCTCCTGCTCAGCCTCATATTCCAACATTTTTAGATCATTCCTGTTAGTGAAAGTTTCATTATAACAGAATGTGCTGCTGTATTGGCCGGATTCTACCCAATTGGGAGGCACTTCCAAATGACCAGTTTATTGAAGAATCACCTTCATTTGTTCGCAGGGCATTTAGATGACACTGCCTGTTTAATGAGCATTCACTCTGATTTGTTTGCGGGGAGGCTAGACGATGTTCTGTCTAAGCATTTCTCCGTCATTTTTCTTCTCGCAAAAAGTTATTTTTGGGAAACAGGTTGGTTGCGTAAGAACTCCAAGTCATCTATAATGGTAGAGTCTGTCTAGCATGCCCATAGCTCAGTTGGTAGACTGGTAGACTCTTAATCTCAGGGTTGTGGGTTCAAGTCCCACATGGGGCAAAAGATGGCATCACTGCATGGGGGTGGACTAGATGACCCTCAATGTACCTTCCAACTCTATGATTTTTGCTGGTTTGTGATTGGATACCACCTGGAAATAGTGACAGCCTGGAAATGCCCTTGGTATTATAACTCAAAACAGGCGTGGTAAATCTGTGGCCCTCTAGATAATGTGGGACTCCAACTCCCATCAGCACTGACCATCAGCCATGCTGGCTGGGGCTGATGGGTGTTAGAATTCAGCAACATTTAGGGGGCTACATCCTTGAGCTAAAATGCATGTACCTTAGCTGTTGTAGAGTTAAGTGTTTTGTCTGTCAAGTGCTAACCCAAACATGGATTGGTGTACGGTTGGGCTCCCCACCCCCCTTAAATTGGGTACTTGTATTTTTTAAAAAAATAATATTTATTACTTTTAAAGCTTACAAAAAAGAAAAGGAAGAAAGAAGACAAAAGAAAAAAAAGAACAAAAAAGAGAAAAAACAATACAATACATAAACAATACAAAACACAACCTTAACACATTAAACTAACACAGTAAACTAAACCAAACAAAAATAAAACAATTTAAAAACATACATCATACCTTTTCCATATTCTATCTTTCATTCCCTTGTATCATTGACCTTCTCTCACCTCCCTCTTTGTATTCCACTTCCATTAATTGTTTCAGCAATTCCTTTCCATCTTTCTCTATTTTCTATCATATAAGTGTCTTAACATATTTTTAATCTTATTTCCATTAAAATTAGTATACTTATTTAAGCTTAACTCCTTATAGCATTTCAGCTAAAGCCATAAAATTTCCTTCCAACATTTTTCTATCACTCATTAATTTTACAGTATTTCTATATATAGACTTTAAATTTCCAATCTTCTTCCACCATCTCCTCTCCCCAGTCTCAGACTCTACCAGCCACTTCCATCAACTCCATACAGTCCATCAACCTGGAGATCTTATGTCCGAGGCTCTTAACTCTTTCCCATGTCCCTTCTGCCAGTCTTCTTCATATTCTTTGATGTTTATTCCTTCTCGACAGGTCAGCCAGATTTCCATAATTAAAACTAGGATCCATAAAGCATTTCCGGTCATGTTTCAAAATTCCTCCAAATCCAAAGGCCCCCAGAACTCCAATCTCCTCCTGACACAAGGCATATTCCAAAAGTCAGTTAATCCCTGCATAGAGGGATCTTTCCAACTTTCCTTTTCTAGTCCAGGCCAGGCTCCAATCTTCAAAATCTGACTTTTTCTAGTCTCAATCATAAAGGGCCTCAACTTGTAGTCCTCAGTTTGCCTCTGTAAGGCTAAGGCTCCCCCTTGTATTTCTTTAGGTTCGACAAGAGCAACTTTCTCCTTCTCCTTTTCAGCAATTTGTCCTGTTGAAATAGATTCCTGTGCCAAATCCTGAATAATTTCTGTATTGGTGCTCACTTTTGGTTCCAAAATGTCAATTTTAGTAGTCATAGCATCCATCTTTTTATGAAGCTGTTCCAACAAGTGGCTTATCTTAGAAAATGCAGTCCATAAGGCTTCTCCTGTCAACATTCTTGAATATCCAAGGTCAATCTCTAGTTCTCACAGTTCTTATCAAGCAGCTGGAGCTTTCCCAGCTCCAGTCTTGTAACAGTTTCAAAAGCTCCCTCTAGAGGGGAACAGTCTCCACTTGTATCAATCTTTTCCAACACAGATCAAAAAGTAAAGATAGTTTCAATTTTCAGATACTTTCCCTCCCTTTTAAACGCAGAAGTGGACAATGGAAACAATATATTTCTCTTATTTAACTGACTTTCAACATCCGTTCTCTTTGCTGTCAATGAACTCTCCCGAAACGTCAATCACTGGGAGCCCGTTCCCAGGTTCAGAGCAGTGGTAATTTAATTTTAACCACCCTCTCCTGCAGGATACACAGTCCAAAATTTCCCCCCTCTTCTCCTGCTTCCAAGGGGGGTCTAATAATTTCAATCGATGGAAGTTTAATCCTTTACATAAGGCTTTCCGAGACCTTAACTTGTAAGCTCTTTGCTTCAGTCTATTTACAAAAGGGGAAGGCGGACTTCCTGTTTTGAACCTTCCCCATTCGATGCCAAATTAAGATATTTAAAGATCCAATTTTCCGTTTTACTCACGGGTTGTTGTTTAAAATCCAGTTATCCACAAGAAAAAGTCAGTGCTCTCCGGCAACAGCAATGTGGCTTCACTCCGTGAAAGAAGTGGTTAATTCAAAGCACTGCACCACTCACCCCACGTCGCTCCGGATCCCCAAAACAGGGTTTCCCCGCGAGTAGGGGAGGCGCAAAAGGTGCCAGCCGAATTCCAGGTTCACAAGCTTCTTCCGCCTGTGATTTCAATGGGTCTCCGCCTTCGCCGTGGCGGTTCAGACCCAACTTTCCACAGAACAAGTTCCTCCCGATCGGAGGAGCTCCGCCATTGCCAGGGGCACCAATTTGTAGTCACAAATTTCATTGTGAGCAGAGGCAGGGTTTTGTTTTATAAACCACCCAAATTTCATTTTTGTACTCTGCCTCGGCATTGTGTACAATACGTCCGTTAAAATAGTGTGTGGATCCTGAATTAATAAGCAGACTGCAGCCATTTGAGCTCACACTAAAGCTGTGCATCTCCCTACTTTCAAGGCATATTTTCTGAAATAATGAAGCAATGCCTGTGGCCATTAATGTGATGTTTGTCTCCCTCCTGAATTTAATGGGAACTGAATTCACCCTAAACTTTGACTGCTACCCAGCTTCATCAGGTTTATTATATCTTTTCATGGAACCACTGGATTTTCATTTGTGAACTTGAGATTTCTTTTGAGTTTGGGGGGGGAGAGATTCAAGAGGTTTTAAATATTGTCATGGGAGTCACTGTGCACCTGGCAATGTCAGACCAATGGATTAAGCAGCAGGATCAGATCTACAGTCTTTTTGCTGATCAGCTGTTCTAATGGCCCCTTGATCTTTAAAACCCTTAGAGGACTTGATATCCTCTTAAAGGCAGCTGAAATTTAATCCCCTCCATTCAGTTTTCTTTTTTCTCACCAATTCCTACGCATGATATTTTTCAACAAATAAAAGCAAACCACAAAAAGTACACTGCAGCATGTATAGTTGTGGGTGATTGTACTGTGTATGCATTAGTGATTATATGTAGATGTGCAACATGGAAACTTGCCCCCAACAAACCTCTTTGAAGTGAATAGGAATTTCTTTAGGAGTGTAGTTTTGTCCTGTTCACTCTCAGTTAATGTGGATGGAGTTCCTTTGGGTTTGTACACAGAAAAATGCCAAACTCTTTTATTCTGCATCTGTTTTAGAGGAAGACATAGGCAGACTTCTATTAAATCAAACTCATAGGCAATCCTATATATATATATATATATATATATATATATATGTTGGATTGCCTATGAGTTTGATGTGTGTGTGTGTGTGTGTATGTGTGTGTGTATATGTGTGCGTGTGTGTGTATATATATATATATATATATATATATATATATGAATGGAGAGAAGTCCAGAAAAGTTGCTAGCCCACAACAATTTTTAGTAGCTTGTCTGCTGGCACATCTGTTAATCAACTGTAGTACATAAATGCCCTGAAAGAAGGAAGCCAACTCCCTCCCAATTCATGAAATGTTTTGCACCAAATATATGCTGAAATTAAATGGATTTTCAGTAGACTACTTTTATAAACTGCAAGCATCTTTTCATCCCATTCCAGAAAAACTTCAGAGACTGCTCAATTGTTCTATAAGCTCATGTGTAATTTGAAAATGTATTATGTACTACCCAAAGTTTAAGTTTACATGTGAATTTAGATTCTTAGGGGGAAAAGGGAAAGACTCTATAAACTAGTGTTGTTTCAAAATGTTTGTCCAGTTCCCCACCATTCACCATCAGTTATTGAGAAAAGTAATTGCGTTTTGAAATTGTCAAAGGGAGAGAGGAAACATCAGTGAAATTCTTGTGAGGTGGCTGAGGGGTTTTTGTGAGTGTCCTTTCTGCAAGTTCTCTAATGATCTGCACTACTATGCTTTCTTCCTGGGTGCCCACACTTTGGTCAAAGCTCAGGAGAAGACACCATTAGAAAACCCCTCTTAAGTTCAGGAAATGTGGGCAGCTGGGAAGACTTCAGAGCATTGGGTGGGTGAAAGTTTAATGGAAGAAAATATACACCTTGCAACAAGCATGCTCAAAATCCCTTACCTGCTGAAATTCTAAAGGAATTTTAATGCCCCCCAAGAATGAAGCAGAAAAGTGGAAGCTACTTTTGCAGGGGAAGAAAACATTTTCAAGCAATCAGAGGACAAATTCTGGCACAACACTATTTTAAGCAGTCCGCTGACTTGGTTAGGGTTCAACAATGGATCCAGCATGGCATACAGAGTGCCCCTTCACTATTATAAAATACGATGGTTGAGGAGGATTGTTTAGTGACTCAGACAGTAAATATTATAATATAAAATCTGTTAAACACAATCTGTTCTTGCAGTTTCTGTGTGGTGCGCTGTTATGTGTTTTGAGACTCTGTCCCGCACCACATTTTAAATTATAATTTTAAAGAGTTTAGATTAAGAAGCTACTGATATCAGACTAGCTTTAATCAAGTTTGATTTTTTTGTGTTTTTTAAAGCATTTTCAAACTTTGCATATATTCAAACTTTGTCGGATATGTTGCTGTGTTCTTAAACTTTAATATAAATTTAAGATTTGGTTCCATTCTGTAGTCCTGGATGATAGCTTTTGCACCAGAGCTGAAATGCCTTTAGACATAATTCTGGACCATAACTATTACAAGAGCAAACATAATTTTATCCTGGACCTATGCGCTCACTGCATCCCCTTTCTTCTGCCATTTATGGCCATGAGCAGGAGATTGGAAGCTTCTACTTCCATTTTAAATTAACTGCAGTTTAGCATGTTTCCTGAACCCTAAACTGTGGTAACTTTTAACTATGGTTAGTTGAAGCAAGCTAGTGACATAACTAAGGATCTAACCTTGAATTGCTTCAACAAACCATTGTAAAGATAAACCATGGTTTGTTGAGTTTTGGATGACACAAGAAGTTGCTTTTAGTTTTAAGAATAAGTGAAAGCTTCTGAATAGATCCTTCCAACTGTACCAAAGGAGGGGAAGGGAGGCCAGGCTTGTTCTTATAAGGCTAAACCATGTTTTAGTGCTGTCTGAATGAGACCAGTGACTATGGCCACATTCTACAGAAAAAATTATGGACCTAAATTGAACATAAGCATATGTAGCTTTCTGTGAATCGCACTGTGCTTCTATTGCTTATATTTTGCCAGTCTGGTCTTATGTAAGTTTACTTTGTTCAAAGTAAGCTTCACTGACTTCAATGGGGCAAACTCCCAAGTAAGTTGCATAGGACCACAGCCTTAGTTAAGACAAACCAAGTTTTATCCAGTGTGTTCAATCTAGGAAAATAAGCACATGAAGGAGCCCAGCAGGATGAGACCAAACACCCACATAGCCCAGTAATTTGTTTTCACAGAGGCCAACCAGAAGTGCAGGCCATTACTATATTGTGGTAGTAAATTCCACAACTATGCTGTGTGTGAAGCATATGTGATAATTGCATCTGTTTCTTTTACTGATTGGAATTTGCCTCACTTTGTGCTTGTGACACTTATATTTGTAGTCTGCTGTAAATTAGGTACAGTTTCCTTTATCCAAATTCCCAGAGGGTCACCAGGTACACCAGACAGAAGTATGAACGGACAGAAATGTTCTTTCTGCAGATTAACATTCTTATGACTGTTTACTTTCCAGAGATGCAGAAACCGAGATTTTCAGTTTGTTTGGAATATTCATTTCACCTATATTTTTAAAAAAAGTTTTATTCATTTCAGACAGTGCATGGACTTCAGAAGCTGCATGTGTCCCAATAATTAGACATAGCAGACAAATAAGACATTATAATTAACACTGTGTCACTTTCAGTTCAAGTGAGTGCTAACCCCACCAAAGTCAGGGTTTTGTAACTTTGATGCAGAAAGTGAAGTGGCATTGGTAAACAGCCTTTCCCACATAAAATGTGAGAAATAAACACAGGGTTATATTCAACTAATTTATACTCAATATAGATCTATTGAAATGAATGACTATCTGAAGCCCATTAATATTTATGGGTCTACTGTGAGAGCTAGTGTGGCGTAGTGGTTAAGAGCGGTGGACTCATAATCTGGTGAACCGGGTTCGCATCCCCACTCCTCCACATGCAGCTGCTGGGTGACCTTGGGCTAGTCACACTTCTCTGAAGTCTCTCAGCCTCACTCACCTCACAGAGTGTTTGTTGTGGGGGAGGAAGGGAAAGGAGAATGTTAGCCGCTTTGAGACTCCTTCGGATAGTGATAAAGTGGGATATCAAATCCAAACTCCTCCTCCTCCTCTTCTACTGTGAGTAAATGTTAGTTGAATGCAACTCATATCATGATCCACCCATCTCTTCTGCTCATAGAAGGACTGTGGATGTTGCCAACTAAGCAGATGAGGGTTGCAAGAGAAAAACGACCCCAAATCCATACATACTGTTAAGTTTGCACAAGTTATTTGCTTTGCACAAATGCTTAAGACTTTTTAATGGGCCACTAGATTTTTTAAAAATGATGTAGCAGACACGGGGAACTTGAGGCTTCCAGAAGTTGTTGGACACCAACTCCATCAACCCCAACCAGCATGACCAGTGATCAGGGAGTGATGGGAGTTGTCATCCAGCAATATCTGGAGTACCACAGGTTCCCCATCCCTATTTTACAACCTATGTATTCCTTATATGCCATGTTTCTCGTATTGATGCTGCACTATGAGTACCCCATTTGCTTGCACAAGCATTCATAGAACATCAGTAATATATTTCCTCTGTCCGTTCATTTTTCTTCAGATCCAACCCAATAGCAGCCTTATGTGATATTTGGCACATGTGTGTGTGTTGGTCCCAAAGTGGTTTCCTATGTTCTTAGGAGTGGTTAAACCAATTAGTTTACTTCTTTGAGTTAATCTGGATGAAAGTTACAGTATTAATTCTTAAGAGTCTTCTGCTATTTTAGAATGCTATCTTTTCTTCTATTTTTCTTCATTAAGGTTTGCAGGCTGCACACAGTTTTATTTATTTGTTTTGTTTATTAAATTTCTATGCCTCCTTTCACCCAAAGATGATAGGGCAGTTTACAATATAAAACACAAAAAATATATAGCATAGTAACAAACAAAAACAATACCCAGTTTTAAAGGCCATAGATTTATTTTATGTACAAATCCCACTGATATTTGTGGGATTCACACATAGCTCACTGGGAAGAGACTGGCAGCTGAGGAAGCACAAACACTAGTAAATTTCAACATTTCTATCCTTCTAATTACATATAGAAGAGCAGAACTTGGTTGATATATTTAGCAGTATGCAAAATTTACTGAGTTCTCTTCCCCAAGTCAATGGATGGTTTGCTTAAATAAGCAAAGAGGTCTTGACTGTCCTGTAGTGAATTGGAAAGCCTTCCCATGTACTATACAATATATTTGGCTTTTTATAAAGTTGTGCACTTCAAAGTTGTGCCCTCTGAGCTGCTCTACTTACTAAAGTCCCAGTGTTTTCAATAAGACTTATTTCTAGGTAAGTGTGCATAGGATTGCATTGTGTGGATTTTTTAAAAATACGTGCTAAACTTGGCCTTGGAGTTGTCTGAGATGTGAGGGGGTTATTATTTTGTAAATTGTAGCTGTGCAATAGGCTGCTTCAAAAGAGAACACTTCTTATCAAGGTTGTTGAAATCAGGGATACAAGTTATCAATGAATGACAATTTTTGTCTGGGACGTAGCAGGGAGAGAAAGACTTAACCCCACTGCTTAGGCTCCAGGTTGCTCATGTCCCCCTGCAGTTGCTATTTGCATGACAAGCTACATTCTAGCAATTAACCTCCATATGGTTTGGCCCTAAATAGATCAAGTGGCTCCTATTCAGCATTCATCCTGATTTGCTTGCACTAACCTTATGCCATGCTTAGATGGTGTCTGGTCTTCGCTAAGCATTTTTTTGGCTGGTTGTGTGGCAATGAGCATTAATCATGCATGCATCCTTTTTTCTTGCAGGGGGGTTACATGTCTTCTTGTTAATCATTTGTTCATCCCACCCTTTTCAGTGCATTTCACTGTCACTTTTCAAACTGCAAGAAGTTCATTTATTAGAAAAAGTGAATTTGTTGTGTTAAAGCAACAGAGCACTTTATTCCACTTCAAACGCATAAATTTAAAGTTCAGGTATGCACATGAAGCCTTCCTGCAAGACAGTGACAGTCTGGAGGCCTTTGAGGCAAGTTTTAGAAGCAATAACACACAGCAATGATGATTAGGTATTGTTCGCTATGTTTCTTCTGGAGTTGTTTCACCCAGTTACATTTGCTACTTCGAAACACTACAAAAGTAGCCACAATGTATTATACATTCTTATCCATGACTGATTCGCAACATGTTGTGGGTGGGATAACAAACCAAATTACCACTTGTAGAGAATAGAGTTGAATAGGGCTAATGAACAGAGATGGTCCAAAGGCCTCTACAATTGTTTGAAGGTGGGGAAAGGTTCAGACATTTCACTGCTCCAAGAAAACATGGGAATTGTAGTAAGGAAGCAGTTTGTGGGGTGGGTCAGACCCCAAAATTGTTGAGATTTTTCTAGGAACCCCCCCCCCAAATGCTGAGATTTTAAAAAGTTGTTCAGCTTTTCTTTTCTTTTCAAAAACGCCAAAATTACGAGATTTTTCAATTGACAAAGTGCCACCTTTCGGAAATTCCAGGTGTATGTCAGCCCTACACTAGACCAACATCCTGGCATGTAGGCGCACGGTTGCTTACCATGAGATGGAAAAGCAAGGCATTGGGAAAGTTGGTGCAGTGCAAACACACTGGCAGGAGTGCTGACCTCCCCACCACCTTGTCCTTCCAGTAAACAACAGCAACCCACCTGTCAGGAAGTGTAGCAGCCCTGCCACACCCCATGACCTGCTTCTGGTGAGGACATTAGGAGTCATTCTTAAAAAGATTTCTATCCTTCACATAGAATTAAGTCCCTCTTTACACTTAAGTTGTATTCAGCTCCTGCTTCTACACCAGTCCAGATATGCACAAAAACTTTCACACCTTTTGTTGGTCTGTATATTTGTGGATGTCTAGTCCCTTGGAAAGTGCATTGTCTCTGTGTTATGTATTACACACCAGGATGAACCATCAGGCCAGAACTTTTTATACATATTTGGCCAGCATGGAGTCACTACAGAGGTGACAACATCCATATTTGTACAGGTACATATAAAGAGGGTCTTCGATTCCAGTGGCTCCTTGGCTGTATTCAGCCTGCTTGAAATTGGAGTTTGCAGTCTTCATATGTGTTTTACACCCTAATTCAAAAAGGGAAAGGTGTTGGCAAATTCTGACCAGATAGAGCCACTGTCAGCCTCATTGCCACCAACTCATCAGCTCAATGTAGGGCTGCCAGGTCAGAAGAATCCCAGACTTTCAAGGACCAAATCTGAGACGTAGGAGTAGTCCTTGCTGATGTCATGGGAGCTGGCCCTGGTGATTCTTCCTCTGCACTTTCTCCCACCACTGAGTCCTGGAGACAGAGGTTAATTGGGAGAGAGCAGGAGGGAGTGGAGTGGGGCAGACCCTGTAGAGAGTCCGTACAATGATTTGCAGCCAGCTCCTCAAGCTGAAGCTTGCAAGCCACACACATAGTCTTCTTAATAATAAAAAAGAGATTTTTAAAAATATTTTTTTGCCCACCTGGAGATTCAAGCCCTCCTCCTGCCTCCTGGAGTGGTTCAGGCAAACCTGGAGACTTCAGCTCAGGCCTGGCAATCTTAGCTCAATGTGCTTTCTTATTTGCTAGCCCTCCCATAGTTCTTTCAAGGAGCATCTGAGACAAATGTAAACATGTAATCTCCACCAAGATTGTGGAATCTCCCTGCTCCTTCCCTGCTCAGCAGGATATCTAAGCCCCCACAGCAGGGGCTTAGGTCCTAATATCTATTTCTATTTTCTTTCCTCTCTTGTCCTGGAGTAAGGTAGTTTTGGAAGAGAAGCTTCTTCTTACACGTCCATGTTGCTGGGGACCCTAATCTCCCAAGGGGTGGTTATTTCGGCTATGTTTATTCAATCATCTAACTCAGCCTTCATCTCCAGAAGATGTGCAATCCACTAAATATTTATTTTTGTTTCAAAGGGTCGGGTCAAATGCTTTGGGTGCAATCCTGCTTCTACTCCAGGAGCAACCAAGCAACTGACCCAGGCTGCAATCCTATGCACATCGTATTTAGCAGGGTAAGTTTCATTGTATGTAGTGGAATATGCTTCTGAGTAGAGATGCCTAGCATGGTGCTGTCAAGGGATTCTCAACAGCTCATCTTGTAGTGAAGCTGCTCCATTCAGGCTGTCCTTCCATATGAAAAGAAACAAACACATATTAAAAACAACTCCTAGATGTCAAGGAAAAAATGTTTCAGCCTAGACAATGTGACATAATTAATTTTCCATGTCCCTGATTCCCTACCCTGTTGGAGGAACAGCCAAGCTTGCAGTTCCATGCCTGCAATCTGAAGTGGTACAGCCCAGAAACAATTTGATCTGTGATGAGTGGTTTGCCTAGAGCTAAGATGAGGAATCTGTGGCCATTGAACGTTGTTGAACTACAATTCCCATCACCCCTGACCATTGGCCATGTTCAGGCTGGGGCTGGTGGGAGCTGAAGGGCTACAGGCTCCACACCCTTGACATAGTCTCACATCTGCATGAGTAAGACAGAACTATGGTGACACCAGAATACTTTCGGCATGTAGAAAACAGTGTTCTAGACAGAAATAAACAAACCAGCTATATTCCTTTGAATGATGAGGACTTCCAATGCTTCTCTTTTTGCAGTGATGTTAGCAATCATGTTTGAAAGAGGTCGCCCTGCTCTCTTCATCTTTATAAAGGAGATGTGGGCAGGCTTAGGTCAGAGTACAGTACTTTCCATTTGGTGCGAGTCTTTTTCAGCACAGTGCCTTCTTTATAGCTGGTAAAGTGATGCAAACTTATTTGACTAATTATAAACAATAGCCATGGCTATTGCCTTATATAGATAAGCACAACTGTGCTTTATACCCCTATATTGTTACAATGGAGTGTGCTCTTTTTTGAGGTAGTAAAACAGAAGGTCTGTAACTGTTTTCACAAAAGATATTGCTTTTTTTTTTTTTAAGTTTCTCCATGTCTGTAATGTAGGTGAATGTGAGACTGGCATTTCTAGAATGCCCTTTTGGCCTAAAAAGATCTCTCATGCTTTCCATTCTGCAGCAGCAAAGTCTGCATGCTGTTTCTATATGTATTTTTCACATTTGTATCCATCCTACCTTCAAGGGGCTGACACTATAAGTAGGGCATTATTACAAGATTAGGCAAAGTGCAACTAGATGCAATGTGTGAGATCTGCAATTAGGACCTCCCACAATGTTAAAATATCACTACATGGAGAGAGGTGGTGGGAGATACCTTTTCTCCCACACTATTTTACTGGTTAAAATCACTCCCTAAAGTTGTCATTTACCCAGAGGGAAACTTTCAGGAATCATAGTTAGTGTAAAGTGGCTTCTTATGCTCCGAAGTCAGAAAACTGCTCCCTCTAAGTTCCGTGTAGTCTGCACTTACTAACAGTAGTTTTCCAGGTCCAAATGTCCCAGGTTCAGTCCACGAAGTCTCCAGCTAGGGCCAGGAGGGAACTCTGTCTATAATCCTAGACAGATGCTGTGAGTCAGTGCAGACAGGACTGAGTTAGATGGACCAATGGTCTGACTCTGTATAAGGCATCTTCCCAGCTTCCTAATGGTGTTTCAGACAGGAAGACTTTCCTACCTTCAGATGGCAGGGGTTGAACCTGGAAGCTTTTGCATACAAAGCAGATGCGCTGCTACTGAGCTGTAAGAAACTGGATAAATATTTACCCGCAGAGCAAAGAATAGCTTCAGGGTGGCTTTAAAAAAAAATAATAATTGGGGAAGTAGCACTGTATGTGTTGTGAGGAGGGGGGTGCATAAACCCTCCTTCCCCAGCACTGCACTCCTGATCTGATTCTCCTCTCCCTCACCTATTATTATTTTTTAAAAGCAACCATGGGAAATCTGTTATTAGATCTGTCACATCTCGTTACACCCTGAGTGATGGTGACTGTCTGATTCATGGCTGAGCAGGGATTTGAACCAAGTCCAAGACCCTATCTACTACATCAAGCTGGCTCTCATTCACACAGACGGCAGGAGAGTGGCTCAAAGGTTCATTTGGACTGAGAATTGTGTGTGAAAATGGACCCCTTTGTCTTTGAGCATATCTGCACCAAGAATCTGAGCACGTTTGAGTGTTGCAGTTTCCCCCATGGAACCCAAGGAGTTACACCTTTGCGAAGGGTCAGCTGTTCCAACAGAATTCTTCTAACCATACTTACTACAGCTCCCAAGTTTCCTAGGGAACTAATGAGAGAAAACCAATCGATATTGTAGCACAGATGTGGACAGGTTCTTATTGTTCACTGTCTGGACACTGACAGCCATTATTCATGCCTTGTTGTGGTTTTTGGGGAGTGATAGAGCTCATGCACCAGCAAAGCTATGCCTGGCATCTTGGAAGCTTTCAGCTTGTTATTTTCCTCCTAGGAAACTTTGAGCATGTGTTCGGATATCCCATGAGCACACTTTTGTTTGTGCCGCAAGAGCTGAATCAGATTTTTGTTTCAGATGGGGCTTAGCAGTGGGGCTTATTTATGCACCACTATGAGGTGGTTATTGCATTTTGTTGAACTAATTCTGCTTCGTTCCAATATAAGTATGAATCGGTGTGTACAGAAACATGTGTGCTACTGAATGAATGCCAGTTTGCAAGAATATGTGATTGGGTCTCTTCAGGTGTGAATTTATAGTATCTGGGGCAAGAATTAATAAGAACGCACTTGTGTGCAATGGATAACATATTGGGATTGTGTTGGGGGGGCACAGGACTGTTAACTGGGGTAGGGCAGATCTACTGTTAAATGAATGAAACTTAAGCTTCATGGGCCCTAATCCTGGAGGGGCCCTCAAAGTCCACATTGCTTAACAATTTTGCTTTAAAAAGCACATCATGCATATATAACATTTCCCTATTTTTTCCTAATGTTCACCGCTCCCATAACTAAAAAACTATAAGGCATAGGAAATTTTTATTCACACCAGTGATTTTGGCTCATGAGAAAATCTAGTGCAGCAATTTTAATCAAAAGCTGAGATGATATAGCTGTACAGTGGTACCTCAGGTTAAGTACTTAATTCATTCCGGAGGTCTGTTCTTAACCTGAAACTGTTCTTAACCTGAAGCACCACTTTAGCTAATGGGGCCTCCTGCTGCCACCACGCGATTTCTGTTCTCATCCTGAAGCAAAGTTCTTAACCCGAGGTACTATTTCTGGGTTAGCGGAGTCTGTAAGCTGAAGCATATGTAACCCAAGGTACCACTGTATGTATGTGTGTGTGTGTGTATATATATATATATATATATATATATATATATGGTGATCTGTCATGGAACAACCCCATTAAGAAGATAACAGTGGTTACCCAGACCTTGTTACTGGTTGCAAAAGGCCTCCCATATCTGTTCAAATTTCAGGGCCCCCAAAATGTAGGTCTGTCCCTGCCTTGAGGAACTCATTATTTCTCTGCACTTGTGAGAATATATAAAGTTCTCTGTATACTAAAAAGTTCTCTGTATACTAAAAAGCGCTACAGAGAGTCTAAAAATATAAAACAGGTGTCAATCCACCTACAAACAATCTACAAAGTATCATTGGGAATATTTTATCTCAGCACTTCAGATTTTTTATTCTAAAAATTTTAATCCCTTCCCCTCTTATATAATCAACTGTGTTTGTCAAGTAAATATTTCAAAAAGAGGTACTTTAGTGAAAAGAATATTAAAGCATTTTGGAATCTGCCACGAGAAAGATGTTTTAGCATGGGATGGGATCTTTAACTTTAAAGTGCAGGTTTTTATTCATTTGTTCACCATAGCTTTAGAAAAAGTAGGTTTAAAAAGCCCCAAGTACCCCCTTTTTTTTCCTGACGAAAGGCCCGAAGGCTACACAACCAATCCACAACAGCAGCAAAGTTGTTCCATGAAATCCTTTGGCATAAATAAACTCCAGCCACAATTAATTTATCCTAAACTTGACAGAGGACCTTGACGTTTGGAATTTAAGAGGTGTCCCCATTGCTTTTGAGCAGTCGGCTTTTTTGCCTGAGGTGCCACACCGAACTCTGTGGCATCAGAGCAGCTGCGCTAATGGCAGCCAGAAGGGCAGTGGCACACGGGGACTTTCATCAACTCCTTTGATGTCACAGAGGGCCTTGCAAGCCTAGGGCCAAGCAGCTGATTCACTTGCAAGGGTAACGCCAGACCCCATGAGATCAGAACCAAGAAGCCAAAAGCGCTAGGCAGAGGACTGAAGCAGAGGAGGAAAAAGCAGCTTTGTTGATACACCAGGCGCAAGGCATTGCTCATCTCATTATCGGTGCAGTGGGCTGTTCCTTGCCCGTAGCCTTGTTCCCTCATGTGTTGCTTGTGTGAAGGGAGCATAAGCCCCTGTTGATCTGTGTCACTTTGAGATTCCAGCTTATGTGTAAATATAAAATATGCATGTTTCCTGCAGGTTTTACTTTTGGATATTTATGCTATTTTGGAGCGGCAAGTTCTGTGTGTCCTTGTTTGTGTGACAGCCTCCTTTTTAGCTGCTCCTCGCCTCCCCCCCGCCCGCCACATTGCTGTATCTTGTTCTCTCATGCAAACACCTGTCCTCAAATTGAATTATTCTGCAGGGTAATCGAAAGCCTCCCCCCACTCGGCATCATATGTTTTCTCTTGTTTATTGAGTTATGTTGCACCATACTTCAGATGCGACAGCCATTTAATAATCTTGAAGCCTTAGCTCTGCAGGGGCTAAAAAGATCCCAGCAGGCTTGTTAACTTCTGCTCTGAAACATTATGGGAAATATTTTCTCCTCCTAGGAATCCATGGGCTTCCGATTAATTTATTTTAAGGCTATAAAAATCCATAGTCAGGTATGTGGGAAGCATATTGAACGCTCCCTCCCCTCTGCCACCCCCTCCACTTGTTAAGGGTGCAATCCTATGCACACAGTGGGTTTTACTTCTGATTAGACATGCATAGCATTGAAATGTATGTTTCTTTTTTCAGGAATTAGTTGGTCAGTTTCATACCACACACCATATTGGAAAAGAGAACATTGGCAAACTTATGAAATCTATACTTTATTCCTCTTTTTGAATAGCCCTCATCAAACATTTAACTACAGTATACTAAAAACTTAGAATATATCTATATCTTCCTATATGCATAAATATGTAAGGCTGTCATCACGTAATCCCCACTGGTGGATTTGTAGTTGCATGGCATAGGAAGGGGAAGCTGTAGCAGGGTTAATGTGGGGGGAAATGGCAGAGGGGTTGGTGAGTGGTTTGAGCAGGGATGCAGCCCCCAGTATGTGTGTGTAGATGTGTGTGTGTGTGTGTGTGTGTGTGTGTGTGTCTACAGACATGCACGACCACTTTTCTAAGAAGTTTATTGTTCAGCTAAAGAAAACAAAGAGGTTTCAACTGGATAAAATTATTCAGAGCAGGGTATGAAAGAGCATTCCTGATTAAATGGTTGCAAAAAAACCACAAAAAGACAAGCCTGGCAAATTTTAAGAAGAAAGGAGGTTCAAAGGTAATAGAAACAGTACTGTTGATGAAAATGAGCTGAAAGACAGGCTTGGGTGGAATATATATATAACATTTCTCATAGTCAGCAATTCTGGCTGGCATTCAGCACCTGCTGAAGCTAACTAATGACAAGCTAAAGAATGGACAGGACAGTTGACGTGCTGTATGAAAAATGTAAACATCCTTACTGAGAAAGCTTGGTTTCTTAAAACTAAAGCAAAATCTATTCACAAAGCAAATTATGCAGATCGTTTAATTGTATGCCAGGCTGCTTGTTGGACAGTGTTATTAACCATCTTCTTGTTGTTGTTTAGTTGTTTAGTCGTGTCCGACTCTTCGTGACCCCATGGACCAGAGCACGCCAGGCACTCCTGTCTTCCACTGCCTCCCGCAGTTTGGTCAGACTCGTGTTTGTAGCTTTGAGAACACTGTCCAACCATCTCGTCCTCTGTTGTCCCCTTCTCCTTGTGCCCTCCATCTTTCCCAACATCAGGGTCTTTTCCAGGGAGTCTTCTCTTCTCATGAGGTGGCCAAAGTATTGGAGCCTCAGCTTCACGATCTGTCCTTCCAGTGAGCACTCAGGGCTGATTTCCTTAAGAATGGATAGGTTTGATCTTCTTGCAGTCCATGGGACTCTCAAGAGTCTCCTCCAGCACCATAATTCAAAAGCATCAATTCTTCGGCGATCAGCCTTCTTGATGGTCCAGCTCTCACTTCCATACATCACTACTAGGAAAACCATGGCTTTAACTATACGGACCTTTGTTGGCAAGGTGATGTCTCTGCTTTTTAAGACGCTGTCTAGGTTTGCCATCGCCTTTCTCCCAAGGAGCAGGCGTCTTTTAATTTCATGACTGCTGTCACCACCTGCAGTGATCATGGAGCCCAAGAAAGTAAAATCTCTCAAGCACTAAAAAGTTCTAAGCATGCTCAAGGTTCAGGACCTTGGGTGCCAGTTCTGTTACTGCTCCCTCCATCCTGATCTTTCTGCCTTGAGACAGTGTGGTGCAGTGATTAGAGAACAGGACAGGGATGGGGAACCTGTGACCCTCCAGACATAGCTGGATTCCAACTCCTACCAGCCATTGTCAGCAATACCAATGGTCAGGTATGATGGGAGTTGTTGTAGTCTCACTACATATGGAGGGACACAGGCTCCCTGCACCCAGATGAGGTTCAAGTCCCCATTCAGCCATGAAGCTCACTGGGTGACCGTGGGACAGTTGCCACGTCCCATTCCTAAGCTACCTCATAGGGCTGTTGTGAGGATAAAATGGGTAGGGAAGGGATACAGCTCAGTTGGTAAAACCATGTGTGCCACCTTAAGCTGCTTGGAGGAAAGGCAGCATACAGATGTAAGAGCTAAATAGCACAATCACCCCTGTCATCAGGAACCCTACAAAACCAGGGTTCCCAACTCAAGGGAAGCTTATACGTACATTCCATTCAGGCAAAGATTCTTACAAGCCTCCCTTAGATCTTGCGAGGCTGAAAGAGGAGGGGAACAGCACTCTCAGCCCTATGCCTCCTTCAGGGTTTCAGCTTCCTAATACCCAGAAAGGGTGTTAAGTTAGTGCCTAAATCTTTATCAGAAATAGAACCTTCTGCAATAAGAGCCTAGTTGACATATGTACAGTCATAGCTTGGGTTGAAGTAGCTTCGGGATAAGTATTTTCGGGTTGCGCGCTGCGGCGACCCGGAAGTAAAGGAGCGAGTTAGTTCCAGGTTTTGCCACTCGCACATGAGCAGATGGTCAAAATGATGTCACGCGCATGCGTGGAAGCGGCGAATCGCAACCTGCGCACGCGCAGCCACAGGTTGCATTCGCTTCTGGATGCAAACGGGGCTCTGGAATGGATCCAGAGGTACCACTGTATATATGTTGCTTTAATTCTCTGTGCTTGGTGAATCTATGCTTAATGACTGGCAAGCAAATGTTTGAACTGATTCTACTGGAAGAAATAATTGCATTGGAGGGGATGTGAAAGCCCTGTGATGGTGCGTTGCACACATGACCCAGACCAAACATTGTGAGGTGCAGGTTGGGAATGAGCCGAGCATCTGTGGTAAAAGAGCTTGAGAAGGTCATGCTGGAGGGACTTTTAGCTATGCAAGTTACCAAAATATTACCCTCAGATCACTTTGGCCAAATGAACCTGTATATTGGAGAACTTGTGGTCCTCCAGATGTTGCTGAACTACCAACTCCCACCATTCCTGATGAATGGCCATGAGGCTAAGCATGCTGAAAGTTGTAATCCAACAGCATCTGGATGGGCATGCACACTCCTTTCCTGGTGTAAAATTCCCACCATGAGAACTTGCTTTTTGAAAGAAAAAAGAAGTAAAAGAAAAGATGAAGGTTTTGTATCAGTTACCATATACCAATTGTGAAATTGAATAAATAGCTTCAGGCATGCCACTTAGAGAACTTTATGGGGCAGCATATAAATAAAATAAAATAAAATAAAATAAAATAAAATAAAATAAAATAAAATAAAATAAAATAAAATAAGGTCTTCATACTCAGAAAAAACAACAACAACATCCAAAGCGCAGGAAGTTTTTGTATATCAAATCAGACAATTAGTGCATCTTACTATTCCACACCTATACAAAACCCTAAAGAGCTACTACGAGTCAGTGTAGAGCAGAGATGGGAATCTATAGTTTTCCAGATGTTTGACTACAACTGCTGTCATCCCTATTGGTCTTGCTGGCTGGGGTTGATGAGAGATGAAGTCTAGCAAAATCTAGAAAGCCACAGATTTCTAATCTCTGGACTACACTAGCCAGGAGCTGCTCTCTAGGGCTTCATATGTGGGGTGGTGGTGGTGTCTTTCCCAGGCCTAGCTAGAGATGCCATGGATTGACCCTGAGCCTTCCATGCTAGGCACATGTTCCTCTAATTCCCCCCTATAAATGTTGATGGCCATCCAATTAACTGTTGGGATCCACATAATAAAAGAGGATAATGGATGGTGCTGCTAGCACTAAAAACGGGGGTGGGTGGTGGGTGGGAGGGGTGGATGGAATAACTTCCCAAGGGACAATTCACCTGATCATCTCAATTGGTGCTTTTCTGCCAGGCCTTTAAGTGTAGGCTGTTGAGAGCTGATAATTGGTTTTTAGAGGTGGCCTCCTATTTCTACGTTGCATGTCGTTCTTTATATTGTACTTTTGTGTTCTCTTTTTAATGGTTTCTATTTGGGTTTCACTATGCTTTTGTGGGTTTATTTTGGAAGTATAATATTGTGATGGTCATGGTGGTTAGGAACACAGGGTAGAAATTTCTAAAATAAATTAATAAGCAAATAAAAAAAGGTATGAATTAGGTACGGGAGCCCCGGTGATAGTGTCGTTAAAGTTTTCAGCAGAAGCTGCTGCTCCAAGAATTTTGGAGCTCATGCCTCGGAAAACTGAGAGATAATCGAAATCTGGGGGGGAAATGCTCGGAGCACAACTTTTATTGCCAAAGACTTTGATCTTTGGAACAAAATTGAGGCTTGAGCTGCCGAGGATAACTGTGGAATCAGAAACATGAGCCTGTGGGATTTATCCAGGAAATAGACTTCTGCCATAGATAGCTTTTTGGAGTAGGAAAGGATGGTGTTTGCCAAGAGCTGCAGTTGTGAGGCCAGCATGAGAAACACTAGGAATAGGAGCAGCCCAACAACACATTGGGTCAGGTGGGGGAAGAAACAGGCCACAGAAGGACCGTGTTGAGCCAGGGCAATGCCATTGGTCTTGGGAAAGGGGGAATAATTGGTGACACCAAGAGAGGTACTGAGAACAAGCAGAGGAGAAAGGTAATTTGCTTACAGACCAAGCAGTACGTTATTAACTGTTAACTGCTATCCGTACATGGAGAAGGCAATTTTTTAAATAAACAACAACCCATAAGATAAAAAAAAGCCTAGATAGAATAAGTCAGGGGTCAGCAAACTTTTTCAGCTGGGGGCCAGTCCACTGTCCTTCAGACCTTGTGGGGAGCCGGACTATATTTTTTGGGGGGAAATGAACAAATTCCTATGCCCCACAAATAACCCAGAGATGCATTTTAAATAAAAGGACACATTCTACTCATGTAAAAACACGCTGATTCCTGGACCGTCTGTGGGCCGGATTTGGAAGGCAATTGGGCTGGATCTGGCCCCTGGGCCTTAGTTTGCCTACCCATGGAATAAGTTAATGTATTGGGCCTAGGACAGACCTTTAAAAGTTAGGAAATCACTCTTTATTTAGGACAAAGAGAGGGGAGGCATGCATGGTCCTAACAATTCCTTGGGCAGAGATATTTGTTCTCTGTACCTCCACTGGTGAAACGAGCAAATTGTTTTACAATAAGAGCATAAGAGGAGCCTTTTGAATCAGACTGATGCCCATCTAGTCTCAATAGAATAGAATAGAATAGAATAGAATAGAATAGAATAGAATAGAATAGGTCATCAAGTGCAACCCTCAGCAATGCAGGAATATGCAGCTGCTCCTTACAGGGATTGAACCTGGCACCTTGGCATGTCAGCACCATACTTTAAGCAACTGACATAGAATCTACACACATATAAGAAATGTTCTGAAAATGCTTTTTTTTAAAAAAAGCGTTTTTAAAAATACAAAGAATTTTCCATAGGGCTCACCATCGCCATCTAAGTGTCTCATTGTATATTGCACTTAAAACACACTTAATACATTTTATTTGCAGCTGTATAGCTGAGTCCTGAGCTATCCAGGCCAGCCTCTTGTTCTTAACCAGATGCCTTTGGGAAGCAGGACCCAAGCACTGGTGAATTAGTGCATCCAGCTAGCACTGCAAAAGCAGTAGATCAGCATTTCCATCTTGAGCCCCTTCAGATATTCAGGACTTCAGCTCCCTTCATCCTCAACCAATCAGGGATGATGGCAATTGTGGTTCAAAACATCTGGAGGGCACCAGGTTGGGGAAGGTGGGTCTATGAGATAGCATGCTTCCTTCTGCTACTTCTTCCTCTTTTGTATCTCCTTGGGTTCCTGGAAGCTGATTTTTCCATAAGCCTGCTGGAAGATTGTAACCTTCAAAGATGCAGTTCCTTAATACAGCCAATCCAAACCTGGCTCCCTCTGTGTGTTTCAGACTACAACTCCCAGCTGCCCCAGCCAGCACACTGCACTAGTAGGGACAGATGGGAGTTGTAGTTCAAAACATCTGCAGAGCAGCAGGATGGTAAAGGCTACCCTAAGTGAAGGCAACAAACAAAGCCATCTTTCTGATTTTGGCTATCCCAACTTGAAGAAGGCCTCATTTCACTCAGATGAAGAAGAGGGCATATCTACGAGTAATGCTGGAAGAATGGAATCTGAGAATGAAAAATCATTTTGAAGGCGTACTTGAAAGAGGAAGTGTGCTCAAAAGCAGCAGATGTAAAAGAAGTGGCCGGATCTTCAGTAAAAAGTACAGTGTTCCTTTCAAGGGCAAGGAATAGCAAACGGCCGCAGAGAAAACAAGGAGCCTTTCTCCTGAATTGCCACCACTCGTTCAGTACCACATAAAGTCACAGAGATTATACATTGTTACTGAAGCACCAAATAAAGGAGAGCTGAGCTGAAAATTCTGGGGAAATGTTTTTTTTCCCCCCTGCAAAAATGTTGGATACTTGTCTTTTCCTCAACCCACGAGAAAACTGAGGGCACTTTGCAGAATATTCTGTGATTCCTCCCCCTCCCCACTAGTTTTTGCAGATAGCTGCAACACATGCAGAGAGAGAGAGAGAGGGAGGCAGGCAAGGAATGACGCTAGGTTGGGAGCATTGTGAAAGGTGCAAAATAGTGACAGGCCTCCAATACTGTCTCCCTTGCTACTTTTTGCTACTCCCTTCACAAAACCCTCTGGAAAAAAGAGAAAGAAGCTGTGCAGCTGTTACTGCCAACAGTGAGCCTCAACTCTGAGAAACTGTTGGCAAATTTCTCTTTCCCCTTGAGAAAGTGGTGGAAATTTTCCTCTCTGTTCCCCTGGTGCATCATTTGGGGAGGCTCAACATGCTGGTTTATATGTTTGCTCTGATTTAACTCTTGCTTTGCTTCTAAGTAGCACTTCTGGATGAATATGGGTTCCTTAAAAAAACAAACACACATCTCACAAGGCTAGTCGTTACATGAGTTTTTGTACACAGCTTTGAATACCTAAGAACAAACTATGGCAGTGGAACTTCAAATGCACAGGGCACCGGTATCTCAGTGTATCCTTAAAGCATATGTGTTGGGGGGCGCACACACGCTAAAGGTCACATTCCTGGAAGATGACTACCATTTGATCAGGACCCCAGAAGTGGCCATAGTTATAGCAACATCTCTTGTCTTGCTTCAAAAATATTTTGCATAAAATTTTGGATTCTACATGTTTAAAGTCATTTGTGTGTGAGAGAGGGAGAGAAAATGAAGGCGCAGGATTATGCAGTTTACATTGTGAATGTAGAATAAAAGGTTCATTTTCTCATACATGAGTAGCAGCACTGGATTTTGACATAATAATTCTTAATATTTTGTAGTGGTCTGATTACATGAGATCAGATTCAGATCGCGTCCCACGCCCAGGTAATCTGAAGAAGAGTTGTGTCCAGTGTTCTCCTGTTTTGATTTTGGGGTTTAAAAATCCCCTCCGAAAACATTTTCTCTCCCTCAAACCCTTAGTATCCTTCCCCCCTTCAATTCTGCTTTTTGCTTCTCTTATCGGCTTCTGTGCTGATGCCCTTTTAGCCTAAAGCTTAGGGCTTCTTTCTCCTTCCTAGATTGATTGTTCTGAGTCAGAGATCATATAGAAAAGGTGATAGCATCATGATACAAAGCAGTCAGTCAGATTTGGCTGTTATAATGTTACTGAGGAAAATAGAGGCCCATTCACACATTGAGCAATGCTTCCTGGATTACTCACATTAGACCCTGGCTAATTAAGGATTGGCTAATGAATGGGATGACATCATGATGTTACACAGACCATTGGTTTTGGTTAGTGCTGACATCAATGAGAGCAAACCAAAGTATTCAGAAGGAGAGAAATGATTCCCAAATAACTAAAGCATTCTATCTTCTTTCAAAGCAGCCCTTGAAATATCACCAATTAAGGACAGCATTTATTCACAAAGCTCTTCCAACTCTCCTACTCCTTTTCATCCCACCCTGAACTCTAAGCACATTTTTTTGGGAATAAAGTGTATGGATCACAGTGGAGGACCACACCTTATTTTCAGGTTTTTGCACTGCAATCCCCAGAACCACTGTATGGGCAAAATGCCATTCAGGCCAAAACCCTGAAAGCAAAATCCATTGCTATTTTTATGCAGAATTAAATGTCATGATTTATTCTCTCTGTGTGAGATTCAGATGAGCTTCTGGTTTCTGTCAAATGAAATATAGGAGATATGTAACAGAAGAGGAAAAATAGCTGCCAAAGAGCAGATTCATGTCCTTGCCATGCAAACAAAATTAACTTTTTTTAAAAAAATAAAAAAGCTAAATCTCAAATAAGATAGTGAGAAAGTAGTAGGCCCTGGTCCTGTTAAGACCCCTTTTCTCAAAGAACGTGGAAAGTTAGCCAGCTCTCTAGAAAAGTATTTTCACATTTCTCCACTTGTAAGAGGCATCTGATGGTCTTATCTGCAACCTGTCAGAAAAATTCAGAGGTTCCCAAGCATATTCAGCTTCCTCCAGCACAGATATAGGGAGCCTGTGGCCCGCCAAATGTTTTTGGACCCCAAGTCTCAGCACCAGCAGCCAGCATGGCCAAAAGACAGGGATAATGGGGGCTGGAGTCCAGGAGGCAGAGGCACACACTTCCCATTCCAGGCCTGGTGAGTTGTTCTGCAAATCGTAGTGGAGATTTCTTACTCGTTTCTGATCTTAGTTGGAGAAAGTAGCAGACCCTCCAATACAATGGCATTGGTGCTTGCGTGCAAAGTCTTGCTTTATTAACATAGACATGCCTAGTCTGTTATAAAATAAACACATGCTGCATCAGATGCACAGGACACATGTGTGCATTTCCTTTTTTAACTTAGACTCTTGCTCATGTGCATTTTAAAGAGATAACCGTGCTCACACAATTCACATGTACGTACTTCACATCTGATGCAGCACATGCTCTTTTTGTATTCTGGGATGTGGATCCCATTACTAAAAGTAAATTAAGTATTGGCTGGGACTCAGAAGCATGTCAGCAAGTATCCACGGAAGCGACTGCAGCAAAGCACCATGAAACGTTTGTGTAAACTGTCCTTTTATGCCGGTTGGTGGCCAAGGCAAACAATTTTGCAATTTGCGTGTGTGTGATTTCTCCTGGTTTTATTCTGTGCTGGTTCTATTTTGGCTACTTAGAATAAGGACATCAGAAGCGCATTGCTGGATCAGGCAAAAAGCCCAACTAGTCCAGCATTCTCTTCTCACAGTGGCCAACCATATATTTATGTTAGTCATGCAACCAATATGCCCCATTGGTCTCAAGCACGCATGCCGTTTGTTTGGACTGGGATCCCTGCATATTTAGTGGCTCTCCACAGCGTGCTTTCATACAATGTATAAATTAATTGACAAAAGATGCAGTGGTGAGTTCTGGCTTAGATGGCTTTGAAAAAGATAAATTTGTAGAGGAATGTTGGTCATTATACCCTCCATATTTAAAGGCAGTATTCCTGATTATTATCGGACACTGTAGATTGTAACAGGGGATTGAAAATCTCCGTTGTGCCCTGGTTGTTAGCTTCCAAGGGCAGCTGACTGACCCCTGTTACAGTGGCTTGTTGGACTAAATGGATGATTGGCAAAGCAGTTCTTGGAGTTTCATACGTTGTTTTGTGTTTGGTAACAGAAGGTGATGGAACTAGAGGAGCAAACCGAACATGCAGTTCCTCAGCTGCAAAATTGCTTAGTTGAGGAGAAAGTAGACATGATGGGAGAGGACCATGAACTCCTGCCTATTCTTATTCTTATTCTTATTCTTATTCTTATTCTTATTCTTATTCTTATTAAAGTTGGGCTGTAGCAGAGCACGAATCAAGTTAGGATCATGAAACTAAGAAAGGGGAAATGCAGTGATTCCTCAGGAGGATCCCTGTAGGTTTTCCTTAGCAGTTCAAATAGCAACTTCAATGAAGCTATTTTAATTGTCTTCCTCTTTGTTGTGACCCAGATGTGACCACTCATTCCCTCCCACCCATGGCTACTGTTAATTTAAAGAAAGAAAAATAAGGGAGTTCCTAAACACTGATTTGCTTCATCAAATCCAGTTGTACTCTCCTATTACTGATTTCTAGAATAAAATCTGTGGAGACTTAAATTTATTACAGTTTCTGAATAGATGCAAATGGTGTGTGTGTGTGTGTGTGTGTGTGTGTGTGTGTCCCCGTGTGTCCTATGGATGCATGGATAAATATTTGTTGATTCATATAATGGTTGGAAACATCTGGAGGGGATTCTATCCTGCATCCCAAAACAAAACCTAAAATATCTAGATTTACAGAATTCCCCTTTATTTCATATAACGAGAACAATACGGAGCATAATGGTTGCCCCATATTTCAAAATGTCACAGCCCTGCAGAGCATTGTGTGGAATGCGCATTACAGCTTTATTTTCAAAATGTTGATCTGGCAACCTTTCCACCTTCCCTCAAGCAGAGGAAGTGGAGAGACGAGAAGGTGGAGGTGTGAGTTTCGCATGGCCTTTCCCCACAGAGCTAAGCTCAACTCTCAAAGTGAACTGAATGTAGGCCACACTGCAAGGGGCAGAAAGAAAGGGAAAAGTCAGATTCCTGCTCTCTTTTAGAGAGAGAAGAATATGCTCTGATGCATTAACATAGGAACAGAGGAAGCTGCCTTATGCAGTGTCAGACTATTGGTTCATCTAGCTCAGTATAGTCTACACTGACTGGCAGTGGCTCTCCAAGACTTCAGGCAAGGGTTTCTCCCAGTCTTACCTGGAGATGCTGGGATTTAAACCAGGGACCTTTTGCATGCAAAGTAGATGCTCTACCACTAAGCTCCAACCCTCCCCCATTATGTTATGCTCCTTCCTAACCTGGATGCTTTCAGTGAGAAGAGAATGTTCAAAGGCTGCCTTTGATTTATGAAGTACTGTATCCCTTGCTTCCATAAACCCCCAGTTCCCCAGAGGATCCCAGAGCATCTTAGAACAGCAGCTCCCAAAGTGTCAACTAAGGGGACCATTTATAGACTTGCATGTGCTACCTTTGCCTCTCATCCACTCCTCGCTCAAGGATGACATTTCTCTTCTGTCCCCTAATTCTGTATCACACCCAGATGACTGCACAATGCCCTCCTGTAATGCATAGGTTGCAGGTGCCTTGTACTACGAAGGAAAATTTGTATTTTGCATGGCAAGTACTGCCCTGCTTGATCTCTAGAAGGCTGTGTTGGATGTTTGCCACAGGTCTCGGCCAATTTAAGTCATCTGTTCACTCATCTGTTCTGATAGGTCTGCATGATAACCTTGAATCTGTCCTGCATGTGCCTGGCTATCATCCACAGAGACAGCACAAAGGACTTTGTAAGAGTTGTTGCAACCCTGAAAATCAGGGACAGGGAATATGTCGTCCTCCAGATGTTACTAGGATCACTCCAGCTTCCATCAGCTCCAGCCAGCATGGCCAGTGGCCAGGGACAATGTCAACAATGTGTACATGGTGCTGAGTTTAAGAACAGATTTTCCCTTTTAAATTAGAAGAAAGAAAAACTAAGATTCAAAGGATGCTGGTTTGGACCAGTAATTTGATGCATCTTTGTATGGCTTGGAGGCATAAAGAAGATTGTACAGCACAGTGCATTAATTAAAAAGAAATAGCTCCACATAGTTCTGTGCCCACAATTATTAGCATAGGTCAGCCTGTTCATCATTTGCGAAGAGAATGACTGAATGACTTAGGATGCATTCTCAGGATTGTAGATCAAAGATTAATTTTCCCTTAATATGCATTAACTATTCTGTTCCCATATAAACCATTGCAACTTAATGTGGAGTTTCTCTGCTCAGATCTGTAATATGTGTGAGGCACCAGAAGTCTGGAGGGTGGCAACACGAGAACGGGCTTTTTCTGTGGTGGCTCTTGATGTGCAGAATGCTGTCCCCAGGGAGGCTCACCTGGTGCCATCATTATATATGTGTTTAGGCACCAGGCAAAAACTTTCCTCTATAACCAGGCCTTTGGCCTTTAACTATCTGTGGCATTTTAGAAGTGAGCAGGATACTTTTAATGTACTTCTTTTTCCTCTTGGTCTTAATGTATCTATGCAGGGTTTTTGTCTGACTGTTGCTTGGTTGGTTGTAAGTTGCTTTGGGTTTATTATCTTCTGGGCAAGATGATAATAATAATAATAATAATAATAATAATAATAATAATAATAATAATTGTCAGAGCTGCCCGAGGTCCCAGCTCACAAAGGACCAACGCCAGTTCGTTGTTATATACAAAAGTCTTTATTGACGTTCAGTTTCGATTTCAAAGCCGCGGCGCACAGCTCTACGTCTCAAACTCTAGACCGCTGAAGCTCCGTCTGAATCCCCTCCCCCTAGACACCAGTTTAAGACTCTAGCCTTGCTCCACCTCTTCCTTTGCTCTTTCCTCCTCTGGGTCCGCCTGTCCGCTGGGGTCTTGCCCTTTCTAGACTCTTCTGACGCTGAGTCCCCTGAGTCTTCCCCCTGCCTCCGGCGGGCTTTAGGACCTGGTTCCCAATCCGGGTTTTCTGCTGTCCCGCGCGCCTGTACATTCGAACTTGGCGTGCGCGCCCAACCGGCAACCTTCCTCCTGACCGTTACACTGCTCCTGTCACTGCTTCCCCCTTCGGGGAGGCTAGCTGGACCTGACTTCCCCTCCGTTCCCTCACTCTCTGATAGAGGCGTGGTCAGTCCTGACTCATCTTCTCTCCCTGCTGGAGGAGACGCTGGCTCTGATACATGGGACTCTTCCCCCCCACTATGCTCTGGTGGGGGAGCTGGTCCTGATCTCCCGCTGCTGCTTTGGGAGTCCCCGCTGGCCCCTTGCTTCTGGTGCATCCCCCCTGGGACCCCCCTTGCCCTGGCCCTCGGCGCCCCCCTCTGGGAATCTTCTGATTCGCTGGAGAAGCTCATGGAATCTCTCGTGCCACTGTCATACTCCCCTACGCTGCCCTCAGATTCTTCCCCTGACAATAATAATAATAATAATAATAAATTATTTATACCCCGCCCATCTGGCTGGGTTTCCCCAGCCACTCTGGGTGGCTTCCAACAAAACACTAAAATACAATAATCTATTAAACATTAAAAGCTTCCCTAAACAGGGGTGCCTTCAGATGTCTTCTAAAAGTCTGGTAGTTGTTTTCATCTTTGACATCTGGTGGGAGGGCGTTCCACAGGGCAGGTGCCACTACCGAGAAGGCTCTCTGTCTGGTTCCCTGTAACTTGGCTTCTTGCAGCAAGGGAACCACCAGAAGGCCCTTGGCACTGGACCTCAGATAAAGCAACCAACAAATTTAAATGAATGAATGAATATCTGTTTTAGGAGGTTAGGCCCAAATAGGAGGTAGAGCTGGAAGCCAAAAGCAAGAAGCAGCAAATTGAGAGAAGACCAGTTGTACATAGTTTGCCAATAAGACTATGTATTGTTCAGCTCCTCTGACCTGTTCATCATTAACTGATAACATTGCAATGTCTCCCCCAAATACTTGTTGCTATGTCTGGTTGTGTGGAATGCCCTGCATCCAAGTCTGGAGATGGTGGCCATTGGGGCTGGTAGGGTAGCAGATAGAGGGACCAACAGCAGGGGAAGCCAGAGCCAGTGGCAGGTTGTAAAAGGGCAGGCAGGTGGGGGCTGGCTATGGGCAGATGGTGATTGGTAGGACGGTGGCCCATTCTCCCTAATAGCCCAGCCCCCACTGGGCTGAATGTATCATGCGCCTGCACAAAGCTTGCACTGCCATACAGATTACTAGCACTTTCATAGCTCTGATGGAGCTGATCATTTCAGAGGCTCTCTCTCTCATTCCGCCATCTCCAAGCCCCCTTTTCTCCCCCTCACCACATGTGATCAGCACCCTGACCATCTGTTCAGTGGTTGGGGGAGGAGATAAAATGTACTGGGGCAATGGACTCCACTCCCCGCTCAGATTTCTGGTTGCCTAATCCTTTATTAATCTATTCCCCTATATCAGATTAGGTGTGTCTCTTCGCAATAACTAAATTATCGTCCCAGAATGTTAAACATTTTTTGGGGGTGGGGCAGGGGAGCCATTATTTTACCATTCTATAACAAGAAAGACAAAATCTGTTATAAATCGATTTGCTAGTAGTCCCCTTGCAATCTCTCTGCCTAGTATTTTCCCTGGCACAATACCAGATTCCCATGGTCTCACTAATGTGCAGAGTCCAAAATGTTCACATAGGAAGCAATGCAAGGTGGGTGTCTTCTATCCTGGGCTCAAAAGACCACATTGCGGTCCAAATCTCCCTAGCAATGGGAAAACATGATTCAGGAATCTGCTGGCAACGACCTTCTACGCAGCTCACCCTTGCCACACATTATTGTGAAGTGGTTGCCCTTTGCTGTTGCTTTTGAGATTTTGCCAAGAGTTCTGCTTTGCTCATATATTTAACAATTGAATGTGGGGGAAAGGCATTCCTTGGGAATGTGGTGGTGCCTGAAGCAATTGCTTCATATCATCTTAGGGTGGCACTGGGCAATATGCCAGTAAGTTATGGCATGTTATGTCGCTCCAGGAGTGATCAGATGGTCATGTCCGAAATAGACCCCACAAGCTTACTCTGCTTGGGTTTACTGATGTCTGTGGTTACATTTCAAAGAAAGAGGTTTGTGGATTGAAATCTTGGTTTGAGTGTACTGCTGTGTGTGTGTTGTTTGAGTCAGTTTCAAGTGTCAAGTTTCCTATGCAGAGAGCAGCACTTCTACATTGGAGGGGGGAAAAAGAAATTTATGCAAGCCATGAATAGATCATGTGTCTGTGAGCAAGAGCTCAGAAGCTGCATCTGTGCCTTTCCACTGCATGTAGATCTATTTCAATAGGTGTGTGCTTGCGCAAATTGTTACACATGGTGACCTGCATACATTTTGTATGCTTCTCCTATGTTGGCTGGGGCAGTAGAGGGAAATAAGCTTTTAGCTCATGTGATCTCTGAAGAATTTTGTATACAAGCGTCTCAGTATTTGGATGAAAACAATCCGTGTGTATGTGTAATACAGCCAGCAAACAATGATGTTCAATTTTCTTTTTATGTAAGTTTGCAAAAAAATGAATCTGCAAAGTGCAACATAATATAAGTTTTAAGGGCAAATGATCTTTATCTCATAACAATGTAGCTTTGTTTGCCCTCCTACCCACTTTTGGGTGCATGGGGCCCATAAGCTATTATACTTTCTTTGAAATATGGAACTTTTTACCCTGGTGTCATGGTTAATTATTTCTAAAAAGGCAATTAGCAGATGCCAGGGGCTTAGATAGCAACTCTGCTTTTGAGCAGCTCCCATCTCAGCAGCACAAAATAAACACTTTGGTGTTTTTTTAAATATCCATTCTTGCAACAAAGCGGCTGTGTTATTTAAGCTGAGTCTATGAAGAAGAATAGCAATCATTGGCTGCAGATCATTTTGTTTGAGATACGAGACAGGAGAGGATGGAGTTTGTGCAATGATTATGGGATACATCCAAACTGTAGGCCAGGCATAGGCAAACTCGGCCCTCCAGAGAGCCAGTGTGGTGTAGTGGTTAAGAGTGGTGGACTTGTAATCTGGTGAACCGGGTTCACGTCTCCGCTCCCCCACATGCAGCTGCTGGGTGACCTTGTCACACTTCTCTGAAGTCTCTCAGCCCTCACAGAGTGTTTGTTGTGGAGGAGGAAGGGAAACGAGAATGTTAGCCGCTTTGAGACTCCTTCGGGTAGTGATAAAGCGGGGTATCAAATCCAAACTCCTCCTCCTCCTTCTCCTTCTCCTTCTCCAGATGTTTTGGGACTACAACTCCCACCATCCCTAGCTAACAGGACCAGTGGTCAGGGATGATGGGAGTTGTAGTCCCAAAACATCTGGAGGGCTGAGTATGCCTGTGCCTGCCTTAGGCACTACTATACATGTCTCAGAAGAGAGAATGGCTTTGGGAGTGTGCTTGGAGAATGATATAGTTCTGTATCTGAGTTGAACACATCACCATCTGTCCTTGACCAATTAGGAAATTTGCTGTTTTAAGGCCCCTCCCTCCAGAAACAAATAACGGGCACTCAATTATTCCTGGGCACACCCAGGTGTATCCTTGTTTTGAAATTAATCTATGTAAGTTAGAGACTTACTTAAAAAACCCCCACACCTTTTATTAACATATCATCATAGCATATGTCATTAATGCTTTTTTTCGGGGGGTACTCATACCCCTAATCTTTGTACTTTTGCCCATTTACTGTATTTATTTCCCCCAATTAGAACTATAAAATGGTGGTTTTCATGAGTCAAAATGAGAGTACCCCTAAACATTTTTTAAATAGATATCATGCATATCATAATATGACTGGTACATAATTTAGCCAAACAAAATGCGAAATGAGAATATGTATGCCTCAATAACAACGAGCGTGTTTCGATATTATTTACTCCGATTGATAGTAGAGCATTACACAACAATTCAGTCTTGTATAATATTATATAATAATATTCAGTAATTAGAGTTTATCCTCATTAGCCCAGCTTCATCTATCAAAATATTGCGAACCAATATCCTGTATCTGGCGCTACTTACTGTGATCCCCTACACTTGTTTGTGTGAAAGAGTGTACACTTGCTTGACTGTTCAAGTATTGCGTGTGCACAGGTTGTGTACTTTGTGGGATCTAATGTGCAAACACCTCTTCTGTGCAGGGCTAGGCTGAGAGAGTAGCCTGCCTCAAAGCACTCAGCAAGCATTACAGCCACAGTAATAAGAGGAGAAAATTGTGTGTAAGACTTCCTTCTTTTATTTTAGTTTGTGGGAGGGGATGCCCCTTTCTATTAAAATTCACCAACAAAGACACACAGAACAAAGAATTGAAGGCTTGAAGGTTATCAGGCTTATGTTTTGGTAAATTTTCTAGGCTGCCAGTGCTTTTATAGCATTACCTGTTAACAGAAGCTGGAACAGCAGGATTTTTGAGTTTCCTCCGGGGAAGAAGGCTGCTGTTTGTCAGTATTTGCACCCGCACAAGCAGTGAAGGTTGCCTTAAACAATGCTGATCAATTCCAATTTTATTCCTGACTTCCCCTCCCCCTAACTTCCAGAGGAATCTGTCTTTCCTGTCACTCAGGATAATGATCCCCCTGCAAGCATAGCCGAGAATCCAGAAACTCACTGTAATCTCATCAAGACTTTGATTCCCCAGCAGGGACTGTTGAATTTATACAACCAGGAGGTTGGGGCACTTTAGCTTCCCACATCTGTGTGTGTTCAGCCACTAAAATGGGTAGATTTCCTTCTGGCTTTTTAACTGTGCTTGTTTAGAGAAGCAAAACCAAAGGATTTCATTCCACAAACTGAGTTTAAAATGATCTTGGTTTATTTTTTCAACTCTAAATGCATTTGATGTTGCTGTTTTTACTTTTAAATGTGATTGGGGTGTTTTTTTGGTGGGGGGAAGCATAGCAGTGCCCAATCTCTGGATCAAAGATTATCATTATGATTAATAATTTCTGTAGCATTTGGATGCTGTAAGCCTATTTCAAATTGCATGTGTGAAGCCCTGTGGAAATAAATGGGATTTATATGCATTTAACTGTGCATTCTGCAAAGTATACATTCAGATCCTCACAATCTTTACTTGGAAGGAAGTCCCTGTATTAGACATGAGCTGATCAACCTACTTTCATCCCATATCAGTTTTGCATGTGTTCATTCGTAAGTCTGCTCTATAATGTTTCTGTATTCATATGATTTTTTTTTAAAAAATAGCACTGCACAACCATTTGTATTTAAATACGTATTTTCTTAATGAACTCATATGCTAAAAAATTTTTGGGTACCACAAAATTCAGAGTAGTATGCAGTCCAAGGGATAATTGCATTTTGGTCCATACTTTTGTCTTTCAATTCACACTGGAATTCACAGAACTCAAATTCCTCCAGCATTCCAACTCTGCAATCCAATGACATTTATCCCCACCTTGGAAATGCCCCCTAGAAGTGTGCCTTTATGTTCCTTAACTCGTTCCTTCCAACAGCAACCCTGTGAGGCAGATCTCTTGGATTGCCATGGAGAAGTGTGGCTGAGAAAGAATGAATTAGGTCATTCAGTCAACACATTACAGCTTACACGTGGAAGCTATTTTAAATTGCACTGTGTGGCAGCTGTTATCATGTGGTAAGCTGATTTTATGCAGTGGTAAAATAAAATTATTATTATTATTATTATTAAGTGGACTGGCTTGGAGAAAATGCCAACTGTTCAGTTGCCCATAGAGCGATTTAAAGTAGTTTCCATGTAATATTGGCAGTGTCTGTACTCATCCTTCATTATCGACACCCAGGCAATTAATTAATGGCTGAATCTTTCTGGAATCACCACAGAAGCTGCTTGCAGGGTAGGGCAGAGCTGCTATGCTAGCTGCCTGGCAGGTGGGTCAATCTGGTTTATTTGTGAGGAGAGAGGTGAGGCAGCAGAGAGGTCAGCATGGTGCAAACGCAGCAGCAGAGCTAATCTGGCACTCCTGCCAGTGCTGACCTCCCCGCTGCTGCCCCCTCCCAGTAACCAACAGGCAGGGAGGTAACGTAGTGTCTCTGCCTCCTGATGCTAGCATAGCGGCTCTACCCCAGCCAGCAAGTTGCTTCCGTGTATCTGGATATATATTTATTTATAAATTACATTTTTATCCTCCGAGGAGATCAGGACAACAACACTCATGGCTCCCTCTTTTTTATCCATATAAAAAGTTGGTGAGGGCATTTGGTGAACTTCACGGCTGAGAGGTGACTTGAACACCTCCCCAGTTCATTCTAGCTTTCATTTTCTACAGTATTTTATTTATATCAGAGTTGCAATGGGGCAAAGTAGAAAGGCAATGGCAGCAGATCAACTGTAGCTCAATCAGCAGTAGATCAGCAAGGGTTTCTGGCTCCCAGTTGTTTAACAGCAACAATGAAATGGCTTTTCCCACCTAAATTAGGCTACTTAAATTTAGAATGCTAACCAGGACTATGAGCACAGTTCTGTTATGGTGTCAAAAACTGATTACTTGGCTCCTGATGGGCTCAGAAGCACCTTGTGATTTAATTCTATGTCTTTTGCACTTGGTTCCAGTTGGTGGATCTTGAGATTCTAGTAAAAAAGAAAAAAGAAACACAGTGTAGATGTAACGAGTTTGAATATGCCCACCTCTGCCTTAGAGCTCGAGATAGGCCAATCTGTCAGTTTTGGGTTCTCTCTTGGTTTTTTCCAATTTGTAGTTCAGTTCTCCATATTTCAGCATAAATTTGTGAACCTGCCCTCCCCCAGCCACAAAAAAGTCCTTATAATAATTCATCAGCATTTTAGTGAAAATTTCTCCTAGTATACACATCTTTGTATATGCAATGTTACTTAATATACACAATTTTGCAATCAATTATCCCTAAAACAATGCAATTTCCCATGCACATTTCGCTAATATCTGTACTTTTATGCACGCTTTACTGAGCATGTGCATTTTTGTACACATTACTTGTACATGTTACACTGTGGAATTTGGAGGAATGCAAATTTTGGAGTATGAGTGTGCTTCAGGATAGATTGATTCACCTTTAAATGAGAACTGAAACAAGTTTCTCACCCATCTCTTCCTAGAGCTCAGACAGACAACATTCATGGGAGGTTTTCAGCTGTCATTTGTGATCTCCAAGCCCCAGTTTTGTACGATCCAGGCCTGGGGCAGATTAATGAGAGCCAGGGAATGAAGATCTTGCTAGGGAAATTGGCACTGCGTTCTGATCATTATCCCCACCACTCATCCTGCCTTTTCTCATTGGGGTAGAATGGAAGCAGGGGAGCTTATGCAAAGGACTTAGCAGGATGCCGACGTTCCTATTCTAGCTTCTGGGGTTAACAAATGGAGAAAGGTGGCTGAGCTCTTTGCCCTCCAGTTCCCATCATTATTTCCCACATCTGGGTTATAGAAACAGAAATATTAAAGAGAATCTTAGTCATTCCAAAATAGCATTTTGCAAATTTGGAGCTAAGGTCTGATTGACCTTTATTTGCTCTCGATTGAGATACCATGTCTGATGAAACATGCTGTAGCAAGAAGAAGAAAAAGTCAACCCAAATCCTGTCATTTTCAGGGGAAAGGTGGCTTTTTTAGTTCTTTTCGATACCTTGCTCAAACAAAGGTGTTATTTACATGTACCCCCTTTTATGTTCCTTTGAATTTGATTTGGGAAAACGTGAGTTGCTTGGCATCGTTCTGAACTCAATATCCTTTTATACTCAACTTCTTTATAAATTATACATCCATTTGCTTGTTTACTATCAGCAGCCATCTTACAGCCTGCGCACTGCTGCATGAAAAGGTCTGGCAGCAATATGTGCCGTGCTCTTGGTAGCTTTGAAAAGCATGTTTACTTTGCTTTAGTACTAGTAACACCTTGCAACCTCAGTGTGTGTCAGTATAGAACAGGGATAGATAGAGAAAATAAATTCCTACCCTGGGATTCACCAGTACCAAAGAAAATCAGGAAATGCAGAATACCTTTGTGAAACAAAGAAATCTGCAAGTCCTCAGAAAGTAAATATGATTCCCTGTCCCCATATTTAACTAATATAGACATAGAAACATTGGAGGGCAAGGTGGAGCAGGCAGTTTTTACAATGGCATTGCTTAAGTGCTCACAATGGCTTTGTTAGGGAGGAAGATGGGGAGAAAAGCAAACAATTTGGTCCTGCCTGTGGGAGCAATGAGGGAGAATTTCAATTTATTTTGCATATAAAGGTGAGCCTATCTAATCTGCACCTTCTGAAACAATATGGGAACCAAAACTGAGACATCCAAAATTCGCTTTTCTCTGGATTTTGCAATGTAGTCTTCCATCCAAGTAATGTGTACAAAATTGACATGCATGCACAATATTTGTATATATATATTACTGAAAATAGCATACAAAAGTTCATTATATTAGACACAAGTGCTTTGCAAAAATGTATGTACTGTATTAGATAAAATTGCATACGAAAAAGTGTATATTAGGAGAAATGTGCACTAAAATGCAAATTTTAGTGGAGAACGGTCTGAGAAATTGAGAAAAATCTACATTTCGCCCACCCTTAATCTCCAGTGACCTTCTTGGATGCCCTGCCAGTTTCAGTGGCTACCAGCCACCATTGAAATTCAGTATCACAGAGTAGACTGTAGTAATGTAGTTTTAGAGAGAACTCAAGAATAAATACTGGGACAATCTTCTGCCATCTAAATGAATGGCAGCTACATGTGAACATGATGGGGCTCTTGAGCACATTCTGTTCATGGAATCATAGCATTGGAAATTATTTCGGAGATCATCTAGTGCAACTCTCCACTCAATGCAGGCCCTACAGTGCAGGATGCAATTCATAGCGGAGATGTTCTCTGTTGCTTCAGAGGGCAGGTCTATCTAAAACTAATAGGTGGGAATTGCACGGAGGCAGAATTTCGTAATTAGCAAAAAACTTCCTGATGGGGAGAAGCATTCAAGAGTGCATGGGACAGACTGTCTTGTGACACTGTTCATGGGTATCTTCTAAGCAGAGGCTCGATGGTCATCTGTCAAGGATACTGTAGCAGTCGGTGGGATGGTTGCACTTATCTGACCTCCCATCACTGACATCACTGTGCCTTACCAGGATGGGGAGGGACAAGATGGCCGTGAGGTCAATATGGTGCAAGGGCAGTGGCGGAACCAATTCAGCACTGTGCCAATCTGACACTGTATTACTTCACCTCTTCCTCCTGGTAAGCCACAGCAATGAGAACAAGCCTTTTCTGTCACCTGCATGTTGTGTCCTACTGTCAGTCCATCCCTTAATCTCCTTCCCATGCTACATATACCCAGCTCTTTCAACCATACCTCTAAGCACAGTTTCAATCTTGTCCTCTGGACATGCTCTGCAAAGGTGTTGTGCAGCAGAACATCTGCACGGGATGTGCCCATAAGTAGCGGAGGCTAAAAAAGGATCTCTTCCATCCATCTGCTAATGTACTAAACTAAGTGGAGCCTTTCCATGTAAGCTACACCTGAGCAGAATGGGAAAAATTCTCACTGGTCCACTGCGACCAATTTGTGAGGCACTTGGTGGATAAAGTGGTTCATAACTGTTCTGAGTTGGATTCTTCATTGTCAATATACCTCTGATAGCTGCTTATTTTGTTATGCATTCTTTTCAGCTTGTGCAACCTGAGAATCTGGAGAGGATATGAGGCCCTAGATCCCTGCTCATCCTGGCTAGTTTACAGAGGACAGGCTCAGTGGGTGTAATAAGTGATTAATGCTTCCCTGAGAGACAGAGTGATACAATCTGTTTAAAAATGCAGTGGTTAGACTTCTGTTTAAGAAACGCTCTTGAGATCCCACCTTACTGGATAATTACTACTCACTATCCAATATTCCATTCTTCTGTGAGGTACTTGAACAGAGTTTGAGACACAACTCCAGGATTCCTTTGATGAGACAGAATATACTGACCCACTGTATTACATCTCAGTTTGGTGACTGAAATGCCTTTGGTTGCCCTCTTGGGTGATCTGCTCTAAGAATTGAACAGGAGGAAGTCATTCCTACTGGTTGTGCTGGACTTCTCAGCAGCTTTTAATGCCTCCTGCAATTGAAGGTATGGGGAGCCTAGTCCTAGTCCAGATGTTGGACTACAAGTGCCACCATCCCTGACTATTGGCTGGGGCTGATAAGAATTGTAATTGAACAACATCTGAAAGGCCACAAGTTCTCCGTTTCTTAACTGCAGTATCCTTCAAGTTTGTCTTGCTGGAATGAGGCTCGAGGATACTGTATTAGTGACTCCATTCTTTCCTGGCGGTTAAGATTTCAGAAGGCTGGTGCTGAAGAATATCTGTTCAGTGCCTTGGCCTTCAGAAACTTTAGGAGAGATCCCTCAGAGATTTGGTGTTGGCTGTCATCAGTATGCAAATGCCCCTCAGTTCTGTATCTCCCTTCCATCTCAGTTTGGGGAGAGCTTCCAAACCATTATCTGAGTGGACAAACACCCAGATAAGATAGAACTGCTCTAGATTAGGAAGGTGACTGGACCAGCGATGTGAGCTTTTTCTGGAAATGATTGCACTCCCCTTGAAAGACGAGGCTCGCAGAATTGCATCTGGCACTGGCATTGCACTTAATTCCCACATTACAGCTGTGGCCAGAAGTTCTTTTGCTCTGCTTAGACTGGTGCGGCAACTGTTCCTGTTTCTGAGAAGAGTGGACCTGTCCACAGTCGTGCCTTGTCTATGTGGAGACTGGATTACTATAACATGTTATACATGGGGCTGCCTTTGAAGGCTGGAAACGTCAGCAGTACAAAATGCTGTGTGGTGCCATGCTTTTGTAGTAGCATGCCGCTCCATTGTTTTACCAGCCCCATTGGCCACCAGTCTGTTTCAGTGCACAATTCCAAGTCCTGGTTACTGTCACCTTTAAAGCACTAAATAACTTAATACCATGATGCCTAATGGGCTTCTGGGCCCTGTCTTAATCTCCATATCTATTTATCTGAGGCAGCCCTTCTGTGCATTATGTTACACTCTGAGGTATGCTTGGGATGCAGAATGGGTCCTTTTTGTCATGGCATCCAGACTACGGAACTCCCTGGGAGGTTTCCTTGTCTCCTTCTTTCCCAGTGTCCAACTGCTGGATGAAGACCTTGCTTTTCCAATAAGCTTTTAATTTATCTGTTGTTTCATTGATGCTCTCTGTTTCTCTAATTATTGACGGTTCCATTTAATCTGCTGTCTTTTAAATATTGTTTTTCTTATTGACTTAATTATAGTGTATTATTGATCATTAATTAATTTTCTGTTTATGTATCCTGAGGTAGCCACTGTGATGCTCTCCAGATGTTGCACTGCAACTCTAATCAGCCTCACTTACCATGGCCAGGTAGATGATCAGGGTAGATGGTAGATGGTCAGGGATAATGACAACTGCAGACCAAAAACATGTGGAGGGCACTATGTTGACAACTGATGATGTATGACAACCTGAGTGCCCTAATTTTGGAGGTAGAAGGGAGGCTATAAATTATGTAATCCATAAAGTATTAAAAATACCTAATTAGTCTACATATATTTTAGAATGGACTAAGGATCCACGTACCTTTTAACCTACTGGTTGCTTTCAGACATAATGTCAAACAATGGTTTGGTGCTATGCTAACCCTAACCCTAAACGCACACACTTCTTCTCCCCTCCTGTTTCCTCCCATGCAATAATTTCCTGCTGCCTGATCCTGATTTGTTGCTTAGTGCAAGCCTTAGTTTCACTGATCAGACATTGGCAAACTCTGATTTGCCTGAAACCAGGACTGAGCATCAGGGAATTGCTCCCCATAAGGCAGGAAGAGCACACAGGCACAAGGTTCTTCCAGGTTTGTTCATGTACCACCAAACCATGGTTTGACCTTATGTTTGAACAACTGCTGGATATCTCATTTTAAGGAAGATTCCCCCCCCCCATATCAGTTATTAAGAAGAAGAAGAAGAAGAAGAAGAAGAAGAAGAAGAAGAAGAAGAGGAGGAGTAGTAGTTTGGATTTGATATCCCGCCTTTCACTCCTTTTAAGGAGTCTCAAAGCGGCTAACATTCTCCTTTCCCTTCCTCCCCCACAACAAACACTCTGTGAGGTGATTGGGGCTGAGAGACTTCAAAGAAGTGTGACTGGCCCAAGGTCACCCAGCAGCTGCATGTGGAGGAGCGGGGATGCGAACCCAGTTCCCCAGATTACGAGACTACCGCTCTTAACCACTACACCACACTGGCTCTCGTAAGGAGAGCCATATGTAAGGAGTTACATATTAGAAGTAAGTTAGGACAGCTAGCATTTACCCCACAAAATTTTCCTGATTCAGGGAAACACTGAAGAGTATTTACTGGGGCTTTCTACTTAGCTCCACCTCAAATGTTACAAGATCATATTAGAGATATTTTAAAGGTGTTAGGAGATCCCCTATTCCCCTCATAGGGGTACAATTCCCAGAGTGCCTTGGCAAGTAGGATTGATTGTTAAATCACTTTGGGAATTGTAGGTCTGTGTATGTTTCAGCACCAGGGCCGGATTTAGGTTTGATGAGGCCCTAAGCTACTGAAGGTAATGGGGCCCTTTATATGTCCAGCTGTCCTTTGTCAAGAACAAATTGTCACTAGTTTTTTGTGTTGAATATATGCTATATGGTAATTTATGGACCTAATAGGTATCTAAAGCCATTTGCACATAACAAATTGGAGCCTACACAACACAAAACACTGTTGCTGTGTGTAGGTTTTATTTTATTTGTTTTTTATCTTATATTTTGGAAATGTACATCCAGGTTTTTTTCCTTTAATTTTTTTGGAGGCCCCCAAGAGAGTGCAGCCCTAAGCTATAGCTTGTTTAGTTTATATGTAAATCCATCACTGTTCAGCACCCTTAATAAAGTACAGATCCCAGGATTCTTTGGGGAGGAAACCATTACTATTTAAAGTGATATTTCAACTGTATAGGGCAGAAGGGGCCTTAATGCTGGTGTTTTAAAAGAAAGGGGAGAGTGGGGTGCAGACAGAGGCATCCATACAAGAACTCTAAGCAAAAGCTTACTATCTTGTGGCTCTGTTACTTGTTGGAATTATCGGTGATGCTCTTTGGACAATCAGGTGCCACACTGCTTCAAAGTGATCTTGTTCAGGAACAAACAGAAATGGACACAAATTCACTGTCTATTTTCTTTCCTACACCCACCCTCTTTTTTGCGGGGGTGGTAGTGGTGTTTGCTGAATGAGCAAGTGCTTTGCTTCAGGCATGCCTGTATCCCACCAGCTTCATGTACCACCCTGTACAAATCCAACTCTTTGACCTGCATAAGTCACTAAGACTTGAAATATTCCCCTGGGCTGCAATCCTGCACACAATTAAGCTCCTTAAATCCCATTGAACTCAAGGGGATTTAAGTGGCCTAACCATAAGCAGAATTGCATTCCAAGTCAAGAGCTTATATCTAGAGTAGTAATGTGTGATTATTTGTCATCTACCCAGGACCTTCTGGGTATGTCTACATTCTATCATAGGAACATAGGAAGGTGCCTTATGGTCGATTGGTCTAGATGCTATAGGGAAACAGTTCCATTGCTGTACCTAGCTAAGGCAATGGGTCTAGCAGCAGTTCGCCAGGGTTCCATAGAGGGTCTTTCCCAGCCCTAGCTGAAGATGCCAGAGATGGCACCTGGGAGCTTCTGTAAACCATGTGCTGTACGACTAAGCTATGCCCCCCTCTTTCAATTTGTAGTGAAAGGATGTCAATATGTTAATTATACCCAGCTCTGATGTTTGTTTTCATTTCACTGAGGTTCTGCAGTCTTAATGTTTACTTGATCTCTCCCTGTGATTGGGAACTGGATGTAGGCAAGCCCCAGCAGAGCTAAAACCAGATAAGGCTTGAAAGAACGTTTGCCAGCTTACTTGGTGACCAGCGCTCTGGGGACTGAGGGAGTTCAACAGCCTTTTAGTCAATCTCGTAATTTTGGATGGTGTGTTGTTGTTGTGCTATTGCTGCTGATTATGCTAATCAAGTTGTGCAAAAGAAGGTTCTTTCTTTCTTTCTTTCTTTCTTTCTTTCTTTCTTTCTTTCTTCAGATACTACTTTTCCCTGTAGCACAATGACATAAGAAGTTTCCCGCTGCCATAATGCAGAAACTCAGTTCTCTCTCTAGCATCTAGCCTTTCCAGATGCAACATTTAACTGTTCCAGCCAGAGAAGCGAATGGACATTTCCAAGTACACATTATAATGCACACATGGCTGTATGAGAGGGTGACAAAATAAAGGTGTCTGATTGTGAATACACTGGCCTAATCTCTCAAGCTATGGAAAGAGTGAGAGAGAGAATGAGAGGGAGAACAATCATGGTCTATATACCATGACAATACTGTCACTGTCATCATTTTGAAAAAGTTTTGGGTTAACTTTTGAAAGCAGGAAGAGAGAGAGAGAGGGAGAATTCACTTTGCAGGAAAGTTGCTGTGTTAGACTATAGCAGACTAGAAGATTGGAACATAATGGCAGCTCTTGAGGTGATATGCAGTAGACTGCCAATACTTTAACTTCCAATAGTTCAACAAAAGCAAGTGAAAATGCAAGTTTAAAAAAATTCTGCCAAGGTTGACCATCTATTGGTTAATCACCTGTGTCATAACTTCCAAGTTCCTTACCTACAAAATATGAGTATTAACTGGTTGCCTTGATCATGTCTTTGCGTAAGTCAAGTGGCCATTAGAATCTTTTACCTGTGGTAGCTCAAACATAGATTTGTGCATTTATGTTCAGGTCATCACAGTATCTAGCTCATAGAGTGCAACAGGTAATTGGTGAGCCAGCATGTTGCACCTGCCTTTGCCTCCAAGCTACAGTTTTGTACCTGACTCCACTTGGTGAACCATGAAGTTTTAGTAACAAAATCAATCCCTTAGGCTTGAAGCCTGAAGTCCACTAAAACTCATGCTACAACAAGTTTCTCAGTGATGGATCTCGATTTAATCATACTTAGAGAAGACCCATTGGAATCAGGCGAACTTAAATTCATCATGACTAACTGAAGTCCCGTGGATTTCAATTGACTTATTCTATGCATGCCTGTGGCTGCAGTCCTAGCCCTACTTACCTGGGAGTTAGCCCTATTGAGTTCAATAGGACTTCCTTCTGAGTAGACATGGTCAGGATAGTACTGTAAGTCCAGCTCCAACCTTTAGACTTTAAGCTGCCACTGAACTCCTTTGTTTTGATGTGTAGTGGGATGTTTTTGGCTATTTTTTTAATTAATTGCTATGCTGTAAATGTGTTTATATCCTACCTTTCTTCCACCTTGGAATCCCATCCAGGCACTGGTTGGTCTCAGCCCTGCTTAGCTTCAGCAAGGTTGTAACCTCATATGCTTTTAGACCATATACTGGGACTCTATTACTATTTCATTTAATTTTTTTGTTACCAAATATGTGCTTCCATGGCTAAATAAATAAATAAATACATCTCAATCACATATACATTCATCAGAAGGGTGATGTTTGGTTTCCAATTGGTGGAACCTGCTTTGGTTGCCAGCGGTTCCTCCAACAGCGGTTGTGAAATAAAAGGGAGTTTTTTAAATAAAAAAAACACACCCCTGATTACTAAAATGGCACCTTTGCTAAGCTGAGGTATTTCTTTGGCTAATTAAAACATCACGAGGTGTTGTATAATACCTAGATAACTGGAGAGCATGATTGACACGTCAAGGCAAGAGCAAAACAAAGCAGGTGAATGAAAAGAAAGAACAAATCTTACAATGCACAATGGAAAGAAAGCTTAACTTGTTTTCTTGCTTTTTTTTATAGAGAACACCAGTTCCCAGCGCCGAAGCATTCCGATGGTTCTTTTAAGCAGTAGTATTATCTTATTTTCAAGGCAGCCTGAAGTGAATGGCAAGCTAAGGTCTTGTTTTAAGAAACTGCTTAGTCCACCACTGAAGAATATATTCAGATAACTATTTTCATTTATGTATAGGGGTTTCCTCAAAAACAAAAACAAAAAACAAATTATGAAGTAGGGTGGTCTCCGGGTAAGAGGGAAGGGAAAGCCACTTTGAATAACCCATCGGCGATAATGCAGATGTTTCTCCCCACTGAAATGCCTGAACATAAGATAGTACTGTTTGAGCTCCTAACTCATCATGTTCACGTTCACTGTCTTGTGTTTTCATGCTGTTCAGAAAAACCCTCCTTGCGGTCACTTGTCTGTCCCCCTCCACTGCTGCCCACCTTTCCCCAAATGACCCAGTTGCATTTTTAGCAACTGGTTCCAGTTTTAGCTACCGCCATTTGTTTTCCTCTCTAAAGACCCCTCCAAATAAGGGAACACGCCATACCAGAGGACTCTAACCAGCTCCTGAGGGCCACTCTCTTATCAGGAGACCACCACATCTGGGACCCTGGGGGAATTGGCCAGTTGACTCACATTCAGTACACCAATTCTTTCTTTGATGTAATTTAGCTATACTAGTGAAGTTGTTGTCTATTTTTAAAGTGGCTGTAAAAAAAAAAAAAGTTTGGGTAAACCCCTGCTATAAAATAATGTATCTTTACAAAGTACCATATCTATACTTCATTTTCCAATATATGTGTTTCAGTACTGTAAACTGTACAGATAGCAGCTTGTATTTTGTGTGTTTAGACACAAAGAGACAATCACGTCTGAGCGTCTATGGAGCGTAACTGTTTGTACACAACAGTGTGGTTCTGCAAGTTAAATCCGGAGCAATAAATCCAAGTTTTTAAGTCTTATTTCTGCCAGTTGTCCAGTAGCACCACTGTTTTTACCATTTATACCTGATGCAAAGTTGTGCAAGACATGTGCAAGATTATTATGCATCCAACAAATACCTTTTGGACCATACTGTTGTATGAAAAGGAAAGACATAAAATGTAAAAGTTAATTGTTTGTGAGCACGATATTAGAGTAGCAAATGCTTAATTGCGTTGCTTCGGAAAGAGCTTTACAGAACAGGATCCGTCCAAAGCATGTACATTTAGCAGACCCACTTTGCACTGCACCACAAAATAGAGTTTACAGCATAAGAGGACATACAGAAAGGATTTAACAGAGAGTTATATCAAAGTTGTTTTAGGATACAAAATGAAGAGTCCAAACCTTATTTCGGGGTGGGGTAAGGGAGATGGAAATTTGTCACTCAATATATTTACCTTCCCTCTGGAAGTTGTTTTATAGACCTTTCAATAGGATTTTTTTTTTTAAAAAAAATACCCTTTATAATGTATCTGAAACTATTTTTGCCCTATGTGCAACATTTATTTCTTAGAATAGTTTGTAAGGTTAGATGGCATTGCATCATCTCTGCAGGTCATGAGAGCCTGAATATCTTTATGGTGTTCACAAATATTAGCACTTCTAATGCAATTAAAATTGGGGTGGGGGGTGTGTGATTTATACTTTTCTCTGCCTAATTTTGCCCTGCTGGCCCCGCTGGGAGTCAGTGGAATTACTCGACATGGAATTTTAACTGTACCGACAAGCCATTGGCTTTGCTGATTAGGCTCTGGTTAAATCGTTCATAGCAAAATCCCATACATGCCCATTCATAAGTAAGCCCCCCTGAGTTCAATGAGATTGAACAGGTAACTGTGCATAGGATTGCAGTCATTTTTTATCATGGGGGAAACTCACAGGCTTGAAGAGTATTAGATGTTTTGGACAGCGTCAAAGAGTTTTGATTTAAGATGAGCAGAAAAGGCCACCACAATGAATCACTTCCTCTCTCTAGCTTGTTTTCAGCTGCCTTTAAAAGCAGGAGGTTTTTTTTAAAAGATTTCTTTTATCATATCAATTTTGTTTAACCCTTGAAAGTAGCATTTGAGGAGTAACACTAGAAGAGTGAATTGGTTCTCTCTCACTACACAGCAAGGACATAGCTCTGGCTCAGGCATAGTGCTGCACCATAGCTTAGCATTACAACAGCAAGCCTAGTTTCCACCCCAGGACTATGAGCTTCCTCTGGTGCAACCATGAGGAGTTTGAAAGCTCCCACTTGCATTTTAGTACAATACAACTTGCTTTATCCTTGAAATCCAGACAAATTCAGGTTAATCTTAACTATAGTTAGTGGAAACAAGCCAACTTTAAACCATGGTTTATAAAGATACCGGTAGGATGTTTTCACTAACCATTGTTAATCTTTATTGCACAGCATGCTAAACCACATGTTCTGACAGCATGATAAACTGGGCTTTTCTTGGGTAATGTTAAACTATGGTTTAGTGTTATATCTGACAACACACTTACATATTATTCCCAGAATTAGTCTAATCGAAATCAATGGAATTTTAGGATTTAAAAGGAGCTCTTGAGGCACATTATTTTCTCTTAGAACCATGGGGTTAACTTTTTGAGGACTGTATGTGCAGTTCCAGGTTCTTTTCACAGCTCAACTTTATACATCTTTGGAACATTTCTCTATGGCTTTCTACTGGAAAGCTCAAATGAAAGGATACAATCTTGCTATGAAGAGTTGTAGTGTATGAGAAGTGCTTGTGTGAATGTTCCCATGTCCTAGTAGGAGACACCTACCTCTCAGTTGGGCTACACCTTTTAATTAAATAAATAGGTTTGTACCAGGTCCCTGTAAAATGATGTGTTCAAGGGCCCTTCCAGGCAGCTTCAACTGTGGAGACAGGAAGCTTCTAACCCCTAGACTTTGGAACCAGGTGTGTGGTATTTTGACACACAATGATGCCTCTCAGGGCTGGTCTAGGTTTTTGCTGTCCAAAATGGCTACTATACATATCCTAAGAGGTAAGCCTCAGCATCTCCTGAAGCACCACACAAGTACACCTCTTGAACTATAAGTAACTTCCCATGGGAACTTTGTACGCATCTACAAGGACCAGTTTGGGCTGGCTTCCCAAGATGCCTTTGGAAAAGATCTCTGCCCTTCCCCAGAGACACTTCCTGCACCTCTGGTTGAGTGCCATCCTGGATGAGCCCTTGAAAGTTTCTCTACTTTAAATCTACCTAAGTGGGGAAAACCTCAGGTCCAGGGGACCTGCCTCCCGGGACCCTTCCCCATGCCACAGCTCTCAGCAGCCCTGTTTCACATCTTCCCTGAGGGTTTTTGCCTCACTGAAGTGTATCCTTGAACTCTGATGGTGCCTCTTGTTTACCTGAATGGAGGATAAAGAGGGGCGTGCAAAGGTGTATAAAAACAAGCTTATCGCACAAAGATCACAATTCCATTCATTGCCCTGTTGGCTTTTGCCTACATCCCATCTACCGCAGGGATGTAGCCCTCAGCAGCTTTCCCTGAAGGGAGCCTGGGAGGAGAAGCAGCCCATATCCTGCTCTAGAGTAAAGAAGTTGTATTTGGCCTTTTTTCATTCCGAGAAAAAAAAGCCCCAAACTTTTTATTATGATTAAGAAACAACTGATAATTGATTATCAATACAACAAATGCTTGAAGCCTTACTGACCCAACTGGCTGTTGAGCTTGCCTTGTTTGGAAGATCTTTTGTGATCGCGGTTAAAAGTAGGGACAGAAAAATTCAGTTCAGGCTACATTAGGTGTACAATGATTCATAGCAATGTACTAACTGTCTTAATACCCTGATGTTGCATGTGTCAATGTGGTTTCATTTCTGGGTTTTTATGTTTTGTTTTGTTTTGTTTGATTGATTTCGGAAGAACTGATGAATTTGTATGTCGTAATTGTGATGTTTTTTTACATGTGAAATCCAAATGGTTAAAAATTCCAAAACTGTCAATTATAATTATTATTATTAAAAAGGACATGGATACATTCACTTGGATCCCCGCAATTATTATTATTATTATTATTGGAATTTCTTTTAGTCTATGTCTACCAGCCTTATCAAGAATTTTTGTTTCATTGACACACAATTTGTATGATGTGTAGTGCATATATTTAGAGTATTTTAGTTGCAAGTGTTTTGAAGAAGGAAATCTCTTTTCTGACCTCTTAGCCTCTTTTCTCCTGTATATGGTTATCATTTGTAACATTGATTATTGTTAGGGCTTTGAATCTCATTTGTGTTTCCCAAAACCTCCTCAAACGATTTAGGCTGCAATCCTAACCGGTGTGTGTTGATGGGGGTGGGGGAGAACAAAGGTTGTTTGAACACCTCATCCAACATTCTGCTAGGATCTCCTGGCTTGGTAGGTGGTAGTGAAGGCATTGGAAAACTCTACACATACATATCTTAATTTTTTTTTACACCCCCCCCCCCATATCACCTCCATTGTTTCCAGTGGGAGGGGAAAAGGAGGGAGGAGTTTAGACATGCTCAGAAGCATTTCTGAGTTCCCACCTGACTTGTGAGCAGGACAGGGGACCAGGAGGGCTTGGAACCTCCAACACTGGAGCTCTGTCAAAACTCCCTTTCCAAGATCAGAGCTCCACTCTAACACCATAGGGTTTGAGCCAATCCAGCCTAAAGCAACTTTGATGCCCTCCAATGGATCATACAATTGCATCCTTAACATATATAATATGGACTTCTAATACTGCTCCTACACACACACACAATTTGGTCCAGTAGTTTTGTGCTGAAGTTTTCCCATTTTGGGCAAACGGATAACTCTGTGTGAACTAGTGGATGCAGTTGCAGAGGTCCCTATTTCATTGGAGTGAATGGGGAACCAAAACACGCTGTGCAAAAGGTTCTGTGTGTGCCTCACAAAATACAGGAAGGATTGGGACAAAAGATTGCAATTTTGATGTCTTTTAGAACTGAGCGCTAAGTCTGCCAAACTGAATGCAGTATTTTTATTTTTTACCATACCTCAGATAAACCTGTTCAGCTGTAAGGTTGCAAGTGAAGCATGCATAGGCATTATAGGACTTAATAATAGTCAACTCTGTAAGAGAAAGGAAATATTCCCTTTTGTTCAGAACCCCCTGGTATGCAAGTCACACAATTAACACTAAAGAATATGAAGTCTTTAAACGGGCTGTGTCTGTAATCAAATAATGAAAGAGAAAAAATAGAGAGAAAGCAATTAAATGAACATACCATCCAGGGTCGAATACATCCAGCAAAAATCAGTGGTGGGTCTTTGATCATAGTTGGATGCATAGTGATATCAAACGGATGGTTCTCATGTAACAGCTAAATGTTTCAGATTTTGTTTTTATTAAATTTGGCAGTTTCACACTGAGATCTGCTGATTCCTGGCAAATAAAGGACAGCTCAAATGTGAGAAAGTATTCCATTTTCACAATTGCAGGGAGCTAGGATTACTTTTTTTTCTCCTCAGAAAAAGAGACCACAAAAATGTACTCCTTTCACACTGTTCTCCTATTTCTGAACTGTGCAGTTATCTATTAAATTTTCTAATAGATCTTTGTGTAAAGTGTATGTATGCTTGTGCAATTATGAAAAAAGCAGTTTTTGAAAATGGTGTATTTATTTCAAATCACTTATGGGGCATGTACAAAACTGTATAAACCCATTCAATCTGCCCAGTAAAGTTGTTTTTGTGATATTTCTGTGTTGTTGAATAAAGGAATTTAGTACTCTAAAGATCTCTCTTTTTCCATGAACAGGTTAAATTTGAGGGATCTTAAATAACAAAATGATTATCCTTGGTAACAACCATGCAAAAATAACCAAAAAAAGAGAGAAAAGGTTCACATTCTTAATTCATACTTATTCCAATAAATGCAATAAGGTTTTGGTACGATATATGTTCAGTGTTTTTTTCTTTATTAGCATTCAACAAAAGTCTCTTGAATTGCTTATCACACGTCACTTCCATTATCAATTATTATTATCATCAATATTAATAGAACCAGTGCTTTTTTCTGGGGGGATGCAGGGGTGCACTTACCCCTAAACATTTTGTGAATCTAAGTTTGGCCTCATTGAGGGACAGTATTTCCTTATGAGTAAGAGGAAAATAAGAGTACCCCTAAACATTTTTTAAAGAGAAAAAGCGCTGAATAGAACTATTATCCACCTTGCACCATCAGGCCCCAGGGCAGGTTACAATAATTTAAAACCAATTACAGTCACAAGAATAAGGTGGGGCCTGAAAATACACATCTCAGGTGTCAAAGGCCAGGTAAAGAGGTGCATCTTCAGCATCCACTGAAAGTTGTATATTGAAGATGCCAGATGCAACACTGTGCCACAACTGAGGAGCTCTCCTAGGTCACCCCCTGGACATCTGTGGGTGGCGGAACTCCCAAAATGGCCCTTCTCTGCTGATCTAAACACCTAAGAAGGTTTGTAGGGGAAGGAGGCAGTCTCTCAGATATCTGCAGTCAAAGTCATGTAGGACTATAAATGCTAGCATGGGCACTTGAATTGAGCCCAAAACCAAACTAGCAGACATTTAAGAAGAGGGGTTATAGAAGTTCTAAAGGCAACCCCAGCTGCCTTTTGAACCAACTGAAGTTTCAGATTTGTCTTTAAGGGCACATTGCAGTAACCCAATCTAGAGGTCAACAGAGCATGGAATACCATGGCCGATCATCTCGGTCCAAAAGGACTAGCTGCGAACTAGCTGCAGCTGCAAATAGACCTTTTTTAAAATAAAGATCTGACGTAAATCTTTGTATTAAAAAAGGGTTACTGACCCAGAAGCATATACCTAGGGAATATAAAGAGCTTCATACAATTAATTCCAAAATACATATTTCTTGGTTGAAGGAGAGGTGAGACTTCAGGGAGTTAACCACATTGGTGAAGGCAGGGGGAGAATTCCACAGAGCTACAACATCAAGCTGTACAGTATTGTCATTCTGATGAAACCACCATTTTGTTAATCTCTTAAAACATTTCTGGGTAGTGGAGCTGTTTCAATACCAGCAGAAGCATTTTAGCTCCATTTTACTGCTCCATAGTACAAAGTCCTGTTCAATAGATGCCTTGTAAACTCCCAAGAGGAAGAAAAAAGAGGTCCCTTTGCCTTGTAAATCCATATTGTGGTTACCAACACCTGGAACGACTTCAAGCAGCTTAAAGTTTTTGGGTTCAATCCAACGCTGCGTAAAGTGCACTTAAGCCCAATGATATCAGTCATCTTGAGCATGCCTCATTTTGTGTCAGATTGCATTTTTATTGTTTTTGACATAAACTTTGAAATCATATTCTACGGAAATACGAGGAAACCATAGTAACTAGACTTACGGCATCAAATGCTAATTGGCTCAGGAAGAAGATAATTTGATTGCTTCCCCGCCCCGTTTTCAACAACTTTTGAAGTGAACATGCCAAATTGGATCCAGAGTTGGCTTTCCATGAATAGAAACACTCCTTCCATTCAAGGAGTGGACTGAGATCTGGCAGAGGCTTGCCCCGGAGCAGCAAGGCAAGTTTTATTACATTTATATCCTATCTTTCCTCCGAAGAACTCAAAACGTCACACACAGTTCTCCTCCTCCCCATTTTATCTGCTCAACAACCCTGTGAGGTAGTTCAGGCTAAGAGACAGTCACAGGCCCAAGGTCACCCAGTGAACTTCATAGCTGAGTGGGGATTTGAATCCTGGTCTCCTGGACTCTAACCACTACACCGCACTGGACCTCTGTTTCCTTGCTGCACCACCACCCACATTATATCCCCAGAGCAGATATTCAAGAAGTACAGGGAACTGTCAAAAAAGGGATCCCCACTTCCTTTGGTAATAGTGTCCTGATTTGTGAAGCATTCCACTCTCTGGAATGCTGGATCCAGTTCATTGTTCTTTGCTTTTTTGCTTTCAAATGCCCAACAAAGATGAAGGTGTTTGAAGTCAGGCTATTCAAAGTGGCCCAGATTTTCATCCATGTCTTTACAGTGATGTGCTGTGGTTGACATGACGGCTTCAGTTTAAGAAAATGTAAACAGTCAAGGTGAGTCTTCTTCAAGTTTTCTTATCATTTTTGGTGGTGGGGTGGAGTAACGATAACACCAAATCCAAAGATTACTTTTAAAAATTGCTTCATGGCTATCAGGGGTGGGCAGACGTCTGGCTGGTGGGATCTACTTTGTCTGCCTTCTCTTTTTTTAATAGAACCCCACGATCCACCAACAGGAGCCCACTGCAAAGTAACGACCTTCAAACCACAATAGCGAGTTGGCCATGTAGTCCAATGGGAAGGAAACATGCCATGAACACTTATGGGTTCCCCAGGAAAAGGGATCAAGTCACACTGCAGGAGCAATGTTCCCTAACAAATACTCCAAGTGGCACAGTTGGATCGCGAGGGGAAGAGGAACAAAAGCGCCAGGATTAGTAGAACCCAGACCAGGAAGTTAATGGGACCAGTTCTAGGAGCTTCAATAACATTGAAATCAGGAACATTTTAAATCCTACCATGGGGAGATGTTAAAGTGGCCATCACAGGTTGAAACTTAGTTCTTGAGCGCTCTCCTAGTACCAGTGGTTTTTAGGGATCAGAGGAGTAGGAGAGACTAGGGCAGCAATACTGGAATCCACTTTACATTGCAACTCCTCACCCATGAAACACTCATTTCCAAAAGTAAGTTATCACAAAGTATGGGAAGCTCTTGTTCAAGAACCACAAGCCCACAAACCCTCTTAGGTGCACAGAACCAGTTGTGCAGATCTTTGTCTCCATCCATGTTTTAGAGCACAGCTGGGAAAACTCTGGTTCTCCAGTTGTTGTCATGCCTGACCACTGACCATGTTAACTGGGGTTGATGGAAGCTGAGGTCCAACCACACTCTGAGAACCACATGCTCCCTGTTCCAGATTTAATGTGTTTTCATCTCCAATCTGCAGAGAGTCCTTAGCAAGCTTTATGTTATGCCGTCTCCATAACTGTGAGGCAGGTTCCCATTACTCCCAGTTGACAGAATGGGAAATGGGACTGTCATCCAATGAATTGTCCAAGGCCACCCAGTTTGTTGACTCTGCTGCAATTTGAACGAATGCTTCCTGAGTTCAACATGCTATTCATCGAATCATACTGGGCTCTCAGTTTAATCTCATTTTTTTTCTTCACAAAGAAAATATTATTCTTCAGAGCCTCACATAAGGAAAAACTCAGTGGATTCACAGACTCAGCATGGCTGCACAGATAGTCTTATTATAAGAACTGAGCTGCAATGTTGTTTTAACCACTAGCCACTTCCTCTTCTGAAGTATTTCTCCAAGGAACTGCTTGGCAATTATTAATGTCACGATCCTGCAAGGTTCCACATGCTTGCCCAGAGATAGTGATCATCATTAAATTCTCACTTGCAAACTAATCAGGTTCTAATTATATGCATAACTCTTCCTTAAAAGACAATTATTGGTATAATTATTTGGATAAGGAGGAAGGAAGTACCAAAATGAACCCAACTAAGATCTGGCCCCATGGAGGTCATCCATGGTCTAAAAACTTTGTCATCTAAAGAGACAGGATAAGGAATGTTTGGGAGGGGAAAACAGTGATGAAGTGATTTGCCAGCATGCAATATAAGACATCAGTGGAGACAAAATGGGAATACGGATCTTCTGACTCTTTCGATGATACCTTCTAGAGTTGTTGCTGTTGGCATCTTGTCTGTCTCAGGAGACAATGGAGGGGGTGAAGTCAAGCTACTGGTGGAACCATTCTAAACTACATCACTACATCAATTGCTGAAGGAACAACAAGGCAAGATGGGGCTCATTTTCCGAAGAAAGGATTAAAGGATTTTCTCTTGCAGTTTCGATATGCAGATAAGCCCAAACCACAGGAGGATTGTGGACCCTGTAAAGTGGTAACTACAATAACTTTGGGAGAAATTCAACGTAGCGCTAAGTAGATCACTCAATTGGCACAAACATTTCTACTTCCCTGATGCAACGATTGGCTCTCCGGTGCCATTCTGGAAGTTCTCCTGACCACTCTGGAGTCAATTTGGGGATGAACAGGTTGGGAGAAAGAGTTGGGGGAAGCCCTGTTGCGACTAGCAGAAGCTCTTGCTCAGGCTTCCACTGATGGGGCCCATTAGTTGAATCCCATCACTTATAACAGCGGTTCTCAACTTGTGGGTCCCCAGATGTTGTTGGACTACAACTCCCATCATCCCTGAGCTCTGGCCTTGCTAGCTAGGGGTGATGGGAGTTGTAGTTCAACAACATCTGGGGACCCACAGGTTGAGAAAGGCTGCCTTATAATAATACCTACTTATTCCTCTCTCTCACCCCCCCTCTCCTTAATTTACCTGTGGGGATAAAATCAGGCATGCCAACCAGAGTGCCTTGGAGAAAGGGTGGCCTACACATTTTTCAAACCAGTCAATATGTAGGCCCATGTGCTTCTCTCCCCCAGCTGTTGTATTCAGTGGCCAGGTGGAGAAGGCGACAGGGCTCTTGCACCTTTAATAATTGTACAGCAGAGAGAATTTCAGCAGGTGTCATTTGTAGAAGTGACAGCTGCTGAAATCCCCTCTTCTGCACAGCTACTCAAGGTGCAGGAGCCCCATCATCTCTGTCACCCTACGTGTCCATCTGTGTTGTAATGCTTGGCATTTATGTAGCACGTTTCTGCAGTTCAAAGTGCCTCCCATACATCATCCCACTAATCCCCGCAACTCTGTGAAATAAGCCACATTGCAGATGGAGGATTGAGGCTGAGAAAACAGAGGCTTCCCCAGTAGTGGAGGAGGTGCAATTTGAAAAAAAGGATTTTGTAGTTCTCACTTTTACTATGTAATTCTATGCACATGTTTACTTGGAAGTCAGGATGACTGTGCTCAGTGCCTAATAACCAGTAGCCCTGATCCTGCACCAGCTGTTTTGATCCAATGTTATGTCTGCATCAGCCCTGATGATGTGCAGCTGTCTCCTCTTCATTATTGCATTTCTCATAGACCTTCTAGGTGCTATATATGTAGCCCATTCTTTTTCCAGGGCATCATACAATCTACAGAATATCATAGAGTGCCGGTCTGGTGTAGTGGTTAGAGTTTTGGACTAGGACCTGAGAGAGAAGGGTTCGAATCCCCACACAGCCATGAAGCCCACTGGGAGACCTTGGGCCAGCCACTGTCTCTCAGCCTAACATACCTCACAGGGTTGTTGTACGGAGACAGGGAGAAAAGTGGATGCCACCTTGAGTTCCATTGAGAAACGGTGGAAACAAAGAACTAAAATATGATGTACTCAGTAACACTGCAAGGTGCATTAGAGGGAGTGAGAATGACTTGCCTGTGACATTTCTCAACTCCATGGGATGATATCTGAGTCTTTAGACCAGGGATGGGGAGCCTCAGGTCCAAAGAGCCAGTTATGGCCCTCCAAACATCTTTCTCTGGCCTTTGGTACTTTCCCTTGGGACCCCCTTTCACATACCTCCATGACCCTGCTCTAAAGCTCTGTAAGTGATTTTCCCTGTCTGCAAAGTGTGACATCTTGCTTGCTTGATGGAGTGCATGTGCAGAAATTCATTTTTTATTGCTTCACCCATTTTTGCCTCCAGTCCCATCCATCACTGCATGTGGCTCCCAGAAGGTTGCCTAAAAGGGAATGCAGCCCTTCGGTTGGGGGGAAAAAGAGAGAGTTATCCACCCTACTTTAGGCTTACCCAGCCAAACTGGACACATTTGCCATTCTATCACAATGACTCTGTTCTGTTCTACAAATGGTCCACTTGGGAATGAATCGCCAAATAGGCCACATCGACACCATACATTTAAAACACTGCAATACCACTTTAAAAAGTCACAACCCCCAGAGAATTTTGGGAGCTGTAGTCAGTGCTGAGAGTTGTTAGGAGATGCCCTTTTCCCTTCACAGAGCTACAGTTCCCAGGGTTCCCAAGGAAAAAGGATTAACTGTTAATCTACTCTGGGGGTTGTAGGTCTTTGAGGGGAATAGGGAAATCTATTAATGACTCTCAGCACCCTTAACAAACAACAACATCCAGGTTTCTTTGAGAGAAGCTATGACATGGGATCATGGTGCTTTAAATGAGCAGCCATAGTGTGTTGAATAGTATGTCTAAAAAGTACTATTCTCAGTGTGCAGCCCTGGAGGCATGATGAAACCTGCCACAAGCATGGAATTCCTCCAGGACTGTGTGAACATTCCTAAAATAGCAAAGTTTCATTGTGAAACAATAAGTCTATCAGTCTTCCCAACATTTCAAACAACAATTAAGGCAAAACCAAAGGCTTCTTTTTGCTTGCTATTTTTTGTTCCAAAGAACGGCTGGGTTAGGAGCTACCTTCCCCTCCTCTCCTCAAAATGCTGGCAATTCACTTCCTCGGCAGCCAGTCCAAAGTTTTATTTTATTTTCCTGTCGGGGGTGACAGAAATATAGCAGCTGGACTATACAGACCTGCTGGGTCTCACTTAACGTCAAGGATCTCAGCTCAAACAGAATTCCAAACAATTTCCCAGTAAAATTGTGCAGATGTTGTTAGGTTAAACAAAGCCACGATTAATTATTTGGTATGGGCCTGCCTGGCTTAAGTTGCGAAGTATAAACATTCCAAAGGAGAAGAGAGTTTTGACCTCTTTATTCTTTGCCTCCCTGCCCCCCCCCCCAAGTCAATTTTGGGTCTTCATCCTAAATGGCTCCTCTCCAAGAGAGAACAAGGGGGAGAAGAAAAGAAAACACCGACACCAAACTGCTAGCTCCAGAGATGTTTCTCCAAACGAAGGCTAAAATATTTCAAGTCAGAAGGCTCTGTTCTTTATCCAAACCACCTGACAGTAATCCTTATTAATGCTCCAGTTCCATTATTTTTCACCACCAGATGTCCCACGCAAGAGTGTAAAAGGGATACAGGAAGTCCAGAAACTAGGCCAGAATTTTCTGTATAGAGGACATTTCCATGTTGGGAAAAGCACAAAAACCCTCATGGTTTATATATGTGCAATGATAAATGTGTGATGATGGCACATGGGCCTCTTTCTTCACATATATGTACAACTGGAATCTCTGATTATGAGCATATTAATCAGACCACCAATCTATCTAGCCCACTATTACTTACTCCGACTGGTAGCAGCTCTCCAGAATCTCAGGCAGGAGACTTACCGATCATTTACAACATGGCCCTTTATTCAGAGATGCCAGCGTTTTTGAGAGGTCTTTCTGCATGCACAAGGCATTCTGCATTCTAGGGCTGTGCACAGGCTCCCAGACCCAACACGGGCCAACTAAGGAAACACCCAACCTGGATCCAGCAACAAATCTATTTGAAGACAGGACTAATGTTTAATTAGGCCCAGGGGGAGTGGCATCTTTCCCCCACTTTGCTCCCTTTTCTCACTGCAAAGATCAGGAGGGTCAATCCTGCTGGGTGCTGTTTCATCAGCAGACCCTTCAGCCAGCAGCATTGCCTGGTGGGGTGGAGCTGTAGCAATAGCTTCCCAGCAGGGCAATCCCTGTTACTTATGGGGCAGGGGAGGGTCAAGGTACTGGATTGGCCCCACTGGAGCGCCCGTGCAGTCCTGATCTTGCTACTCCCTCACTCCCACTGACATCATCACAGGAGGTTGTTGCTGAGGTCCTGTCCCACCAAGTGAGCCACTCCTGTATGCATAACGTCCTGGACCAATTTCTTCTAACTTCCCTTATCACCTTCCCTTGGAATTTCTCTCATTTTTTTCTTTCTTTTTAAACATAAAAATAAAATAAAAAGTGTGCCATTATTTCACTTCTGCATGGAGGAATGTTGATGATGGCACAGGATGAAGTGCTATGAAACCTTAGGTTAGGCATAGCAATCATCACTAACTGATGGGAGAGAGGGACACGGATGCCCTGCTACACATCTACTTTCCTGGATATACCTGGCTTGCAGCTTCGGCTGCTCTCCTGGCCCATGCTTGGAGAAGATAAACAGGAAGGCTAACTGCTAGGTATTTTCATGATTTGCAGTTTATACAAGGTAGCTGCAAATTTGCACCATTCTTTGCTCCATTTTTGGTGTTGATTTATTTCCCCTTTTTAATGACGCAAATGCGCCAATAATATCCATAAGACTAAAGGCACACCCGGGACTCTGTGTGGCACACACACACATATAGTAGAACAGAGATCGCGGAATGGCATTTTTAAACTGAAAAGATGGTCAGGCCAGCCCTTTTTCTGAATTACTTTGGGTGTCATTAATTAAGCAACGAGGCAACAACTTGACAATTGGGGGACACATGAGAAAACTACCACAGGCCAGCAAGATGCAGCTCATTTGCAAGTTTTACTTGTATGCCTGTAAACTATGGCTGGCATTTGACATGCCAAATGAAAACAGCCTCTTCAACATCTGTAACCAAGAGATACCTTTAGAAAGAAACTCAAGTACCTGGTTTCCTCCACATATAAATACTTAAGTCCTTGAACTCCTTCCTCTGAAATGTCTGCATTTTTATTTTATAACACACTTGTGATACTGGAACTACTATTCCAAGGCAAGTGGAAGAGCAAATTTTTGAATCTTCACATTCACCTAGAATATCAGCGAAAGAAATAGTAACATGTTGATAGTTGTTGTTATATATTGTTATATATATATTTTATATTCCGCCTCCCCCCCCCCCCGGAAGGGATTCAATTTAGCTTACAGATAAAAACAAGAATGGCTAAAAACATAGGGGATGTGTGTGGAAATAATCATTGAAAAACAATTAAACATTGATAGAATTAAAACTATATACAAATAGAATAAAAGCTGTTTAAAACTTACCAATAATTACAATAAAAACGGCACAGCACCTGTCCGTTCATTAAAAGCAGTCAGTTCCCCAAAGCCTGTTAGAACAAAAAGGTTTTCACCAGGACAACAAAGAAGAAGCCAGTCTAGCTTCCCCAGGGAGAAAGTTCCAGAGTCTAGGAGCAGTCACTGAGAAGGCCCTTTCCCACATCCCCACCCAACATACCTGTGAGGGTGGTGGGATTGAGAGAAGGGGCTCCCCTGAAGATCTTAAAACCTGAGCAGGTTCATATGAGGGGATGTGGTCTTTCAGATAGCACTTTCCATTCTGTCCAGAAACAGACCAGTAGTCATTGGAGCGGTTCTAGCAAGGGAGCTCCCTATAACCAGACCAGTCAGCAATCTGGCTGTAGCTCTTTTAGCCAGTTGAAGTTTCTGAGCACTTTTTAAAGGCAGTCCCACAAAGAGTGCATTACAGTAATCCAAATGGGATGTAACTAAGGCATATGTCGCTGTGGCTAAATCAGACAGCTCAGTGAATGAGTGCAGCTGGCACACTCGCTTTAACAGTGCAAATGTGCTCCTGGCCACCACAGAGACCTGGGCATCAAGGGTCAGGGCTGAGTCCAGGAGTATGCCCAGATTGTGAACCCGTATCTTCAGGAGAGTTGCCCCATCCAGCACAGGCTGAATCCCTATTCCCTGTTCTACCTTCTGACTGACCAAGAGATCTCTGTCTTGTCTGGATCTAATTTCAGTTTGTTCACCCTCATCCAGTTTATTACTTGAGACAGCATCCTTAGATTTAGGTGGAAAGGAGAATTAGAGCTAGGTGTCATCAGCATGCTGGTGACACCAAACCCTGAAACTCTGGACAACCTCTATTAGTGGTTTCATGTAAATGTGAAATAGCATGGGGGACAGAACCGAACCCTAGAGGGACCCCTCAGGCCAGTGGGTTTGCCCCTCTAAGAAGGAACAGAGCAACTATTAAACAGTGCTTCCAAGTTTCATCCCAGCAAGGTGGCCCATAAGAATGCCATGGTTGATGGTATCAAAAGCCACCAAGAGGTCCAGCAGAACCAACAGGGACACACTCCCCCTGTCCAGTTCCTGGCATAAGTCATCCATCAATGTGACCAAAGACATCTGTGTCCCATAACAACCTGAAACCAGATTGAAATCTAGATAATCTAGATCAGTGTTTCCCAACCTTTGGCCTCTAGCTGTTTTTGGTCAACAACTCCCATCATCCCTAGCTAGCAAGACCCAGTGGTCAGGGATGATGGGAATTGTAGTCCATAAACAGCTGGAGACCAAAGGTTGGGAAACACTGATCTAGATAATCACTCTGCTCCAGAAACCCCTGGATGTTACCACATGCTCTGTTACCTTGCTCAAATGGGATATTGGAGACTGGCTGATAATTATCCAATATGATGGGATTCAGGGAGGGCTTTTTCAATTAAGGTCTTAGAACTGCCTCCTTTAGACACACTGGAACCCTACCTTGTTTTAAGGAGACATTGGCTGCTCCCTTCATACACTCAGCCAGTCTCTGCCTGGCCCTTTTGATAAGACTGTCTGAAGGTCTTCTTCTCCTCCTCCTCCTCCTCCTCCTCCTCCTCCTCCTCCTCCTCCTCTGATTTGCCATTTCCTTGATGAGCACCACATGGATGAATGACTGCTTTCTTCCTTTCTTATGAGCCATCAAACTCCAGCCTCCTGCTAACTTAATGCATGCTTTGGGAGATACCACATACCATAAGCATTATTCACATATAGAATTATAGAATCAAAGAATTATAAAATTGGAAGGGCCCCCAAAGTTCATCTAGTCCAGCCCCCTGCAGTGCAGGAATCTCAACTAAAGCATCCATGACAGAGGGCAGTGTGATTAGTTTGCAGATGCAGAGTTTTACAGGTTAATAAACATGGGTTAGATTGGGATTAAAAGCAAAGAACTAGCACTTCCCTTCTGCAGCTAAAAGAGCACAAACAAGCATAAGGCACATAAATCTGAAGCCAGCATTGACTGGATGGGACCAGATATTTGTTATTGTGCCTACAGCTGCTTCTGGTAGTAAACTCAGAAATGCCTGCTTATAGAATCCTGATTTAAAAATTCATTTCACATTTGGTCCAAGGAGGGAGGGAGAGAGAGAAGAGAGATTTTGAACCTTTCTGAATTTTTGGGTAGGAGGAGCAAGGAGATAATTTTTTTTCTCTATCTCTCTATCTCCATCTCCATCTCCATCTCCATCTCCATCTCCATCTCCATCTCCATCTCCATCTCCATCTCCATCTCCATCTCCATCTCCATCTCCATCTCCATCTCTATCTCTATCTCTATCTCTATCTCTATCTCTATATGGTGCCTGGCAATATAGCAGGAGTGACTCCAAGATTGGATAAATCTAGTGCACCACTTACTACAATATCTTTTTCCTCACCCGGCAGAGCCAGATTACGAGATGCCTGTTTATGATCAAGTAGGATACAGGCCATGCATACAAAATGACCCACCTTTTATGAAGAAATCAGTGGACAACTTCTATGCGTTGTCTCTAGGCTAAAGTCGGCGGAGACTTTACCTTTTGCTGCAGTGCACTCAAACTGGAGCTTTATACCAAATCAATTTGGGACAGGATCTTGGGTCTTGATCAATAAAATATTTGAAACCAGCTCTGGATTTAGGACAATGTGGCTGATTTCCTCACACAGGGCACTAAGCTGAGAGGGTGAACAACAACAACAACAACAACAACAACAACAACACATCTATTCACATGCTTACCTACTCAAAGTAGGTAAGATGGGCGATTGGGTTGCCATTTAGGGGTGAATTTAGGGAGGGCACCAAATTTTGTCCTTGCTTCTGCCGCCATATTACCAGGTGCCAGTTAGTTCCTCCCCTCAAAGAACATTGTCCATCTGTATCCATTCCTTCAGGCTGCACCAGGGTGGAAGGTGGGGTTCCTTCAGATGCCTAGGAACAACTGCCAATTGGCTCCCACACCCCCAGGTGCAAGAGGGAAGTTCAGGATGGTACCTCACTCTTGTTGCAGGTACAAAAACTGACTGGACTGGCCAGCAACTGCATCTTACTTCCACATCGGTGAGAGCATAGCATCCTTTAATGTAACTGAGGACAGAGCAAGTCACATGACACACATGCCTCTTTCTGTTCCTCAGTATCAGACACAGGCAGCCTCATCAATCTGCCTAATGGTAGGGCCAGTCCTGTCCGCCTTCCCTCCTTCTGCTTGAAGGCTAGGAGTTCAGTAGGCATTGCTAGGTAGTTAATGGATTCAGGGCACAGGCCCATGACAAAATTTGCATATACTCATTTGTATGTATAGATACAAATTTAGACCTCTGAGCAAATTAAGATGGTGGCTGACTGGAGTCCCACTTGCTGCATAGTAAAAACTCTTCATGCAAAGTAAAAATGAAATAAAATATTTTTTAAAAAAAGAAGAAAAAGAGAGGAGGAAAGGGGCAGGAGATATGAGGCGCAACACAAAAAAAATGGGGTCAAGGCCCCACCTCTGCTAAAAATATCCCTGTTATTTTTATACAATCTCTATTTTATGTGATTTTCTTTTGTAAGCTGCCTTGAAGGGTTGTTTTCTTTTTTTAAGTGCAAGGGTGGCAATGCTGGCTGGTTCCCATTGGGACTGGTAGGGAGCCTCAGGATAGGTGGACTCAGATCCAATCACATGCAGAGGTGGAGCCTATGATGGGCAGAGCCAACTAATTTCGGTTTTGTCCCCATCCTTTTCCATGCTGAGTTCTACAAAGGCAACACCGAGGCTAAAGAGAAGGAAGCTGATGGCCAGGACCCCTCCATGGAATGGATGTAGGAAGTCAGGTAGGTGGGGGTCAACTGTGGATGATGGCGCAGCTTCCCAACCGCCCTAATGGACCAGCCTACATTGGAAGGGAAGGTGTGGTAAAAACACCAAACAAGCAACTATTTGCTTTCAAATCGCAGGAAATCAAGGTCCACACAATACCCAGTGCATATATTTATCACCACTGGAATGATAAATGACTTTGCTAAGCTATCCAAATAGCCAAAGGAAGTCACTGTGTATGTGTATGGATAGCACCTATAGTTTGAGACAGGATGTGGATGTGTGGTAACTGCCTGCCTCCATTACCAAATGTGCCTAATTTTAAGAGACTTCTTATTTAAAATGTTCTAGTTCCTGCCCAGCAGAGGACAACCAGCTTCCGTCTCTCCCACCTCAAGAAAGATGCCACTCTATATTAGTGCATCATCACATTTACATGTCTTTAGGTTCAGGATGGGATGTCTTTAGGTTCAGGATGTCTTTATGGGACGTGGATGACGCTGTGGGTTAAACCACAGAGCCTAGGACTTGCCGATCAGAAGGTCGGCGGTTCAAATCCCTGCAACGGGGTGAGCTCCCGTTGCTCGGTCCCTGCTCCTGCCAACCTAGCAGTTCGAAAGCACCTCAAAGTGCAAGTAGATAAATAGGTACTGCTCCGGCGGGAAGGTAAACGGCAGTTCCGTGCGCTGCTCTGGTTCACCAGAAGCGACTTAGTCATGCTGGCCACATGACCCAGAACCTGTACGCCGGCTCCCTCGGCCAATAAAGCGAGATGAGTGCTGCAACCCCAGAGTCGGTCACAACTGGACCTAATGGTCAGCGGTCCCTTTACCTTTACTTAGGTTTAGGATGTTTATTTCCAGAGTTGTCTTTCTGGTTTAAGAATACCCATTTCTTGATGTTTCCATACAAATCGCCGTATCCTGTTCTGAATGCAACAGAGACAGAGTTTGTCATGATGCATGAATGGACCGTGCATTAAGACTGCTGCACTTCATTGCCAACACCTGGGAAATAGCACTGCCATACTGCTTGGCAATGGTAAGAACACACTTGGTTGTAGAGCTCAGGGCCACAGTTCAAGAGAACACAAACACTGGAAAAAGATCCAGTGCACAATTAATTGCAACAAAGGTTTCTACATCAGGGTTCCTGGTTCCTATAAACTCTTTCCTATAAATTCTGTCTTGCCTTTCCCAGTTGCATTTCATGAGACAGCACATACCTTACAGCTCATAGGAACCAAGCAGCGTGTATTCCCCACCCCACCCCCCATCTTCATCACCATTATTTATCCAAAATAAGGTGCCTGCTTTGTTGCTGGTGCAGCTGTTTACAACCACTGCCTGACATTTTATAGCCAATTTTCAACATTTATTAGAAGATAAAGGCACCAAGCACCTTTGTGAATCAGACCATTTTTCTTTAAGCACTTATATATTGATACATGAGCTTTAATTTAGATCTCAGATTTGCCTATCTACCATGCATTCAAACAAGAATAAGCGGATAATAATTTGTGACATGAAACTTATAACCAGCTGGGCAAGTGGCAGCCTTAAAAGCTAATTTAAGAACATGGTAGTTTGCTATTATCTTTTTAAATTGAGAAAAATTAAACTAACTTACTCTGTCTGTGTTTACCATTGTCCTCTTTTTACCTGCCAGGCAACATAAAAGTAAACATGCTACAAAGTGCTAGGTAGGTATTTGGGAAAATGGGTGTACTTAATTATTTAACTTATAGAGGGCTTACTATATGGTGTATATAATATCTCAACACTGGCAAGAACTCTAAAGCACCAAAGATCCAAGGACTCCAAAATACACAACACCACAATACAGATAATATAAATAACTAGCAACAAATAAATAAAGCAAACACTATAAAATCCTCAAATTAACAAACACTATGATCCAGCTGTCAATGGACTGGCTGGATGCAGGGGAGAGGTGGGAGGAAGCAGCTGGGGAACCCCCAAGGGAAGAAGGCTCAGAGCCTGGGGATTGGCGGTGAGACGACAATGAGAGGGAGAAGGAGCAGACTTGGAAGAGGTGTGAGAAGCTGAAGAGGCAACAGGGTTTAGTGAGCAGGGAGATGCTGTGGCAGATGGCAGTCCAGATTCAGAGGCAGGAGAGGAGTGGAGACAGGAGACAGAGATGAGGCAGGCTGCTGAAGAATCCAGGGAATCACTCTCTCCTGCTGTGACCAGCTCCCTTCCCCCCAGGTCTCCTAGAACACAGAGAGAAATGAAAAGAGCAGAGCAGAGATTGGTTGTGAGCAGATGCAGTTTACAGTTGCTTGGGGAAGACCCTGGAGAGAAGGAGCCTTGAGTGGTGAGAAGGTGGAGACACAACCATCTCATTGGGGCAAGACCTACTGGGAAGAGTTGCCGAGATCCCTAGGCATGTGCTGTTTTAGCTTCTGTGAATAAAGAGTTAAATTAATGGACACACTGTTTTTTATTGCTGACCTATGCTTAACTCCGGCCCCGACATTATATTTTCAAGAAGCTTCAGAAACACATCTGGAGTTTCCTAGATAGCAGCAAGGAAAACGGTCCAGAGAACTGGCACCACCCTGGAGAAGGGCAATCTGCTGGTTGCAGTATGGTCAACAGTCTCCTGCGTTGATCTCAATGATTACACAGCTATATATTATTCCATCACTGAGATGGATGGCTGCTGTAGCTTCATTGACATACTTCTCCCATGTACAAACCAACCAGGATTTATGCCAGCACCTAATTTTGGATGTTCAGTCCCCATCTTCCATTAATCCTAGGTAGGCTGAAATTTCTGGAAACATAAACAGGAGTGTATGAAACCAGTGAGAGATTTGCACATACTTAAGATAAGCTTCCCAAGTTTCCTTCCCCTCCTAGATGACATCAAGCATGTCAAATGAAAGTGGTGGAGGTTTGTGAAGGCTGAACAAGAGTCACTGAATCCCCTAGGCATAACTTTAATCATCATCTTTAAAGGGGGGAAATTGAGGGAAACTGGAAGCAAATTAATAATAATAAAACCAAGTGTTTAAGATGCACATAAAATTACACGATTGTAATTACTGTTCCATCTTAGATTTTAAAAGATGGGATTTTAGAAGGCATAGGTTAAGAAAAGAGAAAGTAGAAAGGAACTTTAAGACCAGGTATGCAGCTGAAAATTACTGGCATTTGATTAAAATTGTTTGTGCTATGGATACTGCTGGGGGCTCAAAAAGCTATTGAACTAACTGGCAAGCTGCCTTGCTCTGTTTGTGATAAGCAGTAGAGCATTTTGTAAACATCTACATTTTTCTATAAGATGGGAGGGCGTATATTAGTACACACTGTACACCTGAAATTTAGCACAGACCAACTTAAAATGATTATGAGTTCAGTCTTGGCTCTTGCAAAGCTATTAGACCTTTGACTTGACCCTCAAGCTGGCATGAATCCTAAATACATTTACATGGAATGTATACATTTACAAATTTGTCATTTTCAGTTTATCTCAGTTCCTCATTTTCTCAGTTTTCTCAGTTTACTACATTTACTACATTTCTGTATCCATCTGCTTCCCCCTCAAAAAAGAAAAGTCTCATGAAAATTCACCAGCATTTTAGTTCCCATCACTCCTAATATACAAATTTGTGAATGCAGTTGAGCCCAGTATATACATTTTTGCATTTAAAAGTTCATTGAACACATAGCGTGTTTGTATGCTGTTTCCACCAATATATGCATTTGCTTCATGCTTTCTTCTGATATACACATTTTTTGTTGGAGAAACATGCTGCAAAATTTGGAGAACTGTGAATTTTGAAAGATAACTGTGTTTCAGATTCCATATCATTTCAGGAAATGCAAATTGAAAGGTAAACCAAGTTGAATTTCTCCTCCATCCTTACTCAGCGACCTTGATGGAACTTCAAAATATGTGGTATTTTAAAACCTAAACCTAAGAACAGTGACAGCATTGAAATACAGCAAATCAAGGATGGCCTTCCTAACACAGACCCTATCTAGGCCTCTCTCTGTGTAGACTCCATTTTCCTTAGACATCTAAGACACTTTCAGGCTTGGGGGCTTTTTTATTGGCCTAGTAAAATCTGTCATTGTAATTGCAAAGATGGAAATGCTCCCTTATGGTGCCTATGTCCTTATAGCTAATTACTACATTCACAGCCCAAGATCTGTGATGTCTGAACTGCACTTACATCCAGGGATGGCCCAACCATGAGACAATGTGAAGTGACTGCTTCGGGTGGCAGGATCCACAGGGGTGGCAGATCCAGCCTCCAAGGAACACATTGCTTGCCACCTTCATGGCTGCGGCAGCTGTGGCATACTCCTTGGAATCCAGATCTGTCACATCCTCTGCAGCTCTCTTGACATGAACAGGGGTACCAGCTGTGCCGCATCACCAGCTTCAGGATGCATAAGCAAGCTGGAAGGCACTGCTGCAAGGGATGAGGAGGTGGCTGGAGCCAGGTGGCGCTGGGATCCATTGGAGCAAAGCCTATTTCTCCTCCCCTCCCAACCGGTGATGCTGCTTCAGTTCTGAAGACGGATTTACTTCTGCAGCCAAGACAAAGTATGTACTGTATACATGTTTGTGCACACCATGTCTGGTGAAAAAAACACATGCTTCTGGTGAAATGTATAAGATTTTCCCTCGGTCTTATCAGTTCAATGGGAAGAAAGTATCAATTGTCAATTTCATCAGAGTCCAGAAAGGGGAGGTGGCAATGGAAGTGCCATGTGACACATTCATACAAAATAAACAGGAATCGGGCAAGAGAGCCACATTGCACCTCAATCGCTGTGTGTAATTGGTTGTGTCTACAGCTGTCACAAGACTCTGTTACCTGTTTCGAAGCACCAATTTACCAATTCATAATGCTTGGCTATATTGCACGTCACACACCATTTCTCTGGAAATTCTTCTCTGGCTCAGAATGGAAAATCGCCTTCAACACATGCACATGTCCTACTGAATGGGGGCAGGCATACTGGAAGGAAGACTAAAACATCTGTTTGTAGGCAGCACAATGTAATTTGAAATGGAATTGTAAATCCACCTTCCTGAATGGGTATCAGTCAACAAAACCCATTTTAAAAACACCATTGCTGTCTTTCACACATTCACACCAACGTATTCAGAAACAATTCAAATGTCAGTCTCAGTGCTCCATTCTAACAGGAGCAACCAGTCAGCTGAAGAGGACCTTGAAGTCGATTCTTAAGAACTTGAAGAGTATTCTGGATCAGGCCAGTGGCCCACTGAGGCCAGCATCCTGTTCTCGCCAGGTTGCCCATCGGAAACCCACGGAGCTAGCTGCTCCGGCAACCTGGAGTGGCGGGGTGGGGCTAGCCACACACGGGGGTGGGCACTGCCTGTGGCAATCGTCGGGAGTGTGTACCACCTGCGGTGAACATCGGGAGGTGCTGCCTGCGACGATTGTTGGGGGGTGTGCTGCTTGCGGTGATCGTCTGGAGAGTGCGCCACCCGTGCTGAGAGTCTGGGGGCGTGGCGATGTCACCCCCCCAGGGATGACACCTGGGGTGGACTGCACCCCATTCCTCCACCACTGCCCACAAGCAGGACCTGAGTTCAGCAGCACTGTCCTCTCCAGAGGCTTCCAGTAACTGGTATACAGAAACATTTCTGCCTCCAATTATAGAGGCACAGTATGGGCATCCTGGCTAGTAGTCATTGATCATCTCATCCTTCATGAATGTGTCTAATCCTCTTTAGAGCCATCCTGGTCGGTAACCATCTTGTGGGAATGAGTTCCATAGTTTAACTGCGTAATGCATGAAGAAGTACTTTCTTTTTTCTGTCCTGCATTTTTAAACATTAAGCTTCTTTAGATGCCCACAGATTCTAGTGTTCCAAGAGAGGGAGAAAAAGGAAATTCTCTGACCGCTTTATCCATACTCTGCATTGTTTTAGAAACTGCTGTCATGTCTCCACTTACTCACCTTTTCTTTAAAGTAAGAAGTCTCAAATGCTGCAACCTTTGCTCATAAGGAAGTTGTTCCATCCCTTTGATAATTTTGGTCACCCTTTTCCAACTTTACAATATCCTTTTTGAGGCGAGGTGATTAGAAGTGTACACAGTATTCCAAATATGGTCACACCATAGATTTGTATAATGGCATTATGATAGTGGTTGTTTTATTTTCAATTCCTTTCCCAATGAGCCTGAGCATGGGATTTGCCTTTTTCACAGCTGCCGTACACTGGGACAACATCTTCACTGAGCTATCCATTATGACACCAAGGTCTCGTTCCTGGTCAGTCATTCCCAGTTCAGATCCCATGAGCACATATGTGAAATTAAGAACTTTTTTGGACATGCATCTCTTTACATGTGTTCACATTGAGTTGCATTTGCCATTTTGCATCCCATTCACTTTGTTTGGAGAGGTCTTTCTGGAGCTCTTCACAATCTCTTTTTGTTCTAAGAGCCCTGATCACTGTTGTTATCATCAGCAAACCAGACCACTTCACTGCTCACTTTAGATTATTTTCGAACAAGTTAAGAAGCAGAGGTCCCAATACTGATCCTTGAGGGACCCCACTTTCTAGATCTCTCCATTTGGAGAGCTGTCAATTTATTTCTGCTTCCTGAAACTTAGCCAATTCATGATCCACAAGAAGACTTCATTTCTAATTTCAGGACTGCAAAACTTAGGAGTCTTTCATGAGATACTTTACCAAAAGCTTGTTGAAAGCCCAAGTATGCTATGTACTTGAATTCTGGAGGTCATTAGGCATATTGGAAGAAGAGCAGAAAGTGGTAGGAGCTTTGCCTTCACAGTCCCTTTCCCACCAGATATCTTACTTATTCCTAGCTGAAAAGCCAACACCCAGCTCAATAGAAAAGTGGAAACAAGAGAAGAGTCAACAGGGGAGACTAAGCACACTTATTCGCTTGTATAGACTGAGCTCCATCAAAATGAAGTATTCTGGTGAACTTCCAATGAACTCAGTACACTTGCTTCTGAGCAGGATTGTTCTGCAAGGGGGCATCAGGATTACTGAAGGGCTAAATTTGAGAAACCACCAGAGCCTTGCTTGACTTGCAGTTTGAACTGAAATTACAATGGGGTAGCATCCCACTTCTAAAACTTTTGAGGGTTTATTTCCATGCGCCTTGAGCTACCCCCTCCCTTCAAGCCCTTATGTCCTTAACTTGCCACATCCTTGATAATAGCCTTCTCACACACACACACACACACACACACACACACACACACCCCAACCAGATAAGGCCAGACAAGCAGTCAAGGGGATTTTGCAGAGTTGTCAGGTGGACAGTGATGTGCTAAGTGAAGTGTGCAGAAAGAAGAGATGTGGGGTGGGGGCAGGGGGTGGAAGGGAAGGAATCCATAAGGCTGTGTGTGCCAAATCAACCTTTGGTCGGGTGACAACCTCAGAAGGGCATGGGAGCCAAATGTAGCTGAAAACCCATCCTGAGGGAGGTGGGAGAGAGACTGACTGCTCTCTCTATGTCATCTCTAGCAGGGATTTCAACTCAGCTTTGCTGCATGCGCATATATATATATATATATGCATGCAGATAAAAGTATGCACGGATTAGTGATTACCTCCCTCCTTTCCTCCCAATAAAGGTGGTGGGAGAGAAAGAGGGGGAGAGAGAGAGAGAGAGAGAGAGAGACTCTCTTTGCAAGTTATTGCTTTTATATGCCGCACCTCTGTGCATTGAACTGAAACAGCTTCCTCTGCGCATTGAACTGAAAACAAAGAGTGAGGAGAAGGAGCGAGAGGGAGGAAGGAGGGGGAAATGAAAGAGCACGAAGCACCGCTCTCTGTGTACACAGGGCTTTTAGACCTGAGCGTCGCGGCGCTATGGGCTGAAGGGTGGTTTAAAAAAAAAAAAAAAAACACAGAGAAGGAAAAGGAGAAGAAAAAAGAAGCAGATTCGCCTGTGTGTGTGTGTGTGCGCGCCCCCCCGTCTACTGGGGGCAGGGCGGGGGGGGGGTCGGCGCGTTAATGACCCTGTTTCTCTCTGTCTCTCTCCTGCCCACTCAGGGAAGCCAGGCAGATAGGAGGATATAAATGATGACATGACATAATGGTATAATAATGATAAAAAATTAATTTGGGTGGTTATCAATCCCTCCTCCATCGCCACCTTCCAGAGAGAGAGAGTGGGGTGGGGGGGGGGACCGCGCACACACAGGCAATCATTTTAGTGTGCATAAATTAAAGTCAACTTTTCTTTTTTTTTAAGGACAGCCCTGCAAAATCACAGCTCCCAGGTAAAATGGATGAATTATCTAGGGTATTAAGGCAATCTTGCTGTCCCTCCCCCCGGTTATACACCACCCCCACCCCCGACATACAGGATTTGGGACAGAGATTTTCTTTCCCCTCCCCCACCCAGCTTCCTTTATGATTCCAGAGGAAGGCATTTCCCTTCATTACAGTTACACCTTCATTAAGGTGCTGATTTCTCCCCTCCCCCAACTTTAAGAATTAAAAACACAACCAAAAAAACCTAAAATACTTCTCCATCCCCCAGCACCCGCACCCCTTCCCAGGAAACCGAAGCAGACAATGCTGCCTTTAAAACGCTAATCCCCAGCGCTGTTGTTTTTTATAATCAGGGGCTACACACACACACACACACACACGTCCAACGTTAGCTGATTTATATAATTGCTGTGTGTGTGTGTGTGTGTGTGTGTGTGTGTGTGTGTGTAGGGATAATTGAAACAGCAACATTTAGGTTCCACCTTAACAGCGCACCTTAAAAGATTATCTCGGTTATTTCACAGGCACCGAGCCGGCACTAATAGTCCAAGGCAGATATTGAAAAGCAGCACAGGGCCAGGCAAGATCTATTAGAAATTCCCATCCACGCGCCTCATACATATTGATTTCTGACACCAAGCAGCAGTGAAAGCCCCCGTGGGAATAATATATTTAGCAGGGTTCGCTGCGAGGAGGTCACAGGGTGCATACAGATTAGCTACAGAGGACCAAGGCACTAGTGTTGGAGCCAAATGCTAGATTTTATATCATTTTAATCTAAACTTTTATAATCCTTTTAGCTCTTCTTTCTCTGGGTGGCGAAGGCACTGCTCCTCTCCACACGTATCATGCCTTCTCTCTCCCCCCCCCCACACACCCCGTTTTTATCCCACATATGAGATTGTGGAAATGCTGTTATAATAGGAAAGAAGAATGTACCTTTAACATAAAGCCGCAATTCTAAAATCCATATTAGGGCAATGCCTTTATTAGGCCAACCCGATTGTCACCCAGTAGCGTGACAAAAAGTGGCAAACCGATTTTCTCTTCTCTAATTCCACCCACCCTCTTCAAAGGAGGGGAATATTCAAATTGAAAGGAAGATATCTGTAAGTAAAGATTTCCTGGCATTGTGGAGATTAAGGTGGCAGAGGAGGGGGTGGAGGAAATAGGCTCAAATCTAAGGTTTTCTTGCTCAGAAATAAAAACCTGGTTTACCTCCTTCCTCCTCCAAACTGGTGTCTGAATGTTAATGTTTGTGATAATTTAGCAGAAGTTGTACTGGAAAATGTTGCGTTGAGAGAATGACAATAGAACCCCCAAATGAGAAGTTTTAAAATTCCCTTTCTGGGTAATGGATTTATTAATTTTATTTTTTTCCCAAAGCCAGTTTATTATGCCAAGAGTTGTCGCCACTGTTTCAGATGAAAGTGTCAAACAGGCGCTTTTTTTTTCTTTTAAGAAAGAGTGGGGCGATGCCGCGAGAGCAAAAAGGAAAGGTTAGAGTTGACACGCTGTGACAGAAGAGTGAAATATATTCAGACAACAAAGGACGTCAAAGCAACAGATGCACTGTCTTAGGAGCAAATAAATATACAAGATATGCCACCCAGAAAGGTACTTGTTAACGGTCTTGTTCCTGTGGGGGACAAATTTTGACAAATCACGCAATTAATCAAAACAACATAATGATCAGTCAAGTTCCAGGAAAACTCTCCTGGAGGTTAACCTCTAGCAGAGGATGCCTTTAAGGAGATACACCAGGAACCCAACAGTTGTGTCCAGAATGATGGAAATGTTTCGTATGAATCTGGAAATATTTCCATATCCTTACGTTTTACTCAGGGTTGTTCAGCTTATTCTCAATGGTCCATTTCCTTTTAGACCCATTTGCATCTCATCCTGTCAATAGTTCAAGTTTTGCTGACACCTGTAAGGTCAACAAAGGACAAAGGGTAAGAAAACAGTTTCTTTCTGTTGGATCTTCAATGCCAAAACTTTGAAATTTCAGAGGGCGGGGGTAGTAGAAGGACTTTCAGCGAAACCATCTAACATTTGTGACACGAAAGCAACAAGCTATACTGAGACAAGGAGCAGTCAGATATGGGTTCTGACACACTGATTTTTATTTCTGATTGTTGGCTTCTCTGCGAAAAAGATCTGACAAAGTGTCCTAAATGATGGAATAGCTGATGAGATCCTGACTTTGTAGTGAGTGACTGGTAGCCACATGACAGCAGTCCAGAGTGCAGAAAATGTACATGCTTTCTATCACTGTACAGGTGATTGTTTAAATCCCACCCAAACCACAACACATCAGCGGGGGAGGCTGCAAACTAATGCCCCACCCCTCAAGCTGCATTGGCTGAGAAAGAACAGAATATTATCCGGGAGGAATTATCTGCTCTGGCCAACAGGGGGAGTTATTTAGCATGTGCAAAATTTGTAGACAAGAAAAGCCGCTGTTAAGTTGTTGTTGTTTTTTAAAAAGCATTAAATTCTTAGGGGAAAATATTATTTCTCCATAGTGATATCAATCTGCATAGTGCCTTTAAAACCGCACCTGATTTGCTATATCATTTCATGGAGAGTTCGAAGGTGTCCACGCTAGATTATGGTGCTGCAAAACTTCTATTTTAGAAAATTGATGCAAAAGTGAGATATTGCTTAAGTGGGGAGGGAAAATAAGATCCCTTTAGTCTGCTCTGCATGAATATCTTCATATAACTGCTATCTTATTTTTCCTTAATGGTTCCTCTGCCCTCCTCTTTCCTCCCAGATTTCAAATGAAAAGTCAGGACAATTACATGCTAACCTTCATATTCTGAAAAGGGTCTGGACCATAGTGATTGACCCCCTTTGATTCTTGCATTTTCTTTACCTTTTGCCTTCAGGCCCTAGTCAAAATTTTTTTGCATCTCCAAGATCTCTTATTTCCTTTTGATAACTACTGCCAAAACTTTGTCTGTACATCATCCAGACCACTGTACCCTGCTAGTGCCTCCTGCTATATTCTCACCTGTTTCCAGTCGGTTTAGATTCTGCCCCCCTAAACTTAATTCCATCTCTCATCACTATGATTACGTCAACCACATCTTTAACAGGGCAATTCTACATAAGCTTACTCAGAATTAAGCACCACTGTATTCATTCCCAATGAAGATACTACAGTGGTACCTTGGTTCTCGAATTTTATCCATTCCAGGAGTCCATTTGACTCCCGAAACCATTCGAAAACCAAGGCGTGGCTTCCGATTGGCTGCAGGAGCTTCCTGCACTCAAGTGGAAGCTACGTCGGACGTTCAGCTTCCGAAAAACATTCGCAAACCGGAACACTTACTTCCGCGTTTGTGGCGTGTGGGAGCCGATTTGTTCGGGCGCCAAGCCGTTCGAGTACCAAGGTACCATTGTATTGCAGTGTAAGTCTCTGCACTGTTTTGTTTGCAGTCATTTTCTGGAGTCAGTCCAAGTGTCTTGGCTGTATTGCGAGGACCCAAGCATGGCACTTCTTATCAGAATTTGTGGCATCTTGCTTTTAGTTCAGCCAGGTGTAGACATGGCTCAGCTAGATATGCATTGCTGCAGTGGGGTAGGCACCCCCACAGCTCCATAAATGGTGGCCTTTGGGGACATGAGAGTACAACAGCAGCACAAGTGGACGAGGAAACAGAAGGAAGGAAGAGATTGTGCTGACCACAAAAAAAAGTGGGGGAAAGGAGATAAGTGGATTCCACAGAGGGGAAACCTTGGCTGCTGGAGAAGCTGCTGGAGCAGATGAAAGAGAGAAACAGCTGGGAGAGAAGATGCGACAGGTTGGGAGGAAAGAATGAGGCTCCAGCCTCAGGACCAAGCTGGAGGAACCAAGAGAAGAGGACCAACAGGTGCAGCATCTGGGAAGGGGATGCTGTGATGAGAAGGGTCTTTCACTGTCTGAAGAGTTAAGGATCCACCATAAGGAATCTGAAGTAGGGGACTCCCTGGGCAATATCCCTGGGCATATTGATCCCTGACAGTACTTCTGAAGTACTTTGCCTCTCCATCCCAGACTATATATCCCAGCTTGCCTCCTGTTACTCCTCTGCTTGTCTTGTCTCTTTCTACTGTTAGGCAGCTCCCTACATTCAATCCATCCTGCTTCATGAGAAAAATACAGGCAGCCATAGGAGCCTCCTCTTAGGGGCCGAAGGGTCTTTGCCCCCCAATATAATATTTGAGGGGGCCAGGAGGCCCCAATATTGATGATCATTGCCATTCAAATGGTGTGTGTACACCATGTCATGTGACTGATTATGCAGGGGAGGGCTTACGTGGGCTCCCCCAATATTTTATTCAAGTTGGCACCCCTGGCAGGCCAACATGGAGGGGGGGAGAGGACTGTGCCCATTGTATCCTTTGATTGTTGGGCCTAGAGACATCTTCCATCCAGGATACACTTCCATTGAAGCTCCATCCTTTTCCCTCAGTTCTCTAAGGTAAAGGTAAAGGGACCCCTGACCATTAGGTCCAGTCGTGACCAACTCTGGGGTTGTGGTGCTCATCTCACTTTATTGGCCGAGGGAGTCAGCATACAGCTTCCATGTCATGTGGCCAGCATGACTAAGCTGTTTCTGGCGAATCAGAGCAGCGCACGGAAACGCCATTTACCTTCCCACTGGAGTGGTACCTATTTTGTACTTGCACTTTGACGTGCTTTCGAACTACTAGGTTGGCAGGAGCAGGGACCAAGCAACAGGAGCTCACCCCATTGTGGGGTGACCTTCTGATCAGCAAGTCCTAGGCTCTGTGGTTTAACCCACAGTGCCACCCGTGTCCCACTCACTTCTCTAGTTGCACATAATTGTTGCTGGGGAAAGGCAGTTATTTGCTCCGCTAGTGCTATGTAATGTGGCTAGTTAACTATCAGAGGCACCTGCTGGAGAATGCTCCTCCCCATCATTATTGTGGCACATGTTTCAAAATGGGTTTGTCATGCGCTTGATCTTTAAAGGGCAATCCCTTCTCCACTGGAGTGCCAACATAGCCTGTTAAAAGAGCAAAAGAAAGTCAAAAGTACAAGCCATCACTTCATCTACAGCAGGAGTGGATAACCTATGGCCCCCAAGATTTGTTGAACTACAAGTCCTAACAACCTTGATCATTGGCCATGCTGGCTGGGGCTGATGGGAGATGAAGTCCAACAACATCTGGGCAGTCACAGATTCCCCCAACTCCATTCTACAAGTGTACTTCTAATCCTCGGCAAATGTTTAACCCTTTGCACTCTCCCAATGCACCATCCCCTGCCTGAAACTCTGGAGAGCCACTGAAAATCAGTGTAGACAATACTGAACTAAATGGACCAGTGTTCAGACTCGGTATAAGGTAGCTGCCCATGAAGAAATGGTCCTTTTCTGCTTCATGATGTACCTTAAAGCTGCATCATGGAGGGGGATGATGAGATTAGGCCAATTTAATACCCTACCTGCTAGATAGCTGTGTAGGTAAATAAGTAGTTAATTTCCACGGGATATAATTATGATTATTATTTTAAAATATTATTGTTTTTATGACCGTTCTTGTTATGGTAATATTGGGCTGACAACATTCCTTCCTTGATCGTAAATGCATTTTATCTTCATGAGAAGCTTGAAAGAACAATGGGTACAGTATGCGTGGGAATCAAACGCAAATGCATAAACAACTCCTTGAGTGTGTGTGTGTGTGTTTGTGTGGTCTGCAGTTCCAGATTGTGAGAGTGCCCATGTTGTAAAAAGCTACCAGAGAATATAGAGATGCCTTTGGTAAAGGGGCCGTGGGGGGGACAGCCAGGAAGGGGAGGTTGTGCTGAAGGTGGGGAGTTTTCTCCCCCCCCTTTTTTAGTTGAGGACAAAATGAAACAATGACCCACCAACCCACACCCATGCATTGACTTTCCGTGGAAGTCGACATGTTGAAATCCCAGCTGAGTTGGAGGGAAGGCTGGGCTGAGCTGCCTCAAAAGCCACCTCCCCCTCCTATTAGCCATAAAAATATATCACTCGAAATCACTGCTCTCTGCTACCGTTGTGCGTTGCAATGCTGTGGCTTTGGCAGGGTAAAGGAGCACCAGGGCTGTTGAGAAAAGGCCTCATTAAGGGTGTGTGTGCGTGTGGAGGAGAGGGAGGGGGGAGGGGGAGGGAGGGAGCAGCATTCAACCTTTCTGGGAAACATAACAGTTTTGTGCCTTCAGCGTAGCTCCCTCAACCCCTTGGCTTGACATGGCTCTTTTTGCAGGCAGGTCGGCAAAATTCCTCCCAAGTCTCATGTAAAGAGAGCAGCCCGAGCACAGAGCCGCTTACAGTGCTAACTGTTTGTTTGCTCGGGCTTTTTGGAGAATTCCCTTCCTTTTCCCTCTTGGTGTCTCCTGTACAAGGCTCGGCATTCATCCATCCATCCATTCATTCATACATGCTTACCGAGCTGACTGGAGGGAAAAGGGAGGGCTGGTGGGAGAGGGAGGAGGTGGAGGGGAAGTAGCAGGGAACAAATAAATACCACTAAGTCCTTCTGACATGTGGAGGGGAAGGGAGAACCGAATCAATCTCCAAGTCATCAAGCGCAAAGAAGCTGATCTCCAGTCTGCAGAGATTTCGGGCTTGCTCTGCACAGAACTCCTTCTCTCTCTATTTTTGCCTGAGCTATAATGCAGCTCTGCTGACTGATTTGTTTTCAGGGTGTTGTGTTTACCAGAGGGAAGGGAGGTGGAGAGGCAGTGGTTGCTTGGGCAAGGGCCGTGCCGGATGGTGGCCTCGATGATAGATGGCCGCACAGCCAATGGGTGTGGAAACTATTTGCTGGAGAGACAAAGCACAATTAGGATACAGGGGTGGGAGGAGAAGGAGGACAGCAAGCAAAGAGATTCCTCACTCAGGCTACAGAGGAGACAGTGGGGAGAAAGGCAGGATGGCTCATATTTTAGTGTTAACTTATCAGCACTTCCCAAAACAACATATACCATGAAACACAGGCATCCTTCAAAATGTGCACTATTTTGAATTTGCAATGCATTCCCCCGAATTTTGCAATGCAATTTCCTGACCAAATAATGTGTACAAAATGCTCATATTACCGAGAAGTGTATATAGTGATGCACGTGTTGGTGAAAAGAACACACAGAAATTTGCAATACTCACTTGCCAAACTACGTATGCTAAACAAAACTGCATACAAAAATGTATACATTAGTGGGCAGGAAGTTTTTATTGTATTTCTTTTCCCTCTTGGTTTTAACGTATCTAGATGGAGTGGGGTTTCTTTTCTTTTCTTTTTGTATGTTTGGCTGGTTGTAAGTTGCTATGGATTGCACTGAGCAAGGCAAAATGTCTTAAAAATAATAATAAAAGAAATACTAAAATTCTGATGAATTTTAATAAGAATTTCGAAGGTGGGGGGAATCCCCACAAACTGGTGTGGAAATGTGGATAACCGGAAAAATGAGAAACCAAGAGAAACTGGAACTAGCAGATTTCTCCTTCCGTACTTGCAGATAGTGTAGCAATATTTGGCAAAAGTTATCCTGAGGATTACCTACCATCTCACACCCCTTTATTATTTTTATTTCCATTTACCATTTATATGTTGTTGTTGTTGTTGTTTAGTCGTGTCCGACTCTTCATGACCCCATGAACCAGAGCATGCCAGGCACTCCTGTCTTCCACTGCCTCCCACAGTTTGGTCAAACTCATGCTGGTGGCTTCAAGAACACTGTCCAACCATCTTGTCCTCTGTCATCCCCTTCTGCCTGTGCCCTCCATCTTTCCCAACATCAGGGTCTTTTCCAGGGAGTCTTCTCTTCTCATGAGGTGGCCAAAGTACTGGAGTCTCAGCTTCACGATCTGTCCTTCCAGTGAGCACTCAGGGCTGATTTCCTTCAGACTGGATAGGTTTGATGTTCTTGCAGTCCCTGGGAATCTCAAGAGTCTCCTCCAGCACCATAATTCAAAAGCATCAATTCTTTGGCGATCAGCCTTCTTTATGGTCCAGCTCTCACTTCCATACATCACTATTGGGAAAACCATAGCTTTAACTATACGGATCTTTGCTGGCAAGGTGATGTCTCTGCTTTTTAAGATGCTGTCTAGGTTTGTCATTGCTTTTCTCCCAAGAAGCAGGCGTCTTTTAATTTTGCGGCTGCTGTCACCATCTGCAGTGATCATGGAGACCAAGAAAGTAAAATCTCTCACTGCCTCCATTTCTTCCCCTTCTATTTGCCAGGAGGTGATGGGACCAGTGGCCATGATCTTCATTTTTTTGATGTTGAGCTTCAAACCATATTTTGCGCTCTCCTCTTTCACCTCCAGGTGGATCACGTTTGGTCAAAACTCTCCACTATGACCTGTCCATCTTGGGTGCCCTGCTTGGCATAGGTCATAGCTTCTCTGAGTTATTCAAGGCCCTTCACCACGGCAAGGCAGTGATCCATGAAGGGGTTACCATTTATATAGCACCGTATAAATAAGAAATTATTATTATTATTATTATTATTATTATTATTATTATTACCACACATAGTGCTGGGCAGAGTATGCGAGGACAGGTTCCAGCCCTGTGGTGCTTCTGACTTAAAGCTGGACGCAGGGGAAGCATCGGAGGAAGAAGAGGGATGAGGAAGTAGAGGTAAAAAGGAAATCAATATGCAGTTGCTTCGGCTGCACATGCATAGGATGAGTTGCAGCAAGGTTTGTGGGTTATGTCCATTGGTCCATCTAGTCAAGCATCCTATTCTCACAGAGGCCAATCAGAGGCCTGTGGGAAACTGGCAAGGAGGACCTAAGCACAAGAGCTGAGTCCTATGTCTTCCAGCAAGTGGTATTCAGAAGCATTTCTGCATTTCTGCTTTCAACCAAGGAGGCAGAACATAGCCATCATGGCTGGTAGCCATGGTAGGGGAGCTCATGGGGGTGGGTATTTACTCCAACAGCTTTACAGCAAAGGGGTATTTGAATGAAGAGCAAGAGGTGGCATGAAAGCTCCTATAAAATTGCAAAACGGCAAGTGTAGGCTTCTGCCATGATGCAGGATGCCTCAACTAGCTTACTCTGGTGGCTCCAGCAAGTGATTAGACAGGCTGAAGGTATCTTAGACTACTACGCCCCTTCTCCTCACTACCAAGCCTCCCCCTACAATTCAATTTTATTTGCATTTTGACAATAAACTACCTAATCCACGCTCCTTGAACCGATATGTGACTCAAAACACAATTATCCTTTGAGATTTGCAGTTCTCTGAATTTTGCAATACAGTTTTCCAGCCAAACAATGTGTATGAAAATGCATACATTTGTGAAAGCAACATAAAATGTATTATATTAGGGGAAATGGCTAGCAAAAAATGTATCTATTATGTATGTATATGAGCCAAAACTGTTTGCATGAATGTTTATATTAGTTGAAAATGTGTAGAGTAGGAGAAATTCACAGCAAAATGCCGATGAATTTTCATAAGGATTTTTTAAAAGTATTTATCGAACTGCTACAGAAATGTGGAGAACTGAATGTAAGATTGGAAAAATGAAATCAAAACAGAAAGAAACCAAAACCATCCCTACCTCTGCATAATGCTTTGCATTCCCTAGAGTTTTGCATTTGGAGGGTTGCTTGCTGCTATATCTTTTATTTCAAATCCAAGAGACAATGTAGTTAGTGGTTTTGTGGTTTGAATGAGTAGCTCTGAGATTCTCTGGAGAGCTGAAGACCTTGGAAAGTTTGTGAAGCGTGTCGTCTGGAGGGGTGGGAGCGGGGGCCAAGAAATGGAAGTTGTGCCACGAGAACCGTTATCCGATATCCCTCCCAGGTTTTCCTGTGATAGATGAGGAGTTGTGAAGTCAGCAATTTCAAATTTCGACTTCCAGCTGCAAACAGAATAAAAGATCAATAGCACCTGAGATATTTTCTTAATGCAAATGCCACTTACAGTAAGAGAAAAGTAGAAGAGAGGAGCGGGGGTGGGGGGAGAACCACAATAGACATAACAGTATGGAGGAAGCGGTTCTCAAATATTCCTCCTGCCCAAGTCCCCCCACTAAAGAATCAGCGGGTCTTTCGTGCACGTGCTATTTTGTTAGAGGGTGTTCATTTCAATTTCAAATGACTGTGTTGCCTCCTCCTTTGTATTTACTAGTATTTTGGATATTGTTCAGAAATGGTGCTGCAATCAGCCTTGCGCTAAACGGCTCGATGGGGATGTAATTAATTATTCTCGCTGCCTTTTGAATGAAAATGTTAAAAAGGAGGGAGCCAGGGCCTGTCTCCCCCCTCCCCCCTGTAATCGTACACCACAGCCGGCTTTATTGGTTCTAAGGGAGGAGAACGAGGCACGTTTGCTTCCCTGCTGATACCACGTTAAGCATGCTCACTTCACAGGCGGTGTGGATGAAAGTGTAATTGCATGGAAGGTGAATTGATTGCAATTAACCTCAGGACTTGGCCTCAGGCTGGGGTGTCCCACCTTCTTCCCAGGAAAGGGGCCGTCGGGGGCATAATGCACAGCTGATGAATGCACATATCAGAGAACGAAGCACATACGTTTTGGGCAAAAGTACATAAATCACAGAGAAAAACATGCATTATATCGAAAACGCTCCAATTATAAATGAAGCATATAAATCATAAGATTATGCTGCTGAATCATATCAGGAAACATAAATTATATAGCGAGATCATAGGTTTGCCCAAAGGTTCACTAGGAAAAAAATGAAACGAGCGCCCATAACTTAAGGGAATGGCTACATTTCCATGAAACTCAAATACATTGCAATAGAACCTTCAGTGGAAAAGGAGAGGGGTTAGTGATTATAGCTGCATTCTCTCCAGCTCTGTAAAGGGCCAGATTGTTATACTGGGAGGGGTTGGAGCGGACACGGTCAGTCCTCATAAAAAGTGAGGGCTGTGCCACATGTGACATGGGAGCAGCAAAAAAGAAGCTTTGGAGATCTGGGCATGGTTGCCCCATGTAGTGAGCCATGGAATTGCAGGTGGTAGATTCTTAGCGAAGTACCCTCATGCCCTAGACTGACTGTGCCCAACAGGCTGTCTATTGGATATTGCTAGACAGGAAGGAGTGCAAGAGGTCTTCCTGTTCCATTAGAACCTCACTTGAGCAATAAGGTCTTCCTGAGTTCCTGGAATTCTCCTGCATCCTTGGTTAGGCTTCTGTCCTGTCTTTGCTTGCTGCTCCTGCCTCCTGGTTGTTCTCTAGTCACCCACTTGCTTTTTGCTCCTGCCTTTTGGCTTGTTTTTCAACCTTACCTCATTTCCCCCCCAAATCAGATGGAGCAGAGTGGCCTGCAAATGGTAGGGGGAGTCAGGATCCATCCCTCTGGCCAGATCCAGTTCCTCATCCCTGGTGTATGATGGCACTGCATGACAATAATCCTCACATGACTTCAAGGCAAAAAATGTGAAATCTTGATGGGTTTCTCCTTATTTATGAAAGGTTATTCATTATGCTGGTCCAATACTATCTTATACAATACAGGAATCCAGCATAAGAAGCATAAAAAACATTTTATCTGGCTTCTAAAAGCAGCTCATCTTAGCCCTAAAGAATCATCATATTTTACCAATGTACTTATTACATACATCGCTTAGAGCAGTGTTTTCCAACCTTGGGTCTTCAGCTGTTTTTGGACTACAACTCCCATCATCCCTGACCCTGGTACTGCTAGCTAGAGATGATGGGAGTTGCAGTCCAAAAACAGCTGGAGACCCAAGGTTGGGAAACCCTGGCTTAGAGGTTTTTATTATTATTATTATTATTATTATTATTATTATTATTATTATTAGGCTGTTTATAAATATTTCTAAATAATGGTAGGGGCAGGACTACGGGGAATGGGATCTCTTTCCAGGAGCAGGAGGACAATATAGATTTGGAACAGTGGCTTGCAGAGAGGCATAGTTCAGAATGCAGAAGCTGGGAAATACTGAATGGGGAACAGCTAGCAGAAGAAACACTAGAAGAGAAAACATTAACAGATTCACAGTCTCTGGATAGTATCCACCCCCTCCCCCAAAGTCCTGGAGAACTCAGAAAGTGGCAGAACAGAAAATACAGTGGCTCCAAGCTCAGATTACAAGAAGTAGAAGTGACATAGATTAATAGGGATGGAGGGGGAAGCGAACTTAATTGGGAGCACTGCCATTTCTAGGTGATGTATTCTTTGTTCTCTCACTGTGATTATTCAAGTTTCCAACTGGTAAGAAGACTCTTTTTCCTTTGTTCTGCTTATCCACTGCCACGGGTGGAGGAAGCCAATTCCCTGAAGCCTGACATGGCTCCTTGTTTCCCACTTGAGCTCTGCGAAGCATCTTGGAAGCTCACTGTCCTGGCAGGACACATACCTGCATTTACCAGATGCTGTAGCCAGGGGATCACATCTTAACTTTATAGGAAAGCAGTGCAGAGAGGCCCAGATTCACCTCACTCGTCCCACACTGGATCCTGTGCTAAATACTGCAGGCACTACAGCAACAACAGGAGATCTACTCGAGTTGCCACTTACCATATTAAAGCAGTTGACTAACTTCCTTCCCCCCTAAAAAAAACAAAAAAAACACCTTCCTAACTCTCCTATCGATGGAGTATATATACAGTATAAGCACAATTATTTTATGAGATGATATATAGGTTTCATTAGATGAGATACACATTTTGCCATAATGAATGTGCTTCGGCAAATGATCTATGCATTCTTTCTGGAATGCATGCGTTTCACTAGAAAAGGTATGTGTTCATCAACTATGAATAATGTTCCTATAACAGCATCACATTATAATAACACTTGACTGATATCAGCACTTCATTGGGTAGCCATTCCCTTGTGACCATGAAAGTTAGCTGCAGTCTGAAAGGAGACACAGATCTAAAAATGTCATGAGGGCCGTAGGTGGACACAAGAGTGGCACTATGGAAGAATATTCCTTATTTAATATTTGAGAATTTTGGCCATAGTTAGATCATCTACAAAATGCAAGCACTTGACCGAGCAAGAAGTATTGAAAATGATTTGCAAAGATGGGCAGAGTGTTTATTAGCATACTTACAATGACCTTAAACATCATGTTCCTTGAAGGTAAGAGTCACCGTTTTCCTTCTCTAAGAGTCTATTTGCCTGCCACCTGTGTATATTTGCATATAAATGTGTGTATATTGGCATGCATGGACTTACAATTTAATTTTTTAAATTATATTTATATCCCACTTTTCCTCCAAGGAGCTCAAGGTGGTCTGCATCATTCTCCTCCTCCTCGTTTTATACTTGCAACAACCCTGTGCAACAGGTGGAAAATAGGTGGCTGCCCCAAGCAGAAGTGGAATTAGGGGCAGTGTGACCAGTTCCCCATCACAGGGCGCTGAGCTGAGGGAGCACCTTCCTATCTCCTTCCCAAAGCCTAGTAAGCACTTGCCCAGCTTTGGGAAGGAGACAGGAGGGCTCTTGGACTCTGTCAGAGCCTTCATGCCTTCTTCCAAAAGTCTGGCATTTCACTTGCCCAGCTTTAGAAAGGTGGTGTGAGGTTTGTCAAATTTTGGCCTCACACAGGAAGCCATATTACCAAAATGCATCCCTGCCCCAAGGCTATCCTGAGAGCTTCATGGCTGAGCAGAGATTTAAACCCTTAATAATTGTATGCATGGAATGACTGCTCCCCACTTAAAACGGGGGGCGCCCTTTGTGTGGACGCGTGCAGCCCCTAGATCTGGAGCGGCTCCAACAGCATAGGCTTGGCTTTGCCTTCCCTCAGGTGGGATACCTGAAGGTCTCCGCCTACCTCAGTCAGTTGTCCAATCCCACCTGGGGGAAGCGTTGCCAAGGAGACCAGGCCAGGTAGGGGAGGGATTACCTGCCCACACAATAGAGGGAGGATCTTACCTGGGAATCCTCACTTGGCTCCTCTCCCTGCATATGCCCTGCACTGCCTCAAAACTGTTTTGGAGGGATGGGGAAACCCCTAAAACAGATTTAGGGGATCCATGGGAATGGGGAGGGGAGGAAAGTCCTGTTGTACAAGTGAAAGTTGTTCTGCTCCTACAATTATTTAGTTGAATATGACCCCTCATCTCCCTGGTTTTAATCCAGCACTTTGAAGCACTACACCACAATGGTTACAGTCCAACTGTAACGAACCACCAGCAGGTTCATCTCTTGACAGGCTTTAAACAAACCTGTTGCTTTTCTAGTTGCCTGTCCCTGCTGCAGCCTCTTTAATGGAGAAATAATAATAATAATAATTTATTATTTATACCCCGCCCATCTGGCTGGGTTTCCCCAGCCACTCTGAGCAGCTTCCAACAGAATATTAAAGTACAGTAATCCATCAAACATTAAAAGCTTCCCTAAACAGGGCTGCCTTCAGATGTCTTCTAAAAGTCTGGTAGTTGTTTTTCTCTTTGACATCTGGTGGGAGGGCGTTCCACAGAGCAGGCACCACTACCGAGAAGGCCCTCTGCCTGGTTCCCTGTAATTTGGTCTCATGGAGGAAGGGAACTGCCAGAATGCCCTCGGCACTGGACCTCAGTGTCTGGGCAGAATGATGGGGGTGGAGATGCTCCTTCAGGTATACTGGAATGAGGCCGTTTAGGGCTTTAAAGGTCAGCACCAACATTTTGACTTGTGCTTGGAAATCATCCATTCCACACTTTTCAAGTCAATACATGAACCAAAACACAACCATTTTCTGAAATTTCTTTAAGTTCTGTGATTCCTCCAAATTCTGTGATTCAGTTCTTCAACTAATGTGTACAAAAATGCATGTGCTAGGTGAAAGTGTGAACAGGAATGCATACGTTCATAAAATGCAATATATTATAGAATCATAGGACTGTAGTGCTTGGAAGGGACGCCACCATCAACTAGCCCAACCACCTACTATGCAGGAATCACAGCCAAAGAATCCCTGACAGATGACCATCCAACCTCTATATAAAAACCTCCAATGAAGGAGAGTTCCCCTGCTGAACTGCTTGTATCACCAAGAAGTTCTTCCTAATGTATAGTTGAAACCCTCTTTCTTGCAACTTGAACTTGCTGATCCAGGTTGTGCTCTCTGAAATGCAAAAGGTGGGTGAGAGAGAGAACCGCTCCCACATATTATCTCCGTGAGGGGGAACTTTTGGCTTGTCAGATGCTGCTGAACTACAGCTCCCATAATTCTTGGCTATTGGCCATGCTTTCTAGGGCTGGTGAGGACTATAGTTCAGCAGCTTCTGGAGGACCATAGATTGCCCACTTCTGCCTTAGAGACTGTTAACCCCAGGCACTTTTCCTCTAGAGATGGGCACATTTTGAGTAGCAGAGTTTGGCTGAGGAGATAATGGAGTGTGTCACGTACAGTTATAGTTTCCAGCATTTGTAAGGTTGTGCTGCAACAATGCTAGAATATGGCTAATTGTATCTAATCCTGAATTTCACATCCCGCCTCTTCTATGGATTTTCAAGGTCTTCATTACACATGCATTTTCCTTACTGACCTATTTTCTGTGTTCTCTTCATCTACCTTTAGAGAGTTGCTTTTTTAAAAAAGTCCTTTTTATTCTTTTCTATTCATTAACGTGTTCAGAAACTACAGCAGGAGAACAAAAAAAAAAAAAAAACAAAAAACACCCCATATTCAGAAAGAAAACAACCTTCAGATTGGCAAATAATTTACTTTTGGAAATGCATCAGTTTGTGATTTAAGGAAATTGCTGCTCTATTTTTGCTTAATGCTATTAACCGCCCCCTGTCTAAATATGCTTGAGTCTAAAAATGAACTGCAAACTCTAAATGAATCAAGAACTCATATTATCTGAGAATACTACTCCAAGTGCCAAGTCAATAGGAAAAACCGCCCACATTGGACCCCACCCATATGGTCATAGCACTGCAAATTTTACATTAACACAGTCAAATGGGCTCTCACTGAAAAATCGGTTGTACTCAAAGCTAGAGTAGACCTAACTTAGTTAGGTCCATTAATTTCAATGGATATATTCTGAGTAAAACTTAGATACCACCCAATGTATCAAACTGTGCTTTAAAATAGGAACGTTGAGATCAAGTGAATTTCAAAATGTTTATCTGAATCTGCCTGATCCAAAACCTCCTTTCACAGTGCTGGAGCTGGTGAAAGAAAATACAATGAGGTGGGGGCGGGAATCCCAAGGTAAAAAGCTACCTACCTTTTTCTGCCTTGACCACTGTGAGTCTGGCAGGGCTTGGGAAGTGATCGCTTTTTTGCCATGGATTCTCCCCTCCCCCACTCGCTGTAGGAGTGCTCTGTCCAATGCATTTTGTGTGTGTGTGTGTGTGTGTGCAACATCAGGCTGATGGAATTCGCTCATATACTTCTTTTCCACAATGAGCTGGCCCAAAGCAACTTACAGCAAACATTCGAAACATCAACATACAAATATACAAAACACAGAGCAATTCAAAAGTGGCAAAAATTACACAGGTCAACCAGCACAGAATAAATCCAATATTGGAAAAAATACAGTGGTACCTCAGGTTACATACGCTTCAGGTTACAGACGCTTCAGGTTACAGACTCCGCTAACCCAGAAATATTACCTCGGGTTAAGAACTTTGCTTCAGGATGGGAACAGAAATTGTGCTCTGGTGGCGTGGCGGCAGCAGGAGGCCCCATTAGCTAAAGTGGTGCTTCAGGTTAAGAACAGTTTCAGGTCAAGAACGGACCTCCGGAACGAATTAAGTACTTAACCCAAGGTACCACTGTATATCAATCAGTCTAGGTTTAGGTACATAAATACTAAGGAATACAAGAGTGAAGTGACAGCAAAGTTTCTGCCACTGGTCTTCCTGCACTCCAAGCAGCCTGGTTTAGATACAGTACAGAGGAGATATGATCGTCTCACCAGGCTAGATGACATACAGCTGGCTCCCTTATCTTTACTCCAGTGGAGGCTGGCTACAGCAAAACACAAATGTTAGGGAGGGCAATGATGGTCAATCTCTTTCCCCAGCCTCCTGTCAGTACCAACTGCTCGTGCAGGTCTTATGGTGTGGAGCAGAAGATGGAAACAGATAAGAAGAGGAAAGAGGAGTATGGAACTTGGATCAGTGTTTCTAGCCTAGCTAGTCTCATCTTTACTGCCTCATCTGTCCCTGCTGTGACTGACTACCGGTTGCCGAGCCTTTGCTCTGCCTCAGTAAAGATCTCTTCCTTACTTTTCTTTGTTGTCATGTTCCAAACAGGAGCCAGGGGAGCTGCATGGGGATCTGAGGAGGGTGGTTGCTGATAAGTTTCTAAGGGATATCCTTCCTTTTACCCAATTTCTTTAAAACTTGTTGTTGTTGTTTAGTCGTTTAGTCGTGTCCGACTCTTCGTGACCCCATGGACCAGAGCACGCCAGGCACTTCTGTCTTCCACTGCCTCCCGCAGTTTGGTCAAACTCATGCTGGTAGCTTCGAGAACACTATCCAACCATCTCGTCCTCTGTCGTCCCCTTCTCCTTGTGCCCTCCATCTTTCCCAACATCAGGGTCTTTTCCAGGGAGTCTTCTCTTCTCATGAGGTGGCCAAAGTATTGGAGCCTCAGCTTCACGATCTGTCTTCCAGTGAGCACTCAGGGCTGATTTCCTTAAGAATTAAAAGCTAAAATGCTTAAATAACAAAGAATAGCTGTCAGGCAAGCCTCACATCTTCCTGTACTTACAGGAAAACCCAGGTGAGGGTGTCATGGGGTTTTCAGGAAAGGCAAACATCCAGGAAGGCTACAGGATGCAGTTCCCTGGAGACATGATTTGTAGAGTAATAGGTGGACAGTCACAAGCAACTCTCAGTCACCTAGAAAGTAACAGTAAGTGCAATCAAATCTCTGTACCCCACCCATGAGAATTACACATTGAACCTTTCTCCCCCACTTTGATACATTTTGAAATGCCATTTCCTTTCTCGTTACTTGTTGGAGAATGGTTGGGAGAAATTTTCAGCAGAGCACCGGTGAGCACATGCAAGAAAAAAAAGGACTGGAAATAAACTCATGCACTCATCCATAGAGGAACATGATGCAGAGCAAACCCAGGGAGCTATAATAGAATGAAATTGGAAAATTTGCTCAGCTCTGCTTCAAATTCCTCTTTTGAAAAATGCTTGAAACAGTTTGTCACAATACATTTATCTTATTTCCTGGCAAGCTTTGCATTTAATCAACTGCAATTATAATAGCAACTGTATCCTTGGCATCTATTTGTGCCACTGAAAAGCCTTAACACGGAGATGGAAGGATTTGTCAGCTAAGTTTTTCTTAGTCTATCATGACTCTAGTCTTAAATTCAGTTCTTCACATTTCTGCAGCAATTGACATATTTTCTTTTTTAAAATCCTCATGGAAATTCCGCACTTTTGTGTGATTTTCTCCTAATAAACACATTTTGTGTATGCGGTTTTGAAACATATTTTTTGCATGCAATCTCTCTTAATATGCATTTTTGTATGTTCTTTTCACCAATATCTTAATTTTGTGCACACTTTTTACCTAATGTCTGCATTATTGTAGACTTTGGTTGGAGAACTGCACTGCAAAATTCAGATGTGCGAATTTTGAAGGATGGCTGTGTAAATTTGATAGATCCACACTTAAATGCAAATTGAACGTAATTTATCATCCATACTTCAGAATAACTGCCACTTGCAGTACAACTGTGCACACGGCCTCTCAAAGGTTCTCCACTTAATTTGTGAGTAGAGAAATTGGGTGGGGAGGAGTAGTTCACAAATTTTCTCCAGCGGGAGGAGAAATTCGACAACAGCTTCTTGGGGATGTGACTCTCCATTAGCAGATAAGTAGCAGAGTTTCCTTCTCCCCCGCCCCCCCAAAAAGCTTCCTCCACTGGCAATGCAAGGAGTTACAACGCTGGCCACCATTTTGTATCCTCTGCTTTCTTCCTTGGATTTAGCATTGTTCTGGAACATTGTGTTTGTTGGAAGGGAAGAATGACAGCTGCCATTTTTAAAAATGATGGAGAATATTCAGAGAAATTTCTGCAAAGTGGCTTTCTTTTTCTATGTGTGTGTTTGTTTCTGTGTGTGAGAGAGAAAGTAATACTGTATTTTTCGCTCCATAAGATGCACCTGACCATAAGACTCACCTAGTCTTTGGAGGAGGAAAACAAGAAAAAAATATTCTGAACAAAACAGTGGATGTATGATTTTTGTGGTTCACACTGTGGCCACAGACATGCTATGTGATCTGATGGTGAATTTGGGGTGACCCAATGCAAAAATCTTGAGGATCCATGTGCTTTTACCTCCCCCTCCCAGGCAGCTTCCTTTATCGCTATCATCCCTTATCTCCCTCCTGATTGCTTGCCGATCAGCTGCTCAGGGGCTTCGTTTCAACATCCCCTTCCCTCTTTCTAAAAAATAAGCATGATCTGCTTTTTGCCCCTGGGCAATTCATCTCCAGGGACGCCCAGACATTTCCCCTTACTTTTAGGAGGAAAAAGGTGTGTCTTATGGAGCGAAAAATACAGTACTTCAGAAATCCCTCCCCCAATGTCTCCTGAGGAATATCAACTCAGCTCTGGGTTCCAAAGCTGTGACTACATTATAAACTTGATTTGTATTTGTATTTAAAAAAAAAAAAAATATGAAGAAATGTGGGGAAGGGGAACTTTCCTGTTTTCAGTGCAGTGATTGTCCATATAGGCGGACAGGATACAAATCGGGGATAGATTTACCACAAAGACATTTCAAATGGATACAGTAATTTCTCTGTGACATTTGTCATCACCCTTGACCATGAGTAGCATCATACCTTTTCAGTCACTGAAGTACTCTACCAGCTATTGACATTTCTTGCCAGTAAAGCTGAACTTTAATGGCACAGAGGTGTAAAAACTTTTAAATAGATGAAACTTGCATTGTATACACAGAGGAGAAGTGTATTTGAGACAAACCTATAAACACAGATATCTCAGAAAGCACCCTTTCAAATTCCATTGGCATGTCCACCTCCTGACATTTCCACATTGGATATGTTTCTTAGTGTCATTTATCTAGGGATCCTGGGCTCTCTGAGTGATGCTGGACTATAACTACCATCATCCCTGGTCAAGGATGATGAGAGTTCTAGTTTCAGCAACTACTGCAAGGCCAAAGGTTTCCTACCCTTGATTTTGATGGAAAGGAAAATAATGAAGCTGCTGAGGCTGTGAAGGAATCTGTAACCCCACAGATGTTGTTGGACTCCAGTTTCCACTGGATCCTGCCACCATGGCCTTGTTGAGTATGTTCTGTGTGCATGCGCCATGGAAGCTTCAGTCAAGCTATTAAGCTCACCACAAAGAAACAGCTGTTTAGCAGAGTTTTCTTAGCACAGACAAGCACACACTACTGTATACATATACTAATACAGTAGATGTTGCAAGTAGGCATCTCTCTCTGATCCCAGAGAGGGATCAGGAATTCCTGAGTTCATCTGCCTTGCAACCCCTCGTGAAGTGTTCAAGTTTCTTCCATGATTCCAACCCATCTTCACTGCTTAGATCTCCCACACTTTCCCAGAACTGACACTGTAACTTTCACTTCTTATCTACACAGGGGCTATGTGCAAATTCTGCCCAGCAACAAAGATAAAACAGCCATCAGATTCAAGATGGTTGTGTTGTGGGGAATGAGTCAGCATTGCTAATTCATGTGGAATTAACCCATTAAATCATGGGTAGGCAAACTAAGGCCCGGGGCCCGGATCCGGCCCGTGGATGGTCTGGTAATCAGAGTATTTTTACATGAGTAGAATATGCCCCTTTATTTAAAATGCATACCTGGGTTATTTATGGGGCATAGGAATTCATTCATTCTCTCCCCCCCCAAAAAAAAAATAGTCCAGCCCCCCACAAGGTCTGAGGGACAGTGGACCAGTCTCCTGCTGAAAAAGTTTGCTGACCCCTGCATTAAACACTTTCCTCAACAGGCAAACAATTACTGTAAAGCCACAGATTCCTCATCTCTGTTTTAAAGCACTAGATGATCCAGGGGCCAGGCAATATAAAGAACAGCTTCATCCTACATATGCCTACAAATATGCTTAAGTAACAGTCAAGGCCCTGCTCCATGTCCTCTGAATTCAGAGGTAAAGTAGGTGGTCAGAAGAGACAGGGCCTTTTCAGTGGTGGTCCTGCAACTTTGAATGTCCTTTCAAGGAAGGCCCTGCTGACCTGATTTCAACTTGCCTTTCAATGAGTGGTGAAGGGTTGTCTGCTCATGTGAGCCTCTGGGCTGAAGTGATGCTTGCTGCAGCTGGGTATGGCTGTAGGGTTGGTGTTCTGCAGGCTGTTTTACTGATGACATCGCTTTTCATAGTGGTTTGTTTATTTAAACAAATGAGTAAATCAGTTGTCCATATCTATACAGTGATTGGCAGAGTTTAGGTGAGACTTAGTGAGCTGTATGCACAAGCATACATCTTTCTATGCCAACTGATTTTCCCCTGCAATTGCCCCACACAAGCTGTTTTTTAAAATCATTTCCACCCAATTGGTCTCTGGAAACGAGAATGAGCTAGAAAAGTTAAGCATCTCACCCTCCCCTGGTTTGTTCTTCCCATTGCAAGTTATTCCCTACTCTCCCTTACACTCTGGATATCTTAGCAACTGCATGTTCTTTGGGGAAGATAATGGCTAGCTCTGCCCTAAGCGAATGGCTTAGTGTGCTTAGCAGCAGTGATGTTAGCCATTGGAAACATGCACACAGAAATGCATTCAAGTGAAGTTGCTTTTCCAAAATGGAAAAACACCTTGTAATGAAATACAAGATTCATGATCATAATTTTGTTGAGTTTTTGTAAGCAGGGTGGCCTGAATAAATTTATTTTATTTATTTACATATTTATAAACTGCACTTTCATATGAAATGTCACAGTACTACAATAATACCAGCAAAAACATCAATAGCATATCAATAAAAAACTGATGGGTTAAAAAAAAAACCGTGTTCCAAAAGGCCTGCCTGAATAGTACAGTTTTTAAAAGGTGGCTTGCCGATCAGAAGGTCGGCGGTTCGAATCCCTGCGACGGGGTGATCTCCTGTTGCTCATTCCCAGCTCCTGTCCACCTAGCAGTTTGAAAGCATGTCAGAGTGCAAGTAGATAAATAGGCGGGAAGGTAAACGGCGTTTCCATGTGCTGCTCTGGTTCGCCAGAAGCGGCGTAGTCATGCTGGCCACATGACCCGGAAGCTGTCTGCAGACAAACGCCGGCTCCCTCGGCCTATAGAGCGAGATGAGCACTGCAATCCCAGAGTCATCTGCGACTGGACCTAACGGTCAGGGGTACCTTTACCTTTACTAAAAGAAAGCAGGGATGACTACATTCTTATGTCTACTGGCAAGCAGTTCCACAGGGCAGGGTCTGCAATACTAAAGGCTTGGTGAAGGCTGATTGAATCTCGTTAGGAATAGGAAAGGTCAGACAGAGGTTATGGCAGGTATTTAGATGGTCCAAGACTACACTGTAAGAACCAAATGTTTCAAAGCCTTAATTCCAAAATTATCAGCCTTTCCCACAATATGGACCTATTAGATAACTGGAAGAGGGGGAGGGGGAATCTACCTCTGATTATTCCAAGAATGAAAGAGATGATGGCTACAGCATCACTGACTTGTTAAAACATTATGATATCACACTCCCAGACTGAGATCCTACAGCCTAAAGGTGAGAAGACATTTGCCAAACGTTGATGATCTAGCCTTGTAAATTTAGTTATTTGACAATAATGAAGTTAATCGAAACTATCTACCTATAGGAATGGACAAGGCTGTCAGGTTTTGTTCCTCTCAGTTTCTCATTTTCCAGACTCAAATTCAGTTCTCCACGTGTCTGCATCATCATTTTAGTATATGTTTCTCTAATAAATACATCTTAACACAATGTTGCTTAATACACACATTTTTATAAGCAATTAACCCTAACTTAATACCGTGTTGTATGTCATTCTCACTAGTATATGCATTTTTATGCAGCTTTCCCACTAAACTACCTTTTTTCCTACACGTTCTTTGGTTGTAGAATTGTGCTGCAAATTCAGGGAAGTGCAAATTTCAAAGGATTTCAAAGGTTAGCTGTATTTTTTGTTGGTGTGTTGTTTCAGGAAGTGCAGATTAGGCAGGTTTGCATTAAAATGTGCACTGAACCAAATTTCTCCTCCCGTTTCCCCCTGACACATGCAGTGAAACTGGGGTACAAAAGAACCTCAAATTAGCAGACCCAGCAACTGGGTAGTCCCCTGATTAATGAAAAGGGCACCATAGTCTTACCTTAGTAGCACTCAGTGCAGTTACTGCATGGCCTTGCTAGGAGAGACGTCTCATGTAATTAATGTGACTCTCACCCATTTGCTTTCAACGTGCCTCCTAATTAAGCTATTCAGACTCTTAACTTTCACATCTGACCAAAGCCGCTCCAAAATGATAGTTAGTGCTGCCTCCCTCATCTATTTTTATACCTGCCAGCCACCTCTCTGTTCTCAGAGAAAAGAACACATCCCTTTTGCTTTGGATAATCTCTTCCCACCCCTCCTTTATTTGTTTCAATGAAGACAACCATTTTTTGGTGTGTGTGTCACTCAACATCTCCCTAGATTAAAAAATATTGACATGTGTAAGGGCTGGGGATGTGTGTGTGTGTGTGTAAATTCATTTCACTTTGCATTTAAAGGTGAACTGACCTAATTCACACGTTCTGAAACAACATACAGACCAAAACGCAGACACCCTTTGAAAGTTGCACCTCTCTGAATTTTGCAATGCTGTTTTCCAGCCAAGTAAGATGTACAAATCAGTATATACTAGCTAGGGTAAAGCATGAATAAAAATGCATATATTAGTGGAAAGAATATGCAAAGATATATCAGAGAAAACTGCTTTGCAAAAACGCGTCTGTTAGGAAAAAGTGCATACAAAAATGTGTGTATCTGGATAAATTCACCCAAAAACGCTGGTGAATTTTCATGAGGCTAAGACAGATGTGATGTTAGTTATGTGGCTAGCCCTGGTGTGTGTGATTTTTTTTTTAAAAAAAATAATTCAAGGATAGCTGGTGTTTGGGGGAGATGGTTTGATTGGGACTGTGCCATGGGGAAAAATGAGAACTACAGTGGTACCTCGGGTTACAGACGCTTCAGGTTACAGATTCTGCTAACCCAGAAATATTACCTCGGGTTAAGAACTTTGCTTCAGGATGAGAACAGAAATTGTGCAGCGGCAGCGGGAGACCCCATTAGCTAAAGTGGTCTTCAGGTCAAGAACAGTTTCAGGTTAAGAATGGACCTCCAGAACGAATTAAGTTCTTAACCCGAGGTACCACTGTATGACACTATACACTTGCTGAAATCCCTGGGTTCGAGCATCATATTGGGCAAAATATTTCTGCATTGCAGGGGGTTGGACTACGTGACTCTCGTGGTCCCTTCCAAGTCTTCAATTCTATGATTCTATATATTATTGCTGCTTCAGAATGGTTTCTAGCTGGGAGCAAGCTCCACTGAATAGGGGGGTAAACATGCACAAAGCAAATGTGCACATTTATTTTCTTTATTGAAATATTTGCAAATTACAGTTTCAAAGGAAATATAACAAGGCAGTGTGCAGCAAAAGCAACAACAGCACAATAATAGCAGCATTGAGAGAGTCAGCTGCATCTGCAGTGGTGCTCTCCATTCTGCTCTCTCTTCCTCTTCCTCTTCCTCAGGGCTACCACCATTTGATTCCCTGCTCCTACCTGTTGGGACCAGAAGGAGGGAATAGAGGGCAAAAGTGGCCACTTGGGATGGCATCACATACACATACCCACCCCGTTCTCCCTGCCCACCTCAAAATGCAGCAATTATGGCATTCTCTCTTTGGCAGCAATCATACCACACATTTAAAGCACTACGGCACCACTTTGACACCATACATTTAAAGCACTATGACATCACAGTCATGACTTCTCCCAAACGAATTGTGGAAGCTGTAATTTGTTTCGGGTCCTGGGAGTAGTTAGGAGGCCCCAATTGCCACCCCCTGCTGAGCTCCAATTCCCAGAGTGATTTCACAACCAATCCATCTTCCCAAGTGTGGCTGCAGAAATAGGAGCATTGGACTGACTCAGGATCTGTGCCTGTCCCGAGTTCCTCTCTGCCTTGACCCATCCCCTCTTGGTAACCAGCAGTGACACACAGCATTGGGAAGTCAGTTATGCAATACTACCCTTGATGTTGTTGTTTAGTCGTGTCTGACTCTTCGCGACCCCATGGACCAGAGCACGCCAGGCACTCCTGTCTTCCACTGCCTCCCACAGTTTGGTCAAACTCATGTTGGTAGCTTCAAGAACACTGTCCAACCATCTCGTCCTCTGTCGTCCCCTTCTCCTTGTGCCCTCAATCTTTCCCAACATCAGGTGCTTTTCCAGGGAGTCTTCTCTTTTCATGAGGTGGCCAAAGTATTGGAGCCTCAGCTTCAGGAGGGGGTCACTCCAGGCTATAATGTACTGAGCCCAAAGAGGCCTTTTTTATTTCCCCAGGACACCTCTGGGTCCCCTTGTGCACAATGGAAGTGAAGATGGCTGGGAAGGGAAGCCTCAGTTGGTGGAGTACTTTGATTTGAACCACTTGTACCATAGCCACTATCACTCTGATCTGCCCCCCCTCCTTCCCACACTACAGGGCCCTCAGTGTTTGCCCCAAAGCCCAGAGCTAATGGTCTTACAGGCAGAGGGAACCTGTGGCCCTCTAAACATTGTTTGTCTCCAACTCCACCCTGCTCTAGCACCCGTATCTTGGGCTGATGCTCCTCCATATACAGAGAAATTTTTTTTGAAAACTTGGCGGAGCATTCAGTCATGTGACCTTTTATCGGTTGTCAGAAGTAGAACTCTCCCAGAAGAGCATTACCACAGACAGGATTGACACTTTTGTGGTAGGTCCCTGCATCCCACTATATCATTTAGCACCACTCATCTTGTGAATCATGACTAGTGACGGACAAATCTGTCCATTGAAGCTTCTCTCCGTTTCTGATTTTTCTCAAATTCAGTTCACATTTCTACATCACAATGTAACAATAGCCCTCATGAAACCTTATCAGCATTTTAGTGCAAATTTCTCCTAAACATGCACATTTTGGTTTACAAAATACAAATTTTTAAAGCAATGTTTCCTAGTATAGGGCATTTTGTTATTTTCACTATCATATGCCTTTTTATGCACACTTTACCCTAGGATGTGGATTTTTGTATGTGGATTACTTGGCTGGAGAACCGCAGTGCAAAATTCAGAGAAGTGTGAATTTTGAGGTATGGCTGCATTTAGGTTGTTTTGGAAAATGCAGTTTTAGGTAAATCCACCTTTAAATGTGAACTGAACAGAGTTTCTCCCCCATCCCAAATCAGAACCATCACATAGTGAAATACGTCTTCCCTTTGCCAGGCTTCATTGTAGATCAGACCATTTCTTGTCCTTGCTCAGTATTTATGCAGACCTGAAGCAGCTCCCCAGAGTATCAGGCCCTCTCAGAGTCTTTCATACCACCTGATCTCTGGATTTGCCAGTAACTGGACCTGACCCTTTGCACGTGCAAGTCATGGTCTCTGCCACAGCCCGCTCCATCAGTGTGACAAGTGATCATTCATGGAACCAGGGAAAATCCCACCATGCAATTGCCATCCCAGGAGGAGTTTCACTATATATAGAAGATACAGGAAACTTCTCATGAGAATGCCAGTTCCCCTGACAAATGCAACAGGTGCCCTGTGCCTTTGATGCCCCAAGAGAGAGGAGGACCACCCTGACACTGACACTGACACCTGAGGAACCAGGGTGCTTCTGACATTGTCACTGCATGTTAACCAGGCACAGGTGCTTAGAGCACCAAAATGGGATTGGCTGGTGGATTTCAACAAGTCATGCTAATTACACAGCTGTTACCAAATTGTAGCTAAGTGGTTTCAAACTGCCATGGAGCCCCACCCACCTGCGTCGCCAGCCTAAATGAAAAGGATGCGTAGATTGTGATTAGGAGGTGGCGTCTGAATCCCTGAAGCTATGAAGGAGCACTTCCTAATTGTCAGCTGGACTGTGCTGTGCTTGTTGAAAATAATTAGAGTGCGGCAGCTTCGGCAGGCCAGGGCTTCTCTTTGCTTTTCTCTCTTTTTTTTAATAACCTTCTCAGTACAGATTTTTATCAGTAACTATCGGCTTCCTGCTTATTTTCTGACACCATCATTCTGCCAAGGCTGGGAAGCGTGCAGCAAGCCGGGGATGGGGGGGGGGGAGAGAGAGAGAGGAGAACGAGAGGAAGAGGAAAGGAAGGTATTATCTATAATGCACACAAATAATGCAGCCCTAAAGGAGGCAAGCGGATGAACCGGACTCGACATGCGAGACAGACAGAAACAATTCGCCAAATAAATTCAAAGCCAAACTCCACTGGGGGAAAAAGGATGGTTGAATGAGCAGGGATGCGAGGATGGGGTACCCTTTCCCCCCTCCTTCCCCCCTCTTTGTTTTCATCTCCCCCCCTTTTTCTGCAAGAGAGGGGGTGGCTAGCGGAAATCTTTCTTAATTACTGCTTATTTCAATGACAGAATTGTAATTTATCATTTAGTTGTAATTTGACATATGTTCACACCTTTGCCATTTCCAATTTCCTCCTTCATTCTAATTGTCTGCTTCACTCGCCTGTCATGCGCTCCTCTGGGGATTAATTCGAGCTGTCTGTCTGCGCCACGCTGCCAGCACACTTGGGGCTGCCGAGAGCGTGACAGCGCCAATGTGCCCACAGTTTATCTAAGGCATTACTCAGCCATCACGCTCCTGAAGCCTCTCCCTCGCTGCACCTCCCACCACCGCACTGTTTATTGTTGATTCCATTATATATATATATCCGGTGACTTTTCAATGTTTTATTAGGCTCTAATTATGCTCGTAGCTGTCAGGGCGGGGTGGGGGGAAGACAGAGGAAATGTTGGTGTTAATTACTGGGAGGAGGCCACCAGAAGAAGCAATAAACAGACCAGTAGATGTCTCTCTCTGTCTCTCGAAACCTCACCAGATTTAAATAGATTCACTCCACTTTTCTCTGCAGCTACTTGGAACCCCCTTTTATGCCTACTTTTCTACCTCAAGGCCCTCTCCTAACCCCTTTTGCTCCCGGTACATGATTATGCTGCATTCAATTTCTTCCGCATGGAAGCAAGCTTTTATTATGGTCACATCTCTCTGTTACCTTCTGGCCAATTGATTTCCAAGGTCGTTCTTCAACCAGGAAGAATATGGCCTTTGGTTGACAAGAAGTGGGGTTATTGGGAAAGGCATCTCATTGGGAAAGATATTTGTGCAGGACCATGGGACGAAAGGATTATGGGCCTGAAGATTAACTTGCTGGGGACTCTGATGATGTGATCGTCAATGGGCTTGCTTTTTTGCTAAGCCTGTCCAGGCTCCGCAGTGTTTGCCCTTCTTTTCTTCACTTCTGTCACATCATCTAGCACAGGGTAGTGTGCATTTTTCCTTCCAGCCTTGTGGTATCACTCTATTAGCCACCATAAAAGCTTGCAGAACCCACTTTAGTTGTCCATCTGTTTGTCTACACTCTAGATTATTCTGATCAATCAGAGATGTTTGGAAATGAACGTTCAGGTGACTCTGGTGCAAATTGCTACTGATAACATGCATATGAGCATTGCTTATATAGCCCGAAGTTTCTCCGTGTTTGCTGGCTCTAGAATAATTTTGATGTTACAAGAAAGAAATATGGTATACTATAGAAGTGCCTTCCGAAAGCAAGACACCCACCTACATGGCAAAAATGAAAAGTAATAAAGATAATAGCTGCAGTAGATCTTTCTTTTGAAAAAAATAAGAAGACAGCTCTAAAAAGATACACAGTAACTGTGATAAGCATATTAATGCAGGCAGTGCCAGATTTAGGGTGGGACAAGCAGTTCCTCCCCAAAGGGCACTGAACTGAGGCAGCACAAAACAACAACAACAACAGCAACAACAACAACAAAATTTTATTTATATCTTGCCCTCCCCAGCTGAAGCTGGGCTAAAAACAGTAAAAATAACACCGTTTACATAAAATCATAATCATTTAATTGAAATACATTCTAAAATCAATTCATTCTAAAATCAATTCAGAGTCAAATTAATGGCAACCATTGGGCTAGAGTTCTATGAGGATCACAAAAGGAAGGGGTCAGACTGTGCCTCAGCCAAAGGCCTGGTGAAACAGCTCTTTCTTGCAGGCCCTGCGGAAAGATGTCAAGTCCCGCAGGGGCCTAGTCTCTTGTGACAGAGCGTTCCACCAGATCGGGGCCCCTGCCGAAAAAGCACTGGCTCTGGTTGAGGCCAGCCTAACCACTCTGTGGTCCGGGACCTTCAAGATGTTTTTATTTGAAGACTGTAAGGTTCTCCGTGGGACATACCAGGAGAGGCGGTCCCATAGGTACGAGGGTCCTAGGCCGTATAGGGCTTTGAAGGTTAAAACCAGCACCTTAAACCTGACCTATATTTATATGGATAAACACATGGGTAAATATATGGGTAAACTATACCACAAAGAATTATTGTGAAAATAAGAAATATTTGTGGGGGGCACCAAATTTTGTCCTTGTTCAGGGTGTCATATTACCAAATTCTGCCCCTGCAGGTCATCCCACTCTAAAACAAAATGGTACATAAGCTCATGAACCAAAAGGCACAGACTTCTAGGAAAGAAACTTTGCTTAGCAAATGATCCAGCAACTATCAGCTCCTAGGACTTGCCTCTATCATAAATTGAGTTATGTCCAGCTGCTTGGCCCCTAAACTCCCTTACCTCAGAAACATACAAAGTCAGACCACTGGTCTGCTTAGCTCAGCTTTCCAGGGTTTCAGATAGAATTCTCTCCTAGCCATACCTGAAGATGCAGGGGGGGTTGAAGCTGGACTTTTCTGCAAGCAAGGTAGATGTTCTACCACTGAGCTATGGATCTTCCAGACTCTCCAAGTGTCCCACTTTTCCCTAGGATGCCCCTATTTTCATTGGAGAAATGTTGGAGGGTATGGCGTTATCTGACTCCTGAGTCATCTGAAGGCAATCCTGTATAGGGAAGTTTTAAAAAAATGTTTAATGTTTTATTATGTTTTTATATATGTTGGAAGCTACTTAGAGTGGCTGGGGCAACCCAGTAAGATGTGTGGGGTATAAATAGTAAAATTATCATTATGAAATGGGATGTCCTATTTTCATCAGAGGGTATGAGATTCTCAGTTGGCAACACCAGAGAAAACCAAGGATGAGTGCAGGGAAATGCTGCTTGAAAAATCCTGCCATCATACAGACACCATGTTATTTCTACTGCCAATACTGCCATCGAATGTGGTTGTATTCTGCAAATATTTTGTAGGCCACTTTGAGGGTCTTTCAGAGCTATCAAGTCACACAACAGCTACTTAAGGCAAATAGATGGATTATTTGCATCCCAATCATTTGAGAAACCCAAGGGCTTATTTATGGGATGTGGAGAGAGATGTCTGAGAATACCTAGAGGCCCAGTTTTATAAGCTACAGTGACGAGCTTGCAGGCTTTATTGCTGGACTTTCTCATGGCAACCCATTGCCTGCTCAGAGCCAGCCATCAATGCACTTCTACGCCATGGCAGAAATAAGATATCGTTCTGCCCAGACACTGAGGTCCAGTGCCGAGGGCCTTCTGGTGGTTCCCTCGCTGCAAGAAGCCAAGTTACAGGGAACCAGGCAGAGGGCCTTCTCGGTAGTGGCACCCGCCCTGTGGAACGCCCTCCCACCAGATGTCAAAGAGAAAAATAACTACCAAACTTTTAGAAGACATCTGAAGGCAGCACTGTTTAGGGAAGCTTTTAATATTTAATAGGTTATTGTATTTTAGTGTTCTGTTGGAAGCCACCCAGAGTGGCTGGGGAAACCCAGCCAGATGGGTGGGTATAAACAATAAATTATTATTATTATTATTATTATTATTATTATTATTATTATTAGCGGCATAAATTCCAATGTCGATTACACAGTCCTGCAAGGACAAAGTCTGGTTCCCCCAGTAAGGGAAACACTCAGATCATTCTCTTTTTAGTGAGCTACATAATGAATTTGTTATTTGGAAATGTGGTCTTGAAAGGAATTTATCTGGGGTGAGACAAAGAAAAGAAGGGAAGCTGGCAAGGGCAATACCAGGCAGATGCCTGGTTTCCCCACCACCACCTTGGACCAGCTACCACTGTTTACCTGGTCAGAAGGAATCCAGTAGAACAGGGGTGAGGATTCTCATGTGTGGGGGCCAATTGCGGCCCATCCAGCCTGTCTACCCATGCCCTCTTTGAGTGCTTTTGCTTGCCTGGAATGTAGCACCTTGCTTGCCAGGATAGAGAGATCAGTGTCTATACATGTGTGTTGAAACCTATGACTTCTGTGTCATGCCTAATCCAAATCCTACCATATATCAATTTCTCATGTTTGGGGGTGGGTATCCCTCAAATCTATAACAATATATATACACACAGTATGGTCTATCCTGCTAAGCTCACTAACTTCTATATATAAAATGAAGGGCTTGACATTACTGAGTTTATAGGGTAAAATACCAGTAAAACCAGCAAGCATAAAATTAAAAACTAAATGAAATTACCTTTCTGACTTTTTATATCATCAGAAGCTTTAAGAAGACTACAAGGTTGTTGTTGTTTGTCCTTTTCCAAGACACCTTTACCTTATTTTTCCATAAACAAGCCACAACTCATCATCACTATTTTTTTTTATTTTAAGTGCTATGCTTGGGAATCGTTTGGCATGTCATCATTTGGCTTCCATCCTATAAAGGGGGATTTTGCATTTTGAGGGTTGCATGCTCTCTAGCCATTAGGTAATACAAAACAATTTGGCTTGTGTGGACTGTTCTACCTAGTAAACACCACCCAAAACCTGATCTCAGCCTTTGTTAAAATGAAGACTACTATGTTTCTCTCAGCATCTGCTTTCCGCTTGACTGAAAAACCTCCATGATTTGCTTAAGGCATGAGACACATCTGGGCAACAGTCAGACATTTATGTTTTCACAAAAGGGGATCAGGCATTGCTTCTCCATCCCAGAAGCCTACATGTAACCTGATACCCGCAAGCAATGAATCTAAGTCTGCAATCTCCAGACTAGGTCTAAATGTAAACCTCAAGGCTTCAGCATCCAACCTAATTTTTGTATTTCCTCACCTCTCTCCATCTCCCTTGCCCTTGCTTTGTGTTATATCTAGCCTGATTTAGCGTTCTGAATAATTTGAAAGTTTACACAGTATTGGTCCAAATGAAGCTCTTGTCCAGCTATTGACTTAAGAGCCTTTTCTCTTTCTAAATCATATTGATAGTATTCTTCTTCAGGAATTCAAGTGCATAAAGACATGAATTCTTGAAGGTCAATCTTGGTATTGATCTTGATACCAAGATTGTGGTATCAAAGAGGGTCTCCCTAGTGATCACACCTTGATTTCTTGGTGGTTCAATTTGAGGGACACTGTTTAGGAAACTTCCACAAGAACATGTGTGGCACCATCCAATATGAAGGTTCATTCTTGGATACCTTCCCTATAAAAAGCGGTGTGAAACAGGGCTGTGTTCTCACCCCAACTCCATTTGGCATATTCTTCTCCCTGTTGCTCTCATATGCCTTCAGCTCAAATGAAAACAGTGTGGACATTTATTCAAGGAGTGACAGTGGTCTGTTCAACCTGGCATGTCTCCACCGCAAGACAAGTGTGGTGGGTCCTTATCCAAGAGTTGTTGTTTGCAGATGACACTGCGCACTCCAAGGAAGCTCTACAGAGGTTGACTGCAAGAGCTGTTCAGCAGTGGAACAGACTCCAATGAGAGCTGGTGGACTCTCCTCCCTTGGAAATTTTAAAACAGAGGTTGAATGGCTATCTGTCATGGATGCTTTAGCTGAGATTCCTGCTTTGCAGGTGGTTGGACTCGATGACCCTTGGGGTCCCTTCCAACTCTAAGAGTCTATGATTCCTCAACCATTTTGCCCAATCCTGCAGAAAGTTTGGTCTTACCACCAGCCTGGCAATGACCAACACAGGTGTCAGGACATTGCCAGCACTCCACATATCAACACTGGTGATCACACGCTTGAAGTGGTAGACAGTTTTGTCTACCTCGGCTCCACCATAACCAGCAATCTCCCAACAATGTTGAGCTAGACAAGCATATTGGCAAGGCAGCTATGGCAATGGCTCGGCTCTCTACAAGGGTATTGGAGAACGTGATGCTAACGAACAATACCAAGATGAAGGTCTACCAGCACGTTGAGCATGCTGCTTTATGGAAGTGAGTCATGGGCAACTTACAACCGCCTGGAGTGATGCTTCAGTGCTTTCCATATGCACTCTGTCAGGAAGATTTTGGGCACCACACAGCAGGACACATGACGCAATATTTTATTCACTCATTTCAAACAATCAATTTTTACTTATATACAGTGGTACCTTGGGTTACAGCCACTTCAGGTTACAGCCGCTTCAGGTTACAGACTCCGCTAGCCCAGAAATAGTACCTTGGGTTAAGAACTTTGCTTCAGAATGAAAACAGAAATTGCGCTCTGGCGGCACGGTGGCGTCGGGAGGCCCCATTAGCTAAAGTGGTACCTCAGGTTAAGAACAGTTTCAGGTTAAGAACAGACCTCCAGAACCTGAGGTACCACTGTATTCTCATTTCAGAGAGTCACTGAAAATCTCTCTCTCTCTCTCTCTCTCTGTGTGTGTGTATTCAAATATATCAGTATAACTTTGAATATATTAAGTATATTTATTGGAACCATAACTTCCAATATATTAAAAAGATAGATATCAGTTTAGCAAGCCTTACATGTGTCCCTTTTGAATTTAGGGTGCAAATCACCCCTAATTTACAAATTTGCCTAGCTATTTTGTCTGCTGCAAATCATTTTCATACTTTTTCAAGCTGTCCTTTAATAGAATATACCTGGGGAGTCATTACCATTGTGAAGCTGAGGCCAGGATGTAAACAAGGGAGTTCCTGGTTTATAGCTCAGCCTTTTAGCTGTAGCTAAACTACATTTACTACAGCTACAACCTTTTCTACTAATAGTGGTAGAAGAAGAAATGTTAAGTGTTAAGAAAATAGTATAACAGAAGATAAATAATGGCCACGCACCATGTTTCCCTAGTGTCCCTTAAGGTCAGACTGTCTTCCTCTCTCTTTTGCAGCTGCTGCGAATCTGCTGAGAAGCTTCCATGTGATTTCAGCTATGTTTTGGTACAGTAGTTCCTGTTTTAAATAATCCTCCTTGGAGCACATTAATTGCCACAATGGACAGAGTAATGTATCCCCCTTTCTCTTTAAATTCTTTAAATGAGTCATTAAGGCCCAGATTTTAAATCCTCTTCAATTACAAGAGCTTTGGGAACATTTTCAGCTACAGGCCTCCAGCACATTTAAAGCCACATTGCTTAAAAGTGTTTAATGTTCTTTGGGAGGGGAGAATCTAAAACCCATCGATTAGACACAAGAGTCGTGTAACACCAGGGTCTCATACACTTGAGAGGCTTCACACTCAAATCCATCCTTCAACCCATGCCTGGATACTTCTGCCTAAACAAAAATGGTTTAAACAGGTGCTGAAAAGAGTACAGTGAAGTTTCCTGCTGGATCTCAATAGACAGGGAGTTCCAAAGAGTAGGTGCTGCCACACTAAAAGAATTTCTTACAATTGCAGAATGACCATTATGTGGCAGCTGTAGCAGTGCCAGTCCCACACATGAAAGCAGTTTATATGGGGCAAGTAAACTGGCCTCAAGTTGTTAAAGGCTTTATATACTCAAAGAGGCAGTGGAAGACAGGAGTGCCTGGCGTGCTCTGGTCCATGGGGTCACCAAGAGTCGGACATGACTAAACAACAACATACTCAAAGAAACACACTGAATTCAGTCTGCTAGCAAATGACCAACCAGTGCAGGTCAGGATAGGTTGTATTTCTACTACAAAAGAGACACAAAACTTTTGATTCCTTAGTATGCTAAAGCTATCCAATCTTAGAAGTGCTAGGGAAGGCAGCAGTATTCTTTTATCACCCCAAGGGTGTGAGGTGGGGGGAAACCAAGAGAAGAAATCCCATCCTTGCTATGGAAGATGTGAAGGAACCTAAAGTGACATTTATTTTGGACAGCATGGGATTAAAGGGTGGGTAAGGAATCTAGTAAATAATAATTTATCCAGCTCATGAAGTTGACCTTGTGCCTAGTGTAACTCACTGGCCTTTAAAAGAAAAGAAAAAAGTATAGACAAGGGGTCTTTCTAAGATGAGTTTGCTCTAAGATACTGTTAAGTCCTGTGTTTAGTGCTTTAGGAAACAGCCTCTGTTCAAGGTACTTTATAGGTTGCCTGAGTCAGCTCAGGGTCCATTCAAGTCACCTTTGCCTCTCCTACCCCCACTTCAGTGGGAAATTTAAAAACAAAAAGCTAGCTATTACCTTTCTCGTGTTTTGACAGAAGTTGATGGAATTTTCAGTCATACTAGCCCCTACAAAGTGATCCCCCCCTGGTTCCCTGCCCCCTCCCACAATTCCTAGGGGCAGAGGGAGGCCAGCAGCAAAGCTCTCCAGAACATCACACTCTCACCAAGTTAGCAAGAGGGAGGCCTTCTGGACATGCTTGCAGAGTTTGCCCTCACCCCATACACCCACCCACCCACCCACCCTGCGTCCAAACTTGGCCAGTGCTTTTCCTTGATGGGAAGCCCTTGTAGAGCCTCAAGCCCCTCCTATCGTATGGGCAGCAGTGGGACATCTTGCCCCAGGCACCAAAACATCTTGGGCTACACCTGCCTGCAGTGCTTTCCCCACAAGGACAGCCATTAAAACTTTGAGGTGGGTAAAAGAGGAATTGCTTAGTCTTTCTTAGCTTTTTATGGGCAATTGCTTGGTAAACTGCAGACATGAGAGAAGTACCACTGATAAGACACCTGCCATATTTCAGACAAATAGGTCCAGATACCAAAACCGCACCACTCATTAGTGATATGAATATATTCACAGGCTTGACCCTAGCAGATGTGCTGACAAATATTTAGGGGAAATCCTTACTATGTAGGGAAACCTGCAAAACAGGCAGATGAAGACTGAGCATGCTCAGTGGTCTTGCAATTCTGACTGACTGTGTGTTGGGGTGTATGTACAAAACCAGGGGGAAGAGTGAGGAAACAGGCCAGAGTACTGGAATTCTGAATAGCAACACTTCCCACTGCAAGAGGGAGCCTGCATGGTATAGTGGTTAAGATTGGTGGGCTCGTAAATCTGGTGAATGGGGTTCGCTTCCTCGCTCCTCCGCATGCAGCTGCTGGGTGACCTTGGGCTAGCCACACTTCTCTGAGGTCTCTCAGCCCCACTCACCTCACAGAGTGTTTGTTGTGGGGGAGGAAGGGAAAGGAGAATGTTAGCCGCTTTGAGACTCCTTAAGGAGAGTGAAAGGCAGGATATCAAGTCCAAACTCCTCCTCCTCCTCCTCCTCCTCCTCCTCCTCCTCCTCTTCTTCCCACTACAACATTTGTTCTATTCTGGTTTCCTCCTTTTACCCTTTCAGAGTTTCAGGTACAGTATATGCAGCTTCAATAGTGAAGAAGAAGATGTTTCCTCTAACAGAGTATTCTTAGTAACCCTCAGAAAGCCACGATTTCCAAAATACCTTCGCAATCAAACAGATGCAAGACAGATATACATTTCTGTAGCTCCAGATAATAATGGCACCAATGGCCCAATAAGTCGCTGTATCCACTGGAACCATTTGTAGAGTTAACATTTGCTTTACTAAACTTCTGCTACTGGGGACCAGTTACAAATTATGTGTGAAGGTATTAAAGGGGAGATGCCACTTCCATTATAATCACGCAGAACCAGAGTGATATAAAGATAGTGATTACAGTAGGTAGGGGTTGGGGGCAGGGAACACTGAATCACCAAGAACAATCTGGTGATAAATGAAGGGCTCTTCATACCTTGGAAGTGAAGAGCTCTTTATCATGTCATGTATTTCATTACCGGCTCAGCATACTCTCCATCACAAGGGGACAAGTTGTTCAGCTCTGTGAGCCACATCAGAAATATAGCATGGACTAGATGCTAACGCGACTGTTTTGACTCTTGTGTCATTCCTATAATTCACATATCATTTCATCAACCTGGTGGGTGACCAACTACGGTTGGAGCAAATGTTGCACCTATGACTGTTAAATATACGTGCAGAAAGGGTGATCTGAGTGGGATCACGTTGACAAATCAGTTCTTGCAGGTATGACGCTTAGAATTATGTGATGAAAAATGCTCTTAAGCATAAACTTGAGATTTTTGCCATCCAGCTTCTATACATAATTTTCACAATTAGAATGACTAAATGGATCTCATAGTTCTTTTCCCCTTGTGGCGTTCATACAGCGCCCCCGGTCATTTCACAGACTATTGACCTGTACACCACTACTTTATTCTTCCGCTGCCACCAACCAGGTTTCTTCTTGTGAAATACTGAGTCTCAGTATTCTGAATCAGACCACTGACCCAACTAGTTCCGTATTGTTTACTGACTGGTAGTGTCTCTCCAGGGTTCCAGGCAGAGGTCATTCCCAGCCCCATCTGAAGACACCAAGAATTAAATTTTGGACCTTCTGATTACAAGTCTGATGCTCCAACACTGTGCTGAAGCCCTTTCATTATATATGTCATGAGAGAGGAATGGAGGGAAAGACTTCAGGACACAGATTATGGGTCATCTTTTTGTTCAGTCTGCAAATAAAGATGTATTGCCTGTCTTGCATGTATAAGAGATGAGAATCACAGAACTGGCATGGCATATATACCAATTATTTTCTGCAGGGCACATGCTTCCCACTTGGATCTATACCCAGCTTACAACCTCTCAGCTAACTCTATGCAATATTGGCTTTGTCAGTCCTCCTTATTTGCTTTAATAGAATATTGATTACTCTCATATTGTATATTTTCATGAAAGGTATATACTTCAAATGGTATTTTATAGATAAAAACAAGAAAAAAATAGAAACATGAATGTCAGTTGAAAATTTCAAAAGAAAATCAGTGGAATTTGATACGTTTCTTTCTAGCACTCTGTATTCTGCTGCTTGAGTTGTAACATGATATGCGCATAGAAATGTCATAATTCAGCTCAAATGCACTGCTTCTTTCTGAGGATAAGTATCAAGCTGTTCCTTCTTCTGAATCACATTGCATATGTGCATGTGCATTAGGTCTGGACTGAACTGAGTCCAGGCTCTGATCCAGAGTTTTGGAAGACAACCCGCCTTGGGTCAAGGTGCTGCAGAGTCCTACACCCTGGCATTGAACAAACCAAGCCTCCCTTAGGCTATGGACATTCCAACTTAGTCCCAGATTAGGGAAGCAGCAGTGGCTGGTGCATATCGGAATTAGTAAGGCAGAAGGCAGCGAGCCCAGCAGTAGGCGGAGTCAGAACCAATGATTGGCAGAGTGAACAAATTTTAGCTTCATCCCCATTCTCCTTCCTGCTGGGTTCTACTGAGACCCAGGAGGAGAAAGCTAACAAACAGAGCTACCCTCTTGGAGTGGTTGTAAATCAGAAGGCAGGCAGGAGGGGGCTGGCTGAGGACAGATTATGGCTGGTGTGGCAGGGCCCCATTTGTCCTAATGGACCAGCCTCAGATGCAGGGAAGGTGAGATATGCTGTGGTAGTGGGGGGAAATGTGCATTCACATAAAAAAATCAATCCAAAACTGGAGGGAGTGCAAATCAGGCAATCTGGAATATACCTCAGATTGTGGAATGCAAGCTCTATTTACTAGTGGTGTAGCATGGGTTGTTGATGGCCACGTGGAATGGGAGGAAGGGTACAAAGTTCACACAGAAGCATAATATTGCTCATTTCAGCTCGCCTGTGGAAGCAACTCAGAGGCTATTAAAGAAGAAGGATAATAACAAGATTTAAAGATGGGACTAGTGGACACTTAAAGCAGTAGAAATATGAGATGATTGGACCCCACTGAACTCGAAGCATGGGAACCCCCAACAAAAAATTGGCAAAATATTCGGACTTTATGATATGTGTTTGTATAATTTGGAATATTTAATGTGATTTGATTGGATTGTTAAAATGGAAAACTTAATAAAATTTAATAAAAATTATTATTAAAAAAAAAAGGAATGGGAGGGAGGGAAATGGATGGAGTATGCATGCACATTCAACTGGCTAATGGCATCCACGTCACTCAGGAGATTGCAAGTGCAGAAATAAGAAAGGAAGAGTCGTTTTGTTGTCTGGTGAGGTCACTTCCTGGTTTGCATGGAGAAGCTGTTTTCAGTGGAGCCCAGCGACGGAAGAGCACAGCTGTATTAAGGCAGCACTGATTGTTGAAATTTTGTGCCCCTAACAATTTTGTGCCTGGGGCTTCCTCCTCATACTATGCCACTGCTATTTACTGATATGCATATGTCTTGCAAAAATCTTGCTCTGGAGTCATTCTCTGAATCCTGCTCCCTTCTAACATCGGGTTCCAGAAGGCATATTGCTTTGAGGTGATACCCTAGTTTTGGAATGCCCTCCCCAGAAATATGAACTGGAATCCAAGCTGAAACCCTCTATTTCCCTGAGCATTAGATTAATAGCTTGCCACATTGCTGCTATTTCTATCACTATATTTAGGGTGGTTTTTAGATTTTCCTTGTATATTATTCTTGTGGCTGCTGCTCTTAATCCACCTTCCATCAGCAGCTGCTTTGTGAGCAGAGGGCAAAAAGATAGACCATAAATAATTATATATTCATTTAAATAATAAAAAAACAACGCTGATCTGCACACATACCTCTGTTTATGCATATCAAAAATTGAAAAAGAAAGAAACATGCCTATTCTTCCGGCCAGCATTGCCATTCAGAGCAAGCAAAAGGAACAGTTGGGGAGAGGAGACAAATGTAAAGCAGCAATTTGAGTGAACAGGAAGAGAGAGGACTGCTATCGTGGCATTGGCTTGTTCAGCTTCTGAGAAATGCAGCCGGATTGCAACTGGAAACAAGTAAGACACAGCTCATGAGGAAACGGCTTGGGCAAAAGGACGGCACTGATTGGCTGGCTGGGCTTTTCCTGAGATGCCTCTCTGCACAGACACACATGTCAGGACTTGTCAGTCACAATATCCTCCCTTGCAGACGGATCCTCATGAAAGCCAGAGGAGTGGAGGGAGGAGGGGAAGGGGAAACCCATTAAGGAGATCTGTCAACAATTTTTAATTCCACAGAGGACAGTTTAGAGCAAGTCCTCAGCTGTATTCTTGCCTCTCCCCCCCCCCCCCCCGTTTTGGGCAGTGAAGGTGCAATTCTGCAGGGATTATTATTATTATTATTATTATTATTATTATGCGGCATGTTGTTTTCTCATCCACATGAGTGAGGCTCACAGGGTACGCAGGCACATATGCTACTTCCCCATACGTTATTTTATTGCTTCGTTTAATCACTTAGTCTAATTGCACTTTCGCCGGAGAGCTCAATTTGCAGTCAGAACAGGCAGGCTATGCAGAAAGACATATAATTTATTACAAAGAAACTGAAGGCATACTAACATAAAATAGATGGAATAGAAAATCCTGTCTAGGATCATGGGGGGGGGGGGGGATGCATTTGCAACAGTGGCCACAATCCAGACCCTTCCATCAGCATGAGTGAGGGATTGGGGAGAAACTCAATCCAGTTTGCATTACTGGAACAAAGTGCAAACCAAAAAACAACAACACAGCCATCCTTCAAAATCTGCACTTTTCCAAATTCTGCAATGTAGGAAACCAATGTTTACAAAAACAGATATAAGGTAAAAAAATAAAAAAGGTAAAGGACCCCTGGACAGTTAAGTCCAGTCAAAGGCAACTATGGGATGCTGTGCTCATCTCACTTCAGGCCGAAGGAGTTGGTGTTTGTCCACAGACAGCTTTCTGGGTCATATGGCCAGCATGACCAAACCACTTCTGGCACACGGAGGACCGTGATGAGTGCCAAAGCACACAGAAATGCTGTTTACCTTCCTGCCACAGTGGTACCTATTTATCTACTTGCAGTGGTGTGCTTTCGAACTGCTAGGTTGGCAGAAGCTGGGACAGAGCAACGGGAGCTCATCCCGTTGCGGGGATTCAAACCGCCGACCTTCTGATCGGCAAGCCCAAGAGGCTCAGTGGTTTAGACCACAGCACCACTTGCTCCTTTCCAAAAATAGATATACCAGGTAAAGTGTGTTAATAAATGCCTATATTACTAAAAATACAAAATGCATTATATTAAGGAAGGTTGCATTCAAAAATGTGTATATCAGGAGACATTCACATTAAAATGTAGATTTTAAAATGAGATGGATCGAGTTTTATTTTTTATTTTTAAAAGGTGGAAAACTGAAGTTAGGACTGGAAAAACAAGAAACTGAGTGAATGACAAATTGACAGATTCCCTCATCTCAAGTAGGAGCTTCGGATAGAAGAGAGTTCTTTTATGTCCCTCTTCAGACCTCACACTAAACCATGGCTGAGCATGATGGAAACAAGCCAGGCTCATGCAGCCAATTGCCACCAGCAACCTTGTTCAGTAATGGTGGCAGTGGCATTGCCAAAAGAGGGTGCATACACATTTATGTAAAATCTGGATTTTGTGTGCCCCCCCACTTCAACCTTTCCCCAATTTTTGCACTGAGATTGAAAGATACATTTTCTGGTGATTTTATTGTGAATTAGTTGTTGGGTTTGTCTCTTTCTACATGCTTCTGGTGGGCTGCTTGCTCCTAAACTGTGCTGCTTGTGGTTTTATGCAATTTAAAGTCCTTATGGCACTTTATTTTCTAGTTTCAAAGCTTTTCTGGGAAGAGGGTGGGGTGAACCTCTTGATAGTATGAGCTGTTTGACAGTGGAACAGATTGCTTTCAAAAGTGGTGAGCTCTCCTTTGTTAAGATGAGTTTTTTGGTGTTCTTGTTGTTTTTTGGGAAAAAAGAAAGAGAGGCTAGACAGCCAACTGTCAGGAGTGCTGTGGTGTCAGGGGTTGGAATAGATTGCCTTTGAGGTTTCTTCCAGCTCTGTATTCTGTGATGTGGAACCATGCATCAAATCCATTGGCCAGCTAATGTTGTGCATGCCATAGTCAGTTTCCGCTTCCAAACTGCAACCACTTGACCTGAGCTCTTCCCTAGAAAGGAATGTGTGTGTGTGTTTGTACACTGCTCTTCACAGCCTAAAAATACAAAACAAAAACAGAATACACAAGAAAAACAAGAACAAGAAAAACACAGATGCTTGGGTTTCCAGAGTGCAGTGATATTTGTCAGCCATGGCTTCTGTTAAGATGAGGATGGGTTGATAGCTGTCAATGGCTAAAACATTGCCCTTGCCACATGCAAGGGATCTGCTTAAGCCAGTTTCTGCAAAAGAGTGATTTCTGCCAGACATCCTGGATGATGTGGAGAGAGAGAGAGATGATGATGGGTCATTAAAAAGTAAATCTGTTTCCCTGCAAATTTCCCTCTTAATTGAGAACAATGCAAGGCAATTGCCAAAAGATTTACAAAATGCCACAGTGTTGGAACTGCTGCCCTATAAAAACATTCCATACATTTCCTTGGTTCCAGAAGAAATACTCTTTCTTTCTTTCTTTCTTTCTTTCTTTCTTTCTTTCTTTCTTTCTTTCTTTCTTCCATTACTTTGCATTTTGGGCTAAAGTACCTTGGAAGACTAAAAAAATAATCCCTAATACATAGCCTTAGTCCACCTCTCTCTCTTCTGTCCTTCCCCTGCCACTTTCGATAGGGTGTAAAAATCAAAATAATTTATATGTCTTATTCAAATCTATAAAGTATCATTACAGAAAAATTGTTACTTTTATTATTCTAGCTGAACGTTTTATGAATAGCGACTCGATTGGATTTACACACTGCCTTTTAAAGATAGAAACGATACTGTAAAATATACAAAATGGTTTGCGCTGCCTCGTCATTTTAAAGGCCATTTTACAAAGCCATTTTCTTAACAATCATTTCTCAGGGCTTTCAGAAAGAAACAATCCTCTCCCGATTATTTTACCTTTCTCCCCCAATTTGGCCTGTCAGGCGTGTGTGTGGTCATGCTATTATGCCTACTCAGCCAAGCTCTCATCTGCCATCATCTGTGATTCATTACTGTCACAAATATATACAACCGGTGAAACCTAAAACTGCGGACAGGTTCCAGCATGCTCTGTGGAGGGAGCAGGTTCTGCTCCCGTGTAAAACCGTCTTTTGTGTTAACATACAAGGTCATAATGAAACTAGCTCCACACACAAGGCCTGAGGTGTGTGTGCTCAGACTGCTTTAAAAATTCCCTTTTCAGACAGGAAGCCTCCATGCTTCTTTGGAAAGGGTTCAGAAACTGCTGAATTCTCAAAACAAAATAAAAAAATTCCTTCCAGTAGCACCTTAAAGACCAACTAAGATAGTTCAAGGTATGAGCTTTCGTGTGCATGCACACTTCTTCAGATACACTGAAACAGAAGTCACCAGACCCTTCTAAATAGTGGGAAGGTGGGGAGGGGTATTACTCAGAAGGGTGGTGGGATTGGGTGATTGGCAGATAGCTGTGATGAGCCTGTTGATGACTCTTAACGACTGTAATAGGTCTTACAGGAAAAAGCAAGGGGTGAGAAGGTGAAAAATGGCTTTGTCATGTATAATGAGATAAGAATCCAATGTCTTTGTTAAGACGAGGTCTCTCCATGGTTTTAAGTTTGGTAATAAGTTGCAATTCAGCAGCTTCTCTTTCCAGTCTATTTCTGAAATTCCTTTGTAATAGAACAGCTACTTTGAGATCTTGTATAGAATGTCCTGGGAGATTGAAGTGTTCTCCTACTGGTTTCTCTGTCTTGTGATTCCTGATGTCAGATTTATGTCCGTTTATCCTTTGGTGTAAGGTTTGGCCTGTTTGTCCAATATAGAGAGCTGAAGGACACTGTTGGCATTTGATGGCATACACAATGTTAGACGATGAGCAATTAAATAGTCCCGAGATGGTATGTGTGATGTTGTTGGGGCCAGTAATGGTGTTGTCCGGGTGTATGTGGCAGCAAAGTTGGCATCTGGGTTTATTGCATAGACACCACCTTATACCGTAAACCAACTGACCGACAAACATATCTACATGCCTCTAGCTACCATCCCAAACATACCAAACAGTTCATTGTACATAGCCAGGCACTACGTTACAGCCGCATCTGTTCCAATTCTACAGACAGAGACTCTCACCTAAGAGATCTACAGCAAACCTTTTTAGAACTAAAATACCCAGCAGATGAAGTTAGACAGCAGATCAACAGAGCCAGACTGATACCCAGAGAGAACTTGCTGCAAGACAGACCCAAAAAAGAAAATAACAGAACACCTCTAGTCATCACATACAGCTCCCAAGTTAAAACAGTACAACGCATCATCAGAGATCTACAACCTCTCCTGGACAATGACAGTTCTCTTTCTCAAGCTCTGGGAGGAAGACCTTTCATTGCCTACAGACAGCCACCCAATCTTAAACAACTCCTAACCCACAATAATACTACTACCAGACTTAACACGGACACTGGCACCAGAGCCTGCAATAAACCCAGATGCCAACTTTGCTGCCACATACACCCGGACAATCTGCCAATCACCCATTCCCACCACCCTTCTGAGTAATACCCCTCCCCACCTTCCCACTATTTAGAAGGGTCTGGTGACTTCTGTTTCAGTGTATCTGAAGAAGTGTGCATGCACACGAAAGCTCATACCTAGAACTAACTTAGTTGGTCTTTAAGGTGCTACTGGAAGGAATTTTTTTATTTTGTTTTGACTATGGCAGACCAACACGGCTACCTATCTATGCTGAATTCTCAGTGACCACTTTATTCTCTGGGCAATGACAGTGGGGTGGGTGAGGAAGAATCACATTTTGCAGTCAGTGGTTCAGAATTATGGCACACAATGGATCACACAGAACAATTTATTTATGCAGTTGTTTATGCATTTATTATTACATTTATATCCTTCCATTCCTCCAGGGAATGGCAAGACATATGCACATATATACAGTGTTCTGATTTTCTCCATTTTATTCTCACAACAACTGGGTAAAATAAGTTGAGGAACCATAAGTGGCAGACCTGACTTTACCCAGTGAGTTTCATGGCCAAGTAGTCACTTGAACCCTAGTCTTCTAGTTCCTACTACAAGAAGATCAAACCTATCCATTCTTAAGGAAATCAACCCTGAGTGCTCACTGGAAGCTGAGGTTGTGAAGCTGAGGTTCCACTTCACGAGAAGAGAAGACTCCCTGGAAAAGACCCTGATGTTGGGAAAGATTGAGGGCACAAGGAGAAGGGGACGACAGAGGATGAGATGGTTGGACAGTGTTCTCGAAGCTACCAGCATGAGTTTGACCAAACTGCGGGAGGCGGTGAAAGACAGGAGTGCCTGACATGCTCTGGTCCATGGGGTCACGAAGAGTCGGACATGACTAAATGACTAAACGACAACAACTCCCAGTTCCTAGTCTGAAACACTAACTGCTATACCACACATGCTCTTTTTCATATTGTGCAGAGAGATGTAACATGTATGGAAAAACTTCATTTCCCCCCTTTTTTCAGTTCCATATAAGTGTACTAGGACCAACTATTTTACCATATATACACTTGCAGGTGATGAACAAGCTTGGGATCTCCCTCTGGGACCAGAGAGAAGAAAGTTTGCTGAACTGCATAAAGGACTGAACCCCTTTGCTTATTTGTAATGTGTTGCTTTGTTATTTTGCAACATTTATTCTTATTGGAATGAATGTTTAAGACTGTTCTGCCGTAAAGCTTTGAAACTCATTCTTGCAGTGGAGAGAATTCTTTTCTACACAAGGTTCAGATCAGGGATTCTCCTGAACAACTCTAAGAGTGACATGACAACCTGGCACAAGACACTATTTGGAAAGCTTGCTTTAACCCAGTTTCTTGTGCATAGGATTTCTCCCTAAGTATAACTTTTTTCTTACACACACATTTTTGCATGCAATTTTGCCCAATACACCCATTTTTGCAAGCAAATTTCTCATAAAATTCCCATCTCTTAGTTTCACAAGTTATGAGTATTTTCACACACATTTTATTTAGTATACACATTTTTGTACACATTGCTTGGTTAGGGAACTGCACCACAAAAATCAGAGAAGTGACTGGAGGGTGAAGTAGAGAGGCATGGAGGAGGACCACATTTGGATCCTGGCCTTCAGGTTTCCCACCCCTAACAAGAAGCAACAGAAAAAGGAGAGAAGAGAAGAGGAAAATGTCTCGCAAATTATATTCATGGGCTGCCAGGAATCCAGAGGCAAAGTATGTTCCGTGTCAAGCTTAAGTCATGTTCCAGAAGTGTGGCAGGACATCAAAATTAAAATTTCTAGATTTTAAAGTATACAAGAATGCAAAATTCACAGGATGTTTTAAAAAAGACTTTTTGTATAGTTATAAAAAGTCAATTTCATCACACATGACTGTGTCATTACCTGTTTTCTTAGTCCTCATGGGAACTGTTGCTTCTTTTCTCCCTTAATGGAGGCACCGCAATAAGGCAGAATTATGAAGAACATTCCTGCCTATGAAAGAAAGATCAGTTTTCTTGCAGCACAAAATCCTTGGCCGAAAGAAAATTCCAAAGAACGGAAGAAACTGTCAGATATTTACATGGGCCATAAAAGTAAAAACGAACAAGGGAAGTAAGGAAATAATTCAAAAATGCTGAACTCAACTGATTTTTGGGGGGGAGGGGGAGTTGAGGGGAATGGTTGAAGTTGGAAGGGCCTGAGGAGACAGGAAAAGCTTTTTTTAGCATGACAGAATGCAGCGCCCATGTATTATATCCCCATGCATGTTGGAAGCAATTATGAGCAATTTCCTTAAATACAGAGCTGAACAGCAGGAGAGACTTCAGATATCTTTGGCATTTGGCTTCTGAGCTACCCTCCATGACAGAAGTGGAACGTGACATTCGGCTCCAGTCGGAAGCATTGTGGTTCAGAGAAATGAACACGGGAACTCACACCCAGGGATTGTAAATGGGACAAGCCTCCCTTCCTCCAAAGCACTGGGTACGGTTATCACTTGCAAATGTTTGGCCCCAAGAAAGTGGGAACTTACCGTATTTTTCACCCTATAGGACGCACTTTTCCCCCTCCAAAAATAAAGGGGAAATGCAGGCTTTCACTGAAGCCTGGAGAGTGAGAGGGGTCGGTGCACACCGACTCCTCTTGCTCTCCAGGCTTCAGGAAGCTATCCGCAAGCCTGCGGAGCCCGGCGGGAACTTACGGATAGCTGCCTGCAGCCCGAAGCCCGGGGAGCGCGGCACTGTGCACCCCGGGCTTCGGGCAGCTATCCGCAAGCCTGCAGAGCCCGGCGGGAGTTCCCATCGCTTCCGGACCCGTTCTGGGGGCTGGGGTCGGGGGAAGCTCGTTCTTCCCCCGCCCCCAGCCCCGCAAGCTCCAGGAGCGATGGCGAGGTTCAGTGCAACCTCGCCTTCGCTCCCAGACCCCCAGCCCCGAGGCTAAAAACGAAGCCAGGACAGCTAGCGGGGAAAAAATAAGTGCGCCCTATGGGCCGGTGCGCCCTATAGGGCAAAAAATACGGTAGTTCCCACTTTCTTGGGGCCAAACATTTGCAAGTGATAACCGTACCCAGTGCTTTTGGAACCTCGCCATCGCTCCTGGAGCTTGAGGGGCTGGGGGCGGGGGAAGAACGAGCTTCCCCCGACCCCAGCCCCCAGAACGGGTCCGGAAGCGATGGGAACTTCCGCCGGGCTCTGCAGGCTTGCGGATAGCTGCCCGAAGCCCGGGGTGCACAGTGCCGCGCTCCCCGGGCTTCGGGCTGCAGGCAGCTATCCGCAAGTTCCCTCTGGGCTCCGCAGGCTTGCGGATAGCTTCCTGAAGCCTGGAGAGCAAGAGGAGTCGGTGTGCACCGACTCCTCTCACTCTCCAGGCTTCAGCGAAAGCCTGCATTTCCCCTTTATTTTTGGAGGGGGAAAAGTGCGTCCTATAGGGTGAAAAATACGGTAAGTTCCCGCAGGAGGAGTGCTCGCCTCCAGGCCAGGAAAGGCGAGTCACCTGAGGATCGGGGCTGCCCTATGCCTTGGGTCAAATAAAAGCCAGCCAGCCCCAGTCCCAGGTTGCAGGAGCAACTTTGTAGGTTGCTTGTTCCTGCCTGCACCCTGTCCTGCTCTTCTGCCAGAGTTTCCGACCTCACCCGACTCCCTGCCTTGGACCCAGCTTCAGCTTTGATGGGCAGCCTCCATACCACACCCTCGACCTTGGACTGGACTCGGACCTCGCCGGACGGTTAAGCCACAGGACCAGCACAGTCTCTCCCACAGCAGGTAATTTGCTGCCCTTGGGTGCAGTGAAGGATGCTGAACTGTCACTACTATTAAAGTAAAATCCAACTGTGCCAGCCCAGTTGGTGTCATGTGAAATGGAAACAAGTAGAATCGCAGAATTGGAAGGACCACTAGGATCATCTAGACCAACTCCCTGCAATGCAGGAATCTTTTGCCCAACATGAGACTTGAACCCACGGCCCTGAAATTAAGAGTCCCATGTTCTACCAACTGAGCTATTCCATTGTGACATCTTCTCCTTCACCTCAGGCAGCAACAAGTCAGAACCAAGAGCCAGTGTGGTGTAGTGGGGAGAGTGGGGCTAGTGCTGGACTAAGACCTTTGAGTGTGGGGTGCTAGTCCCCATTCGATGTCAGGAACTGGACTGAGAAGGAATGGTGGGGACTACCACTCCTCCTCCTGAACCTTCCCAAGAAGAGGAGGGCAGTATAGATTTAGAACAGTGGTTTGCAGAAGGTCATAGTTCAGAGGCTGCAGAGGGAAAAAGCTGGGAAATATTGGGAGAGCAGCAGGAAGAAGAAGCACCAGGGGAGAGACAGCTGACAAATTTAGTGTCTTTGGAAAGCATTTCTAACCCTCCCCATTCCAGGACCTGGCAGGCATTGAGAGTAGGAGAACTGAAAGCTCAGAGGCAGAAAGCACAATGCAGGGATGACGTAGAGTAGGAGACGGAGGGAGTGGGACTTTACTTGGAGCAACGCCATTATCTGAGAGTCGGCATCATACATCTCTCTCTGTGAATATTGAGTAAAATGCCATGGTAAGAACTTATTGTCTCCCCATTTTTGGCTGCCAGCCATGAGGGAGGGGGATTGGATTCCCTGAAGTCTGACATTCAGCCATGAAACTCACTCTCAGCCCAACCTACCTACTTTTTATGAGACTGAAATGGGAAGGAGGAGAAATGTGAATGTCACATTGAGCTCCTTGGAGGAAAGATTGGATAAAAATGTAATAAAAGTAAAAGCAAAAAAGCAAAAACAAAAACAGCAATCCAGTTGTTCTACATCTATGGGCAAAAGAGGGAAGATACACAGACTCAAGCATGATAGGGAGGATGATTTTGAGTAGAGTTGGGGAAGAAATTTGATTCATTTCACCTTTGAAGCTGAACTTGGCAGACACGCATTGCCCCAAACAATTCCAAACTAAAAAAAACAGGCATCCTTTGAAATCCACACTTCTCTGAAATTCACAATGCACTTCTGCAGCCAAGTCATGTGTACAGAAATCCACATCCCCTAGTAAAGTGTGCACATCAATGCATATATTGGTGAAAGTAGCACACAAAAATGTAATCGGAAAAATTGCATTGCAAAAATGTGTATATCAGGCAAAATTGTGTACAAAAATCTACAAAGCAGGAAAAATTCACACAAAAATGCCAGTGAATTTTCATTATAACTTTTTAAAAAATTAAACTGATATAGAAATATGGAAAACTGAACTTAAGATTGGAAAAAGAAGAAACTGAAAGAAACAAAAATTCTCTTCACCTACCCCCAATTTTGACTTACAAGTGACCAAAAGAGGCGGAGAGAGGCGAAGAGGCCTTTATCAACACATCCCCATTCCAGTTGTCCAAAGCATGTCTGAAGCTGGGGTGTGTTTTAAATGGAGGAAAGAATTTCAGAACTCTGATGAATGTTTAGCTTCAGCTTTAGTTCCTTTGGAAAACTACAGATATTCATGAGGAGAAGAAAACGGTGTTTTGTGAGCTCTCAAGATTTTGCTGTGAGCTTCAGAGAGCCTTAAAAAAAGCTGACTGACCCAGTGCTGACTGAGCCAACCACACAAACTGAAAATATTATGCTTCATCTCTTGGGGTTTCCAGCTCAATTTTACACAGAGAATAGGTGGGACATAAACAAAGATACAGGGAGCTTTGGAGAAAGATCTGACATTTCATATTTTATAAAGACTCGAAAAACCCTATTATGTAGCTGTGTCCTCAACCTCTTCTCAGGATGCCATGCTTTTTGACTCACTTGGGTTTTTGTCTTTTTTTTAATTAAAGAAAATTAAGCTCAATTGAAGGCTAATTTGGTCCAAAGCAGAAAGCGGGCGGGTGCCTCTGAGCAAGCATACAGGTGTGAGAGGAAAAAGAGCTCCTCACATCTCAACACACTGTGCAGGTGTCAGTCACAGCTGCAGCCCTTGCCCTCCTCCTTGGGCATGTAAGTGCTGAAGGAATTATGTTACATACATAGTGCAGCCCATTAAATAAATTAGAGGTCTCAGACAACAGCAACAGGGGGATGATCAATCACCACATGAACAGGCTGGAACATGAGCAGCATCACACAGAAGGAAGGGTCTTGATTCAAAAAATCTGGGACTGTCAATAAAGCAAGCTGCCCACCACACTGGTTCTGGATATAGTGCTTGAGTTTGAGCCACCTCACAAACCTCTCTTCAGTTGTTACTATTGTTAGCAAAACCACTTAAGCAATGTAGATGGAGACCAGAAAGAATAGATACATGCTAACCCTTTCCTCAGGAAACTGAACAAAACAGTGTATAATCCGAGAAGAAAGAAACAGAGAGGTTTTGTCTTTCATTGTTCAGGCCTTGTATGTAGCAGGAAGATGTTCAAGCCAATGTACAGAGGAAAACTCCCTCAGAACTATGCAGCCAATCAGAAAACATGTCACCTACCTGCCATTCTGACTGGTTGCTAAGCAACACCTTCACGTCTGCCCCTCTTGGCCCTTAAGCTGAATTATGCCACTTCCAACAACCGTTGCACAAGGGGAAGATGGGGAAGGAAAGTAAGAGAATGCCCTGGCTCCCTTTGCTGTGGTGCTGTTGCTACCTCTTGCATCCCTGCTGGTGGCTGAATCTCAGCAATGAGGAGCTTTTACTTGAGGAGGCTCCCTGTGTGATTTAGATCCCTGGTCATCCAGAGTTCTAAATTCCACCGGAAATTGGGGGCACTTGGAGGGTCTGTCACATGTGGGGAGAATGCCATTGCACTCAGCTCCTGCTCACTTGCTTCTCCTAGACATCTGGCTGGCCATTGGGGAAACAGGATTCTGGACTAGATGGAGCTCTGGCCTGATGCAGCAGAGCTTGTCTTATGCCCTTAACCCCGTGATACGAAAGGCAGGTTTGTAATTACAAGTCATCATTAGCCCTCCCTCAGGTTTGTTATTGTACATGACCGAGGGACATCAAGGTTGTCACTGATCAATGCATATAGTCAGGAGGACATGATGCATCATTCCCCCAAGAATTAGAATCCACTTTCTGATCACGTAGCAGCAGGCAGCTAGATTGTGGCAGCGTTACAGGCCCATTGGGCTGATTGAGTTAATGGGCAGGCTGTTCATGCTTGTGTGTGAAGGCACATTGGACACAAATGCCCTTGCCCTATAGCTCCCATGTTCATTCATTGCTCTTAAGAATTGGGATGGGCGGGAATTATCCAACATAAAAGGTTTTTCCTCCCCTATAAGTAACCAGGATCTTCTGTTAAAACCAAAGCCAAGAGCAGTGGCCTCTGTATATCAGCTGAGACGACTAGTGTGCTATTAGATAGCAATAACACATGGAGAAAGAGAGGGCATTTACTGATGACAAATGACTGCCACGTATTAATTCTTCGTCCTGTTACCACATCTGTGCGCATGAACCCACAGAATGGAGACAGCGGGAAATTAGGAAGAGCACAGAGGATACTTCACATGTGCCTAGCAATGTGTTTTCTTCCTGGTCCACATGCGCAGAGAGTAAGCGATGGGTAAACATGTAACAGCTGCTGGTGGCAAGGATCACTTTTGAGACAGCGGCACTCAGGTAATTAGCAGTGTGAGCAGCACGCTCAGATCACGTGAACCCTTTGTTCTTTGGCAGCCCTCAACCGGATGAGATGCCAGGGTTTTCACAGCTCAGCAAAAGGTCCTGAACAAGCATTTGTAGAAGACAAAAGAGCTTAAACTCCACAAAGGCTGGACTACCACAAATCACTGTGTGAAAATGAGGGAAGTGCAAGGAGAAGCCAGCTATGGACTCCTTGCCTGAAATTCTGGAGAAACACGGAGTCAGCATGGACAATATTGAGCTTTATGGACCAGTGGTCTGACCCAGTAAAGTCACTTCCTATGTTCTTCCTAGGATGGAGAACAGTGATGGATCAGCTGTGTCCATTTATTTTTATTCAGCAAAATTAATATACTGCCTTTTTAAACGTAATTTTACATAATTTACATAAAACCGCATAAAATATTCATTTTTTTTAAAAGCAATTAAAACATTCTCATGTGTTCATCCCTAAGTGTCAAGGACTGGTTGGATGCAGAGAAACCAACTGGGGAACCCCCAAGGGAAGAAAACCCAGAGCCAGGAGAGTGCTAGTGGGACAACAATGAGTGGTCAGAGGGAGAAGAGGGAGCAGACTGGGAGGAGGAGTTTGAGAAGCTGAAGAAGTAACAGGTGTTTAATGAGAAGGGAGAATCTGTGGCATATGGGAGTCCTGAAGCAGAAGCTGAAGCAGAGGTTGAAGCAGGAGAGTGGGATGAGCCAAGAGGCTGAAATGAATCAGGCTGGTGAAGAAGCATGGGTGTCTCCCTCTCCTGCTACAAAAATCTCCCCTCCCACCTAGGCTCCCAGGACCAGGAAAGGCATGAAGCAGGAGGAGCAAAGGCAAACACACAGGTGTAGTCTCAGATTGCTTGGGAAAGACCCAGGAGAGGTGCCAGTAATGAGTACCCTTCAGTACCCCCAGGAAAGCACTTCTCAAGGGAAATGCAAAGTCTATCTCAGCAGCAAGGAGAGTATATGTTTGTCTCTCCCCTGTAAAAGGAAATATAAATACATTTGAAAATGTCATATGTATTTTATTGTCAGATACGGTGCTTTCTTGTGCTTAATGAACTGGTTTCCAATATTGAGAGGGATATTTGAAGTCTTCCTTGTCCTGCTGTTTAACTAATGTGCTACTTTCCCCAGTAAGCATGCTTCTTGAGAAAAACAAAGCTTCAATCATATTTCCACCCCGCTCCACCCAGGCCCTCCTCCTCTCTAAACTATAGCCCATCTAATCTAGGGAAAGAAATAATAGCATATGCCAAACATAATAGCACAAATAGCACAAACATGGAGGAGCAAATAGTAAATGCTCTTAGCAACCAGCTGGAGAACACCCCCCCCCATAAGTGAACATGCCTTTGTGTAACATGTTTACTCAGAATGTGTGTGTGTATACACACACACACACAGAGAGAGAGAGAGAGAGAGAGAGAGAGAGAGAGAAGCACACACACACACATACAAAACCCACTGATCATTCATAAAAATCATGACATATAGATGAGGGTGAGAGCGGGAGTGGAGTGCTTGTCAGAACTATTATCTGCAGCGAGTAATTTGATCACTTCAACCAAGGAATCTTGTGAACAGGTTACTTCCTGCACCAGCTGCTGTCTAAGTCCCCAGGGACAAATGCACATGACCTATAATAGCTCTCTTATTCAGAGTCTCTGTGTGTGTTTTAGGAAATTAAATTGATTCTGGGAAAGCTTTAGTTTCAGAGAGGTACAGCAAGGGGGGGATTAATTCTGTGGTGAAAATTAGGCAAATGTTACTGGGGAAATGGACTAAAAATGATCCACAGTAACTCCACTAAAGGGTGGTAGGTGCATCGGCTAAGAAACAGGATTAATAGTTCAGAGCAGCAAGCCTTGGCCTCTGTACCATCCCAATCTCTGTGTTTGCAGCACGAACATATACATGTGAAAATAAGCCCAGCAGGAATCAGACTTCATTTTCAGCAAATTTTAGGACTGAGCAGTGCCTTTTTCCCCCAGGGGGTACTCAATGGTATGCGTACTTTTTGTTGTTGTTAAAAAGTGTGGCACTTACTTCATGGTGAGTACAGTCATACCTTGGAATAAATATGCTTCAGGTTGAGCACTTTCGGGTTGTGCTCCGTGGCGAAATGTGACCTGCGCACACACAGACGCGCTGTCGCGTCTTACATTCTGTTCGGGATGCGAACGGGGCTCCGGAACAGATCCCGTTCGCATCCCGAGGTACCACTGTATTGGCACCTATTTTTCTAGGGGGGAAAGCACTGCAAGAGACCATCTTGGCTGTGAGCCCAACATTGTTGTTGTTGTTGTTGTTTAGTCGTGCCCGACTCTTCGTGACCCCATGGACCAGAGCACGCCAGGCACTCCTGTCTTCCACTGCCTCCCGCAGTTTGGTCAGACTCATGCTGGTAGCTTTGAGAACACTGTCCAACCATCTCATCCTCTGTCGTCCCCTTCTGCTTGTGCCCTCCATCTTTCCCAACATCAGGGTCTTTTCCAGGGAGTCTTCTCTTCTCATGAGGTGGCCAAAGTACTGGAGCCTCAGCTTCACGATCTGTCCTCAGCTTCACGATCAGCACTCAGGGCTGATTTTCTTAAGAATGGATCAGTTTGATCTTCTTGCAGTCCATGGGACTCTCAAGAGTCTCCTCCAGCACCATAATTCAAAAGCATCAATTCTTCGGCGATCAGCCTTCTTTATGGTCCAGCTCTCACTTCCATACATCACTACTGGGAAAACCTGAGCCCAACATATATCATATTATTTGGCCAGATAACATGTAGTTACTTGGACTGAGGAGTCCTGCTTTTTGGATTGCATGTTATTATTGTAAGTTTTCTTTAAAACTGTTTCTAATTGTATTTTTTAATTGTTGTAAGCTGCCCTGGACATTAGGGTGAAGGGACTAAATTAAAATCATCGCTACCTGAATGGAGCAGGGTTTTGTGCCTGTGTGTGTGCATGAGAGATTATCAAATGGACTTTTGACCACATCCACCACTGCATGTGGCCCTCACAAGTCTGGCCAAGCATGAATGTGGCCCTCAAGTCAAAAAATGATTGAATCTCTCTCTATCTCTCTCACACACAAAAACTGGGGATGGGGGAAACTATACATTCTAATCACTCACATAAACAAACAGCTGTTTCTCTTCAGGAATAGAAGATGAAAGAGGTTGGACTGCACAATGCCAAGTCTGAACTCATGAAGGCCAAAATGAATCTGGCAACTCCTTTCTGCTCCCTGTGAGGGAAAATGCATGCTGCTCCATGCAATTCTCTCTCATATGCCACACTTCTTACCTGCCTCCTTTGGGAATATTTCCCTGCAGGGAGCTTTTCGCGTTCGCCTCAGGAGGCCTTGGAAGCACTCAGGGCCTAATAATAAAGACTAGATTTACACTGCACCTTCTTCCAGTAGCGAGAAAATTGGGTCACTGTTAACCGGCTAGCTTCTCTCTCTCTCTCTCTCTCTCTCTCTCTCTCTCTCTCTCTCTCTTGTGGGAGCACACAAAATTTCTACAGACCTTCCCCCATGGTTATACCACAGCTTATAGTCCTTGCCTTCAGTGTTCAGAATGGAAATACATGTGCAAAAAAGGGAATATGAGGAAGGACCTATCTGAAATTGCATAGGTAGGGCTGACTCCAAAGGGAACCCACAACCAGCAGAGGAACCACTGCCATAACAATGCTTCCATTTCTACATTTCACTGAGTGTCCCAAAAGATCAGGTGCAGTCTACATGAATTCTCAGTTTACACGTACCTCCTCCTCTAGGCAAGAAGCCCCCGCTGAGGATGCATGGCTGAGAGTGCCCCCAAATCCTTCGTCACTGAAATAAATGCAAGATTCATGTTCAGATGTGGAGTATGGCAAAAACTCATAGATTGCAATCTTCTCAGGGCAAATGACCTTATTTTTGTTTAATCGGCTCTGCAAAGCACTTGGTACAACAACAGCAAAAAACATTAGCACTAGCCAACAATGCCACCTTTAACATATGGAGGCATCAGGGAACCCGAGAAAGATTTTCAAATCCATGACAAAAATTCACCATATGATTAATCTCAGAGAACAAACGCAAAAGGAAGTTTTGCTCACAGGGGTTTTTAGAGGAAAAGCATGAGATTCTGATACCAGAGCAACCTCGTATGACTATGAAAAGCGATTCCATGCTTCCAGAGTTGTATTATTCCCTTTTAGACCCTCTGCTACAACAGTGTCATTAAGACAAATGGTAAACATTTCTCCCTTTCTCAGATCTGTCAGAAAACTTCTACTTCATGACATTCAATGCAGGGAAGGAAATAGAACGTGTTTGCAGCACGCTGTCTGAAAGGCACAGAATCCAAAAGGGAGTTTTGTCTTTTGTTATTTTTAATCTGATGTTTGCTGCAACCGTAGCAGAAACTGAAAGTCTGAAAAGGAAAAATGAGTGATAAAAAGAGGTGGGGAGTGAATGCAGGGGCCCCCCACTCACATAAGAGTTGAAGTTGATGCTTGTTGATTGATAAATTAACACATTGCAAACAATGTAGAGTTGTTTGTTTGTTTGTTTTCATTTGCAACACCCTGAGCAATTGTGTCTGTTGGTAAATGCAATAGCACCTGCAAAGGAAATTCTCCTTATAGCTTATATGTGTAGTTAGCCATGTATATTGTTTATAAAATGACCAAAACACATACACACTCTCTCCCTCTTTTTCTCTGTAACATGAAGTCAAAATCAAATATTGATTTACGCTGTATTCAGATTTTGTTGTGTTGACAGATGCCTTTTAGCCGCACATATGTCTGTTCTTCTCTTTAATGGTTCCCAGCCCAAGCATAGCATCCTTTCTTTGATAACTGAGCTACAGGTAATGGATCATAGGTAAACACACTTTACGTAGGTAAAACGAGGATAAATAATTCCTCTCACGCAAACCATCAAAACTGATCAGTCAGGTTGCCTTGCCAGCCCATGGAATACAAATAGTAGCCAGCTGCTCTCGGACATCTTAGCAAGGGAAGAAGAGATCAGTTTGAGCAGCGCTGTGCAGCCTGGCATTTTATCTGTTTTACACTGGTCAGGAAATATCCACCAGAAGCTTTTTCCACCTGAAAACTCTGATTTGTCAGAAATGACATTTCCACAAGGAAATGTCATCTCCAACAAAGCTTTCTGTCAGAAAATTTCCAGCGGATGCGTTCAGCTCTGCTGTAAGGATTGAAAGCTTTACTAGAGGAAGGGCATCTTGGGAAATGTAGTCTTCTGTGGCTAAAATGTTACTGAACGGGCTGAAATTTAATCCAGACAAGGTAGGTGTTGGTCAGGGGTTCTGATGATCTGGTGGAGGATATGCAACCTGTTCTGGGTGGGGTTGCATTGCACTCTCCTGAAAGAGCAGGTGCACAGGGCCTACCCATTGAGCAAGCACTTTCCCAGAATGCACAGGTTTCCATCCTTCTACTTTAACCTCATTCTGGCATTCAACACAACACACAACTAACAAGAAACAGGGACATAGGATGCTACCTTCTATTGCCAACATTTTCTCCTGCATTTTTTGACCACTCATTTATGAGAAAATAAACTGCATTTGCAAATAATAAGAGGGCAAGCATTTGGGTGAAATTATAATAGATGGGCGTGCAGGTGTTTCAGGTTACTTTCAAAGTGGAGGGTGTGTGTGTGCTTGTGACTTGCCCTTTCTTTTATTTTACAAATAATTTTTCTCCTGGTTTGCATCCTGCAGCCTTCCTGGGTGCCCACATTTCCTGAAAACCCCATAAAGTCTTCAGCTGTACTTTCCTGGAAGCAAAGGAAGGTGGGAAGGCTGTCTGCTGTGTGCCTGACAGTTGCATATTGTGTTTCTCAAGTGACGCCTTTCTACTTTTAAAGAAATTAGTGCAGATATACTTCTTAAGGGGAGGGATTTCCCCTTAAAAGCAACAACAGTGACTGCACTGAACTCAGGTGCTCGGTAGCCAGCCTCCCTTGCCATTTGTGCTCCAATTAAAGCTCAGCAGATAATATTATAGGGTGATTTCTCTCAATTTGGCTTTTTTGGATCTGGAAGTACAGGCAGCCAGGGAGACTGCAGAGCATGGGAGAATATGTTTATTATAAACAGGGGTGACATAGAAGCATAGAATTGTAGAGATGGAGGTCCCGTTTTACCACCTGAGGCAAAACTGGAAGCTGCAACCGAGCTGCTGGCTCCCTGTCACAGAATCCCACCACCACCAGAGAAGCATCCCTTACCTGGGTCACGCAGCACTGCCCATGAAACGTTGACAACAACAACAATTTCTAGTGAGATATTGTGAGATCTAGCAAGATCTCATGGAGTTCACAAGATCTAGTGAGATTTCAGTGAGATCTCACAGTATTTCGGCAAGATCTCACAAGATTTCAGTAAGTTCTCATGAGATCTGGCAGGAATCAGCTGCCACTGCCTTTGCCACTTCACCATTGGTGGAGGTGGAGGGGCAGGCAGGGTGGGTGGGTGGGTGGAACAGGGCCTCTTGAGGTTCTACCACCCAAGGCAGCTGCCTTAGCCAACTTCATGGGTGGACCAGCCCTGAGTAGAAAGAAAAGCACACATGCATCCCAACCAATGGCTACCTTCCCACAAGGTGAGCTCAGCTCTGCATCCAATGAAATTCTAAAGTGCCCTGGGAAAGTGGTAGAAAAATGGAAACATCTTTTGCAGGGGAAGGATCCCTTCAAGAGATCTGAGGACATGTTTCAGCACAGCAGGTAGAGATTCAGCTGCCAATGAGCAAACAGGAACCTTAAAGTGTGCTTCCAGTTGCTCCTTGGCAGGGGAGGCTTGTAGTCACTAATGATCAGCTGCGAAAGCAAGCTGGCTGGTATTGGCTATGCTATGGAGTCCCCCCACCCGGAACGCCATAGAGCAGCCAACCCCTGCTGAAAGCAAGACTTGAAGACAGCATCAATCAGCTCATATGTGATGGCTTCTACCCCACTGTAGCCGGCTGTGCTATGGAGTTCCCCATTCAGCTTACTGAACTGAAGATGAGGGGGAAAACAGAGGTTATGCTGACACTGGATGATTGACAGGCAGGCAGCCCTGGCTACATGTCCAAGGGACCCTCCTGTTATGGGACGTGGGTGGCTCTGTGGTATAAACCACTGAGCCCCTTGGGCTTGCCGATCAGAAGGTCAGCAGTTTGAATCCCTGTGATGGGGTGAGTTTCCAGTGCTCTGTCCCAGCTTCTGCCAACCTAGCAGTTTGAAAGCACACCAGTGCAAGTAGATAAATAGGTATCGCTGTGGTGGGAAGGTAAACGACATTTTTGTGCACTGGTGTTCTGTTGCACCAGAAGTGGTTTAGTCAAGCTGGCTACATAATAATAATAATAATAATAATAATAATAATAATAATAATAATTTATTATTTATATCCCGCCCATCTGGCTGGGCCTTCCCAGCCACTCTGGGCGGCTTCCATAAAAACCAAAAATACAGTAAAATCACACGTTAAAAACTTCCCTGAACAGGGCTGCCTTAAGATGTCTTCTGAATGTCAGGTAGTTGTTTATCGCTTTGACATCTGCTGGAAGGGCGTTCCACAGGGTGGGCGCCACTATCGAGAAGGCCCTCTGCCTGGTTCCCTGTAGCTTTGCTTCTCACAATGAGGGAACCGCCAGAAGGCCCTCGGCGCTGGACCTCAGCGTCCGGGCAGAATGATGGGGGTGGAGACGCTTCTTCAGGTATACCGAGGCCGTTTAGGGCTTTAAAGGTCAGCACCAACACTTTGAATTGTGCTCAGAAACATACTGGGAGCCAATGTAGGTCTTTCAAGACCGGTGTTATATGGTCTCGGCGGCCGCTCCCAGTCACCAGTCTAGCTGCCGCATTCTGGATTAGTTGTAGTTTCCGAGTCACCTTCAAAGGTAGCCCCACGTAGAGTGCATTGCAGTAGTCCAAGCGGGAGATAACCAGAGCATGCACCACTCTGTCGAGACAGTCCGCAGGCAGATAGGGTCTCAGCCTATGTACCAGATGGAGCTGGTAAACAGCTGCCCTGGACACAGATTTGACCTGTGCCTCCATGGACAGCTGTGAGTCCAAAATGACTCCCAGGCTGCGCACCTGGTCCTTCAGGGGCACAGTTACCCCATTCAGGACCAGGGAATCCTCCACACCTGCCCGCCTCCTGTCCCCCAGAAACAGTACTTCTGTCTTGTCAGGATTCAACCTCAATCTGTTAGCCGCCATCCATCCTCCAACCGCCTCCAGACACTCACACAGGACCTTCACTGCCCTCACTGGTTCTGATTTAAAAGAGAGGTAGAGCTGGGTATCATCTGCATACTGATGAACACCCAGCCCAAACCTCCTGATGATCTCTCCCAGCGGTTGCATGTAGATGTTGAAAAGCATGGGGGAGAGGACAGAACCCTGAGGCACCCCACAAATGAGAGCCCAGGGGTCTGAACACTCATCCACCACCACCACTTTCTGAACACGGCCCAGGAGGAAGGAGCGGAACCACTGTAGGACAGTGCCCCCAGCTCCCAGCCCCTCAAGACGGTCCAGAAGGATGTTATGGTCGATGGTATCAAACGCCGCTGAGAGATCCAGCAGAACTAGGAAACAGCTCTCACCTTTGTCCCTAGCCCGCCGAAGATCATCTACCAGTGCGAACAAGGCAGTTTCAGTCCCATGATGAGGCCTGAATCCCAACTGGAAGGGATCCAAATGGTCCGCTTCTTCCAGGCGTGCCTGGAGTTGTTCGGCAACCGCTCGCTCTATCACCTTGCCCAAGAATGGAAGATTTGAGACTGGGCGATAGTTGGCCATTGTGGCCGCATCTAAAGATGGTTTTTTAAGAAGCGGTTTAATAACTGCCTCTTTCAGCGGGTCTGGGAAGGCTCCCTCACGGAGGGAAGCATTCACCACCCCACGAAGCCCATCGCCCAGTCCTTCCCGGCTAGCTTTTATAAGCCAGGATGGGCAAGGATCCAGGAGACAGGTGGTTGGTTTCACTCGTTCAAGCAGCCTGTCCACATCCTCGGAGGTAACAGATTGGAATTGATCCCACTCAACTTGACTAGACAGAACTCTAGCACTCTCCCGCCCTGGCCCTGCTCCCACGGTGGAGTCTACTTCTTCCCGAATCTGAGCGATTTTATCTGCAAAAAACTTTGCAAAATCATTGCAGGAGAACATGTGGCCCGTACTGGGCCCCGATGTTACAGGTGGTTCCGCTAAATTGTGAACCACCTGAAAAAGTCTCCTGCTGCTGTTTTCTGCAGATGCAATAGAGGCGGTGAAGAAATTCTTCTTTGCCGTCGCTATCGCCACTTGGTAGGCTCGACGTTGAGCTCTAACCTGTGTCCGATCAGATTCGGAATGAGTTATCCGCCACCGGCGCTCTAGCCGTCTCAAAGATTGTTTCATTGCCCTCAGATCCGTGGAAAACCACGGGGCTCTCCGGGCTCCATGCAATCGGAGAGGGCGCTTCGGAGCCAAACAGTCAATAGCCCTGGTTAACTCCGCATTCCAGCGGGCCACCAGGGAATCAGCTGAAAGGCCATCAACATGGGATAAAGCATCCCCTACCACTCTCTGGAAACCATTTGGATCCATTAAGTGGTGGGGGCGGACCATCCGAATTGGTCCCACCTCCCTGCAGAGGGGATGGGTCGCAGAGAAGTCCAGTTGCACCAGGAAGTGATCTGACCATGGCACTTCTTTCGTTTCACTTTTACTTAGTGTCAGATCACCAACATCCATAGAGGTAAACACCAGGTCCAAGGCATGTCCGCGGCTATGGGTTGGGCCAGACTTATTCAGGGACAGCCCCATGGAGGCCATGCTTTCCATGAAGTACCGAGCTGCCCCTTGTAAGGTCGTGTCAGCATGGATGTTAAAATCCCCTAGGACGACCAAGCTAGAGAAGAGGAGAACATCCGCCACGACCTGAAGCAGCTCGGGCAGGGAATCCTTGGTGCAGCAGGGAGGTGGGTACACCAAAAGGAATCCTGTACTGCCCCTATTGCCCAACTTCCAGAACATGCACTCAGAAAACTGGATCTTCCCAATAGGACGCCTGGTGCAAACTAATGACTTTCTAAAAATCACTGCAACCCCCCCTCCCCGCCCACATGACCTGGGTTGCTGTGTGTCAGAGAAACATGGTGGACAAGCAGCGGCAAGGACAGGCCCATCTGCTTCATCCAACCAAGTCTCTGTTACACATGCCAGGTCAAGTCCTCCATCCATGATCAAGTCATGGATGGCAGTGGTCTTATGAATCATTGACCTGGCATTGCACAGCAGCACCTTCAGGTCATGTGGGTATCCCTTGCTGATTCTAGTATCCATCCGGTCAGGACCAGACCCGGAGGCAGGAATAGTCCTCAGACAACGACTAAACCTGCCTCCTCTGTAATGACATGGTCTGGTCTTAGCGTAACTCCTCCTCCTACCCGTGATCACTGAGATCGGTTGTCCCAGTGCATCCCCCCCTGTGGAACATGCCCCAGCCATTTTGTGGGCTGGGGCCCACTCCCCGGCAGCCCTGACCCCTCCCCCTAAGAACAAAATAACAACTTATACAAACAAACAAAACCAATAAAACAATACAAACAAAAAAATTTAAAAATTACAAAAACATCAAAATAAAAAAAATAATTCCCCAAACCCAACCAAACATCCATCCCACCCCCACCCCCCACATACAAAAAAGCTGAAAGCTGAAAGCTGTCTGTGGACAAACACTGGCTCCCTCGGCCTGAAAGCGAGATGAGTACCGCACCCCATAGTTGCCTTTGCCTGGACTTAAGCATCCAGGGGTCATTTACCTTTACCCTTTTACCTTGGATGGAGAAACCCAGGATCCAGCCCACTAGGTGGAAAAGGCTCCCCACCCCCTGCCTTACAGTTTTGTTGTACTGATTACTGCTAGATGTGGTACCTGAAGTGCATTGGACACTTTAACATTAGCCAGTGTAAAATATTATTGATGACTTTACTGGTAAGCACCAACACTTTGAACTGGACCTATGGGGGTTGAGAAAGGAGTAGCATTAACTGATATACCGGTGGACACATACCCTTCTTTACTGAACAAAGAAACTAAAAAACAAACAAACTTTATCCAGTCCTATTTGATTTCTACACAGGAACGCATTGGTCTAAGTTCCCTCTAAAATGGCAGCTGCAATGAGTGAGGCTGCCTGTGAGCAAAATATTAAATAAGCGCACACACATCCAAAAAGGAAAAATAGCTTCCAAATGTCAAAGGATGATTACGGCACATTTGTTAAATAGGAGATAGGCTGGCTTAGCTTGACTGAGACAGGTTTGAACAGACAGACTTGCATATTAATCTAGGTGGACTTCACCTTGCTGTCAGTCATGGCCTTCAACTCAGAATTATTACTGAAACAGGATTCAAGCTTCCAGCTAAGGGCTGGAATATGCTGAATAATTACAATTGGATTTTAAGAGGAGAGAGCTGAAATATCAGTTGAATGTGATATCATAACCTCAGTCAGATATGCAATCAGCCACCCACTCACTCCCAGCACTTCTGCCACTGCCAGGATGGCCCTAAAGGAAAAATCTTTTAAAAGGATATGCCCCTTTTTTTGGGGGGGGGAGGTAGGTAGGTAGGGGCAAAACTGCTATGCTAGCTTCCTGAAAGGTGGCTTACTGAGGAGAGGTGCTGTCTTGGGGTAGCAGGAAATGTATCAGGAGAAAGTAGGCATATCAGACACAATGCTCCTTTATTGCTATATAATAGGTCTGAAAAAGAAACTCATGTTGGAGTTCTGCAGCATACAAACTACAGGGGCTCAAGAGGTCCGAAAAGTATTACACTTTTTTGCATGACAAGAAGGGGGGAGGGGAGGTTGATGATGTGGTGCAACTGCAGTGGCTGTAGCTCTGGATTAGTTCTGCAAGTGTGCTTGCACCATGCTGACCTTCACACACACACACACACGCACCTCCAGCATCCCCTCTCATACCCAGTAAGCAACCCACTTGCTGGAAAACTAACAGTGATTCTGTCTCATTTGGAGAGCAACTGAGTTCAGATGACCCCCCCCCCCAAAGTACTGAAAGAAAACACATAGAGGAATAGAGGCCATACATTCTAGCCCTAGCCTCTACCACAGGCATGATCAAGGCCCACAAAATATTGTGAAGCAGCCACATCCCCATCACTGTGTTCATGCTTAGAGCTCTGCTATACACTTTGTGTGTGGGTATGGCCATGCCATGCATCTTCAAAGTCCCATGCATGGAGCTATGCAAACCCATCAACCAACCTTTAGCCTGCACTGTCCCGGTTGTTCTCAATGACTTAAGAAAGTGTGTGCAGCAGGGAGCCTGCTCTGCTTCTTCTTCTTGTTGTTGTTTAGTCGTTTAGTTGTGTCCGACTCTTTGTGACCCCATGGACCAGAGCACGCCAGGCACTTCTGTCTTCCACTGCCTCCCACAGTTTGGTCAGTTTGGCCTGCTCTGCTACTGTACCATTTTAGAACCCAGATTTTCTAGTAAGATCAGTTTGACAAGGAACCAATTACCTATAGGGCAGGGCAGATATGGGGAATCTGTGGCCCTCCATATTTTCTTGGAGTCCAGCTCCCATCAGCTCCAACCAGCATGGTTGATGGTCAATGGTGATGGGAATAGTAGTTCTGCAACAGTTAGAGGGCCACAGGTTTCCCACTTCTGCTGCAAAGAATAAAAAGAAACATCTATTTCATACCACTATGATAAAAAAGCTAACAGAAAGAGATTACATGGGAGGTTAAGAAAAAAGTTAGTGACTGGTCTTGAAATGAGGTTTTTTCATATATCGGTGATCAGATCCATTCTCTTGTCTTTTTTGTGAAGTTCCCTGGGAAAAAACCTCAGCTAAAGCTCTCCCTCTCTCTCCCACAACATTTAATAAGAACAGCTAATGATCAAGGAGTAAAAGCACATGCTCTCGCTCAAAAAGCATTATATTTTGGCATAGTGGGGAAATCAGAGATGCTATCAGAAGAGTGTGTGGTTCACGGACCAACTTCACAATCTCCTGCTGGGAGCCCTGAACAACAGATGGCTACTAAAAGCTACTGCTGTTGCACTGGGAGAGAATTATTTTCCTGTAATTGAAAAGAGAAGAGAGCCAGGAGGGGAGGCAGAGGGGCAGTGGTACGCCATCCTCAAACACACACTTCCAGCCAATAGCCATACCTATAGCAGCTTGCATTGCACCTATGCAGGTGGGAAAGAGCAGGGAGGGAGGTCAGAAGCTGAAAGAGGAGGATGGTGAAAGGTCGTCCCATCATGCATGCTCAGCTGGGGAAGGAGGCCTCGTGTGGAGTTATTTCTGCAGGAAGGAGAAATTTAGAGGACAAATTTGCCCCTTTTCCATTCTTGCTCCAGGTGCAGGGCCCACTGTTGGAGTTCAGCAGAAAAGGATTAATCATGGAAAGTGAATGGTTATTCTGCCGTTGGAGACAACCTCCCTTTTGGACCACGTGCTCCAATGCAACCTCCCAATTTCATCTTCTAAATCCACCTGCTGCACAAGCTGTGTCTCCTGAAGCCAGGTGAAGGGCTGTGACTCAGTGGCAGAGCATCGCTTGTGTGTGCAAAAGGTCCCAGCATCTCCTGGTAGGGGTGGAGGAGAAACCCTGGACAGCTACGACCAGTCAATGTGACTGAGGATGGGGAATTTGTGGTCACTACAGATGTTCTTAGACTCCAGTTCCCCTCAGTCCTCACCCAGCATGGCCAATGGTCAGGGATGACTGGAAGAGTAGACCAACACCACCTGGAGGACCAGTGGTTCCCCATATTTGGTGTAGACAATAGCCTGACTCAACTTTCTATGGTGGCTTGTGCATGATTTCCACCAATGGCCCTCTCAACCCCAGCTGACAATTAAAGTCATCAGCATGGTGCAGGAAGACTGGTTATGGCCAGGGCAGTGGCCCTCCTGGAAAGTATATTATTTGTTTACTTGTTTGTTTGCAATATTTCTTGACCTCTCATCAAAAGATTCCAGGGCAGTGTACAAATTAGCCGTTTTCCCCAGGAGCATGCTGCAGCTGTTGCTGCCACCATGGCAGTAGCAGTGGGCAATGCATTCCATGGACGCTGGATCAGCGGCCCCTGTGGATTCTGCCACCTGAGGCAGTCATCTTACGATACAATACAATACAATACAATACAATACAATACAATACAATACAAATCTTTATTGTCATTGTCCCATACAGAACAACAAAATTGAAAAAATCTACATCAGACATTCAAAAATCAACAAGCCTGCTATCCCAGCTATCCCAGCCTGGTTAGCCCCTAAAAACTCTGATACCCCATAATTGAATACAATATACTCGCATAGAGACTACCTTACACTGAGTTTAAAACCAAAATCACATTTGGATAGAAACTGTTTCTCAGGCGGCTAGTCCTAGTCTTTATAACCCTGTACCTTCTTCCAGAAGGCAGAAGCTCAAAGAGATCATTTCCGAGGTGCGCACTATCCTGCACTATCTCTGAGCTTTCTTATGGCACCTGGAAGCATAGATTTGATCCAAGGTGGGAAGAGTGCACCCAATTATTCTCTCCGCAGTCTTTACAACCTTGGAAAGCATTGTTTTTTCCCTGACCATGCAGCTCCCAAACCACACACACAGACCATAAGTTAATACACTCTCAACAGTACAATGGTAAAATGCCATCAACAGGTTCTTTGAGAGATTATTTTTCTGGAGAATTCTCCTCTGCTGTTCTGTCTTCATCAGGTCTTTGCTGTTTTCTCCCCAGGTTAGGTCATCTCTCAACTCCATTCCCAGAAATCAAAACACCGAGACCTGTTCCACGCACTTCCCCTCAATAATAAGTGGCTGAATATTCAATTTACATTTCCTAAAGTCCACAATAATCTCTTTTGTTTTCTCTTACTTAAGAAGTACGTTGTTTTTCCTGCACCACTCCCCAAACTGCTCAACTTCCTTCCTATAGGCTGCCTCCCCCTCTCCAGCCGTGATTAGACTAACCACCGTTGTATCATCTGCAGACTTAATGATCTTATTACTGGGGTGCTTGGGGACACAGTGACCCGTATAGAGCATACATAAAAGTGGGCTCAACACGCACCCCTGTGGCATCCCCGTATTCATGATGAGATCCGCAGAGATGTGGGAACCCATCCTGACCCATTGGGAACGGTTTGATAGAAAGTCTAATAGGCACCTGCACAAACACGGTGGAAATCCCAGGTTTGAGCACCAATCTAAGCGGAAGAATAGTATTAAATGCAGAACTAAAGTCTACAAATAACAATCTTGCATAGTTCCCTTGCTTCTCCAAATGAGTTAGGACAGCATGTAAAGCCATTGCCACAGCATCCTCTGTGGATCTATTTGCCTTGTACGCAAACTGGTTAGGGTAAAGTCCCACTGGCTGACAAGATATGATGTGGTTCCTCACTAGTTTTTTGAAACATTTAATTTTAATGGGTGTCAACGCCACAGGACAAAAATCATTCAGAATGTCTATCTTTGATTTTTTTTGGCAGGGGTCTAATGGTAGTGGATTTCAGACAGGGTGGAACAGTGGCTTGGGCCAGAGACTGGTTAAAAATCTTCATAAGGATTCCTACCAGTTGGTCCAAACTACCTTGCCTCATGGGTGGGCTGGCCCTGGACCTTTTGCTCATTGGATTGGATTGCCATAAATTGCATGGACACACACAGTGGATGGACAAGATGGAAACGATTCCAACAACATTCTGATGGCTGCAAAGATTTGGTTGATGCATAGTGTGCGTGGTGGAAATGGGAGGACTCAGAAAAACTAAAGCTGGATAATAAATTAAAGTCGTAGCATAAAGAATAGTGCTCAGAGGCAAGGCATTCTCAATGGCAGCATCGTGGCTATGGAACCCACAAGGGAAATTGGTTTTGCTCCTACCTGCACCCAGGAAACATATCAAGAATTAAGCCACGTGAACATAGGAAGTTGTCTTATACTGGCTGGCAGCTACTCTCCAGGATATCAGACAGGGACACTCCCAGTCCTACCTGGAGATGCTGACGGATGAACCTAGAACCTTTTGTGTGCAAAGCAGATTCTCTGCCACAGAGTTGCAGCCTCTTCCACTGGTCCAGGCATTTGGCAATGGTTTTGTGAAGCTTTCATGGTGCTGATTTTAACCGCTGTCAGCAATAGTGTGTGTTCAATTGTTTTATGCAATTTTTACTTTTGTGACCCGCCGGGGCTCCCATTAAGGAGGGAGGGAGGGAGAGTTATGCATTTGAGATAATGCAGAGCGTTGGGCTGCTCAGCGAGTGGCTTTTCCCGGCTTGGTTTTCTGTTCTGCTCTGATGGATGCACATGACAGAGCTCAAAGGTGATGCTCAGGAGGTTCTCAGAAATCCCAGAGAGTGTCAAATAGAGCAGATGAGGGCATCGGTTTGCTGACCCTTTATGTCACCCCAGCCTTCTATCGCTCTACACCCGTTTGCCCAGAAAACTGCTGAAGCAGGTTTATACACCTGATGTCACTTGGGAATAAGAACCATTGAAGTTTGCATGCAATGGCAAGAAAGGCAGCAAAGAGTTAAGCAGGCATCAAACTTGAAGCTCTGCAATAAGGATTAATGAGGGATCTTTTTTAAAGCTAGAAGCCAATTACGTTTCAGTGCTTTGGGAGGCCTTTGAGGTTAAAGAAAAAGTGTTTGACCAGTTTCCCCTCTTATTATAATGAGTCCCAGATTGCAAAGATTATATCATTTGTATTGGGGAGGGTGGGGGTGCGTGAAACGCAAGCTATCTTGCACACCAGGCTTGTAGCCTGCTATATCATTACGGCAGCCTCTCTCTTCGTGAGCCACATTTTCTAATGGATGGCTTTTTCCGCAATACATCACTGGTGTGACAGCGCACCGATGATCTACAACTCTGAGTGCTGTAATGCTGATCATGGGGCTGTGGCTGTGGTAATAACGTGGGCTTGCTCCAGGGAAAAGGGAACAGCAGCATCTTTTCTTAAAGGTGAACCAAATGCTTATTATTAGAGGGGGAGAGGAAGAACAAGAAAAGAATGTTAGCAACCTAGGCAGCTGAGAAGCTGGGATGACTAAAGGGGTGCTGGAGGAGACTCTTGAGAGTCCCATGGGCTGCAAGAAGATCAAACCTATCCATTCTTAAGGAAATCAGCCCTGAGTGCTCACTGGAAGGACAGATCGTGAAGCTGAGGCTCCAATACTTTGGCCACCTCATGAGAAGAGAAGACTCCCTGGAAAAGACCCTGATGTTGGGAAAGATGGAGGGCACAAGGAGAAGGAGACGACAGAGGACGAGATGGTTGATACTGTTCTCGAAGCTATCAGCATGTGTTTGACCAAACTGCAGGAGGCAGTGGAAGACAGGAGTGCCTGGCGTGCTCTGGTCCATGGGGTCACAAAGAGTCGGACACGACTAAATGACTAAGCAACAACAGAGGGCTATACTTATCAGGAATCAGGGATTCAGTATTAGGGCTTTTCAATTATACCGCCCAAATGTGCCCCATCTGTCCACATGGCTGATAAAGGAGAATAGCAGGGGCCCAGCACAGTCCATGTAGCACATATCAGCACATGCTGGCAGCTGACATAGCACACTGGGCAAGGGAATGGGTCAACATGAGGAACATCATGTGCCTTAGTAGAGTTGCCATATTTCAAAAAGTGAAAATCTGGACACAAAATTTGATGAGCTTTTGGGGGAGGGCAAAGTTTTTGAGCTTCTTTTTCAAAAACTCAAAAAAAGAAGTTTTTGAGCTATTTTTAAGCAAATTTGCCAAAAAACAACAACACTTCCAACATGGGTTGCCTAGATTTGTGCAGACATTTATGCCGGTTTGCAGTAATTCCACCAGGATGCCATTTCCAAATCTCAGATATGGCACTGGGACAAAGATACACCAAGCTGAGTATTGGCATTCTCACTGTGACAGAAAGTGCTCTTAAATGGATATATCTCTTCATCACAACTTCTGAGAGTCCTTTATCTATTATTATTATTATTATTATTATTATTATTATTATTATTATTATGTTTTCAGTTATACAGTCATATCATTTTACATTCTTGTACAATAATTCTTTTGGACTCCCCACCCAGCATTCCATGACAGTTCTTTGTACATCTTAATCAGCTGTTTACAGCCTTCTCATATCCTTGATATCATCAACTGCGGGTCAGAAGGTATCCCGTCCCCAGAATTTGTATTTAAGATCAAAATTTTGTAAATATTTCCCTAAATACTTCCACTCACTCCTTGTCTGTTTATCATCTACATTTCTTATTTTGGATGTCATACATGCAAGCTCAGCATATTCACTTAGTCATTGTTCTTTCCCTGGGGTCTCTCTTTGTTTCCAATATCTCACGTATACTACCCTTGCTGCTGTTGTTGCATATAAGTTATTAGCTTTTTTTGATAACTCATTTGCAGTTATGCCAAGAAGGAATGCTTCCTTTTTAAGGATATGTATTTTTTTAAAAAAAGTTAGCTCATTGTACACCATTTCCCAAAATTCCTTTGCTCGATTACACCTTCACCGTAAGTGAATAAATGTACCCTCAACTTCTAGACATTTCCAACAGAGTTTTGAATCTTTTTTATACATTTTGGCCAGTTTGACCAGTGTCAAATATCATCTGTATTGATTTTGCATATTTTCTCTTATTTGGTAGCATGCAGAGAAGTTCATTGTCTGGTTCCATAATTTTTCCCACTTGTCAATTTCAACATTATGCCCTATGTCAATTGCCCATTTAATCCCACTTCCTTTATAAGTTTGTCATTAGTTTCCCATTATAGCAATAGCTTATATATTTTAGAAATTAGTTTTTTATTGGGCCCCGAAATCATTTTTTTCAAATTCTGAATCTTCTTGAATAAATCCTCTTTCCTTGTTGTTTTTTTTAACTTCTCATTTGTTTCAAAATATTGAAACCAATCAGGTATCTGATTAGAAATCTCTGTCTCTTAGTTTTATGTTGCCCTCTTGGTAGTCAAGAAGTTCTTTATATTTCCCCCCAAGTCTTATTCATATTTAATCTTTTTACTGCAACTGCTTCTACTGGTGAAATCCAACAGGGTGTCTTTCTTTCTAAAATGTCTTTATGTCTAGTCCAAACCTTAAATTGACTTCTTCTAATCATAAACCAAATCAACCCCTTCTAAATCAAAAATATTCACATCTTTCAATTCTACCCATTCCTTCATCCAGATTAGGCAGTATGCTTCATAATAAAGTTTCAGATCTGGGAGAGCAAATTGTTTTTCATCTATTAATATTTGATCCTTGTTTTTTTATTTTGCCATAGAAACAACTGAAACAAGAAAATCATTTTGGGGAGGACATTCATTTTGATTACTGATATCTTGCCCAGGAAAGACAAGTTGAGTCGCTCCCATTTCTGAAAGCCTTTTCTAATTTCTGTCCACACTCTGTTATAATTGACTTGGAATAAGTTTAGGTTTTTGGATACAATCTATACTCCTAAGTATTTGATTTTCTTTTCCACTTTAATTTCTAAGTTGTTTTCCAGTTTTCCCTTTGTCTAATTGTTTAAATTCTGTATTAACATTTTAGTTTTATCCCGAGAGTCCTTTATCAATGGGAGATGGCCAGGATAGAATCTGCAACTGTCTATGTGTGCTGCTTTGGAGTTAGATCCATTTTTCTGTGGACCCTGCCAGTCTTTCACTGGGACCAATCTCATGCCCACACGTCCAGTGTACAATCAATCAGGAGTCTGGAAAGTAGCTTTCACAAAAGCTTTGGTACCCTCCATTTTGCACAGATCATTTCCCTTGAACAGCTTTAGTGCTGCAATAATTACAAAATCAGTTGGGCTAGCAGAGATGTCTAATGTTCACCTAATCCATCACATCCTAGCACCCTAGGCTGCTTGGATTATTTCCAACCATAACAAACATATTGGCGCCTGGTTTATCCCATTCCACATAGTGCTGGGAATGGGAAGGCTTTTGGGTGCCTTGTTTTCTTTTGCTTCTGCTCCTGTAATTATAACGTTTCCGTTTGCCCACTTAAGCCTCTTTCATTTCTGTCTTCAGTCCTTGTCCTGCTGTTACAAACTGAATCTTTATTGCCCAGTCCAGACACTTGTTGGGCCCAACATGATCAACCACAGAGTTATGTGGAGCTACTGGTGGGCTTGAGTCTTACATCTCAAAAGTCACATGGAGTATGTTGTTGTTGTTTAGTCGTTTAGTCGTGTCCGACTCTTCATGACCCCATGACCAGAGCACGCCAGGCACTCCTGTCTTCCACTGCCTCCCGCAGTTTGGTCAAACTCATGCTGGTAGCTTTGAGAACACTGTCCAACCATCTCATCCTCTGTCATCCCCTTCTGCTTGTGCCCTCCATCTTTCCCAACATCAGGGTCTTTTCCAGGGAGTCTTCTCTTCTCATGAGGTGGCCAAAGTATTGGAGCCTCAGGTTCACGATCTGTCCTTCCAGTCAGCATTCAGGGCTGATTTCCTTCAGAATGGATCGGTTTGATCTTCTTGCAGTCCATGGGACTCTCAAGAGTCTCCTCCAGCACCATAATTCAAAAGCATCAATTCTTCGGCGATCAGCCTTCTTGATGGTCCAGCTCTCACTTCCATACATCACTACTGGGAAAACCATAGCTTTAACTATACGGACCTTTGTTGGCAAGGTGATGTCTCTGCTTTTTAAGATGCTGTCTAGGTTTGTCATTGCTTTTCTCCCAAGAAGCAGGCGTCTTTATCACTGCCTTGCCATGGCAAAGGGGCTTGAATAACTCAGAGAAGCTATGAGCTATGCCGTGCAGGGACACCCAAGATGGAAAGGTCATAGTGGAGAGTTTTGACCAAACGTGATCCACCTAGAGCAGGAACTGGCAAGCCACTCCAGTATCCCTGCCAAGAAAACTCCATGGACAAAGAAACATGGAGTATAAACTCCATAAACTTAAATCTCAAAAATCACATGGAGTATAAACTCACACCTTGATGTGCATGGAATGAGTCTAGACATACTGCTGCAGTGATGTTTGCGATCCCTCTGTGGAGTCATGGGGACATGCCAGCTGAATGAGCCAGGACCTCCAAATTGAATTTAAACACCTATTTATTTATTTCATAAAAGTTATATATCCCTTGATTGTACAAAAAAGCTTCAAAGCAGTTGACAGAAAAGATAAAACAATAAAATGGTCACTAAAAATTTGCAAGCATAAAGTTTAAGATATACAGGACAGTTAAAACTGCAGTAGAATTGACTCAAACAAATCAAAACTCATACAAACTTTCCAGGTAGGCTTGTCTAGATAAGAATGTCTTCAGCAAGCACCAAAAAGAATACAGTAATATCAATTGGCAGGGAGTTCCAAAGTGTTGGTGCCTCCAAACTCAATGATCAAGATCTTGCACATATAGTGCAGGTATTATGTGGAAGCTGTAAAAGTACCAATTTTGCCAATCAAAGTGGTCAAATGGGAACATATGGGGTAAGACAGGTAAACATAAGACAGAGACCAATTCTGGGCCCTTTTGCTTTTCTAACTTTTCGCTTCACTCCAATTGTATTGGAGTATGTTTGTTTTAGTACATAGGATGCCATGATGGCCAGTCTGATTTCCAGTTGCTAAAAATGGATGAAAGAAGACTGACGTCAAGGAACGCCATCAATAATTGCCTCTTGCATAGATTTATAATTTATGCCATAACGTGATGAAATTTATATAATGAGATTAAATATATAGTATCTCATTATTACAATCAAAATTCTTCAAATACAATCTCAGTACATGATTATTATTATTATTAGTGTGTAAAAAGTATTTTTTTGCAGAATTGTGATTGAAATAATGAGAGATTATTATTATTTAATGAGTATATATTTGAAGAATTGATGGGCTTTCACTGATGGATAAATTGGGCTTTACCATAAGAGTCCATTGGTTGGGTTTTAGCTTTGTTTTAAATGTTGCTTTTAACTTTTTAACTGTTTTAAATTATTTCATGTATAAATTGCCATGAGACAGTGGTTAAGAAGACAATAAACAGATTGTAGTAGTAGTAGTAGTAATTACATTCATGAACGACTTCCCATGAGGTATCCCAAAGTAGTTTACATAAAAACATATATAAAACAGTTACACATATAAAAAGAATGAAAGGACTTGCATATATGAAAACAATTAAGTTTTTTTAAACACACACGCACACACATGCATGCATCTTCAAACAAAAGCATTGATTCTAGTGCAAGACACAGAAATTGGAGGAATCATTTCACAGTAATTCTCCAAGACAAAGGGAAAGTATTGGGAGAGGGGATCACCATCAGCAGTGGTAATAGAACAGCTTCATTCTTTTTTCCTACGGGTTTTTTCTTTTTTCTTCACTCCCTTAAGGAGTCTCAAAGCAGCTAACAATCTCCTTTCCCTTCCTCCCCCACAACAAACACTGTGAAGTGAGTGAGGCCGGGAGACTTCAGAGAAGTGTGACTAGCCCAAGGTCACCCAGCAGCTGCATGTGGAGGAGTGGGGAAGTGAACCCAGTTCACCAGATTACAAGTCTACCACTCTTAACCACTACACCATGCTGGCCCTGTTTTCCTGGGACACTTGCAGGGTATGCTATTGGTTGTCTGGCCACCATTTTGCACCTTCCACTGGGCCCCTAGGCTCCGGGTTGTTCCAGAACATTGGGGGTTCAGATGGTGACAGCCACAAAAAAATAGTGGAGACACTTTAGAGAAAATTCTACACCATAGCCTTTTGCAGGGTGTGAGGAGGTGAGAAAAAGAAAGAAATTGGGGGTTTTCTTGGGGGGGGGGGTATATCCTGAACATAGTTGGTGGAGATCTTATAAATTACCACCTTCTGTAAGTCTAATGGATGGCATGCAGCAGAGGGAGAAAATTAATATTGGAATCCATGGATAAGAAGCACAAAACTCTCCTAAGAATCATTTCAGCACCAGCTCAGCAGCATAGACGTATTTAATTTAACCCCATTTTCTACCATTTGACTCCTACATGTGGTCTCCTAATGCGCCAGCATTTTTCATGCATATCCTTCAATGTATAGTGTCTCCTCACACAGCGTTTGTAGCATAGCAAAATGCATTTTGGTCCTCAGCTTCCTAATGTGCTCTGAATATCTTGAATGGCTGCCTTTGAGAATGGCTTTGCTGCAAGCAACATTGTTTGCACACTAAATGATGTGAGTAACCAGGCCAGATCTCAGCCCATTGTCTTCTGTCAGCACCTGGTTGTCACCAAGCTGCCGTTCCTTTCCATAGGTGACTGTTGTCCCTTTTTGTCTTCTTCTTGACAGCTGCTCTGTGGCCCTCTGCCATTGAAAGAACTGGGGAGAGGAGGAGGCGGAAAGACACAGTGGGGTTCTAATGCTGTAGAAAATGGAACATTTCCCATTGACAAAATAAAGCCCGTTGAGGCAGGAAGGCCATATCAGCCAAAGCTGGGAAACTGCTACTGCCACACATACCATGAGAATGGACGTCTGTGGTTATGCAAAGGGATTCTAGGGCAAACTAGGAAGAGTATTCATAATCCATAGAAAACCCCAAATATATACACTAATTCTATTTCAAGCAGAGTTAACAATTTAACAAAGCAGAGAAAAGGACATAGTTAACTGAAAATTCACATCCTTTGCATGCAGAAGGTTCCATGCTCCATCTCTGGCATCTCTACAGTGGTACCTCGGGTTACATATGCTTCGGGTTACAGACTCCGCTAACCCAGAAATATTACCTCGGGTTAAGAACTTTGCTTCAGGATGAGAACAGAAATCGTGCTCCGACGGTGTGGCGGCAGCAGGAGGCCCCATTAGCTAAAGTGTTTCTTCAGGTTAAGAACAGTTCCAAGTTAAGAACGGACCTCTGGACCGAATTAAGTACCATATTTTTTGCTCCATAAGACTCACTTTTCCCCTCCTAAAAAGTAAGGGGGAAATGTGTGTGTGTAACCAGACTTTTAAGCACTTAGTGCAATGATCTGCAGAGGATTTTGAAGTATGTTTGTGTGAACATGTTTAGAAACATCACCACAGCCAGGAGTGCTGAAAAGACTGCTAAGGTCTGAGTTCTCACACCTGGGGATGTTGAGGTGGGGCTTGTATGTGTACCCCTGCCTCCTCCATTTAGAGCCCTCATGCCTTTTTGCACAAATGTAGAAAACGGGGGAATCAAATTTCTGCATCACTCTGGAAGTCTCCGTTAGTAAAGGAGACTTTTGTGTTATTGAGAGACAGCCTTGAACTCATAGAGGGTGATGGGAACATGGGGTAGAGCCAGGACTTTTATGCTTGCACTCCCCTCCCCTTTGTATGTTCATTTACACCAGATAGTGAATGACTGAATAGAACCACAGACACCCTGGAATTGAATTCTCTGGCAAAACACAAAAGTCTGAGAAACAGGTTCCCTTTCCATGCATGTCTCTTTGATTTATTTTCACGTTGACTCAAGTTGAATGGTTTGATTTTCAACCAGACTCTCTCTCTCTCTCTCTCTGTGCGTGTGTGTGTGTGTGTGTGTGAAAAAGGCAACTTATTTGTGATCTGTGTTCCTCAGGATACAATAATCCATCAGGGCCAAACTTATAAATTTGATGCCAGTACGCATGAATAATGACTTGTTTGAGGGAAGAGGTGTGTTGTTTCTTTAAATCTTGCAGAAGGTCAGACAAGCGAGAGATGGAGCAGTCAGGTTCTTTGAAATAATCAATGAGATTATTTTGCCCATTGTTTTGAAAAAAAGAGAGATGTCTACTCAAAGGCTCTTCCATTGCCTTATGACAGTTAGAGAGCACTGTATGTTTTCAGAACACAGATCTTTGTTAAATGAATTCTCACTGGCATAGGGAAAATGAACCGAAAGGCAAGCAGGGATTCAGAAATTTAAGAAGGCAATTCTGTTGCTCACTCATGGAAGAAATAGGGAAGAAGCAATAGGGAAGGAGCAGCAAAGATGCCTGAAAGAATTCAATTGAGACAGATTCATCACCACCCTTTTAGGAGCAACTTAAGATCTAAATGCTGTAAGAGAGAGAAAGAAGAGAAGTCTGGTTCAAGAAGCTCATACCTTCAGCTCATGGAGAGACCTCAATGGTCCAAGAGAATTATGTTGCCTTATTTTAAAATTTGTGTTTTATTATTTTAATTTGTAACCTACCACCAGCACATTGGCAGTAAAGGTACTCAAGGTAGGATAGGGATGGATGAATATGTCAATTTCAGTTTCTCATTTTTCCAAACTAAATGCAGTTCTCCATATTTCTACACTAGTTAGTGGATGATGATGATGAAACAATATTTGTTCGTGAAAATTCATCAACATTTGAGTGCAAATGGATATATAACTATGTATGTAAATTTGTGTAATATGCACACTTTATATAATGCATTTCTGTATGTTATTTTAACTAATATATGAAGTTCCATGCATCTTATACACTGGTGCATGCATTTTTGTACATATTACTTGGTAGGAGAACTGCACTGCAAAATTAAGAGAATTTCAGTTTTTGAAGTGTGGTTGTGTTTTTCTGTTTGTGAATTGCTTCAGAAAGTGTGCATTGGGTTAGCTCACCTTTAAATGGGAACTCAGTTGAACTCTTGCAACCTTACTCCAAGAATCCTCAAGCCTTGAAACCTTATTCATATATCCTAAAAAGTAGATCTCACTGAATCAGCCAAATATGCTAAATCTTTTGGGTGCTAGCATCACTTATAAAACTAAAATATGAAACTAAGTGAAAGCTATTCAAAAGCAATTAAAGCAATTTACATACAAACAGCCAGTCAGTACAACAACCAAATATTTATAGGAAGATGTTACTAGAAGTCTTACATCCTTTCAGACATCATTAGAATTTTGCATGCCAATTTTGCACCTGCCGAAACAACTATGGAAAATCAAAACGATTGCTTGCATATTCAGTTCTTAAGAAAATTGCTGGATGTTCTTTTATTAGTGAAATTGACAGCATATCACAAATCTTCAAATGCATTTGAAGTTGTTAATGAAATACGGAGCCCAGTGGTTGCTACAAACACACACACACAGTTTTGACAAAACTGGGTAGAAACCCATATACATGGTAAGATAATAATATTCTTTCCACTATAAATGTATTACAGATAGATGTTTTTTTCTATGGAGTGCAAGTAAATTTAAGAAAATTAAAAATTCATTTAGTTCACATTTTTATGTGAAACTGTAATTCACACTTTCATAACTAAAAACAAAGCAAAACAGAAATGCAACAATTTTGGGGAATTCATTATTCATTTTGTGGTGAAGTACCCCAACAAACAAAAATGTACAGAAAAGGGGATGTTAGGGGGAAAATGCCCAGAAATTAGTGCATATTAGTGCCTATAACATACCCAATGCATTAAGGTAGGAAACATTGCATGCAATAATATGTATATTGGGTAAGATTATGTGAATATTAGGCAAAATACATAAAAATGTGTATGAAATTTCATGCAGACTTTAATAATAATAATCTAAAACTGATGCAGAAATGTATTTCAACTGAAGTTATGATTGGAAAATGAGAAAGTGAGTGAAACTGAAATTCACTTATTTGTTTAAGACAATGGATGGGGAACCTGTGGCCCTCCTTATGTTACTGGACTCCAAGTTAGGATATATGAAAATAGGATTATTTATACAATGTAGTCCTCCCAAGGATCTTCATTGGAAGCTGTGTGTAAGCTAGGAAAAAGTGAGTTCCATTTTAGTGATCATTAGGAAAGTGGCTGATAACTTGTTCATAAATGACCTGGAATTAGGGGTGACCAGTGAGGTGATTAAGTTCACTGCTAACAAATTGTGCAGGCAGGTAAAAACAAATGGTGATTGTGAGATGCTCCAAGACAATATCTCCAAATTGGGTGAAATGTAAATGGTGTACAGTAGTTCAGTGTAAGTAAGTATGAAGTGATGCACATTGGGGCAAAACTCAGACACACAAGCTCACATACAACTCCCCCCCCCCATGCATATATGCTAATAGAGTCTGATTCAGCAGTGAGTGAACCAATAAAAAAAATATAGGGTCACAGTGAATAGCTCAATGGAAATGTTGAGCCAGTGTGCAGCCGCTGTAAAAAGAAAAAAAGAGGTAAATTCATTGCTAGGGACCATTAGGAAAGGGACTGAAAATAAAACCAACAATATCATAATGTGGTGTGCAACCGCAGTTGGAATATTATGTACAGATCTAGCGAACTCAATTAAAAAAAGGGGAATATTTTAGAAAAGATACAGGCAGCATATACCACTAAAAAAGTTAGGTAGGTGAGCAAAATGAGTAAGTTGGCTTGAAGCCATTGGACCTTATAAAGGCATGCTTAGCTCTGCCCCCTTTGTGACCACACAACATATCACCAACATAGAGATGCAGCCTACATATCTTCAATCTCACATAGAGATTGGGGGGGGGGGATATAAACATGCTCCCCCCATAGTTGGAGAAGCATTTATCGCTGAGGTTTTCTGAAGGCATTTAAGCTAGTTGAATGCATCATTGAACTGCCGCCGCCACCTGAATGCCTGAATGTTCATACAAACATAACACACAAACTATGGCCTGCAGATTAAGAACATAAGAGCAGCCTGTTGGATCATGCCAGGGTTCCATTTAGGATCCTGTGCCACAGTGCCCAGCTAGAAGTCTATGGGAGCCCTGAGAGCAACACCACTCTTTCCCTTCTGTGATTCCTAGCAAGTAGCTAGGAATTCAGAGGCTTTTGCCTCCTCTGAAACTGGAAATAGGAATAACTATCCCAGCTAGTAGACACTGGTAGTCCTCTCCACCATGAATTAGTTTAGTCTTCTTTTAAAGACATCCAAGGTGTTGACCATTACTACAGCTCATGGAAGTAAATTCCACAATTTAATGATGCACTGCATGAAGATTCACTTGAGATTCTATCTCAAGAATTATAGTGTTTTTAATCAATCACTGCCACCTTCCACCTTCTCTCTCATGGAATGAAGCAAATCACCAAGCTCCAGGTTCAACGTTCTTTGGTGGCCAGTCTTGAATGTTTGATGAAAACAGATAAGCATCCAATTGGAGAGGTGAATGCCCACAATGTTAATGTGGACGGAAGCTGGAAAATAAAGCCATTTCTGCAATTCTTTTGCTACTAACCTCACATTAAATAGTCATTGGCTCATAATTCTTGGCTAGTCAGATGATCTGTTACTAATCTCCGCCTGTGCATGAAGATATACACACACATACACACACAAATATATCCAGTAGGTATTTCGAACACCATCTGCTTCCTTTTTAATGCCTTAGAACACAATTTTGCCAATATCTGAGAGACAGCAAAGGAATTTGGAGAGAGTTGACAGAAATCCCAGAAGGAGGGTGGAGGGAGAGAGGGGGGTGGGGAAAAAACACACAATTTCCCACATTTGTCTATTTGTCTTACACACTAATTAGCGTGGGCTTGGTCAAAACAGTTGTGAACCTTTATTTATTTATTTCTATCTAATTTCTATAGAGCTGATTGCCATGGCAGCAATGTGCTTCAATTACAGGAAATTAAAACACAAAACAAAAGCTGTTAATTAAATGTGAAACCAAATGAATGAATTCTCGCACAGTCTCCGAAGGTCACCGAGCTCCACATATAGCAGGAGGAAATGTTCTTTTAAGGAATATTATGTTTGGCTTTCTCCCTCTGCCCACCCCAACAACACAGCTTTTGAAAGCTTAAGCTTGAAAGTGCATGGCCTGTCTCCATTGATAAATCCTGTTGAAGCAGTTGAAGCATTTAATGTCGATTTGGGTTTCATTTGCATATTACCTAGCGCCATATGAAACCGTTTAGTTGTTAGGGCCTCAGTGGAAAGCTTGCAATGAACTGGATTTATCTAACTCATGCTACCCTGGTGCCCTTCAAATGTCTGGGACTTCAGCTCCCATCAGCCCCAGCCTGTGATACCAGTGATGAGGAATTATGGGAGTTGTAGTGAAAAACGTTTGCAGGATACCAAGCTGAGGAAGACTGATCTAGCTCAAAGTTCAAAGTGTGTGTTCTATTAGTACATTTTCACATTTGATTCCACAGTCATGAGAGTAAAGTTTTCATCAATTTCAGTTATATTAAACTTTATTAATAAATTTAATCATTCTGTGTGGCTAAAGGTGGGCTACATTCTTTTAAAAGTACATGCTGTCAGATATCAGAGATTGACTTTGTTTATCACGAGAAAGCCTCTCAACAGGGAAGCTGTCATTAGATACGGATGAATACGTCAATTTCACTTCCTCTCAGTTTCTAATTTTTCAACTCCTAAGTTTAGTTCTCCACATTTCCACATCAGTCTCCAATTAAAAATAACAATAAAAAATTCAGCAGCATTTCAGTGCAATTTTTCACCAATCTCTTTGGGGAAGGGTCATTCTACCACCCCCTCCAAATTCAGATCACATATGATCAGATTTTAGGAGCGCCAATGTGTGCAATTTTTGGAAGCACTGATCAGGCTCAGAACCAAAATTGCAGTTGTGCACACTCATATTGCATTCTAGTCCTTAGATATTTCACACAATGACAGTGAAAACCTGTACAGCTGTGGGGAGGCAGAAGTATTCCTCATGAACCCTGTACCTTTTGCAGTCTGATCCTTGGAACAACCATTTATGAGCCACCGTGAGGAACAGGACTTGATTGATATCTGATTTTGACCCTTGTAGACAGAGCGTGAAAGCAGTTTCTGCTCAAGGTCCCTCACTCTTACTCTCAGCAGAGAATACCAAGAAGACCCTGACTCTCCATTTAGAAGGCCAAGAACTGAAGATCAAGAAGTTCAAAACAGACCATTTTCCTTTAAATTCTTGCTAACTTTGAGCTGAGAAGTGGATCAATCAATTGTTTTATGGTTTAGAACAGCCTTCCCCGACTTGGTCCCTTTCAGATGTTTTGGCAGTCCCACTCCCATGAGTCCTAGACAGTATGGCCACTCATCAGTACGTTTCCGAGCACATTTCAAAGTGTTGGTGTTGACCTTTAAAGCCCTAAACGGCCTCAGCCCAGTATACCTGAAGGAGCATCTCCACCTCCATCGTTCTGCCCGGACGCTGAGATCCAGCGCCAAGGGCCTTCTGGTGGTTCCCTCATTGCGAAAAGCAAATCTACAGGGAACCAGGCAGAGGGCCTTCTCAGTAGTGGCACCCACCCTGTGGAACGCCCTCCCATCAGATGTCAAAGCGATAAACAACTACCTGACGTTCAGAAGACATCTGAAGGCAGCCCTGTTCAGGGAAGTTTTTAATGTGTGACATTTTAGTGTATTTTTGGTCTTTGTTGGAAGCTGCCCAGAGTGGCTGGGGAAACCCAGCCAGATGCGCGGGGTACAAATGATAAATTATTATTATTATTATTATTATTATTATTATTATTATTATTATCAGGGATAATTGGGGGATCCAGGGCATCAGGTGGGGGGGGGGAATGCTGATTTAGAAGCTCAAGTAGATTCTGGCCAATGTTGAAACAATGTTGGTATTTTCTGAGAGTAGACCTGATCAAGGTCCTGTGGAGCTTGGCTTTTTCCTTTTTCCTTGGATGACCTGCATTTTAGGCAACAAATGATTTATGGATTGCATCCAGTATATTTAAACAGGATCAACTGTTGCCTCCCTGTACTCCCAGCCACACACACAGTTATTTTATAGGGATGATGGAAAAACCATGTAGACTGTGCTGTGTCGATTGAAGGTGGAAAGCCTTAGTGGTCTGGATGCAGCTTGCTGTATATTGTTTACTCCTGCCCTTTATAGTACACCTTAATCATATTAGCAGATTTTGTTCGACATTCTTAAGGACACAGTCTCACTTTTTTTTTAAAAAAAAAAAAAAAAGGAAAAAAAGATTCTCAAAATTCTCATTTTGTGAGTCTCCCCACAAAGTTCATGGACATACATGTGGCACTATAGATATAATTCTGGGGAAGGAGTTGCCTACAGTTAGATATTAAAATGAAAATTAAAAAAACAAATGCCTTTCCTTGTGTCACTTTAACAGCAAGGGAGTGATGATTCATTTTAGTAATCGGGCCTAAGCCTTATTCATAGCTGCATCGTATATCCATCAATGGCTTGACTCAGTCCCAGCTCTTGTTGAGGCAACATATGGGAAAAGGAGCCATTAGCTTTGGTTCCCAGGACTATAAAATGTCTAATAAACTCAGCTGCACTTGTGCCAGATTTGTGCGACAGAAGCAGCTGGCGCAGCTTTCTTTGTCTATTAAGCTATGTTTTTACCCTCATTAGGATAGGGAGGGCTGAATGCGGGACTTTCACAAACAATGCCCCCTCCTTGCAGGATTCAAAGGATTTCTGCCACCGCCTTTAGGTCCACTATTCTGAATGGGAGAAGCAATTAGGAAACATCCCTTAATGACTCACAGTTTTCAACTAATTTCCCTATTTATATGGCATCTCGTTGTAGGTGCTGGGGGAAAAGAAAAGGGGAGGGGGAGGAATGCAGGCTGCGAAGATTGCTTTCGTGTCGGCCTAACTGTCTTGTGAGATCAAGGCTCTGGCAGATGCCAAAGTTGCGAATCAAATATTCACCATGATTTTGGGTGTGTAGGAACTCTGCTGGTTAAAGTTGACCTTGAAGTAACTGACATAAAAAGCAACTTACATACTCACAGAGGGGGGGGGGGAGAGAGATGTCACTGTGTTTTGGGTTATCCTAGTGTTAGAGAATGCAGATCTATCAGAGATACTGAGACCAGGGCTGGGCATTGAATTCTCAAGGAAAGAGTGTTCAGGATTAAATCTGAAATTCTACATTCCAAAGTTGGATGTGTGTTTGCATGTGTAAGTGTGTGCATATATCACAAGCCTACACAACATGCTACCCATAACTCATCCCCCAGCTATATAAGACAATAAACCAGGTCTCCACTTTTTGTTCCTTTCTTTCTGCTGTTGTCGCTTTGCTGCCTGAATGGGACCAGAGAAACAAAGGGGTTGACAAACACCTGGCAAGCTACCATTATGGGCTGCATTTGGCTCAGCGGGCCAAAAGTTGTGATGGCCTGATATACAGCATAAACAAAAGCAGGCAGAGTGCTAGAAAACTGGTGGTACTTGAATGCTAGAGTTGCTTGTAGCCCTTCACCCAGAAATGCAGATGGAAGAAAGGGTTATGATGTAAAGAATGACAGCAGCTTTATTAACCAGACTTCTCAGAGGACCTGCAGGAATATGGAACCTACACTTCCCTAAGTGTGGGTCTAAGCAGGATGAAGAGGTGGGAGTGAGATCTCCTCCCCTTCCTCCTCTGAATGACATCATTCTGGTTTGAGGTTCAGCAGCCTCGAATGACAGGCGAGAACCTTTCATTGCCCACTCATCATGAAGATGAGTCGAGTGGTAACCTAAGCAAGATCACTTTGTCTCTGTAGAGCCCACAAAGTACTCTACCAATGCCCACCCCTCAGACTGGACAGCAATGTCTGAAGCAGGCTAGCAGATGTTGTTATATCCCACCTAGTCTGCACTACAAAAAAGGTATAACAATTGGAATAATAATAATAATAATAATAATAATAATAATAATAATAATAATAATTTATTTGTACCCCACCCATCTGGCTGGGTTTCCCCAGCCACTCTGGGTGGCTTCCAGCAGAACACTAAAAACAAAATAAAACTTCAAACATTAAAAACTTCCCTAAACAGGGCTGCCTTCAGATGTCTTCTGAAACTCAGATAGTTGTTTATATTCCTTGACATCTGATGGGAGGGCATTCCACAGGGCAGGCACCACTACCGAGAAGGCCCTCTGCCTGGTTCCTGTAACCTCACTTCTTGCAGTGAAGGAACCGTCAGAAGGCCCTCAGAGCTGGACCTCAGTGGATTTTGAAAATCCCTACTCAGCCCCACACTTGGGTGATTGGTTAATCCCTTACAATTCAAAGGAGGGTGGGTGGGCAGGCTGACCAAAAGAGGACAACACGGGAATACCTTGTAATGGGTTGCAAGGGAACTTGGTGATTTCTCCCATCACAAACATACCAATTGTGGAGATCAGCAGCATTTCAGAGAGAATTTCTCCTGATAAACACATTTTGATATGCAGTTTTGACTAATGCACATATTTTTGCAAGCAATCCCCCCTAATCCTTGTGTGTTATTTTCACCAATACAATTAGTTTTTTTATGTGCACTTCCACCTAACATATGCATTTCTGTAAACATTGTTTGTGGGTGAACTAAGTAGTAGAAGTTGGATTAACATGAAGGATAGCCGTATTTTGGTTCGAATGTTGTCTTGCAATGCGCAAATTTGATAGATCCGGCCTTAAATGAGAGCTGAATCCATTTTCTCCCCATCCCTAATTGGAGCCAGCTTTTGCAGCTCAGGAACTCCTTTGCTTCTGTGATTCTTCTATTGATATTCACCCCGCCACCCCAGAATCGGATCCTTCATTTCTAATTGCCAGCAACCTTCTTCTGATCTTCATCCTCCATTTATTTATGGCCTATTCATAGCCATTAGTTCTTGTGCTCAGTAGGCTCCTTTAGCTGAGCCATTCCCTCCCTCCTTCCTCCGCTGTGTTTATTCCTTTTCTAATGTAGATCTCGCCTCCCAGCCCAGCTGTTTTTCTATACCCACCACCACCACCCTGCATGCACAGCTGCATTTAATTGGTTAATTGTAAGGGGGAGAGGGGACTAAAAGGACCCATAAAGGAGAAAAATAAAATAAAAAACCCAACCCCCCGGGTAGCTGTCTAAATTTTAAAGCAACACACATTTCACAAGGTTAGCAACCCCTCCCTCCCTCCCTCCCTCTCCACAGTGCTCAGGGAGTGATAAAACACATTGTTACAATGCAACTGAGGGGAAGGCTGGTTTTTTTGCATGTACATTTTTCCACATTGTACCTTGCTTCCTTCCCCTTCTCCTTTTGAAACTGTGCAGCCAGGAGCAGAAAGGGTTGTCAATTTTTCTCCACTTGTGAAGCTCCTCCACCTCAACTAGCGACAAGAAAAACAGGTGCTCCACAGTTTCCCCCAGCATGGAGGTTGTGGGGATGCCATGAGACCCAGTTGCTGGAACAAGAAAGTTTTGCACACAATCCAAATGCAAACATACAGGCAGCTCCATATTTTCCCCTTGCAAAAGTTCTCCCTGCTTTTTTTTTAAAAGGCATTTTTTTGGTACTCAGATGCTCAGCTTTAAGAAGCAGTAAACCTAGACAGTATCTTAAAAAGCAGAGACATCACCTTGCCAACAAAGGCCCATATAGTTAAAGCTATGATTTTCCCTGTAGTGATGTATGGAAGTGAGAGCTGGACCATAAAGAAGGCTGATCGCCGAAGAATTGATGCTTTTGAATTATGGTGTTGGAGGAGACTCTTGAGAGTCCCATGGACTGCAAGAAGATCAAACCTATCCATTCCTAAGGAAATCAGCCCTGAGGGCTCACTGGAAGAACAGATCCTGAAGCTGAGGCTCCAATACTTTGGCCACCTCATGAGAAGAGAAGACTTCCTGGAAAAGACCCTGATATTGGGAAAGATTGAGGGCACAAGGAGAAGAGGACGACAGAGGATGAGATGGTTGGACAGTGTTCTCAGAGCTACCAGCATGAGTTTGACCAAACTGCAGGAGGCAGTGGAAGACAGAAGTGCCTGGCGTGCTCTGGTCCATGGGGTCACGAAGAGTCGGACACGACTAAACGACTAAACAACAACAACATCCTACTGGTACTCTGAGAATATCCCTAGACACCTCCAGACTACCAGCCTTTTACAGGAAGGATACCAGGAATTTCAGTTTGTGCAATTAGACTGGATTAAAATGTCCTTGTGCAAGAAAGCCACTTTTAAAAACACACACATGCACACAGAAGGCAAATTACATCTAGGAAAGCGATGGGGAAATGCACTAAAAAGTGTGGGACAAATGATTTTTTGATAGGAAGGCATATAACCCCTGTGCAAACAAATCTAGATGAAAGCTCACTGTCATAGGACCTCCCCACAAAAGAATAAGAATGGATGCTCAGTAACATTAAGCATAGTTTAACTTCCACATAACCAGGTCATACGGAGTACAGATGGGGGGAAATTTCACATCTAACTAAGTGTTAATTTAAATGTGAATTTACTTACTTACTTAATTAATTAATTTACCCTGCCTGAAACAATACACAAAATAAAACACAGCCATCTTTTGAAATGAGCCCTTCTTTGAATTTTGTAATGCAGTCTTCCAGACAAGTAATGTGTACAAAGATGTGTGTTTATGAATGCATATATTACTGTAAACAGCATACAAAAAATGCATTTTATTATGGGAAACCGGATACAAAACTGTGTATATTAGGATAATTGTGTACTTGATGCATACTAATACTTCTTGGGGAGGAAGATGGTGTAATGATGATAATGATATGCTGCTGAATTTTTGTGAATTTTTTTTTTTTAAACTAATAATTGCAAACTGACAAGGAAACTTGGAGAACTGAATGTCAGATTGAGGGAAAAAATTGAGAAACTGAGAGAAAGCAAAATTGACCTAGCACTTGCCCATCCTTAATCTGGAGGAGCCCTCTGACTCCTTACTCCAGCAACAGAATTCAGCTGCTGGATCAATCAGCTCCTGTTCATGTAATTTGGGCAGATGGCACCTTGTCCATTGCATCAGGCAGCAAAAAGTCAGGGATCAGCCCGTCATGGCCATTCTACTACAGTTACCTTCAGTAGCCTCCATTTCAAGCAGCTTGCCTGATCAGCAACAGTTCCGGGCATTTGATTTTGATTTTGAGATGGAACAAACGTTCCCCGTAGGTTGAGAGTCTGTGCCATTTGGAAGGGGATTGTTATTTTCTTTTTTTAAAAGGTTAATGGAAATATTGCTGGAAGCACAGGGTAATAAAACACTGATAAGGTGTGTGCTCTTCTTAAGGGGAAAGGTAGCCTAGTCTGTAAGGTGTGCTGCCTCTGATGGGAGACAGGGAGCTTAATTTATTGTCTTATAGCAGAGGTGCAATTTCAGATTTCAAGAGGGAGGGCAAAGAGGGGGCTAGAGGAGCAAGAAATAATGCATTCAAAGTTAACTTACCAATAAAAGAGAGTGCATGTTAAATAGTTACTATGTTCTCTTTCATATTTTGTAATGTCAGCAATGCGGGATATCCCTCTGAGCAATGGGATTTGTACCACTGGCATTCTGAGTGTATAGAATCAGTGACCCTGACCATGTTCACAGCATACATCTAAAGCACTATGGTACCACTTTCCCCCTTGGAATGATGGGAACTGTAGTTTGTTAAGGATGCTGAGAGTTCTTAGGAGATCCATTATTCTCTTCCCAGAGTTGCAATGCTCAGAGCGGTTTAGTGATCGATCCCTCTTCCCAGGGCACTCTGGGAATTGTAGCTGTGTGAGGGGAATATAGCACACAGAGCTTCATCAGAAGTTAATGGCTGTGAGAGTTCAAGAGGAAGTCTGACTTAAATTGTGATCAAAAGGCAGAGCAGGGGCTCTGAAGCTGCCCACCAGCACTTATGACCCAGACATCAGACTGAATCACCTGCCCACAGGCCACCTGCTCAAAGAGATGGAAGGATCTGTCCATTTTGGTCCTCTCAGTTTCCCGTTTTTTTCCAGTCTTAGGTTCAGTTCTCCCTGTCTTGCAGCAATTAAAACAAAAAAATATTCACAAAGATTCATCGACATTTCAGTATGAATTTCTCTTAACTAACCCACCTGTATATGCAGTTTTGTACATTGGTTTGCAATTTCCCCCGAACAGAATGCATTTTGTTTGTTATTTAGCCCAATATATTCATTTTTGTGGATGCTTTCCCCTGATATGCATTTTTGTGAGCACTGGTTGGTGAACTGCATAGCAAAATTCAAAGAAGGGTGTATTTCAAGGGTAGCTGTTACATAAATTGCAAGTTTGATAGAGTTGGCTTCAAATGATGCCTAAATCATTCCCCACCCCCACCCCCATCCCTGGCAGCTCACTGTCTTCCCTGCTATGATGAGGTGCATTGTATTTCTATTTGAATTATCATAATTATAGTAATTATTTCTAAATTTGTTTATGCAACCCCCCTTTTGGTAATGCATTTCCTTTCCTTCTGGGGTGGGGAGTGATGCATAAGTGGCCACTGTTACCATTTCTACTGGGTTAGGCTGAAGAGCAGCTTAGGAAAACAACATAATCCTTTTTAGTATGACAGCTAGTTTGACGCTGCTATATGAGAATCCCACAGGGAAGGTGCCCTCTGGTGGAATCAATGAGCGGATTTCTTGAATATGTTTTAAAAACATATTTGTTTTCTCTGCTTGATGGTAGATCTAAGACTTCTGTGTGGAACTATATATTAAGATAGGATTTGTGTGTGTTTTAACATGCTCTCAAAAAATGAGATTAAATCTACGTTTCTGGTTTTGATTTACTGAGGTCCCCTCAAAACTGCTAGGCTACAGGTGAAAATTAAGGGTAGATTCAGGCGTGGTTTGAATATTGTGTCAGGTTTCCTGATTATAATGTGAGTGCTTCTGCCCCATTTCTTAATGTTCCTTTTACACTGCACTATCTATTACATTATTGAACTGTGGCTCTCTCTTCTTTTTTACCAATATGCCAGCATGCCGCATACAATTTCATTCACTTCAGAGAGTTCTTGGACCACACTGCTCCCTGACGCTTACCACACATGTGTGCTTCCGTTAACCCATGATTCACCCATGTAAACAGCGGGAAATAATTGCATGCCGATATAATGCCCCAAATTTCATCACTTCCGTGATTTTCTGGGTTAATGGGATTGCAAACTGATTTCTTCTGGAAGTAATGAACACAGAAACAAGCACTAAACTTCAATTAGATTTCTGAAAGTGGCTTTTACATTGTGTGAAAGTTCAAATATAAGGCAGGAATAGTTAGGGAAAAATCTAGGAAACTGTCAGTTTAAGTATCCACAACCTTATCCCTCATAGGATTCAGTGCCTGAGCTATAAGTATTTTAAAGGATTTAGCTCCTTGGATTTAGTTTTCTTCCAATAATATGATTCATTGGTTGGCTGGTTGTTCAACTAATTAAATGGGTGGTTCTTGCCTTCTAGTCACTCAGCTACAAAACTCACTTGTTACCTGGGCTTGATGTTTAGTCACTGCGGCTGAGGCACTTCGTCATCTGAGGCCCCCTTCGTACTTAAGTGATCCCAAACTGGGAAACTTTTCTTCATCCTGTGGTAATTTATTTGTTTATTCAACGTATTTACAAACTGCTTTTTATGGGTCATGCCCCAAGAGCCAGTGTGGTGTAGTGGTTAAGAGCGCTCCTCCACATGCAGCTGCTGGGTGACCTTGGGCCAGTCACACTTCTCTGAAGTCTCTCAGCCCCACTCACCTCACAGAGTGTTTGCTGTGGGGGAGGAAGGGAAAGGAGAATGTTAGCCGCTTTGAGACTCCTTCGGGTAGTGATAAAGTGGAGTATCAAATCCAAACTCAAAGGAATAATGCATTAGGCCCCTGAGAAAAGGGTGTAATTACTTTAAGAGTGCTGTTCCGAATCACAGAAGCCATTTACACTCCTAGCAGTGAATGCACCACTCAGCCGACCCTCCTCTAGCTGAGTCGCTGTGACATACAGGGGTGGAGAGGAAGAGGAGCGAGGTGGCAGCAATGGCAGCCTGGTGCAAATGCACCATCAGGAGCAACAGATTGGCTCCACTGGTTAGGGTTGCCATACGTCTGGAATTTCCCGGACATCACTGAGATCCGGCCACCAGAAACAGTGTCCATGTGGGAATTGCTTAAATGTCTGGGAAAAATCCGGATGTATGGCAACCCATGTCGGAAGTGTAGATTTTGGTGAATTTCCTTCAGTATGGCTCAGAAAAGAGATCTTGCAAAGAAAGCTCCACAACTTTGGGCAAAACTAATAAAAAAGCTCAACAATTTTGGCCAAAAGAACCCCACTACTGCTACAGTAGTTGAACAGGCAACTTTTCAAGTCTTGCTTAAAAGGCTGCACTGTAAGGACTGATTATAAGTCTAACTGATTTTGATGTGTTTTAAGTTGTTTTAACTTAACCTAGAGGCTCATGGTGAAGGGTGGTTAAGAAAGCAATGATGATGGTGATGGTGATATTGGAAGGGAATTCCAAGTAAGTCCTGTCTCCCATGCTCACCTATATGATTGTTCTTATCAGCAGGCACATGTGCATGTCCACTGTAATGAACAATTGTGAGAAAATGAGAAAACCATATACAGTGGTAACTCAGGTTACATATGCTTCAGGTTCCATACACTTCAGGTTACAGACTCTGCTAACCCAGAAATAGTACCTCAGGTTAAGAACTTTGCTTCAGGATGGGAACAGAAATCACGCGGCAGCAGTGGCGGCAGGGCGGCCCCATTAGCTAAAGTGGTACCTCAGGGTAAGAACAGTTTCAGGTTAAGAACGGACCTCCGGAACGAATTAAGTACTTAACCCTGAGGAGATTTCACGCCTCCCATATCCAAGAATCTCCTGACGAGTCTGCTGATTCTCCAGAGAGGAGGAGCAGTGTTCTGCTTTCTACTTATTCAGCTCCAGCACCAAGTCAGTCAGTCAGTCAGTGTGTCGGAGAGAGAGAGAGACTGAGTGTTAGAGATCGTGTGTAGAGATAAGGTTGCTGCTAAGAGCAGCTGCAGACACTCAGTGTAGCATTCATTTATGCTTAGACCTATTTAGCTCTGTATATAGTTTTGTATCATAGTTGTAGTTATAGAATAAAAGAAGATATTCTACAGAGCTGCTCTCCAAGTCGTGTATACACTGCCAGACTCTGCTATACTCTGCTGTGCGACGACTGTATTGTGGAAGTGAATTCGGTGCTCACAACTCTAAGCTGTGAGTCCACAGCACTTTGACCTGGTGGTCTCTGGAAGTGCTACCCAGCTCGCCTAGCCCAGTCGGGATTGAAGTGTGTGGGTCCAGTTGGTGACACTGGCTCAAAGGCGATGTACAAACCCGAGGTACCACTCTATTATTTGTTTTGGACTTAAAATATTGCCAGCCATGTAAGGGAATACATTTTAGTAATATTTTTCCTCCTACAGTCTTCTATCTCACTCTTTTTCTATGACTACTGACAAGTTGTGAACCCCCAGTTTATGTTGGAAATGGAATTGTCTCCCATTTGGCTGAAACGACTCATTTTAACTTTCTGGTTTAGTATTTATCTTGCTCTTTTGCAGGCAGCCAGGAAACTCATGTGAAAGTAGTCTCCTAGGAAAACTGACCATGGAAAATTGAGCTTAAAGAGCAATAAAAGAATTTGCTGCTGCCACACAGAAATCCGCAGGAGAATTTACATCTTGTTGGGGGTGGGAACCTGTTCCCTCCAGAGAAATCTTCTTCTTGGGCAAAGGACAGGCTGATTTGGAGCAGAAGTGCAGAGAATCTTCATGTACATCAATGAACTGTGAGATCCCTGTGGTACAAGGGGAGTCTTTTGATATTGATTTATTATTATTCTTCAACATAGGCCCTGGAATTGCTGTGAATGTGCAGTCAGCTGTGAGAGCTCACAAAACCGTACATGGATGGCGAATTCTGCTTTCCCTCCTCCTAAATAAACAATATTTGGCTTTGTCACAAGCATTTAGTTTATGTCACTGGCTGGCTTCATCAATACAAAAGGAATGAGATGAGGGTCAACTTTCTGGTTCATCTAGTTGTTTCTAGCAGCCAGACTACATGGGACATTATATGTGCCACATGAAGTTGCCTGAATCATTTTGAATGTGTAAATGTCAACCTCTGGGGGACAAAATCAGGGGCAGGATCATTGTGTACAGAAGGGATGGGGAACCTGTGGTCCTCGAGATGCTGTTGTACTCATCAGTGTCAGCCAGCATGGTCCAAGGGTCAGGGATGATGGGAATTGTTGCCCAACGACATCTGGAGGGTCCAGATTCTTCATCCCTGCTGTACAGGGATGGGGTTAACCTCTTCCTCCTGGGCTGGGATCCAGATGCAATCACTCCTCATCTCAGTTGCTATTTGGCATGAAAGATCCCATGGACACCCAATCCAAAGGTCAAAAACCTTCATTGAATGTTGTAGGGCAGGTGTGGGGAACCTTTGCCCCCCAAATGTGCTAAACTACAATTCCCATCAGCAGGTATGAGCATTTGCCAGGGATGATAGCAATTGTAGTTCAGCAACATCTGGAGGGCCAAAGATTCCCCACATCTGCACAAAAAATCCAGTACCAAACTGCATACTACCACCTTTGCCCACCATGTTCTATGGGTGGATATAGGGGCATCACTCTTCCCCTGAATTTTTGTGGTACCATCTCTTTTTTTAAAAAAATAAATTTTTATTGAAGTTTTAAAGGTTACATGAATAGTAAAAAAGAAAATAACAGCAGAAAAAACACCCAATTAGACCAAAAAAGAAAGCATAACAATACATAAAAACAAGTTCCATCAAAGAAAAAATAAAAAATAAAAAAGAGAACAGACAAAAAAGAAAAAAAGAAAATGCATACAATAAAAAAGGAACAAATCAAACCTTTACATAACTTTCTTTCTTTAGCTTATTTCCTTGACCTCCTCACACCTCCCCTCTTTGTATTCTAGTTCAATTAGATATTTCAGCAAATCCTTCACCTTTGTTTTTATCCTAACGATTTATCTTAATATACTATAATTTAACATTCTCTTCTTTTACCAATTAATCATTCATTTTTACTTTGCTTAATCTTATTTCTCCTTAAAACTAATGTGTTTGAACTTAATCTCTTAAAACATTTCCCCTAGGGTCATAAAAAACTCATTGCGTGGACAGGCGGAGCCCCCAGATCCCGCGCGGTCCCCCCGTCATGTGGAATAACGACTCAAGACAACGTGCTATGGGATTAAATTGGCCACAACTTTATTAAATTTCAAATGTGGGTAGACCTTGGCTCAGGCATTGGGCGTTCTCCCTCCCCAGTCCCCAGCCGGGGACCTAGGAGCATCAGGGTTATCCAGTGTGTGTGTGGGGGGGGGATGGGCCGGCTCTGGAGAACATATGTTCAAGCAGAGATAGCCGCCCCCGTTACGCCGCCGCAGGGGAGAGCAATGATGACCTTTCGGCGTACGGCCAAAGCCTCCCTTCAAAAACCCCTTTAACGGGGAACCCTGGTATCGCCGCCACAAAGAGGAAGATGGACTAAAGGATTCCGCCCAAGGCCTGATACCGCCACCCGAGACCGCAAAGATTGCGGTCTCGCCGCCAAGACTACCTACATCTGAAAAGTGCCTTTGCCATCCTCCAACCAGTCAATCAGGCCATGCCTGATGTTGCTCAGCCAACGCTCATTACCAAAATCCGATAGGTGCACGCCATCGGGCCGAAATAGTTCCTGCATGTAAACTTTAATGTTGGGGTGTTTCACGACCCGACCTCCCATGCGAGTGGTTGCAGAGCGCACTGCCCTATTGATTTTTTCCATGGTGTAGTTAAGTCTAGTGGGTTTGATGTTGCCACGCCAATGCAAGCGTGGCAGAAGTTCGGACCAGAAAATCGTGATACTGGGGTGAGTGGCGTGTACGCTTTCCAGGTCTGCGATCACTGTTTTGATCAGAATTATGCTTTTATGCACGAGCCAAGTGAGGATTCCCAGGTAAGATCCTCCCTCTATTGTGTGGGCAGGTAATCCCTCCCCTACCTGGCCTGGTCTCCTTTGCAACACTTCCCCCAGGTGGGATTGGACAACTGACTGAGGTAGGCGGAGACCTCCAGGTATCCCACCTGGGGGAAGGCAAAGCCAAGCCTATGCTGTTGGGGCCGCTCCAGATCCAGGGGCTGCACGCGTCCACGCAAAGGGCGCCCCCCGTTTTAAGCGGGGAGTGGTCATTCCACGATTTTTCCATCTCTCATTATTTTATTTTTTTTAATCTCCATATATACACCTTAAATTCCCAATTTTCTTCCACCGTCTCCCCTCCCCGGTCTCGGCCCCTGCCATCAGTTCCATCAACCTCCCAGCGTCCATCAACCTGGAGATCTTATATCCGAGGCTCTTAACTCTTCTTCACTTCCCTTTTGCCGGTCTTCTTGATAATCTTTGGTGCTAAAAAGCAGGTCTCGGGGGAGCTCCAACCCAACGATGCTTATATTCCTTCTTGACAGGTCTGCCAGATTTCCATAGTTAAAGCTAGGGCCCATGAAGTATTCCAAGTCTTGTTTCACAATTCTTCCAAGTCCAAAGGCCCCCAAAGATCCAATCTCCTCCTGGCTCAAATTCATATTCCAAAATTCATTTGATCCCTGCATAAGGGGATCTCTCCACCTTTCCTTTTCCAGATCAGGCCAGGCACCCATCTTCAAAAACTGGCTTCTCCTAATTACAGTCATATAAGGCCTCAAGTTGTAATCCTCCATTTGCCTCTTTAGGGTTAAGGCTCCCCCTTGTTTTGCTTTGTACTCAACAACAGCAACTTTCTCCTTCTCTACTTCATCAATTTGTTCAGTTAACAAGGATTCCTGTGCCGGATTCTTGTCGACTTCTATGCTGATATCCACTTTTGTTCCCAAAATATCAATATTAGTAGCCATGGCATCTATCTGTTTATGCAGCTTTCCCAACAAATAGAATGTCCTATTCAGTATAGACACAACTTCTTCCTTTGCCAACATTCTTAAGATGTTCAAGGTCAGAACCAGTTTCTCACAGTCTTTATCTTAAGGCCAATTTCCCAGCTGCACTCTTTTAACAATGTCCCAAAACTCCCTCTAGAGGAAAACAGTCTCCATTTGTATCAATCCTTTCCAGCACAATTCCAAAAGTAAATTAGTAACAGTTTCCAGTTACCTTTTCTTTTTTTTTAAGTGCAGAAGCAGACAATAGAAACAATGTCTTTCTTTTAAAGCTAGCTGTCAAATTTGTCCTGTTTACAATCGATGGACTTTTTGCAAGCCGTTCCCAGGTTCAGAGACGTGACGCTTCGATTTTTAATTTTTCACCTTCTCCTGCAAGTTCACTTGGTCAAAATTAATAGTTTCAATCAGTGGGATTTTAGTCCATTAAGTAAGACTTTCCCAAACCTTAGTTAACAACTACTTTGCTTCAGTCTATTTACAGAAAGGGAAGGTGGACTTCCTGTTTGGACCTTCCCCGTTCGGTGCCAAATTAAAATTATTTAAAAGCTCAATTTCCCGTTCTACTCACGGGTTGTTGTTTAAAATCCAATTGTCCACAGGAAAAAAGTCAGCGCTCGCCGACATCAGCAATGCGGCTTCGCTCCGTGAAATAAGCGGTCGATTCAAAGCACCGCGCCTCTCACCCCACGTCGCTCCGGATTCCCGATACTGGGTCTCCCCGCGAGTAGGGGGGCACTGAAGGTGCCAGCCGAATCCCAGGTTCACAGACTTCTTCCGTCTGTGATTTCTTAGGGTCTCCGCCTTCGCCGTGGCGGTCAGACCCTGTTTTTCACAGAGCCGGTTCCTCCCGATCAGAGGAGCTCCGCCATTGCCGGAGGCGCTAACCCGGAAGTCTTTTGTGGTACCATCTCTATATTACTGGTACTGGCAATTAGAGTGATGTAACGCTACAATGTTAACCAGACAATAAGGAAGAAACCTATATTAACTAAAGACGATCAACTAGTGTGGGAGCTCTATGCTACAATTTCTCTTTTGGACTGTGCCAGCTGCACTGATGTACCACTTGGACAACAAGGAGTCAACACAGGCATTTGCACAGTGGGGTTGGTTTATCAATTAACATTTGCAATGGTAACTCAGTGGAACTCCCGCTTTCAAAAGATACCTTTGGGTATCAGATGCTATGGAAGCCTGTTACTTCATTCACTGCTTTTGAGCTTCCCAGAAGCCCCCACCCAGCCACTTGGGAAGCTGAATGCTGTGCTAGCTGACACTTTGTTCTGATCCAAAGTGGGTAGTCCTTATGTTTCCGCTTCGTGTACTTTGGTAGTGCCAGATGTGCTGGCCACAAAAATGTGCAACTGTAGATTCCTACCTATCTTAAAAGGATGGCTAACAATGAATCTATAACAAATGACAATATCCACAACTAACTGATAACAGAGTCACAACACACAGATGTTAGCAACCATACCTCAGTTTACAACAAAGTCCATGAGCAGAGAAATAAAGTGCAAGCTTTTAGGTGCACTGGATTGGAATGTATGCATGACTCCAGAACTACCTTTGGTTAAACAAATGAAGCATTTCATAGGATTTGCTGAAAAATGCTTAACATGTGAAGTTAAAAGCATGCTTATCCAAAGCTCCCAGGTATGTGCTTGTACATTTAGCACCATTTTGCTTCTTCTCCTCACAAATAATAAACTTTTCAGACTTTGAAAATTCACTGTGCACCACTGAAGCTGTGAAATTTTGTTACCTAGGAAGTGTTTATATCAATGAAATATGTACTGTTGGCAGGTGTTCCAGCATTGCATTGCTGGTTTGGAATGCAGGAGGAAGAGGTGCAAGCACCTCACTTCAGGTTTTCCCTCATCCAAACGAACATCTTCCTCTCCGTTAGATTGAATTGACTCTAGGAAGCTGCCTAATGCTAAGACCTACCTTTAGCCAATCTAGCTTAATATTGTCTGCACTCCAAATTTCATGCCAGAGTCTCTCAGTCCTACCTGGAGATGCCAGGGCTTGAACATGGGACCTTTTGTACACAAAGCATGTGCTTTGCCACTGAGCTATACCCTGATATGCAAGTTCCTAACACAGGAACAACTTGCAGTCTTGGAATGGGAGGAACTGTGGGAAATCAATTTCAAATGAAATGGGAACAGGAAGCACACAACTCTTAGACTTCCTGTTCCTCCACAACAGGGTTACTTCTGAAGTTGCTTTCCATCCTATCGGCAGTATAGTATCTATTATGAGATCCCAAGTACTGGACATCTTTTTGAATACCTACCCTGTGGGATTTAAGACTCAGTATTAGTCTTAAAAGGATCCCCTCTACCTTTCTAAGAACATTTGAGTGTGCTGCATAATGTAGTCCTATGTTTGAAGCTCAGCATGCCTCTGTGCTCAAGTTGCGCTCTCTCTCTCTCTCTCTCTCTCACACACACACACACACACTGTATACAAAGGCTGAGGATAAAGCTCAGACTCTTCCTTGAAGAGAGCCTCAAGACACAATGCACTCCATCTTAATTTCTGGAAATGATTTATTTCCGTCTCATCACCATGGTAACAGCGTTATTGGTCGTGGATCAAGCAGATAGGATGGAGAGCGGAGGGTCCAGACATAAACAACAATAGTGGAATCTCTGTGTTACGGCGATTGTCATTGTCTCCTTTTTGAAAACACTCACCCCCTCCCCGTGTGTATGCACTATGCAGTCAGTTAGTGCCTGCTATAGTGTGGAATGTTACTGAAGAAGAAAAGAGAAGAACATTTGCTGACCAGGTGAAGTGCATTTGTAGCCTGGCCCCTTGCAGAAAGAGCTGAACATTAAAATACCCTGTAGCCACTCAAGCTTCACAAAACTTTCCTTGAAGCAATGCAGAAAGGTCAAGCTAGATATATCTGCACTTGTCAGCTCTTTTAATGGTCAGATGATTATGAAACAAATATGGGGCTTGTTGAGGTGATTGGTGTTGCCCTAAGGTAATCCCAGTAATCTTTCTGAGACATCGCAGATAGTAGAGAAATTGTAGGGAGGGGGAATCCCCCTTCCACAGTTATGTCTTCAAGGCTGTCCCCATGCATTGCAATGGCAATTTCTGCAGTCACCAGGGAAACCAGAGTTCCAAGAGACAGGTCATGTTTTATTTTAGTTTGCAAACACATAACATATAGGTGATGCCTCAGTTTTGTTTAAATACTTGGAAGCCACAATATTAGTGCAGTTAGTGTCAATACAAAAAGCTTGTGGAAGTTCATGTACCACCCCCAGCATCCCTACATGTGTCCACACACCCCATTCTACCTTTGGCCATCCGACATTGTGCAGAAAGGTTCTTCATGGAACTTCTAAGTACGTCCAGGCTCTAGGCATAAGAGAGAAGTTCGTTTCAGTTTGCATTTCAATATGAACCAACCTAATTTTCACTTTCTGAAACAATACACAAACTAAACCACAACAATCCTTTGGATTTGCTCTACTCTTAAGTTTGTGATGCAGTCCTCTAAACAAATAACCTGCAAGAAAAATTGTGAGTTCAGCATTCTGCACAGACACTGGATGACTTGGTGTTCCAGTCATGACAAAGAGGTAACATTTCTAGATACTCTAAATGACTGTGCCCTAGAACAGGTGGCCATGGAACCCACCAGAGGGGTGCTGGTCCTGGACTTAAGTGGCGCCCAGGATATGGTGCAAGATGTAAATGTTTTTGAGCTGATTGGGATCAGTGATCACAATACTGTCAAATCTGAGGACTGATTCAAAAGGAAGTTGAAAGGGAGAATCAAGGGGACCTAATCTTTCCATAATGCTCACAATATTAGAAAGTCTTCTTCTTTGGCGATCACTCATAGTCGAGTAAGATTGTCTTCCACAAACATGGTTTTAACAATGAGTCTGCAAGTGACTGTGGAGGCCAATTCTGGATCTACACATCCTTCCACAGTGGGGACATAGGTTTCAGGGCAGGAGTTGATCACGGTGAGGGTTTGCCAAGTATGCCTTCCTCTTATCACATTTCTCCCATTCATTCTGAGTTCAATTAGAAAGTACCACAAAGGCCAAGAGGATGCCTGTGTGGTTGAATTAAAAACAAACCCACACCTATTCTTTCCTTTAAGAATAAAGCTTCCAACCTTCAGCAGTTTCATGAATCATAAATGCTTTCTAGTTTGAGTACCACTGAACTAGAATTTGTAAGCAAATGTGATTCTATTGAGCTTCAACTCACTCAAGGCTGGCGTTGTCTTTTCTTCTACAGAAAATAATTGTCCCATGCTGGCTTTAGGTTTTGTGAGCCTCCCCCTCCCACACTGAGCCAAGCACCTTGCTGCTAGCACTACAACCCATTCAATTGCACCCCTCCCCCTGGACTTGATCTGTACCACATCACCCAGAAGGAGAGAGGGGCAAGTGCTCCTCCAGCTTGTCACTCTTCATACCATTGGAGAGAACAGGTAAAACAGGTAGCAGACATATAGAAGAGGTACAGGGACTCACAATGCCCCCCTTGTTGGTGTGTGGGCCTTGGCAGTTGCTCATCAACATCTGCCTCAGGTGCCAGACCTGTAATCTTCACCAGCTAAATTGGCAAGTAAGTTATTGTATTATCATCAACAACTGGTGTTGCAACTAGGTCAGTCTTATATAAATTGGGCTTGGTGAATGAATGTCTCTAGATTACTGCTACACTTTTCAGTTCATGGACTTTTTGCATCACTGTTGACTCCCCACCCCAACCCTTCATTCCCATGTATATTATAAAATTTGTCATGTCATATATGCATTTGAAAATCTAGATTCTAGCCCATAAAAGCACATGCCACAACAAATGTGTTCATCTCTAGAACTCTTTGCCGTGGTCATTTGCTACATCACACAAACTTTACTATTTTTCCCTTAGCCCCAATAACTACTCAGTAAAATTAATGGTCTTAGGGGTGTTTTAAGCTCACAGCTTGGGAAAAAGCCAGTTCAGGTTGGGATATGAACTCACCTGACTGTACTTTATGTTTTCAGCTTGTTAAGTAGCAACATGTGCTGGGGGTTTTTTGGGGGGAGGGGCAAGAGGGCATTCCTAGACACCTTATTATCTTGCACTTCTGACAGGGTGTAAATCAGATCTACCCCCAATGACAGGTAATATGCAGTGGGTGAAATATTTGCAGTAAAATGATTACACAAAGGGGTGTTTCTATCAAAGAGTTCCCCTGAGACCATAAACATTGGAAGGTCTATATTTCAAAGGGATGAAGATCTGAAAGATGTTGCAAAACCCTACGATGAGGAAAGGAGGAGGAATAGTCAGGCCAGTGGTTCATGCTTTTTTGCCCTGAAACATATCGAAGCACATAAAGAATTCTGGATTAGAGACAGAGTCCCCCACCCGTATTCACACTCATTTCTTCCCAGGATATATCTTAGGAAGGATTGCTGGTGCTCTTCATATGATTCCAAGTGGAACTGCATAGAAGAGGGCCAAGAATCTGTTCTCTGCCAGGCCAGAGGAAAGGCCTAGATCTAAGATCTCAGAGTCCAGAAAGGGAGGCAATGTTTTTCACTAACATCTAGTATCCAAATATACACTGCCTCTGAGCATGGTTCTTATACAGGGGTCAGCAAACTTTTTCAGCATGGGGCCAGTCCACTGTCCCTCAGACCTTGTGGGGGGGGGGCTGGACTTTAGGGGGGGGAATGAACGAATTCCTATGCCTCACAAATAACCCAGAGATGCATTTTAAATAAAAGCACACATTCTACTCATGTAAAAACACGCTGATTCCCAGACTGTCCACAGGCCTTATTTAGAAGGCGATTGGGCTGGATCCGGCCCCCGGGCCTTAGTTTGCCTACCCATGTGCTTACATTTCAGTTTTAAGAGAACGAGTTGGTAGTAGACCTATCTTCCATTACTTTGTCTAAATTGCTTTCAAGCTGTCTAAGCTGGTAACTTTCACATCCCCAGTGCAGTTTTACAGATGGATGTAGTGCATTTTTATCATTTTAACTAGTATTGTGTATTTTGCATCCCTTTTTTGTGCACCACCACAATATTTTTGAATGGTAGGTGGTATAAATTCTTTAGATTAAAAAAGAGAGAAATAAACAATAAACCCATGGCTTCCATTAGTTAATTATTTACTATATGGATATGCAACTTCCTTTTGTCTGTCCTGATTCTATTTCTGCCAGTCAATAAGAATCAGGTTTCCAACAGTCCTGGAGAAGAATTTCAAGTTCTTGTAACAAGTAGGATCAATAAAATCCAGTAATGGCAATGACTGAATGATAGATTGATATGAGAGTGAATAAAGTAGTGTGTGTCTGTTTATTTCTACAGCAACTAAGCCCCCTGATGTATTTCTTTAAAACAATTTGCAATAAAATCAAAACAGAGAATGTCCAAAAGTATGGAAAGGTAAAATATGCCAGTCCCTTCCCCCCACCTCCCACCAAGCTTAACTTTTGCTTTCTGGAAGCATTCATGCAACTAACATTCCATCACTTTGAAGTTTGGAGAAAGTGAAACTAAGAGGTTGATGGGAGTTCAGCCGAAGGAAACTCGTTTTAAAATTCAAGGCAGTTCTCAGAGAGATTTTTGTGTGGTATTCACCCGACTGTAACAACAGCATTTCCACTGATGTGCTTCAGGGAAGAGGCAGAAGAAAGCATCGAAGAAGGATTGGAAGGAAGATAGGGTGGGTTCTCTGAGACTGCCATGGAAGGCGGAAGGAACTTTAGCACAGTATTGATTAAACCATGAAGATGATGTTGGTCTACGTATTAAGATAGGAATGTTTGGGTTTCATATGATCCATTTTATTTAAACTCAGCTGTAACACTGCAACTAGAGCCTGTTGTCAGCTCCAGCCCATCAGTATAATTACGACTGCAAAGAGGGAAGCTAACTGCTATGTTTGTTGGTTTAAAAACAGAATTTCGGGTGGCTATGGGTGGCTAGCTCAGGGAGCTCTTGCCACCAAATGCCCTGAAATCAATGTAACAAGCTCCCTCTCCCGTTGAGGCAATGATGTGCTTTCACTCTCAGGAGGGATTTTATATACATTTTTGGTGCATGTTCTCCATGAGACCCTCCTTCTAAAATTTGGCAGGATTCCTTTCTCCTGAAGGGGCAAATTGCATTCAGTTACTCCATAAAATAATACAAGTTATAAATGGTTCCTTTTTGGAGGGGAGGAACACATATTAGAGGTATCAACACAAACAGATCTATTTGAATACAATTTGGCAGGCATTATCCTCTCTCAATGGGCTATGTCTGCAAATTTCATCCACTTTTGTCAAATGCTTTTTGAATTCCTATTGGTGAATGCAGTTGGATGTGGGAGAGTTTCCTTACCCAAATGGACATGGCCTTGGATCCCAGCTGAAGTGCTTCAACCAAGGTGGATTGTTTCTTGACATGCTATCTCAAGTTGTTAACCAAACCTTGTGGTCATTGTATACCCCTAGTATTTTTGCTGTCCATCTTTCTCATTTAATCATTCACCAGCACTACCTTAAATGTTTAACTCACCTACATTGTTGTAAAGGAATTATTTGTTCCAGGGATATTGGGTCTCGCTGTCATGCACCCCTTGTTCCACGTTGCTCATGCTGCCAAATATCTTTGTCTTTTTGCAGACACAAAGCAGGTTTTGCAAGATTGAGTTGCAAAGGATAAGAAGGAAAGAAAAAGGCTTGGAAACTGCATTTTGTGCATGAGTTGTGTACTAAGTAATCGCAAAAATAGAAAAATTGCTGCTGATTGCTGAAAATCCCACAAGCTTCTGCAAAGGCGCTGTTGATTATCATTACTGATAATATTTGAAGGCATCTCCAGAGTCTGCCCTTTAAAGGATGTGTCCCCAGTGCATCTTGAAAACATATGGGCTGGGAATGAAAGTGAAAAACTAATGTTTTACTAACTGTCTCAATGTGACAGAGAATTGGGAAATGGGTCTGAATTTAAAGCTTCATCATAAATGAAAAAGCAAATCCTGATCTCTCATACACTAGAAAACTGTTAGAAGTGCTATGTGAAGGCTGTGTGACACACACAGCTTCACTTCATGGCCCACTTCAGTGCTTTGGATGAGGCCCATATTCAGATTGGATCTCTTTTGGGGTGGGGTCACCTCAGAACCCAAGTATTTGGAATACCAAAGCTTTAGTCCTCCCATTGACTTTTTTGTTGTTGAAAACTAACACTTGAGGTGTGTTTTTTCCACCTAGGTTCATGAAACCTGCAGATATAGTAGCCCCTGCCTCACAAGCAATATTAATCCTGCTGAATTTCAGACAAGTAGAGTCAGGGATTTCTGTGCTAGCCACATTTAAAGGTTTGCTTGGTTCCAAAATATTTTCAAATGTGGAACATAAAAGCAAAAAGTAGCAAAGGAATTATATAATAGCCTACTAGGAGTCCTAAAGGTCCATCATGGGTTTCCCCCCAAAAGAAATCTTACTTAGCTCCATTAAAGGTGACAAAGCCCACACTAAATAGGAAGGAAGGTAAGAAAAGATAGGATGAAGTTGGGGCAGATCTAGCTTAGAAAGTCTTACTACTGCCGATTCCCTTTGCGCACAGAAGCCCACATGCCTCAACACAACCCCTTCCTTGGGATAACCACACAAGGGTTCTCCTAAGAAGGGTTGTGTGTGCGTTTCACTCCCACTCTAAAATGGGTCTAGATTCAGTTAGGTAGCCGTGTTGGTCTGATGCAGTAGAAATATATGGTATATATAATAAATAATTGTTCAGTAGCACCTTGGAGACCAACCAAGTTTGTTCTTGGTTTGAGTTTTCGTGTGCATGCACACTTCTTCAGATACACTGAAACAGATGTCACCAGACCCTTATACAGTAGTACCTCGAGTTACATACGCTTCAGGTTACAGACTCCGCTAACCCAGAAATAGTGCTTCAGGTTAAGAACTTTGCTTCAGGATGAGAACAGAAATTGTGCTCCGGCGGCACGGCAGCAGCAGGAGGCCCCATTATCTAAAGTGGTGCTTCAGGTTAAGAACAGTTTCAGGTTAAGTACGGACCTCCAGAATGAATTAAGTACTTAACCCAAGGTACCACTGAATACAGTGAGAGGGTGGGGAGGGGTATTATTCAGAAGGGTGGTGGGAATGGATGATTGGCTGATAAGTGTGGTAAACCTGTTGATGACTGTTAACAACTACAAGAACAAACTTAGTTGGTCTCTAAGGTGCCACTGGACAATTTTTATTTTTTTATATATATATTTCTAAAATTGGTGATACGCTCCATATCATTGTTCATGGACACATTCCAACCAGGAAAAATTACATGAGGGAGGTACAGAGCAGGTTTGATGGTGTGTGTGGCCTGGTCCCTCAGACCAGACCTAGAATCCTTGAGGGCCACATTTGGACCCCAGGCTAAGGCTCCTAACCTCTGATATATATGGAGAACAGGAGTAAAGTTTTTCCCCTTCATTTTCTTATATCTCTTTTTCAAATTTGCACCACCTATTTCTGTCTTGATTCGGAGTTTGAAAAAGTAGAAGCACACTCCGTTGTACTCCATTTGTGTTACATTGCTCCATCATGAAAATCTTTTGAAGTTGGTAACATAATAACACTTTATTGCAGTAACGTTGGTGTAGATGCCACCTTCCAGACATGACTCAAACTATAATTTGCCCCCCAAAGATACATTTTATCCAGGTCCCTCAGATAAATTGCATTAGGAGAGAATGAAAAGTTAGGTTATTTGTGCTGATGTCAAAAATAAACGGGGCAATAGCATTATTTTTGTAACCCCCCAGCCAATTAGTTGACCTGCTAAGATAGGCATTTGCCAGGCTTATTTCATAAACACAAATGAAATGTTAGTACTACAGATATCTTCTTTGTTCCATGTAAGACTCTATGGGTGGGTGGCTGGCTGGCTGGCTGATTTAAAAAATTGGTATACACATAAAATATAATAAATCCATCAGAACCCTCCATGCACTTCATATTATCTTTTTTACAAATGAGACCTTCAACAAAATGTTACAGTGCAAAGTGCTCCTGTACAGGGTTCCAGCCAGTCAACCCTGCCCTTTTCCATGTACTCTATTACATCCCCCCTTCCTGATTTTCCATTTGTTTTCCTTCAACAGTTGGTAAGGACTTCAAGCCCATTGAACATGATTTTACTGTATTTTTTTAAAGGAGTGCAGTTTTTGTACTTTGAAACCTTTGAGTTCCACCCAGACTAATGATATCTCCCTCTTGGACATTGACTGGGGGATTTGGTTATATATAGATTAGCACTTGGAGATTTGAGTTTTCTGTTAGTAAGAGTATAAATTTATACATAACTATGCTAGTATATATATATAGTTCTATAGAGTGTTTGCGCGCGCGCGCGCGTGTGTGTATGCATACACAGGCACGTGCACACACACAAAACTACCTCCAATTTTTAGATGCTATGATAAGTTGGAGTCAATGCCAACTTATAGAAAAAGCTTAGAATTTGTCAAAACAGCATGGCAAATCAAGTTTTATTTTAAGAATGCATTATGTACTCTTCAAAAAATGATACTGTTTTTATCAATAGCAGCAACCAAATTGGTCATTGGTCAAATTAAGCAAAATAAATCTGATCCAGCAAGCAGGGAACCAGGAAGAAACTATTTGCCAATAGAACACATCATAGGCTATGTCAGAGTAAGCCATGATCAAGCCACTTCTTCTGACTTCTATAGCTTACTTTCCTGCCATATTGAGAAGCCAGTTTGACATGTTACATTAAAACAGAGTAGGGGAGTTAAATGTGGCACTTCTCTGTCTGGCCCTTGGAACTCTTCCTAGGCTATACCACCTGATCCTTCTTCACACCATAAGTCAAAACTCTGCTAGAAACTCATGCTGGAAACTCTGAAAATATTTCTTCTTTGTCTGGATGGAGGATACAGAGGGCTATGTGTTATGTGAGTAGCCAACTGTACACAGGTAAAATCATTTTTTAAAAAATGATTTTGAATTTTCAGCATAAAATGCAACAAAAATCACACTTATCTAGAAAAGGAAAATAGAAAAAAAAACAAGAATAAGAAAAGGAAGGAAATAAAAAAGAAGAGAAAGAAGAGAAAGAAGAGAAGAAGAAAGGGAAATTACAAAGCTGTCTATTGAAATTAAATCTTAACCCTTATTCCACACACAGAAGAGTGAACACCCCCAGCTCTCATCTGGGAGCTCCCCCTCTTCCCCCAGCCTCCAACCCTGGGGCATCCTCTCTGCCCTGTCCCTCCAACTAGGCCCTTCATCTTTAATCCATCGCTTTCCTGTGTGTATCTTCTTTAACCCAAGATAGAGAACTTCAAATTACAAAATAAAATGTAAGTATAAACAGAGCTGATGAAAAAGGAAAACCATAGAGAAGTAAGATAGAAAAGTAACTAAAGAAAAAGAAATAAGATGGGTTTCCAATTCTCTGCCTGCCAATTACGTATGAAACAATTATACCAAATGTCCAGAGTAGGCACCCCAGGATAACATCTGGCTGTGCTACTGTCTAGCTATGTCTCCATCTGCTAAATAATAATAATAATAATAATTTATTTATATCCTGCCCTCCCCAGCCGAAGCCGGGCTCAGAGTGGCCAACAACAATAAAAGCAACACAGTTCACATAAAATCACAATCAATCAATTGAAATGCATTGTAAAATCAATTCATTCTAAAATCAATTGAAAATCAAATTAATGGCAACCATTGGGCTAGAGTTCTGTGAGGATTACCGAAGGAGGGGGTCAGACTGTGCCTTGGCCAAAGGCCTGGTGGAACAGCTCTGTCTTGCAGTCCCTGCCGAATGATGTCAAGTCCAGCAGGGCCCTAGTCTCTTGTGACAGAGCATTCCACTAGATCGGGGCCATGGCCGAAAAAGCGCTGGCTCTGGTTGAGGCCAGCCTGTGGCCCTAGATCCTCCCTGTGGATCTCCAAGATTTGAAGACCGTAAGGTCCTCCATGGGACATACCAGGAGAGGTGGTCCCGTAGGTATGAGTGTCCTAGGCTTTTTCAGTCCAATGCTTTTTCAATCTTCATTCCCAGTCCTCTCACAATCATGTACAAAGGTGAGGTCTAGATTAACTGCTCCACCCACATTTGCTTCTGGCCCTGCCAAGTACTGACATGTGGCCCTCAGAATGTTGCCCAGATGAGAATGTGATCCTCAGGCTGAAGAAATAATTCTCCACTGAGCATAGCTTTGCTTTTGCATGTGTAAGACCTATGTGAATATTATGCTCCTGCACGGTTAGCCAATAGTCTCAGAGGTGGGTTGATCATGTCATATAGGCAAGAGGAACTAAGGACCACTCTTGGTGTCAAAGTCAGCTCTCCATCATGCATATGAGAGCAATTGGGGTCACATCATCCCATTCTGGTTTGTCCTCATTGGTGTTTTGTAAAAATATATGTATCAAGAGAAGGTGGAACAAAGAAGGGGGATAGGGAGTACATGGACCAGGAATATTCGCCAGTTTTGATGCTGCCCCTGCTGTCCTCTTCCTCCTCATTTAAGTGTTTCAATGGGCTTCTGATGTGTGCACTGATAAAAAGCTTGGCAGTTTCTCTTCCTTCTCCCCAAGCTGCCAGAGCCTGTGCCCAGTGGATGGGTTTCTTTTGAAAGGGAAAGGTTTCTCACAAGGGTCCTTCATTATGTGGCAGAGTCCACCTGGAGCTCAGAATTACTTGTAGGACCACAAAAATCTGGAGGGGGTGTTGAGTGCTGCAGTTAATGGAGTTTCATATATAGGAAAGGAAAACAAAACAAAATGGGAACTGATCAGAATGAAGCTGGATATCCTCAGGAAGATGTTATTTGCACACTGGTGATATATTTCTGAATTCCTAAAATGTCTTCATTGTATTTCACTCTGTGGGCATCATCATCAACAAAATGTAATTTGTAACTTAAAAGTCCTATCTCCCACATGCTGCTTTAACCCTGACCCACCCAAAAACTGAGCTTCAGCTTCCGCAAATGAAAGCAAAACACCAACTGTGAATTTATTAGCTTGCTTGTGGCCAGAGATTCTTTTTCCCTTCAAGTGTTCTTTGAATTTTATTTTTAGTCCAGCTTATTGGGAGCTTTTAGCTTTGTTGAATCTTTGTCTCACACCCAAAACAAAGACTCATTAACAGGAATTGGTTAAAAAAAAAGAGGTTCTGTTTATTAAAATATAACAAAAAAAGTACTGGCACCAAACTAAAATCACAGGTATGGGCAGGAATAATCTGCACAGGTAGGTAGAAAATCCTCAGACTGCCGCTAAGAGCCAGACCACCTCAGAGTCACTCCCTTACCCAAACTGACATAGTGGGATGCAAATACCATCTTCCCATAAAGAGAAGCCTTGTATGTCTCCTTCCAGCAACTCCTGTAGCCAACCTGGTGCCAAACACATCGCTCTGCTTTCCTTTGGACTACATCCGTGGGGCCAAGAGAGGGGTCTTGTTGTCTGGGCAACCTAGGACCCCCATACACACTTCATCCCCAGCTGCAATGAACATGTCTCTCCCATATTGGTCTCTTCAGCCACAGCAGGCACTGTAACCTTCCAACAGTTTGACTTTACTCCCAAAGGCACACTCTTCCATTGTCTTCTGAGACAGACAGATGCCAATCAATCAATCATTGGCTCTTTTTAAGCAGGGGTGGGTTGTTGCTGCTGTTTTGATGCAAATAGGAATTTGTTGGAAACATTGAAATGAATATGTTTAAAATTAATATTTGAGAAAACATTTTGGAAAACACAGGCTCCCCCCAAAAAAAACTTTTTAATGGGTACATTCCATCTGTTGGCTAAAATCTTGATGATGCTACTTTTAACCTTGTTAGCTTGAGAGACTGGATGAGTTGGAGTTTTAATATGAAAATGCAGCCATGCAGTTTAATTTTCACCTTGATATTGAGCTCATAGCCTTTGTCGGCGATGGTGACACAATGATTTGTAGAATTTAATTAATGATCTGACATCTGATTTTGCTTCATTAATGCATAAGCCAGCTTAGTCCCATTTATCCTCTTGACTGTTTATTTCTTAATAAGCTTTTAGTTAATGTGCTTTTGTAAAAAATAAAACCTGAAAGCAAGTCCTCCTAACTAGCTTTTATGGTGTGATAATATGGTAAAACTATATTTATCATTTAAAAAACAGCACAGCAGCACTCTCAGCACCTTTGGTTTGTTTTTTTACAGTTTCATCATAGTTTAACTTCCACAATTTAGGATCTTGCATTTCTTTTTAATTTAAAAAAACACCTGTGTTTCATTATCTTAAAAAGTGTATATTGAAACTGTAATTCAACAGATGTAGCTTTCCCCATGATTCATAGCTATGTACAGAAAATCAGCCTGTTGAATTTATCCCTGTTATAAAGGCACAAGGCCTCTTTTTTGGGGGGGGGGGACTAAACTAGATCAGCCTTTATACTGTTGCCCTACTCTGCTGCAAGGCTTGTTTTAAAATTTGAGGGGTCCACTCCCCAAAGCAAGAGGCTACAAGCAGCAAAGTGAACAAAATATGCATTCTACCCCAGGTAACCTGTGCAAGCAAGCCAAGCCACATGCCGTATTATTTCGCAGGGAAACATTGCCTTTGAACACCTGGAAGCACCACTCAAGGCAGCTTCATGATTCTCCCAAGCTTCTGCCCTTTAGATTGGGACGGGAAGCTTGTAGTCCATAGCTGCAAGCAGTCCATGACCCAATTTTTAAAGGCCCAATACTACAAGTGACCATTTCAGGCCTCTCACAAGAGTGATCATCCCATGGTAGCCCATTGTGAAGGAGGAAGAGAGAGGTACCTGAAAAATAAACAGAGAGAAAGAGGGTGAGTGGGAATAATGGCAGAGATGAAAAGGATAGTCATTCAGGGCTAGTTAACAGGAAAGTAAAGATTATATGACACTTTAAGGTTTAGTCCACTTTCTAGAGCAGGGTGGTCCAATGAGGGCAACATGAAGCCTTCAAAGCCTTCTGCCCCCTTTTTTGGTAGCCCTTGTCAACATTTGATGCTCCCCTAAGCCCTTGCATTACTTTCCCAAAGCTGGGTAAGCAAGGTGCTGGGCTTTGGGAAGGAGGAGTGAGAGCTCTGATGAGGTCCTAGAGTCCTCCCACCTCCTTCCCAAAGCCTAGTTTGTGCGTCCCCAGCATTGGGAAGGAGATAGGCAGACTCTAGGACCCTGCCAGTGCTCTTTGTCTCCTTCCCAAAGTCCAGCACCTTGCTTAGCCAGCTTTAGGAAGGCAGGACAAGGGATGGGGAGGGGCATCCAATTTTGCCTTCCCCCACGAGACAAGACAGGGTGCAGCCCATAGGTTCCATGTCAAAGTACTCTTGTCGTCCACCTGGTGTGAAAAGTTGGACCACCCTGTTCTAGAGGATGAAAATAGACAAAAACTTCAAAATATCAATGAACCCTCTGCCAGCCTCAATACTTTTGTGGCCACCAGAATTTTAAAAGGGAGCACAAGGTTGGTTTGAAGAGAGCTCAGCTTTATTGGCTGCACTGATGCAAAACGTACCTAACCAAACTAAAAAGATAAATTTCTAAAGTTTACATACCTCTCTCAGTTTCTCAGAATGTTGCAGAGACATTTTTCCCAGCAATTTTACACATTCTTCTGGATCTGACAGTAAAAAAGCAAAGGGAGGAAGGAAGGAAGGAAGGAAGGAAGGAAGGAAGGAAGGAAGGAAGGAAGGAAGGAAGGAAACTGGTTTCTGGGCTGGGAACGACATTTCTAATTAAGCCTTGTATAGTGGTACCTCAGGTTAAGAACTTAATTTGTTCTGGAGGTCCGTTCTTAACCTGAAATTGTTCTTAACCTGAGGTACCACTTTAGCTACTGCTGCCTCACTGCCGTGCGATTTCTGTTCTCATCCTGAAGCAAAGTTCTTAACCCGAGGTACTATTTCTAGGTTTGCGGAGTCTGTAACCTGAAGCATCTGTAACCTGAGGTACCACTGTATATAGTTACTTACCCTACCACAGCAAGGAAAGAAAAAATATATGCTTGCAGAATTCCAGTTGTCATACCAAGGATCAGTGTCCTGCCTCACCGACATTGCTCCTCTTTTCTATGTGCTGTATTAAATTATGATGAAATGTTTTCTCTCCACACTGATATTATTTAACTCCTGGGATAGAGACCCTGGGGAGGGAGCTGAGTCCTGATGGATGACAATTCTATCAACTCAACACTGCAATAAGGCATCCGCCTCCACAAAGCCAAAAACAAACCAATAGGCAACGTGATTCACCAGGGGGAAATAAAAACGCCAGGAAATAAAAACTGTCCCCAACAAATAGGAGCAGTCATAGCATATGCAGTTTATATTTTCAATCTCCTCTTTGTAGTCTGAAAATTAAAAACCCATTACTTTCCAAGAGCTTTTCCAGATGATTATTTTAATGTGTACATTTTAAGCTCTTTTTTTGAGAGGGGGTGTATTTGTGTGAGAGAGAGATGGCCTTCCTTGTACAAAAGGTGATATCTGGGTGTCTCCAGGAGCAGAGAGAGAGAGACGACCTGTGTGTTTCCAGAGGCAAGAGTTCTAAATGTCATGAATTGGCCATAAAAAGAATCAAACGCCACAGTGACTCTGAGCTCCCTACAGACCAAGATCTGACAACAATGTCTCTCTGCTTTCAACTGGGGAGCTGTTTCACTCAGGCATAGCCACTGATCACCAATGCAGCCACATTGTATGTTGAGATGAATGACCGGTCTAGAAGTTAGGTCCCAAACCATTTAAAGCCTTATAAATCACAAGCCACATCTCTCAGACTCTGCATGGGTCAGACTCTCTGGCCTACTAAATCTCCTTTGTTTTGCTTGGAAGACTCTCAGCTCAGCAAAACCTACTTTAACTACCCAACGAAGAATTCCCATTGGACAGCTTAATCCTTCCATGTATGCTGGAGGTTAATGGGACTTCTTGATATGTGTACATATGTGTACCTAGAGACTAACAGGCTAACTAGTTTTTGGACTCTGGATTATCGTGCATCTGTATTCTGCATCTCCATCTGCATTCTGCAAGCATCTTTTATTTTACAAGCAGAAGGTCAGTTTAAGAACTAATCCTTCTGCCTCATTCATTAACTAGCTGAGTAATAGCTATATGATTTGAGAGTGCCAAATACATGCAGAGGCTTAAAAGTTATCACTGCTCCCCCAAGCAGGCTTCATTCATAGTGAACAAATGGGATAGTTAGGCCATCTGGTGGCAAATGAGAAATTGACAGCCCTAGCAATTTTCAAACTAGAATAAATACTTAGGGGTGTAACTCTCTCTCTAGGCCCCTCCAGACTAGGGATGTAACTAGGACTCCAGGGTAGGGATGTCAGTTTCAGACTAGAGATTGCTGTCTGGTCCTGGGTTCACTGCAGTCAGCGCTGTTTCTCTGCTGCCACGGTTTGGTTTCCTCTAAAACCCATCTCTCTATCTGTTATGGCTGAAACATAGGCAATTATGAAATTAACTTCAGTGGAATATTTCAATTGAATCTTATAACATAATTATTTATGTTATGTTTGTGTGCTAACCCCCCCCCAACAATAATGAATACAGCCGGTACTTGCTTGCATGATTTCCTTTTCTGACCTCAGACATCATGAAGATTGCAGGAATTTCCACTCCCAGTTCTGACAAAATTATGTATTTCAGAATGGAAGTTTTCTGTAGGTGTTCTGCAACATATTGCTCATGCAATATTAATGGGGAATTTCGACTGGATTGTCTGCACATCATTCCGTTTTATTAGTTCTGTGATGCTTCCTCAATGTTACCATGTTATTGCTGTTCAGAGGGACACTCTTGCAGAGCCGTGTAGTAAAAGTGGGACAAAAAGAGACCTGGAACATTTTGGGTTTGGAAAGATACAGGACTTCGGCAGGAAGCTATGGCGCATGTGCTGACTGGAACCGAAACAGCAGATCTGCCCTGAAACTTTTGCAGGTGCAAGTAGTAGCAGAGGCAGATTTAGGGGAGCTCACCAATCCTGGGCACCGAGCCAAGAGGGTGCTGCAGAGGACGCTGCAACAATGGCAAACAACAGAATGTGAGAGGCGGGGGAAGCACAAAATTTTGGTGTCACACAGGGTGCTGCTGAAATTTTAAAGCCCAGCATCCACCTCTGAATTGGGATTGCACATAACTGCCCTTATGCCATTATAAACACAAACAATCAAGAATGCACCAAAAAATGACATCTGAAGGCTGCCCTCCGCCTATCTTGGAGAGTTACAAAATTAGTAATGGGCAATAGCACCATCCATTTCTAGGCGACCAGTTCAAAGCTATTGCCAGGAAATTAGAAGAGGGATTTGTGACAGCTTCAGAATGGTTCCATTTCATTTGAGAAATGGGCAGGAGTGTGCCTGGCCTGCAACCTCTGCCTGGTATCAATCAATACAAAATTTCTCTTTTCAGCTACCCAGCTCAAAACCAGCATTTTCTATAAAGCCTCTGCCTTAACTTCCAAGTTCTCATCCACAACGGATACAAAAAGGCAATGTACATGTAAGCACATTTGCTCATATGCTTCCCTTACTAGCCTTGCTGTTCCTTCCCCTCTGTCTATTGTTTGCTTCCCTACATTCAATGGTTCATGGACATGGATGAAAAAGATGTAATGCAGCGATTTCTCAGTGGTGCTGTGGTCTAAACCACTGAGCCTCTTGGGCTTGCTGATCAGAAGGTTGGTGGTTTGAATCCCCATGACGGGGTGAGTTCCCTTTGCTCGGTCTCAGCTCCTGCCAACCTAGCAGTTCGAAAGCATGCCAAAAAGTGCAAATAGATAAATAGGTCCCACTCTGGCAGGAAGGTAAACGGCGTTTCCGTGTGCTGCTGTGGTTTTGGTGTTCTGTTGTGCCAGATGCGGCTTAATCATGCTGGCCACCTGACCTGGAAAAACTGTCTGCAGACAAATGCCAGCTTCCTTGGCCTGTAAAGCGAGATGAGCACTGCAACCCCAGAGTCGTCTGCGACTGGACTTAACTGTCAGGGGTCCTTTAACCTTTTTAACTCTAGATTGGATTGGATATAGGGCTGTAGGAGCTCTCAGTCGGCTTTGCTTGAAAGACCAGCAACTTTTGGCTCTTTGTCTCCCTTAAATCTTTCCATTCCAACTGGTTGTTCCAAAAAATCTGTAGCTGAGAACTAATACCTGAATTTCCTCTTTCCTCCTAATCTGCTTTCCTTTTTTGCCATGTCTTCATTACTGTAAGCCCAACGGCAAGCACTATCTTATCACTGGCATTTCTAAAGCTGCTCTGGGGGACTTTTTCAGCTGCAGAAGGATAAAGATGCTTCAAATAAAACAAAGTATTAAATCAACAAACATACACCACCTTTCAAAATCCAAATGGGTGTTTTCAAAGGTAGTGAAGTTTTTAATTATTGCAGAATTTCTTTCCTTTTTTAATATATGAACATCATTCCCACATGGGCCAAAATGTAAAAGGTGTCCTTTCTTTCATTGTGCATGTGGTTATCTGAACCATTCAGTCATTGCTGTTATTGTTTCTTGCATCTTGCTTCCCCACCCCAAAACTGTTACAATTAGCCAGAACTTGTGACTCACTTCACATTCTCTTCCCAAACAAAATACAATGTTTATTTCACAGGATGTTCGGTTAATTGGTGATACAATCTGCTGTGTTTCCCTCCACTGCTAAGTATAACCTGAATACAGTAGCTCAGCGAGTCACACACAAAGGAAAATAAATAAGTAACCTTGAAAGAGCAGGTTGCAACCATTTCACACATTGCGAAATGCTCAGCTGTGGTCAAGGGGGCTGAAATTCTCAGTCTCTCTATACAGCTCTTGGGAGACGAAAGCAGATTCCACATCCTGGCCTCAGATGTGTGAGATGAACAGGCCCCTTCCAATCCTGGCAATTTGGAAAATAAACGGCAGCAGTACCAACTCCATATCAGGGTAAGCATGCATCTGGTTCCCTTTCCTCTTCTGAAATATCTGAAAGACTTGACCAGTGGAGGTTCATCCATCAGAATGAATGGACTGCCTCAGCAACTTCAACTGCCCTGCCCCAAAGTTTCCTGCTTTCTTATATACAATTATTTCAGAGGCTTCCAGCTTCTCCTCAATTTCAGTATCGCCCAGGTGGAACTAGCAGGGAGGTGGATGGAAATAAAATTAGAACTAGTTGGCTCTGCCTGACATTGGCTCCACCAACAGTAGGTCACCCTGCTTCTGCCCTGCCAGTCCCAATGGTCATCAGCCAGCACTGGACGAGACCTAATGTTGGCATCTGTCTCAGGAGACCATGGAAGAGTGTGCCTTTGTAGGTGGAGTCAAACTGTTGGAAGGTTACAGCGCCTGCTGTGGCTGTAGAGCCCAACACAGGAGAGACATGTTTAGTTGAGGTGAGGCAGATGAAGGCGTCCGGTTGTGCTGCTGCAGATGCACCATGGCGTTTCTTCTCTCTGCGCTTCTCCCAGTGGTCATTCATCCTCTGGTCACTGCTGTGGATGGACAACCTGACTGATTGTCTCCAGGCACTGTGGTCGACTGCAAGGGATTCCCACACAGTAGAGTTGATCAGCCAACACTGAACTTAACTGAATGTGATCTCCCAAATAATATTGATACAGGTAATCTAAATTTGTTCACTTAAAGTGGATTAAAGTGCTCTGTTGCGCTAGAGCAACTAATCCACTTTAAAAAAGAAGCTGACTTTTTGTCAGTGGCGGGGAAAGGCATTAAAAAGTGTGATATTAACAGGAATAGAATTATCTCCTCAGTCTCCTGTTTTCTAGACTAAACATACCCAGCTCCTTCAGCTGTTCCTCATAAGGCTTGGTTTCCAAATCCTTGATGATCTTGGTTGCCCTCCACTACACATGTTCCAGCTTCTCAACACCCTTCTTAAATTGTGATGTCCAGAACTGGAGACAGTATTTTAGTTGCAGTCTGACCAAGCAGAATAGAGTGGTACTATTACTTCCCTTGATCTGGATACTGTACTTCTGTAGATGCAGCCTAGGATAGCATTAGCGCTTTTTTGCTGCTGCTACATCACCTTGTTGATCCATAAGCAAATCAGGATGAATGCCAGATAAATGCTCACTGTCTTATAAGCTCCCAAAGAAATCAAAATGAATGTTCGGTAAAGACTGGATATAGTCTTAACTTCCACATAAGCTTTGTGCAAGCAAGTCAGAATGAATGTTCAATGAATAGGTGATCCTGAGGAACTCCTGGTTTCGGTAGCTCGGCTCAAAGATGCTGGAGCTGCTACGACAAAGCTACAGTGGCGCTTCCCAATCACTCTGTCTTTTACAGGCATTCCCTTTCATATATATTTTTTAAATGTCCAAGCTTTAATTTGTTTGGCTGGAACATTCTTACTAAATCTTACTAAGGAAATGTGTGGTGTGCTTTGCCCCAGGTTTAATGATCATGATTAATCTATATACTTTAAAAAGTTTTCCTCCGAGTGATCCCTGTGATAAATGGGTCTGGTTAGAACTTTCAATTAAACACAGTGACCTGCTGTGAAATCAGGCTGAGGCTTCACACAGCAGGCATTTATTGGTTCATTTCCATGAGGAATAAACTAGATTATATTACATTCTGACTGCTTTTCTTTTAACCTGTTTTATTAGCATCGCCATTAACCTTTTTAACCAGGGCCTATTAAAATGGCATAGTAAGGATATTTTAAAGTCTTCCCTCTCCCTCTGTCCCCCCCCCCAACCCATTGTTATTTATATCCAGAGTTTCCAAACATGAAATGAAAACTATACCATTCCAGGGAACTTTGTTCTGCCGCTTTCATTTTCCACAATCTGGCCTGCCCAAGGCATAGGTTAACCTCACATTTCCTGCAATGAGCTCCTTGTTCGTTTCTGTTCCACAGAACTTGGTGTACAAGCAATGGTGGCTGGTGCCCATTGGGAACCAGAGGGCAGAAGGCATGGAGACCAACAGTAGATGGCACCAGAGGCAATGACAGAGCCAATGAATTCTAGTTTTGCCCTCCTTCTCCTCCCTGCTGAGTTCTGAAAGGGCAACACTGAGACTAAGAAGGAAGATGATAGGCTATGCTGCTCCCTGGACTAATTATAAGAAAACATGCAGGTAGACAGTGACTAAGGGCAGGCAGAAATGGGTGCAGCATTCACCCTAATGGAGGCGCCTCCACTGTATCAAAGTCCCTCAGCTGAAGACTATGCTCTTTGTCCCAAACTCCAATTTCTGTAGATGTTTCTGTTCTAAATATTGAAAGTGTTTCACAAGTAATAAAGCCAGATGTCTCAAAGCCAACTAACTCACATCATGAGTCTCAAAAAACTCCCTCTCTAAAAACCATGTTTTCACAAGATGGCAGAAAGAATACAATAAAGCAGTTAGGCCTTTATCTGATCTCAGCCATACAGTCAACATATTACTGACCCATTATTAGTATCAGTAATAACCATTGGCCCCAATCTTTCCAGGCACAGGTTCATGCTTAAAAGCTCGGTGTCCAACCATGGTTTATTTTCTTTGCCCTGGAGTTTTCACTGTGAAAACCCACTCTTTAGTGCTCAACCAGAAATTTGGGGTTTCTGTGGATTGCTGTTCTCTCCAACTGAACTTTAAAGAGTGGGTTTTTTGCAGGGAAAGCTCTGGAGATAAAAAGGGGGGGCACTTGGACACAGAACTTTAAAGTGTGGACCGTGCATGAAAGGAGTGGGTAAAAGGTAAGTAGGTAAGTATGGATAAGACATTATTATTATTATTATTATTATTATTATTATTATTATTATTATTATTATTATTTGAATTTATATACTGCCCTATACCCAGAGGTCTCAGGGCGGTTCACAGAAAAGATCAACATACACTCTTCCTACTGACTGCCTGGTATCTTACTGACCACATGGACATATGGATCTTTGTTCAGCTACCAGCTTCTACTTCAGGTTGTGTTGGCTACATGCTCAACTTCACAGAGACCAGTCTTTATTTGAAGGTAAGGGACACAGGTCTAAACCACTGAGCCTCTTGGGCTTGCCGATTGGAAGGTTGGCAGTTCAAATCCTCGCGACATTGAGCTTCTGTCACTCTGTCCCAGCTCCTGCCAACCTAGCAGTTCGAAAGCACGCCAGTGCAAGTAGATAAATAGGTACTGCTGTGGCAGGAAGGTAAATGGTGTTCCTGTGCACTCTGGTTTCTGTCACGGTGTCCTGCTGTGCTGGTAGCGGTTTAGTCATGCTGGCCACATGACCCAGAAAGCTGTCTGTGGACAAATGCCAGCTTCCTCGGCTGGAAGCAAGATGAGCGTCGCACCCCATAGTTGCCTTTGACTGGACTTAACCATCCAGGGGTTATTTAACTTTACCTTTATTTGAAGGAGTCCTCTGTTTGAAGGGCTTTCTGGTCTAAGTTCAGTTCAAATCATTTTTAACAACAACAACAACAACAACAAGCTTTAAAAAGAGAAAGAGCAGAAGAGGTCTTGAAGCTGCCCACCAAGTAGCTCCTGAACAGCAGACTGAGCAAGCACACAGGCCATCATTTGGTTACAGCCGTCCTTACAGTGGCAAGTTATTTTGGATTCCTTTGTTTTAAAATTTAAGTACTTATTCCATGCTTTCTTTTGCCCTTTCTTGGTGATGTGCATTTCCTCCTTTTTGGCAATGGATAATAGCCAATAATGACAGTTTGCAAGCTTTTCATTTATATCTAAATTATTTTTCATTATTTTATTTTAAACACATATATGCTGTCCAATAGCAATGCATTCTCAGGTTGATAGAAGTAGCCCAGTTCCCCTGCCTAGCAAGTCCAGATTCCCCATACTTCTCTCACTACCACATCGTCTCAAAGCCCTTTGCCCTGGGTGACCGTCTACCAGGCTCCTCCATGCAGTTCCCGTGTTGCTCTAAAAAATACTTTTCTTCCAGCAAGTACAGCTGATGCTTCTCAGAAGGGAAACATTTTATGCAGAATAATTCCCTGTCATTCCATCCTAGTCAATGAACTTTCAGCAGAATGAGCGTCTGCATCCACTTCAACATTCTAAACTCAATTTCCTTTAATAGAAAGGCTGTAAAACCAGACTGAACTGAGACCTTGACAGAGCCTCTTATTGAACCTGGTGCTGGCTATGAGATTTCTACTTTTGCTGGGAAAGAATGTCCTGGGGTGAAGAGAGGTAAGTGCTGTAAGGCATTGCAGCCCAGTTTCTCCAAAGGACAAACTGCCCTGAAGCCTCTTACCTATCAGACTCTGCCATGCCTTTGAATTATTTCCATTTCAGCTAATGAACTTACTTGTTCCCACAGGAGGCAGTGATCACCACCAGCTTGGATTGACCCCAGCAAAACTACTCATAATATGTTATGTTGCTAGTCCAGATGAGAGCAGTAGCTAATGGGTGTTTTTCAGGGGTCCGCTGCCCACATCAATGTCTGGAAAGCCCCTAAATTTTCATAATCAATAGATATTTCAGTGAAACCAATGACTCAAGCGGTATAAACACCTTTCAGATAAATTAAAGCATTGAGGCTAGACTGTAATCCAAATGCAGGCTGTGTCTTTCCTGCTGACTCACAAATCCGGTGTATTTCTAAGATAATTGCTCAGCCCTTTGATGCAAATAAGAATGTTGCTGGCTGTATTTTGAACGTCAGAGTCAGCTAGCCAACTGCAATGTTCAAAATGTATTATTTTAGAAAATTAGAATGTGATTACCAGTAGACAAACATATTAACTATGAATGAGAAGGCATGCCATGTTTAATATTAATCCAATGTTGTCTCCTTTTAATTTCATGCTGGCATTCGACCCCCTCTCCTGTTATACCACCACATGAAAAAAGATGTAGATGAGTTCTACCACTGCACCTTTCCAATTGGATCTATGCTATTGCACATCTCACATGAAAAATAGGACAATTGAACCTTAGGTTGGTTGTTGGCACCTGTCTGTCTCTGGAGGTTGGTTGTTGGCATCTGTGCTCTCTCTGCGTTCCTCCCAGTGGTCATTCCTCCTCTGGTCCCAGCTATGGATAAACACGACTTGACTGTCTTTCTCCAGGCACTGCAATCATCTGCAAGGGAGTCCCACATAGTGGGGTTGGTGTTGCCAACCTACATGTCACATTTGCAGATAGTGTGCTGGTCCCAAGGGCTAACCATGCGGCAAGGTCCGAGTCCAGTCCGAGGTCGAGGGTGCGGTATGGAGGCTGTCCGTCAAAGCTGAAGCTGGGTCCAAGGCAGGAAGTCGGCTGAGGTCGGGAACTCTGGCAGAAGAGCAGGACAGGGCACAGGCAGGAACAGGCTACCAACAATGTCTGTGAGCACCTAGAAAGGAATGCTGTGATCACCAATAGTCAGCATGGATTTCTGAAAAATAAGTCGTGTCAGACTAACCTGATCTCGTTTTTTGACAGAATTACAACCCTGGTAGATGAAGGGAACGCAGTGGATGCAGCCTACCTTGATTTCAGCAAGGCATTTGACAAGGTGCCCCATGATATTCTTGTAAAGAAGCTGGTAAAATGCGGTCTTGACTATGCTACCACTCAGTGGATTTGTAACTGGCTGACTGACCGAACCCAAAGGGTGCTCATCAATGGTTCCTCTTCATCCTGGAGAAGAGTGACTAGTGGGGTGCCACAGGGTTCTGTCTTGGGCCCGGTCTTATTCAACATCTTTATCAACGACTTGGATGATGGACTCAAGGGCATCCTGATCCAATTTGCAGATGACACCAAACTGGGAGGGGTGGCTAACACCCCAGAGGACAGGATCACACTTCAAAACGACCTTGACAGATTAGAGAACTGGGCCAAAACAAACAAGATGAATTTTAACAGGGAGAAATGTAAAGTATTGCACTTGGGCAAAAAAAATGAGAGGCACAAATACAAGATGGGTGACACCTGGCTTGAGAGCAGTACATGTGAAAAGGATCTAGGAGTCTTGGTTGACCACAAACTTGACATGAGCCAACAGTGTGATGCGGCAACTAAAAAAGCCAATGCAATTCTGGGCTGCATCAATAGGAGTATAGCATCTAGATCCTGAATGCGAAGTTATGGCTATGGCTCAAGCTCTGTTTCAGACCGGTGGGTTTGGCCCCCTTGATTCTGAGGGATAACTTTAAATCTCCATGGGAAGGGGAGATAGTGGAGGAAGTGCAGAAGTGTGGGTTGTCCTCCCTTTATATAGAGTCCATGACGTATAGCCACGCAAAGGCGGTGATCACCCAAAGATTAAGGGATATTGCCAGACAGGAGGACATAGCCCGTGTGAAACCCGGGTTGTTTCTGGGGGAGCAGATGTATCGAGCTGCTCCAGCTCGCCACCTGGCGGATATCCACTACGTGGAATACCGCAGACTATTTACCGCGGCTAGGCTGAATGTTCTTGACTCGGCGGTTCTGAAGGGAAGATATGGAGGAGTCCCATATGACCAGAGATTATGCCATTGTGCGTTGGATGAGGTAGAATCCACAGAGCACATTTTACTGAGCTGTCCCTTCTACAACGATTTAAGACAGTATCTTATAACCCCATACTTACCCCAGCTCAGTCCCCGACAAAGAGGAAAGCAGACAGCATATCTGCTAAATAAGTCTTCTGGGAAAACAACTTTGTCAGTGGCTAAATTCCTTTTCCTGGCACTCAAGTGTCAGAAACGTATAACTGAATGCCTTGATGTGGGTTATCTGTGAGAGGTTTAGTACTGTGGCCCTACCTTATTTATGTACCCCTATGATGTTTTAGTTTATAATTCTGTATTGTGTTTTATTTCTGACTATCGGTCGAATAAAGGAAACGCAAACGCATCTAGATCAAGGGAAGTAATAGTGCCACTGTATTCTGCTCTGGTCAGACCTCACCTGGAGTACTGTGTCCAGTTCTGGGCACCACAGTTCAAGAAGGACACGGACAAACTGGAACGTGTCCAGAGGAGGGCAACCAAAATGGTCAAAGGCCTGGAAACGATGCCTTATGAGGAACGGCTAAGGGAGCTGGGCATGTTTAGCCTGGAGAAGAGGAGGTTAAGGGGTGATACGATAGCCATGTTCAAATATATAAAAGGATGTCACATAGAGGAGGGAGAAAGGTTGTTTTCTGCTGCTCCAGAGAAGCGGACACGGAGCAATGGATCCAAACTACAAGAAAGAAGATTCCACCTAAACATTAGGAAGAACTTCCTGACAGTAAGAGCTGTTCGACAGTGGAATTTGCTGCCAAGGAATGTGGTGGAGTCTCCTTCTTTGGAGGTCTTTAAGCAGAGGCTTGACAACCATATGTCAGGAGTGCTCTGATGGTGTTTCCCAACCCCCTGCCAAGCAGGAAACACCATCAGAGCACACCATTTTGGTTGACTAAGGTGCTGAAGCAATCACATATTCCATCCAGGTATTTGTGAAGGATTCATGAGGCTGTTCTTACAACTCTTTAAGCACATGGCAGTCGTGCTTTTTTTTTAGGTGGCTGATGCCGACTTCTAACTTGATTGAGTCCTGCCCATGCTAACACCAAAATCGGAACCTGGCATGAGTTGGCTGTTGGCTATTGGCTGCAATCAGTCATCAAAAATCCACACCACACTTATTCCCACACTTGACACTGGCAGGGAGGTGATCACGTGAATTCATGACAGTGTGGCGAAAACTCAGCACAGGCTAGTTAAAAGACTTGGTTGCTAGAGGTCAAAAGGGTCGTGCAAACTACTGGCCATTAAATCTATGACTGCCCCATCATGATAAGTTTTTAGCTCTGTTTCTTTTGATGCTGATGCAAAGCTCAAAGTTAGCCAATAAAAACAGCCAATGACTGAAAAGTTATCTTTAGATCTGAACTGGCAATAATTATGCCAATATGTTCCATCATGTTCCATCATGTAAGAAACGTAATGATTCCCCCCCCCCTCGTTCCCAAGGTTGAGCTGATATTGCCATATATATGTGCAAGTCTTCAGTATCATTGATAGAATGGTAATTTGATCATCTGTCTGATAGACATTGTATTGTGGTTGGCTGTGCCACATCTTACGATTCATTTTTCCAGCCAACCAACTTGGCGTCTGTATGGATGTGAATTGATTTTATGAATGTGCTGTGGTTGATATATTATGCATTGCTTTAATAGTATAAATGTGTGTCTGCATGTGAAGAAAGAAAAAGAGATGCACATATTTTAATTACGTTTTTTATTATATTGCAAATTGTTTCAGGGTGCCTTGTAAAATTATTTATTTATTTATTTATTCATTCATGTTATAAAATGTATATGCCGCCTGATTTTTAAAAGCTGAAAGTGCTTTACAAAACTAATAAAACCATAAAATTACTGGTAAATACAGAAACAATTCAAAACATCATAAATTGAAATCAACCATAAACTAAAAAAGAAGAAGAAGAAAGATCAATCACATACAACAGCTTTCAAGATATCTAGGTAGGCTTTTGTTTAAAAAAAATTCTTTTTAGCAGGTGCCAAAAAGAGTACAGTCGACTTGCAACTTTGCACGTATTTAACTTGCATGATCGTGGTTTTACACATTTGGCAGCTGGTCAGCTAAAATTTCACCAATTAAACACATTGGAGGTGGAGAGCTTAAAAGTTCTTTCCATGCTGGGAGCTCTCCAGCCTGCTAAACACAGGCTCTGGGAAGCTTTTGCAAGATCTCAGGTGGCCCTGCAGGATTTCACAACAGCCTCCAGATCCCAGGAGAGACCCTCCTAGAGCCTGGGAAGCAAAGCAAAGTGCTTAAGAGCTCCCCACCTTGCATGTGGACCAAGGCGTATGGTGTGAATGTGGTCTAGGTCTGTGACATTATGGAGGATACAAAATGGAGGCCAGACATGGCAAAACAGTTACTGCAAGGAGAAAAAACAGGAAAAAGAGAGAGACATTTTCTTCCTGCCGCTGCTCATGGTGATATCTTCCCAAGGAACTGTTGGAGAATTTCTTCTTCACCAGTAAATTTTTGGTGAAATGGAGCTGCAATTTCAAGATGACAATTTTCACCCAAGTGCAAATGCATTTTTATTTATTCTTTTTTTGGGGGGTGGGGTAGGAAAGAGAGACTGCACAATACCATTAGTCTTTGCTGGGTGCAACAAATCCTTAAGAGTTTTTGTTCAGTATAAAACGTTTGTCTCTAGTAAGCACCCACCATGCAGGTGGATGCATTAAATATGTTGTAGATTGAGCCGAGAGGAAGAAAGATTAAAAATGGAAAGGGCTATAATACGACAGGGAAATCTAGCAATTGGAAAGGGAAAATGTAAGACCTATAATTCTCACATGCCACCAGAAGAGGGCTCTCCTGGGCTTTCATGCCTCTAAGAAGAGATTTTACTCTTATTTCCCATGGTAGCATTTCCAAGGCATACCGTAAATCAAACACAAATGAATAACCTTTGATTTATCATTCCTAATGGAGATGTACATCACATTGATGTGTCATCACATTTCAACACTGGCCATTATGATGCCAATCATACTGTAATTCTCCTCCATGTCATAATCGGCGATGAAGATGTACATTTTCTATTCAGCACAATTAGATTTCCTTGTTACTTTAATGTTAGCTGAGGGCATATGACAGCCATACCTGCTCAAACCATTTCTAGCGCTTTCTGGTTTGTGTGATGAACAAATCGTAGTCATTTCCTCGTTCTGGGGTGTTTGTGCACCGAAAAGTCACCTTGGCTACAACAAGGGAAGAAAAAAGAATTCACTGGCAGATGCTTAGCTCTCTGATATTAACTAGGTATTTTATTCTATTTTTTATATAACATACAGTACGTATGTCACCCTATAACAAGAAGTTCTGTGGGTGGTTTACAACATTAGTAAAAGAAATTAAAAGGGACGTGGGTGGTGCTGTGGGTAAAACCTCAGCGCCTAGGACTTGCTGATCGTATGGTCGGCGGTTCAAATCCCCGCAGCAGGGTGAGCTCCCGTCGTTCGGTCCCAGCTCCTGCCCACCTAGCAGTTCGAAAGCACCCTTAAGTGCAAGTAGATAAATAGGTACCGCTTTCTAGCAGGAAGGTAAATGGCGTTTCCGTGTGCTGCGCTGGTGCAGGCTCACCAGAGCAGCTTCGTCACACTGGCCATGTGACCCGGAAGTGTCCTCGGACAGCGCTGGCCCCCGGCCACTTAAGCGAGATGGGCGCGTAACCCCAGAGTCGGTCACGACTGGCCCGTACGGGCATGGGTACCTTTACCTTTACCTTTAAAAGAAATTAAACTCGAAACAAAACATAAAAGCACAAAATCCAAAATTATATAAATACAGCGATAGCAAACATTCATGACACCCCAAAATGAAAACACAGATTTAAAAACTGGACGTCTCAGGCTAGGTGAACAGACAGGTCTTCCTAATTTATATACACACAAAATACTCTTGGGATGTATTCACATAACTTCAAATTGTCTTTAAGATACATGAAGGAATTAAAATAATTTTCCAGCTGTCTAGGTAGTAAAACTATTATCTGTTTGCTGAGTCTGCACAGTCTCAGATGTTTTCTATCTTCTCCCACATGGATCAATTTGCAGAGTAGCATTCCCCCTCGCCGCCTTCTGACATTCTGAACAAAATTCACTGTGTGGCCAAAGTAGCCTGCTTTGATTTTGCAGTGCAATTGTAACCAGCTTTGAAATACATGAGCCTTCCCATAAGTGAGCCATGCCATTTACAGGTTAAAAAGAAATTGAGAAGGTACTACTATTTAAAGGTAAAGGTAAAGGTACCCCTGCCCGTACGGGACAGTCTTGACAGACTCTGGGGTTGTGCGCCCATCTCACTTAAGAGGCCAGGGGCCAGCGCTGTCCGGAGACACTTCCGGGTCACGTGGCCAGCGTGACATCGCTGCTCTGGCGAGCCAGAGCCGCACACGGAAACGCCGTTTACCTTCCCGCTGGTAAGCGGTCCCTATTCATCTACTTGCACCCGGAGGTGCTTTCGAACTGCTAGGTTGGCAGGCGCTGGGACCGAGCAGCGGGAGCGCACCCCACCGCAGGGATTCGAACCGCCGACCTTTCGATCAGCAAGCCCTAGGCGCTGAGGCTTTAACCCACAGCGCCACCTGCGTCCCAGTGTACTACTATTTAGCCACAGAGTAAAGGCCACAGTAGAAAACATCTTCCTTAGCAGTCTGAACAGTACCCAAACTTTGCTTTCAGATGGGTTATGGAAGATGTACTCCAAGAACTTATGGAGGGCCACAGGTTCTTCATCCTTGTCTTAGAATGGACAGGTAGGTGTTGTGGGCTTCATCACGCACTCTCTCTTTTAACCTTTCTCTCTTGTATGGAAAGATCTGGGCTTGCCCAGAAAAGCAGCTCAAAAATACAGTTAACACAAAAATTCTGCCAGACTACTGAATTCAACTAGAGAGAGCTGGGACACTGTGCATGATGCCAAGCTGAAAGCATTCTCCATACTTGAATGCAGTTGAGAACAAACCTGGAATCAGCCCAACAGAAGGTCGCCAGGGACTGATTTCATGCCTGGTGTATTCAGTAAACATGCAGTAAGCAAGCACTAACCTGGGAAAAAGCAAATGTGCCAAGCAGCCCTTGGTGTGCTATTCCAACAGAAGGAATTTGTGTTAAAACAAACCGAGATTCCAGCACTGTAGGAACCGATAGGAATTGCCTGTCGAGCTAGTATGATTGTATGTTGTCTGGTAAGGGAAAGTAAAGGTCTTTAAATGTCAGTGGCAGCCTTCTGGCTTCAGTCAGGATACATGCAAAATGGGTCAGCAATTAGCCACAATTCTTCTTCATACTGTATATATTTGATTTACACCCTACACATCATCAGAAGGATCTTATCAATGACAGATCCACAAGTTATAGCAACAAGGAAACAACAAGCAGAAGAAAAGTATGCTTCAGAGGAAGCCAGATGTGGAAGTACCGTACATGTATAGATTAGAACATCAGGGATTGTATTTAGCAAAATATTTGCACTAGTGCAATGATTAGCGTTAGCATAATGTGATTTTCCCCCCTCCCATCCCCCCAGGTGCATCTCCAGATCTACTCTGGAAGTTCCCCCAGCCATCCAGAGTAGATTTGGGAGTTCCAGGGGAGGCGAACACATTGCATTGCACAAGGAGAAATCCTTGTGCCGTTGGGACATTCTCCTTAGTACTACATTGAATACAACCCTAGATATGTAAAATAATTGCCTTCTGGCATTTGACATCATTTGTGCTCATAAGGATGATCAAGCCAGAATTTTGCATTTACAGTGGTACGTCAGGTTAAGTACTTAATTCGTTCCGGAGGTCCGTACTTAACCTGAAACTGTTCTTAACCTGAAGCACCACTTTAGCTAATGGGTCCTCCTGCTACTGCCGCGCTGCCAGAGCACGATTTCTGTTCTCATCCTGAAGCAAAGTGCTTAACCTGAAGCACTATTTCTGGGTTAACAGAGTCTTTAACCTGAAGCATATGTAACCTGAAGCGTATGTAAACCAAGGTGCCACTGTATATAGCAGTTAAAAATTGAAAGCATTTTATGCACACTTTATTGTTCAGATACTTACAACCTCTGTGTAAAGTAGGTCAGCATTATTATGTGAGATTTACTGGGCTGGTTATTATGTTGCCCGGATGAAGCCAAAAGGAAGTCGCTTCTTCACACAGCACATAATTAATTGAAGGAAGTTGCCACCAGAAGATATGCTGGCGATGATGACAACCAGTTTAGATGACCTTAGAAGGGGAGAATAGAACAAATGATCTTTTCAATTCCAGCTGCTGAGGGGAAGGTTGTGACCCCTATGCCTTGCTTCTCAGCTTCCCAGAAGAATCTGATTGGCTACTTTAAGAAACAGCATGCTTCTCTAGCAGCAGCCTTCCCCAACTTAGTGCCTTTCAAATGACTACAGCCCTCATCATCCTTGACCATTGGCCATTCTGGCTGGTGTGATTAGGAGCTGTAGTCCAAAACATCTGGAGGGCACTGGATTGAGGAAGCCAGCAAAACATCACCTGACTATCTTTTTCAGGCTGGTAGCAAAGTACATAGGATCACAGGACCTTATATTGAGTCCATGAAGATCAGTATTTTTTATACTGACTCTCCAGAATTTCAGGCAGAGGTCTCTCCTAGCCCTACCTGAAGATGCTGGAGATTGAACCCGAGATCTTCTGCATGAAGAGAGCTTCTACCTCTGAGCCAGAGCCCTTTGCCAGTACAGTGGTACCTCGGGTTAAGAACTTAATTCGTTCTGGAGGTCTGTTCTTAACCTGAAACTGTTCTTAACCTGAAGCACCACTTTAGCTAATGGGGCTACTGCACAATTTCTGTTCTCATCCTGAAGCAAAGTTCTTAACCCAAGGTACTATTTCTGTGTTAGCGGAGTCTGTAACCTGAAGTGTATGTAACCTGAAGCATATGTAACCCGAGGTACCACTGTAATGGAACAGCTTCCCTCGTTGAATGTCTGCCTACATAGAACTGTTAAATACATAGGAATCTGGGCAGAAAAGAAAAAGGTGGGCAGAAAAAAAAAAGGTAGACAGAATTCCCATGCTGGGCTATCAATCTTCTAGCCTTCTTCTCCCTCTCCGTCTCTCCTGTCAAGCTATATTCCCTGTGAGAGGCTGTACTGCCTTATCTTTTGCCCAGTCTGGAAGAGCATCTTGCAGTGAGCAAGCGAGCATGACTGCCCTCTTCTGAGACACAGAAGCACTGTGCCAGGTGCGTAGACTGCAGCTGCAGCCAGGCTGCACATCCATAATTGTTTTCAGCAAATGATCAGCGCCTGCTTTCAAAGTAGGCATTAAGCATCTTTTCTGTCCACTCCTCTGCGTCTGCAAAACAAGATGGATATGTAAATCTAAGCCCAGGAAGAGAGTGAATGTGTGCAAAGAGGTGGAGGAAAAAACACAGGAAGCCGAGGGGTCTAGTGGGGGTGGGTGGGAATAATTGGACTACAGGTTAATTTAAAATATAACAACAGACACTGGTCACCTTTCCCCCAATAAAACATGGGACTGCCACGGTGATCATTTTGTGTAATCCATTCAAAGGAAATATTTAGACTTGAAGCATAATCTAATCTTCACCTTTTCTTTAGCTGCTGGTGCTTTTTGGAATTTGCCAGAGGTTACAGAGCTGGATTTTCAAAAGATCAGCATTAATCCCTGAGTGACAGGAGTGACTTCTTAAGAAAATGTTAAATGCTATGGGAGGGAACTAACTTGGTGCAGTAGAGCAGGTCCCAACAGCTGAAGTTCCCCATTGTGTCCATCCAGCTGTCCCCCTAACCAGCTGTGTGTGTGTTATCTCGCTGTGTACACAGTATAACATTATATAATGTTTCTCTCTGTATGTGTGTGTAGGGAGAGGAGAGAGAGAGAGAACTTCTATCACCTCTTTGAGTAGCTTCTCAGGGTGGTTTGTAAGCAGTTGACACCTATGTCAGTGGATGGAGCCCAAAACAGAGACCTCTTGTGATCTGCTTGCTGGGCACTTAAGAGGACAAAGTCATTCACCTCTACAGTGGTACCTTAGGTTAAGAACAGTGTGGTTTAGTGGTTAAGAGTGGTAGACTCGTAATCTGGGGAACCGGGTTCGCATCCCCGCTCCTCCACATGCAGCTGCTGGGTGACCTTGGGCTAGTCACACTTCTTTGAAGTCTCACAGCCTCACTCACCTCACAGAGTGTTTGTTGTGGGGGAGGAAGGGAAAGGAGAATGTTAGCCGCTTTGAGACTCCTTTGGGTAGTAAAGCGGGATATCAAATCCAAACTCTTCATAATTTGTTCTGGAGGTCTGTTCTTAACCTGAAACAGTTCTTAACCTGAGATAGCACTTTAGCTAATGGGGCCTCCTGCTGCAGCAGCAGAGTAATTTCTGTCCTCATCCTGAAGCAAAGTTCTTAACCCGAAACCCGAGGTACTATTTCTGGGTTAGCAGAGTCTGTAACCTGAAGCATCTGTAATCCAAGGTACCACTGTATAGGAAGTTTGATGCTACAGTTGATGGATCTCTGATTAAAGATTCCAGTGTCTTTCTTTATGGGATAAGTTTCAGTTTTTGCAGCCTGATTGAGAAGGTACCCCAGGCCCCTTGCCCTTCATGGCTCATTAAAGCAAGCATGGCTGGATGTGTCCAGGATGCGGTGCTTGGCACTTTGAAGGAGTCAGTAGTGTGGTTACCCCTGGGGAAAAAAGGAAAAAAACCAGCACCCTGGACCTGACAGCATTGAACAACTACTGCCCAGTTGCAAATACTACATTTTGGGGCAGGGTGTTCAAGAGGGGTTTTGTGGAGCAGTTGCAGACCGTTTTGGAGAAAGCCAGTTATCTAGACCCATTTCAATCGGGGTTCAGGACTGGAATAGACTTCAATCACCTGGGTGAATGACCAGGTGGAATGTAACCCCCCTTCTCCCACTTGATCTCTCATTTTAATATCAGTAATATCACAGTATCCTCCTAGATCATCTACTGTAGTGACTGGGGCTGATGGGAGTTGTAGTCCAAACATCTGTAGTTGGGACAGGCCGCTATAGAGAACCTTACAATGCCCACTTTTGTCAAGGCTAATGCAGGTTCCCTATTCCTAATTCCCAGTTCCTTATTGGAAACAGAGCTTCATGAGCCAACCCTTAACGTGAATGAACTGAAGTTTGTATGACCCCATGACCTGAAGACTGTCCTAACAAGATTTGTCTCCCTTTCAGAGCACTTCTTTTGTGCCATGTACCTTTTGACACATTATTCCTCCAGCACAGGTGATATGGAATCAGATGCTGGAAACCAACTTTAGCATCATTCATTTTTGTTCATGCAGGAGAGAAGGCAGTTTAACCACAAATATGCTTCTGTGCTAGGATTGAGCTGCCTCTGTTCCGACATATGCACTTGACTGCCTTTCGGAAGCATTAACATTTGCTTTCTGCTCACTTTCCTGGTTTAATTCCAAAACATTATGGGTCCCTTTCCCTCTTTCCCTCTGCCTTTCGTTTGCTGGCTTTCTTCCTTTGATGGGTTAGCCTCCCATTCACCAGCCCTGCCCCCAGTGCTGTCTCTCTGTCCTATCTTCTGATTCCTTTTTCTCTTTGGGTGGGGAGCAAGCAGCCCTGGCAAGGAATGTTTTGCTTCCTGCTGCGCTCAAACAGTGAGCGCTGCCAGACAGCGAGGCCCTGATCTAACAGGAAATCACATTCTCTATTCAGCCAAGCACTGGAGGGGCTGTGATTAGCACGCTGAGAACAACCAGAGTGCTGCAGATTGCGGTTCCCCCACAGGAACAGCAGATGGGGGGGGGGTAGGGAGGCAGATGGGTTTCTATCTGGGATGTGTGCTGCCTTTGATTGCCTCCTGCCTCCTGTTGTGTGACTAAATTCATACCTTGTGGAGGCAGAAGGAGTGTGTGACCTTATGCTTAAGGGATCTTGGAGACAGGGAGAGACCTGGATTCCCCTCTTCCAGAGAAGTCATTAACCAGTGGAACCAAGGAAATCCATCAAGGAGTTTCGGCAAAGCCACTACCGATATCAGGAGGTGGTGGGGTTGCGGGGCTCACGCCCCCAACTACAATCTCGCGGGGCTGGCGTCAGCCCCACGGGACTCAGGGATTTCCCCTCTCTCATCAATATTCATCTCCCTCGGCGCCAGCCAATCGGCTGGCACTAGGGGCGGGCTTACCAGGGGCTCTTAAGGTCAGGGCAGCCCCGGCTCGCCCCTTTTCCTTCTCACAGCAGCTGCGGTTTTTTCCCACCTACCCAACCTCTAGGTTTGTATTCGGACTTTGCTATGGGCTTCGGCTGGTCGCCGCAAGGGGCCTGGTAGGAGTTTTTCCATTTGGCTAATTGGCTGCATTTTGAAGCCACTTGGTTTTTTCGCCTACCTCGTAGCAAAACGTCACAACTCCTTGGTTTTGGCGGTTAGGCATTGGCAGGGGTATTGTTATGCAAATGAAGTCGGGGGGGGGGAGGAACGCCATCACCTCCCCCAAATCTTGAAGGGTAGTTCGTTAAAGGACTCCGGGGGGCGTCGCCTCGTCCGAAACCTACGGAGGCTAGGGCCTAAAGCGCGCCCCCGAGCGGTAACCCCTCGGGGAGCGCCTAGGGATGTGCATCTCGGGGGCTCCCCCTGGTGGTGTTTAACCCCTTCCCGGTTAGACCGGTTAGTCTGTTAGGGCAAATGCCTAAAGCCAATACCGCTCTTACCTGTAATCAATAAAGTTGTGGCCATTTACGCCCATTAACCTTCATTCTGGTGTCTGGTGTCTTTATTACTCCAACTGTGGGAGGGAGCGGGAATTGCCACGCAATTACAGTATTTGATTCTATATTGGATAGTTAGTATCCGCTTTTTGCTACAATTTTATCGACTGTTTTTCTGAGCCTCTTTGCTGCTGTGTATGTATGGTGCCTGTGTCAATGGGCATTGTCCTGGCCTTAGTTAGAGGCTGTGGTGGGGACTTGGGATTCTGGGGGAGTCGTTTAACTGCCCCCCATTCCAGGTTTTAACAATACTGACTGGCAGCTGCTCTCCAGGGTATCAGGCAGGCGTCTCTCCCAAACCTACCTCAAGATGCTATGGACCGAACCTGGAAGCTCTTGTGTTTCATTTATTTTCATTTATTGTTATATTTAGATCCCACTTTTCCTCCAAAGAGTGCCAGGTGGAGTACATCGTTCTGCCCTCCCCATTTTATACTCCCAACAATCCTGCAAGGTAGGTCAAGCTGGCAGATAATGGCTGGGTCTAGGCACGTCAAAGAAGCGAATCAGTTGAACACATTGTAAACTCATACAGGGAAATCCGGTAGGGAAAGACGTCACTCCACAGCGCCATCTGGTGTCACAATGTTATATCGCATATAAAACACATATAAAATGCTTTTTTCTTTACCAATCTAGCTGAGTCCAATGACTGGCCCAAAGTTACCCAGTGAGTTTCATAGGTAAGCAATTATTTGAACCCTGGGCTCCAAGGTCCTGTTGTAATACTCTAGCCATTACACCATACTGTCCTTGCAAAGGAAATTTTCTACCACTGAGTTAAGGGACTTCTCTGTTGACACCTTTTTCTCTCTCTTTTGCTTGGCTCCTGCTACCTATTATTGTTAAATTTCAACCAAACCATGCTCAAGGTGTCTAGCATTCAGCATAATAAGGGGTGTGAGAGTTGTTATTCCGTTTACAGAGCTACAACTTCCAGAGTGGCTTAATAATCAATCCCTCTTCCCAGAGAACTCTGGAAATTGTAGCTTCTTTAAAGGGAAGAGAGGTCCCCTAATTCTCAGCACTTTTAATAAACTTCCATTCCCAGGATTTTTTGGGGGGAATCAATGATTGCTGAGGTGGGATCATAGTGCTTTAAATGTTTGAAGGGTTGTCTTGTTCAAGTCCCTAAGAAGAAAGACCAGGAGGGGCTTTGAAGCTGTCAATCACCAGTGAGCACCTAGAAATAACATGGTGCAGGTACACCTGGATGCAATCTTTCCACTTGGGTGAGATGTATTGTATTTCTATTTAAATTAAAGCAATTGTTTCTAAATGTGCATCTATGCATCTAAATGAACTTATGCAAATTTTACACACATCTATGTCATCTGTTATGTTACTGATGTGAAATTGGCCACCCTACTAAGCAGTAATCTAATTATAAGACTGAACCAAATGAATAAACACATTAAGCTACCTGTAGTTATGCTCTGGCTCTAGTAATGCAGTTAAGTAATTTCAGCCTCTGAATGAATCAGCTGTCGGACAAGACTTTAGAGGGATCAGCATGTTGGAGGGTTCAAACTGTAGCTACTGTAACACTGAAACATGGGTGACTTTCAAATACATATATGGGGGTAGGGTGGAATCAGTCATATCCTCCCTCCCCCCAAAAAGAAAGAAATCGATTTTTTAAATTTACTATTGTAGCCTTATTTATAGTCCCTTCCTGGCCTGGTATACCTTCCACAAAATGGTGCAATGAATCTTCCTTGTTTTCACTTCTTTCAATTTCATCTCATATGAATTTATGACCCTTCATATGTGTGATTTCAGAAGACTGTGTCTTATGTGCATGTGTGAAACCCCAGGAGCGATCGGAAGACTGCTGCATGGGTGTTGTAAGGGCAGCCCCTCTACAACACCTGTGCAACAGAGAACACATTGTAGGGGGGGATTTGTGGCTGTGGGGTGGCCCAGGGAAGCCCAGCTATGGATTTTCATAGAACCAAAGAATTGGAAGGGACTGCGAGGATCATCTTTCTAGCCCAGCCCCCTGCAATGTAATAAAACCATCCAACCAGCTGGGAAAAGATAGCAATCTGAAATGCCTGAGCAAAATAAAAAGGGTTTTACCAAGTGCCAAAAAGAATACGTGTTTGCATGCATTTACACAAAGTGTGTAAAGTACCTGAGATTTCATGCCAATACATCATGTAACAAGTTTTGCTGACATTCCCCCCACACACACACACAGAGAGAGACACAAAACTGAAATATGCCAGACATTGCATATTTCAGATGTTATTGTTCTGCTTTGGGGCGGAGGTTTGCCTGTTTTCTTTGAGGAAAAGAAAATGAAATGAAAGGGTTGGCTTTGCGGTGTTTTATTTTTTAAAAAAACCACTTTCCATTTTACTGTTTTCCTCTAGAGGATGCTGTTTCGCTACAAATGAAAAATGTCTATAAATATCAGCTTTATATCAGCCAATCCCATTTATATCTCAATCCATATCAGCCAGTTATGACTGCAGTGAAAATGATAAAGGAATGGGGAAATGTAACGGGCTCTGCATTTTATAGGAAATTGAACAGTCTATATTGATACACATATCTGGTAGTGAATAAACAGTGGGAATAGATTTAGGGGTCAGGGAATTAAAAGGGAGGGTCTGTGATTTAGCTAGCGATCTAAACACAGGGTTCTGATCACTGGTGGAGGAAGAGGGAGGCAAGGGGAGCGAATCGCCCCCGGTACCACGATCCCGGTGGTGGGGTGCCATCGCGGCTGCCCCCGCGCACTGGGCACCAAGCCCCCACAGGTGGTGCACCATGCCCCTGGGATGCGCACCAGCCATGCCCCCGCCTGTTCTCCATCTCTGGTGCCAGAGCATGAAGCTCCACCGCTGGTTCTGATACAGCTAGGGTGGTCAGATGCTAAAGTGAACTGGATTCATACACCTTTAAGAATTGTGCAGAAGAGGGTTTGTTTAACATACACACCCATTTCAGTCAGCATACAGTTTACCAATAGGTCTAGTAGTCAAAGTATCCATTAAACAGCTCCCTTATGAAGGTTCCTAGGGCTGGAGGGGTGGGGCAACATAGATGAAACTAACCATCTCCTGGTGGCAACCACAGAGTTCCCCCTCAGAGTTCTTTCTCTGGGAACAGCTTCCTTGCGAAGGACCTCATCCCTTCCCAGTTTATGCGAATAAGCTTTTAAAACTTGCAGAAGGAATCAGATGTTTAAAAGTAACCCTTCTGTGATCAGTAGGGTAGCCAGATGGGACAGAAGACAGGGTTCCTGCACTTCTAATAGTTGTGCGAAAGAGGGAATTTTAGCTGGCAAAGCTTGAACGATGCGCCTGCTGAAATTCTCTCTTCTTTGCGCAGCTATTAATAGGTGCCATAGACCCATCTCCCATTGCATCTGGCCACCCTGTGTGATCAGCTGGGTCAGCATCTTCATGAAACCCCATGGCTGATCATTATGAATAGAGGAAGGAGGTGTCAGGAGCTCAGCCTGCACTCAAGTAGGACCCTGGCAGAGACACATGCCCGACTGACATGTTCTCTTCCTCCTGGTCTTTCGTTTGGGAGCTTCATGAGCTTTCTTTAGCCTGAACATCACAGCGACCGATGCCAACTGATACCAACACACTTAGGGATCCGCAGAGTTTGCGCATCATGTGCGTGACAGACCTCAGCAACTCAGCATTTTGGCTAATCTACTTTATTTACATATAAAAACACACAGAGCACTGCAACATGGCTCCCTCTCTCTCTAGCATCAGACAGCAAAGAACAAAGGACAATAGTCCCACTTCACAGAACACAGTAACACAAACATCCTGTCTCCATCACTTCCTACTCTGTGGAGTCAAAACATATATCGTCATGTGAAAGACAAAAATCCCATGACTGCAATCACGGAGCAGGAATTCTAAAAGGAAGAACCACTTGTTGTCAGTGGGGATAGTTCTGTACAGAGCTGTGATGATGTGAATGGCATTGATATATATGGGGCTGCCTTGTTGCACCATCTTTTGACCAACTTTTTCAAATCATTGGACTTCAGCAGTATATCCGAAATAGCTGCAAGCATTTTGTATCAATTCTAAAGAAATGAAAATGTTTGGAATTCTAACTGTGGGATGGGAGAATGTGTGTTTGAGAAGAAAGAAAACTGAAATATACTCAGAGTAGAACCATCAGTTTCATGGAGTTTATTTCAGTTGTAATGAAAAACAGTTGGTCATCGGGTGTGTCTCTGTCTCTGTGTTTGCCACCCAGGCCCCAGGCTATATATCTTTTATTTACACCCTAAGTCACACCTGATAGGCTGGTTCAAACTTCCCTTCTGTAGCCAGATTGGATGGCTCCAACGGCCAATCATATTACTACATTCTAAAATCCTACCTGCCTCTTATTCTAGGATTTAAAGCTCCAGCCAACAACAGTATCCTGAGGTATTAGATAACTTTCAACCAGTCACAAATAATATAATAATACTAAAGGTCTGTTCCAGGTATTCTGGAGAAAGCAGAGTATCTAGATCCATTCCAGTATGGCTTCATGTCTAGTTTTGGCAGTGAAGCTGCCTTGTTCACCTTGACTGATGACTTTTAGTGTGACAGGAAAAAGTGAAGTGTGAATTAGTGAGTTCTCCTTGAGGTCTTTCCTAAAAGCTCTGGACTTTAAAATTAGAACAGGTCTACATATTTCCTTCAGCATACCCCAGTCACTTTCTCATGTTCATTTTCCAGATTTTCAGTCACCGAAACGCCATTTACTGCATGACAACGCCCTTTTTCCGTGGACAGTTTTTTAAAAATTCAGGTTCTGATATCCAATGCTATTGAGAAAATTACATTGGGTGGGCAGGATTGATCTGTGCTGCACATTATAGCCATGACAGGCAAATTAGCATGCAGAGGATGTTTCCAGTACTGTCCACATGATGTCAGTAATATGCTGACCATCACAACATAGGTGCTACTTGGAATCTTTTGAACAAGAGCCGGTTCCCTGAAAATAAAAGATAGAAAAGCGACATTCACTGTGACTGCTGTTTGACTGGTGAAATTCAAATTCATATTTCGATGTCTATTTGGAATCAGATTCTGATCCTGAAGTTAAAAAAAAAATTAAGAAACCACTTTCTATTCATTTAAAGCAGGGCTGTGGTGTAGTGGTTAGGAGCGGTAGACTTGTAATCTGGTGAACCGGGTTTGCATCTCCACTCCTCCCACATGCAGCTGCTGGGTGACCTTGGGCTAGTCACACTTCTCTGAAGTCTCTCAGCCCCACGCACCTCACAGAGTGTTTGTTGTGGGGAAGGAAGGGAAAGGAGAATGTTAGCCACTTTGAGACTCCTTCAGGTAGTGATAAAGTGGGATATCCAATCCAAACTACTCTTCTTCTTCTTCTTCTTCTTCTTCTTCTTCTTCTTCTTCTTCCTCTTCCTTTTGCCCAAGCAGATTTGGGGCAGTGTGACTGGTTCCCCTGCCCTGGACACCACCGGGTTTCACATCTATGGCACAATGCACGAGCAGAATGAAAGGCAAGTGGCCGAGGGCATTAGATTTTGGCCTTGCACAGGGTGCCACTGAAATCTGGAAGGCCAAAGTCTGCCCCTGACCCAAGAGCCACATTCACCCTTGGTCAGTCCTCCGAGGGCTGCATGTCAGCAATAGGTGTAATCACCTAACACCATCTCACACACACTGCTGACAGGTGCATCACACAAAGATGTAGAGGACACACACATCTAGTCCAGCATTTTATGCAAGTTTGGTCATGTCCACAGAGCTGAAGATGGCAGGATTTCCAAGGATGTGCTCTACAGGGAACTGGCTTCAGGAGCCAGGCGCATCGGAAGGCCAACTTGGCATTGAAAAGATTTCTGCAAATGAGACACGAAGGCTGGCAACATCAATTCTGCCATGTGGGAGTCCTTTGCAGATGACCACAGTGCCTGGAGAAAGACAGCCAGGCCACAGCAGTGACCAGAGGAGGAATGACCTCTGGGAAGAGCACAGAGAGAAGAAACACCATGGAGCATCTTCAGCAGCGAAACCGGATGCCTTTATCTGCCCCAGCTGCAACAAATCATGTCTCTCCTATATCAGTTTCTACAGCCACAGCAGGCGTTGTGACTCTTCAAAGGTTTGACTTCACCCCCAAAGGTGCACTCCTCTGTTGCCTCACAAAATAGGCAACAACATAATTACGGGTCTATTCATGTAGGAACAATATTTTAAACATTCCTGTTTCATTCAGTGTCATCTTCCTTTTTTCATATTTTAAGTTCAGGGCACATAAAAGATGGAACAGCCAAATGAAAGTAAAAGTAAAAAAGATTCAAATCAACCAGATCTATTGAAAGACAGAAGGTAAAGACTGCTCATGTTCTCAATTACACAATTGTGTACACAATGTACACACTTACATAAGTCACAGGATTATACTACAACAATATACTACAAAGCCCTTCATGGCCTAGCACCCCCCTACCTATAGGACCGCCTCTCCTGGTATGCCCCACGGAGAGCCTCAAGATCCATAAATAGCAACACCCTAGTAGTCCCGGGCCCTAAGGAAGTTAGATTAGCTTCAACCAGAGCCAGGGCCTTTTCAACACTGGCTCCGGCCTGGTGGAACGCTCTGCCTCATGAGACCAGGGCCCTGCAGGATCTGATTTCTTTCCGCAGGGCCTGTAAGACAGAGTTGTTCCACCTGGCCTTTGGCTTGGAGCCAATTTGATTCCCTCCCCCTCTTTCTTTTTCATTTTTCCTTTCTCCTCCTGTGATGAGGCTGCATTTTAATATTTTAATGTTTCAATATTTTAATTGTTGTATTTTAATCTTGTTCTTAAGTTGTATTCATTCAACTTGTTTTTATTATTGCTTGTTAGCCGCCCTGAGCCCGGCCTTGGCTGGGGAGGGCAGGGTATAAATAAAAATTACTATTATTATTATTATTATTATTATTACAACAAAGGTATATTTAGCCCAGCATCCTGATTCACAAAGTGGCCAACCAAACACTCCCCATAAACCTAGCAACAGGGTATAAAGACAATTTTCTGAGGTTTCTTGGTTTAAGTACAAATTATCTTCTTCCCATGCTGTTACCCCCAGAAACTAGTATTCAGAAATTCAATTTTGTTCACAGCCATGGATTGACCTATCCTCCATGAATTCAATTAAGCCATGATTGCATCATGCAGAAGCAGACTTAGTAAGTTAATTATGTGTTGTGAGAAGAAATTCTTCCTCAAGCCGTTATCACTTGATCAATTGCACTAGATACATAACTACGTGTTGCTGTATTATGGATGGAGAGGAAGAAAATTATTTACCCTTTCCACACACTGTGCATTTTTTTATTATTGTCTATAGACACCACTCGAATTAGATTCTGGTTAGGGGAGAAGTTGTGGACTCAAAGGCTTTGGCAAAAGAGTAGAATTTTATTTTATGTCATTATAACAAACATATTGACACAATAAATCTTATTTGGGAATACTTTCCTTCTTGTATTGCTGAGCACAGTCATATTCTACATGCATTTGCTTTGAACATAATTTCTCAAGAAAGAACAATTAGGTACTATAACAAAATGCATCAGAGTCTTTGCAACCGCTCTTGATTTTTAGTGGATGGCTCATGAATTCCAAGAACCTTATAGATTGGACAGTAAAAACAAAAAGAGCTGTTGAACTCTATCCAAAGCTGTAATACAGAGGAGTGAAAACCACAATATCTGCTTTAAAATTAGATCTCTTTTTTATTATGCTGTCTAAAGTCTTACAGAAAACCAATTTTACAAATGCTTCCAAATTGCAGTGCTTATGTAAAAGGTGTATACATTTTTAGTATTTTGAAAACCTAAAGAAAAAAAGGGTATGCAATGGGAAGGTGGAATAACAACAAACAGGAAAATATGGTTTAACTTTGCAAAAAAACAAAGGCCTAGGCTGAGGTGTTTTGTTTCAAAATGTTCTAGGTATGCCTGGCATCATGGTTAAATTTGAGACCAGATGCAGTCCCAGCACGTGTTGTTCAGCACGTGAACAAGATGCCTTTACTTTGATAATAAGTAGAGATCTTTGCAAATTGACGTAATCATAATAACATGGTAACCTAAGGAAAGCCTTGCAGGGTCATGACCCTCTGCAAGTGGTATTCTGAAGCATTTTGCCCAGGCTTCCTCAACCTCGGCCCTCCAGATGCTTTTGGCCTACAACTCCCATGATCCCTAGCTAGCAGGACCAGTGGTCAGGGATAATGGGAACTGTAGTCTCAAAACATCTGGAAAGCCGAGGTTGAGGAAGCCTGATTTTGCCTCTGAAACTACATCTACATCTTCTAGATCAGCATCAACTTCACCAACTTCCAAACTTTCAAAATATTCCAGAGCAGTTTTCAAGCGCAAAAGATGTATCAAAGTTTGCTTAATGCAGAAATAAGACAGAGCAGACTTTTCGATGAATACATGCAAAAGTGGCATGGTGTCATGCTTCTGCACCTTCCTTCCAAACAGCATGAGTCTTCGGGGAAAGAGGAGGACCCTGCAGCTTCCTCCAGTGCTGATGGAGTTACAGGGGAATGAGCAAAAATCAATAGCTGACTAGTTCAGTGGGTGCTTCAGGTTTCCAGGAGATGCAAGTACAGTGGTACCTCTGGTTATGTACTTAATTCATTCCAGAGGTCCGTTCTTAACCTGAAATTGTTCTTAACCTGAAGCACCACTTTAGCTAATGGGGCCTCTCGCTGCTGCCGTGCCGCTGGAGCACAATTTCTGTTCTCATCCTAAAGCAAAGCTCTTAACCCGAGGTACTATTTCTGGGTTAGCGGAGTCTGTAACCTGAAGCGTATGTAACCCGAGGTATCACTGTAGAGTCTGGTTTTGTCAAGTCAAGGCTAGGGAAAGGGAGGAAATAGCTCAGTCTTCTGTAGCCTGATTCAGTGTTCTCACACTTTATGTGGGTTGGAATGCAACAATCAGACTCTATACACTTCTCTGGATTCTGTGAGACAACTGATTGATTGATTGATTGATTGATTGATTGATTGAATTTATATACCACCATATACCTGGAAGTCTCAGGGCAGTTGACAGAAAAGATCACAATATATAAAATCAAAATAAGAACAATAACCCAATAAGACCCTCCCCCCCCAAAAAAGAGTCACATTTTAAAAGTGTCTAGGATGTCGGCTTCCGTTCCAAAGAGTGCACACAAGCAATTATTTTATGTGACGATAAATGCATACAAAATACATATTTTACAGGAAAGGTTCATGCAAAATTTACCTACAGATTTTTCATGTGGTTTTTTTCATATAGACAATCTACAAAAATTAAGACTGAGGACCTGTGAACTTGACATGGAACAAGCTTCAGCTAGTTCACCAATCCCTGGTCAAGGCAGGTAAAGTCAAGGCAAGTCATGGCAGGCAAGGTCAGAATACAGATACCGTGCAGTCAGGAGCTCTTGTACAGCAGCAGACAAAATCAGAACCTTGGATAGCTCCAAGTGGGCCCTGCTGGCTGAAGCTGTCTCCTACTAATGCAGCTGTAGGAAGATCTTCTGTCAGCAGGAAGGGATGGGGTTTACGTAGGTTGACAAGCCCTTTAGGGCTTATCCACTCTTATATTTTGTCCCACTCTGTCCAGGCACAGATCCCTTCTTAAAAGCTCTGTGTCCCAGTGTGTCTGCTTTTTGCCCAAGCTTTCCCTGTGAAAACCCACACTTTAGCACTCAATGGAAGCAATCGTCAATTTGGGTCTTCTGTGGATTGCTGTTTGCTCTGATCAAGTTTTAAAGAGTGGGTTTTCACGGGCTCCAGAGAGCACTGAGCTTAAAGTGCACACCGTGCCTGGAAAGAGCAGAGGAAAGGTAAGTGTAGACAAACCCTTAGTGCTGTTCCTCCCACTTGTCTGTAGGAGCTTGCTAGGTCTTGTAAAGGTTCTTCTTTGATTTTTGCAGTCTTTGACATTTGTGAGGCTGAGAACAAGGAGTTCCTGCAGGTGACACATTTTCTGACTTCAAGGATGGTGGTAGGCAGTGCTTTTTTCTGGGAATACTCAAGGGTAGGAAGTACCGACACACACACACACACACACACACACACACACACAAGTGTGGCACTTACTATAACAACTTCATAGCGAGTACCAGCACCTTGGCACTGGTGGACTGCAAGGTCCCCAAATACAGCAGAGTACTGATGATTCTCAATGAAACAGCCTGAGCCTTGTTTCCATCAGAGCCACCATACACTGCAATGTCACAAGAATTGGGGGGGTTACATCAGTAACCTACCTGAAAGTGCAGGAAGAAGTGGGGCAATAACATCAACTCTAAAGATGTTCAGTCATTTTTTTAAATAAATAAATAAATTGGGAAATGATATATAATGAATTGAAAAAAATGTTTAAAATGACATTTGTAAAGAAACCAGAAGCATTTTTGTTAGGGATTGTAGGATAAGACCTGCCAAGAAAAATATAGAACTTATTTTTGTATGCTACAGCAGCGGCAAGAGTCTTGTTAGCGCAAGGATAAAAGAATGAGGAAATTGCAACAAAAGAACAGTGGCAAGAAAAACTGATGAGCTATGCAGAATTGGCCAAATTGACATACAAACTGCATGATAAGGACAATTGTGACTTCAAGGAAGAATGGGAACTTTTTATAAATTACCTAAAAAGACAACAAAATGAACTGGACTCCTTGGCAGGTTTTGAATAAACATCCACAAATTTATTAGTTGAACACACAATAGATAAGGCAAGGATATGTACAATTTTATAACATGCAAAGAATAATATGTGCAAGGAAATCAGAGAGGGGAGCTGAGGGAAGTCCTCGGTGGGAGGGAGAGGGAGGGATGGGGGGTGATGGGGGAAATAATGTAATTGTTTCTTTGGACTGATTTGTTATGTTGAAATTGTTTAATAAAAATATTTTAAAAAATAAATAAAGATGTTCAGTCAATGAATTAGCTCTGAATTGTTAGCTCTGAAGCTACATTTAACTCGCTTGGCTCTGTACTGGACAGCTCCCCTGATTACCTGAACTTTCTGAGTCTTGATTTGATTTGTTTTGATTTACCTCTAACAGCAGCCACCATCTGGGATTACAGACCAGGGATCTTTGGTCACAAGGTGTAGCATCCTGTTAAATTTAGACCACAGAAAGATGAACATGAGTCCACTGAGGATGAAGGCAGATCTGTTACTATGAATGGAATGGGTTTCTTTTCAGCATGCCTCAAGGTTAGGCACTACTACGCTTTTGCTACTTATTGATTTGATTGAGCTTATTGTATTTATAGAGGGACGCAGGTGGCGCTGTGGGTTAAAGCCTCAGCGCCTAGGGCTTGCCGATCGAAAGGTCGGCGGTTCGAATCCCTGCGGCGGGGTGCGCTCCCGCTGCTCGGTCCCAGCGCCTGCCAACCTAGCAGTTCGAAAGCACCTCCGGGTGCAAGTAGATAAATAGGGACCGCTTACCAGCGGGAAGGTAAACGGCGTTTCCGTGTGCGGCTCTGGCTCGCCAGAGCAGCGAGGTTACGCTGGCCACGTGACCCGGAAGTGTCTCCGGACAGCGCTGGCCCCCGGCCTCTTAAGTGAGATGGGCGCACAACCCCAGAGTCTGTCAAGACTGGCCCGTACGGGCAGGGGTACCTTTACCTTTACCTTTATTGTATTTATATTTCACTTTTCATTCAAATGAATCTCAAAGTGGCTTACAGACAATAAATAACAATAGCATAATAAAGAAACGTATTTTCTCATGTTTACCTTACTTCCAATCTATCCTCACAAAAGCTCTGAGGGGAGTGTAAGGGGTCCCAAGGTTCACTCACTGAGCATGCTGGCTGAGCAGGTGGGATGTTCTATGTCACTTTGGGGTAGGAGATGTAGTAATTTCTAGGTGCCATATCTGATCTGTGAATTACACGAGGCCAACAACCATCCTTTACTCACACACCCGGTATAACCTTGTCATTCCTCCCTTCATCTGTCTTGTATTGTTTGCACCAGCCATTAAATGTTTGCTGTGTCTCTGCAAAGAGGCTCAAGGGATTGGAGTCAGTACATGGCAGAAGAAAAGATAACCCTTAACAACAATGGGGACAGCTGTCCAAGCCTTTCACATCACTTTAATTTTGAGAGCCAGAAAAATTAAAATTTGAAATATCTGCACCCTGCTGTGGGTTTAGACAACAGTTTAATTGCAAGAAATCTAAAGCTCATCAATGTAAGAGAACCTCTCAATCAGGGTGGATTTTTTTTCCAGGCCACATAGATCCATGGGCAACTTACCAGAGACTTTATACAAAGGCGGGTGGTGCTGTGGTCTAAACCACTGAGCCTCTTGGGCTTGCCAATCGGAAGGTCAGCAGTTCGAATCCCCGCAGGGGGGTGAGCTCTGTCGCAGCTCCTGCCAACCTAGCAGTCTGAATGCACACCAGTCCAGGGAGGTAACACTGTATCCATGTGCTCTGGTGTCCCGTTACACCAGAAGCGGTTTAGTCATGCTTGCCACATGACCTGGAAAGCTGTCTGTGGACAAATACCAGCTCCCTCTGTCTGAAAGCAAGATGAGCACTACAACCCCATAGTCGCCTTTGACTGGACTTAACCGTCTAGGGGTCCTTTACCTTTATTTACCTTCCAAAAGCAGACATGGCTGAGGTGGGAAAGTGGGTTTGGCCCTAAAGATGGAGGTGGTCAGGTAGGTGTCCTCTATTCCCTTTTCGGTCTTTCCTTCTTCCCATGTGACTCCTGCCTTTCCTTGCTGTCTGACAACCCACCCCTGGAAACCTTCAGATTATTCTGGGATACCCAACCCATGGTTATCCAGGGATGTCTCTACCCAACTCAAGTGATGCCCCAGTCTCCCTGCACCAAATTAGTCCAATTCAGCTTGAGACATGGCTGAATTCAGTGCAGAGTTACTTCTTTCTTTCTCTCCTGCAAAATCATTCTGTTGCCTACCAAATTACTCACCTTCATCCACTGTGCCCTGCCCCACCAGACCATATGTAGATGACAAATCACAGCAAACAGTTCTGTGTTTATTAGCCCTAAAATGATGTTGCAATGCTCAGTTCACTGAGATGCTGACTACAGCACTCTGGAAATATGTCTTTGGTTGGCTACAGCAACATGGGCAGCTACTGTCAGCAGCACTAGGGAACATTGTCAGTCTTCATTACCCATTAAATAGTGCTGCTTGCCCACTCTAACAATACAGACTTAAATCAACAAAGAGGGCTCCAAAACTGAGGGATAGCAGAGATGGAAATTCTCCTGTATTAACTGGAGGGTACTTGGGAAAGATCAGGGAAGGGGGTGGAAATCTGCAAGGGGGAAGCAAAAACCCCACCACTAAATTTGCCACAGAATATCAGGGGATTAATGTAATTCATTTACATAGATTGTACATTGACACAGAAATGCTGCCTGATGGATTACTTTATTAGCACAAAAGTCTACATAATTGATCTGCAATCGATTTCTGGAACTGTGGTTCAGAAAATGGATAGTTCTCATATAAATCTTGAAGAACAGCAAAATATTAACACACTAAAGCTGCAATCCTAAACCCACTTACCTGGTAGAAGTAAGTCCCATTGAATTCAATGAGCCTTAATTGTGAGTATATAGCAGTAGGGCTGCAGACTTATATAATGAGCAATAAGGAATGCAATTACTTTAGATCTGAAATTTACTGCAAATCATAATCCTTCCACTTGTGAACCAGTTTGAGGAACCAGTGGCACCTTATACAGAAGCTTTCTAGATCATTTCTTCCAAACCAAGCCCACACACATGCCATAATTTTAATTTCTTTTGAACTTTAATTGTTTTTTAGAATGTTCTGGCTTGGTTTTTAAATTGTGTATTTGTTTGCTGCCCTGGGCTCCTTGGGATTCTTAATCTGTTAAGAGTTTATTTTATCCAAGTCTTAAATTAATTGAAACTTGGCATTTGGAAGATCAAGGAAAATTAAAACAAAATCCTGGTAAGCCAAATCAAACTCTCCTTTCTGTGAGTAATGGCTGAGGTTTTCAGAGGAGGGATTTCAAAAACGTATTCAGGAGAGAAAGTTCTGCATTTAAAAGGACTATAACTTGTCTTGAGAGATTTGTTACCTTTGTGATGCTCAAAGAAATAATATTTATAAATGAGTTGCTGGGAAAATCCTATGGCAGGAATATCAAGTTGGAGACTTGTTCTTTCCGCTTCCACCCCCACCCCACCCCCCACCAAAGAAGATGAAATAAGTCACATACATTGTTTTTTATGATGAAATTTTAACTAGCAGTCTAAAAGACATTTATTTCATTTCCTAATTATCTGAAGTGTGCTGAAAATGATGGCAGCTGGCCTCTCCACTAAATGATAGCAATGAATCTCTATGTAATTGTCAATTATGTGTGAACACTTTGGGGAAACTTCCACAGTCTGAAGTCCTCATGTCTGGAACCATATAAATGCTTGCTGGAGAAAGATGTTCTCATTCGGATAAGGACATTCACCAATTGGTTATAAGATAATGAGATGCTACTTAGTGCTGGCTGGTGCCGAATGGGATTGATAGGACTGAAAACAGGAAGGGCAACGGTGAGTGGAGGTAGAGCCCATGAGTAGCAGAGCCACCCCTTGACTTGTTGTAATTAAGATGGCAGGCAGGTGAGTGCTGGCTGGATCCAGACTGAACTTGGTGGGTCAGTGTCTCATTTGGCCTAAGGGACCAGCCTCCATTAATCCTACTACAGTGGTACCTCAGGTTACAGATGCTTCAGGTTACAGACTCCGCTAACCCAGAAATAGTACCTCAGGTTAAGAACCTTGCTTCAGGATGAGAACAGAAATTGCGCAGCGGCAGAGAGAGGCCCCATTAGCTAAAGTGGTGCCTCAGGTTAAGAACAGTTTCAGGTTAATAACGGACCTCCAGAATGAATTAAGTTCTTAACTTGAGGTACCACTGTATTTCTATAGCCCATTTGTGGTTCACCGAACCAGAGGTAGTAGGAATGTGCAAGAGAAACTCTCTTGCAGACCACAGGGATATAATGGGATAAGGTGGTCCCTCAAGTAACCTGGTCCTGAGACCAGGTTAGTACCAACACCTTAAGCTTGACCTTGTAGCACATTGGCAGCATATCCTTCAAGCAAGGTGTTACATGCTGGCAACAGTTTGCTCCCCCAAGTTATCTAACCAACATGTTCTACACCAGCTGCAGCCTCCAGACCAACATCAAGGGTAGCTCCACATAGAGTGCATTGCAATAATCCAATCATGAAGTTACCAATGCAAGGTCAACTGTGGTCAAGGAACAGTTGTAGCTGCCTTACCACTAGGAGTTGGTTAAAAGGTACTCCTAGACAACAACAACACCTGCACATGCAGTAATTCTCAAATTGTGAGATGAGCCTCTTTGCATCTTTAAAATATATGATCACGATCCAGCTGTTTCTGTTTGTAAGTACATTTTTTCTTTGTAAGACAATGACATGCAGTGAAACTACTTCAAGCAATAGAGAATAGGGTTTTTGAGTGCTTAACTTTGGCTCAATCCTTCCCAATGGCCTGGGCAATATTTCCCTTTGGAATACTCAAAGGGACAGAATGGCTAAAATAATAATATTTTTTTCTAAAGTAAGGTGGCCTCTGTGCACAATTTAATTTTGTCTATGGACGCAGGTGGCGCTGTGGGTTAAAGCCTCAGCGCCTAGGGCTTGCCGATCGAAAGGTCGGCGGTTCGAATCCCTGCGGCGGGGTGCGCTCCCGCTGCTCGGTCCCAGCGCCTGCCAACCTAGCAGTTCGAAAGCACCTCCGGGTGCAAGTAGATAAATAGGGACCGCTTACCAGCGGGAAGGTAAACGGCGTTTCCGTGTGCGGCTCTGGCTCGCCAGAGCAGCGATGTCACGCTGGCCACGTGACCCGGAAGTGTCTCTGGACAGCGCTGGCCCCTGGCCTCTTAAGTGAGATGGGCGCACAACCCCAGAGTCTGTCAAGACTGGCCCGTACGGGCAGGGGTACATTTACCTTTACCTATGTCACCTGAATGGCATTAGTGCATCAGTGGAAAGGGGAGGGACAAATACTATGTATTATAATTATTATTAATAAAATGAATTTATTATTATAAATGAAGATAATTGATGATTTCTGTAGGACTACTTACTGGAACACAATAGGAGATGTTTGCAATGAACTGGCAATGACCAGGACCAGAAAACTACCTTTGGTCTTCAGGGTTTGTTTTTGTTTGTTTGTTTGTTTGTTTGTTTTCTATCTTTTGCCTGAGCAGCATATCCCTGCCCTTAATATGCCATATTACAACCTAATGTTGAAGGTCTCATTGATGTTAGAAGTAGCTGCCATGTATTGTGACATTGGAATGCTCCTTTTGAGAAACTAATATCCTGAGCTGCCTTGGACATGCAGCACTAGCTATGGATTTCTTTGAATCGTGGCCATGGCATTGATTTCTGCTGTGCAGAATAAATATTAGATTTCTTGCCATAATACAACATCACAGTGGGGCTGCAATACAGTTCCCTATATTAAATTTCCATCTTGTTTTCATTACATTAGTAACTCTCTAAGCTTTGCCATATGTCACAAACCAAATAAATTTTCATTGGAGTGCCAGCTCATGCAAAATAGTAGTAAAATAAGAAATGCTTTGAGATGCTGTGTGTCTCAAATAATAGAATATAGAAATAATAGATATATTAGCCTGGGACTTTTCATAACTGCTTTGCAATCTGAGATCATGTACAGCCACACTGACTATTCCAGCACTGAATGAGGGTATCTTTTAAGCATGAGAGCAAGCAGTCAGAAAAATGAGCAGAGTATAAGCCTACTCTATAAGGCACAAGTTTTGTCTCTCTAATGATTCATGGGAAACAGATGTTCAGTAGATGCACCTTCTCCCATCACAATCCTATAATGGCCCAGCTAATGTTGTATATATTCTGAACAGTTACAGAAACAAGAATTCATTCCACTTTGGGATATCATCATCCTGCCTTCCCAAAGTGGGGGATGTTCTCTGTCATTTATCTCTCTCCCATGCTCACACAAATGCATGCAGCCTGCACCATACACACCTCTTTTTATATTATATTCTCCATTCAATGCACACAGTTGTCTTGCTTTTTCTACTTATTCCACACACAATCTGGACCTCCTGCATATAGTATGCCCCGAAAAGTGCTTTTTCACAAACTAGTTTTGTTCTGAAAATAAAGACTGCATTATCCACTCCCCCAATCTGAAAATGAATTGAGGAAGTCTCAGCAATGGGGTGTGTGTGGATACACACTTCCCCAATGATGTTTTAAGTGTGTATGTACCAAATTCACAGTTACCACTTCCTTCTTCAGTCACCTGGGGCATGTAGAGGAAGAGTCATGGAGGACCTGATCAAGAGTTGGGTTTTCAAATGTGTACCATGTAGGGGGAAGTGGGGCAGATTGATGCAGAAAAATTCAATCTCATATTTTATGTAACAAAATGAGTCAGATAATTATTATTTTTTGCTTTATGAATGGCATAACTAATCAATATTATAATAGCAAGCAAAAGAACCATTAAAGTTAGAAGATAATGAGAATATAATGACTTGAGTAAAAAATGGGATTTGTATCATTCTGCCCCACCTATGGGGCACTTTGATACAAAGCATAAATTGTATGAGAATGGTAATTATTTACAAAAATTTAATGAAAAAAGCCATTTTTCTTGTGAGAGAACATAATCAGCTTTACAATTTGTTACTTAAAATCTAAATTACATATCAAAATTAACAGTGTTTCATGCGTATCATAGACATGGCAGGTTTTCAAAACAAAACATCAAAAATTATATTAATCTTTCCTCAAACACCTATCCATTTTAAAAAAAACTTTAAAAAGTACAGTGGTACCTCGGGTTACATATGCTTCAGGTTACGTACGCTTCAGGTTACAGACTCAGCTAACCCAGAAATAGTGCTTCAAGTTAAGAACTTTGCTTCAGGATGAGAACAGAAATCGTGCTCCGGCGGCGCGGCAGCAGCAGGAGGCCCCATTAGCTAAAGTGGTGCTTCAGGTTAAGAACAGTTTCAGGTTAAGTACTTAAGTACTTAACCCAATGTAATTAAGTACTTAACCCAATGTACCACTGTATAAGAACTCACATTAGGTAGTCAAAAAATTAGTAGTTTAAACAAAATGCTTATAAAAAAATAAGATAATTACTTAATGTTTAGCATCTATTGCACATTATATCCACTGAAGTCAAAAGAAAAAGTATAGAGATGATGTTCGAGATGTGCCCTTTGAGAAATTTAGTTTTGGCAACTGCAAAACAACATCCTTGAAACCAGTGCTTGCCTTATCTCCTACAATGAGGAAGACAAACATACAAGATCCTGGTTTTTTTCTGAGATATGACACTTGATAATTGGTCATATTATATTTAGAAATAACTTTGGCCACATAGAGTAGGAAATCAGTTTAGAGATTTCATGCAAACTTGTATATTAGGGCATTGTTGTACACTAGCAGGGCACTTTTATACGTATCAATGTGCCTCTTGTCTTAGTGTATCAAAGTGCCTCAACGGACATTTTCAGAAAACTAACAATTATTAATAAAACCACTGAACTTATTTAAAACCCATGTGTAATCCTGATTTCTGAGTGGGACAACTTACCTTTGGTATAACTAAATGACTTAAAACAGTGTTGTAACACTTTTACATTTCACATAATTTTCTAGTTGGCCACGCTAAAAACACACCTACTCTCGTCAAATGCCAATGGCGAACTGGCAGGCGGCGCAGTTGCAACTGTCGTACTCACACATGTATAGACACCTTTTAGTGAAGTCATGACACGAATAACGTTTCTCAATATTGAAATATTGTTTGTGTATCAACGTGCCCCTTGCATCAATGTGCCCCGCCTCCCCCTAACCACACCCACTCTATTGAAGGGCAAGATCTAGAATCAATCTAGATTGAAAGCTGCTTCTTGAGGATAAGCGTGCATGATTCTGCATTGAGAAAAGTTACATCTTTGTGCCAAAAACAAGGAATTGCATATACAGCCAGGGGACTAGCTGCAGTTTCTGCATCAAGCACAGCTAAGCAGATCTCTCCCCCCCTTTTTAAACTTTATTCCAAAACCGAAAAAGAATTACAAACATCAAATTCAAAATCCATATTTGTTTTGTAACATAAGCCTGTTACATAGTTGACTAGATTAAAATATACCTAATCGCTATAGACTTCCCTTTGCTATATATAAATGCAACACAATTAGAAATATTATATTAGAATTTTTTTATAAATTCCCCTATACCCCCATTCCCCTTCACCCATGTGTGATCTCAATTTTTTTTTAACTTCTTCTATCTTGTTGTGTTGTAGTATAATAATTATTCAATTGATTCTTCTATTATTTCCTTGCTTACCCCTGCACGTTTTACACATTATCTATTAATTTTCCAGTTCCAGAACCATATTTTTCCATGTATCCCTTCACTCCATCCCACTCTTTAATTATTTTCTTATTTGAATGGCCTCTAATGATTGCCGTCAATTTTGCCATTTCCACAAACTCACAGAGCTTGCTTTGCCATTCTAATAATGATAAAATTTTCTCCCCCTTCCAATTCTTTGCGATCAAAAGATCTAAGCAGATCTTTTGCACATGGCATTTCAGCTTCTATAAAGTGCTTGGTGGCCATTTGATGGAAACATTTGGCTTCCGATGGGTTCAAATGAGTTGCTTTTAAAAAGTGTAAGTTTAAAAAGTATTAACAAGGCATGTTGTTGCAAGCCAAAATTTCACAAATGGTCAATCCTGCCTTTATTGAAAACAAAGTATTATAATAGGGTTCACTGAAAGCAAAGGGCCTACTGCACATAGGGCAACATGCCCTTGTGACCATGCCAGCCTTTGCAAACTCTTAGTTCCTTCATAGTGCCACACTAAAAGGTTGTTGATACTTGTGTCACTTTAATGCTCCTGCTGCTCATTAGTGTATTATATATTGCAAAGCTTTCATGGAGAGAAAAGAATAAAGAGAAGCTGTGAACTTCATTTTCTGTTTTTCCATTTGTGCTTTCAATCAGTTATAGGGCATGTTTCTACCTGCTGGGACTAATAGCCAATATTATTATAACACAGGGTCTTAATTTATATAACATCATTATACCTTTCTTTGTAAGTAACCTTACAGTTCTCATCTAGAAATACTTAAGAAAATGGAGAATAGTGGTGTTTCTCCCCGCTTTACATTTTTATTTTTATTTTTTTAGATTGCCAAGATTCAAGAAAAAGAAAGTGGAAGACTTAAAAGCAACAACGTGGATTCTAATTTGCATTCTGTGAACTGAAACTCCTTTCAAAGAACAGGGCCTTCCAGTAGGGATGAGCTGTCCTGCCACAACTTGGGGGCTATCTAGAACAGAATTGGATATGGAACTGGAGCGGTGGTAGGAATTTCTGAAAACCAGAAGGCCCCTTTCCTTCTCAGAACAGAAGGGCTGGGAGAGACACCTGCCTGAAATCTTCTCTTGAAGCCACTCACCTTGGTGGCGATCACTGCCTACCTCGGGAGGGAGTTCCATAGTCTGTCTTTGTGGTGCATGAACATTTTTCTCACTCATTTCCCAGAACAAGGGGTAGCCATTCACGCAACTCCAAGGGAGCACAGTTAATAAAGCATCCCATCATTCCTGACTCCATTCAGGGACGGCACTGTGCTTTCTGGGGGATGGCTAGGCTTCTGCATTTCTAAGCACTGTCATTTCTGGCATGGTTTGTGACCGCAAAAATGCTCAACTGCCCCTTTATTTGGCAGAGAGAAGGCTCCCAGCTGCAGTGTGATGGCTATCAAACATGGAGACCTCATTTTAAACTCGCACATTATCATCCTGCTGCACCATTTAGGAATGGCTATGTAGGGATGCAGGTGGCACTGTGGGTTAAACCACTGAGCCTAGGGCTTGCCGATCAAAAGGTCGGCAGTTCGAATCCCCGGGACGGGGTGAGCTCCCATTGCTATCACCTTTTCTGAGAATGGCATTCTAGAGAATACAAATGCTACCCATATGCTACCCAATACTGGCAAATGCTAAGATGGCTAAACCACAGAGCCTAGAGCTTGCTGATCAGAAGCTTGGCGGTTAGAAGCCCCGCGATGGGGTGAGTTCCTGTTGCTTGGTCCCTGCTCCTGTCAACCTAGCAGTTCGAAGTAGATAAATAGGTACCGCTCCGGCGGGAAGGTAAACGGCATTTCCGTGCGCTGCTCTGGTTCACCAGAAGTGGCTTAGTCATGCTGGCCACATGACCCGGAAGCTCCCTCGGCCAATAAAGCGAGATGAGCACCGCAATCCCAGAGTCGTCCATGAATGGACCTAAAGGTCAGGGGTCCCTTTACCTTTTTATTCCAATATAGTCTATGCGCTCTTTAAAGTTCATCTGAGTGTGTGCCCCCTTTTTTTGTATAACTTGATGAAATTCCCGCTACTTATTACATCCACTCAATTTCTTTCATTATTTCACCTTCCAGCCAAACAGTGTGTCTGCTTTGCTTTTTTAAGAGCATGCTTCATTATCCAAGGCTTTCTTTTGCATTAAATGCAACTGTTTCAGCAGTCAGCATCCATTTAATTATCAAACTGAACTGTTTCTAATATCTATGGGAAGTTCCTGTCACAGGTTTTTTCATTATGCTTTATAAAACAACCCATCAAGGGCCAATATTGCATTCTTAATTTAATAACTTCTTGACAATTGTTAGAACTGCTAATGTGACATTCATTAACGGTGGCTGTGGAACTCTTTTGTTGATGCCATGGTAGGGCTCCTTGGTCCAAATGCCTTTTTATTGAGAAATTGATATTTAAAACCAGAATCTGGAAAATTATGACTCTGCCGTTCTGTTCTTTTTATGTACATCTCCTTGCCCTGCTTGGGTGTTTAAAGGCTATATATCACTGGCAATTAATAGTCATCATAGAAAAGACCTCAAAGAAGAACATCACAAGACATCGGCACAGAGCACAGTGGAAGGACTCTATTTCTGTCCACTTGTAACCTTCTAGTGCCAAGGTTAACATCCAGTCTCCCCCAACCTGGTGCATTCCAAATATTTTAGATTACAGTTCTCATCACATCCAGAATGGCCAATAGGCATACTGGCTGAGGCTGATGGGAGCTGAGAGTCCAGAACATCTGGAGAGCATAATATGAACTTATCTGGACCCTGAGCAGAAGTGAATTTAGGGGAGTGCAACCAGTTCAGTCGCACTGGGTGCAGAGTCTTGGGGGCACCATAACTATGATTTAGAATTGAGTTCAAGAGACAGAGAGGCACCTATTTTTGACATGGAACAGGGCACTGCTGAAATTTGAGACCCTACAATCCATCCCTGCCCCAAGGCTCTTCTCTACATGCCCCTATGAGAGAGGTTCAGAGGATGGTGATGGAAGAACGGGCCTTCTCTGTAATAGCTCCCCATTTATGGAATAGCCACTATAGGGAGTCTGACCTGGTCATCATTTCAGCACCAGGCAAACCCACTTAGTTTTTCCAGTTTGTGTTGTTAAATCTATTTTCAATATGTTTCAGTAGGTTTCTTTACTATTGTAGTCCCTCCCCATTTCAATTGCATAACTGAATGATCCCTGCATGTTCTACAAAGCTCCCTATTCATAGAAAACTATCAGATCAGGGAGGTTATGCTAAAACCATTCATGTTTACTTCCAAATTCAGAGAGGCTTTTACATGGGAGAGCATTGAAACACTCATTCAATCACATGCCTTCAAAGGGGGAGGGGTGCTATAACATTTATTCTTTCTGAGCTATGCCTCTGCCCACATCATATGTAGATTTCCCACAATTGGGTTAAATGCACTTTAATCCAAACCAAAGCAAACAAATGCACCAGAATAATTTTGTGCATGAGGAGAAAATTTGTTCCTCTGTGCTGTAAGCAAGTATTCACTCACTGAATGATTTCCAGCTGGGCTTTCACAGCTAGGAGCATCCACTGCAACATTAGACCCCCATGAAATCGCATTTGCTGCAATTATGCAAAATTATATTTGCTGTTGTGTTTTAACTGAACAATGGTTCCCTGCAGGTAGCTAGTTACAAGGACCTAAATCAAACCTAGCTTGGAATCAGTTTTCTCAAAAACCTGATGTATTGCACATCAGCTTGGCCCAAAGAAACAATTTGTTTGGGTTCACTTATCTAAAACTTAAAGACCAACTAAGGAATTTTTTTAAATTTTGTTTCAACTATGGCAGACCAACACGGCTACCTACCTGTAACTTTTCTAAAACTGTTACTTCTTGCACCTTTCAATGATATTTTTTCTTCTCTTTCAGGCAAAACATGCATTCTTATTCTGCCTTAAAAAAATGTCATCCTTCAGGAGTGCAACAACGAAATTTTTGAAAATCACTGACATATCAAGAGGTTACCCTCTTACGGAACTACCACAACAAAGAGACTTGAGTCACCACAACAAAAGAAAGTTAAGGTTGAAATCCTATACACGTTTAGGTGGGAGTAAGCACCTTTTAATTTAGTAGTCCTATTTAGTCTGATTTAATTAACCCCTATTAGTGTGAATGGGGACGCAGGTGGCGCTGTGGGTTAAAGCCTCAGCGCCTAGGACTTGCCGATCGAAAGGTCGGCGGTTCGAATCCCTGCGGCGGGGTGCGCTCCCGCTGCTCGGTCCCAGCGCCTGCCAACCTAGCAGTTCGAAAGCACCTCCGGGTGCAAGTAGATAAATAGGGACCGCTTACCAGCGGGAAGGTAAACAGCGTTTCCGTGTGCGGCTCTGGCTCGCCAGATGCAGCTTTGTCACACTGGCCACGTGACCCGGAAGTGTCTCCGGACAGCGCTGGCCCCTGGCCTCTTAAGTGAGATGGGCGCACAACCCCAGAGTCTGTCAAGACTGGCCCGTACGGGCAGGGGTACCTTTACCTTTACCTAGTGTGAATAGCTTTGAAAAAGCTAATCTGATTGAGGTAATGAGCACATCAAAGGTGGGATCTTCCTCTGGGTTATAAAAGAGACCAGAACATAGACTAGTGCAGAAGCTATAGGGTTAGGACTGGACTGATGTATCCAGGGAGCTAGGTGCAAGATAGGCTACAGGGGGAGAAGTGCTGGTTGTTGCTGCTGCTATGGAATAAGGTGGTGCATTTTGGGGTGCGGTTGCTGTGAGCCCCTCCATTGAAAGCTCCAGGTTGTGTGTTTGTGTAAATAAACCATATATCATAAAGTCACCAGCTTCTGTTGAGCCATATGCCTGAATGAAACACTAATGCCCTGCAGTATCTGATTTCTTTCCGCAGGGCCTGTAAGACAGAGTTGTTCCGCCTGGCCTTTGGCTTAGAATCAACTTGATCCCCTCCCCCTCTTTCCTTTTTCCTTTCTCCTTCTGCGATGGAACTCCTATTTGGGGACTTCCCTGGCTTTTTTCTGGCCCATCTAGGACCAGTCTGGATAGTTGGCCTTGGTGAAGACTTGACGTTTTCATCCCCAAAAAAGTTTTTGATTTGAGTTCCTACCAAAATGAGACTGCATTTTAATGTTGTATTTTAATCTTGTTTTTAAGTTGTATTTCAATCAATTGTTTTATACCTAGTGTTAGCTGCCTTGAGCCTCGCCTTGGCAGGGGAGGGCAGGGTATAAATAAAATGTATGTATGTATGCATGTATGTATGTATTTATTGCTGGGTAAGTATGTCTGCAACCTCTGGAATCTCATGCAGCCATTTGGTAGAGATTGGGGTGGCATGTAGCAATATGATAAAGTCATATATCAAAAGACTCCACAGTCTCCACACTGACCTTCCTTCTAAAGAAGCCAAAACTGTAACAATATGAAAGTACAGGTTTTAAGTTGATTGCCACACACACACACACGCTTAAGGTAGAGGTGAACAACTAATGCTTGACTGATTATGGATTCATAAACAGATGTCACAGCTGTGACCTAGGTAGCTGTGAATCTAATTCTGTAAGGAAATGACTGGGTTGGTTTTCCAAAATTGAAAAGGTTATTTGCCTGGGTTGCAAAGGAATTGGGGGACAATGACTCTCCTTTGGAAGAAGCATTCAAAGGCAAGCTGTCACCTTTGTACACAGAAAATCTGGAAATGGACAAACATCTATCCTGCTTAGAAATTAATGAGTTTGGTGCGCTCAGTTCCAGCTAGAAGTTGCCTTGAGATTTTGAAGAATTGTATCAGGGTATCATTGCTATCCAAAGGGAGAGTGCTTTTTGTATGAGTAAATAGATCAATAGCACTCTCAGCAATAGAAATACAGTTTCCACAGTGGTGGAAAACTCTCAGGGGGGTCTTTGTCTGCTTGTATAATAAATCTACCAGAAGCTTCAGGAATGACAATCATCTCAGGTCAAGCTGATTTTTCAGAACTTTTATTCACATAACTAGACTGGGCATGAATGTGCTATAATTCTGAAGCAGCTGGAACAAAGCAGACTGTTCATTTCATTTTTATTCAGCTTTTATTACAGTTTTTGAAGTATATTAGAGTCCCAAAGCTCAAGTCAAATAACCAATATCTCTTCTAAGAAATAATAAAAGAATCCCACTGATATTATAATAATGAAAAACAGTTGCATGTGTTAATGCCAGCCTTATGGTTTTGATTCTGAAAATCAAGAGAGTCTCAATATATAACCCTTGTACCCCTGCCCTCCATTCCTCAAATTAAGAATTTAACTCAATTTGGAAAGCACACCCAATTTAGGTGAGATGTTCCCTCTTGGCCAAATGAAGCCCCGAAGAGTAATATTCTAAATCTATTTCAATTGAAGTTCCCACTTTTAACACAGGAACTACCTTGGTCGCCCTGTATGATGACTTTTGTCAGGAAAGAAATGGGTGTGTTCCTACTAATCCTCCATAATTGCTCAGAAGCTTTCAATACCATCAACCATGGTTTTTTTCTGGAGTGGTTGTCTGAGTTGGGGGTAGGTGGCACTGTTTCCTACTTGGATTACCATCTCCAGAGGGTTATGCCTGAGGAGTGCTATTCAGTTCCATAGAGCCTTCATCCTGTTTAACATCAATATGAAACTCTTGACTGAAGTCATCTGGAGTTTTGGAGTGCACTGTGAACCCTAATCTGAACTCTCTTTTACTTCTGCAGGAGTGGTAGTGGATGTACTAGGCTGATGTTTGGTCTCAGTAATGGATGAGGGCCAGTTAGCTGAACCTTAATCCAAATAAGACTGAGACTGTGGGTGGTTCCCTAGGCATTGTGGGTGAAGGGTGGCCTGTTCCTCCCTCCTACTGAAGGAGCAAGTGCATAGCTTGGGGTACTTATGCATCCTCTGCTGTTGCTTGAAGTCCAGGTAGCTTTGGTGGTGCAAAACACCTTCCATCAGCTTTGACTGGTGATTCAGCTATGTCTCTATCTGGATAGGGACAGCCTAGCTTCTGTTCTATATGCTCTCATGACCTCTCTACAATGCAATATAGGTAGGGCTGACTTTGAAAATGCTTCAGAATTAGTACCTAAATGTGTTCCTTTTGCTTCCATGCTCTTTCCTCCTCCCTTCTGCATTTTATTAGACTGTAAGCCACAGATAACAAACATTGCATGGCTAGCATTGGCTGCCACTCAAAATGTTTTATTAGATTTGCAGTGCCTAAAAACTTTATAATAATAATAAAAAAATTAGGAGGGAGAAGATTAGTCTTCCCAATCTTATTCATCTTTTGTTATGGAAAATACAAGTTGCACCTAGTCTTATGAAAAATTCTGTTCGTTTCAGGTTTTTTGTCTCTTCCTGAGCAGCTGTCACTACTAAGGGTTTTTCATGTTGAAGCATTGAGTTGAAACATTCAAGATGAGAAAGTCAGAGCTGGTGATCTAGAGGGAAATGAGAGATCAAGCTTGCCTGAAGGACAACTTGTTCAGACGGAAGAGTCAGGGCAGAGCTGATCATTTTATAGAATGAGGCGGCATCCCTTTTGCCTCCAGATACCTGTTGAGTTTGCAGTTGTAATACCACCCTCTGGCCCTTGCTATGGTGGCACTGAAGCACAGTATAGAAGTTTATTTCCTTAAGAAGTTGCACATGGCAGTGTAGGAAATGTTAGCATCCCACGTTTGAGACTCCTAGAACCATACAGGGGGAAAGAAAATGAAGCATCTTAGTAAGAAGCTGAGTGAAACAATTGCATGGCAAATGTTTCAGAGCCTTATCTTTTTTGAAAGAATCTGTGCACCTCTGGCAAGTTCCTTCACACTGTGGCAGCACACCTCTCTCATCTGTGGCTTACAATGCAGTCTTAACCATGTGTACTCAGAAGGAAATTTATAGAATTAGATGGGGCTTACTCCCACCTAAGCAGGACTGCTTTTGTAGCCTTATTGGAGTTCACCGATTGGGTCTGCGTTGCTCCGGGACAGGAGGAAGGAAGTCAAATGACACCGAGGTTGGTTCAAAGAAAGAGTTTATTCTGCTCTCCGGATACCAGAAGGCACTTGCGTGGTGAGTCCACAGCAAGTCCAAAGAAATGAGAAGTTTCATGCAGTATATATATCCTCCAGGCACCCTCTCCCTCCTTCCCCAGGAACCCAACCACATCAGCCTATGTACGCAGGTTGACATCACATATGTTCCTGCTCTGGTATTCTCAACCATAAAAGGATCTTCCTTCCTGTACTTCTGACCATAAAAGGATCTTCCTCTTCCTACTCTTATCTTGGAGGAAGAGGTCATCATCTCCGAGAACGCACTCTGGCTTTGTTCCCGGACTTAGGTCTGTGCGTCAGGGTTGTGGTAAGATAAGACCTAGAGTGTCATCTCTGTTCCACTTTAGAGTGGACAAGGCCAGCCTTATCGTCACAGACTGATAAAGGAGAGAGCCTTGTTTATGCAGCTGTGTTCTTGTTATGCATTTGCTCAACAGCTCAAGTTAAAGCATTTTTAGAAATGCTAAGAAGAAAGGGGGGGTTGAGTCAGTTTTAAACTGACTGCACAGGAGAAACCCCATTCCTTCACTTTGAAGACTTCGGCTGGGGAAGGAGTTGGAGATGGTAGGCTGGAGGCATAAGCTTGAGCTATGGTGAACATGGACACAGTCACCCCACTATATTTCTGTTCATGGGGAATGTAAGATTTTGTAGCCTTTCAAAACACCACAAAATGTGTCAGGTCACAGATGACAATGGGCCCAAAGAAATGACCATGTACATCATGATACTTTTTGCCTCCATTTTGCATAAAAACGATTGTTTGTATCTAGCCTTAGTAGGACTGCCCATACATTATGCTTTCAATTCAGTGGTGATTGCCTCCACCTGTTTACTGAGGAGGATAGAACATTAGCTACATGCAAACGCAGATTTTGGCACAAACTTCAATTATTATGCCCTCAGAAGGTTTTTTTTTTTTTTTTTTTTTTAGCAGATGAAAACCATTATTTCCTCTTTTGTGATTATCACAGAATGGTCAGTGCGGCAATTTAGTGTGTTGGGGAAAGCAATAGAAAAGGTACATAAATACTGTGAAACACAGACCATTTCATGCAAAGTTGACAAATTATTCCTTTCAACGCCACTCTCCAAAAACACTCTGTAATGCACGAACACTTCCATAGCGCAACCACAAATTAAGTTTTACAGTTATAGCTTTCTTAACAATCTGAAGGAACAGGGAGGCAAAATATACAAGGACAGAGAAATGTGTCAGGATTGCTGCTGGGTTGAATGAAACATTTTACAAAATGGCCCCATTCATGCAGAACATTAAACTTTCGCCTATTGCCTTACTTTTAAGTATTTGTTTGAATTTATGGAACAGGAAAGATTAAGGCTTTGGACTTCATAGGTTACTGAATTGCATTGTAACCATATGCAAACCTAGTCAAATCAGGATTAGTGCAGAGTAGATTTCCATAAAAGTGCAGTGTTAGTTCCTGCCACTGGACACTGAAAAGTTTTAATAAAAAATATATTTTTTTAAAAAAAGGAAAGTAAGTCATCTTTCACCAAGCTGGGGCTAATGGGAGTTGTAGTGCTGATCATCTGAAAGGCACCAGATGTTGTCAAAAGATGGCATAAGTCATTCACCATCTTTTGTACTTCTTGACTGCTCCAACCCAGTTCTCACCTTAAAATAATCTCAAAATAAGCTTGAATGTGTATATTTTGTCAGAACATATGTTTTAAAACATGAAATTAAATTTAAATTCCAATGCATATAATTCTGCAGAATTTGGGGGTTTTTTTAGTGAAATTGAAGCAGAAACAGGACAAAAAAAGACTTTTAGGTGAGCGTATGCAAAAAGTGACACAGACCAGGGAAAAAACTTTGATTGGCCTATACCTCTAGCTAGGTAAACTAGTAAACAAATGCCATCTTCCCAAATCGCCTGGCAGGTGATAACAGTATCAAGGCTCTTTCAACTGCAATCCCACCCCATTATCTTCAAGGGGGCAATTGAGACTACATGTGAGGAATCAGCAAAGCCAATTTCAGTAGAGAAACTCTGTGGATATAAGCACTGCCTTCACTGATTGGAGATCTGCACCTGCCATTGGCTATGTTGCTAACGCTGCAAGCGTGAGTCATCCCCTGCCTGTGGGATTTCTTTGCAACAGCAGGAATGAGTAGCTGGGAATTACCGTATTTTTTGCACCTGACTGTAAGACGCAGCTAGTTTTTAAAGGAGGAAAGGGAGAAAGCCCCCTTTTTGGGGGGATCAGCTCACAGTTGTGCAGCTTCTTTTGCAAAGGGGAAAAGCCCCGTTTTTTTGAGGATCAGCTCAAAGTTTTGCAGCTTCTTTTGCAAAGGGGAAAAGCCCCCTTTTTTGAGGATCAGCTCAAAGTTGTTGAGCTTATTTTGCAAAGGGAAAAAAATCCTGTTTTATGGGGTTCAACTCACAGTTCTGCAGCTTCTTTAGGAAAGGAAAGGGAGCTGTTTCTACAGTTTCCAGACAGATAATCTAATGTCACTGGGGAAACAAACAGTCTCCATCTGCAGAACATTCAAGAATGGAGGTCTGGGCAAGGGGGTGGGGCCGGAAAGGGAGCCAGCGATCGACCACACATTCACTCCATAAGACGCACAGACATTTCCCCTTACTTTTTAGGAGGAAAAAAGTGTGTCTTGGAGCAAAAAATATGGTACATTTCTCAGGGCAACAACAATATCTCAGGATCAGCCACAGCCTAACAAAGGGGGCATAGTAATAGTCGCTAGGAAAGGCCCTTCCATAATGCTGTCTTAACACGCTGGTACCAGGATATTAGGACTTGACTGATATTTTTTCATGAATTTTGATTGTTTTATTCCAAATTTTGACTTTTTCCAGGACCGTCTTGGTTGTGTGTGCTGAAAGACCAGCTCCCTGCCTTGCATGACTTTTCCCACCTGGTCTGGGAGGGCAGGTTCGTAATAAACTCCCAAACTAACTTTCAGTTAGTTTATGTCATTCACCATGCAAGCAGTGCTTTCGCCCCCCTGGGGGGAGGGTCCTTAAGGGTATGCAGTACCAGCACCATTTTTTTCTAGAAGCAAAGCACTGTGTGCAAATCCTGTACAGACATGTCTACTCAGAAGCAAGTCTCTTTGAGTTCAGAGGGGCTTGTTTCCAAATAAGTGGGAATAGAGTCATAGTCTTTATAAGAAGAGTTTAGAAATGTTACAATTTGATAAGCTGAATGCTTTCCCTAGTAATGTACATATGGAGGGGGGAGTAATTGAAAATTTAATGTGTTTATGACCTTGGCGATAAGATTTCTTATGCAGGCAGACTGTGAGCTGCATATGAGGGGGATCTAATGATTAGGCACTGAAAGAAAGTCATGTTCTGTTATAGCTTGTTCCCTTTGGTGGGGGTTCTTTTTATGCTTAAAATTTAATGTCAATATGTGTGGTGACATGTGTGCTGAAGCTTAAACAATGAATGTGTTTTACATTTTTTTCCCAGGGTGCCTATTAACTTCCCTGTCGTTATTACTCAGCGAGAGCCACTTAATAGTTCAGGAAGTAACATTTCAAGTTTGGATTCTTTGCTCCTCGTGCTGCTTAGATAAAATGCTGAAAATATAGAACTACTTAGGAAGCTGCCTTATGACAAAGTAGACTATCCTAACACAGTGGCTCTCCATGGTTTCAGGCAACAGTCTTTTCCTAGCCCTCTCTGTGTGCCCATCTGGAATTTGTACATGGTTTATTCCTGTATACCATGGCATATCACATAACTTGATATTAGAAGAGACTTCAGTAATGAACTATCCCACGGTGATTTATTTTTTTAAGTGGCCCAGTCCCTTCAAGTCAATGGGACCTGCTTATCAAATAAGCGTAATGCCCTAGTGCAATTGTAAAGTTGAAAGAGGGGCAGGAGTGAGCTGAAGCAAGGGTGAGGTAATGTTGATAGCTGAGCCAGTCAGACTGCCAGACTGGTGAAGGAAGGGGAGGTATATTGCAATCTTGGTCAGGCTTAACTCAGAAGTAAGCCTTTCAGAACGTAAGATAAGAGGACACTATCTATACATCTGCACATATTTGTGCAGGTACGTATGTGTGTTTCTGTGTCTGAATCACTCCACAGACTGAAAATTCTGTAGGGCTATTTTATTAGTACTAGGTGTAATGGTCCCAAGCAGAGGGCCTTCTTGGTAGTGGCACCCACCCTGTGGAATGCCCTCCCATCAGATGTCAAGGAAATAAATGACTATCTGATTTTTAGAAGACATCTGAAGGCAGACCTGCTTAGGGAAGTTTTTAATGTTTGATATTTTATTGATATGATGATGATGGGAGCCACCCAGAGTGGCTGGGGAGACCCAGCTAGATGGACAAGGTACAAATAAATTATTATAATTATTATTATTATTATTATTATTATTATTATTATTATTACCAGCCACTGGCACAAGAGACAGTGTAAATATTAGAGGGGGTCTTGATTTTCTTTGCCAATGCAGAAAGAAAACTTTTGTCAGTTATTGGCCCTGGTTCCTACCTATGATACCAAGTTTTCTTCAAGGTCTGACTAAGCCCCAAAGAACCTGGGGCCAATTTACTTAAAAGGCCACCTTTCCCCCTTTTGAACTAATCTACCAGGTAAACAATTGATGGATAGTTTCACTTTGGGTTTTCACAGTATGCAGTCCAAGAATCAATATTACTTACATACCCTCTTACATACCAAAGCGTTTGGAGGTTTCAGGAGCTGCCATGTGATGTTTTTGGAATAGTCGTGGGGGGAAACTGCAAGAAGGACTCAATTTTTGGATAATGGATTTTGTATAATGGCATCCACATAAAACTGTGAAATGTGTGTGCAATTAATTTGGCTACAGGTTATGTATTTATCCTTCTACAGTGAGCCTGATCTGTCATGTAGTTGTGCTGCTTAAAGAGCTTGCTAGTTGTGTCAGTTTTCATGTCATCATACAATAAACTCTTTGCTGCTCTAGGGTCTTCTCTGCTAACCTTTCCAAGTGAAACCATTCCACAAGGGTCCACCCCCAGGAAGATTTTCCTTTGACTCACCTAACTCCCAGCAGCAAATAAGCTAGAGCAGTTCATGCTATGAGAGAACCTGTTATCCTCTTGATCTTGATTTTTAAATATGCAGGGATGACAACAACAGCCAGGGTCTATTTGCAATTCAAATCTGTTCACAGCTTAGCAGGGCTCTCTCTGTTTTCCTTTTCAGTTTTCTTCCATGAACAAGTATATGGTGTGCCACCTAAGACAATAAAGTGCACATCTGGGTGGAAATTAAACTGTAAAAGGCAGCATCTGGTGGAGAAGATTTGCCATAAGAAGAATGGCTGATATTCAGCTTGACTCAGCTGCTGTTTCCGCACATTGTTGATTTTTCATTTAAGAAAACTCTGTTTAATGATACACAAAGCATTTAGTTTATTATTTCGTATTTATGGACATACATGGTCCAGTAATTGGCCATAATCTTGGCCCATAATGATGCCTCTGTCATGACCCATCTTATGGGACCTTGTGGGAATGAATTCTTCCCCTGTACATGGATGCCCTAGTTACTTCCAGATTAGACTAGCCTGCACTGTATGTGCCTTTTCTTGAAAAGTGTCCAGAAATTGCAACAGGTGCAAACTGTGACTGCATCTGTAGTGGTGCAAGGCATTCGAAACATATTATCTCCATTTTCTATTATCTGCACTGGTGCCTGGTTGTTCTAAGGCTCAACTCAAGGTCCCAGTTTTAACCTCCGAAGCTCTAAACAGCTTAGGACCTGGATGCCTTCTGGATCACCTCTATATTTCCTTTATCTATATATCATTTCCCATGTTCTCTGACCCAAGCCTATGTTCCAAATTCCTCAACCATCTGGTGTATGGCAGGTATGGACTCACTGCTAGGACCATTTTCATGGAAAATAATCTTACTCAGCTACAAGGGATCGCCAAAGAAAGAAAGAAAAAGAAGGCAGGTAGTGACAAGGAGCATAGCCTCCTTGGTGGTGGTGCCCACCTTGTATAATGTCCTTCCAGGTGAAATCTATCAAGTGCAGGTACTGTATGCTTTTAGACATTTGGTTAAAAATCTGGTTGTTCAAGAAATCTTTCAGCTGTTGATTTTACTTTTCTATGTGCTGCATGCTGTTTCCTTTTTAATTTTGAAGATTGTTTTTATGAATTGTTGTTCTTGCTATTTGGAGAAAAAGGTGGTTTGTCACGTCAAATGTTATGTTAATATGATTGTTGCCTAATGTATTATTGTTGTTATTGCTTTTCCTTGATACATTATTTGAGATTTGATTACTATAATCCTCTTGGAGTTCTTTTTCAAAAAAAGAAGGGGTATGAGGGTTTCCCCCCAATAACTAAAGTCCCACAGTAAGCACAGATGTCAATCAAAGGTCCAGTGCTCACTGAGAGATAAGAGTCAAAGGGAAGAGTCATGTCTTTGTAGTCCCACCCACTTTTGTTTCTGGCCCTGCCCATCCCCTGCAGCTCCTGGAAGGTTGCCCAAAATGCAATGTGTCCCCTGAGCTGAATTTTTCCCACGCACACCAATTTTAGGGCTTTAAAGGACTGTCTGCTATAATAATATATACTGTACTTCTCAACAGGCACAGCCTGATATCTGTTGTCCAGTCCCGCTGGAATGTAATGTGTAACAGCCCAAGGAACAATTATGAAATCTGAACTACTTCCAACTTTTAAAAAATGCCATTGGCATAGATTGCCTAGGTGACTCTATCAATTGAATCATGAAAAAACGTCTGAGTCCCCAGAGAAGCCCTTATGTTTTATAAGCTTGACTTTTGAGGCTATAACATTAAATGGATGTATGAATTAATTAATCAATGGAATGTAATCTGGTTTCGTTCTAGCCTCTGATCCCCTGGTCAAGCAGAAAGGAAGCTTAAAAGCCTTGTATACAGTCAAATCCATTAACAATGAAACCTTTTATGTCAGAAGTCCCTTTCCTTTGTTTAAAATCATTGTTTGATCAACAGAATATATTCAGTTGCCTCATTAGCTTCTTTATCTATTTTTATTATGTTTGAATCTCCAAAGTAGTGTTTGCTGGAAAACATTGGCAAGAATTCAAAAGTGTGAATTGATTTTTATGTAACATTTATGTGTGCACACCTTCACTCCAGTTTAATGGCTCAGGTGTTTTTCTTTGATCATCACCCTAGTGAATTGTCCCTTTGTATTTAATTGATCAGTGTCTGGGTGGCTTCCAACAAAATATTAAAAATACAGTCAAACATCAGACATTAAAACCTTCCCTAAACAGGGCTGCCTTCAGATGTCTTCTAAATGCCATATAGTTGTTTATTTCTTTGAATATCTGATGGGAGGGCGTTCTGTCTTTTGAGATCATTTATTAAAAGGTACCATTGATTTTATTTTTAGGTGGATAGTATAAGTGAGTTAACAGATGAAATCTTGAGTACACTTGATGTTTATATTACTCTCCTGCATGTGGGGGCAGAGCTAGTGTTTTTGCCCTTGCGGCCCCTCCATGTGGCATGCTTAATACACCATTGTAATGTTTTGGAATTGTGGAAATGCACTTGTATCATTTTTAAAGTCACTTCAAGAATCTAGTCAGTGTATCACATACAACTGGATCTCTTTCAACAAATCACTGTCACACACCCCAATTATTTATCTAGTTTCATTTATTCATCTTCACTCTTCTGCTCCCTTCTACATATCCCAACTTAATACAATCTGTGAGGCCTTATTTGTGTTTGACTCTCTGATTTTCTTGCCCATTTGGATGATTGAGGATGGGTCATACTGAATCAAAACAAAGGCATACTGCTGTGTTACAGGTGTCAAGCTGCTTCCAGACTATTATCCAGATGGGATTCAGTCATGCACTGGCAAATTCAGGCTGCCCAATTAAAGTGGATTTGGCACTCCTGCGTAACAACCCCTCCTCCCCTATCCTTCAAAAAAGATCGCAGACTTTTTACAGTGAGGAAAGAAATAGTAAAAAGCACTGGAAACCATGGGATAACATGCCAACACATAACTTCCCTGCAAACAAATGAGAATGAAGGCTCAATAAACTACTGACGTCAAATAACCTCCCTGCAAACTTTGTGCAACGCAGATCATGACAAATAGTCAGTAAACAAGTCATCTGGAAGTAACCACAGTGTCCTGGAATTGCACTGAATTTAACCTTTTTGGCTTCAGCTCCTTCTCCTTCTTAATCTAGTCTCCTGCCTTCCTAGAAATGGGGAAATGTTCTGTCAGAACACTCAGGTATTCTTTGTAAACAATTAAAGGATTTCAAAAATGCTCATTCAGAAAGGTTATGAACTTTGTGATGTACACAGTGTCAGTGAGTTAAAGAGGATGGTGCTGACAAGAAACCTTTTATGGTTTACAAGAGTGGTCTTGTTACATGGAATAATAGCATTTCCCTGATACTGTCCTGCCATCTGTTTCTATTCTAGTAGGGTAAAAGCTGTATCAAACTACTGAAATGGAAAGGCAAGTGCAAAGCTGTTTTTTAAATATATATAAAAAACAAATAAATAAATAACAGCTTTCTGTACTGTACTTTGGGCATCTCCAAAATCCTTTTCTTTAAATAACAGAGGGAAATGGCACATATCAAGTATTTGAAATCCCTGACCTTCAGCAGATGTCTCTTCAGAGCTTTCCCAAAGTTTGATTTGACCTTTAAAAAACCATTAGTACTACCCAACCTTTTTTTATATAGGTCCCTGGATAGTTATTGAAAGCAAAGCTTCTAAGTCATCATTACGGTCAGTTTCCTGGAAATGGTTTTACTGTGTGTGGAAAAGCTGGAAGCTGCTGCTGCTTTTGTATGGGAAAGGAATGAGCTGGCCATGGTGCTGAAAAATGTTGATAACAGCATAGGACAGCCAGGATGAGTTCAGTCATTTAGTTAACTAGAAATGTTGTTCCCATAGATGAGATTAGATTGCTCTAAAGTTTCTGAAAATCACACAGTAAAAATGGGTGTGGTAGTCAAATAAGCTTAAAGGTAAAGGTAAAGGTACCCCTGACCATTAGGTCCAGTTGCTGACGACTCTGGAGTTGCGGCGCTCATCTCACTCTATAGGCCGAGGGAGCCAGAGTTTGTCTGCAGACAGCTTCCGGGTCATGTGGCCAGCATGACTAAGCCGCTTCTGGTGAACCAGAACAGTTTACCTTCCCACCGGAGTGGTACCTATTTATCTACTTGCATTTGAAATGCTTTCGAACTGCTACATGGACAGGAGCTGGGACTGAGCAACGGGAGCTCACCCCGTCGCGGGGATTCGAACTGCTGACCTTCTGATCAGCAAGCTCTAGGCTCTGTGGTCTAGCCACCTTAGCATTTGCCAACATTGGGTAGCATATGGGTAGCTTTTGTATTCTCTAGCATGGCAGTCTCAGAAAAGGTGATAGCATGTTATTTTCATTCTTTTTTCAGCCCTAATTTCTAATTGTTATTATCTTCAATGCCTATGCACTACCTCCAGAGTCGGAGGCCGTCTGCCTTTGAATAACAATTACTGGAAGTGATGAGCAGGAGAATGCTACTGCATTCATTCATGTCCTGCTTTCAGGCTTCCCACAGGCATCTGGCTGGCTATTGTGAGAAGGGTATGCTGAACTAGACAGGTCTTTGGTCCAATCCAGAGGGGCTCTTCTTAATTACACAGGTTTGGGAGTTGTGTTTGTTTATAAATCCACTTCCTAAAAATGTTCCTTAAGGCTTAAAATGCTTTCCTCATGGCATTCATTATACGTCATTTTTAATTTGCTTCATTTGAAACAAAGGAACTTCAAAGGGAGACATCAATATGAAATTACAATGCATCAAGGATGCTATTGAGCTAAGTTTTACTCAGACTATACCCACTGAAATTAATGAACATGACTAAACTGAGTGCATTCATTTTGGTCACTTTTGGATTGAATGAGACAGGATGTCTGTGCCATTAGAAACTGTTTTATGAACTATCACTGTTAAGCATGCAACTATTAATGTCTGTACTTTTCTGCATTCTGCATGATATCATTTCCCTCTAGCCTCACTTTTTGCAATCCTACACCCAACCATGAATATATGTATCTGTAGCTTAGGATAAAAGGTCATGCATCTGATGAAATGAACTATAGTCTGTGAAAGCTTATGCCATAATAAAGTTGTCTTCAAGGTGCCACAAACTTAGTTGGTTTTGCTGCATAAGATTTACATGGATACTAGTCTAGAATTCATTACTTTGGTGATGTATGTGTTTTGGTTTCTTCCTGGATATGTCTTAGGCCTAAATTTTGAGTTTTATGGATGAGGTTCTCAATTAGGTAAGAATTACAGGACCAAATTAATTTTTGCATATTCTTGAAAATTGGAATTTGGCTCTAGTCCTGGGATAGATGAACCTGTCAATCTGAGTTCACATTTTTTTAAAAAAAGAAAACATCGTAAATATTCGTCAATTAATTTATCCCAATATATGCATGTTTGTATGCCACTCTGCCTGTACATACCCACAATGTCCCTCAAATTCACAGTACCCTCCTCTTCAAAATGACATTTATTTCACAAGTGACAACATCAAAAGGGAATCCACTCTACAGGGGGAAAAACTAGCTTTCCCAAACTGAACATAGCAGTATTTGTTTAGAAATATTTGCTCTTCTACTCAAGCTAAGTGAGTGGTAAGAAAAAGAATGCAATGAGCAGATGTGAACTAGTCATGTATTCATGACTAAGTATCTAATTGCAAAATAATTGCATCATTATCTCAATTTGTTTTGTCTTTCTCCTAATTAATGGACAGCTGTAAGATCCCCCTCCTGTATCTGACTTAATTTGCTTGGAAACAGACCCAGTAGATACTACTGGTTCTACTGGTAAGAGAACTGTCTTCTGCTCTAGTACATTACAAAACTACATTTTCATTTAAAAGTGCAATCTTATTACACTGTTGTGGTTTTGTGGTTTCATTATTGTGAATTCTTCTGTCTTTGTGGTTTCACTTTATAGTGATGGCTGATAAAGAGTCTGGGACTTGACAAAAGAGTGTTAATGTCCCATCTATTGATGGCAGTGTTCTCAAGGAGCTCAAGAAAGACTATGTGGTATTCCACCCCCACCCCCCATTTTATCCTGACAACAGCCCTGTGGAGTAGGTCAACCAGTGAGCTTCATAGCCCACCCTGGCCATATGTATTTATGGTAATTGGACTTTAAAAAACACACAAATCAGTTAAATATTAGCTCTGCCCCCAAAATGATTCAGTTCTGGATCAGGTATCCCCCCCCCCACTTGGAAGGGCATTGTGTACAGCCTAGATGATAGACAGATGATAGATGATAGATAAGGTAAAGGTGCTGATAGTTTCGCCCCCTCCCACTGCGAGAATCTCCTGTTACGATGTTATGAAAAAGGAGGGGGCGGAAACTGCTCTTCGCTTCTTCCATGCCTGCCTCTCTCTGTATGTTATCTATGTGGTGATTAGATGGCTGAGTGGGAGCTGTAACACTCATGCAAGCCAGTAGTTCTTAGTTTGTACTAGCTGTTAGAAATAAAAAGAAGTTATGCTTCACAGCTAGCTTCCGCGTTGTTTATACTCTGCTGAGTCTGGTGCCTACAATGCACAGTTGTGAGTCCAGTGCACCGAGACCTACTTTCCAGGAGTGGAAGGTCTCTGGAAGTGCACCAGTTGCCTAGCCCAGTCAGGGAAGAGCCAGTTATTGCGCTCAGTCGATGACACCGGCTGAAAGGTGTACTGACAAAAGGACGCCTGGACAGTTAAGTCCAGACCAAGGCAACTATATAGATGATAGATAGACAGACAGACAGACAGACAGATAGATGGATAGCTAGATAGATGATAGATAGATAGATGATAGATAGATAGATAGATGATAGATAGATAGATAGATAGATAGATAGATAGATAGATAGATGATAGACAGATAGATAGACAGATAGATATAGATGATAGATATAGATAGATGATAGAGACAGACAGATGATAGATGATGATAGATGATTGATAGGTAGATAGATGATAGATAGATAGATCACAGAGCACAGTGGCTTTAGCAAAATAACTTTAATGCTGTTCCTTGTGGTGCTGTTATCAAATCCTAGCTCTATTAATACAGTAAGTGCACAGTTCAGGTAGCTTGCTTCATTTGTTGTAATGTGCTCATCTGAACTTGATTGCTAACACTAGGAAACCACTGTTAGAATATTCAGAATGGGAAGTGAAATAGCGACACTATGAAGGAAACTGACAGGCCTGCTGTGCTGGTGAATCAGCTTGACATTTTCATTGTACCTGAGACCTACTTGCATTACTGAAGCAACTAGGGAATACATCCCACTAGTGCTGTATTGAAAGTTCAGGGCTGTGAATGTTAATTGTGAAAATAAGACTTTCGGAAGCTTTATCACATTGCCTAACCACAGCCCCCTCTTACATGTCTACTCACCCCTTTCTGCTGTTTTTCACAACCTCTTAGCAGCCCCAATTGGGTTCTGCATCACTTTCCTTAAAACAGAAAACCACCTGCAAATTCTTTCAGTTGCTCTGCAATGTGTCTTTGATCATGCCTCTTGCTTGCGTTTATGGAGGATGGGAGAGGGTGTAGAAACTAGTCTACTCTGCCCACTTTTCTTGTTGGTCCCACCTACCACGGGCATGTAGCCACCAGAAGGTTGTGCTAAAGGGAGTATGTCCATTGGGATGAATAAGGTTTCTTACCCCTCATTTAGAAGAAGGCTCTACCTTTAGTTCTTGTTATGGCAGGAGAAAACATTATTGTGTGTACAGTGGCAGACCTACATTTTGGGAGCCCTGAACCTTGAACTGTCATGAGGGCACCTTCTCAACCAGCAACGAGGCCTGGGTAACCACTGTTATCTTCTTCAATTGGGTTTATCCATGACGGATCATGATTTATTTATTTTTTAAAAAAATAACTTCTCATCTCACATTTTGATTAAAATTGCTATACTTTAGTTTAGGGAAGCTTTTAATGTTTGATGCATTACAGTATTTTAATATTTTGTTGGAAGCCGCCCAGAGTGGCTGGGGAAGCCCAGCCAGATGGGCAGGGTATAAATAATAAATTATTATTATTATTATTATTATTATTATTATTATTATTACTATTATTGAATTACTTCACATGTCAAAGTCACTGGTGTGAATAAAAAAAGGCTATGCCTTATAGCTTTCAAGTTACCATGACACTCCAGCTTTACAACAGCTGTGCTACTAAAATATATACACAAACAAATTAATTAATTTGAGTTGTGTGGCTCGGATTGGGTCTACTGGACCCAATATTTTTAAGAACAGTTGCTCCAGGATTAGGGCCCTGAAGCTTAAGATTCATTAGCTTCATAATAGATGCATTTAAGCAAAGCACACATGGGAGGAGACTCTTTAGCAGAGACCAAAGAGTTGGAACTCTGGTCTTTTGTCTGGTGGAATAAAAATACTCAAGTACATTTCATGCTTTTTGTGAGGATCACTGCTAAGTAGGCTGAGTGTTCTAGTCATTTGGGAGTTAGTTGTAAATGAGGAAGATTGCTGAGATTTTGGCAGTTGGAGGACATGGAGGGAAAAGTTGTTCTGAGGAGGTTTACCTCACCATGTGTGGCTGAATATGTCACCCTTCTCTCAGCTAGGCCTGTAAATAAGACTATCCTCAAGGGAACGTGGGATTAGTTGTTAGCACAAGCTGGAGATTTTCATTGGCTATTGTGCGTGTTATTGGTTGCCACAGCAAGGGCTGTTGTTTATTGGTGAGGGGAGAGACGATGGGTGGATGGGTGGCTTTTGCAATGTGTGTGTGGCGATTTTCAGCAATCCCCCCTAAAAAAAGCTCAACAACTCTGAGCAATCTCCCTCCATTACCTTAATTTGGAGTCCCCAAAAATATGGGGCATCTTACACACGGGGGCGTGTTATACACTGAAAAATACGGTACTCTGCTAACAATAAAATATGAGTTACACACCATCTGTGAATCTTTCTGCTTCCTTTGTGTAATATAATCAGTATATTTCCAGACACTGTTATGTGATGGGAGAGGAGAATCAAGTCTCAACAATTCAATGATAAAAAATGTTAGTGGCCTATTAACAACAATAACTGAACAATCAAAGTGCCACACATAATTTCAATTACTTATACAGGAAGGTACTGTCTGTTTACATAGCTTCCACTTTAGCTCTGAACAGGCTGGCCTGAATTCAACTGAACCTTGAAATAAATATACACCTGGGGCACTCACTGCTTTGAAGCTGTCTGTGCTAGAAACAGTGCTTACCTAACTGAGGGAGTTCAAAACTTGTCTGGCAATACAAGAGGTCTGTAGCTCAGTGGCCAGTAAGGTGGCACTGGTGGGGCTATGTTGTTCTCCTGCCTTCCCCACACCAAGCTGTTGGGAATTCCATTCCACCCTTGCTGCAGATATGTGGGATTGTTACCTGTCTGTTTACATTCCAGCACAGACTGCTGGAGTCCCATGAGCGGAACATCCACTCTGTATTGCTTTTGTTTTTTCTCTCTCTGAGAAAAACGACAAGGAGAGAAGCCATGTTTTTCTTTGTCCTGATTTATGTTAAATAAACATAGCCTAGCATCCATGCCTAGAGCCAGCTCTGTTGTGTGTTTACACTGCTGAGTAATGTATGATCATATATGCACAGCAGCATGAGTCACAGACACACAGGAGGATGACTGGTGGATCTCCACAGAGGTAAGGCTGAGAAGGGAGACGCTCTGGCTGGGGCCTGTCGAGCTGGCTTTCCACCCCATGGTTCCGACACAAGCATCCCAGCCAGCACTGTGAGGGGCAGGGACAGAGCAAGGCAGCAGGTAGCTTGGTATGCTGCATCCACACCACTCTGAGATCCCTCTGGCCTTGTCCCTACCCTCTCCCTCATGTTAACCAGCAGTGACACACAGTGTTTGATAAACAAGAGAAAAATGCGACCTCACCTGCACCACCTTTAGCTACTGCTAAAACAGCTATTTTGCATGCAAAAGGTCCCAGGTTGAACCCACAGCATCTCAAGGCTCTGGAGAATATTTGTGTAGAAATATATTGAGCTAGAAGTGCCAACAGTCTGACTCATTATTAGCCAATTTCCTGTGCTTCCTATCTCATGCATGCTTGTTAGTATTCCTGTCCCTGAATATGAGGGATCCAGGGCTAGAGCAACCATCAAAATATTCCAGGTCCTCCTTCCAAACTTTCTACTAAAACAAAACAAAACAAAACAAAACCCTGTCTGGTCTTTCTATAACCACTGAGCCTCTTGGGCTTGCTGACTGGAATCCCTGAGACGGGGTGAGCTCCTGTTGCTCTGTCCCAGCTCCTGCCAACCTAGCAGTTCGAAAGCACGTCAGTGCAAGTAGATAAATAGGCACCGCAGATGCAGGAAGGTAAACGGCATTTCTGTGCGCTCTGGCACTCATCACAGTCCTCCGTGCGCCAGAAGCGGTTTAGTCATGCTGGCCACATGACCCAGAAAGCTGTTTGTGGACAAATGCCGGCTCCCTCGGCCTGAAAGCGAGATGAGCGCCGCAACCCCATAGTCACCTTTGACTGGACTTAACCATCCAGGGGTCCTTTACCTTTACATTTTTTAATATAAGCTATAAACTAAAAGACAGTATTCCTCCCAGGTAAACCTCCTCCCACCTTGCCAGATTCTAGCCAATGCATGCAAACTTAAGAGAACAAGGGTACCTAATGTGACATCCTCTAGATGCTGTTGGATTCCAGTTCCTATCAGCCCCAGCTGACATGGCAAAAGTAGTCCAACAACATCTGGAGGGCACCAGGTTGGCTGCCCTTGCATTATGATGACTGACGTGAAACTGGGCCCATTTTTTTGAAAAGTGCAAGCTTTAAAAAGCACACTTCAAAGTAGCATGTACCTCGATCTTACCTTTGCATCCATTTTATGCATAGCTGGAAATGGCTGATATGTTATGGCAACTTATCTGCAACATTCTCAGCTTTTCTTCAGGCCTAGTGAAAATATTGCAGCTGGCTCACATAAAGCCCTAATTCTCTGAATCTGTTTCCTTTACACCAGCACGTTCACCACATCATTTAACTTGATCTATCCCTGCCCAACCCAGCCATGGCAAAACGTAATATCTAGTTTTCAAAAAGCCTTACTTGTTGAAGTGGAAAATAAGATGATGTCTGGGTAGTTGATCCTGGAAAATGGATTAATACAACAACCTCAACTAATAAATAGATATTCTATTTTGTTACAACTGGAGCAGGAGGCAGAAAGCAATCTCTCGTGCTACATGAGGAGGACACATGAATACTTTGTACCATTGTGATGCTCCTGAGTTGGAGATTGAAGTTATGTACAGAAAATATATTGCCACATCATCACATTCTCCATTTCAATAGTAGCAAAATGATATGCTGGGTGCCTATGCAGTCTTGGAGACTCAGAAATTTCTGCATGTCTCGACCTCAGGTCTTGAAAACTACTTCTCTCGAGCAGACATAACCAAATATTAGGCTTTTGTTTTAAGTACCACTTCTCTAAATATTATTATTATTATTATTATTATTAATTGATATCCCACCCATCTGGCTGGGTTTGCCCAGCCACTCTGGGCAGCTTCCAACAAATGATTCAAAATACACCAGTCATTAAAAACTTCCCTAAACAGGGCTGCCTTCAGGTGTCTTCTAAATGTCATAATCGTTGTTTATTTCTTTGACATCTGATGGGAGGTCGTTCCACAGGCCGGGTGCCACTACCGAGAAGGCCCTCTGCCTGGTTCCCTGTAACTTCACTTCTCACAGTGAGGGAACCGCCAGAAGGCCCTCAGTGCTGGACCTCAATGTCCGGGCTGAATGATGGGGGTGGAGATGCTCCTTAAGGTATACTGGGCCAAGGCCGTTTAGGGCTTTAAAGATGAGCACCAACACATTGAATTGTGCTCAGAAACGTACTGGGAGCCAATGTAGGTCTTTCAAGACCGGTGTTATGTGGTCTCGGCGGCCACTTCCAGTCACCAGTCTAGATGCCACATAAATAAGGATTTAGTTCTTATAAATTTGCTACAGTGAATGCTGACACCGATATGAGAGCTGCATCAAGGGGCAAAGATCATGGATTTTGCTCCTGCAAGATAGTGAGGGTCATTGACTTGGATGACTTTAACAGAGAAGTAGACAAAAAGAGGAGTGGCTATCAATGGCTCCTAGCCCATAATGGCTGGATTCTTCCTCCACTGTTGGAGGGAGGATGCTTCTGAGTGCTAGTTGCTGTGAATCACAAGTGGAAGAGAGGGCTGTTGCAGGCTTCCCATAGGCATCTGACTGGCCCCTGTGAGAAAAGGATGCTGAACTAGATGAGCCTTTGACCTGACCCAGCAAGGCTCTTCTTATTCTCCTGTGTGTGAAGCAGCTGCAGTATTTACTCCATGGCAACTTTTTCCTGAAGTGCAGAGGGCATTCTGTACATCATTTCCGAGCACAATTCAAAGTGTTGGTGTTGACCTTTAAAGCCCTAAACGGCCTAGGCCCAGTATACCTGAAGGAGCGTCTCCACCCCCATCATTCTGCTCGGACGCTGAGGTCTAGCTCTGAGGGCCTTCTGGCGGTTCCCTCATTGCAAGAAGCAAAGCTACAGGGAACCAGGCAGAGGGTCTTCTTGGTAGTGGTGCCCGCCCTGTGGAGCGCCCTCCCATCAGATGTCAAAGCGATAAACAACTACCTGACATTCAGAAGACATCTTAAGGCAGCCCTGTTCAGGGAAGTTTTTAATGTGTGACATTTTAGTGTATTTTTGGTCTCTGTGGAAGCCGCCGAGAGTGGCTGGGGAAGCCCAGCCAGATGGGTGGGGTACAAATAATAAATTATTATTATTATATTATTATTATTATTATTATTATTATTATTATCATACCACTTTGCTCACGCTTGCATTTTTTTCTTGTCTCCTATTTATGATCTTCCCACACATTTTAAGTAACAGCATTCTGAATTTTCGAGCCATTCCAAAAGATGCTTCAAGACAAAAACACTTGTGGGTGTTGTAAATACATGGCTCCATTCCAACAGCTGACAACCATAAGCCATAGAATTACTGGTCTGACTAGTATTAAACATTTGAATTATTCCTGGTTTCCCCCTCTGATAGTTAAACAATATTTCACCTCAAAGAACTGGATGCTCTTAATAATGCTCTAAAATCCATGCAGTCATTCCAGTCTCTATATTTGCAATCAGCTCAAGGATTTTTAAACATTTTTCTTTAAAAACAAAACAAAACCTAGAAGATGTTTCCTTCCACATCCATTTTGCAATTGGTAATCAGAGTACCCCAGGCAACCTCATGGGGTAAACAACCTGTGTGTGATAAATTCAGCGGGTGACATTCACTCAGCCTTTCCTGAACATATTTCTACAAATAACATAAATGTGTCTTAAGAAAAGGAATAACAGCATGTGAAAGTACAGACAAAAAACACTGTTAGTTATTTTAGACATTTGGGGGGGAGATGAGGATCAGTAAAACAAACCACACGTTTATATTAGCTAAATTATATTCACAACATGTGGTACAAGATTCTTAGTATTTTTTTAAAAAAAGTGGGGAATCCAGCAAGTTTGTCTCATTTTTGCAAGTGGAATTTCCCCTCCTTCTCCGCATATCCCCCCCAGCCCGATATCCTGCAAAAGAAACCAAAAACAGCTCCAGACAATTGGAGGAAAACCCAGAACACATCTGGGGGGGGGTGCATAGGTGGAGGAGAGGGAAGGGAAGTTCCATTCTACAGGCAGAAATCTTGTGTAAATAGGAGAACTTAGCACAAGTCCTGTCTGCAGTTTGTTTCCCCAAACTAATTGCTAAACCCATTATAGTTTCTACACCATATGCAATAGGTAAGATCTTGTTAAAGGTAAAGGTAAAGGTACCCCTGCCCGTACGGGCCAGTCTTGACAGACTCTGGGGTTGTGCGCCCATCTCACTTAAGAGGCCAGGGGCCAGCGCTGTCCGGAGACACTTCCGGGTCACGTGGCCAGCGTGACATCGCTGCTCTGGCGAGCCAGAGCCGCACACGGAAACGCCGTTTACCTTCCCGCTGGTAAGCGGTCCCTATTTATCTACTTGCACCTGGAGGTGCTTTCGAACTGCTAGGTTGGCAGGCGCTGGGACCGAGCAGCGGGAGCGCACCCCGCCGCAGGGATTCGAACCGCCGACCTTTCGATCGGCAAGTCCTAGGCGCTGAGGCTTTAACCCACAGCGCCACCTGCGTCCCAAGATCTTGTTACATTTTACTATATAAGATCTTGTTCCGTGTCTGTCCACCAACTGAAGCAGATTGATTCTTCACAAGGGCAAATGTCTTCTTCTCAATAACACCCCTGAGAGGTTGCCTTCCTCAAAGGGACTAGCTGCATAATAAGGGACACGGGTGGCACTGTGGCTTAAACCACAGAGCCACAGAACCACAGAGCCTAGGACTTGCCAATCAGAAGGTCGGCAGTTCAAATCCCCGCAACGGGGTGAGCTCCTGTTGCTCAGTCCCTGCTCCTGCCAACCTAGCAGTTTGAAAGCACGTCAAAGTGTAAGTAGAGAAATAGGTACCACTCCAGCGAGAAGGTAAATGGCGTTTCCGTGTGCTGCTCTGGTTCGCCAGAAGCGGCTTGCTTATGCTGGCCACATGACCCGGAAGCTGTACGCTGGCTCCCTCGGCCAATAAACCAAGATGAGCACCGCAAACCCAGAGTCGGTCACGACTGGACCCAATGGTCAGGGGTCCCTTTACCTTTACTTTACCTTTAGCTGCATAATGGTTTTTAGGTACCCAGGGTGAAAACACCTTTGGAATCAGCTGATTGCTTTGTTTTGATGTTTCTCCTGCTGCTGTCATATGACTTTCTTTGGTGGGTTTTGCCTTATTTGGTGGAATTTTGTCCCTTTCTCTCTTTTGCTCTTAGCTGTGGTGTCTTGATGGTTGCTGCTTTCTTTATTCATTATTACATTTAGATCCCACTTTTCCTCCAAAGAACTCAAGCTGGTATGCATGGTTCTTCCCCATTTTATATTCAGTTCAGTCTTGTAAGGTAGGTTAGACTAAGGGTCATGACTGGCCCAAGGTCACCCAGTGAGCTTCATGGCTGAGTGCAGATGTCGGTCCTGGTCTCCCAGGTCCCAGTTCAACACTGTAACAGCCACACTACACTGGCTGATAAGCAGCAATTGGTCTTTAATCTTTTAATGGATCTTGTTGTTAGCTACTTTCTCTTCCCCCCAAAAAAGTAAAATTAGACACCAGTGTTTTACAATAAACCATTTATACTGAGATCCAAGCCCATGGTATTTCTGAGAGTGCACTTTCACTACAACCTCACTATACTATGCAGTCACATAGCTCTTCTGCAGGTTATTTTTATGCTATTTGTTTTAATTAAATAAGTATTCACTTGTATTTCATTGTGATCTAATTAGCATTTCCCCCCCCCCCCCGTCTGTTAACTGTATTGGGATGAGGTGTAATGAGATGAAAATGAAAAGCACAAATAAATAAATGAATAAATGAATTTATGATTCTATTTATTTACATATTTATTTACAGTTGGGCTATTTGGATTTTCTCCTCGTGTGCTTAAATGTTTTGAGGTGGCCTTGCCAATGGTTATTGTACCAGCAGCAGGAACTGTGGTTGGATATGGTCTTCAGAGGAATCCCCACGTAGAACGCAGGGTAGTTACCTGTTTGGAAGGTTACTAGAGGGTGGTTAGCAATACATTCCATCACCACCACAAAGGTTACAGCTGACATACCAAATGAAGTTTGAGGAAGGGCATCTGCTTTTCGTGCAGAAGATCCTAGGTTCTAACCTTGACATCTCCTGGCAGAACTGGGAGAGAACACCTAGAGAGCCATTGCCAGCCAATACTGAGCTACTGTAGATGGACTAATGGACTGACTTCCTACGTAACAGGTACAGAGTGATTAAAATGGATAAACCATTAAGATAGGGGGGGTACGGTAGGGATAGAGAACCTGTGACTCTCCAGATGTTGTTGAACTCCAACTTTCATCAGCCCCTATGAGCATGACCAATATTCCAAGTGTCAGTTTGCATTTCTTAGTGCAGAAAGTATTGATTTGATGTGTAGAGATCTTTCCTATTCTAATTAATTCAGGAGGGTTCTGGAAGCTTCCCTGTGTGAAAGAAACAAGCAGAAGGTGCATGATGTTTGGGGTATACCTTCAGAGAAGCTGAGCACAGCTGGTTTGAACTGGTTCTCTTTCTGCCAAGGTCATGCTGACTATCTAAGTAAGTCCAGGAGCCTGGGTTTCACTTTCTCCTACTATATCTTTTCCTTCTGGTGTGGTGTTCTGTATATAGCATTAAGATTTAGAGTTATTCTAAGTTATTGTAAGTTTAAGTTAAGTCTGCTGCAACTGGATTTCTTATGGACAGTGCCAATCCTGAATGTATTGGATTTGTGACCATTATTATGCTCATTTGCCTTCAGTAGCAGTAAAGCTCTGCTGGATGAAACACAATTGCCTCTGGTCAAGTTTTGGGAATCCTGCAGCATGTTTAAGTTTTTACTCTACTAACTATACATTGGAATCTGCTCTGGACCAATGCTGAGTAGAATTCAATGAAACCAGGATGTTGGGAACTGTAGGGCAACAATATCTGAAGAGCACCCCATTACATAGCTGTCAACGTTTTCCTTTTTTTAAGGGAAATTCCCTTATTCCGAATAGGATTCCTCACAAGAAAAGGGAAAAGTTGACAGCTATGCCCCATTAGCACCTCTGCTTTAGTTCACTGGTTACCTCAGATGGCTGGTGGCCCAGAGAGCATAAGAGTGCAAAGCAGGGATGTCTAGCAGAGTACAACCAGCTGGAAAGCTGCCAGATATAACAGAAAGCTGACCTTGATGATCATTTTATAGTTCCAGACCTTTGGAGTAAGAACTTAGACTAGCATGGAACCCAATGGGATTATACCCACTGCAGCAACCTATCACTGCTTTTGCAAATCTTTTGTGTGTTTGTCTGTTTTCTTTTGAGGGGGGGGATCCACAGACAAAAAGACTTGAGAAAAGTATTTGATGTCTGATATTTCTGAAAGCCTATCTGAAGATGGTGCAATGGAGAAAAAATGACAATGAAAGAAAGGCCCAAAGCAGTCTAATCAGTGTTACATCACAAAAAGCTAAAACCCCAAAAAGGCCCAGTGCTGTGTTAATGACTAGTTTCCTTGGCTCTTTTAAATGCATCTATTGCTACAGCAGGGACATTATAGGGGAAAGTGAGTCCTGGCCAAGTGAATTGTTGTAAATGGCTGATTACACATCCTTATCAGCATGTTAACTACTTTGCTGAAGTGTACAGCATGCATAGTTACATGGTGCTCCCACCCTACTTCGGTTGAGTTTCTATTCTAATCATTTCTTGAGAGCTTTTTTAAAAAATGTTTGGGTTAGTGCGGGGAATTGGCTAGCTTTAATGGTAATGTTTGGGTGAGGGGGAAAATGAAACCTTAAAATATCACACTGCATAAGGTTAGAATGCTTCCAAGCTGTATAGATAGCTCAACAGGCAAATCTGTCATTGAGGGGAAAGGCGCATTATAGGTGATAACCAATACTAGATATGTAGGAGTGTAGGACATCATACCATAGACCAGAAGCTGAAACTCACTAAAGTTAGGTCTGAAGTACAGTGGAACCGCATGTTACGGATGGGATCTGTTCCAGAGGCCCGTCCGTAATACGGAACTGACCCAAGTTAAAGTGCTATGTCTGCACACGGAGCAATTTAGTGCTTCTGCACATGCATGAGTGGCGAAACCCAGAAGTAACCTGTTCCAGTACTTCCGGGTTGCCATGGGACACAAGACGAAAACACATAACTTGAAGCAGACACAACATGAGGTATGACTGTAGCCCATATGTAGCTCCTTGAGCACTGCCCCAGGAAATATGGAAAAAATATATGAGTAACCCTGAGCAGCCATTTTACTCATGCACTGTCTCAACATGTGAGCAGCGCCTGGTGATAGGACATAATTTTTTTAATGCACATGTTAATGTGAGCTTCCCAAATTTGCACTTCCAAAACTGAAACGTAGCTCTCCTTTGCAATTCACATTTTTCCACATTATGCAATGAATTTCTCCAGCCAAACCAAGCGTACAAAAATGTGTATATTGGTGAAAATAACAAACAAAAAATGCATTTTGTCAGGGAGGAATTGCTAGCAAACCTGCTTACGCAAGCCAAATTGTACACAAATGTGTGCAGATCTGCAGGGAGGTAAGTCTTCATGTGTACCCAACCTTAGCTATGTAAACACATTCAAAGTTCTGAAGGGATTGTAGAATTGTAGAGTCAGAAGGGACTCCAAGGATCATCTAGTCCAACTGGTTCTCTTCCTCAGCTTCCTGCCCCTCTCTTCATCTCTCCAGAATTAAATCCACAGGGGATCCTATCTTCTGCTTCACTGGGAGCCACGCAGCCTCTCCGGATTTCCCAATTCTCACTCTCCCTGCATCACATTGTAAATGAGCCTTCTTCAGCTTCATGGGGAAAGGAGAAGAACGGAGCTTGCAGCTGCCATTCACTTTTTCCTCTTTCTCTCTGGCTGATGCCCAGACATGCTGGGAGGCTGAGAGCCTCAATGGCACCCCTCTGGAGGCTTCACCCGGGGCAGAAACCCTGACTAGACACCACCCCCAGCTACGGCTCTGCCCAGCACAGCCTCTTCACCTCAAGCCATACCCTTCACTGGTCTTGCTTTGCCTCCTTCTTGACTGCTTTGCCTGTCTAAAATGCCTCCTTGCTTGTCTGGAAAGACAGTAGAGTGGTGTGGGAAGGTTTGCAGTTTTGCCTTCTTCTCACCCAATGCCTGCCTCTCCTTCCTACCTGATTCTTCATCCCCTGTTGATCCTGATTCACTCTGGACCATCCAACCTGTGGCAATCTGAGGCTGTCTCAACCCTACTCAGGCAACACTCAGATCCGCAAATCTGCCCAAATCAGAACTCAGCTGTAGCTGGTGCACAGCCCCATCACGCATACACAACACGCAACACGCATACACATACACCCATTTATCTAGCTAGCATGAATGCTGTCAGTTAAGATACACTTATTTTTTCTTAAATTTGGATTAGCTCAAACTTTGGAAATGCTGGTTATGATAAGGTGAATGAGCCATCAGCATAGATGTTTATTTTACATAATAATTGAAATTCTGAAATTACATTCCGGGCTGTAAAGATAATGGATGTGCGACTAGGATTTTGAAAGATAGTGGAATATTGGTCTATTAAAAGGTGGGGACAGAAATCACTTCAGCACACTCCTGATATAAAGCACACATGTTCTTTCCCACCACCCCACCACCCCTGCAGAATGTTTAATTCCATTCTGTACAATTTCACAGTGGGATTGCTTCTTATCTCCTGCAAACCTTTCAACAATATCCTCTGCAGAATTTGTTCTGTTGAAAACTGACTGGAGAGGAATTCATAATGTTTCCGGCTACAATCCTGTACCCCAGGCATAGCGAACATGTGGCCCACAAGATTTTGGGCAACACCTGAACGGTCACAGGTTACCCGGCTCTGACTTAAATACATAGCAGATGGTCACAACTGACTAAAACTTAATTTAACATCACATATAGCTGTGAAATTTCATATGAACATGTGCTGAGAATGAGAAATTTGCATTAAAATGCTGGTGAATCTTCTTCTTCTTCTTCCTCTTCCTCTTCCTCTTCCTCTTCTGCAAACTGATATGGACCTGTAGAGAACTGAACTTTAGATTGTAAAAAGGAAAAACTGGGAGAAAGTAACACTGACAGATTTGCTCATCCTTTGTGTGTACTGCTTTCTCTCTAAATCAACAGACACAAACAAGGCAGAAAAGCAAGTGCTGTCTATGCCCTTCTTATTCAGGATTTCCCCAAGAAGTAAAAAGGTAAAGGGACCCCTGACCATTAGGTCCAGTCATGGCCGACTCTGGGGTTGCAGCGCTCATCTCGCTTTATTGGCTGAGGGAGCCAGCATACAGCTTCCGGGTCTTGTGGCCAGCGTGACTAAGCCGCTACTGGCGAATCAGAGCAGCGCACAGAAACACTGTTTACCTTCCCACCAGAGTGGTACCTATTTATCTACTTGCACTTTGACGTGCTTTCATACTGCTAGGTTGGCAGGAGCAGGGACTGAGCAAGGTGAGCTCACCCTGTCGCGGGGATTCGAACCGCCGACCTTCTGATCAGCAAGTCCTAGGCTTTGTGGTTTAACCCACAGCGCCACCCGTGTCCCAAGAGGTAAGATGTCCTAATTTTCATTGGAGGGGAGAGGAGCAGTGAGGTGAAAGTGGATACTTACTTCTTCAGCCTGACACCATCTTCAAGTGATGCCCAGTGGGTCCTGTCACGTGGTGCTAGGAATACACTGCATTAACTTGTCTTAGTGACACATAATCCTCTGCAAACCCCTACCTGCATTAACCAGAGTTGCCTACATTTCTAATGAGTCAATATGCACATGGTTATGATTCATTCCTAGGCTGGCTCTTGTTTCTGATAAATTTAAACAGGATAAAAACATGTAGATGAGTATTGATTATGACAAACCGATTATGAAAAGCCTCTCTACCAAACACAATGGGATCACCACAATCTCCCCGATCTATTGATTTCATTCCTGGATCATGTTTTGTCCTGTGCTGGCTAGAATAAAGAGTCCAGTCATATTAGGAGCTAGCTATGCTACCAGGCCATACTGCTTTTTGCTATAAGACTGGAATGGGGAGTCACAGGGATCTGTGACTCCAGATGTTGTTGGATTCCAGCTTCCATCAACCCTGGCTAATCTAGACAATGACCAGGGATGATGGAAGCTGTAGTTCAACAAGAGCTAGAGGGCCATGGGTTCCCCCTCCCTGTTATGAGAGGTAGAAGCAGGCCTCACAAAATGGTACATTTAATGTGAATTCTTAGTCTACCCTTCAAGAGATAAAAATAGCACATCCATATGACATCTTGTCCCATCCAAAACAACCAATTTACTAGTAGTTTGAAGGCAAGACCTCTACTTTTTGAAGAGCTAAGCGTGGGACAGAAATGACTCACGATAAAAAAACCATCAATGGCCAATTTAAGGAAGTCCATCAACAACAAACTAGAGGTGGACAGGCTTTCATCCCTGTTTTTGGATAAAGGTTGTCATAGTTACAGGAAGCAGCTGCAAGCAACTGGTCAAACCCAGAAAAACTGATTTGTGCCAGTATGGGAAACTCCAACTTCACAGTAAGATTATGGTAACTTGTATACATAATGTTGCATCCTTTTGTCAGGAAAAAGCTGGTAGATGGGCTGCTTCTACACAAGTAGCCCAACCAGTAATTTATTTATATTTATTTACTGATAGCAGACCCTCCAAGTGTCTGTATTTTCCAGGGACAGTCCCAGATTTACAGAAGCCATCCTGGTTTCTGATTTGATCCAGGAATGTCCCTTTTTTCCTTAGGACATCCCTATTTTCATCAGAGATGTTGGAGGGTATGGAGTTATGTGACCCCTGAGCCAAGGAGATAAGTAACTATATAACCTTTAAAAGACTTTTGAAGGAAGCCCTGCATAATAATAATGTTTTATTATATTTTTATATTTGTTGGAAGCTGCCCAGAGTGCAAGTGCATTAGTTCCTGAGGAAGAAGGACAATGATGGAGATCCCTGTCAAACCTACAGCCACCCCAGGAATGTCATTGTTAGCAGCACTCCCATGACATGACATAACGTAAAGTGTATTTGTTTCATGAATCCAATTGAAACTAGCTTAGTTCTCCTGATGAGCTTGGAAGAATAAAATAATAGGTCAGCATTCCTGTGCCCGCTTCTAAAGGATAAGTTCTCAAGGCAATCAGTAGAAGCAGTTCGGCTATACGTGCGACTTATCTTATCAGCTGATGGAAACTGCTCACTTTTACCTCTTAAAAGGTGGCTTTATCACTAAAAGAAATGCACTTCAGAAATGTCACTTTGAAGCCCCATAAAAGAGGGAAGGGGAAATCCTTTCTCAAGGTATAGGGCATATGGAAGTACATTCCAGAGATCAGCTCTCCCACTGCAGCTCAGTGAATTGGGAACAGTTGATGAAATGCCCTCTGCATCTGGCAATGCCCTCTGCATCTGGGTTATCACATTCATCCTGCTCTCACCTGGCAAAAAAATCTTCTTAGAAGACTAAGTGAATGGGTTTTTCAGGCCAAGGGCTGCATTCCCTCCCAGGCAACCTTCTGGGGGGATGGATGCCAGTGGGGGGCAGGGCCAAAGGGAAAGGTTGGCAGAGAAATAGATGTTACATTTGTACAGTAGGTTATACAAGGAATCAAGAATGGCCCAGACTAGGGATGATATGGGACATGGCTTAGCAAAAGCCTTGAGGGTCACTTAGAGAGGCCAGGAGGGTCACACTCAGCTCTGCATCCCTAGTGGCACCAGTAATCATTTTGGACAACAGCAACTCACAGCAGAGCCACAGTAATAGGCTCCTGGCAATGGCATTGCTGCATCCTGCGAGGGAAAAGGCTATGCAAGCATCCAGCTGGTGTATCCATGTAGCCATAACTTCAACACCTCCCCATACCTCCCCTTTCCTGGTCAGTGGCAGTGACTCTGCTGCTGGGAGGTTATTGTTGCAGCAAAATCCCACCAGGCGGGACAGTCCCAGTTTTGGGTGCAAATGTACACACACCTTTCATCTTACCTGTTCAGTCTACCAGTAGGTCCAGCCTCTCTTGGATACGGGATTCCAGTGTTTTCTTAGGCTATAAAAATTTTGGAAGAGGGCAAGATCAGTTGTATAGGGCAGGGAGAGGAATGAGATGTTATGGAACATGATAGACACATTTAGAGCAGGGGTGTCCAACAGGTTGATTGTGATCTACTGGTAGATCCCCATGAGGTTTGGTAAATCGTGGTCGATTGCTGGGTCCCTTTCCTTAGCATTGGTAAAATAGACTCCGGCCCTGCCCCCTCGCCCTGTCCTCCATTGTTGCACGATCTGCAAAACAGAAGACGGAGTTTACTTAGTGAGGCTGTTTGTTTTCCTGCAATGATCTGTCTGTTGTTGAGTCGCCGTTCCCCTTTCTCCCTTGAGTTTAGGCTTGAATTCTCAATAATCGGGGCTTTCCTCCCTAAAAAAAGCCCAACAACCTTGCCCCGAACCCCCCCAAAATGGGGCTTTCCTTTCTAAAAAAGGGGGTAGATCACTGTCAGTTTTTAATTCTGTGAGTTGGCCACCCCTGATTTAGAGCATCTAGATATGAAAATGCAGGCAGAAAGGTGGGTTTTGAAATTGGTATGGGAGTGCTGTCAGTTGTTCATGCTGACAGCTGTCAGTCTTGAAGGAACCCTGAGCATATTCCAGGAATATTCAATAATTCAGAACACTTGGCACAGAAACAACATGCACAGAGATTTAAAGCAGCTCTGTGGGCTACCTCCTGCTTGCAAGGAGTTCTGGAGTGCTGCTAGATCAGGAATATAATTTCCACACATAATTCCCCATAATAACCTTATTAGTCCACACAAAAAAGAGGAGTCGGGTGGGGGAGAAATTTCTTCCTAATGTACCTATTACCTACGTTTTCTGACTCTTGATGTCTTTTAAATTGTATTTTTATTGGCAGGTAATTCTCTATGGTAATCACAGTATGCAAACAGATTGTAGTCATCACCTTCGTGCTTTGCTTAGAGGGAAGTTTCCTGCTGTGTGAATGTAGCTGGCATCATACGTGAGCAGCAAATCCTTCAAATCTCTTAGGAAATGCTCGAGGGATGGCTTTATTGCTTATTTCAATATGGAAAGAGCCCATAAACTTTCTTCTTTGTGTCTTCTCTTTATTGATTGCTGAAGGAGCTGCTCTTTAGCAATCATTCAGCTCCCACACATTGGGCGGAGGGGAAGGCGCATTTGCTTTCATTTTTCAAGGCTAATTGCGGGGGACACAATTATTGCTTTTCTGCAATACAAAGTGAAGATGCATACATGTTAAAGGGCAAGTGCTTCCATTTTGTTCATGCGAGGAGGAACTCTTTTTTAAAAAAATGCTATAATGAATGCAATAGATTTTGATCCTGAGATTGATAGACTGTCCTGTCAGAAGGGCTCCGTGAATTGTGTCCCTGTCCAGATTTTCATTTGATACATCCTGGTTCAAGCCACTGTGTAAAATATTGTTACTATTCAGTGATTATGCTGTTGGGATCTAGGTAATAAGAATTATGTTCTTATCAGTCTAAATAGCTTTTCTGAAGGACAAGTATCACCGGCAATAAAACGTTGCAGTGTTAAGAGCCCCTGTTCAAGATTCCAGACAGGCACAAGACCTTTCAGGGAAGGTTATGCAATAACCTGCTTTTCTTTCCCTTCTAGCTCTGCTATCAGAATAGAAAACCCCCACTGCAGGCTCAGTAAGAGGTGGGTATGTACACAAAATTCTTTGAATGCCATCCTTCGATTTTAATAAAAATGATGAAAGGTTCAGGAACATCATTGTCCCTTCAAAGGCACATGCAAACAGTGTAGAAGAATAAGCTTATCGAGCCACTAAATGAAGGAAAATGAAAAAAAGATATAATCATTTTTAGATTCTCCATTGCCCAAGTGATCTAATATGGCATTCCCATATGCTCCCCATGACATGCTCTGTCAGAAGAACATCACTGATATAGGTATCCTGCAGGTGGAGAGCTCCTCATAGGCATGTTGGACGTGGAGAAACCATTAGTGGAGATGTCATCTCACTTCCATAGGTGCCTCTCCACCCATGGAAAGGCCACTGGAACCTAAACCCCCTCAGTCAGCAAATTACGCCCTTTAAGAAAGGCATCCCAGTGAAATATATATTCAACAAATTTCAATATATATGCATAATGATCATTTATCGAACTTATTACCCACACAAAATATTCTTCTAATGCAGTTTCTGATGCACACTGTAATTTGGTTATATATGTAGCAGCCTCCCCCTACACACAAACACTAAGTAATGGGATTATTTTGCAAGGTACAAATTTCCAATTAGCCTGTATTTCATCCTCACAGATTAGTTTCTCCTACTCAACGCGTACACATTACCGAGGAGGCAAAATGGCACATCATAAAAAACTGTGAAATTAATTGGAAGTTTCTCCTGCTACTGCACTTACCAGATTGTTTGCACCTCAGCAACAGAAAAATACTTACATTTTCTAATAATTCACCATCAAGATATTGGCAGCCCTCTTCTCAGTTTTGCTTAGATGAGCTTTGAGTGGGGGCTGGAATGCATTTGATGAACAAACCAACCACCCCCACATGCAAGCTGTTGTGAAGGCAGCACTCTCACAAAGGGAAATGGGCAAAATAAAGATAAGCTTGCAACCAGGCTCACATTCCATTTTGTTGCCATATGCACATCATATTGGGAAGATGTCTGCAGATTTTTTTTTGCCATTTGGGGATACACATATTTGCCATTTGCAGCTTTGTAGGATTTTCAGTCACAGCTTAATAATGTTACAAAAGTGGGGTGCCATCCCCCACTCTCTGCCGAGTGGCGGCAAGATTCCAGGGGGGTCCAGGCACTTGTCCAAATTAACTGTGTTAATTTCAGAATGAAGCAGACCAGGTGCTGTGATAGCTTTAATAAATATGATTTAATTTATACCTTTGGTCTACGCAGATCTTACAGAATGGCCATCTCAAGAGGCTTGTTCCCCACAACAGTCTTCTCTTCCAGCCTGCCTTCAGCCAAACGGTCCAAGATGGATCTGCCCTTTGTTCCAGCTATGCCAAGCTTCCCGTCAAAGGCCCCAAGCTCTTCCTGTGACATCACGCCCAGTTATTTTGGCAACCTTCCAATTCTCCTTTCTCTCTTCACATCTCTGGGCAAGAGGAAAGACAATTCTCTTGCACTGCCAATGGCCCTCCATTACCTTGCATTGTTTCATAGTGGCCTTAGCTCTAATAACCAAAATCCTACCATTTATTAATTTCTGGGTTTTACGGCAGTCCCCCAAAAAACTTATGTTGTTGTTGTTGTTGTTGTTGTTTAGTCGTTTAGTCGGGTCCGACTCTTCATGACCCCATGGACCAGAGCACACCAGGCACTCCTGTCTTCCACTGCCTCCCGCAGCTTGGTTAAACTCATGCTGGTAGCTTCAAGAACACTGCCCAACCATCTCGTCCTCTGTCGTCCCCTTCTCCTTGTGCCCTCCATCTTTCCCAACATCAGGGTCTTTTCCAGGGAGTCTTCTCTTCTCATGAGGTGGCCAAAGTATTGGAGCCTCAGCTTCAGGATCTGTCCTTCCAGTGAGCACTCAGGGCTGATTTCCTTCAGAATGGATAGGTTTGATCTTCTTGCAGTCCATGCGACTCTCAAGAGTCTCCTCCAGCACCATAATTCAAAAGCATCAGTTCTTCAGTGATCAGCCTTCTTTATGGTCCAGCTCTCACTTCACATCACTACTTATAACAATATATTATTAGTCAATCATAATTTCATTTGAACAGCGGAAGCAGGTTTGGGGAAATAACATATAACTCTCAGCCTAATTTCATTTGTGGTGGTGGGGAAGTTGAGGGGTGCCCTCCTGATGTTACTGGGCTCCAATTCCCAGCCGCCCCACTCAGCACAACCAATAGCCAAGGATGATGGGAGTTATAGTCCAATTATATCTGGAGAGCACAACATTGGTTATCACTGGAGTAATACAATGCGATCTTTATTGTCATTGTCCCATAAAGAACAACAAAATTGAAAATCTACATCAGACATTCAGAAACCAACAAACCTGCTATCCCAGCCATCCCAGCCTGGTTAGCCCCCTAAAAACTCTGATACCCCATAATTAAATACAATATACTCCCATAGAGACTACCTTAAAGGTAAAGGTAAAGGTACCCCTGCCCGTACGGGCCAGTCTTGACAGACTCTGGGGTTGTGCGCCCATCTCACTTAAGAGGCCAGGGGCCAGCGCTGTCCGGAGACACTTCCGGGTCACGTGGCCAGCGTGACAAAGCTGCTCTGGCCAGAGCCAGAGCCAGAGCCAGAGCCAGAGCCGCACACGGAAACGCCGTTTACCTTCCCGCTGGTAAGCAGTCCCTATTTATCTACTTGCACCCGGAGGTGCTTTCGAACTGCTAGGTTGGCAGGCGCTGGGACCGAGCAGCGGGAGCGCACCCCGCCGCAGGGATTCGAACCGCCGACCTTTCGATCGGCAAGCCCTAGGCGCTGAGGCTTTAACCCACAGCGCCACCTGCGTCCCTACCTTACACTGCATTTAAAACAAAATCGCATTTGAATAGAAACTGTTTCTCAGGCGGCTATTCCTAGTCTTTATAACCCTGTACCTTCTTCCAGAAGGCAGAAGCTGAAAGAGATCATTTCCGGGGTGTGCACTATCCTGCACTATCTCTGCAGCTTTCTTATGGCACCTGGAAGCATAGATTTGATCCAAGGTAGGGACCAATTCTTCTCTCCACAGTCTTTACAACCCTGGACAACATTGCTTTTTCCCTGACCATGCAGCTCCCAAACCACACACAGAGACCATAAGTTAATACACTCTCAACAGTGCAATGGTAAAATGCCATCAATGGAAGGAGGAATGGAGAAAAGTGTTTTGCAAGTGATAACTACATACTTCTGGCAAGAGGTATTTGTCCCGCCCTTGGCAGCTATTGTTTGGTGGGGAATTGGGCAGGGGCAGAAAGAGAGGGAGGGAGAGAGGAGGAGAAGGAGGTGCAAATAGAGAGAAAGGGGTGACAGAGAGAGGGGCTTGCTTCACACACTTTTGGCTCTGGTCCAACCCACCACCAGCATGCAGTCCCTGGGGGAATCTGCCCTTTGATAGAAAAAAAGATTCCTCACCCCCAAGTTAAAGGAATCTTTCCTCAACAATATCACTGGGTGATTTTTTTTTAATGCTATTGAAGAAAAGAGATTGCCCTGACTGTATACAAACATTTACAGGTTTTCTGTAATCCGCTTATGAGGGGGAAGCAATCTGATCTTTAAAAATCATATTACATTCCAATCTGGTAAAACTGTTTGTAAGCTCATATGGGTTCTAATACTGATCCTTAAATAAATAAATAGAGCAGGTTATTTACCTCATGGATATAGTGTGGGAAGAAGCTATTCTGCCACTGCTGCTCTGATCAAATCTAGAGTCTTCACCATATCCCAGTGGTTGTTTTAGGTAAAAATGTGACTATTAAGACCCAGTGCACAGATCTCCAGCACTCATCTCTTTAGGTGCCAAATAAACGCATCACGACACAAATTCAGGTGTTAAATCTGACACAGGGCAGTAAACCTGTGGCTCAGCAGGCTGCTGTCAGTTTGCATTTCTTAGTACAGAAAATACTGATCTGTTGTATAGAGATCTCTCCTATTCTAATTAATTCAAGAGGGTTCTGGAAGCTTCTCTGTGTGAAAGTTAACAAACAGAAGGTTCATGCTGTTTGGGTTATTCCTTCAGAGAAGCTGAGTATAGCTGGCTTAAACTGGCCCTGTTACCTCTTCTTCAAGGTCATGCTGACTATAATAAGAGGCCAGAAGGAGTCTGGGTTTCACTTTCTCTTTTTATATCTTTTCCTTCTGGTGTGGTGTTCTGTACATAGTATGCTTAGTGTTAGGATTTTAGACTAATTATAAGTTATTGCAAGTTTAATATAAGTCTGGTGCAACTGGATTTCTTATGGACAGTTCCAATCCTTATACAACTAACATGCCTAAGTCTAATTAATGCATGGAGGGGTTAAGACCATCATGTAAACTATCCTGCCAGGCTTAGCTAAGTCATTCCCTCTCACGTTGGCAGGAAAAGTTAACACTTTGTTCTCTCATTTTCACCATTTGAAACCTACCAGTAAGAAAGTCTAAGCTGGTTGCTGCAAGCTTAGAGCAAGTGTCTTAAGCAAAACATCTTTGTGTTCCTGTACAAATAATTTAGAAATATTTGTCATTTTGGAATCTAAATTACACTGCCTGCTTGTCTTTTCTCGCTGCTGTACAGAAAAGCTAATGATTCTGACCTTTGAGGAATTCTGTAAGTAAACCATTTTTAACTTACCAAATTGTGGTGTCTTTCTATGCCAAGGGAAATGGGGAACTTTGGAAGCAACTTAGAAGGGAGTATTTTAAAGGTGTTAACTGCCTATATTTCCATGCTTAAATGTGCTGCATATTTTGTGATTTTAAAAATCTGCTGGAGCTCTTTCACCTAAAAGTAATTACCGTACTTGCCCCAAACCTGGATTTAGTCATCCAGGGAATTCATTTTATTTTACCATTTCTATTTTTCTTTCACCAAACCAAACCAACAAGATTGGGGTGAAAAGAAAATGTCAAGAGAAAATTTGAAATCCCCACTTTTTTTGTATCTTTATTTTAGATGTTGTGATTTATGTGGAAATTGAACTGTTTGGTTGTATATTTTTTCATGTTTTATTTGTTTATGACTACTTTTGTTACGTTGTAATTAGGTATTTTTTCATGTTGTAAACTGCCTTGGGTATGGGTTGAACTATGGAAAGGTGGCATATATCTAAAATTATGCATGCATATGTGTGTGTATGTATGTTTAAAGTGATTGAGATGAATATCTATCAGAAGAAATTCAGTTGTAATTAGTCGTACTCATTAGATACACTTGAGTATTCTGCCTTGCTAGTCTAATTCAATATAACTGGAGATGCTTTTTCACGAGACCAAAGAGAATGTCAAAAACCATTGATTTCCTTTCTTAATTAAAAAGCTAATGTTAGGCTGCTGTGTTAGTTGACAAAATTGTTTCCTTTCCAGTAGTCATTGGATTCCATCAGTGGCTCGGTATTGGCAGTGCTTTGATTTGTTGTGTTTTCCCATTTTTATGTAGTGTATAGTTGGTTCAAATATCCCTGTAGCCTTATCTCTTATATACTGGTCTATTTTATTTTGTTAACATATTTGCCCAGATGTTCTCTCATTTGAGGGCTCACAGGCAGTGGAGCAGAAAGGAAACAGCAATCAACAAACAGTCCTGAGTCACTTTTGTGGTTTAAAATAAGGCCATTACTTTATTGATTGCAGAAAATAGAGTGGGCATGTGGCATGGATCCATTGATTGAACAACTTGAGTGCTGGTCAATGTGTGGTCAGTTGGAGGTGGGCAGCCTTAGGTTGGAGTTCAGCACAGTGTGAACTGCTTGTGGTGGTCCTCTTCAAGCAACCTACTAGCGGATGCTATCATCTAGAGCTGGGCTTCTGGACAGAAAGTGCTGCCACTACCATCTCCCTGGAGATCCCTTGGGGGGGGGGAATCTCCCATTGGGATGGGGGCAAATTGCCAAGATTCCATTTTTGAATTGCTTCTCATAAAAGAGCTCCATGTGATTCCAATAAAAACAATTGAAACCATTTCATAAATTAAATTTAAACAAATTGAATATTTGAATACCTGAAAACAATTTCAAATCGGATGCAGATACAGACTGGGGTAAAGAAAAGAGGAAAAGAAGAATCACAGATGTGCAACTAACAATTTGAAGAAAATTAGTGCATTTGTGCTGATTGCACATGCACACAAAGGAACTAAAATGGTGCTGAGAAATGGGTGTGTGGGGACCATGAAGTGTGGGGAATGGGGAACAGGAAACACTGCCCACTCAGCTGTGCCATCCCCTTATTGGAAATGGAACCCAGCATAATGTACATACTGGGGGAAAAAACCTTCTGAAGGAAGTCTGACTGGTTAATTGCTTGTAGCTCGCAGCAGAAAAGCAAAGATATTGTTGCACTAGGAACCTTCCACCTGGAAGCACCCATCTTCCAGTCCTCTTTCATGAGTCTTCTCAGTCTAGAGTCAGAAATGCAGTTGACTCGAGCCCTGGATTGGCACCTCTATGAATAAGTCCCAGATTAATTATACTGGATGTGATTTACCTAGATCCCCCCAGGAGAACAGCACCAATTCCATTCCTCCTAGAACAGGCATGGGCAAACTCGGCCCTCCAGATGTTTTGAGACTACAATTCCCATCATCCCCAACTACTGGTCCTGTTAGCTAGGGATGATGGGAATTGTAGTCCCAAAACATCTGGAGGGCTGAGTTTGCCTATGCCTGTATTAGAACTTACTCCATCAACTGCCTCCAGCCCATCTCTGGCAACCATAATCCTCCGCTTTGGAAACAGGAAGGCACAAGTATTCAGCAATCTCTTCCTCGAAATCTGTCTTTTCTGAGGTGTGGGCAGATAAGTTCAATGGGCTTTAACGGGATAACTCAAAGCATCAATAAGTTTCTCCACAAATCATATTCAGAGAAATATGGTGCCTTAGGGACTAGACAAGGAGGGTAAGGGAGAGAATGTGATTAAATATTGAAGTAGCTCGTGTTGGTGGAAAATCTTCAGTCTATCACTTAAATATTTCCTTTAAGGCTGAGATTCCTTCTAAAGAAACATTATTACAGCTTAACAGCTAATATGACATGAGAAGGTCAAATTACTTTATGTGAGTGGGTCTTTTGGGCTCATCTGTTATTCGTTTAAAATAGCTGAGGATCTGTGAAGTCAAATAACCTGCATTTAACACCTCACATTCAATGCTTCTTTTGAAAATTGCATAACTGAAGGTTCCACAAGAATTTATACTTAGTTGACCTCAATAGATGACTGGCATGAATATATCTAGAAAGAATAAGACCACCGTGCCTTTAGGTAATTGGCTCCACCATCAAGCAGCTCTTACCATCAGTGTATTTCTCCTAATGTTCAGCTGATATCAGCTCTCCCATAACTAAACCCACAAGATCTACTCCTCTTCTCTAAGGCAGGAGAGAACAATGTGAATGGGCCATCAAAGAATAGACCCAGATTATCCATGTCAATTCATAGCACCTCAAACACAATGTATTTTCTAGCTACAAGTCTTCTAATGTGGAGCTCTTTATGTATGTGTAAGTCTTCCTCAGGACTGATTCTTTTTCTTTCTTCTGTCTTCTCAATGTGGGATTTCCAGTCAAAATCACAAATGTGTGATTGCCAGATGAGCACACAAGGGCCTGACATTTATAAGAGTTCCCGAATATAGGATTTCCGGGTTAGCGCCATCGGCGAATGGCGGAGTTCCTCCGACTGGAGGAACGGGCTCCGTGGAAACTGGGTCTCCCGCCGTGGCGAAGGCGGGGACCCACTAGAAATCCCAGGTGGAGGAAGCCTGGGAATGTGGGGTTCGGCAGAGCACCAGGAGCGCCTCCCCTACTCGCGGGGAACCCCATTTTGGGGCTCTGGAGCGAAGTAGGGTGAGCGGCGCGGTGCTGCGAACTGATTGCTACTTTCACGGAGGGAAGCCGCATAGCCATCGCCGGAGAGCGCTGACTTTTTTCTGTTGACAATTGGACTCTAAACAAGTACCCGTGAGTAGAAACAGAAAATTGGATCAAGAAACATCCTAATTTGGCAACGAAGCGGGAAGGTTCAAAACAGGAAGTCCGCCTTCCGCTTTTTGTAAATAGACTGAAGCAAAAACCTTGTAAGCTAATAGCCTGGAAAATTGTTTTGTAAAGGTCGAAATTTCCTTCATTTATAACCACTAAAATCCCCAACTTGACTGTTTAGGTCTGCAGGAGAGGGAGTAAAGAAAAATAAGTTTCCACCGTCTCAAACCTGGGAACGGGGGTCAGAGGCAGAAATTGTTTGAGACGTCCATTGACTGTGAATGGAACATTTTGACAGATAGCTAAAAAAGAGAAACAAATTGATTCCAATGTTGCCTTTTGCATTCCAAAGAAACAAAATATTTGAAAATTGAAAATAACTTTCTTTTGTTGGATATGCTTTAAAAAGACGGTTACAAATAGAAACTGTCTCCTCTAGAGGGAGCTTGTCAAATTGTTGCTGCAGTTTACTTGGGACTTCACAGCTGCGAGATTAAGATCATGGAAGCAGACAGCGACCTTGAACAAAAATGTGTTTGGAGGAAGTTTTGGTGCTTGCTTTCTGCAAGACGAGTGCTTTGCTGGAGCAGCTGCATGAGAAGATGGATTTGATGAATGAGAAGTTGGATTTGATGGCTGTTGTAGTCAGGGAATGTGAACAAATAGGGAATACTGACACAGAAATTATACAGAGACCAACTCAGGAAACTGGTTCGACTGTGCAAATGCAAGGGCAGATGATAATGGAAGAGGTTGCGATGGTACCTCAAGCAATACAAATGGAGAGATCTGAGACCCTGCAGGAGCATAAGCCGTTGTTTTGGAAGATTGAATTTGGAATGGGCCAGTGGGAGTCTGGAGCTGAGGAGGCTCTTAAACTTGGAGGGACTTTGAAATATGTTGTTAAATATTTTTTGGATTATATTGATGACTGTGGGGAGTGGGACTGTGGGGAATGGGCTGGTTTGATGAGGGGAGATGGAGATAATTATGGGCTGAAATCCCCCAGAGACCCACTCCTCAATGAGTATAAACAAGAAGAAGAAGATCTGCAGAAGGGGCTTGGAAGAGACTTAAGAGCCTCGGACATAAGACTACCAGGTTGATGGACTAAAAGGAATGGACAGTAAGGACTGACATAACCCGAGACCAGGAAAAAGGGACGTTGGATGAAAATTGGAAAGTCTATAAAGAATTTTTTTTAATTTGGGGAATTAGTGTAAAATTAATGAATATTAGGGAAAATGTTGGAATGAAACTGTCTGGCTTTAGTATAAATGATATGAGGAGTTATGTATAAATAAGCATTAAGTTTTAAGTTTCAAGGTGTTTTACAGTAAGATAAGGTTAAACAAAGTAACGCAAATTTTTAGCAGTAATGTTATAGAATAAGGTAAAATTGGATTATGAATAGGTGAGAATGTAAAGTTACAATATATTAAGATAAATTATTAAGATAAAAGCAAAAATGGAAAGGATTTGCTGAAACTGCTAATTGAATTAGAATACAAAAAAGGGAGGTGTGAGGAGGTCAGGGAAACAAGTAAATGAGACATGGAGAGATTGAAATGTTTTTAATTGTTTTTATTTTTCTGTATTTTGTATTTTTGTATTTTTTTATTTTTCATTTTTGTAACATTTTCGAAACTTTAATAAATATTATTTAAAAAAAAACAAAAAAACATAAGAGTTCCTGAATATAGAAGGGGCTTATGAAGTCACTTCCTTAATGCCTTTGTGGAAATTTCTAACAAAGGAGATAATTTTATGTGCTTCCTTTCTGAGCTCACTCTCTCTTCTTTCTTTCTTTCTTTTTTAAAAAAAATTATTCGTTTTCCGATACAAATTTATAAAACCATATCAAAAGTTATCACACAAATCTTCTTTTGGACTTCCCTCAGTTTCCCCACCAATCTTCCATTTTGATTTTTTCTTTACGCATTTCCTGATTTGATATTGCCTTTTAGTATACCCTCCCCCACCCTATTCCCTTTTTTACAATATTCCAAATACTTTCACAGAGCTTCTTGCAAACCCACAAGCGTTGTCTGTTCGTCACATATACTTTTCAAATAATCTACAAATTTGCCCCAGTCCTCAATGAACTTATGATCCCGTAGGTATTGAATCTTTCCTGTTAATTTGTCAAGTTCTGCATAATCCATTAATTTCATTCTCCATTCTTCCACTGTCGGTAATTCTTCCTGTTTCCATTTTTGAGCCAGTAGTATTCTTGCCACTCTTACTGCATATTGGAAAAGTTTACAATCCTTTCTATTTATTTCATTTCCTACTATTCCTAGTAGAAAGGCCTCTGGTTTCTTAACAAATGTATATTTCAACATTTTTTTCAATTCATTATATATCATTTCCCAGAAGCCTTTCACCTTCTTACATTCCCACCACATATGATAAAATGTCCCTTCTTTTTCTTTACATTTCCAACATTTATTACATATTTCATACATTTTTGCAAATTTACAGGAGTAATATACCATCTGTATACCATTTTCACAACATTTTCCTTTAACACTCTCTCTTCTTTCAAGCAAACGATGTGAACAGATATAGATGCCTGAGCTCTACTCAGAACCCAGACTCCATTTTGGAAACAAATTTATTATTTTGTAACTAAGTAGTATTTTTACCTGCATACCACGTTTATGTATTTACTGCCTGCATTGAAATGTAAGTAAACCTTTTTGCATTTACTAAAATGTGTGGTTTATTCCTAGCAACAGTGACAAAGAGGGGAAGGTCAGCAGACCACAAATAAACAGGGATAAAAGGTGCAATTGCTTAATTCCTAGCTTCCAGTAAGTTGCAAAAGTGCATGTGTTGTTGCTCTGCTAAAAGGGCTTCACAGCTTGTTTAATACTTCTCCAACACACATGGGACAGGAGGTTTAAAATTTAATTTACAGATTTAATCCTCAAGATGAAGAACTTGTATGGTTTCCTATGGCTATACCTTGTGCTTGTGGTGATCTGATTGCTCCAGCACTGTGACAGCTCCCAGCCTCTGTGTCAGCTTCATGTGAAACTTGCAAATGTCCTTACACACCACTGAGGCTCAGTTTTTTGTTGCTCTGCTTTCAGCTGCTGCCCTTGTTTTCCTCAAAAAGGCCCGTTTAGTTGTATTTTAGCACCAGAGTTAAGACAAAGAATGTCATGTCACTACAACTGTGCATAATATGTAAGTCAGAAGACTTAATTAAATGCAACAGTGACTTAACCAGAATGTGGTTAGACTGTTCCTTATCTGAAACCAGAAGCAATAACAAGTATAGAGAAGTTCTAGCCTTTGTAGAGTCCTGCCATAACTGTATTTTCTGCTTTCCTCGTTGGAAATAAAATGCACTCAGTTTCTCCTTTCCTACTTTAATTGGATTTTCCCAGAGAATTTTTTAATGGCCTTTGGCTTAGGAGCAGAAATCTCAGTTCTGTTAGTTGCTGGGAGTCAGGGTCATGTGATTCCCTATTTTTCAGTGCATGCTGCTGTAATGAGGGGAAACGATACAGCCTTGGTATGAAAAAGATTGTAAAGGAAGTTTAGTCAAGCAAGCAAAGAACCTGACACAGTGGAGGCAGGGAGGTCAATGTCGCTTTTGGTTTTTTAAACCAGACTTTGCCTTTCTATCCAACAAAGCAATGCAGAGAAAGAGAGCAGCACTAAACTGGGGTGGGGTGGGGTTTAAAAAGTTTGCTGCAGACAGGATGAATGAGTATAAACCTTGAAGTGTAAAAAAAAAAATCACAAAATTTATATATTGTTCAATTGTTTTTTTAAAACAACAACAACCTCAAAGCAGTTTACAGACAGAATAAAACTAAATAAAATAATTTTTAATGTATGGTGTTTTACAATTTTTTATATGTGTTGTAAGTCGCCTAGAGTGGCTGGAGAAACCCAGCCAGATGGGCAGGGTATAAATAATATTTTTTTTATTATCAATGGTAGTAGTACAGTATTCAATAAAAAAGTTTAAAACAGTTATTTAAAACATTCAAAAATAATTAAAATAAATATCAAGGTAATGCCCCACCTCTGTGGCATCAAAGGCCATAGTCTTATCTAAACTTCATCTGGAGTGTGTTCAATTGTACTCCATGAACAAATTTCTCACCAAAACACAAAGCAGGGCCAGCTGCTTGTATGAAGAGGCTTCCTGCCTGTGGGATAGTGAATGCCTCTTCTAACCCTTGTGGTGCAATTGTGCCCCTTGGTGCACTTTCCATTGCAGAATCTACACAGTAGCAGAATTTCTGTGTAGTCCTTCTAGAACAGGCCTTTCGCTCTCCAGGTGTGGCTGAACAACTCCCATCAGCCCTAGCAGGCACTTCCAGTGGTCAGGGGTTGTGGGAGTTGTAGTACAACAACATCTAGAGGGTCAGAGGTCCACCACACTTGTTCTAGAGAGCCACTGTGGTGTAGTGGTTAAGAGCGGTAGACTGGTAATCTGGTGAACCGGGTTCACATCCCCACTCCTCCACATGCAGCTGCTGGGTGACCTTGGGCTAGTCACACTTCTTTGAAGTCTCTCAGCCCCACTCACCTCACAGAGTGTTGTTGTGGAGGAGGAAGAGAAAGGAGAATGTTCGCCGCTTTGAGACTCCTTCGGGTAGTGATATAGTGGGATATCAAATCCAAACTCTTCAAACTCTTCTTCTAGGATGGGTCACCTTCCAATAGTAAACAAGGTCCCCAAGGTTCAATCATTTATTATTTACAGCTTTCTTTCTGCACACACACACACACACACACACACACACACAAATGCCTAGGGGAAAAGAAGTAAATCCCAATAAATGTATATATAGGCTACTTCTTTGTCCCAGTCAATGTAACATGTAGGCATGACACATTTCCAATTTTAAAAAACTGTTTCAGTGATGCAAGTAGATACCCATAGCTATTCTCACTCCGCAGCTCAAAAAGTGAGCAATCTGCATACGGGAAGGGAGGAAATGAGTAAACTCTTCCTCCATGGGCAGATTACTGAGAAAGTGAGGAGAGGCATGGAAGAAGGCAAGAGGCTTGCAGTCTGTTTGGGAAAATCTGGCTTGCAGAATGCCAATTCTGCAGCCCTGGTATGGTTGACCATCCCTAGACTGATGATATTTCAGAGTTTAAACTAACTTGTTTCCATTGGTTGGTCTCCATAAACTTCCAAAGCTATACCTCTGATAGTTTTGTTAACATCATGGGCAGCCTTCAGAATATGAACCTTTGCAATTAGATGGAATGTCTTTGGTTTATATCCAAATCATTGCACATCATAAATTGCAGGGCTGGGAGATTTTGGTTGTTCCAGCTGCTATTAATTGGATGCAAACAGCTAATTGCGTTTTAAAACTGCTTCTAAAATTAGCAGCATCTCTTCTGAAGAGACATAGTTTTGTAAATTTGTTGACATGTCAGGGTTGCAAGTTCCACCCCATCTCCATCCTCTCTCCCACCCACAGCTTTGTTATTCATCTAGAAAATTAGAAATGCAGCACTAGAATCTATTTTAAAATCCCAGATTGCAAAGAAATATTTATAAAGCTTTCTATCTGTGACCTTCCATTGCAAAGAGGTAGTGTGATATAGGAGTTATAGTGTTGGATTCAAACCAGGCAGATCTGGGTTCAAATCCCCATGGAGCCAAAATGCTAAGTTTCTGCTAGCTGCTGTCTCTCAATCTCACCTAAAGAATGGGGTTAATTATACAACCCTGAACCTCATAGGGAAATGATAAAATATAATGTAGAGAGATGTGTTGTTCTCTCAGCACATCAGTGATGTAGAGGAGGACATAGATTTGCAGACCTAGAAAGCTCCTCACATAATCTGCCCTCTCACATTAAGATGGTGGCAGCTGTGGCATCCAAGGCTTGATGACAATGTCCATTGTGAAATGAATGTTCATGAAATTTTAACAGACACACCATTAATACAACATCATGACTAGGACATGGTTGTTGTTTTTCTTGATAGTCTGCAGTTCAGCCTGTAGCAGGTGGTATCCATTGCAGGGAGTGGCAGAGAAGAAGCAATGAACCTGTTCAGAGCTTGAACTTGGAACAAGGAGTTGCAATTTTCCACCTTAAACTACCTGAAACTGAAATTAGAAATGTGAGAAGCTGCCTTATACTGAGTGCTAGAATTCAGCAGTTTTTAATGCTGCTGCTGCTGTTCTTGTTTAGTCGTTTAGTTGTGTCCGACTCTTCGTGACCTCATGCACCAAAGCACGCCAGGCACTCCTGTCTTCCACTGCCTCCCGCAGTTTGGTCAAACTCATGCTGGTACCTTCAAGAACACTGTCCAACCATCTTGTCCTCTATCATCCCCTTCTCCTTGTGCCCTCAATCTTTCCCAACATCAGGGTCTTTTCCAGGGAGTCTTCTCTTCTCATGAGGTGGCCAAAGTATTGGAGCCTCAGCTTCACAATCTGTCCTTCCAGTGAGCACTCAGGGCTGTTTTCCTTCAGAATGGATGGGTTTGATCTTCTTGCAATCCATGGGACTCTCAAGAGTCTCCTCCAGCACCATAATTCAAAAGCATCAATTCTTCGGCGATCACTTCCATACATCACTACTGGGAAAACCATAGCTTTAACTACAAGGTGATATCTCTGCTTTTAAGATGCTGTCTAGTTTTGTCATTGCTTCTCTCCCAAGAAGCAGGCATCTTTTAATTTCATGGCAATGCTGCTGTTACACTCTATTAAAACTGTGCGACTGAAGAATGACTATTACCTTGACCACCATATATTGGCCACTATGGCAGCAATCTCAGCAAAGTCATTTACCAAGATCCCAAACTCCATTTGTCTCCTAATATGGAACTCAATGTAATCCTAAACTAGCTATCCCTCTGAATTATTTCAATGTAAATGATGTCTTTTGACTGGGTGATAGTGGATAAGACATGCAGATTCCCTTAAAATGTCTTGTTTGGTTATAAAAAGTCCTTTTGAACTTCAGGCAAAGTATGGCACTGGGAAGAAAAGCCAGCAGCTTTTGTGGTCTTCCCTCCTACTGCTTATATACTTCTGTACTATTTTACCCCAACAGATTTCCTCCTTTGTTGTCAGCACCCAGTAAACTAAGCATCATCCAACTTCATTCACAGAACATTATTCCTGTAGGAAAAGTCAACAGCATATTATCTTAAAATAGTCCATTAAGTGGTGCAACTATCATATTTCCTGCTTCCCTACCTTCTTTTAGAGATGACCTTTGCAAGATATGTTCTTTGTAAAACGTTGCCCAATCATTGAAATAATTGCAATAAGAATAGAGGGTCTTTGGATTATATTCATTGTAATGTTTCTTTCTTTAGAAGATTCTGGTAGTACAAAGCGAGAGCAAAGCCATTTTAACAACCAGAATAATCTGGATTTATAGCTATTTCAATATGTACTAAAAAAAGAATAAACATAAAATGGATTGGAGGGTTGAGTGGCTTAAGAAACATACATATTGCTAGCTTGTAGTTAAACTGTCAATGGATTGTACATTGCAGTCTGCATCCCTATCCCTGACATTTGCCAGATCAATAAAATGTATTTCCCTCTGTAAATGGCTTCTAATGTGTAAGTGGATGCCTTTTTAAAAAAAAGTTAACAGCACTATTAAGTGCCCTTAGGGCCCAATCTCAAACACCACTGAATTGAATAGGAGAGTTACCACTGAATTTATTGGGATTTTTGATGGTTAACTACTAGAAATCGTTTAACTCCAGATTTATTTCCCAGAATGCTGTAGGTCTAATATGCCCATTCCATTTGGGTAAAGATTTTCCCCACTCCCATTTAGTTAGGAACATTTCATTCTTGCAGCACAGAATATTATTCAGGGTTCCTATGGAAGCATTTTGCCAATTAAACTTTGGTGTTATCTTAATTAGCCTAGCACAAATGTTATTAAAGTGACACTGGTTTTGTTGTTATTGTTTGTTTTTAGATTAGGGAGTACAAATCTATAAAGCAAATCTATCTCTATTCTCTGCAAGTGTTCTGGCAGCATTGATGAAAATAACTCGGCAGAGTACCAGTAAATAAGAATGAGAAAAAGAATGAGAAAAAGAATTGCCGACATTTCAAAGTTTTACAGATGAGCAAATATACTCAGTTTCTTGAGTATACCTGCATGGATTTTCTACAGAATTCCTTTTTTTAAAAAAGATACCAAACAGGTAAGGGTAAGATTTTATATTTATGTAAGGGTGCTTATTTACTTCAACCATTTCTATTTGCCTTCAGCAAAGTTTCCAAGGTGATTTCATAAAATGCAAAACTTGAGTCCCCACCCAAAAGACCTGTAAAACAATTTTGACAAGATGACTTGCCAACCAGTCATTAGGGCTGGACAAATTTGTCACTTTCAGTTTCTCTGTTTCTCACTTTTCCAACCTTAAACTCAGTTCTCTGCATTTCTATATCAGTTTGTAAATTTTTGAAAAGAAAAGTCCTCATGAAAATTCATCAGAATGTTAGTGTGAATTTCTCCTGCTAGGCACACTTTTGCCTAATACAGATTTTGGCGAAGCAATTTCCCTAATATAAAGTAGTTTTGTATGCTATTACAGTGGTACCTCGGGTTAAGTACTTAATTCTGTTCTTAACCTGAAACTTCTTAACCTGAAGCACCACTTTAGCTAATGGGGCCTCCTGCTGCTGCTGCACTGCCGGAGCACGATTTCTGTTCTCATCCTGAAGCAAAGTTCTTAACCCGAGGTACTATTTCTGGGTTAGCGGAGTCTGTAACCTGAAGCGTATGTAACCTGAAGCGTATGTAACCCGAGGTACCACTGTATCATGAATATATGCATTCTATGTACACTGTACCTTAGTATATGCAGTTTCGTACACATGGCTGGAGAACAGCACTACAAGTTTTGAAGGATGACTGTGTTTTGGCTCACATATCCAAATGGTAACACAGCTTCTGCGTGCTGCTGGCCTCCAAGTAACTAGTTCAGCCAATTTAGAATGTGCTTGGGAGGACAGCCCTATGATGTAATCTGGTGATGTAACACAGATTCAGAGCCAGGATTTCAGTTTGCTTTGGCGCTGTGGGTTAAACCACAGAGCCTAGGGCTTGCCGATTAGAAGGTCAGCAGTTCAAATCCCCGCGACGGGGTGAGCTCCCGTCACTTGGTTCCTGCTCCTGCAAACCTAGCAGTTCGAAAGCATGTCAAAGTGCAAATAGATAAATAGGTACCACTCCGGCAGGAAGGTAAACGGCGTTTCCGTGCACTGCTCTGATTTGCCAGAAGCGGCTTTGTCATCCTGGCCACATGACCAGGAAGCTGTACGGCGGCTTTTTTATTTTTCAGACACTTGCATTTGAGTTATCCTGTGCTTGACGTCTTCTCTCTGTCAAAAGGTTTCTGCTGCTGGACCTTGAGAAATCAATTGCCAGCTTGCCACATTTCCCTTTAATAATGAGCCCCTTCTCAACCAATGATTCTTTCCGCTTTGTTATTCCTGTAGTTCCACGTTTTCTTCAAGCAGCAAGGAAGTAGCCCTCCTGAGGCTGGATTGCATGCTGTTAACAGGGTTTGGTAGCTACGAGACTGCTTCATCCCTGAGAGTGATCTTGATCCTCTGTGGCAGCCGTTGAGAACATTGTTTGATATGTCCTTGATGCATTGATGGTGTTATCAAGATGCTCTCATTAAGTGAAAGAAATTCTGTAAAGCCTAGAGCTGTGCTACATGACTAGCACTGAGATGACTTTTTAAAAGGATTAGATAAATACATGGAGAATAAGGCTATCTGTGACTACTATCTGCAACAGCACCCATGAAATTAAAAGACACCTGCTTCTTGGGAGAAAAGCAATGACAAACCTAGACAGCATCTTAAAAAGTAGAGACATCACCTTGCCAACAAAGGTCTGTATAGTAAAAGCTATGGTTTTCCCAGTAGTGATGTATGGAAGTGAAAGCTGGACCATAAAGAAGGCTGATCGCCAAAGAATTGATGCTTTTGAATTATGGTGCTGGAGGAGACTCTTGAGAGTCCCATGGACTGCAAGAAGATCAAACCTATCCATTCTGAAGGAAATCAGCCCTGAGTGCTCACTGGAAGGACAGGTCCTGAAGCTGAGGCTCCAATACTTTGGCCACCTCATGAGAAGAGAAGACTCCCTGGAAAAGACCCTGATGTTTGGAAAGATTGAGGGCACAAGGAGAAGGACATGACAGAGGATGAGATGGTTGGATAGTGTTCTCGAAGCTACCAGCATGAGTTTGACCAAACTGCGGGAGGCAGTGGAAGACAGGAGTGCCTGGCATGCTCTGGTCCATGAGGTCACAAAGAGTCAGACACGACTAAATGACTAAACAACAACAACAACAACAACATGACTACTTTCCATAATGATAATGCTGTGCCTCCACTATGCTTCTGAGAACCAGTTGCTGGAAACTACAGAAGGGGTAGAGTGTTCTTGTGCTTAGGTTTCAGCTTGTGGGTTTCCTATGGGCATCCGGTTGGCCACTGTGAGAGCAGGATGCTGGACTAAATGGCCTTTGGCATCATCTAGAAGGCTCCTCTGATATTCTTCTTTTTCAGATAGAAGCAGAACTATCATGGTGGAATTAGTCTTCATTGGGGAGAGTAACTCAGCCACATCACAACCCGGTTTCCATGACCACCTTTCATGATGGCTTCGATGTAGGGCAATGCATCAGGTAGGAAATGAAAGAAGCCTTTCTCTTCCACTACAACCTTTTGTGTGAACATTAAAACATATATAAATAAAACTCGTACACACTTTATTTTCAGGTGAACAAAGGGTCTGTTTGTTGCTGGAATGAGACTGGACAGACTCTGAAAAGAACCAGAACTTTTTAATTTATTTTTTAAGAGTGTAGTCTAGTAGCACCCACTCATTTCAATTCATTTAAACCTATGATGGTGAGATCACAAGGTCACTATATAGCTCATCATCCACTGTCCTGTGGAGACTGGGCCACCCTTCCCCAATAAATTTTGCCGAGCCATTAGTTAAACTCGTCTGGTCACTACAACTGTTAAAAAAAATTATGTGGCCCTTGTGGGTTGTGAATGACTCAGTTGTCTCCAAGCTGTTACGTTTGGATAACCAAAATCTTGGGCTATAATTTGCTCTGAAACTAATGCTCGTGTAGCTAATATTTTCTTTTTTAAAAAAAAATATATATTTATTTATTTTTCCACAAAACAAAGAAAACATCAGAATAACATAGAACAACAAAAACAACACAGACTGGTTAAAGAACAAAGAATAAAAAAAGAAAATTAAAAACGAAAACTCCAGTTTTTAAACTCACATTTACAAAGCTTCCTTTCTCGACCTCCTCATACCTCCCTTTTTTGTGTTCCTCTTTGTCCAATCAAATACAGCAAATCCTTACCTACCTTCAAAAATTCATTTCTAATTATTGTACTCGCTTCTATTATGTCACCAATCTTTCCTCCTTATAATTCAACACCTTTAACATATTGTTTACTTTTGACATAATGTAACCTTATTTTTCCACCCTTTTTCTATCACATTTTTTGCATATTTTTTAACATTATACCACTGATGCCATATTATTTCATATCCAACATCATTTTAACATTCATACACTTTACAGTGTTTCTGCAGGTAATTCTTGAACTTCTTCCAATCCTCTTCCACCGCTTCTTCTCCCAGGTCTCGGATTCTGTCAGTCATTTCTGCCAGTTCCATGTAGTCTATTACTTGCATCTGCCATTCTTCCAAGGTGGGCAAATCTTGTGTCTTCCAGTATTTTGCGATGAGTATTCTTGCTGCTGTTGTCGCATACATAAAAAACGTTCAATCTTCCTTTAACACCGATTGGCCGACTATGCCCAAGAGAAAGGCCTCTGGTTTCTTAGGGAAGGTATATTTAAATACCTTTTTCAGTTCATTATATATCATCTCCCAGAAAGCCTTAATCTTCGGGCACGTCCACCAAAGGTGAAAGAATGTACCCTCAGTTTCCTTACATTTCCAACACTTGTTATCAGGCAGGTGATAAATTTTAGCAAGCTTGACTGGAGTCATGTACCACCTATAAATCATTTTCATAATATTTTCTCTTAAGGCATTACATGCCGTAAACTTCATGCCGGTGGTCCACAACTTTTCCCAGTCAGCAAACATAATGTTATAACCAATGTCCTGTGCCCATTTAATCATAGCTGATTTAACTGTTTCATCCTGGGTATTCCATTTCAACAGCAAGTTATACATTCTTGAAAGAATCTTAGTTTTAGGTTCTAACAATTCTGTCTCCAATTTCAATTTTTCCACCTGGAAGCCCAGTTTTCTGTCCGCATTATAGGCCTCTCTTATTTGATAGTAGTGAAGCCAATCTCGCACTTTATCTTTTAATTTCTCAAAACTCTGCAATTTCAATTTATCTCCTTCTTGTTCTAATATCTCCCAATATTTCGGCCATTTGGCCTCCATATTGAGTCTTTTCAGGGCCTTTGCCTCCATGGGTGACAACCACCTTGGGGTCTTTCTTTCCATTAAATCTTTATACCTTATCCAGACATTAAATAATGCTTTCCTGACAATATGGTGCTTAAAAGCTTTATGTGCTTTAACCTTGCCGTACCACAAATATGCATGCCATCCAAAAACATTGTTAAAACCTTCCAAATCCAAAATGTCAGTGTTCTCAAGAAGCAGCCAATCCTTCAACCAGCAGAAACCCGCTGATTCATAGAAAAGTTTAAAGTCTGGCAGGGCAAACCCCCCTCTTTCCTTCACATCGGTTAGTATTTTAAATTTTATTCTGGGCTTTTTGCCCTGCCAGACAAATTTAGAAATGTCTCTCTGCCACTTCTTGAAACAATCCGTCTTGTCCACAATCTGCAACGCCTGAAACAAAAATAACATTTTTGGCAATACATTCATCTTTATAGCTGCAATTCGACCCAACAAGGAAAGCTTCAATTTTGTCCAGATTTCTAGATCTTTTTTAACTTCTGACCAGCATTTTTCATAATTATCTTTAAATAAATTAAATAAATTAAATAAATTCAAATTTTTTGCCGTCATATTAATCCCTAGGTATTTCACTTTCTTAGCCACCATTAAACCTGTCTCATTCTGAAACCCTTCTTTTTCCATTGATGTTAAATTTTTCTCTAAAACCTTAGTCTTTAGCTTGTTTAATTTGAATCCTGCCACATGACCAAACTTTTGAATCAATTCTAAAACCCTTTTCATACTAGATTCTGGCTCCTGTAGTGTCAAAACCAGGTCATCTGCAAAGGCCTTCAATTTATATTGTAATATTTTCAATCTTCTCATTGGATTTGTTTATCCTTTTTACATTTTCTAGTGAGCTAACCCAGTTCTTTTTTCTTTCTGGCAGTCTTGCTCCCTGGAGACCAGAGTCCATCCACAGTTCTGCTCATTAATTCTTTTGCCAGGATCTGTGTTTGGTATACCTTGTCAAAATGTGTTTTGCACTTTTGTTTCCTTGAGTTCATGCAGCAGTTCCAGTAAACTGCTAGTCTCCACTTCTTAAAGCAAGGGTCACCATGCATTCCCACCATAAGTGTCTCCACAGTAAACCATTTAAGGCTTAAAACACCACATACATGCAGACATTTAATCAAGAACAGCTGCAGGGTCACCCAAAAGGTGTGCTTATAAAATTCTCCCTGCCTAAATGTGGGATTCCTATTCACCTGATTTTTCTGAATGGGCACCAATGTGTCCAATTCATTATTTTTGAATTCTAGAATTTGTTCACAGTGGTGCGCAAGTACAGTTTGCCAGCTTTGATGTTGTGGGTTGTGTATACCATCACTATTCCATTTGCTTCCAATTTTCCTTTCACCAGATTAATGGCACTGAAATCCACTGAGTGCTTTTAAGGTGCTTTAGCAAGAGTTTTACAGAAATGCAGAGAAATCTCTGAGCTTCCTGCTATTCAACTGGCAATACTGCCATAAACCAGAGAACTTTTGAAAGCAACACTTAACCTTATGAAGGAGAATATGACGGACTGAACGATTGCAACTTGACTAGGACAAACCAATGAGCTTTGCAGTGAGCAGAGATTCAGACCTCACACACGGAAGGGCCAAAGTTCAGTGGAAGAGTGCTTGGTTTGCAAGCCAAAGGTCCCATATTCAACCCCTGGCATTTCCAAGTAAATAACTCAGCAGGTGCTGGGGAAAGAAAGAGGCCATAGAAACCAGTCAGCATAGATTGTAATTGTCTACCAAAGCTCAGCATGATGCACCCATGTCACTGCTTATCCTGGATAGCCCATTGGCTTGTGACTGTGTGCATTCCATTCCATTTTAATTACTGGTTTCTGTAGGAGAAAACTGCTATGATGCACCTTTGCCTTGAAACAGTCATTAAGCCTCAAAAGTATTCTCAGCTATACTGCCACAAGCTGAAGTCTAATCGTGTGACTGGCACTCACTTTCACCTGCTGCTTGCTTAGCTGTACTTGGATCAGCAATGGCTCTAAAAGTTGAGGTTGTGATTTCAAAAGTTGTTTTGGGCTCATTTCAGTGCATGATTGCTCTGTTCAGATGCCTTCTCAGTATTTGGAATATGAAATATTAAACGGGGACATGCTGTGCAACCCTCTAGATAGCTGCTCTGAAGTAAGCTGCGCTTTTATGCAATAGAACTTACTCTAAAGTACAGATGGGCAAATTAATGTATTTCTGGTCTATTTTGGTTTCACTTATGTATATTCATAAGTCCATTCCATCCCATTTCCATATTGATCTGCATTTTTAAAAAAAACAACATAAAAAATGCATTATTTTAGATATCATCATCATTATATATTTATTTATAGCCCACATTTTTCCCTTATGGGGCTCAAGGCAGCTGTCAGATAAAAACAAGACTGACTAAAAAACATAGAAAAAAAATTAAGCATTAATAGAACTAAAACTATATACATAAAAATGAATTATAATAAAAGCAGCACAGCACCAGCCCATTCATTGAAAGCAGTCAGGAAACAACAAGGAGGGAGCCAGTCTAGCTTCTCCAGGGAGAGATTTCCAGAACTTGGGGGGCATCCTCTGAGACAGCCCTTTTCTACATCTTCACCAACCCTGCCTGTGAGGGTGTCTGAACCAAGAGAAGGGCCCACCTTGAAGATTTCAAAACCCAGGAAGGTTTGTATGAAGGAATACAGTCTTTCAGATAACTTGGACCTAAGCCATGTAGGGCTTTATAGGTCATAACCAACACCTTGAATTGTGCCCAGAAACAGACAGGTAGCCAGTGGGACTGTTCCCTGTCAACAATTTGGCTGCAGTTTCTGAGCGCTTTTCAAAGGCAACCCCAAACAGAGCATGATACAGTAATTAAAATAGGATGTAAATGAGGCGTGTGTCACTGTGGCCAAATCGGATATCTCAAGGAATGGGCGCAGCTGGTGCCCAAGCTTTAATTGTGCAAATGCATTCCTGGCTACCACAGAAGTCTGAGTCCAGGAGCATGCCTGAACTGCAAAATAGTAAAGGTAAAGGGACCCCTGACCATTAGGTCCAGTCGTGACCGACTGGGGTTGTGGTGCTCATCTTGCTTTATTGGCTGAGGGAGCCGGTGTACAGCTTCCAGGTCATGTGGCCAGCATGACTAAGCCGCTTCTGGTGAACCAGAGAAGTGCACGGAAACACCGCTTACCTTCCCACCGGAGAGGTACCTATTTATCTACTTACACTTTGACGTGCTTTCGAACTGCTAGGTTGGCAGGAGCTTGGACCGAGCAACGGGAGCTCACCCCGTCATGTTTGTATATATTTTTGTAATGCCACTGTATAGATATTTCAGTATTTTGGGGGGTGGGGGTGGGGGACGATTAAGTATATCATGCCAGTTAGAAAAAAATAAAATAAAAACCAATGGATAATTGCATTCTAATTCACATGCCAGCCTGGAGCTTGCCTGGCCCAAGCCATTGTACTGCCTGAGGCAGAACAACAGGTTGAAGTATAAATCCAAGACCAATTGCTATGGTAGTTCCAGTAATGGCTACACCACTCCATCTCCCCACATCCCCACCCACTGCTTACATGGCTTGTGCTGTGACATGCCCTTGATTTTCTTTGGTAGGCAGAGACTGAAAAGGAAGCGACTGAAGTTTGACATGGTGTTCCTATATTCCCAGGGCATCTTAAAATATATTTTTTCAAGCTTGCCTTTGCCTTCCAGACAAAGCAATGGCAATTCCAATTAAAGGGGAATGAGAGGAAATTGCAGAAATGACAACATTATAAAACAGAATATTCGGAAGTATCAAGGCACCCAATGAGACCCCTTCAGTCTATGAACAGATTCTGTTACGCTCAACAGGAAGTCAACTGTGATTCCAATATTTATCGTAATTTCCATTATGGCTATCAAGTGAAATACTCTCATTGCCTCTCATTTCTTAATTCCTTTCACACATTTGTCTTTATTTTCAATTCAGTGCTGGTATTGAATGCCCATCTTTCGGAGTCTCATTAGCAAAACAAAAAACGAAAAACCCTGAAAGGTATAATGTTTGGTAGTTAGCGATATCTAAGAAAGTGACATATCTCACTTGGAAGCTAGGATCAGGCCCATGGAGCCTGACATATGTCAAGAGAACCATATGGTATAATGCTGTTGTTCCTGGCTGTTCGACACTTGCTTGAGAACCCCGTTCACTTCTTCAAATCCCATAGCACATATGTCATATTCCTGGCAAGATGCTTTTTGCTTCTCTGAATATCAACGTGTAATTTTTGAAAAGGGAGAAATTGTAATGTGCCAATAATAATAATAATAATAATAATAATAATAATAATAAATTTTATTTATATCCCGCCCTCCCCAGCCGAAGCCAGGCTCAGGGCGGCTAACAACAATCAAATAATCCAACATTCTAAAAACATTTCATTATAAAAATTAATTAAAATCAAATTGATGGCAACCGTTAAGCAAAATTCTGTGCAGATTGCCAGAGGAGAGAGTCAGGCTGCGCCCTGACCAAAGGCCTGGTGGAACAGCTCTGTCTTGCAGGCCCTGCAGAAAGATGTCAGGTCCCGCAGGGCCCTAGTCTCTTGTGACAGAGCGTTCCACCAGATTGGAGCCACAGCCGAGAAAGCCCTGGCTCTAGTTGAGGCCCTAGGGATTTCCTTCAAGGAGTTCACCACATAGAAAGAAGGAAGCAAAGAGAGAATAGGCAAATCAATACTACAGATCTGTGGTGGTTGTGCGGGTGTGGAAATACACACACTATCTTGGCTTACCCTGCCCACAATCCTTGGGGAAGGTGCTGAGAATTGTACTAGAGATCACTTACCAGAACTATGGTTTCCAGAATTCCCAGGAAAGTGCAAATGTTTCTATACCAGTTTAAGTAAAGCAGGGTGAGAAACTGCTGGGAGCCCCTGGCTGCTCCATGTGAGGAGTCACTGCAGCTACAGATTTTAACATACCCCCAGACTGCCATGGAACCCTCAAGCTGTTTTGGACTACAACACCTATCTGCCCCAGTCACCTGATGGGACTTGTGGTCCAAAACGTCTGAAGGAGAGGGTGCCAGGTTGGGCGAGGCTACCCTGGTCAGTAAAGGATTCCCAGACCCTGGACTAAATCAGTTCACCAAGGCTGACCATTGGCTTTCCTCAACAGGAAGTGCTTTTGCTCAGGTTGGGATTTTGCCTGGGTAATGATAGCCTTTCCTGGCATATCCTGAGACTGACCCCTTGGCTTCCAGATATCACTGGACAAACAGGGCTGGCACCAGAAATCAGTTTGGTTGGTTACCGTCAGTACGGTTGATGCCCTCTGCTTCTCTTCTTTGCAGTTAGCTCCCCGTTTCTCATGCTATCAGTTAGATAGTGATAAAAGATGCAGAAAAAGAAAAAAATAATATATTTTCTTTGAATATGGAACCCATGGAGGGAGGGGAGGTCCGAAGGTTTGAAAGAACCTTTTCTTTTAACGTTTTGAAATGGTTAAAGTTAAAATGTATAAAATTATGTAAAACCAATGAAAAAATTATTTTAAAAGAATGAGAAAATGTACCACCCCAAAAAAGAAAGCGAATGCAAGAAAAGATTTTAATCAATTGTCTCATCTCCTAAAGAGTGCAGTGATAGGTTGGGTATGAAACAGATGAGACAATCTTTTAAACACCACTAGCCCACTCATTCACTTATCCAGTTTTGGGGACTGGGATACAAGAAAAAGGTAAGTGAGTGGGTGAATGGTAGCTGCTATAGACTAATTCAGCTGAAACGAGAGCGTGAGCTTATGCCAGCACTTACTTACCTTGGTGTTGAGAGTCCATCATCAGTTAGTGTTCTAATATCTGCCTATCTACCACCAGTGGTAGCAGTAGTATGTCAAACAATGGCATGCAGCCTGCTTTATTTGCATAACATATTCATAGCACAGAATTAGTAATTTCTTGGCACAGAATATGGGTTTTATCAAGAACTAGGATGTAGCAGCTGGGATGTCTAAAATCCTCCCTTCATAGACATACTGCCTTCTGCTGAGCCAGACCATTGCTCCTTCTGGCTTAGCATTGTCTTTACACACTGACTAGTAGCAGTTCTGCAGGATTTCAGGCAAAGCTCTTTTCCAGCCTTCCCTGGAGTTGCCAGGGATTGAACCTAGAAGCTTCTGTGTGCAAAGCAGATACTCTGCTACCTGTCCATGACCCTTCCTGTACTACTGCATTATGAGGGAGATGACCCAATTCGACAGGAGTCATAGGAGGACATGTCATCTTGGAAGAGGCAATTTGGTTAGTGTTTCAAACAGTCTGAGAAAGGGGGCTATATTTAGGCTGCCCCAAATGACTGAAAAGTTTCCATACCACCTTCACAGATGTCTGCCAGGCAGTTTTTGATAAACAACCCTAATTTCCACAGAGTTAACAATACAGTTGCATTCCACCAGAAAACAAAGCCAAGCATCTACATGGCTGACGTTCTCAATTACCATAAGTGAAAGCTGCTGATTTATATTACCAGCAATTGCCTTCCATTAGGGAAACATTCTTTCAAGTATCAGCAAAGCGGCCCATTTTTTATTTTGTTATTTCTACTGAAATTGCTGTGAGCTTCACCACAATATAAATAGAGCACAATGCCTTGCTCTATTGGTTTTAAAAATTAGCATCGCCCACAGAAAAATGACTGACACATTGACAAATATCACACACAGCTTCTGTTGGGCTGATGAGAAACACTGGCAAGTTTTAAAAATACTGACACTTCTTAAATATTTCTGTCTTGGCATTGCTGCATGAATCAATGCTGTGTTCTCTCATTTTTGACAGTAAAATACATCTGTCCTGCTACAGTTCTATGTATAACAGGGTTGGGGAAGCTGTGGCCCTCCAGATGTCATTGGACTGCAACTCTCACCATCCCTGATCATTAACCAGGTTGGCTGATGGGAGTTGGATTTCAACAATGTCTGGAGGATCACAGTTGCGATGCAATGCAGAGAATGGATGCAATGCAGAGAAAGGCTGGCCTGGCCTCTGATTGGTATGTTTCAGGTCCAGAGCATCTTATCTTGGAGATTGGACTAGATTGTCCATTTTTTTTTCAAGCTCTAGCCTAATCATGCATTTTTTTCTGGGAAATGATGGTGGCTACCACAAGGGTGGTAGATTGCAACACAGTTGCTTTGCTTAAATGTTGCTGATTTAAATATGATCACATGAATTGCACAAAGCATTAGTAGGTGCAAAGATGGCTGTTGAGAAGCTGTGGAATAGTCTGGAGTCTGCTACTAAATCACTGTGATATTCCATCTTTCCCAGCGATGAGTAAGTTACTAGTTTATTTCTGCCTCTAAGTAATGAGATTTCCAGGGCAAGGCCATATGATTAAGTGGTGTTTTGTTACTGATGGCATTTGGTTCTCACTATATATCCTCTTCTGTTCATTTTCTTGTTTACCATTAGAAAACCTTGCCATATATAGCAAATATAAGGTATTTCTCAGTGACAGCTGGTGCCCACTAAACCTGGTGGGGGCTGCAAGGATGTCACGGAAGCATGGCCAATGAGATCAACTTCCTGCTTGCTCCCATCTTTCTTTGTTGCAAATGTACTGTGGATATTTAAGTGTTGCAGTTTTACAAGCAACACTAATAAAACTGCAAAGCATCTAACTTTAGTTCAGGAGTCGCTGCTGTCACCAGAGCTTTTTTTCAGCCAGAGCTCACGGGAGCTCAGCTCTGGTGCCTTTCAGGTGATCACCATTGCTAGTCTAAGAGAACAAGGGAGAAATTCGTGGTGTGCTCCAGCATCTCTTTTTCTAGGAAAACAGGACTGGCTGTCACAGTTGCTTCTCAGATGGAAGAAGAATTGCTTGGCTTCCACCCATTCTGGTTCTTTCTCTGGTCTCCTCCTTTGCAAAGAAATAGTGAACATTTTGGCACTGTTGATTCATTAATATATAACACCTCACAGAGCTTTAGTCCTATGCTTAGTCTTATGAGTGTACACAAAGTTGTCATACTTCCTCAGGAATAAACAGAAACCTAGGTCTATGTTGATTCAGTTATGCTATCTCAATCCTGCTTCAAAACACAGACACATAAAGCAAGTGATTTGCTGGAAACTCACATTTGAAAGGCTATTGTCCTACAGTCACTTTCATGTGTAAGCTCCTCAGGACACAGTGGGGTTTGCTTACTTCTAAATAAAATAAATAGGATTGTGCTTGGAAAGGTTAATTCTGTGTCCAGATCGGCTGTCTACCAGCTCCATCTGGTATGTAGGCTGAGACCCTACCTGCCCTCAGACTGTCTCACCAGAGTGGTGCATTCTCTAGTTATCTCCCGCTTGGACAACTGCAATGTGCTCTACGTGGGACTACCTTTGAAGGTGACCCGGAAACTGCAATTAATCCAGAATGCGGCAGCTAGTCTGGTGACTGGGAGTGGCCGCTGAGACCATATAACACCGGTCCTGAGAGATCTGCATTGGCTCCCATATGTTTCTGAGCACAATTCAAAGTGTTGGTGCTGACCTTTAAAGCCCTAAACGGCTTCGGTCCTGTATACCTGAATGAGTGTCTCCACCCCCATCGTTCAGCCCAGACACTGAGATCCAGCACTGAGGGTCTTCTGGGGGTTCCCTCATTGTGAGAAGTGAGGTTACAGGGAACCAGGCAGAGGGCTTTCGTGGTAGTGGCGCCCTCCCTGTGGAACGCCCTCCCATCAGATGTCAAGGAAATAAGCAGCTATCCTATCTTTAAAAGACATCTGAAGGCAGCCCTGTTTAGGGAAGTTTTTAGTATTTAATGCTGTATTGTTTTTAACACTCAGTTGGGAGCCGCCCGGAGTGGCTGGGGAAACACTGCCAGATGGGCGGGGTATAAATAAGTTGTTGTTGTTGTTGTTGTTGTTGTTGTTGTTATATGAAGTTCATATTTTAAAAAACAACAAAATAGTTCAGTTTTGTGCACTTTTCATTTGTAGTAATTTTACCACACAGCTGCTAAAGGCACGAGTGTGCTGACGTCCCCCAGTGCCAACCATCAACCATGCAATGTGCTAAGGTAAAAAACGAAAAGGAGGGGGGAAGAGAAGACACATTTGGACAACTTGATAATATATTTTAAATTAAAAATTATTTAAAATGAGCAAATGTAATTGAATGAATGTAATAGTTAGCATGTGACCATTCACCTATTCCTGAATGCAATGTTAATTATATTTTTCAAAGGCTTTGGGGCACCTGAATGGACTTAACTAACAAAGAGAATTTGAAGACCCACTGTGAACTTTATAAACCTGGTCCAAAAGAAATAATAGGATAAATGTGCATCAAAAGGCTCCATCTTACAGAGCACATTCATATTAATTATAACAAGGCATATTAATTAATAATTTGAAATGACTGCCTGTAGAGTAATTAATTACAGGAATAATACAGAGTTTGTGAACTGTCAGAAGTGAAAATCTTTATCTTCTTTCAAGTTAATCAAATGTCACAAAAACCTTTGGAGATGATTAGCATGGCGTTCGTTTTTGGTGGAGATATAATGACCTTTTGAAAGTTCCTTTTCAGACAATAGTTTTAACAATTCAGCTTCCTCGTCGTACATTTCTTGTAATGTCAGATATACAGCATTTACACAGAGGCTTCAAAACTGCTTGAAATGAAGAAGACCAGCTTTGAGGTGTTTCCTTAAAATTGGCTTGTCTGAAGACTCAGGGGGAAATTAGAATATTCTGGGGGGGAAATCTCTTGGACAAAAAACAAAACGAAAAGAAAAGATAATTAAGGGGGAATCTTGATCTGAAAATGGTGAGTAGACTCATGGCTCGCGTACAGATTTTTCTCTTGCCTTGTTACTTGATTTGCTATCAGTACAAGAGTGGCTGTAGACCAATCCCTATGGAGATGCCATACCATTTCAATCAAGAGCTATTGCTTTGAGAAAAGAGGCAGAGAAAGAGAAGTTCTTCATGGAGCTGCCTGCCCTCTTTTGTTGTTGTTTAACTTTAGACTAAAAACAAAGCCATTGATGTTAGTCTCTGGCTCTCCTGATGTCTAGCAACAGCCTTCATGCATCTCAGGATGGTCAGAAACAGGACAGGGAGAAGTCCTGTGAGCAACAAAAAACAAAGCAGCAGTTCCATCTGCACAGTTGTAGGACTGTTGCAAATGTTGTTGTTAAATAAAGCTGTACCCCAGTTACCTCGATGGAGCACATCCTTTTGTGATTTTGTGTGCAACTACCGTACTCCCATTTGCTGTCTGTGTTATGCATTTTGATGAGGTTCTCTTCCAATCCCAAAGTGTATTTGCTTTTTGAATCTCTGCCTGGTTTATCTGTGTGTCTTAATGGCCTCTTGGAAGCTGCCTTTTAGCATGGCTCATTCACTTCTGCCTTCATTGCTGTATTAATTATGGGAACAACTCCCACATGGGTTGGACAGCTTCCAGCTGCCACATTACCGAATGAGCTCGCAGATCACCTGCAGCATGTTAAATGCAGAAATACTGTCGAAAACCCAAACAGCTTTGGTATTGGGTCTGGCATACTGAATTGCAGAAGGTGAAGTTTAGCACTGGCACAGAGATGCGGCAATAGACCGTATTTTTCGCTCTAAGAAATGCACCAGACCACAAGAAGCACCTAGTTTTTGGAGGAGGAAAACAAGAAAAAAAAATATTCTGAATCTCAGAAGCCAGAACAGCAAGAGGGATCGCTGCGCAGTGATCCATTCGCTCCATAAGAAGCACACACATTTCCCCTTACTTTTTAGGAGGGAAAAAGTGAGTCTTATAGAGCAAAAAATACAGTACTGCTCTGTCATTTCTGACAAACCTCCGAGAAAGGGGAGGTCATAGTCCACACCATGTGTTTGAAGCACATTTAACACACATTTGAAGCACATGGCTTCCACTAGAAATCATGCAAACTATATTTTGTTAAGGGTGCTAGGAATTGTAGGTCTGTGATGGGTAAAGTGGAAGGTATGTGTTTCAAATGTGTGCTCATTGTGCTTTTTGTGATGTTTTAATTTGCAGGAGACTGCCCAGAGTGGCTGGGGCAACCCAATCAGATGAGCCGCATGTAAATAATAAATTATTATTATTATTATTTTACTTTTTTTGTTTTCCTGATCCAGTGCTTTCCCTCCTTTGCGTCTCTGCTCGCGCTGGGAAATGTCTCGTAGAAGCTTTGTTCCATGTGTGACCTTGTTTTCCATCCAATCCATTTGGATGATATGTTCAGTGTGATGCACACAAGGCCAGGGGCTGTCACTGGGGTAGGAAATTTCCATTGGAGGAGAATTCTCCTCTGGCTCTCCCTCTGCCATTGCAAAATTCAAGGACGTGTTGTAGGGCAGAAACAAAACAATGAAAGAACCAATGCAGTAATGCAGTGAAAAAAGCCTCTAGCCTGTTAAGAACAATAAATACATTTGTGCTTAATGTGTTTCACTGAGAATGGGAAAATTTCTTTATCAGCCACGAAATGCCAATGTTTAAATCTTGATGTAGCGTTTTAATACACTTTGTCTGTTATTGCTGAGGGGCATGGTGAGAAATCCTTTACTCCACGGATACTTAGAAGCAGTTGCCACCAGGAGATTTCCTGTGGATCGATGTCATTAAATGTGAGGAGCATTAAAAATGTAGCAGGGAAATACATATAGCACATTTATAATAGCTCGTTGTTAAAACCTGTTGACCAAAGTGGAACAATTCTTTTTTCTTTTTAGTCAATATTAGTACACTACCAAATGCTTAGTTAACAGTGACGAGTAAGTCATGCATTGGGAGTAAAAAACAGAAAGAGATCAACAGCACAATCCTATACATGTTTATTCAAAAGTAAATCCCTTCAATTTATTCCCAAGAAAGTATACACAGAAAAGCCAGCATACAATTACAACCTAAAGAAAAGCACTTTCCAAACAGACAATGAACTAGACCACAGTTCTTTCACCTCCTTAGGGCCCCAGATGTTGTTGGACTACAACTCCCATCATCCCCAGGCAGCTTAGCCAGTGGTCAGGGATGATGGGACTTGTAGTCCAACGACATTTGTGGACCCAAGGTTGAGGAAGGCTGAATGAGGCTTTCCCCAGTGCAGCAGATGGTGGGATGAAGGGGCAGTGCTTTTCTTGGCCTCCCACTCTTCCTCTCTCCCATGTGATCCATGGGAAATTCCCCACAAGGGGATGCAGGCATCAGGCTGAGAAAGATTCCTCACCCCTGGACTCTGGTATAAGCTATGTGGGAGCAGCTTCATATACAGAGGTTCCAGGCATCCTTCTGTCTTTCCTTTTCTGTGGCAAGCAAGATTGCAGTGTGCAATGGGCCTCCGTTGTCTAAAATTCTGAATATAAAACACACTCAATGGCTTCGGATTTGCCTGTTATGCTTAGATCACCATGTTAGGACACAGGCAAGGCTTGTCTCGACCATCAATGATCTAGACTGCTCCATTTGCACCGTTCTCATGGGAGCAGAGTTTGGCATTTATTTCCCAGCCAATTCAGTATTTTATATGCAATTTCTCTCCACTGCCAGAATTGACAGATAAATGGCTAATAAGGGAGGGACGAGCATTACAGCCCGCTATTTATAGAGAAAATAGGCTTTAATGAGTCATTATATTCCAATGTCACTGACTCATTTCTTCCCCTGCAACAAGCGTTTTCTGGCATGTAATTTGCTACCTGTGGAAGAGGAAACTAAAGACCAGAAATGTGATCCAATTTTTTTAAAAAAGGAATTGTTGTGTACTGCGTCATATTTTTAAGCATTTTTAAGCAGTGTAGTCCTGACATATGTTAACTACCTTGATGAGGGGAAAAAACCTTAGCCTACTGGAATATGCAACAATATTTGGGGGATTTACCTAGTCTTCTGCACAGCATTTTAATAACATTTGAGAGCCAAGCTACCTATTATTGTTACAGCCTCAGCACGGGCACAAGGGCTGTTTGGGGTGTTAAGGGAGGGGGAGTACCTCTGGTGGCTCTGACTCTGCCCACGATCAGCAGTAATCACCAATGAATTCTTTGCATTGTTTACATAGGTAATAATAATAATAATAATAATAATAATAATAATAAATATATATTTATACCCCGCCCATCTGGCTGGCCCAGCTACTCTGGGAGGCTTCCAACAGAATATTAAAAACACAATAAAACATCAAACATTAAAAACTTCCCTAAACAGAGCTGCCTTCAGATGTCTTCTAAAAGTCAGATAATTGTTTATTTCCTTGATATCTAGTGGGATGGTGTTCCACAGGGTGGGCACCACTACTGAGAAGGCCCTCTGCCTGGTTCCATGTAGCTTCACTTCTCACTGTCAGGGAACCACCAGAAGGTCCTCGGAGCTGGACCTCAGTGTCCAGGCAGAACGATGGGGGCGGAGACGCTCCTTCAGGTATACAGGGCTGAGGCCATTTAGGGCTTTAAAGGTCAGCACCAACACTTTGAATTGTGCTCAGAAATGTACTGGGAGCCAATGTAGGTCTTTCAAGACCGGTGTAATATGGTCTCAGCAGCCACTCCCAGTCGCCAGTCTAGCTGCTGCATTCTGGATTAATTATAGTTTCCAGGTCACCTTCGAAGGTAGCCCCTTGCAGTAGTCAAAGCGGGAGATAACTAGAGCATACACCACTCTGGCGAGTCTGCAGGCAGGTAGGGTCTCAGCCTACATACTAGATGGAGCTGGTAGACAGCTGATCTGGACACAGAACTGACCTGTGCCTCCATGGAGCTGTCAGTCCAAGATGACTCCCATATGAACCTCCCCTGCTCTAGCCGCTAGATGTCAATCACACTGGAGTGTGCAGAGTTGCAAAAAAATAAAATAAAAGGGGGGGGGGGGGAGCTGAGGCAGTATATAACCTCAAGATGGTACTTGCTTCAAAGTGCTAATGCAGCTGTCTACTGAAGAGATCAGCAGTCCACTGAAAGTCAATGAGGGATGAAACAGCAGAGCAAATGAAGGATAAAACAATGAAGCAAACAATCAATAAAACAAATGAGCTATGACCAGGCCAGAGTATTACTGTAGAGCAGGTGTAACTGTTGCAGCAGCGTGCCAGTGAGACTTCTGATAAAAATTGGGACACTGGAGTACACGCAACCAGCCTCTCCTGAATTTGCAATTGGTTTCAGCAAATGAGCTGCAAGGAGCTCTGCACATGGTCTCAAATAGTGCATTTGATGAACGACATTACAGATTTATTTGGGGGTGGGAGTTTGCCCTTCATTTAAATTTAAGGCAGCAATGGCTAACTTGTGAACTTCCAGGTCTTGATCAACACTGTATGTGGATTTTAACCCCTACATTCCCCACCCTGCCATCTGAGATCCATTGACAAGAACTGCTGCTTAAACTCACATATAACCAACATGGACACTTATTCTGGATCCACAGACTTGATTTAAGGAGCATTTATTTAACAGATTTCTAACCTGCTTTTTAGAGTTCCATCCATCACGAGGCATTTTACAACAGCTATTATAACAATGCACATGTTAAAATCATTAATTTTTACAATAACACCTCATATATCCCCTAGAAAAAACTATGAATCAATGGAGGAATTTTCATAGCAAGTTTTTTCAGGGATCTCTAATTTGGTGTGAAGATGATGAGTAATCATATTCTTCATGGGTGTTTTTTTATGTCTGGCCTTAAAAGACTCCAGCAGTCATTTCACCAGTAATACACTGTAATACACTGGCTGCCCCTCATTTGATTTTTTTGCAACAGCTGTCAGCGTCAAAGTCTCAAACCCATTCTGAGGAAGATAAGCAAATGCACAGAACTGGGGCCCAATGGTGTTTCTTTTACGACCCTAGCTTCCAATTTTCCTTCTCATAAACTGCAGACATTGGTAAACCTTCAGTTGACTTCTATATAGATGATGGCTGTGCATTTCAGCTTTTAATGTGGGCATCTGGCCTCCACTTTATACATATTCTGATCCTTTCTTTCTTTATTTCCAAAATTACTGCAGGTTTTCTCCTTTTTTGTGTGGAGGGAGAAATAGCAGCAACAACAAAGCTGCATGCCTTGGCTCACTTGAGGTTCTGAGCAACTGGGTTTTCTTTTTTATTTTATTATTATTATTATTATTATGCAAAGCATCTCATTTGTGAAATAAAAAAACTAATTGGCTGCACAGCATCCTTGATTTGAAAGCAAACATTAAAGGATGGTAGAGATGCATAAATATTTAAGACTTCAGACGTGTGTCCTTTGGATTTCTAACTGACAACGTCAACAAAACTGGCATGATGGCAATGGTTAGGGAAAGGATCGAAAATGAAACTGCCAGTGTTGTAATATTGTACAATATTACAAGGGGCAACCACATTGGGAATGCAGCTCTGGTTGCTCCTGCCCCTAAAAGGACATTGCAGAGCTGGGAAAGTGTTAGGCTAGCTGGATATTAAATCTCATAGCAGAGGCAATATGTCTCTGAATACCAGTTGCTGGAGAACAACAGCAGGAGAGGACTCTTGCACTCATATCCCCCAGTGGGCTTCCCATAGATGTCTGATTGGCCGTTCTGTGCACCCTTGTGCAAATTAATTGAAACAAGCAATGTAGTTTATTGTACAAAACTCACATATACATGTACAGAACTCACATATACCTACATTAGTAATGGATATGACCTCTGCTATTTTTAAGCAGCATTTGAACACAGTTTGGCATGGAGTCTACTAGTTTTGAACAGTCACTGTTGGTTTTCAGATCCCTGTACCACACTTGAATCAGTGCCTGAATGAGCTTCTCCATAGTCGTATAGTCTACAGCACGGAGGCGTCTTTTGCATATAGTCCAAAAATTCTCAATGGGATTTACATCCGGTGAATTCCCTGGCCAATCAAGTATCTGTATTTGCTGCTTTGTCATGAATTTCTTCACCACTTTTGATGTGTGACAGGGGGCTAGGTCCTGCGGCAATATCCCAGTACCGTCAGGATACCTCTTTTCCAGCTCTAGAAAAACTGTCTTTCATAGAACCTCAATATATTGTGGCAAGCGCATTATTCCTTCTATTGGCTGCAGGCTTCCAACACAATAATGATCAACTGATTTTTCGTGTTTGTTTCGAGTACAGGATAATGAGTAAGATAGAAAGCATCTTTGTTTCAATTAATTTGCACAAGGGTGTAGGTATCTTAAGCAGCTCAGCTCTGACACAAGTTTACCACCTCAGCAAAAACTAGGCCACCTGATTCCTTAAGCAACAGCCTTGATCTTCACCACCTGGGACACAGACACCCAAAAAGCATAAAAGAACCACAAAGTCTCCTATTGATGCAGGACTTTAAGGTATCTGCAAGTCCCGTGATCATGAGATATGATTGCAGCATAAGAGCCATGGCTACAAGAGCTTCACTGGCCAGGTCAACCACTGACCAGAGCCAAAAAAACCTCTTAACTGCATGCACAATGATGTAATGACTGCTCAAGGTACAGTCACGTATGTCATGAAAGGGAAGGATGAAGTGCTTGAAAATGTACAGGATTATGTGGTTTTGACAACCAACAATCTTGCAATCCAAACTGACAACGAAGAAGAGTTCATAGGGAAGAAAGCTGAGGACATCTTGAGAACCTGTGGAATAAAGCATCAAAAGACAGTACCATACAAAGCTAAGCAAAATGGGGTTCCTGTAAGAAAAAAGAGAGTCTTTACAGAAATGATAAGACTCCAAACTACCAGAAAAAATACTGGTGACAGTCAGTAATCACATCTACTTACCTACAAAATTGACTGCATTCCAGGACAGCTGAGGAAACTCCACAGAAAATATGACATGGGAAAAACTCCAGTATCACCCATATCAAAGTATTTGGCTGCAAGACAGTCACTAAAGTTCAGGAAGAAACACGCAGCAAGAAAACAGAAAAAAACAGAGCAGTGGAAGAGATTCTTGCTGGCTTCAGCGAGCATGCCAAAGCTTACAGAATTCTGAATCCACACACAGATAAATTGACCATCGGTAACACTGAGGTTTTTCAAAAAGAACCAGTTGAGAATGTAATGACTTTACAAGAACAGGCAAAAGAAGACACAGCCAGAATCACTGAGAAAGAAGGACCATCTAAACAAATGAAATAAACATGCTACCACCTGAAATGCAGGACAAAGGGCTATCCCCTGCGGATGTCAAAATCACATGGTCAGCCAGGGGAAACAAAGGCTAATCACCTGTTCACCCGTCCTACAAAATTAGTACTATCAGACCATTTGAGCCACCATAGTGGAAAGACATTTCACAAATGTCAGAAAGGGAAACCAAAACAATGAAGAAAAGCAGCTGAGGAAGAAATGATTTGAAGGTTGTTTTTAAAAGTAGGCTTTAGATCCTAGGCACAGACAGGCAGCAATATGAAGATATGAATGTGGAAGGGGAATAATACAGGAGTCTTTTGAGGGGCAGATCGTCAACAATGAGAAGTAACATATTCATTGAAGCAAACCACTGGAGCTAGGGGCTGAAATCAGAACCTTGTGCTTGCAAAACATGCTGTGAGTGGTGGGGTGTCTCTTTGAATGCACAGCCAGCCATCCCACCCCCCCAGTTGCTTTTTTATGTGCCTTAAAAGTTACGAAAACAGTAAGACAGTTCGTTGTGGGTGAAAACTGTGTGTCTTGTTTATTTTGGTTTAGGAAAGCTTCCTTTGGCAAAGTTTAAGAATCTTTCTGATGGACAATCCATTTAAAGTTACCTGCCTGAGCCAGGCATGACAGGGACTTGGTATTTTTCTCACCTTCTCCTTTTTAGCACTAGTTTCTGGAGGTGGAACAGGAATGGAAATTGCTTCCATGCTATCAATTAAGGCCTGCACAACAGGCTGCCCAAGCCACTTTTTATTCTTCAGCCAGGACGTTCTTGTGCAAACCTTCTAAAAATATTTATGGGGAAATAATGCTGTGTTTTCTCACTGGAGAAGCAATAACATACAATAAAATCAGAATATTGGGATAGTCAGTGTAACATACGATGGTGGAAGGTCCTTAATTTATACAAGGGATGAATAACCAAAAAGCCTGAACCACATAACTAGTTTATCACTGTTGCACATTTCATTGCCTTCCTGTTATGTGAGCAGGTGCAGTTTTATTAACAATTGGTGTAAACTGCCATGATTTCTCATGTCCTCTAAGCATTTTTATGATGGTTTTAATAATTGTGCAGTTTCTATCTATCTTTGTGTAAAACTATCAAGGTATTGATTTGAGCAGAATGTCAACCCTACTGGATTTGGGGTTTAAAATGGATAGCAAAAGATGGATTCAATTAGCACATTGACTTGATCTACTTCATCTGGCCTGGAAGAAAGAATGGATCAAAAGAGTGTTCTGATTGTACCCAATTCCCCATTTTCACTTCTCTATGGTTTACCTGCAAAGTTGTGGACCCAGAAGGTATGTATTATGTGTCTATTACTACATTTATAGCCCATATTTTCTCCAAAGAGCTCCAAAGGTGGTATATACATTTCTCACCTACTCCATTTTATCCTGACAACACCGTCATGAGGTATGTGAGGCAGAGAGAGACAGTGACTGGCCCAAGATCACTCAGTGAGCTTCATGGTTGGTATCAAGCTGAATTCCAGCCAAGTGCCAGATGCAATCACCTACTTTTGCATATTTGTGGCAGGGATAGTTCCTGGTGCATGGTAAAATTTACCATATTGTGCAAGTAACCACTGGGTAAACCTGCTGTCTGTATCATGTTGCCATGCTTCAAGATGCACATGTGAAGCACCTGTAAATTATTATCTGTATCCCCACATTTGAAAAAGTGAGGAGATGTCACAAACAGTTTTTTCTACCTGGTGCTGCCGCACTGCAACACAGCCTAATACTTCTTCTCCAAGTCTCTGTTGTTTTAAGAACTTTAAAGAGTCAGAAATTAACCCTGGGAAAACAGCTCCATTAATTCATCAGGCAAATAACTCTGCTGGTGTGTGTGTGTTTTTTTGTTTTGTTGTTGTTGTTTTTTGTTCCTTCTGCCACTCACATTCTGTCGTTGCACCAAAACTTTGAATCTCTTTTTTTTAATCTCAAGAGACAATGCTATTCAATTATGCAATCAAAGATGGTTCGAGTTATGCTTTTGTTTGTCAGACAAGAGACAGCTGAAGCAAATCAAGTTAATCAAGTGACTCAGCTTGATTGTTACCAATAGATTAAATGTGCGTGCTGTCTCAACATTCAGGCTGCTTTGTAAGTTGCACACAACCATGTTTCTCATTGACAATATTACTGGGAGGAATTGGGAGGAGATTCTCTATCCATAAGGCATTTCGGTTTTGTAAATACACTGGCTCCAGCTTTCTGTAATCTGAGGCCTTCCAAACATTTTGGACGACGAGACCAACCATCTAGTGCTGGCTCCAGGTTTTGGAGGGCCCTAGGCAATACACTCTCCACGGGGCCCCCTCCCCCAGTGGGTCTACCTTTTCATCACCATAATCATCAGCTGCTCCTCATCGTTCTCCTTAGTACCTTGGTACCACCTGCTTGCTTGCCAGAGAGCCGCTGTCCAGGCCCCCATCCAGCCCACGATGGCAGAAGCTTTCACTTGAGGGAAAGGAATAAATTTTTCATGAAGCAGAGAGGAGATAACAAGCTCAAAAACAGGCAATAAGCTCCAGCAGCTGCTACACTCAGGTTAGATGGCAGGAAAGGAAAAGTTACAGATAGGTAGCCGTGTTGGTCTGCCATAGTCAAAACAAAATAAAAGAAAAAAATTCCTTCCAGTAGCACCTTAAAGACCAACTAAGTTAGTTCTTGGTATGAGCTTTCGTGTGCATGCACACTTCTTCAGATACACTGAAACAGAAGTCACCAGACCCTTCTATATAGTGAGAAGGTGGGGAGGGGTATTACTCAGAAGGGTGGTGGGAATGGGTGATTGGCAGATAGCTGTGATGAGCCTGTTGACGACTCTTAACGACTGCAATAGGTCTTACAGGAAAAAGCAAGGGGTGAGAAGGTGAAAAATGGCTTTGTCATGTATAATGAGATAAGAATCCAATGTCTTTGTTCAGACCAGGTCTCTCCATGGTTTTAAGTTTGGTAATAAGTTGCAATTCAGCAGCTTCTCTTTCCAGTCTATTTCTGAAATTCATTTGTAATAGAACAGCTACTTTGAGATCTTGTATAGAATGTCCTGGGAGATTGAAGTGTTCTCCTACTGGTTTCTCTGTCTTGTGATTCCTGGTGTCAGATTTATGTCCTTTTATCCTTTGGCGTAAGGTTTGGCCTGTTTGTCCAATATAGAGAGCTGAAGGACACTGTTGGCATTTGATGGCATACACAATGTTAGACGATGAGCAATTAAATAGTCCCGAGATGGTATGTGTGATGTTGTTGGGGCCAGTAATGGTGTTGTCCGGGTGTATGTGGCAGCAAAGTTGGCATCTGGGTTTATTGCAGGCTCTGGTGCCAGTGTCCGTGTTAAGTCTGGTAGTAGTATTATTGTGGGTTAGGAGTTGTTTAAGATTGGGTGGCTGTCTGTAGGCAATGAAAGGTCTTCCTCCCAGAGCTTGAGAAAGAGAACTGTCATTGTCCAGGAGAGGTTGTAGATCTCTGATGATGCGTTGTACTGTTTTAACTTGGGAGCTGTATGTGATGACTAGAGGTGTTCTGTCCCATATATAATATTTTGCATTTTTTAAATGCAATGCTTTATGCAGGGTTCTGCACTATTCTGTCTCTTATTTTTTCAATGCAAGCCTTGTGTCTCTTTTGTTTGTGGTTGTATTGCCTTCTTTTTCACTTTTCTCCTTTCCTTTTCAATCGCCCTCCTTTTCTTTTCTCTCTCACTTGACTCCTTGATCACCGATGCTTTTGCAGGCTCTCCATTCAGAAGCCTCCTTTTGATTCTGAGCTGCCAAAGCCATTGCTCTTGAAAGCCATTGTTGCTCAAAAAAATAATGTTTTTGGTAACACCCCCCAATGCCTTCGATAAAGCTTTCTGGAAGCTTTCACTTAACACTGACATGCCTTTGGGAATCAGCAGCAATTCACAGGGGCACTGGCGGAAGTTGCGGAAGGCGGCAAATTGGCTGCTCATTCGCTGTCAGCCATGAAAGAAAATGTATGCCCTGTTGTTAAACTGATAAAGAGTTCTGTCGCCACATTAATTGCAAAAGCATTCACCCCGCCCCATCAGGTTAGCTTCTCACAGAGTCGGTCGTAAAAAGCCAGCCTTCAGTTCTACTTCAGCTTATCAGCATCACCAAGGATGTGTCTACATATTTGTTTCTAATGGGGCCACGTGCTCATCCTGTGAACATCCAGCCTTACACTGGTCCCAATGGCAGGGATGCTGGAGAAGGTATCATTCAGCCTGTATGATTCCTTATCAACAGAGAGATGTATTAAGCTGACTGTTATATTCAGGAAAATTTAGCCCCTTCAACTTAGAGTTGTCCAGATGACAAGCTTGGAGTCAGATCTGGATCTGGAGATAGATTTATCTGTCTCCTGGAAGCCCTGCCTGCCAGATCTTAGTCAAAATATGATAATGGGATTATGGGAACCTATTATTATTATTATTATTATTATTATTATTATTATGGTACCCCACCCATCTGACTGGGTTGTCCCAGTCACTCTGGGCAGCTTCCAACATATATAAAAATGTAATAAACACATTAAAAGATTTCCCTATACAGGGCTACATGCTCATCCCCACTCTTCCCAGCTACTCTTGTGATTAATGCCTGAATCTGGCTATGTGAGGTGGTAATCACAGGCATCATCAGCTTGCTCCATCTCAGCCAATTTGGCTGTGGTCAACCACTGAGAAGGTAGCTCGCTTCCCAACAATATGCCATCCTTAGGTGTCAGAAACCCAAGGCTTTCCTTGCACACAATTATGAGGAAGAGACTGGGCAGATTTAATCAAAAGAACAATGACTAGAAGCAGTTATAAAAAGAGATATGCAGGGCTCCATAGTTTTTATTAACACACACAAAACAAAATCTCTGACACCTCCACAAAGATGGTACTAGAATGCACCTTGTATGATAGCAAGCTCTTGTTTGTTCATTTGTTCCTTCCTGCTGCAGCTGTGCTTAAGGAAGCCTTCTGCTTTTAAAGTTCATGGCACATTTTTATTTGAGATGGCTTATATGACCCCAAGGTAGAACAATTACTTTTTGGAGTCCAGTTTTCATGTCCGCTTGTATTTTCCTGTCTCTTTTGAAAGTGCCCTGTTGGCTTCTGCTGCTCTGGAAAGTGGCAGGGCTGTAAGTTTCTTCTATTGTCAGGCAGGCAAGAAGTTTTGCTAAGCAGATTGACGCAAACTGAACTTCAGATGGGGGGCGGGGGGAGAAACTGAGAGAAACCGAAATGGACCAATTTGCCCATCCCTACCCAACAGAGGAAAATTTGCTCAGAGCCTCCACAAACCAGTTGGCAGCCCTGTTGGACAGACTTGGGTAGACTTACAGCTGCTGAATGAACAATTGCTTGTGCACACAATATTGCTATTACTTTCTTCACAGATCAATTTTGTCCTTTCTTAGCCCCTTCTGTAGTTTTTCTCTGTTCTCAAGGCAGAATCAATCTTGCTTAATTACACTCAACAGGTTCCACTCTAGCCCGATTCTTTTAGTGTGTTTAGCCTAATGGATAATCCAACTCAGACAGAAATGAACTTTTTGCAAATAAATAAATAAAAATCAAACAAAAAAATCCAACAGTCAATATCTGTATCACATAGCAGGGAATAGAAACTTTAGATATCAAATATAATATCACTATCAGATTACATCTGTAAAGACTGGGAGAAAAATAACCTATTCAGATACAGTGATCGCATAAGAACTTGTCATGTGTTAGGCTTTCCCAAAATATATCACCTGGTGTTGAAATACAACTGTGAACGAAAGCAAGCTAAAGAGTACATGACAAAGTGGGCAGAAAGATGTTTTATATTCCCATGGAAACTTGGGGAAATCTTTGGAGGAAGGCCCATAAATTCTCATTAAATGCAAACATAAGAGAAAACCGTTTTCAAGTTATGTATCAATGGTATCTAACTTTCAGTTGGAATGGATAATAACTACTCCAAACTTTGCTGGAGATGTGCAAGAGAAGTGGGGGGGGGGGACTGACAGAAATAGAACATAAGAAGAGCACTGATGGGTCAGACCATACATGCATCTAGCCCAGCACTTTGCTAGCAGAGTAGTCAGCCAGTTGTCCAGGGGGAGCCTGACAACAGAACCCGAGTGCAACAGTTTCTCCCCAACCTGCAGCTTCCAGTATGTAGTATTCAAAGGCACATTGCCTCTGGCAGTAGTGGTAGAATACAGCCATTGTGGCTAGTAGCCACTGATAGCTTTAACCTTCATGAATTTGTCTATTCCTTTTTTAAAAAATTGGCTAAATGATCAGAGATCTGACTCAGGGACAGAGGAAGGGGGGTGCAGTGGGAGTGGGCCATCCCAGGTGTCACCACTGAGGGGGGTGACAAAATGCTGGGCAGCACTCACCGCGGGGCCTGCAGCATGCCTGAGCTACACGTCTCTCCTGGGAGTGACACACTGCCGCAGGCTCCTCGCTGCCCCAAACGGTCCGCCTGCCGCCTCCCCCTCAGCTGTAGGGTGGCTGAGTGGAAGGAGGCAGGCAGACTCCTTGGAGACCATGCAGAGCATCCTGCTCCAGCTTATCCTGCCCCATGGGCAGCTGGCCCCGCTCCTGGGTGCAGTGCACGTGCGCCGCCCCAGGAGCCTGATTGGCTTCCTCCGCCGCTGATCTGATTGTGCATATGTTTCACAATATAAGGCAAAGAAATGCAAATACATATCTGTGCTCTACTGATTCTATTCCAAAAAAAAGGTTGTGAGCACCAAATTTGCCTGCTAAAGCATATGATTATTCTTTTTCTACTGAGTTAACTGGTAATTGTTTTGCCTCGTTCAAGAAAAAACAAAAAGGCTGTTTTTCCGTTATTGAGAAGCCAAGGATTTAAAATTATAAAGACTGAGAAGACGAAAATGATCTATAATTCCTCCTACAGGCTCCTGAAGCAACTGTATTCATTGATTTTGAGTTCATTGTTTACAGCAAGGGTGTCCTGCGCACACCCAGCCAAAGAAAGCAAGCGGCAGATTGTTAATTCTTTATTGAAAAAAGCACACACTTACAGCAGCTCCTAAGGTGCACTGGGTGCACATGCGCACACACTTCTAGTGTCTATTTAGCTGTATTCCAGGTTCATGCCCAGTGGAGCAGTTGAAGCAACAGTGGGACCAGACACTGGGATTATGTACCCTCGCCTGATGAAGAGTGAAAATGCAACCTGCACAGACGTCATCCCTGCACTTCCCTCTTCAAGCCCCTCCTGGTCCTAGGAGACAGTGGGGAATTGGCTGGTCCACCCCTCACCTGAACCACCTCTTCCTCTGTTTTCAACCTGCACCCCCAACATCACCTCCTATCATGAACTTCTACTCAATATTGATCCAGAGCAGAACTCCAGTGTATAGTTAGCAGAGGAAAAACTTAAACACATTGCAGGATTCCCCCCCCAAAAAAAAAAAAAAAAAAATACACCAGAGGCAATTAATATTTCATCCAGCAGAGCTTTACTGCTACTGAAGGCAAATGAGCATAATGGTTACCAATCCAATACATTCAGTATTGGCACTGACCATAAGAAATCCAGTTTCAGCAGACTTAACTTAAACTTATAATGTCTAAACCTTAACGCTATAGCATACTATGTACAGAACACCACACCAGAAAGAAAACAGATAGAAAAATAAAGTGAAACCCAGGCTCCTTCTGGCCCTACTTTTATAGTCAGCATGACCTTGACAGAAGAGATGAGAGAACTAGTTCAAACCAGCTGTACTCAGCTGCTCTGAAGGTATAACCCAGACACCATGAACCTTCTGCTTGTTTCTTTCACACAGAGAAGCTTCCAGAAACGTCTTGAATCAAGTAGAATAGGAAAAATCTCTACACATCAGATCAATACTTTCTGTACCAAGAAATGCAAACTGACACCTCATCTCTGACTGCTTGGACCCTCTCCCCCTGCCCGGGCTCCCACCTCGCCAGTGGCACCAAACTTCTCACACACACATCAGAGCTACATCTCACTGCCACTGGTGAGGTGGGAGCCCGAGCAGGGGGAGAGGGTCCAAGACATCACCCCTGATACCTCGAAAAGAATCCTGGTGATGGGAGTCCAGGATCTGCCCCACATCATATTCAACCTCCTCCTGCACCTCCTGCACAGCACAGTGGTAATGGAGTGTTGGGATACTGCCAGGGAGACAAAGGCATCAGGCAGCCTATACGTAATCTCCAGACAATCCATCGATCTCCCGTAGAACAGCATCAGTCAGTTAGCGACACAAGCCTCAGACACATTCCAGGACTCGTGCACACCCTTTTCAGCAGACTCCGCAACAAAAGATGCACGCAGAAGAGCATATTTACAACTTTATTCAACATTGGTCAGAACAAAGGAAAAACATGACTGCTTGCCTTTGTGTCGAGGAAAACAGCCAGAACAAAAGCTATATACAAAATGGGAACTCCCCGTGAGCAGGAAGTACGCAGGCTTGTGACACACAACAGCCTGCTCCCTTTTTAAGAAGGAACAGAAATATCCTAATATTCTAGGATCTCAGGTGAAAGTAATGGCCTGTGGGTGGACCTTTGTGGAGAGCAGCAGACCTAGGAAGAACACCACCAGGTTGATCAGTTCATCCACCTCAAAGGGACTGGTACACTTTGGGTCCACTGCTTGCACTGCCCCTTCCAATTCAGATCACGGATCGAGAGCCACACATGGTCCCTCACTTGGATCATGGTCCCTGCTTGCCTGTGGGTGCCCGCTGTCCTCTTGTATACCACTTTGGCATAGTCGATGTCAGGAATCCAGGTTCCTGCCTTGATAACACAGTAAGCGCAGGTCATTAAAAAGGAGGATTTATTGCAAAAAAACAGCTCCAGATGGCTCTAACAAAGCCGATGACATTATCACTTAAGATGAGCCTTCTGAAGACACCTTCCGGTTCCTACAGAAAATATTGAACTTTCGCCCCTTACGTCTCTTGCTTTCCTTCCTGTCTAGCATCCCTCCCATTCACCAATTCTTTGGACTTATTGCAGATAGGTAGCCGTGTTGGTCTGCCATAGTCAAAACAAAATAAAAAAAAATCCTTCCAGTAGCACCTTAAAGACCAACTAAGTTAGTTCTTGGTATGAGCTTTCGTGTGCATGCACACTTCTTCAGATACACTGAAACAGAAGTCACCAGACCCTTCTATATAGTGAGAAGCTATCTGCCAATCACCCAATCCCACCACCCTTCTGAGTAATACCCCTCCCCACCTTCTCACTATATAGAAGGGTCTGGTGACTTCTGTTTCAGTGTATCTGAAGAAGTGTGCATGCACACGAAAGCTCATACCAAGAACTAACTTAGTTGGTCTTTAAGGTGCTACTGGAAGGAATTTTTTTTATTTTGTTTGGACTTATTGGATCAGCTCCAACCTCTTCCTGTTCCAAAAGACTGTCTCTGTGTCTGTTCCCACCTGTTTGAGCTTCTTGAGAGCTTTGGCTGTGTTCCAGCCCACTCTCAGTTGTTCCCTTGGCAACCGGCTGTCCAAAGTCAGGGGGAGTCGACGCTGGCAGCTCTGGCCTCTGCTCAGCCTGCATCAAGTTTCCAAACCTCTCTGTTCCTGCCCATATTCTGTAGCTGGCGGTAAAGTTCCACTTGGAGATGGCTCATTCCTGACAGTCGAGCTGCTCCCACAGCAGCTGTTGCACCACTTCAGCACCTCTATAAAGTCCACCACAGCCAGCACCACAAAGAAGGGAGCTGGTGTCTGGAAGATGCAACTAGGACCACAGTTGCATGGATGTTATGGGCCCAGAGATGGAAAGAACATAAAGTCCCTACCAGAGAAGAATGGCAAATGAAGTTGATGGACTATGCCAAAATGGTGAAAATGACCGGAAGAATCAGAAATCAGGAAGACCAAGATTATAATAAGGAATGGGGAAAATTTATCATTTATCTTAAAGACCATTGTAAACAGTTAAACTCGTTAGTAGGACTGGAATATCACTTGTAGTTTAAGGGTGAACTCTGGACACAATGGAGATGTAAAAGATTTGGATAGCATGTTGTTGTATGCGAACTCTGCAAGAGGGAGGAAGGGCATTCAGTTGTCCTGCTAGTCACTGACATAGCAGTTTGGGCTGAGTGAGGCGATATTGAATGAGTGGTCCAGACTGGCTGTCCAGCACCCTAGCAGACTTAATTCAGTTTTCTGTGCTGATTGATTGATTGATTGATTGATTGATTGATTGATGGAGATCCACCACCTGGCTAAGAAGGTCAGCTCCCACCAAACCTGGAACGACACCCTCCCTCCCTCCCACAAGTTTCCTGCCAGCCAGGGGAACCTTGCATGCACCCTGCCAGTCCTTGACAAAGGGCTAGACACATGAAAAATAAATCGGGTTATTATGAAAGGCTGCACAGCATGTGAATGCACTATAATAAAGGCCACACAGCATGGCCCTTGGATTAGTGATGCCTTCAAAATGTGTGTGTGTGTGTTTTATCTAGAAGAGGAGGGTGCAGTCCCTAGTATTGCAATGTTGGCTTGCCTAAGAAATCCTACTCCTTCACGTTCTGGCTCCTGTCATGTCGGGCTGTGAAAGGCTAAGGATGATTCAGTGATTTATGACCTCGCTGCTGCTGTGCACTGAGTGCTCTTTCACAAAGTCACACTGGTCGCCCAACGGCTCATCGCTCAAAGACATCACTTCATGACTTGTAAGCAAATGTGTGAATTCAATTACATGTTGCATGGGAGGTGATATGGCACCTTTGTCCAGGGTTTTGATTTCTGGTAGCGCGGTTTCACACATGGCAAACCATCACAGAGGACTTGTCCGGACAATTCCTCTCCTTTCTGTTATTTTGGGAATGCAAGCAAACTTGATTTACCATGGGTGTTGAAGAAACAGATTCAGAGAACAAGCTTAGGCATTTTTACTTGGAAGTATTCCCCACTGTATTCAATGAGCAGAGCAGGCCCACACACCTGAGTGCCCCACCTTCCCAACCATCTCTGCTGGCAGCAGAGAAGCAGCACCAATTTTGGGCAAGGTCATGTCCATCCCTGCAGTAAGGTAAAGGTAAGGGTAAAGGTAAAGGGACCCCTGACCATTAGGTACAGTCATGACCGACTCTGGGGTTGCGGCACTCATCTCGCTTTATTGACCAAGGGAGCCAGCGTACAGCTTCTGGTTCATGTGGCCAGCATGACTAAGCCGCTTCTGGCGAACCAGAGCAGCTCACAGAAACGCTGTTTACCTTCCCGCCGGAGCAGTATCTACTTGCACTTTGGCGGGCTTTCGAACTGCTAGGTTGGCAGGAGCAGGACCAAGCAAGGGGAGCTCATCCTGTCACAGGGATTCGAACCGCCAGCCTTCTGATCGGCAAGTCCTAGGCTCTGTGGTTTAACCCACAGCACCACCCGCATCTCCTTTATCAAATACATTACAGTGGTACCTCGGGTTACAGACGCTTCAGGTTACAGACGCTTCAGATTACAGACTCCGCTAACCCAGAAATAGTACCTCGGGTTAAGAACTTTGCTTCAGGATGAGAACAGAAATTGTGCAGTGGCAGTGGGAGGCCCCATTAGCTAAAGTGGTACCTCAAGTTAAGAACAGTTTCAGGTTAAGAACAGACCTCCAGAACGAATTAAGTTCTTAACCTGAGGTACCATTGTATTCTGGTTCAAAATTAATTATCTGTTTTGAAGATGTAAAACAACAAATCCAGATTGCTCTGAGTAACAATACGCACAGTCCCAAACCAGATGTGGGGGCCCTATGGCCCAGCCCTTCAGATGCAATTGAACGCCAACTCCCATTAGCCTCCAGGTAGAATAGCAAATAGCTAGTGAGGGTCTTCCTGGTAGTGATGCCCACCCTGTGGAATGTTCTCCCATCAGGTGTCAAGGAGGTAAGTAACTATACAACCTTTAGAAGACATCTAAAGGCAGCCCCGTATCGGAAGTTTTAAAAAAATTGTTTAATATTTTATTATGTTTTCAGAATGAAAATGGCTCAGAGTGGCTGGGGCAATCCAGCCAGATGGGTGGGGTACAAATAATAAAATATTTTTTAACAATGGATTACTGAATAGTTTAGTTCATGTAAAATACACAGGGGTGTATGGTATGCAAAATGAACCACCAAAAGAGAAGGGATTTCATTGATTTAAGGTTGTTTAAATGAATATTTTGAAATGTAAATTAGAAAATTTAATAAAAGTTATATATCAAATAAAATTATTATTATTATTATTATTACTGTATTATTATTAGAGTTGGAGTCCAACAACATCTGGAGGTCCAGGTGTTCCCCATCACTAATCTACGTTGCAAAGCACTGACCTACCTGTTTTAAAAAAGCATAGAAATGATTTAAATACATAAATAAAGTTTTATTTGCATCAGCACCCAGTTCTCAATGTTCACACATGTTCAAGTGATTCCTAATTCACTGAACATGAAGATGGAGGGGATGTTGAGGGGATACATTCCCACATACAGTGGTACCTCCGTTTGTGCACGGGATCCGTTCTGGAGCTCCGATCAGATCCGGAGGTGTGCGTATACGGAGGTGCCGCTTCTGCGCATGCATGCAGCACATAGAGCACTTTGCACATGCACCTGATGCATAGAGCACTTCTGCGCATGTGCACATGGCAAAACCCAAAAAATACTTCCAGGTTTGCCATGCATGTATCCCGAAGGATACGTAACTGGAGGCGAACTTAAGTAGAGGTACCACTGTACTGAGAAGTAGACACTAGCCTTTCTCTTATATTTCCTGCCTTCCACCGGAGGCATGCAAGACAGAATGAAGGAGGAAATTGTTCCAAGGGGAAATAAAACTCAGACAATTATTATTACTGACTTTTACCACTGAATCATTAAAGTTCCATCAGGCACACTGAGCAGAGTTGTATCACAGGACGCTTTTAAAAATAATCCAACCCAGGAGGGAATCCAAATGAATAACTTACTGCTTCTAATATAATGGCAAAATGCCATTCTTCAGCAAGCCCTGTCACAGGGATCAAGAAATGAAGAAATAAAATGAAATGGGTGTGATAGACACCGACTGATGGACCGCAGAGATAGTCAGTGCTTAATTATCTTAATAATGATGACTTTTTTTCAAAATGAGGCTGTAATAGTTGGTACTGATGGTGGCTCAGAGCAGCTTCCATCCATCTTGTTATAGTTCCATGAGGGATGCTGGATTATAAAGTGCTGGCTCATGGCTGAGAACGGATTAGTGAGTGTTCATAAAATCTAATTTTGTGAGTAGAAAAATTACAGCGCATAAACAAACCAAATTCCTTGGTACCTGAGAACACTAAAAAAAATCAAATAAAGGAATGCACAATGTATTAGAAGCATAAATTCCTGTTACCTTAAAGAATACCTGCTGAAGCTGTTATACAAAATTGATTTTATGTATAATAAAATTGGCTCCATGATCACTGCAGATGGTGACAGCAGCTACGAAATTAAAAGACTCCTGCTTCTTGGGAGAAGGGCAATGACAGGCCTAGACAGCATCTTGAGAAGTAGAGACATCACCTTGCCAACAAAGGTCCGTATAGTTAAAGCTATGGTTTTCCCAGTAGTGATGTATGGAAGTGAGAGCTGGACCATAAAGAAGGCTGATCGCCGAAGAATTGATGCTTTTGAATTATGATGCTGGAGGAGACTCTTGAGAGTCCCATGGACTGCAAGAAGATCAAACCTCTCCATTCTGAAGGAAATCAGCCCTGAGTGCTCACTGGAAGGACAGATTGTGAAGCTGAGGCTCCAGTACTTTGGCCACCTCATGAGAAGAGAAGACTCCCTGGAGAAGACCCTGATGTTGGGAAAGATGGAGGGCACAAGGAGAAGGGGGCGACAGAGGACGAGATGGTTGGATAGTGTTTTCGAGGTTACCAGCATGAGTTTGACCAAGCTGCGGGGGGCAGTGGAGGACAGGAGTGCCTGGCGTTCTCTGGTCCATGGGGTCACGAAGAGTCGGACACGACTAAACGACTAAACAACAACAACAAATAATAAAATTGCTTTATACATGTTGTTAAATCACTTTGTGATGTTTCATAGAAAGTGATTCACAAATGAATTGTGAGAAAGGCAGAGAGGAACATGTATCTGGGTGTTTTCATATTTTCTGCTTTCAGAAAATCTTGTCCACAAGGCACAAGGTGATGGTTCTCCAATTTGTCCTGTCCTGAAAGTAATCAAAGCTGCTGCTTCTTTAAGGGTTGTTGTTGTTGTTGTTTTGGCAAACACTCAAAAAACCTTGAGGCTTTCCCAGTATTTGATGGATCATTCCAAAGGTTTTCTGTTGCATTTGCAGCTTCCTCTTAGCCCAAAATTTACTTTAGGGTAGCGATCGGCAACCTGTGGACCTCCAGATATTAATGGATTCCAACACCCAACTGGCATGGTCAGTGTTCAGGGATTACTTTAGGATCGTAGGAAGTTGCCTTATACTAAATCGGGCCATGGGTCCATCTATGTCAATATCATGTATATCAGGGGTAATCAATGTGGAGCCCTTCAGCTGCTATTGGACTACAACACCCATTATGCTCAACCTTTGGCCCTGTTGGCTAGAGCTGATGGGAGCAGGAGTCCATCAGTATCTGGAAGCCATTTTATTAGTTATCCTTGCCACCAATGGGCAGCAGTTCTCTGGGGCTTCAGACAGGAATTTTTCCCACCCTTCAGATGCCAAGAATTGAACCCAGGAACTTCTTGCATGCAAAGCATGTGCTTTTAACCAGAGGCACAGCTAGCTGCTCTGGCACCTAGAGTGGCGCACACACTGTGCACCCACAGGGCTAGCCGCCTGTGGGCGCGGGGCAAGCTGCCCACAATGAGTGTCCCAGGGGGGTGCTGCCTGTCGCAAGCATCCTGGGGGGTGCTGTCCATGGTAGGTGAGCGTCCCAGGGGGGCAGGGGGTGATGTCACCCCCCCCCAGGGATGACAAACGGCAGCAGTCTGATTGGTCCTAGAACAATAGGATTCAGAATGCAGCAGTTTGATTGGTCCACAGGAGTCACCCAATCCAGCTCCAGGTGGAAGGGAATCCACAACCTGATTGGACTACAGGAGAATCCTGGAATTAGCCAATCACGTGGGGCCCATTGTGTAAATAATGTATATAAGGCAGACATTCTGGGGCAACTTCCATTCCTCCTCACCAGTATTAGCTAAATAAAAAGCATGAAATCCACTCTCGACTCCGAGTATATTTCAACTACTGAGCTATTTTAGAACAGGGAGACTGATGGCAGGCACTCCCAATCCCTGAAGATGTGTCTTTTGTGGCTAGGACTGCAATTCCCAGCATTCCCAGTAAAAAAAAAAAAAAGGAGTGTCTCACATGTCATTTTGACCAGGGTGAAAGCCCCCAGATCCACTGCCTTACCCTGCCCTTGGGTGGGGCTGGTGGCAGAGAGATTTAACGACAATCAAAGAAGGCACAACCTGTTCCCAACCACCCCCTTCAAATTCTCAAAACACCCCCACTTTCCACACTGACTTATCTGATCAGGAACAGCTCACACATTTGCCACAGATATTCAGTGTACTGTGGTACCTCAGGTTACAGACGCTTCAGGTTACAGACTCCACTAACCCAGAAATAGTACCTTGGGTTAAGAACTTTGCTTCAGGATGAGAAGGGAGTGCCAATTAGCTAAAGTGGTACCTCAGGTTAAGAACAGTTTCAGGTTAAGAACGGACCTCCAGAACGAATTCAGTTCTTAACCCGAGGGACCACTGTATTGCAGAAGATTCTGAGTAGTGATGTTGCTGAGATTTGTATTTCCAAGCTTGGAATTATGGCTTTCAGGGGCTTAGAATGCCAACTCTGAATATGAGGTGAGCATTGCAATCCCCAAATTCATCCTCAGTTCTCAGGGATAGGAGTACACACTGGTGGGTGGACGGGGGGAGCGTGCCACCCCAGCACCATCGGGGAAGGGGTACCATTGCAGCCACCCCGCTGGAGGCGTGCTGCACACCCATCCCCACCACTCCAGGTGGCGCACCACACCCCCAGGACGCACGTCACACCCCCGCAGGTGACATGCCACACCCCTGGGACACACGCCATGATCCCGGGACACGCGCCAGCCATGCCCCTGCCTGCTTTCTGCCCCCAGTGCCGGAGCATGCAGCTTCGCCACTGGAAGTACAGAATGGGATTCAATTTGTTTCCCTCTCTCTTTTTGTTATAAGCTATTTGAATAGCTCCCTCAATTAAATGTTGAATAGCTCATAGGAGCAGGGTAAAGTTGACTCCAAACAGCTCGTAGAAGCTGCTCAGGACTGAACTGTACAGAAAAAAAACTTTGAGTTGGATCCAAGTTAAGTTCAACACAGTTCCAGTTGAAATTAATGGGCTTATGTTTTGCTTTTGCTTAACTGATGTACCAGCAGACAGATTTATCTTTGCATTTTGTCCCATGTTCATAGTTTATATGGATTTTATGACATATCGTTGCTCTTTTACCTACAAAAAAAAGAAGCTTTAGGTAAGAAGGCTTTCAATACCTTCTTCTTAGATGCCACACTCTCACTAATCTCATGCTATTATGTATTCTGGGCTACTCTGCTGAACTGGGCAATTATCAGTCTCTACAACAGATATTTTCATTGCTGTGTTTGCAATACCGAAAAGCACTTTGATTCAAGAAGGCTTGACAGGTGTTCTGTTTCTTTAGAAAAGCAATCAGAAACCAGAGAACCCCCGCATTAGAAACTGGAACACCTATTTACAAGAAACAAACCTTGCTTATTTGGCATTCTGATAACATTGCTACATTTTTAAAGAGGCAAGGACTCTTCTAGGGAGGCTGTTCACAAGCGACAAACTTGACGAGTGCTTAGAATAAAACTGACAAAAGCACTTTTGATTTCAAGTCTGCTAGTGGTCTCACTGTACAGCAGGGATTAGCAACCTTTTTCTACGGACGGCAGCAGTGGCATAGCGTGGGGGTGCAGGGGGTGCCAGCCGCACCGGGCGCAACATTTTGGGGGGCGCACTCGCAGCTCTCTGCCCCTACCTGGCTCACTCACTCTCTCACACAGTGCTGGCTGTGCGAATCCGATCCGAGCTGCCGGGTCGCCGCCCACTGTGCGGAGCGGAGAGAGAGCGATTTACTTGCCTTGCCCCGGGTTAGGGGGCGCAAATTACTTGCCTTGCCCCGGGTGCTGACAACCCACGCTACGCCGTTGGACGGCAGCATTCCCTTGTGGGTGATCTGTTGGAGGACAAATTATGGTGGTGTTGGGTGGAGTCAAAGCCATGAAAGTGTGTAGAGCCTGATTCAAAGCCAACATGGTCGTTCCATTTTCCTTCTAGCCTTATCCTCCTGGAAGTTGTCTAATCCTCTTTTAAAGCTATCCAAATCGGTGGCTATTACTCATTCCCATAGCAGCAAATTCCATAGTTTAACTGTGTGCTCTGTGAAGCAGTTTGCCTGAATCTTCCAGCATTCAGCTTCATTGGTTGTCCATGAATTGTAGCATTATGAGAGAGGGACTAAAACTTCTCCCTGTGCCCTTTCTCTATACCATGCATAAATTTATATACCTATCATGTCTCCTCTTACTCACCTTTTTTTCTAAATTAAAAAGCCTCAAACACTGAAACTCATAGCAGAGTTGCTCCAAACACCTTGATCACTTTGGTTGCTCCTCTCTGAACCTCTTCCAGATCTGCAATCCACTTTTTGAGATGAGGTGACTAGCATTATACACAGGGTTTCAAATGTAGTCACACCACAGATTTGTATAATGGCTTTATGACACCAGCAGCTTTGCTTTCAATTCCTTTCCTAATGATCCCTAAGATGGAATTCATCCTTTTCACAGCTGGGTCTCTCTCTCTCTCTCTCTCTCTCTCTCTCTCTCTCTCTCTCGCTTCTTCTTCTTCTTCTTCTTCTTCTTCTTCTTCTTCTTCTTCTTCTTCTTCTTCTTCTTCTTCCCCTTCCCCTTCCCCTTCCCCTTCCCCTTCCCTTTTCCTGCCTGTTGGTTGCCAGGGAAAACAATGTCTGCCAGGCTGTCAATATGCAATGTCACTGTTTACTGAGCACTTATTCTTACTTGATTGCAAGGAAGTTATAAATCATCACCCAAAGTCACAATTATCCCACACTTTCCAATGCATCTTCCCATCACTTTTCTGACCACAAAAAAATCCAGTTTGGCAGTTTGAGGAGGGGCTCCAAGAGCACAAAATGTGATTTAGTTGCACAACACAAATTTGCTAATATACCATGGCACTGTACCACAAAATAGTAACAGGTCTGGTAGTTACCTGGTTGCTTGCTCCACCCTTTATACCCAAGTGCCAGTCAACAGCCAGGGAGGAATACATGTGCAAAATTATGCCAGAATTTAAAACCCTTTGTGGGAAAGATATGCAAGAATGCCTATGGATCTTTTCTGCAAGTGACTTTCTTATTCAAACCCTTGCCATTTGTAAATTCAAAGGAGGACAATTGATCTCCAGCCAACCCCTAATTTATTTATGGAAGAAAAACACCACATCAGAACAACACCATGCACTCAGCATTAAATAAAACACATCCTTTTTTCTTCCTGATTGCCTTGGGCAACCAAACAAATCAACACTGCATTCAGAAATGGAACAAAAGACACAAGAGGCAATGTCTGTCCACATTTCTATATTACTTTAGTGGGGGGTGTTGCTGTTGTTTTTGTTAATTTGCTTCCCTGCTGAATAGAAAAAGTGATTCAGAGACATATGGGAAGCTCAAAGGGAAAAGAAAACAGATTAAATCACTTCGCTGACAAAATGGATTGCCTTGTCTTCCCTCACTACCCCTTAATTTGCCTCTAGATCAAGCTAAATAATATAAAGATAGCCAGCTATACCTTAAGAGAATCTTTGTCTCTGAAGTCTAGCTGCTCGGCATTCCAGAGTTTGAGAAAAGTGAGTAGTTCATCTTCCAAGGAAAGGCAGTTTATCTCAGAGACTTTCCCTCCATGTCAGATTTAGAGTACAGTGGTACCTTGGGTTAAGAACTTAATTCATTCCGGAGGTCCGTTCTTAACCTGAAACTGTTCTTAACCTGAAGCACCACTTTAGCTAATGGGGCCTCCTGCTGCCACCGTGCCGCCGCCACGCAATTTCTGTTCTCATCCTGAAGCAAAGGTCTTAACCTGAGGTACTATTTCTGGGTTAGCGGAGTCTGTAACCTAAAGCATCTGTAACCCGAGGTACCACTGTATGTATCTTATAATACCAGACATTGTTGGATTCATCCTCCCGTCATCCTTTGCCATTGGCTATGTTGGCTAGGACTGATGGGAACTGGAGTTCAACATCAACTGGAGGGCCACAGTTTCCACATGGCTGCTGTACAGCAAGGAGGGGAAACCTGTAGCCCTTTAGATGTTGTTGTTGGAATTCCAACACCCATCACTTCCAACCTGCATGGTTAATGGTCTAGCATGGTGGGAGCTGAAGCCTAACAACTTCTGGATGGCATCAGGTTCTCCATCCTAGCTGCACACACTTAAAAAGGGATCCCTGACAGTTAGGTCCAGTCACAGACAACTCTGGGGTTGCGTCGCTCATCTTGCTTTAGAGGCCGAGGAAGCCAGCGTTTGTCCACAGACAGTTTTTTCCAGGTCATGTGGCCAGCATCACTAAGTCGCTTCTGGTGCAATGGAACACTGAAACTAGAGCAGCACACGGAAATGCTATTTACCTACCCACTGGAGTGGTACCTATTTATCTACTTGCACTTTTTGGCATGCTTTCAAACTGCTAGGTTGGCAGGAGCTGGGACCGAGGAACAGGAGCTCACCCCATCACGAGGATTCGAACCACCGACCTTCTGATCAGCAAGCCCAAGAGGCTCAGTGGGGGTAATTCCCATTGAAGTCAATGGGGCACGTCTGAGGAGACATGTATAGAATTGTTCGTCGGGATTAGGAGAACAAATTGAAATGACTGGGGTATCTGTCAGGAACGTGAAGCAAAACAGGAAAAAGGTTTGGCAGATCTTGATTACAGACTTCTCAACCCTCCTCTTCCTAATTTCATTCTGCTCCCTAGTATCCTGTTTTACTCAGAGTAAATAACATGGAAAGATAAACATGTTGTTATGCCTTGTAAGTTATTGCACAGATGTGTTATTGACTGGTTTCTTCAAACACTAATTAAGTTGGGGGAAATTAAGTTGTTTGTTTTCTGGCAAATGTATAGCCTGCTCTCTCAGGGAGACAAATAATATTTCTGTCTCATATTCCTTTCAACAGAACCACTGCAAAAGATGGCATCAAAAAGGAGGGGGCTTTACTCCTCGACTGACTGACTGACTGACTGACTGCCAGTCTGGGTAGGCCAACTCACTTACCCTCTGTTCCCTCTAACCCCAAATGGAAGGTGAATTGTGCAGAGGCATAGACCCCATCTGCACTATTTAAAGTGGTGTCATGCCACTTTAAACTGTCCTTGCTTCCCCAAAGAATCCTGGGAGCTGTAGTTTCTTAGGGGCGCTGAGAATTGTTAGGAGACCCCTATTCCCAGAATGATTTAACACTCAATCCCTCTTCCCAGAGAACTCTGGGAATTGTGGCTCTGTGGAGGAGATACGTATTGCCTAACAACTGTCAGCATCCTTAACGAAGTATACTTTTTATTTTATTTTTAATTGTATTTTTACACAGATATGTTACTGCCCTGAGCTCTTTAGGGAGGATGGGTGGGCTATAAATATAATAAATAAATAAATAAAATATGTCATGCAGCTACAGACCTACAGATGGTATTTCTACATCAATAACAAGGTCTTGTAATTGATCCACTTCCGGTTTTGGTCGCGGTCGGTGAAGAAGCGCAGAGAGCCCCTGTAAGGGTTTTCTGGGCAGCACGGAGGCTTGGGGGAGCCGCATAGGCACTGCGCCCCCCAAAAATCCCAGGGGGGAGACCCCTGGGGGATAGGTTTCCCGGCAGCGTGGGAGCGGTTTGTCTACCGGGTTTTCTCTCTTCTCTGGGGGGGGAACTCGGGACGGAGCTGCGAGCGCAAAAAGGGGATACACCGACTCCGTGTTGTGATGCCTCTAGCTTCTGCCGAAAAAAGAGCGACGAGCCTCCACAAGATAAATCGGACTCCCCTACGTGTGGTGAGTTAAAGTACTTATAAAAATTGGAGTTTAAGCGAGGGGAGCCGTGGATGTTTAAAGATTTTGGCAAGGAATCCATCCGGTTGAGAGCAGAAAATGGCGCGGGCTACAGAATCTCAGACGTAAAAAAGGAAGTAGCCGTTTCGGTCCTTCTCTATACAGCCTGACTGAGTGAGTACAGAACGACGGGGTATTTTCCACCCCTATCAACAAGTTATCAACTATTAATTATAAAGTAACGAATTATTAGCTACAAATCAGTGAGGAAGATGTCTGGTTGAACTATTCTCTACCGTGTATCCTGCTTCCTCCGTGGAAAGACGGAGATACTGTTGCAAACTATAACTGAGCTACAATTACAACTGAGCTATGCGGCTGGGATTGTACTAAAAGCGGCGCTGAAGGGAGAAGTAGGAGAGAGCGGTGCAGCAAAGAGAAGTGGGAGAAAGCGGTGGCGAGAGAGTAAAAGAAAAAACGAAAAGACAAAGAGATAGAGGTGGACTTCCAATACAAATGCCACTGGGAATATTGTGTTGGAAACTCTCTGGAACGCCTTTGGGAGCTGGGCATGGATACTTTAAACAAAGCATTGTGAACTAAGTACAGTGGGGGGAGGCGATACTATAATGTTAATTTAAGGAGTGTTTTACCCCTCTCACTGTCTCACACACCATCCCTCCCCCTCTCCCTCCCTCTCCCTCTCTCTCGCTCCTTTGATACCACTAACCTGTATGACGTCAGTCTCCTCCCCTGAGGTCTAGCAGTTGAATTGATAGACTCTGCTACAATTTAAGGGGGAAAAACAAAGTTTGAATTTGAACTGGTTTGTGCGCTGGACACCATTTTAGGGTACAGGAGGAGCTGTGATTGACAGTGTGGAACTTTAACATATAACAAACTCTGTTACTTACCTTTATTGACGGTGCTGGACATTTCTATAATAATTTTGAACTCTGTGCCCAAATTACGCCTACCTTTACTAATGTTGGATTAGGCCGCCAAGTGGCCGAAGTGTTTCAAAGATTTTGGAGATATTGGAGATATTGAAGAGACCGAGTTCAAATTTGGACAAGAATATTACCTAAATTATTTCACACGGAGTATATTATTGTTCTCACTGGAGACATCCCTCATGTGCTTGATTTGATTCAATATAGTTAAGTACTTAGCATAGATCTGAATCCATTTTTTAAGGGGTCATATCTCTCCATATTTGAATATTTGAATATATTCTCAACAGTGGGTTAAACCCAATTTATGGTTGTGTCTGCCCCCTCAATGTTCCTGGAGAAATACCTAATTCTGACTTATCCCCATATCTCTCTCTGGTGGCGTGCAATATTTATTTATCCTTTGAGCTAAAAAAGGATTAATAGAATAACCCCCCCATATTCCTTTGGAAGGGACAGAGGTTTAAATTTACACAAGAAAGAGAAAAGATTGTGAGCCCTCTAAGGGAGAGAATTTGTATAAAAGAAAATACGTGAAAACTGAGACACAATGTGGGGTAAAGATGGGAAAAAAGCGGGGGGGACCCCAAGTGAAAGAAAGCTATCCAGACAAGAAGAGATCAAGGATCTAGATATTCTATGGCTGAAAATTAAGGAAGAGTTTAAACAAAATGAAACTCATATGGAAAAAAAATGGGAGAAATACAGGAATTAATAGACAGGAAGATAGAAGGAGCAGTAGGAGAACTCTCAGCAAAAATTCAAGATTTATCTGTTAAATCAAAAATATGTGAGGAAACTAACAAAAAAATTCAAAAAGAGATGAGAGAACAGAAAAAAGAAACAGAAAGGATAAAGGAAGAAATGAGAGAAATGAACAAAACACAGGAACAAATATGGGATAGTTTAGCGATGACAGAAATGCGACAGAAACATCTTCATCTTAAATTCAGAGGAATAGGGGAGGAAACCAAAGAGAATATAAAAGAAAAGATGACTAAGGAATAAGCTAAATGGTTAGAATTGGAAGAGGAAGAAGTGGCGAGCACAATGGAAAATGCCTTTAGAGTAAAAACAAGAACCCAGCAACACAGGTCTAAAAAACACCTTGGGGACTGTCTGGTAATTCTAAATTCAATCGAGATGAAGAATTTAATACTAAAAACTAGTTACCATAAAAAACTGATAACTGATGATAGATCAATTATTGTACTAAAAGAAATACCAGTCAGGCTTCTGCGTAAAAGGGAAGGATACAGACAGATAGCTGGGGTTCTGAGGAGAAATAACATACAATACAGATGGGAATTCCCCGAGGGGATTACCTTTTTTTTTAAAGACAAAAGATTTAAACTGACAGATACCCAGGAGGTGGAAAAATTTCTGAGAAGGTATGAGAAAGAGCTTGGCAAGGTAGAATACAGGATAAGAGATAGAGAGGGATCAAGAGAGGGAAAAAAAAGAAAGAGGGAGAGGAAGGAAAGACAGGAGAGACAGGAAGGAAACGAAGCGGAAGAAGAAGAAGTAGAAATAGAAAAGGAAGAGGGAGTGGTGGGAAGTGAGGAAGAGGAAGAGGAAAACTACCCTGGGAACGGAAGCCCTAAAACACAAATTTGAAAATCTTGACAGATTAAATAGAACTTGTACTAACAATGCCATTGAATGTTATGACTTGGAATGTAAACGGTTTGAATGAAAAATCAAAAAGGAATAAAGTAGAGAAAGTTGTGAGGAATAAAAACTATGATGTGATTTGCTGGCAAGAGACTCATGTAGCTAAAAAACACAAACATATATTGATAAACGAAAGGTTAGGAGTAGAATTTATTAATTCGGACGTAAATAAAAAGAGAGGGCTGGTGATTTACGTGAAAGAGAAATGGGACCCAAGATTAATATGTAAGGATACCGAAGGAAGAATTCTGGGGGTCCAAATTAACTATCAAGGGGAAAAACTTAACATAGTGACTGTGTATGCACCCAATACAAACAAAGCGGAATTTTTTCAAAAACTGGAACAAGTGCTATTAGAACTAGAACATCATAAATTAATTCTGCTGGGAGATTTGAATGGTGTCCCCTCACCAGAGTTAGATAGAAATGAGAAAGAGAGGAAAGGGAACCAAGGGAAACTCCCAAAGGCTTTTGATAACCTCCAAATGAATTTAGATCTAATTGACATTTGGAGATATAAAAACCCAAGAGTGAAACAATTCACGCATTTCTCAGAACCTCATCAGAGTTGGGGCAGAATTGATCAGATATGGGTTTCAAGAGAACTATCGATAAGAACAACGAAATGTGAAATACAACCTAGAACCCTCTCTGACCACAACCCAATTATGCTGGAAATAAAAGGTAAATCATTGGGCCCATATAGATGGAGAATGAATGAATATTTATTTGAAATCGATGAAATAATCGAAAAGGCTAAAAACACTCTGAAAGAATATTTTGACATAAATTTGAATAAGTAAACAAAAATTGATATAGTTTGGGATGCGAGTAAGGCGGTATTAAGAGGATTTTTAATACAACAGAACAGCTATAGAAGAAAACTGAGAGAAGCAAAGAAAGACGAAATACTTAAACAATTAAGAGACTGTGAGGAAAAACTAATAGTAGATCCGAGGGATGAGAGGACTAAACAAATTGCTAAAGTGTTACAGACAGAATATTCGACACTAATAAGCCAAGAAGTAGAATGGAGAATTAAATCAATGAAGCAAAAATATTTTGAATCTGCAAACAAAACGGGGCGTTTACTGGCGTGGCAACTAAGAAAAAGGAAAAACCAGAATGTAATTAACAAAATTAAAATAGGAGAGCAAATATTAGAAGACCCCGGTAAAATAGAGGAAAAATTCCTACAATTTTACGAAAATCTCTACAAAAAGGAAGATGAAGAGCCAGTAGAAATAGAAAATTACCTGAGGAGGAATAAAAGAGAGCAGCTGACGGATGAAGAAATAATATATTTAAATAAATTAATAACAACAGACGAGGTTAAAGATGCAATTAAAAAAATGAAGCCAGGGAAAGCGCCAGGACCGGATGGTCTGTCACAAAAATATTATAAAGTCTTAGAAGAACATCTGGCTCCGGTCCTTCGCGATGTAATGAATAATACCCTACAAGGAGGAAGGATAGCCTAACTCCTGGAAGGAGGCCTACATAACTTTAATTCCGAAACCAGAGTCGGATAAGTTGGATATCAGAAACTATAGACCAATATCATTACTTAATAACGATTATAAGATCTTTGCGGAAATAATGGCTAATAGGCTTAAAAAATACCTATTAAAATCTATCCACAAAGATCAAGCTGGTTTTCTACCAAATAGATACCTAAAAGATAATGTAAGACATATAGTAAATGTCATTGAATACCTGGAACTTAAGATCGACATCCCGGCAGCCTTAATCTTTATCGATGCTGAAAAGGCATTTGATAATGTATCCTGGCAGTTCCTACTAAAATGTATGCAGAGAGTTGGAATGGAGGGGCCATTTATGGAGGGTATAAGAGCAATTTATTCGGGTCAGAAAGCCAAGTTGATTATCAATAATAACTTAACTAATTCGTTTGAGATCTCAAAAGGTACAAGACAGGGATGCCCCCTGTCTCCTCTCTTGTTTATTATGGTGTTAGAAATAATTACAAACAAAATAAGGGAAACCCCGGTAATAAAAGGAATTAGTATTGGAGGGAAAGAATACAAACTAAAAGCCTACGCAGATGACTTGGTAATATCATTAAGAGATCCAGTAGAGCATATCGATAAAGTCATGGAGTTGTTGGAAGAATTTGGGAAACTGGCTGGCTTTAAACTGAATAAGGCTAAAACCAAGATGTTAACAAAGAATATATCTGAAGATCAAAGAAACCAGCTTGAGCAAAAAATGGGAATTAAGGTCGTGAAAAAGGTGAAATACCTAGGTATTTGGATTACTACAAAAAATATAAACTTAGTGGAAGATAATTACATAAAAACCTGGAAAGAAGTTAAAAAAGATTTAGAGACCTGGAGCCGGCTAAAACTCTCCTGGTCGGGGAGGATGGCAGTAATCAAGATGAGCATTCTTCCAAGGCTGCTGTTTTTATTTCAGAACATCCTGGTGATTAGGGGCACGAAGTTGTTCAAAGATTGGCAGAAAACCCTGTCCAGATTTATCTGGCAGGGCAAAAGAGCAAGAATTAAATTCAAACTACTCACAGACCGTAAAGACAGGGGAGGGTTTACGGTCCCGAACCTGAAATTATACTATGAGGCCGCATGTTTGTGTTGGATCAAGGATTGGATTGCGTTGAAAAACACGGACTTGTTAGATCTGGAGGGATTCGATGCTAGATTTGGTTGGCATGCGTATTTATGGCAGGATAAGGAGAGAGCACATAAAGGATTTGCCAACCATGTCTTTAGAGGAGCGCTACTTGAAGCATGGAACAGAAATAAGAGACTTATAGAAAAGGACACCCCATGGTGGCTGTCACCAATTGATATCATCATAATTAAAAAAACTAACATGGAAGGACAAAGATGGACTTATGAGGAACTATTGACAAGATCAGATAAAGGATGGAGACTCAGACCTTATGAGGAAATAAAAGACAAATTAACAACTTGGTTGCAATACTATCAAATTAATGCGTTATGGAACGAGCATAAAAAAATAGGGATGAGTGAGAAAAAGTCCAGATATCAGGTGGAAATAATAGAAGGAAATTCTAAACTCCTTTCTAAAATGTATAATCAACTACTAGATTGGGACACCAAGGATGAAGAAGTGAAGGAAGTTATGATCAAATGGGCCATAGACCTTGGATATAATTTAGAATTTGATAGGTGGGTGAAACTCTGGAACAAGGATATGAAATTTACAGCATGTGTTGGACTCCGAGAAAATTTACAAAAAATGATGTACAGGCGGTATATAACCCCTGTGAAATTGGAAAAAATGTACAAGACCGGGGACAAAACTTGCTGGAAATGCAAATCAAAAGAGGGCGACTTCTTTCACATGTGGTGGGCCTGTAGAGAAGTGAAAAGGTTTTGGGGACTTATTTATGATGAACTAAAAAAAATATTGAAATACACCTTCCCTAAAAAACCTGAAGCTTTCCTCTTAGGAATGGTAGGGGAGGAGATAAGACGAGAAGACCAAACCATGTTCCAATATGCAACGGCAGCGGCCAGGTTACTTTTAGCGCAAAACTGGAAGACCCCCAATATCCCAACTATTAGAGAATGGCAATCCAAATTATTTGAGTATATAGAGCTAGCAAGGATGACACAGAAGATCAGGCATCAGAAAAATGTTAAATTTATTACTGATTGGAATAAATTCTTTACATATATAGAAAAAAATATAGGAAATATTAAAATTACAGTAGGTACAATATAAAGTCTGAGAGGTACTGATATAGATGGTAAAAACAAACTGCAGGGAGATAAGGTTAAAATAGAGCTCAAACCGTGATGGAGGGAAGTCCTTAATCTAATGTAATTGGATATATGTATGTGTTTATTTGTGTGTTTTTTGTTTTTTTTTTCCGTTGGGGGTTTTTTGTTTTTTTCGTTTCTGTTGGTTTATATGTGTGCGTTGTTTTGTTTTTAATTTGCATTGAAAATCAATAAAAATTAATACAAAAAAAAACAAACAACAAGGTCTTGTAATTGATGAGACACAGCATAAAATAAGACACTCCAGACCTGGCTGGAAGAAGCAGGGCATATATTAATAACAAGATCTGCTGATCCTCTTTTAAAATCATCCACAAGAGATCACAAGTGACCACTAAAGTTTCTGATGCCTAAGTGATTAATTTTACCTAAATCTCACTGTCTTTTGTATGCATGTCCCTCCACCCACCATTAACCTGATTCCAGAAGAGAACTGAGTGATTAACTCACAAATAAAATTTTACAGGATCATCGTTTTGGCCTTTTGCATCATAATTCACACCACACTAGTAAAATGAATGCAGCATTCATGCTCCCAAAATGCTCTCCAGTTACAAATTTCTGATCATAATGTATGGTCAAGCCACTTCTTAAAGGTCACCATAAATTAAAGAGACACCTTTCCCAAGGCAGTTTGGAGAATCTAGTCCAATTTATAATATTTAAAACTTCATCAGTATAGAAAGAATCCCAAGACCTTATTATGCATCATACATGCATTATCCTTGGACCTACCTATTTTCTTCTCCTCTTGCCCTTCCTTATCCATGAAACATTTCTGATCCTTTAGCTAAACCTTGAACCCATCCAGGTTCAATATATCTACCATGAATTCACTAGTTTCTCTGCTCCTATAAAAACTAACCTACCAAGCTTCACTCTCACATGCCAGCAATTTCCCCGATAGGGAAGTGTTACTATGGAAAGTATTTTTTACACACACTGCCTAGTTTTCTGCGCTGTTTGTCAAATTGAACAGAAGGTTCCTGGTTCAATCCCCAGCATCTCCAGGTACAGCTGGGAGAGAACCTTGCCTGAAATTCTGGAGCACCACTGCTGATGTACACAGCACTGAGCTAGATGAACCAATGATCTGAATCAGTTAAAGACAGCTTCCTATCAGAACAAACATCCTCATAGATGGGCATCAGAAGACACGTGCAGCCATTTCAATGGGCCCAGATGAGCACCGCAGTGCAGATAAAATATGCATCTATTCTGTATGTTCGTTCTGAATAAGCTGCTCAGATCTCCTTGATTGGTCCTCGGTCCATGTGATTGACTTGACTGTGATTTGAGCTATCAAACTACATTGGATTAAGTAAGCTTTAAAATAATTAGCAGCACCTTGCCAACAAAGGTCCGTATAGTAAAGGCTATGGTTTTCCCAGTAGTGATGTATGGAAGTGAGAGCTGGATCATAAAGAAGGCTGATCGCTGAAGAATTGATGCTTTTGAATTATGGTCTGGAGGAGACTCTTGAGAGTCCCATGGACTGCAAGAAGATCAAACCTCTCCATTCTGAAGGAAATCAGCCCTGAGTGCTCACTGGAAGGACAGATTGTGAAGCTGAGGCTCCAATACTTTGGCCACCTCATGAGAAGAGAAGACTCCCTGGAAAAGACCCTGATGTTGGGAAAGATGGAGGGCACAAGGAGAAGGGGATGACAGAGGACGAGATGGTTGGATAGTGTTCTTGAAGCTACCAGCATGAGTTTGACCAAACTGCGGGAGATAGTGGAAGACAGGAGTGCCTGGCGTGCTCTGGTCCATGGGGTCATGAAGAGTCGGACACGCTAGACTAAACAACAACAAAAGAGCAACTGATTGATGATGAAACAATGCATTGTGCTGAGACTGATGACTTGTCACCCTCTGCTAACTGAGAAAAATTCTGCTGCGTAGTGATACCCCAATAATGTTAATGGCTCTACCATCTTTCAGATTTCTTACAATAAAACAAATCTCACATTTCATTACTTAAAACCAGAGAAACCTTGTATTCTCAAAATGCCTAAAATGAATAGGGACAATAGCCTTTTCAGCATCAGTGGGCACTGATGCCTCAATACTTTTTTTACTTAATTTGCCAGAACCAAATTAATAAGATAGCTCTCCTCTCTACTTCTCCTGGAGCAACCACCATGAAATCAGAATGCTGGTATGTGGTGTATGTGAAATTAGATTTTTTTAAAAAAAAAAAATGAAGTCTTCATTTCATTTCAAAGAAAGAAAACATGAGCAACAAATCTCAGATATAAAATATGATGGCCAAGGTGGTGTGTATTACTCAGAAGTGCAGAAGAAGTTCACAATGTAATAATGGGTACAGAATTCAGATTCATCGAGAATCTCAACTTGTGTTTTTTAAAAGGTTGTTAGTCCTTGCTTATATAAAGATACACTCGAAGGTGTGTGAGCAACGTCTGTTGAAATCTTAAAAGTCACATGGGTGATTTAATAAGCTTTCCAGTTATCAGAAATGAGGTTTCAGTGCTCTACAGAAACCTTTTGGCCTTTCCTATAACTTACAGTGAATAGAATAAATTATACAAAATAAGAAAACAATACACCGGTTGACACAGTCTACATTGTTTAGACAGATTGCAAAACCCACCTTTCTTGATGCAAAATTTGACTGCCTGGCATTGACACTGACCTGAATATATTTCTCTACAGGCAGCAAAGTGCTCAGGGTCAGTCTCTCTTCCTTCCACTAAAACCTGCAAAGTGATTCATAGCAAATGCACTCAGAAACTGAACTTGATTCAAGGAAGCTATTCCTGCTGGGGAAAGATTCTAATAACAGGATCCTTTTAGAAAACAGCCTCATTTCTGAACAAAGCCGCATGAAGTAAGGACCCCTTGGTGAAAATAATTTAAAGGTGCTTTTTATACCTCCAGATTCTCTCTAGCAAGAATTTATAGCTGCATGAAGTGATTAAATACATTCTCCCGGGTTGTTGTTTTTTTTAAAAAACCATAGGCTCAGCCATGTGAGAACAAGTTGGTCTGCCTCATCAGAGGCAGCTCTGGTCCTATTGTTAAACAAAGAGAGGCAGCTGCCTCAGGCGGCAGGTGCTGAGGGGTGGCTGCAGTCCTCCACACCATTCCCTCTGTGCACCCTAAGTTAACCTGTTCCTCACCTCCCAAGGTAGCTGCTGCCATCAGGTAGGATGTATGATGTTGTAGTGGTCCGGGGTCATAGGGGTGGGGTCAAAGACCCGCTTGACTTTCGGCAGTGGGGTTCCTGCAGGGCCCCTCTCTCATGTCCTAGAACAGACTGAAAACACGGATGCTTCAATTTCAAGAGAATGGTGTGCGAGTTTGGTTACATACAGTGGAACCTCAGGGAAAGCACCACTTAAGTCACTCTGGAAGAAGGTATTGGAGCACTCCAAATCATCTGGCCAAGTATGTGCACAGAAAATGGTAGACCTATCTGAAAAGCAGCACATGGAGTGCTACACTGATCATTGCAATGCATCTATTATTATTATTATTATTATTATTATTATTATTATCATCATCATCATCATCATCTAATTATAAGATGGTTGCATAATCATATAAAGTTATGTAGTGTTAGAAGGGGCTGTGACTTCCATGAAGGGAGCCTGTTCTTCTGAATTTGCCCCTATACTACTGATCGTGTCCCATCTCCAGTGTTAAGCAAAGATTGATTTGCCAGTCTGGTCAAATTCTTGGCCCAGAATGGAGGAGAGTGCTGCCCTGCCCTGCAACACAGGGAGCAAAATATCTTGGCTGGCCTGATCAGTGGCTAATTCAACTCCAGTAACTGATTGGTATGACCAGTGCTATTTTTCTAGAAAAAGAATTGGTGGAAGTCACCATGAACCTTGTTCTCTTATAATGACAATGGTGCCCACCTGAGAGGTGCCAGAAATGAGTTCCAGTGAGTTCCAGCTGGGGGGGGGGTAAATCCCTGGGTATGCCAATCAATAAGTTTGGAACAGAGGCCTCTAACCAACACCCTGTTGCAAGGAACAAACCTCCCCCTGACTAAGTAGCTTTGGAGGAGACATGTGATGTGCTGAACTGCTCCACTGAGAAATCCAATTGCCTTCTATAAGTAATATTCAGTAAATGAAGACTAACTCATGGCAGGACAGAAAACAGATGGCTTGAACAGTACTAATGATTCCCCAAACACAACACAAGGATGATGCACAGATGCAATAAGATGGTTTTCCTGACTTGCTGCCTAAGGGATGATGTGCAACATTTCCCTCTCTGCATAGTCAAGAGGACTGAAAGCGGTAATATAGCCAAGGCAGACAAACATAGCCAAATATATTGTTCTAATCCCTCTTTTTATTATTTCAGAAACCTCCTATTCCCTGTAATAAACCCGGTAGTTACAGCTGTAACAAAAATCTTTTAATAACAGTTATTGCCGGATTTATATTTTGCCATGAAAGAGCTACATACACACACACAAATGTGTGCAATTTGTGACCATTACTGCTCTGACAAAGAAAGATCCTCCTCCATCGCTACCTCACTTCAATGTTAAAGGGCAATGGCTGCAGCATTTGGAAATCTTCATAATTGAAGACCAAGGCTTGCCAAGCTTCTTTCTGACTAGGACAAGCAGAAATGAAGTGGCGGGTTCTGTGGCTGGCATGTAGATTCCATGATTAAGAATCAACACATGCGACCAGCCATTGCTGAGAAAATGACTCATAATTTAAAAGTGAATTAAAAAAGAGAAAAACTGAATTTTTATGCAGGGTATGGTGGCCATTTATTCAATGTACAAATTATACTGGTCTAAACTCTCCAAAGCATTGTTGCAGATGTGGCTACCATGGACAGTACAATCTGTTCCACACTCTTTTCTGGGAATGCATGTCTGTGACAGATAAGATTTTGTGTGTGTGCTGTGTCCAGGACTTTATATGCTGGACTTTGGGATAATATGTACGGACTGATAAGAAGCCCTCGTGTTAAAGTATAACTTAATATTTGTTATGGTGGGGAGAGATTAAGGATGTTATGCTATTATACAAAAGCTAATAAAATATTTTTTTTTTTAAGAATCAATGCATACTTAAGACTTCTCCTTACTGGAATAACATTTCATTTCTTCACTTGTATATATAAGATACATAAACTTTTCTCCTGCCCAAATGTCCATCTAGTTGGTCTTACAGACCAAATATATCTTATTAAGGGATGTCTGGAAGTGACAGAAGAAACATAAGGCATTTTTATTTAATCATGCCTTTCTACTTAGGGCTTTCCTACACTACAAACATATCTGCCTTGCACCAATGTAATAACCATCAGCTTTCTCCAAAGACACCTGGAAATTAGAGTCTTGTGTGGAGACTGGGGCTGTGAATCTTCCGTTTGCTGCTTCTAGTGCCCCTCTTAGAACTACTGTTCCCTGGGGAGGACATTAAGCCAGCAGTGGAAAGGAGAAATTTGAAAAATAAACCTCTGGGGCCAAAGGAACAGCAGCCATCTTGTGATGCAACCCAAAGAGGTTTTATGGTATCTAGAGCAGCAGTGGGGACCTGTTGTTGGACTCCATCTCCCACCAACCCCATCCAGCAGAACCAGTGGTCAAAGGTGATGGATACTTCATCTGATGGGACACAGGTTCTTCCCCTCCTCCATATCTCTCTCTTTTTTTTTCTCTCTCTCTCCAGCAACATCCAAGATTAAAAGAGAACTTGGCTGAGAATCCAAAGCTAACCTCCTCAGTCTCAGGCAAACAGGGCAGGTTGTTCCCATTATTAGGCAAGATATTGGCCATATTTCTGATGTGCCCTAAGGAAATAATTCCCACCACTGAGTGGCAGTTCCTCTTCTCTCTCATACAGCTGTTTCAACAACCCTTTAAATTTGAGACCCTTCCCAGTCTCACCTGTAATGGAATTGTTTTCAAGAAGTGCTTCTTGTTTTATCACTTGCTGTTTGCCACCCTGGACTTCATTGGAAGCCAAGGTGGAATAACAATATAGTATATAATAGAAAACAATAAATAAATAACATACATCTCAGTTCCCCAGGCTTTATGATGAGTGTATATATATATATATATATATATATATATATATATTCATACTCTCACACACAAGAACAAGCAGGCAGAAGCTTCCGCTCTGTGGCTCCAACCAGTTTTGATGAGAAGAGCTCCATAAATAAATACAATGAAAATTATCTCGACTCAGAAGCCAGGTAGGGCTGGCAAGCCCAGGAGAATAGCTTAGCACAAATAAGCTGTCACAGCAAACAAGGTATCACCGGGACATTGGTGAATGAAATAGATGAGCAAACTGCGAATCTGGAGCAGGCAGAAAGCACCCCTAGTGTGCAAGAATTTTTTCATCTGTCAAAACACCTGCCAAGAACGACAGTCTTTCAAGCGCTCTAACCTGCGATTCAGCTGAAGGGTGGGGGGGGCGTGGCAAGGGAATTCAAAGTGCCTATGATAGAAAATTAAACCACAAAGAGCTGGTGCAGTGAGATAAAGCCTCAGGAGATTAAGAGAGCTAGCTCACATTGGCAAGTCAGACGAGGGATTTTAGTTTATGAATGGATCTCCAAAACCAAAGAAGGAATCATCATCTTGCCATTCGCTTCCTGCCAAAGGAAAGGGAGCCCTGCATTAAATGAATGAGCAGCATGTGCGAAGGTCCTTTTATCTCCAAACACTGTCTGGTGAAATATAATTCCTACCAGAACTAACGAAGGCCAGCAGTGGGTAGAATAATGGGTTAGCGTCAGAGCACACAGTATTGTTAGTTTGTTTGCTTATACAGCTTATTTTAGATAATCATCTCAGCCTTCGGCACAAAAGATCCCAGACTGGTTGGCATAAACATTTCTATAACAACACAAAATGCAAGTGCCCCCCAAAAAGAACAAAACAATAATTAAAAGAAAGCAACTCTATTCATCAATATGCTGTCCAAAAGGGTTTTGACTAGGGTGGAATTGCTCATCTGCTAGTGCACCACTGCTGGCGATGATCAAGTGCTGAGAATCCTGGTATACCTGCTAAATCATAGATCTAGTCCCAGCTGTCGTGCTGCTGGTGGTAGATCCCAAAATGGTCCTTGGGACTCTACCCAAGCCACAACCCTCACTGGCCCTGCTTTGCATCCTCTTTGAGTGTTTTTGCCTGGCTGGGATTTGACCTTGAACTCTGATAATGCCTCTTGCTTGTCTAGGACAGTGAGGAATGTGTGTAGAAACTAGCCTATTGTACAAAGGCAAAGTTTACATTTGCTGCTTCACCCACATTGACTTTTGGCCTCGCCCACCACTGGCCCCGCTCCACAATTTAACCAAATGTTGTGAAGTACAACATACACCCATCTCTTAAGGAACAGCCGTTGCCTTATACTGCACTTTGATCACTGAAAAAGTCTGATGGGGCAGAATTCCCCATGCTCCTGAAGTTCAATTGGCCTTCACCAGAAACTGAGCCTTTGTTGTGGCAGAGCCTGCCCTGTGGAACTCCCTGCCAATAGAGGTTTGTCAGGAATCGTCCCTACCTTCTTTCAGACATCTTCTGAAAACTATATCGCTTACACAGGCTTTCACGATATGTGTTTAGTTTTGATTGACCAGTATCTACCAATGTTTTGATTATGTTTTATAGGTTATAATACAGGGTGAGTCTTTTAGAAAAGGCCCCATGGAACATGTGTACTCTGTATCCACGGGGCCTCTTTTAAAGGACTCACCCTGTATAACCTTAATTTACTGCATTTTTATATTATAAGCTGCCTTGATAAATATATAACTGAAAAGTGTGGATTATGAAGAGTTGAATGAATAAATAAATCCCTGTCACACATTCATATGCACACGATTCTGCGTTCCAGATGACAGGCTTTCTTTGTCAAATGTCTCTCCATTTAGTTACTGATTAGTTGGAAGTTCCTTCTGATTAATGTTCCTCTTCTAATTGATAAACACCTCGTAAGCAAAAGACCTGATTGTGGCTCTTGTTATAGCTTCAGATTGTGCTGTCTCCTTGAATTTCTTTAAACCTCTCAGATGCCAATGAAGGCAGCCAGTGTTTCAACCACTTTTAATAGCAGCATGCTATGCAGAGACCTCAGCAGGTGTTGACTCAAATTTTTAAGCCATTCTGCTTGACAACAGGCCTCCAAGGCAGCTGCTGACAAAAGAAAACTAAGACACAAAAAAGCTGTAAAATTCGTCTATTAAAAAATGAAGGCAGAGGTAACTGGTGTTAGATGTTACAGCTTCTACAGTTCCAGCTGGTACTCTTTAAAGGTCAGTGGTGCAGTGGAGTGGAGATGCAGGAAGCACAGCTCTATGGTAGTTGTTTTTTCATGGCAGAAATGATGACATCATCCACTAGAGTGTTGGAGTAGCTGGTGGCCCCTCTTTGCTCTGGTGACTGAGGTGATAATGAGGCTTTCAAGTTTTTGTGACAGATTAGCCTAGACCAGGGGTAGGCAACCTAAGGCCCGCAGGCCAGATGCAGCCCAATCGCCTTCTCAATCCGGCCCACGGATAATCTGGGAATCAGTGTGGTTTTACATAAGGAGAATGTGTGCTTTTATTTAAAATGCATCTCTGGGTTATTTGTGGGGCATAGGAATTTGTTCATTTCCCCCCCAAAATATAGTCTGGCCCACCGCCTGGTCTGAGGGACGGTGGACCAGCCCACAGCTGGAAAAGGTTGCTGACCCCTGGCCTAGAGGAAGCCTAAGAATGAAAAAAATAATCAAGCAATGGCTGTGTACTTCTATCCTTTCCTTTGATGCGATTGCTACGTCACACTAGCAGCTTAAACAGTAACCCTTCTTTGCAAGACTGTTTGCATTTCTAATTAAATGCTAAAGGTTACAGTTCAGGTGGCATTTGTTAAATCTCAGTATGTTTTACAAGTTTATCCTATGCAATCAGAAGCAAGCCCCACTGAACTCAATGGGGCTTACCTCCAGGAAACCTGTATAGGATTGCATTCTTGCTTATCCTAATAAATGGGGAATTAGGCTATGTCGCCTTTGTGTGAGAAGGTGAGAGTGAGCTACAGAAAAATTGCTCTGAATCTTCAGAGGATGTGGTTTATTACAGTGAGTAACAAAACAGAGATGTTAAATTCTTATAGCAAAACGTTTCAGCTTCCCCATTCCTGAGCTACTCTTCTATGAATCAAAGGATGCTGAGACCCTTTGATTCACATCAGAGCAGCTAAAGAAGGCAAAAGCTGAAATGTTTTGCCATTTAATATCTGCTTTGTTAGTTATATTAATATATTATCAACATAGCTCAGCTGCCTGCATTTTCAGATTGTCCTTGGGCATGGCTGTGGGACCTGTTGTGATGACATTGTACACTTCAAAATGAATCATGACATCACTGAGATATTGATGGTAAGGGAAGAAACAATCGCTCCCATAGACTGCTGCAGCCAAGTGGCACAAGGTGTTTTCATCCCTGGGGAGCAGATCTTTACTTAACCTGGGCAGGTCAAGGGTCTATGACACTGGGGAGAGGGACCCTGATCTATGACATGGTGTCTCTCCTGCAGTCACTGCCCAGAGTGGTTGCCTTGAATTTTTTGTCACTGCTTGTGACACTGGTGGCATCCTCAGTCCTGGCCACTATATTTTCTTACGATACTGGGACTGCACATGTGTAAAGCAGTTCAAAGAGACAGGTCATGGGTGTAACGGGGGGGGGGGGGGCAGGGGGCAGCTGCACCCCCCTAAATCAAGCAAATAAATAAAAATACTTAACTAAAAGTAGAAATTGTAGGAAGATTTTGACAGATTTTTCTGAGCACTTAGGATCAAAAAAATTTAAAACAACCATTGATGAGACATTTCATTCTGAATCTGCTAGACAGAGGGTGATGACAAGGGGGTGTCCTGCCCTGCCCCCCTACATAAATCCTAGCTATGCCCCTGAGACAGGTTCTTGCAAACCTCATGCTATCTCCATGCTGTGAAATGCTTCACCTGCTGATTACCTTCACAGCAAGCAGCTGCTAAATGCACAGGAGGCGTTCAGGCCAGAACAGAGGGTGGGGACAGGTGGACCAATTGGGAAGGGCCTACATTTTTGAGGGGGCCAAGATTATTGAAATGGGACCTACGTTTCCAGTCTGGCCTGGGCCTATTTGCAAAGCCCTGAGGCAGGTCATTGGTTAATTAGCAAGCATAGTGCCATCACCTGTCTATCAAAGGTAAGAGGTAAAGGACTCCTGGACAGTTAAGTGCAGTCAAAGGTGACTATGGGGTGCAGCTCTCATCTCGCTTTTCAGGCTGAGGGAGCCAGTGTTTGTCCACAGACAGCTTTCTGACACAATGGGACACCTTGACAAGTGCCAAAGCACATGGAAACATTGTTTACCTTCTCTACTTATGATGTGCTTTCGAACTGCTAGGTTGACAGGAGCTGGGACAGAACAACGGAAGCTCACCCCATTGCAGGGATTCAAACTGCCAACCTTCTGATCGGAAAGCCCAAGAGGCTCAGTGGTTTAGACCACAGTGCTACCCACATCTCTTTTACCTGTCTACTATGATATGTTCTAACATGCCATCTTTGTGGACAATACAAACCAGATAAAGTCAATGAGTCAAAACTTTACTGCTCTCCAAAATCATGATGTGCAACAAATGGCACACCTTTAAACTATGTGTTGACCATGTTTGCTTTCTAATAAGGCAGAGCTCAGGTGCCAGACACCCACAATCCTTCTTTTTCTGGAATCATTTTAAAGAAATTAACCTTCCTCTCCAGGGAAGCTGTGGTGGTTGAGGTTGAGAGGCAGCAATGGGAAATGGCAGTCTTATTTAATTTGTCTCAGAAGGATGTCACTGCTACCTTCAATTCCCATTCCTAATAACATCACAGTAGGGAGCAAATGAATCCTATTAAAAAAATCAATGGGATTTCCCCCATTGATTTTAGTGGGGTGTTTTTCATTGAGATATACACTCAAGCAGTGTGGAAGGAGAGAAAAATCTTTAAATCAAGATGAGTAATTCTGTAAGTCTTGTGTGCAGCAAAAACAACCAAAATAAGAAGAGCTGTATGTCATAAATACATATACTTGGTGTGAAGACCATTGAATTGGCTGCAGGGCTGCAATCCTATGTACACTTACTTGGGAGTAAAGCACCATTGTACTAATTGGGAACTATACATGTTTACTAGAAACTCAGCAACGTCAGGGTTTTACATACCTTTTACGGTGCAAATTTAAGAACAGAAGAAGAGCCCTATTGGAGCAGGCCCAGTCTCCAAGTGGTGTGAGATTCCAAGGGTTCCAGGCACTTACCCAGGGTTCATGTTTCCTTTGGAAATGAGGCACAGAGGAGTCTGTGGTGCCTTTATGATATATGGTTTATTTACACATATATACAACTTGAGCCTATGATGGAGGGACTTACAGCATTGACACCCCAAGAGGTTCTTGCTTCTCCTATGGCCACAGCAGCCTTGGATTCAAAAAGACACCAGCCATGACTCAGCCTCTCTCCAATTTGCCATGTTTTACAGACTGCAATTATTTCCCTCCAGCCCACACCGTCCCCAATGGCAACCCCAAATTCCCCACTCTGCTTTGGCTCTGCTAATTATCTCAGAGTTCAAGAGCCTTTTCTTTACTGATGGCCCATCTCACTGTCTTCTTTCTCTTTTCATGCTCCATCTCTCATGTGGTCTCCTTAACACAGGAAGCTGAGTCCAGTTCTTAAGAGTCTGGCTTCCAGTTAAACTCTCCAAGCATTGATTAAATTCTAACACTTACTAAATCCAGAAATTATGAGTGTCTGGCGCACACAAGCTTTGGCACCCACAAACTCTTAACAATATTGTGCACTATTTTCTGTTCTGTCTTGAGTTCTATTCTTCAGTTGTACTTGGACCAGTCACCTCAGGAACGGGCAATCAAACTTCTAGCTGATAAACCTTTGTACGTTATGCATTTGGCAGCTAAATTAAATGAGGAGGGGAAGAACCATATGTGTCGCCTTGAGCTCCCCAGAGGAAAAGGTGCGATATAAATGAAATAAATAAAACACAAATAATATTTTTGCACTGACAGTCAAGGTGCTGCATTCTAACCATATCAAGAATTACAATGAATTATACATTTTAATCTAATGCTATGTTACCCATGGAGCATGGCTATTCACAGTGGCCCTGTGACTTTTCATAACAAATTTCTCCTTCAATTCATGTATTGCTTTGAAATACACGTATAAAATATAAATAAAATTCTGTATATTGTAAAGGCCTTTGGCTACATACAATAAAGTTGACTGTCTCCCACTTTGGGCAAAAGATTCCTGACTTGCAGGGGGTCAGACTAGATGGCCCTCGTGGTTCCTTCCAGCTCTGCAGTTCTATTCTATTCCGTCCTGGGATTTCAGGCATATGGTATTCAGAAGCATTACTGCCTCTGACCATGGAAACAGAGCACAGCCGTCATGTTCTTACAAGCATCTGATGAATTATGTGCTTCTCAGCATAATGAATGATGGCAGGGAATGGGAAATGGTTTAACTAATGGTTCCCCAAACTCAACACTATGGTGTTCAGCACAGAAGCAACTGGACCACTTAATCTGATTTTCTGCAATCTCAGCTCAGAAATAAGTCCCATTGATATAATTGAAACTACACCTGTGTAAAGTGAGAATAGGACTGCAGCCTCAAAGTATTATAGAGACTCCTTGATGAAACGCAGAAGGCATTTGTTTATTTGGTGTGTGTGTTTTTAAAGGACCCCTGCTCTCATCCAGGAGATTTATTTAAAGCGTTCATGAAATCACAGCATGGCCAGGGTGTTTCGGGGCCCTACAATGTACTTCAATGGAAGCTGGGCGAATACTGGAGAATATCTGCTAATGCACAGTGGATATAGAACGAAAGAACTCAGCAGTGGAGCCGTCGACAGAAGACTAAGGCACAAGCCAGAGGCACCAGGAGAGCCCCTGGAGAAGGTCCCAGGACCCAGACTCAATCCCTGGTTTCTCCGGGGAGGACTGGGAATGTCTTCCCTGGAGAGCCGCTGCCGGTCAGTGCAGACAAAACTGAGCCAAATGGACCCATGGTCTGACTTGGTATAAGGCAGCTTCCTATGTTTCCCAAACGAAGTATCACGGTCTGAGGTCATGCACCTTCTCCTCCGTATAACTCCGGAGTCTCCCATTACCTAAGCGCAGACTCCGTTTCTGCCGCCGTTCAGTCCACAGATCTGGTCCGCGGCCACTTCATCGTCGACGACCGCTTGAAGCGCACGCCGTTGGCCAAAGCTCGCCAAGGGGAGGGATCGCGCGGCGGATGGAAAGGTGGGGAGGGGGAGTGAGAGAGCTCTCCCCAGCCTATGAAGCCGAGCAGCTTCGACGCCGGATTCACAGACGCCTATAAAAGTGGCGCCGGCAGCGGAGCGCTCCCCCTTTCCAAACAGCATTCCTGAGCAACCCAGAGAAGCGCGCAAGGAGCGCACTTGGAGACGTCGCGGATCCTCAAGCGGCTTTGCCCCCCACCGCCGCGGGGCTGTTGCTTCCAGGCGCGCGCCCCTCTCTTTCCTTGCGCTTTCCTTCCCTGGCTCTCCAGGGTGGAGGGGCGCAAGGCGCGCGGTTTCTCTGCCGGGGAAGGCGCTGAGGGGTGAGATGACTTCGGTTCCAGCGGCCAACTGGAGCGGCGGCGGCGCTGGCGCGGAGCTGGGCAGCTGGAACGAGAGCGTATCCCCGACGGCCGGGAACTGGTCGGCGGCCTCGTTCCCGCTGGCGCCCGCCGCCAACTTCTCCAACCGTTTCGTGCAGCCGTCGTGGTGCATAGCGCTCTGGTCCTTGGCGTACGGCGCCGTGGTGGCCGTGGCCGTGTTCGGCAACGTGGTGGTGATCTGGATCATCCTGGCGCACAAGCGCATGAGGACGGTCACCAACTACTTTCTGGTCAACTTGGCTTTCTCCGACGCCTCCGTGGCCGCTTTCAACACGCTGGTCAATTTCATCTACGCGCTCCATGGAGACTGGTACTTCGGAGAGGCCTATTGCCGCTTCCAGAACTTCTTCCCCATCACCGCCGTCTTCGCCAGCATCTACTCCATGACTGTCATTGCGGTGGACAGGTGAGGAAGGGGCGGGCGGGAGAGGTGAGCGCGCCTCGTCGGAACCTCCGTCGCTCGCTCCGTTTGGGTGTCACTACTCAGCTCGAGTCCCCGCGAAAATCTGGTTGTCCCTCCCCCTTCCCCTCCCCCCCCCCCGCCTTTGCTCTCTTTCTCTGCGTGGTAAAGGGATTGCGATGTATATCTTACCAGCATCTTTGAAAGTTAACACAACAATTGCCCTAACTGGACCAAAAGTCGGGTGTTGTAAGCGCGCCTGGCCACGTGTTTCTAGGCTCTCCTAAGCGGGGAACTACTGGGTCTTTTTTTTCCTCCTCCCAGGATCTGATATTCGGGGGTTTACTGCGCTTGTCCATGGAGGCTCCACTTTATCTCGGCTTTTAGTCATTGTTACCTACGTGCATCACTTACCCTTTTGGCCATTCCCGGCTCCCCTCCGCCGCAGTACACACTCCCTATCAAGCTTGTGAACAGTACTAGATCAGCTATAATCCTGTAGTAAAGGTGTATTTATTTTCGCGTTTTCTTTTTTAATCCTGATTATCCCCTCCCTTTCCCGGCCCTTTTCATTAGCCTCGCTGCGTTGCTTGCCAGCCCTCCCTCGCTGCCAGAGGGTCCGCTCTGATCAGGCGATCCGATCTGCGCAAGCCGTTCAAATCTCCCTCTTCTCTGTATTCTTACGATTATGATTATTTTCGCAGCAGTCATAGGGGAAGAACCATCGCTTCAGAGACAGTGGGAGGAGTTGTTGTTTTTGCCCTGCATTTTAGAAAGCTGCATTTTAGAAAATGTGTTTTCTGTCATTGCAACTGTTGAGGTTAATTGATCGCTTCCTGCTATTTTTCTCCCTTTTTCTGTCAATGAGCTACTTGTGGCTCTGGGCGGTCTAGTGGGAGTGTCTGACTCTAGGGCGGCTGTAGAACGTTCTAACAAGCGCGCAAGTCTCCTTTGGGTACGTTCGGAGGGTTCCGCTCATGAATGAGATCGGCTCCATCGCTTTGCTTGGGTGGATGGGAGCGAGCTTGAGAGAGCCATCACCGCTTGTCTTTCATTTTGTGCTGTTGTAGGTTCAGAGAGTTGCTGCCATTTACTGCGTAAAGGACACAAACTTCGGATTCTCGGAGAGTCCGAAGCAGCAGGGCACCGATCCCTTGTTTTATTGCTTGATTTCTTTTCCTTTTTTAATGAGAGTTTTAAAAAATGAGTTCTGGAGAGCTACTCTACTTCCAAAGATGGCGAAATGCTTGGGAAACGAGCCTGCTTATTGGGCAATGAGGGGTGTGTTCTGTGCATGCTCAGAGGCAGGCTCTCCTGATTATTCCAAGAATGCCCCACGGATGGGTGTTAGAATTAATTCATTATCTGATGCAAGCAAAAACAGGCCGTGATCATTCACTAATGAGGGCATACATTCTGTGTATCATAGGAAAGCTATTTTTATTGGTCAGTATCCAACTAAAATACTTTTTTTAGCAGATCCTTGATATATTTTCAGTATTCAGTAAGTTTCTTTTTTCATGCATTTATTTATTTATTTAGCTAGTGCTCCATAACAGGCCAGTCACCTGGGTGCTATTCTTCTTTGGCCAATGAGTCATTGCTGAGCCTGCGGAGATCAGGCTAAGGTTTACCATGGTGAAAACTTTTCTCTCCTCCTCAAGGAGCCGTTATCTCCAGTCAAAACAAAAGCTCAGAAAAACCTCCTCTGCGTGGGATCAGCAATGGTACACTTGGACGAAGTGCAATAATAGCTCTTCAGATAATTGCTTGGCTGGCTTCCCGCAGGAGTTGCCCCGAGCAGCTGAACATAAAAGAGACCAAGCAGGAGACAAACAGTTGGTGTGAAACCTCAGCAAGGCAGCTTTCAACTCCAGTGGGCCATTTGGCACATGGCATGGCAGTAAACTTTGGTTCACTATTGTATAGGGCAGCCTTCTTCAACACAGTGCCCTCAAGATATTCTGGACTACAACTTCCATCAGCCTCAACCAGCATGACTAATGGTGAGGGATGTTGTAGTTCTAACATAAGAAGGATCATAGAAGGGTACCAAGAGTCATCTAGTCCAACGTCCTGCAGTGCAGAGCCCATCTAGTCCAACATCTTCTTCTCATTGTGACCAGCTACATAGATGCCTATGGGAAGCCCTGCAAGCTCCCCAATGTAGCACCATGCTCACCATGTGATTCAACTGGTATTCAGAGGCATACATCCACAGTGGAGGAAGAGCATAGTCATCATGGCTAGTGATCCTAATCATAATAACTTCGTCTTCTTTCTGAAGGACAGAGATGAGTGTGAATCCTTATTTAGCTAGAACAGTGCCATCCACATATCAGGAAGCTTGGGGAAGGACAAAATAAATTTAGGAGTGTGGGAAATACCCTAAGGAGAGAGAGAGTAAAAAAATGCTCAGCCCAATGAGGACTGGGCATGCTCAGTGGGCCCAGAAAAGTGGGACATAATGGAGTATCCGGGGAGAGGGCATGGGAAAATGGGACCATGAACAGGAACACTCCACACTGCAACCTTTCCTTGGAGGTCCCAAATAACTTATTGTTTGTGATGCCCAGACAGAGACTTGCAAACACAATATATGAATATAAATGTCCATAGGTTTTTTTCTCGCATTTTGTGGCCTTTGATGCTCACTGTTTACATGTTCTCTTCAGTATGTGTATGAACGTGTGTGTGTGTCTAAATATATAATGTGTGTACACATTCTGCCAACTAACTTAATGCATCTGATGAAATGTTCTGTTGCCCATGAAAACATCATAAAACCACAGGGCTCTTTGCTGATTTGACTGCAACTGGCTAACATGGTTCCCACAGGCAATTTGGGTGGATTTTGTGGCACAGGTTAGGTTGCTGTCAGTCCACATATTGCACACTGCTTACAGATGATTGTAATTGAGTAGATTATAAATGGTCGGAAATAAATAAATATTATTCTAAAGGTGGGAAGGAGTTGTCCTAGGTTGATTCTCACATGTCTAGCAGATTGCTTCTTCCTTGAACTGCATATAGTAGTCACCAGTGGCGTAGCGTGGGGGGTGCAGGGGGGCTGCATCTGGGGGTTAGGGTTAGGGGGTGCAAATTACTTGCCTTGCCCCGGGTGCTGACAACCCACGCTACGCCACTGGTAGTCACTCCCTGGTGCAGCAACCAAGGCATATGATCTAAAGGCACGCCCACACTTTCGCTTGACCTCTGTTTTTATTGTATTGTGTACTGATTAACTCCCCCAGGTCCTGTAGCTTTTCTTGGTGTTCTGCTGCTGTGCCTTGCAAAAGGTGGGTCTCACCTGCTGAATCAGATCTGATCAGATGCGCAGGAACTCTGAAGAGAGATTTTGCTTAACTGAGCTTCAGTTCAGCGAGTCAGATTGAGTCAGTGTGGTGTAGTGGTTAAGAGCGGTAGTCTCGTAATCTGGTGAACCTGGTTCGCGTCTCCGCTCCTCCACATGCAGCTGCTGGGTGACCTTGGGCCAGTCACGCTTCTCTGAAGTCTCTCAGCCCCACTCACCTCACAGAGTGTTTGTTGTGGGGGAGGAAGGGAAAGGAGAATGTTAGCCGCTTTGAGACTCCTTAGGGTAGTGATAAAGCGGGATATCAAATCCAAACTCTTCTTCTTCTTCTTCGTCTTCTTTTCTCAAGGCACAGAGACAGAACAAGAAAAACTCTCAGACCCAAGGGAATTAATTAGTAGACAATACAATCAAAATACAGATGAAGTGAAAGTAATTCATTTTGTAAATCTTAGCCACTAGCACAGATGGATTAGAATCCTGATAATCCCAGATTTCATTTTTAAAAATGTGGGGGTGGGGGATGGGTCTTCATGCCTGTTTAAAAGGAGTGAGGGATGGTGTTTGCCAGTTCTCACATAGGACTGAATTCCACAACTGCAAGAGACTGAGAAAATCTGTGCTATATATCTCCCCTCTGTGATTTGGCATCTATCAAGCTCATAAGTGATTTGCAAAGCATCTAAATGTGATCCTCTGTCTTCTGATGATTCATTTGCATTAGGAAACTAAAGCAGCTATAGCTTTCTTGTTTTTGGTCATAACTGCATGAAATTTGAAGAAGTGGTAGCCTCCCAAGAGGAGAGAAACCTTGCCAAGTTTCAGACAAGTAGCTTAGCGCCAATGTTTTATTGTGATAGCCACCGTTAATGTTTGATTTCCCCCCCCCCCCATTCAGGCACTGTGATTGCAGAGTGTTTGGTGAGATTCTAGCTGTGGGTTGGAAGCTAGAGTTGTACATGAGCAAAGTCCTATTCTCCTCACACTGACATTCATGTTAAATGGTGTTGTAATTAATAATTAATTACAATTAATTAAATTTATTAATGATTACTAATTACAACACTTTGGAGACAGGCTACCGGGGCTTTCTTACAGAGTGTTTTTCAGCTCTGGAGCACTCTGGAGTGCTTCAAATCATTCTGGGTGGGCCTGACTTGCTCCAGAGCAATCCACAACTGATTTGGTTGAATTGACTGCAAAGTCCTAGCATTTATTGGAACCCACAGAACAGATGGCTGTGTTTGCTTGTGGTGTGTGTGTGTGTGTGTGGCTTCACAAAAGTTTCTCCCATTTGCAATGTGCCCCCAAAGGTTGGTGGCCTCAGCTTTAATGGTGTTCCAAAATACACTGCCTGCTTCTCCTATCTAGGAGATTGAATCAGTCCCCCGCCCTGTCTCTTCCCACCACCTAACCTTGACTAGATGAAACCATAGGTTCAAACTAGCTTTTCAAATGCTATGTGTTGTTATGCAAGATCTTCTTTTCATTACAGTAGCAAATGAAGCAATCTTTCTGTTTTTCCTACTTCACAAAAAGCCTGAGAAGCTTAATTGAGTTGGAGTCAATAGCACACTGTGATCACTATGAAAAATGCTAAGTATTTTTTTTATTACTGCTGTTATTTTGCAAGCAGCTCATTTCCCCATATCCCGGACATCCACGAAGCTTGGAGTATGGCATTAATATTTATCAGCAATAATTGCCACTTACTTTTCCCCCACAAAAGCCACTGAAAGGAGCAAAATGTTATGAAGGATTAAATTGACAGTTTGTTCATGTATTAATAGCAATATGAGGACATGGTGCACAGGGTATCAAAATTCTTCTGCAAATGAATCTGTTTTCCTTATGAGTGGGAGCTTAATGTTTCTGGCATCAAAGCAAAAAGAACATGGCTAAAAGCCATATGGATCACCATGGCCAAAATGGATCAGGAAAAGGTCCTGAGCAAGATCCATTGAAATGGAAGATGGATATATGTCACTTTGTGCAATGCCAGTTGCAGGTTTCAAGGGGTACCCTCCTACTAGACCCATTCCTGAATCTGTAGGACATCCTGGAGGTGGGGTTGGAGGGTCAAGACTCCATGCATCAGCACTGGTGACCACATGCTTGAGGTGGTAGACAATTTTGTCTACCTGGGTTCCACCATAACCAGCATCCCTTCCACCAATAGTGACCTGAACAAGTGTATTGGCAAGGCAGCTACAGCAATGGCTCGCCTCTCCAAAACAGTATGGGAGAATGTGATGCTAACATGTAATACAGTGGTACCTTGGGTTTGTGGGAATGTTCTGGGGTGCAGGAGAGGATATATTGACTAATTGTATCCTTATCCAACTTGTGCTAACAAGTTCCCAAAATATCAGCAGAGTTTATAGACATTCCCCTTTAAGTTCGCAACGGTAACGCAGCACAGGTTCGCTAGAACCTCTATAATAATTACTCTGGTAATTTCCCCTTTTGTTCCCTCTTAAAATACAAGACACGACACAGTCTTTATAAAAGTATAAAAGAGTTTACTCACGTTCTGTTCACAATATGATCCCAGAAGACAGACAGCTTAAAAAAGGTAAAATACACTCAGAATCTATCTTATAGGAAGATAGTACTGTCCTCTCTTGGCTGAGAGCCAAGAGGGCATGTTGCTCCTTCAGAAGATGAAGATATGAGAGAGAGAGATGGCTGCCTGCCCTGTGCTTTTATCATTTACCTGCACAGGTGAGGCCACACCCACCTCTGGTCACATGCGGAGGAAGTCCGTCCCCAGGAAGTTTACCTACTTGCTAGACAGACATCCCTCCCCATGTTCTAACATGTACACTCTAGGAATGTTGTCACTGACTGCTCCTGTGTTTACATCCCACAGGGTTAAGAACTTAATTTGTTTTGGAGGTCCATTCTTAACCTGAAACTGTTCTTAACCTGAGGTACCACTTTAGCTAATGGGGCCTCCCGCTGCCGCCACGCGATTTCTGTTCTCATCCTGAAACAAAGTTCTTAACCCAAGGTACTATTTCTGGGTTAGCAGAGTCTGTAACCTGAAGCATCTGTAATCTGAAGCATCTGTAACCCGAGGTACCACTGTATCAAGGTGAAGATCTACCAGGCTTGCATGTTGAGCACGCTGCTTTATAGAAGTGGGTCATGGGGCAACTTATAACTGCCAGGAGCAATGCCTCAACACTTTCCACATGTGCTGTGTCAGGAAGCTTTTGGGCATCACATGGCAGGCCAGAGTCTCAAATAAAGATGTCATCTCCCAAACAAACATTCCCAGCACGTTCACACTCCTGTCTCGGCAACATCTTTTCTGGTTTGGTCATGTCCACAAAAATGGAAGATGGAAGGATCTCCAAGGACATGCTCTATGGGGAGCTGGCTTCAGGCACTGGGCTCATTGGCAGACCAACTCTGCACTGCAAAGAGGTCTGCAAACATGACATGATGGCTGGCAAGATCAACCCCACTGTGTGGGAATCCCTCGCAGATGACTGCAGGGCCTGGAGACAGACATCCGTAACAGTGACCAGAGGAGGAATAACTGCTGGGAGGAGCGGAGAGAGAAGAAACGCCATGGTGCATCTGCAGCAGCTAAACAGGATGCCTTCATCTGCCCCAGCTGCAACAAAACATATCTCTCCCATATCAGTCTCTACAGCCACAGCAGGCACTGTAAACTTTGGTCTGATTCAGCAGTAAAGCACAGGTTTTTGCAGGGAAAGGCTGCAGGGCAAATGGAGGCATGGATGGACCCTGCATCAGCCCTACATTGACTAGCAGCAGCTCCCCAGGATAGCATGCAGAAGACCTTCCCAGTCCTATCCTAAGATGCCAAAGATTGAACCTGGGATGTGTTGCATGCAGAACATGTGTTCTGCTACAGGCTACTTGGTGGGCAGAGGGGGTTGCCCATGCATTTTTCTTCCAGATTTTTCTACTTCCTATACCTAAGTTAATGTTCATTTTTTCCCTGAAATGACATCCAAGCCTCTTACACTTGCACAGTTTTATGTCCTGTGGGTATGCTGGGACTGAAACAATGTAATTTCACAGATGTTCTTGATCTTTATATTGCTAAAACTGTGGGAAACCTGAGCTGATTATTTCTCGTGGGTTTCCATAGAAAGTCATTGTCTTACAGTGTTTTCTGCAAATGATATTTCCAAAGAGATGGGTACTAAAAGATTATCTTTCTCAAATATGCCTTCTTAAAATCTTTTTTTCACAAGACACCATTTTATGGACTATTTGTTTTATTTCCCTCCAGCGTACACACTGCAACGCACAACAAAGTTCTCCCCTGCCACTCTTTACAATAATGAGTCTGTGGAACTTTTGTTTTCAGCTACCTAATAAGAATAGGAATCTTAATTTGTGAGATTAGGTCGCTGACTGGTAGAGGCAAACAGAGATTGTGTGTGCTTGGGACATGTGTTTTCCCCACTCCTTAAATATACAGAACAACTTCCTTGAAGCATCAGCAACAGAATGTTGAAATAATCATCTATCCAATTAAAGCACACGTCCCAAATGTGTATCATCTCAATCAAACGAAATGCTTGTTCACCCATGTGTCTCAAATAACTCACTCGTGAAGTAATCAGGGCTGAAATCTTTCCTCGTTACCTGTCTTACAGCACAGTTTGCAATTCAAGGTTACTACACAAACAGATACAGTGGTACCTCGGGTTACATACGCTTCAGGTTACAGACGCTTCAGGTTACAGACTCCGCTAACCCAGAAATAGTGCTTCAGGTTAAGAACTTTGCTTCAGGATGAGAACAGAAATTGTGCTCCGGCAGCGCGGCATCAGCAGGAGGCCCCATTAGCTAAAGTGGTGCTTCAAGTTAAGAACAGTTTCAGGTTAAGTACGGACCTCCGGAATTAATTCAGTACTTCACCTGAGGTACCACTGTATGTACAAAAGTGATAATATTCCTTAGGGTAAGAAAACAGACGGGCTGCATTGCAAAAAAATAATCATAATAGCTATTTGCCTAGTGCCCTGTGATGAGCTAGAGTTGCTAGAAGTCAGCACCCTCTCATTCATTGCTCCTTCCATCTCCTGGCCAGAGAAAGAGGGAATCAGCAACCCACACCAGGTTCTCTCTTATGAGGTGGGTGCATCGTGCCTAGCAATGGAGTGAGGTGGGGTAAGTGACAGTGGATGAGTAAGAGTGAGACACAAATGTAACAATAGAAACAAGACCGGAAAAGGCTTCCCAGAGGATTGCAGGTAGCTTCCTTACACCAGGTGAGAGACCCATCTAGCTCATCTTGTCCATCCTGAGTGAAAGGTGTTTTCCAGGGTCTTGGGCTGAGGTGATGGAAACGGACCCATCACCTGAACCCCTTTTAACTGGAGATGCTAGGAATTGAACTGGCAACCCTCCACCTGCAAAGCATGGGCTACATTCCCTCCTCTGGAGAAACACAGACCCCATTGGAAGCTGTTCAACATCTTTTCCAGGACTGATACTTTGGACCAATTGGACAAATTTCCAATGAATGGGCAAGACTTGGTCCAAGTTCCAACTGTACCAGCATTGCAAACTGGTAAAAAGGTAATGGTAAAGGGACCCCTGACCATTAGGTTCAGTCGTGGCCGACTCTGGAGTTGCGGTGCTCATCTCAATTTATTGGCCGAGGGAGCCGGCATACAGCTTCTGGATCATGTGGCCAGCATGACTAACACCATTTACCTTCCCGCCAAAGCGGTACCTATTTATCTACTTGCACTTTGACGTGCTTTCGAACTGCTAGGTTTGCAGGAGCAGGGACCGAACAATGGGAGCTCACCCCATCACGGGGATTCGAACCGCGACCTTCTTATTGACAAGTCCTAGGCTCTGTGGTTTAACCCAGCGTAGGTTTCCCTTAATTTAACTGTATAAAAATCTGAAATTTTGTTCACCTCATCTTTTTTTAAAAAAATGTCCCAGTAGATTCTAGATTGGACATTGAATAGACATTCAGCTCTGTTAGAGTTTGATCAGGGTAATAGCTGTTTATGATACAATTCTCTGGCAAGTCTAGCCAGATAGGCGGGCACTTGCGATTGCAAACACAGAACCAATTACCATCCTTTGAACTATCATGATCTACCCCATATATATTTACAAGGTAGTATGGAGAATAATACAGCTTGTTCCATCGCTTAGATTTAGTGCCCCACCAACATCAGTTCTGCTGTCAACAGCAACGTAGACAAGAGCGAATGCACAAAAGGGCCTTGATGCTTTATGAACATCATAAAAAATGATACATAAAAACACTAAAACGAACTGGAATAAAAATCTGCCTGTTGTGCAAATGTTCAGAGGTAATGAAAAAAAAGGAAGAAAGGCATCTTGATCTTGAAATAGCAAAGGGGGAAGTTACCATGTGAAGCCAAAAGAAAAGAAGAAAAGAATGTTAAGAAAAGAACTTCCCTCTTCCCAGGAACCTCTAGTAATTGTATGGGCATTGGTACACCCACTGTGCATTGGTGGGTGTGATTTGAGCCATCTTCTGCCTCCATTACTTTTTTTGTGAGAGAGGGGTGATTACATGAGTCAAGCATATACACATACATTCCAATGAATAGAGCAGCTGTGTGACACATGACCCTATGGACATGTCTGTAGGAAGCATGTTGAGGCTTCTGCTGAGTCAAGAGGATCCAGTCCCAGGCAATGTCAAGGCAAGACATAATCACTCCTCTGCAGGGGAAACGGAAAGATGAAAGGCCTCAACAATGAATCAAATGAGCGACTTACTGGGCAGTTCCTCTGTGGGTTATTACTTTGGGATCATGGGAGCCTTCAGTTATTTATCTTCTGCCTTGCGGCACTGTAGCCATCCTATTGCCCAACCACTGAGGAGTGGTGAGAGACGTTACAAAAGAGTCATTTTCATTTCCTGCATTGTATTGTATGAAAGAGAAAGCATTCAAACCATTCCTGATTTTGTAACGTTTTCTGCCAATTTTGTTTCCACAGATATATGGCCATTATTGACCCCTTGAAACCTAGATTGTCTGCCACAGCTACGAAAGTGGTAATTGCAAGCATATGGATTCTGGCGTTCCTGCTTGCCTTGCCACAGTGCCTCTTTTCCAAGACGAATGTGATGCCCGCAAGGACTTTGTGCTACGTTTCGTGGCCAGGCGGCATGAAACAGCGATTTACGTAAGTCGCGCTTTAAATGGCAATGCGCTTTTGCATGCTTTGCTGTTGTTGTGTGGGCCTCCTAAGAGCATAGCCTATTGTGCTGGACCAAAGCAAAGATTGTGTAGCTCGTAGCTTGAATTAATAGTGAAAGTCCTTAGTGGAGAGGTGGAGGTAAAGGAGGAAAATGAGCGGCCTTCCTTCATCATTTCTGTTGCCATGGATGCAGTGTCAGCTAGGAAGTTGGCTCCAGAAACCACAGGCCCTCATCAGAAGACCTCGGGTGTCAAGAAGGAGCTCCTATAGGATCAAACATATCCTTAGATCATAGGTGGGCAAACAGTTGCTCTAGGTCCATATACAACCCTGGGCAGCCCTTAGCCACATTTCAACAGCTCTGGAAGCTCAGACCTCTGACAAGAGTAATCTGTTCCTGGCAGCCTTATGAGAAGGTGCAGAGAAAGTGCTTCAGGTGTGCTTTAAAGGTATTGCCTCTGACTAAGGAAAAGGAAGCTAACAGCCTCCCTAGGAAGGTAGGCATGGCTAAGGGCAGACCAAGGTTGGTGGTGCAGTGCCCCATTCACCCAAATGGACCAACCTCCCCTATCTTGGATGGAAGTTCTTTTCCCTTTCTTGTTCCCTTCACACAAGATGAAGGGATGTTGTGTGTGAAAAAGAAATTAGTATACTATTCCTTATGTTGAATGGGCACACTGCCCACGTTTCCCTATCTTTCAAATGAAGCCTGGTTGTTTTACCAAGACAACCAGATGCTTAACTTCTGAAGGGTCCTTCTCCAAGAATGCATCAGTTCAGTGCTGCTCTCTTGCAGGTACCACGTCATTGTGATCGCCCTTGTCTATTGTTTCCCACTGCTTGTCATGGGTATCACTTACACAATCGTTGGAATTACCCTTTGGGGCGGAGAGATCCCTGGCGATACATCTGACAAATATCATGAGCAGCTGAAAGCCAAGAGGAAGGTAATGTACCACTAATTCTTGCTTAGTTAGTACAGGATTAATTCCTGTAGCTTTATGGTTGTGATTACCTGTTTTGTAATGCACATTCCAATGGTGCAGACAGCACAGTAGGCGTGAGGTCATGGAGTACAGGAGAAGCATCCATCTTCAGGCCAAAGGGCTGAAACTCTCCTTCTCTCCAAAGGAAGTGGGAGCATAGAAGAGGTGGTCAGGACACTGAGGCCCAGAAACTCTCAGCTCTCCTTGGTGTGACGACCGATGTGCATCGCTGCCTTGCTGCTCCAAGGACCAGCACAGGACAGTGATAGCAAATGAATGGCTTTTGCACTGCCTCGTCCTTTTGCCCTTGGGATATTTAATAATGCAAAACATGTGATGGGATGGCTCCATGTTGTGGGTTTCCTATTTCCTTCGTTCTGCTTCTCTGTGTTGGCTGCTGCTTGGAGGAATGGGAAACATAGAGAGGAAGGCTGTGTACATGCCATGTGTTTAAAAGCACCTTTTAAAGCCCAACAGCTGTGCCACAGCATTCTAAACTAGCCACAGTTTCTGGACCAGCCTCCAAGGCCTTGATATTATCAGTGCATGGATCATTGTAGATAAATGGTCTCTGTCCAGTTGGTGTGTCACATTTATAGGTACCTTAAGCCCTACGCTGGTAAGTGGGAAAGTAGGAGATGATAGATATATAGATAGATAGATGATAGATAGATAGATAGATAGATAGATAGATAGATAGATAGATAGATAGATAGATGAATGGATAGATGGATAGATATAGATAGATGATAGATGAATGGATAGATGGATAGATGGATAGATAGATAGATAGATAGATATAGATAGATAGATAGATAGATAGATAGATGATAGATGAATGGATAGAGATAGATGATATAGATGATGATGATAGATAGATGATAGATAGATAGATAGATAGATAGATAGATCATAGATAGATAGATAGATAGATAGATAGATAGATGATAGATATAGTTAGTTAGATGGATGGATGGATAGATGGATGGATGGATGGATAGATGAAAGATAGATAGATAGATAGATAGATAGATAGATAGATAGATAGATAGATAGATATAGATAGATGATAGATAGATAGATGATAGATATAGATAGATGATAGATGATAGATGATAGATAGATAGATAGATAGATAGATGATAGATAGATAGATAGATAGATAGATAGATAGATAGATAGATAGATGATACGTGTGTGTGTGTGTGTGTGTGTGTGTGTGTGTGTGTTTATACTTATAGCTAACTGAACAGCCTGGCTCTAATAAATCCACTATGATAACAGGATGTCAGTATCCTGTCTTCTCTGCTGTCAGTTCTGACTTCGCTATGGCTTAAAAAAAATATTCTAAGCACTAATGAAAGAGCTCCCAGTGGCCTTGGTTAAAATGATGATGCCATTTATCAACCTGACTTTCATCCATGACATTAATGAAGTCCTGCTTCTCCCTGATTGAGCGGGTGCTGCCTTTTGCATAATGTATGGCCTGAAATGTTTGGCTGATGAGTTTCCCACCTCCTTTTTATTTTTTCAGTCACACTGGAAGGAACCATGGCACTTTCAATTTCAGGTGTGACTGTTAGCATCTTTTGTTATTGCACAGGCATTTGAGGACCGGCTAGAGGACAGTGTGTGCCTGTTCTCGGGGGGAATCTGTAAAAACATACAGTATCTGCCTCTCCGTCTTTTTGTTTTAATAAAAATATTCTAGAGGACTGCTGCGCTCTGCTGCCTAGAAGGACTCTCCTGTATGAGTGTCTGAGGGCCCTGCTCCTTCCTGCCACTCACCATCTGGCCTGGGGCGGGGCCTGAAGCCTCACAGAGACTGCTGTGCTCTGCTGCCCAGGAGGACTCTCCTGTGTGAGTGTCTGAGGGCCCTGCTCCTTCCTGCCACTTACCACCTGGCCCAGGGCAGGGCCTGACGGGCCTCACTAGGACAGTTGCTGTTACTGCTGGAGGGGTGCAGAGTGCTTTTAAAATGTTTTTAAAATTTTCTTTTGAATTTTTTGTATGTGGGGGGGTGGGAGTGGGATGGATGTTTATTGGGCCTGGGAATTTGTTTGATTTTATGTTTTTGTAATTTTTTTTGTTTTTTGTTTGTATTGTTTTATTTGTGTTTTTTTAAAGGTGTTATTTTGTTCTTAAGTGGAGGGGTCAGGGCTGCTGGGGAGTAGGTCCCAGCCAACAAAATGGCTGGGGCATGTTCCACAGGGGGGAATGCACTGGGACAACCGATCTCAGTGATCACGGGTAGGAGGAGGAGTTACGCTAAGACCAGACCATGTCATTACAGAGGAGGCAGGTTTAGTCGTTGTCTGAGGACTATCCCTGCCTCCAGGTCTGGTTCTGACCGGATGGATACTAGAATCAGCAAGGGATACCCACATGACCTGAAAGTGTTGCTGTGCAATGCCAGGTCAATGATTCATAAGACCACTGCCATCCATGACTTGATCATGGATGGAGGACTTGACCTGGCATGTGTAACAGAGACCTGGTTGGAGGAAGCAGATGGGCCTGTCCTTGCCGCTGCTTGTCCACCAGGTTTCTCTTACGCACAGCAACCCAGGTCATGTGGGCGGGGAGGGGGGCCTGCAGTGATTTTTAGGAAGTCATTAGTTTGCACCAGGCGTCCTATTGGCAAGACCCAGTTTTCCGAGTGCATGTTCTGGAAGTTGGGCAATAGGGGCAGTACAGGATTCCTTTTGGTGTACCGACCTCCCTGCTGCACCAAGGATTCCCTGCCCGAGCTGCTTCAGGTCGTGGCGGATGTTCTTCTGGAGACACCGAGCTTGGTCATCCTAGGGGATTTTAACATCCATGCCGACACGACCTTACAAGGGGCTGCTTGGGACTTCGTGGAAAGCATGGCCTCCATGGGGCTGTCCCTGAATAAGTCTGGCCCAACCCATAGCCGCGGACATGCCTTGGACCTGGTGTTTACCTCTATGGATGTTGGTGATCTGACACTAAGTAAAAGTGAAACAAAAGAAGTGCCATGGTCAGATCACTTCCTGGTGCAACTGGACTTCTCTGCGACCCATCCCCTCTGCAGGGAGGTGGGACCGATTCGGATGGTCCGCCCCCGCCACTTAATGGAACCAAATGGTTTCCAGAGAGTGGTACGGGATGCTTTATCCCATGTTGATGGCCTTTCAGCTGATTCCCTGGTGGCCCGCTGGAATGTGGAGTTAACCAGGGCTATTGACTGTTTGGCTCCGAAGCGCCCTCTCCGATTGCATGGAGCCCGGAGAGCCCCGTGGTTTTCCACGGATCTGAGGGAAATGAAACAATCGTTGAGACAGCTAGAGCGCCAGTGGCGGATAACTCATTCCGAATCTGACCGGACACAGGTTAGGGCTTGACGTCGAGCCTACCAAGTGGCGATAGCAGAAAACAGCAGCAGGAGACTTTTTCAGGTGGTTCACAATTTAGTGGAACCACCTGCGACATCGGGGCCCAGTACGGGCCACATGATCTCCTGCAATGATTTTGCAAAGTTTTTTGCAGATAAAATCGCTCAGATTCGGGAAGAAGTAAACTCCACTGTGGGAGCAGGGCCAGGGCGGGAGAGTGCTAGAGTCCTGTCTAGTCAAGCTGTGTGGGATCAATTCCAATCTGTTACCTCCGAGGATGTGGACAGGCTGCTTGGACGAGTGAAGCCAACCACCTGTCTCCTGGATCCTTGCCCATCCTGGCTTATAAAAGCTAGCCGGGAAGGACTGGGCGATGGGCTTCGTGGGGTGGTGAATGCTTCCCTCCGTGAGGGAGCCTTCCCAGACCCAATGAAAGAGGTGGTTATTAAACCGCTTCTTAAAAAACCATCTTTAGATGCGGCCACGATGGCCAATTATCGCCCAGTCTCAAATCTTCCATTCTTGGGCAAGATGATTGAGCGAGTGGTTGCTGAACAACTCCAGGCACGCCTGGAAGAAGCGGACCATTTGGATCCCTTCCAGTCGGGATTCAGGCCTCATCATGGGACTGAAACTGCCTTGGTCGCACTGGTTGATGATCTCCGGCGGCCTAGGGACAAAGGTGAGACCTGTTTCCTAGTTCTGCTGGATCTCTCAGCGGCGTTTGATACCATCGACCATAACATCCTTCTGGACCGTCTTGAGAGGCTAGGAGCTGGGGGCACTGTCATACAGTGGTTCCGCTCCTTCCTCCTGGGCCGTGTTCAGAAAGTGGTGGTGGGGGATGAGTGTTCAGACCCCTGGGCTCTCACTTGTGGGGTGCCTCAGGGTTCTGTCCTCTCCCCCATGCTTTTCAACATTTACATGCAGCCACTGGGAGAGATCATCAGGAGGTTTGGGCTGGGTGTTCATCAGTATGCGGATGATACCCAGCTCTAGCTCTCTTTTAAATCAGAACCAGTGAAGGCAGTGAATGTCCTGTGTGAGTGTCTGGAAGCAGTTGGAGGATGGGCGGGGTACAAATAATAAATTATTATTATTATTATTATTATTATTATTATTATTATTATTACCAGCTGTCAACATCGGAGATGAGGGAGAATACAATCTAAAATAAATAAAAGACGTGTGGCTTGGATTGGCTGTATCTGAGTTACTGGCATCTCTATAGAAGGTTCTGGAGCGAGTGGTCACAGACCAGATCCAGGTGCTCTTGGAAGAAGCTGATTTTATGGATTCATTTCAATCAGGATTTAGGCCTGGTTTTGCCATAGAAACTGCCTTGGTCGTTCTGTATGATGACCTCTGTCAAGAGAGAGACAAGGGAAACATTTCCCTGTTAATTCTTTTCAACCTCTCAGCGGCTTTTGATACCATCAACCATGGTATCCTTCTGGAGCAACTCTCCAAACTAGGAGTGAGTGGCACTGCTTTGCAGTGGTTCCAGTCCTACTTGTATGGTCACTCCCAGAGGGTGTTACTTGGGGAGTGCTTTTCAGCCCCATGGAACCTTCAGTGTGGGGTTACACAGGGCTCAATTCTATCCCCTACATTGTTTAACATCTACATGAAACTGCTGGGTGGGGTTATCCGGAAGTTTGGAGTATGTTGTCAGCAGTATGCTGATGACACTCAGCTCTATTTCTCCTTTACATCGGCAGGTGAGGCAGCAGAAGTTCTGGACCAGTGTCTTGCCTCAGTAATTGACTGGATGAGAGCCAACAAACTGAAACTCAATCCAGATAAGACTGAGGGTGGGTTAGTGGGTGGCTTCCGAAACCGGATGGGTGGGAGATCGCCTGCTTTTGATGGGGTTACACTTTCTCTGAAGGAGCAGGTCTGTAGCTTGGGGGTACTCCTGGATCCTTTGCTATTACTTGAGGCTCAGGTGGCCTCAGTGGCCCGGAGTGCCTTCCAGCAGCTTCAACTAGTGGCCTAGCTACACCCCTATTTGGACAGGGATAGCCTAACTACTGTTGTCTATGCTTACCAGATGCAATGTGTTATACATAGGACTGCCTTTGAAGTCAGTTCGGAAACTTCAGCTGTTGCAGAATTCAGTGGCCAGGTTGCTCACCAGAGCAAGACGGTTTGAGCGTATTACACCGATCTTGGTCCAACAGCACTGGCTACCAATTAGTTTCCGGGCCCAGTTCAAAGTGCTGGTTTTGACCTATAAAGCCTTAAACGGCTCAGGACCACAATACCTCAAGGACTGCCTCTTCCCATATGAACCCACCCAGACCCTGAGATCATCTTCTGAGGCCCTCCTTCGTGTGCCTCCTTCTCAAAAGGTCCAAAGGGTGGCAACACAAGAATGGGCCTTCTCTGCAGTTGCTCCCCATCTGTGGAAGTTCACCTGGTGCCTTCATTATACACCTTTACGCACCAGGCAAAAACATTCCTTTTTAACCAGGCCTTTGCCTGACTTGATCTACTTCCTATACCCTTTTTAAAATGCTGGCTCTCTGGGCGGGGGGGGGGGGGGTGGCGTGTTATTGGGTCGTTGTTTTTGTTTTGATTTTATGTATTTGATATTTATGTGAATCGCCTTGAGACCTTCAGGTATAGTGTGGTATAGAAATAACAACAACAACAACAACAACACAGGGTGTGCAAAGAGGAATTGGGTCACACCAGTATTTCTGTGCCTAGCACAAGAGGGAACTGGATGAGCCATTTTACTACCTCCTTTTCATTTTGTCAGTGAAGCTAAGAGGGTTGAAAATGCAGAGTATAGGATTAACTACAAGACATGGGAGAACCTGTAAATTCCAGCTTCTCCAGTCTTAAGTCCAGTTCTTAAACCCTTGTGACAATCCAGTAGTACTTTAGAGTGATATTGACATATTCACCCATTCCCTACTTCAGAATCCCAGTCAGAAGGATTACTTACTATTTTTCTGATTGCATTTTTATCCTGCCTTTCCTCCATGGAGTCCAAAGTAGTACACATAATTTTCATCCTCCTCATTTTTTCCTCACAACAATCCTGTGAGGTAAGTTCGGCTGAGAGAATTGGACTGACCCAAGGTCACCCCGTGAGCTTTATAGCCAAGTGTAATTTGAACCCTGGTCTCCCAGGTCCTAGGGTTTATCTACACTTACCTTTTCTCTGTGCTTCCCAGGCATGGTCCACGCCTCAGATCTCTGTGTCCGAGGACTCTTCTTTTGCTCCAGATCTTTCCCCATGAAGATCTACTCTTTAAAGCTGAATTGGAGCCAAGAGCAATCCACAGAAAACCCAAATTACCAGTTTTGCACTTCAGCTTTAAAGAGCAGGCTTATTTTTGCAGGAAATGCTCTGGGGGCAGGGAGGGGAAAGCACTTGGATATGGAGCTTCAGAGCTCAGACCTGTGCCTGGAAAACAGCAGGCAAGATGTATGTGTGGATAAGCCCTCTAACTACTACATCACACTGTCTCCTGGCTTCTGAGCACAACAAGCACATTTCTCCAGGTCAAGCGCCACCTCTTCCAACAGCTGTGGCAGTTTGTACGAAGGCCTCTCAAGGAGAGAGGTGAGCAAAGGGCCGTCCTGCTCCCCTCCCCAAGCACCCCTCAGTCTGTGAGTTTAGATGCCACTATAGCAATTCAAGCCATGAGTGACAGCTTACCTAGAATTCAAATCTCTACTCCTCCCCTTGCAGTGGTGGCTGCAGTGCTGATAAAGGGTTGCCGGTGGGCAGTGTTTGACGGACTCATTTTTATGTGCCAGACTAATTTCTGCTCTAGTAACTGAGATTGCTGGAGCATTGAGCACCTTGTACAAAACAAATGCTCTCTCCTTCACCCTAGAACTATTTCGGCAGCAGTTTTTCTGAAGCTTGATGCCAGCTTAATTGTGTGCAAGATTTAGTTGCAACCTTCTGCTGTTTAAGAGCGGTCAAATGTCATATCTGAGAGGCAGAAACCTACTTTGGTAACTGAATGTCAAAGCTATCCATATTGCATTGATACAAAAACATTTGGAGCACATCTTCAAAACTTTAAGCTTGACCCAAAAGCTCAAATTCAGATATACAATTTGAAAAACCATTTTAATACCCAAATTCTCTTGTAGTTATCCACATACAGTGGTGCCCCGCAAGACGAATGCCTTGCAAGATGGAAAACCCGCTAGACAAAAGGGTTTTCCATTTTGTAGGCGCTTCGCAAAACGAATTTCCCTATGGGCTTGCTTTGCAAGACGAAAATGTCTTGCGAGTTCCTGCGGGTTTTTTTTCCTTCCCCCCCCCTTTTTCTAAGCCGCTAAGCCGCTTATCAGCTGATCCGGTAAGCCGATAAGACGCTAAAAGCCGCTAAAAGCCGCTAAAAGCCGCTAAAAGCCGCTAAGCCGCTAATAGCGCTAATCCGCTAAGCCGTCAATGGGCTTGCTTCGCAAGACGAAAAAACCGCTAGACGAAGAGAATCGCGGACCGCATTCTTTTCGTCTTGCGAGGCACCACTGTACAAGTTATAATTTTTCAATGAGTGAAATTACACATTTCTCCAGATTACTGATGTGGGATCCCCAACACATTGCCCACAGACATTGTGCCTGCTAAAATAAAATGTGACTTTTGCTCTCACTTTTCGTTTTGGGGGTAGGGGTTGGAGCGATAAGGACATAAAAAGCTGCCTTATACCAAACCGGAACATTGGTTCATCTAGCTCAATATAGTCCACACTGACTGGCAGTGAGTCTCCAAGTTTTTAGACAAGGAGACTTCCCCAGTCCTATCTGGAGATATCAGAGATTAAACCAAAGACCTTCTGTACACAAAGCAGATGCTCTACCACTCAATTATGGTCCTTCTCCCCCAGCAAGACTTGTTTGCTCTGTTCCTGTTTTTGGTCTTTTATTTGTTTTTTGGGGGTATTTATAATGTGAGGCTTGTTTTGCAGTGGGTGAGTGGGTGGGTGGGTTTTTAGCATCATCAGTGTCCCTCTTGTGAGGCCAAGAAGTTGCTTATATCTGCCCTGGACTCAGAATGGTTGTTGACCTATGCAGTAAATCAACACTCATTTGTCCCAAAGAGCAGATCACTATGCTTAATATTGAAGCACAAGGAGAGTCAGAGAGAGAGAGAGAGAGAGAGAGAGAGAGAGAGAGAGAGAGAGGGAGGGAAATCAAAACTGGCTAAATATATGCTGAAAGTACCATTCTGGAATGCTACATTTAGGTCATTAGCATGGTCTGAAAGAGTGAGAATGGGAACACCATGTACCATGTCATCCATTAAAAAGCTTCCCATTATCTTCAGCTTATAGGCTAAATGCTATAATGAAACAACAGCCAAATCCTTTACAAGGCAATTTTCTAGGTTGGTGCCACCATCTCCTTTTCTGTTAGCAAGAGTCCTTCTGCTGCTAAGGATCTGTCAAAGGTCTGGTGGTGGTGATAAAGTGAGAAATCACTCGCTGTGCCAGACACTGTAAAGAAGAAGTGCAGAAGAAAATTTATTTGAAAGCAATGCTCAGAACAAAGAAATCTCTAAGGATGTAATCCTGCATATGCTGGATGTATGCCCCGTTGAACACATTGTAATGCACTTTGTGCTAAGCCCAACCCTGATATGTGACCCAGAAGAATAACATGGTGGATGGTTTCAAAAGCTTCTGTAAGGTGTAGGAGAATGATCAGGGCAGCACTTCCATTGCCCAAATCACTCACCAAGACTATTGCCATTCCATGTGGTTGTTGTTTAGTCATTTAGTCGTGTCCGACTCTTCGTGACCCCATGGACCAGAGAACGCCAGGCACTCCTGTCTTCCACTGCCTCCCGCAGTTTGGTCAGACTCATGTTTGTAGCCATTCCATAGCTGCACCTAAAGCCAGACTGAGATGGATTTAAGAACGAACCGGAGCACCACCTTAAGGCTTTTAAGAATCACTCCTTCCTTCAAGGAGGCATGAATCACCTCCAAGGTCCAAACACCCTACCCTGATCTCACTGATTTAGCCAGCCAGGGCAGGGAAGCAAACATGTGGAGGGCTTCATTGCTTGCTCCCATGCTGCAGAAGTTCCACCAGAAAACAAGGAAGCTGGCACAAGTCATATGATGACAGAGACAAGCTAAAAGTGCAGACCAAGAGTGCTTTTCTGCTCTAGTTGCCCCTTCTTAGTTGTAATGCCTGAAGAAGACTTATAAAGTTCACTGGCTTGCCTTGAGCAAACCACTGGTTCAGATCACAGAGCCAAACCATGGTTTATTGCAAGCCGGTGGGTTCCCAGAGAGGATATTTTGGCTGCTTTGTTCCCCCTCTGGCGGTGCTGCTGTGCTACTCTGAAGAGAAGCCATTGTTTGGCTTAGCATGTCATCCAAATTTGGGCTCAGTTTGTCTCCTCCAGGAAAACCACAAGCTGTAAATCCATGAACAAAGCTTTGGTTACCACTCATGGTTTGTGTGGAGCAAGACAAGCAATAAACCCATATTTACCTGAGGCAGCAAATTCTCTTTTGGCTGGCTCCAGTGATCAGCAGTGCTGCCAACAATCTTCACATATGCTTGGGAGTAGTTTATGTACCTCTAGCTGAGCAGATTCTAGAATTCTGGATGCAATGGGTTTTTCCTCCTTTCAGTAGCCTAACACTGGCGAAAAAGGAGAACCCAACGCAGGAATTGCTTTTGCTCACAGATCTTTCTGGCAGATCAGAGCTAGGATTTATAATAACCACCTGCCTCTCCATTTCTTGTTCCAAACATCCGGAAAGAAAGAGCATTTTTTCAGAAATCTCATCTATATTCTCACAGGCATCTCTAATTTGAATTAAGCCTGCTAACGTCAACTTTCCTGCCACTGCATACTATTTATTTAACCATCCCACTACTAAAGGCAATGGAACACATTTCCTTACACTCTGCTAACGGAATAGCAATTAATTCAATTTCCAGCTCTTAATTTAACACTAAAATTGGGAGGGCAAAAGGTCTGTTGATATCAAACTTGGTAATAAATGGATTTAATGCATAGCAATGTAGATATGCTCCCGCACCTTGACTTTCCCTGTGATTCATTCAAACCAAATGACTTCTCCCAAAGAACAGAGGCCTCTTCCAAATAAATGGTGTTTTATGTGTCAAACAAGTTCTGTCTTTTCACTCTTATTTTTTTTTAATGGGGTTCTCTTATCAATATTGATAATTGCTTCATGCAGCTCAGAACCAAATTAGAGGTGGCATCATTCATGCACTTAGCAATTGCATGGATTGATAGTGGGCAGAATATTAATTAGGCTGCAGGTGCATATACTGCCCCTGACAGTGGAGGCAGGACATAGTTGTCATGGCTAGTAACCACTGAAATACCTTTCCCCATCTGTGCTCCTGTTTCATTCTTCCACAAGAATGCCATGTCAGGGGTGTCAAACAATGTTCCCTAATGCAAACCATGCATCCCATCTATATTCCAGGCAAATGAAGAAACCTCAGGTCTTCTTCAGGGATCTATGTAGCACAACGCCCTTACTAGGGCAAAGGGAACTGCTTGCCAATCACTGGCATTTGTGTGTCGGCTCCTCTTCCCCCACCACCTCATTCTCTTCAAATTAGAAACTGGATGTCATAGAGATGGAAGGTGGGCAACATGGGGGCCTTGGCCTAATTTCATCTGAGGAGGAAGGGTGTCAGAGAGGAAGGGAGTGGCAGAAAGAGAGAGAAAGGGGGCGTCCTTCTGGATCTGCCCTTTCTTGCCATGGGAATGACCTCCAAGGGAATGTGACAGTCAATAGAAAAGAAGGTCCCTCACCTCTGCCATGGTGCATGTTGAGTCTAGGGCCCCATCTGCCCTAAACATTTTAAACAATATCATGGCACCTTAAATGATCATGGCTTCACCCAAAGCACCTTTGTTAATGGGGCTGAACTGAAAGAGGACTCCCTGGGCTACAGTTCCCAGACTTCTCTGGGAAGAAGAAGAAGAGTAGTAGTAGTAGTAGTAGTAGTAGTTTGGATTTGATATCCCACTTTATCACTACCCTAAGGAGTCTCAAAGCAGCTAACATTCTCCTTTCCCTTCCTCCCCCACAACGAACACTCTGTGAGGTGAGTGGGGCTGGCCCAAGGTCACCCAGCAGCTGCATGTGGAGGAGCGGAAACGTGAACCCGGTTCCCCAGATTACGAGTCTACCGCTCTTAACCACTACACCACACTGGCTTGAGGACTTGAGTGTTGAACCACTCCAGGAATTTTAGCTCCTCGCAATTCTTGGCACCTTTAACAAACTACAGTTTCCAGAAAGGATAAATATTGATGGAAAGGTGCACTCATTTATACACTTTTATAGATTTTCAAAGTGACACGTCAGGTTGCTGGATAAAAATAAATAAATTATCTGCTGATTCCTTAGGATAAAGCAGAACTTGGGAGAAGCTGGTGAGAAACAGCCAGACTGATCACCAAGTGCTTAATCATATTGATTGATTGACGCCATATGCCTGCCAGCTCAATGCAAGGAACAACCTAACCCACTGGGAACGGAATAAATGGAGTGGAGAAATGCAATTTGCCGTGAAAATTGCTGGATGATTTATGACAATATAATAATAATTTTGCCTGTGGTACTGGGTACTGTTTTTCAGTCCACTAATGATGCCATACTATAGACAAGTCAGCATTTCTGGAACGTAAGACAGATAAAAGGTTGAAAATGGGACAGTGGCATCAGAGCTGAGCTTAGAACAAAGTCTGGAGTGGCTGTTTGTTACCTGGTGTGGCCGTGTGCCCTACTCTGCAGAAGGCAGACTTCTCTTTGAAGAGCTGTCCACTACAGGTGTAATTTAAAGATAAATAACCCAAAACCAGCAGCTGGACTGCAGACTGAGCAGGCACACCATCCACCTGATCCCAGTCTTCCCTACTTTGGAGTAACAAAGGAGTGGAGTCTTTAGCAGAGGAGTCACCACTTCCTAAGCCCTGCTAGGCTTGTCCAAGTCAAGGTGCAGCATGGGTAAAATCACCTAACCATCTATTAGGAAGACCCCAGAGCCTGTGCTACTGAATGTATTTACAGATGATAATACAGACTTGATAAATCCCTGCTTGGCTAATTTTGTAGCTGCGCGTATGACTATTGCCAGCTTTTGGAAGGACCTTAATGGAGCTGATTTAACAGCATTGTGTAAAAGGATTTTGCAGGTAGCCCTAGCAGAGAAACTTACATGTACACTAAGAATAGCTAGAGGAAGTAAATGCAGAGAACAATTTGCAGGAGACTGGTAGAAATTTATTGCTTATGCAAATACTTCAGACAAAGAAAGGAGAGTCCCTAGGGTGTGTGCCAATATATGGATTTGTTAAATGTTTGTCTTCTTGTTGTTGTTGTTTTTGTAACCCTTTACATTTATTCAAAAGTTTTCTTCACAAAGAAACATCTTCATATTTTTGTTTCTGAATTTGTTCAATTGGTTAAGGTCCAGATTTTGTAATGTTCTTTCCTCTCTTTAATTTATTTTTATTGGTTACATTTGTTATACAACTTAAAAATAATTAATAGTGTTTTAGAAAACGAAAATGGGGTGGCTTTTCCATTTTTTATCCTCATTTGATTTTCTTTTGCTTTTTCAAATTTTCTCCATCATTGATTCAGAAAATAGTTGTGCAGTGTCAGGGCTTGCAGATCTTTTTTTTCCCAGGGTGAGAAGGCATCTGGAAATGAGGGGCTTTGGATCCAGAAATCACAACCTTCCCCTGTTGCAATCCTGAAATGCCCCACGTTTGCTATTACCACCTGCAGAGAAGCCAGGACAGTGCAACTATCATGATCCCTGAATCCAGCAGCTATCTAGACACAGAGTCAGAGTTGACTGCTGGAAATCAGCAAACCACTGCACTCAAAGCTGTCAAACAGGAGCCCCCAGAATAAATTCCCAAGCCACCAGGGCCTCTGTGATGAGAGCCTGGACCCTATTGGGCACTTTCCCCTAAGCCTGAGGAACCAGATGCCTCCCACCAGCAGAAGGCTATGGATAGACAAAGCATTCCTGTCTTCAGTACAGGGGGTTGGCGCTTTAAAGCTCTGACGTTCTCCATTAGCAGATAGAGTCTGGAGGAGATAGTCAGGAAACAGTGACTTAAAAGCTCCCAGTCTGCTCTGGACGAAAGTTGGAGCAAGTTGCTCACTTGGAGCTATCCATGGTCCTGAGCAGCCTTGCTGTTTTACCTGTGGGATCTAGCATTGGACAGCAACAGACCTCTCTCACACACTTTGGAGGTCCATAGGATTTCACCCTTAATTCAACATTTCCATATGTTTTTATGTATAACAGAAGGCTCGTTCACGTGTTACTTTGAACATAAGCACAATCTATCTCTATAGATGCACACAGATGCTGATTTGTAGAGCTCAGCTAACAGACACATAGGTACGCAAATTATACCCTCATAGAACACCCCCAGTGTTGCAAAGCCACACACTTTCTTCCTTCTTTCATCCCTATGTTGCTGTCACCACACAAAGTTGGCTCTTGGAGATATTGCCATAGACATCTTTGCCTTCCATTCTTCTTTACCTGCATCATATTTCCTTTCACTTACAATCTACCAACTACTGCAGCAATTGCATTTAGGTGCTATCCAATACCCACTGACCTGGAAGTAAGTCCCATAGATAGAATTGCACTCCTAGTAGTGCAAAAAAAAAGGTGATGTTGAAAGACCCCACTTTCCCCAAGGGCAGGAAGGATGGGAAAACTCATAATGCAATCCCATAATGTTTAATAATGCAAAACATGAGACCAAAGCAGAGAGGAGGAGCAAAGTGTGAGTGCTCAGTACTGAGGTCATGTTTCCTTCTTCTCTTTTATGACTAGCAGCCGGAATGGAGAACCTATGTCTCTCTAGATTTTGTTAGATTCCAGTCCCTTCAGACCCAGCCAACATGGTCAGGGATGATGAAAGAGTCTTGACAACATCTAGAGAGGTACATGTTTCCTATTCCATTTTAGCAGCTTCAATCTGAAATGGACTTCAATGATAGGGAAAGAAGCCGTCCATGAAAAAAAGCAAAATATTTTCTCTTTAAGTACTACTCTTTGCAAGGAAATGTTCTTGTGTTGGGAGAAAATGCAATAAATAAATGCACACTGTTAAAATGTAAGTGGTAGTTATTGCAGTAGGAGGAGAGCTGGACTACAATTTTCTATATTTATAGGGCTAAAGTAGCACTGAGGAAAAGCACTAGTTTTATTCCTCCCAGAGTGCAGTAATAAAGCAGCTAGCATATTTGCAAAGCTTTAGCAGGGTCTGGTCTGGTTTCAAATTGGATGGGGGACTGTGTGTTGAGATTCCTACCTTACATAGACAAGTTGACTCTTGGGGTCCCTTCTAACTCTACAGTTCTATGATTCTATCATTCTAAGACACAGGTTTCCAAATCCTCCAAATTCCTAGCAGTGAAGCAATGATTTGGCATGTCTTCAAACTTCTTGTGCAGAAATAGATTGACCATTGCAATTGCAGGAGCAATCAAAACAATAGAAACTCTTTTCAGTAGTTCCACACCTGACTGGAGTCCTTTCAACACTTTTATTTATTTTAACCATGTCTTGTAACCATAGAATCATTTAAAATGTTAAAATCTAGAAGTACTATTTTCATCTTTGTACTGATGTTGTTTGACGTTGCTGCTTTTAGACTGTTTCATGCTGTTGCTGATTTTGTTTAGTTCTAATTTCATGGAGGTGCTTAAATTGCTTTAAACAATTTCTTGTTGTTGCTGCTGCTGCTGCTGTCATTGTTGTTGTTATTAGTATTATTTACTGCAAACTACCTGGAGAGCATGTGTTGCTGAGCAGCATGTAAATATTACTGCTTAAGACATGCAGCTGCACTTCCAGATAAATATTTAAGGATGAATGTTGGCTGACACATAGTAACCCCTCAAAACAAAACCTTTCCACTATAACTAATTTTTCATGTCTTCATTGATGGGAACAATTATTTTTTACCCTCCAGCCACCTTGGAGGTTGCTGAGCCAAAGCTCCCTGTTGCCCCACCCCCAAAATTGCCTACTGCCAATTTATTTGACATAAATAATACTCATCTGTATCTCTCTTTCCCTGCTGCAGTTGAAAATTGATGTGTTGATGGCATCACAGAGGGTGGACAGATTTGGCCTTCAACTGCTGGCCTTCAACTGCTGGTGCCCTACTTCAGTGTTTCCCAACCTTGGGTCTCCAGCTGTTTTTAGACTACAATTCCCATCAATCTGACCACTGGTCTTGCTAGCTAGGGATGGTGGGAGTTGTAGTCCAAAAACAGCTGGAGACCCAAGGTTGGGGAAAACTGCTTTAGATGGTCAAAAAGAATGTGAAAATTAATGAATGCATGGAGATAACTCTAAATAAATGCAGTATTAATTCTTGGATCACCAGCACTACCAATTTCTTTTTCTTTTCTTTTTTAGTTTGTTATTTGTTATTTACTGTCTTATTTCCTCCCAAACATTGCATTCAACAACACACATATGTGCAGACACCCACACACCCACACCCACACATAAAATGATAATAATGAAAGTAAATATTTTTCCCCCTTTTATCTTCCAAAATCTTTTCTTCAACTTTGACTTCCTGTCAAGTCCCTTTTGCATATATTTTATCTTACATTTGAATGTACACAAAACAATAAACCTTTCTATATAATTTTTCTAATACATTCTGAAAACATAATAAATCCTTAATTGTTGTCCACCTCCTTTTAGTTCCTTTATCACTTGAATGCTAGCACGGAGTCAAAACTATTATTGTATTTTTGAACATATCTTCTATAACCATCCCATTTTTCTGCAAATTTTTGATTTGATTTTCCTCTGAGTTTACTAGTCAGTTGAGCTGTCTCCACCAATTCCTGTAATTTGATTTGCCAATCTGATATTTTTGGAGCCTCGTGATCTTTCCATCCCTTGGCCACAAGTATACGAGCCGCTGCGGATGCATACAAGAATACCTTTCTTAGATTTTTTGGGATCTCTTTATCTAAAATACTTAATAGAAATGCCTCCGGTTTTTTAGTAAAAGTTATCTCCATCATCTTTTTCAGCACTACCAATGTCAGTGGTGGGCGCGGGAGTATTTTTATTTTTTTTTATTTTTTGTCAGTTCTACATATAACAGAAGCAGATTTCTGAGTCTGCAGTGACACAGGACGGGCAGGTCACAACACTGGGGAAAGCATTCAGTTAACAGTTATAAGAAGGCTTCCATCATCCACAAGCTGCCAGAAGACATGACCCATGGGAACAACAAGACATGAACAAACCCACTTTTGATGTTGTGTGTCATGGCATTGTGGCTTCTTTGCTTTCAGGCATCATCCAAGCATAAACAGAGAGAAACGGGGGCAGCAAAAAAATTAGCACTGAAATAGGAAGCTGCCTTATACCAAATCAAAAGGTTGGTCTATTTAACTCAGTATTGTCTACACTGACTGGCAGCATCTTTCTGGGGTTCCACATAAAGCACAACCCCAGTCTTACCTGGATGTGATGTGGATTGAGCCTGGGAGCTTCCACCACAAGGCAGATCCTCTTACCATGGAGCTACAGTCATAACTATGCCAAAGGGAAAAAGGATGCCCATTGCTAAATCTCTGCATTCACCTCCTCTACACCTCTCTAAGCTTGCAGGGGAAGTGGGTGCCCTTGAAGCCATCCCAGTGCATCTTATTTTAGTGTCCTTTCTGACAACCATCTTTTTTAAAAAGAGTATTGTGGGTTTCTCCTCATTTAAAGAGTATTTAATCTTTCCTTCTTGTTTAATGCATAACCTAGACCATGGGTAGGCAAACTAAAGCCCAGGGGCTGGATCCGGCCCAATCGCCTTCTAAATCCAGACCGCGGATGGTCCGAGAATCAGCGTGTTTTTACATGAGTAGAATGTGTCCTTTTATTTAAAATGCACCTCTGGGTTATTTGTGGGGCATAGGAATTTGTTCTCCCAATATATATATATATATATATATAGTCTGGCCCCCCACAAGGTCTGAGGGACAGTGGATGGGCCCCCTGCTGAAAAAGTTTGCTGACCCCTGGCCTAGACTTTTTCTTTCTGTTCTATCCTTTGTGCTCCACTGAGAACCTCTGGTCAAGGAATTCCATATTCAGTTTATGGTTATTACTTTTGAAGTAGAGGGAAATGAATGAAGTTAAGTGTTCCTTATCTGACCATTCTCAAGAGGGTCCACTTCATCGCTTCATGTGTCAAGTCCTTTGTTTTATCCATTCATACAGTCGCTGGCTTTTTGATCTGCTGACCCTCAAAGTGGCTAGACAACACACTTAAAACTAAAAACTAAAACTAAACCACACAATAAAGATCACGTAATGGAGAAGTGGAAGGTGGTATTCATTATGTGTTTGTGGTCTGTGAATCATAAAAGAGATCTAGCTAGCCATTCAGGAAGCCCAAATGCAGATAGTTGCTTTTTCTTAAATCACAGAGGTCACTAAATCAAGCGCCTTGAGATTCAGATGTAAATTCTGTGTGGGCAATTCCCTTCTCAAAAAACAATGTTTGCCACACCAGGGAGAAAGTGCCCTGCAGAAAAACAGCTGCTCACACTAAGCCTTGCAGGGACAGTAACTTGATGAAAACTAATTCAGTCTCTATCCTTTGGCCTGGTTCCCTGCTGGAATGCTTTGTGCTGCCTGGGGGGCAGGGGGTGGATATTGGCACATGTTATTCCCTGCTTAATACTCTGCTTTGCCTCTTCCCATTATCATCCATATGTCCAGAATGTTGATAGATTTATCTCAAATTCTAACAGCTGCAAATGGGCAACATTAATAATCTGGTGTTGCATGGAATAAAAGATGTTCAGGAGCTATTATGTCAAAGAGATTATTACACTGTGGTTTCTGCCTATTTCCTACATGGAAGCTTCTGATCAAATTCCAGTTTAGTATCTCTCTACCTATATATCTACCTCTGAATATGATGCACATGTCATATAATAAGACATATATGCTATCATTTGTGTGCTTGTTATCCCACAAACATGATATACCATGCGCAACCCAGTCAGATAGGCAGGATTATTATTAGTGAGTTTCTTTATTGGTTTCAGTGTTCTTGTATCGTGTGTGTGTGTTCCCTGTATTTTAGTTCTATTCAAAAAATAAAATTCCATGATTAAAAGACATTCATGTCCGTACATTTTTCCAAAACTCCTCTCCTTTTCTGCAGGTGGTTAAAATGATGATTGTTGTCGTCCTGACATTTGCAGTCTGCTGGTTGCCGTACCATATTTATTTTATAGCTACTGGCATCTATGAGAACTTGGGCCGCTGGAAATACATTCAGCAAGTCTACTTAGCCACCTTCTGGCTTGCTATGAGCTCCACCATGTACAACCCGATCATCTACTGCTGCCTCAATAAAAGGTAAGAATGCCTAAGAATTCCGTGAGGTATTTGTGGCTGTAATTTAGGAATAACCTGTCAGACGACTGTGGGCATTTTCGTTTCGCTTATTCACATTTTCAAATCAAGATATCCTCCTACTTTCCCTTGAATCTTGCGGTACTTTATATTTCAAGCAGAAGACTCCTTCAGACAGAGGGCAAGCCTCTGCAAAGCAGAGCGCATGACCACCTTGGTTTCTTGAGTCTTCTTTCTGCCTGATACAGCACATTCTAGGGAGGAGATGCCACTGGAGCCCACTGAATGATAAAGTAGCTTTGAATTTGCTAGACAGAATCCAATTCATGCTGTTTCACACTATCACCACTTCCCTTCTATCTACATAATGAGTAGGAACTGCGTGCCTATTTCACTGAACTCAGGTGCAATCTAGACACATATAAAAACTGTTCTGAAAATGCTTTTTTAAAGTAATTTTTAAAATACATTGAATTTTCCATAAGGCTCACCATTGCCATCTAGTGTCACATTGCATATTGCACTTAAAACACACTTAAAACATTTTATTTGCACCTGTATAGCTGAATCCTCAGACACGGAGTGGCATTGCCATCTTTGGGGGGGGGGGGGGAACCTGCACATTTGACACTTGGAAATTCAGCAGATGAAGGTTTGCTCAACATGGCACCTAAAACACTGTCTATCCACTGCAGTGCAGCAGGGCGTGATTGGGTACTAATTTGGGAAATCAAAATTCAAATTTGTCTTCTGCTGTGAAATGTATCTTCTACTCTGATCTACTTCTTGGCTTGTTACGAAGCTGAAATGCTCCTCTGAGGTAGAATATAGAAATGTTACAAACAAATGCTAGGAAACAGTTCACCAGTTGACTTCCTGCCCACCATGAGTTTTTAATGGCACGGGAGCACATTTTGCTTTAGTGATACTGTTAAATGCCAACGAGGAACGGATTGAATTATTTTTTTAATTAGCAGCCCTTCCTGACTGAGCCTGATTACACCTTAAAGACTAACAGATTTACAAGCATATGCCACAATAATCTGTTCATCAATATGGTGCTACAAGACACCGCCTTGTGTTTACTGTAGCAGACTAACACGGCTTCCCTCACCCCTGCCATATTATGCAAGATGCAATGGATTGCAAGATGTGTAGATGTTGGGCTTGGAACACAAAATGAAGTAGCAGAAAACATTGTTTACTTTCTGCTCCCTGAAATGTGAACTATGCTTTGCGATTCATCTGTTAGGCACTGGTCTGCTTTTTAATTCTCATCTGACTTTGATTCACCTGCTTTAACTCAAACAAAGCATTTTGCCTCTGGTGGCTATAGGAACACTAGTTAAACTACATTTCTCACCTTGTTTCAGTCTCAAAACATATGAATGGCATTATTAATACAGAAAATAATGCATCTGTCCCTGCCCAGAGCTTCTGTTATTGCCTACATCTGTAAACATGTTGTTGTTGTTGTTTAGTCGTTTAGTCGTGTCCGACTCTTCGTGACCCCATGGACCAGAGCACGCCAGGCACTTCTGTCTTCCACTGCCTCCCGCAGTTTGGTCAAACTCATGCTGGTAGCTTTGAAGACACTATCCAACCATCTCATCCTCTGTCGTCCCCTTCTCCTTGTGCCCTCCATCTTTCCCAACATCAGGGTCTTTTCCAGGGAGTCTTCTCTTCTCATGAGGTGGCCAAAGTATTGGAGCCTCAGCTTCAGGATCTGTCCTTCCAGTGAGCCCTCAGGGCTGATTTCCTTAAGAATGGATATGTTTGATCTTCTTGCAGCCCATGGGACTCTCAAGAGTCTCCTCAAACATACACAGTCCTTTGGCTTTTATCAGCAGGTCTTTACAAATCCAGATCACTAACCTAAGCCTTTATTGCAGGGGAGAAGCTAACCTGATTGTAGCTGGACTTTATGCAAAAATCACAGGGTGGTTTACAATATAAAAACACCGAAATGCATACCATAATAAGAAATGAAAACAATACCTCTGTTTAAAAGGCTATAGATTGTTTAATTAGCCAAAGGCCTGGAAGAAAAATAATGTTTTTGCCTTGCACTTAAAGTTATGTAATGAAGACACCAGGCAAGTTTTCCATGGATGAGCATTCCACAAGTGGAGAGCCACCACAGAAAAGGCCTGTCCTTGTTTTGCTACTTTCTAGACCTCCTGTGGAGGAGGCACACAATGAAGGGTCTCAGATGATGATCACAGGGTCCAGGTCACATAACTAGGCAGACAGACACCTGGATCCCTGGCATGCATCCAAAACAAATTGAATTTATTAAAGCTTATTGCAAGTTTATACCAGGAAACAGGCAATTGAATAATCGAGTTAAAAGCTTAAAGCTAAGAAACTCAATTGGTTAGCTTCACAGAATTGTTTCTTGAAGACTTTTCTGTGGTTACAGACTAATCAAAAACAGTTGACCAGTGGAGGTGACCTGCCTGCCAGGGATCCCATGCTCTCCTGTCCAGCACAAGGGCAGGAGACCAAGTCCAAGAGATCACACGTACCTCATATTTATACGGTTCTTAAGATACTGGGGTTCCTTAAAAGCTAATGATAGACACTTCGGTATCTAATTGGTTAATCTAATTTGCCTCTTTTCCCTTAGTGTTTACCTCTGGCACGCTAGATGTCTTGCACAAGTACACCCCAGATGTCCTCCACATGTTCTGTTCATTTCTCAAACATGCTAACAGGTCCCTAGATGTTTAACTCCCGTTGATGAATGTGCACATATCCATGTGAAGAGTGCCTTCTCAGTTAAACACTTCCTTGTTCCCCGGTATGTCCCTTTGTGCTGCTTGTTCCCCTTTCTCCATTCCCCCTTCGTCCCACAAGCCTGATTACATTTTCTGCCATAGTAACTGTACTACATGTTTAAACACCACAACCTCTCCCCACCATTTTAGGTGCCTAAGCTTGCAACATTATGCTGTTCGATACCTCCTGTGGTACAAATAAATTGCGAGTGACTGGGTTTCTTTGCTTTCAGGTTCAGAGCTGGTTTCAAGAGAGCTTTCCAGTGGTGTCCTTTCATCGAAGTATCTAGTTACGATGAACTGGAACTCAAGACAACCAGGTTCCACCCTACCAGGCAAAGTAGCCTGTACACAGTTTCCAAAATGGAATCCAGCATGTCGGTGGTATTTGACCCCAGTGATGGAGAAACCACCAAGTCTAGCCGCAAGAAAAGAGCTCCTTCACAGGAACCCAGCTTCAATGGTTGCTCACACAGGAGCTCCAAAGCCATGTCAACAGCATCGAGTTACATCAACTCCCCATATACATCGGTGGATGAGTACTCCTAAAGTCTTAGGTGGATGTGAGAGAAAGGAGTATTGCTCATAGGACAATGCTTAGAACATGCATGGCCAAACTTGGCCCTCCAGTTGTTTTGGGACTACAACTCCCATCATCCCTAGCTAACAGGACCAGTGGTCAGGGATGATGGGAATTGTAGTTCCAAAACATCTGGAGGGCCAAGTTTGGCCATGCCTGCCTTAGAACTAAACATCCAAACTTCTGGAAGGCAACTAAGCTACAGATCCCGAGCACTAATTGCATGTGTGTGTGCATAAATATGTTGTCATCATAAGCCTTCTTGAGCTCAACTTGTCTCTGTGCTTTGGAAAATACAACACTGACATGATACCTGTTTACATCAGTCTAATGGCACGGTGCCATATTGTAAAATGGAATGTTTGGTTTTTTCAAAAAATGGGCTGAATCCGGAGCAAATTGGATTCCACTGATATCCATGTGAGAGGTTAGTCATAGCTAACTTAAGTCCCATTGATTTCAATGAGAGCTAAAAGTGCAACTACCTTGTTCTGGTTCCAATCCAGTGCATCTGGTTCCAGTCCGTGTGACGTGCAGAAATTTTATTGGCAATTAAGGCAACAGGTGGCTCTTCTCTAACTTGCTGACTTGTAAACGCTACCATTTACAATGGCACAAAACCTGTACCAGCATTTGGTTCAGTTTTACTATTTAATTTGATGGACAAGAACTTTTTTAAAAAATGGTTAAAATTCTTCAAGAAGCAGATTTTGCTAATCTTCCACCTAGCATTGTTGGATGAAGCTAGACTTCACTATGTAGCTGGGAGACAGCTAACCTTTCAAGAGAAGGGCTTCCGTATAGGGCTAGCAGGTTCCTACCTCATCACCTACTCCCTGCTTCAGAGAATGACGTTGATGCCAATGCTGTTTAATTTTATTTCTATGCCACCATTCCTCTTGACAGAGAGGGGAACAGCGTAACAGGTCCAGCAACTGTACGATGTAATTTAAAACAAAAAGCACAACTAAAATAATGATATCCTACATCAGTCCCATTTGCTACATCGGAAGGGAGAAAGGGTGGAAGGAGCTTCATTTCATACAGAAGTCAGAGGCTTCTATGTGCACATTTACATATGCATATCTCTCTAACCAGACAAGCAAGATAACTTATCACAGTTCAGGGACACATTCCAGCTGGGCAAAAGCACTATTTATTTATTTATTTATTTATTTATTTATTTATTTAAAAAATATGGTAATTATATGCCACTGTATAATAAAGATATATCACAGTGGTTTACAACAATATAAAAACATAAATCCAAACAATAAAACCATTAGAAGTGAACCTTTTCATTAAGTTTTCAGAATTTACAAATTCTTTTAAACAGCACTCACATCCATTGACTTCCCACCCACCCTTCCATGGTGTTTTTTTCATACCATAGAAAGCTTCTATAGCAAACCCTCCAAGTGTCCCTATTTTCCAGAGATGTCCCTGATTTAGAGAAGCCGTCTCAGTTTCTGATTTGATCCCAAAAAGTCCCACTTCTCCTTAGAGTGTCCCTATTTTCATTAGAGGAATGTTGGAGGGTATGGAGTTATCTGACCCCCCGAGCCGTCTAAAGGCAATCCTGTATAGGGAAGTTTGGAGGGTATGCTATATTACTTGATCTTAATTGCCTGCATAGGCCGGGTGGAACAGAAGAGTATTCAGCAGGTGTTTAAAAGTTGGCACAGAAGGCACCTGCGAAAGGAGGGTGCAGGGCAGGGATGCTGAGGGGCATGGCCTAAAAGGGGTGTGTGGCTAGGGGAGCTTTTATGCCTAGTGAGTCCTGAAGGCCAAGCAGAGATGGCTCTAGGGCCACATTAACTCTTGGGTTTTCCCACCTCTGAATTACACTGGCTGGCAGTAACTCTCCAGGAGTTCAGGCAGGGGCCTCATCCAACCTTCTTGGAGTTATTGTAAATTGAAGATGCAATGATCTGCATGCAAATACTGTGTTGTATGACAGCAAAGAGTGGCTGGGGAAACCCAGCCAGATGGGTGGGCTATAAATAATAAGTTTGTTGTTGTTGTTGTTGTTGTTGTTGTTGTTGTTGTTGTTGTTGTTTAAGTTTTCACCCTTGCTGAAAAAGTCCAGGATTTATCGGTCAGTAACTTCATAGCCCCATCCAAGCCAGGATGACGCAAGAAAATGAATAATTTACCTCAATTCCATACCTCATATTTTAATGTCACAGAAACCTTCTTCCAAGACTTTTCATACCGGAGATAAATGATTACCCAAATGCTCAGGGTGATTTTGAGATTGTATAACATGTGACATGTAGGTGGACAATTGCTAAGGAAATGAAACACAGTCACAGTTGACCTCAAAGGAGGAACCTTCTCAAAATGAGGGGACTGGTGAAATGGAAGTTGAATATTGAGTCATGCTGCCTTGCCTGCAGATGCTATTGTTCCACCTGGTCTATACAATTTCTGGTTGATGGAAGAAGTTTGTCTCCAGAGTTCAATGCAGGGGTTTTTAGATAGGAAAAAAAATTTCATCTGGTATCCTTTTGTTTAACAATCATTTCACCTTTCTACTGTTATTGCAACCTAGATCCCTGGAGAGCCAATCAATAGGCTTTCTGGATCCTCATGACCTTAAGACCTGGCAAGAAGTCCAAGCACAGAGAATCAATCACAGGACTGTACAAAATCAAGAAAGAGTCCTTCATTTCAGCCCAGCTTCATCTTTGGTTCCCTCCTGAACTGAACATGGAGGTTGACAGAAGAAGTCCCATAACAGTGCTCAGTGTCCAAGGAACACTACATTAGAAGGAACTGTGAAGATTGTACAAAAAATGGAATGTACATTACATTGCAAGGACACTTTTTCCTCCACTCAGTTCAAACCAGTTTTGTCTGTACAGGTTTAATATTGTAATATTTTGTAAAGTATATGTCTTTACAAATGTGCAATGGCACGTGATCAAATGTAAAAAAAAGTAGAGAGAGAAAATGAAACCCATGTTTGAAAATATTTTCTTGCTGCTGAAATATTATAGAATCAACACCTTGTGTTTCTGCTGCATGCTGAAATTTATTAGAAGAATTTCCCTGTTTTGCTTTGGAGAGATCCGTAATGCCAGATGTCATGGTAATCATGAAAGTCACTTACCAAGTTACCAGTGTTCTGCTGTCCAGGCGCTATTTGTTATAGAGATGCACAGTTAAGATGGGGAGGACCTTGGGACACCATTCAGCCAATGTTAAGGACGTGTTAAGTCCCACTGGCATGTTTAAGACTCTGCTCCAGAAATTATTGGGAATTTAAATGTTATTACTTTCCCTGGATTCATTGCCATGGTATATTGAAGTGCCTACAATAAACGCTGTGCGGGAATGAAATGAATTCATCCCTGCTCATAAGCTCACACTCTTAAAAAAGGTGAAATAAAAGTGGGAAAGGAAAAGATTGTTACTAGGTATGCAAGGGCAAAGTGTGAAGCTTGGGGTCCCCAGATAGAAGCACTGGTTTCTACCAATGCTGCCCTTGTCTGAAGCCTCCTGGCATCAAATCCCATGTGATTCTGAAAGGCCCCCTGACCAGAACAGGGAAGCAGGGGCAGATAGATAGATAGATAAACTTTATTCACATTAGCCAATGGCCATAGCAACATAAAACAAGCAAGATATATATACAAATAAAATATATACAAATAAAAAAGACAGCAATGGGTAAAAAGGGCAATCAAATGACCAAGGCAGGGGCAGATAGCAGACACCTTTTGTGGCTTCAGCTTACAGAAATGGAAATGGAAAAGTTAAAAACCAGGACCATAATCATCACACAAATGGTAATAGTATCAAGTTAATCAACAATGAATATAAAGAAGAACTCACAAGGGGGGAAACTGAATGTTTAAACATTCCTTAAGAGAAGGTCAGATGGAGGCAGTTCCGTGTATGCCCATGAAGGAGTGCGAAGACAAGCATGAGCTGCTGGTGGGGCAGTAGGTTGGCTATGCCCATGTGCCCGCTCTCTGCCCCACCCACTCCAGACCATCCTGGTAAGAGGCGCAGATGTTGCTGTCATGAGGCCAGTTCCACAGCACCAACCAACCCCATCAGCCCCTCACCTCTGACATCCACTAATAGTATACAGCAGTGGAAGTCTAGTAGGAGATTGGTTTTTAAGGTTAGAGTGAAAACAGAGAAAATAGATAAGAAAAGGCAAGGCTGTGAGTAGGCTTAAAAGTGAGAAAAGGGGTTAAACTCAGTTTGGATTGTGCCCAATTTTCCCAAATGTGTAGCTCTTCATGCCTGGTGCTAATACTGTAGCTAATACTGAGAAGCAAACTATGCTTTTTGCATCACAAGAATATTGGGTTGGATCCAGGACAAGTGGTCACAAGGATGTTCCTTTGATTTCAAGGGCTTCTGTTAGTCATTTCACGTTGGTCTTAATGGGATACAAGTGTGACTAATTTGTTCTGGATCCAGTCCATTATTTATACCACTTGCCTAAGAACAGCTAGAACAGCCCATTTGCCCAAAAATATGAAAGGGTGGTTTGTCCCAGTACATTTTATTCAAACACTATGAATGTGTAGCACAGATTTCCTCCAACCTTGTGCCCTCCCAGAGTTTTGGACTCCAATTCCCATCATCCCAAGATAGCATGGCCAATGGTCAGGGATGATGGTAGCTGAGGTCCTGCAACATGTAGAAAATGTCAGGTTATGAAAGACTGGGCCCTTTGCACTGCGGTCCCCAAGACCCTGACAGTCAGCAGGTTATCAGGCACTTGGGAACCCCATGCATGGGATGGGGGCCAGATAAAGATTTGGCCCCCAGAGCCCAAAAGATTCCACCTTCTCCTAGGCCACCTTCCTTAGGTAGTTAATGGCCAGAGCTTGCCTCCTTTTATGACCCTGGAGAATCCATTTAGCATGGAGAAACAAACAGTAAAGCAGCTTGAATGTACCTGAAAAGCAAGGAATTCATAGGTCAATTAACTTACTCATAACACAGGTTGGAAAAGTTACAGGGGAAACTCAAATCAGCCCTGCCTTTTCCTTCAAAGGTCACTCTCTGCTGCTTTGTTCAACAAATCAAAGATTGGAGGTTATTTTCCTCCACCCCCATGGCAATTGTCAGCTTGTTTTTACACTTCATTAGGAGTAATTTCCATAATTACTGACTCAATGAAATGTCACAATACTGTAGAATCATCAAGCTGCACACTAGGAAATGAAGTTCTTGCCGCTGTGAAGCCCATGTAGGGATAGTCTGATTTTTATTTTTTATTTTTTAAATAATATTTATTAAAATTTTAAAGGTTACAGAAAGAAAAAGTAAAAATACCACATTAAACAAAAACAAAACAACACATCACAGTCTAAAAAAACAGAAAAATAAAATCCATTAAACAGAAACAAAAACGCAAAGAAAAATACAGCAAATCTTCTCATTACTTATCTTTCATTAGCTTATTTCCTTGACCTCCTCACACCTCCCTTTTTTGTATTCTAGATCAATTATCCATTTCAGCAAATCCTTTCCCTCTTTTAAAATTTTAGTCCTGTAAATTATCTTAATATAATGTAACTTTACTTTTCCTCCTTTCACCAATTAACAGTCAGTTATTCCCAAATCCTTATATCATTCCTGCTAAAATCATATAATATTATTCCAACATCCTTCTAACAGTTATTAATTTTACAATGTTTCTGTAAATAGTCTTTAAATTTCTTCCAATCTTCCTCCACCGACTCTTCTCCCTGGGATAGTCTAATTTTTAAACGCCAGGTTTGCAACATGAAAAAAGAGGGAGATCAATTTCCATTTGAAGCTTTCTGGAAAATATTTTTACAGTAAGAATGAAACAGTGTCTCCGGGGTCACATATGGGTTCACACAGCAAAGGATGCTCTGATGGAGGTGGCCTGGTAAAAACACACCACTGAGCAGGAATTACTTTTTGCACATCCCCAGGCAGGATCCACACTTCTGAGGAGGTGAGAACCACAGGAAAGTCCACAGAAAAGGCAAAGCTGCAGTGATGTGCTCCCAAATGGATCAAAACATTCTGTGTGTCTGTGTCTGTTTCTGTGTGTTCACAGGACAGGACAGTATGAAAGAGTTTAAAACTACCAAGCAACCCAAACAAATACTGCAGCTTGTTATATTAAAAGACAAGAACATTTAACGTCTTGGCTGTGTACACATCATACATTTAAAGCGCACTGAAGGCACATGACTGGGAATTGTAGTTTGTTAAGAGAGCTAGGAATTGTAGATCTGTCAGGGGGTAAACTACAGCTCCCAGCATTCTTCGTACGGTGTGTATGAACTCCAATCCAACTACAGATCCAGCTACAGTGGTACCTCAGGTTACATATGCTTCAGGTTACACACTCCGCTAACCCAGAAATAGTGCTTCAGATTAAGAACTTTGCTTCAAGATAAGAACAGAAATCAGGCTCCGGCGGTGCGGCAGCAGCAGGAGGCCCCATTAGCTAAAGTGGTGCTTCAGGTTAAGAACAGTTTCAGGTTAAGAATAGTCCTCCGGAACGAATTAAGTACTTAACCCAAGGTACCACTGTACTCCAATCCAAATCCTTTCTGAATGGGAAAGTCTGATATTATGGGAAATATTATGGGAAAGTCTAATATTATCTTCTAAAGAACTGGCAGTCTCTGTTTGACATGGGTTTCTTTGAGACATATACACCATAACATAGAAGCCAGTACAGTACTGTGATTCCCTGCTCTATCCCACTAGTGATGCTACTTGTGTAGCAGATGGAACTGGTTATGGTAAAGGGCAGGAGGGATCCTAAGGTGTTTTCTGGGACTGCACAAGGCTACACGGGTAAATATCAACATGTTGAAACAAGCCCAGAAATCAACGACAGGAAACTTTGGTTATACAGTATATGCCCAAGTTCAGTTTAAAGATAGCAAACTGTAAGAAAGGCGAGCAGAGGCTTGAAGACACCTTTAGCACTTGAAGAGCAGGCTGAGCTGGTACACTTTGCTCTTCCAAAGGGTTTGGGTAAAAGTCAGATGCAATAAATTGAAAGGGGTCCTCTTGAATCTGCATGATTTTACGGAGTGCTATTTTTCTAGAAAAAGAGGTGCCGGAATTCATCATGAATGCAATCATTCATTGCATCATTCTATTAGAATGGCAATGTTGCCCACCTGAGAGGTGCCGGAACTCACATGAGAGGCGCCAGAACTGAGTTCTGGTTAGTTCCCACCCCAAAAGCCCTGATTTTACGTGGAGTCTCTCATCAAATTAAAGCTTACAATGGTAGACCACACAATGAAAATCATAGCTTCAGTACTTGTGAGCACCACCAAAAACATTGATTCAAGGCATGGATCCTTCATGAATTTTGACAGGATGACAACAAAACTACCCAAAAAACCATAGAATACATCTGTGGATGCAGAGGTCACCTATGATCTGATGATCCCAGGGGGCAGGTTAATGACTCCTCCAGATGCTCAATGTTTTGCCAAGGAGTTCCTTCTTTCTTAGAGGCAGAACATTTCTGTGTCCTGAAAGTTATCTGTGTACTGAAAGTACATTATTCTGTATCTGGAAAATATCATTCTTGTCCCCATAGCATGTTCGCATTCAGCAAATTTTATGCTGCAAGAAAATTTACCCAATGTGCACTTTCTGCAGTTAGACTGTAAACTTGGGCTTCATCTTGATTATTTGGGCTTGCCTAAGCGTCAAACCTCAGCAGGTAACCTCTGCTTCCTTGACAAAAATCTATCACGTCCTGGACTTTTGATAAAAATACATCATAGCGCTCTTTGGTACCCTTCGCAACGTAACGATACAGCAAGCTGTGCGTCGAACATATCTGGATGGTGTTATTTTTTACAGGAGAGGTGGCTGAAGAAGCTGAAATTGCCTGAAGACTGTGTGCAGCTGGCTGGCTAAAATCAGGCTGGCTCGATTGTTGAGGCCTCCTAAATATAACTTCTTGTGGTCTGGGGTGTTTCGCAAGGTAGAGCAGCTAATCTCTTCGGACAATATGCAGTGAGCTACATCAGTGGGCAAACAGGATTTGCTATTCCAAATCTGAGAGAGGCACAGAGCATCCCTCTATGAGAAAAGTGAAGACATTGGGGCTTGGATATTGCTACAAAGCAGAATACCATTTTTCTCAAATGGTGAATCTGAAGTAACATATTATATGAATTGACTCTGTGAGACCACACACAGGAGAACGCCCTTGAACTATACGCCACTGAAGAAGACTTTATAAGTCAAAACACATCTGGCATGTTTTCTGAAATACATCTGTAAATAGCCTTCATGTTCTGGATTTCAGGGTTTGGAGCAATCATACTTTTGTATTCCACTGCTGTGGTGCAGTTAGTATTTGAAAGTCAACAAGCTGCGCCTGCTTTGGGAAGTTGTGAAGCCACATAAGATTATTTAGTTATTGTCAGGCATTCTGTTGGCCACCAGCTGTAGATCTGGGGGGTGGGGGTGCACACTTTTTAGAATTATTGCATAGCTAGGTGATAGAAATATATTACAGTGGTACCTCTGGTTACATACACTTCAGGTTACATACGCTTCAGGTTACAGACTCCACTAACCCAGAAATAGTACCCCTGGTTAAGAACTTTGCTTCAGGATGAGAACAGAAATCGTGCTCCAGCGGTGCGGAGGCAGCGGGAGGCCCCATTAGCTAAAGTGGTGCTTCAGGTTAAGAACAGTTTCAGGCTAAGAACGGACCTTCGGAACGAATTAAGTACTAAACCCAAGGTACCACTGTATATTTATACATTTATTTAGACCGTGAATTATTCATCTGCATCCAGGGGTTGCTCAGGGATTACCTCCTCTAGGTCTGCTTTTCTAAATATGAAAAGCAACTTGAGAAACAGCCTTTAAAAATCAAAACGGCTATAAAGGATATGGGCAGACTTTGCTCTCACAACCTCTCGCCTCCTAGCATACGAAACCATATCCATTTTGCGATATTCATTAGGCACAGAACCAAGAATATCTTCATCTGGAAATCTTCCCTCTGGGGACCTGGGCTCCTTCACTTGCACTCTGATTTTGGGGTAATTCCACAGACATTTCCATGCTGACTTGGGCATTGCTGAGTGTTTATTGTTTAACATACAGCACTGGCCTGTGACTGATCATGGAATATTAAGTTCAGTGAAGCTTAGTCCCAAGTAAGAGGCATAGACTTGAAGGCATGGATGGAGGAGAAGTTTCATTCACTTCACATTTAAAGGCAAACTTGCCTGATTTGCAATTTCTTTTCAAAAAATACACACCATGAAAATGAAAATGCAGCTATCCTTCAAATCTGTGTGAATTTCCTTTAAAATAGCTCAACAAATTTGTGTTCAAATTTTCACTTTTTGAAATATGGCAACCCTAGCATAAAAATGCATGTGTGGGTGAAAATGGCATTAAAATATATTATATTAGAGGAAGATGGACTTCTGGCAAGCGATGGGCTGCACCTCACAACAGTTGGGAGGAATGTTTTTGCCAAAAATCTCAGAAACCTCATCAGGAGGGCTTTAAACTGACTAATGTGGGGGAGGGAGACAGTGCTCCTGAAGGTAGAAGTCTATCAATTGATGAAGATGATCATCCAAATGTCATAGACCAAATGGAGCAAACAGCACGCAGACCTAGTGGTGGGAGGAAAAAATCCTTAAATAAGAGACACGGGGGAATGATTAATGGACTTCAATGTCTGTACACTAATGCGCAAATCATGGGAAATAAACAAGATGAGCTTGAGCTCTTGGTACAGCAAACTAAATATGACATAATAGGCATCAATGAAACCTGGTGGGATACGTCCCACGACTGGAATGTAATAATGGAGGGATACAATCTATTTCAGAGAAACAGACCAGACAAGAAAGGAGGAGGAGTGGCGTTATATGTCAGGGATGTGTATACCTGTGAAGAGATCCAAGATTTAGAACCTCAAAGCCAAAGTGAGAGCATTTGGGTCAAAATTAAGGGAGAGAAGAATAACAGTGACCTCATTGTGGGAGTTTACTATAGATCCCCAAGCCAAATGGAGGACATAGATGATGCCTTCCTGGAACAGATGGCCAAGCATGCAAAAGGAAGGGAGATAGCAGTACCCAAGCCAAATGGAGGACATAGATGATGCCTTCCTGGAACAGATGGCCAAGCATGCAAAAGGAAGGGAGATAGTAGTAATGGGGGACTTCAATTACCCGGATATTTGCTGGATGTCAAATTCAGCCAAGAGCATAAGGTCAAACAGATTCCTCACTGGCCTTGCAGACAACTTCGTTGTCCAGAAAGTGGGAGAAGCAACAAGAGGAACAGCCATTTTAGATCTGGTCCTAACCAATGTTGATGACCTGGTTAGTGGGGTAGAAGTGGAAGGATCATTAGGCGTGAGTGATCATGCTCTTCTGAAGTTTACTATACAGCGGAAAGGAGCAGCCAAGCATACTAGGACTCAGTTTCTTGACTTTAAGAAAGCCAACTTCATAAAACTTAGGGAAGTGCTGGGTGAGATCCCATGGACAGTAATACTAAAAGGAAAGGGAGTTCATGATGGCTGGGAGTTTGTTAAGAGGGAGATAGTAAAAGCACAACTTCAGGCAATACCGATGAGGTGGAAACATGGAAGGTGCCTAAAGAAGCCAGGGGGGCTATCTAAAGAACTTTTAACTGAGTTAAGATTAAAAAAGGATGTGTACAAAAAATGGAAAAGGGGGGAAACCACCAAAGAGGAATTCAAACAAATAGCCAGCACGTGTAGACACAAAGTCAGAAAAGCTAAAGCACACAATGAACTCAGGCTTGCTAGAGAGGTTAAAAGCAACAAAAAAGGCTTTTATGGGTATGTTCGTAGCAAAAGGAAGAACAAAGAAACAGTGGGGTCACTCAGAGGAGAAGATGGTGAAATGCAAACAGGGGACACAGAAAGAGCTGAACTCCACAATGCCTTCTTTGCCTCAGTCTTCTCCGATAAAGAAAACAATGCCCGACCTGAAGAATTTGGAGCAAATGATTCAGCAGAGGAAACACAGCCCAGAATAACTAAGGAGATAGTACAAGAATACTTGGCTAGTTTAGATGTATTCAAGTCTCCAGGGCCAGATGAACTGCATCCAAGAGTATTAAAAGAACTGGCAGATGTGATCTCAGAGCCACTGGCAGTCATCTTTGAGAATTCCTGGAGAACAGGCGAAGTCCCGGCAGACTGGAGGAGGGCAAATGTTGTCCCTATTTTCAAAAAGGGGAAAAGAGAGGACCCAAATAATTACCACCTAGTCAGTCTGACATCAATACCAGGGAAGATTCTGGAGCAGATCATTAAGCAAACAGTCTGTGAGCACCTAGAAAGGAATACTGTGATCACCAATAGTCAGCATGGATTTCTGAAAAATAAGTCATGTCAGACTAACCTGATCTCGTTTTTTGACAGAATTACAAGCCTGGTAGATGAAGGGAACACAGTGGATGTAGCCTACCTTGATTTCAGCAAGGCATTTGACAAGGTGCCCCATGATATTCTTGTAAAGAAGCTGGTAAAATGTGGTCTTGACTATGCTACCACTCAGTGGATTTGTAACTGGCTGACTGACCGAACCCAAAGGGTGTTCATCAATGGTTCCTCTTCATCCTGGAGAAGAGTGACTAGTGGGGTGCCACAGGGTTCTGTCTTGGGCCCAGTCTTATTCAACATCTTTATCAACGACTTGGATGATGGACTAAAGGGCATCCTGATCAAATTTGCAGATGACACCAAACTGGGAGGGGTGGCTAACACCCCAGAGGACAGGATCACACTTCAAAACGACCTTGACAGATTAGAGAACTGGGCCAAAACAAACAAGATGAATTTTAACAGGGAGAAATGTAAAGTATTGCACTTGGGCAAAAAAAATGAGAGGCACAAATACAAGATGGGTGACACCTGGCTTGAGAGCAGTACATGTGAAAAGGATCTAGGAGTCTTGGTTGACCACAAACTTGACATGAGCCAACAGTGTGACATGGCAGCTAAAAAAGCCAATGCAATTCTGGGCTGCATCAATAGGAGTATAGCATCTAGATCAAGGGAAGTAATAGTGCCACTGTATTCTGCTCTGGTCAGACCTCACCTGGAGTACTGTGTCCAGTTCTGGGCACCACAGTTCAAGAAGGACACTGACAAACTGGAACGTGTCCAGAGGAGGGCAACCAAAATGGTCAAAGGCCTGGAAACGATGCCTTATGAGGAATGGCTGAGGGAGCTGGGCATGTTTAGCCTGGAGAAGAGGAGGTTAAGGGGTGATATGATAGCCATGTTCAAATATATAAAAGGATGTCACATAGAGGAGGGAGAAAGGTTGTTTTCTGCTGCTCCAGAGAAGCGGACACAGAGGAATGGTTCCGAACTACAAGAAAGAAGATTCCACCTAAACATTAGGAAGAACTTCCTGACAGTAAGAGCTGTTCGACAGTGGAATTTGCTGCCAAGGAGTGTGGTGGAGTCTCCTTCTTTGGAGGTCTTTAAGCAGAGGCTTGACAACCATATGTCAGGAGTGCTTTGATGGTGTTTCCTGCTTGGCAGGGGGTTGGACTCGATGGCCCTTGTGGTCTCTTCCAACTCTATGATTCTATGATTCTATGAAATGTGCTTTGCAGAAATGTGTGTTTCAAGCAAAATCACGTACAAGTCTATCTAATGGTTTTAATTATCTGTACTTTAATAGATCTGTTTTTCATATTGTTTTACTTAAAAGTCTGGTTATTTTTAAATGATTCTCTTTTAAATACTTTTAGCTTTCTGTATTTTATTCATCTTTTTAATAATTTGTGCAAGCTGACTTGAGTCTGGGCGAAAGGTTGTTGCTGGTATCCATCTGTCTCGAGAGAGAGAATGGAGTGCACCTGGGCGAGTGAAGTCAATGAAGTATCACTTCCCCAGGGCACCAGGGTGGGCAGTGTGTTTGGTGGTCCTGGGCTGCCCACATGACAAGACCCCTCTCTTGGTCTCGCTGATGTGGTCCAAAGGAAAGGAAAGCAATCCATTTGGTACCAGCTTGGCTGCAGGAGTTGCCAGAAGGAGGCATACAAGGCGCCATCCAACCATCTTAGGAACTTTGGATTTGTGTAGGGTTTACTCCTTAGCCTTTTCTTCTCCCGAATATATCCCACAAGGCAGCTGAGGCTTTGGGTCAGAGTTTTCCTTCTCCTAGATGGGCTACCTTCCCAGGTTGATGAGCTTCATCTGCCCCTCAATTACCTCTACAGCACATGCAGAAACTGCCTTCTTGAACATTGGACCTGCTGTTGGTCTCATCCATTCAATCTGCTGGAGGCTGTCTTCACATGCAAGGAAAGTCCCTAAGTCACCAAGGGTTTGAGAGCCATCAGCTACCCTTACCTGGTTTAGCCAGCCAGTTGAATCCATTCCTAGGGTGTGACCATATCGCATGCTGACAGCTTCTAGGAGCCACAGGTGAGAGCTGAGTGGCGGGGGGGGGGAGGAACCAAAGGTGGACAACGTACACCAGAAGGAGCATGATGTATCCCACACCAGAGATGCTACCCTTCCCCTAACACGGATCAGCAACCTGCGGCCCATGGGCCACAAGCAGCCCATGCGGGCAGTTTAACTGGCCCATGAGCCGCCCCCAAACCGAGCTGCCCGCTCAGCAAGTCCCTGCACGCTGTGCTGAAGCGGCGTGGGGACTCAGTTCCGTGGCGCCAGAAATCACGTCTGCACATGCCCAGATGCCAGAAATCATACGTGCACTCACGATCTGGCCCATGGAGAGATCTCCACGGGACTTGACAGGCCCAGGCAGGTAAAACCTTGCCGACCCTAACACCAAATAAAGAGGGAGGGAGGGAGGGAGGGAGGGAGGGAGGGAGGAAGGAAGGAAGGAAGGAAGGAAGGAAGGAAGGAAGGAAGGAAGGGGTTTTATTTTTTTTTAAAAAAAAAAAAACCCTCATGTGTACATGTGGAGAATGAGCACTCACACTTTACATTGTGGGTACCCTTTGTGGGATCGCTTGTGGTGCTTACTGGCAAACAGGGGCTGGCTTGCCTCTCAGTGTTAATTTTTGGAGCTTCATGCCCAGCCTCAGCAATCAAGTTTCTTGCTGGGAGGTGGGGCCAGCCCCATTTATAAATAGAGGATGGAGCCAACAATAGCCAGGCATTCGGCTCTGGAGATTCATCCTCCCTCCCCTCCTTTTGTTTAATGTTTCTTGTTTGCAGGTTAACTTTTTCTTCCTGTTTAGCAGGCGTTGCTACAGTCTTTGACTGGTTGCTGTTGAAGGGCTGGGGGAAAAATTTCCTGCATTGGCAGGTTTTTGTCTTCCCCGTAGCAATTCGTCACAACTTTTATGGCCTTGGGTGGAATCCTTTAGCCTTTTCTTCCCTATATTGGCGGTGGGGCGTGAAGTGGTGACTCACCCCCCTGCAGCAGCAATTCCAGGGTTTGTGTGTGTGTGTGTACACACATATACATATATATATATATATATATATATATATATATATATATATATGAGTGTCACTGGCCATACACTGAAAGGTCATCAGTGAACTACCTAAGTGCAGGGATATGGGCTTGGCTGCCTGCTACATTTACGTCTTGCAGAGCACCCCCATATCCCATTTACCCTGATGAGCCCCAGTTCCCCCCGGCTGGGGGGCTGGGAGGGATACACGCCCAAGGCCTAAGCCAAGGTCTTCCTACATTCAGAAGTTTAATAAAGTTGTGGCCTAATTTTAATTCCATATAATGTTGTCAGAGTTTTTATTCCTTCCTTTTGATCCCGGGGGGCTGGGGCTGTCACCACCCGATCACGCAATTGAACTGTTGGTACAATTTGCTTCAGCTGTTCAGTGGATTTTAGAGTAAGCAACCTGCAACAAGCCTCTCCATACCCCCCGTCCCACCCCACTGCCTGGTACCCTAGACAATTGTCTCAGTTCCCCGCTCCTAAATCCAGCCATGGAGTTAGGAAGCACAGGTTCAAATCTCAATTCTGTCAGAAGGCTTACTGGGTATCTTCAGCTAAGTCACCATTTCTCAGAGGTAATTCTGTTCTGCTTTAATCATAGAATCATAGAATTATAGAGTTGGAAGAGACCACAAGGGCCATCGAGTCCAACCCCCTGCCAAGCAGGAAACACCATCAGAGCACTCCTGACATATGGTTGTCAAGCCTCTGCTTCCAAAGAAGGAGACTCCATCTGCTTTCCTTGGCAGATGCTGATTACAAATGTAACCGCCTTTGACTAAATTCCCTCTTGTACACAGAACAACAAAGAATCTTGTGGCATCTTAAAGACCAGCACACTTATTATGGCATAAGTTTTTTGTGGACTGCAAACAGATGCATGAAGTCTTATCCTGGGTTGCAGAGGTGTGTATACACATAAGTGCAGGGATGATGAACAGCCGCCTCATAATGAATTCTAATTCAGTAGCTTAACATTGCCATCTTCCCAATAAGCTCCTTTGTCCAAGAATGACTGCTTTCAGATAAGTTACAGAGTATCCTGGGTGGTTGTAATATTCCTCCACAAACTTTTGGATGTTGCCATTTCTGATGTCACGTTCATGTATTGGGCCTCGGTCCAGTATACCTGAAGAAGAGTCTCCACCACCATCATTCAGCCCGGACACTGAGGTCCACCTCTGAGGGCCCTCTGGCAGTTCCCTCACTGCGAGAAGTGAAGCTACAGGGAACCAGGCAGAGGGCCTTCTCAGTAGTGGCACCCGCCTTGTGGGACACCCTACCACCAGAAGTCAACTATCTGACTTTTAGAAGACATCTGAAGGCATCCCTGTTTTTAATGTTTAATGTTTTGTTGCTTTTGAGTGGCTGGGGAAACCCAGCCAGATGGGCGGGGTATGTATGTATGTATGTATAAAGAAAAAGAAAGAAAGAAAGAAAGAAAGAAAGAAAGAAAGAAAGAAAGAAAGAAAGAAAGGAAGGAAGGAAGGAAGGAAGGAAGGAAGGAAGGAAGGAAGAAAGAAAGAAAGAAAGAAAGAAAGAAAGAAAGAAAGAAAGAAAGAAAGAAAGAAAGAGTAAACTGTATGCTGAGCCCCTTCTGACGCCTGGATCCAGCAAGTGTTAAAATATAAGCCAAACTGGTGAACAGATTGCCTAGGTGATGGGCCATTAAGGGGAACGAAGGAAGGGCGCTTTGTGCAGGATGGCAAATGGGCAAGGCCCTTCTCTCACTTCATGGGTAATTAGAAAGACAAAGCCAGAGTGGAGAGTTGAAAGTTGCCATGATGTGAGCTAGAGGGAAAGCCGCAAGCTGAAGAACGGGTTGTTTTTTATTATTATTATTATTATTATTATTATTATTATTATTATTTATACCCTGCCCTCCGTGACTGATACTGGGCTCAGGGCAGCTAACACCAAATATATAAAATACAATAAAAACACAAAATCAAATGGTTAGTTTAAAATACAATTCAAATCACATTTAAAATCAAAATAAAATTAAGTGGGAACCCACGAATCATAACCGTAGAGGTAAGGAATTAAAATTTCACCAGGCCAGGACATTCATGTTGGTCCCATATGGGCCGATAGAAATAGCCAAAGAGGCCACTTCTCTCCCATAGAGAGAAGGGGGTCAATCTGGGCCTGGCGGAACAGCTCCCTCTTGCAGGCCCTGCAGAAAGATGTCAAATCCCGCAGGGCCCTGGTCTCTTGTGGGAGAGCGTTCCACCAGACTGGGGCCAGGGCTGAGAAGGCTCTGGCCCTAGTCGAGGCCAGTCTAACGTCCTTGAGGCCTGGGACCTCCAAAGTATTATTGTTTGTGGACCGTAAGGTCCACCGCGGGGCGTATCAGGAGAGGCGGTCCTGTAGGTATGAGGGTCCTAGGCTGTATAAAGTTACAGCAATGTTGGATTTCTGTTTGAATCCAAGGCTGCAGCAATGACAGAACCAAGACCCTTCTCAGGTGTTAATGCTGTGAACCCCTCCATTGTAGCCTCAGGCTGTAGATGTGTGTAAACAAACCATATATCATAAAGACACCAGTCTCGGCTGTGCCTCATTTCCAAAGGAGACATAAACCCTGGGAAAGCAAATGGAAACCTCAAACCACTGGGAGATTAGAACTGTGTGCAACAATGCTCTTGGGTCTTCCTGCTCAGTGTCTCAGCCTCTGTTATACTGAGTGTTAAGTTGTAGGTTGACATAGCAGACGACACAGCGATTTCTCCAAGTAGCTCTTTATTTTGTAAGCTGGAATAGAACTGACTGCAAGCAGCTCAGCCGGCCTGCTTTTATAGGCAGCCGGCTGTCAACATTGTAGCAACAACAGCCCAGCGTTTCCCGCCTAAAATAACTGACGTGGACCTGAGTGAAAACTATCTACAGACCTGAGTGAAAACTATATACAGTATCCCCCTGCTGGCCCAGGGTGAAACTTCAATACATAACACCCCTCCCCACCGAGATAAGGCGTTAGTTACAATCGTAATGGTTTCCTTATATACAGCACTACGCGTAATGGTTCAATTAGGCACAAAAGCATATCGGTTACATTTCCCATACTTAGACCAACAGTGATACATGTCCAACAACATAGTCCTTTAAATAAGTTGGGCGCTTGGAAACTCTGCCAGACCGCCAGGGACTGGTAGCCAAGTCCAGAGGGCCACACAGTTCTTGCTGAGGCTGTGGTGCGACCCTAGGTGGCGTTGGAACCAACTCCCCTGGATCCGCTGCTGTGGGTGGAGCCTCCGCAAGTGGAGTGGTCTGAGTCTGTGGTAAGTCTGGCAGACCCTCTGAAGCGGCTTGGTTCGGCTCCACGCTGGCAGTTTGCGAGGGAGGTGTAGGTGGGGCCTTGCCATCTGTACGTGTCTCTTCTTGAGCCGCAAGCGCAGTTGGGGGCACCACAGTAGTGTCCAAGTCCCCAACCCTGTGCCTAAGCTGGTCTATGTGCCGTCGCCACAAGCGTCCGTCTTCGAGTGCCACCTGGTACGAGCGAGGTCCAATGACTCCCACTACTGTGGCTGGCACCCAAGGAATGTCCCCCACATAGTTCCGGGCAAAGACCTGGTTTCCTGGAACAAATGACCGTGGCGCGTTGGCACAACCTGGGGGTTCAGCCACGGCAAAGTCCGGGTGCAGCTGTTCGAGCGGTGACCTGAGGCGGCGGCCCATAAGCAGTTCAGCAGGACTCCGCCCTGTGGCCGCATGAGGGGTGATGTGTTGCACGAACAAGTATTCGGCGACCCGCTCATGCCAGTCTCCCCGGTCCAGGCGCACCAGTGCCTCTTTTGCCGAGCGCACCATGCTCTCCGCTTGCCCGTTGCTGGATGGATGAAAGGGTGCCGTTAGGGCATGGCGGATGCCCAGTCCCAAAAGATACCGCTCAAACGTGCCTGACGTGAACTGCGGTCCGTTGTCAGAGACAAGGACATCAGGACACCCATGCGTTGCAAACAGGCCTCGCAGCACCCGGATGACGGCTTCGGTAGTGGTGGAGGGCATCAGGGCGACCTCCAGCCATTTGGAATAGGCGTCCACCACTACCATAAAGGTCCGGCCGTGAAAGGGGCCAGCCAGATCGATGTGCACCTTCGACCAGGGTGTCTTTGGCGTCTCTCAGGTGTGTCCCTTAGCTGCCGGTGGTGCAGGCCTCGACTCTTGGCACGCTTGACAGGCGGACACCCAGGCAGTGATGGCATCGTCCATATTAGGCCACCAGACGTAACACCGAGCCAACGCCTTCATTTTGACAATTCCCGGGTGGCCAACGTGCAGAGCCTCCAGGACGCGCTGATGGAGTCCCTGTGGAATCACGACGCGGTCTCCCCACAGCAGACAGCCGCGATGAGCTGAGAGTTCATGTTGTCTGGTTGCGAAGGGCTGGAACTCCGATGCAAAAGGCCCTTGTGGCCACCCCCTCCACACCCAGTTGAGCACCCGGCTGATGGTGCGATCCTGGGCAGACGCGGAGGCCACAGTGGCAGCCGATACAGGCGCTGCCAGAAGATCCTCAATCAGAAGGAGCGATGAAGCTGGAGCCGGGTCTTCCACAAATGCTGGAAGAGGGCAACGGCTGAGGGCATCGGCATGGCCCATCGATTTCCCGGGGCGATGGATGAGCCGGTAGTGGTAGGCAGCCAGGAAAACAGTCCATCGCAGCATGCGTGGCGAGAGGACCGGTGGAGTTGGACGATCACCGGCGAGGAGGCCCAGGAGTGGCTTGTGGTCAGTGATGAGGTCAAAAGTCCTGCCATAGAGGTATTCATGGAACCTCTTCACTCCAGCCACAAGTGCCAGTGCCTCCTTGTCGAGCTGGCTGTAATTCCGTTCCGTCGGAGATAGCGTCCTGGAAAAGTAGGCGAGCGGTGCTTCTCTTCCGTCTGGAAAACGGTGACTAAGGACAGCACCGATGCCAAAAGGTGAGGCGTCGCAGGCAAGGACCAGTGGCCTGGATTCACTGTACTGTACCAGCACACTGTCTGATGAAAGGAGAGCCTTGACCGCGTTGAAGGCCGCCGTCTCCCGATGACCCCAGGCCCAAGGCGTCTTTGTGCTAAGGAGTCGGTGAAGAGGCTCAGCCACTGTGGCTTTGTGGGGCAGGAACATGTTATAAAAGTTCAGCAGCCCCAGGAACGCCTGCAACTCCTTCTTGTTCTTTGGGGTGGGGGCCTGCTGGATAGCGCGGATCTTGGATGTGGTCGGGTGAAGGCCGGAGGCATCGATAAGATAGCCCAGGAACTCTACCTGTGGAACGGCGATCTGGCACTTTTCCCTCTTTACCTTGAGCCCAGCCTCTTGGAACCTGGTCAGCACGGCACGGAGGCGCTCGAACAGCTGCTGGTGTGAGTCTGCAGACACCAAGACGTCATCAAAATATGGTACCACGCCCGGAAGCCCTTGCAGGAGACGCTCCATAAGGCTTTGGAAGATGCCAGGAGCCACACTCACCCCGAACTGCAACTGACAGCAATGGAATGCCCCTCAGTGGGTGACGATCATCTGGGCTTCAGCAGTGGCATCATTGACGGGCAGTTGTTGATAGGCTTGGGCAAGGTCCAGCTTAGCGAAGACCTTACCCTCACCCAGGGAATGCAGCAGGTGTTGGACAACAGGAACCAGATAAGCGTGCTGCTGAAGTGCATTGTTGATCGTGCACTTGTAGTCAGCGCAGATTCTCACTGACCCATTTGGCTTGACAGGCGTGACGATGGGGGTTTCCCACTTGGCGTGGTCAACCGGCTCCAAAACTCCTTGGGCGATCAGTTTGTCCAGTTGTTCGTCCACCTTAGCCTTGAGAGCAAAGGGAACCCGGCGTGGCTTTAGCTTGATGGGGGTGACTTGTGGATCAAGGCTAAAGGAGATGGGCGTACCTGTATATATTTTTTTTTTTTTTATAATAATTTTTATTAATTTCCACACATATAATAAAGAACAATGTAAAACAGTATCACATCATACTCATCGGTTCTTACCCTTCTTTCTTTGACTTCCCCATACCTCCCCATCCCTGCATCCTTATTTAATAATTCTTTAGCAACCCTTGAGTCCATTATCTTAGTTCCCTTTCATAAAAATTTCTTAAGTTTTTTTTGTTTACTGCTGCAATTCTTTACTTCTTACCCCCTGACATCCTAACATTCCTCAATTTTGCAATTATTTTTAAGATATATTTTGAAGTTCTTCCAGTCCTCTTCCACTGTCTCTTTCCCCTGGTCCCGGATTCTGCCCGTCATCTCGGCGAGTCCCATAAAGTCAATCACCTTTGTTTGCCATTCTTCCAGAGTAGGTAGTTCTTGCGTCTTCCAATACTTTGCCAGTAGAATTCTTGCTGCTGTAGTGGCATACATAAAGAAAGTCCTATCCTTCCTTAACACCACTTGGCCCACCATGCCCAAGAGGAAAGCCTCTGGTTTCTTAGGAAAAGTCCACTTAAGGACCTTCTTAATTTCATTATAGATCATTTCCCAGAAAGCTTTAACCTTTGGGCAGGTCCACCAAAGGTGGTAGAAAGTGCCTTCAGTCTCATTACATTTCCAACACTTATTATTAGGCAAATGATAAATTTTTGCAAGCTTGACTGGGGTCATGTACCATCGGTAGATCATTTTCATAATATTTTCTCTTAATGCATTACATGCAGTAAATTTAATACCGGTGGTCCATAACTGTTCCCAGTCAGCAAACATGATATCATGACCGATATCTTGTGCCCATTTAATCATAGCTGATTTCACCGTTTCATCCTGTGTATTCCATTTTAGCAGCAAGTTATACATTTTTGATAAGTTCTTAGTATTGGATTCCAACAGTTCTGTTTCTAATTTTGACTTCTCTTTCTGAAATCCTATTTTCCTGTCCTGTTTAAATATCTCATTTATCTGATGGTAATGCAACCAATCTCGAACCTTAGGCTTTAGTTTCTCATAACTCTGAAGTTTCACCCTTTCGCCATCATATTCTAAAATCTCATGATATTTTGGCCATTTAGAATCCATATTAAGCTTTTTTACTTCCCTAGCTTCCATTGGTGACACCCACCTAGGGGTTTTACTTTCCAGCAAATCTTTGTATCTAATCCAAACGTTATACAATGCTTTCCTTACAATATGGTTTTTAAAACTTTTATACACCTTTACCTTGTCGTACCATAAGTATGCATGCCAACCAAAACTATTGTCATACCCTTCCAGGTCCAAAATGTCAGTGTTCTCAAGAAGTAGCCAGTGTTTCAACCAGCAGAAAGCTGGGCGTACCTGTATATTGCCCCAAGGTGCCGTCGAAAACCTCGGCAAAGTCTTTGACCAGACCCTCAGTCTCTGCGTTAGAGATGCAGTTGATGCCGGTGACTTCCAGGCCGAGGGCATCAAACCAGTCTAGCCCTAGGAGGCTTGGCCGCTGACCTTCGACCACCACCAACCGGAGCAGGCCCGAAAAATCCTTGAAGGCAATCCGGAACCGGCCAACGCCTACCACGGGAATGTCGTTTCCCTGGTAGTCTCTCAGGTGTACGCGGTGAGAGTCGAGTTGCCTTTTGGACACTCTGGGTACCAGTCTTTTGATGGTGCTCCATGACACGATGGACAGGGCAGACCCGGTGTCGATCTCCATGTCACATGGAGCTCCTTCAATGAGCACCGTGACGTTCAGCTTGCGTCGCATAGGTGAGTCGGTTTGGCCAATCATGGTTCCAGACGGGCAGCGGCAGTTGGTGAGAGCGAAACAACTTTCCTTGGCAGACTGGAGTGAAGACTTGGACTTGCGAGTCGATGAAGGGGGGGGTGTCAGACGGAGCCGATTGGCAAACCTTAGCGATGTGGCCCCTTCTGGAACACTTCCTACAGATGGCGTCTCTGAATTGACACTTGGCACGGGAATGGTTGCCTCCGCAGCCGGCACATTCCGGTTGGCCCTTGGACTTCTGTTGGAACTTCCTGCGCTCCCGCTTTGTCTGGTGCATGTCATCGTCTTCACTGGAGGATGCCTCATCACTGCTGGCCTCTTCATGATGCACCGGAACTGGCTCCCTAGCAAGACGTGGGCTGCTGGACTTGCGGATCTCCTGGGCGGAGCGTTCAGCAGCTTCTGAGGCCACAGCCTCCTCAATGGCTTTCTGTAGCGTGAGGTCTGGCTTGGCGAGGAGACGCCGTTGCAGATGGATGTCCCGGACCCCGCAGACGATTCGTTCGATCCATCAGGACATCGTCTAAGTCTCGGAACTCACAGTGCATTGCAGCCTGTCGCAGGGCGGTGGTGTAGTTGTTGATTGACTCCCCCTCTGCCTGGTTCCGGTGGTAGAACGCATGGCGGGCAGCAATCTTGGACGGCTTTGGTGCGTAGTGGTTGCGGAGCTTCTCTTGGATCGTGTCCCATGGTGTTGCCTGGACTGCTTCAGGCGCAACCAATGCTCGGGCCGTCTCAAACACCTCAGGCCCACAGAGGCTGAGGAATAGGCCCCGCTTCCGATCCTTTGATACTGCTGTCAGCTCGTTGGCTTGGAGGTAGCAGTCGAACCGAGCGAGGTAGGAGTCCCATGATTCAGAGGCTGGCGCAAACGGCGGTAGAGGCACAAGTGAAGCCATGATTCCGATGCCGGCGTGAAGGGCGATGGATGGAACACAGTGCTCTTAGCCAGAACAGTCAGCTCTGAATTGGTTCTGTCCAGTGATTTCGCTCAGTGATTTCACTCTGTGATTCAGCTCAGTGATTCAGCTCAGTTCAGAGGCTGGCCGCATCTGGCTGTGCTCTGATGTCCATCGATCCCATCCTCGTCGCCAGTGTTAAGTTGTGGGTTGACATAGCAGACGACACAGCGATTTCTCCAAGTAGCTCTTTATTTTGTAAGCTGGAATAGAGCTGACTGCAAGCAGCTCAGCCGGCCTGCTTTTATAGGCAGCCGGCTGTCAACATTGTAGCAACAACAGCCCAGCGTTTCCCACCTAAAATAACTGACGTGGACCTGAGTGAAAACTATCTACAGACCTGAGTGAAAACTATATACAGTATCCCCCTGCTGGCCCAGAGTGAAACTTCACTACATAACACTGAGCACATCCTCTTTAATGGGTTCACATTTTCTTGGATGACAGGACTGGACAACCCCTTCACATCTGTTCTGAACAGTGGTTAGGTACAAGGAGCTTCTCTGTATGAGCAACCATGGCAGTGCTTGAAGGGTCAGCCGATGGAAGGGCATGCCCATGCTATATTAGGGTCCTCTCTCTTTCTGCTCTTTTCTATAAGGCATCCATTTTGTGGTATGCCACACTCACATAGCAGCCATTTTGTGACTGGTATCCATGCGCACTTTCTCAAAATTCCAGATGTGCCTAAAAAGTTTGGTGACTGATGCCTGGCCAGTTTGTCCTGTTAGAGTGCAGGTCATTTTTTAAAAGTTGTTTTCATTAATGGATTTTCATAGCTAACAAGGGTACATACAATGTCTCCATTTTCAATTCATAAGGTCCTTTCTACAGGTCAGCTACAGTGCAAGCTATTGTTGACAGATGAGGCTTATACATCATGTTGAAAGATGTGTGAATGAATGGATGGATGTGTGCTGTATTTTCACATTCAGAGACAAGGACACTTTAAAAGTTCAGTGCAAATTTCTGTAAAGAAAACAAAGGAATGAGATGCATTATCTTCCCTGGCTACAAGAACAAGATACTTCAGAAACACTGGACTATTTCTAAATTGCTTCATATTGTCATTCACTTATAAACTAAAGAATCAGTTATGCTTTCCATATCTAAAAGGATTGCATTAGACAACAATAAACGCCTTGTAGTTTTTCTCAGAAATGAAGAGGTTCTTTCTTAAACCCTTGGAGTTGTTCAGACCCTCATAAGCTGTCCTTTATTGTGTCCTTAATTGTGGCCTGTGGCCACAATTACCGTATTTTTTGCTCTATAAGACTCACTTTTTCCCTCCTAAAAAGTAAGGGGAAATGTGTGTGCGTCTTATGGAGTGAATGCAGGCTGCGCAGCTCTCCCAGAAGCCAGAACAGCAAGAGGGATTGCTGCTTTCACTGCACAGTGATCCCTCTTGCTGTTCTGGCTTCTGAGATTCAGAATATTTTTTTTCTTGTTTTCCTCCTCCAAAAACTAGGTGCGGCTTGTGGTCTGGTGCGTCTTATAGAGCGAAAAATACGGTATGTTCTCTAAAGAGCCAGTGCAATACATACATACATACATCATATAACAATTTATGTGTTTGCCTCTTTTGCATAGTTAAAACCATGCCCGAGGCCAGGGGTCAGCAAACTTTATTGGAGGGGCTGGTTTACCATCTCCCAGACCTAGTGGCGGGCCGGACTGTGCATGCAGAAGTGTGTGTGCACGCGACGAATGAGGCTTCTCTCTCTCCCTCTCTCTCCCTCTCCCTCCCCCAGCCCCTCCCCTCACCCTGCCTACCTCCTCCTCTGCTCTGCCTGCGGTTAGGAGCCAGTGGTACCTCTCCTTTTCGGACCAGCTTTCCCAGGCACCAGGTGTGGGGCCAGCAGGCGTGCCAAGCTCCAGCACACAGTGCAGCCATGGGGAGAGGCCGGCGGGCAGGCGGCGAGGCTTCCTATCAAAGCCCAGCCCCCTTCCTCTGCAGGGCGGGGAGAAGCCAGGAAGAGGGGGGGAGGGAGGAGATGCTGCTGTGGTGAGGGGAGGGAATTGCAAAAAATGGTGCCCCCCCAAAAAAAAATTGGGGGGAAATGGTGATTGCGCCGATCCAAGCGGCAATTGCAGAACAGTTCGCGGGCCGAATCCAGAGGGTGATTGGGCCGGATCCGGCCCGCAGACCTTAGTTTGCTGACCCCTGCCCAAAAAAACAAACATAATTACAAACATAAAAATTAGTCATGAGCAATAAATAAAACATGAAAAAGTACATGAAAAAGTTAAACAATTTTCAAGAAATCATAATAAGCACCAAAAGTAAAGATACCAAAAAATAATATCAGTAACAGCACACATTAAAAAAAGCCCAATAAAATCCCCTAAACTATACCCCAGCCCAAGTGTCTTAGCTTTTGTAGCTGGAGTCAGTCGGGGCGCCAGCCTCCCAGGGCAGGTGGGAAATGTCTGCAAAAGCAGGTCTTCCAGGACTTACAGCCAAGATGGTATAGCGGTTTGTGTGTCAGACAAAGAATGAAACTCACTGCAAGATCTTGGACCAGTCACTGCCTCTCAGCTTAACCTACCTCACAGGGTTGTTGTGGGGAGGGGGAGAGCTGTTTATGCCACTTTGGGCACCTTGGAGAAAAAGGATGGATATAACTGCAACAATAAATAAAAATAAAAATGCTCTGTTGTGCAAAAGGAATCTATCCACATTTCTGTTGCTGCTCAAGGGGAATGTAAACCTCTTTCTATTTCTTTCACACCATTTTTGGAGAAGCGAGGTTTGTCATTTCCACACCGATGGTTCACTGAGCTTTTAACAGGCACTGCTCACACTAAAACGAATACATATGCTAAACTTAGCCTTTAAACAGAACGTTTCTTAATGTGCTGCTGCTAGATGACACCAAGTCAACATGGTTCCCCTTCTAGTTGACATTATAAATTGACAAATCTGTCAACTTTGGCTTCCCTCGGTTTCTCATATTTCCGGTCTTAAGTTCAGTTCTACAAATTACCATACTCCATCAGTCAACGAATTTGTTTTAAGTCCTCATGAAAAATCATCAGCATTTTATAATAATAATAATAATAATAATAATAATAATAATAATAATAATTTATTATTTGTATCCCGCCCATCTGGCTGGGTCTCCCCAGCCACTCTGGGCGGCTTCCATAAAAACCAAAAATACACTAAAATATCACAGATTAAAAACTTCCCTGAACAGGGCTGCCTTAAGATGTCTTCTGAATGTCAGGTAGTTATTTATTGCTTTGACATCTGCTGGAAGGGCGTTCCACAGGGCGGGCGCCACTACCGAGAAAGCCCTCTGCCTGGTTCCCTGTAGCTTTGCTTCTCGCAATGAAGGAACCACCAGAAGGCCCTCGGCGCTGGACCTCAGCGTCCGGGCAGAACGATGGGGGTGGAGACGCTCCTTCAGGTATACTGGGCCGAGGCCGTTTAGGGCTTTAAAGGTCAACACCAGCACTTTGAATTGTGCTCGGAAACATACTGGGAGCCAATGTAGGTCTTTCAAGACCGGTGTTATGTGGTCTCGGCGGCCGCCCCCAGTCACCAGTCTAGCTGCCGCATTCTGGATTAGTTGTAGTTTCCGAGTCACCTTCAAAGGTAGCCCCACGTAGAGCGCATTGCAGTAGTCCAAGCGGGAGATAACCAGAGCATGCACCACTCTGGCGAGACAGTCCGCAGGCAGGTAGGGTCTCAGCCTGCGTACCAGGTGGAGTTGGTAGACAGCTGCCCTGGATACAGAATTGACCTGCGCCTCCATGGACAGCTGTGAGTCCAAAATGACTCCCAGGCTGCGCACCTGGTCCTTCAGGGGCACAGTTACCCTATTCAGGACCACGGAGTCCTCCACACCTGCCCGCCCCCTGTCCCCCCAAAACAGTACTTCTGTCTTGTCAGAATTCAACCTCAATCCATTAGCCACCATCCATCCTCCAACCGCCTCCAGGCACTCACACAGGACCTTCACCGCCTTCACTGGTTCTGATTTGAAAGAGAGGTAGAGCTGGGTATCATCTGCATATTGATGGACACCCAGTCCAAACCCCCTGATGATCTCTCCCAGCGGCTTCATATAGATGTTAAAAAGCATGGGGGAGAGGACGGAACCTTGAGGCACCCCACAAGTGAGGGCCCAGGGGTCTGAACACTCATCCCCCACCACCACTTTCTGAACACGGCCCAGGAGGAAGGAGCGAAACCACTGTATAACAGTGCCCCCAGCTCCCAGCCCCTCTAGCCGGTCCAGAAGGATGTTATGGTCGATTGTATCAAAGGCCGCTGAGAGATCCAGCAGAACTAGGAAACAACTCTCACCTTTGTCCCTAGCTCGCCGGAGATCATCAGTCAGTGCGACCAAGGCAGTTTCAGTCCCATGATGAGGCCTGAATCCCGATTGGAAGGGATCCAAATGGTCTGCTTCCTCCAGGCGTGCCTGGAGTTGTTCAGCAACCACGCGCTCAATCACCTTGCCCAAGAAAGGAAGATTTGAGACTGGGCGATAGTTGGCCATACTGGCCGGGTCTAAAGATGGTTTTTTAAGAAGCAGTTTAATGACCGCCTCTTTCAGCGGATCTGGGAATGTTCCCTCACAGAGGGAAGCATTCACCACCCTGCAGAGCCCATCGCCCAGCCCTTCCCGGCTTGCTTTTATTAGCCAGGATGGGCAAGGATCCAGGAGACAGGTGGTTGGTTTCACGCGTCCAAGCAGCCTGTCCACATCCTCGGGGGGTAACGGATTGAAATTGATTCCATGCAACTTGACCAGACAGAGCTCTAGCACTCTCCCGCCCCGGCACTGCTCCCACGGTGGTGTCTAGCTCCTTCCGAATATGAGTGATTTTATCTGCAAAAAACTTTGCAAAATCGTTGCAGGAGATCTTGGGGTCTTTACAAGGTCCCGGTGGTAAAGGTGGTTCCGTTAAATTACGAATCACCTGAAAGAGTCTCCTGCTACTATTTTCTGCAGATGCAATAGAGGCGGTGAAGAAAGTCTTCTTCGCCATCACTATCGCCACTTGGTAGGCTCGACGTTGAGCTCTAACCTGTGTCCGGTCAGATTCAGAGTGAGTTTTTTGCCACTGACGCTCTAGCCGTCTCAGCAATTGTTTCATCGCCCTCAGCTCCGAAGAAAACCACAGAGCTGTCCGGGCTCCATGCAATTGGAGAGGGCGCTTCGGAGCCAGACAGTCGATAGCCCTGGTTAACTCCGCATTCCAGCGGGCCACCAGGGAATCAGCTGAAAGGCCATCAACATGGGATAAAGCATCCCCTACCACTCTCTGGAAACCATTTGGATCCATTAAGTGGCGGGGGTGGACCATCCGAATTGGTCCCACCTCCCTGCAGAGGGGAAGGGTCACGGAGAAGTCCAGTTGTACCAGGAAGTGATCTGACCATGGCACTTCTTTTGTTTCACTTTTACTTAGTGTCAGATCACCCACGTCACTAGAGGTGAACACCAGGTCTAAGGCATGTCCATGACTATGAGTTGGGCCAAACTTATTCAGGGACAGCCCCATGGAGGCCATGCTTTCCACGAAGTCCCGAGCAGCCCCTTGTAAGGTCGTGTCGGCATGGATGTTAAAATCTCCTAGGACAACCAAACTAGGTGTCTCCAGGAGAAAATCCGCCACGACCTGAAGCAGCTCAGACAGGGAATCCTTGGTGCAGCGGGGAGGTCGGTACACCAAAAGGAATCCTGTACTGCCCCTATTGCCCAACTTCCAGAACATGCACTCAGAAAACTGGATCTTCCCAGTAGGACGCCTGGTGCAAGCTAGTGACTTCCTAAAAATCACTGCAAGCCCCCCTCCCCGCCCACATGACCTGGGTTGCTGTGCGTAAGAGAAACCTGGTGGGCAAGCAGCGGCAAGGACAGGCCCATCTGCTTCCTCCAACCAGGTCTCTGTCACACATGCCAGGTCAAATCCTCCATCCACAATCAGGTCGTGGATGGCAGTGGTTTTATTCATCATTGACCTGGCATTACACAGCAACACCTTCAGGTCATGTAGGTTTCCCCTGTTGATTCCAGTATCCATCTGGTCAAGGCCAGACCCGGAGGCAGGGATAGTCTTCAAACAATGACTAAACCTGCCTCCTCGGTAATGACATGGTCTGGTCTTAGCGTAACTCCGCCTCCTGCCCATGATCACCGAGATCGGATGTCCCAGTGCTTCCCCCCCTGTGGAACTTGTCCCAGCCATCATGTTGGCTGGGGCCCCACTCCCAGGCAGCCCTGATCCCGCCCCTTAAAAACAAAACACAAACTATACAGAACCAATAAAACAACAACAACAAAAAGAAACAGAACAATTATACTAAAATTAATCCCCAACTAAATATCCATCCCACCCACCCCCAACAATGGAAAAAAGGGGGGGGGGGAAATTAAATTTAAATTTAAATTTAAATTGCCACCGACTGCTTGACGACATTTTAAAGCACATTAACCACCTGGAACAGGGAAGAATGGCAGAACACTTCCCACCCTTCCCAAAAAGTTTGTTCCAAATAAATGCCTGGGCCACGCCCCCTGGGCCTGCTGGAAAAGGCCCTGGAAGGGAGCAGGCCCTGCAGTCCTCACCCAGCCGATGGTCCGAGGCCTCGCTGCAGCAGGAGTCCCTTTGTAGCTGGGAGAGAGGTCCTGGGCCACGCCCCCTGGGCCAGTTGGAAAAGGCCCTGGAAGGGAGCAGGCCCTGCAGTCCTCACCCAGCCGATGGTCCGAGGCCTCACTGCAGCAGGAGTCCCTTTGTAGCCGGGAGAGAGGTCCTGGGCCACGCCCCCGGGCCAGTTGGAAAAGGCCCTGGAAGGGAGCAGGCCCTGCAGTCCTCACCCAGCCGATGGTCCGAGGCCTCACTGCAGCAGGAGTCCCTTTGTAGCCGGGAGAGAGGTCCTGGGCCATGCCCCCTGGGCCAGCTGGAAAAGGCCCTGGAAGGGAGCAGGCCCTGCAGTCCTCACCCAGCCGATGGTCCTCACCCAGCCGATGGTTTACTGCACATTCCTCCAAATATACACAACTGTGCATTCAATGTTGCCTAATATACATTTTGCAAGCAATTTTACTTAACAATTTCTCCTAGTATGTGCATTTTGGCATGTTATTTTCATGAATAGATGCTTTTTAATGCACACATTTCCCCACTATTTACACTTCTGTACACATGCGAGGTAGGGGGTGAACTACATTGCAACTTTCAGAAAAGTGTGAATTTTAAAGGATAGCCAAGGTTCAAGCCACATATTGTTTCAGGGAGTGCGAATTAGGTGGGTTCCCATGAAAATGTGAACCAAACTGAATATCTCCCCCATGCCTAGCAGCAACAGTTTTTCAAATAGCTAATGTTAATAAAAGTTGAGGATTTTTATTTAAAAAGCCAACAACAGAGCAGCAAATAAAGGAGGGGAGAAACAGTAGAAAGTGTGTCTTCCACCCCCAGTAAAGCAGAATATGGCTAAATGTTCAGTACAGTGCATACCCTCAAACATTTCTCTGATGAAAAAAGGGACATCCTATTCCATAATTAATGAATTTTTTCTTTTTCTTTTCTTTTATTTATACCCCTCCCATCTGGCTGGGTTGCCCCAGCCACTCCACGTGACTTATCTAAAAGCATAATAAAACATTTTTTAAAACTTTGCTATATGGAGTTACCTTCAGATGTCTTCTAAAGGCTGTATAGTTATTTATTTCCTTGGCTTGGGAGTCGCATAGTTCCATACCTTCTGATGAAAATAGGGATGTCCTAACATACCCTCCCAAATTTATCCAATGAAAATAGGGTCATCCTAAGAAAAAGCAGGACATTCAGCCAATCAGAAGGTCAGCAGCTCAAATCCCCACGACGGAGTGAGCTCCCGTTGCTCGGTCCCTGCTCCTGCCAACCTAGCAGTTCGAAAGTACATCAAAGTGCAAGTAGATAAATAGGTACCACTCCAGCGGGAAGGTAAATGGCATTTCTGTGCACTGCTCTGGTTCGCCAGAAGCAGCTTAGTCATGCTGGCCACATGACCCGGAAGCTGTACTCCCTCGGCCAATAAAGCGAGATGAGCGCCGCAACCCCAGAGTCGGCCATGACTGGACCCCTAATGGTCAGGAGTCCCTTTACCTTTACCAAGAAAAAGCAGGACATTCAGAGATCAAATCAGAAACTGGGATGGCTTCTGTAAATTCGGGACTGTCCCTGGAAAATAGGGACACTTGGAGGGTCTGGCAGCGGTTCTCAACCTTTTTTAGGTCATGGAACCCTTTGAGAATCTGTTGAATGCTATGGACCCTCACCCCAGAAAAACGCACAAATATAAAATTGTCAAAGGAACAGGAAGGAAGTCAAAGAAAAAAATATTTTTGATGCCCAGTTCACAGACCCCCTGAAGCCCATTCATGGAGCCATTGGGGGTCCATGAACCACCAATTAAGAAAACCCTGGTCTAGCAGAATCAACATTTAATTAAGATAATTTGGTCAGAACACTCCCAACTTAACTATGTATAAATCACCTCTACTCCAGTCTGCCCCTCCAGGCTCCCAATTCCCCCCCCCCAATTTCTTCATATACCATCTATTTATACAGAAAAATCAAAAGTTTATAGACTTTAAAATGGCCAATAATTAATCTTACTAGATGCCACTGTTTTTAGCTAAATTACACAGACACAAATTAATATTGCCAGCAATGTGAAGAATACATTAAATAAAACAGGTAATATTTTGTTATCAGTGATGAAGAACAACATTATTATCCTTGGAGGTTAGTACATTAGATTCCTCCCTAGCAAATGCTTTCTCTAGGGGAAGTGAGAAAAAGGAGAGTGGGGGAGAGAATGTGAAATCTCAGAGCATCAGGCAGGATAATTCCCACATCCTGATCTTTCAAAGTGCTTGCACCAGCACATTAAGTCATTGTGAGTGAGGGAAATCAGCTAGAAAGCAATAACACTGCATCCTGAGACTTGCCGACTTGATTTATGAGAGATTTCTGTAGCTAAAGTAAAAAAAAAAAAGGACCCATCCATTCTTTGCATGTTTATTACATATCTGCTTGAATCTAGTGTTAAAAAAGCAAGGAACCCATTCAAAATGATTTAAATACACATCAATATTCTGAAATATTAGTGCAAAGCACACTGCCATATTCCATAGATGCAAATGCCCTGTTCAGTAGTTATCATAAGGTGGAAATTCTGCATGGGAGGGGTTGAGCCTGCTAACTGCCCCATCACTGGTGTTGGTAGTGTGTGTTGTTGTTATTTTAAGGGATATTTGGTATTAGAAACTCTAACATAGATGAACAGTTTCTCCATTTCACCAAACATGACCGCAGCTGGCTTCTTAACAGAGAAACAGCCAGGAAATGACTGAAAGGAGGTTGGGAAAATAAATAAATCCTTAATATGTGCTCTCAATCCCTCTCTTATCAAACAGCTTGATTGCTTGACATTTCAGCTGACCTGTAAACCATAAAAGCAAGATCCGGTGGGCAGAGTAGATGATTTAGACACCTTTCAAAACAAAAGCAGCAGCTCACCAAGGCTCGAAGAACAACAATGGAGATTGATTTTAAAATTGGTTCTGTTTTGTTCTTTTTAAGGGAATTGTGTGATTTGTCACAACAGAAGCAGCCACAAACAAGTTTACCTCACAACTTACAGCCACAGACCCTGGTTTGCAGTGATCCAGGAAAGCTGGCCATTAAGTAGGCTAAATTAAAAATTAAAAATTTAAAAAACTGTCCAGTAGCACGTTATAGACAAACTCATCAAGAAGGCATTTCATCCTTTGCCCATATCCTGCGTCTCTCCTCCAAATCACCTACACCCACCCCATCAACTCACCAAATAGGGTTTAAAATGCCTCTTATCTGCCACATAGTGTTGTTGTGAGGATAAACAGAGGGGAGAGGAAGTGTTTACACCACACTGAGCTCCTTGGGTGGACTATGAATGTAAAAATAAATAAAACAACTATTTCCAAAGAACAAGAACACGTCTGTACTTCATGAGCATCTATGGTATTTGCACAAGAGCACAACATCTTGCAAAGAATGTACCATCAAATACCTTTATGTTGTCTCAGTATGCATTAGGTCTATTTTTAGCTTACATTTAGAACTTGGACATTTCAAAGTTTGCCGAAGTATGTTCAGGTGGGAAATGAATCATGCCATCCTAATAATAAGCTTTGCATTTGTGGCTATTGTTGACTAGTATTTTTCCCCCTTCCCCTTCAGTAATCTCAGAGACGGTTGAATCAATCAATGAGCCATTGTTAGTATGCAAAATATCATGCAGATACTAAGTCATTTGGTATCTGTTTATGCATAAAGTATAGCAGGTCTGAGGAAGGACCTTCGCTTAGCAGTAGAGCACAAGATTTGCAATGCAAAAGAGGCAGGTTTCAGTCCCTGGCATCTGCAGTTAAAAGCTAAGTCCGGTCACATTCAGAGATAAGTGGTGTTGTGGCCAGACAATAGACATAACCATGTGATCTGGCAGCTGGCTGGGTCAGGGTTGGGCTGCTTGCAGATGATTGGCCAGCACCAGCAGGTAACGCTGGGGCAATAGTTAGGGGGTGGACCTGGCTGGCCAATGAGCACCAGCCAGGCCCACTCCCAGGGGAATAAATTGTGGCCCCACATGACCAGATCTCCCTCCCTCCCTTAAATTAATTGGCTTTACTTATGCTACGACAATGGACATTGTTGGCTGCCGTATTCAGGGCCGGGCAGGAATTCTTCCACTTGGCAAACTGATACTGGCCATTTGGTTTTCTTCTACCTCATAGCAAGCATCACAACTTTATGAGGTTAGGCATTGGGAAAGCCTTGGCTGGACTGGAGAGGAGGTTGTAGCCTCTGCCTGCCCCTTCTTGGGTAAGGGTATCCTGTTAAAAAGATCTGGGAGGAGTGGCTTCTGTCCAATGCCCAGGGCCATAGCACTCCTCTGACAGGGATCCCTCGGTGGGGACCCCAAGCTGAGTTTGCCCTTAGATGCACTCTCAGAAGGCAGGCTGGAGTGGAATACAGTGGTACCTCAGGTTACATATGCTTCAGGTTACATACGCTTCAGGTTACAGACTCCGCTAACCCAGAAATAGTACCTCGGGTTAAGAACTTTGCTTCAGGATGAAAACAGAAATTGTGCTCTGGCGGCGCAGCAGCAGCAGGAGGCCCCATTAGCTAAAGTGGTGCTTCAGGTTAAGAACAGTTTCAGGTTAAGAACGGACCTCCGGAACGAACTAAGTACTTAACCCGAGGTACCACTGTAATGTGGCTTCACCCAATGCCTATGCTAAACCGTTCACATCTATAACCAATAAAAGTTGTGGTCTCTTTTACCCTAAAACTATATGCTGTTGTCCTGTTTGGTTAATTGCTCTCTGGGAACTGTGGGGTCAGGGGATCTTGGCACGCAATGGAAAAGAATCTGCCCAAGTCTTGGGGAGCCACTTCAGGAACAGATAATACTGGGACAAACAGCCTGAATTGGAATGAGGCAGATTCACATTCATAGAATCATAGAATCATAGAGTTGGAAGAGACCACAAGGGCCATCAAGTCCAACCCCCTGCCAAGCAGGAAACACCACCAGAGCACTCCTGACATATGGTTGTCAAGCCTCTGCTTAAAGACCTCCAAAGAAGGAGACTCCACCACACTCCTTGGCAGCAAATTCCACTGTCGAACAGCTCTTACTGTCAGGAAGTTCTTCCTAATGTTTAGGTGGAATCTTTTTTCTTGTAGTTTGGATCCATTGCTCCGTGTCCGCTTCTCTAGAGCAGCAGAAAACAACCCTTTTCCCTCCTCTATGTGACATCCTTTTATATATTTGAACATGGCTATCATATCACCCCTTCTCCAGGCTAAACATGCCCAGCTCCCTTAGCCGTTCCTCATAAGGCATCGTTTCCAGGCCTTTGACCATTTTAGTTGCCCTCCTCTGGACACGTTCCAGTTTGTCAGTGTCCTTCTTGAACTGTGGTGCCCAGAACTGGACACAGTACTCCAGGTGAGGTCTGACCAGAGCAGAATACAGTGGCACTATTACTTCCCTTGATCTAGATGCTATACTCCTATTGATGCAGCCCAGAATTGCATTGGCTTTTTTAGCTGCCACGTCACACTGTTGGCTCATGTCAAGTTTGTGGTCAACCAAGACTCCTAGATCCTTTTCACATGTACTGCTCTCAAGCCAGGTGTCACCCATCTTGTATTTGTGCCTCTCATTTTTTTTGCCCAAGTGCAATACTTTACATTTCTCCCTGTTAAAATTCATCTTGTTTGTTTTGGCCCAGTTCTCTAATCTGTCACATTGCTTGCTGTCACTGCTGCCAAGCTTACTTTGAAATACGACTTTGGGGAAGGGCTGTAGCTCAGTGGTAGAGCATCTGTTTTGCATGCAGAAGGTCCCAGGTTCAGTCCCCAGCATCTCCAGGAAGGACTTGGAGAGATCCCAGGTAGAGCCCTGGAAAGCTGCTGTCTGTCAGTGAAGGCAGTTCTGAGTTAGAATCCCAATGTATGAAGAAGCTTTGTAATATCCTGTGATACACACAAAAACTTGCCAACACCCTTTTCCATGAACTCTGACACTTTTTCCAGAACACCTCTAGTAATAACCTTCCCTTCTGCTTGCAGGTCTTTGTCCCCAAGCAAATACGTGCAAGTATAGCTGAGGCAGGAACAGTTGATGGGCTTGTTGATCTTACTGTGAGTGTGGAAGTGGCATATGCATTCTCATTCCTTGCATACCAGGCAATATAGTGGTGATGATTGTAAGAGAAGGCTCCAGATCTGAGTGGAACAGAAAGTATTGCATTCCAGTCCTAAATATATTTACTTCAGAATAAAAGTATATAACCTTGCATACAGAGCAAACAGTATCCACAGCAAGGCTGTGCTCCTTCTCAACTTACTTGCCACAATGTTTAAAAGACAACTTCATATAAATTTTGTTGGCGTCCATCTGTCTCAGAAGACAATGCAAGTTCCCTTTCGGGAATTATAGGGGCAGAGCTACCCAAACTGTATAAAGATTTATTCATGTATGCGACTACAGTGGCAAGAATGCTATTTGCCGCAAAATGGAAAGAAGAAGTGCCGACAAAAGAAGAATGGATACCAAAAACTTATGGAATATGCAGAAATGGCAGAACTTACCAGAAAAGTAAGAAATCAAGACAACAAACTTTTAAATAAAAGAATTGAAATGGTTTATTGACTATTTACAAACAGGGTATAAACAGATAAGAACATTGGCAGGATTATTGTAATAACCTACAGTTTGATAAGAGTATATATTTAAAGTAGATGAATAAATGAATAAGTTAAATTAATTTGGAATATGCAGGAAATATAAAGAAATAAATTTAAGGAACCACAGAAAGAGGGGGAAGGAAGTCAAACTTTGAAATGTTAGAATGATTGCAAAACTATTGAAATGCATATAACTGAATATCATAAAAAAAATTAAGAAGAGGAGGAAAAGGAAGAGGAAGAGGAAGAGGAAGAGGAAGAGGAAGAGGAAGAGGAAGAAGAAGAAGAAGAAGAAGAAGAAGAAGAAGAAGAAGAAGACAATGCAGTGCACCTCCGCTGAAGAATCACAGCTCCTGAAGTGACCTCCCCAAGGAGCAAGTCTGAGCAGTGTGTATGGAAGTCTTCAATTAACTCTCAGTGACCTTTTCCTGAACTGGCTCCCTGTTGAGCTGGTTCTAACCATGTCTATGGCTCCACATAGAAGGTCACAGAAGGCTTAGAGGACACCAGCCAAGAAGCTGGACAGTAATGATACTGCTCTTGCGATTAGAGTTACCCCTAAGATCCTGACAACTCTAAAATCACTGGATTAGAGAAAGTGTGTTTGTGTGTGCTGCCCTGGTTCAATAAATAGGTATAACAAATAATAAACAAATAGGTGCCAAGGATCTACAGAAGCCCAGGGTGTCTCAAAAAGAACAAGTGGAGCCAGGGTCATTCCATGAGATGGACTGTCATGGGTGGCAGAATCCCACAGACCAGCACCCCACAGCCACCCACCCACCCCTGCCATCACCGCCGGAGTCATGCTGCAGCAACGTCTGGTGAACTCTCGCAATATCTCACTAGTTTCTGCCACCACACAACCTCAGAACCTTCAGTGGGGTGGTGGCACTGGGGCAGAACCTTTCTGTTTTGGCCTCAGGCAGAAAAATGGGACAAGCCACCCCTGAGTGGAGCTATTAAACACAGACAGAGAGAAGAACTGGGGACGGTCCTACCCTTTGGTGGCGTGAAGCTTCCACTTCGTGGTGCTGGGGAATGGGAAGCCACCACAAGCTGTTGGAGGGCAGAGTTGTGTGTGTCATGTGAGCTGCTCTGCTTCCTCTAGGCCAGGCATGGCCAAACTTGGCCCGATAGCTGTTTGGGGACTACAATTCCCATCATCCCTGACCACTGGTGCTGTTAGCTAGGGATGATGGGAGTTGTAGTCCCAAAACAGCTGGAGGGCCAAGTTTGGCCATGCCTGCTCTAGGCTAACCTACTGTCTTGGGTGCAGTGGAGAGTGTTGTACAGTGGTACCTCGGGTTACATACGCATCAGGTTACATACGCTTCAGGTTACAGACTCCGCTAACCCAGAAATAGTGCTTCAGGTTAAGAACTTTGCTTCAGGATGAGAACAGAAATCGTGCTCCGGTGGCACAGCAGCAGCAGGAGGCCCCATTAGCTAAAGTGGGGCTTCAGGTTAAGAACAGTTTCAGGTTAAGAACGGACCTCCGGAATGAATTAAGTACTTAACCCGAGGTACCACTGTACTGTCAAAACAAGATTCAACAGTCAGCCTGGTCAGCTTCTGCACATAAAATTAGAGTGGCCTCCATCTTTTTCTTTGCCTCAGGCAGAGAAAATGTTTTTCCCTGGGTGAAAATATGGGTGCATGTGACACATAGCTCCATTTCTGATAAGGTGGCTCATATTAGGCAGGGCTGACCTGAAAATGGACAGATGCAGAGGAGAGTTTGAAATGGCACCAACTTATCGCATCGGAAGTTCAGGCTCATGAATCTTGAATGAGTCTAAGAGGCTTAAAGCTCTTAATGCAGCCAGATCTGGGAGACTGGATTATCTCACCCATCCCCCCACCCAAATTTTTTTTGAAAGAGCTTGAAAAATGAATCCTTTAAATTTTTCATTTTCTGCCTGTTTATCCTGACTCACAACCACTGACAATCTTGCCCAGAGCTCAACAAGTCAAACTCATTAAGCAGGAGACAGACCTAGAGGCAATGCAGACAGGCACAAATAATAAGCAACCCTTGACGTCTGCTGTGTGGCTTTCACTGCATTACTATTTACATTAAAGGAGAAGAATGGAGTAGAAACAGTCCATGAATTCATTAAGGGTTAGAGATCAGGCACTGGTTTCTAATCATTGGAAGGGTGAAATGCGGGAATGATTCCCTAAGAACAATTCAGGAGATGAAAGAAACGGTTTCGTTGCAAAATTAAGCAGGGTGGAAAGACTGGGGGAGTGCCACAGGATGGAGTCAGCTTCACCTCTCAATGAGAATCAACATTCTTCTTTACCACTTCTTCAAGACACTGCTAGATTTAGCATTCATATAATCATGGAATTGGAAGTGACCTCCAAAACAGTCTAGACCCTGTGACACCCATGGGATCAGTGGTGCCCATAGATCATCTGACGCCCCACACCTGCAGACCTTCCAAGTGTCCCTATTTCCCAGGGATGTCCCTGATTTAGAGAAGCCGTCTGGGTTTCTGATTTGATCCTGGAATATCCCACTTTTCCTTAGGGTGTCCCTATTTTCTTTGGAGAAATGTTGGAGGCTATGGAATTATCCGACCCCCCAAGCCATCTAAAGGTAATCCCGTATAGGGAAGTGGGGTTTTTTTAATGTTTCATGTTTAATTATGCTTTTATATATGTTAGAAGCTGCCCAGGGTGGCTGGGGCAACCCTCTAAGATGTGTGGGGTATAAAAAGTAAAATTATCATTATGGAATGGGAATTCTCTATTTTCATCGGAGAAATGTTGGAGGGTATGCACCAGTTCCATCACTCCCTTCTTGGTCATGACATGGTGAGGGTGACTACCTCTTTTTCACCTGAAAAATGCGTAGATCTGAGGAAGGAAATTGGAAGAGTGCCGCTCTCCCACTTCCTTTTTCACCTCTATGTGCTTTTCACGGATCAAATCGACACATGAGCAACTGAATCAAAGGGGGGTGACTGAAAGGGTATTTATGTTACGTATTAAATTCCTATCCTGCCCTTCCTCACAAAGGAGCCCAGGGTGGCAATGAGTAAAAGAGCAAAGCAATTAAAAAAAAAAAGTTGAATTATTTTAAAACAGTCCAATATTCCAGGTAAGTGTGTATTAGGCCTGTAATATTAGCACAGGAATGTGAGCTGTGTTTGCAGTCATGTGATCAACATGAGACGACATGCAATCTTTTGCCCTTCAGATGTCAACTTCCATCACCCTTAGCATTGGTCATGCTAGCTGGGGTTCTAGGAAGAGGAAGCAGGCATAACAGTGGGTAAGATAGCTGGCAAAACAAAACCTGAGCAAGGAAGAGAGCCATGTAGAATAGGTAATAATAATAATAATAATAATAATAATAATAATAATAATAATAATAATATAAAAATATTAAATGTTAAATGTTAAATATTAAAAGCTTCCCTAAACAGGGCTGTCTTCAGGTGTCTTCTAAAGGTAAGGTAAGAGGTTCCACAGCAGCTGTGATTATTTTAAAGCAGGGATGGGGAGTCCGTGGGTCTCTGGATGCTGCTGGACTCCTTATTTCCCCATCAGTGCCAATCAGTTCTCAGGATCTTACTAAATCAAAATAAAACAAGAATTTCTCTTTTTTGTTCTCAGTCAGCCGCTGGAAATGTGCGGAAAGAGACGCCGCAAGTGGAATGTGAATCTGATACATGTTTCCTGTGAATGGCGAGAGACTGTTATGCTTTGACCTTGTGATAGCTGAAAGGGTGGTGTTAGCCTGAGGAAAATCTTGCACTAAGAACAAGCTTTGACATTTTGGATTTTGACCAAATAAAACCCACATAGTGCTAAACTGAACAAAACTACATTGCATTGCCTGAAAGACAGTCAAGGCTGAATGCTGTGGACCTTTGCAGTGGAACATCCATGAGGACCTGCCTGGTTTGTGGCACACTTGTCCTTCTAGCCAGCCATTCTTTGGCCAGGTTAGACACAAGAACAGTGGCCATGCTGGTAGTAAACCAACAGATTCCAAAATGATTCAGCTAGTTGTTGACTACCTTAGGCAGTGGAGGCTGGTCTATTAGGGCGAATGGGGCACTGCCCCCACCAATCCTAGTCTGCACTCTTCATTCCACCACCTGCTTGCCTTCCCAATGCTATCTTTAGGCCAAATAGGCAGCCGCCTGGGGTGCAGACCTTAGATGGGCACACAGTACCAACCTTAGAGAGGCATTAGTATGTTTAGTATATTTGCAAAGGAAAAGGCACACAAAATGAGATTTTGACATGGCCAAAATTGAAAATTTAAGAGACTTAAATTTTAACCTCACCATTCATAAGATTATTCGTAATGATTTGTGTGCTCAAACAGCTTCTTTTGTATTTGAGAAAGGTAATCAAAGATTGTTGTCTTACTTATTCTTGAAATTTAAAACAGATTTCTTTTTTACAAAACATCTGCATTTGAACATTGAAGTAAGCCATTTTTCGCAGGAGGTGCAAGTAGCTAGCCTTGCCTAGGGTGCAAAATAGCCTGGCACTGGCACTGGACGTTGACCACTGTGAGAACAGGGTGCTGTGCTGAAGACGCCTTTGGCCTCATCCAGACAGGTGTTTCTTGTGCTCTTATGAGGCAGGGAGCAGAAGTGAGGTGTTGGAAGAGGGAGCTGAGCATGTCATGTGGCCTAAGTCATGTGGGAAACTGGCAGGTGCATTGAATCCTAGCCCCCGCCCATCAGCTGTTGCCACCGACTGATTGACAGGTGGGTGTGGCTTTGGTCTCATGAGCCAAACTGGACCCCTTAGTGAGTTCTAACATAATTTAGATGGAACCCAGGGATAACCTTTTCTTTCTTAAAGCAGGCTTTCTCTGACTTTGACTATCTGCACGAAAGTGAAAAATTCAATAGGCAAAGGTTGCCTCAGTCAGCTTAACATGAAATATTAATATTCTGCTCAGATCAGCTTGTTGAAATCTAAGCAATTTTACTGCTTGACTTGAATTAAATCTGAATGTTCAGCTTGAACTTGCCTCTGTCTCTACAATAGCCATTTAATTTTTTATCAATATTTATATTTCTTTCTATTAAATCACTAATGCACTGCCCTTTCACCCCAAGACCTGCCATGGAATGGCCCTTATCTTTTATTAAAGCAAAACTTTCTTTCCCCTCCCAAAAAATTGCTGGCATCTAGTTTTACAGCAATTTTATTTGCCTTGCTTTGATTACGTGATTATCTTAATTGTCAGTCTCTGCAGAGGAAGCTGAAAGGAGTTGATAAGGTCTTTGTGGGGAGTACTTTGGGCCAGGACTGGTTCTGCGAAAGGGGAACGTGGAAGGACATCTCATTAACTATTCAAGCAGATGGATAAATATAATTTTATCATCTCTGGATTGATTCTTCCATGAACAGCCCTCTTAAAAGTCAACCTGTATAAACGGAACTCTTTTTTCTAATGAATTTAACAATGGGTTTCATGAGAACTTTGTGGAAATAAAATGAAAACGAGGAATGACTAATCAGAGGTCGAGACCCCAAATAATTCTTCACAGGTTGGCCAAAAAGGCAGTCTTATTTCCTGTGCAAGAGCAGAACAGAAAAGATTTTTTTCACACCTCGAAGGGTATTTTGGTAAAATACAACCTGAGTCAATATTCTGAGACAAAGGTGATCAAGCGCTTTCTGCTTCAACAATGATTCTCTGCCAAAGCTTCGCCAGAGCCACTTCTCGACCTGTCTCTGCCTTCTGTGTGGTTACTGCGTAGAGAACTTCCAGCAGAGGTGGCTGGAAATAAAGTTTGGGATTTGTCAATAATGGCAAAAAACAACATCTTATTTAAGAGCAAGAATAGCAACCACAAAGCCTAGGGCTTGCCGATCGGAAGGTCGGCGGTTCAAATCCCCGTTGCTCAGTCCCTGCTCCAGCCAACCTAGCAGTTCGAAAGCACGTCAAATTGCAAGTAGATAAATAGGTACCACTCTGGCGGGAAGGTAAACGGCATTTCTGTGTGCTGCTCTGGTTCACCAGAAGTGGCTTAGTCATGCTGGCCACATGACCCGGAAGCTGTTCGCCGGCTCCCTCGGCCAGTAAAGCAAGATGAGCGACGCAACCCCAGAGTCGTCCGTGACTGGACCTAACGGTCAGGGGTCCCTTTACCTATATGGAAACAAATTCTAGGAAAATTAGTTGCCCTTTATAAAATATTGCCAGTAATATAGTTACCTCCCACAAACACAAATTCAAGTAGGGTTTGTGGGGGGGGGGTGTTAGAAGAAATATGGGGCCAAATTCACTCACCTGGTTCCGTTCGTGGAAGCACAAGGACTTCCACTAATGCAGTGGGGCTCCCCGGCCCCCACTTCCCTGTCAAGTACCTCTGATAAATCCACTCTGTGGGGTTGGGAGAACCCTGAGAACAGTGCATGGGAAGGAGAAAGGGCTTGCCTCATTCTCTCAGGCAAGCAGAAACGCTAATGGAACACTTTCCTAAGCACTATTGTAAATTCCACCCACTGTAATTTTACATTCCTTTACATTTGTTTGTATAATATTATGATACAGAGTGAATTTTCTTTAGAGTGTGGCTGTGTTTAGGCATACATCATCTTTCAAAAAGTGCAAATTGCAAATGGAATCACACACACACCCCATTTCTACATGAAGCATTATGCTATAAAGTCCTCCATAAAACACAACACGCCCATTTCTAGGCAAGCACTCAATCTCCCTACCCCAAACCATATCAGAAGAGGTGAGGAAGTTCAAGTTGTATCCAGCATTATTCATACTCAGAAGAGACCCACTGAAATTCATGGACATTGCTAACTTAGGTCCCTTAATTTCAAAGGATCTACTTTGAATAAAACATAGTAAGTCTATTATGCCTGTCTCCTTTGGAATGCTACCTGTCCCACAACCTCAGAACTATTGTTCTGTATCAGGGATGGATAGACCATGGCCTTCAGATGTTGCCAGACTACAATTCCCATCATCTTTGACCACTGGCCATCTTGGTTGAGGCAAATGGGAATTAGAGTCCAACAGCATCTGGAGAGTACAGGTTCATAGTGCATCTTTAGAAAATTTATTTTCAACATAAAAAAAAACCCAGTCTGCGATTTAGATGTTGATATGGATTACAGACAACCATACCAAACCCACATTTTTTTTCTCTGAAATTAAATTGGACCTGATCCAAGAAATGAGCATAAAAAATATAAACACACAAACACACGCCTGAAGGAAATTGCTGTCTAGCCTCATTCTGAAGTGACTTCAGTATTGCAAACGAGCATTAGGTTTCCATCTGTGGCAAAGAGGAAATGAATTGCATCAAGCAGTTTGAGAAAGTTTGCTTTGTTTCCTTGCCTTTACCTCCAAGTGCAGCTGAAATTACTGTTTTCCAATCTATCTGTTCTCTCATTCTCCTTCCATTCCTTCCTCCTCCCCCATCTCTGGGTACCAGTGCAATAATTGCATCTTTCCACATATTGCAAAAGTGCCCCCCATGTGAAAATGATTATCATTTGATATAAATCTTCATTAACAACATGGGGTTGTTTCTCTGTGTGATTCACCTTCTAAAGCCCTGTATTGTTTGCAGGCTACTTGGCCGAACAATTTTATCAGTGCCTTGCTACACACCAACAGTGAAAACATTGTTTGAGTTCCAGGCCTGCGGTGTTAAACACATACCCTAAAGCTCAGGTTGGGAACCTCAGACTAATTTCATGTGGCCTGCAGAGATGAATTGGTGGGTGCTGGTGGGTGGGGGAGAGAATGGTATGGGGTGACACAGACAGAGAAAAGCCTACACAATTTTGCAGTGTTACAAACACCACCACTGACTCTGCTCCACCTGCAATTGGCTCTAGCTCCACCCACCATCAGCTATCCCCCCGCATTTAATTTTTCCATTGGTCAACAGCCCTTCATACCCTAAAGACATGGGACACAATCCACTGGGAAGTTTTCCTCAGCAAAACCTCCCTCTGCACAAACATACACACCTGTGGGGTATAGAATCATTAATGAGAAGCAATGCCTACTTGAGAATTTATTAAGACAGGCATCAGCTGGGAAAACTTGAATCCCCTTTATCTGAAGCTCATGCAAAGTCAAAGACATCGAAGTTTGTTTCACTGAAGTAGAAGCTACTCAGTAGGGAAAGATCATTATAAGCATTCCTATGCAGTTAGGAACCATCTACATCTGCCACACACCTAAAACTGATTCATATTTCACCTAAGCGTTTGTCTACAACAATATTTCCTGTCATGAATTGGATGCTGATTTTATTGTATGCTAATAAAACACTTGATACGGGAAGACTCCAGAGTCAGTAAGGGCCTAATGATACACATCTTAAACAGGACTATGCACCAGATTTGACTGAGACCTGAATTCAAAGCCCAATTGGGCCTATTCGGTGGGATCCAGGCCTCATTCAAGTTGGGTTGAGACAGCCCTGAATCGCTGCAGGTCAGGCTGAGCAGCCCAGATCCAACTGGGGCTATCAGGGGGTGGGACGTCAGGTGGGAAGGAGAGGCAGGCATAAGCAAGAATAAGGTGAAAGCACAAAAAAGGAAAAATCTTCTGGACATCTTCACAGGATAAAGTGAGGGGTGCTGTCAAGAGTGATTCCCAGCCAAAGAAATGCACATGGCAACTCTTTATTGTCAAAGGTAATACTTACAGTCACTTCCACAGCTCTGGATATCTACATGCACAAATGTGGTGTCTAGGTAGCTATTCCAAGGAGTCTCAAAGCGGCTAACAATCTCCTTTCCCTTCCTCCCCCACAACAAACACTCTGTGAGGTGAGTGGGGCTGAGAGACTTCAGAGAAGTGTGACTAGCCCAAGGTCACCCAGCAGCTGCATGTGGAGGAGCGGAGAAGCGAACCCGGTTCACCAGATCACCTCTCTTAACCACTACACCACACTGGCTGTAGTGCAGGAGAGGGTAGGGAAGCACCTGGCCCTTCACTTGCCTCACTTGCCTCTTTCTCCTCTTCCTCCATCCCATCCTTGTGGTCTACCCTCCAGGTCTGGAGCTTCCCGTGCCTCTGACTCTTGCCTCCTGGCTGGAATAGCTCCCCACAAATCACTGAGCCCCTCTCCCGAGTCCAGCTCCTCTTCCCCCAGTGTATACACATCAGTGCCCTGTTAAGCAGGAGGCTCTAATACTGCACAGTCATGGTGCAGCCCCGACCAACCATATTTTTAAACCCTATTTTAACTGTTGTGTTATATTTAAAAACCCTTAACCCTTGATTCAGGGACATCTCCGGGGATGGAGGCTGGACCCCATGGTGGCACAGGGTGAATCAGCCCAATCCTGGAGCCACAGGGTAGATCACAAGCAGCTCTATGTGGCACTTGATCCAGTATCAGGGGTAACCCTTCTTTTCCTTCCACAGCTGCTCTGAAAAAAATAAAATGCAGAGAGGAGGAATTCAAAAAATAGCTATCATTAAAACAACAACAACAAAAACCCCTCTCATTGGCAGCAATGTGTAGTATCCAATATGAAGAAATTGTGATAATCCAGTCTAATCCCAATCACCTCGGGAGAACCTATACAGTGGTACCTCAGGTTACAGACACCTTGGGTTACAGACACTTCAGGTTACAAACTCCTCTAACCCGGAAGTAGTACCTCGGGTTGAGAACTTTACCTCAGGATGAGAATGGAAATTGCATGCCAGCAGCACAGTGGCAGCGAGAGGCCCCATTAGCTAAAGTGGTCCCTCAGCTTAAGAACGGTTTCAGGTTAAGAACGGACCTCCAGAACAAATTAAATTCATAACCAGAGCTACCACTGTACTGTGTTCACAGAAACAATATTTTCCAGAATCAATCCATGCCTGGCTATAGGGCTTAATTCAAGAGGTAGGGTGCACACAGAACTTCTTCTGAGCACTACTTCTGTGCCAGACTATGTGCTGGCAACCAGCGCTGTATATATATGCTGACTAATACCTAACTCCATGGTTCAAATGCAAGCTCCAGTGGTAAAATCCTATCTATATGGTCTACTGAGGACCAAGTCCCACAGGATTAAATGGAACTCCCAGGTAACCGGGTATAGGATTGCACCCCTAATTCTCTGCAGTAAAGCAGCGGCAAACGTTGCTTCATGAAATATGTTTGCTGCCAGCTTCTGGAAGTTTAATTTCTGGAGATTTAATGCTTGTATACATTTTAGACAATTCCTTGAAGAACTCCAAGTTATTGTTTTTAGAGTGCACTGTTATGCCCGACAGATAGAAAAAGCATCTTATTTCTTGGTTTGTCATCTATTCCTTACAGCTGCAATTCCTCTTGTTGAGTGGGTGGAGTTAGTAGTGTGCTGTAACCACTATGGCAAATAAGAAATATTGGAATCTGAATATTAAAACTTTACTTCAGTTGCACAGGGAAATAATTACTGGTAGTGGGTTCCAGTGGCTGGGTTTCACACCACCTAGGTTGAAAGTTTTCCCGTGAAGCAATCAAAGTGTCACCGAAGCAATTTCTCTGCCTTTCCATTTTCTATCAGTCTGATGTCACAAGCTAATGGACTTCCTATTTTTCTGCAAATAGCACTTCCAAATGTAGAGGCGGCCATAAGGGATCTTCTTGAAATGCTTAAGTGACTCCCAACATCAGTTTAATTGGACTTGTCAATGGTGAATGTTTCTAGAGGCCTGTTCCACAATGGGCTGGGTGGTGTTCCCATCAGAAATGTCAAGCCATGTGGTTCCTCTCAGTTCATTTCCCAAGCTACAATTTGTCTTCTAATACACTGACTCTACCCCTTCATGGATCACTGCCTTGCCGTGGCGAAGGGGCTTGAAGAACTCAGAGAAGCTATGAACTATGCCGAGCAGGGCACCCAAGATGAACAGGTCATAGTGGAGAGTTTTGACCAAACGTGATCCACCTGGAGGAGGAACCGGCAAGCCACTCCAGTATCCCTGCCAAGAAAACTCCATGGACAAAGACAACAGGCATATAAAAGTTATGACGCTGGAAGATGAGCCCCTCAGGTCGGAAGGAAATCTCTATGTGGAAATCTCTATGTGGGACAAGAAGCTACAGTTAGAACTGGATATGGAACAACTGACTGGTTCAAAATTGGGAAAGGAGTACGACAAGGCTGCATTTTATCTCCCTGCTTATTTAACTTATTTAACTTATATGCAGAATTCATCATGCGAAAGGCTGGGCTGGATGAATCCCTAGCCGGAATTAAGATTGCCGGAAGAAATATCAACAACCTCAGATATGCAGATGACACAACCTTGATGGCAGAAAGTGAGGAGGAATTAAAGAACCTTTTATTGAGGGTGAAAGAGGAGAGTGCAAAATATGGTCTGAAGCTCAACATCAAAAAAACGAAGATCATGGCTACTGGTCCCATCACCTCCTGGCAAATAGAAGGGGAAGAAATGGAGGCAGTGAGAGATTTTACTTTCTTGGGCTCCATGATCACTGCAGATGGTGACAGCAGCCACGAAATTAAAAGACGCCTGCTTCTTGGGAGAAGGGCAATGACAGGCCTAGACAGCATCTTGAGAAGTAGAGACATCACCTTGCCAACAAAAGTCCGTATAGTTAAAGCTATGGTTTTCCCAGTAGTGATGTATGGAAGTGAGAGCTGGACCATAAAGAAGGCTGATCGCCGAAGAATTGATGCTTTTGAATTATGGTGCTGGAGGAGACTCTTGAGAGTCCCATGGACTGCAAGAAGATCAAACCTCTCCATTCTGAAGGAAATCAGCCCTGAGTGCTCACTGGAAGGACAGATTGTGAAGCTGAGGCTCCAGTACTTTGGCCACCTCATGAGAAGAGAAGACTCCCTGGAGAAGACCCTGATGTTGGGAAAGATGGAGGGCACAAGGAGAAGGGGGCGACAGAGGACGAGATGGTTGGATAGTGTTTTCGAGGTTACCAGCATGAGTCTGACCAAGCTGCGGGGGGCAGTGGAGGACAGGAGTGCCTGGCGTTCTCTGGTCCATGGGGTCACGAAGAGTCGGACACGACTAAACGACTAAACAACAACAACACACTGACTCTAAATTGTCTACCTACTTTATTTCACACACAAACAGACTGAGAAAGAGACTGAGAAAAGAGAGCTAAGTTCAGTTCTTGGTTTGGGTTCTTACAGTCCATCACAGAAAACAATTAGAATTCATCTGGGTGACCAAAGTTTGTATTAAACTCAAGTTTTGGTTATCATTTTCATGCATATATATCCCAGGAAAAACGAGTCTGGGCGATGTCCAGCTTCACTATCATAAGGAGATTTCACTACGCAGTAGAACTTTCTCACTCTCTCCTCTCCTCACATACCTCCTGTGCATCCCATAGATCTGCTCTGAGGGGCTGTAGAGTGGAACCCGGAACTGATTTAGGGGGGGGTGGCAGGTCTACAGGAATAGGAGAGGGTGAAGAAGTGCCATTGCACAACTTCAGATGCTAGTAGAACTCTTTAGAATAGATGGTGGGTGGTGTGAACTGCTCTGGGAACTTTGGATGATATATATGTCCCCTCATTACTCATTTTTTCCACTGGAGTAATACGGATAAGTCCAATTAATAGAACGGCACTACCCTTTCCCCTTGTGGCTCTGTAGACATGCAGGAGAATCCGATGCTAGTCATACTCAGAGTAGACCCACTGAAATCCATGGGCTTAAGTTAATAGTCATGGGACCCATTTATTTCAATGGATCTGCTCTGAGACCACCCAAAGTTTTTGCTGTTGCTGTTCCTATTGTTGTTTTCATACATGCATTTGGTAAATTGCTAAAACTGGCTTGTCTCATTTAGGCTCTTCCATGGGTAGCTCATATGATTTTTTCCTTCTTGAGCCCTGCAGGGAGATTTAAAAAACACATTTCTTCCTATCTGCTTTTAGTTGCTGGCTACTTGTTTCTGGGGGGGGGGGGCGTTCGTGGTTGTTTTGCTGCTGTTTTATTACTGGATTCTGGTGTTTGCTCTCAGCCTTGGTTTTTCAATTGAATTGGGGTTTTTTATTATTATTAAAAAAACGCACCATAAATCAAAACAGCATCATGAGCTGCATTGAAACTCTTTTGGGTTGAAGGCTGAGTATTAATTGAGTAAATAAATAAATAAACAGGCTGAGGTTGCTCCAGCTTTGATATATACAAAGTCATATGCTCAACACATGGCAACTCTCAGCTTCTGGGAGTGGATAATGGCATTGTTTGCAAACCCTCCAACATTTCTCCAGCAAAAATAGGGACATCCTATTCCATTATAATAATCAGGGCTTTTTCCCAGCCAGAACTCACTTCCGGCACCTCTCAGGTGGGCGCCATCGGAATTATAAGAGAACAAGGGAGGTTTTTCATGGAGAGTTCCGATACCTGGATTGCCCCGGCCACTCCGGGTGGCTTCCGACATATATAAAAACATAATGAAACTTGAAACATTGAAAAACTTTCAATGAATATAGGAACATCCTAAGGAAAAGTTAGGGACGCGGGTGGCACTGTGGGTTAAACCACAGAGCCTAGGACTTGCTGATCAGAAGGTCGGTGGTTCGAATCCCCGCAACGGGGTGAGCTCCCGTTGCTCGATCCCTGCTCCTGCCAACCTAGCAGTTCGAAAGCACGTCAAAGTGCAAGTAGATAAATAGGTACCGCTCCAGCGGGAAGGTAAATGGCGTTTGTGTGCGCTGCTCTGGTTCGCCAGAAGCAGCTTAGTCATGCTGGCCACATGACCCGGAAGCTGTACGCCGGCTCCCTCAGCCAACAAAGCGAGATGAGCACCGCAACCCCAGAGTCGTCCGCAACTGGACCTAATGGTCAGGGGTCCCTTTACCTTTACCTTTAAGGAAAAGCAGGACATTCCAGGACCAAAACAGAAACCGGGGTGGCTTCTGTAAATCAGAGACTGTCCCTGGAAAATAGGGACACTTGGAGGGCCTGCACACATATAGCAACCGCTAGGCATACAGTTGTTTATTTTTTCATGGGTGGGAAGGAAATCCAGTTCCCCAGCTCTGATCTAGATTAATTGCAGGCAACATTCTCTCTAATGCCAGTCATTATTTATTGCTTCTTTACTGCATTTAAATCCCCCTTTTCTTTCCTCCAAGGATCTCATGGTTTTCTCCTGAGAGGCAGTAACTTGCTTCATGGCCAAGTGGGGATTTGATACAATCTGCTAATTTTCCCTTCGTGGACCACTAGGGATTCGAACCCTGGTCTCCCAAGTGCTAGTCTGGCACTCTATCTACTCCACTACACTGGCTGTCATTGGGGGATGGGGGTGGAGATTACCAGAAACATGGGAACTTTCTTCCCAACTGCAAATTTGGGTGGAACTGCTATGAGGAAAAATAATCTTATTCTGTACGAACTTGTCCCCTTTCCCCCTCTGTAGAAAAGGACTTTTTTTTAACCAGCTGTGCTGCAATCCCTTTCTAAGAACAGCAGTGGCTGTATTCCTAGATTAGGTAAAGGTAAAGGGACCCCTGACCGTTAGGTCCAGTCGCAAATGACTCTAGGGTTGCGGCACTCATCTCGCTTTATTGACCGAGGGAGCTAGCGTACAGCTTCCAGGTCATGTGGCCAGCATGACTAAGCCGCTTCTGGTGAACCAGAGCAGCGCATGGAAACGCCATTTACCTTCCTGCCGCAGCAGTACCTATTTATCTACCTGCACTTTGACGTGCTTTTGAACTGCCAGGTTGGCTGGAGCAGGGACCAAGCAACGGGAGCTCACCCCGTCACGGGGATTTGAACCCCCGACCTTCTGATTGGCAAGCCCTAGGCTCTGTGGTTTAGACCACAGTGCCACCCACATCCCTAGATTCGCCTTCTCCAACTTGATGCACTGCAGGAATTTTGAACTACAATTCCCATCACCCCAGCCAGCATAGCCAGGCTGTTCCAGGCTGATGGAAGCTGTGAGCCAAAACATTTGGAAGACACCAGGATGGGGGGAGGGGGGCGCTGTCATACATTTACACAATACAATAAGCAGGAAATGAAAGGGCGGCGGATACGTCGAAATTCACCATTGGTTTCTCCAGGTGTGAAATAACCTGGAGGAATGAGCTGGGTAGAATCAATAATGTAATAAAACTGAAATGAGTGAGAAAGTAAATGCATTGTGTTCTCTCTGGGCATCAGGTAGATATAGATGGAAGTTTAACGGAGGTTATTTGCAGGAGCAAATGATGCAGACCTCATGTGGGCAATGAATTTGTTGCCCATCCCAGGAATTAAGAATAGGAATGGGCAGTCCCTGTCTGATACAATACAAAATTAATTTAGATCTGCTGGGTTTTTGTTGGAGAACATGAAGGCTCTCTCTGCACCAGACATTTATAATGGCATCACCAACCTTTATCTCATTTTCTGCAGAGAATTCACATGTGATGCAACAAGTAAATCAGTGCTGTCCAGTCTCTTCCCTGTATTTCTTCTACCGCCTTTTCTCACAATACAGAACGTCCAACTTTTTCATAAGGCCAAAGCAGTGCAATCTCTGCATGTCAAGAAGTACCCACTGGTAATTCTTTGGACTTTTATCTTCCATGAGTGCAGTGAGATTCAGAGTTTGGGTGAGCAGACTTCAGCCTTGTTGGATCTAGGTTGTTGTTGTTGTTGTTGTTTACTAAAACTTCAAGACCTACCTGCCAGTGCCAGGTGCAAAAGACAAACAGTTCAAATTAAATAATGTAATGTATCCAAGTACAAGATGGCTTTAAAGCAAGATTAGAAAAATTCCTGAAAGATACGGCTATCAAGATCTACTAACCAGGTTTGCCATGTTCTACCACCACTATCAGAGGTGGGGTAAATTCATTTTTTTATAATAATAAACACTTTTGTAAATAACATTGTTTTATACTGTTGGTGTTGTTTTAAATCTTCGTATTTGTATGTTTTTCACAATTGTAAGTTGCTTTGAAATATTCAAGGTAGTAAGTGATGGATAAAGGTAAATAGTAACAATATCAGTTTGCTGGGAATAGCAAGTGGTGGAGAGTGCTATTCAGAGCCAGCTCTGCTATTAGGCAGACTGAGGCGGCTGCCTTGGGTAGCAGAAGCCCCCAAGACAGCAGCCACATGGGCATCCCACCTGTGCCAACACCAATGGCACAGAAGCAGCGCCAGTATCAGTGCCAAATTCAGCCCAAATCACAGAAGGTCTTGCAAAGCATTAAAGACATTACACAATTTCTCATGGTCAATTCTCTGCCAGTGACAGAGGCAGCAGGGCAGGTGATACAACAGTGGTGGCAGCAGGTATGGTGGCAGCAGGAAAAGGTGGCACTTCCTGTTCCCTGGTGCTATTGAATTCTGGTCCTGCTTGCAGACTTCCCATAGGCATCTGGCTGGCCACTGTGCAAAAAGGATGCGGGACTAAAGGGGCCTTTGGCCTTTGGCCTGATGCTGCAGGCCTCTTGTCGGACCCTTGGCTGAAATGAAACTTTGAACAGCAAGAAGCAACATGTCAGCTAATAATATAATGACAATATTTTTATAACACTATACTGTTTCAAAATTCATAAACAGAAGGCATATTATATGGGCATGGAGTCACAAATTAATAAAAATCGAACAAATGTTCAATGGATAGGAATGGTAGGCGTGGTAAGTCACTGTCAAAGATCACTGAAATGGAGGCAAAATGCCTTTCCACAGTCAATATCCTACAAACGTGAGAAGATGGGTGCTCGGAATGTTGCAATAGGGTGCTCCAAGCACAGCAGCAGACAGAACAGTTCTCCCAGGATAATGAACTGTTTTAATGAGTAATTCTTCATCAGCAAATTAATTGTCCCCAAAGGTAATAATAATAATAATAATAATAATAATAATAATAATAATAAATTAAATAAATTTTATTTATATCCCGCCCTCCCCAGCCGAAGCCGGGCTCAGGGCGGCTAACAACACTAAAACAGTGCAACATTATAAAAATTAATTAAAATCAAAATTGATGGCAACCATAAACTAAAGTTTTGTAAAGATTGCCAAAGGAGGGAGTCAGGCTGCGCCCTGACCAAAGGCCTAGTGGAACAGCTCTGTCTTGCAGGCCCTGCGGAAAGATGTCAAGTCCTGCAGGGCCCTTGTCTCTTGTGACAGAGCGTTCCACCAGGTTGGAGCCGAAGCTGAAAAAGCCCTGGCTCTAGTTGAGGGCAGCCTAACCTCTCTGTGGCCTGGGACCTTCAAGATGTTTTTATTTGAAGACCGTAAGTTCCTCTGTGGGGCATACCAGGAGAGGCGGTCCCGTAGGTACGAGGGTCCTAGGCCGTATAGGGCTTTGAAGGTTAAAACCAGCACCTTAAACCTGATCCTGTACCGGGAGCCAGTGCAGCTGGTATAGCACCGGATGAATGTGATCTCGCAGCGAAGACCCCGTAAGGAGTCTCGCTGCGGTATTCTGCACCCGCTGGAGTTTCTGGGTCAGTCTCAAGGGCAGCCCCACGTAGAGCGAGTTACAATAATCCAGTCTGGAGGTGACCGTCACATGGATCACAGTGGCTAGGTCAGGGCAAGAGAGGTAAGGAGTCAACTGCTTAGCTTGGCGGAGATGAAAAAATGCCGCCTTTGTTATAGCTGCAATCTGCGCCTCCAAATAGCCATGGATCAACAATCACTTAAAAGTGTAGGAAGCTGCAACTTTGTCAGCAATAATTTTGCCTTCACTGTTCATCTGTCTTTCATGATAGCCCAACTTAAAATTCAGAAGAAAGAACATTGCAGTGGGAGAAGTCAAATTAGGATAATTTGTACAGAGGAAGCAAGAAAGACATTTTAATTACTTAAACTGACGCTGCAGTTAGGTACCGTATTTTTCGCCCTATAGGACGCACTTTTTCCCCTCCAAAAATGAAGGGGAAATCTGGGTGCATCCTATGGGGCGACCCCTCTCGCTCTCCAGGCTTCAGGAACACATCCGCAGCCTAAGCAGCCCTGCGGGACCTCCCGCAGGGCTGTCTATGCTGCAGATAGCAGTCTGCCGCCTGGCGCGAGGGGCGCCCTGAAGCAGAGCGCCCCACCCACCGGACAGACATCCGCAGCGTGTTGGAGCCCTGCGGGAGTTTCCCGCAGGGCTCCCCGCGCTGCGGATAACAGCCTGCCGCCCGGCGCGAGAAGCGCCCTGAAGCAGAGCGCCCCGCCCGCCGGACAGACATCAGCCAGCCCCACAAGCTCGGGGGACAGCAAGGAGGCGCAGCGCCGCCATCCCGCTGTTCCTCGACCTGGTTCGGTTTCCCCAACCTGCTTTTGGGGGGAAATAAAGGAAAAAATTTTTTCTTTATTTCCCCCCAAAAAAACTAGGTGCGTCCTATGGGACGGAGCGTCCTATGGGATGAAAAATACGGTAAATCTACACTTTCCTCCCTCCCTTTCTTTTAAAAGAGTGACATTCCTCGGTCTTCTATGGCCATTTGCTAATTAACAGTACAAGACAACTAGGTAAGCCATGATGTATTAGTACTGATAAAAATCAGTTGAAGAAATTAATCTCACCAAATTCCACATAGAAGTCATGATTTCAAGTTGGCCAATGAAAAACAAATGTCAAGTGCATGCACACATACAGTATCCGTGTGGAAAAACGACAAAGAACTTCAGATTTTGATGTTTAAAATTAAAAACATCAGTCACTATGTCTATCAGGGTAACACGGTGCAATTATAATGTTGACACCACATTGATCTTGGTGTGAGTATTCTTTGAGGATTTTCTTTCCTAATAAATGTTAGCTTATCTGATGGGAATTTCATTTCTTGCCCATGTTCAGTTTATTACTATTATTATTTATGTTTCTGTCATAGAACCCTATGTTGTTTCAAAAATCAGAATACCATTATCTGTTCTTTGCAAACATAAAACTACCAGTGTGTTGAAAATTGAGACATCTAGAAATGTGCCATTAAGCTGATGGCTATGTTTGGTTTTCAACAAATTATCTTAATTTGCCTCTCTAAATCCTCTGTTATGAGTAAATAGGTTAAATATCTATCAAATCTCTTCAGTGTCAGTATCCAACACGAGGCTAGGCACTCTTTGAAACAGGCTAGTAAATGAAATAGGCATTTGGTCTGATGCGCAACAGCAGCTCGTATGGTTTTCTCCAGTGATACTTTATATTTTTATCTCTGATATTTGATAGCAGTTCATAGACTCTGTTATGGGATATTATTACATGCCACCCAATCTCCTCCAGGGGTTACAAGGTTTGGTTTTCTTAGCATGAGAGTGGAGACTGTGATGTCTTTAGGAAATATGGTTTTATTTACAAATATATACACCCCGAGCATTGTCCAGCACAGAGAAGCACAAAGCAGGACATGTCTCTGTGTCCCCAGCGTGCAGCCTTCTTTCCAGCTCACTCAAGAGCAATTTATTTGGTTATGCCAAATTGTGGTACTTAACTAGCAAGCCAAAACCATTGCCTTGACAAAGAAACTGCTTTGACAATGTGTCAGATGGCTGTGGTGGTTGCTCGTGAGTAACCAGGCAGGACTCAGACCTGTCTTTTACAGGCTTTGGGTGCAAACTATTTACAGTGCAGAGCCACAAGTTCATGTCTGCCTCAATCGCTAGCAGAATCCGGGAGTGGTTGTTTCCTGGACCTCCCCCAACATAAAAGTCTCGTTACTCCCACCCTTTTCCTTCCCTCTTTGCACTTTAGACCTCTGCGCAGGGTGGGTGACGGAAGGGGCGTGCTTCCCTCCTGGCCGGCTTGACCAGGAGCGGTGCTGAGGCTCCCCACAGCATCCTCAGGTCTTTTTCCCTCTTCCCCACTGGAGGCGGGGTGTGCTGGTCCCGAGGGTTAACCATGCGGCGATGTCCAAGTCCAGTCCAAGGTCGAGGGTGTGGTATGGAGGCTGTCCATCAAAGCTGAAGCAGGATCCAAGGCAGGGAGTCGGGTGAGGTCAGGAACTCTGGCAGAAGAGCAGGACAGGGTGCAGGAACAGGCTACCAACGATGTTGCTCCCGCAACCTGGGACTGGGGCTGGCTGGATTTTATCTGCCCCAAGGCATAGGGTGGCCCCGATCCACAGGTGACTCACCTCTCCTGGCCTGGAGGCGAGCACTCCTCCTGTGAGAACTTAGTTCCCTCCGCCTTTCTGCCTGAGCCTCTGCAGCTCAGGAGAGGCTGGAGGGTTACCGGACCCAGAGGCAACCTCAGCCTCCCCTGACGGGGCTGAGAGTGGAGCACCTGCAGGCAATGGGTCCTCCATCACCTCAGGAGCCAGAGCAGACTCAGCACAGGTGAGGACCCTTCAGATCCAGTACAGGTGAGGACCCTTCAGGCTCAGGCCCCAGCCCCGGCTCAGCTGGTTCTGGAGGCAGGGACTCCTGTGCAGGCTGGGATTCCTCAGGTTCAGCCTCCGAGTCCGAATCCCAGGCCATCACATGGGGCTTTCCTCATCACCGGAAGAAGAACTGCTTCACAAGATTTTCGGAGGCTCTCTGTAACACAACTGCCCCTCTGTTTCCCACCCCTGTCCTGACACAGTGCATTCTACCCTTAAAGATACAGGGATCCCAAGAATTAGAAGGGACCTGGGATATAATCCAGAGTGACTCACACACACATACCTCACTAGGTGTGGCCTGGTGAGAGAGGTGTAGCCTGGTGAGATTCCTGAGGGCAAATATCTCTGTATTTTGCATCTGACATTATTTTGTATTTGACACTTATTGCTACTTGATATCTGACAATGATCTGTTGTCATTATTGAACCTTCTGCATGCAAAGCAGATGCTATACCACAGAACTATGACCCTTCTTAAGATATACGAGAACTGTTGCTAATATTGTGACCTTAGGAAACACTCTCCCATTCAAATATACCAGGCTTCCTCAAACTCAGCCCTCCAGATGTTTTGAGACTACAATTCCCATCATCCCTGACCACTGGTCCTGCTAGCTAGGGATCATGGGAGTTGTAGGCCAAAAACATCTGGAGGGCCGAGGTTGAGGCAGCCTGAAATATACCATGTACTCTCTAGGTAGTCTCAGTGGAACCATTATTGTCTCTCTGCCTTAGTTTTCTGCCTGCATTACTTTACACAATTGTTCTAAGACAGTATATACAAAGCACTGGGAACATTTTTAAATGCCATAAAATTGTGACTACAGCTGCAGTCAAAGTATCATGTACTAGCAGGTCAGTACCATTTAGCTTGTGAGTCTTGCTTGTGAGTAAACATGTATAAAACTGAGCTGTAGAAACACTATGGAAATACTATTAAAAACAAAATGAATAGAAGGTGAATTTTGAAAATCAAATGCAAAAGGCCAGGATTAAACTGCAGCCAGTGATTAATGGAGTACTTTGGGCTTAAACTCAAAAGCAAATGTCAAGTGTGATTACTGAGCATGTGTATATTTACTGCTGTGTGTTTTGCCAATTCTTTGATTAAACCTAATTTTTAGCATTTGTTTTTTGGATGGTTCTTATGCACAGGGTTGAACGAAAAGCCCCTCGAGCCATGAGATGTTTTGAGCCCCACAACGTAAGAATCAGTGCCATGAGAAGCCTGTTCCCTAACCGCTGCATCCTCATGGTACAGTGCTATGATACAAGACATGTCAAATGGGGCAAGATGTGAGAGATGAAAGCAGACATAGAAAGTGACCTTATACCTTGGTCCACCTAGCTGAGTACAATGGTACCTCGGGTTAAGTACTTAATTTGTTCTGGAGGTCCGTTCTTAACCTGAAACTGCTCTTAACCTGAAGCACCACTTTAGCTAATGGGGTCTCCTGCTGCCGCCGCACCGCCGGAGCACGATTTCTGTTCTCATCCTGAAGCAAAGTTCTTAACCTGAAGCACTATTTCTGGGTTAGTGGAGTCTGTAACCTGAAGTGTACGTAACCTGAAGTGTATGTAACCCGAGGTACCACTGTATTGCTACAGTGGGAAACCGCAGGAGGGGAGAGTGATCTTGTGCTTAGATACTGCTTGGAGGTTTCCCACAGGCATCTGTTCATGCCACCATGAGAAGAGGGTGCTGGACTAGATGGGCCATTGGCCTGATCCAGCAGGCTCTCCTTACATTCTTACACTGACAAGTAGCAGGAAAGCCTCTCCTCCTCTCACAGGGGAGGTGTTGTGAGCAGGAGCCGTTCCTGCATCAGCAGGGGGGCGTATTCAGCCCCCCTGCATCATTTTCCCGGCTGCCACGCCTCGCCCGTCAGGCCAGCCAATAGGGGTGGCTTGGGGGCAGGGTCTAGCCACATTCAAGTGGCCGCAGCAGCCCCCGCGCCTCCCCTGGTGACATCAGAGGAAGCTTCCAGTTGTATTTGCATCAACAAGCTCCTCCCGCTGGTTGTTAACCTTCAAATGCCGCCCCCGCTGCGCGGGGAGGGGTCATATATACCCTATTTTTCGCCCCATAAGGTGCACCGCCCCATAGGACGCACCTAGGTTTTTTTGGGGGGGGGGAAATAAAGAAAAAAAATTATTTCCCCCCCAGGCATGGGGCTGGCACGGGGGAAGCCCGAGCTTCTCCCGACCCCAGCCCCCAGAACAGCCTGCTATCCGCAAGCCTAGGGAGCCCGGAGCAACTTCGCGCCAGGCTCCGGATGGCTGCGCAGAGCTGGGTGAAGCCCGGGGCTGCAGGCAGCTCCGCGCAGCAGTCGGGAGCCCGGTGCGAGTTCGCGCCGGGCTCTGCATAGCTGTATATAGCTGCGCGAAGCCCGGGGCTGCAGGCAACGACTTCGCGCCAGGCTCCCGAGGGCTGCGCAGTGCTTCCTGAAGCCTGGAGAGCAAGAGTGGGTCGGTGCGCACTGACCCCTCTCTCTCTCCAGGCTTCAGCGAAAGCCTGCATTCGCCCCATAGGACGCACACACATTTCCCCTTCATTTTTGGAGGGGAAAAATTGCATCCTATAGGGCGAAAAATACAGTAGGTTGTTTTGATCCAATGCCTAAGCCAATACCACTCACATGCTGTAACCAGTAACGTAACCAGTAACGTAAAATACATGTGTCCTTGTGTCTTATTTACCCCTACGCGGATTACGGGTCCTTGACTCACAAGGGCTGGAGCTCAGTGGTAGAGCATTTGCCTTGCATACAAAAGCTCCTGAGTTCAATTCCTGGTATCTTCAGGGAAGGCTAAAAGAGAAATCCTAGAGAGCTGTTGCCAGTCAGTACAGTGGTACCTCGGGTTACATACGCTTCAGGTTACAGATGCTTCAGGTTACAGATGCTTCAGGTTACAGACTCCACTAACCCAGAAATAGTACCTCAGGTTAAGAACTTTGCTTCAAGATAAGAACATAAATTGTGCTCCAGCAGTGTGGCGGCAGCGGGAGGCCCCATTAGCTAAAGTGGTGCTTCAGGTAAAGAACAGTTTCAGGTTAAGAATGGACATCCGAAACGAATTAAGTACCACTGTATAGACAATATTAAGCTAGGTGGACTAGTGGTAGTTGTTGTTGTTGTTGTTGTTGTTGTTGTTATAGTTTGGATTTGATATCCCGCTTTATCACTACCCTAAGGAGTCTCAAAGCGGCTAACAATCTCCTTTCCCATCCTCCCCCACAACAAACACTCTGTGAGGTGAGTGGGGCTGAGAGACTTCAAAGAAGTGTGACTAGCCCAAGGTCACCCAGCATGTGGAGGAGCGGGGACACGAACCCAGTTCACCAGATAACAAGTGTACCACGCTTAACCACTACACCACACCGCCAATAATAATAATAATAATAACACCCTGCCTATCTGGCTGGGCTTCCCTAGCCACTCTGGGCATCTTCCAACAGGATATTAAAAACACAATAAAACATAAAACATTAAAAACTTCCCTAAACAGGGCTGCCTTCAGATGTCTTCTAAAAGTCAGGTAGTTGTTTATCTCCTTGACATCTGATGGGGGCAGCATTTCACAGGGCGGGTGCCACTACCAAGAAGGCCCTCTGCCTGGTTCTCTGTAGCTTCACTTCTTGCAGTGAGGGAACCACCAGAAGGCCCTCAGAGCTGTGTCGCAGTCTTTTTAATGTGAGCTATATACAAGTATTTACAAAAGCAGTTAATACAGAGTACCTGCACCTTAAGGCAAATGAATACTCTCCACCACAGCAGCACCACAGCACAGCACAGCACAGCGCAGCACAACCACACCACAACCACCATTACTGTTGAACAGGCTTTCCTTTTAAAACAGGTGATAGCCAATCACATTCCTGCTGAGTCACTCTGACCCAGCACTTCACAGAGTATTGCATCAGCCTGTTGAAGCCTGCAGACTTACGCATCATCCTGCGAATCCCAACACTCCTCCTTAAGTCAAAGGCTTGAGACCTAATAATTCTCTTAAGTCTCAAAATTTAGGGGCATCCAAACATTTTGTATACAAATCCGCCACATTACATTTTGTGTTACAGTGATGTACCTTTATTTTATTTTTTTAATACATATTTATTAAAGTTTTTTGAATACAAATGCATAAATAATAAACAACATTACTTATATTATAGTTTCATCACTTCTTTGGACTCCCTCATGTCTCCCGCTCCCACTTACATCGTTACCAAAAAAAAAAAAAATTCCAAGCAAATTACCCACTTGTTTACAATCTTATCTCCGCTTATTTAAATAAAATCTAACAATTCTCCAAAAAAATTATATTTTCCTTAATCTCACTTATCGTCAAAATCAGATCTAATTCAGTGGTGGGCAGTTATTTATGATCTAGCATCCTTCTTAACATTCAACCAAATTACAATATTTTTGTAAATAAATCTTGAATTTCCTCCAGTCCTCCTCAACCCTCTCCTCTCCCAGGTCTCGGATTCTACCAGTCATCTCGGCCAGTTGCATATAGTCCATCAGCTGCATCTGCCACTCTTCCAGTGTGGGTAGATCTTGAGTTTTCCAGCTCTTAGCGATGAGTATCCTTGCTGCCGTTGTTGCATACATAAAAAATGTTCGATCCTTCTTTAGCACCTTCTGGCCGACAATACCCAGAAGGAAGGCCTCTGGTTTCTTAGTGAAGGTATACTTAAATACCTTTTTCAACTCATTATATATCATTTCCCAGAAGGCCTTCACTTTAGGGCAGGTCCACCAGAGGTGAAAGAATGTTCCTTCATGTTCTTTACATTTCCAACATTTATTATCAGACAAATGGTATATTTTGGCAAGCTTAACTGGGGTCATGTACCACCTATATATCACAGTGCTGTACCTTTAACACATTTCTTTCCAAAGCATTTTTCACATTTCTGTATCTTATAGCCAAATGTTTACTCTTGCTCTTAAAGTTCTGTTGGTTAGCAAGCTGTTGTGCAGCCATGCTGTGACTTAGCACAGTGATTGGCATTTCAGAAGGTATTCCAAGTTCTTTTGTTAGACAAGCAAACCACTCTATTTGTGACACACATTCGCTTATGGCTGAGTACTCTGCTTCACAAGTACTTGTGGCAACAAATGTTTGTTTCTGGGATTTCCACTGAACCAGGGCATTTCCAATATATATGGCATAGCCAGTGGTAGACTTTCCATGTTCTCTGTCCCCCCAACTGGCATCAGCGTATGCATACACTTACTGAACATATCCTGTATCCAGCACCAGTTTGTAATCTTTTGTGCCTTTCAGATACCTTAGGATTCTTTTAAGTGCTACCCAATCTCTCTGAGCCGGGTCTGCACTTCTTTGGCTTAACATGTGAACTGCCAATGTTATGTCAGGTCTTGTCCAACAATTTAAATATAACAGAGAACCCAACAGAGAATGAAATGCTGTTGCATTCTCACATTTTTGTCCTTCTGGTTCATTTTTGTACTGGGTAGTTATGGGAGTGTCAACCTCATTTGCCCTCTCCATTCCATATGTCTTCAGTAACTTTTCATTTTTTTCCTTCTGACTCAGATAGTAGACGCCTTCTTCATTTCTCTGAACCTCTACTCCTAAGTAATTCTGAATCTCTCCCAAATACTTCAGTTTGTATTTGTTACCTAGGCTGTTTATAAACCAAGACACTTGCTTTTGTGCAGTTGTTATTAGACAGATATCGTCAACATGCAAAAGTAAATAACAAACACTTCCTTGCACCATTGCTGAATATAAACAGGAATCAGCCAGGCTTTGTTTGAATCCCATCTTTTTCAAAGTTGTGTCTATGCATTCATGCCATAGACGTGCACTTTGGTGTAAACCGTATAGTGCCCTTTGCAGCTTTAACACCATGCTGTCTTTTTCCAGCTCATAACCTGGTATTTGCTGTAAATACACCTTGGCGTCAATAGGAGCATTTAAATATGCTGAGGCAACATCAAAATGATTAACTTTTAACCCTCTCAGACTTGCCATTGCTAAAACTGATTTTACTGTTTCAGCCTTTGCTGTTGGGGCAAACACTTCATCATAATGTATCATTTTTCTTTGTGTAAAGCCCCTTGCAACCAACCTGGCTTTCCTCTGACAACTACCATCAGCCAGCTTTTTCACTTTAAAAACCCACTTACAGCTTATGGGCTTTTTACCTTCAGGCAATTCTGTAGGTACAAACACATTGTTGTTTAGCAGAAAGTTATACTCTGCCTGCATTGTCTTTAACCACGCCTCTTTCTCTAGAGTAGGTAACTCTTGCACTTCTTCAAAGTTTTCTGGCTCAGTTACACAAACCTGGTTTATGGTGGCTGGGAACCCATAACGGTCTGGAGGTTGACCTTTATTACTTCTTGCAGACCTCCTTGGTTCATTAATCTCACCCCCTGGGCTACCTTCAGGACTGCTTTTGGCGTGGATTGATTCTGGAGATTTACCTCCTCCTGTCCCTGTTGCACTTTCTTTTCCCCCCTGCTCCATGCTAGCAGCTGGAGAAAAATGCTCAACCTTTACTTCCTCCCTTTCAGTTTCTCTGGGAGAGCTGCCAATTCTTAGCTTTGTTTCAGCTGCCTTAACAGGTATGCTCGGCAGTAAAACTTTTTCTGGCAGCAGGTTTGCATGTATCTTGGGCCAATTTCTTTGCTCATTAAAGCTGGCTGATCGACTATAACTCAAAAGATTTGTATCATCTTCATACCTGTAGGCTTTCGTACCACTTTCATACCCAAGAAATAGCAACAGTTGAGCCCTTTTCCCACCTTTCCTTCGGTTCTTTACAGGTATGTCAACCCACGCCTTTGTCCCAAAGATTCTCAAATGTTGCAAACTGGGACTTTTGTTATAGAGAATTTTAAAGGGTATGTCATCTAGTACTCTTGACCACAAGCAATTCCCAATATAATTCACGGTCTTAATACTCTCAGCCCAGTACTTAATTGGAAGATTTGCATCTGCTAACAATGCTTTCATTTGTGTCTGCAAGACACCTCCCCTACGCTCTGCTACTCCGTTCTCCTGAGGCGTTGCCACATTGGTAAGCCTATGTTTAATCCCTTGGGAATGCAACCAGTTTCTTAGGGAGCTTGCCATAAACTCTCCTCCCCTGTCTGTCTGAATAGAGCACACCTTTTCGCCAAGTTGCCTTTCTACCCTTCTTACCCAGAACTTCAAAGTTTGGGCAACGTCAGACTTTTGCTTTAATGGATAGACCCAGCCAAATCTAGAATAGTCATCCACTAGGATCAAACAGTACTTGTTATGGGAGACACTTGGTGGAAAAGGACCAGTTACATCAGCATGAATCAACTCCAGTGGTTTTTTGGTTTCTCTCTGGCTTGCTCTTGCTACTGGGCAAGCCCTGCTTTTAACTCCTTGCAGATATTGCAGTCTAAGTAATTATCACAACTTTTAATGTTTTTCATCCCCCCACACAACTCCAATGTTTTGTTCAGCACCTTAAAGCTAGCATGAGCCAGACGCCTGTGCAGGAGATGAATACATATATCATGGGTTGGGACATTTTGCACATTCGCAACCTTAGACTCACACTGCAGTACATACATATTAGTTCTAAGGTTAGCATTTGCCAACACTGCCCCATTTTGCTTTATCTGGCACTGATCTCCCACAAAGTTTACTTCAAAGCCTGCTTTTGCCAAGTCTGAAATACTCAGGAGATTGTTTTGCAAACTAGGCACACACAACACATTCCGGAATGTGTGTCCCAGCTGTGGGAACACAACCTCCCTCTCACAAACCACATTAGCTTTCTGGCCCATAGCAAGACTTACATGTTTTTTGTTTGAAGCCCTAGCATCAGTTAGCAATCCTTTTCTTTTACAAAAGGTTTGAGAAGCTCCACTGTCCAGAACCCACAGCGCTTCCTTTTCTTGACCATCTGCAGACACCCAAGCGGTAGACTTTCTCTGCTGCCTCCTGTGCTTCTGCTGTTTTTGTTGTTTTCTCGGGCAGTCCCGCAGCAGATGTCCACTGGACTTGCAGCAAAAACACCTTTTTACTTTGTTGACCACCGGCTGGTCTGCAGCAGCTCCTCCTGGCTGTTTCTCTGGCTCCCGGCACCTCTGCTCTTTCCGGCTGTTGTTCTCTCTGGGATGCTCCAACAGCTGGGCTGAGGTCATCTTTCGCTCTGCACGCCTGTCCTCCTCTGCATACAACCGTCCAGTAATGTATTCCAGAGTCAGCTTATCAGTCTCTACAGACTCGAGGGAATTGACCAGCATATCATAGCTGTCATCAAGGGAACTCAGGACTATAAAGACTTTGTCCTCTTCCCCCACAGGCCTCCCTCTTAAGGCTAGCTCCCGGAAACAGCCTGTTAGGAATTTAGGTGGTTCACCAGGGAGTCCCCTGGTTTCTTCCGACACCAGTACAGTCTCCTGGTCAATGTTATCAGTGAGCCAGCTGTCTCTCGCACATGGACAGCCTTGAGCGCATTCCACGCCTCACTTGCCGTCACCTTATCAGCTACGTAGACTAGCTGGCTGTTGTCCACTCCAAGAATGATCGTAGCCAAAGCTTTCTCATCCTTTTCTAGCTGGGCCTCTGCTAGTGCCAGCTTTTCATCGTCGTCCTCATCCTCCTCAGGGGGCTGCGGTGGAGTTTCCACCACCTTCCACAGGCCCTCACACTTGAGGAAGTGTTGCATGCGGACCGACCAGATGCTGTAGTTCGTGGCCGTCAGCTTCTCCAGCAACACGCCAGTTCTGGACTGCTCCATCCCTGCAGCTCACCTCCAGCACCCACGGCTAGATAACTGCCACCTGTACTCTTGCGCAGCAGAAGCGTGCTGGGCCCAGAACCCTGTCGCAGTCTTTTTAATGTGAGCTATATACAAGTATTTACAAAAGCAGTTAATACAGAGTACCTGCACCTTAAGGCAAACGAATACTCTCCACCACAGCACCACCACACCACAGCACAACCACACCACAACCACCATTACTGTTGAACAGGCTTTCCTTTTAAAACAGGTGATAGCCAATCACATTCCTGCTGAGTCACTCTGACCCAGCACTTCACAGAGTATTGCATCAGCCTGTTGAAGCCTGCAGACTTACTCATCATCCTGCAAATCCCAACAAGCTGGACCTTAGTGTCTGGGCTGAACGATGGGGGTAGAGATGCTCCTTCAGGTATACTGGGCTGAGGCCATTTAGGGCTTTAAAGGTCAGCACCAACACTTTGAATTTTGCTCAGAAACATACTGGGAGCCAATGTAGGTCTTTCAGGACCAGTGTTATGTGGTCTCTGCGGCCGCTCCCAGTCGCCAGTCAAGCTGCTGCATTCTGGATTAGTTGTAGTTTCCGGGTCACCTTCAAAGGTGACTCAGGATAAGGCAGCTTCCTATGTTTTGCAGAGTTTTCAAATAGGAGTCTTTCCAGGATCTACCTGGAGGAACCTGGATGCAAAAGAGCTCCTCCCATAAAAAGGCTGTAATCTTTGTAAACCAAAATCAAATGTCTAGAGGAATTTTTACACAGCTTCATTATCTGTTTTTCTAAGTTTATAATTGGAAAAATGCATCTTGCAATGCTTTCATTGGGGGTTAGCCTGGTATATTTTGAAATGTTACGTAAATAACAAGCAAATCAGCTCATGGGTGGCAGGTGGGCAGACTCACACATACACAATGCTGTAAAAAGAACATATTTATCTATCTGGAGGGAAGCAGATAGAGCCATTGACTGAATTCACATATGAATAAGTGGAACTGGGGGACAAGTAATAGAAAACTGTGAAAGTTGCTGTATACTGAATCATTTATTCCTCCAGAAAACACAATGGTTAATTAATGTTAAACACAATGAGAAGTCCCATGCTATGGGCACTAAATCACAGCAGCCCAGTAAACAAGTTATAAAACTTAGGCTATCGCTTTTAAGAATGCCAGCATTTGCCATATTTTCTGCAGATTAATTTTGCACATGAGTAATTTTGTGGCTGCCGTATCAAATCAAATACAGCACATGTTAAGCCGAACATGGAGCTGTTCTATTATTCATCACTCACTAGATGCATGATTACTTTGGACCCAAGCATGTCATTTTATATAATGAGGCTCATCTTTATCACCCACAAAAAGCTTTTATTATAAGCAACAATACAACCTGAAAGGAAAAACAGTTTTTCTAAAAAATAAATAAAACTATTAAAATGTCAAGCCCTTCACTATACAAAATTACTATTGCGTGGTTCTATGGCCATGAACGGGACTTGCCGATCGAAAGGTCGGCGGTTCGAATCCCTGCGGCGGGGTGCGCTCCCGCTGCTCGGTCCCAGCGCCTGCCAACCTAGCAGTTTGAAAGCACCTCCGGGTGCAAGTAGATAAATAGGGACCGCTTACCAGCGGGAAGGTAAACGGCGTTTCCGTGTGTGGCTCTGGCTTGCCAGAGCAGCGATGTCACGCTGGCCACGTGACCCGGAAGTGTCTCCGGACAGCGCTGGCCCCTGGCCTCTTAAGTGAGATGGGCGCACAACCCCAGAGTCTGTCAAGACTGGCCCGTACGGGCAGGGGTACCTTTACCTTTACCTATGGCCATGAACTTTATGGCACAGATCCATTAGAGGTTTTCAGTAAACAATGGTAGATCCCCTGGCTATTCAGACATGAAGCCAGACTCACAATTGCATGTCAAGGCCCCATAACCACCCTGTTCCCTAAGGTGCAAATAACAATAGCAGCCAAGTGCCGCTGTTGGTTAGTTGGCCCTGTGCCCAGTGGAACGCCCTCAACTTCCTGCCGCTGTTGGTCAAATTGGTGGCAGGAGGACGATCTAGCCTGCAATAGGATGGTTCACAGAGGAGGCCCTGGGCCCACCTTCAAAGCTGCCCACACAGCTGCCCAGCTGAGGAGGGGTGAATTGACCTATTGATACACAGCAAAGGTTCCCAAAAGTGGCCTGCAAGCTTCCTTCAGGTAGCCCACAGAAAGGCAGTGGGACCGTCAGGACTATTCTTATTTTGCCCTGCATTTGATCAACCTTTTTCTTACAATGACAATTTGTTTGTTTTGACCAGGGACAGATTATCAGATAAACTAACATATTATGAGTTTCATAATACGAAGTTTGTTTGTTTGTTTGTTTGTTTTTAGTACATTCATATCCCACCATTTTTCTCCAAGGAGCTCAATACAGTGGTACCTCAGGTTACATACGCTTCAGGTTACATACGCTTCAGGTTACAGACTCCGCTAACCCAGAAATAGTACCTCAGGTTAAGAACTTTGCTTCAGGATGAGAACAGAAATTGCATGGCGGCGGCACAGCAGCAGTGGGAGGCCCCATTAGCTAAAGTGGTGCTTCAGGTTAAGAACAGTTTCAGATTAAGAACAGAACTCCAGAATGAATTAAGTGTGTAACCAGAGGTACCACTGTATGCCATACTGGCATATAGGCTTTCCCCTTTGCCAATTCATCCTTACTAAAACTCTGTGAGGTAGTTTAGGCAGGAAGTCAATGGCTGACCAAGGTCACCCTGTGAGCTCCATGGCTGCATCTGCTATTCCCCCACTTCTAAAAAAGATTCACCTAACTCCAAAGAGCCTTGGAGGCACATCAGTCACATTAAAAGGGAAGACGAGGGTGGTGTGGCTGTCTGGCAACCAAAATGGCTGCTCTTGCCTGGTCAGCTGTGATCCAAGGGACTTTTATAGCACTGCATGGTTGCTACATGCGTATAATTCTACATTAAAACAGTTCCCATCATGTGGGACATCTTTGCAGTGAGATCTGAAGCGTAAGTCATTTTCTTATCTGTATGAAAGCAATAATCTATCTGATAGCTCTGAATAAACTGACAAGGTCATCATAATGTACTGTCTGCTAAAACTAAAGGGGAGAAATGGCAGGGATCAATTAGAAGCCTCTGGCACTGGTGATCTAGCTCAGCAACTGTGAAACCTCAGACAAGTTTGAATAACCAACAGGGCCAATGTTCCAAAACCCCTTGACTCTACCTTAAGAAGCTGGCTACAAAATGGTAGGATGTAGCAATAACTGGAAATGAGACTCTAGAGATAGGGTCAGCTTTCTCTTTCAAGGTTTAAGGACTGGGACTTGCTGTTAAATGAGCTCATGTGGCAGCGCTCCTTAAGAGATCCTCTCCCAATGTAGTTTTATTATAAAAAGTCACAGGCATCTAACAGATGCAAGTGGAAATGGATTGAATAATACATATGTGCCCCAGGCAATTCTAAATCACGTGGAATCACTGTCATCATCTCCAATACATGTCCCTTTCGAGTCTCTGATCCCAGAGGTCTCTATTTACTTGTTAAAGGTAATTTAGCTTCCCCCAAATATTCTATAAATAACTCCAAAAATAGACAGTGGCAGCCACCTTTGCCAGCCACCTATAGAATAGCTGGCATTTTGTAATGCAGCTCCTCCTGGGAGGAAGATGGCACCAATTCCCTGCAGCTGTTGGCTTTCTGATGAATGGGGAATTGATCAAACCAGGCCTTTTGAACTAGAATTATAATAACAGAATATCTGTCCTGTAATTAATCCTGTTCTTCCTCTCTGAGCTGCTATGATTGATCGTCATTGTGCAGTACCAAGGCCAGCTATGGTAATTGTGGTGCAGAGACACTGGGCCAAAATCTTGCAGCCAGATAAATGAGCCTGATTTACAGCTGCACGTAGGGAAACCTTTCATTTCCTAGCAAACTTTACAATGGGAAAGAAGAGTGTGGACATTTGTTCTTCAGCGGACAACCGCGGCTGAACAGAGTGGGCTAGGCTCCCTAACTGAGTCTGTGGCACTGGAATGAAGCAGATGCACAACGCATCAGGCATTTAAAGACTTGATTCATCTGCTATCTTTTATTCAGGCTGGAACACTGTTAGGCTGATCGTTCTTGGCAGGAACAACTCCAGATGACATAGAGGGTAATCGTTTGCTAGGACCAAAGAACCATGCAGTAGTGCTGCTTATTCACTTCTTTGCATTTAAAAAAAAACCCCGATAAGGTCAATGTTGATTCAGTGGAATGCTTGGTGAGAGAATCCTAGTTTGAGCAGGCCAGGTGCAGATGCTGCTCATTTATCTTGTGGCCAGCAGAACAGGAATGGGGAACCATTTTTTCCACTCATATTCCCTTGTGGGCAACCTTCCACGTAAAGTGGGTGGGGCCAGAAACAAAAGTGGGCAAAGCAGTAAATGTGAAACTGACCTTTGTACAAAAGCATTCCAGGCATGCAGGTGCGAAAGGTTCCTGTATATGCACACACATACAGTGGTACCTTGGGTTAAGAACTTAATTCATTGTGGAGGTCCGTTCTTAACCTGAAACTGTTCTTAACCTGAGGTACCACTTTAGCTAATGTGGCCTCCTGCTGCCACCGTGCCGCTGGTGCGCGATTTCTGCTCTCATCCTGAGGTAAAGTTCTTAACCCGAGGTACTATTTCTGGGTTAGCGGAGTCTGTAACCTGAAGCGTATGTAACCTGAAGCGTATGTAACCCGAGGTGCCACTGTATATACACACACTCATACAGCTCTTCATCCAAGCAAGTAAGAGCCATTATCACAGTTCAATAGAACATTTCAGCCAGGCAATAGCACTCAAGCATGCAGAGGCGAAGCTAGCTGCTCAGGCACCCGGAGCGGCGCACATGCTGTGCACCCGGGAGCGGGGCGAACGTCCCAGGGGGCGGGGTGAACATCCCAGGGAGCAAGCCGTCCATGGTGGGCTGCTTCCTGGGCAGGCGGGGGGAGCTGCGCCTCTTCCTTTTGACAGCTCAGGGGAGGCTCCCCCCCTCAGGAAGCAGCCTGGGAGCAGGGGGCGACAGCACACTACCCACCCATGACTCCCAAGCCTCCCCCAAGCTGTCAAAACGAAGGGGGGAAGTCCGCCGGCAAGGCGGCGCAGCTCCGCCCCTTCCACTGATGGCTCAGGGTAGGCTTGGGAGTCGCGGGCGGGCGGGCGGCACGCCAAATGTCACCCCCCCTCAGTGACGGCACCCAGGGCGGACTGCCCCCATCGCCCCCCTTGTCTGCCCCTGCAAGCATGGGGCAGCGCCAGTAAGGGGCGTGGCCTAGAGAGAGGGGGAGAGGCCTGATAAGAGTTCTGAGGGCCATATTTCATTTTGCACCTGAGGTTCCTGTCAGCCTGTACAGCTGAGGGCAGAGACTTGTGGTGCTTCTAATGTGTGTATTGCACATAATAATTTCAGGCATTTTCATAATGGAAAAGCCAGTCTTCTATTCTGCCGGGTGGTTTTTCTGCAGCCAAACCCTGAAAACATCTCCAGCCCTTTGGGTGTCTGCCATGACTGTGTATTATTGCGATACTTTGGATAAAAGTTTTATTGCTTCAGCCTCAAACTAAAATAAAAGTCAGAATCAACCACTTATTAGCATTCTATGACCTTTAAAATGTGTTTGTGGGTTAAAATGGTTTGTTTCTTGGTTGTGTTTTATTATGTGTTTGTGTTCTCATTTTGTATTTTTATGTTGTGAACTGCCCTGTGACCTTTGGATGAAGGGCAGTATACAAATTTTGAAAATAATAATAATAATGATGAAGAAATGTGATTCTGTCTGTGCATGTCACAGACACAATCGCATGCTATATAAGAATTGCCAGCATTAACAGGCAAAACATCTCATTACTTCGGTTGCAGTATTCTAAATTATTGTCCGATATATATGTATGTCCTTATTGCCTCTAAGAGTCTAATTGTCATGCTTTGCTGATATACCTAATAAGATAGATAGATAGATAATACTTTATTCGGCTATAAGCCCACAAGGTAAAACAAATCAATAGATAAAAATAGCATTTTACAATCTAAAATATCAACTAAAATATTTCAACGCATAATCTCCATCACACTATTCAGATGTACCATATTATGGCCTTGAAGATAAAGATGGTGCATAGAGTTTACTAGATTTTTAGTAGTCATGCAGCATTCCATGAAGTCTTTTATATGAAAGAACTGAAATCAGGAATCTGGCAACCTGTAATGTTCTATAAGAGTCAATGTCCTGGAGTAGATAAGCTAGATGTAATTCAGGTGGTTTAGCAACAATTTCCAGAATGATTGAACTCAGAATCCTTGATCGGGGAACAATGTATAAGGGGCAATTAAACAAGATATGATAAAGGGATTCTATTGATTTGTTGTCACATCCGCATAAAACAGAGGTTTTACCGTTAGAAAATCTATTGCTCAGCACATTTGAGGGGAACACATTAAATCTGGCTCTAACAAATGCGAATCTATGCGATGCAGCCGATAAGGTAGACAGATATCGAGGTATCTGGGACATAGATGTAATGCCCTGATTTATTGGGGAACATGTACCTCCACCTGTAGTAAGATTTTGTTGCAAATCAAGCTCCTCCAATCTTTGTTTGATGACCTTTTTAGCTGTAATTAGATCTAAATTAAGTATATCGGAAGGAGAGATTCCATAAGACAACAGTTTGGAATGGATTTTTGTTGCCCATGGGCTGGTGAATTCGTCTCTCCAAAGGCACTGAATAAGATGGTAATTTGGCAATTTATGCCAGAGGGACAGCCAATAATTAAAGGCATGTCTCCACATCAGAATCTCTAAGGAGGGGGTCTTAAGTTCTAAGCGAATGGCAGAGTTGCTTACACAGGAGGGTAGTTTCAAAAGGCGTCTTAGAAAAAGATTTTGCAATGTCACCAGAGGCATGAGGTTTACAAAGGCGCCCCATAAAGGGACCCCATAGGCCATAGTTGCAACCACTTTTGCACTGTAAACTTTTAAGGTGGATGGAACATGCATAGCCCCCTCAGTGAAGAAGAAGCGTAATAGAGCGTAGATAAGGGTTTTAACCTTATTTTGTAAATATGTGATATGCGCTTTCCATCCCATATTATACTGGAAGTAAATTCCTAGATATTGAAATTTGTAAACTTGTTCAATTGGCTTCCCCTCGAGTTCCCATCTATACAGTTTACGACTCCTGGAAAAAATTAGGACTTTAGATTTGGAATGGTTAATAGTAAGTAAATTTGTTTGGCAATATAACGCAAAGATCTTAAGGGCCCTCCTCAAACCGATTCGAGAATATGAGAGGATCACCGCATCGTCAGCGTACAATAATAAGGGGCAGTGATAGTCTGCAAGCCTGGGTGCATGAATGGTGGTTTGGGCCTCAGCTAGGGGGGTTCTCATGTCACTAATATAGAGGTTAAAAAGATAGGGGGCAAGGATGCACCCTTGTCGTACCCCCTTATTTATTGGTACCGAGTTTGTGAGGTCACCCTCAGGTGTTAACCTCACCCTAGCGGCCGTCCCTTCATGTAATTTAATCATAAGCCACAACAGCCTTTTATCTATGCCCCACTTTGCCAGTTTTTCCCATAACAGCTCTCTAGAGATACTGTCAAAAGCCGCCTTCAGGTCTATAAAAGCGGCACATAGAAGACCATGAGTGGGGGAAGAATACTTCCGCGCCAGGTGATATAGAATTATTGCATGGTCAATAGAAGCGCGATTTGGTCTAAACCCGACCTGTTCATGGCCTATCAGATTGGAATCTTCGGCCCATTGGGTTAGTCTGGTTAGCAGGAAGCAAGTATAGATTTTCCCGATGATTGATAATAAACTGATGTTACGATAGTTTCCTGGGTCCTCTGGTGGTCCTTTTTTATATATAGGGATTATGATGGACTCCTTCCATGATCTAGGTATCTGGCCCGTGGCATTAATTGCATCAAAGATTTTTGCAAGAATTTTGGTCCACCATGCTGGGTGTTGTTTAATAGCTTCAGCCGGGATCAGATCGGGCCCTGGGGCTTTATCAGTTTTCAGTTTAGCAATTAAATCTACTATTTCCTCCGGGTCAGTATGTGGCCATATGGGCAAGTGGCTTGAAAGAGTATCAGAATGAATGTTAGAGATATCTGTCTGGGAGAAATATTTTCTTAGAAATTGTTCCCATGTCGGGGCTGGGATAACCGTCAATGGATATTTCCTCGATCTTTTGCTGATTAAATTCCAAAAACCGCGAGAGTTGCGAAGCTTAGAGGCAGCAATCAGCTCATGCCAACGTCTTAGCTGCTACTCATGCTTGGCTGACTTCTGTGCCTGTTTGTAAGCAATTTTGGCCTGCAAGTACTCTGGGGGAAGAGTTTCAGCTCCAGAAGATTTGTATCTGTTGTAAATACAACAGAGAGAGAGTCTAGCTTGCTTACATTTGGAATCAAACCAAGGAGCACCGAACCTGGGTTGATCTCGGTTAACCTGGTGAGCCGGCGTCATAAAGAAGCTAGTTAAATCTGCAGAGAAGTGGGAGAACCACTCCAGTATCCTATTTGGTTCCGACAACTCCGCCATTGAAACAATAAGGGATTCGGAGATATTCCTCTGGAAGAATTCTGCATATTTTTGGGCCTGTTTCATAGACCATTTAATGCCTCTTACTTGAGCTGCGGCATTTAAACCTACATGAATTGGGTGTGTACCGCTAACCGGGTGCCAGTCAAGCGTTAGCTTGGCCGCTAGAGGTAGGTGGTCACTGGATTGTACATTGTCTACTTTGAAATAAAAGAAGTTTGAAACTAGGTCATCTGAAACTAGAAGGTAGTCTAGGACACTATTTGATGTTGTGCCCAAATGAGTGAATTCACCTGGCACGTCTGGAGGGCAGTTGCCATTTAAAATGTTCAAATTCATACGAATGGCCAATTGATAAAGACGGACTCCCGCCTCATTCACTCTGTTGTCCTTAGATCTTCTTGATGTAAAAGAGATTAAATCAGATTTTGGGTAGGGGGGAGATACCCACCACTTGGCCTTAATTATCCCATCCCAGTTGGCGGCTGTATGTGCATTAAAGTCACCACCCATTATCGATGGAATATTAGGGTACATAACATAGCATGCCAATAAATGATCTTCCAGAGAATCCCATCTATAATGGAGGTCTGATATAAGACCACCTGGAGGAAGATAAACATTGGTGATTAATAGTGAGAATTTTTCGCTTGAAATCAGACCTGTAAAAGCAAAAGGAGGAAAAGTCTGAACTAGCGAGAGTTTAGCTCTCATTTTAAGCGATATGGCGATTGCAAGACCACCTCTGGACCGGCCACCTTTCTGGGAGGGGCTAGCTGGGAGTGATATCAGTTCAAAGCCATTTATATCTATTTTATCTTCTTTCCAAGTTTCTTGCAAAAGGATTATCTGAAAAGAGTTTATATAGGACAGAAATTCGGGATCTAATCTTTTCCTTTTCCAGCCAGCAATGTTCCAACTTAGGACTGCTAGCTGGGGACTTCTGTGTTGTTCTTTTAACAGTCAAAACGGAGGGGGGGCAGACTCTCTGTTAAAGACAGAAGATGTAACAAAAAAATCAGTTATTTTACTTTGGTAAGATGGTAACTGTGAGGAGTCCTCCAAATTAAAATTGTTAACAATTTGGTTCGACTGTTGGCACACCGTGGATGATCCACTGAAAGTAGATCCCTGAACAGGAAGTCTCTTCATTTCGAAATTATTGGTACAACTTGACAGAGCAATACCCAGGGAGGGAGAAGTTAAGTCCGTCGGAGGAAACCCTCTCGCAGATTTATCATCAGACATTAGGATGATTTTATTGATGCGTCCCATCGGGTCTTCAATCATTTCCGACGGCGGGTCCTGAGGTGTAACATTCACATTTTCCTTTGAAGAAGGTAATTGAGGGGGCATCACGGGGGCGGGAATTGCGGAAGGCTCTCTCAGGGGCATCACTTGTGGACTACTTCTATATCTGGTTGAAACTGGAGAAGATTCTAGCTCTGGCATAGAAGAGTGAGTTAAAGAGGGATTTGAGTCAAGCAGGGAAATCAGAATTTCGTCCTTAGGTATGTTGGTCGATGAATGTAGATGAAGGTTCAGTGAGGATGGCCGAGCCTGGTCGTCTCGTGATATAGCGCACGGGGCAGAAACAACTTGAAGATTTGAGTCTTGCCGGATGGTTTTTGTTTTCAGAGTGGGGCTTAGCTGAAGAAGGTCAACCACTTCAGTCCGGTGAGCCCAAGTGGGGTTATTTGAAACATTGTTAGTATCTTCCCCTCTATGTTGGACTTGCAAAAGCTGAGATTTAAGCGTGTCAAATCTTTGCATCATCACCGACTGTTCTTTCGGAGGGAGGGCTCTGAACGAATCAATAAGTTCCCTTTCGTCAAGGGCAGTCTGCAGATTTTCGTCCTCATATATGGCTGTTTGAGAGGGTATCGAGTTTGGTCGAGGATGGCACGCTGCAGAGTCATCGCAGTGGGGCCTGACAGTATTTTGAGGTAAGGCAGAGTCTCTTGTCCTAATGTCCTCACCGCCAGGGCATCTATTTAGAAGGGGTTTGATCTTGCTATCTGCAAAAACCCTCGTTGCTACGATGTCGGCCATGGACAAAAGCATTTTCCTCCTAACTATAATAGATGGTATCTTTTCAGAGTGGAACGCAAGTATCACCTTCAAGAAGTTGTTCTGCCGGAGAAGGGGCATCACAGCATATAGGTCAATCTGATGTTTCTTAATTTTTAAAAGTTTGGTTAAACAGTCTTTAGCCCCTTCTAGCGTTGACCATCTTCCTATTTCTGACCTGACAGACAGGCAGCTTTTCTTGGGTTGCAGAGTTAGTGTCTGATTATTCAATTGGGAATTTAAGATATATTTAATTTTGGTCTCCTTTATTTTATCTGGATTGGGGTGAGGCAATAAGTTTTTGGCCTCACAAACTGAAGATTGTGTTGTTGATTCAAGTTTTTCGATTTTCAGCAGGATATTGGATAATTGTGAGGATACCTCATCCAGCCTTTTAAAAATACAGTGAAGGGTCTTAATTACTAAGTGTAACTGCTCACAACTGGGGAACTCCCCCATATCAGATGTTAAACCATCTTCCTGTGATGAGAGTTTTTCTTTCGTATTCTCCTTTACAGGCTTTACTTTTGAAAAATTTTGAGTCATCGGAATTGGAGTAGCTTCTAAATCAATTAGAGGTAGGAAGCGATTTTGGGTTTCCACTGCAAGGCAATGCTCGGCATGGTCACTCCCTCCTCTATTCCGATGTGGCACCAACCTTGATAGTTTTGGTTTGGGGGATGATAGAGGCTCGTCAAAGTCTCTCAAGCATTTTTTCTGACCCATACTTTCCTCAGGCCAGGGATTATACGATTCTTAAAATAACAAACACTTGACACACAATTCAGATAATGGCGTTCTCATCTCTTTTAGCAGCCGAGGCCGGCCCGCTGATAAGAGAGAAACAACGGGCAGCCGGTAGCAGTCTGGAGCAGGGCCAAGTCTCTCAGAGAGTTTCTATAGCATGCGGCTGCAGCAATTATAAAATACTTCAAAAACTGACTGGGTCAGTTAAGATAAAATATAAAAGATTAAAAGAAGATTAAAAGAAGTCCGAAGAGCACCGGTAAGCGCGTCTTACCTCGGCGCCATGTTGGCCCCTCCTCCATACCTAATAAGATTTAGCAACAAACAAGAGATGTTTCAAATAAATTTCCTGCCCAGAGATTAATGTATATGGAAGTAAGGTTTAACAACAGTATGAAAATACCTCCTGCTTGCAAATGAAAGCCAAGAGGTGGTTCTCTGTGGCTGTTCAATGACTGTGCCTATGTGGCAAATTAAATTGGTGGGTATAGTTCACAGCAAGTAAGCTTGAAGTGGAGTGATGGGACGAGCTGATGAATGACTGTGTTATTTATGGCACCCTTCAAGATTATTAGCACCCAGCAGAGCTGCCAGAATTAAAATTCACAGGGAAGGTAGAACACATAATTGTTTAGGAAGCTTAATGTCAATCGAGCTATTCTAGAGTAAGGCACTGGAACCACATATGGTATTGCTTCCTCCTTTCTGAGGAGTTTGCTTTGCTTCGTGTTTTCACCCAAAACTCCCTAATTTGCACTTCCTGAAACAAACCATGAATGCATATATTCTTCCCCACATACTGTGACGCAGTTCTCCAACCGATGTGTACAAAGATATCTATATTACGTGGAAGTGTTCGTAAAATTGTATACCTTCATAAGAATAATATGCAAGAATGCATTATGTTAGGGGAAGCTGCATACAAGTCTGTGTATTAGACATGAATTTTCGTGAGCACTTTTTTCTTTTTTAAAAAAGAAATCACAAGCTGACAGAAAACCGAATTTAAGACTGGAAAAATGAGAAACCTAGAGAGACCAGAGCAGACAGATTTGCCCATTCCTACTATGAAAATATTGCAGATATTTCACCCCTGATCTCTAATTCATGTTAGTGATAGATTGTGGGACTGAATGCTCCCTTCCTACAGCCCTTTTTTCCCCCAACAAGCAAGCTCTCCCATCTTAATGGCCTTAACCATGGCTAAGAGTTACATCTGTGCTAACTCTAAACTGGTTGAAACCAACAACATTCCATCTTAGGCAGTTTCAAGCCTTGGTTTAGATGGAAACCCTGGTTAGCTTCAAGCAGCTTAAAAGGCAGTATACAATAGATCATGGGTAGGCAAACTAAGGCCCGGGGGACGGATCCAGCCCAATCGCCTTCTAAATCTGGCCCATGGACGATCTGGGAATCAGCATGTTTTTACATGAGTAGAATGTGTCCTTTTATTTAAAATGCATCTCTGGGTTATTTGTGGGGCATAGGAATTTGTTCATTTTTTTTTTCAAAATATAGTCCTGCCCTCCACAAGGTCTGAGGGACAGTGAACCAGCCCCCTGCTGAAAAAGTTTGCTGACCCCTGCAATAGACTGTCTACACCTGCAGAAATTGTGCAGCTGTCATTGGTGTGGTTTTGTGTCTGGATTTTTAAATAAATTTTAAAAAATACTTATTTCCACTCTGCTTGACTCCTGCTTGGGCCCAACCTCCTAAACTAGATATGGGAGGTGCCCTTAAAGCTAAAGTCGAATTTATTTTTACAATTTCGGCTAGCCTTGATCTCTTGCTTAGTGGGATTTTAAAAAACAAACTTTGTTCCATCCACAAATACTGTGTTTTGAATGCAATTTGCAGCATAGCAAGCAAGTGGCAGGAAATTGTTTATGAATTTAGATGAATGCATGGTAGCGTATTTCATGCATGCCTCATTTCCATTATCTTGGCAATCAATGCAATAGTCCAGTAATCAAGTATGCTAGCCTTGCTACAGATTTGGAGTGGGAGGGGAAGCCATTCTGTCCCCAGAGAGAATAACCGTATAATTTGAGATATGAAATCATGATGCACTCTCATGCTCAGTCATATTCTCCTGGTGCTAAGTTTCGTACTGTGCAAGGGTCAATTTTTCATATTATACAAGGTTCAATATCTGCGTCACTTTTAATTAAAATACATTCCCTGTCTCTTGGTGTGGAAATTGAGAATAACCACAGTAATGTGAGTAGCTCCTGTACTTGGGCATCTTGATCCACCATGCTAATTTATCCTTAGAAAAGATATATATCTAACACTCCATCTAATCAGAAATGCAAGTAGTGAGTGTCAACAGAATTGTAGCCAAAATGAGCCCACTGAAAAAACAAGAAAGGGGTATCAGCTGGCTCAGAGTAACCCCAACATTTGCAAAATATTACCTCAAAATGCAGTTAATTGAAGGCGATAGCCAGCTAACTCATTCCATCACCGCAAATATTTACACTTGCACCATGGAACTTCTCCTCCCCCCCCCATGTGAGCCTCATACCCTCCCCAAATCTGCTCTGGGAGTTGGGGGAACCTTCCATGAATCCCCTTTCCTTATCTCGCCTACACAAGTTTAGTTTTCTTTGGTGCTGTGCCAAAACAGTCTCCTGCCCCCCGCCAACCTTTCTCCATCAGTTTATGAGAAAAGAATTTGTATTCAAAAACTATGAGTAGACCTATCCCCCGTGACCACCCTGCAATGACAAGGTACCGTAAGCTCAACCCCACCTCCACCAATATTAGAAAGAAATTGTAACATGCCCTGAGAAAGGGACAGAAAGATGGAAGCTTCTTTTTGCAGAAGAAAACTTTCATTGAATTGGAGCGCTCGTTTAGTTATCTGCAAATAAAAAATGGGGGGGGGGAGGGGACAACCTGACCTTCATATATTGCAATTTAATTAGATCATACTAAATATAGCACTCATGGGCTGAATTTCTTTGTTTCTCAAATCCAATTTCCAGAGCAAAGCATTCTCCAACAATGGATAAAAATGAACTGGATTAAGAGTACACCATGTTTTAGAAAACCATAATACCACTCCATGTTAGGAATATGCCTTTATTCAAAGAGCAGAAACCAAGGCCACTGAAAACAAAATATGTATGCTCTCCTTTTATTTTAGCCATGCACGCTTTTGAGACTGATGAATAGGGATACCGAATGTATACGTCAGACTCTGGAGATAGGTAGGTAGGTAGATATATAATGGAACAGGTAAATTGCTTTTAAAAAATAATGATGTGCCAAGGCTCAGGTTTCTGTGAAAACTGACTGCCCTTGAAATAAGCTCTGTAAGTTAATTTAGTATCAGTATTAGTTTCCCATCTTTTTCCCTAACAGGACTCAAGGCAGCTTACAGATAAAAATGAGAATCACTAAAAACATGGGGGGAGACCATCTGTAAAAAACAATTAAACATTAAAATTATGTACATATAAAAATCTGTTTAAAACATACCCATAATTACGATTAAAAAAACATCAGAGCACCAGCCCTTTCATTAAAAGCAGCCAGTTCTTCCCAAAAGCCTGTTGGAACAAGAAGGTGTGAAGGCCAGAGTAATTATAATTTGAAGCAAGAGTTGGAATTTTGGGGAAACTATGGAGGGATGAAGGGGAAGTCCTAGGCTGACGGACGGAATGTTAAATTTGAAATGTTGTTGAATCATAGAGGGAGCCAGCCTAGCTTCACAAAGCAGAAGGCCCATAGGCAACTGACCCATGTATACAAATGGCGCAGTGTTATATTCCTTTGCCATTTTTTTAAAAAATTATACTTTTCAGATATATACAGTTCACTGATTTTACAATCATTTTGACATTTTAAAACTTGACTTCCTTCCCCCTCTTTCTGTGACTCCTTAAATTTATTTTTAATATCTTCTGCATGTCCAAATTAACGTAACTTACTCATTTCTTCATCTTCTTTAAATATATACTCTTATGTAACTTCAGGTTATCGCAATAATCCTGCCAGTGTTTTTATCTGTTTCCAATTTATTTGTAAATATTCAATAAACCATTTCCATTCTTTTCTTTTTTAAAAAAGGTTGTTATCTTGAGTTCTTATTCTCCCAGTAAGTTTTGCCATTTCTGCATATTCCATAAGTTTTTGTACCCATTCTTCATTGCTGGGACTTCTTCTTTCCATTTTTGGGCAAGTAGCATTCTTGCCGCTGTAGTCACTAAACATGAATAAGTTTCTATACAATTTTGGTAGTTCTATCCCTATAGTTCCCAAGAGAAAGGCTTCTGGTGTTGTTTTTTAACAAATGTTGTTTTAAACATCCTTTTCATTTCATTGTATATCATTTCCCAGGGATATATATTCCTTTGCCATTGACCATTTTTCTATGATGTTTTTCACCAAAAGAGCAAGCCATGGGGTGACACTTATATGTGATACTTATTTCCCATTAAACAGCATCATTGTAGCTGCTGCTTCCCACAGGGAAACCCCAGCAGCAAATACATATAAAGGGAACTATTCTGAAAATGCAGGTAGCATGGCAAGGCAGAGGCACTTACCTGACCTCCAACTTCTAGTATTATGAGAGAGGCAGATTTTCATCTATCCACTTTCTCCTCGCCCTGCCTAATTTCAGACATTTCTATCATGCCTCCTTTTACTTGCCTTTTCTCTAAACTGGGAAGTCCCAAACCCTGTAGCCTTTCCTCATAAAGGGAGTTGCTCCATTCCCTGTCTATGAATGGCATCTCTCTCCTACAAAACGGTACCATTTATTTCCAATTCAGCTCAAATGTAATTAAGCTGCCAGTGATTAGGGCCTTTGAAAATAAATAAATTAGAATGGAGCAAGCAGGAACTGATGTTCTGTTCATCAATATGTATATGTACATTGTGGATTATACAGCAGTAAGTCTCTGAATTCGAGAACAGACCTTTAATTAACCTGCCAAAGGATGTTACAGTTTTTAAAAAAGAAGAAAAGAACAGAGCCGCATTAAAATTTGTAATTTTAGGGACTTTTAAAGAGCACTGCAATTCATAAAGAGACAGCTGTCTGAAGCCTTCAGGGAGATCAATTATTTCAGTGACAGCGTGACATTTGATATCATTAACACTGAAATCAGCACATTTTCTCTGCAAATATTCTGACGTGCAAAACCTCTCCACCATAAGAACATCAGAACATTACAATAGCCTGCTGGATTAGGCCAATGACCCACCTAGTCCAGCATCCTGCTGTCACAACCAGAACTCTGTGGGAAACCAGCAAGCTTAACATGAACAAATAAATAAAGCTCCACCATGCGGTGCTCTGACTGCTGTATGGTCTCCAAAACTCAACGGAAGCTTCTAAAATGGAGGGAAAGCCTGTGAGTTGTATCCAGTTGGTGTGTTTGAAGTTCCATGGCACAATGGAACTTGTGTTTGGTCTCATCCCTCTATGCACCCCCCAAAATCTTCACAGGAGCATCCCCTAATCTTCTGGAGCTGATTTTGAGGGTATGCAGACGTCTGAAGGTACCCAGGGCAGGAAACGAAGCTCTGCTGTGTACACAGAAGTCTATTGTGCCAGCAGAGGTTCAGTGTTGATGTTTGGCTTGGTGTCTTATGGGAATCTTCGACCTATGCAAAGACTGTCTTGGATTCCCAAGCGCACCTTTGTTCTCTTGACAGTTTATCCATTTTTAGGAACTGGCAGGGCTAGCTGTGCTAGAGGTCTAAACATAACATAGGCTCCCTGTCTATCCTGAGTCAGCCTGAGGAATGCATGCTTGCTCCCTCTCCCTCCAACTGTGTGAATTTTCCTCTCTCCCCCCTCATCTTGAAATGAATGAACAAAGTTCATTCTTTACCAAAGGGTGAAGCATTCTCCACAGTGCCAGAATCAAGCTATCCTGTGACATTCACCTTTGATACACAGCAGCAATTCCAGAAGATGCATTTCAGAAGCTCTGTTTAGGGCAAAGGTGGGAAAACTCAGGCCCAGCAGCTGAATGAGGGCATCCAGGTATGTACGTCTGGTCCTTTGGATTCATCCCAGGCCATACACTTCATTGGCCCTGCTGCACACCCAAAGTGCTTTTGCCTGACTGAAGTGTGGCATTGAATTCTGACAATCCTTGTCTGGATGGAGGATAGAAAGTGGGTTGTTAAACTGTGCAGAAACTAGCCTGCTGTACAAAGGTAAAATTGACATTCATTGCTCCATCCACTTTTGCCTCTGGCCCCACCCACCTCTGGCATGTGGCTGCTGGAAGGCTACCCTGGTCCTACCCTGGTCCTGTTAGCTAGGGATGATGGGAGTTGTAGTCCCAAAACTTCTGGAGGGCCGAGTTTGCCTATGCCTGCCCAAGGGCCTCATCCATCTCTGAGATCTCGGTCAGACAGTGCATGGTCCTTAGGTTGAGGGTCATCGCACCAGGGCCGGCTCACTCTTGAGGCAAGGTGAGGTGACTGCCTCAGGTGGTAGGATCCACAGGAACAGCAGGCCTCGATTCCAAGGAATGCCTCACCAACTGCTGCTTCTGCAGTGGTAGCAACAGCTGCTGTGCTCTCCTTGGAAACTGGATCTGTTTCCTCCTTGGCAGTCTTCCCCCCAATGTCACCTTTCAGCAAATAGGAGGCCTGCTTGCAGACCTTCCAAGTGTCCCTATTTTCCAGGGACATCCCTGATGTCCTGGTTTCTGATTTAATCCCAGAATGTCCCACTTTTCCTTGTTGTTGTTTGTTATTGTTTATTCGTTTAGTCGTGTCCAACTCTTCGTGACCCCATGGACCAGAGCACGCCAGGCACTCCTGTCTTCCACTGCCTCCTGCAGTTTGGTCAGACTCGTGCTGGTAGCTTCAAGAACACCGTCCAACTATCTTGTCCTCTGTCGTCCCCTTCTCCTTGTGCCCTCCATCTTTCCCAACACATCAGGGTCTTTTCCAGGATCACTGCCTTTTCCAGGATCACTACCCCTTCATGGATCGCTGCCTTGCCGTGGCAAAGGGGCTTGAATAACTCAGGGAAGCTATGAACTATGCCAAGCCGGGCACCCAAGATGGACAGGTCATAGTGGAGAGTTTTGACCAAACATGATCCACCTGGAGCAGGAACTGGCAAGCCACTCCAGTATCCCTGCCAAGGACGAAGACAACAGGCACTTTTCCTTAGGATGTCCCTATTTCCATTGGAGAAATGCTGGAGGGTATGGAAGTATCTGCCCCTGAGTCATCTAAAGGCAATTTTGTATAGGGAAGGCTTTTTATGTTTAATGTTTTATTATGTTTTTATATATGTTGGAAGCTACCCAGAGTGGCTGGGGCAGCCCAGTAAGATATGTGGGGTATAAATAGTAAAATTAGCATTATGGAATGGGACGTCCCTATTTTCATCAGAGAAATGTTGGAAAGTATGTGCTTGTCTCCTCCCACCTCTAGAGAGAAAACAGTGGGGGCTGCCCTCTGGGGTCTCCTAGGCTTTGCAGTCACCTGAAATGGATTCAAAGTGCACCTCTTTCCCGCTCTCCCCCCAACAATGGCCTTTGAGTCCCACTTCAGCCATTGGGTAAGGTTGATTTGATTCTCCCCATCCCCTATGTAGATCTTTATTCTGCACTTGTTCCTGATGTAGATATTCACTCACCCCTTGTTACCAGAAGTGGGAGATTCCATTTTGTGGTTCCCTTCAGGTGCCAAAATGTCTTAGGCTGGCCCTGCTTACAAGAGGTCTTGCTCACAAAAGCATTCTGGTGCCCTGATCTTCTTGCCACAGACTTTCTTCATTATTACACTTGTTGCAGTGAGTGCTTTAAAAAAGAACACCACTCTCCGTAGCTTATATTAAACTAACTGTGATACTCCAGGCACTTTCAATTAAAATCTGCTTCTTCAAATACACATCTGCAGTTATAGAGGTCAGTGAGATTATTTGTCATAAACAAAATAGAAGCTTGTATTGAATTGTTCCTTCCAGTTGTCAAATTACTTTGCAAATCTGAAACTACAGAGCTTTGAGCTAAGAACTCCTTTTCACTGCACTTTGGCATCTTTGCTTTTCAGGGGAAAGTGCTTTAATATTCTGCATCAATAAACCTCATTGTAACTAACTTCGTTAACATAGATGTCAGTAGGTCTGCTATATTATCTTGACAACATTCTCCATGCAACGTTAGTTATAGTATCCTAAAGAGCATTATTGTATTATATTATATTATATTATATTTTTTACTAACTATCTCCCTTGTTTTCCTTTAATTTGGTTTTTAAAAGCATAAATAAGATGTAAAAGCAAAGCCATCTGTGCTAAATGTGAGTTATACTATATGCAGTTACCCTTTGGGATCACAGTGCTTACAGGTTGCCATTGCATCATAATAATTAAGTTGCCACAGAGTAAATATGAAGAGAGAGCAGAAAAATGTCTGGTCCACCAAGACTCCTACATTGTTCCATCAGGATGAATGATCAGAATGGCCTTGATCTGGTTCGTGTCCCTTATTTGAGAAAACCCTTTTGCAGATAACATGGAAGTGAGCTATATCCCCAGAAGTGGCTTTTATGTTGTGTGAAAGCTCAAATACGATGGGGGAATCAACCATTAGGGAAATGTTCAGAAAATGGAATACGGTGTGTTACTTCAACTGTTGTGGCAACTTGGCTAATGTTTAGAATAGCCACCTTTGGCATGAAACCATGGGGAAATGGTTTTGAAAGGGAGAATAAAGTATGGAGAATAAAGCTACTGGTGGCTTGGAGACATGATGGTCCTCTATACTACCCCCAGGACCAAAAGCAACATGCCTCTTAATACTTGTGAACAACAGCAAGGAAGGGCTATTGCGCTCATACTCCATTTTCAGCTTCCTCAGTATCATCTACACAGCCACTGTGAAAAACAGGATGCTGGACTAACTAGGTGTTTGGTTTGATCCAGCAGGGCTCTTCTTTTTCTTATGAAGCATATAGACACATGGAGCCCTTTCCAAAGGCTGCCATATTATCATGGGGTCTCAAGAACGCATGCCTCCTAATCTGTGGGCAGCCAAACTCTAGGAAGCCAGGAGGAGCCAATTAGTTGAGTTAATGCTAATTGGGATTCCTTGTTAATTGCTATTCCTTCCATGCATGCCAGAGGTGCTCTGCATAATTCATTATTCATTATTCATAATTCATGCTGCCTGTCTGTACCTTCGGCAAAGCCACCCAGACAGCTTGCTGCATCGATGAACATCTTCAGAGCCGTATCACCTGTGATTTCATAAAAAGCCATTCAGCTCAAGAGAGGCAGCGGCTTTCAAGGAATGATGTCTGCGATTTGCTGGCTGGCTCCCCAGCTGAGATTAATAAATCTACTTCCTAAATGTAAGCTTTTTACACAGCAAGAAAGCTTCCCGTGCCAACGCCTGCTGGCTCCTTGTGCAGAGAGGAATAACTTTCCATGAACTAAAACTAGTCCTGCAGTATTACACTTTTCTATGTATGCTTTTCTTTCTGCTTCAGATACATCTGTTTCTGGGCTTTGCCTGTGTTGCAATGAAGAGACCAAAATGAATGGAGAGAATTGGGATTAAGATACCTGGAAGGAAGCCAGGCTCCCATAGCAAAGCACTATGTCGCCTCACCTGATAAAGGGGACAGCTACCTGAAGATAATGATTCATTTAATTTTTCATGCAGACCCGCCCCCATTAAGTATATCTGCCCTCTCTATTCAGTTGTAAATGGGATCTCTGCACGCTGAATGAATCATATTTGAAATTTCAGGCAGCCATGGTTCTTGAATGGAATTTTAAAATCAATAACTCAGATCTTCCTTGGGGAAACGTAGCGAATATTATCCTCTAAAATAGTCTGTGATGGGACGGAAGCTGGGAACTTGCTCTTGAGTAACAACTGCAGAAGTGTCTAATGGTCTTCGCCTGTTGTATGCATGTATAAATGGCCCCTGCAGTCTTGGCAGACCATGGACGTCAGAACCAAACAATAACATAAAATGGTCAGGTTTGGAATGCTGCTTTAGCTGAAAAAAAATTAACCTGTCAACTTCGAAAAAGCACAAGGATGAACCACAAAAGAGCATATAATAGGGTAAAGTGTGAATAATAATAATAATAATAATAATAATAATAATAATAATTAATTTTTATTTATATTCCACCCTCCCCAGCCGAAGCCGGGCTCAGGGTGGCTAACAACAATAAAATGCCTACGCAATAAAATGCCTACGCATGCAAAAAAAAATTAAAAAGTGCATTGCAGAAATGTGTGTTGGGAGAAATTCACACTAAGATCATGCGAATTTGCATGCGGATCTATAAACAAAAAATCATGCACTGATGTGAACATGTGCAGAATTGAACTTGAAAAGTTTGTTTAAACGAGAAGGTGAGAGAATCAAATCCCTTCTGCCCGCAGCCACCACAGGCATGCAGATTTGCCCATGAGATTATTTGGCTGAAAAAGGCTCCATGCCACTGACATGAACACAAGTAACAACACCTATGCATAAATTTCATAGCAGAGCCATTAAAAAAAAAAATCACAGTTAATGAGCAATATTATAGGAGCCCAGAATGTTCATGGGGCAACAGCTGAAGGAGGGAGGAAGGAAGATTTTCTTCCCTATACTCCAGAAAGTTAATTTATCTTGGCGTCCAAGCCAAGGGCCTCTGCATCTTTTCTCATCAGCAGCAGAAGAAAAAAAGATGGCGGCCTGGATTTTTAAGTGGGGTAATCACCCAAGGGGAACATGGTTAAGAAGTATGTACCCCTGGTTTAGATTGTTGCCTGGGTCTTCTGCTCCAGATGGATTAGGATCCAAGGATTAGGATCCAAGGATTAGGATCCAAGCCCATATCATTTCCCCAGAAGGGTGAAAAATCTGCTGTGTTGAGGGAAGTATGTTCATTAACAGAGGAGGGGGAGAGAACACAGGACTGGAAAGAGTTAAAAGAACTTCTCTCCCTATTCATTACCACCTCCTCTGCACCAGTCTTTAACTTTAGATTGTAGCCTTAATCACTTAGTTCTCTATATATAAAATCTTTTTTTTATTATATTTTAAAAGGCTGGGGACTAGCAACATGTGACTGAGCATCTCATGCAATATTGCTTTCAACCGGGTCAGAGCATGGCTGGCACTAATGACGCAGCCAGAGCATTGTGCAAAATCCCATCTTCTCATATAGTTTGCAAAAAAAAGGGTCCTTACATCTTCCGACATCCTCCGCTTTTGTGATACCCAGCCACGATACTCAATTATGTTTTGTTAAAAACCAGGATTAAGGGATTAGACACAGTAGGTTTACAAGTCTGTGTTCATTCATTTCTATCACAATGACACTTATCTGGGGTGAAGCACTCTGGAGACGCATTTCATTTTCAACGCTCTTCAAGGGAATGATAAAATTTTAACAGATGCTGAGAGCTTGGAAGTTGCCCCTCATCAAAACAACAAAGGAAACGGCTGTCAGTTTCAAAGTCTCATAGAAAAGATGAAGAAGAGATTAGCAGTCCTACCACCTCTAAGGAAAAGGGGGTGTGATGGGACAAGTGGAAGGAATCGCACAAAAAGAAAACAAATTACTGAAGACTGGGGAATGTGGTAAAAAACCAACTGTCTTGTTTGTAATAAAAACAGATTAAACACTAATAGGTATTTGGTTGAATAGAGATTCGCATAAGCCTGGAAATTAGTAAGAGGATCAGCGATTATGTGGGATTTGAATGTTAAAAGAGTTTGCTCTGCAATCAAGTTAGCTAATTGTTGGATTCAAACAGCCCTGAACACTGGAATCTTTTGAAAACGAAATGTGTCCTAGTATGATGTAGACAGACAGACAGGTAATCAGAAAAAGCTAACATTGGGCTCTCCATATGTGGCAGGACAGGAATTCCCATAAGTTCCTGCCAGCAGATCCCATAGCAGGATCTATCTTGTGGATATGCTAGCAGGACCTCATGGAACTTGTAGCTCAGTCACATCTGGAAGGTCAAAGGTTAGCCATCCCTAATCTATATTGATCTATTAACTATCTAAGATGACTAACCTTTGGCCCGTTAGATGTTGTTGTGTATGGTTTCCATTAGCTCCTGCCGACATAGCCAATGGACAGGGATTGTGGATGTTGTAGTCCAGCATCTGGAGGCTCACAGGCTAGGCACCGCTGAGATCTTTTAAGACATACAGACATTAATCAGTGTGATACATATATGCTTTATTAATTCACTGCTTCCTTCTGGTGCCCTGAACAAACCAGAGAGAGAGAGATTAGGTGAACCCCTTCATAATTTTCCAGCATGTAATATGTTTAGTGGCCTTGAGAAGGACTGGCTCTACCATATGAGATCGCTGCTGTTTAATGGTACCTGATGTGAGCAAAGTTAATTGTTTAGTTATCTATTCCATTTTTACCACCATGGGCAGGGGGAAGCAATCTGGATTTTCCACCTCAGGAACCAAGCTGTCTTAGGCCATCTCTGGCCCTGAAAAATTCACTTGGCCCCAGAAAGACCCTGACTGTGACCTTACTTCCTGTCCCCACTCTAGTGGTAATGGAAAAGATCAGGGCCACCACAGACAACCACTGGATACAGCAGGTGTATGGTAGGTTTTCAACTCCTGAGAAAACTATGCTGAGGCAAACCAGTCACCTGAATAATTTGTCAGTAGTACAGACATTAGCATGGCACAACACTCTTAACTATCTTATAGTGGATGGAGAGTCAATGTGCCCAACAACTTATGCTAGTTGTGTGAATTTCCCCTGACTCACACTTGATACACTGATGGGCTCTCATTTGTGTAAAGCCACTTCCTTCTGCAAGAAAGGAAGTGTGATTTTTCAGTACAACGGAAATATTAATAATACAGCATTCATTCATTCATTCATTCATTCATTCATTCATTCATATGCTGCCATTCCTGAACTGAAAGTGACTGTACATGCTGTTCCCTGTCAGGTTTCGACCCAGCCACTAACCAAACTCAGTGCTTTTCTGCTTCATTTCAGAAAAGTTCCTATCTCATGTGTCTCATGCCCTTGTGAGATGCATAAGCCTTTTAGTGTTAAATGGAAAAGCTGTGAAGCACATCTTTCTAGAGAAGGGTCTTGCCACTAGGAGATCCAAAGAGGGAAAAGCATAATTTAGGAGAATTTGTTTCAAAATAATATCATGGGTGGCAATAGCCTATGGTATAACTTTATGCCTGATGCTTCAAAGGGGATTTGCCTGTTTTAAGGAAAAGGGCTGGTTATTGCTGGTCTCCCCACTCCACCCCTCGCGGGCTGTAATAGGGCATTTTCCCAGTCTGAGCAGAGAAGGAGTAAAAGATACATGAAAGCATCCCTTTAATGAAAGCCTTCCTGGACACACGCTGTCAGCATCAGCTAGCTGCTTCAAGGATTTATTGGCTGTGCTGCTATGATATGAGGAAACAAACAGAAACGAATCTGTGCTTCTAAGTAGCAGCGGATGAGTTGAAATGGCCAATTAGGGCCTGCCACTCAGTGTGAGATGGTGGCGAAGGCACATTATCTGCCTTCAGAGGCCTCAGCAAACTAGCGCTGATGGTTTGGTTGGAACTGGCCTGTGGAAAGGGACAATCTGTGGAACACAGAATCCTAAACTGGGGGTGGGGAAAAGAATCGAGAGAGAATTCTTGAAGAACTTCCCAACTTCCTTGCAGAGGCTCAGATGCGTGTGTGGACAGGAGAGTCTGAAGCCACAGAGACAGGGGCAACACAAAGGCAGTAACACATATCTAAGCTGGCCCAAGATGTTTTGGCACTTGAGGCAGAATAGAAAATGGCATCCCATTGTTGTGCTCCTCGCTATTGGCTGAGGCAATGGGAGGCAGCCCAAATGTTCGGAAAAAGTCAGAAGCCCAAGGCAGTATAAGTTCCTCAGCTAAGTTTATTCAACATTTGTCAGTGACAACAGCTCACTCATAGGAACACAAGAACCAAACTGACTGGACAACACAATAATAATGCCGAGCATGAACTGACCGTTGACAGTTGAAAAGTGCATGTGCTTACTACCATTAGAACGTTTGTCTACCAACGCTTATGCGATTGGTTAGAACGCGCCTTGTAACATAAAATGTGTTAAACCCAATACATAACACCAAGGAAGCCCCAGCATACTGAATGCAGCAGGGGAGAAATGTTCACTCTCAAATTTCTCAGTTGCTGCCTGGCTTTTTCTTCTGCCTTGCTCCTGACGTCAAGCTCCTTGGCTAGACAGTGCCCCTGCTGATTTAGCATACCTTGCATCTGTTCTGCCACTCTTGCCTTGCTGGACAGCTCCCCAGCATCAACAGTAATGACAAAGACTGTAGCCAAACTTCTCAGCTGAGCATAGAGAACCTGATGGAAGTCAAAATGTGTCTCCCAATATCAAGTGCATCAACAGAACCTGGCACAAGTACATATACATATATGTCAATAGGTATCCTATATGTGAAAAGCCCAGAAAAGCTAATATTAGGGAATTAGCAATGCAACTCTTGGGAACTTTTGGAAGATGATTGTGTGCACATGAATTGTAAAAGCAACAACCACATCTTAGTTGCAGTGGCAGTATTTATTTATAAAATAATAAATATTAAAAAGTAAAAACATGCCAATACACAAGCAAATAAATAAATGAAGACTTGAAACACCGCTACAGAACCGTACAAAACAGAAAGGTATAATAATTCATTACCCAACTTACCCACATGTTGTCTGGACTGTAAGTTTAGGTACAATTACAGAGATGAAAGGGAGAGACTAGAAGTAGAAAGTTGTCTTATGTGGAGCTTTGCATTAGGCGCACTGAAAATACAAGGAAGATTAGTTGGGTTTAATTAAGGCGAGATAGTTAGCAGGCTGGCCTCATTCATTTACAAAGGACGATTAGATTAATGGCCAGATCATAGGTGCTGCTTGCAATATGTATGGTGCTGTGCTCCAGAATTAATTGAAGTAATTGCAACCTCCCGTTGGTGGCTTGCACATGCTGGCCTGCACCATATTGGCTTCCCCTGATGTACAACAATGATGATCTTATTGTTCAGAGCAATGCCAAATCAAACCCACAGTTCCAGGGCATGCACAGAGTTTCAGCTCTACCCATATGTGCATATGGGAGTATAAATCAGAGTATAAAAAGAGATTGCGACTGCACACACACCCCTTACATCTCCTGCATCTGTAAAATGTCATGATTACTCTTCTTGAATGGTTACCCTTGCCCACTTTTTGTACAAGCACCCTTCTTTGGTATAAGGATTTTAGCTCGTTCTTACAAGCACCCACTAAGTTCTCATCTCATTCCATAGCAGACAACATATAAGCACTGCATATATTGTAGGAATGTCATTGGTGTTGATGATAACAGCACTTTTCAAATCAAATTTGACTTGGTGCTATATGAATCCATGTAGCATGTTACATGTGCAAGTGCACCTGCATTTTAACAAGGTCTCTTATCTCTATCTCAAACCCCTGAAGACTCGGGATAGGCAATATTGAAGTAGATGGACTGTCTTCCTATATTACTAACTAGTGGGGAGATCCCATAACTGGGTCATTGTGTTCTGCAGCTTTGCAGGTAACCAATCACATGGGGGGGTGTCTTACCCCTTTAGATAAAAGTTCTCCAGGGTAACAGATTGAAATACATGGGCCAATCTCTTGTAGAAAGTTAACCGATGCTGAAAAATGCTCAATAAAAACTAATTAGTGGCCAAATTAACAGCAGAAACAGGGGGGAGGGATAATCAGATCAATTCAAGAGCTTCCTGGAAAGCTGTAAACATTATTGGTGTCTAAAGAACAAGAATGAGTAAGAGAAACTTGCCTAGGGAGGGCGTTCCACAGCTTTGAGGCCACAGTGGAAAAAGCTCTGTCCCGTGTTACCATCTGCTGCCATCCATTAAACACCAAATGGTGTCTGCACAGAAACCAGAGCCCCTGTAAAAGGTGCCAGCGCATGGCTATATGCTCCCCCATCACCTACTGCCTCAGTCAGCCTACTGGTAGGGCCAGCTCTACGAGGGGGTCAGAGTCTGATTCTTTTCAGCTAATCACGGGTTGGAAGTGAGTACAAAATCGACAAGCACAATCCATCTCCCTGTGGGTGGGAATCAGCTCAATGGAATTCTATCCTCTCCCTCCCAGATGTGAATAATTCACCAGCTGAACAGAGGTCAAGACACATACAGGGGAGGAGGAAAGGGGATGCGGTGTGTTGATATTTTCACTCCTCCCATTGCAAGAATCTCCTCATCTGATGTTTTGAGAAAGGAGAGGGCGGAAGCTACTCTTCTCTTCTTCTGCTCCTGACTGACTGCCTGACTGTGTGTGGAGAGAGTCTTATCTATGTAGTGACTAGATGGCTGAGTGGGAGATGTAACACTCATGCAAGTTCTTTAATTTGTAGTAGCTATTAGAAATAAAAGGAGTTATGCTTCACAGCTAGCTTCCGCATTATTTATACTCTGCATGAGTCTGGTGCTCACAATGCACAGTTGTGAGTCCAGTGCACTGGGACCTGTTTTCCAGGATTGGAAGGTCTCTGAAAGTACTGTATTTTTCGCTCTATAATAAGCACTTTTCCCCCTTCAAAAATTAAGGGGAAATCTGTGTGTGTCTTATGGAGCGAATGCAGGCTCCTTGGCTTCAGCGATAGCAACACGAAGCCTCCGAGGCGCAGAGGGAGAGCTCCCCCCGCACTCCGGAGGCTTCAAGCTGCACTCCGAAGGCTTGCGGATAGCCACCTGAAGCCTGGAGAGCGAGAGACGTCAGTGCACACCGATCCCTCTTGCTCTCCAGGCTTCGCTTTGCTGGAGAGGCGCTGCACAGTTTTCCCTCTCTGCGCAGCACCCCTTCAGAGAAGTGGGAGGAGAAATGGAAGGGGCTCCATTTCTCCTGCCACTTCGCTGAAGGGGCGCTGAGCAGAGGGGGGAGAATTATTATTTTTCCTGTTCTCCCCCTCCTATGGTCTGGTGCGTCCTATGATCCGGTGCGTCCTATAGAGCGAAAAATACGGGTACTCCAGTTACCTAGCTCAGTAGGGGCAGAACCAGTTATTGAGCCCAGTCGCTGCACATCGGTTGAAAGGCATACTGACACAGTGGGGGCGTCTGCCCTGGGTGTCACTACTGAGGGAGGTGACAAAATGCTGGGCAGCACTCACCACAGGGCCTGCAGCGCACCCGAGCCACATGTCTCTCCTGGGAGAGAAGCGGTGGCTTGGGTGCATGCAGGTTTCGCACTGCCCAAACGGTCCACCGCTGCCTCCCTCCAGCTGTAGGGCAGCTGAGTGGGAAGAGGCAGGCAGACTTCAGAGGCCCCAGAGAGCACCCCGCCCCATGGGCAGCTCGCCCCACCCCAGGTGCCTGAGAGGCTTCCTCCACTGTTGGGCACATAGGTCTCACTTTATGAATGATGAGCAATGACTGTGGACTGTGGTGCATGTGAACACAGAGCCCAATCAGTGAAGGATCCATTAAATCCCATTCTGATCCCTTCTCGCATGTGCAGGACCACCTTCAGTGTGCGGGTGGTAGCCATTATCTAATCAAATAATTCATTCATATATATATATATATATATATATATATATATATATATATATACACACACACACACAGTGGTACCTTGGGTTACAGACACTTCAGGTTACAGACGCTTCAGGTTACAGACACTTCAAATTACAGACTCCACTAACCCAGAAATAGTGCTTCAGGTTAAGAACTTTGCTTCAGGATGAGAACAGAAATTGTGTGGTGGTGGCGCGGCGGCAGCAGGAGGCCCATTAGCTAAAGTGGTACCTCAGGTTAAGAACAGTTTCAGGTTAAGAAAGGACCTCCAGAACAAATTAAGTTCTTAACCCGAGGTACCACTGTATATACATACATCTTGTTGTTTCATCAAACCTATTTCACATTTTACATTGGTGAAGAAAGCATATTGCTCCTCCTTTCATCCTTGTCTTGATGCAAACTTAAAAATCCTCTTCTGCTTATTTGGAATTTGCTTGCTGTGGTGATTCACAGTTAGGAAATTAAAATCTCATTTTCTACCAACACTTCTTCCAGGGAAACCTAATCATGCCAATCTTTGCAGATAATGAATACATGGGGGATAAAAATGTATCCAAAGGGCATTCTTCTTGTGAAATAAAAATTAAAATAAAAGGATTCATGCTTATTAATAGAGCTGCTCTTTTCTGCCTGCTTCTCTTATAGGCAAATTGTATGGTTTGTTCCCAAGGAAAAATTAATCTAATGTAATGACTTTGTCTCCTTTTTCTGACTCCCAAGTTTAATTTTCCCCTCTTTTTATTTTATTTATTTTATTTTTATCTTGGCTTTTATTACATTTCACAGACTTTCCTAATGGTGTTATGAATTGACATGTGTTGTTGCTGTTTTTTGTTTTTTGTTTTACTTTATCATTCATGTTTGCTCTTTTAGTATTATTACAGATTTGTTTCTGGAAAACCAATGAACTCTGCATAAGAAAACACAATGTGGCACTGTTGTATTGTTACATTGGTTTGATACATAGCTCTGCTCCTTTTTTCTTTCTTTTTTCCTAGAGCACTGTTGATTGTTTGTTTTGACTTTTTATTTCCCTGCTCCACTTTCAAATGCCAAATTTAATGCTAAATGTGCCTCCATTAATGAGCTCTGCAATTGTCATTAGTGTTTCGGGGCAGTAAAATCTTGACAGTAAGAATGACAAAGTAGGCTGTTAATCTGCCTATGGGGAAATCACACACAAGTGAAGATAATCAGATACTACTTTAAAGCATAATTTTAGCCCCCCCGCAGCCAGTTTCACCTTGCGATCAACACCAAATAAGTGAAACAATGCTATGTTCTGCACCAGTTTCTGATGATGAAGAGACACCAGCTGTACATTCATAATGAATGTACATTTCTGAGCACAATTCCAAGTGTTGGTGCTGACCTTTGAAGCCCTAAATGGCCCAGTATACCTGAAGGAGTATCTCCACCCCCATCATTCTGCCCAGACACTGAGGTCCAGCGCCAAGGGCCTTCTTGCGGTTCCCTCCCTGTGAGAAGTGAGGTTACAGGGAACCAGGCAGAGGGCCTTCTCGGTAGTGGCGCCCGCCCTGTGGAACGCCCTCCCATCAGATGTCAAGGAGATGAACAACTACCTGACTTTTAGAAGACATCTGAAGGCAGCCCTGTTCAGGTAAGTTTTTAATGTCTGGTGGTTTATTGTATTTTTAATATTCTGTTGGGAGCCACCCAGAGTGGCTGGAGAAACCCTCTTTCAATACTGTTTGTGCCTGAAAAAAGTTTTGGGGTGAACAAACTGTTCTGTTTCCAACTGAGGCATGTCTTGAGCTTCCTGCTGAAATCCTCCAGCTTTTGAACACAAACCACTGGCACCAAAATGTATGGAGATATACACACACACAAACACACACACACACACACACACACACACACACACACACGACCTACCAATGTGACACTGACCCAAATGCCTTCACTAATGCTAAGCAATAGAATGAAAGAACAACACACACACACACACACATCTCTCTTCTTCCTCTCTCTCCACTGTTTTCCCCCAACTGTACTTTTCTCCGCTTTCTTGTCTTTTCTACTTTTATAACACAATAAAATCTTTAATAAAAGCGAATTTGAAAAACAAATGGTTGGGGCGGGGTGGCTATCCCACTTTTGCTGCACTGTAACGCAACAATGAACCGCCAGACAGCAATAATATGGTCATACTGGGAACACGTAGCAGAACAGCTAATACAGGACAATGGTGTGTGGACAGCCCAGTATAAATCCACTATTATTGCATCAATGATGGCCGCATACATGCTATACCTCTAAAACACATTTCCCACCCCAAAGAATCCTGGGAACTATAGTTTACCTCTCACAGAGCAACCATTCTCAGCGCACTCAACTACAATTCCCAGGGTTTGGGGGGCAGGAATGGAATGGGCTTTAAAGGTATGGTGTGTCTGCCAGCTGACATCTTGCAGAATACACAGACATACACACACACGTCTGGAGGAGGTCCTTGTTGAACACTTCCTACTTTCCCAAGAAGTTCAGACTTCCATGGGGGTGTTTCAGGGTCTGGTTTCATTCGGATGAGAGAGAGCACTGTGGAGGATAAGATGAAGCAGCAAGCAGCAAACACTCCTGTAGGCTAGCAGATGTACTAAACTATGGATTTGAAGGCTCTGGTTGTGTGTGTGTGTGTGTGTGTGTGTGTAAGGTAAAGGTAAAGGGACCCCTGACCATTAGGTCCAGTCGTGGCCAATTCTGGGGTTGCGGCACTCATCTCGCTTTATTGGCCGAGGGAGCTGGCATACAGCTTCCAGGCCATGTGGCCAGCATGACTAAGCTGCTTCTGGCGAACCAGAGCAGCGCACGGAAACACAGTTTACCTTCCCGCCGGAGTGGTACCTATTTATCTACTTGCACTTTGACGTGCTTTTGAACTGCTAGGTTGGCAGGAGCAGGGACCAAGCAACAGGAGCTCACCCCGTCATGGGGATTCGAACCTCCGACCTTCTGATCGGCAAGTCCTAGGCTCTGTGGTTTAACCCACAGTGCCACCCGCATCCCGGTGTGTGTGTGTAAATCTATGTAAATAAACCATTTATCCAAAAGATACCATGGACTCTACTGTACCTCATTTCCAAAAGGAAACACAAACCCTGGGTAAGTGTCTGGGATCCCCTGAAACTTGGACCAGTCAGAGGCTGGGGTGGTGTGCAACATAGTTTTAGCAGTGCTTTAATCAGACCTGAATTGTTCTTCAGTATTACTTACTGCTTGTTTATAGTGATTTATTTCCAGATGTACTTCCTCTGGGTATTTTCAGGAAAAGCTGTCCTAGTTACAAGCACAAGGAAGTGATCTTACAAGTAGATGGCAAAATGGCTCCACCGATGCCAATCTTTGAAGAATGGAAATGGCTCAAAATAAGAGAACTTTTCCCTGGTGAAGGCGTGTGTGTGTATGTCTGTGTATTCTGCAAGATGTCAGCTGGCAGACACACCATACCTTTAAAGCCCATTCCATTCCTGCCCCCCAAACCCTGGGAATTGTAGTTGAGTGCGCTGAGAATGGTTGCTCTGTGAGAGGTAAACTATAGTTCCCAGGATTCTTTGGGGTGGGAAATGTGTTTTAGAGGTATAGCATGTATGCGGCCATCATTGATGCAATAATAGTGGATTTATACTGGGCTGTCCACACACCATTGTCCTGTATTAGCTGTTCTGCTACGTGTTCCCAGTATGACCATATTATTGCTGTCTGGCGGTTCATTGTTGCGTTACAGTGCAGCAAAAGTGGGATAGCCACCCCGCCCCAACCATTTGTTTTTCAAATTCGCTTTTATTAAAGATTTTATTGTGTTATAAAAGTAGAAAAGACAAGAAAGCGGAGAAAAGTACAGTTGGGGGAAAACAGTGGAGAGAGAGGAAGAAGAGAGATGTGTGTGTGTGTGTTGTTCTTTCATTCTATTGCTTAGCATTAGTGAAGGCGTTTGGGTCAGTGTCACATTGGTAGGTTGTGTGTGTGTGTGTGTGTGTGTGTGTTTGTGTGTGTGTGTATCTCCATACATTTTGGTGCCAGTGGTTTGTGTTCAAAAGCTGAAGGATTTCAGCAGGAAGCTCAAGACATGCCTCAGTTGGAAACAGAACAGTTTGTTCACCCCAAAACTTTTTTCAGGCACAAACAGTATTGAAAGAGGGTTTCTCTAGCCACTCTGGGTGGCTCCCAACAGAATATTAAAAATACAATAAAGCATCGGTGGAGCCATTTTGCCATCTACTTGTAAGATCACTTCCTTGTGCTTGTAACTAGGACAGCTTTTCCTGAAAATACCCAGAGGAAGTACATCTGGAAATAAATCACTATAAACAAGCAGTAAGTAATACTGAAGAACAATTCAGGTCTGATTAAAGCACTGCTAAAACTATGTTGCACACCACCCCAGCCTCTGACTGGTCCAAGTTTCAGGGGATCCCAGACACTTACCCAGGGTTTGTGTTTCCTTTTGGAAATGAGGTACAGTAGAGTCCATGGTATCTTTTGGATAAATGGTTTATTTACATAGATTTACACACACACACCGGGATGCGGGTGGCACTGTGGGTTAAACCACAGAGCCTAGGACTTGCCGATCAGAAGGTCGGAGGTTCGAATTCCCATGACGGGGTGAGCTCCTGTTGCTTGGTCCCTGCTCCTGCCAACCTAGCAGTTCAAAAGCACGTCAAAGTGCAAGTAGATAAATAGGTACCACTCCGGCGGGAAGGTAAACTGTGTTTCCGTGCGCTGCTCTGGTTCGCCAGAAGCAGCTTAGTCATGCTGGCCACATGGCCTGGAAGCTGTATGCCAGCTCCCTCGGCCAATAAAGCGAGATGAGTGCCGCAACCCCAGAATTGGCCACGACTGGACCTAATGGTCAGGGGTCCCTTTACCTTTACCTTACACACACACACACACACACACACACACACACACACACACACACACAACCAGAGCCTTCAAATCCATAGTTTAGTACATCTGCTAGCCTACAGGAGTGTTTGCTGCTTGCTGCTTCATCTTATCCTCCACAGTGCTCTCTCTCATCCGAATGAAACCAGACCCTGAAACACCCCCATGGAAGTCTGAACTTCTTGGGAAAGTAGGAAGTGTTCAACAAGGACCTCCTCCAGACGTGTGTGTGTATGTCTGTGTATTCTGCAAGATGTCAGCTGGCAGACACACCATACCTTTAAAGCCCATTCCATTCCTGCCCCCCAAACCCTGGGAATTGTAGTTGAGTGCACTGAGAATGGTTGCTCTGTGAGAGGTAAACTATAGTTCCCAGGATTCTTTGGGGTGGGAAATGTGCTTTAAAGGTATAGCATGTATGCAGCCATCATTGATGCAATAATAGTGGATTTATACTGGGCTGTCCACACACCATTGTCCTGTATTAGCTGTTCTGCTACGTGTTCCCAGTATGACCATATTATTGCTGTCTGGCGGTTCATTGTTGCGTTACAGTGGCACAGATCCTAAAGCTGAGGCTCCAATACTTTGGCCACCTCATGAGAAGAGAAGACTCCCTGGAAAATGTGACGAGATCTTAATTGGCTAATTACTTTATAGCCCCAATTAGCCTCAGTTTATTGCGGTCCGGCACACTTCCCAGGCTAAGCTGCGCAGACCTGCTTTTCTCCGTTTTCGCCTTGCAGAGTAAAAACACAGCGGAACAAAAACCGTTGCAGTCTGCTTCAGATCCAAACACACCAAGCACCTGTGTGTCCAAATTTTATCAGTTCTTTATTGCAGCAAAGTATTTACAGCTCAGCATTTCTCAGATTCTCCTGGACTGCTAGCATTCATGGCGTCCGTCTCTTTCAGAGACAAAGAGAGAACAACAAGTAGAGCTCCTCCCTCCTTCCACACGTCAGAATGGGAGGCACTACTCAGAACAACTTAACCCTGTAAGTTCTGAATCCCAACACCCCCTCTTGCCGAGTATTCTGACAAGACCTGTGGATGTACCTTTGCAGACCTCTGTGAGATCAATCCCTTCCCTAATGCCTTGCGCCCTCTCCTGGCGTTCCTGTCAGGCATCTGTGGAACATCCTCACAACTCTCAGATTCGCACTGTGCGAAACTTACCCACGCACCTGTGGCCTGATACCTCTCAGGTGGAATACCCTTTGTTGTGTGACTGGACCATCTGGGCACAAACTCAGGCACTTCCTCTGACTCACTGTGGTCAGCAGGTGTGTCCTCTGCATCCCGGGATTCCCCCTCTGACTTAACGCGTCTTCGAATCCTTTGCATTACCCTCACAGGAGAACTAGGCTCACTCTTGGGCTCTCTTTTTACAACTTGTGGAGATGCCCCATCCTGCTCCTGACTTTGGTCAGTGAGCTGATCGTCATCAGCAGACTCAGCTCCTGGCTCTCCTTCCTCCTCATCAGAACCTTCCTGCTCTGAATCAGAAAGACATTCTGAAAGAATATCGCGCCTGGCAGGAGTCTTTGACCTTTCATCCTGCTTATAGAACTCAGCGTGTTTACTGATCAGTAGCTTACTCTGATCACCTGACGGGTATGCAAACCTCCATGCATGAGCCGCTGGCTCATACCCACAGAAGATCATTTTCTGGAACTTGGGTTCACTTGGCCCTCGCAAAGCTTCAGGCACCGGCACCGAGGCCGTTGATCCAAACACACGGAGGAAGTGAACCTGAGGCTTCCTCCCGTGAAGCATGAAAAACGGTGTGTCTCCTACCACTGAATTGTAGGACCGATTCCAGGTGAAGCTCACATATTTAACTGACTCCATCCAAAACCTTGGAGATAACCCAGAGTCTGACAGCATCACCTGTGCAGCTTTAACCAGAGCCTCACTTCTTAGCTCTGCCACCCCCCTCTGTTGAGGAGAAGTCACTGTGTGACTTATCCCTTTCTTGTGAAAGAACTTCTGCAAAGCAGACCCAGTAAACCGTGCACCTCTGTCACTAGCAATTGACTGCACTTTCGTGGAGAACCTTAGTTCCACCCCCTCAATCCAACTTCTAATCAGCTGTGCTGCATCTTCCTTGGATTTGAGACCATGTGTCCAGGTGTTCTGCGAAAAATCATCCTGCAGTGTCAGCAGAAACCTGGCCCCTCCCAAACTTGGTTCCTTCATGGGACCCAACAGATCTATGTGTACAAGATCGAAAGGTTTTGTGGTTACCCTGTCCACCCTGGGGTAACTGCACCCTTTTACCTTTGCCTGTCTGCAAGCCTGACAATCTAGGACTCTTGCACATTCCTCAATTTTACAGCCTTTGCTAACCTCAGGTAGCACCTGTAGTTCTTCAACAGAAGAATGAGCTGTCTTCTTGTGCCACGCACAAGAACATGAAACATGAGTGGGAACTGTAGCACGCAGGGCTTGTGCTTTCTCAACCTTCCCCTCACCCTCCAGAGACGTTTTAAGAATGAAGAGATCATTCTGCCCCTTTGCAACTCTGACCAGTTGCTTTCCTCCTTTGGAGATTGTACAAAAATCGTGTTCAAAGCAAACCTTAAACCCCTTTTTCAACAAATAAGGCACAGATAAAATACAGTGTTGCATTCCTGGCACAATGCAAACTTCCATCTGCTCCTGCAAAACAGAAAAAAAGGCATTTGCAACGTTAGTCACATTTTTCTTTTCCCCATTTGCAAACTGAACAGTTTTCCCAGCCGGAATTGCCGTGCAATTCCACATCTCGACTGCAGGGGTCTCTGGAATCAGGTTTCGGTTAGCTCCTGAGTCGATTACAAAGCGAAAGTCAGTGTCTCTCTCAGAGCTGTTCTCAAACAACGCCATAGCAACAAACGTCTCGCTGCCCCCTCTCTTTGGGCTTCTGCAGCAGTTCTCTCTGGTTGTCTTGACAACCAACTCCCCCTTGCTTGGGACCTTGGCAGCTTCCGTAGAAGTAGCCTCCTCCGTTGCCTTGGAGACCGGACTGGCCTCTGCGTTCCCACGTAACTCTTTAGGCCTTATCTTCACTTTGTCCAGGTGGCCGACCTTGAAGCGTCTAGCTCTCCGCCGCTTTCCAGACTTTGCCTGACGACGATCCCCAGTGGAAAAATACTGCCCAGGGCTCCTTTCAGCTGGCCTGGCCCCCCTTCTTCCGGAAGAGCCCTCTGTGCCAGCCCTGCCCTCGCTGAAACTGCGTTTCACTTCAGCACTCACAGTGGAAAACTTTTGAAACTTGCCTTTGGAATTCTCAGCCCCCCCGACTTGCACCTCAGGGACTGGGGCTTCAGCCATTTCCAGGCTCTTCATGACTTCTCCAGGGCCCTGGCCTCCTGCTGAAGTTTCACACAAACTTCTCAGCACCTCCCAGGCAGCCCTTGCTGACTTTACGCCCTCCAAACTGGGCAAGAGTGATGCGTGTACGCATGCTTTTAGCATAGCAAGCTCTCTTTGCATTCTCTGCTGGCTATCTTCAGGCAACGCAGCCTCAAAGCCTGCAATGTCTGTCCCTTCAGGACCTGGATTCAGGGGAAGTGGCTCTTTCTGGCTTACATCCCAAAGCCCAGTAACCAGAAACCAACCCCTTACTCTTCTGGACCAGGTTGCCCAACTTCTTAAAGTGAGCTTTTCAAGCGGAACGTCCTCAAGGACCTGGCTGTCTGCCATTCTCTCCTCTTCCCCGGGGCCCCAGCTGCTACTCCCGTAAAACCAGTCAGCTCTCCGGCACCCGATTTTTCAGCTGCTTTCCCAGCTCTCAGCTCTCAGCAACTCTTGCCTCTTAGCAGCAGGCAAAACACAGAACGCAGACCTCCGCTTCGGTAGCGTCTTCCCAGCTGTTCAAGCTGACTTCAAAGCCCACCGGCAGACTTTCAGCAACAGTTTTTACAAGCGGTAATTAGGTCCCCCATAACCTGTGACGAGATCTTAATTGGCTAATTACTTTATAGCCCCAATTAGCCTCAGTTTATTGCGGTCCGGCACACTTCCCAGGCTAAGCTGCGCAGACCTGCTTTTCTCCGTTTTCGCCTTGCAGGGTAAAAACACAGCGGAACAAAAACCGTTGCAGTCTGCTTCAGATCCAAACACACCAAGCACCTGTGTGTCCAAATTTTATCAGTTCTTTATTGCAGCAAAGTATTTACAGCTCAGCATTTCTCAGATTCTCCTGGACTGCTAGCATTCATGGCGTCCGTCTCTTTCAGAGACAAAGAGAGAACAACAAGTAGAGCTTCTCCCTCCTTCCACACGTCAGAATGGGAGGCACTACTCAGAACAACTTAACCCTGTAAGTTCTGAATCCCAACAGAAAAGACCCTGATGTTGGGAAAGATGGAGGGCACAAGGAGAAGGGGATGACACAGGACAAGATGGTTGAACAGTGTTCTCGAAGCTACCAACATGAGTTTGACCAAACTGCAGGAGGCAATGGAAGACAGGAGTGCCTGGTGTGCTCTGGTCCATGGGGTCACGAAGAGTTGGACACAACTAAACGACTAAACAACAACAAGCTTTGCGGTGTAACTGAGCTATTTATCATTGCCCCATACTATGTAGCCAGAAGAAAGAAAGAAAGAAAGAAGAAAGAAAGAAAGAGGTATGTACGTGATTAATTTACTGTGTCCCAGCTTTCCTCCATGAGGCTCTAGGTTCTCTTCCTCCCCATTTTATGCTCACAACAACCTTGCGATGTAGGCTAGGCTGAGAGGCTGTCACTGGCCCAAGGTAGCCCAGTGAGTTCCACGGCTGAGCAGGAATTTGAAACCTAATCTCCCAGGTCCTAGTCAGACACACTAACCAAGCATCTGTTGCATCAGCTTAGTGGCAGTATTCGCCCCTCTGCCCACCACCACTCCTCTCCCAGCATAACAGGAATTGCTCAGCCTTTCTTTTTAAAAATATTTCCAGCATTTTTCAAACTTCCATTAAATTCCTGGTTACCCCCACGCTGCTATTTCGATTGCAATAACTGAACATCATATCTGGCCTGGCCATATTGATAAAAGGCAGGGGGATCCATTCTTCCACATATTTCCAGATATTTGGGAGTATATCCTAAAGCAGGGAGATCCATAATCTTTTCCCCAGCATTTTTGCAAAGTTCTACAATAATAATAATAATAATAATAATAATAATAATAATAATAATAAATTATTTACATCCTGCCCTCCCCAGCCGAAGCCGGGCTCAGAGCGGCTAACAACAATTATGGAGCTAATTCTAAAATATGACAGTAAAAGACATGTGAGATTTGACCTCTATCTAAACTTAAATGATTTCTTACTTTATCCCAGCTAAAAGTGTTTTAACTAATAGACTTTGATCTATATTTTGAGGCTAATGTCTTCTTTTATACCAGAATAATGTTCTTAATGGGATTTCCAAACTGTGCTGTTCCTATTAGAGCAGAGGTGATTCTGTTTTATATAGAAACCAAGTTGCCATGGCTACTATTTGTGGTAAATAACTGCTCAATATGGGGGTAGGGAGCATTCATTCCTCCATTCTTCCTAGACCACTTGCCACCACTGATACATTTCCCTATATATAAAAGACTGAATAGGCAACAGTTGATGAATAAACTAAAGTACTGATCCATGGCTTCTTTTCTGACTATCCCTGTTTACCTTGTAAAAAGAAACAAGAATGCCCATTGTTTACTCTTCCCCATGCAGTCAAATGATGATGCGCATTAGACAAAATCACCTCATGAAAGGAATGACAATATTTACCCCCCAAAAAATATGAATATAAAATAAGTTCGGAATATGGGGTACTGCAAAATGTCTAGGTTTGTTTTTGACTGAATTTATTGACATGGTTGAAGTGTAGAGAGAAGAAAAATAAACTATGAGACAGGAGTTTTAAAAAGCACAGGGGGTACATGGCAGCCTCGGAGGCGTCTTACTGAAATGACCCAAACCACAAGGAATTAAATTAGATTTGGACCAGCCTGCCTGTCAAATAGAGGACATGGTCTCCATGAGGCAGGACACTTGGACCCTGACAAGGATGTCAAGATGCGTTCCCTAGGGGTGGTCCCAGTTGACAGCCTAGCCCTTGTGTTCTAACAGAAGTTTCCAACATGGAGTGGAAATCAATCCCATGTACAACACATTGCAGTAATCATGCTGGATGGAGCTGACTGGAGTTGTATTCCAAAACTCTGGAAGGGAACATGTTGGAGAAAGCTGCAGTAACTTAATCTGGAGGTTATCAGAGTATGCAGGCCTCTCAGGTCGGTGCCACTGCCATTCTAAGAGAACAAGGGAAGTGTTCGTGGTGAGTTCTGACTCTTCTTTTTCTAGAAAAATAGCACTGAGAGCAATGCTTTTTTTCTTTAAAAAAATGTTTAGGGGTAATCTCATTTTCCTACTCGTATTGAAATACTGCCCCTCAAAGAGGCCAAACTTAGATTCACAAAATGTTTAGGGGTATGTGTACCCCTGTGTACCCCCCAGAAAAAAGCACTGACTGAGAGTATGGATAACTCTGGTTTCTATGGATATGTGTGAAGGCCTCTTTCCCAGTTATAAAGAGGTGTGTAGAGCAATGATAGACCATAGGTTATGTTACAGTGTAGGGTGTCCTTATAGAATTTTCAGGAGCAGATTGTGGGGATGTCTATTTTTTAATCAATCAGTAAACCACAAGGGAAACCCCCTATTTATTTTGCATTCACCAGGTCTGGAACTCCTGAAAAGCATTTTGCTTTTATTCTGTAATGCATATCTTGCCTTTCCTCTGAGACAGAAAGCAACTCCAAGATGACTAATTACTAGAGCTACCTCTGTTGTGCTTTTCCAGATTCACTTGATATTCATTGTCTAGGTCAAGCCACAATTTCTCAGTCTATTAAAAAGCTGGGAAATTGGCCAGATCTGTTGGATCCACTGTGGGGATCTAGGGAAAGGAACTCCCTCTAGAGGAATTGCAAAGAAAAAGCTACCTAGATGTGAGATCCAGGATTCCCACTGCTGTTTCTGTACTTTAATCATCACTTGGTTGGAAATCAAACTTTTGTCCCCCAGCAGGTTAACACCAAATTCACAGCCCATGAAATTTTAATTAGTGTAGTTCCATATTCTAAGGGGATAGTCATCAGTTGAGTTTAAAACTTCCAAACACAGTGTTTTGTGGGCATTTTACCAATAGCTAATTAAGGTATAATAAGCTTAAAAAATATATATATCCCAATGACAGGTATACAAAAAAAACCAACCAGTGATTTATACAAGAGCTACATTTTTCTGACACTATTGGTTATTTGACAAAATATCTAAGGGAAATGCCTCTTCCAATACCATACAAAAGGTTAGAAACCACCAGTTTCTAACAATAGGATCCACATCAGTGTACTAATTGCCTATCCAGCAATTCCCACTTAGCTAAATACTGCAGACCCCCCTGTTTTTTGAAAGCCAAGCCATAGACCCCCTACTTCTGAAAATTTTGATATCTTTATGGTAGTTGGGTTACACAGAACCCTGGTTTCTGCAAACCACCAATTGGGAACCATTGGTCTATACCGAAAGTGATCTCTGTACTCCAAGTGTTGGCCCTTGTTTTGCCAAAAGGGAGGTTATCAGCAGACTTAAGGAAACCCTAAGTACGAAAAGTATTGTGTGTGGCAAGCCTAAGGAGACAGGACTCCAATAACAGCCCGATGATGACTGAACATGCTCAGCAGACACTGAATGCTGACTGACCAGGGACTGGAGGAGACGGGGGAAAAACTGGAGGAATGTAGCAGAATGGAGTGGATGGAATCCTGAAAAGGAAGACCTCCTTGTGGCAAGATGTTGCTGCAGAGCCCTCTTGTATGTGGCCATTGTGTTGTGGTAAACACTTCATTTCACTTTAGATTTCTGCAACACTTTAGACTTCCATGAGGGGAAAAACACAGTTACGTGAAGACATTGGAATGGATGGCAACAAAAGCAGATCCCTGCTGAACTTGGAAAAGCTCTTCGCAGAATTGTTTGAATAAGCCCTCAGAACTTGCACACAGGAGTAAATGGTAACCATGGGTTGCCAAGGAGCTTGTGGCAGAAAAACTGCAGAATCACAGAAAGGCAAACTTGAAATGGCAGTAGCAACCACAGCTCTTCACAGCTATGCCCCTTTTAACCATCTAAGATTATACAATAATCTTATAAATTAACAATAATAATTAGGGTTGCACTGCAATGATTGATGCTGATCTGCATGTGTTGCCTTTCAGCTAGATCTACTATTTTCTGTGCACATACATGGCCAAAAGATTTGGAGGACTCCAACATCTTCTTTCAGGGAGACTTAAGTTGGGCTCTCTTTGAAGTCCCATTGTCCATAACAGAACTTGCATGCAATTCCCTTGAAACGGAAGCAGCTCGCTTTTTCAGTGTTTCCAAATGGTTAGCTTTGGAGCATACAGAACAACTCCTCCTTCTATGAGTTCTTTCTTTGCACCTTCCCCAGAGTGACCCTCGGAGTCAATCCTCATTGGCTGACTCACCTCTGTTCACTCTGATTGGCTTCAGTCAGCCCAAAGTGTGAAACCCCTATTCCTTTCACAGAGCTACCATTTCCAGAGTGGTCAATTCTTCTTCCCAGGGAACTCTGTCAATTGTATCTCTGTGAGGAGAATAGAGTAGGGTTACCAGACATCCCCATTTCCCGGGGACAATCCCCATATTTGCGAATAAGTCCCCGGACAAATTCCATCGCCGGAATGTCCCCGGATTTAATCAAATGTCCCCGGGAAATGCGGCAGTCTTGGCAGCCCGGAGCAGTTGGCTCTGGCTGGCTTCAGGAGCTGCTTGGAAGTCCCCATATGATGGTGGTGCAGGGGCTCTAAGATGCAGCTTCCGGGCTGCCTCCACCTTCCCTGACCCCAGCAACTAAGCTGTAAAGGGAGGCTTCACACTGCCTATCAGAGCTTGTGTGCAAGCAGGAGGGGGCAGGGATCTCTCAGTTAGGCAATGGGAAGCCTCCCTTCACAACTGAGGGATCCCCACCCCCTCCTGCTTGCATGCAAGTAGGCGTGGAATTGGGGCTGCTCCGATGAGAAGGAAGGCATTGTGATTCCCAAGCCTTGCCACCACTCTCGGCCCTCCTTCTCCGCTTTCCATGCCTGACCCACCGCACACCGCTTCCCCACCACCACCACCACCAACGAAGAACCAACAACTTAGGGGCTGCCCAAGCTCATGGAAAAAGGAGATAGAAGCTGTAGCACCCTGCTTGTGGTTAACGCTTAGCTGGAATGAAATATTCAACGCAGCAATAGAGAAATTAAAATAATAATTTATTTGTCAGACAAATAAATGATAGGCACAGTGGTATATGGTTACCAAAGCTCTGCCCCCTCCAGCCCTGATGGCCAGCACTTATATTTCCTCAACCCAGCCCCCTTGTTCCTCCTTTGGCTGCCTCTGTCCAATCAGCCTGGTTGAAATTCCTATTGGCTGCTTGCTAGAACCAATCATAAAAGATACACCCATTTCCTATTACCTTTTATGGGAGACAAAGAGCTATATTTCCTTCTATCCATAAATGGCAGACAAGTAGCCATATATCTTACATTTGCCTCGACAAGGCACCTTAATTACCAGATCACATTTTGCCCCTGTTGCCCCTGCATTCCAAAACAAATGGCTAAAACAAATGGCTCGTGGCATTAAATTCTATCTAAACAGAGATCTTGGGTTCACATTCTCACACACCATCAATGAAATAAGAATCTAACATAAGAATCTAACATTTCTTACTTTCTAAATCCTTTGCCTAATTACATTAAGCCAACAAATTTCATACATAACATAAATAGCTTTTTAGAAGAAAAGGCCTTTGCAAAGTAAAAGGAACTCAGTAAAAAAACAGCTTTTTTTAAAAAAGCCTCTTCAAATTACACCCCCCTTTCCCAGCCAGCTGCTTTTCCCATTAGCTTTTCCCAAAATTTATTGCCTTAAACCTTAGGAAAAGATGCCTAGGGTCTGATGGGAGGCACATGGTATTATTTTCTGTTGAACAATAAATCTTACTATTTACCAACTCTTAATTAGTGTTTTTGCAGCTTGATTGTATTCTGTAATTTGTAGGGTCAGTGTAGCATTTGCTCCCAGCCTGTATTTCCCTTTTACAACTTTGAGAAACTTGTCTCCTGCTACTGCTATAAATCAGGGGGGCCCTTGTCCAGGAGAGCAGGAAGATAAACAACTGCCAGAGTACTTAGCCAGCTGGTTTCTTGCCTGGCATGAAACATACAAACATTTGCAAATATATCTTTAAGCTCATTTTAAAATACAGGCCTTAATCAGATGCCTCAAAGCCTCGAAGGAAGGGGAAACGTGGCGGTTGTGGTCAAGGCGGCGGCCGCCCCTCTGCCACCACCATCGCTGCAGCATCAACGTCCCAAATGTGTAGTATTAATTTATTTAATTAATTGATTATAGTTGTTATGTATTGAAGTTCTCACCCTGGACCAGGGGAGATTGTGTATACTGTATAGTTTTCACTCAGGTCCACATAAGTTAATTTAGGCGGGAAACCCTGGGCTGTTGTTGTTACAATGTTGACAGCCGGCTGCCTATAAAAGCAGGCCGGCTAAGCTGTGTGCTGTTCAGTCAGTTCCAGCTTACTTATAAAGAACTACTTATAGAAATCTCTGTCTCGTCTGCTATGTCCACCCACTACTTAATAAAAGTGTCCCTGGATTCACTGAAAAAAATCTGGTAACCTTAGAATAGAGGTCTCCTAAGAACTCTCAGCCCCATTAACAAACTACGGCTCCCAGAACCCTTGAGGGGAAGCCATGGCTGTTTAAGGTGGCACCATAGAATTTTGAACACATAGTGTGAATGCAGCCGAAATAAAGTGTGCTAGGAACTTTTTGTTTTTGCTTTTCAGAGCCCACCCCACTCCCATTTTTAACCTTGCAACCAAGGCCCAAACTTGGAAACCTATACCAGGCCTACTCAACTGCCTGGTGGGCATTCTAACTACCACTCCATTCAGGTTTAGCCTTCCTCTGAAACTAAAGTGCATCCTCCCAGGAAGGACTGGGATATTGACACAATGTACCATGCCTGCAATTTCCTCTCTTCTCTTGTATCAATAGCCAGCACTGTGAGCCTCCCCTCGAATGCTAATCAGCTGGTCTCACTAGCAGATGGCCCAACAGCTGCCCGGCTTATATAGAAACCTTGCTGCATCCCTTCTTGGAAAAGTGTTCCCTTTGGAAGGACTGGCAGTGGGCTGGGTGGGTGGGAAAGAAGATAATGGAGAGAGAGAGAGAGAGAGAGAGAGAGAGATCAGTATTGACCAATTCTCCATTTGGAAGAGGCAGAGCGCAGAAAGCAAACAGCTCCATGAAATAAAGAGAAACCCTTGTTGCAAATTGGCATGGCTATTGTTTCTGGCAGAGCTGCAGCCCTATTTGAAACCCATCCCATGTATTTAAGGGAGCTTGCCCCCTTTTGTATGAGGTTAACCTAACAAATGTTTACATGAGATAGAGTAGTTTGCAGAGCAGCGAATACTTATCTGCTGTAATCAACTGCTATTTTTTATTCATGGAAGAACTCTGGCAATGTGACCACACTGCCTAAAATCTGTGTGACTTGCCATCCTGCTAGAAAGTGTGTTGAGGCTCATATAAATGATACAGCCAGCCATCATTATAACTTCTCGGGAGAGTCATTGTCCAGCCACGTACTTCTGAACCTGTGCCCTATTTTAGTTGTCAAACGCCACTGTCTGCTTCCGCTGGAGGGGATGGCTGGAGATGGAGCTTTAGCATTGAAGCAGCTCAGACTTACATCAATATATTCACTGATTTTTTTCAACAGTATAACAATAATCACAAGCAAAACAACACTTGAAGTACGCCATATAAATTTCTTCAAATACATTTGGTATAGTTAAAGTACACATGCAGATAAGTCGGTGTTGGATTAGGCCTCTCCACAATAAAACATAAAACCATAGAATTGTAGTATTGCAAGAGACCCTGAGGATCATCTGGTCCAACCCTCTGCAATGCAGAAATATGCAGCTGTCCCATACGGGGATCGAACCTGCAACCTTGGCATTATGGGCACCATGCTCCAACCAACTGAGCTATCTGGGATGTCATGTGGCACAGGCAGTTGTAATGCTGGTGCAGAATTGTTGGCACAATCTATAGAAGAGCTGGGGTCTCTTTTCCTTCCAGAAAGAAAGTACGACCAATTGTTAAAGATGATGGGATCCCATGTCCAACAACATGGGCGGCACTGTTTCCCCTGCCCTAACAGCACTGAGGAAAAGGCTGGGGGGAAAGTAGGTAACATCTAAGTAGCATTTAAAGTACCGTATTTTTCCTTCTATAACACGCAGATTTTTTCTCCTAAAAAGGAAGGGGAAATGTCTGTGCGTGTTATTGAGCGAATGTGTGGTCCCTGGAGCCAATTGGTGCAAGGGGAGGCAAAAAAAAGCAGGCAAAAATCAAACCGCGCATCTCCTAGAAGGGAAACTTGAAAAGAGGAAGCGGCTGCTTTCCGGCATTCTGCCTCAGGGTCTTACTGCCCACCCACCTCTGTTTCCTTGCTGTGTTTGCTCAAACGGAACAAAGAGCAGGGAAAGCCCCTCCCCTCCAGGCAAGCAGAGGGGAAAGCTGAAAACATGCAGGAGGGAGAGAGAGAGAGAGAGAGCACGAGCTGGCTGGCTTGGGTGGGTAGGTGAGGGAAAACTTTTGCCTTCCTTTCCTCCCTACCCCTCTCCTGCATTCTTAGCCAGCTGCTTCTCTGCACACCCCTCTCCTGCTCCTTGTCCCTTCTGTGTTTTTCCTTCCCTCCCCACTTAAAATGTGGTTAAAAAGCATGGATCCACATGGATCCTCAGGATCTTTGCATTGGGTCAGCCCAAATTCACCATCAGATCACATAGCATGTCCATGGCTACAGCCTGCCCCCCCAAAATCACGCACCCACTGTTGCCTGGGGCTGCAATGGTGCAAAAATGTGGTTAAAAAGCATGGATCCACATGGATCCTAAGGATCTTTGCATTGGGTCAGCCCAAATTCACCATCAGATCACATGTCCATGGCTACAGCCTGCCCCCCAAAAATCACGCACCCACTGTTGCCTGGGGCTGCAATGGTGCAAAAACGTGGTTAAAAAGCATAGATCTACATGGATCCTCAGGATCTTTGCATTGGGTCAGCCCAAATTCACCATCAGATCACATAACATGTCCATGGCTACAGCCTGCCCCCCAAAAACCACACACCCACTGTTGCCTGTGGCTGCAATGGTGCAAAACGTGGTTAAAAAGCATGGATCTACATGGATCCTCAGGATCTTTGCATTCAGTCACCCCAAATTACCATCAGATCACATAGCATGTCCATGGTTACAGCCTGCCCCCCAAAAATCACGCACCCACTGTTGCCTGGGGCTGCAATGGTGCAAAAACGTGGTTACAAAACATGGATCCACATGGATCCTCAGGATCTTTGCATTGGGTCAGCCCAAATTCACCATCAGAGCACATAGCATGTCCATGGCTACAGCCTGCCCCCCCCCCCCAAATCACGCACCCACTGTTGCCTGGGGCTGCAATGGTGCAAAAACGTGGTTACAAAACATGGATCCACATGGATCCTCAGGATCTTTGCATTGGGTCAGCCCAAATTCACCATCAGATCACATGTCCATGGCTACAGCCTGCCCCCCAAAAATCACGCACCCACTGTTGCCTGGGGCTGCAATGGTGCAAAAACGTGGTTAAAAAGCATAGATCTACATGGATCCTCAGGATCTTTGCATTGGGTCAGCCCAAATTCACCATCAGATCACATAACATGTCCATGGCTACAGCCTGCCCCCCAAAAACCACACACCCACTGTTGCCTGTGGCTGCAATGGTGCAAAACGTGGTTAAAAAGCATGGATCTACATGGATCCTCAGGATCTTTGCATTCAGTCACCCCAAATTACCATCAGATCACATAGCATGTCCATGGTTACAGCCTGCCCCCCAAAAATCACGCACCCACTGTTGCCTGGGGCTGCAATGGTGCAAAAACGTGGTTACAAAACATGGATCCACATGGATCCTCAGGATCTTTGCATTGGGTCAGCCCAAATTCACCATCAGAGCACATAGCATGTCCATGGCTACAGCCTGCCCCCCCCCCAAATCACGCACCCACTGTTGCCTGGGGCTGCAATGGTGCAAAAACGTGGTTACAAAACATGGATCCACATGGATCCTCAGGATCTTTGCATTGGGTCAGCCCAAATTCACCATCAGAGCACATAGCATGTCCATGGCTACAGCCTGCCCCCCAAAAATCACGCACCCACTGTTGCCTGGGGCTGCAATGGTGCAAAAACGTGGTTACAAAGCATGGATCCACAGGGATTCTCAGGATTTTTGCATTGGGTCACCCCAAATTCACCATCAGATCACATGTCTGTGGCCACAGCATGAAGCACAAAAATGATACATCCACTGTTTCATTCAGAATGTTTTTTCCCTTGTTTTCCTCCTCTAAAAACAATGTGCGTGTTATGGTCAGGTGCGTGTTATAGAGCGAAAAATACGGTAAGTGTGCATAAATATGGAAGGAAAGAGAAGTCAGATATTCCGAAGGTCAATAAAGAGCCTTTCAATCAGATGTTCATTCCACAGCCCTGCACATTTCTTGCTGGCATCAATCTGTCTCAGGAGACAATGGAGAAGTGTGACTTTGTAGGTGAAGTCAAACTGTTAGAAGGTTACAGCATCTGCTGTGCCTGTAGAGACTGATACAGCATCTGCTGTGGTTGTAGAGACTATCTACTGCAGCCTTACTCAAACTCGGCCCTCCAGATGTTTTGAGACTACAATTCTCATCATCCCTGACCACTGGCCCTGCTAGCTAGGGATCATGGGATTTGTAGGGCATAAACATCTGGAGGGCCGAGTTTGAGGAAGCCTGGTCTACTGCATAAGCAAGCTAAACTGAAAGCATTATTGTTTTAGTAGCATTTTGCTTTGATAACTTCTAAACGCAGAATCTTTGCTACTGCCCCGTGTCAATCTCAACTTAATCTACTGAACACAGTGCTGAGGGTGGGGTGGCTAGTTCTATTTATTACAGCCAACAAGAAAATCAGAATTATTGTTTCAAAACTGCTAAGTTTCCTTTCCCACTGATGTACTTCACGATTTCAGTCTTTAAACGGGTTCTTTTGATATCTGTGATTGCTTCTGAACCATTAAGTCAAAGTCTCCACTTCGTAAACTTCAAAAATGGTTGCAGAAGCACAAATAACTGTTTGAAGGTGTGAAGCATACAAGGGAAGAAAAATGAACTCAGTAATGTACCTGAAAAGAGTCAGAAGAATCTTAGTACCTTTATTTCTTTCTTATGCACATTCGAGTTAATTCAGGCAAAGCTGTATAACAAATTGGATTGGAATTTTTGAAACTCTCACTCATAGTTTGAATGCAGCCATTATGTTTTTCCTGTTAAAAAGACGTTCATGAACATAGGGAAGAGCCCTGTGGGATCAAACCAAAAGCCTATCAAGCCCAGAAACCTCTTTCCTACAAGCCAACCTCTGAGTGGCTGACAATACCTCTCTGCCATTGTTGTTCTCCAGTAACTGGTAGGGCCACAAATCTGTCTAATCCCCTTTTAAATGCAAGTAGGTGGAAGTTGTATCTTGTGGAAGCAAAATTCTGTACTTTAACTGAGTAAAGACACACTTCCTTTTGTCTCTCTCAACTTCACTGGATGATAGCTAGTATGGGTGATATGGCAATTTGTCCTATCCATGTTATAGAATCATAGAATTGTAGAGTTTGAAGGGACCCCCGAGGTTAATCTAGTCCAGCCCCCTACAATGCAGGAATCTCAGCTAAAGCAACTAAGATAGATGGCCATCCAACCTTTGCTTAAAAACCTGCAAAGAGGGAGAGTCCACAAACTCCCAAGGGAGACAATTCCGCTGTTGAACCACTCTTACTGTCAGAAAGTTATTGCTGATGTTTAGTCAGAATCTCCTTTCTTTTAACTTCAAGCCATGGGTTCGAGTCCTACCCTCCACAGCAGGAGAAAACAAGCTTGTTCCCTCTTCCATGTGACAGCCCTTCAGATATTTGAAGATGGCTATCACATCTCTTTGTTGGCTATTTGCAGTATGGTAGCGCTGCAGAGAGCTTGCTGGGGAGACCATGCATTAAAAAGAAAGGGACTCAAAAATAACTTAAGCAAGGTTTTAATTACAAAAAAACAAAACAAAAACTCCTTATACACTAAATACATTAACAACAAACCAGACCCAACCACCAACCCAACCCCCAGGGTAATGGGAGAGCTAGGTGCTGCTCCTTATATACTACATGCAAATGCTGACACACCTTAATCCTCAGAAACAAATTCTCCGCCCCGGTCAGAAAACAAGTTCTTAATTGGTTTGTTAAAGTGCGTTTTTACCCAGTTGCAAAAAACTTTGTACTTCTCAAATGCTTGGGACTTCTCAGCTATTGCATAAGTCCAACAATATCTACTATACTGGTCTATGAGAGTGAGCCAGTACTTAGAACCTCCTAATGATGGTGGGAGTGGCCCAACTAAGTCACAATGTACACGCTCAAATGGCTCAGTTACTTTCCTATCTGAGCACCTACCCTTGCGTGCAACCTTAATCTTATTCTTGCAACAAGATAGACATTGCATAAAGAATTTACATGGTTTTAAGTTGAGGCCATTAACAATATTCTTTGTCTTAATTACATCAGCAAAATTCAGGTGTCCTAGAATTCTGTGCGCCTCGTGGACACACCCGGAATGAGGCTTTACATTCCTCAACCCCTGGCTTGACTGTGCTGCTCTGCAGTTTATAGGCGATTGGGAGTAGGTGCGAAAATACAGTCTATATAAACCATCAGAGTCCCGGGCATACAATAGACGTTTGTTCCCCTCAAAAAACTCACACATTGAATTTAAGAAACGCACACTTATGCCTTGACGAGCAAAACACCTTACTGATAATAAATTGTCCACTGATGGGCAGTAAATGCAGTTCGCTATTGTAATATTTAAAGAGTCAAGTTTAACAGTACCTCTGCCAAGTGACTGCAAGACTTGTGAATTGGCTAAATGTACATTACCAATTTCCTCTTCGAAAGAAATAAACAAGCTTCGATTGTTGCAAACGTGGTGAGAAGCTCCTGAGTCCACAATAAAAGAATTCCACTTGGCACCTTTAATTCTTTTATGATCTGCAGTCCGAGCATGAAAAGCTCGCGGCTCATTTCTGTCTTTACAGTGCGATGTTGGCTGCTGAGATGACAACCGTGACTGATGAGCAGAAACAGGCTTAGGAGTACTTTGCTTTCTTTTGGATCTGCAGTCCTTTGCAAAATGTCCTTGCTTATTGCAGAACCAACAACGCTTTGCAGCTTTAAATGCAGTCGCATCACCAAAAGGTTGCATATGGCGTTCCTCATTACTTCTGGAAATAGGAGTGCTTATGGCACAAGCCTCCCTTCTATCCAACTCGCCCATTAATCTTGCCGTCACCCCTTCCACAGTTAATTGTGCTGGTGGGACGGCAGATATCTGGCTAGCTATTCCATCAAAGTCCTCATTAAGGGAACAAAGAATGATAAAAACATACTGAATATCAGGTATGTCCATGTCCCTTCGAATTAATTCGCCACGTATTGCCTCCAGACGTCTCAAGTGTGCTGCCAAATCACCACCAGGCTGCAACTTCGTCTGGTACAGCTGCTTGAAAAACGTCAATGCAGACGCTGACTCCTTTCTAACATGCACTGCTGCAAGACTGTCCCACATTTCTTTGGCAGTTTTCTTATTCCTTATATAGACTACTTGCTGGTCGCTAACTGCCAAATTAATTATCGCCCTGGCTTTTGCATCTCCTTTCGACCAAGCATTAGTTACAGGGTCAGGAGGGTCATCAGTCACATAGGTCCATACTTCCCTAGAGGTCAAAAGCGCCTCCACCCGAAAAGACCATAAACTATAGTTCTCATCTGTTAGCTGTGGGAAGACCAGAGCCTTCTCAGCTTCAGGAACCCGGTCAACCATTCTGGAAATCTTCCAGACCCACAAAAACTACACTAACAGGAGAAGGAATTTTCAAACCTTTCTCAGAGTCCAAAAATATGCAGTCATCCACTCAGCAGCTGGGCCCATAACCAAAGATGTTGGCTATTTGCAGTATGGTAGCGCTGCAGAGAGCTTGCTGGGGAGACCATGCATTAAAAAGAAAGGGACTCAAAAATAACTTAAGCAAGGTTTTAATTACAAAAAAACAAAACAAAAACTCCTTATACACTAAATACATTAACAACAAACCAGACCCAACCACCAACCCAACCCCCAGGGTAATGGGAGAGCTAGGTGCTGCTCCTTATATACTACATGCAAATGCTGACACACCTTAATCAACGCAACTCAGCAGCACCTGCTATGTTTCACAGCTGTAAAGCTGGGTCTCGTTATCTTGCTCTGGCCCTTGCTCTGGCCCCTTAAAGACATACACATTAGGTGGAACAATGATGAACCTTTACATTTAAAGTAACCATTCAACACTCTTCTCAGTCTCCGCGTTACCAGGCTAACCATACTCAGTTACCTCAACCATTCTTCATAAGGCTTGGTTTCCAGACCCTTGATCATCTTGGTTGCCCCCTCTGCACACGTTCCAACTTGCCAACATCCTTCTTCAGTTGCGGTGTCCTTTCTTAGAGACAAGCAGCACTGGTAACCATGTGGCTACAGTATTGCAATTTTGCTTCTCATTTTCATATGTTACTGGAGTGACTTGGGACTGTACTATGTGTGAGCAGCCCCCACACCCCAAGAGTAACATGAGAATTAGGCCTTAATTCAAGAGTAGCCAGAGTTGTGCCCACCATTTGTTGTTAGACTCCACTGCTATCAGCCTTCTGAGTATGGTCAGAGGTCAGGCATGATGTGTGTTGAAGTCAGACAGCTGGAGAGTATCATGTTGTGTACTTCTGCCTTAATTAAAGTGAACATACACTCTGAGGTTTTAGGAATTAGGTTATAAAAGTTCCTATTGTAAGTTTATACATATCTGAGATACCTTTTGTATGTATTTTGTATTTTTGGGACTACTACGGGTGTTGCTATGGGTTAAACCACAGAGCCTAGGACCTGCCGATCAGAAGGTCGGCGGTTTGAATCCCCACAACGGGGTGAGCTCCCGTTGCTTGGTCCCTGCTCCTGCCAACCTAGCAGTTCGAAAGCACGTCAAAGTGCAAGTAGATAAATAGGTACCGCTCCGGCGGGAAGGTAAACGGCATTTCAGTGCGCTGCTCTGGTTCGCCAGAAGCGGCTTAGTCATGCTGGCCACATGACCCGGAAGGTGTACGCCGGCTCCCTCGGCCAATAAAGCAAGATGAGCACCGCAACCCCAGAGTCGGTCACGACTAGACCTAATCATCAGGGGTCCCTTTACATATTTGTACTATATCATTTCTGGTTATTTCAGTTAGCTCCTTTGGGCTAGTTAGCTCCTTTCAGTTAGCTCCTTTGGGTTAGCTCCTTTGGGAGGACATAGATGATGCCTTCCTGGAACAGATGGCCAAGCATGCAAAAGGAAGGGAGATAGTAGTAATGGGGGACTTCAATTACCCGGATATTTGTTGGATGTCAAACTCAGCCAAGAGCATAAGGTCAAACAGATTCCTCACTGGCCTTGCAGACAACTTCATTGTCCAGAAAGTGGGAGAAGCAACAAGAGGAACAGCCATTTTAGATCTGGTCCTAACCAATGTTGATGACCTGGTTAGTGGGGTAGAAGTGGAAGGATCACTAGGCGCGAGTGATCATGCTCTTCTGAAGTTTACTATACAGCGGAAAGGAGCAGCCAAGCATACTAGGACTCAATTTCTTGACTTTAAGAAAGCCGACTTCATAAAACTTAGGGAAGTGCTGGGTGAGATCCCATGGACAGTAATACTAAAAGGAAAGGGAGTTCATGATGGCTGGGAGTTTGTTAAGAGGGAGATAGTAAAAGCACAACTTCAGGCAATACCGATGAGGTGGAAACATGGAAGGTGCCTAAAGAAGCCAGGGTGGCTATCTAAAGAACTTTTAACTGAGTTAAGATTAAAAAAGGATGTGTACAAAAAATGGAAAAGGGGGGAAATTCAAACAAATAGCCAGCACGTGTAGACACAAAGTCAGAAAAGCTAAAGCACAAAATGAACTCAGGCTTGCTAGAGAGGTTAAAAGCAACAAAAAAGGCTTTTATGGGTATGTTCGTAGCAAAAGGAAGAACAAAGAAACAGTGGGGTCACTCAGAGGAGAAGATGGTGAAATGCAAACAGGGGACACAGAAAGGGCTGAACTCCTCAATGCCTTCTTTGCCTCAGTCTTCTCTGATAAATAAAAGAATGCCCAACCTGAAGAATTTGGAGCAAATGATTCAGCAGAGGAAACACAGCCCAGAATAACTAAGGAGATAGTACAAGAATACTTGGCTAGTTTAGATGTATTCAAGTCTCCAGGGCCAGATGAACTGCATCCAAGAGTATTAAAAGAACTGGCAGATGTGATCTCAGAACCACTGGCAGTCATCTTTGAGAATTCCTGGAGAACAGGCGAAGTCCCGGCAGACTGGAGGAGGGCAAATGTTGTCCCTATTTTCAAAAAGGGGAAAAGAGAAGACCCAAATAATTACCGCCCAGTCAGTCTGACATCAATACCAGGGAAGATTCTGGAGCAGATCATTAAGCAAACAGTCTGTGAGCACCTAGAAAGGAATACTGTGATCACCAATAGTCAGCATGGATTTCTGAAAAATAAGTCATGTCAGACTAACCTGATCTCGTTTTTTGACAGAATTACAAGCCTGGTAGATGAAGGGAACGCAGTGGATGTAGCCTACCTTGATTTCAGCAAGACATTTGACAAGGTGCCCCATGATATTCTTGTAAAGAAGCTGGTAAAATGCGGACTTGACTATGCTACCACTCAGTGGATTTGTAACTGGCTGACTGACCGAACCCAAAGGGTGCTCATCAATGGTTCCTCTTCATCCTGGAGAAGAGTGACTAGTGGTGTGCCACAGGGTTCTGTCTTGGGCCCGGTCTTATTCAACATCTTTATCAACGACTTGGATGATGGGACTCAAGGGCATCCTGATCAAATTTGCAGATGACACCAAACTGGGAGGGGTGGCTAACACCCCAGAGGACAGGATCACACTTCAAAAAGACCTTGACAGATTAAAGAACTGGGCCAAAACAAACAAGATGAATTTTAACAGGGAGAAATGTAAAGTATTGCACTTGGGCAAAAAAAATGAGAGGCACAAATACAAGATGGGTGACACCTGGCTTGAGAGCAGTACATGTGAAAAGGATCTAGGAGTCTTGGTTGACCACAAACTTGACATGAGCCAACAGTGTGACGCGGCAGCTAAAAAAGCCAATGCAATTCTGGGCTGCATCAATAGGAGTATAGCATCTAGATCAAGGGAAGTAATAGTGCCACTGTATTCTGCTCTGGTCAGACCTCACCTGGAGTACTGTGTCCAGTTCTGGGCACCACAGTTCAAGAAGGACACTGACAAACTGGAACGTGTCCAGAGGAGGGCAACCAAAATGGTCAAAGGCCTGGAAACGATGCCTTATGAGGAATGGCTGAGGGAGCTGGGCATGTTTAGCCTGGAGAAGAGGAGGCTAAGGGGTGGTATGATAGCCATGTTCAAATATATAAAAGGATGTCACATAGAGGAGGGAGAAAGTTTGTTTTCTGCTGCTCCAGAGAAGCGGACACGGAGCAATGGATCCAAACTACAAGAAAGAAAATTCCACCTAAACATTAGGAAGAACTTCCTGACAGTAAGAGCTGTTCGACAGTGGAATTTGCTGCCAAGGAGTGTGGTGGAGTCTCCTTCTTTGGAGGTCTTTAAGCAGAGGCTTGACAACCATATGTCAGGAGTGCTCTGATGGTGTTTCCTGCTTGGCAGGGGGTTGGACTCGATGGCCCTTGTGGTCTCTTCCAACTCTATGATTCTATGATTCTATGATTCTATGATTCTAATCTTGGAATTTTAATGTGTCACATTTTAATACATGAGCTATGACCTCAAATGGGATCTTATGCATGTCTGAAAGCCACAATGAGTTCAGTGGGGTTTATTTAATGCAGGCTTCCTCAAACTCGGCCCTCCAGATGTTTTTGAGACTACAATTTCCATCATCCCTGACCACCGGTCCTGCTAGCTAGGGATCATGGGAGTTGTAGGCCAAAAACATCTGGAGGGCCGAGTTTGAAGAAACCTGATTTAAAGCATAATATTGCAGCCTACATAATATAATACCATTTCAGACCATTGCAAGAATATAAAAATTAAGGATTCCAGCTCATATCTTTCTCTTTTGTAAAGAGTTGATGAACGTAATTGACACCTAAGAAACTACTATGTTTAACCTCATCCGGATGCATTGACTTCTGTAAATGAAAAGGCCACATTATCATGATGAGGCACAATCTAAACCTTTATTCTTTGACATATATAGACTTTACAAGAGACTGAAATGCAACATTGGATAATGAAGTATATTGTCTTAGCTCCCCCCCCCCCCCCAGCAATTACGTTACACAAGGGAATCAAGTGTCTGCAGAGTGAGAGACAGACAGAACAGATTTTCTGTATCATTTATCCACCTCGGGCAATGTTTATTGCAACAGGTAAAAGTTTTTTTCTGTGGTTTCTCACTGAAATTCTTCTCAGAAAACTGTACTGTAAAATGGCTGTCTTGGATGTTAAGGACAACTAAGTGATGATAGAAGCAAGAGAAATGAAATGATTTTCCAGCAGCTGAAATCCACGAAGTTCCAACTGCGCAGATTTACAAGTTGAGCAAATTCACCATATTCACAAAATGGGGAAATTGCATTGACTGATCAGTTCTATTGCCCTGTCAGTGTTTATGACAGCAGAAGCGGCCCACCAGATTTCCCCATGTGGCCCATGAGACTGTTTTGGCCATGCTACACACCCTTGCCCTCCAGTTGAGGTGTGGGGCCTGCCAATCACCTGATAATCTGCTTGCAATCACCACCATGCTTCTTGCCACTTGCAAAGAGAAAGGACTTGGCAAGCACCCACAATCAGCTGGTTGTCCAGGCATGCAAAGACTCACCCACCTGTCAAAGTTGGCCTGGCATTGGGGGAAGGCAAGGATCCACTTCCTCACTTCTGATATTATCATCATTGTTATCACTATCAGTGCTTTTTCTCGGGGGGGACGGACACAGTGGGGTGCATACCCCTAAACCCCTTACGGTCTTCAAACAAAAACATCTTGGAGGTCCCGGGCCACAGAGAGGTTAGGCTGGCCTCAACCAGAGCCAGGGCTTTTTCAGCTGTCGCTCCAATCTGGTGGAACACTCTGTCACAAGAGACTAGGGCCCTGCGGGACTTGACATCTTTCCGCAGGGCCTGCAAGACAGAGTTGTTCCACCAGGCCTTTGGCCAGGGCACAGCCTGACCCCCTCCTTTGACAATCCTCACAGAACTCTAGCCCAATGGTTGCCATTAATTTGATTTGAACTGATTTTATAATGAAATGATTTTAGAATGTTGTATTATTTTACTGTTGTTAGCTGCTCTGAGCCTGGCTTCGGCTAAGGAGGGCGGGATATAAATAAAAAAAAATTATTATTATTATTATTATTATTATTATTATTATTAAACATTTTGTGAATCTTTGTACTTTTGTCCATTTACTGTATTTATTTTCCCCCATTTGACCTATAATATTGTGATTTTCTTGAGTCAAAATGAGAGTACGCCTAAACATTTTTTAGGGGGAAAAGCACTGATTATTATTATTATTAAATTTGTTAGTTGCTTTGTTTTGCCAAGGGCAACCCAAAGCGACTTAAAAACAAACAGACAAACAGAAAATAAACCCCATATAAGTAAATTAAAACCAAGAGGAAAGAGAAATACATTAATAAGCATCCCACCCACGTCTAAAAGGCCACAGGCATATATGATAATTTATGGACCTAATAAGTATCTAAAGCCATTTGCCACTGTTGCTGTATCTAGGTTTTATTTTATTTGTTTTTTATCTTGTATTTTGGAAATGTACACCCAGTTGTTTTTCCTTTAAATTTTTGGGAGGGTCCTCAACATAGCTGTCAAGTGTCCCTTATTTGAAGGGACAGTCTCTTATTCCAGCGCCATGTCCGACAGCTGTACCTTATTGATGGATGTCCCTTAAATGTCCCTTAAATGATGTCCCTTAAATTTCAAAGGAAGCAGCTCCTCTCCCTCCCTCCCTGCTGGCCAGGGAGGAGGGAGGCTCCAACTGTGTTGCTTGGCTGTGTTGCTCACCCAATAAGAAGTCTAAGAACGACTGGGGGGTGGAGCTTGCAAGCCTTGTGCTGATCAAATCGGCTACATTGCCTGGGGACTCGCCTTTGCTCAACGCTTCCCAGCGGAGAGGTGACAGTGGTTTTCCTTGAGGCTTCATTTGGCTGCTGGCTGGGCTTTCTGCCTTTGGCTCAGAGGGGCTCAGAAGTTGAACGTACCTATACTGAGTGCTCGGATCAGAATCGGATGGATACTTCATTGACTGCCCACTCACCCTTGCCGGCGAAAAGGTCTGTCTGGAGCGGGGGCACATGGTGGGGGGAAAGGAAAGGAGATCTCGTGGGAGGGGGGGGCTTTTGAATTTGTTTTGGAGGGTCCTTCAATTGACTTATGGGGGGAAAGAAAGGAGCTGGTTAGGAAGAAACATTCAGAACCCCAAGGAGATTAGAAAGTGTTTCCAGAAATATTTCAAAAAATTATATACTCAAGGGTCGCAGGATGAGGTTGAGATTAAACAATTTTTGGAGAAAAATGGACTTAAAAAACTGTCACAAAAAAAAAAGATCACTCCTGAACAGTAAAATAACATGCCAAGAGATTGAAAATGCCATTCAGAACATGAAATTGGGCAAATCTCCAGGACCAGATGGGCTAACCTCCAAGTATTATAAGACACTAAAAGACTACTTGGTACAACCATTGATGGAGGTTAGCAATGAAATTATGGAGGGGAGGAGGGCGCCGGATTCGTGGAAAGAAGCATTCATCACATTAATACCTAAATCAGATTCTTAAAAGACACAACTTAAGAACTACCGTCCCATCTCCCTGCTAAATGTGGACTACAAAATATTCGCAGATGTCCTGGCAAATAGATTTTAAAAAGTTTTAAATGAAGTAATTCACAAAGACCAGGCAGGCTTTCTCCCAGGTAGACATATGTTTGCTAACACAAGGAACATTATTGACATTTTGGAACTTTTGCAAACAGACATAAACACAAAAGCAGTGTTGATTTTTATAGATGCGGAGAAAGCTTTTGATAATATCTCTTGGAAATTTATGAAGGGAAATTTAAAAGAAATGGGAGTGGGTCGGGGTTTTGAGAATGGGATTGATGCAATATATTCAGAACAAAAAGCTAAATTGATAGTTAACAATGTGGTTACAGAAGAGTTTAAAATTGAAAAAGGAACACGACAAGGCTGCCCGATTTCCCCTTTGTTATTTATATCGGTTCTGGAGGTGCTCTTGAATATGATTAGAGGGGACCGGTTGGTGGAAGGGATTCAGGTCGGAGCGAAACAATATAAACTTAAAGCTTTTGCAGATGACCTGGTTCTGACCCTGCAGGAGCCAGAATCTAGTACAATAAGAGTATTACAATTGATTCAAGATTTTGGTCGGGTGGCGGGATTTAAACTAAACAAACAGAAAACTAAGGTGCTGGGAAAAAATTTGACAGATACAGAGTCGGAACGGTTTCAGAGAGAAACAGAACTAACTGTGGTTAGAAAAGTAAAATACCTAGGGGTAAATATAACAGCAAAGAATCTGAGTCTATTTAAGGATAACTATGAAAAATGTTGGTCTGAAATTAAGAGAGACTTGGATAGTTGGACAAAATTGAAGCTTTCCTTGTTAGGCCGTATTGCTGCTGTTAAGATGAATGTATTGCCAAGAATGTTGTTTCTGTTCCAAACATTGCAGATTGTGGACAAGACAGAGTGTTTCCGGAAGTGGCAGAGAGATATTTCTAAATTTGTCTGGCAGGGCAAAAAGCCCAGAATTAAGTTTAAGATACTAACTGACGCAAAAGAAAGAGGGGGCTTCGCCCTGCCAGACTTAAAGTTGTACTATGAAGCCGCAGCTTTCTGCTGGCTAAAAGACTGGCTACTTCTCGAAGACACTGATGTACTGGACCTGGAAGGTTTTAACAACGCTTTTGGTTGGCATGCATACTTATGGTATGACAAGGTTAAGATCAATAAGGTCTTTAAGAACCATATTGTCAGGAAAGCAGTATTTAATGTCTGGACAAAATACAAAGACTTATTGGAAAACAAAACTCCGAGGTGGCTTTCACCTCTGGAAGCCAAGGCCCGAAAAAGACCCAATATGGAGGCCAAATGGCCAAAATATTGGGAAATATTAGAAAAAGATGGAGATAATTGGAAATTGCAGAGTTTGGAGAAAATGAAGGATAAAGTGCGAGACTGGTTACATTACGCTCAGATTAAAGAAGTCTTTAAGAATGATAAAAAGGTAGGGTTCCAGGTGGAGAAATCGAAGTTGGAAACAGAATTGTTAGAACCAAAGACTAAGGTATTATCAAGAATGTATAACTTGCTGTTAAAATGGAATACACAAGACGAAATGGTTAAATCGGTAATGATAAAGTGGGCTCAGGATATTGGGTATAATATTATGTTTGAGGACTGGGAAAGGTTGTGGACCACTGGGCTGAACTTCACTGCATGTAATGCTTTGAAGGAAAATGTAATGAAAATGATATATAGATGGTACATGACCCCAGTTAAACTTGCCAAAATATACCATTTGTCTGATAATAAATGTTGGAAATGTAAAGAACATGAAGGAACATTCTTTCATCTCTGGTGGACTTGCCCTAAAGTGAAGGCCTTTTGGGAAATGATATATAATGAGTTGAAGAAGGTATTTAAGTATACCTTTATTAAGAAACCAGAGGCCTTCCTTCTGGGTATTGTCGACCAGAAGGTGTTAAAGAAGGACCGAACATTTTTTATGTATGCAACAACGGCAGCAAGGATACTTATCGCTAAGAATTGGAAAACTCAAGATCTACCCACACTGGAAGAGTGGCAGATGCAGCTGATGGACTATATGCAACTGGCCGAGATGACTGGTAGAATCCGTGACCTGGGAGAAGAGAGGGTCGAGGAGGACTGGAGGAAATTCAAGATTTATTTACAAAAATATTGTAATTTGGTTGAATGCTAAGAAGGATGCTAGATCATAAATAATTGCCTACCATTGAATTAGATCTGATTTTGACGATAAGTGAGATTAAGGAAAATATAAACTTTTTGGAGAATTGCTAGATTTTATTTAAATGAGTGGAGATAAGATTGTAAACAAGTGGGTAATTTGCCTGAAAAATTTCTTTTTAGTAATGATGTAAGTGGGAGCGGGAGATGTGAGGGAGTCCAAAGAAGCGACAAAATTATGTTATGATATAAGTAATGTTGTTTAATATTTACGCATTTGTATTTAAAATTTTTTTTAATAAATTTGCTTCAAAAAAAAACAGAAAGGAGCTGGTTGACTAAAATGGTGGGTGACTGGTGATCTCGTGGCGAGAGGGGGAGGCTGTGTGTGTGTGGCTAGTTAATGCAAGCTGAGGGGTTTTTTGAATGCTGGACACCATTTTGTTGCACGTGCTGCTGCAAACTTTGCAGTGCAAAGCCAGGCCGGGGAGCCATCTTAAGTTGAGGCTGCATAGGCCTTGTGGTGCATGTGATTCAGATTCTATTCAGTTGAACCTCTGGTTACAAAGTTGGCTGGACAGTGTTCTCGAAGCTACCAGCATGAGTTTGACCAGACTGCAGGAGGACAGGAAGACTGGAGTGCCTGGAACAGGTGAGCCTGCAGGTCCTTTATTTTGGCTGCTGATCCCTTATTCTCAAGGCTGCTGGTCCCTTATTTTCAAATCTGTAAGTTGACAGCTATGGTCCCCAAAAGAGTGGGGCTCTAAGCTATAGCTTGTTTAGCTTATATGTAGATCCGGCACTGGGAGAGGTGGTCCTTAAGGTATTGCAATCCTGAGGCATTTAAGGCTTTATACTTCAAAACCAGCACTTTGAATTGGGCCCAGATACTGACTGGCAGCCAATACAGCCGGGCCAGGATTGGTGTTATGTTCTCAAACTGGTGAGCAACCTGACTGCTGAATTTTGCAGCAGCTGAAGTTTCTGAACTGTCAGCAGAAGCAGCTCCATATATAACATGTTGCAGTAATCTAACCTAGATGTTACCAGAGCAAAGACAACAGGCTTTAGGGTTCCAGACAGGGGTACAGCTGGGCCACCAGCCCACCACCTGAGCTTCAAGCAACAGCAATGGACCCAGAGGTACCCTCAAGCTGCATACCTGTTCCTTACGGCATCTTACAGAGTAAAAGAAAACTCTACAGTGCCCTGAAAAGTGCCAGTTACACTGCTGAAACAATATAGGCAACATCAATATGCTCCTGCCATCAAGGAGCTTGAAGTGTGAAACAGATCATGGGGAAATGACAGAGGGTGAGAGGGAAAGGCGGCGAGGGACGACTGTGACTAAGTGCCTTCCTTAAGGCTTGGTTACATTGGAAATGAAAATTAAGAGACCACATCCAGCTTGTGAAAATCCTATTTGCAATTCTGCTGCAAAATATAATAACAGATGCATACCAAACATCAACCCTGATTCATCAATAACCTGACTACATGAGCCACAGGTTCCCTTTGGTGTGCTTTCCTCTTTGTATGCTTTGCAATAGCAGCCCATTGGTCTAGATGTAGGGGATCATTCAATTAATGCATTTTATTAGCATGGGCAATGCCTTAATTCCAGTAAACCAGAGCTCTAAGTGCCAACATATGGGAGATACAACCAACTCTGATGGGGTTTTTCCTCCCTTTCAACTTGAAAGCAGCTGCAGGAGGCTCTGGTTTCAATCAAAGCAGCAGCACGGTGGATGAGAATATTTAATTCCTCCTCCTTTAAAGTAAAGCAAATCTTGAGCAATATGGCAACTCGCCTCTGTCAAAGAAAATCAACAAAAAATGTCGGACTTTTGAAATGATGGTTGTTCTTGAATGGCTGCACCAAACCCACACATCTACAGCATAGAGGTCTTATTCTGCATGCAATAACAGAGACATTGGCAGGACAATTTTATGTAAGATCAAAGAAGCACAAATTCAGAATATATATATATATATATATATATGCACATTTTCAAAAAAAAAAAAAAGCATGTGTTTAATAATTTGTGTCTTTCTTGCCCCCACTGCCACATTAGTTTGTTGTGGCAACATTTGGAATGGAATATAGTCAAGGCTTAGCTGTGAACATCTGCTGCAGGCATCACAATTTACAATACCCCAAATGTAGGAGGGGGCGGAGTTCTGCAATCAAAACCACAGCCATAATCATACAATCCAACCAAAGTGAAGTCCCGTTGATTTCAGTGGGAGAGAGTTCAGCATGAGTCTAATTCTTCCACTGAAGTTAATTGGACTTGAAAGTGCTTTAATTTTTGTCTGGATAGTATTTTGCAGAATTTGCTTCACGGGTAAAGTATCAATGCTGATATATGCAAGTCATATGCCAATCTATATCCAAAGCTGAATTTTACATGGCAATCAGGCTATTCTTGACCAGCATACTAATGGTTTGTTTCGGTGCCCTACGTTGATGTCAAGGCTTCCACTTCTTGTCATCAGTTGAGAGAGAGCCCTAAGAGCTCTACAAATGCATTATTCTCTTCTGAACAACAGCTGCGCTGCCTATCAGCCCCCTGCAGAACAGTAGCCTCCTCTTTGCTTCCCAACAGCATTTCCAAATGGGGAAGAGTCTTTGAGTGCCTTCTCTAACCTTTCCGCCTTCGGTCACAGCGGGGTGATCCTCTAGCTTAGTCAGCCGTATGGAGGAGGACAAAGTGGGCGAGTGAGTCTATGTCATAGCAGAATTCTGTCAAAACTAATGAGTGATGCATTAATACATCATTATAATTGGCTTCAATTCAGCGTTTAAGATCCTAATTGTGCTCCAAGTGTCTGGTCTGCTTTCTCTGGCAGATAAACTATTTCTCCAGAAATCATGCCTATCTGCTTCTGACTCAAATTAGCTTTGCTTTTCAATAGGAGCCCATTCAGATAGATAGCAAATAAGTCATGTGTTGCCATGGTTGGCCTAGAAAATGTCAAAAAGAAAGGTCTTTATATTTATTGGTTGTTTAAAAAATGTTTGGAAGGCTTTCAAGCCGTACATGTTCTTCATCAAGGATTTGATATTCAGAGCAAAAACCAAAAGGACCTCAAGATGGATGTTAATTTCCCACATCTAGGTTTGGTGGCTTCATAAAATAAGATCACCAAGTTTTGTATGGCAGGTGGTCTGCCCAGATAATAATTGGTGGAGGTCTCAAGTATTTTTAGGAAACATACTGCAAATAAATTATCGTGAATTTTTTTTGGAGGGGTCAGATTTTTAATTCCATTGGGGCAGCACAGAACCTGTTTAAGGCAGGGAACCATTAACATTGGATTTTTACTCAACGAGATGCAAACATTTTTGTGCCGCTAATTAAAATGATTCAATGAAAATTGATCATTTAGCTTTCCCCTGACAGACCAGAGAAACTTATTGACATATGCATGTGTCAGAGCTGCCCCTAGGTCCCAGCTCACAGAGGACCAACGCCCGATCGTCGTTATGTACAAAAGTCTTTATCGAAGTTCAACTTCCATTCCAAAGCCGCAGCGCGCAGTCCTAAGTCTTAAACCCTAGACCGGCGAAGTCCCGTCTGAATCTCCTCCCCTCTGACACCAGTTTAAGATCCTAGCCCTGCTCCACCTTTTCCGTTGTTCTCTCCTCCTCTGGGTCCTTCTGCCCGCCGGGGCTTTCCCCTTTCTGGACTCTTCCGACGCTGAGTCGGCTGACTCCTCCCCCTGTCTCCAGCGGGCTTTAGGACCCGGTTCCCAATCCTCATTCTCTGCTGTCCCGCGCTCCTGTACATTTGAACTTGCCTCTCGCGCCAACCCAGTGACCTTCCTCCTGACCGTCACACTGCTTCTGTCACTGCTTCCCTCTTCCGGGATACTGCCCGGATCTGACCTCCCCTCTGTTGTCTGGCTCTCCGATGGAGGCGTGGCCAGCCCTGACTTATCTTCACTCCCTGGTGTGGAATCCTCTGCCCTCAATACCTGGGACTCTTCCCCCCCCCCACTATGCTCTGGTGGGGAAGCTGGTCCTGATTTCCAACTGCTACTCTGGGAGTCCCTGCTGGCCCCTTGCTCCTGGAGTGTCCCCCTTGGGAATCCCCTTGCCCTGGCCACTGGCGCCCCCTTCTGTGAATCTTCCGATTCGCTGGAGAGGCTCATGGAATCTCTCGGGCCACTGTCATCTTCTCCTACGCTGCCCTCAGATTCTTCCCCTTCACTCTCCATCTCCCCTCTTCCCTGTGCTTCTGCTCCTGAACCCCTGACATCCATCCCCCCCTCGAAGCCCCCCCTTCCCCCCTCCCCCTCTTCGGATGTGGGTTCCGGGTGCTCCAGTGTTGTGGGGGTGAGTGCGGGATACAGTTCTTCCCCTCTGGTGTGCAGCTGGCCGGCTGGTTCCAGCCAGTCCGGACTGGGCACGTCGACGTCGATCTCCTCTGCTTCCATCTCTCTGCAGCTGTGCTCGAACCCAGGATCCTCCCCCAACACGCTCTCCATCTCCCCTCTTCCCTGTGCTTCTGCTCCTGAACCCCTGACAGCATGAAAGAGCCTTATCATGCCATCAGTGTTTCAAGTTTATTTATGTTTCAGGCATTCGACCTCACTGGATTAACAACTGCATGGAGGAAGAGAATGGGGCCATATCCACTGGCTCCTCCCATACATTTGAGGCCCCACCCCTTTCCTCCATGCGTTGGAAAGCACATCTGTAGAGGAGGCCAAGCATCAAAATAACACACACACCCCACTACCGCTTTTTTAAAAATTGCCTAGAAATATGGGAGGGATGGGTGGGGGAAAGGAAATGATAGCTCCTTTGGAATCTGGGACTCAGTATGACTAGATAGGAAAGTTAGTCCTGTTGGGGAAAACGTCCTTTCAGATTCTTCCACTGAGTGCTGATTTCACAAATAAGAGAATGACTTCTCTGCGAAATAATGTTCTCCTATAGATGAGCCCCAAAATACTTCTTCCCTCCCTCGCACCTTGTCTGAAACTCTCCCAAGAGAAAATATTATTTCTGCAGACCTACAGAATCAGAGATTGCCACCTCTAGTGTACAGCTGCCATCTGCTGGGCACATGGCTTGCTACATTCACTAGCTGTCTCTAGCTGTCCCTGTTTGTAGCAGTCACCCAGTCTTCATTCCCTTTGGCTGTCCTCATGGGTAGACAGAGGTTGCTAAGAAATATATGAATTTATACATACCGACATTTATATCATAGGAACATAGGAAAGTGCTTTATACTGAGTCAGACCATTAGACCATCTAGCTTAGTATTATCTATGCCAAGTCCTCATCTGCACTATACATTTAAAGCAGTGTCATCCTGTTAGTATTTCATGCCTCCGATGCTGCAGATGAGATTGTTGTAAATCACATGTCTGTCTGAAAAGAGCTTGAGAAACGGAACACAGTTTTATTTCTTCCGCTGTAATGTACTTTCACTTTTACTTGTTCTTTTTGTGGTCTCAGAGCAGGAGAGAAGGGTCACCATTATGCCTTTGTCTGTACATAGTGTGTAAATAAATAGTAGATTAGATCTACAATGTCTCACTCTTCTTGCTGTGTTTTGCCAGATGATTAAGTGTGCATATACTAGCTGGTATGTGTCGCTGAGCGCACTGGAGAAGAGGGGAAATGCCTTTTCCAGGGCTGTGCATACTGGAGGACGCTCAGAGTTTGAGGGGGCCTGAAGGCACCCCCAGGGCGTGTTTCCAACACATCCCCCTTTGGCTTCTCCCAAAGAATCCTGAGAAAACTGTAGTCAGTTAAGGGCGTTGAGAGTTGTTAGGAAACCCTATAAAGTGGTACCTCGGATTACATACGCTTCAGGTTACATACGCTTCAGGTTACAGACTCCGCTAACCCAGAAATAGTACGGGTTAAGAACTTTGCTTCAGGATGAGAACAGAAATTGTGCTCCGGCGGCGCAGCAGCAGCAGGAGGCCCCATTAGCTAAAGTGGTGCTTCAGGTTAAGAACAGTTTCAGGTTAAGAACGGACCTCCGAAACGAATTAAGTACTTAACCTGAGGTACCACTGTATTCCTCTCACAAAGCTAAAACCCCGAGAGTTTCCTAGGGAAAGGGGTTGAATGTTAAACCATCATGATAATTGTAGCTTATGAGTAGTAGAGCATTACATGGGTTCGAGCCCCACGTAGGGCAAAAAGATTCCTGCATCACAGGGGGTTGGACTAGAGGATTCTTGTGGTCCCTTCCAAATCTACAATTATATGATTCTATTATTCTTTTACATCTCGCCACCCTTCTGCACAGTGTCTAGCCCAATGGTGACACAAACATACATGCCAACCACATTCCTAAACATCACTTACCAAAGAGTAAGCCCATTGAACGCAATGGGAGTAGTTTCTGAAAAAACACCGTTAACCTTTTCAGCATTGCAAAGTCCACCAAAACCTCCTTTTTATAAGGGAGGTCTTGCTTGTGCTTTCATTCTGTTCTACACATAGAAGTTTTACAATCATACCTGATTGTAGTGTTCACATACATGCCACCTTTCTATTTTATATATTCTGCTATTTTTCTCCTCCTGCACTCATGGATGAGGCATGCTGGTTGCACCAGGTTAACTTAGTTGTAGGTAATTCTGTTGGGATTTAGGACAATTCCTTTTATCCACCATTGAGCCCATACAAGCTGCATGCTCTTTGTAATGAATCCAATTATCCAATCTAGTAGCTAATTAATTAACCTCCTTGTTAAACACGGGAGAGGATTTCCAATAGTGCCATTCCCAAGTACCAATTAAAAGCCTTTTAGACTCATAGGCAAATAATTGTGCCTCTGTTGAGGGTTTTCAGGCTCTTCCAAGCAAGTGTCTTAGTGCCTGAAGGAAATGCAATCAAATGATATTACTCAGCAGCTACAGAGGATACAAAGGTCTTACCCGCAGTTAGCACTTAGAAGATTACACTTCCCCATTAGTTCATCAGATGAACCAGGTTGTGTGGCTAGTATAGAGTTTTTTTGTTTATAAATTGACATCTATTTCTTTATGAGGAATGTAGAATTCATGTAGCATGAACTGACCTTGTCCTAAAAAGTGGTTTGCAAGATGGCCTACCCAGGAATGTATTTAAATGAGAAGAAGAGGAGTTTGGATTTGATATCCCGCTTTATCACTACCCGAAGGAGTCTCAAAGCGGCCAACAATCTCCTTTCCCTCCCTCCTCCACAACAAACACTCTGTGAGGTGAGTGGGGCTGAGAGACTTCAGAGAGAAGTGTGACTAGCCCAAGGTCACCCAGAAGCTGCAGGTGGAGGAGCGGAGACGCGAACCTGGTTCCCCAGATTACGAGTCTATCACTCTTAACCACTACACCAAATGAGGGCTGTCACCTGACTAAAGAAACCTGTCGTTTCCTGCTTTGGGGTTCATACAAGCTTGGAGTTGGAGTGCAACTTTGGGTTGTTGTTGTTATTGATATTATTGATGTTGTTGTTGTTGTTGTTTTAATTTTGTTTATTAAACTTTTACAAAATACATTAAACAGAAAAAAAAAATATAACATCAACACGCACTTTAACAGACAAATACCAGATAAAAAAGAAAAAAGAAAGGAAAACAAATTCAGTAAAAAAGAAGAGAGAAGAAACAAAAAGGAAAAAAGAAAACAGAAAACAGAAAAAAGAACAGAATCGCCATACAACAGACAAATTTACATACACTAGACCTCCGTCCAACTCGGTTTAGGTTAGATAAACTTATAATCTTACTGCAGTTGCAATTTTGCTAGTCCTGTACATCGCAGGTGTTAAATACCGTCTACTGTGACATTAGTAGTTCCCAGATTGACTTCAATATAGCTTAAATATTTGTTCCAATCGTTTTTTAATTTTGCGTTATTTTGATGCCTAATTCTTTGTGTCAGTCTCGCTAGCTCTATGTATTGAAACAGTCTCATTTGCCATTCTCTGACCGAGGGGGTGTTGGGAGTTTTCCAGTTTTGCGCTAATAAGATCCTAGCCGCCACCGTGGCATATTGGAAAAATATTTGGTCCTCACTTCTAATCTCCTCTCCAATCATGCCTAAGAGGAACGCCTCCGGTTTTTTAGGGAAATTATATTTCAATATTTTCTTTAACTCCTCATAGATTTCCTGCCGTTTCCTGCTATGTGGGACAGCTGCAGATCAAACAGCTTTGTGGGATCTCAGATCAGCAGTCCTGTCGTTTCCTGCTATGTGGGACAGCTGCAGATTCCAGCCTTGCAGAGGGGTTGGACTAAATGATCCTCAGAAATAAATTGCCATTTATTCCATTTTTATAACCCTTTATCCGAAGATCCCAGGGCAGTGTACAACAATAAAAACTTAATCTACGTAGCACAATAAAAAAATAAAATCTTTCTCTGTGTGTTTTCTCTCTATACATGTCATATACATATATATAGATGTGTGTGTATACATATCTGTATATATACACATACACATAATAATAAATATGTTTCTCTGTGTTTGTTTCATTGTTCTTTTATTGTGGATTCATATATGAATGAATATCAACAGGAATTACTTTTAGGGTCTCCCTCCCGTCCCCAAGCAGCACAACTACCCAGACGTCGGCCAAAGAGCTGCTTCTTTGAGTGGCAAAGCATTCATTCACTCATATCTCCTGATAAGCACAAGGAGGCGGGACCTTTCCCCCTTCCTCCCTCATCAATCATCCTATCAAGATGAGCCTTCGGGTTGCCTTCCCGCTCCCACCTCCAACATCAGCAGCCGTTTGCTCTCCTTGCGGCTCCTCCCATTCTGGGCGTCGTGACCAATCCGCTCCCCCTAGCAACGGTGTCATGTTTACCTTAGCAACGCCCGTGCTGCTGCTGCTGCTGCTGGTGGGAGCCGTTGCTAGCGAGAGACGGAGAAAGAGGGCGAAGCTAAGGAAGGCAGCAGGCCTCCTACTTCCCCATGGCAGATCCTCCAGGCGACCAGCCTCAGAATGGGGAGAACCCCCAGCAGCAGGAGCCCTCCAGGCAGCCCAGCCAGCCAGACCCCGGGGGCCTGCAGCCAGAGGCAGCCCCTCCAATGGTTTCTGAACCTGAGGGAGGCCTAGGCCCTGACCAGGACGGCTCCATTTCTGGTGAATACCCGGATCAGCTACCACGAGGCAGCATGTACCAACCCCAGGAGCCAAGGCTGAGCGTCTATGAGCAGCCAGACGGAAGAGGCGGCATGTACCAGCCTCACCAGGCGAGGGGCGCCCTGTTTCAGGCGAGGGGCGGCATGCCTTGGCAGCAGCAACAGCCCCAGCTGCTGCAACCGCCCACCCTGCCCAGGGGAAGCCTCCCTCAGATTCAAGACCCCATGGGAGCCATGTATCAGGACCAAATGCAGCAGCCGGTCACAAGAGGCAGCTTCCACGTGCCGGTGTCGAGAGGCAGCCAGATCTTGCAACAGGAGAGCTTAGTTCACGGCCCTTACCAAGCCCACGAGCCTGGCATCGGCCTCTACCAGTTGGGGGCCACCTTGATGGAAGACCAGATCCCAGATCCGGGACCCAGAGCGTTGGCGATAAAGAATGCTAAAGCCTACCTGCTGAAGACGAGCCTCAAAACCGGCGTGAGCTTGTGAGTATGGGTAGAAATGGAACCCGAGCAGGAAAAGGAAGAATCTCGCCCAGTAGGACTGGGCAAAATGTGGGTAGCAAAGTAAAGGAGTCGCCAAAATTGAATACGTGTGTCGTAGGGTGTGATCCTGGGGCTGGGGAAATGGCTGTAGCCCTCTGGGTGTTCTTGGGCCCTGACTATCATCAGCCCCAGGATATTTCAGTCGGTAGAGCTTGAGACACTTAATCCCAGGAACGTGGGCTCGAGCCCCGCATTGGGCAAAATATTTCTGCATTGGGAGGGGGTTGGACTAGATGACCCTTGCAGTCCCTTCCAACTCTACAATTCTGTGATTTGATGATGGGAATTGTAGTCCTAATAGCAGAATTGAATGTCTTGGAAGAGGCCATGGAAGCTTAAGCAGGTGCACTGCACAACGCATGATTTTGTTGCAGGTCCCACTAATTTCTTGTTGGCCTTATGTGCCAAAGCACCCACCAATTATGTTTTAGCTTATGTGGAATGGGCATATGAACAGCAGAAAATTTTATATATCTATACTTTCGTTGTATATAGTTGATTATAGGAAGGGACTCATCCTGCTGTAGATGAGATAGCAAGATGGGGAGCAGATGGAATTTATAGGCTGCAATCCATTGCACATTTAAATAGGAGTAAGCCCCTTTGAAACAGTGACACTTTCAAGTAAACATACATAGTAATGCTCAGTAATTCACCATAAAAAACCCAAAGACATTGTTCCCTCTGTGTGCTTTAGGGCTGGAATAAGGGGGAGGTTCTCAGATGTCAGGACATTATAGCAGAGAGGATAACACTGTTCATAAATGTAACTGTTTCTTAATGGTGGACTGAGTGCCTCAAACTATAATATTAAAGCAATGGAGCACATCGCTTTTAAAGAGATTTAGCAATACTTGATAAATAATTGTTCATTTTAAATGTGACAAATTGATGTGGGAAAGTTGTGCCAATTGTCAGGAGTTGCATTATGGGCACTGTCCAATAGCTGCCTGTGAGATCAGCACAACATTTCATACAGTTCTCTTTAGACTGAAGTAGGAAATTGCAACCAATCCAGCAACCAAATATAATACTGCAATTAGAATTTCCCTACAACAAAAATGCTGTCTCCAAAGAAAATGCTTAAAGCATGGGTGGGTGACCTGTGGCTCTCCTGTGGACTACAACTCCCATCACCCCTGGCCATTGGCCATGCTAGCTGAGGCTGCTGGGAGTTGGAGTCCAACAACTTTTGGAAAGCTGCAGTTTCCTAACCACTGTCTTAGAGAATACATTGTGCTTTCACAAATATATGAAACCAATTCTATTCAGAATGCATTGCAGTAAGCTGATAACATGTCTCCTCTGGGACGGCGTGGCATCTCTTTTCCTAATTTCATAGGTATGACCATCTTGCTGATATGCTGGCCAAGATTCTGGATGAGCGACCTGAAAACCCAGCTGACATAATTGAGAACATCAGTAAGGAAGTGAAGTGTGCTCGGTTCCAGAAGAAATTGGACACTCTCCGAGACGAATATGAGAAACATCCAACTTTTGAACTGGCTGAAATGTATAAGACATTGTTCCAGAAAGGTGGTGGAGAAGGAACAGACCAAGAAATGGAAGAGGAATTGGTGAGTCACTGCAACACACAAAAACCGAAAAACTCATTGACACCTGCTGAACTCTCCTCTTCCCCATTCAGAATGCTAGCAAATAAACTGTTAAAAGCTAGAACAGGCCAATTCCCCTTTCTTCAGTTTTATTTCTCTCACCCTCAGCTCTCTCTCAACAATCTGTAAGTCCTGGAAGCTCAAAGGTCCTTGTCAGAACCACTGGGCTCAGTCATAGTTGTAGAAAGAGCATAAGGAATTTGTGCCTGGTTAAACTTAATTATTAAGCTCACCATAATCTTAACATGCTTATTTTTCAGGCCCATGAATTTGCATACATACAAGCAAGGCTGCAAATTTGTTCACACTTACTTGGGAGTAAATCCCATTGAACTCAGTAAACTTGCACAGGATGGGACTGCACAGAAATTTAGGATCACTGTGTATAGAAGTAAATAATTATTGACAATAAAAGCTGTTTATAATTATGCTTATCTAATTTTGGCACTTTCCCCCACTAGCCAGAAACTCCTCTACCCAACGTCATGGAGACAGCCTTCTATTTTGAACAGGCTGGAATTGGCCTGAGCTTAGAAGAATATTACCACATATTCCTGGCCCTCAAACAGCTGGTCAACACACATCCAATCCAGACTTGTCGCTTCTGGGGCAAAATCCTAGGCATTGAAGCAAACTATATTGTAGCTGAAATTGAGTTCCGTGAGGGAGAGGAGGAGGAAGAGGCAGAGGAGGAGGAATTGGCTGAGGAGGGACAAAAAGAGGGGAGCGAAGGCAGAGATGAGGATGAAGAGGAAGATGAAGAAAAAGATGAGCCACCAAAGCCAAACTACAAGCCACCACCAGTAATACCAAAAGAAGATAATCGAACCGGGGCCAATAAATACACTTATTTTGTTTGCAATGAACCAGGGAAACCCTGGGTGAGATTACCCCATGTGACACCTGCGCAGATAGTGAATGCCCGGAAGATCAAGAAATACTTCACTGGAAGACTAGATGCTCCCATTGTGAGTTACCCACCTTTCCCAGGCAATGAGTCCAATTACCTGCGAGCCCAGATTGCCCGCATATCAGCAGCGACCCAGATCAGCCCATTGGGCTTTTATCAGTTTGGAGAAGAGGAAGGAGATGAAGAGGAAGAGGGAGGAGCTGGAAGGGACAGTTATGAAGAAAATCCTGACTTTGAGCCTATTTCTGTGCCAGAGTTGGTAGAATCCCTTGCCAACTGGGTCCACCATGTACAGAATATTCTAATGCAGGTATGTTTGAGGAGTTTACAGAGCATCACATAGGGCTCATTAAGTGCCTTTTTTATTATTAAGGGGTCTATCAATAAATAGTGATAAATACATCTTACAATTTAGATGAAACATTGTCTTCATTGCTTCTTGCTTTCCCAAACAGTTCTGTACCACCCATCAGTTTCAACTGGATAGCCTTATATCCTCCCTTTTCCAACACCAATGCAGATGGGCTGCTTTGGCGAGTGTCCTGAACAGCTGCAGCAACTCAGCCTGATGGTCTATATAGGCTCAGCAGTGACTAGTCCTGATAAAAGTAACCTCCCAGAAACAACACCCTCTTAGAGGCCTCTGCTTTTACAAGGGATGGGTGGGTAGGGGGCTGATGTTAAAGAATATCAGTGCAGTCATATCTTGGATCCCGAATGCCTTGAGACTCGAACATTTTGGCTCCAGAACGCTGCAAACCCAGGAGTGTGTGTTACGGTTTGCAAATGTTCGTGGGAACCCGAACGTTTGACGCAGCTTCCAATTGGGTGCGGGAAGCTCCTGCAGCCAATCCGAAGCCGCACCTTGGTTGTCGAACGTTTTTGGAAGTTGAACGGACTTCCAGAATGGATTCTGTTCGACAACCAAGGTACAACTGTATCTTTTCCCACTCCCCATCTTCCACTGCTGCCCAGCCCTCTTCTAATGGTCAGGAACATTAGACTGGGGAGCCAGATATCTGTCTATCTGGCCCTTGGAACACTCTCCAGGCCACACCCCAAGTTCTTCCCTCACTGGAATGTCTCCTTGAACTCTGATGAGGCCTATTGCTCATCTGGATGGAGAAAATAAAGCAATGTATGAATGCACATAACTGTACAAAGGTAACATCTACATTAATTGTTCTGCTCACTTGTTTCTGGCTCTACCCATACACAATAGAATCTGGTCCTTGGGCTGAAAGGTTCCCCCACCACTGCTCTAGATAGATAACACTCTGCCTTAGAGCATCCAGCTACTTAGTCCTTCTTTTGGCCCATGGCATGTAGTGTACTCCAGTTGAAGCAAGTCCAACATTTCACATTGGGGCCTGTGCATGAAAGCCAGCAGAAACAGGAGCAAAGCCACCTGTGCCTTATGAGAGGCTGCTCTGCTTTTGCAGGGCATGGGATTACATTCAAAAGGCATAGCAGAGATGGAGGTTAACACAAAAAATGAACACTCACAAAGAGAAACGGGGGGGGGGGGAATAAAGAGTGCTTTAAGAATCCCATTGAGTATAAATTCCCTCTGTTCCTTCCTTTTTGTAAGATGCCCATGGCTTCATATTATTAGCAAAGGAATATTGCCTGACTGGATGCTAACTGAGTTCACATTAATCTTGCTTTGTAACCCATGGTATATTGGATGTAGGGACGCTGTACTTGGGTTAATCCCTATCAAAAATCAGAGGAAGAAGAAGAGGAGGATGAGGAAGAGGAGAGACCAGATGAGCAAGAAGAATCACAAGAAGTAGGACCCCCACTTCTCACGCCACTCTCTGAAGATGCAGGTACACCAGAGGCCAGACATGTTTGATGCTTTCCCCCCTTTCCTTTACAGATATTACAGACTTGGAGGCATTGGCAGAAAGCAGTGCAGAAAGCAAGTGGTGGTTTGGGATTGTAGATCATTAAGTGTATGGTATTTCTAAAATGAATCAACTCTTCATAGTGATTTTTAGTAGTATAGTTTAAAAAAGGGAAACTCATTTTTCCTCAAACATGGAAGTAAGGCAACAACAGGGACTTCAGTTGGAATGTAGATTAATGCTAACATTTTTATCAGCCAAAGAAAATCCCGTGTTGCAAAACAGGACACTCTAAACAACAATGAGAAGCAACACGTTGGCTAATAATATACTAACAAAATCTTTATAACATTATACTTTTTCAAAATTCATAAACAGAAGACATATGATATGTGCATATGTGCATGGAGTCACAAATAACAGGTATCAAATAAGTGTTCCATAAACAAGAATGGTAGGTGTGGTAAGTCACTGATATGCAGGCAAAATGCCTTTCCAAGGTCAATATCCTATAAATGTAAGGTGATAGGTGCTCCGAACGTAACAGTAGGGTACTCCAAGCACAGCAGCAAACAGAACAGTTCTTCCAGGATAATGAACTGTTTCAATGATAATTCTTCATCAGGTAGCAATGATATAAAATGAAATACATTACATTCAAATATAATACAGAGATTGAAATGACAGGCCTGCGTATAAACAACCAATAATAAATACATACCAAATTAATTGTCCCCAAAGGTATATCAATTAGCCATGGATCAGCAATCACTTAAAAGTGTAGCAAGCTGATACTGTTGGCAGAACCCTAGTAGCATCATGAAGGCTATCCACAGGTACAATGAATCACATAAAATTTCCGTATAGGAGAGCATCGATCCCACATTAGGATCAAGTCATGGAGGCACCTCTAGTTGAGCACTTTGTAAAACACCATCATGCAGATACAGACCTACTTTACACAGTCCTATGGGTTAATCAGAGAAAATTTGGGATGAGGAGAGATCATTTTACATACTGCGCCAACAAAAAAACCAGACTGATTTACTTATTTAAATCCCTGCACCCCGGGGAGTTTGAATACTGAATTAGATTTCATTTGTTTTATTTAAGTTTTCTGATAAGATGGCTACTGTTTGTGTTCTCTTTGCTAGATGTTTGATGCTGTATCTTTAAATTTCCTGAAATTTTATGTGATTCATTGCACCTGTGGATACGTGATACTGATACTGTTGGCAGAACCCTAAAGGCTATCCCCAGGTGCAATGAATCACATAAAATTTCAGGAAATTTAAAGATACAGTATGTTTAGAACATTTTTATCAGGGCATCGTCAATAAATCATTGGCTTAATCAATCTATCTTAGTATTGCTTGTCTCAGTCCATTCAAAGAAAATGGGGGCATTCTCATTGAAATATGAGTGAAACTAAAAAGATTGAAAGCATTTTTCTCAGAGACAGCCATACTCATGTTTTCTTCCTTAGGTTAATATCAACATAAAGTTACAAATGGTGTGATGTAAGTAAGAGAAGTGTTCAGGGTTTGAGCCAGCTTGGCAGATTCACATTAGACAACATTTTTGTTTATTCCCATCCTTCCTGGAAACATCCCTCACTGTCCTGATGCTGCTTTTTCTTCAAAATCAAATTGGTGATTTAAGAACACTGTTTAAGAAATGTACTGTAGCATGTTTTTTCCTCAGGTAAAAGTTTTACAAATGCAAAATGTCTTAATTTTTCTCAAGTAACCAAGAATAAATTTGTTTCTTAAACAGACATTCAGAACATCCCACCATGGTCAGCAGAGACATCAACAAACTTAGTTCCTCAATATGCCCTTGCAGTTCTTCAGGCCAATTTATGGCCTGGGGCTTACGCCTTTGCTATTGGAAGGTAAGAAGCAGAAATCACTTGCGTTGCATGATAATCTGTTGTTTCTTCTTCTAATTGTATAATCTTTCTGTTATGTACTGAAGTTCTCACCCTGGGCCAGCAGGGGGATACTGTAGATAGTTTTCACTCAGGTCCACGTCAGTTATTTTAGGCGGGAAACCCTGGGTTGTTGTTGCTACAATGTTGACAGCCGGCTGCCTATAAAAGCAGGCCGGCTGAGCTGTTTGCTGTTCAGTTCTGTCCAGCTTACAAATAAAGAGCTGCTCTGGAGAAATCGCTGTGTCGTCTGCTATGTTCGCCCACAACCTAACACTGGCGACGAGGATGGGATCGATGGACATCAGAGCACAGCCAGAAGCAGCCACCTCTGAGCTGAGCTGAATCACTGAGCTGAATCACTGAGCGAAATCACTGAACTGAACCAATTCAGAGCTGACTGTTCTGGCTAGAGCACGGTATTCCATCCATCGCCCTTCATGCCGGCATCGGAATGATGGCTTCACTTGTGCCTCTACCGCTGTTTGCGCCAGCCTCTGAATCATGGGACTCCTACCTCACTTGGTTCGACTGCTATCTCCAAGCCAACGAGCTGACGCAAGTATCACAGGAGCGTAAGCGGGGCCTATTCCTCAGCCTCTGTGGGCCTGAGGTGTTTGAGACGGCCCGAGCATTAGTTGCGCCTGAAGCAGTCCAGGCAACACCGTGGGACACGATCCAAGAGAAGCTCCGCAACCATTACGCACCAAAGCCGTCCACGATTGCTGCCCGCCATGCGTTCTATCACCGGAACCAGGCAGAGGGGGAGTCAATCAACAACTACACCACCGCCCTGCGACAGGCTGCAATGCACTGCGAGTTCCGAGACTTAGACAATGCCCTGATGGATCGAATCGTCTGTGGGGTCCGGGACATCCATCTGCAACGGCGTCTCCTCGCCAAGCCAGACCTCACGCTACAGAAAGCCATTGAGGAGGCTGTGGCCTCAGAAGCTGCTGAACGCTCCACCCAGGAGATCCGAAAGTCCAGCAGCCCGCGTCTTGCTAGGAAGCCAGTTCCAGTGCATCATGAAGAGGCCAGCAGTGATGAGGCATCCTCCAGTGAAGACGATGATGTGCACCAGACAAAGCGGGAGCGCAGGAAGTTCCAACAGAAGTCCAAGGGCCAACCGGAATGTGCCGGCTGCGGAGGCAACCATTCCCGTGCCAAGTGTCGATTCAGAGACGCCATCTGTAGGAAGTGTTCCAGAAGGGGCCACATCGCTAAGGTCTGCCGATCGGCTCCATCTGACACACACCCCTTCACCAACTCACAAGTCCAAGTCTTCACTCCAGTCTGCCAAGAAAAGCTGTTTCGCTCTCACCAACTGCCACTCCCCATCTGGAACCACGATTGGCCAAACCACGATTGGCCTACGCGATGCAAGCTGAACGTCATGGTGCTCATTGAAGGAACTCCATGTGACATGGAGATCGACACTGGGTCTGCCCTGTCCATCGTGTCTTGGAGCACCATCAAAAGACTGGTACCCAGAGTGTCCAAAAGGCAACTCGACTCTCACCACATACACCTGAGAGACTACCAGGGAAACGACATTCCCGTGGTAGGCGTTGGCCGGTTCCGGATCACCTTCAAGGATTTTTCGGGCCTGCTCCAGTTGGTGGTGGTCGAAGGTCAGCGGCCAAGCCTCCTAGGGCTAGACTGGTTTGATGCCCTTGGCCTGGAAGTCACCGGCATCAACTGCATCTCTAACGCAGAGACTGAGGGTCTGGTCAAAGATTTTGCCGAGGTTTTTGACGGCACTTTGGGGCAATATACAGGTACGCCCATCTCCTTTAGCCTTGATCCACAAGTCGCCCCCATCAAGCTAAAGCCACGCCGGGTTCCCTTTGCTCTCAAGGCTAAGGTGGACGAACAACTGGACAAGCTGATCGCCCAAGGAGTTTTGGAGCCGGTTGACCATGCCAAGTGGGAAACCCCCATCGTCACGCCTGTCAAACCAGATGGGTCAGTGAGAATCTGCGCTGACTACAAGTGCACGATCAACAAGGCACTTCAGGAGCACGCTTATCCGGTTCCTGTTGTCCAACACCTGCTGCATTCCCTGGGTGAGGGTAAGGTCTTCGCTAAGCTGGACCTTGCCCAAGCCTATCAACAACTGCCTGTCGATGATGCCACTGCTGAAGCCCAGATGATCGTCACCCACTGAGGGGCATTCCATTGCCGTCAGTTGCAGTTCGGGGTGAGTGTGGCTCCTGGCATCTTCCAAAGCCTTATGGAGTATCTCCTGCAAGGTCTTCCGGGCGTGGTACCATATTTTGATGACGTCTTGGTGTCCGCAGACTCACACCAGCAGCTGTTCGAACGCCTCCATGCCGTGCTGACCAGGTTCCAAGAGGCCGGGCTCAAGGTAAAGAGGGAGAAGTGCCAGATCGCCGTTCCACAGGTAGAGTTCCTGGGCTATCTTATCAACGCCTCCAGCCTTCACCCGACCACATCCAAGATCCGCACTATCCAGCAGGCCCCCATCCCAAAGAACAAGATGGAGTTGCAGGCGTTCCTGGGGCTGCTGAACTTTTATAACATGTTCCTGCCCCACAAAGCCACAGTGGCTGAGCCTCTTCACCGACTCCTTAGCACAAAGACGCCTTGGGCCTGGGGTCATCGGGAGACGGCGGCCTTCAACGCGGTCAAGGCTCTCCTTTCATCAGACAGTGTGCTGGTACAGTACAGTGAATCCAGGCCGCTGGTCCTTGCCTGCGACGCCTCACCTTTTGGCATCGGTGCTGTCCTTAGTCTCCGTTTTCCAGACGGAAGAGAAGCACCGCTCGCCTACTTTTCCAGGACGTTATCTCCGACGGAACGGAATTACAGCCAGCTCGACAAGGAGGCACTGGCACTTGTGGCTGGAGTGAAGAGGTTCCATGAATACCTCTATGGCAGGACTTTTGACCTCATCACTGACCACAAGCTGCTCCTGGGCCTCCTCGCCGGTGATCGTCCAACTCCACCGGTCCTCTCGCCACATATGCTGCGATGGACTGTTTTCCTGGCTGCCTACCACTACCGGCTCGTCCATCGCCCGGGGAAATCAATGGGCCATGCCGACGCCCTCAGCCGTTGCCCTCTTCCAGCTTTTGTGGAAGACCCGGCTCCAGCTTCATCGCTCCTCCTGATTGAGGATCTTCCGGCAGCGCCTGTATCGGCTGCCACTGTGGCCTCCGCATCTGCCCAGGATCGCACCATCAGCCGGGTGCTCAACTGGGTGTGGAGGGGGTGGCCACAAGGGCCTTTTGCATCGGAGTTCCAGCCCTTCGCAACCAGACAACATGAACTCTCAGCTCATCGCGGCTGTCTGCTGTGGGGAGACCGCGTCGTGATTCCCCAGGGACTCCGTCAGCACGTCCTGGAGGCTCTGCACGTTGGCCACCCGAGAATTGTCAAAATGAAGGCGTTAGCTCGGTGTTACGTCTGGTGGCCTAACATGGACGATGACATCACTGCCTCGGTGTCCGCCTATCAAGCGTGCCAAGAGTCGAGGCCTGCACCACCGGCAGCTAAGGGACACACCTGGGAGACGCCAAAGACACCCTGGTTGAGGGTGCACATCGATCTGGCTGGCCCCTTTCATGGCCGGACCTTTATGGTAGTGGTGGACGCCTATTCCAAATGGCTGGAGGTGGCCCTGATGCCCTCCACCACTACAGAGGCCGTCATCCGGGTGCTGCGAGGCCTGTTTGCAATGCATGGGTGTCCTGATGTCCTTCTCTCTGACAACGGACCGCAGTTCACGTCAGGCACTTTTGAGCGGTATCTTTTGGGACTGGGCATCCGCCATGCCCTAACGGCACCCTTTCATCCATCCAGCAACGGGCAAGCGGAGAGCATGGTGCGCTCGGCAAAAGAGGCACTGGCGCGCCTGGACCGGGGAGACTGGCACGAGCGGGTCGCTGAATACTTGTTCATGCAACACATCACCCCTCATGCGGCCACAGGGCAGAGTCCTGCTGAACTGCTTATGGGCCGCCGCCTCAGGTCACCGCTCGACCAGCTGCACCCGGACTTTGCCGTGGCCGAACCCCCAGGTTGTGCCAACGCGCCACGGTCATTTGTTCCAGGAAACCAGGTCTTTGCCCGGAACTATGTGGGGGACATTCCTTGGGTGCCAGCCACAGTAGTGGGAGTCACTGGACCTCGCTCGTACCAGGTGGCACTCAAAGACGGACGCTTGTGGCACTGGCACATAGACCAGCTTAGGCGCAGGGTTGGGGACTTGGACACTACCGTGGTGCCCCCAACTGCGCTTGTGGCTCCAGAAGAGACACTTACAGATGGCGAGGCTCCACCTACACCTCCCTCGCAAACTGCCAGTGTGGAGCCGAACCAAGCCGCTTCAGAGGGTCTGCCAGACTTACCACAGACTCAGACCACTCTACTTGCGGAGGCTCCACCCACAGCAGCGGATCCAGGGGATTTGGTTTCAACGCCACCTAGGGTCGCACCACATCCTCAGCAAGAATTGTGTGGCCCCCCGGACTTGGCTACCAGTCCCCGGCGGTCTGGCAGTTTCCAAGCGCCCAACTTATTTAAAGGACTATGTTGTTGGACATGTATCACTGTTGGTCTAAGTATGGGAAATGTAACCTATATGCTTTTGTGCCTAATTGAACCATTATGTGTAGTGCTGTATATAAGGAAACCATTACAATTGTAACTAACACCTTATCTCGGTGGGGAGGGGTGTTATGTACTGAAGTTCTCACCCTGGGCCAGCAGGGGGATACTGTAGATAGTTTTCACTCAGGTCCACGTCAGTTATTTTAGGCGGGAAACCCTGGGTTGTTGTTGCTACAATGTTGACAGCCGGCTGCCTATAAAAGCAGGCCGGCTGAGCTGTTTGCTGTTCAGTTCTGTCCAGCTTACAAATAAAGAGCTGCTCTGGAGAAATCACTGTGTCGTCTGCTATGTTCGCTCACAACTTAACACTTTCCAAAGCTGCTCTTAGGTTTTCCTTTTTTTAAAAAAAAAAATCATTTTTATTAAATTTTCCATTTTAACAATCCAATCAAATCACATTAAATATTCCAGATTATACCCTGCTATGAGGTTTTCCAAGGAACGGATGCCAGTAGAGGCTTCTTTTGAAATGCTAATAGCAATTTCAGGGAAGCCATTTTTGGCAAGCCTGTGGAAGGGAGCAGAAGGGTTAAACGTTCACTTCTCATCTTTCATTTGGCCTTAAGTTTCTTTTTCGTCATATCTGGAAGGAGAAACAAGCAGTGAGTGTATGTCACCTGAACTGTAATGTACAATTCTTGTATCAATTAATTGGAGGAGCATGATATTGTTGTTCCAATCATTTTGGAAATGAGCCATAGTGGAGACTGTGGTGTCTTTGTGATTTATACAACCTGAGTCTACAATGGAGGGCATCACAGCACATCACCCCAGGAGGCTCTTGCTTTTCCTATAGCCACAGCCTTGAATTCCGGCAGAAATTAGGCCTGGTTTTTTCTGACTTTCCAGCCTGCTGCTTTTGCATCGAGCTTCTAGCTCTCATAACTCAACTCTCCCCTCTGGCCTTTTGTCTTTCTAACTAACTTGACAGTATGTTGTTGTTTAGTTGTTAGATCATTAGATCTTTTTGCAGTCCATGGGACTCTCAAGAGTCTCCTCCAGCACCATAATTCAAAAGCATCAATTCTTCGGCGATCAGCCTTCTATATAGTCCAGCTTTCACTTCCATACATCACTACTGGGAAAACCATAAAGGTAAAGGTAAAGGTACCCCTGCCCGTACGGGCCAGTCTTGACAGACTCTGGGGTTGTGCGCCCATCTCACTTAAGAGGCCAGGGGCCAGCGCTGTCCGGAGACACTTCCGGGTCACGTGGCCAGCGTGACATCGCTGCTCTGGCGAGCCAGAGCCGCACATGGAAACGCCGTTTACCTTCCCGCTGGTAAGCGGTCCCTATTTATCTACTTGCTTTCGAACTGCTAGGTTGGCAGGCGCTGGGACCGAGCAGCGGGAGCGCACCCCGCCGCAGGGATTCGAACCGCCGACCTTTCAATCGGCAAGTCCTAGGCGCTGAGGCTTTAACCCACAGCGCCACCTGCGTCCCATGGGAAAACCATAGCTTTTACTATACGGACCTTTGTTGGCAAGGTGATGTCTCTACTTTTTAAGATGTTGTCTAGGTTTACTTGACAGTATGCAGTGGGCCATTACCAGGCTGGCCTGGATATTCCAGCAATTGAATCCATGCTGGATCCAGAAATTAGAAGGGGACACATACACACACCCCAAAACAACAACAACAACACTATGATGTGATCACGGTATGAGGGTATGCATTTCCTTCATTTGCTGTGATTTTGGGGGAAGGTAATGCAATGTCACTTCACATATTTTTCTTTACTAAGGTGGGAATCTTATACTGAGCTCCCTGGGAGCAAGTCCCATTGAACTCAAGAGGGCTTTCTTTTGAGTAAGCATGCGTAGGATCCAGCTGTTAATCTTTCAGATGGTAGATGGTACAGAGGAGGAAACCTTGCAATTAAGCTTTTGGCAGTAGCCATATGTCATACATAAAATATAGATCCAGCCTCAAGCCTTGGAAAGTAAGGACAGTTGAATTTTTCCTTTCAAGTAATATTATGATATTTCACTTCTTCCTTTAGGAAATTTGATAACATCTACATTGGCTGGGGTCACAAATACAGTGCAGAAAATTTCAGCCCTCAGTTGCCACCACCCGTGCAAACTGAGTACCTTAGTGGGCCAGAAATCACAGAAACAACAGACCCAACTGTGGAAGAAGAGATGGCACTCAAGGCTGCACAAGAGGAAGCACTGGCAGCTGAAGAAATGGAAGAGATGGATGAGGAAGAGGATGAAGAGGATGATGATTAAATTCCAAAGAGCAAAAATTGCTATAATAATTTTTTCCTAAGCATGTATAAACTTTTCTACTAATGTATTAGAATAAGCAAAGTATAATATATAGAAATATATGAATAGCTGTTGGATTAATTTCAAAGTGTTTTGTCTTACTGTTTTTAGGACTGGTGCTTTTACTGTAGTTAGATGAAAAGCTTTACCTGTTAATGGAGTCACTTGGAGACCTTGGCAACAAGCAACTAATACATCTCATTAATGTTATCATTATTAATAATATTAGAACAAACAGAGTGCTGAATGTTCAGACAGACAAACTTTGTCCTAATCCTTCTCACACTGTATAACAGCACAGGTTTTTTCTATGAGTCAACCATAAGGGGGTCTGAAAGGTAGGATATAAACATTTTAATATATAAATATCATAATTACTCTTCATGAAGGCAGGCCAGTACTTTTCTGGTAGCATTCAGGCCCAAACAAGAACATTGGGGGGGGGATGGTAACTTGATCTCCCAACTTAAAAATCAACTTTAAAGCTGCTCTGTGGGTTCCCATTTTTTAATTTTTTGTAGCAGTGCTAGGGAAGGGGATGTTTAACATTTTCCCCCATGCTTATTTCTCAATCTAAATCAGCACCTCACAGCTGCTGTTAGACACACCAGGGAACAGATAGAGGTACTTCAGAGTGGAGATTTAGATTGGGGAAACAGTGCAGGGGGAAAAGGCTTAAAAACACTAGCAAATGATTCCGTGCTGGATCCAGGGATTATTAGAAGGGTGTGGCATACAGTGGTGCCTCGCAAGACGAAATTAATCCGTTCCGTGAGGCTCTTCGTATAACGGTTTTTTCATCTTGCGAAGCAAGCCCATTGACAGTTTAGCGGATTAGTGCTATTAGCGGTTTAGCGGCTTTTAGCGGATCAGCTGTTAAGCGGCTTAGGGCTTAGGAAAAGGGGGGGGGGGAACCCCGCAGGAACTCGCAAGACATTTTCGTCTTGCGAAGCAAGCCCATAGGGAAATTCGTTTTGCAAAGTGCCTCCAAAACGGAAAACCCTTTCGTCTAGCGGGTTTTCCGTCTTGCATGGCGTTCGTCTTGCGGGGCACCACTGTACAGCCTACTCCTCCCTGCCAAACTCATAATATATACATCTGCGGTGACCACTCAAAATAGCAGCTGTAAGCTATTACCTCTTAGCCACCTCCCCTCCACTTGTGATAATAACTATTAACTGCTTAAAAAAAAATTGCGCTGACAAGGCAGTTTTTAAAAAAGTTCGAAAACCCTCGAAATTCACAGATACCCGACCTAGAGGGGGCGGGGTATATGATTTTCCTGCCATTTATTCTGCAGGAGGAGGGTGACACCGCTGCCCAATTACATTCGTGATACGTTCTTGAGTTCCCCGTTGCTTTGAGGCTGTTCTTGTTTTTTCTGTAAACATTTTTTCTGTAAAGACATCTGAAGGCAGCCCTGTTTAGGGAAGTTTTTAATATTTAATGCTGTGTTGTTTTTACCACTTGATTGGAAGCCACCCAGAGTGGCTGGGGAAACTCAGCCAGATGGGCGGGTTATAAATAATAAATTATTATTATTATTATTATTATTATTATTATTATTATTATTATTATTATACTGCCTTGAGTCCTTGCCAAGGGCGTAAAACGATAAATATTTTCCTATGGGCAGCTGGCACTTTCAATCAGCTGGGTGGTAGGGGAGGCGCTCTAAATAAACAGGATAATATGCCCCGCTCTGCCTCTCAATCCAAAAACGCTTTTGAGGAACTATTGGAACATAAGGAGTAAAGGAACAAAGCTTAGGAGCTTTTTCCGCGAACTACATAAGCGCTTTAAAGCGGACGCATTTAATCAACGCGCTCGCAAGGCTGAGAATCCGATCCAGCCAATCAGCAAGCGGCTTTCTGCTGGCCTGACCCCACCAAAGAGCGACAACGGGGCTGAGGGGAGGGGAGGGAAACAACAAAGGAACCTTTTAAACCCTAGCACCACCGCGGCCCTTTTAAAAAAAGGAAAAGGGGGAAGCCAGGGGAGTATTCCGCACCCTTTTCACTCATTTCCCGAGGGACAAGAAGGAGGCTCGAATCTGACGAAATTCCCTCTGGTACTTTATACAGTGTCGAGCGCGCTTTGTCTCCTCGCCTCCCCCCCCCCAGGCGCCTGAGATGGATTCGCCCGGCCACCCCTGACCTTAGATATTACTGCGGGCCAACCTGTGGGCGGGGATTGAGTGCCTACGTCACCAACGGACCAATAGAAAAGGGTCCCGGGGGGAAATTCAAACTGTGGAAGTGAAATTGAGGTCCGGTGGCGGCTTCATTTGGAGAGATGGCTGAGGAAGGCGGCGTCACGGTCTGCGTGCGGGTGCGCCCGCTTATTGCGAGGTGAGTTTCTGGGTGGGGGGGGAAATGGGAGTGCACAATAATTCCCCCACATTTTGCTCCGCGCTTACTCCGAAGTAACCCCTCCCCGGTGTTTCTAAGGGGTCTACTTCGAAGTAAGCACGCGTGGAGAGGTGCGCGGCCTTAACAGCCTGGCTAAACATGTATGCGAAGCCCTGAGAAGGAAGCCTGACTCTTGAATGGGGCGCACACCCTTTTCCTGCGACTGGCCTCTGTTTCTATTTCTATTTGCTTTTAAATGCTTCTCCCCACCCCCCACTTAAAAAAAAAAATGCGCGTGGGTTAAAAGGAAAAAAAATACGGGTTTTTAAATTGCTGTAACCCCGGCTTGATGGTGAAGGGCGGGTAATACATTTGCTGTTGAAAATAATCATGAAAGTCCTTCCAACCCTGCTTCCCCACTCTCCTTAAATTTTATTATTTATAAATACATAAAAAACCCATCTGGCTGTGGTTCCCGACCATTGTTTGACCATGCCCCACCTAAACATCTCTAAAATCCTGGTGCCCCCCTCCCCCATGACATATAATTCTTACTATTCAAAAAGTGAACTCCTATTCACGTGGAGGAAGCCATTCTCAAATTGCCCCCCTGTGGGGGGTGTGCACCACGTTGGGAACCATCGGACTAGGAGCTGGGAGACCAGGGTTCAAATCCTCGCTCAGCCATGTAGCTTGCTTGGGCCAGTCACTTGACTGACAGCCTAACCTACCTTGCAGGGCCATTGTGGGGAATTAAGTGAGGAAGTGGGGAGACGTGCAAAGCCACTTTCGCTCCTTGTAAAGGGTGCCATATAAGTTAAATAAGTAAACTCAGCTGCTTGCAGCCATTCTCGTTCTAGCCCCCAGTTACCTTTGGGTGGGTGACATGAGGTGGACAGAAAGCCTCCTTTGTTCTCCATCTAAGGCCAGGAACCTTCTTCAGCCACTACTGAGAATGCTTGGTTCCCTGTTTGCGGGGGCTATGGCTTTATCTGTGAGGCTAATGGCATTCTCAGCATCTTAGAGTAAGCTGTATTTCCATAGCGACCACTAGGGTGATGGTGTTCTCCAGAAAATGGTAGCCATTTCCCCACCACCTTCACTTGGTTGGAGGCAACATCATCTTGCAAGTAGAACAACAATAGCCAGAAGAACAGTAGGCAAACTATAGCTAGAGTTGGTGTGTTGAGTTTTGGAGTGGGCTTGAGGATGGCTTGACATGCTCCATGCACTAAATCCCAAAGCTCTGGCAGCAGGTGGGAGGGAGCAGCCCTAGAGATTTATGGAGAAGCAAGATCTGCTAGGGTGTTAATGCTGTGAGCCCATCCTATGCTCGGGTTGTCTATACAAGTATGTGTCAATAAAACCATATCCTAAAAATGCTATCTGTCTTTTAGGTAGGCGTGTATAGAGTTGTGCTGTAAATCTGAGATGCACTTGTTTTATAATCTTCAGAAAGTGAATATTATGTCTAAAATGCTCCAGAAGGGTATGGGTATACTCTAGAGCAGGCATACTTTAAAGGCATTTAATCAAACAGGAGCTGGATTTTAAAAGTTGTTCTCAGAGGGACAAAGCAAATACTCACAGGTGCTTCATTCCTAGGACTGGTTCCACCACCCTTAAATTTGGATACAGATAAGTGCTTACAATGCGCTTTGCACATGCTCTGCACAGCAAGGTCTTCCATATAACTTGCACGTTGTCATAATGTTAAGTCAACAGCTGCAAACATCTCTAGATTTTTTTTATTTTAAAATTTCTATAGCGCTTTATATTTTTAAGAAAAATCACACAGCGGTTTATAGCATCTTTAATCAATAAAACAATCTGAAGAAAGTCGAATATAGAGTATACAGTCAAAGCAACAGAACACTAAAATATGATCTTAAAGATTTCAAAATAAACCATTACAAAAGAGGTAAACTACAGCATACATATTTAACATAGTAGGGCTGGTGAGTGTGGGTCCCGCCCCCTAGGCCAGGTGGAAAGGGCCTTGCAGGGAGCGACCTTCATGCTCACAGCCGAGCGATGTTCCTTCAGCCTCATGAGGAGCCTCTTAAGTAGGGCTGGTGAGTGTGGGCCCCTGAGGTAGTCTCAGGACCAGACAATTAGAAGATCAGTGTGGGTCTAAGTATTTCTTTAACACCATCAATTTCTCTATACTCTGGGATCTAACAGTGTTTTGTTCCTTAAGAGAGAATGCAGACCATGAAGAGAAACAGAACATTTTGTGGAAAACTGAGGAATGCACCATATCTCAGGTTGATGGGACAAAATCTTTCACCTTTGGTAAGCACTCAATAAACACTGAAATACTTTGCAAACTTCTCTGAGGGTTTGTTTGTTTACAATCAAGTGCTGTATAAATTTTATTAAGTACATAAATATTGGTATACCATAAAAACATGCAAACAACTTTTTTGAAAGCAGCCAGGTGTGTTTCTACCAGTCTAACTTACAAGTTGGCAATCTGACAAATCTTGAAGATGGAGTTTGATTTCTGTGAACTGAACCTTTTTTCTTTTTTTCTTTTTGAAGATCGGGTGTTTCATTCTTCAGAAAATACCACAGAAGTCTACGAAGGGGTGGCTGCTTCAATTATAAAGTCTGCTGTTCAGGGATATAATGGTACCTTAAAGATCAACACATTTGAATGCTTGCACTGTATTTGGGTAGTGGTCTGAGCTAACCATTGCTTTTCCTTTTAGGAACTATTTTTGCCTATGGCCAAACTGCTTCGGGGAAAACTTACACAATGTTGGGCACTAAAGATTGCCCAGGAATCATACCGATGGCCATCAATGATGTTTTCAATAGCATCTGTGGAGTAAGTTTTTCTACTAGATGAACTTTGTTTCAGATACCATATTAGTGCTGCAAAGCTGCATATTGAACCTGCTTTGATGATTTCTTAGCTCCACTTAGGAGAAAAGGCTGTGCAGCCTCTATATAGCAGTTTCCATTTCCCACATAATAATCTTGTTGGCCATTAAGTATTGTGAGTGGAACCAAACAGTAATACCTCCGCGAACGTGTACCTTGTCTAGCGTCCATTCCGGCAAATGTCCGCGGCAAACCCTGAAGTACCGGAACGGGTTACTTCTGGCTTTGCCACTCGCGCATGTGCAGAAGCGCAAACAGTTCCGCACGCGTGTGCAGACGCAGCGCTTTGCCCTGCATCCTTTTCAGCTAGGGGCCGGGGCTCTGGAACGGATCCCGGCCACAAAATGAGGTACGACTGTATAGAGATCAGGAATGGGAAACTCTTTTGTTCTTCAGAAGTTGTTGGAGTCTGATCCCATCACATCCATCAGCTATGCTAGCTGGGGCTGATAGGAGCTGCAGTGCAGCATCATTTGGAGGTCCATAGTTCCCCATCTGTAGTATAGTTCATAAGGCAGGTGGGAATGTTTTAGTGATGGCATTGGATGGGGTGGAGGGGGCAGGGAGCCATGTTACATTAGTTCTCTACAATTAGGGATGCTGATGCATGCATGCTCTTTACTTTTTTAGAATCCTGACAGGGAGTTCCTACTCCGTGTATCATATATGGAAATCCACAATGATAGAGTTCAGGATCTACTGTGCAGCAACATAAAAAAAAAGAAACCCTTGGTTGTTCGTGAAGACATCAGTGTAAGTAACCATCGCTACCTTTCCAAATGACAGTGCCAAAGCTCCCACATGGCCTTGTAACAGGGAAAGTAAAATTCTGGAAGTCAGCATGGTGTTGACAGTTGCCTACTTGGACTCTGCCCATTTTGCTTCTGCGTTGATTAAAATCTATTTTTCTTAAAGTTGACCTAAAGTTAGCTAACTGCCTAATAGCTTTGCATTGCCTATATACAAAGAGGTAACACCTAGAATCAATATTATGTTATGTTATGTGATTTGATTTGATTTTAATTTTATTTTTTAAAATCTCTTGTAGAGGCAAATCTTTGTTGAAGATCTGAGCGAAGAGGTGGTGGTTTCTCCAGAGCAAGTTGTGAGCTGGCTGCAGAAAGGAGAAAGTAAGACTTAATATCTGGTGTGACTTAAACACATACAGAGCTTCCTGTACAGCTCTGATACAGTGGTACCTTGGTTTACGAATCTGTTCCGGAAGTTCGTTCCAAAACCTAGATGCACCTTCCCATAGAAAGTAATGCAAAATGGATTAATTCGTTCCAGACTTTTAAAAACAATCAGTAGCTGAACTGGGATCCACACAGATCCCCCACCCTGCTGCTGCGGGAAATGTTCCCTAGAGGTGCGCCTCCCATAGCGGCAAGGGGGGGAGTTGTGCGCCCACCAACCAGATGACAATGGAAGTGTGGCACTCAAAATGGAAGTGCACCCCCGAACGGAGTACGTTCGTATACCAAAAAAAATAATAATAAATACGCAACCCGGAACACTCATTTTCAGGTTTGAAGTGTTCATAATCCAGAAAGTTTAACTAGGCTGTTCATAACCCAAGGTACCACTGTACTTCTAAATCCATCAACTTTATTGTGTTTTGTTCTGAATAGAAAACAGACACTATGGTGAGACCAATATGAATGACAGAAGTAGCCGCTCGCATGCAATCTTCCGCATGGTAAGTGATCATGAATTTTTATTTTACTGATTTCGTTTAGTTCAGAGATCAGAAACCTCTGGCCCTCTCTCATGTTCCCGGACTCCAAAGTCCCATCAGTTCTGACCATTAGCCATACTGATGGGAGATGGAATCCAACAACATCCAGAGGGCACCAGGTTCCCTATTCCTGGTTAGTACCTGGCCATGATGTCTGGAAGGATATGAGAGGGAGATATTTATTATTATTGTTGTTGTTGTTGTTGTTGTTGTTGTTGTTGTTATTATACAATTCTACCACTGGGCAATTTACAATATAAAAACACAAAAATATATGCCATAAGAATAAACAAAAACAATAAAACACATAGTTTAAAAGGCCATTGATCGTTTAATTAACCAAAGGCCTAGGAGAAGAGGAATATTTTTGCCTGGCACCTAAAATATGTAACAAAAGCACCAGGCATGCCTCCCTGGGGAGAACATTCCACAAGATATGCCAGTTCTAGGTTCTGTTGGTCGAGGGTAGGTGTGCTACAGTATATAGACCCACATGTCACAAACTGGTATTCGTGGTGGCTATTTTTGTTGGTTTATAATTTGTGATGTGATAGTAAAACAATTTCACAACCTTGCTTGCTTTTTTTAAAGATAATTGAAAGCAAAGAGAAGACTGATAGTTCAAGCTACGATGGCGCTGTAATGGTATCTCACTTGGTGAGTTCTTTGAAAAATAGAACTGAGGTTTGTAATGGGTTGGTAGAAAAAACCACTATTGAAGGATGCTGCAGCTTGTGTGCATTACAGGAACATGAGACGAGCCCTGCTGTATCAGACCAATGGCCTGTTTGTTCTAGCATCCTGTCCTCACAGTGGTGAACCAGGTGCCCAAGATCCAAGCAGGACCCCAGCTTAACAGCAGTTTCTCTACTTAAGATTCACAGCAGCTGGTAGTGGAGGTGGAACTTAGCCATCATAGCTAGTAATCCTTGCTAGACTTGTACTCGATGGATTTGTCTGATCCTCTTTTAAAGGCTTCCAAGTTGGTGGCCATTACTATGTATTGGGTGAGTGAATTCCATAGTTTAACTATGTACTGTGTGAAGAAGTTCTCTCTCTTATCTGTCCTGAATCTTAGCTTTGTTGACTGGCCCTGAGTTCTAGAATTATATGAGAGAGATGGAGAGAAACTCAGCCCTATCTGCCTTCTCGATACCATGCATAATCTTATACACCTCTAGCAGGTCCCTCCTTAACTTGCCTTTTATCTGAAAGCCCCAAATGCTTTAACATTTGGAAGAAAGAGGTTTGTGTGCCACATGACCCACTCTGCCCCCTAAGCTAGGCTGCTGCCCTAAGACGAAGTAGAGGATGTTGTCTTGCCACCAGTCTGGTTGACTTGGCTATACAGAAAGAGGGGAGGGGTGCCATCTTCTGCTTCGGCTCAGGTAGCGAAATATATTGGGCCAGCCTTGTGTGCTTTCTGTTTGAGATCTGGCCGGCAGAGCCAAATATATATTGGGACTGTGGAAGGCTGTGGAATGAACTTCTGAAGTGTTTAGTAGGGCTGTTTCTGCCTGGGAAATAGCAGCAGCAGAAATTCAGTTGCTCTGGGTTTCCAGTCCGTTTGGCACAGCAGTCATAATGCTTATTCAAAAGCAAGTTCCATTGACATTGCGGGAACATACTGAAGAGGTGCAGACTAAACAATGCCCATATTATTATTATTGCATTTATGTCCCATCTTCAAGAAGCTAAGGTGGCCTACTTGATTTTGTCCCCCTCCATTTTAGCCTTACATCAACCCTACGAGGTAGGTTAGGTTGAGAGACCAAGGTGACTCCGTGAGCTTTGTGGCCATGTGGGGATTTGAACCCTGGCCTCCTAGGTCCTAGCCAGATACTCACCACTATGCCACATTGGTTCCTTGGACTATAGTAGAAATTCAGTTATGTCTGTTCTTCTTAAAGTGGTCAAAACATCAAATCGGAGAGTATGCACATCCTTCTACCTTTTTCTTCTGTTGCAGACCATCCTGAATCTGAGATGCAATCTAAAAATTCCTCTGTTCTTTCGCTTTCATGAAATGTTAAATGTTGTTCAGTTGAACGTATTTTCTCCCAGATGTAGTGACCAGTGCTGCACAAAATTGTTGTTCCTTTGATTTAAACTCCTGGCCAGGGACCTTTTTCTGCTCATGTACAGTCTCAGGAACTCATTTTTCTCAGGCTTTTATCTGCCACTGTTTGGAATTCAGTCATTCAATCAATAGGTGATTTGAATAGATCTTGTGTGAGATTGGTGTCTAACACAGTCTGTCTTGAATTTTCAGAATTTCGTAGATCTGGCAGGAAGCGAAAGAGCTAGCCAGACTGGTGCTGAAGGTATGTAGCTGATGATGATCGAGCTTTTCCGGTAATCTGCTAAATACTAACTTGTAAAACATGTAAAAAATCCAAGTAATTTCCACCCCCAGGGTTCTGTTGCTGGGCATGCTTGCTCTTATTTATGTAAGCCATTTACAGCTTAACAGTAAAATTCATCATATTTGGAACACAAGACTGATGCAGATGTAACATTCCCACCTGGTAGACTCTTGCACAAAAATCTAACTTCTCTATGGCAAGGATGAGGAATCTGTGGTGCTCTAGAAGTTGGATACAAACTCCTAGCAATCCTAGTCAATATGACCAGTGGTCAGCAATGATGGAACAACACATTGGAGGACCACAAGTTCCTCATCCCTGCTTCTGCAGAGACTATTGTAAACTGCACCACTATCCTTGGATGAAGGGTGGTATATAAATTTAATGAATATAATATTTGGTTATAGGCCTTCTAGCGTTATCTTCCTCCTTTTGGCTGAAATTATTCAATGTTTCGGAGTTAAATGGCATAATTCATCACACCACTAATAATGTTGAAATCGTATTGGGTGTCTCCAATGCTGTCCTTTCATTGACAGAAGGAATCGGTTGGCAAAACAGGGGAGAGATTTTTTTATTTATTTTTTTGGTGATGAACCCTACACAGGACCCTGTGCCCCTCTTTAATCTGCTGCAGAGGACTGAGGAATCACCTAGAGCAGATTTAAGGACGGAATGGGGAATCGCTGAAAAATGCCCATTCTGCTGATAGTTGCCTTTTGTCAGGAAACAGGCAACTTTGGATACTGCCCAGTATTGTTATTTAACACTTTATAAAGTGCCTAAAACTTTCTCTTAATAGGAATCTATTTTCATATCTAAAAAGATTGTGAGCCTATGGGCAGGTAAAAACAATACAGTAGGGGGTGAAATGGAGAACGAAGAAGAAAGCAATCAAATTCAGGAGCTCTTGACTATGTTAACTCCCAATATGGTAGCAAAACAAATTTTGTGGAAGGAGCTGTCCGAAAATAAAATTATGTTTGATGCCTAGGGATTCGTCTCAAAGAAGGTTGCAATATAAACCGGAGCCTCTCCATCTTGGGCCAAGTTATCAAGAAGCTATGTGACGATCAGGCTGGGTAAGGACAATGTAGTTAAGAAAAGTTCTTTAGTTTGTGCTGTAGTGAAAAGTGTTCTCACTTTATTCTAGACCAGGCAGCCAATGTAGTACCATCCCTAGGTGGTTTGACTACAGTTTCCACTACCACAGGTCTGGGCTTGATGGGAGTTGTCATCCAACAACCTTTGGAAGACACCACATTGGGCTGTCTCTGTCCTATGTAATTGATCAGCTCTTGGGCCAATTTTGCCTCTACTTAATAAGTAAAAAATTTCCTTGTTCCTTTTTTGGTCATCCTCTTTCACCAGAGGCTACATTAACTACAGAGATAGCAAACTGACACGGATTCTGCAGAATTCGCTGGGTGGAAATGCTAAGACTGTTATTATCTGCACAGTCACTCCGGCATCCTTAGAAGAAACTCTTAGCACACTCCAGGTAAAACCGTACCGTTCCATTTCCTTCTCCGAAAAGGTTTGTGGGCAAAATTGCCCAAAGTGACAAGTAGGCAAGAAATTATTTCCCTTTCTCTTTAAACTTCTAGTATATGTAACTGCAGTTATAGATCTATGAGAAATCAGACTTCCCCTTCAATGGGAAGTAGTCTAGCACTTCCTCTAATAGCTGGCATGGATACTGACATTTGCAGAAGCAACCCCTTCAACTCTTTTAAAAAGAGAGCCTGTGAAGACTAAGCTTTCATGGTAGTCATGGAGTCTTGAATATCAGGTGGAAAAGGAAAAACTGCGGAGGAATGGCCTACTTGAGCTCCTGATAGCTTATCTGTTGCCCTCCAGATGTTGGAGGACTCCAGCTCCCATCAGCCATGGTCAACATGGTCAAATGATGGGAGTTGTAGTTCAACAACAACTGGAGGGCGCAAGATTGGCTAACCTAGGCTTATCCCTTCTGTGGGGAGGTGAAGGTATGCTGCAACATTTCGTTTAATGCATCCCATTTGTATTTACTGTAATAGCAAATGTTGATTTTTATGATTCCATGCTTCTATAATTTTCGAAAAGAGATTTTGCACAAATGTAATTTTTTCCTGACTTCACCTTCAAAGAGCAGTTCTGACTCCATGTGCCCATCTCTCCTAGTTTGCCAGTACAGCTAAAAATATGAAAAATAGCCCCATAGTAAACGAAGTTCTAACTGAGGATGCCCTTCTAAAGAGATATCGTTCAGAAATAGAAGACCTGAAACGACGCCTAGAAGAGGTAAGTTGTCTACCTTGATATCTAAGAGGCTGGAACAAGTCGAGTCTGACCAAATTTCAATGGCAACTCTTAATAAAGTTGATGACCATTTCGTGCAGGGGTTCCATTCCCTGCCCCCACATATGTTGGAGGAGCATATATAAGTGTACCACAGCCCTGTTACACCCTTTTTGTGACATGCTGAGCAACGTTTTTGGGTCACTTCCAGGTTCATCGCCATATGCAATCACATGTCTTTCAGATGCGCATTAATTGGTCGTTGCGTGTTTTCAACCCTTTCCACACTAGGGGGTGCAGACACAATTTCATTGAACTTAAATGCTTTCATTGTTTAATGCTGATGTTTAACCTTCACAGCCATTAGTACTTATAGTACGTTATTACCAACACAGTAATATACAAACGAACAACCACAATTCTCACAAGCAAGAAGGGGTCTACACAAAAGCACACAGCTATCCTAGCCAATGTAGCATGCTAGGGTAAATTTTTCTGTAATGTAAACTTCAATACCTTCTCCAGGCACCACACACATGGATTTGTTTTGAGGGATTTTACTACCCCAAGATAGATTGAAAATGTGGCCTGGGGTAGTAAAAGTATTCCCAAAAGTGTGTAAGTTTTCAGCAGGTCTTAGGAAAATCTGTTATGAAGGGTATTTTTTGTATTTCTTGGGAAATCACCTTACTACGAACAACATTGTGTGGCTTTCGACCTTTGGTATTGATGCTTTCCCTTTGTAGGTTTCACCACAATCCCAGCTGGCACAGATCATTGAAGAGAAGAACGCTCTTCAAAAAGAACAGCAGGAGAAAATAAGGGCTCTCACTGAGATGCTGGTGACGGCACCTTCTTTTGCATCTGCGCAAGACTTTAAGGTAATATTTAAAAATTTAAGTGTTGTGGGACCTTTGGTGGAAAACTGGTGGTTCTTCCACATTTCTTGTAGCAGCTGTTACTAAGTAACCAAATGGGGTGAGGGAAACCTGGGAATGACTAGAAGGGTGCCACTGTAGAAAAGGCCCTTCCAGCTTGTGGACGCTTAACATAGCTCTGTTAAGGCATGCTTGAAGCAGGAAGCTCATACTGGGAAGCTGGTATAAGAACAGGCACCAGCAACTGAGTGTACTTTAATGGTGCCAGGAGGGTGGAGGGTGAATGGAGCCTGCTGCTCTCCAGTCCAGCCCTCGCCACCAAGGGCCCTGCGCAACTTTGCAGCTCGTGGAGGGCAGTGTGAGAAGGATGCCATGTGCCCTCAACCAAGGCCTGGGATCGAAGGGCATGTGGCAATTGCGTCTTAAGTCACTCTCCCCGGCTCCCAGCCTTTAAAATAGAGCTTTGTGTAGAATTCTGTAGCTGCTACTTGTCACCCAACTAGTGAGACACAGCGAGTTCAAGTTGCTTATGGTGCTTGCAAACATGTTTTAGGAAAGTTCCCCCTCTCCATTTGCAACTTTTTTTGCAAATGCTTCTGGTAGAACCTACAAACACTAGCTTCAACTGAATTTGTCATCACTAGGCCACGTACAAATTCCAAGACATCAGCAAATGGGATTGTGCTTATAAAAAGATCTAACTTCCTTTAATTCTCCTATGTGCCTTGATTTTTTTAATTATTTTTTTTTTTAAGGTTCGAAGGAAGCGGAGAGTGACCTGGGCTCCAGGAGCAATAAACCAGGAAGGAGGGGAATGTCTCCTGGGAAGCTTTCCATCAAAAGCCAAACAGTTTAAAACATCTTTGTCTTGTCTATCAGAGATGGAAGAGTGTAAGTTTGTTATGCGTAGGAACTATTTAAAAAGGTGCTATATCAATCTATCAATCAATCTTTATTACGGTCCAGAGACCCAACAAATCATTACAAATCAATACACAATTCATACAGCCTACCTCCAGGTTGCTATATAAAATATGGGCTGAAGAATTGTAGGTTGGGATATGTTAGAACTTAGATAATACATTGTTTAACATATCCACAGTGAGCTGCAAATAGTTAAACTATTGCAGCTATTTTGAAGGCTGTCTTTAAGCTGCATATGTTAATTCTATTGAATGCTATTGCTAGATCTGAAGAGGACAGAGAAGGGCAAGAGGGCTCTTGGCATAACTTAGCATGCTCCGTTTATCTCCTGGTTGCTCCAGAGATCTGATTCTGAGATCGATCTTTAGGCACTAGGGACAGCTGGCTTCCTTGCAAATGCTAGCAAAGGCTACTGTAGCTAACTCTCGCTGCTTGCACTTGGCTGCTCATGCTCTCTTTCTCCTATGGCAGGGGAGAATTAGACCCATTGGGTCCCAAGGTAACCAAAGCTCAGTTCCTTTCTCTACATCTTTCTGCATTTGTCTCAAGAACTTAGTCATGGAATTGTAGCGTTGGAAGGGATCCCAAAGGTCATCTCATCCAACCCCCTGCAATGCAGGAATCTCAGCTAAGGCATCCATGACAGATGGTCATCTAACCTCTGCTTAGAAACCTCCAAGGAAGGAGAGTCCACAACCTCGCATGGGACTCAGTTCCACTGTTGAACCGCTCCTACTGTCAGAAAGTTCTTCCTGGTGTTTAGTCGGAATCTCCTTTTTTGTAACCTGAAGCCATGGGTTCAAGTCCTACCTCCAGAGCAGGAGAAAACAAACTTGCTCTGTTGGCAGCCCTTGAGTTATTTGAAGATGGCTATCATATCTCCTCATAGTCTCCTCTTTTCCAGGCTAAACATACCCAGCTCCTTCAAACTTTCCTCATAAGACTTGGTTTCCAGACCCTTGATCATCTTGGTCACCCTCCTTTGCGCACGTTCCAGTTTGTCAATCGCCTTCTTAAATTGTGGTGCCCAGAACTGGACCCAGTTTTCCAGTTGTGGTCTGACCAAGGCAGAACAGAGTGGTACTGTTACTTCCCTTATCTGCATCTTAAGTATACACACTTTTATTTTGGCAAAATGGGTTGTCTTTCAGCTGTATCTTCAGAGTTCTCGGAACATGATGATCAGTGGATGACAGCCAGTGTTACAATTCCTGAAGAGGAATGGATTCCAGGATCTGAGGTTGGTTTGGTAAGTGGTATTTATGTGTGTGGAAACTAGCTTGCTGCACCAGAGGTGAAATTTACATTCATTGTACCACCCAATTTTTCTCTGACCCCTCCCACCTCATGGATATGGCCCCCAGAAGGTTGCTGAGAAATGAATGTCGCCCTTGGAATGAAAAAGGTTCCCACTCCTATTCCAAGAACAAAGATGGGAGCGGAGAGTATCCCCTTTGCAGGCTTCCTCTCCTATTCTTTTTTGCAACAACAATTTCTTAGTTACTCCCTATTAACTATATTTGATCAACATGACTTGTTTTACATTTGGTTCAGTGGGGTGGAACTGAGTCAGCAGAATTTAGGGGAGAGAAATTCTGTGGTTTGGAAAGCTCACCTCCTTTTCAGGGTCTTTTTGCAAGCCCCCAAAACTTGCCAGCCTTGCCAGCGTGTGGCTGGAACTTAGTATACAAATGTTGTCTAGCTCTCAGTAGGGCTTTGGCAACAACACTTTTGAGCTACCAATATATTGCTGAAGGAGCAAGCAAGTGCTTTCAGTATTAAGGTTTTTGCATATTTGTAAGTCACTTTGAGATTCTTAGGGTATGAAAAGTGACCATTAAAAAATGAGTTTAAATAAAATATTGGTAAGGAGATGAAATTTAACTAGGTAACAGAGGAGGCATCTTGTAACTTTCAAAAATATTTTTCTTCTAGATTCATAAAGATTTTGCAGATTCTGTCATGCTTTGTGAAACCCTAGTAGATGAGAGGGTAAGTCAGCTTCAGCGTTCTCTAGGAATTTAATTTGAAAGTGTAGGTAAAACCTTTTAATCTCACTCTGCCTCTCTCCTGGGTAGGATAATGCTGTCACTGAACAACAAGCCTTAAAAGTAGAACTAAAAAACCTGCAAATGGAGAAAGAGCAGATTGCATGTGAGCTCAAAGAGCTGAAGGAGAAAATGTCCATTTATGAGTTTGTGGCTCTCGAAAGAGAGACAGCAAAGGAGCAAGAGGTAAGACAAAGTGGGTGTGTAAATAATCCTATTTCTAGACCATCTTTTCTTTTTACAACCTTGAGTGGCTGACAAAATCATTTAAACAAGATCAAAATTAGCTGGATCCTGACTCTGTTGCATGCAGATCTCATTTAAATTAATATGAACATTGTTTTATGACTTAAGTGAACTCCAATTGAAAGCAATGGGATTATGGCAACTAACTTAGTCTGAATTGAACTCAGTTAAATATTGAAGCAGCAGAAGCAATAAACTCAATAGTGCTTATATACATCAGCAGGATTAAAGCAAGAGACATGCTTGAATGCCTGGAGAAATAAAAAGGGTGCCACTGCAGAGAATATCCCCTGATCACTGCCCTTCTCAAATCAAATCAACCCAGTCGTTTTAATTTTATGCCCTCGTTAGAAAGAGGGTGGCAGAAAACATCCTTTGGTGCTAGTAAAATGGCAGGTTCCAGTGATATTGGATCTCAGAGCCACATAAGATTTTAAAAGTAAGTGCTGGCACTGTAAACTGGGTTCAAACAGACTAGCAGTCAGTACCTTTCCTTCAGGGAAGATGAGATGTGTTCCCTTCACCTATATTTAAGAAGTGTCTAATTTTTTCAGTCTTCCGAAGCAGCCCCAGGTACGACACTGCAGTAGTCTAGTTAGGAAATGGTGATGGCATGGATCACTGTGGCCATTAGGGCGACAGGGATGCAACAGCTGATGGACCCATCTTAGCTGCTGAAAAGTGCTGCATCTCACACCCCCAGCAACAAAACTGGGTCTAACACAATTGTCTTGACCCTGCTCTGTTTCTTCCACTGTTTCCAGTATGGCCTATGAACATAAAGAACGTGGTAGTGCCAAAAGAATTTCACTTGACCCCATCTCCTTTCAACATGCAGCCAAGGCTTCTCTCTTATTTCATGTTTCATTTCATTTTGTTAAAATATCTATACTCCACCCTTTTCGGTCTGAGACCCTTAGAGATAATTTAGCAACATGAGATTAAAACAAACGCTAATCCTGTAACTGCAAAAAACACACACAACAAAACCCAAGCAAAACTGCACTTGTTTTTGTGCTTATATTGTGATATGTAGGCTGTGCTATGAGAGGAGTGAAGTAAACACCATCTTGCATTAACAGTAAAGCATGGTTTGCTGTGATGTGTGAAAACAGCCACTCTTTTGAGTTGCAGCATGGAAGAAAGGCAAGAATTGGATATGAATTTATTTAAATCAATTAGCCCCCAACTAATGCATGCTAGAAAAAGAGTGGATCTGATCTTCTGCAAAACACTTGTCAGCGTATATTAGCAGTGCGTTCTGCCCTTTTTGTTTTGACGATTTGAAAAGCCCTGTTAGTAATGCGACGTTAAGACTTTATTTCCCAGGGCTTCTCACCACTGTAAGCAATGGATGCTCACAAAATTTTCTGCCATGTGTTCTATAGTAACAACTTGGCTCCGCTGTGGTTTGGAGGGGAGCTGAATGCAGGGGCTGCTTGTTTTTGTGGTGGGTGACTGCAGGTAAACCTTACTGAAAGGTGCTTCCTAACTGCCTATGCCATTTTGCTTCGATTGCTCCACAGATGCAACTAATGCATGAAATTTCCAGCTTAAAGGCTATTATTACAAATGCTGAAGTTTGCAATCAAGATCTGCAGGTGAGCTGCTGGTGGTGGTAGGCCTTGCATGTATAATGAAACAGAACACTATTTAGTCTTAGCCAAATGCCTTGAATTCTTTGGTCGGTTTGTCAATTTTAATGTCATGCTGCACAACACCTAAGCCCCCCATCAAGCTGGGAAATGGAAAGGTGTGCCTAAACACTCTGCACTTCTGGTGTTTTTCCTTTTTCTTGCTTTATCAGGAGGAAGTAATGTCAAAAGCCTTGCAGATCGAGGAGCAAAACAATAAAATCAAAGCACTGGAAAACCATATCAGTGAGCTAAGAAATCTTATGAGAGAAGCAAAGACAGAAAATGGGGAAAGCAATGTGTCATCAGTACGTCTGAATCTTTCTTCTTTATTTAAGCAGGGTTGTTGTTTTTAATTTGTCCTAGATTCCTGGGGATTCTTGCAGGGTGGGTGGGTGGCATATACATACACTTACACACTACCCTCATGTTCTCATACTTTCAGCAGATTTTGAATAACTCGGGGGACGAAATGCAAAAAATGAAGCAGTCTCTCAGTGATGTTGAGGCGGTAGCACTGGATTCCAAGAGAGAATCTTCATTCCTCAGAAGTGAAAACATAGCACTAAAAGAAAAAATGGTGTGTGTATATGTGGACTTGGGATGGCGTAGGTTTTTACTTGCCTTTTATGTAATGTCTGAGTGAACAGATACAATTCTTTTTTGTGACCTTTTGTCAGTACCTGATATAAGCATGGGGGGAGACAAAAAAAACAACCCATCTTTTCTTAATGGCTTATGTCTGGGGAATTTCTTCCCCACTGAGGTGTGCCTCTATATTTGCTTAGAAACCAGGTCAAAACTCACCTTTTGGAGTCAGGTTTTAAAAGGCTGGTGTGTGAAGTAATTTCTGAGTTGTGTTGCTGCTAATTGCATCCTTCGTGCAATTTATGATAATTTTTTATCTTTTATTGTGTATATGCCTTTTTATTGCCTTAAATCAGATGTAAACTGCCCTGTGGCCCATTTTTGATGAAGGGTGGTATGGCAATAGCTTAGGAAATACATTAAAATAATAAGCTTCCAGTAGGGCCTTGCCTGTGAGTTCTGCTAGTTTCCTAGTAGAATCCCAGTGATGCTTCCTTGGGGTGATATGGGCTAGGATAACAGTGCTAATACAATCTGGAAGAGGGAGAGGATAGTGCTACTGAAGTACGTGTCACTGTGTACAAATCTGCCACTGTCCTGGCATGTAAATGGACAAGGGTAATGGCGTTTTAATTTGCTCCCATGTAGGACCAGCTCTCAGATACGTACAAGCAAATGGAAAAAGACATTGAGAGTTACAGAAGACAGTTAGATTCTGGGAAAGTCGCCTACAAGAAAATGCAGTCTGACTTGCAGAAAGAATTGCAGTACTACCTGCAGGAAAATTCAAAGCTGGCATCGCTTTTGGAGGGAAGAGTTCCAAATGGTACCTTTTTAATGGAATTGATATAGAACAAGAAGGTTATTCGCACAATCAGGCTTTTTCCTGAACTTCTGATAGCTGAGGAATTATTATTTTTTATGAATTAAAACTGGTGGCACACATGTTCAGGCCCCTAAAAGTTTAAATATTTATAAGGCACCCTTTTAATAAAAAACAAGGCAATGCTCAACACGGAAACATAATGCTACAGTAATGTAAATGACAAAATATCTAGGCGCGTTTGGCACAGAGTTTGCATCCCAGAGGTTTGTCTGAACAGTGCAGTTCTGAAAAGACATCTCAGAGAAAGCAGGGGTTGACTCATGCCTAACCTCTGCTGGCAAAAAGTTCCACATAGCAGGTCCTGCCACATGAAAGTCTGGGTCCCTGTTAAAGGCAGGCTGAATGCAAGGGGCATGGTCAACAAGCAATTTTTTAATTATTTGCTGCATCTCAACTGGGATTAGTTGGTTCGTTTAGCCAATCCTGATGTAAAGCAACTGACCATTCATTCCTGATACAGTGCAGCAGGATTAAAACAAAAAACCCTGGAGAGGTTTATGGCTCTGTCCTTCTCTACCCTTGCATCCTTCCAGCCAGTCATGGACTTGGTTGGCAGACACCTTAGTGACTGGGGACTTTAGGCTCATGGCTTTCAGTCTGTTTATGTCCTGATGGCATGCTTTACTGATGTGCAATTCAGGCAGTAGACAGTGGCTGCATGGAATTAAAATAAAAGTAGTTGCTGCCCCTTAACATCAGGACTATGGGGTGGGCTGGAGAATTAGGGAGGGGGGTAAGCTTTTGAAAACAAGATGCATAGCAAGGGCTGTGGGAGGGGCAGTGCTGTTTTTCTGGGGGGGGGGGTGTAGGGGGACGCATACCCCCAAACATTTTGTGAATCTTTGTACTTTTGTCCATTACTGTATTTAATTTTCCCAATTTGAACTATAAAATGGTGATTCTCTTGAGTCGAAATGAGAGTACCCCTAAACATTTTTTAGGAGTGAAAACACTGGGGAGGGGGATAAGTGGACTGGTGGGTTTAGGCTGAGCCCCACAAGAAGATGGAAACTGAGCTTCAGGGGTGCATAGGCAAGTAGAGTCTTTCAAGGAAGTTTGGATGTCAGAAACCAGGGTATAAACTGGTGGAAAGGGTGCATGCTTTAGCAGGATATTTTCACAGAAGCTGAGAACTACAGAGCAAGAACTATATATCTAGTTTGCTTGCAACACAGTGGTAGTGAATCTTTTTTGTCAGTTTTATCCATTGAAATCTTATCACTTCCCTCCACCCCAGACTTCCTCTCATGTATGGAACTGGAAAGGAAGATTGCAGGTTTAAAAGATGAACTGAATAAAGCTCTGGAAGAGAACTCAACTTTAAGGAAAGAAGCAGCTGCATCATTAGAAGCCCATTCGGGACCTGACACTGAAATCTTCCAGAAGGAGGTAAAAACTAATTAAATGTGGGCTGCCATGAAGCTGTTTCTCAGGTCAGGGCTTTCTTAGAACACATTTAACTTTATGGAAATTTTTTTCTACCCAGAATATAGTTAACCATCCTTGCTGGAAGACTGGGGATGCTTCTACTACAGTAACTTCTGTAAATAATTCTAATCAGTAAAAAGTTCTGGCATCGCAAGCAGTTGCAGAACTTGCATTCCTCTTAATTTTTTGAAAGCTTATTCTGTTAGTTGTCCCCCATGCTTCAGAAACCCAACGAGCTTTAGCTAGGGGTCAGGCAATTAGTGATGTCAGTCCCATGCCATGGAATATTCCCTCAACAACCCTGCTACCAACCTTCAGATCCTTATTTTTTTTAAATGAATAGGCCTATTCAGCGGTTTAAACTTTCTAAGATAAGCCAGTCAGTTTTATGATTATTCTGTGTTGCTTTTTTGGTGTATTTTTGTAAAGTTGATTATACACAGCCCTGATAATTTATAGCAGGGGAGGTCTCTAAATATTTTTATAAATAAATAAATATTGCTGTGGATATTTGGGTTAAGTTCCCTACTAGGCTATGTAATTGGATCAGTCATCACCTGTCAACCTGAAGCTTTTTTCTCTAGTCTCTTGTAGAAGGTAGTTTTCTTCCAGTTCAGGGGAGCAAAGTACATCTAAAAACCAAACTTAGCCTTCATTCAGCTAGAATGCATATTATAAAGCACAGCTGAGATGATAGTAGCTGCCTACTACATGCTCATACTCTGTGTATATAAATATGTGTATGTAGGTGCTTAAAAAATCCGAAATGATTGCTTCTCTGGCTTCGGAAAAAGAGATGCTGCTTGCTCAAGTATCTGAGAAGGAAAGACTGCTGTGCGAAGCAACTATTGCGCTAAAATCCAAAGAAGATTTTGTAAATTCTGAAGCAATGTGCCAAAATGACCTAGCTTTTCAAGAGCTGAAACGTCACTGTGATGAACTGGAGCAGAAATTCTTGACTGCATCAGAAGAAAACAAGCAGATGAAATGCCAACTAGATCTTCTATCTGAAGAAAACCTCAAGCTTCAGGCAACCATTCATGAAGTGACTCAAGAGGTGAGTCCTTCCTGGTTCTCCAGCTTTTCATACAGCAGCTGATGGCTTTTCTTGATGCAAACATTTCTGCACTTCAGTCTTTGTTGAAAAGTTGAGTGGGCCCTTGATACTGTCTCCTTGCTTCTGTTTTTCCTTATATTGCAGCAAGGCCTGGCACATAAATGTGCTGTTACACAAAGTGCTCAACCCTACTACACTTAACGAGGTTGCTTTGGATCACAATCACTTTCTGAAATACTTCTAAAACTTTTTTTAGGAAACCTGAACCAATCCCACAATTCTGGAATTGGCTGTCTTATTGTGCGTGCTCACTTTCTCTACACACTTAAAAAATGACCATTTTACTTACTTAAGCTAGAAGGAGCCCAGCTTACCACTTCTGGAATGAATGGAAAAGTGGAGTTACCAAACCCATGAAACTGGCTTCCATGTTATCCCCATCAGCTTCTCAAAACAAGACGGGAATATGACTTGGAATTGCTATTTTTGGTAGCTACTACAGCAGATATATTTTCTGTTTTGTAAACAAAACATGTTTTTACTATGTTTTATATGTGCTGTAAGCTACCCGGAGTGGTTGGGGAAACCCAGCCAGATTGGCGGGGTATAAATAAAAAAAAATATTGTTATTATTATAATTATATTCCTGTGTGCACGCACAAAATAGCAACCACTAATTCCAGGAGTAAATTCTATTCTAGGGTATTCTGCTCCTTAGCAGAATTTTGACGTGCTCTCATTTCTTTTTTTGCAATTTGGCAAGAGGTAAGCCCTTTTAGGCTACTGGAGCACACTACATCCCTTGTGTTACTTACTATGAGCCTAGTTTGAATCTGACTAGGTTTGCATGTAACCCGAAGAGAAACCATGGCTTAACAAAAGCAATATGCCATGTGGGTTGTTGGGAGTAAAGATTACGACAGCAGCACTCTTTCCCCCAGTCCTGCTGCTCTCATGCTACCCAGGACTAAACTGGTGTTGAATCCAAACCTGGGTTTATGGTTTGTCTTGCTCTGCATAATCTATGAGCTTATAGCCAATGCATATTCTTGGTTTATTGCTTGTGGTTTGTCTGGGGGAAGCAAACTGCAAAGCCTGGTTCATGTGCAACACTAGGCCAAACCATGGTTTAGCCCTGGGTTCAGCTGCAGCAGTACTGGAGAGGAGAGCTGTGGCCATGATCTTCATTCCAGAAACCCACAAGTTTGCTTATTCTTGGTAAGCATAAATTGGCTTAGTGTTAGATGTGAATTGGGACTGTGTAACTTCGCTGAAATCAGTATTGTCCACAGGTAACAAAAGGTTTTGTGGGAGAAAATGAGCACTATAAAAACCCTTTTAATGACAAGATTCAAAATATAGTGTTTTTAAGTTGGACATGAGCTTCGTTCTTACTTATTAATGTCAAAGTACTTTATGTCTTTCCATAAATACTAATGAAGCTTTCTGGCAAGATCAAAGAGATGCAAGAAAAGGACTTGGTGCAAGAGAAGCTTCTTGGTATGAGAGAACAACTTGATGAAGCACATCAAAAACTGAGTGAAATGGAGCAACTCAAAGACCAGTTGAAGACCTGGGCATCTAAAATGAAGGCTGAGGAAATGGAGAAGCTGGGCCTAGCTCAAAGGCTCCAAGAGAGTGAAGAAGAGATGCAGGTGCTGACTCGGGAAAGAGATGACCTGAAGCAGAAGGAGGAGGCTCTCAGGCATGAGAGAGATCAGATCAAAGAAGATATCCAAGAGACTGTGTCAATGGTAAGCAAAACCTCCCACTTGGATTACCGCAATGTGTTGTACATGATGCTGCATTTGAAAATCGTTCAGACCCTTCAGGACTTCATTATGTGATCATACCACACCAGTGCTTCTCTATATCAAAGTTCTGGTTTTAGCCTTTAAATCTGTAATTAGTTTGAGGTGGGATGGAACATACCTATAAATGAGCACACGCGAAACTCACATGGAACCAAAGTTTTCAATGTTTGATATTGCATTCTGTTTTTATATGTGTTGGAAGCCTCCCAGAGTGGCTGGAGCAACCCAGTCAGATGGGCAGGGTATAAATAAAATTATTATTATTATGTGGCTAATTCATCTGCCCCTACATCAAACTCGAGAGCTTTGAAAAAGGTAGCAGAACAATTCATAGCGCTACTGCAAGGAAGTGTATGTCATGGGAACTCTAATGCATGTATCTCTTTTGTTTTGCTTTTAATGTAAAAGAACATTGAATCACAAGAAGAACTGAGAAGTGCGCAAAATTCTCTGAAGCATTGTGAGAAGCAAATTAAAGAACTGGAAGAAGCCATTGTGGAGAGAGAATCACAGATTTCAAGTGTTAAAGAATCTCTAGGGGTCACTATTGAAGAACAGAAGCAACAGGTAACATCTGTCTCGGTTGCAAAGTTTATTGGTCTAGGTTGGAGCGTAATTAGGAGCATAAGAAATGCCCTGTATAATCTTGATCCTTACTCCATGTAGCTCATTATTGTCTTTGCTGGCTGGAAGTGGCTCTCCAGGTTTTGGGACAGAGGACATTCTCAGTCCTCTCTACAAATGCTGGGGATTAAATCTGGGACCTTCTGAGTGCAAGACAAGTGTTCTGTCGCTGAGCTGTGGCCCTTTTTGCTTTGAGTGTGAATTTTTGGGGTTCAGTTCCGAGACAAGCCCCATTTAAGGCAACACCACTTGTTTTCTGTGGTGACTAACGCTTAAAGTACTTTAGCTGGCCTGTAACATGTTAAGACATCAGAGGCTGCTAAACACTGCTAGAAAGTTTGGGATGTTGTAGAATAATTGTTGAAATGGTGCTATATTCGGTGGAGGCACAAAAGTGCAGACTTCCATGTATATCTTAACTCCAGCATCAGAGGCACCAATTTTCTGAATGCTGGTTGCTGGAGAATAATGCCCTCATACCCTGCTCTGCAGAGGCATCTGGTTGGCTGCTGCAGGAAAAGAGGATTCTGGATTCAAGAAGCCTCTTGGTCTGATTCAGCAGGGCTGTTCTAGCACTGCCCTCTTCTTCTTGCCAAACATCTCTGAATGTTCTGCACTGGATTGTTGATCACTGTTCGTTCACCTGCCTTGAATGAAACATTTTCTAGGGTAGAAAAATACGTTGTGTTTCATCTTGCAGATACTAAAGTTAACAGAGCACTTGGACTGCTTCAACACAGAGAAAAATCTGTTAACTGGAGGAGATGGGGATGCAGAGGAAATCAAGCAGGAGGAAAATAACCAACTCCAGTCAATGAAGGAGAAAATCTTGTCCCTTGAACAAGAGAAGACTTTGCTAAAGCAACAACTGGAGAGTCTGCAAGAGCAAATGAACTGGTACCTGGAAAGCAGTCAGCTGGTAATTGTTGTGTATTGCTTGTTGTGGGCATCAGTCTGTCGAGAGGCAATGGAGTACGCCTCCAGGGGTGAAGTCAAATCACAGAAGTGACCTCCCTGGGAGCAAGCCTGGGCAGTGTGTATGGAGCTCCTGGGCTGCCCAGAAGACAAGACTCTTGACCTCACTGATGTGGTACAAAGAGAAACAGAGCAGCACATTTAACACCAACATGGCAACAGGAGTTGCCAGAAGGAGGCGTGCAAGGCATCCAGCCATCTTAGGGACTCCACTCCAGATTTTTGTAGGGTTTACTCCTTATCCTTTTCTTCTCCCAAAGATATTCCACAAGGCAGTTGTGTATTACAGGGGTACACTTGTATTTGTGTATTACAGGTAGGCATTTTAGTGTCGTGTCAAGCCATAACCCAAGGTTTACTGTGCACAAACAAACTGGAGATTGGAAACAAACCACAAACATGATTGGTACACCAAAAACAAACCTTGGTTTATCGTCATGGTTTGTTTCCCCTTACCCCAGCATTAGCAGTGAGGAGCAAAGAAGATATAATTTGCTCATCTACAGTAAGTCATGACAGTGATGTGCACAGATGGTCAGACACAAGTTGGAGTCTGTCTTTGAGAGAAACTGATAAATTAAGTTAGTCTTGGATACTTAAATTGGAATTTTTAAGTTTCGGCCCATAATTTTAGATAAACTTTAAATAGCTGAAATGGCTTTTTGCAAGCAAGTTTACAAGAATTCAAACAACTGACCACATGGTGTGCTAAAGGTTCTTACAACATTTGGGGGATAAAGTTAGAATATTGACACTTGCAGAGCTAGAGCACATTGCTGAAATCTTGCCCATTTTCCTTTTCTTAAGCCACCTAGCAAGATCCAAGAGCTGCAAACAGGAGACACTGAGGAGGATAGACTTCGTATGAAAGAAGAACTCTGCCAAGCTCTAGAGAAGTTGAGTGAAATGGAACAACTGAGGGAGCAATTAGAAGCCAGTGAGTCTAGAATTGAAGGTGAGGTAATGGACAAGCTGACAGTAACTCAGAAACTTCATGAGCAGGAGGAAGCGATGAAGGCCGTAATGCAAGAACGAGATAATTTGAAGGACATTGTGGGTTCTCTCCAAATAGAGAAGGATCTCATCAAGGAAAAGATTGGAGCAGATGTAGCTCAGAAGCTTCATGAGCATGAAGGAGCAATGGAAGTCTTAATCCAGGAACGAGATGATTTGAGGAGGAAGCTGGATGTTCTCCAAAAACAGGGGAAGCTTGCCAAAGAAAAGGCTGAAACAGAGGTGCTTCATGAGCATGAAGAAGCAATGAGAGCCTTGACCCAGGAGCGAGATTACCTGAAGGACAAATTGGATGCTCTCCAAGTGGAGAGGGATCTCATCAAGGAAGAGATGCAAGCAGCAAAGTCAATGGTAAAATATTATTAGTTTTTATTAAGTTCATTTTTCTTTTTTACTATTTACAGTTTATTGATCTTTGTAAAATTGCAAAAGTATATCTGCCGACCAACCTTTCCTTCCCAGTGTTTTGGTCCTTTTTATAGCTTGCACTTTCATAATTGTGCTGGTCTCTTAATGGAAGGGGAAAGTAAGCCAGAAACCTTAACCAGTTGGATATCCTACCATCGCAAGTTAATTACAGTTCTAGGAATCGAGAGCAGATTTTCATAGACCAAATAATGCGCACAGACTGGGGAAATGTTCTGCATGCCCGTATGAGGCCAGGAGCCTGTTCAGATGCATGTTTGTCTCCAGAATATTACCAGGGTGAAATGGGGAATGGGCCTATAGGTTGTGCGCACACCCTCCCAACTCACTGTAGGGGAAAAGTAATTCTTATATCACACCATGGTGAGAGTAAAAAAGCTTGAGGCTAGGAGTGAACAGGCCCTGAAGCCATAAGGGATGCATGGTTAGTCAGAAATGAGACTGATCTTGAAAAGTGACAGGGTTCTGAAACTAACGGTTAATTTTGAACCCATGAAAGCTTTCTCTTAAGCAGCAAGATGATGAGAGAGCGCTAGAGGAGCTACTCGGACTGAAAGAAGAGCTCTGTGAAGCCCGACAGAAACAGAGTTTCATGAAGCAGCTGGATGCAGATCTTAAGGCCAGAGAATCTGAACTTGAGGCTGAAAAGATGGAGAAGTTGGAAATGGCGCAAAGGCTTAGCAGCAGCGAAGAGGAGAGAAAATCCCTAACCCAGGCGATGGATGCCCTGAAGCAGAAGTGGGAAGCTCTCCAAACTGAGAGTGAGTCACTCCAGAGACTTCTGGAAGCAACTACTTCAATGGTAAGTAGCTGTGGGCCACAAAATGGCGGAAGGAGCAATTTGCTTCCTTCAGATAGCCGGCCTACTCTGCCCCTACCACCTTAGAAAGCAAGTTTGATTCGGGCAAAGTAACAGCTGGTGGAGTGGAAATGGAGCTGGTGGTCTAAAGCTGGCCTTAAATATGGGACGATGAGGATTTGTAAGCTATTGAGGGAAGACTTCTGCTTCAAATCTAGTGGCAGGGGATGGGTCTTCTTGCTCCAACATATGGTGTCCCTGGCAGCAGGCAACTTGGAGAAGGGCTTGGGCATTAGGGAAAGGGAGCTCCAGGTTCCTCCATTCAAGGTAAACTCTTCATAAAACTGAGTAAGAAAGCAGAACTTGCTTGATGAGTGTTTCTCTTTATATAAAACCTGTCTCAGGTCCAACAGCTAGAAGAAAAGAATCTCGACCTGAGGCAACTGCTTGAGTCGAGGGAAGAGCAGAGCCGGGCGGCTGCTGAACGTCTGAATGAGATGGAACAATGGAAGTCCAAGACAGAAGCCACGGAGAAGGAGAAAACAGAATTGCTTCAGAAGCTTCACAGCGCCGTGCAGGACTTCAGAACTGTAAATCGGGAAAAAGAGGATTTGAAAACCGCAGTAGATGCTCTTCAATGTGAGAAGAATAACATGATCCGGACCATCCACCGCCTTGGCGAGAGCATAGAGAAGATGGTTGCAAATGTAAGAGCCCATTTTTAACACCTTTAGACCAACGGCAGTGAATGAGATCCAGTCAGTGGACTGGATCCATGACATGCACACACTGCATGTGATATATTTGATGGGGGGGGGGTGCCCAGCTGTCAATTGCCTGACATCAATCAGTTGACCCATTTTCTCCCCGCACACTTTGAAATCAAACTGGATGGGCAAATCAAACTGCAAACCCTTTCAGCCTACCTGTGTCTACCTGCTGCACACCTGGCATGTGTATGATGTCAGGTAGAAGACAGGTGGGCACCGTGTGGCTGAAACTGTCTCATGGTCCAGTTGGGAAGGCCTGCCAGACCTAATGAGGCCCCTGGTCTGAAAGTTCCCACTCCTTTCTGATGTTGTAGAAAAACCATGAGCACAGACGATTATTGGTGGCTTAACAGTGCACGGTGCTTGTTCTGTCTTTAAAGAATTTGAAGCTGCAAGAACAACTCGAGCTTAGCATTAGCCATAAGGAAGGAGCTAGTAGAATGACAGAGCAACCGGAAGGAAGGAACTTAGATGAGAATTCTCGGGCCTCAGAACTCCAGGAGATACTGGACCAGACAACTGATCAACAGAAGAGAGAAGTAAGAAAATGCTTCCTTTTTTTTTTTTTAATAGCACTTGAGTATTCAAAATGGGCCACCTTCCTTCTCATTAATTCTTACTTAAAAATAGAAGCTCACAATAGGAGGTTTTTCATTGTAAGATAAGGGGCCATTTATAACTGACTTTGAACTTCAGTGCTTGGGAGCTTTAAAAAAAACCAGAATAAGATGACATCTGTCAAAACAAAAATATGTGGGATATTATTGTGGGATCTTTCCCGTATTGATGGCAGTTAAACTATTATTTCTTAAAGCATTTTAACCTGCTGTTCAGCCAAAAGCCTGGAGCAGATCATAAATGATGCATATGAATGATATTGCATTGCAGGCCTTACTTGAATCTCAATCTCTATATACTAAACAGGCTGAGTGCTGCCGAAAAGCTGAAGCTGCCCTGAAAGCATCTAAGGAGCAAATCCAAGAACTGCTCCTAGAACTGAATACACTGAAAGAAAAGCAAACACATTGTGCTGCTGCTAATCTTGCCTTAGAAGAAGAAAACTGTAAACTGGGGGATAAATTAAAAGCAACAGAAGAACAACAGAAGGTGTGCTTTTATTTATCTTACTCTGGTTTTTCTCAGGACTGTGAGAGGACACATTGATACATATCTTTTGAGGATTTGCCTAATGTGGCTTTCACTGGGGTTGGCTCTTGTGTGAAAGAAGCTAATCCCGTTAAATGTAGTGATGGGTGCCATAGCCCAGATGTTGTAGGGGGGGTGTGACTGCTGCAGCCCAGCATCACCTCCCTTGAAGTCTACCAAATGCAAAAACCACCTCGTTGTTTTCTTTGCTCGACTTTGTTTTTGTTTGCTTCTGATTGAGAAAGTGAGCAAACTGGATGCTGTGTTCTCATGCATACTCTGGTGGGGGAAACAGAGGAAATATGTGTGAGGCTGGGGGTACAAATAGTGGGTGTCCCGTCCCCCCAATTACCTGTATTGTTGTTAGGTCATCCTTCCTTTTTAAAAGCCCAGCATTCTGAGAAATATTTTGAGTTGCCATGAACAAGGCAGGGTAGCTCAGTCGGTTAGAACGTGGTGCTTGCAGTGCCACGGTTTCAGGTTCGATCCCAGTAAGGGACAGTAAAGGCATATTCCTACATTGTAGGTGGTTGGACTAGATGATTCTTGGGGTCCCACTCCCTTCCAACTCTATGATCCTATGAGATCTATGAAATACCTTTCAGATCAGGAGTTGGGAGCCTCTGGCCTGTGAACCAAATGAGGCCAACCAGGATTTCACATGTGGTGCACAAGGCCATTTTGGGGAGCCTCAGCCCACCTGCCTTACATTCAGGGGATACCACTTTTTGCTCCTAATGCTGTTCTCTGAAAACTGGAGGTTTACAGAACAATGTGGGGCTGTTACAAAGCCTTTTCCCAAACAAAGACTATCACTAAGAGGTTTCAGGAGCAGCAGAGAGGTTTTTTGAGGAAAGGGCTTTCAAACAACCTCATGCTGCTGCTGCTGCTGCTTCATTGCAAGTTGAAGTGCTTAACGCAATACAGTGGTACCTCGGGTTACATACTGTCAGAGCTGCCCAAGGTCCCAGCTCACAGAGGACCAACGCCAGGTCGTCGTTATATACAAAAGTCTTTATTGAAGTTCAGTTTCCATTCCAAAGCTGTAGCGCGCAGCTCTACGTCTTAAACCCTAGACCGCCGAAGTTCCGTCTGAATCTCCTCCCCCCTGACACCAGTTTAAGATTCTAGCCCTGCTCCACCTCTTCCTCTGCTCTCTTCTCCTCTGGGTCCTCCTGTCCGCTGGGGCATTCCCCTTTCTGGACTCTTCTGACGCTGAGTCCCCTGACTCCTCCCCCTGTCTCCGGCGGGCTTTAGGACCCGGTTCCCAATCCTCGTTCTCTGCTGCCCTGCGCGCCTGTACTTTTGAACTTGGCTCTCGCGCCAACCCAGTGACCTTCCTCCTGACCGTTACACTGCTTCTGTCACTGCTTCCCTCTTCCGGGATGCTAGCTGGACCTGACCTCCCCTCCGTTGCCTGACTCTCCGATGGAGGCGTGGTCAGCCCTGACTCCTCTTCTCTCCCTGCTGGGGGAGACGCTACCCCCGATACCTGGGACTCTTCCCCCCCCCACTATGCTCTGGTGGGGAAGCTGGTCCTGATCTCCAACTGCTGCTCTGAGAGTCCCTGCTGGTCCCTTGCTTCTGGAGTGTTCCCCTTGGGACCCCCCTTGCCCTGGCCACCGGCGCCCCCTTCTGTGAATCTTCCGATTCGCTGGAGAGGCTCATGGAATCTCTCGGGCCACTGTCATCTTCTCCTACGCTGCCCTCAGATTCTTCCCCTTCGCTCTCCATCTCCCCTCTTCCCTGTGCTTCTGCTCCTGAGCCCCTGACACATACGCTTCAGGCTACATATGCTTCAGGTTACGGACTCCGCTAACCCAGAAATATTACCTCGGGTTAAAAACTTTGCTTCAGGATGAGAACAGAAATCGTGCTCTGGTGGCAGCGGGAGGCCCCATTAGCTAAAGTGGTGCTTCAGGTTAAGAACAGTTTCAGGTTAAGAACGGACCTCCGGAACGAATTAAGTACTTAACCCGAGGTACCGCTGTACTGAAGAAACTACAACTAAGAAGCAGTGCGGGGATGCATTCAAAGGACTGTTTGAAAGTTCTTTGCTGTGCTTTGAAGTTCCAAAGATCAGGACTTCAAAGCATAACATCACCCAACATCACAGTGGCATTAGGTCAGGTCTTCCCCACCTCTGTTCTAGGCACCTCTGTTCAATGGCATTTTCAGTTGTCATCAGTGATGCCTCCAACTGCTATTCCTCTCTAACTAGAGTCTGAAGCTGAAAATCCAGGAGCTGGAAAATACCATGAGTGAAATGAGAAGAAATTTCCAGGAAAGGGAAAAGGCTGCCCAGTTGGCAATGGAGCTGAAAGTGCGAGCGGCCAAGAATGATGCGGTCCGTCTTGGGGCTGTATTAAAGGAGAAGGAGAACAGCCTAAGAAGTGCACTTGCAGAACAAGAAACTCTCAGGGTATGCACTGACTTCCTAAGAGAGCCATTTCCTGTTTTCATGCTTTCTATTACAGACGGAAGTGAAGCTTCTCCAAAGAACCTAATACTGGTTTACATTCGTTACAACATTTTATGTTCTCTCCACTCACCTTTCTCCCGACCTGCTCCAGGCAGCATGCATGTCTTCCTCCACCTCCATTTTACCCTCATGCTGTTAGGTTCACTGATAGTAAGTGGCCCAAGGTGACCCAGTGAGCTTCATGGCTAAGTGGGGGTTTGAACCTTGATCTTCCTGGTCCAAAGTCAGCACTCAAACCCAGGCATTGGGAACCTCTGCCCTGCAGGCCAGATTAGACCCAGCAGGGGTCCCAGTTTGGTTCACGAGGCTGTCTTTCCTCAATGTATTGCCACCTGCCCCACACCCAATGTCATATGTGATGCTGGATGTGGGGGCAGATAGACGCAACTGGAAAGGACCAGCCAGAAGCTCAAAGTGGGTTCCTGGTTATTTGAGAGTGCTGCTCAGCAAGCCCTACTGCAATCAGCTGCACCCAGGAATTATAATATTATTAATAATAATAAATTTAATTATACCCCACCCATCTGGCTGGGTTTCCCCAGCCACTCTGGGCGGCTCCCAATGATGATGATGATGATGATGATGATGATGATGATGATGATGATAAACGATCACACATTAAAAACCTCCCTAAACCTTCAGGTGTCTTCTAAAAGTCAGATTTCCTTAACATCTGATTCGACAGTGTTCCACAGGGCGGGCGCCACTACCCACAAGGCCCTCTGCCTGGTTCTCTGTAGCTTCACTTCTCGCAGTGAGGGAACCCCCAGAAGGCCCTCAGAGCTGGACCTCAGTGTCCGGACTGAACAATGGGGGTGGAGACGCCCCTTCAGGTATACTGGGCCGAGGCTGTTTAGGACTTTAAAGGACAACACCAACACTTTGAATTGTGCTCGGAAACTTACTGGGAGCCAATGTAGGTCTTTCAGGACAGGTGTTATATGGTCAGCGGCTGCTCCCATTCACCAGCCTAGCTGCCGCATTCTGGATTAGTTGTAGTTTGCGGGTCACCTTCAAAGGTAGCCCCACATAGAGCGCATTGCAGTAGTCCAAGCGGGAGATAACCAGAGCATGCACCACTCTGGCTTTGTCCAATTGCAGCCATGGTTTTGAATTCATTTTTGCTTTGTGGACAGTGTTTTTCATAACAACCGTCAGGTGATTGACAGGTAGGTAGCCTCGTGCATCCAACAGAGCAGCTTCCCACCCCTGCTCTAACCACGAATCAACGCTGGCTTTGTACCTTGTATATGCTGACAGATATGGTGCCTTTAGCCAAAGCACTAGAGCCCAAGTGTGAGGCTCTGTAAGCTTACTTAAATGAATAATTCTTAATCTTGGCTAGTAGGAGGAAGTTGCTGCTTCTACTGTACAACTCTGGTAGCCTGTTCTCATCTGGCATTTAAACTGTTGGTGATTTTTAACCATTGTCTGTAGCTTTCGAGAAGAGCCTGCTTGTCAAGGGTGCATAGCAACTCTTCCCCCTCCTGCTTAGACATCTTCTTGCCTCCCTCTTAATTTTAGGCCAAACTTGATGAAGGTGTTGAATCGAACAAGGACGAAATCGAGGACCTCAAAACTCAGCTTGCTAAAGCAGACATGGCAAGAATGAAGCAGTGCAAATATTTTGATCAAGAGTAAGTCCCGTTTTACTTAGCTGGATTTTCTTTGGTGGCCCCTGAATAATAGTCTGGAGATCCAATTTCCCTGGAAATTGTTAGCCTTACAGGATTTGGGCTTGGACTTCTGGGGCTTAAGCTGGACTCCACTGGCTCCTTAACTCAGGGGAGCCTAGTTGACAACATTGGTCCCTAAGCAGATGGCCCTCTTGTCTGTTCTTTAAGGGGCAAATGGAACTGATGGGGAGGAGGTGCCCCATCTAGCTGGTGAGAGCAGCAGTGAGTGGAGGTAGCAGTTACTGCTGTCTGATTCTTCTCTTCCTCAAAAGCCAATTGGAAATGATGGCTTCTGAAAACATATGTCAAATAAGTTAGTATTTAAAGTTTGTATGTTGCTTTTTGATGAAGCACAGCTTGGCCCTTGGTTGACTCCAGTCTTATGTCAATAAATTTCCCACAGTGGGAAATGGGAAGAGAGGCCTTTGCCTCCAATCCAGCTGGGCTTTTCTTAGGTACTTAACAACACTTTTGCAGAGCAACCCTATGCATACCTATTTGGAAAGAAGCCCCACAGTGTTAAATGGAGTATGCTCCCAGGTATACTTATGGCTGTGGGGTGGGAGAGGGAATTCAGCCTTGATTCCTTTTTCTTTATTATAAACAAAATGAAGAATCACGTTATTGTTCTTTTTCCAGAATGGCTAATGCAAAAGCTCTTGCAGAGCACAGAGAGGAGCAGTTGAGAAAACTCAAGGAAGAACTTCGCAGAGTGCAACAAGAGCAGGATGTGACTGGTAAGCAGATATCAATCGAGCACAGTCATATTCTGACTGTATCAACTGTGTTTTTAAGGTGTAGATCAGGGGGTGGAACCTCTGGCTTGGGGATCAAATGTGGCCCTCCAGGCCTCTCCATCTGGCCCTCAGGACACTCTCCAGGCCATACCCATCACTAACTTGCCTTTGAACTGTGTCTTTGAACTGTGATAAATGCCTTTATTAACTGTGATAAATGCCTGGATGGAAAGATGTGTGTGTAGAAGTCTCTGTGTGACTATTATGTAGTCTCCTGTACAAACCTCCAAGTCACGCCTCTGATCTTGCCCATTTTTTCCACTGGCCCTTCTTGCCACTGGGGTGCAGCCTCCAAAAGGTTACCACCAAGAAAATGCGACCCCATGCTGCAAAGGGCCAAATGGGCAATCGGAAAAAAGGCCTCTTTTACTATTCTGAGTTATGGAGCACAATAAATAAGATATGTCTAACAAGAGAAGCAAGCATTTCATCTCTGCAAGGCTAGTATTCACAGATTCCTTCGTTTCTCCAAAGTACTTACAATTACTGTACAACCAACTGATAAAGCTTCCCTTGAAATGTGACGCAATGCTTATGTTGATTTGATTGCAAAATCAGTATTTTTTAAATTGCATCTTACCGTAACAATTGTATTATCCAGGATTTTAGAGAGTTCTTTAATTTTGGAAGTTGAGAATTCTGTTCTAAAATGCCCAGCCTAAACCTATATACCTTGTAAATTTGTATCTTTGATTAATCTTCTAATCTTTATCTGCTGGCTTGCAAAAGGGTATATTCAGTATTAAGGATATATGCATCCCCACCTTCCAGGCACCTCTGCAGACCTGGGACACTGGCACACATAGGCATAGCAGAGTTCTTAAATGGTACAGTTACCATCCAACGCAGGCATAGGCAAACTCCGGCCCTCCAGATGTTTGGGACTACAATTCCCATCATCGCTGACCACTGGTCCTGTTAGCTAGGGATGATGGGAATTGTAGTCCCAGACATCTGGAGGACCGGACTTTGCCTATGACTGATCCAACCATTCATGTTGTTTGCTTCTGTCAGTCACTGTGATGTTTTTAGTTTTTAACATGCTCCTTACATTAACCCTCTTTTTCAGTAATAGCATCGCACAAAGACAATTCTCAGGTACCACTAGCGATTACTTGTGGCGGTGGAAGTGGAATAGTACAAAGTACCCAGCTTCTGGTGCTGAAATCTGAGCATGCGAAACTGGAAAAGGAACATGCTCAACTGAAGAAAAAACTGGAGATTATGTTAAAGTAAGTCCTAAGGTTTATCTGGAATTGTTCTTCTCCCACTATCAGTTGCATGTCTGTTCTTCAAAACTGTGACACTCTTAACAGTGGCATTTCTGTTGAGACAAATAAGCTTGTGCATAAGTTTGGTAGGCCATGAATCACAGAATCCTAAGCTGCCAGCCTGCCTTGGACTGCAGAAGCAAGCGGCCTGGTGAACCACAGTATGTGGCTGATGTGTTGCATACAGATGGTGTGGACTGGCTTTTCAGAAAGCACCATGCCTTGGCATGGGGGTCCCCAACGTTTCTGGGCCACCAGGACACATGTGGATGTCTAAAGTTGTTGTGCGCACCACAAAATACCCATTTTACAGAGCTCACCCCAGTATGAAAAACACCTCTGTGCTTCCACCCAAAAAACCCCAAACGAATAGTCCACAGCCTTGGTGAGCACTTGTGTGTGTGTTTGGGACCACAAGTGTAGCACATTACATTTAGGTGTTTCTACTGTTAACGGAGAAATCTGAGGGCTCCCTTGGGCAAAAAAACAAGGACACCAGCCAGGAATACCAGAGCAAAACAATGAATTGTTACGTTTGGTATTGTGTAGCAGAGGCCCTTTGAATAAATAGGAAGAAACTGTGATGAAGTGTTTTGTGGGGACAAGTCACAAAAGCGATTGTGCTGATTTTGGTAGTGCATGATGTGCATGATATCTGCTGGAGGGGCAACCCCCCCCCCAACCTATACATTAATTCCTGCAACCTAGGACAGCTTTTTTTTTTTCCTTTTACAAATCTGCACTCGGCCACAAAGCTCAGTCGTGACCTCTTGACCCAAGCTATGCCCCAGATCTGTTGTGAGTAGGGAAAGGGGTGTGGGAGAAGAGTCATGCCTGCTGCCTTGTGTTCCTTGGAGTTGAAAGTCAAGCTACACAATACAAAACCAATCAATACATTTGTCTATTCCAGTATCAGTTCACGACACGTCAGTTTGTAAGCAGGCCAAAGCCCAGCGGCTTAGCTTGCATCGTTTTGAATGAAGGCTTGCTAGAAGTGTTTTTTAAATAGTGCTGCTGCCACTATTCAGAAGGGGAGGAGGTGGAAACAATTTCCATGTTTCAGGGGGTAGGATGTTAGAAGCAGAGTCTGATCTCTCCAGCGAGGGGGCCTGGTAGCAGGCATCCCACTGCTAGCTGATCCCACTGATCTCATCTAGGCCACCACAGAGAGTCATGTGCAGAATTTCATGCGAGGCAGTATTTAGAATGAGAAGACTTCCAGTGGCAGCAAGCTAATTTCTAAACATGCTCTCACATCCCTCTACATCCAGGCCTTTATCAGAGTGCAAGGGCAGGCAGGCAAAAATACTCAAGAAGGCTATGAAGGAAGGCCAGCGTCCTGGGGAGATAGAGGGCTTCCTTTGACTCTCAGGGCTGAGGTTCCCCACTGTTGTGCTAGATGAAGCCAAGCCTTTTCCTCTACTTGTAAGAGCTGGGTTTGTAGGCTTAGAGCACAAAAATGACTTCTCTTCAACATGTCTCCTTTGTGTTCCAGAAATGAGCTGCTCTGGAAGGAGGAAGTCAAGAAATGGAAGGAGCGGTCCTTGAGGAGGCAGCGGTCCACAAGCGAGGAGCAACAGCTAAAATCACCAAGGAAGACTGCTCTTCCTTCTGTGTTGGAGCAGCCATCTTCTCCCTGTAGGGAGTGGTCCTTGAGGAGGCAGCAGCCCAGAAGCGAGGAGCAACAGCTAAAATCACCAAGGAAGACGGCTCCTCCTTCTATGTCGGAGCTGCCATCTTCTCCCTGTAGAGAGCGCTCCTTGCAACCAGCTCTGTCATTGGACACGCCCGCTCCTGTGTTGTTGAACTGTCCAACCTTCTTTGATAACTCTCGCTTAGGAGATTTTAAAGGTAGGTAATGGTGTGATACAGGGGTATGCAGAAGGCAGGCTGAGATCTGCTGGGAGACCTCTGGGAGATTTGCCGCAAATTGGCAAGGATTTATGAATTCCAGCAGCTGGACAACTGCAATAACGAAACAACTGTGTCCCCACCCACTGAGGGGGGGAAAGACTGCCAAAATGAAGCAGGAACCACAGGAATTACAGTGGTGCCTCGCAAGACGAAAAGAATCCGTTCCGCGATTCTCTTCGTCTAGCGGTTTTTTCGTCTTGCGAAGCAAGCCCATTGACGGATTAGCGCTATTAGCAGCTTAGAAAAGGGGGGGGGGAGGGGAAAAAACCTGCAGGAACTTGCAAGTCATTTTCGTCTTGCAAAGCAAGCCCATAGGAAATTCGTTTTGCGAAGCACCTCCAAAACGGAGAAAACTTTCGTCTAGCGAGTTTTCCGTCTTGCGAGGCATTCGTCTTGCGGGGCACCACTGTACTTGTTTCTGGCACTCAGAACAAATCCCTTTGTTTAGCAGCTGCTTGGGGCACCATGTTCTTTCATGCATGTTACAATTAGTGCATGTTGGGGTTCTCAGAAAACACAGTGGTATTATTATTTTCTATCAATATTTATCTACCGCCCTTCATTCTAAGATCACGGGGTGGTTTAAAATAACCCCTCCCCCACCGTTTTTATTTAGAGATGTAAATAAGTTTATTATTTACAAAGGTAGATCTCACAAGCCTGAAGTCTGTTCACCCTTGCTGTAATATACTACCTGAAAGGGAAGAACCTCTAAGAAAAATGCAAAACCCATGAAAAGTGCCACACTATCAGCCACGTAAAGTGCTTCAAGGGTGCCCTATGACCTTGAGTGCAGGAATAATCAATAATAACTTCAGTTACTTCTCATACACGCACTCAGAATAGGCGGCTCTGGTAGGTCCAAAGTAGCTGGCAATAGCAGTTACACCATCTCTCACATTCCAGTGTTCAGTGTGCCTTTTGGCCCACAGTTCCCCATATGTTGCGGAGATAAAAAGTTTAGCCAAAATGCCACAGCAAGAAGCAGGAAAGGCTGTGCAAGGGTCTGGGAGGAGCAGGTGTGCATAGTTAAAACTGCTTTCGTTAAAGCAAGCTGTAAGGTTCTCCCAGTACACTGATGCGCATGGTTGTGTTGCGCTTTGCCATTTGCCGGAGCAGTTTTGATTCTGTTTTAAAGGCTCTGGAATCTTGTAACATAAAAGCTAGCAGACTTTGTTCCCTCCTTCAGTTGCTCACTCAGTCATCCTGCTCTTCATTGTAGTACAGCAATTTGTTGGCACTTGAGTTCAACTTGGAAACGTAATACTGAGCTGGGTACAAATCATATCTGCCTGTGACTCTTTAAACTGAGTCTGCAGCTGTACTAAATTAATATTTCAAGGTCTGAAATATAGTGGGGTTGTTATGATTCGTATAAATCTCAACATCTTTTGAGAGAGGCATTTAAGCATCGTTTTTAGCATAGTTGCAGTGCACTTTCTGCCCTTGTTTGCCAGCCTTGGCAGTGTAATTCCTTAAACATCACTCCTAGTACAGCTTTTATCTGCATCTCCAAAGCGTGGCTCTCAGCTGCACAGGAGACATGTTTTAATTGCAGGACATCTAACGCAAAGCACACCAACAAATTTAAATGATACAAGTTGAGCTCATTGCCATTTTGAATTAGTATGGCTTATGAGCTTCAGTTGTCACAATGATTAATGGTGTGTGTTGCGCTACGCTTTATACAAAGGCCCAGAACCCTCTACCCACAAATGGTCATTTTCTTCTGAACAATTGTTTTGCCTTCTGGTTGTCTCTAATAATTACAGATGTCTTGAAAACGTGTACTTGATTGCAGCCATTTTTATTTAAACAGATGTCCACTATTCTTTTCTCCAACAGACACAAAGTCTTCAGGTGTCCCGTCCACTGACAGAGCAGCAGAGTCTACAGACAAAAATTATAAGCAGTGGTTTGCAGGCTCAAACAATGACGATGTTTCTAAATGCAAGACACAATAGCTGTCTTGATATTTTTGTGGACACAGAATAATAGATTTCCATCTTCTTTTGACTTCATCATACTTATTTTTAATGTGTTTTTAAAAGAAGAAATAAAGAATTGTTGTTGTTTAGTTGTGTCCGACTCTTCGTGACCCCATGATCAGAGCACGCCAGGCACTCCTGTCTTCCACTGCCTCCCGCAGTTTGGTCAAACTCATGCTGGTAGTTTCGAGAACACTGTCCAACCATCTCGTCCTCTGTCATCCCCTTCTCCTTGTGCCCTCCATCTTTCCCAACATCAGGGTCTTTTCCAGGGAGTCTTCTCTTCTCATGAGGTGGCCAAAGTATTGGAGCCTCAGCTTCACGATCTGTCCTTCCAGTGAGCACTCAGGGCTGATCTCCTTAAGAATGGATGGTTTGATCTTCTTGCAGTCCATAAAGAATACCTTTCCACAAATATTTCTGTTGTTGAAACTGAAGTCATCTTTCTAAAGTGTGATGGTACAGAGATAAATTGAGATGTGTGTGAGCTCATCATGACAACCGCTCCGTAGCCACATCTCCAAGGGGAGTCCAAAAATGTAGGCAGCTGTAGTTGATCCCTGAGCTGGCAAAAGTTGGTATAGCAGTCAGAGTGCTGGAATTTGGATCGGATGGCCTGGATTTGGGTTATTAATCCAGCCTTGTGCATGACTAGTCCTATGAACTGTTCCGTGGGGGGTTAGCCCCATTTAACTTGGTGCTTGCTTCTGAATAAAATAGGCTGTTTGTAGAGCTCTGAGCTTTAAACAAAGGTCTTCAGCCAGCAAACAGTCTTGCAAAGTGTTAAATGGTTAGCATGAAGCAGAAATCCCGTCTCTAACCTCTGCTCAAATATTTTCCCATTTCCCCTATGGTAACTTTGAAAGCCTCGTTATCGCCTCAGTCACTTGCCACAGCAAGGAGAATCCATCAGTTTCCCCTGCCAGTATATGCAAGGAATGGTCCTGAGTATCCCAGCATCCCCTTCACAAAGAGGAGTTCCATGCATCCACATTGATGAACACATAGGGCCCTTCACACAGCTGAGATGGGACTGAGTTATGCAGCATAATCCACTCCCCTATTACATGGCCGGTAGAATATCACTGAGCCTCTTGTGCATGCCATGAACACTGTTTGCCTTATGCTAAACTTGTGGTAGAAAGCTGAGTGTTTGTCTAGCATTACAGCTCCACTGATACTGGTTCATCTTCCCTCGAAAGAAGTAAAAATATGTGAAGGCTAAATCCTAGATAAGACAGGCAACTCAAGGTTACCAAGCAATGAGTTACACAGCACATGTTAGCTTCCAGGGTCCTGTTGGTAAGTCTGCCATAGACAAAACAGATGCATTTTTATTTTTTTTAGTTTCTAGATCAGTGGTTCCCAAACTTCCATGGATCACTTGAAAATTGCTGGAGGTCTTTGTGCACCATTTAATGGCTTTTCGGCCTGTTGTAGCAATTGTAACATGATGCGATGGGACAATGGATGATCTTTAATTGCATTTTTATTTTTGCTTTTATTTTTTGTGTTTTATTGTACTACAGTTTGCATTCCAAAGAACTCAAATAATACCATAAATGACCATATGGGAAATAAAAAAAGCAACAAAAATTACAAATAAAAATTTAAGTGAATATTAAGGCAGACCTGAATGAAGTTCATGGACCACAATTTGGGAACCTCTGTTCTAGTTGATAATGTATGACTGTAAATTGATAAAAATCGGAAGCAAGACCTAAGCAAGATTTTAATTTGGTGTGCCGATGGCCATTGGCAGAATACATGTGGATGTTTGCCTAAGTGTATGCAATTTGCAGAATCTGCTTGTTTCCTTGTGAGGTAAATGAGTTTAGCTTGGTATAGAAATAAGCTTCCTTTTTTCTGATGGTTTACACAACCCTCAGCATGGTCTGCATTCCCTGAGATTTGCCTTAGTATAGCTGGCAACTGCCAATAGTAATAAAAATTACGTAAAATAGGTAGACGTAGCACTTTCTCAGTCATGCCCTTCCCAAAGCCAGCATGGTGGAGCTTGCATATTCATATAATCTTTTCTTTTTAGAAGTAATTTATTGCTGTTCATTCAGTGCAGTGGGCAGTATTCAACTAAATGTGTGTGAGTGGAGCAATTTCAGTTTGAATTTTTCGCACTCCTCTCTACACATGCTCCACCTGCCGCCGCCCCAAATCTGCTCCAGGTGGTTGAGGGAGCCATGAGAACAGATTTAAGGAGTGCTGTATTAAATACAACCAGATGTACCGTAATTTTATCGAATTCATTTGTGTGGCATGGCCAACTCTGCTGAACAATTTTTATGAATTACATCTAGCACAAAAAATCAGACCTGTTAGCTATCCTGATCCTAGCATCTTGGTCAATCCATTTTGGCCAGAACTTTCCATGTGGGTGACACATTTTTTAGACATGCATAATTTTGCAACACAGTAATTCAGTTTTACTAGCAAACTAGAGGTTAAACTAACCCCTTTCCAGCCCCAGGAGTAGCATGGGGAGTGTCTGCGCAACACATCTATACACTGCAGCCGACACACCCAGTTTGGAAAGCTCTGGCTTAGCCTATCGACAGTAGCATGAATTAGAGATATATTAGACATATATTTAAACTCCTCTCCGGTTAATTGAAAGCAGTGCCGTTTTGCCAGTTGTCTTTGTTCATAAGTAGCAGTCTGATGCCAACAGTCTTTTATGCATTGCCATAAAGTAGCTTAACCCTAAACTTCACTAGATGGCAGTATTTACTTCTACCACGGCAATGACTTATCTTAACTCGGAAGCAATTTGCCAGCACACTTGAGTTGAATCCCAGCATGCTCTCTGAAAAACACAGGTAACCGCCTCCTGGACAAAGGTCTCCAAAGAGGTCTTCTCAGCACTCCTGAGGTAATTTTTTCCTCCATTCTTGTTCCTTTTCTTTACAAATAATAGACTCTTTCATTTGAGAATGGATTCTGGCAGATGAGAATTGTCTGCACTCTGGCAGTTTGTGTGTGTGCCGTTAGCAAGCATAAGTAGCTTTGAATTATCTCTGCCTTTAGAAAAAGGTTTTGCCATGTGGAAAATAAGTAAAATAACCCAGTCATAGGGGTGGCATATAAATAATAAGAGTATTGTTATTGTTAAATAAAGGACTCAAAGCAAATGTCTAGCCATATGCTTAACCAGGGAAGTCCTAATGCTGCTCTGTTCTGTCTTGGTCAGACAACACCTGGAGTACAGTGTCCAGTTCTGGGCAGCACAATTTAAGAAGGATGTTGACAAGCTGGGATATGTGCAAAGCAGGGCAACCATATATCTAAAGGACTGTCACATGGAGGATGGGACAAGCTTGTTTTCTCCTGCTCTGGAGGGTAGGACCCAAACCAACAGATTCAATTTACCAGGAAGGAGATTCCAGCTCAATAACTTTATGACAGCAAGAGCTGTTTGACAGTGGACAAGTCTCCCTTAGGAGGCTCTCCTTCCTTGGAGTCTCTGCTATCCCTCATACCGAGGAAACCAGACCTCCTGGAGTCTCGCACCTCTCTGAGCTTGTGGTGGCATGCAACAAATATATTAAAAGCAGTTGATCAGCTCCTAGTTACGCAAAAACGAAACCCTGCAAATATGTTGAAATACGTGTGTGATTGGCTCTACAACAAGCATGAAAGACAATGTGCATTTCTTGCAGCTGTTCCTTCTGTAGTTGGCGCTGGTGAATCAGATGCCACAATCTCTTTGAATCACCTACAGGGGGCACGATGGGCCGGCTGGATGGGAAGGTAATACTGATGTCTGCTGCAGCACAAGGAATTGGTCGAGCCACAGCTATTGTAAGTCCGGGAACTCTTACTGGGTTTGCTTTGGGTTGGATTTTGTACAAATGCATCTGCAAGCAGCTGTCACAAAAGTACTTGTGCTTGAATGTATTTAGATAGCGGTGAGGACATGAGCAGGAGAGTACCTAGGGCAGGGGTTGGCAAGGTTTACCTTGCTTGAGCCTGTTCACTGCCGCGGAGCCCCCTCCGTGGGCTGGAGTGAGAGTGCGCGCCCGCCATTTTCTGCGTCTGCGCAGATGTGATTTCCGGTGCCGCAGAAGTGAGTCCCCATGCCGCGCTGTGCCAGTTTAGCACAGCACATGGGGACTCGCCGAGTGGGCGGCTTGTGGGCCAGTTAAATGACCCCTGTGGGCCGCTTGTGGCCCATGAGCCTTAGGTTGCCTACCCCTGACCTAGGGGTTGGCGCAGGCCATGGGGGGGGGTGCAAAAATCATGCCTCTCCACTCTAGTTTGGAGTGGCTAGAAGGCCATCTATCTGTGTGTGTCAGGAGTTTAGCCTACACTCGAGTAGGACCCTGAACTGGACACATGCCCGATTGGCATGTTCCCTCCCTCCTGGTCGATTGTTCGGGAGCTTCATAAGCTTTCTTCAGCCCAAACATCACAGCGACCGATGCCAACCAACACCGGCATACTTAGGGATCTGCAGCGTATGCACATCATGCACGTGACAGACCTCAGCAATTCAGCGTTTTGGCTAATCTACTTTATTTACATATAAACACACACGGCATGGCTCCCTCTCTCTCTAGCATCAGACAGCAAAGAGAAAAAGAACAAAGAACAAAAGTCCCACTTCACGGAACACAGTAACACAAACATCCTGTCTCCATCACTTCCCACTCTGTGGAGTCAAAACATACCACGTCATGTGAAAGACAAAAGTCCCATGACTGCAATCATGGAGCAAGAATTCTAACAGTGTGCTCCCTTGGCTGCCCCTCTGCTGCTCTGGGCAAGGCATCCAGGCTCCTCTGGGTTCCTCGTTGGAGGCATCCAGTCGCTGGCGTGGGCCATCGCAGCAACTCTGCAGCAACCTCCCCATCGCAGCAACTTCCCCAGTCACTATTAGAAGTGTGAGTGGTCCCACTTGGAAAGGGTGCAAGGGGTATGGTGCCAAATGCCAGTACGGCTTGCCAAGGGCACAAGGGAGCCTAGGTAAGCCTCCGCTCTGAGGGAGGGAAGAAATCACAAAAGGGAAATCTTCAAGCGATCAGAGCTAGAGAGTGTAAACCAGGGATGGGGAACCTGTGGCGCTACAGACACCATTGGACTCCTGCTCTCATCAGCCCAAACCAACCTGTCCAATCATAGAAACACAGAATTGTAGAGTTGTAAGAGACCCTGGGGGTCGTCTAGTTCAACCCCTTGCAATGCAGGGATGTCAGCTAAAGCATCCATGACAGATGGCCTGTGAAAATGCCTTCGTATTTAGGAACAGAATATTCCAAATACAAAAATATTTTATTTATTTCACATAATTTATATGCCACTTGATTGTGACAACAACAATAGAGGTTTGATTGGACTATAAATGCAGTGAGAGGATGTGTCATTTGAATCCAATTCTTTGAGAAATCAGTCTTACCTAACTCTGTGTTTGATGTTTTGATGGCAGCTCCTCACAACAATCAGAACATTATCAAACCAGCTAACTATCCATGGCAGCTAGGAGGCAGAGCCCATGTTTTAATCTGTTCAGATATTAACTACATTTGGTTTGGTTTTGAAAGGCTTTTGCAAAGGAAGGAGCCAAGGTCATTGCTACAGATATCAATGAATCCAAACTCAGAGAACTGGAAGCCTATCCAGGTATTTCTTTAGTTATTTTGAGCCTGAGACTGCTTCAGATTTTGGATGGATTTGGGGAGTGGAGTAGAGTAGAGCAGAACAGAAATATACCTTCTGAAGAGCAATTGGGATGGGCTGTCCAATGCATTTCACGTGTAAAGGTGAACTTACCTAATTTGCAGAATTTGAAACAAGATGTCCATTGAAATCCGTGCTTCTCTGAATTTTGCAGTGTAGTTCTCCAGCCAAGAAATGTGTACATAAATACATATACTAGTGTAAAGTGCACATATAAATATATATAATAGTGAAAATTACATGCAAAAATGCATTTTATTAGAAAAGGGAAGTGGAGCTCAAGGAGTTTTGAATTATTATTTTTTTTAAATGCTTTGTGCATCTGTATCTAATCTTGCCCCCTTCTAAAATTGATTTATTGGTGTGTGTTTTTCTTTTTGTAAGAAAATAATAAAAATAAAATCGGGATTAAGGGGTGTTTTCAGGGCTGTGGAGGGTGTGTGTGCTGTGTCCCCTTGGTACAGTGGTGGAGGAAATGCTCTGTGGTGGAGGGGGGACGACAAAATTGTGGGGGTCAAGGAGGGCCGGAGGGGTGAGAAATGTCCCTTTTTTCATCTGAGTTATACTGGAGGGTATGAGTCAATATCTTTGTACTCTGTAAGGTTTGCTTCCAAGTAAAACATGTGTTGTAGGTACCTTATAAAATTAGCCTTGAACACTGCTGGGCTTGCCAGCAAATTCCCAATCAAATTCCCTTGCCTCTAAAAATGAAAAATAAAAGTCCTGACCTGCGTTGTTAACTGAACCCTTTCAGAGCATTGCCTGGCTTCAGATAAATCCAAGTTTTGTAGCAAAGAAATAAAGCTTAATAGCACTTTCTGTCATCTGTATTACTCAGCAATAATGGTTTGATTATAGTTATTAAGCTGTTGACACCTGGGTAGTGTTAATTTTCTTTTGTTAAACTCTGATGCGGAAAAACAACACTTTTTCTACTGAAGGAAATTATTCATCAAGATTCAGGTGGAGCTGTGTGCATTAGGCCTATATTTACAGTGATTTAATATACTTTGAGGACAGCTCACTGATGGGGATGAAAGCCACCCACGTAGAGCTGGGAGAATTTCTGCGAAACATGATCACGCTGCCCCTGGAAGTCCTGTTGACTTTAATGGAAATATATTGACATTCTAGCTCCTTTCGCAACTTCTCTTCTCATGAAGTTGTCTTGGAAGAAGGGCATGAATATGCCCACTGACCGCACTTCATGCACAGAGCCAAGGGCCCGAAAAAGGGTGCTCCTCTCTGCATACAATCCTACACAAGTGAGTGCTTCATGTGATGGAGAACCCTGTACAACTGTTCTTCTAGCTCTGCAGAACACTTTGTTGTTGTTTAGTCGTTTAGTCATGTCCGACTTTTCGTGACCCCATGGACCAGAGCACGCCAGGCACTCCTGTCTTCCACTGCCTCCCACAGTTTGGTCAGACTCATGTTTGTAGCTTCGAGAACACTGTCCAACCATCTCGTCCTCTGTCGTCCCCTTCTTGTGCCCTCTATCTTTCCCAACATCAGGGTCTTTTCCAGGGAGTCTTCTCTTCTCATGAGGTGGTCAAAGTATTGAAGCCTCAGCTTCAGGATCTGTCCTTCCAGTGAGCACTCAGGGCTGATTTCCTTAAGAATGGAGAGATTTGATCTTCTTGCAGTCCATGGGACTCTCAAGAGTCTCCTCCAGCACCATAATTCAAAAGCATCAATTCTTCGGCGATCAGCCTTCTTTATGGTCCAGCTCTCACTTCCATACATCACTACTGGGAAAACCATGGCTTTAACTATAAGGTTCCTGGAGCAGGAACCGGCAAGCCACTCCAGTATCCCTGCCAAGAAAACTCCATGGACAAAGGCAACAGGCAGAACACTTACATGAATTAATTTGTATGCGCAGAGTCTCTCACTGCACAGATGTGTACATACATGCAAGGTAATCATCCTTTATCATGAAATCAAAACAATATTGCCTATTCTGATATGCTGATTTCCTCAACAGGCATCCAGGTTCGTGTGCTGGATGTCACCAACAAAGAACAAATTGAAAAACTGGCCAAGGAAGTGATGAGAATTGACGTTCTATGTAATATTGCAGGGTAAGCTGCTGTCGTGGGTCAGTTGCCTTTCCTTTTCAATGTGCATTTTAAAACAGAAGCACTGGGCTTTCAAACACCCCCACACTGTGCTTTGAAGTCCCAACAATTGGAGCTTCAAAGCTCAGCACTGCCTGATGTTACTATGACCCTCGTGGTCCCTTCCAACTCAACGATTCTATGAAAAGTGGGCAACGCGGCCCACCTGTCAAATTTGACCCTGCAAGGGTGAGGAGATGAGAGTTCAGCCCACTGACCAGGAAAAGATATATCCACCCAGGTATATGGCTTTAGAAGCTTTGACAACATAAGCAGCATAAAAATAACTAAAATAAAATAAAAGCCTGGACAACTTCAGCCGCTGAAGGTATATATGAAAAGCCCTGAAAGCACAGGAAAACAACCTGTTGTTCCTTGTGTCTTTTATGCCAGATTTGTCAGTACGGGGACCATTTTGGAATGTGAGGAAAAAGACTGGGATTTCACTATGAACGTCAACGTTCGCAGTATGTATCTGATGATCAAAACATTCCTGCCTAAGGTAAGGCCAACATGCTGTTCTCTTATCCTTTAGAGGTGTAGCTCACTGTGTGCTCAGTAAAGGGCTGGTAAAAGTGATGTAAGAGGAGAAGGAGCCAGGCCGAGATAATATTTGCAGCTTACAGTTCTCAGAGTGGTTTCACAATCCATCTCTCTTCCCAGGGAACTCTGGGAATTGTAGCACTTGGGAGGGGGATATCAGTCTCCTAACAACTCTCAGAGCCTTTAGCAAACAATACTTCCCAAGATTTATTGGGGGAAGCCATGACTGTTTAACCTGGTATGATTCTGCTTTAAATATATAGTGCAGATGGGGCCTTAGTCTAACCTCCTCCTAATAATTTAATAATTTTTTTTAGTTATTTACTGTACCATAAAAGGTAAAGGTAAAGGGACCCCTGACCATTAGGTCCAGTCATGACCGACTCTGGGGTTGTGGCACTCATCTTGCTTTATTGGCTGAAGGAGCCGGCGTACAGCTTCCGGTTCATGTGACCAGCATGGCTAAGCTGCTTCTGGCAAACCAGAGCCACGCACAGAAACGCCGTTTATCTTCCCGCCAGAGCGGTACCTATTTATCTACTTGCACTTTGATGTGCTTTCAAACTGCTAGGTACCCACTAACAATTTTTCTAAAGCATTTCTTCTGGGGCCCTCCACACTAGTGTTTTATCGCAGGTGTGTTCTGCAACATGGTTTTGACCATTGTTCATTACTGGTGGGTTAATTCTGCTTTGGTGTGTGTTGTGATCCTCCCCCAATGCTATCACATTATTGTTGTCCAGAGAGACTATAGTGCAACCAAGGTGGGAAACGCCCCCTCCCCCCCCCCCAATCCCTCAGGACATTTGTGACATAAAAAGTGAGAGAATTTCAGCAGGAAGTTGCAGGATATGCACTGATGGGAAATGAAGCAATGTGGCTGTCCCAAAACTTTTGCGGGTGCAAAGAGCATTAGAAACAGAATCACGTAGGACCATCGTGAGCAATGTATTTGCAAATGAAAGGATGTTGGAGGGAGGGCCTTAAAGAATTATCCTGTCATGGGACAGCTTATCATGCCATCAGTTTTAATGAAATAAGGTGAGAGCAGAGAACCTCACTACGTATTCCATCGCTGGCCACGAGAGTCGTGGCATGAGACCAAGAGCATATAGATCTTTCATTTGCCCATCAAATATGTGTTAATCCTTCTATGATCTTTGTGTGTGAAGTTTTAAAGCATCTGACAAAAGCTTTCTTTTTCAGTTCAATTGCACCTTTTAAAAAAAGAAAAGATAAACTACATTTGTGAACCCAAAGTTCAATTTAATTGTTTAAAATGACACAGTATTACATGAATGTCTTGCTTACGGGCTTCCCATAGGCTTCTTGTTGGCCACTGTGAGAACAGGATACTGACCTAGACTGGCCTCTCTTTCCCCTGATCCAGCAAAGCTTTTCTCATAGTCATCTGCTTGGTGTTCTTGTGGCGTCAAAACATTTTGTGTTTGCATTTTTCAAATAGATGCTGGCGGAAAAATCTGGTAACATCATCAACATGTCTTCTGTGGTATCTAGTATCAAAGGTCAGTAGCTTCGCAGTTTAAGCACAGCAAGGTTCATGTCATCCTTACCTTATTTTACACATATTTTAAAATGGACTGGTGCCTGTGATATAGGATATTTGGGGGCTATGTCCTTCTGGTGTCCTGTTGGTCTAATACCAATCTAAGGGTCATTTCACATGAATATCTGTATTCATCTTGTCTGGTGGGGACTATGTATTCTTAGATGCAAGTGACGGGTACCCAGTGCAAAAAAAGCCCCACATTTTATGAAGGTTTATTACTGCAGGAACTACTTGCTGTCTTTTAGCATGTTAAAGATTTGTTTCAAAATGTTCCTATGTATTTTGATTATTGTGAGTTGCCATGGGCTTCTTTGGAATGGGGAAGCAGGTTATAAATTTGACATGACAAAACAAAGTTTTCACTATGCAGGACATGGCATGCCGTTTCTTATTTTATTATATTATTGACCTATCATAAACGTATGTAGAAACTAAAATGTTAACCACACAAACAATAACAGAACCATACACAGAGCATATTCAGTATATTAAAAAACCCACAAATTACAGAGATGTTGTTGCATATAGCCAAGTTTTTAAGATGAGTCTATATAGCCCAGCCACAATGAGGAGCGCCATTTCTGACCTTTTATAAAGGAAGCTGTTGTCAGCTTTAGGGCAGCTCCATGAATACTTGGTGTGCCACATCCATTACATTTTGATGGCTAGAGTGGCTTCTTAGAGCCAAGGCTGCACTCTGGAAACATCTGCCTCTGCTTAACACTTGTACCATGGTAAGCATCACTAGGTGTGTCCAAGATGGTGTAGATAATAATATATAATAATAATTATTTATTATTTATACCCCACCCATCTGGCTGGGTTTCCCCAGCCACTCTGGGCAGCTTCCAACAGAATATTAAAATACAATAGTCTAGTAAACATTAAAAGCTTCCCTAAACAGGGCTGCCTTCAGATGTCTTCTAAAAGTCTGGTAGTTGTTTTTCTCTTTGACATCTGGTGGGAGGGCATTCCACAGGGCGGGTGCCACTACCGAGAAGGCCCTCTGCCTGGTTCCCTGTAACTTCACTTCTCGCAGCGAGGGAACCGCCAGAAGGCCCTCAGCACTGGACCTCAGTGTCTAGGCAGAACGATGGGGGTAGAGATGCTCCTTCAGGTATACTGGACCGAGGCCGTTTAGGGCTTTAAAGGTCAGCACCAACACTTTGAATTGTGCTCGGAAACGTACTGGGAGCCAGTGTAGGTCTTTCAAGACCGGTGTTATGTGGTCTTGGCGGCCACTCCCAGTCACCAGTCTAGCTGCCGCTTCTTGGTTTAGTTGTAGTTTCCGGGTCACTCCAACTTCCATTGTCTCTGCCCATCATCCAAGCTGGCTGGGGCTGATGGGGGTTGTGGTCCAACCATGTGTGGAGGGCCACAGGTATCTTACAGCCTTGCTTTTATGGGTTGACCAGGGGAGAGGCAAAACTGGGGTGACCTCCCAACAACTGCAAGTAATAGAAACCTTGGGTAGAAATGGAACAGCTGGAGAAATGGGGTCTAAATAGTGCATGGCAATATTCTCAGGGGCACAGAATGCAAACACACACACACACAAAAGCTTTCTTCTATAAAAATCTATCTGTGCAATATGTTTTTAGAAGAGAACAGGGAATAGAAGTTCAGCTCATCACAAGATTATTTAGAGACAGCCAATGAGAAGGCAGGATGAAGGCTATATAGAGATGCAAAATGAGCTTTTGCATTCTTTGGTATGATCTGATTTCCTGATTCCCACCCCTGATCTCTTTCTCAGGAGCTGTTAAGAGGTGTGTCTATGGTACCTCAAAGGCAGCAGTTATTGGACTTACCAAATCCATAGCTTCTGACTTCATTGGGGAAGGAATCAGATGCAACTGTGTTTGTCCTGGTAAGAAGCTTTCCAGCATCTTTGTTCTGTTTCCAAGTTCATGCAAAGACATCTAAAGTTTACATTTTAAGGGTGAAGCCCTCTGGGTTATTTATTAAAGTAACTAATATTTTCAGACAGATGCCATCAGATGCCATCAATACCTGATGCCATTTAATTAATGTTTGGGTATTTTCTTAGGCACTATTGACACTCCTTCTCTGCAGGAGAGAATCCAGGGCAGCCCTGATCCAGAACAGGTGGGCAATACAATTTATTTTTTTGCATTATGACACACAATCCGGCAGTGATAAGCTATTTAAAGCACCTTTGTTCTCCACAGGCTGCTTCAAAACATTCATTTTTCACCATTTTGAACCTGGGATTTTTAACAAGTAAATAGAGTAAAAAGTAGAGTGAAATGTAAAAAGTAAACAGATCCTCCTCACCTCTGAATGTAGATAACTTATTCACCGCAAGACTTTTTTGCAGAATGTATTAATTGGCTTTGCTTAGCCATCATAGTAAACTATGGTTTATTCATAAACAATACCATAGTTGGTTGTAATGGGAATGAGCCTAGCCTACCTGTAGGCTTATGTACTCCCCGATCCTCCTCTTGTTTCCAATTTGCATTAACTATAGTTAAGCACTAATAAACCATAATGATTTTAGCTATGATTTGTTTGCAACAAGTCAACTTCAAACCATGGTTTGTGAAGATGGCTTGTTGCAAGCAAACCATAGTTAATATTAGCCTGTTTTGTCAGATAACACAACTGGCTGTGGTTATTCAAAAGCAGAAAAGAAAGCTTTTGTCTGTAAGAGGATTATAAGGGAAGTTTGTGAGTCTGTGGCAGAGCTAGGCTTGCCTAAATGCAACAACTGAGCTCACAACCCTATCGTTTAGAAGGGGCAGAATGCTCTTCTGCCTGTTGGCAGCTGTTGAAGTGCAGCCTCCTTTATAAATATTGACATCTCTTGACCCCATGTACAGGTTACCTTGACAGTTAGATGTCTCAATTTGCCTTGGCTTTCCCCTCTATTTTCTTTGAACAGTATCTTGGGAACAACATTCGCGTGGAAGTTTGATACACTTCCAAACTATTCTAAACGATCTGGGTGTGGATTTGAAGTATCGCATGATGAAAAATAACGCCAGGGGAAAGTCCTGTGTATGAGAACCACGTCTAGATTTATTGATGCAGTGAATGCTTTTTATTTCCAGGCACTGAAAGACTTTATGGCCAGACAAAGGATAGGTAGGTTTGGGACAGCTGAAGAAGTAGCCCACCTGTTTGTATACCTGGCTTCCGATGAAGTAAGTACAATGGGTCAGCCATATAGCAGTACACCAGGTTGTCTGAAATAGTGCCTCTCTAACAGCTAGTGCCAACAGGCTTCTGTTTGCTGACACCTGAGATAATGTGTTTTCAGGGCCCACCCTATTCCCTTGACTGTAATCTGTTTCAGCTGTTTCTAATTCTGAAATTTAAATTATTGCAACCCACCCTGGGAATTGCTGGTGAAGCACAAGCAGTAGTAACAACAACAATAATAATAATATAGAACTGGGTAGGGGGCCTTAGGCCCCCTCATTCTGGCCCCCAGAACAAGCCACAGGCCCCATCGCTCACCAGTCCTTGTTTGAGTGCTTTTGACTGGCTGGAATGGTTCCTTGAATTCTTATTTGTCTAGAAGGAGGGTAGAGAGGGGTTCGTTTGTTGTTCCAGCCACTCAGAACCTTTAATTTGAAGCAAGTAATGTTAGTGAGGTGAGGTTTTGAATCCCAAACTGTGTCAGCAAGTCGGAGGGGTGGGCAGAGGAGGCTGGTGGAACAGGATGGTCCAGACAAAGGGGTCAGCGATTTGTGGGGTTGTGCCACCCGTGAGGAAGGAGCCAGAGGAAAGAGCCTGGGCAGTCAGGGACAGGAGGAGAGGAGGTTAGGGAAGAGTTGCAGGAAGCCGAAGAGGTGGAAGAGGCAGCCCCAGAGAGAGATGGGCCATTAGAAGTTCCTCCATCTCCTCCCTCACTGACACAAAGGACAAGGAAGGGTTTACAGTGACGGAAGCAGCTGGAGCTGCCACACAGGAGACATCAGTTGCTTGCGTGCACCATGTCAGATGCGGGTGTGTGTGGTTGTGTTGTTGTATCCCTGGTGTGTCTCTTCCTTGCACCTTAGGAACAGATGTAATCCAAGTGCTTTGCCAATAAAGAACTATGCTTTCCATCGCTTGTCCCCACCGGGGCTGGGTGTGCTCGGGACAAACTGTAGTTGCAATCCCTACAATTTAAGATCCTTCTTACATACTTGCACAATTGTCTCAAACTCTTCCTCCCTCTGCTGCCTTGCCCCATCCAGTGAGAGCCAAACTAAGCATGACAGTATCAATGCAATGAGCAATGCACTGATATTAATGGAAGCTGGTGTCGTAACTGGGCCCAGTGCCATCAAGTGAAGGCAGTGGAGCCTGCTCAGAATCTAGCGGCTCCTGGGTTGTCTCAGTCCCATCTGCACAAGGCCCCATTTTGGGGATTTTCACAGGCTACTGCTGGCAATCTACCTCCACTTCCAGTCCCGCCCAGACAGGATTTATATTGCAGCCTTAATCCTTTCACAATGGTCATTTAGTCATATGGAGTTCAATCATTTAATATTGGTTGGGACCTATTATGTACTGAGTTGAATAGGATCCAAACTGCAGCAGTCTGATTGGTCCTAGAACAATAAGATTCAGAATGCAGCAGTCTGATTGGTCCTAGAACAATGCAGCAGTATGATTGGTTGGCAGGAACCACCCAATTATGCTCCAGATAGAAGTGAATCCACAACCTGATTGGCTTACAGTAGAATTCCGGAATTAGCCAATCATGTGCAGCCCATTGTGTAAATAATGTATATAAGGCAGATACTTTGAGGGGACTTTCATTCATTCCTCCTCACCACTATGAGATGAATAAAGAGCATGAAATCACTTTGTGACTCTGAGTATATTTCAGGACCACTACATTTATAGTACTGTATTTACTGAGGAAACAATGACTTGAATAATGCTATATGCTCAAACTTTGTCCTTGCTTTCTTCAGTCAGCATTCATGACTGGCCAGGAGTACATCATTGATGGAGGCTGGAGCATGTGACCTGGTACCTGGAGATTTCTGTTTGCAAATGCTGAACGTCAGAGCTTGGAATGGTTTTGATGCCTAAAATGAACAATTTAATCAACCGTCTAATAGGTGCTAATCCAGTCTTTCTCTACGCAATGGATTTGTTTTAGATTTTGTTTCTCATTTATCATGACATCTTCACTCCAGCTTTCGTGTCCACTTCAATCAGATGCATGTAATCCTAAATTGCTAGGTGTGTGCGCTCATGCATGCACATAGTGGGATGGGGAGGATCCAGAAGAGTGAGGTCAGAGGCAAATAAAGAGCATAAAGAACAAACGCTGCCAATTGCAAAAAGCAAAAAGTGTTAGTGATGGCAACAGAAGCATTCTGGCATTAATAAAATGATTGATACAAGAGATGGAATCAAAAACCCTGATCTCACTTCTAAGTCATAGAATTTGATTTCCGAATCTATTGTAATTCAACATTTTTATGCTGGAGCTTCCTTTGATGAACTAGATGGCCCTTTCAGTTTCACAATTACGTGGTGTGCCTTTGTTCCAGAATGGCTACATGTTATTGCCTTACAAGTGCCTAATAAAGTTAATTCCACTACCAATTAAATGTAGTTCTTTTCAGTTCCATGCATGTGCACGTACAACCCTGCTTCCTCTTGTACAACACGGAGAGCCATCGGAATTAAGGAAGGCTATGGAAATTGACAGCTAAAAACAGGCTTTTAACAATTACCGGTTGGAAATCAAAAGGAAGGCTTAAGCAGCTTGCAGTGTCTCTCTTTTCACTTTTCCTCAAAAGATATCACAGGCTTACCATTTACTCAAACTGTTTTTCCCATATCACTGTGCAGAGTTTGTGCCAGACTTGTGTCCGGGATTGGCGCAGGGTAAAAGAACTGGGTGCATCTGAAAAACAGCCGCCTTGCTTTAGTAGCAGACCTTATAATTCAGAGAGGGGAGCGTCTTTTTACACAGGGCCACATGCCCGTATTTGGCAGAGGCAACAGTGGGCACAGCTGTGATTGTAAATTTCGCCTTTGTATAGAAAGGTAGTTTCCACACCACACAAACACACCTTTCCATCAAAGGAAGCAAGAGGCATCATCAGTGCTGCAGGACACATTCCACCCAGGCAAAAATGCCAGTAGCAGGGGTGGCCTGGGGAGAATCTCACAGGCTAGAGAAGCTTGGAAAGGGGCTGCATTTGAACCCTGGGCCAGAGGCTTCCCACCCATGGAATAATAATTACACAAGAGCAGTCAGTAGGAGACAATATTTACCTAAGTGGACCAATGGCCCATGTTGGTGGAAGGCCACTTCAGGTATTGATTTGTTCAACATCTCATAACATGAAACTGTGGGAAGAGGTCCATCCCATTGCTACTCTGTGAAGGAGCTTTCGTTTCCATACTAATCCTTTTCACAGAGCTTGCCAACATTTCTTAACTAGCTTTTTACAAGCCAGTCTGTACCACGTGTTTGTCAAATCATTGCAGCAATATTTTTCAGGCCTGCTTTGGGGGGGAGGGGGGAATGCCACTGCAGCATCAGTGTGGACAGACAAAGGATTTCAGAGCTCCTCTGACATTTAAGTAAATTAATGTGATACATTAAGGCTGCAGTGGAGGGGATGCTTGCTGTTTTATTAATGGACCGGTATGTGTAAGAACAAATAAACATGAAAACAAATGCATCTTCCCTAGCAAACAAAGCAAACCCTAATACTCTAGGGTGAAAGGTTCTAACTTAATTTGCCTAATGGTCATCTGGTCCAGCAACCTGTTCTCAGAGGCCAATCATATGCCACAAGCAAGACATACAGTGGTGCCTCGCAAGACAAAATTGGATTCCCTGGTCCTGAATGGGGTAACTGTGCCCCTGAAGGACCAGGTGCGCAGCCTGGGAGTCATTTTGGACTCACAGCTGTCCATGGAGGCACAGGTCAAATCTGTGTCCAGGGCAGCTGTTTACCAGCTCCATCTGGTACGTAGGCTGAAACCCTATCTGCCTGCGGACTGTCTCGCCAGAGTGGTGCATGCTCTGGTTATCTCCCGCTTGGACTACTGCAATGCACTCTACGTGGGGCTACCTTTGAAGGTGACTCAGAAACTACAACTAATCCAGAATGCGGCAGCTAGACTGGTGACTGGGGGCGGCCACCGAGACCATATAACACCGGTCTTGAAAGACCTACATTGGCTCCCAGTACGTTTCCGAGCACAATTCAACGTGTTGGTGCTGACCTTTAAAGCCCTAAACGGCCTCGGTCCAGTATACCTGAAGGAGCGTCTCCACCCCCATCATTCTGCCTGGACGCTGAGGTCTAGCGCCAAGGGCCTTCTGGCGGTTCCCTCATTGCGAGAAGTAAAGCTACAGGGAACCAGGCAGAGGGCCTTCTCGGCAGTGGCGCCCGCCCTGTGGAACGCCCTTCCAGCAGATGTCAAAGCGATAAACAACTACCTGACATTCAGAAGACATCTTAAGGCAGCCCTGTTCAGGGAAGTTTTTAACGTGTGATATTTTATTGTATTTTTGCTTTCTATGGAAGCCGCCCAGTGTGGCTGGGGAGGCCCAGCCAGATGGGCGGGGTATAAATAATAAATTATTATTATTATTATCCGTTCCGTGAGGCTCTTCGTATAGCGGTTTTTTCGCCTTGCGAAGCAAGCCCATTGACAGCTTAGCGGATTAGCGCTATTAGCGGTTTAGCAGCTTTTAGCGGATCAGCTGATAAGCGGCTTAGGGCTTAGGAAGGGGGGGGAGGGGAAAAACCCCGCAGGAACTCGCAAGACATTTTCGTCTTGCGAAGCAAGCCCATAGGGAAATTTGTTTTGCGAAGCACCTCCAAAACGGAAAACCCTTTCATCTAGCGGGTTTTCCGTCTTGCGAGGCGTTCGTCTTGCGGGGCACCACTGTAAATGCCCCACCCCACCACCCACGTAATTCCCAGCAACTGAAAGAACCTACGTTGTGTGTACACTCTATACCTTTAAAGCATATTATTTCTCAAAGAATTCTGGGTACTTCCTGAACAAACTACAGTGCCAAGTATTCCTTGAGGGGAGGAATGTGCTTCAAATATGTTTTAAGGGTATAGTGTGTACACTGCTGGCTGGTAGACAATGCAACTCTTATTCTCCATGAATTTGTCTTAACCTGCCTCCCTTTTAAAAAGCAATTTAGTGACCACTGCATCCTGTGGCAGACTGTTTAACTTTCCTTGCCACGTTTGCTTTCTACCTGCAACAAATGTTTCGAGTGCCTCTTTTAAATTATTATTATTATTATTATTATTATTATTATTTATACCCCGCCCATCTGGCTGGGTTTCCAACAAAATATTAAAATACAATAGTCTATTAAACATTAAAAGCTTTCCTAAACAGTGTTTCCTGAGGCCCCAATGTGTGACATGATGCAGTTAACGCTATCAATTAACACAATCAGAGAGAGAGAAAGAGAAGCAAAACAAAATTCATTTAGCACCAGAGAGCAGCCTTGCTTGAAAGTACAGCCTGGAAAGCCTCCAAAAACACAGGAACTGCATCTCTCTTGGCTGGAAATAGGCCAAAAAGGACCTCCTTGAGACGCACAAAGCAGAATTAGATACCCGGGTTCTGTGACAGTGTATCTCAAGGCAAATCTAAAAAAATGTACTGTAGTATAAACACCGACAACTGGGAAACACTGGCCTGTGAGCGCTCCAGTTGGAGAACAGCCTTTACCAAAGGTGTCATGGGCTTTGAAGACACTTGAACGCAGGATGAAAGGGAGAAACGTGCTAAGAGGAAGGCACACTTGGCAAATCCACACCGTGATCAACTCCCACCCGGGAACTAATGTCCCCACTATGGAAGGGCGTGTGGGTCCAGAATTGGCCTCCACAGTCACTTATGGACTCATTGGTAAAACCATGTTTATGGAAGACAATCCTACTCGGCTACGAGTAATCGCCAAAGAAGAAGAATGATAGCAAAACCACTTCAAAGCGCCTTGTTAGCGTTTCTCTCTCTCGCTGCAACAGCAGGGAATTGCTATAGGCCTGGAGAGCGCAATGGCAGCTTTAAGAGAAAGGCCACCTTTAATTGGGGTGCACCCTTAGTCTAAGTGGAATAGGCTGCTGGGATCCTGCCACTCACGGTGCTGCATTTGCAGACCAGGCCTCGGGCTGCCCAAGGCCAGCCCGTTGCTTCCTGGAAACAGATGTCCGCTTCCCTTTTATCTGCCAGCACTTTGCAAGGTGCGGGGTATCTTCCGCCGCGCTGCCGCTTTGCTATTACATCTGATCCCTGCAAGCGGAGCTTGGCAGCCCGCTCCCTCCAAATGGGTAAAAGGGAGGGCCCCTTATAAGGGCGGGCGCCACCAGCGTTGGGAGGGAGGCTTGGCAAAGGAACCCAGGCGAAATAGGCGTCTCCAAGCCGGCTCTGCCCGCGCGTCTTGTTGCAGCGTTTTGGACGGCTTGGCGAGCTCGCCTTCTCGGCCCCCACCGCTAGCAGCGGCAGAAAGCCGGCAGCCTGCGGATCAGCAGCCACCCTCGTCGCCTTCCTGCAATCTCTGCAAGGCCTGAGGCTCTTCTTTTCCTAGGTAGGCACGATTATTCCGCGCGTCCTCCTCTTGCAACCCCTCAGGAGCTGAACTGGAAGCAGGTCTGTGCGCAAAAGCGCACGTACCGCGGAACCGGCCGACTTATTTCCCACGATTCTATTCTATTCTATTTACAGAACCGCTAAAACATAGAAAAAGCGATCATTTAAAAGCATTTAAACCTTGATCAATATAATACTGTCTGCACATATGAAACGAAATCGAGGCAAAGAAAGCTTTCCATCAGACGCATGGTATTAGCGGCAATCTAGGCGTGATGACGCCCTTCTTTCCGCTAAGAGGAAGGGGAGGGAGCACGCGACGACCAGATTTCCCTGCGCGGGGGAAGGGCGTGTGCGCTCAGATGCGCCTTACATTATCTTTTGGGGGTTTTTTTACGTAGGCAGGGGATTGGCTCCTCCAGGCGTGCCATCCTTCTTTGGCAACTCTAAGAATCAGTTGCTCTGACTTGTTGGGAAAAGCAATCCTTTCGTTTCCATCTAGTTGCAGAAAGCAGAACCCAGAGAGTTGGCAGTAACCAGCTTGGCATTCTTGAGAATGAGCACATGTTCTTGTGGCTTGGCAGGCGCTGGCTCCCATGTCTTTTTTGACAAACGCTCTCCAGTTAGCAAAGGAACAGAGTGACCCCCCAGCCACTTACAGTTCATCAGGCAGTTAAGTACAGAATGTATGCATGTGGCTGGTCAACACTGCATTGGTGCACCCAGGGTAGTTTTCAACTAAGGTTTACTCAGACCCATTAGAATTAATCAACATTACTTAGTCATTCTCATTCATTTCAGTGAGTGTACCCTGAGTAACACATTATATAGCTGCATATCACCCCAATTTCAAATAATCCAGCAGGAGCAGCCCTGCAAGGTTGTGTAAACTGACAGTTTGGGCTATGGTGTGCGTTCAGATGCTCACCATCAAGGCGTCTGAATGCTATAAGCCACATAGCAGGCCTGCTAGGGTCAACCTAGACTTTACTTGCACAGCTTGCAATGACACCAGTATTTTTAAAATTTAATACTAGATGCAGGGAAGGGGGCAGTTCTATTCAGGACTGCAGCATGCATTTAATCCTTTCCTCTCCAGGCATGATCCTGATTTTTAAAAATCCCCCTGCTTAGAGCAATGATTAACCTGGGTGGGGGAGCTGCCATTGAATTATGGGAATATGAAATATAATTTAGAGACCCCTCGGTCTTCATTACTTTGTCGCATTTGGTGCTTAGAAAAGCTTGTTTTTGCCCACTGAAAGAGCATTAGTGTGCTGGGAGTGTGTAGTCCTTGCACAACTTTGAAAGGTCTTACTAATTTGGGTTTATTGCGGCTTGCTTTTTTATTTGTATGTCACTGTTTTTCCAATGAAATGACTCAAAAATTTCCCGGATACAAAACTGGTGACATCCTTCCATGCCTCAGATGGAATAGTTTGGTGTATACCTTCCCTGTGATCAGGATTGGGGGGAACCTGTCCCCCCTCCAGATGATTTTGGACTCCAATTCCCTTTAGCCCCGGCCAGCCAGCATGACCAATGGTCAGGGATAGTGGAGATATAGTCTAGCAACATATGGAAGACCACAGGTTCACCAATCCTGGTTTAGTGCAAACAACCACTGATGAAGCGCAAGCATGAAAGGGCATATTTTCTTTCTTTCTTTCTTTCTTTCTTTCTTTCAAAAAGATGAATAGCAGAAAGTCATAATGCTGATAAAAAAAATCTGGAACCGGTAGGATTTATTACACCTGAAAGTTCTATTTGTTGATTGATAGGTAACTCTACTTTTTGTTGTTGCTGCTGCTGTTTTATCTTAGGTTGGTCAAAATGCCAGAGGACCTGGTGGCAGAGAGTGAGGAAACACTACCTGCTGCAAATGCAAGCTCAGATGTTATTCCCATGTGTCTAGTAACTCAGGTACTGCTGGTTCAGATCTTTTACAACTATGGATGACCTGAATAGAAGAACGTAAGAAGAAGAGCCTGCTGGATAGGGACAATGGCCCACCTGATCCATGATCCTGTTCTCACAGTGGCCAGCCAGATGTCTATGGGAACCTTGAAAGCAGGACCAGAGTACAACAACACACTCCCCAGTGGAGTGGATGCAAAACGTAGATATTGTGGCTAGAAGCCATTGATAGACTTCTCTTCCATCGGTTTGTTTAATTCTCTTTTGAAGCCATCCAAGTTGGTGGCAATCACTACACCCTGCAGTTGTGAATTCCATAGTTTAAGTAATGTGCTGTGTGAATAAACACTTAATTTGGCTGTCCTGAATCTTCAAGCATTCTGCTTCATTGGATGTCTGCAAGTTCTCAACCTGCTGTACCAGAGGCACAGCAAGATACCTGTCTTTTTAGTCCTGGGGTCTTCTTCTCTACCCAATTGTGTTCTTGCTAAGGGGCAGGCTCTAGGTTATGTTATTCATGCTTATTAAAAATCATACTTAAGCAAGCCACTTATATTTTTGAAGAAAAATCTGCCATGCCGGAACATGGCTGTTAGCTCAGTTGGTTACAGCGTGATGCTGATAACGCCAAGGTCGCTGGTTTGATCCCCATATGGGCCAGCTGCATATTCCTGCATTGCAGAGGGTTGTACTAGATCAGGCATCCCCAACCTGTGGCCTTCCAGATGTTTTGGCCTACAACTCCCATGATCCCTAGCTAACAGGACCAGTGGTCAGGGATGATGTGGCTGGGGAAACCCAGCCAGATGGGCGGGATATAAATAAATAAAATTATTATTATTATTATTATTATTATTATTATTATTATTATCCAAAACATCTGGAGTTGGGGGTGCCTGTACTAGATGACCCTTGGGTCCCTTCTAACTCACATCTGATCTAGATGGGTTCCTGCTGAAAATCCCTCCGTTGACACTCAAGAACCTCTGATATTGAAATGGGAGTTGGCCTAAATGACCTCCAATATCCCCTTCAGCTCTAAAATTCTGAGTCTTCTTCAGAGAAATGCACAGCCCACCCTAAATGCATTTACTCAGAATGATTCTATGATTCTATGACTCCAGCCCTGGCAGTTTGGTACATTGGTGAAAGTCTACAAATTATGGTTGTTATCGTTGATAGCATTTCCTCGTTTTAATTCAGGAAGCCAGTATTTTGGAGTCCAAAGCTGTTGATGGTCATACGCAAACTGAAGAGACTGCTCTGCTGAACAGCTGTGAGCATCAAACACATGAGCCTGTGGTTGAGTCAAAGACATCAGGGAAACTGAGGCGAATATGTGCCTGTCCTCCACAAGGCATAATTGCCAGAATCGTGACAAATGGTATGTAAAAAGAAAGGGAAGAGGCAGGAATGTGTGAAGTTATTTTAGTAACATATCCACAAATGCTAAGAAATATATTCATGCCTCTCCAACTTTATTTCTTCTTCCAGTGGCAGCTGTGGTGCTGGTCTGGGCTGTGGCCTGGTCCATTACAGGCCAAGAGTGCCTTCCTGGTGGGAACTTCTTCGGAATTTTGTTCCTCTTCTTTTCTGCTGTAATTGGTGGTAAATTTATGGGCATCATTAAACTTCCTGGTCTACCTCCATTCCCTCCCCTTCTTGGTAAGTTGTCAATGAGCCTGCCATCATCTTGCTGTTACATAGGTTTGATCTGTGGAGATGACAGGGCAGAGATTACAGGGAGGTTTATCTGCAGTCAGATTATATAACCTGTTGGTGTTAAGTTTAATTGTTAGATTAATCAACTCTAGCTTCAATTGATTAATTAGAGAGGAACAGTTTTATTTGGTGATGGCAAATTTTAATTGCTTGGGCATGGGTGGGCTTTTTTCTTGGTGGGGGGGGTAGGCTAAATTATTCCTGGATAATTTCTTTAATATGGAGTTAAAAAGAAAGGAAATGGTGCTTCTGTAAAAATTAATAAGCAAAAATAATTGACAGTATCTCAAGAAGCCATTTGCACTGTTAAATTGAATTGATTAATCAGCTAAAGGGCAAGTGATTACTCACTTAAAAATCAGCTTTAATCAGTTGACAACCTTGATGTGAATCCATTCTGTTAACAGTGCAGGTATCCTCTAGGCTACTTAAATCTTTCACAGAGATTTTCTTGGTGTTGAAGAAACTCTTGGAGTGAGGAGGTACTATTTTTAGTTAAATTGAAGCATGTTGTTTAATTTTTTAAAATCTCTGCAACATCTTGAGAAAGTAGGTAGATTGTATCAGGTCATGGTCCTATGAGTGAGTGACCTGGTAGTTCTAGATATGCTAACTTTCCCGATCTACAGAATGTCAACTTTAAGTTCCATTGAGGATGTGACTTTTTCAGATCAGGTACACTGTCTTTTTGCTTAACCTGTCCCATAGGATTGTTGTGAAGCTAATAGGGGAGAACCTGTTGTATGTCTAAACTGAGTTCCTAAGAGGAAGGGTGGAATACAAATATGAAAAAAATTATGCTGGGAAGCATATTTGACTGAATGCCGGGAGTATGGAAATGGAATTTTCCATTAGATCTGCAAATTCAGGAATTTGCATTAATCTACCCCCCCTGTGTAACCACTGGCTCATATTCTTCCTCTTAAGCTTTTGGTACAGGCTGTATTTCTGTGAGGACAGAATGCTTAACCTGCGAAGGCATCTAATTTTATTCAGAATTTTTTCAGGCAGTGTGTTTTCCCATTCTCTGTTCCTTTTAGGAATGCTGCTTGTTGGATTTCTCCTTAGAAATGTCCCACTGATCAGCAACATAGTCCGGATCAAAGTGAAATGGGCAGTTGCCCTGAAAAATATCGCCCTCTCCATTATCTTGGCTCGTGCTGGCCTTGGCCTTGACCCAAAGGTAGAGCATTAAATGGTACTGTTGAATATCTCTTACTGGTGTTTAGTTAGAATCTCCTTTCTTGTAACTTGAATCCATTGGTTCAGGTCTTAGCCTCCAGAGCAGGAGAAAACAAGCTTGCTGCATCTTCCATGTGACAGCCCTTTAGATATTTGAAGATGGTTATCATATCTCCTCTCAGTCTCCGTTTTACCAGGCTAAGCATATCCAATCCCCTAGACCTTTCCTCATATAAGGCTTGGTTTAAGCTTAAGTTCTTGTAAATTTTGCATGAGGAAAACAGTTGTTCTGTGTGGGGAAGTCTGTTACCCCCATGCAGAACTGATTATTCACTTCATGGCCTTTTTGAACCTATGACTAATTTCCATCTATTTCTAAGCCATGTTCAGATGGCAGAATTTAATAAGCTATGAGTTGTGTTTGGATGCAAGAATGAGACACTCTCACACACATCCCTCACGTGCCCTCTTCTGGTGTGGTTGTGAGGCAGAAATTGGGAGCGTCTGTTTTTGATTAACCACAGTTCAACCTGTTGTTCAAATCTTGGATTATGGTTAGTCTTAACTATGGTTTGTTGCAAGAAACCAGCTTCATGAACTGTGGAGTGAAGTTGGCTTATTTCAGCCACAGTTTCTCCAGGTTTGGACGACACAGCAAGCAGTGGTTAATATAAAATGAAGGCTTCTCCACTTCTTGTGGCTGTGTCACATAAGCTCACTGTGGCTCCCTGGTTTAGCATGGCTTCTGGACAAGGTCATTGTAAGCTCAGCTCACAGGGGGAAGTAGTCTTGACCATCACCAATTCCAACTCCACATGCTCGCTTGATAATATCCTGATCTCTTCTCTCCATCCCTGTTTGCTCTTGTAGTGAGAACCTCTGTTGATCCCAGAAAGAGATGAACTTCACATCCCTTACCTCCAAGCACCCTTCTTCTGTCCTATATTATGAAAGTTGAGCAGAGCAAAAACTTTCTTCTGCACTGGTGCTGCTGATGTGTTAATATGCTTGTCTTTCAGGCTCTGAAAAAACTGAAGGCTGTCTGCTTAAGATTAAGCGTGGGGCCCTGCATGGTGGAAGCATGTGCGGCAGCTGTCTTGTCTCATTTCCTCATGCACCTGCCTTGGCAGTGGGGATTTATGTTAGGGTGAGCAGCTTTTTCCAGCTTTTTTTTTGGGGGGGGGCCCTGACCATTAGGTCCAGTTGTGACTGACTCTGGGGTTGCGGCGTACAGCTTCCAGGTCATGTGGCCAGCATAACTAAGCCACATCTGGTGAACCAGAGCAGTGCACGGAAATGCCGTTTACCTTCCCGCCGGAGCGGTACCTATTTATCTACTTGCACTTTGACATGCTTTTGAACTGCTAGGTTGGCAGGAGCAGGGACCAAGCAACGGGAGCTCACCCCGTCATGGGGATTCAAACCGCCGACCTTCCAATCGGCAAGTCCTAGACTTTGTGGTTTAACCCACAGCGCCACCCGCATCCCAATTCCAGCTTAGAAATTACGTTTTTCTTTTTCTTGAACTAAAACTACCTTACCTTACATTGATTGAAAGTGCACCTACCGCTTATATTTTGGTTTTCTTTAATTTCTGCATTGTAAAATAATACAGTGGTACCTTGCGTTACAGGCGCTTCAGGTTACAGACTCCGCTAACCCAGAAATAGTACCTTGGGTTAAGAACTTTGCTTCAGGATGAGAACAGAAATCACACGGCGGCGGCACGGCAGCAGTAGGAGGCCCCATTAGCTAAAGCGATACCTCAGGTTAAGAACAGTTTCAGGTTAAGAACGGACCTCCAAAATGAATTAAGTTCTTAACCCGAGGTACCACTGTATCTGTGCTCTCTTCTGGCAGTTCTAGCAAACATAGGAAGCTGCCTTAGGCTGAGGCTTTGTATGCATTATTGGCTTGAAACGCAGCTAGGTCATTCTTCTTCTCTGTTTGGATGGAAGCCAGTTTGTGGGAAAACACATCAAAAATCAGTACAGTGGTACCTCGGGTTACATTACCTTCGGGTAACGTAATTTCGAGTTACGAACGTGCAAACCCAGAAGTGTATACTTTTTAGGGTAAGTATGAACTGCTGGGACGAATTAAGTTCGTATCCAGGGGGGTCCACTTTTGTATTTCATAAGAGGAAGTGGAGGAAATGTACCCACAAACAGGCATGAAGGGTTGATAGTGTGTTTTTGTTCAGGTTTGTTTTAGGTGCTGTGTCCCCTGCTGTAGTTGTCCCCTCGATGCTGATTTTACAAGCGGGAGGCTATGGTGTTGACAAGGGCATTCCCACCTTGCTCATGGCTGCTGGGAGCTTTGATGACATCCTGGCTATTACAGGCTTCAATACCTGCTTAGGGATGGCCTTCTCCTCAGGTATCCTGGCTACTTCATAGAATCGATGAGCACCTGCATATGCCTTTCTCATTGATGCGATCGTTTGCTACATACAGATGATGAGTTGCATGGGTGCTTTGCATGGAATAAGAAAACCACAATGTACCCCACTTGCAACCTGAAGTGGCACTCGCCTTTGCTTGTGAAACCTGGTGCTTTAGGGTGGAAGCTGGTGGGAGGCTGATTCTGTTGCCATAAGGCTGGAGTGCGCAACCAATTTTGAGGCTGGCCTGGAGTAAAAAATGGATGCAACGAAGCCTTTCCTCTTTCTTCCACTCTCCTCCTTTCCTTTCATCTCCCTCCTCTCTCTCTCTTACTAACACCTCCTTTTCCACCTTGCCCTCCTTGCTACCTGCATGAAACGTGGCTGAGGGCAACAGATTGCCCACTCCTGCCATAAAGAGTTAAATTAGAATGCCTGTAGCTTTCTTCCTTTCTTCCGTACTCCTACCTTCTGCATAAAGCTAATCAACACTTTGGATATTTTCTCTGGTAGTTCCTTAGCAACAGGGCTGTCTTAAGCATATGTGGTGCCGGGGTGCAAAGTTCCGCCCAGCGCCCCCTCCAGGTTGCCCAGTCCCAGGTGTGCAGGAGGGCGGAGCTGGCCAGCTGCCTCAGCATCTCACTGACTCGGTCGCCCCCAAACTCGCAGCACAGAGCCGCACGCAGCAGAAGAGCCCACCGTAGCGCTCCGACTGACGGGTGGGCTTTTCCCCAGACTCAACTCTCGGGCCCCAGACTCTCGGCCTGGCGCCCCTGAGACCCTGACGCCCGAGTGTCCTGCACCCCTAGCACCTAGCACCTGCTTAGCAAGGAGATTGTTCAAAAATCCATTTGAGCCACCTTCTCCCGCTTTGCCAAAACAGGCTCCATCCTTGAAAATATCTTTCGTGGTGTGCTGGAAGTTGCTGTCGGTATAGTAGCTGGTGGCCTTTTGGGAGTTTTCGTTTGCTACTTCCCAAGCAAGGATCAGGTAAAGAGGAAAAACATTTTGGAGACTCTGTTTTAGAGCATGAGAAGCAGAGAATGGTTAAAAAGAACTCTCTATGCTTTAGCTGAAAATATTTAAAAGTGATTAATAATCATAATAATAATAATACAGATTTTTCACTCATGCAGATCTATTAACATTTTATTCTCTTCAAGCTTTCTTCTCATCTGTAGCATGACATTTTTCTCTGCTGTCTTCCATTTTTTATCTCCTGATCCTAGGCATCCCTTGTATGCAAGAGAGCATTCTTTGTGGTGGGTCTATCTGTGTTTGCTGTTTTTGGCAGCACGTATTTTGGCTTCCCTGGATCTGGTGGGCTCTGCACAATTGTCTTGGCATTTCTGGCTGGTATGGTGTGGTCTGATGAGAAGGTGAGTGTTCAGTTAACACACTGTCCAAAAATCACGCTGGTTCAGAAATATGAGAGTTGTGATTTTCTTGCAGTATTTTCTTACAGGTTATTATTAACTTAGGCACTGGAAACAATTGTCCTGGCCAGCAAAGGAGATTCATGCATGAAGGTGGGCTTCTCCTCTTGATGCAGATGCAAATCCTGTTGAACTGACTAGGTCTGTCTTTCAGTGAGAATGGGAATGAGCATCTCTGTCCCACTATTTGTTGCAAATGTCTAGAGCAAGATCTGGGCCAGTGAATCCTAGAGACTGAAAGTCAGGGAAATAGACAATTACAAGCAGGGGTTGCAGCAAAATGTTGCAATAGGAAATGCAGCAGCTCAGGATAGTACTTTTGCAAACCTTGGCGTTGCCCTGAGGCTGCAGCTGGTGCAGCTGGTGCGGTTTTCTGGCTACATAAAGCAGTGGCCTCTAAATTTTGGAAATAGAGGGAATGGTATGTTGGAACAAGCTGTTGAACAAATAAGCTTAAAAACCATCACAAAAAAATGTCCATTCAGCCAGGATTTATTCTAAAAGGTGTGTGTTACTTAATCTAAGTTGTCTTATCAAGTCAGCCCTGCATTTAAAAACAAGCCTGGTAGCCATTGGCAACCAGGAATTCCACACAGGTGAGAGTACAAGCAAAGGAACAGAACTTGCTGCCTGCAAAATGTTTTCCAGCCTGTTTTTTGCCCATAAGACAGGCGCCTCTTATGCGTAAAAACCAGGAAATTATTTATTTATCTTTTTAATAAAATGTATGTACCGCTTGATTGCAAAACCCCCCCCCAAAACCCTCAAAATGGTTTATAAAAAAGTTAAAACAATAAAACGAAGAGAAACTTAGAACCATACTTTAAACCAGGGGTTGGCGACCTAAAGCCCATGAGCCACAAGTGGCCCATTGGGGTTGTTTAACCTGCCCATGGACCCCCACTGCCTGCTCGGTCAGCTGCCATGCGCCGCGCTAAACCAGCGTGGAGCAGAGCGGGGACCACCTTCTGCGATGCTGGCTGGCTTCCCATTGGCTACAGGAAGCTCCTGCAGCCAATGGGAAGCTGCACATGCCTCCTCCGTGCCAGAAGGAGCGCCGGAAACAGCATTGCGCATGCGCACGCACCCCGGCCCACCGCATCGTCTGTGGGACCATGAACCGGCCCAAGCCACAAAAACTTTGCCATCCACTGCTTTAAACCATACTAAAAGCAGATTACAATTGCCTCAACTTTCTAAGCATCTGGGTTAGGCTTGTCTAAACAGCAATGGCGGAAGACAGGAGTGCCTGGCATGCTCTGGTCCATGGGGTCACGAAGAGTCAGACACGACTAAATGACTAAACAACAACAACAACAGACAGGAATGTTTTTAGCAGGTGCAAATAAACATTTTTGCAGGCCACTTTAGGGGGCTGGGTTGCCTAGTTATCAGAATAGTTCATCCAGGACATATTTGAAAGTCAATTAATACTGTTTTATAAACAAAATAGAATCAAACTTGCACTGTTTGAACAACTTTTAAAATTCATGCTTGGTATGATTATTGAAGAGGGATGTGGGTGGCGCTGTGGGTAAAACCTCAGCGCCTAGGACTTGCCGATCGCATGGTTGGCGGTTCGAATCCCCACGGCGGGCTGAGCCCCCGTCGTTCGGTCCCAGCGCCTGCCAACCTAGCAGTTCAAAAGCACCCCCGGGTGCAAGTAGATAAATAGGGACCGCTTACCAGCGGGAAGGTAAACGGCATTCCATGTGCTGCGCTGGCTTGCCAGATGCAGCTTGTCACACTGGCCATGTGACCCGGAAGTGTCTGCAGACAGCGCTGGCTCCCGGCCTCTAGAGTGAGATGAGCGCACAACCCTAGAGTCTGTCAAGACTGGCCCATACGGGCAGGGGTACCTTTACCTTTTTATGATTATTGAAGGGGTAATTTTACATGTGTCTCCAGCCCCCCCAGCCCAATACTGGTGTGGGAAGCAATGCTGCCTGTCTTGCAATGCTGCCTGTCTTTGCTCTCCCCCTGCAGAGGAAAGTTGAAAAAATTGTTGCGGTTGCCTGGCAAATCTTTGAACCGTTCCTGTTTGGTTTAATTGGAGCTGAAATATCGATTTCATCTCTCGGACTTGAAACAGTTGGTAGGTCTCCTAAATAGATCACTGCCATTCTGTGAACTAACTAGCTCACCTTTTGAGGGGTACTATTATTATTATTATTATTATTATTATTATTATTATTATTTATATACTGTCCTATACCTGTAGGTCTCAGGGCAGTTCAGAGTCCTTCTTCCAAAGCTAGGAAAACTTGGAAGCTTTTTGTAAGAAAATGTGAAAAATCTTACGTTATTACTGGTATGTTGTTGTAACCTTTATATCTGCCCTACGTGGTAGGTTGGTTTATTTATCTGAAATCCAACCATTTGGTACAATGATGAGCAAGATGGTTTAGAATTGATTTCAATGCAGGCGTGCGTGCGCGCGCGCACACACACACACACATAATCTCAAAATGCACACAACCCAGCCTAGTTGATGGATTGGGATTCCAGGGTGTTTGTTGCAGTTTTGTTCTTTCTGGCAGGGAAAGGGGCAGTGAAAGCGAGCTCCCTTCACCTGTTCCTTCTCTATCATATGTGTGGAGACCGTGCAGTAATGATCTTCTTTCCTGAGTCCAGTTTGTCAGTGGCAGTTATTGCCATATTATAGTTGGGAAGCAGAGGTTGGGAGAGACCAACTCCCTAACACGTCATCTAAGGCGTTTATAGCAGGTGCAAGATTCAAACTGGGGACTTCCTAATTCATAGTTTAGAGACTAAGCCACTATTTGACACCAGCACTTGCCAGCCTTGAAGTTGAACTCACTTGTTCCTAACTGACTTCCCAGCTGCTCGCAACTAATAATGTCCAAATCAATTTGGTTAATTACTCCAATGTTTCAGTAATTATTGTAAGTAAAATATAAATTTGGGCCCAGGGTTCTCAGGATATTCAGTCTTGCATTGCAAAACTGCTTCATCTTATTTCCGTGTTTGTCTCGTCTGATCTGGAAGCGATCTACAGCCTTCAGTCAATGCACATAGATTTCCCTTTTCTGTTTTCTTACAAAGATGAAATCCGGCAGAGGTTGTATGTGATAAAAATGCATCAGTTTGACTCTAGGTGTTTTAGGTTATTAATTAACTATTATGAACAAACACATCTACCTCATTTTGAAGGTAGACAGGATGCCAACGGATTAGTAAAAATAGTGTTGCTGTTGACAGCTGTGTTTGCAAAAAAACAATTGCAAAGGGTTTCTAGCTGTTGCTGCTTCATCTGAATAATATCTGCCTGTCTCTATTGACCCATGCCTTTGGTTGTTCTTACTAATAAGATGAAGACCAGGCTAATGAGTCATATTTCTCTTTTGCAGGGCTTTGTGTGGCTACACTGGGCATTGCACTGATAGTCCGAATTGTGACAACATTCCTGTTGATGTTTTGTGCCGGCTTTGACCTCAAGGAGAAAATATTTATTTCACTGGCATGGATCCCCAAAGCAACCATCCAGGTGCAGTATGCAGTAACAGACCTGTATGTTCTACAAACAAGAGGGTTAGTGTATTACTTAAAGGTATTTTTGCTATGGAACACTATGGTATACTACTACAAATAGGTATTTTCAGCCCAGCTAATAAACTGTCAAGAGCGAGTCCTGGGCAGCAACTAATTAGTAATAGGTCATGTTTTGAAGGAGTCAGCAATACAAACCCACAACACACCATGGCCACCAAAGGGAATTGAAGCTTTAGCATAGCCTTTCTGCTATGGGTTGCTCCCATTTGGTTGTGTCTTGGCACCTGCTCAGGAGTTAGCAGCATGAAGAACATAAGATGAGCATTCTGGCCCAGTTCTTGGTGCTTTTTCCTTTGTCCCTCGATTAAAAGAAAGCAACCGAGTTGCATAATAAAGGTGGGCACATCGCTAGAGGTGGATTGGGCCCCTGCGCCACCAAAGGTAGTCAAGATTAATCCATCTGAACTTTAGAAGCATAGATGGATCATTTGAATTGTCCTCCTAAGGCTCTTGAACGCGATGATCCCGAACGATTGCTTTGATAATGAACTTCCCAGGAGGCAAGTTGGTGCATTCTGCATCAATCATAGCAATTGAACATGAGAGGGACCTGTTATGTAATGAAGACTGGTCTGTTATGTAATCAAGCTTTGAAGATACTACAAGAAAGGACCTGTTGGATCCCCACATGAGACTCTCTTTCACACTTTTGTCCCTGTAACACCAGCATCGGGAGACTCTGAACCGGAAGGTGGGTTTTTAAAAACAGTTTCCTTGAATGCTTTAGCTGAGATTCCTGCATAGCAGAGGGTTCAACTAGATGGCTCTTGTGATCCCTTCCAACTCTACAATTCTATGTATGAGTCTTCACAATGATGGTTTTGTTGTTCTGTCTCCTGCCAGGCTGCAATTGGTTCTGTTGCCTTAGATACAGCCCGAAGTCAAGGTGAAAAGGACACAGAGATGAAATACGGCATGGATGTCTTGACAGTGGCTTTCCTGGGAATCCTGATCACAGCTCCAATTGGAGCACTGATCATTGGCCTGGCAGGGCCCCGACTTCTACACAAGGCTACTGAAGCAAACAGTGATGGTCATGGACATGAAGGAAGAGAAGAAATGGAAACATCTGGAGCAGTGTAAGGGTCAGGTAATGGCCCCAGAATCATATAAATCAGTACTCTGCACTGTCTAGGTATCACAGTGTTCCGTAGTGGCTTGCAGAAGTCTGAAAGTCCATGGAATACATTGCAGTCAGAGGACTAATGGATAATATATGACTGAATTAAATCAACCTCCTCAGCCTTGACTTGGAAGTTCTTGAGAGCTATCACAAGCAGAGTACATCCTTTGGACATGCCACTTTACTGCTGAAATATGATCAGTCTGATTTGGGAATATGAGTGCCAATAAAAGGAAACTTTTGAGGTGGTTCCTGAGAATTAGTAAAGTTCTGGAGCAGGAAGATACGCAGGATTGATAATGTAAACAAATAACCAAAAGTGAGATCTTGGATTTTTCAAACAGCTGAGAAAGGCGTCCCATTGCTCCTTCATGTTCAGTAGACAGTATTTTCCCAGTCTTTGGAATAAACTTTCACCACCTGATATTTAGTCTCCTTTCTTATATCCTAAAATATTAAAGTGTTTTAAATAGATTGTTCGCCCAAATAACAGAATATTGCAGTGCAATTGGACACATGTGTCCTCAGATGTAAGCCCCGCAGAGCTTTAATGGCAGGTAAGTCTGTATATGATTCAAGCTTTAATTAATCTATTTGATTACTTGAAAAACTGCACAAATGTTCTCAAGAGAAGCCTATGTACTTTGTTTTTTAGATGGTGCAGTGCGCGTGCTGCAGTAGGCATCAGAACAGGTATTCCCCATTCTCACACAAGACAGAATGCCACTTCTTGGTACACTTTCAATCTATAATAAATGTAAGCATCAGTACCAGGAAAAGGCTCTAAGTCAGAGCTTTCCAAACTCTGTGCCGCAACACGTTAGTGTGTCAGCTGCAGTGTGTAGGTGTGTCATGCAAATGCTCCCCAGTCGCCTCTCAGGGCTGGAAAGGGGTTAGTTTAACCTCTGATTTGCTAGTAAAACTGAATTATTGTGCCGCAAAATGATGCAAAACTGAATTATTGTGGCGCAAAATGATGCATGTCTAAAAAGTGTGTCGCCAAAATGAAAAGTTTGTAACGCTCTGTTCTAACTATTTAAAAAAACTGATTGACAGGATTACAAGTCATGTAAGGGCAATGTGGAGGGGATGCGGGTGGCGCTGTGGGTTAAACCACAGAGCCTAGGACTTGCCGATTGGAAGGTCGGCGGTTTGAATCCCTGTGACGGGGTGAGCTCCCATTGCTCGGTCCCTGCTCCTGCCCACTTAGCAGTTTGAAAGCATGTCAAAGTGCAAGTAGAGAAATAGGTACCGCTCTGGCGGGAAGGTAAATGGCGTTTCCGTGCGCTGCTCTGGTTCGCCAGAAGCGGCTTAGTCATGCTGGCCACATGACCCGGAAGCGTACGCCGGCTCCCTCGGCCAGTAAAGCGAGATAAGCACTGCAACCCCAGAGTCGGTCACGACTGGACCTAATGGTCAGGGGTCCCTTTACCTTTACTTTTAAGGGCAATGTGGAAGAAAAACCAAGTCTTGATTAGGGTGGAAGCCTGCTCAAGACCGTGTTTGAGAAGACCTCATCAACAGCCCGACACTCTTCTGAGCTGATCACTGGGGTGTTCTGCTGACATACAGAGCTTAACAGCTTTTATTGGGGTGGCAACGTTCTCACAACCTGATTAATGAGAGACCACAAGTTAGCTTTGAAAGGAAAAGCACAGGAAAACTGCATTTGTGGGTCAAATCCCCTCAATCATTCCATCCTGGAAGACCTACTCCCTGCCTTGCAGACCTTCTCCCACTTGGCCTGGGAGGGCAGCGCACTGACTCCATCTACAAAAGCTGATGCAGCTGAAGAGACCAGAGATAGTCTTGATAGTCTCTCAGTTCAGACCCAGGTCATCAAACCGGAGCTTCCACAGCTGCTGGCAGCAGCAGCAGCAGGTATGTTCTGTGCTTATGAGAATATTTTATTCTCTAGCTAATTATGCTGTTCTAAATGGGGGTTTTATATTTGGCTTCCTTTAGTGATGTTTTCTTTTGAAATGTTTTAAGATTTATTTTTCTTAACTTTTCTACATTGAATGTGCATTCTGTAGTTGACCACTTTAGCAATGTTTTATTTTGAAATCTTTAAGATAATAGTTTAGTTTCTTGTTGATTATGTTGTTTTGAATGAATACTTTATATTTGACTTACTTCAGTAATGTTTTATTCTGGCTTGTTTTATTCAGTCTTTTAATGTAGGTTGTGAACCACTTTGAGATTCCCCCCCCCCTTGAAAATATAAAGCGGTATAGAAAAGAAATGAGTAATAATAAACATAATAATAATAATGTTTCTTTCACATTTTAATCTTTTAAGCCCCTCACCCTCCTTCATGCTGACACTTTTTTTACACTCTAGGGAGACATAGCCTTATGATACAAACAGTCTCAGACCTTGCAGACCCCAGACCCATACATTCAGCAAGGACTAATGAAATAAATGGTGTTCTGTGATAGAGATAGATAGATAGATAGATAGATAGATAGATAGATAGATAGATATTTGTAAAGATCTGGATTTTGGAAAATATTACTGTTCAAGAGGAAAAATAATTTGCAACAATATAATTTTTACCCTTATGTCTATGTGTATTTGGTATAATATTTTTATAACAACTTTTTATTTGAAGAAGATATGTTTCACATTTTACAAATTCTGTATTTTATAAACAAAACAAAACAAATACCCCACCCCAAAAAATCCTGTTAAGAAAATTCAAAAATACAAAATTACCCAAAATAAACATCCCTTTTCTACCCCTTGACAATCTTGTTCTCTGTTGTAGTCATGTGTTGATGGGACTTGAAGTCCAACAACACCTGGAGTACCTACCCCACATTGACTACCTATCCTATATCACTGTGCAGCACACCTGGAGCCCTCCAGCATTCCCAGGTGAAAATAAGAATGTTCTGCTCTACATCAGTATCACTGCTAGTGAGTTGTATTTATTGATTTAGGGTTCCCCCCCCCCAGGCCTTAGGGGTATGAGTACACCTGCATCCCCCCAGAAAAAAGCACTGTATACACACACACACACACACACACACACGTGTGTGTGTGTCCGTCCAATTATATTCTAAGTTTTCAAGTTCTTGATGCAGTTAAGCACTTTGATCGTTAATGACGGCTGGCTTATTTTAGATGTGTAAAACATGCAAACAATTATAGAATATATAGCTTTAAAGCTGGAAAAAAAGGGAAGTAGAAACTCAATGTATTGCTGTGTGAAAGTGGCTTCAGGTAATCTTCAATGCCCCTTTGTGGGTGCAGCAGTCCAAGCCACCTGCTTGTTGGTTTCCTTTGTAAACAACAAAAAAGCGAATTCCCGCCATGCTCTCCACACAAACAGCTGAGGGGAATGCTCCTCCCGGTTGCCAGTTAGCTTTCTCTCCCGCTGCCTGGCGCTCTTTCTCCAGGCTCTCCTTCCTTCCGGAAGGTCAGGAGCGACCGTTAATCAAGCGGAATGTTGGAGAGGATGGGATTTAATCCACGCCATCTTGGTTTCCATGGCTTGACAGAGGGTTGGTGAAGTCCCTGGAGAGAAATGGTCGCCTCAGAGCCAGCCTGGCGATCTGCCGCTGAAACCTAGCTTGAGGGACAGAGGTTGACTCTTCAAGACTGCCCTCCTGGCCTGGCCACTGGAAGGTGTAAATCAGGCTCAGCCGCCTCAGTGGTCAGCTATTCTGGGCCCTCTGTCTCCTCTTGCCCTCCATGGGTGAGCAACGGCTTCTGTGTGACTTTCCGAAGACAGGTAGGGATTTATCTCTGAGAGGGCTGGCATGTGCACTTACATTGATCTGCCATTGTACTGGCCCACATTTGGTCAGCCGAGCTGCTTGAGACGGAAAACATATTCCAGCTTGGCCCAGTTAATGGTTTCTTAAACCCTGCTGGGTTCACTGGAAGTTATTCCCATGTAAGTCAGTGCAGAGGTGACTGACTGCTACTGCCAGTGCTTTTTTCTGGGGGTACGCAGGGGTACACATACCCCTAAACATTTTGTGAATCTAAGTTTGGCCTCATTGAGGGGCAGTATTTCAATATGAGTAGGAAAATGAGAGTATCCCTAAACATTTTTTAAGGAAAAAAGCACTGGCTACAGCCCAATCCCAAGCATGTTTACTTGGAAGTAAGGCCCACTGATTTACACACCCTAGTAAGTGTCTTAAGGGTTGTTGCAGCCTTAGTCTCAGTAAGCAAGTGTTTAGGAGGTGATCTTGATGTGAAGCTTTTGAAAAGCTGTTTACAATTTTTATCCCCTCTTACCCAGGGTCCATGTTTCCTTTGGAAATGAGGCAGACACTGTGGTGTCCTTATGATATATGTTTTTTTCACACACACACAACCTGAGCCTACGATAGAGAGGTTCAAAACATTGCCCTCCAGGAGTGTCCCTTCTCTCCCATTGCTGCAGCCTCTGATTCAAAACAGGCAACTGACATTGTACTCTGGGCCCCTTCTCCAGCTTGCTAAGTTTAACAGACTGATGCCTTTTTCACATCGATCACAACGCAGCCAACTGAAAGCCTAAAATGTTGTCCTAACAAAAACTCTAGGACTGTCTTCTAATGTTCTCAGAGCTCAGGGAGGGGCTCCTTGCATTTGCTGGCTGGCACAGAGTCTTTGCTTTGCTGATAACCCATCTCCCCTTGTTCTCTGCAGTTGGCCAATCTTTACGGCAATCTTTTGAACACGGGGAGCTGAGTCCAGTTATTAAGGGTCTGGCTTCCAGTTTAACTCTCCAAGCATTGATTAAATTCTAACACTTACTAAATACAAGAGTTGTGGGTGTCTTGCACCTACAAACCCTGGCACCCACAAACTCATAACAATATCAGGGTTGCCATATTTCAAAAAGTGAAAATCTGGACAGAAAAGTTGTTGAGCTTGCGGCTGCAATATTCCAGATATGCCCAGGAAATTTCGAGCATATGGCAACCCTAAACATTATACACCAGGGTTGCTAGAGGTGTTCTCATTCTTGCCATAGTTCTAAACAAAGCAAAAACATTTGGCCCCTCCACCTTGCCAAACCACAACTATAACTCTTCATTGATTTTAGCACCCTAAGGTCGTCATTGCTGCTCAAGCTTTGACAGCTATGTGGAACAGCGCCACTTTGGCAAACCACTGTATTCCCATCTGAAGTCAGTTTCTTTTACATGTCGGCAGCCTACCGAGGCTTTGTACACACTATAGGGATGCGGGTGGCACTGTGGTCTAAATCACTGAGCCTCTTGGGCTTGCTGATCAGAAGGTTGGTGATTCGAATCCCCGTGACGGGGTGAGCTCCTGTTGCTCTGTCCCAGTTCCTGCCAACCTAGCAGTTCAAAAGCATGCCAGTGCAAGTAGATAAACAGGTACCATTGTGGTGGGAAGGTAAACAGCGTTTCCATGCACTCTGGTTTCCGTCACAGTGTTCCGTTGCTTCAGAAGCGGTTTAGTCATGCCGGAAAGCTGTCTGTGGACAAACGCCGGCTCACTTGGCCTGAAAGCAAGATCAGCGCCACACCCCATAGTCATCTTTGACTGGACTTAACTGTCCAGGGGTCCTTTACCTTTTACCTTTGTACACACTATAATTTTAAAGCGGTTTACTCCTCACAATGTTACAGCACCTCTTAAACTACAGTATCCAGAGTTCTTTGAGGGAAGGAATGTGGTTTAAAGTTATGGTGTACACAGCCTAGAAACTGTATTGGCATGCTGACTGTGGAGGCTTCCCTCCTCTGCAGCCAGCATGGCAGCACAGACTACTAATCTTTTACTAGGTCAGAAAAAAAAAAATACTTTACACAGTTTAGTAAATATTGTTAGTTGATCTGCAAGATTTTGCTAGAGCACTGTACTAGAAAAAAAGAAACCCAAATCCAAAGATGTTCTTTTACTCAGTACAAGAGTTCATGTAACTTCAAACACATACTTGAGGCTCAGGCAGAAACTGGAGTATTGCTGTGTAACCTGCCTATTGTAGCACTGTATGAACTCGCACAGACATTTGCAAAAGAGCACTGACATTGTTTTTCCTTCTACCCTTGGTTCATTGGATCGAAATCCACTGTAATTTAGCAAGTAACCCTGTGGTTGGGAAGCTGAATGTTTAAATATTAATAGAAAGAAATCCCAATGCTGTTGGGAGTGGGGGGAAACCCATTTAAATCAGGTAGAATATATGGCACCTGAAATACATTTTGTTTAAATCATAGGTTGGTCAGCATGTCGGAGGATGTTGTGAAGAACAGTAAGGATGGGAGGATACTTTGCAAAGACCAATAAGGTTGATTCCGAGCCTGAAATAGCTCAGGTATTTGTCAATTACATATTTTATAAATATATTCACAGTTTGGGTCAAAAATGACCCCCCCCCATGAAGTATTTGCCTATTTTTTAGGGAAACCGCCAAAAACAAACCCTGGACATTTTAGCCACTATCTGACAATTCCGCCAGGATGCCGTAGCGAATCCTGGCTATGTCCAGGAAATTCCAGACATATGGCAGCCCTAACTAGTGGAGGCTCTTAATGTGTTTTCGAGTTTCTTTTTGAATATACAGGCTGAGCACAGCTTAAGTATGCCCAATAGGACAGTTCATAAAAAACTTTTTTTTGAAAATGCCTGCTCCAGAGGTTTTATCCTACTGCACTAGGGATTATATAGCTATATCTGAAATTTCATGCCTATCAGTTAATATCTTGACCCTGCTCCACTGAACTGAAATTTCAGCCCTCACGGCATAGGAAAACAGCCAAGTAAAACAGCTATTTTCGTGGAGGAGGGTCAAGATATTAACTGATATGCATGAAATTTCAGATATAGCTATATAATCCCTAGTGCAGTAAGATAAGACCTTTGGAGCAGGCTTCTTCTTCTTCTTTTTTTTTTAAAGTTTTTAATGAACTGCCCTATTGCCCAAGAGAGAGGGAAGTCTACTGCCCTACACCTCTCTAGCTCTCTCTCCAGCCCCTCTCCAGAAAACCTGTCTGCCTCATTTGGCTCATTTTGCAGGGACACACTGCACACCAAGATTATGTCAGCTGGAACGGGGAAAAGTCTTCCTTTGCCCCATTCAAAAGAACTTTAAGAAGACCCAGTTAGTGGGTGAAATCTCACTAACGAAAGATAGCTGCGCCTGGTAACTTTACAAAGGACAATTTAGGAGTGGTCCTTTTGACGTTATTCACCTTGTGATTTCGAAATCACAGTCTTGTCACGGTATATCTTCAGAAGTACCGTAAGTCCCATTGAGTTGAGTAGCACTTGCTTCTTAGGACTCCGGCATTATTTGGTACATCAATTGTTGATAATGTGTCATCCCCCGCTCTCCCCGTTTTAAATCAGGAGGAGATTCTTCCTGTAGAAAATGAAGAGGCAGCGTCACTGAAGGATTTTGAACCGCAAGTGGAAGAGGAGCCACCAGGAAAACTGCGGCAAATATGTATTTTCCCTCCACAAGGCATATTTGCTGAAATAGTAACAAATGGTATGCAAAGGGAATACAAAAGGGGAAGCGAATACAGCCACCCTTTAGTTTTCTATTGGCTATAATTGTCTTGGTTTCTTTTTTTTTAACCTAATCTTAAGGTCCAGGGTTTTATATTCAAAAAGGTATAATATCAGCTGATCAGTGGTAACTCCCCTTTTGGCAAGGGTGGAGAACTCCAGCATGTAACTAATCCCAGTGGAAACTGAAGTCACCGACAATCAGCTGATCCCTTAATTACTGGCATTTATTCAGACATCACTTTGCTGGCCTATGGAACTGTGAATTCTGCACAGTGTCACAGCTAACAGTACTGGGATTGTTTTCATGGTCTCTGATTTGTGTGGGGATGTTGACCTTCTACAAGGCAGAAACAAACCAGAGGTTTAAGGAAGTTGCAAGGCTAATTATCCCAGGATAATTAATTGTGGAACGTCAAGCACCCTTGAGGTGAATTGGCAAGAAACGTGTAACATATTCTAACATTTTCATGTGTAGTTCTTCAGCAGGTTTGGCTCAGTTAACCTGCCTGGATATGTTTAGCCACTCGCAGGTCTTTGGAGGAAAATCAGAGTGTGATAAATCAAGTAAAACCTTCAGGAGCCTTAACCAAAACCTTCAGAACTCCACTGAAATTCTTTTGTCTGCTAAACAGACAAGATAACTGATATCCCTTCCATTTTGATCCATCAGCTCTGCAGTTCATTCCTAAATATTATTGTTTTAATCATTATTGTAAGCTTTTAAGCCTGGTCTTAATGTTCTCTCTTGTAAGTGAACTCCCAAAAGTCTATAACCCTCACTACATTTATGCAGATTTATCTTGAAAGTGGGTCATGACCAAGCACACAAAGAGACACTTTGTCCTGTAATGTGTACAGAATATGACCCAAATAATTTGATCTGCAGAAAACATCACGATTCATGCCTTGCCGCTGAGTGAAATCTCTAAAGATCCTAGATGAAATGGTCACATAGGAGAAAGTTTTACTATTTATTAATCCATTTATATTATTTGCAGTGGTATTTATTGCTTTTGATTTTTGTTGGAGATAGTATTCATCTCCCAGGAACAAAGAAAGAAGGATAAGTATGGAAGCTCCTTTGTGCCATTGGCTCCCTGTAACTTCCGTTTTCATTCGCCAGAGCTGTGTAGGAAATGGTTCTAAAATTGCATCTGCACTTTACAGTGCTCCCATTCTGGTGCAGCGGGAAAGAACAGAAGGGGCTGCCAAGAAAAATCCCTGTTCTCAAACAAATAACAGTAACTGGGAGGAGATCTGAAACGTCTCTAAAATCTATTTAGATTGCAGAACAACAATAAAAAAGCAATCATGCTCATCTGTTGCCTCGGTTGCATGGTAGCACATTTAGCACCATAGCTGATTTGCAACAGCCCATCATTGTTGACTGCATGACAACAAGCATTTGACAGTAGCTTTAAATAAAGAATCAAATTAAAAGAACATTTTAAAAAACGGCACAGAAAAGTGCGTTACTAGCACAACTTTTGTTTCTTTCATTACTTTAACCAAAAATCAGTTTTCATGAAGCTCTGAAGAACGTAACATGATTTCTGAAGGATGCTAAAGCATTTCTTCCCCTGTTTTCCAGTAGCAGCAGCAGCGCTGATCTGGGCTATTTTCTGGGCTGTTATAGGCAAGGAATGTCTTCCTGGTGGAAATGTCTTTGGACTTTTGTTCCTCTTCTTTTGTTCTTTACTTGGTGGTAAAATTATGGAGTCCATTAGAATACCTGGCTTCCCTCCACTCCCTCGTCTTTTTGGTAAGTATTGCTTTATCAGGTACCGTGCATCATCTTATTTTTACATAGACCTGGTTTTTTCAATATGACAGCAGAGTTGTCCAAATGTCAATTTAGGCTCCCATTTTATTTATGCATCATTTCAAGAGGTTTCCATTGGAGATCAGTCATAGGCTTATTTCCTTCAGGTAACCGAAATGTTACAAAGGGTATTTCTAGTTTTAAAGAGTTTCTTTGTCCATTTCCCCCCTCCAGCCAGTGAGTAATAGAGGACTCTCAAGTGTAAGCAAGATATAAAGCATATTTGCATCACCCTACATACGATCCCATCCAGCCAAAAGAGGAAAAGATGTCAGTCTTGTTAAATCCATTGAATACATGTGCCTAACTACCTCTCAGACTGAGCTGGACTTGAGTCCCTTGTATTTTGGGCAGGAGAGTGACAAAAGACAAGGAGCTGTTTGTTTAAGAAAAGCTGGTTTCTTAACATGCATATGTAAGTTGCTGTTAGGATCTTTGTATGTTGATGGTCATATACCTGCTTCATCAAGTATGTAAGTTTGAATTCCACCGATGCACAGTAAGATCAATCCCAGGGATCTCTGTGTCTTGTCAAATAGAAAAAGGAAGAATGGCATCTACCAGTCACTGTCAGTTTAAGCTGGAAGGCTGTTTTCCTTCTCCATCTGAGACAACACAGAGTGGTTGGGGCAGAGAGAATCCTATCTGCATGTCCTTCTTCTTCTTCTTCTTCTTCTTCTTCTTCTTCTTCTTCTGCAATTGCTGGTAGCTGAGTAAGATTGTCTTCTATAAACACAGTTTTCACAGTGAGTCCACAAGTGACTGTGGAGGCCAATTCTGGATCCCCACGTCCTTCCACAGTGGGGACATAGGTTTCCAGGCAGGAGTTAATCATAGTAGTGAGGGTTTGCCAAGCGTGCCTTCCTCTTAGCATGGTTCTCCCTTTCGTCCCGAGTTTGAGCGTCTTCAATTGGAGCACTCGCAGGCCAGTGTTTCCCAGTTGTGGGTGAGATCTCCATGTAAATTAGATAAGTAGGTACTGTTTTTCAGACTTATAAGCAGCCACAGAAAAGGGCTTGAACAGGATCTGGGCTGCAGTTCTGGAGAAGGGATCTTTTCACCTTTGCCCACAGAACTGTTTCCTTGACTTAAATTTGTGCCACAGTTGTTACTTGGTACAGATTGGAGAAAAGGCATTCATATGCTGCTCTCTTCCCCAGCTGCCTGCAACTGTTACTGGTTTCCAGCAGATTAAAATTGTGAAAGGGTAGAGGGGAAAGGATTCAACCCCTCTCCCCCAGTGATATAGCCCAATCCCAGCCCCATTCCATATTGTTATTCTGGCACACAATTTAACACTGCAGCCACTTCATCCCATGCTTGCCGCCTATGATGTCAGCAATGAGTGACATGCCTTTCTCTGTTCCATTTAGGGATGCTGCTCGCTGGGTTTCTCATCAGGAATGTCCCGTACACTAGTAAACTAGTCCAGATCAATGTGAAATGGGGAGCTACCCTGCGAAACATTGCCCTCTCAATTATCTTGGCTCTTGCTGGTCTTGGCCTAGACCCACAGGTGAAGTATCAAATGGTCCTTAACACATGCAAAATCTTTATGGACACTGAGAAGTGTGGCAAAGAGCTTTCCTGGACACCACACAAAAGCAAAATAAAAGAATGTTGCCCGCAGAAAGATTGTTTATTCTTTAAACTCTTCCCAGCTCCAAATATTCACTAGATAATATGCTAGATATAATTTCTCTATCCCACCTCTCTCTAAACATCAGAGACATTTGCAGAACCCAGAAAACAGAGTTGTTACCTAGATGCCAAACCCACAGCTCTTGGATTCAAGCACCATTCTATTTAAATTTTCCATTCCTAAGGAAGAATGAAAACAGATACAGTATTTTTTTATTGCGGTTGTAGTGGTATGATTTGGTACAAAAGTATGGGGTTTTTTTGCTTTGGAGCAAGCTCTGGAAAATCTTTTGGAGCAAGTTTCTTGCAATGCCAATGTACGTTGGGGAAAATACATCTGTGAAGGGCAACTATTGGCTAGCACCAATCCAACACACTTCTATCCCTAATCTCTGTCACTGTTTTTACATAAGTTTCTGAATTTTTTAAGGTGAAGGCTGAGCATCTTACTGAATACAATGGTACCTCGGGTTAAGAACTTAATTCGTTCCGCTTTAGTTAATGGGGCCTCCCGCTGCCGCTGCACGATTTCTGTTCTCATCCTGAAGCAAAGTTCTTAACCCAAGGTACTATTTCTGGGTTAGCAGAGTCTGTAACCTGAAGCGTCTGTAACCTGAAGCATCTGTAACCCGAGGTACCACTGTATATTGTTACAGCTCCTGATCTACAGACCCTTTTTTTTTTAATTAATTACTGTTTTATGTTTTATGAATTACTTCCACTTACGCTCTGCTTGTATATTTGTAAATGAAGGGCATTGCAAGTCTCTAATTCTCTCTCACCCAAAGGGAATTAAAATTAGATAGTGTTGCCTGTGCATGCATTGCTTAAAAAAAGAATGTGGGGGAAACTTGCAAGCCCCCTAATTCTCGAAATTAAGAGTGAGACTTACTGCCAACCTAGTATGCAGTTTTCTGGAATGCATATCTGTAATGCACTTTGAAGAGCTGCATTCACACTGCAGGAGACGAACTGAAAGGTGTACGTCTATCTTCATCCTAAACACCTTGAATCCACTTCCAATCTCCTATTATAATGCATTGTATTGTCCCATACAATCAAAGCTGAGTACAGCAGAGCAAATCTCAACTGATTTTATGTAACAGTAAAAAAGAAGTTGACAACAGTTGTTGTTTTAAAAAAATGTGTTTTGTCTTTCAGGCTCTGAATAAGTTGAAAGCGATCTGTTTCAGACTAAGCTTTGGTCCTTGCCTCACGGAAGCATGTGCAGCAGCTGTCCTGTCTCACTATATAATGAACCTGCCATGGGAATGGGGATTTATGTTAGGGTAAGAGATAACTTTGCTTTCTCTTGCTTGCAAGCGGTACATATCTTCTAGCAATACCTACAACTGCAATCTTAAACACAGCGCGCAAAGTCCCGAGCCCTGAGGGGATGCTTCTTTTGGGTTCTTTAGTGTTATTAATAAGAATATGCAAGCATGGAATCTCTCCCTTCCCTTGCAATCCATTACCAGTCTGGATAATGAAGGTGCTTTGAGCGTTTCATACAGTGGCGGCACTGAGAAACACAGAGAAGACTACTGAAGGTAACGGGGCCCTTTATATGTCCAGCTGTCCTTTGTCAACAACAAATTGTCACTGTTTTTTTGTGTTGAATATATGCTTTGTGGTAATTTATGGACCTAATAGCAGGCATCCCCAACCTTCGGCCCTCCAGATGTTTTGGACTACAATTCCCATCATCCCTGACCACTAGTCCTGTTAGCTAGGGATCATGGGAGTTGTAGGCCAAAACATCTGGAGGGCCACAGGTTGGGGATGCCTGACCTAATAGTCATTTGCACATGTTGCTATGCAACCAGTCCATGCAGAGTGTAGGCACCCTATATATAGAAATGAGCAAACCAGTGATGTTTTTTTAGGGAGCAGACTAGCAGGCAGGGCCCATTACTTACATCATAGGAGCCTACACAACACAAAACACTGTTCCTGTATGTAGCTTTTATTTTATTTGTTTTTTATCTTACATTTTGGAAATGTACATCCAGGTTTTTTCCCCTTTAATTTTTTTGGGGGCCCCCAAGAGAGGGGGCCCTAAGCTATAGCTTGTTTAGCTTATACGTAAATCCGGCACTGCACACAGCTGTGTCTTGTTTTCCCTTTTTTGCAACATGGAGTGCATTGTTGTGATTATAGAGAGAAGGGGAGGGAAGAGACATTTATTTCCAGAAATTTCTGATACATCATCTTCTGTAAAGTTTTATCTGAATGAAGCAATGTAATGTTCCCTTCTTTCTCCAAGAGCTGATTTTGTGCCCTTTCAGGTTTGTTCTAGGTGCTGTGTCTCCTGCTATTGTCGTCCTTTCATTGCTGATGTTGCAGTCCAGAGGATATGGTGTCGATAAAGGCATTCCTACCTTGCTAATAGCTGCTGCCAGCATGGATGATATCGTGGCCATTACAGGATTCAACACCTTCTTGGGCATCGCCTTTTCCACAGGTACTGGAGCTATGCCCTAGAAATGAAAAGCCACTGCATGGACCCATTAAAAAAAGCATAGGCAGAATTGGGAGGCTTAATCTGGTGCCATTTCCCTTGAGGATAGGAGAAGGCTGACTTCAGGAACGGTTCATTATGATGTGACCTCTTCTCTAACAGAGAATATATGTTGTCAAACAGCTGTGATTGGGAGAAGGGGAATTCCATTCTATTCCCATTAAAGCGGAAATTACTTAATTTGCACTTTCTGAAATGATGCACAGACTGCAGCTCAGCCATCCTTCAAACTCCACACAGCTATGAATTTTGCAGTGCAGCTTTCCAACTAAGTGCTATGCGTGAAAGAGGTAGCAAAAGCAGCACATCACATGAGACAGCTGCGCTGAACTTTTCTATTTTATGTGGTAGTTCACTACAGAGGTGAGCTTTCTGAAGACCTTGCACAAAGCCTGAGTGGCGGCTATATAGTGTCTGCTGTTTATTAAGCACTCATTTTTATCTCTTCCTGCAGTGGTTATACAATAGCCACTGCTGAGTGAGCTAATTTGTTTGCACAGAGATTATACGACTTCCCATCAACTGATTGTTATCCCAGACTTTTTAGTGTGCTTTCCCATCACTTTGCTTACTACAAAAAAGTCTGCTTTTAAAAAAGAAGTAAAAGTTGGTTTGTTACGTGGAAACCTAAATTTGCAGGTATGAAGTTGAATACATCCTTCATTATAGTGACAGTCTGGAGGGAACCCAGAATTCTGGTTCTGAGCTGAATTACACCACCTTTGTCTTTCCTCTTATATTCATTTTTGCACTTTAGAAACTGTAGAACAATCACAGCAGACGAGCGCAATTTCTTTTTTTCTTTTACTTCTGCTGTGGTACAGTGGCTGCCACCTGCTGGACAGAGAACCAATTGAGTTGGAAGGGACCCTAAGGGTCATCTAGTCGAACCCCCCAGCAATGCAGGAACCTCAGCTAAAGCATCCAGGACAGATGGCCATCCAACCTCTGTTTAAAAACCTCCAAGGAAAGAGAGTCCGCCACCTCTTGTGGGAGTCTGGACAAAGCCTCTCAATTCAGTAGTTGCTTTTTAAAACAAAAACAAAGATATCTGGAAGACATACTCTCAACTCTGTCTGCTTTCTATCTTGAAAATACTCTTCAGGACATTTCTTCTCTCTGCGCTCCTCATTTCTCCTCTGGTAACTACTGTGAATGCATGACCTGCTGTCTGTCTGTAGACACTGCAGTCGTCTGCAAGGGATTCCCACACGACAAGGTTGATGTTGCCAGCCTTCATGTCTCATTTGCAGACATCTTTATAGTGCAGAGGGACGCGGGTGGCGCTGTGGGTTAAACCACAGAGCCTAGGACTTGCCAATCAGAAGGTTGGCAGTTCGAATCCCCGCAACGGGGTGAGCTCCCGTTGCTCGGTCCCTGCTCCTGCCAGCAGTTCGAAAGCACATCAAAGTGCAAGTAGATAAATAGGTACCACTCCGGCAGGAAGGTAAGCAGCTTTTCCGTGCGCTGCTCTGGTTCACCAGAAGCAGCTTAGTCATGCTGGCCACGTGACCAGGTAGCTGTACGCCAGCTCCCTCGGCCAATAAAGCGAGATGAGTGCCGCAACCCCAGAGTCGGCCACGACTGGACCTAATGGTCAGGGGTCCCTTTACCTTTACCTTATAGTGCAGAGTTGGTTTACCAGCAGGCCTGGTGCCTGAAACCAGCTCCCCGAAAACCACATCCTTTGGGATCCTGCCATCTTCCATTCTGTGTACAGGACCAAGCAAGGTGTAGACCATGGGTAGGCAAACTAAGGCCCAGGGGCTGGATCCGGCCCACTTGTCTTCTAAATCCAGCCTGCGGACGGTCTGGGAATCAGCGTGTTTTTACATGAGTAGAATGTGCCCTTTTATTTAAAATGCATCCCTGGGTTATTTGTGGGGCATAGGAATTCATTCACTTTTTTTTCTTCAAAATGTAGTCCAGTGCCCCACAAGGTCTGAGGGACAGTGGACCGGCCCCCTGCTGAAAAAGTTTGCTGACCCCTGGTGTAGACGCTGCTGAGACAGAAGTGTGAACAAACTGGGAATGTGGGTTTGAAGTGAATTAAAGCTCTGTTGCCCTATCACAACAACTCCACTTTTTTGAAGGACTTTAGGAAAGTGAGGGGGCGGGGAAGGCACTGAAAAGTGTGGGATGAACTAATGATTAATGGGAATAATATAACCACTGCTCAAGCAAATAAGGATTAATGCTCATTGCCATATAACCAGAAACAAATTAGAACTCATGCTCAGCAAAGGCCAGACATAATCTATCCTCTGCATAAACTTTATGCAAGCAAAGCAGGAAAATGAAAATCTGTGTTTACACCCTTTTCTTCTGTTGTGTCCAAAAAGGCTCTGTCTTCAAGAGTATCCTCCGTGGTTTAATAGAAGTTGTAATCGGCGCAGGAGCTGGTGGCCTTCTGGGAATTTTTATTTGGTACTTTCCAAGCAAGGATCAGGTAAGAAAGGAAGCTGCTGGAAAGTTTCAGCCTTGCATCTCATCAAGGAGAAGTGGTAGTGGAATGATGCAAAAGACACTATCCATGTCCTAGTTTATGACTGTTGAGAATGTGATCCAGAGATTGTCAATGCTACAAAATCACTCTTTCCCAAGGATGTGAATCCTCCGTGACTCTGTTGGAGAGGAGTGAGGATCTTTCAGTCATTGCTGATTTTGTCCTAAACGGAGGACTCATTTGTAGATTTTAAATTAACATTATGATTCCATCAATTTAGGGCAGTTTCTTAGTAATGCTATAGTAATATTTTAAAGGTACTTTCTATTTTCTTCCCTGGTCTTAGACATATATTGTGTGGAAGAGAGCATTCTTTGTATTGGGTCTCTCTGCTTTTACTCTTTTGAGCTGCAAGCATTTTGGCTTTCCTGGATCTGGAGGCCTCTGCACAATTGGCTTGTCATTTCTGGCTGGGCTGAGATGGTCTGTGGAGAAGGTGAGCATTCTGCAAACATAATGTTGTTGTTTAGTTGTTTAGTCATGCCCGACTCTTCGTGATCCCATGGACCAGAGCACGCCAAACACTCCTGTCTTCGCAAACATAATAATAATAATAATAATAATAATAATAATAATAAAAAAATTATTTTTACCCCGCCCATCTGGCTGGGTTTCCCCAGCCACTCTGGGCGGCTTCCAACAAAGACCAAAAATACATTAAAATATCACACATTAAAAACTTCTCTGAACAGGGCTGCCTTCAGATCTCTTCTAAATGTCAAGTAGTTGTTTATTTCTTTGACATCTGAAGGGAGGGCCTTCCAGAGGGTGGGCACCACTACTGAGAAGGCCCTCTGCCTGGTTCTTTGTAGCTTCACTTCTTGCAGTGAGGGAACCGCCAGAAGGCCCTCGGCACTGGACCTCAGCGCCCGGGCAGAACTATGAGGGTGGAGACGCTCATTCAGGTATACTGGGCCGAGGCCGTTTAAAGCTGAGAACTCAGGAACAGATTTGTGTGAAGGAGAGGACTCAAGTTGGACTGCTTTACAGTAGCACCCTGGGCTCCTTTAGCATCAAGGGCAAGATAGAAATGTAATACTATGAATGACAACAACTACAACTACACAATATGCTAGTTATTCATAGCTTAAACTGAATATAAATAAAAAATTTCTAGAAGTTTGGGGAAAATGGGTACAAATTGAAAAGTGGTTCCTTAAACAAAATTAACGTTGGACACATTGATCAATTACATGGCTAGTTTGTGGGGAAAAGAATTCCAGAATCCACAGCCGGTCAGCACCTGTATTGATCAGGACCAAGCAACATGCCGCAGAATAATATATTATGCTATGTAATTGCTTGTTACGTTAAAAATTGTTATATTTTAAAGATCTAATAAAAAAGAATCATACTAGTTCTTGTAACACTTTGTGTTCACTCTTCATCTTGCAGAAAGCAGTAGAAGAGATTGTTAGAATTGCCTGGCAATTTTTCCAACCCTTTCTGTTTGGTTTAATCGGGGCCGAAATATCCGTTGTCTCTCTCGGACCAAAAATGGTTGGTAAGTCTGCTAACCTGTGCTGGCAGGGGTGCCAACTTGAATAAGACATTGTGTGAGGAGGGGCAGGTAAGCCCCGCCATGCATAATTGATCACATGATGCAACACACACACACCATTTGAGTGACAATGCCCATCAAGTTGTGAGTGGCCCGGCCCCCTCAAATATTTTATTAGGGACTCAGCCTCTAGAAATTGGCTCCTACGCACTGATGAGTAGGGTTATAGTCCCTTAAAAAGGTAAAGGACCCCTGACACTTAAGTCCAGTCACAGACGACCCTGGGGTTGCGGCGCTCATCTCGCTTTACTGGCCAAGGGAGCCGACATTTGTCCACAGACAGTTTTTCCGGGTCATGTGGCCAGCATGACTAAGCTGCTTCTGCCGAAACCAGAGCAGTGCACGGAAATGCTGTTTACCTTCCCGCTGGAGTATTACCTATTTATCTACTTGCACTTTGATGTGCTTTTGAACTGCTAGGTTGGCAGGAGCTGGGACTGAGCAATGTGAGCTCACCCCATTGCAGGGATTTGAACCACCGACCCGATTGGAAAGCCCAAGAGGCTCAATGGTTTAGACCACAGTGCTACCCTCGTCCCTTAGAGGACAGCTAATGGAGCATCTCCTCCAAAGCTGAACAAGCAATGCATTTCCATAAGTGAATGGGCAGAGCAATACCCCAGAGAGAACAGAGCAGAGGATCAACTGCTGCATCCCAGCCCCTGCTGCTTGTGTGAGCCACAGCAGAAGGTGGCAGGCTGGAGTGGCTTCTTTCCCCATTTTTCACTGTGGCAGCTTAAAATATACTCAGAGTCCTGAAGTGATTTCATGCTCTTTATTGCTAGCGTAGGGGACACAGGCAAGTCCAAATGGCCCACACAGTTCTATTCCCTAACATCTTGCAACTGCTCCCCACTGTCTCAGTTGGCCATCTCGCTCTCACTTAATGTTAGGGCTTTGTCCTGCTGACGCATCACCCCGCTTTTGACTTTTGTTCGTAACAAGATGAGGATGAGGGCTGATTTCCCCCCCGAGAGGAATAATGAAGTATATATCCCTCTGCCTACAGGGTTTTGTATGATCACAATGTGTTTGGCTCTCATGATACGAGTTACTGCTACATTCCTGTTGGTGAGTTTTGCTGGCTTGAACTTCAAAGAGAAAACATTTATCGCGCTGGCATGGATCCCCAAAGCAACTGTCCAGGTAGAGTACGCCTATATAGGAGACCCTGTTTCTTCTGCAGAAAAGATGCTAAATCACCCACCATGGTGCGCTACTCTAGGTGGGAAAGGCGTATTGCTTTTGACTCTTGCAAGCAACCTGATAATCAGCTTCCTTACTCCATCAGTTAATTTCTTTCTCTTTCTGAAGTGTTTTCTGTCACAGCTCTCTTAGGAGATCACTTTCCCCATGCATGCAGATTTGCCCTCAAAAGTGATCTCACTAACAGAAGCCCCTTCTGTTGACCCCAAAAGCATTGTTTTTACTTTGGGGAGATGCCATTCTGTTTCCTCATACACAAATTCAGCAACCCAGTGAATTATAATAGTAACAATACTGATAACTTGACCCATACAGCAGCGACAGCCCAGGCCTCCCATTTTGCAAGTCAGAAGCTGATTATCATTTCCCCACAAGCTGGATTGAGCCCCAGGGTCTCCAAATTTAAGAAGGGCCACAGTGAACTGCGATTGTAAGGCTATTCAAATCTGGCTCCTGTAAGTCCTGAACTGGCCAAATGAAAGAATCCTGCTTGCACTCTAATATTAGTCAATGAAGTTCATGGAGTGAAAGGGGTTTCCCTTCCCTCGCAACCGCAGCAGCACTGTCTGTTCAGGAAAGCCCCCTCTAATTCTCCAGAAAGGCTTCTTTGTGGGGTGCAGGTAGCTTTAGAAAGGGGGACATGCAGACAGGAAACTTTCCTTCTGTGACTATAACATGTGATCCAATTCAATGTCCTTTCCATCCCCCCTTCCCTGCAGGCTGCAATTGGTTCTGTTGGTTTAGATACAGCCCGAGAGCTGAAGGACCCAGTCCTAGAACATTATGGCCTGACCATCTTGACAATAGCTTTCCTGGGAATCCTGTTAACAGCTCCAACTGGGGCTCTGATCATTGGCCTGGCAGGACCCAAACTCCTTCACAAGACTGACTTGGGCGATGAAGAAGATGGGGGGAAAGCATCTTCGCCAATATAGGGAAGTGTCAGGGAATACCTAAATCGGAACTCCAAGCTTCCAAGAAATCACAGTGCCCTATAGTGGCATACAGTTGTCTGAAATCCCATGTGGAATGCTTGTAGGTCCTGCTAAAACAGCAACCCAAGTAGAGGAGAATATAGTTACATTAAATCAGCATCCAGGTGTTCCTTCATCGGAACTCCAAGCTTCCAAGAAATCACAGTGCCCTATAGTGGCATACAGTTGTCTGAAATCCCATGTGGAATGCTTGTAGGTCCTGCTAAAACAGCAACCCAAGTAGAGGAGAATATAGTTACATTAAATCAGCATCCAGGTGTTCCTTCATCGGAACTCCAAGCTTCCAAGAAATCACAGTGCCCTATAGTGGCATACAGTTGTCTGAAATCCCATGTGGAATGCTTGTAGGTCCTGCTAAAACAGCAACCCAAGTAGAGGAGAATATAGTTACATTAAATCAGCATCCAGGTGTTCCTTCATCCTTCACACAGGAATTTTGAATGACCGCAGCCACAAGTGGAGTAGATCAGTGGCCTGGTTCAAAGAGACAAATGCCAGCAGGGCATAAGAAAGCATTTAGGGTGGCTCCATGAAGTGTCACCGGAAGTTTATTCAGTGGTCTCAGCAGAAAGACATGCCAGAAGCACCAATCCCATCAGTAAATAATCAAGAGAAAGTTCATAGACTTTACAACCGATGGTCAAAGCTCCCAATGGCTTTTCCAGTAGCCAAAGGCAGTTATGTTCTGGCAATAGATATGCAGTCTTTGGGACCATCCAGGGAGAGTGATGTTACAAATATTGTAATGGTGCAGTGGACAGTTGTGGATTTTGCACATGGAACAAAGAAAGTTCATCAAAGTTTGTCCATGTATTAGATACTAATCTGGCTGGTCTGGCATTGCAAAGATTCATATTGTCCGCCATCGTTTCCCCATCTACATGTTATAATGTTAAAACAGCAACAACAACCCAGCGAAAGTAGTAGCTTCAGAGCAGCCTGCAGCAATACATCGGCCTCTTTGACCTAATGGGTTGAACTGGATCCAGGAAGAACTGTTGGAGTCTTTTTGGCTTCTTAAGAATATACTTGCAGAGGAGAGAAGAATCAGGAGGGCGGCAGGAAATGACTGCTATTGGATGAAGGATGTGTGATCTTGCTGGGATGAATAGAGATTATTATTTTTGCGGCTTTTACAGTTGCTGGGAATCACACATATATATGTGTTCTGTAAAACGAAAGGGTTGCTGAAATTTCAGAGGATACATGAGTTTTAGGACTCAAAAAACTAGATACTAGCAAAACTTGAGTCGAGAGCTGCACGTGAACCTTAGAATGCTGTCTCCAATTTAACAAGTGTGGGGAGTGTATTACTTTAAAGATTTTGCAGATCCATACATATGTCATTTAGGAAAACCTTTCTTTCCATTCTCAGTTTCTCCATACCCATGAATATTGCATGGGGGGGGGGGTTGTGTGTGTTTTTTAAGAGCAATGTTGGGCATGGGTTAGAAAGAAATTGGGGTTTTCCCCAACCCTTCAGACCCAGTGGCGATGAAGTCACTGCTTCATAAGATGCTGCAATTCCTTTGAAAACTATTGAGGGCATTGTACTACCTAAACAAAACTGCTCACAATTCCTCCAGTACACCCAGTTTGTTGTTTTTTTTTAAAAATGCTCACAGTTTGTTTGCTGACTGCTTTGTAAAAACAAAACACCAGAGGATCTTTAATGCAGATCAGGTGAGTGTGCAAAGCTGTATTATCTGCATTTTTATCGCTTGTGGCAAAAGCAGTGCTTTTAAAACTGTTGTATGGAGGAGTGCAGGATTGTCAAATAGCATAAGAGAGCCCCCTGCATCACATTGCTAATCATATTATTTTAAGGGGGAAGTTTTAAAATGGAACTTTCCCTTATCCCAAGCTTTGATTTCCACTACAAATACTCAAGGGTGATAATATTGGCATAGTGTACAGAGAGCTGCCATCTGTTGGGAAAGAGAAACAGAATGCTAAAAAATATGCACTTTATAGCTTTACTGCGATGTTTCACCAGAGGGAGCAAAAGGCTCAGACATGCATTGTTTTCCTCCATTTTGGTCTTGGAAGATTGAAGAGTCAGAGTCTGAGTCTTCCCTGCACACTCAGATCTGATTTCTACAATAAGTCTTTTAATGTTCCTTGGGTAGACAAAGGAGTTATTTTTTACAACAAAAACAAACGTCCAGTAGTCATTTTCTAAAACCAGAGCCGAAAGCCACCATCTGGCAACCTTTAACTCTGGCAAGGTGTGAAAAGTACTGTGGAATCAGATTGCTGCATCTGGCTGAGGTTCTGCTGTCAGTCGTACAGAAGGCACCATGTCTCTACAGCAAGCTGACCTCAAGTCCCTTACTTGAAGTGCCTTCCAGGTGCGAATTCCTGAAATAGCAAATTTGCACCCTTTGCTCAACAGCAGCAGCAGTTACAACTGGATTTGCTTTCTTTCTAGTGCATGACCACTTTGATACTGGGAAATGTAAAAAAAGAAAAGAAATAAATGTCAGTGACTTTATAGAGTAGTGTTCTTGTTTCTTTTAAAGTCAAGGGTCTATTGCTTAGGTAACCCTTTTTACTAATTACTTATACAGTGGTGCCCCACAAGACGAATGCCTCGCTAGACGGAAAACCCGCTAGATGAAAGGGTTTTCCGTTTTTCGAGGCGCTTCGCAAGACGAATTTCTCTATGGGCTTGCTTCGCAAGACGAAAACGTCTTGCGAGTCTTGCGATTTTTTTCACTTTCCCCCCCTTTTTCTAAGCCGCTAATAGCCGCTTTGCCGCTAATAGCCACTAAGCCGCTAATAGCGCTAATCCGCTAAGCCGCTAATAGGGTTGCTTTGCAAGACGAAAAAACTGCAAGATGAAGAGACTCGCGGAACGGATTCTTTTCGTCTTGCGAGGCACCACTGTATGCTTGCATCACGCGTGATCACTTCCAGATCTCTTTATGGAGCATTCACCCTTCGCAGCTTGCAGAAAGTTTATGGGGAGGTGTGCTATTTATAGAGCATTTTGATTTGTTTGTGGGGAGGCAGTATGACGTTGTATCGAACAATTGCACTTTCCAGGACATTTCCCCATCACCTTTTTTACTAAAAAAAAAAAAAAAATATCTAGGAGGGATATATTTGTGTAAGAATGCAAAACCCACTTTAATTGCAGAACTTGAGTTTGCCAGTATGCAATTGAAATCCCTCACCCAACACAAAATATTATGGAAGAGGCCTGTATATGTGTGTGCATGTGCATGTAGATCTATATTTTGAGGGTGCCAGTGTTAGAATTTAATCAAAGCTTGGAGTGTTAAACTGGGTGCCAGACACTGAACTCCTGGATTCAGTAAGTGTTAAACTAGAATCCAGGCTAGGGTCCTGATGGGGTAATTGCTTGGGGTGATGAGCCATTAACAAAGCAAGGAGAGGGGGCTCTGTGCCAGAGAAGACAAAGTTTGAAGTAGAGTTTTGGGGCTGTGATGTGACCTAGAGAGTTGAGGTTGCAGGCTGGGAAAGGAACACATACAGAGAGTGTGCCATGGCTGATTTCTGCTAGTATGCAAGGCTATGGGAGAAACAAGACCCCCTTGGGGTGTTAGTGCTATGAACCCCTCCATCATAGGCTCAGGATGTATATATGTGTAAATAAGCCATATATCATACAGACACCATGGTTTCCGCTGTGCCGCATTCCCAAAAGGAAACACGAGCCCCAGGTAAGTGTCTGGAACCTTGCACTGCTTGGAGATTGGGGTGGAGTGCAGATATATGGTTCTGCTCTGCAAGTAAAAGCAAATAACTAGATGTGTAGCAAGATAATACCCTGTGCAGCTGTTGCTTGGCAAAGGAAAGGGGGGGACACATTGGGGTGAGACCAGGAGCAACTCATGTATAGTGCAGCTTAACAGTAATCCTGGAATCGGCTAGATCTGTATAACTGCACACCTAATATTTGGCAGTAGCACCATTAGCCAGGCTAACTTTTGTCCTCAATGTTACATGCAAACTTTCACAAGAGAATGTTTGAGGAGAGGGAAGATACTGTGGGCCATGTTTGTTTTTCAAAGGCTCCCTGCTGTCAGCTACTGCACATGATCCTAAAACAAAAGATTTAAGTAGATCCAAAGGCCCAGAAACAAAAGCTGTAATTAATATCCTAAGCATATGCAAGGAACCATTTTCCAGACCTTGAAGCTGAGCAGTGCATGGTTCAGGGAAGAGCAATGTAAGGCACGGGGTGAAAAGACTGGGGGTTTTTCTTGCTCTTTCAAGCTTTCTGTCCAGAGGCTTCAGGACCATTGGCTTGGATCCTAACTTACTGTGTGAGTGGAACAGAATATATGTTCATGGCGTGGTGCAAGATATGGCATGGCCAGGGGGCTGAGTTGGGAGCTGGGGATGGAAGAATTCACAGAAATAATCCTTCCCCTTATACTTTACAAATTTGCCAAGCATAGGATATTCTTGTAGGTGTAATGGTGCAACCCTGTAACAGAAGTGCAGTTTTAAACTATTATAGGCAGATGTCTACAATAATGAATTAGGATATTTTGAAATGTTCAAGTTGGAATTGTCTAACCTGATCTTTGTTGCCTTTTAGCCTAGCATTCACTAGCACCTAGGAACATTCCCCCGCCCATTCTCCCCCTTTCTCTTTAAACATGTAACAAAATGTTATTGCTATGACTGCCTTCGTTCAGGCTATGTCCTAATTGTGAGCCATGGTGTATCAAGCTGGAGACATGCAAAATTCACAAAGGTGCGATGTAGAATGAATATTTTATTGGTAGTAACAGAATTACATATGTAACTTCCTCCATGGTGTATCTTTCCAAGTCTTTCTCTTGCGCACACACACACACACAATGTTGGCTGTGCACCATAACATCCTTTGAATTGTCTGTAGCAATTACCGTGAAATTAAAACCCAACCCAACAAAAGTTTAGACACAATTCCAAATCGGCAAGCTGCCTGAAATATATATCAAAAGGATCAGGCAAGGTATGTAGGTGAGATGCTAGGCACTTCACAAGAAATCTTAAACTGAAATCGGAGCCTGCACCTCAGGCTAGCAGCGTTTCATCCACAGGAAAGGAGAGGCCTGTTCTAGTTTTCTCCAGTTCAGATTTCAAAAACAACACAAGTTAGCACTGAGCTGCTTCATTCTGGTGGTAGTGAGGAAAATTATCTTCATGCTCCAAGTGTGGTGGGCATCAATTTTATCTTCCTGTTTGCTTATGGAAGATTCAGAGAATCACAGAATTGTAGAATTGGATAGGATCCTCAGCATCATCTAGTCCAACTCCCTACAATGAAGGAATCTTCTGCCCAACATGGGGTTCAAACCCATGACCCTGAGGTCGGGAGTCCGGTGCTCTACTAACTTAGCTATCTCAACTAGATCATGGTTCAAATCCCATGATTTATCACATCAAACAATAAATAACAGCAGATGAAAGTTAATCCAGAGCCCAATCTTAGGAAGATGCATGCAGAGATTCGCTTAAAAGGGGGGGGGGGGTCACGGTGCTTTTTGTTCCTATGTAGGAAGTCTGGCTTTCCTTGTTTTTGCAATTCTCTTGGCAGATATACAGTGGTACCTCAGGTTACAAACTCCACTAACCCACAAGTAGTACCTCGGGTTGAGAACTTTGCCCCAGGATGCGAATGGAAATCGCGCAGCGGCAGCGGGAGGCCCCAATAGCAAAAGCGCTCCTCAGGTTAAGAACGGTTCGGGTTTAGAACGGACTTCTAGAACGAATTAAGTTCGTAACCAGAGGTACCACTGTATTTAAAAGAAAATTGCTTATTGTCTGTCTTGCTCCTCACCACCACCCAAACACTTTGGGGAGGGGCAGTGGCAGTGGCAGTGTTGCTTACATGTTTACCCCATTCCATCTATTTGGCACCTTATTTTTTTGCTCGCTTTTTTGTTTTTCATGGAACACACTCAGTTTTAGCGCACAGTAGAACAGCTCCAAGAGAAGTGAGTTCGTGGCATCTTGTCAAGAGCCAGGGTGGCGTAGTGGTTAATGTGTTGGGATTAGGACCTGGGAGACTGGGGTTCAAATCACCACTGAGCCAGGAAGCTCTCAGTCTAAACTACTTCACAGGGTTGCTGTGAGGGTAAAATGAGGAATTTGTGTATGCCACCTTGAAATCCTTAAGAGAAAATGGGAACTACACATGTAATAATAAAATAATAGAAACCCAGCTAATTGGTACAGGGCAGAGCTAGCTTCTCTCCCCAGACATTCAGAGGCTGAGTTCAAGCTTAGCAAGAAGACTGCACCGTAGCAAATGTAGTTCTATGGAGCTCCACCAGTCAGATATGTATATTGGGATGCAGGCATGAATTGGCATCCTACTTCCAGATCAGGCACAGGGGTCCAGTCCAAGCATAAGAGGACAAGTAATCCCCTAGTGCTAGATCTGAAGGTGCTGCAAGCTGGTCTCTGAGCCTCTCCCCACACCCATGCATTGCCTGGCCCTGGCAGAGTTGTTTTCTGCTGAAAAAGGAAGAAAACAAACTGAAACCAGAAGTTGAGAAATGCAATAGCTTTTTCCTCGTCTGCATAATGTGAGCTGGATCTGGATCTGTGTTATCTGTAGTGGGAAGTGTGGTAGGCAGGGACTCCCCCCTTCCCCCAAATCCAACAAACATTAGCTGTAATTAAAGGCTCGTTTGCATAATCATCTGGCCAAAGTTTCTCCCCGCCGTGGAAAAAGTGTAGGTCTGTGTGCGCACCTTCCTCATGTATGCATGCATGTACATCACTAGAAAGAACTTTGGCCTCCATGACTGAAAGTAATATGGAAAAATCCATAAATTACTTACCTAAAACCAGGTTGGTCACAATGAAGAATATACCACTGTGGTGGTGGTGGTGGTGGTGGTGGTGGTTTAAAAAAACACCTAGCAATTTGTTTGTTTTCTTCCGAAAGGAAGCTGACAAACCATGCTACATATCCAAGAGCAGTTGTCTTGTAATAATTCAGAGTAATGAAGAAGAAAATACGGGAGGGCTTTTGGCACTAATGGGAGGACTAGGGCACCAGATATAAAAGGCACAGTCAGTTTCACAAACCAACCTATGTACTACGTGAGTAACAAGCAAAACAGAGGGGTTCAATAGAAATCTACTTTCTGTCCACAGTGAGAATATCTGGGAGCAAGTTGGTGGCAGAGGTCAATTTACTTTGCCATTTATTTTCTCATAGGCAATATGTTAGCCAAGGATGCTTCTATCAGAGCCTTATTGTCATAAACAGTTTGTAACTAACTAGGTCCAGAAAGCCACTACTAATTGCTAATACTGCTTTGGCATTGGGGCAGTAGATGTTTTCCACAGCATAAACAGAGCATAAAACCTAATATTGTTTGGAATTCAGATCATGACTGTCTATATTATATGGTTGTGCATGGAATTAGGAATTAAGTGCGTGTTGAGATGTACAGGGAGATCAGAACAACATGAGTCTCTTTGGGAAAATGATTCTTGAGTGTGGCATAGATGGGACTATTCAAACTTAAATAAGAGTATAAGGCACTCCTCTTGTTTCAGACAAATTGGGTTTTTTGTTTGTTGTGAGCAGAAGCCTTAGTCATTGTTGCTTATGTAGGAAAAAATGCCACCTTTCGTCCAGTATCAGCCATAAAATGGACTGTGACAGCAATTACATTGTTCTTAGATTTAATTATTTTCAACTGGGCTTATTAACCATTGCCATACTCCTCAAACCAGGTATGCCATAGGCAAGGCTGTCTTCACTTGCGGAAGGTAAAAAAAACGACGGTGAAACAAAACCGAAATGTCAACAGGATCAAGATAAACTTCCGTTCCCAGAATTCTTTTGTGGAAGTCACAACAGTTAAGCTAGTTTCAGACACATTTAAATCTGTAGTGTAGATGTGCTTATTTTAAGCAGAGAAAGGGTACATATATGGCTCTTTACGAATCACCTTAACATTTTATTACTGGTTAAATTGAAACTCTGGGAGCGATCATTTTGTTACGGGAGTAAAAACGCCATGTACAAAGGGACCATTCTTCATTAAGTTGGACATGGCTTTTGAGACCATACAAAAATATCATCACATGTCTATCACAGTCTATAAAACTAAGGTAACCTAAAGAGATATCAAAGCTCAAGTCTACAGTAACTATTAGACTGAAAGCACTACCACGTGGGTATCAAGTGGACTTCCCGTCAGTCGTGGCTTAGTTGGGGAGGCTTGCTAGACTTCTTTCTTCTTGAGTATTAATGGGCCCACATTATCTCCTGTCGACTCATTGTGCTTCTTGTGGGAGCCATCACAGACAGGGAACTGAAAAGAAGGCAGGAGAAAAGCAACTGAATATCTGCACTGATTGTAGGGTGGTAATTATGATTCAGAGAAGCTTTTTCCACAGGAGCCCGGGTCACTCATAACTAGAACAAAGTACATTCGGCATAGATAAAATGGGATGGCAACCCACAAGCTTAAGTACAGGGACAGAAAAAGATCCAGGCTGAGGGACAGTAGTCTAGGCCCAATACCCCAAAATGAAACAATGAATGCCTTAAAATGGTCTCTGTACTTGCTCCATCCTTGACACTGGTTATGAACAATCTAATTTGTTCTAAGTTGCTGCAGGCTACACCTCCCATCATCTCTGGCCAAACTGCCTGATGCTGATGGGAGGGCACAACGCGGCCTACTCCAGCCACTTGTAGCTCAAGCTCATACAAACCTGGAACTGCTGGATCCTTCTGCACTTTACAGAGATTTGGTTCCCGCAAAATCAGGGTGGGTTGGTTCAGGTTTAAAAGCTGCCAGTGTTTATCTCTTTGACATCTGATAGGAGGGCATTCCACAGGGTGGGCGCCACTACTGAGAAGGCCCTCTGCCTGGTTCCCTGTAACTTGGCTTCTCGCAGTGAGGGAACCGCCAGAAGGCCCTCGGCGCTGGACCTCAGCGTCTGGGCAGAACGATGGGGGTGGAGACACTGCTTCAGGTATACTGGAAATCACAGTAACCTTGAAGCCACATCTCAAAGCAATAAAATGACTCACCGTTTTTGAGCGCCAGCACCTGCAATACACTGCCTTTGTGAGACAAAGGTCCTCAATGTTGATTTCGTTCACTACTTTGGGGTTCTCCTTCTGGATCTTGAGATTGATCAAGCTATCCTTCTGCTGCTTCTTCTTGGGGAGGAATGGACGAATAGCAAGGTATCCGAGCAGAGCAAGGACACCCAGGAAAGGCAATAACCGCAGCCATTCTGAAACTAAGCACATACCACACACATTAATGTTATAGAAGGGTGCTCAGCAGCATCAAGTTCCAGCATCAACTGCTATCAACACAGTGCTTTATTATAGAGTGCTTACATTCTAAGAGCCTCTGCATTTTGACTTGACCCCATGGCAGCCACAACACGTAGTGTAAGACATTGCTGAATTCTGGTTGCTAGGGCAGAGCAGCAATTGCATCTCAAGAGCAATGGCAGTAGCATGAAAACTCTTTAAGAATGTAAGAAGATCCTGCTGCATCAGATAAACAGCCCATCTAGTCCAGCATCCTGTTCTCTCAGTGGTCAGCCAGATGCCTATGGAAAGCTATAACAGCAACTCTCCATGCCATGTGCTAGGACATTGGCATGCCATAAGGCCATGGTGATGGTAGATAATTATTTGGAGGCACCTCTGTGTGACATTAGTCAATGTGTTCTCACTCCCTTCATTTCAATGCTGGCAACATTCTACGCCGCCAGCAGTGACAGTATGTGACTGTCCTTGCCTGACTTCCCAAAACTGATGGTTGCTATGTTATACTTTCTGTCTTTATGTTTCTGAGTGCAATTCAAAGTGTTGGTGCTGACCTTTAAAGCCCTAAACAGCCTTGGTCCAGTATACCTGAAGGAGCGTCTCCACCCCCATCATTCAGCCTGGACACTGAGGTCCAGGTCTGAGGGCCTTCTGGCAGTTCCCTCACTGTGAGAAGTGAGATTACAGGGAACCAGGCAGAGGGCCTTCTCGGTAGTGGCACCCGCCCTGTGGAATGCCCTCCCATCAGATGTCAAGGAAATAAACAACTACATGACTTTTAGAAAACATCTGAAAGCAACCCTGTTTAGGGAAGTTGTTAATGTTTGATCGTGTTTTTAATATTCTATTGGGAGCTGCCCAGAGTGGCTGGGGAAACCCAGCCAGATGGGCAGAGTATTATTATTATTATTATTATTAATAATAATAATAATAATAATAGCAATCCCACCAAATCATATTAGACAGTATTGCCTGTCCTCACAATGAGGAATATCCATATCATCAACACAAGGAAGAGCAGATGAAATTATGAGGTAGTTAAAAAGTTTGCTTTGGATTAATTACCATGTCATGGCCAGCTTTCCTTGCCCTTTGCCTTCTGACTACTATACAGCCAAATTAGTGAAATAATTCAGAGGCACTTAAAAAAAATAAAGCTCACAGGAGCACACTCTTGTCCCCATGCACAAAAAGGGGATTAAATTGAGGCAGATATAAATGAGTTAGTGTACAATTAAAAACACAGGACACAATTCCCCAGCTTCACTGAAATAAATGGAAGAGGCTCAGCAGGATTTAGGCAAAAGATGCTGATAAAGTATTGGGGCTTACGCGTATTTTTACCCAGGCAGCAATAATATTAATACTGTACTTCTTTATAAGAAGCTGCCTTACACAAAGTCAGATCTTTGGTCAATCAGACTCAGTACTGTTGACAATGATTCCAAATTCTCCAGTGTTTCAGGACAGGAGCATATCCCAGGCATACCTGGAGGTGCTAGGAATTTAACCTGGGGCATTCTCCAATCCAAACATGTGCTCCGTCACTGGGCTATGGCCCACTGAGTGGATATATTTGCAAAAGGTTGTGTAATCCTGCCGAATTGAGCTCCCCAAGAATTTTCAGCTCTGCAAATTTTCTTGCACTATACATTTAAAGCGCTATCATGCTCCTTTAAACCAGACAGAGGGCCTTCTCTGTAGTGGCGCCCGCCCTGTGGAACGCCCTCCCTTCAGATGTGAAAGAAATAAGCAGCTATCTTATCTTTAAAAGACATCTGAAGGCAGCCCTGTTTAGGGAAGTTTTTAATATTTAATGCTGTATTGTTTTTAACACTTCATTGTGAGCCGCCCAGAGTAGCTGGGGAAACTCAGCCAGATGGGCGGGGTATAAATAATAAATTATTATAGTCATGGCTTCCCCCAGAAGAATTGTGGGAAATGCAGTTTGCTAAGGATGCTGGGAGCTCATAGGAGACCCCAGGCCCCTGCCAGCGCCACAATTTTCCAGAGTGGTTTAACAATAAATCCATTTTCACAGGGCACTCTGTGCTGCTTTAAATACATGGTGCAGATGGGAGCCTCTGTACTTGAGGGTATGAAAAATTCACTTCCTGGGTGGGTAGAACAGGATTCCTTACCTAACTAAATCTTTAATAAGAAAGGCAAGACACAAATGCAAAGCTCTTAGCACTACGCAGGGTAACCACAGGTAGTCCAAATGGCAAGTCAAGCTGACCTGAACAAGGACAGAGACAACCGGCGGTTCCCATGGAAGCGTATTCAAATACAGGCAAATCAAAGCTACACTGAGCCACCAAGCACTGCCTATGAGTGGGGGCGAACCCGCTTTGACCCACTCAGGCCTCCGCCTACCCAATACCCAATTTCTTTAGGCCATTTATACAGCATTTAATCTCAGTTGTCCCTATGTTGGTAGATCCCAAGCTTTTTAAGGCCACAGCCCCCACCCCACCTCTGGTTCCGTAAACCCATCCCCGCTTCCCCCTCCCCGATAAAAAGCATTGTTCAGAATAGCAGATTGCACGGCCCACCATGGAATACCAAAAAAGTCAGAATGCTAATAATTAATGGCAAAACCCAATCAAAACAATTTAGTTCAATTAATTCAACCAAACTGGTGAACTGGATCTGGCCCCTTGCCTTTTTAACACACACACACACACACACACACACACACAGAGAGAGAGAGAGAGAGAGAGAGAGAGAGAGAGAGAGAGAGATTATCCAGCTGCTCCCAGGGAGCGGAACAGCACAATTTGCAAACCCTACATTGATCTGATTGTTCACATGCCTAGGAGAGAAAGGAAGACTCCCCTGCCAGCTCAAGGGGTTCCAAACAGCTGCTTTCCTGACTAAGCAATGCTTCTGACAAACTGGAGAGAAGATGTAGAAAACAACTGTCAAGTGCACCAGGGCCTCTGAATGTTACGTTCTTTGAACAGGCTACCTGCACCAAGCATGCTTCCCAAGAGCTTATGAAGATGCTACACGGACCAGAAAACCACCAGTCTTTTCATACTGAACTTTGCACGCGGCAGCCGGCCCTAGCATTTGGCAGAATGAGGCAGCCGCCTCAGGTGGCAGATTAAGGTGAGAGGGCAGCAGGGGTGAAGTGCAAGAAAACTGAGTAATGTGTGCTACACAGCTTGCCCTGCAGTCCCTGAGCAACTCTGGTGTGGTGGAGAACGTTGTCGTGTCACCAGTGGTGAAGTACAGTGGTACCTCTGGATACGAACGGGATCCTTTCTGGAGCCCCGTTCACATCCTGAAGCGAATGCAACCTGCTTGCACAGGTCACAATTCGCCGCTTCTGCGTATGCGCGTGACGTCATTTTGAGCGTCTGCGTATGCACGAGCAGCGAAACCCAGAAGTAACGCATTGTGTTACTTCCGGGTCGCTGCAGAGCACAAGCCGAAAGCGCTCAACCTGAAGCAACTTGAACCCGAGGTATGACTGTAAAACGGTAACTGGAAATTTGTAGGCGGGGAGAGAGATTTGTCATTTGCTCCAGGCAGCAAAATGTCTTGGGCTGGCTCTGGTCCATGCTTTCCTAATTTTTCTTTCAGCCATGGGAAGGACTTGCAAAAGCACACAGCATCTCATATGTGGACAGAAATTAGAAGCACTTCTGATGTATTGAGTGTTGAGAATGCAAAATAGTAAGCAGCTAAAGAATGGTAATGCAGTTAATTCTGCATGGCTATTTATACTGTGAAACTTTATCTTTCACACCCATGTTTCCTGTTTATACACCTTTTTTGAAGTATAGCATTTGCACCGATATACCTATATAAAAGAAAACATGGGTGACAATTTTTACATGAGCAAATTCGCTCAGGTGGCAATCCTGGACACACATACCTGAAAAGGTGCAATTGAACTAAACGAGGCTTACTTCAGAGTAAGCATGCATAGGACTGCACTGTAGGGTGCATAAGCTCAAACTTAGTATGTATTTGCCTGGTACAAAGATACATATTGACCCATTTCATCTTATTTTACATTTCAACAAAATCCCCCTTTAAACTGCCAAAATGGGAGAGGAAAAAATAAAAGGATCTTGCTTTGTTTTATAGTGAAAGACAAAAACAGAAAGGGTAATGTGATATAGCAGAAAGGAAATGGTAGGGTTTGGTGTTGTATTTTTTTTAAAAAAAAATCCTGGATAGCTGAACAGCAGAGTCACACATGGAGACAAACAGATCACTTTTTTCAACTTCACTTTATAACATACAGCTTGCTCTTGAAATGCGGTGCGAGAGCATAAATCATCACGAAAGTTTTGCCTAATGACAGATTTATTCGCTTGCTACTCTTTTATTGGCCTCTGGATTGAAAGACTTGACTCAGTGCATTCTGCCTTGTAATATAACAAAAATAAATTTTAAAAAGTCCAGCTAAGTCCCCCTCCCCAAATAAAATGACGAGTGTGGGGGAATCTGATGACCTCCAGATGTTACGGAGATCCAGTCAGCATTTCCAAGGGCCAAAGAAGATTGCAGTTTTACTCCAGCAACATGGGGGGGGGGCGCGGAGAGACAGCTTTCTCTTCTCTGCTTTAAATGATTCCCTTTCCAATACTCCTGTATCAAGGAGAAAACAAAAACCCTGAGTTTCCTCACAGGAAGATGTAGCAATTTATGGTCAGCAACACTATGCCAGACATTTTGGGAGTCCATTGTGGACCCCACTTGTAATACATCCGTACCTTGAAAGTCGGACAGAATCCAAAACATTCCAAAATGTTCAAAAACCAAATCATAGCTTCTGATTGGATGCAGGAAGCCCCTGCAGCCAATCAGAAGCTGCGGAAGCCCCATCAGACGTCCTGGTTCCAAAAGAATGTTCACAAACCGGAACACTCACTTCTGGGTTTGCGGCATTCGGGAGCCAAAACGTCCGAGTTCCAGGGCATTCAGGATCCAAGGTACGCCTGTACATTCTAATAAATTAATAATAATAATAATAATAATAATAATAATAATAATAAATAATTTATTATTTATTACCCCGCCCATCTGGCTGGGTTTCCCCAGCCACTCTGGGTGGCTTCCAACAGAACACTAAAATACAATAACCTATTAAATATTAAAAGCTTCCCTAAACAGGGCTGCCTTCAGATGTCTTCTAAAAGTTTGGTAGTTATTTTTCTCTTTGACATCTGGTGGGAGGGTGTTCCACAGGACGGGTGCCACTACCTCTGCCTGGTTCCCTGTAACTTGGCTTCTCGTAGCGAGGGAACCACCAGAAGGCCCTCAGTGCTGGACCTCAGTGTCCGGGCAGAACGATGGAGGTAGAGACACTCCTTCAGGTATACTGAATGAGATAAGTGCTTTGTTCTAGGCCGAGCTGCACTTGCTGGAACAGGTTTGTAGTCTTGGGATGTTCTGGATTCAAACCTGTAACTGGTGTCCCTAGACCAGGGTTTCCCAAACTTGAGTCTCCAGCTGTTTTTGGACTACAGTTCCCATCATCCCTGACCACTGGTCCTGCTAGCCTGGGGAGTTCCTATGGCATCTCTCAGCCAGGTACTGAGCAGGGCAATACCTGCATCAAATCACATGCCCTGTTCGACCCTAAAAACTGCAGAATGGGGAATAACTTAGTTGCCCTGAACATATCATGACCTATGTAATTTTCTCCTCCTAGGTTAAATAGTCTAAGAGAGGTGCTACCGAAGATGTTATTCTTGTTTCAAACAGTTCCAGTAATCAAAGGGGCAGCGATTTTTAAAAATTGGCAACGAGAAATTTCAAGGTATATCTGGCAGGGTAAGAAGCCGAGGATAAAATTTAAGATATTGACGGACGCAAAAGGAAGAGGAGGTTTCGCCCTGCCAGACTTGAAATTGTATTACGAAGCATCTTGCCTTTGTTGGTTGAAGGAATGGATGAAATTAGAAGACACGGATGTGTTAGATCTTGAAGGTTTTGATAATAGATTCGGGTGGCATGCGTATTTGTGGTATGACAAGAGACGAATACATAAAGGTTTTGAAAATCACATTATAAGAAGGTATTTGACTGAAGTGTGGGAAAGATATAAAAACTTTTGGAACAAAAAACTCCATATTGGTTGTCGCCGTTGGAGGCGATAAGTGTGAAGAAAGTCAATATGACAGGGGGTTGGGGGACATATGAGAAGTTAATGTGTAAAAGTGTAGGAAAATGGAAAATGAGACCATTTGAAGAAGTTAAGGACTATGTGAATGACTGGCTGCATTATTTTCAAATTAATGAGATGTTTAGAAAAGATTTAAATCAGAGGGGTTTTGCTGACAAAGAATCAAAATTTCAGACATTGAATAATGATTATAAGAATTTAGCAAAAATGTATAAGATATTACTGGAATGGTGTATGAAGGATGAGGAGGTAAAATCAGTTATGATCGACTGGGCCAAAGATATAGGGCATAATATACAAATGGAGGATTGGGAAAGACTTTGGAAAGAAGGTTTAAGATTCACTGCATGCACAGTTATAAAAGAAAATGTTATGAAAATGATGTACCGATGGTATGTAACAGCTGTGAAGTTAGCAAAAATGTATAAGATAAGTAACAAATGTTGGAAATGTAAAGAAAAAGAAGGTACCTTTTTTCATATGTGGTGGGAATGTAAGAAGGTAAAATGCTTTTGGGAAATGATTTATAATGAATTGAAGAAAATGTTGAAAAATACATTTGTTAAGAAACCAGAAGCATTTTTACTAGGCATTACAGGTAATGAGATAAATAAAAATTAAAAGAAGTTATTTTTATATGCAGTGACAGCAGCAAGAATATTGATGGCCCAGAAATGGAAACAGGAGGAATTACCTACGATAGAAGAATGGAGAACTAAAATGATGGATTATGCAGAACTGGACAGAATGACAGGAAGGATCCGGAATCGACGAGATCAAAGGTTTACAGAAGATTGGGAAAAGTTTATCCAATATATGCAAAAACGTTTGTAAGCTTTAAGGAAGCTCTGTGAGCGGAATGGGTTAAAAGGGCAGAAATGTGTAAAAGGTAACAAAAGGAAGGAATGGCAGACAAATTGGGGGAAGTCAAAAAAGAGAAGTAAGATGTAATTAAGATGTATGGAATGTATAAATTTGTTTTTGTATTTGAAAACTAATAAAAATATAATATATATTTTTTAAAAATAGTCTAAGAGAGGCTAGATAAAGCAGGCGGCTGGACTGGGGAGACCCCCTTTGATCCTAGCCAGACTGCATTGTTAGCTCAGGCTCTGGGTTAACAAGGGCTTCAGATTTTTACCTTGGGCCACTGGAAACATTAACCACCCTGATTGCTTTGTGGTAATAAGCAGGCCCTTGGAACATAAGAGCAATTCTGAGTGAAAAAGGTAAAGAAATAGGTATCTCTGAAAACTGCTTTTTTAAAGAAAAGAGTGAAATAAAAAATTGGCATCTAGAGCACAGCTATTAACTGGGCAGATGAGGGCATTCCATTTCCATCCCTGCACAGCATCATATACCACCACCCGCCCCTCCAAAAAACAAAACAGGACAATTGGAAACTAGTTAAGTGATCAGAATTTCATGTCGACAACACCTGCACAGCGTGATAACGGAGGCAATCAGATAAAGACGGACTCCAATGAAAGATCAGAACTGAGCCACAAGACATTTAAGTGGGAAGACTGTCGAACAATGGTTAGCGTGGAAACTTCCAAGTTAAGAGCATATTAATAAAATGGAGAGAATACAGCAAACAAAGGGTACCATTATCTAGCAACTGTATAGTTGCAGACTAGTACTTTCTGGCTAGGTTCACAGAAGCAAATGAGCATTATGACAGACTTAGAAAGCAATCCAATATGCACGTCCAGGTTTTATGCAGATTCAAAAGCTACTGCCTGAACTCTGAGGCTGGTGCCGAGTACAGTGGTACCTCGGGATGCGAACAGGATCTGTTCCGGAGCCCCGTTCGCATCCTGAATGGAATGCAAGATGCGACGGCGCGTCTGCACATGCCACGTTTTGGTGCTTCTGCACACGCGTGTGACGTCATTTTGATGGTCTGTGCATGCGCGCGCAGTGAAACCCGGAAGTAACAAGCTCTGTTACTTCCAGGTCACCGCAGAGCACAACCCGAATTTGCCTAACCCGAAGCGTATTCATCCTGAGGTACGACTGTACTATCTTACAAAGCACTTCGTTGCAACAGTCTGATGGACCTGGTGATGTTGCTACAAAGTGATGTGCACTTTGCAACCTCCCAAAATAGGATGGCAGGGAATGATGAAACATTATCTTTCATCTTGCTACAGGTAGGTAGGTAGCTGTGTTGATCTGCTGTAGTCGAAACAAAATAAAATAAATAAAACAAGATAAAATAAAATAAAAATTCCTTCCAGTAGCACCTTAGAGACCAACTAGGTTAGTTATTGATATGAGCTTTCGTGTGCATGCCAAGAAAAAAATTAAGAGGATCTTACACATATACATCCCACACCCTTTTAATAGGCCTATGGAAACTGCAGTGATGGTACCCTACCAAAGGTACCTGACTATGTTTTTGGGGATCACCAGTGAACCCCCGTTTCATAATTTCGTTACCAAGTTTTGCTTGGCTGGCTAGCACTGGAGTCAGAGACCGAATATTGAATTAGCAGTGCAATCCTATATCTCTCTGTTTGGTGAAAAGTACCGTATTTTTTGCCCCATAGGGCGCACCGGCCCATAGGGCGCACCTAGTTTTTTTTGGGGGGGGGGATAAAGAAAAAAAAAAATCCCCCCCCCCAGGCGCGGGGCTGGGGAAGCCCAAGCTTCCCCCGACCCCAGCCCCCAGAACAGGCTGCTATCCGCAAGCCTAGGGAGCCCGGCGGGATGTCGCGCCAGACTCCCCAGGCTTGCGGATATCTGCCCGAAGCCAGGGGCACGCTACTCAGTGCGCCCCGGGCTTCGGGATACAGGCAGCTCTCCGGAAGTCTTGGGAGACCGGTGGGAACTCCCGCGGGCTCCCAAGGCTTGCGGATAGCTTCCTGAAGCCTGGAGAGCGAGAGGGGTCGGTGCGCACCGACCCCTCTCGCTCTCCAGGCTTCAGCGAAAGCCTGCATTCGCCCCATAGGACGCATTTTTGGAGGGGGAAAAGTGCGTCCTATAGGGCAAAAAATACGGTAAGTCCCATATAGGCTATAGGAAGTGCAATATAGGATTATAGCCTCAGCCAGGGTGGTCCAACATGCATCCTGAGGGCCACATATGGCCCTCAAGGCCTTTTTTTGGTGACCCTTGGCAACATTTGACACTCTGGCCCCTTCAGCCCTCACCCTGTCTTCCCAAAGCCAGGTAAGCGAGGTGCTGGGCTTTGGGAAAGAGGCGTGAGGGCTCTGACAGGGCCCTAGAGTCCTCTATCCTCTTTCCCAAAGCCTAGTTAGCACTTTTCCAGCTATGGGAAGAAAGTAGGTTTCTAGGACCTTGGCCAGAGCCTCCCACCTCCTTCCCAAACCCCATTAACTTGCTTATCTGGCTCTGGCCTGGCTCTCTCCCCCACGACAAGGCAGTGTGCAGCCCACAGGTTCCATGTAAAAGTACTCTTGCAGCTCACTTGGTATGAAAAGTTGGACCATGAACCTTTTGCCTGGCCTAGCAAGTCAATTAGCAACTTAAGGCAAATACAGACAAGAAAGTGGAAGGACTGTGGTTTTAGTGCTTTGTCTGCAAAGTGTCAGAACTTTGCACAACATCTTCACAGGGAGTCAGATCTAAGTTTTCCTGACTCCAGTCGCAGACACACTGCAGAGAACAGATAAACTCTCTAGCTGTAAGGCCACCAGTTTAATCAATTATACCGACCTTAAAAAGCACAGTCATCATGAGGCTGAAGTGTATGTTACAGCAGAATTACTGGGGATAACAACAGGAACTGAAAGAAGGAAGACATCTCAACTGGAATGCAATGCTGAATTACTGGCAAATTCTTTACTTAGTGCTGTTTCACCATTTTTGTATCAGCAGTATTTCGGGGAAATTATTATCTCTTGGGGATGTCCAAAAGTTCCTTCTGTTGAAACCAAGCACCAATTTCCAAGGGTTAAAAAAAGAAAAAAATGTACTATGGAACCAGATCATGGTTAAAACTGAGTTTCTCATGAAAAGTTTGTGCCGCATAATTTCTCTGATACTTTGCTGTGTAAGCCTCATGAGACATGATGTGAGCCACGGGGAAAGCACTCACCTGTGAAAGGGCTCCGTGTGCCTGCTGTCCAGTTTAAACATGCTTTTCCTATATGCAGGACTACACTCGTGCAACGTTAGTATGCCAATGGCGTATCTAATGAAATGCAGAAACGAAATGCTGCTTGAATATGACCAGCACACATAGTAGGCATATTTAAAAGGAGATGTAAGCCACACAGAACTCTTACATTTATCTGTAAGTGCATCCAGTTGGATCGCTGGCCACAAAAGCTTATGCCATGATAAACGTGTTGTTCTTTAAAGGTGCCACAAGACTCTTTGATGGATTCTGCTGCAAGTGACTCATGTGGGTACCGCCTTGGAAATTGCTTTTCCTGCAGCTCACATCATCTCTAAATCAAGCTATGGTCATGGTAGGGCAGTCCTGTATTTTCAAACTACTGTACTTCTGCTCCAGTCAATCTCCGTATCACCATGTTATCCTTAAGGCAGGGACATCTCTGGGCAAAGCATGGAGTTACTATTCACTGTCATGCTCTACTGAGATGAGGATTGAAGGACAGCTATCGAGCTATTGCTCTTGGAAAAGAGAGTGAAACTGGTATAATTTGGAGCCAAAGCACATAGTTACGCTGACCACAGGGGCACTGGCAATAATGAGTTCTGAGAAGTGTGATTAGAGGCACCTCAATATAGTTAACTGAGACTAGGCATTTTGATCATATTATGCCATTAGCTGCAATGGCTGCCAGTCTGCATGTGGGCCCAATCTAAAGTGCTCATCTTGACCTTTAAATCCCTTAAAGCAGGCATATCGAACAGGTAGATTGTGATCTACCCGTAGATCACTGGCCGTCTGTGGTAGATCACTGGCTCCCCCCGAAGAAGCTCAACAACTTTGGCTCCACTAAAAAAAGCTCAACCCCAAAAATGTGGCTTTCCTCCTCCCGAAAAGAAGCTCAACAGCTTTGACCTGAACCCCCCAAAAGGGGGTAGATCACTGCAGTTTTTAACTCTGTGAGTAGATCGCAATCTCTTGGGAGTCGGCCATCCCTGCCTTAAAGCTTTGCCTGAAAGAGCTGACCTGCCTGAAACTTATGAGATTCTGTCCCATGTGTTCCTGCAAACTGAAGTGAAGGGAGTGTCTACTAGGAAGAGGGTCTTCTCTGTGGGAGATTTGCAGTCAAACCTAACAATGCTAGTTAGTATGTGAAGGGGTTAAGGACCGCTGAGTTCTAAATTAGTAGAGTGGGCTCAGTGATGTCACATCCGCTCTTCTCCAAAGAGGAAGCAGTGCTTGTTTCCTGTTCCTTACTCTCTCACACACATGCTGCATGGGATGGAGGCAGACGTGCCTTAACTTAGCTCTCTGTGGCTGCTTTGTTGTTGTTATCTAAGAGCATTTACCTGCAGTTTATCGTTGCTACCATCCCTGTTCCCATAGCCAACAGGGTCACCTCACTATGCTGGCACCATAGCTGCAAGCACTCTAGCTGGGTTGGCTCTTCAGCAGGCCAGGCATCCCAGTCAGTGACAGGCCCTGTTGTTTGTAGCTGAGCTTCGGCAGATATCCAGGGAGGCCAACCAAGAACTGAATGGTGGTCAGAAACAGCCAGACTGGTGTACAGTGGTACCTCTAGTTACGAACTTAATTCGTTCTGGAGGTCCGTTCTTAACCTGAAACTGTTCTTAACTAGAGGCGTGCTTTCACTAATAGGGCCTCCCGCTGCCACTGTGCTGCTGGCACACAATTTCTGTTCTCATCCTGTGGCAAAGTTCTCAACTTGAGGTAACTCTTCCAGGTTAGCGGAGTTTGTAACCTGAGGTGTTTGTAACTCGAGGTACCACTGTAGTGGCTAGTGTGCTGGACTAGGACCTGGGAGACCAGGGTTCAAATCCTCATTTGGTCATGAAGCTCACTGGGTGACCTTTGGCCAGTCACAACCTCTCAAGCTAACCTACCTCAAACGGCTGTAATGAGGATAAAATGGAGAGGAGAAGGAAAACCATGTATACCACACCATGAAAGTTGGGGTAGAAACGTAGTAGTAGCAATAACAATACAGTGGACGCTCAGGTTGCGAACATGATCCATGCAGGATGCGCATTCACAACCTGCAGTGGCGCATCTGCACACGTGCGGGTTGCGATTCAGCACTTCTGCGCATGCGCGACCGCCGAAACCCAAAAGTAACCCATTCTGGTACTTCCGGGTTTCGGCGGGTGCATAAGCCGAAAAAACGCAACCTGGAGTGGCTGTAACCCAAGGTATGACTGCAATTAGTAGCAGTTGTAGTAGATAGAGAGTAACAAATGGTGCAATTCAGGAAAAATGATGGCTCTGACGATGCTCCACTGAATTTGCGAATTCATACAATACCAGACAGCTTACAACAAAATATTGAAAACGGAAGATATAATAATGGTTTTAAAATGACAAAAGTAAAAAAAGGGCAGTCAAAATGTCCACACACAAGTACATGGTGTTTTATGAAGAGGCAATGTAAAAGTCCCTCAAGCGTTCCAAACTGACGAATGATATTACAGGAGTGACTCTGTAGCTCAAGTCAGGATGGGCATGCAAAACAACATTCCCTGTTTACTCAAGGCCTTCCGCCCACCCTGCAGCCTTCGAGTTGTGCCCAGCCCGATGAACTGGTTTTAACCCCATTAGCCATGTACAGCCTTTACAGCTGCTCTATTCATGCAACCTGAAGCCTATTTATTTTCCAGAACCTTTAGATTTATTAGCTAGTTCAACCTGCAAATTGTTCATAGCCGGAGGGGAGATGTAAAAACATTGGAGATAACAGGGAAACTGCTGTACGTCGACTTAGAAAAATTCCTCTGACTTACAAAGGCTCCAACTTTGTGGGGAGGTTTTAGTGAGCAAAATAAGAGGATTAAAAAATATATATCACACAATTTTAGGTGGCCAAATTCACATTTCCGTGGTTGCATCTGTAAAATAGGCTTGGGGAGCCAGATGTAGGGATTAGCTTCTCTGGTGACAAGGAGCAGATGTAGCAACAGAGAGAGGATAAGGCATTTGCTCTCCTCTCCAAAGGGAGAAATACAGTAACAACTTTCACTGTGGTGATTGTCTGAAATTGTTGCAAGCTCTAAGCACCTGCCGGATCAGGCCAATGGCCCATCTAGTCCAGCATCCTGTTCTCACAGTGGCCAAACAGATGTCTGTGGGAAGGCTGCAGGAAGGGCCTGAGCGCAACAGCACTCTCCCCACTTCTGATTCCCAGAAACTGGCGTTCAGAGGCATACAACAAAACACCACCACCACAAACTGGCTTATAAGTATAAAACCAAATTTACTAGAATAATAGCTAGAATAGAGATAGACTTGTAACCATTCAAACAACAAACATACTAAGGTGCCATGCGCAAGACAAAGCCTGGAGATACTGTAAACATGGAGTGGATAAATGCACCGTTCAACAAGTAGCGTAAGTCCAATCACAGAAGGGCAACCCTGTGCCACCATAACGGCAAGAGTAGTACACTGGAGAATATGAAAAAGTTTTCCAAAGCTGTTTTTCAAAGATTGAACTGGATGAGATGTTCTTCAGTGGGTCTTGAGTTGGAAACACAAAGCCATATGCATGGATCAGTCACAGGAAGGCAAATCAGAGCCACTGCCCTGGTGAGAATAACGCAACAAGCGGGCAAAAGGAGACCTGTTCTCCGGATATATTACAGGTTTCGCTACATGCTTCATCAGTCCGAAAAGCCAGTCATACAAAACAGTTTGCTCAGGATAAAGAAAGTATGCTACCCTTGCCATTGTGGCAGCACGGGGTTGCCGTTCTGTGATTGGACTTACGCTACTTGTGGAACAGTTCATTTATCCTGTCTGTATAACATTTACTGTGCATGTAACTTCTTAAGATACAGTTGTACACTCCATGTTTACAGTATCTCCAGGCTTTGTCTTGCACATGGCACCTTAGGATGTTTGTTGTTTGAATGGTTACAAGTCTATCTCTATTCTAGTTTATTATTCTAGTAAATTTGGTTTTATACTTATAAGCCAGTTTGTGGTAGTGTTATTTTGTTGCATTATTATTATATTCACCACATTTGATACTTGGTGTATATACTATACTGTTCAGAGGCATACTCCATCTCCTCTTCTCAAAGCACAGGCCTCTGAAGGTGAGAAACAAGAGAGAAAGCGCTGTCACATGACACTGAAAGCTTGCCCTATACTGAACCATGTGCAGAGGAGGGTGACTAAGATGATTAAGGGTCTGGAAACCCAGACTTAGGAGGAACCGTTGAGGAAGCTGGGCATGTTTAGCCTGGAGAAGAGGAGACGGGGAGGAGATATAATAGCCATCTCCAAACATCTGAAGGAAGGGCTGTCACGCGGAAGACTTGTTTCTGCTGCTCCAATGGATTCCAACTAAAACAAAGGCAATTCCGACTAAACATGAGGAATAACTTTCTGACGGCAAGAGCTCTTTAACAGTGGAACAGACTACCGCGGTAGGTGGTGAACTCTCTCTCGTTGGAGGTATTTAAACAGAGTTGGGATGGCCATCTGTCAGACACTGTTTAGCTGTGAATCTTGCATTGCAGGGCGATAGACTAGATGACGCTCATGGGGCCATTCCAACTCCACAATTCTAAACAAACCATTGATCTCTTGGTTCCGCAACTGGATATTCCAGCTCCACAATCTGGCTGGTAGCAGTGCTCCAAAACTGATGAGGCCTTTCCCAAGTCTGCTTTCTGAAATCCTTCACTACAGAACTCACACACAAAGCTTACACTCTACTATTAAGTTATCTCTACCACTAAGTGATGACCCTTACAGGCGGGCCGATTAAAACTATAATTTTATCCTCTTCCAGAGGAGCAGTCATGTTAAGCTTTAGTAGCGAGAACGACCAAGAGTCCTGTGGCACACCAGCAAATTTATTGTGGCATAGGTTTTCACGGACTATTGTGTTATTTATTTATCTAGACAATTTATAAACCACTTGTTCAAAAAAAAATTATCCAAGCAATGTACAAGTTCAGTGATAAAACATGAGTAAAATACACAAACCATGTTAAAAACAAGTATAATTTTTAAACATCCTTTTAAAAACACACCAAATATAAACTTAGTAAAATGATTGAAACAAATGTAACTAAATCATGTGTCTGGATTAGGCTTGCCAAAACAGAAGTTTTCAGTATGTGTTCATAACAGTATAGTGAAGGTGCCTGCCTTCTAATATCACTAAACAGGGAGTTCCAGAGTACAGGTGCTGCCACACTAATACTCCTTGCATACTATAGGCCACTTCATCCAATAAAGCTTATGCCACAATGAACTTGTCAAGCATTAAGGTGTTGGCTCTGCTGTTACAAGCCAGCTCCATGAGGTCTCCTCTGCCCTCAACTGTCATCTGGGGCGCAGCCATTAGAGTTCCTCAGTAGGAGAGATAGGAAGCAGGGCTCATTTCATCAGCTTTGCTGGAGCCCCAGCTCCATCAAGCACCTATTGCCCCTGGACATTAAGAGGACAACTGTTTAGAAATTGGTCCCTGAGTTTTTCTATTTTCCACTTCCCTCCCTGTCCCTTTTCCCTTGTGTGTTGTTGTTTTCAGATTGTAAGTCTGCAGGTAGGGATTGTCTTGTTTTGGCTGAAGAACAGGGTACTAATACTCCAAATAATAATCACGTGAAGCAACTGTACTGCATATTAATTTAGAAATATTCCTACATGCATACATAACTGCTTTCATGTTTTCAGCTCCTCAGATTTGTTGCGTTAAGACACACATGTTGGAAAAAGTTTTTTAAAAAACACCCACTGATTTTTTTACCACCATGACTAGGAACACAAAAGGATAATGAGTTTCAAGGGGTTACTGTTTTGAATTAAACAATATTGTATGTACACAATAAGGGCATTTTCATACAGAATATAATGTGACACGTATGTGCTGCACAGTCCTAAACAGGACTTAAGTGAGCCTAGGCCCACTGAAATAATTTGGCCTTGGTGTGCCTAACTTTGCACAGGATTGCAGCCTTACTTCAGAGCAAGTTCCATTGGACAGAACCTTTTATGTAAACAGACCTGTGTGTGTGTGTGTGTGTGTGTGTACACGCGTGCGTGCGCATACATACCCTGTATCACTATATTAAGTAAACTAACATGAATTAGAGACAGGTCTCCTCTTCTGGGGAGTTTTCTATTCCTCATGACCATCATTCAAACATGCATGCAAACAGCAGAAAGTAAAAGAACCCACCCCTTAAGTCAAAAAGCCTCTGAAGTCCTAAAGGAGAGCAAAAGGGGGGACAGGGACTATAGGACCAGCCCAAGACATTTTGGTGCCTGAGGAGAAGGCAAGATGGCCGTGCCATTTGATGCACAAAAGCCCACCAGAATCGAAATGGAATCTTCAACATCAACATCAGAGAGCAGCCAGCAAATTCCTCTATCCTGCAACACCTCACCACCACAACCACCAATTCCCTCAAAAGCACTTGCTGTCTGAGGCTCAGGGCCAGACCATTTTGGCACCTGAGGCGAACCCCAAAATGGTGCAAGGGAAGGAAGAGCTACACCAGGAGCAAGGGGGGGGGAGGAAGATTAACATCGGAATCTGCTGCCCTTTTGGATCCTGTCATGTGAGGTGGTTGCCTTTCCTGGCCTCAAAACTACAGAATCGTAGAGTTTTGGAAGGGAGGAAGGGACCCTGAGGGTCATCTAGTCCAACCCCCTGCAATGCAAGAATCTCAACATGGCATGGGTGGGCAAGCCTAGCTCTTGTCTCACGAAAGGGCCAGTCCTGGAAAGCACTATTTGAAACAAGGGAACTGAAGAGCCTATAGGGGACTAGGGCGTATTTGAAGCAGGGCAATCAGAGGGGACGGATGAATGGGGGAAACGCGCACGTGCAGTTAACAGCACAGTCCTACCGAACTTAACACGGAAGTAAGCTCCATTATGCTCAGTGGGGCTTACTCCCAGGTAAGCCTGCAAGGGACTGCGCTTTAAAAGAAAGGCTTATTCTGAAGCACTGAGATCTGCAGTTGGGAGAAAGTTGAAACAAAAACACACGCGCGCGCGGGGAGTGGGGGGTATATAACGAGTTTTGCAGCGCGATCCAGAACGCGTCTACTCAGAAGTAAGTCCCGGGGCGTTTGGCGGGGCTCAGTTCCAAGCCTTTCGCTTTCCACCTTCCAGGGGAAAGTGTTCAAGTCAACTCGAGTGTTTCGTTCCTACGCCTCCACCGCCCGCTTCCCAGGAAGATGAGCAAAAGACTCGCACGGAAGTTCGACGAGCAGAAGGCGCAGATCCCGACCCTCCGGTTCTCCCCACCGCCGCCCCCCACCCAAGAACCCTGCCCCCCGAACCTGTCAGCCTGAGGAAGCCGCCGACGCTCTCGGGCAGCGGGAGGCGCTTCAGGTAGGCGGGCAGCTGCACTTTAATGATGCGAGCCAAGCTGTCCAACACCATGGCGCTGCAGGGCTGGGGCGGCGCGCGGTGCGCCGTCGAGGGCGAAGGAGAGGCGGGCTGCGCTGGGACCGCTGCTGGGCTACCTGCCGCTCCCGCGGTTAACTTTGCATGCCCGCCTCGACTTTGCCCTCCTGCTGCTCCTCCTCCTCCGGCTGCTGCCGTCGCAAGTGGCCCCCTTCCCGCCGACGGAGCATGCGCGCACGCGGCCGTGCCGGCGACCAACCCAGCGCGGACCGGAAAAAGAGGGAGCGGGGAGGAGGAGGAGAAGGAGATGGAGGGGGCTGGCTTGAGCCGGGTCTCTCTGGCGGCCTCGCTGCCCTCGAGGGGGCGGTGCGCTGGGCAGGCGCGCGGATCCAGGGCGGAGCAGACGAGGCTCCCTCTCCGGCACCGCCTTGCAATACGATGCAAGCCCTGAATCCCGGAGGGGGAAGGGGAGAGAGATTCAAGATTTGTTATGCAAGGGGGGGGGAGGTTGAAGGGAAAAGCCCCGCCTGGATCTGAAGAGGTTAGGGACGCCCTTGTCCGACGTTGCTGGTGCGCGGACGCACGCATGATTAGACTCTCCCACTGGGTGCCCAGCACTTCGAAACTGCAAATCGGCGACATGGGAATACAAGTTGTACCTTTTCAACTCCAGGCAACCCTTCCCACGACACATGGGCGTAGCCAAGGGGGGCGGGGAGGGGCAGCTGCCCCCCATCAATAAAAATACATAGCAAACTGATGTTTGCCTCCCCCCCCCCAACAAAAGGCCTGCCCCCCAACAAAAATCCTGGCTATGGTCGCGTTTCAAATAATTTTAGCCCCCGTTTATACAGAATCATAGCGCCCTGGAGTTGGAAGGGGCAAAATAAATGGTGTTGCCAGTGTGACAATCCGTGGAAGCTGGTCCATTGGGGGCAAAATGTTAGACTAGGGCCTGGGAGGGCAGGGTTTGAAACCCCACTCAGCCACTCCGAAGGTCACAAGGATGACCTTGGGCAAGTCAGGATCTCTCCAACTAGCCTACCTCACAGGGTTGTTGTGTGGATGAACTGGGGAAGAGGCGAGCCATGTCCTTCAGCTTGAGATTCTTGGAAGGTAAAGGTGGTATGTGATGATTATATATTGCTGTATTGTTTTTAACACTCGATTGGGAGCCACCCAGAGTGGCTCAGCCGGATGGGTGGGGCAAAAATCAATTAATAATAATAAAAATAAAAATAAAAATAAAAATAATAATAATAATAATAATAATATATCAGCTATGCTCTACTTCCTACAGTTGGAGGCAGACATGCCGCTAGATACCAGTTGCTGGAAACCACAGGAGGGAAAAGTGCTCTTGTGTTCGAATCCTGCTTGCTGGTGTCCTACAGGCAGCCGTTCAGCCACTGTGTGCACAGGTTGCTGAACTACATGGACCGCTGGCCTGATCCAGCAGGCTCTTCTTGTGTTCTTAACCTCATTCTGCCTTCAGCTATCCAGCCCACACCAGCCTGCCTTTGTTCTTACAAGCAGTCTTGGTGTCAGCTGCACTGCCTGTCAGCTTCCTCCTCTTCATTTTCAGTCTTGCCTTTGTAGAACTCAGCAGGGAAGAGGAGGAAGACAAAACGGGAATTTGTTGGCTGTGCGTGTCATTCTTGTGGGGTATTGCAGCCAAAGATGCTAGTTAGTGCATGACCCGAGAACTCTGTTCCTAGAGTCAGTTAGGTCATGCCCCCTCGCCTCCAGTGCGGGAGGAAGTGAAGCTTCTTCTCTTCCTTTCCTCACTCCCTCTTCACTCCATGTAACCAACCAGGTAGGATGTTTGAAACTATATATCTGTATTTTGTACCCAAGAGTATTCTACCCGTGTTCTCCTTGCTGCTGCATGGAATAACGCATGAATCAGACCTTGGATTTTATAAGTAAAACATTTTAAACTTGGTTAATGGTATGTGGTATGTTCATTGCCATAGGGGTAGAAAGAGGGGTAAGAGCTGTAAGCATACTAAATGGGATATGGAAAGGGGTCGAACAATCTGTATTCCCACGCCATACCTCTGCTTAACTCAGTGACTGTTTAGAACTTTGTTGGGCGCTCCCCAAGCATCCAACCAATTATTTTCTTAATTACCCACATATGGGTCATGGATCTGATTTTCCTCCCACAGTTAGTGGCTCTGGCTCCACATTGGACAACCTGACTTCCACTTCACCAGTCCCAATGCAGGTTGCACAGCAAACTATTAAAAATAGTTTTGTAAGTTGTGTGTCTTTGTTTCTCAATTTGATCCCTTCACATAGTTTTGTATGTATTGTGATATTTTATGCATTGTGACTTGCAGTTATTTTTATTGATCATAGTTTATTAATATTTACTGTAAATGTTAAGAGTGAATTTCTGTTTAATTATTATTTGCTGATGTTTTGAGAGTTAATTTTATTGTGTACTATTATAGTCTAATAGATTATTGAATATTACTTTATTTGATATAAGTTGTTCCATTTTAAAGTTATGTTTTATTATGTCTTTCTGTGTTGGATCAGATTATTATTAGGTGCGTGTTCTTTGCTGTATACTTTGTTGCTGTAACCACCTTTTGTGTAGCAATATTAGAAAGGTGGTATACAAATCAAAAGTGAAATGAAAAAAATGAAATGAAACACACACAAAGAGCTTCCCCCATTTGCTGCCCTTCAGTATTTGCCACCTGAGACACCTGCCTCACTATCTAACTCATGGTAGGGCCGGCCCTGATTGCTGCTTAACGTGTTTTGAGTTTCAACCTGGAATGCTATCCTTCAGTAGTTCAAGCAGATCCATTGTTACATGATAACACATTCCATTCATCATTGACTCATACAGTACAAAACATAGTTGGCAGAATACCTTTCAGAAAGATCAGCAGCTCCAAACACATTGTATACATTTTGAAAGATAAATCTATTTTTTCACAGTGTCTGGCTTTTTGCCTCCAGTTTCTTCAGGCAAGGACAGTGTATTGCAGAGTAAATGAATGATACACAGAGCAAGTAGGAAAGAGCCTCCAGATTTGTGTAACAGATATGAATGGTGCAGTTTAGGAACAGAAAGTGAGGCTCCCATTCAGATCAGTGCTAACCTGTGTCCATTTTCCCTTGTTTCTTGCCTCTTCTTAATTCTGCCCATGACTGAAAGCACTGGAAATGTACCTCTGAAGCTACCAAGTCTTGCTAAGCTGTCTTTGATCTGGGATACTTTTCCACACAGCGACAGATGCACAGAACCTGCTGAGCAGAGCAGAAGACTTTTTATTGCTTTCCCATTCACTACATAAACATCATTAGATGCCAGTGATGAAATCCCGGCCTTTATTGAACAAAAGGGATCGCTGAAGAAAGGAAACGGAAGAAAGTGAATGGATGGTCAGAGCAGAATTTTTAAAAATGAAATCCAAAGTGCAGGGGCTGAGATATTGAGGAGAGATGCTTTATTCCTGTTGGGTCACCATGACCCTTCTGAGACTTCTGAGTTACTTAAAACCAATCCATACTGCTGTCCTTATGTATTACAAACTTGGTATCATGCCAAGCCAGCAAGCCCTGACCCAAAGTCCTTGGAGGATGAACCAGACACCCCACAGCTGGAGGAGCTCAGAAGAGGAGGTCGAGTCCCCTAGAATGAGTGCTGAAGATCCCATTGAGGGACCCTCTGGGTGAAGAACCCTTGGATATGTCAGAGGAGGATGGGGCAGAGAGGTCACCACCCCAGCCCTTGAGAACACTGGTGTCAAATAGTCCAGGTCCAAGCTGAAGACAGACAACAGCATGTGTCTATGTGTGTACCCTCATGAGGGGACTTGATGGGCCATTGACCTGATTCCTCAGGCTCTTCTCATGTCATTGATCTCTAGCAGCAAAATATATTGAGCTGGTCCATCCAGCCAAGTATCCTGTCTCTGATGACTACCAGGAACTCTGCCGCAGTTCCTGAACTAACTTCCACTACTCAAGGCCTTTTTCACTCAGGTCTTTACCTGTTGTTTGGATGCTCATGCCAAATTTGTTAACAATGTGTTAGTAAAGAACTGCCAGCAGGTGGTGCGATTAGAGATATAACTTGCTACCTACCAGATGTAACGATGCATATCACAGCTTCCTTTTAAAACCACCACCATGAAAAGTAACCTTCAATCAACTGTAATGCTAAATTAAGGATATAATTTGAAAACATGAAGACATGTTTGGAGAACTTTCAAAGAATATAGATTTAAATCACAAACAAATACAACAAAAACAGGTTTTGCCCTTTTCAGCATTTTCATCCAACTCTTATATCCTTTTTCGCCTCATTCCTAAACAACATTTACCTGAAAATATGTCAAAACAAAAAAAAATTCCTTCCAGTAGCACCTTAAAGACCAACTAAGTTAGTTCTTGGTATGAGCTTTCGTGTGCATGCACACTTCTTCAGATACACTGAAACAGAAGTTTCCAGACCCTTCTATATAGTGAGAAGGTGGGGAGGGGTATTACTCAGAAGGGTGGTGGGAATGGGTGATTGGCAGATAGCTGTGATGAGCCTGTTGCGACTCTTAACGACTGCAATAGGTCTTACAGGAAAAAGCAAGGGGTGAGAAGGTGAAAAATGGCTTTGTCATGTATAATGAGATAAGAATCCAAGGTCTTTGTTCAGGCCAGGACTCTCCATGGTTTTAAGTTTGGTGATAAGTTGCAATTCAGCAGCTTCTCTTTCCAGTCTATTTCTGAAATTCCTTTGTAGTAAAACAGCTACTTTGAGATCTTGTATAGAATGTGTGATTGGTTTATGTGTGATTGGTTTTATTTCCTGCTAAGCAGCTGCAACCTTAAACTTGGAAAGGGCCCAATCCAACAGGTTGTTGTGAATTGCTTCCCATGTGGCATCTCAAAGCGATTTGCACAGCAATAAAAACAGTTTTAAATTTGCTCTGGGTCACATGCATAGGTATATATAGGTCCCTCAATCCATTTAGACTGCACCCCATTGGCCAGATTAAACACAGCAATGAGGGACCTACCAATCGAATGTTGTGGCTGTCCAATATACCCACCCACAACCAAGAGGTCAGACTCCAGGTCTCACCACAACACGTGCCCTCTTTGAGAGAGGACACACTTTTCCATTCATTTTTCTTTTACTCACTGTTCCCGTGCTGCAGCTGTCATGGCTCCTAAATGTGTCCCTTAAAAATATTATCATGTATCTATCTGATCACCTTATATGTCCCTTGGTATGATTTCAAAGGATTTTTGTGACACCCCCACAGTCTTTTAATTAAAACAAAACAAAACTAGCTATGTCCACTTTCACACTTTGGTCACACCTTCTTTAATTTGTGCCCCCCTCCCTGGAGGGTTGACCAAGAGACAATCCAACCTTCAGCCCTAAAAAAAGTCATTCTTGTTTAGGATTTTACAAAAACAGCTGTATACAGTAGTTGTCTTTTTTTTTTTTAGATATTCAAGGATATATAACTTGTGATTTAGTTTAAAAGGTAATTAACATTGGCAAGTCATCTTTATTACGTTTGTTCCCTATTATATCAAAGATGAATTGTACACCTGTCTAAGTTGTTTTATTGTTTCTAGAGTTTGTAGGAATGGTTTTTATTGTTTTTAGAACTTGTATTTTTTATTTTGTTGTACAGCAACTTCGATGGCTTCAGTATGTGAGGCAATTAATAATAATAATAATAATTAATACCCCACCCATCTGGCTGGGTTTTCCCAGCCACTCTGGGCAGCTACCAGCAGAATATAAAAACATAATAAAAATTATGCCCTGAATTCTCAACCCCAGATAAATCTTGAAGTCCTGAACTCAGTATCAGGAAACCAAAGATAGTTCTTATTTTTTATTATTTAGAGATTTATACGGTAGTACCTCAGGTTACAGATGCTTCGGGTTACATACGCTTCAGGTTACAGACTCCGCTAACCCAGAAATAGTACCTCAGGTTAAGAACTTTGCTTCAGGATGAGAACAGAAATTGTGCGGCGGTGGCAGCGGGAGGCCCCATTAGCTAAAGTGGTGCTTCAGGTTAAGAGCAGTTTCAGGTTAAGAACGGACCTCTGGAACGAATTAAGTTCTTAAGCTGAGGTACCACTGTATATAAAAAAAGAACCCCAGCTGCAGAGACTAATCCTATGGTCAAGGTGTAAGAGCTGATGTTGGGCCAGGATTTAACCATGATCTTACGTTCCGCAAGGAGCAAAGTCAAAGCTCAGTAGCAGTAAGGGAGAAAACAAAGAAGACCAAACATAGCAACAACACCCACAGAGTCCCTGGCAACTATACTACCAGTCACCAATCACAATGTCACTCTCCCACATATCAGCCATGCCTGGAAGGCGCCAATCATTATGTGACAAAGGCGGAAAGATTGTGATGTGACACATCATGCGAACCTGCCCAAACCCTCCCCCAGATGCAATTCACAAGCGGGCTGTCAGCAGCATCCCACAGCATATTTACTATTACAGACTTCCGCAGCTCATTGGCTTGAATGTAGAACCTACTGGTAACAGGCTTCCCCAGGATGTGAGTTTGATCATCAAACTGCACTGCTTGTATTGGAGCTTGTGAGACCCGAGAATTCATGGACAGGGAACCAGGGATGCTGCAAAAGTAAAAGCGCAAAGGACAATCCTATTATGTGGCTGGTAGCTCAGTGGGAAACAAGAAGTGTTGATTTCACACCTGCTCATTTGTGGGAAGTGCAGCCTTCTACAGAACAGGCAAATTTCTCAGTTTCTGGACCTGGGAAATGTCAGAGCAAGTAACAAATGAGGTATAAAAAGGAGCCTTCCTGGATGCCAGGATCCAAGTTTGGGGCAAGTACTCTATGGTTAGATTTAAAATCACAAAATATGCAGCAAAGTGAAGCATGTAAACATACGCTATGAAGCCTTTAAAATATGACCTTGTAAGTTCCCAAACTTCCCTCTTCCCCCAGCATAGGAAAAGGCCACACATTTCGCAAGTTAAAAAATGGTTTACTGACATGCTTTTCAAAGGTCTGATTCATGTGCTTTTGCATACAGCATTGAGGGAAAAGTTGCATAGGCAGTAAAAGCTGGCTTAGTTACAGTGGTGAGAGTCCCTAAATTATTGCTATAGGAACTAAAGAGTGGCTTGTGAGAGCCATGCAGCTAAGCTGGAACAACCAGCTTAGCCTCTTCACATGCTTGATTACCTAGTCCAGTGGTGGCCAAACTAGGCCCTCTAGCTGTTTTGGGACTACATTTCCCATCATCCCTGACCACTGGTCCTGTTAGCTAGGGATGATGGGAGTTGTAGTCCCAAAACAGCTGGAGGGCTGAGTTGGCCACCACTGACCTAGTTCCTATCAATGTGAGCTAAGCCTGTCAGGCAGCTTACTCTGTAGTTTTAACCCTTCGTGCATCAATTAGACTTAAGCACAATGGCTATATGAAGCTGGCTATTCCACAGGAACTGCCCACACATAGGACTTATGTCTTGTCAGGATTTGGCTTCAGCATATTGGCCCTCATCTATCCTATTACTGCATGGAGACAGTGTATTAGGGTTTGCGCAGCCACACTTGATTCCTGATGTAAGAGAAATAAAACTCTGTATCATCAGCATAGTGATGACACAGTGCTCTAAATCCCCTAATTCCTGCTTCAAGTGGTGTTGTATAGCTGCAGCTTAGACCACAACTCTCAGGGAACCAACATATGGTCATATAGTCACAATCTCTGAAACTGGGCCTGTAGATAGGAGCAGAACCACTGCCTCTGCAGGGATAGTTGATGGTATCAAACACTGCCAAGCGGAAGTCAAGTATTAGGGCCACAATCCTTCTCTCAATAAAGGCCACTCATCAGAATAACCAAGGCTGAGTCAGCCTCCAACCAATGCCTGAACCCATATATACCGTATTTTTTCGCCCTATAGGACGCACTTTTTCCCCTCCAAAAATGAAGGGGAAATGTGTGTGCGTCCTATGGGGCGAATACAGGCTTTTTATGAAGCCTGGTGAGCAATAGGGGTCGGTGCGCACCGACCCCTCTCCCTCTCCAGGCTTCAGAAAGCTCTGCGCAGCTCTAGGGAGCCTGGCGCGAAGCCGCGCTGGGCTCCTGAAGGTTGCACAGAGCTGCCTGCGCTCCCGGGCTCTGCGCAGCTCCGCACAACCCTCCAGAGCCCGGTGCGAAGCCGCGCTGGGCTCCCAAAGGTTGCACAGAGCTGCCTGTGCTCCCGGGATCGGCGCAGCTCCATGCAACCCTCTGGAGCCCGGGCTCCCGAAGGTTGCGCAGCTTCGGCATCGCTCTGGGACCTGTTCTGGGGGCTGGGATCGGGGGAAGCTCGGGTTTCCCCTGCCCCCAGCCGCGCAAGCTCCCAGAGCGATGCCGAAGCTGCGCTCAGCTTCGGCATCGCTCTGGCTCCTGTTCTGGGGGCTGGGGTCAGGGGAAGCTCGGGCTTCCCCTGCCCCAGCCCCGCGCCTGGGTGGGTGGGGAAATAATTTTTTCCCCTTTATTCCCCCCCCCCCCAAAAAAATCTTGGTGCTTCCTATGGGCCGGTGCGTCCTATAGGGCGAAAAATACGGTATATCTGGGCCCAAGATGATTTTCCCCTCCCCACCTCTTTTGAGATGAAAAGTTATTCCACCTCATGCAGTGATGCATTCATCACACCCTAGATCCGCCTGATTGCAGCTAGCCTGAATTGACCTCAGCTGGCAAAGATTAAGAGGCCATGTGGTCAGCAGAACTGCTGCAAGTGCCTTGTCTGCACCCTCGGGGCTCGTAAGCCGAAACAGATCCCAGAAAGCAAGACTAGACAGTATATCAGATGCATCATCAGGACTTTTCACATCTATGGCATCTCAGTTGTTGCAGAGGTGGCGGGAGTTTATCCTCAAACTGCCTAGCAAATCTGTCAGCTTCCGAGGGCTATAATAATCCCGTTCATTGGGCTAGATGTTAGTAAACCTCACACCACTTGGAATAACTCTGCTGGATACTAGTATTAGAGTGGATTGCATAAATAGATCATAAGTAAAACACCTGACATAGCTGGAGAAAGTAAGGAACATTCTCCTTTGAGAAGCTGCAGGTTGCTCATTTTGGAATACTGGCTGTTCTTTCAGAATTGTCATCTTCCCAGGCTTTTGACCCTCCCTTTCTTCTCCAATGGCAGGTACATTCTGTTCTCTACTGCTGTAGCTGGGCATAGAACTAAAACAGGCACAATTGATGAAAAATAGAAGTGTTGAAGAATGATAGTTTTATCAGAAGAACAGAGTAAAGGTGGCATCATGGGGATTTTGCTGCCGAAAGAACACTAAACAGCAAGGATACTGTCTGAGCAGCCTGAACGATCTAGTTTCGTCAGTTAATGATGTAACTAATTTTGGTGATGATGTAGGGAAATACGCAAGAAAAAGAAATTCTGGTGCATCAAAGATGCAGCACATCACTATATATTGATATGTATCTTTACTAAATTTAGGACATTTTTCTAAAAATAAAAATAAAAAATCTCCACTGCCACCAAGATTAACAAAGATGTATGTACATCATTGATTTCAAATTCAATCAACAAAAGTTAAAATTCAAGTGTACGAAAACGTTCAGAGTTGGAAAAAAAGTCAGATTATGAAACAGTGACTAATTGGTGCAGATTCCTAAACCTAACACATAGGGTAATTCTTAAGACGTGCGATAACCAAAATATGGCAAAGCGGCAAATTTGTTGCCAGGAGATTCATTAGACCCATTTTACCAAAAATGTATCAGAGGTTTGTTCTGTATCTTCAGAGTATCCCTTGTGATTACAGTATTAACCAAACTTCTATGCAATGTTGGTAGATGGTAGTCAAGCACCAAAGAAAATGAACCAAATTCCTGGAAGGTGACATGTGAAAAAAATGAGGTTCTACATCATCACAAATCACAAGAGAAGAAGAGCTCCCTCAAGTACTTTATGAATGCATGTGACTACTTGATTCATATGGTGGGCATGTCCAGGGCATGTCCAGGCCTTGTGCATCATGTGGTGATAGCTGATGTGCATTAATCATGCCAGATGCAGAGTGATCTTAGACTGCCAACACAACTGTCACTATTGACTTGCAATCATCTGCTATGACACGGCTGAATTATGATTAAAATTATAGTCTTTGGGTGTATCCTGTCATCTGCAGTCGCTCATTCTATGCAGCACAACATAGCACAGTGTTTGAATAGTTAGCAGCTAACATTTAGATTGCCACCTTCAATGGATGTTCTTGGCTGCTAGCAGCGAGATTCTTGATTACAGGATGGTAAAGTATTTTTTAACACTCATATTAGCCACTGGGTGGAGATTACTCAGTATAGGAAGATTGTTTTATTGTGGCATTGCAATATTAAGTGCGGTATTTTCCCCCAACCTATCTTCATGTGGGCTAGAAAATTCCAGTGCTTCAAAAAATATTATGGCCAAGTGGTTTCGGATATTTACTCTGAGATGTTTATTTAACTCATGTTGCCATTGTGAACATGCCATTTCACTTTTCAAACAGATATGCACCAATTTCCTGCAAATAAATACTAACAAGTGTAAGCCAACCCTAGTACCCGAATCCCTCTTCCACTCCACACAACTCTGATCTGAATTTGTATAATTTGCACTAGAACCAAAACACATTTCGACTGGGCATAGCACATGTTGGTTTCTGATGTTATGAGACAGTCACAGAGGGATCTTATACTCAGGTTATGGTGGCAGAGAGGAAATAGCTCTACTACAGCAATGGGATACCATATATGACACCACAAAGACATATGCTGGGACAACGTTCTGCCAATGCAACCATTCCACCACGAAGATAAGACAGTAGGATGGTGGGACAATACTGGGAGGAGGGTGGTGGAAGCACACCCAGGGCAGGTCCAAGACATTTTGGCACCTGAGGTGAATTACAAAATGGCATCCCCTCTCCACCAGGGAAGAAGGGGAGAGTGAAAATCTACATCAGGAATAGGGGTGGGATGACGGACTAAGATCTACATTGTGATCTGCTGCCTCTGTGGATCCTGCTGCCTCGCCTCACCTTGCCTCATGGGTGGGCCGATTCTGCTGATGCCATATATTCCATACAATATGATACCATATCCATACCACATTCTCAGCAATGGTGCAAGTTTACAACAGCCCTGGACCCCATGCAAGGAATTTCCTCCCTTGATTTCAAGGGGGGGGGTATATTAAAAATAGACACATCAACAGGACAACTCGTAGGATGTAATGCAGCTCAGCACCCATTCACAGCAAGCCACCACCAGTTTACAACCCCACAGGGAAATCATAACTTAGGTGATAAAGGCATGTGACATGGGGCTATGTTTATCTGGCCTCGGGTGGTACCCACTCAGTGAAATTCAAGACCTGTTTCCTGGGGGAGTTGAACCAGGTGAAAATGGTTCAGATATGCACCTGCCTGCAGAGTGGCTGCACTGCTGTGGACTTGCCCCTTCTGCCCACCAGGCTACTCCAGGGCTGGGGAACTGGCCAAGGGTGGATCCTGAGATGCCCTGATTCTGTCACTCAATCCAGGCTGACACAGGTATCTCCCTGCCCACGTCCCAAGCTGGTGTGCACAGCAGACTGTGGATGCAACAGTGCCCCCACCACTCGTTATGCCCTGCTGGGCAGTTACCAGGGTTACAACTGCACCCTTAGAGCTTGCGAGGGACACTCTGCACAAACAGCAGTGAGATCCTGCAGACATTGCTCAGACTTCTCTGCCTATAACTCTAACAGCTGCCTCATACGGGGATGCCAGACACAAACAGCCAACAGCAACCACCACACTACTTCCACAACTAGGAGTGCCAGGACAAAGCACACCACACAGGCAAGTAAGGGTAAGTTAAGTACTACTAACAATAATGTCTGTCTCCCATGCCGTCCTTCATCCTACATTTGAATACTGTAACTTTTCTGAACTGTATTGTATTGTTATAATGCTTTTTGTCACGGACAGGTAGGGGGAGTACAGAGTGATGGAGCTGCCGTGGAAACAGATTTCCCACCTTTTCTTCAAACATGCACATTTATCCACAGCACTGAGCTCAGAGGAAATCAGTTTTGCATGTTTGCAACAGATGCTAAAAATGCAGTGCCGGTTGGCGGCATTTGTCCTTTTCACCAAATTATGTGTTCTACAAAACACATTTCTACTGAGTAAGCCATACTGTTAAATGTGACCTGAAATTAACAGTAAAGTGTATCATCTGAACACGAGTCTTAGAAGTGAGACAGAAGTGTTCATCTAGTCTCATGATTGGCCTCTTTAAATGAGACATGCAAACCACTTAAGCCTGAATATTTGCTTTGGAATCTGTTACATCTCACTAATTCTAATCTGGGCAAGTGTTGTTTTTCCCCTCTATGTGTTTCAACCCTTCTCACTGACACTGTCTGAAGTGGAAAACAATGGCTTAAAAATAATAATCTTAAAATAAGATAATGGAAATGATATTAGTACATCAATGTGGATCCTGATGCTTTTCCACTGTCCTTTATTGTCCAGTATAGTTAGCCTTTTGTTCCCAGAAAACAGGTATGCTGGCTGTTATGGATGTGTGAAGAGAGGAAATGACTCATACTTGTATCTTCCCACACGTACTAGACAATAACCAAAGCAAAATGTGTGTTTCTCTACACATGGAAATTGCACATCTCAGCATGGTGGGAAATTCATTTAGTTCCTCTGCAGGCATTACAAAAGACATGCATGGAACAGAAATCACAGGTCACTTCCTCTTCTTGTAACTGAACATCAAAAACAATAGAATCATAGAGTTGGAAATGGCCTTTTGGTTGGAAATGAGTTGGAAATGGCCTTTTGGAGGAACTCCAGGGCCAGCACTACCATTAGACAGAGTGAAGCAGCAGCCTTAGGTGGAAGGTGCTAGGATGAGGTGCGGCCAGTTGTTGCACAACTTACTGCTGTCAAGTGTGATAGATGCTGTTCTGTCACCAGTGATTAAGGAATATCAAATAATAATAATAATTTTATAATTTATACCCTGCCCATCTGGCTGGGTTTCCCCAGCCGCTCTGGGCAGTTTACAGTATATATACTAAAAGATACATTAAAGCATTAAAAACTTCCCGATACAGGGCTGCCTTCAGATGTCTTCTAACAGTTTGTAGTTCTTTATCTCCTTGACATCTCAAGGGAGGGTGTTTCACCAGACCAATCGGTTTCAATACATTAAATGGTGGTTGTGAAGAAGCATATTGTGCTATCACCTAAGGCAGCTAAATGTCTTGGGCAGGCCCTGAGGAAATGCAAATGTGGTAAAGTCAGGGTCAGGTTTAAAACCTTATAAGCAAACAACTGAACTACACTGGGTATACCGTGCTCTAGTTTTCCACTCCTTAGTTTTGGGATCCTGCACTTGTCCTTCATTTTGGACAAATAAAGTTCATGAAGTTATGTCCCAGAAACTGCAGGACTGACTTGCGAGTAACAAAAGGTGGAGAACTGGGCTGTAAATGTGCTTAAAAGGTTACCATCCTGAGCTTGTGAGTTATTTGCATTTTTTTCTCCAAACGAGGAAAATGAAACTGGCTAAGTATAGTGGGACTCAGGCCCAAGTTCATGTGCTTAGGTCAGGGCTACAGAAACCATTTCCTGTTTTTAAAAGGCCGCCTTGATCCTGGCCAGGCTTCGTATCCTGAACACACAAGGAAGAAACGCGTCCCGGTGGGGTTTTCTCCCAAGTAAACGTGCTTGAAGGTTCATCACCATATTGCCCATACAGGATAACTGTTGTGGGTTTATTTATTTTTGGTGGTGGTTTGGGGGGGGGGGGCGAGCAAGAAAGAGAAGGCGAGATTCGACAACCTCCTTCTCCTTCCCTCCCTGCCAGCTGTGCGGAGGGATACGTGGGGGCCTCGCTCTCTTGATAAAAAAAAAGATCCGGTCACGACGGCCATTTGGCGAATGCGCGATCCCTAAAGTGGATATAAATAAATAAAGAGATAGCTAGAGAAACAAATAAATAAATAAACATTTATTGCTCGCGCTATATCTGGGATTCGAACTGCGGCACAGTCAAGCGCTGTACTGTAGGGGCCTATCGACCCTTCTTGTTGCGCCGTGGGAGGGTATTTCACAATTATTATTATTATTTAATTAAATAAAAAAGAGACCAGGATTCCAGCGCGCGCGCTTTTCATCGCCTCCTGACAGGAGCCGAACGCGAATTTTTTTATATTATTATTGAGGGCCCCGGACACGCGCTTCTCATCTCGCGAGACGTCGACTCGCGACATTTCGTTTTTGCCCTTCTCACTTAACTGTGGAGGAGGGGACGGAGAAACAAACACCCGGCAGTGCGCATGCGCCGAGCCTCACGGCTTTCGCTCTCCCTTTCCTCTCCCCCCCGCCACCGCCTGCCATTTTCCTCCCCGAATGCGCGCGCTGCCGGCAGTTAAGCGTTGCCGGCCTCATCCAATCGGAATCGCCCTAGGGGGCGTGGCCTCACGCGGCTTTTCGCCGTGAGCCCGCCTTCGCCCCCAGGAGGGAGGGCGGCGGCGGCGGCAGCGAAAGAGGGGGAGGAGGCGGGGCCTATATCTAGACCCGCCCCTTTCCTTGGCCTCGCCATCGGCGGCGGTGGCGCCTGAGCTCCACTGTCGCTCTCCTCCCCACTCTCCTCTCGGCCAGGTCGCTCGCAGCACCTTCGGTTTCCTTCTTGCCTGCCGGGGAATCCGCCGCAGCGAGAGGAGGCGGCTCGGCCGGTGACGTCGCGGCTGGTGTTCGGTGCGGGCGGGCGCCCCCGGCTGTTTCCGGAGGAAGGAGAAGCGCAGGCAGCGAGTGAGCGAGAGGCTCCATCCCCCACCCGCAGGGAGGGAGTGCGGCAGCGGCGGCGGCGCAGACAGGGCCCGGCGACGACGACGACGACGAGGCGGCGGCGGCGGCGTAGGAGGAGGAGGAGCAGCTAGAGCAACCCCCGGCCGCGGCGGCCACCACCACCACCACCACCCACCACCACAGCGACACTCGCCCCCACAGCGCAGGAGAAAGGATGGCGCTGAAACGCATCAACAAGGTGAGCGGGGGGCGCCCAGGCGGGGTCTGCCTCGGCCGGCCTCCAGAAAGCCCTCGGCGGCGGGGACGGGTGGTGGGAAGCGGGTCTCCCGTCCCCGCGGGCCCTGGCTCTTCCCCGAGGCCTTCGGGGGTCCGCTCGCTCCGTGTCAGCTTCGGCCCCTCGCTGCCAGGAAGCTCCGGACCGGGGAGGCATTGTCATGACAAAGCCCAATTTGCCCATCCGGCTTCGGGCGGAGAAAAGAAAAGGGGGCAGAAACGATTCCCCCTCAGCACCACCACCGTGTGTGTGTGTGTATTTGTGTGTGTGTGTGTCTACATCTGTGTGAAATCCGCCTCCCCGTCAGCCAGCTCCTCTGTTCTGGCCGGGAACTTCTTTCCCGCATTGTAAGATGGCGGCGGCGGCGGCGGGTTTGCCTAGTTCAGGCGCTTCCCTGGGATCTCTCTCTCTCTCTCTCTCGCCAGCTTTCGGCAATAACATGACTGACACACGCACATCCACATTCTCGGCCGCTGCAGCTGCCGACCGAGCGTGTCCTCTTCGGAGTCCCCGTCTGCTCGCCCCCTCCCTTTTTTCTTTGAATTTTTCCCTTTCTCTCTTCTATGGGGGGGAAGGGGGTTGGGTGTTAAATGCGGAATACACGGCTTTTGCCTGCGCTCTTGACAAGGGGCGGAAGTATGTGGCGGCGGCTGTGTGATGCATCGAGAATTTCGTTCTTGCACAATCTAGAAGGAGGGTGGAGTAACGAGCTAATTTGAAACGAGTGTCGTGGTGGAGGAAGTCAGCCCGTATTCCGAGGGGAAGAAGGTTCGCTGGTGGCAGCAGCAGCAGCAGAGGGTGCGGCTTAGGTAACGTCGTCACCCGCCTGGTTTCACTGATGACGTTTTTGGGTTTCTTTTCTCTCTCTTTGCAAACCGACGGGGGGTCCGCTGTGAAGGAAGTCCTACAAACTCCTTGGGTCTTGGGATCGCGTTGGGAGAGGTTTTCGATCCCCCCCCCCCCGTTGGTTATGAATTAAGAAGCTGAGCCATTTATATTAACAGTGTGAGGCTCCTTTTTGCCAGCAGTGTATTTGCTGACGTCGTCGCTGCTACACAAAAGCACAGCCCCACATCTTGCCCTCTGCGCTCACTGGTGTGTTTGGACAGAATTAGTATTAAATAAAATCTTAATAACAGCTTCTGGTAAGCTTGCTCTCGAACTTGTTTCCCCTGCAGTAGAGAATAACAACTCTTAAGGGAGTCACCCAGCTTTAATTAGTTTTGTCAACAACATATAGAGGCAAAACGTTTAGCAGCCCGACTCTCAAGTGCTTATTAGTAATGTGTGTGTAAATGCCTTAGAATTCAAAGAATTAAACAGGAAGTGGACTCTAGAAAGTCCATGGCAAGATGGATATTGAATCTATGGTATTCTCTTACCTGTTTTTCTGAAGGCATGTTAAAGTATCACATTGAGTGGCAGGTTAGCTTTTGAAATTCAGGTTCTCTGGATAAGAATGCTTTCAGGAGCCAAAGTCTATACTCTATAGAGTTGGGACACTGAGCGCTTCAGTAGAAATAACACTGATAATTTAACCTTGCCCAGTGTTGGCTGAAATCAATGCACGTGTACTGTTCTAGAACTCCTTATGAATCACTCATGAAAATTGATGTCCCTTTTTCACCTAGTCCTCCTAGGGTGTGATTGAATAAATAAGCATTTTGATTATTTGACATAACATCATGTTTATCATGTCATGTAACTACACAAAATTACCTAGACCAAACACAAGCTCAAGATAAGTATTGTAGACCAAGCAAAAAATCAAAATGTTAATGATCTTAAAGGAGACCTTAAACTAGGCAGTGACCACTGTGAACTTACAGTTCTGTTCTAGCTTCAAGTAGTAACTTTGCATAACATTTTCAATTTTAATCTACCTAAAGGCCCCTTACTAGTCCTACAATTTGAAGTACACATTTTCTGCTGTTTTCCTTAACTGTTCTGGTGCAGCCATAATATGCAATGAAAGTATTGTAGGACAGCTTTCATATTTGCCTGAAGAGCCATGAATTCATGTAGACTTACATTTAATTGGCATATCTTCATCTTGAACTACAATATCTTTTGCCAAGGTGCTTGTTTACTCATTCATTGCGAGCTTTATATGTTTATTAAATTGATGCAATTCTAGAGGCAAGCTACACATTGGTAGGCTAAGGTTTTATAAAATTTACTAAATGTAAATCTACATCTTTAAGAGAACCTTTAAAATAACTCATTCTGTTTGTTTCAATTAATGCAACTATAAATATTGAAGCTTCAGTGTGGAAAGAGATTTGATTTTTTAAAAGCACTGTTCATGAAGTACATTTGGGAATTTGCTCATGTTCTTCTTAACCTAGTTTAAGGACTTGAGTTTGGCACTGTTATGGGAGCTTTTTTATGCACCAGATCCCCCCCCCCCCCCTTGTGTTGTTTGACCCCTCAAAAAGTTGTGTTGTGGAAGAAAATATTGTTTAAATAATCAGCCCTGTGGAATGAAAACCATTGAGGCCTTTTGTGTAATTTGAGTAAAACAGAACTAGCCAGTATCTTAAACCTAGTGGTTGTGGTGCGCAGGATGCAGGGAGGATCCAGTGGTCTTCTAACATTTGATGGATTTCAACTTGCATAATCCCTCACCGTTGGTGATACTGGTTGGGGTTGATGGTATTTGAATTATAACATGGTGGGCCATAGCTTCCGCACATTCATGATAAACGTCTATCATTAACTGGTTCTTAAATTACCAGCTGACTACCGTGCCTCCAATTCCCGTTTCCTTTAACATTACTAAAAGTTCCTTGACAATTCCATTTTGTGTAACCCTCCTCCAGAGGAGCTCAAGGTAGTGTAGTTGGTTCTTTCTCTTCTGTTCCCCATCCTCCCAGCAGCCCCTTTTTTGTAGTTTAGGTTACCAAAATTAGTCAAGGAAATAAACACATATCTGACTTTTAGGAGACATCTGAAGGCAGCCCTGTACAGGTAGGTTTTTAATGTTTGAGGGTTTTTTTGGTCTTTTAATATTTTGTTGGAAGTCTCCCAGAGTGGCTGGGGCAATCCAGTCAGATGGGCGGCATATAAATAATAAAAATTAAATTATTATTATTGAGAGGGAGTCACTGCCCAAGGTCATTCAGTGAACTTTTATGTATGAGTGGAGATTTGTACCTCTATGGATGGAGTGCAGTATACAAATTTAATTGATTAATAATAACCTGATTTCCCCAGTTATACACCAATGGTGTAGTTGCTACACCATGCAGTGTTTAGCCAGTTCTGTCTGTTCTTGATAATTAAACATTTCTTACTATTTATTTTCCCCATTATCACCTTTTATTTGCTTCCATTATTCTCTTGAATTTTAATTCTGTAATTTATCAGTTGCAGGACTTTTACATGTGCAGATCATTCACATCTTCATCCCCTTAATGACTGATGCAGAAATGCTTTTTCTTGTTTTTGTAGTTGGAGACACTTAAAATGTATATCCCAGTGAGATTTTTGTTTTTGTTCCTGTGGGATATCTGTTTTTAAAATATCCCAAGGTCTGGAACTTTAGTAGCCATGGATATTCAGCTTGGGTGAGCAAGATGGTATAGACTGACATTATTAATATTTTGTTCACAAAAATGTCGTTCCTGAATAGCATATGCAGGTTATGGGGGAGGGGGTTAGTCCACATTTAAGTGTGTGTTATAAGTGGTGGGATGAAGTCTAGATCCTGTTCTGACTATTCTTCCTATAAATTGGTTAAATCATGGAGGGAGAAAACTAATTTTGAAGCTTAGTAGCATTCATATATTTATCATACTCACATTTTTGCTTTTCAAATCCATTGTAAAAAAAAAAGGTGGCAATTATTTTATAGAATGTTGTTCCTTTAAGGCCACTATTAGTCATTTGAGACCATCTGAATTTTTGATCTCTAATAAATAAGTTTTAAGATCAGGGTGTGCTTAACTGGCAATTGTTACGCTGCATTCAGAATGTCTTCATTCTTTGTCTTACTCTACCATCTGCTTTTCTGTCAACATTGCATAATGCTAGGTTTACTTTGTTTTCCTTTGTCTTTGGCTACAGCCACCCAAAAATGTCACAAAAACATACTCTAGGCTATTTTGGCAATTGTTTAACTGCCTTATTTCTTCTATCTTTCATGATACTAATTTCCAGTGATGTTAGACTTAGAGGTTGCCTACACAAATGGTACAAAATGCCTGGCAGTTTATCAAATCCTTTTTCAATTGGTTATTGCATGTTTGAATGCATGCCTTACATCAAATTACTCTGCTGATGGCATTGGAAAAGTCTTTTAGCCTACATTTCTCGGAGTATTCTCTTGTTTGGTGATGCCCCTGTGAATACTGCCTAATCAGACATACAGTCCTTCACCTGCAGTGTGAGATGGCACAAGTTAATTTGTATGCGTTTATACCTTTAACAAAAGGGACATGCGTGGTGCTGTGGGTTAAACCACAGAGCCTAGGACTTGCCGATCAGAAGGTTGGCGGTTCGAACCCCCGTGACAGGGTGAGCTCCCGTTGCTCAGTCCCTGCTCCTGCCAACCTAGCAGTTCGAAAGCACGTTAAAGTGCAAGTAGATAAATAGGTACCGCTCTGGTAGGAAGGTAAATGGCATTTCCGTGCGCTGCTCTGGTTTGCCAGAAGCTGCTTAGCCATGCTGGCCACATGACCCAGAAGCTGTACGCCGGCTCCCTCGGCCAATAAAGTGAGATGAGCGCCGCAACCCCAGAGTCGGTCATGACTAGACCTAATGGTCAGGGGTACCTTTACCTTTACCCTTTATACCTTTAACAGGGTAATTCTTAAATTTCATGTCTGCTTAGTTTTGCTTCGATGTCTGGATGCCCACAAAACTTAGCAAGGTCTTACTGCAGCTTATTGCTGCCTTAGTCATATCCTGTGGCGGGGTGGGGGGATAACATGCCCTTGAGGTGGGAGCACATAAACATTGATAATAATTGCTGCCAATTTTTATGGAGAAATTGAGCTCCATAAATATGAGAAAAGTCCCAAACAAACTGCACTGTAGGGCTGTAATGACCTTTTGGCATGAGTTAACTAAATTAATCACTCATTAGAAACCCATTTAGTAGGGGACTCTGCAATTACTTATTGTTTTAGAAGTGGAATAGGTTATCTCACATATTTGGGTGAGTTTGCACAACACACTAAACCATAGTTAAAGACAAAGTATAATTTAATATGAACACAGAATTGTTGGTTTAATCCTGCTGCACCACTGGGAAACAAGCCATATTCTGTGGTTTGTTTCTCCAAATGTACTATATACTGCTCATTATTTAGGTTCAGATGGTATTACAAGCTGCACTTTGGCTTATTTCTGGTTGGTGGTGCAGCAGGAGGAATGAATTTAACTCTGGTTTAATGCAACATGTGAACGAGTCTACTATTAATGATGATAGCAATTGTTCCCCTGTTCATTTTTTTCTGTCTTTGCTGGGAGAAGTCAAATGCTTAGGCCTGATTGGAGAAAGATTATTCCAAATCAACTCTGGCGTCAATTCCTTCTGACACCGATTCTGCTTGGGTTCTTCTTGGCCAGCAGCAGCTGCTTCTTCAGACCTGAGTGTCTGAAGACAAACAACTGAGCTGCCCTACTTCTTTTGTTGGCATCCAGATTAGGATATAGAAGAGTAATAGCAAAGGGAGTTTGATTATCTTCCTGCCTTGTTTTGTAGACATTACACTTTAGATACTATCATTGGCAGGTACCAAAGTGAGTCCACAGTGTATTTACAGCACTCTGAAAGTGTGGCTGCCAAAAGAAAGCCAAGACTTCAAGAAGAAGCAGTGAAGAAACATACAATATTTTTCGCTCCATAAGACACACTTTTTTCTTCCTAAAAAGTAAGGGGAAATGTCTGTGCGTCTTATGGAGCGAATGCGCGGTCCCTGGAGCCAAATTGCCCAGGGGCAAAAAAGCAGATCATGCTCTTTTTTTTGGGGGGGGAAGAGGGAAGTGGGTGTTGAAACAAAGCTGCTGATCGACAAGTGATCGGGAACGAGATAAGGGGCGCTAGCAACAAAGGAGGCTGCCTGGGAGGGGGGAGGTAAAGACAGCAAACTTGCAAGGAGAGGAGACAGGGAGACTAAAGCAATGAGGAGAGAAATTAGAAGAAAAGAAGGAGCAAAAAACTGCTCCAGCTAAGGAAAAGATAGTAAGGTAAATGAGGGAAGGGAGTGTTGAAAGGAAGCAGTTGATTGGGGAGGGAGATAATGGATGCTCGTGATAAAGGAGGCTGCCTGGGAGGGGGGAGATAAAAGCCCATGGATCCTCAGGATTTTTGCATTGGGTCATCCCAAATTCACCATCAGATCACATAGCATGTCCCTGGCTACAGCCTGCACCAAAGAAAACACGCACCCACTGTTGCCTGGGGCCGCAATGGTGCAAAAACGTGGTTACAAAGCACATTCACATGGATTCTCAGGATTTTTGCATTGGGCTACCCCAAACTCACCGTCAAATCACATGTCTGTGGCCACAGCATGAACCACAAAAATCATACATCCAGTTTCGTTCACAATGTTTCCCCCCCCCCTCTAAAAACTAGGTGCATCTTACAGAGCGAAAAATACGGTATTTACCAGTTCCTCTTGTCTCAGAAAGCACACTCATAGGCTTTGTATCTCCTCAGGTCATTCCATAGACTGAAGGAATGCCATGCATAGAAAGTGAATCACACACACACACACAGAGGGAGAGAAAATCTTAACATAATAATGATATATAATTAATTTTATTTATATCCCACCCTCCCCATCCATAACTGGGCTCAGGGAGGCTAACATCAAAATATAAACACATGAATACATAAAATTCAGCAATTGACTGAAATACAGTTTAAAATCGGATTAAAATCAAATAAGATCAGGCACCTCTGGTATCAAATATGGATGGTTTTGGAAAGGATTACATGTTTATTCTGTTCTTTCAGCAAGTATTCTTATGGAGGGGACCACACAAAATATGTTCAGTCCCTGGGCCCCTCAAGAGTCTAAAAAAGGACCTGGTCTTGGCTGTGTGATACATTATAGTTTAAACCTGTGCACAATACTGATAGGTGTGCTTTATAGCCCTTTTAATTCTCTCAATATGCTTCATAGATCCATAGTTTAGAACTAAACATTGCAAAATGTTCTCAGGGTGGTGCAGTGGGGATACGGACCACCACAACTATATGAACGTAGGAAAGCTTCCTTGGGTTAAGTCAGACCATTGATCCATCTAGCACGGTAAAGACTTGCAATTTGGTGGTGGCTCTCTAGAGTAGCCTTTCCCAACAAAATGCCCTCTAGGTGATATCCATCAAATGGTGAGGGCTGGTGGCAGTTACAGCCTGAAACTTCAGAAGGGCACTATATCAGGGAAGGCTGCTTTAGGATTTTGCTATCTGCTTGCCTACACTCGTTTCTAAAAGCTTCCCAAGGCTGATGCTTCTTCTTCAGTACTGTTAAAAAAATAGGTTTGTATTTTTTTCACTGGAAATTAAACCTGATAAGGGGCTGACAAATTTAGTTTGACCTTGGGTGCCACAAATTTGAGTTAGCTGCCAGGAATCTGTGCCTTTTATGAATGGTTTGGTCAAGTTTAGCACCAGGATTGCTCGGGGCAAGGTGGGGAGAGCTGGAGCTCATCAGGGTCATGCTGTACTTCTGAGTACTTGTGCCCTAAAGTAGAGAATGACATAAATTAGCCCCCAGTTCCTCCCAGTTGGGAGGATGGCTGTGATAATCATAGTCCCTAAAGGAATTTTGAATATAGCACAGAAATGTGTGAATCTTGCCAGGAGATCATGGAACAGGTTTAGTGCTAATAGTTAAATTTTCCATTTGCTATGAAAAGATACAGAACCTAAAATGTTGATGTTATCTACTATACCAGCTTCAAACTATAGCTAAACTCATACAATATTAATTTTGCACAGTGTTTGGGTTGGAGGGCCTTGTATGCATAAGTAACAAATTTGTAACATTGAGTAAAAGCTCTTTACTCAAAAAGAGCAGCATATGTAGAATAAAGTGTGTTCCTGATCTAGATTGCTGAACAAGGAAATGTGGTTGGAACACTTCAAGCTGCTTTTGACTGTGGGTTCTAATTTCAGATAATCATGTAGACATACATGCCTAAGCCTTAAATGCTTTGCTTTCTCAAGTAACTTTTGCAAGGCTTCAAAAGAACATTCAGTAGTATGACTTCAAAATACTCCATTAAATCTTCTTTTATAAATGAGTGAATTTTTCTCCATTAATTGGCAAAACTTCCTACTTTACATTTGGTATTGTTTCCTATAAGTTCCTTTCAACTAAGCTGCCTAGAAGAAACTTAATTCCTTATTTCATTTAAGTGGGTAAAATCCTATTGTGAAAGTTCTCAGTTTGAGGCCAGAAACATTTCCAAAATGTTCAACTTCTCTAGTCTATAAGCGTGTAGAGATCCTTTTGTACAGATCACACACAGTACACCACCTGCTGCAAGGAAGGATGTTGGACTGGTGCCCCAACACACCCTTTACAAAAGAGGACAGAATCGCTCTGATCATATGCTGTAAACAAGCAATGACTCTCCTCCACCAATCCAGTGTGACTGCTCTACAACAGGACATTCATGCCACCTAGGTCATAGCCAGGTTCAAGATTCTATCCCTCCAGGTGTGTTGTGCCCCACCATGAAGACTTGTCCTACAATTTGAGAACCACAGAACTATGGGGTGGAATAAACTAATCCGGAGTCATCTAAAGAGGCAACAATCCTAGTGGCTCTTGAGGATAATTGAATGAGTAAATCTTTTGAGAGAGCAGTCATGTGGCCTCCAGTGAAACTAGTAAATAGTAACTAATGGAGTTATTTATACTGTTGTCAGTATTCACCAGTTACCTAACCTAATAGTAAAAGTTCTAAAAACACACTAGTCTGGCTTGTAACAAAGCTGTAATGATAAAATAGATTTTGATGATCAATAATACTTGACCAATACCTCCTAGTGTGTTTCCAAACAAGTCACCTGGAGTATCTGAAAGAGTCCTTACAGTTGCTTGGATAGATAGATGGCAGAATATACATAACTTCTAAACCAAATTTGTATTAACCAATACCCATAAAACCAAATTGAGAGCCAGCAGTCCTAAATGAGTGCAACTTTCTTTCAACAAACAAAACCACGATTCTCTCCTGGGGTGCAATCTTACAAAGCAAATTTAGAAACTCTGGCCAGTGTATTATATAGCAGTTCAGTACCATGTCTTTGCAAGAAGTTCCATGTTTTTCACATTTTCTTAAAAACCTATGTATATGCTTTGGAAGTGATCCTGGAATTTGGTATGTGTGGGTGAAATACAGTGCACTAGTTTTGCTGTTCACTACTCAAAAAAACGCTGAGGCAGAGTGCACACAGGTACTAGGTTCAGTATTTCCATTAAAAGAATCACTGATAGCAGGACTAGAAATTGCACTACCAGGCCTAGATGGCTGGATTTCATATAAGACAGTTTTATAAATATTCTGGACTTCCCTGTTGCTAATTGCTACTTGGAGGTTTAGTTAATGCAGACTCATCCAAGTCTAGTTTTTCCTGCTCCTAAGTTGTTTTGTAATGCAAGCAGCAGTAGATTTAGTTACCACTTGTTTCTTTCAATCTAGGCATAGCAAGAGCACCATTTCCCCTTTCTTCCTCTGTCACTTGAGCAAAATCATCATGGGAAATGAACTAAACATAAGCAATTGGAAGCTCAGTTCATGTGCAAGCCATGCACCAAAGTTGTGAGTTCACTTAGTGGAATAGTGTCATCTAGAGGTAATTACAGTTGATATTATCTTAGGTTGTAATTATTCAAGGTAGAGAGGAACTGCTGATCGCCAACGTTCTGCTATCATTATTGCTGTTGCAACTTCTGTAGCCTATGATCCAGTTTTTACAACAGTAAAGCATAAGTACAAGGTGGTTGTACCATTTTTGTATTATAGAAAACAAGGTAGGAGGACTGAATTACCTGCAGCACTGGTTCTCAAACTGCGTTTACCAGTCTAAGCCAGGAATGCATCACATAGTTTCTGGAAGGAATAAGATACTTATGGAGGTGGTCAGTGTCTCCTGTACTATCTAAGGTTTGGATGGATTTAAGGCTCCCTGGCAGAGGACCTTCACTGGACCACATTGGATTCTGTGGAGTGACTGAACCCTCGTTGGCCCACTCTTCAAGGGAGAGCCAATGATTTGTTCTGTTTTGCCTGTACATAGTTTCTAGAGCAGAGATGGTGGGCTGGGGTCAGTTGCTTTTTCTAATGCTAGTGTTAGGATTAGTATCTCAGTCCACAGATCTTGCAGGTAGCAGTAGTTTATATGGACACAGGATATTTGTGTACAAGGATCTCTATCTGCCCATCTGTGGAACAAACAATTTGGGTTTGGAGGAGTGGGTCAGAAGATGGAGTAAGTATAGAAGGAGACCTCAAATTTTGAGAAACAGCATCTGCAGGGTTTCAGAATAGCAAATCCTAAGTGAAGGTTGTTTTTTTTTTCCATTGGGAGGGAGGATCTTTCGGAAGCAATCATACTGCTGACAGAATGTGTTCAAAAATCATACTGCTGACAGATGTGTTCAAAATGTGTCTTGGAAAGCATCTTCTAGCTGAGGGGTCAGCAAACCTTTTCAGCAGGGGGCCGGTCCATTGTCCCTCAGACCTTGTGGGGGGCTGGACTATATATATATATATATATATTTAAATGAACGAATTTCTATGCCCTACAAATAACTCAGACATACATTTCAAATAAAAGCACACATTCTACTCCTTTAAAAACACGCTGGTCCCCAGACCGTCTGCCGCGGGCTGGATTTAGAAGGCTATTTGGCCTTAGTTTGCCTACCTATATTCTAGCCCTCCATAATGCAAGCACATGCTTTCTGGCATGAAATTTTCAGAAGGGAATGTGATTCACAGAGGCTTGAATAGAATATAATGGAAGGAGCATGTTGACATACATAGTTCAAACGTCTTTGCCAGGGCTGACATTCTGGTTCAAAACGTTATTAGAAATCTCAGTACTATGATACTAGTGGTGTTCCCATGGAGGAGCCTGTGTCTAGGGCAGAAGTTGTAGCAGTAGGACACCTGCCTTATGTTCTCCATATTACTGAAGGCAGAATTGACTCAGTTGTTCACAAGCAAGACTGGAAGCAGGGATTCTTAACTCCTGCCAATCAAAGTAGTGTGTTTCTTTTTCTACAGACAGCTTTTGGTGTTGACCACTGCTCCTACCTAATAGCAAAGTGAGCCTCTTCAAAATGCCAAACAGTGATGTGAAATAGTAAAGCTAGGAATGGGGGGGGGGGGATCTTAAAAAACCATGCTATTAATGCAGCATTGTAATTGCTAATAACAGGTCGCTTATTCTCTAATTTGCTTGCCTACAGCACTTCATCGCCACCTGGTTGCTTTTTTAGCTCCTGTGTACATGTGCCCTTGGAAGTGGGTGCTTATCTACGGGTGAAACATAGGGTTTAAGGCGGTGCCATGGAGGGTATACACACATGTGTCTTTACTTGAATGTATTACTGTTACACGTTAGGCAAGTGCTAAATTAAAGGCTGGTTTTTGTTATCAACATTGTGTTCCCTTTATGCTTTTACTTTTCACTTAATGGGGTATTTGTCATTAAATAATTTGTTGTTGGGGCATCCAGAAATGGGTTAACTCAGCCTTTCTCAACCTGTGGGTCCCCAGATGTTGCTGAACTACAACTCCCATCACCCCTAGCTAGCAAGACCAGAGCTCAGGGATGATGGGAGTTGTAGTCCAACAACATTGGGGACCCACAGGTTGAGAACCACTGGGTTAACTAGTCTAGATTAGGAGCATGTTTCTTTCCTGGTTAGATTAGCTTTCCTCAACTCTGTCAACAAGTACATTGGTAATAATATAAAGCGATAATAGAGCTTTCTTCAAAGCATATTTTGGTGCAGAATTCAGTAGCCAGATTGCTCACTGGAGCAAGACAGTTTGAGCATTATTCACCGATCCTTGCCCTACTGCACTGGCTGCAGATTAGTTTCCAAGCCCACTTCAAAGTGCTGGATTTGACCTATAAACCCATAAACGGTTCAGGACCTCAATACCTCAAGGACTGCCTCTCTTTATATGAACCTACCTGGAACCTGCAATCATCATATGGGGGCCTTTCTTTGTGTGCCTCCCCCCAAAAGGTCAGGAGGGTGACAACACAAGAATGGGCCATTTCTGCAGTGGCTACCTGTTTGTGGAATGCTCTCCCCATGGAGGTTTGGCTGCTGCATTCATTAAACTGTGCATCTTTATGCACCATTAACATCATATACACTTTTAAATTGGGGGGGGGGTATTTGTTTGGGTTCTTTTTGTTTTGTTCCTGTTTTTCTAATGTATATTGTGTTTTTATCTTATGTTGTGACCCGCCCTGAGATCTACAGTTGAAGGGTAGTATAGAAATATTATTATTAATTATTATTAATTATTGAGACGTTATGCCAATTGGGATTTTCCTCTGGTGTATGAAACCAGTGGACATTAAAGTAGTGCAAACTATTTTGACTTTCATTAATAAAGAGTTCTGGAGAGTACGATTGGTAGAACTAGTTTTAAAGGATATGGATTGGGCAGATGTTTTAAGTTTTTCCTGCATAAAACAAACTGTCCAGTAAATGGCAATCTGCAGGAAACCAATACCATGACTCGGATCCAATTTTGTGTGCCTTTCGGTGCTTCTTCTGTCCTTGAAAATTGGAAAAACTGCTTGCCTGAGAACTGCAAAGGCAGTTTGATATGTGAAGGCATGTCGCTGAACATCATAAGAGTGTTTTGCTTGCTCTTGGGTTGGGTTGTACTGTGTTTTTGTGTAAGCTGCATTATATACGTATAAGGTGAGTGTATATCTCATCTACGATTGGGAAATTGTTTCTCTCGGAAACTTTACAAAAGTTGTATTTCATCAGATGCATGTGATTAGCATATTGCAAATATCCTTTTCTTGAGCAAGGTCCTCAAGCTGGCGGTGACTCTTCTGAATGAGAATGATCTGGATCCCTTTCAGTCTGATTCTGACACACTTAGTTGCCCTGATGGATAACTGTGTTGGGATAATGAGAGTTGGAGTGAAACCCTGATAATTTTCCTGAACTGCATGTTGGCCTCTGATGCCATCACCATCAGCCTTTCCAAAACAGTATCTGTTACCTGGCTTCAGAGACGGCATGTTGTTGTAGTTCCTCTCCTAATTGCACGGCTAATTCCTGAAGGGTGTAATTTAATTCCTGAAGGTGCACTTTGATGTGAGGTGGTGGAAGTATTGAATCCACTGTCTGGTGATGGATGAGGGCCATCCACCCAGAGCTCAATCCTAACAAGATGGTGGTGCTGTTGATAGGTGGTTTTTCTGCCTAGGCACAAACAACTTGGACACAGTTGCATTTTCTCTGAAGGACCAAATTTACAATTCAGGGGTGTTAACTGTTCCAGCTTTGTCACTGGGGGCTTGCCTCTGTGGTTTGTATCACCTATCTTCATTGTGGGCTGGTGCGCCAGCTAAATCCTGGGCAGATTTGGCCATGCTTTTGTAATTCATGCTCTCATAGCCTACAGTTAGCTTATAGTTGCTTTGCACTATACATGAGATTTCTTTTCAGTTGGCTCACAATGTAGCTGCTAGACTTCTAACTAGGTCTCATCCTAGGGAACATGCCATGTGCATTCCAAAATAGCTATGTTGGCTTGTAACCCATTTACAGTCTCAATTCAAAGTGCTGTTGCTTACCTTTTTGAAAAGCAGTTTATGGCCTGGAGTTTGGGTACTTAGAATCATAGAATCTTCGAGTTGGAAGGGAACCAAGGGTCATCTAGTCCAACCCCCTTCAATGCAGGAATCTCAGGTAAAGCATCCAGACATAGTCTCAATGAGGTTTATGAATGTGACTAACTTAGGTCTATCTTTGCTTGCTCCCAAATGTAACTGGATGTGAATTGAGTTCTGTGACGTAAGGTCCTTGGGAAGCGAGGCAGGTGGTGACTGGGGTGAGGGCCTTTTGGTTGTGGATGTCCCCTTTGAAGCTATTCTTTCCTGCGAGGCTTGCCTAGTGACCACTCTGTCATTTTGTTAACAGGCAGAAAATGTATTTTTTAAAAAAGTGCCTCTGTTTTATTACAAGCAGCCCCAAGGGCATTGCTGAAGGGCACAATTAAGCATCCTGGTTACCTGTATGTATGTATGTATGTATGTATGTATTTGCTTGCACACTAGGTCATGGATTGGCTTAGCATGGCATGCAGATGGGAGCCATTATGTAAGTGAAAGACAGCTCCACACAATGGATATTCCCTATCCCTATATCTTCCCATCCGAAAACAAGCTCTCCAGAAGGTTGGCAGAGAACTAATGAACATGTTGTGCCCTGTTGTGTAGACCTGCCATAGGAGAGGGACGTTGTGCAAAATGGGCAGAACAAAACAACTTTTATTTGAGAGCACTATTTGGGAGCATAGGGGACTGTAGGGAGGAGTAGGTGAAGGGATAGGTTGGTTGCATGAACTGCCTTCTGCTTGTGCAGTGTTGGAGATGACTCATAAAGGTGTAGGTAGGTTAATTTGTAGCACACATCCCTCAAAGTGTGCTAGTTCTTACTTTATTTCATGCACTTTTAATATACCACTTGACTGTAAGAAAAAATGCACCCTGAAAGCGGTCGGGGGGGGGGGAGAATAAAATGGGAAAAATAGCTATTTAAAGCATTCAAACAATAATCAAAAACAGTGGTAAGGTAAAAGCAGATTAAAACACATGTAAACATTCTACATCTCTGGGTAGGCTTGTCTAAACATGTTTTTAGCAGGTGCCAAAAAAGACTACTGTGAAGGCTCTTGACTGATGTCATTAGGAAGGGAGTTCCACTTCTGCCACACTAAAAGACTGATTTCTCACAAATGTGGAATGAGTATTACGTGGCAACAATAACTTTACCAGTTCTGCAGATCGAAGCTGTTAAGTGAGCATAAATGAGGTAAGGTGATCTTGCAGATAAACTGGTCCCAAGGTGTTAAGGCCTTTATATAATAATGTCACACCATGAACTTGGCCTGGTAGCAAATCTGCAACCAGTGCAGGTCTCTGGCAGTGTCTGACTCCTGTCAACAGTTGTGCTGCAGCATTATGCACTAATTGCAGCTTCTGGATCAAGTACAAGGGAAGCACCACATAGAGTGCATTGTGATAATCCAGTCTTGAAGAAACCAATGCATGAACTACTGTGGCCAGGCTTTCCCAGTCCAGGAATGGCCATAGTTGCCATAGTAGTTTTAATGGCTGGAAGTGCCTTCAGTTACAAAGGATCCAGAAGCAGCCCCAGATTGGGAACCTGCAACTGCAAGTGGACTTAATTGCAATCTGCAACAAAGATACAGTGGTACCTTGGTTTACAACCATAATCCGTTCCAGAGGTCCATTTGTAAACCAAAACAGGTTGCAATCCAAGATACGCTTTCACCAATGGGGCCTTAAAAAAAAAATTGTCCATGATCCAAAAAAACCGTTTGTAATTAAAAAAAAAAGGTTGCAAACCGGGACGCGCACTTCTGGGTTTGATGTGTTTGTAATCCAAATCATATGCAAACCAAGGTACCACTGTACTGTGTTGTGAAGTCGTTATCTGTGTTGTGAAGTCGTTATCTGTGGTCAGACTTTAATTCTGTTGTATGCCATTTCTTTGAGTGGTTATGCTATGTTTCCTTCTTTGAAGGAAGCTAAATTATATTGCATGTCATGGGATGCTTCCGCACAGTAAATGCTTGCTTTACTCTGAAAGCGTACAAACCTCTGAAAATATAGCAAAATGGAGAATATTAAGGCAGGGACTTATTTCCTTCTTTTCAAATACAGTGGTACCTCGGGTTAAGTACTTAATTTGTTCCGAAGGTCCATTCTTAACCTGAAACTGTTCTTAACCTGAAGCACCACTTTAGCTAATGCCGCTGCACCACCAGAGCACAATTTCTGTTCTCATCCTGAGGCAAAGTTCTTAATCCGAGGTACTATTTCTGGGTTAGCGGAGTCTGTAACCTGAAGCGTATGTAACCTGAAGTGTATGTAACCCAAGGTACCACTGTAGAGGTTGAAGTGCCCGTGTATGGTAGAAGTTGATTGTGTGTTTCTACAACAAAGTGTTAGTGACTTGCTCCATTAATATAACATATTACTTTCTGTGGCAACAATTATAGTGCACAAATACAGTGAACACTCAAGAATTGTAGGTATATACATAAAAATGAATGTAAATACTTGAAAGTGCCATGCTAACTTGCTAGTGTGCGTTGGAAAAACGTAAGCTAGGAGAGCCAGTGTGGTGTAGTGGTTAAGAGCAGTAGTCTTGTAATCTGGTGAACCGGGTTCGCGTCTCCGCTCCTCCACATGCTGGGTGACCTTGGGCTAGTCACACTTCTCTGAAGTCTCTCAGCCTCACTCACTTCACAGAATGTTTGATGTGGGGGAGGAAGGGAAAGGAGATTGTTAGCTGCTTTGAGACTCCTTAGGGTAGTGATAAAGCGGGATATCAAATCCAAACTCTTCCTCCTCCTCCTCCTCCTCCTCCTTCTAAGCTAGGAATAACTTCTGAAAGTTCATGTTGCAGTTAGTGGACCACGTTGTATTCTTGCAGTGCAGTCATGAACTAAGATTGCTTAAAAGGCTTCCAAATAAAGGCTCAACTCCTCCTGAGGTTTAGTATAGATTGGATGAATGCATGGGTAAAAAGGAAACTTGGCTAGGTGTCAGGAAGTTGTAATAACGTCGCTGAAAATCTTGACTTTGTTCATCACATTCTTAACTGATGAAGGTTGATAGCAATGCCTACCTGCAGTGTATTAATACTACCTTTGCTTTACACTGTGTATGTATCGAGTGCAGCTACATGTCAAGGGATGCTTCCGCATCCCATTCTTTATGGCTTGCTTGCATGAAAGTACACTAACAAGCTATTCTTAGTAAGGAATGAGCTTTTTTGTCTTGCTTCTCCTGACTCATGAGTACCAAACAAGTTAGCTGTAAATGTTCACATCCTCTGAACCCTTCGTCCATTAATTCTTTAAGAGAACATGGTACCTGTTTTGTGTCACTCTGTAACAGTAATTTGGTATGGAATTAAATTTGAAATCGTCACGATATAAGATCCTCTTTCTATGACCTTTCGGGAGGGGCAGAAATGAACTCTATATAGGATGTGCTCTAAAGGTAATATTTCTTTTTATAGGAACTTAGTGACTTGGCTCGTGACCCACCAGCTCAGTGTTCTGCAGGCCCTGTTGGAGATGACAGTAAGTAACTGACAAACTAAGTTTAAACCTAATAAACCAATGTGACTTGCTCTATGTCTGTCTATATGCTCTTTTCCCTAAAGAAATACTGATTTTTTTCTTTTTCCCCTCCCTCTTCTCAGTGTTTCATTGGCAAGCCACAATTATGGGCCCTGTAAGTATTTCAACTTTCTGAACGATGATTTAAAATAGAAGTGTTTGAAACTCTAAGGCCACTCTCATATCTGTTTTGAAAGGTGTATTAGTAGGGAGGTTATAGTACATTTTATTGGGCCAACTAATTTATCTCGGTACAGATACTTTTCTGCTTCTCTTGGGAGGCTAAGGAGGGTACCAGTATTTGTCCTGAAAGTAGAGAATATTTATAGACCTCTTTCTCAAATTGTACACAATAGAGATTTGTTTTATTAAAATATTTCTATACCACTGCCACCAGATCAGTCTCTGAATAGTTTACACTGTATCTTCAACCTTTTCAGACCCAGAGCCCATTTCTAATATAAACATGCATTTGTATTCTTAAACTTTTACTTGCATGGTGGTAGTGTATCTCTTCCAACCCACCTCAGAGACCAGTGCTTTATACAACTCAAAATACCAATAACAATATTTTAACATCAAAACTTCATAATAAGCAAGCAGATAAAACAGGACTGTCAGCAAGATTTAAATTGCCTAAACGTAAAGTTTAAGAATAAAAAAAGGTTTCATTTAGTGACTGAAAGGAGTGTTGTAATGCAAAAGACTGTTTCTCTAGTTAATTGTCAATAGACATGGAAGAATATTCATGGGGATTTCCATATCTTATCTTTTTATAAGACTGTATTGCCATATGCAGTGCTTGGTTAAACTGACAGATGGTTTTGCTTATATTTAAGCTAATATTTAATCTTTGAGCACAGTCTACTGTTACTGTGCTTTGCTATTCTGTACTCTCTATGGGTCCTGCTAAAAATTATAACTTGGCTCTGAATTTCCTTCTGACAGAATGACAGTCCATATCAAGGTGGTGTTTTCTTCCTGACAATTCACTTTCCTACAGACTACCCCTTCAAACCACCCAAGGTAAGCATAAATTTGGAAGAGTCTTTTGCTTCTAAAATAGTGAACCTCTCTGGGCTTGTGAATTATAGGCCACTGTCTAAGAAACAAGTATTTTTGTGGCTATATTTGCTTCCAGTGCTTGTGTGATCTCTAATAGAAAAGCCTTGGCAGCTAGTTTATTCCATTAAATAACTGGTTTGCATGCTAATCTTACTCAGGTTTGGATTGAATTGCAGCTAATAGATGAATTGTGTTCAAAAGATTCCAGAAATCAAATAATTTGATTCAATTCTATAACTGTCCATCATGCTTTTTTCTGGGGGGATGCAGGGGTACGCATACCCCTAAACATTTTGTGAATCTAAGTTTGATCTCATTGAGGGGGCAGTATTTCAATATGAGTAGGAAAGTGAGAGTACCCCTAAACATTTTTAAAGAAAAAAAAAGCACTGGTTATATGTATGAATCTAAGTTGGATTCAAGTGATTATATGAAGTGTTTTGTTCAGAAATTATTGACAGTGCCTTCAGACTACTTCCATACTTGACTGGTGATAATCTTTGTAAAACCAAATCATGAACCATACAACTAAATTTGTCTCCAGAGGTAATTCAATTCTTTGTTCAGAACAGCAGTTCCATGTGTTGCACAGCAGACGTCTTACTAATGTTTCTGTAATTCTCTTGAATCTGTCAAGTACAGTATTACTGTTACCCCCAGACAGTGCTAGGCAATGATGTGAGTGGGATACTGCTGGCAAAAAAGCTTGTCCTGTGAGTTTATGGAGAAAAGTTATATAATTAACAAGAGTGCCCTGGCTTTCTGGGTGACCTCCTGGAGCATATTTGGGGAGTGTGCAGAGGGCTGAGGTGGGGAGGAGAGGAAAGTAAAGTTCCATTATACAAGCAGAAACTCATTTTGCTTTGCTTTAATTCACAAAAAATGCCCCAGATTAAAAATTGGGTAATGTCCTAATCTTTTTATTATAGTGGGCATACATTCACCGTATTTCCTAAGAAGTTGGCAAGATAAAATATGGAAGTAGCTGACTAGAATACTTTAGATGTGAATATATAAAATGGCATTTATTTCACTAACAGCTTGCTGTAAATGTGCCCCTTCACATGCATAAACTCTGAATATTTACAATAATGCACACATAAACACCACGTAATTTGAACTTTGGTGTTTTTAGGTTAAGTACCACAGGTCACATCACATTTAGTGCTTATGTAGGTTTTTAAAAAAATTTGATCTAGTATAAATAAGTGAAAACTGTAAAATACTTGAGTGGGGAAAGAGTACCTAACATGTGAGCAATTCCCTCAATGGCATGTTTAAATAAATAGTGTGTACTCTAAATATTCTGACAGCCAGCACCTTTAACCAGAACAAAAGGACATGTGTGCTAACTGCAGATTGATATACATTTCTTCTAGGTTGCATTTACAACAAGAATTTATCATCCAAATATTAACAGTAATGGCAGCATTTGTCTCGACATTCTAAGGTCACAGTGGTCTCCTGCTTTAACTATTTCTAAAGGTAAGGGAAGTATTTCACAAAAATATTGTCAATGGGTTAATGAAACAGCTTGTATTTTTTACTCCCATTGTGGGAAAGAGGCATATCTGAATGTATGGCTTCTACCTCTCCCAGTGTATCTTTGGTTGATATTTGAGTGTTATTTTGACTTCACTAACCATGATTATTAAAACTTGCAGTATATGTAAAACTTAGGTGCTATTTAAAATACTGATTTAGAACAGGCAAGAGAAAAAATCTAGCCTAAATAATATGCCAACTTTGTAGCATATTAAAATGTAAGATTTTGATGTAGTGATGCTGGAGTTGAAGGACACTTTCATGTATTTACAGTCAGAATATTCAGGCAGTTACCATCACATAGGTGATTGCTTTCTTTTTTGATATGTCTCCTTGTACTGATAAGCGAGACTTCCTAGAAAGTGATTTAGTTATAGGAGCACTAAGTGATTTAGTTATAGGAGCACTTCTGTAGAGAATTGTGATTTTGGCTAAGGAGCAGTAAGCATTATACATGAACTTTGATTAATACATGCCATGCCTATGTGTTTATACAGTGTTGTCCATAGGCAGAGAGGAATGTACAGTGGTGCCCCGCAAGACGGAAAACCCGCTAGACGAAAGGGTTTTCCGTTTTGGAGGCGCTTCGCAAAACGAATTTCCCTATGGGCTTGCTTCGCAAGACGAAAATGTCTTGCGAGTTCCTGCGGGTTTCCCCCCCTTTTTTCCCCTTTTCCTAAGCCGCTAAACCGCTAATAGCGCTAATCCGCTAAGCTGTCAATGGGCTTGCTTCGCAAGACGAAAAAACCGCTATATGAAGAGCCTCACGGAATGGATGAATTTTGTCTTGCGAGGCACCACTGTAGACAATATGGCTCAAGCTATTAAAATCTAGGATGAAGTTTGTGTTCTGTAATTTGCAGCATTCATGTGTATAAAGCTTTTAAATGAGCATTGAGTTGTCATTGCAACCAGGGGTGCCAGCAGGATTTTATTAGGCCCTCTGCCCCACTTGTAAAGGAGGGCACAAATTTGCTTAAGTTTTGCAGATACTTAGTGTCACATGGCAATTTGTATTGCCTCTTCAGGGTTAGATGGAGGTTTTAAATTCATAAATGAACCTCCATTTTCTGTATCTAGAGAAAAATTGAGTGAACCGCACTGGGGAAGACTCCGCCAAAAGGTTTCAAAATGTCTGTCATGGGTCTGGCTTGACACTTTGACTGTAAAACACTGAAAGGGGGTATCTGAATTTTATCTTTGAGATTGCTTCACATGTTACCTAAATGTTTTGTTTAACATTCATGCTACATGGGATGAAGATTTCTAAGGAAAGAAAAGAAAACGGGGTCTAGGCCTTTAATAAAGTATATGAGCCTGATCATACATGCACATGCACATGCAGTGGGAGATAATTAGCTTGTCTTTTGATGAAGTATTTCATAGTCCTTTTCGGATTTTCACCATAAATGCTACTCTTTTGTTGCAGTACTGTTATCCATTTGTTCACTGCTATGTGACCCAAATCCAGATGATCCCCTAGTGCCAGAGATTGCACGTATCTATAAAACAGACAGAGACAAGTAAGTATAGCTCCCTTGGAAAGATTGCCTTAGTGAAGAGATGTGGTTAGAAAATTGAGTTTCTTTTGCTCTTTTCAAATTGGAGACTGACTTGGGTTAAAATGCTCTGTTTTTTTCTTTTAAATACAGAAGGCTCCAGGACAGTGCTAAAACTGAAGTTAGACCCTAACCCTGGCCAAAATACTTATTTCTGTTGTTTGATTGTTATGGAACAGTTTAAAAACAGCACACAAGGTTTTGAGTTTGAGGGAGGGCGGAGGGAGTGCAAACTTATCTGATACTTCCATGGCTCTTAACTATTGCCTTCTGTTCTGGATTTAACTGTGGTTGCCTCAAATTTCCCATTAGTTCTAGAACTGCTTCCAGGTAGACTTAAAGAATCTATTCGCTCGTCTTTCTTACTAAATATACTTATCCAATTAGGTACAATAGGTTAGCAAGAGAGTGGACAGAGAAATACGCTATGCTGTAGGGTAAGACTATCTGCACTTCATGGTGCGTTAATGATGTTGGGACTTCAGCACTTGAGTGCAGCATGCTTAAGGCACTGGATTTAACTAACAAATAAAAGATTGTAACAGTTACTGAAATACAAAGCTTAACAGCTCGATCGGTATTCAGTGTGAGAGACCTATTTCTGCATGGCTAAACAAGTAGAGCCAAACATAAAACAAGGTTTTCTAGTTGTTGTTTTTCTTGGTTCTGCAACTGCTGCTTTATCTGGTAGGTATTTTTGGCACTACTTCCAAGAAGATGGCTTTGGTCATCTAATATAAACTGTTAAGTAAGTGAAATTCAGAGCTCATGAAGTAGAAAAGTTACTAGGCATGTATAAGTAGGCACTAACATAATAACTGAGCATGTAAATATAGAACTGGTTCAATCACAGTAGAGCTCCTGCACAGTTCTCTCAACATCCCTGCTTTTTGAGAGGGAGGCTGGCTATAAAGGACTTCATGACTTGATTGTGCTGTTTGTCAGAGTTTGGAATTTTGCATTACTTGTCATAACACAACCGAACATCCACCTGTACTTGCACATTAAGATGTGATTTTCTAACCTGCAGTAATATGTTTTACACATGAGATTTAAAAAATGGCATGTGTGCTTTGCCCAGTGTCTCTTAAAATTTAGGTTAGTGATCAAGAACAACACCAAAAGTTTTTAGTGCGTTTGGGTGGGGATATTTTAAGGCAGTCTGTCTGGCGTTAATGCTAGTTTTACTTCTTGTTTGTGCTATTTGGAGTGGTTTGTTTGGGACAGTTAAGGAAAACGGAAGCATAGATAGGGATTTTGTATGTTTAGAATTCCAATTTCTCCTATTTTCATTTCTGGATAACGTTGGCTGCTTTGTTTAGAGATAAAAGATCAAGAATTTCTACACAGGTTAAACTAGGCGGAGCTGCTGTGTTGTATCAGTAATGTCAAGTAGTTTCTTCATATTAAGTTAGCAACTACTTCACTATATTTTGAGTCTTCTGCCTGTTGGATCGAAAGTTTGACTTTCTAGGTTTCATAGGACGACATAGTTGTTGGGTTTTTGTTTTTTTGCGAAAAGTAGTATAAATTAGCATGTTCCTGGGAAGCTGAAGGAGACTCTAATGTATGGAATATTTTATTGCTGATTGTAGTTTGGCTGATTTTGCTTAACATGTTTTCCTCTTACAGGTACAACAGAATATCTCGGGAATGGACTCAGAAGTATGCCATGTGATGCTACCTTAAATCAGAATAACCTGCATTATAGCTGGAATAAACTTTAAATTACTGTTCCTTTTTGATTTTCTTATCCGGCTGCTCCCCTATCAGACCTCATCTTTTTTTTTTTTATTTACCTCTATCCATTCATGCACATGCTCATCTGAGAAGACTTTAGCTCTTCCAGCTTTGGACAATAACTGCTTTTTAGAATCTGTAAAGTAGTTATACAAGAACAATTGCCCAAGATTCAGAATTCTTTAAATGGAGCATGTGTGTTGTGGCCAATGTCTTCACTCTAACTTGGTTATGAGATTGAAATCATTCCTCACTGCTCTAACAGTTCTACTGAAGATATCGCCCAAAGGGAGGGAGATGGATGTTCAGTTTGCTCACATCACAGGAAATAACATTGCTGTAGCATCATCCATCTTGTTTTAAATCCTTCCAGTGTTAGAGACTGAGGTTTCATGACATACTTGTGCTCATAACTGGTATGGCTGGAGAATTGGTACAATTCAGCAGAACAGAACACGTGATGTATCTTATGCATGTCAATAAAGGAATGACCAGTTCTTGTTCTACAGAGAATGGAAATTGGAAGTCCAACATCTCTTGTATTCCAAAATAGGGTCTCAGAACATTTTTGTAACTCTCATTTAAATTTTGTTAGGATGCTTGGAGCTATTAGTTAATCTATCTTCCACAACAGTTTAATATAGCACTGAATAAATGATGCAAGTTGTCAATGGATGAATGATCAACTAATAGCTCTCCTAGTAATTGATTTTATTTTCTTCAATAAAGTTACATAAACCAATGAGTTAGCTGCCTGGATTAATCAATATGGGAAACAAAATCTTTTGTAAAAGCAAAGGTGGTTTTTGTATATACTTTTTGGGATTTGCCTCATTGTTTGACATCAAATAATGATGTGAAGTTAGAGTGAACCTTTTTGCCATGTTCAGATATAATACTTGGTCTGTTTTCAGGTTGACACATTAATCAGCCCTGGAGTAAGCAGAACTAATAAGCTAATCTAGTAGTGTAGACTTTAGTGTGCTACACAAGGTACTGGGAGCCAAGAGTTCAAATATGAACTTGGGGCCCAGCTGATATATGTACTGGTGTATCAGAGACACGTCCAGATGCACCCAGCTTGTTGACTGAGAAGCATTTCTTCACCGTGTACACTTGACAGCTGAAAGATCTTTATGTGGGAGTAATGAGGCAAAAATTGCAAAATAAAGTACTGTTTTGATGTGGGAATTGTCATGAGGTTGTGTTGAAGTGACTTTTATATGTGGGATGTTTGCTATCCATCAAAGGACTACCATGCTGCCACATAACATTAATGAACATTTTTGTTGCAGTGGTCACTTTTCATTTCTGGTGGCTAAAACGAGTGAATAAAGTCATTGCTACTGGGTTTTTTGTTTTGTTTTGAGAAGCACTGTCTTGTGCCACTCATTCTTGATCTTGTTGGTAATAAGGTTTTCTAGCCTTGTATGATCAGTTTGTGCTTCTGTGACTTCTAGATCCACTTCTGGCACTGCTTATAGTTCTGTGCATCCTAATTCCTTGTCTCCACATAACTGTGGAAACCTAGATGTAAAATAAATGTTAAACTAACTTTTATAAAAGTGGAATATGTAGTTTGGCCATGGTTTGTTTCAACTTTTAAACATGATGAAAACCTACACATTTGGTTGCTTATTCCAGACAAGCTCTTCATTGCTGTGCCTTCTTCAAGCAAGCTTCCATCGCTAGTAATAAAAGTCACCTTGGAGGGCAAATGAGTGTTCACTTGCCAGTCAGGACTAGGTATTGGAGGATGCTTCTCTGATAATTTTACATTAAACAGTTTCTGTAACCCAGACTGCTAGCCAAAATACTTTTTTTAAAAAAGTGGAATGATCCGGCTAAAGCTAAACATACAGTTCCCCTGGTATCCACTGAGAAGTTTTTGGTTAATTCTATTGATATAAACAGGAGTTATGAAGAGGTGCATAAATATAGTTGGATTGTGCATGGGCGCATTGTGCGCAACTGAGGTTCTAAACACATCTGGAGGTGAAGTCCATTGCAAGTAGCTTTCATATGAAATTTAGGTTTGAGGTGTAAAGTTGAGAGGACACCATGTTCTGGATTATATAGTTGTGTATAAAGCTATGTGTGACTAACTTCTTATTCAATACACATTTTCCATGGTTATTTTTTTACTGCTATTAAAATTCTGCATTGCTAATATACAAGAGACTGGTTTCTAAACTGTACTTGAGATTTGTATAATTGTACAATCTGCATAAATCTGAGGCAAAGTTAGTCATGTAGCCAAATGTCATTGCTTGGTGGCGTCCATTTCCAGTCTAGATTGCTTACTATATAGTTTGTTACGGAGTTCTAGTTTTTCTTCCATGATGGTAGGTTGTGGTATTTACTGCTTCATTGAGCAGGCAAAATTCAAACTTGTATCTTGAACGTAGCTAGATTAGGGAAGTTTACAGAAACCTGTTTGCATAATTGAGTGTTCTTAGAATTGAGGAACTTGGGAGAACTATAGTCATATAACACCCATCACCTGAGGGATACCTCAGTTGGTAGAGCATGATACTCTTGCATCTCAGGGTCATGGGGTTTCAGCCCCATGTTAAGTGGAAGATTCCTGCGTTGTAGAGAGTTGGACTAGATTATCTTTGTGATCCCTTCCAACTCTATAACTCTATGATTCGATGAATTCATATTGTTCAGAAATTCCTACCTAGAGCCTTTTAAATTCTATTTCTTTGCCTTTTGCATCTCCAAAAGCTTGAAATGTGCATTAATTGAAGCTGAGAGCTTTTTTTACGATACAGGCAGCGTGTATATGCACGTGCACACACAGTTCACATAGCAAGGCAATGCATTTTAATGTCTATTTCGAAAGTGTGGTTTTCCCTTTTGAAGCTTGTGGTATGCATACGTTGGCGAGGGCAAGAATAGAAAGATGGGACCAAGTTGAGCACGGGTGTTTTTCTCCAAAATAGCACTGAGCTAACTAAGCTAAGAAATGTCTGCAATATGCAGACTTGAATTTACTGAAGAACATTAGATGTTTCCTGACTCTGTTTCAGCTTCATATGATCACATTGCACTTAGAACTATTTATTGGTTCAACTTTCAAGTGGTTGACTGCACTCCTGCCACCCTGTTGTTGGCACCCATCTGTCTCAAGAGAGAATGGAGTGCACCACTGGAGATGAAGTCAACCTGCGTAGTGAACTCTCTGGGGTGCAACACTGGGCAGTGTATATGTCTCAGCTGCCCAAAGACAGGACCCCCTCTCATCCTTGCAGATGTGGTCAAAAGGAATTCAGAGCAATATGTTCAGCACCAGCTTGGCTGCAGGAGTTGCCGGAAGGAGGCGTACAAGATGCCGTCCAACCGCCTTAGGGACTCAACTCCCAGATTTGTATAGGGTTTATACCTTAGCCTTTTCTTCTCCTAAAGATGTCCCGCAAGGAATGGATTGTTCACTGGAGTTTACTCCTGAAGTCTTTCACGAATGAGTATAGCTGCAAGGCATTGGAGGTTTAGGATCAGAGTTTTCCTTCTAGACAGGCTACCTTCCCAAATTGATGAACCCCATCTGCTCCACATTTTCTTACACAGCATGTGCAGAAGCCGCCCTCTTGACCATTGGACCCCCTATTGGTCTCATCCGCTGATCGCCAGACCCTGTCTTCACATGTAGGGGACGTTTCTAACTCACCAAGGGTTTGAGACCCAATGGGGTGGGGTAGTACCTATGGTCAGAGGCACGTTGTGCTCCTTATGGGGTAGTTTGTCCACCTTTGGTCCGCACCCTGGACTCTGCTCTCACCTGTGGCTTCTACAGGCTGTCAGCATGCGACAGTGGCCACACCCTGGGAAACAGCCACTTGCCACTCAGGAGGAAATTTGCTCATTAATGTGCCTAATTGATACTTCCTATCGCCATGTCTTTCTGCCAACCAACTAATGTCTTCAGAGAATTTATCTATGTGGAGTTCTTAACTTGCATTCCAAGAACGCTATTGCTACTTGGAACTTACTCCAAGGCAAATACAGCGTTTAACACCGTAATATGACATTCTTGAAGTGGAAATAGTACCAGTCAATTTGAAACACAGACTGACTGTTGATTAGCAGATATACCACAGCAGTAGATTCCTTGCTTTGGCAAAGGGTTGAACTAGATGAACTTTTGATGTTCCAAGTCTGATTTGCATGTTTGGCAACTTAGCAACTGCTTCTGTCACGTGTTTTGCTCTTGACAACTGCCTTAATTGTAGCAGAACACAGAATCTATACCAAGATCATTCCATTAGCAGTACCAAGTAGCTGTTCTGCTGCAGCTCCTATGGCAAAAGGAATGGTGGTTCAGATTTCTGTTAGTATTATGGGCTTAAGTTATGTAGGCACTATTTTCTCCTGGTCTGCATTAAAGAGACTAAGGTAGGATGGACAACTGCTTCACACTGCAGGTGGTCATAGCATTTTTTATTGCTCCCCTAATAATTATTTTTTTCAGCCACCTCTAGAAATGGAAAGTTGGCATGAAGGGAGCTAGCTGGTTTAGAACTCGAAGTTCTAATCTTATTTGCAGGCAAGCCTTTACATAGGGACAGTATATAAAAAATGGTATTCTGTGCCTGTTGCATCTTTACTATTACCTGAATGTGTAAGACGAGGCCTCTGATCAGTGAACAAAAATACTAAAAGCAATAGGTAAGCAGCGGTTGTGAAGCTCTTTGTGGCAATCTCAGCCTTCTTTACTCAGTGATTACAGGGTCATGTATACGGGGAGTTGCATAGTATCACTGGCTTTCCAAAGATCATCTGAGCAATATCATAGGGATACGGTGGGGATGAATTTAGAAGGCTTCACTGCAACATACTGACTCTTTGCACTTAGGCAGGTCACATCAGTTTGGGTGCCCTTACATATCACACCTTAGGGTTACCATCTTGGCAGCAGGAATTTCTCTTGCCTACGATGGCAGTCTCATATTTAAAATTGACCAAATAGTTTTTTAGATATTTCCATAGGTCTTGGTTCATCCTATGAATTGATTGTTCTGTCTCCTAGAAGTAGCTTGGCAGAGTCCAACAGCCTTTTTCTAGATATGCCTAAATTACCAAAACCATGCAACGTACACGAGTGAGCTATCCTTTTATCCTTTTATATCCTTTTACCTGCAAAGAAAAGAAAAGGCACGCCACGATCCTCTAGCTACTAATTAATTTGATTGATCTTAGCCTTAAAAGCTAACTACTGCCTGGCTTTTAAGCATTTCATATTGGCATGAGTTTGCTTAGAGCACTGATAATTATTAAGGGTGTGTGATATCTAGTGTGGTGCCCTATAGTCTTGATTTCTACTGATCAGGGATTAGCGCTAATATTTATGGTAGTGTCTGTCTGATTTTTCTTTTACTACTACTATATCATTGACTGTTTTTAGGAGAGAACAATGAAGGGATTATTTGACACGCCAGCATTTTCTATTTTCTACTTGAATTATAAAGTGACTACTGTGTGAATTAAACGCCAAAATGCAAACCCACCTTTTTATTCAAACAATCCAATTTCTGTCTTTGATCTTCATAATTTAATCAGATCATGCACTTCCTCTGTGTGTGTTGGGGGGGGGGGGAGTAAAGATGGACCTGAAAACCTGCAACGTTTAAAATGTCCACTGGAAAGAAAATTGCACGCCAGAACTGATTTAAGGGGAAATGGCCTTCTGAGATCTTGGGGAACACATCCCATAGCAAGGAAGAACCTCCTTCATATGCAAATCTGAAGTTGCATTGCAATCTTGAATTAGTGGCATAAACAAATTCTGTTTAGAAAGTGAGTTTAAAAACAAACGAATCATCTGTACACTTTAGTTTATTGCTTCCTCCTACAAGATGGCATTTGAATTCTGAAGAGACACTGCATGGCTGGGGAGCCCTGGTCCTTCATTCTAAAGTGTTGTGAACTCAGGTATCCACTGGGTGGGATTATAAAGAACTTTTGCACATCTTCAGAGGCATTCTATTACTATTTAACATGCTCTGTTACTGAGGCTAGCCGTTAAAATCCAGTTCAGGTTTTCCAGCAGAAACCTGGTAACCTTTGATCCAAATTTAAGCACTGAATATTTGGTATGTGAACTACTTCCAGCTCACCTCTGTGTCTTTATTCACATTGCTTGGAAATGGCAAATGGTTAAAGGAAATGTTTGGTGGGTGCTATGGAATACCACTGTTTAAGGACAACGTGTTTTATCGGGGAACAAAAGCACTGGTGAAATGAGCAGCGCAGGAACTATTGGCTCTGTTCGTTTTTTGCTTGTAGAATACAGAGTGAACACTAATGACTTACTCTGAAAATAGCTTGTATCTGTAATTTGCATTTGACTTTAAAAAAACCACGCCACCTGCTACTTTAGAAGACTTGAACCTCTGGCTTCATAAAATGGAGAGTGAGACATAGAAATGATTTCACTCTGTAAATCGGAGAGAAGGAAGCTATTTAGATGACTAGGGGCAAGATCCAGCCAAACTTAAGTCCAGTTAAATCCCAGTAATATCAACTATTTTAAAATCAGTAAGAATTAAATTTCCTTTGCTGGGGTTAAATTGTGGCCTGTGAGTAAAGGAGCAATTGAGTGAAATGATTCTATAGATCTCAGATGAAAGTTGCAAGCAATCTTTGTAGCTTTTTGAAGTTGCACCAAAAGACGACGACAACAACAACAACAACAACAACAACAATATATTTATACCCTGCCCATGTGGCTGGCTATAATTAAGCAGCTTATTGCTTAGATGGAATTTGATTTTTATTTAGTGTGCCACCAGCCCCCCCCCCCATTAACATAGCTGTTTTGAATTTCCTCCCAAAATAGTTGGGGAGTTCAGCTTGGGTAAATTTGGTTCTGCCATAGAGTTATAAAGTTTTATTGCCTTCGCTTGAGAAGAGTGGTTTTGAACATTACACAGCAATGGAAATGATGATTCAGTGGATGATGAATGCTTTGGGTGCCATTGTATCTGAAGTGGGGAAAGCCTGGTGAAATTTGTAAGTTCTAGAGGAATGTATAACTCACACATCCCATTGTAGGTAGACTTTGGTTTCTGTTTTGGAAGTTCTATGGAAATACAAGAGCAAGGATACACCAGTCTCCCGCTGTTATAATCTCTGTAACAACTGAAGCAGTTCTGAAAGTTTGGCTTATCCTTTCTTCTGTACACCATAAAAAGCTTGTGAGTAAATTGAGTTCAGACTGAGGCCTATCCAAAGTTTAATAAGCAGCCTGTGAATGGATCTTTATTCATATTTAGGGACAGGAAGGAGTTTTCCCTTCAGTCACTGTGAGTGACTCATTCTTAGGGTGGTTCCTTTGCTAGCTTTTTCCTATGGTATGTTTAGCTCACTTGCATAAAGTACCTGGATTATGTTATTCAACTGTTCTGGCATGGGATGCCTTATTTAGTCATCCTGGTCACTCTCTCCCACTGTAGTCAAGGAGATCAAGGTAATCTGTAGCTGGTTCAGTGTGCAGAGGAGGAGGAGGAGCTCCTGGCAGGGTATGAGAAGAGAGAGAGATAAAAGAAATCTAGAGTGATATTCAAATCATTTGTTCTGCTAGCACAAGGATTTGCCACGAAACTCCTCCTTTCCCTGTGTGCATCCTGCAGCCTCCCCAAATCTTGATCCAGAGGGTTGTGCAGATTGTTGTGAAAACAGATGCTTTGGATAACACCCATAATTCCTCTGCCAGAAAAGCAAAGTTTTACTGGCTGACTATAGCCATATCCCAGTATTCAGAATGTGGCTTAAACACACGAGGAGAGGAGCATGTGCTTGAATGTGCTGAGTCCCCCTCCATCCTCATCGGCCCCCACATTTTCAAGGGTATCTGTTTCCACAAGAGAACCCACTTGTACATTTGAAGGCTCCCTGTCCGATTTTACAGGATTCCAAAATGTGTGACAGCTTGAATGAACAGAGGAGGCTTCCCCATTGCAGAAAGTTGCCCTCGAATATGCGGGGGTGTGTGTGTGAGGCAACGGGAGGAGTTTGTGTGCTGGTGTACACCCTCCCCTTCTTGTGTGTCATATTTGGAAGGCCTGAATAGGACTCCTCTGTTGTAGAACCAGAGTCTGCTATGCAGTCCTAGGTTCAAATGTATGCTTTGGGGCCCCTTTACACATTGCATTTTTTTTAAAAGAAATGAAATATTTAAGTGAAAACTTTAAAGGGTTGTAGTCAATGCTAGCCCTACTCAGAGTAAACCCATTGAAGTTAACAGACGCAGCTAACTTGGGTTCATTACTTTCAGTAGCGCATCCTTGGGTACAACCCAAAATCTATGAAATGTGAATATGATGCCAGGAGTTTGGCAACATAGGTATTACACGGGTTGCATGTGGTTTCCGATTGTATGTACACTTGGTAGCCAACTCTGTTGTGTAATGTGTGAAAAGACCTTGACAGGGAGAGAATCCTGTCATGATACTGAATTGGATGAGAAATTTCCACTGCATCAGCTTGCAGCTCTTAACTCTCTCCCTCGGCTACCTTTTGATTGTTGTGAAATGCTCTTTTGGGAAACTGAGCAAACCACTTCCTGTGTGAGATTCTTTGGTTTCAAAATCAAACAAGGCAAACCTTTTTAAGTAACCAGTTACATTCCATTAGTTTCGTTTTGCATTGAACAGCACAAGGATGGGACTGTGAACTGGATATCATGCTCTTTAATTCCGTTTGCTCCTGGATTGTGGTCATTAAAACGGGAAAGAAGCAAAGACATTCTCATTTATTACTGACTGAGCAGTAGGGAAGGGGCAGTACTTTAGTGTAAGCACTGAGGGACGCGGGTCTAAACCACAGAGCCTAGGGCTTGCTGATCAGAAGGTTGGCGGTTCAAATCCCCGCGACAGGGTGAGTTCCCGTTGCTCAGTCCCAGCTCCTGCCAACCTAGCAGTGCAAAAGCACGTCAAAGTGCAAGTAGATAAATAGGTACTGTTCTGGCGGGAAGGTAATTGGTGTTTCCGTGCGCTGCTCTGGTTCTCCAGAAGCGGCTTAGTCATGCTGGCCACATGACCTGGATGCTGTCTGCGGACAAACGCTGGCTCCCTCGGCCAGTAAAGCGAGATGAGCGCCGCAACCCCAGAGTCGTTCGCAACTGGACTTAATAATCAGGGGTCCCTTTACCTTTAAGCACTGAAGTAGCTGTGACTTAGAAATGGATTCTGGGTCATAGCATGCAAATGAACATCAAAGGTCATTCTGCTTTATCATGGTATCTTTCTGGAACATCTCGGGGAGTTGGGGGTTGTGTTTCAGTGGCTCTCCAGGGCATTTTCCAGAAAATAGCTATGAGAGGCTACTGTTGGTCCATGGGAGTTGTCCTGTGGTGTCTTGCAGAGTTGGAACTTGTCTCCCAAACTATTTCAAATCAATTGGGAAGCTACTGAGGGCTTTTGTCTAGGTGTTTGGAGTGAAGTGTCACTAATACAGTGGTGCCTCACAAGACGAAAAGAATCCGTTCCGCGATTCTCTTCGTCTAGCAGTTTTTTCGTCTTGCGAAGCAAGCCCATTGACAGCTTAGCGGATTAGCACTATTAGCGGCTTAGCGGATAAGCAGATAAGCGGCTTAGCAGCTTAGAAAAAGGGGGGGAAAGGAAAAAAAACCCCGCAGGAACTCGCAAGACATTTTCGTCTTGCAAAGCAAGCCCATAGGAAATTTGTTTTGAGAAGCATCTCCAAAACGGAAAACTCTCTTGTCTTACGAGTTTTCCGTCTTGCGAGGCTTTCGTCTTGCAGGGCACCACTGTATGTGGAAGACACCCAGCTCTGTCTCTCTCTACCATTTGAATTGGGAGAGGCGATTGGGGTGTTAGGTGGGTACTTAGATGTGGCGATGGGCTGGCTGTGAGCCAATAAACTGAAGTTGAATCCTGAAAAGATGGAGGTGTTATCTTTTCCAAGTCCTCAAGTCCTGGAGGTGAGGAGGCTGTTTGTCCTGGATGGGATTGAACTCTCCTGGAAGGAGCAGGTTTGTAGCTTTGGGTGGGGGGGGGGAGCTTCCAGATCAGGTGGCCTCTGAGGCTAGAAGTTCCCTTTTATAGCTATGTCTGGTTTTTCCAACTACAACTCATTTTGGACTGAAGACTTCGCCATTGTACTCCACGCTGTGGTAGCTTTCCAATTGGATTATTGCAATGCGCTCTTTGTGGGGCTACCCTTGAAGATGACTCAGAAACTTCAATTGGTCCAAAATGCAATGGCCCATATTGGCTGGGCTTCCATTTAAAACTCACATAACCCCTGTTTTGAAACATCTGCAGTGGTTGCCAATTCATTTCTGGACTCAATTCAAGAAACCCACACTATTCTTATTAGAATTATTAGTAGTATATTGCCCTTCATCCGCAGGTTTCAGGGCAGTTCACAACATGAACATAAACACAAACACTAGTGTTTAAAGCACTAAATGACTTTGGTCCCAAATACCTGAAAGACCACCTTCCTTACAGGTGTTAAGATCAGCAGAGGGAGCCCTCTTGGTCATGAGGGTCAGAAGCTCAAAGGGTGGTTGTGGTCAGGGAGAGAGTATTCTTTATGGCAACCCCGAAATTGTGGTATTCCCACCCCTCAGAGCTGTGTCTGGCACCTTCATTATGCAGCTTTTGTTGTTTGCTGAGGGTGCACCTGACCTTTGACATTTTTGAGAATACATTTTTAGGGCCTACTCTAGAGTGTAATTTGTTTTGAACTATTTTCATGTTGTCTTCCGCGTTGTTGTGACTGGTTCTGGGACCTCGTGGTGAAGAGTGGGTAGTAATAATACTTCCAGCTTAACAGAAGATTGCATCAAAGCAGACTCTTATATCTGCAATTCTAACTGCCAAGATGAACTCCCATTTGAGAACTCTGATCCGAAGGCACACGAGGCCACCACTTTGCTGAAGCAAAATGGATCTGGGTCTGCTCTGCTCTGTGCTTCTTGGTTGGATGGCTGCCTGGGAACCACAAGTCTGCTGCTTTGGATTCTGTGACAGAAGGAAAGCAGGATTTAAACGTAAGGAAGTAGATATTTTTGTTGGTACAATTTCATGCAACATGGGCTCTGTCCCTACAGATCTAGCAGGATGTGTTGCAAGGATCAAACATGCTTATAATACCAGTGCTGCAGTGCTGGATATAGGGGAGGGGGGGGGGAATTGTTTGCTAGAATTTCCACACCTTCATAATGTGTTTTTCAAGAGCTCCAAAACCATGCAAAGAACTATTGCTGCCTGCTGGTTCCACATTACTGCTTGTGAGAAACATTTCAGCGAAAGAGTAAGACTTCACATGAATGAAATGTAAAGAAGCTACCTTATATATATACACCAAGTCTGATTTTTTTCATCTCACCTGGCACTTGTTCTCCAAGGCTTCAGATGCAGATCTTTCCACCCCCTACTACCTGATCCTTTTTTTCATAATGGAGATGTTGGGGATTGAACTTGCGAGTCAATACGTGCTTGCCACCAAACTCTGATTCTGCCACAGAATTTCCCCAAGCCGCTGTTGTCTCCAGCCCCAGCCCAAACATAAGCCTACAACCAATTTTTTTGGGGCAGGAGATCTTGTTTATGCATTGCACTGACAGCCTCTTGCCACCATGGCTCCTATGTAAATTAAAATGGGTGGGCGGGCAGAGAATGTTCCCCACAAGATAGGTATGACAGGTGTTTATTAACTTCAATGTCTGAGTGTTTGTGTTTTTATCCACATTGCTTTGGGAATATTCACTGTACATTTTGCACAGTGCTTAAGGTTCATATGCACTGTCAGTGGGGTTTGTTTGCAGTTGCCTTCTGAATTTGTTTTGCCCTCCCTGTTGCTCCCCCAAACACCCATGTGTGTGAATATATTACCTGCCAACTTTGAAAAATCTTAGTGGACACTAGTTCACAAAAGCTTATGCCACAACAAATGTGCTCATCTTCCACAAGACTATTTTGTTTTTCCTGCAACAGTAGCCCCTCTTGCAATTAACACAGTGCCAGAAAATCTGATATATAAGCTAATCGCCAAATGGTGCCTTAAACCTAGGTTGCGGTTGCCACAACAGAATATCTAGGTGCCTTTTTTGCAGTGAGGTTTATTATTATTAATTTCATCTCTATTCTGCTTTATATTTTAAAGAAAAAAATCTAAAAGTTTACCACACATTAAAACATAAATTAAAACAACCCAGAATAAAACAAATTTAAGCTTCAAGGGAAATACTTCAGATCCTTCTCTAAGCAACATTTTGCTTTCCCTGTATTTATTTATCTACTTAATTAATATAGCTGCCCCTTAGCAGAATTACTCTAGGAAGCCGGTGTGGTGTAGTGGTTAGAGTGTCGGACTAGGACCTGAAAGATCAGGGTTCAAATCCCCACTCAGTCATGAAGCTCACTGAGAGACCTTGGGCCAGTCATTGTAGAAATTAATTGAGGAAAGGGCTGGATAATTTTGAACACTGAATTAACAGTTTATATCTAATGGCAGTATTGCCTAGCTGCCTATTCCCACAAATTTACAGTTAAATTTAGGCAAGCTAAATTCTTTTATCTACTGCTTTATGGGAAAGCACACAAGGAAGAAAACTTGATCATACTTGCAGTTGCCTGTTGTGAACAGGTGAAAAGCAATGCCAGTTTCGCTTTCTCTGCTCTCTTCTCTACAGAAGTTCCCCCAGGCCAACTTGGTGTCATTGGAAGGTAACCAATAACTCCACAACATCTAAACAGATGACTGTGATGTCAAGATTTTTCAGGCATGTGCTTTTCAATAACATAATGGAACTCTATTAACCAGACCTTCTGTTCCTTCAAGGCAGTGGTACCTTGAAGTGATCCATTAGGGTGAATGGGGTGCTGTCCCACTAACCTCAGTCTGCTCCCAGCCAGCCCTCACTTGTCTGACTCCTTACAGCTGTCAGCTTCTTCCTCCTTAGTTTCCATATTTCCCTTGTAGAACTCAGCAGGAAAGCTGTAGTGGCTTTTGGCTCCATCTCCCTGCTGATGGCCCTCCTGCCTTCTGCTCTACTAGTCCTGGTTGAACATCAGCCAGCGCTGCTTCAAGCTGTTCAGGATAGATTGTAGCGAGTCTCAGCCTGCCCCTCGTTTTCTCTTTCTCCCCTTCCATCCCTCACTCCCAGTGCTTGGCTCCAGTTGGCTGTTTTGTGCAGTTTCCAGAAAAAGGCAGCCCCACACAAAACATTTTACTCGGTGAAATTGATGATCCACAACATCATGGCATGGCTGTGGCTCCAGAAGAGATTGCAGTTTGTGCATTGGCTGAAGTTGGAAAAAGCCACTCTGAGCCATAGAAGCCAATCAAGTGAGAAAGTTCAAACCAGGAATACTACAAAATTGTAAATCTGATCCTAACGGCATCTCTCAACTTGTTAGGATACAGTTTATTGGCTCTCATCCAGTCTTACTGAACCCTTATACCAGTTCAACACTTGAATTGGATGAAAAAGAGGAATGCCTCTATATTGATGATGCTTCACTCCAAATCGACACAGTTTTGTGTAGATGTTAAAAACCATAGCTTACATGAAGGAATCCTGTGACAGCTCCTTAGCGTAAATGCTGAAGAACTGAGCCGTAGCCCCCAGATTCCACTTTCTAAATTGGCTGTCCACGTAGGAACAGAGCCATGGTAAGTGTCGGCATCTTTCGGGGGTCAGGAAGCCAGCTGGCTAGCCCCCAGCTGGATCATGCCCTTCCAGCCGTGACAATCCCCCGATCTCTGGTGCGACACAAATCAGCGACTCAGCCTTCAAAGCCTGAGCACACTATATCAGCAGAGCATACTGGGCAAACAGAAGTGGCGTGAGGCTTATGGAAGCATACTAATAAGCTACAGATTTATTAAGCATAAATCAGGACAAAATAAACATGTCTCTCCGTCTCCTCAGAGAGAGGGTCAAAAGCAAAAGCAATACACAATGGAAGTTCCCAGCAAACTGTGCTGGTATGTAAACAGACATGTGACACGTAACAATCCCATGTCTGCTCCTTAAGGTGGAATGGAATTTTCCAACAGTAAGATCGTGTGCCTAGCTTCCAACCCAGACAACTTATTTTGAAGTTTACTGTTGTCGATGGCAAGAGTAGCCAGTGTTGGACTACAACTTCCATCATCCTTGACCATGTCTAGTTGATGGGAATTGTAGTCTATCTAACAGAATTGGAAGGGCACCACCTTAACTACCTCTGGTCAATGGTATCAAAATCACTGAAAAGTCCCCAAGAATGAGCAGGGCTGCAGTTCCAATGTTCTCCTATAATCATTGGCTATCCACTGGACAGTCCAAGGCAATAAGTAATCAAATGGAGTCTAATGCCCAACTGAAACGGATCTGGATAATCAGCCCAACAGAGTGGAATAGCACTGTGCCCAGACATGGATTATTGGGGAAATAAAAATCCTCCAGCAAGAAAGTGAATACCATGATACGCATAATAATCTAAGCAGGAAATGACAAAGAGCAATGCAGGGGGAAAGCCCGTTCTCTCTGGCTAATGAAAATCTTATCAATCTTCTTTCTGTGACTTCATCAAACATTTTCTTTATCTATTGAAGCTTAGTATTGTAACTGTGGGTAAAACCTCAGCGCCTAGGACTTGCCGATCGCATGGTCGGCGGTTCGAATCCCCGCGGTGGGGTGCGCTTCCGTCGTTCGGTCCCAGTGCCTGCCAACCTAGCAGTTCGAAAGCACCCCCGGGTGCAAGTAGATAAATAGGGACCACTTACCAGCGGGAAGGTAAACGGCGTTCCGTGTGCTGCGCTGGCTCGCCAGATGCAGCTTGTCACGCTGGCCACGTGACCCGGAAGTGTCTGCGGACAGCGCTGGCTCCTGGCCTATAGAGTGAGATGAGCGCACAACCCTAGAGTCTGGCAAGACTGGCCCGTACGGGCAGGGGTACCTTTACCTTTTACCTATTGTAACTACAGTGGCTATAAAGCTATGATGAAGACAGAAGTTACTGTTTTAAATAACTTCAGCCAATCTCCAAGGTTAAGCTGCACAAAACCCAGATCTGCTTTTTTGCTGTCTATACTTCTGATCGGCCACACTGGTGATACCACCAATATACCTTTTCCTAATTTCCTGGATTTTTTTTATTCCTCTAAATCCCCCTTTTAGATAAGTTTATGATTGAAGGGATACATGTATGGCTTAAAAGCTTTATAATTTTACAGCATTTGTGAACTACCAAGTATGTGAATGTTCTTTGGGTGGTGAACTGTACAATTTGTATGCATAATTACCAACTAGCAAATATACGATCACAATTTTAAAAGGTAAAACCATTGCCACCAAACAGTGTAACAAATGAATTGAAAATATCTGGAAAGCTAAAATGGTCTTTGTCAAAAGGACACCAGGTGAACTTTTCTGGGGATGACATTCCATAACTGCTGCCACCGTAGAAAAGTCCCTCTCTTCCATCGGACCTCAGAGAAGCTGGGATGGGGGGCAGAGTTTGAATCACTGATAGTCACGTCTATCTTTCTGGTTGCAAAACTGAACTCTCCCTGTGGCTAAGTAACTAACCATACACTCTTTCCCTCCACTGTCTCTATCACCTTTATTTTTAAAGCTGAGAGTCTCAGGAACCTAAATTCTCACCAACCCAAACCAATTGTGTGTAGTGTGGTGTAGTGGTTAAGAGCAGTTTGATTCCCCGCTCCTCCACATGCAGCTGCTGGGTGACCTTGGGCTAGTCACACTTCTCTGAAGTCTCTCAGCCCCACTCACCTCACAGAGTGTTTGTTGTGGGGGAGGAAGGGAAAGGAGATTGTTAGCCACTTTGAGACTCCTTAGGGTAGTGATAAAGCGGGGTATCAAATCCAAACACTAATTCTTGCTGTACTTTGGCATGGTAGTAATGAAATTGTGAAATCAGGCACAGTCCTATGGATGTGACGTTCACCACCAGATCTCTCCCTACATGTGACGCTGTGGGTTAAACCACAGAGCCTAGGGCTTGCCGATCAGAAAGTTGGCGGTTTGAATCCCCGCGACGGGGTGAGCTCCCATTGCTTGGTCCCTGCTCCTGCCAACCTAGCAGTTCAGAAGCACGTCAAAGTGCAAGTGTATAAATAGGTACCGCTCTGGCAGGAAGGTAAATGACATTTCCGTGCGCTGCTCTGCTTCACCAGAAGTGGCTTAGTCATGCTGGCCATATGACTCAGAAGCTGTATGCCGGCTCCCTCGGCCAGCAAAGCGAGATAAGCACCGCAATCCCAGAGTCGGCCACAACTGGACCTAATCGTCAGGGGTCCCTTTACCTTTAATGAAATTGTGAAATCAGGCACAGCTCTATGGATGTGACGTTCACCGCCAGATCTCTCCCTACATGTGTAAAAATGCACATTAGTTCGGGAGCAGAGCTATCATTCTGTCCACAAAATATATGTCAGTGGGCATTAAATTGGTGCTGTTGGCTTTTTTTGTGTGTGTCTTCCATACTGAGGGGAAAATGATAATGATAGTAATAGATTTGTTTCTACTGAGTAAAAGGTTGATGCGGTAACGATCTATTTCTGTCCAGGAGGACAGTAGCAGTTGTCTCAAACCACTTGCACCATCTCCTTCAAGCTTCGCTGGGGAAAGTAGTGCTGGCTTTTCTGGTAGTAATCCAATACCAAACTGCTGCTGATCAACTGAAAAATTCTGCAGCAATCACATGCTGGTAGGAAGCCATGGGTAAAAAGTTTCTACTTTGTTTTACGTGAGCATCCTAACATTCTCTTGGCCAATTCACACAACCGGAAGTTGGGACTTTTTAAATTTTCACCCATGCTGTGTTTTTGTGATTGACTTGTCTGAATGAACTGTGCTTACATTGGCAAATTCCCACAGAAGCAGAGCAGCAATGTGGTGCGTATCTAACACCCATCCAAAGTTAGCCAAAAAATAGGCACGGTTTATGGTTGCATTGATGCTTTTATTTTATTCTGAGCAGCCCCTCTAAATGAAGCCTTCTCAGTAAATACGATGTACTGTACAAATGGAAATTCAGCCCATTTTGGGGTTTGCTTGCAGCCGAGCACAAATGCTAGAGGATTCTTTTCTCCTGGAAATGGTTCATTTTTGAAAAAAATTCAAAGGCTACAGGAATCTGGGCTAACGATGGATGAAAGTGCTGGCAATGGAAAATGTCAGCTTTGAAGCTTCTCCCACTGTATTTGTTCACTTTGAAATGGGTTGGGTTGATTTTAATACTATTTAACATTTATAAAGTTGCTTGGATGTAAGCTGTCAAAAAGCACTTGCTATATACTGTAGGAATTTACAGTAGATGGGATTTTCCGATAAGGTTGTGCTGGGATAATTTTTTTAAAAGCAATGGCACATTCCTCCTCTTTTACAGCTTAGCAAATGTGAAAGGGGATGGGTCTGTGTTAAATTTCTGGAAATGTGTGCATGCATGATAAATATATATATATATATATATATATATATATATATATATATATATATATAATATATATATATTTAGTGAAAAATACTTAGATGAACAGTTTTTAGAATCGGGGAAGTGTAACTGTACAGGTGACCCTATCCCTGTAGAGGGAAACTGAAATTTATATAAAACAGTATGGTGTTGACCTTTCTTATATTTACCCAGTCACTTCATTCTTTCACAATGGGCCTTTTATGTCTGTAGTTCCATTCTAGATACCTTACAGCTCTGGGAAGCTTTAAAATTGGGAGATCTCCCTTCCTAATCACTTAGAAAGCAGCACATTTTCTGCTTGGCACGTTTTGACTATTATACTGCTGTGACCTGTATGGATTATTAAATACTTTCCTATTTATATTGCTTTGCACCAGTTTGTGTGTTTATCAGCATTTTAGCTCTAATCCATCCTATGACATGGGCATGGCAGGGTGGAGAACCATTTTCAACCACCAGGCTGGATCAAAAACTTGCCAAGCTTCCATCTAACAAATGAGTGGAGATAGCCACCTGTCAATCACTTTGCATCATATGACATCAGATGCATCTAATCCTTGCTAAAAGCAGTGGGAATTGTGTTCGGTGCCAGATTTAAACAGCAAGCCCACCAGCAAAGGAACAATTGGGCATGTAGACACTAAGCTGTATGTTCTGTGACAACTGTGGTTGCCGTGTCTGGTGTCACGTGGCTACTCAGAACTGCTTAGCAGGCTAAACTGGGTAGCTTAGCACCCCCAGTAAGGGGTGGCCCAGTAAGGCTGGAGGTTCTTCACTACTGCCATATACAGCAGGTGTTGTACCACTGGACCACATGGGGGTTTGTTGGCATCTTTCTGCCTCGAGAGACAATGGAGTGTTCCTCCAAGGGTGACGTCAAACCTTTGCATTAGCAGCACCGAAGTGACCTTCCCAGGGTGCAAGCCTGAGCAGTGTGTATGGAGGTCCTGGGCCACCCAGACGGCAAGATCTTGGTCTTGCTGATGTGATCCAAAGGAAAGCAGAGCAATACGTTTGGCACCAGCATGGCTGTAGGAGTTGCCGGAAGGAGGTGTACAAGGCAGCATCTAACAGTCTTAGGGACTCCACTCTGGATTTGTGTAGGGCTTACTCCAGGGGTCGGCAACCTAAGGTTCATGGGCCGGAAGTGGCCCATGGAGGCAGTTTAACCAGCCCACGAGACGCCCGTGAACTGAGCCGCCCGCTTGGCGAGTCCCCGTGCACTGCACTAAACCAGCACAGCACGGGAGCTCTTTCACAGCTCCAGAAATAGCTTCTGTGCATGTGCAGATGCCAGAAATCGCATCTGTGCACGTCCGCAGCGCTGAAAATCGCTTCTGCACATGTGCGGTTTTCGGCATCTGCGCATACGCAGAAGTGATTTCTGGTGCCACAGACATGCACAGACGTGATTTCTGGCATCGTGCTGTGCTGGCCCAGCCCACGGAGGATCTCTGCGGGAGTGATCCGGCCCATGCCCAGTAAGCCTTGTCGACCCCTGGCTTACTCCATAGCCTTTTCTCCCAAAGATGTCGCACAAGGCAGTGGGTATGGATTATTTATCAGGGTTTACTCCCAAAGTCTTTCTCATGAATGAGGATAGCTGCAAGGCAATGGAGGATAGGTTCAGAGTTTTTCTTCTCTTGGACGGGGGTTTACACTTCTGGAAATTGCCCCACGAACAATATACAAGGCCTGAATACAAATGTTTGTTATATGTACCTTCCAAAAGTGTTTTTTTGGAAATAGGTCAAGTCCAAAGCCCATGAAATGCAAGAGACACAGCCCATGCGCATAACAAATCTGCAATGCAGTGTATTTAGAGATAAGCAGCACAGTAACCATTGATGACAGCTTTTACTTTACTACATTAACACCTGTAATGGGAGAGAAGATCCTTTTCTCACTTAAGTTCTAAATGAATAGAATCAAATTTGTTTGAAAAGGATTGGGGACCTATTCTCTCTTTTAAAACTTTCCTAAGTTAGTTGTCTAATTTCCAGCTATTCTCATCTTTAAAGAGCTGGTAAAAGAACAGAGCTAGCATTGAGAACATCTCTGTGGTACTTTTACTGAACTCTCACTAACTCATGATCTTATTGAAATGTAGTATTTGCTGGTTAATAACAGAAAACATTTGCAGGAGAGTCTATGGGGTGCAAAACCTCAATGAGCTGTGAAGGACCAAAAGAATTTGAAGGAGAGGTCAAACCTGAAACCACGTTTCATTTATTTTTTGCAATTTAACGACTATCTATAGTCAAAATTACAAGGGTTAAAAAACAAACAAACAAAATTACTGTATAAGGCAATAACGAACTACACTATAATTGAATCACAAATCACTTTAAGCCAGCGAACAGGAGAAAAGAGAACTTGCGCAGCAACCAATAAATTGGAAACTGAAGGCAGAGGATTGAAATCTCCTTTAATAAATACTGGTCCCATGTGTCATAAAATGGAGGTCCATAGCGGGAGATTGCAAGCCAGTTCTTAGATGGCACTCACGAAACGGAATACATTATCGCAGCTACTCCTCGTAAACACCATTTCGCGCAAACCGCATCACAGCTGACCCAAGCTCTGCAAGAGAGGAATGTGAATCCAGAAACTGACCAATTGCAGTAAGCAATGGCAGAGGTGGAGTCGTGCGCACCGGAGGGGCGAGGGCCTGAGTCATGGGGCGGGGGCAAAAAACCTTGCAGGAAACCGATTTGGGCCAGGAAAGGGGATTGGGCAAAGTGGGGAGCAGTCAGAAGTAAACTGGGATTAGGAATGGACGCCTTGGAGCGCACGGAAACGGTTGCTGTGTTCCTCGATTCGGGAACATGCCCAGATCAACCCTATTGCTTTACTTAGGGAAACGAATGGATGGGATCACACACCACCTTTTCTTGATCGACTGCGGTCACGCGCTGCGACGGAAGATGACTTCCGCAATCTTGTGTACACATCGAGAGAAAGGCAGCACGCAGGCGCGCTTCTCCCTCTGCGCAAAGGCTGCAGGGCGCACGAGAGTCTCCACCTCCGAGAAACTCTCAGCTGATCCAAGCTAACAACTTGCAGCCGCGCTTCGCAGGAGGGGGGGGGAAAGTCCGACAAGTCGTGCGTAGCAACCCGGACCGAATCATCCAACTGCTTGCAGGGCTTTTGTGTTTCTCCCTCGGCCGGCTCCGCACCGGTGGGCTTTGATCCCACGTGGCTCCCACCTGCTTTTTGCCCAAGATGCACGCTTTTGGTCCTGCTCCTGGTTGCGCGCTTTCGGTCCTGTTCCTCCTGGTTGCTTCGTGGTGGGTCGGGTCGACGGAGGTGCACAGCCTGCAGGGGAGCTGGCGGTTGAGCAACGGGAACGGCTCGCTGGTGCTGGGAGGAGATGTGCCCGGGTGCGTTCACACCGCATTGTTCCGACACGGTCTCATCCAGGTACGATCTCGCTGGCGCTATCAGCCGGCCAATCAGCTTCGGCTGCGCCGGTTCGAAAGTGAGAGTGGCGGCTGCTGGACGCTCCAGCGAAAGGCCATTAGCTGCGAGGGGTGGTAGTTGGTTACCACGCTTATTTGGCTACCGTAGTTTTTGTTATTCGTTTCCAGACCGCTTTATATTTCTAAGGAAAGAAATATCACGGCGGTTTGCAACACTGTTTTCAAGGGGAAGGGCATGTGTCTATGATCCGCAACAACCCTCTTAGACTGGTTCACACGTGCATATGCCCCTCACTTGATTCCTCAAGGCTCTCGGTCGGCTGCCCTGGAAAGCACTGTGTTTTAAACGTGATGTGAAGCGAGCGACAGGAGTGCATGCATTTATTACTTAATACAGGTACAAGTAATGGGCCTCTGGGTGCGTGCAAACTACACTTATTGGAGGTCGAGTGGAACCTGAAGCAAAAAGTTGCAGTGTGCAGTGCTCGTCTTCACTGGAGCATAGGAAGAGCCCTGCTGGTTATGTAGACCAGGCATAGGTAAACTAGGCCTTCCAGATGTTTTGGGACTACAATTCCCTTCATCCCTAGCTAACAGGACCAGTGCTCAGGGATGATGGGAATTGTAGTCCCAAAACATCAGGAGGGCCGAGTTTGCCTATGCTCGACATAGACCAAAGGCCCACCAGATCTGTTTCCAAAGTCTATCCACAGTCTGTATCCAAAGTACAGTAAGAACTCCTGCCTGTCTTAGCCTTATTGAAAAGAGCAGGAGCAGCTCAGCAGAGCAAAATCACTACCATGTTTTTGCACACTTCCCATTAGTTTCAGTGGGTCTTGCCCAGGAGGTGTGTGTGTGTTGCAACCAGAGGTCAGCAGGGAGCAACAACTAAGACAATATATTTGAGAAGGGCGAAAACTGGCTCAAAAACAATTGGATATGTAGGTCCGTAGCATGGTGATGCACTAGACCTGAGTGTGAAGCAAAACGGGTTGGTCAAATCGTTATTCTCCATTTCCCACTTAAGCCTTTTCCATTCATTCCATTATGGCCATTTATGATAATATTTTCAGATAACTAAGTGCAGAGCTGAGCAAACCCTGGGGCTGCATGTGATCCTTGCACCAATTTCTTGCAGCCCAGAGCTTTATTTTATCTGGGCAACCAGGAGGGGAAAATGGGAGGAAAGGGGTTGGTATTGCCTCCAAGCCTGTCCACTTTTGTCTCTGGCGCTACCCATGGTTGTGGCTCTGGATAGATTACCCCAAAAGGAATCTCACCCTTGAAAGAAAAAAAGATGGCTTAACCCTGCTTGATTATTTTTGGATCATTTGCTATTACCACATTTTATTTATCCCTTTTTGGTGCAAATACTTTCTCTCTCTGCATGTACATTAAATGGCAAAGGGGAAAACAGGTGTCACCGAAGTAGGCCTACAATGCACAGGTGATCAACCTGTGACTGGACTCTGCTAGTTCAGACTTTAGGTGACGGCCCACAATGCTATTCCGTATATCTACATACAAATTCCCATCACATAGAAAAGTAGTTGTTTTCTATAAAAACCTTCATTCTAGTTATCTCTCTTTGTGTTAAGTGCTAAGCAAATTAATTAATGCACAGTAGCAGGAATTAGGATCAAAATGCATATATAGTATTAAACATGCAATATAATCGGATGTATAGAGGAATAAGACTGTGTTTTTTTTTAAAAAATGGAAGTATTTATACATCATATAAAAAAATACAAATCAAGCATTAATACTTCATTTTGAATAAACACTTTAAGAACAATTAAAGGAAACATTGTACAACTTAGAAATAGCACACAGGGTTAGTTTGCCTAAATTTCCTAGTAGGTCTTTTTACAAATGTAAAGTGCATGCAAGTGTATTTTTGCAGGTGTTGTTCAAGGTTAATGGAAGGCATTGTGGCAGTCACACAGTGTCCCTGGACATTTCACCTTCTATTGATCCCTGTGCCACCACTTTATTTCTCGCTGCCACCACCCAGGCCCTACCTGGTACAATACTGAGTCCAGTCAGGGTTAAATTGGAACATAAACTTCTGTTTATTTATTGTAGTTTAGCAAGCGTGTGGTTTAATAAACGGTATCGGTCAATTACAATCATGGGGTGCCTATCCAGACCTATAACTTCCGCTACCTGCTCTCACCCACTAAACCACCTCTCAGATATTTACTTGTCTTCCTAGCTCCTAACTGTTCCTGACTCAGCTTATTTCACTACACTAACTCAACCTACCCTCAGACTATCCCAATTCACTCCCACTCCAACCAACCACCCAACTCCCAACAAACTCCCCTCTTCCGCCCCTCCCAAAGCTGGTTTTATAGTTCCTCTGACTCCACCCCCTGGGTTCTGATTGGGTAACCTATTTAACTATTTCACCTCCAGCACTCTCATGACTCGCAATTCATCACTTATCTTGCAAATGAATACATGTGTGTTAAATGTGTGTTGGATATGCTTTAAAAGCACGGTGTGTGCCTCTGCCCACAGAAACAGACCTCTCCATCCAGGCAAGCTGGAGACCATTTCACAGTTCAAGGACACATTGCAGCTAGGCAGAAGTACTCAACGAGGGCTTGGGGTGGAGCAAGTGAGGAGTGTGGCCTGGGAAGGAGGACTTGGCCTAGGCTGGATAGTGAGGCCCAGAGGACCAAATTCAGACCCCCTCACCACCTCAGGCCTAGTGCTCCACCCCTTCTAGAGAGTGCAATAACTTTAAACACATTAGACTTCTGTGCCAGGAAAAACAACAGCAACAACTTAGTTGACCTACATCATAATAACAACAATAATTTTATTGTTGCCCCAGCCGCTCTTGGCAGCTTCCAGCAAAGTATAAAAACACAATAAAACATTAAAAAAACCCTTCCCTATGCTGAGCTGTCTATATAAACTGCAAAATACAAGTCACAAGTAGGTAGCCGTGTTTGTCTGCCATAGCCAAAACAAAATAAGTTTGTTATTGGTATGAACTTTTGTATGCATGCACACTTCTTCAGATACACTGAAACAGAAGTCACCAGAAAAACAAATTTTAAAAGACCCTGCTGCTATTAGTGATAGGAAAACGCCAACATTGTTGTCTCTGGTGTTTCAGGTTGCCAGATCCAGCCCAGCTGATTGCACTTGTTTTCCCCATGCAAGCAGCCTTATGAAATACCGTACAGTGGTACCTTAGTTCTCAAACTTTATCCATTCTGGGAGTCTGTTCGACTCCTGAAATGGTTTGAAAACCAAGGCACAGCCACCGATTGGCTGCAGGAGCTTCCTGCTCTCAATCGGAAGCCGCGTCGGGCGTTCAGCTTCCGAAAAACGTTCGCAAACTGGAACACTCACTTCAGGGTTGGTGGCATTTGGGAGCCTATATGTTTGGGAGTCAAGCCGTTTGAGCACCAAGCTACCACTGTATTTACTCGAATGTAATGAGCACTTTTTTGCGGGACGCAGGTGGCGCTGTGGGTTAAAGCCTCAGCACCTAGGACTTGCCGATCGAAAGGTCGGCGGTTCGAATCCCTGCGGCGGGGTGCGCTCCCGCTGCTCGGTCCCAGCGCCTGCCAACCTAGCAGTTCGAAAGCACCCCCGGGTGCAAGTAGATAAATAGGGACCGCTTACCAGCGGGAAGGTAAACGGCGTTTCCGTGTGCGGTTCTGGCTCGCCAGAGCAGCGATGTCACGCTGGCCACGTGACCCGGAAGTGTCTCTGGACAGCGCTGGCCCCTGGCCTCTTAAGTGAGATGGGCGCACAACCCCAGAGTCTGTCAAGACTGGCCCGTACGGGCAGGGGTACCTTTACCTTTACCTTTAATGAGCACTTTTTCGGGGGGGGGGGCAAATTACGTTGCAGAAATTAGGGTGCACATTAGATTTGATGCCACATTTACATTCACCAGCCAATCCTTTTTTGGTTTCAAGGTTTTGAAAACGGAGGTGTGCATTTGATGGCGTATTACATTTGAGTAAATAGGGTATATCAAAAGTAACAAAAGCATTAAACAAGCATCTTGCCATGAAACATGAATATACATACTTTCTCTAGAGCACAGTAAACCTGTATTACCATGGGAAATTCTGCTCCGCTTCCCTTTGGCTTCCGAGACTTCATTTAAAAGCTGTGAGTACAAGTCACCAATTTCTTCTGAGCTCGGTGTGCACTTGGCAGCAATGGTTTGGGGCTCATGGTGCCAGGAGCTGGTGTTGCTAAAACTGCTGTCCTGTATGGTGAGACACCAAGATTACAACTTGAAGCATCTTTTTGGGCAGCAAGACCTTTGGCACTCCGCAGAGGGATGGTGAAGCTGTGGCCTTCTAGATGCTGAATCCCAACATGCTTCACCCTCCGACAGCATGGTCAGTGGCCAGGGATGTTGGCAATTGTATTATAATGATATCAAGTTCACCACCTTTCTTAAGACTATAAAGTCTTCCTGTAGAGATCATATAGACTAGGACTTTCCCCAGTGAAGGATAGTTTTGCCAGGCCCTGAGGCATGTTGACTCTTGGATAGAGTTTCTGAGCCCTGCATTGGGTGAAAGATTCCTGCATTGCAGGGGGTTGAATAGATGATCCTCACGTTCCCTGCCATATTCTAAAATTCTATTATTCTATGAATCCCTTGTTCCTGACACCCTGGCTCCCCACTTAAGAGCTACCCATGGCTCAGTCCTGATACATATCAGTGTGGGGAAACAGTCAGTTTTGAGTTAACAAAAACAGTGGCTCAAAAAGTGATCTGAACAAAACATCAGTTCCTCCTTTACATTAACAGAATGCTGGCTGCTGAACAAATGCATATTTGGAAAAAAAAGATAGGTTTTATAATGAAAAACAAACTGTTAAAACTTAGACCTGACAATTGGCAAGTTTTCCTTGACTTTCTTATAGTGCAATCAATTCATTGTGTTCTCCCAGCTCCTCATCATCTTATCATGCTGTATGTGGGGGTCCTGTGGCCCTCCAGATGTTGCTGGTTTGCAGCTCCAACCAGCCCTTGACCATTGGTCATGATGGCCGGGAATGGTGGAAACTGGAGCGCAACAACATCTGGAGGGCCAGAAATTTCCCAGCCCTGCTGTAGGTTGTACTAAGAAGCAACACAATAACAGGAAGCAGCACAAGTCACAGATCTTGTGCTGATTACTCTGCAATCATCTTCACTAAAAAAAAAAAAAGAATTAATGAGAGAAATATTCCTCAAATTTTTGGCACGTGTAAAGTTTTCCAGACTAGTGACTGAACTGGAATGTCCCCCCCCCCCCCGCAGAATTGAATCTCTCCCCCCCATTTCTCGCATGCTATGATATATGAAAACCATTTTCCAGTTATATCTACTGGTTAATTTTTTTCTTACTCTGTACAGTAGTACCTTGGGTTAAGAACTTAATTCGTTCTGGAGGTCTGTTCTTAACCTGAAACTGTTCTTAACCTGAGGTACCACTTTAGCTAATAGGGCTAAATACGCTGCCACCATGCAATTTCTGTTCTCATCCTGAAGCAAAGCTCTTAACCCGAGGTACTATTTCTGGGTTAGCGGAGTCTGTAACCTGAAGCGTATGTAACCTGAGGTACCACTGTATACATATAAAGGCAGCCAAGTTTGTTCACTTGAGCTGGAAGCTGACAGGTCAGAAAGCAAAAGGATTTATTAGGACAAAACCTTCAAGGTAATAGAGCGTTAAAATGCCTTTTTTGAACAGTGTTGTTTTCTAGCTTTCTTTCAGGATGTGGTAGCTTGAAATCTTACTACACAACTGTTACTTCACTGGCCAGGGAGGGGGTTGTAGCTCAGTGGCAGAGCATCTGCTTTGTATGCAAGAGGTTCCAGGTTCGAATCCTGCCATCTCCAGGTAGGGCTGGGAGAGATCCTGTCCAAAATCTCTGAGAGTCGTGGCCAAGTCACCATACAGAATACTGAGCTCTATGGACTATTTGGCTGATTCAATATAAGGCAGGCTTCCTGTGTTGGTACTTGACAATAAACCAGACTTTGATTTTGAATTGATTTTGCTCTACTCTTTTTCTGTGCCGCTTTTCATTTAAATGAATCTCAAAGCAGCTTACAGACAATAAAGAACAATAACATGATAGAACAGAACATTGCAGATACAGCATGGATCATATAAAGTAATTAATAAATCATCAGTAAGACTATTGCAATCTATGAAACACTATTAACAATACAGGAACTGAAACCAACCAAACAAAAAACCCAGCAACTAAAAAAAATAAGCTAAACACCACAATTACAGCTAAAATATCTAACTCATGAAGGTTTGTTGTGAAGGAGCAGTGTGCTGCTGCAACTGCTTTGTCACTTCTGGTATGTTGTGGTTTGTTAGGGAGAAAGCAAAAATGATGCTTTGCGTTCTTCCGGTGAGTGATGGCTCTCATGAAACATCGTAGTCGAAACACTAAACTTCCTCTGCTCGGGACATGGCACAAGAACACAGGGAACTGCCTGATCCTGAGTCAGACAATTGGTCCTGCTAGCTCAGTACAGTGGTACCTCGGGTTAAGTACTTAATTCGTTCTGGAGGACGGTTCTTAACCTGAAACTGTTATTAACTTGAAGCACCACTTTAGCTAATGGGGCTTCCCGCTGCCGCCGTGCCGCCGGAGCACGATTTCAGTTCTCATCCTGAAGCAAAGTTCTTAACCTGAGGTAATATTTCTGGGTTAGTGGAGTCTGTAACCTGAAGCGTATGTAACCTGAGGTACTACTGTATTGTCGATGCACGGACTGGCAAGATTCCACCCCTGGTTGTCTCTCAGCTGAAACTGGAGTTGCCAGGTATGGAACCCAAGACTTCCCACATGCAAAGCAGATTTTCTACCCCTGCTCTTACCGATAATACCTTCCCTCAAGATAAGTTGGGTGTGCTTTCTGAAACAAAAGCCTAAGCATGGAAGTCACCCATCGTGGTTTGAGCTTTGGGATGAGGAAGCTCCCCACTTGTGTGTGACCGTGTGAATGCAGGCTGCCAGGAACCTGGAAATGGTTGGTGGCTCACGAGGAGTCCCTCCCCAGAGGACATGGACGACATCTTTGGGCTCTGGGAAGGATCTCCTTGTGAGACAGAGGAGCTGCTGCGCTACTCTGTGCACCAGCTGTTAGGCAGGGAGGCTGAACAGCCTCAAAAAAAGCCCCACTGCGCCTCTCAAGGGGAGATAGGGCTCCAAGGAGGGGCTACTTAAAATAGAAGCCTTTCTTGTTGACTGAAAAGGGTTCTGCAGTGAACCCGACAGTGGGGTTTTCTTTTGAAACGAGACAATTGTAAGATGTAATCTTTACATGCTGTGTGGCAATCAAACCACTTTACTTAGAACAAATTGTATTATTATTTTTATTAATTACAGTGGTACCTCGGGTTACATACGCTTCAGGTTACATACGCTTCAGGTTACAGACTCTGCTAACCCAGAAATAGTACCTTGGGTTAAGAACTTTGCTTCAGGATAAGAACAGAAATCGTGTTCCGGCAGCGCAGCAGCAGCAGGAGGCCCCATTAGCTAAAGTGGTGCTTCAGGTTAAGAACAGTTTCAGGTTAAGAATGGACCTCCGGAACGAATTAAGTACTTAACCCGAGGTACCACTGTAATTGAAAGCATTTATAGGCTGCTTAATATTTGAAAATCTCTTTAAGTGTCCTATAGCATAAATCAGTAAACAATATTAAGGAAAACAACAATGCAACAGAAAAGGAGGAATATAAAGGAATATTAAAAATATGCAGGAATGCAGAGAATTCAATATAAATGACTAAAATAAAACTATATGAGAGGCACCCTTTTCAACACGTTAGGCATGAGAAAATCCGAAGTCCTCTCTGGAACACATAACTTGGACTGGATTACCTTAACACTAAAGTTTCATTATCAGGAAAATAATTTAACAAAAATTATTTCTTACAAAAACCATGGCCGGCACTTGTCATTCAAAGAGGCATTCTGTCCTCTTTATTGTAAGATGGTACTTTCTGAAAGAAACGTTTGCATTATCCGAAAACAATGACAATGTGCTTTTTGCTTCAGAACCTATGGGTAGCATTCAACACTAGTCCTGCTCAGAGTATACCCATGGGAATTAATTGACACGATGACTAACCTAGATTCATTCATTCCAGTGGTAGTAGACTTCATTGAGTACAACCCATTGTGGTTTTTCAGTTCATCTGCAAATGTATGTCCTTCTAATTGATTAATCAATTAACATTCATTTGCTGTGTAACAGCCCTAACCCCAGCACTCTTTTTCCTGTTACATTTTGACGGTATAGACATGTTAAAGGTAAACATTTGATATTGGTCCCAGAGGCTCTGGGAAATATACCTATGTCTTAAAAGATCTCATTCTTCTTCTGGAACAACTTGCTCACTTGGATCTATCCATGAGGCTCCAACCTTAGCTCTTTCTCTGGGGGATCTGGCATCAAACCAGAGCACGACAAATTTTACCTCACAGCAACTGACGGTATGTGGTAACATGAGAATTGCTCTGGGCTCAGTGGTATCTCTGTTGGCACCAATCTCAAGACAGGCACTTGGTTCTTTTACTTGATGCGGCACAGTAATGTGTTGGCGAGACAAAGAGATTAGGTACTTATCCCGATTTATGAATGTGGTAGTAAGCAATCTTAATGCGGTTACTTAACCCAGCAGTGGGCAGCCTTTGGCTCACAGGCCTAACTAGGCCCAGCAAGAGTCCTAAGTTGGCCCATGAGGCCATTTCTCCCAGTCCATGCCCACCTTCACCATCCCTGACGTCAATATGGGATGCTGGGTAGAGACATGGCTTCAAAGGAGTGCACTCTTGGTTGTTCCTTGGCAAATGGAGCTCCCCCTCAGTCCCATTCAGCTGATTGGGGCTGACAGGGAGCCCCACTGGGATCAGTTGCCCCTGGGAGTGCCCCATCAGGAACTCCCTAGTGCAGCTAAGGGGTGCTGAGAGCCATTACTCTGAGGTCTGTTTGCAAGCAAACAACAACTACAACTTACTTATACCCTGCCCATCTGGCTGGGTTTCCCCAGCTACTCTAGGTAGTTTCCAACAAAATATAAAAATGCAATAGTCCTTCAGATACAGTCATACCTTGGGTTAAATGTGTTTCAGGTTGAGCATTTGCAGGTTACGCACCGCGGTGACCCGGATGTAATGGAGCGCGTTACTTCCGGGATTCGCCGCTCGTACATGCGCAGACGCTCAAAATGACATCACGCGCATGCGCGGAAGTGCTGAATCACGACCCTCAGGTGTGTGTTGCATTTGCTTCAGGATGCGAATGGGGCTCCGGAACGGATCCCGTTCACATCCAGAGATACCACTGTATTAAAAGAGGGGGATAGCTCTCAAGCTGCCTTTTCAAAGGACCGCATGTGATGACATCAGATAGCCGACAGGTGAGCAGCCTGGCCTACCCATCAAAGTTGGCCCATTGGGGTTGGGGGTGGGGAGGAAGGATCCAGCCCACATTATTATTAGTGTGGTATACCTGATCTCTGCTTGCACCTGATCTCTGCTTGCACCATCCATGCTGATCTGGGACTGGCTGGGTTTTTGCTCCACTTTGTGATTTGAGCTTTAGACTAGATGCGCATTCTGTTCCTACTGGCTTCTCGGCTCTTGTGATTTTAAAACGGCATTGTGCATATGTGAGGTACTGCTTTTCTGAATTAAATATGAGGGAAATAGTAGGAAGATGCATACCCAGAGCAGCCAGTTGCTCTTGCAGAGATGAAGGCAGGATGACATAATCACTCCTGATATAGACAGAAGGATTTACCTGCCCTACTACAGGCTGTTTTGAAAGAGGCAGGCCCCAAATTTCATAAGAGCCTTTCATATATTTTCCCCTTTGGCAAAACTACAGCCTGCTTTTCAGCGGTTGTCTTCAAAGTGGGTATAGCACACTAGTGATCCTCTCTGGTTGGCAAAAGGTTTGGGGAATGAACACTCTAAAAGCTTTCTCTGCCTTTTAGCCTTCAAAAAAACAAACCCAAAGATTAGTATATATAATCCTCATTCCCCTGTGAATTGTCTGGGAGGAATTAAGTAGCTGTAGATACAATTAAATATTAACCTGCTATGCAGACGACAGCGGAGTCATTCTGAAAATATCCCTAATACACGCCCGTACACAAACACACATATTGAAGAGAATGATTTCTGCCTCCTTAGTTCCTACAGTAGTGCTAAATATTCCGGTAAAGAGGTTATATTTAGCACAGGCTCACTGAAATATGCATCACTCTCTCACATACGTGGGTTGGCTAAAGGTTTTCTTCCCCTTCCCCTTTTTTCAAAACTCAGGCTATCTTCATTAATTGTTTTCAGGCAAAAATTGTACTTTTTTGCCTTCAAAAGGCTCCAGAGTTCTAATGCTGGCATAATGAGGATTAAAATGTTGGGATTCACCGAGTGTGTATTTCCCAACTCTTTCCTTATTAACGCCCCACCTTTCAGCTTTGATAAGGGAGATGAACTCTTCTTTATTTAATATTTGCTTTTGTGAGTTGGCTTAGATGGAGAGAATACTGTGGTGAGGTTGGAGTGGAAAAATGAAAAGAAAGAGGAAGAGGGAAAAATATGAATGAATGGTAGACATTCTGCAAATGTCCAGGAGCATTTCATGGGAATGAATCAACAAGCTATGTACAAGCCTGATAAAGTTTATAGGTAATAATCTGCCTACATTATAGATGTTAGTTTCATTGCAAAGTTTGGTATTGCTGAACAGCAGAGGATTCCCTGTTGGAAAAGCAGGAAAAGAGCATTCTGGCTTGAGCATCTAGTGGCTTCACTTAGATGCTCAGCAAAGAGGTTCAGAGTCCCCTCCCTGCATGTTTCAAACCCTAATACCCTTGATAGTAGTGTGTCCATATATATATATTGCAATGGTACCTTTTAACAATCAGTTTTTTAAAAATTATTTTGTGTGGTCCATCAATAGGATCCTTATTACAGATTTAATGACCTGGCCTACGCATGGATATCCTTGGATAACTGGACATACAGCAGAGATTTCAAAACTCCCTTTGATATCAGGTATGAGAATGGCATAAGTTATGATACAAAGATTTAGGCTGTACTCGTAAGCACACTTACCTGGGAGTTAGTCCCTGGAGCAGACTAGAAATGGATGTTGCTCAAATCATTTGTCAATGTGGGTTTTGTAGGTCTAGGTCTGTGTGCATGTTAGGCTGGATCCCTTCTCAGTTTCTCTCCTTTTTCTAGTGTGATCCTTTTGCTTGACACATCCAGGGTTTAGCTGTAGGTTTGCCGCACTTTATACTAACCACAGAGTTCTCGTTATTTGCAAACTCATTTCAAATCTAGGTTTCCAATTTGTGATCTAGCTGGAAATTTTGTTGAGCAGAGTGGTACCTCGGGTTAAGAACTTAATTCATTGCGGAGGTCTGTTCTTAACCTGAAACTGTTCTTAACCTGAGGTACCACTTTAGCTAATGGGGCCTCCTGCTGCTGCCACACTGCTGGCGTGCGATTTCTGTTCTCATCCTGAGGTAAAGTTCTTAACCCGAGGTACTATTTCTGGATTAGCAGAGTCTGTAACTTGAAGCGTCTGTAATCCGAGGTACCACTGTATCAATCATGGTTAACAAGTCAGTGCTGAAGGAAAGACAAGGGAAGGTTAGACAGAATTTGTAGGAATGAGGCAGGACATGCATGTTCCTAATGATGACTTTGGATTTTTCAGCCATGTTTCATCTGTACCAGTGGGTTCCCTGATGTGTGTTCTGTTCTCTTTTTGTAGGACATGGCAAAAAGTGAGTTTGGTTTTTGATGGGGTGGATACAGTAGCACAGATTGTGGTCAATAATGTCATTGTTGGGAGGACGGACAACATGTTCAACAGATACGTGAGTATTCTCCAATTTATATATTACGTGTTTGGGCAAAGTGATTTGATTTCTCCCAGTTTCAACTGTCTTTAAGCCTTGGCAGCATCTAGGCAATCCTGCATAGTCACCTGAAATCTGGTAGTACCTTTTTTCTTTTTAAAAAAGTATGGGCTGTATCTGGTGCTGCTGTTTCATTTGTGCAATGGGATTTCCCTTTCCTCTTCTTCTCTCCCTTATCCCAAGCTTTCTGTGCACCCTGAACATCTGACCCAGAGGGTTTGGGTGCTCTCCAAAGGAGATTTTTGGGTTTCATGGGAGGAAGGAGAAATCCCATTGTGCAAGTAAAACTTCACTCACACAGCGTTCGGCTACGCTTGTTTCCCACTGTTGAAATACCAAACTTTGCAGTGAAGCCGACATTGCCTGTTACAATAATAATTTATTATTTGTACTCCACCCATCTGACTGGGTTTCCCCAGTCACCCTGGGTGGTTCCAGCATATATATGTATAGTAGCAGTGTGTTCTTTTCTAAGCTAAACAATCATTCTTCATTCACATTGTTCACGACTGATCATACTACTTACATTCAGGACTAGTATACATTTGAGGACAATATTGTAGAAGTGCAGAGGCAGCATATGAAGAAAAGGAATAGAGTTTATTCTTGGAAGCATTTAAGGCTTTTGATGAAGGCAGAACATACATGAGTACTTGACACAGAAAGAGCATAGATTACATACGTCATTAAAAATGTACATAAGTAATCAAAATACATAGCAAGACCTCCCTGCTCTCTTGAGTGCTGTCTGATGGGGATAACCAGGTCTCACAGTGGCCAAAGTTTGCTGAGACTTGGAGATGAGCTCATACCCATTTTGCTCCTTCCTTGTCTTTTTAACATAGTGCGACAGCTAAGCCAGAGTTGCAGATTGTGGTTATGGAGGAGTCGGATGACATGCTGAGCCAAACTTTGGCTTGGCTTACCTTAGCTTCTGTGCCACATTGTTCTAAAAGGGCCAGGAAAGAGCAAACTGGGTGCAAGGTCTTCTCTTGGAGCCAGCATGTTCGTGAAAGTCATGGTAAGTTATAGTTTGGCTTACAAGGTCATAGTGTACAAAGCCATTGCGTGTCATTGCACAATGCGCTGCTAAGTAAAACCAGGTCAGCACAACTTGAGTCCCAATAGCTTAATGCAGCACACCAGCCTTGTGTTGTGGCCTCCAGGCAACTGGTCAGTTATTGCAGTTTCAGGTGGTGTATCAGTTTCCGAGCAAGCCTCCATGCATGGCTGGTGGGGCTGAGGTTGACTTGGTGGTTGGCTGCAAGTTGTAAATGTATGGTTTAAGTAGGGTAAGGTTGGCTCTGATCATACCTTCACTTGCTTTCTTTGTTCAGAGGACTACTGTAGTTGTGTGAGCAACTCCCCATAACCTGCAGTCTCAGGGATCTCAGCAGCTGTTGGAACTTCCACAGTCTCTGAAGTACAATTTAGAGCTTTACAGTTTTGCAGAAATGACCATAGCGGTGATTCCTGAGGACTCACTTCATAAATTTATTACATTGCTCACTCAGGTAGACTGCTCCTGTAAGTGAAGAAAGCTATGTTTGAGCCAGAGCCCAGGGTGACTGAATCAATGCCTCAAGGATGCTGCGTTTCAGATTCTTAAATATGCAGAGTCTATAATGCATATTTTCCCCATCTTTCCCTGCTTCAGAGCTTTGATATTACCAATGTGATCAAGGAGGTCAATGCAATTCATGTTAATTTTGTCTCGGCTGTTTGGTATGCTGCAGAGCAGAGTAAAAATCACCAAGCATACAGGGTGCCTCCGGAATGCCCTCCACCTGTACAGAAAGGACAATGTCACGTTAACTTCATCAGAAAGGTAAATAGCTATGTGCATGAAATGTCAAGAGTCCAGTTAGAAATTATGGTGATATAATCAAGGGAATCTTGAAACATGGGCCTTGTTAGGTAATTGGACCACCCCCTTAAATATATATATATTTCTCACGTATGGGGTGTGTGTATGTATATTTCTGTGTGCATACAATCACATTGCTGAGTAGAGGAATCTTGTAATATTTTAAAATGCAATGTAATGTATTGATACCAATATAAAACAGGAAGCAGCCTGATTAATTTTATTGAGAAATATTTATACAGCCGTACCTTGGAAGTTGAACGGAATCCATTCTGGTAGTCCTTTCGACTTCCAAGACATTTGGAAACCAAAGCGCGGCTTCTGATTGGCTGCAGGAAGCTCCTGCAGCCAATCAGAAGCTGCGGAAGCCCCGTCGGACGCTCGGGTTCCAAAGAACATTTGCAAACTGGAACACTCACTTCTGGGTTTGTGGCATTCAGGAGCCAAAACGTTTGAATACCAAGGCATTCAGGATCCAAGGTACGACTGTATGTATAAACTTTAAAAAGCTGTTTTTATTCAAGAGTGGTAGCAAACAGACTAATAGCTAGAGAACAAGTAAATTGTTATAAATAGGTGAGACCCCACCCTTTGGAAACTTGTCCCAGGCAATACTCCTTGGAATAGATGTTTCTGAGCAAGAAGGATCTAGGTGCAGGAGCAGCCAACATGGTTGCTGGAGGACAGATGTCGCTGGTTGACAGGTTCCCTCATCCCTGACCATTGGCCATGATGACTGGGCTGAAGGGAACAGGAATCTAGTAACCCCTGGACCATGCTGGACCTGGCACCATGTTGGCAGCTTCACAGGAAAAGTTCCAGCTACAATTGTTCCCTGTGGCTGCACCCATCCAGGGAGTTTAGCAAAGTGGGAGAGACCAGAGTTAGCTCTGAGAAGCACCGGAATATGCTGGCAGGGTTATGAGGCATCTTAGCCAAGCAGCTTTCTGCGCATTTGCTGTTTCTCATGCGCCGAGCTACTTACATTGTGCAGCTCTGACAGCTCTGGGAAGCATTAGCTAATAAGAAGCCGCGTCTCATTAAGCTGTTGTGAAGGGGAGCTGGGTCTGTTTGGACACATCAGCAGAAAGCTTTTAAGCACCGCAATAATGGGAGCCAGGAATTTAATACAAATTACTGTTGTGTTTTCCGCTCTGAGGTGATTGGACAGAGCAATCCTATGCATGTTTAAGTCCAGCCCTGTTCAGTAGCAAATGTGTTTTAGGACCACAGCTTTTGCGTTAAGAAGGAACATCTGCTATTTTGACTGTGATGTTATTTAAGCTGTTACAGTTGAGATATAACATCCCTTATATGGTATCTTCTCTTTTGGCAATGATGAACCCTGTTAGTCAGGGGAAGGGAACACTGTAATTACAAATAAGACGGAAAGAAACTTGGTTGTGAATGTAACCTTATTATATAAATCAGGTGTGGGGAACCTGTGGTCTTCCAGGTGTTGCTGAACTACAACTCCCATCAGCCCTAGCAAACGTGGCTCATGGGAGTTGTAGTTCAGCAACATCAGCTGGGGCAAAGGTTCCCCATACAATATAAATGCTGCTATTAAATTAGATCAGAGGTGGGCAACTGGCAGCCCTCGGCCTCATCTCATGAGGGGGGAAATGGGAGAAGGGATGTGGCAGAATAATTCAGCCCTCAACAACCACAAGAAAAGGTTGCCCATGCCCGAATTAGATCTTTAAGTAGGCTGCGAAAAAGGAGCTGTTTCTGTAACAGCAGTTAGTTAAAACATGGTGGGGGTCATCGTTCTGCTCTAATCTAGAATGTTGTATCTCTCTTGGGTTGGTTAGAAATTGGTGCGGGGCTGAAAAACAACTTGCAACAGCTGTAGTCCTATTTTTAGAGCAGAAGATGCTGGGAGAGTGGCTTTGGCATAGTGCTGGGCTGTGTACATGTTTATGACAAGAACTTTTTTTAAAAAAGAGAGTTGGATCCTTGAAGGAAATTTGCCGTCATGCTGGAATATGGATTGAGATGTTTCCTCTGGGAGGTTTCTTCTTCGTGGTCCCCTCCCCAGATCACATTTTTATCATAAGAATGTAAGAAGAGTTTGCTGGATCAGGCCAGTGGCCCATCTAGCCTCACAGTGGCCAACCAGATGCCCATGGGAAGCCCACAAATAACACAGGAGGACAACAGCAACTACACATCCCTTTTGCAAGGAACGTGGGTCAACGCACATGCAGGAGTGGCCATAGCTCGGTGGTAGCATCAGGACCGGTTTTGCCATTAGGTAGAATGAGATGACTACCTCAGACAGCAGATACCAGGGGATGAGCAGCAGTGGTGGCAAAATATGGGAGAACATATGTGTCACATGGTCTCCTCTAGCACCCGCTAGGATAGCCTGTGGTCTTTGGATGCAGTGCAGAATGCTGCCATGCTGCCAGTGTTAAAATAATATTCCAGCTCTATTCTGGTCAGCTTCCGTACATAGAATTGAAAGGGGGCAAAGCAACATAGGTAGCTGCCTCATCCCGAGTGAATTCATGGGTACATATAAATCAGTATTGTCAGAGCTGCCTCTAGGTCCCAGCTCACAGAGGACCAACGCCAGGCTGTCGCTATGTACAAAAGTCTTTATTGAGGTTTAGTTTCCATTTCAAAGCCGCAGCGCGCAGCTCTACGTCTTAAAGCCTAGACCGACGAAGTCCCGTCTGAGTCTCCGCCCCTTCCACACCACACTGGTTCCACACTGGTTTAAGACTCTCGCTTTGCTCCACATCTTCCTAAGTTCCTTTCTCCTCTGGGCCCTCCTGCCTGCTAGGGTTTCATCCTTTCTGGACTCCTCTGACGCTGACTCTGATGATTCTTCCCCCTCCTTCCGGCAGGCTTTAGGACCTGGTTCCCTATCCGGGCTACCTTCTGTGCCGCTCGCCTGTACATTTGAACTTGGCGCGCGCGCCCAGCCTGCAACTTTCCTCTTGACCGTTCCCTCGCTCTCCGATGGAGGCGTGGCCAACCCTGACTCATCTTCTCTCGCTGGTGGTGAATATGTGGGCTCTGATACCTGGGACTCCTCCCCCCCACTACGCTCTGGTGGGGAAGCTGGTCCTGATTTCCAACTGCTGCTCTGGGAGTCCCCGCTGGCCCCTTGCTTCTGGGGTGTCCCCCTTGGGTCCCCCCTTGCTCTGCCCATCGGCGCCCCCTTCTGTGAATCTTCCGATTCGCTGGAGAGGCTCATGGAATCTCTCGGGCTGCTGTCATCTTCTCCTACGCTGCCCTCAGATTGCTCCCCCTCGCTCTCCATCTCCTCTCCTCCCTGCGCTCCAGCTGAGTCCCTGACAAGTATCATCTGCACGGACTGGCAGCGCCTCTCCAAGGTTTCAGATGGGGCATATCCAGCCCCATCTGGAGATGTTGGGGATTGAACCTGGGACGTGCTGCTATGGAAAGGAGATGCTCTATCACTTGGCTATGGTTGTACCCCGGAGTAGGGGAGCAAAGTTGAAAAAGAAAGGAGGCGTGTTGTGGCTGCACTGTGTCAGTATTTCAGCTGAGTGCTTTTGGGGAGGCAGTGTCCAATAGTATCCTGCTATGACATCATTGGACCAAGTTGGGTGACCCCTGCCCTTGATACTGGCACATGATGCAGTCCTGGCCTGTTCAGTTGTGGGGTTGAGCTGTGAGCCTCGTAGAACCTTTTATTGGCATCACATACAACATCCAAAACAAATCAATACAGAATTACCACTTCCCCAGTGGCACAAAACATTTGCTAAAAGGAAGGAGGCAGAGCAATCTATCGTCACATCTCTTGGTCTCCAGGGAGATCAGACGTCTGCAGTGTATTTCGACGACAAAAAAGAGCTGTGAGCCGTGTTATCTCCCTCCCATTCACAAATTACCACCTCTATTTATTTTACTTTTCTTTTAAAAATATTTTTAACTGCTCTTCACCAAAAAGATTCCAGGGTGGTTACTGCCCTATCAATGAGATTTCTGGGGGAGTCTGTGTTAAAAGGTAAAGGGACCCCTGACCATTAGGTCTAGTCGTGGCCGACTCTGGGGTTGCGGTTCTCATCTCGCTTTATTGGCCAAGGGAGCTGGCGTACAGCTTCTGGGTCGTGTGGCCAGCATGACTAAGCCGCTTCTGGCGAACCACAGCAGCGCAAGGAAACGCCATTTACCTTCCCGCAGGAATGGTACCTATTTATCTACTTGCATTTTGACGTGCTTTCAAACTGCTAGGTTGGCAGGAGCAGGGACTGAGCAATGGGAGCTTACTCCGTCGGGGGGATTCGAACCGCTGACCTTCTGGTCGGCAAGTCCTAGGCTCTGTGGTTTAACCCACAGCGCCACCCGCGTCCCTTGGAGTCTGTGTTAGTGGTCCCCCAAATGCATGGCTTATATCCATCAGAAGCTGGTGAGTGTCAGAGTAAAACTGGAGGACTTGCCCTTCATGGGAATCTGATGGATATAGATATATATTATTCTGGAAACTTTTTTCTTAATGGCACTTGAAAGCTCGCTTCACACTTTTTATTTCTGAAGTTGTAAAGTCTGCACACGATGACTTTATCACCTAATTTCCCTATGGAGAACATGCCAGAATCACCATGTGCAGACTTAACAGTTAGTCTTTAAGGTGTCTTAAGTCTCTGGGTTGTATTCAGCTAAGTTTTACTCAGAGCAGAGCCATTTAAATTCATGAACTTAAGTTACCCTGAAACCTGTAAATTGGGTCTGAGATTGCCCTTGTCTCATCTTTAACAATAGCTTGTTTGGACCTGAAGAATGGCTGCCCATCAGTGTTAGTGGTGAAGTAAACAGATCTTTCCATTTTGAGAGGGCTGTTTTCTAAGAAATGAATGTCGCTAGTGTTAATAACCTAGAAATAGGTGCATTGCCTGGTTTACACTCCTTGTAACTTGATACGTTGGCAGGCAAGCCGATTCCCTGGGATACAGGGAAGGAGCTAGGCGAGTGCAGTGTGGGTTGCCAAAATTAGTAAGGCTCAGCTGCCAGTTATTAGGATTACAAATTTAGATCTGTAGGTCACTATGCAAAACTTTAACGAGATCTATTGTATGTACATCTCCAGGGTGGGGAGTTCTGAGGTCAAGTCAAGACATGTCTTCAAGCTGTGGTCAACAACTTGTTTTGCCCTAGACACCACCTTGGAAATCTTAACATGAACCAAAACTAACTTTCATAGCTCAGTTGTACGCTATCCACATAGCTTGCATATCATTTTACTCAAAGCTGCTGGTGTATGTGGGACTGACTCTGTGATAACCTGATGCATTACCCAGCCATACAGAAACTGCTTTCCATGGCTTCAGCTCATTCTGCCACAGTCATCATCAATTTATTTATATACTGCATCTATTTATTTTTATTTGTTGTTATTGTTATTATTCATATTCATATTTATATTATTTTCGTGTGCTTACCACTTTCCCTCCAAGGAGCTCAAGATAGCATATATGGTTCTTCTGCCCCTGCCCATTTTGTCCTCACAACGACCCTGTAAAATAGGCTAGGCTGAGAGACAGTGACTGGCCAAAGGACACACAGTAAACTTCATGACAGTGAGGATTAGAACCCAGCTCTTAAAAAAGTCTAAACACAGTAATGATGCATATACAATATTGGTACATAAAAAAAATACTATATTGCTGCAACGTAATGCTAAAAAACCCCACAAGTGTTCATTTAACCAACAGGTCAAGTAAAAGTATCCAGTAACGTCAAGTCAAAAAATAGCCCCAAAGCAGATTGCATCAGTATTGAACATTCTCCCCCTCCCAGTCTTTTACGTGTCAACCCAAAAGGCTGGAAAGTCTCCTTACAGTTCTTCCTCTGGGAGTAGCTCACCTGTGGAGTCTTCTAGGGTTGGAGGGTAGGGCAAGGCAGGTGGAAACAGCAATTCTCCTGGTGGCAAACACAGCCTCTTTTCTCTTCTTGAAGTTGAGGAGCTGGAACCACATGGGCGTAGATCAAAGAGATGGGCCTTTTCTACCTGGCCGTTCTCCTAGCTTCCAGCATGGTGTTGATCCAGTGGTATGAAACAGACCGTTTGCTGTTCTTATGCAGTTTTGACATCTGAGGATTACTGCAATGATATGGGATGAGGCCAGGGAATAGCATCTAGGAGGCCCTTAACTCTGGAATGAGTAGAACCTGCAACTGAATGTTGGAGCTCTCTGCTCAGGATTGCAGCCACTCTATTTTACAAACACATACATTTTAGGAATATCTAGGCAGGGCCAAGTTGGGGAAGGCTGCTTTAGAATCTTGTTTCTTCTGCATAGGAAAGCAACCTTTCCATGAAGCAACTTGCCTTTGTGTTTAATTCCAGGAGCAGTGCTCATTTAGCTGGGACTGGGGCCCCTCTTTCCCTACTCAGGGCATTTGGAAGGATATCAGGATTGAAGCATATAATCTTTGCCGCCTGCTTTACTTCTCAGTGACTCCTCAGTATGGTAAGTCTTGTCGTCTTAACTGTAGAATGAATCAGAAAAAAAATCCTGGAGGATGGAATCTTTCCACGTAATAAACAATGGTTGAAAGGTTTGCACTAGGTTCTCCTCCCCACAAAAGATACAAAAGCACAGATCAATAACACACTGGAGTAATTTCAGCATATGACACAGGGGCATCATCTGTTCTTTCCTAGTCCAAAAATCCTCTGCAAGACACGTTATTCTTTCTCACTGCATCACTCTCTTCCTTGCATTGCTACAATTGCATCTCTGTGCCATGAAGGGCGTGAATTTCCAGTCTCTAATTATTTATTTTGAAGCTTTGTACCACTCTCTTCCTGAACACATCTGTCCTCCCAATTTCTTTTTTAAAAAAATTAAATACATTATATCCTGCTGTTAACATGGGTCCCTTCCTATCCAGGTGATTGTTTGTGTCCACATCCACTTAGGTTGAGAAATATTGCTCTTTCAGGGATCTCAGGCTGAGATTTCCCCTGCTCATTTCCAATTAACACTTCTCCCTCTCACCTCTGTTATATAGAAATGCGGCCACCATCTCTGCACTTTGTCTCCATCTTCTGTTCTTTGTGGACCTTCTCTCATATGGCTCCTCATGTCTGGAACAGATTCTTTTTCTCTTGTTTCTCAGATCCTCTCCCATATCTTGAAGGGTCCCTTTCCCCAGGTCCAATAGTTTGCTGAAGGTTTTTCTGATCTGTGCTCGTAGTAAACTACAGATAAGATTGGCTATCATATGGCAGTCTTTTGAAGTTGTATCAGAAACAAAGGCGCCTGTAAATGCAAGGGCTGCATAGAACCAGGAAGTAGTAGTCTTTAGCTGCAGTAATTGATCTGAAGCATTCTCTTGGACCCATTGGATTCTAGGAATCAAAACTGGGCTTCCCTTGCTAAAGCTGCCAAAGGGCCAAAGCTTGGGGATAGAGCACATGTTTTTGCATGCAAAACACCTGGCATCTCCAGGTAGGGCTGGGGAACACCTCTGTTTGAAACCCTAGAGAGGTGCTGCCAGTCAGTGTGGACACTAACAATCTGGATGAGGAACCCTCTGGATTTTCTGAAGAACAGCTCCCATTGTTCTGCTTGGAGTCAGTTGTAACTAAGCAGCATATAAAGTAAAAAATTCTGATCATTGGTCTTGCCAACTAAGGCTGATAGTTGTTGTAGTCAACAGCATTTGGAGGGCCATCGTTCCTCCATTCTGCAGCTAGATGGACCTAACTCTGCGTAAGACTGCTTCTTAAGGTGAGTGGTGGTAGAGTCTTTGCTGTGGTGTGTCCTGAGTAGGTATGAATGATTTCAGTTTCTTTGCTTCTTGTTTCCCCAATCCCAAATTCACTTCCCCACATCTATTCATCAGGTTGCATTTTTTTTTTAAAAAAAGGCTTCCTGAAAATGTATCAGTATTTTAGTTCAAGTTAATCCAAATATACTTATTTTTATATGTCATTTACCTGAACATAGGCATTTTTAAAAAGCATATTTCTTGAAATGTTTATATTTTCCCTAACATAAGGCATTTCGGTATGTTATTTTCATTAATATAGGCATTTTACATTGGTGTATGCTGGAGAATTACACTGCAAAATTCAGAGAAGTGTGAATTTTGAAGGATGGCTTTGTTTGGGTTCTCATGTTGTTTTGGAATGCGTGAATCAAGGCTCACTTTTAAATGTGTGCAGCCCTGAACAGGATGTGGTCTAAGCACCCTCTTTTCTTATTTCTTTCCTGCTGAAGGAAGGGTGAACCAGAGAGCTTTTGCTGCCTGCCCTTCTGCCCCCTTGTCCTTGACATCTGTGACATTCTGTCTGTCACTTCGTTTCTGAAATGGATGTTGCTAGGGCTGAAACGGCTCTCCATATCACTGGATTTCTCCCAGTGTTGAGATTTAAGAGTTTGGGGCAAAAGCAGCTGCATGACGATGGCTGTAACTTGAGAGGAGTTCCTATCGTGTGCTTGTCCTGAACTGAAGCCACCTAACCGGTTCCTGTTGCTGGTAATCACTTGTTTGTCGTCCAGCTTGCACTGGGGTTGACTGGCTCAAAAGGACAAGTTGCTTTTCATAATGGGCATTGTCTCAACACGTCACACACAATCAATTCAGAAAGTTGATGGAGTGTTCCGTAGCTTTAAGAGAGCTAGGTATAAACTTGGAAGTTCCTCATTCAAAGTTAATCTCACTCTAAACTCACTGTGTGGACTTTCAGAAGCTAATCTATCTGAATAGGAACATGGGAAGCTGTCTTACTGTTGTATTATTGTCTATACCTTAAATTTGGGGGGCAAATGTGGCCCTCTAGATCTCTCTCTTGGGCCCTCAGGCCACCTCCCTCTCTAGTCCCGTCCCACCCCCCATCATCTCAGCTCCATACACTCATTGAGTGCCTTTGCCTGACCAGAATGTCTCCTTGAACTAAGGTTTCTTGTTTCCTGGATGGAGTATCATTTAGGGGTTTTTTTTTGGGGGGGGGGTAGGTGGGCATCATTGCAGTTTTGCTGCTAAATCATACAATCCAAAATAAAGATATAAAAAATAAGACAAAACTAGTCACAAACAATAAACAAAACATCACAAAGTACACAACCAGATTGAAAAACCTTCACCGTTTTTTTATACGGTGAAAGCTTTTCAATCTGGTTGTGTACTTTGTGACGTTTTGTTTATTGTTTCTGCCTAGTTTTGCCTTGTTTGTCGTTAATGCAATTTTTCATATGTTGTAAGCTGCCTTGCACACGGTTTGAACTTTCAGAAAGGCGGCGTACGCATAAATGATTGGTTGGTGCATATATGGCAACTTTTGCATGCCAAGAAACAAACGTTTACGACCAAATTACAGCCCCTTGCTGGCCCCCCATTTTTTATGTGGAGTTTTAATAATGAAAGCATTACAGAGCTGATGTGCTGGAAGTTCCAAATGTCCCAGTAACTTTAATCGGGAAAGTAAACCTCTTGCTCTCCCATTGAAGTCCACTGGACCTAAATGTTCTAAACTTGGGTGTTTAGTGTGCCCTTATTATTACTAAACCAGCCACTTTGCCTCTGGATGATACTGGGAAGAGGGCAGTCTTTGAAGCTTCTGGAAATGGCTCCAGCCCTTTGCAGAAATTAACACAGCTGGAATTTCCATGGAATGCCAAGACAGCATCAGGAGTTGCTTAGTATGTAGCCTTCCAGCTCCACCTGTTGAGAACCAGGTATGCAGCCAGATACAGTTTCCCTTCAGTCAGCCGGGGGTTCTTTTTTGGAGCTCAGCCTTGAGGCTGTGCTTATCCAGAAGAAAAAAAATCAAACGTGGAATACTGAACCTATTGATCTTTAAATCAGTCATGTGAATGCCATTTAAAGTGGTTCAGGGCTTTTATTTATTTATCCAGGTGGTCTAATATATCTTTTTTGCATAATCAGTACCTAATGGAATGATTCCTGCAGCTTGCTGATAATTCTTTTAAGAAGAAAATATGATCACCTATTTGGGAGCTCACCCAAATAGGTGTTTCTGTACCTGCAGTATGAAGTGGTCCACCATCCCATCTATTGCCTCAATCTACTGCATGTTAAGACAAGGGGTAGTATGCATCTGAATTTTACTCAAGGGTAGACCTGCTGAAATTAATTTATCTAATTTAGCCATATTCCTTAATTTCATTGGGTGAGTTGAATGTGGGAACCATTTCTGGGACATGATCTGTGGCTTCGCATGTAAGATAAACTCAAGGAGACATGGATGTCTTTGTTGCATTTGGTCTGGGGGAAGAGGAACTGTATTTCTGCTGCTGTATTTCTTATACCAGTTATAAGAAATATAACTGGTTATATTTCTTATACCAGTTCAGCCATTCATGCAATAAAAAGGGCATCTGGTTTCCTGCATTTACTGCATTTACTGATATACAGGATTCTCCTGTTATATGTCAAGGAGATAGCAAAGCAAAACTTTGGCAAGAGGCAAGTGGTTTATTCAAGCATAGTAGAAAGGCAGCCTCCCCTGGAGGCGTGGGTTCATATCCCACTTCTGACACCAAGGGACGCGGGTGGCACTGTGGGTTAAACCACAGAGCCTAGGACTTGCCGATCAGAAGGTTGGTGGTTCGAATCCCTGCGACAGGGTGAGCTCCCATTACTTGGTCCCTGCTCCTGCCAAGCTAGCAGTTTGAAAGCACGTCAAAGTGCAAATAGATAAATAGGTACCGCTCCGGTGGGAAGGTAAACGGCGTTTTTGTGCGCTGCTCTGGTTTGCCAGAAGTGGCTTAGTCATGCTGGCCACATGACCCGGAAGAACTGTTTGCGGACAAATGCCTGCTCCCTCGGCCAATAAAGCGAGATGAGCGCCGCAACCCCAGAGTCGGTCACGACTGGGCCTAATAGTCAGGGGTCCCTTTACCTTTACCTTTTAGGAAGGTTGAAGGAGCCCTTTCTAGGAATACTCTTTGAGTGAGTCATGATTATTTGGGCTGGCAAATGCTTTGTGATCCAGCAGGAGACCACCTGTGATGTGCATGCTGATGTGGCGAGCACACTTGAGTGGCCAAAGAGAAACAACTGTAGACCCCATCAAATCCAGACACAATGGGTTCAATTCATTCCCTGGTCTCAATTCCACTCACTTCATAGGCCTACAGCAGAGAAGAATTCCATGCATTTTCTCTGAATGAAGCATTTGTTCAACATGCAGAAATGATTATTCTATCCAGAAATTGTGATCTTTCCCCAAAACAGCTGTATTCGAATGTAGATCAAATAAAAGCAAAATGTAACAGATGGGGAAAGCCCTTGGTAAACGACCGTGACACTCTTGTTTCTCCAGAATCCTTGTTGTTACGAAATGGCTATCTTACTTTCTTGCAGCTGGTGGGAAAATAAGTACCGTATTTTTCGCCCTATAGGATGCACCGGCCCATAGGACGCACCTAGATTTGGGGGGGGGGAATAAAGGGGGAAAAATTATTTTCCCCCCCAGGTGCAGGGCTGGGGGCGGGGGAAGCCCGAGCTTCCCCTGACTCCAGCCCCCAGAACAGGCTGCCACCCGCAAGGCTGCCACGCGCAAGGCTTGCGGACATTTGCCCGAAGCATGGGGCGTGCTCCGCAGCGCGCCCCCTGCTTCGGGCTGCAGGCTGCCGCCCCAAGCCTTGCGCGCCAGGCGGGATCTCCCGCCGGGCGCACAAGGCTTGCAAACATCTGCCCGAAGCACAGGGCATGCTCCGCAGCGCACCCCGTGCTTCGGGCTGTAGGCTGCCGCCCCAAGCCTTGCGCGCCAGGCGGGACCTCCCGCCGGGCTCCCAAGGCTTGCGGATAGCTTCCTGAAGCCTGGAGAGCGAGAGGGGTCGGTGCGCACCGATGCCTCTCGCTTTCCAGGCTTCAGCGAAAGCCTGCATTTGCCCCATAGGACGCACACACATTTCCCCTTCATTTTTGGAGGGGGAAAAGTGCGTCCTATAGGGCGAAAAATACGGTATCCCCAACCTGTTTCACCAGGGTTAACTTTGTGTCAGTGGTGCTACATAAGCAAAACTTCAAAAAACAAACAAACCTTATTGTCTATATACATTAAACTACCACCACTGTAGAATTTTGTGTTTGAACATCTTTATGTGTGTTAACAGATGTTCTAGACTTGAGGCCACCTGTGAAAGTATGGCTAGTTTTGTGCAGCAGTTTTTGAATCGTGAGGCAGGCCTCCTTACTGAGTTAAAGCCAGTTGCTAGAGGAGCTGGAGTACCTGCCTGACCACTCCCTCTGTGTAAATGTTGGCTAGCAGGTAGGAAGGCTACCACACCTCATCATCACATTTTATGTTCAATTGCTTCATTAAGAGAGGTCCTGTGCCCAGCCTAGTGACATTTTCAGACATCTGCCCGAAGCACAGGGCATGCTCCGCAGCGCACCCCGTGCTTCGCGCTGTAGGCTGCCGAATTATATCCTCGTGAAAACAACCCCATGTGATGTGGATAGCAAGATGTGTCTTCCCTTTGGCTCCCTGTTGGTGTCACGTTGTTGTCTGGGGATTTGAACCCAGATCTCCCTAGGTGTGAAGACAGACATAACCTCCTAGATCGCAGGTGACTAACGGTATGCATTCAATCTGTCCACTCTCAACAACCTTCTTTGTTTTTGTTTTGTTCAGTGCAAAACACTCAGCAGTGGAGTCTCAAAATAGAGCTGGATTTTGATGTCATCAGCTCAAAGCCAGTTGCTGCTCTTGCGACTGTGAGCATTCCTGAGCTGCAGACGCAGCAGACATTCACGGTGGAGCTCCGTCCTGGTGAAGGCAGCGCCGTGCTGCTCGTAAACATAAGTAAGGTGAGGGCAAGTTCTGCTGAATGCAAAACTATTTCCTCTGGTGTGAAAATCAATGCTGTGTATGGGTCTGCACCAATAAGGCCATAGATGTTACTCAACCACAAGGCCATAGAAGTTACTCCTGCTGTTTTGCACACCCATATTTGGGAGGTCTGTGGGCACAATTCACGCAAGGGAGTATACTGTGGTTTTCAGTGGGAGAATTAAGCGTGTGCTCCTATCCTATTCATTAACTTAATTTGGCTTGACCTGTGTTGTCCACTTGTGGCACATCAACATCCTGAAAAGGAGATAAGGAAGGAACTAGGACTTCTGGTTTTTACAAAAGTTTCCCTGTTTGGTTGCCTAGGCAAGATGGTGCTCACCATAGGTGACCAAATATGCAGCAATAATGTGCAGTCCTGAACATACATTGGCCAGGTTTGCAAACTTTGGCTAACTGTGAGTGAACTTACAGCAGAGATTGCAGCTGCTTTGCTCCTTCCTCTGGTCCTGCTGCTGCTGCTGCAACACTTACCGAACTTTTTTGGTAAGGCCTCACTACAGACAAACCATCAGCTGCGGCCAAGATTTGTTCTTGGCTTAACGCTCATTATTTGTACTGGTGGATGTGGGGCATGTACCCAAGACATGGAATGCCACTGTTGTGGCTCCCCTGAAGGTATTTAAGGAATTACCGTATTTTTCGCCCTATAGGACGCACATTTTCCCCTCCAAAAATGAAGGGGAAATGTGTGTGCGTCCTATGGGGCGAATGCAGGCTTCAGGAAGCTCTGCGCAACCCTCAGGAGACCGGCTCCGAGGGTTGCGCAGAGCTGCCTGCAGTCCCGGGCTCAGCGCAGCTCTGCGCGGCCATCGGGAGCGGGGCGCAAAGTCCCGCCCGGCTCCCGGTGGCTGCGCAGAGCTGCCTGCAGTCCCGGGCTCAGCGCAGCTCTGTGCGGCCATCGGGAGCGGGGCGCAAAGTCCTGCCCGGCTCCCGGTGGCTGCGCAGAGCTGCCTGCAGTCCCGGGCTCAGCGCAGCTCTGCGCGGCCATCGGGAGCGGGGCGCGAAGTCCCGCCCAGCTCCCGGTGGCTGCGCAGAGCTGCCTGCAGTCCCAGGCTCAGCACACTTCTCCCCATCATCAGCCCCACAAGCTCGGGGGACAGCGGGGAGGCGGAGCGCGCCTTCCCGCTGTTCCCTGACCTGGTTCTTCCAGCCCCGCACCTGGGCGGGAAAGAAATTTTTTTTTCTTTATTTCCCCCCAAAAAAACTAGGTGCGTCCTATGGGCCGGTGCGTCCTATGGGGCGCAAAATATGGTAGATAGTTCTTAAGGAATTAATACGAGTATTTCTTAACCACATCTCATTCAAAAAGAAACTGGTGTTGTGCAAAGAAGCATCAAGATGTCATGTAATTGTAAAATACAAAACAAATGACCAGCCTGAATCAAATTAGCTCTATGTAAATGCTTGAGCAGTGACAAACTTAGACAGCATCTTAAAAAGCAGAGACATCACCTTGCCAACAAAGGTCCGTATAGTTAAAGCTATGGTTTTCCCGGTAGTGGTGTAGGTAAAGTGTAGGGGAGTGAGAGCTGGACCATAAAGAAGGCTGACCGCCTTCAAAAGAATTGATGCTTTTGAATTATGGTGCTGGAGGAGACTCTTGAGAGTCCCATGGACTGCAAGAAGATCAAACCTCTCAATTTTTAAGGAAATCAGCCCTGAGTGCTCACTGGAAGGACAGATCGTGAAGCTGAGGCTCCAATACTTGGGCCACCTCATGAGAAGAGAAGACTCCCTAAGGAAAAGACCCTGATGTTGGGAAAGATAAGGAATCAGATAGTTCTGAGGGCACAAGGAGAAGGGGACGACAGAGGATGAGATGGTTGGACAGTGTTCTCGAAGTTACGAACATGAGTTTGACCAAATTGCGGGAGGCCGTGGAAGACAGGAGTGCCTGGCGTGCTCTGGTCCATGGGGTCACGAAGAGTCGGACATGCCTAAACGACTAAACAACAACAACATAAATGCTTGATGAAAAAGAAATGTTTTTAGTAGATAGTGAAACAGAAGAATTGTGGGTGCCTAGACCCAAGTTGCAGGCCTTGTAAATTAATACAAGAACCTTGTAGGTCAGTAACCAGTCAGGTCAGTAGCACATAGACAGCCAGTGCAAGCTTTTATTAAGCGCTGGACTTGCTCTGAATTGAAAGGAGGGTTTCAAACATCATTCCTTCTGCAGCTGCCTCTACACATGGCTTCAGAGCTGGCCACAGGTGATGAGAAAAACAACAACCCCAAACCGAAACAAAACCTTGTGATTATTGCTAATTTCTAAATAATAATTTAGAAAGCACAGATGCAAGGGTAATAGGAGAAGCTGGTTAATTCAGTAAGCCAGGAGTGGGGAACCTATGCCCCTGCTCCCAATATGTTACCTTGCCCATTGGCTGATGGGAGTTGGAGTCCAATGAGGGTCACAGGTTCCTTACACCTTCACAAAGCCATGAGCCTTGAACCCTGATCTCCCACCCAAGAACTCAGAACCGCTTGCCAATGGTTAGTGGATGGACTATAGTGTCCTAATAACACCGTGTGTATTTTTCAGCTTGCCTGCCCCATGGCAAATTATCTTTCCTGACCCCATGATCTTGCATTCTGATTAGAAAGCAATCAAGAGTTGTGTGTGTGTGTGTTTGTGGACTGAAGGCAGCCTCGAGTCCCTAATTTATGTTGCTGGATTGCGTTCTGTGTATTAAAACAGTAGGAAATGTACAATTGAAGCTGCAAAAGTCATCTCTGGGCAGTGTTTCAAAGCTGAAGCTGTGAGAGCTGACTGCAGCCTTCTTAAAAATGTGTAATTCCCACCCCACCCCCCACCAAAATTGAGTGCACATAGTGTTTTCCAGCTAAGAAATAGCAAATGGGTGAGTGGGGATATGACATCACTACCAGCCAATGAATACCCTCCCGCAGTGCTTTTGCTTCTAAAGCTATTCTGCATTTCACAGAGCACGGTGGAAGATGCATATTAATAATGCTTCGTTCCCTGCGCTAGGAATTCATGGGCATTTTGCATGCTGCCGTTGGAAGTAATTCCAGGGAATGAAAGGTGGAACATTAGGGGCTCAGCTATGTAATCATGCCTTGGTAACAGGCATGACAAATCATATTGTTAAATTGTTTCCTCTGTACTTGCTTTCTCTTTGTGAAATGCACACTTGATGCATTAACGTGTCCAACACTGATCCATCTGTTTTGATGTTTGCGCACCCTTATTACCTTTTAGACATTTTGCTGTACCCAGTAATTGACAAAAATTGTGCACCAGCATTTCTTTTATGCAAACTGAGCTATCGCTGGTTTCTAAAAATAAGCGGCTTATTTTATTTAGATAGAAATGGAGCAGCAGAAAGACAACCAAATTGTGAAAACTCAACAGTCTTTTTTTTATAGAATCGTGTAGTATGCTAATAAAAAGGGTGGGGCTGATTCCCTTGTGAAAGGTTCAGATGCAGTATATTGCTTCTGGGTGCACTGAGGAGGATATCCTGGGAACATCTGTTCAAGCCCCATTGAAAATGATCCACTGGAATGAATGGGAGCTTTGCAAGTCAATGCCTTTTGCGCAGCATGTCTGGAACAGTGACCTACAAAACAAAGTGCAATTTTCATGCTAAAAACGCTCTGTAAATGATTGCCGGCGGTGACAGAAGTGGGAACCAACAATAACGTGTTGCAGTGTATCTTCAGCCTCACATAGAAATGCTCCTGTTCCATGCTCCATGCTCCCTACGTTGTTTGGGGCCTGAAGAGCACACATCTCCCCCCAGCCTAGAACTCTTTCTCTAACATGCTAAAGGGCTCAAGGTCAGAGCTAGCTGCTTGCCTTGAATCTGAGCATTGTATTGCTTTACATGGCTTGGGTGGGTGCTAGGAAGAATAATGTGGGGAGAAAATCTTTTATAACTCCATGGTTCAGACCACTAATTAGTGGTGCAGACCACTAATGGCTGATGCATTGGACAGAGCCCCCGCTCTGGACACTGGTATCATTGCAGCTTACCTGGAGAAGGCTGGGGTGGTGTATGTTGGCAGCAAGGGCAGGGGTGTGGGTGCGAATTTCTGTCTGGTCCAGATAAGCTCTTGCTCCCATTGATGGCTCTTGGCTTGCTATTTGAAGAAAACTTAAGTGCTTTGTGCTATCAACATAATCTTTTCTGGACTCTTTAAATTTTCTTTTCATTTGCTGCTTTTCTTTTCTTTTAAAAAGGCTGCAGCACTGGAGACTTGGTGGCCAAAAGGACATGGGAACCAGACTGGGTACAACATGACAACTACATTCATTGCAGAGGGAGGTTGTAAGATTGAGAAGCTTTCTAAGGTATGTCAAGTCTGGAACACAGGAAGCTCGCTTATGCTGAGTCTGACCCATTGGTCTGTCTAGCACACTAGACACGACGGGCAGCAGCTCTCCAGAGGCTCCAAGTGACCACCAAGGCACATTCCTAGCACCCATTGGGGTGGAAACTCTCTCGGTTAGGGGTAGGCAATCTAAGGTCCGTGGGCCGGATGCGGCCCAGTCGCCTTCTAAATCTGGCCTGCGGATGGTCTGGGAATCAGCGTGTTTTTACATGAATAGAATGTGTGCTTTTATTTAAAATGCATCTCTGGGTTATTTGTGGGGCATAGGAATTCGTTCATTCCCTCCCCCCCAAATATAGTCCAGCCCATCACATGAGGGATGGTGGACCGGCCCACAGCTGAGAAAGTTTGCTGACCCCTGCTCTAGGTGATCAGGCCAGTTAATGTGATAAGCAAACACTATAGCCCCCACATGTAGCTCCTCCACCTGGAAGTGGTTTTCAGCAGGCTTGAAGGCTGTAATGCTTGTATTAGGCCCGAAACAGGCCCTCCCAGAAGTCCAGAGGATCCCAGGCTGAAAAAAGAGGGAGTAAAAGAACTATGAGGGTAATCTGACATGGCAATAATTTTGTTTATTTTGCTGTGTTATCATGCATCCCATAAAATATTTTTTTTAAAAGAAGAGAGCAGGAGAATCCTGGGCTGCTTCCAGCTTTTGAGCCCACTAGCCATAATAATAAAAAAATGATGACACATGGATACAAAACAAGACATTAAAAAAGTGTGGGACTTAATGTTAGTATTTTTTTCTTTTCTAGCATTTTTTCCCCTGTGCAAATGCTCTAGGTTTAAGGAAAAGAATCTATCTTTTGTTTTTTGTTTTTTGTTTTAATATTTATTAAGAATTTTTCATTTACAGTAAAAAAAAAAATGAACATAACATTGCATATCACATATTTTCTTATCACTTCTGGACTTCCTCACATCTCCCGCTCCTACGTTCTAGTTTAATACACTTAAAACAACAATTTATTCCCTTATCTCCATCCTTACTGTCAAATTTCGAATATATTTCAAATTTTAGATACGTTTATTCCAATCCTTACAAAAGAAAATTTAATTTAGCCTAATAATTATCTGAGGGACGCAGGTGGCGCTGTGGGTTAAAGCCTCAGCGCCTAGGGCTTGCCGATCGAAAGGTCGGCGGTTCGAATCCCTGCGGCGGGGTGCGCTCCCGCTGCTCGGTCCCAGCGCCTGCCAACCTAGCAGTTCGAAAGCACCTCCGGGTGCAAGTAGATAAATAGGGACCGCTTACCAGCGGGAAGGTAAACGGCGTTTCCGTGTGCGGCTCTGGCTCGCCAGAGCAGTGATGTCACGCTGGCCACGTGACCCGGAAGTGTCTCCGGACAGCGCTGGCCCCTGGCCTCTTAAGTGAGATGGGCGCACAACCCCAGAGTCTGTCCAGACTGGCCCATATGGGCAGGGGTACCTTTACCTTTACCTTTAATAATTATCTAAAAAAAAAAATAAGTTTTTCATCTTATATTTAAATTATCTTCATGATTTACTTCATCTATTTTGATGGTGCCAATTTGTCTAAAATCAAGCATCCTGCTTAACATTCATACAGTTTACAATATTTTTGCAGATAAAGCTTAAATTTTTTCCAGTCCTCTTCAACGATTTCTTCTCCCAGGTCTCGGATTCTGCCAGTCATCTCAGCCAGTTCCATGTAGTTCATCAGTTGCATCTGCCATTCTTCCAGTGTGGGTAGATCTTGGGTTTTCCAGTGTTTAGCAATAAGTATCCTTGCTGCTGTTGTTGCATACATGAAAAAAGTTTGGTCTTTCTTTAACACCCCTTGGCCGACAATACCCAAAAGGAAGGCCTCTGGTTTCTTAAGGAAGGTATACTTAAATACCTTTTTCAGCTCATTATATATCATTTCCCAGAAGACCTTCACCTTAGGACAGGTCCACCAAAGGTGAAAGAACGTTCCTTCATTTTCCTTACATTTCCAACACTTATTATCAGACAAGTGGTATATTTTTGCAAGTTTGACTGGGGTCATGTACCATCTATATATCATTTTCATTACATTTTCTTTCAGAGCATTACATGCAGTGAAATTCAACCCAGTAGTCCACAACTTTTCCCAGTCCTCAAACATAATATTATACCCTATGTCCTGTGCCCACTTTATCATAGCCGATTTAACCGTTTCATCTTGTGTGTTCCATTTTAACAGCAAGTTGTACATTCTTGAAAGTACCTTGGTCTTAGGCTCTAGCAATTCCGTTTCTAATTTCGATTTTTCCACCTGGAATCCTAATTTTTTATCAAGTTTAAAAACTTCTTTAATCTGGGCGTAGTGTAACCAATCTCGCACTTTATCTTTCATTTTCTCCTGACTCTGCAATTTCCAATTGTCTCCTTCTTTTTCTAATATTTCCCAATACTTTGGCCATTTGGCCTCCATACTGAGTCTTTTTCGGGCCTTAGCTTCCAATGGTGAAAGCCACCTTGGAGTTTTATTTTCCAATAAGTCTTTATATTTTGTCCAGACATTAAACACTGCCTTTCTGACAATATGGTTCTTAAAAGCCTTATGAATCTTAGCCTTATCGTACCATAGATATGCATGCCAACCAAATGCATTGTTGAAACCTTCCAAATCCAATACATCAGTGTCCTCCAGAAGTAGCCAGTCTTTTAGCCAGCAGAAAGCTGCTGCTTCATAATACAGCCTTAAGTCTGGCAGGGCAAAGCCCCCTCTTTCTTTCACATCAGTTAGTATCTTAAACTTGATTCTGGGCTTTTTGCCCTGCCAGACAAATTTGGAAATATCTCTCTGCCACTTCTGGAAGCATTCTGTTTTATCCACAATCTGTAATGTTTGAAACAAAAACAACATTTTTGGCAATACATTCATCTTTACAGCGGCGATTCGGCCTAACAAAGAAAGTTTCAATCTTGTCCAACTTTCTAGATCTCTCTTAATTTCTGACCAGCATTTCTCATAATTATCCTTAAACAGATTTAGATTTTTTGATGTTATATTTACCCCTAGGTATTTCACTTTTTTAACCACATTTAACTCTGTCTCTTTCTGAAACCATTCTGACTCTGTATCTGTCAAGTTCTTTCCCAATACTTTAGTTTTCTGTTTGTTTAATTTAAATCCCGCCACCCGGCCAAATTCTTGGATCAATTGTAATGCTTTTTTCGTACTTGGCTCTGGCTCCTGTAGGGTCAAAACTAGGTCATCTGCGAATGCTTTCAATTTGTATTGTTTCTCTCCGACCTGAATTCCTTCAACCATCCGGTCCCCCCTAATCATGTTCAAGAGCACCTCCAAGACCGAAATGAATAACAATTGGGAGATAGGGCAGCCTTGTCGTGTTCCCTTTTCAATTTTAAACTCTTCCGTAATCACATTGTTAACTATCAGTTTAGCCTTTTGTTCTGAATAGATTGCCTCTATCCCATTTTCAAAGCCCCGCCCCACTCCCATTCCTTCCAGATTTTTCTTCATAAATTTCCAAGAAATGTTATCAAAGGCCTTCTCCGCATCTATAAAAATTAAAACTGCTTTTGTATTAATATTTGTTTGTAAAAGTTCCAAAATGTCAATAATATTCCTTGTATTAGCAAACAAATGTCTGCCAGGGAGAAAGCCTGCTTGGTCCTTATGAATTACTTCATTTAACACTTTCTTATATCTAGTTGCTAATATGTCTGCAAATATTTTGTAATCCACATTTAAAAGGGAGATGGGGCGGTAGTTTTTAAGTTGTGTCTTTTCAGTTTCTGATTTTGGTATCAATGTGATAAAAGCTTCTTTCCACGTTTCCGGCGCCTTCTTCCCCTCCATAATTTCATTGCTGACCTCCATCAGTGGTTGTATCAAGTAATCTTTCAATGTCTTATAGTACTTGGAGGTCAGCCCATCTGGCCCTGGAGATTTGCCCAATTGCATGTTCTGAATGGCTTGTTCCATCTCTTGTCGTGTTATTCTGCTATTCAGGATTGATCTATTTTCTTGTGACACTTTTGGCAGCCCATTCTTTATCAGAAATTGTTCTATCTGTGCCTCATCTTGCGGACCTTGAGTATATAGTTGTTTAAAATACCTCTGAAAGCACTTTCTGATCTCCATGGGGTTCTGAACATTTTTCCCTTCAATCTCTAAATTGGTAACTGTATTCATTTTCTGTCTCCTTTTCAACTGCCATGCTAGCAGTTTCCCACATTTATTTGCCGATTCAAATGTTTTTTGTTTCATTAATTTAATTCTCCATTCTATTTCCTGGTTCATCAATTTAGAATATTGTGCTTGGTATAATTTAATTTCTCTCAGAATCGGCTGTGACTTCGGGTTGGATCTTAATTTCTTCTCCAGTTCTTTAATTTTCTCCAAAATCTTGTCTTTTTTCTCATTTTGTGCCCTTTTCTTTACAGCATTCTATTGTATCAAGAACCCCCTCATCACCGCTTTACTTGCGTCCCAGATAGTTGTTTTTTTCCACTGAAGTGTTCAAATTTATCTCAAAATAGTCCTTCAAAACTTTTTGGGCTTTTTTAACAATCTCCTGATCTCTGAACAAATTGTCATTCATCTTCCACCTAAAGGAGCCGGATGGTAGTAGTGTCATATCCATCTTTACAGCATTGTGGTCGGAGCAGGTTTTTGGGCAGATTTCCACCTTTCTGGTCTTCGGTGCCAGGCCTCTAGATATCCATATTTGGTCTATTCTTGTCCATGTCAGCTGGGCTTCAGAAAAGAATGTTCCTTCTCTTCCCAAGGGGTTTTTTGTCCTCCAAATGTCAATCAAGTCCATATTGTCAGTCAGTTCAAAAAAAGTCTTAGGTAGTCTGCCATCTTTTGATATATATCTTTTGTGCAATATTGCAGACTGTTTAAGATGATGCAATCTTTTACTAAATATCCTCTCTCATTTGCTTAAATTTGCAGCTCTAAGCTGCTAGCCCTGATAGTTGGAGGCAGTAGTGTTTCTGAATAGCAGTTGCTGGAAATCACAAGAGGGGTCCTGCTTATGGGCTCCCTGCAGGCATCTTGTTGGGCCACTGTGAGAACAGGACGCCAGATTAGTTGGACCATTGGCCTGATTGAGCAGGCTCTTCATATGGCCTTAAGAGTGTGTCACATTTTGGTCCAATGTGCATAAAAGCAGGTTGCAAAACGTATCAAATGCCAACCCCCCCCCCCCCCGCCGAATAAGTGTCTAAATCTGAGGCCCCTTTTGAGCTTGAGGCTCAAGGTCAAACAGCCCTCCTGCCCACCCACTCTGATTAGCCCTGGTCTTAAATTATCAGAAGATGGCACAAACTATTCTACTGGCAGTTAGCTGTCCTCTCTGTGTAGCACCTGCACTGCCAGTCAGACTTGAAGACTTGAAGACAAATTAACTACAACTTCGAAATTCAAGAGGTAAACCTTTACAGCTGGGCTTTCCAAATTCTCAAGCTCGTGTCATTTCTGGGCTCTTAGCAGCTGGTATCTGCAATATGGATCTGCAAACAGAAATGCAGTGATTTTGATATGAAATTGTGCAGTGGAAATTCTCATCAGTGTTTAGCTGTGATGCATTGAATCTTTAGATTTAGGAAATTTGAGACTCCTCTTGTCAACTTTAGTATTCTGTAACAATAATAGTTTGCTTACTTAAAGCACCCTAGTTAGTAATTTTGCAGAACACAGGAGTCCGGACTTTTGGTGCATAGGAATGGCAATTGACAGAATAACTTAAATCTCTATTGATGAGAGCAGTTCATCTCTGGTAGTGCAGAGAATTAATAAGTATATTATTTCATTTAGGGAGGAAAGTGGAACAGTCTGTTGTATTTGACTCTTGTTTTTGGCTTTAGTTCCAGGAAATGCTATGCTCTCCTAACTGTAGGCATAGTTGATAAGATACACATTTTTTTTTTCACTATACAATGAAGCTGGTGGTTAATGATTTCCAGAACAATAGACTTTCTTTGTTGTGGAGTTAAAAGGAAAAAAACCAGTTCCCATCTGCTGTTAAAAATAGCAACTTTGTGTATTAGTTGTATCTCCCTTCCAAGTGCCAAAGACCTCTGAATGCAGTTGTTGTTTAAAAAACAGAAAGGACTATAAAATGTGTTTTTTTCTATTTGGGGAATAATATATGTCGAAATAAAATAAAATTATTTTCATCGATTGGAGACCTATCTGAACAGATCGGTATTTAACTATCTCGAAAGCACTACTTATTGTTTCCTTTTTAAAAAGTACGGATCACTTTATGAATCCTTTTCCTTTTGAAATAAAACACATTTCAATTGAATAAAAAGTATTTACCTTGGGATTCTAGGAAATTTTTAGCAACTCCAGAAAGAGACGCCTTGGCTTCATGCCCAAAGACCTTGTGCTGATAAGAAAAGTGAATGACTTAAAAAGGGGGGAAGTTGTAAGTTTGAAAGGAAACTCAGCAGGAAAACTGGAGTATTCCTGTTTAGGAACATAATCCATGTGCTGCTGGATCAGACCAAAGGCCTATCTAGTTCCACCATCCTTTTCCCCTTATTGGCCAACAATATGCCCATGGGAAGCCCACAAACAGGACATGATGAGAATAGCCCTCTCTGGTCATCGTTCCCCAGTGACTGGTATTCAGATAGACTGCCTCTGAAACTGGAGTTGCTATTATACTCATCTTGACTAGTGGCCATTCATTTATCTAATTTATCTAATCACCTTTTAAAGTGATCCATGTTGGTGACTATCTTATGGTAGCAAATTCTGTAGAAGAAGAAGAGTTTGGATTTGATATCCCGCTTTATCACTACCCTAAGGAGTCTCAAAGCGGCTAACAATCTCCTTTCCCTTCCTCCCCCACAACAAACACTCTGTGAGTGAGTGGGGCTGAGAGACTTCAAAGAAGTGTGACTAGCCCAAGGTCCTCTAGCCCTCTATTCAATTTCTTCACACCTTGCACAATTTTGCACACCTTTGCCTTTCTTCCTATTTTTATTTTTTCTTCATTAAGTAGCCCCCAAGGCAAGATGAACCAGGGAAGAACTTCTGAAGTGCATAGCAAACATAGCACTCGCCCGTATTGTACCACTGTTTCCCAGATGCCTGACAGTCCGTCTCTTTTTTGCAGTTCTAGGCAGCAAAAACTGAAAGTTACTGAGTTATTGGTAGGCTGCCTTTCGCTCGATGGATTGTAGACGGTGTAAACTGGAGATAAGCCCTCCGTTACTGCATATCTTTCTGGACTCCAGAGCCACCTTGTCAGAAAGCAAAGTGGCCTTTAGCTCAAGCTCCGCACATGAGCCAGCTTTAGCTGCATGCCTAGTTATTGAGAGTTGCCTCCCGACAGCCTATTTCCACGGTAGGCAAAGAAAACACTTTGAAAAGGGCACATCGCAGCAAGCTGGTCAGCGTTGCCCTTTTAAAGACCCACAACAGTTCATTGGGGCACCTTGCCCCCAGTTTAATACCGCGTTGCTTTCACAGAGATCAAGTGTGAAAGGAATTAATTTGAGCAGACTGTGCCTATTTAGCCTTAACAAGATACTGTCTTGAGTGCAGCATCCCTGAGACCTGTTTTTTATGGCTCACAAAAACTGGGAGCATTTTCTGGAATGCTTGAGGAATGATTTTGCTCTTCCTTTGCCTAGAGGAGGGATGGGAAACCTGTGGTCTTCCAGATATTGTTGGACTTCAGCTCCCATCCACTCCAGGCCAACATGAATGGCCCAGAATAATGAGAGTTGGAGTTCAAGAGCAAACATATGGAGAACCACAGGTTGCTCATCCTTGGTGTAGCTGTTCCTGGAGGAAGAACTGTGAGGGGAGAGACTCCATCAGGCAAGGCCTCCTTCCACCTGCCTTGCCCCACCCTCCGGCCCTGGGTCTCCTCATAAGGGAGCTGTTCCTGGAGGAAGAACTGTGAGGGGAGAGACTCCATCAGGCAAGGCCACCTTCCACCTGCCTTTCTCTACCCTCTGCTTCTCAACGTGTATTGTATTGTTTTATGTACTGTAGCTTGCTGTTGTTTTATTGATTATAGTTTAGATATTATTGTAACTGTTGAGTGGATTTCTGTTTAACTTTTATATGTTGATATTATTATTTTATACCATTCTAATTGATTGTTGAATGTTACTTTTTTGATGTAGGCTGCCTATTTTAAAGTTATGTTTTATCACGTTTTTGTATTGCATTAAATTGTTATAAGATGTGCATTTTTTGTTTCTTCAGCTTGTAAACCGTCTTGAGTATTGTAAGATAGAAAGGCGGTGTACAAATTAAAAATGATGATGATGATGATGGTGGTAGTGTAGAACAGGGCTTCCCAAACTTGGCTCTCCAGCTGTTGTTGGACTACAGCTTCCATCATCCCTAGCTAGTAGGACCAGTGGCCCGGGATGATGGGAATTGTAGTCCAAGCTTGTAAGGCACCCCTTGTCCTAATACAAGTTCTCTTACTGGAATGAAAGCATGTCTTACTCATTCATCTGCTCCTTGAAAGTTCCCAAATTAAAGGGTTCCGTTCTGCTGTGAGTTAGCTTGCTTTAACTGCTTTGTTATAAGAATTTAAGAAGAGCCCTGCTTGATCAGATGAAAGGCCTGTCTTCTCCTGCATCTTCTTTTTACAGGGGGAAGCCAGATGTTTAAGGGATGCTCATAAGCAGGACATGGGCACAATCGTTATAGCTGTTTTTCTGTCTGCTCCTCTGTAAGCCGCAGCAGAATTAGTGAAGCAGATCTCTATCAGAAGCAGAATTAGTGAAGAGACTTGGGCCCCTTTTTAATCTGGCCTTGGGTGCGTGTAGCCTCTTTCTGTAAATAGAGTTTGATTACAATCAGTGTTTAGCCTCGTCGTTTCATTAAATTTCTCTCTCAGTAATCAAAAGCAAACTGTATGGGTGTTTGCAGCACTAATACATACTGTCTGTTGGAGGGGTGTCTGTTTGCTGAAAGATTTTAGTGCCTCTTCTCCAATCTCTTTCTCAAATTAAAACAAATTCGCTCTATACACAAGAAACACTTTCATAAATTTTGCAAACAGGTTACATTTCCCACCCCGTATTTTATATAAGAAAAAAAAACAAAAATATGCAGGGAAATAGGGGTTTCCTGACTGATCCTGATGGAAAAGGTTTATTTAATGACTGCTGTAAAACTATTCACATTTTAATTTCTCCTCAGGTTTATTTCCGAACAGTAGAACTTGTAGAAGAGCCCATTCCTGGCTCACCTGGTTTGAGTTTTTATTTCAGAATCAATGGACTTCCTATTTTTATGAAGGGATCCAACTGGATTCCAGCTGATTCTTTTCAAGACAGAGTGACCTCTAAAAGGTGAGTTTGGGTGGCTGGTTTTCAAACATTCTCTTGAGTGCAAATAATTTATTTTTGCCTACCAATACTGAGTAGGGCTTACCAGAACTGAGTTTGACCATGAGAGTACAGCTCTTTTACAGGACTATATCAGTTGAGAACTGGTGTGGAGATTGCTTCTTTAGAAGAGATCTCATGTCAGAAGCTCCTTGCAGATGAACAGTTAGCATGCCAGGAAGAAGGCCCTTAGCTTATCCATCTGCCTCAAATATTAGTTTTCCACATGCAGGCAAATCTAAACAAAGAAGGGATTTTCCCCAACCCTGTGTGGCATGTGGAATAGGCTTGTTAGAGGACTATACCACATGCCTTCCTGTGAGTTTCAGCAAACTTTTATGGCCATTTTATACAGTCAGCAGAATCAAATAGTAAAGTTTATGGCGCAACCTTCTGGGGACTATATAAGCTGCAGGTATAGAGGTTGCATGTTGAATACTCTCCCATTCATTAAAATAAATCCTTTCACATAGAAAACAAGCAAAAATGTTCATTTTAGCTTTCTCCAGGATGCTTTTAAAAAAAGAAAGTATAGGGATTTTTTTTTTTGAATGGGGAAACATTCAAAAGGCAGCCCCAAAACTGCTGCTGGAAATGCTAAAATCCTGGAAAAGCTTTAATATTTGATATTGTTGTTATGTCTAAACAGGCTCTAAAAGTTGGAAGGCTTTTTCTCACACTAAGGTGGGGTAGGGCTGGCTGAATGAAAATCTCTAATGCTGTTGTTTCTTCCTTCCTGCAACCTACCCTTGACCCATTTCCCCATCAGCTGTGATGGCATGGGTGCTCTGATACACTTACGGAGCTTCCCTGCTTGAGAGTGTGGAGCTCCACATTCGCTTATCCCATGAGGAGAAGGTTAGAGTTGATAAGTCAGGAGCACTGAGAATGAATAGGAAAGCTGAGACCCACAGACGCTCCCAAATATGGCCCTCCAAGTCTCTCTGTCTTGCCCTTGTGATGGTTTACCCCTCACAGGGGTAGCTCTGTTGGTAGAGCATGATTCACTTAATCATGAGTTTGAGCCCCACATTGAGCAAAGGATTCCTTCATTGCAGGGGGCTGGAATACACGACCCTCCTGGTCCCTTCCAGCTCTACAATTCTGTGATTCTTTCTAGGTCACACCACAATTAAAATATAGCTATATTCGCACTCCACTTCTGCTGAACGGCTCCCTTCATTTTGCTTTGGCTAATCCTGAGCACACCGTTTAAGCTACAGTATTGCACTCTTTCAAGTGAAGTCCGGCTAGGTTTCCTTAAGCCCTCTGTGTAATGAATTCAGTTTTGCTCCTACCACAGATCTGCTTAACTTTTAGTTCCACTTGTGTTTTGACAGGTTAAGGATCCTCTTGCAGTCAGTGGCTGATGCCAACATGAATATGCTCCGCGTTTGGGGTGGAGGCATATATGAGCAAGATGAGTTCTATGAAATGTGTGATGAACTAGGAATCATGGTAAAGAAAAAGAAAAAAGAAAAGAAAAAGCAATACTCTGCAACTCCTAATATTTAAAACTGACATATGAAATAAATCTGAAAATAGTTTTTTATTTCCCCTTCCCCATTAACCTGTAACCTTGAAAACATGTGCTGGATCAGATCCATCTATTTGGGTATCCCGCCAGACTGTAAAATTAGGTTTCCAGGCTTTAGGTTGTAGCAACATTCTGTTTTTAATGGAAGTGCTCAACATATAGCAAATGGAGGGTTAGATACTGCAGTCTTTTTACAACAGTAGAACAGGGTTGAAAACTTGATTAGGACCAAGGCATGCTTTCTTTTTGTTCCAGTCTGGACAGAACTAGCAACTCCTAGCAGTAAACAGGAAATAAAGTGAAATGAAATGAAATCAACTACTTTGCCCGAAATGGGCCTTGTCAAAAGGTTATGGAACCTTCTCAGATGCTGAGAGCAGGTATCCCTCCATATAGATACAATTTCCAGTCTTGATTTCTTCCTCTAGGTAAGCCTAGGGGAAAGGGAGGACTTGTGATTCTTTCTTCCACGTGTGTCCAGTGACACCTTGTTAACTTCCAGCACGCATTTCTCCGATGAAAATTGTTATTGTTGTTTAGTCGTTTTGTTGTGTCTGACTCTTCGTGACCCCATGGTTTTGGCCTCTGGTTATTTTGGAATGCCACAATGACGAAGGCTGGTCTAAAGAATGTTGTTGTTTAGTCGTGTCCGACTCTTCGTGACCCCATGGACCAGAGCACGCCAGGCACTCCTGTCTTCCACTGCCTCCCGCAGTTTGGTCAAACTCATGTTAGTAGTTTCGAGAACACTGTCCAACCATCTCGTCCTCTGTCATCCCCTTCTCCTTGTGCCCTCCGTTTCCCCAACATCAGGGTCTTTCCCAGGGAGTCTTCTCTTCTCATGAGGTGGCCAAAGTATTGGAGCCTCAGCTTCATGATCTGTCCTTCCAGTGAGCACTCAGGGCTGATTTCATTCAGAATGGATAGGTTTGTTCTTCTTGCAGCCCATGGGACTCTCAAGAGTCTCCTCCAGCACCATAATTCAAAAGCATCAATTCTTCGGCGATCAGCCTTCTTTATGGTCCAGCTCTCACTTCCATACATCACTACTGGGAAGACCATAGCTTTTACTATACGGACCTTTGTGGGCAAGGTGATTCTCTGCTTTTTAAGTATTTTATTAGAACCAATGTTGTTCACAAATGGTAAATGCAGTTGTTCCTTCCTACCCTTTAGCTGTTACACCTCCAAACACTTTAAAAAAGGAGTCCAGGTACCAGAGGCCAATGATACTTTACTATTATTCAAAAGCCATTCTTGCTTTAAGAAGGCAGGTAACACTTAAAAATCAGTTTTGGCTTGAGACCAACCACAGAAAGTTTCAGGCCCAGAGGAACATTTTTAGGAGGTTGTGTACATGGCTAGGAGAGGGACACCTGCTTTAAACTGCAGAGAAATAATTCCTACGTAACCTTGAGATATATAAAAGCCTATAAGCTCACCTTCCCAAGTTCTGATGAAAGATGTAAACAGGTAAAGCTTGATTTTTTTTGCTGTTGGATCTCATCCAAGTCCAATGATTTGGCTTGTTCTTTCAAAGACATATCCACCCTTCCATATAGCAAAACCCCTCTGGAAACAGAACTTTGCTGTAGTAAAAAAAAAAGAAAAAAGATCCTTTTCTGATACCTTTCTAGGGAGAGACAAGTCTGCCGTGCCTTTAGCAACTGCAGGGCGGGTGGAAATTCAACAGGGGAAGCTTCTCTCCCTACTTACTGAATCTCCATGCTGGGAGGAGCTGTATGGGTTGATTTTCTGCCTGCCATTTAGCTGTCAAAAGGCACAGGAGTCCTGTGTGTGGTTGGTAGGAAGATGTAATGTGTGAAAACCCCTTTCCTCAATTCTGTTTGAGGCTAAAAGCTTCCCATGTTTGAAATAGTTAGATGAGGTCATTTGCAGCACTACAACAAACCTGGACAGCGACTATCAATTTGAGATAGCAACTATTTTAACAACATTTTCCGGTGCCACTGCTTGTGTAAATAATACCTAATTTCTATGAATTATGAGGGTTGCTTTTTGAAAAAAAAAAATCTGGTTAGGTGTGGTGCAATCCTGCAGTTGTTTACTCAGCTCACGTGTGTTCAGTGGAGTTTACTCCCAGGTAAATGTGCATAGGATTGCGGTATTAATGAGTACTCCACAATCTTTTAAGTGATGCAAGCTAGAAAATATACACTCTGTTTACGTGACTGTTTGTCAACTGCTACTTGTTGAGTTCTTTCATTTTTCTCTTAATTCTCTAGATTTGGCAGGACTTTATGTTTGCTGTTGCTCTTTACCCAACTGACCACAGCTTCCTAGATTCAGTAAAAGCCGAAATTACTCATCAGGTATGGTATTCAGTCCAGTAGGGCCAAGCTTCTAAGCTGTATACAAGCCTAGTCATGACTAAGAATTGCACCGTTTTCCTGCTGGCTTTCTGTTGTGTCGCGCTCCTGTGAGCGGTGACATTCTCCTAAGTGCATCCAATCCAACAGAAGTCGCAGGGTGCTGGTGGGATGCAAACAGGGTACACCAAACTGTGCCACCCTCACAGGCATGCTTAAGTAAGGAAGCGAGAGAGGGCCTTCTCGGTGGCTGCTCCCCGATTTTGGAATTACTTCCCTAGAGAGGCTAGACTGGCTCCCTCCTTGTTGCCCTTCCACTGGCAGGTGAAGACTTTCTTCTTCCAACAGGCTTTTGGGAACTGACTACTTTTAATAAAAGGGCTGGTACAGTGCTATTTTCGTTGTAATTATTGACATGGTTTTAATGGAATATATCAATGTTGAATTGTTTTTAAATGATTTTTTTCTATGTTTCTAGCTGTTCTTGTTTTTATCTGTAAGTCGTCTTGAGTCCCTGTCAGGCAAAAAGGCAAGGTATAAATAAAAATATAACAACAACAACAACAACAACAACAATAATACAGGTGCACATGCACAATAGAAGAATGCTTGCTGATTAATTTGTATGATTGAACATTGAACAGTTTGGCTGTCAAAAGTATGCCTGTATAATTCAGAACCATCCCTGGAATAGGGCCAGTGCCATTGCTGTTCATTTCCTTCCTTTTTCAACTCTCTCCATCTTCCCTTCTGGTTTGCACAGCTTGACAAGCGATGTGTATGCAATCCAATGGGACCACTGGCTGCCAGGGCGCTTTAAATACGTTGTGGAGAGGAAAGTTCCCACCCCATCCTTCCTCTGCTGCTGTGCTGGGTCCAAGTGCAACATGGATGGAAATCCCATCCAGCAAAGGCAGGAACACTCTTAGGTTAGAATCATAGAATCGGACCAGAAAATACCCTCATGCTCAAGTGTTGCGTCCTGAAGGAATTCCTTCAGAACAAGAAGGAGCTCATATTTGTGCCTGATAAGCCTAACTTGAAAGTAATTCAAGAATTTCAAGTTAGGCTTATCAGAAGGAAGTTTGAAGTCCCCCTTGCGTAAACACTGTGACTTTTGACTGGTGCGGTGAGAGCGCCCTCTTCTGTTTTCCCCTTCCAAATATGGAGCTAGGAATGCCATTTTTAACCAGCCCTAGAGCCACGTCATGTAAATCTAACCTTGAATCCTTTGGAAAGTTGAAACCACACCTGAAGCTGACATTATTTTAAGTTGTGTCTGATTTGCAGATTCATTAAGACGTTTGGTGAAACCATGTCCCTTTTATACCCTGGACTTCAATCATTAACACTTCTGACTTTACTCATATATTTTTTGTAACACTTACATGTTAAAAGCTCTGCTTTTCGTTTCAGGTAAAGCGGTTAAAATCTCACCCGTCTATCATTTTATGGAGCGGGAACAATGAAAATGAAGCAGCAATTGCATACAACTGGTTCTCTATTCCAAGCTCAAAGAAGAGCGTTTATGCCGACGATTATGTCACACTTTATGTAAAGAATATCCGAGAGATTGTTCTTGCTGTAAGTACAGCTTTGCAGAAGGCTCTGAAGAGTTGAGCTTTGATAGCAGGCTTTAAAAGTTCTGCTGATTGCTGATTTTACTCTTCTTGTTTGCAACCGTGTCTGTAGTCTTGCATACATTGCAGGCAAATCTTTATCATTAAAGATGCATCAGGCACAATCTAGGAACATCTGGAAACATCTGTTTTCTCTGTATATCCATTGATGGGCTCAAATCAGCCCTAACAACCATTTTATCTTCTGAATTTCACCTGCGTTTTTGATACCCCTGCAATGTGTATTAACATACTCTATTTTTTTAAAGTGCTTGGTTATTTATTTACAGATAAAAAGTAGCTGTGGGACGCAGGTGGCGCTGTGGGTTAAAGCCTCAGCGCCTAGGACTTGCCGATCGAAAGGTCGGCGGTTCGAATCCCTGCGGCGGGGTGCGCTCCCGCTGCTCGGTCCCAGCGCCTGCCAACCTAGCAGTTCGAAAGCACCTCCGGGTGCAAGTAGATAAATAGGGACCGCTTACCAGTGGGAAGGTAAACGGCGTTTCCGTGTGCGGCTCTGGCTCGCCAGAGCAGCGATGTCACGCTGGCCACGTGACCCGGAAGTGTCTCCGGACAGCGCTGGCCCCTGGCCTCTTAAATGAGATGGGCGCACAACCCCAGAGTCTTGTCAAGACTGGCCCGTACGGGCAGGGGTACCTTTACCTAAAAAGTACTTGCTTTGGGGAAAATGAGAGTGATAAGTAAGGACCAAGCTTGTCGTGTGTCCACTGGTGTTTGCTGTGCTAAATGCTGCAGTTAATAAAGGGCAGGGATAATGTGCCAGGAAACCTCAACTGGCCTGTAATTCTGGCTTGTGTACCTGTAACTCTGGCCTGTATCTTTGACTGCTGAAGATGCAGGTCTCCCCAATAACACTTTGCAGCTTTTAGCTCTGTGCATACCAGCTTTGTAAGTTGCAAGCATTCCTGCAAGGTAAATATTAACTACCCGTAATGGACAGACTGAAATGTAGAGAACTGAGAAGTCTAATCTCTCTCTCTCTCACTCACTCTCTCGCATTCCATTTATGCAGCATTTATAGTCAGCAGATAGTGTATCCACTTAAGTACTGCTCTCTGGCTCAAGCCTGATGCTCCCACTATCAAATAAGAAGTGCATATTCACATATCCTCTTTCCTTACAAAGTTCTTTTTGGGGAAAGGGCCGTAGAGCATCTCCTTTGCATTCAAAAGGTCCCAGATTTAATCCTGAGCATCCCTGGATAGGCCTGTCTAAAACCCAGGAGAGTCTCTGCAGACCAGTTCAGCATAACTGCTCCAGCACAGAACCATGTAGGCCCTAGGCAGAAGACTGGCTTTCCAAAGTGAGCACAGGGTATCTGCAGTGGGGAAGTGATCAGCATTCAAGTGGAGCATTTCAGGGGCTCTGTGTTAAGACTGGAAATTGCCACATATGGTATGGGAAGCCTGTGGCCTCCAGATGTTAGAGATCCAGATGTTGGAGCTCCCATCACCCCCGGCCATTGACCATGCTGTTGAGAGCTGATAAGTGTGGGTGAATGTGCACATGTGGGCAATCTGTTTGTAATCCTATTTTATGGATTTTGATTTTTAAAAACGTTTTGTATCAGTTGAGGAACTTTTTATTTTCCCAGTTCCTTTAATTCTAAAATATTTTCAGTCTTAAAAATCTTTTAGTTCTTTGTACTATTTGTGCTTTTGTTTTGTTCTCTAGATTGATTGCTTGATTGATTGATTGATTTTTTAAAACCATTCAGGGAACATACATGTAACCTGGAGGAAGGGCCTCTAGACAGATGGGAAACAGTTGTGTGCCCGTTGCCTGTAAAGACCTTGAGCATTTGTCCAAAGAATCAGTTTTGCCTTCAGATGGAAGCTGACTATACAATTTCCCCCTAAAATGCGCACGTTTTTCCTCATACGAAAATAAATGGACCACGCACAATGCTTTCCTTAGTATTTGTCTCGCAGTCTGAAGGCAATATTTTTCAGAGCAGATTGCTTTCCTTTGAATGCTGAATTTGTTTCTTTGCAGCCGAGCATCTGACTCCAGGAAGCAGATACTCATTTGTGTGATAAGCAGAGCAGAACTCATCCAGCCTAGTGAGAAATGAAGCCATGACTCATTCACCAATTCAGAATCTGGCTTTATTTTTTTGCTTTTGAAATCGTAGATGTTTAGCTAGTTTGAAAAAGAAAGAAATGCTTTATTAGCCCTGAGCTCCATTTATTGTCTTGCATTGTGTTTTGTTAAACCCAGGAAGACGAGACTCGCCCTTTCATTACCTCCAGCCCTACCAATGGTCTGGAGTCAGCCAAGGAAGGCTGGCTAGCCCATGCTCCTTACGACACTCATTTCGGAGATAATCATTACTACAACTATGTGAGTGACTGCTGGGATTGGACCACCTTCCCCAGAACACGATTTGCCTCAGAGTATGGCTTTCAGTCCTGGCCTTCCTTCAGTGCCCTGGCACAGGTAAGTCTTTTGAGCCTTTCCCTCTCTTGCAAACTCTGTGAGCCTAAGAAAAGCCAGTTGATGATTTCCTCCCAATGCAAATGTTAGCTCTTGGGACCAGCTTACTTAAAGAAATAATCTTGCTCCCTATGTGCCTATTTAATTGCACTTTTACAAGAGACACATCATGTCTGTTTCTGCATTTGTGAGGAGTTGACTTCAGTGTGGCAACACCTGTGCTTTGGAACTTTACCTATCGACAGGTTGCCTATTGGCAGCAAATTGTTTAAGATGCTTGCTGAAAACTTCACTTGTTTTGGTGAGTTTTCCCATACATATAATTTAGTTACCTATATTTGTTTTAAAAACCGTATTGGTTTTGTCTTTGTGTACAGTGATGATGGTTTTATGTATCTTTATTTTTAATTTGTTTGTGGATTTTATTTATAATTTTGTTAGTACACTGTTTAGGGAGCTCCTTGCTCAAGTGGTTTATAAACTTTCTAAATAAATAAAAAGAGGACATGTTTTCCTTGGGACCACTGTAGGCGATAAGAGCGTTACATTCTCTCTCTCTGTCTGCTCTGACCCTTCATTTACCACTTTCTCCCTCCCAGTAACTTTGCATTATTATTATTTTTTTAAAATACAATTTGCATTTTAAAGCAACTGCTAAACATCAAGGACCCCTCTAAACTGGTGTTTTATTGTAGGTATATTTTGCAACATGTCCTTGGCACAAAAATAGTGATCAATTTATTTTGCTTTCCTTGTTGTTCTGTGATGCTTCCTCAGTGCTACATTATTGCTGTCCAGAAGGGTTATAGTGCAACAAAAGTGGGATAACACCCCCCAAACAACAACAACACAGGACATTTGTGGTATGAAAAGCCAGTGGAAGTTACAAGATGTGCACTAGCCCTGTCTAGGGAAGTTTTTAATGTTCGATGTTTTATTCTGTTTAATATTCTGTTGGGAGCCACCCAGAGCGACTGGGGAAACCCAGCCAGATGGGCGGGGTACAAATTATTGTTGTTGTTGTTACTACTAGTACTGCTACTACTACTAGCTGTAAGTGAAGCAGTGTGAGCTTTTGCATTCACAAATGGTATTGAAAGTAGGATTGTGTAGGATTGCCCCGATAGCATCATGAGCACAAATAATCACAAATGTGCAATAAAAAGGATGTTTGCAGAGGACCTGTGTGCAAAGATTTCCCTAAATGTTGATTCCATTGGGAGAATGATGCACATGCTCAGCACTGCTGGCAAGGCCACAGAAGATCCCACCCTGCAAAAAAAGTGTGTAGTCATCTGTTTGCTTGCCTAGGCATAACTCTGTGTGCCGTGTGTGGCCTGAAAGGCAAAAAAATCAATGTCATAAATGAATTTTGCAAAGCTTTCCTCTTTGGTTGCCTGGAGGTAGTTCTTAGCGAGCACATGGCTGTTGACAAGCCTGAACAAGGCGTAACTTTCTCCTGTCGACATCAACGAGACTTAGAAGAGTTCAAATGCTGGCAGGAATCTTCCAGTTTGAAATGAGGTGTGTGGGTTTGTAATCGTGTACAGTGCTTTTTACAAGCCTGCCTGCGAATCACGTTCCCCATGTGTATTAAGGCATTTAAAGCCAGGGTCAATTTGGGGAATTTCCCTTCCTGGAAGGAAAAGTATCATTTAAGTGTGCTAAACAATGGGAGCGCAATTAGTTGACGAAAGAACATGTTTGATCAGACGACAAGAATTCCCATTCTTGGCTCTGGGCACAATGCAGAGAACAATGGGAGCACTTTATTTCACTGAAAGAAACAAGACACAAACCTGTAGCAAAGCACTTAAGAAGTTAAGCACCACTTTTCTGGGGATTGTGTCTCTCATTACCAGTTACTTCTGCCTTTCACTTATTTTTCTGGTTTTGCCTTGGATAGATGCATAAAGGCCTGCCCAAAATTCTTTTCTACAGGCCTTGGGAAGTTGCACCACCAGCAACTTCCTGTATTTGTTACGTTGCTGTTGTTTTATCCTGATATTCTGCCAAGGAGCTTAAGGCAGTGTACATGATTCTCCCCTCCCATTTTATCCTCACGAGGATAAAAGGTTTTACCTTATCAGGGTTCAAGGACAATGCAGCCAGGAAAAGCATTTGGGGCACAGTGTAGCCTGGGAAGATTTCTGGGGGGCAGGCGGAGAGGTATTTGGCCCCTAGTCCTATGATCCCCCACCCATTGTGTAAACATTGCTATTTCCCATGTTCTTTTCTGATCTGTACATGTATACATTTTCTGTATGGAGGTAGTTACAGCTTTAAGATTACAGTCATACCTTGGAAGCCGAACATCTTGGCTCCCAAACAGATCAGCTCCCGAACGATCGAAACCCAGAAGTGAATGTTCCAGTTTTCGAACGATTTTCAGAAGCCAAACATTCAGCATGGCTTCTGATTGGCTGCAGGATTCTCCTGCAGCCAACTGGAAGCCATGCTTCGGTTTTCGAATGGTTCCGGCAGTCGAACGGACTCTCAGAACGCATTCTGTTCGAAAACCAAGGTACCACTGTACAAACTTTGCACAAAGCATACTTAGATGAAATATATGCTAGAATATGTGTAAAACATTCATGTATTTGTAGCCAGAGAGTGGTGGAACATATTGCTCACTGCAAACTGTATTGCAATCTGCGTAATTCTCTGAGGGACATATTTCTCAAAAGGATTCTTCGGACAGTTTCCTGCTTGAATATTAGGGAGAAAAATTGTTATTTGCCCAGGGATCGCATCACACATAAGGTTCCTCTTTTTGCTTTAGCAGCCCAATGGATTAGACAGAATGCCATTGTACAACACGGGGGTCCAGTTTGCTGGGGAACACCTTATGCTATGTTTGAATTTTTGAGATGACTGCTTTTTAGAAAGAAGTAAATATATGCGAGTGAGTGATTGCAAATGTGTATAAATCTTATTTTGTTTTTAAACCACAGGTGTCATCTGAGGGGGACTGGTCTTACGCGAGCAATTTCTCCTTGCATCGGCAACACCACGCTAATGGCAATGACCAAATGCTTCATCAGGCAGGCCTCCATTTTAAGCTGCCGCAGGAAGGAGACCCGCTCAACAACTTTAAGCAATCCATCTACCTCACTCAGGTGAGTATTTGTCAAAATCTTAAGAGGTTTCTCGTTTGTTAAAGAAGCCATAATCGTGGTTGCATAATGCAACATGTATTGCAGAGAATCTGGTACAAAATTATGATAATTGTGTCAAGTGTTTGAATTACACAGTGAGTGAAATCTTGGGTCCAGTGACATCGTTTTAAATTATCGATGGGCTTCTCCCCACACACCATACAGAGAAATACACATGTACCGTTGTGTATAAAGTGTCACCCGGCTGTTTGCTTTGTGATTACAGGCTGTGTATATACTGGTTGTCAGGTCTGTGTCTCTCTGTATGGTGAAACATTAACTCAGCCCTGTAGGCACAATGTTAGACTTGTCTTTTCCTATTCAGGGATTATGACGGTGCACTGAAAACATGGGGTATGAAGTTGTTTTTTGGAAACAGGTCTAGAAACCACTTGTGCTTATCTGCAACAACTGACAACCTCGTAAGAGTTTTGGAAAGACTCTGTTGGGCAGTTTTCAATATCTGCAAGGGTAGCCACATTAGTTTGCTGCAGCAAAAACAACCAAAAGCCTTTTGGCACATAAAAGGCCAGCATTGTTTATGTTATGGCACAAACTACTTTGGGCTAGAGCCCACTATGTCAGATGCAAGGGGTATGAGTCTCAGATATAAAGGGAGCAAGGGAAGGGGGGAATGGGATGCAAAAGGATTGTTTGTGGATGCAAAATGACATTTTACAGCAACATTGGCTGGCGATTACACAGTCACTATAGCATTTCTGAGTAAGGTGATAATAGAATTAGAGACTAAATGTATTCATACATTTTGCTGTGAAAGGTAATTTTGCATACATTCGAGCTATTGTTGATTTGTCACAGGCTGTAATTTTGCATGCCGCCGCCTTTCAGCTGCAACATTTACATTCCCTGCTCCCTTTTATGTGCTTATACACCACTGAAAAAGAATGGCTGGTAGACTGAGGGTAACATTCCATGCATCCCATGAAGTAGGCTCTAATGCGCGAAAGTTTGTGCCAGGAGAGCATTTGTTAAGCCTTTAAGGTGCCACAACACTCTTTCGAGGTTTGTTTGTTTTTTAAACGCTCTCTATTAATTTTGCATATAGTTTAGAAAATGATAAAACACAACGGGGGGACTCTTGTGAGGTTTGACTGTATATTTTAGGAATTTTTTAGAGCATTGTTTGAAATACACAACCTACCTGCGGGTATAGGGCGGTATATAAATTCAATAAATAAATACCGCTTACAAATCAAAGTGGTACAGCCCAGAAAGGGTTTTACCATGTGATCTGCTGTTCTCTGCAGTCCAGTCTTGGGCATCTGCATTATCGTCTGTATCTTTCGCAGTTCTATCATTACACGAGCACTTAGTAATGATATTTTTTTCTTTCTGTTTTGGGTTTCGCTGAATTAGATTATGCAGGCCCAGTGCATAAAGTCCCAAACGGAGTTCTATCGTCGCAGCCAAAGCGAGATAATCAATGGGGAGGGGCGCACCATGGGGGCACTATATTGGCAACTCAATGATATCTGGCAGGCTCCTTCCTGGGCTTCTCTGGGTAAGTCTTCTCCAGCCAAAGCAAAATTAGGAATTGGGCTGCTTTAATGTGCATGCTTTCTTACTGTCTTTGCACGCCTATTTTATTTACAGTGGTACCTCAGGTTACATACGCTTCAGGTTACAGACTCCGCTAACCCAGAAATAGTACCTCAGGTTAAGAACTTTGCTTCAGGCGGCAGCGGGAAGCCACATTAGCTAAAGTGGTGCTTCAGGTTAAGAACAGTTTCAGGTTAAGAACGGACCTCCGGAATGAATTAAGTACTTAACCCGAGGTACCACTGTATTTATATTTCACCTTTGCTGTGAGGAGCTTAAGGTGGTGAATGTGATTCTCCCCCTCAATTGCATCTTCACACCATCCCTGCGAGGTTGTATAGGCTGGGAGAAAGTCCATGGCCAAGGTCACCTAGTGAGCTTCATGGCCAAGTGGGAATTTGGACAAAATAGTTCTGAACGTGCAAGGATTTCCATTTCCACGATTGAACTTCCCCACCCTCTCCTTGGGCTGCACCATCTCCACATCTGTCCTGGAGGGGGAAACCCAGAACAGATTTAGGAGGGACACAGGAAGGGGAGAAGGAGGGGAGGTTCTGTTGCACAGCCAGATGTTCTTGTGCTGGCAAGAACTACTTTGTTGGGTACTGCCCAGGGTACCACAAATTAAATTGCAGCATTTTGTCAAATGCCTTAAAGCACCAACATGGTGCCCTCCAGGTGTTGTGGACCACAACTTCCCTCGTCGTTGTCTGAGAGGAGTCGGAGTGCAAAACATCAGAGGAGCATCGCACTGGCTACCTTTGGGATAAGGCTTAACATTAAAGTCTGGTTCCTACAATGTCAGCAGTTCCCAAGGGTGTGTGTGCATGTGTTCCCATCTCCAGTTTTACCTGGGGTGTGTCCCAGGAAGAGCTAATATAATCTGCATGTCGTTCTGGTAGATAACTTTTATGTGCAGAGGAAAGAAGTTAGGAGATATTAAAAGCAGAGCCTTTAAATATGTCATAGGACATATTTAGCCTTTGCAGCTATACAGGTTGTCATGATTTGGTCTGAACAGTCTCTTCCTCTCTGGGCATGTTTCAGTCATTGTTGAAAAATTAAAGAGACATCTGTTTAAATTAGCACTTGACTCTCTCAGAGGCTATTAACAGACTGTCAGGGTTTTGTAGTATGAATAGCAAGACGTATGTTTCTGAGCTCTCGGCTCCCCCAATTCCATCGTAGTGGATTTGGGTGATAACGGTGGTCAGTTCCCACAACCATGTCTTGGCTTAGGAAGCTGAAATATGTATCAGTGGTCAGATATATGGGTATAAAAGGGGCAGGAGCAAATTTTCATTGAATAGGGTTCAAACTACAAGGGAGAAAAAGATAGATTTAGGCAGTGGCATAGCGTGCGGGGTGCAGGGGGGCCCGGCCGCACCGGGCGCAACATCTGGGGGCGCGCGCTCGCACTCACAGCTCTCTGCCCCTACTAAAATCCATGGGTTAGGGGGCGCAAATTACTTGCCTTGCCCCGGGTGCTGACAACCCACGCTACGCCACTGGATTTAGGTTAATGATGATTTAAAGTGGCACAATGCTGTTTTAAATGTATAGTGTAGATAGGGCCTTAATCAGCCACATGGGACAGCTGTAGCCACAGTGTGAAGTTTCATCTTTAGGGGAGGAAAGCAAATGGCAACCAGTGTTTGCTGAGCCTCAGGTCTTGTGTAATGTCACCTTGACATACCTGATTCAAATCACACATTTTACTTGGAAGGGATGACTCAGTTTTAGTCTCATCACATCTAGCACTTAAATCATCCAGTGAGCTGAAACCAGCAGCTATTAGAGAGAATAATAGCTTTTGGATGCATGATTATGGTACAGACCAAGGAAATGATGCCTTTGGGGTTTGCAGTTGATTAATTTAGCACTGGTCCCAGGGCGGAGTGGGCTGCCTACTCTGTTGGTGACTGTTGGTGAGAAGAACTTCAGGGAAAACTTAAAAACCAGGAACCTACTGCTGCCACCCTCCTTTATTCTGTGTCTCTATCCCATGTCACCCTTATTATTTGTTGATTTGTTAAAGCGTTTCTACTACATACCCTTCAGAATAAAAAGGCTGCCAGAGCAGTGTACAAAAATAGCAAGACAGTCCCTGCCTTCAGGCTGACAAATCTGAAAGGGCATAACACAAAAGGAAAAGGAACTGGGAGGGAGAAGGAAAATCAAGGCCGGTTTTCTAGTTACAAAGTTTATCTGGTAGCAATTAATGAAGCTGGATGTAAGCACAACAGATGGTCTGCTATTTCCTCTGCATCTGGTGGTTTCAGCCACCTCTTTCTCTGCAGTGCAGTTGCTTAAAATACAGCACTTTAATTGCTTGAATTCCAGTGGGCCCATCACCTGCTTTTCAGATAAGTTGTCACATTTGTTGAGTGCATATACATATTTGTGTATGCCCTATATAGCATGTGTCATCACATTCACTGTGGTCGCCCTGCAACAACCCCACTGCATGCAGGGAATGGATTGCCTAATGGTGAGAGGGGTTTAGCAGTTCTGGGGGAGCTGGTGCCTCTCGTTCCTGTAAGAGAATCTGGTACCTTTCTGCAAACACCTGCCTGATATGGCTTCCATTTTGAACAGCAGCAATAGAGAAAGTAGAAGGTTTTTAACATGTGAACAGGAATGAATGTATGGGCTGCTTTGATACAAGCACAAGTATTAATAAGGGAAAAGCAATAAATAAATATATGTAAGTGATACCCACTCATTCCCCTCAAGTCATTTATGAACCAGCCTTCTTCTGACTCTAGAAAATGAAAAAGGCCTCTTAATCTGAATGGTTGCATAGTAAGGTAAGCTGCAGGTCATTTCAGGGTATGGTTAATATATTTTCTCCTTTGGAACCTTCTCAGAATATGGTGGCAAGTGGAAGATGCTCCATTATTTTGCCCAGCGCTTTTTCGCTCCTTTATTGCCTGTGGCATACGAAGATAAAGATGTGCTCTACATATATGGAATCTCAGATCTTCACACAGATTATGAGCTGACGCTCAGGGTAAGTTCCACTTTGCCCATTCTCTGAAGCTGGCTCTGGAAAGAATTCAGGGGCTGGGTGGGGAGGACTTTCCCCCAACCCTCCCATTCAACCCAAAGGAAAGAGACTAGCTCTAAAGAAATACTCCCAGCTATGAAATAATGTTGCGTTTTGAGTTTTTAAGTGAGGTGTAAATATTTGAATTTTGCAAGTGAATGTTGTAGGATTATTGCCTGAATAAAGGCATCCTCTTGTCAAAGTCAAGCTCTTTTGAAGGCTATCAATTTTAATAAAAGAAAAGTAAACATGTGCTCAGTCTAGGTTGAGTTATTTGAGTTTTATTAATGGCAAGGAAGCATTCATAATCTGCCTTTATTGTCTTGAACTCTTAACCTGCCCTGCAGGTCAGTCTGCATGATTGGGGTTTGACGGAGCCAGTGTGTACCTTGGCTAAAGAGGGTGTGCTCATCAAGGGAGGAGCAGCTGTCCCCATCTACAAGGAGCCCATCAGTGACCTTCTGAAACAATGTGGAAATTGTACCAGGCAAAGCTGTGTTGTCACCTTTTCCCTTGAGGGTGAAGAGGAGCTCTCCAGCCCAAGCAATTACCACTTCCTGTCTTCATTGAAGGATGCAGTGGGATTAAAGAATCCACAACTTCTTGTAAGTAACAAAATTATTTTGTTCAAGTAATAACCTTCGTTCCTTGGCACACAAGTAGCAGTTCATAGAACCACGGAGGGTATAGAATAACTGCGGTGAGATGTCTTGGCCCTGAGTAATACTCAGAAGCTGTGTATGAAGTCAGGATACTGAACTCTGTGCATAGTACCAAAGGACCTGTGATTTCACCCTTATGGAAGCATATGTGCCAATCCTTACAAAAGGTAAGGGCAGAGCCTCTGATGCCATATGCAAAACTGTCTAATTCTCACCATTTATAGATGTCATGGAATTGAACTTTTATTGCCGTTTCTTGGTGTTTTTGTCTTAAAATGGAGTAGTTACTTTGGAGCACAGCAAGTGCCTCATGTCTAAATAAAATGGCATTCCTGCTTAATGCTGATTGCAGGTCCTGCCAAGGCTCCATGTCTTCAGCATGTCTGCAAAGTCAGGCTGAGCCAGTGCAAATAGGAACTGGGAACAAGAAGAGCAGTCAGTCCTTCTGCATTATGGATTTATGAGGCAGTATTTCCTGAGACCTTTTGTGGGTCCCATAAGAAGTAATGGTGGGCACACTGGTGTGTCATCTTGGCAAACCAAGACGTAACTGGTGCAGTTCTGGGGAAGAGTAATTTCCTCCATCTCCTGGAATTGCTGAAGAGGAAACCATAGTACAGTGGTAACCAATGTGGGGTCCCTCCAGGTGTTTGGGGACTATGACTCCCATTAACCCTGACCATTGTTCATACCAGCTGGGACTGATGGGAGTTGTACATCTGGAGTTACGCTAGCGATCCTTGCCGTAGTATTAAACCAGTATAAAAATAATGTTTATAAATCAGGTTTCAAGTAACAAGCGGCTCCATATGCCATTATTTCCTTTTCTGCAGACAAGCTTGTTGTGAGGAGGAATAAATTATTAAAGCACATTGTTTATAATAGGGAATTTCTACTAGGCAAACTGCACAGATAATAATCCTTTGCCCCCTCCCCTTCAGGCTTCTGTTTCCCAAGAAGGAGATCAGTTTCAGATTATCCTGGAAGCCTCAGCCATTGCTCCTTTTGTTTGGTTGGATGCTGGAAACATCCCAGGAAGATTCAGTGACAATGGTTTCCTTCTCACTGAGAAACGGAGAGTCATACTGTTCTACCCTTGGGAAACCACTAGCGCCAAAGAGCTGGAGAAGTCGCTCAACTTAACGTCATTGACAGACATTTCCTGAGGAAAGGCCTGAAGGAGGGAGAGGAAGCTGAAGGGAAACGGGAATGAAACGCCGCAGCAAGAGAGGCACAAAGTTGGACCATTAAACATCGTTCTTGTGCCAGCATCTTCCACACTTGAGACCCTTTTGTTCAGTGGACTGGAGCCCAGAGCAAATCAGCACAGCTACAGAACAAGGTGACCACGTATGCTAAGAGAGCTTAATGAAAACAGTGAAATGAAGTGCATAGAATGATGCTTTAGTGCCCTCATTTACTTTCCTCTGTATTCTGGCATCAGGGCTTTTTATTTAAGAAGGAAGGATGTGCTGCTCCAGTATTAGACTAAGGAGCCATACTGATGCACGTCTCAGATTATAGGGAAGATGGGTGGTAGTGGAAGTCTTAGTTATTGGGGCTAGTCAACGTGGGGACTTCCCTAAGGGTCTCACTCCCCAGATAGTTAGAACAGTGCCCCCAAGGCATGCTTAAAGTTGCAAGGTGCAAAAGTCCAGGAACCACTTGCAAAGTAGGCCTGATATGTGTGCTGCTAAAGATGGCAGGAAAAAAGATAATAGGAGTGGCTGCAGGCATAAACAAGAGTATTTTTTCCTTTATCACTGCATATTCTCAGTCAGCAGCTACTCATTGGAAGGAGCTCTTTATAATCACTGGCTGCTATTGTTTTGGTTGGCTTGAACTGTGGCACTTCTCAGCTAAGGATTCCTTTCACTGGTCCACACTGTGTTCAGAGGGCTGGTGGTTGTTTTTGCTGCAACAGAGTGACAGCTAAGTATTGTGTCATCTTAAAAAGACCTAACAGTTGGTTTTCTTTATCATCTGTGGCTGTGAAGGGTGGTCATTTTTATACATTTAAGCTCTGAATCTTGTCACAGGCTGTACCATTGCCAATCAACTTTTACAGTCGTACCTTGGTTGACGAATGGAATCCATTCCAGAAGTCTGTCTGACATTTGAAAACCAAGGTGTGGCTTCCGATTGGCTGCAGGAGCTTCCTACACTCAATTGGAAGCAGTGTTGGATGTTCAGGTTCCAAAGAATGTTCGCAAACCAGAACACTCATTTCTGGGTTTGCAGTGTTCCGGAGCCAAAACGTTTGAGTTGCAAGGCGTCCATCAACTAAGGTACGACTGTACATCCCCCTTCAAACCCACATAATGGTTGACTGAGGATCACACTCTATTCTTTCGATGAAGTGGGTGCTAGTCCATGAATGCTTATGTCATAATGTCAATGTTAAAGTTGCCACAAGGACCTGTTGATCTTGGTTCACCTGTCTTTCCCACTTCCAGTATGTTTTTTCAGCACCCTTGCCTGTTTACTTAAGTGTCCAGCTCACAGCTATCTGACACACAAGTGGAAAAAGGTGTGAATAGTTTCTTCCTATAGTTCAAGAGAGTTTAAGGGGGGTTTCTATGGACACATACAGTGGCCTTCTGTGTTCTCACCTTCTTTACCTCTTAAGGAGTTTAGGAGGTAAGCCGCCCTTGAAAGAAGTTACTGAAAATTTTTTAGCAGGACCTTAGGCCTTACTCAGGTGATCTCATAATGGAAAAATGCCTCACCCTATTGATTCACCTTCTGATTTGAGTGCTTTGTCATCAAGCTAATGGGAGCAGTTTGCCTCCAGGACCTTAGCTGCTTTCCATGTGTGCTTCAGCACAAAAATACAGAAAATGTGAATTTTGTCTTTTATTATAAAAGTAAAATAAAAAAACCAAGCATTTAAAAAGCACATTATTTTCCTTGAGTAATTTCATCTAAACAAGAATATTTACAGAAGAAAGCTGGTAAAACAGGATGGGGAAAACAGTCTGAAGCTTGGATGATTTTTATAGACACCAGATGAAAATTTAAATATACTTACTGAAATATACATTATATTCTTTTGACTTAAGTATCTATCTGATCACTGCTTATGACCTGTTCCACGCTCCACAGCCAATGTCTCTATTGTAATTTTTACCACACATCATGTTGGTAGTCCATTTCTTCTATAGGTGAAGATCTTAGGAAGAAAGAAGGCCACTCCATCTTCATGCTGCTGGTCCTGAGCTTCCCACTTTACCGGGACCTGATTCCTGTTTCTTGAACAGTCGATGTACATTTTAAAGAGCTTTTTCTTCCAGTGCACTTTGAATTGTTAGCAACTTCCTCCCTCTGCAGGAAACTTTACCAAACCATTCCACACTTCTAAGTGGCTTCAATTTTGCCTTGTGGCAAGTCGTCCTGGCCGTAGCCTGTGGTTAGTTTCTTAAGTGTTACTGGTGACTTGCTGGTGAAAGACTCTGAATATGTGAAGCTGAGTTTGCGGAGGGAAATCTCTACACCGCTGTCACAAATACTTTCAGCATCCTGGAATTTGAGATCACCTGGCAGAGGGGAAAAGGAACATGTTGCATAATTCATAGGGTTTTGAGAAAATGCTAATACAATGCAATATATCCAGTTCAGGAAATAAATCAAAAGAGCAATGCAAAGGCCTCTTTGCTCCCCAGACAATAGTGAAAATAAAACAAAAATTACTAGCAGCTGCAGAAGGAGTCCAAGGCAGAAGCTTTATGAATCCGAGTGTTTCCAGGCAACATGTTTTGCACACTCAAGGTCTCTGGCTGGCTGAATCCTTGGCACTTCCAATTAAAAGAGCTTTGTTGGCAAAACTAGGAAGGATTTCTGCCTAAGAACATGGCTAATCCAGAAAATGCTGGGATAGATGGCCAAGCGGTATTTATATGATAAGGCAGCTTCACATGTCCTGAAGCCTTGGGTTGTCCTTTTGCTAAGCCCTTGTGCTAAGCTTGTTTTTCCTAGCATGTTACTAAATGCCAAGCCTGCACCAGCTGCAAGAACACTGGGAAGGTGACCTGTGTTTTCTAAGGTTCCAGCACTATTTTAAAAAATCATTTTGGAATTATTGAGATCTGGCAAAAGAAGCCGTCACCTAGATAAGTATGGGTTCAGATTTACTGAACTGCTCCCTTAAGAATCGTAACTATAGATTGCTCTGTTGCTTCCCTTAAATGCACTACTGCCAGGCCAAACAATTAAAAAACAACAACAATGAATGTGTTTGCAGATAATGAGAGAACAAAGTAACAGTGAAATCCTCAGCAAGTTGGTTCAGAAACAAGTTGATTTCAATAGGACTTTCTTGCTAGTAATTGTGTTAAGGATTGCATTTCAAATGCATGTTTGTTTTTTACTCTTTTCTTAGTAAACTAGTGGGGTGTTTTAAGCAAAGCTATTATTTTACTATTACATCTTTTCCTCCCTGTCGTTCAGAGCATCATATACAGTGGTGCCCCGCAAGACGAATGCCTCGCAAGACGAAAAACTCGCTAGACGAAAGGGTTTTCCGTTTTTCAAGGTGCTTCGCAAGAAGAAATTCCCTATGGGCTTGCTTCGCAAGACGAAAACGTCTTGCGGGTTTGCTTCCTTTTTCGTAAAACCGTTAATACCTGGGGAATCCGCGCTCCGCAAGATGAAAAAATCGCAAGACGAAGCAACTCGCGGAACGAATTAATTTCGTCTTGCGAGGCACCACTGTATGGGTGTAATGACTGTCCTATGAAGGCACTAACCAAGGTATGGGGAGCTTTTGGCCCTCCAGAGGTTGCCAAACGACAACTCCCATCAGCCCCAGAAAGCATGGCCAATGGTCAAGGATGGTGGGAGCTATAGTTCAGCAAAACCTGGAGTGCGAAAGGTTCTCCACATCAACACTAACCCAACAAACCTGCTTAACTTCAACAAGGTGTGTCCTCAGTCTTAATTCATGGCACTTCCCTTCCAAAAACTTTAAATGCAGAGGACTAAAATATAGATCAATCCCTTCCTCGTCCATGTCAGTTCTGCAAGTTTTCATTCCTAACTCTCTTCTACATCCCATTAATATTTAAATACATAGGTTATTACAAAATATCTATTCAAATATGTATTTGATCTCCATGTATACAATTCAAAATGTGTTTTATTCCAAACCAACAGTTTTTAAAACACATTTGGGTAGGTTTCTTTAAATTTTGCGATACAGTTGTGGGCTCAGAGTAGTGTGAAACACATAGGGATAATATATGTTCTGATCGACAACTTTAGTCTGGAAGTGTGCATCAAGTAACTTTGTACTGAAATTTATGGGAATTTGTCAAGGACACCTAGTCTGAATACTCTTTGAGACGCATCAACTCAGGAGCTGTCTAGTTCTGCAGTTGAATGGATATGTGTGTCTTGCCTTTTTCTCCAGGAACTTCACAGCAAAGTTTTAGGCTAAGAAGAACCCTACAAGAGTTAGGGAATTCCTAACCTCACCCAGTGGGTTCTGCAGCTGCGAAAGGATTTGAATCTAGGTTTGTCACATGCAAATCAAACAATTTAGACACCTCATTGTTCTGTCCTTATTACCATCTCTGCCACAGGGGTGGGGTGGGGTGGAGCTGCAAAATGTTTGTTTTATTGCAGGAGCATTGATTGGCATAGAGCAGTTTACCTGTTTGTGCTATCATGGGAGGGGAAGGCGATTCGCATAATGGAGGTCTTGCATCCTTTGCCTGCTCTTTGCTGGACTGGCTCGATGAGATGGATAATGAGTTCTGAATTATTTCTGCAGCCTCTGTACAATCCATTTCTATCAAGGCATCAACCAGCTCCCTTACAGTGCCACCAGAAACCTGCATAGATATTAAAATAAAGGTAAACAAACTGAGGCAGGCTTTCCACCCAATTAAAAGAGGATCATTAGCTTTCTATGGAAGTGCAGATCTACAAAAAACTTTGCAGCAGGTAACCTGACAGTTGGCTTTGGCTTCCTTCAAAGAACAGAAATATCAACACTTATTGACTGAAGGTGAGTATATTATTATTATTATTATTATTATTATTATTATTAGGCAGGTGGTAATAATAAGGTCCTGGGGTAGGTTACAACAATGTAAAAAGATATTAAAATCAGTTAAAATAATTCACAATCGAAAGAATATGGTGGGTCCTAAAATAGATATATTTCAGGTGTCAAAGTCAAGGTGCACCATTAGCATGTGACAAAATTACAATGATGGTGCCAGTAACATTTCACAGCCTAGCTTTAGGGGCTGCCACCCCACAGCTTCTGAGCGTGCTGGAACTAACAAGGGGCCTTTCTCTGCCAGTCTGACCCAAGGGAGCCTGTAGTAAACTCTTTAACATGAACCACTTCAATTGGGCCCAGAAACAAACATGAGATATCCCTAGAATTCTTATAAACATGCAGCCACGTGGCAGAATAAAATATGTAATAGGTGGAGAGCATTGTTTAATTTACAAAAGAAAGACCTATATATGATGGTGTCTTGCCATGTGCATGGCATTGACTACACAAACTTTTCCTGCGATTAACACTGAGAGAATCTCTCACCTTATAGTGAGTTTCTAAATAATGCAGCAGCCTAAAAAGGGTCATACATGCTCCTGCAAAGGGGTATTCTTAACATCATAGGGTTGGAAATGATCAACAGGGCCTAAAGGTCCCAAATTCCCCAGTCCAAGCTCAATATAGCACACCGATAAATGCACAGAACTTGTGCATTTGCAGGCCTAACTCGCCATGTGCAAATGATAGGCTGTCTCCTGTTCTATAATCAATAGAAACATCATCATAGGCACAGGCACCCTCAGGGTTGTTGTGACAAGGAATTATTGGATCTTACTAGGTAGGTGCTTATAGACATTATAGACAGGATGCAAGGCTAAATGGGCCATTGGGCTGGCCCATTAGGCCCATTATTCAAGTTACCTCATAATTATCAAGCAGGGTTTTTGATGGAGAGGGGCTCAACCGGAAGGCATTGTTAAGTATCCCTAGGCCAAGCTTCTGCGCCAGCATGGACCAGTTTTTGTTCAGATCAGGCACTTCAAGTAACTTGCAAAGCTGTAACTTGACATCCTCCTTCAACTCTTTCATGTTTCCTGGAAGAAGTTGAAAAACAAAACCGAATGTGTATTTACTCTTCACTAGCTGTATTTCAACCCTTGCTTCTCAAGCGGAAACAAATGCTCATTTTAAATGCACAAGCATGTAAAAACCCACTGTTGACCACAGCCAGAACTGAGCATGAACTTGGCCATCCCAAAGTCTCCAGTGCAAATTTGAATGTTGGATGTGAGCCTCCTTTTTCCTTCCAGGCATGCTAGTCTGTTTCAACTAAACCCAGGGGTCAGCAAACCTTTTCAGCAGGGGGCTGGTACACTGTCCCTCAGACCTTGTGGAGGGCTGGACTATATTTTGAAGGGGAAAAAATGAATTCCTATGCCCCACAAATAACCCAGAGATGCATTTTAAACAAAAGGACACATTCTAGTCATGTAAAAACATGCTGATTCCCAGACCGTCCGTGGGCCGGATTTAGAAGGTGATTGGGCTGGATTCGGCCCCCGGGCCTTAGTTTGCCTACCCATGAACTAAACACAGCACTAATATCCCACTGTGGGTAGATTTGAGACCATATGCTGATCATAACCTGTCTTTTTAAGAGACAGCACAAGTATAACCCTTCAATGCTTTTTTAAAGTTTCAAGGTGTGTTAAAATTCATCTTCTGTTCACAGTGATCTAGTGCCCTTTGTCCACTATCTGGCCTAGATATGGGGAGTAAATTAATTTGAACAGGTTGCTGCCAAGGAGCTCTTTCTCTTGCCAGGGACTGGATGGGACAAAAGCTAAGCAACTGAGTTTGGATGTGCAAAATCTCTTAGCTGCTGAAATGAAACCATTTTTTTTTTCACAGGGAAAGGTGCTATAAAAAGATGCTTTCATCAATGTAACTAGGACTATCGCATGACAAAATAAATGTTAGGTTGCAATCCTAAGCCCACTTGGCATGAGTTACTTCTAAAGTAAACATGCATAGAATGATTATAAAAGTTTTCAAGTGGGTAAAAATTAGTCCTGAAACAGAAACAATGCTTTGTTTTTAGATGACATGCACTTACTTTTTAAATATGTATTTGTATTATTAATAAATGTTTTTGAAAACACTGCTGCCTAATTAATTGAGATCACTTTCTTTTAGTCTATTAAAATGGATTACTCTGATTATCAGTCAAACATTGCACATCCACTATCAAATATGGAACTTTACAGAGTGATAGCAAAAGAGAAACATCTCTGACCTGAAGAGCTTACTGACTAAAATTCTGACAAGGAGTTGGGGAGGGGAAACCAAGTTTCTTGGGTAATGGAGTTTGTGTATGTGTATCAAGCTTCCTCCAAAACAGTATGAATTAGGGGTAATTTAAGTCAGTGTAGGTTACATTGGCTTCCATAGTTAGGATGGTCTGGTAGTCTTTGTTTCAGCTGAGAAATAAAATGTAGGTGGTGAAGAGTTAAATACTGTACACTTACTCCCAGGTAAGTGCAGGTAAGTCTAAGGCAAAGGCTGCACAGGAAAGGGTTTTTATAAGGATTTGATGGATGAGAGAGAGGAGGCATCACATGGCTGTTCTGAGAGAGGTTTCCAGGGAATAGACAGTGTTGTTTAATAAACCTTGAGATGGCTGAAGGCAAAAAGTGCTGCCTCCTAGGTCAGACTGTACAATTCAGCTCTCAAGTGTGCTTTTAGCAAAGAACAATAAGTGCCCTGCAGCAAACCTGCTGCAAAATAATACTGAGCAATCAAGCTAAGCTGGAGAAGAAAGAAATATCAGCCAGTCCCGTGTCCCCCCTCCCCCCCACCGCTTATACACACCCTTACCTTGTGTCAATAGATCTTCGGAAGCTATCTTTGATTTGGAGGGTTTACCATTCAAGATATCGTACACCTGTTAGGAAGAACAGTTAGCTAATTAGTGCAAACGCAAAGTGAAAGCATCCAGCTGCATCCTGTACATTTAAGTTTCAAGTCTGGCATTTATAGTCTTCAAGTGGTCAGCTGGTAGCATAATGCATATCTGTATTTTAGTGCTGGAGGAAGCTGAGCCTTGGGCCCCCACACTTTCCCCGCCTCCTCCACCATAACTGCACAGGTGAGTACTGTCACAAAAAAGTCCTTCTGCTTCTACTCAGCCATACTTTAAAGAAAAGAGAATTATTAAATGTAAATCAAATAGCAGCTGCAGCCAAGTCAACTGCTGCATCTTTGATTGTCACCCCAAACTGCAATATATATATGGGTATTCTTGTAGTTTTTAATACTAAAGACTAGTTCTTCCCGCTCCCCACATTCCTGTACACAGATTGGAAAAAAGGGCCTGGTCCATATTCTCAAACAGGCCTTAAATGAAAGATGTACTGGCTGTTGAGATGCCTTCATCCTAACCACTTGCCTCCCAGCTAGTTGCCATGTCCAAAGGTGTTGTTCCAGGTATGACCCCTTCATCTTCACCATCTTTGTCTTTCTCATCATCTTGTTCAAACAATGGTTCAAAGTTCTCAATGTGGGGATCTGCGCCTGCGAGGTGAAGCAAAGCACCACGGTGAAAGATTGTAACACCTTCGCATCAGTAAACCCTTCTGCTCTAATATTCAGTCAAGTAAATATGCAAAAGGAATGTGTAGGGCCAGCCCTAACATTATGAGGCGACCATCTTGGGTGGCTTGATGTGGGGTGGTGGGTGGCAGTAGAAGCCTCTGGTTGTTCCTCCTGATCCTCTCTGCCCCCCCACACTGCCTGCCCTAGGCCCCCTAATCTGACCTGCCTAAGCATCACCAATGTTGAAGTTAAGATTCCACTGCAAGTCTGTTTGGCTTCTATATGCAGAATGGGAAAGACCTGTCACTCACCAAAGGTTGCCATATGTAAAGCCTCCTTTACTTTTATCCAAGAACGATAGATTTAAAATGCTAAGACTGGGTAAAAAATGAACCTTTTTGTTCGTTTTGCATGGTTCACGCCTATCAAAAAGATGCATGCTTTTGGACAGAAGTCTTTGTTTTGTTTAGGATTCTCATTTTTCTTCTTCACCGTTTGCCTCTCTTATTAAAAAACTTCTCATTCTTTAAGAATTTAGTGTTACGTGATTATAACAGTGTCTTAGGGCCTTTTCCTGCAACTTATTCAATGCTGCTACAAATGTTTTTCCAGAAGGGGGAGCTCAAGTGCTTCATGACAGTTTCTAAATCCATTCAAATGCACCAGTTATTAATATTGTATTATGCTTGTGGTGATGAGATGCCTCTTTGCTACAGTGCAATGGCTTGGAGTTGCTCAGAGAACCAAACGGTTTGCAGTCCAACTTCTGGGAGGGAAGGGAAAATTACTGATTTGGCTGGGGTCATTTTGCTACCTGAGGCAACTCCCACCACATTCCACATACAAAAGCTAGTCATTAAAGCTTACTTTCAACACTGGTGATGGAAAAGCAGCATAGGGGACAGGAGTCTTCCTCACACATTATATGAGAAGTCGAGAGGGTGGCAACACGAGAATGGGCTTTTTCTGTGGTGGCTCCCCACCTGTGGAAAGATCTCCCCAGTGATGCTCAACTGGCACTTTGGTTACATATATTTAGGCACCAGGCAAAAACATTCCTCTTCTCCCAGGCCTTTGACTAATTAAACAATCTACGGTCTTATGAATTGTGTTGGGGGGGAGTATTGCTTTTGTCTGTTGTTATTGTATGCATTGTGAATACAGTATTGTAAACTGCCCTGTAATCTTTGGATGAAGGCGGTATATAAGTTTATAAATACATACATACATACATACATACATACATACATACAATGGTACCTCGGGTTAAGTACTTAATTCGTTCCGGAGGTCTGTTCTTAACCTGAAACTATTCTTAACCTGAAGCACCACTTTAGCTAATGGAGCCTCCTGCTGCTGCTGCCGCCGCGCCGCTGGAGCACGATTTCTGTTCTTATCCTGAAGCAAAGTTCTTAACCTGAAGCACTATTTCTGGGTTAGCGGAGTGTGTAACCTGAAGCGTATGTAACCCGAGGTACCACTGTAATAATAATAATCGCTAAGGTAAAGGTAAGGTAAAGGACCTCTGGATGGTTAAGTCCAGTCAAAGGCAACTGGGGTTGCGGCGCCCATCTCGATTTCAGGCCTAGGGAGCCGGTGTTTGTCCACAGACAGCTTTCCAGGTTATGTGGCTAGCATGACTAAACTGCTTCTGGTGCAACAGGACACCGTGATGAGTGCCAGAGTGAATGCCATTTACCTTCCCTATTTATCTACTTGCACTGGTGTGCTTTCGAACTGCTAGGTTGGCAGGAGCTGGGACCAAGCAACGGGAGCTCACCCTGTTGCTTGGACTCGAACTGCCAACCTTCTGATTGGCAAGCCCAAGTGGCTCGGTGGTTTAGACCACAGTGCCTAATAGTACACTGAACACAAGAACATGCTGTCTACACAAGTTTGTGTGAAAGAGTGTGGCTTGGTCATTTGTATAGTTCAACCACTGTGCACACAGGCACACAAGCTCTACACTGCATGTCAGCAACTGTATAGCTTTACTATTTGTTTACAAAGACAGTACACTCACTGAATGTAACTTGCGAATACGCTGGTAAATTAAGAGAAAAAGGCGATAATCAAGGAGAGTCTGGGGAAAAATTATTTCACAGTACTAAAGCACCAGGAAGAGTTTAATGTTATTTTCTTACCTGCTGCTTTGAGAAGAGCTGTCATTTTTGTAGACCCCCTTCCAGCTGCTATGTGAAGTGGAGTCGTTCCATCATATGTAGTGCTGTCGACAAATGCATCACCCTTTAAAAAAAAAGAAATAAATAAATGCTGGTTTAGATACTTACATGCACACTGGGACCATACTTTGATGCCTCTACACAATTTTGGGTCAGCTTGAAAGAGCGAGCCTCCAAGGCTTCATGACCTGGGATGAACATTTACTTTTGTATATGGACTTGTGTGAGAATGATACGTAAGAGTGCTGAATTTAGAGCCGAAATGAAGCCATTTGTAAACGAATAAGCGAACAAAAAGAGGATCGGATGAACTCTGATAATTAAATATTTAGTTAAGTGTTTACTTACATTTATTTTAAAAAAATGTACATTAAGCAGGAAAGATAAATGATGTGGAAAAAATATTTAACAGAATGGTCCCAAAAATACCTTGGATGGTAAGCTGTAAAAATGAATGTTTTGCAAAAATAAAAATAAAAATAAAATAAATACATACATGCACACACCCATTCCAGATCTAATACAACACTAAATTATTGGTGTAATATGATCACACATTTATGCAGGTTTTACTGTTTTTAACTGGTAAAAGGCCAGTATAAATATACATTGATATTCAATTGCAAACCTGGCCCATCAGAATATACATTGCTCTCCATGTGTTACTAGATGAAAGTGAATGTCAGTAACTGCTAACAAAATAAGTAAACAAACGAAAGGTCACCACAGAATCTAAAACTCAATTTTTAGATTGTAAAACTTTATTGTATTCTAAAGGTTCGGCTTCTTAGCCCCGCCACAGGCTCTTAATAATAGCTTTAGAATGCATCAGTCAAATCCATTTAAAGCTGCAATCCTATTCCCAGTTACCAGGGAGTAAGTACCGATGAACTCAATGGGACTTCTGAGTAGCTATATGTAGGATTTCACTGCAAGTATCCAAGATCAGAGGAAGGAAAACTTTCAGTGGGTTGTGTCTACAAATCTTGAGCTTAAAGGCAAGTCAGAGAGACTTTTTGTTTAATTAAAATTAATTATGCATTTATACTACATCTCATTCGAAAAAGCAGAGTTATCTCGTTGGTTTTTTTTATTGCTCAATGTGCAGGGGTGGGAGAGCAGTCATCAGTGAACATTTGGGATGACAGAAAATGCTTCTGTGACATTATTCCCATGCATGACCTGTGGGCTGCACATTGCCAACGTTGACCTAGGAAGCAAGGAAAATTGGCCAGGAAAACAAAGTGGTTCTGGCCCCCATGAAGCTCACCTCAAGCAGAAGGCAACCTGCCAAAGATATATTTCCTTGTTCGACAGCCAGGTGCAAGGCAGTTCTGCCAGATTTCTGTTCTTGGGTGTTGACATCAGCACCAGCAGCTATGAGCAGCCGGAGACAAGACACGCTATTTGCCATCACGGCTAGGTGAATAACAGCCAGCCCTGCAATGAAGAAGCACAGTACAGCAGCTGAATAGTGCGACGAGATCTCAAGCTCCGAAAAGTAGCTGCAGAAAAGCTAAACGTGGGCAATAAAGGGAGGCTGGGTTTCGGCTTCTCATGATTTGGGAGCGGTAATTCATGAAAGGAGAAGACCTACAGTTTTGGGATGCATGTCAGAAAAGTAGGGGGAAGAGAGATTACCATAGCAGCTGGTTTCATTTCCTTTTAAAACTTGTTTTGTACAGTGACAGCAAAAATAAGTGAATATTAAGAACCTAAGAAGAGCCTACTGGATCAGGTCAATGGTCCATCTAGTCCAGCATCCTATTTTCACAGTGGCCGGACAGATGCCTGTAAGAAACCCGAGAGCAGGATTTGAACTCTTTCATTCTCCCCTCCTGTGATTTCCAGCAACTGGTGTTGCTGTGGAGGCTGAGCATAGCCATCATGGCTAGAAGCACCTCGATAGCTTCCTCCTCGATGTTTAAGTTTATTAACAGGTAGGTATTAAGTTTTAAAAACTACATGTGTCATTGGGGGAAGTGGCTGGAGCTAAGCTCTGTTGGCAAGTGTTTCCATGTCCCCATAAAAAGAACATTCTTAGTGAGAAACTGAAAAACACTGAAGTTTCATCTTAAACGCCATGACATCTGTAATGGGAATGGCAGATAACAGTGACTCAAATAGCACCCCTCCCAATATCAGGCAGCATGGTACTTGGTGGGGTGGAGAGGCAAACCTTTTTGAACCATATTTCTCTGGTGCTCTGTGTTGCAATCTGCACATTTAATATAAATTATGTTTTCAAACTGCCTTGTATTTTTACTTTTTAATGGATCTTAATTTTTATATGGTTCTGTTGCTTATTTTGTGTTTTCTATTGTGGATTTAACTGCTTTGGGCATGTTTTATGGACTAGGGGGAAGCGGAGGTTTTGTTTATTTGCTAAATTAGTGGGTCAGAGTATTGCTTTCTTTATCATTTGAGTATTGTTAATGTTGTTCGCTATTATTTATACAGCTTGGTTTCCCCCCCATGGATGTTATATGAAACATTAACATATTATAGAATTCCACCCCCTCCGCTTTCCCCCTACAGTATTAAGTATTGCATATTTTTCTCCCAGTCGCTTGGAGACCTTTGAGTGACAAGCGACTAGGGCAACCAATGATCAAGGGTCTGGAAACCAAGCCTTATGAGGAACGGTTGAGGGAGTTGGGTATGTTCAGCCTGGAAAAGAGGAGACTGAGAGGAGATATGATAGCCATCTTCAAATATCTCAAGAGTTGTCACATGGAAGAAAGAACAAGCTTCTTCTCTCTTTCTCTGGTGGGTAGGACTCGAATCAATGGCTTCAAGTTACAAGAAAGGAGGTTCCATCTAAACATTAGGAAAAACTTTCTGATAGCTGTTCGACAGTGGAACAGACTCCCTCGGGATGTTGTGGTCTCTCCTTCCTTGGAGGTTTTAAAGCAGAGTTTGGATGGCCATCTGTCATTGATGCTTTAGCTGAGATTCCTGCATTGCGGGGGGCTGGACTAGTCCCTTGGGGTCCCTTCTAACTATACAATTCTAAGTTTAATAAATAAACATTTTTTGGGAAACAAGGACTATGAATGCAACATTTTTAAAATGAAAAAACCCTTATGCTTTCTCTTTCAAAAAGTAATAGGGGCAGGGGAGATAAGTTGAGAGGCAGTGTTACGTGGCTTTCTGCAGCTTCTGCCTGGTTATTTGTGTGGGAGATTGACACAGAGATTCTGCCACTCCCTTCCGGCAGTTACTCTTCTCCACTGTTGACTTTAGGTTGCAAGCTTCTTTAGGGCAGAAGCCTGACTTCCTGTTATAGTTTTGGTTTGCTGCTGCTGTTTATGTACAAAACTCGGAAAATCACCATGTACGCTGATGACACAGTATATAAAACATGCATCTGGAAGAAATCTGCATGTGTTTTGATGCAACAGCCCATCTGTTGATTGACAACACTGGGATTGAATCAGACATCTGTCCTGAAGAAGTGACTGATAAAATGCTATGTTCTGCATGATCCTACAGAGTTTGAGAGACGTATAGCCAAAATTGCTCTGTGTCATTTGCCTACCTTCCCCATTAGGAAGATCTCTCATCAGAGAGGTCTCTTTGTGGCTAAGCAGCATACTCAACACCTTCTCGTCTCCTTGCTTCGCTGCTAGATGCAAGACCGAATTGCCATAGCGGTCCAAGAGGCTCACATCTGCCCCAGCTCTAAGCAAGTCCTTCACCACTCCTGCCTGCTTTGTGATAACAGCCAAGTGCAAGGGAGTCTGCAAAAAGAAAAGAAAATAGGAATCACCCAAATGCAGTGATAATTAAAAACACCATTCATGCAACTGAATCTGTTACAAAAAGAAAAATCCCAGTACCAAGCAAAACATCCACAAAATATGCTCTGCATTTTAATCTGCATTTTTTACTTTCATTGGCTGGTATTCAAGTAAGTTTTACTCAGCAGATCTATTGCAATTAATGAACCTAACGTACTCATGAACATTCATTTCAGTGGGTATACTCTGAGTAGAACTTATTTGAGTGCCACCCAACTAGTTGATAATTTTAATTAAAATTTTTTTTTTTTTGCTCTAACTCGATTCTTACACACTTTCCTTTTGCTATTTATTGTAGTGTTATTTGTTGGACTTTGTAAGCCACCCTGGGCATCTTTTTATAGAAAGGCTGAGTTTAAATGTAACAAACAAATGCAATACAAATAGGAAAAAAGAGGATTTCCCTAGATTAACCTGATCAATGTTCAATACGCCCTTGTCTTACTTAAAACAAGGATAATCCCCGATCATCACCCACGTTGGGTGGGGCAAAAATACACATTTTCCTCATGTCTGTTTTACAATGAGTACAAAAGGTAACTTGGGTTGGTTCACATGAGTTGAGCAGTCAGAGAGATTAAATAGTGAGGCATCTTTCATTAGACTTTTTGGCACCCATGTCCCTGCAGTGTCTGTCAAAGCATTCCACAGGTAGGGATGGCGGAGAAACTGAATTCAGCATGTGATTAAAGGCGAATCGACCTAATTCGCTCTTTCCAAAACAAGGTTCATGTGCATCCACTGAAATTTGCCGTTCTCTGAATTTTGCAATACATTGCGTGGTTCTTGAAGAGTCATAAGTAAGAGCAAAAGATGCTAAAGCAGAGGATCGTCCTCCCCATGGTTTCCATACCTGATAAAGGTCATTTCTCACATTGAGGACATCATCAGCATTCAAATCTGCTACCACTTCTAAGAGGTTCCTCACCAGCTCCTTATGAAGATGAATAATTGCTAAGTGAAGTACGCTGATATTGAACAAAGGGGGATGGGGAAAGAAATACACATATTAAGATACACAATGTTAAAAAAGATAGGGAAAGAGGTATTTATGGCATGCATGGGGAACGGTATTGGTGCTGCTTCACTCCATTTTCCATCAGCCTCAGCCAGCAAGGCCAATGGATCACGGATGATGGGAACTGGAGTCCACCAACAAGCTGGAGGGCTATATGCTCTCACCAATTCTGTTTCAAATCTATTTCATTACTGGACATGTGGCTAACATTTGTGCATGTTATCGAAACTCTGTGAAATGAATGTGTATGTGTGTACAGTTGTACCTTCAGTTCAATTAAGAACTTAATTCGTTCTGGAAGTCCGTACTTAACCTTTAACTGTTCTTAATCTGAAGCACCACTTTAGCTAATGGGGTCTCCTGCTGCTGCAGTGGCGCCACTGCACGATTTCTGTTCTCATCCTGAAGCAAAGTACTTAACCTGAGCTACTATTTCTGGGTTAGCGGAGTCTATAACCTGAAGCGTCTGTAACCTGAAGTGTCTGTAACCCGAGGTACCACTGTATATCAAAAACCACTGTAAGCCTTGTAAACTGAGAGTTTTAATAATAATAAAACAGAGTTTTAATAATAAACAATTTTGGTTTGCAAAGTGTTCAATGCATCATGGTTTTAGAGTGAAACATGTTTAATAAGTCTCACGGCTGTTCCTAAACAGTACCAGAGGAATTGTTTTTCCCCGAAGGAATTCACTAATTTTGGGCTCAACATGAAGCTTTCTCCATTTTTATACCGAATGTGATTCAAAACCACAAGATTCAGTGGGAAAATGTGATATGTAAAAGGGGACACCCCCCACTCTGTGCACACTTGGTATGTAAATTGAATCATTACAAAATCCAGCTTCTCTGGTTTTCAGTATTGTGACCACAATCTGACTGCCCAATATATCCATTATTTCAGGATGCAAAAAAGGTGGTTAAAAAAAACTATGGAAACACCCAACAATTTGACCCCTTGATGTTTCTGATTTTAAGATTTAGTTTGAAGCTGACCACCTCCTTTGTGAAACCTATCGCAGACCACCCTTGATGCTAAATACTTTTAAAACTTCTTTTTCTTTAGGCAGTCAGCATCAAGAGGTAAAATCCGTCCCCATGAAGCAGGAATCAAATCAAAACCATGAGTTTTCAAGAGGAAACAACTGTAAATGGTTTGTTTCCCTTTCCCATATTTATGGAGGGCAGGATCGGTGCCTTTCCATTTTACAATGACTCACCTGCCAGCGAAACCTGGCAGGCGCTTACAGGAGAAGCCTTTTGGTGTCATAGCATCCTAGCTGTGAGATGCCTTCCTCAGACACACTCACCTGGCACCTCCTTTGCATTCTTATCAGTTTCGGGGAAAGTCTTTTTGACCCATTCTTTGTGGCTTTTTAGGGGCCCCATAAAGGCTTTTTAATTGGACTGTCGAGTTTTGGCTTTTTAAAAGGATTTAAACTTGTATTTTGTTTAATTTTATCACTTAATCTGTGCTGTGTGCGTGCACGCTTCTGTGTGTGTGTGTGTATTTACACACAGAATGTTAGCAATTTGAAGTACGCCACCCAGAGAACTCGAATGCAAATGCCGCAATTAAATAAATAATTGAATTATAAAAAGCTGTCTAGTTGGATCAGAGTCAGATATGACTACACTAGCATTCTGTCCCCAATAGCAGCCGGGCAGATACCTGGCAGTTTTCAAGCAGGGGATGAAGATGGTAACAATTCCATGCTGTTTGCCGTTTGGCAATCTCATACTCAGCTAAGCTTCCTTTGAACATGAAAGTTCCATTTGTTCACAACGGGCAATAGCCATGGAGGCTGGATGGCCCAACTCACACAATCTCTTCTATTAGAAAGGTACCCAAGTAGCGCTGAAATTAGCTGAACTGTAACAGCTCAACTGGCATTTATGGATAATGTATGAATTCGGCCTGCATGGACACAATTAATTTGGAGCTTTTGCATTTCTTTCTGCATTGCATGAGCAGAATGAACAGCAACAAGAGAAATCTACCTTGAAAGAACTTCCTATTTCATCCCCACAATGTGACTAGGACTCATGCTGCTAAAATTATTGGGGTGGGTCAGCTTATATTACAGCTGGCAGAGCTGAACCCATCTTCTATTGGCACTGCAATTGCTCAGAAACGGCTAGAAATGATCTGGCACCTTAAAGCAATTCACTTATTTTTTTAGGTGGAAGTCATTCAGCTAATATAAGTTGCATTATAAATTGCAAAAACCCTTTTCCTGTAACAGGTTATTTTACAGCCAATTGGGACACCAGTGAGTATTATAAAGACTGGCCAGCAGAATGCTGCCTTAATTTGGTCAGCAATTACGTTAGGAGCTTAGAAATCAAGGCCCCCACTATGAAATACAGCAGCATTTATTTTACATTGCTTTTCATTGTAAGCCCATGTCTACATCTGTATCCTGCATGCTTTCTTCATTTCCCAATCAGTACTGAATAGCATAGAGTTCAATACCATTTGTAAGTTTTAGTTATTTGATATTTTTAGATCACCGCTGTGATAAATTCAATTTTGTCAGCAACAGTATTGTATGACTTGTAAATTGATTTAAATACTTGTAATAACTTAAGCACACACACACACACACACACACACACACACAGCACAAGACAACTTTAAAAAATGTCCTGCACTGCCTCTGGAAAATGCTTAGGTAGGTTTATACTTTGTTGAGTCTTCAGGGTGAAAGGAAATTTCAGGAATGTAACACAGCTTCCCTGAAAATTTAATACAACCTTGGAACATAGAGGTTGAGCTTGGACAATGTGCTAGATTTTAATTTGGAGAATAGATATGCAGAAACCTATTACCAAATGCTTTCCTCCTTGCTCTACAGAGCCACAGTTGTATTGCAACATATCCCTCTAGGCGGAGATGTGCTGACTAATACTAATACTTCCTCAGAGAAGGGAATTTCCCATCCCGTCCTTGTCCCAGAGTGTGTTCAGGGAAGAAACCTGCAAGCTGCAAGTGGTGAGATTCACTGGCAGTTTGTTGGATGGATATTACAGGGATGGACCCAGGGAAGTCAGTGGGATACGGCTTGAGCAGAAACCCAGGGTAGCAGCCAACCCAGGATTGTGCAAGATTCTGAATCAAAGCAAGGAAGTGGGCTGGTCAGAGACTTCTTGCTTGCCTTCTCTACTGTTTACTCTGATTAGCAGTAGCTCTCTCTCAGAAAAAGGATCTCCTCTATCTGGACATTCCAGGAGCTGGACTTTTACATGCACATCATGAGCTATGGGCCCCATTGGAAATTTATTGTGAAGTTTCAGTTTAGACCACTGATTTTCTGAAAACTATGTACTGGGAAGCCCATAGGTTCCATGAAAGTGTATCAGGGAACGAACACAGTTATGGCAGACAGCATGAAAGGCAGCAAGCTTGCCACGATCCCCTTGCCACACAGAAGTGGTCAGCATATTCTCGAGTGCACTCTCAGTTCAAATGGGGTAAAACAGTGAGGCCCAACCTGCATGAACTAAGTGTGCATTCTAGCACACTCATCAGTCTGCAGCATCATCTACCTACACACAGGGGTCCCTCAGCAGATGAATCAGTGTGGAAAGCAATCCCTGAAAACAGGAAGTTTGAAAACCTCTGCCATAGATAATTAAACCCTGCACCTAAGCACTTTGCCTTCCCCTGGAATACATTTCATTGGATCTTAGGGGAGGGAACTGCCTCCCCAGAGCATTGCAATCAGGTGGACCAAAGCATGGAATAGACAACAGGGACATGCAATTTGGGGCTGCTCTTTGCTATCCAAGCAAAAAACTGTGACAGCCAGTTTCTTCTTGGTGGGTGCAAGTGCTTCCCACAAACAGCAAAGGAAGCCCTTGCAAAGGCAAGTGGAGGAATTCCAGCTTCGGATGCTGCTCACGAAAGGGGCTCAGATTTCATAAAATTGTAGAGATGGAATTCATCTAGTCATCTAGTCCAACTGTATGCAATGCCGGAATATGCAGCTGTCTGGAGACTGAACCTGCAACCTTGGCGTTATCAGCACCACGCTCTAACCAACTGAGCTATCCTGTTTGTCTTCTGAAGAAGTCTCCCCCCTTCTTCGCACAGAAAAGAGGTGGGGAATGTGCAGGCATCAGCCACTGCACAGCCATGGAACTACTGGTTCCTCTGTGGAGGAGCAGCTAAAGAAGAATCTGCCCCACTTCTCTTTCCCACAGGAAATAGATCAGCAGGGACTGTGCAGGCTTTAGCAGATACATGGCAGCAGTTCTTAAGAGAACGGCCATTGAGCAGAAGCCAAGAAGTTTGGCCAAGGGTCAGGCCAACCTTGAAGCTAAGAATGGGGTGGGGAATGGTAGGAAGCTGATGTGAAGATCCTGCAGCTTCAAAAAACTGCAAACAAGGTTTGTTGCCCATCACACTCACTGGATGGTGTTGTCATGCTTGCCACGGCAAGCATAATTGTAGAAGGCTGGTACAAGGAATAAAATATGACAGGGGAGGGTGGGGTAGTGGGGATACATTAGAAGGGGTGATGGACCTGTTTAACTCTAGGGAGGCAAATGTCATTGGCGGCCAGGGCCAGAGGTCAAAGTCTGCAGCGCAATAAATGTGGATTTTATATTTGTACAGTAGGTTACTTCCTATACACATGCACCCCTTTCTAGCCTCCATGAAGTCAAGTAAGAGCACCCAACTCATTGCAGAGGTCAGTATGGAGCAGAGCTGGTAAAGGGTGTAAGCTCAGGAAGAGTGTTGCCTGGAGGCCAGGTAAGGAGGCCTGGAGGACTGCATTCGGCCCACAAATTTGGCCCCCATTCCTGCTCTAGAGGTTCAGACAAAGATCCCTGTGGCAAGTCACCCTACTTCTGAGACCACATCGTGATATGACTTTTATGGAGTAGCCTGGGAAGTTGGAGCTCTTCATCACAGGACTTGGCAGGCCTCCTGAAGAGTGAACCTCCTGAATTTTCAAAGGATGGTGATAGTAAAGGCAAGTCTCAACACTCCCCTTGGACAGCTGTTTTTGTGAGAGTCCCACCTTCTCTTTGTATTCCTCACCCCTTCTCCAAACAGATATTCTGCAAGAGAAGTCGGCTGGAATCAATCGTAAGGGAAGGAACTCCAAGAACCTGAATTCTTGAGGAATGCTGGAAAAGGGCCAGGATGGATTTTATCTGCTTCAGAAGTCAACAGGGAGTCATTTTGCTTCTGTTTCTAAATGAGAAACACCTACAATGAATCACTGGAATGCATCCTCATTTTGGAACTTCTACTTTCCATTCTTGCATCATCTCATGAGTAGAATATGACATTTATCACACAGGAAGAATTGTTAAAAACAACAGTGCACATGTTTACTTGGAAATCTCACTGAATTCAGTAGGATTTACTCTAAGCTAAGCATGCACAGAACTGTAGACTAAAGAGAGGATCCCCCCCCCCAACACTTTCAGGAACTTGGAAATGAATTTCTTATCAGATGCAAAATTGTCCTCCATCATGTTAAAGAGGGTTTTGGTGTCCCAGACTTACTTGTCACCATTTTCATCCTGGGCAGCTGTAAGGTGGCGCTGAACAGCCAGTAGCATCTTCACATCTCCAGTTACTGCATAGTCAAAAAGGGCATTTGCATGACGCTTAGCTAACTCCATGGCCTTCTCCAAAAACAAACCATCTGTTGGGGGTGAAAACACACAAAATGTATCAGGGCACCAATCAGGCGCAGTTCAGTCACAACCACTGATCAGAACTTTGCTGCTAGAGAACAGAGAAGTTTCAATTCCAAGCAATTCACTTCCAAGATAGCCTTAGAGCTAACTCATGAACTACAAGATTCCAGGATTCCCTCCCTGCTAGGAATCCTCCTTCAGCTCAGATTTTAATCTGAGCAAGAGAAGAATGATGGGGAGCTTCAGAAGTAGCTCTACTCTCCCTGTAGCTCCAAAACAGATCAAACATGGCCACTTTTGAAGTACATAAGAGTTCAAGCCTGACCCAAATTTCTCCTTCCTAGCTTAGTACAAAATCAAGCCAGTTACCTTGTAAACAAATGTCTGCATCATAACATGGTAAGGCATCTTCTTCAACTTCTTTGGGAGTTGTGCTAGTTCTGGTTTTGCTTTTCTCATCATCCTCTACTTTCTCCTTGAATTTCACACTGCGTTTTTTGTTGCAGCAGATTTCACCATCATTTTTTGGCATGCCATTTGACAGTCCTTAAAAGAGAAGTAATCAGTATTAGCTTACCCCTCCCATACCAATTAAGTAAAGTAAAACAAAATTAAAACAAAAAACCATTATTATTATTATTATTATTATTATTATTAACAATAAAACAGAATTCAGTATCAGAGTATGTATTTGCAAATAGCTTCAACCTGCCCAGGCTTAAAATTGGGAGCAAACTCATGTACAAGCAAAAGGCATCTGATAATATTTCCCAACTCTTGGAAATTCACACAACTGGAATTTATCAATCTGTGAAACACTTTGTGTCCACCCACCCTAATACTCTCATGTAATGAAGTCTAACACATGCAGCTGCAATCTTTGCACACTCTTCCCGTCTCTTCTGTCTCCATTCCACCCCTTCTTGGTTTCCCTTGTCTATATTTTTAGATTTGAAGCCACTTGTGGTAGAGACCTATCAAACCAGTTCTTTCTAAAGGACAATGTAGATCGATGCAACTAAGTAGTAGTAGTAGTAATAAAATATATAAAACCAATCATCATATGAGAAATCCAGTTTATGTTGTTTAAATACTACATAGCAGTGATGCTTATTTTGTTGATATTAAAGCATGCATTAAATTAAATTAATTAAATTCAACATATTTTTAAAATAAAAAACCCCACACTATTTGATGCTTACCATGCTTCATTCCTGCACCAGTTTTGTTTGTGCTGGAATGGAAGTGCATTGAATGCCCATAACCAGAAAACCCATAGGATGGGTATCCATACCCTAAAAATAGTAAGAAAACACACACACACACACACAGAGAGAGAGAGAGAGAGAGAGAGAGAGAGAGAGAGAGATCAGTCATTAACTGAAGCTTCCCAGATAAATACACAAAAAGTGTTCACTAGCCAACAACCAATAAAATGCCCAGTTTTAAATAGGCAGCTTGGAAGGTCTTCTTACATGCATCTCTTTCCATTCCATGGATAAAAAGGTAGGATATAAATAACAGTCTTTTTTTAAAAAAAACTGAACAGCTCCATTAAATTTTTCTTAACTCTTTTCTCAAGGCAGCTAACATGTTTAAATGCCTAGAAAATGCCCCTTCAATGTATTTTACAATAATATACAGTGCAAGCATACAACGATTGCAACTAACCACATGTGCTTGTAATGCAACTTTAAGAATGGGAGCCAATCTCTTCTCTTAGGAATTGGTCATACCAGCAATCATGTCAGGAATATACTTCCATCAAAAGATATTAAATAATCCACCCCACTGTATCTGTGAGCAGCAGACAATACAGGAACCCCCATTAGCAAGCATGGATTTATCCTGTGGATCACAGCCAATTTAGGGCTTAACCATCCTCTACAAGAAGAAAGCTTGGCACTTGGGGAAACTGGTGATGAGAGCAGGATCTTTTTTTCCTCTTCCCCTAATCCCAATATTGGCCTGGATTAGAAAAGGATCATACAGGGATCAAGGAACATAAGGGAGAGAGCACCATGTGTTTCTGTATGCAGAAACACAGGAGATACACAGCACCCACCAAGAATCCTTGCAGCATATAAAGTCACCTGCCTTATACAACTCATAAAGGTAAAGGTAAAGGGGACCCCCTGACTATTAGGTCCAGTCGCAGACGACTCTGGGGTTGCGGTGCTCATCTCGCTTTACTGCCTGAGGGAGCCAGTGTACAGCTTCCGGGTCATGTGGCCAGCATGACTAAGCTGCTTCTGGCGAACCAGAGCAGCGCACAGAAACGCCATTTACTTTCCCACTGGAGTGGTACCTATTTATCTACTTGCACTGCATGCTTTTGAACTGCTAGGTTGGCAGGAGCAGGGAATGAACAACGGGAGTTCACCCTGTTGCGGTGATTCGAACCACCGACCTTCTGATCGGCAAGCCCAAGGCTCTGTGGTTTAACCCACAGTGCCACCCGCGTCCCTATACAACTCATAATGATGGGCATTTCACTAGTCAAGGAGAACATCTCAAAAATGTGCATCACTTCAGCTGTCATTTGTTTTTACCTGATCCGGCACCGCCTCCAACACCACCACCTCCTCCTCCTCCATACATTCCACCACCTCCTGCACCTGCACCACTTCCGCCATAACCATCTGAGAAGTTAGGCATGAGCTTCTGTCGTTTTCTTTGGACTTCTTCTTTATCTGCATTTTTTTTAAGCAAGAGAGATTTAACCAAACAAATTAAGGTGTGTCCGCTTTTGTTTTCGAGGCAATAGGCTCCTAACAGGGGAACAAATGGGGAACAAAATCTCCTACTGCAAACTACTGAGTGGAGTTGCAGTATTCGGCGAAGTGCGAATTTCAAAAGATGGTTGTCTTTCAGTTTGCGTCTTGTTTCAGAAAGTGTGAATCGGGTATCTTTAAATGCAGGCTGAATCCAAGTTCTTCCCCATCCCTAACTTAGACACAGCCTATAATACAGGTGTGGAGAACCTGCAGCTTTCCAGATATTGCTGGACTACAAGTCCCATCAGCTCCAGTGAGTATGGCCAATGGTTGGGGAAAATGGGATTTATAGTCCAGCATCATCTGAAAGGCCACAGATTCCTCATCCTTGCTGTAATGCAAATGGAACAGTGGTTTGATACCAAGTGAAAAATAACCATTTGAGGAAAATAATTTGGTTTGAAATGGCACCTCTTCCTTTGCCTGTGACTGGCGCCTTCTTACAGCCACCAATAAAGGTTTGAATGCCTAAGGGGAAAGAACCACGGCAGAGAAACTCCACTGTGAAAAAGCACGCATGCACATGCACATGCACACGCACAAGCTTTGAGATGACCACAGTCCAAACCAGAAACCCTAATGCAATAATAATAATAATAATAATAATAATAATAATAATAATAATAATTTTTTATTTGTATCCCTCCCCAGCCAAGGCTGGGCTCAGGGCGGCTAACATCATAAAAACAACACAATATGCATAAAAACAGACATCAATTAATTAAACTACATCTTAAAATTAATTCAGAAAAGTTAAAATCTGGGCAGGTGGCAATTATCAGGTTGGAATTGATAGTGGTTAATACTTGCCAGGACCAACTGTTTCCACTGATCCTACAAGGACCTCTGAGCGGGTTGGGGGCTTGTTTTATACAAAGGAAAGTAAGTCAAACTGCATCCTGCCCAAAGGCCTGGCAGAACAGCTCCGTCTTGCAGGCCCTGCAGAATGATGTCAAATCCCGCAGGGCCCTGGTCTCTTATGGGAGAGCGTTCCGCCCAGCTGGGGCCATGGCTGAAAAGGCCCTGGCTCTAGTCGAGGCCAGTCTAATTTCCCCGGGGCCCGGGATCTTCAAGGTGGTGTTGTTAGCAGACCATAAGGTCCTCCATGGGGCATACCAGAAGAGGTGGACCCGTAGGTACGAGGGTCCTAGGCCGTATAGGTCTTTAAAGGTTAAAACCAGAACCTTAAACCTGATCCTGTACTCCACCGGCAGCCAGTGCAGCTGGTATAGCACTGGGTGAATGTGATCCCACGGCGGGGACCCCGTAATATGCAAGTGAAGGTAAGTTTTCTTGAAATCTACAAAATTCACTTTCATTTACTGCATTTGGCATTGGGTGCCCACAGTTTGAAAGGTTCAATTTCATAAAGAAAAACAGAGAGGATTATTTGCTAGATGAAAGTGTGTGAAAAACCTAATTATAAAATGAATGTTGCACAGGGGACCAGTACCAGCTGGCTTTCTGTGCACCGCTGCTCCCCTGGCTTCCTATTGCCAGTTACTAAGAGGAATATGGGCATTGCAGTGGAGAGCTCAGCAAGGTGTAGGTGCAGCAGTGGAGTCAATTGTCTGCTCTGCTTGCCTCTGCACCAAGCTCTCTGCTGCCTTGCCCTGCTCAATGACCAGGAGCAATGCATGGGTATGGAAAGAAAGCTAGGTAAGAAATACTGCCCTGCACAGCGATACTGACAGGGACATAGTCGGAAGGATAACACTGAATGCACTGTGAGGTATTGGTTAGGTGGGAGACAGCAAACCTTCCGTGAGTCAGGGATGAGGAACCTGCAACCCTACAGCAAGTTGTACTGCAGCTTTCCTCTGTCCTGACCACTGACCATGTTGACTGGGGCTGATGAGAAGGTACCACGTTCTCCTGTGCATGCACAAGTCCCTATCCCCCCAAGGGGCCTTTCACCTGCTTGCAGAACCTCCAGTTAACCTAACTGGGAGCATACCAGGATGCAATCAAGGCGTATGGTAAGTCAGGGAACTACAGTGGCAGCCAAGGCAAACCTCAGACAAATTCAAAAGCTAATCCTGTATACATACAGTTGCTCAGCTAATTAAAAGGCATTAGGTAATCCACGTTAGGTTTGTGGTTTTTTTTTTAGCTAGAAGCAAGTAAAATGCTGAAACAGAACGTGATATATAATCCAATTTATTGTACCATTCCTCCTGCAGCTTTTACCAATTATGACTGGGTGGTATTTAGCTAAATAAATCTGTAAGCAAAACTACTTTAATTTGCTTCCCACCTCCCCAAATCTGCTCCAGAGGGTTGGGGAAAGGAGGGGGAAAGCCCCATAGCACAAGGTGCTGCTACGTACCATTATTTTGCATACAACCCATTAATCTTAACCTAAGGGCCAAACTACATGTGTTCTCAGTTGCATAGTTCTGCCAGGGAGTGCAGTTTTCCTGCTTACAAATTGCTAGCAAAGGGCCCAGATCAGGACACTACCACTGAAGACGGGAAGGCACTTTCACTCTTTGAACCACATTGCAGACACAGTCTACTCTACCCCCGCTCCCAAATGTCTACGATTTGCATTGCAAAAAACAGAGAGAGAGAAACTTTCCTTCATTTCAATGGGATTTCTCTCATTTTGCAATGTAAATTGCATGTACATTATTTATTTCTTATCCTGCCCTTAGGAAGGGGTAATATGTTCATGGGAAAGCACATGTTTTTGTCTGCAGAATGTCCCAGATCCAATTCCTGGCATCCTTAATCAAGGATCAGGTAGCGGTGGGTGCAAATAACCACCTCCTGAAGCGTCACTGCCAGTCAGAGCAAACAGTATGGGGCCAGATGCACAAACGGTATGCAGCAAATTCCTAGGCTTCTGTACTAGAAGTATGAGAGCAGAAGTAATAACTATTTGCTTGCAGCTACTTTTCCTCAAAGTGGTACTTCCTTAAAGGAATCTCCATGCATTTTCAGTGACTTGCAAAACCACAACTACTGAGTATTTGTATATACTCCAAATACACAAAACACTGAAGTATATATTCACAACTAAGAAGCAAGAATTGCACAAAATGAATACATATTTCTGCCCTTGGACAACATCCAGCTAGCATAGTATACCATTAAATTAAAAGAATACCGCATGGATATTTATAGTGGGATGAAGAAAAGACATGCCCTGCCTTAGAGTAGATCATTATCATCTGGGCATTTCCCCTGAAAATAATAAACAAGTCCCAGGATAGATCTGGAGGTGTCAAGGGAGTTTTTGTAAGTTTCTTTAAAGTTCAAGCATACACCACAAAATCCAAAAAAAGAAGTGCACAGAGTTCATCAATTAAACCTGGAAATTACCTGACAACACATCACTTCCTGCCAGTTATGATAACGTCATCAACTACGAACTTTGTTCTTCCCTCATCTGTCTGCCTCATCTACATGCAAATGCTTCTCATGTGCCAAAGTTTTCAAGGCTTTTAAAGCTTATAGCATGTTTGACAATTTTCAAACACAGGTGTTGTCCTCAGATCAACCTGGCATGTCAGTGTTAGAAAGAAGAGGATATGATTGAACCTTTAGGTATGGAAATACTTTTACTTTCTTCCACAAATTAAAAAGTAAGCCAGATGGAAGTTTTTTGCATTTGGTATTACATACAGGTGGAAATGCAATTCTAATGCTAATCTAATGGTACATTTGACAAATATAGTCATTTACACACTAGGAGCACTTAAGTACAACTTGAAGGATCAACTATAATGCCATGAGAAACACATTAAAATGTATAATTTAAAACTATGTATTTAATAATAATAATAATAATAATAATAATAATAATAATTTATTATTTGTACCCCGCCCATCTGGCTGGGTCTCCCCAGCCACTCTGGGTGGCTTCCATAAAAACCAAAAATACACTAAAATATCACAGATTAAAAACTTCCCTAAACAGGGCTGCCTTAAGATGTCTTCTGAATGTCAGGTAGTTATTTATTGCTTTGACATCTGATGGGAGGGCGTTCCACAGGGCAGGCGCCACGACCGAGAAGGCCCTCTGCCTGGTTCCCTGTAGCTTTGCTTCTCGCAATGAAGGAACCGCCAGGAGGCCCTCGGCGCTGGACCTCAGCGTCCGGGCAGAACGATGGGGGTGGAGACGCTCCTTCAGGTATACTGGGCCGAGGCCGTTTAGGGCTTTAAAGGTCAGCACCAACACTTTGAATTGTGCTCGGAAATGTACTGGGAGCCAATGTAGGTCTTTCAAGACCGGTGTTATGTGGTCTCGGCGGCCGCCCCCAGTCACCAGTCTAGCTGCCGCATTCTGGATTAGTTGTAGATAATAATAATAATAATAATAATAATAATAATAATAATAATAATAATATTTATACCCCGCCCATCTGGCTGGGCCTCCCCAGCCACTCTGGGTGGCTTCCAAAAGAATATTAAAATACTGTGATACATAAAACATTAAAAGCATTCCTAAACAGGGCTGCCTTCGGATGTCTTCTAAAAGTCTGGTAGTTGTTGTTCTCTTTGACATCTGGTGGGAGGGCATTCCACAGGGAGGGCGCCACTACCAAGAAGGCCCTCTGCCTGGTTCCCTGTAACTTGGCTTCTCGCAGTGAGGGAACCGCCAGAAGGCCCTCGGTGCTGGACCTCAGTGTCCGGGTAGAACGATGGGGGTGGAGACGCTCCTTCAGGTATACTGGACTGAAGCCGTTTAGGGCTTTAAAGGTCAGCACCAACACTTTGAATTGTGCTCGGAAACGTACTGGGAGCCAATGTAGGTCTTTCAATGTAGGTCTCTCGGCGGCCGCTCCCAGTCACCAGTCTGGCTGCTGTGTTCTGGATTAGTTGTAGTTTCCGGGTCACTTTCAAAGGTAGCCCCACGTAGAGCGCATTGCAGTAGTCCAAGCGGGAGATAACCAGAGCATGCACTATTCTGGCGAGGCAGTCCGCAGGCAGATAGGGTCTCAGCCTGCGTACCAGATGGAGCTGATACACAGCTGCCCTGGACACAGATTTAACCTGTGCCTCTATGGACAGCTGTGAGTCAAAAAATGACTCCCAGGTTGCGCACCTGGTCCTTCAGGGGCACAGTTACCCCATTCAGGACCAGGGAATCCTCCACACCTGCCCGCCTCCTGTCCCCCAGAAACAGTACTTCTGTCTTGTCAGGATTCAATCTCAATCTGTTAGCTGCCATCCATCCTCCAACCACCTCCAGACACTCACACAGGACCGTCACCGCCTTCACTGGTTCTGATTTGAAAGAGAGGTAGAGCTGGGTATCATCCGCATACTGATGAACACCCAGCCCAAACCCCCTGATGATCTCTCCCAGCAGCTGCATGTAGATGTTGAAAAGCATGGGGGAGAGGTCAGAACCCTGAGGCACCCCACAAGTGAGAGCCCAGGGGTCTGAACACTCATCCCCCCCACCACTTTCTGAACACTATAAATTAATCTATAAATCTATAAATTAATCAATTTATAGATGCTGTTCTACCACAGTGCTCGAGGTAGCTTATATTAACCACTAAAAACAATTTACATAAATTAAAATCTAACAGATTATATGGAGCATATAAGAACCAGTCTCCTTTTAGACATTTTAAAAAAACCTTCCACCACGGCCAATTGAAACAATTAAACAAAAAGAAGCAAAGCATCAACTTTGCAATACATGAATGAAGCCTGAATAAAACCTTTTAATTTATGGTAGAAAGATCATCAATGAGGACCCTAAACGTATCTTTTGGGGGAGTGCTGCCCATAAAAGGTTGGTTGCAGCCCCTAAAAAGGCCCTTTCAGCCATCCTATGTGTCAGAGCTCATAGGAATGAGAAGAGCAGCTCCAGCAGATCAGAACATCCATGGAGCTTCATACGGGAGAAGGTGGTTCTTCAGATGTTCTCATCCTAAGCATTTAGGGCTCTCTACAGGTCATAACCAGGGACGCGGGTGGCGCTGTGGGTAAAAGCCTCAGCGCCTAGGGCTTGCCGATCGAAAGGTCGGCGGTTCGAATCCCCGCGGCGGGGTGCGCTCCCGCTGCTCGGTCCCAGCGCCTGCCAACCTAGCAGTTCGAAAGCACCCCCAGGTGCAAGTAGATAAATAGGGACCGCTTACTGGCGGGAAGGTAAACGGCGTTTCCGTGTGCTGCACTGGCTCGCCAGATGCAGCTTTGTCACGCTGGCCACGTGACCCGGAAATGTCTCCGGACAGCGCTGGCCCCCGGCCTCTTGAGTGAGATGGGCGCACAACCCCAGAGTCTGTCAAGACTGGCCCATACGGGCGGGGGTACCTTTACCTTTACCTTTACCTTTACAGGTCATAACCAGCTCTTTGAATTGTGAATTGTGCCTGTTAACTGACTGGTAGCCAGTGAATGGAAGGATACCCAGAATGGAATACAAACCCGAAGGCTCAAAATGGTTCCCCATTCCTACTGTAGACTGATCTGGCCTACCCAGGGTAAGCATTGTTTCATCTTGGACAGGAAGTACTATGAGACAGCTTCCTGTTGTAATTAAGCTTTGACTGAGTAACAAGACCCTTCCTTCCCAGTTTGTCTTTGGTCAATTATACTTTGTCCCTGGCTACTAAGCTTCATCCATTGGCACCTGGTTCCATCTCACCACAGACTGCTGCCCACAACCCACCCCTGACACATTATAAAAATTGTGCTTTCCAGAATCCACTGGTCACAATGCAGGAATATTCCTTTCATTACAGAGGGTCACTGGGCTTGAAAGTATTAATGTCAGACCATACTAACTGATGGTTGGATTGATTATGTGCAGTGTTATCCGAATTCAGCCATTATTTCTGGACAACATTGTCATCTAGAATCCACAACACTACAGGTAATTACCTAAGGATGATCACTACACCATGTTTTGAAATATACAGTGGTACCTCGGTTTAAGTACTTAATTCGTTCTGGAGGTCTGTTCTTAACCTGAAACTGTTCTTAACCTGAAGCACCACTTTAGCTAATGGGGACTCCTGCTGCTGACGCGCCACTGGAGCACGATTTCTGTTCGCATCCTGAAGCAAAGTTCTTAACCTGAGGTACTATTTCTGGGTTAGCGGAGTCTGTAACCTGAAGTGTATGTAACCTGAAGTGTATGTAACCCGAGGTACCACTGTACAATAATTTCAATAACGGCAAGCTTTATAAGAAGCTGGATGCTTTCTGACATCAACAATCCATATAAGCTTAATCATTTACCTTTGATTTCAGGATAGTATAAAAAGGGCTTTGGTTCACTCGTCTCTAGATCCGATTTTCGCCGTAACTGGACAAAAACAGATGCAGGTTTCGTGATATTGACATCTCGGTACTTCGGGGTTTTGAATACTATGGCAAACTGTAAGTGAACATTGAATAGGTGGTCAGGGGCAGTTTATACAAGTTGTCATTCTGGCCTTTTTTCCAAGAGCAACGTCTGTGTACACAGCATCTATTATTTCTGTGGAGCAATTGGAGGCTTCCTTCTTACTCCTATTGTGGCCATAGCTCTGTTTGGTAGCTCCCAAATTGTTCACAGACATAAGGGCATGGGTAGGCAAACTAAGGCCTGGGGGCCGGATCTGGCCCAATCACCTTCTAAATCTGGCTTGCGGATGGTCCAGGAATCAGCGTGTTTTTACATGAGTAGAATGTGTCCTTTTATTTAAAATGCATCTCTGGGTTATTTGTGGGGCATAGGAATTCCTTCACTTTTTTTCAAAATCTAGTCCGGCCCCCGACAAGATCTGAGGGATAGTGGACTGGCTCTCTGCTGAAAAAGTTTGCTGACCCCTGCATAAGGGAGAGGGAGGGGAAAAAAACTTCTTGCCTAAGGATAGCCATTTCACCAAGTCCACCTCAAGTCAACAAAATGGTGAAATTGATCATATCTGATCACAAAACAGGTTCACAAAAGTTACTACTAATGCATCTTGACAATGTTGGCATACCTGTCTGTGCACATCAGTAGGCGAAAAATCTCCAAACCCTTCCCAGACACCGCCATTTTCATCCTCTTCATAAAAACGGATCTGAATATCATCTGTATTGCAGACACAAGTTAATAACTGGTCAAGATATATCACTGGTCCAGAATTGGGACAGTAAGGATTTTCTTAGGCAGGCTTCATGGCATGGAGCATATTACAGTGGTACCTCGGTTTATGAACTTAATCTGTTCCGGAAGTCCGTTCTTAAACCGAGGTGCACTTTATCTAATGAGGTCTCCCACCACTGGTGCCCTTCCACCCTTTGGCTTCCATTCTTAGACTGAGGTAACGCTTGCAAACCGGGACACTACTTCCGGTTTTGCAGAGTTCATAAACAGGGCTGTTCTTAAACCGAGGTACCACTGTACTACAATCTAATACACTTTCACTAGCCCTTTCTTGGTTTCTACACCCTGTTCAAAATGCTAGTTTTTATCTTTAAATCCTAAAATGGTCTAGAGCCATTTAAGGATCATCTCATCTCATGCAGACCTGCCTTTGTGGCTCAGGTCATCTCCTGAGGCCTTGCTCTACAACGCCATCCCAAATCCAGCCGACTGATATGTGGTGGGTTTGGTGGCAACATGAGACAGGATTTTCTCAGCAGAGGTGCTTTACTAACTTGTCTGATCCCTTCATTCATGTGGCAGGTTAAAACTCTGCTCCTCCAGAGGGCTTTGAAGATAACAAAAATTAGTTCCTACTATGCTTTATGAAACTGGACCATTTGGATTAACCGGAACACCATTTTATTAAAATTCACTTCCAAGTACAGCTAAACCAGAGTGGCATGCAAGACAAAATGAAACCCCTTCAGGTCAATTCATCCTAGGCTGCAGATTGGGATTGTCCTCTCTACCTGGGGTGTGGGTGGGTAGGGGGTAAAATGGGACATAGGCAGAAAAGTTCTTCCTTGGCTGTTGTCAGCCTTCAGCACCCTCCAATTGCACAACATTTGGAATCTATTATCTCTAAGTTGTAGGTGATGCACATCATAGAAGACATACAGCAGGTCGTTGGTACCTGTGGCTCTCCAAATGTTGTCTGGACTCCAGCTCCCATCAACCTCAGCTAATAGTCAGTGATGGTGGGAGTTGTAATCCAATCACAACCAGATAGCCACAGGTTCCCAAGCCCTGGAATACAGACTTGGGGAGGAGCTCAGTGAGTACACTGGAATCCCTACAGGACTGGAGGTACCATTTCCAGACTGCAATTTTACCCAAAAAAGCCTGTATTTTCCATCTTTTGGTGTTGGCCAAAGAGGTTTGTTCCTTTCTAAATCAAGGGGGCAGTAGACGGGTGTTTATCTCCAATTCTTTAATCTGGAAGCCTTTACTGTGAAAAACCCTACTAACTTTCTCTTTATACATTTCAATTCTCAAGGACTGAGAGATTTCAACAAATGATGTCATAAGGGAAAACTATGTTCATGTTAAGGGAAAACCCCATTTTGGGGTTTCCATTTAGTCAGACTTTTTTTTCCCCAAAAGCAGCTTTTAACACACACATTTTTCACTTCCCTTCCTTAGATTAGAAATGACTTTCTGAGACTTCAGAAAAGTTACTCATAAAATGTCAAAACAAGGGAGAAAACTGTCCCTACTGTGGACATTTATTGTGATTTGGAATAGCAGGAAATAGGCTGGAATTTTTTTTTTAATTGGAATTTTTAGGCTATCTTTCTGCCAAATTAAACTCAAGGCAAATTTACACTTTATTATTATGTATAAAACAAGCATAACATAATTACATTTTGCAATTTGATAAAACTCCGTAATAATAATAAAAAACACTGAAGACATTTCAAAAACTGAACAAAATCCCACACCAACACACCAGTCAAAATTTAAAAATATTTCAGTTTCAGGGCATCCATTTTATTTTATTTTTTTCAAAATAATATTTATTACTTTTAAAAGGAAAAAAAGACAGAAGAGAAAAAACAAAAGAGGGGAAAAAAAAGACAATACAACAGGGCATCCATTTTAAACTGATATAGAAACATCAAGTAAAAGTCCAACAACCATGTGAAGTTTGGACATTTCTGATACACAGGCAGCAGTCTACTTCTCCGACTATGAATAGTGCCACAGAACCATGGTATAAAGCACTGAGCTCTAAGGATTTTTCCATTTTCTTTATCTCAGAAACAATGATTGTTTAAATATTGTCAGTGGGTCAACCTTGCATATGCCCAGTATATGGGGCATTGCTTTATTACTGCAATTTAATAGTATGAAAAAAACCCCAACCCAGCCTGGCACTTTCTTACAAAATAAAACATTATGGTCTTGGGTTTGACTTATTTATTCCTTTTTTAATCCCTCCCACCCTCCAAGGAGCTCAGGGTGCTAGGAGTAGTCCTTCCACCCCCATTTTATCCACATTATAAACCCCCAAGTCAGGTCAGGCTGACAAATAGGAACTGACCTAGAGGCACTCAATAAATTTCATGGCTGAAATGAGGTCTGAGTCTCCACAGTTACATGTCACATTGACACCATGAATTTCAAGTATGCTTTTAAAAAAACAATCCTTCTTTTCAGAAAATTATGGGAATTGTAACTCTGCAAGGGGAATAAAGGCCTCTTAACAACTCTCAAAAACCTAGAATTCTTTGGGGGAAGCTGTGACTGTTTAAAGTGGTATCATAGTGTTTTAATGTATTATTATTTAATTTATTTAATCAGTATACCAGTATATCAGTATGAAGATCACAACATACACACATGAAATGACAACACAAAATACAGAATAAAACAGAAAAAACCAATAACCCCCCCCTGGCATAAACACATTTTTTTTTTAAAAAAATGTATAGTGTGATTATGGCCATAGTTTGACACATTTAGAACAGTGGTTGTTATGAAGTCCTAGTGATTATCATAGAATCATGCTCAAATACGATAAAGCATCCTGAGTTCTCACCTTTCTGAACCTTGTCACAAAGCAGGTAAATCTCTTCTCCTCCTGTCACACAGCCTGCTGTCCGATCCATTCGTACAATTTTTAAGTTAGATGCATTGGGGGCTTCTGTTTGGTAAAAACAGTCTATGAAGTTTACTCCTGCAAGAGCCTCCTCTAGCCATGTTTTATTTTCAAAGTCAAAATGAAATACATCCACACAATATTCATAACTGTACTGGATCGACATTAAAGGCAGTAAGTGGAGGAACATCTGATCCATCTTTTAATATTATAATACGGCCATAGTAAGAGTTACAATACATTGAAGAGTTGGCAAGATGTCTTAAGGCAGGTTACAGTTTACTGAACTGAGCTGAAGAAAGGATAGGGGGGGAATGAAATGCAACCACAAAACAGAGACCATCGTTATTGTGATTCATACCATTTCCAAAGGAGAAAGTTGCTACAGGTTCCATACATGCTACAGGTTCCATACAGAAGGCTTTCTTTAGCAGGCCTTACTCCCCACCCCCACAAAAAGTACTGCCAACAACTTTTTTTTGCTTGATAATTAAACAGATATAAGAACAATTCCTTACATACGAGCACTGGAAATTCAGATGTACTGCAGGATGCCAGGCCCCCAGTCTCAGACTACAGGGAATAAGCCATTTTATAGTGAGAGGTGGGGGCTGAAGGTTTCAAGGACAAAGTAGATTCACTAGACTGTGGCTCATAGCAGGTTTGGAAAGTCTGGGATGGAGGTGGAGGAGAATTCAGTTTCCTGTTTATTCCCAAGATGTCTTCAAATTCTCCAATATATTACCTGCTTTGTCCACAATGCATTCAGGACTATCAGAGCTGACATGCGCCCCACACTGCTTACCACCGCCAATCTACTACCCAACTATAAGGTTTGCTAAGTAGCACCCAGTCCTAGCTGAACCATATTCTCAAGCCTTTGCAACATTCCAACCACATACCCTTGGGAGTTGTTTGGATTATGCCCTGTATGCTTTAGTCTTCAAGCATTTTAACTGTGTGGCAAAGAAAACACCGAATATCAAAGCTCTTTGAGATGACAGACATTTTACAGGCAGTTTAGTTGACGGCATGTCATTAATTTGTAGATCTATAAGTCATAACCTTAGAACTTGACTGACATCTTTGGGTGCATCAAGGGAGACACTAAAAGGAACACTAGTTATGCATCACAAGCAAACATGTCCTAGGTTCTCCTTTGTCTTACTGCATTGCATGCACAGTGTATACTGTTGTAGTGTGTTTCTCAGACATTACATGGTATTTTTCAATTTTTTAAAAGATCTCAAACTTTCAGTGAATGTTAAAAGTGATGGGGGGTCAGCCTCTCTAACCCTACAAGAATAAACAATCATAAATCAAAATAAACACTGGACTGGGATTTGGCCATAGCAGTATGAATGAAGATAGGCAAGACACTCACTGCTATCATATATAGGATCGGACAAGACAGGTTGGAGTCTTCTTGTAAAGCTGCCAGTGCTGTCAGGTAGAAACGCTGTAAACATGAGCCGCACTACGCTGAGATCCATTTCTTTTGTCTGCTGAAGAGCTGACTGATGAATGATTTCTCTTTCTCTCTCTGCAATCAAAGAAGAAAGGAACTGAATTATTGTAGCCTTATGTCTGTAATGGGACGCAGGTGGCGCTGTGGGTTAAAGCCTCAGCGCCTAGGACTTGCCGATCGAAAGGTCGGCGGTTCGAATCCCTGCGGCGGGGTGCGCTCCCGCTGCTCGGTCCCAGCGCCTGCCAACCTAGCAGTTCGAAAGCACCTCCGGGTGCAAGTAGATAAATAGGGACCGCTTACCAGCGGGAAGGTAACCGGTGTTTCCGTGTGCGGCTCTGGCTCGCCAGAGCAGCGATGTCACGCTGGCCACGTGACCCGGAAGTGTCTCCGGACAGCGCTGGCCCCTGGCCTCTTAAGTGAGATGGGCGCACAACCCCAGAGTCTGTCAAGACTGGCCCGTACGGGCAGGGGTACCTTTACCTTTACCTTATGTCTGTAATGGTGGTACCGGCAAAGGATGGCAGTGAGGGTGGGAGAAGAGAAGATTCAGCAGGCAAAATAAAGGCTTCATCCTATGCCGCCAGATAGTCAACCCAATCATGAAACTGCCATAGACATATGCAAAAAATGATGACGCAAAGGTGCTCCTTAACTGCACTTATCTTGGCATTAGAACTACTAGCAAGAAGGCTTAAAGTGGAGCCAACCAATTCATGGAATCACCATTAAGGGAAACAATATTCTTGATGTATGCAGACGATATGGTGATCACTACATCTAGGCTTATTTTAACATTCTACTGAAGCTTCAATCAGCATTACGTGATATTATTTTAATTTCTACACATTATCATAACTGTCACTATTTAGACATCCCAATAACTAGAAATTTAAATAAACCATGCAAGGCAAATTTTGGCAAACCAAAGGAAAGGATGTTCTCTGGTGGAAAAAGTTGAAACTTTCCATTACAGATAGATTGGTGGCATTCAACATAAAGTTGACTCAGAGCCCAGCAACTTTTGCAAATAAAACTAACTTTATTTATGTTGGGCAATCCCCAATAAATGCACTTGGAATACATTTCTATGCTTAAGGAAGCACATGGGGACTTGCTTCAAACATTATTGCCAGACATCAGAAGAACTTCGGTTGCTGCTACACTGGAATTTTGGTATCAAACGGTCACGAAAGCAAAATGAAACTATTAAGAGGCCAAGGTAAACCATATACTTTTATTAGAACCTAGTGAAACTTTATTGACTATACCAGTAGAAGAGACACAGGAAGAGCAGCTTCCATGGAGTATGAACATTTTACAGACTTTGTAGATACTGTTTTTCCTTTGTGCAGTCAAATATGAATGTAGCAGGCACATAAAATGTATTTGTATAGGTTTGTTTTTTGTTTGTGTATGTATCTTGCCTAAGAACAAAGTCTTTTTAACATGACTGCAACACAGAAAAGGGCCAACTGGTATTATCAAGTAAATGTGGAATTATATTAAAAGTTCATTTCCAAAATTCTCTCAACCACCACCCCATCCCCACTGTAGGTCAGCAGCAAAAGCATCTCCTTTGCACAGAGAAGGTCCTAGGTTCAATCTCTGGCATTTCTCCAGAGGGCTGGGAGACCTTTGCTTGAAACTCTGGAGAGCTACCATTAGTTAGTGTAACCAGTACTGAGCTTGATGGACTGATGCATTACTTTCCTATGTTCCCTTAGCTGTAGGTGGCTTTAAGGCGAGAAGATGACTGGTGGCGGGGTGAAAAAGGGTTGCCAAGCCTTTTGCATGTGCAATACTGCATGCACAAACCTCCCACTGCCTTTCTCCTTAAGTGATATGGGAAGTTCTGCTGCTCTTCTGCTCAACTTGAAGTCACCCACAGCTGCTTTACTTGATGAGAGAGCTCCCTTTGGGAGGGAGGGTAAGGACTATGGGACTATGCGGAACATATAGCTAAGCCCTACCTCTAAGTTTTCTCATGTGATGATGGAAATTAGGCTGAAATTAGTTAACCTTCTAGTAATTAATTATGGATGGATGACCTTCAAGACTGTGGGACGTATTAATGCAGAAATGAACTTTGAAAATGTTTTTAACACACATCGCAGCACAAAGCAGCTTTTGCTTTCCTTTCCCATTGTACGGTATTTTATTTCTTCTAAAAACATCACAAGTGGTATCATTCTTCTCCTTTAAGAAATTCAAGTGAGCGGGACCAACTATATTTAAACTGGGGGATACTTATTTTCAGGAACAGAAAATAAGGAGTTGACAGGCACAGCAAGAAATCATTTCCTGTGTTAAGAGAGATCCCAAACCACAGTCAGTTATCACCCACCTGTTAGCTGTCTCTCCCCTCCACCTTCCACTTGTATATAGCTGAGATCAGGATGTACTAGGAGTCCTGGGTTATACCCTTTTTTACAGGAATCAATCATACGTGCTTCCAGTGTGTCTAAGACTCTCTTCTTTGTAACGTGCAGTATCCCCAGGTTTGGAAATCTACACAGAAGTACAAGATAATTATCTGCAGTAGGTCTTTGAATTTGTTCACATAAAAGGGAGTACAGTACAATTTTTCATTGCTACTTATGTTTTCTGGTCCCTTGGCCCCAGTCAACGCAGCTTAGGCAATGGAATTAAAATGTTTCTACTGCCTGTGCTCTCTTTGTTTTTGAGAATGCCCATGACTCGGCATGTTAAAGTGGTTTGAGTGTCTAAAACCACAGAGACCTGTATTCAAATCCCCAACTGGTCCTGAAGCACACTTCATGACTGATCTAAGGTGACATTGGTCTCCCTCTCTCTCTCTCTCTCTTTGCTTAACCCATGTCAATGGGCTATGGTGTGAATAACATGCAATAAGGAATAACCATATATGCTGTCTTATGCTCTTTGGAGAAAATTTAACAGCAAATAAATGGTAAACACAGCTCTGATTAACTCACTCAATACTTTTTTTGTAATACTGTATGGGAAAGGTTATGAAGGTTTTAGTTTTAACAGCAATAGGACATTAAACAATATGCATTGTTGAACAAATAGCTGAGAATTATATACCCTGAATTTAAGGGGAAGTTCCAGATTTTTTTTTTTTAAAAAAACACATTCTCACAAATGTAAGCAAGCAATATGCCTACATTCCAAATAAAAGTTTTGAGTCCTTGGGGCAAATGTATTGTTTCAGTATTTGGATAAAAAAAATACATAACAGGTAGCGTGACAAACCTTTCAAGATTCACAGCAAAATCTCAACAGAGCAAATCTGAATTTTTGAATTCAAGTTGCTGGCAAGTTGGGTCTCAACATCAAAAGCCAAAAACCTTCAGGTGTTAAAAGCAGCCTGTCTTGGAATTCTTTCAAGACTGGCATATATGTTCCAAAAAGTAGATTAAAGACATCAAACCAGCAGTTTTTTGAAACTGGATCTAACTGCAAACAATATAATGTGTACTTTATCTGAACAATCTCTTTAAAATAGGAAGTAGATTAACTAGGATTTAGCATTCTCATTGCTACATCACACCCACATCAAAACACTGAAAGCACTTTTGTACCACTTTAAATAGTCATGGCTTCTCCCAAAGGATCCTGGGAACAGTAGTTGGTTGAGGGTGCTCCTCACAGAGCTATAATTCCCTTAGCATCTTGTTTTGGGAAGGGCAGATTCCCAAAATATGAACCGAACTTCTTCCCCTATCCCCAGTTCAGAGTTAACACTCAAGAATGCTTTGACACTATTTGGATGAGCCCTCTGTTTGCACTCTTCCCACTCCTCTGAAATGGTCTAAATTTTCCTGTCTTGAAAGAAGCCATAGGTTGCCACTATACCCAGTTTCGAGAAACTACATCAAGACAGGATGGTTTGTCCCTAGTCAGAGTGTGAAAAGGTAGCACAGGGGGAATCTCAGTTGCAATTACAAATACACAGATGCACTTACCCTACAACCATGTCTTTTGGTCCTGCATTAACAGTGCATACTCCATTTTCACAGTGCTTCCCCACCAAGCTGTGAGCATGCAGGTGAGCATGCTTTCCATTTGTGACTAACTGCACAATGACTTTTGCAGGCCCAGCATAATTGCAAATCTGTAATAAGCAAAACAAATACTCTCACTACTGAGCCATGATGCATTTGTTGTAACTCTGACATAGGTTGTTTGCAATGCATTCCGTAGTGTGGCTGTAGGAGCTATTTTAGGTCTTCAAAAGTGCAAATACATAATAAGATACAGTATTAATTTGAAATTTGAAAATAATGGAAGAGCATAACTATGGCAGGCATCACACTAAAAACACAAAAAGAACCAATGGCTTGTTCAGCTCCCCTCAGCCCTAGAGCAGGTTTTGGATTATCCAATTGAAAACTGTTCCCAAGTAGCACAAAAGCGGGTTAAAAAGTCTTGGTCTGTGCAAGTGACTAAACTTCTAACTTGTCCACAAACTGTTCATTAGACCAGACAACCAGCTGCAGGTGTCAGGCCCCTGGGCATAGCAGGCTAACTTCTTCTCTCCATCCTGAACAGAAAATAGTGGAAGCTGGTAATGCCCCACCTCTTGGGTACCACCTATCCTAGGCTATGGATTAAGTAATGACATTTGAAGAGCAAACATGGAGGACAGCGGTGCTGTCCAGATGATACTGCATCTTCAATGGGGCCAAGGACAGGAACTCTGGGTTTACTCAGATTTGTTTGCTGATGCAAAGAGTCCCCTTTGGGTTCATGTGACATTTGAGCAGAGGTGGGTGTCAGGTTTGTAGTTCTGCACTGCACAGGTGTTTCTAACTCAGCCAGTGTTGTGATCCATGAACACAGAAGTTTGTTGGTTAGGTTCATTTTCCAAAGCTGAGGCCTAGTTGCATGTCCACATCCATTGTTCTAATCTGCTGGGTTGTGGCCTGTGTATTTTCTTGAACACAGATGTATGTCTATACTGTTTCCCAATGTGGGAGATGGGGGCGTTGGAATGATTTGGGGGGGGGGCTAGCCTCAGGTGCAATTGGGGGACATTGAATAAAAATAAGGGGGCAGTGGAAACATAAGGAAAGAAAAAAAGAAAAATTTGAAAAACCATTCGTACATGTTTCATCTGTTTGGTAATGCAGTGTCGTCTTTAGCTGGGGGTGCAAGGGGTGTGGGGCACCCGGGTGCTGAATTCTGGGGGGCACCAGGCGCTCACCGCTGAAGCTGCCTAAGATTATATTATGTTTTGTATTGAGCTGCTATGCAGCAGCAGGGTCAGCGGCACCTTTGACACGACTGATCTCGCAACAGCCGCAGGCAGGTGGTGTGAGATCAGCTGTGTCAAAGGTGCTGCGAGTGAAACATTGCAAATTGCGTTTTAATTTCATCACTCGCAGTTCAAATTCGTTTAGAGAAATTGTTAAAGGAATAATGTTTATTTTGCTAATTGTCGGCATTTTCTTTGACTAACTACTTAGTACTTAGGGCTCTACTACACATTTTTCAGCATGCGATTTTAGTTTTCCATTTTCGCAAAAATGCGCCTAGAGCACACACTATGAATTTCACGAGCTACATTTTTCTTCATTTTACGACGAATGCTAAGCATATAAATGAGCAAATGGAAAAGTTTGTTTGTTTTCCTTCTTTCGTAAACAAGAGAGAAGGCGTAAGCGTGATGTCTGACATAAGCATAATAAAAGTTAATTTGGGGGCTAAACTAAATTGGGGAGGCAGCACTGGGAGGATCTTTGCACCCTGGCAGCGCATATGCTAAAGATGGCCCAGCTGTAATGACACTTATCGCCAGGCCAGGCACTGTTGCAGCATGGTGACAACACCTCCCCCTGGATCCAGCAGTCATGCTGGAGGTGAGGGATTTTCCCAAGCTTGGGTGGACCCTTCTTGGCTTCACCCAGGGCCGGGAAGTGGGTCTCAGCTTGCCTGCTTATTTGGCCAATGGCATACAGGCTGTGGTGCTGGACCTCCCCCTTTGCTTAAAGAAGGTAGATTTCCAGGGGAGCACTGAATAATTTTTTTTTCCTGAAAAGGTGGCGGTAGGCCAAATATGTTTGGGAACATAATCATCCCAAGGAAATAATATAAGGAATAATGAAATAAGCAGCCTTTGAAGGGATGGTGAGAAGAATCACATTGTAACATATTTTTTTACAACACAGCCAAGAAGCTGAAGTAGTATTCAGAGCCCCTACTCCAACCATGCTTTAACATTTAGCTGACATATGTACTCCATCCCAGTTGAGAGAAAGTTTAGTAAAGAAATTAGAGAGGTAACTTAAGTTTGAATCATACAGAGATTTAAAAAGCAAAACAAAACAAAAAAACAAAACAAAAAACCCTTCAATTTTGGGCAGCCTGCAATACATGCAATCAACTTCATTTCAAATCCACCATTGTTTCTCCATTTATGCATACAGATAGTAAAATCGAAACCTAGAGAAGAAAAAGGAAATAAGTGGCCAATAGATGACAAAATAAACTGACCGCACACAGTATGAGCACAATCCACTCTGACATTAAATTAAAGCCCCATTTCCCTTGTTCTGCTACTCATGAGCAGGTATGGGCATGCATTCAGGCAGCAAAACACTATTGTTATGAGGAATAGGAAGCCCATGCATGCTTTCCACAAACTCAGCCAGCCTTTCACCCAATGTTTTGCATTAACCTCATATGCATTGCTCCTTTACAGGCTGAGCCCAGGCATGCTTACTTGGAAGTCACCAAGACTTGGATTTTCCAGCTAGGAAAAAAGAGACGGAAGGATTGTGATGACTGCCTCAAATATTATGATCCCAAACTTCTTCTCCAGCTTAGATTTTAATTTGAACTTTCCCCACTTGCACCTTTCTCACTCCCCGTTCTTTCATTTCATAGGATTGGTTCTGCAGCTTTTAGGTAGTCATTCCCTATCAAAGCTTTTGCCTAATTACTCTATACACCCTTTCTCTCTCACTTGCCTGACTGCCTGCTTCCAGTATACCTGAAGGAGCGTCTCCATCCCCATCGTTCAGCCTGGACACTGAGGTCCAGCTCTGAACCTTTCTGGCGGTTCCCTCACTGTGAGAAGTGAAGCTAGAGGGAACCAGGCAGAGGGACTTCTCAGTGGTGGACACTATCAGATGTCAAGGAAATAAACAACTACCTAGCTTTTAGAAGACATCTGAAGGCAGCCCTGTTTAGGGAAGTTTTTAATGTTTGATTTTTTATTCTATTTAATATTTTGTTGGGAGCTGCCCAGAGTGGCTGAGGAAACCCAGACAGATGGGCGGGCTATAAATAACAAATTATTATCATCATTATTATTACTATTATTGTTACTGATTCCATGTCCATATAATATAGACCCTCCTGTCCTTAACATGGTGGGTAGTTTTGGTCCAATGCTGCTTTCATCCTGACACTTGCTTCCTTCAACTTCTTGGGTCTGCTACCTAGTGCTTAGACCACTGACTACTTTGCTTGCCATCTTCAGCCCACCGGTGCTCCTTTGCCCTACAGTAAGTCCCCTCTTGAGCTTAAGTGCTGTGAAGTTCCTTCAGAGTCACGTTACCCTTTTATTTGGTCTTACTTCTCTTGGACTATTCCCTCAGTTTCATGATCCACCTACCCTTCTTTCAGATTCTTCTTTATCGGTCAGCTGCTGACTCTACACTTTTTCTTCACAGTCCTTGCCCCTAGGCTTCCTGTTCTTTAAGACTCCTGAGTCTCTGGGGCTTCTTACCAGTCCTCAGACATTTCCTGTGTGAGGCTCTAATCGTAACCAAACTGCCAAGTTCCCCTTGCATTACAGAACCCTGAGAGAAAACTGCTTTGTTCATTGAAGAACTAGATATTCTAAGCCATTGGCCAGCTCAGCCATTCCATATCACAAAGTAAAAGTTGTTTACCAAAACCCAAAAGCCTTATAATTTGACCAACATGGGTCCTATGGTGGTGAATGGATACTAAATTCACATTCTGCTTAAATCAAAGGCCGAATTCCCATTTCCTACCTAACTGAGTATTTTTGGGATTGTTGTACCCACCAGACAGTGACTTTTCTTATAATTGCCTTGTGAGTGCACTCAAGCATAGACACAAAGCAGTCCTAGCGCAGAAATTATAAATAAGGCTATTCAGATGCCACAGGGAATTGATAACCATCAATTAAGTTCCATAACATGATCAATGAGTGCTAGGCTGCCCAAGGAGTAAGGTCCTGCCAGATGTAGATGGTGTGGCCAGTTCAGGTGAGATCATCAGGCGGATCTAGATAATCACACAGAACACCAAAATCTGAAGTTGGCCTATAAGTGTCACCTGACATATGATCCATTGGAAAATATTAGAGAATCAACTGTGTGCTTGGACTATGTAGACTGGATATTGCATGGGTAGCTACACATCAAACATGCCCCGTAGAGACAGGTGGGCTTAGGCTTCACTCCACAAGTTCTTATGGTTGTATGGCTTAGACATGCTTGGATGAAGCTGATTACCTGGACCAATTCCAAATCAGCACCAGTACTAGCTTTGGTCACTCTGCTTGATGACTTGCTTTGGAAGGAGGACTGGTACATGGCTCTCCTTTATCTCCTTTCATACCATCAACCATGGTATCCTTCTGAAGTGATCACAATGGTTCTGTTCTGTGCCATTCCCAAAAAACAGCATTGGTGGCATTTGCTTAGCATGACACTTGTGCTGTCAAGTCTTGCAGAGTTCTATTCCGTCCCCATTGCCATTTAACATGTGATATAAGCCACTGGTTATGTTCATCAGGGGCTTTGGAGTCTGGAGTCATCCCTCCATACTATCTGAACAAGGTGGAGTTGTGTTGGTGCTGAAACAGTGCCTGAGACAGTAATGGGCTGGACAAGGACCAATAAACTGAATCCTAACAAGATGAAGGAGCTGGCGGCAAGTTGCCTCTCCCCCTCAACTCCGTAATGAAAATATATCTGCTCTGAGCTACTAGCTGAAGTGATGTCATCTAAATCTGTTCTGGGAGCCTGGTGGATAAATAGGACTGCTATTCAGAAATATAACAATAAATGGGGTGGGGGGTGGGGGGGTGTAGGAAATCTCCAATTACCCATGGAGTGAAATATATTTTGCCACAAGGTCCATTCTGACAAATCATTTGTTAGAACAATCTGTTAAAACATACTGAAAATTTTGCCATTCATGAAAAGGAGGCACCTGGAGCTAGGGTAGGCTGACATAAGGGTAATTGAATGCAAAATATTTCTCTTTCCTTTTGGCCAAACTTAAAATCATGAACAGGCACTAACAAGTCAGTGAAGTAGCCTTGAGGAACTTCCCTATATTTATCTGCCAGCCTCTCCTAACAGGTGTTGCCATAGGAAGATTTATACAAAGCAAAACACTAAGTCAATAAAAAGCGCACTTAAAGAAAGGGTGGCAGTGGAATTCTACACCTGTCCACTCAGAAGCAAATCCCACCTAGTTCAATGGGACTCTCAGGTAAGCAAATATAGGATTGCAGCTTAAGGAATGAAAGTATGACAAAATATGAAATGAGTGAAATGTTAATAAGGGGGGGGGGACGCCACACCTTACCCTTTCCACAAACATCATGGGAACACTTTTGATGTCACATTTTCAAAATTCATTTAAATAAATATAGTTTATTTGCCGGTGAGCTCTAGAGGTCAAACTAGATGTGACAGGGACAATCACATTCGTTTGCTGTGCATCAGCTCTGTTCAGATATAAAGTTGGGACCTGCTCCCTTCCTTCCACTTGAGGCTCTTGCCTCTCTAGCCTGGTTCACTTCCCACACTGGAGCCAGACTGGAGAGAAATGTTTCTGCAGCAACAGAGTGCAATGATAAGGTAAATGGATGGGGGCAGGTCCCAGATCTCATAGTCCCATCCCTCTGTGCTTCAGGGGAGAATGTCCTCTACAAGATGGAAGTGAATTGCATCTGGCCCAGTTCTTCATTTTGACACATGACACTATGAAACATGGCACTCCCGTGCCAATAACTGCCAAAATATGTAGAAACAAGAAAATTGGGTGTGCACTCCAAATCAACCTTTGACCTACCACAGAATACACACTTCAAATCTAGACTCATCACATGCCCAGTTCTCAGTGGAGATGTTAAACGCTTTTCTAGCCTCTAACATTTCAGAATGCAAGCAGGGACTGAGATAACTAAATGTTCCTCCATACCAAAAATTAATAAATAATCCCTGCACATAAAAGACTACTAGTTTTAAGGGAGAAGGGTTCTGGCCTTGTTTGCGTGGACAGGCGGAGTCCCCAGATCCCGAGTGGTCCCCCCCCCGGTCATGTGGAATAACGACTCTAGACAACGTGCTATGGGATTAAATTGGCCACAACTTTATTAAATTTCAAATGTGGGTAGACCTTGGCTCAGGCATTGGGCGTTCTCCCTCCCCAGTCCCCAGCCGGGGACCTAGGGAGCTACAGGGTTATCCAGTGTGTGTGTGGGGGATGGGCTGGCTCTGGAGAACATATGTTCAAGCAGAGATAGCCGCCCCCGTTACGCCGCCGCCGCAGGGGAGAGCAATGACGACCTTTCGGCGTACGGTCAAAGCCTCCCTTCAAAAACCCCTTTAACGGGGAACCCTGGTATCGCCGCCGCAAAGAGGAAGATGGACTAAAGGATTCCGCCCAAGGCCTGATACCGCCAAAGCTGTGATGTTTTGCTACGGGAAAGGCGAAACCTGCCAATGCAGGGAAATTCCTTTCCGGCCCTTTAACAGCGACCTTATCGTAGCAGCGCCCGCATACCTGTGGAGAAAGGTTAACCTGCAAAACCTATGAAGAAAAGTTAACCTGCAAAAGAAGACATTAACTGAGGGTGGGTAGGGTGGGAGAAGCTCTGGAGCCAAGTGAGGATTACCAGGTAAGATCCACCCTCTATTGTGTGGGCAGGTAATCCCTCCCCCTGCCTGGCCTGGTTTCCCTGGCAACGCTTCCCCCAGGTGGGATTGGACAACTCACTGGGGTAGGCGGGGACCTCCAGGTATCCCACCTGAGGGAAGGCAAAGCCTATGCTGATGGGGCCACTCCAGATCCAGGGCTGCACGCGTTCACGCAAAGGGCGCCCCCCGTTTTAAGCGGGGAGCGGTCATTTTGCATGGATAAAAGATTTTAGGAACAATATTAAATAATGTAGTCGGAAGGAGTGCAGCCCAGACATAGGTTTGCCACCTCAGTGAAAATGAGGCCATAGTCTCAACGGTCAGCCTAGGGCTTTGGTCTTTGCAGAATCAAAATGCAACTGGAACTGCATTTTAGAAAGAAGTTGACAATAAAGATTGTAGTGTTGCAGATGTACTTTATTCATGCAAAGTGGGACATGAGCTTTAAAGCTGTCATTTGTCTAAAAAGCCTGCTTGGAATATTATGTCTATTGGTAGGATGGGGAAGGGCTGAAAAAGTCCAGACTGGTCTTTGCTGTTGGGAAAAAAAGGATGTGTGCCAGGAGTTTCCAAGGAGCCATTTTTTAATTCATGCAGAAAGAAAGCAGTCTTAAGTTTTCAGAACTGGCTTTCGAACAGGCTACCACTATTACTTTGGAAACGGCATTGCCTACTTGTGCAAGTTTGCTCAGCACTTGTTCAAACTATAGATTTTTAAATGAACAAATACTGCAAACACCATAAGCCTTCACAGTTCTCTCCTTCAAATGAAACTTGCTTTGTAGTTCTACCCTGGAACTTAACATTGCTTGGGGAGTACGAGGCGACTACAAATCTCTACTTGGCAAAATACAAGCTTGACGCTAAATAATAATTAGCAATTCGCTACCTATTGCTTTGTGCATTCTGTCCCCATTGACCTGCACATATAAATAAAAAAATGGCAGCCTTGAATATACAATAGTCCCTTTTATAAAAACAAACTAACTGAATTAGCCCTTTAGACCTTTCACATAAGCAAGTATGTACAACCATAGTCAAAACAAAATAAAAAAATTCCTTCCAGTAGCACCTTAAAGACCAACTCTACTGCCACAAGGTGCTACTGGAAGGAATTTTTTTATTTTGTTTTGACTATGGCAGACCAACACGGCTACCTATCTGTAACTGGAACTATGTACAACCATAGTACACTTTTCATTTTTCTAATCAAAATTCTTAGGGAACCCAACCCAAGGGTTTGGTTATTTCTTTATTTGCTGCATTTCTACCACACCTTTCCTCCAAGGAGCTCAATGTGGTGCACATGGCTCTCCTCCTCCCCATTTTATCATCAGAAGGTGGAGCGAAGTGGAGCTGCTGCTGCTGCTACTACAATTCTTTTCAAAAAGTAAAATTTATGAACCAATGTGGAACGAAACAAAACTGCTTGTATAACTGTACAATTGACACTTTATAAATATCCCTTTGCCCAAACCTTCCAGTAACAGATTATACTGTTTCAGTTATTCTCATGCTGCTTTGGTTGGGAAGTGTCTAAGCAAGACTTTCCTCTTTCTATTGCAACCTCCATTCCTGTTACAGTGGTACCTCTGGATATACACACCTCTGGTTGCATATCCTTCAGGATCCAAACGCGGCAAACCTGGAAGTATTTTTCTGGGTTTTGCCGCACGTGCATGCGCAGAAGCACTATACACACCACGTGCATGTGCAGAAATGCTCTACCACGCCGTGCGCATGCACAGAACAGGCACCTCCATGTGCGAATTCCTCGGGATCCAACCGGAGCTCCGGAATGAATCCCGTGTGCAACTGGAGGTACCACTGTATATCCAAAGCAAGCAGCAGTAGTACATACAATTTTTTAAAAAAGTGAGTACCATCCTAGCTCTGGTGCCCTCTAGATATTTTGACCACAGGTCGCACCATTCCTGACCATTGGACATGGTGACAGGGGCTGATGGGAGTTTCAGTCCAACAACACCTGGAGAGTATCAGGCTGGGGAAGGCTGCTGTAAAGTGACAAGCAAATTGATGGTTTAATAATCATAACCAAAATAATAAATGGCAAGTAAATTGTGAACTTACTTTAACTTGTGGATATGATTTTTTGTTCTTCTCGCTAGAAGCTCCAGGAAGTCCACCATGCGATGGTCCTTCACAAACGTACCGGAAGCGAAAACCCCTCTGAGGAGATCAGTTTTTAAAAGGTTAATGAATTAACTTCTCACACAACGCCAGCTTCTTTACTGCACTGGTGAGTAAAGAGAATGCATTAATTTTTACTTCTTCACTTTTCTCTGCCCCTATACTAATTTTATGTTGCTTATTGAATTTCTGTGCCACACTTCATCACATAGTGACCCCAGAGTGAGTAACACAATAAAAGAAAGGCAATACAGTTGTACCTTGGTTCCTGAAAGCCTTGCGACTTGCACGTTTTGGCTCCTGAATGCTGCAAACCCAGAAATGAGTGCTCTGGTTTGCGAATGTTTTTTGGAAGCCGAATGTCAGATGTGGCTTGTGCAGCTTCCGATTGGCTGCAGGAAGCTCCTGCAGCCAATCGGAAACAACACCTTGGTTTTCGAACATTTTCGGAAGTCGAACGGACTTCCTGAACAGAGTCCGTTCAAGAACCAAGGTACGAATGTACAATAAATCTTCCTTAAAATGCAATAAATTGTGGATTGCATAAAACAGAGAGAACGAGGAGATATTTCTTAAGTAGGCCTAAAAGGAAATGGAATTACATGATGTGTTAGGGAGGAGCTGTTAGAATGAGTGGCATTTTAAATATAGCTATTATGAACATTGGGTGGTTTCCAACAAAGTAGATCCGCTAGTGCAAAGACTTTTGGCTGTGCAATGGAACTTTCCTCTCCTCTCCTCTCCTCTCCTTGCACCCTGCAAATCTGATCTGGGTCTTCCCCCAAATATTTGGCGGATATTTTTTTGGGGGGGGGCATTGTGCAGATGGACAGCTTTATGCTAGTGAATCTAATTCAGAGTTTCCCAAACTTCCAGTTGTTCTTGGACTACAATTCCCATAATCCCTGACCACTTTCCTGCTAGGGTGATGGGAGTTGTAGCTCAAAACAGTTGGAGACCCAGGTTTGGGAAACCCATATCTAATTTATTGTATAATGCCTGTTGTATATTAAGAGTAATTGATGTGTCATGAATCTGTATTCTCTTTTGATAGTTGTAGATCTTGATATAAAAAATAAAGTTTTAAAACTACAACGGAACAAGGCTAAAGTTATAATGATGTATTCACTCGGTTTGTTCCTCCCTAAAATGTTAAGATACAACTACAGCTGACCATACACTGTAATATGACACCTCATATATCACATTAACACAACTAATATTTAAAAATTATACTGTTATCTAACAGTATACATGGAAAAATAAATTTTGTTACTGTGTTAGTCTTTATTTCTTTACTATCCATAACAATCATGAACCAAACTTAAAGATAAGTTTGGGATATTGGGGAGATAAACTCACAGACTGCCATGATAACCAAAGCCTGAACACTCCACAAAAACTGCATGTCCAATCCATGGAAACATGCTCCCAAAATAATAGGAGCATATTTCAAACATCACTTTCATGCAGATGGCAACCCTGCCTGAACGGCATTCCCTTCCAGTGTGAGAAATCTCGAACAGAGTCACAGTCCTGTTAAACTCAGAAAATGAGATACTTGGAGCCAGTCCTTTTACTGGTCCATCTCTCTCTCTCTCTCTCTCTATATATATATATATATGGAATTTTGTTTATTTGTTTGTTTATTTATTTATTTCACATACTGCCTGATTATAGTGACACCTCTAAGCAGTTTACAATGGTAAATACACTCAAGGCTGTAAGTTAAATAGGAACTGGTTGTTACACAAACCAGCAGGATATTTTGCCCATTATAAAGAATTGGGCAACAAAGGGCTTGTCCACAGCTCTGTTTGCCCTGCCACTTTCCCCCAGAAAAACTATGGTTTAGTGCTGAATCCAGAAAAACAGCAATTGGATTTTCTACAGATTCCTGTTTGTTCTGATTTACCATTAAAGAGCAGGTTTTCCCGGGAAAAGTGGTGAGGCAAAGTTCAAACTGCTCAGACCTGTGCCTAGAAAGAATGGGACACACAGAAAGTGTTTTTTGCACCAGTGCTTTCTTGGCATGGAGCAAGTGGAAGTGTGGACAAGCCCAAACTGTGGAAGCACCATGATTTTTGCTGTAACACACTAACATGGCCACTGCAAAGTCGGCCTTCAGGAAGACACTTGCTTTCAGTGTAACATACCTCCCCAAACTGCTGCACTGATACAAGAATACATAACCTTATCGTACCCATAGCCCTTGATGTCATGAAGCAAGATATCTAAAACAAACAAGTAAGCAGGCCACACGTTTCCAACATTTAGAGGCTGTCTCAAATTCTAATCATCTTCAGCCCACAGCTCGCCATCCTACTCAAAACAATAGCTCTCAAAATGAGTAAGCAACCGCAAAGCTATTCTGTCCAGATCTTTTTCCATTTTAACCCTACAACGGATGTTCGACTTTCACTCCAAATTTGCTGCAAATGCTTCAACATTCTCAGGAGAGGAAACCATACTTATATTGTAGGCATTGAGGCTATGATGCAGGGCTTACATGGTGCATAGCCTAATTCATTCCTGCAGTGCTGGATTTGCTCAAACAGTGCTTGCCTTACTTATAGCTGGCTCATGCACCACTGATGATTGTATTAAGTCACATTAAAAGCTCATTCCCCCCCCCCCCCACGATCCTGGGAACTGTAGACTGCTGGGAATTGTATCTGTGAGCAGTAAACTATAGTCCCCAGGATTCTTTGGAGGAACCCATGTGCTTTAAATGCCCATGTTCAACCTACATCAGTATAGTGGTTCAGACATTATTATTAGGAGGGACCAGAGCTTAGTAGCAAAGAAGCATACTTTGAATACAGAAGGTTCCAGACATCTCCAGTTAAAAGCAGCAGATGGCAGGTGATAGGAAAAAGCTTTTCCTGAGACTGCAGAGAGCAGTCATTGAATATTTCATGGGGCTACATCAGGCTTCCTCAACCTTTGGCCTACAACTCCCATGATCTCTAGCTAGCAGGACCAGTGGTCAGGGATGATGGGAATTGTAGTCTCAAAGGGCCGAGGTTGAGGAAGCCTGGGCTAGATGGACAAGAAGCCTGAGACAGCTTCCTAAAGTGTTACAAAAATGTCAAGCTCTGTTTTGACAATAGAAAAGCAAGTGGCCAGATGTCTTTAGCACCTGTCTTCCTCTTCTGTGATAATTTTCTGACACTATTCCTGGTTTCAGGCAAAGTATGGTTCATATCTGTCCTGTAGATTAGGACTGAATAACAAGATTTGATCCTGGTTTGCAGGAGAAGCCATCCATAAGCTGCTTTGATGGTAAACTGGTTTGTCTAAAAGGAAAATCAAAAGTAGGGAGCCAGGCTGTGTGAGCTGTGCTGAGAACCTTGCTATAGGGTAGGGGGCACCAGAAAAAAACCGGGGCATGGAAGTTTGGAACCACTATTGTTCTTAAGATCAACTAGCCACCTGTTCAAAAAGAAAGAAAAAGAGAATCATAACAACGTACTTTCCGAAGTTGCTGAAGGGGGGGGGCATATTTGCATAACAAGAGAAGGTATAAATGATAAAGATCTAGGTGGCTAATCAATGCTGAAATAAAGTCAAAAAACAAAGACTTGAGCCCTAGAATATTCAGGGGTTCTTGACTTGCTCCTATTTAAGGATATTCTGTTCCAGTTTTCCTTTGTACACTATTTTACACTCCTTTGGGGAAAACATGTATTCTACATTGTAGTGATGGTCGATATGGAATGGTCAATATGGAAATTTCAGGTATTGTTGTACATTAGCCCAAGCTAGCATGGCCAATTGACAGAGATTCTGGGAGTCACAGACCAACATCTGGAGGGCACCACATGGGCTACTCCCCACTGTAGAAGTACCACACAGATGTGGGCTCCCTTATGCCTTATATTTACTTACAGCTACCCTGCCAAAACAAGGCATCCTCATTGAGACTCTTCTTGTTTAAAGGAATATATTTTTATTCCTGTCATTTAGATCAGTGTTTCCCAACCTTGTGCCTCCAGCTGTTTTTGGACTACAATTCCCATCATCCCTTGCCACTGGTCTTGCTAGTCAGGGATGATGGGAGTTGTAGTTCAAAAACAGCTGGAGGCACAAGGTTGGGAAACACTGAGGATGCCCAACAGGTTCAAACAAACCAAAAGCAACAATATCAAATCACCCATAACAAGACAGACTAGATATGGAACCTGAGTACAAAATGTTGTTCGACATTTCTAAATCTAGCATTACAGCAGTTAACTGAGAGATTGTTGTGGTAATTTCAAAACATCAATAGTCTTCTCTTACCTGCTTAGGTTGTTCAACAATTTGAAGGTATGGCCCATCACCTTGTTACAAAAAAATGAAAGAAAGATAGTTTTTTTAAAAAAAAAATCTAAGATTTTCCTATTTTGCTTTTTTTAGGATAACAGTTCACTTTACAATTTCTCCCCTTTGTCACTCCCCCCCTCCAGCAGAATTTACCCTTCCCCTTCAAGTATAATCAGGTGGGCACATTCTGGTCAGAGAAAAAGTTTAAGTTAGGATTGAATAATCTATATATCCAAAAATAGCACAAGGAGTTAGTAAAAGTAGAGGTGTTACTGCCTCTATATTTATATTTATAAAAATAAAATGTTATATTTGCAAAGCCACAATTTTGCATATGATGCCTTAAGAAAATGAGGGCTGATGTACGACTTTGATCTGAAAACCTTTTTGATTATACTTATATTGTATATAAGTATATCAAAGAAGAATCTTAACAGATCCAAGGAGCATCAAGATCAGCTGAGAATAGCCTTGAGTTCCCCGATTATAAAAAGCACAATTTTCTGCAAATAAGTTATCTAAAACAATTCTGCAATGATTATCAAAGTACATAATAAGGTTGTCCCTTGTCAAATAATGAGAGACAATTTTGTTCATGTGTGCCTTTTGGTTAAGAGTCAGGCAAGCTTGCTCAGTTTTAAGACTCACTGTGTTTTATTAACTGTTTGTAGTGGTGATTTCAAACTGCTTTCTGATAATTTACTTCTTCAACTTTAAGGGAAAATAGCTTTAAAATAAGGGTGGGGGATCTAAAAGTCCTCAGACAGTTTTCCACATGTACACTTCAGTTTTTCAGCCACCTCGCCCTACCTTAGCTCCCTGTGCACAATGAAAAGTGGCCAAAAAATGTTGGCAGACCCTCCAGTGTGATTGTCACCAGAAGGGAAAATCAGGAACCCTTCTCATGAGTCCTTGGGAATGACGGTCACATTCACACCATGAATTTATAACACAGTTAACGCACATGACTTCCCCCAAAGAATCCTGGGAACCATCATTTGTTAAGGGTGCTGCCAACTGTAGCTCTGAGAGGGATAAACTACACTTCCCAAGATACTTTGGGGAGGGAGCCATGTGCTTTAAATGTATGTTAAATGTGCTCCACAGATAGTGTGGGGATGTGAGTGATGTGTGCACCCACTTCTGCTTCCTAGGACCAGGGTAAATATACAGAATAACTAACAGCCAACTTTCAGCAGCAGCTTCAAATGTAGCAGTGAGGGGGAATGCATGTCAATTAAAGTGGGAGTTGTGGTGCGTGCCAAGTTCACACACATCATAGCAGAGAAAAAGAGATCTCCTTTGCACATAGCTTAGGAAGCACAGTAAAAGGGAGAGCAGGTCATTTGTACTTCCCCTTTCCCTACTTATTTATGATGTCAAACTTTGCAATGAATCAACCATGATGTGTAAGAAGGAAAAAGCACAAGGCAGCTTAAGTCCTTTATAAGACTGTATCAACAAAACTCTTTTCATATTTGAAAAGTTGCAAGAAACAAACGGCATTTGTTGACAGAAAGTCCCCAGACTTTCCAAACATTTCACATCCACATAATGAAAAGAAGAATCAACTGTACTGCACTAATCCTTTTTATGCTAGCATGTTCGTAAAAACACAACATCTGATTGTCAAAACTCTGAAGCTGGCATTTCCCAATTCAATATGGGACAAGGGTCTTGTGCTCTTCAAAGCTATTTAGAATGGAAAATTTGGGCACAAACACATTCTCGCATTACTACAATACCATAATGGGAGAAGTTGTCAGAGAAGGATTTTTTGGGGGGGTAACTATAAATTATAACTGTTTTAGACAAATATAAGTTTCTGAATATGAAGCAATTTTACAAACCATCTCAGTCAAGCATAAATGATTTTTACCTGTGTGCAGGTGAAGATCAGATGTAATCATGCTTGTACTATTGAGCAGCTGATTCATTCCCATGATGTGGTCCATTCCATACACCTGCATTGAGAATATCTGTGCTTCTTAATAGATTTCAGGCTCTAGTAACTTATTTCAGGCTCTAGTAACAAAAATACTAATTTTACAGCTCTTGCTTGCTCACCCAATTTTGTTCTGCAGAGTTACCATAAGTATGTGAACTCTTTTCAATAGCTGGGTTGAATCAGTATACTATTTGACGAATTACCAGCAAATGTGTATCCCGCTTTCTCCATATTGCATCCAGTGTCTGTGACCCTAATAAGGTACATGAGAACCCAATGTGATCCCTGCTGTTGTTGTTGTTTAGTCGTTTAGTCATGTCCGACTCTTTGTGACCCCATGGACCAGAGCACACCAGGCACTCCTGTCTTCCATTGCCTCCCGCAGTTTGGTCAAACTCATGCTAGATCCCTGCTAGATCAGGCCAAAGGCTCATCTAGGCTAGCATCCTAGTCTGACACTGGCCAACCAGATACCTAGGTGAAGTGCAATGGTATTCACTTGTGATTCCCAAGAACTAGTATTCAGAGGCATACTGCCTCCACACAGTGGAGGAAAAAGATAGCTTTGTCCTCCATGAATTTGCCAAAAGCTCTTAATTACCTCTGAGGTGTTTCACTTGTTTGCTTTCTAATTTGTATTGCCTTACAGCTTCTTTGGGAGGAAGGGTGGGATGTAAATTCAATAAGTACGTAAATAAATGAAGCCATCCAAGTTGGTGGCTGTCATGTATATCTAGTGGGAACAAATTCCAGGGTTTTCTATGTGCTGTGTGAATTACCGGTAAGTGCTTTCGTCTGTTCTGATTCTTCCAGTATTCAGTTTTATTGGAGAGAGGGAGGAAACCTTTCTATTCACTTTCTCTACACCATGTGTACAATTTTATACACATATATAAATATTCCCTCTTACTCACTTTTTTCCTAAACAAAAGAAGGCCCAAATGTTAGGCTAACGTTTCTTCATAGGAAGGTAGCCTTGTTCAGCAACAGAGATTCCTCTCTGCTTCTCATGCAAGGAAAAGAAGAGCTCCATCTATATCATGATGAGAGCCACAAATATACTGGAAGGCTCAGGACTGCAATCAGTAGCTGAAGTTCTGTATCCTTACATATAGACTTCAAGGGTGCTAAGCACGTGGTAGAGGATTGCAGTCCATAGGCAAAGCACAAGCACAGATATATGGAATTGCAATAATACATAATACTGCACACATTCATTGCAAGAAGTCTCCCAGATCACGTGTGTGATCTCTTCCTTCAAAACCATACATAGCCCACTTTTGAAAAGATGACATTAGGGCAAACTTCTAGTTCCTATACCATATCTCAGGCGCATCCAATGTGGCACCCTCCAGATGGCAAACTCTAATCATACGCAACCAAGCATGGCCAATAGTCAGGGATGATAGGAGTTGTAGTTCCCAACATCTGAACTACTTCAACCGTATAAGGGTTTTCACAGAAGACCCAGATAATACCTAATAAGTTACTAATGATCACACAGTGCTAACATCTGTAGAACTGCCAGTCCAACCTGACCAATATACTTTTTTTAAAAAATAAAAATGTAAAGTTGTTCATGCTTCACCATTTGGAGTGGGTGGATGATCATATTTGGAAATTTTACTTTTTGCTAATTTGAACATGGGCGTAATACAAAGACCTTAGTGAATGTCAAAAAGTTGCAACACCCACTCATTAAAAGCAAATGAAGCAACAACTAAACCATAGTTATGACTCATACAGGATACACTAACCTAAAAATGCAATAGCAAGTAAACTTTTTTAATGGGTCTCTCATTCGCAAAGCTTACTTTGCATTTTCTTAGCAATATGAACAGAAAATAAATTATTATTTGTGCCCAAAATCTAGTTTCCTTCCACTATTTCTAGCACTTTCTTACACAGATCTGCAATTATTTTGAAACAGAAACTGGAGAACAGGATCATATGTGTATACCTCATATAAGGGAATACGTCCAAGGGAAAGTTATCTTAAAAATAAAGTAACATAGCAATATTAGAAGTATTCTGCCCTCAAATAACATATTCAATCAACAGAGAGAACGAAGAGCAGCTGAATAGCAACTGCTAATACAATTTTGCAGTCCCACCATGAATTCACTCATGGTTGATGACTTCCAGCTGAATTAAGCACAACAAATCTATATTTATTTATTTGCAATCTTTATATGCTGCCCTACATACAACAACAGTACTCTTGGAAACTTAACACATGACAACAACAACAAAGAGCCTAATAATACATTCAAAACAGTCCATTCAAAACAGAGAGAAGAGAAATAAAACCGCAGAACCAGACCACTTTAAAGCAGAGCAGAGGAATAAAAACACATTAAGAGCAAAACAATCTTAAATCCACAACGGTTTAAAATGCCTGGGAAAATAAACTAAGGTGCCAAAAAAGAAATTACAGGAAGCACCAGGAGAGCCTGTCTCGGGGTGGTAACCATACCACTACTGGAGAACCATTTTTCTTGTAGCTACTATACCTCACCTTACAAAGTAGTGGGGGCAGAGATTATGATCTCAAGGTTTAGGTCAGTACCTGTGTGAAGTGGCAATCTTTGAAACAATGGTAGCGCACTGTGAAGGGCTCTTAAAAGATCAGAATCACCACTTTGAATTGAATTCAGAAACTGACAGGGATGAAGTCCTCAATATGAGGTGGGGTTCTCCCCCCACTCCTATTTGTTTTATAGGCTCAAAGATCCCTTAGTTTTTTAAGTAGGAAACACAACTTCGCATAATGCTTTACACACATTTCAGCAGCATGTTACAATCATAGGGTACAGAAAATGCTCACCTGAGGGTCCGTAACTCCCAAGAGATATGCACTGTCATCTGCCATTCCGAGAACTGAAACAATTAACCATATATTGCAAGTCAATGCATAGTTACAACAGCTACTGAGTCCATAAAGTCATCCAATAAAGTCAAACCAAAATCTCTAAGGAAAATAATCTGACTATCTGAGATACAAAATGTTTCAGATACTATTTTATACTGTACTATTTTTAAAGTTTTAGAAAGGATGACATCTCTATATCAAGTTCAGTCCTTTATTGTTATAATAATCAGGGATGAAGTTGATTGAATTTTTTTTTTGGAAATGTTTCTAAATAAACCAGCTCCGAAGTGATTCACACAACCGATCTGGCAAGCTGGAAACTGGGGTGTCATTCTCCTAATGCCTGCAGAACTCATGCTGCTCAACTGTTTTATAATTTTATTTACATAATGTTCATTTATTTATATAAATAAAATACATTTATTTATATAATGGGGTTTGTTTGTTTTGCTTAAAAAAGGTCTGAAGACATTGTACGATCAACTTTTTAAAAAACAAAAACGGTGGGCTGCTTGTCTTCAGAAAAGGCAACGTGAGGGTAAGCAGAGCTTTGTTTTTTGTATGATCACCAATACCAGTAATTTAGTAGGCATATGTGAAGCATCATTCATCAGTTAGTTCAGACATCTTGTAAAGACAAATCGTTTTGCATGTTTCCCCCCCTGTCCCATAAGAGTGGACCCTGTTATTACTAGATTTATGGGGGTGCTTTACTAGTTTTAAGTTTCTATTTTTGTGCAGAGATTTAAAATATCCAGGGGTTTAGAAATGCTTTTAAATAAACAAATAATCAACCACCATATTTTGAAGCTTTATTCTTCCTCCTATTCCCGCCCTCCCCTTCCCCGCCCAAACTTTCATTACTGTAGTTGGAATACTGGAGAGGTAGAGGTTTCATACATCCCTAGCAACATTCCCTTTTTAGCAAAATATCAGCTGACCAGGAATGCATGATGCAAGCTAGTTAGCTGAGGTATAACAAAAGCATCACTAAATTTTCTTCCTCTTTCCCGTATGACTTATGAGCTAAGGGGACCCTCCTCTTAACTATATTGGCAATTGCCTAGAGAAACCTGTAAAGCAAGGTTCGCAGCTCCTTTGCAAAACAGATTTACCAATAATCTCTCTCCCCCCCCCCCTTTACTCGGGGCTTTCTTTTGTGTGTGATAGTACTCACTGGTACTTTTTTTATGGCCATGTCAGGCATTTTCTGCTGGAACCCATGGTGCTTTTATCAATATATCAGTACTGGAACCTCATTTTTGATAATGATGATGATGATGAAGGAGGAACTCACAGCCCTTTTAGCTTCTATTAAGCATGTATGATATGAGGAAACTATATTTGAATGTATCAAATGTGACTCAGAAAAAGGAGGGTTTGGCTGTTACTGGATTTTCCAATGACAGCTACTTAGAAACAGACTTTTGCTTGCTATGGTAAATGTGATCTGAAATACATAACTGAACTTTGCACCATACATATCTGACCTGTGCATTGTTTTATTTATATTGGTTGATGCAAAACAAAATGATGCAAAAGGTCACATCTACACCATGCTTTTAAAGGAAGTGTAGTTTATCTCTCACAGAGCTACAATTCCCAGCAACCTTAGCAAATTACAATGTCAAACATTCTGGGGAACCCATGCACTTTAAATGTGCTTTAAAAGTATAGTGTCTGGTTGACCTCAAACATTAGTAAAAGTTTAAGGTGAACTTATATTACCAAAAGTTACCACTTCTTGTTAGAAGGGAAGGGTTCTTTTAAAATATTTTATTTTCAATTCTTTAGAATCAACACAGCATTAAAAAACAAATAAATATGCCCTCACAGATTCATATTTCCTGTCACCAATCCACCAGAGCTGATAATACTGATTAAACCTTGCCGAACTGTATCACAACCTTTGTCTATCAAATAAACCCAGACCACAATCCAGCATACCACTAACTGTGCAAACCCACTCACTTTTATTTCATCTCTGGGCTGTACTCAGGGCACAGTGAATTAACAGTGAGCAGTACTCTTAAATGCAGACAGGGATCAAACTTCTTCCTCCTCTGGCATTCAATAAAACTCTGAGGTAGGCATGTTTTTAGAGCCCTGCCAGGTGTGGGTGGGTGCTATAACCCAATTACATTACAAACACCTGTGTGAAGCCTGAATCAATAGTTAACATAAAACACAGGCCACTACCTCAACCAAACCACTAACTGCTTTGCAAACCTAAGGCTACCACAATCAGTTTAGGTGGCTAATGCTGAGGGAGAATTTTAATATTCCACAGGGCATATGCAAAATTCCTTCATATCCAGGAGGAAAGTAACAGGACTCCCACAGTGTTATCACATGCAAAGAAAATCCCCCCCAGCTAACAACAAAGGCATGCAAGCTGCAGTTTCATGCATTTGTCGATGATTCACAGCACCAGATTAAATGACTAAAATAGCCTTATATTTTCAAATAAGGATATTTCACAGTGCAAACAAGCAAACCTATCAAAAGGTTGTTGAGTATGTATTTCTTTACATTTCATATTCAAGTTTTCATCATTTCAGAAGTGCTAAACTCGGACTGCGCTGCAATCCACCCTCCAGCTACTTGTGGGAAAACCATTAATCTATGAAAGAAGCTTCCTTGGTTCTCCCCAAATTCTCAAGGCAATTGAGAATTTATTTAGAATTTTGGTCAGTGCAGGGTTTTGAGTTATCCTTGCATGGATTAATGTAGATTTCCTGGCTGCTCATTCTTCCTGGACTGAAAAAACCCAATAGGGGGAGTTACCAAATGATGCCTTGCCCTGGATTTTTTTAATTTGAAGTGTCAGCACCCAGGAAGACTGCAGATAGTTCACTGGCAAAATGATATGTAGAATGAAAAATGGGACACTCACAGAAACCCCCATGGCCACCTCAAAAGTAAGGTGAGCGCATCTATGACCCTACATCTGACCCATGATTATTTAATTGTATTTTTCTCTTGCTTTTGATAATTCTTAAAAATATTTTATTTTCTCCATTTCTCACAGAGAGGGGGAAGCAGGAGAAAGTTTTGGTGCAACACTATTCTAGAAACTGACTGAAGCAGAAGAAGGCAAATGTAGCATGAAGTACTTTGCCTCTTTATTATCCAGTGCTTGTAGGTATCGTCATGCAAACCTCTTGCCCTCTGTGGAACAGCTGTGGCCTAGACTTTATGCATAATCTATGAGAGACTAGTGGCTGCATGGTCCTAACTTTTGTCCCACCCCCCACCCCTTATTCTATTATTCTCTCAGAACTTTGTTAATATACTGAAATCCTGAGTGCTCTTCATTCCTCCAGCCCTGAATAGCAAGACATTGAATATAGCTGATTACCTTTAGGCAGTCTCCTAAAGTTCTGGCCTGCAAGTTTCTGTGCAATACTGAGGTTCCCTATCCAGTGGATATGATCTCCAATGATCCAAGGCTATTCTGACATATTTCCCAACGCTAATTCACATACAGCCCCATAAACCTCAAGAATTAAGCTATCTGAAGTCTAGTAATTTGGCTCCTTTACAAACATTCAGTTACTAAGTCATTAAAGTAGTTGATAAACAATGGAAGTCCAGCAAAAGATAATCTATCGTGCTCAGACTTTTATCGTGACCATACTGGATCTATAAAACAACATTTGGCATATTAGACCTAGCCCCTTTTCTTGTTCAAGTACAGCAAATAAAAATATGAGACAAAGTTCAGAAAGCCTAACAGATTACAAAAGTGCACAAATGTTCACTAAGCGCTATGTGTATTATTCATTCCCAATGTGACATTCACTGTAACCTCTAGCCCAGAGAGGGCTAGATTTGGAACAAAGATGGGTGGTTCACCCCTGAGATTCAATATTATATTTTAATGCTAAAAACAAGTAACACTGGTTTTATTTCTTGTTGAGCAATCTTTTTATTTATTACAGACCTGTGCTGAACGAAAGGAACTGTTCTGGAAACTTTGCTAATGCCATCTTGCTAGTCAAGATAACCCCACAATTAACTGGTAGTGGTTGTAGTAATAAATTCATATACGCTTATACTCACTTGCCTTATCTGTGGGGCTTGGGGTGCTGGGTTCTGAGCCCAGAAAGGGGAACTGTCTGTAAGGTTTGGGTATTTGTCATCTATGCCCTCATCTAGTCAGATAAATGACACGTGCTGCTTTGCTGTATAAAGAACACATAAACATTTGCTTAGGCATGGGCAAGCCATCTCCTTGCTGCAGAGTCCGTCCTGCATCTGCAAAGGTTAGGAGAATTGGCAGGCTGATTTGCTGTATGTCTACACCTTCTTTAATAAAGCACTGCAACTGATCGCTTTGGCATGTTTGGCATCCTTTGGTATACCTGCACCCAACTACTCCAAGCCCTCCTTTGGGCCACCGGATCAAGACAAGATTTGTAAAAAAAAAAACCCTGTATAGGAGTTTGTGCATCTTTTTTCACCCCAAGCTATAAAATGGCCTGGTTCACCTGCAACAAAGTGCTGAGTCCATCAAAGACTTGCACCAACTTTGCTTTTCATCAGGATCCAGCACAGTCACACTAACCCAGGCATAGGCAAACTCGGCCCTCCAGATGTTTTGGGACTACAACTCCCATCATCCCTAGCTAACAGGACCAGTGGTCAGGGATGATGGGAATTGTAGTCTCAAAACATCTGGAGGGCCGAGTTTGCCTATGCCTGCACTAACCTATGGTTTATCTTAGTATGAACTCTGTCTGGGCACTTAAACCTCTGTCAATTGCTAAGTTTTGTGTTGTTGTTGTTTTGAAAAAAGAAACACTCTGGCACATTTCACTAGCTGGGACAAAACAGCACCCCACATATAAAATTCAGTTGGCTTTCTTGGGATACTTGGGTGTTTGTTCTGCAAAGAAGGAAAACTGTAAATGGCTGAAATTGGGGACATGGTTTACAAGAAATGCTTCATGAGAATTCCACTATAGGTCTACATCTGTGTAAATCCTACAATGAAAAGTGCACCTGGAGTAGGTTTGCCATACAACAGGAATTTTCCAGACATATCTGGAATACTGCAGTCAGAAACAGTTTCTGGGAGAAAATTGGCAGAATGTCTGGGAAAATCTGGACGTATGACGACCCATGTTGGCAAGGTCGTTTTTGCCAATTTCTCTTAAAAATAGCTTAAACCACATCTTATGTGTCTGTATTGTTACTTTTTGAAATATAGCAACTCTAACCCGGAGGGGAATTTTACACCTGAATGCCTGGGTTAGAGAATGAGAGAGGAATGAAATAAAACTTATGAATGGAGGTAACTCCAATTCTGTTCCGGAAAAAGCAAATTCTGGAGCAGGTTTCCTCAACCTCAGCCCTCCAGATGTTTTGAGACTACAATTCCCATCATCCCTGACCACTGGTCCTACTAGCTAGGGATCATGGGAGTTGTAGGCCAAAAACATCTGGGGGGCCGAGGTTGAGGACGCCTGTTCTGGAGCATTGCAGGAATTGTTTCAGCCTGTGTATCAGACAGTGCCAGTTATAAGAAGGGCAAACTTCTCATATAGTATTCATTTTAAAAACCCATGCAGATGATGCAAATAAAAGCATTTTGTGCAAATATTTGCTTATTTACATAATTTATTCTCCTCCTGCTCTGTTAGTCATTTGGGAAGAGAATTAGGCAGAGCACCAAAGACTTGTTCTGGGGAAATCCTGCACGCTGAAATCCAGCCACCTGCACTTCCCAGCTCCTAAGATTACACAAGGCACTGAATGACGAGCACAGCTTCAAAGGCTTTTAGTGGTTAGAACTACCCACTATTAGGATGGTGACTTTTTCATCCAATACCACAGTCTAAACTTACATACAGCACAGTCACAAAACTGTGGGGAAAATCCAGTAATTCAGTTTGCATGCAGAAAACAACAACAATATACAGTTGTTATGAGACTGTGCTTTCTGGAATGCAGTATTTGCTAGGTGGCTTTTCTGCACACATATCGGCACTGAAACATTAAGTACAAAAAGCAATTGGAAAGACCATTAAGAAATCAGGAATTGCTTAATATAGTAATTTCTGGGTGTAAATAATGGTTATATCACCATCTAATGGAGCAAGAAAAGGAAATGGGAGTAGGTATCACTATGAAACTATCCTTCCTAAATTATATTAATTGCCTGTAATACATGTTGTGTGATAAAATGCTGATATAAGCATAACCTACCATAGTTTAAACAGTGTTGCAGACACTGGGTGAAACAACTTCTTAATATCTCATGAACAGCAAGTAAAAAAAAGAGAGAGATTCAGTGTATCTTTTTTGTGCAACTTTAAAGATTAGAATGTATATCAAGGAAGTCATAAAATGTAACACTAATTGAAAGCTGAAAGACGTTTAGATTACTGTATCTTTAATAAAAGTATTTCAACACTCCCTTAAAACAGAAACAACCCTAAGGTGTGTAACACTCACAGCAATTGGGAATTGCATTTAAGAAGTTTTGTTTGCAAATGAGGCATGTATGCAAAGAGGACATAATAGAAAGAGAAACTTGAGTTTGTTCACCTGAGAATTTACCTGTTGTAAGATTGGGAAGGCAGTCTCCCATTTCAAAAATGAATCCCCATACAATATTGGGGGAAAGCCATAGCTCAGAGGTACAGTACATACTTTGCATGGAAAAAGGTGTCAGGTTCAAACTCTGGTATCTCCAGGTAAGTTTGGAAGAGACTCCTTCAAGCCGGAAATCCCTGGGAGCTGCTGTCAACTGGTGTCAACTATACTGAGTGGCCTGACTTGCTAGCGAGGCAGCTTCCTATGTTCTTATTAAAATAATGCAGTCTAAAATCACGTAGAACATAGGGAAGGGAAGACTTTATGCACCCAGTTCTCAATCAAAACCATTCACTTCATGTTTTGCAAAACTTCCCAAGAGAATCACGTGGTTTTAGAGTTGCTCGGGCTTCCCTAAGCCAAAGAATGCCGAAACATTAAAATCCATGCAAAAAGAAAAATGAATTATTCCCAGTTCCATGAAAGAAACCTCAGCCTGTATAGAAGAAGTGATTATCCAATCACTTAAAGCTAAACAAATTCTGCCCAGAATTGCTCTTGCTGGGTTAAAGGGAAATGGCCATAATTGTGCCAAGCATACCGCAAAAGATTATCTACGGAGGGGGTAAAATGCTTTCAAGGGACAATAACTAGTTCTTCAGCTCAATACTTTTTTCCTGGCAGTTACTTATCTATGAGTCAATAAAACAAAACAAGTTATGGCAGGGATAAACGTGCTAATGCCTCTTCAAATACAACCAAATAATAAGCATTTGTGATATCACATTTCAGATGTGATTTCACATTATTTGTGAATGCAACCATGATTATTTGTTCAGCAAAACATGAGCTGTCTCACCAGTGAACTGACATACCACTTTTTGTTTCTCCAAATCTTGGCTTGTTTTAAGCTGCTCTTACCCCATGTCTCTGTAGCTTGGTGACCATCTGGGGTGGGGTGGTCAAGTAAACTGTGGTTAAGCAAGGCTGTTGGTTTCAGATATAACACCATACCACAGTTGAAACAACCCATGGGTCATAAGCCAAGAAGAAACCATGGTTTCATATTGTGGTTTGTTGCCCAGAAATAAGCCATAGTTTGTCTGCTGAGGTGGAGCCACATTTCAACAAAATGAACCATAGTTTAGCATTATGTGTGAAACTGATCCTTGCCTCAATAATCACTACAAGGTCAAATCAGTATTATTATTTTCCACACTGCAGATGAGCACACAGCTATCTGCATGCATCCCTGCTGGTACTTAACTGGCATTACAGAAGCAACAAATTAGAAGGCAGGAACAAACACAAAAGAAAATGCCTGTAATGAATGGGAAAGCCCAAGCTTGCTCTTCAGTATACAAATTCAAGTATGTGTGGGTGTGGACTACTCCAGTCTAATTTGAATAGAGAAATGGTTGATTAATAGCTAAAAAATGCTCAAATGTGGACAAGTCTATAGTCCCATGTTGCATTAAGCACTCTTGAGCTTCTCTCCTGTTATTTCTCTGCATGTTGTTAATACAGAACTGGAAGTGCAAAGGTATGTTTTGGAGCTGTCTATAATACCTACATTCTATACTCTATCCAATGAAGCTCATCCCATCCTTCTGCAAAGGAACACCTACAACAGATGCTGTGCTCAGGGCACTTCTTGATATTTTTACAGATGGGATTGAATGCATGACAGCAAATTCATGTTTGTACAATTAATATGGATTTGGGCTCTTGCACAACAAACCTGCTTAAAGAAAATCAGTACTTTTTGCAGCAAGGAAAGTGATGGGGAAATGTGCTGGAAAGTGTGGGATAGCGATTCCTCAGCATGTCTTCATATAACCTCCCTGCAAGCAGTTCCAAATGAATGCTCAATAAACTGCTGGCTTCATAGAACCTCCCAGGAAACTTTGTGAATGTTCAATAAGCTGGGCTTATTGAAAGGAGGATAGAGAAAAGAGTATTGCAAAGCCTAGAGCTTACAGTGGCAAAAGCTCTATGTACCATATAACGGGGGAGGCCTGTCCTGTTTTGTTGCCAGAGGCAAAACTGGAAAGTGCTGTCCCTCCTGCCCAAGCAGTGCTTACTGGGATCATGTGGTGGCAGCTTCTGGCAAGATCTCATGAGATCTTGCAGAGATTTCGCAAGATATTTTGCGAGCTCCATGAGATCTTGCTGAAAACAGCTGCAGCCCCCACAGCCACACGACCCTCAAAGAATTCCACTGCCCAAAGTTGGCTGCTTCACTCCACCTCATGGGCAGGCTGGCCCTATTTCTAACCATTAGTATCGTATTTTGCACATGAGGCAATGTGTAGCTTCTTAAACTCCTACACTTAAAATGGATAATTTATCAAATGTTTGTCAAATCTACTACCACAGTGTTAGACTAGAAAAAGTGCACATGTGCACAAACAAAAGTTCAGATACAACATGGTGTATGTATAACATCATCATACTTGGTGGGTTACTGCATAATGAAGAGGCAAAAGATCATTGGATATGTTGACTGCAGGGGCTGGATATTAACTGGATATGTATACAACCTTCCAGAAGCCACAGTGCTGATAAGCACGTAAGGGTATTTGGTATAAGGAGAATTTTCTACCTAGATACCAGTATCAGCAGTGGCCAGCTAGGTGTTCCAAGGAAACCTGCAAACAGGGCATGAAGGCATCTGTGTTGCCCCATTATTTCCCCACAAACCACCTAGTATGTACAATGCACCCTCACGTTTAAAATGCATGACACAGATTCATAGAGGATAGGCCTATCAATGGCTATTAACCATTATAAGTAATGTATGGAGGCAGAATACATTGAAGGGCGAGGCCTTGAGGACTAGAAACTAAGGAAGGCCACACATTCATACTTTGCTTGTGAGACTTAGAGAAGTATCTTACTGGCTGCTTTTTTAAAAAATAAGATGTTGTGCCTTGGTTTACCCTTGCAACACTGTTCTAATGTGTCCATAATAAACCATGAATGCACCTTGTTTATTTCACTGTTCATACATAACTAAGGCAGGATGCTCCAGCTGGCGTTGTGCTTATGCAGTAAAGGTAAATCATGGCAGTGCAATGTACCCAGGGCACTATGTACCATTTCCTGAGTGGAATGCTACAATGAGTGAAGAGGCCTTTATAAACAGCTCCATCCCATATGCTCCTGCAAATTAGGGTTGTAAAACAAAATACTCTAGATGCCAAGTAGAAGAATGAGTTAAGCAGTTAAGATCTTGGCACAAGTCTTACGTCACATAACAGTAACAGCTCCACACTGTTTGTTTTACTCTTCAGCTTTAAAAAAGAAGAAAATCCATTTTAGGATTAGGCTGTGGGTTTCTTTTTAGGAAGGGCAGAAAGGTGTTGTTAAAAAACCACATCACTGCAAAGCAATAATCTGTGTCTAAGGTTAGCAAACACTTTATTCTACGGTTTTTATCTGGCTTGTAGATGACTGAAGCTCAGGATGGGGATGAAATTCAATTCACTTTGCATTTAAAGGTGACCCTATCCAATCTGCACTTTCTAAAATAATATGCAAACTGAAACACAACCATCCTTTGAAAATCATGCAGCTCCACGTTTTGCAGTGCTGTTCTCAAACCAAGTAATGAGTACAAAAATGCACAAACTAGGGTTCATATGAATGCATATATTAATCAAAATAACATACACAAATTATGGGACATTGATTGCAAAAAAATGTGCATATTAGATAAAAACTACAAACATAAATTCACACAAAAATACTGAATTTTCATTGGAAAAATGAGAAACTGAAAGAAACCAGAAACTGACTGATTCACTCATCCCTAGACTGAACCTTGCAGTCTGCTTCTTACTTCTAGAAGAGATTTAAGAAGTATCAACAGAAGGCTTTTATTAACCAAAATTATACTGCCTGCTAATAGTGAGCAAACAGAAATGGGGAAATTCTACAATTGCATAACATTTCATGTGAAAGTTAACAGAATCTGCCACTAATAATTAGGGTTGTTTATTTTTACTGAGCATCCTTACTCAGGAAAAATACATGGATGCTTTAGTTGAGATTCCTGAATGGCAAGGGGTTGGACTAGATGACCCTCAAGGTCCTTTCCAACTCTACCATTCTATCATAGCTGTCAATGTTTCCCTTTTTTAAAGGGAAATTCCCTTATTCCGAATAGGATTCCTCGCAAGAAAAGGGAAAAGTTGACAGCTATGCATTCTATGATTATATGATTTTACTGAAAGGCAGCTAAAAACACCTGTAGAACTCAATCTTGCCAATTCTGCAGGGAGCAGCTGAAGAGGAAGGAAAGTGAAGAATTCGCTACATTGATAAGGTCTGCATATAATGAAAAAACAAACAAACCTGCTATTAGAAGCAACAAATTTTCATGGGGCAAAGTGCTACACTGTAATACACCTTTCTTCCTAAGAAAATTACTGAGTCACAACCTAACATCCCCTCCCTTCCCTTGAAAAAGGCCTTATTCTGAAGAAATTCAGCTTATTTCTGAGGAAATTCAACCTGCATGTTCATAAGTGAGTCATTTAGAAAACCCACTTTCTCTAGCCCAAAGTCCAGCTCTTCTTTTCTGTGACAAAAGCATTCCCGTGGTGAGTCGCAACAAAATGTCTAGAAATCTAATAATAATCTGTGTATAGTAAAATCTATTTCCCCTGCACCTGCATCATCTTGGTTTTCAATTTGTGCATGAATGGCACAAGTTAAAATTGGAACTGAAATAATTAAACCAAAACAATCAAGCAACACACAGTCTAGGTACTGAAAACAAAAGGATCTCAAACAACTCCCTGTGTTTACATTTCACAGAAAATCACACACACATCAGCCATTGGTGCTTCATTGGCTCTACGAACACACGTTGCAAGCACTCCTACCCACTAGTGATTAATTCTTAATGTGAAAGTTGTTGGGACTCAAGTCCATCATAGCCTTGGAAGAGAAATGCCGTATTTTTCGCTCTATAACACGCACCTGACCATAACACACACGTAGTTTTTAGAGGAGGAAAACAAGAAAAAAATATTCTAAACGAAACAGTGGATGTATGATTTTTGTGGTTCATGCTGTGGCCACAGACATGTGATCTGACGGTGAGTTTGGGGTAGCCCAATGCAAAAATCCTGAGGATCCATGTGGATCCATGCTTTGTAACCACGTTTTTGCACCATTGCGGCCCCATGAAACAGTGGGTGCGTGTGTTTTTTGGTGCAGGCTGTAGCCATGGATATGCTATGTGATCTGATGGTGAATTTGGGGTGACCTAGTGCAAAAATCCTGAGGATCCATGTGGATCCGTGCTTTGTAACCACGTTTTAAGTGGGGAGGGAAGGAAAAGAACTCAAGGGACAAGGAGCACGCGTGGGGTGTGTGGAGAAGGATGCTGCTAATAATGCAAGAGAGGCTCCTCTCCGGCTTTGCTCCTTTAGAACAAGCAGGCTCTGCGTCTCTCCCTCCTCCCCGGCAAGGAAACCATGATAGTAACCACTCTGAGACAAATCAATAAAAATTGCGACCAACACTCTCCCCCAACAAGCGCAGTGAGGTCAAAACACACACACACGCAGAGAGAGAACTGGCCCTAAAGTCACAGGGCGCTGGAAGTCGCAGGGGCGCTGGGGGAGTGAACGGGAAGCAAGAGAAGGAGAAGGAGCCCTCTCTCACACACAGAGAGACACACAGAGTGTCAATTCTAAAGTCGGAGGGAGAGCGCAGGGAGAGTGAACGGGAAGCAGGAGGAGGAGAAGGAGCCCTCTCTCTCACACACACAGACACACAGAGTGTCAATTCTAAAGTCGGAGGGAGAGGGCAGGAAGAGTGAACGGGAAGCAGGAGGAGGAGAACGATAGCTCAAGCACACACACACACAGCCCCTACAGTGGCTAATCCAAAATCGGACAGCAAAAAACTGCAGGCAGGGACAGAGAGCACGGGGTTGTTTTAAAGCAGCCAACCCTGCTCTGCTTCTCTCCCTCCTCCCGGCTAGGCTGGCTGAAAAGCTTTGCTGCTACTTAGCAGCTCAGTGGGGAGGAGAGAGGAACATAGAGGACGGGGTTGTTTTAAAGCAGCCAAGCCCGCTCTGCTTCTCTCCCTCCTCCCCAGCTCGGCTCGCTGACAGGAGCCGCTTACACCCGCTTTGCTGTTTCAAAGCGAGCCACGGACTGCTCACAACTGCAGCAGATTCCCCCGCCATCTGTAGGCATTCGCTCCATAACACGCACAGACATTTCCCCTTACTTTCTAGGAGGAAAAATCTGCGTGTTATGGAGCGAAATTTACGGTACCTTCTTCATTCCACCTAATAAGCTGCACTCTGCACATGCAGAAATCTTATTAACATATTCCAATGCAAAACTTTGGTGCTGAAAGAGATCCTAGGCTCATATCCTGGTGGGTACTGTTGCCTTCTCCCCTCCCACTGTTCCACGTTCAGATATGTCTGAGAACAGATCACTGGGTGGCAAGTGGGGGGCAAACAGGGGCAGCTGAACTCAGCCTTACATATGGGAGATACAGTGGTACCTCGCAAGACAAATGCCTCGCAAGACGAAAAACGCGCAAGACGAAAGAGTTTTCGGTTTTTTGTGTTGTTCCGCAAGATGAATTTCCCTATGGGCTTGCTTCGCAAGACAAAATGTCTTGCGAGTTCTTGCGAGTTTGTTTCCTTTTTCTTAAAGCCGCTAAGCCGTTAATAGCCGCTAAGCCGCTAATAGCCGCTAATAGCTGTGCTTCGCAAGATGAAAAAACCGCAAGACGAAGAGACTCACGGAACGGATTAATTTTGCCTTGCGAGGCACCACTGTACCATATCAACATTGAGAAACATTACACACCCAAGTGAAGAAAAAGCAACATACATAGAGGATGGCAGAGGATGCAGTGGGGAAGGTAACAAACTCAGTGGCCTCTCCAGAATGGTATTTTTAGCAGATGCATTCTGCAATATGTCACTGATGCAATAATAGTGTGTCAGTGGTGGGTTTATACCACACATCATTCCACTGTATTAGTTGTTCTGCAATGTTTCTCCAGTGTCACTACATTATTGCCATCTGGAGGCACACTCTTGCTTGCAACAAAAGTGGGAAAACAAAATCGGGACAAAAACGCACACCTGAAATAGAGAATTTCAGCAGAAAGCTATGGGGCATTAACATATTGGCAATGGAAGTAGGGTGTCTGCCCTGAAACTCTTGCAGGAATGAACAGTGTTAAAGACTGACACAATATAAGGTGGCTTCCTGTATTCCTTCCTATGGCTGTTTTAATTTATTGCATGTTTATCCTATCTTTTTCTCGCAAGAGCTAAAGTAATAATAATAATAATAATAATAATAATAATAATAATTTATTATTTATATCCCGCCCATCTGGCTGGGCCTTCCCAGCCACTCTGGGCGGCTTCCATAAAAACCAAAAATACAGTAAAATCACACGTTAAAAACTTCCCTGAACAGGGCTGCCTGAGATACATGGTGAGATACATGGTTCTTCTCCCCCTCATTCCATCCCAACAACCCTGTTAGGTTAGCCCAAGATTCAGTGAATGGCTCAAGGTCACCCAATGATCTTCATGGCCAAGTGGAAACTTGAACCCTGGTCCCCCAAGCCAACACACAATACCACCATACCACACAGGCTCTCTTAGGTTCCTAATATCTGAGCACAAATAACAATGAAAAAAGGAAATATGGAAATCACAACTTTCAGCAGGAAAATCCTGCCCCCTGATCCCAGATTACTGTGAAACAGATAACCTAGTAGTGGAGGGAGGGATGCACTCTGCACATGCTTTAGATCTATTTATTTTAGGAGTATACCTCAATTCAAGGCTGAGCCCTGGCATTGCTGAGTGACTATAAACTTAACTGTGGGGAAAACCAGCTTCATCACAAAAACACACTTTCAATAGCATGAAAGAGACTCACTGAAATATTGTACAAATTCCAGAATGGCAGCAGGGGGTGAGTATATTGCCCCCCCATCTTTTCAGTATGAAATCACCTTTTCTTTTCCTTTCTGCCCCAACGGTAACATTGGAAACTGCCTTTTAATGAATCAGACCATTGGCTCATCTAGATTAGTGCTGCCCACACTGACTGGCAGACATTGATTTCAGACATTGGTCTCTCCAAACCCTACCTGGGAACACTTGCGATTGAACATGGTACCTTCTGCACACAAAACATTCTGCTAAGAAACATTTTTTTGTTTAGCCTACCCAACTGCTGAGAAAGCTGGCGCGAATTTCAATCTCTTGCTATTTCAACTTTTCAAATGTCTTAAATTATTGTTGCGGTTCTTCTTCTTGTTTTATCTTTTTGGCAACCTGCTTTGAGGTCTGTTTGTTCGAGACAATCAGGCAGCGTGCACCTTTTTGTGAAGTTAATAAATGCAAAGAAGATGTTCCACAGTTCTGTTCCCTCCCCTAAGGTCCACAGTAAAAGAGATGCCTTTGCTGCTGTCACCTCGCTCTCCTGACCCAGCAGCAGAGGTCTTGCGTCTGCAACAGCTGTGCTGTGTAGCTAGCAAGTGAGACTGTTCTTGGGACAAAGAGGAAGTGATGAGGGGCGGGGGAGGAAGAGGCTTGCCCGGTTGAACACCAGCCTTGACACCAGTGCCAAAGGCACAGGAAAGCCTTGCCCAAAAAGAAAAAGGGGCAACTCCGAGCTCTGGGTTGGGAGAAGGCCTTGCCATGTGCACCTCTCTCCCAGAGTCCCAGCACCGCTTCCCTGAGCACGAGGGGCGGCGTGTTATGTTCACTTTGCCCAAGAATGAGGAAGTAGAGAGAGCTGTTGAGTACAAGCAGCACGAAGAAGAAGAAAAGTGTAAAATGCAGAACTCCCCTCTACAAATGTAATTCCCCAGAGGGGTCCACCCCAGCTAACCCATAACTCAAAGGGCTTCAGGCCAGCTCTGAAAATGTCCACACCTGGAAACTGGAATCGACTCACCCCTCCTTCCTCCCTTAAATCACTTGCACATGATGACTTGTTGGAAATCAGAATAAAAATAAAAAGGCCGTCTCTCTCCCTGCCGCTCCGCAGGGAAACGGAGAGTCTTATTATGGCACCTGAGGGACAAGCGGGTTTACTGAGGCACAAGTTTCCACAGACTAGCGCCACTTGATCTGTAATAATAATAATAATAATAATAATTTATTATTTATACCCTGCCCATCTGACTGGGCTTCCCCAGCCACTCTGGGCGGCTTCCAAAAAATATTAAAATACTGTAATCCATCAAACATTAAAAGCTTCCCTAAACAGGGCTGCCTTCAGATGTCTTCTAAAAGTCTGGTAGTTGTTTTTGTCTTTGACATCTGGTGGGAGGGCGTTCCACAGGGCGGGTGCCACTACCGAAAAAGCCCTCTGCCTGGTTCCCTGTAACTTGGTCTCATGGAGCAAGGGGACTGCCAGAAGGCCTCAGCCTGGGACCTCAGTGTCCAGGCTGAACAATGGGGGTGGAGACGCTCCTTCAGGTATACTGGACCGAGGCCCTTCTGTCCACACAGAAGCACCTCGAAAACCTCCTCTGCCCACCAGCAGCAGCCTCCTCCTTTCAAATCTGGCCCCGGGGCTCCCACCGCCTGGAAGGGGCCATACTGGACGCCCTCTTCCCCGTCCTGCGTCCCTCTGGTTGCCGCATCCCTAAACATTCCCGCGTGGCAATGGGGAGAGCGAGAGAGAGCGCGCGCGCGCGCGGCAGCGAGCGAGCAGCCGTGTTGTCCCGTGGGAACGCGGCAGCCGCTTCCCGCCTTCCCGCCCCTCCCCTCGGGGCTCACCTCGAGCGGGATTCCGGACGCCGACGTCGCCTCACACTGCGAGGGGAAAGGCGAGGAGGAGCCGGCAGTTCTGAGGGAGAGAGACCCGAGGCGAGCAAGAGGAGTCCCGCTTCACCAGAGCGCCATGTCGCCCCAGCGCGGCGGGGTCGAAGGAGCCTGGCGGTTCCTTGCTGTTGTCGTCGACGAGGAGGAGGGAGAAGTAGTCACTTCGCTGCCCGCGAGGCTGAGAAGGGGGAAAGCAGAGGAAAAGGAAGCCCTGCGCTGCTGCTGCTGCTGTCACGGTCGAGGCTTTTTCCCTCCCCTCCTTTGGCGATGTGGTGTTTTTTTTCTTTCGTCGGCTTCCAGCAGCGCGCACGCCCCTCTCCTCTCTCCCGCCCGCCCGCACACGCTGACAAGACTTTGCACGCGCCCCCGGGCTTGACTCCCGCCTTTCTCGCTGCCTCCCTTCCTGCGCCCGCCCGCCCGCCCCTCCGCCTCCCTCTCACTTCCTAGCTGGAAATTCCCACCGACGTCGTGAGAGTAGTGCGGGTGAAAAAGAAACAGGCGCCCGAGGGAGGGGTGTGTGTGTGTGTGCGCGTGCGCGCGCGGGAAGAAGTGGAGAGCTTGCAGCAACCCGGAGGGCTGGGTTGAGGGCAGGGCAGGGAGGGAGGGAGGCGCCTGAGATGTGCAACTGCACAGCCCGCTGCCATTATTATTATTATTATTATTATTATTATTATTATTATTATTATTATTATTATTATTATTATCGCTTCTTTAGCTTGTTTTCTTTTCAGAGAGGCATCCTAGCTGCTGGGGAAAGGGGCAGTTTTATCACTAGGCAGATCAAAGATGACCACTTCAGGTGGCAGAAGCTGGAATTGGGCTTTTAAATTCACAGCATGATACACGCTGAAAGAAAATTATATGAAAATGATGCACCGTTGGTATTTAGCTCCCAGTAAATTAGCAAAAATGTATAAGGCAGGGTCAATGCAGTGCTTTTTTTCTGGGGGCGTGCAGGGGTACGCATACCCCTAAACATTTTGTGGATCTAAGTTTGGCCTCATTGAGGGGGCAGTATTTCAATATTAATAGGAAAATGAGAGTACCCCTAAACATTTTTTTTAGAAGAAAAAAGAAAGCACTGGTCAGATGTATGTTTGGATTTTTGTTGTGGGGGCAGGCTTTGTTAGGGGGGCAGAGCCTCAGATAGTTATATATTAACACCAAAAAAACCAAATAACTCATAATTGATTTTAGGCGAAAGAAAAGTGTATTTTTACCATTGCACATAAATGGCGAGGAGGTGGAGAGGGTTGGTAGTTTTAAATACCTGGGCACTTACATCTCTGAGGACCTCTCATGGACTGCAAATATTAATATGGTTGTGAGGAAGGTGCAGGGGAGGTTGTATTTCCTGAGAATGCTCAGAGGATTGAATCTATCTCAGCACCTACTTCTGTCCTATTATCATAGTACCATTGAGAGTGTCTTAACCTATAGTATATTATCGTGGTATGGGAGCAGCTCTGGAATGGATAAAAAAGCCTTACAGAGAATAATTAAAATTGCCCAGAATGTTATTGGGCTCCAACTACCAACCCTGGATGAGATCTTCACGTCTCGCAGCTTGAAGAAGTCACACAATATCCTGAGAGATCCCACCCATCCTGCTCACAACCTCTTTGAACTGTTGCCTTCGGGCAGAAGATACAGGACAATGAAAACACGAACCACACGCCTTCTGAATAGTTTCTATCCAAGAGCTCTGATTGCACTAAACAATGATCTCAGGGCCAGTTGTAAGAAATAGCAAGCAGTGAGTAGTAAGGAATGAGATAGGTTTTAGGTTATGCTATGCTTCTAATAGGTTGTGTTATATTCTGGATTATGTATGTTTTAATAGATTATGTCTGAATAGGGTGAGAGTGTTGGAGATACGTGCAAATGTGTATGTGAATCCGGTCTTGGGTGTTTGATTTTCGTTGTTGTGTGTACTGTGTATATACGGACAATGACAATAAATTTATCTAATTTTTATTGATTTTATTGACTTGAGGGGGTAGCTGCCCCCCTGCCCCCATTGGCTACACCCATGGCCCAAGTGCTTAAATATGGCAAAATTTGCAACAAACATCTAAAGCACTCTCATGCCACTTTAACAGTCATGACCAGAGACGGACCTAGGCCCCCTTGCACTATAGGAGCCAACTCCTAGGGGTTCTTCAGCACGCCTATAATTTTTTTGAGGGGGCCCCCTCCTCCCCCCCCAAGCTGATGGGCATTGTCATTCAAATGGGGTATGTGTTCCACATCATGTGATCAATCATGCAGGGTGGGACTTATCTCCCCCCCCCCCATTTTTTCAAGTTGGCACCTCTGCCTTGCACTCTTGGCAAAGAAATTATTGGTACCCCCTCTCACCATCTCCAGATTCAGTGGGCCTTACAGCCAGGAAAGTGGATACACGGGTAAAGGGACCCCTGACCATTAGGTCCAGTCATGACCGACTCTGGGGTTGCGGCGCTCATCTCGCTTTATTGGCTGAGGGAGCCAGTGTACAGCTAGCATGTGGCTAGCATGACTAAGCCGCTTCTGGAGAACCAGAGCAGTGCACGAAAATGCCGTTTACCTTCCCGCCGAAGCGGTACCTATTTATCTACTTGCACTTTGACGTGCTTTCGAACTGCTAGGTTTGCAGGAGCAGGGACCGAACAATGGAAGCTCACCCCATCACGGGGATTCGAACCGTGACCTTCTGATCCGCAAGTCCTAGGCTCTGTGGTTTAACCCACAGCACCACCGCGACGGCAGGGACTTCTGACTCACTTGCCTTTCCTTACCTCTGACAAGGTGCCAGCAAAAAGACACTAACTTGGAGGTTGTGCTCCAGTGCACACTTTACTAAGAAGTAAGCCCTGCTTAAATCAGTGGCCCTTGCTCTCTGGGGTAAACGTGCAGCAGTGTGAGTGCTGGAAATGGATCAAGGTGGTAAAGAAACTGAGGAAGAGCAAATCAGCTGTGCTAAATTAAGAGCTACCCTCCACCTCCCCAGGGCCAAGCAGCAGCATCCTCCCAGGGAGAAAATATACTGGTCCAAAGCCACCCAGTGTACTTCCTAGCTAGGGTGACCAGATGAAAAAGAGGACAAGACTCTTGTACCTTTCATAGTTGTGTAGATTAGGAGTGGAAAATGTGGAATAGCAATTACTTGCTGCAAGTTCTGTCATTTAACTGCCCAGCAAAGATCTACCCACCTTGCAAACTTTGTGCAAACAAATGAGGATGAAAGAAAGATGTGATTTAGCAGTGACCTTTGATCATGATTGATAGGCATGACAGGAGTACCTTACCATATTCCTTTGCTTCTTCTCTTCCATGATTATAAATGTGTGAGTCATGGTGACTTTCTTCACCACCACCCTGCTGACAAGTCTGGAAGAGAGCCTCCCCAGCTTTTCTGGCAAGTTCTTCTAAAAGCAGTTAGCATTGGAACACTAGTAATACTTTGATTAAAGGGGCAGGCGGGACTGAAGAGCAACTGGCGAGTGCTGACATCAGCAAACTTTTCCTCAATCTTGCCAGACTAAATAGTGGGTGGACTGAAGGAAATGATGCCCCTGAGATCATTAGAGTGCTTGAAAATGTGCAATTAATGTTGGCCTTCGTTTGAACAAGACCTCTGCGTAAGGAAGCCTTTTCATACGCCCACACCTAACAGAGGAAATGCAAAGAGCATCTTCCCGTACAAAAGTTTGACTGTATGAAAACCTTTGCCTGTATTAAGCAGCTCGACAATAAAAATAATGACTGCATTGATTTTCTACGCTGGCTCCAGCTGTTGAGGAACCCTCAGCAAAGGGCCCCTTTTGAGCCCCTATTTTGCAGTGCCTCACCGCCGCCACCCCATGCCTCCAATTCAGTGTTTCCCAAACTTGGGTGTCCAGCTGTTTTTGGACTACAACTCCCATCATCCCTAGCTAGCAAGACCAGTGGTCGGGGATGATGGGAATTGTAGTCCAAAAACAGCTGGAGGCCCTAGTTTTGGAAACACTGCTCTAGGATGTCAAGATGTGGTTGAAAATATGCAGGCAACAATTACAGGGAAAAAAACAGAGAGGTAACTGTAAAACAGAAATCTTAAATATACTTACTTGGAAATCAAGGGGACATTCAACTGAGCAGGCATGATTAATATTGTGCTGCAAGATTTCTGTGGTTGGGAGTGGTCCTTCATTGCTTTGCAAAGGCCCTGGCTCTTTCCCATGTCTATAATAAAACCAGAATAAGCCATGCAAAATAGCAAAAGATGTAGATTATATAAAACAATAGAAGTTATGCAAAAAAATTTACACAGGTCACTGAGTTTAGATGCCCACGATGAAGAAGTTTTAGGCAGTTTAGCATGTAATGCACACATCCTCACTGCTACTATCCCACGAAGGTCCCCCTGTTTGTGAGTCATGACTGATTCATTTGCAACTTTTGAAATATATCAGTAGGATGCCACACAGTGGGCTGCTTTTATGATAGTATTTTGGCCACATGCACAATACAATAATACACAATACAATGAGGTTGAAATGCAATGCAGTTAAATCAGCATGTCTCCTTTTCAGAGAAGATGTACATTAATTACAACATCATAAACCAGGACTGTGTACACAACTATACCTTCAAAACACCCCCCCCCCACCCCAAGAATTATGGGCTCTGTGGTTTACTCCTGAGAGATACAATTCCCAATGCCTTTTCTAAACCTAGGAATTCTTTGAGGGAAATAATGTGCTTTAAAGGTATTGTGTGCATGCAGCCAAAGTCACACTCAGCATAGATCTATGGAAATGAAGTGTGTACACCGCTCAGGTTGGAGAACACTTGAATCCCCAAGGAAGCAGATGTATTGGTAATTCTTCATGTCAGCCAAACCACCCATAGTAGCACATGTGATGCTGCATAGCACTGCTTTGCCTCTTCAGTTGGGTGAAACATCAGCAAACCACAGAGCCTAGGACTTGCCGATCAGAAGGTCAGCGGTTTGAATCCCCACAACGGGGTGAGCTCCCATTGCTTGGTCCCTGCTCCTGCCAACCTAGCAGTTCGAAAGCATATCAAAGTGCAAGTAGATAAATAGGGAAGGTAAACAGCGTTTCCATGCACTGCTCTGGTTCACCAGAAGTGGCTTAGTCATGCTGGCCACATGGCTCCCTCGGCCAATAAAGCAAGATGAGCACCACAACCCCAGAGTCGGTCACGACTGGACCTAATGGTCAGGGGTCCCTTTACCTTTTAAGCACTGCAGGAATACAGCTCTGAACAACCAGATATTTCAGTGACCCAGACATTGCCTTTCTATCAACAGATTACAGATCCCACATAAGAACGTGAAGTTTTGGGTCAGGCTAGATGTCCCTTTGAGACCTATGATCCTGTAGTTCTAGAACTGAGGTCGGGCGAAGAGGCAGGCTGCCGAAATGATTAGACCAGTTTCTTTGGGTAAGCCAATAGACCTGGCAAGAGTGCCTAAGGACTCCCTTTACAGACGAACTTAGGAAACTGGATCAGACCATTAATCCATGTAGCTCAGTACTGTCCATGCTGACTGGCAACAGATTTCCAAGCTCCAAGATGGGGGAATTCCTAGTCTGGAGATGCTAGGAATTGAGCCTGGGACCTTCCACATGTAAATCAGATGCTCTACCACCGAGTTATGGTCCTTCCCCTATTTATTATTTAAGCTAGGGGCAAAATGCTGCAACCTGGAGACACTTCTGGAAGTATTGCCAAAGTGGGCAGGTGTTCCTCCTCTCCCTCCCCTAGTGGGAAAAGGTACCGCTGATGTGTTCTGGGTGAAAGAACTCCAGGCTAACAAATTCTACAGACACATAATCAGCGAAAGAAAGACTCTGAAAGCTAACAGCACTTTGGGGTTGGGGCAGCTTTGTCTCCCTTGCAATCAGCAGTGAATCTGGGATATCTGCTGGAGGTAAGCTGCATCTTCTGCTTTGTGCAACTTGTATGTATGCGTAAGCAAGCCCCATATCACAAAATGGAAGTCATCCTCCAGTGATCTCGTTCCAAAGTGATCAGAAACTGAGCTTATAACTGCATGTCTGGTGTTTTCAATGCTTGGAGAATTGGACGGAGTGTAACAATTAGAAGGACTCCACTGAATCAGAGCAAAGGCCTATCTAGTCCAGCATTCTGTTCCCATGGTGACCAACCAGATACCTGTGGGAAACCCACAAACACCACCCTCCTCACTTATGGTCCTTCAGTGACCATACTGCCTCCGATACTGAAGGTAATGCATTTATTTATTTATTTATTTATTTATTTAGTTAGTTAGTTAGTTAGTTAGTTTATATACCACTATAGGGACCGCTTACCAGCGGGAAGGTAAACGGCGTTTCTGTGTGCGGCTCTGGCTCTGGCTCTGGCTCTGGCCAGAGCAGCGATGTCACGCTGGCCACGTGACCCGGAAGTGTCTCCGGACAGCGCTGGCCCCTGGCCTCTTAAGTGAGATGGGCGCACAACCCCAGAGTCTGTCAAGACTGGCCCGTACGGGCAGGGGTACCTTTACCTTTACCTTTATATGTTTTAACAAAAACATCTAAGTGGTTTACAAATCACAGCAGAAAGGAATCAGTAGAAGAGATACAATACAAATTCCACATTCAGAACCCAACAATATTACTACTACTACTACTACTACTACTAACCTCAATTCCACATAATTAAATAGATATATCTTTTTTTTATAATAAATTTTTATTGGGTTTTCACATTTTATATAGACAGCACAAACACAAAAAGACACAAACAAAACATGTATAATTTCAAATATTTGCTTTCTTAACCTCTTCCCCTGACTTCCCCTACCCCCCACTTCATACATCCCACTTCCAGTAGATAGCTCAGCAAGTCCTTACCTCTCATCCTTAAAATATTATTATTGTTATTATTTTTTAACTTAACTCTTCTTATTTAACGAAGTTTATCTTAAACAGATCTCTTATAAACATTTTGCCTTTTTCTAAGGTTGACCCAAGTTCCCTTCCACAGATTCCCCTTTCTTTCATTAAATATTAGTCATACCAACTAAACACAAAAATCATTAAAATTTTCAAAAATCTGCTCTCCCCCCCCTCCCCCGGTTTCAGTCCCCTTCCGCATAAATGTCCACAGAAACGGCTCTTAGCCTGGATTTCTCACATCCGAGGCCTTCAAGTCTCTATCTGTCTCTCTCTGCCAGTTTTGTTGGTAGTCCTTTATGTTGGTCCTCAGGTCTCGAAGGAGCTCTGGTACAATAAAGTCAAAATTGGGGCAAAACCTCCTGCTTTGGAGTACAGTAAGTTCAAAGCTGTTTCCAACCTGCTTTCCGTGTTCAGAAGGGTAGTGCCAGTCGTATTTCTTGTTTCTTTCAAAATCAGATATTCAAAAGGCTCCAAGGGTTCCCTCTTCCATCTCAAGCAAGTTTATAATCCATGAATCTTCTTCTTTATACTCCACAAAAGTAAGCTTCTGGTTGGTACTTTCCACCTGAACTTTTTCCACTCCTTCTTCCCTCACCTCTAATTCTGAAGATATCTCTTCCAGTTCGGCTGCAGAGTTTTTTACTGACAAGTCCTTAACACAGTCAACAGCATTGCTTACTTTAACAATCAAGGTCGATAACTCTTTAGCCATAGCTGTGCTCTGGTCTTGTAACTTTCCCACGAGAAAAAACATTTTTTCCAGCTCTGCCTGTATTTTTCCATCTACAGCCATTGTAGTGTCTCAGAATTCCCCCTAGAGGGATTCTGGTTACTTGGTAATCCTTTTCCAACAGTCCGTTACTTTGTTATTTATTCCTTCTTTATTTCCACCAACTTAAGTTCAAATATAACACATTTAGTCCGCAAAGAGAGAATTTAACAATTTTTTTCCTAATTTTGACAGCTCCTTTGACAGCTCCTTTGACAGCTGTCAAGCTCCTTATTTCTTTTCAACAGGCTCTCACTTGCAGGGCACTCCCGGGTCCGGGGGGGGGGAGGTTTCCAAAAGCTTCTAAAAGTTCTTCTTCTTAACACAATACACCAAACTTCTTATGCCAATCGTGGAATTGATATCTTTTATCTCACAAGGAGGAAAACGATCACTCCACCTTAGTTATCAAATTCTTGCTTTAGATCATCTGTAAAAAGGGGGGGGTGCGGACTTCCTTTTAGCACACCCCCCGGTCGTACCGAATTCAAAGAGAAAAATTTGTTAAGTCCAAATTCCGTTCTACTCACAGGTTGTTTCTTTACGTCCAAATTTTCAAGGAAGAAAGTCAGCGCTCTCCGGTCAGGGCTCGCGGCTTCACTCCACTGAGGTAGCGATCAACTCACAGCGCCACGCCACCCTTCGTACACTCTCCGAAGCCTTTAAAAAGGCTCTTCGTGTGTCGAAGGGGGCGCTTAAGGCGCCCACCGAGTCTCCAAGTCCGCAGGCTTCCACGCCTGCAGTTTCTAAGGGTCCCTGCGTCGCCGTCGCGGCAGGACCCGTCCCCAGTAGAGCCGATTCCCTCCGGAGCTCAGAGGGAATCCGCCATTAACCGATCGCGCTAACCCGGAAGTCCTCAATTAAATAGATATATCTAAACAATGTGCATTAGTTAAACAGCCAAGAACCATCAAAAGAAAATTGTGTTGGTATATGCAGAAATGGCAAAAATGACTGGGTTGCTTAAGAACCAAGAAGACCAAAACTTCAATAAAGAATGGGAAAAATTTATAATTTATCTAGGAGACCACTGTAAGCTGATGGAAACATTAGCAGGATTTTAATAACACTTGTAATGGATTATGCAGTTGAATATGCAGTTGAAAAGGTAAGACCCAGGGAGGTGTGAGTGGGAAGTCAGTTAATTCAGAGAAATATCTAAATATGAATATGTATTTTGCATTGTTATAATTCTACAGTTGTAAAATCAAATAAAAAATATTTAACAACAACAACAAAACAAAATTGTGTTATCACTTTATTTTAATTGACTTTTCCCCAAACTTCTGAAGGCAGAGGTGGGACAACAATGTGACAATGGGGTGGTGGTGAGAGAAGTGAGTGAAGACGAGTCATTTTGACAGTTTTAGATGTCTAAGAATGGATGGGAGGGAAAGAGAAGAATTTAGAGAGGGTGCGAATGAAATCGGTTGTGTGTAAATGGGGTATGTGGTGAGTTAGGGAAGTTCTTAATGACTGATGTTTTAATGTATTTTTAATCTTTTGTTGGAAGCTACCGAGAGTGGCTGGGGAAACCCAGCCAGATGGGCGGGGTAGAAATTTATTATTATTATTATTATTATTATTATTATTATTATTCTCCCACATGCAAAGACAGGCTCTGGCAGATCAAGCAAAAGAGACCAGCAGTGGGTGCAATGGTCAAAAAGGTGGCTTCTGCACGTGCTGTAGAGGGAAATGAGATGGGGATGATCAACCTGGGAAGGTAGCCCTTCTAGGAGAAGGAAAACTCTGACCCTAAACCTCCACTGCCGTGTGGGATATCTTCAAGAGCAGAAAAGGCTAAGGAGAAACCTTTACTGAAAACCAGAGTAGAGTCCATAAGACAGTATGCCTTCTTCTAGCAACTCTGGCAGCCAAACTGGTGCCAGATGTATTGCTCTGTTTTCCTTTGGACCACATCAGCAAGGATGAGAGGGGAATATTGTCCTCTGGGCAGCCGAGGACCTCCAAGCACATTGCCCAGGCTTGTGCACCAGGGAGGTCACTTCAGTGCCGTTAACACAGCAGTTGAACTTCACCCGCAGAGGTGCACCATTGTTTCTTAAGACAGACGGATGCCAACATACTGTCCACAAGGAATTCAGGGCAGCAATACCCCAAGGAAATGGGAGAGGAAGCGCTCACATTTTATCCTTGCAACAACCCTCTGAGGTAAATTCATCAGAGACATAACAACGGTGCCAAGGTTGAAATATTCATGTTGGAATGAATTAAGGCCAACAGTGCAACTCTGTACATGTCCATTGTGAAACAATCCCATTGAGTTCAGTGGGTTTTATTCCCAGGTAAATGGGCATAGAATTGAAGGCAAAAATTCTTGTTGAATCTCCTCCCCTTGGTGTCCTCTTTGTTGCATTCAGCTGTAATTTCCTCAGGGCAGAGACCTGTCTTGCGCAGCTTCTATGCCCATCTGTTCAGAAGTGACTCCCACAGTTAAGTGAGACTTGCTCTCATGTAAGTGGGTATAGGATTTGAAACTTCTTCATATAGGCTCTAAAATTTTAAGATCGACAATAAGAAATGATGTTGCCATAATTTAAGTGAAATATACTCAGAGTCGAGTGTGGATTTCATGCTCTTTATTCAGCTCAGAGTAGTTAGGAATGGAAGTTCCCCCGAAATGTCTGCTTTATATACATTATTTACACAATGGGCTCCACATGACTGGCTAATTCTGGGATTCTCCCGTAGGCCAATCAGGTTGCGGAATCACTTCCACCAGGAGTTGGATTGGGTGGCTCCTGCGGACCAATCAGACTGCTGCATTCTGGATCCTATTGTTCTAGGACCAATCAGACTGGGACATTCTGGATCCTATTGTTCTAGGACCAATCAGACTGCTGCATTTTGGATCCTATTCAACTCAGTACATAACATTAAGCATTTTCAAAACTCACAGGTGGTGGACTGGGGGTGCCTCATTTAAAATAATACTTTAATTAGTCTTAAAACTAATCTGAAATTCAACTGTGCAAGTGGAGAACATTCCCATGGAATCTGTGCACTCCCGTTCTGCATCCCTCCAGAGTAGGATGCAGGGGAAATAGAACCATCAACCCCCTGCAATGCCAGAATCTAAACTAGATAATACATGACAAGTGGAGTGGAATGTTTGGAATCCTGAACTGGAGCATTCCACACAGCCACTTGTTTTTTGTTTTTTTTCCAGGTGCCACTCATGTTGTTTCTAATGTAGATCACTCCATGAGAAAACAACATAGTGACTGAGACCTCTTGTGTGCCCTTTAACTGGAACTAGAAAACTACTCACTGCAATATGTTGTAACCCAAACAGTGCATGGCTTGGGGGGGGGGGGGGCAGGCAGATGAATGGCATTTCTCGGCTGTCATTCAATCCAATAGCGGAACAGAGCCTTGCTGAAACAGAAGGAGGCTGGTTTTGAAGTTGGCACGTTCTCTGGTTTTCTCTGCATTTTGTGTCATGGGATAATTCTTCCAACCAGGGTGAATACACAGTTGATTAATTTTCCCATATTTTTTGTGGAGTTCCCCCTCTTTTGGAACAATAGGAATCAAATGTCCTGTCATGATTGGACATGACTGAAGATTTCTGCAGCCATAAGATTACCATCTCAGCTCCACTTGCTCTTCAGGCATGGTATTATATCTGCCCAGGACGTTTCTAAGCCTCTAAATTAATGTTTTCCCCCCCCACCTCACCTCTTTTTTTTCTCCTGATACCAAAAGTAACAAAAATCATAATTTTTTTTTGTCCTGGAATTTGAACAGAATCCACGATTTGTAAAGACAATCTTCAACATGGAAAAAGCTATAGGAAATAAATAATAAGGAGAATGGCAACTTAACTGTGCCTTCAATGTTCTTTTCAGAGTGCTTACATCTCCACCTGCTGGTAAGCAGGAAGTATAACAAAGGGTTTATCGTTAAACTGGTTGATAAATCTATGCATGGGCCAATCAGTCAGTTTAGGTATCATTCAGTTTCCTATTTTTTCCATTCTTAAATTTAGTTCTCCATATTTCCACATCAATTTACTTAAAAAAAATGAAGTCCTCATGGGAATTCATCAGCACTTTAGTGCAATTTTCTCCTAATATACATACATTTGTATGCAAATTTGCATAGTATACTATACACACTTTTGCATAGCAATTTTTCCTATCAAATACATTTTATATGTTATTTTCAATATATATGCGTTTATAGGCACACATCACCCTATTATATGCAGGGCCCAAAAGTAGAGATTATGGAAGCTGTAGTCCAACAACGTCTGGAGGCTCCTGAGCTACATCAGAGATTGGGAGCCCTGCAAGAGCTCCATGCACAGATTCTACACCAGCATATGCATTTGTACGCAGGCATTACACTGCTGTACTATATGCACTGCACACAATGTTAGACTGGAGAACTGCATTGTAAAGTTCAGAGAAGAGTGAATTTCAAAGGATGGCTATGTTTAGGTCCATGTGTTGTTTCATAAAGTGCAAATTAGGTAAATTCACCTTTAAATGTATTCCTATGTGGACGCGGGTGGTGCTGTGGTCTAAACCACTGAGCCTCTTGGGCTTGCTGATTGGCAGTTCGAATCCCCGCGATGGGGTGAGCTCCCGTTGCTCTGTCCCAGCTCTTGCCAACCTAGCAGTTTGAAAGCATGCCAGTGCAAGTAGATAAATAGGTACCACTGCGGGGGGAAGGTAAATGGCGTTTCCATGCGCTCTGGCACTCGTCACAGTCCTCCGTGTGCCAGTAGCGGTTTAGTCATGCTGGTCACATGACCCAGAAAGCTGTCTGTGTGGACAAACGCCAGCTCCCTCGGCCTGAAAGCGAGATGAGCACCACAACCCCATAGTCGCCTTTGACTGGACTTAACCATCCAGGGGTCCTTTACCTTTAAATGAATTCCTATGCCCATCTGAGCAGTGGGCTGGGCAGATATGTTTAAATCTCTTCCTGGATCACAGTGCTGTCTCTACTTAAACTTGAAAATCTGCTGCTCCTACCACCTCCAAAGGCAGTGGGGTCCTTGGGTGAGGAAAGAAAAATGTCCTCGGGAGAACATTTTCAACATCACAATTTATCACCAGCTAAACATCATGATAAGGGACGCAGGTGGCGCTGTGGGTTAAAGCCTCAGCGCCTAGGGCTTGCCGATCAAAAGGTCGGCGGTTCGAATCCCTGCAGCGGGGTGCGCTCCCGCTGCTCGGTCCCAGCGCCTGCCAACCTAGCAGTTCGAAAGCACCTCCGGGTGCAAGTAGATAAATAGGGACCGCTTACAAGCGGGAAGGTAAACGGCGTTTCCGTGTGCGGCTCTGGCTCTGGCTCTGGCTCTGGCCAGAGCAGCGATGTCACGCTGGCCACGTGACCCGGAAGTGTCTCCGGACAGCGCTGGCCCCTGGCCTCTTAAGTGAGATGGGCGCACAACCCCAGAGTCTGTCAAGACTGGCCCGTACGGGCAGGGGTACCTTTACCTTTACCTTTTTAAACATCATGATATACTGACATATCACAGTGTCTGAAATGAGGCTGGAGCTATGTAGAGGCAATTGGCTGGCTTCACAGCCCCCCCCCCACACATTGGGATTCTTGCATAACACACCCACACCCACCCACCCACCCACCCACCCTTCTTCTTCTTCTTTGGTGATCACCCGTAGCCAGTAAGTTTGTCTTCCATAAACACGGTTTTAACAATGAGTCCGTAAGTGACTGTGGAGGCCAATTCTGGATCCACATGTCCTTCCACAGTGGGGACATTGGTTTCCGGGCGGGAGTTGATCACGGTGTGGATTTGCCAAGTGTGCCTTCCTCTTAGCATGTTTCTCTCTTGTGTCTTGAGTTCGAGTGTCTTCAAAGCCCATGACATCTTTGGTAAAGGCTGTTCTCCAACTGGAGCGCTCGCAGGCCAGTGTTTCCCAGTTGTCAGTGTTTATACTACATTTTTAAAGATTTGCCTTGAGACAGTCTTTAAACCTCTTAGACAGTCTTTAAACCTCTTTAAACACACACACACACACACACACACACACACACACACCATGATTTGCGATATATTGCCAGGTCAAAAATTATGAAACCAATATCATGATATAGACTTGAAACCGGTTTTAGTTATGGTCTAAGAGAAAATTATATGAACATGATATATCGATGGTATCTAACACTGAGTAAGTTGGCAAAAATGTATAAATCTAAATCAAATAAGTGTTGGAAATGTAAAGAGAAAGAAGGTTCTTTTTTTATGTGGTGGTCCTGTAGTAAGGTTAAAGCTTACTGGGAAATGATAAATAATGAAATGAAAAGGATGTTTAAAATATCCTTTGTAAAAAAAACAAAAATCAGAACCTTTTCTTTTGGGAATTATAGTGACAGAACTACTACAGCAGCAAGAATGTTACTTGCCCCAAAATGGAAAGAAGCAGAAGTCCCAGCAAAGGAAGAATGGATACAAAAACTTGCGGAATATGCAGAAATGGTGAAACTTACTGGAAGAAGAAGAAATCAAGATGACAATCTTTTTACAAAAGAATGGAAATGATGTATTGAACATTAACAGATAAATTATAAACAGATAAAGGCATTGGCAGGATTATTGTAACAACCTGCAGTTTTATAAGAGCATATATTTAAAGAAGATGAATAAATGAGTACCGTAAATTAAGTTAATTTGGATATGCAGAAGATATTAAAAACAAATTTAAGGAACCGCAGAAAGAGAGGGAAAGGAAGTCAAGTTTTGAAATGTCAAACTGATTGTAGAATGAGTGAAATGTATAAAATTAGTGAAAATGACAAACTTGAAAAGTATAGATAGATAGATGATAGATAGATAGAAAGTGAAACTGGTTTTAGACAATAAATTGCCCAGTCCTAACACACATCATGATTCACAATATATGGCCAGGTCAAAACTATGAAACCAATACCACAGTGTGGATTTCAAACCACTTTTGGATGATATAGCAATATATCACCCAGCCCTAGAGAATGGATTAACTACCTCTGGTTTAGAGCCTTGTCAGGGAACTGTATATACCTCTCTTTGGTACCAACACTTGTGGGGCCTTAATGAGTAATTGACGTTCAACAAGACAACACAGGCCAAAGTTGCATTATTCTCTATACAGAACACCTGCTCTGCCTGCAAACTGTTTCCTGTATTGCGAAATGCTGGTTTATGTAGATGGTGTCATGAATGGCATCAAGACACCAGCTGAGATTCCAGGTTGAGTCACACAACTCACTCACTTATGATTCATCCTTGAATTTGTTTAGGCTCTTCTGTGCTGAAACAAGGAGAACCTCAGAGGCAGGAAAGAAAGAAGAAAACCCTCAGAACTGGCTGTTCCGTGCTTTAAAGGAAATGTGCGGCTTCTAAATCATGTTGAAACAGAAACACTAAGCATGAGAAGAACAGCCCCGGAAACCATGGTGAAGTGTGTGTGTGTGTGTGTGTGTGTGTGTGTGTGTGTGTAGGGGGCAGACTGAAGAACAGAACACAGATGCCTTTGTTTTCATATATATATATATATATATATATATATATATATATATATATATATATATCCTTTGCCACCAAGCCCATGCCAGCTTGAACTAACACTGCCAGGCTCTTACTATTTTGGAAGCTATCAGGAACTGCTTTGCAATATGTATCAAGCCTGAAGTGTTTCAAACCTTTTGACTGCATAGTGAAAGGGGGTGGGGTGGGACTCTCTCTCTGATGTTAATTCTCCATATGAAACGCTGCCAAAAATATAAAATCCTTGAATTATGTATTTGGGCCACAATATCCGAGGCTGTCATTATGAGACAGTTGCATGTCACATTAAGTTCAGCATGATTTATTATGTTTAATAGGCACAGGAACTCTTGTTAAAAAGGAACATTGGGGAACTTCCATACACTGACCCCCCCCTCCACTGCACATAGGAAGCTCTCTTCCATCACTTCATGGCTTCCCCCCAAAGGATCCTGGGGCCAGGTGTTTGTTACAGGTCCCAAGAGGTCTCAGGAGACCTCTATTTCCTTCCCAGAGCTACCGTTCTCAGGATGGTTTAGCAATTGATCCCTTTTTCCCAGGGAACTCTGGGAACTCAGAGGGAAATAGGAGGACTTTGGTTAAAGTTGAAGATGTGTTTGACAAACTCATTCTATGCCATCTGAAGTAGCCACGGCTAAGTTCAAAGGCACTTACTCCCAAGAAACTGTGCACAGTTATGTTTTATGCTGTGTACTACTGGTTTTTTGTGGTCTTCATTGATAACGGATCAATGAATCTGCTTGGATTCTCTGTGGGCAAACAAACCCTTGTGTTGCAAAGAGAATGTCAGCAATGTCTAGGTAACACGATGATCATGTACATACACAATAGACAATCTTTATAGAATTCCTTCAAACCATAACAAGTACAAAATGAAATCTTTGTACTTGTTACGGTTTGAAGGAATTCTATAAAGATTGTCTATTGCGTATGTACATGATCATCGTGTTGCCTAGACATTGCTGATGGATTCTCTGTGGAGGCTGTCATGAAGAGCTCTTGCGCTTCAGAATTTACCACTGAGCCATTGTCACCCACCCTCCTCTTGTTAGCCATATGCTTCCATCCTCAGTTTTGCGACCAGGAGACTGACCTCAGTTCTACTCATCTGTTCACGAACTTGCCAATCCTAGGATGCTCATTGTTTGTGCAGCAGCTGCTAGGCAAACCTATGGAAACTGGGATGCCTATCATTTCAGTACGGGGCTATTGAGTCTAAACTCTTGTCCTTCACTTGGTAAACTTATTATTATTATTTAGCAGCTGTGTCCCATATTTGCTGCAGCTGACATTGGCTGTAAATCTTAAACTTTCTCCCTTCCCAATGTTGTGCCCCAAGGAAACTTGAATCTGCCAGCTCTAAGACAGCTGGATTTATACAGCATTTAAAAGCTGACATTTACTGCTATTCTCAAACCTGCCTTCCCTCTCTTGAGTTGATTTCAAAAGGTAGGCTCTTAAGTGGGTGCTGTGATAGACACTAAGCTTCTTCCAACTTTGCTGGGCTCTTGGCATTTTTTTACAGCACACAAGCGACTGCTTGACAACCCTGGGAAAGCCAGTCCACATTTTTTCGGTGTGTCTGCCCAGAGGCTATTGAGCAGACTGTGTATCTGTATCAAATAGCTTGCGCCAAAGAAAGCTGTCAAAATCTGGTGTTTTACCCAAGAAGCCATGGGAGGCACACACACACACACACACACACACACACACACACACTTTTTAAAATAACAACGTGGCAAGGACTGTAGCTGGAGGGATGCCAGTTTTGAAAGCTCCCACATAGAAAAATAAATGACAATGCAAGTAGAAAACTAGTAGATCAGGGAGAAAGAGTCTAACTCAGCCCTTTCACTGATGTGTTGGCTTTCTGCTTGCAGGAAGTTCCTTTGTTTTTAATACAGAGGAGCATTCAAATGTGTCATTTGAAACCTGCAGTCTGATGAGGTACAATCCACGCTACCACCTTAGGACCAGTAGTGGGGTAGGAGAGCTGGAAATTAAAAAAAAAATCACATCTGGCAACCAATGCACCCCTTTGGTTTCAGATAGTACATGGGTAGATGAGTCTAAAAAGCCCAGGACACAAATGTTCATGACCCTCTAGTGGCTATGGTGGTTCATTAACCAGACGTAATGTATTTAGCATTAACTCTGGAAGTGTACACGTGATTCTGACCAAACTAAGCCTCCTAGAGCCAATGGGCTTTTTAGATTCATCTACCCATGTCCTATCTGAAACCCAAATGGGTGCATTGGTTGCCAGATTTAAGAAATATATCGGCATTATTTTCAGCTCTCCTGCCCCACTATTGAGCAGGGGTGGGGAAACTGTGGCTTGTGGAACTGATGAGACCCACTTGGCCTCCCCATTTGGCCCATGGGGCCATTTTGGATCAGCAGCTACTCAAAGCCCAGTACATCCCTGGGACATGGAGTGGTGCCTAGTCAGCTCTGAGCTTGCCAAGCCCCATAACAGTGTTTTGCAAGGCTTGAAGGGCCAGCAGCTGAACACCAGGGCTTTGCAGTCTGTGGCTATGCCTGTGTGGTTTGATTTCAAATTGTGCAGGCAACAGATGGCCACCCTTGCAACACTGTACACTTGGTGTTACCTGTACACCAGGTAAGTGGGCCCAGCCACCTGTCTAACTTGACCCGCTGGGTTGGGGTAGATAACAATCTGGCCTGCTGACTGGATCCAATTCCCTCCCTCTGGGCCAGAGAATGAAGAATTGTTTTATGCTTTTTTTAATATGAACTGCCTTGGGAGGGGTTTGTCCCAGGAAGTGGCATACAAATATTGGAATAGATAAATACTCTGGGACTCAAATACTGTCAATTACAGACGGGGGAGATGTTCGTTCAGCCAATTTGCACTTCCTGAGTGCAAATATTATGTGGGTGAAAATACAGCTTTCTGTTGAAATTTGCATTCCTCTGAACTTTGCGATGCTGTTGCTCAACCCAAAAAATATGTACAAAACAGCATATATTAATGAAATTAATGTAGAAAAAAAGCACTATGTTATGGAATATTGCTTGCAAAAAAGCATGTATTAGGAGAAATGCATGCAAAAATGTGTATGGGCTTTTGTGCTTTTTTTGTTTCATTTTAAAGTTCACTAACAGATGTGGAATGGGGACAAACTGAACTGAAGGCTAGGAAACTATGTATATGAGAGAAGCTGAAATGGCCCAATTTGCCCATCCCTGTACAGCACCATTATACAACTTTGCTCTCTTCACTGATTGCAAAGTCCATTGATCCATTTCAGTGCTGGGATGGTTTCAGAAATATTTTTCTTCTGTCAGATGAAGATGACCCAAGCACCTCTGGACCTGCAGGACCTGAATTTTCCCCCCTGTGGGCAGAAGCTGATGAACCACTGCTCTGCCAATATCATTCATGAATTTCTCCTCAAGGCACTGGCAACTTCATGTCCCTGTTGGTCTTGCTCCTAGTCATCACTGGCATGTTTTCTGCATGGTGAATTAGCTCATTATTACTAGACTATTTCCTCCAGACTCGTTCCTCCTTTGGGCCATCGTCTATTGTTTTAGAAGTGCCATAATCTAGAAGGAGACATAGCTAGGAGGAAAGAGCGGTACTGAATAGAATTTTGTTTAAAGTGGATATTTGTATGTCTAAATTCCGCAGGGCCTGTAAGACAGAGTTGTTTCGCCTGGCCTTTGGCTTGGAGCCAATTTGATTCCCTCCCCCTCCCCCTCTTTCTTTTTTCTTTTTCCTTTCTCCTCCTGTGATGAGGCTGCATTTTAATATTTTAATGTTTCAAGATTTTAAATGTTGTATTTTAATCTTGTTTTTAAGTTGTATTCATTCAACTTGTTTTTATTATTGCTTGTTAGCTGCCCTGAGCCCGGCCTTGGCTGGGGAGGGCAGGGTATAAATAAAAAATATTATTATTATTAAGTGAGTTTCTGCCTGAAAATTAAAACTGCAGAAGATATTTTCTCTCTCTTTGAACTTTAAAGATTCTTTCAAAATGTGACTGGTTGTTGTTGTTGTTGTTTTGGGGGAGAGCTGATTAAAAACATTTTTGATAGGAAATGAGCATCTTGTCAAGAAATAGCTAGCAAGTATCCAGTATTGTTTTTGCAATAAGCCTAAATATGACAAGTCTGCCAGCAATATTTAAGGACCTACAGCCTAACAGCACCTAGATATTTGGCATATCTTTGTTTTTCTGCATTATAATCTGCTTCCCATGTGAAAATCCAGTTCAGGAATAATAACCATGGGAATTATTCCAAGATCAAACGCCGCCATGCCTTTATTTCCCATCCTGCTGCTTTGTCAGCACCTTTGGTATTATAACAAAGAGCAACCACTTCCTCCTTTTTATGTTCTCCTATTGAAAGATTTCTATCTAGGTCACATTAACCAGTGAATACATGCAAGGAGAATACAGCTTTCTCTCTTTTCTGGGATACAGCTGCCATCTAGTGGTCAGTTGCACAATTGTCTCATTAGAAGACGCCATGTTGTGAACAAGGATGCGATGAAATAGCCTCTGGTGGTTTGGATCATTGAATTATAGAATTATAGAATTGTAGAGTTGGAAGGGACCCTGAGGATCATCTGGTCCAACCCGTGGCAATGCAGGACTTTGCAACTGTCCCATCCGGGGATGGAACCTACAACCTTTGTATTATCAGCACTACGCTCTAAACAACTGAGCTATCCATGTTTTGGCTTTTCTGGAAAGGAAACAACACCGGTTTTTCATGAGTTAGTTGCACACTGTGTGCTGACAATGGCACATGCACTGCTAGCATGCGCTTATATCATCTTATACTGATGTGCAGGAGCAGAAATTGTCACAACTTTCAAGTTTGTCCATGACCAGGAACGGAATCCACTTAAGCAAATACAAGCTATTGTTGTTTTTTGTTTGCAAATATTTGCATATGCAATTATAGTCCCCCCCCCTGCATTTAAATTCCCCCTTCCATTTAAATCCACTGAAGTTAATTACATAATTAATTGCACAATTAATTATGTTAGGTTTGGCCATAACAGCTAGCAAGAGGAATAATGTAGGTTTTAGCTGCAGCGGAACGGAAACAGGACTGCTGGGTTTGTTATTATTTCTTAAAATTTTTACACCGCTTGATTGTAAAACAAACAAACATCAAAGATGCCTGTATTTCTGGACTGTGTGAACGAAAGGTGAACCATTCCGGAAGCCCTGCAAACACCATCTTGGTAGTCAAGATAACCCCAGAATTAATTGGTAGTTGTAGCAATGAGCTCATATATGTTTATATTCACTTGGTTTCATATTAGCTAATTGGCTTGCTTTGATGTTCAGGACAGATAAAGGACAGGATTCCACTATCCCAGTCAATCACTCTGAAGCAACAGACTGAATGATATGGGGAGGAAATTGGTAAGGCCTGATACCAGGTATCTGATACCAGAATCCTTTCGGATTGTCGTAACTGGGAGATGTGGGCTCCCAGATTCCAAATTCTTACTGTGCACATTCAAGAAACTCCAGTGGTTCTTTGTGGACTGAACACTGAGGAGATATCACTTCAAATAATACCCCCCCCCAAATTCAGCCTGTGTGGTGGGGCAGAGCTGCCCTCCTGGCAGATGGGGCTTGGCAGCAGTGAAGCTGCCCCACCCCAGCCCCACCCAGTTAAAACTACATTGACCCCAGTGTTGGGACATTGCTTGGCTCTGTCCAGCCACATGGAACTCTAGGCCTATGAAGACTTGGAATGTGGACTGGTGGGATGGAAATATACCATTTCACCTGGCTCCCAGCAAATCAACAAGCTCCCAGCCCTGTGTGTTTGATGGCCAGGTGCACGACTTTACAGAAGAAAGTCCTCTGTCTGAAAGTGCCCTCTATTTGAAAGGCTGTCTGGTCCAACTCTAGTTTAAAGATAAAGAAAGCAGGGAGTGCAATCTGACTTGTACTGAGCCAGACCGTTAGCCCATCTAGACCAGTACAGTAATACATTGGTTTCCACACGGCTTAGTTGCCAAACAAATCGGCTCCTGAACATCGCAAACCTGGAAGTAAGTGTTCTGGTTTGTGATTTATTTTTTTTTGAAGCCAAATATCCGACGTGGCTTCCGCTTGAGTACAGGATTCTCCTGCAGCCAATTGGAAGCCGCTCCTCGGTTTTTGAACAGACTCCTGGAATGGATTAAGTTTGAGAACCAAGGTGCCATTGTATTGTCAACACCAACTAACAAGTGGAAAATGCTTAGCTAGCAAAGATATTGACCCAAGAATGAAGATAACATGCAACAAATGGAATGGGAAAGAAAAAATACTTCTGGATTCTCAAACACAAAGGGGCAAGAAAATTATATGGTTTAACAACCATCTGCCACTCTCTTATCCTCATAACAGCCTCAGATTGTCAGTAAGGTAACACTCAGCACTTTTTCATGTTATCTTAAAACATGTTTTTCTGCACCGCTAACTTCCAAGCTGCTGCTTTCTTACACCTTTACTTTTAGTGATGTGGTAAGTAAGCCAGGAAATCGTTGTTCTCATCATCCTTATGCATTGTTTCCATTACACATTTTTTTGTTGAGGAGCAAAGAAAGGGTTGTCTCATCATTGCAGGGCATTTAAGATCATGATGAATGTTACCGGAGGATTATATTTAATCACAGTTTAGCATTTTGCCTCGTCACCCCTGTAAAGCTCATAAAACCCTGTTTTGCTTTAGTAAGATATATAAGATATATGATGTCCATTGCTTCTTGCATCCACATCTGTGCTGCTAGCCCAGCTTTGAACAAGGGAGAATTGGGTTCGTGTTGGCCCATCTTCTTGGACACACCCACCTGGTTCAGCTTGTCATTTGTGCATCGGGGTTCATGTTTTCATAGAGACCAAAAGGAGCGCAAAAAGGGTCTACAGAGGTTGGACTCTACACTTGTAGGCTCCTATGGAAATATGAACTCATACACACAATGGCAGGAGGGAGCATGAATGACATGGATGGCATGGTGTAATCCTGATTCTCACCACGCATAGATTTTGGTCATTGTAGGGATGGTAAGTTACACATGCCCACCCAATCCAATAGGATGAAATACCTGAATAAGAATGTAGATCATAAAAACACATTTCTTCAGGCTAAAGGGTCTGATCCAGAAACTGCATACAGTATGTAAGGTAAAGGTAAAAGACCCCTGGACAGTCAAAGGGGTTGTGGCACTCATCTCGCTTTCAGGCCGAGGGAGATAGTGTTTGTCCACAGACAGCTTTCCGGGTCATGTGGCCAGCATGACTAAAACCACTTCTGGTGCAACAGGACATTGTGACAGAAACCAGAGTGCAGGGAAATGCCATTTACCTTCCCAGCCACAGCTGTACCTATTTATCTACTTGCACTGGTGTGTTTTCGAACTGCTAGGTTGGCAGGAGCTGGGGCAGAGCAATAGGAGCTCACCCTGTCACAGGGATTCGAACCGCCAACCTTCTGATCGGCAAGCCCAAGAGGCTCAGTGGTTCAGGCCACAGCGCCACCCTCATCCCTATACAGTATGTACAGTACCATTAGGAACATAAGAACCCATCTGGTACAGCATCTCACAGTGGGCAGACAGCTGCCCATGGGAAGCCTGAGTGCAATATTGCTCTCTCCACTTGCAATTTCCAGCAACTGGTATTCAGAAGCCAGTGTGGTATAGTGGTTAAGAGTGGTAGACTCGTAATCTGGTGAACCGGGTTCACATTCCTGCTCCTCCACATGCAGCTGCTGGTTGACCTTGGGCTAGTCACACTTCTCTGAAGTCTCTCAGCCCCACTCACCTCACAGAGTGTTTGTTGTGGGGGAGGAAGGGAAAGGAGAATGTTAGCCACTTTGAGACTCTTTCGGGTGGTGATAAAGCGGGATATCAAATCCAAACTCCTCTTCTTCATATTGCTTTTGACAATGGAGGTAGCACATAACCATCAGAGCTAGTATCCACTGATATACCTCGCCTGCCATGATTATCATTTTGGAGTGAGAGGAAGAAAGCAAGGTTCCTCCCTTAAAAAATAAATAAATTCATTTTTCTTTTTCATTCATTACATACATCTCAAATTCTTAACATTTACTATATATTCCTTCCTCCCTCCCCTCCAAGGTTTTCCCCAACTTCCGCTTCTGGTTTGTTTCTATTTTCACCCACTTTGCTATCTCTTAACAGAAAAAATTATTAATAACAAAACATCAAGCCTAAAAACATAAAAGTAACAGTAAATACACCATCATATTTCACTATCTTCTAAACATTTTCTAATGCTAATAATGTGAATGTTTATTTAAATCCTGCCATCAAGTCTATTGACTTTCTTTGTTTCTGTAAATATAATATGAATGGTTCCCAATCTTTTTCGAAGTCTCTGTTGTCTTTTTCTCTTAGTCTATCTGTCATTTTTGCCAGTTCCACATAGTTCATCAACTTCTCTTGCCATTGTTCTTTAGTTGGTATTTCTCCAGTCTTCCGGTTTTGTGCAATCAACATTCTTGCTGCTGAAGTGGCATACATAAATAAAGTCCTCATTTCCTTTGGTATGTCTTGACCTAAAATACCTAACAAAAAGGCTTCTGGTTTTTTTTACAAAAGTTATTTTCAACATTTTCTTCAATTCATTATATATCATTTCCCAGTAGGGTTTTACCTTTTTACAATCCCACCACAGGTTCCTCCCTGAACAGATATGAATGGGACCATGCACATTTCCCCCCGAGGATCGTGGCAGGAATGCGGAATTGCCAGACCATGGCCTGGATGCAGCCTGCAGAGGATTCCCACCCTCTTTTCCAGGTAAAGCTGAGGTCAAGCACAAGAGAGCAGTCCTGAGTCAAACAGAAACCAAAGGCAGAGTCATGGGGCAGACACTGGCAACTAGGAAGATCAGCCAGAAGGAAAGCCAGGTGGCAAGTGTAAGGGGCTGAAATATAGCCCAGCCCCCAAGACCTTGTCCAAAATCTATTTAAGCCTGCTCTCTATGAACTCGTTACTATTGAGGAATGCAGTTACTCCCAAAGAGCCCTTTGCTCTTTGCACAGTGCCACTGGGCTCTCAGCTGCACATCCCTTCATGGAACAACTGCTGACCTGGACCTTCTGGTGCCAATGCTTCTGAGAGCTGGATGGTGATTCAGTCTCCCCTTCCTTCTTAGATCATGGAATCATAGAATTGTAGAGAAATGATACATAATGAGATGAAAAAGATGTTGAAATATACATTTATTAAGAAACCAGAAGCATTTTTACTTGGCATTGTAGGAGATGATATAAAAGGAAAGGATTGTAAGTTGTTTTTATATGCAATGACGGCAGCAAGAATATTATTGGCACAAAAATGGAAGCAAGAAGAACTACCGACGAAAGAAGAATGGAGGATGAAATTGATGGACTATGCAGAATTAGATAAACTAACAGGAAGGATTCGAAACCTGTGGGACCAGAGATTCTCAGAAGACTGGAGTAAATTTACGGACTACTGTATTTGAAAACCAATTGTGATGAACAGATCACGCTAGTAGGTTTGCAAGAGGTTTTGTAAGGTGAATTATTTGAAATATTGCAAAAAAGACAGTGAGGAGAATTATTAGTTAAGGATAATTAAAGGTAATACGAAATTAAGAAATGCATAATAAGTGATAAAGAACGGAAAATCGTCAGAGGTGTTGACGGAAGTCTAAAAATATTGTATAAGATGAGAGATTATGTTGTATAAATGTTGGAATTAATATGTTAAAAAAATAATAAAAATGTGTGTGTGTGTGTGTGTGTGTGTGTGTGTGTATGAATCATAGACTTATATCAAGGGAAGTAATAATGCCACTGTATTCTGCTCTGGTCAGACCTCACCTGGAGTACTGTGTCCAGTTCTGGGCACCACAGTTCAAGAAGGACACTGACAAACTGGAACGTGTCCAGAGGAGGGCAACCAAAATGGTCAAAGGCCTGGAAACGGTGCCTTATGAGGAACGGCTAAGGGAGCTGGGCATGTTTAGCCTGGAGAAGAGGAGGTTAAGGGGTGATATGATAGCCATGTTCAAATATATAAAAGGATGTCACATAGAGGAGGGAGAAAGGTTGTTTTCTGCTGCTCCAAAGAAGCGGACACGGAGCAATGGTTCCAAACTACAAGAAAGAAGATTCCACCTAAACATTAGGAAGAACTTCCTGACAGTAAGAGCTGTTTGACAGTGGAATTTGCTGCCAAGGAGTGTGGTGGAGTCTCCTTCTTTGGAGGTCTTTAAGCAGAGGCTTGACAACCATATGTCAGGAGTGCTCTGATGGTGTTTCCTGCTTGGCAGGGGGTTGGACTCGATGGCCCTTGTGGTCTCTTCCAACTCTATGATTCTATGACTTGTAAAGTTGGAAGGGATCCCAATGGTCATCTAGTCCAATCCCCTGCAATGCAGGAATCTCAACAAAAGCATCTATGGGAGCACCTCTGCTGCAGAAGGCACTTCTGGGCAATACTCCTGTGACCCAATGGAACACCTGCACGTTAAGCATTTTGGGAAAGTTTTTTGATGAATTCAGTCGCTGTGGAGCCGTGTGATATCACTGCTGCTCGGAAATTATTGGAGATCGTCCACGAAGGTAAATACCTGGGTGTGAGCTGGCTCTCTTGAGCAAGAAATTGCTGCATATTGAGAGTTATTTCTTCATTCAGGAAACTCCTTCTGTTTGGAAAGGCATTCCTTCACACTGTTTTGTGTACCTGAAAGAAACTTTACCCGAAAACCTGGTGCACTCTGTGCCAGCTTGTAACCTGGGATGCTTTCATTTGTTTTGCAATAACTAAGAACAGGCAAAGATTGGGAACAGGAGAAGTTATTGATCCAACAATTTGTAATGAGTCTCACGAAGGGCCAAACAAGACATAACAGAACCAACTTACTGCATCTCTATTCTCCTTACAGTTCTGCAGGGAAGGGGAGATATGAATTGGGACCATAGCATAGTGGAATGAGGGTCTGTAACCTTTGCTTTTGCACTGTTTTCTCAATTTAAATCCCCCCATATGCTATTTGACTTGTTAGGAAAAGCATTCATGCTTACGTCACATTTTTCCTAATGGGCCAACAGCTTAGGGGGGCAATCTTCATTGGGAAAACAGTGCCATTCCTGATTGCACCCCTCGCTTGTGGCTTCTATTTTCAAAAGCTGGAAGTGAAAAGACATCTTGTTGCCCACCACCCCAATCTCTGAGCGGTGTGAGATTCCAGGGGTTCCGGGTGCTTACCCAGGGTTTATGTTTGCTTTTGGAAACAAGGCACAACAGAGAAAGTGGTGTCTTTATGATTGTCAGAATAGAGGCGGGAAACAGAGGGGCAGTTGTATTACTGGGAGCCTCCGAAAATCTTGTGAAGCAGTTCTTCTTCTGGTGATGAGGAAACCCCACCTCCAGTTGTGCTGGTCCCATGGGTCAACCGAGAGGCGAGGTCCGAGTCCAGTCCAAGGTCGAAGGAGCAATATAGAGGCAGTCCATAAAAGATGAAGCTGGGTGCAGGGCAGGGAGTCCGGTGAGGTCAAGAGCGCTGGCAGGAGAGCAGGACAGGATTCAGGCAGGACCTGGCAACCTACAAAGTTGCTCCTGCAACTTGGGACTGGGGCTGGCTGGCTTTTATCTGCCCCGAGGCAGAGGGCGGCCCCGATCCACAGGTGACTCGCCTCTCCTGACCTGGAGGCGGGCACTCCTCCTGCGGGAACTTAGTTCCCTCCGCCTCTCTGCCCTGAGCCTCTGCAGCACAGGAGAGGCTGGAGGGTTACCAGACCCAGAGGCAACCTCAGCCTCCCCTGACGGGGCTGAGAGTGGAGCACCTGCAGGCAATGGGTCCTCCATCACCTCAGGAGCCAGAGCAGACTCAGCTGGTGCCTGCACCTGAGGATCCAGCACAGGTGAGGACCCTTCAGGCTCAAGCCCCAGCCCTGGCTCAGCTGGTTCTGGAGGCAGGGAATCCTGTGCAGGCTGGGATTCCTCAGGTTCAGCATCTGAGTCCGAATCCCAGGCCATCACACCAGTGGGGAAGAGGTGAAAGGACCAGAGGATGCTGGTAGGAGCCTCAACACAACTTCTGGCAAAGCTGGCCAGGAGGGAAGCACGCCCCTTCCGTCACCCACCCTGCGCAGAAGTCTAAAGCACAAAGAGAGAAGGAAAAGGCTGGGCAAAATTAGACTTTTATGCTGGGGGAGGTTCAGGAAACAAGCACTCCCGGATTCTGCTAGCGATTGAGGCAGACATGAACTTTGGGGTTCTGCACTGTAAATAGTTTTGCACCTAAATAAAACCTGTAAAAGACAGGTCAGAGTCCTGGTTACTCGTGAGCAACCACCTTTGCCATCTGACAATGATATATGGCTTATTTGCAGATATCTACAACCTGAGCCTACGATGAAGGGGCTCACAGCATTAACACCCCAAAAGGGTCTTGTTTCTCCCATCGCTGCAGTCTTGGATTCAGACTCTTTCTCTGCCTTTCCACCCTGCAGCTTTTCTTCCAGCTCCTGGCTCACATAACTTGATTCTAGACTCAAGCTTTGTCCTTCTAACTACCTGCGAGTTGCCCACTCATTTGCCATCTCCCACAGAGCCCCTTAATGGCTCATCGCTCAGGTGATCACCTCATCAGGAAACTATCCTGTCTTATATTGGAACACTTGCTGGATCCAGGGATTAGAGGTATTGGGCACCCAGCTTAACACACACACACAAAGTCATAACACTATATTCTCATGTCTCTGTTGTTGTGGGACTATTGTGGGAAAGGGTTTATTGTGCTGAACTAAGACTTGTGTCTTTGGGACAGTCACATTCTCCCAGCCTAACCTACCCCAAAGGGTTGTTGTATTGATGAAGCTGGTTACTAGCTCCCAGTTTCTTGTTCCCAGGTCATTTATTTACCATACTTGCATAGACGACAATCAACAGCATGTCCTCAAGGCAGCTTACAGAACAAAGAATAAAATGCAATATCAAAAGGATTAAAATGGAAGAATCCAAACCATAAAAACACTCAGATGCAATATTAAAAAACCCTACTTTGTAGGAAAAATAAAGCCCATAGTTGGAGATCGACAACAATTAGAGGACTCCATATTAATACCCCTAAGTATGTTGTTGTTGTTGTTTAGTTGTTTAGTCGTGTCCGACTCTTCGTGACCCCATGGACCAGAGAACGCCAGGCACTCCTGTCCTCCACTGCCCCCCCGCAGCTTGGTCAGACTCATGCTGGTAACCTCGAAAACACTATCCAACCATCTCGTCCTCTGTCGCCCCCTTCTCCTTGTGCCCTCCATCTTTCCCAACATCAGGGTCTTCTCCAGGGAGTCTTCTCTTCTCATGAGGTGGCCAAAGTACTGGAGCCTCAGCTTCACAATCTGTCCTTCCAGTGAGCACTCAGGGCTGATTTCCTTCAGAATGGAGAGGTTTGATCTTCTTGCAGTTCATGGGACTCTCAAGAGTCTCCTCCACTAATATACATAGTAAGAAGGCTGCATAGACAGCATACATTTAAGGCACATTATTTCCCCAAAGAATTACAGGAACAGGAGTTTATCCCTCCCAGAGCTACAATTCCCAAGCACTTTCAGCAAACTACAATTCCCAGGATTCTTTGAGGAAACAAATGTGCTTTAAATGTATGCAGCCGTATTGGGCATATATCAGTCATATTAAATATACCCACTCCCTCAAGAATCCTGGCTACTATGATTTACTAAGGGTGCTAGGAACTGTAATTATGTGAGGCGCAGACTACAGTTACCAGGGAAGGAATGTATGTCAAATGTATGGTGTATACATGGCCTAAGACTCTTTAATGCAGGATAAAAGCAAACTATGCTCCAGATCTCTCAATCTCTCTCTCTCTCTTTCCCCCGTTCCCTCCCTTAAAAAAACCCTCTTCTATATGGATGGAAGAATTTGGGATTTTCCCTCACCAGATGTAACATCATTTCACTGAAAGGTAAACGAACTGAACTCAGATAGGGCCTAGCATGACTATGGCACTCCCAGCTTCTAGTAAATCTAATTATATTTTAACAAAGGTTAAGCCAAGTCAGCATTGGATCACTAACAGTCTAAGCACCCTGCAAAAGTAGAGGATAAAATTGTCTGCTTGCTGGCTGATTACTATGACATTATTTCCCACAATGCATCTCCCCCATGCGGGATGTTGAGGGATGTGACTCAGCCCTTTAAACTGTTTGTTCGTATCATCGTTTACACATATAATCAAGGTCATTTACTTTATTAAATGGCATACCCGAGATTCAAGGGCTAAACATGGGTGGCTAACACTGCATAATGCAGTCACTATGACCAAACTCTTTTGTTCAAATGCTATAATCTTCATCATCTGTTCGCCAGGCGGCCTTAGGCAAGCCACTATTTCTCAGTCTCAGTCTCTCTCCCTGTCTCCACCCCTTCTTCTGCAAAACAGGGATAATAATATCTGCTTAACGTACAGGGTAGTTGTAAAGCTTACTGAGAGGCATATGTGAAGTGCTTGTTATACCCTAAAGTGTTATTCAGCAGGAACAATAATAAACACATTTAAAAGTCTAAAATGCAGAAGAATATGTTACAATTTTTTTAAATAAATGGCCGTGCTATACAAAGCAAAAACAAAGGGGGACTCCAGTATGAGGAAAGGATCAGCAATCTACCTGAAATTGTCACATATTGTTTAGTGACCGTAAGGAATCACAGGGTTTCTTAGGAATGTGCTCCTCTCTTATCATAGTCACAGTTCAATCCTATGCATGCCTACCCAGAAGTACTACATTTAATAAGACTTACTCCCAGGTCAGTCTGAAGTAAAAGTGTGAGGAACCTCTTGCTGGACCCAGCCATCAGCCCCAGTTAGCACGACCCAATTGTCAGGGATAGCCCAGACTCCCCGCCACTGTAATTGTAGGTTTTGGCTGCTACCCCATGCCCACTTATTGGAGAGCAGGCCATACTTAACGGGACTTATTTCTGAGCAGACAGGTACAGGAAGGCAATGCTACCCTACCTTCCAACCAGTACCAAACTTCAGTTCACTATATGGAGATACTTTCAGGCAGCAACTGCAGAATCATCTGTAGATTCAGTCAAAGGGACATCATTCTTAATTTCCCCCAAACCTGGATGAAGATGCATCTGATGGGGAACTCTTTTACTCCAAAACCGATTGGCTGTTTGAATCAACCTGGCAAAGTAGCTTTTCTACATGTAATGAAGACATGGAATTTGCTTTACTACTAGGTGGCCGGAAGCAAAAGAGGAACATGGAAAGGCGCCATTGGTCCATCTAGCTCAGTATTGTCTACTCTGATTGGTGGGTTTCAGGCAGGATTCTTTTGAGGCCTGTCAGGCCCCGCCCTGGGCCAGGTGGTGAATGGCAGGAGCAGGGCCTCAGGCACTCATGCAGGGGAGTCCTCTGCTCTTGTTTGTGTAGCTGGTGATGACCATTAGCTCAGATGGCTTTATCTGGGATTTGAGACATTAAAAGAGGAGATCTATTAAAAAACAGTTAAAAACACAAAAGCAGCAAATACATTTAAAACAAAATCCTAACAAGTTGGGGGGCAAAACCCTTTTATTCAGTTGTGAAAGACCCATTTATTTGGTTTGGAAAGCTTATCAGAACAAAAATGTCCTCAGCTCGGGACTTCCGGGTTAGCGCCTCTGGCAATGGCGGAATTCCTCTGATTGGGAGGAATTTACTCCGTGGAAACAGGGTCTGGCCGCCACGGCGAAGGCGGAGACCCACTAAAAATCACAGGCGGGAGAAGCCTGTGAATCTGGGATTCGGCTGGCACCTTTTGCGCCTCCCCTACTCGTGGGGAGACCCGGTTTCGGGGATCCGGAGCGACGTGGGGTGAGCGGCGCGGTGCTTCGAATTGATTGCTTCTTTGACGGAGTGAAGCCGCATTGCTGTTGCCGGAGAGCGCTGACTTTTTCCTGTGGACAATTCGATTTTAAACAACTACCCGTGAGTAGAATGGAAAATTGGATCTATAAATGTCTTAATTTGGCACCGAAACGGGAAGGTTTCAAACAGGAAGTCCGCCTTCCCCTTTTGTAAATAGATTGAAGCAAAGACGCTGCAAGCTAAGGTCTTGGAAAGTCTTCCGCAAAGGATTAAACTTCCATCGATTAAAACTATTAAACCCCCCTTGGAAGCAGGAGAAGAGGGGGGAAATTTTGGATCGCGCAAGCCTGCAGGAGAGAGTGATGAAAATTAAATCACCACCGCTCTGAACCTGGAAAGGGGCTGCCAGTAAGATTGACGTTTTGAAGTTCATTGGCTGTGAATAGAACGTATCTTGACAGTTAGCTAAATAAGAGAAATATATTGTTTCCATTGTCGTCTTCTGCGTTTAGAAAGGAGGAAAAGTAACTGAAAATTGAAACTATATTTACTGTTTGAACCGTGCTTAAAAGGATTTGACACAAATAGAAACTGTTTCCCTCTAGAGGGAGCCTTTGAAACTGTTATAAGAGCTGAGCTGGGGGAACCAGCTGCAAGATAAGAGACTGTGAGAATCAGGGATTGACCTTGGACTATTTGAGAATGTCAACAGAAGAAGCTTTAGTGATTGCATTATGCAAGATAAGTCACTCGTTGGAACAGCTCCACAAGAAGACGGATATTATGACTACTAAAATTGATAACTTGGGACAAAAAGTGACTAATTTGGGACAAAAAGTGAACATCAATACAGAAATTATTCAGGATCTGATACAGGAATCTACTTTGACAGGGCAAATTGTCAAGAAGGCGAAGGAGAAAGTTGTTGTTGTTGAACCTAAAGTAATACAAGTGGGAGCCCCAGCCTTACAGAGGCAAATTGAGGACTATAAGTTGAGGCCTTTTATGACTGAATTTAGAAAAAGTCAGATTTTGAGGATCGGAGCCCTGCCTGGACTGGAGAAGGAAAGTTGGATAGATCCCTTCATGCAGGGATTTACTGACCTTTGGGATTTGGACTTGGGTCGTGAGGAGATTGGAGCTGTGGGGGCCTTTAGATTTGGAGGAATTTTGAAACATGTCCTGAAATACCTTATGGATTTTAGATTTAACCATGGAGATTTGGCTGACCTGTCGAGAAGGAATAAAAGCATTGCTAGGTTGGAGCTTCCCCGAGATCTGCTCTTCAGCATCAAAGGAAGGAAAATAAGAACAAGCTCAGTAGAAGACAAAGTAAAGTGCATGTATAAATATGAAGAAGACCTGCAGAAGGGACTTGGAAAAGAGTTAAGAGCCTCAGACAGAAGATCACCAGGTTGATGGACTATATGGAATTGATGGAAATGACTGGCAGAATCCGAGACCAGGGAGAAGAGATGGTGGAAGAAGATTGGAAAAAGTTTAAAGTTTATTTTTAGGAAATAGAAATATTGTAAAATTACTGAGTGTTAGAAAAATGTTGGAATGAAATCTTATGGCTTTAGTAGAAATGTTATAAGGAGTTAAGCATAAATAAGCATTATAGTATTAATGGAAAATAAGGGTAAAAATAAGTTAAGATTTTTATATGACAGAAAATAGAGAAAGATGGAAAGGAATTGCCGAAACAATTAATAGAAGTGGAATACAAAAAGGGAGGTGAGAGGAGGTTGATGAAACAAGGGTATGAAAGATAGAGTACTGAAATGGTATGATGTTTGTTTTTAAATTGTTTTTGCTTTGTTTTGTTTAGGTCAATGTGTCAATGTTGTGTTTTGTATTGTTTATATATTGTATTGTATTGTTTTTTCCCTTTCATGTTTTTTTCCTTTTTGTCTTTTTTCTTCTCTTTCTTTTTTGTAAGTTTTAAAAGTAATAAACATTATTTTTTAAAAAATGTCCTCAACTCTTTCTGGAAAGTGCAGATAAGCGGACACCCGCGGTATTTCAGCAGGACTGCTATTTCATAGAACGGGGCAGCTGCACCCAAAGCCCTGCTCTGAATTACTGTGGAGCAGGCTTCTGAGATCTTTGGAACTCCAAGTTGCTCAAGGGGGCAGAAGTGGTTCTCCCTTTCTTCATTTTGACCCTGCAACAACTCTGTAAGGGAAGTTCAGCTGGGAAGCAGCAACTAGGTCACCTACAACTTCTTGGCTCTGTGTGGAGTTGAATCCTGATCTCCCAGGCCCCAACTCAACACTCTTCACTGCTGCAGCATAGCGACTCTTCCCCGTCATTAGTCATCATGGCTTTTGGAGCTTCTACATACCAGCAGTTGGAGACTAAACCTGTTTGCCTTGTTGTTAAATGAGTGGCATTTGCTTGCAGTTTCTTCATTTAGTGAAATCAGAGGTGGGAAACTTGGCGAGTAAAACCACAAGCTATGTGTGATCATTATGTGAGACATAGAAATGTCTGCTTATGTGAATTTGGTATGTAGCACATCATAATCCTTAAGGGATGCTCCATTCAACATGCTGCAACAACCTGTGCTAGTGTTCAACTAGCTTTTTTTATCAGAGAAGTAAATCGCTGCTATTAATGCATGCCTTGTAGTTCTGGTTTTGCCAGCTCATTAACCATGCATGCAAGCGTCATATGGTGTAATATCTTTGCTGTCAACCATTCCTTCTGCCATACATACCAGGGCAGGCAGATCAAGAGGCCAGGAGCTTTTGATGCTACTCCTGAAAAGTAAGTGTGACAATTACAACAAAATGCTCACATTGCAGGACTAGAGAAATGCACATCTTCTGCCTTGATTTCAACAGGTGCAGGTTTCCTCTCATCTGGAACAAGTACATCATCATCATCATCATCATCATCATCATCATCATCATTACCAAACCATTAAATGCTTGCAGTGGCAGGCAATGCTTACAATGCAGCCATTTTAAAATGCTATTTTATTAGTAGAAGACATTCCAAATTAAAAAACAAAAACCGTTCAGAGTATATATTTTATTTCTGCTATCAAGATGACCCCAAAGGATCAAAATTTACAATATGCACACAATACTATTTAAGAATTGTGGAATGTTTAACCAAGCTGGTATTTCCTTAAATACAAAATTGAAAGTTTGTTAATCTGTAGATTTAATGCGGCATTTTTGTTGTCAGATAAGGTTTCATATTGCTTGCCTGTTGTTATCATACTTGTTTTTATCTCATGTCAGCTACGCTGATCTTGCTTTTTGGGAGAAAAGTGTACTACAAATAAAGAATGAAGACAATAATATGCTGACATACACAAATCTTTGGGAGGTGTGTAATGGGATTTCCATTTATCCTGCACATGTAAAGCTTTCCCAAAGATACTGTCTTTTTATTTTCACATAAATGCTGTTTTGACTTCAGTGCACTGTTTTATGCTGTGAAAGTGTGTGTGTGTGTGTGTGTGTGTGTGTGTGTGTGTAAAGTTAAAAATAATAGCTGGCCAGTTATGTGTGTGGGATATACATATATATATATATAGAGAGAGAGAGAGAGAGAGAGAGAGACAGACAGACAGACAGACAGACAGTAGTGGTTAAGAGCAGTGGACTCGTAATCTGGTGAACCGGGTTCGATTCCCTGCTCCTCCACATGCAGCTGCTGGGTGACCTTGGGCTAGTCATACTTCTCTGAAGTGTCTCAGCCTCACTCACCTCACAGAGTGTTTGTTTTGGGGGAGGAAGGGAAGGAGATTGTTAGCCACTTTGAGATTCCTTAGGGTAGTGATAAAGCGGGATATCAAATTCAAACTCTTCTTTTTCTTCTTCTTCTTCTTCTTCTTCTTCTTCTTCTTCTTCTTCTTCTGAACAGGGGTGTGTGAATGTAGCAGTATTTGAATATTGGATAGACACAAGGAGTATTGCTTAAAAATGCACATGCAGAACATTCTCCACGCATCTTTTCTAAAATTGCAAAAAGATAGCTGTGTTTGCCTATTTTAGCAAAAACAATTCAGAATCCTGTGACACCTTGATGACTAATCCATTTACTGTGGATAAACTGTCATAGGTCAGAGTTCATGATGCATGAAGTGGTCCCTGAGTACAGAAAGAGAGAGAGAAAAAGAAAAAAGGCCATTTCACATAGGAAGGTCCAGAGGTCAAACACTGCAAGAGATAGCTGTAGCAGGGCATCTTGGCTCGTTGCAGATCACAAATGAATGCAGAATCCAATGGCACAAACAAGATGCAGTCAGTGTGGGCATGTGACTTAGTCCTAACTAACTGGCAACTGTAGATGATAAACAGACATTGCAAAACCAAGTTCTTCTGAAGCATATCCTTTTGGGAAAGTGAAATATCCACCCCCTCCCCTTTCCCCATTGTTATTGCTCAAGAAATAGGATGGAATAGTGAGCACAGTTGAAAACTCAGCACAATAACTAGATTTATAAACTGACTGCCTATTGCACTAGAAACCAGCATTGACTTCCAGATGTTGGCCTAAAGTCTAGTCGAGATACCAATGTGTGGGCTGTACCATTTTAGACAGAAGGTAGGGCTACACATGATGGAATGCTTCACTACGGGGGGAAATAGAGATTCTGGCAACATCGAAACTCACATATTATGGAGGAAGCTAGGCTAGCATCTTCTCTCTGAAATCTAGTTTTCTATATGAATTGATATTTTTAAAGATGTGGTGGACTCTGCATTCAGTTGGGTGAGACAAAAGTGAGCACTCCAAAGTGATACAATTCAGGCACAGGTTTAACAGGTATTTGATACAAGCATTCAGTGAGCGGGGCCTCAGTATAGTCAATGAATATCCACCCTCAGCTATAAAGATCTGCTGCATTCTCCAGGACACTGCTGAGACAACTTTCATGCCTTGCCTCAACTGCAGGATGACTACCTATGGTCCTGAAAATCACACCTTGGTCCCTCTCCAAGGTGCTGATCTTGCCTTGAGCTTCCTCCCTCTCTGTCTGATGCAAACTACTTGCCTCCCCTTGCTTGGGCGATCATCTATCCTTAGTAGTGCACATCCCCATGGATCTGGACAAAGAGACTGAAGTTAGAAATAAATTAGGTTCCCTAATTTATTTTAACTATTGGGAGACACTTCTAAGTTCTTATTCACTTTTCAAAATACAAGTATTTCTCCAGAGAGGTACACATATATAAACCTTGTTGTTGTTTAGTTGTATATAAACCTAGAGAATTTTAAAACAACTATCAAAATTCACAATGCTAGGATATAAAGAGAAAGTAAACCATTTGCTCTTAAGCCAGAAATTTGATTAAAAAATGTAAAACAACACACAGTAAAGGAACAATTAATTAAAAGCAGACCAAAATAATACCAATGATGAAAAGTCTTCAGGCCCCACCTAAAAGAGAACAAAGGGGAAGCCAAGTGTCCCTGTTGGAGAAGACTGTTCCATAAATGTTTGATATGACAATGTTTGAGTCCAACAAATTTATTCTAATGTCCTTGAGGATGGAGCGTGCTCATTAATTAATTCTCATTTATTACTGGAGATATTTTGGACCAGTTTCCATGAACCCTGCTCCAGAAACGTGACTTCATGTGTTTTTGAATGCACCTTTTAAGCATTTTCTATTGTAAATGATTGATAGGGAGACGGAAGGGATTAGAATGTGGTAGCATGTGTTTTGATGGTGTTGGTAGTGATGGGGAAGGCAAAGCTCAAACCTGCTCATTTTCAATCCACCTTAAGTCCCTTTGAAATTTATCACACCAAGTCAATGTGCAATTGTCATGTCCAGGAACATGACTCTCTCAGAAGGCTTGGAGAGCTAGTTTTATGATACAGATCAGAATGAATTCTTGAAATAACTACATACTTTGGGGGTTCATGTCCGCTGTGCAGTGAACAATGGGAGAATCATTTAGGTTGTGGTGCTCCACCTGTGAAATCACCTATCCTATGATATCAAGTAGGCACCTGAACCCCTCAGACTGATTACTTTTCCAGATCAGGAAGACATCCTTTTGCAAGAATATCTGATGCCAGATGATTGACATGTGGGGGACCACTTGGTGCTGCAGAGTTTTGGATCCAGCCAATTGGTTGGATCTACTTTCCCACCCCTGCTCCGAAGTAGACCCTTGCTGTTGAAGAGACCCTGGGGACAGAGCCTTCTGACACCCAAATCTGCCGGAGAGTTTTGTAGTTCTCTGTTTCTTTTTCCTTTGGAGTCCTATGTCTGGGACGTTTATTAATGTCCAGAGATTGTATACTCATGGGGGTGGTATCTGATAGATAGAAGACCGTCGTTGAAAGACAGGGAAATGTTGGTCTCCCAGGGTGAGAGGCTGGAAGGGGAAAGGAAAGATGCCAGGTGAGAGCTGGGTGCTATCTTCTGTGGCTGTCGAGGACTAAGAATTACTTTTAAGAGAGGACTCCATTTTCTACTTATTTGTATTTTCTGTAGCCACTATTTTATTGTATTATTAAAAAAATAATAAAAATCCCATTACACAGAAAGCTTTGTAGTTCTACAGTAGGGTTTCTTAAACTTTTCATCAAGCTGAAAAAGAAATATTGGACTGGATGTTTAATTCATAGTTCTGTCTAATGCAACTGGATAAATTTTGCTAACAGTGCTGCCATTTGTGAAAGACTAAGAGGACATACCAAATCAGGAACATAGACAAGGATGCTATTGTCTCTCTTAAAACCAGAATGGACTCCAGACTCTGCTCAGATATAAGTAAGTCCACTGCCATCTATTGACTAAGCTATATAATGGCAGTATCCACATATCATCTCGCACATGATTTGCTTTTTGCTTCTTTTGTTTTTAAAAGAGCCAGCAAATAAATCAGGGCTACTGAAACATTTTTACTCACTCATCTCTAAATCTCAAAAAATTCTGAACAATTCAGTTGGAGCAAGTGTCAGTCCAAGAAGCACCCTAGCTGGCAGGTATTTTTCCTCTGTTCAAAGCCTTTCTTTCCGTAATATCTTGTGGCAAAGCATTCTTCAGACTAATCCAGCCCTCTATTAGCACAAATGCTTCTGGTTAATAAGTGCTCACTCCAGCAAAACAAAAATGCCTTTCAGTGCCAGGAAAGGAGAAGGAGTAATGAACACATGCTGGAGTTGGCAGTTACAAAACAACAAGCGCTGTCAAAATAATAAATCAAGGGGCCTGAGCTAGGAGCTCTGCTCTGATAATGTGGCTATCTATTCATCAGCCCCCCACCCCAAAGAGGCCTCCCACAATCTGATATTCTCTACTCATTGCAACTATGCCTAACTGCAGACACATAATTCAGGAAGTTATGAGGAACCTTTTTTCATCTTGAGGGTCATAGTCCCTTAGGTGCAACCTTCTGGGGTCTGCATACTTCTGGTAGGTGCAGCCAGAGGCAAAAGTGGGAAGGGTAATGGGTGTGACTCTTTACCTTTGTACAAACTCACATTCCAGCCACAGAAGAACCAGGGTCCTACACACACACACACACACACACACACACACACACACACACACTATTTCAGCAAGCAAGAGGTGGGTTCATTGGCTAGCTTAGTTAGATGTGACCATTGCAGAGCCTGAGAGTGCTATGGGCATTTTTACTGCTGGGAAGATGTTAAAATGTGCAATACTTAATGTTCGTCACATGGGACTGCTGCATAGAAATCTCGACTTTCCTGTTTCTAGTCCTGGCAGACAATATTCTGGCAATCCTAATACTGGCTCTGACATTAGGCCTGTATACTGTAATGGAACGATACAGGTTTAAATCTCAGTAGACTCAGAAATATTTGCCTCGATGGCCCACAAAGCATTGAAGCCCGAGTTATAATTAACCTTTTTAGGTAGCCCCAACTAACAGAGTGGCTTCACATGTTAAATACTGGTTTCCCCATAGAAGACCCTAGTTTCGATGGTGCATAGATCTTGCATTTGTGAACTCAAAGTGGCTCATTCCATAGTATCCAGATGTTGATGGTGACCCCCAAACTCACATTGCTCGTGGCAAACTCACATTGGTCAAGAAAGCAGTGAATCAGCCTTGTGGAATGCCAGTCTCACTTTTCCCAAGAAAAATTGCTTACATTCATTGTAGACTTCACCGGGAAGAGGGGAACTCCCCTGATAATTTATGCTGGGCATGGCCATCATTAAAATGCTCTTTGGTTAGTGGAATTATCATATAAACTGCTTGTGCAACAGGCGGCTAAACCTACATGACCCCCTAGATCTTATTTGCCATTCTCTCCTTTTCAAATAACTTAACAGCTTAATAAAAAACAAACTTAACCATTAGGGAGAGAGGAGAGAGAGCATCCATCCTTGAGGTTAAACTTTGGCTAGCCCCCAAAATGGAGAAGGATTTTCATTCTGCAGCAGATTGGAAAGAGAAAATAATTCCCCCTGGAATTGCCGAAGAATTGAACGTTTCAGCATTATGCAAATACAGGCCGCATATCTGAAAACAGCAAATAGCCTTGTTTATTTAATGAAACTCAAAAACAGCTTTCAGAGTCAGTTGCTGACCAAATGTGGGATAGTGAAAGTTATCTGTTAGGGAAATAATAGCATGTGGTTTTTTTTATTAAGGACTAGTGAATGACCCAGTCATATGCAGAAAATAAGAGGGGTTCACATGTTCCCTTACCATGGCGAAGTCCAGTCCCCCAACACGTTGACAAGTGGACCCACAATGTCAAAATATTTATAACTGAATCAGTGTGTTCCTGCGGTGTCAACAGTATCCCACTATGCAGCAGTGTTGCAGTTCAGTTTACCTAGTCAACCAAAGAAGGAGGGTTTTTTAAAAACCATTTACAACAACAATTCATTAATGCAGCATGACGTGAGCACAATGCAACCATGAAACCTGATCCTGATAACCTTGTGCAGCAATGCAAGAGGTGAAGCTTTTCCTGTCTTTTTATCTCCTTGCATGTAACGTCAGCTATATTTTTGCATGCTTGGTTACTGTTAAAGGGCACAGGAATAAGTGCGACCAACGGTATCAACCCCAATGCAAGGGGATCGTTTCGGTACCATGCATTGGAAGGAATGAAGAATCCAATGCCTCTGGATTTTGTTGGACCACAACTCCCATCATCCCTGATCGTTGCCTGTGATGGATATGGCTGATGGGAGTTGGATTCCATCTGAAAGGCCACAGGTTCCTCATCCCTGGTGTATGCCGACCCTATGCCATGTTACTTGGCACACCTGGAAATGATCCCCAACGGGAGTGGCAGTGGGAAGGACTACAAAAAGTGTGGTCTCTAGCATGTCACAGATCCACCCCTTGTGCTGAATGGGTGTGTATAGCATTTAGCACATGCCAATTTGTCTCTTAGGTTGCTTCACCACTTCTCTAGCTCTACTCAACCCATAACCTTGCTCAATCCATTTGCAGCTGCAATAGCTGGATTCCTACAAAGTGCTCCTTCCTTGACTGAGATGAGGCTGAAAATCACCATGCAATGGTAGGCTCTGCCCTGATAGCATATCAGATCATTTCCAAGAATTGTGAAGATAATGTCCAGAAAAATCAGTCCTACCAGGGGTGCCAAATTGAATAAAATATTGCGGGGAAGCAAGGTAAGTCCCCACACTGATCACAAGACACAAACACCATTTGAATGGCAATGCTCATCAACTTTGTGGGAGCCCAGTGCCCTCAAATATTTTATTAGGGGAACTGAAGGGACCTCAGCCCCTAGGAGTTGACTCCTATGAGTCCTACAGTGCAAGAGATCTGCCTGTTTTCATAGTTTTCCCCACAGGCTGTCCCTCTGCCTTCCAGCAGCAAACTCACTAGGCCCTGGAAACAGCTGAATGAGGAATTATACATTGCACAAAAAGACATATAAGGAAGCTGCGTGTCTGGAACCCGTTAGTGGGCTTGCAATGGGTGGCAGGTGGGGGGAAAGATTAAGGACATGAGGAGAGCCTGCTGGATCTGGGTTCCAACCAGTGATAAGCCAGATGGATCTGGGAAGGCCAGAAGCAGGAGCACCATTGATTCTTTTCACAAAAACTACAGCGGCTGCAGTTTCCCCCATGCATATTCTCTCCTTTAAATGACTGGTTCAAGAATGATCTAAGGGCAGCTCATTGAAACAAGGGAGAAGGGCATTTGCAGAGCTGCTGGCAGCTCAGCTGGTCTCTCAAAGAATGAGCACTTCTGTAGTGCAGTTCTTTGGCAAGCCTCTCGCTCTGCCATTCCACCCCTTGATCCCCACCTTCATTCTTCAGGAACAGCTCAAAACAGGAACCTATCTATGTATAGAGGGACAGGTTCAGGGAAGCAAGGAATAAAGGACAGCATGTCCCCGGTGTTGTGTTGAAATGCTTTCCATATCCCTGCTTAGTCAGAAGGAATATTAGCTATTTCCCAACAGAGGCTGAAAGGCAGATCCACGTGTACTGCTTACTTTGCAGTATGAGGAACTGGAGCAGCTGAATTGGCGGCAGGAATTTGTTTCTCTACCCAATTCATTTTGGCTTTTGGAGGAAAGGAAGGCTAAAACCACCGCTGGGAGGGGCCAGCCGTGGTTGGCTTTTGACCCGAGCAGTTGCACATGGCCGAGGCTATCTGGCAGTGCACAGTGACTGAACTGCAACCTGTGTCCCTCCTCAAAGCTTTATCTGTGCAAGAAGCATTGGCTATTCTGAAGGACCGCAGAAATAATCAGCGACAGCAAGAGGTAAGCAGAGAAGCGGCATGCTTCCCCCCCAACCCACCCCCAGCATATGAAAACAAGATAGTGGGAGAACGTATTGTGAAAGGCGGTGTGAAACAAGACAAGCATGGGCAAATAGTTTGTGAAAGAGTAGTGGCTACCGGAATGGAGCAATAGGATGTGCAAATGTGTGAGGCTATTCTCAGGATTTCCCTTTGGTAAATACCTTGCATGTGGCAAGATTCTGTTTGACCCTTCCAGGTGAGAAGCTATTGAGTAACCTGAGATATAGGAGCATGCGGTATTTCCCCAACTGATTGGTAGGAAGAACAGCTCGATAAGGAAAAATAAATACTAGACCATGCACCATCGCTTTTGCTGGCAATGCTCCTGTCCTTGTTGAATTTCTGCCTGTTGTGTAGCTGCTAACAAGGCAGGCAGAAACCCTGCCAGGGAAAGGGGTGTGATCCATGGTGGTCTCGAGAAGCTTAGTTGGTAGAGCACGAGACTCTTAATCTCAAGGTTGTGGGTTCGAGCCACATGTTGGACAAAAGATTCTTGCATTGCAGGGGGCTTCAACCAGATGTTCCTTGTGGTCTCTTCCAACTTTCCGATTCTATGATATAGTTTAAGAGCACGACTGCAGCATAATCCTATGCGTATTTACTCATTGTGTCTTGCTTTATCCCTAAAACAAAACGACAGAGAACAATGCTTGTAAAGGTGGGCACATGAAATGACATGGGTGATTTTCAGAATGCTGACACAGCCTGTTTTACCCAAGATGGGGCTGTGTGTACTGTGCAACAATAACAGATTGGGGGCATCTCTCATGTTGACAACTGGGACATAGGCTGCATACGGCCGCTGTGAAATTTGTAGGGATCAGCACACCTGGAATAAAGCAAAACAAAACATCCACACATCCATGCCCTAATGACATTATTTAGAAAGTTGATAAACCCAGCCCCAGCGAGATCAGCAATGACCCTGCTGTTTTCCTGGGCAAATCTCTCATATCTGCATGCTCAGATGTTGACATTTCTGAGCCACAGCCAAGCCCTAGCAAACTATTGTTTACCATCTGAAATTGCAAAGCGCATGCTGTGCCCCCTCTCCCTTGTTAACTCTTCGGTGTGTTTCACATTTCTGAAAAGGAAAGTTTTTATGCATCCAGTTAGTGCTTCAGCAAGCAAGGGTAGTGGCGGGCCTGGAATTCTCCACCTTGAAAGTACAGTAATTTAGAATTGCTTACATGAGAAAGAGAAGAGATAAAGGGATGGTTTAAAGCAGAAGTGGGGAACTTCAGACTTGGAGTTCAAATGTGACCCTTTGTCCCCTGGTCACATCCATGACAGGCCCTATCTCATGACAGGCCCTATCTTATTTAAATTTATACCCTGCTTGATTGTAAAAAAGTAGCACTTCAAAGTGGTTTACAAAACATAAAACAGTAACTGATCGAGGAACCTGAGCACCTTCACTGTGAACAAGGGCAAACAGAATTGAGTGGCATGACAATTCAATAATAGTGCTGCTTTATTCTTCACTGGCCTGGCCACATCTGGACCCCATATTTTAAGACTAAGACTGACAAATGGGTGTGGGTCCAAAGGTGGGAGATCATGATGGTGAGGGAGGTCTGGAAGAAACCCAGCCCTATGAGGAACAGTTGAGAGAGATGGGCATGTTTAGCCAGAAGGAGAGAAGAGGGGAGGGGTGCGGTTGTCCTTGAAGATAGTAAGATGGTACAACTATTGCACTAACTATTCAAATTGATTTTTTAAAAATGTGTTGCTGTTGCCTCTTTTACTGTATTTCATTCTCTTACAATCTGAAATCCATGGAATTCAATTTTAATATAATAAAATGGAATGCTGAAGGATTAAAGAAGCAATTTCTTAATTGATCAATGTGTGTGTGTGTGTGTACACGTGTGCGCGCGCATGTGCTTGTGTGTGTGTGTGTGTCTATATAAAAACTCCTAGCAAAAACTGGGAAACTCCACTCCTGTATGATTTCAGCTGCCTTCTCAAGCTTCCCTGCCCCTATGTTCTGTCCTCTATCACGCAGGAGGAGCTGAATGCATCTCTGCCGTCCTGTTGTCCCGTCCGCTTCTGCTGGGGAAGAAACTTCCCTCTCCGTCTCTTTTGGCTTCGCTCCTGCCCTCCCGCCCTCCTTCCATCGATCCTGCGGGCTCTCCAGGATTAGGAAAGGTCCGAGGGAGCGCCCCAAAGCCTGCCCTTGCCCAGGAGGGGAGGGGAGCGACGAAGGAAGACCCGCCACCAGCAGCCGCGCAGGACGCAGTGCGCCCGAGGGAGGCTGAGGCTGCGGACAGGACAGGACCTCCTCGTTGGCTCCCGCCGGCAAAGGGAAGGCAAGGCAAGGCGCGTGCGCGCCGTCGGCGAAACCTTAACCCTTCGCGCTCCCTCCGTGCCGCTTCTGCTGAGCAGCTGAGCCAAGAGCAGCTGCTGCGTCGTCGTCTGCGATGTCTCTCGTGTCTCGGACGCTCCTGGCCGCCTCGCTCGCTTTGGCACTGGCCGGCTTGGCTCCGGCCAGGGCGCAAGGATCGACGCCAGCCGCCTCGCCGGCGGGGCCGCCCTTCGCCCGGGATGTCCTGGCGCTGTTCGGGGGCAACCGGAGCCTCTCGGCCGGGCAGCTGGAGCAAATGCTGCAGAAGATGGGAGCCGCGCACCGGCTGGAGGAGTCGCTGGCCGGACAGCTGGACCTGCACGTCCTGCGCTACAACCAGGTACAGGTACAGGTACAGTCCGGCCCCATCGGGCTGCCCCGGCAAAGTTCTTCGCCGCCCCGTCTCCTGGATTCTCCCCACAAGTTGTTACAGAGGGGAAACTGAGGCGGAGACAGGAGGACCGGGTCGGATCTTTCTGCAGAGACTTGAAGCCTCCTCGCCCGGGGACGGGGGGCGGGGGAGAGCTGCAACTTGCGGTTATTTTCACATAATTCTGATCATCGCCTTTTAACTCATTGATTGTGTGCGTTTTCGAAAGTTCGTCCGTCGATGGTTTGAGCGTTGTGCTGATAGCGCCAAGGTTGCAGGTTGGAGCCCTATATGGGAGAGCTGGGGGCTGGACTACATGATCCTTGGGGTCCCTTCCAACTTTATGTTTCTATGCAGAAAGCCCCAAGTTCAGTCCACTGCATCGCCAGGTAAGGCTGGGAATATCTCTGCCTGAAACCCTTAGTCAGTGTAGATGGTATTGAGTTAATGGCCTAATAGTCTGAGTAGGTGAAAGGCAGCTTCTGATGCACACAGCATAATTGCCATGGCCAATAATGTTTTCATTTGTGTTCTCTCTGCCCTCTCTGCCCTCTCACCCAGGTACAACCATTTACTTGTCAAATTACCACACATTCATGCATCCGAAGAAAGAATAGTAATAATTTTATTATTTATACCCAACCCATCTGACTCTAGTCTACAAAAGCCATAAGAGATTTGTTTGTCTTTTAGGTACGACAAGGTGCTATAGTCCAGCTCGAAGAGTTTTCAAGGAAATTAGGCAAAATTATTCAGAATAAGGCTAGGACCCTTGACAAGGATGTAGTTCCTCCAGGATCATGGGCAGTCTATCTGTGAATACTAGTTCCTGGGAAACATAGTGGGAAGCTATGTCAATAAAGATGTGGACCCAGCGTGTGGCAGGTGTGAGAAAGGCAAATTCCATGATAGGGATAATTGAGGAAAGAATTGGAGATAAAACTGCTGATATCATGATGCTGTTATACAGTTATGTGATCCATGCACTTTTGGAATATGTTCTGGTTAAAGGGTAAAGGGGCCCCTGACCATGAGGTCCAGTCGTGACCGACTCTGGGGTTGTGGCACTCATCTCGCTTTATTGGCCGAGGGAGCCGGTGTACAGCTTCCGGGTCATGTGACCAGCACGACGAAGCCGCTTCTGGCGAATCAGAGCAGCGCACGGAAATGCCGTTTACCTTCCCGCCGGAGCGGTACCTATTCATCTACTTGCACTTTGACACGCTTTCGAACTGCTAGGTTGGCAGGAGCAGGGACCGAGCAACGAGAGCTCACCCCATCACGGGGATTTGAACCACCGACTTTCTGATCGGCAAGCCCTAGGCTCTGTGGTTTAACCCACAGCGCCACCCCTATGTTCTGGTTACCTCATCTCAAAAAAAAAAAAAAAAAAAAGATATTGTGGAGTTGGAAAAAAAAAATCAGAAAAGGGCAACCAGAATTATCGCTGGGATAGAGAAACTCCACGATGAGGAAAGATGACAGCATTGGGGACTTTTTTAATTTAGAGAAAAGGCAAGTAAGTGGCAAAATGGTCGAAGTGTGTACCATTAGGCATGGACAAAGTGGACAGAGAAATGATTTTCTCCGTCTCTCATAACCCTGGAACTCAGCGACATCCAGTGAAGCTGAATGCTGGAAAGAAAGTACTTATTCACACATCGTGTAGCCGAACTACAGAATTCACTCCCACAAGAGGCAGTGATGGTCAGCCAACTTGGATGGCTTGGATGGCCATGCTTGCCAGGGCTGCTGGGAGTTGTAGTTCCACCATATTTGGAGGGTCAAAGGTTCCCCACACCTATACTAAGCAAAACCATGGTTTTATCATCCACATGCAAATATGTGGGCTCCCAAGGAGGAGATTGGAGCTGCTCCTCCCCAGATCCTTTATCTCAGGGCAGCACAGCAGCAAAGCCAAGGTTTGTTCTTGGCTGCAGCTTGTGATTAATGAGGGGAGAGCTTCACCACAATTCCAGGTTGGGACAAGCCAAATCTTGGCTTAGTTGCTGCACTGAGTTAAAAGGGCTATGGAGGAGCAAACTGGGTATGATCTCCTTCTCGGGAGCCCACCTGCTTTTGCAAAGCCATAGTTTTGCTTACTGTGACTTGCAGACCTGGCCAATATGCATTTACAGTGGTACCTCGGGTTACATACACTTCAGTTTACATACGCTTCAGGTTACAGACTCCGCTAACCCAGAACTAGTATCTTGGCAGACCTGGCCAACAAGCATTTACAGAAATAGTACCTCAGGTTACATACACTTCAATTTACATACACTTCAGGTTACAGACTTTGCTAACCCAGAAATAGTACCTTGGATTAAGAACCTTGCAGAAATCCTTACAGAACCTTACAGAAATCGTGCTCCAGCGGCGCGGCGGCAGCAGGAGGCCCCATTAGCTAAAGTGGTGCTTCAGATTAAGAACAATTTCAGGTTAAGAACAGACCTCCGGAACGAATTACCGTAAGTACTTAACCCGAGGTACCACTGTATTCAATTCCTAAAGATGTTTGCTTTCAGACCTGTGTTCTGTTTCCTTGTGGGCACAGTTTTATTTGAATAACAAAGACTTCCAGTTTCTGTGCATCTCATTTGGGTGCCGTGCTTGGAACAGAATGTTACAGTACAGTCCCTTGTCGGGCTGACTTTTAGTGGGTAATGTTAAACTTGTTGGTTGGAATGTGGAGTGACAGGAGGCACCGTAGCTCAGTGGTGGAGCACATGTCTTGCATGCAGAAGGGCCCATGTTCAGCCCCTGACATCACCAGGTCTAGCTGTGAATGGGAGAGCCATTGCCAGTCAGTGTAGACCAGGGGTCAGCAAACTTTTTCAGCAGGGGGCCGGTCCAATGCCCCTCAGACCTTGTGGGGGGCCGGACTATATTTTGGAAAAAATAATAATGAACGAATTCCTATGCCCCACAAATAACCCAGAGATGCATTTTAAATAAAAGCACACATTCTACTCGTGTAAAAACACGCTGATTCCTGGACCATCCGCGGGCCGGATTTAGAAGGCAATTGGGCTGGATCCAGCCTCCGGGCCTTAGTTTGCCTACCCATGGTGTAGACAATACTGTGCTCAGTGGTCCAACTTGGTGTAAGACAGTAAGGGTTTTAACTGTTGCTACAACAGATGCTTCCGAAGCAAGGATTGTTGCCAGTGCTTAGGGCAGGGGTCAGCAAACTTTTTCAGCAGAGGGTCAGTCCACTGCCCCTCAGACCTTGTGGGGGGGGGCAGACTATATTTTGGAGAGAAAAAAAGAACGAATTCCTATGCCCCACAAATAACCCAGAGATGCATTTTAAATAAAAGGGCACGTTCTACTCAGGTAAAATCACACTGATTCCCGGACTGTCTGCAGGCCAGATTTAGAAGGCAATTGGCCCGGATCCTGCCCCCGGGCCTTGGCTTGCCTACCCATGGCTTAGGGCATAGCATGGACTGGATCTCCAAATGCATACTTAGTCTGATGATCTTGTTTAGTTTGGGATAGTTCTTATTGCATTGTGAGTGCTACAACTGCTAATTCAAACCTAATGAAAAAAAGAAAAAAAGAAAGAAAGAAAGAAAGAAAGAAAGAAAGAAAGGGGCTTATGCAGAGTGAAGACTTTCTTGTTCCAACAGGGAATTGTTCCCTTGGGAGTTTGCTGCTTTTAAGGGAAGAGCTGGTTCCATGCTGTTTTTATTGTAATTATTACTTTTGTTTTAAAAGAGATTTTATATATGCATACAGTTTTAAATCTATCCATGTCTACTTGCATTTTAATGATTGATTTTTCTGTGTTTTTATTTGTAAGCTGCCTTGAGTTGAGTCCCATCAGTAAGAAAGGCAGAGTATAAATAAATATATAAAAATAATATCACTATGGATACTTGGCTGACTGGGCATTCTCCTACTCCATTGCTCAAAACATTTGACAAGGTAGAATATGTGTACAACTCTCATAGCCATGCTGGAACCGTAAACCTCCAGGATCTGTAGGCCTCAAGGCTTTTTACCAGCCTGCTGAATTCCAGTTCACGGCTATGTTAATACAGTGGTACCTCAGGTTACAGATGCTTCAGGTTACAGACTCTGCTAACCCAGAAATAGTACCTCGGGTTAAGAACTTTGCTTCAGGATGAGAACAGAAATCGTGCTCTGGCAGTGTGGCGGCAGCAGGAGTCCCCATTAGCTAAAGTGGTGCTTCAGGTTAAGAACAGTTTCAGGTTCAGAATGGACCTCCAGAACGAATTAAGTACTTAACCCGAGGTACCACTGTATTATATTCAAATAAATGTTGCTATTATTTCCTAACCATGCAAGTGGGGATTTATAATTCTGAAGGATGAAGCGACAGCTATTCTACAACTGGTTGCAGACGTGGTGGCAAGGGAAGGAAGAGAAAAATGGTTCCGACTAAAAGCCAGTCTCTGCACACCTTTAAAGCAGCACGATACCACCCAAAGAATTCTGGGAGCTGTAGTTTGATGAGGAGAACCCCATTCCCTTCACAGAGCTACAAAGGAATTAACAGTCAGTCCCTTTTCACAGGGAACTCTGTTAATCTAAATTGTAAACCATAGCTTTTCTATCAGGCTATACAACACACGTAGAAACACTTGACATGGTAAGTTTTGGCACCCTATGGGATGCTGACTGATCATAGCAATTCAAATACAAGGCTTGTTACACATACACACACACACACACACACACACACACAGGCATAGCAAAGAAAGAAGGTGGGAAGGGTGGATGACATCTGAGCAGACATATTGGGAAATGTTGCTGTGTTGCAATCCGTAAGCAAAAATTCCTTTGAGAACCAGTTACCAGTTCCTTCATATAAACATCCACCCATCTGGTCACTGGTTGAGCAGGAATTGCCAACAGGTGGAAAAAGGCCAGATCTTCAGGAGGCAAATGTCTGGGAGCAGGCAGGATAATCAGCCTTTTGTGAACTAGTGGCTTTCATAGGCTTGGTGCAGCAGAAGGGTGTGCTAGAATGGCAGGTTGCAAGTGGGGAGTTGTCAGTTCTCAGTGCATGCCCATACAGCAAACTCCTTGCAAGCGAAACTGAGAGAGAGAGAGAGAGAGAGAGAGAGAGAGAGAGAGACTGTAGATCGCTTGTCTCTTTATTGTGCTGGTTTCCTATTTGTAGGAAATGATTTGTAATGTGTAGAATCCACTACTTGCAGCCTCAAGTTGTCCAGTCATTCTACCATCTTATTCCCTTGCATGTGTTGACCAAGCTTGGAAAAGGTACAGAAAAGAGAAACAGAAAAGTTCAAGGGATGGGAGGACTTCCCTGTGAGGAAAGGTGGCAACATTTGGGATTTTTTAGTTTAGAGGGGATGTGAGTAAGATAAAATAAAAATAAAAATAAAAATAAAAATAAAAATAAAAATAAAAATAAAAATAAAAATAAAAATAAAAATAAAAATAAAAATAAAAATAAAAATAAAAATAAAAATAAAAATAAAAATAAAAATAAATTTATTATTTATACCCTGCCCATCACTCTGGGCGGCTTCCAACAAAAGATATAAATTACATTAAAACATCAGTCATTAAAAACTTCCCTAAACAAGGCTGCCTTCAGATGTCTTCTAATCGTCAGATAGTTGTTTATTTCTTTGACATCTGGTGGGAGGGTGTTCCACAGGGCGGGCGCCACTGCCGAGAAGGCCCTCTGCCTGGTTCCCTGTAACTTGGCTTCACACAGTGAGGGAATCTCCAGAAGGCCCTCGGCGCTGGACCTCAGTGTGGTTACATGACAGGAGTAAATAAAATTATGCATGGAATGCCACCAGCCGCCTTACCTTGCTTTTGGTTCTCTAGCATTAAACTAGATTTGGGACAGACAGCCTTTCAAATGGAGGACTCCTTCACCTGAATAGAGGGCTGCCTTCTGCTAAGGAGCAGACATGGGCCACCCTATCTCCTGGGGAAAGAATCCTCAGCTCTTATGATAGCTTTTTTTTACTGACTTTTTTATTCACTTATGTGCCATCCTTCGAAAGAATTATTATCAGGATAACACTACTCATCGCAATAAAATGGAAATAAATAATAATAATCATCACAATAAAAAGAAAATACAAAAAAGGGGGGAAATGAAAGATTGAAAGGGGAGATAAAGCTGACAGTGGAACATGTGGAAATCTCAATTTTATCGCTGTGATGCTGTTAAGCAGATAATACACTTAAGCATGTCATAAACGCTCAATGAAAGTATGCAAATCTGATATTGGCTCATTGGTAATAGGGCAGTGTAATTGGGCTGAAGAGGGACGTGGGGGGCACTGTGGTCTAAACCACAGAGCCTAGGGCTTGTCGATCAGAAGGTCAGCGGTTTGAATACCCGCGATGGGGTGAGCTCCCATTGCTCGGTCCCAGCTCCTGCCCACCTAGCAGTTTGAAAGCACATCAAAGTGCAAGTAGATAAATAGGTACCGCTCCGGCGGGAAGGTAAATGGCGTTTCCGTGTGCTGCTCTGGTTCGCCAGAAGCAGCTTAGTCCTGCTGGCCACATGACCCGGAAGCTGTACGCCGGCTCCCTCGGCCAATAAAGCGAGATGAGCGCTGCAACCCCAGCGTTGGCCACGACTGGACCTAATGGTCAGGGGTCCCTTTACCTTTACCTTTTAATTGGGCTGAAACATTGAACAAAGACTTTGACACAGTCCAGGGACATGATAATAGTTCTCTCTCTCTTATCTATCTATCTATCTATCTATCTATCTATCTATCTATCTATCATCTATCATCTATCTATATCTATAATCTATCTATCTATCTATCTATCTATCTATCTATCATCTATCTATCTATCTATCTATCTATCTAGTGTGTGTGTATGTGTGTGTGTGTGTGTGTGTGAGAGAGAGAGAGAGAGATACTTTCATGCCAACCTACATAAAGTATATAAATATCCCAGTTTTGCTAAACAAAGGAATACTTCATAGATGCAATTAAAGTTATTTTTAATCATATTTTATTAAAAAATCTTATTTGCATCCCACCCTTTCTCCAAGGTGACATTATTATTGCTATTCATTTTTATCCCACTTTTCTGTATAAACATACCAAAAGTAGTTAATAGAGGAAAAACCATATATCACTACAATCATTTTCTTTATTTCTATCTCATTCTTTAATATTCCTCCCCACCTCTCTGCACAATGCTCGGGGTAGCTTATGGCGACATAATTTAAAACCATGTAATAAATAATTTGAAACCAGAGAATCGGTATTGTTCAGTTGCTTTTTAGTTTCTTGTTTTACTTCTTGTTTTAAATATATTGCTCATTTCAAAAAATGAGCTCAGAGCAACTTTTAAAAAAACAACACCCAAAGATTAAAAGCAGATATAAAAGCAAGAATGAAAAACAATCTAAAATACAATAATATGCGAAAAAGAGAGAAACCGGCTCAACCCCACCCTACTAAATAATGTGTTCAGAATTAAATTCCAGAGGTCTGTGTGAATAAGAATGTTTTTGCTGGAACCTAAAAACAGATAGCAATGGTGTCAGGTATGCCTCCCCAGGGAGAGCTTTCCATAAATGGGGAGCCCCTTGTTGTGACGTGGGGTTCGTGATTTCAGCTCTCTTGACATAATATGCTGGAGACAGTTCTCTAGTAACACTTCTTTATTAAAGCAACAAGACTGAGACCTGAGGAGGGGAGAGCTACATTTATAGGGACAGGGAACTAGCTAGAAAGGATACATTTTGGAGGGAACAATATCAGGCAATCACAGTCCTGCCTTTTGGAGGAAACCAATAAGACAGAGGATCCAAATACAGCAGCTTAAATGAACCAATAGTAGCTGTACCCTCTGGAACCAAAAGGCAGTCACTTTACCCTAATGCAATTACAGACAATAATAATACAGATATAAAATCCTTTGACTCAATACACAACACCCCTACTGAAAAGGCCCACTCTTGGAGGGGGCACACAGGGACTGCGTTGGTTCTTGTGAGGAGAGGCAGCCTTTGATATATTGGCTTTATAGGTCAAAGCCATGAAAAGCTAAGACAATAGAACAGGACACTTAAATAGGAGCAACGAAGACAGCTTATTGTTTTAAATCAGTGGACCATTATACGTTAAAAGCTTTCTGAAATGAAACATCTAAAAATAGAAAAGAGGGTGCGAAATGGGTTTTCTCAGAGAGGCCATTCCAGAGTTTTGATGCCACTATCCTGCAATACAGTGGTACCTTGGGTTAAGAACTTAATTCGTTCTGGAGGTCCGTTCTTAACCTGAAGCTGTCCTTAACCTAGCGGTATCACTTTAGCTAATGGGGCCTCCTGCTGCCGCTGCGCCACCACTGCACGATTTCTGTTCTTATCCTGAAGCAAAGTTCTTAACCTGAGGTATTATTTCTGGGTTAGTGGAGTCTGTAACCTGAAGCGTCTGTAACCTGAAGTATCTGTAACCCGAGGTACCACTGTATTCAATCCGCCCCCCCTCTTATCTACACAAGCAGGCACACCCCATGATGCACCCCAGTCCATAAATACCACGGTTTGGGAACTTTTTTTCCAACAGAAAGGAAAAAAGGAAAGGGGGAAATGACAGAGAACGAGGAGGAGAGTGTGAACAGTGAAAATGAGGAGAGAGAGAGAAGGAAGGAGTTTTGAGATGAGTGGCAAGTCAACGCAGTGGCGTAGCGTGGGTTGTCAGCACCCGGGGCAAGGCAAGTAATTTGCGCCCCCTAACTCATGGATTTGCGCCCCCTAACCCTAACCCTCAGATGTTGCGCCCGGTGTGGCCGGCCCCCCCTGCACCCCCCACGCTACGCCACTGAGTCAACGCCATTTTATATTTCCGCATCTCTTCCCTTCTTCCTTTTCAGGCAACTCAACCCCTCCTTCCACAATCTATTAATTGTCAGCACTCTGTGCCATTGCACTCTTACAGGGTTATTTTTGCAGAGCCCCTACAACTTTCCCCCTTAATAATAATAATAATAATAACAACAATATACTTTATTTATACCCTGCCCATCTTGCTGGGTTTCCCCAGCCACTCTGGGTGGCTCCCAACAAAATATTAATAATAGTAGTAGTAGTAGTAGTAGTAGTAAAGCAATAAAACATCAAACATTAAAAACTTCCCTAAACAGGGCTGGCTTCAGATGTCTTCCAAAAGTCAGATAGTTGTTTATTTCCTTGACATCTGATTGGAGGGCGTTCCACAGGGCGGGCGCCACCATCGAGGAGGCCCTGTAACCTCACTTCTCGCAGGGAGGGAACCTCCAGAAGGCCCATGGAGCTGGACCTCAGTGTCGTGGCTGAATGATGGGGGTGGAGACGCTCCTTCAGGTATACTAGGCTGAGGCCCTCCCCCCTTTTTTAACTATTTGCAAACCCTGGAATTATCCTGAGTCTACTGATACCTCCTTCTTGTGCATGAGTGAATGATGTTTGACATCCCTAAAAATTGCTGATAGGACTATCTTCCATTAGGCTGCAACCTTATGCATACTTATATGGGAGCAAGCCCCGCTGAGCTCAGTGGGACTTACTAACAGAGTAGACATGTATATGATTGCACTGCTGGAATTTAAGAAACTGCACTTTCATGTTCCCTTTAACATTAGAACCATGGAAACTGAAGCACTTGAAATGACCTCCCTAGACTTTTCCAAGCCATTAAACCTGTTTTGAAGATTAAATAATTGCAGCTTGGAAGCTTTGAAAATATACTTAATATGCTTAGGGATTTCATTGTAATTAATTTGTTAAGATTCTGGTTTTACAGGGAGAGTCTTGGTCTGTTAATGCAAAACTTCAGAACAAAAGCTGTCAAGAGCATTAACAATTCTGTTTTACTTCCTGTAAATAGCACCGATGCATTGCTTCATAATTGTTTCAGTGAAACTGTGACACCAGGATAAGAAATGTTCGAAGGGCTTATTGACATAAAGAGCTCAGATTCCAATGGCAGCTTTTTGCCCTCATTTCTGGTAAATAACAGCAACATATCTAGGTGTGGATTTTCCAAAGTCTGTTGTGCAGGGATGGGGAAATGAGATCATGTCTAAAAATGCAGAATTAGATAAATTAACAGGAAGGATTCAAAACCTGTGGGATCAGAGATTCTTAGAAGACTGGAGTAAATATATGAACTATTTGAAAAGTAATTGTGATGAACAGATTACGCTAGTAGGACTGCAAGAAGTTTTGTAAAGTGGATTATTTGAAATGTTGCAAGAAAGACTATGAAAAGAATTATTAGTTGAGGATAATTAAATGTAATAGGAAATTAGGAAAAGCAGAATAAGTGATAAAGAACGGGAAATCATCAGAGGTGTTGACGGAAGTAAAAAATATTGTAAAGATGTGAAGATATGTTGTATGACTGTTGGAACTGATATGTTAAAAAATTAATAAAAATGTATGTGTGTGTGTGTGTGTGTGTGTGTGTGTGTATAATCATGTCTAAAAATGGAAAAGTGTTGGTCTTCATCAGGTGAAGTGTGTCTTTCAAACCAGAGATGCACTGAAATCAAAATGATGACCAAAGCATTTCTCAGGCTTAAGGTTCTTAAGGTTAACTTTCAGAGGTAAGGTTGTTCTAGGGGTGGCATCTATGCAGGTCAGTTTAATCCCCCTATGATTATTTAATTTTTTTTGCCCCAAGTGAAGGAGGACTATCCACATAGATCAGCTCAGCCCCAGATGACAATCTCACTTTATTCAGTCAACGACACCCTAGTTTTGCATTAAAACTGTGAAGCACCAGAGCCAGATCGCTCTCCTTTCCCAACATCTCTGCTATTCCCTTTCTCAAGCTAACCCAAGTTTCTCATTTTGTTTCAGTGCATGTCTGCTGAAGACATCTTTTCTCTGTACGGAATGTCAAACAGCAGCAAGATCACCGAGTCCAGCTTCTCCACAATATGTCCTGCTGTTGTACAGCAGCTGATTTTTCACCCTTGTGAAAAATCCGTGTCCAAAGGCAATTCCAAGCCATCTCCTACAGAAGGTACCTGTCACTGGTGACTGGTATAACCGTGAGATTAATTTAGCCCTGTTATTTATTCATTTTACAGAAATCTGTGGAGCAATGTTGCTACATGTTAACGGGGCATATGGCTGGCGGTCTGCACTGGCTTTTGCTGTTGGGTGGAAGCTGCCTTATTCCTGCTCAGACTGTCCATTTAGCTCAATATTGTCTACTCTGTGGGCAGCAGCTCCAGGGCATCTCCACATCTTTCCCATCACCCACAACCAGATCTCTTTTAATGAGAGATGACAGGGATTGAATTTGGGATTTTCTGCATGCAGAACATATGCTCTACCTCCTCAAAAGGGTGGGGGAGGGAATCTACCCTGACTAGAGCACCACCCTGCTGCCCATTGCTGGTTTGCACCCAGTTTTGCTCAAGTTATATTGCCTCTGATTGCCTCGAGAAAAGTTAACTGTTGGGAAGTGTGTGATAATTCAAGATTGCAATGGAAATATGGTGTTTTATATTTTAATTCAGGGTGCAACCTGATGTGCTATGGCTTCAGGGTGAACACATACTCAGTCACAAATGCATATTTTATTTATTTTGAATATTTATAAATCGTTCTTCCTTCAAGGGAGCTCAGGGTAATGTACAACAAATATGCAAATGACACAGAACTTCAGTAACATCCCTTTGGTAGTTTGTAACTTGTTGCTGGACAACAACTATAATGATATTTTCCTTGTGGTTTACAACAGGGGTGGGGAACCTCAGGCCTGGGGCTGAATGCATACCCTCCAACATTTCTCCGCTGAAAATAAGGACGTCCCATTCCATAATGATAATTTTACTATTTATACCCCACACTGGGTATACCCCCAGTGACTGGGTTGCCCCAGCCACTCTGGGCAGCTTCCAATATACAATGAAAACATAATAAGACATTAAACATTAAAAAACCCTTCCCTATACAGGACTGCCTTCAGATGGCTCGGGGGTTGGAGAACTCCATAGGTAAAGGTAAAGGGACCCCTGACCTTTAGGTCCAGTCATGACCGACTCTGGGGTTGCGGCGCTCATCTCGCTTTATTGGCCGAGGGAGCTGGCGTACAACTTCTGGGTCATGTGGCCAGCATGATTAAGCCGCTTCTGGCGAACCAGAGCAGCACACGGAAACGCTGTTTACCTTTCCGCCGGAGCGGCACCTATTTATCTACTTGCACTTTGACGTGCTTTGGAACTGCTAGGTTGGCAGGAGCAGGGACCGAGCAATGGGAGCTCACCCCGTCGCGGGGATTCGAACCGCCGACCTTCTGATCGGCAAGTCCTAGGCTCTGTGGTTTAACCCACAGCACCACCCATGTCCCATGGATAACTCCATACTCTCCAACATTTCTCCAATGAAAATAGGGACATCCTAAGGAAAAGCGGGACGTTCCAGGATCAAATCAGAAACTGGGACAGCTCCTCTAAATCAGAGACGTCCCCAGAAAATAGGGACACTTGGAGGTCTGTGAATGCAACTCTCCAGGTCTCGCTAGCTGATGATCATTGGAAGACTCCATAGGCCACACCTTCTTCCCCAGGCCACACCTCTCACTGGCCTTCTTCACCCCCTCCTCAAATGTTGTTGCCTGGCTGAAATGTGCCCTAGAATTCTGATGATGCCTCTTGCTTGTCTGGATAAAGGATAGAGAGGTGTAGGTGTAGCAACTAGCCTGCTAAGCAGAGGTGAAATGTATATTCATTGCTCTGCCCACCTTTGCCTCTGGCTCCATGCATCACCGGAAGGTGGCCCTCAGAAAGTTGCACAGAAGGAAATGTGGCCCTACCCCTGGTTTATAATACGTTATTTTCAGTGGAACTGCCCTAACAATTCTGTTTATTGTGCAGTGAGAGAGCTATACTAAGGGGCTATTTCTTTTACAACCAGCACATTTTAAAATAATTGGCAGAAACATTCCTCTCTTATCCTGGTTCCTGACTTAAATATTAACCAAACATTATGCCCTTAATTCAGCTGTTCTGCAATGAGATAAGTAAACTGTCCCCTGCCAGATCCATCTGATATCAAATGATTTTTAATATGGCTAATATTTTGACTGCATTTTCTCTCTTTCTCTCTCTTGTACAGTCTGGGGCTTCGGTTTCCTTGCTGTGACTATTATCAACTTTGCTGCACTCCTTGGATTGGCCTTAACTCCTCTTTTAAAGAAAGACTATTTCCCCAAGATTTTAACCTACTTTGTAGGTTTGGCCATTGGAACCCTCTTTTCCAATGCAATTTTCCAGCTTATTCCAGAGGTAAGGATGAAACGGGTGAAGATGGCAGTAGAACTGGGAACATGATACTGTCGCATGTGTTCCCCTCACCAGGTCTGAAATATACTTGAACAGATGGGTATTCATTGAGCTGCTGTACGTTCTTTCTCCTGCCATGAACCTCATTCAGGAGAATGAGACAGCCTTGACCGGCTATTCTCCCATCTAAGAAACCTGCTACTCTCCCATCTAGCAGGTCGTTGAAGGATGAACAAGCCAAAGACCCTAAGTCCATAAATTGGCACACTAGTTGTAAGTAAATCAGTCTTCTAACCATTTACATATGGTTGTGCTCAGATGGGGGACAGTGCAGGGCAAATTTAGGCATTGAACTCAGTTGAACAGGTTGACAAGTCTTGCTAGGTGTGGTGGAGCTGCAGTGCTAGCTTCCTGGCAGAGGGGGCACTGTTGCTTACCAAGAAGGACAGGGGAAGAAGGGAGGCAGCAGGAAGTTTGGTGCGGTGCAATGGACAGATTGAGCCAATCTGCTGCTCTTCCTGATGTGTTTGCACCATGCTGCCCTCCCATGGTGTTGACTTCTTGCTGGTTGCCAACAGTGGCCCACTGCTTCTGGTTAAAGGGTGAGTAGTGAGTATTCTCTTACAATATGTGTGTATATATATATATATATATATTCCAAATGAAGCACATTGCATTTTGGGTTAACCCGGTCTCGCTGTTCAATCTTCTTCCTAGGCATTTGGATTCGACCCCAAAATCGATAACTACGTTGAAAAAGCGGTAGCTGTGTTTGGCGGATTCTACATCCTCTTTTTTGTGGAAAGAGTTCTTAAAATGATACTGAAGGCTTATAGCCAGGTGGGTAGCAGGACACAACATAAACACTTTTCTGTGTTAAAGATCAGCATGCCTATTTAATTGGGCAGAATAAGAAGTTCAAAAAGCTGAGTTTGGGTTTAGACTAAGGGCCAGAGCAGACAAATCGGTCTCCTCTGCAAATTTATATCTTAGTCACAGATGCTGACAAATTTCTGCCCTGTTGTGCCATAATGCATTTGAGCAACTTTTCTGCTTCTGAACTCCATTTGAACCTTTCCTGTTTTATTTGGGTCTTTTAGAGCAGTCACAGCCACTTTGAACCTGAAGAACTGAAACCTCCCCGAAGTCTCCCTCCTCCTCCTACCGAATCGTTCAAACCTGTTAATGGAGCAATGTGCTACGCAAATCCAGCCATAGCTGAGGCTAATGGAACTCTGAGTTTTGATAATGACATTGTGATCTCTGGACAGGTATGAATGAACACAACTTGCCAGCTTATGGCAGCATATCAAGGAAGGGGTGAGAATTCAACCCTTGATCCGTTTATGTTTTGATATCAATTTTAAAAACAACTTCAGCATATGTAAGAATGGGCTCTAGCATGATAAGAATGTCGCTTATTTCTTAACAGCCAGAACCGCATTTTTATAAATAAACTCTTCCATATAAGTTTAATTTACTCCTTGTCAGACTCTGGTATTTGCTGTCTTATTAACCTTGGAAGACTTCACTGGAGGTTTTTAAGCAGATATTGGATAGCTGTCTGTCAGGAATTCTTGAGCTGTGACTTCTGCAATTGCAAGGGGGTTGGACTAAATGACTTCTGGAACCCTTTTCAACTCTACAATTCCATGATTCATCATTTCTAAAATTATGTCCTTTTGGACTGTTAAACACAATACTAGGTATGAAAGGGCTAAGTATCAACAACCTTATGTGTGTTTTTGACACACAGTGGTACCTCTGGTTGTGGACAGAATCCGTTCCAGAGGTCTGGTCGGATCCTGAGGTTTCCACAACCTGAGGACTGTGTGGTGTAGTGGTTAAGAGCAGTAGACTCGTAATCTGGTGAACCGGGTTTGCATCTCTGCTCCTCCACATGCAGCTGCTGGGTAACCTTGGGCTAGTCACACTTCTTTGAAGTCTCTCAGCCCCACTCACTTCACAGAGTGTTTGTTGTGGGGGAGGAAGGGAAAGGAGACTGTTAGCTGCTTTGAGACTCCTTCGGGTAGTGATAAAGCGGGATATCAAATTCAAACTCTTCTTCTTCTGCGCATGCGCGCAGGGCGAAACCTGGTAAAATACTTCCAGGTTTGCTGCATGGACTCGTGTGGCCAATGAGATGCTTTCAGGGGAGCAGGGCCTGAGTGTGGGTGCACAGCCACTTTTCAGCATGTGTGATTGTGGCAAAATACACACTTTCTTCATTTTAACATACTGTCCCCCCCCCAGTTCCCCCCCTATATACAGAAAGTGTCACATGTGAAGCATTCCCTATATTTGAGTCTCTGCGCAGAAAAAAAATTGTCATGCTTGAAAGCTGTTTATTTATATTTCTTTATTATTATTTACTATTTTGCTTTCTTGCCTGCTCTTCCTGAAATATTGCTGGTCCCAGGGCAAGTTACAATTGGACTCAAAGCTGCATGCATTGAGCCGATGGGCTTTGGTGAGGGTAACACGAAACTTAGATGCTGCTGATCAATTAAGTTCAACCTGGGACTGTCTCAGACGGTGAGTCAGCCAAGAGGTATGAGGTTTTGCAAGAAATCAGTTTGTATGTGGAGGACCTGAGGCAAAGTACTTAAGGGAGCTGAAACAAAGGCTTGGTCTAACACATGCAGCAGAATGGGCCTGGAGAACTTCAGGCTGCAAGTGGGTGCTTTCATTTTATGAATACTCCCTGCATAAAAAAAGAAAACTCCCTGGAAGTGGAAGAGTCACACAGTAAGGTGCATACCCTCCAATATTTCTCTGATGGAAATAGGGGCATCCCATTCCGTAATGATAATTTTACTATTTATACCAAACACATCTGACCGGGTTGCCCCAGACACTCTGGGCAGCTTCCAACATATATAAAAACATAATAAAACATTGAACATTTTAAAAAAAACTTCCCTATACAGGACTGCCTTCAGATGGCCCAGGGGTCAGATGACTACATACCCTCCAACATTTCTCCAATGAAAATAGGGAAATCCTAAGTAAAAGTGGGACATTCTGGCATCAAATCAGAAACTGGGATGGCTTCTCTAAATCAGGGATGTCCCTGGAAAATAGGAATACTTGGAGGTGTGGACTAGCACAGAGTCTTTCTTCCTGATGTTTGTGTTTTACTTGTGTGGATGTTTTAAAATATGAAGGAGCATTTAAAAAAATACCATGTTGGCCCAAATATAAGCCGCACATTTTTTCCAAATTCTGACTATGAAAAGTTGAAGTGTGGCTTATATTCTTCACCTTACAAAAACTGGCTTTTACGATATTTCTGCTGAAACAGATAACGGAAGAAAAACGGAAGAAAAAACATGTTTTATTGCCAATTTGCGAGCTTGAGTGCCTGCGGAATTGTAGCAATTGAACAGCAATTTGCGATTCTAGCGATTGTACGTACGGTAACTTTTGCGGGCTTGCAAGATCAAAGGCTTAAATTGGCTCGGAGTTACAATTCTACCAATCGCAGCAATTTTCAGCCTGTAACCCAGTTTTAAGGGAGTGGCTTATATTCGGGTATTCTCTCCCCCCCCCTCTGAATTTTAAAGGTGCGGCTTATTTGTGGGTGCGGCTTATATTCGGGCCAATACGGTAGCACCTGGCACTTGCAATCTGAAGTGGTACAGTCCAGTGTACCCCTCTTGTGCTACTGCATGTGTAGACCTGTCCAAGGTGGATAAGGAGGCTGGCAAGCAAGGAAGAAAATAGTCTGATGTATACAGAGAAGGGGATGCATAGGCAAGGCCAGACCTAGACTACAACAGGAGGAGTTAATGCACTACATAGTGGCTTCATTTGTGCAGGGACATGGAGGAACAGTTATCATTCTTGAGGAAAGCCCACAGCTCAGTGGTGAAACATCTGCTTTGCATGCAGAAGGTCCCAGGTTCAATCCTTGCATCTCCAGTTAGGGTTAAGAAAGACTCCTTGTCTGAAACCCAAAGAGCTGCTGCCAGTCAGTGTAGACATTACTGAGCTAGATAGACCAATAATCTGAATTGGTATAAGGTGGATTCCTATGTTCCAATAGCTTACTACAAGGACACCAATGCATTGGCTTTAGAGCTCCTAGTTTGAGATTTCCTTGCTGATCTTGATACTTCAACATTTGTTATTATCTTTAGGGAACGTGGGTGCCTCTTCTCCCTCCCTTATTTGTTCAGATCCCCATCAATATCTTAATTGATTTGATTGCCAGCAATGCCTTAATTCAGACATGGGTGTTGTTGTGGGTTAAACTACAGAGCCTTGGACTTGCCGATCAAAAGGTTGGTGTTTCAAATCCTCACGACGGGGTGAGCTCCCATTGCTCGGTCCCAGCTCCAGCCAACCTTGCAGTTCAAAAGCATGTCAAAGTGCAAGTAGAGAAATAGGTACCACTCCGGTGGGAAGGTAAACAGCGTTTCTGTGCGCTGCTCTGGTTTGCCAGAAGCGGTTTAGTCATGCTGGCCACATGACCTGGAAGCTGTACGCCAGCTCCCTCGGCCAATAAAGCGAGATGAGCGCCGCAACCCCAGAGTCGGTCACGACTGGACCTAATGGTCAGGGGTCCCCTTACCTTTTTAATGCCTTAACTAGACTCACATTCACTCCAATGTTTTAACATCACCCTTTGAAACCTCCTGTAATGTTTACACGAAGTTCTTACTTATTTAGTCAGGAGTCGAGGTTAAAAAAGGACAATGATGTACCCACCTCCCCTCAAATCTTTACTGTTAAGGAGCTTTCTGTTACTAGTCTGGAAAAGAGGCTTTGTGTTGTAGCTCATTCTGACAGGAATCCTGTGCTGTGGTTACTTGAGAGTTCAGAGAGGTTGAAAAGGGCCCTGGATAGGAACTGAATTTTGTAACTCACGAATGGGACGTCAAGTGTGTGACGTTTTATAAAGTCACTTTGAAGAGAAAATTGGCCGCTCTCCCTTACCCTCCCACTGAGCTCTCATGCTGTCAGATGTCCTGCTTCTCTGGAAATGTCACTGCCATTCAAACAGCTTGCCTTTGCAAAGCAGGTGGTTTTGCAATCCCTTTGGAAAGTAACTTGGGAGTGAGGAAAGGAACAGTTACTAAAAGCGCAGAAGCTCCAGCCTCCTGATCAGGGGGCAGACTTGTGGCTCTCCAGATGTTGTGGACTACAACTCCCAGCATGGCCAATATTCAGGAATGATAGGGGCTGTGGTCCAATGTCTGGAGGGGCACAGGTTCCCCGCCATGAAGCTTGTTTTCAAAGCAAGGTTATTTACTCTCTTTGATACCAGTAAAGCAGGCCTTAATGATATTTTATTCCGCATGATCATAGAAGGCAATTCTTTCCCCAATGGCGTTGGCATTATGCTCTCTCCTTTAGGATTGTCTCCTAATTCAAGGGTGCAATAGAACAATTCAGTCTGCAGAAACACTTCTGGAATCATTCAAATACGAGCAAAATGCATGTTTCTCTCTTTACCTCTGACGCATTTGGATGTGATGTTTGTGTAGGAAGCTGATGTGGTGCATCGATCAGTTTTTATTACTGCTTCATATAAGCATCACTCTCACTTTCGCGGCATTCCTGCCGCGGCTGCAAACAGTGCTTTATGATCATTGTATCACCGCTCAACCAAGGCACTTTTTACTGGAGCCATGATGACTTAGCTGATGATTCTGTGACTTCAACTTTTGAAGAGAGACCCTGCATAATCAAACTTGTAATGCCGGAGATAAGAATGGGGCAACTGGGAGACTTCCCTATGCTAAGTTATCATTCATTTTGCTTTCTCATTTACAGAGGCGGTAAACTTGGTGACATTTCCCCCGCTGCAATGTTCCTTGTGATGATTTGCTTCCCTGTCTAATATGATGGTATTATTTGTAATCAGAAGAAAATATTACATTTGTGTGGAAGGAAAAAAAAGAATGTGTCTGCTCAAACCACATTCTTTAACAGGGTGGATTTAACTTTTCCCCATTTTATTCTGGACTTTAAGAACATAATAGCCCAGATGGATCTGGGCAGTGGATCTTTTTGTCTGGCATTCTGTTCTCACAATTGGCAACCAGATGTCAGTGAGAAGCCCACAAAGCAGGACCTGAATGCAACAGCACTCTAAGCTCCTGTGGTATTCAGAAGCATACTGGCTCCCAACAGTGGAGGTAGACCATAGCCATCAGGGTTCTTCCTGTTGATAGCCTTATAGAATAATAGAATTGTAGAGTTCAAAGGGACTACTCAGGTCATCTAGTCCAACCCCTTGCAGTACAGGAATCTTTTGCCCAACATGGGGCTTGAACCCACAACTCTGAGATTAAGATACTCGTGCTGTACCGACTGAAGCTAATCCTCCATGAATTTGTCTAATCCTCTTTGAGACTGTTGTAAATAAAAATTGCCCTTTCCCCTTATGGGGTATCCAAGAGCCCATATAGAGTCCTTACATAGGTTCCCTATTGGTAGGAGAAAATAACAGAGGCCATCCAGAGAATATTGAGAAGCAAAGCAGCTAGTAAGCCTGATCTTTATTGATCTCTTGCAACAGGGTGCTCCCCTCACACGCAGGAAAGGAGGAGGACCCAGAAAAATGGCATGCAAGGCCTTATAAAGACTTTTGAAATTCCCATCCTGTAGATCAAGACCACCCCCAGAAACATCATACATACACACACAAAAAAAAGCTGTCTAAAACAGAACATTTGCATGTTGTTTTTTCTCCTGTCCTTGTTTATCTCCTCTCTGGCAGGTTACTTGATTGGATTTCCTGGGGAGCCTTGCCATTCTTTTGTAGTGATAAATACTTAGTTCCTGGGCCAGGTCACAGGCTAACCCTAACCTTATTCAAACACAGACATACGCTTAAGACAGGATTTGTGAAGGAAAAGACAATGGGGAGGCTTTTCCATTTTGACCTTGCAGAGAAAACATTTGGTCAGTTTAGGAAACAAAATGGTTCCAGGTTGGTCTTCCTGTGCTGATCTATGTATGTGTGGTTATGAACATTACCATATATCTAAGACCATAAAATTCCTATTACAAGACCCATTCAAGCACCCTCCATTTTATACTCAAAGCGGGGTTTGGATTTGCACTTAGGCATTGGTAGAGTTTGAGTTTTCAGACCTAGTCTTGAAATAGTACATCTCTGTACCGGCTGCCGCTTATTGATTTTTATTTGCTCCCATTTTATAGTATTATTGTGGCAATGGGTGTTACTGTTGGTTTTAAAGCTGTGTTTTTGTACCCCACCCTTGGGCTACTTGGAATGAAGGGTGGGTAAAAAATTTTTAAAAAGCAAATAAAATAGACATGCCATAAAATTCATGAGAAACTAGGTCACCTGAAGGGATCTAAGATGTTGTGGATTCTTACAGCAGCCACATCGTGCAAATAATTTTTTTGCATCCTTGGAAACATGAGGGCAGCATCAGAGTTCATCATATGTTGACCTCCTTTGGACAAACCACTTCCATTTGAATGCCACTGTATGGAGACTGCAAAAAACAAAAAAGTAGCCGTGATCTGACTTATAGTGACTTGGGTTGCAATCTTAACCATGCCCACTTGAAAGTAAGTCCCATTGAATTTAATTGGGTTTCACCCCAGGTAAGTGAAGTTGAGGGACGCGGGTGGTGCTGTGGGTTAAACCACAGAGCCTAGGACTTCCCAATCAAAAGGTTGGCGGTTCGAATCCCCGCGATGGGGTGAGCTCCCATTGCTTGGTCCCTGCTCCTGCCAACCTAGCAGTTCGAAAGCACATCAAAGTAGATAAATAGCACATCAAAGTAGATAAATAGGTACCGCTCTGGCGGGAAGGTAAACGGCATTTCCGTGCGCTGCTCTGGTTTGCCAGAAGGGGCTTAGTCATGCTGGCCACATGACCCTGAAGCTGTACACCGGCTCCCTCGGCCAATGAAGCGAGATGAGCGCCGCAACCCCAGAGTCGGCCACGATTGGACCTAATGGTCAGGGGTCCCTTTACCTTTACCTTTAAGTGAAGTTGGGATTGCAATCTTAGGCCTTTTAGGCAAAACTGTAATTCAAACAGGGCTACAGCTTCCTATGTAATATTTGCTCTCTGTGGAGAGAAAGGGCTTTGGGGCCTTGTTTTATTTTTCTGTAATTTTTTCATCTACAGAAGGAAGAAACCGAAAGCAACTCGTGCAAATGTTTCAGGGGACCTGCACTGTCAGAGATTGGCACAATTGCCTGGATGATCACGCTGAGTGATGCTTTGCATAACTTCATTGATGGGCTAGCCATCGGTGCTTCTTTCACCCTTTCCCTACTTCAAGGAATTAGCACATCTATAGCAATCTTATGTGAAGAGTTTCCTCACGAACTGGGTAAGATGTTTTCCATTAACTCAGCTAGCTGTTAGATGAATGCATTAAGAGAGTTCTCATCAAACAAGAGACAACCAACAAGTGTTCTGCCACATTGAAATGGAAAAATGAAACGATGGTGTCGCTATAATTTTCATACGCACTACCCACGTCTTTTTAATTCTCTTGTTGGGAGTGGGGTTGTGTGTGTGGAATATATAACAATAATGATAATATTGCTTGTTGACCATTTCCCTGCTTTTCTTTTCCCAGGGGATTTTGTCATCCTTCTTAATGCAGGAATGAGCACTCGGCAGGCCTTGTTTTTCAATTTTATATCAGCATGCTCCTGCTATGTTGGACTAGCTTTCGGTATAGTAGTGGGCAACAACTTTGCTCCAAACATTATCTTTGCAATCGCTGGAGGCATGTTCCTATACATTTCCCTGGCAGATATGGTGAGCTCCTACTATATTGTATGAATACTATGTGTATGTATGAATCAGACCATTTATCCTCATGGAACCACAATTCTTATATTCAGCTAAGAAGCCAGATAGCCAAACAGCAGTCAGGAGACCTGATCTTTATTATTGCAACAAGGTTCAAACACACAGAGTAGGAACCCCGAGCGTGGGGTTACACGAACTTTTAAGACTTCTCCACCCCCTTCCCATAATACATTTCCAACAGCATCATCGATACAACACAAATATGTCACAAAGCAGGAGTGGTGCGTGCACATGGATGCAGGTGGCACTGTGGGTAAAAGCCTCAGCGCCTAGGACTTGCCGATCAAAAGGTTGGCGGTTCGAATCCCCGTGGCAGGGTGCACTCCCGTCGCTCGGTCCCAGTGCCTGCCAACCTAGCAGTTCAAAAGCACCCCCGGGTGCAAGTAGATAAATAGGGACCGCTTACTAGCGGGAAGGTAAACGGCGTTCCGTGTGCTGCGCTGGCTTGCCAGATGCAGCTTGTCACACTGGCCACGTGACCCGGAAGTGTCTGCGGACAGCGCTGGCTCCCGGCTTCTAGAGTGAGATGAGCGCACAGCCCTAGAGTCTGTCAAGACTGGCCCGTACGGGCAGGGGTACCTTTACCTTTACCTGTACATGTCTCTCTCTGTGTTTTTTTTTGGGTGGGGATGCTGAGTGGGTACCCTGAAGGGAAAAGGAGCATTTTGTATAGGTGGAATTGTGAAATATGGACCAAGAGTTCAATTTTAAGAGTCACACATGCAACATCGCCAGAACAAAACAGAAGATCAGTAATGGGAAAAGATGGGTGGAGAAAGCAGTGACTAGGATGGAGAGGACTTATTGGTTGAGAGTTGTTTTTGCCTTCAAATTACTGTATAGAGACAGATGAACAAACCCAGTACTAAGGTCATTGTGCACTCAATGAGTCCAGTGTTTGCTCTCCCTTCCTTTGGATAGGCATCTTTCTGCACAAAAGAGGAATATACCTCTGTTGGTTTCTATTTCTGCATTGCAAGGCGTTGGGCTAGAATAGATGACCATTGGGGTCCCTTGCAACTCTACAGTTCTGTGATTGGAACCTCTCTCTCTGCTAAGGGCAAAGGGCCAGCTAGGAAACTACCATTGCTGTCTATCTCTTTTCAGTATTACCATGTTTACACCCCTGTTTTAAAGCCAATAGGTGATAGGTTTCTCTGTCTACCTTTCTAATCTCTCTGTCTGTAGGTGTCTAGACCGGAACCATTAATGTTGTGTCTGAACAAAATGTAAATGATGTGTGTGAATGCTCAGTACAGACTTCTACTTTTCTGCTGAATTCTACCCTGTTCCTCTCTGTCTAGAAACAGGTAGGATTTGTTAGAACTCTTGTTTCTCTCTTCCATCCCTCACTTGCTTATTACAAGCTGATTTGCACTTTAAGCAGGGCGAAGTGGTAGGATTCAGAATGCAAGCAGGAAGACTCGTATTTCTGAATAGTCCCCCATGGAAAACAAGCTTTCTACATAAATTAAGTGCATCTCTGAAAAACTTTAGCAGAGTTCTCCTGTGTTTCTATAGGTAGGAAGCTTTTTCTATTGAATAATATTACCTCCCACCTGCATTCTGGAATGGTACCGCCTAGCATTTTATCACCTCAGTTCTACAACCTTATTAGCTACACCATGTGTGATGGACTAGCCAGTATCCTGTAACCTTGAGTCTGTAGCTGCTGCTCAACTACAACTCCCATAATCCCTAACCAGATTAGCCTATGATCAGGGATGATGGGAACTAGGAACCCAATGTTGAAGAACCCTGGACTAGATGACATGTCAAGAGTACCAAGTGGAAGCATGTTGTTCTTATTAATTCGATTCCTTAACCACCACGAGGTTCCAGGGTGGGTTACAACATTTAAAAAGACAGTATTAAACTCAGTTTAAACAAGTTAAGTTTGAATTGTTTCATATGGTGGCTGCCATCATGCAATTGCAGCTGACCACATGTAGTGGGAATTGGTGTTCAAGCGAAGGGTGCTCTCCTTCCCTTCACTGGTAGGCAGGTTCTTTGAAGAAAGACTCATCTGGGGGCTGAATGCAAAGTGCTTCAGCCATCATCCCTAAAGGCACCCAGGGCTTGCTCTACCACTAGGCAGAAGGAGGCAACTGCCTCAGGCAGCAGGTGCTGGAGGGGAGTGGCAGGATCCCACCCCCCAAATCCTCTTGAACCTACTGGCCATTTTGCTCCTGCAAAGTGATGGCCTGGCCTATGCCCTCTGAGCTAGCATGTCACATTCAGGAGCAATGCAACATGCTTCCCCACCACCAGTATTGAAGTAAGGCTCAGTCTGCACTCTATATTTCTTACTTACTTCGCCAAACCTTTATTAGGCACTACAAATATAGGCCATCATAAAACACCCATAAGTAAAAATTTAAAATATATACAAATAAACAGCCAAGTAAAAATTATGTAATAACGAGGATTTTCATTGGAGTTTCTTCCTGCTAAATAGTGCCATTCACCACTCTGAAAGATACTATTGATAGAAACGCAGCCACCCTTGCAGTTAATGTCAGACAGATAGAATCTGATATTTTCATTGTGTCGTGATGTTAGACTATCCAAAAAAGGGGATAGCATGCCTTTGTGTAGCTGGTTGTACAATGGACAGTAGAAAATAATATATTCTACTGTGTCCAGCACATTCAAAAAACATCTGCAATGTCTATCGCTTCTGGGGATGTTTAAATATCTCTCTATTTCAAGCAATATTACACCCCTTTAAACAGCCATGGCTCCCCTTCCCTGCAATCCTGTTTGTTAAGGGTGCTGTGAGTTGTTAGGAGATCCCTATTCCCTTCACAGAGCTACAATTCCCAGAGTCACATAAAATCAATTCCCCTTTGCAGTGAGCTCTGGGAATTCTGGCTCTGTGGGGGGAATACAGGTCTCCTAACAATTTTCAGCACCCTTAACAATCTACAGTTTCCATGATTCATCGGGGAAGCAACGGCAGTTTAAAGTGGTATAAATACTGCTTTAAATATATAGTGCAGATGGGGCCTAAGACTCACTGTGGGTCCAGTTGACTTCTGCTTGTGGAATAGGGGTTACCAGCCATCTTGGCTTTTCCTTCAGAGGTAAAAATGCCCTGAAAAGCTGCAGCCTGAGTAAAAACAATGATTCTGTCATGTATAGTGAAAGCATCAAGGGATGACCTGGTGGCCACTGGGCATATTTCCTCAGATTCCCCAAGGAAGCCAACCAACACACAATTTAAGATTGCAACCCTATGCACACTTACACTGGAATTGACCCCACTGAATCCAGTGGAGCTTGCTTCTGAGTAAACATGCATAGGACTGTACTGTTAACAGAACATGGGGAAATCCTGAAATGGTTATTTGCAGTAGCATACTGAGAACAAGGGACGCGGGTGGCGCTGTGGGTAAAACCTCAGTGCCTAGGACTTGCTGATCGCATGGTCGGCGGTTCGAATCCCTGCGGCGGGGTGAGCTTCCGTCGTTCGGTCCCAGCGCCTGCCCACCTAGCAGTTCGAAAGCACGCTTAAGTGCAAGTAGATAAATAGGTACCGCTTTATAGCGGGAAGGTAAACGGCGTTTCCGTGTGCTGCTCTGGTGCCGGTTCGCCAGAACAGCTTCGTCACGCTGGCCACGTGACCCAGAAGTGTCTCCGGACAGCGCTGGCTCCCGGCCTCTAGAGTGAGATGAGCGCACAACCCTAGAGTCTGTCAAGACTGGCCCGTACGGGCAGGGGTACCTTTACCTTTACCTTTTACTGAGAACAAAGCTTTGTTTACAGTTATCTTTTCATTGGACAATGATCATTGTGTGTCGATTGATTAAAGTGGCTAAGCCTATGCAAGACTTTGCATCTCAAGGGGGTGGGAGAGAAAAGACTTTGAATCTCAAGGATGCTGAAGGAGGTGCTTGATTGATCTCCAAGAGAACTTTAACTGTTGACCCCTCCTAGGAAGGGTCAGCATTCAGAGCTGAGAGTGCTTTTGAGCCTTAAAGCCAACTGAAGTGGGTGAGTCATAGCTACAATGTTCAGAAGCCCTCCAAGAAGAGACTGTGGGTGATGCAGACAGGTGCTACTCATGTACCAACAGGCCTTGTTTTCACCAAGGACTAGATTAGCCACAAGTCTCTAGGGAAAACGATGGCCAGCTGATTTAAGGTCACCAGTAAGAAAAACAAATGTTACATTAAAAACATATAAAGTTGGGGTTCCCAAACTGCAGACCATGGACCATCAGTGGTCTGTGAGCTTCATTCAGGTGGTCCATGGTCTGTCATATTGATTTTTAATGGTCTTTTAATCGCTTGGCCTACCAATGAAGACTGCCCCTTTCCCAGCTGTGGCATGCAAGAGAAGGACTAAGTCTAGCCTCTTGTTCACTGCCTTCCTATTAAGAACTGGAGTCCTTGTGCCTGTAATTATTTTAGGAAAAACAAGATATGTAGCTGTCTCAAGGGAACATCTAGCTTGGCTCCAAGGTTGCTGAATAAATTCATGGCTGTGAATCTGTCTGAAATGGGACTTTGTGTCTCCCGGCTCCATCTTCTGGATGGACCATGATAGTTCTGGCAATAGATGAGCAACACACCCACTCTTCCCTGGTTTGCAAGGTCTCTTCGAGCTAGATCTGGGTATAGCTGCTCATTACTTTGACCTGTTACTGATGAGGAGGACCGTGTTGTTGTTTTTTACTTCCTGTGTTGTGAAGGTAGAGGCAGTATGCCTCTGAGTACCAAAATCAAAAGTAGAAAAGAGTGCTTGGCCTGCTTGAGAGCTTCACATGGGTGTATATGATTTGCCACTGTGAGGACAGGATGCTGGACAAGGTGGGCCTTTGCTCTGATCCAGCAAGCCTCTTCTCATGCTCCTAAAGAGGGATTTTCAAAATATTGTTATTGAACAATGAAGATGGCTTAGTTCATCCCTATTATTAGCTTTGTGGAAGAAATTTTAGCTGCAGTGGGAGATGATAGCACTAATGGCTTCCTTCTCCTTCTGAGGTTCCATCCCTAGAAAATTAAATTGTGTTGGGATTGGAAAGGTGTTTTCAGAGAGCTGGTTTTTGTATTACTGAAGTTTCAGAGGGCTTTGAAAACTTTGAACTTGATCCTACCTCATCTTTGATAAGCAGCCAGCACAGCAATTTTGTTGATCTGTGTTTGTCAGCACTTTGCAGAAGCAGAAGGTCCCCCCCAGTGTCTTTGAATTAATTTCCAAGGAGAGTGTGCTGCAATGATAAACTGGCAAGTTAGTGGTAGAGATGCATTTACCTGTCAGGTTAGAAGTGGCTTCTGTGGGCTTTTTCATTGCAGTGTGTTCTTTTTTCTTCTGTTTGAATTTCTGGCTGATGTGTCTTGAATCTAGTGCAAAATGTCTTACGGTTTCATTAAAGTTCTAGAATTCACAGCTCCGTTTTTCTTCTGAAAGAAATCAGTTCCCCCGATTTTGTAGAAAAAGGTAGGATAGCATTGAACTTTATTATAATATTTGATTTTATTATTATTTTTTCACTACATTTATATGCCACTTTTTCTTCCAAAGAGCTCAAGGCGGTGTACATGCTTCTCCTTTCCCCCATTTTATGCTCACAACAAACCTGTGAGGTAGGTTAGGCTGAGAGACAGTGACACGCCCAAGGTTGCCCTGCAATTTTCATGGCTGAGTGGAGATTTGTACCCTTGTCTCCCAGAGTCCCAATGCTCTAACCTTTACAACACACTGACTTTTATTATCCACTCTTCACCCTTAGATACAGGGCACATCACAGCCATCGACAACACAACATTTTTATTTTTATTTAAATGTTGTTCACACCTTTTTCCAAGAGACTGTGATAGTTTATGATATATATTTATTCCATGCTATCTTCACCACACAGGGCAGTCTAGAGATTGGAAAGCTAGTACAGTGGTACCTTGGAAGTCGAACAGAATCCATTCCGGAAGTCGGTTCAACTTCCAAAATGTTCGGAAACCAAAGCGCGGCTTCCAATTGGCTGCGGGAAGCTCCTGCAGCCAATCGGAAGCTGCGGAAGTCACGTTGGACCTTTGGGTTCCAAAGAACGTCTGCATACCAGAACACTCACTTCTGGGTTTGTGGCATTCGGGAGCCAAAACGTTCAACTCGCAAGGCGTTTGGGATCCAAGGTATGGCTGTAATTGCTATGCTTCAGCAGAGGGATGAATTTTTCACTGTAGTGGGGAATACCCCAGGTGACCTGTGTGTCTGCTCAGTCCACTGATCTGATGGTGCTGACAGTTGACTGGGAACTTCAAGGGTCCTCAACCTCTCCATTACTTTCAATATTTCCATAGTTTTAAACCAAACTTGGTCTGGACAGCCTTTCAAATAGATGGAGGCCTTACACCCCTTCAGAACAAAAGGCTGCCCTCTAAAGTAGAACACACAGCTATCCTGAAGAGGAATAATCTGGTCTCTTAGCAGTTGCGGGCAGAAAACAGCAAGGGAAACAGGAGATGCCTGGGTCAGCACTGGGTAGGCAAGTTGCCCTCTCCAGCCACAGCAACAGCCCATGACAGTGCTACTAGCCAATTAGCAAACATCTGTTTGCATCTGCTGGTTGATTGTCCTGAAGCAGTGCTTCCTACTTGCAAACTACAGCTGCTATCAGGTCTGCCCCTCTCTGTTGCTTAGCCCACCCATATGAAAGGGACTTATCACTGCCTGTGCATTGCATAGACTTAAACTACTGAGAAGCCTTCTTGCACAAGCTCCATTTAAGTGAATGGGGATTGAGCAAGATGTATGTGAGTCCATCCCTGAAACTTACAAAGAGAGGCTCAGCTGAGGATTTCCAGTGTTCCTTTCTTGGTGAAGTAATCACTTGGACACAACACCCAGATCGTTGCCGCTCCAGCAGCTTAAGAACCCAACCCAATCTTATACAGTAATGTAACATAAATCAATGCATGCATTAAAAAAAAGCACCATGAAATTCTAATGTAGCATGTTGTTCCACCAGATGGCAACACTTACCTAAAAACTTCCTTCCTTCTGCCTCCTCTAGTTCCCAGAGATGAATGACATGCTGAGAGAAAAAGTGACCGGAAGAAAAACAGATCTAGTCTTCTTCCTGATCCAAAATGCTGGGTTGCTCACAGGGTTTGCTGCGATTCTGCTGATCACGGTGTACGCAGGAGAAATTGAACTGGAATAATGCAATGTTGGAGATGTGATAATGAAGACACTTAGTAAATTAAAAATGGAAGAACTCTTGAACTCCATAAAAGGGACTTTGGAAGTTATAAAGGATTTGATCTGACATCCCATTTTCTTTGGAACGAATACTTTTGGTTTTTGTGTCAGCATGATAATAATCACTTGTCCCGCATAAAGACTTAAACATGTGGGCACTCCAGTACCTGTGGGGTTTCCTCTGCCTTCAAGAATTGTGCCGTTAACTTCAGCACACAACTTCCTATTCATCACAAAGAGCCCTGGATTGCCACCTTTGTAGTTTTAATTGAGAAGTCACCTATACCACTGTATACAGAAAGTATTGCATACACTTTAAGAAGCATCCAGCAGCAGGGACATCTGCAAGATGATTCTGGCTAAAGCAAATACGCCTTCGTTTACAAGGAACTTTTTACAGAAGATCCATGGCCACATTTCTAACTACGATACAAATGGTTTCAAAATAGCTTTAGACTTTTCCTCCTTTGGGGGCAGATTATTATTATTTTTTTAAAAAAATTATACTTGCTTTAGTACATTTGCATAAATAATGCAAAGATTCCAATTACCAATTAACACTGGATTAATTATACCACTTAGTGCTTTTGATCACTCTTTTTCAAGGGTACTGTGGGCTTTATTATGAGAAGCACATTTTTTATTAAGTGATGTTAAAATTTCAACTTTATTATGTGCGTCATGCTTAAAAGGCTCTGGCCTTATATATAGATATATATATTAAAAGAGAACAAAAATTAACCATTTTAACATTACAGTAGCTATTTCAAGTTTTTGCTTTGATTTTTTGTTGCAAAATTACCATGCAAATCGATCAGGCAATGCTGATGCCACAGAGTTTGACGAATTGCATGCCTTGGCATGTCCTAATCTAGTGGTTCCTTCTGACTATGGAACCTCTTTGTGTGCATTGCTCCTACTGCCATAGGAACTTTACATAAACTTCAGCGAGGAATGCTGCTCCACTAATACATTAAGCTGAATTGGGGAGGCTGCAGGTGCTAAAGTTCCATATACCGTATTTTTCCGTGTATAAGACTATATTTTTTTCCTAAGTTTTTCAAGTTTAAAATAAGGGGTTTTCTTATACATGGGTAGTGTGTATATATAGCGCATTTTCTTAATTTTGAGTTCCCAAAAATGGGGGGGGGTCCTATACACAGAAAAATACGGTAAGTATTAGATATTCAGCCTGGAGTGTTATTGCACTCATGTCCTACTTGCAGGTTCTCCGGAAGCACCTGACTCTTAGTCTGACCCGGTGGGTCTCTTATGGATCTTATGGATCTGGGACATGATTTAAGGATGCATTGCTTTTCTGCATGGTCATACATAACTGCCTTTGAACACAATACTGTGGTCCCTGGGAAGGTGCCCCAAGGGCCACAGGATTTTGGGGGGCCTCGCTCTCTGAGAGCAGAGAGAGGGAGATCCACTCTCATTTTTCATGTTCTTATTTTGCTCCCACAAGCTGTAACGATGGCAAACAAACCACCCCTTGGATAGCTTTAAAAGAGGATTAGACAAATCCAGGGGAGAAATAGACTTATCAGTGGCTACTAGCCACAGTGGCTGTTCACTCTCTCTGCTGTTGGAGGCAGTATGTCTTTGAATGCCAGTTGTATTTAAAGGCAAACCTCCCCAATTCACATTTTCCAAAACAATATGAGAATCAGAACACAGCCTTTGAGATTCACATTTATCTGAATTTTGCAGTGCAGTTCTCCAACCAAGCACATATAACAAAAATGCACATAATTAAGGGAAAGGGTGCATAAAAATGAATACAGTGGTACCTCGGGTTAAGAAGTTAATTTGTTCTGGAGGTCTGTTCTTAACTTGAAACTGTTCTTAACCTGAGGTACCACTTTAGCTTATGGGGCCTCCCACTGCTGCCGTGCCACCGCCATGCGATTTCTGTTCTCATCCTGAAGCAAAGTTCTTAATCTGAGGTACTATTTCTGGGTTAGTGGAGTCTGTAACCTGAAGTGTCTGTAATCTGAAGTGTCTGTAACCTGAGGTACCACTATAAATTTATGAAAATAATAGGCAAAATGCATTATATTAAGAAAAATTGCTCACAGAAATGTGTTCATGAGTCAAAACTGCCTGCCATGTTATGAGCAGGGCTTTATAAAAAAAAAGGAAAGAAAAAAAGGTGCCAGTACTCACCATGTACATAGCTGTTACAGTAAATGCCAAACTTTTAACATTTGGAAAAATGTTCCCTTGAATACCCTCCTCAAAAAGCACTAAATTCTCACTAAAATGCTGCTGAATATAGTTGAGGATTATTATTTTTTTAAATCATAAATTGTTGCAGAATTGAATTGAAAATAGGGAAAATGAGGAGGTCCATCCTTCCCTACTGGCAGCCATCTGGTTGGCTGCAATGAGGACAGGATGCTGGGCTAGATTGGCTAATAGGCCTTATGCGACAGGGCTGTTCCGTGGATTTGCAAGCTTTAGCAATTTGGCTGCCATGTCTTCTGCCTCCCCAACCCAAAAGAAGTGCTGCATCTCACAAAATACAAAAAACAAGAAAAATAAACAAAAAAGAAGTTAAAACAAATCCACTTTTTTATAACTTTAAACTCATTAGCTTGTTTCTTTGACCTCCTCACACCTCCCGTTTTTGTATTCCCATTAATATAATCAAATCAGCAAATCCTTACCCTCTTTCATTTATCTTAACTCTATATCTTAACATGTTAAAACTCTATGTTTTCACCCATTATCAATTCATTTTTGCATACTCTTTTTAACTTTGTTGCTAATACCACTTATTTTCAATCCAACATCATTTTAACATTCATTAATTTTACAGTGTTTCTGCAGGCAGTCTTTAAATTTCTTCCAATCTTCTTCCACCAACTCTTCTCCCAGGTCTCGGATTCTGCCAGTTATTTCCGCTAATTCCATATAGTCCATCACCTTCATCTGCCGCTCTTCCAGGGTGGGTAGATCTTGTGTCTTTTCAACCTTTCAACTAGGCATATGCTAAAGCAATAAGGGTCCTGCCAACGGGCGAACGGATGCTAACCAACACCTGGGGTGAGGCAAACCACCAGCTGCACATGTGTTGCGCCGCTACGTATGACACACACGTGGCACCGCCATGTAGGGTGCATGTGTGGCGTCACTATGCACAGCGTATGCGTGTGACACTGCACATGCGTTGTATGTAGCGGTTTGCCTCTGGCACCGCCTGAGCACCATACGGATGGTGGTGGGATCCTCCGCTTGCGGCTGTAGCAGTGGTGGCAGGATCCCACCGCTGTCTGTACAGCACTCGAGCGGCGCCGGCAGCAAACCACTATGTACAGTGTGTGTGTGGCGTCGCTACGTAGAGCGCATGTATGCGATGCCACGCATGCGTTGTACGTAGCGGTTTGCCGCTGGCGCTGCTCGAACAGCGTATGGACGGTGGCGGGATCCTCTGCTCATGGCCGCAGCCGCAAACGAAGGATCCTCCACATGCGGCTGCGGTGGCGCGATGGCTGCTCGCACCGCCTCACCCGGGGGCGGTGGGGTGAGCACCACATGGGGCGCCTTCTTGTCACCCCCCCAGACATGGCCCCCGGGACGCACCGCCCTCCCCATCCCCTTGCGACGCCACTGTCTGCCAATAAAATATGCAGTTTTTATATGGAGATGCATTTTTGTATGCATTCATTTCTGCACGCACACACAAATCTACATTTTGATGCATGTTTCCTTCTTGTTATAATTTCATTTATGCTACTCGTATATATTATTTGCACTCCAAAATCTGTGCAATTTCCCTTTTCCCTTTCTTTTGCAAACTGTGCTGATCCCGGGGGGGGGGGGGAGGTTACCGTAGGCGTAGTCAAAGTCCGGTCCTGGGTCACTAGCCTGGAATCAGTCCACAAGGAGCGGGGCGAGGTCCGAAACAGGAAGCCGGGCGGGGACAGGAGCACTGGAGAGTCAGGTCTGGGTCCGGGCAGGAACAGGAACTCAACAACGACGTTGCTCCCACAACCTGGGACCGGGCCGACTGGCCTTTATCTGTTCTGAGGCTAGGGGCGGTCCCGGCCCCCAGGAGACCCGCCTCTCTTGGCCTTAAGGCGAGCACTCCTCTTGGGAGCAACCAGTTCCCTTCGCCTCTCTGCCCTGAGTCTCTGCAGTTCAGGAGAGGCTAAAGGGTTACTGGGCCCAGGGGGAGACTCACCTGCAGGCACTGAGTCCTCAACCACCTCTGGAGCCAGAGTGGGATCACCTGGTGCCTGCTCCTGAGGCTCCGACACAGGTGCAGGCGCTTCAGCATCAAGGCCCTGCCCCAATTCAGCCGGCCCTGGAGGCGGGGACTCCTGTGCAGGCTGGGATTCCTCTGGTTCAGCCTCTGAATCGGAATCCCAGGCCATCACACAAACAAAGCAATACAAGCTACTGCAGTCTGCAGATGTACTACGGGAAGAAGGAAGAAGGAAATGTATACCATATTTCCCTTCTATTCCTGCTGCATTGTGGAGGAAGTGCAATATTTATTACAAAGTTATATATATTTGCCATGGTACTAGGAAACTTTGATTACTTCACTACTCTGAGGATATGAGGTGCTCACACTTGTCTTATCAGCTTTTTGAATAGAGATTAGACCTTTCCTCATTCATTGTTAAAGTTTCCATTAAAACAATAAAAGGGGTTTATTGAACATTTTTACTGCCTTGCAGTTTCTTCTGACAGAAAGCCAAGGTGATCAAGAGGGTTCATCTATCTATCATCTATCATCTATCTATCATCTATCTATCCATCATCTATCTATCTAATCTATCATCATCTACCTACCTACCTACCTACCTACCTGGTTAATGTGTATAAAATACAGTGGTACCTCGGTTGTCAAAAGTAATCTCTTCTGGAAGACCATTCGATTTCTGAAACATCTGACAACTGAGGCGCAAAGTGCGGTCTGCAAAGTCAATGGAGAAAATTGAAAAAACCTTCCCGGAAGCCGTTTGACTTCCAAAAAGCATTCTAAAATAGAACCAATTACTTCTGGGTTTTCGGGGTTCGAAAACCAAAATGTCCCACTTCTTAGACGTTCGAAAACCGAGGTACCACTGTATAATATTATGTAAAAGTTAATCAAGGTAGTTATGTGCATGGATGCTGCTACCACAATACAGAAACGTTTGAAGTCAAATTACAAACTGTAGCCTAAACACCATTGAGCATGGGCTGGTTTGTATGCATTGATTCCAGCTTCCTAAATTCTGAACAAGCATCAGTCCAGATCTGTCTCATTTCATTTCTTTTCTCTTCTTCCATGCCATCATAATCTCTAAGACAGAGATTGTGTCTGAAATGCTAAATCCTAGGATCTTAAACCATAGTTTAAACCAGGTTTAAGATCCTGGCTGGTAACCCAACATTAAACAATATTTCTCTGTTTCAGATGTAATGAGGAATACAGAACACAGAACTGGATTACGGGGCCCGAGCTGGAGGGGGGAGGGTGAGGAGAGCATGGGAAGAGTATGTGAATCTTGTGGGTCATGATATGGAGAAAGTAAATAGAGAAAAGCTTTTTTTCTCTCCCCCCCCCCCTTATAACACTGGAATTTGTGGACATCCAATGAAAACTGAAGCATAATTCCTGTGCATGCTTTTTCTTAGGCCCTGTCATGCCTGTGAGGGGAAGTATGGTTATGTGCTTGTTTTGGTTTTATTAGTCAGTGAGAAGTTCTTGAGTGGATACAGGATGGTGCCCAAAACTTTCCTCCCAAGAGAATCTTGATTGAGTTGATGCAGAACCATTGTGTATTGATTCACTGTTAAGGCTGCACAATGAAGTATGACCGTGTTTAAAGCAATTAGTCTCTAATTGGTTCTCCTGAAGTCACAGCCCTTGCCTGATGAAATGAGTTATGGTAGGAAGTGCAGCGGTGATGTTGGAACATGACGAATATTGTTCCTCTTCTGAATACAGAAAAAGCCTGGTGCTTTGAACTTATCCGTATCTTGATAATGAGGACCTCTTCGGAATAAAATTTGCGGAAGTATAACTTTATGTAATGGTTCTAGGGGTTGCTCGTGCGTAAGCCGGTGCAAACACCTGGCTGGGTTGCCTGAGTGAACCTTTTCTGTCTGGACAGCCACTCACCCATGGCTGTCTCAATCGCTGGCAGAATCCGTCAGTGGGTGTTTCTTAAACTTCTTCCAGGAAAGAAGCTCTTTGACGCCTAGTCTCCTCCTACTCTCTCTGCGCAAAAGCCTTCTGCGCAAGGAGGGCGTAGGCAGCGGAGGACCCCTACTCTCCCCGCTGGTCTCCGGCAAGGAGTCATGGGACCGCCTCGCCGCTTCCCCCATCTGCCCCCCTTCTCCACTGGTGCTACGCTGATTCTCTTCCCCAGAAGATGGGCTGCCTCTCCCAATCCCGGGACGCTCTCTGGAATCTCTCTGGATTTTGCTCTCTCCCTCCAGCACTGATGGCAGTTCCCGGACACTTTAGATAGGGGGTGTTTTCTAATGCCAATACTTAGGACTGTCAAGTTCCAGCTGATGGGAAGAGCTTGTGTTCAGCTTTTACTCTCATAAAATGTTTCACAAGTTCATGTGTGAATTAGTGATTGTTCTGAATCATAGTGCCCCAGATCTGTCAAGGCTTTAAATCAAAGGAAGAAGAAAAACAAGAACATTCAGTTTGGCAAGATCTTCCAGTAGAGAAAAGTTTCACATGTCATTCAGCCATATAATCTGTGGCAACATCACAAGTAGAAGCATGGTCCCCCTATTTACATTCAGTTTAAAGGACTAATTCGCTTTTTAAAAAACCCTAGATTATATTTAACAGGCAAAGATATATTTATATTATATTTAATGGTAGTAGATGCCTGCAGTTGGCTGGTTAGTCAGTTATCCATCCATTCAGTCCCCATCACACTGCCTCTCAATCCCTAGTGTAACTGATCTCTTCTTCTTTCATCAAGGCACCTCCCCCCTTTAATGTTCCAAGGAACTCTTCCTAGTCCTCACCTGATTTATGCTTTTCCAGTCCCTCACAGAAGCTGGACCAAAAACATTCCGTTGGCTTTGCTGCCTGGGCATTTGGAATGTTCACGAGCATTCCATACCATCACACCTGCTCAGCCAATGGATGCCAGAAGCTACACTGCCACAAACACAATACAATATAGATTTACAGCTGACATGTAATTTGTATAGTTTTTGATAGCTGACATTTTATGTAATTTCCAGAGGGGTAGCCGTGTTAAGTCTGTTGCACCGAAAACAACAAAAAGCCTTGAGGCACCTTAGAAGCTTATGCCACAATAAATTTGTCTGTCTTTAACTCTCAGAAAGACACTTTCTTGCTTTATGATATTTGACATCTGAGAAAACCCAATCAAGGTGCTGTGAAACAAGTTTAATACACTCAGATTATGAATAGTGGGATCAGTTATAGAATTCAGCGACAGAACTTTAAATCAGTTGTGATCCCCACCTTTTCCATACTTTGTTTTAACTTTAGATTAGATACATTTCTTCTGGAACTTTGCAACCACCACCAGACACTGAGCAATACAGACAAAAAGTGATATCAGTACCAAAGCAGGCAGCTGAAGTGATGAAGCAATTCTAGATTTGAGAACCTCCAGATATATCCATAGTGCTATTCAGATATTCATCTCAACACATATAAGAGGGAGGGATGGGATTGCATATGTTGCAGCCTCTGACCTCACCCCCATGCATTGTCAGCATAATATATAAAAGGGTTTTTTGTGTATGTAGTCTATGGGCACCACTTCTTTCCTCCATTTTGCCAAACTTGTATAGGCCAGGGTTAGGCGTCCTGGTACTGCTTATGGGCCTACATACAAATTGTGTGCATATACAAGCCATGCGCTCAGGGAAATCATGCCTCTTCAAAAGTTATTTGTTTGTGTTGACAGATCATATACATGCACAGCTTGAATGTGTGTATACTCTTTCAGTACACCAAACTGAAAGAGCGATGCAATTCACCTATATGCACATTCTGATGAATGTCTGAATAATGCTACTATGAAACTGTGCTAAACAGTCCTGAGTGATTTGCAGCTGCAGCGGGTAGAACATCATTCTGAAGTGTACCAACCTCCTATTACTATCCATCAGCCCCACCTCTTACCTTGACAAGAGTAGAATATGCAGGATTTGGTGGGAGCAACCCTGTGCTCACTGTTAAGCCAAACAGTCCGCTGGTTGACACAGATACTTGTGCGTGTAGAAGCAGAGCTAATACTTCTTGTTGGTGGAATTGTTATAATGATGAGCTATCCACTCAGCCATGTAGCTCAGGCATGTCCAACAGGTAGATCGTGATCTACCGGTAGATCACTAGACGTCTGTGGTAGATCACTGGCTCCCTCTAAAGAAGCTCAACAACTTTGGCTTGCCTAAAAAAAAGCTCAAAAACTTTGATCTGAAATCCCAAAAAGGGGGTAGATCACTGCCAGCTTTTAACTCTGTGAGTAGATTGCAGTCTCTTGGGAACTAGCCACCCCTGATTCTAGCTGAATCGGTGACTGTGGCATTGATTTTGTTTATGCAAGTTCATGACATCACCACACCACACAGAAATATGGTGTCATCAGTGAAGTCACATGGGTCTTCACAGTCAATAGGATGAAACAACACTGTGTGCAAATGAAGCTGAGGTACCTGAGGGCAAAGAAGCAGAAAGAAATGGCACCAAGGAGAAGAGCACAGAAAACAGCCCATATGTGTGATCCCAAGCACAAATGATAATGATAATAATAATAATAATAATAATAATAATAATAATAATAATAGCAGGTTCTCTCCCCCCACCCACCCATGCAGAGCAGAATAATGGCTACCAACTGAGCAAGTTTCCTTGCACAAAGTCAAACTGTTGGTCTATCTAGCTTAATATTGTCTTCATTGACAGGGAGTAACTCTCCAGCCCTGTCAGCAGATGCTGAGGACTGAACCAGGGATCTTTAGCATGCAATGCATGTCCTCTACCACCGAGCTGCAGTTCTTCAACAAACTTACATTTCAGTCCTAATCTACACTGCTTTTTCACTGAAAGAAAGAGTTTTACATGACATTCCTTGTCTAGTTCCCTTAATTCTACAGTATTGGTTAAAATTTAATCATTCAATGAAATTAGGCACCCAGAACTGATTTTTGGGATAGTACAGTTCTAGAAAAATAATACAAATTCCCAGAGGTTTTCTTAGGGAGGTGGGGTGAGGCAAGGGAGACTAGGGATATATTGATACTACTTTGCATAATGGATTCCGTTTTATGAAAGCTAAATTGTCCACATCATTGTCTTTGATTTTCTGTAATATTCCCCCTAGCAGATGGAAAATAAAATAAAGTCAACTGTGATAGCTATTCCCCCACTGAAAAAGGAATCCATTCTGTCTATGCCAATATATAAAAAGAGCCCAGCATTCGCGGTCCTTCCTGTGGGGATTCACCTTCTTTGCACAGTTATGAAATCAAACTGTTCACTGCACTTGACTTGGTCAGGACTTCATACGTTATATTCTATTCCCTGGACGCACCGGCATTATAAAAACTAACCCACAATGTGCCCTTCCGCTGGGATTTTCCCTTGGATGCAATCCCCCAGATGAAATGTTATTACTTGTTTGGTGATCCCTGACTCTATGTTTGTTTACCTTACATTTCACAGCGAAAGCCTGGATTTCGTTGTGGATTCGTAGAGCAAATATTAAGCAGTTATTATCGAATAGTTAAAGGCCTGGGAGATTTCGCAGAGGGAGAGCTCCAACCTTCCACCTTCCTCCAAATACAGCACCTGTCTCCACTACTACAGCTTCTCCTTCTTGGGAAGAACAATGGGAAGAACAGCAATAGGCTTGTGTCCTGCTCTGTGGCTTCTTGAGTCTCACAGGGGAAGCTGGTGGTGTCTGGGAAAGTCAAGTCCAGCAGATAAAGTCAAGTCCATCCAGGTAGGCAAAGTTAAGTCACAATAGACAAAATCAGATCAAGGGGACCAAGTCTTGAAAATGGCTTTTTCATGTGAACCAGGAAGTAACCTATCCAGACAACGGAATGACTCTTTTTATCTCTGTGGCTACAATCTGGATTTAAGATAATGCATCATAAGAAGTTAAATAATAGAAGCATAGAATGGCAGAGTTGCAAAGGACCCTGTGTCATCTAGTCCAACCCTCTGCAGTGAAGGAATCACAACTAAAGCATCCATGACAGATCACAACCCAACATCTGCTTCAATTCCCCAGTGAAGTCCACCGCCTTCCAAGGGACTCTGTAGAACAAGTTCTTCCTAATATCTGGAAGCTGCCCATCAACCGAGCAGGAACACAGGTAATCTTGCCACAGTTTCTCTGTTATGGTGAGAGATATTCTATTTCCACATAAATTGGAGTAGTTTATTTCAAAATGCGCATCTATACATATATATTAGCAGATGCACATTTTATGCAAATCTGTTTTGCCCTCATTTTTTTGGAGATGTGTTTCCTCTTTTTGAATTATACATAAGAGGACACTGAAATGTGAGTGATCTAAGAGGGGCGCATGGAAATCTTACTAGCCAGGCAGATCCATCTGGGAGCAAGCAGTCCTTCAGGTTTCCAGGTTCCAAGACTTGGAGGGCTTTATAGGCCAACACCAATACTTCAGATTGAGCCAGCCAACAAATTGTAAGCCAGAGGAGTGCTGGTTTTTTTTCCATTATTTGTGTGTTCCCTATTGCTGTTACCCATTAGGAATCTTGTTGTTCTGTTCAGAATCAATTGAAGTTTCTAAGCAAGCTTCAAAGGCAGTCCCCCAAAACTGAAATGATTGAGCCTGGATGTTATTGGAGCATGAATAATTGTGATTAGATTTCCTTCTTTCCAAGAAAGGCTGCATTTGTCATGCCAGATGAAATTGGTCAGAGGTTATAAAGAGGTGGAGATGTTAACAGGGCTCCCTTTGTAAGGCCCAGGTCTAAAACAACACACCTCTCCCAAGCTGAGCAGCATCTGATGCCTTTGTGGGAGTGCAGCTCCATCAAAATAGGGCTAAATCGAATTCCTGTTCTGTTAGCACCTTGGTCTTCATTGGCACTCAGCTTCAGTTTATCTGTTCCAGCCTAGGATGGTTACTTCAGCATTATTTAGACAATTCTATGGGAGGGATGCAGCACAGTGCTAAGGGAGATTGTTCCATCAGCACAATCATTTCTGCTTGCCTGATGGAATAGTCTCTACTCTCCTGTTCCCTCCTGAGCCTCCCTGAGTCAATTTGGGGGATGGATGGGGGAAAGCCATTAGCAGAAGTCCTTGCACAGACTTCCACTAGCAGAAGCAGATATATGAACCCAGCCCTATAATTTAAATGGAAGGGCACCTCACCATAGTGTGGAAGATTGTAACCAGGTGCATGCAAGAGCAATGTGTGGTATGGTGGACTGTCCTCCTAGCAATGGTGTCACTACTGTTTAACCTGGCCAGGGTTGAGCTGGGGTGTGTGGCTGCATCCTGTGGGACCACTGCCAGTGCAGCCATGCAGCCCCAATTTCACTGCCACCCTACCCTAGTCCAGATAGTAAGGCAGCAGCACACCAATGCTGGAGTGAGGAGGGTGGCTCCAGGCAACCACACGCACCACTACAGCACCCTTCAGATAGAAAACTCATTCAAATAGCTGTCCATAGCGTATATACCAGAGATGGTAAACCTCCGGTTCTCCATATGTTTTTGGACTACAACTGCCATAGGCCCTGACCATTGACCAACTGGCTGGGGTTGATAGATTTTTTTAGTCCAATGACTCGGAAGGCTATAGGCCCCCATCTCTTATCTACAGCATTGGACCTATGCTAGATGTGCAGCAGTCCATCCTTCACACATCTTTTTTGTTAAGTCAAAGCATCCTCTTACTTTCACAGAAGTAGCAGTCTTGGGGCTACCAAATCATGATGGGGATGGTGCTTGAAACTTGATAATATGCATGTCTCATAAAATGTTCTGCACATACCAGCTGATGATTACACTGAACTTGTGAGAAGGCTGACCAGTTTTATTTTTCTTGCTCCAGAGAGGCTTTCTGCAATAAAGCTGGAGAACCCCTTACCAACAAAACCTGACATTGCTCCCTTGGGCATAAACTTATTAGGGGCCATGGCAATTTCAAGCCCAAATTACTGGGACAGTTCCTTATGAGAAAGGGCATAATTACAAAGTAGCATCATCCCTCTAATGTCATGGTGATTATCATAATTACTTTTATTTACATACATTCAAATGTTATGCTAAATGCTGTAATTAATGTGATGGCCACCTTTTGCTTTGTGTCATGCAAAATGAGAGATGATTCAAGGACTGTTCTCTCCTAAAGCTACTCCCTTTCTCTCAAAGCTAATGAATGATTTAGCTTGAGACTCGAGATGCTGCTGGCCAAATCCTTTCAGCTGCAGAAAAAAAGGGCAGAAGCACACTACAGAATATACACTTCTGGAGAAATTGCAGAAAGTCTGGGACTTGCTTGAAGTCAGGCTTTGTAGATGCCCCCTGCAACCCCCCCCCCAACATATGCATAAGAATGTCCCTTTCTAAAACTTCTTATTTCCTGTCTCAATATTAGAGATGTGAAGGCTTGGGTGGGGAAACAGGTTTTTGTTTTGTTTTTTGAAAAACCGATTTCCCCTCCATTTTTTCCACCACCTCCAGGTCTTCATATCTCTACTCAATATCAGCAAACGCTGTATGTGATAAAAACTCAGAACAGGAATAGGAAGAAAAAGAAGACCAGTGCATCCCTTAACTCCTGGTGATTTAACAAGACACACCAGTCTTGCAAAGGGTAAACATCAATAAGAAGTTGATTTTAAAAAGTTAACTTCAGAACTCTGCACACCAATGTGCTTTGAAAAAGAGACCCCTATTGGAATGACTTAGTCATAGTCAGAGTAGACTCACTCCATTGATTTTTAATGACCCTACTCTGGTATAAGAAACTTAAGAGATTGTGTGTTATATTGATGAGGTTTCATTGCATTGCCTTTTTGTGTGTGTGTAGCCCTAGAATCCCACCAGTGCCTACCACTGAGTGAAGGTGTCAGCAATGACATCCACATGCCACACAGACATAGAGGGAGCCATCAAACTCACAAAACTAGGGAAATGCCCCTAGCACACTGACACCATATCACCTTCACTCCATCAGCCCCTGTTGTGTTCTTGGATCTCAATCCATAACGCATCTCAGAGAAGGTCCTATATGAAGTAGAGGCAGTGCCAGGGCAGCTGGCACCTCCCTTCCATACTCCTGGATCCTCCAGGCCAGAGGATGTGACCTTGCCCAACTCTTCTGATTCAGGGGATATCTCTCCTAGGCAGCCCTCTGCACAATAAGAGCGAGTGGCTGCAGAATAGGACAGTGGCCCATTAAACAACATACACCTCCTGCTGGCTCCACCCCTTCTGAGAAGCTATCAGACCAGACTTCAGGAGGACATGCAGACAAGGTAGCATCTCATTCTGAAGTACTGCTGGCCAGATATAGCTGAAGGGAACTCTCCATGGTCCTGTCCAAAGGGTGCTTTGCTGTGCCTTAGCTTCGCCTTTCTCCCTGTTGTTACCACATATGGGATTTATATATTGGTGGTGATTGGGTATGGAGTTGCACCATGGGTAGCCAATGTGGTGCCCAGTATGGTCAATGGTCAGGGATGATGGTAGTTGGAGTCCAACAACATCCCGAGTTTGCCATATTGGCTATCCCTGAGTTGTACTATATCTTCTGTTTATTGTGGTCATGTAGGTAGAGCAGTTGCCAGCACAGTTTTTTAAACCTCTCCACCACCACTTGAAGTTAATGGGAGGGAAATTTCCTGTGCTATGCCTGGGCCTGGTACAAAATTGTACCACTGTTAGATGTGAGGCCATAGTCTGGGGGGCAATAGACTATGGTGCATATGTGCCGATTCCCTGTGCTGTCTCCAGCTCTGCATTCTGTTTTGCCACGCCATGTATTTGTGAATATCTGGGGTTCCTCTAGCAAAGTGAGGCTTTTGCAAAATATGAAAACCCTCAACCAGGGTAATTCCATATAATGATAATTTATTATTTGCACCCCGCCCATCTGGCTGAGTTTCCCCAGCCACTCTGGGCGGCTTCCAACAAAGATTAAAAATACAGTGATGCCCCGCAAGACGAACGCCTCGCAAGACGGAAAACCCGCTAGACGAAAGGGTTTTCCGTTTTGGAGGCGCTTCGCAAAACGAATTTCCCTATGGGCTTGCTTCGCAAGACGAAATGTCTTGCAAGTTCCTGCGGGTTCCCCCCCTTTTTCCCCTTTTCCTAAGCCGCTAAGCCGCTTATCAACTGATCCGCTGATAAGCCGCTTATCAGCGGATCCGCTAAAAGCCGCTAAACTGCTAATAGCGCTAATCCGCTAAGCTGTCAATGGGCTTGCTTCGCAAGACGAAAAAACCGCTATACGAAGAGCCTCACGGAACAGATTAATTTCGTCTTGCGAGGCACCACTGTACATTAAAATGTCACACATTAAAAACTTCCCTTCAGAAGTCTTCTAAATGTCAGGTAGTTGTTTATCTCTTTGACATCTGATGGGAGGGCGTTCCACAGGGCGGGCGCCACTACCGAGAAGGCCCTCTGCCTGGTTCCCTGTAGCTTTGCTTCTTGTAGTGAGGGAACCGCCAGGAGGCCCTTGGTGCTAGACCTCAGTGTCTGGGCAGAATGATGGGGTGGAGACACTCCTTCAGATATACTGGGCCGAGGCCGTTTCGGGACTGGTTGGATGCAGAGCAGTGGTGGGAGGAATCAGCTGGGGAACCACCGAGGCAAAAAGGCTCAGAGCCTGGGGAGTGGGGGTGAGATGACAGTGAGCGGTCAGAGGATAAGACTAGGAAGAGGAGGTGTCTGAAGCTGGAGAGGTGACAGGGCTTGGGGAAAACCCTGGAGAGGAGGGGACTTAAGATGGCTGTGGGGAGGTGGGGAGGTGGCAATTAGAGACCTGCAGCTAATCTTGCACCAAAGAGTGGCCCCATTGTATCAGGAGACATTCTGTCCTTAAAGGTACCAGGAATGGCCTTATCTTATCTACCACACACCAGAGTGTATGCATAATAAAGAAGAGGCCCACGTTGCTGCATGGGAGTCCTTTGCTTGCTTGCTTAATTAATATGCAATTAACCAGAGTCCTTATGTGGAATCATAGTTGGGCGTTATCCCAAATGATTGGAAGGTAATCCATACATATGTATAGTCTTAACAGATAAGGGAAAAGTATATTAGGAAGCCCCCTTCTTTGGAAGGGTGCTCAGTCCTTTGGATATTAATCCACTGAGCCTGTCTGTCTGGTCAGCAAAAACAATAAATGTTCCTTTGTTCTTCTCATGCAACAGTGTGGTATTTTCCTTTCAGCCTGTTAATTTGCAACAGGGATTTTCAATCTCAGCAACTGATCCATGGGGCAAGATCTACTAGGGATAAGCTGCTGTGCTTATTAGGCCTGACGCTCCACCAAGTCTGTGCAGATCATGTTCTTGCTAATAAAGAGTTCTGTCCTGCTCGCACGGTGTGATTTGCTGCCTGCTTGCTCCTGACACCAGGATAGGATTGTGCTCTTAGATGGGGAGTTTTAATCCTCCTCTTTTTCTACTCTTTCGTTAGCTTGCTGGTTGGGTTTAACTAAAGTAGAATATGTGTCTAAGAAAAAAAAAACCCATAGGCATGTGATCTTGAAGAAAAGTAGAGAACTTGTGATGGCATTTAACACTTCTTGCTTACCTAAGGGCTACCATTACTGAGGAATTCGTGCCAAGGTACTTAAATGTGGATGAAGGTATTAACAATGTTCTAGCGGGATGAACTATAATGTGATTTGGCTTGTTCTTCTCAGTTGCAATACATCCTGGATGAAGCATGCAAATCTGCACTCTTAGAATATGAGTGCAATGACTACTAGACACAAGGAGATGATTCATGGTATAATGAAAGGCTTCAGGGTGGCGGCGGTAGGAGGGGGAGAGAGAATTCAACCTTTCTAAATGCAATTGATTGTATCTTCCCATTAGTTTGCATTGACTCTGCAGGAGCTATTGTACACCAATGAGTAAATAATAGGGTTATTTCCCCTCAGGAAAAGTCTCCATGCTGTAGTGTTGCAGTCTTAGAGCATTGTTCATGTCTACATTGAAATTTACATTTTGGGAGCATAAAGGCTAGAGATGAACAATGGCTTTTAAAAGAGTTGGATGGTAGAACAGAACCATCCATCGGTGCCTGTGAAAAACAAGCTCATTTCTTTGGTCTCATTATTGCCTTTGGTCAAACAGATTTCAAAGCATTCAGCATGGAAAGAAAATAGTTTAAGTGAGTTGGGCTTGTGGATAGTATGATGCTACCATTATTTCGAGTGGTATAAATATTCATTTCTTTGTTTCCTTGTCATGGGCAAGCTCAGGGTTCTAGCTCCCCAGTCACAGTGGAGATTGCCCTTCCTCACAGTATCACTAGGAGCTTTTATTTTTAATGTAAGATTTTTTTTATAAAAAAACAAAGGAAATAATAATAATAATAATAATAATAATAATTTATTATTTATACCCCGCCCATCTGGCTGAGTTTCCCCAGCCACTCTGGGCGGCTCCCAATCAGTGTTAAAAACAATACAGCATTACATATTAAAAACTTCCCTGAACAGGGCTGCCTTAAGATGTCTTCTGAATGTCAGGTAATTCTTTATCTCTTTGACATCTGATGGGAGGGCGTTCCACAGGTCGGGCGCCACTACCGAGAAGGCCCTCTGCCTGGTTCCCTGTAGCCTCACTTCTCGCAATGAGGGAACCGCCAGAAGGCCCTCGGCGCTGGATCTCAGTGTCCGGGCTGAACGATGGGGGTGGAGATGCTCCTTCAGGTATACAGGACCGAGGCCGTTTAGGGCTTTAAAGGTCAGCACCAACACTTTGAATCGTGCTCGGAAACGTACTGGGAGCCAGTGCAGATCTCTCAGAACCGGTGTTATGTGGTCCCGGCGGCCACTCCCAGTCACCAGTCTAGCTGCCGCATTCTGGATTAATTGCAGTTTCCGGGTCACCTTCAAAGGTAGCCCCACGTAGAGCGCGTTGCAGTAGTCCAAGCGTGAGATAACCAGAGCATGCACCACTCTGGCGAGACAGTCCGCGGGGAGGTAGGGTCTTAGCCTGCGTACCAGGTGGAGCTGGTAGACAGCTGCCCTGGACACAGAATTAACCTGCGCCTCCATGGACAGCTGTGAGTCCAAAATGACTCCCAGGCTGCGCACCTGGTCCTTCAGGGGCACAGTTACCCCATTCAGGACCAGGGAATCCTCCACACCTGCCCGCCTCCTGTCCCCCAAAAACAGTACTTCTGTCTTGTCAGGATTCAACCTCAATCTGTTAGCCGCCATCCAACCTCCAACCGCCTCCAGGCACTCACACAGGACCTTCACCGCCTTCACTGGTTCTGATTTAAAGGAGAGGTAGAGCTGGGTGTCATCTGCATACTGATGAACACCCAGTCCAAACCCCCTGATGATCTCTCCCAGCGGCTTCATATAGATGTTAAAAAGCATGGGGGAGAGGACGGAACCCTGAGGTACCCCACAAGTGAGGGCCCAAGGGTCTGAACACTCATCCCCCACCACCACTTTCTGAACACGGCCCAGGAGGAAGGAGCGGAACCACTGTATAACAGTGCCCCCAGCTCCCAGCCCCTCTAGACGGTCCAGAAGGATGTTATGGTCGATGGTGTCAAAGGCCGCTGAGAGATCCAGCAGAACTAGGAAACAGCTCTCACCTTTGTCCCTAGCCCGCCGGAGATCATCAACCAGCGCGACCAAGGCAGTTTCAGTCCCATGGTGAGGCCTGAATCCCGATTGGAAGGGATCCAAATGGTCCGTTTCCTCCAGGCGTGCTTGGAGTTGTTCAGCAACCACCCGCTCAATCACCTTGCCCAAGAATGGAAGATTTGAGACTGGGCGATAGTTGGCCAAATTGGCCGGGTCTAAAGATGTTTTTTTAAGAAGCGGTTTAATGACCGCCTCTTTCAGCGGGTCTGGGAAGGCTCCCTCACAGAGGGAAGCATTCACCACCCCGCAAAGCCCATCGCCCAGCCCTTCCCGGCTCGCTTTTATCAGCCAGGATGGGCAAGGATCCAGAAGACAGGTGGTCGGTTTCACTCGTCCAAGCAGCCTGTCCACATCCTCGGAGGTAACAGATTGGAATTGATCCCATATAACAGGACCAGACAGAACTCTAGCACTCTCCCGCCCCGGCCCTGCTCCCACGGTGGAGTCTACTTCCTTCTGAATCTGAGCGATTTTATCTGCAAAAAACTTTGCAAAAGCATTGCAGGAGATCTTGGGGTCCCTACCAGGCCCCGGTGGTACAGGTGGTTCCGATAAACTGCGAACCACCTGAAAAAGTCTCCTGCTGCTGTTTTCTGCAGATGCAATGGAGGCGGCGAAGAAGGCCCTCTTCGCCGTCGCCATTGCCACTTGGTAGGCTCGACGTTGAGCTCTAACCCGTGTCCGGTCTGATTCAGAATGAGTTTTCCGCCACCGGCGCTCTAGCCGTCTCAACGATTGTTTCATCACCCTCAGCTCCGGGGAGAACCACGGGGCTGTTCGGGCTCCATGCAATCGGAGAGGGCGCTTCGGAGCCAGACAGTCAATAGCCCTGGTTAACTCCGCATTCCAGCGTGCCACCAGGGAATCAGCTGAAAGGCCATCAACTTGGGGTAAAGCATCCCCTACCACTCTCTGGAAGCCAATTGGATCCATTAAGTGGCGGGGGCGGACCATCCGAATCGGTCCCACCTCCCTGCGGAGGGGAAGGGTTGCGGAGAAGTCCAGTTGCACCAGGAAGTGATCTGACCATGGCACTTCTTTTGTTTCGCTTTTAGTTAATGTCAGATCACCAACATCCGTAGAGGTAAACACCAAGTCTAAGGCATGTCCGTGGCTATGAGTTGGGCCAGACTTATTCAGGGACAGCCCCATGGAGGCCATGCTTTCCACGAAGTCCCGAGCTGCCCCTTGTAAGGTCGTGTCGGCATGGATGTTAAAATCCCCCAGGACAACCAAGCTAGGTGTCTCCAGGAGCATATCCGCCACGACCTGAAGCAGCTCGGGCAGGGAATCCTTGGTGCAGCGGGGAGGTCGGTACACCAGTAGGAATCCTGTACTGCCCCTATTGCCCAACTTCCAGAACATGCACTCAGAAAACTGGGTCTTCCCAATAGGACGCCTGGTGCAGACTAATGACTTCCTAAAAATCACTGCAACCCCCCCTCCCCGCCCACATGACCTGGGTTGCTGTGCGTAAGAGAAACCTGGTGGGCAGGCAGCGGCAAGGACAGGCCCATCTGCCTCATCCAACCAGGTCTCTGTCACACATGCCAGGTCAAATCCTCCATCCACAATCAGATCGTGGATGGCAGTGGTTTTATTCATCATTGACCTGGCATTGCACAGCAACACTTTCAGGTCATGTGGGTTTCCCTTGCTGATTACTGTATCCTTCCGGTCAGGACCAGACCTGGAGGCAGGGATAGTCCTCAAACAACGACTAAACCTGCCTCCTCGGTAATGACATGGTCTGGTCTTAGCATAACTCCTCCTCCTGCCCGTGATCACTGAGATCGGGTGTCCCAATACATCTCCCCCTGTGGAACCTGCCCCACCCAATCTATTGGCTGAGGCCCACTCCCAGGCAGCCATGACCCTCCCCCTTAAAAGGCAAAATACAAACTATATAATAATTTAACAGAATAATAATAATAATAAAACAAAACAGAACAAAACAAAACAAAACAAGGAACAATAGTGCTGACTCAGTGCTTATCCCACCCCAAGCAAAAATAAAATCATGAAATAATATAATATTATAAAAAACAACAACCACCATTTAAAGTGCTGCAAATTAAAAGCGATTAAAACATTTAAAACAGAATAAGAAGACAAAAAATGAAAGACACCCTCCCACCAGCTTTACAAGTACCTTCCACACACCAAAGGCATTTGCGAAGGAGCACCTTGCTACTCCCCCCTCCACACCAGGCCTCCATTCTTCTAAGGTCCCATTGCCATGGCAGCTGCCCAGGCCTCCTAGAAGCAGCCACAGCTGGGCTGCAGGAATCTGCACTCCCAGAGGAGCCATACCTTGGCTGCGGAGAAGTGAGCCAGGAGCTCCAGCCAGTAGAGCCTTGGCTTGGCCCAGGTCTTGCTGTGGAGGCTGTGCTTGTATGGAAGTAGGCTGGGAGGTTGCCACGGCAACAGGGCCTTGGGGACAGGTTTCAAGGAGGCCTGGTGGAGAGGGGGAGTTGAGATTCAATTCTGCAAGGTGCACCACCTTCTTCTTCTTCTTCATCATCATCATTTGATTAGTTATATGCCGCCCATCTGCTGTGTTACCCCAGCCACCGAGAAGGACCTATTTGTATGAACATTGGCAGGCTTATTCCCCAATGACACCTACTTTATGTACCCAGTTTCCAAACTGATTGCCCCCCCCCCCCGGAGAAAAGCAGTTAGGGGATGGAATGTAATTTCTGTTTTACCACCCATTAATGGTAATGTTTGCCCTTGTGGGAGAACCATTCCTCCTATCTTTCTGAACCTTGTCAGGCTTCATCCCCACACAAATGCTGGAGGAGACTCTTGAGAGTCCCATGGACTGCAAGAAGATCAAACCTATCCATTCTGAAGGAAATCAGCCCTGAGTGCTCACTGGAAGGACAGATTGTGACGCTGAGGCTCCAATACTTTGGCCACCTCATGAGAAGAGAAGACTCCCTGGAAAAGACCCTGATGCTGGGAAAGATGGAGGGCACAAGGAGAAGGGGATGACAGAGGACGAGATGGTTGGACAGTGTTCTTGAAGCTACCAACATGAGTTTGACCAAACTGCGGGAGGCAGTGGAAGACAGGAGTGCCTGGCGTGCTCTGGTCCATGGGGTCACGAAGAGCTGGACACGACTAAACGACTAAACAACAAATGACAGAAAACGAAAAAAAGTTAAAGACTTTTTATTTTTAGTCTTTAAATAAACTTTAAACTGCATGAAGAGCCCTGGATGAATCTGTCCAAAATATGTTAGCTATAATCCACTCAGGAGGAGCTCCTTAGCCTGCCTATTTCATCCATTTGAAAAGGAGCAAGTTTATAGCCATTTTAAAATTCCCATTATAGCCTGAAGCAGAGCTCCAGATTTAAGAGATCAAATTTGGACCAGAATAATGACTTGAATTAGAACTCCATGGATCTGAAACAGATTTGGCTGCTTTCAGATGCTACAGATACAAGGTGACTCTTGTACAAAACCAGTATGGTCTACATCTCACCATAGTGGGAAAGACTGTGACCAGGTAAGCTGTGTATCCGCTTAGTGTCCAGGTGTTAGCAATGGATGGGCAGCCTTCTTTCTTACAGTTCTTCCTATTTACTTGGGCTGGACAGCCCTTGAAATAAAGCACTATCTTCTGCAACCCACAATCATCTTGCTTGATAATCTGGGCAACCATGATGTCCACACCTGTCTGAGAATGCGGCTGTTTCACTCCAGTCTTCAAGCTATCACTGGTTGCTGCAGGCAATGCATATTGTCACAATTCCAGCACACAGGTAAGATCTGAGAACGCTGTCCTATGCAGTTTCCTGGGGACATGCTGAATTAAACACACACACAACGGCAGAACATCTGCTTTGCATGTAGAATGCAAGGAGCCAATTCCCAGCATCTTCAGGTAGGCTGAAAAATACTGTCTGAAACCCTGGAGAGTGGCTGCCAGTCCACCTAAGCAATGGACCATTAGTCTGACATTGTATAAGTTGGTTCTTATTGAGCTGTAATAGATGCAACAGAGGGAGAAGGGGGAGTTAGGTGCATGACTATCATTTTTGGCCACAGCACGCCTACGTTTGCCCTTGAAGTAACAATTAGACTTAGAGGAGGAACTTAAAACCTTCCTATAGTTCTCTCTCCCACACCACCATTCCACAATATTCTCCTCTAAAAACCACCCACAAAATAGCCATAAGGTCACCTGCACTCTTAGTCTCTTGTAATAAATATAATACATAAGGGGAGGGGACATTTTAGACCTTCAAGGCAATATTTATCAGATAATGTTAACTTTCTGCCGCATACAAATACCTTGCTAGAGTTTTCTCATTGTGTAACAGATACAATGAATTTTCAATTAAGCCCTCTAGCAAGTTGGAAAGTTTTTAATTATTGTGTTTGGTAAGCCTTCACGGAAACTCAGTAAAAACAAGCTGTAAGAATAACAGCTTTAATTAAGCCAATCGATCATAAAAGACCTATCAACACAGGTGCTTGTAATGTTATCACTCAGGCCCAGGTTTCTTGTTAGGTATCACATTAGGTAAACCACTGGGGTTGTTTCAAAATGGCAGCTGTGCTCAGTCCTTCTCCTTTCCTCTGTACTGTGAAGGAATGCTTACCCCAGGATGGCATGTCATTTTGCCCTGGTACCAGTCAGTGACTTTCAGCAGAGATGGAGAAACATTATATGGAGAAGAGGGGGAGAACTAGATGCAAGGGTGCCATTTTACCAGCACCCCCATTGTAGGAAGCTGCGTCATACTGAGTTAGACCATTGGTCCGTGTAGCTTTGTATTGTCTACACTAGTGTTCTTCAGCCTTGGGTCCCCAGATATTGTTGGATTACAACTCCAATCATTCCTAGCAAGTTTAGTCAATATTGTTATGGGCCAGGAATTGGCTTCACTTGCTGCTGATCAGCCTTCTTGGTCTTGATGAGAACTAGCTGTCTCCAGCTTTCTTAAGCATGATTTCCAGCCTCAGTCAGTTGCTGGAAACAACATTCGTTGTTCCTGACCAGACCTTGCTGCTTCTTGTAACCTTCGACCTTTGGCTTTCTTGACTCCTGGATCATCTGTCTATGTGAACTGAGATACTCCTGACCTTAGGACTGGACTGTACCTTGTATACGGACTCTGCCTCCAGGCAAGTACCCCCCTGAGACTTGGCTGGCTGGCTTCCCCCTCCACTGAACTCTACTGTGGCTGGCAGTACAGGACTACAACAAATATTCAGGGATGATCCAGCAATTTATGGGGAACCAGGATTGAAGAACACAAGTATATCCTAGTCTACACTGACTGGCAGTGTCTCTCCAGTATTCCAGGCAGTGTTCCCACCCCTACTTGAAGTCACCAAGGATTGGCCCTGCGTACAAAGCTGGTGCCCCTCTGTTGAGCTATGACCCTTCCACAAAAGCACAAAGTGTAGTAGTTCCAGCCTGAGTGATTCAGCACACAACCCACCAGGAGACTGTCATACACGAAGCCCATGGATATAAAGAGCATCCATGAGCTATAGGAAGCTGTATGGATTTGTCAATCTCTTGGCATCTTCTTTTCTCCTTTAAAAGTAGCTGCACTGGTACCAAACTTGGATTGACACCGCTGTCTTGGGAGGTGATGTAATTCTTCCCCTTACATCACAGCTCCAATCTAAATCTTTTCATCCTGAAGCTGCTGTTAGCCACGAAGTGGGATGGATGGGAAAGACACATATAATGTAGGCAATAATATGGGAAGAAAAGGAGGAAGAAGAAATTAATTTAGCATTCTAAAAGAAAGAAACCCCCTTACAGAAGTGATACATTTCATCCTAATTACACAATTACTTTTATGTCTTGGATAAAAAATTGCTCGACATCCAAAAGCATCTAGTAGTGAATTTACTTCATCAATTTGACTTGATCTATCATTTATTTAAACCAAAGTTTGATGAAAATTTTAAGCAGTTCTAAAGCACGCAAATCATTAAAGAAATTGGATAATTAGTGGAGGATACTTTATGGCAACAATACATTTAAACTTTCATCTTGTAAAAACTACTCCTTAGTTTACCCCCCCCCAACTTTAATGATTTATGCTTTGAAGTAAATTATAGTTGAGCTTTTAATATTCCAAACTCAAAACAAACTATAGACGTCCATTTCAAAGACATTGCAGACTGCAGTGTCTAGCTGTTATAGTCATCCACACTACTAGTTTCATGAAATATGTAGTGGTCCCAAGAGAGATCCCATCATCATCATCATCATCATTAATTATTACCACTTTTATTTTATTTTATATATTGAGATGCAGATGACAATTGTGACAGTGTTGCTGTTATGCACTCACATTCACGTCATTGGTTTGCACTCTACAAGCAAGCTTGTTCGATGTATAATGATCTTGGCTGCAAAGTGTAGTAATATAATATTAATAAATAGATTTTTTTTTAATAAAAGGAAAATAAGCATGACTCTACAATTAGCTCTCCTTTGCTGGATTGCACTACAGGTAGTTTATAGTAGCTCATAAAATGTCTGGGCAGGGGCGCTCTGTCGCCTCTGTGTTTTGTACTGGTGTTGGGACTAAATATATGTTAAACAAATGCATAACTAGGTATGAAAGCAGCATAGTTTATATCCTTGTTGAACTGAGAAACTATGTAACCACTGGCATGGAAAGAGGAAAATAATTGGATGAGGTGTACATTGCAGACAAAAATGCTTCTTCAGCAGCGAGACTGCAAATTTTGGAACAATAAATGCAAAGCAGTAAACATTATTGTTATTATTAAATAGTCTTCCAATAACCTAACAATGACCACAAGTACTAATTGGGAAATATATACATGCAATATATAAAAAAGAAAAGGCTAAAATAGAAAGGAGAACAGCTGGGTTTCTACAGAGTGCACCTAAGGCAGTAAAACATCTCCCCAAGCTGACTATTGCATTCTCCGAAATCTGCCCTGGTCACAAAACCTCCCAAGTTCCCCACCATAATGTCAGTCTTGTAACATTAAACATTTAAGTGACCAGATCAGATGAAAAGCAAGACTGGCAAATGTCCAAAACTGCAACAGCATACCTAAAGTGCAGAGCTGCCCGATGGATGCCTGAAGCTGCAGAGTGACCATCTTTATAATAACCTTCTTCCCCAAAGGGGAAAGATAGACATGGGGTTGTAGCGGGGTGGGGAATCAATAGGAAAATGAGGGGAACTTTTGTTTTCGTGGGTTGGGTTTTTTTGTTGAAAAAAACAACAACCCAGGTTCCAAAGAAACTACATATTTGACGAGGCACACCTCCTTACTACCCAAGCATGTATTATTTTATGAGTAGCCAGCATGGGTTCCTTCAGTAGTTTTGGACTGTAACTTCCATCAGTGGTAGCCAACATGGTCAATGGCATAGGAAGATGCCATCTGCAGGGCAATACTTTGCTAGCCCTGCAATGATTGTTTCTTAAAATGGAGACTCTTCCTCTGAGTTGGTTTTGACCTAGGGTTCCAACTCAAGGGTGGTGGTTCTCATGTCCCCAAGCACCTCATATGAATCTGTGGCTATTATTCCTTAGCTTTAGCTATGATTGCTCAGAAGTAGGGGTGCATGAGGAGTTGGGATGCATGAAAAGCGTTGAGCTTTTGCAAGCTCTCCATCTGAGCACTTGCAAAATCATGAGCCTTTTGCTAACAGCCAGTTCAAGGGCATTTGTCTCCAATTCACCCTTCTCAAGAGCTTACATTTGGGGAAAGGGGAAAGTGTCAGTGAAGACAGCAGTGACAGGGGCAGGCATTGCCAGGGCATCTTTCTCTGCGGGTGACTGCTTATTAGTCCCAGAAGCTTGGAAGGCCCTTTGAGAAGGCTTTCCCCACTAAGGATTCTGGAAAGTCATTCCGATAGTGGGACATAAGTGGGACAGTTGTCATAATGGCAAGGAGGTGGGCCTGTTCAGGGAGAAGGTCACACTGAAAGCATCTTTCCCAAGGCCTTCCAAATCTGGAGTATAATACTTCTCAGAATGTGCCATTTGGCATTTGTCATATTTTGGTTCAGAAGTAGATTTTCATCACATCAAGTTATCCGGTTACTTGTAACTTGATAGTAGAGCTTGATAGAAAGGCTTGTAACTTGATAGTAGAACATCTACCTTTCACTCAGAAGGTCCTAGCTTCAATCCTCAGCATCTCTACATAGGGCTAAGAATACCTGTTTGAAACTCTTGGAGAGCCACTCCCAGTCAGTATACATAATACTCAACTCAATAAAATTCAACAACTAAATAAAAACTCAATAAGGCAGCTTTGTATGTTCATATGCACTAACAATTCCAGAATTCTGCAGTCTTGCAGAGTTGTATGAGAGGGTATTTCCAAGCATTTAAGCCTCTTAGTTACAGTTTCAACTTTCAAGAGAAACCCAGTACTGTATGTACCTGAAATCTGTAAACATTGTGGGGGGAAATGAGGAATGAGGGACTTCACCTGCTAAAGAGGCACTGCTGGAAGGATGGAAGATGGAGAGACGTTTAATGTAACAACACAGTCTCAATGGCAGAAACTGTAATTACTTGAATGCTAGCACTGGTTGTAATTTGCATCTTGCACCAAGGGTACAAAAACATATATAATTGAAACGAAACTTTTACAAACTTGCCAGCACACTCATAGCGGTTATTAAAACCACTTTGCTGCAAAACAGGATCCAGGAGAAAATGATTGATGGCTTCTTCATAATTAAACACATACTAAGCATTCAGTGTCCACCAAGACAATTATTCAAACTTCATAACAACGCATAAAGAGAAAAACCCTCGTTAATGGGCCGTGACTATCCACAGACACACCATTATTCAATTTTATCCTTTAATTTTTAACTAAAATGAAGATAGTAAAAAGTTAAAATGTTGAAAGGCCTGCAAGTATCAGATGAGAGCATCCTTGAGGCCCTCTCTCTATTGGCTGCCTTCCCATCACAGCAGTAGCTCACAGGGGACATGTGGTTTGTAGGAAGAAGCTGCCACTACTCAGCAGTGAACCACGGGCTCACATCTTTAGTGGTGGGCAGCATGAGGTGCTGGGAGAGGCAGAGGTACATGGCTGCTGGCTAGCTAGCTACTGTGAGGACAGACTGAAGAGCTGTATACAATTGTATGGTGTGTACTCAAGCACATTGTACTCAAGCACTCTACAAAGGAGAAGAGCCATAAGCCAATGGTGGCGGTTTTCCATCTAGAGGGGCCCAACTTCAATCCTGGGCATCTCCTCCTAGGGCTGGGAGATACCCCTGTTTGAAATGCTGGAATGTTTGAGTTGCCCCCCAAATGAGCAGTTGTTGTTTAGTCGTGTCCAACTCCTCGTGACCCCATGGACCAGAGCACGCCAGGTACTCCTGTCTTCCACTGTCTCCCGCAGTTTGGTTAGACTCATGCTGGTAGCTTTGAGAACACTGCCCAACCATCTCATCCTCTGTCGTCCCCTTCTCCTTGTGCCCTCAATCTTTCCCAACATCAGGGTCTTTTCCAGGGAGTCCTCTCTTCTCATGAGGTAGCCAGAGTATTGGAGCCTCAGCTTCAGGATCTGTCCTTCCAGTGAGCACTCAGGGCTGATTTCCTTCAGAATGAATAGGTTTGATCTTCTTGCAGTCCATGGGACTCTCAAGAGTCTCCTCCAACACCATAATTCAAAAGCATCAATTCTTCAGTGATCAGCCTTCTTTATGGTCCAGCTCTCACTTCCATACATCACTACCAAATGAGCTAGAGATGGATCAGTGTAAGGCACGTTCTTGTGATCTATGCACTGCCTTGCAACGCTCAGTCATCTAGTGTGGCCAGTTTTGCATTGCCAAAAAAGAAGATTTGCATCTTCTCAAACAAACAAACAAACAAACAAGGACAAAAGAGAACACCAATTTGCCCGAAATTTGCACGGGATAAATTATATGTATAAATGCAAATTTGGAAATAATTGCTATAATTAAAATAGAAATACAATGCATCTCATCATAGTGGGGAAGACACCAGCTGGCTTGTGTGCCTGCTCAGTCTGCTGACCTGGTGCTCCTGACTGGAATGGGCAACTTCATGGCTCCTCTTCTCCCTTTGTATTGTTCCAGATGCGTAAACCAGACTTGGACTGGACAGCTATCAAAGGGCAGACACCTTCAAATAAAACAGAGGACTGTCTTCTGTAAAGTAAGACATTTGGGCACCCAACTGCTAGCTGGGGGGGGTATCTCCTCTTTCCTACATACTGCACCCCCTTGTGAACAGGCAGAGGGCCTTCTCAGCATTTACACCTGTCCTGGGGAACACAATCCTGTCAGAGCAGCCCTTTAAAATTTGACGTTTTACTGTGGTTTTATAATTTGTTGGAAGCCACCCAGCGTGGCTGGGGCAACCCAGTCAGATGGGCAGCATATAAATGATGTTGTAACAAAATGAACCAGACTCCTTGGCAGGTTTTGAATAAACATTCACAAACTTTTTATTGGTAATAGGTCCGTATAGTTAAAGCTATGGTTTTCCCAGTAGTGATGTATGGAAGTGAGAGCTGGACCATAAAGAAGGCTGATCGCCGAAGAATTGATGCTTTTGAATTATGGTGCTGGAGGAGACTCTTGAGAGTCCCATGGACTGCAAGAAGATCAAACCTCTCCATTCTGAAGGAAATCAGCCCTGAGTGCTCACTGGAAGGACAGATTGTGAAGCTGAGGCTCCAGTACTTTGGCCACCTCATGAGAAGAGAAGACTCCCTGGAGAAGACCCTGATGTTGGGAAAGATGGAGGGCACAAGGAGAAGGGGGCGACAGAGGACGAGATGGTTGGATAGTGTTTTCGAGGTTACCAGCATGAGTCTGACCAAGCTGCGGGGGGCAGTGGAGGACAGGAGTGCCTGGCGTTCTCTGGTCCATGGGGTCACGAAGAGTCGGACACAACTAAATGACTAAACAACAACAACAACAAGATAGATAAATTAAGGATCTTTACAATTTTATAACATGCAGAGAATAACATGTGCTGAAAAGCCAGAGAGAGGAGCTGAGGGAAGTTGAGTGGGAGGGGTTTTTTTTCTTTTTGGGGGGGAGGGGGGAGGGGGGAAATGGGGAAAAAAATGAAGATGTGTTCTTGATAAATTGTTATGTTGAAATCCCTAATAAAAATATTCAAAATAAATAAATGTTGTTGTTGCTGGTCCTCTAATCTTTTTTTTTTTTTTTTTTTTTTTAATGTCTGGTTTCTATAGTCTGTTTTAGCCTTTACAAACAATATATCATTCCTATGTTTAGAAACTACCTTTGGGCTACATTGCGCAGCACCATCTGCTTGCAGCTAGTGAATGAAGACTGCCCCGTTTCTTTAAGATATGCGCCTGGTCTGTAATAGAAGCTCCCCTCTCCTCTCTGGGTGTGGTTTCCTCCACAGTGCAAAGAGAACTAATTAGAACATTAGTCTTGCCTGTGTACTGGCAAGTCATAGAATCCTAGAATTGTTGAGTCGGAAGGGACCCTGAGGGCCATCTAGTCTAACCCCCGGCAGTGTGGGAGTCTTGACGAAATCAACACATCTGCTATTCTGAGTTGCAAATATCAGTTTTCCTGCTGCTTCCTGGCATTAGTCTTACAATAACATGTTTTATTGCTGTAAACCACTTTGAGCTATATATTTCTAATGATATAGCGGTATATAAATATTTTTAAATTAAAAATAATAAAATAGGGTAGACTCGTTGCAAGGTTTCCCCATATGGCAAGCACCCTTCTCAAACCCATGGGATACTACAGACAAGATCTACATAGCTGGTAAAGGTCTAGTGAAGCTCAGTCGCTATATGAAGAATGATAGGAAGGCTCTATGGCTGCCTGGAAAATACAAGATATAGACATTTCTGCCTATAGGTTCAGATTATACATAAGACTACAGGTGCCAACCTCTAAGAAGTTACTATAGGGATGCCATATGTCCAGAATTTCTCGGATATAGCTGGAATACGGCAGTTGAAAACAGAGTTCAGACAAAAATAACTGAAACATCCAGGAACACCCAGATGCATGGCAACCCATGTCGGAAGTCTGTATTTTGGCAAACTTCCTTAAAAATAGCTCAAAAACTTCATTTTTTTTTCAGATTTTGAAAAAAGAAAAGCAATGTTTGTGTCCAGATTTTCATTTTTTTTTTAAAAAAAAATTATGGCAACCCTTAGTTACTGTGATTTCTTACAGGTTTATCCAGCTTTATACCCAATTGATTCATTTTCTTACATGCCTTGGATTGGTGTCTTTTCAACTGATAGATCTTTAAGAATTGGTACATTGCTGAGCTAAAATGGTCTGCCCACCTTGTGTGACAGGTAGGGGTGTGAGAGAACTTTTATTCACTTTGCATTTAAGGCTGAACTTACCTAATTTGCATGTTCCGAAACAATATTCAAAGGATAATTGTGCTTCGATTTGCATATTCTTTCAGGAAGTGCAAATTAGGGGGTTTCTGAAATCTGAACTGAAGCAAATTCCAAACGCCCCCATCCCATATATATATATATATATATATATTCATTTATATTAGGAGGGAACAGAGAATGTATAAAAAATGCTGACGCTTAATAGTTAGAGATTCTATTATATACTCTGCAAAACAGCAGAACTGAATCGTTCTGGAAATAGTTATGGAGAGGTAATAAATTGGTTTAATTTGCCTCTGGGACAAAACCCAATTTTTTAAATAGCGAACGAATCACAATATAGACATCACTTCAAATCATAAAACAGCCAGTGCACCAGGTACAATGCCTATGCCATGCACAGTTTGCAGTAAGTGGGAACTGTGTGACTAACTGCTCCAGCCTCTGTGGGTTTTTCATAGGCTTTGGATTAGCTGCATGATCTTATCTTAGCACATCCAGGGGCTGATTACTGCTTCAAAGGAAAAGAAATTTGTCAATGAAGTTGATGCAGTCTGTAACTGGGTGCGATGCTGCGGACCCCTCTACAAAGTGCTCCTGAAAAGAGACAGGCTGCGGCCTCCAATTTTGCACTCCAAGGTTGACATTAGGGAAATAAAGGCCCCTTAGTAGGTTATATAAAATTGCCTGTTATTTCTTGGCTGGCCTCAGAGTGCTCGCGATTATCATAAGCAGAGCTGCAACAAAGCAGAGCTGTAGTTTGAACTTATCATGGATTTCTATGGAGCGCTTGAAAGAGACCCCCTTACTGTGCATTTATTTCCGTAACCAATAGGAACCAAGCTTCTTTTAAAAAAATCTTGCTTTTGCTGCCCAAACACTGTAGTTTGCAACAATATTCCATATTGGTCCAGGCGGGATGATTCCTTTTCTCTGGAACTGCCATCCGTTGTTCATTTGGTTATTATAGAGAATGCAGATTATGTTGCTATCCTGTTTAAGGACATAATTTGGGGCTACTTTTTGACTTGTTGTAGCATTGCAGTACTAGCCTTTTCTGCATAGACTGGCAAAGTGATATTGATTCAGTTGAACTTCTGCTATTGCTCCAATGCTGACAACCCATATTTCAACAGCCACATTTCATGGTGTGGCCATTATTATTATTATTATTATTATTATTATTATTATTATTATTGCAGTCAGACCATCCCTCTTGAAAATCATGGTAGGATTAACTCTGCTGTTATAACAGTAGCATTGATCACTCACTTCAGACATATTGGCCCAGTTTGCATTTAGGGTTGCCATAAGAACTCAACAACTTTTCTGTCCGGATTTTCACTGTTTGAATTATGGCAACCCTACATTAGATTAGACCATTGTTAAAAACTAACTGTGGCTTAATGTGAATGCATTCTACTTAAAAGCAGCAGTCACATCCCCCCATCTTGCTTTTCTCTTGCCTTTCGCAATACACTGGTACCTCGGTTTATGAACAGTCCTATTTACAAACTATTTTACAAACTCCGCAAAACTGGAGGTAGTGTTCCGGTTTGTGAACTTTACCTCGGTCTATGAACAGAAGCCAAACGGTGGAAGGGCACCGGCAGCAGGAGGCCTCATTAGGGAAAGCGCGCTTCGGTTTAAGAACAGATTTGATTTAAGAATGGATTTCAGGAACAGATTAAGTTCGTAAACCAAGGTACCACTGTACTTTTAAATTTCACTTTTGCACTCTAATACCTGGTGGTTATGGGGACGCAGGTGGCGCTGTGGGTTAAAGCCTCAGCGCCTAGGACTTGCCGATCGAAAGGTCGGCGGTTCGAATCCCTGCGGCGGGGTGCGCTCCCGCTGCTCGGTCCCAGCGCCTGCCAACCTAGCAGTTCGAAAGCACCTCCGGGTGCAAGTAGATAAATAGGGACCGCTTACCAGCGGGAAGGTAAACGGCGTTTCCGTGTGCGGCTCTGGCTCGCCAGAGCAGCGATGTCACGCTGGCCACGTGACCCGGAAGTGTCTCCGGACAGCGCTGGACCCTGGCCTCTTAAGTGAGATGGGCGCACAACCCCAGAGTCTGTCAAGACTGGCCCGTACGGGCAGGGGTACCTTTACCTTTACCTTTTTACCTGGTGGTTATAACTTCTTGTAAGGGCTTGTCCACTATTTTTTTGTCCCATGCCTAAAAAGCATGGGTCCAAATGGTTTTCTGCTTGACCTATGCTTTCCAGGCAGTGGCCCGAGCAGTCCCCTCCTCTTCCCAATCCTTTCTCAGTGAAAACCCTCTCTGTAGTGCTAAATCAGAGCGAATGTCAATCCAGAGGAAACCCAAGTTGCCATTAGCTCCCAATGAGCACTAAAGAGTGGTTTTCCTCAGGGGAAAGCTGTGGGACAACAGGAAGTATGGATAAAATCTAAGTGCAGATATGTTTCTATGTTTTTAAAAGAGCCTTATTCAGAAATAGTGCTCAGGTATTGAAAAAACATGGGAGCAGGGCCACGATGACCAGGTCTTCCACTGACATCCACTGACAGCAGCCTGGCAACTGCATGTTCATAATGAACATCTACAGCAGGGATGGGGAACCTTTTTGTCCTCCAGATGTTGCTGAAATACAATTCTTATCATTCATGGCCATTGGTCATGATTACCGGGGCTGAAGATTAAGGAAGCTTTTGCACATTTAGCTGTATGTGTGAAAGCATACAGATGATGGGTTACTTATATTGCACAGGATTTCAGCCATTGATGTGAAGGTTTTCATACTGCAGATGCTCATGATGACAGAGAATTGTCCCCCATGAGCTCTCCCTTCCACCTGGACCAAGCAAAATCACCTTCCCTTTCCATCAGCCAATATGGCGGCATGTGACGGTAATGAAAGTGGTTTGGAATAGGTGTAAGTCTGTCATTGTTTCATCCTGCCCCCAGAACCCCAGTAGTTTGGGAACTTAAGCCTGTGTAAATTTCATAAATTTAAGATCTGCCTTCTCAGTCCTGCCTGAGCCAGGATTAGGGAGTTATGCCAGTGTAATCCCAGTTCAGCTGGGACAGCCCAAGATCTGTCTGATCCAAACTTTATGTTCCTCCGGGATCTTGGGTTTGGATGGTGCTGTACATCAGTTTGGGACCTAAATAGACCTGTGTCCCAATAGCACTTTTGAAAAGTTAGCTTCTAAGCTGTATGATTTTACTCTTTAAGCATTCCTGTTATCCACTCTGAAAAACCATCTACCTCACAACGAGATAAATGTGAGCTTTGCTCAGAAGGAATTTTGTTTTGGAACAAGGAAGAGGATAATTTGTCCTACACGGAGGCTCTTACTCTCCTGTCGAGGGACTTTTGCCTTCCTAGCACCAGGCCCCAAAGAGTCTGCAAGTTTTAGATTAAAGTAGTAATTATTGGCTTGTGGATATGACAGAGTAGACCTGCGGCTTATTGAAGGATGTTCTGGGCTATCAACAAGGTTTCTAAGGAACTCATTTGCATTCAGCTCCTCAGGCTAAGCTTAATGATTTTATTTTTCATAGCGTGTGTAGGTCTCCTTTGAAATGCCAGTACTGTGGGGAATTCTGTTTTAAAAGTTTACTTTCTTTTGTTCTGAATTTTAGTAGGTTCATGCTTATGCATAGCATTGGCACCCTGGATATATTCTATTTAAAAAAAGGTTATAAAGGACGCTCATAAGGGTCAGTAATTAGAGGAAGACTGTCCGTATATTGTGCTAAGCATGGTAATGACTTAAAGAATCCCCATAGAAGAACAGACTTTTTGAGTGAGGTAGAACCTTGGTAGAGGTCATCTAGGGTAAGCCAGTACAAGATCTGCAATGCAAGATGCATAATAATAATAATAATAATAATAATAATAATAATAATAAACTTATTATTTATACCCTGCCCATCTGTCTGGGTTTCCCCAGCCACTTTGGGCAGCTCCCAACAGAATATTAAAACACAATAAAACATCAAACATTTAAAAAATACCTATACAGGGCTGCCTTCAGTTGTCTTCTAAAAGTCAGATACAGTGGACCCTTGGGTTGTGAACGTGATCTGTGCGGGAGGCACGATTGCAACCCGCAGCGCTGCGTCTGTGCACACGCGGGTTGCAATTCAGCGCTTCTGCACATGCGTGAACTTTTGCACATGCTTCTGCGCATGCGTGAGCGCCGAAACCCGGAAGTACTCTGTTCTGGTACTTCTGGGTTTTGGCGTGTCCATAACCCAAAAACACGCAACCTGAAGCGTCTGTAACCCGAGGTATGACTGTAGTTGTTTGTTTCCTTGACATCTAATGGGAGGCCGTTCCACAAGGCGGGTGCCACTACTGAGAAGGCCCTCTGCCTGGTTCTCTGTAACATCACTTCTCGCAGGGAGGGAATCGCCAGAAGGCCCTTGGCACTGGAACTTAGTGTCCAGGTTGAAGGATGTGGGTGGATACGCTCCTTCAGATATACTGGGCTGAGGCCATTTAGGGCTTTAAAGGTCAGCACCAACACTTTGAATTGTGCTTGGAAACATACTGGGAGCCAATGTAGGTCTTTCAGGACCGGTGTTATATGGTCTTGGCATGCCTAGCAGACCCTCCAGCCTCTGGTTAAATACACCCAGTCTTTGAGCACCATCAGCTCCTAAGGAAGTCTAGTCCGCAGTCAAACAGCTCTTTCTATTAAGAGATGAAAATATGTAGAACTGAAGTTTGGAAAAATAAGAAATTGAGAGAAATCTAACCTCCCCCCTAGTATTCACATACAGAATGCCGGTGATGGGGCAGTGCTGTGCACTACACCCAAAGGCAGTAGGTTAGTTTAGGAGATGGCAGAGCAGATAGCACATGGCACACACAACTGTGGCCTCCACAACCCCCTAATCCAGGCATCCTCAAACTTGGCCCTCCAGCTGTTTAGGACTACACTTCCCATCATCCCTGACCATGGTCCTGTTAGCTAGGGATGATGGGAGTTGTAGTCACGAAACATCTGGAGGGCTGAGTTTGGGGATGCCTGCCCTAACCCCTAGGACCAGCCGCCTGAGGCAGCCACCTAATTCTGCCCAGTGCTGCAGCTGGCCCTGTTGAAATGGCTGGAAGGACTATTTGCTTCCTCTTTGGTGTACCGGCGGAACTCCTGAGTTTACAACTCTTCCGTGCAGCTTTGCTGCGAGAAGCAACCTTGACTGCTGGCCACAATAAATTAAAGGTGAAAGCGATCAGTCTGTGCTGTGGTGGCTCTCAGTTGTTATTAATGCTCCCCCAAAGACCGTCAGTAACAGACTCATCACCCTGTGTTTTCTGTCAAGGCAGAAATCTCCTTCCTGACATCCGTCTTCAGATGCACCAGTGGTTTACATCAAGGTTTGTAGCCCTGTGATAAAATAAATGCAGTGGCTCAGATAGCATAGCATGGGGGAAAATAGGTCATAATAAAGTACACTAGATTCATGAATGGTCGAGCCATTCAGCATATACCAACATTGCTCAGTGTGGGAACTCCAGCCATACATTTTGAGGTACATGGCAGAAATGGTCAAGTAGTGCCTGGAGACATGAGCAATTGCACTTTCTAGTAACAGCTACAAGTACACTGAATGATTGCCCATTTTTATTTGAGAGCAAAAGTAGTATTTTTGTTCCCCTTAACTATTTTGCCCTAAATACTTTATGTTCACTTTAAGAGTCTGTTTACTGCCACTATTCTCCCATCTGCTGAGCTTCCCAACTCCTCTCTCTCTCGCTCTCTGCCATTTCCACCCCAGCAACAGTCATTTGGGAAATCCCAGCCAATCAGAAGTCACATAGTGATGTAATGATGAAATTACAAAATTTAACAAATGTTTTAATGTATAAAAAGTCACCGAGTGTGGAGAGGGAAGTCATTAAGAACCAAAGCCTTCAAATAGGTCAACAGTTTTAGCCACTTTTCCCAACAATGCCTAATAAACAACACTTAATAAACATGAAAGCTTATACCCAGAACAAACTTAGTTGGTCTCTAAGGTGCTACTGGACATTTTTTAAATTTTTTAATTTATTTCAACTGCGTCAGATCAACACTGCTACCTACCTGAATCTAGAAACAACACTTATGAGCACTATTGGAACTTATTATCTAATAATAGAATATAATTATTATCTAATAATATAATTGTTATTTAATCCTGTTGTAGCGATACAAATGCTGTAGCATCAGCTTCAACTGATGCTGCAAGTGTGCATCAGACAAGCAAAGCTGGCAGACTGGCCAGCCTAAATGTTTTTGTTCAGGCTGGCACTCCAGAAATGCACATACTATTACTCAGGGCTGTCTTAAGCATATATGGCGTTGGGCTGCCCAGTCCCAGGCATGCAGGAGGGCGGAGTTGGCCGCCTGCCTCAGTGTCTCACTGGCTCAGTTGCCTCTGAACTCATGGCGCAGAGCCACCTGCAGCAGAAGAGCCCACTGCAGCGCTCTTGTTGTGATGCGTCCAAGGGAACGGGAGCAACTGGCAGGCCCCCAGCTGGCTCAGGCCACCGGCCAGTGGCCGGTCAAACTCCGGTCCTTGGTTCTGCATCAATCTGCAACTCAGAGCTTCAGAAGCTGAGCACGCAAGCCAGCAGAGAAAACAAACTATTTGCGACAGAGGGGCAGACAGAGGTGTATGTAAAGCATATTTACAAGCTGTTTATTCAGCATAGATCAGGACAAAGAAAACATGTCTGCTCTCCTTCATGTCCAAGAACAAGAAGCATAAGCAAAAGCTATACACAAATGGAAGTTCCCAGCAAGCTGTGCTGTGCTGAAGTGTAAACAGGCATGTGACACACCACAATCATGCCTGTTCCTTTTAAGGTGGAACGGAATATTCTAACAGCTCTGACTGATGGGCAGGCTCTTCCCTGGACTAAACTCTCAGGCCCTGGACTCTCGGCCTGGTGCTCTTGAGAGCCCAGCGCCCGGGTGCCCCGCAACCCTAGCGCCTATGGGTAAGACGGTCCTGCCACTACTAATTATCTAGTAAGGAAAAAGTTTAGGCCCATCTACTGATTGGAGATGATACATAATTTTAGAACAGGTACTGACTCTTGTGTGAAAGTAAAAGGGCAATGACTCTTCCAAGATGGTCCCAACTCTAGCAGTTATATTACAAACAATATACATGTTTTAAAAACAATGTTGCCCAAAGGCATATCTTCTTAGTCAACAAAAAGGCCTTTAACTACTTCATCTAAATTAACTGATTAAAGGTTGTACCCCTACACTATTATATATATATTTTAAGCAGAATAGAACAAAGACCTTTCCTTTGGCTTGTACAGTCATAGCTTGGATCTCAAACGCCTTTGCTCCTGAGCAAATTGGCTTCTGAATGAGCAAAACCCAGAAGTGAATGCTCTGGTTTTTGAACAATTTTTGGAAGCTGAACGTTCAGTGTGGCTTCTGCGGCTTCTGATAGACTGCGGGAGCTCCCTGCAGCCCATCAGAAGCTGCGCTTTGGTTTCCGAATGTTTTGGAAGTTGATCAAACTTCTGGAATGGATTCTGTTTGACTTCCAAGGTATGACTGTATATATCCTTCTATTGTTGAACTATAGAACTAGGGTTTTCACTTACATATTAGCAAAAAGGTGGAAATGCATTACCAAAACAAGAGGTCAAAACTGATTTACACAAAATGTGCACCTGCTGATTTTGATGCAGATTTTGAAAAACTACTGTAATTTAAATGGAAATATAATCCATCTCATCACAGTGGGACAGACTGTGACCAGTCTGCCTCCTCATTCTGCTGCCTTGGTGCTAAGAATTGATGGGCAGTTATAAGATTTCTACTTTTCCTCCTGGACTTAGGCTAGACAACTGTTTAAAGAGAGGATTGCTTCATATAGAGGTCCATCCTCTGTAAAGTAGGACACAGGGACTCCCAATAAACATTTTCACAAATACTTCAAACATAAGAGATTGGAAACCTCCAACTATGTTAGAAAGTCGATTTCAGCTTGGCAGGTAGAGGATGGTAAATTTTTATTCATGTAACTAGATACTTATTGACCCATGTGTGTCATTGGGAAAGTGCTCACATTTGTTATCTAGTCGAGGAAGGGAAAACATACTGTGGTATTTAGTTAACCAACAACAGACAGTGAATCACTGATTTGGGCTATTGAGCGGTTCACTGAGAGCTCTCCAGTGACGTGTAAACAACCAGGAGGCCTACCCATCTTATTGAAAAGCTGGGTTTGTTTTCTCCAATTAAAAAAGAAGAAAGGAAACGATTGGAGGGAAATGTCTTTTTTTTTTTTTTAATAATATTTATTAAAAATTTTCCAGAATAAAAAGGAAAGATAGCAAGAAAGAAAGAAAAAACAAATATGATTTACACTTGGTTTCAGTGGCATCTTTCCCGGACTCCCCCCCTCCCCCTCTTGTATTCCATTTCCCTTAAATTGATTCCACAGATTCTTACCCCAAATTTTAAAACCTTATTTGTAATTTTAAATAACCCATTTATTCCAAATTAATTTATCTTATTTATCTTAATGAACCATTTCTCCTTATATTTTATATAATTCCCTAAGATCGACCCCATTTCCCTTCCACAAATTCCCCTATTTTCAAACAACAAACATGAAAAAAGAAAAGAAAGAAATAATATATAATTTTACAGCCTTTGGATTCCAAATCTCTCCCCCCCACCCATTCCCCGGTTCCAATCCCCAAAGTTCATCCATTGTCTACTGCCAGCCTGGTGTATCCACGTCTATATCTCAACTCCACTTTGCCGTCTTTTGATAGCTTTTAATTTCAGAAAGTCCAATCTCGAAAAAACTCTCAGAAAAAGTCATTGTTCTTCCATCCAGACCTCTATGTTTAAGAGTCTAACTTAAATTCTATTTCTTGGTCCTTTTAAAGTCTGGATGTTCCAAATACTCCGGCTTCAAATTTGGTCCAGCTCTTATTCCTCAGGTTGCTTTTTCCTGTTCTGCTGCAGAAACCTTCTAATTCAGAAACTTCTTGTTCTCCACAGAGGCTTTTGTTATTCAGGAACATAACTTGCGTCAAGTCCCTTCCTTTCTTCAATAGATAAATCCATTGTCTCCTTTAGTATAGAAACCTCTGTAGACAAAATAATGCTTCGTTTTTGCAGCTTTCCCAAGAGATAACAGATCCTGCTCAAATTCATAGTATTTTTCCACTTGCTGCTACTGTTGCAATGTCCCAGCCTCCCTCTAGAGGGAATATGGTAACTTAATTTCTTTCAAAATCAGACCCAAAAGTCAAATAACTTGTTGCCTTTATTTCCAATAATTTATGTCCAAATTGTAACAAATCTAACCAGCAAAGCCATCGTAACAAAGTTCTCTTTTATTTTCCTGCTTTGACAGCTACTTTGGCAGCTGTCAAAGTTTCTGTGTCTCTTCACCAGACTCTCATAGCGGATCGTTCCCGGTTCCTGGGGGGGGGGGTGTTGCATTTTAGTTCCCACAAATCAGTCTTCTCCTCCAGCACAATTATTGTAATTTCCCTTCGTGAAGTTAAAATTTTTTCTCAGGTAAACAAGTTCATCTCTCGATCTTAGTTGTCAAATCCTTGCGTTGAGCCATCTACAACAGGGGGGGCGGACTTCCTTTTTGCACTGCCCCCCGCTCGCTCCAAATTCAAAGATCAAATTTCCCTTTTAAGTCCAATCAATTTACTCACGGGTTGTTCCTTTTAGTCCAAATCTGAAATTTTCAAAGAAGTCGTCGTTGCTCTCCGCCGAATGGCATGCGGCTTCGCTGGGCAGGGGAAGCATTGGACTCACAGCACCACACCCCCCCCGTCACCCGCTCCGCAGCCTTTAAAAAGGCTCCTTCGCGGGTCGGGGGGGCGCAAACGGTGCCCGCCGAGTCACCAAGTCCATGGGCATCTCCGCCCATGGTTTTTGAGGGTCCCCGCGTTGCCGGCACGGCAGGACCCGACCCCTACCCAGCCGACTCCCTCCGGAGCTCGGAGGGAGTCCGCCATTCGGCGATGGCGCCGACCCGGAAGCCCGATTGGAGGGAAATGTCTTGATTTCTTTTAAGCTTTCTCTCAAGAAAGGAGGCAGGGTTATTCTTTGAACAAAATTCTTGGGCATAGCAGTTCAGCCAGCTATGCAGTTGTGAAATTGCTTTTAAATTAGAATTGGTGTACAATCTGAGTTTACCAACCTGGTTTTCAGTTGTTCCATATTTGAGATGTGCTTTCACAAAAGCCCTCTTCAGGTCCTTATCATGAAGGCAAGGAGGGGCAAGTGGGAACACAAAGCGTGAGCCTATCCCTTCAAAGATGGTGTCACAGTCCGGTCTACGGGCGATCGATCAAGGCAGGAAATGTGTTTCTGTGGCAAAGAGCCGAAGGGAAATGCTGACCTTATATCCCTTCCTGGCTCTTGCCACAAGGTGCAGCGAGTTACCAAGCGGCCTCACCTGTGTGGCCACGCCTTGCCTCTCCAGAAGAAACTTAGGAAGGCCCCAGTCCTGCGAAGCCCTACTGGTCACAGGGCCTGGCTCCTGCACACACTCCTGACAGATGGTGTCCATTCTAAGCACACTCCCTGACAGTGCATGGTTGGCATTAAGAAAATAAGAAGAGCACTGCTCTATCAGGGCAATGACCCACCTAGTCCAGCATCTTGTTCTCACAGAGCACAAGATTTGCTTTGTGTATTTAATAATAATAATAATAATAATAATAATAATAATAATAAATATCCTGCCTTTCCCCCAGAACTGAATGCTCATTTCTGTAAATAACAAGGCAGTATATTCTGTTGTTGTTGTTATATAATACACATAGCGAAACACAGCTATCCCTTTAAAGTTGAACTTCTCTGAATTTTGTAATGTAGTTCTCCAGTCAAATAATGTGAAGAAAATGCATATACTAGGGTAAAGGTGTGCATACAAATGCATATATGAGAGTCACCCTTCCCTAATTCAAGCAATGTCAATTTGCAAGGTCACTTATCATAAATTAAAGCTAGAAGTTAAAAATGAACTTGTTTCTTTCATTTATTATCACATTTGTATCCTAGTGTTTCCCCATGAAGCTCAAAGGTATATTCATGCTTCTCCCTATTTTATGCTCGCAACAACCCTGTGAGGTAGGTTAGGCTGAGAAACTGCGACTGGCCTAAGGTCACCAAGAGAGTTTCATGACGGAGTGAGGATTTGAACCCTGGTCTCCCAGTTCCTAGTCCAACTACATCACACCGTACATAAATTGTGTGTGTGTGTGTGTGAACTTAAATTGAGCTTGGTTTATATCAATTTCTTGCCTCTGTGGGTCTTACTTGGATTCCATGTGCATAACTAAGGCATCCTTTTTGGGAACAAACATCACTGAACATAGGGGGACTACTTAGTAAATAAAATGGAGGCTGCACCTGTAGAATTTAGCACTCTGTTTATCCTGGGAATCCTATTAAACAAACACCAAAATCCAAATACTCTATGTAAACATTGTATTTTGTAATCATGCTAATAGGTGTCGATAATTAGTGCTGATTTACATGCAAATGCAATGTACAAAGATGCAGTTGGATGTTCTTAGGGGGGAAAGAGCTAAAATTAGAATGTAATCATTCCTCTTGGTGAATGGGAGATATTCCTGTAAGGTGCCACAAATTACCATTTTGAATAAATAAATGAGGCCCTGCAACAAAATGTTGTTGGAGGGGGGGCACCTGTCTACAGTGGGGAAGCCCACTTCTTACTAGAAAAGAGGGCACTTGGAAGGCATAGAACAACATTTGCCTGTAAGCAAAGTCTTTTTCAAAGGTGTGACTGAGTACTTGGCGAACAAGTAAAGGTAAAGGTAAAGGGACCCCTGACCATCAGGTGCAGTCGTGGCTGACTCTGGGGTTGTGGCGCTCATCTCGCTTTATTGGCCGAGGGAGCCGGCGTGAGTCATGTGGCCGGCATGACTAAGCCGCTTCTGGCGAACCAGAGCAGCGCACGGAAACGCCGTTTACCTTCCTGCCGGAGCGGTACCAATTTATCTACTTGCACTTTGACATGCTTTTGAACTGCTAGGTTGGCAGGAGCAGGGACCGAGCAATGGGAGCTCACCCCGTCGCGGGGATTCGAACCGCCGACCTTCTGATCGGCAAGCCCTAGGCTCTGTGGTTTAACCCACAGCGCCACCCGCGTCCCTTGGCGAACAAGTACTTAGGCTCAATTGCTAGCAGCGGAAAGCTCAATCTTGATCTATGGCAAGGTGCCAAAGACCCAAAACATTGGCAAGAGATGTCTGGGGACACCACTTGATTGACAGGGGGGAAACTTCTTGGGCGAAATTGGAACTCCAAATGGACAATGTTTGGCCCACAGACTTGATGTTTAGAGTCTTTAGAGTCACAGAGCTGACCTGACTCCATCTGAGAAGAGATTTGAAGGCACAGAGCAGGCCACTTAATGAGATGTGTGCTTTCAGAGGCACCCTTCCTCAGCTGGAAGAACTTTGAAGGGTGTAACCATGCATAGGGGAGGTGGGGGAAAGGAGATGAGGTTGGGACAGGCTGGTTGGACACTGGTTTAACAGCTTCAGTGTGCATGCTCACATGCACTGTATAAACCCTGTAGTTCATGTATTTTGGGGGGCAGTAGGGATAGTTTTTGGACCCTCTTTTCTTTTTTTGAGAGTCAACGTGCGTCTGCAGACCTTAAAGCTCCCAGGTGCTGCTGACACCTCCTTCCTGTGCATGGGTGCTGCCATTTTGGATACAGAAACAACAGCATTCACCCCCATAAAGATGGGAAATGAAAGGAATTATTACAGTGGTTTGTCAATAGCAGGACTGATAATTTATTCAGTTTCATGTATACCTCCTTATTCTTTGTCAGTGAGGGCACATAGCAATATACAGAAATGAAATGCACATGAAACAATTGGAAAAATGTATACAGAATGCTAACAATGGCAAAGCTCTCAAGCCTTATTCCCTGGCCTGTTCATTTTAATTGACATGTCTCTCACTTCTCTTGCTTGAAACAGAAGCCATGTTGCAGCGTCATGTATCAGGACGGTTAGGCAGGTGCCAGTAAGTTCATTTAACACTAAGTTCTGGTGGGATATGTTGGGGTGGCGGCAGTCATATGACAATTACAAGCAGCGAACCATTAAAAAAAGTCCCGCCTCTGAACTTATTGGTGACAAAGGTTTTTGTTGCTTTCAAGAGCTCAATTTGTATAATTGTCCAATAACTTATGGTCACTTTGGAAAGCACTGTGCAAGACGGCACTTTGAAATAGGTTTCTGAGGACCTTGGAAGCTCCTTTCAAAGCGCTATATTATAGAGCACTTTGCATCGGGCTTTGCAGGCACTGATTGGTGGTGCCTGCAAACTCCCTTTTGTCTGAAGCAGGGTTCTTCCTGCTCCACTCCCCATGCCTTATATGGTGTCAGGTGTAGGTTAGGTGGGTGTGGCTCGGTCAAAAGTGCCCTGTTGGCTAAGTGGGGGGATGCCTGTTTGCAGACTCCGCCGAAACAAAGGCAAGAGGAACATTTGAAAAGGAGGCCTGTTGGGTGGGGACTTTTGCTTATCCAGTCTTCAAGGCTCAACTTAGTGCAGCAGAGTTTGCTGAAACTTGGATCATCTCTTGGTGATGCAGAATGATCGCTGCAAGGGGTCCAACAATCTGCTCTAAAGAGAATGGTGAAAAAGACACAATTACTGGGCAAACTGTTACCAGGCCAGCATATAAGAATAAAACAAAAGACTTATTGGCCAGCTTTCAATGCTTAGCTCCCCACCCCCACTCAGTAATAAAATTTGCTGAAAACCTCAATGGCAAGTTTGTCTGCATGGGTTTCTAATTCCTGTCTTGCTCCTTTAAGCTGATGAGAAGTGAGATTTCCCCGTTAGGTTCTGCTAAAAATACCCCAAAATGGGTATTATAGTCTTTATTATATGTACTGTTATACATATAATATTATGCTCTGCGACATAAACTCAGAGCATGGGATGTGTTCTCAGGTTCTACACTATTGCTATTTTGAAGTGGGATGCAACCACATACCAGGAAATTCTAATTGCACAATTATAGCTGATGGGGTGGTCTTGTGCAACAAACCTGCTTCCTCAAAAGACTGGACTTTTTGTGATAACGGATGTGGTGGTAAAATGTCCTGGAGAGTGTGGGATAGCAGTTGCTCTGATGCAAAGCCATCTCACCTCCATGCAAACAAAACAGAACAAATGTTTATTCAGGCGAGAATGTTGCTTAATCTCCCAGCACACAAATCAGAATGAAGGCAGAATAAATAGGTCCTCTGGAAGCACCCTTAAACTGTTGCTGATTCTTAGGGTTAGCATTAGAAACACAGATAAATATGGGGGTGCAAAATATCTAGACCTTTAAATATAAGGCTGTCAACTAACAGGTCAAAATTTGTAGGAAAGAAGCACGCAGCATAAACTTCTAAAATGGACCCAGCATACAACTTCTATATTTTCTCCCTTGCGCGGTCAAATCTAATAACTTATATCTCTCAGGATGTTTACCTGATGGAATAATGAATGTAGAAAAGAAATAATTAGAAAATGAGACACAGGTAGCAGGACTAATAATTTAAAACAACACCCCTTTGGTACAATGTACAGTGGCAGGGAGGAGAAAGCTATTTTAAAAAGGAAGAAGAATTCCTGCAGAATGGAATAATGAGATGCCCCAAGTAAGAAGGTCATCCTCATTAAGAAGACCATGGGAAAAATTTTGCTGGAGGGGAAGACAATGGTAGGTAAGATATGTAAGGCACAGCTTTTAAATGACAGCTAATGCATCATGCACTGATCAGATAGTTAATTAATGTTTCAGCCATTCTCAGAATTCCAAACCTTTGAAATTCTGGAAGACAATACAGTTTAACCCATTGGTGGGCTGAAAATACAGCCATGTAAAAGGACACTGACACCCACACATGCACTATAGTGGCCCTGAAGCAGCTAGTACAGTGGTACCTCGAGTTACAGACGCTTCAAGTTACAGATGCTTCAGGTTACAGACTCTGCTAACCCAGAAATAGTACCTCGGGTTAAGAACTTTGCTTCAGGATGAGAACAGAAATCGTGCAGCAACAGCACGGTGGCAGCAGGAGGCCTCATTAGCTAAAGCGGTGCTTCAGGTTAAGAACAGTTTCAGGTTAAGAATGGACCTCCAGAACGAATTAAGTTCTTAACCTGAGGTACCACTGTAATTTATACGGACGCCTATTTTTCTTTATTGAATCAGGTTACAGTACACTGGCTCATATATGTTTCACAGCATATGCTGGTAGTTATATTACCTTAATACCACCACCAAGCAAATTTCCTTTCAGTAGCAGAACTGAGCCCATGTTCCTTTTTCACACAAAATTCCACCTCTGGGTTTACCCCGGGCATTCTTTACGTAAGAAAATAAGAGGAGCCCATCTGCTGGATTAGTCCAATGGCTAGTCTAGTCCAGCCTCCTGTCCTCACAGTGGCCAACCAGATGCCATGAGAAACCCCAAAGCAGGAACTGCCTGCAACATCATCCGCCCCACTTGTCACCCCCAGCAAATAGCATCCACAGACTTACTGCCTATAGCAGCGGAGGGAGAACTTAGCTTTTCTTTGTTTCAACCACCCAATTAGGGAAGGGGAACCTTTTTATTGCTAAATAATTTGGAGCCAGAGAACTGTGTTCTCTTTCTCATTTTGTCTGTCTTGGTTATCTTACTGTACCCTGTTTTGATAACTTCTGGCTGCGACGTGGCTTAGAAGTCTGAAATACAAAGTAAAATAATAAAAGAAGTCTACTGAAAATCACTCTGATCTTCTGCCTGCCCCTGCCTTAAACATTTCAAATATCCAGCAAGCGTTAAATAAAGTAAAGGAAAGAAGCTGGTTTATTAGTGAAAATGAACCAAAGAAGCATAGGGAGTTAAGCGATGTCCGTTTGCAAAGTGTGTTGTATATATGCCATTACCTCTGTTATCAGGAGACGCCTGCTCTTTCCCTGGTGGGTTTCAAAGCAGAGTCTGAAATAACACATGCTGTTCATGAACACTGTTAAGGATCTGGAAGTGGTAGCTATTGACATAATAAACTTTTTAATAAAAATTTAAAACCAAACAAGCATCTGGCATATGCCCCAGTGACTTGTTGCTGTTGGATTTCCTATGTGGGTCTGCCTTTGAAAAGCTTACAGAAGTGGTCCAGAATGGGACTGCCAAGCAACATGGAACACACCTCTCCAATTTTGGAGCATGGGGGTGTGGGTAAAAAAGCTGCGGGACAAAACCCACCACCAAATTTCAGGGGCAGGGGCAAAATTTGGAGGAGGATAAAGCTTACTGCTACTACTTGAGCATCTCTAAATGGTTGCTGGGTGGAAGCTGCCTATCCTCCTTTCTCTGTAATGATGCTATGACATTAAATATAATTGCTTTAGAAGAGTGGGGTGGGGACCTGGACAAGGAAAGCACAAGAGGGGAGTGCTTTCTTCATGTCATCATAGGATTTAAGTGTGGCCATTCTGCAATACCCCTTCATGGATCACTGCCTTGTCATGGCAAAGAGGCTTGAGTAACTCTAAGAAGCTATGAGCTACGTTGTGCTATGAGCTACCCAAGATGGACATGTCTTAGCCGAGAGTATAGACTAAATGTGATCCACCTGGAGAAGGAACTGGCAAACCACTCCAGTATTTTGCCAAGAAAATTCCATGGACTTATAAAAAGGAGAAGCTTTGAGAAGAAAGTGAGAGTTTCCAAGGCATGCTCTGGTCCATTGGGACACGGAGAGTCGAACATGACTAAGACGACTAAACAACAAATTCTGCAATAAATGCTCATATGGAAAAGGCCATTGGAGGTATACAGTAAATGGTACGTGGGGGCACAGAATGATGTTTTGAGGTCTGACATCAGGATGGCATTTATTTCCAGCAGTTCCTAATTGACTGTAGGACATTCATTCCAACATATTATCATTTAACGATCGATATGGGGAAACATATGCTTCAGAATCAGCACTTCTGAAATTTAACTTCAGAGCTAAAACACACAATTTTTGGGGAAATCTTGATACATACCTGCTTTGGAAATGGATGGGTGTACACAGTGCCTTCAGCACTAAGACTTGCTTTTCGTCTCGCCACGGGAACTATCAAAATAAGAAAAGGCTTGCAACTTTTAGCGTCAAGCTGGTTTGGAGCTGTTTGGTACTGATATATTTGTCTTACAGCAGGCAATCCAATTAAGATAAGAGTCTAGCATACTCAAGGTTTAAAGCCTTACATAATATGGGCCTTGTCTACTTGAAGGAAGGCTTCCTCCCATAGATCTTTTCTTATGAAAAGAGATCTCCTGAAGGTGCCCTCTTCTGAACACCTCTGCTGTCAAAAGAACAGCCCCAAGACTACTTTAGGTGTGGTACCCTAGTTGTTGAGCTCTTTGGCATGGAAGGGACACCTAGATACCAGCTTTGTTAGAGGGTGGTTCAGGGGGACATTTGCATTATACCCCAGACCTGATGCCTGTTCTCCTCCCCTTTTTAATTAATAAATGACATCATATCATTCCAAGAGTGCATTACTGGAGGGAAGAGCTCAATTAATTTGCAATGATGGATAAACGAATGAGAGAAAGAGAAGGAAGAAGATGTCCCATGACCTTCCCTGGTATTCCCCCCTACCCTGAAGTTTACTAAGGTTATGTACCACATTTAAAACTGACCAGTCCTTTTTTGAGGGCCGGAGGGGGGGCATTATCAAACTTTACCCATCTCAAATTTGGCAAAATGGAGGTGGGTGGAAAATCTTTGGCTCAGTGCTAAAACAAACAAACAAACAAACAAACAAACAAACAAACAAACTGCTTTCTTGTGATGGTAGTCACCAGAACAGTGAGTACCAGCACCACCTCTATTTTTTTTAACCAAAAAAATACTATTCAGTAGATGCCTATTCAGGAGGCACCTTGTAGACTGGCTGTAGACATGATTTATGAGGTAAAGGTATTGGAACTTACCATCTGGATGGTGAATAATGGTGATTTTATCTGTTAGGAAGAAAAATAAGCCGAAATGTGGTTACAACAACTGGTCATGTGGGGGTTTTTTTAGTCCAGTCTTTCCCTAAGTGCCATTTGATCTGCATTCATAGAATTGTGAGCATAGATCTACCTCAGAATTTCATATTTTTTCCCATTATTCCAGGGATGAGGAGCCTGCAATCCTTCAGCTCCTGTCATCCCTGATCATTAGCCCTGCTGGATGGGGATGTTGGGAATTGGTGTCCAATGATACTTAAAGGGCTCTGCATCCCTGCACTGTGGTCTTATCTACACTAGTGTGGCACTGAAAGTGGAAGTTGGTGTATCGGGATTGGGCCAATATATCCATTTTGGCTTCTCTCACTTTATCCTTTCCCCTAATTTTAAATCAAGTTCTCCACACTTCTACATCAGTTTGAAAATTTGTTTTTTTTAAAAAAGTCCTCATGAACATTTATCAGCATTTTTTGTGTGAATTCTAATATGTACATTTTTTTGTATGCAGTTCCCCCCAATTTGAATGCAGTTTCCCATAATGTAATGCTTTTTGGTACATTATGTTCACTAATACGTACACATATATGCATGCTTTGCATTAATATATGCGTTTTTGTACACATTGCTTGGCTGGAGAACTGCATTGCAAAATTCGGAGACGTGTGGCTTTCAAAGGATGGCTGTGTTTTGGTTCTCATATTCTTTCAGAAAGTGTGAACTAGTTAAGTTCACCTTGAAATGGTAACAAAGTTAAACTCTTTCTGGGAGAAGAGTCGGTAGAAGAAGATTGGAAGAAATTTAAAGACTATCTACAGAAATATTGTAAAATTAAGGAATGTTAGAAGGATGTTGGAATGAAGTTATGTGGTTTTAGCAGTAATGCTATAAAGGAGTATTTAAAGATGGTTTGTTAACAGGTGAGAATGTAAAGTTATAATATATTAAGATAAATTATTAAGATAAAAGCAAAAATGGAAAGGATTTGCTGAAATAACTAATTGAACTAGAATACAAAAAAGGGAGGTGCGAGGAGGTCAGGGAAACAAGTAAATGAAAGTCAAGACATGGAAAGGTTGATTTGTTTTTAATTGTTTTTACTTTTTGTATTTTGTATTTTTTTTCTTTTTTTCTTTTTTTCTTGTAACTTTTTTTGAAACTTTAATAAATATTATTATTATTTTTTAAAAAAGTTAAACTCTTTCTAGTGGAAGGCCGGGTAAGAGAAAGGTCCCACAGGCATACAAATGCCCTCCCCATGGAAAAACAAACAAACACTTTTCATGTTGAAAAATGCAGAGTGTATTCTTTCACAGTCTCTTACCAACCCCGGACTAAAGAAGGCGAGGGATACAGAGTACTGTGAATCACCTCTAAAGTGATCACTGCTATTCCTTCTCCTGTCTGGGAGCAACCATAGAAAGCTTCCCTCCAGCCCTCTCCATGTTTCTGCCAACCTTCTGTAGTGCTTGGTTTTTGTTGATGAGTTGTGGCAACTAAGACACAAACTGGAGTAGTTCAGGGCAGGGATTGTTCGGCCCCTGACAACTCTCTATAACTTGTTAGGGAGGCCTGATTCAAACTTTGAGCATCCCTGGTATAAACAGAGGATTTCCTGGTCCAAAAATACTGAATTGCTGTTCAAAACACGTTTCTTGATTCCATTGCCTATAATTTTGGCATTCCACACAGCTGCTCATAATTACTATTATGAATCATTTTGTGTTCTTCTATGGGAAGGCAGGTCTCCGCATTTGACAAATCGTCACAAAACTATGGAGAAGCCTATCAAAATCTTTCCATGGGCTTCACTAGTCTTTGGTTCAGGCCTTGAAAAAAATATATATATACAGTTCCCTTCTGCAGCTTATTGAAATGCTAGTTAAATGTAATTTACCATACGTGCTTTCCTCCTCCGGTCTTTTTCTGATAATAGAGTCTCTGAGCTGGCGTATTTTTTCCTTAAGTAAGAAACAAACACACAAACAACAACAAAAATCAATAGCTGCAGTTGATTGTTAAAAATAATGAATGAGTAGCTGGAGGAGTTGGGCTTTTTAGTATTCTGCACACTTAAGCTTCCTAGCACAGGAAATCATTTTAAAAGACATTGGGGGGCGGAATCTCTCTCTCTGTGTGTGTGCTTTAAAAGAGAATTTTGGTAGAGTTATGATACATAAAGATCTCTGGAAAGTTTTCTCTAAGAGCAAATGCAATATCTCCACAGCTGCCACCCACTCCCTCAAGAGGCAATAATTGCCATCCATATGGGCAGCTACCTTGAATTTCATGGCCAAAATAAGAAAGAAGTATTTGTAACCACCCAAGAAGCAATGAGTTATTAGGAAGAACCTGTTCAGCTTTGTTCTGTCAACTTTAGTTTTGCTGCCCAATCACTCCAGTTGTCTCAAAGAAGGACAAGTCAAGTCTTCTCATAATGGTTTGGGTGTCATGCTAAACCATGGCTTGAATCTGGCTTGTTTCCAACCAGAGTTAACATTAACCATAGTTTGTCTGTTTGGACAATGATGGAAAATCAATTGCAGCTATGTGAAGTCTCAATATTTTCAGGGCTCTTTAAATCCAGCTAATTTCTATGAACACTCAAATGCAAATGGTGAGGTGGACTCCAGAAAGAAACTTCTGCAATATTACATATATTACAAATAAACTAAGAGAGTCAATGTAGGTGGTGCAGCAATTGTGGCCAAACCCTCACCCACACTCATTAAGAACATTGCAAAATCCCACATATAAATCCAATCCAGATGCTGCACTTTTGGTCTAATAAACTATGCTTTAACAGATGGGGAATGAGCCCTGCGCCCATGTACTCTTGTCGCTCTCCTCCCTTTCATCTTTTAAGGGCCTAGCTTTAGTGAAAACATGATTGTTCCTTAAACCAACTTTCCCATAACATTCAAACAAGGACACAGTAAAAATTGGAGACTTATTTGAGGGATTTTTCTGTCACTTCCTGTTTGGCAATACCATCACTAGTATGGTCACTCTGAAAATCAGCCCCAATATATTCTCCTAATATACACACTTTTGCAAGCAATTTTCCATAGTGTCATGCATTTTTTAGGATATTTGCACCAATGTATGCATTTTATGCAACATTTTGCATGGTAGACGTATTTTTGTACACATTACTGGGTGGCAGAACAACACTGCAAAATTTGGATAACTGCAAAATTTGAAGGATGGTTGAATTTCTGCCTGCACATTGTATGGAAAGTGTGAATTAGCTAGCTTTGCCTTTGAATGTGAATTGACTCAATTTTCTCCTAGACCCCTAACTATGAGAAACACATGTGGATGTGGTCATTAAAAATGCATGCATGTCATGAAAGTCCTAAGATTTGATTTGTATCCTGGCTATATGTAGAACTAATCACAAGAGTGGGGCAGGTCAGTGGCAGAATTGCCTGCTTTGCCTGCAGATGATCCCAGGTTCAGTTCATGGCATCTCCAGTAAAACAGATCATGTGGCAAGGGATGGAAAGGTCTCTGCCTGTCAGGTTTTGGGGAAGCAGCTTCCTCCCTCCCTTTGGCCGTGGATAAGCAGAACAAAGCGAAGAGAGTCTCTTACCATTTAAAGATATTTTAGTTATCACAGCGAAAGAACAAAGAGTTCTTTCATTGTTCTGCATGGGACAATGACAATAAAGATATCATATATCGTAAAGAGTCCATTCTCAAAGTAAAGGTGCTCCCGATTAAGGTCTCCACCTACTTCCCCCCTCGTCACCCTCGTCACTTCCTTGTCTTGCAACCTGATCTTGCAACCACTATGCCTTCTATGTAGCTACCTTATCTAATGTCTTTGACCTTGGACTGAGCGGCTGGGCACATTCCAGCGAACCAGAGTCTGTCAACTCTCTTTTTCTTAGTTCTTCTTCCCCTAGCTGCTCCCCACTCAACTCTGCCCAGCTCTGCAAACTCTGCAAACCACTGTTCCAAATCTATACTGCTCTGCTGCTCTTGGGCAGTTTCAGGATCCTGGTCAGGAAGAGGGGGAGGCTCCCACCATTCCTCATCAGAGCAGCACTCCTCAGCCTGGTCTCTGACACTGCCTGAGATCCTGGAGGGATGCTGACAGCCAGAGAAGATAATACTGGACCTCATGGACAAAGCGACTGGCTTGGCACAAGGAAGCTCCCTATGTGTCTAACGCTGGTACACCCAACTCAGGTTTGAAAACACACAACACAGAAGAAGAAGGAAAATGTGAAACCCACTAAAACTGCAGAGATATCTTGATAAACCTAGCAGCTAGCTTGTAACCACCACACAAAGTACACGGGGCTTCTACCTGCTGGGTCGCTTCTAATCCACTTCTGTGATTCTGCCATTCTTTAAATTTCTCCAGAGCTTCATCCACAGAAAGTATCCCCTTCTTCACCTGCTCCTGCAATAGGATGAGCTCTTCTTGCCTCAGTGGGATGCTTGGCTTGACGGTGCTGTATGTGGTCCTGTCACCTTGAGCTTTATCTTCAGGGAGCAAATGCAAACATTCAGGACAGAAGCAAAAACCCTTTTTGAGCTGCATATATGATAGAAATCTAGATTTCTGAAGCAGAGAAAATGGACAGCCTAAGTGCAATTACTAGATACCTTTTCAGTGTGGTGTAGTGGTAAAATGATATAATGGTTATCATATCAGACTAGGGGTGGGGAGACACAATTTAGTTGCCTAGGCTAATTTCACTATATTTCAGCCACACAGGGTTGTTGAGAGGATGCAAATGGAAGGGGGTGACCCACCTTTAGCCCCCTGGAAGAAAGGCAAGATATAAAGGAAATAAATACATAAATCCAAACGGTAAAGTTCTCAATGATGGGGGGAAGATGTTGCTTCACCCTGACTCCTTAGAGACACCAGAACATTTAGCTTATTTTCCTTGGTCAGCTTTTGTATTATCAGAGCTTTGCCACAACTTCCATTAAGACAGGGATAGTAATTTTCCAGATGATAGTGGACTCCAGCTCCCATTAGCCCCAGCATGGTCAATGGTGAGGAATGATGGAAGTTGCTGACATACAAAATTTGGATAACTGCATATCTCCCATCCCTGTACCAAGAGATGAGTAACAGGTAGACTTTTCCCTAGGACCTTGTGTGGTATAGTGGTTAAGAGCGGTAGTCTCGTAATCTGGGGAACCGGGTTCGCATCTACACTCCTCCACATGCAGCTGCTGAGTGACATTGGGCTAGTCACACTTCTTTGAAGTCTCTCAGCCCCACTCACCTCACAGAGTGTTTGTTGTGGGGGAGGAAGGGAAAGGAGAATGTTAGCTGCTTTGAGACTCCTTTGAGTAGTGATAAAGCGGGATATCAAATCCAAACTCTTCTTCTCTTCTTCTCCCCTCCCTGCTAGGTCAGATTTGAATCTGGATCCCAACTGGAATATCAATAACTTTTAAGCTCCAGGAATAAATTCTATGTTGATAAATGAGACGAGTGCTGCCAGGGATTCCAATATCTAGCTGTGATGAGGGTTTCATCCTGGTACACAAAGCATTCACATTCATGGCCATTTGCCTGATTAATTCACTCTCTGTTGAATTTAGTTGTCGTTGGAGTTCCTTTTGTGAGACAGCACTGTACCATTAACTAATTATGAAACTCAAGAAAGGAATCACTGACACATCACATTAAGGCCAGGCCCTTTGGTTCATAAGCAAAGACAGGAAATCTAGCACTACCAAGATAGCTTTCCACAGCAACCAGTGTGCACACCACACTTTCCTGAAGACAAACTCTGTGTCATACTGAATTATCTCTATACTAGAGCTGTACATCATTGTTGTTGTTGTTTAGTTGTTTAGTCGTGTCCGACTCTTCGTGACCCCATGGACCAGAGCAAGCCAGGCACTCCTGTCTTCCACTGCCTCCCGCAGTTTGGTCAAATTCATGCTGGTAGCTTCGACAACACTGTCCTATCCAATATTTTTCTTTACAGCATTGGACTGTATACAGCTTAAAGCAGCTCGACATCCACTTGAGTCGGTGCTGGGAAGGTAAAATAGGTTGGCCAGGAAGCTCACTTGCATTACAGTTGCCTGGCCTTCACTGTATTCCGCATGGATGAAGATCAGACATTCAGTTTGCAATCATATGTGAGGTGTAAGCTGCATTGCACACAGTGGAACTTACTTTGGAGGAAAAATATATGGGGTTGTGCTGCCTGGCAACTGAAGGATGATGTGCCAAAACTCCCCATGGAAGTGACCTCGAAACACGTCAGAAGTGCTGGTTCAATTAATAGCATGATGGCCAATTAATGATTAGATAGGAACCCTGTAGTAGTAAGCTGGTGATGATGAGCTCTGACTAATTTTCTGTAGAATAACATGGTACCTCCTCCATCATGTTAATGCTTCCTTCTTGTGTGAGGGCTCTTTTGTGGTCCCTCAACCAACAATATATGGATCCTCATTTTATTGTCTTGTACCAATGAAAAGCTTTAAAAGATCAACATTCTGATTTGCAGTTTTTATTGTACCCGGTGGGCTACATGTAGCATGGTAGCATGGAGAATCTGGCCAGCCTATTAAAAATGCATTTATTTCAGCATGTGATTGATGCTTAGAAATTATTTGAACTTGTAGAGCAGTAGCCTTGGACATCGGTGCACCAGCAGCGTCAATAATACCGATATTTAATCATCTCCTAGGAAAATGTTATAATGCCGCTTGAAGGTTACAGTAAACTCACTGCTCATAAAAATGGAACAAACAGTCAGGAATTCTCTTTTCATTGATTAAATGGCTATGAACACAGTGGTGTCCTAAACAGGGCACAAGATAATATGCTGACCGCCAACTCTACATATTTGCTCAAAAGAAAGTCCCAGTGGTCTGAACTGGAGCTTCTCCCTTGCTAATTGTGCATAGCTCTGTATCCTTAAATTGTTGTCCTGTCCCAGTAAGGACCCCTGACCATTAGGTCCAGTCGTGACCGACTCTGGGGTTGCGGCTCTCATCTTGCTTTATTGGGCGAGGGAGCCGGCGTACAGCTTCCAGGTCATGTGGCCAGCATGACTAAGCCGCTTCTGGTGAACCAGAGCAGCACACGGAAACGCTGTTTACCTTCCTGCCATAGCAGTACCTATTTATCTACTTGCACTTTGATGTGCTTTCAAATTGCTAGGTTGGCAGGAGCAGGGACTGAGCAATGGGAGCTCACCCGGTTGCAGGGATTCAAACCGCCGACCTTCTGATCAGCAAGTCCTAGGCTCTGTGGTTTAACCCACAGCGCCACTCGCGTCCCTGTCCCAGTAAAGGAAGTTACAAAATCTAAACTGCATCCGCTTGGAAACTTCTGATTCTCTGGGTTAGAACATAATAATAATAATAATAATAATAATAATAATAATAATAATAATAATAATTTATTATTTGTACCCCGCCCATCTGGCTGGGTTTCCCCAGCCACTCTGGGCGGCTTCCATAAAAACCAAAAATACACTAAAATATCACAGATTAAAAACTTCCCTGAACAGGGCTGCCTTCAGATGTCTTCTGAATATCAGGTAGTTATTTATCGCTTTGACATCTGATGGGAGGGCGTTCCACAGGGCAGGCGCCACTACCGAGAAGGCCCTCTGCCTGGTTCCCTGTAGCTTTGCTTCTCGCAATGATGGAACCGCCAGAAGGCCCTCGGCGCTGGACCTCAGCGTCCGGGCAGAACGATGGGGGTGGAGATGCTCCTTCAGGTATACTGGGCTTGGAGGTCACAAGCCCAGCTCCTGACTGAGAACTATACCACTGGAAGTGGGGGGCTCCCTTTTCTAATGCCTTGCAAGTAGAAAAGTAGTAGATCAAGCATAGCTTTTCTTCCCAACAGTGTTATTTCTGTTGGGGAGCACTAAAACAAGTCCTGAAATGGGATGTTCCAAGGAAAAGGAGGAGGTGGGACTGAGCTAGTCTGGGATCTGCTGGATCCTGCACCAGTCTTGCTGTCATCAGATGATGGTGTCAGGCCTGATCTGGACCTGATCTCTGTACCAGTTATTCTGCCCTTCCCTTCCACTGCTCCTCCTCTGAGTGGCTGGGCTGTGGCTATGGCATTGGCGCTGTCACTCGAGAAAGCTCTGCTGGCTGGTTGGATTGTGCCCTAAGTCTCAATCTAGCTCTGTAACTGTCACATTTGCCCTGTGATTGCTACTGTTGGCAGTGCAGCCTGGCAAAGAACAGTAAGAAATGAGAAAGGACTGTAGAAGAATAGACAATGTAAACTTACCCTGCCACAAGTTGTGTCAGCGAACCAGCAAATGGGAGTTTTTGCAGATTGTTGCATTGGGTTATTATACTGCCATGAACAGTCTCTCTGGACCATATATATATATATATATATATATATATATATATATATATATATATATATGTGTGTGTGTGTGTGTGTGTGTGTGTGTGTGCGCGTGTGTTTGTGTGTGTGTGTGTGTGTGTGTGTGTGTGTGTGTGTGTATAAATCAACAAAATCATCATACCTGGTTTTCTGGCAGCGCACAGCAACTTCTCATTACCAGCATGAGTTCTGGTTGCCTTCTGCTGAAAAACTACACGAAAAGGAAATTAGGAAATGAAAGATGGCAGCAGAATAAATATGGTGATTACTTTTCAGAACTCCAGTGCCTCACAAGAGCATCCAAGGACCTTGAAAACAGATTATAAGGAAATAGCATGAGCTCTCACAGTGTCGATGGGCATCATTTTGGAATACTTCTGGGTAGAAGCAAATTCAGAATTGCAGTATCCCTTCATGATGCTCTCAGCCATGCCTCCTTACAGCCACACCCCCTCAAAGTCACACCCCTACTAAGATTATACAAGCGTCTTAAATTATACAATAATCTCATAATCATACAATAATAATACTAATTAGGGATGCATTGTAATGCAGATCTCTCTGTGTTGCCTTTCAGATAGATCTACAATTTACTGTGCAAATGATTTGGAGAGTTCCAATGTCTGTTTTTCAGAGTTCCTTTGTCCATAAGAAAACTTGCACACCATTCTCTTCAAACTGAAGCACCTCCCTGAAGTCTTGCCCTCCCCTTCCTGGTCCAGCTCTCCACTGCCCCAGACCACACTTGGCTACACATGGTAGGAAGCTTGGTTGTGTCAACAAATAGAGAGGACATATCTGTCAATCTGCTGATTTATCTCAAATTCTCATTTCTCAAATCTGAAGTTCAGTTCTCCACATTTTCTCACCAGGATGTGATTTCTTTTTACACATATAGAAGTCCTCATGATAATACATCATTCTAGCAGGAATGTTTCCTACAAGACACACATTTTTGTCTGCAGTGGTATAGTGGTTAGAACGCTGAACTAAGACCTTGGCTCAAATTCCTACTTAGGTCTCTGGATGACCTTGGTCCAGTCACTGTCTCTCTCAGCCTAAATGACCTCACAGGGCTGTTGTAAGGATAAAATGGGAAGAGGGGGAATTGTAGGCACTTCTTGAGTGAGGTAGAAATGTAATAATAAACAATAAATAAAAATAAACATGCACATGCACATCTTTGCAAGTTGTCAGGCAGTGGGCTGAAGAGGAATGGTAGAGACCGCTGGGAAATAATGGGAGAGGAAGAAGAGGAAGCACCAGGAGGGTGACAGCTGATGGACACAGTGTCTTTAGAAAGCATTCCAGAACTCCCCTCTCCCAGAACACGGCAAGCCTTGAAAGTAGGAGAGCAAAGAGCTCAGAAGCAGAGGGCCCTCAGTGTCACCCGTAGGGGAGATGATGATGATGACAAAAGAGGAAGTGGGAGGAAAGGGGGGTGAAGAGTCACTCAGGACAGTGCCACTATCCCAAGAGGCTGTGTTCCAAGCCTCTCTCTGTAAATATTGAATAAAAAGCAGATGATAAGAACTTGTCTTGCATGTTCCTGGCAACTGGCCGTGGGAGTTGCTTACTTCCACCTGACACAAGAATTCTCCCCCAATATAATGTATATTGTGTGTTATTTTCATCAATATATACATTTGTATGCATACTCTCAGGGGTCAGCAAACTTTTTCAGCAGGGGGCCAATCCTCTGTCGCTCAAACCTTGTGGGAGGGCGGACTATATTTTGGAAAAATAAAATAAAAAATGAACAAATTCCTATGCCCCACAAATAACCCAGAGATGCATTTTAAATAAAAGGACACACTCTACGCTTGTAAAAACACATGGATTCCCAGACCATCCACGGGCCGGATTTAGAAGGCAATTGGGCCAGATCCGGCCCCCGGGCCTTAGTTTGCCTACCTACCCATGGTCTACCCTAATATACACATTTTTCTATTTGTTGTTTGGTTGGAGAAGTGTGCTGCAATTTTGGCAGGAAATTTTGCTTATGCTCAGGGGGCAGGGCAGGGCAGGGCAGCAATGAGGTTAAGGTGAACCAATGGGCATGCCAGGCTGTCTCCACCGATGTGTCTGCATTGCCCAGACCATATTGCTGTGCTGTCCGCATCAACCCAGTATGTGGCACAGCCACTACTGCCAGGTGACAGGCTCCACAGTGCCACCCCACCAACATGGCTGCTCCTGCAATGCCATCATGTTCACGCCAGTCTAGTGTCCACTACTGCCAGGTGACAGGCTCCACAGTGCCACCCCACCAACATGGCCGCTCCTGCAATGCCATCATGTTCACGCCAGTCTAGTGTCAACTGCTAGCAGCAAAGGGGTCAGGGTTTGAGGAGAATTCTACCCTACCCAATGGATGTAAAGTCATGGACAGGCCAAATGTTAATGGCCAAGGGCAGGAAAATGAAGAGTGTGTCCTCTAACAAATTACCCGAAGAGAAAATAAATTGGGTCCAGGACAGGGATACATTCAACAATGTCCCTGATTAGGAAGTACTTTAACTGATAGGCCTGGGTATTTCTGCTGAGTTTTGCAATGCCACAGCAATGAAATAAATGGAATTACTTCTCCAGCTGTTCAAAGTCAAATTGCTAGAACCACTTTACATTCAGCGTCTTGCTGAAAATCATTTTCAGCTGGCAACAAACACTCTGAGTGGGCGAGGTAAGAGAAAATAAATTATTCACTTTTTTTGGACGGAATTAGGAAAACATGTAACTAAACTGCAACACAGCAGGCACACGGGCATGCTATGACGTGAGGAGAAAACAGTGAAGAAACATGTTGACATTTCTCACAACACTTAACAAGCCAAGGCACCCAATTTTGGCAATGACAAACTGGAGCACATCCAGTGGATGGACAGCATATTGAAGGTCTGGAAACTTAGGTCCTATGAGGAATAGGTGAAAGAGCTGGGTATGTTTCACCTGGCGAAGAGATGATTAAGGGAAGGAATGGCTGCATTGCCCCATAGAAGATGGAGGAGACTTGTTCTCTCTCTGTGAGATCTTGTGGGTTCTGTGAGATTCTGCAAGAATTCAATGAGTTCTTGTGAGATTTCAGCAAGATCTTACCAGAAGCTGCTGATACTTCACCAGGGGCTGAAGTGGTGGGATGAGTGAGGTGCCCACAGGGGTGCCACCTCTTGAGCTACTGCTGCCCAAGGTGGCTGTTTCACCCTGTCTCATGGGCAAGCAGACCCTGCTCTTGCTCCACAAAGGACCTATGGGTGGAAATGGGTGGAAGTTGTTTGGCAGTGGAACATACTGCCCAAGAGCTGAGGATCTTTCATCCAATGGAAATACTTAAGCGGCTGATGGATGACTATCTGTTAGGGGTGTGTAGTTTTATCTTGGGTTGTACATTCTTTATTGATAAGGGGTTTAGACTAGATGAACCATAGAATCATAGATTTGTACAGTTGGACATTATACCTGGTCATCTAGTCCAACCCTCTCCAATGCAGGAATCTCTGTTAAAGCATCCATGACAGATGCTTAAATCTCTGCTTAAAAACCTCCAATGAGTCTACCACCTTCCAAAGAAGTTTGTTCCACTGTCAAACAGATCTTACTGTCAGAAAGTTCTTCATGATGTTTAGTCAGAATCCCATTTCTTGTAACTGGAAGCCATTGGTTTAGGTCCTACTGAAGTTTGCTCCATCTTCTCTTTTCTGGGACAAAGATACCCAACTCCCTCAACTCTAAGGCTTGGTTTCCAGACCCTTAATCATCTTGGTTGTCCTCCTTTGCACACATTCCAACTTGTCAATATCCTCCTTTAACTGTGGTGGCTAGAACTGGACACAGTACTCCAGGTGTGCTCTAAGGCAGAATAGAGTGGTACTATTACTTCCCTTGAACTGTTGATGCAACCTAGAATAGAATTCACTTTTTTTTGCTGCTGCATCACACTGGTGACTTATGTTGAGCTTGTGGTCTACTAAGACCTTGAGATCCTTTTCACATGTACTTCTTGCAAGCAAGGGTTTGTATGGAACTGGTTCTTCCTGCCTCTATTGAAATTCATTTTGTAGTTTCGGCCCAGTTCTCCATTCTATTAAGGTCATACTGGATCCCAGGGCCTTGGACAAAACCCTGTGGCACCCCACTTCTCACTTTTTTCCCCAGGATGGCGTGAACAACCAGCTACAAATCCACTTAACTGTTTTGTATGGAGAAGAACCTGGATTTAATCCCCAGCATCTCCAGGTAGGATTTGGAGAGACCCATGCTTGAAAGCCCGGAGAGTCACTGCCAATCCGTGTGGACAACCCTGCACTAGATGGACCAATGGTGTGGTTCAGTGTAAGGCAACTTCCTATGGCCGTGGAGGCAGGTGGGGGCAGTCACCTGCAGCTTTCCATTGACTCCAATGAAACTTTTGAAAATTTACGCCATCATTGCAGGTAGAACTGATCTTTGAGCAAGCACAGGTCCTCCTGGACTCATTCTGGTTCCCAGTACATAAGCACCTGCTTTTCTAATGGTGGAGTAATTATTGTATATTGATTTTGTGCAGAATTGCTTTGGGAATAACGTACTGAAAAGGGACATTTATGAGATGGTGTCAGATGATATAGTGAACCAAAGCAAGAAAGAGCTATAGAGACGACATTCAGAAAACATTAACTTTGGTGAATTCAGTTCCTTCTCTCTGATCTTATTTTCTAAGCTTTCACTATCTAATGTAGGATGTTGAAGCAGCAAAAAACTGATTTGCTCCATTGGAAGCACCACCTGTTATGACAAAAGCCCTCAAATATCATTGATGACATTATACAAGTCTTGTTGACTTGAAGGAAACACTCGATGTGAATGAAACAACATTAAGGGAAATTGTGCTTTGAATGAGAATGTGCCTGCTATCAGGCTGTCAAAATAAAACTGCAGTTCTTGCAAGAACTCAGGCTGGTGGGTGGAAGGTTAAGAGATGTGCCCCTGAAATACATTGCATCCCAACAAAGCTGAATGCCAATGAACAGGCCAGTGAAGGCAGACTCAGAGACTGGGTTAAATTGTTTAATCTGCTTGTTTTTGCTGCTTATTTTAATGCTACAGAAACACTAGCAACATGGTTCCATTTACTATGAGGACGCCATTGCTGCACAATGCAGCCCTCCCTTCAGTGGCGTAGCATGGGTTGTCAGCACCCGGGGCAAGGCAAGTAATTTGCGCCCCCTAACCCATGGATTTGCGCCCCCTAACCCTAACCCCCAGATGTTGCACCCGGTGCGGCCGGCCCCCCCTGCACCCCCCACGTTACGCCACTGCCTCCCTTTACCCCCAGTTGGACTAGTGAGGGGCCCCTCTGAGCCACTGGGGACCATCAGTCACTGCTGGGCTGGGGCAAGTAATGACCCCAGGCCTGTATATAAGCCTGCATTGGCTACTTATGTTTTCCCTTCATTGCCTAATAGCAGCTATGGTGTGATGTCTTGAAGTGATTTGCTAATGGAATTGTCATGGTGGCAGGAGAAGAGTTAGCCCCTCCTATGCAAAAATAATTTCTTTACAAACTTGATGGGGGATACATTCACACATATTCAATGTAGTACCTAGTTTTGCTTTGAGGCTGCATTTTTTTGTACAGTTACTTGAGAATAAGCTCTGTTTCTATTATTATTGTTATTGTTATTATACTTACATACCACCTTTTACCCTGGGGTCTCAGGGCAGTTCACAGAATAAAATCAAAATATAAAACCACAAAATACATAATCAGAATAAAAAACAACCCAACCCCCCCCCCAACCCCACATTTTAAAAGGGCATTGGGTGTCAATCAAATCAACCAAAGGCCTGGTTAAAAAGGAATGTTTTGGCTTGGCACCTAAAGATGTATAATGAAGGTACCAGGTGAACCTCCCTGGGGAGAGCATTCCACAGATAGGGAGCCACTGCAGAGGAGGCCTGTTCTTGTGTTGCCATCCTCTGGACCGCTTGAGGAGGAGGCACACAAAGAAGGGCCTCAGAAGATGATCTCAGGGTCTGGGTAGGTGCATAAGAAAAGAGGCGGTCCTTGAGGTAGTGCAGTCCTGAGCCGTTTAAGTCCTTATAGGTCAAAACCAGCACTTTGAATCAGGGCCTGGAAACTAATCTGCAGCCGGTGCAGTTGGACCGGGATCGGTGTAATATGCTCAAACCATCTTGCTCCGGTGAGGAACCTGGCCTCTGAAATCTGCACCAGCTGAAGTTTCTGAACCAACTTCAGAGGCAGCCCTACATATAACGCATTGCAGTAATCTAACCTTGAGGTTACCAAAGCATAGACAACAGTAGTTGGGCTATCCCTGTCCAGATAGGGGCGTAGCTGGGCCACCAGCCAATGCTGCTGGAAGGCACTCCAGGCCACTGAGGCCACCTGAGCCTCAAGCAACAGCAAAGGATCCAGGAGTGCCCCCAATCTATGAACCTGCTCCTTCAGAGGAAGTGTAACCCCATCTAAAGCAGGCGATCTCCCACCCATCCGGTCTAGGAAACCACCCACTAACCCACCCTCAGTCTTATCTGGATTGAGTTTCAGTTTGTTGGCTCTCATCCAGTCAATTACTGAGGCAAGACACTGGTCCAGCACTTCCACTGCCTCACCTGCAGATGTAAAGGAGAAATAGAGCTGAGTGTCATCAGCATACTGCTGACAACATACTCCAAACCTCTGGATAACCCCACCCAGCAGTTTCGTGTAGAACGTAGGGGGTAGGATTGAGCCCTGTATAACCTCACATTGAAGGTTCCATGGGGCTGAAAAGCACCCCCAAGTAACACCCTCTGGGAGTGACCATCCAAGTAGGACTGGAACCACTGCAAAGTGGTGCCACCCACTCCTAGTTCGGAGAGTTGCTCCAGAAGGATACCATGGTCGATGGTATCGAAAGCCACTGAGAAGTGTTTGGATTTAGATTTGATACCCCGCTTTATCACTACCCAAAGGAGTCTCAAAGCGGCTAACATTCTCCTTTCCCTTCCTCCCCCACAACAAACACTCTGTGAGGTGAGTGGGGCTGAGAGACTTCAAAGAAGCATGACTAGCCCAAGGTCACCCAGCAGCTGCATGTGGAGGAGCGGAGACGCAAACCCAGTTCACCAGATTACGAGTCTACCGCTCTTAACCACTACACCACACTGGAGAAGTCGAGAAGAATTAACAGGGACATGTTTCCCTTGTCTCTCTCTCAACAGAGGTCATCATACATAGTAGAACTTACTTCTGAAGAAGCATGCACAGGTTTTCAATGCACATCCCATGGAAAGCAATAAGACTTTACCATAAAGTATGTTGACTACTGGAATGTGTTTGTGTAGCAAATCAAAGAGGGGCAGGGAATTACAACAGCACTAAGCAGGCTTCTTCCTTGGCAGTTTTATCCAGGGATGCCAATGAGTCAGCAGGCACAGAGACTGAAGTATCCCCCTTAGGCCTGAGGCAATTCTCTAAGGTCAGAGCTGAACTACATGGCAGATCACTGTAAGCAAAACTGCACCTGTCTCTGTGGTTAAGCTGTGCTAACTTCAGTCTCCTGGGCGGATGATCCTGTGCCTTTAATGAGCACAAACCTTTTGCTATGTGCTACGAAACAAAATGCTCTCATGCATTTATTTAACAGTTATTCTGACATTGTGTAATTGGAAGCATATTGAAATAACCTGGTGAGGAATATTAAGAAGCCAAGGAACAGGAAGGAAGCGCGTCGAGAGTGCACGCCATCTGGACATAAAGCCATTTGGCACGACAGCGTGGCTTCGTCTTGATGAAATTTCCCTATGTTACTGAATATTTATCTGGAGTATAGATGGTGCAATGATTGAGGGCAGGGGGAGGTGTGTACGTAGTAAGAGAGCGATCCCACTCTTTCCTGAAGGGGACAACATGTTTTGCAATGTGCACCTGATATTATTGCAAACTGAAATAAACGTTGGTGGGGAAACATTTCCCTGCTTTAACCATTTTTGTATGTGTAGCCTTGCTGGCTGGGGATGATGGGAATTATAATCCCAAACACCAAGACGACACCAGGCTGAGAAAGCTTGATCTCAGCTTACTCCATTTCCTGAACTGAGACATTTAGTATTCAACTGTTCATTGCCTTTTGCTAGCTAATTACGCATAAATGACAGCCTTGAGATAACTACCACCCCCAGATTCACTGCCAAACTCCTTGTTAAATGAGAATCTGTTTACAGATCATCCACTGATGTTTTCAGTGCAAAAAAAAAAAAAAGCTTTCTCCCAAAGGCCTTGTGAAGTGTAGTTCCTTAAGTGAGCTAGGAATATCCAGTTAATGATACTTAACATGGTCTATATGGTGCCTCTGGCACCAAATCATGACAGTTAAACTGGTATAAAACTGATGTAAGTACCTTAGAAGTTCTCAGGGGTCTTTAAAAATAAAATAAAATTAAGAAACATTATTCAACTTGCTTGTTTCCAGTCTGCACTGATGCTTTCTCTTTTCCTGTTCCTTAAGGGCAGGACTGCTACTGCAGCAAATCAATGCTGTTGTGTTATGTTGCAAACCTCCCTGTGATCTTTGGATGCAGGACAGTATATAAATTTAATAAATAATGATAATAATGCCTGGATTCTAGCATTGGGTACTCTATGGGTGGACTCCTGATAGGCACTTAATGGAACCTGTGGCTGGTTTGAATAGAGTTTAAAAAGCAGATTTAACGAAAAATGCTTTGGTGCCTGAATCTTACTTCATCACTGGCAACAGGACAATATCCTGAGCAGGTGTTAAGGGACACATAGCTCTGCCTTCCAACCCATACTAACTCTTTATCCACTAACAAAACCATGTGTATCTGAAGAAGTGTGCATGCACACGAAAGCTCATACCAAGTACTAACCTAGTTGGTCTTTAAGGTGCTACTGGAAGGAATTTTTTTATTTTGTTTTGACTATGGCAGACCAACACGGCTACCTATCTGTAACTCATAATATTTAAGTTTTTTATGTGTTGTGTTTTTCTGCAAAGAGCTGAACATGAATGTACAAAGAATGTTAGACTGAGATTATTCTGTATATTTACAGCAGATATTCGCTGGGCATTAATGGAACTTTATGAAAAGTGAATGGCAAACAAAAGTTACCTTGTGCTATGTAAGAAGTGCTCTCCTCTTTTGTGGGTGCAAACAAAGGACGAGGTGCAGGCGCTGGTGGCCGGTTCATAATAAAGGACCTGCCACCTTTTCTTCGCTCTTTGTTGTCGTTGTCAAAAATGATATCGTACACACCATCATCCACAAGAGCAGAGCTGTATGGATCTTCCTCTTCTGATTTCTCAGGTTCACCTTCTTCTTTCTCCTCCTCGTGTATCTCATCGGTTTTCTTTTGTTCTTTCTCTGCTTCCCATTCTACAAAACACGCACAACAGCAACATCATTATCCAGGCTCCTGGGTTTCCAGGGTGAATGAAAACACCACCATACGCCTGTTAAAATAAGCCTTAGTAAAAATCTTTGCACGTTTCATACAAAGACCATGTATACCTCTATAAATTGGACAGCTCAAAATCACATTTATTCCCTTAAGACCATTTCTATTAGAAGCAAAATGGCCTTTTAAAAAACAATACAAATTCATCGGGATGAACTCGTGTAAACTGCTATGTAAATGCTAAAAAAAGTATTATGGGCTCCTTATAATTGTGTAATCTGGAGAGGTGTGTGTCTCGCTTTAAGATCAAAAGAGTAGTGAAGATGTTAGACAGTACGAAAGGCACAGTCATTGCTGGGTACTTTAAGGACTTTTGGGAAACACAAATTTGCCTATAAATTGCATATACTGTACTAATTTGTATGAACAGGGGCTTCTGGTTGAATTAAGACTTTGGGGGACTGGTGTCTCACCAGGGCAGATATTTTCCACTGTTGACATAGAAATTCTGCAAAAACCATTCTCAGTAAGCCCAGATTCAAAACTGCAGGGGTGGGGGGACATCACGGGAGAAGCGTAGCTCTGACTGAGTGAAAAACAACCAACAGATAAGATGCAAGAAGGGTTGTGCATGTACAGTAAAAAACACACACGAAAATCCTTGGGTTGAGTAAATGTTTCCATAGAGGAAGAGATGATGAGGTGCTGGGGTGGCAGAAGGTGACAGAAAGTGGTTCAACAGCCAATTTGACATATTTTTCCTATATAGGGAAATTTTTTCACAGACCTTTTTAGCACTCTACCCTGTAATGCATTACTGAATAAGAAATCTGACTGATTGGGAATCTGGTTTGAGTCTCCATATTGAACTTCCAAAGGGAATTTTCTCCCACACTGTCACTACACCAAGTGTGTTTTTTAACCAGTTGTTTTTAAAAGAGGGGTCAAGAACAGATATATCCTACTGAGGAATGAAATCTTCACTGAATGTGCTTGTGCTGCAGTTTAGCGGCAGCTTCAACTGCCCCAACTCCCAAAGAACCCTGTGGAATGTAATCTGGTGAATGCTCTAGCCCGACACACGAGCCACTAGTGTGGAGAGCCATTCTGTGATGAAGCAGGAGTGGGACCACATTTTTGACTCTACCCTTCCCATTGGGGCTTTTTCCACCAACACCTACCCATTAAGCCCCTGCACGTGAACAGTTGCTTGCTCATTGAGGTTCCTTGACAAACACCTGTATTCAACTTCAGGTCTAAGAGTCTGGTCTTGTTTCAACACAAAATGCCCTAGACAAGAGTATCCTATGAAAAGGGCTTCTGTTAGAGATGCCTGATTCCCCCCCTCACAGAACCACAGTCCCCAGGGGCTCCCTGTGGAATGGCAATTTTATTAAGCCAGTTCGAGTACATATACTCTGTACAGAAGGTTTCCTCTCAGCAATACCAAGGTTCCTGTCAGCATCTCTCCTCCCTTTTCTGGAACTGGTAGAACATTGCATCCCCCCCAAGGAACCCAGCTAATAGATTCATAGAATTCTATGGTTCTAATAGTTAGAGTACAGTGGTACCTCGGGTTAAGAACTTAATTCGTTCTGGAGCTCCGTTCTTAACCTGAAACTGTTCTTATCCTGAAGCACCACTTTAGCTAATGGGGCCTCCCGCTGCTGCCGCACTGCTGTGGAGTGATTTATGTTCTCATCCTGAAGCAAAGTTCTTAACCCGAGGTACTATTTCTGGGTTAGCGGAGTCTGTAACCCGAAGCGTCTGTAACCTGAAGCGTCTGTAACCCGAGGTAGCACTGTACTAGGGAAGGCTGTTTTAGTAAATGGCTATTACAGGAGTATTAAAAGAAATGCTTCATACACACGAAAACTTTTCACACACTACACAGGTATTCGTTAACTCTACACATTTTGTCCTGCTCTAGAGAGTAGGGTTCGAACCAGTGGCTTTTAGTAACAAGAAAGGAGATTCTGACCAAACAACAGGAAAAACTTTCTGACAGTAAGAGCTGTTCAACAGTGGAGCAGTTTCTCCTTGGAGGTTTTTAAGCAGATGTTGGATGGCCATCTCTCTCAGCTAAAGGAATCTTTAGCTGAGATTCCTGCATTACAGGGGGTTGGACTAGATGACCCTTGGGGTCCCTTCCAACTCTACAATTCTATGATTCTATGTACAAGTGTTTGTGTGAAAGAAGCTCCAGGTGCCTTTTTAGTTCAGCTACTGCATACAGAGCAATGCAGATAGTAAACCCATTGAATGCAGCACATGAAAAGACCTACAGAGATATTTCCTTGATGACTGTTAACGAAAGGCAAATTAAAACAGAGAGCATTGGAGAAAAACAAGTGTGGCATCCTGTGTTTCATATGAAGAAGAGTCCCTTCCCAACTTGCCATTATTATTATTATTATTATTATTATTATTATTATTATTATTCCACTATGTTAGCATTCTGACCTCCCAGCTTCCACAGGGGGCACTCATGCCACTGGCAAACAAAGGATGGCAGTGGTGGGTTGACTCCAGGTTGCTCTGCAGCTATTCTCCTGCAGTACCTGCAGCAAATGACTCTCTAAAGAATGTGGATGGATGACTCATTACGGTTTCCCTTTGAAAAAGAAACGATCGCACCCCTCCCAAAGATGAAACCAACCTAATGCTTCACAGAAACACAGCGCAATTAAACTGAAAGATTCATACAGAAAGCGCTTCAGAGGGATTCGGCTTCATCCCCAGGATATTAACTGGCACTGCCTGGAGTTAGTGCGCACGTCTGCCTGCTTAGAGACACGTCCGTGATGCAATAGAATTATTCATGTGTGGCGTCGCCATGTGCCAGTTTGGCGGGCCGATGAGCCATTCCAAACCCTTTCCAATAAATCCTTTGATCCCTTCTCCCCTCCTCTGTCGGCTGCTCTTGTGGGAACAGTGGCACTTCAAGGGCACAGCCATGCAAAAGGTGATTTGGCAAGAGAGCAGTATCTTTATCATGGGCAGCAGCACCCACCAGACTATTTTGTCGCAACACTTTGCACATTTCTATGCTCCATAGTTATATTGGTTTATGTAAACCAGTTATACCTGCATCTAGATCTAGATCCAATATTGATGGGGCTGGTTCAGGTGAGGTTTTCTACAATAGCAGGGGTCAGCAAACTTTTTCAGCAGGGGGCCGGTCCGCTGTCCCTCAGACCTTGTGGGGGGCCAGACTATATTTTGAGGGGGGAAATGAACAAATTCCTATGCCCCACAAATAGCCCAGAGATGCATTTTAAATAAAAGGACACATTCTGCTCATGTAAAAACACCAGGCAGGCCCCACAAATAACCCAGGGATGCATTTTAAATAAAAGGACACATTCTACTGTTGTAAAAACACGCTGGTTCCTGGACCGTCCGCTGGCTGGATTTAGAAGGCAATTGGGCCAGATCTGGCCCCCGGGCCTTAGTTTGCCTACCCATATACAATAGCATTCAGAAACTTGGAGGCCTCCATATATTGCAGAATTACAACACATGTAGCCCCTGACCATTGGCCATGGTGGATGGAGCTGATGAAGGGGATGAAGTCGAACAAGATCTGGCTCCCCATTCCTGTTCTGAAATTACTCTGCTTTACACTGGGTGACCCCATTTACAGCATTGTGTAGATAGCCCAGTCAACGCTGGCACAATGACAAGGTTGGTGCCAGGCAGACCTCCCTATGGAGAGCATTTAATAAACAAGGAGCTACTACAGAGGAGGCCCTTGTGGGAGGGCATTGAACGTTTCACATGTGCAGACCTCACTTTTCACCATGTGTCTTGTTATGTACTGAGTTGAATAGGATCCAAAAGGCAGCAGTCTGATTGGTCCTAGAACAACAGGATCCAGAATGCAGCAGTTTGATTGGTTCACAGGAGCCACCCAATCCAGCTCCAGGTGGAAGTGAATCCGCAACCTGATTGGCCTACAGGAGAATCCCGGAATTAGCCAATCATGTGGGGCCCATTGTGTAAATAATGTATATAAAGCAGACATTCTGGGGGAACTTCCATTCCTCCTCACCTCTATGAGCTGAATAAAGAGCATGAAATCCACTCTCGACTCCAAGTATATTTCATGTCTCAATGCAGAAAAAATAAAATGTAAAACATGCAAAATTTAAAATGAGTTTTAAACATCAGAGAGCAGAACATCGGCACAGCATTCATGGTGCAAAGGCTTCCTGAAATGAAACCACTTTAACCCGATGTCTGACCCTTAGCAGGAATGGTTTCTGCCTGGTTTCTAATGGGAGAGAATTCCACAGAGTCGTGCTCCGGTCAATGCAGGAATGCTACTGGTGCTCCCCCAGGCAAACTCAGTGATCAACTTGGAGTCCTGGGCCAAATACACCACTAGTGCAAGAACCTTGAACATGGCCCCAAAGCAGTTGGGAAGTTACTGAAGGTCTTTGAATGCTGGTGCCATGTGCTCATGGTAGTCTGTTCCCATCCCCAGCAACAGGCAGCATAAAATGGCTGCACGGAAATATCTAGATTAATTAAATAAATACTGCAAATATTTTGGGAGGATTTGTTTGCTTTCATGACTCCGTACCTTTGGTCCAGTTGAAAACCTCATCTTGTCTTGCGGTGGTAAGTGGGATTCGAGGCGGCAAAGGTGGCCTCTCAGGGTAGACCACATCTTTGCTTCTTCCTTTAGGAGCCTTCTCCTCCTCCTCCTCCTCCTCCTCCTCCTCCTCATTTGAGCATTGTGGATTTTCCCCTAATTTATTTTCTTCTCTTCCTCCTCCTGTTTTAGCCTCTCTTTCCTGTTCATCTCCATCACCAACCATTCTTGAGTTCTTCTGGATTTTCCAGCAGGCTCCAGGCTGTTCTCTTGGGTTTGGCCTGGCGGCTAATGCTGGGGAGGACATGTTATCATTATTTCATTTTAAAATACAGTATGCCATCTGGAAGCATTTCATATTTCACAGATTTCCACTGAAGCAACGGCAGCACTGCTTATAAAACTTTCATGAACTAATACAGTGGAAAAGCTGACACATGTATAACTCCAGTGAAAAAGCACCTAAAATATTTATTAAATGAATGGTGGAGGTTTTCATTAGATTTTGTAACTTTCCTGTGTAACATATTCATGCGTGTGATAATGTTAGGCTTTCTCCAAATGGTGGTGGAAACCCAGATCTGTGTCTGCTCCCCTTTGCGCACGCACCCCCACTCCGAGTTCAAATTGCTCGATTATGAATGCAGCACAGCACATAGAAGTGAGTCGAGCAAGCTATAACTTATGCAGCTGTATGGGGTTATATATTTTTAATAGACTGTGACTCGCCAGCTTATCATTTGGCATTCTTTAACATGGAATAAATGTTGCCCTTAGGAGAAGAAATGTTAGAATTGCTGCAAAGATGGTCCTTTAATGGGTTTGTGAGGCCCTGGTGTCTCACTGAGCACACATATAAAGGATGAAGCCATCCAGAGTAGTGGGGAAGGCAAATGGCTTCCACATAGTTGATTTTTTTTTAGATACGGTCTCTATTTTGGATGAAATGATGCCCCTCGTGCATTCCATTTGCTTGCAGCTGCAGTTAACAATGCCTTCGCCCATTGAACTGCCGACATCTGAGGCTGGGATGTGACCCAGCTACTTGGCACTGGCTTCATTTGAGAGGTCTGGCCGACTACCAACAGTGGCAAAACTAAGGGTCATTATACAGCTATAATATAGTGGCTCCCCACCACCCATGAACCACTTGAAAATGGCTGTGGGTCTTGGTAGACCTCTTAATGATTTCTCTGCCTGTGTGTAGCATAGATGCTGTATGCCTTTTAACTGCCTTTTATTGCTGGGAGAGATCATCAGGGAGTTTGGGCTGGGCATTCATCAATATGCGGATGATACCCAACTCTACCTCTCTTTTAAATCAGAACCAGTGAGGGCAGTGAAGGTCTTGTGTGAGTGTCTGGAGGCATTTGGGGGATGGATGGTGGCTAACAGATTGAGGTTGAATCCTGACAAGACAGAAGTACTGTTCTTGGGGGACAGGGGGTGGGCTGGTGTGGAGGACTCCCTGGTCCTGAAGGACAAGGGGAACAGCCTAGGAGTCATTTTGGATTCACAGCTGTCCATGGAGGTGCAGGTCAATTTTGTGTCCAGGGCAGCTGTCTACCAGCTCCATCTGGTATGCAGGCTGAGACCCTACCTGCCCGCGGACTGTCTTGCCAGAGTGGTGCATGCTCTAGTTATCTCCTGCTTGGACTACTACAATGCCAGATGGGCGGGGTATAAATAATATATTATTATTATTATTATTATTATTATTATTATTATTATTATTATTACTACTACTACTACTTATATTCTGTCTTACAGTATCACAAATCGAATTCCATCGAATTCAGATGGTAGAGGTTCTTCACAGACCACCCGAAGTGGATGACCCTTTGGGAACTCCTGGGAAGCTAGTTAGGACTGGCTGCCAGGGACATGGAATTCCTGGCAGCTGTTTTGACAATGCAGTGCAGTGAGGAACTTAGGTTAGTCCGAAGGAGGGACTGGTACCAGCCTCCTTTTGCTACATAGCCAAAGGTGCTCCTTTCTAGACTCAGATAAGGAGCTATGGTCTTCAAGACGGCCACTGGAGTACCTGTGGAGTCCTGGTGCTTGTGTGCAGTTTAGGGCAAGGGATGCTAGTGGTAAAACACCAGGATTACCAGAGGATGGAGTGTGCTCAAGGGGAGAAGAAAATGGTTAATGGCAAAAAGCTAATGTGCTTTAAATTAACTAAGGTAGAAGCTGCTCACAGAACTGTAGCTCTTCCCTGTGGATGTATGCATTACGACATATAAATTTATATTGTCACCGTGGAGAAGAAGTAGTGTTGGAGATCTCTATACCAGAAACGTACAAAGTCCATTGCAGAGAGATTCTGAGCTCATCATCACCACGTAAGTGTCATCTACGGTCTCGACTTTTTCCTCCTCCTGATTGTTGCTTTCCTTGCTGTCTTCTTTTATCTGGGAGGGAAAAGACCAAACAGTGCTCAGTAGCAGGAGTGTCCATCAGGGTTTCAGTGCAGGCCACAGAGCACAGTTCTGGAGCCAGCCATGCAGATCTCCCATCTGGTTCCCTACTTTCTGCAGAACTGGTTTCCCTCTGAATGAGCTTTTCCTTAGAAACATCTGCTTCAACACAATCCAGTTCTGTAAAAAGCGTAACAGGAGACAAAGGAACACAGGGAGAAAACATAAAAGGTTGACCCCCTAATTGCAATAAGTTAAAGCTGACAACTTGTTGGCATGTTTGCACAGGAATTAATCAGCTCTTTTTGTGTGTGTGTTGGTTTGTTTTGCAAGCAACACTAAGCATAGACCACAGCAAAAATCCAAAGAGCTATTTTAGGAGTGCCCAAGCATACCTGGTGCAGCAGAACTTATATTTGATAAACATAAGCCCCAAGGTCCCTTTGGCTAGAGGAACTAATCTGGGAATAGGGAAGCTCAGGCATGTGGGTCAATGTGGCTCTCCAGTCTTTTGTAATGTCGGAAATCAAGCCTATATAGAGAGTAACTGGCAACACTCCCAGGCACCCGGCTTGGTCTCCTGTTGACTTCCCTGGCTGCATTCCCAGCAAGATCCAGGCTAGGTCGCGATAGGCGATTCTTCTCAGCGTGAGAAGAACACCCCCCTCCCTCCTGCACTCCCGGCAGGGAAAAGGAGATAGACAGAAACGTTTTTACATGCTTTTATTTCTGTCTTTGCAGCATTACAGAAAACATGACTGCTCTCTTCAAGCTCCAGCAGTCGAGTGACAAACACCTCCTGTACTTCCTGTACAAGAGCAAGAGGAAGAGCTCATATTACACTCTGAGCTAATTCTGGTGCATTGCCCTGTGAGCCGACTGTCCCTCTGTTTCCCACGGACAGTCACAACATTCCCATCATGTTTACTTTTCAAGCTAGCAGTTTGCAGCTGCATTGCTTCTATATCATAACATGTAACTGGTCCTCAGGACTCTCCCCAAGCCACAAACCCCTCTGGCCTTTGCTTTGTACCCCCCTTGGATGTTTTTTTTGCCTGGCCAGAACATATCTATGAAATCTAATTCTAAATCCCCCCCTTCCAATATACTAGGTTCCTGATCAGGATCCTCCACACACTTATGCACACCAATTAAAAAAACAAACCCCTGTATTTAGGGGTACAGATAAGAAGCTAACATATTGCTGAGGTTGGCCCTCACTTTACTCTGTTCTTTGACTCTCAGTCAAGGTACTTGAATTTGATTGTCTTTGCCCTGTATCAGCATCTCTCTATTGTCAGAATCAATGTTGGCCCTGGGCCATTTGACATCACTCCCTTTCTGATTTTGGGGCCAGCGCTCATGTGATACAAAAGCTCTGGATAGAAGATTTCTGACTGGATCTCATGATTATTATTTTTTAAGTGCCTTTCCCATTCACCACACCCCTTACGAATGGAAAAATGATGGCACCATATATATTTCCCAGGAGAGTGACTTTGGCCACCACCAAAAAGCTTTTATTGATGAGCCAAAGAGCAGGACCCCAGTAGCTGGTTGTATAGTCTGTGCAATCTCATATGGATGCAAGATTCTTGATACTCAAAAGGGGCACACATTCTGAACAAAAAATAAAGTCTGCTTTCAGCAGCTGAATGATTTGACTGATACACTACACTTGTATACACATTTGTTTATTTTGCATATTTTATTCTGTCTCTGCTAGTTGTGGGAGAGGAGAAACAGTTATACAGGCACAAAAGCAACCCCCTGCCCCCCCCAGGCAATCCCAATAAACCCCTTTTCTGGTTTCATACATTTCACCTGTTTTTACTGCCACGAGGTCTAGAAACATGTCTCTGTTTCTATGGAATCACCCTGCTGAAACACTACCCAATGGTACCCAATGGGGCAGAACCATGATGGATAGGTAGGTAGCAAATTACTTTTTGTACTCACTTTGAATATTCTATCTGTTGGGGGTGCTAGTTCACTTGCCAGTACACCGGCAAATTGCATTAGGTTGTATTCTACTTACAGCAGACCTGAAAATAATGACTAACCTAGGTTTAAAAATTTCAATGGGTCCACACTCAGTATAACCTACTTGTGTACAACTCAATACCTTTTTGTTTTGTTGTTCTCTGTTCGACTCTGTGAGGGCTTACATTATATTTTATTTTTTCATTTTAACAAGGTAGTGCATCGTGTACTGCTTGGCATTTGCTTTTGAAAAAAGAGAAGACATTTTCAAGGCTGGAATTTAAGGAGCATATGTTGGCACTCCCTCCCTTATGGAAATTTGCCAAAAGCCTGAACATCTTTTAGACATGTTGTAAGATCTTTCTATTCAGCTTGGCCTTGGCTGTCAGGCTTTGATACCTGCTCAGCTTTTGAGCTGCTCCCCAGGATCATTTATATGAACACAATTCTTTCCCAGGCCAGCAAAATACATGAGACCAAAGGGATATCCACAGGATAACAATTCCCCTGTTTTTCTCCCTCAGTACTACATGAGGCCATTATGGGAGTCAGAAAGCTGTGTGAGAGACTGCCAGGAGTCCCTCAGAAGTGATTTGCTGTGTTGAGCAGAGCTGCTGCACTAGCTTCCTGACAGGTGGGTTGATGAGAGAAGGAGAGATGAAGTGGGGTGGTTGATGCAGTGCTGTCACACTGGTGGAGCTGATCCAGCCCTCCTGCCAGTGCATTTGCTGTGTGCCAGACTCCCCACTGCTATGTCTCTCAACCAGAGTGGTGCATGCTCTAGTTATCTCCCACTTGGACTACTGCAATGCACTTTACATGGGACTACCTTTGAAGGTGACCCAGAAACTGCAACTAATCCAGAATGCTGCAGCTAGACTGGTTACTGGGAGTGGCCGCTGAGACCATATAACTCCACTCCTGAAAGACCTACATTGGCTCCCAGTACGTTTCCAAGCACAGTTCAAAGTGTTGGTGTTGTCCTTTAAAGCCCTAAACAACCTCGGCCTGGTATACCTGAAGGAGCATCTCTACCCCCATTGTTCAGCCCGGACACTGAGGTCCAGCTCTGAGGGCCTTCTGGAGGTTCCCTCCCTGCGAGAACCAGGCAGAGGGCCTTCTTGGTAGTGGCGCCCACCCTGTGGAACACCTTCCCATCAGATGTCAAGGAAATAAACAACTGCCTGACTTTTAGAAGACATCTGAAGACAGCCCTGTTCAGGGAAGTTTTTAATGTTTGATGTTTTATTGTGTTTTTAATTTTGTTGGGAGCCGCTAGAGCGACTGAGGAAACCCAGCCAGATGGGTGGGGTATAAGTTGTTGTTGCCTCCCAGTAAGCAACAGTGTCCCATCTGCTCCACCCCACCCAGCGATCCACTTTTGGTCTCCCCTTCTTTGGGGGATGAGCCTGAGAATTCTTAGTGAAAATTGCCCTCTGGGCTAGAAAGCAAGTAACACAAGAGAGGCCCATTGTTACAGTACCTCACTCATATCTGACTCTGAGGATTCCAGTTCAGATGTCCTAGCACAGAGATAGGAAACTCAGGCTCAGGGACCACAAGTGGCCCTCCAGGGCTTTCTATCTGGCCCTCAAATCTCTTCCACTCACTAATCCCACTTTTCACCCTCCTTGGGCATTTTTGCCTGACTGGCACATATCATTGAGTTCTGATAACACCTCTAGTTTGATTGGATGAAGGATAGAGAGAGATGTGTGCATTAGTTGCTCCACCCACTTTCATCTGTGCCCCTGCCCACCATTAGCATGTGGCCTAGAAATGAATGAGGCCATTGGCCTGTAAGAAGCTTCCTATTCCTAGCCTAGCTTTTCCTCTGCTCCATCGGAGTCAACGGCTGCTTCCATTTAAGGCTCAGTCTGCTGCTGAAGCAACATCTGAGGAGCTCTGCTCTCTTGATATCTCCAGCTTGAGCCCTGCATGGAACTGTCCATGGTATCTTCCCATCCTCTCTGCTGAGGTCAGTGCTCACAACAGAGAACAGAGCTTCTGTATCCCTATCCATCTCAACTCATGCTTCTTGAGCAATCAGAGAGGGTTCTAAAATGTATTAGGAACCTTCATGAGTGCAAGAGGCTCTCCAGCTCATGGAGGGTGATGAGAAAAATGACAAGAGAGGTGAAGCTAGCACACCTGTCCCCACGATCCCATCTTGTGATTAGATTACATGCAGTGTTGTTGTTTTCTGTCAGTATGCATTGGCATGGTGTACCGCCACCTCTGTTCCCCCTGCCGCCATCTTGCCGCCACCACTTGCCTGCTACCCCCCTTTTGCTGCTTCCTCCTCCTCCATCGCTGCTGCTTCCCACGACTGCAAGCACAGCCTCCCAGAGCTGCTTTGGCACGACCCCCCAAACAATGTCAAAGCATCATTCATTAGCCACCTTCCCAGAAGACGCTTGGGTGATTGTAAAGGTCGCACCAAAGCACCTCTCCTCTGGCACATCAGGTGGTGGTAATGATGAAGAATCCCACCCCAGCTGTTTTTCCCCCCAAAGAGAGAAAAGACACATATCTCTATAAGAAGTATCTATTGGGAGGAAAATAGGGTTGATAGAGTGGAACTATGGCTGGGAAAGAAAGAGTTAAACAGCCTCCCTTCTCTGCCGGAGGAGGTGGCATCAAGATTCACATATTCATATGCATAACGCTCAAGAATTCAACATTTCAATCTATTTCAAGGCCCACTTAACATCAGAACATAGATTCTGGGGCTCAAGTCAATGGCTCATCAAGCACAGCATCCTGTTCTCACAGTCACCAACAGACAGGACACAAGCACAACAGCACTCTCCTCACTTGTGATTCTTAGGTATTGGAATTCAGAGGCATACTGCCTTCAACAGTGGAGGTAGATCATAGCCATTGTGGTTAGTAGTCACTGTCTGTACAAATGCCATTGCTCTACATTTTATATCAACTTTTATTTTATTTTTTTGTATTTTAAAGTTGTAAACCACCTTGGGTGCCTTGTGATATGAAAATGCAATGTAATCCACTAACCATTTTAAGATATCCATTAAGAGTCCCAGCTTTCTCTATCATATACTAGTCTCCATGACAGATAACCCTATCCATCCTAGCTGGAATAACTAGAAGACATGATCACACTGTTAGTCTGAAAAATGCAGTATCAGTATTATTATTTTTGACAAATGCCCAAACCAGATAGCACTCCAGCAGTGTTTGTATTGCAAAATGCTGCAATATACAGCTCATAAATATGAATGGTCTCTAAGAACTGGCCAGGTATGGCAAGCTTCTTCTTCCTCAACCAAACAAGCAAAACATTCCCCATGCCTGTTGATTAATTTGTTTCTTGTGCTATATTGACCTTTAAAATAAAGTGAACAACAACAAAAACAGCCCTCTGCAAATGAAAGGTCTCTGGAATTAGCCCATTAAAACTTGCACTCAGTTCTCCTCAGTAATTCATGCACTTCATGTTGTTTGAAGAGTACAGTTAAATCTAAAACCTTGAACGGAATCAAAATCTTTTATGTTTTCTTTCCCTCTTCTCTTTCAATCGACACCCAAGCCACCAAACTGGCTCCCTTAAAACTTCACAGGCTTTTGCCTAAGGACGGAGGGGAGAAATTCACTTTTGTTTGCATTTTAATGAGAAGCTACCCCATCTGCACTTCTCAAACCAGTATGCAAACCAAAACACAGCTGTCCTTCAAAATTTGAACTTCTCTGAATTTTGCAATGCAATTCTCCAACCAAATAATATATCTGCAAATAAGAGTGTATGTATTATGCATAAGATAATATTATGTATAAAAATGCACAAGATTAAAAAAAAGTGGTAAGAAGGGAGAGCAGAGAGGGCAAATCACTAGCTATAGCACATAGACAAGAAACTGAGCAGACAAACAGGCCATGTGGTCACCATCTTCTCTATGGTCAGATATATTGTATTGTATTTGAATAATTATTGCTCATGGTAACATTTTAAAAAGACATCTCCAAAAACAACAGCAGATTTCAAAAAATAGGAGCTATCCTGGTAAAATAAACATATACAGTCAAGCCAATAGTGGCATATTTTCAGTCTCACAGTGAAATGAGTAGAGTTTAAATCGGTGTAATGGTGGATTGCAGTGCTTTTCTCCAAACTAAGAACCAATCTAGAAGTAATGCTAAACTATGAGTAGGGAACCTGTGGCACTCTAGATGTTGTTGCTGATGGGAGTTGATCCAACACTGATGGCTACTGCTCAGGGAAGATGGGAACTGTTATCCAGCAATATCAGCCAACCAACCAATCTTTATTATGATGATCACAGATCAGCCACATTCAAAAATATCTAGAGGGGCACAGGGTCACCATCCTTGCACTAAACATGTTGTTAGAAACCACACCAGCATTTTTAAACAATTACCAATAGGCATGTCACTACTACCCCTCAATATTCAGCATGTCCACAGTATGAAGAGAGAGAAGATTTAATTTTTGACTTCCCATGAAATCCACCAGCCCCAGCATGGCTATTAGCCTTGGATAACACTCCCACTGTTCAGAAATAAAGCATCATCTGGTTCTGCAAACTTAATCAACCCAGAAACAATATTTCCTATTAAGTTAGCAAAGCCTCTCTAAGATTGCTCCTTGCTATTACAGGAAAGCAAGTCATATCTGATGCAATATCTACCTATTGTCTCCCATTTCTCATTTTCTCTTCTTTAAAGACTGAGGACTAATTCTGCACTCACCCTTATTCACAGAGTCTACAAAACAGAATGAAGGGAGCTGAAATGAGAATTTGAATCACACATACACTGTACACAGAAAGCACAACTGGGGAAAAAATGTTAGCAATTCCTGTTTTGTTTTATTTTCTTGGTGAAGTGTTTTGCCTTCTTTTTTCAGCAGTTTTTTTTCCTAGATGCCAAACATTTCTTTGTAGAACATTTTGGCAGCTCTACGTGTTACACAGCAGATATCTAGCAGATACCTGCTCCGGTAAGCCCAGTGTGTCCAGAAGCAGCATTAACGACATTTTATAAACCGTTTTGAGGTTTTATACAATCAAGTGGTATAAAATTTTATGAAATAAACAAACACATTTTTAAAACATCTATGTATGCATCAAGGAGTAAGTGTAATTGCAATGTGGACACCAGTCTTTCCTGCTGCAGCTTGGGTGGCATACATCTTTAAAAACCTGCCTGCACACCTCTGGAAACCCTACTGTGATAGAACCAGGGTTTCCAGAGATGTGTATACAGGAAGAAGTATAGGTAAGGTAAAAAGGTAAAGGACCCCTGGACGGTTAAGTCCAGTCCATGGTGACTATGGGGTTGCGACGCTCACATTGTTTTCAGGCCAAGGGAGCAGGTGTTTGTCCACAAACAGCTTTCTGGGTCATGTGGCAAGCATGACTAAACCGCTACTGGCACAATGGAACACCATGACAGAAGTCAGAGTGCAAGGAAACGCCGTATACCTTTCTGCTGCAGTGATACCTATTTATCTACTTGCACTGACGTGCTTTCGAACTGCTAGGTTGGCAGGAGCTGGGACAGAGCAACGGGAGCTCACCCTGTTGAGGGGATTCAAACTGCTGACCTTCTGATCAGCAAGCCCAAGAGGCTCAGTGGTTTAGACCACAGCGCCACTCGCATCCCTAGGAAGAAGTATATTTGCTCCTTAACATGTATACTTATCCATCCTTCTCACTAGGGCAGAGAAAAAGGAATAGATGTGTATGTGACTTTTCACATGAAGTGTGCCTGCATGAGTGTGTATGAGAGAGATGCATGTGTGATGTGGTCTGAATGTATGTGGTGAGTGCATGCATGTGCTGTGTGTGAGAGTGTGTGTGGTTGCATATTTTCCTTGCCACTGGGTACCAGGGAACTTTTACTTAGTACTTCTCATTATTAGACAGCAGTGGCATCACTGTGTGAACTTCACAATCAGGACCAGCAGGATGTAGCTGACTGCATGAGGTTGTCCAGGGCAGGTTGGGGGAGCAGCAATAACTGCAAACTCTCTAAATTTTGTGTTATGCCATGCCCCCAGGGCAGCCATGTTGTGGCTGGTGCCCATGGCTCTTTCTCAAAATTCAAGACAAACCCACAGATCAAAAAAGATTGGCAGTTCTTGTATAAATGTGACATCTTCAGAATCATATTGTAGCTATGAACTATGCAATCAAGCCTTGCAATTAATAATAAACATTCAAAAATGCAGCTCCCTAGATATTTAATGATTGTTCAGAACAAAAATCTCTTTGTTTGTAAGCCACTTTTAGCTTCTAATAGCAGTCATGTAATTTCGTGTGTTTTAGTGCCCTTTCCCAACAACGAATTCTTTCTGCTGTTCAAGCTGAAGACAAAAAGACATCCAAGAAGGTGTTTCTGATTGCTAATTAAAGCCAGGTACAGATATTCGGTAGTGAAAACTTGTCTCGGGTTCCTGCAGCGAATTGCATGGGGAAATTTATTGTGAAGAAGCAGCTGTCTACAATAAGTAGGCTAGAATATTCTTAGGGGGTTTATCATGTTGACTAGTATTAACAACTCAGTAGATGAAGCATTAAGGAAGTCAGACAGGGGTGTATGCTTCACCTTCATAAACACCCTGGGTCTATCCGTGCTACAGATTTCAGCTGGCTTAATTGTCATTGGACGGATCCACACTATTCATTTGAAACACATTTGACACACAATCCATTAAGGTTGCTGGAAATTTCACCTTTGTGAGGTCAAAACTACAGTCCCATTTCTGGGACCGAAGTTTACCCCCTCATATAGCTAAACTTCCCACCATGCTTCCCAAAATCCAGTTCCCAGGATGCTCTGGGGAAAGTCATAGGCTTTAAATGTGCTTTAAGTATACAGTGTTCACACAGCCTTAGTTATCAGTGGAGTAAATATTGCAGTGTCCTTGGATCTAACAACAAGAAAAACAACAACAACCACATTAAAATATGTTAAATGTGGATTTCAATGCCAATGAGAAGAATGGCCCTATGGAAGAGCACAAGTGTTCACAGACGGGAAATGGAGTGATTTATCTATCGTTAGTTTGGGGGCACCTTTTGCTCTCAAGCTCCACTAGTTTCCAGCCAAAATTTCTCTTCGAAGAACTTTCAGATTAGCTTTACTTCTATCATAAAGAAGACTGACAGTGTCAGATATAAGAGGGCAATCACTTCTTGCAGGAAGATAGGGAGACTGGGGTCTCCTGGAGCTTCCTGTTCCAATACATTATTTGGCAGTGCTTATGAGAAGAGCAGACTCCCTGGAAAAGACTGATGTTGGGAAAGATTGAGGGCACAAGGAGAAGGGGACGACAGAGGACGAGATGGTTGGACAGTGTTCTCGAAGCTACAAACATGAGTCTGACCAAACTGCGGGAGGCAGTGGAAGACAGGAGTGCCTGGTGTGCTCTGGTCCATGGGGTCACGAAGAGTCGGACACGACTAAACCACTAAACAACAACAACATGTGGTGTAGGAACACCATCAGCACACTCTTGGAGGCAGGATACAAGGGTATTCCCTGAGATCTTTGGACTGCATGAATAGAGCTGCAAAGGGCTGATCATCACCTGGAGAACTATTTCCACACTTTGGTTATGCTTGCATGATTGAGTACCACACAGACACCCCTGTATTTTGTTTTGTGACAAAACTGGACATTCTTGTAAATGCAGAGCTGCCACTGAAAACAACAGCCAGTTGTCTAATTTCTCCTTCCCTTGAGGCGAGTAGAATTTACTTCGTTTTGTGATGACATGACATTCTGCATTTCCCCACCTTCATTTCAAAATGATTGGCAATGACATGGGCTGAGGAAAACATCACTGCCCCCTTTCTCTTAACGTTTGAACGCAAGAGCATTTTGCCTTATAGTGAAGGAGAATGTTGCATATATTAAAACCTGATTACTCTGTGAGGATAATATGAAAATGATGTCAAAATAAACCATTTCCGGAGGGGGGAAAGAAAGCATCTCTAGATAGATCTTGTTCTTTTCTAGAACATTGTGAACATTACTAAAACAATTCCAAATACTTTCCATTCCACATTTACAAGAATGATAGCAGTGACAGGAAGGGTCATGGGCACAGAGAAGAAATGTTTTCTCCATATTGCACAGAAAGACAAAATGAGCAATTATTTTTATAACGGGATACAATAATGGTGAGCATTTCCTTGACCTTTCTGGAGTTGACTGCCTTATATTCATTGAAATGACTTTGGCAGTTTTCAGTTATGGAAGATAGCATACAGTTTGTCTTTCATAACTCAGGGTGTCATGAAGATTCTTGGAGGAACTGATAAGAGCCCTCTTTCCTCTACCTCAAAATGTGTGCAAGAGGTTTTGTGACTGTGGAGGTTATGTACACTAGCAGCTATTGATAGTCTTATCCCCCATGAAAGCTTGTGTGGAGGTACTGAAGTTTCTCTCCATTTAAATATGCAGGTTCATTCCTTCAGTTTTTTATTCTTCTGAGATGAGCAGCCCACATGAATGTGTGAGGAATTTCATCTCTGCAAATTTCTCTGTGAAATAACTGCACCTACACCTCTGGGACATGGACCATAACTGAGCTGCCCACTGGATTCCATTTTCTACAAATGTTGCAAAGCAGCTCTTGAGTGCATCCCTTCACCCTGGCCTTTGATACCTGAGGTATATGTTTTCAGGACCCGCCCTGTTCCTGTGACTGTAATTTCTTTTAACTGTTTTTAATACTGAATTTTAAATTGTTGCAACCCAATCCTGGGTATTACCTGAAGGGTGGACAATAAATTTAATTATAATAATAGGTTGCCTTCTACTCAAGAGTACACCCACTTGAATTAATGGACTTAAGTCAGTAATGAATTCATCATGCGAAAGGCTGGGCTGGATGAATCCCAAGCCGGAATTAAGATTGCTGGAAGAAATATCAACAACCTCAGATATGCAGATGACACAACCTTGATGGCAGAAAGTGAGGAGGAATTAAAGAACCTTTTAATGAGGGTGAAAGAGGAGAGCGCAAAATATGGTCTGAAGCTCAACATCAAAAAACCGAAGATCATGGCCACTGGTCCCATCACCTCCTGGCAAATAGAAGGGGAAGAAATGGAGGCAGTGAGAGATTTTACTTTCTTGGGCTCCATGATCACTGCAGATGGTGACAGCAGTCACAAAATTAAAAGACGCCTGCTCCTTGGGAGAAAGGTGATGGCAAACCTAGACAGCGTCTTAAAAAGCAGAGACATCACCTTGCCAACAAAGGTCCGTATAGTTAAAGCTATGGTTTTCCCAGTAGTGATTTATGGAAGTGAGAGCTGGACCATCAAGAAGGCTGATCGCCGAAGAATTGATGCTTTTGAATTATGGTGCTGGAGGAGACTCTTGAGAGTCCCATGGACTGCAAGAAGATCAAACGTATCCATTCTTAAGGAAATCAGCCCTGAGTGCTCACTGGAAGGACAGATCGTGAAGCTGAGGCTCCAATACTTTGGCCACCTCATGAGAAGAGAAGACTCCCTGGAAAAGACCCTGATGTTGGGAAAGATGGAGGGCACAAGGAGAAGGGGACGACAGAGGACGAGATGGTTGGACAGTGTTCTCGAAGCTACAAACATGAGCCTGACCAAACTGCGGGAGGCAGTGGAAGACAGGAGTGCCTGGCGTGCTCTGGTCCATGGGGTCACGAAGAGTCGGACACGAGTAAACGACTAAACAACAACAACAAAGTCAGTGATGTCCATTAGCTTCAATAGGTCTACTCAGTAGGACTTCAGTAGGACCAGTACTGAATACCCACTACTACTAACAATAACAATATATTTTCCCTTCTTTAGATACACACTCCATGTTCCTTGTGATAGAGCAAGCTGCATCATCACCACCATCTCTGGTTTGCCATATCTGGCTCCATCCCCAGAAGAGCCTAATGACTGGGTTTAACCTACACATTCTTTCCACTTGAGTTTCTACCCATGCCTAAATGAAATGCCATGCTGTTAGCATTGTAGATATACACTTTTATTCATTAAATATCACATATCTCTATGCCATCACCTAGCAACCAGGCATTGTGGATCTAAGCATTGTGCCTCCTCTCACTTCTGCATTCATGTTGCTAATATACGCACACTCTACAATGTAAAATATTCAGTGAAATATGTAACTGGAAATGTTTAAGTATTTATTATTCATTTTCACCTGACCCTGCTTCTCCACAGTAGCGAGGGTACCCATAAGAAATTAGCTCCATCCATTTGCTCACATGCCTAGAGACAGGATCAACTCTGTTCTTTGGGGTAATTAATCCAGAAGAGTATTTATGGTTCTCTAATCCTGTCTGATTGGTCCTGCCAGCCAAGAAGAATGTGGGAACTGTGAACAAAGCAGCATGACGTTGTCGTGATGATGCTGTTGCACAATCTAGGAACTTGACGAAGAATGAGAGGAAGCAAGAGATGAATGGATGGATGGATTGGAAAAGGAAACTGGGCTTAACAAGTAATACTGTGCTATTGTCTTCATTACATACACTTACACTGAGTTAGAGTGTAAAGAGTAGAGTAGTGAGTCTAGGGGGATGTTCCAATGGATGGGGAAAAAGTGAAATTTTAGCAGGGATTTGAAGGGGTCTAAAGAGGGGACACAGGTGGCGCTAAAGGTTAAAGCCTCAGCGCCTAGGACTTGCCGATCGAAAGATCGGCGGTTCGAATCCCTGCGACGGGGTGCGCTCCCGCTGCTCGGTCCCAGCGCCTGCCAACCTAGCAGTTCGAAAGCACCTCCGGGTGCAAGTAGATAAATAGGGACCGCTTACCGGCGGGAAGGTAAGCGGCGTTTCCGTGTGCGGCTCTGGCTCGCCAGAGCAGCGATGTCACGCTGGCCACGTGACCCGGAAGTGTCTCCGGACAGCGCTGGCCCCTGGCCTCTTAAGTGAGATGGGCGCACAACCCCAGAGTCTGTCAAGACTGGCCCGTATGGGCAGGGGTACCTTTACCTTTTTAAAGAGGCATTATGGAAGGCAGCCAAGGACAAAATGCAGAGTCAGTGCAGGGAACAGGAGGCACTTGAGGGACTGATGAAGGGCTGTGCATCAGATCCGGCCAAATCCTGAAACAATTTGGGCCAATATAGGGGGAGAGTGGGGGTTGGGCTTTGGCTGATTTGGGTAGAGCAACCCCAGATTGCCCTGAGCTGGGTTGGGTCACCCAGAGCAATCTAGGCCTGGTGTCAGTCAGGAAACAGAAGCAGACATCAGGTAGGAAGAAGGCTGGGAAGGAAAGTTGGGCAGGAAGAGAGAGGAGAAGCTGCAGGGGTGGGGGTAGGGCTGTGCACAGCCTAAGACTGATGAAGTACCGTATTTTTCGCCCTATAGGATGCACTTTTTCCCCTCCAAAAATGAAGGGGAAATGTGTGTGCATCCTATGGGGTGAATGCAGGCTTTTGCTGAAGCCTGGAGAGTGAGAGGGGTCAGTGCGCACCGACCCTTCTCACGCCCCGGGCTTCGGGCAGATATCCGCAAGCCTGGGTAGCCCAGGCCTGGGTAGCCCGCGGGAGCCCGCCAGGCTCCCCAGGCTTGTGGATAGCAGCCTGCATCCTGAAGCCTGGGGCGCACCTGGGGGGGGATATATTTTTTTCTTTATTCCCCCCCCCAAAAAAAACTAGGTGCGCCCTATGGGCCGGTGGGACCTATAGGGCGAAAAATACGGAAATTCATTATGAGTAATTCTTTACACTCTTTGTGGGGCTGCCCTTGATAATGGGCAGTCTGACACTATTTATTTCTCCACACTGCTAAACCTTTTAACAACTGGAGTAGCAAACATTTACTAACAGCAATAATGCCACCTGCATTCAGTGTCTAGGTGGGTCATCTGGTTTCCCCCCAATTGCAACAGTAAGTTCCTGCCCTTAGCAAAACACTTGAATAACATATTTGAATCCCCTGTAACTGATGTGTGGGTGGGAAGAATATTCCTTGGGATTTTATTTCTCCAATCCCTTTGCCAATAGGTTGTTTCATATCTTACACAGCCACTCTCAGAAGAGGGTGCTGGACTAGATGGCTGTTTGGCTTGATCCAGTGAGGCTCTTAAGTTCACTCTGGAAATGACTATTGCTGTTGTGGGTGACTTGTCCTGAATGGGCAAGTGGATGGACTCCAGTGGCGTAGTGGAGGTTGCCAGTGCCCAGGGCCATGCAAGGAATGGGGTGGGATGGAGGGAAATGGACCGAGTACACATGCGCATTCAGCTGCCTAATGGTGTCAGCATCACCCAGGAGATTGTAGCAGTAGAGCCGTTCCATTGTCTGGAGAGGTCACTTCCTGGTTTGTATGGAGAAGCCATTTTCATTGAAGCTCAGCAATGGAAGCACACAACTGTATTGAGGCAGCACCGGGTGTTGAAATTTTGCACCCCTAACTATTTTGCGCCCAGGGCAACTGCCCCTATGCCCTCTCACGCTATGTCACTGGTGGACTCTTCTCCATGGGAGACAGAGTCAGAGTGAGAATCTATCCATTTGCCCATGCATGGGACAGTAGCGGTTTCTATTAGAGTGCTTAGGGAGCACAGTTTGTGAGTGGTGGTATCAAGTGACAACAGCCACTGGGGATCATTCCAAGCATTTGCTTCTCTGTACAGGAGAAGACAGATGCTAGCAACAATCTCCAGCTGTCTGCTCCTTTCTTCCAGAAGCTTTAATCTATCCAATCCCTTCTTTAGAGCAGAGATGTGGAAATTCATCTCCCTTGGGAGAAAATAGATACTTTTCATCAACTGTTTAAGACCACTGAAGTGCTCCAGGCCATGGTTTCATAACACCTGTTCCAAAGACAATTAAGTTAGATTAAAAATGGCCTCTCTGTTTATATAGCGTTTGCGTGGTTTCCAAGCGGAGGAAAGATCGAGCCACAGTTGTCATGTTCCTTAGATTGCTTTCAGGTGCCACTTTTGCTTTGCTCATTATTAGGGTGGGAATAATTTGTTAGTTTGTCAGTTTATGATGGCTTCGCCATCCTTTGCCAATCCCAGGATCACTGATGTGGGGAAGGCAATAAAAAGCTGTAATTACCACTCAGAGTGATAGTGCTAGCTAGAGGTGGGGAATGTTTTTCAGCTCAAGCTCTGCATTCCCTTCTGCACAACCTTCCCAGAGTCACATGCCAGTAGTGGGCGGGACCAGAGAGAAAAGTGGGTGTTGCTTTTTCTTACAGTAGGCTAGTTTCACTCATATGCACCTTTCTACGCTCCAACAAGGCAAGCAAAATGCATTATCAGAGTTCAAGGGCTTATTCCTACCAGGCAAAAAGACTTAAGGAAGGTAGAAAGCAGGGGCAGTGAAGACCCCCCTCCCTGCTGATCTTAATGCCCAAGAGGAACTGCAAAGAAGCTGAAGTCTTGAGGAAAGGTCCACAATCATTAAGTCAAGCCATGGTGAAATGGGTGTGATTTTGCATGGACTTCACATTGACTTCATAATGTAAGTCAGGAAATAAGTGTGGCCTCAAAACATTCCCTATATTTTCTTCTCTCTCTCTCTCTTTTAGATGAATGCACTTATATCCCTCATTATCTAATCTCCGGTGAAAGAGCCCAACACGTTCATATAGTGCAATTAGCATCTTGTAACCAGGGAAGCTGAAAGGAAGTTGTTTGAAGTCATGCCACAGCACTTAAGAAACAAAGAAACTAATATTCAAGATGACTAACCACATTTCGGCACCCACAATCATTTCAATAATTTGAACACTAGGACAATATGAAGGAAAACCAGTCATTGCAGTTGGGTCTCACGGTAGCCAGCAGTTGTGACCTTCTGTAACATTATGTTCTTTCTGCAATCTCTAGTATGCTTAAAACATATGACTTTTTACCAGGCTGCTGGAGATGACAAATGCAGAAGCATAGTCTCCTTTCAAGCATATACAAAGGCAATCCATCACTAATACATCTAATTTTGTTGTTATTGCTGTTTGGTGTTATTGTTACCAACAGCCTTAGTGTGTCCCTTTGCTTGCATCACAGCAGCAGTGGAAGCTAGACTGGGCAGGTGCACACCTGACCTCTGTCTGCCTGCTTTGCTGCTGCCACACACTGGGAGAGACAGGAGGAAGGGTGCGGTGGCAGCAAGGTCAGCTTGTGCAAAAGGATGCACACACATGCCTATGTCCCCCAGAGAGCAGCAACACATAGTATAATGCCCAATGGATTAGAATCAGCTAACAGAATCAAAGACTAGGTGTTTACAGAATAAATTCAGGTTGTAAAAACACACAGAGAAACACAAAGGATATCCAGCTAGCTGAAATGTAACTTTTACTTATTAATGAGAAATGCAAACAACCTTGCAAAGAAATGTTACAGTTGAAACTGCTAGCATGAAGAAACAACTCCACAGGAACAAGAGTTTCCATGAATGGGAAAGGAGCAGTGCTTTTTCCCAGGGGGGCGCATACCCTAAATGTTTTGTGAATTTAAGTTTGGCCTCATTGATTTCAATATGAGTAGGAAAATGAGAGTACAGTGGTGCCCCGCAAGACGAATGCCTCGCAAGACGGAAAACCCGCTAGACGAAAGGGTTTTCCGTTTTGGAGGCGCTTCGCAAAACGAATTTCCCTATGGGCTTGCTTCGCAAGACAAAAATGTCTTGCGAGTTCCTGCGGGTTTTTTTTCCTCCCCCCCTTTTTCTAAGCCACTAAGCTGCTTATCAGCTGATCCGCTAAGCCACTGAGCCGCTAAAAGCCGCTAAGCCGCTAATAGCGCTAATCCGCTAAGCCGTCAATGGGCTTGCTTCGCAAGATGAAAAAACCGCTAGACGAAGAGACTCGCGGAACAGATTAATTTCGTCTTGCGAGGCACCACTGTACCGCTAAACATTTTTAAAGAAAAAAAGCACTGGAAAGGAATATCCAGTATCCAGCTTCTGTTTGACCCTTTCCCTCATTCTCTGACTTCCTGGGCTTTTTGAGTCTTTCAACTGAACCTTCAAGAATGCCCATGCCTTCTCTTCCCCCTTCTGCTTGCCAGGGGTCGGGGAAGGAAGGAAAGGGGAAGGTAGAAGTATTTTTTCCCCTACCAGGGCCAGACCAATACAGTCTGCTTTAAGGGGTGATAGAAAAGATGGCACCCACTGCCCATTCCACATACAGAATCCTACTGGACTTGTAGCTGAATCTTCTTTCAACATGTGTGATTCAATAGCATCTTTGTCTGCATTTGAGGCAGCAAGACAGATTAGGGGCTCCAGGACAGGGAATGTGGCACCAGAAAAGAATTGTTGGGGAGCAGCGGGTGGCTCAGGGGGATCACCCAGGGGCTGTTGGTGTTGCTCCCAGGATTTTCTGCCTTGGGTGATTGCTTCACTCCGTCACATAGTAGGGCCGGCCCTGCTATCTGAGTCACAAAAAGATGCAGATAAAAGTTTGTGTACTTTGATGAAGTCGCACCCCCAAAGAAGAATAGTAAGCTCAACACAGGTCCCAAACAGTTTTTAATTTCAGTATACGACTTCAATTTGTGCTCCTACAGCCAAATGCCTGAGATGAGATATGGCTTTTCATCCTAAGTGGCCATCTGTTATATAGCATAGCAATTCAAATAACTGCAGATGCTTTTGCACCATTGCCTTCAGAAACAATAAAGGAAAAAGAAAGCTGAAATTGGCAAATTGAATTTACAGTTATATACAGAAATGCTAATGCTGGGGAGCCATTTTTATGAACTTAGAGGGAAAGCTTTTGTCTCTATTTGAAGTGCAATACTTTCTCAGTTTTTCTTTCATTCTATATAGTATGAAAACCAAATACCAAGGGAGCAAGTCTGAATTCAGAAAAAAAGAGGTTTCCCTAGATTCATTTTCCCCTGCTTCTTCTTTGATTCCAATTCGTTTCAGACATCTGCACTATTTTTTAAGACAGAGGACATATATGCCACTGTTTAGGAGACAATATAATCACTGCACACTTTCCAATATTCTGCTGAACTCCATGGCAGCGCATTGTTTGCCAATCCAGACAGCATTGAAATGTGTGTGCATGGTTTCTCACATTCAGTTGTGTTCGGCAGAAGCACAAGTGCACTTCAGCTGCTTTCTCTTTTGAAAGGTCAGCTCTAAGCAAATCAATTCAACAAGAAGCAAAGACCATGCTGCTGTCAAACTAGCCCACCACACAACATGTGTAGCAGAAAGTGATTCACAATGGAAGCCTATACATGCCTACTCATATGTACACCCTACTGAGTTCAGTAGGACTTGCTCCCAGGTAAGTGTATATAGGATTTCAGTCTTCGTCTCAATTTGAAAAAAAGATTAAGATCTCAAGTGTAAATTAAATCTGTCAGGGAAAGAAATACCATATTTTCCCGTGTATAGGACTAGGTTTTTCCCCCTAAAAAATATCGTCCAAAATTTGGGGGCGTCTTATACATGGATAGATTTCCCCCATTTTCTTAAATCGGAGTCCCCCCAAATAGGGGGCGTCTTATACATGGGGATGTCTTAACAGATGGAAAAATATGGTACTTAACTCAGACTGGTGGTGTAGATTGTTATGCAGGAGAGCAGGAAAGATAGTATGCCGATAGTCATCTGGCCTTGCAACAGGATACTGGAAGAACTTTCAGATCTCTCCCAATACCATGGGTTCATTCATATATAAGAAGAACCCTGCTGGATAATATCCTTCTAGTTAAGCATGGGGTACATATGGCCCTCTGGATATCCAACTCCCATCAACCCCAGATTGCATGGTCAATGGTCAGGGATGATGGGGGTTATGGACCACCAGCACCTGAATGGCCACAAGTTCCCCATGCCTGTCCTAGCTCAACATTCTATTTCCCAAAGTGCCCAATGAGTTCTCTCTGGGAAGCCTACCATCAGATCATGAAGTCAATAGCACTTTCTTATTGTTGTTTTGTAACAACTAGTATTTGGCGGCCTCCTGTCTCTGAACCTAGACATACTGCATAGCCATTATATCTGGAAGATAAACCTTACCCTCCATGAATTTCTTCAATTTTCCTTTAAAGCTATCCAAGTGAGTGGCCATCACCATGTATTGTGACAGCAAATTCCATCACTTATGAGTCATGAATGGAGAATGACCATGAACAAGTACATTCCTTGCCTGTTCTGAATCACTCGCCAATCAGTGTCATTGAATGACCCCCCCCCCCAATTATGGGAGAGGGAGAAAGAGTACCCCACCTCTATTTCATACAGGTGCCTTTGGAGGAGTCAGCGCCATGACCAGACTTACTCTGAATTAGGAAAGAGTGCAACCATTAAGCAGCTATCTGTGGTTACTTAAGGCAGACTATTTCTCCTGTCACTCACAGAATCTAACAGCATACCGTTAACTTATGATGCAGGACTATGCAAATGCGGCTCCATGCATTATTTATAGCTAGGCTGACAGTGGTGTGAAAAAAACCTCCTTCCTTCAGTAAACAAGCAAGGGCACAGTGCATATACTGTACTAGAAAAGTTGCATTATTTACTACGTGTTTATAATTATTATAAGTGCTTATTTATATAAGGTCAAGCGATGGCCTCTATGGTATGTTGTGCAAGAAAATGCACGCATGCGTCCAAAGCCTGCACAGTTTAAACATGCTATTTTTTTTGCGTCGTTCTTTAGTATGGTATAGTCGTTGCCACTCAGCATCTACAGTTCCAGTTGCTTTGCTATTCTGCACCACAAATTCATCCAGGCACTTTGCATATTCTTGAGGAATAGCTGAGAGAATATCAGATGTGTCCCAGGGCATTCTGCATACCAAAGAGGCTGCTCTGTGTAATCTAAGAGGCAGGTGCTAGTCTTAGCAATCTGTGAGGGTGCTAGGATGCAGCTCTGGTCCACTGACATCAAGCGGGTTCTTATGCATTGTCACCAGCCCTAGAGAACCCTTGGTCAGGTTCCAAGACCACAACAGGTCCTTGGTGGTGGAAACCTCCAGAGCCAGTTGCTGACTTTGAGCCTTAACCCTTGAGACAGAGGATCCTGAAAGGGGCTACCTGAAAACAAGACACCCCAAGTCAAATTTCTCAGAGGAACCTTTTTTTCCCTTTCTTTCTTTCTTTCTTTCTTTCTTTTCTTTTTTTTTTCTTTTTGACGATTTCATTTTACTTTATTCTTTTTTATATATAGTTGGGAGAAAGGAAATATTAGCCTATGTACCCATACTGTTATGACCTTTTGTGTATTTTTCCTTTTGATGTATATCTGTTTATGCAAAACTTTAATAAAAATGTATTTTTAAAAAAAAAATTCTCAGAGGAACCAGACCCCTTTATACAACAGGTGTCACGCTCCTTAGTGCCTGTTCACCTATTCAGGGCATGTAAAATGTAGGAAGGGACTGAGAAGCAATGGAGCGCTATGATCTTCCAGGCCTATCCTTTTAATCTGTTGAGACTGGCAGAATGGGGTAGGGCAGTGTTGTTCACCTGACTTCCCAACATGGAGGTTGCTGCAGGGAATACAGAGTGAGAAGGACAAGGTGCCGGGAAGGTCAATTTGGTGCAGACACACTGGGAACATTGATATGACCCTGCTGCTGTGCCTGCCCTGCCCCAACCTCCCTGCTACCCCACTGTCCACTGCTATCTTTAAGGATCCTCATATTTCAGGAAGGTAGCAGAACCTGGGAGGGATAGACTGGTCCAAGAGAGATAAAATGGAGCTCTGGACTACAGCAGCTTCAGACTAAACACTCACCCATTGAACCAACATATGAGCTAAAGCTGCTCTAATTAGCTGTATCCAGCTTGAGGTCCAGGTGTATAATGGGAATGTTGGTGAGATACACACAAAGGATTCCTTCCAGTCAAGGGGCAGAGCAAGCTGATATGCATGATATCAGGGGTGGGGCTAGTCACTGTGACCGCACTCTCTGCTGAAGTGTTCATTCAGTGCAGGACTATTTCATCTGAAGAGCTCTTGCTGGGAGCAAGCGGTCTGCTTGGCGCTCTCCAAGGTATTGAAACTCAAACCTTATCCAACCTGCTGCCTAATTAAGCTATCCTGTGATGTTTACTACACCCCATTTGCTCTTCTCATGGTCAGAACAGGAGAGGGAGCTAAATGGTTGGTGATGGTATTGAGGAGTGGAGCTTCTGTGTTTGGCAATGATCCTTTCAGGAACACACATGAGATTTATGATGCCACTTTAACACAAAGCGCAAATGGAATTCATTGCTCTTTTCCTTTCAAGTGAAATGACGAGCAAAATCTCTTATCATGCCTTCATTAAAGTTCAGTAATGCCACCAAGTAGGGCAGACCAGTAAACAGGAATCTCCCTTATACTGAGTCAGCCCACACACTCAATATTGTTTGCATTGATTGAAAGCATCTTTCTTGGGTTTCAGGTAAGAGTCCCTACCTGGAAATACCAGAGACTGATTTTCTGCAAACCCTCCATCATGTGCTCTACCACTGAGCTACAGCCCCTTTCCTAAAGATAAACAGGTAAAGCTACTTTGACAGCCAAATTTGTTATTTTGATAGCCAAATCCAGGCAGCATGCAAACTCCTGACCTGTCTAGAACACCAAAGCAAGAACTTCTAGTTCTTGCTCTGCCAAAAGGCTGTCTCATGTCACCCCCCTCTAGCTTTGCAACTTTACAGTTCCTTCCTCATATTGCACAAGCCCTGTTTGATATTTTTGCCCCTTTAGTATGTTTTGCTACAGGGAAAAGAGCTGAAACTGAAAGTAGAGGTAGAGGTGAATCATCCAGACCTTCCTGGTCTGGTTAGAATGCATGTACCCCAATTATCTGTATAGTTCAGAAGGTCTGTGCCACAAAAACATTTAGTAAATACAGTGGTACTTCTGGTTACGAATGGGATCCATTTCGGAGGCCCGGCCGTATCCCGAAAAGTCTGTAACCAGAGGTGCCCTTCTGTGCACACAATTGAGTGCTTCTGTGCACGCACACAGTGCGCAGATCACTTTTGCACATGCACGCTGCACACAGATTACTTCTGCACATGCACTCATGGTGAATCCCAAAAGTATACATTTCCGGGGTTGCTGCATTCGCAACCCGAAGACTACGTATCCCTCTGGATACGTAACCGAAGGTACCACTGTAATAGGGATAAATGGTGACACATAAGTGAAAGGGCACTAACAAAGCAAAGAACATCATTTTTTAAATACAAAAAACAGCTGAGTAAACTTTTCCCCCTGTAGCTAGCCAATTGTCTAACAAAGAAGAGGAGATGGAAGATTATTGGATTGTATTCAACACAGAATACAGCTAGCTTGCACATTTCAGATTCTTGTACAAGCTTACAAAGTAGAAGCCAGAGCCAATTATTTATTGACTCAGATTAGATCCTAATAGATTGGAGAGAACCATATTTCCATGACAAAATGTTGACCTTTTGAGGGAAAGGGTGTGGTCTCTAATTCTTACATAATTTTGATAGGCATTGGACAGGAAATCTCAGGTGCCTTCTCACAGGTATTGACAGAGTCAACATTGTTTGGAAGAAGAGATGGTTAGAGACCTATTAATTGGTGTATTTGTAATAATACAATGGTAGATCTGCACAGGGAGATGGTGCTAGAATGTGGGCAGGCAGCCTAGTCCCCAAGTCACAAAGTCAGCCTATTACTTTGTAGGCAAGAGTGACTTCAAAAGAGGAAACTTCTCCCAAAATGGAAGATTGAAGTGAAAGGTAAAATCTCTCGAGAATACTTGAGGTGATTTAAAACCACAATAATGGTATGTGTACTACAGAACAGGAAAGATGCCAACCAGGTGAAGAGAATGCAGGTGTGGTTAACAAGCAGAATCAAGGAAGCTATTAGAGAGATGAGATTTCTTTCAGAAAATGGAAGTTTTGCCCAAACCAAGAGAAACTTTGGCAAAAGTAATTGATAGCAGGAAGGCATTGAAAATACGTTAAGGAGCATATTGCTAAAAACATTGAAACCAACAATAAAAAGTATTGATGTGCATCAGAATCAGGAATCAAGCTAGGGAGGGGACTGGAGTTTTGGAGGACAAGGGAGTCAAATATGTGTTAAAGGAAGAAAATTATATAGCAGAGAAGCTGAATGAATTATTTACATCTGTCTTGGATGTGGCAGGTATAGGGCAGATCCCTGTCCCTGAACTAAGTTTTAGGAAGGAGATTACAGGAACGGAGGCAAACAATGGTGGCAAGAGACAAAGTTCTAGGCCTTAATGACAAATTACAAAGAAAGAAATCGCTGGGTCCAAACGGGACCCAACTAAAACTCCTTTAAAAATTCAATTGGGAAATTGCTTGACCTGCTAAGTTCCCAGCTTCTTATGTTTAGCAGCCTAGATTTAAACCAGAAAGTACCGTAACAAGTATGAGACAGATCATATAGTATTCTCAGAAACACAATGCAATGTTTCAGCAGGTGATGCTATGGCGGCGCAGCAGTGCTCACGTGACTACTGTGCTGCTGGGTCAGTGATGCTTACTGGGAGCATCAAGGTCAATGCAGTGCAAACAAAGATCATTGGAAAGGCAGTTTGGCCCTGACGCTATAGCAGCTTTGGAAACACCCATGCTGCTACAAGATTTAAACTCTGCAACAAAAACAAAAAACTCTACACTTGCACTATATAAAACCCTACTCAACAGGAAGAAATGTGATTTAGAATACGATAGACAAAAATGGAGTCAAGAGTTAGGGGTACAGATAACAAATGATATATGGGAGTCAAGTATAAAATCAACAGAAATGGCCTCTATGGATCTAAGACTAAGACTTATTCAACAGAAAATATTATTCAGAGTCCACTGGACTCCAGCAAAACTATACCAGAAGAAAATAACAAGTGCAGACAACTGCTGGAGATGTGGGAGTAAAAATGTGAATTTAGTACATATGATGATTAATTGCCCGATGATAAGGTGAGGATATTTATAGCAAGAGTAATAAAAAGTAATTGTTATTTAGAGGAATTGAGTTGAATTCTAAATTCTATTCCGGAAACGTGGGAGATTACAAGGGGTCAAAAAAAAAATGGATGTACCGTGCTATATTAGAAGCAAAAAAAACAAACTTGTTTTGATGAACTGGAAGAGCCGCAAAAAAGATTCCATTGAGCATATGGATTGATAATATGGGCATACGAATGAATCGCATGTCAACGCAAATTAAGAAGGGATAAATATGAAGAAATCTGGAATGAATATTTAAGCGATAAGGCAGATAGTGGTGGGAAGTAGGGGGGAAGAGGTGGGAAAATATTGTTAAAAAGGTATATCATAGGTATATCAGCGTATTCAAAGCTGAAATATCAAATTGTGTTATTAGTGTTACTATTGTTTTTGTTGTATGTGTCTTTTGCGGTTGTTGTTTGTATTGAAAAAATGATTAAATAAATTACAATGATCATGGAACTTCAGGAAAGATAAGGATGTGGGAAATGAGCACTCATACTTTACATTGTGGGTGCCCTTTGTGGGATCGCTTGTGGTGCTACAGTTCCCAGGGAGCTTACTGGCAAACAGGGGCTGGCTTGCCTCTCAGTGTTAATTTTTGGAGGTTCACGCCCAGCCTCAGTAATCAAGTTTCTTGCTGGGAGGTGGGGCCAGCCCCATTTTTAAATAGGGAGTGGAGCTGACAATAGCCAGGCAGTCAGCGCTGGAGATTCACCTTCCTTTACCCTCCCTTTCTTTCATGTTTATTGTTTCCAGGTTAACTTTTCTTCCTGTTATCAGGTGCTGCTACGGTCTTTGACTGGTTGCTGTTGAAGGACCGGAAAGAAATTTTCCTGCATTGGCAGGTTTTGTCTTCTCTGTAGCAATTCGTCACAACTTTGGTGGTTATGGCCTTGGGTGGAATCCTTTAGTCTTTCCTTCCCTTTATTGGGGTGTGTGTGTGAAGTAGTGACTCACCCCCCTGCGGCGGCGATTTCAGGGTCCCCCTCTTAAAGGGGTTATATATATGGGTGTCACTGGCCATACACTGAAAAGTCGTCAGTGAACTACGCTGCTTGGCTGCCTGCTACACTTATGTCTCACAGAGCACCCCCATATCCCACATACCTTGATGAGCCCCAGTTACCCCCGGCTGGGGGGCTGGGAGGGATACACGCCCAAGGCCTAAGCCAAGGTCTTCCCACATTTGGAAGTTTAATAAAGTTGTGGCCTAATTTTAATTCCATATAATGTTGTCAGAGTCTTTATTTCTTCCTTATGATCCCGGGGGCCTGTGGCTGTTGCTGCCTGGTCACGCAATGCTGGTACACCAGCAATGACCATGTTATCTCTAGGCTCACTGGTGGTGGGTTTGCTTCCTCCTTCACCTCCCATGGATTTTTGGGGATACAATCTCTTTTCCTAGCAGAGAAAAATCCTTTCATTGACTTGCATAGGAGAAGGGCTTGTGTAGAAAGGAAAGTCCCTGTTGTCCCAGTGAGGGGTGGGTTTCTGCTCTTGACAGTTTACTGAGAATACTATGGGCATCTCTTAATTGACTTGAACTTGGACAGGGAAGGCGTAGAGGCATGTGAAAAACAAAAACTGTTTCTAATTCCTCCCTGAAATATCTATGGTTGGAGCAACCTGGAAAAATAATTCACGGTTATTAAAAGCTAGACCTGTACCTCAAAATGAAATGTCTCCACCTCTCCACCCATTCCTCTCTTGAGCTCTGGGCATCTCCCCAGGCAACCTGGATTTATTACTTGTGGTTGTGCTGGCTCTGGGGGCTTATGGCAGCATAGCCTGGCTGAGCTGGGAACCTACTGGATGAGTTGGAGATCTGCCACATTCCAATTCACTTCTGGTGAATCTTGGATAGTGCCCTGATAATTTTATCCAATGAAGGAGAAGTTGTATTTCATTGGGAAGCCCATAAGACCTTGCCTAGCCATGGCCAACCATGCAAGTTTGATATTTCTGATGTTTCATGCATGGTGTTCATGTCCTCCTGGAATGCTTATAAATAATACCATGCCACTTTATTCTCTACACTTGTGAATTAATCTTTTTGTAGATACTCTGAAGGAGAATGACCATGTACCAGCAAGAGAATCATTTGTGTTGATTTTTTTTTTAAATTGATACACTCGTTTTCATTCATGAATAATGAATTTATAATCCCACTTGGCCTTGTAAGAAAGCAGAAATTACAAAGAAGTGCCCCTACCACAATCAGGATAGTAGATTGTGGAACTCGCCGCCACCCTGAAACAATAGGTGGCTTCCAACATCGGCTTCCAGAAAATTTCCAGTTTGATTAGAAATAGTAATTTTAAGACTACATCATGGGAGCTCTCCACACTGCTCAACAAGGAAAAAGCAAGTTATATATCAAATAGGGTTCAAATGGGGTAACAGTGGTCTTCCAGGAGTTGTTGGACTACAACTCCCTTCAGCTCTTTGCTAACTGGGGCCAATGAGAGCTGGAGTCCAATAACATATGAAGGGCCACTGATTCCTCAACTCTGGTTTAAATAAATAAAGGTTGCCTGGGTAGATAATGAATGTTGCATATTGTTCTTGGAGCATCTATTGCTGTTAACTCTGAAAATGCAAAGTCCTCCCCAGGTATTTGTTTCTCCATGTGATGCTCCGAACTGACTGAATGGCCTGTGTCAACAGGAGCCTCCTTATCTGGCCTGGCTCCGCCCCCAAGCCACCGCCAATTGGTTGATTTGAACCAGAGCCAGGCAGGAATCCTGCAGCCTGGGCAGCCAGTCCAGGGAATGGAGCCATGGCCAGGCAGCTATTGTGTGACTCTGGGGCCCCAGGGAGCCCACGCTGGGTTGCAAAAGTCGCCTACCAACGAAACTGATGAGTGGTCATTGCATGAAGAAGAAAACAGAGATGAGTACACCTGCCACATGCCCTACATCTCTCTTGTTGTCCATGAGCCAGAAGGTGACCAGCTGCAGTGTATCTTGTTGTTGTAGGTTCCCAGCGTACCATGGAATCCTGATTTCCCAGAGTTTTACATTGGGCCAAGAGCCTCCATGAATACAGCAGGCTCCCTCTGTAGAAAGTCATCCCCCCCAACTCATGGAAGATGATAGTGACACGCAAGTTCACTTCCACCTCCTTCTCCATGCAATGTTAATTGCACAAGGAAATAACTGAGTGAAGAAGGCTTAAAACAGCGTTTAAAAAGAATATAACTGTCTCCTTGCAATTGCTTAATCTTAATGTTTCCCCCATAAACTAATCATTACATTAATGAACATTGCAAAACATGTGATGGTTAACAGGAAATGTGTATAATTGTTCTCATTGCTTTATAAAATTAAAGACATCCAGCAAAATGAGGTCCAGAAATTTTACATAAATTGGGTTAAATCCATAAGGTGGTGCTATTGTATTTTTATTTTTTTATTTTTGCTTTATTGATGTGACCTTCTGAAGATGGTGATCCTAGTGCAACAGAGGATGTGCATGCTCAAGGCATTGCAAGTGCTCCTTTTGAACTAATAGCAGAAGCTTAGCAGTCTCCTGGGGACGCAGGTGGCGCTGTGGGTTAAAGCCTCAGCGCCTAGGGCTTGCCGATCGAAACGTCGGCGGTTCGAATCCCTGTGGCGGGGTGCGCTCCCGCTGCTCGGTCCCAGCGCCTGCCAACCTAGCAGTTCGAAAGCACCTCCGGGTGCAAGTAGATAAATAGGGACCGCTTACCAGCGGGAAGGTAAACGGCGTTTCCGTGTGCGGCTCTGGCTCGCCAGAGCAGCGATGTCACGCTGGCCACGTGACCCGGAAGTGTCTCCGGACAGCGCTGGCCCCTGGCCTCTTAAGTGAGATGGGCGCACAACCCTAGAGTCTTTCAAGACTGGCCCGTACGGGCAGGGGTACCTTTACCTTTACCTTAGCAGTCTCCTGATCTATGCAGGCACTATATCACAATGCCCTGGGCAATGTATACACAATTCTTTACACAACAGAACCAGACTACACTGCTTTGTCAGTTTGTCCTGTATGCTTCATTCTTCAAATGAAGTTTGAGAACAGGGAAGGAAACCTCTAGGCCAGAGATAGCCAACAAGGTTCCCTTCTAGATGCTGCACAACCTCAACTCATTGAACATGCTGGCTGAGACTGTTGGGACTCAAAGCCTACCTCAGAAGGCAGTGGGCTCTTCTTCCTTGGAGTTCCCAGGTTTCTTTGGGGGAAAGGCATGACTATTTAAAGTGCTATGGTACTGCTTTAAATGTATAGTGCAGATGGGGCCTATGTTATCAATAACAAAATATTAGACGTAAGGGGGGGGGAGAGTGAAGAGAAGCGGTGGCATCTTGCCTCACCTCAGGCAGTGCCATGGCTTGTGGCAGTCCTGATGTGTGGGGGTTGGGGCAAGATTCAGCAATATAGCCATGCATCCTCCATAGCATGCAATTAGGCCCCAAGCTGCCAGAATCTCACACAACTAGGAGTAGCCTCCTGAGAAACAGTTTCTACTCAAATGCAATTTTGGTTTTAAATGCATTGTAAGGAGTCTGTAGGGGAGTATATTGTATTTAAAAATGGGGTATCAGAGTTTTGGGGGGCTAACCAGGTTGGGATAGCAGGCTTGTTGGATTTTGTAGATTTTTCAGTTTCGTTGTTCTGTATGGGACAATGACAATAAAGATTATCGTATCGTAACTGTGTGAACAATATAAGAGTTTTCTCAGTTTAGCCCAGTTCAAGTGATAAGAGTGTCGAGACAACACAGTGGCGGTTTTTCCTTCTTCTCTTCCTCACTGCTGCAGACAAGCAATTAACATTTTGAAGCATGCAATCTGATTAGCACTAAATCACTGTCTCACAGCCAACAAAACTCTAGAAGCTGTCAATGGTTATAACATGATCTAATGCATTTGAAAATCAACCAAGCATTTCCCTTGTTGGTCTACTCAGCAATTAAACTTGGATGCGATGTACAAAGAAGAGAATCATTTGGCCCTGGAAGCACTGCAGCACAGCAGATAAGAGCTCCAAGCTTAGAGCAAAGAGATGTTGGTTCAAATTATCAAAAAATTCATTGGGTCAGGAGAACAGATGATCAAGTTGGTTTTTTTTTGGGGGGCAGGGGTGATTTGATAGGAGCAGCTCACCGGGACTGCTGGGAGCTCCTCCTGGTGCCGGCTGGGTTTGCTTCCCCCACCCCACTCAAAGCCAAAGCAATGCTATGTCATCACAAGATGTTGTGTGGCTTCCAAGAAAAGGATAAATGGTGGCTGCTGCCTCAGCAGTAATAAGTTTGTTTGGGCCACCCTCCTCCCTGAAAATCTGTCCCCTGCACCCTCCAAGCTCAATCTGATTTTAATTTTATTTTTTGGTGGGGAGCCAGGACTGATTAAAGTTGTATGATGATGCTTTAAATATTTTAAAGGCTGTGCAAATGGGAGGTTCTACCTTAGGTTCTGAGGAATCCCAAAGCAGATTCCATCAACATTTAGAAAATAATAATCCAAAAACAATGAACAAATACAAAACATCCAAGAAGACTACAAGTACAATCTCATCCTCCATATTAATGGCTGCTGTGGGCAGGGGGTAGGATTTTGTATGGTTGACTCTCAGCTTGCATAATGATGTGCTGATAGCTGAACCCCAGTTTTGCCTGGGCAGGTGGAAAGCTACCAGCAATAGCAATTGGAAAGCACTGAAACAGGATGGTGAAAGGGTGTAGCACTTGTGGTTTAGGATATGCTGGATCCAAACCCCTGCAGGTTCTTGGAAGGATCCATTCTTTGGGTCCTGTAGCCTCCCTGAAGCTGGGCAGTGCAAAATTAAATGACACTACCGCCACTTCGGTCTTGGCTCTCGTGAGCTGGCAGAGCTTGGATGTGGTGGTAGATCCATCACTCTGCTCATTTCTGGCCTTATACCTTAATTAAATCTCTGATCTATAGAAAGCAGAAGCAGAAGAGCTCTTCACCCTCATCCCCAAATGAAAGCTACACAATCAAACACAAAACATGACCATGTTCTTGGAGCCCCACACAACCACTGATGTTATTTAAGTGAATCGTGACAACTAATTTATACCTATTGCATACTATGGCTTAGTACTACTGTGGTTAAACAGAAACAGCCGCCATCAATACCATTATGAACCCTGAGAGTCCACTCTGTTAAAGTTTCAAGTGTGTGTATCAAATGATGAAGAAACAAGCGTTGCTTAGATGAGTCCTCACCCAAATCTTCCTTATATCTGCTCCCCTCTGAATGTTCTGACACAGGTACTCAGTTTATCCAAAGTGATCAATGAGTTAATTTTAAAGGTCTGACAGTGTAATGTAAAATTCTGCTGCTGCCTTTCACTAAGTTATTTGAAACAGGCTGTAAACTGAAATTAATGGAATTATGTTTTGGGGGGTTCTTGTTTTTTGTTTTGTTTTTAATAGCGGTTCTCGACCCCCCCCCCCATCATTCAGCATTCCTATGGATGTGATGCAGGGAAAGAAAGAAAAAGCCCTGTTACATTTTTTGTATGTTTGTTCTCAGTGATCAGCTACACAATTTTGCAATGGAAAAAAACAAAAAAAAAATATGATATAGTGTTTGTAAAAGGAAGCTCTCTCTCTCTCTCTCTCTCTCTCTCTCTCTGCTCTGTGTGTGTGTGTGTGTGTGTGTGTATCAATGCTTGCTTATGTCAGCCCAAAGATTTACACAGCTGAACAATATTTTTCTATGGGTGGTTCAATCCAGATGCTGTAGGAAGTTTTTAACAGACTTCTGGCATAGTTAAAAAATACTTTGATAGAATCTGCAAACTACCAACACCCTCCCCCCAAATCATCATGAATAACAGGCCCCATATCCAATACTGTATGCATGGAATTCCACTCATGTAATGGGATTTCCCATTCATCTCATCTCCTTGCACACTCCTTGCACACCCTCAAAATCTGGAGCAGATTTTGAAAGTCCACCAGGAATTACAAAAGTGGAATTCTGCTGCACTAGCAGAATGACAGCATTGGACATGACCCTATGGCTGCAACTGAAACTCCCCTTACACTGGACTGTGAAGATATTGGTTTGAGGGCAGGCATTCCTCCACTTGCTTCTGCCAGCTCAGTCTGCCTCCTGTCACCATGAGTGGCTGGACTGTGCATGCAACAGTAGCTCCACTGCTCTCCAGAGCCTTGGCAGTGACAGGAGCAAGTTTGGATTGCTGGCTACTTAAATGGTGACTCCTGACACTGTGAATGTTTAGGTTTCCTGTGTAGCACATTACTCTTATCCTTTTTACCAACTGCACTGGCTCCCAGTGGAGTACAGGGTCAGGTTTAAGGTGCTGGTTTTGACCTTTAAAGCCCTATGCAGCCTAGGACCCATGTACCTACAGGACCGCCTCCGCCCCGCGGAGGACCTTAAGGTCCACAAATGACAACATTTGGAGGTCCCAAGTCTCAAGGTGGTTAAATTAGTTTCAACTAGGGCCAGGGCCTTTTCAGTACCGGCCCCGACTTGGTGGAACACTCTGTCACAAGAGACTAGGGCCCTGCAGGACTTGACATCTTTCTGCAGGGCCTGCAAGACAGAGCTGTTCCACCTGGCCTTTGGTTTCGACTCAGTCTGACCCTTATATTTCCCTCCCCGTATGGTTTTGATCTATGGGCTACTTTTAAAATGAGGCTGCGTTTTAAATTGCATTTTAACCTGTATTTTAAATTGGTTCTCTCCCCCCCCCCCTTACGTTTTTACTGTCATCTTACTGGATTTAGCCACCCTGAGAGTGGAGGTGGGGTATAAATAAATTTATTTGATAGAATTATTATTATTATTATTATTATTATTATTATTATTATTATTATTTACTGGGTCAATGACCCATCTAGTCCAGCATCCTGTTCTCACACAATGGCCAACCAGACACCTGTGGGAAACCCAGGATTCAGGCACAAGAGCAGTATTCCTTCCTGTGCTTTCCAGCAACTGGTACTCAGAAGCATCGCTGCCTCTGAGCATGAAGGCCGAGCACAGTCATCCTGACTAGTAGCCACTGATAGTCTTATCCTCCATTAATGTACCTAATCCTATTTTAAAGCCATCTAGGTTGGGGGCCATCACTGCTTCCTGTGGGAGTGAGTTCCATAGTTTAACTATGCATTCATGTACAGTCGTACCTTGGAAGTCGAACAGAATCTGTTCCGGAAGTCCATTCAACTTCCAGAACGTTCAGAAACCAAAGCACAGCTTACGATTGGCTGCAGGAAGCTCCTGCAGCCAATTGGAAGCCGCAGAAGCCCCTTTGGATGTTCGGCTTCCAAAAATAGTTTGCAAACCAGAACAGTCACTTTCAGGTTTGCGGCATTCGGGAGCCAAAACGTTCAAGAACTAAGCTGTATGACTTCCAAGGTACAACTGTACTTTCTTTGATTTGTCCTCCGTCTTCTAATGTTCAGTTCCATTGGACGTCAGTCAGTTCTAACGATATGAAAGAGGGAGAAAACCTTTTTCTCTATCCATGTTTCTTCATGTTGTGCATAATTTTACAATCTATCATGCCACCTCTTACCTGCCTTTTCTCTATGCTAAAATCCTGCAATTCCAAAATGTTCCATCCCTGTGGCCATTCTGGTGGTCCTAAGTGTGGGCCATTGCCTCTTTCAGCGCTAGATCAGCCTTCTCCAACCTGGTGCCCTCCAGATGGTTTGGACAACAGCTCTCATCAGTCCCAGCTACTATAGCCAATGATCAGGGGCAAGGGGGGTTGTAATCCAACAAATCTCAAGGATGTCCAGTTGGTGAAGGCTGCCATAAGCTATTCAAGCAGAGCCTGTTCATTGCTGTATGTGTGGTGTGCCTGGCTCTTAAAAAATAAAATAAAATTACTTCGAAGTTGTACTAGGCTGTAGGCACTCAAAAGCTAATCTCCCGAAGATTCTAAGCAAAAAGCCAAACAGCTTCTTGTGAAGGGACTTAAATGGAGAGCCTTAATAAACCAAACAGTAAAAAACAACAACCCAGCACTTATCTAAGGTACCTTAATACATTTAGATTGCCCCTAAGGCTACAACTTTTAAAACAACACTGTTTCTGAAAGCTATACATGCATATTACAAGGTCTCGTTCCTTCCCTGTCCATTATATCTTACATAAGACTGCTAACTGGATTCATGTCTATAGAACTACTCTGGGGCAAACTCCATGTAGTTAAAATACAGCTGTATGCAACTCGGAGGTTTGCTCTCTCAAGAGGGAGGTTTGCATTGGGGAAGGGACAGGAGGGAAGTAGATTGCAAAGTTTGCTTATGAAGTTTCTTTCCTAGCCCGTGGTCTTGAGAATTGTAGTTTGGAAAAGGCACTTGGAGTTCTGCGCTAGACATCCCTACAGCCCACTTACCAAACTCGTTTCCTGGGCTTTCTGGGGAGAGGAGATGGATGTGAAACTCATTTAATTCTGTAGTGTCAATGTATCCTGAGCAAATGCAGCTGACTATACTCCTGCACATTACAAGAATGCAGCCAGAATCCATCCAAAGACCTGAAACAGGTTATATCCGTCAAGCTGATATGATTCAATTTGAGGTATTGGAGAAGCATAGTCAACATTTTACTAGAGCTACTGACCTTTTGGGGAGGAAATATGAGAGAACAAATACCATCAGGTTCAAGAAATGATATCATTATATCACACTGTAAAGAAAAGGTGGATTTAACCAGCATATGAGTTGGAAACGAGTAACAAAAGTATGAATCCCAAGCAAAATAAAATAGCAATTGCTACATTATATAATAAGGAGGTTGAGCTCCATTTTGTCTAGATAGATCATACGTTGCAAGGTTATATTCTTTCTCCAGGAGTTTATTGAAAAAGCCTTTGGTTGGCAAATCCCATCTTAATTAAGTTTATTGATTCCAGAAGAAGAAGGAAAAAGTTTGGTAGGTCCCACAAAGCAAGAGTGTGGCATATTGAATGAAGCTATAGGATACATGACAAATTAATCAATGTGCTTCAAAGTTATTACAATGAAAGGAAGGACCAGGAAGATTGGGTCTAGATCTGAGAGAATAGTTGTATATAGCTGAAGCAAATGCCAGTTCTTTTTGGCACTTTTAATAGATTGGACTGTGAAGCATGCATCCAAAAGAGTAGAACAAGTGCCTTTATAGCAAGGATGGAGCCAGCAGTGACTTGGTGGGGTGGGGAGCAGGCAGCTGCACCTCATCCTTGCCCTGATGAACCCCAGTGCGTGGGAGACAAATCAGGAGTCACCAAACCTTCAATATTGACTAAGCAGAGATGAAAATGGAAAATACAAATTCTAGGTCTGGTATTTGAGATCATGTCTGAAGGATCAGGGTTTTGTTCCACACTCCAGGTACTTCAGAGAGTGATGCTGAGGTAGAGATAATATCTTTGACTATGTGAGTCAGCAGGGATTGAGCCTGGAACTAACTGCATCAAAAACATGTGCTCTACCCCAAGCTATGGCCCTTTCAATCTAATATCGAAGCATGTGTGATACATGTGTACACATCCTGTTGTATGTATGTATGTATGTATATAGGGATGCGGGTGGCACTGTGGGTTAAACCACAGAGCCTAGGACTTGCCAATCAGAAGGTCGTGGTTTGAATCGCCGCAACGGGGTGAGCTCCTGTTGTTTGCTCCCTGCTCCTGCCAACCTAGCAGTTCGAAAGCACATCAGAGTGCAAGTAGATAAATAGGTACCGCTCCGGCGGGAAGGTAAATGGCGTTTCCGTGCGCTGCTCTGGTTCACCAGACGTAGCTTAGTCATTCTGGCCACATGACTTAGAAGCTGTACGCTGGCTCCCTCGGCCAATAAAGCGAGATGAGCGCCGCAACCCCAGAATTGGTCACGACTGGACCTAATGGTCAGGGGTCCCTTTACCTTTACCTTTTATGTATGTACATATGTATGCATACTATTTGTATTCTGCCCATTAACAATGTTTTCTGCATGGCTAACAATGAAAAAACAACAACAATAAACCATAAGAGTCAAGCAAGAACCTATAACTATTGGAAAAGCATTGTATATGAAAGGCATCCTTCCTTCAAATAAACACAGAGGAACAAATGGGGGGGGGGCAGTGAAGCTACTAGACTAGGGATACCACAAGCTCATAGGAATGTCGGAGGGGGAGAGATTCAGTTAGGTTCATATTGTAATAGGGACTTAAACCTAATTCACTGTTCCCAAAACAATGCAGGGATCAAATACAGCTAGCCTTTGAAAGGCACACTTTGCCAAATGTGACGCAGTGCTCCAGCCAAATAATGTGGATAAAGATGTGTATATTGGGGGGCAGTGTGCATAAATATGCATATACTACTGAGGGGAGGGAGACAGGTGGCGCTGTGGGTTAAAGCCTCAGCGCCTAGGGCTTGCCGATCGAAAGGTCGGCGGTTCGAATCCCTGCGGCGGGGTGCGCTCCCGCTGCTCGGTCCCAGCGCCTGCCAACCTAGCAGTTCGAAAGCACCTCCGGGTGCAAGTAGATAAATAGGGACCGCTTACCAGCGGGAAGGTAAACGGCGTTTCCGTGTGCGGCTCTGGCTCTGGCTCTGGCCAGAGCAGCGATGTCACGCTGGCCACGTGACCCGGAAGTGTCTCCGGACAGCGCTGGCCCCTGGCCTCTTAAGTGAGATGGGCGCACAACCCCAGAGTCTGTCAAGACTGGCCCGTACGGGCAGGGGTACCTTTACCTTTACCTTTACTGAGGGGAAGCACACAGAAATACATGATACTAGGGGAAATTGCTTGCAAAAAAAAGTGTGTTTTTTTAAAAAAATGAGACATGCACACTAAAATGCTAACAAAATCTTGTGAGGACTTTTTGAAATAAAAAGCTTAACTCATGAAGAAAATATGGAGAACTGAAGACTGGGAAAAATTAGACACCAAGAGAAATTGAAACTGACAGATCTGCCCGTCCCTAGACATCAAACAAAAGGGCACCAGCAGGCATAGTGCAGTACAAGGAGCAGCAATGATGCTGATGGCAGTCTTCCTATAATTCTGATGAAGCAGGGTTCAGAAAATGAAAAAAAAAAGTTGAGCACATGCTAGAAGTAGATGAGCTGTGGAAGTAATCAGTGTTTTGTAGTACTCAGCAGGATTTCTGATTACATCTATTGTACAGTTTCAGCATTGTATGATTTGGGACCCGTGGATGCTCTCTCCAGCAGTAACTTCCTATGTGAAGCCATACTAAAATTAATGGGAATTGTGGTGTGATTGAGAAGGTGATTTATAGTAGAACACCAGGTGCCATGGGCTGCATGGGGTGCGCATTATGTTTCTGGTAGCCACAGAGAAGTTACACATACACAAAAGACAGTTTCAGTTTGCGTGGACCAGAGTGCAGAAAGAAAAGTGTCAACATCTTTGCATAAGCACCATACGAACCATGACTTTCCCTCTCCTAACATAAATTTTATAGATTCAGTTTTAACATTTTAACATATAGGTACAATTTTAACATTTATGGAATGTCATAGAAAATATTAATAATATGAAATGAAATATATCTTCTAGCTTTCTTCATTTCTAGTCATTCCTACCTTACAATTCCTTTTTTTTGGGGGGGGGGGGCGGAATCTAGCAATATGCAAATTCATTTGGAGGGGTGCACAGAAATTAGGGTGAGTGTCCTCTGCAGCACATCTCCTATTCTGATCCCTTGAAGTAGCAACACCACAAATTTAATATGGCCAAAATATTTTGTGGCGTTATATCTTTTAATGCTGTACAGGTAGCAGTGGATACCCCAAATCTCTTCCTGAGATACTTTGGGATAAGCTGGGATCTCATAGCCAGCATGGGGGAGAGTGTTTCCTTCCTTCCTTCCTTCCTTTTAAAAAAAGGAGGAATGAATGGGGTGGACAATGCACAAACCCAGCATTTTGGCCTCCAAAGCCCCACTTTTGTATCTTTTTTTTGGGCGGGGGACTGCATCACCATTTAAAAATGGCAGATCACATTTGTAAGCACCTGTGTGATTGGCTGCCATTTATAAAGACCTTTGGTACTCTTTGGTGTAAGATCAAAGCAATCAGCAGGTGGAATTGGTTATGGAAGCGGAACAACACAGTGGAAGGACTGCAAGTGTCATGAACGTACTAGGCAATATCTGAAGCCTGTGAAAATCAATAGGGCGGGGGGAAGCTTCTGCAATTAAATAGATGTGGGTTAGAACTAGGGCTGTGTTCAGCCCCACCTCTTACCATGAGCCACTCCATGGCTCTGATCTGGGAGGCCCTGCACAGGCTAAGCTGCCCTGGGCCAACCTGGGGAGCAACTGGCCTGCCTCAGATATGGTCCTGAAGTTGTGTTCCCACTCCCTGACCAAGCCAGTGGGGGATGTCAAATGCATGGTGCTTCTTGTCAATTATGTGTGATGGTACTTTTGAAGCAATACCTGCACTCCACAGGATCAATGCCTCTGCTCCTCAGGCACCATCAGGCTTTTACCTTTTTCCAGGAAGATGCAGCTGGTGGTCAGTAGGTCTCAGCCTTTTGGCATGAAATGTGATGCTTGCCAGTGCCCTACCTCCTGGCAGCCCCAGATCTCCCTGGGTCATCCAACCCACCACACAGGGATCTGTGGCTGTCTCAACCTGAGGCCCAAATCCCTCCAAATAAGCCTGTTTTGGGTAAGGAAGCCAAATTTGGTACATAGCCCTAGTAAGAGCCTAACAGTACAAGTGTGTGTGTGTGTGTGTGTGTGTGTGTGTTCATAAGTGTGTCCCAATGTACTTAATGGTGCTTACACCCAGGAAAGTCTGCTGGGAAACTGTGGCTCGAATAAAATGCCTGCACAGCCATAGACATAATTTCCTCTGTCTTTAAAATGGAAGAGAAAAACATCTAAATGTTTAATGTTTCCTTGCTTTAGCCAATAATGCTGTTTTCAAGAATAAATTGATAAAGGGGAATAAAAAAGAATTGAACGGGACAGCTGCCAAGTACATTGAATGAAAGCTGTTATGATGATGAATGATAATTTATTTTGCTGTACCTTATATCAGTCTTCTGTGTTCCACTGGGTTTTTTCCCTAGGAGTTCAAAATTCATTGATGGTTGAGGCTGGATCTTTCACATCTATTTAGGCTGTTCCATTTCTAAACATGATTGGTATGGCAGAAAAGTTCAGGGGCATATGAAGATGCGTTTGGCAGCCTGACCAGTGAGCAGGAGATACAGTATAAACTGGGGAAAACATTTCATATTTCCATAGTGTGTTCTCGGAATGCGGCCAGGATTCAACAAGGTCTTGCTTCTCAAGCTTGAATTATATTTTGGGAGGGAGTATTTTAAGAGCACTGGGTTTCTCTTTTAGACTTCATGAAAGTAGAAAAGAAAAACAAATGATGTAAGCATTCAAAAAGCATGTCATGCATTAAGTTGTGTTAAGCAAGAGGCAAGATCTCTTAGGATTAAGTTACGTGAGGATAGATTTTGGCTGAAAACCAGAATAAACTTGTAGATGGTAACAGCAGTTTGGCAACCAATTACCTAGATGTGCAGAGGGCTCCCCATTGTTGGAATATCCTTAAGAAATCGTAAGATTTTGGTGATGAAGCTAAAAATGAAGGTAGAACTGCTGTATCCAACATTGGCAAGTTGAGGGGGAACTACAGTGGGCTCCAGGGCTTCTGACCAATGCTTCTGTTAGTATATTTAACAAAATTAATGCTTCTTTCCCTTATCTATATTTGTTATGTACTGAGTTGAATAGGATCCAAATGCAGCAGTCTGATTGGTCCTAGAACAATAGGATCCAAAATGCAGCAGTCTGACTGGTCCTAGAACAATGCAGCAGTATGATTGGTCCGCAGGAGCCACCCAATCCAGCTCCAGGTGGAAGTGAATCTGCAACCTGATTGGCCTACAGGAGAATCCAGGAATTAGCCAATCATGTGCGGCCCATTGTGTAAATAATGTATATAAAGCAGATATTTTGGGGGAACTTTCATTCCTCACTACTATGAGCTGAATAAAGAGCATGAAATCCACACTCAACTCCGAGTATATTTCAATATTCCTCTAAAATTTCTGCTGGATGGAAGACATCAGGGGAAGGGCATAGCTCAGCAGTGGAGCATCATCTCCTTTGCATACAGAAGTCCCAGATGCAATCCCCAGCATCTCATGAAAGGAATGGTAGGAAACTCTCTCTGAAACCATGGAGGGCCACTGCCAGTCAGTGTAGACCAGGCATAGGCAAACTTGTCCCCCTCCTGTTGTTTTGGGACTACAACTCCCATCATCCCTAGCTAACAGGACCAGTGGTCAGGGATGATGGGAATTGTAGTGTCAAAACATTTGGAGGGCCGAGTTTGCCTATTCCTGCTGTAGGCAATGCTAGGCTAAATGGACCATTTGGTCTGACTCAGTATAAGGTCACTTCCTATGTTTCCTATGATCTTACTGAAGCAGTAATTGAAGGAACATTGCTGCAACACCTCCCGTGCTGTGATGTGAAAACAATACTCTCATTCATGCATACAAATAGGGTGTTTAACTGTGAGGGCAGAGAAGCATTCTTGCCCTCCTGCATTTTGCAATTCTTAAAAAAACAAAAACACCATGATTTCCTTCACATTGGGAACAATGGTATGGAAACTAGGTGGAGAGACTGAGAGCAGCTCCTATGTTCATTTAAATTTCAGCTCCACATGGTGGCTATCTTAAATAGGAGCAGTGTTAAGAAAATTAAGATTGAAGTTTTTTCTGCATCCATAGGTAATTTTGTTTATCTTAATGACATTTTCTCCCTGCTCCCCCCCCCCCCCCCGTGCCTCCATTCAGCCAATCTAGCACATCACTTGCATTTCTAAGTGGGGCAATTTCAGCACCATTCATGGCTAATTTAAGCATGGCACAGGTGTGATGTTCAGAGTTGCATGAGGGGAGGAAAACTGGTGTTAACTCCCACCTCCAACTGCTGGCCCTATGTACATGTGGTTCAGCAAAAAGAAGTGTCTCTAATTGTGGAGATCAAGCCTATGCACATATAGTTTCTATATCCACAGGCTTTTCCAGAAATTATGCTGGACCAACAGGTACCACAATTTATTTATTTATTTGCTGCTTTCAGGTGCTGTCCTTTTTTGCAAACAGCTCTAAGTGGTGCACATAGTTCTCTCTCTCCTCAATTAATCCCCACAAGAACTCTGTGAGGTAGATTAGATTGAGAGGCAGTGACTGGCCCAAGGTGAGCTTCACAGCCGAATCCAGTGATACCTTGGTTCTCAAACGTAATCCGTTCTGGAAGTCCGTTCCAAAACCAAAGCGTCCCAAAACCAAGGCACATTTTCCCATAGAAAGCAATGCAAAATGGATGAATCCATTCCAGACTTTTAAAAACAACCCCTAAAACAGCAATTTAACGTGAATTTTACTCTCTAACAAGACCATTGATCCATAAAATGAAAGCAATAAACAATGTACTTCAGTCCGTAGCTGAACTGGGTTCCACTCAGTCCCAAAAAAGAGAGAGCCACAAAAACAAAAACACAAAATAAAAAGCAAAAACAGACAGACCTCAGTGTAACACTCAATATGGAAATATGGCACTCAAAACGGAAGCCTAATACTCAAAACGGTGCAAGTTCGGCTTCTGAAAAAAGTTCGCAAACCGGAACACTTACTTCTGGGTTTGCAGTGTTTGGGTTCCAAGTTCTTTGAGTCCCAAGGCATTTGAAAACCAAGGTACCACTGTAGGGATTTTAACCCTCTAATGTTCTGGTTATTGCCTTCACTCTCACCCCTTGTTTGTCCCTGTAAGCAGAAGCAATGCGGCCAACCAGAAGTCAAGTCATCCCCAAATATAGCCACACACACGTGGAAGGTATCAGCAGGTTTAGGGGAACCCCAAGGTTTGCACAAATATGAACAAAATATTGTTTGGGGGGAACCTTAAGAAGGAACCCCCAAAGTGCCCAGTTAGAACACAGCTTGTTCAGTGAGCACAGAATGCTGGTTGAGGGATGCAACGGTGCAAAATGGAATGGAGTATCCTAAGCCCAGAGATGCCACTAGTGGAAGAGGAAATGGCTTCCTGATTTCAGATCGCCTCTCTAAATTAACGGGGGTAGCATAAACAGAGTAGTGGGGGGGGGGCAGACCCTCTTTCAGAGGAGAGCTGCTGGAATTAGCCTGTAACTGAAATCTGCCCTACTTTCACGGAATGGCTGAAGTTAATTCGTGAAACCATACTGTGTATATTAAAAAGGATGCAATTAAATATTATTACATTATACCAGGTCAGCATTGTGTCATTAATTCATAGCTTCATTACTTTTGCTATAAAGCACAATTTTCTTTTTAATTTGCACTTATGATTCAGGCTCAGCACAGCCATGATTCCATCCCTCCCTGAACTCTACAGAGGAAATTGCCAGCAACATTCACACACAGAGAGAGCCGAAAGCAGCATGTTCTATTAGAGATAATAATCTACTGCCCATTTCCAAACTCTATGCGCATAGAACATTCTTAGTGAGTGGAGACTTCCCTCTTTTATTGTAGCATTGTGCCCCCACTCCCAGGTTTAATTTTCTCCATTTAAAATCAATGAAGCTTCAAAGTACTACTTTTTTCTTATTGTACTGATATCCCCTTCCCCCCAAATCTAAAAGATGCCAGCTAAAACCCCAAAGCATGAAGAAACGCAATGCCAACCTGTGCTAACTTGTTACAACAAAATCAAGATGAATGCATCACCATAAAATATCAATTTGTATGAAGATTTTGTAGCTCAAGCAAGGTTCTGGGGCAGGGGGTGGAGGACAAAGAGCTTTTGTTCCTTTTAGCAATAATTCAGGTTCCTGTTTATGCCACTTGCGCTGAAGAAGAAACTCAAAACATGCTAGAAATGATGATTCTCAAAACACTTGTGTCAGCAGAGTGGCAGGATTAAATTGTGGATTAAAGGCAGTTTAGAGGGATTTGTTTATTTATCGTTCCACTTTTCCCTTTCTGAAAGAAGCACTGTGCCTTTTATTTTTTTACAGTGGTGCAAGGCAGAAATTCAACAGGTGCACCTTCCCTGATATGTATTATCTCAACCTCAGAGATTCAACAGGAGTGGGATGGACAAAGGAAAAAGTGGGATTGTAGCAGCAGGCTTCTCGCCTGATTTATGTGTAGGCATTAGAATATCTGTAGATTGGTTACTGGGACAGATGTACCACTGCTGTTTTGTCGTTATGTTGATCGGCATTGTGATTTTATGCCTGTGCGAGCCACTTTGGTATTTATTTTATATTTTTGAAATATAAATTCTCGATAAATTAGTAAAAAAATAAAGACTCTCACTCTGACCAGGAACTCTGAGTAAGATGTGTGGGTGTGTGTAGGTGGATTTTTGTGTACTGGGGGCTTCTGCCCCTGCTCACATTGCTCAACAATACCCTCACTGCAGCATACTTTCTACTCACATTGGCATACTTTCAAACTGCTAGGTTGGCAGGAGCTGGGACCAAGCAACGGGAGCTCACCCTGTTGCGGGGACTCGAACTGCCTTCCTTCTGATCAGCAAGTGCAAGAGGCTCAATGGTTTAGACCACAGCGCCACCCGCGTCCCTTTTTGTCCATTTACTGTATTTATTTTCCTTTATTTGAACTATAAAATGGTGATTTTCTTGAGTCAAAATGAGAGTACCCCTCAACATTTTTTTTAGAAAAAACAAAAAGCACTGGTAAGATACATACGTGCATGTGGGTATAACTCCAATTTGAAGTCTATATTAGATTTGAAATAGTTTCATGCTGAGGCATCTAATCATAGCCTGCATTTTTATTAAGGCTTGATCAGGGCCTGTATTTTAAAATGAGCTTAAAGATTTTCAAAATGTTTCATGCCAGGCAGAAGACCAGCTGCCTAAGTACTTTGGCAAGATGTTTATCCTCCTGGACAAGGGGGCCCCCTGATTTATAGCAGAAAACAATTCTCAAAGTCGTAAAAAGGGAATTACAGGCTGAGAGCCAAGGTTACACTGACCCTACATATTACAGAAGATAAAAAAAAGCAGAGAAAAACATAAATTAAGAGTTGGTAAATAGTAAAATAAAACCATGTGCCTCCCATTAAACTTGAGCCATATTTTCCTAAGGTTGAAAGGCCAAGAGCAAATGGAAAAGCAGCTGGCTGAAGGGAATGTAAACAGAAGAAGAGGTTTTTTTCCTATTTTTATTTTGAGGCTGTAAACCTTCCTTTTTTACTTTGAGAAGGTTTATTCTTCTAAAAAGCTATCTATGATAATGTATGAAATATATTGGCTTAAATGTAATTATGCAAAGGATTTAAGAAATGTTGGATTCTTATTTCATATAGTTGTAAGGGTTGTAACTATCCTGAAATTAAGTCAGCCATCAGCCCAGCCCACCTGCCAAGCAGGAAACATCATTAGAGCACATATATGGTTGTCAGGCCTTTGTTTAAAGACCTCCAAAAGAAGGAGATCTTTCAATGTTGATGTGAACTCAAGATCCTTGACATATGTTTAAGATAAAAATTTAAAACTAATATCCATCTGTTTTGGAGGGCAATAGGGCAAGGAGGGCAAGGGGTGAGCTGGTAATTAAGGTTCCTTGTTGAGACAAATGTAAGATAAATGACTACTTATTTGTCATTTATAGATAAAAGAATATATAGCTTTTTGTTTCCCATAAAAGGCAAAAAGGAAATGAGTGTATCTTTTGTGATTGGTTCTAGCATACAGCCAATAGGAATTTCAACCAGGCTGATTGGACAGAGGCAGCCACAGGAGGAGCAAGGGGGCTGGGTTAAGGAAATATAAGTGCTGGCCATAACGGCAGGAGGCCAGGCCAGAGCTTGGTAACCATATACCACTGTGCCTCATATTTATTTGTCCGACAAATAAATTATTATTTTAATTTCTCTATTGCTGCGTTGAATATTTCATTCCAGCTAAGCGTTAACCACAAGCAGGGTGCTACAATGCAGGTCCCCCCCCCCCGTTAATGTTTTTGCAGTTGCTTTAATTGTTGGTTGCTTCGGGATATTTCATGGGAAGCGACTCAGATACAAAATGAAATTTGTACAATTAGCCACCGATTGCCACTTGAACTAATGCAAATACTGTAATGCAAACTAACAATGTCACGTGCACAATTTTGAAAGCTGCTTCCTTTCTCGTTGCTATTTTCTATTTTGATCTGCTTCAGTCAAAGCCATCCCTGCATGCAGGAGCTGGGCATATTGAGTTTTTGTTAGTTGGAGACTCAGAACAATGAGACATGCTCTGTTGCTAACTCTCTGTTCATTGTTCACTGCCTGGAGATAAGTGCACTCTGCCAAGTTCAGTGAAAATCAAAAAACCTTTTGAGGTTGCGGTAAAGAAAATTAAAGACAAACCCTGGCAGGTCTGAATCCCAACAGTATCCAAGTGAAATGTAGCAGATTAAAGCTGACTCATGCATCATTTCTGAAGTGTTCCCCCATCTCTGTTTTATTAACGTTCGTTGCAGTATGCTTAAGGACATTAGGCTAATCAGTACAAAGATTCAGAAGATTGAAAGGAAACAGTGAGGAAATTACTGCTTCTTTTCTTCCCAACTGGTGGCAACAGGTTTGGGCAATTTGCAGGGATGACTTCAGCTTGTCTCATTTTCTGCTGAAAGTAAACTGGATCATATACCTACCATATGGAAGTTAACAATGGGGCAACAAAAAGGGATTTTACATGCTCTAATAGTATCCAAGAGACTGATAATTTTGAACTGGAAGAATAAAGACATGATCTTTAATCAGTGGATTGATAATATGACAACACTTGCAACTTACAAATGGACTGCTTACAGACGTAGACTGCTTGGAAAAATACAATCATATTTGGAATGAATTTGTACAAAATGTAGTATGCTATTAATAGTAGTATAATAATATCAAATTTATAAAAGAATGTATAGGTGAGGGTATTTTGTATATATTTATATATATATTCCCCCTTTACAATGTTTTGTGTGTGTGTTTTGTCTTTTGTCTTTTTGTATCACTTTATTGCTTTATAATTGAAACATTTTCAGTAAAATATCAATTAGAAAAGACAGTTAGCTGATTACATGTAGTTGAGATGAAGTCTACTATAATTAATTTTTCTCTTACAATGCACAGGTGTCCTGGTTAGCTCCAGCAGAACGGACTACAAAAAAATAGCACAATGAACAATATACAGTTTTCCCATTGTTACCATGTTGCAGCTGAAAAAGCAGCTTTTCCTGCCTTTCTCCAGCCACTCGGCTTACACACCCTCCAACAGTCCCCTGATGAAAATCAAGATGCAAGAACGCAGCACCACAGCGAGTGCAAGTGCTGCCGCAAGCACCAGTTCACCTGAGGGACATTCCGGGGTTAAATCAAAAGCTGAGATAGCTTCTGGGATTCCAGGAATGTCCTGTTAAAATAGGGGTGGTTGGAAGGTATGCACTTATGTGCCAGAAGGGCAGGGAATAATAATAATAATAATAATAATAATAATAATAATAATAATAATAATAATAATGGGCTTCCTTTTCCTTGCCCTTCTACTGCCTTGGCCATCTGTAGCTTAACTTGTGCCTTTTCTTTTCTTTTGCATTAAGAACATGTACCCCTTTCTGTTTCCAGAACCTAAAACTAAAGCCCGTGGGCCTGGATCTGGCCCAATCACCTTCTAAATCCAGCCCACGGACAGTCCGTGAATCAGTGTGTTTTTACATGAGTAGAATGTGTCCTTTTATTTAAAATGCATCTCTGGGTTATTTGTGGGGCATAGGAATTCGTTCATTTCCCCCCTCAAAATATAGTCCGGCCCCCTACACGGTCTAAGGGACAGTGGACTGGCCCCCTGCTGAAAAAGTTTGCTGACCCCTGCAATGTAAGTCATTCTTTCAGGCACAGACCCCAGCCTGATCTTCTGCTTCCCTCCCAGAAGATCCACCGTCTATGGCCTTTCTCCTTCAAAATGTTTCTGGACTTTCCATGATGATAAACAGCATGTAGTATTAACATAGCATGTTCAAGGATTCAAAGCACTTCACATCCTTTTGCTGTAAGCTTCCGTGATGACAGTTCTGCAGCATAGGTGGTATTATTCCCACTTTGCAGAGGGCAGAGCTGAGGCTGGGAGAACAGTTGCTTATCTAAGGCCACCTAGAGACTTCATGGCAGAGGTGAGATTCAAACTAAAACCTTCCTGATTTGTCAACTTAGCCTCTTAGCCCACTACACTATACCAACATCCCATTATTTCTAACATTTTTTTTCTGTGCCGGCTCCAGATTGGGGCAGCAGAAGGGCCCAAATTGGAAACCCCAACACTAAATGGGCAAGCTTCCATCCATTAGATCTGGTGCCAGTTCTATCCCATGCCAGTTATGCCCTGTTTCAGGGCCTTATGACAGCTACTTCACTGCATGTTTGGCAGCAGCAACAACAAACACCTCTGTGGTGGTCAAATGCTCTTGCCCCACTGCACCCTAAAGCCTGCTAGTAGCAAAGATCTTAGACCCAAACTGAGGTAAACCTGGGTATTATGCAAAGGGTGGGAAAGCATTATAGTAGGGGAAATTGCTGTGCAAAATATATTTATTATTTACTAAATTTATATCACGCCCTTTGTCCAGGGTGGCAAAATAGGCATGCAAAATTGCATACAAAAGTACTCAGGGGGGAAAAGCACTAAATTCCTGTTAATTTTCATGAGGGCTTATTTAATTCACAAACTCATGTGGGAATGTTGAGAAACGTTGGAAAAATGAGAGAAACCTAAATTGACAGGTGCGCCCTTCCCTACTTGGTTCTGAGACTGTTCAAAAGGCTTCCTCCTTTTAACTTTTTGCACAGCGCGTAGTGCAGAATCTTTATAGAAATAATAATACAAATACTATTCTTCAAATCCCTGCTAAGCTGTGAAGCTGGCTGGGCTGCTTCTCCCAACCTCACTGACCTCGCTGGAGTGTTGTGATCATCAGCTAGATAATTGGAGGCAAGACAGAAGAGAGAATTCAAAGAAAGCAGCTTTAAGCCTCAAGGTTAGATGGGATGATTTTGTTTTGTTTTGCCAGAACATTTCAAGCCTCACAGTTTGTTTGTATGACTTCTAATTCACACAAAAGGGAATGAGAGTGATAAGAACAAGAGACGACGGATGCCTTCTGCCAAGTGTCGACTCAAATTAGATCCTGACATTTCAGCCACAAAGGATGGTGGGCGTATAAGTGACCTGTTGCCACATACCTCTTTAAAACAATCATGATTTTGACATTCCAACAAAATCTTTGTTCCACATACATATGTCGGTATAAAGTACTTCCGAAGGATATTGCAAAATGGATTCTGCATATTGATGCACATTTCCTTCCCCATCCACAGATAGTAGCATGATGAAAATGCAAACATATTTGAAAGGGTTGGTGGGAAGAATCCTAAACTGAGAGTGAGAGAGTTAGTTGCTTGGGAAATGTATCCCTTAAAATTCCTTATATAATTACATTGCCACAGGATGACAGTGGAAGCACGCAGTAAGGATATCAGTATAAAGGTAAATGGACCCCTGACCATTAGGTCCAGTCGGGGCTGACTCTGGGGTTGCGGCACTCATCTCGCTTTATTGGCTGAGGGAGCCGGCGTACAGCTTCCAAGTTATGTAGCCAGCATGACTAAGCCGCTTCTGGCGAACCAGAGCAGCGCACGGAAACACTGTTTACCTTCCCGCTGGAGTGGTACCTATTTATCTACTTGCATTTTTGACATGCTTTCGAACTGCTAGGTTGGCAGGAGCTGGGACCAAGCAACGGGAGCTCACCCCGTCGTGGGGATTCGAACCGCTGACCTTCTGATTGGCAAGTCCTAGCCTCTATGGTTTAACCCACAGCACCACCCACATCCCTTAGGGTATCCGTACCTACCTACTAATTTTTGGATAGCCAGACTTCAGACAATGGAGAACTTCAGCCAAAATTTTAAACATGTTTGCCCATATATCATAGACAAAATGCATGACAAGTGGCATCACATGATATATTTTTAGTAGATTGTACCTCAGTCTGAAGGAAGACCCATAGACCGAGTGGTTCCTTGTGTAAATTACTGTCATTAACATTTTTTTAAAGAGCATGGGAATGCGAGAGATAGGTAATATAGTGTATGTTGACAGCTACAGAACAAGTTATGACATTTGGACTGAACTTTGCTTAAGTCTGTATTCTGAAAGTTCATCAGTAGCACAGATTGCTAATATTAGTGTTTAATTAGCAGAAAAAGAAAGAAAGAAAGAAAGACAGGCTGACTCCCCTACCCCAAAAGGGTCCCCCTTCTCCCCTTCTTTCTCCAAGAGCTTTAATATAGCAGTTACAAATTCATTTGTCACTACCGTAACTATAGAGAGGAGCAGTGACAGCAGAGGGAATTGTGAATAGCCTCCAGCTTGCAATGAGAAAATACAGCTCTGGACAAGGTTTGCAAAAGCATCAACCTTCTAGGACATGAAGCACAGAAATGATATGAATGATATCCATATTTCTATTAAACACTTGGGGTGCAGCCTACCCAATGCAAAACACTTATGAGCAGAGGCAGGTGTGCTCTTAAATCTGTCCCATTAAAACCAGTCTGACTTGGAATGCAGTCTTTAATATCCTGTTGGGAGCCAGCCAGATGGAAAGAAAGAAAGAAAGAAAGAAAGAAAGAAAGAAAGAAAGAAAGAAAGATGGTAGTTGGTGGTCAATGTTCTGTTCATTGGTGGGTTGGAAGGGTGGTAGCTGTTCCCCAGTAGGTTGAGAGATGTTGTGTTGTGAAGATGCTGTTTGTTCTTCTTTGTCTTGTTGTTGTATGTGTTGAAAGTACTCCTTCAGGTGTATAGCCAGAACAAACTTAGTTGGTGTTGGAGGAGACTCTTGAGAGTCCCATGGACTGCAAGAAGATCAAACCTCTCCATTCTTAAGGAAATCAGCCCTGAGTGCTCACTGGAAGGACAGATCCTGAAGCTGAGGCTCCAATACTTTGGCCACCTCATGAGAAGAGAAGACTCCCGGGAAAAGACCCCAATGTTGGGAAAGATGGAGGGCACAAGGAGAAGGGGATGACAGAGGACGAGATGGTTGGATAGTGTTCTCAAAGCTACCAGCATGAGTCTGACCAAACTGCGGGAGGCAGAGGAAGACAGCAGTGCCTGGTGTGCTCTGGTCCATGGGGTCACGAAGAGTCGGACACGACTAAACGACTAAACAACAACAAGGTGCTACTGGACAATTTGAAATTTTTTTTTTGACTGCATCAGACCCACACAGCTACCTACCTGAATAATAATAATAATAATAATAATAATAATAATAATAATACTATGGTGGATCTGCCATTCCATTCTGCCCTGAAACTCCTGGCTGGGGTGCTTTGGGTTGTTCTGCCCAAAACCTGTATCTTTCACTGATGTAAGAGGCGGTAAAGCACATTCAGTATAAAAACAGCTTGCATTATTTGCAAGAAACAGAAAAAAACCAGCCTTAAAACCAACTAATTAAACTGCATAGGTGGGGAAACGTACATTAACCACAACTTAAAAAGCAGGAAGCGGATCACCAATTAGCTAGGCAGCCTGTGGAGTTGATGCAGAAAGTGGACCAGCACCAAAGCACTGTTAAATGTCCAGCTGGTAAAAATGGCACAGAACAATGTGCTTCTCTCAACCCTATATTATCAAAGCCCTTTCAGCTTTGCATTCTGTCAACAAATTATTGCCTTGCAATTATCATGGCCAGGCAAATTGGTGCAAAGCTTATTGAACAAATGTGCCTGGCAAATAGAGCCAGTGTAGTTTAGTGTTAGACTTTTGACTAGGGAAGCCTAGGTTTAAGCCTTAGAAAATGACAATGATCCAGTCACCCTTTCTCAGCCTAACCTACCTCAAAGATAAAATGGGGTAACCCCACCTATGTGTACCATCCTGAGTTCCTCAGAGGAAGAGTAAGATAAAAAGGTTAGGAATAATAAATTTAAAAGTACCATGCAGCTGATGATAATTTACATTACACAATTCTCTGTGTCTCTGTCTGCTTGTCTGTCTCTCACTGAGTATAATTCAGTAGCTAATATACCCCTCCTGATCATTCCTGAAATGCTACTTTAATAGAACACTCCACATTTTTAGGTCTAATAATCAGACAAAAAAGGAGATTGTGATAAAGAGGTGAAAAGTACATCTTGTGAAACGCCGTTTAAAAGCTCCCAGAGATGAGCCCATGGAAAAGATGTCATAGAAACTCCTCACTCCGTTGTCAATTACGGTGGTAATAATAATGGGGGGGGGGGAGCCACAGAAAGCTATAGTCAGCAAATTTTCAAAATGCTAACCTGTAGAAAATGCAGTATAAACTCAATCTAATCAATAAAGCTGCAGCCTCAGAATACACATTATGTAGATTGCTTTCATTCTCTGCACTCAATGAGGAATTAAAAGGCTAGCAATACACAGGGTGTTTGGTGGGCAAAGTAATGAGAATTTTCAGCACCCTTTTTGCCTCTATTTTCCAAAAGTCGTTCATATATTCAACAAATGGAACTTTTGGAGACAATACTAAGCCAGATGGGCCAAAGGTCGGATTCAGTATAAGGCAGCTTCCTATGTTCCTACACTTCATCCTCAAGTGTCATTTCCTGCCAGAAACACCACATTTTCTGTGTCTCCTGGCCCAGTTTATTGAAAGCGGAAGCATACAGAGCTCGTGATCTAGGAACCACCCCGCACTATTTTGTTTGTTTGTCTGTTTTGTTCTTTATCATGCTGAATCCACAAATAAGAACCCTGGAAGGTAATTCTGAGCATGTCAGAGGATTGCATGCAAAACCCAAGATGGTTTTCTGTACAGTGGTACCTCAGGTTAAGTACTTAATTCGTTCCGGAGGTCCGTTCTTAACATGAAACTGTTCTTAACCTGAAGCACCACTTTACCTAATGGGGCCTCCTGCTGCCGCCGCCGCCACACGATTTCTGTTCTCATCCTGAAGCAAAGTTCTTAACCCGAGGTAATATTTCTGGGTTAGCGGGGTCTGTAACCTGAAGCGTCTGTAACCTGAAGCGTCTGTAACCCGAGGTAACCACTGTATAACCTCCTCTAATGTTTTTGCCCCCTTGCTTTCTCCCTTTCTGCTTTAGCCCAAGGGTAAAGGCTAACTGCAGGGACACGGGTGGCGCTGTGGGTTAAACCACAAAGCCTAGTGTAATGGGATAAAGGGAATACTCGTGCGTAAGCGTTTAAGCCCTCAAGGCTTTGCAATCAGTTTCTAAACTCTCCCAGTCCGCGGAGCCATGGGTGCATGACTACCTCAATCGCTGGCAGAATCCGTCAGTGGGCGCTTCCGGAATTTACGCCAACATAAGAGTTCCTTAACGGAAACTCTCCTTCTGGATTCTCTGCGTGACAGTTTCCTGGGCGGAGTAGGCGTCCCCAGCGGAGGTCCTGAGACCTCCCCCCTGTTCTCACTGGAAGTATCTTGGAGCCATTCCTCCGACTGAGTTTCTGCAGGAACACTCCCTCTCCCCCTGCTGGTTCCTTCCTCAGCATCCGAGGGTCTCCCAGCTTCCTTGAGCCCTTCCACCACCTGACTCTCTGATGGCAGTTCCCTAACATCCACCTCCCCTCCAGGACCCCCCTCACCCCCCGTTTCCCCTTCTTCTCTGGGTGGTGAGGCTGGGAACCCCCTGAAAGAATCCTCCTCATCTTCGGATGACTTGAAAACCACTCTCCACCTACTACTGTCCCTTCTTCCCGAATACTCTTCCCCATCTGATTCTTCTTCCTCTTCCTGTCCTGATTCTGGGAACCCCTCGAACTCCTCTTCCTCGTCAGTGGTGCCGAAGTGTTCCTCCCAGAACCTAGCCAAAGGCTGAGGCTTCCTTGGGAACCGGCGATGAAACGTACCTACTAAAACCTCATCCTTGACCGTTTCTGCCGGTACCCAGGTATTTTCGGACTCCGGTTCCCCTTCCCATGCCACCAAGTACTCCACCTGTTTGCCCTTCCACCGAGAGTCGAGTATTTCTGCTACATGTCTGCTGCGCTCCCTCTCTTCTACTTGCGGTGCCGCAGGAACCTCACCTTCCCGTCCCAAAATTTCCCGCCCCTCCCGGTATGGTGACAGTAATGACCTATGGAATACTGGATGCAGTTTCATGTTGTCTGGCAGCCTGAGTTTAAAGGCCACCGGATTGACCTGTTGTATAACCTCGAAGGGTCCCAGTTTTTTCGGCCTCAATTTCTTGCACCCGCCCTTGAAGGGTAACCCTTGTGTTGACAACCACACCCGGTCCACCACCCTTATGGTCTCTCCTTCCCTTCTGCTCCTATCTGCCTGCTTCTTGTATTCTTCCTTGGCCCTATCCAAATTCATCTTGAGCTGTTGATGTATGGCTTCCATTTCTTCCACAAAATGTTCCGCTGCCGGTACGCTCCATCTTTCCCCTCCTTCCCCTGGAAAGGCCCTAGGGTGACACCCGTAATTGGCCATAAATGGACTCATGCCCGTGGACACATTTTCCGCGTTATTGTAGGCGAATTCGGCCAGGGCCAATTTCTCTACCCAATCATTCTCTCTGTCATTTACATAACACCTCAGATATTGTTGCAGAATACTGTTTGCCCTTTCTGCCTGCCCATTAGTTTCTGGGTGTCTGGCGGTCGAGAAATTGACCTCTACGTGCAGTAAGCTCATGAGCTTCCTCCAGAACCTGGACGTAAATTGTTTCCCTCTGTCTAAGACCACCCTCAAGGGGGTGCCATGCAACCTAAAAATGTGTTCTATAAAACAACCTGGCTGTTTCTTCTGCCGTGACCGCATGTGAGCAAGCTATAAAGTGGCACATCTTGGTTAACAGGTCTACCACTACCATTACCGCAGTTTTCCCCTTGGATTTTGGCAAATCCGTCATAAAATCTATGGACACTGCCTCCCATGGCCTTTTGGGTGTGGGTAATGGTTCCAGCAACCCCGCCGGTGCCGCCCTCTCCCCCTTTGCCCTCTGGCAGCGGTCGCACCCCCTTACATACTCTCGTACATCTTCCCTCACCTTGGGCCACCAGAACTGCCTGGTAACTAACCACATGGTTTTGTGTTGCCCAAAGTGCCCCGCGGTGGGGCTGTCGTGCAGTTGTTTGAGTACCCTACCCCTCAATTCCCCTTCTGGTACATACAATGCCCCCTTGTAATACAACGCCCCGTTCCTTTCTTCAAAACTCCCTGTGTTCTCCCCGGCTCTCCTGAGCCCTCTGAGCTTATCTTGGGCGTATTCATCGCTCTCTGTCCTTTCTACCAGTTCTCTTTGCCCCACCAATGCTGCTCCACACACCCAGTGGTCCTCTGGGATGATATGCCTTTCTTCGGGCGCCCCTCCCCCTCCATATACTCTGGCTTTCGAGAGAGAGCGTCCGCCCTTACGTTCTCTGGCCCCGGTACATAGCGAATCTCAAAATGGAATTTGGAAAATTCCTGTGCCCATCGCACTTGTCTTTGGTTCAGGACTCGGGCCGTTCTCCAATATTCCAGGTTCTTGTGGTCCATGCACACCTGGACCTTGTGCTGCGCTCCTATTAGCAGGTGCCGCCATCGTCGAAACGCTTCATAAATGGCGAGCAGTTCCCGGTCGTACATGGTGTAGTTCCTTTCGGACTTATTCAACTTCCGCGAGAAGAAGGCACACAGTGTCCAATACTCTCGGATAGATTGATTTCCCTGTTTGCACACCATTAACTGTCTGCGTACCACGCCCTGTTCGATCTGGCTGGAAAATATCAAGTCCATCGCGATAAAGAATTTCCTCAAGTCCTTTAAGGCGTCATTATTCGATGCCATCAGGGGCCTCACCCAGTCTCTCGCCCCCCCCTCGAGGTGACCAATCACAAAAGCCACTCTCGATTCCTCATCGGCAAAGTCATCGAACTGCAGATTCAGTGCGTACTGCATCTCTGTTTTAAAGGCTTGGTAGTTCCTTGGGTCACCCCCGAATTTCTGTACCAACCCCAGTACCTTCCTTGTGATGGGGGTGGGTTTCCCCTGTGCATCCTGAGCCCTCCTTTCCTTGAGCCGCGCCGTTAGCAGTGCCAGCTGGTGTTCCAACGCTCTGTTTCTCTCCTCCAGAGTTGGTTCCGCTTCAGCTCCTCCTGCTCCTCCGGCTCCGTTTGGGTTGCTCATGATGCCTCTCCTTCGCACAAGCAGCATCAATGACTGACGGATTGCTGTAATGGGATAAAGGGGCTACTCGTGCGTAAGGGACGCCTACTCCGCGCAGGAAACTGTCACACAGAGAATCCTTGAGCCCTTCCACCACCTGACTCTCCGATGGCAGTTCCCTGACACCTAGGATTTGCCAATCAGAAGGTCAGTGGTTCGAATCCCCGTGACAGGGTGAGCTCCCATTGCTCAGTCCCTGCTCCTGCCAACCTAGCAGTTCAAAAGCACGTCAAAGTGCAAATAGATAAATAGGTACCGCTCCGGCAGGAAGGTAAACGGCGTTTCCGTGCACTGTGCTGGCCACATGACCCGGAAGCTGTACGTCTGCTCCCTCGGCCAATAAAGCGAGATGAGCGTCGCACCCCCAGAGTCGGTCACGACTAGACCTAATGGTCAGGGGTCCCTTTTCCTTTAAAGGCTAACTTCAGGGGCTGGAGTGGGCCTGATCCCCATTTCAAGCCAGACCCAGACTTGAATTAGGTTGGACATGTGCCTGACTTCATAGCAAACACTCTTCTTTTCATAGGGATCCTATCTTGAAGGTCTTTCTGGTCTTAGTCCAATTTAAAGAACCCTATCTTTATATCAAGAACCCTAAGAAGGGAGAAGAGAAGATGCTCTGAAGTTGCCTATCAGCAGGTAGAAGCACCTGGTCAGCAGACTGAGCAGGAACACAGGTTGTCAGGTCATAATCTTCTCCACTATGACCCTCTTCATTGAACTTCTTCAGCATCACTATAGGAAACTATAATTCCCACACATCCTGGCAAGAAATGGCAGCTGAAAACATATTTGAGAGCAGGCATACATTGCAGCTGAGACTGGGGATCAGGGAGAAATTTGATTCAGCTTGCATTTAAAGCTGAGCCTGCCTAATGCACAATATCTAAAACAATATGCAAATTGAAACACAGCCATCCTTCAAAATTTACAGCTCTCTGAATTTTGCAATGCAGTCTTTCAGCCGAATAATTGTGCACAAAAGCAGTGATCCATGCGACGGTCACCTCCAGGCTTGACTACTGTAATTCGCTCTACGCGGGGCTGCCCTTGAAGCTGTCCCAGAAACTCCAGCGGGTGCAGAATGCTGCAGCAAGGCTCCTCATGGGTCTCTGCCATGGGAGCATATTCACCCAGTGCTTTTCAAGTTGCACTGGCTCCCGGTGGAGTACAGGGTCAAATTTAAGGTGCTGCTTTTGACCTTTAAAGCTCTTCATGGCCTAGGACCCTCGTACCTTTGGGACCGCCTCTCCCAGTATGCCCCACAGAGAGCCTCAAGGTCCATAAATAGCAACACCCTAGTGGTCCCGGGCCCTAAGGAAGTTAGATTAGCTTCAACCAGAGCCAGGGTCTTTTCAACTCTGGCTCCGGCCTGGTGGAACGCTCTGCCTCATGAGACCAGGGCCCTGCAGGATCTGATTTCTTTCCGCAGGGCCTGTAAGACAGAGTTGTTCCGCCTGGCCTTTGGCTTGGAGCCAATTTGATTCCCTCCCTCCCTCTCCTTTTTCTTTTCCTTCTCCTCCTGCGATGAGGCTACATTTTAATATTTTAATGTTGTATTTTAATGTTGTTTTTAAGTTGTAATCATTCAACTTGTTTTTATTATTGCTTGTAAGCCACTCTGAGCCCAGCCTTGGCTGGGGAGGGCGGGGTATAAATAAAAATTATATATATATACCAAAGGAAATTGCTTTGCATGTAAATGCATAGATTAATGAAAAGAACATACAAATTGCTTTGTGTCTATCAGGCAAAATTACATGCAAAAATGCATATATTAGGATAAATTCTGCCACCGCCTCCTCAACCACTCATGGTAGCCTCTGCGGGGAAGCCATGGTCTGAGGTGATGGAAAGCAGCCTGGGGAGCCCTGTCCAGAGCCCTGTCCAGGCAGGCAGCCACAAGATCCCACAGCCAGAGGTGCGCCCTTCTCTCTGACCTGCTGCTCCTCCCAGCTGTTCCCAGCCTGTTGCCTGAGGCCACTGCTTCAGCCAGGTTAATGGTTGGGCCGGCCCTGCCTCTCATTTCCAAAATGTGCAGCCATCCCTGGTATCTGAATTTAAAATGCAAAAATGTTTAGAACAGCCCCAAACAAAACTGAACTGTGGACAATATTGAGAAATGCAATGCCAGGTACCACAAAGGATCTATGCCAAAAACTTCTCTGGCGGGGGTGGGAGGGGGAAGGCAGGCTGCCAAAATGAATGGAAAGATCAGTTTTATTCCCTTCACAGGCTTATTCACCAAGAGTCTTGCAAATTAAACTAAGAGAATTTAGTACAGCTCTAATAATGAGGTACCACATTTTTTTTCTGCAAGGGTGATTTATTGCTTAATTAGGAAAATTGTCCTTAGGCTCTGCAACAATAGATCAACCATTAAGAGACGACATTGTTCAAAGCTACTGAGCCCATTATGTGAAAACCTGATGTGTGTGCTGTAGAAAAATCCATTCTTGCCTTGCGTTGGGGTTGTTATGCGTTAGACAGCTAAACAAGGTTTCAGTGTCTAACTACTAAAATAACCATCATTCTAATGAGAAAGAAGGTTAAGTGTGTGTGTGGGTGTGTGGGTGTGGGTGTGTGGTGGTGACTCTATTTCCTGCATTGACACATTGTGGAATGCAATTGTGGAATGCCTGTACACCAGGACACACTGCACTCCTATAATGGTTGGACATGGCATAAACTCAGCCCTTCCATGCTGTGACTCCAGCATCTGAAACAGGTAGCATATTTTGACCCCACTCCTTCACTTAGAGCCAGATAGCAGCTAATGGTTTTAGTGCCATACAACTCAATAGGAAAGAGGGGGCATTAAAGAGGGACCCTTCTTGATTGGTGTTGTCACATCCTTGGATTTTGTTCATATAAATAAATAAATAAATAAATAAATAAATAAATAAATAAACAAACCCCACCCATCTGGCTGGGTTTCCCCACCCATTCTGGGTGCCTCCCAACAGATTAAAACCAGAATAAAACATCAAACATTAAAAACTTCCCTAAACAGGATTGCCTTCAGATGTCTTCTAAAAGTCAGATAGTTGTTTATTTCTTTTATGGGAGGGCAGTCCACAGGGCGGGCACCACCACCGAGAAGGCTGTCTGCCTGGTTCCCTGTAACCTCACATCTCACAGTGAGGAACCACTAGAAGACCCTTGGAGCTGGAGCTCAGTGTCCAGGCTGAACGATGAGGGCGGAGATGCTTACATAAGTGATTTCTTAACTGTGTTTGGAAGCGGACATGTGTCTAAGGACGACAGCCCAGGAAATGTTGTCCCCCCCAAGAACATTAGCTCTAAGAGCCCCTCCAGATTACCTATTTATTAGGGTTGTGCACAGTCCCCATCCCCCAATCCACCCCATGGCCCCAATTTGGGCGACATCTGGGTGATCAGCCCCGAGTCACCTTGGAGACCATACATAGATCATTTTATTTGTATGCCTGCCTGTACCAGCTACCTGCCCCTGCCTCAGGGCCTGTTCCTGCCTAGGGTCTCCTTCAGCCTCCACCTTCTCTTCAAGCCCGACATGGCTCACTTTCTCCTTCTTGTTGTTATTTGGCATGGCTGGCTGGATGGTTGGCTAGGGGCCCGCCAGGCCAGAAAGTCACAGCCTCCCACAGCAGGGATGATGGAAGGCCATGCAGTGGGGGCCATGCATTCAGTATCAACATGAAAGGGCCTTAAATACATAGAGGCTTCTCTATGGAGTGGAAAACCCCAAGAAGCCCTTTGGTATGTGCTTCTAATGTCTCTTCTCACTGAGGCCAATATTGCGCCTGTAGAGGTATGGTGGCACATGCATTGGTGATAGGGTTAATTCAGCATGTGATGGGGTAGTGTTGAAAGAGGCAGTCTTATTGCCCCCTTATTGCCTTCTCTAAATAGACGTTGGGATGCAGGTAGCGCTGTGGTGTAAACACCTGAGCCTAGGGCTTGCCGATCAAAAGGTTGGCGGTTCAAATCCCCGTGACGGAGTGAGCTCCTGTTGTTCGGTCCCAGCTCCTGCCAACCTAGCAGTTCTGAATAGACACAGTTAGGATTGCATTGTTATTCATGTCCTGGGACCCCTCAGGGAATACACATGTCTGAGCTGCAATGGAGTCAGATGAAGAAATAATGCCGTTGCTACAAAGACAAATGAAGCCAATTATTGATCCACACAGGCTCTGAAGCACGTTACATCATGATGCTATCTAGTGTGCCGCAGTCCTGATGGCTATAAATGGCTTATTTCTTGCAGGTGGTCAGCAAACTCTGTAATTTATCGATAGAACGCTAGTGCTTAGGGGACCCCAGAGATTTTTTTCTTTTTAGCCTGGATTTTTCCCAAAATTGATTTTGTATTGTGACTAGCCAAGTTGTTACCTGTTGGGCAAACAAGCAAACAAAGAACACCACTAGAGAGGAAAATGAGAATGCACACAATCACACTGCAGTGCAATATCTAACGTGGAAGTCAAGAGCCTATGATATATCTCAGCTGGGGAATTAAAAAATGACAAATGAAAACCTGTCTTGCCCTTCCAGTTATGCTGCATAATCATGTGCAGATATTGTTTAGGTAATGCAACTTGTTATTGCAATCAGAGGAGAATAAGAAGCTGTTCACGAGTGAAAAAGGTGTTTACCTGTGCATACAGACAATTAAGCTGCACACTCATACAGTTATTCAGATTTAATGTTCAACAAGGATACAGTTTGGGTTCTTGTGCAGTGACAGCTAGTACCTGTGTTCAGTGTAGTGTGTGAATAAGCCTCCGAGCATAGCCTAAGTGTCTACACATGTTGAAGAGCAGAAGATCTAGGAAAACATATTTTTGTGCTATGTCATGTGATGGAGAGAAGCAGGCAGTTCAGGGTAGGGATTGAGGAATTTTTCTCTTAGGCCCAGATTTTAATGTGAACCTACCATAAAATGGGACGCGGGTGGCCTAAACCACTGAGCCTAGGGCTTGCCGATCAGAAGGTCAGCTGTTCGAATCCCCTTGGCCAGTAAAGCCAGATGAGCACCACAACCCCAGAGTCGTTTGCGACTGGACTTAACTGTCAGGAGTCCTTTACCTTTTACCATAAAATATGTGCAAACAGGCATATAATGAGATAAAGTGTACATAACATTTTTATTTTTAGATCTGCCCTTTCCTCAAGGTGGCTTGCACCTTGAGTTCTCGCCTTCCCCGTTTTATTCTCACAAAGCAACCCTGTGATGTAGGATGGGCTATGGGTGAATGACTGGCTCGAGGACATATCCTTCCACAATGCCTCTTTGTGGTTCCCTTCCCTTTCAAGCCAGCCAAATTTAGAGTTCAGTGCCCCTGCCTAGGACCAGTGATAAAGCTGCATGCTCCACTACCGGGGGCAGAGAGAAGGCGGGGGCGTGGCTGGCACCCCAGGGGGCATGGCACACACCCAGGGGTGTGGTGCGCATCCCAGGGGCGTGGTATGCCACCCGCGAGGGCATGGTGCGCTTTCTGGGGGCGTGGTGACCCCCTGGGGGTGTGGGGCACCCAGGGCACCCAGGGGGTCAGCAACGTGTGTCCGGGGCAGCCGTCGCAATGGCACCCTACCAGAATTGTGGTGCCGGGGGTGGTCCGCTCCCTCTGCACTCCCGTTCCTCCGCCAGTGCCTAGGACTGGCTCCAGTTTTGAGGGATCCTCCAGCAATAGCACCTCTGGTGTGCTCCTCTCCATAGGGGGGTTTGCCTGCTGTTGGTAGCGAACAGCTACCCACCATTTTAATTACCCACAATGCCCCTGATGTAGCATAAAATTGGACATTGTGGGTAATTAAAATGGCAAGTCCCAATGTGGGGAGGAGGCTGCACCATATTGATGTGCCATAATGCCTAGGAGTTATTGTTAATTAAACGGATGGGTGACTTGCAGACCCAACCATCAGAGATGAGGGTCCCAGGACCATCATAAATAAGCTTCCAGAGAATAGCCCTGCTTCTGTCCATCTAGCAGGTGATATGACTCAAGACAAATGTCCATTCTTTTTCAGTGACCATAGTAAGTGAAGAGAAAGAGATATTTGCTCAACAACAATACGCCTCCCACAACTATTAAGGGCCACCATAATATGTGTCAGAGCTGCCTCCAGGTCCCAGCTCACAGAGGACCAACGCTAGAGGACTCTCGCTTTGCTCCACCTCTTCCTAAATTCCTTTCTCCTCTGGGCCCTCCTGCCCATATTCTCCTACGCTGCCCTCGGATTGCTCCCCCTCGCTTTCCATCTCCTCTCCTCCCTGCGCTCCCGCTGAGTCCCTGACAATATGTTTTCTAGAATACGCCTTTTTTTTTGGAGGAACAATTCCAGTGTGGATGGGTTGTTACTAGCATTATAGCACCATGAGTCTGCCAAGCCGCTTCTTCTAGGCCGATATGATGAAAGCGTCAATATCATGACATGAGCAAATAGATGAGCATATAAGGAAGGATGATCCATCTTCCTAATATGGATAGACTCAGATATAATACCTCACTTTGGAGTTATACCGCTTGTATTTATTTTTGGTGCTATGCTGTTGCAACAAAATCTCAGCTCAACTAAGAAATGGATATCTCTATTTCTGCTGCTGCTTCTAGTGCAGGCAAGAAGGGCAACATGAGGAGATGCAGCAGGGAGGCACACACCCTTCCAACCAGCTTGATTGCTCTGATTGGAAGGGCACATGCCTGTTGCATCCTCCTGATGCCCTGCCAGCCCCATACTGCTTTGAGAAGCTGGGATGTGGGATTGGACTCACAAAGCAGCGCGGAGCTGGCAGGGGAGGTGTGAAGAGCAAAATGCACCCTTGAAGAAACTGTGCACCGGGCAATGGCCTCCCTTGCAATGCCCATGCTTTGCCTCTGCTCCTGATGGCTGTACGTTGCCCACAACTCACTTCCATAAAGCAGCATGCTCAACATGCAAGCCTGATAGGCCTTCATCTTTGTTTGGATCCTTAGCATCACATTCTCCCATACCCTTTAGGAGCGGCGAGCCATTCCTGTAGAATCCTTGCCAATAGGCTTGTCTATTTCAGTGTTGATGGAGACGTTGCTGTTAGAATTTCTGCTCTGTGATTGCAGCCATGGGATTGTTGTCTTTCACATGATGGTGTATGTTTTGACTCCACAAGGTGGGAAGTGACGGAGACAGGATGTCTGTGTGTTCCGTGAAGTGGGACTATTGTCCTTTGTTCTTTCTCTTTGCTGTCTGATGCTAGAGAGAGAGGGAGCCATGTTGCAGTGTTCCGTGTGTGTTTATATGTAAAGAAATGTAGATTAGCCAAAATGCTGAGTTGCTGAGGTCTGTTCTGCAAGCTGCAAAGACTCTGTGGATCCCTAAGTGTGTTGATGTCTGTTGGCATCGGTCGCTGTGATGTTTGGGCTGAAGAAAGCTTTTGAAGCTCCCAAATGATCGACCAGGAGGGAGAGAACATGCCAGTCGGGCATGTGTCTCTGCCAGGGTCCTACTCAAGAGTAGGACAAGCTCCTGACAGTTTCTGGCTATGGTGGAATCCAGGTAGACAAAATTGTCTACTCCCTCAAGTGTGTGGTCACCAGTGCTGATGTGTGGAGGATAACAATCACCCAAATCAAAGCATACGAATAGCACTCCTGAATCAAGCCATTGGCCCATTTAGTCCAGCATGCTCTTCTCACATTGACCAGTCAGATGCCCAAGAGAAGCTCACAAGCGGGACCTGAGCACAACAGGACTGTCCTCTCCTATGTTTCTAGCAAATGGTATCTGGAAGCATGCAGCCTCCACTGTGGAGACATAGCATAGGCACTATAGCCACCATTGTGCCAATGCCTGTAATTAATAGGAATACATAGCCCCATGCCTGTAACTGAATAAGAAAAGAAACTATGTAGCTGTATGCTATGTGTCTAGCAAATATTTGCTTGTGTTGTGCATGGAATTGCCAACTTCATAAGCTACCTGGCTGTTAAAATCAGAGTTAGTTTTAAGACTTCCAGTTCTTCTGAGTCAGGAAGTTGCTCCCCCCGCCCTTAGTTTTGGCTCTGAATGTACTCCTTCCTCTCCAATAAGCAATTTTCACTGGCAGCTTTGGAAAGCACAGATGGATGCCCAGTGCCCACAAACTAATCAGGGCACATCTGGGAAAGCCCCAAACTACATTCATAGTAATTAGCAGAGAGGCCACCACAACCCCTGTGAATCAATGTACTGATGAGGGCTTGCGGGCCTGACAATAAGCAGAGGTGCAGGAAGGTTAATAAGAAACAGTATGGGTGAACAGGTCACGTTTTGGATAAAAGTGGGGGAGCAAATAAGGAGTCTTTTGTCAATAAATGCAATGGTATTTTTTGGCAAATATACTTCCCAGACTGTCAAGTGACTCACAGCACAGACACCAAAGTACAAAGGTAGCATAGGAATCTATGCTCACATCCATTGGTACCACCAAGGCCAGAATGCTGTGGGGGAGGGGGAGAAACTAATTTGATCACATGTTCATGCCAAACTACCAAACGCACACTTCCTGAACCAATAAGCAAACCAAAATACAGCTCTCCTTTGAAATCTGTGCTTCTCAGAATTTTGCAAAGAATGCATATGAAAATGTGTACATGACTGAAAAGCGCAGGCAAAAAAATATGTTATGTGACAATAACGTACATAAATGGATTCTATTAGGGTGAAACTGCCTACAAGAATGCACCCGCTAAGCAAAATTGAACACAAATGTGACTAGTAAGGGAAATGCATGCAAAAATGAGTATCAATTTTCATGCAGCCTTCTTTTCTTCGCCAAGAAAAAGCAAATGTATGCAAAAATGGAGCAAAACAAACTGAAGATAGATACATGCTTCCCTAGATTGCTGCCATTCATGAACCCTGTTGCACAGAAAACTCAGAGAATGAGGTAGATTATCCTACGTGGCTCGAACCCTGCACATTCCACACTGTAACATTTAATTGCACATCCCACTTGCTCCCCTCTCCTCTAAACCCACTAATTTATGTGCTCAGTTATATAACAGGATCAGGATCCCAAGTGTCCATGCAGGTTATCAGCCAAGCTTGGAAGGAAGAATGATGTGAAAGATGGACAAGATATGGAAACCAGTTTCTGAGCAGCTTCTGCAAGGGCAAAACTCATTATGTTCCCTGTAACCCACTAACCACCCCACATATGATCTCCTGCATATTCATTGTCTCATAGCTCAGATTTTCCCCTTGAAGAGATTCATCTGAACCTGACTTTATGGAAACTCAATAGCTGTTATTTAAGAGGACTATCCACCTTTGGTCCCCCACCCTGCACTCAGCTCTCACCTTTGGCACCTAGAAGCTGCCAGCATGCGACAGTGGCCAAACCCTGGGAAACAGCTTTGACTGGCTGGCTAAACCAGGTGAAGGTAGCCAATGGGTCTTCCCCTGCATGCAAAGACAGGCTCTGGTGGATTGAGCAGACAAGACCAATAGGAGGTCCAATGGTCAGGAAGGCGTTTTCTGCACATGCTGTAGAGGGAAATGAGTGGCAGAAGGGGCTCATCAACCTGGGAAGGCAGCCTATCTAGGAGAAGGAAAACTCTGATCATAAAGTTCTGCTTCAGGAGAATGAGAAAGGCTTCAGGAGTAAACCCTGAGAAAAAACCTGCAGAAAAAAGGCTAAGGAGTATACCCTACATGAATCCCAGGACCTCCATGAAGTTAAAAGGTAAAGGACCCCTGGACAGTTAAGTCCAGTCAAAGGTGACTATGGGGTGCAGTGTTCATCTCGTTTTCAGGCTGAGGGAGCCGGCGTTTGTCCACAGACAGCTTTCTGGGTCATGACTAAACTGCTTCTGGTGCAACGGGACATTGTAACAAGTGCCAAAGTGCATGGAAATGCTGTTTACCTTCCCGCCACAGCGGTACCTATTTGTCTACTTGCACTGGTGTGCTTTCAAACTGCTAGGTTGGCAGAAGCTGGGACAGAACAACAGGAGCTCACCACAATTGCACAGGTTCAAACCACCAACTTTCTGATCCTCAAGCCCAAGTGGCTTGGTGGTCTAGACCACAGCGCCACCTGTGTCCCCTTTACCCTTTTACCTCCATGCACACTGCCCAGGAGAGGTCACTTCAGTGCTGCAAACACAGCAAAAACAATGTGGGAGGAAGCAGTTATGAGTTACTGGTCTCTGCAGCCACAGCAGGCGCTGTGATTCTCCAGTAGATTGACTTCAACCCCAGAGGTGCACGTCATTGTCTTTTGAGACAGAAGGATGTCAACAACAATTTGCTGTTGTCGCCAGCAGGTTCCAATGTGAGTTACAGCAATTTAAAATTCAAAATTAAAAGCAGTTAAAACAGATTAGAGGCACAGGAATAGGGTGGGCCCTGAAAACACATGTCTCAGGTGTCAAATGTCAGGGTAAAGAGATGCCTCTTCAGCATTTGCCAAAAGCTGTATTGTGAAGAAGCCAGACACACCTCTGTATGATGTTTTGAACATCTTTTTTATTGCACACTGCTTTGAGACTTTCAGGAAGAGCAGTCTAAACATGTTGTCAATACATAAAGGGCATGGTATTGGCAGATAACAAATTGTGTAGGGGAGCCATTGATACACCATGCTTTTGGGAGTTGCTCCATGTCAGGAAAATGCTGTTGTGTGAAATGGCCTTTGGATTTTAACCTCCTAAGGGTATAGCCCTGCCTTTGGCCAGAGCTGTGTAAACTGTTATGCTTCCTTATGCAATAACAATAGTTAATAAAAAGTCGTTGCTTGCCAGTAAGTGTACCTGTCTCATCAGTGCAGTCTCGCCTGATTAATTAAACAAAGGTACATGTAGAAAGAAACATTCCAATGCCCCGTATTGGGCTCAAGCAGGTCCAAAAGGCTTATTGGACCCGTCATTTTCTCAAACTAAACTAGGCAGCTGGGTAAGAAGTAGAAGAACAAAGCATGTTATGGATTTTTCTCCACGTCATGCAGGCCCTACACTGGTCCATGCTCTAATGAGTATGGCAATCATTGCACTTAAATGGCTCTTTTGCTAACCACCAGGACACCATTTCAAGGTCTATTATGGAGGACTGTCAATGGGCTGATTTGCATTAAGCTACCAGTAACAGGTTTCAAAAGTGCATTTTAGCTGGAATCTTGATGCCTGCACATAGCAAATTGTCTTCCCTTGCTGAACATTAACTATACCGGAATCAGTGTGAGCTAAAAAGAAAAAGAGATATCTCCAGTCCAGGAAAACTTGGGAAAGAAATGTAGCTGCCCATAGAGTACTTTGCTACCCATAACGGTGGTGATCCTGTGCATGCTTATTCAGAGATAAGCCCCACTGTATTCAGTGGGACTTATTGCCTCCTAAGAGTCTTTAGGATGGCAGCCTCAATAAGAGATTCTCAAGTTTACCATTACAAGTTTCTCTCAAAAGGGCAGGGAGAGCAATACGAATGTTTGTCTTTGCCTTGGAATGCTTGGAGGATACATGATTCTGGAGGTAAAGGTTCAGATGACGCCTTCATGCATGGAAATATTGTGGAAGAATGGTCCTGGGGTGGTGTGAGCTAGCTCCATCCCTGCAGCCAATGTGCCCAGAAGATCATGTTGGATGGTTCCCTATGAACATACCAAGGTACACACATCCCTACACAACGGGGGAACTCTGGTCCAATCAATGTATGCATGTGTGTGTGTGTGTGTATGTGAACTCTCTTCAAGCCATACCACTTAAGATAGTGGCTTGGGACACAAATACCTGAACAAGCACCTACTCTCATATCAACCTGCCCATCTTTCATTGGGTATAAGTAGCCTTGCATGCCTTGCACAGCAGAGTGCACAGTTGACACTAACAGATAGGGGAAAATACACTTTGTCATTTCCCACCAAACTCTCAAGCTCCACCCTCTCTCATTCTCTTGCGTGAAGCAGCCATGAGAAACTAGCTCCCATATACACATGCATCTCAATGATGTAAGTGTCTGTACATGGACACCACACTGCAATGACTCAACAACCATTGGAAAAAAATCAAGGACAAGACGTGTAACATTGTGGAAGAACTGTCTTATGAATGACATTAAACAAATGAATAATATAGCATATTTATGAGCACTTGCAAGTATGTCAGAACTGGCCAAAAAGAAAAAAGAAAACCCAAGATGAACGGCAATGGTAATTAAAGGTAAAGGGACCCCTGACCATTAGGTCCAGTCGTGGCCGACTCTGGGGTTGCTGCGCTCATCTCTCTTTATTGGCCAAGGGAGCTGGCGTACAGCTTCTGGGTCATGTGGCCAGCATGACTAAGCTGCTTCTGGTGAACCAGAGCAGCACACGGAAATGCTGTTTACCTTTCCGCCGGAGCGGTACCTATTTATCTACTTGCACTTTGACGTGCTTTTGAACTGCTAGGTTGGCAGGAGCAGGGACCGAGCAACGGGAGCTCACCCTGTCACGGGGAATCGAACCACTGACCTTCTGATCGGCAAGTCCTAGGCTCTGTGGTTTAACCCACAATGCCACCTGCGTCCCATGGAATGGTAATTACAAGCTTACAATATGCAGTCATTTGAAACAGAGGCACATGAGGCCACCACCTCACACTTAAGCTAAGCAGGTTTGGGTCTGTTGAATGGCTCTGTGCTACAAATTCTAGTGGATAACAGCAAATTCAAGTGGATAACTGCAAAAGCAGTTTTGATTAATTTTTGTGTTCTTTGGGGGCAGTTGCTAGGGTAACTCAGAGATTAACTCCCCAGTCTGCTTGCAATTGACTGTAGCCATTTAAGATACCCATTTGGGGATCACTCTTTTAGCACTGAACAAAAAATGATTCACCTTTATGTTATCTCAGTGCAAATTATTTTTTTATTTGAATACTGGATAAGAGATATGACTTGAAATTCAGACTTTGCATATTTAAGGTGTAGCTACAGGAGGCAATTAAATATCCGGTGGGCTTCTTTTAAAAAAGAAAAGAAAAGAAAGAAAAATGTGTTTCGGGGGTTTTGAGTCAGATAGTCTAATCCTATCATCCCACCATTTTTCTGGTTGAAACTGCCAATCCAAAGCTGCCAGATGAGGTAGACTATATAGGGCTGGATCCAGAGAAGTATGTATAAAATTGCAATTGTGTAATTGTGCTTTCTTGCACCCCTCTGCAGACCACTATGCTCCCTCAATCCACTCAAAGGTCTGTAGCCTTATTGGAGTTCATCGATTGGGTCTGCGTTGTGCCCGGACAGGAGGAAGGAAGTCAAATGACGCCGAGGGTTGGTTCAGAGAAAGAGTTCTTTATTTCTGCTCTCCAGAACAGCAGAAAGGCACCTGCATGGCGTGTCCACAGCAAGTCCAAAGAATGAGACATTTCATGCAGTATATATATATCCTCCAGGCACCCTCTTCCTCCTTCCCCAGGACTCCAACCACGTCAGCCTATGTACGCAAGTTGACATCACATATGTTCCTGCTCCGGCACTCTTAACCATAAAAAGGATTTCCTTCCTGCACTCCTGACCACAAAAGAATATTCCTGTTCCTACTCCTATCTTGGAGCCAGAGGTCACCATCTCCAAGAACACGCTCTGGCACTGTTCCCAGACTGGGTCTGTGCGTCTTTTGTGGTGAGGATATAAGATAAGGCACAGACGCGTCTGTGTCTATTCTACTGGTAGAGTCAAGGCCAGCCTTGCCGTCACAAACTGATAAAGGAGAGAGCTGTGTTCTTGTTAGGCATTTGCTCAACGGCTCAAGTTTATGTATTTTAGCTAAGGAAAAATAGGCATTTTGGTGCAGTTTAAAACTTCCTGCACAGTCAGTTTTGGGTTTGGGAAACCCATTCCTTCAGGTCTAGGGACCCTCTAGAATAGTATGGCTTGGGCTATTACTTTTGGTGCAGAGGATGTCTCCCTGCACTGTGGTCCAAATTCAAGTCTGTTACTATTTCGTGAATGTTTAAGTAGAGATGCTGAAGAGCATCATAAAATCTTGGCCTATCAGCCCATTAACACTTCAGAAACTGTGTAGTCAAAAAGCTGCTGGTACAGGAATGATGGAAGAGGTTTTCTCCCCTTATCTGGGGAAATTGCATAAAGGTTGCAGAGGTCTAGTTGAAGGTGATTAAAATGATTAGGCACAAGGGGAGAAAGTCAGTTGTTACCAATGTTATTCTTCAGGTTTATGCTAAAGATCATGTCAAAATACCTTCCTATCGATTCACTGGCAATATGTTGTTGACTGTACAGATCTCAGCAGATATAAAATAAAGCTCTGCTACAAATCCCATCACTTAAGGAATGGCTAATGAATTGTGGAGTACTGCCAAATTGGCTAAATTAAAACAATTTGTTCATACTAGACAAAACAAACATCTATCCAGAGGGAATTTGCATATCAAATTTGTTTCTGGTTTTTTTGCTTTTTGTTTTAACTAGCCTAGTTATTTTTTTAAAAGAAAACTCTAAGTCAGTATTCACACACTAATAGCATGACGGAGTGTGTGGTTTACAGGAACCAAGGTAACCCGTTTACACATGTGTCTCTCTCAAAAGGAAATGCAGTACCAACAAAAGGGGAGAAAATAGGACAAAGATTTCCATAGGCTACTTTCTTCGTAAATTTGGAAATAAGTGCTGGCATCCATCTGTCATGAGAGACAATGAAGTGTGCCTCCGGGGGTGAAGTCAAACTGTGGGAGAATCACAGCATAATTATTGTAATTTAAATAGTAATACAATATATCTCACCTTGATGGGGAAGACTGTAATCAGGTGACCTATGGACGCTCTTCAGAGCAAGCATGGATGAGCTTAGGATTGATGGACAAGGCGTCTCTCCCTCTCCCTCCTAATTATGGTTCTTTATCTTTAAACTGGACTTGGGTCAGATAATAATAATAATAATAATAATAATAATAATAATAATAATAATAATTTATTATTTATACCCCGCCCATCTGGCTGGGCTTCCCCAGCCACTCTGGGTGGCTTCCAAAAAAATACTAAAACACTGCAGTACATCAAACATTAAAAGCTTCCCTAAACAGGGCTGCCTTCAGATGTCTTCTAAAAGTCTGGTAGTTATTGTTCTCTTTGACATCTGGTGGGAGGGCGTTCCACAGGGCGGGTGCCACTACCGAGAAGGCTCTCTGCCTGGTTCCCTGTAACTTGGCTTCTCACAGTGAGGGAACCACCAGAAGGCCCTCGGTGCTGGATCTCAGTGTCCGGGTAAAACGATGGGGGTGGAGACGCTCCTTCAGATATACTGGACCGAGGCCGTTTAGGGCTTTAAATGTCAGCACCAACACTAGGTATGTTCTCTGACATCCTTTAAAAAGAGAACTGTCCTCTACAATGTAGGACACATGACCACACCTAGATTTAGCTATAGTTGGAGGCAGTTGTGTTTTCAAATTCCAGTTGCTGAAAACTGCAGGGAAGAGAGAGTGCTCTTGTGCTGAGAATCTGCTTTTGACCATCCCATAACCATCTGGCTGGCCATGGAGAACTTAATGCTGGACCAGATGGGCCATTGGCCTGATGCAGCAGGCTCATATTATGTCCTTCTGAGCAAATTGCAAAAGACCTTGGAAGAACTGCAGCTACCCTAACCACCACTTTTTTAAAATTAAAAAAAATAAATATGGGCTACTAAGGGAAGAGAGGAAGGTGTCCTGTACTGAGTCAGAACATTGGTCTATCTCAGTTGTTGCTAGACTCCCATAATCCCTGACCATTATACTAGCAGGGCCTGATGGGAGTTGTAGTCCAATGACAATTGAAGGGCATCACATTAGCTATCTCTTGTTTATCTAGCACATGGGTAGGCAAACTAAGGCCCGGGGCCGGATCCAGCCCAATCGCCCTCTCAATCCACCCCGCGGACGGTCTGGGTATCAGCGTGTTTTTACATGAGTAGAATGTGTGCTTTTATTTAAAATGCATCTCTGGGTTATTTGTGGGGCATAGGAATTCATTCATCCCCCCCCAAAAAAAAATAGTCTGGCCCCCCACAAGGTCTGAGGGACAGTGGACTGGCCCCCTGCTGAACAAGTTTGCTGACCCCTGATCTAGCACAATCATTCTTGACACTAACTGTCAGTGGCTGGCTAGGATTTCAGACAGGTGTCTCCCCTAGCCCTATCTAAAGTTGTTTGGGATTGAAGTTGGGACCTTGTGCATGCAAACCAGATGTGCTACCACTGAGCTGTGGTCCTTAATGCATTATGGACATAGCTGTCAATGTTTCCCTTTTTTAAAGGGAAATTCCCTTATTCCTCGCAAGAAAAGGGAAAAGTTGACAGCAATGGTTATGGAGACTTAGAAATATTTGGAGGTAAATTGGGGAAATTTGCCAAAGACAAGAAGAAAGGCTTACTTTTCATCTCTTCTACATCTACTCTTATAACAACCATACTGCCCCAAGAGGAAGGGATGCCGTGTGTTTGGGCAGTGGCAGAGTTGGGCTTCAGTGGTAGAAGAGGATGGTTTAAATTGTTGCGTGGAGGATGGGCACTGCCAAGAATCCCTGCACCGTTCAGCCTTTGAGACAGTTTTCCTGGGCTTCTGAGCCTAGCTTAGGAGAAGTTTGCCATATCATTAGACCTGTACATCTTGAGTTGTTCCATGGCAGAAAAATTGAGCACTGCTATTGATGTTAAAATAAGCCCCAGGTTCAAAACCACTTGCATTATGTATGAGGACCAGCTTTAAAACTCTAATAGGAAAATTCCTGGAAGGATAAGATGGAATCGTTAAGTTTGGCTCCAGGCCACAAGGAAAGAGTGACTGCTTTTCCATATTCCGCTGCATTATATTAGTACAGTGAAACGAAAGCATTCTGCAGTCATAAACAAATGAAAATAGCATAGATCAGCTATTTCCTTTCAGCTGGTGAGTTCCAACCTCACAATTTCCAGAGGACCTGTAGTTCTAGCCTAACATTTGGTTGCAGTTTGCAATAAGATTTCTAAGGGGGAGGGGAGGTGTTAGCCAACTCCTTTTGAGCCTATCGCCCAAGTCAAATCCAAAGTATTATGGACCTATGGATCTCCTGATGCTCTTGGACTCACTCCAATTCTCATTAGCCCCTGTCAGGATGGCCAATGGTTAGCGATGATGGAAGTTGGAATCCAACAGCATGTGATGGGTCACAGGTTCCCCACCCCTGTATTAAGGTAAAGGTAAATAGCAAATGACCCCTGGACAGTTAAGTCCAGTCAAAGGTGATTACTGGGTGTGGCACTCACCTCGCTTTTCAGGCCAAGGGAGCCGGCGTTTGTCCACAGACAGCTTTCTGGGTCATGTGGCCAGCTTGACTAAACCGCTTCTGCAAAACTAGCCATGTTTTTTTTTTAAAGCAGCGAGCAAAAGGGGAGCCATTTTGCCCACCTACCTTCCTATCCACCACCACCATTCCAAGCAACAGATTCTCATCTGAGGACTTCTAGCTCAAATCTAGCTCCAGAGCACAAAATGAAGAGAAGCTGCAGTCTTACTAGGTATGCATAAGAACATAAGGAAGACCCTCCTGGATCAGACCAAAGGCCTGTAAAATCTAGTTGTATTTCCACAGTGACCAATCAGATGCCTATGCGCAGACCACATGAGAACAATGACCCACTGCCACTGTTGTTGCATTGTTCAAATATGTAAACTAAGTGGAAAAAACTTTCCAGCTTTACTGAAAATCGTTCTGGCAAGAGCACAAAATCCTGCCTTTTAGTCAAAAACTTCTGGCAACCGGCCTAGAGGTCTGAAACCCAGCTAGGCTCGGTTTCCTGCCTGCCTGGTTGGTTGGCAAACTGAAACGAGCACCACAGGAAGGTACTATAGGACAAACAGCTATAATTGCCTCAGATCTAAGAACTAATCTAAATACTGCGAGGGAAGGCATTTTTAAAAAAATAAAGGAACAGGAACCCTTGTGTTGAACTGAAAGTTTTTTGGAGAGAATTTTCAGTTTGAGTTGGGTGGGGGTGAAAAGGGCTACCAAAGCTGGGGGCAATTTTCCATGGTGAATTTGTCCGAGGATTAATGGGATTCAGGAAGGGGGCATTTTCATTAGAGACATAATGAAAATTTCATTCACAGACATTGCCGCCACCACATTCTGTGATGAAATGTAGTTGTTTAAAAGGCGTGGATTAGGATCCCACCAATGGTAAGCCCATTCCTGCAACCCCTTTATAGAATTAATCACCTTGAAATATTGTCTAACCCTGCTCCATTGTCTAACACGCCCCCCTCCATTTTTAACCTGCAAATGGGATAGTGAAAGGAGGGGTGGGAGAAGTCATTTTCATTCAGCACTATATATTAGAAAAACAAAACAAAAGAGCAACACTAGGGGTGCCAGTCACTGTGACTGGAATGAAAATAAATTTTTAATACCACAAACAGGACAACCTATGCTCATTTTTTAAAAAAACAAAAAACAAATAACCCTGATCATTTAAATCAGGGGTGAGGAACCACACCCACAACCCAGTCACACACTGCACTGTCACAGTGTTGCTTAGCAACCAGGCAGTGTGGCGAAATCTCTTTCAGTGAGGTAGAATGTGCTCTGATTGGCTGTGTATTTCTGATAGAGTTTTTCTTCTGCAAGTTTAGGTGAATGCCTCCCTTCTCTATACAAGGCCTGATCTAAGAAAGACAAAACCTCTCTGTCCCTTTCTCCACCAATTATACCCTGGTTTTGTTCAGTTTGCTCAGTAAAGTGCTATCAGGACTTTTCTTTCTGGACTCCATGTGCCTTGTCTAAGAGACTTAGCTAGCATGAGCTATGATCTACAAAATCCCCCCTGTCATTTTCAATACACTGTCATTTTCAACCTCAGCTTTGGGAAGCAAAGCCTTTCTTTATTTCTCAGGGTTGCATCAAAGAGACAGGAAGCTTACCTGAACACTGAACAATCTGCATGATGTGGTTTTTAACACGTACAACAATATGGTGGCTTCCATCCCCTGCACCCCCACATTTTTTTGGCTTTAACTGTGGATTTATGTTCTTTGTACTTGGATCCCATCCACACCATTTCAGTAGAGAAACAGGCCCTGCCTTACGCTGCGTGAGGCCAGCCTAGATGAACTCCCATAATAAGCTCACATGCCAGGCAAGCTGTTCTTTCTCCTTTCCTCCTTCTGTGATTAAGAAATGAATATGGACATTCTGGCTGCATAATGCAAGAAGCTGAGAAGGAGATAAATGTCTTTGGCAACACCAGTCCACTTAGGGGGCACAAGTGCATTTATGTCTCATTGACTCCAATGTGAAAGGTCTGAGCACAGGTTCTGTTTTCTTTCCCATTGAAATAAGTGGGAATTTAAGTCTGCAATTCCACACACACATCTCTGGAAGAAAGCCCTATTGATCTCAATGGGACTGGTTCCTCAGTAGACATGCATAGAATAAAAACCTCGAATTAGCATCCTATATCCTTTTAAATGTGTTTTGGGGGGGGTCATTGGTTTGCTTTGCTTTTGTTCTTGTTTTCAGAATGGGCTTTGTGTTTCTATCTTGCATTCTTATGCTGTGGATTGCCCTGAGATCTTCAGATAAAGGGTGATATACGGATTTAATACATAATAAAATAAAATAAAAGGTGCTTAACTTTGGATGGCTCATGCCTACATCTTTTAAAGGAAAAACAATATCCTATTATGTCATGAAAAATTACACAGTTGTACAAAGCCTGTTTCTTTATTTTCATGAATAATGTATATCTGCCACCCCACAGGCTGGCATTGCAAATTTGGACCATTTAATCTGGAAAAGTGAATATTCATTTATAGTCCACCTTACTTCCTCAAATAAGGTCAAGGTGGTGTAACTGGTTCTCCACCACCTCATTTAATCCCTACAACATCCCTGTGAGGTAGGTAAGGCTGAGAGGCAGTAAGTGGCCCAAGAGAACCCAGTGAACTTCATGGTTGAATGGGGATTTGAACCCTGGTTTCCCAGGTCCTAGTCCGATGGTCTAACCACTGCACCACACTGACTCTCACTGCAATCGCTGCAAGTGGATCCAAGTCATTACCGCACACATCTCACAAAGCAAAGAGACCTGGAACAATACATATTCTTATGGAACTGGGCTTCTATGCTACATGCACCATTAGCAGAAATTCAGTGTGTGGAAGTAAAAGCCAACATATATCTGATTATATCACTGTCTCCTTCTTGTTCAGACATCCAAATGCAAATTCCACAGCAATGAATATGCTCCCCTTTCTTTAGGAAAATCAATATTCCTGGAATCCCTAAATAGGACAGTTGCCCCCACCTCTTTTGAACCAAACTGGCTGCACTGTGAGTTTGTAAGAAGTTAGTTACACATATTATATGAGTTCTATGGATAAGTAGGTACTTACTGACAATTCGGTGATGATTTTCTGAATCTCCTTATAGCCATACTTTTCTGCAATACATGCTGGGGTTTCTCTGTACTTATTGGCTATCCCGCAAGCCCGAATTGCGTCAGGACATTGGAGAAGAAAAGCAGTAAGCTTCTTTAATCCAAATTTAGCTGCACAGTGGAGAAGAGTAGGAAGCTCTTCCAAATGTGAGTCTGCATTGGGTGAAAAAGCATGCATAAACAACACTTAAAAAAAATTTGTTTTACGTCTATAGTTCATATTGCAAATTTGAGAGTATGGGGAAGGTCATTCACAAATGAAGGAGTCATGTGGTATGGTAGACAATGGACTTGGGAGACCCACATTCAAATGCCTGATAAGACATGAAGTTATGTGGGTGACGTTGGCCCTGCCTCACACAGCTGTTGTAAGGGTAACTTGGGGGAAATCTCATGCTCTTTGGAGAAAAATGTGATAAATGAAGAATAAAAAAAGCTATGGTTCAGGGGTCGGCAAACTAAGGCCTGTGGGCCGGATCAGGCCCAATTGCCTTCAGGATCCGGCCTGTGGATGGTCCGTAGATCAGCGTCGAGATTTTGCGCCATTCAATTTCTCCCCCTCTCGCTCACCCCCCCTCCTCCTGGCTTCTCACCGCTGTTAAGTTGTGGGTGAACATATCAGATGACACAGCGATTCTTCAGACAGCTCTTGTTTATTCACAGGCTAGAACAGAACTGAACTGAAGGGTTCAGCCAACCTGCTTATATAGTGCTCAACTACAAAGCAACAGTAACAACTTTCTGTAACTATCCAATCCCTGAACGTCACTTTCAGTTCCTTACTTGCATATGTGGACCTGAGTGAAAACTATCTACAGCATCCCCCTGCTGGCCCAGGGTGAGAACTTCAGTACATAACACCCGCCCAGCCTTGAGGAGGAAGGGGGCTGGGCTGAGCTGGCTCTCAGCCTCTCTCCAGAGCCAGCCCTTTCACACCACTCATATTCCCTCTGCCACCGCCACCGCCCTGGTGCTCCTGGGGGCCAGAGAGCGGAGGGGACGAGCTCGCTCTGCCTACCCACGAGAAGCAGCAGCGGTGGTGGCGGTGGCAGCCCCAGGGAAGGTAGGCTGGGGGTGGGGGTGGGGAGGAGGACTACTTGCCCCCCTCACCTCTTCTTCCAGCTCCCCGCCCCCCCCCCAGTGCCACTTCTTCAGCCCACCACAAGGTCTGAGGGACAGTGGACTGGCCTGCTGCTAAAAAATTTTGCCAATCCCTGCGTGTGGTTCAATCAGAACTTTCTAAATTGCCCTCTGTTTCCAGATTAACTATCCTCTCTAGCTACCATCTCTGGGTGTTCATCCTTGAAATGCAAGTCAAAAGCACATAGACTCTACAGTGGTACCTCGGGTTACAGACGCTTCAAGTTACAGAAGCTTCAGGTTACAGACTTCGCTAACCTAGAAATAGTACCTTGGGTTAAGAACTTTGCTTCAGGATGAGAACAGAAATTGTGCGGCGGCAGTGGGAGGCCCCATTAGCTAAAGTGGTGCTTCAGGTTAAGAACAGTTTCAGGTTAAGAACAGACCTCCAGAACGAATTAAGTTCTTAACCCGAGGTACCACTGTATACTGTAAAAGGATAGGGATGGTGGTGCATGCTCAGGTAGAGGATATCTTAAAAGCTAATATGGCTGATAAACAATGTGGATTCCTTCATTTTTAAAATGGAGAAAAGAAGTTCTACAATGTAAGCAGGCTATGGATATTTGTTCTCCATGAGTTTTAAGTGCACATTTCCCCTTTGTTGCCTAGTTAAACACAACATTTCTAGAGGGGATACACTGTAATAATCGGGCATATAATAGCTTCGTTCCATGGCACAGAATTACAACTGCAGCTAAAATGTGTGAAGAATATTGGTTTGCTAAGCATCCAGATTATTTAGGGCTGTAATAGTCGCTGAGCATTTGGGGATGAGGTTGTTAAGCACGGCTGCAAAATAGCAGGTCAAGAGCTCAAAGTATCCCTTTTATTTTGTGCCTGGGATGCTTGTGAAGAAGGTAAACTGAAATCAATTGATTGTTACATAGCACTTAATTGTTAACACCTGGAGCAGTGTCAATGGGGAGGGGGGAAGACAGAGTTCTTGCTCAGCATCATTAGGAAGACACATTTTTAAAGACAAGGGATAATTGCACAAAACAATCCACAATAGCATGGGTAGATTTCAGGGTGAAGGCAGTGAGGAATGATAACCTGTGTTTTGTTCATAAAACATCTAAGTTACCTTCCCTACCCTAATCGAATGCCCGACATGACACGCAATGCAATAAAAGAGCCACACCCAAATGTTCAGTTTAGGAACATAGGTAAAAGGTAAAGGGACCCCTGACCATTAGGTCCAGTCGTAACCGACTCTGGGGTTGCGGCGCTCATCTCGCTTTATTGGCCGAGGGAGCTGGCATACTGCTTCTGGGTCATGTGGCCAGCATGACTAAGCCACTTCTGGCGAACCAGAGCAGCGCATGGAAACACCGTTTACCTTCCCGCTGGAGCGGTACCTATTTATCTACTTGCACTTTGACGTGCTTTTGAACTGCTAGGTTGGCAGGAGCAGGGACCGAGCAACAGGAGCTCACCCCATCGCGGGAATTTGAACCGCTGACCTTCTGATCGGCAAGCCCTAGGCTCTGTGGTTTAACCCACAGCGCCACCTGCTGCCTTAAATTGAGTCAGGCCTTTGGTCCATCAAGTTCAGTATGGCCTACACTGACTGGCAGCAGCTCTCCAAGGTTTCAAGCACGAGTCTCTCTCAGACCTACCTCAAGACATCATGGATTAAAACTGAGCCCTCAAGCATACACCCCTAGGGATGGAAGTGATTCTCCCACTTTCTCATTTTTCAGTTTTCCACGTTTCTGTAGCAATTAGCTATTTTATTTTATTTTTTAAAAAAACTCCTCATAAAATTTCAGCAGCATGTTATTGTGAATTTTTCCTATTAAACATATTTTTGTATGCAACTTTGACTGATGTACAGATTCCCCCCCACCCCCGCAAGCAGTTTTCCCTAATGTGATGCATTTTTGTTTGCTGTTTTCACTGAAACATTCATTTAAATGCACATTCCCCCCCCCCCCATAGGTGTGCATTTTGCAAACGTCATTTCGCTGGAGAACTGCATTGTAAAATTTCGAAATGTGAGAATTTCAAGGGATGCCTATGTTTCAGTTGTTTCCCCTTGGGATAGGGACTTGTTTTCTCATTCTTCGTTAAGTGTCGTGGTCACACAGGTACTATATAAACAACAAGAAGAACCTCCAGTTAAATGGATCTCAGAGAGCTGATGTTGAAAAACACCACCAACGAAAAGTAGGCTAGATCAGGCTTCCTCAACTTCGGCCCTCCAGATGTTTTGAGACTACAATTCCCATTATCCCTGACCACTGGTCCTGCTAGCTAGGGATTATGGGAGTTGTAGGCCAAAAACATTTGGAGGTCTGAGGTTGAGGAAGCCTGGGCTAGAAGGACCAATGAACTGGCTCAATAGAAGACAGTGTCATATGTAAGTCTTTTATCAGAATATTACAGTCCTCTTTTGCACTTGTATCCTACTACAGTGGTACCTCGGGTTAAGTACTTAATTTGTTCCAGAGGTCCGTTCTTAACCTGAAACTGTTCTTAACCTGAAGCACCACTTTAGCTAATGGGGCCTCCTGCTGCTGCCGCACTGCCGGAGCACGATTTCTGTTCTCATCCTGAAGCAAAGTTCTTAACCTGAAGCACTATTTCTGGATTAGCGGAGTCTGTAACCTGAAGCGTATGTAACCTGAGGTACCACTGTATTTCAAACTTAATTTGAATACATTTTTAGAGTGCAGTAGATTAAGCAACCTTCACTATAGAAGGCATTTGACCTCCATGTGTTGTTAGACTCCAGCTCCCACAAATCCCAAGTAACATGGCCAATGGTCAGGGATGATGGGAACTGTAGTCCAACAAAATCTGGAGGACCACAGGTTTAGATGATATCAGGATGAACCAAGTTGGGGATTTACAGCACATTCCCATGCATGTCTACTCAGTCCAACTGAGTTCATCCAGGCTTACGTCCAGATAGGTTCATATGGGATTGCAACTGATATTCTTTTATTATCCGCATTTCTCTAAAAAAAACAATAAAAAACACCTGCCCCTTAACTCCCCCACTCTAAGTGTTTCAAACAAAAAAACAGCATTTCATGTAGGAAACGCTAGGAAGCAATATAGTTTGAGCTATTATCTCTAACACGTTTCCTATGTAGAAGAATCTTGCATAATTATATGCAATTAGACCTAACTTTGACGTTTGCCTTCTAGAAAGAAACACCCACAACCCACATATCTCCTCTGTGACGTATGTCCTATGGCACAGAAAGTTTGCTGTGCATGCATCATTGCAGCAGTTGATCAGCAGCATCAACTCAGGAGTCAGGCAGTCTTTGCTAAGCACAAGGGAAGGGGAAACAGGGCCGGGCCAGACGACCAAACAGCATTGTCAAATGCTGTATTATTCATTATCTGTTCAGAGGAAGAGGGTCTATGAAGGCAGCGATGAATGCAAAACCTCCTGCTGTGCTCCATATTCCCTGGATCCGATAGCAGGGATGAGGAACATGTGGCTCTCAAGATATTGTAGGAGTACAAATCCCACCAGCACCAGCCAGCATGGCCTATGGTCAGGGATGCTGAGAGTTGTGGTTCAACAACCTCTGGAGGGTCACAGCTTCACCACCTCCCTCTGTGCTGATGGTCCTTGAGCCAGGAATTCACATGCTTCTTATGTATTATTCATGTTGTATTTGGTGGCGCTGTGGGTTAAACCACAGAACCTAGGACTTGCCGATCAGAAGGTCGGCGGTTCGAATCCCTGCGACGGGGTGAGCTCCCGTTGCTCGGTTCCTGCTCCGGCCAACCTAGCAGTTCGAAAGCACCTCAAAGTGCAAGTAGATAAATAGGTACCACTCCGGCAGGAAGGTAAACGGTGTTTCCGTGAGCTGCTCTGGTTCTCCAGAAGCGGCTTAGTCACGCTGGCCACATGACCCGGAAGCTGTATGCCGGCTCCCTCGGCAATAAAGCAAGATGAGTGCCGCAACCCCAGAGTTGGTCACGACTGGACCTAATGGTCAGGGGTCCCTTTATCTTTACCTAATCCAAAGAATTCAATCTGTTTTATTTACATGCAAATAATCTAGGCACGCCTCCCTCCAGTGAAACAAATGTCGAAGCTACTCCAAGCAGAGGAAATGAGCTTTCTTTTTGTATTAGATTGCTTGATCAGTGCACTGATATAATCCTATAATCAAGGGAACTAGGCAGGACCTGGGGCTCCAGATGCAGTTCAGTCCTTTTCTATCCATTGTTTTAACTTAGGTGCAAGTCATTGCTTAACCCTCCCATTGAAAAGTGCTTAAATCTTGTTGGGTGTTCCCTATGGCATCCTAACAGAAGGCTTCACTAGGTCACTGCAACAACAATCTTCCTCAGGCATTCAAAATGAACATGTGAAGATGGCAGGGGAGAGTTGTGCATGCAAACCCCACCTCAAGGTCCCCATCCCCACATTATAAGGTCCCTGATTGTTAGTGGATCTCCTGGATAGGGCTATTGTTGTATCCAAACGGGCAAAGTTTTTTTAATAGACTTCTCTCTCGCCTTTCAAAAGCCTCTCCCTTACAAACCCAGTGAGTGGCAAACCCACATTCATTTCAGAGATGTCCTTTATTTTCTTCATCAGTTCAAGAGCCAACACATGTGTTTTACTTATTAAGCAAAATGCACATTTTCTCGTTGTTATCTCTTACTGAATGGACAGTGCTTATTTCCCTCCCTTGTTCAGAACCCATTGTAATTACCAATAATTACTACTGTTGACCTTGTAAACCTACATCTTGAGTATCAGCAGAGAGAATCTGAATGCATGAGCAGCAATTATCTCCATAAAAACACAGTTCACCACAGCATGAGGCACTTGCATAACGCTGCAATCCTTTCGAATCCAGATGCTCTGTGTTAAGGAGCCAGCAAGGAACATCTGGAGGCGGGGTTTCAGAGAATCCAGCTATCTCTACCCTACCCCATTCTTCTGCACCTCCCTTTTAAAGAACAGAGTTACTGGGACTGCAGAAGTCTTACTCCTTGAGTCTGTTCTTAATTGCAACACTTTGCAAATGCATTTGCTGTCCTGAGTCCTCCTCAAAAAAATTCTCTGCTGCTGATTCTGAGGTTGGATTTGGAACACTGAACATTCATAGTTGGTTCTTGATGTAAAGGTAAAGGTAAAGGTACCCCTGCCCGTACGGGCCAGTCTTGACAGACTCTGGGGTTGTGCGCCCATCTCACTCAAGAGGCCAGGGGCCAGCGCTGTCCGGAGACACTTCCGGGTCACGTGGCCAGCGTGACATCGCTGCTCTGGCGAGCCAGAGCCGCACACGGAAACGCCGTTTACCTTCCCGCTGGTAAGCGGTCCCTATTTATCTACTTGCACCCGGAGATGCTTTCGAACTGCTAGGTTGGCAGGCGCTGGGACCGAGCAGCGGGAGCGCACCCCGCCGCAGGGATTCGAACCGCCGACCTTTCGATCGGCAAGTCCTAGGCGCTGAGGCTTTAACCCACAGCGCCACCTGCGTCCCGGTGCTTGATGTACATTGCATTTATTTAGTCACAGTAGAAATTGTTATGACAGGTGGGATGCATTTGGAGGAAGAACATAGGAGTGAAGAAAGCTGCCTTCTTCTGAGTCAGTGCATTGGCCCACCTACTTCAGTCGACAGTGACTAGCAGTGACTCTTCAGGGTTTCAGACAGGGACGTTCCCAATCCAGCTACGATCCCTATGTCTTCTAAAACACAGTGGCTCCAGACACTATCCATCGTGAAATTGAACCACACAACGTTTCTTACCTTTGGGACAGTTTAAAACATGGAGTACAATGGGTGCTCAAGAAGTTGGTCGGGTGTTTGCTAGGAGCACAGAATGCAAGGGTGAGGGACCCATGACCCTCCAGATCCTGCTAGAATCCAATTCCCATCATCCCTGACCACTGGCTGGGGCTGATGGGACTTGTAGCTTAACAGCATCTGGAGGACCATAGTTTCCTCATCCCTGACACAGCGTCGGGCTTAAATGAGACATGACTGTCACTCTCATTGTGACATCCAGTCATTTGTCACTTTCCAAAGACACAGGCATGCTCAGAAGATGCCTCCCCCCGATAGAATGTCTTAGCTCATTATACGTATTGATTTAGTATTGATTATGAATCCCCTGCCCATGAGAAACCACCATACATTCAACTTTTAGCTCAACCTGCAACAAAATGCCACATTGAGGAGCTCAGCCATCCAACCAGCCCTGTCCTTTTCTAGGATTCACCAATTCATTCTCCCCCTTTCCTTTTCTGTTTCCCCTCAAGAGAGCACTCCATGTCATTTGGCAACTGAGCACGTTTAGTCTTCATTGGCTTGTTTTTTATCTCTCTCCCCCCCCCCCTTCCTGGAGTCCTGCTAAGACTTTCTCTTTCTGCATGGATGCTTTGGGCTACATACAGATCAGAAAGTAAGTTCCTTATTACTTGTATCTGAATGGCCACCCTAAGAAAGGTCCTCTTTGGCAACCGAAGAGAGTAAGGAACTATATACAATACTTACCAGTCTGTCGATGATGATCCATGACTTCATTTGGAAAGGCGCTGAAATTGTGAGAAATGATTGGACTTTTCAATAAGAATGTGAGAAGATTATCCACTTTCTCAGCAGAGGAAAACTTGGAAGCCTGTGTAGTGAGGAGGAGAGAAGAGAGCAGAGTAACATGAGGGAAGGTGCACATTCATTTTATCATCCAAAAGCAATATACTGAACAAAAACAAGTTCATTTGGGGCATTTTACATCACTGAGGCTGGAAACAGTCAAAGGTTTGAGGTGGTTTGAGAAGACGGATAATTTCCTAGATGGGTTTCAGGGATTACAATGGGCAGAAGATCTCACAGAAGATCACAGTTTCAAGAAAAATGTTTCTGCTTGTGAAGGACCTTCTGGTTACTAAAGCAGCAGCTGCAATCTTCTGTGGAAGAGGTCTTCTGATGCTGAGCCACCTACGCAAGTAGACTTCTCAGCTTCTGAAGGCTGCTCAGTGTCTGAATGGGTTCCTACTTCTTTTGAATGGTTTTGCTCCTTTCAAGAACACTATGAAATCCTGCCAAGCTTGCTTCCAGAGATGACAGTGGGATAAGTGGCTGCACTCTTATTATTATTAATTAAATTTGTATACCACCCTTCATCCATAGATCTCGGGGCAGTTCACAGCAGAAAAATACAAGATAAAAAAGCAAAATACATAATGAAAATGAAAGCAGAACAATAACCCCACAAACACATTTCAAAGCGTGTAGGATATCAATCATCCCAAGGCCTGGTTGAAGAGGAATGATTACATCTGGCCCCTAAAGGTGTACAATGAAGATGCTAGCTAAATCTCTCTGGCGAGAGCATTCCACAAACAGGGAACCTCTACGGAAAAGACCCGTTTTTATGTTGCCACTCTCTGGACCTCGTATAGAGGATGCACACAACAAAAGGCCTCAGATTATGATATCCACATCCAGATAGGTTCATAGGGAGAGAGGTGATCCTTGAGGTATTACAGCCCTGAGACATTTAAACAACAACAACAACAACAACAACAACAACAACAACAACAATAATAATAATAATAATAATAATAAATTTTATTTATACCCTGCCCTCCCCAGTCAAGACCAGGCTCTAACACCAGGTATAAAACAATTGATTAAAATACAACATAAAAACAAGATTAAAATACAACATTAAAATGCAGCCTCATTTCAGTAGAAACTCAAATAAAAAACTTTTTGGGGATGAAAACGTCAGCACTCTCCACTGCAACATCTCCACCATTATCACTTTCAGCTCTGTACACCTGGATGCTGTCATTGGAGACCTGTCTCTGGATGCCTCTGCCTTGAATTGAGTGATCACCAGGGAGAGGCTCTCTTGGTAGTGGCGCCACAATTTGTACAACTCCTTCCCGTTATCTGTTGGCACGGTATGGAATTGGGTGGCATTTAGGTGCCAGGCAAAGTTGTATTTTCCAAGGGCATTTAAAACAGCTTTTAATAGTTTACTGGCTCCTGCGGTTTTATTACTGCCATTATGCTGTTGCTGTTTGGTGGTGTTTTATTGCTTGATTACGTATATTTTATTGTTTTAATCTGATGCCTTAAGAATCTAACCCAAAAGTCAGGGTAGAATTATTGCATTAAAGAAAGGAAATTACTCTAATTACACGAATTGGCTCTGAAAGGTCTGCATTGTTCTCTGTTTGCTGCCTTGAATTGTGCAAAGGCTGTGTCTCAGAGACCCTGGGCAATGTCATTTTCCAGGGTGCCTAAGATTTTATCTAGTATGGATGTCAAGTGCCAAGGAAACTAACTCTCCCAGCCTTTTTGGATCTGACAACTGCATCCTAGGTACAATGAGCCCTCAGGCATATGGTTCACAGTCCGAATTGGAGAAAATACTTGGGAAGGATTGATGCTTGACTTGTAAACTATGCTATTATAAATTGGGCATAAAAAGCTACCTTCTACCTTGTCAGGATATTTGGCAACATCGATGGCTAATACATTTTCTGCTTTAAACATTTTCTAAAATCCAAAGAAAGCTCATCTTCTGTCCCTTAATTCTGGGGTTTTAAATTATTAATGCAATAACGATTTTACGAGGTGAGTAAACTCTGGAAGTTCCATTTTGCGTTCAGTTTATGGCAATGTACTTTTTAACAGAATAATAGTGTCCTTAAAAATGCGCGGTTGAAAGGAATTTACTACTGCCCTTAACCAAGTGCTAATAATGTAATGCATCATTTTTTATTAATCCTTTTGTTATGAACGTAATGCCTTAGGCGGCAGACATGGCAGATTTGTCACAGGAAAATGAGACTGTCTGAATTACAAACACAGCTATTATTTTTGTTCTTGCTTTGCAATTACGATATAGACATGTCAAGTGTACGCAGACTGGCCACTGTGGGACAAATGATATTTCAGGTCCTTTCCTCTCTTACAATAGATTTTCTTTTCCCATTACATGACATTGGCAGAGGCAGCTTGTGCACTACAGAAGCTTTATTCTCTATTATATGGTATGGCTGAACTCCTGAAACGTAGAATAAGATATCTGGATGGCAAATCATTTGCTGGATCAAACAGCTGCATGTGATTTGATTTATTGCTTTATAAAACAATTTGCACCACTTAATATATATTTTTTAAAAACCAATCAGTTTGCATCAAAACAATACAAATGCGACAATATTCAATACAATTTGCTAAAATTAGATAAAAACAAAACACAACTGTTTCAAATAAAATTTATGAGTATAGCACACAAAAGCAGACATGGAGTAAGTTGACTGCATATGACCATTCATTGTTTTGCAAGAAGAGGATGGGACGGTGAGGTTGTTAACTAGATTTGCTGTTGTGTTTCATTGATCCCTCCCTGCCCAATCAGGGGTGCTTTGCTTATGATCTGGGTCATTCACACAGAGACAATGGCTTGAAACCGTAGTTTCATATCCCAATTAAACAAGGCTTATAGTAAATCTGCCTGGAAACAGATAGCAACTTGATGATTTACAACAGTACTGTAAATGGGGGGGGGGATATGATGATATCAATTCTGTAACATTATCAAGCCACTGTCCGGAGAAACAAAACCAAGGTTATTTTCACAAATTGCCATACCAGGCCAAGATCACACAAATTTGTGTGTTCAGACCCAGAGACCTCCCCCCTAAATAAAGTCACACTTGACTCAAATTTTTGTTTTGGTATTTGGCAGAATTTAGGCCACAACTTTATTGATTACAGAAGATGAGTGGTTGCATAGGCTCTGGTTCCACTAGCTCCCTGCACCCTTGCAGGCTGCGCTGACGCAGGGTACCAGCATAGGTCAGCCAAGGGTGAACACCTGGATAGGCGAAAAGCCAGGAACAGACTATGTTCACCTCCCAGATGCCCCCCTGGACTCAGGCATGGGCACAACCCCCTCTTGGGGGTTGACCAAACCAGATGAGTCCCTGGATTCCTTTAACAGAATACCCTTCACATAGGGATGGCGAGACCGTTCTCCCATCCCTATCACCTGAACCAGTGCCTATCCGGAACCTTACAAGTTGTGATGATTTGCTACGTGGCAGGTGAAACCCAAATGGCAACCGCCAACCAGCCAAGTGGGGAAATTCCTGCCGTGCCCATGTCCCAATGACAGATGACACATGATGGCATAGCAAGGTCAATCACAAAATGCCCTAAAAGTAGGGAGAGGTGGGTGGGTGTTCCAAATGCACAAGCTGAAAGAGAAGCTCTGGGTCACATGCATGGGTATATATAGGTCCCTTGTATATAGGTCCCTCAATCCGTTTAGACTGCACCCCATTGGCCAGATTGAACCCAACATCGAGGGACCTACCAATTGGGTGTTGTGGCTGACCAATCTTACCCACCCACAATGCAGGTGGTCAGTCTCCAGGTCTCACCGCAACACGTGCCCTCTTTTAGGGACATGATTTAACAAACTGCAACAGACCGAGTGATCAAAAGATGAACAGATACTGAACAGCAAACTACATTCCCATGCACAGCACATTACAGTAGTCTTACTGTGTAGCTGTCCACATATGGACCACCATGGAAAGGTTACCCCTATGCAAGAATGGACTTAGTTGGCACAGCAACTTAAGTTGGTAATAGGTTACTTAAGCCTCTAGTAATGGCAATGGATCTAGGAGCACCCCCAAACTATGACCTGCTCCTTCAGTGCAATCCTGTCAGGAGCTGGTACACATCATATATATGCATTGCAAGTGAATGTTTTTCACTGAAAACATATTAATTAGTTGGACTTGGCCAATCTATCAGTCGTAGATTTCAGATGGGAATTCTGTGACACTGGAACTGCCTGCTAAGGATGAACTTTCAGTTGTGACCATTTTGGTATAAGGCACATTTCCCCAGTCTGGTTTCCCACAGATATTTTAGAGTGTGATTCCCATCAATTCCACCCAGCACAGCTGACTCAAAAATGATAGCAATTGTAGTCCAAAACATCTGGAGGGCACCAGGTTGGATAAGGCTGGTATGAACATTTCCTTATGCACTGACTAAGAATGACATAAAGATTTTCAAGAAAACTAACAAGCACATCAAATCCATGCACCCAGATTCTCCTCAACTAGACAAGCAGAGCATTTTAAAAAAAGAATGACACTCTTATCCATCTTTCCATATCAGAGTCCTTGAAGTGTACATGTATTTGGAAAATCATGTCACAATATTATATGTCTAATGACGTTAAACATGTTTATTTTAGAAGGTCAGAAACGGTAGACAATTTAGTGAGCCAGCAAAAAAAGGGAACGTTTTAAGATGCCAAATGTATCTGATCCACAGCAAAAAAATAAATAAATAAAACAAAGCATGTTCCAAAGTTGGTCAGAGCATAATGGGAAGATGGTGAAAAGTGATGAATTAGCTGTACACGAGGTAAATGCTGGTGGAAGAAAGAAGTGCTGCCTGCTTGGCATTCATAAGCCATGCGGGCACTGAAGTATGACTCTGCTGATCCCTGCTAGTTCAGATGGCAGATTTGGGACTAGCAGGATCAGTGTGGGCAGCATAGTCCTAAGTCTGAACTGCAGGTAAAGCCTCCTGTGCCATTCAGTAAGCTCATACTGGCAGTATTTCTCTGCCTACAATGCTGCCTGGACAAGCCACAAGTTGGCTTTTCTCCAGTAGGACTATGGGCAAAAAGACAACAGAGTCAACATTATGAAAGCAGCCGAGCGACCCTGATGCTCTCCAGAAATCTGATGTTAGACTGCTATTTTATTTTAAGGAAATGATGCTCCACTCCTCTTTATCATGATCTTTCATGACATGAGAAACTACTACACAGTGATTCATTCTACATTCTCCAAAGTGTAGTCAGCAAATTTTGCACATAGTGCCACTTGAAGCACTGATAACGCCAGCCTTGGTATGGGAAAGAAAGTTAGCATCCAGTTGTTTATCAGTAGGGGGAGAAGTGAGGCATCAGGGAAGTCAGCACAGTGCAAATGCATCAGCAGGAGCACCACATTGGCTCTGCCAGTGTGTTTGCACTTCACTGACTGCACTGCCTTCTCAAGCACCCCCTTTCCCTCCCAGTAAGCAACAGTGACCCATCTGCTGAGAAGCTAGCATAGCAGCTCCACACCATTCAGAGAGCCACTTGTGATCCACTGACCACAGGGATATCAAAGAGCTTTGGGATTGTGGATACTCTTTTTTTCTAAGCTTCAAGAATTGGCCCTTTTCAACAGCTTGGGTGGTACCTGTGCTTTAGCTTCATGACTCTGGATTATCAGGTGCAACAACAACAACAAAGATCACCACATAGATGGGCACATTGGGTATAGCAGAGGCTGCCAACATCTTGCCCTCCAGAAGCTGTTAAATGCATTTTTTATATCCAACCTTTTGGTCCAGAGCTCCGCAAAGCAGTGAACATATTAATACAAAATAAATAGACAATAAAGGTACAAAAAATATAATCAATCAGTCAAAACATTATTTATTTATTAAATCTGCATACTGCCTTCATCTGCAGGTCTCAGATTGGTTTGCAACATAAAATTACAATATAAAAAACCACACACACACAAAAACAGTAAAAAAATAAGAACAAAAACAAACCAATAATCCGCAAAACAAACCAATAAACCCATAGGAATCCCCAAGAAGCTGGCAAGGCAGACAAGGTCAAGTAACACATATATTTTTTTTAATAACATAAAATAGCAAAGTCACAAAATGCCAATCAATCACACTTAATATATGTTAAGAAAACCAATTAAACTTGTGGCAAGGAACAGAAAAAACTCCAATCAAGCCATCCCTATCTCTCAACCAGCTGATGCTTTGTAAACAATGTACTCAAGTGTACTTCCTCCCCTCCTGTTTCTCACTTGGAGAGACAGGTTCAACCAATAAGCTGTCCCCCAGGGACAGAACCCAGTTTACTTTCCCGTTGCAACCAACTGACAAAATACCCATTAATCACACAATATAGTGACCATAGCATGAAGAAAAGTATGGAGAATCATACAAATCTGGCACACAACACTCACATTCCTCCCACCTCTCACCCAGGACTCCAACTTCTACCTACCCCATCCAGCATGGTTAATGGTCAGGGAGGAGTCAAAGTCCAGCAACCTCTGGCAGAGATCCCATTGACCATTGCTGCCCTATAGAAAGCCATTGAGGTCTAGCTGAAAGACTTCTAGACTTGGAATAGGAAGTCAAATCCTTGCTCAGTCTAGAAAATCACTAAGTGACCTCAAGACAGTCATTTCCCCTCAGTCTAATCTGTCAAAGAGAATTGTTGCAAGAAATACAGTGGTGGCGGCAGCAAGTTGTGTGTGAAGAGAACCCAACAATTGTTGTGCTGAGCTAATGGAGAGGGAAGGAAGGATAGCAATTTAATAAATAAAACAAACAAGAAGTGTGGGTTCTACGTACACACTTTCAGAAGGATAAGCCTTATTCTTGCTGTTATGTCAAGGTTGTGATTGATTTCAGTTATTAAAGTGATTGCTTATTACAAATAAGCACTGTTGAGTCAGGAGGAACAAATGTTTCAAATCTGGGAAGCATCCTGCATGTTTATAGCATTGGACAGACAGCAACAAACAGCAACTAAGCAACAACAATTTATTTTTTGTTGGTGATGTTATGCCTAGGCCTGTTATCAACTGGTTTCATCACTGTTGCTTCTTATTGATCCATTCTCATTATTCTTATTAGATCAACGTATGGCATTTACAACACAATGTACATTCTCTTATCTCATATTGGCACATCTCCTCCCACCTTCTTTTTATTAACTTTTAACACTGCAATCATCCTTACCTGACAAGCAAAGACTATTGGATCAGCCACTTTCTGAAGAATGCTTTCAATCTCCTCAACGGCTGTGTAGTATTCAATCTGTGTCGAAGCTTTAATGACTCCCTCACAGTAGACATTTACGTTTACAAAGCCAGCAGGAAAATCTTATAAAAGAGAAATAAAAAGCACAGAGGATAATAAGAGGACAGAGAAAAAGAGAAGAATCATCACCACCAACACTTTTCCACCCATCAAGTACAAGGAATACAATTCACTGACAGGAGACATTTTCGGTCATCCAAATTATCATACCCTCTGGTTTCACCTATTTAACTGTTACATGTATCAACGTGGTCAGTGCATTGTCCCACAAGCAAGATATAGGCCATGTTTGACGATACATTTAAAGCACTATGGCACTATTTTTGTACTCTTCCAATCATTCTGTCTGCCCAAGCATTCCAACTTGCCAGATGGAAAGATCCCCCTTTGCACTGTTTGGAGAGTCTCCTGACCATCCCCCAGAGCCAATGGGGATGGGGCTTGGGGGAAGGAAATGGGGAGGGGGAGCCCTGTTGCACAAGCAGAAGTCCTTGTGCTGGGCTTCTGCTGATTTGGTTTGTTAGGTGAACACTGCCCTCTGTTTACAGGGAGAGGTAGCCAGACCTGTTGAGCCTCAACATCACTTCAACAGCATCCCACAGGAAATGCGAGCAGCACAGAAACAGAGAAAGTTTGGGAACCACTGTGGTGTTATTATTTGCTGCCTTTACACTTAGTACATAAAATGAATCCTAGTGACTCAGAGTGTAAAGGGAAGTTTTTAATGTTTCATTATGTTTTTGTATATGCTGGAAGTCACCCAGAGTGGCTAGGGTAACCCAGTCAGATGGGTGGGGTACAAATACTGGTATTATTACTACTGCTGCTACTATTTCCTACTACTTCCTACTTCCCCCAAGAGTGCTGCTGTTTGTCAAGGGTGCTAAGAGTCCCCCATTCCCCATACAGAGTTTCCTGTGAAGAGGGATTGGAAACTGTAGGTATGAAAAAGGAATAGGGCCCTCTGAACAATTTTCAGTAGCCTTAATAAACTTCAGGTCCCAGAATTCCAAGGGGAAAGCTATGGTACTTTAAAGTGGTATCACGCTGCTTTAAATGTATGGTTCAAATGTGGCTGTAGGAAGGCAGGCTTCCCAAACTCCAGATGTTATGGAAGTTCTTAACCCGAGGTACTACTTCCAGGTTAGTGGAGTCTGTAACCTGAAGTGTCTGTAACCTGAAGCAACTGTAACCCGAGGTACCACTGTATCTCATTTTATTTAGTGGTTTTATATACTGGATAGGGATATAATAGCTTATATTTTAGCTGTACTTATCTGTTTGGTGCAACAACAACAAGAATGTCAATCACGTAACCTTGGCAGCATACATGATTGCCTGAATATTTTGGGACAGGAAAATATCAAGGCACATCATTTTATTGTATATAGCCACAGGCTAACCTATAGCTCAGTGGTAGAGCACATGCATGCAAAAGGTATCTCATTTCCTGGTATCTCCAGGTAGAGCTGGAAAGTATTCCAGTCCGAAAGCCGGGAGAGACAGTGCCAATCAGTATCTCCTGTAGAAAGCATGATACTGTTTATTTATTATTGAATCCATATCCTACCCTTCCTCCTAAAAGATCCCAGACTAATTATTAGGGGGCTGGGGGCAAGGATGCCAATAGATGCCTTGATCCCTTGCCATTAGATCTTATTCATCTGAGTCACTCACTATTACATTTAAGCGTAATTGACCTCTGTATACCAGATGCAAGGGTCAAACAGCAGGAGAGAACTGTTGCCTTCAGACTGTAAGCTTCCCAGAAGCACCTGGCTGGACTACAAGATGTACTTTTAATTCTGTCTAACAAGAGCTTCTTTTAGCAGTTGGCCACCTAACATAGATGAAATGTACCACCTATTTTCTTCTGTCAAATGTTTGGGAGGGTATCATCAACAATGCCAATAGGACTTCCCAAGACATGGTATGATTATTGGGCCCTGCTCACAAAAGACACGAATTTGCATAAAAATTATATATGTATTGCTCCATATGCAAATTAGAGCCCACTTTTGTGGATGGCATAAATTGGGGGTTGCACACAAGGAGTAACATGTCTTAGGGACAGAATGGCAACAGGTAAAGAAATATCATTTCCAGACCAGAAAAGCCTTGATCTGTTGACTTCTGCCTGGCACATAAGCTGTTCAAGGTACAAGAAGCTTTAAAACATGCAAGGAACTCAAGGCTCATGAGCTGCAAAGCAGTTGCACAGAAACTGGGATGGAGTGGATCATGAAGATAAATGTGTTCTTTCATATCTCAAATCCAAGGACAGCCCAAAGCATTTTGCTGCCTGGGGTGAAGGAAAAATATGATGCCACACATCCTTCCCTGTACAGAAACTGACCGGATTAGTTTCTTCAACACTGGTGACAGGGCAATGTTCTCCACTGCACTTGAGGGCAGCAGACTGTTTTAGGGGACATGCTGTCTGGGGTGGCTGCCTCATGGTGTCTAACAGTAGGGCTGGCCCTGCTGAAGTTCAAGCACTGGTAGCATTTTGAATTTCTCTTTTTAGGTGAAGGGTTATCATTGTTTGGGAAGAGAAGTACAAATGGTGCAAAAGAACTCTAGAGGCTATTAAACACCAAAGGGAAAAAAATGGTTGAAGAATTCAGTATGAATAATTGCCAGGCAAAAGACCAGAAAGGGGTGGGGAGATACCCAAGCAACTTTCTGTAAAGCAAGAGAACATATTGCTAAGATTCATATAGTAATAAGAGAATATGTGCATCCACATTTTATAGAGGGAATAAATTGAGAATAGCAGTCTGTGACTAATCAATGACATTTTAAAAGACTGCCACCTGCCATTTTATCACACATAAACAACCCAATAAATCCAGTTTCTCATAAGCCCTGTGTTTTTATGTCTGTGCATTAATAAAATAGCACCCTGCATTCAAAACTCATGGATCAGGATCACCACAAAGCGGTGCTTTGAAATTGGTAGAAATTTGTGTTTTATTCTTTTAATTTGCTTTATATGTGAAACAGCTATACACCTTTGCAAGGTAGTATTCAAACACAAAAATGGATAAATATATGCTGTGTTCTGATTGGAAGTAAAACTCTGTGTCAAAAGGCCAGTGAAGAGAGGAGGACTAGAAGGTGGTTCTCACCTGATCTCAGGTTGGTTGCATCCCTGCTGAGGGAGATAGTGACAGACTCTGCCAGTGCATTTGCACTGCACCAACCTTACCACTGCCTCCCCACCCCCTCCACCTCCCAGTAAACAGCAGTAACCAGAGGTGACATGAGCACTACCTCCTTAGTACATCGTCTAACACTACTCACTCACTTGCCTCTTGAGTCAGAATTTTACCTCCAGTAAGCTACTGGAAAGGAGACAAGAACTATTGTTTGATATGAAATATCCCTGCCCCCATTTCTTACCTAAAGCTTTCATATACCTGACCTTCTGACTCCAAAAGTGTGGCTCAGTCCTGATCCATTTGTTCTCTGTCACAAATTCAATCACCACTGAGTCATCAGGAACTTCGTCTCTCAAAAGAACGAAAATTTCTCCAGGATTCTACAAAGTAACAGTTACATCCAATTAGCCTTTCACATCAGGAAATGAAAACCAAACCAATGGGAAATGACAAATTCTCATTGTGGGTTTTCATGTACGTCACTTGAACCATTACCAGGAGGCATGTTTTGGATACATAAGGGTATAAAAATATTGACAGCCTACTTCACCACAGGATGAAGATGGGACTGCCAATGGGTACTGGTGGAAGCAATGGAGGCTAGTCCATTATGGCAAATGAGGCATTGTCCTACCAATCTGCCCTCAGATAGCTCCCACTTGCTATCTTCTTCCATAGAACCATCATCCCCAGCCACCACTGCTATACGTTGAGCCACTCTTGGGATAGATACATTTGAAGGGTGGTGCTTTTCTCCCTCTTTTAAAAATAAAAATAAAACAACAAATGGATAGGTCTTACCTCACATGATATCCTTGTTGGCAACAGTAAGATTGCTGGGCTTTCTAATGTTTCAGAGGTTGCCTCAGTTTCCACACAGTGGTTTTCTAGCTTTAAGCTCCTTTTTAAATCCAAAGACAAGGCCTCATCTGCCAAAGAAATTACACTAAGTTCAGAGGAGGGCAACAAAGATGGACAGCGGCAAGAAAATAAATCTTGCAAGGAACAGTTGACGGAACTAGGTATGTTTAGCTGGGAGAAGAGAAAGGGCAGTTTAAGGCTTAATAAATGTATAACCTGCTTTATGAGGGGATTTTTTCCCATAAAGTAGCAAATAAGATAACACAACCAATACAAATACAGTGGTGCCTCACAAGACGAAAAGAATCCGTTCCGCGATTCTCTTCGTCTAGCGGTTTTTTCGTCTTGCGAAGCAAGCCCATTGACGGCCTAGCGGATTAGCGGCTTTTAGCGGCTTATCGGCTTAGCGGATAAGCGGATAAGCGGCTTAGAAAAGGGGGGGGAAGGGGGAAAAAAACCCACAGGAACTCGCAAGACATTTTCGTCTTGCGAAGCAAGCCCATAGGAAATTCGTTTTGCGAAGCACCTCCAAAACGGAAAACCCTTTCGTCTAACGAGTTTTCCGTCTTGCGAGGCATTCGTCTTGCGGGGCACCACTGTTTAAGTTTTAAGGATTTACAACATCCAATTAATTACTCACCTTAAAAGGCCACCACAAAGTAGTATAATAAGCACACCAGGAGTTTGTGCTCTTTCTGAGGTAGTTTGATTACCTTTGGTCCCAACCCTGCACTCAACTCTCACCTGTGGCTCCTAGAAGCTGTCAGCATGTGACAGTGGCCACACCCTGGGAACAGCTTTTGACTGACTGACTAAACCAGGTGAGGATAGCCAATGGGTCTCAAACCCTCAGTCACTTAGGGACTTCCCCTGCCTGTGAAGACAAGCTCCGGCAAACTGAGTGGACAAGACCAATGGTGGGTCTCACAGTCAACAAGATGGTTTTTGCATGTGCTGTAGAGGGAGGTGAGGAGCAGGTGGGGCCTTGGGAATATTTAGGGGACTAGCCTAGTCCCCCTAGTCCACTGACCACATGCCACTGCTGTGGAAGCTGCTTGAAATGGTGAATACCATAGATGTGGGCCGTGTTCATATGCCCACCGGACACACTTGGAGCCCTCTTCAAATATCTGTAATATTTGTCACTTAGAACAGAACAAACACTTGTTTTCTGCCACCTGAGAGGGCAGGATTACACCTCATGGGCTTAAGTTACAGGAGCAGTTTGACAATGGAACCAGTTACTTTAAGGGATGGTGGGTCTTCCACAAGTCAAGTCTCCCAAATTCATTCGTTCATCCGTTCATTTTATTTGTATGGCATTTTTGCACACACACAAAATCAAGCTCAAAGTGGCTGACAACACAGAAACAGGGATGCTTTTAAAACAAATACCGCAAAAAGAATTTCATAGTAACATAGCAAAACAATAACATAGCAATGAAAACAGTGACAATAGAAAATATAAGAACATACCCAAAAAATCACATTGCAAGTCAAAAGATAACAAGTACATCACTGTACCGGAACCCTCTCGGTTAGGAAAACTTTAGGGAAAGGATTTAATATTTCAGAATATTAAAGTTAATGCTAAGTATATCATTTTTAAAAAGTTGCTTGCAAAGCATTAAAAATGAGCTTGGCTATTTGGCAAGGTCAAGAGTGCTTCTTAAATTTTCACAGCAGAACAATTTCTCATTGTTGTTGTTAATGTTATATTTGTTTACATAAGAGGTGCATATTCTGCTCTTCAGATGAAAAAGAAAACAATGGCTAACATAATTAAAATGCTAGAATAACAATAAAGACATAGAAAAGAGCACAAAGCAATATAAAAAGGAGTAGCATAAAGAATCGTCAACCCTAAAATTATTGGTGTTGAGAGTTTTGTTGTTGTTGTTTAGTCATTTAGTCGTGTCCAACTCTTCGTGACCCCATGAACCAGAGCACGCCAGGCACTCCTGTCTTCCACTGCCTCCCACAGTTTGGTCAAACTCATGCTGGTAGCTTCGAGAACAGTGTCCAACCATCTTGTCCTCTGTCGTCCTCTTCTCCTTGTGCCCTCCATTTTCCCCAACATCAGGGTCTTTTCCAGGGAGTCTTCTCTTCTCAAGAGGTGGCCAAAGTATTGGAGCCTCAGCTTCAGGATCTGTCCTTCCAGTGAGGACTCAGGGCTGATCACTGCCTCCATTTCTTCCCCTTCTATTTGCCAGGAGGTGATGGGACCAGTGGCCATGATCTTAGTTTTTTTGATGTTGAGCTTCAGACCATATTTTGCACTCTCCTCTTTCACCCTTATTAAAAGGTTCTTTAATTCCTCCTCACTTTCTGCCATCAAGGTTGTGTCATCTGCATATATGAGGTTGTTGATATTTCTTCCAGCGATCTTAATTCCGGCTTGGGATTCATCTAGCCCAGCCTTTCGCATGATGAATTCTGCATATGTTGTTGGACACCAGTTGCTAATAGCCCCAGGCAGTATAATCAATGGTCAATGATGATGGGGAGCTCAGTTGGTAGATCATAAGACCCTTAATCTTAGGGTCACAGGTTTGAGCCCCACATTGGGCAAAAGATTTCTGCATTGCATGGGGTTGGAATAGATGACCCTTGTGATCCCCTTCCAGCTGTACCATTCGATGATTCTGTGAACATCTGGAGAGCCACATGTTCCCCATCCCGGTTCTGTTTTACACAGAGTTCTTTGAAAACCAGTGGTCTTTTTCAAAGTGGCATTTTAATACCAGAGCTAAACATTTCACAGCCATGCAGCTAAATAACCGTGGACTGGAAGAGATGCTTGTTTCTCTGGCCTTCATTACCACCATTTCTAAATGTAAATGAACAATAAAGCAATTTCTCACCTTCAGAGACATTTCTAGCAAACAGACCACATAATTGCTTTGTTTTGTCATATAGCCAATGGCCTGTAAGCTTGTACCTTGTGGGAGGAGCACTTTGAATAATGGGGCCTTAAACACAGGTCCTTTCTTTCAGGATTCAAACGTCTGAACTCATTAGCAGTATCTAATGATGCTTAGACTGTGTTCTGAGCTGGAAACTAAATAGAAAAATCTATGGCCCAATCCCCTCGGGTATTTAAGGTACACTGCTGCTGAGAATTATAGTCGATCACAAAGGGTAATGCTCTCTCTGAGGCTGCTTTCTTTGGCATGCTTTTGACAAATATCTATTGCCATTCTTTGTGCCAAAAGAATTAATCTCCAGTTGCACTTTATATCTCAGCAATCAAATATTAGCCCAGTATCCATTACATACATTTACTGTAAGAGTGATGCATTTAATTGAGTATTGTGCTGAGGCTTTGAGTTTTATTTCAGCCTTTTGCCTTAATTCATATTACTCAGTACCTCGTTTCAGCCAGCCTTATGCAAAATCATTTGGACTGAATTATGACTTTCAATTCCACATTTCCACATGAGCAGATGAAACGGCTTCAAAATCGCGCTGTTTATTTAATTAATTCTCACTACCCCAGCCTTTCTTCCAAGGAACCCAAGGTGGCAGACATAGTCCTCCCCACCCCACGCTAAGTTTCTCCTCACAACAACCCTGTGAGGTAGGTTAAGCGGAGAGATAAGAAATGGCCTAAGGCAGGGAAACTGGATGAGCTTGGCAGGCCGCATCCTGACACCTCACACACCCTGCTGGCCCTGTCCACCTGTGAAACACCTCACATCACCATGATTCCCTTTTAAACAACATTCTCCAGCTTGGGTTTTGTTTGTTTGTTTTTATTTTTTTTAAGAAACCCAAATCCTGAAATGGAAAAATACGGCTACAAAATACCATTGGCAAAGCAACAGCAGTGAGTTCTTACCAGCTCAGTTAAGAGTGGCTGGTCTCAGAGGGACACCGCTTTGCTATATATAACTATGGTGACATAAAATTGCCTATCAGATGATTCTCACATTATTTATTGGAATTAAGCATCATAAATCCTCATCAGCATGATTAGAATGCCATTAACAGGTGTTTTTTCATCCCTTCTTGGCCCTAACAAATCAATTGCTTTCACTTCTGCCTGCACCTTATATTTCCCCAAAGGATTCCAGAGATCATATTGTTTTTCCATTTTCTTACTTGCATGCAGCTGACCCTCCCCTTCACCCTCCAGGCTTTGCACAATTCACTTTAGTCAATCACTCAGCATTGATTGTTGAGTCTGGAGCATTCCCCATCTATCTTTGTGTTATTGGATATATTGTTTACTTTCTGGCCATTTGTCTTGTCAAGGGCTTGTTCTGTTCTTTCTAGTACTGCTGTCTCACCTTTTCATTTAGGTGTTGTACCTCTGAGACAGTAAACTTTCATTCCTGATCTGTGTGGTCAGCAATATGCCCCCCCTCTTTTCTCTTGTGGATTCGGATGAGAGGATTTGTCTGTTTTGGTTCCCTCCGTTTCTCATTTTCAAATCTTGCATGAAGCTCTCCATACCATTCCTGCAGCAATTTGTGATTTTTACCTTTTTTTTTTTTTAAAAAAAAGAACCTCATGAAAATTCAGCAGCATTTTAGTGCAAACTTCCTCGCATATACATATCATTGTATGCCAGTTTGATTAATGTGCACATTTTTGCAAGCAATTTCCACTAAATTAATGCATTTTGGTATGTTGCTTTCATGAATACATTCGTTTTTGTGCACATAGCCCTCCCTAATGTATGCATTTTTGTAAACTTTGGAGAATCACAAAACTGGGATAAGTGTGGGTTTCAAAGGATGGTTGTGTTTCAGTTCTAATATTGTTTGGAAATTGCAAATGGGATGCATTTGCCTCTAAATGCAGAGCAAATACAATTTATTCCCCATTCCTACTTGCAGCCCTAAATACTTAACATCTTCACCAGACTGTGCTTTCCATTCATCCCTAATACTTTGATAGTTTATGAAGTCACCTTTACAACGTCTCTGTAAATATCTGAGCATGTTAATGCCACCCCTTTCTTCCTCCTGTGAAGCCAAGAGGAGGAGTTTGGAAGCTTCTGCTTTGATTTAACGATGGTGTCCTGTGCCCCCCGTTGAAATCTTGGCTCAAACATGAATTTATGAGGTTTTGAATTTATTATTGTTAGATCTGCAGAGGAGGTGGGGGGGATCAGTGAGTGCATGATGACAGATAAGCAACAGTGATTCAGATTTACAGTGGAATAATGTCTGTGCATTTGCACAGTGCATATAATGTGCAAAGAAGTCTTTTGCAGTTAATCCGAATGTAAAGCATATCAGTGAAGTGAATGCAGCTTGTGAAGATGGTATATCCATTTTTTAAAAAAAAAATCATTATTTTAAAGTATTTATAAACCAATTAATATTTTTGTAAAAAAAATTCTAAGCCATGTCCTTGAAGTCTGATAGCATATGTCACTCAATTTTCAAACCCCTTTTTGAATGATCACTTTGAAGGCATGGCTTTCCCTTCAACCAAAAATGCCTTCCTTCCCATTTTCCCCATTTTTATATGTTGCTTTTCTGAAAATAAAATTTAAAAAAGCTCTGTCAGCTCAGGCAAGGAGACTGCTGGACAGAGAGATGGAAAATTAACCCGGCAGAATCCCTAATCTGTCCTGATTTTCCAATGTCAGGAACAAACACTCCCCCAAACTAGATAGAGCTTGGAGAGAGAGGTGAAATCTCTATAGACCAAAGCAATTCCCCCCTCCTGATGCTCAAGCTTGCCTTGATGCTGCACCAAGTACCCAGATGAACATTGCTGGGTGTGGAACAGCCACCCTGCTCTCCCACCGAGATCTCAGTGATATGGACCAGATCAGTCTCCATAAGCAAATCATGGATGAAGGAAGTCTTACTCAGAGCCAACCTGGCATTCAGCTATCGCAGTCACAGACCTGGGGGCCAGCTGATGGGACAACTGGAATTTTCCAGATTGGAGGAGGAGCTGGCACATGACACAGTCACTAACTGCCTGTGGCATGTGCCCTTTACTCAGCCTGCCCCACCTCCCAGTGAGCCAGTGTGGTGTAGTGGTTCAGAGCAGTGGACTCGTAATCTGGTGAACCGGATTTGATTCCCCGCTCCTCCACATGCAGCTGCTGGGTGACCTTGGGCTAGTCACACTTCTCTGAAGTCTCTCAGCCCACCTCACAGAGTGTTTGTTGTGGGGGAGGAAGGGAAAGGAGATTGTTAGCCACTTTGAGACTCCTTAGGGTAGTGATAAAGCGGGATATCAAATCCAAACTCTTCTTCCTCTTCTTCTCCCACACCATAACTCCCTTTGCCCAAAACACATACGCCTCAACTGCCCATACTAAATCAGGCCATCCCAATTGGAGGGAGGACGTGTTCTTGAGAGCACGGCACCCAAAAATGCCTGGCATGGTGTCCCGCCCCTGAAAGACGTTGGTGTGCGATCTTGTGTGAGACCGCAGTGCTGAAAACCACAAGTTTCCGTTCGCCGCGTGGAAGCGCATCCCGGAAGATGTGCACCCCGGTTTTCTGTGGCAACATGTTGGAGGGTACGAGGAAGCACATATTTTTCATGTCAGGCCCCCTGTTATGTACAAATTCGCTATACATCAGGTGATAATGTAACCGTAAAATAAGATAAAAAAGGATTCGGAGGATATGCAGGTCTAAAGACTAACTGACTAGGATAATCCTAAATGCCATGCGTTGATAAATCCAAGTCTGATGGTTCCACATCTCAGGGATTATGTAAGGAGACCCCCTGAAGAGCAAACTGCCTGCAGTGTGTAAGAAGACACTGGCTTGTCCGAGGCTTCCTGCCACTAGATGGAGCAGCAGAGGCATCTTATGGCAACGAGAACTGTCCCATCGTCTTCCTTCCCTGCACCCATTCCCTTGTAAAGAAATATTACATTTCCCTTAGCTGGATAGCCCTGTCCATCAACGAACAGGAGGATAAGCCAGTTTTGCCACTCGAAAGAAATAAGAGGAGTAGGACACCAGCACTTTCACTTGAAAACTACACATAATTCTGTTGGGGAGTGAGGAGAACTAAGCTGTTCGCTTGCTCCTTCTGTTTCTGACAGCCCCAGGAGGAAAGGGTGGGTGGGCAGCAAATGCGTGGGCGGCAGAACACAGGCATCTTGCCCCTGCGCTGTTCCATATTCTGAAAACACCCATTCTCCTCTTTTTAGCTCTGACAAGATGCAAATGAAATGAAAGAAACACAAAAGCCTGAAAGCCGTTTTTACACTCTTGATGCTGGAGAATTCAAGGCTCGCCCTGCTGGAGGATTTTTCTGGCAGGTGGGAGAGCACGGTTCATTTGCTCCCTCGCTCTGCAGTCTTTTTCTCAGAGCAACGCTGAAGCTGGGGTGGGAGGCGTAGTGTGGGAAGTAAAAAAGAAGAAGCTTTATTATTATTATTTTAAGAAAAGAATGTTTAATTATATGCTTCAATCTGAAGGGCTTAGGTGTGAATGAAAGGTGTAGCATCCACTTGGGTTGGGAGGGGGTGATTGGTTCATTAATGAGAATTATCCAGAATAGATTTAACTTTAAAAAAAGAAAAGAAACAACCTGAGACAATGTAGTATTAAGGAATTGATCAGGCTAAGGTAGGCAGAAAACAGAATAATTTCTGTAACTAAGGTTTGAGGATAAATGCTGCAGGCTGCTGATTTGTTGGTTCATTGGTTGCTACTTTGAACTAGAAAATTGCACAGGGAAAGCAAGATATACTGCTGTTATCTACACATTTTTGTTGCAGCTGTGTTACATGTGCAGTAGTCTTCCATCCTCATAGGCTATTTGCTCACTTCAGCAGATGATGCCATCCACAAATGCATACAGAGTTGTCCTCTTTGTTCACATGAATCTCCTGCAGTTTTCAGGGTCTCTTTCTTGTCTAGGGAAGGGGAAATCTATCCAATTCAGTTTCTCTCTGTTTCTCATTTTCCCACTCTTAAATTCACTGCTCCACATTTCCACATCCATTTGTGATTTTTATTTCACCCACATTTGATGTGGATTTCTCCTAATATTCACATATCTCTGTGTTTTCTCTAATAAACACATTTTTGCAAAGCAATTTCCCCGTATTATAATGCATTTTGACAATGTTGCTTTCGTAAATATATGCATTGTTATGCACACTTTTCCCCAGTATATGCATTTTTGTAGACATTACCTTGTTGGGGAACGGCACTGAAAAGTTCAGAGAAGTGCACATTTTGATAGATAGCTGTGTTTTGCTCTATGTATCTGGCAAATTAAGATGGCAGATAGCCCCCAATGAGCAAATGTGTTTCTTTTTTAAGGGACAGAAATGGGATTGGCAAAACAAACCTGGGGCTCACCCCCCTGGCCCAGCGTCTAACACACCACCTTTTGCTGAACTCAAAGAGCAGCAGCCCTAAATCTGACATGGAGTTAGGCATGCTTGATTTCAATGATGGATAGGAAGTGACAATCTTTCAGCGAGAGTGCAGGCTCCATCTGCTACAGTGGTCCCACTATCACCCTCTGTGTTTGCAGTATAGACAAGTGGAAAACCAGTGTCAGCTGAAGACTGGTGCACCTGTGGCCTGACTTCAGGGATTGAATGTGCATCCATTTCCCTGAAACGTGGTCCTGCAGGTGCGGTTGAAGTGCTGCTGTGCCAGTGCATTGCTTCTGAGGACAAGTCCCAATAGCTGTGCCAGCACAATGTCAAATAAAACAGCGTTCGCGATACATGCTACCGTGTCTTTCTGCCAACACAAAACGCTTAGGAATGGAGTGTTAGGCATATTGAAATGGTGTGATGACAGCTGATTTGAATATGTACGGTTGCTTCTCAGTGGCTCTGGAATTAGAATACTGGGCTCCTTTTCGTGCTTTGTCACGGTTGCTGGTTGTCTCAGGATTCATTCTGAGCTTGATTCTGCTGGTGGGGGGAGACCATAATTCAGTGGTGGAGTGCAGAAGGCTTCAGCCTCGAGCCTTGCTAGGGATGGGCGGATATGTCAACCTCAGTGTCTTATTTTTCCGATCTTAATTTCAGTTCCCTTCATTTCCATACCAGTTTTTTAAAATATCTTTTTTAAGCCTTTGTGAAAATTCATCAGCATTTCAGTGCAAATTTCTCCATGCACACATGTTTTTGCAAAGCAATTCCCCTAAGGTAATGCATTCCTGCATGTTATTGTTTTTACCAATATATGAATTTATACACATTTGTGCACACATTACTTGGCTGCAGAACTGCACCGCAAAATTTGGAGCTGTGCAAATTTCGAACGATGGCTATGTTTCAGTTTGTGCATGACTTTGCAAAGTGCAAGTTAGGCGAGTGCACCTTTAAATGGAAACTGAATCAAATTTCTCCCCCCATCCTAATCCTTGATCTCATTAAAAGAATAAAGTATGAGTGTGATGTGAAAAATAAGGGTAAGGGTACAGTTGTGATGACAGAGCTGGCAGTAGCGTGGGCATGATGTCAGAGACAGGGAGGGGGGCAGGGACCAAGATCTGTGGGAGGTGGCATTGGGGATGGGGTCAGTGTTGGTAGTCATGGACAGGTTTCATGTACTGACAAGTAACCCTAGGTGCTCATTCTTCAGAGCATCAAAAGATATATTCAGTAACTAGGGTTTGGATGAGCATTGCAATGTCATTATGAACATGCACCTTCATGTGGTTGAACACAATGCATCCTTTTACTCTTGAGCACATTTCTCTGCCAAAGCAATTGCATTTTGAGCTCCCTAACTTTTGCTCAGATGCAGCAAGAGTTTAGTGAGGTGTTTAAGATATACAGTAGATTATTCTACTAAGCTGCCAAAGTTGTGACGACTGCTAAAAAGCTAAAAGCTTCCTGTTTTGGGAAGCTTTCAATGTTAGATGCATTACTGTATTTTAATATTTTGTTGGAAGCCACCCAGAGTGGCTGGGAGTATAAATAATAAATTATTATCATTATCATTATCATTATTATTATTATTTACACACAAGCTTGTTGCTAATGTGAATCCTACACAGAGGAGACCTGTTGAAACTAAGGGACAAGATGAACTTAGGTCCACAGTTTCAGTGGCTTGACACAGACTTGTTAAAGGAGGAGAGTGTTTCCCACATGGTTTAGACTTAAGGGAATTATATAGAAAGTGCTGCTTTCTAAAAGTGCAAATCAAATGCAATAGTAAAAGGCATTAGGCTGCTCCATAATTCAGTCTCATTTTCCTTTCCTTTCTGGTAAAGGTTAACATTTTCTTTCTAAACAGAAAAAAATGCAATATTTTTAAAATCTGTTGCATATCGGATTCTCTGTAGAAGCCCACCCCCTGCCCCACATTTATGGGTGTGCCTGGCTGCAACCTTGACATTGTTCTGGCACCAGGCAAATGCAATTTTGTTTGTTTGTTTTTTCTTCTGGCCAGTAGCAACAGTACACCACTGTCCTGCTAAAACAGTTTTTCATGTTTATATGTTTCTAAGGCATTTTCCACCGTGTAAATCACTTTGGAACTTTTTGAGTGGAAAGTGATGTGTAAATGGAATAACCCCAACTTGAAAGAGAAAAGTTTAGTTTAAAAAGAAATGAGAAGATAGTTGTGTAAAGAATAATTTTAACTGTTGTATATCAATTCATTCCCTTATAAACTACAGAAAAATGCCAGTGAACTCAGAAGGGAAACTCATACTAAGCTTAATGGACACATTGCATAAATTCCTTATGATTATTATTTTTTTAATCATAGAATTCTAATATAAAAAAGGAGAGACTACCTTTGAAATTTTCCCAATGAGAGATTTGAGATACCATCAAAGGAACAATGGCAAGAAAAACTGATGAACTATGCAGAATTGGGTAAGCTAACAGATAAACTACAAGAGAAGGACAAAAAGGACTTTTTAAAAGAGTCTGGGAACCATTTACAGTTTATTTGCAGAAACAACAAAACGGACTGGATTCATTGGCAGGTTTTGAATAAACGTTCACAACTTTATTACAGTAACATATAATTTAAAGAAATGGTAAGGGAAGTTACTTTTATATAAAAAAATGCAGGGGACAATAAATAAAATCAGATAATTCAGTAGAGGGCGAGTTGAGGGAAGTCCAGGGGGAGGGGAGGGAGAATAAATGTATATAATATGATGATTGGGATTTGTATTTTTATTTGTTATAAAATTTAAAAATTCCTAATGTGCCTTCTCCAAACTTTTCTTGAAAGTACCCAGGGATTCCACAATGTGGTTAAGTTCCTCTTACAGTACAAACAGAATTCCAAATGTTTGACTCAGATTGGCTTTCCTGTAGCTTAACTGATTGCTCCTGTCACATCCTCAGTGCAGAGGGCAAACAATTGTTTTGCTTTATCTTTCTAGCATCCTTTCAGTATTTGAAAGCTGCCAACGCACACACATCCATTCTTCTTTCCTTTAAAAAAAAACATATCCATTTCCATAAGCTTCCCCTCATATGATTAGTCTTCCAGCACTTTGGCTGAGCTCATAAGCACACTTACATGGAAGGAAGCTAACGGATATCAATTACTGTGATCTAAGACTCTCCAGAATTAAGGCAGCCAACATGCACTACTGCGGAGCATATTCCACAACTGTATTGATGATGGCAATATTAATAATATCAGAATCAAAAGCAAGAAGGCTTCATGGAGCTCATTGGCCTCTGCTATTTGAATGAGACAAAAATGCCATTATGAGTGCAACTAACCATGGACTACGTATAATTTTGTGTGCGTTACACTGTTTCTAAACAGAGTAGCCATTTACACACCATGAAAATGAAGGATACGGGAGAGTACAGATTTGCATAAAACGTTCATTTACTAGCTATTGATATAAATGCAAATCTAGACATCATTACTATAATGTATATAAATGTTATATAAATGTATATAACAAACCGCTCACCATACTGGGGAAGACTGGCCTGGTCCACCTGCTCAGTCTACTGCCCAAGTGCTAACTGTTAATGGGCAACTTCAAGGCCCCTCTTGCTATCCTTTCTAGAGGTCCTTTATCTTTAAACTGAGCTTGGACCAGACAGCCCCTCATGAAGGTGCCTTTAAACAGAGGGTTGTCTTCTATAAAGTGGGACGCATTGCCACCATATTTCTAAATTTAAGAGGGCCACCAGCCTGCAGCATGCCCATAAATGCACTTAGGTCTACTGCCAAGCATAAAACATCTCTCTTTCTCTTTCTCTTTCTCTAAGCACATGCATTAAAAAATCACATGGATAACTTGAAAAGAATCTTTGTATTGTGTATGTCTATGAGATCAACCATTACATTTTTGTGTGGATGGGCGATACCAACAATAAAATTTGGTACTGATATGAGCTCTGCTTTATGCGCAAAAGGAGTCTCTCTACTGCACCAGTCCACTCGCTTTACCAGGTGTAAGCATTTTTCATCCAATTAGTGTCTTGAGGAAGAGAAACACATCACGTCCTCATATGCAGCCTTCATTATTCAAGAGCACAGGTCACCGCAAATGGTTAGACACATCAAAACCTAAACTGCCAGAATGCTATGCTAGCCTGGTTATCTGATAAGCAGAGGCTCTTGGATATTTTGTGGTTATAGAAAGGAGGTAGGAGATAGTTATTAAGAATTTTTAACTGCTGCTCTGAGGATTGCTTCATTTACCTGGGGTGTTGTTGTTTTTATTAGACTTTTCTCCCCTTTCTTTCTGCCTCTGAAATAATTGCTTAATTGATTTGCATGATGGAACAGAGATGCACAGATCTGGTCACTATGTTAGCAGTGGCAACTTCCCTCTCCTTTTAGGAGAAGGATGAGGCAGCTGTGGCCTTCTAGGTGCTGTTGGGCTCTCAACTTTCATTTTTTTTTATTTTTATAATATTTATTAAGATTTTGCATAATAAAACAAATATCACAGTTAGAAAAAACAGAACAAAAAGACAATCAAAAATAGCGCAGTCCAAAAATAAAAAAGTAGAGATAATCAAAAAAAGAACAAAAAACAGAGAAAAAATTATTTCTTACTTACTATCTTTATAACCTTCTTTCCTGACTTCCTCACATCTCCCTTTTCTATGTTTCCCTTTACACAATCAAGTTCAACAATTCCCTACCCTCTTTCCAGTCTTATTCAATATTATACATTTCAGCCTATTATGCATTTGGTTTCCTTTCCTTTTAAAACCATTTATCACATGTTCTTTATAACTTAATCCTTTATATCATTTGTTTAGTCTCGACATAATAGTACTCTGGTCTTACCCCTTTTTTCTTCAAAACATTTTTACATTTTTTCTTTTTACCATGTCACTGATGCCCTATTCTCTTTATATCCAACATCATTTTAACATTCAAACATTTTACAGTGTTTTTGGAGATATTCTTTGAACTTCTTCCAGTCCTCTTCCACCGACTCTTCTCCCAGGTCTCGGATTCTGCCGGTCATTTCTGCCAGTTCCATATAGTCAATCACTTGCATCTGCCATTCTTCCAGGGTGGGCAAATCTTGTGTCTTCCAATACTTTGCGATGAGTATTCTTGCTGCAGTTGTTGCATACATAATAGGCTCCCAACTTTCATCAGCTCCAACGAGCATAGCCAATGGTCGGGGATGATAGGAGTTGTAGTTCAACAATATCTGAAAGTTCCCAGGTTCCCTGTCCTTAGAAACTGCCCCTGTACTCAGTGCCTAGCACAATATCTTACCCATACCTCCAAAGTTGGACTATCACCTGGTGTTGGGTTTGGGAGTGGGCAAAGGGAGAAGGATGAGCTAGGGATCTGATTCTTCCCCCTCCACAAGCTGCTTGTGTGCACTACAGGTGTCAGAGGTGCCCAATACAAATATCACATCAGCAACAGCCACAACTGACAACTGGCTAGAAGAAGAAGAGTTTGGATTTTATATCCCGCTTTATCACTACCCTAAGGAGTCTCAAAGCGGCTAACAATCTCCCTTCCCTTCCTCCCCCACAACAAACACTCTGTGAGGTGAGTGAGGCTGAGAGACTTCAGAGAAGTGTGACTAGCCCAAGGTCACCCAGCAGCTGCATGTGGAGGAGTGGGGAATTAAACCCAGTTCACCAGATTATGAGTCCACCACTCTGAACCACTACACCACACTGGCTACTCAGCAGAACCATGATTCATGGACCTTTGATGATGAAACAATGCACTGATTGCAGGTGTCAGGTGTGTAAAACACATACACAGAAAAAAATATCAGAACTAAATGGCCCATTTGTGATATAAGGTCCCCCTCTGGAAGCACCCCCAAACCTGAGCAATCAGTGTTGTGCTCCTAGAACATATTGCTGTTCAATAGATTTAACCAACCCCATTACCCCAAAGAGACTCCCAATGCTACGGTAGATGAATACAACATACAGAACTTGAGAAGAGCCTTTAACAATGGGCAAACCTGGAGCAGGTGGGACTTGCAAAGTGATCCTTGGTATGAGCACCAGCGCTAAAAGCATATCCTTGTTTTCACCTGTGAAGTGCTGGGGGGCACGGCTGCTGCAGCTGCTGTGCAAGTACAACAAAAGAGAAGGTGGGTGCCCAAAACAAGATGATCTGCAGCTGTCATGCAGCTGCGGCTGAACAGAGAGCAAAGCCATTAGTACTCTGTTAAAAGCTCTGCAGGTCTGATCCCAGCAGCTCTCCCTCCATCAAAACCCTGCAAGCAGGCAGTTCTACACTGAGGGGGTCCACTATGCAAGGATCAAACTGCACTACACTACCTGAAACACCAGTAGAGCACAGTAGGAACTCGCTGGATGCACACAACTTCCCAATTAATTAAAATAGAGACCCTGTAGTGAGCAGTTGATTTTACTGTATGTATATTATAACTCCTGTATTTGCTGGAAGCAGTGGGGCTCCCCACCTATTATTTGCTGTTTCAGAATGGAAGGGAGAGAGATATTGGGCTCCTGCCTGGCTTGCAGGCTTCCCAGGGCCTCTAGCTGACTATTATGAAAATACGGAGATGGAATAGATGGGCCTTTGGGATCGATCCAGCAGAACTCTTCCTTTATTCTTAGCTCCCACAGGAGTGGACACTGGGCTCTCAAATTTCAGAAACATCCTGTGTGAAACCAACAGTGTCTTCCACCTCTCACCTTCCATTCTACAGCATAGTTGTCACAACCCCAAGGCTCCACGCTCAATGTGAATGAACCGGTCATGCTCCCCGAAATCCTCCTCTGCCTCTGAAGCCCTGCCCAGAACGAAATAGGTAGCACTGTTGCCATGAAGAGCAGTGGGTTATTTTTCCTAACCCTTTAGTGTTCAGAATATGGAGAATATTTATGTGCTACTCTTGAGAGTCCCATGGACTGCAAGAAGATCAAACGCATCCATTCTGAAGGAAATCAGCCCTGAGTGCTCACTGGAAGGACAGATCCTGAAGCTCCAATACTTTGGCCACCTCATGAGAAGAGAAAACTCCCTGGAAAAGACCCTAATGTTGGGAAAGATTGAGGGCACAAGGAGAAGGGGATGACAGGGAACGAGATGGTTGGATAGTGTTCTCGAAGCTACCAGCTTGAGTTTGACCAAACTGCGGGAGGCAGTGGAAGACAGGGAGTGCCTGGAGTGCTCTGGTACATGGGGTCACGAAGAGTCGGACATGACTAAATGACTAAACAACCACAAAACTCTTTACATAGCCAGAACATGTTCAGAATGTATGTACTGCATAGGTCACATAGAATGTTCATGAACTTTTATGGCAACACCTAAGTCAAACACTATTAGATGCCACAAATCCTCTGAACTCAATGTAATATGTGGAAAAACACCTAGTAGTATAATACATGCCAGGGAAATATCAAATGCTTCCCTTTGGAGTGGCCAAATTCATATCTGTGTGATACAGTGCTCATTATGCTTAAGTATATATCATATCATATTATCACCTCAGAAAGAAGTCATAGATTAATTCGGAAAGTTTTACAGCAGAATCAAATATAGAATTTGTATTTGGGTGGTGCACTAAGTTGTGACCATGCACATCCCAGCCAGCAAGTTGCAACACTTAACTGAAAATACATTTGGTAAGGCAAGGGCTGCTTTGAACACTCTCTAGAAAATTTCATCCCAGGCTCAGATCACGCCGCAAACTGAACGTCCAAAAAATTTCACATCCACCATGCCTTATTAAAATTGCTTTGCAGTCATGAACCAGAAATGAGATGCTGTGATGTCACCATGCATACATATTAATGTCACCACATACCAAATGTGCAACACACCCACACAGTCCTTCTACCAGCCAATATCTCTGTGGAGCAGAGGAGAGGAGCAGGAGCATCAGTTTGTCTGGCAGGCACTCTTGAGAATACAAAGCATGAATACATTCTGGAATTTTGCACAAGAGACTATTGTAAAATTTTGGACTGCTTTTCCGGTACCCATAAATATTGACCTCTGCATGAGCTGCAAAAAGACAATGCATCAGAAAGGCAAGCAATGCATTGTGGTTTTCAAGATGATCAAAACTAGGGATGAGCCAAACCGGTAAGAGGCTTCAAAACACTCATTTGGTGTTGGCCCTTAAAAAAAAAAAAGTCCATCTGAAAAATAGGCACCACAGAGTATGCTGTAATGATTTCAGCAGTAATCTGTGTATAACAGCAAACAGTGTGGTACGGCTTTGCAACTCACCTGTCCTCTGACTGAGTTGCTGTGGCACACCAGAGAGGGAGGGACGCAGTGGCACTGAGTTCAGCATGGTGCAATTGGGCCTCCAGGAGTGCCAGATTGTCTCTGTCATTGCATTTGCACCATGCTGATCTCACCCTGCCCCTCTTTATCCATGTGCCCTTCTCTGTGATGTGAGGGTCAACCAGATGTAGGTGAGGTTCCTGCTGGGCTCAAGGCAAAGTGGGGTTCAGGCCAGACTTAGACAGACACAGTGCTCTGATGCTTCCCCAGCAGTGAAAAGCTGAAACTGAGCCCTTAAATAGTGATAGCAGCAGGTGCAGCCTGACTCTTACCACCACCTGTGCTGCAAGATGCTGCTTGGATTCAAGGCACATCCCTCTCCAGAGGCCTGCTACCACAATGGAGCAAGAGAAACTCAGGCTTTCCAGGGTCTTCTATAGTGGAGTCATCAGAGCCAGAGGATAGCATTACTTCTGGAGCTGGCCCTCCATGTCTTTCCCCTTCAGGTTCAGAGTCCTTGTCTCCATCACCTGAAGAATAATTTGACTTGCAATCCTGCAGTAACTCAGCTGGATGGAAATCAGGTGAGTAGCACAGCACCATCCCACCACCCACCATTGTCTCAGTTATCAGGAGTACAGCCCTAAGGCCCAATGGTAAAACAATGGGTACAGGTGTCACAAAAGCAGAGGTACTTGTTGTATGAAATTGCTGTTCAGGCACAGTCATGGATAAACATCGACCCAATTTCATTTTCTCAACACTATATTAGGGCAAACTGAACTATGGAAGCGCATTAACCTAATGGCATCTGCCAAAGGCTTAAACAAAACTAACAGCATCTGCAAATCAAATAGAGAGAATTGTAGGAGATAAATGTCATCAATCACATGAGGAGGTTTGGCTGATTCCAAGGCAAAAAGGCATCCCAATTCCTCCCCCCGCCAAAAAAAAAACTAATTAAAGATGCAATGCTGAATACAACTGCATGGATATGAAGCCACTGAAGTAATTGGAAAGTACATGAATGTCTGTTTACTGAGCAGTGGTTTGAAATTCTAAACCCTAAACTGATCTAGACAGGATTGTGCAGTACAGAATCATGCAATACAGGTTCTTCTGAACTGTACCATATCAGACTCCTGTATGGGTACCACACGTTTTATGTTTCCTTCACACACAAAAATTCTCTGCCTGCATACCAGAAACTAGTGTTTCAGAGAGAAGCACTCTAAGCTAGCCTGTGTCCATAGTTGTCCATGCGCAGGAAGGCATATGTGCAGAGGAGAATTCAAGCATGATTCTCTCTCATTCTGATGCAGTTGAGCCTAAGAAAAACTGCATGGTGTTACATTTCTTCATTAGTCAATGGACTTTCCTTCCTAAGCTGGTCTTCATTTGTTAATCTTTTAATGTGCAACAGGACTCTGTTGTTCTTGCTGCTAAAACAGGTTAACACAACTACTCCTCTGAAAGCCTTTCCCTTGTTTATTTTCTGAAGTGTCCACAAAGAGCACACCATTACATCCATTTCTTTCCCTCTAAATATAAGGTCCTTTACCTCCAGATCACCACCTCTGCTTTTTGTACAGTCTCAAGTACCACTACTTAGGTCTGAAGCAGCCCTTAAATCACAAACCTCTCATGCCTCTCTTTACTAGATAGTGAAGTATCAGGTTGTTAGTACTGGAGAGATCCATGACCAGGTCCACTTGCGGTATACAAGATAATCTGGGGTATAGAAGGGAGGAGGAACTAAGATTAGGCCGACCCCCTCCCAATTTCACCGCCCCATTTACTGGTGGTGAAATTGGGGTTGTTTTGGAGAATGCCCAGAGTGTGAGTAAAAGGGCAGTGGCTTCTCAGTGGCAACAGAACTGACACTCTTCCATAAGCTCAGTGTGTGAGACAGAAAGGTGGAATGCTTGGATACTCTTTCATGGAAATAAGCTTTTAAATGTCTGTGGCCCATAAATATCCACTGAGTCATGTAAAAACCCTTGTTTTTTATCCATAAGTCTTTGGTTGCTGTTGGGTTTCATTCAATGCTGCCTGGGGCTCTTTAAAAATAAGATAACAAGAAGGAAGGAAGGAAGGAAGGAAGGAAGGAAGGAAGGAAGGAAGGAAGGAAGGAAGGGTGCTCAGGAGAAAATCCTTCATATGCAACAGAGGAGACTGGCTGGATTAACAGGACCCTTTTCCTATTAGCTGGCTTGGGAAAGATCACACCAATTCATCCATCTCCAAGCATCCAGAGTTTGCTTTCTATATCAAGGGGAAGTGCTGTAGGTCAGCGATAGAGCATCTGCTTTGCATGCAGAAACTCCAAAATTCAATCCCCAGCATCCCCAAGCTGGGTTAGGAAACCCTGTCTGAAGCCCTGGAGAGCTGTTTCCAGTCAATGTAGACAAAACTGAGCTAGATGGACCAATGGTCCAATTCTCAAGCAGCTTCCTGTGTTCCTATGGAGAGCAGACCAATAGTTTGTTGGACAAATGGAATATAAATATAAGAAATTAAAGAAGCAATAAATATACAATTAAAATCATTTGAATGTGTTGTGCCCCCCATTCACAGTTACTTTTTCATGCAGACACACTGCAGATCACCCCAGTGAAGCTCGTGGACCACTGATCGTCTGCAGACCACAGCTTGGGAGCCTCTGGTTCAGACAATAGGTAGGGCAATTCCTGCTGCTCATAACGAATGAGATCCACTGGAGTCCTAGCCATTCAGGTCTTTATATGCAATCCATTTGAATAGTCAGCAACCTATTTGGCAGTCGCTGAAGCCACTAAAACATTATGTCAGTGTAGATTTCATTCCGCAACTCTTACTCACTCTAATATGTGGAGTAGCTCTCTGGCATGCACACAACAACTATCTCTGATGGCTTCATGCCAGCAAAATGCTCTTGTATACAAAGGAGACTCTGTGCTATTTCAGCCCAGAAGAAGACATTATGCTACGCGTGATGCTACCCAAAGGGAATTAAAGAAGGAGAAGAAACCATATTCTTTTCCCTTGACTGTGCAACAAGTGATCACACTAGGTGATGCTTGGAATGAGGCAGATGCTTCAGTAAGAAGTGTTTTCACACTTCAGTAAGAAGTGTTTTTGGATTAAAGTGTTTAGTGGTCGTTGGGTATTTTTTACCTGTGCGCACTCAAAACGTGTGAATTTGTTCTAAAATAATGACATGGTGCTGTAGAGGACATGTACCAAGATTGGCTCACAATCCCTGCTACTCACACATGCCTTTAAAAACACACAGAGGTCTTGCATTGTAGCTGCCGATCCAAGGTAAAATGTCGGAAGTGCTATGGGGCCCACCAGTCATGATGGATGGTGCTCACTAGACCTGTTGGGCTCCTAGGGTGTCATGAGGGCATGGCCAATGAGCAGTCACAGTGGTGTGGCCAAGTTGCTCCTGTTTCCTCCTCATCCTCTTCCCTTGTAAAACTACTGAAGACACTTCAGCATTGCAATTTTACAAATAGCACCTTACTAAACTAAAAAGTTGACTTTGGTTCAGAAGGCGTCCCTGCTGCCATAGAAGCTTCTCTGCTGGGCCTCGCCTGCTCTGATTCGCTCCCTATCCTTCTCCTTTGCCAAGAAACTGCGGGAAATTAAACATTGCAGTTTTGTTAATCCTTAGAATTTAACCTTGGTTGAGAAGCGGTCCCTGCTCTCACAGTTTCTAGTGTGTTTGTTTCTAATGTGGAAACAAGTTAGCTAATGTATGTTTTGAGAAAACAGATTTCACCATTCTTTACACTTAATGCGCTGAGCTATTCCAATTTTTTAATTATTATTCTGTTGGGGCAATATAGGGGCAACCATCATTTATTTTATTTTATTGTAGGTGGCAAGTGCCATTGATTACATAGCCAAAACTGCACCACTCAATGCACTAGAGGGCGAAATCAGCAGGCTTGAGGGAGGACTAAGGTGTGAAGCATCGCAACAAAAAAATCAGGAAAAAAAGCAGCCCAGTAGAGACAGAGTATGCTCTGCAGCTATCAAATACTAACTAAAATGCAGTGGGAAGTGGAGACATAAAAATAAAGTAGGGAGAGGAATGGTCAGAATAATTAGCAGCTGGTGGGGCAACCCAGACAGGGCTGTGTTGCTGACCTTGCTTCCTAATCTCAGGTGTTGCCAGGGATTGGACTCAAGAGGGCAAGATGGATGAGGAATGGTGGAGATCACACACACCCTCTCCTGACACTGCATTGATTTACAGCAGGGGGTTGAGGGGTTTGAGGAAAGTAACAGCTCACAGATAGACGAACAAAAGAGTTGGGAAGTGTTAGAAGAAGTGGAGGGGAATTTTGACAGGGCAGGCAACTGACACATCACTGGAGAGAACTTCTGGCCCCCCTTCTCCCAGAACTCGGTGTTCATTAAGGGTGCAGGAAAAACGGAATCAGAGACATTTGGCCACGAGCAGCCACTGTAAAGGGAGATGCTGTTGCGAGGGAGGAGAAGCCCAGTTTGGAGCAATGCCATTGTTAAGGCTTGTTGTGTTCTTTTGTATCTCGCTATAAAAAAGGTAAAGGGACCCCTGACCATTAGGTCCAGTCGTGGCCGACTCTGGGGTTGCGGCGCTCATCTCGCTTTATTGGCTGAGGGAGCCGGCGTACAGCTTCTGGGTCATGTGGTCAGCATGACTAAGCCGCTTCTGGTGAACCAGAGCAGTGCATGGAAATGCTTTTTACCTTCCCGCTGGAGTGGTACCTATTTATCTTCTTGCACTTTGATGTACTTTCGAACTGCTAGGTTGGCAGGAGCAGGGACCGAGCAACGGGAGCTCTCCCCGTCGTGGGGATTTGAACCACCGACCTTCTGATTGGCAAGCCCTAGGCTCTGTGGTTTAACCCATAGCGCCACCCGTGTCCCTCTTTTGCTATTAGGATTGAATAAAACTCATTAAAAAGGACTCTGCTTTGTTTTCTCTGCTTTTGCTGCAACAGGGGGAGGAATAGCTTTCTCGAAGTCTTGACAGGTGTCATGGCCAGATCCTAAGGGGGAGAGCGGGGGGGGGGGAGCAAGGCAGCGGGGAGCTCAGCCAATCCACCACATTCACTGTTGCACCCATATTGCCCCAAGCTCAATGTTCCTTCCCCTCTCTCCCTCTTGGCAACTAACAATGATGTATGGCACGGAGAAACCAAGTCAGCAATGCAGCTCTGCCCAAGGCGAACTGCGCCACCAGCCATGACTCTTTGAAATCCAGAATAGAGACTTTGCACTGAAACATTTTATCTATGTATTAATAATAATAATAAATAATAACAATAAATAATTTTATTTATATCCCACCCTCCCCAGCTGAAGCCGGGCTCAGGGCAGCTAACAACAATAAAATAGTGCAAAATTCTAAAAACATTTCATTATAAAAATTAATTAAAATCAAATTGATGGCAACCATAAGCTTAAGTTCTGTAAAGATTGCCAAAGGAGGGAGTCAGGCTGTGCCCTGACCAAAGGCCTGGTGGAACAGCTCTGTCTTGCAGGCCCTGCAGAAAGATGTCAAGTCCCGCAGGGCCCTAGTCTCTTGTGACAGAGCATTCCACCAGATTGGAGCAGCAGCCGAAAAAGCCCTGGCTCTAGTTGAGGCCAGCCTAACCTCTCTGTGGCCTGGGACCTTCAGGATGTTTTTATTTGAAGACCATAAGTTCCTCTGTGGGACATACCAGGAGAGGTGGTCCTGTAGGTACGAGGTATTGCATTTGAAGCATCATTTTATCCCATTTTTTGTCCAAAAGAGAGAGACTTGTAAACTTCAAGGATAAGATAGTCAGGCTCACAATCTGAACGACAGAAAACGGGATCGGGAGCAGGTAGGGAGAAAGTTAATTAAGGCAATATTTCTTAGTTATAAAATTCTTGTACTGACCAGCTGGAATTGAAAGATGTCAAGGATTTTCTTGCAAGTCCCACCTGCATATGTTTATAGGATATTGTTTTTTACAGGGAAAATGCAAGCTTTCTGCAAACTCTTTTTCAATGCTCTGAGCTTGCATAACTATGGCGACATTTTGCTGACACAACACTGAGGATCCTGTTTCTCTTTATATCATGATTTGAGTGCCAAGTGATTCATGCTGGCTCAGTTTTCAAGCCAGTCAAACTTCTGAAAACACAGTTGAAAAGGTGTGCTTTATCCCATCTCTCTGCTCCTTAATCCCAGTATCTCATAACCTCTCCTCACTATGTAATGTTTATCAACTTGACACTTTGCTGGCAGCAACAGGGAAAAAGCATACTTTCTTCTTTCAAATTAATCTTCTAATTATTTATTCACCAAGAAATGGATATTTTGACAACAAGGATGTCTGAGTGCCAGTTGGAGCATTTTGTTTAAGGGCAAGATCCATGAGCTGGACGTCCCTGGTTTATTTAGGGACCAGCTGAGCCATGAACTCTCTGGGATGACCCTTGGTCATCCATCATCAGGCCTCATCTGCAATATGGCAATAATAACCCTAGTCCACCTTACTCCGGGTGACCTGTTTATTGAGCATTCCTTCTGATTTTCTTGCAGAAAGCTTATGCAGACTGTCATCAACTGGCTGATTGTAGAGGAGTAGCGGGAGGAACCATCTGGGGAGCCCCCGAGGGAATTCCCAGGGTACTGGCACCAACTCCAGGGGGGCCTGGAACCTACAATATTTTTGCTGTGGGTGCCCAGCCAATGGCCCTGGCCCTGCCATGTGCCGCTGCCACGTGCCACCCGCTGCTGTCAAGCATATGCTTCCTAATATTTATAGTTTCAGCCCAATATAAAGCATTTCTGTATGTTCTCTTCACTAATATACAGTGGTACCTCTGGTTGTGAACAGGATCCATTCCGGAGTCCCGTTCACAACATGAACAGAACGCAACTCGTGTCTGTGCATGCACGGGTCGTGATTCACCACATCTGCGCATGCGCGTGACGTCATTTTGAGTGTCTGTGCATGCACGAGCAGCAAAACCCAGAAGTAACCCTTTCCAGTACTTCCGGGTTGCCACGGGATGCAGCCTGAAAAGATTTAACCTGAAGCAAATGTAACAAGAGGTATGACTGTATGCACATTTATGCACACTTTACCCTAGCATATGCGTTTTTGTACACATTACTTGGCTTGAGAACTGCATTGCAAAATTCAGAGATGCCCATGTTTGAAAGATGCCCATGTTTAAGTGTGCATATTGTTTTGGAAAGCGTAACTCAGGTAGACCCAGGGTTTTTGATCAGCTGGAACACACCAGAACATTGTTCCAGCACATTTCCCCAGCTATGCCTCTGGCTCATGAGAAGATTCTCCCTGGAGCGCAAAGAGGACATCCTCTGTGGGCTCTGGAGAGGGTCTACTCATGAGCCAGAGGTGCAGCGGGGCTTTAATGAGGCTCATCAGCTTCCCGGGCTAACAGCTGAGGTGTGGGAAGAAGTCTTCCATGCGCATCAGCCCTGCGAGCTGCTCTGCCTCTTTGGCTTGCCTGTGCAAGCAGGAGGAACCAGGCAGTTTGCAGACCTGATGCTCATGGAAGTCTTCTTCCTCATTCATTAGCTCTGCCCAACCACAGAGCAGCCCTCCTTCTTCCACTGGCGCAGAAGCAGGAGGGACAGGGCAGCGTTCCTGCACCATTTTTCTAGGCAACAAAGCACCTTTAAGTGCCAGCTGGATCTAATTTCTTCCCCACCCTAGCCTTGGGGCCTCATAGGCTTCTTTCACATGCAGAATGTGCAGAAGTTCATTGGTGGGGCCAGGCCTAGACTGCAGATCCTTTAGACTTCCCTCACAAGTTCCTCCACACAGAGGGGGGCCTGGCTTAATGGGGATTTCTTCTCTTGAATTGAGAATCTATCCGCATGTATGTCTGCACTCCTGTAGACATTTCAAAATACGATTGGAATAAAAATGTAGAAAAGCAAGACTCTTTCTTAATAATCCTCCTCCACAATTAAACTCTCTAGCCAGAAACTTGGGGAAATGTCAGTCGAGAAAGGAAACCTTTTTGCTTCTAAGTAACTATCTGTATTTAGCATTCAAGGTAATGTTTGTAATTTCTGGTAATATATCCCATGGGTATATAATTGGCTTTTCTCTCAACCCCAAGAGATGATTCATTTCACTTCAGTGCAAAGTTATTTTCTTCGTGTTCAGAACTAAGAGGTATAAAAGTTTGGTGACAAGCAGGTTATTTTAAAAAGACAATGCAGCTAGAACAAGAAGCAATTGTGTACTAGACAGGTTATCTAGTCAAAATGAACTGCATTCTTGGAGATGGGGGGCAAGAATCAAGATTTGGGTTTTGTTTTTGTTTTTTTAATTCAGAAAAAGCTTTAAAGAAGGTGGAGTCAGAGACAGAAGAATGAAATTCCTATTTAAATATGCATTTTCACCTATATTCTCAGAAAATTAGCATTTCTGAAGTATTTTCTCAGAAAACATGCATATTCTAAATGCATAGTGTCCCAAATCAGCATTTTGTCCAGATCAGCATTACCCCAATCTCCTATTTTAATTGTTAAATTGTTGCACTGTTTTAATAGACTTGTCTTATCATAAACCTTAGTTGTGAATGTTTATTTTAATGTTTCAACTGAATTGTTTTATTTGTGTTCTTATTATGCATCTTTCTATTTCTGTTTTTATTTTTTTGTAGCTGCTTTTATACTTGTCACCCACTTAGAAACCACTCTGGCAGTTGTGGCATATTAATTAATTGGTTGCACCCCTCTCTCTTGTTTCTTACACACTGAGCCAAGAACTGCACCTTACAGGAAGAACATAGGATGCTGCTTTATATTGAGTCCACCTAGCTCAGCTTTGTCTACATTGACTGACAGGAGCTCACCAGGGTTTCAGGTAGAAGTCTCTCCAAGTTGTACCTGGAGGTGCCAAGGGAGATGCCTGGGAATTTCTGCATGCAGAGCAAATGCTCTACCACTGAGCTACAGTCCTTATTCCCCCAAATTTAGAGAAATGTGAAATCCAAATGATAACTGTGTTGTCATTTAGACATCAGTCCAAGAGCTGCTGATCAGATGTGTTTGCACTGGAATCCACAAAGAGCAGGACGCGGGTGGCGCTGTGGGTTAAACCACAGAGCCTAGGGCTTGCCGATTGGAAGGTCGGCAGTTCGAATCCCCATGACGGGGTGAGCTCCTGCTGCTCAGTCTCTGCTCCTGCCAACCCAGCAGTTCAAAAGCAAGTCAAAGTGCAAGTAGATAAATAGGTACTGCTCCAGCGGGAAGGTAAACGGCATTTCTGTGCGCTTCTCTGGTTCACCAGAAGCTGCTTAGTCATGCTGGCCACATGACCTGGAAGCTGTACGCCACTCCCTCGGCCAGTAAAGCGAGATGAGCGCCGCAACCCCAGAGTTGTCCGTGACTGGACCTAATGGTCAGGGCTCCCTTTACCTTTACCACAAAGAGCAAATTGCTCAAGCATTCCAACCTCAAAGTACCCATTGATGGGGGACAGCAACAGGAGAGAGTTATTGCCTTTATGCCATACTCCTGGGCTTCCCAAATGCCTCTGCTTTGCTCTTGTGGGAAATAGGATTCAGCAGGGCTCTTCTGTTGTTCTCAGGAAGACTGAACTAGAAATTTCACTGAATGTTCAGATGCTGCCAAAAGTGGCAACCTACCACAATGACTAAACTATTCTCTTGTCCATGCCTAGCCTAAAGCACTCAGTGTTCCCAAGCAGTTTCTCATCCAAGTACCAATCAGGCCTGATCTGACTTAGCTTCTGAGATCAGACATGTTCAGGATGTTATGGCTGCAGGAGTTTAATACATCCAGTTTTAACAGCCAGGCAAGTAAACCCTGCTTGTCTTTCAAGGTAATATGACAGTGCTTTTGTTACAGGTCCTCCAAGTTTCTCATTCCAAGTTACTGCTGGAACGAAATAGCATGCAGAATATTATTTTACCAGAAACATTATGTATACCACCATTCTGGGAAATTAAGGTACATGCAGTGCTTTGCAAGCTTCTTACAGGTCAAGTGGACCCATAATTCCTACATTTCCCTGGGCGTATTCTAGCATTAAACTGGGACAAATGGACCTAGTCTTCATGCACATGCAAACTAAAATGCTTTTTTATGGCTTTTGAGTGCTTCTTTTACACTCATAATATTTTTTCTAGCATGCTTTCAAGGGACAAGAAAAACCCATAATGAGAAGCTATGGGCTGGATGTTGCCGAACGATTTGTACTGCACACGCTCTCATTAATTTACCTTTAGGCTCACAGAATGGGCCCTTTGCATGTGGAAAAAGAAAACATGCTTGCCAAGTATTTTAACTGGGGGTGGTGGGGAGACAAAGTCTATTTCACTTTGTTAGTGCATGTAAATACTTTCCTCTTTCAGCCAACAGATACACATCAGAAATCTTTAACTATATGCTTCAAGAGTATTTTCAACAAGAATTTAACCATAAGGCATAGGAGAAGAAAAGTAAGGATTTGCATAGGCAGTTCTATCGCAACCCCCCCGCCCAATGTCTGAATTCCTTTTGGGAGGCAATTGTGAGCAACTCTAATATTTATGCATCTGCACTGTTACTAAAATGTTCTTAGTTCATATAGTCCTTTTGCAGTTTCTTGATGGATACTATCCGTATTCCTACTATAGCAGAGGTGATGTGGTGCAGAGAGAATGAAGATACATCACAATTAGTTCCTTTTCCTGTGACATCTTTGGTTTTCAAGCATGGTTGAATACTTTAAACTGGGAAGCTACATTTTTAATGAAGTACACATTTTTTTATAGCCAGCATTAAGTACTTTTAAGTCCCATTGATCTGAATTGGAGAGAGTTAGACATATCCTTAAATCTTCCATTGACTTAGAGGTACTTCATTTGAGACACATTTTGCCATTTGCCTTATATTTAAAAACTTAAATATAATACATTTAGGATACACTTGGGGAAATATCTGAATATATGGTAACCATTTCCTGCTCTATAGTAATTTTAAGGGGATATGGTTACAATATAATGATTTGATATTTTGTGTGGCGCTGTGGGTTAAACCACAGAGCCTAGGGCTTGCTGATCAGAAGGTCGGCGGTTCGAATCCCCATGACGGGGTGAGCTCCCATTGCTCAGTCCCAGCTCCTGCCAACCTAGCAGTTTGAAAGCACGTCGAAGTGCAAGTAGATAAATAGGTACCGCTCCAGTGGGAAGGTAAACAGAGTTTCCGTGCGCTGCTCTGGTTCGCCAGAAGCTGCTTAGTCAAGCTGGCCACATGACCTGGAAGCTGTATGCCAGCTCCCTCGGCCAGTAAAGTAAGATGAGCACCACAACCTCAGAGTCGGCCACGACTGGACCTAATGGTCAGGGGTCCCTTTACCTTTTTTAGTTGACATATTGTTTAAAGTTCCTGGCACTTATAATCCTTTATGCTGCAAAAGTAGAGAGGAAAGAAAACGTTTCTATCATCTATAGCAGTGATGGCCAAACTCGGCCCTCCAGCTGTTTTGGGTCTACAATTCCCATCATCCCTAACCACTGGTCCTGTTAGCTAGGGATGATGGGAGTTGTAGTCCAAAAACAGCTGGAGAGCCAAGTTTGGCCATCACTGATCTATAGTGAACTTGGCCATTCGTGCAATTTATAGTATTGCTGGAATATTGTACAAATTTGTACAATATTTGAAGCTTTTGATTATTATTTTTTTATATATGAGAACCAAGCACAGGAGTTAGCTAGACTTGCCAACTTACATAACAACAACTATCATATGAAGAATATATTCCAAATATTGAAGAATGAAGACCTAGAGGACTGTGTCTTAGTAACATAACACATGCATTGCATGGAAAAGATCTCAAGTTCAAACCACATCATTTTCATGTAGTGCTGGGAAAACTTCTGTCTGTAACTTCAGAGAGCCACTGCCATTGTTGACAGTACTGAGCTAAATGACCTGACTTGGTATAAGACAGCTCCCTATGTTCCTACGTTATTAGGTCTCTTCTGCAATAAAAAAGGGGTAAATAAAATATTTGGATTCACAATTATGGCCAAATTGAGCCATTATGTAAGAACTAAGGACAACCATGGGGCTACCTTAGAAAAGTTTTCAGAACTTTTCATGTGGTCCAGAATTCAGCTGCAAAAATCTTGGTGGGCTCACTTCCGTGGGACCAATTTCCATGGTTGTCCATTTGCTTCTAAGCACAATTCATGCTGCTAATGATATTCTTTTAAAAGCCCTAAACAGCTTAGGTCATTAGAATATCTTAGGGATGACTTCCCATTCTATCCTGCCTTCTCCCTAACATCAGGAGGAGTGGCCTTTTTATGAGTCCCACCGAGTGTTGAGGCATGGCTGGGGTGAGACAAGAGAAAGGGCCTTCGCAGATTATGGAGCATCTTGCTACTTCCATCCCTGTTTATTCCTAAGCCCCTTTCATGACTGAATCAAAGAAAGCACCACATGATCACCGGGAGCTGGGACACATTGCTGACAACACACCCCTAACATCCACACATGTGAGAAGCTCAGACTGTCCACGCCCTTGTTAGCCGCCCCATGCCCACTAATCACAAGGAAGTTCTAGAGAGTGCAATGGTGCACTTCAGGTCTTCACCTGGTGCCTACGAAGCCTCTGAGCTCCCCACTCACTGTCCCCTTAGTCATGATGAGTTCTGTTACCTTTTCCTCCCTTGAAAATGCATAGAGTTGAAAGAGGAAGTGAGACGAGTGACCTTCTTTCCCACTTCCTCTTTCAGATGAATTCTACCGGATACAAGTTTTACTGAGCTCTCTTTGAAAAACAAAGTGACACATCTGTCTGCATCTTTACTCTCTTGGGCAAGGATGGGTGATCTGAGGGAGTGAGGAGAAAAGTGACCAGAAATCCCCATCACTCAAAAATCCAAATGTGGCTTTCAAAGGTTGGTAACACCTAATTAGGAATTCTCCACTGCTTGCATTACAAAAAAATGCAAGAAAAGAGTGTGTGCATGGATACATGCATTTCTTTTTTTACAAAATTGCAATAAAAGGTTCTTTCAGTTCACTTCTCTCCCCCCCCACACACACCGTCCATGTTACTGTAATATATGCAAATCACATCAAAGTTGCTTTTCAGATGGAAAGAATATAAAAACCATTCCTGCTTATTGGGACAAAACCATATGACAAATAAATCATCATTAGGCTTAAACTATTTGTTGAGCCAACTGCTGAGCTTCAGAATATTTTAAGACTGTCTCAAAAAACGTGGAAGCACACCTATCTGCTGTGCCCCAGTCCCTGAAAATAAAGTGGATCTTTTAAGAGAGAGGAAGGAGGACGAGGAAGAAGAAAGAAAGAAAGAAAGAAAGAAAGAAAGAAAGAAAGAAAGAAAGAAAGAAAGATGTTACCTTGTTGAATAATGCCAGTAATCACTGCAAGGTAGACTTCTGGATCATGATTAGTGGTAATCAGCGGATTGTGTGGGTCTATATTCAATATTTGATAGATAGTGTCTGAACTTTCAATCCCACAAAGCAAAACAACCACCCTTTCAGGAGGCTGAAGGATCTTGTCCAGAAAACGTCTTTTCTTTTTGTTCAGACAGTTAACAAGTCCACTTGAAAGTATCAGCAGTTTACATCTGTAAGATCCCAGGGATGGCAATCCCAGGGGGTGAATGGATGGAGATCCCATGTTGTAAAGCAAGATTCTGTCCTCTGATAAGAGATGCTTGAAAATTGTTTTTAAATACAGTGCCCATTCCTCTGCATCTTCTTCATGGATAATAACAAGACTGCTCTGTGCATTTTCTGAAGAAGAAAAAGAAAAAGATTTACAGATAAGTGTCACTTTATATCAGTGGCTAATAATTTCAGATGCGATTAAAGATTGGTTCACACAAGCCCAAACACATTCCATGCCATTCATGAAGAAATTTGCATGAAACTAGCATGAAAAATTGCCATGTTTGGATCAGACCTGATATATCCATTGACATTGGTGATCTTTAGAAAATACCATACTGAGCCCAGGGGATTTTGCTGCCTATGGTGAAGGACAAAATGGCAGCTTCCAGTCCATGTACAACAGCTAACTGGACTGGCAGTTGAATGTTACTGAGCAATGCTGGTAGCCTTCCAAAGTCTCTTGCTAAGCTTTCTTTCACCTGAGCAAGGACCTCCAAATTCACACTGAATTTCATTTAAGGCAAAATCCAGCAGATATATATATATATATATATATATATATATATATTCAGGGCAGACGTACTATTAGCCACTCTAGTCTTCCTCACTATGGTGCTATGGTGAGACATATTTTATTTCTGGTTAAATTATACTCATTATTTCTTAATTTGCATCTATATATTAGCACACACAAATTTCATATAAATCTCTGTTCTCTTTTTTGCTGATGCATTCTCCTTTTTGGGGGGAGTGGGATGTCAAACTGGTCACTGTGCTCAGAAGGTTGAGGCATCTGAAGGGCCTCATCCTCTTCAGTACAGGTGAACGTTCAGGCTCAGAATATTAAAAGGGAGGGGATTGCTGAAGCTCATGCATTAGCTTTCATGAAGCTTTTCCCAGGATCCTCTTTGCTCGCAGGCAGGAAGTGAGTTTCTCATTAAAAAATAATAATCAAATCTTAACTTTAGGTCTCCACAGTTCCACACTGGTTTGCAATTATTTTTTAAAGTCCTCATGAAAATTCATCAGTGTTCCTGTGAAAATTTCTCCTAATGTACACATGCTTCCTTGCAATGATACCCACACGTATTGTATGCATTTTGTACACATTACATGGCTGGGGGAACTGCACTGTAAAATATGTACAAGTGTGAATTTCAAAAGATGCCTGTGTTTCAATTTGTATTGTTTAAAGAAGTATGAGTTAGGTAGATTCACCTTTAAATGTGACCTGAATTGATCTTTTCCCCCTATCCCTGTTCTAGCCTGACAAGATTCTAAAGCAGGACAGCTGCAATTGGAACTCCTCCTTGACGCAAGGCAGTGAGATTTTTCACAATAAACTGAAAATGAACAATACTGTACAGACAAGAGTTAATCTTGAGTTCCTTCTCTGGGCTGTACTTTTCCTGGGATGTCTTGTGCTCCTTTTTTTATAGGTCTGCATATAAACATGTTTTTTAAAAATAATCTCATGTTAAATTAAAGCAGACAGGCTTCACATTTATTTATTTTTGGGAGCTTGGCTGCATTGTGTGGAGGTAAAATGAAGTGACATGTGAAGCATAATCTTACCTGTGACATGGCTACTGTAGAGAATAAGAACCTATTAGCTGCACTAGGTCTATTGATCATTAACAATGTGTTGCATGGCACAATGTGACACAACAATGAATATAGGTAGTTCAATTGCTCCAGGCTTATTTCTGCAGGAAGCATAATAGGACTGTGCTCCCACAGCAATTGTCACACTGTAACACAGCTGGAGACAGCAAAGAAAAGCAGCCCAAAGCCATGTTTTGTAAAGGTTTTTTTAAAAAGAAAATTAAAAAGAGGGCATGAAATGCACCCTGCTCTCAACTACAATACTGTCATTTTACTTGGTTACTGGTGGTAGAATTCTACTAGAATTGTCATATAGCTAGTTCAGATTCGTGCCACATAATTAACTGCAACTATAATATAATAGGACATATTTACACATTATTGTGGGTAGGAATATGCACTAGCCTAGGCATGTCTACTCAGAGGTAAGTCCTAATGAGTTTAACAGGGCTTACTCCTAGGTAAGCATGTCTGAAATTCCACATACCAGCTTTTCAAAACCTCATGCCATCCAGATCTTTAGGACTGCCAAACTCATCAACTCTGACCATTGGCCATGCTGGCTGAGGCAGATGGGAGTTGTGGTCCACAAGAGGGCACAAGATTGGGGAACACCGACTTAAGCCCCACTGAACACAGGAATATAGGAAGCTGTCTTAAACCCATCAGAGAATTGGTCCATCTAACTCAATATTGTCTGCCCAATGGTTATTGGCTCTCTAGGATTTCAGACAGGAGACCTACCTAAAGATTCCAGGTACTGAACAAAGGATCATCTACCATTGTTTGAATTACAGGAGACAGGCAAAGAAGGATCACCCCAAGCTTTTGTGATGGCCCATTAACTAGAGTTTTTGAAGGCTAAAGAGGGCTAAAAAATGGGGAAGGGTAGACAATGGATTTCAGTAATGGTACCCTAATTCTTCCTTCGTAGTTTCAGCACTGACCTCTACATGCTGCTGCTGCAGTAACAGGCAACTCCTGCATTTCATGTATAAAATGTAAGTTAAGGGGAATGTTGCCCTCTTAAAACTTAATAGAACCTATCACACTTTGACAAAATTAAGCTATGCTTCACCTGTTTTGTACTTGGAAGCCCTGTGGAATAAAAATGTATTATTAGTTCTACAATGAGGAACAAGAAGCAATTGTGTGCTGTCATCCAGAGCATAATAGGAGCTTTCTGACAAGGTAAAGCATTCTCTAGGTTACTGGTGCGCAGCCACCCATAAAGGCGTAATATAACAGAACCACCAAATGTGGCATCTAACCATTGCTCAGAAAGAAATATTGATTCTGTGACGTTGAGGAAATGCATGAGCATTTTCTTTTGTGATATATGCAGGGGATATAGGAGGGGATGGGAGCAGGCCGGCAGCTAGGGATGGGCCACAAATTCAATGTAGGTTGCATTTAAAAGCAAACCTATCTTATTTGCACTTTCCAAAACAATATGCAAACTGAAACACAGCAGTCCTCCCAAACTGGCACTTCTCCAAATTTTGCAATGCTGTTCTCCAGCCAAGTAATATGTACAAAAAAACCTGTGCTCTACCATGATGCTATAGGCAATAATGTGCATATATCACCATATATAATATACAGAATGCATCATATTGGAAGCAATTACTTTACAAAAATGTGTACGTTGGACAAAGTTGCATACAAAAATATGCACATGGTGAAATTTCATGAGGGCTCTCTTTAAAAAGACAACAAACTTTTGCAAACTGATGTGGAAATGTGGAAAACCGTTCTTAAGATTGGAGGAACAAAAAACAGAGATAAACCAAAATCCACAGACTCACCCATCCTTATGCTCTACCATGATGCTATAGGCATTTCTCCCATGCATTAAAAAGTCTATAAACTCAATCACCCATGTCTTTATAAGATTAAAGAAAGAATTTCCCAACATAAGAACACAGCAGTCTTGGCTCCAGAAAGCAGTGTTCTCCAGCCAGCACCTTGCTTGATTACTAAGAGCACTCTGAAGTTTTATAAGCAGCCTTTAATCATCTTCCTTTCCATTAGTGGCACATTTCTTTGAAGCCATATGACTTAGACCCCCCCCCCCACATCATTTCCCATTATCCGAGAGCGCTGCTAAAGTGCTTTGGGTTATTCTACCCATACCCTAAATTGATTTCGGTTTTGCTTTATGAATTTGCCATCTAACAGTCCACCAGCCTAGAGATGCTAGAAGCATACATGTGTTTACTTTTTGGATGAAAAATAGTGTTGAGGAGTAAGGTTGCTTCCCCTCCTCCTTAGATAGTGTGCAGTTCCTGGTTCTCAGTTAGAGAGAATACTTCTTAATATGCAAGATGAATAGAAAAGTAACTCGATTAATATTGCCTTTTCCTGTTAGTCTGGTTGAAAAAGGTGCAGATGGACACATTCACTTCCAAGCATCCAGTGGTTGCTTTCCATATCATAGAACCACAGAATTGTTGGAAGAGACCCTGAAGTTCAACTAGTCCAACCCCCTCCAATGCAGGAATCTTTTGCCCAACATGTGGCTCAAACCTACAACCCTGAGATTAACAGTCTCATGCTCTACCAACTGAGCCATTCCATATCTGGGGAAAGTGCTATAGTTTAGTGGTAGAACATCAGCTTTGCATGCAGAAGGTCTCAGGTGCAGTCCTGGGCATCAAGCCAGTTTACGGCAGCCATGGAAATGGTAAATTCCATGGTAAGTGGTATTAAGAAGACTTTTTCTACAACCCATTTTCTGATAGCAACTGAGGGTGAGTCAATGAAAGATGCAGGAGAAGGCATGAGATCATTATGGTAGCCAAAGTCTCAAGTCTAATTCACACTTGCATGCTCACTCGATTATCATTACTTCACAACCATCACTTGTGTATTGCAACATCAAGTGACAGCTTCTCTGTATGAATGGGGCATCACAGATAGAGCAATACAGACAGAAAGTTCATATCAATTGGCACACAGTGGAACCCATATTATTCATATAGTCACTAGTTTGGGGACCACCTCCCTCGCTTCTTGTGTGACCCATTGACCTTCAACAGTTGTCCCTTATCATAAGACATGCTGCTTGTTAGATTATCTCACAAATGGTAGCACTATCATCCCTTCTCCATTTTCAAGGATCTAGAAAACAAATGTGCTGATTTCAAAGTGACTTTAACACTGATCAATTGTGGTATGGAGAGGGAACCCTATTACCCACCAAATAGCTAAAGAACAGGCTATGCAGCCAACAGTCATCAATACTGGGTGGAAGGGAACAGCTCGAAAGGACTACTAAGTGCACTCTGATACACTCTACAAAGTGTAATAATTCATGTGCATTGTGTCCTTGGGATTTTCTGCCTGGCATGCTTCCTGTGTGTATTTTCAACAAGTAGGTTTTGACTTTGTGGACTAGGAAATAGAATTGGAGTCAGCTTAGGACTTGGTTCCACATTGTCAGTGCTGAAGGCCCGGCTTTAAATCTGGGACAAAAAGAGTTTGTGTGAATTTCAGTAGGTGCTGGGTGTGTGTGTGCATCTTGAACCGGAGTTTCTAGTAGCTTCCACCATTCACACACTGCTTCCCCATGAACCTTATAGACAGTGCTCTGAATACAACATGTTTCCAACATATATATTTAGGCAGGAGCAACCTGCCAGCCCATCTAGTCGGCTGACCCCAAGGCCAATCTGTGTCCACTTGGACACAGTTCTCACCTTAGAGCTTGCTACTCTCAGAAATTTGGCCCTATCATTAGGCAGAGTGAGGTGACTGCCTGAGCTGGGAGCACAGAATGGACAAGACACTCTGTGCCCCCCTCCTAAGCTAACATGCTGCTTTCAGGTGCAGTGGGGATACCAATGCTAGTTTTGAAGCTGCTAGTCTGGTCAGTTTTTGTACATAGAATTGGGGAGGCACCCTCCTGCCTGCGCCTTGGACAGCAAAATGTCTTGGTGCAGCCCTGCAAAGTAAAGTTCAAATGACGTGCTATTTTAAATATGTATTTGTCATTATCTTTCATTAGTATTAATACGAAGCGTAGACATTATTCTCACCAGGACTGCAGTGCACATGAAAAAGAAGTTTAGCTATTTCTCCGCAACTGCAACCCCAATGAAAATCCCTTCACGTGGCAATCAGCGTTAGGGGAAAAGCTCCCACTGGAACTAATTTGAGTTTTGTCTCTAATGCTAATTGCCACTGGACTGGGGGGAGGAGAGATTTAAGTTTGGCTCATGCCTAGGGAAAGAAGGGTTAAACTTCTGCTTCGGTTTAGATTAGATTTGTTTGGGCAGTATTCAACCAATGTGTCCATCAACACAAGCATGTACGCTTACACAACAGGACTTTCCCTTTTCTCCTCCCCACACATGCCACTGTGCCCTCCACAATCCTACTCCAAAGAGACAGGGGAACCCCTAAAACAGATTTAGGGAGCATGGGGAGGACAGAAGAATACTATTTTGTGGCACAAGCTGGAATTATTACATCCATGGCACTTTCATATAAACCTCTACACTGGATACAAGACTTTATTTGTATCTAGTAAGTCCATCGTCATGTTTAATAGTGTGAAGGCTCCATTGCCTTGGAACATTCACATTCGATATTTTAAAGCTCTGGCAACATGTTCGCACACTATTCATTTTATATAACATGTAGGCAGAATCACAGAATTGTAGAGTTGGAAGGGATGGCAAGGGTCATCTAGTCCAACCCTCCGCAATAGAGGAATCGTCTGCCCAACATGGAGCTCAAACACACAACTTTGAGATTTAGCATCTCATGCTCTACTGACTGAGCTATTTTGACCTTCAGTGTTTCATGTGATTCCATGATTTCTGCCATGGATCTTAATCCCTACCCATTTACATTAAAATAATAAAATTTTAATAGGTGTTGGCTTGACCATATCAATTTCTTCCATCAGTTAATTACTTTTGGAAGATCAAATTGCATATAAAAGCAGACATCTCCCTATTTGATTTGATTTTCCACACTTGCAGAAACTTTCCTATTAGATCTGCACAAGAATGATAATGAAAACTACAAACTCTTCCTTGAGTGAATTAAATCAAAAATTTAAGCCACGATGTTTAAGTACAACCAGAAGGCTAGTCTTGAGGGCTACTCTCTCCCTGCTTCCTAATGTAGCCAATGAGAGGGAAGGGCAGGTTGAATTCTAGATGAAGTAGTTAACACCTCTCAGAATTAGGTCTCCTGCTTGGTTTGATTTTGTTTATGAAGCCACTATTTTCCTTTAAACAGAGGATGGCAGTGCAATGAGAAGAAAAATTTCTGACATGCTAAAGGCAGAAAGAGAGTTGCAGAGACTAATCTTATGAAAATGATACTGACTTAGCTCACTGCCACTATGATTGCATCCTAGCACCAATGGCACACGTCCATCAAGTGGGACTTGAGATTGGCCAGAATGAGGCATGTTCATCCCACAATCTGTTCTTGCATAGCTGCTGCTGCTGCTGTTGTCTTTTCGTTAACTAGTGCCCAGTGGATGGGTGAGCCAGATTAGGACCAGGGCCAGTTCAAGGTGCTCACATTGGTGTTTAACATCCTAAATGCCTTAGGCTCCAAATAGCTGAAAGACTGCCTCCATCCTGATTTAGGGGCTCTCTTGGTAGTTCCACCACTCTCAGAAGTGCAACGAATTGCAATTCAGGAGAAGGCTTTCTCTGTGGCAGCTGATAAAGTGTGGAAATCCCAAACAGGGATGCTCAGCACTATCATTATTCAACTTCTGATGTATGCTAACAACGGCTCTCACGACCACGGCCTATGAAAGTTAAGGTCAAATATTAGGTCAAATTAGGTCTATGTGCACACATATAGGCAAACAGTCTCATTCAAGTAGGAGCAGAGCAGTGAAGAACAGCCAGCAGCAGGGAAGCAGTCCACAGGGAGTGGATCTCCAACGTTTGGATGCATTATTATTATTATTATTATTATTATTATTATTACTACTACTATTGTTATTGTTATTGTTATTGTTACTATTATTGTTATTATTATTATTATTATTATTTTGAATTAATTCTTATTTGATTTTACAAGTGTAGAGTTACAATACAAAAAACATATCCATATTTAGAGATTTCTCTGAATCTCTAGACTTCCCACCTTTGCCTCCCTGGGTCCTATTATGAACCTTTTAAACTGCATATTATTTCATCATCCAAATTTTATATTTCTCCATTTTGTCCACAATATTTCCTACATTACAAGTGTTTATTACAATCCTGCTAATGTTTTCATCTGCTTACAGTGGTCTCTCAAGTAAATTATAAAATTTCCCCATTCTTTACTGAAGTTTCGGTCTTCTTGGTTCCTGAGTTTTCCCGCACAGTTTGGATGCTTTAAAATGAACATTTGTCGTTGTCGTTTAGTTGTGTCCGATTCTTCGTGACCCCATGGACCAGAGCACGCCAGGCACTCCTGTCTTCCACTGCCTCCCGCAGCTTGGACAAACTCATGCTGGTAGCTTCAAGAGCATTATCCAACCATCTCGTCCTCTGTCGTCCTCTTCTCCTTGTGCCCTCCATCTTTCCCAACATCAGGGTCTTTTCAAGGGAGTCTTCTCTTCTCATGAGGTGGCCAAAGTACTGGAGCCTCAGCTTCACAATCTGTCCTTCCAGTGAGCACTCAGGGCTGATTTCCTTAAGAATGGATAGGTTTGATCTTCTTGCAGTCCATGGGACTCTCAAGAGTCTCCTCCAGCACCATAATTCAAAAGCACCCATTCTTCGGCGATCAGCCTTCTTTATAGTCCATCTTTCACTTCCATACATCACTACTAGGAAAACCATAGCTTTTACTATACGGACCTTTGTTGGCAAGGTGATGTCTCTACTTAGCAAAGCACAAATACAAATGATATAACCACACATGTACCACTACTACCCAGTGGAGACTGATCTATTAGGGCAAATGTGTCACAGCCCACCAACCTCAGCCTGCCCCCAGACAGCCTCCAACTTTCTGCCTTCTTTCTTCCAAGCTGTTCAAAATGTGGCATTGGCTGTCAATTTCCTCTTCTTCCTTAGTCTCTGTGTTTCCCCTTGTAGGACTCAGCAGAGAGGATGGGGACAAAACTTGAATTAATTGGTTCTGCCTGTCATTGGCTTTGGCTTCACCTGCTGCTGGTTTCCCTGCATTCTACCTCTATAGTCTCAATGGGCACCAGCCGCCATTGCTACTACCACTGTAGTGTCCTTTCTGTATATTCAGTTCAGGGAAAAACAAAACTAACACCATGGGGCATCCAGGGATATTTCAGACCAGTATTACATTTATTGTGGCTTGCTAAGTGTGGCTCATCAGTACAATTGTATACTGGAATATATTTTTGGCTGTATGAAAAAGAACTTGCCTAAGATGTCAGTGCAGAATCTGGATGGAAGCAGAGTGGCTCAGTCATTGAGATATATACAGTGGTACCTCGGGTTACATACACTTCAGGTTACATACACTTCAGGTTGCAGACTCTGCTAACCCAGAAATAGTGCTTCAGGTTAAGAACTTTGCTTCAAGATGAGAACAGAAATCATGCTTCAGCGGTGTGGCAGCAGCAGGAGGCCCCATTAGCTAAAGTAGTGCTTCAGGTTAAGAACAGTTTCAGGTTTAGAACAGATCTCCGGAATGAATTAAGTACTTAACCCGAGGTACCACTGTACAGTCAGTGGAAAGAAAGGGAAGAGAAACTGGTAACTTCTAGATAGTAAATTCTGGATACTGTAAGATACTAAGTGGTTTATTCCTTCTGGCCACAGTGATACAGCTGAAGTTAGTACAGGCTGTTGTTGCAAACTTTAGTTCCTAGACCTGTTCCAGGTAATGCTCATCTTCTGACTGATTTTAATCGTCTTAACAGGAAACACTATACTTATTTAGGTACTCTTCTGTGAGAGCCAGTGTGGTGTAGTGGTTAAGAGTGGTAGACTCATAATCTGGTGAACCGGGTTCGCATCTCCACTCCTCCACATGCAGCTGCTGGGTGACCTTGGGCTAGTCACACTTCTCTGAAGTCTCTCAGCCCCACTCACCTCACAGAGTGTTTGTTGTGGGAGGGGAGGAAGGTAAAAGAGAATGTTAGCCGCTTTGAGACTCCTTCGGGTAGTGATAAAGCGGGATATCAAATCCAAACTCTTCTTCTTCTCTTCTTTATCTTTGTTGGGTTCTACTTGTTTTCTGGCTTCTGCTTGAATCATGAAGGTTACTGGCAAATGCTGATAATGAACTTGCCACCAGTCACATTTTTTTCCAGGTAAGAAAGAATCTTTGTTTATGCTTTGGTATCCTTCTTGGCTCGCTTTTGTCATTTTCTCATCTTGACTGAAAACAACCTCTACCAATATAAATTCTTGTCATTGCCCAGTGATGCATTTGAGCAGTGTTCCTGGGCTTTAATTTATCTATGTTGTTCCACATTTGTAAATACTTTTGAAGGGACTTCAGCCACATCCTGTAAATGCAAAATGTAAATGCAAAGCATGAGTAGCCCCAGTACAGAAACTCACTGGTGTGGCACATTATGCAACATGCATACAACCCTATTGCTATCGCTTTCGGGAATTTATTGTCTCGAGGGTGAAGTAGATGGAAAAGATTGGATGATTGATTTATACTATAGTTAGTCTGAAAAATCAGCAATAAATGAAGCAAATGCATAAACATATCTAAACTCTACTGAATGTACTCTTAGCAGAAAAGAATATTATTTAAAAGCTAACATATATAGCAACTGCCTTGAATGCTTCCACAGAAAATATATTGCCCCACTTCAGTCATTTCGAGTTGCAGCTGATGAATTCTAGTAAAAATTAGATTCAGTCTTTCTAAAATTGGTTAATCTTGATCTGTGAACAGAACTGGTTGAAAGCCTTCAGCAATAAGATTACAGAGCTACAAATGCAGAAAGCAAGTATGAAATTTAACTGGAGTTTTTTTATTAGAGACAGTGGGCCAGAACCTCGGTTTGAGTAAATCAGCAAACATTTGTTATAATTATCGTTTCCACCAACTGAACCACTGACACGACTTTTATTTTTATTTTTCTGTCATGAAAGCTTGAAACCAAGACAAATTTTCTGAAAGCAGCTACAAGGGAACAATTCAAACTCTGACACTTAGAGATAGCATTGGAAGCCCTATTTTCTTTGAGACTTTTTTTGGTTTCTTTTATTGGTTGTGTCTTAATTTTAAACAGCTAGCTTCTTTTTTATTACATAATTATGACTTGGGGGGCAAATGATTAGTCTGGTTTTAGAGATGAAATTGTGAACAACTTAGGGATTGAATCTGACTATCCCAATCCATTTCCGCCATGACAACAAGTCATTAAGAGTTTAACAGACCAAGAGTTGCTCCTTGGCAAACACTGTAGCAGTTGGTTAATTAAAATCCGCTTTACATATCATACCCTTCAACATTTCTCCAAAGAAAATAGGGACGTCCCTTTCCATAATGATAATTTCACTATTTATACCTCACATGCATCTTACTGGGTTGCCCCAGCCATTCTGGGCAGCTTCCAACACATATAAAAACATAATTCTTATTTTATTATTTTATTACTTATACACTGCCCATCTGGTTGGGTTTCCCTAGCCACATAATAAAACATTAAATATTTTTAAAAACTTCCTTATATAGGATTGCCTTCATACGGCTGGGGAGGGGGGGGCGTGTTGGATAATTCCATACCATCCAACATTTCTCCAATGAAAACAGGGACATCCTAAGGAAAAACATGACATTCTAGGATAAAATCAGAAACTGGAACGGCTTCTCTAAATCAGGGACGTCCCTGGAAAACAGGGACACTTAGAGGGTCTGACATATGTGGGACTACTCTAGAGTCAGCTATTCATGCAGTGAAACCACTGGTTTTTCCAAGATGAAGCACACAGAAAGGGGATAATTGTACAATTATTGGAAGCACGACATTATAGCTTGCGAATTTTAAGGAGAATATTTGCATTTATGATTATGAATTCTAAATCTTGTCTTGTATCAGATATTTTCTGACATCAGACTTAGGTTCTAGGAAATTACAATGAGCAAACATAATTAAAATATTTCACAACGAGCATTCTTAAGAAACTCCTATTCTCACAGAGCTACAGTTCTCTGAGTGGTTTAACAATCAATCCCTCTTCCCCGAGAGCTCTGGAAATTGTACCTCTCTGAGGTATATAGTAGTTTAATTGTATCTCAGAATACTAAACTTCTAATTTAAATGATTTTTTTGATGAAGAGATCAATTTTAGAATGCTATTTGATAACTAATGTTGTTTCTCGAGTGCATTATTGAGGTCATTCTCTGGAACTCAGCCATATAATGAACATATCTATTCATTACACCCAGACAGGTAATCTACAGAAAATCAAAGCAGTAAATTGTGACTCTTAATAAGCACTGATAAAAGATTTCAAATCAGTCTGTGATCAGAGAGCTAAAGATGTTGGGGCATTTCCATCCTCAGGCGTCTCAAACAATATATCACTAATAGGGCTAATTTAAAAGCATGCATTGTGTTTCCTACTTCCAGTAACACAGAAAGTTGGAGGATGGCGACATCTCTATCTCTCCCACACACACACACGCACCAACCCACAGGAATTAACCTTCCTTTTGAGGTTAGAATGACACAGAACACAGAAGTCCTAAGATAAAATGTGCAGTGTTTGAAGTAAAGTAAGAATTTCTCACACATTTCCTTATTCTTTCCGTTATTAATGCACAACCATTTTGAAACTGGGTTTATTATTTTCCCAAGAGAGCATAATTTTATTTTGTTTTATTGTGTTATTATTTTGTTTTCTAATTCACAACTTTTTTAAAAGAAAAATCACTTGCGCCTTGCATGATACAGTAAACACTGCAGACTTCAAATGGTAAATCTGAAAGGAGCCCTCTTCAGAACTTTGAACAGGTACAGGTTTAAGTCAGTGACTTCCATTCAGATAACTAGGGCAGTTTCTGCAGACACGGGAGTGTGCATCTGATCTCCAGTACTACATAGAAATGGCTGAGTTCATACAACTGAGTTTTAGTTCCTGTTTCCACATAGCTATTTCCAGTGCCTGCGTAATTCTTGGAATCTGGTCAAAGCAAGTGTGTAAATAGCATATGTTTCATTCCAACTCCAGTTTTACATAGAGCCAGAACGGAGAATACATCTCATTTCTGGTCCACTTGATGGAGTGGAGAAGGTGTACACAGCCCATCCAACGGTCCATGTCACCATGCTGCCACCATCCCCAGGTGTACCTGTGGGAACGGAATGTCTGAATCGCCTAGGATTCACATAGGAATCACCTAGGAGAAAATGGCTGCTTGGAAATCAGCCGTGAAATTTTCATCTCTGTGTTGGCACAGTGCAGGTGGCATTTGAACACTCCATTTCCATGTTTGGAAATGCAAAGGCAGGGTTGGTACACTGGGTGAAAAGGGAGGAATAGTGTGTGCTCATTCCCTTCCATACAGTGGGTCAGATTGCGGGGAAAGTATAGCCCACTGGGTAAGTGACACACCTTGCTAAGAGGTCTAATGTTCCTTCTGTGTTATGCAAGTAGTACACAATGAGGATGAGCCAAGGTTTCTAGCTGTACCCAGACCAGGATGGGAGCAACAATGGAGCTATGCAGCTACATGAATGGGAGAGGCTTTACACAGAGAATGAGACTGAGCAGCCATAGCCCTCTAGACATATTTTTTTTTACTACAACTCCCATCAGCCTCATCAATAGATAGGGATGATGGGAATCGTAGTCCAACAATGTCTGGAGGGGTCACCATTCTCCATTTATGCAGCTTTCCAAAAGTTAGTATCTTGAGTGATTTCCTATCCCTGATTCAGGGCATGCTAAACACTCTGGACTTCTGTTCCAAGATGCAGATTAAAACAGTTAAGCATCTGAATTTTTATTACCGACTTTTTAAAATTGTGACTATGTTTCTAGGTTGAAAAACAATACAAAACAAGGTAAGTTTGATGTCTGGCTGTTGCGATTATGACATTTATCTTCATGAAGGTGGTGAGAAGCAGTAACTCAAGTGTGGCATAACCATTAGTGAAGTATTCTATCATTGCCTCTCATGTGAACTGAAGATGGATGTCATAAAAGATGAGTCATTATGTATGCTTCGGATTTATTTACAGAGCACATTCAGTTGTACCAAAATTACAGAGACAATTGAATGAACTAGGACTTGCTATGGAGTAGGCAAACTATGTATTGGATTGCACTGTTAGGCTACAATCCTATACTCCAGGCATGGGCAGACTTCAGGCTTTCAGGATCTCCTTTGCTTATTTACTAGATCCCTGGAGTCCATGTACCACAGACCCAAGTGCAAAATAGCCCTATGGCTGAACCACTAGTGTTTCCAAACCAGATGCCCTCAACTAGGGATGGTGGCGAGGATTTGATTCACTTCACAGTTGAAGGTGAATTTATAAAATCCACATTTTCTGAAACAGCTGTCTTTCAAAATTCACACATCCAAATTTTGCAGTGCAGTTCTCCAGCTAAAACTTCTGCAGATTTCATGTACCCAAACAGATATACTATAATATGCTATAATAATGCATATATTAGTGAAAATAACATACAAAACTGCATTATAGTAGGGGAAATGACCTCATAAAAAGCTATATTGTGTATAGTAGGAGAAATAGCAAAATGTATGTAGGGGGATAAATTCACACAAAAATATTGACAAATTTTCATGAGGACTTTGTAAGTAAGTAAATAAATTGCACTGATGTGGAAATGTGGAGGACTGATTAATAGAAGATTGAAAAAATAAGGAACTGAGAGAAAACGAAATCAACATTTTCATCCATCCTAAGCCTTGCCATTGTCTTTGTGAACATTTACACCTGCATAAAATAAATATGCAGAGTATAGGACTGTGTGTTACTTATCCTTAGGAAAGCTATCAGTACAGGGAATCTTTAATTTGACACGTTCTCATAATTGCAACATGTAACAGAAAATACTGAATGAAATTTGCTCCAGCAAATTTGCTCCAGTCTAGAGAGAGGCCATTGTTTTTTATGGAAATGGAAAATGATGTCATGGGGACACCATTGTCATGTAGGGGGTTTCAGAGGCTTCCCCAAAGATATGAGGGGATCATGGGCCCTGCCAGTGTCACATTTAGCATGCATCAGAAGGAGCTCTATGCATGTTTTGATACATCAGGGCAGATCTTTGATTTCTTATGGGCAAGAACTCTACAAACACACGTTGGAACACCCCTACACAGAGTCCCTGTTCACATGTGCCAAATGTGTGGCAAGAAGAGGTTGACCATAGCACCTGGAGAGACAGGCTTAGCTTGTGCAATCCCATGAGCCCTTGCATGCATTTCTTGAAGGTATTGAGAACTTATCTGAATATATTGCCTCTGATTAATGGACAGGGTTTCCCAGGTTTTCAAAGCGCTCAAAAATCCTCAAAAGCTATGAACAGAAACGAGTGTGCCCATCCAAATCATAGGCAATGGGGCCTTTTCCACACAGTTTTTTTAGAGACCTTGTCTCAGCCTTAGAAGTAAGTGAGAAAGGCAACTGTGTTTTGCATTCATGTGATGATTGCCTATTTAGAGTCTGATGGCTGGACTGGACAGACTCAGCCCGGGGACAAATAACTCATTCTTCTGCACTATAAATGTGCAATAATGCTCACTTTAGGTTAAAGTCACACTGTTATTCATTAATGCCAGTTATATTCATTTAGTTTAAGGAAACATTATAGCCATTTGTCCTTAGAGACTGCCTACTTAATGAAAGTATTCTCTTTTAAAAGCCTTCTGTTATAACTCTTTTGCTGAAAGGTTAATTCTGATGACTTCACTCCAGATAACTTTCAAGGATCCCTGTTGATAAAGGAGCCAAAGAGCCAAATTCTTGGGACAATGGCCTGGCACAAAGCCAAGGACAACGTTGCCTGCCCTATCATTCTGAGGCTTATGGAGAAGGTTTTAAAGTTAAATGTCTGAAGCATGATCAGTAAATAACTCCAACTAAAAGCCAAGGAATGTATATCTCCAGTTTAAAGTGGGTGCTCGAGGGACAGTCAAAAAGCACAGGGCAAGTGTCACTTTCACATTTCAAAAAGTTGCCCTTGAGCTGCATTCGAGAGCCCTTAAAATGTGATCCTAGCCTCTTCAGTTCTTGAAGAAGAGTGCACTGGGCACAGAACAGCAAAGAGACCTGCCAGTGAGCAACTTGCTCTGGTAATGCTTCAGACCAGACTAAAGTCTTTGTTGCTTTGACACTGCAAACCCGCTCTCAGGCTCCACCTCTTTCAAAAAGTGGTAGGCCCAGCGGCGGAGGAAGCCTTTGGGACACCTGGGGCAGCATGCCCAGGGGCGGGGAGCGGCGCCCATAGGGATGGTATGGCCTGTGCCTTCCCTAGGGGTGCCACACGCCCCATGCCATCCCTATGGGCACCCTTAGGGAGAGACAGGATGGGGTACGCTGTGGGGCCTCAGCTGCCCTACAGCTGGGGGGGAGGCAGCCGGCAGACAGTGTGGAGCCCATGGGTTCTGAGATGTGTAGCTCGTGTGCGCTACAGGCCCTGCAGTCAGTGCCACCAGCCATTTTGTCATCCCCCGTCAGGGTGGCACCCGGGGCGAACCACACCCCCACACCCCAATTCCTATGCCCCTGGGCAGGCCTCTGCCTTGGAGCCTAATGCTCTGTTGTCTCTCGAGGAGCCCAATTGACAATTGGAATCTGGATCTTATTGACTGTCTGGGCTGAACCTACAGGCTACCGGATATTGAACAGAATTGCTAATTACAGAACGATGGAGATTCTTTTTCTATGGAGAATATCCAAATAATTGGCCTCCGCCACATGACTCAGTTTTTAAAATATCACACTTGTACAGCAGAAGAGCTGCTTATGGGAAAGCAGTTCCCTTGTGGCTACAGTGTCACTGAAAAGGTATATCACATGAACATTTTTGAAACTGAAAGGATTCGCATTTAGTAAGAATGCAAATTACTATGTCCTGAATTGTGGTTTTGAAAATGTGGAACACTGTGATCATTGTACTTTGGGGTGCTTGTACGCAAAACTGCCTTGCAATGTTGGTTGTTGCACAGTCAAAATGGATACATGGGTGATATTATTATTATTATTATTATTATTATTATTATTATTAACCTGTCTTACCCACCCAGAGTGAATGTCAACCATTTAAAATGCAACACAAAAAAGTTCAAAGCAAGCAACAATCACAAAAGTTGTGTGTGTCCCATCAATATATATTTCAGGTGTCCAAGACACCATTTCACCTCCAGAGCAAAGAAGGGAAAGAGATGACTTACTGCTAACAATCTAGCACAGTCTTATGTAGGTTTGAGGTCTCTTTGGCCTTAGGTTTTTCAAAAACCCTGGGAAAGGAGGATCTATTTAGCTGTTGCCACAACCTCTATAGAAACCTTCAGCAAAAACTTGGTTCCCTCTAGAAGTTTTAGACAACAACTCCCATCTGCCCCAGCCAGCACAGTATGCTGGCTAGGGCTGATGGGAGTTGTAGTCAAAAATATCTAGAGGAGACCAGTTTGTGAAGACTGCTCTGTGGTGCACAGAGAGCCCTAAATAGGCAAAATGGATCCTGTCAGAACTATTCACTAAGTGTCTGAGGAGCCAGCAAATCGGCCAAATCCCAGCTTAACATCAGCACCTTAATCATCTCTGTCCAATTCACTTCCAGCCATTATTGCACTCATAGTGTCAAGAAAGTGGAAAATATTTGTATTTCTTCAAGTACTCTGAATTGACTGGTGATGGGTGAATCTGTTTCCTACCTGTGTCATTTTCAAAATTTCCACCCATCGTTCCATTCCTTCCATATCCACAACAATCTGCCATTTTGAAAAAGAACTCAAAATATATTTTTTAAAGTGTGTTTTAATATGTATTTAAGTGTGTGTGTTTTCTCTTAAGAATACATTTTTAAATACATATGTTTAAACTGCCAAGAAAATGTGCAAACCAGAAAAGGACTACAGTATTGCAAAATATTTGGCAGAGGTTATTATCTCTTGGCATCACAGCTGTCCCCTTTTTGTCCTTTCTCTTCCAACTTCTGTCTTTAATGCCATCGTCACCAGTGCATTTTCGTTGGAGGACCACTATGAGATTGGAGTGATGGATGGAGGATCAGTGATTTATTTGTTTCCCAACTCCACCTTGACACCTCTTGTATTTCTAGGTTGGGCACATACAGTAGGGGCAGCCGGTAGCTCTCAGGAAGCCAAATTATACCTCCAAACAGCATTAATCTAATGCCTTTATCACCATCAATCAATCAATCAATCAATCTTTATTACTGTCCAGAGACCCAACAAATCATTACAAAACAATACACAATTCATACAGCCTACCTCCAGGTTAAACAAGCATTTTGTTTAGAATACAGTGGTGCCTCGCAAGACGAAAAGAATCCGTTCCGCAAGTCTCTTCGTCTAGTGGTTTCTTCGTCTTGCGAAGCAAGCCCATTGACGGCTTAGCGAATTAGCGCTATTAGCGGTTTAGCGGCTTTTAGCGGCTTTTAGCGGCTTAGCGGATAAGCGGATAAGCGGATAAGCGGCTTAGCGGCTTAGAAAAAGGGGGGGAAGGGGGGAAAAACCCGCAGGAACTCGCAAGACATTTTCGTCTTGCAAAGTAAGCCCATAGGAAATTCGTTTTGCGAAGCACCTCCAAAACGGAAAACCCTTTCGTCTAGCGAGTTTTCCATCTTGCGAGGCATTCGTCTTGCGGGGCACCACTGTATAAGGATCATTTGTTCTTGCAACCACCGATAAAAACTTTGCCACTGCTAATGTTCTAGCATTTGTCCAGTCTTCCAGTAGGAACCTGACATAGTGAGCCTCTGATTTTCCTGGGGAAGGTACCAGCAAGGGTAGTATCTCCATCACTATTTTCCTTACTGGAAAGTCCAGAGGAGCGTCCTCTCCCCACATCCCACCCCACCATGGAGCGAGTTTCAGGTACTTAGGCATGGAGGAGAAATTTGATTAAGTTCACATTTAAAGGGGAACTTAATTCACACTTTCTGAAACAAGATGCCAACTAAACACTGTCATGCTTTGAAATTTGCACTGCTTTTCTCCGGCCACATAATGTGTACAAAAATGCATAAATGCATAAAACTAGTTTAAAGAGTGCACATAAATGCATACATTAGTAAAACTAATATTTAAAAATGCTTTATATCAGGTGAAAATGTGTATGTGTTGATTGGAAGAAATTCACACAAAAATGCTGGTGAATTTTCATAAGCAAAATTCACAAATTGCTGCATAAATGTAGATAACCGAATCTGAGATTGGGAAAATGAGAAATGGAGGCAATAGAAATTGATAAATATATCTATTCCTGGTAACCATGAAGAATAATACTATCTGAAAAATATTTTATTGGAAGCAAGTACCACTGAATTCAATGGGATGTACTTCCTAGTAAACATTGCCTCCCCTCCATCTCAATGCATAGGCTTATATTGCACTAGCAGCAGCACCCACCTGAAATGGCAGCCATCGTTGTCCCTGTGGTGGGTGAGACCTTATCCCACCCTCTTTGAAGAGCAGGCAGAAGCAGACCCAGAGTAGCTCTGCCAAAGAAAATGCCTGGAAAGGCTTGCTATGAGGTTTCTTCACTAAGTACAGGGTACAGAAGCTGAACAGATGCAGCTCCTATCAACCGGTGCTTCACTTCCTGACTCCTCAAGGGGAAGTTTGCTTCACTGCAGAAGTGAATCACTCTCCAGAGAGCCTCACACACTGTTGATTTGTTGGGCTTCCTCCCAACGCCCATATCAAGGATGTACAAATGTGTGTATTTGTGATAACCATCATTGCTGGCAGTTGGGTGGCACATTGTACGCCTCTTTCCAGCAAATCCTATGGCCACGTTGGTGCCAAATGTATTGCTCTGCTTTCCTTTGGACCACTTCAATGAGACCGGGGGGGGGGGGGCTTGTTGTCTGGGTAGCCCAGGACCTCCACGCACACAGGCTTGCACCCCGAGGAGGTCACTCTGGTGCTGTTAACATAGCGGTTTGCCTTCACCCCTGGAGTCGCACTCCATTGTCTCTCAAGACAGATAGACAGATGCCAACAACAACTTCCATCAGCCCCAGTCAGCATGGCTAGTGCTCAAGGATGATGGAAGTTGTAGACCAAAACATCTACAGGGCACAAGGTCAGTGAAGGCTAATGTGATCATCATCTAGGTTACAGGTTACGGGTTTCATTAATCCCAGAAATTCAACATGTTACATTATTCAAAACGTTTTAAAGAGCACAAAGACTGAATGGGACTTTGGACGTCTTCCCTCCTGTAGAAAAGGATCTTTATCTCAGCCATGCAATTTTAATGCTCTGCCTTAGAAGGTGTTCAAAATCATAATGATTTAGCACCTCCAGGCTATTATGCCTTATATTAATTCACTATGTTGAGTTGGGAATAGAGGAGATATACGCTTAAGAAATCAGCTTCTAGGAAGCATATTGCTTCTGTTTTGGGGAAGGGCCCTGGATCACTGGTTGTGATTCTGCTTTTTCATCCAGGTTCAATCCCTATTATCTCTAGGTAGGGATGGAAATGACCTGAAAACCTAAAAGAGCCACTACCGGGCATTATCAACAATGGGTTAAAGATGCACTGTGTGAGGAGGGATCAAGCAATGGACTACTGCAGCTCTTGCTCCTACATATATATACATGAAGCAAGACCTCCTCCTTACATTTTATATGTGCTAAGAATTAAGTGGTTTCATTAAGAAAGGATCTGAGTATAAAACTGCTGCCAATATCAGAATGCCATTGTACAAAACTATAGTGCAATTGCCCTTGGAATATTATGTCCAGTGCGATGTGTGAATGAAGCCAACTGCCAGGCAGACTGTAGGTAGGTAGTACTGACTGCATGATTGGAGACCCTGAAGTTTTAGACCTTTGGGTTTGCAGCTGAATTGATCCAATTTTATAGCCAACTGTGCCTCTATAGCCCAGTCCTAAATGTCGCTTAGCAGTAAGTCCCATTGAGTTCAGCGGACCTTGCTTCCTTTTAAGCAGGCGTTGGGAACCTTTGATGCTCCAGCTGAACTACAATTACCACAATCCCAGGCCATTTGGCCATGCTTGTTGGGTTGATGGGAGGGCAAAAGGTTCCCAACACCTTCTTCTCAGGATTGCATATTTGTTCTCTCAATTTGCTTTAGGTTTTGTTTTTCCCATTCCAGCAGGGAATGGAGCTAAAAATCAACCGTTGAAAAAGTACGGAGCAACTGCGCAGGGAGTGGGGAATCCAAAATAATTAGTTAGAGGCAAGATAGGTGTATAAGGAATAGATCACACCAGACAGACAAAAGAGTTTCTTTCAGTAGAATTATGATAGAATTAGAAGATGACAGGAATCCATTGCAGATAATAATTAGATTGTTACATAACATGGTTATCAACTCTGCACTGGCTCCCGGTGGAGTACAGGGTCAGATTTAAGGTGCTGCTTTTGACCTTTAAAGCCCTTCACGGCCTAGGACCCTCGTACCTACGGGACCGCCTCTCCTGGTATGCCCCACAGAGAGCCTCAAGGTCCATAAATAACAACACCCTAGTGGTCCCAGGCCCTAAGGAAGTTAGATTGGCTTCAACCAGAGCCAGGGCCTTTTCAACTCTGGCTCCGGCCTGGTGGAACGCTCTGCCTCATGAGACCAGGGCCCTGCAGGATCTGATTTCTTTCCGCAGGGCCTGTAAGACAGAGTTGTTCCGCCTGGCCTTTGGCTTGGAGCCAATTTGATTCCCTCCCTCCCTCCCTCCCTCCCTCCCTCCCTCCCTCCCTTTCTTTCTTTTTTCTTTTCCTTCTCCTCCTGCGATGAGGCTACATTTTAATATTTTAATGTTCCATTATTTTAATGTTGTATTTTATTTTTGTTTTTAAGTTGTAATCATTCATCTTGTTTTTACTATTGCTTGTAAGCCGCTCTGAGCCCGGCCTTGGCTGGGGAGGGCGGGGTATAAATAAAAAATTATTATTATTATTATTATTATTATTATTATTATTATTATTATTAACTCTATAGTTCATTCCTTGAAGCCTAGCTCAGTTCCTCTCATGTAATTCCCGTTCCACACAAATAGGCATTTCAGACTTGGGCGGAATATTTGGAAAACTAGCAAAACAGGGTGCTACCTGCTATTGTTGTTTTTGTTATGAGGGCTATCGTGAGGAGTAATGGGTGCTCCCTGGTGAGAGCAGGGAACTCCGAGGGCATGTGATCTTTCCAAGCAGTGGATAGTGTAGTCAGGTGTTGCCACTCACCTGACCTTCATCTGGCTGACTCATTGCACCATATCAAGTTGGAGAAAGGTATGGTGGTAGACATGGTGCAATCGTAATGGCAGGAGCAGCATGTTTGCAGTCTGCTGACTGTGCTGCCACTGCACTCCTCCTTTCTGCCCCAGTATGAAGCAGCAACTCAGTCAGATGGAGGCCAGGTGGGAACTTAAGTTAGGGAGTGAACTTAAGTTAGGGAGAGAGCAGCAGTAGTGAGAGGGCAGAGGCTACCTATAAAATAGATGCTGGCATATTGGGTGGGTGGGGTTGGTTGAATTGGTTGCATTTCAGTATTTTTGTTTGCCATTAGCTGCCAGGGCCAAACCAAGAGCTGCTGCTGCTTAGCACAAAACATTTCTGCATGGAAGACACAAATAGAAAGCCACGTGTAGATCACCATGAATTAAGATCCTTCCAGGGTATAATTCACTGTGTTTGCAGAGTAGCACATGTGCCAGTAATAGTTGCTGCCAGTTATATCTTTCTGACCACCATATACAAAATGTAGCAGGTTATTCTGCTTGCTGTCAGGACAAGCTCTGGTCAAGTTGGTGGGTGGGGGGGGGGAGTGAAGGGGAGCCAAGGAAGATGAGATCTTGGTAGCAACATAGTTTCCTGGTTGCTTATAGCAGAATGCAGGCTTGACCTTAGAAGCAGTCAGGAGGATATACTGTATATTGCATGACCCACTCTGACCTATTGCTGCTGAAAAGGTTGTTTGCTGTTCTGGCTGGGTTTTTTGAGGTTCTCTCTTTGGGCCAGAGATTAAATCCTGCCTGTGATCTCCCATGTTGAGAACCCCAGCCTATTCTGCCAGCTTCATGCTTCTTCCTACCCATCCATCCTACCAAGGCATTACACTAATTAGTCTAATTAGTCCAAGTGATGGCCTATGTGCCATCAGCAAGCATGGCACTTTGCAGAAATAAATAGAGAGCCACCAACAAAACATGAATTTGGGGCAATTCAAGGATTCCAAAACAAGATTAAAAATAGACTGTGAGAAAATTTAAGTAAGCAAACCAACCTCTTGTTTTCATCTCTTCTGCACTGAGGATGTGGAAAAGTAAGGAAATGTTGCAATCTTCCTGTAGAGAGTTGCCATAAATAAATATTTCTGTGGTCTCTTCTGACCTTAAATACATACATAGCATAAGTGACATGCTTGAGAGCCCAATAATCTTGCACAGCTCGCACAGCAAAAACATATATCGTATTCTGTGAATGACCTTAGGGGAGGAAACAAAGGTTATGGCAACTGGGAAGCCCTCATCAATGTGCCCAAACCTGTCATATGAGTAAAAGTCAAGATGTTGCTTTGACAGCTACATAGACTTGATGTGGACCAGGGGAATGTGAACTATTCACTGATCAGGCAGAACAAAGAAAGATAAGACATGATGCCTCCACTTGCAGGTAAAGCAATTGTGTCGATTCAGAATGTTAACTTTTTCTTTCTTTCATTTGGTTTGTCTGTGGCTGGCTAGAGACTGAGGGAGGTTCCTCTTAGCAAGTAAAGACACTTACAGACAGAAACAAATAATGTAACTCTATCCCTGAAAATCTGAGAAAATGCCCCATCTCCCTCTCTTGCTTAAAGTAGGGAGTACTGGGATCCTAATTCAAAGTAGATTTCACTCCCATTCTAAACAGTGGTGGTGCCCACTACAACAGTAGTGTGGGAATTGATATTTTCTGTGCTTTCATCCACAATGCTGCTGAAATCTTTTTGAGAAACTATCACATAGGCATGGCCATCCTCTACTCTTGTTTTCCACGATCCTGGCTGGGTAATCACTGTGTGGGAAGAACCCAGGTGACTGGCCCCACTCACATGGTGCTATCTTTTTTAAAAAAAGTTACTTAAAGTAACTTTAAATTTTTAAGAATGACTAACCACCCAGGAAAAGTAGTGATGGTGACACAGACATTTCCCCATGCCTCCTCCGCCAGAATGCTTCCCCTGAGAAAGGACCCCTTTCCCTTTCTCACTCTGCCTAATTTTAGGTAAAGGTAAAGGTAAAGGTACCCCTGCCCGTACGGGCCAGTCTTGACAGACTCTGGGGTTGTGCGCCCATCTCACTTAAGAGGCCAGGGGCCAGCGCTGTCCGGAGACACTTCCGGGTCACGTGGCCAACGTGACATCGCTGCTCTGGCGAGCCAGAGCCGCACACGGAAATGCCGTTTACCTTCCCGCTGGTAAGCAGTCCCTATTTATCTACTTGCACCCGGAGGTGCTTTCGAACTGCTAGGTTGGCAGGCGCTGGGACCGAGCAGCGGGAGCGCACCCCGCCGCAGGGATTCGAACCGCCGACCTTTCGACCGGCAAGCCCTAGGCGCTGAGGCTTTAACCCACAGCGCCACCTGCGTCCCTTCTGCCTAATTTTAGGACTGGCCTAAAGAAACAAAGGGTGTGCAGGAGAACATTTTCTGTGGTTGTGCATCAGTTTACCTCAGATAAGCAGAAGTTCCAAACACCTCAGAATACCCAAAGAAGTCAAGGAAGCCCTATCGGATGTCTTGACACTAATCTATATTTGACTCTTGAATTCTTGTCAGGCCTCTTTGAACCTATTGATTCTTACATATTAATAAGCTGAAACACCTCTGCCTCCTTTCCAGCCAAATTAATGTGTGCTGCTGTTGTGGTGCGTGGGTCAGGAGACAACTGCTGTAGGCCTCGTCATGCTCTTCTTGCTGAGTGTGGGACTGCTCTGCTCTGTGTGGTGACTGACCTGCTAGCAGCACATTATGGAATCTCTCACTGTATGTGTGGCTCGCAATGGTCTTCAACTTCTGTGAAAACCTTTTACAGTACACAGTCATAACTATTTGCAAGGAAACAGCGATGCGGAAGAAAAGAGAAGTGAGATGTCCCGCTAGGTGAGCAAATGCTGTCACTTCTTCTTTTTTGTGGTTTAGGCATTAATATTGTGAAAACATAAATGCTATCAAGTCACTTCTGCTATGGTATACAACGATATACGCTAAGGATTTACTTGCCCAGAGAAAACTAAGCAGGAGGTCTTTCAGCAGGGTTGCAATATGGGGGAATATTATTGTGTTGTGCCAAGTGACCATGTTTCAACTTGGTTGCTACTAAATTGCCCTTGAAGGTTGATGGTAAGCAGCTAGCTGGTGGACATATCACATGTGGGTTTTTTGGTAGGGTCTGAAAGAGTTCAGCAACTTTGAATATGTCCGGTAAAGGAGAAAGAGGTTTTGCAGCTAGATGGCGAGAAACAGCCTAAGAGACAGTCTGCGCACTGTTGCTTTTTGGGAAAGTCTGCTGCTTTTAAGACTACTTTTGTTGGCCTGGGTTTCCTACTCACCCTGTTCACAACTTGTGTACTTCTAAATAAGCGCAGGAAGTTGCCTTGCATTGAGTCAGATAACAGATCTTTCTAGGCCAGTATTGCCTGCTTTGATTCCCCAATGGCTCTCCAGGGTTGTAGATGGGAGTCTTTCCAAAGTTCTTCCAGACATAGGCTGAGTTGCTGCAAAATATGTGCTCTGCTTCTGATCTACACTCCTTCCCTTAAAGGGTCGAACTGTACATGACATTAGTAATGTAGTTCTATCCTTAAGTGGAGGGTCTCTCTCTCTCCCCCTCCCCAATAGCTAGTTTGCCCCATTTGGATTCTCCAGGCGTTGCTGTTTGGCCAAGACCACACACCTCACTGGTTGTAAGAGGTATAGGTTGGTTGCTCAAGAGCAATCAGGCAATATGCTTCAATAGTCTGTCCTAAAGCTTTCTTATCGGTGATAAAAACCTTTGGAATGCAGAGCGCCTCTATTCCGTGTCTTGCTCATTCACTGGCAGAATCTGAGAGTGGGCGGTCCTTAAACCTTCCCCAGCAGAGTAGTTTCTTGACGCCCAGTCTGCGCCTCCCCTCTCTGTGCGGAAGCCTATTGTGCAAGGAAGGTGTGGGTAACGGAGGACCTCTCTCCTCCCCGCTTTGCTCAGGCAAGGTGTCCTGGCACTGCCTTGCCTCCTCCGAGCCCTGCATCTCCTCTCCACTAGAGGCGTGGTTACTCTCCTCCGCTGAGGAAGTGCTGCTTCCCACGATTTTGGGGGGCTCTCTGTAATCCATCCAGCTTTCCTCCTCTCGCCCCTGAGCCGATGGCAGTTCCCTGACACTGGTCCTGCTTCACACCCCAGTGCTTTTGCCTGGCTGGAATGTGTCCTGAAACTCTAAGAATACCACTTGCTTGCCTGGATGGAGGATTGAGAGGGTGAGGTAAGCATGTAGACAAGCTAACCTTGATCCAGTTTTTCTCCTGACCCTACCAACCACTGCCGTGTGGTCCTCAGAAGGTCACCCAGAAGGGAATTCAGCCCTTAGACTGCAAAATGTTCCCCAACCACCCCTGCTCTGATTTTTCACTCTTCTCCCCTGTCTCTGCAAAGCTTCTCCATGCCCCTTGTGCATTTGAAGTGAGCCTTTTGAAAGTTGTTCAGAGAGCCTTGCAAGCACAGATGGGGGATTTATTTATTTTTTGCTGCGATATCCTTCTGCTCTTGCTGGTTTTGTAATGCCTGTGTGGACACAACCGAGAGCTGTGAAATTTGGAGGTCAATCTACTCTACTTTTAGGGAGGGCCTGCAATAAAACCGTAATCGGTTCCTTATTCAAAAGAATAACTTGAAATAAAAGAGAGGATTTCCCCCCGCCTTGTCTGAATATATAATGTATGAATGACTTCTTCTGAGATACCGATATATGAATTATAGATAGCCTTTCAGATTCTACAGCTATGTATTATTAATTAAAAACTAAAGATCTTCATCTGTGCTCAAAATAAACCCAGATATCTAGGCCACTCCGGCAAATGTTATAGTTTCAAGAATGGGATGTGGGGGGTGGGGCTGGGGTGGGGAAAGATCACTAGCTAGCGCTATTTTATGCATTACTGCTGGCGGCATTTCAGCACAAAGAGAATGTCTTGATCCCTTTGAAACAGTGAGGGACACTAGGTTTTGGCTTTTCGATGAAAGGGGGCTTGTCTAAAATGCAAGCACTATTTTATTAAGTAAATAAATAAATGCATTAATTAAATCATTTAAAAGCCTTAAATGATTTTAAATCTCTGACATAAAACCAAACAATTACAATGAAAATGTGACCTAAAGCTAATAACACAACAATATAAAAGCTTATAAAAAGAAATAAATCAAGGGTTTAGGGCCTAGTCTCATGGGTCAGGGATAGTCTGGCCAGGTAAGTATTTACAAGGTATCTGAAGCAATGGATTGACTGTGAAATAAATCTTTGCAAGTTATCTTTTTCCTATATGCTGCAGTCTCTCAAACTGCACCATTTAGAAAATATTCATTTAAAATGAGGTGTATTTTCTCTTTTCCTGTCCCTCTTCAAGCAGATGCAGCTTGATGGGGGGGGGTCTATGGGTGTCATTTGGGTCATTTCTTATGTGTAAGAGTGTAACAGGTGAAGACTATCCAAATTGCCTTCTACTTTTAGGCAGTCAAGCTTGCGAAGTGAAATCAAAGAGCTATGTGCTGCAAAGCAAGCACACCCTACAAACTCCAGTCAGCCACAATTTCCGATCCGTCCATGAGTACTGGACTGAGTTCACCATGTTGATCCATAAATTGGGGTGGGACCTGTCGGCGGAACGGATACAAATGCTGTTCAAATAAGGGCTATCTTCGGCGGTGAAGGACGAACTTTCCCAGGCGCCCAGGGCGGAGTCTATGGACCAGCTGACCAAATCCGCGCTGGCCATAGGTGCACGCCAGGAGGCGAGAGCTTTGGAGAAGCGGGAAGGGAAAGGGGAACGTTGGAGTGATTTCCGCATTCCAGAGATTCCAGCGCAGCATTTCCCGCCAGTAGAGCCGATGGAAATTGGAACAGCGCGCGTGCGCGCGGAGTTTCAAACCCCAATGAAGGGCGGAAGAAGGAGGGAAAGAGCGCCAAGAAATGTTTCCTCTGCCAACAGCCAGGTCACTTTGCCAGAGTCTGCCCGCAAAGGAAGGAATGGCAAGGGATGGCGGGAGCTGTTGGGGGTGAGGAGGAGGGGGTTAAGGAGCAAGTAAAAGCCAACGCCTGGCTGCCAGCATCGGGGCACAGCAGCCAGGCCAAAGAGCAGTGAATGTGCCCACGCCGGAACCCCCAAGACCAGCGCTTGTATTAGAGGTGTTGCTAGAGCTGCCAAACGGACACCCACTAAAGATAAAGGACTCAGGCAGCCCCTGTAATTTTATGAGTAAGGAGTTTGCAGCCGAACACCAGATACAGACTATCCCTTTAAGTAACCCTTTGCAGGTGACCACGATTGATGGGAGGGAGCTGTTGGGGGGAGAAGTTAACCAACAGACTATCCCAATGATAATGAAGGTGGCAAGACACACGGAACTGATAGCGTTTAATGTGGCTACCCTGGGGGGAGCGCCTATTATTTTGGGGATGAGCTGGCTAGCGCTGCATGATCCACTAATGGGATGGCACCAGAGGGTAGTTTCCTTTGGGTCAGCACATTGCCTAGAACACTGCAAGGAAGGGAAGGCTCAGGGAGGAGCCAAGGCCACTCTAGCAGGGACGAAAGTAACAGATAAAGCGATTGAGGGAGTCATGTTTAAGGGGCTCCGCTATAGACAGAGCTTTGATAACCAGGCCAAACTCTGAGGGACTAAGCTTTACGCACAAGCAGCTCATCATCCTATCACAGGAACATTAGGAATTAGCAAATCTGTATTTTTGCTGCAATTCTACCAAAGCCCCCCCTCCCAAAAAACACAGCAATGTGGGTTGGGGGGCGGAAGCTTCCTGAAAATATTAGCATTTGTTTTAAAGCAGAATAAATTATGACAAACATCTGGGATCTAATCCTAGGCTGTATCTCAGGACTGATTCCTCTGACAGATTGCAACCAGGCACTGCAGTGAAAGGTACTAGATACCTTAGTCATTGGAGCCAGTTGTTCCCAATCCAACTGGAAGTGTGATGTCACAGGGAGATGCAGCTCTGTAGCTGCGGCCATAGGACCAGGTCTCTTGGCTCACTTTACTCAATAAGTCTTGCAAGGGGAGATGCCTACCACCAGAGATTTAAAGTCAAGAGGGGTATGGACCAAGCAGGGACAGAGGAAGGTGGGTGCCGTGGATGCAGACCACCCCGGGTGTCACCACTGAGGGGGGGTGAAAAAATGCCGGGCGGCACTCACCACGGGGCCTGCAGCACATCCAAGCAACGCTTCTCTCCTGGGTCCACCCGCTGCCTCCCCCCCATCCCAGCTGCAGGGCAGCTGAGTGGAAGGAGGCAGGCAGACTCTGAAGACCCCGCAGAGAGCCCTACCCCTATGGGCAGCTCGCCCCACCCCTGGGCGCGGTGACCTAGGCACCTGAGTGGCTTCCTTCACTGCTGGCACCAAGGAGGACCTCCCAACAGTTTTGGTGGAAAGCTGCTAGTGAAAGTGCATGGAGGAGCAGGAAGAAGAAGAAGAAGAAGAAGAAGAAGAAGAAGAAGAAGAAGAAGAAAAAGAAGAAGATTTTGAAGCCCTTTTGCCTCTGGTTATGAGGCCCTGGAGAGCCCCATTAAGGAGGGTCAAGCTTACATGGTGGGGGTATTCCAGGGGTCAGCAAACTTTTTCAGCAGGGGGCCGGTCCCCTGTCCCTAAGACATTGTGGGGGGCCAGACTATATTTTTTTTTTGGGGGGGGATGAACAAATTCCTATGCCCCACAAATAACCCAGAGATGCATTTTAAATAAAAGCACACATTCTACTCATGTAAAAACACGCTGATTCCTGGACCATCTGTGGGCCAGATTTAGAAGGTGATTGGGCCGGATGCGGCCCCTGGGCCTTAGTTTGCCTACCCATGGGGTATTCCATGTAAACCCTCACATAAAATAGTAAACAATCATGCAAGTTGGCTGAATTTGAATAATGTATGCAGCTTTCAGAATCCATCTCCTCTTGTTGCAGAACTTGTTTCCTTCTGAGCTTGTGCAGAGTGGAGACTAGTTTAGATACTGACCAGAAACCACAGACTCCTCCCTGCTGCCATCACGCATGATGAGTTCTACCGAAAGAAGCCAGTGAGAGGAGATGATCTGAGTGAGTGGACTTGGCTCAGATCTTGATGAGCACAAATGACAGGAGGGCTTCCTTGGGCCCATAATGCCTCAGTTCCCAGATTGCCCTCTCTGGTACCTCTGAAGGAGCTAGGCACTTAACGCAGAGCCGAACAGGCATGCAATGAAGAGCTGAAGGGCAATAAAGTGCTTTTTCTGTCCTTTTACTGAAGGTCTCCATCCCATAGGCCACTTGGTAGCAGGATGGGGGATGCAATGTTTGTCTGAGCTATATGAGAGGTCTGGAGGGTGGAAAACAAGAGTGGGCCTTTTCTGTGTTGGCTCCCCATTTGTTGAATGCTCTCCAGGCAAAAACATTCCTTTCAAATAGGTCATTGGCTGATTAGATAATCTATGGCCTTTTAAACTGTGTCTGTGCAGCAGGGGATTATATATTTTGTGTTTTTATGTTGTAAACTGCCTTGTGATCTTTGGATAAATGATCTAAATATAACATAATTTAATAATATATATTTTTCTTTCATATTAAAGAAGACATGATAATGTGTTACTCCACACACACGACACCCCCAATTTGTTTCACCTCGAACAACATATTTTAAATGGTGAGATTTTTTTAATACACATTTCCAAGCATAATAGGTTTTAAAGTAGTTATGTTGCCTTATTATTAAAGCACTGTGATCCCCACATAATAGAAGCAGCACCTTTGACTAGCAAAACCAAAAAATGAGAAGGTAATTGAAAAACTTATTAACTCTGAGCTTCAGTTTAATATTCTTTGGCACTCGCCATGTTTATATAATCAGATTATCACCTGGGGCTTCCAGAATGTGTGCACATTACCAATTTTATTGGTAGCGTGGGATTCATGATGGAAGCATTTAACTCTTTAAGCAAGATAAGTTCTAACTAATGCAAGTGTCCCCTCCAGAATTTAATACAAACACTGTTGTGTAATTTTGTATTTTAATTGCATGACTTTATCTGCATGGATATTTTGCACTTAGGAAAGGCCGCCCAGCTGAGATGCAGTATCCTGTTGACAGGGAAATCTGTTGGGGATTGCTAAATCATGCAGATAAATGACTGTGGTGGTATTTAAAAGATTTATCTCCTCACCCCCTGCCCCACTTAATCTGAGCAAAGGGGTAATGGAATGACGGTCTGGCTTCCTCCAGAGAAATATTTCCATACTCTGCTCACTTTACTTTGCATTTAATATTTTCAAGGTATTAAAGAGAAACCGAGAGTTCTTGGTTCCTGCAAAGTAGGCCATGCTGGATATGATACTTGATTTTGGTTGGAAAGCAGGGTTCCTTGGGCAAAGGTGATACCTGAAAGACATGACTTCAACCATGCTGGTGTTATAGGTATAGCAGTTAGAGAAGTGGTGGGCAACCACCAGCCAGCAAATCTAATTAGATCTACTAGGCTTTTGGGGCCAAGCCATGTCCACCTGCCCTACCTGAGGCAGGGAAAGACACAGCTCTCTGCTGAAAAGTGGAGTTTGCAGGAAGAAGAAGAAGAGTTTGGATTTGATATCCCGCTTTATCACTACCCGAAGGAGTCTCAAAGCGGCTGACATTCTCCTTTCCCTTCCTCCCCCACAACAAACACTTTGTGAGGTGAGTGAGGCTGAGAGACTTCAAAGAACTGCGACTGGCCCAAGGTCACCCAGCAGCTGCATGTGGAGGAGCGGAGACGCGAACCCGGTTCCCCAGATTACGAGTCTACTGCTCTTAACCACTACACCACACTGGCACCATGCTTTGGAAGCATGAACAGTCCCCTGAACTTTGGTGCCTGAAAAAATCGGCAGGTTAGTGCCTTTATTCATGCAGCTTGGTTTCTAACCATGCAGGTCACCTGACATCATTGTGACATCAGGTGATTGACAAGAGGGCAACCACCAAAGTTGGTCCACAGGGAGTAAGACACGTATCTAGATAGATCCAGTTCCTTACCCCTGAATTAGAGTATTGGGCTTGGAGCATAAGGAAAGCCTGCAGGATCAGGCCAGTGGCCCATCTAGTCTAGCATCCTGTTCTCACATTGGTCGACCAGATGCCTAAGGGAAACCAGCAAGCAGGAGCTCAGTACAAGGACATTCTCCTTCCAGCTCAGAAGCATACTGCCTCCACCTGGAGGCAAAGCTTAGATGTCATGACTAGTAGCTGCTGAGCTCCTCATCCACCTCCCTGCTAACATCCAATGTGGATATAATATGAATGGCAATACTGCAATTACCATGTCTAGCTTTTACAAATTTTAATAGCAGTTGCTGGGGTGGAGGATCAGATCAGGACTGTGGCCTACATAGAGGAGGTTCCCCACACACACACACACACACATTCTCGTACATACTTTGTCCTCAATGAATACCCCCACCTCTCCACTTGATATTTGCACTGGAAGGAAAGCTTCCAAAGCCATTAAAACAACAACAACAACAACAAATAATAAATAATAAATATTATTATTTAATTATTTATACCCTGCCCATCTGGCTAGGTTTCCCTAGCCACTCTGATTTTATTAATGATAGTAATAAAAAGCGATAAAACAGCAGACATTAAAAACTTCCCTAAACAGGGCTGCCTTCAGAGGGATCCTGAGAAGTCAGCCAGCCTACTTTACTTCATAGGTTGCTTTGTGGATACATAGACTGGTGTTATCATTAATAGTAATATTTATATACTGCATTTCATTATATACTTCGGTGCATGACAAACCGTGTATGTTTACCCTGGATGTGTTAGTTGGGATAAAAAATATCCCTTTCTTAAGCACCATTTCACTGCCTATCCCACCTCCTAAGGCAAGCATGGAAAACATCTGGCCTATGAGCCAAACATGACCCATCTCTGTCCAGGCTTCAATATTCTCCCCAGGCCTCACCAATCCCATTCCATGCTCTCCCCGGGTTCCTTTCCCTTGCTGGACCATGTCCTTGGAGTGTGGTATGCCTTTTGCTTGCCTGGCTGGAGGGTGGAACGTGCCTGTTGGGGTATCTGAGTACTGCCCCAATAGGTCTCCATGTACCTCAGGAGAAGTGTGTCAAAAATGTGCCACTGAGGAAGGATTGGCTGCAAAACACATTGAGCTTGGGATAAATCCTACTTCAAGCAGCTGCAGTGTTTTCCTCTTCCCCACCCCAACCTTGGAAGGTTGCCCATGAGGGCATTTGGTACTGAAAAAATGAGTTCTTAACCCATGTATCAAAGTATCTCTTCCTTTTCCACTTAGCAGTAAAATATACCTATTCTATTATAGGCCTCAGTACTACAACCTTATTTCCTCATATGTACCCTTCACCCCTTTTTAAATCTCCTTCGCTTTGTGGTTTTCCATCCTTAATACTAACTCTTTTTCATCTGTATCCCACTTTTCACATTCTCTATCTCAAAATGGGGACATAAATTAGTTTCTCTGGACAGAGCTTGACCACAGCTCCAGGACTGGCCCTACTGCTAGGCTGTGGCGAAGTTGGGGACAGCGGTAACAGTCCCACCACCATCCTTCCAGAACCTCCTGGCAACAACAGAGCTGTGTGTGCCATATGGCCTCACCTGCATTACCCAAACTAGCATCTTCACCTTAGGTGGGATGGAGGATGCTGTCTTGTATTCCATGTAGAACTAAGGTTGGTCTGTCAGCTTGCTCCTGGTCTCCTTGGCAACGCTTCCCCCAGGTGGGATTGGACAACTGACTGAGGTAGGCGGAGACCTCCAGGTATCCCACCTGAGGGAAGGCAAAGCCAAGCCTATGCTGATGGGGCCGCTCCAGATCTTTGCATCCACGCAAAGGGTGCCCCTCATTTTAAGCAGGGAGCAGTCAATGTGAAATGTGTCCCAGAATTTCGACTGATTTGTTTGACTGATGGGTGAAATCTTTGGATGAGCCTGCCTTGCAGCAACATCCTAAACTAGGTGGTCATCTGAATGCTGCAACTAATCAAACTCAAGGCATGCCTGTGAAGTCAATGGCTGTTGGGTTAAATCCAAATACTTCAGCTTACCTGGACTACATTGGGCTTTGAAGTGTGTAGATGTGACGTCTTCTAATGGAAAGGGCAGGTGTGACAGTCTTTAAGGTTTGCCAGTGAGAGACATTGTACCTTCAGAAAAAGAAAAACAACTTTTAGCTTAATGGTCACAAGGCATTCTGATGGACATCCCCTTCTCCCCCTGGGCTGATTAATTAGCCTTGAAGAAGCAACAGTGCCTCTAGCAGAGTTAGTTCCGAAAAATGAAATTCATATTCCAAGAGACTGTATTTCTGTCACTTCCCGGTTCATGTCTTTTGCTTAAAATGCTCTTTTAAAAAAATAATAATCTGCCAGCGTTCAGTTAAAACGAGGAACAGTGCTTAGTGAGAGCAGGGAGAGGCTAAGTGCAAACAAGAGTGTGAGAGGCGCTCCTGCTATTTACTGCTTTACTATCAAGTTTTTTTTTAAAAAACCAAAAAACCCACATTTGCTCTTGTGGATCAAAGCATCTTACAAAGTTTTAGAAGATATTATATTCCTGAAAATACATGGGAGAATGCAAACATAGATGTTGATAAAATATATACCGTAGATATAGATCATATATATAGAAATATAGAAGGGTGTGTGTGTGTGTGTGTGTATTACTGGCAGCACAGTTTGGGCTTTACTGAAATCTGACGCTCTGCTTCAAACTGGGTCAGAGCTGTGACATACTATTAGAATAAATACCAGCTGTAACACTAGATTCTAGAACGGGGTGGGGATCCTTTTTCAGACTTCTGGGCAACCTTCCAGCAGCCATATGCCCATGGTGGGTGTGGCCTGGGGCAGAAGTGGGTGGAGCAACAATTGAATTTTACCCTTGTACAGTAGGCTAGTGTCTACACGTGCTCAAACAATCCTATCTAGTATCCATCCAGGCAAGCAAGAGTCATCATCAGAGTTAACAGACAACTTTGTTGAGTCCCCCTTTGCAAGCAAAACTTTATGACAATGTATTGAGGGGAACAATATATGTTATGAATCCAGCCTCTTTAGCTTAGGGCAAATCCCAATTTGTGGAGGCAGCTAGAATAGGTAGGGCAACTTCATGCTGTTAAAAGTTTTTTATTTGTCTATTAGACTAATAATAGCCACAGTTTTCTGGTTTATATAATCTTTCTAGTTAATAATTTAACAAATATTAAAAAAATACTCTACACTTTTTGAAAAATACTTGTTTGGTCTATGGACATTATGCATTCCTGAATCCAGCCTGCTTGCCATGGTTGCAGCAAAGTTCTTAGCATCACAGCTGAGTAATGACATCATAGAATCGTAGAATTGTGGAGTTGGAAGGGACCATGAAGATCATCAAGTCCAATCTACTACAGTGCAGGAATATGCAGCTGTCCCATACGAGGATCAAACCTGCAGCTTTGGTGTTATCAGCACCACGCTCTAACCAATTGAGCTATCCAGGCATATCACCTTACTGGATGTTAACTGGATGTTAAGATGTAGTTGATGATAAATCCTTACTTCCCATTGGATAATCAAAGTTTCAGTCTCATTACCTGGCTGTGGAATTTCCCCTAATTTTTCCTGACATCTTGTTCATATGCATATAATTAATAAAGAATGGGGTGTGTGTTTTGGTCGGGATAGTAATCTAGCTAAATGTTAAAAGAACTAATTAGTAATTTGGTCAGCTATCCAGCAGATTAACTGGTCAGTTACGTAAAACTCTGCTCAGATGGTTGAGCACATTATCTCTCCAAATGTCAACAAGACACAATTGTTGATTAACCAAAAGCAACACTCAATAATAATGAATTAACAAAAAGCAAAATAGTAGTATTAGGCCAGTGGTACGGCAGTCAAAACCTCCTTAGCTTGGAGGGCATAGATAAGGAGGAGGTATCCATGGAGCTACCAGTTCTGCCTACGAAGCAGGCAGACCCAAGTACAGAAACCGGGATGTTCTAGGGCCAGGAAGTGTCTGAGTTGGTCCAGGATCTGTCAGGTCCTGAGCCAGCCCCACTGCTATCATTTGATGGCATAGAGCCCAATCTGAGACCAAGCATTGCAACCAGCCCTGGGCTGCCCCACTCTCTGTCCCAACTGTCATGAGCAACCGGGGCGCCACCATTTAATCATGTCCTTCTGCTAGCCAGCAGGATTGCCCTGTTACTCTTCTTAAAAATGCTAAATCCTCTTTTAGATTCAAACAGAAATTCCAAGGAAAAAGGAAAAAATATAGTCCTTATAATTCTTTTTGCATGTTAATCTTGCAGAGCGGGTAAATAAAATTTTGAGATCAAGGTTAGTGGTGGCTCAAATATGTTAGTGATAAGCTCACACTGAGAATTTGTTAATAACCTAAAGTCCAGTCAAGCAAAACCCTTTAATCAGTTAGTTGTTCTTACTTTCTCATCCTTAATTACTAGCAAAATACCCATATCTTCATCCTTAGTTTGTTAAAGAAGTTCAGCTCGGTTCAATATATTAGTAAAAAGTAGTTAATTAAATTTGGAATAAAACATTCATTCTTCTTGGAAATTCATTAGCAGTGGTCCCAGAGGAATACATCCCTTGTTAGCAATAAAAGGAGCTGAGTTTGTATCTTCACCACAGCAGCACATACCATTCCACCTTCCATCTATTGACAGTCCTGTTTATGCTTCTCAGAAGCTCCCTCCTAGCAATTCTCCTTCTCCTCCATGTGCCAAGCTGTGACACATGTTGTGTGATGCTTCATGTGGTTTAGCACATGCTGCAGTGCAAGCCATGGCTTGTTCGGGGTGAGGGGTAATCCCCAAACCTCCTCAGACACACCTATTCTCCTCCATCTCCCCAGCTCACCTGAGCAAGACCTGAGTCCATGGGTTGTTGCAAAATACAGGCCACAGTGGAGAAAGATCCTCTTGTCATTCCAAGATTTCTTTTAAAAACCCGAACATATAATTTAAATGGAAAGGACACTCTTATCTTATCTGGGTTATTATGTGCAATCTTTCCAAGAAAGCTCCATGTGTGATCATAGTTATTTGCTTTGCAGAAGGGGGGAGCGTAGGAAGATGAGATGCATCCTCCCACAATAAAAAGGAGAGCATCAAAAGTGTTGGTAACAGCAGGAGAACTGTGAGAGTTTTGAAACTGCTTGCATACACTCATTTCTCTTTTTTTAATTGCTTTGATCTAGTGAAGGGTCTGTGTTATGAGCTCAGAAGCCTGAAGAGAGCACCTACGATCTTGCATGTATTTTGCAGCTTTAATCACATGGGGATTCGTCACTATATTCCAAATCCCCATACAAAGTTATTCTTAACATGCTTTAATGCTGCTGTTTTCCTCCAATGAAAAGTAAAAAGAATCTGTGGGCTGCGCTGCCTGCCCCATGTGGAAAACTGTCGGGAAATGGTGAGACTCTGAAGAGCTGTTCATATGTGATGAGGACTTGGTGTTTTAATTCCTTTAGTGCTAACACCTCCAGCGGCAGCTAAAGAAGCAGTTTGCTAATTGGAACTATCCATCCATCAGTATGAGGTGATCAAGTACCAGGAGATGGTGGCAGCGGTCAGGGACATGCCAATCATCACTGAAATTGATTGGCAGTAGATCAAGCACCAGGTGGATCAGGCCTCTCAGTTTTTGACTGATTTTGGAGTAAGGCCAGTTTTGTTTTTGTAGCTTTGGCTTCTGTGGTTTAATAGGAGACATGATAGAGGCAAGGGCTATGGCACAGGGTTCAACTGAGGCCTGAATCCCAAGCCAAATAAAAGCCTGTTCAGAGACACCTGGACCTCATTCGAGTTGGGCTGAGAAACCTGATCACTACGCATTGGGCTGAGTGGCCCAGAGCCATCCAGGGCCATCACGGCACCAGACAGGAAGGGGAAACCACAAAAACAAGGATCCTAGCAGACAGCACATCTTCACAGGAGAAGGTAGGGGGTGCCTTTCTCACCAGGCCTCTCATTCTTGCTTTCCCACAAAGCATCACCACACAGGATCTGACCCTTCTGCAGTTAACAGGAAGACCTGCTCCTACATGGTGCAGTGTGTTAGTGGAATTCCGACCCAGTGCACCATCTCCCAACCATCTTTTCAAACCCAATTTTAACTGTATGCCACCTCCTGTTTTTCTCATCTGTCATTACTGCTGATTTAAGAAGCTCGCGGCAACCATACAGCACATCGGTGAAAACGTAACACAGACGTGCCATCATTTAGCAACAACAAAATACCACAGTCGTGCACCTGTAGGCTATCAGTACACATCTCATGTGACCAAATGTCCTTCACATCCAACCTTTACTATATATTGTGTGTGCAATAACAGTCGGCCAGCTATTCGCTGTACACAAAGACTTTGCACCTCAATAAAACTGTGGTATATACACCAAGCCTTCCAGACATCTCCAACAAATATTTATAATGGTTGGAATGAGAATGTCAAGAGAAAAGACATTTGTTATGCATGAGGAAACCTTGTATTAGAACAAACTGTTTGCATGCAGAAAGGACTGTGTGGTATTGATATAACAAACCCTGAATAACTTAAGTCCACGATATATTAAGGACCTCCTGAGTCCTTATATCCCAGTTTGACCCCTGAGTTCAAATGGAGGAGCACTATTTTTTGTCCTCTATGTTAGAGAGGCCAAACTGGCCTCAAAGAGAAGTCAAGCATTAAGTGTGATCAGTCCTATGCTATGAACTGCCCTTCCAGTAGAGATTCTGCAAACAGCCTACACTTGGACTTTTTGCCTTCTTTTGAAGATGGCCTATACTGTTGTTTAAGATTTTCTTGGGTAGCCAGTCATTTTAACAATTGTTCTGCACAGCTTTTAAACTGCCCTGATGTTTTGAGAGAAGGTGGTACACAAATACTTTTATATATAAGTATAGGACAGAAACCGGGACTATTTTCTTATCTACTCTCCTTAATAAAACAAACTAAGCAGGCGAACAAACCTCCACATTTTTCATTAATAAAGGGGTGGAAAGATTAAGAAGTCTCTTTCTCCAGACTGGTGAAATGACATATGGTAATTTGCCATGCATAGTAGACTGGGAAACAGCTTTCATTATAATAAACCTCCAAGTAGTCCTGTTGGAAGTCTGCCAGTATTTTAATTAACAAACCTGTCATATGTTTGGGTCATTTATGCCCACTTTGTAGACCAGAGAAAAATGGATTTCATATTTAGTTCTCCAGCTGATGGGTGCTGCTGTGCTATAGTTATGCTTCACACAAGCACTCAGTAGCAACCGTCTGTTATTACTCTAAATGAAATTATTTCAACTTGCACACTGCTTACTCATTTGCCCTTGACATGTTATTTGTGACCTTAAACATATGAAAACAATTCTGAGCAAGCTTTTTGCTGTTGCCCAGGCACCAATGTTTGAATCCTGATTGTTCTGGAGAATAAAAGCCAGGGCTTTTTTCCCCAGCTGGGAGTCAGTTCTGGCACCTCTCAGATGGGCACCATTGCCATTCTAAGACAATGAGGGTAGCGTTCATGGTGAGTTCCGGCAACACTTTTTCTGGAAAAATAGCATTGGCAAAAGCAGTGTTATGTCAACCAAGGCTGGGCCCAGGTGCATAAGAATTCCCATCAAAACGGCCTTCCGTACCTAGTGCAGACCCCAGTTAGGATGGCTGAGCAGACATCACTAAAAAGAAGACAAGAAATAATACGTAGTTGAAATGGAGAATCCCAAGCCTAGTGTCAAAATTTCTGGTGTAAAAATAGAGTAAAATGGAGATGTGAGCACATAAAGGTAAAGGTACCCCTGACCATTATGCCCAGTCGCGGATGACTCTGGGGTTGCAGCGCTCATCTTGCTTTACTGGCCGAGGGAGCCGGCGTACAGCTTCCGGGTCATGGGGCCAGCATGACTAAGCCGCTTCTGGAGAACCAGAGCAGCACACGGAAACGGCTTTTACCTTCCCGCCGGAGACGTACCTATTTATCTACTTGCACTTTGACGTGCTTTTGAACTGCTAGGTGGGCAGGAGCAGGGACCGAGCAACGGGAGCTCACCCCGTCGCAGGGATTCGAACCAGTGACCTTCTGATTGGCAAGCCCTAGGCTTTGTGGTTTAGACCACATAGACGCATGAAAATGTTTGTGTAGACGTTTTTTAAAGAATAATTCACAAACTGATGTGCAAATGGGGTGAACTGGAAGGCTGAGAAACTGAAATTGACTGATTTGTGCTGCAGGTTCCCCATGGAAAGCTAGTCCTTCTTGTACTCTCTCTCCAGTCTGTTCATTAACTGTCAGCCCATCCTACAGCACTCTATCACTGAGTTCTGGGAGGGAAAATCAAAATCAGGCATGCAAATCCTCCCAGCTCTATTATCTGGGAAATGAGCATTTTTTCTCATCTCTGTTGGGCTTCCAGATGCATGAAGTGCAGTGGGGAAGGAGACAGGGGCATGCTTAACTTGTCTACCTCCACTGGCCTATTCACCCATTTATTAACCTTTCCCTCAGCATTCCACCGGGACGCGGGTGGCGCTGTGGGTTAAACCACAGAGCCTAGGACTTGCTCATCAGAAGGTCAGCGGTTCGAATCCCCGCGACGGGGTGAGCGCCCGTTGCTCGGTCCCTGCTCCTGCCAACCTAGCAGTTCGAAAGCATGTCAAAGTGCAAGTAGATAAATAGGTACCGCTCCGGCGGGAAGATAAACGGCGTTTCCGTGCGCTGTTCTGGTTTGCCAGAAGCAGCTTAGTCATGCTGGCCACATAATAATAATAATAATAATAATAATAATAATAATAATAATAATAATAATTTATTATTTGTACCCCGCCCATCTGGCTGGGTTTCCCTAGCCACTCTGGGCGGCTTCCATAAAAACAAAAAATACACTAAAATATCATATGACCCGGAAGCTGTACATTGGCTCCCTCGGCCAATAAAGCGAGATGAGCACCGCAACCCCAGAGTCGGTCACAAGTGGACCTAATGGTCAGGGGTCCCTTTACCTTTAGCTTACAGCATTCCACCACTTTGTCCACAGATCAATAAGATACATGGCAATCCAGCCAGGTGCCTTTCTATCTCTCTAGGTGACAGGACTTCCAGCCCCATCTTCATGTGGCTTCCAGATGCAGTGCAAAAATGCACTGTTGAAACACAATGCCAAAGTGTATAATGTTGTCATCAAAGTTGGGGGCATCTTGTCTGGGACTCTCTGGGAAGATGCTCAAATTTTAATCTACTTGTTTCTGAATTATAACCGAACATTTAAAAAAAATGTAGTCTAGGAAGTTTTGTGCTGCTTTCCAATCACATTAATCTTGGCTGGTGTGTCATTTTAATCTGTGTAGCAGTGTGTTCTTCACTCCTAGACAAAAAATTACTAGAGGCTCCACTCTGACAGAAGTAAATAAGCTTTGTTCTCTCCAAGCTCATTTAGTCCAACCAAACATCCTTTGATATATTTTGAGATACTAGAGCATGTTGTTCCTGTACACATAGGTCATAGAATCATAGAACTGTAGAATTGGGAGGGATCCTGAGTGTCATTTAGTCCAGCCCCTTGTAGTGCAGGAATCTCAGCTATAGCATCCATGACAGATGGCCTCTGATTTAAAAACTTCAAGGAAGGAGTGTCTGCCACCTCTTGTGGGAGTCCATTCTATGGTCAAATAGCTCTTACTGTCTGGAAGTTCTTCCTGGTGTTCAAAGTTGGAATCTTCTTTCTTATAACTTGAAGCCATTGGTTTGGGTCCTACCCTCTGGAGCAGGAGAAAAGAAGCATGTTCTGTCTTCCATGTGACAAGAAGATTTAAATCAGGGGTGGGGCTAGCAGCTCACGGGGGTGCCACGAGTGTCCCAGGGGGGTGCCACCCATAGTGGGTGGCGAGCATCCCAGGGGGGTGGGGCGGTGATGACACCCCCCTCGGGGATGACCGCCCCCACCACACCCCCTTCCTCCGTCACTGGGGTGTGGAATTTGCAGGCCTCCAAGATGTTGGTAGACTCCAACTTCCACCATCTCTGACCATTGAGCATGCTGGCTGTGTCTGATGGACTAAAGGTTTCTGAGCCCCAATTTAAATAATTGCATGAGCTATAGGACAAGTCAGCATAGCCCACATTATATTTTTGAAAATAGAGAAACTATTTCTACCATATCCTCAGAATTAAATCTGGTGAACTGATTCTTAAATGCTTTAATGCCACACTGCAGTACAGGATACCCTCATGGTTTTAGAAATCTCCATCCAAATTATGTGCACTAAACCCTTTTTACACCCCAAACACTTTGTGGTTATCAATCTTTAGTAATTTAAATACCTTTCTCATTTTTTTTTATCTAGAAAAAAAGCCCCCACAGCCTTGTGTAACTGAAAGTATAATGTTGTTGTTGTTTAGTCATTTAGGCATATCCAACTCTTTGTGACCCCATGGACCAGAGCATGCCAGGCACTCCTGTCTTCCACTGCCTCCCGCAGTTTGGTCAAACTCATGCTGGTAGCTTCGAGAACACTATCCAACCATCTCGTCCTCTGTCGTCCCCTTCTCCTTGTGCCCTCCATTTTCCCCAACATCAGGGTCTTTTCCAGGGAGTCTTCTCTTCTCATGAGGTGGCCAAAGTATTGGAGCCTCAGCTTCAGGATCTGTCCTTCCAGTGAGCACTCAGGGCTGATTTCCTTAAGAATGGAGAGGTTTGATCTTCTTGCAATCCATGGGACTCTCAAGAGTCTCCTCCAGCACCATTGGTAAAATATAATAGGCGATCCAAAACTTAAAACTAGGCTCAGCCCATTGGAAAGTTTGTTTTCCTCCAAAGTACAAAAATGGATGGTATGATTTCTGAAACAGTAACTACAAGCAGTTAAATTTGTATGACACATTTCATGTTCTCAGAGCTGTGTAATATATAAAACATTGGTAATATAATTATGGAGATGCTGAGACACCTGTGTAATTTGTGTGAAAGCTGCAAGATTCAACTCTGAATCCTTTCAGAATATTGGTTTCTTTTTACTGCAATAAAAGGCATTATGCCTTTTTCTCCTTTAAAAAAAAAAGGAAAATCTGTCATCTTGTGAATATCCTCTCTTTTGTTGATCCCAGCTTTAACACTTCAGAAATTTTCTTGGGCTGTGAATTAAAGGAGAAAAATGTGACATTTGAAGCTGCATACTTCAATATATCAATATATTTATGGACAGAGAAATCCAAAATGGATGTGAGAAGAAGAATCTAAGCACTGTCAGATCCAGAGCTTTGCTGATTGAATTTCTTAGGCTTTTGTTTTTTCCTTCTTTTTCTGGGCAGTTGCTTTTCCCCTTCAAAATCTTGGTCCCAAAAGCTGGATGGGAAGGAACGGTATTTTGCTGAAATGGATTGTTTGTATGGACACTGCTTTTATAAGCGGTTGGGAAATGCATTGGCAATGTTAATAGTTCTGATCCAACAAGGAAGCCTCTTCCCACACACAGCCAGCTCTGGATAGAGCCAATTAGATAATAATTTCAGTATTTGGCTTGCTCTTTTTCTTCAGATTCTTTGAAAAGCTGTGGAATGCTTTGGATTCTGCACTTGCTTTTATATTTTCTGCTCTGTGTATGTTCATCTTGCCCTTGCTTTTTCATGCTATATAAAAATTAATTTAAAACATTCAAAAAAAGAAATGCCCTGGCCCCTTATTCATGGACTTAGGGGTAGTGCACATCCTTTGTATGCAAGGGGTCCCAAGTTCAATCTATGACACCTCCAATGGGTCCAATCTGATAACTTAGAGGAAGGGCCATAGCTCACTGGTAGCGCCATCTGCCTCACATGCCAGAATTCCCAGGTTCATCTCCAGGTAGGGCTGCTGTCAGTCAGTGTACACAACACTGAGCTGGATTGCCTGTTGGTCTGCCTCAGTATAAGGCAGCTTCCTATGTCCCTAACTTTGTTGTTGTTTAGTCGTTTAGTCGTGTCTGACTCTTCGTGACCCCATGGACCAGAGCACGCCAGGCACTCCTGTCTTCCACTGCCTCCCGCAGCTTGGTCAAACTCATGCTGGTAGCTTCGAGAACACTATCCAACCATCTCGTCCTCTGTCGTCCCCTTCTCCTTGTGCCCTCCATTTTCCCCAACATCAGGGTCTTTTCCAGGGAGTCTTCTCTTCTCATGAGGTGGCCAAAGTATTGGAGCCTCAGCTTCACGATCTGTCCTTCCAGTGAGCACTCAGGGCTGATTTCCTTAAGAATGGATAGGTTTAATTTTCTTGCAGTCCATGGGACTCTCAAGAGTCTCCTTCAGCACCATAATTCAAAAGCATCAATTCTTCGGCGACCAGCCTTCTTGATGGTCCAACTCTCACTTCCATACATAACTACTGGGGGAAACCATAGCTTTAGCTATACGAACCTTTGTTGGCAAGTGATGTCTCTACTTTTTAAGATGCTGTCTAGGTTTGTCATCGCCTTTCTCCCAAGAAGCATGCATCTTTTAATTTCATGACTGCTGTCACCATCTGCAGTGATCATGGAGCCCAAGAAAGTAAAATCTCTCACTGCCTCCATTTCTTCCCCTTCTATTTGCCAGGAGGTGATGGGACCAGTGGCCATGATCTTTGTTTTTTTGATGTCCCTAACTTGGAGAACTGCTATTGGTCAGGTTCTAGACAGTACTGAACAAGAAGAGTCAATGGACTGACTTGGTGTAAGAGAGCTTCCGGTGTCCCTCTTTGTTACCTACCCCACTGAAGGGACCTCTGCCTTTGTCACTGCCCCAGCCCACCCCACATTCACAGCATAGATTTAAAGCACTATGATACCATTTTAAACCATCATGGCTCCCCCCGGGGAAAAAACACCAATATGAGAACTGTAGTTTTTTAAGGGTGCTGAGAGTTGCTAGAACATATCTATTCCCATTAACATTAAAGAATAACTAAAGAGAAAACATTTTTACCCCACCCACAAATCCCCAGACTTCCCTCCACCCCCCTCTTCTGGTTCCTAAATACGGTGGTACCTCAGGTTACATACGCTTCAGGTTACATACGCTTCAGACTCCGCTAACCCAGAAATAGTGCTTCAGGTTAAGAACTTTGCTTCAGGATAAGAACAGAAATCGTGCTCTGGCGGCGCGGCGGCAGCAGGAGGCCCCATTAGCTAAAATGGTGCTTCAGGTTAAAAACAGTTTCAGGTTAAGAACGGACCTCCAGAACGAATTAAGTACTTAACCTGAGGTACCACTGTAAAACAAATCATGAGAATCATGCGGGATACTATGGTATTGATACAATGTGGCATATATTGGGGGGGGGGGAGTTATATAATTGAAAACTAATAAAAAATATTTAACAAGAAAAGAAAGACGAAGATATCTATTCCCATTACGCAGCTAAAATTCCCAGAGTTTCTTGTGAAGCAGAAATGATAGCTAAATCACTCTGGGAAATGTAGCTTTGTGGGGGGAATAGGCATCAACAATACTTAGCACACTTAACAAACTACAGCTCCCAGGATTGGGAAGCCGCAACTGTTTAAAGTGATACCATGGCACTTTAAATATATAATGTGAATGTGGCCTTGGTCACACTCAGCAAGGCCCAGATAAAACGCTTGGGACTGCCTCTTTTATATATACCAGCAGATTGAGGTTCAGAGCAGTCTTGTTCAGTGTGTTCCCATCTGAAGGCATTTCTTCTCTATAACACTAACTTCCTCCACAAATCTGCACTTCTTGCTCTTGCTTCACAGGAAGAGATTTAATGAAGCAAACATTTAAACCTCAGTGTCCTGGTCAGGTCTACCCTGACGCAGCTGAATAATTTCCAGACACACAGTTCTGCAGGACAGGATACAGCAATGGTCACAGTGAAAGTCTGGACACAGTGTTCCTGGATGTCCCTGGGCAACCTTGAACATAAATTTGTGCAGCTCTAATGGGCCCGTTATTCCACTCGTACCCAAGGAGAGGGCACAGAGGCATTGTCTTGTTTGAAATAGATTTGAGATACTTCACCTATGGGCCTCTGCTGAGACGTTTGAGCAAAAATTAACAACTGTAAAATGAATAGTTAGGAATCTATGGGCTGCTGTAGGTGGTTGCTAGAGCTGCTTCTCGTTTCATTGTTCAAGCACTGAATAATCATCATGCAGTAAAACTCTGGGTGAAGATTTTAAGAAATTTGCTCTGTATAGAAACATACATTTTTCTGCAGAGGGGAAAATGTTTTCAGCATGGTTCAGCTTGAATGAGGAAAGGTCTGTCAGGGGGGCATAGTGCTTAGCAACTCTGAAATCATCACTGCACTGGGTCAAGAGGGCATTTACCCAAGAGTTTTCCAAAGAACTCAGATGTGAAATTGCTGATCTCCAAACAGAAATATGTAACTAGTCCCTCTATACCTGAAGACTGGAAAGTGGTAAAAGAGGTAAAAACAGTTTTAAAAGAGATTGGAGGGAGGGATTCAGGAAATGACAATAAACTGAACCCAGCTGCTCTCAGCAGGGAGTAGGGCAGAAGACACAGCACCGCTCTTGCCCCCACCCCATGAAACCTATCTATGATACTACACAATTAGTCACATTCCCAAGTTGTTCTGGGCCTTGATGTGGACAGGTGGTCCTAGGGCAGTGCAGGGTAGGTTTGCCCAATCTATGGGGCGTGAATTGGGGCCACAGAGCAGATCAAGGTGTCTCTGCACAGCCTTTTCAATAAAGCACCTCACTTGACAAATAAGGGTAGCAGACGTGTAACAGGAGGACAGTTCCACTTAAGCACTTGTTAAAGAATAGGAATCAAATAGTAGGAATAAATGGAAAATTATCACAGTGGAGGGAAGTAAGAAATGAGGTCCCTCAAGGATCATTATTTATACCTCTGCTTTTAAACTTGTTCATAAATGGCCCGGAATTATGGATGAGCAACGATGTGGCCACGTTTGCTGATGACATGAATTGTTCAGGATAGTAAGAACTAAAGGGGATTGGGAATGGATCCAAATGGATCTCTCCAAGCTGGGTGGATGGGCATTGCAAATACTTTTCAACGTAAGGCAGTGTAAAGCAATGCACGTTAGAGCAAAAAATCCAAGCTTCGTATATATGCTAATGGGAGTCTGAACTGGGGGTGACTGACAAAAAGGTTTTACTTTGATCCAAACGACTGCAGGATAGACAGAAATTCAATGGAACAGATATTCTTTCCTAGGGGTGGGTGAATCTAGGTTTTGGCTTCTCTCAGTTCCTCAGTTTTATGGCCTTAAGTGCACAAAACACCACTAAAAGAAACCAGAAACTGCTAGCAACATTTATCTGACCTGCTGAAGAGCTCTTAAACCAGTCTTACAAGCAAGAAATCAACAAATTTCTTAATATTTGCATACAGGCCAGACAACGTACTTACTACTGCTTGTATTTAGAGTGTGACCTACCTTTTGCTTTCAGCGTGTCCACCAGAGACTTCTATGATGCCAGTGAAAGGTCTCGGTAAATATTCCTTAAAAAACCACAATGCACAAGAGACTGTTCTGCCTGCTCCATTCCTGTTTGCACTTGCTCAGCTTTTCCTATGCTGAACACTCTCTTTAAACATCCCCACATTTCAATGGATGCCAGAATTGGCCACTTGCCCTCCCATCCATTCTGAGCAAAGGAGAGGTGCAAAGAGCTTCTTCTCTTTCATCCTTCTACCTGGTGCTATTTTTCTGGAAAACAAGGTGCTGGAACTCACCATGAACGCTTCACTTGTTCTCTTATAATGACAATGGTGCCCACCTGAGAGGTGCCGGAACTGAGTTCTAGTGAGTTTCAGCTTGAAAAAAGCCCTGCACAGAAGATTTTGTGGAGGAATCTTCTCCTCTTAAGTAATATAGACTCTATAGTTTCTTGGATTATATAGTGCTACTGTCAGGGAAAAGTCTACTTTAAATTTGTTTTATACTGTCCTTTAATTAATGTTTTTAATTAGTTCGTTTGTATTTGTATTTTATAATGATGTTGATAAATATTGTGAGTAGCCTTGAATTCCAATTTGGGAGAAAGAGCAGAAAATAAATACATTAAACAACAACAATTTAAGCAAAACAATGAAAGATGGCTTCATGCTGACCCCGATCAACACATCCTCCCTGGCAGCAGCACACAGACAGTGCAGAGCATCACAAAAAGCAGGGTCCTAAAAGAGAAGCTTGTGCTTGTGCACTTCTCATCAAAGGAAATGTAACTATCAATACAAAAGAAAATACTAGAGAGACCATTGTGAAATGAAAGGGGTTTTAGGCATGTGCGTGCTGGCTGTGGACTAGATTGGAGCTAATGAGGGACAAGGAGATGAAACACTGTGCAAATTCAGAATTCCTGTAAACTGTAGAAATGGGTCGGCTGTATTGGCTTCCAAATGCAATGTGAAAGAAATAAAAAATAATGGAAATATTATTTTGCCTCCTAGTCCACCTACTCTTATGCACTAATATCTCCTGCTGAGGTCCTGCTCAGGGTGCCCCCCACCTTCCAGTTTGATGAGCGCAATGTATTCGACATGTGGCTGCTGCCTCTGGAGACTGGCACCTAGCGTCAGCCATTCTGACTGGCTATAGGAGAGGAAGATAAGAAGAAGAAGAAGAAGAAGAAGAAGAAGAAGAAGAAGAAGAAGAAGAGGAGGAGGAGGAGGAGGAGGAGGAATAGTTTGGATTTGATATCCCACTTTATCACTACCCGAAGGAGTCTCAAAGCAGCTAACATTCTCCTTTCCCTATCTCCCCCACAACACTCACTCTGTGAGGTGAGTGGGGCTGAGAGAATTCAAAGAAGTATGACTAGCCCAAGGTCACCCAGCAACTGCATGTGGAGGAGCAGAGACCCGAACCCGGTTCACCAGATTACGAGTCTACCACTCTTAACTACAACACAACACTGGCTTCCTCCATTGGCCATGCAAACGTACCAGATCCATTTGGCACCTTCTTTCCCTCAACTGTCCTTTGGCGGTGGCACCAAGTTGCTCCAAGATTGAGGGGGCCTGAGCTTTTTTGTGGATTTCCCCCCATAGTTATTGACCTTTTTTAGGATTGAAGTTGTTTACCTTCTTTTAGGATTTTACCCCAGGAGATAAACTGCCACAGGGGCCAGATTAAACCGACCGGCAAACCAGATTAGGCCCCCTGATCAGATTTTAGACATGCCTGTTATAAGAACTCTGTAATTCTACAAAGAACCGATGTCTGAGTTTGCATGTTTTTCTTCTCCTGATCCATCACTTACCTTTTGTGTTATTGTCTTTTGCAACAGGTCCAAAACTTTCTAGACAAGGCCCCCAAATTTGGGTTCTCTAAACCCAGGTATGAGGGGGTTCTTTATAGCTATTTACTTGGAGCCGAGTGAAATACATTTCTCATCTGCTCAGTGGCTGTTTTATTTATTCATACTTCAGATGTTCCAGAGTTGAGATCTGGCATTATAAAAAAAAAATGCCATAGTTGAATCCTGGTATAAATGAAGCTCTACAGGGCAGCTGCAAAACTGGATGTGTCCTCAAGCCAAAAGAGGAATGTCAAAAAAAGCTTCTGTTTTGGGCAGGGTTTCATAACATCTGTGATATGCTGCACTGGAGTGACCCTCACTAAGTTCTTACAAATGCAATTGTAAATATGGATCCTGTATTAAATACCCAAGGAAATAGCAACTGCACAGTGAGTTTTAGCAGTTTCAGGACGTCTAAAAATTGTATTTACAAGTCCTGTGCATCCTTTTTGATGAAATAAATGACACTTTGCAGCAAAGTATCTATACAAGTCCTTACCTATTCATATCAGAAATGGAAATAAGTGGAACTATTATTTTCATCCAAAATCTCCCTGTAGGCAGTTATAACCTTTGATACATTCTTACCCAACTTCACAATAAACTGTGGCTATTTTTGCTCCAAAAAAGAATAAAAAGGTGGGAAGTTCTGTACAGCTCCTAATTGTGATAAGATAAATGAAAAAAATAATGAAATGAGAGAGAGAGAAGATTACAAATGTTATTTTTTCAAGTTATCACAGTTACTATTGTTTCAAAAATATTTACTGCCAAGTTCATTGGGTTATTCTAGCCAGAGTAGACCCAATGAAATCAACCCATTGTTTCTAACTTGACACCTGCATTCATAGTCATTGGTTAGATTTCCCACTCCTGCCTAATAGGAAGCTGCCTTATACCACTGGTCAATCCAACTCAGTATTGTCCACATTGCCTGGCAATGGATTTCAGGCTGGGGTTTCTCCAAGCCTACCTGGAGATGCTGGGAATTGAACCTGGTACCTTGTACATACAAAGCAGATGCTCTACCACTGAGCTATGGACCTTCCCCTGATAGAAATCTGTCCTCCTCTTATCCAATAGGTAGTAATCAGGAGGATCCAGCAGTGCATGTTCCTTCATCCCAGAAGCAACCTTTGATGCAACCTGAAACCTGCACAGCGCTGAACAGTCTCCTTTGAATGTCTGCTACTCCCTCCTACATTCCAGCTTAAGGCTGTGACTAAATGCAGAGGCCACAACTTCAACATTAACCAGATTTTTTTCCTCCTCTTCCACACCCTTGCTTTGTTTACCATCTAGCTTGATGAAGAGTTCTGGAGAATTAAAAAAAAACCAGTACACTATTTTGTGACATTTGGGTGAGCTAAATAAAGGTAAGTGGGACATGGGTGGCACTGTGGTCTAAACCACTGAGCCTCTTGGGCTTGCTGATCAGAAGGGCGGTGGTTCAAATCCCCGTGACGGGGTGAGCTCCTGTTTCTCAGTCCCTGCTCCTGCCAAGCTAGCAGTTCAAAAGCACATCAAAGTGCAAGTAGATAAATAGGTACCGCTACGGCGGGAAGGTAAACGACGTTTCTGTACTCTGCTCTGGTTTCACCAGAAGTGGGTTAGTCATGCTGGCCACATAAGCTGGAAAAACTGAGGACAAACATCGGCTCCCTTGGCCAGTATAGCAAGATGAGCGCCACAACCCCAGAGTCGTTTGTGATTGGACTTAACTGTCAGAAGTCCTTTACCTTTACCTTTAAATAAAGGTATTGCCCTAACTGGTGCTTTTCTTATGAGCCAACACAGCAACTTTTACTTTGTAGTTCTTTCATGATCTTATTGTAATGCATATGGCTCTTATTTTGTTGTCTATTTTTTTAAAAAAAACTTTATTTCATAATAAAATAAAATTCTATGTTGTGGGGGGAGAGAACTGGAGGCAAAACAGAAAGTAAGACAGTGTCTTTATCCTCATCACACATGCAAGTCTATCACTGGATGGGTGCAAGAATTAGCTTGTATGTCTAAATGAGCAATCACACTACAGATTATATTTTGTTGTTCAATTGAGACAGTTAACCTTTCCAACTATGGGTTGTCAAGTGATGAGAAATGGAGCAATAAATCAAGGACCCCAATACATGGTTTATGAATATAATAAATATGGCATTTAAAAAACCTTCCATTGCAGGATGAAGACTGGAGTGGGAGCACAGAGAATGAGAAATGAGCCATGTTGTAGTTTTCTATTGCTATTGAGAACTTCAGCAGAAATAACAAGCATTATTGTTGCACACAAACACAGAATTCTGTGATAGTGCAGATGTTATGTGGGAGTAGGATAATATTTTTTCAATATGTGATCGTATTTATAAAATATTGTGCTTCAGGCAACGTTAAAATGAGCACTGGATTTTTAAGATAATGTTTTAACAATGATTTGGCAGTTTTTGCCTACACAGTACCATAGTCCTTTCAGGAAAATCCATATGCTGAGTTCAGAACAATGAACTTGTCAACAAATATTTGTGAAATGATGGCAGATATGATTACCATGACAAATGTGAAAAAATAAAATTAATCTCTTTTCCCTCTCTCTTTCCTTATGAGATTGTTTGCCAAAGAAAACAAACCTCTGCTTCATTGTTTTAGACACCTGTCTGATTCCAGCTAGATATAGAAATATTTATCTTAAAAAACTATACCATTTGATATTTCTATAATTGTCTTAATTATCTTTGTTTCTTTGATACATTTCTACTCTGCTATCCCATCACCCAGTACTGAAGGGATTATTTATAGCAAGTTTTTATTTGCCTGCTACATGGAAAAATGGAGATATTGTCAGGCAAATTTCTCTAGTGAGGGCATTTTAGAGGTGTGGCTGCCACAATTGAAAACACATTTTTCTGCTTGAGGCAAGTGCGCCCAGCCCAGTCAAGGCATAGGCCCTATCTACACTATAGATTTGTACATCATTGTACATGCCTTTTTCCCAGTGGGTGTGGTGCTGTGGGTGTGTAAACCCCTGTAAAAATTACTGAGAATTAAAACAGACAGAATAAGTGGTCACCCAAGAGACATCATAGCTTTGGAACTACTATAGACAGTGTTTTTTTCGAGGGGAGGGGAGATGCAGGGGTACGCATACCCCTAAACATTTTGAAAATCTTTGTACTTTTCTCCATTTACAGTACTGTATTTATTTTTCCCTGATTTGAACTATAAAATGGTGATTGAGTCAAAATGAGAGTACCCCTAAACATTTTTTGGGAGGGAGCACTGACTATAGATCACTCATTTCTACTATACCACTATGTTCATATTTACTAGAGTGAAGAGAAAGACTGGCAACAGTAGTTTGGTGAATGAGAGAAAGGTATTGAAAGGATATTGGAAAGGATGGTGTGTTTGTGTGTATTGCTGAATATGTGAGGGTGATGTGGGTAATAACTGGATGAGTGGTGGGTATCTTGCAATTTGTATAGGTGTAAGCATTTGGTTGTTGTGTGTATGTGTTATTGGGGTGAGTGTTGTATGTATATTGTGAATCAATATCTGCCTGCCTTGGCAAGAGGGAGACTGAAGGAGGAAGAGATTCCAAACATCCCTTAGGATGTTTTCTAAGTGTGCTGCCAGTGGCAGCGGCGAAGAAGAAGTTGAAGTTTGGATTTGATATCCCGCTTTATCACTACCCGAAGGAGTCTCAAAGCAGCTAACATTCTCCTTTCCCTTCCTCCCCCACAACAAATACTCTGTGAGGTGAGTGAAGCTGAGAGACTTCAAAGAAGTGTGACTGGCCCAAGGTCACCCAGCAGCTGCCTGTGGAAGAGAGGAGACGCGAAACCGGTTCCCCAGATTGTGAGTCCACTGCTCTTAACCACTACACCACACTGGCTCTCTGGAAAAAGAAGGGTGTGGTGGGGGCTGTCTGCCCCAAGTGTCATCCCTGAGGGGGGGTGACAAAATTCCCCCTGGGTGGATTGCTGCCGTGCCCATTGCCCCGGGGGGGAGGGATCGCCGCCACGCCGATAGGGATGCCTAAAGGGACAGGAAGGGGCGTGCCACGGGGCCTCAGCTGCCCTAGAGCTTGGGGGAGGCAGCAGCAGACAGCGAACGAGACGGGACGGGGCTTTGGGCACCGCACACCCCATCCCTATGGGCGCCACACCCCTGTCCTGTCCCTCCCTACAGGCAGTTCGTCCCACCCCTATGGGCGGTTCATCCAGCCCCTATTGGCGGTTCACCCCACCCCAGGGTGTGCCACCCCAGGTGCCCGAGAGGCTTCCTCCACTGCTGCTTTTCACAGGGATTATATTCTTTTATTGCATTGTATTATACTGTAGTTTTTCAGTTTCACTGCTTGCTATGTAGATATTGTATTTGTTGTTTTGTATATCACTTAGAGACTTAAGTTGTATGTATAAGTATAAGAAATAAGTATTTTGTTCAGCTAAATCTGAAATCCCGCCTTTTGCGCATCACCTTCACCTGTATTTGTTGTTTCTCCAGAGTGTTCTGTAACAAGCAAAAGATCTATAATAGCTCTGCTATGTAAAATATAGGTTTTAAAGGAAATATTGTTTGTATGTGTTCTTAAAATACTGCCTGTGCTGATGTCATGTAATACAACATCTCTGACCTTTAAGCCCAAGAAAATGCATTATGGTTTCTATGCACTTCAGCAAGTGGTTGATGTGTAAGCTGTGAGAAAATAAAGCTAACTAAAAAAAAAACACTGGCATGGATATCATTTAATCAATAACACACTGGCCTGGTGAAATAAGATAGGCCTCTCATTTTACTCCAGTTTCCTACTCTTTTTGTGTGTGTGCCTTCTAGGGATGGGGGAGGGATGCAATTGAGTTTGCATTTAAAAGGTGGACCTACCTAATTCTCTCATTCTGAAACAGTACATAAACTGAAACACTGCCATCCTGTGAAATTGGCAGGTCTCCAAATGTTGCACTGCAATCCTCCAGCCAAGCTAATATATGCAAAAATGTGTATGCTAAAGTGTGTATAAAAGTTCATATTATGAAAAAGCACGTGAAAATGCTTCACATTAGGGGAAATAGGATCATCAGTTAAAATTCACACCAAAATGCTGGTGAATTTTCACACGTACTTAAACAAAAAATTCACAAATTCATGTGGAAATGTGGAGAGTATGAATTTATGAATTTAAAAAAAGAGAAACTGAAATTGACAAATTTGCCCATCCCTACCACACACCTCAAACCAAAATCAGTTCTGCTCAATTCTGTATTGTAAAAATGAGAAATAAGCTTCTGTTGCCCAGGGCATCACTTTATTTTCAGCTTCTCTTGAGGAAACCGCAGGCAGCTAAGTGTACAGAACTCTGATTGTAGGGGCAGTTCCACATGTAAACAAAACAGAGCTTTTTTTTTCCCAGGGAACAGGTATAGGTGGTCATTTTTAAAATCAAGACTTTTCTCTAATAAGGCATCCTGTGACCAAGGTCAGCTTCATGACTGAGCAGATTTGAACCCAAATTTCATCTGTCATACTGGCTTCTTTTTAAAAGCAGTGGTGGCCCCCACTTCAAAGGTAATGGGCAAATATAAAGAACTGAAGAAATATTTTGGAAGCATATTAATGATGTCCAAACACTGAACCCTAAGTAATACGTGTGTGCATATATGTAGTGAGTGAATACATAAAAGCAGGGAGCAATTGGCAGGGGGGAAACCATTCTGTTCTGGAGCCTGACGAAAAAGAATAGCCCATTCATAAATCGAAAGGTAGTCTGTTTTTCTGTGTCATTGTGTAAATGAATCACTCATGTCTGCACATGGGAGTTGCTCCTTAGATCTCTTAGAGGAAACAGAGGCTATTTGCAGCCATGTTCTTAGGGATTGTGCCAACCACCTGGTTACAGAAAGGGCTGCATTCATGCCTGACCATTGAGAGGTTGTGCTATTCTGGAAACTGCTCTCGCTGAGCAAGCTTTATACCATTGCCAGGCTTATGCAGAATGGATCCAGTCCAGGAGCTGAGAGTGTTGATATGCCTGAAGGAGCCAAAAATATAAATAAGGAGGTACAGCATTTCTCAGTCATTAAATGAGAAGGCTCTTGTGCTTGGGAGGTAGGGCCACATGGTTTTAAAAGGATGGTAGTGGCAGATGGTTGGCTGGAAGGAGACCCTGGATTGTGGTTTTGAGTCTTTAAAAACAACCAGCAGCTCCATCTGTAGAACCTTGTTGCATGGGATACTTGATTCCCAAGGTGGGAGTGGGGTGGAGGGGACTAGTGCTCTAGCATGACATCAGTCTCCGAAGCATCTGTGGACATATCTGTTTCTTGCCTGGCTGAAAGATGGGCGGATGACTGTATTGGTGTTTTTCATAAACCCTTAAATCATTTCATAAAGTCATTTGTATGCCCTGCCGGCTCAGTTTCAGTTCCTGAATTAGCTCTCACGTGAATGAGGTCATTGCTATGGCTTTGCCTATCCAGCAAATCGTGATCAGAATGCATAGGGGCTTTTAAATGTGGGGAAGATTGGCTCGGTGCTCTAGGATTCCCTCTCCTATCAGAGTTTGTGGACGTCATCTAAGACACCTGTCAGTTTAGGGGAAGATATGAAAACCCCATTCTGGTGTTACAGCAACACATACTGTATCAGGGCTGAGGAACCTGTGGTCTTCCAGATGTTGTTGGGCTCCATCTCCCATCAGTGCCAGCCAGTGTAGCCAATAGTTAGGGATGGTGGGAGTTACAGTCCAACAACCCTGGAGAGCTCCATCTCTGCAATATATACCATATTTTTTACTTTATAAGACTCACTTTTTCCCTCCTAAAAAGTAAGGGGAAATGTGTGTGCATCTTATGGAGCGAATGCAGGCTGCACAGCTATCCCAGAAGCCAGAACAGCAAGAGGGATTGCTGCTTTCACTGCGCAGCGATCCCTCTTGCTGTTCTGGCTTCTGAGATTCAGAATTTTTTTTTCTTGTTTTTCTCCTCCAAAAACTAGGTGCGTCCTATGGTGTGGTGTGTCTTATAGAGCGAAAAAGATGGTAAACCTTTGTAGGGGGCACAGGGTGTGGCAACATCATTGTTGCCACCAGCATCACCATCCACTCAATCTGTGACCTCCCCACACACCCCAGACCCCATGTTGAACTAAAGGAGGCTTCTAGTGGCATTCACTTCAGTGTGAGCAGAAATCTACACGCATGAAGGGTCCTACATCAAGCAAATGTGATTAGACAGCCCTCTTGAGAACTTCTTCGGTCAACACAGGAAGGGTGAGAAGAGAGGGCAGAGCCAACAATCACAGAGGCGGTGGGAGTTAGGTGGGCATTCATGCCCCCCCCCCGCCGCCTCCTTCACGGACTTAAATTTCCTGTTCAGACATAGTACCTGGACCAAGGCCAGAAAAACGTATTTAGTATATTTGTATCCTGCTTTTTGACTGGAGTCCTCTCAGGCTCCCGCAAAATCCTTAAGATGTAAGTGTTCCATTCAAAAGCTTACAATGCGAACACTGTAACCAAGATAGAGACACAAATCACTGGGGAAAGAGAGAGAGAACAAGTCACACATTCATGGACGATAAGGGGAGGCCCTGTTGCTCTCAGGTCCTGCTTTCAGGCATCTGGTTGGCCATTGTGAGAACATGGCTCTTCTCGTACTCTTACAAAAAATAGAACTTCTAAAAGTTTACAGAATAATGAAGAAACTAAAGGGGTTGGGAACTCTGTCCTTCATGCGAAGAATTGTTTAGTTCCTTTGAAACATGGAAGAGTAGTAGAAAGGGAAAATCAAAGCTGATGTTGCCCACCTTCCACTCTGGGTTCTCGCTCACAGAGAAGCAGGTCTTACATTGTCACTCACTCAAAAATCCCTGTCTATGAGCATGAACCAAGAACCTCTACACAAGTGACAAGACTGTTCTTTTCCATTCCTGTGTACAATTAGCTAAGAAATCAGAATTCTGCTCTGCTCTGGCTCCATCACAGGAGGGCAACTCAGAGGCAATTCCTAGTTTGTAAGTTTAGGGTCTGGTTCTAAATTGACAGTGAACACACTGACCAGAAGCACCATGGCTAATGCACGACAGAGGCAAAGGGCAACATGGTCCTGTCCCCCGTTCCCCATTGCATGCACAGAAGCCAACTGGACTGGCAGTTAAAGGTGACTTCAACACGGGTGAAGGGACAGTATCCTCTAAGTCTAATGCACCTGAGAGCATCTGCTTAGCTTAGGCCAGGCATGTCCAACAGGTAGATCGTGGCATGAAGTTTAGTTACCACTTTTGGCCAAACAACTCCTGGCAATGACAATAGGTAGATCACAGCTGGTCTTTTTATACTGTGAGTAGATCGCAGTCCCTTGGGAGTTGGACATGCCTGGCTTAGGGGGTGTAGGGCAGGCCACATGAACATACACAGCTCTGCCCTCCAGTGGGTTGCAGTGCTTCCTGCCCCCTCAGTACCTGCTGCCTGACACTGTCCAATGGTAGGGCTGGCCCTGTGTTTAAATTGGGCTGTGGACAGAGTTGTGAATTTCCATTGGACATAGAGGAAACTGAAATCTAGCCTTGCTGCAGCGATGGTGTAGAAAAGCTGTAGAAAACAGAAATGAAAATGGAATCTGAGGAGCCTTTAGGGAGCCCTGCAGAAAACTGAAAGCGCAGCCTTCATATCTGTTCTACATTTCTGTTCCCTCCTCCTCCTCCAAAGAACAGCCTGCTTTGTTTTATGCATTCATTTGGTTGCTCCTGAATTTGGAAACAGAAATTAAGCAATCATTCCATGGGAGTCTCCAAAGCTCAACTGGCCTTAGGTTGATTTTGGGGCTACGATAATTCATTGCTTGCTATCTTATTTGTACCAATGTGAGGTCCCAGAAGCCTGCCAGAACTAGAATAAGTGAAAAGTCTGCATCTTGCCACGTAGGCGTTAGGAAATGCCTTGATGATGTGTTGCCTTTTTGAAACATAAAAAAAAGAGAAAGTATTCCAGTAAATGGTAGATTTATGCTCCAAGGCTTTCTAGCTTTTTAAAAGCCAGGCAAGAACTGCCTGCCCACCTTTTTTCATCATTAGCTTAAAACTGGAAATAATGGATCTAACAACATCTAAAGCTGGAAAGGAAGGCAATAGTTGTGTCTTCTGGGGCTAAATGGGGGGGGGGGAGAGAGACTAGGTTCCTTTTATATATATTTACATACTGATGCAGTGTAGAGAGAAAATTATCTAGAGGACACCACATAATGTTCTACTTTTGGGGAGCTGATTGTAGTGGTATCAGCCAACTGCAAATCTCCCTTCATTTGTTTAAAATACTGTTTATCAGTTTTCAATACAGCAAAATACAGATTCAACCAACACAACGTGTATAAAGAATGGGTAAGCAAATATACACAGTTATAGTATCAAAAAACATGTCAGTTCACATTTTTATTTCTTTCCTTATACAGTGGTGCCTCGCAAGACGAAATTAATCCGTTCCGTGAGTCTCTTCGTCTTGCGGTTTTTTCGCCTTGCGAAGCACGGCTATTAGCGGCTTAGCGGCTATTAATGGCTTAGCGGCTATTAACGGCTTAGCGGCTTTAAGAAAAAGGAAACAAACTCGCAAGAACTCGCAAGATGTTTCATCTTGCAGAACGACTCAAAAAATGGAAAACTCGTCTTGCGCATTTTTCGTCTTGCGAGGCATTCGTCTTGCGAGGTACCACTTATATGCTACTATTTTTTTTTGCCGTAGGTTTACAGTTTATATTAATAAACCGGTATTGTGCTGTAATCATCAGGAGTACAACTGTTGTAAACAAGGTTAAAGTAAAAAGACAGTGGAAGAATATATATCCTATCTCCAAATAGGGCGATAGAATCTTATATTGTCACATTAGCCACAGGTTGGGGGGTTGTTGTTGTTGTTTTGTAATTTAGACATTTGAAAAGGCTACAAGGCATTATAAAAAATATCTAAGAAAGCAAATAGGGTGAAAACAAGAAAAATCTCTGAAATTATATACGTCTTCCTTTAGGGTCCTTGCATTGCCATCACAAATGTCTATAGCTATGGGCCTGTGACTTTCTTCAATTCAACTTGGTAATATTCTTAATTAGGTCCTTGCCTGCAAACCTCTGAGTAGCACCGGGGGCCAGACTGTAGCATTTTCCAATCAGCTAGGTTAGTGCCCCTGTCATGCCTAGCTACTCAAGCACACAGAATAATAGAATTTTAGCGTTGGAAGGGACCCTTAGGGTCATCTAGTCCAACCCCTTGCAATGCAGGAATATGACCAAATTGCTTCTCCCCCAGCAGGAGAAGAAGAAACTGCTGACTACTGTTAAAAAGCAAAATAAAACCAGTGGGCGACTTGGTTTGTGCCTTTTCCCAGTGTTGTACAGTGTGCCGATTCCAAAAGTCAGCTGCTGGCAGCTAGCCTCCTTTGGCGCCCAAACCTGCCATTTTGTATGTGTCCCCCATTTTGACTACTAGTGATCTGCATAGTTCTGTGTAGTTCTCAAGAATCATACCTGGCCCTCCCAGGATATCACAACTGTAAAGTCAGCTCTACAGTGCTGCACTTTTTGGCCTCCATTTGAAAACTCTCATGACACCAAAGGGCATATTCCAAACAAAACTATAATGAGAATTTGTGGGGCCACAACAGCCTTGTCTTACCTCCCTCTAGCACAGAAATAAGAAAAGCCAATACTGTTTCTTCCAACCCAGTTCATGGCTTGGGATAAGAATGTTGCAGCTTTACTCTGCTTTGTGTTTTACCAACAAAGAGTCCAGTTTGATTATTCCCTGTAGACTTGGCCCCTTCACTGCTGAACCTACACTGGCAGACTTCTCTGAGAAGTAACCACTTCCTCAATGACTTGACTGTCATCTTAGGCTACTTCTTCAAACAGTACATTAGCTGTTACCTGCCACTCCCATTCCATGACAGTAGTTTCCTCTCTATCTGCAAGGAATTAAAGGCAGCATGGCATACAACTCAGTGATCTACTAGCACCGCTTTTGGCCAACAGAGTATTACACTTGACTCAACACGCCCAATAAGTTTGTATCTGGGCCAGGTCTTGGTTGAAGGAGTTCACAACGCCCAAAGTCTCTCAATAGGTGAGAAATTATTTTTAGGTTAAGGAAGCAATGTTAAGGTTTGGGCAACAATGAAAGCTGGTTTCGGGGTTACCCAGCAATGCTATAGGGCACTCTTAGGCCAGGGATACAACTGCATGGGCATTCTTGTAGAACTTTATTATGGTTTTTCAGAATGGTCATTCCTTTCATTACCCCACCTGGGATTCTCAGAAACTTCTATTCAAAGTCCATCATGCCTTCAGCAGTGGAGAGAGAACATAGCCATTCTAGCTAATAGCCATGGATAGCCTCAACTTTCATGAATTTGCCCAATTCTCTTTTAAAACCATTCAATCAAGTTGCTATTGCTACCACCATCCATGTTTGTGGCCATTTAAACCTTTGATTATATTAGATGCAGTAGTATATTACCAAATCCAAGGGCTATCCTTAGGTGAAATAATGCTTACAGTTGTCCAAGGAATATGGATTCAGGAGATCAATGTTACATAAGCTGTCAGTTTCCCTCTGCTTTATACACATATGGAACTGGTGGAAATTAACACCACGGCCTACCAACTTCTTCAGGTGTTATTCCATGTAGGTTTTTTCCTCCATGTTGACTGCCCAAAATATGCACCACCTAATCCATATCATCAAAAGAAGGATTTGTTAGTGGAGACATCTTTCTACTCACCTCGTCAATCACCCTCTCTGTTACAGCTAAGATTGATTACTGACGGGTGGAGCAGCCTGCACACTGCTAACTAGCTCTCTCTATAAGAGCTCAGTTTCTTGCTAGAAAATCTATCTTCATCGCGCTTGTGGCATGTTGCTGATCCCAGTACTTAATCACCAAGTGTAGGAGGTGTTAAAAAGAGAGCAGACTTCTAGCCTAACTTCATTATTGTTTATCATTTGCATAGCACTGCAGCCGTACACTCCACTGCACAAACAGTTCAAAGATGACACGGTGACACAAGGCTTGTCCCCCAAAGCATATTGTTGATTTGTAGAGTGGGGATATCAGGGCAACCAGGAGCAGGAAGAGTGACCTCTAAAGCCAATAAACTTCATGGAACAGATGTCAGAAAATATTGTAGGAGGAAGAGGAGGAGGGAGCCTGTTCCAACATGGGAAATGGTCTGAAGCACTGAGTGGGCGACTAAACAACTTGAAATTTTTATACACTTGTGTCTGCTGTGTTATCAAGAACCAGTTGTACCATTGAAAGTGTATGGGATTTGCAAGAATAAATGCAGACTTAAAGGGATGTCAGCATGAAGTAATGCACAAAGAGAAGGTGCTTGCATGATGCTGTAAAATTAATTGCTGCTTTTAATATTCTAGTATGTCTGCTTTTATATATGTGATAGTAAGAGTGCCCTTTTCTCTAAATTGCATTTAAAAAAACAAACTTTCTAAATATGCACTTTTTAAAAAAAAATCGAGTGGAAAAAAGAGAAAAATGTATTTTAAAACTTGAAATGTATAGATTCAAATAGTGAGATACTTTTGCAAATGAAATAAGAAATGCAAACAAACAGGTTAGGGATTAAACAAATGGGATATTAAGTTCAGGAAACTGGCAGGTTGCCTGTTCTTGATGTGGCTGCAGCCTCCCGGAAGGAGCAGGTACATAGCTTGGGAGTACAGTTAGATCCATCACTGTCACTTAATGCATAGGTATGCCGAGTGGCTTTTTTCCAGCTTTTGCTGGTACATAGCTGTTGCCATTCCTGAACAGGGACAGCTTGGCCAGAATGGTACTGGCACTGGCAACCTCTAAGCTGGACTGTTGCAATGCATTTGAAATAAGGCTAGCCTTGAGGTTTGTTCAGAAATTACAGCTAGTGAGGAATGCTGTGGCTCAGAATTTGGTCAATGGCAAACTACACCGAGGCTGAAGCTGCCATTAAATTACCAAACCAAGTTCAAAACATCACTATTCATTTGTAAAACTCCAAATGGTCTAGGGCCAAGATACTTGATGGACTGCCTTGTCCCTTATATGCTGGAGAAGTCCTCCTGCCTATCCCACAATTGGCTCATATTCATCTTAAACATCTACTCTACACTCACACTATGTGCTCTGGCATACAGACCAAGGACTGGTTCTATGAGGAACTAGACCAGGCTATCAAGAGGCTGGAGACAATCAGTCAGGTTGTCTATCCACAGCAGTGACCAGAGGAGGAATGACCATTAGGAGCAGTGCAGAAAGAAGAAACAACATGGTGCATCTGCAGCAGCACAACTGGATGCCTCCATCTGCAACAAAATATGTCTATCCCATCCCCGTCCCCCACATTGGTCTCTTCAGCCATAGCAGGCACTGTAGCTCTCCTGGGGTTTGACTACACCCCCAAAGACATACTCTTCCATTGTCTCCCAAGACAGATGGATGCCAGCCAACAAACAATAATTATTGCAAAACATCAAAATGCTACTTTGCATATTAGCAATGGGCCTCGGTATTTCAAAGTCCGGTAAATCTCTCTCTCTGATTCCAGAGTGAGTGCATGATGTTTAGAAGTGAATGCTTCTGTGTCTCTCTGCTGTCTCTCTCTCTCTCTCTCTCTCTCTCTCTCTCACACACACACACACACACACCCCAGACACCACCTAAAAAACAACAGAGCAAACTGCTTCTCAGATGGTATATAAACACAGAGAAGCTCAGGTTACACCTCATGAGCATGAGTCAGGAAAAACACCTTGTGATTCAGTCATAAGACTCAATTTATCCCACCCCAGTGGGAAAGTGCCAGCCCTTTGTAACAGGCTTTGAAACATATTCAGAATATATAACATTTTATGTACGTTACACTTATAACTTCAACGTCTATTCTCCCTTCTGTCCCTTCCCATTAATTTCCCTGCTTTCATTTATCACCCAACGGTCTAAGAATCACACAGACAGAAATTATCAATGGTATAGTGTCAAAATGTACCAATCCCCTGAGGGCTGTCACTGGAATAATATAAATGAATATTTTTAATTAATTTAGGATGGAGTGAAGATTATGCTAATCAAATTTGAAAAGATGATAACGAAGATGGTAGCTGATGGGAGAAACAGAAGGAATAGATTGCAATCACAGCAAAGCATTCTAGCGGGATTCAATAAAGACACAATTGAGGGAAAACATCTGAGGAGACTTCTGTTAGTGTGCAATATCACATGGATACTGATATTAGGAACAACTGGAAAAGTCTCACATGGTTTTCAAATTATGGTGTGGTTCCACTTAGGGAATTGAGACACCTGAAAAGTGCAGTGATGTTTTAGGGAAGGATAAGAGCATGAGATGAGCCAGCAGGATCAGGCTGGAGGACCAACTAGTTCAGCATCCTTGTTATCACAGTGACCAACCAGACACCTGTGGGAAGCCTGCACATTGGACATAAGTGCAATAGCACTCGGCCCACCTGTGGTTCCCATCAACAGGCATTCAGAGTCGCACTGCCTCCGACAGTGAAGGTAGAGCACAGTCATTGTGGCTGCCCCAGTCATTGTTGGAAGAGACCCTGAGGGTCATCTGGTCCAATCCCCTGCAATGCATCTGAGAGTTGTTAGGTGACCCCTATTCCTCTCACAGAACTACATCTTCCACAGTAGTTTAACAATCAACTCCTCTTCGGAAGAAATTCTGTTCCAGCAAGTCTGGCCAAACGTGCAATTTTGACTTGTGATTTTTTTAGACTGTCCTGTAAACCATGTGCATGTGTTTTGTTCCATTAAGTGGTATGTCAATTTTGTTAAATAAATAAGATGTTAAAAAGGTTGACAATCCTCTGCAGTTGCCCACATTCCCAAACCTCAGCCTGACACTGCCTGGTTCCATCAGTGTATACTACTATCTATTAGAAGAATCACTTGTGTTAATGTAGGTTACTGCAATAATAAGATGCTTTTTTTTTTTATGACCTAAAGGGCAGCTGTACTTCATTTTCAGCTGCCAAGGAAACAGCTTGGCTTAAGGCAACATTCTAAGAAGCAATTCTGTATATCCTAAAATATGAGATCGCTAATCTGCATCCTTTGATTAATTGTAAAAATGAATTAATAATAAAATGCAGCGGATAAGCCTAATCTGTGCAACATTAACTTTATTTTCATCCTTAATAAACTCATTTTAGTTCTTTGGGGGCTGGAAGGAGGGGTGGGTAGATGTAATTAGGATATATTGCAGTAAAGGTCAGGAGACAACTAATATTTATACAAATATATCATCACTTATTCCCACACAAAGGCTTAGGAGAAAATCTGCCTAAAATCTATTTAATATGTGTAGGGTGTGATTCTTGCAATATTCTTGCTATTTTATGTTATTAGTACTTGCATCGCATTGTCAAAGAAGTGTTGCAATGATACCTCCTGCTGTTCCCTGCTAGCATTGAATGGACTGTGTCCCCGGTTCTCTACACTCATTTGAAAGTAAGCCACACTTCCACATAGCTGTCAATGCAACTCAGAGCCAATTTATATGTGTCTGCCTTCCCAACACTGCTACCCCATTGTTTGGCTCCATGTTCCTTCGGTAAAATATGGAAAGCTGGCAGGGCAGTTTTAGGGGTGCCCTACTGAGTTTAATGGGACACAGGTGGCGCTGTGGGTTAAAGCCTCAGCGCCTAGGGCTTGCCGATCGAAAGGTCGGCGGTTCGAATCCCTGCGGCGGGGTGCGCTCCCGCTGCTCGGTCCCAGCGCCTGCCAACCTAGCAGTTCGAAAGCACCTCCGGGTGCAAGTAGATAAATAGGGACCGCTTACCAGCGGGAAGGTAAACGGCGTTTCCGTGTGCGGCTCTGGCTCGCCAGAGCAGCGATGTCACGCTGGCCACGTGACCCGGAAGTGTCTCCGGACAGCGCTGGCCCCTGGCCTCTTAAGTGAGATGGGCGCACAACCCCAGAGTCTGTCAAGACTGGCCCGTACGGGCAGGGGTACCTTTACCTTTACCTTTACTGAGTTTAATGGGACTTAATCCCAGGCAGTGGCATAGTATGGGGGGGGGCACAGGGGCAGCTGTCCTGGGCACAAAATTGTTAGAGCACAAAATTTCAATACCCGATGCTGTTTCAATATAGCTGCATGCTTCCGTCACTGGGCTCCATTGAAAAAGGCTTCTACATGTAAACCAGGAAGTGACATCTCCAGACAATGGAATGACTCTTCTGTGGCTGTGATCTCCTAGGTTATGCGGACACCATTAGGCAGTTGAATGCATACTCCATCTGTTTCCCTCCCTCTCACCCAGGGGTGCCAACTTGAATCAAATGTTGCGGGGGCCCAGGTAAGCACCACCAAACATAATTGATTACATGACCTGGTGCACACACATTTGGATGGCAATGCCCATCAACTTGGTGGGCCCTCCGCCCCCCTCAAATATTTTATTGGGGGGACCAAAGACCTCTTGGCTCCTAGGAGTTGGCTGGAGGCATGAGTATCTGGAGGCGGTTGGAGGATGGATGGCGGCTAACAGAAAGACCTACATTGGCTCCCAGTATGTTTCCGGGCACGATTCAAAGTGTTGGTGCTGACCTTTAAAACCCTAAACGGCCTCAGCCCAGTATACCTGAAGGAACGTCTCCACCCCTATAATTCAGCCCGGACACTGAGGTCCTTCTCCGAGGGTCTTCTGGTGGTTCCCTCACTGTGAGAAGTGAAGCTACAGGGAACCAGGCAGGGGGCCTTCTTGGTAGTGGCACCCGCCCTGTGTAAGGCCCTCCCATCAGATGTCAAGGAAATAAACAACTATCTGACTTTTAGAAGACATCTGAAGGCAGTCCTGTTTAGGGAAGTTTTTAATGTTTGATTTTTTATCGTGTTTTTAATATTCTGTTTGGAGCCACCCAGAGTGGCTGGGGAAGCACAGCCAGATGGGTGGGGTATAAATTATAAAATATAAATTTATATTATTATTATTATTATTATTATTATTATTATTATTATTATCCCATGCTCTGATCCACCCTTCCACACAGCTCCAGGCACTGGCAACCGAGCTATGCCACTGCTCCCAGGTAAGTGTGCCTTGGATTGCAGACTAAGTCATGTTTAGTCACGCTGGTCACATTCCCATATCAGAAGCTGAGCTGAGGGGGAGGAAAATTCTTGTGCAGAAAGAAACAATGTAATCAGAGTGACCCAAATTATCCTACTTTAATAGGCAGTCTGGATCTAGATCACAGCAGAGCAGGGGGCTGGTCTGTTGTTATTTTGTCACATAGCCCATTGTTGCTTATGAAGGTGGGAAGGGGTTTTGTACAGGAAACCTTGGGTTGTCCTCTGAGTTTGCTAGATGACATCGCAGGAGACCGCTATCTCAGGAGAGCGAGGAAAATTCCTAGGGACGACTCACATCCTGGCCAGCACTTCTTTAATCTCCTACCTTCGGGCAGGAGATACAGAAGTATAGTCAGCCGCACCAACAAGTTAAAGAACAGTTTTTATCCATGGGCTGCTGAATGGGAAAAAATAGTGGTGTAATTGACTTCCAACAAGCACACAGAGAACGAACAAGACTGAGTGTATATGGGGGGGGGGGCTCGTTTAATTTTACTGCACACAGGTGTAGTGACAATAAAGATTTATTATTATTATTATTATTATTATTATTATTATTATTATTATAGCAGGGAGGAAGTTGTCAAGGAAAGCCTTCCTCCTTGGAGCCAATGTCTGCGAAACCGTAAGCAGCAGGCTGAGCAGAATATACTGAATTGAACTAGGTGGCCTGTACATAAGAGGACAGTTCCTGTCCAACTCTAATTACTCAGACCCTGCCATACACAAGGACACAAAGTGATCTGTTTTCATCTAACCAGAGGTACAGTATATAGTGCTGGAAGCACGGGAGGACAGCGGGCAGAGAATCCAGAGCATCCGTTTCCTTTTCAGACTCACTTGCCATTTATACTGCAGCCCCGAGAGGGAGTTTTTAGTGTTTGGTTTCATCAGGGCAGCTCAGACACTTTGGGAAAGGGCAGATTCCTTCTGGGGCAAGCAGCATTCCCAAGGAATGAGACACCAATTCTGCAGCTTCCATACAACCTCCCCCCACCCCTCATCTTCAGCCATGCTCCTGGCTGACCCATCTCTGCCTCACTTTATTTATTTTTTTTAATGCTTCTATCAGTACTGAATGAATATACAATGCAACTTAAGTAACAAAACTGAAGTCAAAAGAAGATCTGTTGAAACAGCCTAAGGCACCATTCATTCTTGGTTGCTGCTGAATATTTGTTTTTAAAAAGTCTTAAGTATAACCCTTCCATCCATGTGTGCCTTTATGCTTTACCACAGTTTCCTCCCAGTGATGCAAGGCAATTGCTTCTTATTATTATCCACCCCTTTGGTCATTTATTATAATAGAACAAAAGAAGAGCCTGGAAGCTTATCTGGTCCATCATCCTGGGGCTGACAAGATGCTACAGGGGCTGACAAGATGCCCGTGGAAACCAAGCACCAGAACGCTCTCCCCTCCTGCTGCTTCCATATACAATATGCAAACCGTTCCTGCAGTTTTGTTGTTTTAGCAAAGCAACGCTAAAACGCTTTTGTTTGTTTAAAGGGTGCCAAGAATTTAACGTGCAACTGAGAAAGCGGTGTGATGCTTCAGCAATGCTTTCACTCAGATAGCTCTTTCATCTTGCAGAATTATATTAGTTTTCAACTCCGCTTTCTCTCAAGAGCAGGTGTAGTGTGGTGCATAAGAGGCTGAGTTGGGGGGGGGGGAGGAGCCACAAACTCAGTTGGCACTTTTTATGGAAATAATTCTTTTTCATTGTCTCAGAACCACACACTCTTATCTGAAGTGTTTTGAACACTAGGGCTGTGTGTACACCTTACATTTAAAGGACATTTCCCCTCAAAAACAAACCCTGGAAGCTAGTTTCTAAAGAGATCTGGGGATTGTAGCTCCTGTGAGGGATAAACTATAGTTCACAGGATTCTTTGGGAGGTGCCTTTTAATTGTATGGTGTTTACACAGACTCGGAACACACCCCTATTTTCCAGGGGCAGTCCCATATTTACAGAAGCCATCCCAATTTCTGATTTGAACCCAGAATATCCCACTTTTCCTTAGAATGTCCCTATTTCCATCGGATAAATGTTGGAGGGTATGGAGTTATCCAACCCCTGAACCAAGGAGATAGTAGCTATACAACCTTTAGAAGACATCTGAAGGCAGCCCAGTAGAGGGAAGTGTTTTCTTTAATGTTTGATGCTGAATTATGTTTTTATATACAGTGGTACCTCGAGTTAAGTACTTAATTCGATCCGGAGGTCCATTCTTAACCTAAAACTGTTCTTAACCTGAAGCACCACTTTAGCTAATGGGGCTTCCTGCTGCCGTCGCACCGCCAGAGCCTGATTTCTGTTCTCATCCTGAAGCAAAGTTCTTAACCTGAAGCACTATTTCTGGGTTAGCAGAGTCTGTAACCTGAAGCGTATGTAACCTGAAGCGTATGTAACCTGAGGTGCCACTGTATCTTGGAAGCCACTAAGTGGCTGGGGCAACTCCGTCAGATGGGTGCGGTGTAAATAATAAAATTATTATGGAATAGGATATCCCTCTTTTCACTGAAGAAATGCTGGAGGATATGTAGGTATTTATTGCATATGTACTATTAAGCTCTCTGCCTTGCTTGGATTTAACTTGCGCGATTTCAATCAGATTGCCTTCAGTCACACACAAATTCTATGTGCGTAAAAAGTGGTCTAATGTATGGTGTGGATTTTAGTGAGCACAGCATAAGAAATGGAAAGTCTGCTTGCATGGCATGGACACTAAGGCAACAAACTGTTGATTCTGCAAACCGCCCTGAGATCTTACTGCGAGGAGTGGTATATACGGTAAATCTAAGAAATAAATAATAAGCTTAACTTACAAGTTCCATGTTTTTGCTACATGCGTGAATTTGCAAGTACCAACTAATAACTTAAACTGAAAGGTGCTTTTCCCCACCCTATAATTATTTAAACCAGCTATTTTAATGACCTTGATTGAAACCACCACCACCCCTACAATTCATTCAAGGGTTTTTTTCCCTTCTGTAACTCTCAAAAGCGAAAAAGGAACATTTAGCTTCCAGTTCTCTGTGCTTCTTGTACCGAGGTGGCTTTAAAGCTGAATCTTGAGCCTCGTCTTTAATATGCCCGTGTTTCCTCATTTGGTCCTGCTATCCTCATCTTCCTTTCTCTGGGCCTCCTCTCGGGCTTTTAAAGTCCCAGAGTGCACAGGATACTGCGAAGCACTGTATTTTGACATGTGAAGCAAGCAGCGTTCATTTAACTTTCACAGTCCCACTTCCATCTCCCATTTTGACCCCACTTGGGGACAACGGCAGCTGGCACACGAGGCCCGTTACAGTAACCTACCAGCATTTGTGCTGCACGGCACGTCCTCTTTGCTATGCACAAGTCACAGTTGTCCTGATTTTGTTACGGCTGGATGCTGCAGAAGCTGTTATTTAAATCTATAGGCAGTCTGGGCCTTATAGCTTGCTACTGTAACGTGGCCATTTATAGTAGGCAGATGCCCTCTGCTTGAGGGCATCCTCTGTCGGAAGGGCTGCCCGGATCAAGTCTGGTTCAAAGATAAAGAACCTTAGGAAGGGAGAGCAGGAACCTTGAAGATGTCAAGCCACAGGTAGTATCTATTCAGCAGAGCGAGCAGACGCACTGGCTTCCCGCACTATGGGGAGGTGCATTGTATTGCCAACTATAGTAATTCTGTCTACATTTTCAGATCATGAATTAGCAAATGCAAATTTTATGCCAATCTGTATTCTTCTGGGGTCATGAATTAGTATTTTCATTTTTTCCATAACATTTTATTAGTTTTCCAACAATAACAAAAATAAAACAGTAATAACAAAAACAAAACAAAACAAAACAGATTGACTTCCCCCTATTCCCTTCCTTGGTTCCCTTGTATATCAATGTGCTAAATGTCCATTATAAAGTTTTAACCATTTAAATTACTTATTGTCCATTCATAATAAAATTAGAAGGAGTCTTAAAACCCTGCCAGTGTATTAACCTGTGTACATTGCTTCTGTATATATACAATAAAGTCCTTCCATTCTTCCTCAATTTCATTGTCAATTTTGCCATTTCAGCATATTCCGTTAGTTTTACTTGCCAATCCTGAATTAGTACTTTCACCTTAGTGTGCTTTACCAAGGGATTTTAGTGCTCTTTATTTTGCCGCTGCTGTTTCATTCTCTTCTAACATTGCTGCTGTTTTTACTGGTCTTTTGATGTTGCTGGAACATAATGTAGAAAAGCAACTGGTAACTAAAAGGATATGGGAAACCACCCTACTAGAAAACTTATCCAACAAACTTAAACTAGCACAGGGACAAGCAAAGGAGGATGCCTTCACCCCAGTGTGGTTCCCCTTTGTCACATACACAGCATAACTGGACAATGACTTATCCCTCATAACAGCATACAAATCAATATGGCCAGTGCTTTTTTTCCCTGAAAAAAAAATGTTTAGGGATACTCTAATTTTCCTACAGGGATGCAGGTGGCGCTGTGGGTTAAAGCCTCAGCGCCTAGGACTTGCCGATCGAAAGGTCGGCGGTTCGAATCCCTGCGGCGGGGTGCGCTCCCGCTGCTCGGTCCCAGCGCCTGCCAACCTAGCAGTTCGAAAGCACCTCCGGGTGCAAATAGATAAATAGGGACGGCTTACCAGCGGGAAGGTAAACGGCGTTTCCGTGTGCGGCTCTGGCTCGCCAGATGCAGCTTTGTCACGCTGGCCACGTGACCCGGAAGTGTCTCCGGACAGCGCTGGCCCCTGGCCTCTTGAGTGAGATGGGCGCACAACCCCAGAGTCTGTCAAGACTGGCCCGTACGGGCAGGGGTACCTTTACCTTTACCTAATTTTCCTACTCATATTGAAATACTGCCCCTCAATGAGGCCAAACTTAGATTCACAAAATGTTTAGGGGTATGCGTACCCCTACGTCCCTCTCCCCCAAAAAGCACTGAATATGGCTAACCAGATCCAACAGCCTACCGCAACATACACATACAAACAAGCCACACTTCAACCAGTTAAGCTCTGGACTCCCTAACCTCTCACAACGTCAATAGGAAAAAATACCACACACACCATCTCTCTCCTCTCTTTACCCCCAATTTTTATTTAAAAAAATGTACAAAAGCAACTAGTTATGGTAATAAACAAATACAAATAAATGAAGCATGTCTGGAGCAAGCTAATGTTTCCAAAACTAGAATTGCAATAGGTCTAGCCTCACACTTTTCCTGGAAGGAGGATGGATACAGAGCAAATAAATCAGCTCATATACTGGTAACTCAGCCAGAAGGCCAAAACAAGGAACAATAAGAACAAAGTAAGAGACTGAGAAGTTAGCTTACTAATTTGACCCAGGGTTGTGGACTTCCCAATTTCCCTGGGTACTCCTGCACACCAAAATATACACAGTGGCAAGCTATGGGCCACCAGTGTGGCGTAGTGGTTAAGAGCAGTGGACTTGTAATCTGGTGAACCAAGTTTGCTTCCCCGCTCCTCCACGTGCAGCTGCAGGGTGACCTTGGGCTAGCCACACTTCTCTGAAGTCTCTCAGCCTCACTCACCTCACAGAGTGTTTGTTGTGGGGGAGGAAGGCAAAGGAGAATGTTAGCCGCTTTGAGACTCCTTCGGGTAGTGAGAAAGCAGGATATCAAATCCAAACTCTTCTTCTTCAACACACCTTGTCTTCAAATTCAGCATTATTCCCCTTTTCAGCACTGTCTATGAGCACTGTGAAGGCAAGCTAAGCACCCAGCATACTCAGGCATCTGCCAGGGTTCATGTGCCCCAGCAGCTACCACCATGACTGATGTCTTTCTCCCCGCTGCCCACCATCCCCTAAGCATTGCCAGAGTCTTCAATCACCACCTGTCCTGAACCCCTGGCCTACCTGGCAGCGAGTCAGTAGGTCAAGTTCAAAGCCACACAAGCAAAGTCCAGGAAATTCAGTCCAGGGCCAATCCAAATAGCCAAGTCTGAAGCCTAGCAGTCAGGATACAATCCAGAGTCAAACCTAAACCACAGTCCCATAAAGATCCAACAGCATCCATGCCAAGGTCCACCAACATGGCCAGTTAAGCAGACACAGCACCTCTGGTTCCTTTTTGTACTTTGCATGCTGATTGCAGCATCTGGGTTTCATGAGGCATGTGACCCTCACCTGCTCCAAGCCTACTCCAGCTGAGGAATCACACACCTAGCTAGCAAGCCCCACCTGGTCAGCGAAGGAGCTGGATACATCAGCACTAATGAATTGTTGGTGAATTTTCCAAAGGTGGAGAACAGAATATAACGAGAAACTGAAACAGAGATATTTTGCCATCGCTAGTCAGAACTGAAAGAGTCCAGGAAAATATTTAATTGATATTTTCTGTGAGTGAGATTTGCTTTAATGCTACTGTTATGTACTGAGTCAAATAGGATCCAAACTGCAGCAGTCTGATTGGTCCTAGAACAATAGGATCCAAAAGGCAGCAGTCTGATTGGTCCTAGAACAATAGGATTCAGAATGCAGCAGTCTGATTGGTCCTAGAACAATGCAGCAGTATGATTGGTTGGCAGGAACCACCCAGTCATGCTCCAGATTGAAGTGAATCCACAACCTGATTGGCTTACAGTAGAATTCCGGAATTAGCCAATCATGTGCAGCCCATTGTGTAAATAATGTATATAAAGCAGATACTTTGAGGGGACATTCATTCCTCCTCACCACTATGAGCTGAATAAAGAGCATGAAATCACTTTGCGACTCTGAGTATATTTCACTGGCGACGAAGGTGGGATCCCGCTGAGCTGACTGCCACACACAGCACCGCAGCACCGCCACCTGCCGCACCGCTGCCTCGCACCGTGTATCCAGGCTTCAGCTCCGGGACACAAGGAACTCAGAATGGCAACCGACAGCAGCTTCTCGCCGTTCAACCCAGCATCCGGAGACTGGGAAGCGTACGCCTCCCGTTTCACCTTCCTCCTAGAAGCCAAAGGGGTCACCGATGAAGAAGACGCCAAGAAGAGGGCAATATTCTTCAGCGTTTGCGGAGAGGAGACATTTGAAATCGCCCGGGCTCTCCTTGCGCCTGAAGACGTTGCTACTGTTCCATACAAAACAATAATGGAACAGCTGAAGGGGCACTTTTCGCCACAGCCCTCAGTGGTAGCTCGTCGAAATGCCTTCTATGCAAAGCGGCAAGCCCCTGGGGAAACCATAACTGGGTTTGTGACCTCTCTCCGCCAAGCCGCCCGGTTCTGCAACTTCTCAGAGCTGGAGAACATGCTTCGTGACCGCCTCGTCGGTGGCCTGAGGGATGAGAAGCTGCAACGACGCCTCTACGCTAAGAAGAACCTAACGTTCCAGGTCGCTCTGGAGGAGGCCCTGGCAACGGAAGCTGCCGAGAGGTCGACGCAAGAGGCACGGCCGAGCCAGCCATCCCAACCGAGGGTCCACCACGAAGACCTCACCGACGACTCAGGATCTGACAGGGAGGAGGTGCACCGAGTACAGCAGCGCACTCAAGCAGCCCACATACCACAGCTGCCTCGACGAGAAGGAGGGAACTGCGCAAGCTGTGGAGAAAGTCACGAGAGGAGGACCTGCCGTTTCCGCAACGCAGAGTGCAGGCAGTGCAGAAAAGTGGGACACATCGCCCGGGTGTGTCGGGCTCGGCCCACCCGATGCCAGGCATCAGATGACCAATCCAAGAACCCCAGGTCCCGGGGCCCAACGCACCAAGGCAACTCGACGGAGCTCACGGACTTCCAGGTATACCAGTTGCCCCACCCCAACGTAGAAAAAATTTATGTAGAGGTACAGATAGAGGGGGCCCCATGCCGCATGGAGCTTGACACGGGTTCAACTCTATCCATAATCTCGGCAAGGACCTTAAGGAAACTGTGTCCTACTGGGGGTCCCAAACTCAGGCCGGCCCCATTCACCCTCCGGGACTTCCAGAAACGTAAGGTCCCCACAATGGGGGTGGGGACCTTCAGGGTGCAATACCGAGGGCGGACGCGGCAACTGGACTTACTTGTGGTCAAGGGCCCCTACATTAGCCTACTGGGATTGTCATGGTTTGGACCACTGGGGCTAGCTGTCACCGGGGTGAACCACACTAGCTTACAAGTGGACGTGGACGCCATATGCAAGGAATTTCCGGGGGTTTTCGATGGGAAATTGGGACAGTATACGGGCCCCCCCATTGCTCTACAGCTTGACCCCGCAGTACGACCGGTCAGGCTCAAGGCCCGCCGGGTCCCGTTCGCCCTGAAACCCCGTATAGATGAGGAATTGGACCGGCTCATGGAGCAAGGAGTGCTGGAACCGGTGCCTAATGCCCCCTGGGAAACCCCAATCGTCACACCTGTCAAGCCTAATGGTTCAGTCCGCATCTGCGCAGACTACAAATGTACTATAAACAAGGCCCTCACGGCCCATGCATACCCAGTGCCAGTGGTCAGCCATGTCCTTGCCACCCTGGCTGGGTCGAAAATTTTTGGCAAGCTGGACTTGGCCCAAGCATATCAACAGCTGCCAGTAGATGAGGCCACAGCAGAGGCACAGACGATTGTGACGCACAGAGGAGCATTCAGGGTAAAGCGGCTGCAATTCGGTGTCAGCGTGGCACCAGGCATATTCCAGAATCTAATGGACTCTCTCCTTAAAGGGATTCCTGGCGTCACCCCCTTCTTCGATGATGTGTTGATTGCCGGGCCCACACCAGAGGAGTTTGAGGACCGCCTCCGCACCGTTCTGCACCGTTTCCAGACAGCAGGTCTCAAGGTGAAGCGGGAAAAATGTCTACTAGGAGTGCCCCAGGTGGACTTTCTGGGATTTATGGTGGACGCAGAAGGGGTCCACCCGACTGGGGACAAGGTACGGGCCATTTGTGATGCCCCAGCGCCCAAGAACAAGACTGAACTTCAGGCCTTCTTGGGACTATTGAACTTTTACCATTCCTTCCTTCCCCACAAGGCGGCGGTAGCGGAGCCCCTACACAGACTCCTGGACAAGCGGGCCCCTTGGGTGTGGGGCCAGCGCCAGGAGGCCGCATTCCAGGCAGTCAAGGACTTGCTTGTCTCAAACTCGGTCTTGGCACACTTCGACGAGAGGCTGCCGGTGGTGCTAGCATGCGACGCCTCACCCTATGGCATTGGCGCTGTCCTGGGACACCAACTCCCAGATGGAAGAGAGGTACCGGTGGCATACTTTTCCCAGACACTCAACGCAACTGAGCGGAACTACTCACAAATTGACAAGGAGGGTCTGGCAATCGTGAAGGGAGTTAAAAAATTCCATGATTTCTTGTACGGGCGGCCCTTCACCGTGGTGACTGACCACAAACCGTTGCTTGGCTTGTTTGCCCCCGAAAAGCAGACCCCCCAAGTGCTGTCTCCTCGCGTCCTCAGGTGGTCAATTTTCCTTACCAGCTACCAGTATGCACTGATTCACCGCCCTGGGAAGGCGATGGGCCATGCGGACGCCCTCAGCAGGCTGCCACTACCGGAAACAGGCCCTGACCCAGCACCTGCACAAGAGGTTATGAGCCTGGAGCTGCTTCCTGACCGCCCCATTCAGGCACAAGAAGTTGCACACCATTCCAAGAAAGATAGGGTCATCTCCCGGGTCCTGGACTGGGTGTGGAGGGGATGGCCCAGCAGCAGCCCCGGGCCAGAATTCGCCGGCTACACAACCCGCAAACATGAACTGTCGGCCCACAAGGGGTGCCTGTTATGGGGAAGCAGGGTCGTTGTTCCCCAGCCCCTCCGAAAAAGGGTCCTCACAGCCCTACACGAGACACACCCTGGGGTAGTAAGAATGAAGGCCCTTGCCAGGAGTTATGTGTGGTGGCCGGGGATTGACGGAGAGATAGAGGCCTGGGTCAAACACTGCCAGGCCTGCCAAGAATCCCGCCCAGATCCCACAAGGGCCCCAGTCCAGTCCTGGGAGTCCGCCCGAGCACCATGGTCACGACTGCATGTGGACTTCGCTGGCCCCTTTCAGGGGAAAACATTCTTCATAGTGGTGGACTCCTACACCAAATGGCTGGTAGTCGCACTGGTACCGTCCACTTCTACGTCCGCAGCCATCCGGGTACTACGCAGGCTGTTTGCTACCCACGGGCTCCCTGACACTCTCGTCTCAGACAACGGGACTGCATTTACGTCAGGAGAATTCCAAACCTTCACAGCGCAGAACGCCATCCGCCACATCCGTTCGGCGCCATTCCACCCTGCCACCAATGGCCAAGCAGAACGCATGGTGCGGACCACCAAGGAAACCCTTCGCCGCATGACGCAAGGGGATTGGGAGTACCGCCTTGCCACATTCCTTCTAGCACAGCACAGCACCCCCAGCTCAACAACTGGCAGGAGCCCCGCTGAACTACTAATGGGTCGGCGCCTTGCAATCAGATTGGACCGCCTTCACCCCGATAGAGCTCAGGATGAGGTAGTGGTGGGGGAAGGCAGGAACCCCCGGACCTTCGAGGCCCAGGACCCAGTGTACGCAAAGAATTTTGGGGCAGGCCCTGCATGGGTACCCGCCACAGTCACCAGGGTCACTGGCCCCGTGTCGTACGAGGTGCTAACAGATGGGGGGCAATGCTGGCGCCGCCACTGCGACCAGATACGCCGACGATTCCCGGGAGAAAACCAGGAGGAGGAGGACAGGTCAGAGGAGTCCCAAGGGAACAGTGGGGCAGTGAGGCCCATAGAGCAGCAGGGGCCAGCAGGAGAGGCAGAATCAGTAAATACAGAGAGGACCCGTGAGGCTGAAAGGACACCGGAACCAGAACCACGACTGAGCGAGCCGGTTGCGCCAGACCAAACAGCCCCATCACAGCCAGCATCCTTGGAACACGAGCCAGAACCTGAACCCCGGACCAGGGAACACCCCAGGCCGCAACGCACACGTAGGCCGCCAGCGTACCTTGAGGACTATGAATGCGACCTCCCGGGCAGGACTGGAACTTAGAGGGGAGGGGTGTTATGTACTGAGTCAAATAGGATCCAAACTGCAGCAGTCTGATTGGTCCTAGAACAATAGGATCCAAAAGGCAGCAGTCTGATTGGTCCTAGAACAATAGGATTCAGAATGCAGCAGTCTGATTGGTCCTAGAACAATGCAGCAGTATGATTGGTTGGCAGGAACCACCCAGTCATGCTCCAGATTGAAGTGAATCCACAACCTGATTGGCTTACAGTAGAATTCCGGAATTAGCCAATCATGTGCAGCCCATTGTGTAAATAATGTATATAAAGCAGATACTTTGAGGGGACATTCATTCCTCCTCACCACTATGAGCTGAATAAAGAGCATGAAATCACTTTGCGACTCTGAGTATATTTCAGCTACTAAATATGCAATGGGAGCATATTCACCCAGTGCTTTACCAGCTGCACTGGCTCCCGGTGGAGTACAGGATCAGGTTTAAGGTTCTGGTTTTGACCTTTAAAGCCCTATGCGGCCTAGGACCCTCGTGCTTACGGGACTGCCTCTCCTGGTATGTCCCGCAGAGGACCCCTAAGGTCCATGAATAATAATAGTTTAAAGGTCCCGGGCCCTAAGGAAGACAGACTATCCTCCACCAGGGCCAGGGCTTTTTCAGTGACGGCTCCGACCTGGTGGAATGCTCTGTCCCACAAGACTAGGGCCCTGCAGGACTTGATCTCCTTCCGCAAGGCCTGTAAGACAGAGCTATTCCGCCTGGCGTTCAATTTGAATTAGCCTGATCCTCTATTCCCTTTTCCCTTTCCTCTTCTATGAAGAAACCCTTTCTGGGACCCCACATTTAAATTCTTCCCTGGTCTCCTTGCTGGCCCTAGTAGAACCAACTTGGCCAGTTAGCCCTGGTGATCATTCAATGTCTACTGACTGGGTTTTTTGTTTTTCCAAAAATGACCCCTGAATTTTTTACATTTATTGATATTGATGCTGCATTTTATGTATTCTATGCTGTTTTAAAGTCACATTTTAATCAATGTTTAATATTTGCTGTTAGCCACCCTGAGCCCGGTTTTTAAACCGGGAAGGGCGGGGTATAAATAAATAAATATTATTAATTATTTTTTTTTTAAAAGGAGGGTTTCCACACACCCACCGCTTGCCAATGAAAGGAATACGGCTGAGGAATGAGAAATTATTGGATTGTTTTCTGAAGCAAACAAAATAATTCTGTCAATGCCAAAATATCTTAAAGGGATGAAGCCAAACACTGAGAAATCTTTAAAGAGGTGGGAGGACCATCCGACTTCATGGTGGGGGAAATCCCTATATCCCCTCTCCCCACTGGATCGTAGCTGTCAACTTTTCCCTTTTTTAAAGGGAAATTCCCTTATTCCGAATAGGATTTCTCACAAGAAAAGGGAAAAGTTAACAGCTATGCACTGGATAATGGAGACAATGAGAGTCAGAAAGAAGCTATATGCATTTCCTATAGCCCACATCCTGACTCCTTTTCATCAAGCAAACTTCTGTATATATGAATAAGATTAGAGAGGATGAGTCATAAGATAACATTAAACCGCATTCCCTTTAACTAGATAAATCCTATCTAAAACACTTGAGGCAAAAAAGAAGGAAATACACTGCACACTTGCACAATACGCCGTAAAAATCTGGAAAGTGATTTCTCAGATGAAGGACACCTCAAGGGGAAATGAACAACTTTTACAGGTTTCAAAGGCTCTGGTGGAAAATTGTGCATCAATTCTCAATAGATTTCTGCTGTTTGGTACTCTCCAAGAAGAAAAAGGATGCTGCAGAAATTGTGGTTTTCTAGCTTACAGACAGCATTTTGCATAAGCTTGCACGAAAATGGACTCACATAGCCACAACCCAGATCTCAGGGGGCAAAATTACAATCTCTGGTACTTTTGGATTACAGAATTTCAGTAAAAGCAGACTTGAAATATAGTCTTTCTATATATTGGCAGAGGAGCAATGTCCCCAAATTTCAGCCATTTAACGCTTCCATTTTTCTGTCAGTACACAAAAAGTATTTTTTTAAAAAATCCCAAGAAAGTCAACTGAACATTTTTTGTCCCAGACAATGTAACCTGTTAAGGTAAGTTTTCTTTCTTTCTAACAAAACTGATATAATATTGCAGGCAAACATTTCTTTTTAAAAACCAAAAAGAGCATGGGAACCAAAAAAACAAACTCCAAATACAGTGGTACCTCAGGTTAAGAACTTAATTCGCTCTGGAGGTCCGTTCTTAACCTGAAACTGTTCTTAACCTGAGGTACCACTTTAGCTAATGGGGCCTCCTGCTGCCGCCACGCCACTGCCACGTGATTTCTGTTCTCATCCTGAAGTAAAGTTCTTAACCCAAGTTACTATTACTGGGTTAGCAGAGTCTGTAACCTGAAGCGTTTGTAACCCAAGGTACCACTGTAATCCAAATTTGTTTTACTACTGTTGTTCCACCCAAAGTTAATGTATTGGGATGAAAAATGTCACATAGCCTTTTCTCAAACAACAACTGATCCAGAAACTTAAGCATCAGAGCTTTCTTTTGATACATGACTTTGTTTGTGGTCATTTTACTACCCTAGGATATACTGACATTTAGTGTGGAGTGGAAAAAAGTTCACCCAACAGTATTTATGTTTTTCAGGGCTCTGAGTTACTGTTAGAGGAGTATTGAAGTGGGAAGGGTCTGTGGTTTAGTGGCAGAGCACTTCTCTTGCATGCAAAAGGTTCCTGGTTTAATCCCTGGCATCTCTAGGTATGGCTGAAGAAAGCTGGTCTGAAATCCTGGAGAGTCACTACCAACTAGTCCAGCCCTGGGGTTCACAACACACTCAATTGGTCCTGCTCCAATTCTCCAAATACCACAATTCCGATCTTAAGCCTTTGTTTTAGCAGCCACTGGTGTGATGACTTTTGTTCGTATTTAATAAATCTATATTCATTAACTTGCAGAGGGAATTCATATCCTGTGTTTATCTTTGTGAAATATTTGTTTACCTTCTTCTTTTCCTTCATGTTGTAATCAATCAATTCTCTTCAACATTGCCTCTCCTTCAAGAACTCATTACTTGGCACGCCACAACTTCTCTGTTTTGCCTCTCCAAAACCAAAAGCACTCCATCGTCTGGCCGTGACTCCTGGATTACTTCCAGCATTTGTCTCCTTTGATCCTTTCCAGCCTTCTAACGAGCTGATGTCTCACCAAAACCACAGTAAATCAGAATTAAAGCCCTCTTTAGTAGGCAATGTCAGAAGTCCTCACAGTATTTCACACAGTCTATTCTTTCAAGTACTCCGTAAAGAAAGTTATACGTTCATGTTGAATCCCTCTTGCATTCCATATATAGTTGTAATCCATTCAGTGAAGGCTTGCCTAATCATAGCACAGCAAATATAATGTAAAAAGAGAATAAAGACTCCCCTTCACTTACGTAGCATTCCAATTATGACGAGAGTCCTCTCCAGATCAAAACCTTGGCACTCAGTGGCTGATTCATTTAGTAGGTTATCTTTCTCCTTCATCAGGACACGTCTGTTTCTTAAGTCCAAATTCAGATCCATCTTAAAAGAAACAGAAGTACCTCTGCTCATGGCGACCACATTGGTGAGTTTCCAATATGTGCAGTGCTATACCCTCTGTGTCCCTGCCCCCACATTTCATCAAAGCGAGAGGCAGTTATTGGACGATCCGCGAGTGAAAGCTCTCCCCCCCAACCTGGGGGGGGGGGCTTACAAGGATAATTACTCCCAGATTAACCTTAATTAGCTGCACGGCTGGCACCCGCTATTGTGGGATCCGCTGTTCGCCATGGCGGCAGCGCCGGAAGCAATCAATCAAATCTTTATTACGGTCATAGACCAACATAAGTAGCATGGGGTACAATCATTTAAAATCTGTAAAATTTAGAATCTGTAAAATCTGTATCCTCATTTTTTTTAGTGTTTTATTTGGTTTTGGGAGGGATATATGTGTTTTGCCTCCTTGGTGGGGGGTTCTGAGTATCACCAGTTCTTCGTCTATGTAGAATCCAGACATTTAGAATGTCGACATGTGTTTTAATTGTTTTTTAGTTCATCATTATTTTTTAAATGTCTTAAAAACAACCATTTAACTAGGATGAGGTTACTGATCATGTTATATTTTTCTTCCTTTTGCAAACCACTTTGAGGTTTTGTATGCCACCCCTCTCCTGGGGTGCCTGTTTTCCAAGCTGTTTGCCTTTGCAGACTTAGATCCAGGCCTCTTATGCCTCCCTGTGGAGGAAGGGGGCTAGGTAAGTCAAAGATTCAGGGATCCCCCTTATGGTCCTGCCCCATGAGGTTTAGGGAAGGGAGGCTACCATTGTCACCTGTGTATTCGCTGGGGCCTGCTTAAAAGGCAAGGTGCCACTTAAGAACCATAGCACACTGGCTGCTTATAACAATGTCATGTTTGTACATGAAGAACATTAAATGTACATTGGCAAGCTGAAGGTATTTCCACATCAGCTTGAGTGTGTCATGAGGAAGTGGACGAGACCTCTTTGTTTGATGTGATGACATCACAGCGTACCCATAACACTGCACCTTCAGCCAAAACGAACAGAATTTGATATCCTAAATCAGCAGGTAATAAGCAATGAAGGTTGATTCAATTTCACCACATAAGTTTAAAATTAACTGTGAAGAGAAGCAAATTATGGAGGTTAATTAAGGTGGTTTTTCATTTTATTGCATAATTTAGAAAGAGTGGTGGGCTCCCTTCCCCCCAAATTAAAGAGAGGGAGAAGAATGAGATGCAAACCACCTTGTTAAGATCATTAACGGAAGAGGAGGTTTTCAATCAAAACTACATATGCAACCACCATCAAAAAGAACGGGTTAGAGCTGTTGGGAGGACAATGTGGTGATACTGGAAAGCAAAGATGAGTTTTATCTTGGTCTCAGCATCTTCAAGTCTCAATTAAACCAAGTGTGCACAGCTCTATGAGGCTTTGCCTCCACACTGGACTAGTCACATCTCACCTGGATTACTATGTATTCTGATAACTGCTGTCAGTGAACTGTTTTGAAGTCTATCTGCAGGTGTGATTTGAATTCAAACCATACCTGCAAACAGGCTACAGAGGGCATTAATGGTGGAGCCAATCTGCTCAATGACAGTTACTTTGACAGTTGCATCACCATCTGATCACCCTACTCTGGATGTGCTCTAGTTAATGCTCTGCTTAAAAATGTGGAACCCAGAACTGGAATTAAGCAGCATATAAGTTAAACAATAACAGCAATGCCCTACCCTGATGGTCTCACCTAGTTACCTTCAGCAGCAGCCTTTGTAGCTGGAGTCAATCATAGCCTTGTCTTCCCAGGCCATGTGAAATGAGCCAGATAGACAGCAAGGATCAGGTCTTGTAGGATTCAAGTGCCTCCCCAGCTCAATCCTGCCCCCACCCCATCCCTGGACCACCCATTTTTCAGGGTTTACACCAGCATAAAATCCTCTGGGCTCAGCTGAGTCTGCTGAGCTGGGATGAGGAGTTATGCCAGTGTGTCTCCCACTGAGCTGGGGTTGGGGACATACAGCTGCAGAGCCCACCTAAGCCAGAAATTCACTAGATCCTAACTTGCTCCTCCTGGCTGATCTAGGGTTACAATTGCACCCTTAGAATTCTTTCTGATCTGCTGTTTCTCTTCCAGTTATGTCACTCAATATGTCTGCACAGAAAATACCCAATTTACTAATGTTTAATGACCCCCCCCCCCGCAACCCTAAACAAAAGAGACACAACTTATTGTTTAGCATCCTTGGTTTACAGGCATTAATTACCGGTATACATTACATCATCTTAAATTTAACCGACTGCGCTGGCTACCAATTACCGTATTTTTCGCTCTATAACACGCACCAGACCATAACACGCATGTAGTTTTTAGAGGAGGAAATCAAGAAAAAAAAATATTCTAAACGAAATACTGGATATATGATTTTTGTGGTTCATGCTGTGGCCACAGGCATGTGATCTGACAGTGAGTTTGGAGTAGCCCAATGCAAAAATCCTGAGGATCCATGTAGATCCATGCTTTGTAACCATGGAGGAGGGAAGGAAGGGGAACCATGGATCCTCTGCTCACGACTGCAGCAGATCCCCACCACCACCCACAGGCATTTGCTCCATAACACGCACAGACATTTCCCCTTACTTTCTAGGAGGAAAAAAGTGAGTGTTATGGTGCAAAAAATACGGTAGTTTCTAGGCTCAATACAAAGTGCTAGTTTTGACCTATAAAGCCTTAAATGGCTCCGGACCCAAATACCACAAGGACTGCCTCTTTCCATATGGACCGACCTGAGATCATCTTCTGAGGCCCTTCTTCGTGTGCCTCCTCTTTGAGAGGTCTGGAGGGCAGCAACACGAGAACGGGCCTCCTCTGCAGTGGCTCCCTATCTGAGGAATGCTCTCCCCAGGGAAGTTCGCCTGGCACCTTCATTATACACCTTTAGGTACCAGGCAGAAACGTTCCTTTTTAACCAGGCTTTTGGTTTATTTGATTAACATACTGTGCCCTTTTAAAATGTGGTGTGTGTGTTTTGTGGTTTTATATTTTGATTTTATTCTGTAAACCGCCTTGAGACCTGCGGGTATAGGGCGGTGTATAAATTCAATAAAACAACAACAACAGCCACCTTGTGCTTCTGATAGCAAGAAGGAAGGTGGCTCATTTATTTTATTGTATTTTTTGAAATGAGACACTCTCAAGATCATTTTGGATTAATGCCAAAATAATCTGCTGGGTAAAGTGGGCCAGATTTGGCCCCATAGGCTGAAGGTTGCCCATTCACGCCCTACTTCCTCTTTCTTAGTTGCTGTTACACATTGCTGAACTGATGCTATTAGCTGCAGACATGAAGTACTCTAGTAAAAAGTAAAGGTAAAGGGACCCCTGACCATTAGTTCCACTTGTGGCCGACTCTAGGGTTGCAGCGCTCATCTCGCTTTGTTGGCCGAGGGAGCCGGTGTACAGTTTCTGGGTCATGTGGCCAGCATGACTAAGCCGTTTCTGGTGAACCAGAAACGCTGTTTACCTTCCCGCCAGAGTGGTACCTATTTATCTACTTGCACTTTGTCATGCTTTCGAACTGCTAGGTTGGCAGGAGCTGGGACCCAGGAACGGGAGCTCACCCCATCACGGGGATTCGAACCATTGACCTTCTGATCGGCAAGTCCTAGGCTCTGTGGTTTAACCCACAGCGCCACCCGCGTCCCTTGAAGTACTCTAGTACTGGTGCTTAAATCACAAGATGGGAAACAGAGAAGCCCTGACACCTTAACCTTTTGTGATAGCCCTAATAGCTGCTGTATTTAGAAGCCTGGTGTGTGTGTGTGTGTGTGTGTGTGTGTGTGAGAGAGAGAGAGAGAGAGAGAGAGAGAGAGAGAGAGAGATATCTGGCTAGAGTTGAGCATAGAGAAGTGTTCCAGGAGGACAATACTAATTTCTTCATATAGGCACATCACCATACCCTTTCATATTTGCCATTGGTGACCACCACAATGTACGGCAGAGATGAATTGCCATAAATTAGTGCTCTGTGCCCCCTTGCTGGTTTGACAACATAAAAAATCATTGTCTCTGTGGGCTGGCTTCCTTAGCAGTCTGAGCAGGAAAAGCAGGAGGGGGTGGAATCCTTTTCTTGTTCAGGGTCCCTGGTTGACAAGACAACAGGGCAGCCTTTATTGACAGAGACAACTCTGCTCTGAGGATAAACAGGGATTTTGTTTATACCCAAACACCTGTCCAACATCAAGAATTAAATGTATAACCGGCAGAAAATATACTCTCCCAAACAAACACCAAAAACTAGTTCCAAGGATACAGAAGGTGTTAGACTGAAAGTTCTATTTTAAAAACCACATTAGTACTCTCGGCACCAATGTGTGAAATATTCTAGTTCAATATTCTTATGTAACATCCCTGTGTGTGTTTTTAAGAGTATTTGAGAACCTTTCAGTTTTGAAGATCCAACTCTTTTCCCTTTATTAAAGCCAGGCCCATTTTTATTTTTGGAGCTCCCATTCCCATGTCTTATCTTATGCTGGGCAGCATAACAGTATTTATTTATGTAGTTATTTAATAGCACACTGGCAGAGCAACCTGTGTATGCATGGACCATTTGCAGCACATTTATAGCACATGGCCTCTCCCAGAGCCATGGTTCTCAGGACCTTTATAGCACACTTTATAGCACACTCAGGACCTTTATAGCACACTGGACAGCCAGTGTGGTGTAGTGGTTAAGAGCGATAGACTTGTAATCTGGTGAACCGGGTTCGCTTCCCCGCTCCTCCACATGCAGCTGCTGGGTGACCTTGGGCTAGTCACACTTCTTTGAAGTCTCTCAGCCTCACTCACCTCACAGGGTGTTTGTTGTGGGGGAGGAAGGGAAAGGAGAATGTTAGCCGCTTTGAGACTCCTTCGGGTAGTGATAAAGCGGGATATCAAATCCAAACTCTTCTTCTTCTTTAACAAACTACAGTTCCCAGGATTCTTTTTTTCTTGGGGGAGGGAGTGATATTAATGTTCTTTAAGTGTATGGTGTGTATGTAGCCCAATAAGGATTTAGGGTGCTTAGCAACAACGGAATGCCGATTGGCTGTTGGAGAGGGGAGGAGGAATGGAAGGCAATATCCTGGAAGATAGATGGATGGCAGGCTGGAACAGTGAGCAGAAGCATTACACACAGCAATGCTTCATTGCGAGTCTTGGTTGTCTTTACTATCTCAACAGTCAATTAGAAACCCTTGTGGAAAATGTAAAAGGTATCTTGGTGGGACTATTGCTGGCAAATAAGGACAACTGAAGAGTATAAAACCTTCACTTCTTTACTCTTTCCCATTAAGTCGGTGTCCGTGGACTTGAGCAGCAAAAAGAGGTAAGAAATCTCTTGACTGCCTTCTCTGGAACACAGGTGATTTGCCCAACCACACACCTCCCCAGAAAGTGCAGGCAGCAGCTCACTTTCCAAAACATTTTTGCATTGCTGGGTCAAGTTCTCCTGGAATTTTGGCACCTTGCCTAGTTTGCCACCATGGTGTTATGCAGGCAATTCTGACATGTAGGCAAATTCAGACATGCCTTGAATACCATGTGTTCATGCCTGTGGTTTTCCAGCACAAGCATAAAATAGAATAAAACAGGTATTGAACTCTTACCCCCCTCAAAAAAAATTTTCTGCTTTTTTCTGTTTTTCACAAAATTTCCTTTACCATAGCCATATGGATTTTTTTCTTTCACCAAAAAACACACATACACGCACCCTCTCTTTTGGTCTGTGTATTTGCCATTTGTAGGGCATAGATTGTTGTTATTTTCAAGTGGGATTCAATCATGTACTGGCAAATCCATGTCTGTCTGCCTCAGTATGTTGTGTACTCTATACATATTGCAGTTCATACCCTCAATCTGTTTTCTGCAACAGGATGGATTGGCAGTGATCTACTGAATGGTGGGTGCCTTTTATCCCATTGTCATGAGCAGATCACTTCCCGGTGAACTTTGGAGTGCTGGTGATTAGAATGACCATCTTACAAAGACGTGTGGAATACGATGTATTTCTGAATGCTCATAGCATCTCAATTATGGAATAGCGAGATGCAGAGAGCTACTGACAGATTTCTTCTAAGTGCCCTCTCAGGTATTGTGGAACCTAGAAAGCTCCATGATTCCATGTGGAATTCCAAACTGGACAGGGGGTGGGACGCAGATTATTATTATTAACATACAATCTATTCAGTTTAAATTCTTCTCTTCCCTCCAAATGAGTCCAGGGCAAAACACACACATCAATAACAGTATCATTAAAAAGACCCACTCCAACAACAACACCTTTGATGCAAGTCTAGTACAATCAACTATTAGAGGCATCTAAAACTATTCATCATGACCACTTTTCAAAATGTCCCTCTCTTTCCAGCCTCTCTTGCTCCATCCTTACTTTGTAACCCTTTCCAGCTGGCCATGTCACCTCTTAAAAAGCAAAACACCAATTTTCTCTATGCACCTAATGCTGTACCAGGGGAATGAAATGTTTTTGTTGGGTGCAAAGCCTTAGCCAAAACGAAACCTGTGACTTATTACCACAATTCATGCTCTTTTACCCCACTTGTGCATCTGTGTGACTGGTGATATTTTTAATGCTTTTAGAGCTGGGTAGACACACTGTTATATTCTGCTATTCCTATATTCCCTTACCTAATGGAATAACGAGGTGATCTAATGTTATGCAAGCTGGATTTATTTCAGAGTTGAATAGAGTATCCTTTTTTCCCATTTACAGAGCTGGGCAAGCAAGGCCGGTAAATTAGACTGCAATCCTAACCCCATTTACCAGGGAGTAAACCCAGTTGAATTACTAGGACTTACTTCTGAGTAATCCTATTGTGCTGCACTTTGGGTTTTCTATTCCTCTGTTGTTGTTTTATTTGTACCACACCCATCTTACTGGGTTTCCCCAGCCACTCTGTGCAGCTTCCAGTATATACAGAAACATAGTAAAACATTAAGCATTAAAAACTTCCCTATACAGGGCTGCCTGTGTATAGCTATATGAAACTTTGATAAGATCTTCAAGAAAAACAGTGAGAAATATAATCCCATGCAGGCAACACTGTTCTGCTAAACTGAGCATGCCCAAAACACAAATAAAACATGTGTGGAGTGAAAGGGACATGGATAGAAGGAGGATGAACTCTCTCACTAGTTACCTCCTTGTGACCTCCTTGCTCCCTAGGTGCTTTTCTTCTTTCAAGGCTGACTCTTCATATTGGAAGCAGGAATGCATGTCCTGGCCCTGCCTCTGACAGAGGGTGCCCTGCTGCTCCCTCGGCACTTTAACCTTCAGCATGTCCATCTGCAAAGGCAAAGCCTACAGCTGAATGCGGGTGGGTGTCCTCACAATGAGGAACTTTGATTGCTGGTAGCTGGGAATCACAAGTGCTGAAGGCACCTTTGCACTCAGGTGCTGCTTGCAGGTTTGCCATAGGCATCTACTGTGAGAAAAGGATGCTTTGGCCTGATTCACTAGGGCTCTTCCGATGTTCTCAACCCTGCATGACGGAGATGTCCCACTACATGGAAGCCCAATCACAGTCAGTTAGATGCTTCCCTTTGTAGATTTGGTGCTCGGTATGTAGTCTTCCAGAGACTGTGGGCATGGAATTGGGGGTTGGGCAACACAGTTCCACTCACCATGTAGCCATACGTGTTGTGGAAATACCTGATCTTCTATAGCTAGTATTTTAACAACAACGAAATAATCCAGCTAGACACATTGAATGGGACCACACCTTTCACATCCTGTGTAGTTTGGCCTGTGCTGCTTTGGAAGCACTTGTGCAAATAGCAGGCAGTCAACAAGTTGTGTGCCATTTACTTTCAGCGGTGGTGACAGGCGAGTCTTTTGAGAATCCAGATGCTGCTTTGCTTAGAAAGTGATCACACCATCTACCTAACCTGCAAAGGAACGCCAGAAGGAATCATATAAATAAAGGAAGAAGATCCAGATGAAGGGAATGAGCGGCTTTCAAATCCTGTAGGGAGTGTTGCCTCACCGCTACAAGGAAGCTGCTGTTGCTAAACAAGCTATTTTTCACAGAGCTCACCAAGGAAGGTTTAATCATCCAGTGCATGGTTGGAAGAGGGGTGGGAACTGGCAAAAATAAGAAAAACAAGGAGTTTGAAAATTAGATCTCCCTCTAAGCCACTATAACCTATGCAAACAAAAAGCCACAGATCTTCTGAATATGTGTGTTGTGATGCGTTCTTGCTGTGATGGATTTATTTTGATGAGTTTGCCCTGATGCCCACAAGGTGTGTGCTTGCAGCAGTTATAGGGATATTTTTGCACAATATTAGCTATGATTGTCCATCCTTTTCCTATGCATGTGTAATTGACAGCAAGTCCTCCTGACTCCATTGGGATTTGTTTCTAAGTGAGTGTGTGCAGGATGTCAGCCTTAATTGTAGTAGCAGCCCGTGTGATGCAGTGGTGCCAGGGAACCACTCTCCCATCACCTGTGATGCTGGGGCAGCTGAGGAGTAGCAGGGTGGTGGCGTAATCAGGCCTTATACTGAAACAGATCTCATGAAGTCAGAGAAGATACAGCAATGGACACCGCAGCTGGAATTGTGACCATAACAGTGCCATCTGAATCCCTGCAGAGTCAAGTGGCAAAACGATAGGCCAGATGGTCACAGCAGGCCTCCATTGCCTCCAGAAACCCATCCCCACCAGCAGGTGAGACCAGATTCCAAACAACTCAGAAAAGCTCTTCTGGACAATTACTTGAGACCATGAAGGAGGACCTTCTTCACTATCCTCCTTGCCACATTGTAGGTGTAATTATGCATTCTAACCAATGTTCAGTACATCTTGGAGTGAGTTCTGTGCTCCAGTACTCTAGCCATCATCCACCCACCCAGTGAAAGACCTGGTGTAGCACTGTCATTAAACATTGAACTGGAAAACCGCATTTTAAGTCACATTAGCTCTGAACTTGATGGGTTCCTTTAGACTGACCATTGTTAAAAATGCTGCCATGAGAGTTGCCGTAATAATACTGTACTGTTTTGGAACAGTTTTACTTGTATTATAATTAAAATGGTTTTATCTTCTTTTCTAATAGTGTATTCCTTATGCTAAAGGAATAAAGAATCTTACAAACAAATAAATATTTCAGTCTTCCATTCAGGCAATTGGATTTTTGCATGACTGAACTGGACCGTAACGGAACAAAGCTGTCATACTGTCACTGAATGGTGAGTATCTGGAACCAAGGTTTCCATTCCCAGTTGAAATCCTTCTACAATACAGCTCCTCCTCACCCCTCCCTTTAAAAAAATGTCATGTGTCTTACTTATAAAAACCTTAAAATAGCCCAATGCACTGGGGAGTTAATAACCAACACAAGAAAGCAGTAAAAACAAGAGCATCCTCTCGTCCTTATGTAAACTCAGCATTCACAAATGATAATCCTGTTCTCCAGCTTCATTGATGCATAAGCATTTGTCCTCATGTATTGCAGAGACACTTATGGTCCTCTTTTTGCAGTGATATGAGCCAGTGATGAAAACTCAGTGAGATGAACTCTACTCGTCCATTATTAAATAATACTGTAAACTAATTATAGTTTTGTTTTTTAAAAGTATATAAAATATTTTGGGTTGTAAGTAATGCTGTGTGCAGAGTTCCTTCCATGCAGCAGGATTTCTCCTTCATCTCATCTCCTTGCACTCACCCATTAAAAAAATCTGCTTCAGAGGGTCCCCCATACCTCTTGAGCAGAGGTATGCTCCACCTTTTTCTCCTATAGTGAATAACCCAAAGGGCTAAATTTAAGCTCACTAAAGCAAAATCTCCCTTCTGATTGGCCATGCATCTGATAAGATTCAGAGGGTCAGATAGGATTTTCAGAAGGCACAGTCACAGAAGAACAGGAAAATTAATTGGGGAATTAATGGGTGCACAGTACAATCAAAATATGAACCAAGAGAAAGTGTGGGTATCACTCACTAATTGATTGTTGCTAGATGCTTCAAAAGTAGAGACATCACCCTGCCAACAAAGGTCCGTATAGTAAAAGCTATGGTTTTCCCAGTAGTGATGTATGGAAGTGAGAGCTGGACCATAAAGAAGGCTGATCGCCGAAGAATTGATGCTTTTGAATTATGGTGCTGGAGGAGACTTTTGAGAGTCCCATGGACTGCAAGAAGATCAAACCTATCCATTCTGAAGGAAATCAACCCTGAGTGCTCACTGGAAAGACAGATTGTGAAAGACAGAGTGTTCTCGAAGCTACCAGCATGAGTTTGACCAAACTGCGGGAGGCGGTGGAGGACAGAAGTGCCTGGCGTTCTCTGGTCCATGGGGTCACGAAGAGTCAGACACGACTAAACAACTAAACAACAATAACAACAAAGATGCTTCAAAAGTCCTGCCAAAGGTTGGGAAGGCCTGTTCCAAAGCTCTGATAAATAGTTTCTGATTCTAGCAGGCATATAAGTTACATAAAGGCTCGCCCACTCTCTCTTTTACCCACATTTGAGAGAGACAATGGGCCTTTTCAGTGGCTGTGCCTAGAATTGTCCCCTCGTGAAATTTGGTTGGCCCCAGGAGCAGCTCACTAGCGGGTAGAAGTCCCAGTATTAGCCTTCTGGTAGCAGCATCACTTACTTGGAGGGAGAGCAGAGGAGAGGTGATGAAGTCAGCGCTGTGTGAGTGCATGGGCAGGAGGGCTGGATTGGCTCCGCTGGGGTGCCCACACAGCTCTGACCTCACAGCTGCTCCCCTGCTCCCCCTGCTGGTAAGTGACAGTGATGCCACTGCTGGGAGGCTATTGCTGTGGCTTCGCCCAAGCTGCCTTTCCTTATTTATTATCAGGTGTTTGTTGCGTGTTGCACAGAAAGGTTTTATGTTTTGGTTTTTTACTGCTGTTCCAGTTTTATATTGTTGCATTTATGGGATTGCAATGAGCTGCCCTAAGTAGTGCTTCCGCACCAGAAGGTTGGAATATAAATGGTTTGACAAAATAAATAAATAAGCAGATTTGCATAGCTACGTACATAGCACTTATATTCAAAACAAATGCAGGAAACTTTTTTAAAAATTAAGAGGCAAAAATAAAACCACTCACCTTAGCATTCATTAAAGACATTTGGTTTCCCCCTTTGGAAAACACCAGAGGTGTTGAACAGAATGGCCTATTTGCTAACAGAGTGAGGCAGGTGAGTTGTTCTGTGCTGGATTTGTTCATCCCAGCATGAGAGTTACCTCAGTGGATGCCTTCAGGGTTATAACCCTGATATGCAAGCAGACATCAAGACCTACAGATGGACATGTGCAATTAAAGCTGGTGCTCATGAAAGTGTTTAAATTTAGAAAGCTTGACATGCAAACAGATAACAATCAGTTACAGATAGGTAGCCGTGTTGGTCTGCCATAGTCAAAACAAAAAAATTCCTTCCAGTAGCACCTTAAAGACCAACTAAGTCAGTTCTTGGTATGAGCTTTCATGTGCATGTATCTGAAGAAGTGTGCATGCACACGAAAGCTTATACCAAGAACTGACTTAGTTGGTCTTTAAGGTGCTACTGGAAGATAACAATCAGTGTGTGATCCTTCATATTTTTCTTCCTTTACGCTGCTGCATGTCTATGCACACTTTCCTGGGAGCAAACCTCGTTTGGCAGGATTTACACAGGACTGGCCTAAAATATTTTGTTAGCTGAAGCAAAGGAAAATACCTACCACCACCCCTCCTCTGCCGCTCTTCCACATACAAAAAGCAGTCAGGTTGGTAGTGGAATGTTGTTGATGTAACATCACACCAGAGGGTAGCAGGCTAGATTTGGGGCATACCACCTCCAACATCCTGCTGTTCCCAGTCCCACATCCACCAGCCGAGGTGGACACACCACTTTGCCCAATGGTAGGGCTGTTCTGGTATCTCTGAGGAAACTTCCACCGAATTGCACTGCATATCTTGTAGCTACGGCAGCTCTAATGAAACAGGGAATTGTGCCACGGTTTGGCAAAAGAGTAGTAGTACCAACACCAGACCAAGTGTATGTTTTTCCGTTGGTATTTCTGAAAATGAATTCGCTCTAAACAGGTAAAACACTGGATTTCTTTCTTTCTTTCTTTCTTTCTTTCTTTCTTTCTTTCTTTGGCTGCAACTCAAGCATTTTGACTGATTAATCGTATCAGTGAAATTAATTGATCAATGTTTGCATGCAACGTGCAAGATTCCTGAAGTAAGAAGCATACTTCCTTCATTTGTATACATGTCAGAGCAGGCATTCATCCTGATTTCTTTGCACAAAACATATGTGGAGGTTATAGACTATATCTTTTTTCATTTTTTGTGAATAAATTTTTGTTGATTTTCTTTTCTTCTTTCCACAATAAATAATAACTCCACAAATAACATCAAAAACAGGTCCCCCCCCCTTTCCCCATATATACATTTATCCTTTCAACACTATTTCTTGTGAGATTCTTAAAATCTCATGACTTCCCTCCATTCCCACTTCTGGTTCCTTATATATACCAAATTCTTCTGCACTTCCATATCTACGCTTAACCCATTATTATATCCTTAATTATCCAAATTTCTGGTAATGGGAAGCGTTTAGTCGAAGCCCGCTAATGTTTCAACTTGTTTGCAATACTTTTGAACATATACAATAAATGTTTCCCACTCTTTTTTAAACTTCTCATTATCATGGTCTCTGAGCTTTGCTGTCAGTTTTGCCATCTCTGCATAGTTCATAAGTTTGATTTGCCATTTCTCTTTTGTTGGTATCATTTCTTCCTTCCATCTTTGAGCTAACTGGATCCAGGCCGCTGTTGTGGCATACATGAATATCCTCTTCCATTCTTTGGGTAGTTCAACTCCTATTAATCCTATTAAGAAAGCTTCTGATTTTTTAACAAAAGTCATTTTGAATATTTTTTTCAATTCATTATAAATCATTTCCCAGACTATAGCCAGTCTTTATTTAGCATTTGTTTTGATCGGTTTGTGGATTATATAAGGATGTAGGAGGAAGGGCCCTCATCCTGAATTCATTCTGTTTCACTTGTGCGATGTTTACACATCTTCCTATTAATCATTTGTTCATCACACACTTTTCAGTGTCTCTCCCAGGCACTTTCCTAACCCTAAAAAGTCTAGGTGCTCTTGTTTTTAAGTGGATTTTATTTCCTGCCAAGGTGACAGAGCACTTTAATTCACTTCCATTGCACCAACCAAAAATCCATGTTATATGCTTGCCTTCCTCCTGTAAAATACTGATAGCCTGAGGGCAACCTAATATTTCCCACATCACTTACAAAAGCTGATTCACAACAAATTCCTCTAAATATCCTTCACTGTGAGCAGAATCCTGTTTTCATTTTTTAAAAATAAAGCTGCCTGCCTTACCTTCCTAGTGGTCTTTGTGAAGCGCTCAGCTGCTGCTGCCACTGGACACTCTCAGTATCTCAACAATCAATAGCAGGTGCATTTTGCCAAATGCAAGATGGCCATCGCAAGGATGCACTTGGCAAATATGTCCCCACCTTCAAAAAGAACAAGAAAAACATTAGAAAGCCATCTCCCAGCTGTGCTCCATGTCTTACAACCAGCTCAAAATAAGGAGGTTGGCAGATCCAAGGCCTAGTCCGATGTCATAGTAGGTCAGAGCAACACACAAGAAAGAGCATCCAGGAACCTAGGAAGATGAGTGGTCCAGCTAGCTTTGTATTACCCATTCTGACAGGTGGTGGCTGTCCATGGTTTCATAGAGAAGTTTTCTCCACCCTTACCTAGCAGACACAGAGCCTGGAGACCACCAGTAAGGTCATGTATCTACAGCAGCAACCGCAGGAGGAATGACCACTGCGAGCAGTGTAGAAAGAAGAAACGCCATGGTACACCTGTATCAGCACAACAGGATGCCTTCATCTGCCCCACCTGCAACAGAACATGTCTCTCCCATATCAGTCTCTACAGCCACAGAAGATGCTATAACTCCAACAGTTGGCTTCAACTCTAATGGTGCACTCCTCCATTATCTCCCAAGACAGACGGATGCCAACCAGTGATACGTTGAAACAACTATGATTGAACCTGTGACTTTTGGTGTGCAAAGCAGCTGCTCTACTACTGAGATGGATAGTTACTTCCCCCGCCCCGCCCCCCAACACACACACCTGTCTTCCAAAAAACGCACCTCAGAGACTTTGGCTCCTTGCACATAATCTAAGCACCATTTTATGTATTCATTCATTTAGTAAAAAATATTTATATACTGCTATTCATTAAAAAAATCACTAAAGTTTACAAAATTATACATTTAAGCATGCAATAAAATCCATATTGAAATGTTAAAATTAGAAATCAGCTATTATGGAAAGATGTAGTCTTGATTGCCTGCATAAGCCTGATGGAACAGAAACATTTTCAGCAGGCATTTACAAGTTGAAACAGAAGGCAATGCTGAATCTGTATTGGCAGCATATTCCATAATACTGGGCCAATGACACTAAAGACTCAAGTTTCTCTGTGTTGTCAAATGAGCTTTGGCAGCTCAGAGAATGACCAACACAGCTTCTGCAGATGATCTCAGGGATGGAGCTGGGATATAAGGGTCCGAGTGGCCCATGAGGTACTCCAAGTTGTTCATGGCTTTGTAAATAAGGACTTTTTGCAATATGGCATGTCTTAAAACCAGGCCCAGGTACCTCTGACTACATTAAGGTAAAGGGACCCCTGACCATTATGCCCAGTCGTGACCGACTCTGGGGTTGCGGCGCTCATCTTGCTTTATTGGCCGAGGGAGCCGGCGTACAGCTTTGGGGTCATGTGGCCAGCATGACTAAGCCGCTTCTGGCGAACCAGAGCAGTGCACAGAAACGCCGTTTACCTTCCCGCCGGAGCGGTACCTATTTATCTACTTACACTTTGATGTGCTTTCGAACTGCTTGGTTGGCAGGAGCAGGGACCGAGCAACGGGAGCTCACCCCATCATGGGGATTTGAACCACCGACCTTCCGATTGGCAAGTCCTAGACTCTGTGGTTTAACCCACAGCGCCACCCACATCCCTCTGACTACATTACCTCTGAGCTAATGTAGGCAAGAATTCTATCACACATGATGGTTTGGATACAAAGCATTCGTGGAGAAATGTGATAGATAATTGGTGCCCTGCAGATGTTGGACTGTAGTTCTCATCAGATCCAGACAGTGTGGTCAATGGTCTGATATGATGGGAGCTGTAGTCTGACAGCATTTTCAGGGCACCACATTGACTATTCCTGATACTATTATTATTCATTCATTCATCTACCCTTCACCATAAGGTTCCAGGCTGGAGTACAACAATATAAAATACAATATTTAAACGAAGTTAAAACAAACTATACTAAGAAGAACAGAATGGATCTAAAATGTGTCTCAGTTGTCAGAAGCTAGGGTAAAGAGGTGAGTCTTCAGCATAGAATAGATTTTATATGTTGACTTTCGGCCTGAATACAATGCAAATCCAGTCTAGCTGGTGGAGTAACAATGTAAGGAATTAATGTTGTCAAGCCCATAAGTCAAAACGGTAAGCCTTACTGTTTAAACATAATAAATGTATAACTCAGTAAACCAGAATATCATGATGCAGCACAGAAACAATCAATTACATGTTCTGCTTGAAATTCTTGAGGTGCCCTGGCTGCTCTGTGAACAAACGAAGCAGCTTTCTTTGTGATGTTTTATATTTCCATTAGCATCCATTATCTTGCTCTTTGGCTAGGCTGACCAATGATCCTTTCATAAAAGAAAACTGTCTGTAAATTTAGAATTTATTTTGCAGTCTGGGGATTTTAGTTTTAGGTGATTCTTGTTGCAGCCCATCTTTGGGGGTGTGCAAGAGCGTGGAAATTGACAGTGAAGCCCAGTAGAACTATTCAGCACGCTATTCTGAACTGGGTATCTATTTGGGGCTAGGAGGGTGTGCCCTGCACATGGGGGGGGGGGAGAGAGAAAAGAGAGGAAAATTCTGTTACACAAGTGCAAATCCTTGCCCTAATGGAACAAGTGTATTCAACCAATAAATATTGCAAATTTAGGCCGAGTTTCCTGGGGGGTTGCCGCTGTGGCTTTTGCTGTCAATGTTAACCATGAGCTCTGGGGTACCAGCAAGATTTTCTGGACTAGCAAAGAAGGTTTAAAGATGCTTTTGAGGCAAATCTTTAAAAATAATTGAGAAACACTGGCCTGCAAGCACTCCAGCTGGAGTATAGCCTCTACCAAAGGTGTTGAAGTAGCGTGAAGCCAGGATAAAAGGGAGAAACGTGCTAAGAGGAAGGCACACTTGGCAAATCTACACTGTGATCAACTCCCGCCCAGAAATCTATATCCCCACTGTGGAAGGACGTGTGGATCCAGAATTGGCCTCCACAGTTACTTACAGACACACCATTAAGACCATATTCATGGAAGACAATCTTACTCAGCTACGAGTGATCACCAAAGAGAAAAGAGAAGAGCTTCCATTTCTTTTCCAGGGACATTATATGTAAAAGGTAACGCCTGGGTCATTTTCTTTCCCATGGGCAGGTACTGAGGTTTCCGTTTGTATTGCACCTGCATGCCAGCAACAGCTCAGCTACTCGCCTGTCTTTAGGAAAATGAAAGATGAAAAAGAAAGAGTATTCACCCACCAGCTATCTCATCTCATTGTAAAACTCCACACAAAAAGAATCATGATGCACATTCTACTTATTTTGAATTTATCTTGATCAGGGTAGGGGGCTTGTAGGGATAATTGAATTTGCATGGAGATAATTAATTGAAGGAAAATTGATTTTGAAGCAGGATCAGGATGATCTAGGTAAAAATAGTTAGCTGGAGTAAATTAATTGAAGAAGGACTGATTTGGTGATCTGGGGTTGAGTGAAAATTAATTTAATAATTTGGGGGGAGTGTTTTTGATTGAAAATAAATTGACTTGCCTTTTGTGAAATTTAAATTATAATCGTTGGGGGTTTTTTTGTTTGCATGTATACACATATAAATTAGTGGATGCAAATTGATGCCCTCCTAAGATTCTATAAATTAAAAGATAGTGCCTTGAATTGTATCATGAAGGCAATGTTAATATAATATTTCAGGAATCCTTATTTATTGTATTTATAAATAGCTTTTCCACTTGATTTTTTTTTTCCCCTGGGATGATCTAGACTCTAGAGCAGAGATTTCCAACCTTTTTGAGTCCATGGCTCCATTGACCAACCACATTATTTCTGCAGCTCCCCTGTAGCATAAAGGGGAATCCCCACTTATGCGGGAGTTCCATGTAAGTGGGGATTCCCCTGTTCCACTCCTGCCATTTTCAGCATGTATGTAAGCGGGAGCATGCATGCCAATTGTGTACAAGTGAGGATTCGCCTGTACCTGGTAGAAATTTGTGTTGTTTTTTCATTTAGCGGTTTTGCCTATCATTATATTCTAAAAGATTAAAATTTCAGCTGCTCAGCTGTGGAAAGACTTTTTAAAAATTGTGAGCCATTTATTGCCCTCCTCAATGTTGTTTTTGTAAGGTGGCACCCAATAAAATAAAACTGAGACAGGTTTCCTAAACAGTGACTCAGTAACTCAGGCTTGCCCTCAGCAGCCAGGATCATAGAGATGGACTAGAGAGGTGCACATTAGGGCAACACACTTTCAAAGGCAACCAGCATCGCATAGCACAGAGATACATGAAAACGTAGAGAAATACATCTCGTTTGTCTGTTTGAGCAGGGAGTTTCTGACTTTGCTTGGAAGCGGAGGTTTTTTTTTCTTCATCAGAGAAGGGAAGGAAGGAGGGATGGGGGCCAGTGCTGCTCACGGCACCCCTAGCCATCATTCAAGTCACCCCAGGGTGCCAGGGCGCACTGGTTGAAAACCACTGATCTAGAGGGAGAAGGGTGAGTGCTACTTCTTCCAGTGTTCCTCAGATCTCAAAAACTTTTCTAGTTGCAATTTTTATAATTGCCAAAAAATGAAGGTGCTACAGACAAACCAAAAGAAAATAAAATCAAAGAAACGAGAAACACATATATTCCGTCATGAATAGAAAAATCTTTGTGTCTGAAGAACGTGCCAAATAAATTCACAGGATTAGTGTTTATTTTTCTCCAGATTAGTGCAACTATTTCACAGCATTCTTGTACTGCCATCACAGAAACACAAGAAGAAGAAGAAGAAGAAGAAGAAGAAGAAGAAGAAGAAGAAGAAGAAGACAACAACAATTTTAAATGACAGACTTGTTGCTGGTATATCTGGTATATTCAAAAACCAAGATACCGTGAAGGCTGTTACAAAGCTTTTTGACTGACATTCACTCGGGGACATCCTACATAAATTACTTGTCAGTTTATGCCTATATGATGAACTGAGTTGTCCAAAACACTTGTTGATAAGGCTGGCATACAACACAGGCCTATTCTTATCAGTATCCTAGTGTGATTACCACCTACACAGTACAGGCAAACATCTTCCACATGGTCTGTCACTGTGACAGCCGCATAACAGCAGACAGGCAGAAGGGCTGGCCCAGCCTCACAAGCAACCATGGATGATGGGAATTGTAGTCCAGCAACATTGGTGGGTGGCAGGGTGATCTAGAGCAAAAATATTTCCAGAGTGCCAGTAGGAACTGATAAATCTGTCTGTTTTGTTTTCTCTCCATTTCTAATTTCTCCAGCTCAACGCATTTCCTCATCAGTTTGCAGTTTTTAAAATTTTAAAAATGGTGTCTTCCACAAGACTCACTGAACATATGGCACTGAGTGGAGAAAAATATAAATAAATAAAAGGCAACCAGTTCCCTCCAGCACATAAATTTGCCAAGGAAATCTAACCTTGAAGGTTGTAGAAGGATATTTAATTCTCCATCTACCTGGATCCCACTGTAATTGGGAGCTCTCAGTCATGAAATGCTGTTGTTTTTTAACCAACACCACCAGCCCTTAAAATCAATTCCGTTTCTCTGTCACATCTATTCTATATGATGCCACTGGCAAAAGTTGCTGTCTATTAAATTTCTGCCTTAAAAAAACATACTGTGAGATCATTGGTGACTGCTAGAACATGTTGCTTGCTTTCCCAAACTTTGTTTATTTCCCTTAAGATCTCTCCATCTGTTATGCTCAGCTGCTCAACAAAATTTTCCATGTTTTACAGTTTTAACTCTGGCAAACATTATATTTTCCCTTGGTCTTTCCAGTCTTAACGTCGTGGCTATAGTTCAGTCAGCATTTAGTACAAATAGAAGAGTCAGATCCTTTGGGGGCGTATCCATTGCTTTTTCTCTTCTGACGGAAGGCTCTTTGATCCAGTCGAGCCGTTCCTCCTTCCCCATGCCACCCCACACCATCTGCCATGCTGTTGGGGAATGCCTGGAGCTCAGTGGAAGTGCATCAGTGGAAGTGCAGAAGGTCCCAGGTTCAGTCCCTAACATCTCGTGGTACATCTGTGAGAGGAACCAGTCTGAAACCACTCCCAGTCAGTGTAGACATTGCCAAGCAAGGTAGACCAATGGTTTGATTCTGTATACTACAACCTCCGGTGTTTCCAACCTTCCAGAGCAGATTTGGGGGGGGGGGAATGCAGAAGCCACAGGGAGAAGGGGTTGTCATGGAAGGTCTCCTGGAGCCATTTTCAACCCATAGATCACAGATTGTTTACTGAAACTTTGTCTTTCTTGAACTACACTAGTGGACTGTACTGCTGGAACTAAGGCTGCAATCCTAGTCCCATTTACCTGTAAAGGAGTTTCACTGAATTCAGTAGGATTTACTTGGGAGTAGATTAGGAATGTGCTGCTGGTCAGTTTAGGTTCACTGCTTATGGTATTAATGGGACTTGTAAGTGCTGGGTTATCATTGTGCTCTTAGCCTGCCTCCATTTCTGGTTGGGTCTCCATGGACCAAACAATGAAATTAAAAACATACAATTAATTTTATAGCACAAATGAAGTTTATTACATTACGCAAAATACTAGGATCATTTATTTAAGGTCCATTTGTTTTTCCTCCTTTTACTTTCTCTGTGCAAGTATAGTTTCATTCTCTAAATATACTACAAAAATTATGATCCATTTAAAGTTATGTTCTTTTTGTTATCATTATCCTCGAATGGGTGGTTTGAGGCTTGCCATTTTGGTTTTAATTTCATAACGGATGCTGTCAACAACTGAAACAACCATGCAGTTCACCGTATCACATTTGTTTAGGGTTACTGTATTCTATTTTAAGAGGTTGAAAAAGAGCATTATTGGGAGTGGCTGGTGCTTTGAAGAAGAAAAATGTTGAGATTGGAGTGGGTTGTTTTTTTTAAGCCAACAGGATATGCCTGCAGGATTAGCCCGCCTACGTAGCTGGTTTGGGCTGCTTCTCCACCCTGCGAAACTGCAAGATCATCTGGAGGGTGTTCTTGGGTGGTTTTGCTTGGTTACCCCATCGGAAAAGTGGGTGACTCATCAAATTACAACCGCAGCTTGGCTGTGTGAAACTGCTTTGTTCCCTTTGACTTGGAAATGTGTATAAAACACACATTTTGTACAAGTGCTGCTTGAAATATACAAAGATGAACTGCTTGAAATGTGTAATCAAAATGTTATAAAAATAAACAGTATATGAAGTGCTATGAGACTTTCAAGGATGTATTCATCTATAACCCACAGCGTGAGGCCTCAAAGCTCCATATAAACAGGGCTTTTTGTGTGTGTGTTCTCTCTCTCACTCACTCACTCACTCACTCACCTCATAATTGTAACTAGGGATGGGGGCGAAATTCAATTTGCATTTAAAGATGAACCTTCCTCATTTCCCATCTGGGGAATTGAGATCTGACCACAACAGAGTGCCCACCTTTTCCGTGCTTCAGAAACTCGCTGCCACCAGTTAATATGGGCCCTATCAGAATCTTCAAACAAAGGTTCTAGTCACTGTGGTGCAAATATAGGTCTTCTAAGAGTGTGTGCTATGTGATACTTAGTAAAATCTCAAAGCTGGGAACCACACAGGGCTTCTTAACATGGAAGACATGTGTTTTTCCCTGCTATTACCAATAGCTAACATGAGCAGAATAAATTTCAGAATAAAGTTAACTGATGCATGCAAAGATCCTTAATTTTCAGGTTCTATTCTTTTGTTGCTGCAGAATTATGTGGGGGATTTTTTCCCCCTAGCTCATACAGAGTTCCGATTAAGCACCTCTTAATTAGTGCTGTGCCCCAAAATTATCCCACATTCATTTTCAACCATTGTCCACCAATTAATGGGAAAAGAAATTGCACTTGGAAATTGTCAAAGGGGAGGGAGGAATTCAGTGAAATTCTCATGGGGGAGGTGTGTAGGGGTTTTGTTGTGCTCATCTGGCTGAGAGGTGTTTGTGATGATCTTTTCTTTTGTCCTACAAATCACTCGGCAGCCTTCCCAGCGTCAATGCTTCTGTTAAAGTCCAAGGGAAGACATTGTGCAGTAACTCCTCCTATGAGGCCTTTACAGATCAGAAAATATGGACAAGTCAGGGAGGCTAAGGGTGCCGTAGAAAAGTATACCAGAAAGAAAAATAACACATCACTCTCAGCCACTGGACAGTGCTAAGGTTAAGTTCAAAACCCTACATCTACTACCACACAATATTATTTGTTTATTTTAAATATTTTATTTTGCAAACTACATCAGAAGAGAAAAGAGGTGAAAGATTAAAACATCACCAGATGACATTAGCAATAAGAATATTCCATCAATCCTAACTTAAACATATAGATTAATATGTCCAAATATGAATCTAAACAAGATTGATGATTATTAGTCATGCATTCCAATGCCAAAAGGGTACCATGAGATACTCAGTGAGGAGTGAATAAAATTCTAAAGAAATTTTAAGGTGCCCTGAGAAAAATGGAAGCCTCTTTTGCAGGTGAAGAAAACTGTTCAGAAACTGGAAGGCAGATTTTGACACAGCACTAGTCATGTCAGCGCAAGGTTTTCTGTTTGTGCAGTGGAGCTTTCTGCCCCCTCCTCCTCCCTTATGTGACCCACAGTTTCCTTAAATCTGCTCCAAAGCTTTGAGAGAACCCAAATAACAGATTTAGGGGGCACACAGGGGAGGAAAGTGGGAACAGTTCTATTGTGCAAGTGGAAATCCCTGAGTTGATTTGGATGTGGTAGTTGGAGACCACTCATCTTTCAAATCCATAAACTGAAAATAGCCCTATTCAGGCATTCAAAAGATGGATGAAGGGACAAACCAGATGGGGACCTCTGCAGGCTTCTGCCCACTTCCACTCCCAACCTTCACATGCTGAAAGAAAGATTTTACAGTCGTGCTTTGAATCCTCCTTGTCATTGGGAGCCTTTTGCCTGTCCTCACATGCCCTCACCTGTTCTTCTGCACACCTAAACAGAACTAATGAATTCACCTTTGCTACCTGATCCAAATGTACTTCCTTTGCCTCATTAATCCAGAGAACTGGATCTGGACTTTGTTCCTCAATTGAGAATTTGGTGCTGCGGTTGTGCTACTCACTAGTTGCCAGCCTTCTACCAGAGGTCTGGCAACCTTTGACATTGTCAGCTTTGGGTAGTCTTAAGCGCTCTGTTAAAAGATGGAATCCTCATGTGCCATGTCAGTTTTGCTTGCTTAACATGATCTGTCTCTTTGTCCAACAAAGCACATGATTTCCTCCCCACTGTTGCTTTAAACTTTTCTGAAATGTCTTCGTATCACATTATGTAGTGCAACCGAGTGTAAAACAACCCCTTGACACTTGCTTTCGTTTTGTCAAGTTCTGTTTGCAAATTCAAAAGGACCTGACATAAATAGCTGTCATCGCTTACTTATTACGGTGACACACTCCACCACTAGCATTGGGTACATGCAGACACGGCTTATCTCCAAAGCTATTGCGGTTCCACACCACCAACACCAACACCCTCTCATTGTGCTCCAATTAGCTTGCAAGGGAAATCTAATCATGTCACTCAAGACACAATTGCTTGGTTGCCAGAACAAGACTGCTGAGAAATGATACCACCTGTCCACTTTATGACTCTGACCTCACAGAGTTGAAATACGTTATGGAATTGTTAGGGCCATTCCTGACTCCTTTTTAATGCAGTTCTGGTGTTTGGTGCTCTCCCAGAAAGTGTTGTTGTTGTTGTTGTTGTTGAATACTAATGGGATTTTATGGTTATTGCTCCTAGTGATGGTGGGTGGGTAACATAATGCTTTTAAATCAAGGCACATGATCCCCCACCCTGGCAAAATAATTCTGGGTATTGTAGTTGAAGGATGCGGGGAATTGTAGCGCTCTCAGTTCCTAGAATTCATTGGCAGAATCCACATGCTATAAATGTGCTTTAAATACAGTATATGCTGTGTACAAAGGCACAGATAGCTGATTCTAAGTTTGTTCCTAATACTTGTCCTAAAGAAACATTTCATAAATTGGAAAAAAAATATATAAACTGGGTGAGGGGGTGTATAATGGATGAGTTCAGTCTTATTTGTTTTCTACTTCCTTGTCATATTTTTGTATTATAAAAATAAATAAATAAATACAAAAGAGACATTTCATTAGAGTATACCACATGAAAGATTGAACATTTTCAGTATTATTATTAAATACAGAAGAAAAACAAAGATGTATAATTTAATCCAGTACCTTCCAAAATATCTGAAAGTTAACACCACCGGCCTGTTCTTTCCAGTGATTTTTAAAACTTCATTATCACAATCTGCATACTTAATTTTGATTGCTTGAGTACAAAACTCTGAAGGGCATAACACATCAACAATAGTGCATATACTTACAGTTCCATGTGGTTATGTAACTATGTAGATATTAAGGCAGAACAAACTAGTAAAATTATTTAGTGGAACACAAGGTGAATATTTTATCTATACATCTTTCCATTCTCTAATAAATTACATGTGAAAAGACCCATATCCTTCAGAAGGCTATCCATGCCCTATTCCATGTGATACAGACACATTGCATTCCCTTCTCTGTTAAATATTTATGCCTCAACTCCAGTTCACTGAACTAGCCTGACTTAATCTTTCATGCATAGCCCTTGTAATGTGAAAAAGAAAACGGTTATGTAATAATTCCATAGAAGTCGAAGGAGCAATGCCTTGTGACTGTGAAGCCTCTCCAAGTGATCGCAGCTCACAGAACAATGAAAGCATAATTATTACTCATTCCTTGCGCAAGATACAATGTGAAGTTAGTGCTTCTCTTGGGACACATCACATTGTCTCAGAGCTCTGAATGATTTTGTTTTGTTTTGTTACCAGAAAAAAGTGAGATTGTGCCCCACCCCCATATAGAACACACAAACAATATACAGTGGTACCTCGGGTTACAGATGCTTCAGGTTACAGACGCTTCAGGTTACAGACTCCGCTAACCCAGAAATAGTACCTCGGGTTAAGAACCTTGGGTTCTGTTGAGGATGAGAACAGAAATTGAGTGGCAGCAGCGGGAGGCCCCATTAGCTAAAGTGGTACCTCAGGTTAAGAACAGTTTCAAGTTAAGAACGGACCTCCGGAACGAATTAAGTTCTTAACCAGAGGTACCACTGTATTAAAACTGCTACATGCACTTTGTAATGTGCTTGAATATCACGATCCCAAACTGTGCTTTGGTTCTAGATTCAAAATCAGTCAAGTCTTGGCCATCAAAAGGGGAGAAGCTAGCCAGATCAGGAAGGCAAAGCGCAGGGATGCTGTAGCCAGGCCTGTCAGTCAAGAGCCTCAAGTCAGAGACCCCAAAAAGAGGATCCCTGGGGATAGCATCCCTTGAAACAGATTCCACTGGAGAACCAGCTGCCTCCACAATAAGGGTTTTGTGCTCCCAAGTGCTGGTCACCAGTGCAGGCAATGCACTGGGTGAAGGAGCCTGTCAGATTCAGGAGGGATATAAGGGCTCAGCCGGGCTCCAGGTTGTCAGCTTGGAGCTGTCCAATGTCCTGGGCCTCCAGCTTAGCCCTACATTCTGTGCTGGCTGACTCAAGGTACTCATCCTTTTGATGCCATGTATCACAGGAGAGTTTACAGCATAAAAACACAAAAACACATAACTAAAAAAGCAACAAAGCCATAACGGCCCCCGCTCAAGTTTAGAAGACCATAGATTGTTTAATTAGCCAAAGGCTTGAGAGACAAGGAATGTTTTTGTTTGGCACTTAAGGATAAGTAATGAAGGTGCCAGAAGAGCTTCCCTGGGGAGAGCATTCCACAAGCGGGGAGCCACCACAGAAAAGGCCCATTCTTGTGTTGCTGCCTTCCAGACAGAGTTAGCTACTCTCCTCCAAATCTTATTTTTTGCTGGATCCTCCTTTTGCATTATGGGCAAGACATGGCAACCTGTGATACCATGAGTGAACGGTTTTATTAGCCTTTAATTTTTTATTTATTTATTTATCTGCTTTATTTGGGGGTATGCTTTAAAAAAAAAGTGTCAGGGAAGTAGCTGTGCATTCCCTCCCAGGTATTTTACTTTACTTTATTCGTTGTATCTATATCCCATCTTTTCTCCACGGAGATCAAGGATATGGTTTTCCACATCCTCATTTAATCCTCACAACAACCCTGTGAGGTAGGTTAGGCTGAAAGACAGTGACTGGCCCAAGGTCACCCAAGGAGCTTCATGGCTGAGTGGGAACTTAAGCTCTGGTCTCCCAGGCCCTAGTCCAACACTCTGACCACTACACCACACCGACAGTGGAGATCACATCCATTAATAGAAAAGCCAGGAAAGTTGCATTTGGCACCAGGGTCTGAGTTATTGTACTTTTTTTCATTTTTAATAATTAAAAACTTTTATACCACTTTTTAGAACTATCGCCTTACAAAGTAATGTACAATCCATAGCAGTGCATCAGAATGGTTAATACAGTAATAATGCAATAAAGGCTCATTACATTTACAACGAAGTTGACTAAAATCAGCCTCATTGTCCGTTATCTCAATTTTAAACCCAAAGGCTTTAAAAAGATGGGGAACCCAGCCAGATGGGTAGGGTATAAATTATTATTATTATTATTATTATTATTATTATTATTATTGGCTTGTTTAAAGGAGATCAAAGAGGGTACCTGCCTCAATTTCTGAAGCCCTTTGAGAACAATGGATTGAGCATTGTTCAATCACACTGTAAATGTAAGAAAAGTTGGGGCAGGTAACTGAATGAAAAAGAACAGCAACCTTCAAAGAACTGAGGTAAGATTATATGAGTTTATTCAAAGATGGGGTTGGGAGAGAAGGAGGGTCTGGGCTATCAGTTGTTAGAAAGGGCAACTAAGGTGAAAGCCAGATTATCTTGCATTGTGAAGGAAAGCAGTCAGATAATTTATGTCCCATGAAATGGCAATGCGATGCTAATAGAATGAAGAAGGAAACCAGAAAGGACTTCAACATGGATGACAACAACTAAACTCCTTGTTCAAGCTTTAGGCTGCAATCATAACCCTACTTGTTTGGGAGAAAGGGGCATTGAATTCAGTAGGACTTACTTCTGAGTAGACATGGTTAGGATTGTGCTGTTATGGTTGTTGCCACCTAGGTCCTACATGAACTTCGTTGGACTGGTCATGTTGTGCGGGTGCCTGATTATCGTCTTCCAAAGCAACTACTCTATTCTGAACTTAACAATGGAAAGCGTAATGCTGGTGGTCAACAAAAGAGGTTTAAAGACTGTCTCAAGGCAAATCTTTAAAAATGTAGTATAAGCACCGACAACTGGGAAACACTGGCCTGCGAGTGCTCCAGTTGGAGAACAGCATTCACCAAAGGTGTCATGGACTTTGAAGATACTCAAACTCAGAACACAAGGGAGAAACGTGCTAAGAGGAAGGCACGCTTGGCAAATCCACACTGCGATCAACTCCCACCCGGGAACCAATGTCCCCACTGTGGAAGGACGTGTGGGTCCAGAATTGGCCTCCACAGTCACTTACAGACTCATTGTTAAAACCGTGTTTATGGAAGACAATCTTACTCGGCTACGAGTGATCACCAAAGAAGGAGAAGAAGACCCAAAGTAAACCCACTGAAATTAATGGGCTTCAATTAGCCATAGCCATTTCTGTGCATGTATGTATCTAATTGTGTGGAATGGATAGAATTCCTGATATCTGCAGAATGTCCTCTCCTGCAGAACACAGTGACTGGCAGAGTACATAGGAGAGGCGGTCACTGCACAAGCAGACCTCATTCCATTCATGCAACAACTTAGTTGAATCCTGCCCTGAACTTTAAATTATGAGTTGTTATCTTAAGGTAAAGGTAAAGCTACCCCTGCCCGTACGGGCCAGTCTTGACAGACTCAGGGGTTGTGCGCCCATCTCACTTAAGAGGCCAGGGGCCAGCGCTGTCCGGAGACACTTCCGGGTCACGTGGCCAGCGTGACATCGCTGCTCTGGCCAGAGCCAGAGCCAGAGCCGCACACGGAAACGCCGTTTACCTTCCCGCTGGTAAGCGGTCCCTATTTATCTACTTGCACCCGGAGGTGCTTTCGAACTGCTAGGTTGGCAGGCGCTGGGACCGAGCAGCGGGAGCGCACCCCGCCGCAGGGATTCGAACCGCCGACCTTTCGATCGGCAAGTCCTAGGCGCTGAGGCTTTAACCCACAGTGCCACCTGCGTCCCTATGTTGTTATCTTACCAGTTCTTAATTATCCTGTGCATGTATGTATCTGTGTTATGTATGTATCTAATTCTCACTGAGCTGAGTTGTTATCTTACCAGCTCTTAATTATCCATAATTATTTATTTGTTTTTTCTTGAATTGTGTTGCAACCTGCTCTGGGATCATCACACAATGAAGGGTGAGTTCAAAAACACTTATTGAATAATACAATACACAATATATTTCCGTCATCCTTACCCAACCCATTTCCCCCATGTCACTGCAGATCCTCTTCACCCTTATTATTGTTAGCAGTTTCTAGAGTGATATTACCTTGCTTGCCTCTGATATCTCTGGGCACTGGGCAGATGGAAGCTGACTGCTTGTGGATTGCTGTTGGCAAGAGCTGCACACATGGAAATGCCTTCACAATTTGACATGGGGGGGGGGGAGGTAAGATAGGTGATTATCATAGCTAAAAGTTCTATATTTGAAAACCATGTTAGAGACAGAGGAACCTAGGAAGCTATATTATACCTAGCAACACCATTGGTCCAGCCAGCTTAGTATCATTAATGCTCCCTGGCTGTGGCTCTCTAGATTTCAGGCAAGTGCCTTTTTGCAACCCTACCCAGAGACACTAAGGACTGAACCTTTTGCCTGAAAAAGCATTTGCCCTACCACTGAGCTAATGGCCCTATGCCTCATGTTGCCAAATCTCCTTGCATATTTATTTGGCTGGGCACTTTGCCATGCACCATGCCAGATTGAAGACAATTCAATTCAAACAAATTCTACTTGAGGTACAATGCAGTAATACAGTGGTACCTCGGGTTAAGAACTTAATTCGTTCTGAAGGTCCATTCTCAACCTGAAACTGTTCTTAACCTGAAGTACCACTTTAGCAAATGGGGCCTCCTGCTACCGCCGTGCTGCCGCCGCACAATTTCTGTTCTCATTCTGAAGCAAAGTTCTTAACCTGAGGTACTATTTAAAGCCCTTCACGGCCTAGGACCCTCGTACCTACAGGACCGCCTCTCCCGGTATGCCCCATGGAAAGCCTCAAGGTCCATAAATAGCAACACCCTAGTGGTCCCGGGCCCTAAGGAAGTTAGATTAGCTTCAACCAGAGCCTGGGCCTTTTCAACACTTGCTCCGGCCTGGAGGAACACTCTGCCTCATGAGACCAGGGCCCTGCAGGATCTGATTTCTTTCCGCAGGGCCTGTAAGACAGAGTTGTTCTGCCTGGCCTTTGGCTTGGAGCCAATTTGATTCCCTCCCTCCCTCTCTTTCTTTTTTCTTTTTCCTTTCTCCTCCTGTGATGAGGCTGCATTTTAATATTTTAATGTTTCTATATTTTAATTGTATTTTAATATTGTTTTTAAATTGTATTCATTCAATTTGTTTTTATTATTGCTTGTTAGCCGCCCTGAGCCCGGCCTTGGCTGGGGAGGGCGGGGTATAAATAAAAATTATTATTATTATTATTATTATTATTATTATTATTATTTCAGGACTAGTGAAGTCTGTAACCAGAAGCATCTGTAACAGGAAGCATCTGTAACCCGAGGTACCACTGTATAAGATTAAGAGACTGCGGATTATTTTGGAAGTATTTCTGGAAAGAAGCAGCTTGCTAGTTAGGAACTATTTTAATATGGCAAAAACCTTGCAGGACAAGTTTTTAGAAAAAAAAACAAGAATGGATAATCCAGATGAATGTTTATTGATGGATGAATGCTCCTCAGGCATGCAAGGTTCCCCCCGCCCCTGAATCCACATAAAGTTGTCATAAAAATGCTGCCACATCCTCCCCTTTAGTCTGGATTTACCTTTCTGATAATAAATCCAACAAGTCTAAAACACAACCCATACCTGTTGCCAACAACCTGTTTGTGCGACCTCAGTGGTCCATTGGCAATACCATATTAATCCCCTTTGGAAGCACCCTATAGTTTCTCATGCCAAGGCTACATTAGAAGATTTCCACGTTCTAAATGTGTTTGATAGTTTATATTTTTAGTTGCTTACTTAGACCTGCTGCGTGACTAAGATTAACTGGAAATCTCACATCATAAATTACACAGAGAATGCTGTAGAGGTAGTAGCCCTCCATTTATCAGAGTTGAGTGTTGAGAGAAGGTAAAAGAACAGCAATTTTCTGCAATACTCGCTACTTTGCCATGTTTACTGGAAATCAGGCATAAATCAGCACATCATATCCCAAAGAGAGGCCTTCAATGGCTTCCATCTTTACTTTGCCAAATCCTGAAGGAACAGGAATTCTGACTTTGAAGCATATTTGTTTAACAGGGAGGAGGCATGCTTGGGTGTAGCAAATTCATCCCAGTTGTTTAAATCATTCCATACTAATGGGACCTGGAGCAAAATGTGCCACTGTATTCTCTCTACTAAAAGGAGTTTTCCTATTCAAGGGTGCAGCCAACCAGTTCCTCTAAACAGTATATTCCACTCCTCTCCCCACCCCCCAGGTTCTGTTTTCTTTTCTAATTGTTAATTTAATCTACAATTGTTAGTGTTTACTAAGCATGCTTATTCCTGTGTGTGTGTGTGTGTGTGTGTGTTTAATTAAATTCATGCTTTTATAAATCTCAGGGTTTCCATAAGTAAGCTGGCATCTGATTCTTTGTCTCAGACACCCTATTTTGCTGAAAATTTTATCAGCACCCATCACAAGAGTTCATTATTAGAAGGAGTGATAGACGTTGCCACTTCAGCCCCAGCCTTCTCTTCCTTAACCACCATCCAAATTGTTTGTTTGTTTGTTTGTTTGTATTCCAAGCTTTATATACCCCTTGACTGTAATAAAACTTAAAAGTTGTTTCCAGAAAGAAGAAAACAACAAAGCTACTGGTAAAAAAACCCCCAAATACTTTAAACATTCAAAAAATAATTTGCATTGTTAGATTAAAATAATTTAAATTTAATCCCCATTATCGCTGCTGCTGCTGGCTTCAAAATGTTATTGTTCTCTTACATATTATGCATTGCCTGAAGACTGTGAATTACAAAAAACAACAAATGAGCACCTGATTTTGTGCCATGTTTATTTTCTGCTATTTGGGTTTTTTTTAAAAAAAAAAAACACTTTTGCTATCTTAGTATGTTTTTGCTAATTAGTATGCAATGCCAAATATTATTTTTAATCACATTTCTGCTGTTGACCCTGGGAACACGATTCTGTTGAAGGTGTGGAATATAAATAGTATGTATAGACAAACAAATGAAAGCACCCTGGAATCAAATTTGAATAATGGGCCTACACACGTTTAAAATAAATAAACCTTCCCAAATAAGGGGAAACTTGTGTGTTTGTTTGTGTTGTTTGTTTCACGTTGCTGGAGTCTGCATTGTTGTGGATGAAAATCATTATACTGGTAAGGCATCTGGGGAGGTGAGTTTTGCTTTTTTTAGTATCAGTGATCTTAAAATAACATCAAATCCTAGTTAGGCTGTGTGTGTATGTTTTAAAAGTGCCCCTGACAAAATGTTTTGGGCCTAATGTAAATATTTTGGTACACCTAAAGATCTCCTGCATGCAGAGCCCTTACTACCATTAGGCATAGTGAGGCACTCACCTCAGGTGCATGGTCTGTCTTGAAACCCCCCCCCCCCCCCCAGTTAACCTTCTGCATCTGATCAAACTCGGCCCTCCAGATGTTTTCAGACTACAATTCCCATCATCCCTGACCACTGGTCCTGTTAGCTAGGGATCATGGGAGTTGTAGTCCCAAAACATCTGAAGGGCCGAGTTTGCAGTGGAGGATGCTATCCAGTAGCTAGCAATGAAGTAAAAATGGACTGCCAGCTTCTGTATGTGAAATGTTGTTTGCCTCAGACACATATCTGCCTACATATTTCACCCCAGAACCTATGGCTGGGGTAAGCAGTGTGGTGCCATCCAGATGTTGCTGGATGTTGAGAGATGGAGTCGCAACAAAACCTGGAATGCACCACGTTGGCTACTCTTGCACTACAGGTACAAACAATGGGAAATGTTTGCACCTAGCAATCAGAATGTGAGTTACGACGTTTGCTCCAGTGAACTTGTCCCGGCATTCCAAATCACAGCGCACCAAGTTGCACGTAGGGTTGAACAGGGGTGGGAAATTCCTATGCCTTTTTTGGGCTTGGATTTCAGGGAAGGGATACTTCCAATAGCAGCCAGAAGCTTCTTTTACTAGTACTGTATAAATATACACACAAGATGGTTTGAGCATTGTAATAGGCACGTTTCAAAGCAATTACATTCATTTAAACCTTTTAGGCTTGACAATAACCTTCAAGGTTCAGTGTGCCGCTTTGTAAATATTTGACTTTTTATAGGGGCAGATTGAGAGCTAGCTGCTCCAGCATTTATTTTTCCATTACAAGGTAGTATGAAATGGCTGCCTGGGTTTGGGGATGGGGGCAGGGAGCCATTTACCAGAATGTGTACAACACTTAATATTCTAATGACCTGAATAATGCATCACAAAGTTTTTATTTTTGGATATCATGGCAGCTGAATTAACACTTTGGTGCATATTTCATATAAACTGAGACCCTCGTTGCTGTTCCTGCTATTAAGTGTGCATGTTTTAATATTTAGTGGGACACGTTACCTAATGAGAAGAAGTCACTGCAGAGGTGGGGGGCTTCTGGTCCTCCAGATCTTACTGGGCTACTTTATCCCTGACCACTGACCATACTGACGGGAGCTGGAGTTCAAACCCATCTAGAGCACTACCAGTTCTCTATCACTGGGCTGCTGTCCAACCTGCGCCAGCAAATCAGTTATCATCTTAGCAAAACCACAGGACTCGCTGCCCATGACAGCAACTGTAAGCATAATTTTGTTTCATTATCTAGCTCGACACTGTTGGCTGAATGTTTTTGCCTCTCCCCTTGCCATATCCTTCCCACTGCTATGGGATTACGAAATTGGATCAAAACTGAACAAAATGTAACCTCCTGCTTCTCAGATAAATGAAAGATAACCTTCGTTGAGACAGGCACACGCCGACGCAGCCAGGCACTCATACGCCTATTTCCGTAGGCTAAACAAGTTCATCTGGCAGATAAAACTGATTCTCAAGGGCATTCCTATTACTGTTAATCGTGTTCCAAACAAATGGAGGCACCATCCAAACAAGCGTTTATATTTCAAGCCAAAACAGGGGTAGGGGGAAAGTCATAACAGTTTAGTGGTAGAGCACATGCTTTGTCTGAAGGTTCAATCGCCGGCATTTGCAGTTAGGGCAGGGAGAGGCCTCTTCAGAGAACCACTGACAGTCTGTGTTGTCAATATTGACCTAAAAAGACAGTACAGTCATACCTCGGGTTACAGATGCTTCAGGTCGTGTTTTTTTGGGTTATGGACCCACCGAAACCTGGAAGTACCGGAATGGGTTACTTCCGGGTTTTCATGGTCGAGCATGCACAGAAGCGCTAAATCGCGCTTTGCGCATGCACAGAAGTGCCAAATTGCAACCCATGTATGTGCAGACGCGCCGCTGCGGGTTGCGAACGCGCATCCCACACTGATCACGTTTACAACCCAAGCACCCACTGTATAAGGCATCTTCCAACACAGGCGGATTTAGGGTAGTGTGATCAGTTCTGCAGAACTGGGCGCCGAGCCTAGGGGGTGCCACAGGGCATCACAACTATGACATAGTGAATTAAGCAGAATGAAAGGCAAGACGTAGGAGGGTGCCAGATTTTGGCCTGGCTCAGGGTGCCCTTGAAATTTGAAAGAGCAAAGCCAGCCCCTGCTTCTAATGTTCTTAAAGACACTCATGTAGGGGAATGGCTACTTGTTTCCCCCAGAACCTAGAACCAGCCAGGAATCATGCAAATGCACATTTCTCTAATGCTTGTTGATGTCTCCGGTGCTGCTCCTTTCCCTCAGCCAACATGTAGGGGGGCCAATCCCTCCCAACAACTGCCCCAGGGGCAAAAAGATGCTTCGCCTTCTCTTCCTCTCCAAAGTGAAAATGGAGGAAGAGCACCAACCACTCCCCCACCCCCACCCCCTATTTTTTGTGGGTAGAATTTGTACACAGTAGATGCACCAGGGCCTGCATCAACAGTATAAAAGTATAAAAAGTATAAAACTGTACTAAAAACTTTTTCTAATACCTTGGAATTGGCTATATTTATTCAGTTTCAGAAGAAAGAAGTACAGTCAATCCAAACATTGTAAGACCTGAGCATGGAAATCAAACCTTAGAAATGAAGCCACAATGCAGTTCTCAAGGTCCTCGCCCAGATGCTTCCTTTGAGAAGGAGAAATAAGCAAGTCAGTTTTATCGTGCTTAGATCTGACTTTATAGAATTGCTCAGGGAACAAAGGCAGGGTAGTGAAAAGGCTTCAGGGCACAATGGAAGCCTGAATTCTGAAAACCTCCATCCCAAGATTCAAAAGGTATAGGAGTATTGGGTGGAATACAGCATCAAGCTAATGCAATTGTTCTGCCAGTGCAAGCATTTCCGCTTGCCAGGTGGAAAAATCTCTGCTCTGCTCCCCTGCCCCATGATGCTCTGGAGGTTCTCCTGACCCTCCCAAGCAGATTTGGGGAAGAGGAAAGCCCCATACAGTAGTACCTCGGGTTACATATGCTTCAGGTTACAGACTCCGCTAACCCAGAAATAGTTCCTCGGGTTAAGAACTTTGCTTCAGGATGAGAACAGAAATCATGCTCTGGCAGTGCGGCGGCAGCGGGAGGCCCCATTAGCTAAAGTGGTGCTTCAGGTTAAGAACAGTTTCAGGTTAAGAATGGACCTCTGGAACAAATTAAGTACTTAACCCGAGGTACCACTGTACTAGCAGAACTTGTTGCATTGGCTTTCACTAGTACAACGTAGCTGAATCCGGCCCCATAGACCAAGGTTTAGAATCCAGGCCTTGACAACAGCAGCACATTAAGATCAACAAATCTACTATAGCATAAAGTTTCAAAGTCTGGCGTTCTCTTCATGAGATGCATGAGATGTTATTCTCAGTTGGCATACAGACACAGAGACCTATAGAGGAAAAATGCAAACAGGGGTTCAAGTAGCAATGAAGCACAAAAGCAGAGTCTTCAAAAAAATCAACTGAAGCTTAAACATATCCAAACAAGCATAGCAACTATTCACAACAGCAATAATTCATAACAAGCATCCTGTAATTGCCGTGGCGATTGCTGTGATTTTGCTTGTCCAAGACAGAAGATTCTCTCTTTCACACTTCTCTAATGGTGTTTTTGCACTAGGCAACTTTTCAGCTGAACGCCCCATAGAAGTGCCCTTACTATTGCAAGATTTGCATTTATTTTGTGTTAAGTTTTATTATTCAACTTGCAAAATTATTCTCGTCGCGATGCCTCGCCCGTTAGTATGCATTTTTTCCTCTATTCATGGCTGCACTTCCAGGTCACAGCTGCATGGGTTGCTAAGGCACCATCGCTGCAGGTTGAGAGACGAGCACAGCTTGCCTGGAACTTGTACACACTGCACTTTCCTTGTAGTGGCAGCTTGATGACATGCTCTCCTCCCCTATCAATTTTCTTTGCACAGAGATGAATTGCCCAGACACCCCCCTCTATGTCAACTTTAAAAAAAGAAATGGGTGTATAGCCTGCGGGAGAGTTGAGGGCCTGAGAGATAGGCATGGAGAACTGAACCTGGCTCCTGGGTGGCATACACCCCTGCTATATACAACGTCACAAACTGGTTTCCACATATATACTCCAGTTTAGCAATTGGTGTAAGAACCAGCTGTGTTGTTCAGATAGTCAGGTGTAGGAATGACTTTGTCTGAAAATATTGCTGCTAAGCTTATCCACATTTCTTTTAGTAGAGTACAGGGTCAGATTTAAGGTGCTGCTTTTGACCTTTAAAGCCCTTCATGGCCTAGGACCCTCGTACCTACGGGACCGCCTCTCCCGGTATGCCCCACGGAGAGCCTCAAGGTCCATAAATAGCAACACCCTAGTGGTCCCAGGCCCTAAGGAAGTTAGATTGGCTTCAACCAGAGCCAGGGCCTTTTCAACTCTGGCTCCGGCCTGGTGGAACGCTCTGCCTCATGAGACCAGGGCCCTGCAGGATCTGATTTCTTTCCGCAGGGCCTGTAAGACAGAGTTGTTCCGCCTGGCCTTTGGCTTGGAGCCAATTTGATTCCCTCCCTCTCTTTCTTTTTTCCTTTCCTTCTCCTCCTGTGATGAGGCTACATTTTAATATTTTAATGTTGTATTTTAATTTTGTTTTTAAGTTGTAATCATTCTACTTGTTTTTATTATTGCTCTGAGCCTGGCCTTGGCTGGGGAGGGCGGGGTATAAATTATTATTATTATTATTATTATTATTATTATTATTATACCTAAATCTCATGTTGTTCCTTGATCTAGACAAGAAGTGACTTCTTCTCTCTCTTTTTGTGTGTGTGCTAAAAATACAATCAATTATCACACATTATATTGATTATTATATACACCTACACATACATATTTCAGGTTTCCTAAATGACCAGTGCATAGGTAGATATGTACAACAGTGCATAAAAATACAGTAAAATATCAAGTACTAATAATCCACAGTCCACTATGTGAAGCTGTGGAGAGTCAGGTGCCTATTTTCATATCAATTCAGGTCATGCTGGAATTTGGGGGCAGAGGAGGGGAGGGGGAAAGATTAAGTCCAACTTCTTATCTGAATGGCACTAGCGAACTTGAACAACAATTGCATCAATGGAAAAACTGACATAAAAGCTGGAAGATGGGAAGAATGTTAAAAAAGCAACATAGTATCTCTTTATTGTATACGTAGCACAAAAGGAAAATACCAGACAACCACTGGCAGCAAACAAAAATGGAGAATTCCAGTTATGAGAACAAATGTTTAATTGTACAACAAAAATTGAATCACTGCTTTTAACTACATGTTATTTATATATCTATGAAATCGTATGTTGTTTTGCTTTTACCAGAAAAGCAAATCAAAATTGTTTTTTCAAAAAACTGTAACAATACTTATATAGTAACACTTCAAAAATTATGTTGCAGGAATACTTCAAGGGACACAATTATTTATACATACAGTATATATTTGTGTATCATTTTATATACAAATAGTCCAGCTTTTTTTGAAGAAAACCACCACCAATGCATGAGCAGTTTGGATACAAGCAGGTGAGGCAAAGTCATCTGAGCAAAGCTGAATTGGATTGAGAACTTGCCACTTTAATATGGATTCCTTCTCCATCCCTAGTCAGAGGTTAAAAATGGGTTCTTCCTGCCAAACATTTATATTTATATTTAAGCAGACGTACACCTGAGCTTTCTTACATTACATTGACATGCGCTTATTGGTGCAAGTCTATCAAATGTGTGTGAGAGACTCTTTGTTAACCAAGATAGCTTTGAATTTGGGGTGGCTTTCTTCATGTCCGTTTAACTCTATTACACTTAATTCTGACTAAGTCAGCCTTAATCCAGCGCTTACATCACAGAAAAGATCTACCTAATGGATTAACCCAGATTAAATGGTTCAAAATAACTAACACTGCTTTAAATTATTTTGGAAAATGTGTGGGAAGCCAAGACATTAAATAAAAGCAGAACCAGAAGCTAGAACTTTTGTTTTTTCCCCAACACAAAACAACCCTTACTATACATTTTCTGGTGTATTTATAGACATATATTATGGGAGAGCTAAAGAAAATAGCAGTAAAACTGCAATCGTTTACCCACTTAGCTGGGAGAATGCCCCATTGAACTCAATGTATAGGATTAGACTCTGAAAAAATCAAATGCTATGACAGTTCAAACCAGAGATGGAGAACCTAACACCCAAGGGCCAAATGGTTATCCAAGCCTCTCTATGTTGCTCTTCAGATTCTCCCAAGGCCACACACCCCTTACATGCTGGAGGTGTTTTATGCTGGTTAAAATAGATCTGTGAACTGTGATAATGCTTCTTGCTTACATGTATGGAGGACAGAGAGAGGCGTGTATTGATTAAAGATGAAATTTATTTATTTGCTCTACCCACTTTTGCCCATGGAAGTTTCCTCGGAGTGGAACGTAGGCCAGAGTCTGAGTTTCCGCACCACTGCCTTAAAGACGAACAACGTTATCTCCAGAGTCCAGTTCTCCAAACTACACTTCAGCAGGGTAAACTGCCCACGCACTGTAATTAGATGTACTTGTAAGTACAACTATTAATTAGCTAATTATTAAATTTATTACACTTCCTTTGCTGGCAGGTCTCAGGGTAGGTGACAACCATATAAAATTCAGAACCAAAACCAGTTAGAACAGAGTACAGTCACAGGAATATGATGGGTCCTGAAAACATTGACGTCAGGTGTTGAAGGCCAGGGCAAAAAAAGTGTGTCTTCTGCATACCTGCACTCTAGGTACCCGTCTGATTTTGGCTGGCAACTGATTCCAGAGAGCTGGAGCTGCAACCCTAAAAGCCTGGTTTCTAGTACAGGCTAAGGATACCTCTGGAATAGATTGTACTGAGGAGCACAGCTGCTGGGCAGGGATATAGGGGGAAAGTCAGTCCCTTAGATATCCTGGTCATGGGTTGTTTCAGGCTTTAAATGCTAAAAACAAAAGCTTGAATGGTGTGTGGGAGAATAATGGAGCCACTGAAGCTCCTTCAGCAGAGGTGTTATATAATTTTGACAAGGTGCCTCAGCTGCATTTGCACCAGCTGCAGTTTATGGGTTAAGCCCAAAGGAAGCCCCATATAGTGTGTGTTGCGGTAATCCAGTTTTGAGGTTACCCATACCAAGATCACAGTGGGCTAGCTATCTCAGTCCAGGAATGGCCATAGCTGACTTACCAATTGAAGCTGGTAAAAGGAACTTCTCCATCACCAAGCCTACCAGCACCTTAAATGACAAAGATGGATCCACATACACGTTCCTTCAGAGGGAGTGTTACCCCACCCAACGCTAACTCCCAAATGTAAGAACCACTCACCCACAGGCCTCTGCCTTGCCAGGGTTTAAATGTAAGTTTATTGGTCCTCATCCAGCCCACAGCTGAGGCTAGATACTGGTCCAGAGCATGCATGGGCACAAATTGAGATGTTTTTGGAGAAACAGAACTTTATGTCCCCAATGCTATGTAACAACTGTATGGAGCTGTTGAGAGCAGTCATTAGGAGGTTTGGAGCAAACTGTCCTCAAATAGTGCCCTGCAGCACCACATAACATAAATGCCAAAGGGCTGATGAGCAGTCCCTTGGTTGATTCTGGAACAAATGGCGCAGGTAGGCTTGCTGCGGCTAGTAAAGCAGTGTCTCTGGCCCCAATCTCACAGAGCCCAGGAGAATACCTGGGGCCACATGCTGGAAGGAGATGAGACGAGGCAAAAGTGGGCAGAGAAGCAATGTGACATTGAAACTAGGAAGGCTACGTTCCAGCCACATCAAGCCTGTCAAGCAATAAGCACTATCAAGAACACATTCTAGCAAGGCAAAAACAGTCAAGTGAGAGGTGATGTGACCTGGGGAGTCATGGATGGCCTCAGAAGAGCCTGAGCACCAGAAAGGGGAGTTTGAGGGGCTGCATCAGGCCCCAGGGACCTAAAGGATCCCCATTTCCAGGCTTATTATTTCAAAATGCTCGGGTGCGTTTGGAGACTCTCCTGAGTGGACTTCTGCTCCAAACATCTGTCCTACCGCACCACCGATTGCATTGGGGACGTTTGGATTTATGTTTAAGTCCTAAGATGCATCATTCTATGGTAAAGTTATGGGCGCCTCCGTTTCGATTTCAAAGCTGCCTCGTCTTATTTCCTCCGCAGAGTCCTCAAGCGCCACATTTCCAGATTGGCGTTTCCTGGCGAGCGCACGTGGCGCTCGGCGCTTTCAAAATGGTAGCTTTCCCGACAGAACACCCGTCGAGCAGCACTCTTCGCGATTCAAGCAGCAAGGCAGAGAAAAGCCCTTTCCCTCCTCGAGCCAGGCAGTTCCTCCTCCGCGGAAAAGCAAAGCCCGGGCTGGAGGCGGGCGAGAGGAAGGCCGAGCTCCTCTGCTCAGAGGCGGCTGGCGCGAAGAGGGAACCAACCTTCAGGACTCCAAGGCGGCCGGGCAGCTCCCCCCCCCTCTCCTCCCCCCAGGTTGGCCGCAGCACCGCATGGAGAGACGTGCCTGGAACGGCTACAGGGGACACGCAGGCGCGATCCTCGCTCGGGAGCTTCCCCGCTCTCTCCCCCCTCCCCCGCTTCCTCCCCGTTCGCTCTGTTTGTAGCAAAGCGCGGATACAGTGACTGGCAAGCCGAGGCCGCCCCCGCTTGCTCATGATACACCCAGGCGCCTCGGAGATGCTATGGGGGCCGGGGAGAAGAAGCCGCGGGCCTTGTCCCCTCAGAAAAGCGCCCGTCCAGGCAGCCGCAGCGGAGTCTCCTTCTTCCCCAGCCCTTCCTCCGCCTGAGGCGAATGAGCGCTCTCCTCGCCTTTCGCTCCTCCCGCTCAACCAAACCCTCGCAGGGCTCCAGTTCCCCGCCCCCCTCCTTTCGCTATTGCCGCAGTTCTAGTGTGTTTCCCCCCCACCCACCTCCTCCTTTTGGCAGGACACCCCCCCCCGCCCTCCTCACCACCCCCTCCCGCTCATTCCCACGTCCTCGCGCCGTCAAAGCGGCGCGCGCTATTGCGCATGGTGAAAGCGGCGGCGGCGGCGGCGAACACCTGAGAGAGGAGGGGTAGGGTGAGGGGGGAGAGAGGCGTTTCAAGAAGGGTAGGAGGGAAGGAGGAGAGCCAAGCTACCTTGACAGTGATTGGCAGCCCGGCCCCAGCCAATGGGTGCTGAGCTAGCGTTTTGGCAACGGGGGAGGGAGAGGCGAGTGGGAGCGTTTAGGCGGCGAGGGTAGGTTGCGCCTCGGACTGAGCGGAGCTCTAGTGGCTGCGGCTGCGTGAGTGAAAGGAGAGACCCTGCGAAAGGGGTGGCGGCGCTGCGAGAAGGAGACGACGACGACGACGAGGAAGGCGACGCGGCGGTGGAGGCGGAGGCGGAGGGGAAGGCACGGCGCGGATCCCGTGCAGCAGCGGCAGCAGGAGGAGTCGGAGCGGCAGCGGCAGCAGCACTTGGTCTTCTCCGGCGCCGTGTGGAGGGCTGCGTGGCTCTCTGTGTGTGTTTTCCTCCAGCCGCGCGCTTCATCTTCCGGCTTCGCTGCCCCCACCGCGCGCCTTTTAATTCCTCGCCGCCTTCGACGGCGTTTTCTTCTCTCCTCAGCCCCCACCCCCACCCTTCGGCTTCTTCCCTTCGGCCACTAATTCTAATAAAAGAGAGGCGTGATTGACATAAAGAGGGGGCAAGGAGAAAAATCCGGAGGAGGGAGGAGGAGCGGTGGAAGCAGCAGCAGCAGCACCGGGAAAAAGAGGAGCGAGCGAGCGAGCGAGCGAGCCCGCGAGAGCAGCAGGCGGAGCAAGGCGTCAAGTTGAACCGCAGCTGAGGCGACCGCCAGCCGGAGGGACGTCGTTTGCGCGGCCGCCTTTGGTGCTGCTGCAGCCGCTGCCGCCGCCGCCGCCGCCGCCTTCAGCTTGGTGTCTGGTGAGGGAGAAGCGAGTCGAGCCTCGGCTGCCTTCCTCCTCCTCCTCCTCCTCCTCCTCCAGGCGACGCTGGAAATGTCTGAACACAAGGCGCTGGATCCGAAGTTGTCGACGACGGAGAGGGTGGTGAAAGGTAAGCGGGGAGCCCGTGGCTTTGGGGCAGCCCGGGGTGGAGGGAAGCCCCTCTGAAGGGGGAGAGGGGGGGGTCGCGGGCGGAGGTCCCTGCCGGGCGGGAGATTCTCGTATTCACACACACCCACTCACCCACACGTCTCTGCGCTTTCGTGAGGGGAAAGAGAAAGGGAGGCTGGCTTGGCGCGGGCTGCCTGTCTCTTTAGCGGGGCTGCGGTTGCCAAATGGGCAAGGCGGGGCGGGGGAGGGAGGGAGGAAGGAGGGCGCGCGCGGGGAGGGGAGAAATAGGAAGCGAGTGCCCGGCGATGGGGATGGTGGAAGGGGCTGCCTATGCGGCTCGGCGCTATGGACTAGTAACGTAGGCGATTGCAGCGGGGGCGCAGCTTTCCTTTTCTTTGCATTAATCCCCCCCCCACACACACTGTAGATCTCGAGGTCTCAATTCTAATGGCACTCCTGCTCCTCCTCTCTCTCTCTTGCTATATTGCAGCAATTTCCCTCCCTCCTTTGGAGTGCTTGCACGGGGCTCGCGAGAGGCAAATCGTGGGGTGGGGGGGGGTGGAGAGACGGTTGGGGTGTGGAAGGAAAACCCTCGGCTTCCTCCTCCTCCTTTGCAGCTGGAAGAGCCGGAGAAGAGTGTGGGACACACACACAGCAGGTCCCCCCTCACTTTCTCTCCGCCGCCCCCACCTCTATTCCTTGGGGGCATTTCCACCTTCCCTCCGCCCACCTTGGTGTGGGTGGCCCTCTTGGAAGCCTCTTCTGCTGGCTCCCAGCGAGATCCCTCCCTGAAACGTATTTCAGCTCCCCCGCCTGTAGAAATATGCCTCTCCCTCTCTGTGTGTGTATCTTCAGGTTTTGACAGCTGGGTTTGTCTTGTCTTCTACCCCCCCCCCCCCCAATCTCCCGCACCCACCCCCTTGACACAGCTGTTTCCCTTTCCTTCCATTAACATACTGCTTGATGCAGATAACCTAGAGATAGCAGTTGATTGGTTGGGGTAGGGGGAGAAGGAAGGAAGGAAGGAAATGGTGGTGGTGGGTTCTTCCCTTTCTATTGGCTGTCCCTTTTGGCCCACTTCTCTGTCCTTCCCTTTGCAAGCGGAGAATTCCACCTGTATGTGTACAGCCATTTCCTCCTCCCCTTTGTCTTTTTCTTAGCCAATGCTGGTATGGTAACAGGCAAGCTTACTGCAGCAGGAATCTTTGAGCGATGCTATCCTCGCACTAGCGGGATCCATTCCTTTCATGGATGAGGATTGCAGATTGATTTGCCCAGGATCTTAACTATTGGGATTTAAGAAATGAGTGCAGGTGTGCTGCCAGGGCAATCCCTCTAGCAAAGCATTACGTTGTTTCCACCACCATTTTTGCTTCCCTTCCTGCGCTCTACACAAACCCTGCTAAATTGGCTTGGCTAGATGTGAAGTTATCTTGCAGACATATTTGGCTACTGTGTTCGTATTTCTCTAGGAATGTATGCATAACTTTATAGGTTTCAAAAACCCATGTATTTAATTTTTGAAATGCTATGTTCAAGACGCATGATTTTTTTTTAACATACATACACATATATATTAAAAATGAGCCATTGAAGAGAGTGTGTGAGTTTTCTCTCTTGCACACATGCATTCACATGCACACTGTGGAAAAGGCTAAATATGGTTGTGCAAAAGGTGCTAGTGTGTGTAATTTACCAATATTAGCCATGTTTATCCAGAAATCCACACAGATTTAGTTGCATTGACTGCCAATAAAATATGCATAGGATTGCCTTACATTCTGAACCTAAACTTGGAATATCATGTCCTAGTAATTTCACTGGGCTTCTTTTGTTACAAGTTAAATTGTACAGGATTGTCACCAAGGGTCCAATCCACTTCCCACTAAGATCAATAGCAGCATCCCTGTTGGCATTAATGAGGCAGGATTACATCCTTGAAGGCTGCAGTTCCTAAACACACCCATTGAAACTGGTGGCATTCATCCAAGGAAACATATATGCTACTGGGTTGTAAGAGTATGTTTAAGTGTGTAAGCATGTTTTTATAGGACAATGGCTTAAAATAATCAATTAAAATGCAAACCCTTCAAGCCTTTTTTAAGGAAAGCAGGATCTATTTATTGCTGATTTTGGTGTAAAATTCAAGAGGCCTGGAAATAACATTGTTTAAATGATCCCTATTTCAACATGTACGCGTTTACTTGCGAATCAGTGTAAATATTACCTAAAAACATTGATGTACAGTTGTTTTGTATTTTCATACTAATACTGAACTGAGTTCACCAAGGGCCTATCCTTACATATTGGTAGGCACCATACACACACAAGGCAGAGGTTTCAGTAGACTTGAGGGATCCCAAAGGTTTGCGGAAGTATTTTTTTTTCCTTAAGAAAAGCAACTATGAGGGGAAACCCCAGTGGAGCTGTGGGCACAGAATGTTAGCTGGTTGTGTGGGTGGGATGTGGAATGAAGTGTTCAGGGTGCCTAGAAGAGGTCATGGCTGGCTGGCTGGAAACCTGAGTAGGAGCAGTTCACACTGCAATATTTTGTTACAGTTCCCACTTGTAATCTTCTATACATTATTATATTACAATTCGAGTGAAGGAGAACATTTTGTACTATGCCACCTTAGGCTGTAATCCTGTATGCATTTATGTGGCAGTTAACTTGGTTAAACTTTGGGGTACATACTTCTGAGCAAACATTCTGAGGCTGCAGCCAGTATGCATACTTGCCTGAGAGCAATCCCATTTAACTTGATGGAACGTTTTGTGGTATCACAATAAGTAAATTTAACACCCTGTGCCTGTAACATGGTTGCAGCATTGCATATTAGTGCAGCAGATGCTGTATAAATCTTGGGAGTTGGAGGTGGAAGCAGAGACTTCTGAAGTGTTGTGGAGGATTCCCTGCAGCTCTAGAAGGAAATTTGAGTAGGAGTTATTGGTCAAAAAATTTGATTGAATTGATTTGTTATCTCTGAATATGGGCTGCACTCAGATTTGGCTTTCGGTCAATTTAAGTGCAAATGGTAAAATACTAAGGGTTGCAGTTATAATACACACTTAACTGAAGCAATCTCTTCTTAATTTGGTAGGGCTTGCTTCTGAGTAAGTATATACAGAATTGGCCTACAGTTGTAAATAAAGTAATATGGCAAGGCCTCTTGTATTTTTTTTCCAGATTAGGAAAAGTGAACTCTGAACAAAAGGAGGGCATTTTACATAAAGGTTCTTGTTTCATTGGGCTCCTCATGCCACATCAAGGTTTGCAATTCTGCCAATAATTTTTTCCTACAACAGAAATGCATTGAGTTTGCCATAATTCGTTAACCAGGCAAAGCTTTCTATCTATTTGGGCCGTGTAGATCCTATATTCCTGTAAAAATAATTCATGAAAACTTAGCCTGCATACTTCCTTGAGAGTAACATCCACTGAATTTGATGGGATTTACTGCTGAGTAAATGTTAGGATTTGGCTGAGTAGCACGGGATATGACTTGGCATAGATTAAGTAGTATTTCACATATTTGTTCAGCTGGTCTGATGGAGGTCATGATGACACATGTCAACATTTTACCAATAAGATATGAAATGATTTAACCAATGTTTATTTTATTAAGTGTTTGAAAATAATTTAAGTTTTTAAATATGGAACCTGGAGGAAATGGCTACTAAGGCTCAAAATGAATATAAAGCAGAACAGACCTCATTTTGTTAAATGGCGTTTTTCCTGCACTGATGCAAAAATGAAGATGATTGGAGAAAGAAAGAATTTGTTTGCCCAGTTGTAATATATTAGTAGTTCAATAGCCTCCAGATCTTGTTGGGCTGAAACTCCTCTCAGCTCCAGATGGCCAGCAGTCAGGGAAGATGGAAACAGTAGTCCAACAACATCTGGAGGACACCATGTTGCCTACCTATGTAATATAGTATGTAATATAGTAGCAATATATGTAACTGTTCAATTAGAATCCTGAATTCTCTACTTGGAAAATATTTTGTACAGCTTAATCCCATGCACATTTACTTAAAAGTAGGTCCCATTTTGTTCAGTGGTACTTGCAGCCAAGTTAGTGAACATCTGATCAATGCCTTTTCTCTCTCTTTGGAAATGTTGCAAATCTGGCTCTGAATACTTTCAAATATTTTAAAATTACACAACTTCTTGGTTATTTTGGTTACCCTCAGGCAAGTTTCTTCTTGTTTGGTTTTGTGATTCTTAGCTAAGAAATCTGGGCAAAAATCATATCTGGATTGAATATAAAATGGGTCAATGAAAAATTCTCGCAACACCTGGTTTTATATTAAGGACATTTATTTGGGAATAAAATTCATTTGTGAGCAATACATATCTTAGCTTTGATTCATTCTTTTGGCTGTCTCAGGAAAAAAACTGGCTAGGAATTTGCCTGACAGCAAAGAAAGAGAAGCAGGGAAGAGGTAACTGATGGGAGTTGGAGAGGGCCAAGGGTACTTAATTTATTGAAAGCAGCACATACGTTTTTCTTAGTTACATCCTGAGGTTAGGAATGGGGGTGCGGCAGGGAAAAGGATGGAACAAATTCTCTATTGGCTTTCAGAGCATTGCTGTTAAGCTTTGAGAAGCTCTGAACAGACAAGCTGATAGATGTTCATGATCTGAAGGAGTAGGGCCATAGCTCTACTTTGCCTGCATTTCCGGGTAGGACTGGGAAACCCCAGAGAGCGGCTGCCACAAATGTAAACAGTACTGAACTAGATGAACCAGTGGTCTGATTTGGCATGTTCCTATGCTCAGCAATCCCAAGTGAAATGGTGTCTCAGAAATGGCCGTTCTAGAATACACGCTTTAAGCAGGAAGCCAAAGAAGGCTGGTCTGGGGACATGCTGTTTCTTGTAAGGACATTTACATTACAACCAACACTTTGTACAAGAACAAAGGTGGCTTAAGTAATTTTTGAGGGGAAGACAATATTTAAAAAATGAAGAAGGCATCCTCAGAATCAGATTTGACGGAATCATTATTTTTCCGCCGCTTTTGAAATAATTCACCTTTCATTATGTGAGAGCCTTAAAACACACACACACACACGCACAGTCATAGCTGCAGTCACTCTTTCCCATAGAATTGGAAGGTGTTCCAAAGGTCATCTAGCCCAACCCCTTGCAATAGAGGAATCTGAACTAAAGCATCCCTGGCAGATGGCCTGTCCAACCTCACCACTTCCCAAGGGAGTCAAACAGCTCCTATTGTCAGAAAGTTCTTCCTGATGTTTAGTCTGAATCTCCTTTCTTGTAACTTGAAGCCATTGATTTGAGTCTTACCCTCCAGAGAGGAGAAAACAAGCTTGCTCCGTCCTCCATGTGAAAACCCATAAGATATTTGAAGATATTTGCATGCTTCTTTTCTTTACACTTCACACTCAAACTGTTCGCAGCACATTGCTCTAGTCACATTAATCTCCTTCGGATCTATCAGCAATTGGGATGAGGCAGTAGAGGGCATTACTCAGTACTGCTCTGCTGTGAGCTTGGAATTGGTGTTGGGTTGGGGAAGGCAAAGGTAAGACCCACTCCTTAAGACTCTTGGGCACCCGATAGCTAGCAGTTTAAGGGAGCTCAGTGGCATAGAGCACATGCTTTGTGGGGAAAAGGTCATAGATTCAATCCCTGGTGTCTCCATGTAGAGCAGGGACAGACTCCCTGTCTGAAACCTAGTGAATCCTCTGTTGGTTGGTGTAGGCAATGCAGAGGTGGATGGACATATTGTGTAACTTGGTAAAAAAACAACACCTTCCTATGTTTTCAATCCTCCTCCAGAGCTTTCTATGTATTTTGCCTTGGTCAGCCTTTCAAAACACTAATAGCTGTTCATAGGTTTGTGTGCCTGCGTGAATTCGGATGCTCTGGAAGCTGAAGGTTTTTGAGCTAATACGACTTTCCCCAAGGGTGTCTGTATTTGCATGTCATGGTAAGCCACGATTTACCATGGAAATCATGCCTCATTGGCTCCTCCCAACTGGCACATGGAGGAATGCCCAGGCTTGGCATTGTGCCCAATTCAGGGATTATGGCTTGTTTCACTTCAAGCAAATCATGAAGGTAAGCCAAGAAAAACCTCTTACCTTATGGAGTGAAACAAACCTCAGCCCCAGGTTTGGATGTAATCCAGGGAGTGTGGTTTGTTTCCCTTGCATGCTAGCAGCTGATGAGCAAAGTGGATGCGATTTGATTGTATGCGGTAATCCGTGGTGAAGGTGATAAAGGTGATATTGTGGAAATAGTCGTGCATGCCAAAGTGTAGTGGTGGCGGTGGAGCTTTCCCATAAAGACCGATGGCTTCATAATGCACACTGAAAGAATGAGAGTATGAAATAAAAAAACTTCAGAGAAGTGAGCTGTCCCTCCTGGGTTTCTGAGCACCACCATTCAAACTGCAAAGGTCTGTTGGGGTGCATGACTCATATAGCTATCGAGATTGCACTAATGGAATGGGCCTGGGAAGCATGTCACTATTTCATACAACTTTGTTCCAACTCTTATGTAATGAGTAGTTGGCAGATTAATATGTGTCACCGGGTGACTCATTATTAGGAGCCAACATATTATAGCAGCTGAAGCCCTTTATGAAGGAGATACCTGGCTTTCTGGGTGGTAGATCAAGAAGACCAGTTTATTCTGTACACTACAAAGAGAGCTGCCTGGCCCCTCACATCATAGTAAGATGCAAAGTTTATTTTAAGAAACTTTGTGCAGAACTGTATTGTTCTGCTACAATGTTTTGCATTTCCAAAGACATAGAAATGATTGTTCTAAGAGCACAGAAGAGTCATTTTGGGGACAAGTTTTAAATAACTGCTGGGTGTTGGATTCTCACCCTCCAACCACATACATGCTCACTTGGAACTTAATCCCAAAGATTTCAATGGGACTCCCTAATAAGTGTGCCTGTATTAATTGCCTGCTGCTGTTGGAATCCTGTGCAAGGGATTATCAGGGTTAAAATATTGCTCATTGTCTCAACAAAAGTGCAAGAAAGGACCAGTCAATAGAAAGCATGGAACAGGGAGTTGAGGATTTAAATCTGTTCCTCCATCGTCCTGAGAGACCTTTACAGTCACTGGTTCATCCGTGTGTGCAGTATCTTCTATAACTCCTACACTTATTTCTATTGGTATAATAACACACAAAGCTTTGACTGAATTGAAGTTACTGGGAAAACCAGGCTCCAGTGAGTTCATTCCCCCCGTCCGTCCCCCCCCCAACTAGCAGGTGAACTGCCTTTCTGTAGTGAAATTAGCATCTGTTCTAGAACCAAATAGCCTCGATCCTTTCTTTCACCATATTTCTTCAATAAAACTGATGCAAGTAATTTGCAGTCAAAGGAAAATCTCAAATGGAATGCTCAGTTATAGGGGGGGAGAAGAAGAAGAAGAAGAGGAAGAGTTTGGACTTGATATCCTGCCTTTCACTCTCCTTAAGGAGTCTCAAAGCAGCTTACAATCTCCTTTCCCTTCCTCCCCCACAACAAACACTCTGAGGTGAGTGGGGCTGAGAGACTTCAGAGAAGTGTGACTAGCCTAAGGTCTCCCAGCAGCTGCACGTGGAGGAGCGGGGAAGCGAACCCGGTTCACCAGATTACGAGTCTACCGCTCTTAACCACTACACCACGCTGGGAATGCATGTGCCCTAGAGCAAAGGTGGCTAACCAGTAATTTTTGTCTGTCATCACAAGACCCCACTGATTTTGGCAGTGGCGGCAGAAATAAATAAATTTGATATAGTACTGAGTGAATAAATTTCTCCAGTACCTTGAAAGAGATAGAACCCCCTACCTCACTCCCACCCTGGTGAAAGGGGTGATAGTACAGATCAGCTGAGGAGGGGGTGCTGCATTTGTTGGTGGCATTGAAGTGTGTGGTCAGCCATGCCCACTGCTGCTATGTAGCCTCTGCAGGATTGTCCAAGGATGAATGTAGCCCTTGGGACAAAAAAATGTTAGCCACTCCTGCCCTAGGGCAGTGTTTCCTAAACTTGGGTCTCCAGCTGCTTTTGGACTACAACTCCCATCATCCCTAGCTAGCAAAACCCAGTGGTCAGGGATGATGGGAACTGTAGTCCAAAAAAGCAGCTGGAGAACCAAGTTTGGGAAACACTGTCCTAGATAATGCATATGGAGTATTGCAAAGTTACTTTTTTAAAAAAAATGCATAGTGAAACAGATGACCCCCCCTAAAATGATGATAGTTGCTGTTATGAGCACTCACTAGGGCTGTGACTTTCAGACCTTAAGCCCTTGGGTAGCCCTTTTTGTATTGAGGTCTGCTGAGGAATTGCTATGTGCCTATAGCGTGTATGTCCTTGTGTGTCTTATCAGTGTGCACAAAGCACAAGCCAGTTGGGCCTCATTGTTGCCCTCTGAGAACTGATGTGGCAACCTAGCATTCTCTTGTGGCTGCAGGGGACTATTGCTAGTGTTGAGTAAGTTGTCTTCAAGGGAAGCTGGTATGTCCTTACTGGTTTTCTTATTGGGGAACTTCTGATAGATTTCCAAGGAACCCTCTTCCACTGTGCCTTCATTGAGCAAGGGGTTAAGAGTGCAAATACTTCCTCTCAGACTGTCTATTGTAGTGAGCTATATTGTCTTCATTCTGTTAACCACTGGGCAGTAGCTATAATAAATGAGTGTAATTCAGCAGCAAGTTAAGCATGTTGAAATCCTTTAAACTTTGGCATCAAAGCTGAGTACTTGTTTTAATACCCAAGTATAACCACATTTAATACCCACAGTGGGAGCTTAACAGGCATTTATTTATTTTTTGCAGTTGTTAGTTGCTTTGTTAAAAACAAATAAATATATGTCTCGGCATGACTTAACAAACAAAAACGCAAGTAGATAAAAATTGGTCAAAAGCTGATATTTTAAAAAAAACAAGCATATAATACAAACTCCTAAAATGTTCATTCCGCAATAGAGACTAACTTAACCATAAAAATGCCTTGGCCTTAACTCTGTGTGGATTTTCGGTTCATTTATCTTTAGCTGTTTCTATAGCACCTTTTCAATGCATGCAGTGATTTACAACTCTCTCCATTGTTTTTGCCTCAGTCCTTGATGGTAGCAGGACTCGACTTGAGAGACCGTGTCTGGCTATGTGTGCTTATGACAGAATAGGGATCTGTACTTGGGATTCTCACAGTAGCGATAGGCAGGCAGTCACCTATGCCACTAATGGCCCCAGTGCTTGTTTCTGCTTTTTGCTATAGCCTTTTGCAGAGAGTTGGTGCCCTGCATGCTCCCTTATACTTAGCTGAAGTACAAGCAGATATAGCTTATATATATTTGGAAGCCATCCCATAACATGATTTTCTGGGAAAGGGCAAATACTGTTTCTTCCAGCTGTACCAGGGAAGCCCAAACAGTTACTTGCCTTTAAAGGCTAATCTAGCATTTCAGTATCCTCATGAGTGATGGCTTCATGCCCAGGATGTAATGTCTAGCATGGATTCCCCTTGTGTACATGGAGTGTTTGATACCAGTGAGAAATATTAGAGGCTTGTTTTTTTTCCTAATTATCTGTTGTCCACAGGACTACAGCTGGTTCACCCCCTGACCATACAATTGCCAAGGCCAAGATGATGTCCAGAAAAAAGAGAGAAAAAGAATAATGCAGTCAAAAAAGAAAGGGTTGCTGCACTGTCACTATCCTCCATGTTAGCCAAATTGCACAACTTATATTATCAAAGCAAAGGCCGCTACTCTGCATGGAGTTCAGTGGGCTGCCGTGAAGTTACGAAGCTTTGATGGGTTCCTGGTAATACTGAAGCCACTGCAAATTTCATTTCAGTTCAGTGCCGTTTTTTACAGTTCATTTTTGAGAGCTGCAGTGCTTAAGAGCAGCTTTGCTTAACTTTTTTTTTAAAAAAAGAATGTTTATGCCATTTTGTACAAATGAACAATGGTAAGGGGGCACCATATTGGCTTAATGCCTGTTTTTGTGAGATGTTGGATTGAGGGAAGCTGAATTTAGATCAACAAGCATCTGTGTGTTTGCCTCCTGTAAAAAAAGGCATTTTTTTGGTTTTGTTTTGTTTTTTGCTTATTGCCAGTGAAGAAATACAGACGTGCTGTGCATAATAGTCTAATGCTGGATGGTTCTCTTGCCACTGCCAAGAGTCACAAGACAGCTTCTTATCTGATGATAAATAATATGCTTGCTAGAGTAGTGCACGATGATTTGGAGCAAAGACTGGATGCTGTGAGATAAGCTACAGTAACAAGGCTCTTAAACTCCATTAAACTGTAAAATTGAAGGTATTTCACTCTGTTCCTTTAAAGCAGAAAAGTAGGACTCTTGGTGAACAGTGTTTGTTGAACCAAAGTTGAGTGCAAAATTCACATTTTATTTGAACTGGGAGTGGGGATTTATGAAAAAATGTTAGTTGGCATAAGAAAGTGGCCCTTGTTGGTGATCATTTCAAAGGGAAGATTGATGCTCTTCTTATTAAGGAAAAATAGCCCTTTTTCTGAATAGTCTTGACTTTTTGTGAATGATATCGTCCTTTAGCCAAACCTATGCTTGTATGTTGTATGTGCCAGGGAACTGCCATCAGTGCCGGAGGGAGAGAGCAAAATCCAGAGAGATTCCAGAGAGCGTCCCGGGATTGGGAGAGGCAGCCCATCTTCTGGGGAAGAGAATCAGCGTAGCACCAGTGGAGAAGGGGGGCAGATGGGGGAAGCGGCAAGGCGGTCCCATGACTCCTTGCCGGGGACCAGCGGGGAGAGTAGGGGTCCTCTGCTGCCTACGCCCTCCTTTCGCGCAGAGAGAGTAGGAGGAGACTAGGCGTCAAAGAGCTTCTTTGCTGGAAGAAGTTTAAGAAATGCCCACTGACGGATTCTGCCAGCAGCGATTGAGACAGCCACGGGTGAGTGGCTGTCCAGACAGAAAAGGTTCACTCAGGCAACCCAGCCAGGTGTTTACACACGAGCAACCCCTAGAACCATTACAGTATGGATGCTGTTTATTATCTGCCTTACGCTCTTCTGGTGAAAGGCAGTATACAGATTTCTTAACAGAATAAATAAATTTGGCAGTATGGTGTTGTGACAGTTGCTACATGGTTTCACACTGGCTAGGATCCTTCTAGAAAGGAGTTGGAAGCCCTGGCTTTGTGGGGCAAGAGTGACTTGGAAGTATTTTTTAAAGATGTTTTAAGACTTTAAAATTTAAGAAAGATTTTTTACTAACAGTTTTAAAAGTACCAAAGAAAACCCCTCAATATATATTATATATAAAGGTGAGAAATGGGATTTGCTTAGGCAGCCAGCCTTTTGATGATAATAATAATAATAATAATAATAATAATAATAATAGAAGATAAATAATAAATAATAATAAATTACAGCTTTGTTTTTTCCCAAAAACTTATTTTTTCTTCCCACTTTATGGTTTACTGTAAAGTTTATTTCTTTTTTGTTACTCAATTGTTCACTTGATATTACAAAATCTCAGTAGAAACATATATATTTTTATCCTCTCCTCATCTTGTAGAGGAGACAAGGGAAGTCTGAGGTAAAATCAAAACCAACCAACCAACCAATCAACCAAAAGCACTAATCTGTTTGTACAACCCATCAGGATGTGCCTGAGTTCAAACCCATTATGTTCATAGCAGCCAGAAAGTTTTGCAAAATATCTGAAGGTATTTTAACTTTGGAACATGCTCTCTTTTTCTAATATGAAACATAGTCCACAAGTGGTCTACTCCATTTACCTGTTTTTCTCCCCCATCTGTCTCTTTTCTCCATCCCCTACAATGTTGGATAGGCAGTTGACCCATGGCAAACCTCAGACATACCTGGAATGTGGACTCAGTACCAGCTAACATATGAAGAGTCTGCTGGACTCATCTACTCAAAGAAAGGCTCACTCCAATATCCTGTTCTCGCATTGGCTAGCCACATGTGTATGGGAGGCCCATAAGCAGAACCTGAGCACAACAGCACTCTTCCAATTTCCAGCAACTGGTATTCAGAGACAAACTACTTCCGATAGTTGAGCAGATTTATTCTATAGCCAGGCTTCCGTGTTCCTAGCAAGGAATTTTTGCAAATAAATCTTGAGGAAAACTTTGCCCAGATACTTCATGCCTTTTGTGCAATTATCTCTATGACAATTACCCTTGTTCCATGGTGTTCTCTCCCCCCACTTTTTCTTTTTTACACCCTCTAATTAACACAGTACTGGGACTGGACTGTAGGAAAGGCCAGTCACACAGCTCATGCCAAGCATTACAAATGTGAACAGCAATGAGCTTCCTAGCTTGTTCCTGGTGCAGAATGCTTTGTAAGGCAGTTGTGCTCTGTTTCTGCTTTCTTTCTTCCTGTCTGAAGGGTATTTCTACATGCCAACAACATAAACACAGCTTTGCCCACTTCCTTATTGCACAACACACACACACAAACAGTGGTCAACTTGTACATCCAAACATGACATCTGGAAGTTTCACTGTTTATAAAGTACACAGCATCAGAGCCGTTGGTAATTACAGCTTAAGGATCAATTGAGCTGGTGTCAGATAAAGCAGTGGATTAGATCTTGCACTGAACTGGTTGTTTCTGAATTCCTCAAACTACTCATCCTGAACCAATCATATGTATACTTTGCTTGGAAGTTAAATCTCACTGTATTTAAGGCAGCTTGCTACCTAGCAAGTCTGTTTAACTGCACTTAAAATGTGCAATCTTGATCAGGATTGGGACGATAAAACATTTCAGGTTCTTGACTTCCTCCCCCCCCCCCAACACTCCCTCAGCTGCAGTACTTATAAGTGTGTTGGTAATGTTTCAATTCCTCTCTAGCAGTTTAGTCTTAGATTGTAAATTTGCTCTTAATAGTATTTTTATGTGAGTTCTAGACAGAGTTGCTCAAACATGGCAAAGTAAGCTTTGCAGCTGAAGGCGATGTTACTTATAAATCATGTTGAAGGGTATATTTATTGCTCTTTTGTATCCTTCAAGAAGCCTCATAAAGACAAATGAATGAAGCCACAGCTTGCAAAAGTGGTTGCCACTTCAAGGCAAAACTTAGCAGGCATGCTATTTTATGTGGTTGTATGAGCTCAGATTTCAAGAAGCGGCTTTGTTTTTTGTTTTGTTTTTTTACTTATGTCAGATGGCTCCTGCTTCTGAGACTGCCATTTGCTTCTTTTCCATAACGCAACCTGTGCTTTAGAAGCTGATAAAAGCATCTCATACTTGGACTGTAAATGCGAGCAGGGGGTGGACCTGTGTGCAGTTGGAACCATTGGAACTGTGTGTTTAAAACCTACAAAGTAGGGGTTTAGAACCAGAGGCTCCCAACCACTCCTTTAGAGGTCTAAAACACACTGTGGAAGAACTCGGTTTTATTCACCTTTCTGCCCAACATGTCTCCTTGACTCTGTGGAAGAAAGGGAGCTTGCAAACTCCATGGAGACTTCTGCTCATGGAAAGAAGTACTTATGCCTGGATAAAAAGGTGAAATGTGTGGCATACCAGCAATATTCTCGGGCTTCAGGTCCTTCATGATGACTACTTTCTTCTAGGAAAAAGTAGGCAAACCAGCCTTGTATAGCTTGTATTCTATAGTGGTTGCCCATGCTGGCTATATCCACAGAGGTTGGATTAGATGATCTCCGGGATCCCTTCCAATTCTACAGTTCTATGATTTTGGATTGTGCCCATGGCCTGGTGAAAGATGACACCATTAAGTATCAGTTAAAAGTTATTATGGCTGGTTGCATTTTTTTGGTGGTGGTGGGGTTTGCAGTGTTGTCTACAAAGAGCTAGTTGGGTGGTAACTGGTAATGATTTGTTTTGAAGCTATTTTGTTAATACTATCTCTCCTCCCCCCTTCCCCCCATGGTTTCATTTTATCTAAAATTATTATAGTCTTTTGATCTATTGAAGCTGACTGCAAAATTTCATGGGAGCAAAGCCACCGCTTTTGAAGAATGATGCTCCTTAATTGCTTTTTTATCACTTCTCTGAGCCATTTTGTTTACATTTGGGGCATGGCTGACTTTATCCCAGGGTAGGTCTGAAAATAGCCAGCTGGTATGACCTGAATTGAATAGCTAGCTAGGATCTGAGTGCACTGAGTTCACATGGTAAACTCGTTGTCTCCATGCGTTTTGTTTCTTGTAGGCTTCTCTTAATGATCTGCAGAGGTGTAACACGACAGCAAAAATAAACGCTATGACTGTGAATCTTGCTACTTCATATTGACACTTATGCTGCCACTTTTCACAGTCCTTGTTTACCCCAAAAGTTAATATTGCTGAAATAATAGCTTTAGTCAAACTCCTTCCACTTGCTATTTCGCATGTATTTTGAAACTGGCAGTAGAGCTTTGTAAACACCGAAGGTGTTGTTTCCTTGAACACTTCTCCACAAATTGGGAAACATTTAAATTGGGGATGGGACACCTGTGGCTCTCCAGATATACATGGACCCCCATCAATCCGAGCCAATGAGGTCAGGAACAGTGGTGCAAAAACATTTGAAGGACGACAGGCCAGCTTAAGTGACCCAACCCTGTTTGTGCTGGATGGTGTGAGTCTTTGATGTGGAATTGATGATTTATGACTTATCCCTCAATCAGGAGGATGGCAGCTCCATTGGGAAAAAAACCCTTGTGCTAGGTTCATTTAAACTGGTGCTTCTCAAGCTATCTGATGTGGTGATCCGACAGTTCAATTCCCCCCCCCCAACTGTGTCAGGGACCAGTACCATTTTTGGTCTCAACCTGGGCTGAGGTGGTGTCCCCTGGGGATGGGCAGCCAGTGGGTTGTAGACTGGCACTGGTCCACAGACCACCACTTTAGGTAGCACTGATGAACAACTGAGCTCCCATGTATAGCCAGGGTAACATTCAAATATGTTCTAGCTTCTTTTTCAGGCAAGGCATGTTGCTGTTGGCATAGCAACACTGCTGTTTGGAAGTCAACATGGCTATCTTATTATTTTGTTAAAGATTTTACAAGACTGCCAACATCAAGTCCCAGCTAACTTGTTTATACAAAGACCTGGGGTTAAGATGCCAAAAGCCAGCCACACAAATTATTGTTCTGATTTATAGCCTGGTTTATGTGACTTAGGAGACTGAGATGCCAATGCCCACTTTCAGTGATCCCGTATGTTATGTTGGGGCATAAAAACCTCTGAGACCTCTGAAAAATAATATGCATACAGCCTCACTTTTAAAAAAAGAAGGTGATAAGTCCCAAAACATCGAACTCATTCTGCAAATATCTGTCTTGTATAATGAAGGTTAGGAATATCCCCTCTAATTCTTTTAACTTAATATTTGTTTTAATGTCACCCCCTTTCATCTCTGCTCTCTTCTTCTGTGGACTTGCAAGCATCTCCTCTAGAACCCAGCCAGATAAACACTTCTCCCCTCACTTGCGTTTGCAGAATTAGTGGCCTAGAACAGAGAGCACCTGGGCTTTGGATGTTGCATGTTTCTGTCCAAATGTTACGTTATTTGAGCACTGTAAGGCTCAAATAGTGTGTTCCATGAGACTGAATCTGTGTCCCTTAGTGGCTGGATTTTGTTGTTGTTGTTGCTGTTGTTTAGTCATTTAGTCGTGTCCAACTCTTTGTGACCCCATGGACCAGAGCACGCCAGGCACTCCTGTCTTCCACTGCCTCCCGCAGCTTGGTCAAATTCATGTTCATAGCTTTGAGAACACTGTCCAACCATCTCGTCCTCTGTCGTCCCCTTCTCCTTGTGCCCTCCATCTTTCCCAACATCAGGGTCTTTTCCAGGGAGTCTTCTCTTCTCATGAGGTGGCCAAAGTATTGGAGCCTCAGCTTCATGATCTGTCCTTCCAGTGAGCACTCAGGGCTGATTTCCTTAAGAGTGGAGAGGTTTGATCTTCTTACAGTCCATGGGACTCTCAAAAGTCTCCTCCAGCACCATAATTCAAAAGCATCACTTCTTCGGCGATCAGCCTTCTTTATGGTCCAGCTCTCACTTCCATACATCATTACTGGGAAAACCGTGGCTGCATTAGTGAGGGTGCTTTTCGTTGAATTGATTTGTGTTCCAGACATTGGACAAATAAGTGAGCACCGGCAATTTTCCCTCCCAGTTTTGGTGGAATTCTCTGATATCCTTAGTTAAAAGTTTTTGTATGCAAATGCCATGGGGCCAGGATGGATCTGCCAGGTGTTTGCATTTTCCAGCTGATTATTGAATGGTAAAGGGTTGTTGGAAGGCTGTGGTTTAGGGATAAGCTGCTTAAGGTAGCACAGTCTGCCAGGGTAAACAGTTTTTGAAAGACATATACAGGATAATGGACCATGCTTTTTGATCACTAGTGGTGCAGTATGACCTAGGGAAGATGAAGGCCTTGTAGGTGTGCGCCTCTGTCCCTCCCTCAAGTTTGTCTGTGTTTCTGTTTGCAAAATGCAGCCTTTGGGTGTTGGTTCTGATTTCTGTTGTACAACTGTTGTATTGGAATGAAAAAGGATTCTTGAATTGCTAACTGCACATTTTGATAAGGTCATCTCTTGCAAGGTTATCAATATATGGTGTTTGTAAGATGGGAAGTCTGAAATGCACCAACTCAAAGATGGCAGGAATGATTCCATATCTTTCTTTCTTTTGCAGTTCATATGTATGAAAAGCTGGTTATACATCTGGATCTGGTGTTAATAACAAAAAATAGTTCTATGCTGTGCTGTCCGTGTTTGTTTATATGCAAATGGTATCCAAAAAATGGACATATAAAAGAAAAGTACTGAAGAAGCAAATAACCTTTTTCTGCCTCTGGTTAAAGTTGACATCTTGCAAAGCTTACTTTTCTCTCTCCCCCACTCCCACCATGCTGTGCAGCATTTTAATATGCCAGGGCAAAGGTATGCTGAAGAATTTGCAGGCTAAAATGCATCATTCTGTCCACACTGGCACATTTTTAATCTATAATGACTCTTACTAGCTTTAGCTTTCATCTTGTTTCCTTTGGTCTCCGCCACCTAAGGTTTCACTTAGTAATCCTGTGAGAATGTCTCTAAAGCTTGAGAATGACCTTTGAATTTGTTCCAATTACAGATAATTCTGAATCAAATATGGCTTGGCTGGATTAGCACATAGGCTACAAATACTGCAGCATGATGCTCAAGCCGGATGTAGGCTCTCACTATGATAAATGTAAACAATTTGTGAAAGCATTTTCACAATCATGAATGTGCCCACCTTACTGCTAGGATTAGAGGATTTAACTTTTCTGCAGATCACTCATATTTTTCTTCATTGGTAGATCCTTATTACTATTATCTCTGTTGCTCCAGTAGGATGCTGCAGTGGGTCAGTTCATGCAACACTTGTTATCAGTGCCTTTTCTTTTCAAAAAAAAATGTTTAGGGCTACTCTAGTTTTCCTACTCATATTGAAATACTGCCCCTCAATGAGGCCAAACTTAGATTCACAAAATGTTTAGGGGTATGTGTACCCCTGCGTCCCCCAGAAAAAAGAACTGCTTATCATCATTTGTCATTGACTATCTATTTGACCACAGGCAAATATCCCCCAAATGTCACTGCATATGGCAGCTTGCATTAATTTTTATTTTTGTGGCCTTTGTTTACAAGGGCAGCAATGTGGGCAATATTTAGCACTTCAGCAGTGGAGGGCAAAACTAGCAGCATAGCAAAGCTTCTCTTACTAGTCATTTGGTGTGATTGCAGGCATTAGCGGTCATCACATGGCAAAGGCCATTGACTAGTGAATAGAACAACTTTCTTCAACATGAGATGCTCCAGAAGCTTTTGAATACAGCTCCCATCAGCCCCAGTGGATAGGCATGATAGGTGATGTAGTCCAAAATATTTGCATTGCAGCAAGCTGAGGAAGAGTATCGGATTAGGACCAAGGAAGCTGGGTTCATAAGAACATAAGAAGAACCTGCTGCATCAGATGAATGACCCATCTAAGTCAAACTTCCTGGTCTCAAAGTGCTTGACCAGCTGCCTACAGGGAAACAAGCAAGCAGGACTTGAGGACAATCCTTCTCAGTTATGAGAAGCACATCAGATGATGTTAGGTCGTCCTTGCACTCTTGGCCCACCCAAGATGAGTTTAAGTAAAGCGCATAAACTACACTGAGGTCCTGGGGGCCAGGGAAGGGGGGAATAAAAAAGTAAGAAGATAATTTATTGCACCTGTGTGTGTGAAGTTAATATTCCCTCTCAATAACAGCTAATTTGTTTTTTGAAGGTAGCTTAAGCATCAAGCCTGTTGATCATTTTTTCTCATAAAATCAATGATTTAGACACATTTGAACATTATTTCATATTCTTTGACCAATCACAACCCTACACTTCTTTTACTGTTGTATTTGAATTGTATTTGGTGTTTTTAATTATTGTAAACCAGCCTTCCCGCAACATGGTGCTCGCCAAATGTTTTGGACTACAACTCCCATCAGCCCCAGTCAGTGTGGCAAGCAGTTAGGGTTGATGGGAGTTGTAGTCCAGAGCATCTGAATGGCACTGGGTTGGGGAAGGCTGTTGTAAACCATCCTGGGATCAATAAGATGAAGGGTGGTACAAAACTACACTCTGCAGCTCTACTCCTGACCATTGGGGGACACGTTGGCTGGGGATGATGGGAACTGAATAATATCTCAAGGGCCATATATTTCCCACCTCTTCCTTGGGGAGTTGCAAATGGTCCAGGATGGGGCTACAGTTGGTCCATAGCCTTACCCGGCTTGCAATAGGGAAGCACATCCTATATTCCATGCACTGTTCTTCTGCATCTGCGCACTATGCAGGCAAACTGACAGTGCTGTCTTTCAGGGAAGCATGTCTGCCATTATTAATAATAACTCTGTGTATGGCATAGGAAACATAAAATGATTAAGATACACTGATTAAATGCCAACCTTTTCTCTTCAGTATTTATAAGCTTCCAAAAGTAAAGGTACTCAGGGTTTTTAGGATCTCTGTCTTTAAAGGATTGGGTTTGCATTGTCAATTTGTAATAATAAAGACATATTTTTTTTTTTGTAGTTCTTGTGGAATGGTGTGTTGAAAGCCTTACACTTTCAGAGAGGCCAGTTTGGGTCTCGGCAATCCCCTGGATGCTTGTTTTAGGACTATTACGTGAGGTTTGAAATTGTGGATCATGTAAAAAAGAGGTGTCCCATATTACAAATCCTCTGACTCCTTAATGACCATGAACCACCATGGACCATAATTGCTGTAGTAGCCACATAAGCAGCTTTCTTAATTAATTGTCGTCATTTTCTTTTCTTCATCACTCTCTTTGGTTGGAGTTGCAAAGCAGGTATGTTGTTTTCATTTTGAAATGCAAAGGGACAAGCAAAGTTAATCTATCCCTGAAGAAAATTTGTACATTGGGGAATCCCTGAATCTAGCATTGTTATTTCCCTAAGGCTGTGAACCACAGGTGTAGCTGTCTCACTAGTAAACAGTATTTGCTGTTGATTGTATAGGGATTAGAAATAACATTTTCATTAGAGAGAACACAAGTTGCTCTGGCGTTAATTTCAGATTGGTCATATTATAGTACTTCATTGCTTTGACTGATTTCAGAAAAATGGATCACTTCAAATGAAGCAAACCAGTGTCAAAGCCTATGCAGTTTGTCAAATAGTTCCCATGGTTTGCTAGAAACTCTGGACCAATGTCCAGTGTTGTTTTAGTGTTCATAGAAACTTTCACCAGCAATGTACATTCCTTCTCCAATTCTGTAAGATACTTCTAAGATATCCTTCTGTTATACTAATAATCACAATAAAAAGGAAAAGTTGGTAATTAAATACTGAGACAATTCACAGAAAGGTAACAATGTTGGTCTTTTGCACCAAAAGCAATAGAGTCTTGTGGTAACATAAAGATCAACGATTTTTTTATTATGGCGTTAGCTTTCTTGGTCTAGAGTTGCATCTAATGATGTAGATGCTTGCCCACAACAACAAATCTGTTAGTCTTTTAAATTGCAACAAGATACTTTGTTTTGTAGAAGGCATCTAGCGATGGCTTGGTATGAATCTTCTCTTTTTACCATAACATGCCTGAATCACTCTTACATGCTGTACCTATGACAACATTTTGGTAAGATCTTAAGGGTGAAAGGTGGCTGCTGTTTGCTCTTAAAACTAATCATTGATGAGTCTCAAAGGAAAATTAAACTGGTTGCTCTGAGAGAGACTTCAGAAGGGGTTGTAAATGAGTACTTTCGAGTGATGCTGGATAAGATGGAACATTATATTTGTGCGATCCTAGCAAGAGACAGAAACTAGAACACTTCCAGTTTCCCCCAATAATGATTCAGTGGCAAGTAGGTTTTATTTTGTTCGAATCCATGGCAAAAGCTACAGCCATCTTTGTGATTTATGCCACAGGATTGGTTTGTATCATCAGTTTGTGGTTTGTCTCATCTTTCTCCCCATATCTGTTTGTGTTGCTTCAATCATTATTCACACCAGACTACACTGCATGTGTGCAAAACCTGTCTCTGGATTCAGACAGTATATGAAGTAAATCAAGAATGGGGGAACTTGTAAAGTAAAGGGACCTCTGACCATTAGGTCCAGTCGTGGTCGACTCTGGGGTTGCGGCGCTCATCTCGCTTTATTGGCCGAGGGAGCTGGTGTACAGCTTCTGGGTCATGTGACCAGCATGACTAAGCCACTTCTGGTGAACCAGAGCAGCGCACGGAAACGCCGTTTACCTTCCCGCTGGAGCGGTACCTATTTATCTACTTGCACTTTGACGTGCTTTTGAACTGCTAGGTTGGCAAGAGCAGGGGCCGAGCAATGGGAGCTCACCCCGTTGCGGGGATTCGAACTGCCAACCTTCTGATTGGCAAGTCCTAGGCTCTGTGGTTTAACCCACAGCGCCACCCGCGTCCCATGGGGGAACTCGTAGCCCTCCATAAATTGTGGGATTCCAACTCCCATTGGCTATGCTGGTGGGGACTGATGCAAGTTAGAAGTCCAACATCATCAGGAACAGGCTTCTCATCTTTAAAGTAAGCCATGCTTTATCAACTCTGGTCAATGAATATAAATGGAACAAATGACCTTGTAAGAGCCTTATGCTTCGGAAGAGTAACCTCGCATATGGAGCTGCTCTTACAGAATTGTGATTGCCACTTTCAAACTTTAGTGATTCAAAAGTTGGTCTTGTTCTACTATAGCTGAGATCAGGTATCTGGTACAGGTGGCTCATGTTACAAATTGTTTGGCTTTTTGCTTTGTAATTGTATTTCAGCTGCAGAATGTTTAATCTTACCCTAAGGCTGGTGGATAGAGTATGCATGTCTTGTGACGATTAGAGCAACATATAAACCTTATTGCACCAGCCTCATTCTTGTAATAGAGAGTTGGCAGCATCCATCTGGCACGAGGTAGTTGAGTTGAGCTACTTTAGGTGGCATTTCATTCTGAACAAAAAATAAAAAAATAGATCAGTTTTTGTTGCTTAATCAATGCCTTCTTTTTTTGATGCAGAGACTTAAACCCTCTGGAAATAAGTAATTTTCTGTGTAAAGGATGTATTGCTTCACCTAACTTATGGACTGCTCACTTGGCCAGCACCTGCAATGATAATCATGCCTCCTTGATACACATTAGTCTAATATGTACACACACACACACACACACACAGGGAGAGCGAGAGTGCAAATTGAGTTAACCAAGAGCTTTCTTGTTCCCAACTAACTGAGTACTCTCAGTTGCCTCTCTTCTGTTTGAATATGCGATCATGTAAACACCAGGCAGATTTTATGAGCATGCCATAAAAATGTAATGTGTAACGCAGCTTTGAAATACAGACTTAACTGAAGTTCACCATTTGCTCCAAGTGCAAAGAATGACATGGAAACTGAACAAAAGGATATGACTAATACTTGGGCTGTTTTAGGATTCCTTACTTGTGTGAACATGACAACTTGAATCAGGGTGATTTTCCTATAGAAATCTGCTGAATTCAGTTTATATTCATCTCATGGCTACTTAGCACCAGCTAGAAGACTTTATGTACAATCCTTTTCTACATTAACCATAATGTGGGAGGGGGGCACCCAGAAAGCCCAGCATTTGATATCACCCCTCCAGTAAACGTCAAGCCAGGAATACAGGAGATAACAGTGTATCATTGGAGATGTTTTCTTTACCCAGTGCATCCTGGGTGTGAGAAAATAGCTTTCCCACCCTCTTACTGGGTTCTCCATTTTCCCTTATGTGTATTTATCGGTTTTTTAAAAGGCAGTTAGACAGATTACAGTTTGGCTCCTAACATTTTTGAGAATTTGTGTACAGCTTGCAACATTGAAATCCATGCAGTGCAGAGATTATTGTATATGGTTGAAACGTGTTCCTTTGCACAGAACTTACTGCTAGTGCCATCATGAATTAACCCTTTAAGATAAAGTTACCTTGGAGTTTCTCCTGAGCAACACACTGCTAATTTTGGGTCATCTTTCGTGTTGCTGCCTTCCTTCCCATAGATCACCTGCTTACAATGGCCACTGATAATTCAATCCCTTTTCAAACGTACATAATTTTGACAACCCGCGATAGCTGAAAGCATGAACCATGCTGGGAATGCTTGGCCATGGTGCTGGTGCTGCCTCTGCACAGGCTGTTGCACTCTCACAAAGGCAGACTTGGTGGTAGTTCAAGTGTGATATTGTCAATCTGTCCTGCTTTTTTCCAATGTGATTGGTGTTCCTGCTTGCAAAGGGCGTGATAGGTCAGCCGTAAAATTATTCCCTCTGACTTGCTAGCTGCCTCTTATGCTTCCCAGAAATGGCACTGATCTACTTCCATCACTTAAATAGCCTTCTGTTGCCTTCTAGAATCGCATAGCTCTATGCTTTCCTTTGGTGAAGGCTTTTTTACATTCTCAAATGTTTCCCCCTGGCATTTCAGCAATCATATGTATTAGAACTAGATGCAAAGGTTGTTTTTTTTTTTAAAGTTACAGCAATACTGCATGGAGCTGAAAATTGTTTCTAACCTGGGATTTTTGCCATTACCACCACCTTCCTTACCCCCTATAACCAGTGCTATTTTTCTAGAAAGATAGGTGCTGGAATTCACCATGCACAGCTCCCTTGTTCTCTTCTAATGGCAATGGCACCCACCTTAGAGGTGCTGGAACTGAGTTCCGGCTGGAAAAAAAGCCCTGCTTATAACCAATGTTTGAATGCTCTGTACTGCTTTTCTGTATCTTGGCATTGCCTATCTGCTCATCTACCATTTTTTTGCAACAGGGTTTGGCAAGTGGTTTTGGAAGGTCTGGGAGCTAATCTTCACCCCTTTCTGGTTCACCTCTCTATCATTCTTGTTGTTGTTCAGTGGTGATGTGGCATACTTGTTAAGAGACTTGACTGATGTTACTCTAAAGGTAAAGAACCCCTGCATAGTTAAGTGCAGTCGAATTTGACTATGGGGTGCAGCGTTCATCTCCGCTTTAAGGCCAAGGGAACCAGCATTTGTCTGCAGACAGCTTTTCTGGGTCATGTGGCCAGCATGACTAAACCACTTCTGGTGCGTGGAACACTGTGACAATTGCCAGAACATACAGAAATGCCATTTAAGAGCAGCATTCTCCTTAACTCTCTGATTGTGTCTTTAGTTTACTGAGCTGGGTGCAGCTTAATTCAGGAGGGATGGGAAGAAATGCAACCTTGTATTTTTTCCTATTGCAAGGCCCACAGTCCCCCTGCTGCCACCCAGTTGTTCTGCAACACTCCTTCAGCTTCTTGTGCTGGTTATGGCACCTGAACCACAGACTGGCTGCTTGAGGTTGATAGCTGGCTCCAAAGGTACTGCTATCTTTAAAAACGCACACAAGAAACTTTGGAATTGGGATTTCTAACTTTGAACTGAAGGGCTTGCCTTCTGCTTAGTCTTCAAAGGGATTTGTTATCTGCACAATGTTTCTTCATTTATGTGCATGTAAAGCTTTTTGGTAAGAAGCCAGGGACTTGACTCTGCTAATACAATGCATCTACACATTTTGTCTTGGCTTAGTAGCCAGTCATTTATTTGTTGTTCTGCTCACCACTTCCACTGATTCCACTTCTCTCTCTTCTTCTGGCTCACTTGGAGAGCTTTGAAATGGGATGGATATATATATTTTTGCCTTTTGCACTGCTGTAACAGGACCTCTCCACTCACCCTCAATCATAACCCCTAGAATCTTCTCCCTCATGTTTATAAAAAGTGTTGGCTTCTCATGGACTATGCAATAAAATTTAGCATTATGTCTAACCTTAAGAACAAAGAGAAAGGAAATTTTGGTTCAAAAGCCTCCTCCTTCCTCTGCTCTAAAAAGCTTGATACAGTGGTGCCTCGCAAGACGAAATTAATCCGTTCCGCGAGGCTCTTTGTATAGCGGTTTTTTCGTCTTGCGAAGCAAGCCCATTGACAGCTTAGCGGAGTAGCGGTATTAGCAGTTTAGTGGCTTTTAGCGGATCACCTGATAAGCGGCTTATAAGCGGATCAGCTGATAAGCGGCTTAGGGCTTAGGAAAAGGGGGGGAGGGGAAAAAACCCCGCAGGAACTCGCAAGACATTTTCGTCTTGCGAAGCAAGCCCATAGGGAAATTCGTTTTGTGAAGCGCCTCCAAAACGGAAAACCCTTTCGTCTAGCGGGTTTTCCGTCTTGCGAGGTGTTCGTCTTGCGGGGCACCACTGTACTGCAATTTCCTAGGCCAGAAATTCTTCCAAAGGGCGGATATTTGAAATATGGCAAATCTAAAAGTGGTAAGGTGCACCAGAAGTGAGTTGGATTTTGTGGATGTCTCTAATTGTGAAAATAGTATCCTACCACAAATAACAGCTCCAAGTGTAATAACTAAATGCCTTCTTGCAGCGTTTGGATGTTTTGAGGTTCATCTGTGAATGAAAACTGGGGCATCTTAAAAAGCACCAAATACTATAGGGAATGACCTGAAATCTGTCCAAGGACAAATGTACACTTTCACTCATTTGAGACACAGTACACTGCTTTCTTTTTCTTTTGCACTTCTTGAATCACAGAGGAATTGAACCTCTGATCATTGCAGGGCTAGCTTTTTGCAACACTGCTTCTCAAATTTGTGTGCTTTAATTAGCATTCATGCCTGCTTCTGAACAGTATTTCATGCACAGAAAACAGAAACTGTAGTCCCATCTACATTATACATTTAAAGCAGTATCTAAACAGTCATCTTGGGAAGTGCAGTTTGCTAAAGGTGCTGAGAGTTGTTGGGAGACCCTTATTTCCCTCACAGAGCTACAGATCCCAGAGTGGCTTACCATTCAGTCTCTCTTCCAAGGAAGCTGTAGGAATTGTAGCTCTGTGAGGGGAATAGGGTCTCCTAGCACAGGCTTCCTCATACTCGGCCCTCCAGATGTTTTTGGCCTACAACTCCCATGAGCCCTAGCTAGCAGGACCAGTGGTCAGGGATGATGGGAACTGTAGTCTCAAAACATCTCAAGGGCCGAGTTTGAGGAAGCCTGTCACAGCAACTCTCAGTACCCTATGACTACAGCTCCCATCAACCGCAGTACCCTATGTACTTCCTATGATTCTTTGGGGGAAGCCATGGCTGTTTAAAGTGCTGTGATACTGCTGTGCATTTATAGTGCAGATGGGGCCTAAGAAAGAGAGTGGCTTGTCTTTGATGTCCCAAGAATCCATAGATGAACAGTGCCTCATTCACCCTACATGATAGGGCTCTTGATTTAACCCCCCCCCCCCCGAGCTTTTCATTCCAAACCAAACAAAGTGCCCTTTGTACCTTAAAAATAACTATAAGATGATACCCAAATTGTTCAATCAGCCTGAAGACCCATCTATTCCTGCGTCCTACTTATCACAGTGGCCAACCAGATGCCTTCTGGAAGTCCCCAAGTAGAATATGAAGACAACAGACCTGTTGGATTTTGCTATTCCTCAGGCAACGTGTTTTCAGTACCACCCTGCCTCTGAATATGGTGCTATCATGAATAATAGCTATTGATTTATTTTCTTCCTCCGTAATTTATACAGTACTCTTCTTGAAACCATCTGACACCACATTTTGTAGGAGCGAATTCCTTAAGGCCCATCTAGTCCAGCAATCTGTTCTGCAGTGGACAATCAGATGGTTGTGGGAAAGCCGGCCAGCATGACAGCCCCCACCCTCCACTTGGGATTCTCAGACAACACATACACAGAGGCATAACCTGTGTAACAGAGGTTGAACATGTCCATCCTGGCTGATAGCGTTGATAGCTTCATCCACAATGGATTTTTCTTATCCTCTTTTGAAGCTGTGGAGGTCATGGTTGTCACTGCACTTTGAGGTAGTGAATCTTAACTTTGTGCTGTGTGAAGAAGTACTTCCTTTTGTCTGTCCCAAATCTTCCAGTGCTCAGCTTCCTTGGATGATCCTGTGTTCCTGTATTATGACAGAGGAAGAAAAGCTTCCCAGGCTCAGGTATTATGAGAGAGTGAGTGTAGAGTGCTTTCTTTCATATGGTGGCACTGAACTCTAGTATAATGAAAGATGGAGAAATCAAAATTTTGTGACTATAATGATAGCTTCTTTAAACTGAATCTATGAGCTTCTGTCAAACACAATGGTCTGGTTCGTATTTAATGGCAAACTATCGCTTAGCATTATTTGTAGAAGCCTCTGGGCATATGTGGCTGCTGCCCTCTCCTCCTCTGGTGCTACTGCAACAGTGAGATTGGAAGTTTCCGCTTCCATTTTCAGCTAACCATGGTTTGCCTGAATCCAAACAAACTGTGGTTAAGTGTTGATTATGCTTAGGGAAACAATCTGACTTCAAACCACAGTTTATCTTCTTTTCCCTAAACCATGATGAGGAAATATTGGCCCTCCAATTGTTGCTGGATTCCAACCTCCCATCAACCACAATGGCCAGTAATGTGGGATGGTGGGAATTGTAGTCAGAAACACCTGGAGGCCACAACTTTCCCACCTTCCCCTTAACCATTCCTAACAGTAGTCAGAGTTCTCAGTTGGGATGAGATTAATGGTAGTGAAGGGGAGGAAGCAGGCTCACTTTCATAGCACAAAACTATGGTTTAGTGTCCCGTGTGAATGTGGACAATGAGTAAGTTTTTGTTTTCTCTAGAAAAGAATGAACCAGGGTCCAAATATGTGAGCTGAGCTCTAAAAACATAAATGGGACATAATACTAAATCAACAAACCACATTCTTGATTTCAATATGTTGATTATAATATACAGGTTCTGATTCTGTACATTGCCTGCCTGTAGGCATTTGAATGAAATATGAACTATCATCTTATAATGGAAATGCAGCTTTATCTTCACTCAGAATGACCTTCTCAGTGTCCTATTTTATATGGGTTGTAGAGGATGAGCTAGGACTACTGCGATTTCCTCCTGATTCGCTTTGCTCTGCTACCAGCACTCCATTCTACTTGTGCCAAATCTCATTGCTTCATATTAGAAAAAGCCTCAGTTCAGGTTTTAGGCTTGGCTAGTGCAGTTTATAAGCAAGGGAAATGAAGATGCAGTTAATAATGCATGCTGTGTTCCAGAGCGGATCTTGTTCTTGATGGGAAAGTGGCATAATGCATCCCTGTGTGTTGGATAATTTATTGTGCTTTTTTGAGGTGGGGGTGGGGAAGTGATGTGATTGAGTAGAGAAAATCCTCTTACTGACCTAGAAAAGTCATTTGGAGTGTACATTTTCAAAATAAATTGTTTGCGTGATTCTCGGATTGTGATCTGCTAGGATGCAGTTGCTGCTTAATATGGGAATTATTTTTGAACGTCTGCCTGTCTGGTTTTGCTTTTGAACACTTCCCATTTGCTATTCTGATGGCAACTATGGCTGTTTCAAAAGCTGATTGAGGGAAGAATGTAAGAGTTATTTTAAAATTATAAGTATATGGAGCACTTTGAATGAGACTTCGAGAGCCAAAGTAGTATAGTCATTAGAGCAGAGTGAGGAGACTCAGCATTGTAGAACTCCCAGTTCCCTTCAGCCCCAACCAGCATGGCCAGTGATCAGGGATGAGGGGATTTGTAGTGTGGCAACAATTGGAGGAGCATGGGAGCTCATCACTTAGCTAGAGTGTGGAACTACAATTTGGGGGAACTGAGGTTTGAATCAACATATACCCGTGAAGCTCACTGGGTGGCCTTGGTGTAAGGTTCAAGTGTCCAAGGTTCAAATCCCCACTTAACCATGAAGCTCTCTGGGTGACCATGGGCCAGTCACTTACTCTCAGCCTAACCTATCTCACAGGGTTGTCGTAAGGATAAAATGAGGGAGAAACCATGCACACTGACATAATCTCCTTTGAAGAAAGGTGAGATTTTTTATTCCATTTATGTTTGAAATGCGGAAGATAGGACATGGAGACATAGGACCTGCATTATTCTGTGCCCTGCTCTGGATGGAACAATCATAGAGTTGGAAGGGACCACAAGGATCATCTAGTCCAACTCCCTGCAATGGAGGAATCTCTCACCCAACTTGGGGCTTGAACCCACAACCCTGAGATTAAGAGTCTTATGCTCTACCAAGTGAGCTATGTCAACTCCCTGCAATGGAGGAATCTCTCACCCAACTTGGGACTTGAACCCACAACCCTGAGATTAAGAGTCTTATGTGAGCTATGTCATTGTACGGAGTCAGACCATTGATCCATCTAGCTCTACACTATGTAGCAGGGTTTCAGACAGGAGCTTTCCCTAGCTCTCTCTGGGAATACCTGGAGCTGCAACTTGGAGTTTCTACATGCAAAGCAGCTCTCCTGCCACTTATGGTAGATATGGTCCTTCCTCACTTTACAAATCCTTGTTGTTTGGTTTTTTAATTTTTAGTTTAAATTCACTTCCCAAAATGCCACTGGAAACTTAAGTCAGGAACAGTCATGGTGGAGCTTTCAGATTGTTGATGCAATGCAAAGGTCCCCTTCCTTTTCTGTTCTTTTCAGGCTGCTGCATTTTGTTATTTACAATATCCAAGCTTGGCTGGCTGTATCCCAAATTTCTTAGGCAGCAGGAAATGAACCTGAAAGGCACCTCGGGGCAAAAGTTGCCCATTCTCAACAGGAGAGAGGATCTGTTGTACATCCTGATAACATTTCCAAACAGGGTGTGTTGTTATAATGGGATGTCCTTGGGTCTCCTCAGCTTTATCTCTTTATTGATACACATTGCACATATTGCAGGGAGAACAAGAGTCACTGGGAACATTCTGTTATACTGAAGCCTAATTACAAAATGGAGCTGACTTCTAAGAAATTGGAAATCATATTCATGTCAGAACAGTCTCTCCACAGGGTTCACAGTTCCTTAGGTCATTCTAATCTACAACTCTTACTCCTCAACTCTTTGTTTCCCTCCCCAAACCTCTAATATGCACTGAAATATAAATGGTGGCCCTCTCAGGGAGACCGCTCAATAATCTTTTTTAAAATTGTGATTATCCATCATGTACTGGTGTAATGTACTGGGGACGCAGGTGGCGCTGTGGGTTAAAGCCTCAGCGCCTAGGGCTTGCCGATCGAAAGGTCGGCGGTTCAAATCCCTGCGGCGGGGTGCGCTCCCACTGCTCCGTCCCAGTGCCTGCCAACCTAGCAGTTCGAAAGCACCTCCGGGTGCAAGTAGATAAATAGGGACCGCTTACCAGCGGGAAGGTAAACGGCGTTTCCGTGTGCGGCTCTGGCTCTGGCTCTGGCCAGAGCAGCGATGTCACGCTGGCCACGTGCCCCGGAAGTGTCTCTGGACAGCGCTGGCCCCTGGCCTCTTAAGTGAGATGGGCGCACAACCCCAGAGTCTGTCAAGACTGGCCCGTACGGGCAGGGGTACCTTTACCTTTACCTTTACTGGTGTAATAAAGTACAAGAACATGCAGACCCATATGCACAATTAGGAACACACTGGAAGGTTGGGTGGATTAAAATGTATGTTCCACTTGGCTGTACGCAGAGATACATCTCATTTCTTTTTTTACTCTTTTATTTCTACTCATTGTTCTTGCTGTTGGTGATGGTTTTTTCTTCTCTTTTGATATAATCAACAAAATTTATTAATGTATTTTATGGTATGCTAATACGCTTTCTTTCTTTTTCTTATTCGGTTTAATATATTGTCAATATAGTTCAATGCTATATTTACTACTAGGGATGCGGGTGGCGCTGTGGGTTAAACCACAGAGCCTAGGACTTGCCGATCAGAAGGTTGGCGGTTCGAATCCCCGTGACGGGGGGAGCTCCCGTTGCTCGGTCCCTGCTCCTGCCAACCTAGCAGTTCAAAAACACATCAAAGTGCAAGTAGATAAATAGGTACCGCTCCGGCGGGAAGGTAAACGGTGTTTCCGTGCGCTGCTCTGGTTCGCCAGAAGCAGCTTAGTCATGCTGGCCACATGACCCAGAAGCTGTACGCCGGCTCCCTCGGCCAATAAAGCGAGATGAGTGCTGCAGCCCCAGAGTCTCTCACGACTGGACCTAATGGTCAGGGGTCCCTTTACCTTTACCTTTATATTTACTACTAGTACAAAGTAGTAGTAGACCTCTGTGCATGGAAGGGCTTCTGATCCAGTGCAGACATCCACTGATGGGGTGGCAATTTTACGATTATTCATCCTATTCTGGAAAGTTCCTCAACTTTCTGGATCTGATTTTTGGGGTTGCAGGGTGTTGGAACTCCAGGACAGAGCAGGAATCAGCAAAATTTTTGCCTCCCTTCATCCTGTTAGAAGAGGCCTCTGTTAGGCCATGTTGGCTATGAGTCCTTGTTTGAACTATGGAAAGGCATCATACAAATAAAATTATCCATTTATGTAGATCAACACCTTTTCAATGACTGCAAGAGCACAGATTGGATTCTGCCCATAATATTGGAGCCCTATATATAGAATGTGCCTATGACTTCTTCCACGCTTTTCAATGTGTGATCTCACCTGAGCTTCTTGTGATCAATTTTTGCACAAAATGATCCTTGGAAAGTGTAGAGCAACTTCTTCTAAAGGTACACCTTTTAAAAAAAAGCCACAAATGTTGGTACTTTCTCTTGGAAAGGTTTCAGATTCCTCTTCTGATATTGGCCAGGAACATTTTTTATTTTTATTTTTGCCCTTTCGTCGAACAGTTTCCTCCAGAGCTTCTTAGTTTTGCTTGTAAGTTGCGGTTGGAAGGATGGTTTTGTATTTGACGACTTCCTGGTTGCCTCCAGTTCTATTCCCCTAACTTCCTTTTGCTGTAGCCATGCAGATGCTGAACTTACCATGAAATGCAAACTTTGGTTAGAAAGGGGTATAGCCAGATGGCTGGGAGGTGTGAGTGCTAAGGAGTTCCCAGTTTGCATCCTGCCTGAACTCAAGTCACCTTAGGCAAATTATTATTCTGTCAGACAGTAATATAGGAAGCTTAATACTCGCCTGCCTTTTATAGGGCTGTTGGGAAGAAAACTGAGAGTGCATGTGGAGCGATCTGAACACTCTTGAGTAAATGCTAAGTGGTATTATTAGAGCTGAGTAATATATATTATGTGGCACTGGACACATGAAGCTGCTTTCTTTCTTTTAATGTTCATATTTGGTCAGCTGTAAATGTAAGACTCAAAACAGATAATGTGGTCTGCATTTCTATGCCAACCATTTGTAATCTACAGCTTCGATCAGACTTCAGAGGGCATATGATTATTATTATTTTCTTGAAGTCTCATTGTATTTGACTCACTTTTAACAATCTATAGTTGTGCCCTATTTAAATTGGGAGTGATGGTTTAGACCCATGGGTACAAAAACTAACTACCCAGTTGCTTGTTTAAAGTCACTTTTAATTGGGCTGGGAGGGCACTGGGTATTGCTAGGGAGGAGTCTACTTAGTCCCTTATTTTCAGGAAGTCTCCTTTCCTTGACTGGTAGAGATGGTCCATTCTCCTCAAGAACCCTGTTGGAGCCACAGCTGTGATTCACAATGGGAAACTGCTGGCTAGCACCAATACTTAGGATTGCACCATTGGGACTGGTTGGGAATAGATCAATATGTTTTCAGAATGTTTTGATTTTGCATGTGTCCTTTCAGTCCTGTTTCCACATTACTTTGTTTTTTTTTAAATAATAATCTGAACCAGGAATCATCTAAATATGCATTCTTACCACAAAATGCAACATTATATTATCTTAGTCCTAAATGTTTTTTATCCTAAAATACACATTTTAAAAGACATTTGTGGGTTCAAAAATAAAGTAACTTAGTAAATTTCAGACAAGTATGAAATCCCTGTTACATTCAAGTTTGCACATTGGTTCAAATGATGTACTTTTCACATAAAATTCAGAGAAATTGAATTATTATTATTATTATTATTATTATTATTATTATTATTATTATATTTATTTATATTGAGGGGCATGCATCCAGCACAGACAAATGCTTTGGAAATTTTTGCCATTGCTCACGCCACCTTAGCTTTGTAAGTGGCAGTTCTTAGTGGTGGTCATTTTTTAAAAATGAAAACTAGGAGTCTCAAATTTTAATAAACACTAGGATTCTCATGTTTGTAGATATTTAAAAAAAACTTTATGGAGGCACATATAGTCTGCAAATGGCTCCGTTCTCTTTATGGGCTATAGAGAAGTACAGAAGATCAGGCACACAGACACGCTCTGTCAAGGAAGGAAGATGATCGGCATGTGTTTCCTATGTTATAACAAGTTTGTTCCTTAGCTCAACTTGACAGATCAAAACTTTTTTTAAAAAGCAGATTTCCAACTTACTTGACTGTGCTTGAAGATTTTGCATTGTGAAATAATCTGCGTGATTACAGTTTATGCCTGTAGTCCTAGCATATTTTCCACTGGGTTGAAAATGGTGTGGATAGGCAGCAGCACATGGAATAAAACCATAAATAATACAACAAATCACAGCAAACAAAAATTACAGCATAAAAACAAAATAGACCTTGACAGCCTGGGCAAATAAATAAGCAAAAGGCTTATTTATTACAAGGTTGGGCTTGTATGGACTCAGAGCAGGGTCACTTAGACTAGTATCAATGCCAGATTAGTTCATGTTGATATTGTGGTCCTTGTTAGGACTTTATACATTAGAAAAACCCCACACAACCCAGCACTTTGAATTTTGCTCAGAAACAAAGTATTGTAGCTGTCCCAGATACTTATTTGCCCCATTCCTTTTTTGTCCTTCTATCCTAGCACAGGATTGACACAAAGGGTGTGCACATCTCTTATTTTGGGCATGCTAAGTTCTATAATAGACTGTATACCAAGATAATTATGTTTATTCCTTTTCACTTCTCCCCATAGTTACTGTGAAATGCTGATGTGCCTGTGTTGCTTGGCTTTGCACTTTGCCACCATCCTTCTTTTGAAATGAACTGATCTGGGCAAAAATGTAGACTTGCAGGTCACTATTGAGCCCTTTCCTTCCTCCTTCCTGGTTTTGTATGCTACTTACCTTGAAATCTTAAAAGAAGATGCAAACTTCTATCATTTCTCAGATGATCCAAGGAGATACTCTTGCAGTCTGAATTGTTTAACGAAACTTTGTTTCCTCATGTTTCAAAAACCAAAAAACAAACTAACAAACCCCTCTATATATATGCTTGCTTTCCTTTTGCTGGAAACTGCATCTGATACCTAATAGGACTCTGGGATTTCTGAGTGTTTTGATTTGTTTCAGGAATGCTAACTTCAAAGTCCGTGCATTGTGTTTCTCTGCACCAGGGGTAGCTAACCTTTGGCCTTCCAGGTGTTGGGCTACAGTTCCCATTAATTCCAGCCAACATGGCCAATGGTCAGAGATAAGAGCTGTAGCCCACAGCATGTGGAGAGCTATCTCTGTTCTACACATATGTCCTTGACAATATTTTCCTGGGTCAATGCAATCATTTTAATACATTGCAAAGGTTTGAAATGACGTCGCCATTGACTGTGTTAATAGATAATGCTAAGTCACAATATTTGTCTTGTTTAACTATCTGAGCTATGTACTGGTGCACCACAGAGTGGTTATCTTAGTATTTTGTCTGAACCATCACTCTTTGTTTGTTTTTCCAAACAAACCACCGTCTCAAGCCAAGCCTTGTTCTTAGAATCATCTTCGAATCATAGAACGTTTGCCCAACGTGAGGCTTGAACCCACAACTCTTAGAATAAGAGTCTCATGCTCTACCAACTGAGCTGTGCTTTCCCGATCACAGTTGGTTTGGAGGGAATGTACCCCAAGTGCTGGTTCAGACAGAATGCTAAGCCAACCAATTCATGGTTTGTTTCCCCTCTCAAGGGAGGAGCACAGCTGGAACACTTTGAACTGCATGCACCAGTACTTGGCCCCCAAGCACAGTATGGTTAAACAAACCATACTTTGTGGCTTAGCATTGCATCTGACCACAACCATTGTCAGAAATAGATGTTCAATGTGGGAAGGTGAATTGTGGGCCTCTCTATAAATCATATTGGATAATTGCCTGATTACATTTGCTTTTAAGCAAGGGAAAGGCAGTGAAACTGGCGAGTCACAGAGAGCATGCAGGGGCATGAAGTGAAGGAGGGAAGAAAAGGCACCTCAGCTAGCAGGTTGTTCCAAGTACAAGATTATACTACTAGTTCACTGTATAATATTGTAGCATGTACTCAAAGCTATTATACCGGCTGTTGGAGGAAGAAGAAAAAACGGCCCTTTTCTTGTGCAACTTAGTACTTAACAGTCTTTTAGTTCTTTTTTGGATTGATCAAAGCTATCAGAAGGAAAGCAGCAAATGAGAAATATGTTTCAAGTACAACTATTACAGACCAACCCGAGAAGGAGTTTTGGAGTGCTGTGTAGGTTTTGGAATATGTACCACATATTTTGAAGAGGAGCAGGTGGTAGTGACCAAATTGTTCTTGAGTGGAAAATAATGATTGTTGGATCTCAGAAATTAAACCACTCAGTATAAAATGAAATGTGTTACCTGGTATTCTAAACAAAGGCCGTTGATCTAAAAGCAGGCATCCCCAACCTGCGGCCCTCCAGATGTTTTGGCCTGCAACTCCCATGACCCCTAGCTAACAGGACCAGTGGTCAGGGATGATGGGAATTGTAGTCCCAAAACATCTGGAGGGCCAAAGGTTGGGGATGCCTGTACTGTCCCCTTACAAAGAGATTCACTGTTGTGGTTCAGAGAATATTGCTGGATTTGGGGGGCCTAGAGCAGGGTTGAGGATGCTGATGCTGGACTCCAGTTTCCATTGGTTTGAGGTAGCATGCCCACTGGCCAGGGATGATGGAAGTGGTTGCAACAACATCTGGAAGACCAAGCAGTAGCCAGCCCTACCCTAGAAAAGCCTTTGCCAAATAGGCAATAATACATTTATAAGGAGATTCTTACATGAGGGCACATTCAAACACCATATACTTGCTGCTCTTCCCTCCCACTGCACACATACATTCTGCTGCTGTCTCATTTCAAAAGGCTGAACTATATGCCCTTGCTATTGATGGCTGGTGGTATGGAAGGAAGGGGAAGCAACAGCAGGAGAAGCCAGAGCTAATGGAAAGTGCAGGAAGCTAATTCTAGTTTTGCCTCCCACCATCCTCCTCCCTGCTGAGTTTTGCAAGGGCAACACAAAGCCTAAAAAGGAAGAAATATGAGCTGGTTGTAAGCTGGCAAAAAGATGGGGAACTGACTTGAGGGCAGATTGAGGTTGGTGGGGCAATGCCCCAATCATTTCAGTAGACCAGCATCCACTGTTAATGGGCTTTTGACGAGTCACTTATGCAAATAGTTCTGTTACTTGGATATTGAAATGCTACACTACGGAATTGATGAGATTATAAAGTACTTCTGTAATGAAAATACTGTGTCTATGTTAGCATACTCAGTTAGATATTTTGATAGATATAACATATAACTTTTCTATATATTTTCTGTAGCTTAAATAGTTTGTGTTTTCTTAACAGTCAAAACAAAGCCATATAAACTTTGTCAGCCAGGAAAGTTTGGGCCTACTCAAAAGATGGCAATGGTCTCAAAATGGGGGGTGCTATGAGTTCCAGACATCTTTATTCTCTGTTAATCCAGGTCGCTGGGGGAGAGAACTGCTGGCTTTCTGTCTGCTGTGCTGCATTCCACTGCAGATGGAGAATGGTATTGTAGCTAGCAATGCAGCAGGCACCAGGTGTCACAGAAAGGACCAATACGGTGCCACCTGGTGTGTTTTTTAAATAAAAATGAAGCTGTTGCATCTGGCCTGGTAAACTCATTACCCAGGTTACAGATTGAGCTGCTTTTGGACTGTCTACTCTGCTTGATTGCCTGCCTGCCTGCCTCCAACCCATTGTGACTGACTGACATAGTAAACAGTTATGCCAAGAATGCATAGTGTACATGCCTGCAATTTCAGGATTGAGAAACAACCACGAAGCATGAAATTTGAGCCTGCAGGTACTGCAAAATGTACTGCAAGCCTGTAATTAGAATGTAGATAAAGATGGGCAAATGAAAGGTGGTTTCATCTCCATTCAGTTTTGTAAGAATTCCAGAAGTTTCCAAAATGGTTAAAGGATGGCTGAGTTTCCCCTATAGTACTTCTTAAATGCGTGGGACGCAGGTGGCGCTGTGGGTTAAAGCCTCAGCGCCTAGGGCTTGCCGATCGGAAGGTCGGCGGTTCGAATCCCTGCGGCGGGGTGCGCTCCCGCTGCTCGGTCCCAGCGCCTGCCAACCTAGCAGTTCGAAAGCACCTCCGGGTGCAAGTAGATAAATAGGGACCGCTTACCAGCGGGAAGGTAAACGGCGTTTCCGTGTGCGGCTCTGGCTCTGGCCAGAGCAGCGATGTCACGCTGGCCACGTGACCCGGAAGTGTCTCCGGACAGCGCTGGCCCCTGGCCTCTTAAGTGAGATGGGCGCACAACCCCAGAGTCTGTCAAGACTGGCCCGTACGGGCAGGGGTACCTTTACCTTTACCTTTACTTCTTAAATTGTGATAGGAAATAGTTAACAATCGGGACTTGGGGGAAAAGTTGGCATATGAAGTGCTCCTGTTCACGATTCTCCATTCCCTTTGCCCCTTCCTCCCAGTTTTTCATTTCTCTCTTCCTCCCCCCTGAACTTTCCATGTCCACAATGCATGCTTCGGCCTCATTGGACCATTTTGGTTCTCTTCCTCTCACCTCTACTCAGCATTTCCCCCTATAGGTTTCTTGGATTTGTACAAACCTTGGAGTTCTTCCAAGCCTGTTGATATCTTTCTCTTGTGCTTGAATAGCTACATAAGCAATGGCATTCAAAGCCTGAACATTAGAAACAGAGGATGTGGTGATAATGCATGTAGACAAAAACAAGAGCTTATTGCATCTTATAAAGGAGAGGGTCATGACTCGGTGCAAGAGCCCGTTTGAGTTCGTCAGCAAGCCTGTAAATAAAGACAATGGTGTGAATATAATCAACTTAAATGAAAGTCTTTCTTGCAGTTCCTTATACAAACTCTTACTACAGTGAAGCAAAAAAATAGAAAGCACTTCAATGGATTTGTAAGAAAAATATAATATCAAATTAATAGTATGCTCTTGGACTGAAAAGAGGTTAAATGCCATGTTTTCATCCAAGACCTGCTGCTTGCACATGTACTGCCCAACAATAAAATGTTGAGAAGAAAAGCAGAGATCAACTTTCAGTGACATTTAGCAGATGATACACAATTATCCAAGATCGTTTCATCCAGAGCAGGCTGTGAAGAGTTGCAGGAGGATCCCATAAAAGCTGGAATACATAAAAGTCTGTGCCAAATGTGAAATGGTGCAGTGCAATGCACACTGAAGTAATCTGTTTTATATCTGCAAATGCTTGGGTTCTTCATTGCCACAACTCTGCTTCACTTTTCTACAGGGGCACCTACTGATTTCAGCCATGTAAAGTTAGCCATCTTCAGTCAGATGAAATCCCTAACCATGGATCTTAATTATCTGGGTTTGTTGCTAGCAGTTATGAATGTGATCCAAAGAATTACTTTTGACGTGAGCAAACCTAGTGACCTGTCTGATTCCCACCCTCCGCCCCTTTAAACAATAGAACTCATTGTCTCTCACAGATTGTTTTGCCATAGGAGATGAGTACTGCTTGAGCAACATAAGCTGCAGACATCCTTGAACATCAGAATTAGTTTAAGAGGTTCTTTGGATTCTCCTGGCCGATATCTAAGGTCTGCTACCACAGACCATTGTGATGAGTGGTAAACAATGGCCTGCTTTGGACATTAAATTCCCAGTTTTCTAAACTATAGAGGACAGGAACTAGCAACAAAAACATGCACTCACTCCTCATGTTTCCTCTCTTCCTTAGTGCCCACATACCAGATTAATTAACCCATAGTTAGCTGTTACATTAAAACCAGGAACTGTAGCTTAATAGCATTTTGCTAACTAGGATATTAAACCTACTTCAATAAGTTTATCAAGCTGGGGTGTGAACATCTGAACTGGGTCACTAAGGCAAGGAACTATGGGTTAAACTGATTCTGTTTGGTGCCTCAGGTGCTGTGAGCAGAGAGATTTAGGAACAACCAAAATAGTTTGATTATGGACATGCTTAAAACTAATCATCACAAGACCATTGCTGTGTGATAGTATAGATAGTATTGAGAAGGAGAGGTGCTCAAGAAATGGATAAACCACTATTTCCTCACTCAGCCTTCCTCTGATCTTCCTTTTCCATGCCTGCTAAGGAAAAACAGCTGAGTGTTCCAGCATGGTGTTCTGTCCCTGTGGAAGTAGGTTGTGATTCCTTAAAACCATCTGCATTTGTTTTCTTCCCTCTCTTCTGAAACGGAATACACAATTACCAGCCAGAATGTTGCAGGCTTTTAGTAGTTTAATGTCCAGAAGATTAAAAAGATACTTTTAAAAGCATTGATTCATAATTCCCTTGGTATACAAACTCATTCCTTGCTCTCTTTGTCAGGGCGATTGTCCAATAATTTCGTTGATGCAAAATTAAATAAAAAAGAATTTGCTGGGATAAATTGTGAGAAGCTCAGCTAATTATGGCACTACTAAGAGTGTCTCTCCCGATGATTGAAGTGACTGGGCAGGGCGGGGGATACAAGGCAAGATGTTCCCGAAGGGATATAATGCTAGTAGAGCCACGGTGGTCTCACTTGGCTGACCAGGCACTGCAGTATACATCTTAGCCATTATTAGGGTGGTGCTGTAGAGCAGCAAGCACCAGGCCAACAATTTCTTCTACCTGCAAGCTGTGGCAAAGAGGTGAGGTACATGAACCCTGCTGGTATACATCCATTTGAGCAGTATCAGCTTTAAGCTTCTTTCTCATCGTACCTGTTATGTACTGAAGTTCTCACCCTGGGCCAGCAGGGGGATACTGTAGATAGTTATGCAAATGAAGGATCAAAAGTGACGTTCAGTGATTGGATAGTTTTAGAAAGTTGCTACAGTAACATTGTACTGGAGCTCTGTATAAGCAGGCTGACTGAGCCCTTCAGTTCAGTTCTGTTCTGGCCTCTGAATAAACAAGAGCTGTTTGAAGAATCGCTGTGTTGTCTGATATGTTCACCCACAGTTTAACAGTACCTATCCTTATATGGCAAGGTTGATGTCATAATAAAAGTAATGTTTTTAAAATGTTTGTCTTTCCTCTTGGTTAAGGGCTGGGAAGATACTGGAATAAACCCCAACTCATGAATAAAATAAAATAATATCCAATGCAAAATCCTTCTTGGAAAAATGTTGGCTACTTTGAGACCAGTTTCCATGTTTGAAAAGATACAGTAGCGTAGATGTGTTCAGGATTATACCTTAGCTATAACTGGAATAGCACAGCCATTTGTTCAGGACCCAATGCAAATTTTGGGGCAAACCCATGAAAACTAATGAAAGCCCTTGTTTGACTTTTCACCTTATTGGATCCCCTGCTGTAAATGAGTACTTGGAAGAATTTGCATGAAATTCTGTGAAGCGAAGACATTGTTTTGCATGGTGCAGGTTTGAATGCCCAGCATTAAAGCTAGGCCTTAAAAAACAAACAAATTTTACAACCTTGTGTTGCTTTGAAAAGGTATTTGGGTAGATAATCACAACTTTGAATTTGGTATCTTGGGAGTCTAAAAAGTGCTAACTGGCCAAAGCAAATGCAGTTCAGTTAGGGACGCAGGTGGCACTGTGGGTTAAACCACAGAGCCTAGGAGCCCCCATTGCTCGGTCCCAGCTCTTGCCAACCTAGCAGTTCGAAAGCATGTCAAAGTGGAAGTAGATAAATAGGTACCTCTCCAGCGGGAAGGTAAACGGCATTTCCGTGCGCTGCTCTGGTTTGCCAGAAGTGGCTTAGTCATGCTGGCCACATGACCCGGAAGCTGTACGCCGGCTCCCTCAGCCAATAAAGCGAGATGAGCGCCGCAACCCCAGAGTCGGTCACGACTGGACCTAATGGTCAGGGGTCCCTTTACCTTTACTTACTTTCCTCACAGGGGCTATTAAGACAGAGATAAATACTCCAGACAGAATAAGATTTGTTTTGCATTCATACCTACTTTAGATCTTTTTTTGAAGAGGGCTTGTCCAAATGCTGCTGCTTATGCCTTCCCTCGTTCATTGCTCCACATAATGCAAACTGGCTCCTCGGATGCAGAGAACAGCAGTTGGGGCCTTCAGACTGTTCTAGCCAATTCACAATGAGTTGCTTTTAAAGACCCATTTCTTACCAATGGACTTGAGACAAACCAAGACATGCATTTTTTAATCCCATTAGTTATCTATCATATATATGCCCCTTCAGATGATAGCATCCAATGTTGCGTGCATGTTTCATCTGCTGCATTTGTGTGCACATTTCGCCAGAGCAAAGTGGTGCAGCTAAACTGAATTCAGTTTGGTTTCCTGCTTCACTTCATCCCAAGTTCCTTAACTTGTTCCTGAGGTGCCTATTTTTAGCTCAAGCCACTACTCAAGTGAAGTTGCTTTGCTGGCAGCGCTTGGGGGATTCCTGAAGGTGACATCATCTAATCAACAACAAACCTGTCTCCAGCTGTCATTACAGTGTTGAGTTGAGGGTTCAGAAAAGGGGAAAGCCACCCCCATCTCATACAGAAGCCTGTTTATTCAGCAACAAAGACTAATTTGAAAATGTAACTATCTTAGCTTTCTGCTCACTTAATAATGTAGTCAGCACTTTAGCTATACATAAATTTGGGCAACAGATTTTTTTTTAAAAAAATACTTAGCTTCTTGGCTGATTTATACTGTTCCTTCTCCTTGTTCCTAAATCGGAGGAACCGTCTGCAAAATGGACTGCTGCTCTTAGACAGCAGGAAAAAGCTGCTAGAATGCTTATTGATAGCCTAGTGAGACAATTGTATTTCATATACATCATTTAATTATTTTGGGTGGGTGCGTAAACGAAAGCATTTTGGGGCTCAAATTATCATCATCTTAATTGAAATTAAAGGGGAACAAGACTCAGTCCAGCTATGAGTAAATTCAGGATTCTCTTTTGACTGCTAAAGCACTAGGCACATTTTACTTTGGCACATTGAAAAGGCAGCTAATTAAAAATCCAAATGACAGTCAATTCGTGTTTTGTTTTGTTTGTTTTTGAAAGCCATGTTGTAAGATCAAGCATTTCTGCTGTCTGTCCTCACCTACACCCAGAAAAAGGTCTGAAGCCCTTAGCTGAAAAATATACCAGGAGATTCTGAAGGCGCAAAAGATTCCAAACTCAGCTGCTGAAAAATGATACTGGGATACCATAGATAATATGTTCCTCCAGTGAGTAGTTTGAACCCTGTCACAGGTGACAGCTGACCTACTTACTAAAACCTTGTTAAAAGGATCTAGGCAGCCCTGGTGCCTTAAAGTAATATGGACACGCATGGCTGCAGTTGTTCTGTTCCAGAGTCTGCTCCTGCTTGCTCCCAGAACAACGGCTTGCTGTACAGTCGTCTGTATCTTTTGTATAATTGGCACTGCAGCCTTGTCAAAACAGCATCTTGGCAGTGTTTCAGTGGCGTTTAATAAGGGGAAGAGCAAAGTTCATAAGGACACACATACCCCTCCCTTTTTACTGTCTTCAGGTCTGTAATGAGAGAAGGGTTCACTGGTAGCTTAGCGAGAAGGCAGCAGCATCTAATACCCAGAATGGAATTTTATTTATGTGACTATTACCATTTAAAAGACGCTTAATGGATGGCAACTAACGCTGACGACATTTTAGAACTGTCGGCTCACAAATGACACACATTACTCTTATGCCACCAGTTCTGTTTTAAAGATTTGTTTTAAAAGCAAGGGTGAAACACTTCGCCTTGAGCATTTTTAAAAAAAGTTTCAGACCCATGTCCTGATCTTTCCGAAGTGACTTTTATTAATGGCCTGAATTCATGTTTTTAATTGCTTTTAAAAGAAGCTGCAGTCTCCTTTCTGAATGGATAGGGGCTGCAGCTGAAAGAAAAGTTTCCTCCAGGCTTTTAGTGTTTGTGCTTGATTGTCCTTTGATCAGCTGCATCTAGAAGAGAGAGTCAGTTCTCCTTTATTTCTTCCAGAAGGAAACACATTATGCGTCCTCATTAGTTAAGCAATATGACAAATGCCATTTTGTGTGGCATCAAAACAGAGGCATTGTGTAGAGAAGTCATGGCACATAATAGGATTGCTTTATTTACTTAGTCTGTATGCTATATGCTTTGCTCTGGACATTTAAAAGGGGGAATTAGGAGGCCAGCAAACTCAAGAAGAGATGGAGGTAGCATGTGCTAAGGATAGCTCTGTAGAGAACACATTGCATCATAGTTGTGCGACTGACAAAAGGAGAAAGCCCTGGGGAATTAGTTTATGCTTCATTTTATATCAAATACTTGATGTGGGATTCACAGAAGAACCTTTAACATTCCCTTTTCATTTCTGAATCCAAAGTAGATTTAATTAAAAAGAAAGCCTCCATAGATTATGGGTTTGCTAATGAATTTTAACTGAAATTCTCCATTCAATAGGAGTGTGCATGGGCTTGGTAGTTCCAAGTGGTATTGAGGACACCTGTGCCACTCTGTTGTGGATCATCTTGGTGAAACTTTAGAGAGGATCTATATCATTTAATTCCGAATGAATTTCAGGATTAGTTTCCGACAGCTGCCTAAAATTTAGGAAAGGACCATTAAAGGGAACACTAATACAATTCTCTGTAATATCTATTATGAATGAAATAATTTTACTGATCAAGGGCAAGCATAAAGAGGCCAGCAAACTTTTTTCTTCCTGCTTCTGAGACTGCAATCCTGTATTCAGGGATGTATCTGTGAGTAAGCCCCATTGAATTCAATAGGATTTACTTCTGAATAGACATTCATAGGATAGTGTTGTTAGTGCATATAAATCCTTCAAGAGCGATATAACACTGATAACTGTTGGGGATCTGGTGAAAGCGATGATGGTTCTTAATTTGCACAAAGCTTTTTTTTTTTTTAACTAACTGCCACTGCAGTTTTTATAATCACTTAATGTTAACATAATTTGCCTAATCAACTAATATGTTGTTTAAAGTTTGCCTTTCAGTGATTTAATCTAACCAGTTAATTGAGTTAAACATTGCAGCCTAAATTATTAAGTGTTTTGCAGATTACAGTAATAATAGCTAAGCAGTCAGTTAGACACTTCACCCTTCACCCTTCACACACTCCCTGACAACAACAAAAAATCAACAAAAGGCTTTTGGATATAGAATAATCCCTGGGGTGATGCTTGGGAATGAATAAGGTAGGTGGGCCACAAGACCATATCTGTCCTCCCAGTTGAATTCCTTTTGTCCCTGACCCACCCTTCCCTTTCCTGCATCCGTTTGTAACTATGCAACATTCCTCTATTGGCACATGCCCTTTTCTGCTCTGAAAGCAGAGGATTCCTCTTTGTCTGCAGTGAGAGGGTTGTCTGCTAACATCTTTAGCTGGGCAGAGGGGATTGGACTCTCCTCAGACAATTTGCTCATTGTGTTTTTCTGAGTAGGTAGCATAATGACACTGCTGGAAAGGAGCCCTGTTGATCTTGGCCAGAGCAGTACCTGCCTCCCAGGCTGAATTAAGTTATCTCTCAAGGATAAATTCAGAGATGCTCACTGATGCAAACTGAGCTCACAGGTAAGGTGCAGGAGGAGGGCTGATGGGCCAGATTCCATCTCATGGCTTCCTTCCCCACTGTCAGTCTTCTTAAAGGTAAAGGGACCCCTGACCATTAGGTCCAGTCGTGGCCGACTCTGGGGTTGCAGCGCTCATCTCGCTTTATTGGCTGAGGGAGCCGGCGTACAGCTTCCGGGTCATGTGGCCAGCATGACTAAGCTGCTTCTGGTGAACCAGAGCAGCACACGGAAATGCCGTTTACCTTCCCACCAGAGCGGTACCTATTTATCTGCTTGCACTTTGATGTGCTTTTGAACTGCTAGGTTGGCAAGAGCAGGGACTGAGCAACCGGAGCTCACCCCGTCGCGGGATTCGAACTGCCGACCTTCAGATCAGCAAGTCCTAGGCTCTGTGGCCACCTGCGTCCCATGTCATTCTCCTTAGCTACTATGTATTATGGCTTCTTGTGGCTCTCCAAATGTTGTTGGACTGCAACTCCCCTGATTTCTGAGCACTGATGGCATTCTGTTTTGGGCTGATGGGAGTTTGGATTCCAGCAACATCTGGAAGGCCACAGATGCCTGTCTGCTTCTGAAAATGCTATGTCTCACTTCTGCAAAGTGGGGGAGAATTTTTGAAAATGGTTTCTCCCATGGTAGCTGACCCCCTTGACTGGCAAAGCATTCAAAGGTCATGGCTCAAGGCAGCATGTAGCTTGTCTCCAAGTCACGTAGGAATGTGGAGCAGGACACTTCCTGCAGGATTGCCTCAATGCTCATGGCAAGCACTCCCAATTTGATAGTGGGTGGTTAGTCACCATGGCCTAGCTGTTTTGTTGCATGGTTGCATCCCTCCAATGTGGACTCTAGCACACATGGAAAGGAGCACGGCTAGCTTTTAGGGAAGCCCATCCCTGCACTTCCATGTGCTTCAATATTCTGTGGTATGTGAGTTTAAATGAAAGCAAGTTGAAGAAGAAGAGATTTTCCCCACCAGCATTTCAGTACTGAGTGTTTGGAATTGTTGCTAAACCACTGGATTGCTACATTTTATCATTACTATTTTAAACCTTTTTGGCTGCCACTAAAAACCATTTGAATAGCTTCTTGTAAATATTTTAAAGTACGCAACTCAAAGACACTTGCTTTCAGAGGTTAATAAAACCAGCTTCGCTTGTACTTACCCTTTTTAAATAGAGTACTTAATACTGAGAAACAAAGGTTGTTGTTTTTTAAAAAAATTGCATGTTCCTAACTTCATGGTGCATGCTTATAAGATCTGTAATCACAGTATGAGCTCCTTTTGTTTACTTCCTCTAGCTATTATCTCCACCCACTTCTTTCTCTGGCCCCGCCCACCACTGGCAAGTAGCCAGTGTCTGGTTGTCTGGAAGCAAATGTGGTCCCCAGGTTACCAAAAGTTCCCCTCCCTGGTCTATGGGTACACATAACTCCTGCTTTGTCATTGGACAAAGTGGCTTCAGTGGTATAGAAATACTTGTCCCAGCCTCATCTGGCACTGAACAGGGAAAGACTGGCCGCAGTAAGCTCCATATCAGCCCTACTGCATTACATTGTACACAAAGATGCCATCATAGTAACTATAGTTCAAGAAGGGTGCTGGGATTCATTGGCCTATGAGGATGAAAATACAGTTCCCAGGGTTCTTTGGGAAAATAAAATGCTGATAATGCATAGTGTGGATGTGATCTTTGATACCCTTTCAGCACTAGGTGGCTGCCACCTCTGATACAGTTTTGGTGCTGCAAGTTTATCTTCTGCCTTATTCTGCTGTCATTCTGGAATTGGTTTTTAAAAGGCTTTTTTAAAAACCTTATTGCTTCTTCATATTGTATACTGCCTTGTAAATATTTAGTTTGAAGGGCAGGATATAGTTTATATAAAAAAAGTTTGCTACACTATTCACAAATATTTAAGCATGCATAAATTAGCAGTGTTTGTTTTCATGAAAATGTTGTCTGGGAACACAGAAGCTATAGGGTGTGGAACAGCGGAATAAATACTTGTAGCTTCAGTGTAAACACCAGGGGTTTAAGCAGAAGTAAAGGGCATTTACCAAATGGGAAAAGGCAGAGTCTGTAGAAAACGTATCGCCAATCTTGTTGAAAGAAGAGAGTCAGAGGTATGCTGTAATATTTTTATTTATTGGCTGCATGTTAGTTCTTTTTCCTTGTAAAGAGTTCAGGCTGGTGTGTTCTTCTCCCCCTCTCCTTATCCTCACACCAACCCTGTGAGGTAGGTTAGGGTGAAGAAGAAGAGAAGAGTTTGGATTTGATATCCCGCTTTATCACTACCCAAAGGAGCCTCAAAGCGGCTAACATTCTCCTTTCCCTTCCTCCCCCACAACAAACACTCTGTGAGGTGAGTGGGGCTGAGAGACTTCAGAGAAGTGTGACTAGCCCAAGGTCACCCAGCAGCTGCATGTGGAGGAGCGGAGACACAAACCCGGTTCCCCAGATTACAAGTCTATCACTCTTAACCACTACACCACACTGGCTCTCACCACACTGGTGAGAGATAATGGGTGGTGTTAGGTCTCCTAGCAAGCTGAGGATGTTATGCTTGGCTCATCCTGGTTTAAGGCCAACATGGCCAAGGTAATGTGCTCTGGATATTTTGGACTATAGTTCCCATCTTCTGTCATAGGCCATGCTGTCTCAGGCTGATGGGAGATGCAATCCAAAACATCTGGATCACATTTGCCACCCCTGATCTGTAGCAGGGATAGTTGCCTCCAGTTTTAATGGTAACAAAAAATAGATGCCAATTGCAAATGCAATAGTAGGCATGCTTTGCAGCTTCAAGGCGTTTACCTTTCGTACTAAATAAAAACAAAGTAAACAGATGAAATCAGATACTCTAGGGCAAGTATGAGATGCCTATGACCCACCAGATGTTGCTGAAGTAAAAGTCTCATCAGCCCTAGCTCCTCTCCCCTGGGAGGCTTGCCTGGCACCTTCTTTACGTATCTTTAAAAGTAAAGGTAAAGGGACCCCTGACCATTAGGTCCAGTCGTGACCGACTCTGGGGTTGTGGCGCTCATCTCACTTTATTGGCTGAGGGAGGCGGCGTACAGCTTCCGGGTCATGTGGCCAGCATGACTAAGCCACTTCTGGTGAACCAGAGCAGCACACGGAAACGCCGTTTACCTTCCCACCGGTGCAGTACCTATTTATCTACTTGCACTTTGACGTGCTTTCAAACTGCTAGGTTGCCAGGAGCAGGGACCGAGTGACGGGAGCTCACCCCATTGCAGGGATTCAAACCGCCGACCTTCAGATCAGCAAATCCTAGGCTCTGTGGTTTAACCCACTGCACCACCCACGTCCCTACATATCTTTAGGTGCCAGGACAAATCCTTTCTCTATAAGCAGGGTTAATTAACATTTTGTGGTCTTTTAAGTGTGTTTGTGGGAGGGGGGTTATTGGTTTGTGTTCCTTTTACTATGTACAAATCACTTTGTATTTTTATGTTGTCAACTGCCCTTTGGATGAAGGGTGGTATACAAACTTAATAGAAACAAATAAATAGTTCAGTTCTAGAAGTGTAGCTCACTAATTGAGCTGGGCTGCGTGCTTTAATAACTAGACATCAGCTTGAACATTTCAGTGTGACTCTAATGGTGCCAAAATAGCACAGTCTCAAGGGATGGGGAAAAGAAAATGCAGCCAGTGTTGCAAGTGCCCTGATTTGAGTGATGTAGCTGCTAGCGTATATGTCATAATGGGCTCTGTACGCTTATAAGTTGTAGTTTTCCATGCCATGCAACATTATTCATTTTTATGTTTCAGTGTTCACAAAGCAGCCCCAGGTGGCTGGTCCCTAGGCTTAGGTGTGGGGGGGTGTCACTTGTTCAGAAGTGAACCTGGCCAATTCAGCCTTTTGAAGCTGTACAGTTATCCCCGCTTTTCATTCTTGGGTGAATGACATGAATTAGTCATAGTGCATTTAGAATGCCTTAAAACATTTAACATGGCACAATATAAAGAGATCACCAGAGTTTTGGGGGAACTAAACGGCCTCTTCTCCCCTCTCTCTTGTATCCACATGTACAATTAGCTGTCCTTCTAAGAGGGAAAACTGCATGTATTTGTACTGTGTCTTTGTAAAGCAATGGCATGCTCACTCCTTCTGATCCCCCATCCTAATTCACTATGCCTGGGGTCATTCCATGGTCACCTGACCTTTTGCCTGCCTTTGATTGCAGGAACCAATTTGGGAAAATTAGTTTGCCTATTTTTTATTTCATAGAATTGTAGAGAATTCTACATAGAATTCCGTCAGTGTTCCGTTGCCCAGAAGTGGTTTAGTCATGCTGGCCACATGACCCGGAAAACTGTCTGTGGCCAAACCCTAGCTCCCTCAGCCTGAAAAGTGAAATGAATGCTGCACGCTGTGGTCACCTTTGACTGGACTTAACCACCCAGGGGTTCTTTACCTTTACCTAGTTAAGATCAGCCACAGTTTAGGGTAATATGTTAGGGTAATATGTAAAATGTTGTTACTGGAAAATGAAGTCAAAGCTGCAAAACCCTTTTGGCTGTGCCAGAGGAGGAGGAGGGGAGAAACTTCTGACCCTGAGGCTTGCTGTGGCTTGTTCACATCTCATTAAATCGGTGGTAGCCAATGTAGTGCCATCCAGATGTTGTTTAAATACAGCATCCATCAGTCCCAGCCATCACGGCAAATGGTTGAGGGTGATGGGAAGTTGTAATCCAACAGCAGATGAAGGGCATCACATTGGCTACTCCTGCACTGAATTATAATTATGGTTACTATGCTTAAAGATGACTGTGGCATCCAAACATGGCCATTTCATATTCTTTTATCCTGTTATCAACTTCCCAATGAAGAAAGGATAGTTATTTAAACTGAAGTGACTGCATTTGATCCCCACAAATTCACACAATGTACTTTGCTCCTGGTAAAGGACCAAAGAGAGTGTTATTGATTAGGGCACACCTTCGTCAGTCAATACCTGAGCTATCTAGTAATGCCAAAGGGGGAGGGGATAAAAGCAAGGTGTGTTCTCTCTGCTTAATGCTGCAGTTGGCAAGAAGTTATTTTCTATCCTTCTTGATAAGCTAGAATTGGGGTGAATGCTGCTCTTTTAATATATCAGTACTAAATAAAACATGTTCCATGTTGCTTAGTTCAGATTTGTTCCTGCATAGGATGTTAATGTAGTACAGAGTTTTTGTACGAAAATGTGATCGGAACAGTTGGTACACCTTGTGCAGAAACCTTTAAAGCTAGTAAGTGCTTTCTGTCCAGACATATTTGGCTCATGATCTTTCACCTCCCCCACTTCTCCTCTGTTCTAGAATCTTGAAGATTAAGCAGTAAGTATTTTACAATTGCTCCTGCCAACCTAGCAGTTCGAAAGCACGTCAAAGTGCAAGTAGATAAATAAGTACCACTCTGGCGGGAAGGTAAACGGCATTTCCGTGCGATGCTCTGGTTTGCCAGAAGCAGTTTAGTCATGCTAGCCACATGACTTGGAAGCTGTATCCCGGCTCCCTTGGCCAATAAAGCGAGATGAGCGCCGCAACCCCAGAGTCGGCCACGACTGGACCTAATGGTCAGGGGTCCTTTTACCTTTATTTTAGCATTATGCACTTCTATCTTGTTTTCCCCCCCTTAAAGCCATGTTTTTCATTGGAAAAATGACTCCCCACAAAAAAACCTTAACTGAATGAATATTATGTGGCATGCTTAAAATTGTCCTTTCAATCTCAGCAGAGGTGTGAGCATGCATAAAAGCATTTTAAGCATCTCAACCTTGTCCAGTGGTGCAGTGGCTGCCTTGGTGCTCAGATCTGTAGCACAGTTTCACTTTGTTGCACCAAAGTCTTCTATGGGAGACAGAAACATCTAGGGGATAAGAGCAAGAGGGGCCAGTTAGAGCACTCCCATTAATTTAAACAATGTGGCTGAATCATCATATGGTAGGATGCACATGTCCAAATAACCCCTAAATATATACCAAATGTTGTTTAGCATTTGATCTCATGAATGCAATCTAGACCGAATCCTGTGCAGATGTACTTCAAATTAAATGTGAGGTCCCATCTACTCTGATGGGCTGCCCATCTGTTTTGCCTGCATCTCTACAATATTGTAACGGGAAATGGTTTTACTTTTTCAAAACAAATGCATTTAAATCTAAGCTGTTTGTTTTGATGTTGTAAACAATATGAGAAGGGATTAGGAGTCCAGCTGCATGACAAGTTTACAGAATTTGCACGCCAGTCTGTCCTGCCCCTGTCGATGGAACCTTATTTTTTTCTAACTAAAACTTTATAAAGTTCCATGTTACATGTGTTTGTAAGAAGCTCCTGGGCCACTCAGGGACAGATTATCCAAGGGAAATAGATTATCCAGGCGTGTTCTTCCATCATTTCCAGACAGCCCCATATCTCCTGATAAAGCTACTGGCTTGATTTAATAAAAGCTGTAACAGTGACAACAGAGACAGCAGCAACTGTTGTAGTAGATAATAATGATAATGATATTTTAAGGTGATATCTGAATAAAAAATGCAATGGTGCCAAAATATGTGCTTTTGGGGGGTGTGGGTGATTTGTAAGATATTGTGTTTGAGAGATAGAGAGCACACACTCCTGAGATATGCTTATGACCTCACTGGGCTCGATAAGCTATTTTGTTAGTATCCTGACCGCAGATGTTTGGCTAATGTAAGCCTGTTTTCTGTAAGCTTTGTTAAGTCCCCAAAATAATGGTTGGGTCTTGAACCTTTTGATATGTTCTAGAACCACCCTTGGAGCTCTAAACTTTTCCGTTGCTGATCTTGCTCACATCTTCTGCATTGTGTGCTACAGCGTCTCCTAGGTTTGCTACAACCAACACTTTGCTCATTATCCCCCTTATGGCAGTGCTTTAATTTTTCACATGTGCACGGGCAGGTGCCGTAATAGATGCTACCCCCATGTTTTTCTACAGCTGGCAATGTGCACAGCAGCTCTGTTGTGCAAAATATTAATTATCAAAGACTGCTTCTTCTCTCTTAACTCATACGTAGTTTCATCTTGTGCATGGTATCCTTACAACCAAATACAATGATCAAAGACTGGAAGCTAGTGTGCAATGCCATAGGTTGTTAGTTTGTATGTGTTCTTGAAAAGGAGGAGACAAAACCAAAGGACTTCCCATCACTCACGTTGTGCATTATAGGGGAAAAGAGTATCAAGTTAGGACAATTAACAGATTGGATACTGGCTAAAATATGACAACGCTATAAGGGAGTGCAGAGGTTAAAAATGCCTGCGGGTGTGTCATATTTTAATGAGTGTTGTCTGTAGTATCTGTTCATAACTGCCGGTTTCTAATACAGTTGGAGAATTGGGAGCCTTTAAAAATTGCAGTTCATAAACAGCAGAAGGTAATGACATTCATATAGCAAATAAAATGGCTGAGACATTGACAGATTGTGGCTGAGAAGTAGTGATTTATTTATTTGATATCAATACAAACAATTATTTGCCACCCCTTCTAGCACTCACATACCACTTGGGGCAGCTAACAATTAAAATCAACTATAAAATACAAATATGTTCTATAAATATAGTATAAAAAAATGGAAATAATATAATAAAATCAGAGACAGGTGCAGCACATAAAACAAAGATGTGGGAATGGGGGGGGGGGGAATTACCTATCTGAAGAAGCCAGCCTAAATACAAAGGTTTTTGCATAACATGTTAGGAAAAAGGTTTTGAGAGTCTGTAACTCAGCAGGTGGAGAACATGTGACACTGCAGATGTTGTTCAGTTACACCTCACACCATCTATAACCATTGGTCATGCTGGCTGGGACTGCAGTATCTGAGTCCAACAATATCTGGAGTGCCACAGGCTTCCTGTTCCTCCTCCAGTAATTATTTTTATTTTTAATTGAACTGGATAAAATTGGTGGAGATTTACAGGATTGTGTGGGGAAACTGTATGGAGCAAAGGCCTTTGTGGTAGATCCTGATAAAGAGGTGGTGGGGAATTCACCTGCCAGGACTTCAGAAACTATAACGTTCAGATATATGGATATTCTGCAGAAGCAGGGGAAGGTTCTGTGGATGACTCATTTTGGTGACTAATTAAATAAAGCTGTAATGTGTTCCTATGGGCTTGAACTCGAGTGCTCGAAAGGGGGTGGGGAATGAAATGTGCATAACGAGATGCAGAATGAGAGAAGAACAAAACCATAATTCATCAGGGGGCATTGCCTAGATTTTGCAGCCCATAAAGCTGTAGTAATCAGTTATAGAATCCATTAAGGAGTTATCTGCAGGATACCGTGAACTGATAGAGAAATGGCTGTGTATTCAACAGCTTAAAAAGCTCTTTGTTGTGCTGATGGTTTTCAGGCTTCCCTGTGAAAAATGGCTCAGAAGACAAAAGTATTTTCAATGTCACCTTTTCTAATTTGGAAGCCGTGGAAAGGATGCAGGAAACATAAAACATTTCACCAGTGGGTTTTCCTTTTCCTTTTTGCAAATTAGTTTAAACACCACCACCACCCCTGTCCATGTCTCTACAATCTCCTAATTCTGTCAGGGGCTTTTAAAATCCTGGGCTCAACTAATTCAGGCAGATATGTGGACAGGTTGCACATCTCATGGAGCAACAGCTTGTTTCCTCAAGGAGCTTTGGGAAGCTGCTCCTGACAAGGTAAGCATGACTTTCTACACGAAGGTAACACAGTCTTTCACTGTCAGGGTAGAAGAAGAGAAGAGTTTGGATTTGACATCCCGCTTTATCACTACCCGAAGGAGCCTCAAAGTGGCTAACATTCTCCTTTCCCTTCCTCCCCCCACAACAAACACTCTGTGAGGTGAGTGGGGCTGAGAGACTTCAGAGAAGTGTGACTAGCCCAAGGTCACCCAGCAGCTGCATGTGGAGGAGCGGAGACGCGAACCCAGTTCCCCAGATTACGAGACTACCGCTCTTAACCACTACACCACACTGACCCTCTGGGTAGACTATGGTTTGTGACAGATGGGGTTCCAGATCACAGGGAAGCCTTGTGCATTCAGCATCCCTCTTACAAACATGCCATTGGTACATGGGCAGCAGGGATGGGGTGTCAAGGTCAACAAGGGATCCAGTAGTGGAGGCAGGGCCAAGGGATACAACCTTGCTCTATCCCTGTTTGTGACTGCTGTCAAATGGAGGATAGAAACTGAAGAGGATTTCTATTTCTATTACCGTATTTTTCGCTCTATTGGACGCAGTTTTTCCCCTCCAAAAATTGAGGGGAAATATGTGTGCGTCCTATGGAGCGAATGCAGGCTTCTGCCATAGCCGCGCGCAACCCCTCCGGCAGGGAGAAGCTGCACGGGGCTATGGCTTCTTTAGCCCTGCGCAGCGTCTCCCGGCAAGGAGAGGCTGCACGGGGCTAAAGGGGAAGCCAAAGCAGCGAGCAGGATCCATCCCGCTTGCTGCCTTGCCTTCTTCCATAGCTGCGCGCAACCTCTCCGGCAGGGAGAGGTTGTGTGCAGCCTGTACGCTGCTCTTTGGGGCTGGGGGGGAAAAATATTATTTTCCTTGATTTCCCCCCCTAAAAACTGGGTGCGCCCTATGGTCTGGTGCGTCCTATGGTGCGAAAAATACGGTATGTCACTTGAAGGTTGTTCACAAGTTACACATGTACATGTAAACATGTATATACATGTGCAAGTGTTTGTGTGAAAGAGTGTACCATTCCAGATTTGTACATCTGAGCTATTATGTACACAAACGCTTCACATACTGTAGGTGCTCCTGTAAAAAAGTGAAGGAGAGTTGTGGTAATGAACACTTTATTCACTTGGTGAACATTACATGTGAATTAGAAATGAGCAGTTCAGCTTTGTGTGTACACAGATTGTACACTTGTTGGATGTACAGTCCAACACCCCTCTGGTGAACTGCAATTGTGTAGATTAGGTAAATGGAGATTAAATAAATTGTCAGTGCCATTTTCAGCACACACTTTGGCATGGAATGATACTTGGTTGCTCTATCAAGTGTACAGATTTTCTTTTAGCTATCGTATTGAAATTATACTTGAAACTTTAATAAATGAGGGGTGTCATTTCAGCTGATGAGTGGCATGTGTTATACACAATATGAAAGGATTTGTAAACCCTGCCTTTAGGCTGGAGCTTTCAATATCTTCCTTAGTAATAAGTTTGAATTGACAGAATAATGAAACATTCCTTGACCGTATATTCAGATCATGACAAATAGTCTCTTAAAATGGCCAAGAGCTAAATAGAGAGATTGGGTATGGTAGTTGTATTTGGCAGTTTAAAGACATCATGTGGATGCTATGCTGAGATTCTGAACATTCACTGTTTTCAGGCAAACTTATGTACTCAACATACGAAAATGTTTTTAATATTGGAATGGATCTAGCCAAAGTTAGCGTAGTTGCATGCAGTCCCACACTGAAATCTATGAGACTTACCGGTAAGTCATTACTAACTTGTCCCATTGACTTCAGTGCATCCTACCTGTAGCTAAGGTAATCTAGCACCAACCACCTGCTTTTCAACAAAGAAGTGTGTTTTACAAACATGTTTCAGTAAAGCTGTTTAGAGACTTAATAGGGGCAGGCTGCCATATGTAGATCTTCTACCCTAGAAAAATAGGTGGGGCGGCAAACATAGGGGTTACTACAGTAAACACTGCAAATGTGGTTTCTGGCTCATTGGTTTCCCTAACACTGACATGGCAGCCTGTGCTGGTGGCAGCTAGCCAGTCAATAATGATATGTTTGCACAGTGCTGATTTGGGTGCCCTCTGTCTCTACATCCTATCTGTTGATTTTTGGTATGGAAAATCCCTTGATTTTCTCCCTAGTGGCTTTGCATGTGTTTGAACATGTATACGCTCTGAATGATAGTGTCTACAAGGTAGAGACGAGTGTGTCATCTATGCAGCTGTCTCCTGCTTGGTTGAGGATATACATATTCATGCAGTCCACAGCTTACATGGTGGTTTTCCTGTGTTCTCTGGTTACAGGCATTTGCATGATGCATATCTCCCCTTTCCTCCATCCTTGCTGCTGTCACTCTTTACTAGCCTTTGCAGCAAGGCCTGTTATATCTCTGCCCCCTTGCTCTCCACTTGATTTCTTCCTGACACAAACAGTGCTAAGAGAGAGTAGTGTGGAGACATAGTTCTTTTCTTCCCACCGTTGATGCGCTGAAACACCTGTGAAAGGGAAAGGAAGGAAAACCAACCCGGAGATTAGAATTCCCCATTTCTGCCACTGATCTACAAATCAATGAGATCCACTGGGTCTCAGCCAGTGAACGCTTGTTGAGTGTTGCATATAGGAGTGTCAATGGGCAGATACGATGCTTTGCAGAACAGCAAAAACAGCTGTGCCGACTGAAACTGATAGAAGTTGTAGTCCAAAACAGCTGGAGGGCACCAGCTTGGGGAAGTTTGCCATAAACAAAACATATAAGTTGTTGCTCTGAAATGCTCATGAGCTCTGAATTACGAATGATGGGGTGTGGTAACAGCAGAGGTGGTGAAGATGCAGGCAAGGATAATGGAAGAAGGAGTATGGCTGAATTCAGCTGGTTTCTGTAGACACTTTTAGACAAGAATCTGAGAACTAAGTTCGTTGTGAAAGATAATCATGTCTGATATTTGAAGGGGAAGCAGGAAGGAAGCTGTCAATGACCAACTGAATATTTTAGTTCCAAAAACTTCCAACTTTATGAATAAGTTCCTAAATCACAGCAATGCTGTGACAAAAATAGAGAAGGGTCTCATGATTGCTCCTGTTTGTGTTTTTTTAATATATAATAAAAAGACATCTGTTTGCAGTTTTCAAAGCATTGTTTCTTTCTCAGCTTCTATTCTTCCATTATGTTTCCTAATGCAAGCGATATGCAAAGCAATCTGTTCCACCGTCGCATCCTCTCTTTGGATATCTCCGCAGTGCACCATGCTCCTAAATCGCTTCTAAACTTTGGCTGTTGCAGCCTCACTGTTCATTTGCTTTTGTTAATACAACACATTATTTACTTTTTCAGACATTCAGCATGCAAATGGCATACCTTGTAAGAAAGTAATGATATAAATCTAAGCGATCCCATCATAGTACAAAAAAAAGATGAATATTTTCCGCTCAACCCTCTTTTGATTCCCAAGACTGATATAAGTTGCTGCATTAAAATTGTGACATAACACATATATGATTCAGATTCTACCCACAATATTCATAGCAGAATACAGCGGCAGCTGGTGATTAGAAACCTGTCTGGTGCTGCCATGCTACATGTCGTCTGGGGAAGCTGAATGTACAGGGCAGACAAAAGAAATGTTTCTTCATGGTAAATATGGTTGTGGTGACCACGACCACACAGTGATGCCACCAATTTAGGCAATTCAAATTTTAAATATTACAAAGAGAAAAAATATAAAAGAAAAAAGAAAAAGAAAAAATACAGAAAAAATACAAACAATTGGAAAAAAACAGATCAAACCTTTACATCACTTGCTTTCATTCACTTACTTCCTTGACCTCCTCACACCTCCCTTTTTTGTATTCTAATTCAGTTAGATATTTCAGCAAATCCTTTCCAGCTTTGTTTTTATCTTAATAATTTATCTTAATATATTGTGATTTTGCATTCTCTTCTTTCACCAATTTATTTTTACTTAACCCTTTATATCTTTTCTGCTAAAACCACATAATTCTATTCCAACATCTTTCTAACATTCCTTAATTTTACAATATTTCTGAAGATAAACTTTAATTTTTTTCCAATCTTCTTCCACCAACTCTTCTCCTTGGTCTCGGATTCTGCCAGTCATCTCAGCCAGTTCCATGTAGTCCATCACCTTCGTCTGCCATTCTTCCCGGGTGGGTAGATCTTATGTTTTCCAATACTTTGCGATAAGTATTCTTGCTGCTGTTGTGGCGTACATAAAGAAAGTTCTATCCTCCTTTAGCACCAATTGGCCGACCATGCCCAAGAGAAAGGCCTCTGGTTTCTTCTGGAAGGTATATTTAAATGCCTTTTTCATTTCATTATAGATCATCTCCCAAAAGGTCTTAATCTTTGGGCACGTCCACCAAAGGTGAAAAAATGTACCTTCAATCTCTTTACATTTCCAACATTTATTATCAAGCAAATGATAAATTTTTGCAAGCTTGACTGGTGTCATGTACCACCTGTAAATCATTTTCATTATATTCTCTCTTAAGGCATTACATGCTGTAAACTTCATACCAGTGGTCCATAACTGTTCCCAGTCAGCCATCATAATAATGTTATGTCCAACATCAATTTAGGCTGTTTAAAGGGTTGGGCAATTTATGTGTCACAAGGTTACCAAGAAAGACAAGGGTTCAGTATGGCTTGACCCTTGGGGATATTGGTACCCAAAGTCACCTTCATATTCCTAATCTCTTGGGCAGGCTGTGGTGTATAAAAAGTGGGTGTTGAGCAGAAACTGAAATTATGGTTTAACTGTGGCAGTTAAAATTATGGTTGAACTGATGCCAGCATATGTTACTCCTATTCCAAACTCAGTTCAGGAGGAATTTGGAGGGATGCTGCTTATGCAACCCTCTTTGCTGGCTAAATTCCACTAGGTTGCTTGGTCATGTGACCAAGATGAAAGGTGTTTGGAATAGGTTTAAGTTCTCATTGCCCTGCTCCCAGAATGCCTCTTTTGGGGACGTGTGTCGGCTGAAGTCATGCCAGTTGAGTCTCAGTTGAGTGAGGGATTTACACTACATAGCCCCAACTCAGCTGGGAAAGCCTGACAAATCCAGTTCCCACATCCCAATGGATCTGGGGTTTTGATTGTGCTATTGCATGTCAAATATAGGCCTGAGTTTATGTGGTGCTCCCTTCCTAGACACCTATGAGTCCAATTTGCTGAGTTAAAATGAATTATTGTGTTCCTGAGGAAAGTTTCCACCAAAATGTACTGGACAGCTTACTACTCCATCAAAATTCTTAGTATTTTTCAGCACTATTTTGAGACTTTCCTCAAGTCCCTTCCCTTTCCCTTTAGGATCTGGTCATGGCTTTTCTTTCCTCCCTCTCAAATGCAGACTCAGTAGCATTTAGCTCTTCAGTAAATCTAGTCATGTAAGTTAGTAAACACAAAGGTATCCTGAAAAATACATTGAATTCTATACTTCACAATATAATTCAAACTATTTTAGCTTTCAGGTAGCTAAATAAACATGTCTGAAATCCTTTTGTATGGTGTGTTAGATAATGTGTAGCTTCTCTACAGAATTTTGCATCATATGAAATTAATTCAATTATTATGTAATCTCAAGAACAGTGTAGAGTTCGCAAGAGGCCATAGCAACTGCCATGTTGGAATTGTTAATGCTTATTATCTGTAGTTCCTTAATAATTCATTTGTTACCTCTATCTATCCATCATATGAATTTTTATTGAAAGTTTTCAACATAAAATACCGTAAAAACCAAACTATTCTAAATAAAAATAGAGAAGGAAAAAACAAAACGATAAAGAAAGGGAGAAAATGCAGAGAGAAAATAGGAGGGAAAAGAAAGAGATTAAAGTAAAATAAAATAAAATACAGAGCCCTTTATCGGTGCTTCACTGGGCTGAGCATTCAACTGGGCTGAGTGAGAGAAGCCATCAAAAGAAGATTCTTATGTTTGCAAGGCGTACATGGGGCAAAATAGCCTTTTGTTTGCTACTGAATCTTGCAACATCAGTGGTTTCTGAAATCCTAGAAGGAAAGTAATGCTAAATAAGTGATCTGCAAGAGGATATTGCCGTACGTAATGCTCCTATTGGGGATACTACCCACTCCGCTATATGTCCCCTCCCTCCTTTTAATCTCTTCTAGTCAGTATTCCATGACCACTGAGGACACACAGTTCTCATTGGACTGTTCCGTTGTTGTTTTGAATATATCCCTTTTCTTACAGTTTATAAGAAGTGGCAGTTCCAATAAATATTAATAATATGCACAACAAACTGAGTACGCTGTGTTCCTTTGACCACATCATTACAATATAAGAGGGCAAGTAATAATTGCATACACAATTTAAGCTCATACCCTTGTTTGCAGTCATATATCTATCCGGAGTGACCTTTGCTAACTCAGGGGAGCAGTTTCGGAAGACTCATTATTCGCATACATAATAAAACATTAGCCATGAATCCACAAAATGGTCATGATCAGTAGCGTTGAGAAAACTTCTCAGATAGAGCAGCCTACCATATTGATATCACGCGTGGTTTTGCACCTTTGGTACTCAAGATCCTTGTGATCAGCATTATTCTTTGATTCTGTAAATTGTGATGACGAGGAGGTAGTTTAACTTCCTTCCTTGCAAACAGGGACTATCCTCTTACAACCAGCTGCTGCATGTCTCCAGTCCTGCCAGGTTGGGCAAAATGCCTTTGTTTTGACAACTGTTTGGTTTTGCTGTAAACCAGATAAAGGGTTTTGTAATCCCCGGAGCTGGGATTTCCACTCTCTTGTTTGGCTTCAGGGTAGAATCCTAGAAAATTTTTCCTCTTGGGTTCAGTATAGAAGGCAAGTGCACACATCTTTCTCAACGGCTGATGTAACACAGTTGTGTCACAGATGCACAACCTTTGAACATCAGGCCTGTGCAATGTTCCAAACATCTAGCTCTTTGTTGCCAGTAAACATAGGGCACACATTGCTGTGTGTGCTACTTAACATAAGGCCCAAACAGAGTGTTCTTGTCTTGAATTGAAGTAATCAAACCTGATTGCAAAACCATTTTTTACTGAACACAACATTGTGCTGGGTATTTTTGGCATTTAAATTGCTCATCTGTGTGCCTCTTCCTGTTTTGAGTAAACTTTGTGGATCCAAGTTTGTCTTGTCAACTTTACATTCACCCCCCCCTCCAGCTCCCACACTTAGAAATCTAGCACATCATGGGGAAACGGTTTTTAGCTTAACTCTTTTCCTGATTGGCTAGTTTACTGCACATTCTGATCCTGTAAAAATAGCAATTACGTTTAAAAGAAAACCAACCAACTGGGATGTCTCACGTGTCAGCTAGCTTGTTTGCTGAAAAGTGAAGCCTTATAAGTAGAGTGACAGTAGCAAATTTCAGCAAATTTCAAGCCTTCAGAGCTGAGGAGGAGGTTGGCGGGGGTGGGGGTGGGGGTGGGGAAGAGGCTGCGAGAAGGGCAGCAGCTACACAGACTGTTTCCTAAGGCAAAGGACCACCAACCCAGCAGTGCAGCTTGGGTCTAGAGAGCCTCAAATGACCACCCAGAGGGCAGCATGAGACAGAGACAGGCCTGGTTTCAGCACCTAGAGTGGCTGGAGCATGTCCAAGCCCACCGGTGCCTGGTGCTTGATGCTGTGCCATCTTTTCTTAATTCTTTTTATAGTCTGGGGGAGGGCGGAATCCAACCAGCCAGGCATGCGTACAATTACAGTTTTCTAATTAAAGATACCATAGGTGGCCACTTAATGCCCATTCTGCATTTGTAAGAACTCGTTCATTTAGTGAGGCAGCACCTTCAGTTTGGAACTCCCTACCTGTTGAGATTGGGATGCAGGTGGCGCTGTGGGTTAAACCACAGAGCCTAGGACTTGCCGATCAGAAGGTCGGCGGTTCGAATCCCTGCGACAGGGTGAGCTCCCGTTGCTTAGTCCCTGCTCCTACCAATCTAGCAGTTCGAAAGCACGTCAAAGTGCAAGTAGATAAATAGGTATTACTCCGACGGGAAGGTAAATGGCATTTCCGTGTGCTGCTCTGGTTCGCCAGAAGCTGCTTAGTCATGCTGGCCACATGACCCGGAAGCTGTACACCGGCTCCTTTGGCCAATAAAGCGAGATGAGCGCCGCAACCCCAGAGTCAGCCACAACTGGACCTAATGGTCAGGGGTCCCTTTACCTTTACCTTTACCTGTTGAGATCAAGCAGGCACTTTCACTGTACTCTTTTCAGCGCCTTGAAAAAAACAAAACAAATTTATTGTTTAGACAAGCCTACCCAGATGCTTAGAAAGTTGAGGTCATTTAAATCTGTTTTAGTATTTTAACTTTCTTTTGCATGTCTTAAAGTATGGTTGGGATTTTTCTCTATTTAGTCTTATCATTTTGTAAACCGCTTTGAGGGTCATTTTTTCTTTTTCTTTTTAACAATCAAGCGGCATGTAAATTTTATGAAATAAATAAATAAGTGAAAATTAAGGAAACCACCCTTTTCTGCAACATCATGGTGCTAATTCTCAATTAAATGGGTTGTGCATTGGGTCATCAGGCTCACAGACTCCATTTATTTCTGTTGCAGTGATGATGCTGAGTAAAACTCCACGTGCTCAGAGTTATTTTGTATTTAAATCAGGGTCAGCGATACTACTTTTTAATATTTCATTTTCATTTCTTCCTCTAGCCCATTGTTTCCCAAACCTGGATCGCCAGGTGTTTCTGGACTTCAGTTCCCATCATCCCCGACCACAGGTCCTGCTAGCTAGAGATGATGGGAGTTGTAGTCCAAAAACAGCTGGAGACCCTAGTTTGGGAAATACTGTTCTAACCTGTCAAGAATCTGAGGCATCAAATATTGGTTGCAGGGCAGGGGAAAGAGATATATCAACTGTGTGCTTCATAGGAACCATTTGTTGGCAGTGAGCAGGTGTTTTGTACCCAAGTCAACATCACTAAAAGAGAAGCACTGTTATGGTGGGGATGGGATTTTAAATCTAAGAGTGTTTCTTGCTTTTATGGAAATAGTTATGATGTAAATTGGGGTAAGGTGGGGAAGTTCCAGAGGCATGATTTCTTAGCTGCCTAAAATAGGGATGGTGGAACCTGATCTTATGGGACTCCAATTCCCATCAGCTCCAGCCAGCAGGACCAATAGTCCGTTCAACATCCAAAACGTTCGACTTCCAAGGTGTGGCTTCCCACTTGCTGCAGGATCATCCTGCAGCCAATCGGAAGCCACAGAAGTTGCACCGGATCTTCAGCTTCCAAAAATCATTTGAAAACTGGAACAATCACTTCGAGTTTCCAATCTTTCAGGAGCTGAAACGTTCGAGTTTATAGGTGTTCGACTTCTGAGGCTTCACTGTAACACCTTCAGGGCCACAGATTCTCCGCTGACCAAAAATCATTTGTTTTTCTCAGTCTAGAAATACCGTATTTTTCGCACCATAGGACGCACTTTTTTCCCTCCAAAAATGAAGGGGAAATGTGTGTGCGTCCTATGGTGCGAATGCAGGCTTTCGCTGAAGCTGGAGAGCGAGAGGGGTCGGTGCGCACTGACCCCTCTCGCTCTCCAGGCTTCAGGAGAGCCCCACCGCCAGCCCCACAAGCTCGGGGGACAGCGGGGAGGCGGAACGCCTCCATCCCGCTGTCCCCCGACTTGGTTAGAAGGCTGGCGGGGGGAGGAGCCTGCTCCTCCCCGTCGCCAGCCCCGCAAACTCGGGGGACAGCGGGAGAGGCGTAGCGCACCCTTCCCGCTGTCTCCCGACTTGGCTAGAAGGCTGGCGGGGCGGGAGAAGCCCGCTCCTCCCCGTCGCCAGCCCCGCAAACTCGGGAGACAGCGGGAGAGGCGCAGCGCGCCCTCCCGCTGTCTCCCGACATGGTTTGGAGGCTAGCGGAGGGCTTCCTCCTCCCCCAGCCCCGCAAGCTCCCAGAGCGATGCCAAAGCTGCGCGCAGCTTCGGCATGGCTCTGGGTCCCGTTCTGGGGGAGGGGGAAGCTCGGGCTGGAGCCTCCATAGGCGCGCGTCACCTCTCCAGCCGGCAGAGCACGCAGGGGGCTAAAGCAGCCCCCCGCGAACCTCTCCCGGCTGGAGAGGTGACGCGCGCCTATGGCAGGAGCATCCATAGGCGTGCGTCACCTCTCCAGCCGGGAGAGCACGCACGGGGCTAAAGCAGCCCCCCCGCGACCCTCTCCCGGCTGGAGAGGTGACGCGCGCCTATGGCCGCTGCTCCCTGACCTGCTCTTTGGGGCTGGTGGTGGGCTTCCCCCGCCAGCCCCAAAGAGCAGGTCGAAAGGAACCTGAAGCCTGGAGAGCGAGAGGGGTCGGTGCGCACCGACCCCTCTCGCTCTCCAGGCTTCCAAGGTAGCCGCCTGAACGCACCTTAAACGGCACCTTGTTTTAGAGCGGTAAAACAAAAGGGGGAAAATTCTCCCACTCTCTGCGCAGCGCTTCCTGCCGCTTCGCTGAAGGGGTGCTGGGCAGAGAGCAGAAGAATTTTTTTCCCTTGTTCTCCCCCCTCTAAAACAAGGTGCGTCCTATTGTCCGGTGCGTCCTATGGTGCGAAAAATACGGTACTTTGCATCTAGCACTGCTCCCTTCCATATTCGATGCTGTAATCAGGGTAGCAAAAAAGAAAAAGGAGAAGAAGAACAATGTTCGTCACCTTTCTTGCCTAAAGAGTCCCTTAGGAATTAATAGTGCAATACCTTGCGGGTGATGGGTGACTCTTGGGTGCTGAGTAAACACAAGCAGGCAGCTGTACGTGGAGTCTGTTTTCGTTGCATAAAATAAAAACAATTAAATTGGACCCACAATTTCCGGGATAGCTGATATTGTGTTTTGTGTTCTCCCTGTGAGGTAGAGGCATCCATTTCAGTTTTACTCAAAATGAGAACAGAGACACGTGTGTAGTTATGTTTTTACTTCAAAGGTGATGCTGTTTTGGTTAATGATCTCACATTGTGTGCTTTTGTTTAAAGCCCAATATAATCTTACACAAAATCTCTTTGCGGGACTACCAAAATTCTTACACTAGCCCTTTAAATATCCTCATTTTGATGCAAGCATCATTTTTGTCACTATTCGTGTTTTGTTAGGATCCATTTAGTTCTAGGTGTACATTTATTTTAGGACTGGGAGTGTTAGTTGGCAGATGACAATTTTTTCTTGATTAATGAAGACTAATGTCAATCAGTGAATGAAAATGTTAACTAGAGAGGATGAGACTTAAGGAAGCATTGAGTGTTTTTTCTTTTTTAATGTTATCATGGTTCCGGTGTTGCAATGTGTTAGTGAATGAAAAAGAAAATATTAAAGATGGCCTGTTTAAAAGTTCTCTCATGCTGCCTTAGATAGTACTAAGGTTTTGATAATGTGAAAATTGATCTAAATTTAATCAAACACATGAAAAGCAGATTAATCAACTAATAATCTTTTAAAAGGAGGGGGAAAAGCAAGGGGCTGATGGGAGTTATATTCCAAAACGTCTGTATGATTAGGAAACACTGTTCTAACACTACCCCTTTCTTATCCCCCCCCCCCAATTATGTCTTGGAAGCAGAGAAATTCAGGTATATCTATCTTCTTTTCCTGACTCCCTTCTCTCCAATTTAAATGAAGTAACTTTACACTCCCACACTAAGCCCAAATCTATCCTCTGATTCACACATGCTTTCTCATCTTTCACCCGCCAGCCTTAACCCATCCCTTCCCTTGGTTGCAGTCATAAATTGTAGTTGAATGCCCATAGTGCCCATGTAGCCTCCTCCTTCTCCAGTGGTGGAGAAGAACAATAACGACCTGAAACAATTGGGGTGGTGGAAGCAGAAGCAGCAGCAGCAGGTCTAACTTCTTGACAAGTTGAGCCCAGCCTACATAGCCTAGCCCAGCCCATCCTCCCTCATCTTCCTAACAACCCTGGGAGGTAGGTTAGAATGAGTATTAGTGACTGGCCCAGTAAGCTAGTGTGGCTGAGCAGGAATTTGAATCTTGTTCTCCTCACCACTAGATCAGTGTTCCAACATCTTACACCATACTTGCTTTCAGAAATCATTAGGCACCCCCAGTGTAAACAGTTGTGTGTGGCTATTGAAGCTTGGACAAGACAGGTTGTTGCATCATATGCACATACATTACCTCACATCACTGTTTTATTTGATGCAATTGAATTTACTGATAGCCTTATTTCACAGCTGATAGAATAAAGTATACCCCTTGTCCTTTCCCCCCCCCAAAAGACATGGGCATACAATCTGTAAGCTACCTTAGGAGGCCATAGGCACTTTGGAGTTTTCGTCCAATAATTCAGCTCAAGAGCTACAGTAATCCTATTTGCTGCATGAGCAAATTTCCCCCAGCGCCAAGAAAATATGAACCCTTTCTGTTGCATTTCATATATCCCAAATATAAATGTTCTTAACTTTCTCGGTACAGCAATTAGCATTCATAGACCTTTCTTGTGTGTGGGCTTTTTCATGCATTTAAAATCTTCCAGTACACCCTTCTTTTTTTGCTGGAAGGAAAGCAGGCTAAGCTTAATTCAAAGGAGTATGTTCCCACAAATGCTAATATTACAGCTCCACCCACACACATACTGCAGAGGAATGTGTTACTAGAGGTGCATTATGGTCATGCCTTACTGGAAAAGACCCTCTTCTACAAAACAAATCAATAATATTGTATTTCTCCCCAAAAAGGATGATACAGAAGAGGGGGGCTCTTGGAGCTGTGGTTAGTATAAGTCAAAGCACACACTGTGAAAGCTGGCATCTAGCATTCACTGTAGTGATATGTACTGTATATTAAAAGGAGTATCATTTTTTTTTTTTAGGGAAAGCAGGCATAAGGAGGAGAGTACTGCCTCCCTAGCCCCCCTCAAGCTAGGAATCTTCATTTGCAGAAGCTTGCTGTTGACTTACAAAACTTTTCATCTTGTGAGCAAAAACAAAGCATTGACATCGTAGTCTTTTTAGGTGCCTTGGATATAGGTCACATGACTTGGCTTTTCCCTGGTCAGGGCTTTGTTTGCATGTCTGATAAAATGGATGCTGTGAAAGACTTTTCATGTGCAGGTGCATGGGGCATAAAAGGCAAAGGGACCCCTGACCATTAGGTTCAGTCGTGACCAACTCTGGGGTTGCGGCGCTCATCTTACTTTATTGGCCGAGGGAGCCGGCGTACAGCTTCTGGGTCATGTGGCCAGCATGACCCAGCTGCTTCTGGCGAACCAGAGCAGCGCATGGAAATGCCGTTTACCTTCCCGCCAGAGCGGTACCTATTTATCCACTTGCACTTTGATGCGCTTTTGAACTGCTAGGTTGGCAGGAGCGGGGACTGAGCAACGGGAGCTCACCCCATCGTGGGGATTCGAACCGCCGACCTGATCGGCAACTCCTAGGCTCTGTGGTTTAACCCACAGCGCTACCCGTGTCCCTTCAATAAGGTCTCTGAATGGTTTTTGGTCTTCCTTTTTTTAAAGCCAAGCCAAGGCCTGGCAGCCATGTGCCACTGAGCAGTTTTAAACTGAAGCCTCAAGTGCCCTGGGAAGCATTGCTGTATGAATCTGTAGACCAGGCTTCCTCAACCTCAGCCCCCAGACATTTTGAGACTACAATTCCCATAATCCCTCACCACTGGTCCTGCTAGCTAGGGATCATGGGAGTTGTAGGCCAAAAACATCTGGAGGGCCGAGGTTGAGGAAGCCTGCTGTAGGGTCATGCAAATCTGTAGGCATTTGTATGGGATGGGGCTTTGAAGCTGCCTATCAACAATTGCACCTGGATCGCAGACTTAGCAGGCACAGAGTTCACCTGGTTCAAGTCATTATGATGAGATATATTGTAACTATTTAAATTATAGTAATTATGTCTAAATTTGCACCTATACTGAATTAGCCTATACGTTTAAAAATGCGAAACTACCTCCACTGTCAAAGCCAGTGTGCCTCTGAGTACCAGTTGCTGGGAATTACAAGTGAGCAGAGTGCTGTTGCCATTGACTCTTCTTTTGCTTTTCAATTATCTCTCTTTTATGTGTTTCCTCGTTTTTGATGATGCATAATTGGCCATCCTACTAGCAGAATTCTTATTTATTTTGCAAACTCACCTCACCTTTTCTCCCATATTTTGAACCTGAGAAGTCTGGATGCTTGCTTCTTCTTTCAGTAGACTTATAGACATGGTCTTAAATGTGAGGTGCCAAAAGAAAAGTCCACAAGAAGCCTGCAATCAGAATAGGTTGTGTACTAGAGGAAAACTGCTGGCCACTGTGATATTTCCAAGCTTTCCTGTGCTGCTGTGAAACCCAAACCACAAATTGCAGAGAGAATTATGGATGCTGCTTATCTATATTTCCAAATTTATGTGCAATTGAAAAATCATGGGACTAGAGTTTGACCTCATATTAGCCATCAGCCAACAAAGCAGAAAAGGGCAGGGACAATGCTGAAGTGATGGCAACCCATGTGGCTTCTTTTATTGGACCTGAGAAATAGAAACTGACAGAGGTCTTCAAGAAGTTTAGCTCCATTCCAGATTGAAATTTTTATCATTGGACAGCTTCAACTTCCATCTTCATGCAAATATTTCTAATAAGATTTATTAGCACAAGTCATGAGATAATAGTCATAACATGAGATAATCAGCTATAGGTGGCAAGGTGATACAAATTGAGATCCGCACCCACGACATTAGAGAGATACAGTTTTAGAAATCCTTGCTATAGAGGTCATGCAGATCCTGGAAATAAAACAGGGTAGAAATAATTAACTTGAGCTGACAAACTGATCCGGAATATTGGCATAGGTGGAGCTTTGTTTTTAGCTTTGTTTCCTAAATACAAGTAAAATAAAGCATGCTAGATTAGATCACTCTTTAGGGCATCCATTTTTTCCAGTGCAAGTTAGCACATGCAAGTTAAGCACAGAAAGAAAAAAATCCCAGGATTTCCCCCTCATTATTGCTTTTTCTAGACTGTGGCAGGCCAGTAGAGATTCAAGAATGAGTTTAGTAAATGTCCATCAGCATTGGTTTTTCTCTGGCTCAATATTACTCTTGAGGAAGCTGATACACTTGTTTTGCAGAACTCTTCTGGTTTCATGCAGGCCACAGAGTTAAGGGCATCCCTGTCTGGATCATACTATATATTCAGACCCACCTAGAAGTGTCACTGGTGTTTAGGAGCCTTTGAGGGAGGGGGACGACTTCCTCCTAGTTGGAATTGAATGTGGAATTTTGTTGTTGGCATCGGTCTGTCTTGAGAGACAATAGAGTGCGCCTCTGAAGGTAAAGACACAGTGCCTGCTATGGCTGCTGACACCGGTAACTTGTAACTGCTGCCTCCTGTGTTGCTTTGCTGTGTTAGCAGCACAAAAGTGACCTCTCTGGAGTGCAGGCCTGGGCAGTGTGTATGGAGGTCCTGGGCTGCCCAGATGACAATACCGGGTTATAACCTACCCTGCATTTACTGGAATGAATGGGTTGTATTCAACTAAGTTTTACTCAGAGTAGAAATAAATCAGGGGTCAGCAACCTTTTTCAGCCATGGGCCAATTTGCCCATCCCTCAGACCATGTGGTGGGCTGGACTATATTTTAGGGCTGGGGAAATGAACGAATTCCTATGCCCCAGAAATAACCCAGAGATGCATTTTAAATAAAAGCACACATTCTACTCATGTAAAAACACCAGGCAGGCCCCACAAATAACATAGAGATGCATTTTAAATAAAAGGACACATTCTATTCATGTAAAAACACGCTGATTCCTGGACCGTCCACAGGCCGGATTGAGAAGGCAATTGGGCCGCATCCACCCCCTGGGCCTTAGGTTGCTTACCCCTGAAATAAATGAACACGACAAAGTTAGGTCCATTTATTTCAGTGGCTCTATGAGTGAAACTTAGCTGAGTACCATCTTATGCATTTAACTTTATCCTTGCTGGAAAGTAATCACGTGACTTGAATCCCCACCTTTTTAGTAGAAGATGCAAGGTGCTGAAGAACAGCTAGCTAAAGGATTTCATAGGTTGAGGCTGGGCATGAGAAAAAGGAGTAGAAGCCTACTGGGACAGTATGCTTGGGAAACCCAAGTTACGTTGTGCTGCTTATGTGTAACTGATCTGAAAATTGATAGGTTTAGCAGCTGCTTTAACAGCTGAGGTTTGCATTCTCTGAAGGCATGTCAAACCAGCAGTGCTACAGTGTGCTCCCTCACTATTTCCAGTATATGTTGATTTCTAATGGACTAATGAATGGTGAAGGGGCATAAGCTGAGTAGTAGAGGACATAGAATCGTATAATTGTATAGTTGGAATGGACCCTGTGGGTCATTGGGTCCAACCCCCTGCAATGTAGCAATTTCAACTAAAACATCCATAACAATGAAGGGGTCTTGGGAATCTACAGGTGGGGCTAACAAAGACCTCTGCCTGAGACCCTGAAAAGCCACTTTCAGGAATGTTGACAATACTGTGGTAGATGGACCTTTGGTCTGATTGGCATAACAGGTCAGCCTATTATGTTCCTATGAAATATGGTTGCATTGCACTAAAGCTAATGATTAAAGCACCTTGATAAAGTAGTTGGGTTTAGATGCTGGGTAACAGTGACAGGAAGAATTTGCTTTTGATCATTTCAGCTCTTTGCCACAAAAGGAAAAACTTAAAATACATAGTTTTATTGTGAGTTGATACAGCTGGTTCCATTTTCTCCCCATGCTGTTTACATTATTAATCTTGTGTGATATTGGCTTCTTGTTATCCACAATACAGCTGTGAAATTAGGTGCAAGATAGAATTTATCTCATCCTTATTCTCATATTTTTCAGGTAGGGTATATCTTGGCTTTCTGTCCTTCAGTAGTTTCTTCCTTGTGCCTCATTCCTGCACGTGGTCAAAACTTGTCCCAGTACCATGAAGTGGATTCAGATAAAACATGATTTTAAAGAGATTACCTTCTCCTTTCCCGTGTGCAAAAAAAAAGGGAAGGGTGAGTTGATGAGACTTAGACCAAAATAATATTTTTCACAAATAGAAATGCAAGGAGTAAATCCTCTTTAGAAAAAGAGCTAGATTCCTGTGGTGCAATGCCTCCTTGTTTACATATGCTAAAGCAATCTATTATTATATTGTTTAAGATGCTAAGGTTATTACCTAGCATGATAGTTATTACATGTAGAAATTGACAGATAAATTATTGGAGTGCTGCAATTTTATGCATGTTTACTCAGAAAGGAACGACATTGCATTCAACAAATCTTACTAATCAGTGATTTTGAAAATAACAAGCTTAGCAGGATGATTGAACTGATTATTGTTACATATAGAAATTGACAGACAAATTGATTGATTAGAATTGGAAGATGAAACCTAACTTGGAGGAAAGTCCCACTGAGAGGAAACATGCAATGAATGTGTTGAGATTTGGAACACGTTGGTTTAGAAGGAACTTCAGTGGAAGGAAAAGAGCTGAAAGTAATTTTGGTGAGAAAAGCATAGGTACAAGCCCCCTGCCCCGTGCCCATGGTACACATAATCTCACCTCCTTTTTGCTTTGTAGGGATTTGACATGGGTTTGGATAGGTGATGACATATTTTTCCTAGTTTCAGTCTTGGTTTTTTACCTATATAAGATATTACCAGTAAATGATTCTGAACAGCTCTAATTGCTGAATCACCACCATTGGGAAGGAGTTGACTAAGTTAAGCCTTTACTCAAGTATTTAAAAGATTTGTGAGGGGGGCAGTATGTATGTATGTATGTATGTATGTATGTATGTATACAGTTCATTCCCACTCCCCATGGAATGTAGAACAGTACTAAGTACTGAACATCTTAGAAGTTATTATTATGAATCTGCTGCAGGTTTTATTGGAGCTTACTCCTTAAACCTTTTGTCCCAATTTTCAGTTCAGGTTGCTATTCTAGTTGTTAAGTGTGTTAGCATCAATGGATTGAGGGTGGCCGGGGGGTGGGGGAGGATACAGAACTGGAACGAAAAGTCACTGAGATTTGCTTATTACAGCATTTTATGAGAATAGAGAAAATTGAGTGGTTGCCATTCCTCATACATAATATTCTGTAACCGTGGTTGCGGAATACTTTCCGTCTCTTACTAACATGGTAATTGGTTAGACCTTGTGGAATGAAGATCCTGTAAGGTTAGGCTATGGGATAATGTTCTCATTAGTGTCTCATGTTTCCCTCCTCCCCTAGAATGAATGGATATGAACTGGGTCAGAGTTGCAAAAATAATTTGTGAGCTTCCTCAGATTGGTGATGGATTCAGTCTAAATCAAAGGCAAATGTAGGGTATGATTCTAGCAAAAGCAGTGAACTAAGCCTGGCAGTTCCCTATTGTACACTGACTATTCCTTATGCTTATAGAAGCCATCATGCACATTGAGCTCTTGCTCTTCGTACTTGAGACATTGCTGACCCTGAGATGCCGAGCCTTTCAATAAATTTCGCATTGTCTTAGAATCATAGAATCGTAGAGTTGGAAGGATCATCTATTCCAACCCCCTGCAATGCAGGAATCTCACTGAAGCATCCCTGGCAGATGGCAATACAACCTCTGCTTAAAACCTCCAAGGGAGGAGAGTCTACCACCTTCCAAAGGAGTCTGTTCCACTGCAGAACAGTTCTTACAGTCAGAAATTTCTCCCTGATGTTTAGTCAGAATCTCCTTTCTTGTACCTTGAATCAATGGGCCTTATCTGTGTTCTGATTGCGGAGGGCTAGGGGATGGCAGGAAGCAAGTGGTGACTTACTTTGCTTATTTGTAGAAATATGAAAGTTTGTGTGCAAAGTCTCCCCCAGTAGATTGTGTTGCCCATCATTACGAGCTGGACAGTCCTGGTCAGGGATCAGCAAACTTTTTCAGTAGAGGGCCGGTCCACTGTCCCTCAGACCTTGTGGGGGGACCGGACTATATTTTGAAGGGAAAAAATGATGCAAGAGCACCATGAGCCCCAGTGGCTGCTTACCTGTGTCTTGCGAGCAGCAGGGGCTGGCAGCGGCGATGGAGGGACGATGAGCGGCGCACGAAAGGGCTCTGGAGAGGAGCTGCTTAAAATGGTGGCCGCTCGAGCACTGCTGCAGCTGGCACCAACAAAGCCCAGCCCCCTTCCTCCTCTAGGCAGAGCGGGGAGAAGCCAGGAGGAGGGAGGGAGGAGGCACCACCGCCGCCGTGTAAGGGAGAGGGAAGGAAAGTGCCCATTGGCTATCCACGCAGCGATCCCCGGACCATCCGCGGGCCGGATCCAGAAAGCAATTGGGCCTGATCCAGCCCGCGGCCCCTAGTTTGCCGACCCATGGGCTTGGTGATGAGACACACACTGTGTGCTGAGAAATGAATCTACAGATAGTCCTTGTACATGGAAAACAAGAATGGAAGCTGAAGTCACTTAATCAGCATAGCAACCCGAAGACCTTGGTTGCCTTGTATCGGAGAGGAGGTGATCACAAGAATAATAGAGTAAGGAAATAAGACCCATGGAGGAAATTGCAAAGAAAGTTGCTGTGTTCACGTAGCTATGAAACGTGACTCAGAGGCAAAAATGTGCTTCTTTCATTTATTTTGTAAAGATGCTGTACAGGGGTAGGAGTTTTGTGTTCTTTTGTAGCCTGGAACCATTATTCTGTTGTCTTTCCAAGTTGTTTCCTCATTGCTGATTGAGATATTCAAATAAAATGGTTGAACAGCTAAGTCATAAGAAGGTTGCATAGCTCGTGCTGTGCCGTGGTGAAATCAGCAACAACTTTACTCCTACCTACACAGAACTGCCCACACACTCCTGGAACGCTCAGTGGGAGTTTAACTAGGTACAGTTGGACCTGTGTAATTAGCTTACATTTTCCCAAACCTTTTCTGAGCTGTAAAATGTCAAACATTTAGCTTTTAAATGGAGCCACCATGGTGCCTGAAACATCAGGAGCCAGGAAACTGTTTCTTTTCAAATACAAAGTAAATGTGCATAGAACACTTGTATTAAGCTACAGGTAACGATTGTAACATGGCTTGAATGTCACAGCACTGTGGTTATTCTGTACCAAAAAGGAAAAGAAAAGAAAGGGGGCACCCCCCCCCTGCATTTGGCAAATCACAAAAGAGCTGGGCTTCAGTGCTGTTAAGGAGGATTGTTTTGGGGACGTTTCAAAGTGCTTTAGGCTATTTTTTCTCGAAGAGGTTGAAAGAAATTCATTTGAAGTTGCAGAGTCCAGTACATATGGCTCTGTGGGATGAAGCTTTGATTCTACCCCCACCCCCACCCCTTCTTCTTCTGGCATGCCTGTGAGTAGGAGAAAGCAAGGGAATTTCTTTCCCAGCTTAACCAAAGAGGTTGGTGTGCTGTTCTGGAAGATGTGCGGTATTTAAATATGGATTGTTGCTGAAGAGGACAATTTCTCGTGGGAGAGCAATTTTGTTATCAAATCCTGCAGTAACTCCTACTTAGGACACGAGCTTTTATAGGAAAGCTTTCCAGAGTCTTAAAGGGAGTGGGAGGGTGGGACAAAACCCTGCTGTGTGAACCTCTTCAAGTGCAGCCAGGATTTAATAAGGAGACAAATATTCTCTGCCCTGAGGCAGACCCCTTGAAGGAGATTCCCAGGATGTTATTAAATGACCCCAAAGTGAAAACCCTAGGAAATCTTTTATTTAATTTTAGAGTTCATATACTTCTCTTCCTTCAAAAGGAGCCTAGAGCAATGTTGTTGCTGCTGTTGTTGTTTAGTCGTTTAGTTGTTTCCGACTTTTCATGACCCCATGGACCAGATCACGCCAGGCACTCCTGTCTTCCACTGCCTCCCGCAGCTTGGTCAAACTCATGTTGGTAGCTTTGAGAACACTGTCCAACCATCTTGTCCTGTGTCATCCCCTTCTCCTTGTGCCCTCCATCTTTCCCAACACCAGGGTCTTTCCCAGGGTGACTTTAAAAGAAGATTTGACAAGTTTATGGAGGATAAAGCTATCATTGGCTATTGGCCACGATGACCATGCTCTACCTTCACTTTTGAAGGGAGTTGGCATCTGTGTCTCTCAAGAGACAATGGAGTGTGCCTCCGGGGGTGAAGTCAAACTTTACCAGCACCGAAGTGACCTCCCCAGGGAGCAAGCCTTGGCAATGTGTATGGAAGTCCTGGGCTGCCCAGATGACAAGACCCGCCCCTCCTCGGCTTCACTGATGTGGTCCAAAGGAAAGCAGAGCAATACATTTGGCACCAGCTTGGCTGCGGGAGTTGACAGAAGGAAGACACAAGCTGCCATCCAACGGTATTAGGGACTCCATTCTGGATTTGTTTAGGGTTTACAGTGGTACCTCAGGTTACAGACGCTTCAGGTTACAGACTCCGCTAATCCAGAAATAGTACCCCAGGTTAAGAACTTTACCTCAGGATAAGAACAGAAATCGTACTCTGGTGGCGCGACGGCAGTGGGAGGCCCCATTAGCTAACGTGGTACCTCAGGTTAAGAACAGTTTCAAGTTAAGAACAGACCTCCAGAATGAATTAAGTTCTTAACCCGAGGTACCACTGTTCTCCTTAGCCTTTTCTTCTTCTGAAGATGCCCCACAAGGCAGCAGGTATGGATTTTTCCTCTGGGTTCACCTTTCTCACAAATGAGTATAGCTACAAAGTTTAGGATCAGAGTGCTTCTTCTCCTAGATGGGCTACCTTCCCAGATTGACGAGCCCCATCTGCCCCTCATTTCCCTCTACAACATTTGCAGTGACCTCATTCTTTACCACTGGACCCACTATTGGTCTCATTCTCTCAATCCACCAGAGCCTCTCATCTCATGCAGGAGAAGATTGAAAGCAGTATGTCCCTGAATATCAGTTGCTGGGAATCATAAATGGGGAGAGTGCCGTTGTGCTCAGGTCCTGCTTGCAGGCTTCCCATCTATCTATGGTTGACTAGATGATGTTGCACTAGATGGGCTATTGGCTTTATGCAGTTCTTCTATTCAGTACTTGTATATTCACCTAAACCTTAACAGAACAGTGGCATTTTCCATTACAGCATGGTACTTTTGGGGAGGGATCTGTTGTTCAGTGTTTCCAGTGATGCTTTCTGCTGAATTAATTGTTCCTATAATGGCTTTTCAATGGAGTGTAGTTGTTCTTTGTTCAATATCTAATAAAAGCAAAATCTGTCAACACACTGCTTGGAAGCTTATGGAACAAACTTGGGTGGGACACTAAGTTCAAAAGCAAATTCCACTGATGGAGGTCAGGAAGTTGTAATCAGCTTTTCCAGATGTAATCCTGCATGTGCTAGTCTACACTTAAAGGGATTTTGGTTGAGCCTGGCTGTTTCCCTGGGTTTTTAAAAATGTTATTAATAACCGTAGTCAAAACAATTGATATGAAAAACAGGAGATAATGTGTGTATGTAAGGCTACGTAATCTACATTCGCTTGGCTCCAGTGGTGTCCTAGCACGAGCAGAAAGACATTTCTGTGCACTAAAGCGGGTCCCTGATTTCAGCTTCTGTTCCACACTGAAGAACATTCAGGTGGGTCCCCTGACTCTGTGAATCAGCACTGGGGGAATCACAGGAGACTGCAGGGAATTTTACATTTCCTAAGCAGGATTTTGTTTGCTCTTCTTTGGACCCAAGCTATCATTTCTTTATGCACATGTGCATGTAAACTCATATATACACACACACACACACACGCACACACACTTTTATATCAATTTATTTACACTTGGTGTAAGAAGAAAGCATGCATTAAAATAACCACCAGAGCTTTAGGTACAGGCCTTAGTAAAGAACTGAGTGACTAGATCAGTCTTTGGCAGGCCAATCTGGTGCGTTCCAGATGTTGTTGATCTACAACTCCCACTACCTCTGGCCACCGGCTGTGCTTTCAGGGGCTGATTAATGTTGCAGTACAAAGCACTAGTAGGCTACCTGTTTGGGGAAGGCCACACTTTTTATTAATACCAATTGCAGCTTGCGGAAGGTCTTGTTCCATAATTTATTAGCGTAACCGTCCCCCGCCCCCTTTAATAATTCTTATACTCACTTTGTTGGTCTGGATGAGACGCTTGCACTTCAAGGAACTTTAGTCTTGTGTATGGCAGGAATATAGGAGAGTGCCTTAATACTGAGTTAGACCACTGGCCTATCTACTTTAATCCTGTTCACATGGACTAGCAAGGTTTAAGATCGGGAGCCTTTCCCAGCTACATCCAGAGATGCTGGGGACTTGGGTTCAGTCCTTTTGCAACAAGTATGTCAGCCAAGTATGGTGGTCAGAAGGATCTTCAGAGTCAAGTGTGTGCTTGTTGTGTTGGCCATAATTTTATTTCCATTCCTTAGAACAGTATGCACATTCCTGTGCATGTTACCTGCCTATCTACAACTGTGCAGGTGGGTTTTTCCCCTTCGGCCTGAGCATGGTGCTAGAAAACCAATGGAAAACTTCCACAAGCTTTGGGTTCCATTGGTCTTGTTTTTGAAACTTCATGTCAAATAAAGATTTTGCTTATTCATTAGTTTAATTGTATAGTATCATCAGACTGCATGGTGCATTTCAGTGTAGCCACAAGAAGACAGGTATTCCATCTATGCATCTTTGGGCAATTCTCTAGTGTAGCACTTTGTTTGGCAGACTTCTCTACTATAAGTGGGCTGTGACTATGCCGTTTCTTAGCAACCATGGACTGTAATGACTCACTTTCTACATACTGTATGTCACCTGTAACAAGCAACTCTGCAAAATAAGTCTAAAATAGCTGTTACTTCACAGCAATTGTTCTCTGCAAATATGCCTTCATCTTTCTCTTTTGAGCAGGTGAAAAAAATCATGTTTTAATTATGCCTAGTTGGCAGCAGGTACGGCATTTTTATATTTTAAAAAACCCACTGCTTTGCCTTCTGTACACTGCTTTTCTCCATGTGCATCTCAAAAGAATTAGTCTGGAAAATAAGACAATTGGCTACTTCAGTAGTATTATATTTTGAACTAAATGCCCAAGACATTTATAGACATGAGATTATTATTATGATTATTATTATTTGTTAAGGGTATAAAATTTCAAAAGGTTATAAAATGCCAAATGGTTTAGTAGACATCATTTTAGAACGGAGAATTTTGGGGGGAATTGTGCTATCAGTTAGGATTCCTGGTTTTCATGCAGGTGGCCCAGGTTCAGTCTCTTGTATGGGAAAAATTTGCTTTTTATCATCCTAGTGGTGCAGCAGTGAAACTGCTAGCACATTTTCAAAGCTAAGCAGGGTCCAGTATAGTTTCAGATGGGATGAGGGACCGAATGCTGTGGTTCCTACATTGCAGGGTATTGGACTAGATGACCCTCGGGGTGCCTTCCAGCTCTACAATTCTTTGATTCTAAGAATAAAGCTGTAATCCTAATCCTGGTTACCTAGGAATAAGCCCCATTGGATTCAGTAGGACATGAGTAGACATAATCAGAATTGCCAAGCTCTTGGCTGCATTAACACTGAGAAATATAAACATCTTTAAACATTTGCCTGCATTGTCTGCTGGAGATGAACCAAGATGTAACTAGAATAGCTCTTTAAATCTTCTCAGGTGCTCCAGGGGTCCTGTGGGGCAGGAAAAAAACAAAACAAAATTATGCGTTCCTCTGGTAGTCCTGTCCTGTTCAGCTTGAGTCATTGAGCTGGTGCAGACCACTGTAGCATGTGATTCTCTGTCCTCCTACAAAAAGTTCTTAACCAAACCAAAGCCTTTTTCAAGTCTTCTGACTTGAGGCAGGGAGTGGGATGCTCCTACTGCACATGTGTTTGTTTGCACATCTACAGCATGCACATGTGCATGCACTTCTCCGTTGAAGGCATGCAAATGGTGGAGTAGAGTCTGGTGCCTTCACACATCCTGGGAACACCAGTTTATGTGATGGAGAAGCTGGGACTCTTGAAAAGGACTCAAGGTTAATGCTAACAAGGGGTCCCAACCCAGGTTCAAATCCTGGTTAGTAGCAAGCCCTGATTAAGGAAGCAGAAGCATTCTGCTTCTACCTAAGCTTATTATGTCTGGGGGAAGCAGAACAACCATTGTCCTTTTGAAAATAGCCACTACCTAATAGCCACGGTAAGGGACGCGAGTGGCACTGTGGGTTAAACCACAGAGCCTAAGACTTGCCGATCAGAAGGTCGGCGGTTCGAAACCACACGACGGGGTGAGCTCCCGTTGCTCGGTCCCTTCTCCTGCCAACCTAGCAGTTCGAAAGCACGTCAAAGTGCAAGTAGTTAAATAGGTACCGCTCTGGCAGGAAGGTAAATGGTGTTTCCGTGCGCTGCTCTGGTTCGCCAGAAGCGGCTTAGTCATGCTGGCCACATGACCCGGAAGCTGTACAGCGGCTCCCTTGGCCAATAAAGTGAGGTGAGCGCCACAACCCCAGAGTCGGTCACGACTGGACCTAATGGTCAGGGGTCCCTTTACCTTTTTAATAGCCACGGTACGTATTTGCTGCTTTCAGGAAAAAGTGAGCAAGCATTGCAAAGCTTGATTGGCTAGTTCTTTTTAGGTTACAAATGGCCAACAGGCCAGTAAAAAATGTTTGTTGTGTTGCTCACTTTGCTTGAAAGACTTGCTGTGTTTCTCTTTTAGCAAACATGCACAGAAGGAAGTATTTGTTCAGCTTCATTTCTGCTGACTTTATTAAACTGCTGTTGGGGCACTCATGGCTCAAGAGATGACGTATGGACAGGCACCCCGAGTCACAAATACTAATATGCTTTGTTGAATCTGTACAACCTGCTCATGGGAGGCTGGCTTCTTTGGCATGAACAAACTTAATTAAGCTTAAACAATCTGAAGAAGAAAAAAATGACACTTGCCTTTCACTCTCTTCTGGACATCCAACTAATCTCAGCTGTTATTGCAAATTCTGTTTGTTGTCTTTGGCTAGCTACTGGGAAATTCAAGTGAGGAGCACATGGTGGCACTTGGTTGTGTTTCTTACAAGAAGGATGAGGTGAAAAAATGTCTCTGTTTTCAACTTGTTGCAATATTAACTGGGGAACCAGAAGCCCAAGGGGCAGAATCTACAGAGTTAAAAGGCAATCCCCAGGAGTTCCTCTTTGTTCTGATCCCTAAGGGGGGTGCCACATGCAGGTTGAGTAGAAATGATTAGACCTTTTCTCTAGTTCAGGTGCTGTGCAATAGTGAAATAATATTTAAACAGCCCAATGAGCTGTTTTTCTTTTTTTACCCTAGGGCTGCTGCATATTTACAAAAAGAAGTCAAAAGTAATTTTTGTAATATGGAATACTAAAACTTCCCCTAACTGGGATTTTCTTCACTGCAGAGGCTTTCAGAAGGTGGTTTGCTGTTCCACACGAGAGCCAGTGTGGTGTACTGGTTAAGAGCAGTAGTCTCATAATCTGGGGAACCAGGTTCACGTCTCCGCTCCTCCACATGCAGCTGCTGGGTGACCATGGGCTAGTCACACTTCTTTGAAGTCTCTCAGCCCCACTCACCTCACAGAGTGTTCGTTGTGGGGGAGGAAGGGAAAGGAGATTGTTAGCTGCTTTGAGACTCCTTCTGGTAGTGATAAAGCGGGATATCAAATCCAAACTCTTCTTCTTCTTATAAAAGTTAGGAACATAGGAAGCCATCTGATGCTGAGTCAGACCTTCACCCAGATAGATTAGTACTGCCCGCATTATCTGTCAGTGGTTCTCTAGGATTTCAGACAGAATTCTCTCCCAACCCCACAAGGAGATGCCAGAGGTTGAATCTGGGACCTTCTGCAAGCAAAGCAGTTGTTCTGCCACTGAGGGGTATGCATTTACCCATAAGTCAAACACTGCTAAGAACCACTTCACATGTCAGCTTGGTTCATTTTCCTGCTCCTCCATTCAGTGTTCTGATAAATGGCCATTTTACAGTAGCTTTACTCATTAAGCATTTTTTAAAATTCGTGTTTGCAAGTTCTCTAAAATAATCAGCGTAGCAAAACCTTGATGGCTCTGTTATCAGTTACAGCTGTCATGAGTGATCTCTTTATTTTAATATTTGCCAAGGATTATCAGATAGTGTTTTTTTTTATTATTTCATTGCCATTTGGACCCCCCTTTTCTTCTTTTTCTTTTTTGCTTTATACCCACATGCCTTCTAGCTAAGGATAACATCTCGTTCTTCTGATAAAATGAAAGCTTATGCTGCAATACATTGTTAGTCTTCAAAGTGTCCCGGGATTCTTTGTTGTGTTTTCTGAAGCAAGCTAGCAGGCTTGCTCTGCAGGAAGTTGTGTTCTCCATATTTTTCCCGTTTTGAGAATTTCCACCTGGAAGAATAGTTATTCCAGGTGACTAAACTCTGCATAGTGAAGGAATTAATACTGCCCTCTCTTGGTACTGGCATGAATTGCATTTTAATGCCATTTGGTTTTATTATTTTAATGAGCTTTTTTGCTAATGCAATGTGTGGTGCGTCATGCATATGTACTTATTCTATTAGCAACCAGGTTAATAGGAAGCAAGTGTTCAGCCACTCATGGCTTTGCCTTTTAAAACAACAACCACCACCTTTGTGGTAATAAATTTGTTAATCATTTGCATCTGGAAAATATTTTTAATTGGCTAGCCTCATATGTTAGCAGTTTGTTTAGTGCTTTCTGTTTTGGAGCAACACTACTGTACTATGTTTTCAAACTCAGTTTTCTTTTTTAAAAAACCAACAACAATCGTGCAGCAGCGGTGCGGCGGCAGTGGGAGGCCCCATTAGCTAAAGTGCTTCAGGTTAAGAACAGTTTCAGGTTAAGAACGGACCTCCAGAACGAATTAAGTTCTTAACCCGAGGTACCACTGTACAATGTTGTCTGGGTACCCCCATTGACACCATATAACACCTGTGTAGAAGGAGCTGCACTGGTTGCCAGTATGTTACTGGGCACATTTCAGTGCCCTGCTTCTAGCAATTAAAGCCCTGAAGAAACAACTTGGGACCAGAATATCTCAGGTGCTGCCTTTCCCACTGGATCCTGCCTGACAGCTGCACTCCTCAGATGGGGCTGTGCTGAGAGTACAATAGGTGTGCTTAGCCTGTACTAGAAACCAAGCTTTTAGAATTGCAACTCCAGCCTTCTGGAATAAATGAGCTGCCAAAATCAGACAGGCACCTAACATGATGATGTTTACATTTTTGTTTAGGAAGCTTTAACCCTATCAACTGCGGAAGATCAATTTTATATCGGGTGAAATTGTTTCACTGTTTTTCAGAATTTGTATGGATGGTTTTATTCTTTTTAGAGCCCGTGTTTCATGTTTTATTCCATTTTTTTCTGTTTTCATCACTTTGACGGCTTTATGCCAGGAAGCGGCCTATAAATTTGCACAATAGTAACAATTATTATAATAAACATGTTAAAATGTATATGGCATAATGTCACAAACAAAATAATATTGTGGTTATTCCATTTGAAGCCTGCGGTTTTTCCTCTCCAGACATATGATTAAATGATAATGAAGCATAATTACTGGTCTGCTCTAAAAAAAAATTTTAAAATGGTGACAACTATAAATAACCTTCGACTTCCGAAAACAAAACAACAATTCTGACTGAAATAGTGGGATGAGAGGTTGTAGTCTTCCTGTTTTATAAATCAATGCCAAGGCAGCTTACAAATAAAAATATAAATAGAAGTAGCTGTTGGAGTTGGAGTTGATAGGGTACCTTGCAGAAGTTTTAGTTCCTTTACTTGTAGTTTCCCTGCATATTGTAAATTGGTCGACAGTTGCAGAAAGCTTTGAACAGATGTCAGATGTCCATCCCTGCTAAAATGATTCCTTCTTTGCATTTAATCTCACTAGAAGCATCAATCAAATATGCCAGCCAGCTCAGTCTTATCCCTCCAATCCTTGAGGATGGCATTAGCTAAACAGTGGGGTGAGCCCACCCTTTCTCCCCCGTTTTGTTGTTGTGTTATGTTGTAGCGTGTGTGGTCCAGCACTCCTCCTGTACATGCTGATTCCCATCCCAGGTCCAATATCCTGTGATTATCACTAAACAGAGTGATAGCCAAGACTAAGGCAGAACCAGCCATTATAAACAACAGTGAAGAAGGAGGAGGAAAGACCAGTGATGACTGGAAAAGGTAGAAAGGAGCTGAGAATCAGGCCTCATCTGCACTATACATTTAAAGCAGCAGCATACCTCTTTAAACAGTCATGCCCCCGCCGAAGAATCCTGGGAACTGTAGATTGTTAAGGTTGCTGACAGTTGTGGAGACCCTGTTCGTATCCCAGAGCTCCAATTCCCAGAGTAATTTAACTGTCAAGTCCCTCTTCACCTAGAACTTGGGGAATCGTAGCTCTGTGAGGGCTCCTAACAACTCTCAGCACGCATAACAAACTGCAGTTCACAGGATTCTTTGTGGGAAGCCACAGCTGATACAATGCTGCTTTAAATGTAGAGTGCAGATGAGGCCCGAGTCTCAGTGTGGATGGGGCCTCTATGTGCCTCATGTAGAATCATGCTGCTTTATGCGTAGTCATTCGTAGAATTTAATATTCAGCATGGTTGTTCGTACTTGAGTCGTCAGGTCAGGCCGTGTATCTGCATTGGACCATGTATGTGTACATACATGTATGTAGGAAAAGAATTGAACTTGTGTGTAGCATAAGCTTAACTGGAAGTCAGGTTGTCTTGTTATAATGTTAGGAAGTGAAAGGAGAAAACAACACTACATGCGGTGTGTGCCAATAATTGTGGTGTGTTCCCCTCTGCTGGCACCGCAGAGGGTGTTTAATTAAGAACCTTATTCCCATAGCTATGCTGAGAACATCAGCAGTGATGCTGACACAGGCAGCACTAAACAAAAATATTAACTGTTTCTGCAGCATGTTGCTGCCTGGTGATTCTTGGTCAGTGATTGTTGGGGGGGGGGGACAACCAGTGCTGAATTCTGAAGCAAGTCCGAATGCGGGCAGCTCAGCCACCTCCTTCTCAGCTTGATGGAGGAGAAGTAAAAACTCACTTCTGTCCTGTTAAGTCAGGTGGTCTGCCTTCCTTTCCTGTTCCACTGCTCACCAAGGAGGCAGTTTGGTGTCATGGTCTGATCCATAGCATGGTGAGATGATTGTGTTCGGAGGAGGGGTTTAGATTTGTTTGACGCTGGGGAAATATTTTAGGGCAAGCTAGACCTATGCAGAAAGGGGTTGGCTTCACTTGAACAGGGATGAACCAGACCTTTTGGCACTTAAAATAAAAGTAAGATGGCAGAGCAGCTTTGAAACTGATTGTGGGCAGGAAAGCTGACAGGAGCTTAAAATGGATGAAAATTTGGATTGCGTAGAACTAGGCATTGTGAGTGTGGGGAGCAAGATAGCAATTCAGAGAGGCTCAAAGGCTACATGTCGAAACACAAGTAAAGAGTGAGACTGCGTACAGGTTTTTCTACAGTAATGCTGGAAGCCTCCGAGCCAAGATGGGTGAAGTGGAGTGCTTGGTCTTTGAGGGCATAGCAGTTACAGATACAGCGAGCAAAACAGAAACCTGGTGGCATAGAAAGAACCAGTAGGATATGGTTATAGAAAGGACAGAGAAGGATGTACTGGAGGTAATATTCCTCTGTAAGTCAGAGAGGGCATTGAGTGCAGCGAGCTAGAAATCCCAAAAAGGCAGGCACACTAAATTATGTACAGTAAAGATGATGCACCTCTGCATAAGCTCAGTACAAACAAATCAGCACAAATGCTCAATAAACAGGAGCCAACAATTTCAAGGAGTTTCTGGCTCCCTCCTTGCATTCTTTACACCCATATGGGATGAGGGAAAGTGCCACCTGAAATGGTTCTTTAAGATGCAGAAACTTCAAGTGCTGTTGCCACATAGCTCTGGAAATTACAAATATATATTTAGGGATGCACTCCACTTGGTGAGGCTGGCCTATACGTATTGTAGATAGACTAGTTCTGAATCCTCCCCAGAGCTTTTCATTCACTTTTCTTTAATCTGACCCAACCACAGCAGCGGCAGCTTGGATGAGTATAATTACCCTGCAGCTGGCAAGGCAGGCAGCCTCTAATGCCACTCCAATTTAGCTGCTTGGGAAAGGGGGTTAAGCTGGGATAATGCTACATCTTGATCCTTGAAACTGAGAGCATCACCTCTCTTGCTTTTCCGCTGGGAGCAAGAAAGTGAAAGCAGCAGTATCACATGAGTTCTGCAAAGCCTATCACTGCTGTGTGACAATGGGAGGCTTTGCACTAAGCCCTTGATGGGAGAACATCTTTAATGTTGGAGTCAGTGCCCAGAACATCCGAATTGTCATTCTCATAGAATTATAGCATTGGTAGGGCCCAGGTCTGCTCAGTGTAGGATCTACAGTGCAGGATGCAAACACAGCATTCCTGAGAGATGGTTGTCCATCCAGCCTCTATGTAAATACATTCAGAGAGGGTGCACCACCCACCACCTCCTAAGACAGTAGACCTTACTGCTTAGGGAGCTTCTCCTAGTATTAAAGCAAAATCTGTTTCCCTGTTATTTCCATCCAGGGGCTCCAGCCCAGCATGATAGCCCTTATTAGCTCTCATGCCTCCCATCAGTTTTCTCTTCCCCTTGCAGGTCTATAATTGTTTATATAGTTTACAAGTCTTCTCAAGAGCGATGTGTTTGCACTTACTAATGTTTTGCTAGCGTTGCCTTACGTCCTGTAGGGTCTGTGACTTACCACCTTGGTTGCATTTTGTGTGGTTGCAGAAATAATCTTTGGTAGAGCCAAGCATTGCCAGGGGAAAGAAGAAAGTCCATAGTAGCCAAAGTTACCTATCTTGAACTTGAGTAGTTTTTGATTAAGGTTTTGAACCTTCGCAAAGGATGCACCTTCTGTCTTAGCTGATCCTTTGCTAAGATGCATGAGCTAGCCATCGTTGTCTTTTCAGGGTGAGAGCAGGGTGGGATGAGAGCAGCCAGCCAGAGTGGCTGGGGCAACCCAGTCAAGTGGGAGGGGTATAAGTAACAAAATATTATTCTTAAGGGATTTAGTTAGGATTTTAAACTAAAGTTAAATTGCTAGGGATTACAAAGTACACATAAGTGCTCCAGAAGCCTACTGACTACAAGAGGAAACAGTCTTATTGCCTAACAGTCTAATAAATACAGAAAGTTTATGAAAACCAAATTGGTTACCAGTAGTTAAAAAAAACTTTGTTTTTATTGGGACTAATGGGTTTGCTTGGTGTATTGAATCCATCTGTCTTTGTTCTTGCAGCTGTCCCATTTCCTCCAAGCCATCGGCTCACAGCAAAGGAAGTGTTTGACAATGATGGAAAGCCCCGTGTGGATATCCTAAAGGCACACCTTATGAAGGAAGGAAGGCTGGAAGAGAGTGTTGCTTTGAGAATAATAACAGAGGGTGCTTCAATTCTCCGCCAGGAAAAAAACTTGCTGGATATAGATGCCCCAGTTACTGGTAGGTACAAATAACAGTGGCAAAGTAACAGGAATTCTGATGCAATGTGATCATAAAACATTTATTGTACATAACACAAAGGACATTAAAAAGGATTCTGATCCCTGTTGTATTGGAATAGGGGTAGTTCAGTCCATTGTATATTTCTATTCTTTATGTTAGTCTAGCCTTGAGTGGGACAGAAAGACATTTGCTCTCTAGGTAGGAAAGTGCACAGGAATTGTTTCATTAGGGCCCTATGCCAAGTCACAGAACTGCTCTTCTATGGGGCAACATAACCAGTTTCTTCAAAGGTGCTCCTTAGTTATTTTAGTTAATTAAATTTAGATATCACTTCACAAACCCCAAATGAGCTCCAGAGCAAGTTACAAGACAATAAAATACAGAAATGCAATATAAATAGAGCATCTGTTTGTACAAAACAGGTACAGCTATACTAAAAGTTTTCATCCAAAGATTCACTTAAGAATGTAAAACAAAAAACTTGTCCATGAAGGAGGGCAGTGTTGTGACTTGAAATGCATTCCTCTGCAACTTTGATATCTTCCCTCTCCACTGCTTCCTGTACTATCACATGTCCTCACTTCCTCTGGCCTGCACCATCTGTAACCTAGTGTGCCGATCACAACCCACCATCCATGTAGAGTGGAATATTAAAACTTTTCTATGTGCTCTTTTGTGGGACTCGGGCGGCGCTGTGGGTTAAACCACAGAGCCTAGGACTTGCCGATCAGAAGGTTGGCGGTTCAAATCCCCACGACGGGGTGAGCTCCCGTTGCTTGGTCCCTGCTCCTGCCAACCTAGCAGTTCGAAAGCACATTAAAGTGCAAGTACTGTAGATAAATAGGTACCACTCCAGCAGGAAGGTAAACGGTGTTTCCGTGTGCTGCTCTGGTTCTCCAGAAGCGGCTTAGTCATGCTGGCCACATGACCTGGAAGCTGTATGCCGGCTCCCTCGGCCAATAAAATAAGATGAGCACTGCAACCCCAGAGTCGTCCGTGACTGGACCTAATGGTCAGGGGTCCCTTTGCCTTTACCTATGCGCTCTTTTACTGGGACTGCAGAAATGGTGCGGAAGGGATTATTGAACACCTGGTAAACTGAAATACATGATGGTGGGGTCATTGTTCGTTGTGGTGAAAATTGTGTTCATCTTGCTGGGCAACAAGGTGTTCTGCATGACTTTTGAGAACCAAATGATTGGTGTGTGTGTGTGTGTGTGTGTGTGTGTGTGTCTTGAGTGCATGTGGCTGCGTGTATATATGTATAAGTAAACATCTTCTTGATGGTTTATGTGGACAAAGGTCACCTGTATCTGCCAAATAAGGATGTCCACTAAGCAAATGATATTATTTTCATCAAGTCATCAATGCACACAATGTTTTACAAAGTAAACAGAAGCTGCAAAGGTTGGTCCTTGCCCCAGCAAGTTTTCCATTCACAACTGAACCTGTGCATAGTAATGCCATTCCCCAAATCCAGCAGGCCAGCACACACACTTAAACATCAATCCAAACAGCTGCTGTCACTGAAGATGTATGGAGCCATGAGTGCATCCCAGCTTGGTAGCTCAAAGAGGCAGCAGCACCAGAAAGGGCGGGGGGGGGGCAGGCAGGTGGTGGTGGGTGGGAGGCAGATCAGGCTGGGGCCAGCTTGAGAGAGTGGCCTTCCACTCATCCACCCATTCTGTGGGCAGAAGAAGAGGTCTGTGCTGATGGAGTGACCCAGAGGTGGCTGGCTGCCTGAGCCCACAAAACCATGCACAGTCTAGCTTAAAAGGAGGAGAGGGAGGAGGCATTTGGGTTGCAGCTTTGGTGATTTGTTTCCATGGAAAAAGGAAAATGATGATTGTCATGAAAGAAGACATTTAATAACAAAAAAAGAGAAAAATGTTAAAAGAAATAACAAATGAGGGAAAAGGAAGAAACAATCACAACAAAACGTTGCCAAGGGAATTAATGAATTGTGCTTGGTTAAAGAACCCGATTTTGCCCTAGGCAGAGAAAACTTTCCCACCCAGTCATTAATTTGCATGAAACGATTTGTGCCTTGATCTTTCTATCTTAATTGTCTTCTTCTTTTGGTTGTGTATCTGAATGGAAATGCATTTGCTTTGTCCACTGCATGCCTTTCAGAGAGCACAGTTCAGCAGATAGTTCTTCTGCAGAAACCCTGTTGAAATGAAGCAGTTTTGTAAAAGTTGCAGAGTGTAGCTCCCATTCATTCCAGTGGGATTTATGGGGTGAATTTCCTGGTGGGTGGTGCCCTTTTAGTTTTTAAATCATGGCTCTGGAGTCTATATTTTCCTGTAGACAGATAATTTCTGAGGCTGTAATGAGATATGCATAAAACAATGAAGAAGAGGAGGAGGGGGAAATCCTCAGTAATTCCTAAATAAATAATCTACCCTTACCTAGGATGGCTATATTGACCCTTCATATGTAGCATACTTCCTTTGAACACCAGCTGATGGAAGAAACCATGGGAAAGGATGTTGCCTTCAAACCCTGCCTCTCGACTTCCCATAGGCATCTGGTGGGTCACTGTAGGAATCAGCATACCCAGCTAGATGGGTCATTAGTCTCCATCAGTGCTCTTCTTATGCTCTTCACAGTTGATTCCTTTGTTTTCCTTTTAAAAGTGACTGATACCCTGCTAAAAGTGGCAGTAAAACCTGTTGTATGTTAGGAACTTCTACTGATTCAGTTGCAGGGCTGTTCTGTTGTGCCTCTCAGTTTCATGCTCCAACCTAACTGCTTACCTGTGTATAGTCAGCGTTTAGGATTGTGCTGATATTGCTTCTCCCCATTGTCCATAGAGTGGGTTGGGATGGTCCATAAGAAAGCAATGTTATCCAGTATCCTCTTAGCCATCTCTGTCCATTTCCCCACTGCCAATGCTCCTGTATTACAGTTTTGTAGATCTGCTGTGGATCAAATTTGAATATGGTGGTGGTTTCTGGTTCTGTGCCAATGTGCCAGTAGACCAGCTTTTAGCAATGAGACAATGCAGAAGTGGGTGTACGTTGCATTGGTGCAGCCAACTTGGCATTGTCCATGTTTTTGTGGGCAAAGTGGCCCCCTGGTGAAGCCCTTTAGTGCAGGCACTTGGAACCAAGTTCTGCTGAAATTAGCAAGACTCGCTTCTTAGGAAATACTGAATTTAACAAAAGTCTTGTAAGGAGCTATAGTGGAAGAAGCTTGATTGGGGGTGAGAGACTCTTTCAAGAACAGTTTTTAACACCTGCATGCCGTCTGTGTATATCAAGTTAAGCCAGAAGCTCAAAGAGACCTTCAGAAACTGCTTTACATTTTTTATATAAACTGAGCATGTACAAACTCTTCTTCTCTCAGTGCAGGATTTGTGTTGTGTTGGTTTCCCTCCCTCCTTCTCTGTGCATTCTAGTTTTAAATTACTTCATTGAATCTTCTGGGGCTCCCTTGGGAAATTATTGAAGTGGCTAATAGACCTTGGTTTCTAAATGTTTCCTGATGTTCAGCTTAAATTTTCCTCTGCTCAATTTCATCCAGTTGCCAGTATCAAAGCGAGCAGATTGCAACTGGCTGCTATTGCAATATCGGCAGGGATTTTGCAAGTGATCAATAGCTGCTGTAATAAAGAAGTTTCACAAATGAGTTGTACAAAAGCCAATATGACTGCCAAATGAATTGAAATGTTAATATCAGATGTTCAAATGTTGTTGGTGAGGAGACAAAGCAGGCTGAACTCTGAGCTAATGTCCTGAGGGGGGAAAGTAGATTTATACTTCATTGGTTTGAAAACACATATTTGCTCCTCAGTTAATAAAGGACAGCCTCTTCAACTCTCCAATAGGCTCCAATAGCCTATCTGTATAACATTGTGTGATATAAATATATGAATTGTATTGGGTCTCCTGGATATTACTGAGTGAGAGGAGTATGATGAAGTGGTATACAAATTGTTGAAATGAATAAATATAATGTGACTAAAGTGAAGGAGCTTGTGACCATGTGTGTGTGTGTGTGACAGAAACATCCAGCAACTTATGTAATCGAGTCTAGCTGCTTCTTAGTGCCATTTTATTTTTTATCCTCTAAATAGGACATTGCCTCCATTTTAAGAATATCTTCCACAGTGTATATAGGCTTGTGTGTTATCAGATATGGAAAACCACAGTATGCTATGCAAATTAAGTAGATTTGCTCCACTGTCATTTGTGTAATTTTATTTTTTCATAAACATTTTTATACTTTCAGTTTATTTAAACACTTTTGGAGCTGGGCTTTAATGGCAATAATGAGGAACAGAAGTAAATGGAGTGTGAGAAATTCATAGAACAAGGATGGGGAACCAGTGGTCTTCCGGATGTTGTTGCACCACAACTCCCATCATCCCTTTGCATTGGTCATGCTGGCTGGGGCTGATGGGATGTGGAGTGAAACAGACTGAGGGAGCAACAGCTTTTGGCAATTTCCCCCCTTGGGATAGGAATATGGTGCTATCCAGGACACTGAACCCTACTCAAAAATTCTTATTCACACCCATTTCAGCAATGCCCAAAGGGCAAGAAATCTGTTTCACTTTCAAGGAAAAGGAAAAGAAGCTTGGAGGGTGGGTAGTAGAAAGTGTGTGCTGTGCAGAGATATGCTGAATAGGCACAATGTCAAATGTTGCCACCGTGCTTCTCTGCAGCCTTTTTCTTTGGCACATCATGATTGATGTGTGGCTTTTGCTGTTTTATTCTAAGCAGCCATCACTAAGCCTTTGAGCATGGTATCCAAGGTGGAGATGAAAATTTTGCATGTAATTCTTGGGCCCACGCAGGGATTCAAGAGATGAAACTAAGATGACTTGGCTGTCTGAGCTTCATTTCATCCATGTATGGTACCAACTGGAACAACGGGAAAGTGAAGCAACAGAGTCCCATGAAACTAAGGGAGAGGCCTCAAGCTAGACATCTAAACATAAGCAGGAAGGCATCTGGGTGATGTGTGTTGTACTAATTGAGAAAGTGGGTGATACAAATACTGCTCTTTTGCCAATGAAAGAAGTACTGGAGAGACAGGCACTCTCCTCTAATAATTAATTGTTTGTTGTTCCTAAATAAGCCAGTCCACTTTGAGAATCCTAGATTTCATACTTCCTCAGTGTCCCCACATCTTGATCTGGAGTCCTAGCAAAACAGAGCACTCGTGTCCCAGATTTCAGTAAGCCTGCTTCTGACGCGGGCTGCTTTGGTATCAGAGATTCTGCCAAATGCTGATGTTTTCTAGTAACATCTGTTTAAAACCATTTCAAAGCCAAGAAAAGATTCAAATCTCTCTCTCTCTCTCTCTCTCTCTCATTATAGTAAACAAACAAACAACACCCAAGCCTCACCAACAAATTGAAAGTAAATAAATGTTGTTAATATGATTTTACCAAGCCAGAGGGGAAATGTCTAAAGTTCAGAATCTCTGTTCAGAAATAACACTTAGCTGCAACTACAGTAATCCTTATCCGAAATAGCAGAGTAAACCTTTTGTTGATTGGTCTAGATGAGCACTCTGAAAAGTGAATTGCGTGCACGTACACACACACACACACACACACACACATGCACACACATGCACGCACACAGACACACATAAAGTCTTGCCAGAAGCCAACTCTGTTTTCTGTGCCTTTTCTCAGGTCATTTTGCTTCTCAGTTTTTAAAATTGCAGATGAGTTCTTTTAGGAATTAGCAGCTGGTTAATACTTTCAAATCCTAGGATAGCACTGGCAGGTGTTGCCTAATCTCTTCTTCACAACTATTCCACCTCTGTAACATGGCCAGCGGGTCTTGATTCCCCTGAAATAGCAAGGAATTAGCAGGACAGATTCTGGCCCCAGATGGGACTGCATTACATTGTGTTTGTGTGTAATATATGCAATATACGCAATATAATCAACACAGTTAAAAACAGCTCAGAAAATAATGGCAAATGAATTGAAATGAAATAAATGGAGAAAAACATGTCAGAGATCTATTCACCCAGCTAGGAAAGCTTGTCGGAACAAAGATGTCTTCAGCTGTTTCCAGAAAGTGTAGATAGTGGGAATTTAATAATAAGAGTAATATGCAAACAAGCAGTGAGGTTTAAATGTGCAATGCCAACTGAGAATGGAACCTACAGTGTAGCCTATAATTTTCTGAAACATACGAGGGATTCTTGCAGTAGTGGAAAGTATCCCCTAAGATAGGACACTGCAAAGCACTTAATTGGGGTGGGGTGGGGGGGGTGTTGAAGGTGGCTTGCCTAAGGCTACTTCATGAGAGAGAAATAGAATCCAAGACCTCCTGCTTTGTTGTTCAAACTCTTACCACTATTTTATAGCAGCTTTGTAAAAGTCCATATGACTTCATTTTTTTATTTAGTCTTTGAGGCAAAACACAAGTTGTAAATGTGAGATATGGATGGTCATAGCCTTTTTACTCATTACGCTGAGCTGGAAAAGTGTGTCTCACTTGCTGACCAAGCACTAGATATTCTACTTCAGCTTGGCTCAAGGAATTTCAGCCCTGTCAGCAGACTGCTTTGCGTTTGCAGGCAAAGGTTGGCACTTTCAATCTTAGTTTCTATCTCAGGTTAATATTCACTCTTTGGAATCCCCTCAATGTGGGACACATGCCAAAGTAACATTTTAATTAACTCAAAAGTGGCACCCAGCCATGAGGCAATAACCTCATCACACAAGACATACTCAAATAAGTAAGTAGAAACTTCAGTTCTTCTAACTCCTTATTACTTGGAAGCCCCCACTGAGCACTTCTATGATAGGAATGGAAGAGTGTTTTCTGGAATGTCAGTGCTGTATGTGCAAGTGTGTATGCTGTGATTGTAAAAATCAACAAATTAAAATGTCTGATCCAAAGTTTAATGCGCAAAATGAATTTGCCCAATTCTTTTATAAATGCAATAATGCAAGATAACTTTGATAAGAAAGAAAACAAAACTTAAGAGTATCTGATTAGGAGACACTGTATTTAGTCCCTCTGTAAGGGGAAGAGTTTTGCTAGAGTTGCCTCTGTAGTGCAGATCGTGGTATGGGATGTGACTGTGACAGCAGTGAGGAAGCAGCAGCTCCAATGGGGCTTGGCATTAGGGGAGAACAGGGACATTATCATGATGGCTAGGGTTTCCTTGCCAACGTGAGACCAAAGGTTGAGAAATAAGACAACAGGGATGTTAAGAAGCATTTCCCACCCTCAACAGTGCAGTTGGGAGTTGTTCAGGTAGCACATGGGTAGGCAAACTCCGGCCCGCGGACGGTCCGGGAATCAGCATGTTTTTACATGAGTTGAATGTGTCCTTTTATTTAAAATGCATCTCTGGGTTATTTGTGGGGCATAGGAATTTGTTCATTCCCCCCCCCCAAAAAAATATATATATAGTCTGGGCCCCCACAAGGTCTGAGGGACAGTGGACCAGCCCCCTGCTGAAAAAGTTTGCTGACCCCTGAGGTAGCACCTAACCCTCTCATGTACCCTTCCTTGATGATGAGCACATTGACCAGGTCACATTATTGAAGCCTAGCAATATGTTTGCAGTACCTAATTGACTGTGGCCAGGTGTGTTTTTGGTCTTCCCTAGGATGCCATTGCAGGGGGCGGAGGGCAAGGAATTATATCAGTTTGGCTGACTGTTCAGGGGAGCTTCTCAAGAGATGAATCGTGGAGGAAGGTCTAGAATCAGTAGGCAAGAGATTCCGTTATCCTTTTGGGGGCCACACCAGGGTGGGATTCTTGGCAGCAGTGTCTTGAGTGGCAGCTGTTTGGGAAACACCATGTTGCTTTTTACAGAGAGGGCAGATTTGTCCAGAAGGAAGCAGCTCAGAATTGAACTGGGCCACACTGGAAGGGAAGAGCGAGAAGGGGCGCAAGTGTTCTTGAATAGCCAAACCAACTTTCTTGATCATAGAATGAATTTAATCTCATTGCTTGCCTGCATGCAAGTTGCAAGTTATGTTAATGAGTGAGTAAAAGCTATGGCTTATTTAATCCTAGCACAGTGTCTGCTTCATTCTTTCTGTCTGCAATAAGGGGGCAGCCGACTGTCCCAGCCGCATGCAATGATCCAGCTTGAAGAGTGGCTTTGGTGCCTTGGACAGTTGGCTGCAAGAACTTGGGAAAATCCCAGAGCAGCTGTGTTTGGTCTCCAGGGCAAAATGCCACCTGCACCAGTCTTTAGCTGGCAAGCAGTCCATGGAAAGCATTAATATATCAGCTCTAGGAAAGCAAGCATTTCCTGATTACTAGCCAGTATATTCTCTGATTATGTACTTCACCCAAATGTGTTTAAGTGTTCTTGAAGCATAATTGTAAAAACAGGGTTAATATAGTGCTTATTTCTAAACTGCAGTTGTCTTGTTTACAATCTGATTGAACAAAATTGTTATTACTATTACATGGGATCATTAACATTAGACTTTTGAGTGACATATGTAACAAAGAAGTATGTTCCTATTTTCTGGAGGTCAGTGCTTTGCAGGTATCGTGATCATATACCAGCACATTTCCCCAAAATAAGTCCTAGTTGTATTTGTCTGTTTCGTTAAATGGTCTACTAATTCCTTTCATATCCCTGCCGGAAATGTGGTCTGGAGGTACCACACACTATTTGGGGGAAATTACCACTCCATTGTAGTTTTGAACCCAGGTCCTGTATAGTGTCTCTTAGAAGGCATGCACACACTCCAAGAGGCTGCTGATGAGAAAAGTGGAGTTTCAAATAATTCAAGGGAAAATGGAAATAATAAATAAAGATGTACAGTTGTGAGAGAAAAAAAGAACAATAAAAAGGGTACTTTATAGCATCCCCTCTAATGATGCTAATGTTAATTTTACTGCTGTGGTGGAAATTGTATTTCCTCTGACTTTATCATATTAAGAAAAAACCTCTACAATAAATTGGTTGAGGATTTCTCATTAGGGTAATCTAAGTGTACCACCCCGTTGTATGTTTCTGTGGCGCAGAGCAATGGAGCTATTCTAAGTCTCTCTCTCATTTCTGCAGCCAGAAATCCCAAAAGCATGTTGCTGTCTTTTTACCACCCCAAAAATTAATACAGTGGTACCTCGGGTTGCATACGCTTCAGGTTACAGACTCCGCTAACCCAGAAATAGTACCTCTGGTTAAGTACTTTGCTTCAGGATAAGAAGAGAAATTGTGCTCCGGCGGCACGATCGCAGCAGGAGGCCCATTAGCTAAAGTGATGCTTCAGGTTAAGCACAGTTTCAGGTTAAGAACGGACCTCCGGAACGAATTAAGTACTTAACCCGAGGTACCACTGTATTCTGTTCAGCTGTTAAGGTTGTATCTTTTGGCCTAAGCCTACCTTTGTTGCCTGTAAGAAATAGGTGGCAGATGGAACTGACAGCAGCAGTTTGCTTTGCGTCAAAGAGCGTAGCATCACATGAGGTGATGTCAGAACAGAGGGACTCATCATTTCCATTGCACATGCAGAGCTCATCATAGAGCCTTCTGGATCGATGTGCATTGCTCTGTCAACAAATTCTGTTTAATGTGACGAGGAGGAATTTACGCTGCTAAGGGAAACAGCTGGCTGAGTTACTTTGTTTGGATTTCTGCCTTTATTTTTGGCTTGCTGAGTAGAAGAGCAGGTATCTTGTATCACATCGGTTATGCCATTCCAATGTTTGTGTTAAGTGATTCAGAGAATTAATGGAAGCTAGACATGCATTTAGTATAAGAGACAAATGAGCTGTCAACATGGTCAGAAGGGTGTCTGTACAAGCTGTGAGATAACTCTTGATGGCTGTAAAGGAGCCCAAATTATTATTAATATTATTTTTTTAAAAAATGCCTTGGCATTATGCAGTTCAGATGAAATTGGAAATTGTGGGTTCCTGCTACATGAACTAGGCCCAGAGACACTGAGATAATAGAAGCATCAGCTTGTGTTTGAAACTATTGTTTCCTCGTGATATTCAAACTTTGGAAACTGTGGTTAATTTAAACAATCCTTTCGGAAAAGGTTAAGTACAGCGGTGCCTTGGGTTACAAACGCTTCAGGTTACAAATGCTTCAGGTTACAAACTCCGCTAACCTGGAAGTAGTACCTCGGGTTCAGAAGTTTGCTCCAAGATGAGAAAGGAAATCACGCGCCGGTGGCGTGCCGGCAGCAGGAGGTCCCATTAGCGAAAGCGCGTCTCAGGTTAAGAACGGTTTCGGGTTAAGAACGGACCTTCAGAATGAATTAAGTTCATAACCCGAGGTACCACTGTACTTGAAACCAGTTTGATCCTGGCTGTTTTAACTTTCATTTGAACCACGGTCCCCTGATTTCATGTCATAAGGAACTGTGGTTGTGGTTGTTTCAGAGGAAGCAAAACCTTTACATCTTATCATGGGTGCAAAAGAGGATGGATCTAGAGAACATACAACCCTAAGACTTGCCTTAGCTTGTTCACATACTGGGAAACCATGGTTTCCCATTACATCTCAATAGGTATTGCATATTGCTCAACTGTCCCAATTTAAGCGGGACATTCTAGAATTACAGAAGCCATCCCAGCTTCTGATTGGATCACAGAATGTCTGATTTTTGGTCCAGTGCTCTGGTGCAAGTCAGCTGGCTCATGCAAGAACACTGGAACAAAAAACGCTAGTTTCTTGGTCTTGTACTTTGCCATAAGTCAGCTGGCTCCTGCGAGAGCCCAGGACCAAAGAAACGAGTGTCCTGATTTGGATCACCTTGATGCTGGAGGGTATGGCTTTGCTGTACTAAATGTAGCCTATGCAATGTTTTAGTTGAGCTAGCATTAACATTCTATTATGTCAGTACTGAGCCCATACAGATAGTCAAATTTCCTGGTGATCTCTTTTACGCCAGGGAATCTTGAGGGTCTATCTGATTCATTCTCTCATGTAGTAGGTAAAGTTTCACTATATATTAGGTGCAAATGTGTGTTAGAATGGTCATAAACTCAGTCAGTACTGTGGTGTTGCACATGCAAGCGGTATGTTTGGAAAGATTTATTTTTGCCCAGTAAGAGATGGAACATATTGAACAAGCCTGGATGTTTTTTTTTTAAAATGGGATTTAGTTTTTGAGCACACATGGAGGAAATGACAGGCTTTAATTTGCCATTGCACCATTAACAGTATTATTTTGCTGTGTGACATCAATGATTCCGTCAGACAGTTCAGAAATCATCATTTGCCTTCTTACTGCAGCAAAAATCACCATTAGCTTTAATTGGAAAAAGAAGGATGTCCTGTTAATCTCAAATTGCTTACTTCAGAAATGCAGTAAGATTAACAAACTTGATCAGTGTCAGAGAAAGTAGATAAATAGATAAATAGATAATAGGCTTGGTGATAAATGGAGCATTTTCATAAGGTACAGAATTCTGTATGGAATTCAGAATATTTAATAACATTACAAAAATAATTGTTTTGATTATGTGTTCTAAAAGATTAACAGTTTGGACTAAACCTGGCTTTATATTCATTTGTGGAAATATAATTAATGAATGTGATGAATTCAGTATAATGAAGTATAATGAATTTTGCCAAAAGGGAGGTTGCTAAAAGGGGCTATTTTCTTTTTACAAATATATACTAGTAAAATAAATAAATTTAAAAAGTAGGCCATATAAACAGTGGCCACATTAATTATCACATGGGGGGGGGGGAAATCCCAGTTTTGTCTGATGTGTTACAACTAGTCCATAAGTTTTCTTATTCTATATCATAAGCATCCTCCAGCAGTTCAGTGGTGGAACCCTTCTCAGAATTTGATCCTGAGAAGGAGACAGATCCTTGTACAAAAACTATCTTTGAAGAAACCTCCATTTTATAATTGGGCTGCCAGGGGTTGAGAGGGACAACAACACTGCAGAATGTTATTAAGCAGAATAATACCTTGTGTTGAATATATTCTTATTCCTAGGAGAGTTCAAAATGATAAGCTGGTTTTAAAATTTACCTCTGTTCCTTCATAATTCTCTGCAGAAGAATCATAAAGCCAAGGGTAAATGCGAAGATACTTAGAATGCGTTTAGCAGTGGCATCGAGGCTCCTTTTGCAAAGTAAATGTTCTGGGTCACCACGGCCTCCATCTGAACAAAAAGTTGCCTGTACTTGCATATGAAATGAAAGCAGGAGCCAAGAAAATGCAGTACTTAGCGTGGCAGTTGCCATATTGGTGAGCAAATACATTACTGAACCAGGATCTTCAGCTTTCACAGCTTGAGCTCTTCACAATACAGCTACAATATTCTAGTTCCTGAAGTCAGCTGTTGAATGATTGCATCGCTAAGAGCAGATTTGGTTGATTTTTATTTATTGCATTCACATTTCACCTTTTCCTCCAAGGAGCTCCCTTAATTCTACATGATTCTCACTTAATCCCAACAACAATCCTATAAAATAGGCTGAGAGGCTCAAGGTCCTCATCCAACACTCTTAACCACTTCACCACCACTAGGTCTAGCACCAAAGGCGGCTTCTGAACAGTCACTGCAAGCTTGAAAGCAGAAACTGATCTGAATGCTTCAGCCACGTAACTGATATCATTATCATGAACACCATTAAGATCATAGCACAGCAAATAAAACATAGCACAAATACTCATTGATGATCCTATTATATACTGAAATGATTCATTCCAAATCTGGAAAGCGGAGGAATTAAATTATATATATAATATGCTTTTAAATGTGTTTTCAAAAGCATGAGATGTGCAAATAACAAATATACCTGGACCTTTCTTTCCTTGACTAAAGGTTTCCCAGCTTTTGCAATCCTTAGTAAGTGTATTTTCAACAACTTCAAAATCATGAAGGCTACAAACACAGGGTTAAGCCTAGTGTTTTTCATACTCGAGAGTAGACCCATGTGTTGTATCCAACGTTAGTCATACAGTAGGTAAAGGTAAAGGTAAAGGTACCCCTGCCCGTACGGGCCAGTCTTGACAGTCTCTGGGGTTGTGCGCCCATCTCACTTAAGAGGCCAGGGGCCAGCGCTGTCCGGAGACACTTCTGGGTCACGTGGCCAGCGTGACATCGCTGCTCTGGCCAGAGCCAGAGCCAGAGCCGCACACGGAAACGCCGTTTACCTTCCCGCTGGTAAGCGGTCCCTATTTATCTACTTGCACCCGGAGGTGCTTTCGAACTGCTAGGTTGGCAGGCGCTGGGACCGAGCAGCGGGAGCGCACCCCGCCGCAGGGATTCGAACCGCCGACCTTTCGATCGGCAAGTCCTAGGCGCTGAGGCTTTAACCCACAGCACCACCTGCGTCCCCAGTCATACAGTAGACCCATTGAAATTAGTTGACATGACTAATGTAAGTGTAGTAATCTCATTGGGTCTTCTCAGAGTAGAACTTAATTCAATGTAGCCCATTGAAATAATGGACTTAAATTAATTTCAGTGGGTCTACTCTGATTCAGCTGGATATCACTCATAAAATATGAGGGGTTTCCCCCATGGATCTGACAAGAGTATGCTATCTGTAATGTATTCTCTTGAGAGATAATTTGCCTACTGCTATTTTAGAGGATTTGAAACAGTGGTTTATGGGAGACTCCACTCTCTCTCCTCCCCCTCCTTTTTTTTTTTTTCCTACAAGGATTGCTCTCCAGATACACACTGCTTGTACATTCAAAGCCTATTGCATGGTGTTTATGGAAGGAAATGTCAGATTCTTTAGTCAAAATAAAAGAAAGAGAATTCTTAAGACAGTCAGCACCATGGAGGTTGCTGTTTTCCTCTTTTATATCTTCAGAATGACTGGGAATAGTTGTATTGACAAGAGATTGTCCTAGCAGGAGGCAAACTTGTGAAGTGGTTGGAAGAAAGAGATTAAAAAGTAAAGGATTAGTATCTCCTGGAAGACAAGTGTGTGCATACCTTAAGTCCATCACTTTAAAAAGGAGAACGTTGAGACTAAGGTTTTTTTCTGTATACCATGTCCACCATGTGTAGACAGCGGTCCAGTTTACACAACATAGCATGTCAATCTTCCGAGACCACACAAATGTTTGGGCTGCCAGGGAGGAGCTTGTGGCCTCTTTCCCCTCCTCCCTTGTTGTTTTGACTGCCACACTGTTCTGAGTGTGTCATCTGAACTGGGATTTGTGGCTAAACTCTCTCCTCACTAACCACAAACTGCAGCCAAGGTGTATCCCTTGCTGATGATTAGCAGAGAAAGAGCTCAACCATGAACCTGGGTTCAGACAGCACACTAAACCAAACTTAGCTCAGTGCAGCACCGTAGTAAAAAAGGCCAAGGAGGAGCACAGCAGCTACAAGGCCTGTTCTCATCCTGAAGCAAAGTTCTTAACCTGAAGCACTATTTCTGGGTTGGCGGAGTCTGTAACCTGAAGCGTATGTAACCTGAGGTACCACTGTATTTCTTGCTGATGATTAGCAGAGAAAGAGCTCAACCATGAACCTGGGTTCAGACAGCACACTAAACCAAACTTAGCTCAGTGCAGCACCTTAGTAAAAAAGGCCAAGGAGGAGCACACAGCTCCAGAAACCTGTACATTCAGTTCGGTTTACTGTAACATGTGATCCAGGTCAGATTGTTTCATAGAGGAAAGGAGAGCTCTGGAATGCCTTCATGAGTCTATGTTGATTTTTTTGAAAATTAAAAAGGCACCCCAGTACATAAAACAGGGTGTGAATAAAGTACTGTGCACTATTTGCTTTTGTTCAAGTAAATATCCCTCCAGGATGTAGGGCTTGGAAGGTGTGATTTTTAAACTACTTCAGGATATTTTGCCTTTGTAGTTGTCCAAGATACAATTATTCAAGCCAGGACAGAAATAAATACTCTCTCTTGCTGCCCCCCTCCCTGCCCCCAACAATCCTTTATGTTGTAAGCTTCCATAAGACAGCTGTTCATTACGAAATCCCTCGCTCTGTGCTAACCTTAACAATGTTTCCAGAGACACTATAGGCATTCCTGTGAACTGAATTGGAAACACTGACCAAAGAAGCTCTCCCTTCCCCCTTTCTCTGCTGTCTGTTTGTTGTGCAATCAGTGTGTAAGATCTCCGAGATGAGATTGCCATGTGTGCACTGTGGAAAGGTCAAATTACATTAGGAGGAGCAGGGGAAGTAGAGACATCTTGTCCCTTGCCAGCCATTTACTGTAATAGCTGTTCTATTAATTGAAAAAAACTCTCCTGCTGTCCAGCAAACAAAACTCCAAATCCTCTGTCCATTCAGTACTTGAGAGCATTTGGAGCATTCAGATCGAGGGATTATCGTTGTAGCAAAGGGCTTCAGAGAAGCATATCTGAAATGTGCCAGTTTAGTTGCCCTGAAGTCCTGTCTTCCATGTGCTGCTGTACATGCAAGAAGGCATAAAATCATTGTCAGTGCTGCTTGCTAAATGTCTTTACATAAGAAGTATTCATAGATGTTCAGTTTCTGCTGCTTCCATATTTGTAAGCCTACATGCAGGTGTCTTCATTTCCATCCCCCCCCCCCATTCCTACTTCATAAATGTACTGTACAGTACTTGAGTACTGTGTTCATTCTCTATTGACAACATCTAGGGCTGGTTAATGACAGTGGTACCTTGGGTTAAGTACTTAATTCGTTCCGGAGGTCCGTACTTAACCTGCAACTGTTCTTAACCTGAAGCACCACTTTAGCTAATGGGGCCTCCTGCTGCCGCCGCGCCGCCGGAGCACAATTTCTGTTCTCATCCTGAAGCAAAGTTCTTAACCTGAAGCACTATTTCTGGGTTGGCGGAGTCTGTAACCTGAAGCGTATATAACCTGAGGTACCACTGTATTTCTATCAGCTAATGGGTACAGGGTCAAACGGTTACTTGCATGTGTGAATGAGCCCTAACAGTTGCAACACCACAACTGAAACTTTTACACAAGTTTTTACAAATCCATTCAATCTATACATTCAGCTAATCATTGATCAAATGGTGTATGTGTGTGAACCAAGCTATAGCGCCAAACTGTGGCAAAGTTTACTGCTTTCTGGCAAAGCCCCTGATCATATAAGCATTTGTCAACATGGCATGAGTGGTATGCAAGTTATTATCCTGTTCTCTTTTTTTGGTAACCTTCTCTCCCTAACAGTGTCATATGTGTATATGTGACAATGGCCTGTTTCACACATCACATTGAACCATCATTTAAAACAAATTATGGTTTAATGTGAATTCTGCTCAAAAGTCTCTGCAGCACTATTACACTGATCTTGCTGCTGCCATGCTGTTGATGAAGCAAACCAGAACCTGCTTATTGCATTGTTCAGACCCAGACCCGTGGTTTGTTTCCCCCAATCAAACCATGAGTGGTAAATGAAGACAAATTGCTCAAGGTTTGGAGAGAGAAAAAAACATTGCTTCACACAAAACAGCAAACCCAGACCCTGGCTTATTTTGTTCACAGTGTGCCTGGCGTGTTGCAGGAAAACCGAGGGAACTTTTGTATGATATGCACCAGCACACTGCTTGTTCACATTAAACGATAGTTTGTGAAACAAATCATGACTCATGTTCATACAACACTCGCAGGGGCGGGAGGCATATTCACATTTCATCCATGGCTTAAAACCAGCTAAGACGTAGCATAATGTGTGGACCAGTTCATAGCGATGAGTTGCTCTGCTTGATGAGTCAGCTCTGCCAGGGGATTTACAGAGCCAGCTGAGCAGGGCTGACTGACATTTACAGCAGCCTTGATGGTATCCTTACACTTCAATGCTTAACCAGATTTGCAGTAGTAGAGGAGGCAAGGTGAAAAGTCCTGACTATGCAGGAAAGCAGGCCAGGTCCAACATTTGCCAAGCCCTTTCAGGCTGGCCTAGTGGTAAAAGCTGATACTTCTGGAATCAAAAGATTCGTGGCTCTGGATCTGACACCCATTCTGTTGATTTGTGGCTGTATCTGCCTACGCTTGGTCACTTAGCTGTTGCTGGCTCTCCTGGCTCTTTAGCATTGGGCCCTCCATCTTTCTCAAGCAGCAGAAATAGGCATGCATCATGGCATGACCAAAACAAAAGAAAAAGGAAGTTCTTTTATCTACTGCTGCAGTCGAAGTACTTCTTCCTCCCTTTATAAGTGTCAAACCAGGGGGCCTTCTGGGATTGCATATAGAAATGATATAATTTTCTGCCTCTTGTACTTTGAATCAGGCTTTTATATGTTAATATTAGCCTTCGTGGAATTCAAGTGGGGTGCCTTGTGTATTTGACAACAATACTAATGTTAATACTATGTTAACAATGGCTAAGGCAAAATAATGTTACTTGCATTGTGTCAGCCTTATCCTTGTGTTTTTGTTGTCCTGGAGAGTTGCATCCTTAATCTATCATTGCCTTAATGACCCATTTTGCTTTTTCAGAAGGCCTAGTATATGTACAGATGCAAAGTGGGCCAGTGATTACTTTTTAGCCCCTGTGACATAGCTGAACTCATAGACAGACCTTATGTACAGTAAAAACCCAGCACATGGAGCAGAGTGAACACTGCTTGGACACTGCAGCACCATTTATGAATATCAAGTATGTTAGGGGACAGCAATATCCACAGTTGGGAATGTCCATCTGTTCTCTCTGCTGAAATTCTTTCAATTCCGTTACTGGTAAATAAAGGATCACATGTGAGCAACAAGAATCAGCACTTCATTATCAAGCAGACAAACCCTCTACAAAAAACTGATTTGTACTACTTTTGCAAAGTTTACATATATTAATTTATTTTTTATTATATATTGCTCTTGATGGGGAAGAAAATTATTGATTGTTAAGATATTGTCCAGAAGCAGGCAATAAGCATGTTAGTTGGGAGTTGCATTGAGTTCTGTTTTAAAACAAGATTAAGTTACCCTCTCCTCACCACCACCAGTGAAATGGAATTGGTTTGTCTCAAGCCAGGAACAGTCTTTGCCAATGTCCTGCAATACTAATATCACTCATGATAGTGTTCATGAATCCATGTAAGTTCCCACATCCATTGCAGTCAAGATGCTTCCATCTCTAGTCACTCAGAAAAAGTGTTCACCAGTGACTCAGAGGTAAAGGTAAAGGGACTCCTGACCATTAGGTCCAGTGGTGACCAACTCTGGGGTTGCGGCACTCATCACCAGTGACTCTAGGATGGTGCAAATTGTGTCCACAAATAGCCCAGCATAGTGGCAACCAAACAACCCCACAATAACACAGCAATCAATGATACAATCACAAACACAAAAACATCAGCTTCACCCACAGTTAAGCATTCTTACATTCAGTTTATTTCATTGGGATATATTAAAAAATACTGACATGTCTAACTGTTCGTCTGAAAAACAAAATAAAAAAATTCCTTCCAGTAGCACCTTAAAGACCAACTAAGTTAGTTCTTGGTATGAGCTTTCGTGTGCATGCACACTTCTTCAGATACACATGCACACGAAAGCTCATACCAAGAACTAACTTAGTTGGTCTTTAAGGTGCTACTGGAAGGAATTTTTTTATTTTGTTTTGACTATGGCAGACCAACATGGCTACCTATCTGTAACTGTTCGTCTGAAAGCATTTGAACATAGATAGTTGCCTCACCTTTTCTGGATTATGGCTATAGTTGGTGCCATTTGTTTTAATAAATCTCTGTTGTTGTGTTTGAATTCTACTGTCTGCTACCAACTACGGTATGTGCTTTTTCAAGACCTCCTTATTGTGCATCATCTCACAATCCTAATTTACACACACTCTTGACTGAATGAAGGATCTCAAAGAAGTTTATTATTTGAAGAGCAGGGAATCCATCAAAAACATGTAAAACCAAAGTTAAGCATTTTTTCAGCTACACTATTGTGTGTTTTAAGTAAATCTGTAGAACATGCTGGCTCACAAACCAGCAGTAGAATGAGACCGTGTAAAATTAATTAACTCTCCACTTCTTAGCGGGTCAGAAATAGGCCATCCTTCAAAAAACCATAAGCAAGCAGGAATGACAGATTGTTCTGGAGAAATCATTTTACTGCTGAATAAACCTTGCTCCTAATAATTAATAATCTCGATTCCAGTGGCTGGAATATCTAAACAGAGCCCTGTCTGATAATACATGAGAAGGATGAAAAGTATATTTTTGTTAACAAAGGGTTCAGTTGTGTTTGAGAGCTCTTCCGTTTTAAAATGTCACGAAGTGAACACTGCAGAATATATTATTTCCTTAATATGTTTTTATACTCTCTATAGATACTCTGTAAAGGATAGCAACAGACTGATAAAATGAATCCATTGACAGTCTTGTTCTGCTCCATATATTAAGGAATTGCATAGAGTGCAGCACAACAATTGTCCTTCGGATTGTTTATACTGGATTCAGTATTATTCTTATTTATTAAATTTCTATACCAATCTTCATCCGAGCATCACAAGGTGGTTTATAATATACAAACACAAAATAACATAGTAACAAACAAAATCCATCACACACACACACACACAGAGAGAGAGAGAGAGAGAGAGAGTTTTGAAGACCATGGATTGTTTAATTAGCCAAAGGCCCAGGAGAAGAGGAATGTTTTTGCCTGGTGCTTAAATATATGTAACAAAGGCACCAGCCAAGCCTCCCTGGGGAGAGGATCCCACAAGCAAGGAGCCACCACAAAAAGGCCCTCTCTTGTGTTGCCACCCTCCAGACCTTTCATGGAGGAAGCACGTGAAAAAGGGCCTCAGAGGGTGATTGCATGGTCTAGGTTGGTTAATATGGGGAGAGGTGGTCCTTAAAATATTGCAAACCTGAAGCATTTAAGACTTTATAGATAAAAACCAGAACTTTGAATTGGACCTGGAAACTAACTGGCAGCACGTGTAGTTTGGCCAGAACTGGCATTATATGCTCAAACTGTCTTGTCCTGGTGAGCAACCTTGCTGCTGAATTCTGCACCAGCTGAAGTTTCCAAACCATCTTCAGAGGCAGCTCCACGTATGCCATGTTGCAGTAATCTAACCTACATGTAGGGAAAGTGTTTCTACACTATTCAGTGTTTTGAAGGATCTCAGTTAGAGATTGTGTCTTTCAGATACCTCACTGGTTATGTAGTCCCATACAAATAATATTCTGTGGCGTCTGTTCTAGTGATGCGGCTCAGGTAATTTTGGACACAGGACTCAAGGGAGCCCCATTGTCCTGCTTCACTTCAATACAAAACATACAGTGAATGTTTCTCCCCCTTGACAACCTTGACAATTTGATAGCTATACTGCTGTTGTTGCTGTTATCATCTTTATCATCATCTGCTACCACTGCCATGGACACATGTTTCTTAATGGGAAGCTTGTCTAGACATGTATAGGATTGTGCTGTGAATTACAGCTATACAGGACTGCGGGAGATCCTTTGGAGACACAGAAACTCATATATGCTTAGAGACAGTCAGTTTTTTACTTCCACATGATGAGAGATTGCTAGGTGTAATCTGAAACCTGCATAACATCAAGTAGAATCTGATCTAGTCAAGTCTCCCATGCTCTCTCCTGCATTCCATTTTAGGTTTGATCTGAGATCCAGTCCATGTTTGAAAGGATGCATTCATCGTGAAGAGTAGTTTTCTTCAACAAATCAAAACAGAGGCACTTTAAATAAGTGTGTGAGTTCTATCCTTTCTCTATAGCCATGGTAGGAGCAAAAGAAGCACTTCAGAAGGCATTTGATCACAGGGAGGTCCCAGCAGAGAGTCACGGAGTAGAGTAAAGAATGCCAAGTAAGAAACATCACAGCCAGATTATGTGTGTTTCTCACAGATCCTTCTGATACTTTGAAGGGAGCAATGGTAGATAGAGGGGGTGTAATTATATTTTTAAAGAAGAGCACCTGGTATTTCAAAAGATCCCAGATCTCTTTGAATGGACTGGATTCTCCCTTTCTGCCCATCCACTCTTGCACAGACGTGCTACAGACATCAATAGCTCCAGTGTCTCTTACTTTGGAAACTTTTATCTGGCCAGCCTAATGCTACATCATCAGTCACACTGCCAGGTTGTTCTTGTTGTTGTTTTGGCTTCTTAACAAGAGGCAAATGCAGCTGGAAAGAGATCACTTTGCAAATTCCCTGCTGCACTTCTCCCAATCTTTTTTAGTAAGGGGGGGAAATAGAGTAAATAGAGAGGTGCCATGGGTGAATTGTTCCCTCCACCAAACCTTGAGTGGAATCAGTGGGTGTGCCAGGGCAGGACTCCCTAACTTACTGCTCCTGGTTTGGGCTTTGACTCCAAGCACATTGTCTCGTCTACAGGCAGCTTGAGTTCTTCATCCTGTGAGAGGCTGTGTACCCCACTCAGCTACCTTTAGCCAGCCATGCACAAGCAGGATGCTAACTGAAGAGAGGGATCCATCCAAGGCTGGGGGGTAGACACAGGACTTGCCAGGAGGGAAAAGGAGCACAATATGTCTCTGGGAGGGAACAAGAATCTGTTGTGATGTTCCACAGCTGGAGGCACAGGAAAGTCCCAGGGAGCCATCAGCAACATTGGAGATGCTGGGGTTGGTTTTGATTTGAATTCTGAATGCGTCCCTTAGTTCAGAGCAGAGCTTGAAGTCTTCAAAGCACACCATTGCAACATCCGTGCAAAAAATTGGGAGGGCAAAGAGAATGAGAAATACCTGAAGTGAAGCATCAGCTGGCACAAAGTCTCAAGCTTCAGCAATTGTCATTTCCTCAGAATGTCACACATGGCCCAGAGGCATTCTGGGGAAATGAAGACGGCACGCAAATGTAGCCTGTGCTGCCCCACCCTGTGAAAATATTTCTAAGAAGGAAAAGAGTCATTTAAATGCCACCCCCTTATGAGCCTGATAGGTTCACAAAGAATTTCTGCTGTGCTGTTTGTATTTATTCAAAGGTTTTATTGGCAAACTCATATAAGGAAATTCATATGATCATGGGAGGACATCTAACCATACACTTTTCCATTGCCCCAATTCAGTTTATTAATCCTAGGATGCTCCGAGAGTACTTTATCAGAGGATGCATGCCAAATTCTTAACAGTTCTCTTCAGAAATTCATTACTGATTTTTAGAAAATTGGACAATCAATTGGACTCAGGTTTCAAGCTTACATTGTATCAAAACCTTCCAGGGCAAAATTCTTTAGGTCTTTGGTAAACAAATAAATCTTTAGATAATTTATTTAGATAATCTCTCCCTCTTAATAATGTGCTTAATGTCATATTAATTCATCAAACACAAGCCTACCCCAAACAATTTTCATCAGAAAAAGAGTTATTAAATGCATGTTTTCTTGTTCTCTCCCTATTTATTGTTGACTGTGTACTGTTTGCAATGTACGTGATGTTGCAAATGTCCATAAATGTCCTTGATAAAGTTATTAGACATGCTTCATGGAACATAAAGATGCTATCTAAGCAGGCTAGGCTTTCTTTTATTTTTAGCAAATCTCTTGCAGGGAGGTGTAATACAAAAAGATGCACACGGCTTAAACATCAGTTTTGACAACAAGATGCTACTTGTGAAATTTTAGTTTTGACAGCACATGGTCTTGTCAGCTGTATGTATCTGTCAGTACTTGCTCAGCATTGGAAATCATACTGTATCTGAATGTTTTCTTTACCATTTTGGAGCATTCTCTCAGTTTCTTTCTGATTTGATGAAGGTCTATAGAACCCTTCTGTGGAGCAGACTGTCAAAAGCTGGGTGCAGTTGTATCTTTCCTGGGCAAGCTTATGTCCTGCTTATGGGCAGAGACACAGCATCTGGTTAACCACAGTAAGAAACAGGATACTGGATTAGATATGCCTTTTGCTGGGTCTTATGTTTGTAAACTGCTAACAAACAATGAGGTTATCTACCGATGAAATGTATGTGTCAAGCAAGTCCAGATGTGGTGGCCTCTTTGAACATATAGGTTGTAATTGTTGCTTTCCTCTTGCCCATAGACAAAATTGAGATTAAACTACGAGGTTTTAAATACCTCATAGTTATCTTTGTAATTGGCTTTAAGAGCAATAACAGCAAGCTGCTCTGAAATTCAGTGTCTCCTGAAGAAAGGATGCCATGAACTCAGCAACTGTTTCTAAACCTCCTTGTTTCATTTCCCATTCATGTTTCCCATTCTTTGTAGAAGTATCCCACTGAGATTTTATCTGGGGATGATGGGTCATCTTTTTATTTGTAGCTCACACTGCAGATTTTAAATTAGCCAGTGGAATTCAGCCAAAAATATAGAATGCACTCTTCCATATGTGAACCGGCCTCTTGTGTGCACATGTACAAAACAAACTCTGGCATGCTTGAAGCTGCTTTGATAAGACAGGAAGCAGGAGGAGGAAGTGGTAACTGTTAACACAGAATGTGGCACCAGAGCCAAATGCACCACCCCAGTCATTTATTTCAGCCAACCATCAAATATATGCTTGATGAAGAAACTATTTTATTTTATTTTATTTTTTGCATCTAGATGGGATGGGTTGCAGCTTGTGCAATCTGTCAAGTTACCCCATTAAAACAACTTGAAATGTTGAAGCAATTTCTGCTATACAGCATGAAACAAATATAAATATATTTTCACTGCTATATACTACAGCATTGCTGATGCACATGACAACTCATTATGGCAGAAAGTTTTGGAGATATGGGGAGAAAGGGGTGTGTGCAAGAAAAAGTTGCGTTGTTTAAATGGCACCAGGAAGCAAGGTGGTCTGTAAATTGATGGGAGAGACATAGTGCAGCTGCAATGCATTTCAGTTAAGAGGGGGGTTCTTTTAAGAATTTCACTGTGGGATATACTAGTTCTTATCCAGAAACAACCACAAGGAGCAGCTGTTAAAGGCTTAAATTCAACCACTTGGTGTGGGTCCCCCCCCCCTCATACGGATGTTGCACTATGATGCCATGTGACTGAAGACTGTCTGAGCATGTGTGTTTTCATGAAGGAGCCTATTTGGCCTGACCTCACCCCAGAGTAGCAGGGCCAATAGCAGCTTGTAGCATAATAGCAAGAAGAGTGTTCCCTGTAAGTTAAACGGGAGAGCTCTCCTCTAAAAGCCCTTGGGCTCTGTTTTTGCAGCTTTCAAGATAAAATATTTAATAAGTATCTGTGGGCGGCAAAGCAAGCTTTCATCTCGAAACCCAATAAATAATATTGCATCCATTTGCAGCCATTGAAGAAATCAGATCATGAAAGGATAACTGCATTCAGATACTTTCCTACTGTGCCGATTTTTTCCTCCTCTTTCTCTCAAAATGTATTTTCTGTCATAATAAAGTTGTACTGTGTATACATTTTGATTGCATTAACTGAGAGGTAAGCTGGTAAAATGGATCTAATGGCTTTATTAAACTAAATTGTGCAGAGCAGAGAAATCGCAGTGTTCTTAATAGGAGCTACAGAAATTGCTTTTGATAAAAAAAATAGAATCTTAAGACATTTCATTAGATTTTAAATACTCGTTTTAATTAAGTTGTCTAATAATTATTTTTTATTGGAATGCAAGGGTTAGTTATTGGTTCTCTTTACTGGAGATGGGATAAAGTATGTAGGGGTTTTTTATTTGGAGTTCTATTTTTCACTATAAGCAAATTCTGCATTTGATGTCATTTATTTAATGTTGGATTTGATTATTTGAACAAATAGTTGTTTTATGAATGAGGAAATGATAGAAGCTTATTTTTGATTTAGGCATAAATCCTATCTATGCTTACCTGGGAGTAACCCTTGTTGAAAACAGTGTCTCTGGCTTCTGAATATAAGAAGGTTATATTGGTTATACAACAAATTTCCCTGTTTCCTATTGCCCTCTGAAATGTGTTGCTTTGCAAAGTGAATAGCCTATGTTTCAGGCCCACTTCATCTCATGATGTTTACTATGTTCTGCATATTTAAAGTTTGAAGGCCAGCACCACTGCCTTCTCCTGCTTGCCTTGACTGCCTGATCTCTGTATACATCTGCCATTGCTTTTTATATAGTAAACTATGGATGCATTTTCATTCATGGACATTTTCTTCCTTATGCGGGCTTACCTGAGAACAATCCTGAGCCCCTTCTAAAAATCTAAAGGGCCCTGCTGGCTTCTGTTGAAAGACCTATCTAGTATGGGATTCTTCTTCTTGTGGCCAACCAGATACCTCTGGGGAAGTCCACAAGCAAGGTATCTTTCGTTGGTCGCTAGAAGGTGGTGTTCAGTAGTATCCACTAGAGGCAGTTGATAGCTTTTTCCTCCAGGAATTTCTCTAATCCCCTTCCAAAACCATCCAAGTTGGTGACCACTATGATATCTGTTGGAAGAGAATTTAATAGTTTAACTATGTGCTGTAGGAAGAAGTCCTCTTTTTTTCTGTCCTGAATTTCCCACAATTCAGTTTCAGCAGATGACCAGTACTATGAAACATGGAGAAAAACTACCGGTCAACTCTCTCCACACTGTGCAAAATTTTACGCACCTCTGTCATCCTCCTTGACTCACCTTTATCTAAATGAAAAAGTCTCAAGTGTTCTACCCGTTTATCACACAATGGTTACACCTACCCTCTCATATAGCAAAAACTGTGTTATTTCAACCGGCATTTTAAGAACTCTTGATTTTAAATTTACATATGACTACTGCTGTTTTTCTTTTTGGATTGCTGTTTCTGAAGTTGCAGTAACTTTTTTCCCTCATATATTCATGACTCCCCCCTTCCCCTCATTTAGCTGTGTTTATTACATATTCTTTCAAAGGTGGAATATAACTATTGGAAATCTATGGCAGACAAATAACATGAAAATGGCCATCAGTGAGCTCAGAGCAATAGAATTAGAATAAAGTTGACACACATGCGTTTTGTGTTTTGAAATCCTCAAGCCACTTACTAGATGTAGAAGAATAAGAGGAAAAACAAGGAATAATTTGCTTTAACAGTAGTAACATTGGTTTCATATATCAACCAATGTGAGTAAGGGCCCCAAGAAAGTCCCCATTGCAATAGTTGCCACATTGATTTCTTGTAGCTGTCAGGCAAGGGCTGTCCTAATGATTAGAGGAGGGGAAAGAAGGTTAATTTGCAGTTTTCCTTTAGATAGTGAGTCAGGGTAGCATTTGCAATGCTGTGGGGAAAAAGACAATGAAATATGAGTAATGTTTGTATTGTATGGCATGGTAAATTTTAGTGCAACCTCGTTAAAAGCACTTGTACTACACCATAATTTTCTTTCCCTGTAAATAAGTGGCTTTTTTCTTCTTCTAAGTCTTAATTTTGAGACATTTATCACTCAGTAGTGTATGATCTCCGTAAATAAAGAAGTGTGAAGCAGTGAAGTGGCCAAGTTTGCTAATGATGCAAAACCGTTCAGGATTGTTAGAAGGGATTACAAAGAGCTCCAGAAGGACCTCTCCAAACTGAGTGAAAAGGCAGTAAAATGGCAAATGCAATTCAGTGTAAACAAGAGTAAAGTGATGCATGTAGGGGGGGTTATTAATTTCACATATACACTCAGGGGGTCTAAACTGTCAGTGAGTGACTGACCAGGAGCGAGACCTTAGGGTTGACGATAACTCAATGAAGATTTAATCCCAGTGTGCATCAGCTGAGAGAAAATCATTTGGTGCTGGGGATCATTAGGAAAGGAATTGAAAATAAAACTGTTGATCTCATGATAATGCTATACAAGTCTATAGTGCAGTCGCTTTTTGAATACTATGTACAGTTCTGGTCATCTCACTCAAGAAGGACATTGTAGAGTTGGAAAAGGTTCAGAAACGGGCAACCCAAAATGATGAAGGAAGTGGAGCAACTCCCCTATAAGGAAAGGTTTTGCAATATTGGGACATTTTAGTTTGAGAAAGAGGTGGTGTGATATAAAATCATGCATAACAAGAAGAATTATGTATAGAATTATGCATAACATGAAGAAAGTAGACAGGTAAAAGTTTTTCCTCCTTCCTTCAGAACACTAGAACTTGTGCTTCGAGCCCCAAAACCCATCCCCCATGGAAAGTGGAGACAGAATTTAGTTTAAATGTTAATGGGCAAATTTTGGCCACAACTTTATTAAAATAAACAAATGTGACTGGTATTGACGTAGGCATTGGTATCAAAACTATATCTGGCTCCTGCCCCACCTTGCAGGAAGCCGGGAAGGGTAAACAACCAACGGGGGGAACTCCATCAATGTATATTGACTGGTGTTCACCCCTGGGGTTCTTGGGGGGTCCTGGCATGGCCCTAGCCCCTCTCTGGGCTTTGGACACGATCCAGATCCCCGGATTCCTTGACCATACAACGCTAAGGTTATTGGGGGTTGTAGTCCAACATCTGCAGACTCAACCATAGGAAGCCTAGTTTGGTGGATCATGCCAGTGCACCCATTGTAGGCAATACCACATTAGACCAGTCTGATGCAAGTTGTTTAGGCCCTAAAACATTACAATAAGCCCTAGGTAAGGATTTAGAAGTATGGCTGTGTTCATAATGTTCTGTATAAATTGGTCTTTCCACTTGTGTCTCTCTATCTTCCAGTTTGCGGGGACATCCATGGACAATTCTTTGACTTGATGAAGCTCTTTGAAGTGGGAGGCTCTCCTGCCAACACACGATACCTTTTTCTAGGGGACTATGTTGACAGAGGGTACTTCAGTATTGAAGTAAGTTTTATTTCTCACTTTGGCTATGAAATTAATTTGTGTCCAGATTTATTTGCTTCACCCCCTCCCCCCTTTAAATGTTCTTTTCTAGTGAACACATGGTCGCATGTCTTACCGCTATATCACTGTAGCAAACATTGTGTAAAGAAATGTTTCACATGAAATGCACCATTGAATTATTGCAGGCAAAGTGTGTGCATGTTTTCTGGCCATAGTTACTTATCTAAATTTCATTTGTCAAAATTTTGAATAATGAAAACATTACTTTTACCAAATTTTGAGTTAGTTCATCTTATTTTCTCAAAACCTGAAACTGTATTTCAATGTGTTAATGTCTAATCATGGCACTGTAAAACAACGTTTGCATTTTGGCTGGAATTAGAGGAAGTATGCAACCATTTTGATCACCTTTGGACATGGATTTCTCTAACAGCTACCCCTTCATGCAACTCGGTGGTTACTTTTGAAATTAAAGAGGACTTCTAAAAGTAACTTGTGGGCTTCCCTGTTATAAAATTCTAGTCCACGTCTTTTGGTAAGCACCTAAATTAGTTCTTAGGGTCCCCAGCACTGTGAGAGGAGTGGGGAAAACTAATACATGATGTTAGCCTTCTTGGGTGAGGAATTATTTGTTGGCCACAGCTAAGTTCAGCAGATGCAAGTATTGTAAATCTTCATAGTGTAGTGGTTAGTGGGAGAGACATATTTTATCATGGTCACAGAACAGTAAAAGTTGATAGACTTCAGATAATGAATTTACAAAGAAAACATAAGATTAACAGGGGAGCCAACAGAAAATTTATTTTATCATCTGCTTTATAATTTGTATTGAAGACTTTTAAAAAATCTACCTCTTTAGTAGTGCAATAAGAGTCATCCCATAAACCACAAGATAACAGTATTTCAGTGTGCCTTATTGTTAGAGTTCTTAAGAAAGGAAGTGTTAGCCTCTCACTAATATGAAAGAATATAGTCCACAGATATGTTTCTCTTGATTCCACAGGTACAAAGCTGTTCATTAAGTGAGCTTTACTAAATGGGCCACTTAGCAAAATGACAGAACATTAAGATAACCAAGCATAAATGCTCTCCTACTTTTTTGCTCATAACTAAAGCCTGCAAGTATTAAGTTTTGGTGATCCCATAATTTGGAGTACTATTTTAGCCTCATTATCAGCTGCAGTTCTCGGGTGGTGTAAATCTAGGTGTATTAGTCTCTGATTAGCAAAGAATGGAACCTTTTTTAGGCTATAGTTATCCAAAGAATCATTTTGCTCATGATCCACATCCAATGGCTAATATAAGAATCCAAGAGCAGTAAGTGGATGTAGCACAGAAGTAGAAGAGGAAAAGTGCAAATGCTACCATGATTTCAGGGCATTTGTTGAAGCTTTATGTTTAATTTATTAAGTTTATATTCTTCCTTTCCTAAATGAAGGATCCCCAGGGCAACTAACAACATAAAGTCTGAAAAGACCTTATACAAAACAACAATGAAAATGGCAGGTTTTTAAGACCTGTAGTGCCTGAATTTTCCAGTCTTCTTCTGAAGAAATGAACAAATAAAAATTGTCTTTAAATTCCGTCTAAGAATTTAATGTCCAGAGAAGGAGACTCCCCAGGGGGGAGTTTCAAAGATGGGCTGCTGCAGTAGAGAAAGATTTCTCTTGTGTTCTCATTCTCATTGCCACCCACAGCAGGAGTGCTGAGAGAAGGGTCTCATCCCCCAGTCATAAACTATGGGTTGTGGCATATGGAGAAATGTGCTCCTTCAACTGAAAGTTGAAGTTTAAAGACAGATAACCATATTCTGCACACAGGGTGATAAGCCCAACATCTTTCTGGGGAATTTGGATTAAACCCTTTTCCTGTTGAGTGGTCGGAGTATTGGATTAAGTCTGGAGAGACTGGGGTTCCAGTCACCACTCAGCCATGAAGTTCGCTGCATGAACTTTCAGGAGGAGAACTTTGAGCACTGCCTTGAAAAGGAAAAGGATAAAAATGTGCAAAGCAAGATAGATATAGATATATGATAGATAGATAGATAGATAGATAGATGATAGATAGATAGATAGATAGATAGATAGATAGATAGATAGATATAGATGACAGATAACATTGCAAGATTCAGTCACTAGGGCTTAACTAAAATCAGTCAGGGTAGTTCTATCACATCCATTGTTTGCAGCCAGTGCTGAATTTGCCTGACATCACAAACTAGTGGTTACTGATTGTACTGACTGTGCCAGCCTAGTTCTAGAGTCCAGTCAAAAGAGATTTTGTCAAATTGGTCGGTGAACTCCTTTTCACCAGCCTCATGCTTTTTCTATGCACCCTCTTTTGCTTGACTATGTTTTGCTTAAAAATAGCTAAAGCAAGCTAAGGATTTAAATCTGTGCTGGGTGATCTTGAGGAAATTCTCTTAAACAATGATAGATCATTGTAGTACATAGTAATTGGAACAGTAATAGGAGGGAATGTGTTTGGGCAAACCCCTTAAACCAGGTTAAAAAGCCTCATATTCAAGCCCCTTGTCAAAACTTTGTTGTGGAGACATAGGATATGCTTAGCCAAGGGATCATGGCCAATATGGGTATACAGTGGTACCTCAGGTTACATACGCTTCAGGTTACATACACTTCAGGTTAAAAACTCCGCTAACCCAGAAATAGTGCTTCAGGTTAAGAACTTTGCCTCAGGATGAGAACAGAAATCGGGCTCTGGTGGCACGGCAGCAGCAGGAGGCCCCATTAGCTAAAGTGGTGCTTCAGGTTAAAAACAGTTTCAGGTTAAGTACGGACCTCCGGAACAAAGTACTTAACCTGAGGTCCCACTGTAGTAGAAATATAGTTATCTGAACATATGAAATAGTCCTGATAAAATATTAGTTTGTTTTTAAAATTAAAATTATGTGCCAAGCAGACTCCTTAGTTTAGGACAGGCTTATTTCTTATTGAGCAACTGGATTGTTAGTGTATTTTCTGCATATTCAAATACGTAAAATTGAAGAGCACATCTTTATATGTGGAATCTTGAAATAAAAGAGCCAGAGATTTTACAAAAGCTGACAGTTTAGGAAAGAGTTTGAATGTCTCCCCACAACCCCAGCTGGCTCCTTGAGGGGCTTGTGAAATTCCCCTTGGGAAGGTTCAATAGCAGAATTAATCTTCTGGAGCAAGTATAATCCACTTTAATGATGAGATCCGCTAAGAAGAGAAATGGTAGATCTTATGGCTTGACATCCTTTAGGAAGAGATTAGCAGATGCTTTTCTTAAAAGATGTCCTTTCAACTTGGCAAGAAACAATGGGCTGTTTCCAACTAAGTTATCCTCCCTCAGAATAGCGTTGAATAGACCCCAATGCATTGCCTTTGAATGCACTAAGTCAAATTAAATTATTATAAACTGTCACTTTGCAGCAGCAGGGGAGAATTACAATTATTATTATGAAATTAAAAATGTGTGATCTTTAATGTTGTCTGTAGCATAAATTGTTGCTATTGCTTTGGGTTAATTATATGTCTGGCTTCTTATCTGTACTGAAGGTGAAAAATTTTGACCACCAAAATAAAGGCAATGTCTACATTAGCCAAGATAATAAATTTAGTTATGGAATAGGGGAGGAATTAGTGTCTAATAAGTTATGTTTTAGACTTGTTAAAGACCTTTATATGAATAATTCCATCTGAAACTAATGCTGTCCAATTTCAGGCTTAGCCACCGTGGTACCCAGAGCTTGTATATTCCTTGTACAATCTGCACCTGTATCCAGTCCTGTTTAATGCTTTTGATAACGACTTTACCAAAGAAAAAGAGCTTGTGCACTTTAGGGAATTTGCAGTTGACATAAAAGGAGGATATACTGCAAATACCCTTGAGGATAGTATTAGGATTTGAAATTGTCTTGACAAAATGGAGAACTGAATGGAATGAAATTCAGCAGAGGTAAATGCAAAGAATACAAATTGGGGAGGAGCTAACACTATGGAGAATAGTTAGCTATTCAGTAGCATTGTTTAGAGTTTGATGGTATATATAGTAGATAATCACTGCAGATGGTGACAGCAGCCACGAAATTAAAAGACGCCTGCTTCTTGGGAGAAGGGCAATGACAGGCCTAGACAGCATCTTGAGAAGTAGAGACATCACCTTGCCAACAAAGGTCCGTATAGTTAAAGCTATGGTTTTCCCAGTAGTGATGTATGGAAGTGAGAGCTGGACCATAAAGAAGGCTGATCGCCGAAGAATTGATGCTTTTGAATTATGGTGCTGGAGGAGACTCTTGAGAGTCCCATGGACTGCAAGAAGATCAAACCTCTCCATTCTGAAGGAAATCAGCCCTGAGTGCTCACTGGAAGGACAGATTGTGAAGCTGAGGCTCCAGTACTTTGGCCACCTCATGAGAAGAGAAGACTCCCTGGAGAAGACCCTGATGTTGGGAAAGATGGAGGGCACAAGGAGAAGGGGGCGACAGAGGACGAGATGGTTGGATAGTGTTTTCGAGGTTACCAGCATGAGTCTGACCAAGCTGCGGGGGGCAGTGGAGGACAGGAGTGCCTGGCGTTCTCTGGTCCATGGGGTCACGAAGAGTCGGGCACGACTAAACGACTAAACAACAACAACAATAGTAGATAACAAGCTTTACGATAAGACAGCAAGACAGCAAATGCCGTACCAGGGTATGATTTTCGTTAGTTTGTGGAGAATGTCCGTAAAGCAGGATGCCACCCAAAGAAAGCAGATTTGGCTACAATCATACACACACTGGTTGCTTCCAGACTCTGTGTGGGGGCTGCCTCTGAAAACAGTCAAGAATCTTCAGCAGATACAGATTGCAGATGCCAGACATCTGGTGGGGATAAGTGATCTGTGCATGTAACACCCAACTTATAATACATACCTGTTTGCTCCTGAGCTAAATTCAAAGTACTCGTCTTAACTTTTACAGGTCTTTTTGGTTTGGGGACAGGCTATTTGAAGGACCACATATACCCTAATGAACCTATCTGGATATCATGCTATGCCATCAGGTCCACCATTATAACAATATGGTTAACAGGTACCAAGGACAGAACCTTCTCAGCAGTTGCTATGGATGGGTTCACCAGTCTACTCCCATTCTGTTCCCCTTTCCAATAATAATAATAATAATAATTTATTATTTATACCCCGCCCATCTGGCTGGGCCTCCCCAGCCACTCTGGGCAGCTTCCATAGAAACCAAAAATACAGTAAAATATCAAACGTTAAAAACTTCCCTGAACAGGGCTGCCTTAAGATGTCTTCTGAATGTCAGGTAGTTGTTTATCGATTTGACATCTGCTGGAAGGGCGTTCCACAGGGCGGGTGCCACTACCGAGAAGGCCCTCTGCCTAGTTCCCTATAGCTTTGCTTCTCGCAATGAGGGAACCGCCAGAAGGCCCTCGGCGCTAGACCTCAGTGTCCGGGCAGAATGATGGGGGTGGAGACGCTCCTTCAGGTATACTGGGCCGAGGCCGTTTAGGGCTTTAAAGGTCAGCACCAACACTTTGAATTGTGCTCGGAAACGTACTGGGAGCCAATGTAGGTCTTTCAAGACCGGTGTTATATGGTCTCTAGCTGCCGCATTCTGGATTAGTTGTAGTTTCCGAGTCACCTTCAAAGGTAGCCCCACATAGAGTGCATTGCAGTAGTCCAAGCGGGAGATAACCAGAGCATGCACTACTCTGGCAAGACAGTCCGCAGGCAGATAGGGTCTCAGCCTACATACCAGATGGAGCTGGTAAACAGCTGCCCTGGACACAGATTTGACCTGTGCCTCCATGGACAGCTGTGAGTCCAAAATGACTCCCAGGCTGCGCACCTGGTCCTTCAGGGGCACAGTTACCCCATTCAGGACCAGGGAATCCTCCACACCTGCCCGCCTCCTGTCCCCCCAAAACAGTACTTCTGTCTTGTCAGGATTCAACCTCAATCTGTTAGCCGCCATCCATCCTCCAACCGCCTCCAGACACTCACACAGGACCTTCACCGCCTTCACTGGTTCTGATTTAAAAGAGAGGTAGAGCTGGGTATCATCCGCATACTGATGAACACCCAGCCCAAACCTCCTGATGATCTCTCCCAGCGGCTGCATGTAGATGTTGAAAAGCAACTCCAATGAGTGCTCCATCAGTTTGCTCTGTCTCATTTCCACTTACATGTTCAGGGTTTCTTAATAATAAACACACACACACACACACACACACAAACATTTTTTTTTCTCCTGTGACTTAACATTTCTGAGAAGGGGCCTTTTCCTACTTTTCCTCGTTTAAATTGAAAACACACACACACCAGTGTCCCTGTGACTGCTGGTGGCATGCCATAACACCTTGTTGCTCTCGGGGCCATTTATGGCCCTGGCTTTCAACAATCATTTATTTACAAGGGGAAAAAAATCACTAAGAAAAATACCACACCAAAAAGTACAATTAAAAAAAATTAAAACACCATAAAAGCATAAATTTTGAACTGGCGCAGCAAGGTTGTGTTTCTTAGCTGTTCCAAGTGACTTAGTTGGACACACTGTTGGATTCCCACTTCCTAGCTCCCCATATTCTTTACATTTGTCATCAACAAAATAGTAGTTAATCTGGCCATAGCCTTTTATCTATAAGCAATGTTTGTGCTGAAGTCAAGCTGTGAAACTGGAAGGTGCCTCCTTTACAGGAAGGACATAAATGGTCTTTTTTTTCCTGATTGGCCCTGCCTTCTTCCTGAAGAGGAGTTAACCTTACTCCCTTCTGACCAGAAGAACATGGCAAGTCCCAACTTTCTACTCCATACCTTCCTGCCACCTTTTGTACTAAGCTACACTGTAAGTCAAATCTGAAATGCAGTTTGATTTCTTTCCTTTCAACTTGCTAGCTCCTGTTCAAATTGTGATCCCCTTTGAATCCAGTTGGGTCTCCTCACGCATTGAAGTCATTCTTGCATACAGAATGGGAGAAAACAAGGCTTATATGGTCCACACTGGTTCTTCTTAGCCTTGTTGAATTTTACATTGTTTTAGCCTTCTGCCGTTTGAGGCTATGTTACGTAGACTCTATCCAAATTTTCTTTGAGGGCTTGAACTGAAAGTTCCTTCCAGCTCTTTTTTTTCCATGGTGGGTGGAATTCTTGTATGTAGGCTGCAAGTAATTTCTTTCAGGTTGAGAGTGCATGAAGGAAATGTCCCTATTGTTAAGAGCAAGGCCTGGAAATTATGCAAGGTGGGTGGAAGAAATTTAATAATGCATTGGAATGGAAAATAAAGCACTTCAAACTTCTATTAAATACACATGGCAGAAATAAATAAATGCTGCACAGCATAATAAAATCTTGAAGAAATACACACACACACACACACACACACTTTTAAATGCCCTCCTTTCCCATGCATTAAGTGAAGATGTTAAAGGTAAAGGTAAAGGTACCCCTGCCCGTACAGGCCAGTCTTGACAGACTCTGGGGTTGTGCGCCCATCTCACTTAAGAGGCCAGGGGCCAGCGCTGTCCGGAGACACTTCCGGGTCACGTGGCCAGCGTGACAAAGCTGCATCTGGCGAGCCAGAGCCGCACACGGAAACGCCGTTTACCTTCCCGCTGGTAAGCGGTCCCTATTTATCTACTTGCACCCGGAGGTGCTTTCGACCTGCTAGGTTGGCAGGCGCTGGGACCGAGCAGCGGGAGCGCACCCTGCCACAGGGATTCGAACCGCCGACCTTTCAATCGGCAAGTCCTAGGCGCTGAGGCTTTAACCCACAGCGCCACCTGCGTCCCCTAAGTGAAGATGTTAGGTTTTGTTTATTCTGGTTTGGCTTGCAAATTTTGCAGTTTTCTTATTAGGACTTTTTCTGTTTTCTTTTTTACTCCCTCTTTTGGGCAGGTTGTGGGAAGGAAGCTAGATAATGACACACTTGATTAAAGCATACAGATTAGAAAGATGATGAAATGAAGGAAGCACTTCCTATTTGTGCTACTGCTAGCCTGCACAACTTGTGACCCATAATATTTAACACAGTGCTTTTGGGCGGTCTTCATATATGCCTTATCAGTGTTGCTGTCATCCTTCAAACAGCCCTGAAAGGAGAGCATTATTTTTCTAATATTGTATGCCATGAGGCTAGGATGTGGTGCCCCCTTCACAAGATCACATGGTGAGTTTGTGGCAAGAACTCAAACAAGGACTTCTGATTTGTACTAATTAGCCATGTATTATAGCATACCTGGCTCCTGACAATCCCAGGCAAGCAGCAAAACAAGGGGAATATACGAGTTATTTTTTCTTTTCTATAATTTTTTACTGAGTTTTTGATAATTTTATACATATAAAACATAACCATTTCAAACATTAAAATACAAGATTCTTTTGCACCTTCAGACCTTCCCTCCCTCCATATTTAAATTTAAATTTGATGCATCTTTTACCATTATCCATCTGTTATATAAACATAATTACCATAAATAATTCCACATTACAAGTATCATTACACCCCTGCCAAAGATTTTAACTGTTTACAGTGGTCTTTTAAATAAATTACAAATTTACTCCAGTCTTTAGAAAATACTTGATCTTCCTGGTTTCAGATCTTCCTGGTCAGTTTCGCCATCTCCACATACTCCATCAGTTTCATCTGCCATGTTTCTTTTGTTGGTATTTCTCCTTCCTTTCATCTCTGGGCTAGTAGCATTCTTGCTGCTGTTGGGGATATATGGGCTCTTGGTAGATAGGTAGTTGTGTAGCTGAGGGGTCTACATTTTTCAGAAGTGGAGAACCTTTGCTTAGCCAACAGAAAAATAATGCTCTGTCCACAGTGGTTTTTCCTCTGGTAAGCTCCCAGTTCAATTGTATGGGTTTTATATATATATAGTACTGCCCTTGCAAACTGGCCTGTGCTCTTAGATCCTCTTCCATGGTCTTTCGCTCTATGCCGTCTCCTTTCAGGGTATGCCATTCAGCTTCAAGGGAGAGGACATTTTCGACAATGGTGCCCTGGTTGTTGAATGCTCTTCCCAAATACATCTTCCTGCCACCAAAACTTCCATCTTTTTGGCACCAGGTGGAATAATTAAATAAACTGTTATTTATTCATTGGGCTTATTCATTAGAATCATCCCAGGGCACATACAATAGCTACACAGGAAATGCCATGGCCGCATGCAAAATGCAGTCAAGTCGCATAATAAAGAACACAACATTAAAATCACCAGAAGGCTGTACTCATAACAGGTTTCAGGCAGCACTAACAGTCCATCAGAGCTTGACCAATTCAGTGACTTCTAATTTACTCAGTCACATTAACCTGTGGAAATGTCATGGTGGTTTTAAGGGTCTTGTCAGATGCTTATATCGTTGCTGTATTTTATTGTACTGATTGTATGCTACACTCCACACTAAAATCCAAAAGGACAAAGCCCGGTATATAAATGTTTTATATCTTGTGCTTCTAGGGAGTTTTGAGGATCAAGTGTTTGTCTCTCCCCCTGCCCCCATTAGCTGCATTTGCCTTTTTGAGTTAAGTAGGGCTTTAAGTTCAGATCAGACTATTATCATCCCCATCGGATTACAACTTCTAAAATATTTGGAGAATATCTTGTATCTTGCTTTCGTTGGTGCATGTGCACACACAAAGCTCTTTCATTTCCCTTTGTACCTGTTCATCCCACAATTACAAAGAATGTCGGGCTGTCTGAGTCTTTGAAGAAATGGCAAAGGATTTTAAAGCAATGTTTGGTAGGGGAGAAAGATACAAAGATGGGAGCCAAACTTGAAGTAGTTTTGAAGTCCTCAAATTTGCACAGCCTGACCTTATTCCTTAGTCATCCAAAACCTCAAGGCTTGAAATGCCAGCTGGTAGTGAGAGTGTTTTCATGCAGTTTCCCACCATAGATCCTCTACTGGAAGCCTTGCGAAAGAGGCTGATGTCCAGAAATTTCCAGGCTGACTTCCAGGCAGAAAACAGTTCAGAGAAGTCTCTTGAATTTCATATAGTGAGCTATACGGTGTAAGAACAGCTACTAACAATTTGTCTGTGTACTGGCTAGTAAATACAGGCTACATTGTGCAAACACACACACACACACACACACACACACACACACACACATGACTTGCCACTGAAAAACCCTTTCCATCAGTCTTCAAGTGTATTAAAGGGAAACAGAAATCCCACAGCCCAACATTCTGTTCCATTTGTGCTCTGGCACGCTCTGAGTTGAAACACTGGCTATTATGAGTCAGATAATGTCCTGGGATTTTTGGAAAAAAGGTAAAAATACACATTTTCCTAATTGTTCTTATAATTGGAAAATGGAGTACTACATGTACTACTGCACATTCCTTAACCAATCTGATATGCTTGACAGTGAGTGACTGGTGCAATGCTTATTGGGACTGAGATAGCCCAGTCAGTAGAGCATGAGACTCTTAACCTCAGGGTTGTGGGTTTGAGCTCCATGTTGGGCAACAGATTCCTGCATTGCAGGGGGTTGAAACAGATGACTCTCATGGTCCCTTCATACTCTACAATTCTATGATTCTATACTTCATACTGGGGTAATGGTGTAGCCTTATTGGAGTTCACCGATTGGGTCTGCGTTGCTCCCGGACAGGAGGAAGGAAGTCAAATGACACCGAGGGTTGGTTCAGAGAAAGAGTTCTTTATTTCTGCTCTCTGGAACAGCAGAAAGGCACCTGTGTGGTGTGTCCACAGCAAGTCCAAAGAAATGAGAAATTTCATGCAGTATATATATCCTCCAGGCACCCTCTCCCTCCTTCCCCAGGAATCCAACTATACACACAGGTTGACATCACATATGTTCCTGCTCCAGTATTCTTAACCATAAAAGGGTATTCCTTCCTGTACTTCTGACCATAAAGGGGTATTCCTTCCTGTACTTCTGACCATAAAAGGGTATTCCTGTTCCTACTCTTATCTTGGAGCAAGAGGTCACCAAATCCAAGAACACACTCTGGCGCTGTTCCCGGACTAGTCTGTGCATCAGAACGTAAGATAAGACCTAGACATGTCATCCCTACTCCACTGAAACAGCCAAGGTCATCCTTGCCATCACGAACTGATAAAGGAGAGGGCTCTGAGCACTTGTTTATACAGCCAGGTTTTTGTTTATACATTGACTCAGAGCTCAAGTTAATGGATTTTAGGTAAGGAAAAATAGGGATTTTGGTGCCCGTTTCAAACTGCCTGCACAGTCAGTTTTGGGTTTGGGAAACCCATTCCTTCAATGGTAGTTTGTGTATGTCAGTGCTTCCCTGTATGAAAGACTTGCAGCACATAGAAAACAAGTGTGTCACTTTAGGGGTTAAATCTACCCGCTTATGTAACTGGAATGATAGTGGGTATCAAAATAACAAGTGAGAATCAGTGTATGTGGCCTTCCAGAAGTTGTTGAAATGATTACAGCTCCCAGCTCCCATCAGCCCCAGCCAGAATGGCCAGTGGTCAGAAGTTGTAGTCCTGCAATGTCAGGCATCCCATAGATTTTGCATCCCTGAGCTACACCAGCACTATTCATGGTTCATTCTAACTAAGGTTAGCCTTTAATCAATTCAATTTCAACTCCATGCCATATACCAGATTTCTCAGCCAGGATTAAGAGACTGGTCACATTACACTTCTACCAGGGTCCCAAGAAGTATTGGTCATGCTTCCTCTCAAATACACCATGACAGGTGGGGATTTTGTCAATCTCGGGAATTCTGGGTAAATATTTGAGGTAATCAGGCCCATGCAGAAATTTCCCGTCATTGAAAGACACCCAAATGAATCCTAATTATATGCCTAATTGCAAAAAAGATACCCTCAGTTTCTCAAACAAGGTAAGGTTAATGGACAAAGACAAGGTGGGTGAGCCATTTGGAAGGAAAACATGGCAAGTATGAATATTATCATATTGTCACGTTAAGAAATTGGTAGTATATGCTTTGGTAATGAATCCTAGAGATGATGAATGAGCATGCAGATGACAAAACAAAACAGTAGTGTAATTGGGAAATATTCAGCAGATGGTAAAAAGAAACTTTCATGTTCTTCATGTGATTCTCTGATAACAGATTAGTATATATATATAAAAATCAGGCAGAAGCAGACAGCTACTTTGTGTGTCCTTTAGATATGTGACCATTTAACAGCAAGAGTTGGAAGGGACCACAAGGTCCATGCAATGCAGGAATCTTTTGCCCAAAATGGGGCTCAGACTCATGACACTGAGATTAAGAGTTTCATGCTTTACCTACTGAGCTATCCCAGGCCAATTGAAATGTTCTGCTCCTTAAATTTTAGTAAGGGCTACAGTTCAGTGATGAAGCAAGTACTTTGCATGAAAAAGATCCTGGGTTCAGTCTACAACATCTGGAGTGTCTAGAGGTGGTTGGAGGATGGATGGCGGCTAACAGATTGAGGTTGAATCCTGACAAGACAGAAGTACTGTTTTAGGGGGACAGGGGGCGAGCGGGTGTGGGAGATTCCCTGGTCCTGAATAGGGTAACTGTGCCCCTGAAGGACCAAGTACACAGACGGGAAGTCATTCTGGAGGCGCAGGTCAATTCTGTGTCCAGGGCAGATGTCTACCAGCTCCATCTGGTATGCAGGCTGAGACCCTATCTGCCCGCAGACTGTCTCACCAGATTGGTGCATGCTCTGGTTATCTCCTGCTTGGACTACTACAATGTGCTCGATGTGGGGCTACCTTTGATGATGACTCAGAAACTACAACTAATCCAGAATGCGGAAGCTAGACTGGTGACTGGGAGTGGCTGTCGAGACCATATAACAGCAGTACTAAAAGACCTACATTGGCTCCCAATATGTTTCCAAGCACAATTCAAAGTGTTGGTGCTGACCTTTAAAGCCCTAAAGGACCTCGGCCCAGTATATCTGAAGGAGCGTCTCCACCCCCATTGTTCAGCCCGGACAGTGAGGTCCAGCTCCATGGGTCTTATGGCAGTTCCCTCACTACGGGAAGTGAGGTTACAAGGAACCAGGCAGAGGGCCTTCTTGGTAGTGGCACCCGCCCTGTGGAATACTTTCCCATCAGATGTCTAGGAAATAAACAACTATCTGACTTTTAGAAGACATGTGAAAGGAAATTTATCAGGAAATTTATGATGTCTGATGTTTTGCAATATTTAATGTGCTGTAAGTCACCCAAAGTGGCTGGGGAAACCCAGCCAGATGGATGGAGTAAAATTAATAAAATTATTATCATCATCATCATCTCCAGGTAGGGCAGAGAGACACCCCTGTCTGAATCCTTGGGGAGAGTTGTTGCAAGTTAATGTAGATAATAGTGGTCTACAGGGGCCAGTGTCTGGCTTGGCAGCTTCCTGTAACTTACGTGATCCCATTTGCTAAAGAAATAAATTGACAAAATCTCTTGGAACATTACTCCGTCTCTCAAAAACTAGTTGTGCCTGTACTTCACTGGAACCTCCCTGATGTCCACATATTGGACTCAGTTTCAGAATAGGGCCACTATTTGAACTAATTCAAAGTTACTGTGTGTCAGTAGCCGTGTGTGCTTATTCTAGATAGCCCAGGCAAGTGCTTACTGGGAGCGAGGGCACATAGTCAATCTCTACACACACACCTACTTAATCAACACTGACTGGGATAGCAACAAAGGAAACCCTTCATTTCTTCATATTTACTATTTCCTTCCATTGCTTAAGAAACAGTTTCAGACAGTATGAAGAGAAGAATGGAAGGAAGGTTGCATTCTGGGAATTGGAGGGAATTGCCATCAGTTGTTGACTTGCTCTGACACAGAAGAGAAGTGTAAATCTTGGCAATAGGTGGCTATGTCAAATTCTAAATAATTGCATTTAACAATGCTACAGTTGTTGTGGTCACAATTTAATGACCATTACCATGTGGAGCCTTCATCATAAAAGATATTGTGCATTTTCCAGAAGCCTTCAATTGAATCAACACAAAACACTTTAATTTAGTCTCATAGTATCTTTGAGTGGTAAATCAATATTATGATATGTAATCTGTCACATGGATAAATATGCTGAGATACTTGGAAAAATGGGATTCTTGCCTGAGGTCACTCAATTAGTCAGTGACAAAAAGGAAAAGAAAGCTAGCCAGATGGAAGTCCTTTCACTGTTGTAGGCTATAACCACAAAAGAAATGAAAACACCCACTGAAGAATATGAAGGAAATGATTCAACACATTAATGAGAAGCCACGGTGAATGGGCACAAGAAATAACGAAGATATCTCTTGAACAAAAGACAAGGGCAGAACTGCATGTTGCAAAGAGCAGGGGCTGCTGCTGAAAATGTCAGGTTCCCCCACTCAGTTCCAGAACATCTAGTCCTGACTATACTACGCACTGGGTTTCTCCAGGCCCACCAGTGGTGGTCAGTGATAAAAAGTTGGGGCAAGGAATTGTATATATAGTGATAACATTAAAGTATGGGTAAAATGAGCTAGATATTACAGAGGGGGACGAGGTTGGGAGCAGCATCAGTGCCAAATATGTCTCTCTCTTTTGCAAATTAATATCACTTATTGTGTGTCGCACCCGTCTGAGCAAGTGAGAAAGTTATCTGAGCCTGCAAACAGCCATTGGATTTCTATGTTTAAACAACAACGACCAACTGGGATGTCTCACATGTCAGCCAGTTCGTTTATTGGAAAGTGAAGCCTTATAAGAAGAGGAGTGACAGTAGAAAAATTCAGTGGTAGGAAGTCTGTGACTCACTATGTAGTGACAGGCTTACACAAACCAGAAGAAATGAAGGGGGGGGGGGGAATCACTGCTTTTCAGTTCAGGGAGACAGTTTATATGGTGCAACGAACACATTGTTATGTACTAAGGGCATCTTTAAGCTCTATGTGTTGTTTTGCTTGTATTCTTAAGGTACGGCTGTCCACTTGGGGAAATTTACTTGTGCTCCTACAGAAGTGATACAGCTCTGGCGCTGTGCACACTCTACACCATTAAAGCACATTTGAAGAATATTCTCTCCCTCAAAGAATTCTGGGCATTGTAGTTTACCCCTCAGAGCATTGCAATCCCCACCATCCCTTTACAAACTACAATGCCCATAATACTTTGAGGGGAGAAAATGTGCTTTGAATGTGCTTTAAATGTATTGTGTGTACACAATCTAGAGCTGTGAGCTAGAATTCTTTGCTGTGTATTTAAGTAAAACAGAACAGCCTGTACTTACTTCCAGAAAGGGTGGATTACTGGGCAGTTTCATAGTACATGAGATAGAGGTTTGCTTGTGGCTGCTTGCATCTACAAGAGTCATGTGATACCCCTGGGCTTCAAGCATGTTGGTATCCAGTCTAAAAAAGCATTTTCTGTTGAATTAAACTCAGTTTAATGTTGTGAATGGCTAGTTTAGTACTATGTAAGGCTCCCCCCCCCATTGTGTGTGCTTCTCATTCTTTGTCCCACGCATGTCTTACTGGGTTTAGAACACAGCTTAGTCTTACACCTGATGAGTTTTCTCAAGAAGAAGCCACATGACTTTTGCAGGAGATATGGTGTGTCTGCTGCACTCAATGCATCTGGGCCAAATCTTGCTTCTGTACCATTGTTGTTGTTGTTTAATGGTTTAGTCGTGTCCGACTCTTCGTGACCCCATGGACCAGAGCATGCCAGGCACTCCTGTCTTCCACTGCCTCCCGCAGCTTGGTCAAATTCATGTTCATAGCTTTGAGAACACTGTCCAACCATCTCGTCCTCGGTCGTCCCCTTCTCCTTGTGCCCTCCATCTTTCCCAACATCAGGGTCTTTTCCAGGGAGTCTTCTCTTCTCATGAGGTGGCCAAAGTATTGGAGCCTTAGCTTCAGGATCTGTCCTTCCAGTGAGCACTCAGGGCTGATTTCCTTAAGAATTCTGTACCATACTGAGTTTTAAGAGTTGCCAGGTAGATGCAGGGAGTAAATCAAATTTGTCCTGAAGTGTGGTGCTTTAAAAAAGAGTGATGGCCTCAGTAGAGGGAGCCCGAGAAGGTGCTTGCCCGTCTGCCTGCCTGCGCCCAAGTAAGCCGGCTGCGTCTTTCATCCCAAGCAAGCAGGCTGCCTCCTTCCTCCCTTCTTTCTGGCCTCACCTCCTGCCCAATCCCTCCCTCCACAGCCCAGCCACCCCTTCTTATTTCAGACATCATGATATATCACTGTATTACAATGGTTTTCTGGTGATATATCACAATGTTGAAAACCGGATATCGCCAGCCCTACCTTGCACAGATTGTCATGATTGTGCCTCCTAAGAAGCCGTCCTGAAATTAAGCCTCCTCCCCATTTCAAAAGTTAGAAGGTTTTCCCACACGATTACGGTCTTCTCCCCTGCTAGCATTTTTGTTTTTTCTCTAAATTGTTTGTTATATGCTGTGTTTCTGGATGTTTCTATTACCTATGGAAATGTCCATTCCCTCTTCTGAATTTTAAAAAAGTACTGGAAGGAGTGCTGTAGGTTAATGTGCTAGCTTTTGTTAATCAGCATCTCATGCATGAAATAAAGCCTCTGGGAAGCTTTTGTCCTCATTTTTTCCAAGTATCTAAAGAAGAGATGACTTGGCAATAAGAGTAGCTATAGGGCTGCTTAAAAGAGAGCAACTTCAAAAGTTACATTTTTCTTTCTCTGTTCTCGAGTTCACGTTTGCCTCTCTTTTCTCTGCTCAAGTCTCATTTAATTTTGTGAGGTTTATATGTGGTGAATATGATCTACCATCCTCCCTTCTCTTCACCGCCTCCCCCCCCCCCCCGGCACACATGCACTACTTAAGGAGATAAAGTAGTCTTTAACAAGCATGAAAACATTTTTTTATTCTCTCCAACATCAGTGAGATAAAACAAAAGAGAGCCTACCAAAAACATCACAAATTCTTTTTAAAGGCCCAACTTGGTCAGCAGTTAAAAGGGATAATTTGTCAGATTCTGAGATGACAGAAACATTAAAAAAATAAATGATGGTTTGTGTTGTTTGTGTATTTGTTACATTTATATCCCACCTTTGCATAAAAAGTGTCCAAAGCATTGTCTGAACTTACACTAGTTTACAAACCATAGTTTTCAAGGAGCAACAGTTTGTGCTAACTAGTGTTGTACCAAACTTTCGCACACCATTCAAAGGGCTGCTGGAATGAAGCAAAGATTGCTTTGAAAAGAGCAGCTGGTAGGTGAAATTTCTCAACAGAAAAATTATATTTTTTCATTTCCTGCTTATAGTGTGCATGCTGAGGTGGTTTTGTTCAATCCCAAAAGCATTGAGAGAAAGTCTTTCACTCACTCAGAGCAGTACAGCTCATTGCAATGACCCCTGGTGAGGCATCTCTTCTTCAAATGGGGAAGACACCAAAGGTTTGGCACAGCACTATTGCAAAGTTTGCTGTTGTCTGAAATCACAAATCCTTGGAAAACCACAGTTAAGGTCATTGCTTCACCTCAAAAGGCTGCTGCATCATGGATATAGAAGTAAATTATGAAAACAGATCAAATGAAAAATGAAAGCAGCCAAGCAACTCTTCAACTGTGTTTTGCCTGCTGTACATCTAGAGAATTGAATCATGTTGTTGGGTTCTTTGCTTCCATGCTGAAACAACAGAATTTCCTCTTCCTCTTCTGTGTCCATCCAAGCCCCTGGAGGAGACCTTCTAGAGCAGATTCTGGGGTTGCATGCAGAGCGGAGAGGAGATGGAAGTCCTGTTGTAGTGCAGCATTGGACACAATCCTGAGATTTTAGTAGAGTTTAGTAGATCACTTACAGATTTTATATCATACAAAATTGTTTTATTTCTCCACATAGCTTTGCAGATGAATTTCCTTTCATAAAATGCTAATCAAATGCTCTGTTTAAACAGCTATTAGGCAGTGCTGATAATTGTATGATATACTTTCCTAGCTAATTAGTGTTGTGCTGTCTACCCAGTTGGGTTATTTTTTTCCTGATCTGGTTTTCCTGGGTTTTAGAGAGCTTGGGAAAGGGGTGGGAACAAATTATGTGAAAATAAATGTCCACATTATTTAATATTAAGAAATATTAAAACATCATGATGACTAGTTAAGCCAAGCTTGCTGTAGAACGTACACAATACACAGCTATTAAAAATGTTTGATAGTTTTGGTAAGCTTCTGAAGGAGCGGGCATTGTAATTAGAAAATGTTTAATATTTAAAAAAACACGTCATACATGTTGTCTTTTGTAAAACAGAATGCACTCTTCATTCTTAATCAGCATCATTCCTTTCTTCTTCTTCACAGTGTGTGCTGTATTTGTGGGCCTTGAAAATTCTTTATCCAAAAACACTGTTTTTACTGCGTGGGAATCATGAATGTAGACATTTAACAGAGTATTTCACATTTAAACAAGAATGTAAGTATGAGTCAAAATTACTTCTTTTTCTAATATTCTTTTTGGAGATGGTAAATGTCTATTCAGGACTAAGACAAGTAAACAAAAGACATCTTTAAACCTGCATTCAGTTTAAAGGGAATCATGCTCATGAATAGCTGCAATATGATAGACAACTTAGTCCTCATAACCTTGGTGTACGATCCTTGCCCATATAAGCATGCCTTGCCCAGACACTTTACCTTGTTGCTCTGGATACAGGACTGCAACATAGAGTTCTACTGTCCCGTGTTTGTTCCAAATCGCTGCGGTCTTTCAGCAGAGTGATCATGATCCAAACAGGGTAGCACATGGGCCCTGTTTCGCTGGAGGGTTAGTCTGATGGCCATCTGATGGCAAGAAGGAATTGACAGGCATTGGGAGTTTAGAGAATGTGACAGGGCAGTAGGTCACACCTAGAAATTGGAGGTAGAAACTTAGGACCATATCATCATCACCATTTCAGTGATGGGTCATGGTGGGTTACAACCATTTAAAATTCAATATTAAGAACAGTTTAAAACAAATTACACTAACAGGAAAGAGGTGCACTTAAATAGGGCAGCTACACATATAGTTGGCCCTTGGGTCCAGAGTAGGGGCAAGGTTACCAGCAGTCGGTCTTCCCTCACCTGGGTACCAACCTCTTTTTTTTCATGTTGTCTACTCCACCACCACATGCACCTTTTGCCTTCAGAGCTGCATTAAAATCCACAGTGGCCACATTTGGGGAAACATGACCTACAGAACAATGTACAATGACATTTCCTTTACAGAGTGGAGGATAAAAAGGTTATTAATTGACTTGAACGATTTGTAATTTACTGAGTTTTTAATATGCATATTTATAAATTAACATTTCAAATTAATTGAACAATCTCATTTATTTCATAATGATGTTTCTGCAAATCATTAAGAAGATGTGTGGTGGCGGTTTCTATACTGACCTACCCTTTCAAAGGGCAGGAGAATATATAATAGAATCTAAAATGAAATTATAGCTCTTTGGAGAAACCTTCTAGGATGACTAGAGAACTGTTGATATGGTGGGTTTTTTTATATATATAATGTGACTTTAAATGTTCATTAGTCTCCATGACATTTAGCATTCATGATTTCATCATTTAAGATTTGCTTAATATTTATTCATTTAAAGGATTTGTATGCAGCGCTTTTGCCTAATGGTGTTCGAGGAAGCTTAATAAAATCTTTTAAAACTATAAAATATCATAAAACGAAATGGCAAACAGAATGAAAAGCCCAATTACTCTAAAATGATAGACGAAAGCAGGAAACAACTAATTCAAAAGCCTTTCAGTCGAAACTGGACAGACAATCCTTGTGAACTATAATAAATTAAATTAAGCCACCAAAGTTAACTGCCAAAAACTCAAAGCCACCAAAGTTAACTGCCCAAAACTCAAATTTGATGTTGCCTTAAGGAAGGTGGCAAGTTCATTCACCCTTGCACACCAGCCTAAATTCTGCAGGCATGGTCAACTGGGAAAGGTTAGCTAATGGCTGTCTTAGCTGCCCAACAGGTTCTGACTGAACATCTTTACCTAAAAGCCATGAATCAGTAGCACTGAATATTAACCAAGTCACAATCAAAGCAGAGGATTTGAATGTATGCTAGACACCCTTGTCCAATGATGTATTGGTGGTGGTGGTTGGAAAGGAGAAGTGGCAATGTTTGTGTCCCCGTTTTCATAGAAACTGCATTATCTCTCTAACGGAAGACCATAAATTATTTACTTGCAAAGGTGTGCAGAAAATATATGGGAAGAGATTAATATGTCAATATTAATAATTTAGTTTTTGAGACTAAAAGCTGGTTCTCACAGGCCCACAGAATTTAGGTCTGAATTCTTTAATACAGTATTCTCCCCTCTTTTCAAGTACTTTTTTCTGATACTATCTTATTATCCAAAAGGTAAAATAAAGTATTCAGAACGTGTGTATGATGCCTGCATGGATGCCTTTGACTGCCTTCCCTTGGCTGCTCTGATGAACCAACAGTTCCTGTGTGTTCATGGTGGCCTGTCTCCAGAGATCAACACTTTAGATGACATCAGAAAAGTAAGTTTGGATAGCACAACTCCAAAATGCCACTAAGCAAACTTTGCTTTGCTCCAAATACCATCTCTCACTTTTTCCACTGTTGTCATATGGGAGAATTAAAAGTGAAGGGGTGGATCCAATGTTAAACATCCTCAGGAGTGGATTTATTGAAATTAATGGACATGGCTAACTTAGGTCCTTAAATTTCAGTGGGTCTACTCTGAATAGGATTTAGTTGAAGACAACCCAAAATGTTTGTCTTTTCTCATTGCACTAAAACTCTTCTAGGATTGTCCTCCTTGGTAGTTGTCCTAAAAAGTAAGAAGAAGAAAATAACTTCACTTAGCTCGCTTATTTAATGTGGCAACTACAGAAATGGAGTTAAATCAATCATTCTTATTTTGCTTTCCAAAAAAACTGGTTTTGTTGTGTCTATGGGGTTTGCTGTTGAATTTTCTTCTATACATTAGTTCTTTACTCCAATACAGCTATGGTTATGCAGGTATCTATGCTTGGCTATGTCATCCAGAATATGTATGTGTGAGTAGGGTGAGTATGCTGTGTGTACATGCAAATCAAATTTTCCATCTGTGGTTCCCAGTGATAACATTTGTAGAAAGTTGCTTCCCTACACTGATCCTTATCTTGATCAGAGTGCAAATAGTCGCCACCCCTCTTGACAACTTGTCATGTTCAAACAATATGTTGTTGCGTATTCAGCGATTGCTGGGATGGTGGTGTTGACCCAGGTGTGTGTGGCGATTTCCAATAGCTTCAATAGTGTGGGATCTGATTTAGAATATTTATTTGACTTCAGGTTAGTAAACTTTTTTTCTAAAAAAAGTTTATATTAATTTGATATTCTATATAATATCTGGAAAGTTTTTTCCATCATCAGATTATTTTAACTGAAATAGGGGAAAATAATGATAAAGCACACTTTAGATAGCATCCTGTGAGAGTACTTAGGATGGTACATACCTTTCTATCTATCCATGAAAGGGAAAACCAGATGGCAGATCGCCCAGCTCTGCCCAAACAGCTACTGTATTTTTCGCTCTATAAGACGCACCAGACCATAAGACACACCTAGTTTTTGGAAGAGGAAAACAAGAAAAAAAATATTCTGAATGCCCGAAGCCAGGACAGCAAGCGGGATCACTGCACAGCTTATGGGATAGCCCTGTCTTATGGGATAGCCATGAGCAAGCCTCTCCCGGGCAAGGGGAGCCTTCATCCCCTGCCCGGGAGAGGCTGCGCACAGCTAAGGCTCACCCAAGAGCCGCGCTCCCTTTAAGGAGTGCGCAGAGTGTGCTCCCCCAAGAGCCGCACACGCTCCACGCAGCTCTTTAAAGGGAGCGCTGAGCAGAGCCTCCTGCCTGCATTCACTCCATAAGACGCACACACATTTCCCCTTACTTTTTAGGAGGGGAAAAGTGCGTCTTATAGAGCAAAAAATATGGTAGCTACCACCAGTAGTCCTTATGACAGAGGTAGCCATGAAAACGGAGTGTTTGAAGCAGGGTACTAGAGGCTTGGGATCAACTGGATCCTAAGCTCTGCACATTCCCCAAGGTACCCAATCCTTGGTACCCTCAGCTGTACCAGCCTGGAGCTAGTATAGCAAACGAGCACACTTCCAACCTTCTGTCAGCAGGGCTTTGATTGCAGCAGAGGATCTGTTGCTCTGCATTTCCCCAGCCCCTAGAGAGGATTGCTGTGTCAATGTGGTTTACATTTCTTTTCAATCAAACAGAAAAGCTTTGCTTAGAAATTATTTTCTTTCAAATACTTGTGAATGGTTTCAAGATACAGCGATTCAAGAGCATAGTTTACATATAAAGAAAAATGTAGGCATGGAAAACTGTGAACATAGTAATTTTATCATACTCAAAAGAAGTCTATGCATTGATACTAATATTAAATATGCATGCATGCTTCCTAGTAAGGGTCACCTGAAGAAAATCTTTGATTTGATTAGCATTGTAGCCATTCATTGTGTTATGAATTATTTCCCCTCCCCCCCAGGAAGGGGTGGGTTTTTAGAAATGGGGAAAATGCATTGCATAACATTTTCCACACCACATCAATGTGGCATCCATTACCCATAATCTAGAGATGACTTTTTGGAAACTATGTTACTTTTCAAAAGCAATAATTTACTGCAATTTTGGTGGAGCTTGGAGCTGATGGTCAAAGCCATGAATAAAAACTGATTTGCAAGCTGAAGCAAGAGCTGTTGCAAGAGATATCCCACAGATGCCTGCTTCTTCTACTTCAGTGAGATCTCAGTAGCCTTATTAAGCTATTCAAGACACACCCCACAGTGATAATTGTGCGAGGCAAGAGGGTAGAGCCTCACACAATTATCACTCTACACACATTGTGTGCCTGCCCTCATGCCCCACATTGACCTCCTCCCAACGTACATTTGGGAACTTGCCTGCAACGAGACAGCATACCAAATGTGAGTTAACTGTGAAAATGCAGTGACCCTGAGCTGAAATCTTGAGAGGGTGCAACCTACACAAATTAGCAGACTGCTTTGCTGCAGACTTGATCTGCAACATGTGGACAATATTAAGGAGGACATTATGTGGGGTGTGGCAGTGAGGGTGAGGCAAGTAAGTGTGGCCCCACTCTTCTGCCTCACAGTGTTATTACCCTGTATTTTGAATGCCCAGATAAGGTCCTAGGAGGTCCTTCTGTATTGGAATGCTGAGTATATGTTCCTTTTAAGTAAACCTTTATGTTGGTGTGCATGTGTTATATGACATCTCATTCATGGGGACAGTACAGAGGTCTGTGCGATGCAGATTACCTACTGCAAAACTGGCAAAGTGCAATTGATTTAAAATGGAAGCAATTGCGTATAGTCTCCTCCTCACAGCCAGTCTGAAGGAAGCGAGGAATCTTTAGGAACTCAGCTCCGATCTGCATAGCCCCACATCTGCGTGTCTCATCAAGATTTCAGGTTCCTCATGCAGCAACAGAAACATGTCTGCTTATAATGAGAGGTGTGTTTACTTTCTTGTTCCTCTTAAGCCCCTGGTTGTACCGTCTTTTGGAGGGCAGAACTGTGTATGCAGCACAGCTTGTCTTGGAACCCCTAAACTAGCCTGCTGCCTAAAGAGCAGTAGGGGATGCTATCACATCACCTATGTTTAAATAAGATTCAGCACTCAGACCAGTTCAGTCTGATTTGAATGGAGTGGGATGGTGTTGTCCTTTGCCTCGGGCAACAAAATGTCTTAGGCCAGTCCTGTTTATGCATGCTCACAAAAGCATGCATAAAGCCACAAAACTCAAGAAAAATTCCAAATAATTGGTATAATTACAGACTGTATGCTGCTCCCAAGAACTCTTTCCACATGAATTCCATTGACCTTGTTTGGATGCAGTACCAAACCATAGCGCATGAATAGTTATGTGCATGAACATGCACCCTATTCCATCTCTAAATCTCAAGTAGACTGTCATCTGTCAGTCCAGTTATGATCCCGAAGCAAGATGTGTGTGTGGCAGGGAGAGAAGTAAAGTTGAGAGGCATAACACTTCTTCCTCTGTAATGAATGAATTCATCCTGTCTCAAGATGAATTCCAAAGGGTGAGGGTTGCAGTGCTTTTCTGTGCACAGTGGCGAACCTGCAGTAAACATCCAGCTAAGGGCAGGTTGGTGGAGATTTCTTGTTCAGCAACAGATTTGTTTGTTCACTGTGTTACTTAAGTCAGGCAGACAATGGTTTATTTACAGCAGGGATGTCAGTATTTAAATAATGTGTACAACTCTGATTTTAAAAGTATTAAATAGCTCTATTATTAAAATGCATCTAGGGAGCTTTTCAGTTGATGGAATTGATTTCCTTTGCTATTCCTCCCCTCTAATCAATGAGATAATTGAATTTACGATGTTTATATATATGCTGGAAGCCGCCCAGAGTAGCTAGGGCAACCCAGTAAGATGGGTGGGGTACAAATAAATTGTTGTTGTTGTTATGTTTTGAGGGATTGCATTCAGCTATTGATGGCTGAGCACACTAAATTACTTAATTAATTAATTAATTATCCAAACAGAGAGAACCTAATTTCTGTTGTCTATGCTCTCATAATCTCTAGGTTAGATTACTGCAGTATGTTTTATGTGGGGCTGCCTCCAAACATGGTTCAGAAACGTCAGCTGGTGCAGAATTCAGCGGCCAGATTGCTTACTGGGGCAAGACTGTTTGAGCATATAATGCCAGTCCTGGCCAAACAACACTGGCTGCCAATTAGTTTCTGGACCCAATTTCTAGTGTTACTTTTGACCTATAAAGCCTTAAATGGCTCAGGACCACAATACCTCAAGGACTGCTTCTCCCCATATGAATTGGCCCAGACCCTGCAGTCATCACTTGAGGTTCTTTTTCATGGACCTCCTCCTATGCAGTGGCTCTCTCCACTTACATTGGGAAAGTAAGTCAGAGTTTCCCAAACTTGAGTCTCCAGCTGTTTCTGGAGTACAACTCCCATCATCCCTAGCTAGCAGCTCCAGTGGTCAGGGATGATGGGAATTGGTTCCCTGTAATCTCAGTTCTCACAATGAGGGAACCACCAGAAGGCCCTTGGAGCTGGATCTCAGTGTCTGGGCTGAAAGATAGAGGTGGAGACATTTCTTCAGGTATACAGGGCCAAAACCAGAATTCATTTTGCTGTAATGATGATGTTTAATCCCCTTTTATAAACTGCCATAACTATATTCTGTGGTTGCACATCAGTTTGGGGCCAGCATTCACTCTTGGTGCATTATGGTTGTACCAGGGGAACCACACTCTGTTATGGCTCTGAGTTGAACTGCGGGAGCGGTTGGAGTCTCAAGACCAAAGCACGGTAATGCTTGTGTGGTTACACTGTTGTTCCTAAATGTCAGTGCCAGATCTTTCCCTCTAGCACCCTTAGCCTTTCTCTTCGTCTTCTCTTTTTCTTAGTTAGATCGATTCAAGGAACCACCTGCGTATGGACCTATGTGCGACATCCTGTGGTCAGATCCTCTAGAGGACTTTGGAAATGAGAAGACTCAGGAACATTTCACTCACAACACAGTCAGGGGGTGTTCATACTTCTACAGGTGAGGATGCTTTCTTGTTTCATGTGGCCTCTGCAGATGGTTGTGGCTTCTTCATAAACCATCGTAATTGTGCCTTGAGTTGCATAGATCTTGAGTTCTGCCTTTTAAAAGAATTGAATCTCTGTCTAAAAACCAATATTTCTTCCATTGTGTTTAAGCAACGTGTGTACCTATTGAGGTTCTGTTTCAACTAAAATACATATGGACTCGCACTTGAATATTCAGTCAACAAGAATGATTATCACTCAATGTGATAGTGGCAGGATCCAACATGGGCACTGCCAGTTCCATATAAATCAAGGAGGACTGGAAGTAAATGCATTTAAAATGAAGCAGAGGGAAAAGAGGGACCTGCATAGTTTACCCCCATATTTACATTTTGCTCTGAAATTCACTGTCCTTGCAGTGGGGCTCCATGCCTACTCAAGAAGTAATTTTTCCCTTCCCAGCCCTTACATAAGGAATTAGCAGTTCCTCACTCACTCTGCCGTCAAGCCCTAAGTCAGGGATGGGGAGCCTGTGATCCTCCAGATGTTGCTGAACTTAAAAAGCCCCCTCATGCCTGACCATTGACCATGGTGATTAAATTTGAGTCTAACAACATCTGGACAGCCACAAGTTCCCAATCCCTGCTCTAAGTCCTAACAATGTGATATCTTTTGAAAGATTTTGAATGTTTTTATGGTGAGCAAGTTCATAAAATTGTTTATCACTAAAGCATTATCACAGGGTAAAAGTCACTAACATTACTTGTGTGTTGACAGATAAAGTTTCCTGTTACAGCACATATATAAAGGTAAAGGTAAAGGTACCCCTGCCCGTACGGGCCAGTCTTGCCAGACTCTGGGGTTGGTGCGCCCATCTCACTCAAGAGGCCAGGGGCCAGCGCTGTCCAGAGACACTTCCGGGTCACGTGGCCAGCGTGACATCGCTGCTCTGGCCAGAGCTGGAGCCGCACACGGAAACGCCGTTTACCTTTCCGCTAGTAAGCGGTCCCTATTTATCTACTTGCACCCAGGGGTGCTTTCGAACTGCTAGGTTGGCAGGCGCTGGGACCGAACGACGGGAGCGCACCCCGTTGCAGGGATTCGAACCGCCGACCTTTCGATCGGCAAGCCCTAGGCGCTGAGGCTTTTACCCACAGCGCCACCTGCGTTCCACACATATATAGTCCCTTCGCAAAGATTGCTACATTCTATTGTAGAGAGAGTTGAGACTTCTACAACCAAGACACTTTCTTCAGTTAGCTACCGGTAATTGGCTGACTACAGATCCTGCCATTCCCTTTTGGAAGTTCCTTTGCGGGCAAAATATGCTTTACTAAATGGCCTGAATTCTTTATCGTAGCATTGAGATTTGAGTTTTAGGGAAAATCTGCATTTTCAGAAAACAGGAATAATGGCAATTACATATGTTTCAACAAAAAGGGCCTTAGGTTACAAATAAATACTTAATTACCTTTTTAATTGGAAACAATTTCACTGATCTGTATTAGGATTGTTCATGTGTTTATGGGTATTGTGGTTACAGCAACTGCTTTAAGTGATATTCCTGAAGATGGTGACCCATTGGGGGGCAAGAAGGAGGTTGTATCTTTTAGGAAACACTCTAGAATCTGCAGTTTTCCTCAGCATAAATTTCCTCAGCACATTACACCGAGTAGGTCAGAATATAAACTTCTAGTGAGTTCCTGAAGGCGCAATATATTATTGGTAAGTCTGTTGAAAAGCTTCCTATGATGAGTGTTGGCTATGCTGTCTAGGGCTGATGAAGTTGTAGTCCCAAGAACAGCTGGAGGCTATCCCTGCCTTATCACATACAAAATGAACCTGCTGCTAGTTAAAATACAGTTGAAATGTTAAGACTGTGATCAGTTGCGTGTGCAAAATTCTACAGCCAATCTTTCTGTACTCACAAGAACACAAAGTTAAGCTAGGACAACATCTGTTTGCTAGCACTCAGAATCTTGAAATATAAATTCATTAATATCCACCCAAATTACATTTTTACTGGCACACTAATACCATAATGCAATGTACTGCAGTGCATAATGTGGTTATTCCACTTCTTCAGTCATCTGAAACAAAGGAATAATATGCTATGACGTGCGTAAAACACTTCATTATTTCCTCTAGAATAAAGGCTTTCAAGCATTGTTTCTTCAGGGACCCTTTCTACATTGATTTGTCTGCTGAGAAGCAACTACATGTAAGCCGCAGAAATCCTTCACATTACCTCCAGAAAGTTCTGGGGAGTTATTCTGGCATGAACAGTCAGCTTGTGAAGGGGATGCTAGCCAGGCCTATTGGACCTCACAATCGCCCACATGAACTGAAAAGGTAGAACACAGTCAAGACTAGTGGCTGTACATTTCAGGGGGAAATTTCAAATGGTGGGGAAAGCTGCCTTTTAGGGAATGGTTCACCTTTTTGATCTTCTCATTGAGCAACCTCTGATAAGACTGTGAAGAAGTGCTGCACATGGTCACAATCTGCAGTTCATGGTACATGCAGCCCTTACTGCTAAACAGATTATGCACTTCTGAGTTTAAAACAATTCATCTAGCACCATGAGCCTAACAGAAAGGACTCAGTTCTTCTTGTATTTCACAAAACCTCTAAACAGAAGCTTAATCTATATTATTGTTTATATACTTATATATGTTATTTGCTTGATTGGACCTTCCTTGATCAGAGGTAAAACCCCAAACCAGCCGTCTTCTGAAAACTTAAAGCACTAACAGATTTTCTGTGGCATAAAGCTCAAAATAAATATGTGATGTTCCACCAGGTTGTAATGGAACTGGGTAATTCAACTACCCTCCCAGAAGTAAAATCCAAGAAATTTGATGTAAACTTCAGGCCAGCAGACAGGGTGCCTAGGAAGGAAGGTGAAGGCCACGAAGCAAAAACTTGTATCAAAGGCCAGAATTTTATTTTGCCACACCCCTTTTGCTTCTGACTATCTATTTAACCATGAGAAGTGGAATGACACTGTGCCTTCTGTTGAAAAGGGTTCCCCACCCCTAGCCTAAAACAAGAGCAATAACTTCTACTTAGGAATGCAAGAAACATCCAACTGGTTTACATTTTGATGCAGATTTATCTAATTTGCAATGCCTGAACCAATATATGAATCAAAACTCAACTGTCCTTAAAAATTTGCACTTCTCTGAATTTTGCAATGCAATTCCTTTTTTAAAAAAAGTGTACAAAAGTATATATTAGGGGAAAGTGCACAAAAATGTGTATTTTGGTGAAAATCACTTGCAAACATCTATATATTGGGAGAAATTCATGCGGGAAATGTGTACAAATTTTCCTGGTGCCAAAAGGTCAAACTGATGTAGAAATGGAGATAACTGAATTTAAGACTGGAAAAGATGAGAAACTGAGAGGAATTAGCACTGAAAAATTCACCCATCCCTACCTCTACTTGAGTAAATATACAGATGCTCTCGGTTTTCATGAAATATTTAGTTTACTGACAAATTGCATTTTAGTGAAATGCATCCAGTTTCCTTTATTAAAAAAGCCTCTTGCTCTGTTCATTTTTTTAAAAGAAAGTTCATTCTGATCTTTCATAGCTAACTGCAAACTGGTTCCAAAAGTACATCTTTCTCTGCTTTGTGAGTTTTGTTAATTTTTTAATAGTGCTAACTGATATATAAGTAGCAAAATATTTTCACAGGACCTCTAGAGTACTTGGCATGATATTTACTTGTTATACCAAGTTTGTAGCCTCACTTGTTATACCACCACCTTGTGGCTTAAATAATTTGGACTACAAATGATTTAGTTTGATCATAAAAGAACAAAAGCAAAACAACTAAATTTAGTAAGTGGAATATATGCATTTTTGCCTTTGTGAATTATGTATTTAAATGGCATTGGACTCCCTGTTTGAACATAATGTATCAAATGTAGTGAGGTACAGTGGTGCCCCGCAAGACGAATGCCTCGCAAGACGAAAAACCCGCTAGACGAAATGGTTTTCTGTTTTTCGAGGCGCTTCGCAAGACGAATTTCCCTATGGGCTTGCTTCGCAAGACGAAAACGTCTTGCGAGTCTTGCGAGTTTTTTTCCTCCCCCCCCCTTTTTCTAAGCCATTAAGCTGCTAATAGCCACTTAGCCGCTAATAGCGCTAATCCGCTAAACCGCTAATAGGTATGCTTCGCAAGACGAAAAAACCGCTAGACGAAGAGACTCGCGGAACAGATTATTTTCGTCTTGCGAGGCACCACTGTATATATGTATGTAAAGCTGTAGTTGCACAAATTCAGCAATATGTTAAAGATGGAACATCAAGCCTTTAGTTTTAGGAGGAGGGTGGAGAGAGGACGTTTGTGCAAGCATGCATGCAAATCCTAGGGAGCTGCCTTGTACGATTGGCCCACCTGGTTCTCTATTCTTTACACTGACTTGGCAGTAGAAGCTTCAAGCAGGCTGCCAACTTTTTCAAAAAGCAAACAGAATACGCATATTATATGTCAGACTCAGTTTTTATTACATTATTTTTGAAAAAGCTGCTTTAGGTTCTTGATTTCACAGTTTCTAACCAATCACTGCTATCCACAGTCATCCGCTGTAAAGTCTCACAGCCAGTTTTTCTTGAGTACCATCCAGAAGGAAGATTATTTGTTTTGAAAATGTAGTATAGGAACTTAAAATGTGAGCTCACATTTTTCAAATTATGCGCAACTGCATGTGACCAGTATCTGAGAGGGATATGTAATATACCAGCTTACCACACGAGGGAGCTGCTGACATTTTGTACTTGGGCATTTCTATTCTGTTTGGGCAAACAGTGGTACCTCAGGTTACAGACGCTTCAGGTTACAGACTCCGCTAACCCAGAAATATTACCTCAGGTTAAGAACTTTGCTTCAGGATGAGAACAGAAATCGTGCCGTGGCGGCACAGTGGCAGCAGGAGGCCCCATTAGCTAAAGTGGTGCTTCAGGTTAAGAACAGTTTCAGGTTAAGAACGGACCTCCGGAACGAATTAAGTACTTAACCCGAGGTACCACTGTATTGCATATGGTGGTAGAAGCTCAACAGGACTCAGATGAAACAGTGGTCCTATGAAGTTTGACCAGGCCCTACTAAACCCCTTGACTGTGGTCTGATTGCTCAGTCGGAACAGCTCTTCTTTTAAGTCAAGACAAAACTTTCTTTGTTTTATTTATACAAGTATTCACATACTGCCCACTCATGTACAATATCAAAGTGGTGTACGATAATCTATGCAAATGCAATAAAATATATAATAACATAAAACAATACAGAATAATTGCAAGAATGGTTGACTCATCTGAAAATAGAAATGAAGCCACTGATGAGACCTAACAGCAGAAAAAGTTCTTTAGGAGACACCTGAAAGTTAGCAGCAAGGATGCATGCCGAATTTCTGCTGGAAGAGCATTCCGCAGCATGGGGCTGGCAACACTCAATGCCTGACTTGTAGCTGAGGCCAGCCAAGCTTCTGAGACATGGGCAACAACTAACAACACTCAAATGAAGCCATCACTTGACAACCCCAAACTGCTTCACTCTTCACTGCTTTCTGTTTGGCTTGCCTGCCCGCCAGGCTCAGCAGTCTGCCTCACTTTTCAACCTCCTCTGGACTAGAAATATCCTGGGGTCTTCTGCATGCTGACCTGGAAGTAAGCCTTACTGAACACAAATGGGATTTACTTCATAGGCTTGAGCTGTAACTGAGCACAGACCTGTAGCCACGAGTGGAGTCCTTGTCAACTAATTTGCATATCAGACCAAATGAATTTGATTATATTAAGGCTGTTTGTTTGTTTGTGAAAGAGTATGCACAGGAAAGGAGGCTTTCCGTTTGTGTTATGTTGTTGGTTAGTCGTTTAGTCGTGTCCGACTCTTCGTGACCCCATGGACCAAAGCACGCCAGGCACTCCATCTTCCACTGCCTCCCGCAGTTTGGTCAGACTCATGTTTGTAGCTTCGACAACAGTGTCCAACCATCTCGTCCTCTGTCGTCCCCTTCTCCTTGTGTCCTCCATCTTTCCCAACATCAGGGTCTTTTCCAGGGAGTCTTCTCTTCTCATGAGGTGGCCAAAGTATTGGAGCCTCAGCTTCATGATCTGTCCTTCCAGTGAGCACTCAGGGCTGATTTCCTTAAGAATGGATACGTTTGATCTTCTTGCAGTCCATGGGACTCTTAAGAGTCTCCTCCAGCGTCATAATTCAAAAGCATCAATTCTTCGGCGATCAGCCTTCTTTATGGTCCAGCTCTCATTTCCATACATCACTACTGGGAAGACCATGGCTTTAACTCTACGGACCTTTGTTGGCAAGGTGATGTTTCTGCTTTTTAAGATGTTGTCTAGGTTTGCCATTGCCTTTCTCCCAAGGAGCAGGCGTCTTTTAATTTCGTGATTGCTGTCACCATCTGCAGTGATCATGGAGCCCAAGAAAGTAAAATCTCTCACTGCCTCCATTTCTTCCCCTTCTATTTGCCAGGAGGTGATGGGACCAGTGGCCATGATCTTCGTTTTTTTGATGTTGAGCTTCAGACCATATTTTGCGCTCTCCTCTTTCACCCTCATTAAAAGGTTCTTTAATTCCTCACTTTCTGCCATCAAGGTTGTGTCATCTGCATATCTGAGGTTGTTGATATTTCTTCCAGCGATCTTAATTCTGGCTTGGGATTCATCCAGCCCAGCCTTTCGCATGATGAATTCTGCATATAAGTTAAATAAGCAGGGAGACAATATACAGCCTTGCCGTACTCCTTTCCCAATTTTGAACCAATCAGTTGTTCCATATCCAGTTCTAACTGTAGCTTCTTGTCCCACATAGAGTTTTCTCAGGAGACAGATGAGGTGATCAGGCACTCCCATTTCTTTAAGTACTTTCCATAGTTTGCTGAGGTCGACACAGTCAAAGGCTTTTGCATAGTCAATGAAGCAGAAGTGGATGTCTTTCTGGAACTCTCTAGCTTTCTCCATAATCCAGTGCATGTTTGCAATTTGGTCTCTGGTTCCTCTGCCCTTTCGAAATCCAGCTTGCACTTCTGGGAGTTCTTGGTCCACATACTGCTTAAGCCTGCCTTGTAGAATTTTAAGCATAACCTTGCTAGCGTGTGAAATGAGTGCAATTGTGCGGTAGTTGGAGCATTCTTTGGCACTGCCCTTCTTTGGGATTGGGATGTAGATTGATCTTCTCCAATCCTCTGGCCACTGCTGAGTTTTCCAAATTTGCTGGCGTATTGAGTGTAGCACCTTAACAGCATCATCTTTCAAAATTTTAAATAGTTCAGCTGGAATATCATCACTTCCACTGGCCTTGTTATTAGCAGTGCTTTCTAAGGCCCATTTGACTTCACTCTCCAGGATGTCTGGCTCAAGGTCAGCAACTACACTACCTGGGGTATACGAGACATCCATATCTTTCTGGTATAATTCCTCTGTGTATTCTTGCCACCTCTTCTTGATGTCTTCTGCTTCTCTTAGGTCCTTTCCACCTTTGTCTTTTATTATGGCAATCTTTGTACGAAATGTTCCTTTCATATCTCCAATTTTCTTGAACAGATCTCTGGTTTTTCCCATTCTATTGTTTTCCTCTATTTCTTTGCATTGCTCATTTAAGAAGGCCTTCTTGTCTCTCCTTGCTATTTTTTGGAAATCTGCATTTAGTTTCCTGTATCTTTCACTATCTCCCTCGCATTTTGCTTGCCTTCTCTCCCCCGCTATTTGTAAGGCCTCATTGGACAGCCACTTTGCTTTCTTGCATTTCCTTTTAACTGGGATGGTTTTAGTTGCTGCCTCCTGTATAATGTTACGAGCCTCCACCCATAGTTCTTCAGGCACTCTGTCCACCAAATCTAAATCCTTAAACCTGTTCCTCACTTCCACTGCGTATACATAAGGGATTTGACTTAGATTGTATCTTACCGGCCCAGTGGTTTTTCCTACTTTCTTCAGTTTAAGCTTGAATTTTGCTATAAGAAGCTGATGATCTGAGCCACAGTCAGCTTGTTTTTGCTGACTGTATAGAGCTTCTCCATCTTTGGCTGCAGAGAATATAATCAGTCTGATTTCGATGCTGCCCAGCTGGTGATGTCCATGTGTAGAGTCGTCTCTTGTGTTGTTGGAAAATAGTGTTTGTGATGACCAGCTTGTTCTCTTGGCAGAACTCTTATTAGCCTTTGCCCTGCTTCGTTTTGAACTCCAAGGCCAAACTTGCCAGTTGTTCCTTTTATCTCTTGACTTCCTACTTTAGCATTCCAATCCCCTATAATGAGAAGAACATCCTTCTTTGGTGTCATTTCTATAAGGTGTTGTAAGTCTTCATAGAATTGGTCAATTTCAGTTTCTTCAGCACCAGTGGTTGGTGCATAAACTTGGATTACTGTGATGTTAAAAGGTCTGCCTTGGATTCGTATCGAGATCATTCTATCATTTTTGAGATTGCATCCCAGTACAGCTTTTGCCACTCTTTTGTTGACTATGAGGGCCACTCCATTTCTTTTACAGGATTCTTGCCCACAGTAGTAGATATTATGGTCATCCGAACTGAATTCACCCATTCCCGTCCATTTTAGTTCACTGATGCCCAGGATGTCAATATTTGTTCTTGCCATCTCATTTTTTACCACATCCAACTTACCAAGGTTCATGGTTCTTACATTCCAGGTTCCTATGCAATATTTTTCTTTACAGCATTGGACTTTCCATTCGCTTCCAGGCATATCCACAACTGAGCATCCTTTCGGCTTTGGCCCAGCCGCTTCATCAGCTCTGGATCTACTTGTACTTGTCCTCCGCTCTTCCTCGGTAGCATGTTGGACGCCTTCCGACCTGAGGGGCTCATCTTCCAGCGTCATAACTTTTATATGCCTGTTGTCTTTGCCCATGGAGTTTTCTTGGCAGGGATACTGGAGTGGCTTGCCGGTTCCTGCTCCAGGTGGATCACGTTTAGTCAAAACTCTCCACTATGACCTGTCCATCTTGGGTGGCCCTGCACGGCATAGCTCATAGCTTCTCTGAGTTATTCAAGCCCCTTCACCACGGCAAGGCAGTGATCCATGAAGGGGGTTTGTGTTATACGCTTTATAATATTGACATAGTTTTATTAATACACACGGCAGTTCTTTTGATAACTTTTTTCAACAACAAAAAAGTTAGATCCACTACACAAGTCCCATATCAGTTGTACTGCAATGAGAGGGAAGTGTTTGTTTGAAATTGCAAATTAATATACTTTTTTTTTCAGTTACCAGTAGAACTGTATCTAAAATCTCCCTCTTTATTTTATATTACCAGCAGCTCTCTTGGTTATATAACTAAAAGCCAGTTGCCATAGCAACCTCAAATATAATGTTAGCGTCGTGGGATAGATTCATAGAAAGCATTTAACCCAGTGTGGTTAAGTGAAGTAAAGGACTGTTGCAAACAGGGCACTAGATGAATGGGCTTTTTTTTCTGATCCATGTACCTCTTCTATATGAGGGGAAAGTAACAGTCTTATCTTGCTCATTCTCTCCTGCCCCTTTGAGGTTTGGGGTGCTGAACAGAAGCAGCAGCTCTTAAACTCAGTACACTTTGCAGTGCATTACAAAAAGAACATCTGGAACTTGAAGAAGCTGCAACAAACAGAACAACCAAGTGGACAGAGCATCTTCTCTTCAAAGAAAGTGAAGGTGTTTGTGGCTATTTAGCTTAGGAAAAAGAGATAACATAGAGAGGAGATGATGGAACAGGAACAGCCAACACAGTGCTCTCCATCTGTTGTTAAACTACAAATCCCATTATCCCTGAGCATTGGCTGTGCCAGCTGGGATCTATGGGAGTTCAGCAACATATAGAGGCCATCATTTTTTGCCACCCCTGTGAAAAGAGGCTTATGGTAATAGAGGTTTGTGACAGAGGTCTGTGGAGAAGAATTTACTGCCTCTCTCTCATAATACTCAGTGACACCCAGTGAAATGGATTGGCAGTAGATTCAGGATAGACAAATTGACTGGCAGTAGATTCAGGACGGGACTCCCCCCCCCAAAAAAAAGTACTTCTTAACACTATACATGATTCATTTATGGAATTTGCTGTCACAAGGTATGGTGATGGCTCTAGATGTAGCTGGTTTTAAAATGGCATTAGACAGATTTATGGAGGACAGGACTGACAGTGACTATTAGCCATGATTCAGCATGGGGATTCCATTTTGCTCAGAATTATATCATTTGCTGAACAGGGGGAGGCTGCTGTTTTCATGTGGTGGAGTGGATTTCCTCGAAGCATTTGGTGAGCCAGTGTTGAGGACAGTCTACTGGAACAGATGAAAACCTGGTTTGATCCATTCATGGAAAAGTGCAATAATACAGCTGTACTGGGTTGGCCACTCACCAGTCTGTTCGTTAAGTAAAAACCCAGCCCCTGGAAGTCAGGATTGTCTGTGCCATTTTACGTGTGCTGGAAAAGGGCACATGCCGCAACCAAGGCTTCCTTATGTGCTTAACTATGTGTAGAACATACACACCAGAATACATTATTCAGCGTGTTAGAAAGTACCACATTTAATACATCGGTGGTGGTAAAGGATTCAGTCTCTGAAATCAGACAGAAGCTTCACATCACAGAAGTACTCTAGATCTAGACAAAAGAGCTTTGCTGTATTTGTATGGACATGCCCACAGCTCCACTAAATCCATTAAATGGTAGTGCAGGCGATCTACACAACACCAGTATTCAGACTCGGCTAATCCTCAGCATGTTGAAATTTGTGTATATTTCAGTGAAATGAAGAATATCCTTTTATTACTCAACTTCTCTCCCTCTTTCCCACCACCCCTCTCTCTCCAGAGAACTGCAGTTTATAAAGTTTCCTAAATCCTATACTTGGTACTAAATGTGTGGCTTTTTGTGGGTTAGCATGAGGTACCCACGGAGAATTTAAGTAGCTGCTAAGTGCATTCACATTGGTATTGAGACAGAAATAGAAGGCTGATCCTCCTTTTCCTAACTTTCTCTCTAAAGGCACCAGCATCTTTGTAGAAAGAATAAAGTTGGGAAACAGCTACAGCAAACCTCAAATCATTTAAACTGAATTGAAATGCAGCTACTTGGAATCTAATTTCTGAATCTCTTGAAGGGAGGATGGGGCTTCTGAATCCATGGAATCCATGTTTGACAGTAGCAAATGTCCTGTTCTGGGCTTCACTCAGTGACCAACCATTTTCCCCAAGGAGGTGCGTCAGGGACAGGGAAGGAAGTTCCAAAGCAATCTACTTCCAGTTCTAAGCACAGTGTCCTTTCAACTTGGAAAACTTGTTTGTTTAAACCACAGTTTAAGCAGCCTTAGCCTTGTTTGAGCCATGATTTTCACAAACTACAGTTCTCCGAGTTGGGGCACACCAGAGAAGTATGGGGAATTTAAAGCCAATCTCCTCTTTTTGAGATGCAAAACAAACCAACGGTAGAGATTGAGTATGCAAGAATGTGGCCCATTCATACAACAGGAAACCCTGGCCTTCCATTGTGTCTAAAACTGGCCAGTGACTTTCTGGAGTTAACTTGCAGCTTATGTTTTTGGCTAGTAGGGGATACAGTGATAGGCTTTTTTCCCAGTGCTGCTTTCCATTGAACTCAGTAACATTTACGTTTATGTATATATTTATGTATTTGTGAGTGTCTGAGGCTAAGGCACCTTCTCTGTTTTTGTTTTTGTTTTATTAAAACATGCTTCTTTTCCTGCCCCAACAGTTACCCTGCTGTTTGTGACTTCCTACAGCACAATAACTTATTATCTATACTCCGAGCCCATGAAGCCCAGGATGCCGGGTGAGTGGCTTTCCTTGTTTTTTGAATAAATTATTTTCCGGCATGTTGCCATCTGTACATTTCTTACATTGCTAAGGTGAAGTGCTTGTTCGGTATCTTTCAGAATGTAAAAGGGAAAGGACTGGTGTTTAAAAACAGTTGAATATTGACTTTTCAGGGTATGTTGCTTTTACTTTTGATGTGGTTTTAGGGAATCTTGACCGCATCCTGAAACCCTGGCTCTCTAGCAGATGGAGAAACAAATGGGATACGTTTAGCCTCTTTAAAATGGTGTAATGTCCAAACCCCTATATCTTACCTACAATTCTTGTTCCCAAATTCTAACTAGGGTTTCCTGCTGGTGCAGGAAGTGCCTCCTACAAGGGTTCAGATACAGTTCTAATTTTTAAAATATACCAGGGTGCACAGTTCTGGCACTCAAAGCAGTTTGGGTGGCCCTCTGCTCAAATTAAAGTATACTGTGATGATATAATTAGAACAAGGGCTTTCCCTTGCTCAGCTGATAAACAGCAGGAGCATATATATCAGCTCTTTACAGCTTGTTAACTTTCCGAACCTGCAGGGCTCTTTGGAGAGGCACAGTTTGAAACAGGAATATATTTTCTAGGTCACTGAAAGGAAGTGCCACTCTGTGCTTCCACTTTGCTCATCCTAATGGCTAAAATACCAATACTTTTTACACAACCACAGATGGAAGGAATATAAATTATTGAAACTCAGATAGAAGAGCCATAATTTATGAATGTATTACAAGGTCTTCCACATTTAAGTAGCATGGTATCCTCATTTCATCTAGTTATGTGTGCCATATACTCTGTTTTCATAAATTTGTACTCTGTCTTTTCTTCCAAGGGTGCTCAAAGCAGCTAACAATACTGTATAAAAAAAAATTTTTAAAGCACCCATCAGCCAAAAAAGTTCCAGAAGTATGAAAGACCAAATTGGTAAAATATAGAGCAGCATTTTATTTTATTTGAAAAAAGTATTAGTGAGATCATTTTAAAAATATCTACTGAAGAAAACGAGCCTGTGGCATGAAAACAAAACAAAACCATAAACAGGGTGCTAACTAGATGTCCTGTAAGAGCCAGTGTGGTGTAGTGGTTAAGAGCGGTAGACTTGTAATCTGGTGAACCGGGTTCACTTCCCCGCTCCTCCACATGCAACTGCTGGGTGACCTTGGGCTAGTCACACTTCTCTGCAGTCTCTCAGCCTCACTCACCTCACAGAGTGTTTGTTGTGGGGGGAGGAAGGGAAAGGAGAATGTTAGCTGCTTTGAGACTCCTTCAGGTAGTGATAAAGCGGGATATCAAATCCAAACTCTTCTTCTTCTTCTTCTTGTATAATAATAACAACAACAACAACAACAACAACAACAACAATTATTATTATTATTATTATTATTATTATTATTATTATTTATTTATACCCCATCCATCTGGCTGAGTTTCCCCAGCCACTCTGGGCACTTCCAATCGAGTGTTAAAAACAAAACAGCATCAAATATTAAAAACTTCCCTAAGCAGGGCTGCCTTCAGGTGTCTTTTAAAGAGAAGATAGCTGCTTATTTCCTTCACATCGGTCACCACTACCGAGAAGGCCCTCTGTCTGGTTCCCTGTAACCTCACTTCTCACAATGAGGCAACCACCAGAAGGCCCTCGGTGCTGGATCTCAGTGTCTGGGCTGAACGATGGGGATGGAGAATGGAGAAGAGATTTCATTCGGTCCACATCTTAATGCAATGTGATTCTCCAAGCAAACAAACAGTATATACATAAATGTGTATATCAGGGTTAAGTGTGCATGAAGAAAATAGCATACAACATGCATTTTATTAGGGGAAATGGCATACAAAAAATGTGTATATTTGGCAAAATTGAATATGGAAACGTGAGGGATCTACACTAAAATGATGACATATTTTTGTAAAGATTTATTTTGACAAAATACAAACTAGTGCACAGATGTGGAGAACTTGACTTCAGATTGGTAAAATGAGAAACTAGGAGAAACCCAAACTGGCGGATCAGTTCATCCCTACCTCCAGGGCAGATGGTTCTAGGAGAAAAAGCCTTCTCTTGTTTTTTGCACTAAATATACCTAGATATGGAGACCCTCCACATCTGATCTCTGTGGTGTTTTTGTGACATTTTGGGGTAATTTCCGGGTTCAGGGCAATCAATTGATTGTTTCCTATACATCCTGAAATTCACCCAGCATTCTATTCAAACTGCAGTTTTAAAGGAAGTTGGTCAGCCATTATTTCCCATCAAGAAACCCCAAAAATTTCCAGAACACTATTCTTTCCTTCTTTCCTTCCTTCCAGAGCCAGTGTGGTGTAGTGGTTAAGAGCGGTAGACTCATAATCTGGTGAACCGGGTTCGTGTCTCCGCTCCTCCACATGCTGTTGCTGGGTGACCTTGGGCTAGTCACACTTCTCTGAAGTCTCTCAGCCTCACTCACCTCACAGAGTGTTTGTTGTTGGGGAGGAAGGGAAAGGAGAATGTTAGCCGCTTTGAGATTTCTTCAGGTAGTGATAAAGCGGGATATCAAATCAAAACAACTCTCCTCCTCCTCCTCCTCCTCCTCCTCCTTCTTCTTTTCCTTCCTTCCTTCCTTCCTTCCTCCCTCCCTTCCTCACTTCCTCCCTTCCTCCCTTCTTTCTTACATTCATATGCAACCTGTCCTCCCAGGAGCTCAAACCAGCGTACATGTGATGTCTGACCCCATTTTGTCCTCACAACAGCTCTGTGAGGTGGGTCAGACTGAGAATGCTTGACTGATCCAGTGTCACCCAGAGACCTATTCATCTATCTGGGAAAGCTTGTTACAACTAAAATTTTATCCAGAAATCACAGAGAGTAGGGGCCTGTTATATCTCTGTGGAATACTGTTCCACAGAACAGGAGCAATCACACTAAAAGCCTTGCTCCAAATTACTGTGGAATGGACTCCTAAGATCCTTGGAACTTGCAAGAGAAGTTCTCCTGCAGACCACAGTGACCTGCTGAGTATATAAATGATATGGTGGTCTCTCAAGTAACCTGCTCTCGAGCTGTATAGGGCCTTATATGTTGGTGCCAATACCTTGAATGTAGCCTGGTAGGTTCAGATCCATATAACTGAACCTCTTTTGAAGGCTATTAATAAGTTGCAATGATGATAGTGGTACAGCTCACACAAGCTGATTACTACTCTTTCCAGGATGGTCAGAGCAACCATTGATGCTGGGTAATTTCCTTGGTTGAAGAATTTCCTTCGGTGAAGAGCTAACAAATTTGAACTGTGCAAAAGGACACCCTGAACAAAATATTATTGCTACTATATGACAAAATAACAAGGATATTTATACCAGAGATCTTAGTGACCCTAGGAATTCCCTCCCCGCTTTAAGCAGTTCCCAAGATTGCCAGCTGCCTTTGAAATTTCCCTGTATTCCAAAATTGGTTTGCCACAGGGTGCATCAGGCTGCTGTTATAAACAAAGAGACAACCTGGGAGACCCACCTGCACTATTGCAGATGGCTGTAGTACACATACCTGTAAAATACTCTCAGTATCCTTATTGATGTACCCCAAATTCCTCAAGTTTTGTTTTTGCTCTTGGTGTACCGAAAGCCAGATATTGCTACAGAACCTCAATATGCAATTAGAGTAGAAGTGGTAGCATACTGTTCTTTTCCTTTTTCTTTTTCTCCATTTTGTTGCCAAGAGCTATAGAGATTTTATATAAGTCAGGGAACTAAAATGCTGTTGCTGATCCTTGCTTTGCCTCTTGCTAGGGAGAAAATATAATTTTTGTTGGTTTGATTCCAAAATTCTGGGGTTTTTCATTTTCATTGCTGACTGACTAAATATAGGCCCGCTGAGACAGTAACATTTTTGTCACCACAAGCAAGTGTAAATGTGCCGAGAGAAAAACTGAGCGTATATCAGAATATTTTGTGTCCCACATCCCCACACACTATTTTTTAAGGTTTGAGCACTTTGATGTCAGTAGCAGAACCTTATATATTTTGTGCACAAAATACCGGGGTGGGGTGTATGTGTTTTGTTTTTTGTAGGTCCAGAAACACATTAGCTTGGATCAGGGTTTCAAAATGCCAAGATTCCTCTGCACAGTTTGGGGTAATTCCTACCTCCTAGTACAGCAGCACGTGTCCTGGCCTAGGATGTATTAAATAATTTAGGAACGTTGTCCAGCCCTTCTGAGAGGCTTTAGGACATGCAGGGACCATGGGATAGAGAAGAATTCTTGTGCAAGGAGCCTTCCAACCGTAGTCTTTGGATACACCACATTGTTTCTTTTTATTTGGAGAGCTGGCTATTTTAAAGCATCCTTCACTCCCCTAGTCCATAGTGTGCCACAGATTGCTTTTCAGAGGTGGAGAGAAGCACCCGAAAGCAGCTTATTGTGCCCAAGCAGACTCATAAAGCTGCACATGCTTCGTTCTAACTCATTTTCCTGGAGGAAGACCTGTGAGGAAGACCTATGCCTGTCCAAAACACAAATGAACCCAACAAAAGTTGTCCACAAACTTTTCCCATTGACTTCTTAATTACCTGTAAGTCTGTGGTCTATCCAGTACGTACTCATCTTCTCTAAAATAATTGCAATGATGCACATACAAGTCTCTGTGAAATACGCGCAACGTGTATTTATGTGACTGTATCTGTGACAAGATATAAATCAGAGAATTTTATGGTATTAATAAGGTTACTTTGCCATTTGTTACAGGTATCGTATGTACAGGAAAAGCCAGACAACAGGTTTCCCTTCATTAATTACAATTTTCTCAGCACCAAACTATCTAGATGTATACAATAACAAAGGTAAGAGAACTTCTTGCCCCTGCAAACTTAGCTTTGCTTTAACTTACTTATTTCCTCTTCCATTGTTCTACCTCGATTGTGTGTTTTTTAAACTTCCCTTTAGTTCAAGGTTGATTCTTATTACACAGTTTTTGTATTAAGTGAATGGATTTGTGGATTAACTGCCTCTGGGGGGTCTTTTCCTATCTGCAAATTGTAAATTTTCAGATGTATGAAGACAGATTTCAAAAACTAAAGTCTTATTATTATTATTATTATTATTATTATTATTATTATCATGGTCATTATTAATTACCTGCCCTTCACCATACGGCCCCAGGGTGGGTCATTAAACATTAAAACTCAATATTAATAACAGTTTATAACAACTTAAAATCACAAATATTCAAATATTTTCCCACTGTGTCCTGCAGTGCTCTTTAGATTACTTTAAAGCAAGGGCAGGAACCTTTTGCAGCCTAGGGGCCGCATTGCCTTCTGTGCAACTTTCCAGGGGCCACCTATCAGTGGTGGGCAGGACCAGCGGTAAAAGTGAACAGAGCAATGAATGTAAATTTAACCTTTGTACTGTAGTCCGGTTTCTATACACACTTCTACCTCCAATCAGGCAACAGAGAGTCATCATCAGTTTTCAAGGATACAGCCCATGCAGGCAGATACACTCAGGGAGGGCACAGACAAGGGTCAGTGAAAGGCGTGGTCTGGGGAGAGCTAGTATGGTTGAGGAGATTTAACCTGCAGGTCAAACAGATCTGGGTGGCCACATTTGGCTCCAGGTCTGAAGTCCCCCACCCCCTATTTTAAACCTGGAAGAACATTGAATTTCAAAAAGCCATTGAAATTCTGGCTTGTTTCACACATGCCTGTGCATCATTCATTACGTTATTGTGTGATAATTTATAGCTCAACGAATTGACTTCACTGAAAAGCATTGTGTTTTTCAGTGTTGTTTGTGGGAGTTACAAAAGATCTACTGAGGGCTGCATATACATTTAAGGTACATTTAAAGCACTCCCCCCAACCCAAAGAAATCCCCTGAATCCTGGAAACTATAGCTTGTAAAGGATGTTGTGAATTATATTTATGAAAAGCAAATCAACAGTTTCCAGGATTATTTTGGCAGTGGGTGGTGGGGGAGGTGCTTTAAATGTGTGGTTTGTATGCACCCACAGGTATGTAATTTCTGATTGATGGTTTGCAGATACAAGTCACTAATTCATACTTGGGCCCTCAAGTGTTAAAAATGCAAGTTCAAAGCACAGATGCCCTGAACAGTCAACCTGAATTGCTTAATGCATGCACACAACGTCAGATGTTCAGTCCAGCCCATTTCATGTTAACTTAGAAGCGTTACTGAGTCTAATGAAAGTTATCTGCAAGAAACAATGCACAGGGTTGCTGCCTCAGTTGCATGAGGAATGCAGTACTGCATCAGCTAACAGAATCCTGACCATAGCTGTCAACGTTTCCCTTTTTTAAAGGGAAATTCCCTTATTCCAAATAGGATTTCTCGCAAAAAAGTTGACAGCTATGATCCTGACAGGGTCCCAAGAGGACAGTAATCTGAGATTCTCCAGTCCCACAAGGATAAGTCTCACGATTTAGAAGCACTAAACTGTGTGTGCCAACAACTGCCATATAGAGATATCCATAGTCAACTTTCAGGCCATCAGTCAGTCAGTGCCGGGAGATCCCCGTTGCAGATGATTAGGGTTTCCAAGAGCAGGTGAACAGTGCTAGAATGATTATCAGTTTCTGCCTACAGCTAGAGCTTCACTCCCACTACAGAATACAGAAAGCAATCAAGTCATGCAGTTGCATTTGATAATAGTAAAAAGTAATTCTAGGAAGCGCTGATATATTTTTCTCTGAAAGCTTAATGGGCAGCATAATTATCTTTTGTACAATATTTGAAAATTGGCAATCCTTAAACAATATAGATATGGCAGCACAAGGCTACTGAAAGAACATGCAAAACCAAACTCTCCCATTTAATCTGTGCTTTGGTTTCAGTTAATTTTTTTGGAGTTTCTTTTAACATCGATCGGTGATAAAGCATGTTTTCCTTTTGCTTTTTTGAATAATGGCTAAGGTACTTCCCCCCTGCCCTGCTCCCAGCCTTTAAAATAAAGAAAGCTTTTTTGAAAAGCAGTTTGAATAGTTGTTTTAAAGTTACTTATATTTGAGAGCAATATCAGCAGCATAAATTATTGATGTGATGTAAGTTAAAGTAGCTTTTAGATTCTCTGGATGAATTATTCATTTTATCACTTTAAAAAAAAAATCCTAAAAACATTTATGTTTTAGCCAACTGCTCTTTCGGTGGTGGTGGGGATTTTTTAGAACCTTCTTTCTAGAACTGCTTTTTTCAAATGCATCATATTAGGTTTCATAAATTATAAGTATTAGTTTTAATGTTTCAGCCATATGAGGGAACTTGACCAGTAGAAGGATTTTAGGGCCCCCTATAAATATTTCATAAAATAGCTGGGTTTTTCATTTTGGCATCAGTGATAGCAGTAATTCATTTTACTTACCCTTCCATACTAAGCCAAATCACATGTTCACATGAACAGCCAAGCTGCGTTTTGCCCAGTTCTTTTGCTGCTATACTACACTTAGCTAAGTCATGGTTTGGCTTAGCATGTTGTCGAAATCCGAGATCATGCCCAAGCAAGCCTCAAGCTGAATGAACCTCGCTTGTGCCTCTTGTTTCGTCTGTAGATATCTAAACTACACACCCCAGCTTTGGACAACACATGGCTTAGCACAGCAGCAGAATGATAGGGAACTCGCAAAGCATCCACAATCTCGTCTCCCAGAGTCTGCACTTTGGCACTAAGACATGGTTTGATTTAGTGTGAAAGGTGAACAAGGCCCCTGGTTCGTGCTGAGAAATATCTTCATTTTGAGTATTATATATGCTAGAAAAGAAAAGTGACCAGAAGTAAATAAGAGAGGTCACATTGAAATTACTGGCTCGCTTATACTTTGCATATAAGAGAATGGCAAAGCATTTTTGTCTTTTCTAGAAATCAGAGCCTATGTATCTGTCCTAAAATAACATAATGTTAAAGGGAAGGTCAAAAAACAGCATATGCTCCATTCTTTTTATATCTCCTTCACAAGCACAGCAGAGATCTTGGTGGTTCACGCTGTTAGTAGGGGGATGTAAGTGCGAAGATGTGGTTGGAATCTAAGATTACAACAAAATCCTTAGCTGCACAGAACTTTGGAGCTGGTGAGAGATACATGATCAGATCATTTCCCTGATCTCAAATACTTTTGGCTCTAAGGGGTCCATGGTGACATCTAGCAGGAGTGGAATTTGAGGGGTGGGGCAGGGGGACTACCTAGCTGTTCTGATCTTGGGGTCCCAATATTTAACCCTTTACAGTGGTACCTTGGTTTTCAAACTTAATCCGTTCTAGAAGTCTGTTCCAAAACCAAAGCATTCCAAAACCAAGGCGCGCTTTCCCATAGAAAGTAATGCAAAATGGATTAATCTGTTCCAGACTTTTAAAAAGAACCCCTAAAACACCAATTTAACATGAATTTTACTATCTAATGAGACCCTTGATCAAAAATGAAAGCAATAATCAATGTACTATACAATAAATTAAATAGGACAGTATTCCAGATTATAAAAATAAATTTATTTTTTTTCCTCACCTGCATTGATGATAGTCATTGTTTGGATGGGGGGCTTTTATCCATTTCCGCAGTCACACAATCAATCAGTAGCTGAACTGGATTCCACACTGTCACAAAAACAAATTAACTGAAAAAGCCTCAAAAACAAAAACGCAAAATAAATAGCAAAAACAAAAGTGCAAACTTAATCCATTCTGGAAGTCCGTTTGACTTCTGAAATGTTCAAAAACCAAGGCGCAGATTCTGGTTGGTTCAGGCGCCCAGGAAACAATAGCCAACAGCTGCACCACACATTTGACTTCCGAAAAACATTCGAAAACCGAAACACTTCCGAGTTTTCAGCATTTGGGAACCAAGGCGTTTGAGAACCATGGTACCACTGTACTTGTGTTAGGTTAAGAGAAAACAATAGAAATATTTAGGAAAGTAACTTTTTATATAAATACACACACACTGTAATATAAACACACACACACACGTGCACGTTAATAGTAGTTCCATAACTAATGGAGGATGCTTTGGCCATATATTTGTTTTGCTTCTTGACCTGGGTACTTAACACAAGATGATGGCCAACAACAACCTACAATTTGACATAATGTCAAATTGTGTGTCTCCTATCATCTGTGAGGGCCTACCTTCTTCATTAGAGGTTAGAATTCCACTTGACAGGTACCCATATGTCGCTTGCATGGGTAAATTGCAGCTTTGAAGGATGATTTACACTGGAGAAACAGTATAGGGGAAATGTTGTACATCTCCTCCTGCAGCTCTTAGAGCAACCCAGTTAAGTCTCTCCTGAGGCCACTTTTTACAAAAAATGATTGAGAATGTATAATGAATCGCCCACCACCTCAGTCGTGAATTCTCTTTTCTGTTGAAATTATATTAGCTGGTACAAGGCATAAATTCAATCTGGAAGCTGTTCATTAATTAAGTTAAATTGGTTAAGTTAAATTGGTTGGTGAACTGAGTTCATGCATGTCCACAGTACAGTCCCCCAATTTTCAGTAAATGAGCTTCTGGTGAAGTAGCCTACACAATTACAAAATGACATTCCACCTTTATAAATAAGTAACTGTGCAATGGCCCACAGCAAGGAAGCAATACGGATTCTCAAGGATTTCATCCAGGCTGCATTTTTAAATGAACCAACCTAATTTGCTTCCCACACTAACATGCAGAACAGAATGTAGTTATCATTCAATTTTCACATTTCTCTTCCTTTTATTATATTTTTGGATAAAGTGCATGCAAAAGTTTTGAATGTGCAACGTTCAAAATATTGCACATTTTTGTGTAGGTTTTTGTTTTGTTTTTTTAAAAACCCATTCAGATTGATGTGGAAAAAGTTAGAGCAGACATTTCAATGAACATATACAAAGTGGACACGGACCAGAAGTAGGTGGATTCGTTCCTCCCTAAGAAGTAGCTGCTAGAACAAAAGAACTAAGTAGTTTACAAGACAGTCTGAAATATTCATTTAAAATACCAAAAAAAAACAATTATTAAACGCAAGTTTCATAACTTATAAACAACCATCAGCTTTAAAACACTTATACCTATTAAAATTGTGTGTCAAAGTTACCAGGTTTTCTGGAACAATTGCTTTTTAGCAGGCACTGAAAACAAAACAGTGAAGGTTCTTGTCCAGTATCAATTGTCAGGGAGTTTGAAAGGGTAGGTGCTGCTAAGCCTAAAATACTAATTTCTTACAAGTGCAAAAAATAATATGTGACACGTAAAAATGCCAGTTCCACATATCTAAGTGGACAGATATGAAATGAAGTGATCCTTCAAAGAAACTGATCCCAAGCTGATGAGGGCTTTATATACAAATAGCAACACTCTGAATGTGGCCCAGTCAATAACAAATGGGCAGCCATTTGTTACATATTTCTGAGCATGATATATGCTCTGTTGTGTTATATGCTGACAGGGTCTCACCCCTCACTTTCGTCAAAAGTTTACCATCCATGATGGAGGATCAGGGCCCAGGCATATGATAGTAACGAATGACTTCTCCTTTCTTTTATAGCTGCAGTATTGAAATATGAGAACAACGTTATGAATATCAGACAGTTTAATTGTTCTCCACATCCCTACTGGCTTCCAAATTTCATGGATGTTTTTACATGGTCTTTGCCATTTGTTGGAGAGAAAGGTAAGTAACTTCCTTTCTTCACGAAAACAGTTTCTCTATGGACTAGGCTGAGGGAAATGGGCTGTTCACTAAAAGTGACCTGTCACACCTTGATGCACAAGATATTCTGAGGCCTAAGAAATGTGCCTTAAGGGAGAAAACCTTCTTTATGATGCGCTGAGGTCTGCAGTATGATCAACAGAAGTTCTTTTTGTTCCCAACCTTTTCTTAACAGCAAAAGTGATTTTTATTTATTGTGGTGGTGTACACTGTTAGGATATTTCCGTTCTACCTTCCTTTGAAATTCATTCAATTTTCTGAGCGGATGAGTTATCAGAGATAACGGGGGGGGGGGGAGTTTAGCATCGTTATTTTTCTGGCCTCTTTACAGCAGGCCTTTATGTCAGTGTTTCTCAAATTGAGGCTCTTGCTCTCTTTCATCACTTCTCCTATACAACTTCCCTCAATGCAAGTATCTAAGTTGTAAGAAATCCGCATAGCTTGGGAGAATCTGTTTTTACTTAAAGCTTCTATAGTACAGTCATTTTTTGTTTCAATGTAAATAGAGATGGAGCAGGTAATTATAGGAGGTGTCATACATAAATTAGACATTATTTAAATTTTTTAAATAAGATATCAGATCTCAAACTTTCTCAAAAACTAAAAGAATGACTCACGGCTTTTGGTTTGGAATTTCTGCTTCCTAACCCCAAGGCTTGAAGAGACCCACTCTCCAAATCTCACATATGCACAAATTAAAACAATTAGTGAATGGTTCAAGGATGTTCCTGTCGTGGTTCCACACCTTTGAAATTCATTTCCCAGCAAAACCTACTGGACTATCTCATTTTGTAGCTTTTGGCTCCAGTTTCCTACTTTCCCCCACCTCTATTCATGGTTTGGGTTGCCATAGTTCAAAAAGTCAAAATTCAGACACAAAAGGTGTTGAGCTATTTTTAATGAAATTCTCCAAAATCTATATTTCTGACATGGGCTGCCATACATCCAGATTTTCCCGGATATTTCAGTGATTTCCTCCTGGACTCTGTTTGCGAGGGCCGAATGCCAGTTTTGTCCAAGAAATTTCGGACATATGCCACAAATCCTAGTTTGTGTTTTGTCGCTTTCTGCTGTTTCAAGAGGTTGGGTGGGTATCTCAATGTGTTAGTCGGCTTTTATTGATACTGATTTTAAACTGACTTGCATAACTTTGAGCAGAACAACAGTGGCTTGTGGTTACTTTCTACTCAAAGAAAAAGCACAGCTTGTGTTTCCAAAGCCCTCACAAAGGTGGGGGACATACAGAATGCCTTTTAGGATGGAACGGTAGGAATTTAGATCCTGTGTGCCTTGAGTGTCATTCTAGCTATGCTTGGGGGTTAGGAGTTTTTGAAAATCACAATATCAGAAGCTTAGCTGGTGTCTGTACAGCAAAACAGGAAAAGTACCATAAGGGCCAAGAAGATGCACTTGTGGTTAATGAGCAGTCAAAGAAGCTATTAGAGGCAGGAAAGCTTCTTTCAAAATATTGAAGCCTTATCTAAATGGTAGAAAGTAGTGTTTTTTTCCAGGGGAATGCAGGGGTATGCATACCCCTAAACATTCTGTGAATCTTTGTACTTTTGTCCATTTACTGTATTTATTTTCCCCACTTTGAACTATAAAATGGTGATTTCCTTGAGTCAAAATGAGAGTACCCTTAAACATTTTTTTAGAAAAAAAGCACGGGTAAAATGTATTGCTAAAGATAAAATCACCAAGCATATAGAAGAACAAGCTTTGCTGAAGCAGAACCAGCATGGCTTCTGCAAGGGCAAGGGCCAACAACCATATAGATAGAGGTGATCTAGTTACTGTTGTGCATTTGGACTTTTAAAAAACTTTTGACAGTGTACCTCACCAAATATTCCTGAGTAAGCTTAGCAGTCATGAAATAAGAAGAGTGGTCCTCTTGTGGATCAGGAACTGGTTATGTGGAGGAAGCAAAAAGTAGAAATAAATGGACAATTCTATGAATGGGGGGGGGGTGTAGAGAATGAAGTCTTCAAGGATCAATATTTGGTTATCTGTGCTTATTAACTTATTCATAAGCATTCTAGAGTTAGGTGAGCAGTGAGATGACCAACATTGCTGTTGATACTAAATAGTTCAGGGTGGTTAAAGCAAAAACAAAAAACCCTTACATAAAAATGTCATTCATAATTTAATCTGCATAATGTCCACCATTATTAGTAGCCCCCCTTTCTTGCAATATTTCAGTTATAACCCAATTTGCTGTTTAGCTTCTATTTTTAAAAAATAGAAGCTAAAATCCAGTCCTTCCCCAGAATTTTTCAAGTTGGTTCTGGCAGCTGTTTTAATTATGCTTTCTTTGTAGAGAAGCTATTCAATTTTCCCTTACCATTCCGCCTGTCAGAGCATATTTGCTATAAACATGTTTATTTTAGGTATACATCTAATTGTGCACCTAAAAATGTGATTTGTCAATATGGCAGATAATTGAAAATGGTTGTGTCATGCAGACCCACTGATCAGGGAAATGGAACAAACGGCAATTTCCTGTTGAATGTACACTGGGGGTTGTATACAGCTGAAGTTTACTCATAGCAGACACATTGAAATTAATGGACATAAGTTGTTCATGGTCAGTAATATCAGTGGGTCTACTCTGAGTACAACCATTGGTAGCAAAGCCAAGTTTGTTGCTGCATAGTATGTGAAACAGTCCTAAGAGGATGAGAAGCTTTGGAAAACCGACATTACCATGTGCTTCAAATACATTACAATTTGGTAAATGTATTTTAGGCTAACCTCCAAGTTCAACAAAATAGCTTAAACAGAACTGCTTTTTCAGCAAAATCCAGGGTGTGCTGGTGCAGAAGTCTCCTGACCTTAGAAAGACGCTATCAGCTTGCATTAACAACCACCTAGTGCTAGGTTTTGCTTTTTTCTTTGAAGCATTCATTTAGACAGAAATGCCTTCTTTCCCTGTTTAAGCATTGCTGGGTACTTAGCTAAAATATCTTATTTTTTGTCACTAGCAGCACCCAATAACCTCAGCCTTGTGCCTAGTACATGAGAGAAAGTGAGAGGAATGAGTAACAAACCTTCAGTGGGGACTGTAGAAAGCCTGACCCAAACTGTTCACATTGAGCCAACAAACCAAACTTATGAGGAAAAGACACTAGGCTTTCCGTTTGTTGTTCAGGCACCAAAAGGGAGGGATGAACATCTGTATATTTCAAAACAGGAACTTTACTTGTGCAGTGATCCTTCAGTTTTGGCAGTGGACAGTACCAATTATCCCTTATTAACCACATGAAATCTTGGTCACTCTGCATATTCACACAAATAGCATCAAAAGTCCGATGCTATTGGCATATGCAAAGTGTTATTTTGTGCTCTGACTGTTATTAACTCCACTACACTGGCAGCTTTTGTGTCAGACACATCAGGTATCTCCGTCTCTCACACATCTTCCATGTGGTTTTCTTTGTAGTGACAGAGATGCTGGTCAATGTGCTGAACATTTGCTCAGATGATGAACTTGGAACAGAGGAAGATGGCTTTGATGGTAAGTGCCTTGTGTCTTCTGCTCAAGTGGTGTGTTCCAATTAACGTTTGTGCCTGAAAACCGTCTTTATTAATCTCAAGGGAAGTCATAGGGTGGGATATGGGAGGAACTCTCTGGACTACAGTTAAGTTCTTCCAAGCTGCCCAAGACAGTGTTCCTGCTAGACAATGGTATGTTTGCTTTTATGCATGGTTTGTTGGAAAAGAATGAAAAATATATCCTTCTCTTTTTTTGCTCCTCTTCAAATCAAAAAGGCACACAGTTCCAAAAAATACCTTCTCTATGCCCAGAAGCCTGTGCAGAATGGGCCCAGTCATTTATATGAACAGAATGTGAAAGTTGGTTTTCCCTTTGCCTGATAATAGAAGGATATTTGTCTTGTTAGTTATTACAAAGTTCTTACGTTAAAGGCCAGCCATAGGGTGGCAGTTGAACTTTAAGTTAAGGTCCTCCCTGCTTCAGAAACAACAGGTCCCTGATGAGACCATTGTTCTTCCATGTCCAAAACAAATAGATCATTATGAATCTATTCCACACACCCCAGCACAATACAATTTTAGACAATCCAAAAATCTTGGCTTGGCTCCTTAGCCAACCATCATCTGTGATCACTGTGAATGCCCTCTGTGATAAATGTGAGTGTCTCTTAAAGAAGCTTATCACAACTTGTTCCTCCCTGTGTCCTCTGTCATGTACAGAGAATCTGGGGAATAGGGGTGGTTTTTCGCATTTGTGCTACAATATGAAGAAGGTAAGAAATTAGCAGGAGCATCTAACGAACAGTGTGAAGAGCTCCAGCTGTTTCTTGCCTTATTTTAGAGTTGCTGAGAACTCTGGAAAGGGGATCCACATGGTGCTGGACATCTCCTGGCAAGCTGGTGTGAAAAAACTTGTGTTTAGAGATTTAACTCTTCTCCCAGTAAACTGAGAGTTTGATCATGGTTTTTCCAAGGAAGACATGATAGACACCATGGAGTGTGTGTATTTAACATGCATAGCTGCTAGATTTTGTTTCGGCATGGCATTCCCAACCTTGAGAGTAACAACCTTCAGCATATTGCACTAACTGGAGCTTTGGGATTGTTTTATGGGCTAGCACTTTATAAGTCTTTCAAGATCACTCAGTACAGTGGTGCCCCGCAAGACAAATGCCTCGCTAGATGAAAAACGTGCAAGACGAAAGGGTTTTTCGTTTCTTGAGTTGCTTCGCAAGACGAATTTCCCTATGGGCTTGCTTCACAAGACGAAAACGTCTTGCGGGTTTGCTTCCTTTTTCTTAAAGCCGTTAATACCCAGGGAATCCGCGCTCCGCAAGATGGAAAAATTGCAAGACGAAGCAACTCGCGGAACGAATTAATTTCGTCTTGCGAGGCACCACTGTAGTTATGGAAGACTATTGTTCTAATGACTGATTCCCCTCTCCCACCAAACTCCATTGTTTGAACAGATAGATCAGTTCAGCTGTTTGAGAGAATAGTGGCTTTGCCAACATAAAGAGGCCAATTTAGGGTCTTCTGTGTCTTCAATCACTATGTCTCTTATTAATGAAATCTTCAAATGTGATCAGAGTAAATAAACTCGGCGCAGTTCCTAGTCTTTCTGCCTACATATTAATTTTATTTCTGAGGCAAGAGGGAACCTACAACACACTGAGGTAAAATAAAATACAGAGAGGAAGTATAGATAAGAATGGGTGGTCATTGGGTTCTTGTACATTTTGGAATGCCGATTGTTAATTTATAGTATTGATATAGAAGCTCAGTCCTATTCCCACTGTCTGTTTATTGTGGTTGGCAACAACATTCATCTAAAGCAGGGATAGAGAAATGGTGGTCCTCCCAGATATTTTTGGACTCCAACTCCCATCAGCCCCAGTCAGCATGGCCAGTGGCCAGGGATGGTGGGCATTGTAGTTCAGTGACATCTGAAGGGTCATGGGTACCCCATCACTGATGTAGAGCCAAGGCCATAGGGTTCTTCATCCTAAAAAGGTCTAACAAACACAAAACCAGTCTTAGAACTGATTTCATAGTGTGAGAAGAAAACCTGCAAGGTAGCCTTTATCTTATGCATACCACGTGTATATATTATGATGGGGGATAATGCATTTTATTTCAAAAGTGCCTTGGTATCAGCTAGTAATTTTACATCATTGTGCAGGCAGAGTATTGCTGTCTATTATTTCTATGACCTTATAGTGTACCAAATGCTTTATAAACCATATCATGTTAAATTCTACCTTATTGTGAATAAGTTAATACCCGTACTTTAATGGAATAATTTTCATATAATGTCTTCTGCTTTCCCTAATTGCTGTACTTAGACTATATTTTCATCTCAGATGCATGAGACAGATTTTGTTCCTGCCTTGAAGACTTGTTAAAAGTTTTCTAAAACTTTTTTGTTAGGACTCGTTCTTATTTTTAGCAGTGGCTTAAGCTGAAGTCATAAATACATATGGTGTAGAGTAGCTTCTTTCTCTTTAGTGACCATGCTGAAAAACTACTGTCACAGAATCTAAGGATTCAATTTGAAGTATACATATTAGGGACTTAGCCTTCAATCCTAAATTCCACTTACCTCAGGGTAAGCCCCACTGAATTTAGCAGAATTTATTTATGAGTAGACAGGGTGAGGGTTGCTCTGTTGGTCCCTGTGAACTAAGATTCTCCTTTAAAACAAACTGGTCAGTTTTTAAACATGCCAACTTCAAATGATAGGTTATGAGGATGACTTGCTGAACAATTTGACTGGTTGAATATCCCCTTGTTTGTTTTAAAGCACAGTCCCTAGTTCATATGTAATACTAAACTGAGATACTTTAGAAGTGGAACTGAAGTTGGCTGTGTATAAGGAGGAGGGGAGAGTGTGCGATCCCAATACTTTGGTGAGATTTTGCACAAGAAATAATGTTGGAAGAATGGTAATATTTATAGGCAAAGGTTCCATCAAAATTCTCAGCAACTGGTATTCAGAGACATACTTCCTCTGTCAGTGGAGGCAAAGCATAATCATCATGGCTAGCAGCCACTCCTATTGTCCATGAGTCTGTTGAATCAGTTCTAAATCGTGCAGGTCTCACACAACCACAGCAGGCTCCCTGCTCTGTCCTCATGGTATGAGCCTTTGGACACCCAAATAGGGTGAGGCAAGCAGCACATTCAAGAGCTTCGGTGCCTCCAAAATGGGACACTGGAAACTTTTGCAAAAATAATGTTTGTCACATCAAGCTGGCCTAACTTTAACCAGAGTACAAGGCTTGCTAGTTTCACCATCTGCCAGTGCGGAGGCAAGGATTGAGTATAATTGGGAATGAGGGAATATTCCTTCTAACAATGGTTGCGTACACGTGTAACGCTAAACCATTCCTGCTTTCCCCCTGCCTTCTGTGAGGCTAGGAAGACTTATCAAGTTTAGTTTCATTCTCAAAATGCCAGCTTTTATAACCAAAACTGTAAGGGAGGGGACTGTCCCTGAATACTTCAAGCGTGCCTCTTCTTTCAAAGAGATACAAATTTCTCAAACCATCCAAATTGGTTTTTTCATTTGCATTTCATTTTCAATTGCTTGGCTCCTAGTCATGCCTGTTGATAAGAATCTACATTGTCCCCATTCCAGTATCTGCTAAATAGCATATTTGCCACAACCAAACTAATTACTTAAAAAAGAGCCCACCTTATATGCTGTTGTGATAATATTCCTCATTCTTTGCTCCCTGACTGCTGATTCAGCTCAGTGACATTTTTCTTCTTCATTGCCTTCCTTATCCCCAACCCTCATTGCTTTTTAACCTGATTGCCTGGGGCATCCCACATGATAACCATCTATGATCACATCACACCAGATGCATGCTGTTGTCAACAAAATCACATGTGTTGCCACAGCCAGGTTAAATAGCAGTGAGGGCAAATGGTCCGAGAAGAGATGAAAATAGTATAGAGAAGCAATGGCAGTAAGTGGTGGAAAAGGACAACAGATAGCTGGGGAAAGAAGCACTTTTCATTTTAAAAAGTGAGAATAATGTGAAACTAGGTTTTGGATTAGATCTAAGATCACAACCCATCCAAGTACTGAAGCAGAGACTGCATTAGATAGATAGGTAGGTAGATAAGATTAGATAGAATTTTCTTGATGGAACTCTCATAAACAAATAGCTTGTTGTAGCTACCATTTATTTTAGAAGAATCTCTGCTGATTCTAATTAATATGTGTAGATGAGGGACTGGTGTCTAGCAGCAGTAAAAATAGGCTTTCTGAGACAGTATGCCCTGTGATTATTTGTTCTGGCCTGTTGATTTGCCTGCTTTAAGGGAATGGAAAAAACTTAAATTCTTATATAAATGCAATGTATCTAAATTTATTTTGGTTTAATCTTGTATTTGTCATCAAATATTCTTAAAGAGGGAAAACAAAGCAATATGCTGGTTGGGGTTTTTTTAAAAAAACACACACACAACTTTGCCTATTGCCTAGCAACCTGAACTAGTCTCTACAACTAGCTCACACTTTATGTGTTATTTTCCTAATTAATGGCATTCCTGGCTTACTGAATTTGACTTAGATGATTAAAAACCTTAGGAGGCACTAATTAAAATTATGCACTTACGATAGACGGCTTGACAGCGGACAACTTGATTTGTCCTTTGCACTGTCATCAACAGGACAAACACTTCTTCTTAATTAAACGTGGTCTAATTTTTTCTTGCTTAGTATAATTTCAGTGAAATATAACTGTAGCACTTGGCACGTATTTAGTGGACAGGACCTCCTAGGGATTTAGAGTTGGTGCATAGCACATTGGCTAGAAAGTGAGCAGTGAGTTTTACATCTTGAGGAGTTTGTTGATTGCATTGTGAGCGAAAGATGGTTATCAAAATCCCCTGTGGATTGTTGCATGTGTGATAATTAGTGTCTAAAGTGTTTTTTACTTGGGGAAGTCCATCCCCACATCTCAACAAGGCATTCATTATGTCTTGGGCCCATACAGTCAATCCCCCTCGGCTAGTCCATGCACGTGCTCTACTCTGCATTTTATTTTTACAGCAACCCTGTGAGGTAGGTTACACTGAGAGATAGTGACATTCCCAAGGGCATCCAGTGAGCTTCGTGGCTCAGTGGAGTTTCAAATGAACCTCCCCCATGCTAGTCCCTCCCACACACCTTTGACCACTGCTCCATACTGGTTGTCATTTACATGGCAGAAATGCCATGATGAGTACAAATCCATACATAGACATGCCCCTCTCCTCCTCCCCTGGTTAACATGTAAAGGTTGATCCCCTTTAAAAAGAAGTTGCATGCCCCAAGCACCATGGCCAACAATAGACCAGCCTTGTGGTTGTCTTGCTGCATTTTAGTTTATTGAACAAGTTACTAACAAGGCTTTGAGCTGCAGAGTGCTTTTCTTCTCATCATTGTTTTTTTCCATTCCTTCTTGATGTTCCCTGCCTAATTTTGTTTCTTTTCTATTTTTCAGAATCACTTAAGCATTGCTTTCCCATTGATGTTGTCATGTTTTATACTTTCCTCCTCTGCCTCCCCTCCCCCCTTTTTTTTTTAAAAAAAATCTGCAATCTTCACTGATCTGTTTCTTTTCCCCCCTTTGGAATATCATAAGAAGATCCTATTTATGCGCAGAAGAAAGGTATTATTAAATGGGCAAGAAAGGCTTACATTTAATTTGCTTTTGTGTGACTTTTCCCAAGTGCTAACTTTCAGGAATTTCCTTCTTCATATCGGCCACTGTGATCCCTCCCATTTAGCACCAATGCTTGATTCTGCCACAGTCTCTGCTCTGGACTGAACACTAGTGCCCACTTACCTTAAATGCTTGAAAGTGAGCACATTCCCTACCTAGAGTCAGGAAAATCACTGCATTTATTTTGGTAAGGATTAAGCTACATGTGATCGTCCATGACAGAGCTATGTCTTTGAAGGCATGTTTGCCCCATTCACATTTAAATCAGGATAGGCAATTGAAAGGGCCATATGGCATGGAGATCTCTAGCCCTTCCCCACCAACTGCTATAATTTGAGCAGACCCTCCTCCCTGCATGCAGGGACATATTAGGAGTGGAGGGATGGGGTGGAATCAGCACCTCCTGCCTGAGCACAGCTTTAAATTGCACTGTACATTTCATTCATGAATGGGACAAAGCTGCAGTTTGGGCCTTCGACTTGCTGTGAACCTCCCTGGGAACTTGATGAAGGGTGGTATACAAATTTAATAATAAATAAATAAGCAAATAACCTTTTTCTTCTAAAGTGTTGCCAGTGTGTCATATTTCTCTTCTAAGCATCTGGTAGCGTCAGAATGCCTGAGGGACCAGGTCCAGCTCTTTCTTATGAACTGAGCCCATTGCCTCGGGCATCTTCCTTGTCGGTTTGCACTGTTCCATGTTGCATAGGAAGATGGTGTTGAAACTAAATGAGTACAATGGCTTTTAATGCTGAATGAATGTCATGGAGACTATAGAGTCTAAATTTTCTGCAACATTTCTTGTCTCCTTTTTCCTACAAGTATTTATGTTCTTTTCTTGTTTTTCCCTTTCCCCCACTATATACCTTTCAGAGACAGTCTCTTGTCTTTATCATTTTCTTTCCTTGTGGTACCACTCAATGTGTTCCACTTTTCCTATACAGTGGTACCTCGGGTTAAGTACTTAATTCGTTTCGGAGGTCTGTTCTTAACCTGAAACTGTTCTTAACCTGAAGCACCGCTTTAGCTAATGGGGCCTCCTGCTACCGCCGTGCCGCCGGAGCACGATATCTGTTCTCATCCTGAAGCAAAGTTCTTAACCCGAGGTACTATTTCTGGACTAGCTGAGTCTGTAACTTGAAGCGTATGTAACCCGAGGTACCACTGTATAGTATTTCCCCATATTCTAGTTTTCTGATTAAACAATTACAGGGTTTGCTCCCTTGAATCTGTGTTTCACCCGCCAATTAAAAATTAACATGTGCTAATAAATCCTGTTCCCCAATCCTGTCCTTTGTACCTCTGGCAAGTGATATTTTCTGATTATTTACCTACTTTGAAATTATTATTGTTATTTCGTAGAATCATTTATGTGTTTATTATTCAACACTTAAATCATTAGTTTCTATGTTACACCTAAGGGCCCAAATTATCAGCCTGCAGATCATTAAAAGAAAACAAGACTATAAAATCTGATTGTTAAATTGAACAGGAACACAAAATAGATTGAATTCTATTGGATCATTGTTTAATTAATATCTGATACACGTGATATCGCTGTCAGGCCTCTCTTAATCATTTTTAATTACTAGCCACTTTTAATTGCATTTTTGCCATTCCTATTTAAAGTCGGTGCACTCTTATTTAAAACACACACATAATCTCCCCTCCTCACTGCTACACCTGAGATATCCCATCACATTGCATTTTCTGGTACAACTGTGAGAGAAAAACCTCATTTCCCTTTCTGACCGAGATTCTGAAACCCTCCAAAATAACCCCACCACTTAAAATAACAATGTATAGGAATTTTAAATACTTCAAATGTAAAATTCTTTATGTTTGCTGCTTCTCAGATATGCCAAACAAAAATTTTTGAATTTGTTTCAAAGTTGAGACATGCAAACTTCTAGAAACCAATTGTAGGATTATTTTGTGATGCATTTATTTCCTCTCCCATTCTGTTGTAAACTTTATGGCATAAGATGCAGTGAAACCTTTCATTATGTCCTTGAAATCAAAATCTGCAGGCACAGGACAGTTAGAAGTTAGATTTGCTAGCTATCTCAGTCCCCCTAGTATGCAGGGTTGGCCTTAGCATTAGGCAAAGTGAGGCAGCAACCTCAGGCGGCAGATGTTGAGAGTGGCTGCAGACCCTTCTGTGCCTCTTGAGCTCTGGGCCCCAGTAATAGCAGAGCTTTTTTATTGCTGGCCTTAATGTCTACCCTGAGGCCCTTAAACTAGCCTGTTTTCCTCGGGTGTGATGGAGAACACTGTCCTACCACCTGTGTAAGATTCAGCTGCCAGTCAGGAGGGCTGTTCTGCACCTGGAATGGGGAGTCAACCAAACGTCCTGAGTCAGCCCCAGTGGTATGCAGTCGCAGGCACTCCCTGTCAAATTGCAATGGATGGTGAAGGCTTGAGTGTATTTATTTCTGTAGTTAGGATTGCTGCTTCCTAAGTCTGAGCTGGTGCTCTGTATTCCTCACTCAGAACATTAGAAATAAGAAGTCACTATTTCAAGTTTGCGCTTTGAAAATATTTTAACTGCTGGGTCAAGATAAAGGCAATTTGGAGATGAGTTAAGCCCCAAGGATAAAAAATTTTACTCCTAGACTTCCACAGGCTCCCTGCAGTGGTTTGTAGTGGTTTTGTTGTTGGTTTTTGTATACACAGGAAGGTATTGGGGGGCAGGGGCAGAAATTGCTAAGATGTTTTCTACCCTAGCTTCGATATTTTGGTAGGAATAGAATGGGCCCCAAACTTAATAGTTTCTCTTTCCCATTTATTTCAATAGGGATAAATTGGGATTGCTTAGTAAGTTAAATTTTCATTTTTAGGAAGGAAGGAGACAACTAACCCTATAATTGTTGGGATATTTGGAGTATAAGGGAGTTTTGGTTTGCTGAAAGGGTTTTTCCAATATTACAAACAACTGCTGTGGTCCCGAACAACCACATTGGCATGGGAGGCTTAAATGGTCTAATTCTGTGGTGTTGATATATCTTTCTCAACTGGGAAGCCAGGCTGCCAAAGCATTAGAAAAAGCACTCAAAATTTATCATTACTAGCTACTAAACATTTTAATTCTTCATGTTTATTATTATTATTTCCCCTTATAGGTGCCACAGCCGCAGCTCGGAAAGAAGTTATAAGGAACAAGATCCGGGCAATAGGCAAAATGGCTCGAGTATTCTCTGTGCTGAGGTATGACTTCTTTGCTACTGTTTATTACAAGGATGACAAGGTGCTTTAATAAAATGCTGCTTCTCTGTTGATGCACTCGCCATTTGAAAGCTTTGTTTTTAATTCCCTCAAACTGGTTCTGTTTCATCCAGAATGTAGCCTGGATCATCATCATCATCACTTTTAATGTGTATACCGTCTTTGTATCTTACAATACCCAAGGCAGTTTACAAGCTGATGAAACAAAGAATGTACACCTTATAACAATCTAATGCAATACAAAAATGTGATAATAAAACATAACTTTAAAATACGCAACCTACATCAAATAAAGTAACATTCAACATCCAGAGAGAACTGCTAGATGGACCAATGATCTGAATTGGTATAAGGCAAATTTCAATGTTCCTGTGTCTCTAAATTTGGCCTTCCTCCCTGCTGCTTTGCAGCCATTCAGGAGCAACCAGGATTTCCAAGTTCATGCCAAACCACCAAACATCTAATGCTGTCATAAATCACAAAGAAGATGAAATCATTGGGTTCCAAGCCGCAGCACATAATGGAAATTCCAAATGGTTATAATCCTCATCAGAATATAGCCGTGAAGGATGCATACTTGGCAAATTCATTAAAATGCAAATACATCAGGCTGTTGATATCTCTACAAGATAAGCCTGCATGGCTATCAAAGATGTGCCAACAAGGTGTTAATTAAGAATAAATTGGAATTTTAATCTTAATAGCAGGCCTCTGCCAAGGAAGTTTGCATTAAAATGATGCAGTCAGGAATGTGTTTCTCATGTCTTTGCTACTCCTTATCCCAGTATAGTCATACCTTGGTTGTCGAACGGAATCCGTTCCAGAAGTCAGTTCGACTTCCAAAAACGTTGGACAACCAAGCTGCGTCTTCTAATTGGCTTCCTGCATGCAATCAGAAGCCACATCGGATATTCAGCTTCCAAAGAACGTTCGCAAACTGGAATACTCACTTCTGGGTTTGTGGCGTTCAGGAGCCAAAACATTCAAGTCTCAAGGTGATCCAAGGTACGACTGTATTAGAATTAGAAGGTAGAGGACCAGTTGTTTTATTTATTATATATGTATCCTGCTTTTTAGGCCTAAATTTGCATCCAAAGTGGCTTACAGCAGTACAAAAAAATCCAATACATAACAACATAAGTGGCATCCAACTAAATAATTGCACACACTGGACAACCTCCACTTGCACAACATAACTTTTTGCCCTCTGTGCTTGCTACACCATCCTCACATCTGCTCCAAGGAGTTAGGGAACAGCCATAACAGATTTATTGGGCACATGGAGGGGAAGGAAGGCCTATTCCACAAGTGGATGTTGTTCTGGTCATGCAAGGATTTAAGAAGATAAGAAGATCCAGGTGGAACAGGGAAGTCCCACCTAGTCCAGCATCCTCTTCTCACAGTGGTCAACCGGATGCCAGTAGGAAACCAGCAATCAAAACAGGAACACAAGAGCCCTCTCTCCTCCTGTGGTTTCCAACAGCTGGTATTCAGAGGCATTGCTGTTTGCAGCTGTGGAAGCAGAGCCTAGACATCGTTGCTAGTAGCCACCAGAAGCCCTCTTCTCCATGAAGTTGTCTCATCCTCTTTTAAAGCCATCTAGGTTGGTGGCCATCAGTGCCTCCTGTGAGAGTTGGTTCCATACTTTAACTATGTGCTGTTGTGAAAAGTACTTCCTTTTATCTGTCCTGAGTTACTTAGTGCTACTTTGGATACAACTCATGTATTATAAAAATGTAACGAGGGTATGGTCTGTGGCCATATGAGCTTTAGATTTGCTAAAGGAAAGCGGTTCTAGGTCTGGTCAGTGCCTGGATGGGTGACTGCCTGGGAACCACATGCACTCCACCTTAGGTTCCATGACAAAGTGGGATATAAATGAATAAAGATGTTACCAGAGGGAAGGGAAGGGTGTCCCTCAGCTGGAGCTGGATCTAGAAACAATGAGGAAGTTCTTAGCTCTTCCCTTCTCTTCTTTCTGACCGCATAAGTTACTGGCTGCAATTGACAATTGCTTCATCCTGTTTCTACCAGGGAAGAGAGTGAGAGTGTGCTGACACTGAAAGGGTTGACCCCAACAGGAATGCTGCCCAGTGGGGTGCTCTCTGGAGGAAAACAAACTCTGCAAAGCGGTAAGCATGTTTGTGAATGTGTGCTATGGTGTACATAAATTCAGCTGCGAAAGCACAGAATTCCTTTCTGCTATGTAAATGCAGTCTCTTCAAGAAGAGAGAGAGAGAGAGACCACAGAGTGACTAGAAACTGGCGCACAAAATTCGGCTGAAAAACCAAACTAAATAAATGCACGCAACCCCTGTTTGCAATACTTGGCAATATTTAAAGGGAGGGGGGTGACTCTGGATATATAGGGAAGAGTTACACATGTGAAGGGCAAAATCATCTCTGCTATTTCTCTGGGATACTGCTGCCTCATAAAGACTCATCTAAATGACTGGGGTTTATGTTTTTGTTTTTTTATATATAAAAACGGGGAGCACACACATACACAGCCAAGCTGCTCACTGACCCCACTCATTTAGGATGGGTTGAGCCATCCAGAAACCACATTTAGTGGAGATCCATGCATAAGCCTTTGGCATATCAGCATGAGGAACTTAATTGAGGCTTGCACCAGCTTACTGTGATAGCTTAAAAACATATCTATCTTGGTTCTGGCAGCTTAACTTTACAAAAGCCGGAGCATATACACTGCATGCGAATAGGTTTTCCTTCTTGCATAGTTCTCAAACCTCTTCCCTTAGAAGTAGTCCCCATCCACAAGATATTCAGGCAAAAGCTGGGATCCTGGGAAAGTAGGTGGTACCAGTGACATTTGTATTTCCCAGTTTGCCCCCTTCTTCTTCTTCTTCTTCTTCTTCTTCTTCTTCTTCTTCTTCTTCTTCTTCTTCTTCTTAATGGAGGGAGGGAGGGCCTGGCATGGACAGAAATGTAGTGCCCCATGTTTGCCAGTGCATCCACCATTTTAACTTATCACCAATGCAACTCCCAAAGAGTCTTTCACAGGAACTACATTATGGGGTGATTTAAATGGCAGAAATGTGAACAAGTCAACTGCAGGGCAGGTCCTGTGCTGAATTCATGCATCTGGACCCACCAGTGCAGCAACCGCTTTCGTTTCCTCATAATGCAGTGATCCCAGTGCTTTATTCAGGTTTCCTCTACTGCCGTTGGGCCTCCCACCTTAGCCTGCAGTCAGGTAAGCCAGGCATCATTGTAGGGAGGGGCCTGCTGCTGGTACATCATTAATTATACTGTATCACATGCAGAATACTGGAGCAAGCCAGGGAGCACAGTGCCAAAGGCTTTGGCAGGCAGTAGCTAAAGCTCCAAGTAAGTGACCTGAGCTTCCCCTCCCAAGACATGTCTGCCTCCCCACCTGCTCCAGAGACCCAGGTAACCTGAATCCAAATACAGTGGATCAGGCTTGGAGTGAAACTCATCTGCCCTGTCTAACTTCTTAGTTGACAGCTTCTAAAGGCCACGGATAAAGAGGGTGGGAAGAAAGTCCTCTGCTTGGGAATCCCATCTTTCAAAGCTTGAGAAGGCTTTCTTTCCCATCCATTGTGCTTGCAAGCATGCAAGTTTGCTTTTCAGTGTATGGTATTCATAAGCAACTTCCTGAGCATGACCTCTCTCCCTTTACAAAAATGGCAGACGCTGCGTATGTGGAAAAACTGCAAATTATTGGCCAACATGCCAATCCTCCCTTAGGCCAGCTGATAACTACCAAATTGCATTCTTCATTTTCTCCTCTTCATGTAGAACTGCAGTATTGGAATTCTGTAACTGGAATTCAGTTTCTGAGGGCCAGTGAATAACTAATGGCTTGTGAATAACTAATGCCACATACGGCAGACTCACAATTTACTTGAATAAAGGGAAGAACGTTTTAATGGTGGTTTTGCTCTATATGCAAGCACTGAGGCACTTTCTCTCACTTACTGTTTCAAGTCATATTTTGTATGAGTTATGCAGCAGCGCTATAGCTAGTAGAATTTTCCTCTTGAAGTAAGGAGCCACAGTCAAATATTTTAATGTATTAACTGTTTTCTGTTTTTACTATTGTGTAACATGCACCCATGAGTGTCCAACCATAATTATGATGTAGCTTTTAACTGTGAGACATGGAGATTCGCCTTTTCAATAACTCAGTCTCAGCCTCTAACTTTCCCATTTCTTTCCTGGAGTTTCTTTCCTGTATTTTTCCCCCTTTCTGTCTCTTTTTCTCTTTATCTAGAAGATTCAGGTATTCTGTGGTAAACTCTCTTTTTGGTGGCTTGTGTGTTACACATATGGTAACGTTCTGCTTTGTAAATGCTGCAGTATGATGACCAAAGTGTGTTTGTCACACTAATGGAATTATTGAGGCACATAAGGGATTTGCTTCATATTATTAGTCCCTTGACATTCGTAGAATTTTATCACCCACCCATCCTGGGGGGGGGGGGAGAAAAATCTGTTGTCTTGATACAATTGCTTCTGTCAGATTGTCCAAAAGCCTGGCTATTGGGAAATTCCCTCATACTGCAGTATTATAGCTTAGTGAAACATTACTATACACAACCCATTAGTTAACACCTTGCACCATTCACCAAATATACTGAAATCTACATAGTTTCTGTTAAGCACATTTTGCTGACTGTGCTATGTATTAACAGAAAATATGAGCAATATATTGTGTGAAATGTGTACATTCTTAGTGACCATTCTTTTAGTGTATTGTGCTGGTTTGATCCCTTTTCTCATCTTAAGTTTTATTGTCTCTTTCCTCTTTCTTATTTATTATGCATATTTATTTTGGTTATTGAGTTACCTTATTTGCTGCACCCGAGGGCTATAGATTCCATGGGGGAACTTGTCCTTGATTCAAGATGACACTTGATGAGATTCCACTGATCTCAGTCCATATTAATCTTTGCAACTACAAAAAATGCAACATTCTAAACCAGACCCAGGCCAGTATGTTTCTCTATGGGCAGATAGGCTTCCTTGCTGCCATAATTAATACCAATGTGGATTTAGGTGCATCTGGCTGTCAAAAAGACATTCAAGCTATAATGTAACAATGCATTTCTAATATTAACTTCTTTGTTCATTTCTGTTTGCAAATGCTTCTTAAGCCCTATTTAAAAGGCCATGGTGGTTTGAAATCTATGCTATAATACCAGCAATTTTGAAATGGTCAGTTGTTCTGCCAGTAGTTCAGATTTAAATAAAATTAAAACATAGTTTTTTAATTTAAAAAATTAACAATATGGGGCACTTGAAAAGATGGTGTTCTGTGCCACTCTAAACAAGGAAACCCACAAACAAAATATTGAACACTGAAAGCTCTTTTCAGTATTTCTTTAGTGTGTGTGTGTTGTTTTTTTTTTTTAAAAAAAAAAAAGGCATCCAAGAGAAAAGGAAAATATTTCCCCAAATTATCAGAAACCATCTTTTCCCTTAGTCCCTCTGCTGACCAAAGGGTGCTTCAGTATTTTGCTGATCTGCATTGCTGGTACTTTCGTCCACTGGCTTAATGCCACGATATGTCTTACTGGACACTCTGCAATCTAAACTGCCCCATTCAGTGTTGCAGCCACCCTTTTATACCGTCAACTTTGTATATTTTATGAACAATACGGTATAGCATTTCAATTAAATCCATGTGGCTATTTTATTTTATTAGATATTTAAGAACAAATGAGTAACTTTCACTCCCCCCACATTAAAAAAGAAAAAGAAATCTATTGCCTGCAAATTACGATACCTGTGTCTGTTTTGTGTGTAGCATTCTATGTTGTCTTCTGTGTCAAAATCCAGCACTTACAGTAACCTTCAAGTGTACTAGCTCCTTTGCTATTCACTGACTTGTTCTTAGAGTTAAATCCTCTGCTCATTTTTCTCATTCGTTTTGCTACCCCTTTCTTCTCTTCAGCTACTGTTGAGGCTATTGAGGCTGATGAAGGTAAATTGGCCAGACCCCTTTCTGTTGTTGTTACAACAGAGAAGGGCTCTGCTGGGTGTATTCATTTTTGCTGTAGCTTGTATAGAGTGTGTGGGTGTTGAGCTAACAATTGTGGCTCAGTATTAACCTAAGTTTACTTGCTTTAAAGGGGAAAGTGTTCCTTTTGTTGTTGGTGTTGTTTCTTAAAGTTGCAGCGATGTTCTGATCTGTGTCCATTAAGCTTAAAGTGCTGAATCAGTATTGCACAAGGATAAGAAAGCTTGCAACTCAAAGGGGGCATGGCAGCACTTTAGTAAAAGCCATTTGACAAACAAACAGTTTCCCTTAAGGGGGATCAATCAGTTCCCCATGTCACCTTAAGATATATCTGAAAATTGAGAGAACGCTAAAGTTGAATGGGGTTCTCCCTTTGCTGAGGTCTCTAGTGAAAGTGATTTTTGAACGAGTCTTCACTGTAATTTAGTATATTTTAAAATGTCCCTTTAGGGGGAAAATATTAAAACAATGAGAGATGTTAGGAGGTTTTTTCCCCTGCAAGTTTTGGGAATTTTCTCTAATGTAGCTATTAAAACCAACACCATTTCAAATGACTACCAGCACAAATGAATTACTGTCGAAGATATTGAATGCAAAACCTCAAGCTGCCTTTCTCAGGGATCCTTTTGTTTCAGCTCTTAAAACAATTTTGTTAGTTGTACAGTTAATAGATCTCCAGATGCATACTGAAATATTTCTATACACGATGATTAAATTAGTAATTCAAATTGTTTTGCATGAAGACTCTCAAAAGTTCCCCTTTAAAACAAAACCAAAAAATTACTCAGTTGTATTTTGTTCTTGCCCCCCTAAAACATGAGTTTTTTTTCCAAAAAAAAGAAGAAAATCATTAGTCATTAGTTCTGTTGGCATGGAGTAAGACTGCCATTTTGGCCCTCCTATCTGTTTTTTGATCTTTTTGTTACAGGAGTGAACAAAATTCTTAGCAATAAGTAAGAGAAAATACAACTGCTTTTTAAATAGCAGTGAGTGAGCTGCTATTTATGTTGGAATTCTCTATTCCTGTTGGCAAATTCTACTCTGCAATGTGCATTCTTGTTGACAGTTTGGCTGTTTTTTTTCCTGTGATTTCTGTGACTGTGTTGTGTTTTTAGTATTACTTCTCAATGTAAACTGCTAATAATCATTGTCTGACCAGCAACTGCAGCAGAGCACATTCTTCAGCACAAAGGTGTATAAATATGTCTGCTTGACACCAAGATGTGCGTCCCATTTTGGGAATACGCGTTGTTAAAGTTAAACTTCTTATTGATCATTACATTGCACTGTAACCAAAGATTGATTGATTGATTGATTGATTGATCTGAAAAGCTATCGCCTTTGGGAAATCTAATAACGATTCTGTTTACATAAACAAGTGTTTACTAGGGGCCTGTGCAGGCCTTTGACGGAGTCTAGGTGTTCATACATCCAATCACAGCTGAACATCCTGCAAAATTAAACTGCCGTACACTTCACATTGCCATTCATTATACACCTACGTCAAAGGACTGGATCAAAATTGACAGCACTGTGGTGAATTTTTAAGAGGGCCGGGGTTGAATGTTCTGCTATGAGTCTTTGTTCAAGTTATCTGTAGTATGAAACCTATATGAAATTTGTGGGGAATAGGTGGGAACATGTGGGTTACAAGTGATGAAGGGAAGTTTCCAGACAACCAAGGGTGGTAGATTCCACAGCAAACTATGTTGTCTGAAGTGGTCCAACATGCAAAGATTAAGCATTTTGGAGTGGATCCAAAGATACCCTTCCACATGCAGGAGGCATCTTCAACTCACGGAAGGGCCATTTCCCCTCAGGAAGGGCCATTTTACACTAGGGTCTCTTGCTTGAGAAAAGTGTGCAAGCGTTCTTCTCTACAAGTGTTCCACTATTATTCTACTTGCACAGACTCTTGTTCCAGCTGAAGAATAAGGCCCTATCTGTTCTAGCATTGTGTGGAAATCTTGCACACATTTTATGGAACCGCTCACAGCTCCTTGGATCCAATCCACTGACTTAAATTGTTGATTTTTTTTTCCAGAAGCCATGATAGCCTCAAAGCCATCTTTATGTTCCACCCCTTCAGATGGCCCAGTATGCAGTGGTTTCCACCTAGCAAAAAAAGTGCAGGAAAAAAAGAAATCACCACATGGGGGGAAGGGGAATTGGTCCTCTGTATCTGTCTGCAGTCCATATTTCCACAGCGGTGGTTGGCAAAATGTCAGCATGAGAGGATTTGTCCTTGCCACAAAATTCAACACAAGTGGTTTAATAGTACCAGGGACTTTGCCTTCAAGGAGAAATATGAGGGGCGGGGGGAAGTCATCTCAAAATTCAGAAAGGATTATGCTTTCTCCCTAATGGAGAACAAAATTGATTATACCTCTTGACAGATAAACCAAAGAGCAAATTCAGTTTCCAACTCCCTTTTCGCTCATGCCCTCCCAGTATTCTCTCCCCATGTTGCTGGTACTAACTGACCATCTTGGCTATCTTGCATGTTAAGAAACCCAGCAGAAAGAAACATAACCAACATTCTTGAAATATATATTTGTTCAATTTATATATATATATTTACTAAAATAAGAGGTGGGAAACACACCAGGGATTAACAGCAACCAATAAGTTAAGCCTGTTTCTTGGATTGCTGCCCAGAGCCCTTCCCCTTTTTTGTTTTAAACACACTAAAGTAAGCCCCTGAAATGATGGAATTGCATCACGCCCCTTGATTTTTTTCCCTTTCATTGAATGTGTGAAATACCTAGTGAGATCAATGTGGAACTCCTAATGTCATTGCTGAAGGGCAAGTTCATTGACTTTTAAATTCACTTACTGGCTCCTATGTTCCTACACTTTCAAAGTTAAGAAGGACAAATATGCCAAAAAGAATGATATTCAGCATCCATGTCACACTCAATTACTGCAGTTTAACCAGATTATCCTGTAGTGCTCTAGGGCTGACAGAGAAGGTTATTGTTCCTGAGTAGTGTATGATCATTTCTTCTGTAGTGAAGACACTGAGGACCTTCTGTCTAATGCATTATAAGGGTATCCTCGTATGATAAATTTCATAAACACTCAATCCAGGTTCCTATATAATGGGAACAATCTGTTTACCAGGATTAAGGGAGTGGACCATTGCATAGCTTGCTACTGCTCTCCACCCCCCTTCCAAATAATAACATCAACCATGATGTTGATGGGGTAAAGATTAACCAGAGTCCTAGTTTTTAGGCAGGAATCTTAGCCAAGGTTTGAAGCTGGCTAGCAAAGCTTGTTAAAAGGAGAACCTAAGTCCTCATTTGGCATCATACAACCTCTGTAATGAGGTTGGCACGCCTGGAAATATGGCTATTGAAAGGCCACAAACCAGAGTTCTTGGGCAACCTATAGTTCTGAATGTTTCATCATTTCTGCGAAGCCTCTTGACGGCTGCTCTGCTGTTAAATTCATCCTGCATTGCCTATTCCAAAGAAAACAACAACAACAAATCTCCCTTGGAAATCAACAAGAATTCTATCACGAATGAGACTATGAGGACATCGCAACCATTTATTACTCAAGACCAGTTCAGACATTTTCTTTTAATACCCTAAAGTCATTGCAAGATTATTTTGCATTCCCAGTTTCAAGCCAGTGCTTTCATTCGTACAGACACATGTGGGAGCTGCCGTTTACAACAGCAAACCAGCTCCCTTTTGTAATTTAGTTGCTACCACAAGGAGGCATACATTCACTACATGCAGTTGACAGGGCAGAAAATATCGTGATGGCTTCACTGCACCAATATGTGTGAAACTGGACCCTACACTTTTAAGACAGGAGATTTTAGTTTGTTATTTTTCTGTGAGCACTACTTGTTCCTGGAAAAAAAAAGTTCATTCCACACCGAACCACCAAATAAAATGTCAGAATTGAATTTTCTTGGGAGCATCTTAAACTTTCAAGATACATTGGCTATCTCCTTTCTAGCTGTTTCCAAATCCATCCAGAAGCTTTAATCGCATTGTCATTTTATTTTCTTCACCGTGAAGGAATTTCTCAACTCAGTTGACTGTTCAGTAAGCTAATAAAATGCCAACACTTTGTCGCCATTGACTTTCCTTTCCTCTCTGTTTGTTTTGTTTTTGTTTGTTTGTTTCTGTTTTTGTTTTTGTTTTTGTTTTTCCTCCCCCCCAATTCTCTGTGTAGCTATCAAAGGATTCTCGCCGCAGCATAAGATCACGAGCTTTGAAGAAGCCAAAGGCTTGGACCGGATTAACGAACGGATGCCCCCTCGCAGAGATGCCATGCCATCCGATGCCAACCTTAACTCCATCAACAAGGCAATCTCCTCAGAGACTAATGGCACTGACAGTAATGGCAGTAATAGCAGCAATATTCAGTGACCGTTTCCAACTTGTGATTTTTTTGTTTTTGAGCTGCAGGGCATGATGGGATTGCTGCATATCAGCAGTGGGATGTTCTTGCCTCTGATGATAGCTTACTTGCTCTGGGGGCCAGGTGTTGGATTCAGTTTACAATATCATCTAAGAAGAGATAGTAGACTTTATTTTGGTGGGTGGGGGGTGGAGGTTCAACGCCTCCTTGGATATGCCTTTAAAATGCTTGTAGAAAACTAAATGAAAGCTAATGCTGGTATATATTGCAAAGTTAGGGGAATGAACATGTTTTCCTACTGCATTGGAAACTTCTCGATATGTTAACTGAAAGGCCTTTTATTATGTTACTGGACATGACAATTTTGTCTGATTTCTTACTAACTATTGTACGTTTACAGTTGCAGCACTAAACATGGACAACATCAAAAACATTTTTAACAAAGTGATGTACAAACTAAATAAGGAGACTATTTATTGATAATGTTTTGCTACTCTTGTCAGACGATGGCTATCTTAAAAAAAATAAATTAGGCAATCTTAAAAAAAAAGTTGCAAATTTGTTAAAAATGCCAAAAAGGACAGTTTAATTTTGTACAGATTATGCTTACCTCAGGTTTCTTTAGTGTGCTTGAATGCCCTTCTTTAAATATAACATTTACCTTAACTAATTTGGCAGTGAGAAATCTTTTCTTTTAAGTTTTTAAGGAAAATAAAACTGGAATAATGATACTCCTTTTTTCTTTTCTTTTTGCTGTTTATATTTAGGAATCATTTCTTTATTCTTTTTCTTTTTGGTAAATCAAGTCTTGGTTGTGGCTTGCTGAATTTAAATATTTATGAGTGGTGCATTTTTAAGTATAGTGAACAAGACACCATATTAAGTGCAGTGAAAGCATCTATATTCTGTAAAAATCTGCCTATGCATGTTTTTTAAGAAAAAAAAATTGGCTGTATAGGCCTGTATGGGACTGTAATGCGCTTAGTGGTCTGACTTATACTGGAAATGTATGTACTGGCGTACTTTATATTCTCTAAAAAGAAAATGCTAATGCCTTTGAAATTTTGTAATCAAAAAAAAAAGCTTTGAAAAATCTAAGGGGGAGAGTATTCTTAAAAGTTTTTAATATAAGCTTGTCAGTGCACATATCGATGGTTAGCATGTTTAGCAAACCTTGTGAAATTTAAACTAAGTTTGTAGTTACATGTGAAACTAAATGCATGATAACTGTTAATGTCATGATGGTTTAGTCATTTTGTTACGTTCTGTCATGTGCCACAAACCGTGTAATTTTTTCACTTTTTTCCCTTTGTATATCAGTTACGGGTTACAACTGGTTCATTCTTAAAGGAAGATGAAAAACCAACAAAAGCAGTCCACTGATATTTTTTAACAATTGTATAAGTGCCCAAGTAATTCACTACAGCCTACAGCCTTGCCTTTGTAATTTGACTTATGAAATGTTGGCAATCAAAGCATGCACTTGTAACAATGAAAAAAAAAAAGCATTTTATATTACTACTCAATAAAAATGTGCATGAACCTATGGCTCCTCACACTAAATCTCTGGAGCATGCTATTATGTGTTTAATCCTCACCATGGGGGTAGGAGGCTCTCACCCCGTTGCCTTGTCTGTTGAATATACTAGGTAGCAATCCCTGCATTCAGGTATGCATGACTTAAGTGAGGCTAAAGGAACAGAAGAAGCTGCCCTGTACCATGTCAGAACATTGATGCATCTAGCTGAGTACAGTCATACCTCAGCTTACAGATGCTTCAGGTTCGCATTTTCGGGATACGGGCGCACCGAAACCCGGAAGTACCAGAACGGGTTACTTCTGGGTTTCGGTGCATGCGCAAAAGCGCTGAATCGCAATCCACACATGCACGGACGTGGCGCTGCGGGTTGCGGAAGCTGCAAGTTGCAGGCGTGCCTCCCACACAGATCACGTTCGCAACCCGAGTGTCCACTGTACTGCTGACACTGGTGGCAGTTCTTCAGGGGCTGATCAAGCCAGGAGTCTTCCTCATCCTTATCTGGAGATGACAGGGATTGAACCTGAGGCTTTCAGAATGCAAAGCACAAGGTCTACCGCCACAGCCCTTCCCCTCTGCTTATGCACATTCTGGTAGCCCTACTTGCAAAATCACAGAGAACGCCTTGGGATGAAAAGGAGATTCTCAAGTTGTTTCACACTTCCATTGTAGCCAAAGAAAGATGCCTTTCACTTCGGGGGTTTTGCTCCAGAGGTGGTTTCTTCCACATCATTAAGCTGCTTGTCCTTTGCAGATCAGCTTTTGGCAAAGGAGGGTGGAATGTCTGGGCCATTTCTTTCAAACATGTCCCAGCGGATCGTTCAACCTACACTGCGTCCTAGATGCAAGATCTCTTTTGCCCATTCCTGCAACACCCACCTACCTGCACCAGTCATAATTACGAACAACACGGAAAATTAATATGTTGATTCCCTTTGCTTGAATGGTAGCAGTTTAATTTTGCTACACAGACTATTTGTGCTGCTACTTCCACAAGTTGCCACCCCCCATTTCTTTTATTATTTATATATCACATTTATAGCCCACCTTTCCTCCAAGAGGCTAAAGGCACAGTGTGCGTTGTTATCTCCCTTCCACTTCATCCTCACAACAACCCTGTGAGGTGGGTTAGGCTAAGAGACAATGACCAGCCTAAGGTCACCCAGTGGACTTCATGGCTGAGCAGGAGTTTGCCATATTTTGCCATATGCCAGCTGAATTTTACCCAGATTCTAGCCATGCCTCCCAGTGCCGCTTTAGATGATAAGCTGACTTGAATTCTCAGCTCTTATAAGGAAAAAAAAATCAAAGGTTTGAGGCAAAAATGTGGAAGCACTGTGTGTGAAGGAGAAAAGGCAACTTGAGAGAAAGAGCAAGGGAAGTATGTTCATTTTATTTATTTATTATCCCAGGCTTACTCCAAGGATTTCAAGCATGGTGTGCATCATTCTCATCTCTCCCTCTAGTTTATCCTCACAACCTTTCCATGGGTTAGGCCAGAGGTCAGCAAACGTTTTCAGCAGGGGGTCGGTCCACTGTCCCTCAGACCTTGGGGGGCGGACTATTTGGGGGGGAGGGGGATGAACAAATTCCTATGCCCCACAAATAACCCAGAAATGCATTTTAAATAAAAGCACACATTCTACTCATGTAAAAACACCAGGCAGGCCCCACAAATAACCCAGAGATGCCTTTTAAATAAAAGGACACATTCTACTTATGTAAAAACACGCTGATTCCCGGACCGCCCACAGGCCAGATTTAGAAGGTGATTGGGCTGGATCCGGCCCCTGGGCCTTAGTTTACCTACCCATGGGTTAGGCTGAGCAACAGTGACTGGCCAAAGGACACGCAGTGAGCTTCATGGTTGAGTGTGGAGCCCCAAGTATGGATGCATGAGCAAAAAGGGATATTTTGCATATAAATACTTAACTACATTTCCCCAGGATTCCTTGTGAGAAGCCATGACTGTGGTATAATACTGCCTTCAATGTATGCTGCAGATGTGGCCTGAATTTCCCTGGATCTGAAGTATTTAATTTCCGGTGTACAGCAGTGTCTTTTGTGTAAAGTAGGGATTTTTAGGACCCGTTTCAGGAATTTCATTTCTGTTTTGTTTTCTCCACTTACTGATAATGAACTGTCACTGAAAAATTCATGATGGAAAGTGAGACACTGTGATATCACCAACACATGTTACAGTCACTGCGTCCCAAGCAGGCCACATTTCCTCCTGCTGTATTTTTGGAATAAATATATTTTGCAGGCACATTTTTGCACAGGAGCATCTGTCCACCATGAGGTACGGAATGTGCCGTTCCTCCATAATTCACACTTTGAATCTGGCAAAAGGAGCACTATGGAGATTTGTACGATATGAAGAATGAACAATAGCAGGAGATCAGGTTTTGCCTCAGTCTACAAACGGCTGAGGAATATCTCTGGTACAAAAACTTCTTGGCAACATTGGGTGGGTTAGACTATTTTCTCTTTCTGTTTAAGAAGCCAATTGTGATTTTAAAAAATAATAATGGATTTTTTAACAAATTCTAAGATTCCATAACTTACTCTTTTCTTTTCTTTTTTGTATGTTTCTTTAGTCTATCAATAACTATCATTCTGTGGGCAACAGTTGCTTCTAGAAACAACTGTTGTGTGGCAACTACTGGAGCAAGCTGTGACCCAAACATTATCATACCCTCCAAGATTTCTCTGTTGAAAATAGAGATGTCCCCTCCAACATTTCTCCAGTGAAAATAGGGACATCCTACTACACTATGGGCCACTCCAGGCATACTGTTTCTAGTGCTAGAGCTGCTCTTTTTTTCAAAAAATAAATTCCATGCTTCCACATTATTTTTGTGTGGAAAGTGTTTTGCACCATTTTCCCACATTTCATGTGATGCTCAGTGTGTGCTTTGAACAACTTCATATTGTGCGTTTCCCTACCCATTGGTTATTCTTTTTTCACAGAAAGCCAGCCATATCACAGATTAAAAGAGGGAACTGAAGTTGTTTCTGCTGTCTAATGTCTCTCAAGAGCATTAGGTATCCCTCAACTCAACCCCCCAACCCCACAAAGGCTATAAATACCTGGGACAGGTGCTCATAACTCCCAACTTTTACTGCTTGGGAGTAAAGGAGGGGCATGACTGCAGCTACAGAACTTTTCTCCATCTGAATAAGCCCCAGTATTGGTGTGGACAGGAAAAAGGGCAATCACTCTCCACTAATTGGCAGCATGCAACCATTAAGGTGAATAGCCAACTACAGTTTCACTCCAAAAAAACACTGAAACAAACAACTATAGCACTGTAACTGGTACATCTGGAAAGGATGCATGGTATACACATGGTAAGAAGTTCTGCTGCAGTTTTATAGAACACCGAATATTCCTACCCACAAGCTGGAAAGGGTGTCCAGCATAGACTTATTCTTTGCCATCCCTATGTACCTGGGAAGAAAGGAGTCATCAGTTGCCCTTGGCTGAGACACTTCTTCTTAGAGGGAGCACCAGAGGTACTGGATCCTGATGTAGAGCTTTCAAAACCCCTTTGTATTTTCATGCAAGTAAATATCATGAACTGGCAGGACAATGGGGAGGAGGAAGAGGATGCTGGCGAGGGGTGAAGCCAGGACTGGGATACACAAGTGCAAGCTGGGGATGAGGAAGGAGAGGTTGGTGTAGGAAGTACTCACGTGGTGACTGAGAATGACAAAGGGATGGGGTGTCAGTGCACCAGAACAGCAGGACCCATTACCAGAACAAGAGGGGTCCCTGTCTCTCCAAACACAGCGGGCTCTGAGGGGTAGGGAGCAGCAGGTGGGGTGCTTCAGGAGGCTGAGGCAGGCAAGGGCCCACAGCCCAGCTCCCCAGATGGCCAGGTGGGGCTCCCTAGCTCTGGGACAAGAGGTGTGATTCCTTAGCTCGAGTGGGCTCAGAACAGGTGAGGGCTACATGCTTCATCAAGCCCAGATGCTGCGATCAGCATGCAAAGTATGAAAGGGCAGCAGAGCTGAGGTGCTGTGTCTGCTCAACTGCCCACGTTGATGGATCTCAGCTTCGGTGTTCCAGGATCCCTGCAGGACTGCTTTCCTTTGGACATGTGGATTGACCCTGGACTGGGGACCTGACATACTGACTTGCAGGTGGGCCAGGGGTTCAGGGTAGTAAAACAGTTGGTTCATGGTGGTTCACTTCCACAGTTGATTAGAGCCTGATTGAGGTCATATCAGTGTGTAATTGAGTTGTCCTCTTGTGTCATCTCCTGCTTTGTTGGATAGTGTGGCTTGGCCAGCACCATCTGGTCTTTGCTACTGGCAACCATCAAAAAACTGTTTGGGTGAGATGTCCTCCAGGTGTTGCCATGAGGCCCAGCCAGGATGGACAGGGATAATGGGGACTGTAGTCCAGCCACATCTGGAATGATACCCAGCTCTACCTCTCTTTCAAATCAGAACCAGTGAAGGTGGTGAAGGTCCTGTGTGAGTGCCTGGAGGCGGTTGGAGGATGGATGGCGGCTAATGGATTGAGGTTGAATCCTGACAAGACAGAAGTACTGTTTTTGGGGGACAGGGGGCGGGCTGGTGTGGAGGACTCCCTGGTCCTGAATAGGGTAACTGTGCCCCTGAAGGACCAGGTGCGCAGCCTGGGAGTCATTTTGGACTCACAGCTGTCCATGGAGGCACAGGTCAATTCTGTATCCAGGGCAGCTGTCTACCAACTCCACCTGGTACGCAGGCTGAGACCCTACCTGCCTGCGGACTGTCTTGCCAGAGTGGTGCATGCTCTAGTTATCTCCCGCTTGGACAACTGCAATGCGCTCTACGTGGGGCTACCTTTGAAGGTGACTCGGAAACTACAACTAATCCAGAATGCGGCAGCTAGACTGGTGACTGGGGGCGGCCGCCGAGACCACATAACACCGGTCTTGAAAGACCTACATTGGCTCCCAGTACGTTTCTGAGCACAATTCAAAGTGCTGGTGTTGACCTTTAAAGCCCTAAACGGCCTCGGCCCAGTATACCTGAAGGAGCGTCTCCACCCCCATCGTTCTGCCCGGACGCTGAGGTCCAGCGCCGAGGGCCTTCTGGCGATTCCTTCATTGCGAGAAGCAAAGATACAGGGAACCAGGCAGAGGGCCTTCTCGGTAGTGGCGCCCGCCCTGTGGAACGCCCTTCCAGCAGATGTCAAAGCAATAAATAACTACCTGACATTCAGAAGACACCTTAAGGCAGCCCTGTTCAGGGAAGTTTTTTAATCTGTGATATTTTAGTGTATTTTTGGTTTTTATGGAAGCCGCCCAGAGTGGCTGGGGAGACCCAGCCAGATGGGCGGGGTACAAATAATAAATTATTATTATATAAATTATTATATTATCTGGAAGGCCACAAAATCACCATCCATGCCCTAGGAGGGAAATGAGACTATGAGGGAAATGACCACAGATGGATATTTTGCACGGGGAGGTTATTTCTTTCAGAGAAGCAAAGCCACATATTCCAAGCTGTCACTTGTGGTTTTAAATATGTATTCACAGCAAAGTAAATATTTGCACCAGCATCAAGCTTAGCAGTGCAAGTAGATGCACACTTTTCATTTTTTTACAGAGATTATCTCGGGGGGGGGGGGGACCGCCTCTGTACAGCAGCCCTGAGAGTCAGACTGGTCCTAGAGGGAATGTGAAGAACACAGTTTTAATACAAGTTTGAAATCATTTTTTTTTCCAAAGCTGTCTTCCAATTTTCCTTGGTATTGCCAAGATTAATTAAGGATGAAATCCCTGAAATATGGATCGTTTGAAAGAAATCAGATGGGAATGAAGCTTTAATAAAATTGTCAAATGCCTAAATACATAATTTATCTCCACACTGCAGATCCAGAGTGATGAAAAATATACTCTGCAGAAAGTTAAAAATTAAATTACAGTATGCCCATGTGAGCCCATTTTATGTTATTGTAGTAAAGCCCAAGGTCTCTCAGGTTGGCATAGATGTTTTAACTCTTTATGAGAATCAGGAGTACGACAGCCTAAGGAAGATGTCCAACAGAGTCCAGACTTCAGACCTCATCCTCCTTTCCCCTCAGAAGAGAGACACCACTCCCTCAAGACTTTTGCATCCTCTCTTCATCATCCCTTGCCCGGTTGCTGAGGTTACAGACTAGTCATTGCCGCTTGCTATCCTCTTCTTTGTGCTATTGTGTTAGAGAAGGACCTGTTGAGGCAACATTCGTTAGATTCTGACAGGTGTGAGGACTAAGCATGCCCAAGTGCTGCCTGCTCACTCCAGAGTTTAGCCATGGCACCCTCAAGCCTTCATCAATGGATTAGAGAACATTTCCCCTCCATTTGTTCTGATGCACTCTCAGGGATTAATTCCCACTTGTCTGGGCCTGAGCTGGGCAGAGAAGAGTTTGAGAGTGGAAATTAAAAAAGTTAAAGCATTATGCCACACGTAGACAATATCACCGTTCAAAGATCCATACAGTGGTACCTCTGGTTGCTAATGGGATCTGTTCCGGAGCCCCATTCACAACCTGAAAGGAACGCAACCCACGTCTGTGCATGCGCAGGTCGCAATTCGCCACTTCTGTGCATTCACGTGATGTCATTTTTCGTGTCTGTGCATGCGCGAGTGGCAAAACCTGGAAGTAACAAGAGGTATGACTGTACTTTGAACATTCCTGAAATGGTCAATTATCCATTAACAACTCAGAAACCAAGCCTAATGAGGAACGCTTGAAGGAGCTGGGTATGTTTAGCCTGGAAAAGAGGAGACTGAGAGGAGATATGATGGCCATCAGATATCTCAAGGGCTATCACATGCAAGAGGGAACAAGCTTGTTTTCTTCTGCTCTGAATGGTAGGACTCAAACCAATGGTTTCAAGTTACAAAAAAGGAGATTCCAATTAAACATTAGGAAGAATAAGAAGAAGAGTTTAGATTTGATATCCTGCCTTTCACTCCCCTTCAGGAGTCTCAAAGCGGCTAACATTCTCCTTTCCCTTCCTCCCCCACAACAAACACTCTGTGAGGTGAGTGGGGCTGAGAGACTTCAGAGAAGCGTGACTGGCCCAAGGTCACCCAGCAGCTGCATGTGGAGGAGCGGAGACGCGAACCCGGTTCCCCAGATTACGTGACTACCACTCTTAACCACTACACCACAAAGGAACAACTTTCGAAAGTAAGAGCTGTTCAACTCCAGTGTGGAGTAGTGGTTAAGAGCAGTAGACTCGTAATCTGGTGAACTGCGTTCACTTCCCCGCTCCTCCACATGCAACTGCTGGGTGACCTTGGGCTAGTCACACTTCACTGAAGTCTCTCAGCCTCACTCACCTCACAGAGTGTTTGTTGTGGGGGAGGAAGGGAAAGGAGATTGTTAGCCGCTTTGAGACTCCTTAGGGTAGTGATAAAGCGGGATATCAAATCCAAACTACTACTACTACTACTACTATTCTTCTTCTTCTTCTTCTTCTTCTTCTTCTTCTTCTTCTTCTTCTTCTTCTTCAGAATGTGGACTTTCCTTCCTTGAAGGTTTTTAAGCAGACGTTGGATGGTCATCTGTCATGTATGATCTAGTTGATCTGAATTACAGAGCGTTGGACTAGACAAGCCTCAGGGTGCTTTCCAGCACTACAATTTTATGATTCTGTGAACTCATTCTATTAAAGCAACGTCCAGCATTTAGGTGAGGAGTGGGAGCCTATGGCACTACAGATGTGGTTGAACCTTCGTTCCTATCATGCCCAGGCACTATGGCCAATGGTCAATCATGGCTGGAGCTGTTGTCCTCCGGTTTCCTGGCCTGGATTTAAGCTATATGTCAACTATAACCAATGGAGGAGTGGGGGGAATTCTCAAACACACAAAGCAACCCTTGTACATAGCCAACCTGCTGTGGTAAGCAGCAAAGGAACCCCGCACCCCACAAAGCCTTATAGGTATGCGCACAAATAGGAAATCTCCATTATCTGAACAATTGTAATGCTGCTTAAAGGTTTTTCTTTTTGTCACTTAATAGAGATCATACTTCCCGTGCACAGCTATGTTTAAGCAAAGCTGGTTGCCATGGTGACACTAGAGCATTCTAAAAGTGTCAGCTCATATCCAAAACTGAATTTTTGAATTAACTGTTTAGGTGAAGAATTAGAAGGTGGGAACTCTTCTGTTCATGCACCAAACTTAATGTTTATTCCAAATGTTAAATTGTTAGTGGTAGTAGTAATAATAGTATTTAATCCTTAGCATACAGGGCTTTATGGGCTTCCGTACTTAGCATATAGACCTTTTAGATTATTCAGAACATACCATGTCCATGATTTCATATAACCCTTTCTGTTAACTCTGTATAGTGAACGGAGTGATGAAGCTCAAAGCAAGTGATTTGCCTAAGGCTACCACTCTTGTAGGAAAGAAACCTCCTGGTTTATAGTTCGGTACTACAGCTTGTGATTCTGAAAATCCTGGACCCTTTGCTGGCCAGCAATCAGGATAAAATATGGAGGAATGTAGCTGATCAAGTTGGTGGCCATAACTGGAGCAAAACCAGGATAAGATTCTGGTGGATTCGGAGAGAAGGCAGTGCAGAATCTGGGAGAGTCCAGATAGAACTTAGGACATCATAAGCAGAACATGGCAGAATCAAAAGTTTCCTTATTTTCCAGTTCTGTTGCTTGATGGAACACAATTCTGCCGTTTGGACTAGAATACCACAGTATGGCTGTGGTATTATGCTGCATATTTCTTCATTTACGCACCAGTATTTAGGTGGTTGGATATCTGTGTGGTCCATTTCCAAGGCTTTAAACCAGGTAACAGCAGTCAAGGAAAAACTGAGACACCCATAATATCCACATAAAGTAAAGTTCTATCATCTGTGCTTAAACCGGGCCATTGAAAACCAGATCAAAGTTGTTTGACTGTTAACTCCCATCATCCTCAGCCAGCATGGCCAAAGAGAGAGGTTTCATAGCTTTTGCAGAAGTACACAAGCTCATTCCTTTATCTCCTGCCAAAGTAAGGGAGTGCCACAGTTGTAGACCAGCCACTGCAAATGCGATCTACGTATACATGTTGTTTGAACTTGGCACATTTTATCTCTAAGGAAAGTGCTGTTACATTAAAGAAAGCAGCGATCGCTGGCATTTTGTTCTTTCAATCTCATGCAAATAAGTTTGCTTATTTGCATTATCGATGATCTTTCTGCCAAGGCACTCAAAGCAGTTTTCAGTCTTAAAAGAATGACATAAAATATTTTAGAAAAGAAGAAAAATACCAGATTCCAATTCTGAAATACGACTTGGGCCATGCACACACCATACTTTTAAGCACACACACACACCCTGGAATCCCATGGAATGTAGTTTTAAGAGTGCTGGGTACTGTAGTTCTGAGGGCAAACTACAGCTTCCAGTGATTTTTCAGGAGTGCTTTAAATGTACAGTGTTTATGCAGTGTTAGTTTAGGGAACCTTATCCAATATAAAAATAAATAAATCAGATGTATGTGAAATATTTGTTTGTATATTAGCAGATTGAGAAGAAAGTTTATTAGAAACTAGTCAACGGAGGCAACACCAGCCTAAACACAGAATTTGCCCAGGTTCCAACATTTGCCATGATCAGACTCCCCATCTTATTCTTGCAAGGATTGGCTCTAGGTTACAGGGGGTACCTGGCAAAGTGACTTGAGATAAGTGGGTTCCCCTGGTCACATGGTCACTTGCTCTCTGGAACTTGGCCTTTTCTGGCAGCAGCAGTTCCATCTGGCAAGACACTTGCCATTTTAGCATTCCTGCAATGTGGACATTTTAATGTCCCTGCAATGGGGCATTGTGGGAAAATCAAGATGGCAGGTGACTTCCCGGGCTCAGTTCCTGCAGTCATGGCCCTCAAATGGCAAATCTTTGAGAAAGAACTCCTTACTGGCAGGAAGAAATGTTAGCGAAATCAAGGAATGGTTGGTACCTTGTAAAGCAGCAGTGGCTGTCCAAGGTGGGGGCTGAGGCCCACATTCACCCTTTGCCATGCCTTCAGGGGAGAGCAAAGGCTTTAGTCACCCACCTACTCTCCCTCCCTCCCTCTCTCTCTCTCACACACACACAAACATATCTACAACACCAGTGCAGAAGAAATGTGTCTTACCTCCCCTACCTGCTCATCAAATGACTGATCTGATGACCAAGTAGGGTCATTTGTCTCCCGATCAGGTTGCTGGAGTTTAAAGCTCTCTGCTGACCCTTGTGCTGTGTCTAATATATACGCCGTGGCTGCTACCAAATCCTGTGGAGTACTGGAAGACCAGTAAATTTGCTTAGAGGCAGGTGGTTTACTTCCCCTACTGTCAAGGCTTAGGCTCAAACCGCAGAGGGCATCCATGACAGGATCTCCCAGCTTTTTTCTTTAACCTGGCCTCTGGGGCAAGAGGCCTTCAGAGTAACTAGTCCTGAGGGATTTGCTTGACTCATCCCTGGCAGCATACATGACTCTTCCCAGATCTGCTTGCTCCTTAGGAAGCAAGGTGGGAACAGGGAATATGAGTACAGGTGTTTAATCTGGAGATGGACAAAATTAAGACCACAAATTAGCAGCGATATCATGCCAAGATTCCCCCAGGCCAATATCCAGGTCTAGAATAGGTGGAGTGCTCTGGAGTGTGTGTATGCACAATTTTATTTCTGGGAAATGACAGCTAGAGCCGTAGTCATTCTAGGATTAAGGAAGGTTTCCAAGGCGGTAGATGTGACTTAGGGCTGTGTAAACACTGTGTAATGCAGGTGTGCTTCTTTGTTGTTGTTTTTCTCCTGGAATTGATGAGGGTTAGCGGAAAGTACTGCACAGCAACATGACGGAAAAGGGAAATGCCTTTTGTGTGTATGTATGTGTGTGTGTGTGTACCATGCAGAACAAGTGGAGGAAAAGCCGTGCTCCTTGGAAACACACAGAAGCCAGAGTGCAATGAGTCAGAACCTCCAGGTTTCCTGGAGTCTCTTGGCTCTCTCTATCCCTATACCTTGTGTTTGAGGAATGATGTCTGGAACAAAAAGAGCAGGGGTTGGGGAGAGAATGCAGCTCCATGAAACATTCATAAAATGTTACAGTTCATAAATCCTGGTATAAAAATTCAGGAAAATAAGAGAAACAAAGACGCCTGGGGGATTGAGCAGCAGCAGCAGCATTAGAAATGATGCTGAATAACCTTAGAGAAGGAAAGAAGGGGGAAAGCCTAAGAGATGCTGGTGAAAAAATGATAGAAGCCCATTGGGGGGAAAACCTTGCTGACTGCGTCTTCCATGCCATATGCCAGAATCAACACTGGGTTTTATGTCGGAACACAGGCAAAGTGTGGCAAGAGCCTGTGAGCTGCAGAGGTCATGCTCTTTCAGAGAATGCAAGATATACAGTAGAGGAAAGTTGGTGACATTTTAAAAGAGGGTGCCTTGTACGTTGCTCAGAAAGTAAGAACAGACTTGGTGAGCTGCTATGGCTTAAACTTTTATTATTCTTATTGACAGAAGATACAATGAATTGTTTAATGCAGGGGTAGCCATCGTGGTACCTTCCAAATGCTGCTGGACTACAACTCCCATCAACCCCTGCAAGCATGGTCAGTGGTCAAGTACAAAATAGGAGCTGTAGTCCAACATATGGAGGACTCCAAACTGGCTTGCCTTGGTTTAATGTGTTTAAATCTAGCATTTATTCTAGCTCTTTAGAAACCAAGTGACAGAATGATCTGCCTATGGAAATGTGGTGCTATCTAGGATGAGTGCTTCCACTTCGCCAAAACAGATGAATTGCCTTCCCTAAAAGACCAAAGAGGACACAGTTTTTCAGAGAAGTCTTGTATGCTAATTTACAAGCGTAGCAGAAAATTTAGAATTCATAACTGTAATTTTCAGTATGAATTCAGTGCATCTCTCCACAGTGAGGAAGGCTGTGTGTCTGCTCAGTCTGCTGTCCTGGTGTTGTCACCTGTTGAAGGGCAACTTCAAGCCCCCTCCTCCTCTCCCTTCTTAGGGATCTTTAGATGTAAACTGGGCCAAAAAGCCGTTCAGACATAGGACCATTCCTGAAAAATAGGACACATAGCCTACCCAGAGCCCACCCCGCTCCCTCCACGTATGTTTTGGAAAAGAAAAAGAGAAACTCCTGGGTGGAACTGGGGAAAGGAAAACATAAATGGAGAAATGGTAGGGTCTAGACTTGGAATGGGTACAAATTTAAAAGGTTTAATTTTTGAATGTCTAATGAAGACTTGCTGATTAAATTGTTTAATCCCAGCCCATTCCGAATTAGGTCAGGGGGTGTTGTCACATCAGTTGAGAGAGAGAGAGAGAGATTCTATTTTAAATGTATTATGCAAACATGTGTTCTTTGGTTTCCTCTCTTTGGCAGTGTTTAAATGGCCATCCTATTACATAGTCCTAGATATGTGTCCTATGACCATGTGTGGCCATCAGGAACCATGATAAATGTGAGCGTTAATGTTTCCTGATACCACTGACTAAACTTGGGACAAGGAGGTGAGGGCAGTGGCCTGGCAACAGATCAGGGCATTGTAGGTCAGACTCAGATTCCAGGGAAATCTGGGTGTGGTTTGGAATATGTGTTTTTTTTCTAGCATGCATTTAACATCACACTATTTAGCTTGGGAGGAAAATGAATTGTTTCTATTATAATTGCACAATTATAATCGGAATCTAAGCATTTCAGTTCTCAAGGCCAGAGGGCAGGAGCTGCTCCCCACTACACAAGAAATGTCAATATTACTGGACTCTAAATTGCATGGGCAAAAATATAATATAGCTCTGGAGCAACTAGATTTAATGTTGGGGAAGTCAGTGTTTTATTATTGCAAATCAGAGCTCGATTAAGATGGCTGCAGTTCTAGCATTAGTTAATATCTCTGAGATTTTATGATGGATTTTCCAACTCATTGGCTCTGTTTGTACTGAACTCATTTCTTTTTTGTTGCTGACATTTAGTAAGGCTGGAAAGACAGAGAAAGAAGCCCCAAATACCCAGATTTCTGCAATGCATACGCGACATTTCTGCCTGCATGCAAAAAAATAATAATACAAAAACAACTTGCAAGAGTATTACTCGTAATAAAATACAAGTTGGAGATATAGTTATTTCTAAACATTGTACATTTGTCCATGGATAAAATGGCTTTGATACTTTTAAAATGACTTTTGCGATCACCCCTCCCCATTGAGCTAAACAGTGGATTGACCACAGCCATGGTGTTTAGTCCACTACAGCTCAAAGCAAGTGATTTGCCTAAGGCTATGGTTTTCCCAGTAGTGATGTATGGAAGTGAGAGCTGAATCATAAAGAAGGCTGGTCGCTGAAGAATTGATGCTTTTGAATGATGGTGCTGGAGGAGACTCTTGAGAGTCCCATGGACTGCAAGAAGATCAAACGTATCCATTCTGAAGGAAACCAGCCCTGAGTGCTCACTGGAAGGACAGATCATGAAGATGAGACACCAATACTTTGGCCACCTCATGAGAAGAGAAGACTCCCTGGAAAAGACCCTGATGCTGGGAAAGATGGAGGGCACAAGGAGAAGGGGACGACAGAGGATGAGATGTTTGGACAGTGTTCTCGAAGCTACCAGCATGAGTTTGACCAAACTGCGGGAGGCAGTGGAAGACAGGAGTGCCTGGCATGCTCTGGTCCATGGGGTCATGAAGAGTCAGACACGACTAAATGACTAAACAACAACCACAGTGATATGAAAGAGACGTCCCAATTTATAGTTCAACAACATATGGGAGGCCACAGTGGCGTAGCATGGGGGGGGAGGCACAGAGGGGGTTGCCCTGGGTGCAAAATTGTTAGGGGTGCAAAATTTCAACACGTGATGCTGCCTCAATACAGAATGACTCTTATTTCTCCGGCTGCGATTTCCTGGGTGACACAGACACCATTAGGCTGTTGAATGTGTATGTGTATTCTGTCCATTTCTGTCTGTTCCTTTCCTCCCACTTGTTTCATTCTGCATGCTGAAATAAAATTGCCAAGGTCACTTGAACTGGATGAACTTGAATTAAAATTATAAACATCTTCATTTTCTTGAATGCACAACTCTTTGGGATATATTGAACTTGAACTACTGTAGTCCCTCTTTAAAATGAACTTTCCAAGCTGTGCTTTTAATAGTTGTTTGATTTGGCAGCACAGAGGAGGAACTAGTTCAAGTTCAATATATCCAAAAAGCAATGCATTCAAGAAAATGGTTACAATTTTGAGAAATATGCGATCCTATGTATGAAACCCGAGTTTTATATATGTGAATTTATCCAGCTTTACTTAAAGCAAAAAGATGGAATTTAGCTAAACACAGCATTAATGGCGAAGGTAATAATTCTGTACTGGAAAACTCTTACTCATCTTGCTCCTAGCACACTGGGCCAACAATTTAAGTGAATGAGCTGGCCTCAGAAGACCATCAATAATAAACTGAAATAGTTTTCAAGCTGCACAAGCAGCTTTCTTGGAAATTCATACCTAGGAAGCCAAAATGCATTATTCATATAAGTTGCATCAGAGTTGCAATTTTTATGCTGGACTGTGATCTGAAATATTTATTGCTGTTTGATCAGTACTTTCCAGACCCTTTCCTGTGCCTAGGATTCAGAAGCTTTTGCATAGCCAGCTATGTTCAAAATCTTACCTTAAGCTTGGTAATGATCCTCACATCCATTGTTCTGCAGTTCATCACATCCTAGTGGACTGTTTGGTGGTGACACAGAATAGCACATTCCCAGTGGCACCCTGCCCCACAACCCATTTGAGGAATACCCTTTCCCTGCAGACTCTCACACCAGAGGTGATGGACCCTCCTTCCTTAGAAGTTTTGATGTAGAGGTTGGATGGTTATTGGCCATGTATGATCTAGTTGAAGGGACGCAGGTGGCACTGTGGGTTAAACCACAGAGCCTAGGACTTCCCGATCAGAAGGTCGGTGGTTCAAATCCCCGTGACGGGGTGAGCTCCTGCTGTTCGGTCCCTGCTCCTGCCAACCTAGCAGTTTGAAAGCATGTCAAGTGCAAGTAGATAAATAGGTACTGCTCTGGCGGGAAGGTAAACGGCATTTCCGTGTGCTGCTCTGGTTTGCCAGAAGCGGCTTAGTCATGCTGCTCAAGTGAGATGAGCGCTGCAACCCCAGAGTTGTCTGCGACTGGACCTAATGGTCAGGGGTCCCTTTACCTTTACCTTTATCTAGTTGAGATTCCAGCACTGTAGGGGATTGGACTAGGTGACTTTTGGGGTCTCTCCCAATTCTATGTTTCCACAGGTACATCAGATGCTGAAAATGTCAGTTTAACAGAAAGTGAAGATAAACTTCTTTACTCAGATACTTTTAGCCTTCTCCTCTGTTTAGCTTTCTTTCTGTAGTTGTCGGGTTTTCTCTGTAGGCGTTTTTATGAATTTATGCTATATGCTTTCTTTAAGATGATGTATTTTGTCTTGTAAACCAGGATGTCCAGCTGTGGTATTGGTAGCAGTGAAAGACAGGCTATATACATTTGCCTAAATAAATATTGTATCTATGTCCAACAAAAGGAATGTGTTTACACATAGCAATTCCCTCACAAATTACTGTGTAATGTTAGATATGGCCTTTAGATCTGAGTGCAGATAGACACTCAGCAACCCCAGTATAGCAAAAGCAATAAAAGCAATGCTATTTTCAGGGTTTCATTGTACTCCTCCATCCAGGTGCATTCACACATCTCTCATATGTAAGTTTCCATATTCATTTGATGGGAAGGACTCTACTCAGGAACACAGACTTTTGCATGTGCTGTTTTCCCACTGAAATGAGTGCAGCAATCCCTATAGTCAGAGAGCTTTTGTGTGCATCTCAGCTGAGGTTTCAAAGTACTTTTCAGCTGCCAAGAGTGCCATCCTTTTGACGTTAGAACATCCTATATCTCACAGTTATCCCATCGGTCTCAGATCCATAAATATTAGTTTCATTCTAAGGCCTCTGGTTATTTGGGAACACATGCAAGATTCTCACAGGGGTCACCAACATGACACTCACAGGCATCCATAGGCCTGCCGGTACCTCCTATGGCACCTTCAAAAGGTCTCAATAAATAGCCCCTCTAAAACCCACAGATAATGTGAGATTGTCTGCTCTTCCTGTTAAGCTACATTGAAAACACATCCTTAAACATGCCTACATTCCTCTTGCTGTCAGAATAGGATGCCCACCCTCCCATACGTTCTAAGCAAAGTTATGCAAAGAGCTCTCTGTGAGCAGGCAGTGCTCCTGTTTCTCTTTCTGCTCTTTCTGATGTAGGAGCCATTATGCTATGCTCCCACGGCAGCCATTTTGTGATATGCCTGCCTTCACGGCAGCCATTTTGTGACTGTCGCCCATGGAACTTTGTCAGAATTCCAAATGTGCCCACTAGCCTCAAAAAGTCAGGAACCCTTTGTGTTCATCCCAAAGTCTTTCCATTTGCTCCTGTACCAGTGTTTGGGCTTTAGGAATCAGCAGAGCCTGTCGCAGATAAGGAAGGCACATGTCTGATAGTTAACTCTTTATTAGCAAGAGAAACATTTGCAGCGGCTTCCCTGGTTCTTCAGATACACAAGTGCGCATGTTTCTAGCTTCTAGGGAGTCCCTCCATAGGTTTGGGCCCTATGGAACAGGTGCAGCAACAGTGAGACCCCACCCCTCTGCCAGCTTATATATGCTCCCCTGACAGGTTATGAACTTGCAATCTGAGACTTCTCCTGCATGGAAGGTACCACTGCTCTTCCCACTTCAAGCCCCTCCTGGTTCTAGGAAACAGTGGAGCAGGCGAAGGTTAGGGAATCTACTGACCCATCTGTCAGCTGAACAGCCTCTCCTTCTTCCAGCACATCTGGCACACCCTCCTCCATCTCTGTCTGCCCTGACTCCCCCTTCTCCCCTGGCTCCTGTTTTGTGGGTGGTGTCACACCCCATAAATCTCTGGTCCTCTGCCACTCTTCAGAGCCCTGCCAATCCCTGACAGGAACATAGGAAAGTACCTTATATTGAATCAGACCATAGGTCAAAAAAGTTCAGTATTGTATGCAGTTTCTGGCAGTGTTCATCCTCAGCCCTATCTGGGAAATTTTGCATGCAGAGTTGATGTTCTACTGTGCTACAGTCCTTCTGTCTGCTTTAACAAGACGTTAGGCACCCAGTATGTGTTGTAGCCTCAGCAACTTAATCACTCCTGCCCTTATATCTCTGTTTCTCAAACCGTAGATTATGGGGTTGAAAATGGAAGGCACATTGAAATAAACAAGGTCAGAAATGGCCCTTAGCGTGGACAAGAGGTTCTCTTTAAGGGGATCTTTGACTTCTAGACTTCCTGTCACTATAAAAAACACCAATGACGCATAGAAAATGGCTAGCACTATTCCGTGAGTGGCGGCTGTGGTGAGAGATTCTCTGGAGCAGTTACAGTGGTTCATGGTCCTTGACACTTTCAGAATCCTGTTGTAGGAAAAACCAACCAGAGAAAAGGACCCTAGAAGGTGAAGAGCCATTATGGTGAGCCGGTAGAGTTTGGCGTACACAGACAAATCCTTGGAACACAAAATGTCTTCCAAAGAAGAAGGAGTGCAAAAGAAGCTGCAGGAATGGGCAAGCTGGCAAGACTTTTGCCCAACAAATGTAAGCACATAAATCATGGGATAAACAGCTGCAAAAACCCAGGAAATGCTCAGAATTCTGATTGTTAGCCTATTTGTGATTTTTCTTTCATAATGAAATGGCTGGCAGATGAAACAGTACCTGTCAATTGCCATGGCGGTGATTGTACAGATGAGGAGGTTGCTGTGAGCATTCAAGGCATAATACTGGATTAAGCATATTGGCAAAGTAATGGGGCGGAAGGTGTCTTGGGCAAACATCGCAAATAGGTAGGAGTTAGTAGCCACAAGTCCACCAAGATCCACCATTGACAGTTGGCAGATGAGAATGTTTTTTGGGGTTCGCAGAGCTTTTTGTGAGCAGATGCTGAGGGTGAGGAGCAGGTTGGATAGAAGCCCAAGAAGAAAAAGAGGAGCCAGGAAAATCAATATGATATGGGTTCTACTCCTTGCGTGAATGAAACCCCACAAAAGTACACCAGTGAAGGAGGTAGCATTGGGGGTGTTGAATTGGCTCGATGAATTGTTAGAGCTTCTTTCCATTCCTGCTTCTGAAGAGTCACTCTGGGATCCTTCTGGGTTTCTTTTTAATGTTCACATTAGCTGGAGAAACAAGATATAATGATGGTGAGGATGATAACTTTGCTCTAGTAGCATATGTACCGGCATCTTTATTAGCATGGAGGGCTGCTGCACGTTATGTTAGTGCACACATTTTATTTCTGTAATGAATGAATCTGCATAAAATCTGCACTTAATAATTGTTATTGATGAAAGTGCCTAAAAGCGTTAACCTTGACCATCTTTGTTGACTTCAGACTATTGAAGGATGTGTGTAATTTTTTATGTGATGCCCTTTGGAACGACAAAATACAACCACCAGTAGCTAGGCAAACAGCTACAGCAAGAGTATTGGAAGTGGGCTTGGGGTGATAGTGGTTAGGATTGCAGCTGCCTTCAACTGCTGGTCCATCTTACTCATTGTCTACAGTAACTGGCAAGGGATCTCCAGGGTCTCAGACAGAGGCATTTTCCACCCCTACTTGGAGATACCCATGATTAAACCTGGGATCTTCTGCATGCAAAGTGTACCACTATGCTATGGATGAACAGGTACTGATGTCATTGTGCTTCCTCCCCAGTCTGATCCTACTAATGCATTTGTATTGCCTGGTCTATTAGAATGTGATAGGCATTGCACTTGATCTGTTTTGTGGATCCCATCATTCCATGCTCCTGTCATTCATACTGGGTAAATCAGTAATACTAGAACACTCACAAAAGTTGAAATGGTACAGACATCCAAAAAGAGATAATGATGACGATGGTGATGATGATATATTTCTTATATAAGAAATAAGATGTTTCTTAAAACACAGTCACTATGGGCAGCTTTTGATCATGGAGCATTTAAGATTCAATGAACATGCCCACACACACTTGTAGCCTTTTTGTGAGGATTGCTTTTTCCAGTGTGGAAGGTGCAATTTCAGGGATGTTAAGCTATTTACCAAATGACATATAAGCCTTAAAAATAAACATGACATGGTTTTAAGGAACCTTGGGAAGCAGATGTTGGCTAAACATTAAGAGACACTTCCCAACACTATGACCTGTTCCATAGAGGAACAGACTGCCTCGGGAGGTGGTGGGTTCTCTGATGGAGGTATTTAAGCAGAGACTAGATGGATAATGCATCCTTCCTGCATTGAGACTGTATGACTTCCAAAGTACCTCCCAGTTTTATTACCTTCTTCGCAAAATACCACAACCACAGTCACTTCAGTGTCCATGCAATGTTTTCTGCAACTTCTTGGGATCAGTCTCAGTTAATCTGGCCTGGTGTTGTGGGCAAAACGTTTGCAATAATACAGACAGTGACATATCTCTTCAACCCTTGCCCCTCTTGAAACATTAAATCCTCCCAAGGGGAGTATGACTTCAGAGGTCCGGGGAATATGGTCACCACATATTTGTGGGTGGGTGGCCTTTATTGGGAGACAGACATGAGACAATGACCCTGTTATTTTTACTTGATCTCTCAATGGCTTGTGAGACCATTGTCTATAGTATCCCCCTGAGCTGACTTAGTGGGCTGGGCATTGGAAACCCTGTTTTACAGTGGATCTGATCAGATTTTCAGATCAGTTTCTGAGAATAGCATTGAGTCTTTATACCCCCTGGCAACTGAGCAATGGGGTGCTTCAGGGCACCATCTTGTCCCCAACAAGATGGGCAATATATCCGGAAGATAAATTGTATTTCGAGGAGTTAGTGAGCTGACATGGTTAACCTTCCTGCCTCTGTTCCTTAAGTTCTTTGATGGCATGAAGAACAGTCTTTAATGCCCTATTCAGTTAGAAGGAAATGATAGTGATAGGTGTCAGAATTCAATGCCGGTCAGAGGTATGTGCCTATCTCTCCAGGCACCGGCTGAATTCTTTTTGACCTCCCTCCGGCGACTCCCGGGAGGAAAAACACTCGAGGTCCGTTCCGGCGATTTTCCTCAGGCTGTGAGAAAAACACACCAAACTGCTCTCCTCCTCCCTGCTCTCCAGCATATCCCCAGGGAGGGGAATCAGACTCAGACAGAAATGTATCTACATTGTCTTTATTCCTGTCTTTCACTTCAGTACAGAGAAAACATGTCTGCTCTCATCAACAAACAGAGAGAAACTCCAAACTCCACCCATGTACATCCTGTACAGGTCATATGACACACACACTGAGCTAACATCCGGTGCTCAGTACAGAATGGACTGCCCCTTTGTTTCCATGGCAACAGTCACATACTTCCTGTTTGGCTTTCCAGCCACAAGCAGCAGACTTGGCTGCTATAGCCTTTGCTTGCTGCTGCATTGCTGCTTTAGAATAACATACTCCCCCTAAAGTATCAATGCGTGCTGCGAGCAAAGCGTCATCCAGAGAAGAAAACAAACAGTTGTTATACTTATAACACTCCCCTGTTGTTTCAGTTCCACCCTTGGAACTACACGCCACTGGTTTTACCAATGTACCTCTCTGGTTGTGTGACTTCCAAGGAATGAGTGCATCTGCACTACCTTGGTTAGCAACTCTCTGTTGTGCCTTTGTCTCTGACTCAGACACAGCTTCAATTTGACCTTGGTCGTTTACAACAGCAACACATGCAATAGCTTGGTTGGCAAACTCTTTTGAATACCTCTTGGGTGGTACACCCTTCGTTGCTCTCTCAGACCTACGTAAGAGGTGCTGCTCTTCTCTGCTTTCTGGTTCAGCCTCTGAACTCTCTGAAGAACCAGTACTAAGCTTAATCAGTGGTTCATCCTCCTCTTCTGAGGGTCTAGTCATTATGTGAGATTTCCTCTCAATGACTGTGACAACTGAGCTGTCTGAGCTATCGCTGTCATCATCAGTACTACTGAACTCAATAAGATCAAACTCATCATCATCATCATCAGAATCATCATCATCTCCTGTGGGAAATGTGTGAACAATCACTCGCTCCTGTTCAGGAGCACTCTCTAGAAATTTTGTGAGAATCACCTTACCAGATTCAGACAAAATTACTCTGTAGAGACCCTTTTCATAACCCACAAAAATGCCTCTGGCATTCTTTACTCCACCCGGAGCTTCTGTTCTCACATGAGACCCAAAAACCTTGAAATGGGCAACAGAAGGTTTTCTGTGGAACAGTTTCTCAAAAGGAGAACATCCCAAGTCTTTTGAAACCTTTCTCAACCACGTGTAACAATATGACATTAGTGACTCAGCCCAGTACTCATGTGGCAGATGTGAACTAAGCAATTGCGCATGCAATCCCTTTTGCAATTCTTTGTTCACTCTAACACAGACACATCTGTTCCAAGCTTCTTCGGAAGCTGCAATTTTGTGTCTTATCCCTTTCTTCTTCAGGAACCTCTGGAAATCCTGTAAGAGAAAAATTGGCTTCTCATCTGTGCAAAGACAATCTATGTCAGCATCATGCATATTTTTAACCTTGTCACAAAACTCTTTAAACCTTTCTAAGGCTTCTTTCGGTCTCTCCAAAAGATAAATCCAGACAAAACCTGTAAAAGAATCAACACATATTAGGTAATACTTTGCATTGCCTCTAGATGGTGCTAAAGGACCAATCACATCAGCATACACCCGCTGAAATGCCTTGTCGACCCTCGAGGTGACCTGCTTGGTGTTTTTCTTGGCTACACCTGCAAAAGAAATCATGTTAGAATCACAAGAATTACATTCCATGTAATCACTTTGATCAAAAGTCAACAAATACAGTCCATCTTTCTCTTCAGCAGAAAGATACAACTCTCCATCTTTGTAGATCTCGCAGTGTTGATCATCATAGGACAGTTTTAGTCCCTTCTTGGCAATCTGCGAAACGCTGAGCAGATTGTACTTCAACTCTGGAACCAAATAAACATTGTTTATAGTCAAGTTCAGACTTTTAAGATACACAGTCCCAATTCCGGTGGCTTCCAGCTCTTGACCGTTGGCTTGTTGTACAACGAAGCTTTGCTTCTTAAACGTCGAAAATAGTCCTCTGTGTCGACACATATGCTGCGTACACCCGGTGTCTAGGGCAAAGAAATTCCCCGCTTCCGGTGTGGCTTTTAGGGACATCAAAGCCATTGCAGGCTTCGCCTGTGACTTGGCATGACTTCTGCCTGACGCCTCAGACTTCGTGGAGCTTCCCTTGGCTCCTTTGTTCTGACGTGGCTTCCTGCAGTTCCGCTGAAGATGCCCAGTCTGTCCACAATTGTGGCATCGGACAACGTTCAAAGCTACAGCGTCTCCTCCAGTAGCTTCAGCAGTGGGGGTGTTAGAACTCCGTTCTTCCCTCCCCCTGTCCTTGACTTCCAGGGCGGCAAGTCTGTCATGTTCGTTCAGAACCACGGCAAAGACCCTGTCCGACGTTAGATCTTGCGCTGGGAGAGACCCCAGCTGACTGGCAACCGTTTTGTAAGTCCGATTCAGGCTGTTGATCACCATGAAGCAAAACACTTCCTCATCCAGACGGAAATTGCGTTCCACCATCTGCTGACGCAGAAATTTCATTTCCGTCAGGTGCGCTTGAACATCTCCATCAGGCGCAAGCCTCAGGTTAGTCAGCTTTTCAAAATACAGCAACGCTGAAGAACCTGCATCTCTCTGATGTGTCCTTCTCAGCGTGTCCCAAACATCTTTCGTGTGCGGTAAATCTTGTATATGAATAAGCTGAGAGTCTGACACGCACAGAATTATAGCGGTTCTGGCCTTCATATCCTGTGACTCCCAAACAGGCATTGGTGCTGCAGGGATGGGGTTCTCAATCACCCCAAACAGTCTCTGATTCTGCAGCAAGGCCTTCATCTTAATAGACCAAGATGCATAATTGTCACTGGTCAAGAGGGGTGGAGAAGGCAGACTCCCTTCTTGACATCCATTTTGAGTCCTTGCATTGACTCTCAAACACAAGCCTCTAAAATCCAATAGCTGGCTTGTTTACACTCTGTGCACCTGGCAGCAATAACACTGGCTGCTTGGAAAGTCCCTTTCACAGTTCCTTTGTAAGGGCTAGTCAAAACACGAGCTGTTTGTGCCTCTCTGGGCATAGCCTGACTTCCAGCCCTTATCTTGAAACTGGCCTGCGTTGCTAAGCAACCACATTCCTTTCCTTGGACAGGAAAAACCACAGGAATGTTTGGAATGCAGACTCTTCTCTCTCGGAGCTGTTTTTCCCAAACGTTGCTCCCATGAAGCAGAGAATTAATCCATCTGCATACACACTTTTAAGCCCGAAAATCTCATACCTGGGCTCCGTAGCTTGGCTTTCAGCTTCTTCTGGTCAGCTTCTGGCTGCAGAGAATCAGCCTCCATCTCAGGCTTACATGGAGAGGGATGAATACAGCAGCTTTGCTGCTCCTTGATGGCAGACTCCCATGGATCGTAGCAACCATCCTCTGCTACCAATGTCAGAATTCAATGCCGGTCAGAGGTATGTGCCTATCTCTCCAGGCACCGGCTGAATTCTTTTTGACCTCCCTCCGGCGACTCCCGGGAGGAAAAACACTCGAGGTCCGTTCCGGCGATTTTCCTCAGGCTGTGAGAAAAACACACCAAACTGCTCTCCTCCTCCCTGCTCTCCAGCATATCCCCAGGGAGGGGAATCAGACTCAGACAGAAATGTATCTACATTGTCTTTATTCCTGTCTTTCACTTCAGTACAGAGAAAACATGTCTGCTCTCATCAACAAACAGAGAGAAACTCCAAACTCCACCCATGTACATCCTGTACAGGTCATATGACACACACACTGAGCTAACATCCGGTGCTCAGTACAGAATGGACTGCCCCTTTGTTTCCATGGCAACAGTCACATACTTCCTGTTTGGCTTTCCAGCCACAAGCAGCAGACTTGGCTGCTATAGCCTTTGCTTGCTGCTGCATTGCTGCTTTAGAATAACAATAGGTACCTTCTTTGATGTTGGACATTGTTTTGAGAAAGTGAGGCATTGGGAAGGGGTGGCTAATGAATAATCTGCACATAGCCAATAATGAATGATCTGCTCATAGCCAGTCTGGCAAGCCACACAGGCTAGCTAGCTATAAATCGGATGGTTTTGGGCAGAATTTTTGAGAAGCTCGTGCGCAGACTGATGGCCATGGAGCCGTGCAAACTGAGACTACCTGGGAGAGTCACTTCGCCTCTTCTTGAGGGCTTCCTAGTGGCAGATTGAAGTGCTTGCTGGGTAAGTATATATTGCTTGCTGTTTAGAATAAAAGCTTTAATCTTCTCACTCACTTGTGTTTTGTATTACTTCTGAATCTCATTTTAAGAAACCACCTTGCATTTGGCAAGACAACATCCATATGAAACTATTAGGAACAATTATTAGGAGATTTAGAGGAAAGTGTCTACAGTACATTGATGAAACCCAGCTCTATTTATCTGAACCAGGAGAGGCCATGCAAGCTCTGGACAGGTGAATGGACTCAGTGGTGGGCTGGATGAGGGCCAATAAGCTGACTCTGAATCCTAGCAAAATGGAGGCCCTGTGGGTGAGTGGGTGGTTCCCAAGTCCATATACTTGGTCAATTGTTTGCTTTGGATGAGGTTGTACTGCCACTGAAAGAGCAGATTCATAGCAAGTCAGGTGTTCTTGGATCCATCTTCATCACTAAAGGTCCAGATGACCTTTCAGTGGCTAGGAGTGCATTTTACCAGCTTGGGCTGGTAAGACAGCTGTTTCTGGATCAGGATATCCTGACCACTGAGCATAGAAACCCATGATAAATTTCCACATTTATGTTCAAAGTTAATATAACCAAACATGGATGAATATTTTCAAATTAGGGACAAAAGAGAAGCTGGGGTTTTTTGTTGTTGTTTTTTGGTCTTTGTTTGTTTGTGTGTTTTGGAATAGAAAACAGAAGCAAAACAATGATCCCTACCTAGAACAGCACAGCCTTGCCTTAGCATGTCGGCCGCTTGGATGTTTTTTCATTTGCGGTGTTTATTCAAGCTCTTTTATCAACAATGCAATGGTGCATCAATATTTTTATTGCTGTTTTATGCTTTTATTGTGATTGTTTCATGATGATATTTTAGTAACTTATTAAGTTGCCTTGAATGCTATTTCTGGTAGAAAGGCAGTTTACACGTATTTTTTTTAATAATGGGGTCCATGATAATGATAATGATGTTACCATCAAGGTAGGGGGAATGAAAATTATAGGAGCCGGAAGAGACACATTGTGCGCACCATCAGAATTGGAAAGGGCAGACTGTGAAAAGTAAGACTGCAGCTCATTACCACACCCTGGGAAACATATTGAGTCAATGGGCAGTAGAAAGCTCATATCATTAAGCCTTTTCTTTTTCTTTTTTCATGTACTGGAATAGGAGTGGGTGTGGGACAAACTTATTAGAAACTGCTTTCCTGACTCATTGAAGGTTCTGTCAGTAGTGGACAGTGTGGAGGGGCAAAGCTGCTCTCCCTGGTCTTTTGCTTCTTGGCTGCTTACCAGCAGTTGAAGGGGAGTAGCAAGACTGCAAAGAGGTTGGTGTTGTGCAAACACCCTGGCAGGAGTGCTGGAGATGCTCCATCCATGCCATACTCACCTTGCTTTCTTAACACTTGACACAGGCCTCTGACTTGAAGAGTTTACTCAGTAAGAAATCTGAGCTGGCAAGATCTTAACTGGGCTGAACCTTGCTGGAAGTAAACAAGACTGTCAACTAGCTACAGTGGTACCTCAGTTTTTGAACGTAATCCATTCTGGAAGTCCGTCTGAGTTCTGAAATGTTTGGAAAACTGAAAACTGAAAGCGGAAGCCTCAATACAGAAAACTCAAAATGGAAGGCACATTTCCTGTTTGACATCTGAGGCACATTCAAAAACTGAGGCATTTACTTCTGGGTTTTCGGCGTTCGAATTCCAAAACGTTCGACTATGGAGGCGTTTGAAAACCGAGGTACCACTGTATTTTGTTTGCAGGGCGGTTAAGACTTCGTATGGGTCTTCTGAATCTTGAGCTACACTATGAAATTCCTAAAGCTGAAGCTGCCTCGATACTTTTGGTAACATATTTCCCAATGACAGAGCGTTTATCTCTGAACTACGCTCTGACACAAGGAAAGATTTTTCAAATGGTGTTGAATGTTTACTAAATCCCGGCACATCTGGAAAACCCGAATGTCACAAAGCTTGTTCTGTTTCAGGAGAAGTAGGAACTTGTGGCCTCTGGACAACAATTCCCCTCATCCTTGACCCTGACCATTGGCCATGCTGGCTGGGGCTGATGGGAGTTGGATTCTAACACCTGATTGGCCACATGGTCCCTATTACTGCTCTAAGTTGGGCTGCCATTTTTAGCCATTCTCAGTTAGTTCTGAACAAAGATGGGCCTTGTTTAAAAGCTTAGTGTTCCCTCCCCCTGCCCCACAGGTCTATCCAGTTCGCACAGGTGATTAGAAGGTTCCCCAATTCATCGTGTGTGTGTGTGTGTGTGTGTGTGTGTGCGCTATACACATAGGTGTGCCTGTGCACACACACATATGTGCTATATATAAATGCATACATGCACCAACTTTTTTTTTTAAGGGAATGCCTCCTTGTCTCTCACACTGGAGGGTATGCATCTTCTGATATATTCGTACATAATAAAAACACCAAGGGAAGAATTGTTTTCTGTTGGAACGCATGGCTTTTACTCACTTTGCCAGTTTAAACAGTTCATTAATCAGTTGTCTACAACAGAGATAATTAATTGGCTAAGATACCTTCAACTGCACGATAGTCCTATTCAAATCATGTTTCAGATAACAATGCTTCTTACCTGGTAGGAGTTTGCTGTTTCCCAAAGTGCTATTTACGATGAGATGCTCTGTTGCATTTTGCATAAACTTTTATCAACCAGCAAAGCTTGTTTTTCCAAATGCTTCATTTTGGTGAACTTTATAAATGAGGCACTCTTTTATCGCTGGTACAATTCACCCTGAAAAAACCTCCTGAAATACCCTCGGAGGAATAAGCAATTAGCACAAGATCTTTCAGTGGGACATCCCCCTGCCCCCAGCAACAACTGGTGCATGGACACAGGTGTTAATGTCAAGTTCAGAAGCTAGACTTAAGGGACTTTCAGTAGAATAGTTTACATACAAAGCAGAAGAAGTACTTTGGGGAGTGGGGAGAAAAAGAGAGTTTAGATCTGTATTAGTAAGAGATGTTTGTTTTTGTCTGTTACGTCTTGTTACTATAGAACAAACCAGATCTCAAAATCAAACATGGGTAGCAAAATTAATTCCCTTGAATCTAGTTTTCTAAGCACTGAATCTATAATTTTAAAATATGCAGCAGTCCCAATAATGATAAAATTTCAATTTATTGGCAGTCCCTTAGTGCTAAGGACTTGGCAGTTTGAGGACTTGCCCTGAGTCACATGACTAGCTCAGTTGGTAGAGCATGAGGCTCTCAGGGTCGTGGGTTCGAGCCCCACGTTGTGCAAAAGATTCCTGCATTGCAGGGGGTTGGACTAGATGACCCTTGTGGTGCCTTTCAACTCTATAGTTCTACGGGCAGTTCCTTAGGCCTGTAGTGTTCAGTTCTTGCAGAGGGTCTGAGAGGCTTCCCTTGTTGTGTACTGAAGTTCTCACCCTGGGCCAGCAGGGGGATACTGTAGATAGTTTTCACTCAGGTCCACATATGCAAATAAGGGATTGAAAGTGACATTCAGTGATTGGATAGTTACAGAAAGTGGTTACTGTTGCGTTGTAGTGGAACTCTATATAAGCAGGCTGGCTGAACCCTTCAGCCCAGTTCTGTTCTGGCCTGTGAATAAACAAGAGCTGTTTGAAGAATTGCTGTGTCGTCTGATATGTTCACCCACAACTTAACACCCCTGAATAAATCTCTTTTTATTAGACTGTTCCTCATTCTTGGTGCCTGCTATTGGACCCAGAAGCAATACAGTCCCCACCTACAGGCTCGCAATCTAATACACACAGCACAAAGAGAAAAATAATGCAGAGGTAAGCAAGCAATGGCTCATATGCTCCTTCGCTAGCTAATGTCATTCTATTTAGATTCCTCCCCAAAGTGGCAAATGAAAGTAAGCAATCAGCATAAATTTTCTAGATTCAGGTTGGTAGCCATGTTGGTCTGACACAGTCAATATATATATATATACATACATATATATATATATATATATATATATATATATATATATATACACACATATACATATATACATATATGTGTGTGTGTGTGTGTGTGTGTGTGTGTGTGTGTGTGTGTGTGTGTCCAGTAGCACCTTAGAGACCAACTAAGTTTGTTCTGGGTATAAGCTTTTGTGTGCATGCACACTTCTTCAGATATCTGTTATATTTTGAATTCCTTGACATGCATTTCTATACAGAATAAAGCCACTGCTTTCAAGTTACTGGTTCCAGAGCTCAAATGGGCTGAGGATCAAAGGGCAAAGAACGGCCACATTTCTATTTACATCCAACTGTGGGTCTCACTAGCTGGTGATTTAATTCAAACTTACTGTGGTCATTTCCAGTCATTCAGACCTTTTTGTAGGATTTCATAGCTGCTCCAATTGCCTTTGTCCATGCAGCTGTTTCACGATAATCAGAATCAGGTGCTCTAAGTGCTGTGTGAGGTTCAATAATGAGAGAGAAGCAGAGAGTCACTGCAGAATGGTACCAAGAAGAATCTCTCTCTCTCTCTCTCTCTCTCTCTCTCTCTCTCTCTCTCTCTCTCTCTCACACACACACACACACACACACCTGCTTTAACTCCTAGTCTCTGCAGGGGGACACCATTTTCTATTTCTCTCTCTCTCCCTCCCTCTTGCTTTCTTGCAAATGACAGCCCTGTTTTTCTTCATTTTTTTGGTTTTGAAACGGACAGACCCAGGAGTCTACAACAAAGAAAAAGTTTGTCAGACTCCAACGTGCAGAAATGGCACTGAGCTAAATTGGTCCTTTGAGAGGCCTACTCTCCTCTCCTGTGTAGACAGGAGGTGTTGTGGCAACTAAGAGACCAGGAGACATGGTGTGGGAGTCTGGCAGCACCTCTGAAAGTTTAATATTCTCCTGAGTTTTGTCTCGTGTCAAAAGAAAATGCAAAGCTTGGGCAACTAATATTTCCCATATGGCTGGTCAAATGAAGGAGGCTGCGATGCCCAGCGCTGGGAGTTGACTCTATCGGGTGATGGATGAAACAGCTTGTGGTTGAATGCAGCTGGGATAACATTATCATTAGGAATTTGCCATTTGGCTTATCCGAAATCTGATGCCCTCAACCAGTTTTATAAAAGTGGGAGAATGCTTTTATTCTTTATTTTATTTTATTTTATTTTATTTTATACCACAGAAACCCCAACCACATAATTCTACTCATATTTACACAAAAGTGGATTTGTGCATATTGAATGGGACTTCTTCCCAGGTAGTTGTGCACAAGATTGCAGCAGGAACTATTTCAAGTTGTGCCCATGCACAGGTATTGTGGCTATTTGTGCCATTTCCCTCTATTCAAGGAATGAACCAAGTGAAGATTGGCTATCTGCACTTTGTTAAAGGTGGTAAGGTAAAGGTAAAGGGACCCCTGACCATTAGGTCCAGTCATGGCCAACTCTGGGGTTGCGGCGCTCATCTCGCTTTATTGGCCGAGGGAGCCGGGATACAGCTTCTGGGTCATGTGGCCAGCATGAATAAGCCACTTCTGGTGAACCAGAGCAGCACATGGAAAGCCGTTTACCTTCCTGCCGGATCAGTACCTATTTATCTACTTGCACTTTGACGTGCTTTCAAACTGCTAGGTTGGCAGGAGCTGGGACCGAGCAATGGGAGCTCACCCCGTCACAGGGATTCAACCACCGACCTTCTGATCGGCAAGTCCTAGGCTCTGTGGTTTAACCCACAGTGCCACCCGCATCCCTGTTAAAGGTGGTAACAGGGCTTAATTAGAAAATGGCATGGATTTCAAACGTCAAAGCCAATCCCATTGTAAAAACTGAAGCATTCCTGAGCTACCTGGAGAAAAGGTAGTCCGCAATATAAACAATGTATTTCAGGGGAGGTGTTTTTCAGTTCAAGGGCTGAATTGCCTTCTGGGCAACTTTCCAGGGGCCACATGCAAGTGATGGATGAGGCCAGAGGCAAATGTGGGCAGATCAACAAGTATAAATCTTACCTTTATACAGTAGGCAAGTTCCTATACACCTTCACATACTATCCTCCACCCAGGCAAGTGACAGGCATTGTCAGAGTTCAATGACACATTCCAGCCAGCCAAAAACCAGTTACCTTACTATCTGAGATCCTTATAATTAGAAATGTCAGTAATTGTCCCTAGAAATGTTTGCATACAAAGCATGCGTTTGACCAACACTCCCTTTAAAATATATCTGGCCCAGAAAACCAGTCATTTTGGCATTAGAAAAAAATGAACCTGAAGGACAAAGGAAGATTATGCACATTTAAAAAGGAGTAATTGGCAGTGAGAGAGAATCTGCTTTTGTGAGTCGTGTTCCATCTCAGAATATTGCAGAGCTCTGCTTTCTTGGTTGTATGGAATCCTCCACCTTCCACCGCAAAATGTCAAGTTTCAGTATCTGCACAGTTCCTCCTTGTTTGTTTTCCATGACAGCCTGGCTCTCCAAAGTGCCACTAATAATCCAGCATCCAATTAGCTGTGCAAGTTTGTAGCTTTTCTGACACTTCTCTCAAAGCATCCCTGGGATGCTGCAGCCTACAAGCCACTTCTTCTGTGTGAGGCTCGAAAGGCAGAGGCTGAGACAAGGCAAAAGCGACGCGTTTATTATTCCGTGCTAGCGGGATAACGGAATACGTTGCTTTCAGTGCTAAACTGTGTTGTTCGAGGGGTGTGTGTGGAGGAAATCCCACGGCCTGATCAAGCCCTCCATTACCTATGCCTGCAAGGGGTTCCTCGAATCGACAAGCTGGGCCCACAGTGTTGCTGTGTATTCATTCCCAGGAAATACTGCAGAGTGCTTGAAAGAACAGCAATTTAAAAGAGGTGGGTGGTTTGTGGGTGTAATAAAGAGATGACAGCAGAGCCTTTCTTGAGGCTGCTGCTTACATTCTGCGTTGCCATATTAACAGATTTTGCAACCTTTGTTCCCATGGAAGTACAAGCTGGTGCATGGGGGCCTGGGTCTTTATGGGAAATATTTGAGATGGTAATCATGGGACTTTAGCTTGGCCTTTTTCTTTAAGCTGAGAAACTAGAAAACGCTCCCCATTAAGCAGAATGATCCCCAATAAGCTTAGCAGAATCATCGAGGATCACTTTGTCGTTAACTGCAAGTGCCAAATGCCCACTGGCACCCCTTTCCTTGGGTTTGTCCACAAGACTTTTGCACAACAGTTAATGAGCTTCCAGACAAGATCTGGAGGCTAGAGAAAGGCTGAGAAGGATCTGAAAATCAAGTTCATGGCTGCTATTCTAAGGGCTGCCATACGTCTGGGATTTCAAAGGTAGAATTGACATCTGGGGGGAATTTCCAAAATGTGGTGCTTTGTCCTGGATCTTAGACAAGTCAATCAAAAAAATCACATGGGGAGGGAATCATGTTTTTGTAAAAATGCTCAACAACTTTTGGGGTGTCCTGCTTTTTATTTTTTGAAACATGGCAACCCTAGCTATATCTGAAGGAGCGTTTCCACCCCCATCGTTCTACCCAGACACTGAGGTGCAGCTCCGAGGGCCTTCTGGCAGTTCCCTCACTGCAAGAAGCCAAGTTACAGGGAACCAGGCAGAGGGCCTTCTCAGTAGTGGCGCCCTCCCTGTGCAATGCCCTCCCACCAGATGTCAAAGAGAACAACTACCACCAGACTTTGAGAAGACATCTGAAGGCAGCCCTGTTTAGGGAAGCTTTTAATGTTTGATGTATTACAGTATTTTAATATTTTTTTTGAAGCCACCCAGAGTGGCTGGGGAAGCCCAGCCAGATGGGCAGGGTATAAATAATAAATTATTATTATTATTATTATTATTATTATTATTATTATTATTATTATCCAAGGCAAAGATCAGAATTTTGGTCATCAAGGAAAGATTAATGCCAAGGTAATCAACCCAACCCAACCAAGAGCAACATCGTAGGGAATGTTCCAATAACTGTGTGTGTGTGTGTGTTTTCATTCTCAGTGGCCAAAAGTGGTTAGGACCCATTGGGACCAGTGGGGTGGAAATACCTTCAATTCGTATCTGAAGCACATTTCTCCCTTCAAAGAATTCTGGGCACTGTAACTTGTGAAGGGTTGCTGGGAATTGTAACTCTGTGGGGCATAAGCTACATTACTCAGAATTCTTTGAGGGAAAGAATGTGCTTTAAAGGTATAATGGGTACACAGCTTAAAACACAGTCGCAGCATGCTGTGTTTCAGATCAGAGCACTCATGGGGAGAAGGGTGCTTAACAAACAAGTCCCAGGACTGGTCGTCCCCCCCCAAATTAGTATCCTCCCTTACTGCTTTCTCATTCATAGGGGGAAAGTGCTGGGTCCGTCTAACATTCCCTCTTGTAGAAAAAGAGAGAGTTAGTTAGTTGTCAGCATCTAATTTTGGTTGAGTGGAGAGGAAGTCCCAAGGGAGAAAGAGTTAAGCATCTCCTCCTCCTCTATAGCCACATGCCAGCCTTCCAGTTTTAGAAACAAGCTACTAAAAGACTTCTTTGTTTTCTCTCGTTCTCTCATCTTCTTCAGCTCTCTCTGTCTCCCAATTCAATGGCACCATTGCTCTGACCTCTCAGGAGCTGAAGGGTGACCCTTCCCCAAAAGCAGGAGAGAGACATCCAGTCATTAGCATCCATTCATGGAGCTTAGCAACCAATCAGCTCAACAAAGGATGGCCAGCCAGCAGCCTGACAATATTCTGTCTGTGACTCAGAGTTGTCCCCGGTAAATTGAGGGAGATGGCAAAATATAATAGGAGAAGATTTGGAGGGCTGCTTCTGAGGAGGCTGGCAGCTGGCATGGGAAATGAGTTTTTGAAGTATGCATGTTACAGGCACACACAGGCACACACACACACACACACACACACACACACACAGACAGACAGACACACAAGCCAGCTTGGTGTGTCTTCTTGCCCCCTCAAATCTATATATAAATGGCCTGTTAGCCTGGGATAGCTCAGTCAGTAGAGCATGGGACTCTTAATCTCAGAGTTGTGGGTTAAAAGCCCACACTGGGCAAAATATTCATTGCAGATGATCCCCACACTCCCTTCCAACTCTACAATTCTATGGTTCTATGGCAGTTTTCTGCTCGGCATATTTCATAGCTTCTCTGAGTTATTCAAGCCCCTTCGCCACGGCAAGGCAGTGATCCATGAAGGGTCTTTTGACCAAACTGTGGGAGGCAGTGGAAGACAGAAGTGCCTGGCGTGCTCTGGTCCATGGGGTCACAAAGAGTCGGACACGACTAAACGACTAAACAACAACAACATGGTAGTTTTCTATGTTCTTACTGTATGTAAGATTTGCAAATCTCACTTGCTGGACTGTGAGTCAATATGAGATGTCAGTAAAGCAGTCTCTCTGCACCTGGTGCTCTCCAGATGTTTAGGACAACAACTGCCGTCATCCCTGACCATTGGCCATGCTGGTTTGGGGCTGAAGGGAATTGGATTCCAACAACATTGGGAAGGTGTTGTCAGGAGTTCAGCCTACACTCAAGTAGGACCCTGGCAGAGACACATGCCCGACTGGCATGTTCTCTCCCTCCGGGTTTTTCGTTCAAGAGCTTCATGAGCTTTCTTCTGCCCAAACATCACAGCGACCAATGCCAACCGACACCAACACACTTAGGGATCTGCAGAGTTTGCGCACGTTGCGTGACAAACCTCAGCAACTCAGCATTTTGGCTAATCTACCATTTTTCGCTCTATAACACGCACCAGACCATAACACGCACGTAGTTTTTAGAGGAGGAAAACAAGAAAAAAAAAATTCTAAACGAAATAGTGGATATGATTTTTGTGGTTCATGCTGTGGCCACAGACATGTGATCTGACAGTGAGTTTGGAGTAGCCCAATGCAAAAATCCTGAGGATCCATGTGGATCCATGCTTTGTAACCATGGAGGAGGGAAGGAAGGGGAACCATGGATCCTCTGCTCACGACTGCAGCAGATCTCCACCACCACCTGCAGGCATTCGCTCCATAACCCGCACAGACATTTCCCCTTACTTTCTTGGAGGAAAAAAGTGAGTGTTGTGGTGCAAAAAATACGGTACTTTATTTACATATAAACACACACGGAGCACTGCAACATGGCTCCCTCTCTCTCTAGCATCAGACAGCAAAGAGAGAAAGAACAGAGGACAATAGTCCCACTTCACGGAACACAGTAACACAAACATCCTATCTCCATCAATTCCCACTCTGTGGAGTCAAAACATATACCATCATGTGATAGACAACAATCCTATGACTGCAATCATGGAGCAGGAATTCTAACAGGTACCACATCAGGAGAGGCTGCGGTAAAAAAACCAGAGTGAGGAAAATTAAACATTGCATCTACAAAGCAGAATTGCAGACCCCTCATTGGCAGAGGTAATGCTGATGTAGGGGGCACTGGGCTAGGGGGGAGGACCAGTGAGCAACCTCCAGCCTGCAGGTCACATTAGGCCCATCCCTCCTTGCCATTTGGCCCACCTGGCAGTGCCCCCTACCCTATATGACATCAGGTGTTGAGAATAAAAAGCAGCAGCGGCCAGGCTGAAAGGGGTTTTGCAGGCGCTGCCCGCGTGAGCTGAGTCAACTCCAGACGATTGTGCCCTCGACTGAAATGAATAGGGTTGCCAGACTGCAATCCAGAGATTCGCTTTGCTCCTTTCAAAAGGCATCATTTGCCGCTTACTCATCCCAGCTCCCCCAGTGCTTTGGGATGCTTCGTGATGGGTTGTTCTTCCCTGGGATTTTCCTTGCCTCCCTCCTACCTGCCGTCTGTAGCTAAGTTTCCTTCAAGAAAGAAAATGCTTACAGTGGTTGCAGATAGGGTTGCCTCTCTCTCTCTCTCTCTCTCTCTCTCTCTCTCACACACACACACACACACACACACCACAGCAGCAGCAGTTCTGGGATGCAGGAAGCTTGCCAGGGCAAATTCCCCACTTGTCATGTTGTTAAAAGGCCCAGCAGCCCTGCCTTGCGGTGTGGAGAAGGGAGGGCGACACTCACCATGAGGCTCTGCACTTGAGAGCACCTACCTTTAACTTAATGTGCACTGACATCCGGATTATGCAACTTTGCTTAGGGCTGTTCTTTTTCTCTCGCGGCTTGCCAGTTCCGAGATCCAGGTGAGACGTTTACAACATCTGAGCCCAGCTTGGCCCAGGCCTTTATAATCGCACCTCTAACAAAACCTACAGAATCCTTTAGTGTTTCGTTTTACTTTTAACCCCCCCCCCCCCCAATTTCTTCACCTTCTTTTATTTTTTTTTTCAGATGGTTTGCAAATGTGACGAATATTTGTTGCGCAGATCTCTGGCACTTGTCAGAAAATCCCTACAAAGTAATTGCTTTTGACTTCTTGCTGGGTAGAATGTCCCAGCTGCCTTGTCATATTTCTTAGCGTCTTCATTTTCCTCATACCCAATCCTGTTTCAGCCTCAGCTTGCTGCCCCCTCTCCAGCATGCTAGGAATGACCACTTCCTCTCTAGAAAGCACAGCGCTAGCATCAGTGCAGAGATAAAAGGCTGCACTCCAAAACCACTTCCCTCAGAGTGAGCTCCTTTGAATCCTATAGGGCAGCGACATCCAACAGGTGGATCACGTTCGACTGGTCGATCCCCAAGATTTTTTTTAGATTTCAGCTGATCTCGGGTTCCTGTATCCAGCCCTGAAGGGAAGATGGAGTTTTCGCTGCGATGCCAACTGTTTCATTAGCGATCTATTGGTGAATGTCTTTTATTCCTTTTTTCCTTTGGCCTGATCCTGTCAAAAAATGGGCATTCACTCCCTAAAAAAAGCTCAACCACCTTGCCCTGAACTCCCCCCCAAAAAAACTTTGACCTGAACCCCCCCCCCCAAAACAGGATATTATTCTCTCAAAAAAGCACAAGAACTTTGACCTGAAACCCCCCCCCAAAAAAAAAAAACCCAGGGTAGATCACTGCCAGTTTTTTATTCTGAGAGTAGCTCACAGTTGGACGCCCCTGCCATAGAGTATATTTCTGAAGTGACACAGGCCACATTCACACTGTGCATTTAAGGCACATTTAGAACATCCAAAAACATGACAAATCAATCACAGTCATTAATTTCATGATGGCCATGATCAGTGCCTATCAGCCATCAAATGCTTCAGTAAACAAGAACCTTTAAAATTAAGTCAATAAGGAGGGAGGCAGATGTACCGCACAAAAAGAGAACCACCACAGAGAAGGCCCTGCCACACAGTGAGTCAACACCAACCGGGCAGTGGTCAGAGGTGGCGGCAGCCGGGCCTGAGATGGTTTCTACTGAGACAGATATGGATATAGTTACAGGACAAAAAGCTACAGTAATGCAATTTAGTGCTGAGGATATGACTTCCCACACACCTTTTTAATTCCCCACCACCACCACTGCCTTTTGGTCTGTCCGTCTGGCCTAGAAGGAAAACTGCTGCAATCTTTGCAAAGTGTAGTGTATGCACTAATGGCTGATTAATTCTGAGCAGGCAGGAGGAAATGGTGGAATGAGAGAGAGAGAGAGAGAGAGAGAGAGAGAGAGAGAGAGAGAGAGAAGGAGAAGCAGCAGCAGCAGCAGCAGCAGCAACAGCAGGAGGTTAGAATCCTCATAACTGTGTGCGCACAGATAGCTCTGCCCTTGATTCATCCAGGAATTGCAAATGTAAGCTGATAAAGCTGGCAGCCTATACTAATCCACAGCTAAGTGCATGAAAACTGATTAATAAAACAAAACTACAAGCTCTAGCAGTTCCCACCGTTCAGCAGTTGACCCGCTTTTAAAATAAATAAATAAACGAATGAACAGAGAGATGTGGCTTCTTTCCTGAGACAAGGTTCACGTTTGGGGATGCAGCAATGGCAGTGACCGAGAGCATCTCTCGGTGCTGCAACCAACCCTTTCAAATGCCTCTCTCCCCACCTAGGGGCTGGAAAATATTCCCCCGACACATGTTTTCTACCAGGTCTTCCATTTAAGGTTCTATTAAATGCTTCCTGGTGGTTTCTGCTAATGTTCTCATTATTTAGAAGTGACAAAGGGATACATTTTTGTTTCCAGGAGAGCTAAAGGTCTTAATTTTCTTAACGTGTTTATCTCACTTGGGAGCTATTCTTGTGGCAGTGCTATTAGAACAGCATACATTTAGAGCAGGCTCAGCAAGCTGCATGCTTAAAACCTGTGATCTGTATTTGTTCATCTGAGCGAATGTGGGTGTTCCACTGATATTTAGCAATCCTGGTATAAACAACACTGGCTGGTGCATAGATTGCAACTGGCCTCTGCTGGGCAGAAATGGAACTGCGATCTGTATGGTTTGCTGTGTTGTGGTAAGCTAGCTGGTTGTACCTTAGCCTCGCTGGAATGCAAGCCTGATTTTGCAGGGAAACATTGGCCTACGATTCACACAACCCGCTCTGCTTGGCCTGACTTTCAGCTCTCTCAGCCTGTGACAAGGCAGTTATGCGCAAAAGCAGCTGTTATGTGGGGTGATTACCTCATCTCCAATGCTGTTTACCATTGATATGAAGCCTTTGGTTGTGAGCTGTCGGAAGTTGTCATTAGGAGATCAGTATGCTGTTGCCAACCCTCTCAGCAAAAAGAGATTAAAACACATTATTATTATTATTATTATTATTATTATTATTATTATTATTACTATTATTCACCGAATAATTTATGCTTTTGAATTATGGTGCTGGAGGAGACTCTTGAGAGTCCCATGGACTGCAAGAAGATCAAACCTATCCATTCTTAAGGAAATCAGCCCTGAGTGCTCACTGGAAGGACAGATCCTGAAGCTGAGGCTCCAATACTTTGGCCACCACATGAGAAGAGAAGACTCCCTGGAAAGGACTCTGATGTTGGGAAAGATGGAGGGCACAAGGAGAAGGGGACGACAGAGGACGAGATGGTTGGATAGTGTATTCAAAGCTACCAGCATGAGTTTGACCAAACTGCGGGAGGCAGTGGAAGACAGGAGTGCCTGGAGTGCTCTGGTCCATCGAAGAGTCAGACACAACTAAACGACTAAACAACAACAAATTACTATTATTATACCACCCTAAAAGACACCTGCTACTTGGAAGAAAAGCAATGAGAAACCTAGACAGCATCTTAAAAAGCAGAGACATCACCTTGCCAACAAAGGTCCGTATAGTTAAAGCTATGGTTTTCCCAGTAGTGATGTATGTAAGTGAGAGCTGGACCATAAAGAAGGCTGATCGCTGAAGAATTGATGCTTTTGAATTATGGTGCTGGAGGAGACTCTTGAGAGTCCCATGGGCTGCAAGAAGATCAAACCTATCCATTCTTAAGGAAATCAGCCCTGAGTGCTCACTGGAAAGACAGATCCTGAAGCTGAGGCTCCAATACTTTGGCCACCTCATGAGAAGAGAAAACTCCCTGGAAAAGACCCTGAGGTTGGGAAAGATTGAGGGCACAAGGAGAAGGGGACGACAGAGGATGAGATGGTTGGGCAGTGTTCTTGAAGCTACCAGCATGAGTTTGACCAAGCTGTTGGAGGCAGTGGAAGACAGGAGTGCCTGGCGTGCTCTGGTCCATGGGGTCACGAAGAGTCGGACATGACTAAACGGCTAAACAACAACATACCTGTAGATCTCAGGACAGTTCACAACTTAAATTCACAATATTAAAAAAAACCCATAAAATACATAATAAATAGGAGAACAAAAACAAACCAATCCACAACAGATTTTAAAGGATGTCAATCAGCCAAAGGCCAGGTTGAAGAGGAGCATTTTCATGTGGGCCTAGATGTATTAAGGAAGGCTCTAGCTGGGGAGAGCATTCCACAAATGGGGAGCCACTGTAGAAAAGGCCCATTCTCATGTTGTCACCCTCTGGACCTTTCGCGGAGGAGGCGCATGAAGATGGGCCTCAGGGGATGATCTCAGGGTCCAGGTAGGTTCAAATGGAGGGAGGGAGGTCATGACAGAATTGCTTTAGATCAGCACATAATTCAGGCTAGGAGGTGAGTTCTATCACTGCAGTGGGAGAAGCTACGTTGTTTAAAGGGGTCTAGTCTTTTCAGCAGATGTGGACCTCTGCAGAACAGGGAAGATGGTGCTTCTGTTGGAACTGGAGTCCTCAGAGTGAGGGCGTGGCAAGGAAACCGTCTCAGGCTGGAATGGTGTTGACCGAATGGATTTCTCCTGTGCTGGAGTTTCTGTGACAATGAGGACAGTTGTGGACAGGTCATTCTCAATTTCTGATTCTGCATCCAAGTCCATGAGCTCATTCTCCCAAAAGGAGATGTTGGACCTTGAAGCCATGACAGGCAACTGCTATTAGGATTGTCCTGTATTGGTGGAGAAGAACATACAAGCTTGCTTCCTTGCTTATGGAACAATGGTCCTAAGAACTGAAGATGAATCCTGCTTGATTGGGCCAATGGTCCATTTAGGCCAGCATCTTCTTCTTGCAGAGGTCAACTAGATGTTTTTGAAGATTGTAGAAGTCATCCTTTTTTTCCTGAATGTGCAAATTGCTTTGGATGCCAAGAGGCTGTCTGTCAGTCTCAGCCAGTTTATGCATCACATGTACCTAATGTATACAGGTGTGTAATGATTTTAGTGCTTGCAAAACCCTAGTGCAAACTTGCCATTACTATGGAACAATCCAGGAGAGCACAGAACAATTTCAATAGATTTCAAATAGTTTATTCTAAGGCAGCCAAGCAATTAAAACAATTTAGCCAATTAATGTCATTTTAAGTGGCTAACTGAGCCATTTATCCCCAATATACCACAGAAAATAAATGCACACTCTCACAGGCCAATTCTTTCAGAGATCCTGGTGGCTTTTAAAAAAAAAGTTCATTCCTCTGCTTGTTTGTTTTATTATGCTTCCAATGCTGCCTAGTAATGTTTGTTCTCTGGGAACCTCGCATAAATGCAAAAGAGTAAGGTATAATATTGGAATGCTGTAACAAAACAGAAGAAAGCAACATAAAAATTGGCTATTTCTGGTAGAAGAAAGGGGGTGGGAGGAAACCCCATTAATAAAACTAAATATAAAATAAAACACAAATGATAGATTAAGAATCCCAGACGGTAAAACACCAGGCCTGGTTGAATAAAAAGAGCTTAACATTATGCTGACGACACAATCGCCATTCCATAGCCAAGAGGCTATTCCATAGCCAGGGTGCGACAATGAAAAAAGCCCGTCTCACTTAGAGAGACATGGGGAGTAGGACCTCTGAAGAGGGTTTTAAGGGCTGGTCAGGCATATATGGAAGAAGCTGAGGTCACCTGCTCCTAAGCTGATAAAGGCTTTTCAAAACCAACAGTCACCTCCTGTGCTCCTAAATCCTAAGAAACTTCATATGTGCAAAAGGGAATTGAGAGGTGTATCTGAACATCAGCCCTTCCTGGTCTTCTCATACTTTGAATTCTCCACAAAATATTTTTAAAACAGACCTGTTTTCGTCAAGGCCCAGAAGTCCACCAATTTCCATTTTCCACTTTCAACACTTCTTGTAAAATGTGAAACCACCTGGAGAGGTGTGCAGAAACTGGCATCTAGATCAAAAGTGGGGGACCCTTTTTTGGCCTTAGAACTGCATTCCCTTCTGAACAATCTCTTAGGGGCCACATGGCAGTGGCAGGTGAGGCCAGAGGCACAAAAGAGTGTTTGTGCTGCCTTTGTACTACAGGCTGTTTTCTGCACATGCTCAGATACTCCTCTCTATCCTTTCATCCAGGAAATAACGAGGTGCTATTAGGAGAGTCCCATGGACTGCAAGAAGATCAAACCTATCCATTCTTAAGGAAATCAGCCCTGAGTGCTCACTGGAAGGACAGATCGTGAAGCTGAGGCTCCAATACTTTGGCCACCTCATGAGAAGAGAAGACTCCCTGGAAAAGACCCTGAAGTTGGGAAAGATGGAGGGCACAAGGAGAAGGGGACGACAGAGGACAAGATGGTTGGATAGTGTTCTCGAAGCTACCAGCATGAGTTTGACCAAACTGCGGGAGGCAGTGGAAGACAGGAGTGCCTGGCGTGCTCTGGTCCATGGGGTCACGAAGAGTCGGACACGACTAAATGACTAAACAACAACAACATTAGGTGTCAAGGAAATGTCCCAGATTTTTAACCAGGGCTGTGACTGAGGAAGGGTGTAGCCTGGTAAGTGTTTGGAGGACCAGATAGAGAGTCTTGGAGGGCCACATTTGGCCCCAGGCCTGAGGCTGCCCACCCCTGATCTAGATGTACATTTAAGAGATTATTCTGTGTTTAATTCCATGAAGTTCTGACAATGTAGCTCATAAGAATCCTTTTGCTTTGTTCCATCCTATGGGAAATCAGTTGCTATGCGAAACATGGTGATGATCTCTTCACTTCTCTCTCTCTCTCTCTCTCATTCTTTCGTTCTTCAGTGGCTGAGCCCCACAGCCAGCAGGCTGGGCTATGCACACTTTGGCAGATCCCTCTAGCAGCAGGAAAGGATGTTGAAGGGGTCTGCAGAAAGAGGAAGAGGCCACAGCTGTCCAAGCAATGGAAAAGACCATGTGCTTGTTGGTGCTGGCTGATAAGCGCTTTTGTTTTCGGATCTACAAGTGAAACATAAAGAAACCTGAAATATTTACAGCTTTAAGGTCGGATTCTGACATAACCATTTCCAGTTTTCATGCTAGTGGTGGGAATGGAGTGTGAGAACCGTTGTATTCAGAAGAACAGTCTTATATCAGCACATTTCAATATTAAATGTTAGGAGCTGTTTTGGTGTTCTTTGCAGGTCCCCATACCTGGGAAAGTTGAATCATAGAAATGTAGAGTTGGAAGGGACCCCAAGGGGCATCTAGTCCAACCCCCAGCAGTGCAGGAATCTCAGCTAAAGCATCAATGACAGATAGCCATCCAACCTCTGGTTAAAAACCTCCAAGGAAGGAGGAGAGTCCACAACCTCCTGAGGGAGTCCATTTCACTGTCAAACAGCTCTTACTGTCAGATGGTTTTCCCTGATGTTTGACGGAATCTGGAAGTGTGAACATTGTGTCTGCGTCATTTTCCTGGATAATGTCAGGCAAACGTGTAGCTTTGTTTGTAACCCCGTTTCGCCCGTGCTCTGTCCTGTCTGAACTCCAACTCCTGTCACAACCCGGGGTTTGAAACTAGTCCAAAATAGGCTGCAAAATTTCACATCTGCCTTGATTACATCTCCCATACCTAGTTAAGACTGCTGGTTCCTGTATTGTTTCCTGATACCATAAACTTCAGCGCTCAGAATATAAATTGTTAATGCTTTCAGGGATGTCCATTTGTAAATAAGTCACGGACTAATTTGGTTTTCTAAGAGGTCTTTTGAAAGAACTTATGGTGTGTCTGAGAGGCAGACATTTCTTGGGGCTATGCCACTTCAAAGAGCATGCGGGTCATGGCTTGATAGCAAGACAAATAACATAAGTTTCAGTGGAAGCTGAACTGTAGCAGTACAGAAACAGCACTGATTATGACGAACCCAGGATGGGATGGAAATCATTGCCTCCCTAATGGAGACTGGGTGGTGTATTTAATGGTTAAGGTAAAGTACTTTTCATATGCTCAGGAGCAAATTCAATTATTATTGAATTCTTAAATTTGAGATGTGGTAATGAAGCTAAACCTTGGCATGAATCAATTCCTGTTGTGTCATAATAAGCTTGGAGGTGGTTCTTACTGTGGAGCAAGGTAAAGTGCAAGAGAAGCAGGAACCCTTGAGGGAAAATTGGATTTAACTGAAGTATGAGACGTCCAAAGCAGTCAGGCCTTCTGACTTGCTTGAAAAACAAGGCTCTCACAGCACTGAGATAAATAGCCTTCTCTGTCACTTCTTTGGAATGAGAATCAGTGGAAACAGCAAGTTCTGCTGCAGCATCGTTTTCATGAGGTGGCAACAAATTATTATGGTGCACGTTATATTTCATCAGCATGTTTGGCTCCCCCCCCCCATTCAAAGACCGCTCTCCCACACACACACATTTTCTAAGCAAAGAAGAAGTTTGTTTCAAAAAGTCATGCTTAACCTGATGGTTTTGCTTGTTCTGAAGAGGCTCCTTGAGCTTTGAAACGCCCGCTTAACCTGCGAAGCAAGTGTAGAGATACCAGTGAACAAACTCTTAGTGGTAGAGAAACACACTTTGTGTATTAGAAGATTTCAGTTATTGGTCATTCTCTACAAGTTCAGTGGGCCATAACTTGGTGGCAGTGGACATGCTTTGTGTGTTAGAAAGTTCCATGGTCAACCTCCTAAAGAATTCCAGGTCATAAGGATGGAAATATGCCTGCCTCATACAAGACCCTGTTTCGTACAACAAAACAACTTCCATCCTGACCTCTAGTAATTGGTCTGGCCTGCTACACCATGTGACATACATTGGAAGGCCTAGTGGACACACCCACCAATGGACAAGAACATTATCACCTGCCCCAAACAAGAACAGAACAGGAAACGCCTGAATGGGGGTGGAGTTAAAATTCATACCTTCTGAAACAATATGAGAACCAAAACACAATGTTTGTCCCAAGCTTGTAATGCAGTTCGCCAACCCAATGTGTTTAACAAATAAAATGAATATATTCCAAAAAAATACTGTAAACAGGTTGATACATTGGCAGGATTTAAAATAAACTCTTGCAATTAGTAGAAAATTAGAAAAAAAAATATTGGAAATAATAATTGGAAAAGTATAAGTATCGAAATGCAGAAGAACTTGGTTTATATAAGGAACCAGAAGAGGGTATGGAGGGAAGTCTAGAGATTCAAAGAATCTCAAAGAGAAGGTTCATGAAAATGTATTTGTATAAATCTAGATCTGGTAGAAATGTGAGTTAATTTTTGTTGTGAAAACGTAACTGTGGAAAATTAATAAAAAATTATTTACAAAGGTAAAAAATAATGAATATATTAGTAAAAAAATATTAATGCATTGGATTATGAAAAATTGCTTGCAAAACTGTGTACGACAGTGTATTTTGCCTCATTTTTTGCTTCACATGCGTCTTCACGTTAGCACCAAGGAGAGCTACTGATGAATGGTGTTGAGTGCATTTGAATTGGTTCAGATGCAACCAGTGTGCCTCTTGGAGAAAATTGTATCTCATGCTGCTAACACCGAAGGAGATATAAGCAATTTCACAAAGGATCTTTCTCAGTTAATGGTGGGTTCCTTATTCCCAGGAGGGTTGTCAACAGGCGACTCTGCAGTCTGGCTTTTTGAGCAAAACGTACCTGCAAGAGAGAAACGAAACCTCAGGGAAGAGTTTGGCATTAATTTTAAGTGCATTTTTAATTTTAATTTTAAGAAATGCTCATCTCTGACTTGTCACGTTCACACATTCAATACACTACCAGTTTTACTAGCTGTGGTGTATTTTAAAAAAATAATAATGTCTGTACAGTATTCATGCTGCTATAAAAATATTAATTGTAAATATAAAGCTTGGGGAAGTGTGAAACAATAAGACATGTTATTAGGTCTTTTAAACATTTCACTCTCATTTTGACTGTTGATGGCTACCTAAGTCAACATGCACAACGGTCCCTACCACTCCCCAAACCAATTGTCTTCTGCCCATCTTGCCTGCAAAGCCACCTTCATTTTCAGACAGTGGGACATATTCATTCCCAACAAAGTTGCTTAGAATTCCCAAGGTAGTTTTCTTTTCCACAACAGTAGCAAGCAACAGAGTCTGTTTTGTGTGTGCTCCTTACCTGTATGACAGACTAGGCATGGGGAGCCTTTGGCCCTCCAGACATTGCAGAACCACATCTCACACCACCCCTGGCTGGGGCTGATGGGAGTTGTAGTCCAGCAACATCTGGAGAGCTGAGGGTTCTCCACACCTGCTATCAACTATTCTTGATAGTCCCTTGCAGAGAAGCTGTAGCTAAGCAATGAAACACATGCTGATCATTGTAGACAGTAAGCTATCTGGACCAATGATCTTACTCAGTATGAGGGAGCTTTCTATGTTTGATGTGGAAATGGCGAATGATAAATATAGAGGGCTGTCTCCAACAACATCATCCTCTAAGTATGGAAAGTTAGTCAGGTCCACTTGATTTCAGCAGGCCTTGTCTTAGTGGCTTTGTTGGATGCAACTCGGTATTTTGTACACAAAGGCTGCCATCCTCTGCACACTTCCTTTGGAGTAAGCCTCACTGAGCCCAACGGCTCTTACGTATAGGATTTGTGCCACAAATGTGTGACGTTAGTGACATATCATGAGATTTGCTTCATGCGGCAATGAGGCATGTGGCTCTTGAGGCTGGTGAGCTATATGAAAGGTGGAGTGGCAGTTTGCCTTCCGCAAGAAATACTAGATCGCTGCATATTTCATCACACTTCTTTGATCCTGCAGGGATAAAAGAGTAAGTGACCAATTGCAAGTGCTATGCTCAATTAAAGGTGTGAGAGAGGCTCACTGGGAGCTAATAGCACCTTTATCACTCTTATTAGGCTAGTCAGAGTACACAAACACCGTCATACATAAACATCTCCCTAGGAGACAGGCCAGATTGACAGCTACTTCTGAAAATCAGTGATGATGCTTTACTAAAGGAGAGCGAACCTTCGGTTCTGGAAGAGTTAGCATCGCCCAGAGATGATGCCTAATGAGAACAGTGGGAAAGCCTTGGTGGTAATGAACAGACAGCGATGTGCAGGGCTCCCCTGGAGCCTTAGAAATCCCACTGGTTGCTTTTTATTGTGTTGGAAAGGCAACCCGTGCCTTTGCTTATTAATTCATCTTGATGATGACTCGATGTTTGTCCAAAATTGCATCTGGCTTCATCGCAAATGGCCCAAGAAGATTAGACACTTCATGCTGTCAGCAATTTGTTTGTCAAGATGGTTTCAGGGGTTGCATGGTGGTGAGCTGCGTCCATGTTAAATGTCAAAACAGGAAAAGCCCTTTTCTTTGCAATAGCTTCATCTGTCTTTTGAATTACTAGTGGAGGTATATTGGAGAAAATTAAAAGAAATTAAAAGACGCCTGCTTCTTGGGAGAAAAGCAATGACAAACCTAGACAGCATCTTAAAAAGCAGAGACATCACCTTGCCAACAAAGGTCCATATAGTTAAAGCTATGGTTTTCCCAGTAGTGATGTATGGATGTGAGAGCTGGACCATAAGGAAGGCTGATCGCCGAAGAATTGATGCTTTTGAATTATGGTGCTGGAGGAGACTCTTGAGAGTCCTATGGACTGCAAGAAGATCAAACCTATCCATTCTTAAGGAAATCAGCCCTGAGTGCTCACTGGAAGGACAGATCCTGAAGCTGAGGCTCCAATACTTTGGCCACTTCATGAGAAGAGAAGACTCCCTGGAAAAGACCCTGATGTTGGGAAAGGTGGAGGGCACAAGGAGAAGGGGATGACAGAGGACGAGATGATTGGATAGTGCTCTCGAAGCTACCAGCATGAGCTTGACCAAACTGCGGGAGGCAGTTGAAGACAGGAGTGCCTGGCATGCTCTGGTCCATGGGGTCACGAAGAGTCGGACACAACTAAACGACCAAACAACAACAACATTGGAGAAAAACAGGAGTTGAAGATTTGGGTAGTAGCCTGAGGAGGCTCATCATTGCAGGGTGAAGTTACAAGGACCTCATCTGTATGTGGTTGTTGCAAGCTTTGGGAAAGCTGCCCTCAAACAAGGGGTCTCTTAGGGTCCGGGACAGGTAGGTTTAGGCCACAATCACACCATACATTTAAAGCACTATGATACCACTTTAAACAATCATGGCTTCCCTCAAATAATTCTGGGAGTTGTACTTTGTTAAAGGTGCTGAGAGCTGTTAACCCACTCTGGTTTCCTAACCATCAATTGCTCTTCACAGGGAAGTCTGAGAATTGTAGCTTTGGGGGGGAATAGAGGCATCCGTCCTTTACCGACAGAAGCCGCAGATTCATTCCAGCCTTTTTCTTCTGCCTGCATCTGTCTCTGTCTTGTGGTTCTGACTCAGTCCAAACTCCACTGACCACCTTTAGTGGAGCGAGTTCTGTGGGGTGAGGAACATTCTTTTGTGGCGCTTAAGCAAGGAGGAGGTGGAGCCATCCTGTCCTCAGCCCTGCCTCTGGTCAGCTTGGCACAGGACTTTTTACCTGCAGGAAAAATCTCCTGGTTTAGTTTCTTGCAGAGGCAACTTTTCCAAATGTGGTCGCACCATAAATTTGTATAATGGCATTGTGATATTTTCCTAATGTATGCACCTTAGTGCACATGTTTCCCTCATATTGTTCTGTTCGCATGATTTGGTTGGGGAACTGCATTGCAAAATTTGGAGAATTCAAAGGAGAGCTGCATTTCAGGTATTGTTTTGATAGAGCCAGTTAGATAAGTTCATATTAAAATGTGAATGGAATCAAATTCCTTCCCTATTCCTAGCATATCAGTGCTGGAAAGCTGCAAGCAATAGAATGTTCTGTTTAGATTAGGCCTGATGCTGATACACACATTATTTTGTACCAATGGTTCTGATTTAGGGGCACAGAAGAGGAAAGAATGCAACTATAGCTTTCAGGTCACCACCTTTTAGAGAATTCCAGTATATTTTACAACACAGCAAAGGCAATGTATATTTAAAGGCAGCCTGCTATCATTCCTATCCTAGAACACAGAACTGCCAAACATCTGAGAGCTGTATATTATGAAGTCCACAAAACTGAATGTCAACACATTTTTCTGGAAATGTATATAAATAAGGATTGGCGATATTTTTGCTAACTGTGCTGACACCGAGAGGGTGAACAAGAGCAATATATCACAAATCAAGGACAATTCTCTGTAAGCCGCTGGGAGTTTGGAAGGGACAGCAAGAGTATCTGTCTGGGTTTTTCGTTTTGAGGAAGTACGTTTCCTTTCCTATATTTTTATGGGCCTCGTCATTTGTGTTTAACAGCTGCCTGTCATGCAGGAATCCAGCAGGCAAACCTTTTCCTGAAATGATTTTAGAAAATGATAGGCAAAGCTGTACCTGCTACAGTTTTGAATGTCAGGCTGCTGTTAAAATCGCAGGAGCTGGTCAAGTAAAAGAAAAGCTGGCCATCAGGCAGAAATCTTGCACATGGCAGAAAGGGTATGTAGTGCATCTGGTGAAAGTGAGCAGGTGAGTGGGTGATGGCATGGTGGTAAAATCTGAAAGGCAAGGGCTTGCTCTTTTTCTTTTTCCTGAAGTGGTTTTAATAAACATAATGCAAACAATTCAATAAAGGTAAAGGTAAAGGGACCCCTGACCATTAGGTCCAGTTGTGACTGACTCTGGGGTTGTGATGCTCATCTCGCTTTATTGGCCAAGGGAGCCGGCGTACAGCTTCCGGGTCATGTGGCCAGCATGACTAAGCCGCTTCTGGTGAACCAGAGCAGCGCACGGAAACGCCGTTTACCTTCCCGCTGGAAAGTGTGCTTTCAAACTGCTAGGTTGGCAGGAGCAGGGACCGAGCAATGGGAGCTCACCCATCACAGGGATTGGAACTGCCGACCTTCTGATCAGCAAGTCCTAGGCTCTGTGGTTTAACCCACAGCGCCCCCTGCATCCCTAAACAATTCAATACAGTGAACCAAATCCTTATGGGGTGAAGGAGGGAAAATTCCTTCTGCAATCCTTCTCCACTATACCACTGCCATTGGATGGAAAAGTGGCATATTTGTGATTTAAAATGAAATAATGGAGGAGGAAGAAAAAGATTGTGGAGGGGAAAGCTATCACTGGGGATAGCTCAGCTGGCAGCGCATGAGACTTTTACTCTCAGGGCTGTGGGTTTGAGCCCCACAGTGGGCAAAAGATTCCTGCATTGCAGGGGGAAACCCTCATGGCCCCTTCCAACTCTCTGATTCTCTGTTCATGTTCTCCCTCCACTGTTGAAAGCAGTATGCCTTTGAATAACAGCTACTCTGGACTTCAAGTGGGAGAGTGCTGTCACACTCGCGTCCTGCTTTGTGAGTTTCCCATAGGCATCTCTTGGCTACTGTGAGAAAATAATAATACAGTGGTACCCCGGGTTACATACGCTTCAGGTTACATACGCTTCAGGTTACAGACTCCGCTAACCCAGAAACAGTGCTTCAGGTTAAGGACTTTTCTTCAGGATGAGAACAGAAATCATGCTCTGGCGTCGCGGCAGCAGCAGGAGGCTCCATTAGCTAAAGTGGTGCTTCATGTTAAGAACAGTTTCAGGTTAAGTACGGACCTCCAGAACAGATTAAGTACTTAACCCGAGGTACCACTGTAATAATAATAATAATAATAATAATAATAATAATAATAATAATAATTTATTTATACCCCACCCATCTGGCTGGGTTTCCCCAGCCACTCTGGGCGGCTTCCAACTGAATATTAAAAACAATACAGCGTCAGACATTAAAAACTTCCCTAAACGGGGCTGCCTTCAGTTGTCTTTTAAAAGTAAAATAGTTGTTTATTGCCTTGTCATCTGCTGGGGGGAGCGTTCCACAGGGCAGGTGCCACTACTAAGAGGCCCTCTGCCTGGTTCCCTGTAACCTCACTTCTTGCAGTGAGGGAACCGCCAGAAGGCCGTTGGCGTTGGACCTCAGTGTCCGGGCTGGATGATGGGGGTGGAGATGCTCCTTCAGGTATACAGGACCGAGGCCGTTTAGGGCTTTAAAGGTCAGCACCAACACTTTGAATTGTGCTCGGAAACGTACTGGGGACCTATGAAGTTCTCTCAGGACCGGTGTTATATGGTCTCGGTGGCCGCTCCCAGTCACCAATCTAGCTGCCGCATTCTGGATTTATTGCACGCAAAATTGAACACAAAGCTGGGCCAGATGGCCCCATTAGGGCTCATTGTATGCTCTTAAGAGCATGGTATTTCAGTGCGACACAGATTGCTAACTATAGAGCAGCACAAGATCTATAAGCCATCTCTGTGGTGTGACCTTCACGAAGACGGGATGCACAATACAGGTTTTCAGAGAGCGACGTTGGTCCCTTTGGCAAATGTTTGCCAGTCCCATGTGGCATGTTATGGCAGAATGAATTAAAGCAGGCCCTCTGCCACCACACAGACGCACAAGAGTTGCACTAATCCATAGCATCAATGTGTGGGAGTGACCAGGCACCGAGGGCTCAGATTTGCAGTCATGTTACCTGCCGCATCGCCTACTCACCGCAGCGTAATTGCTTCCTCCAATGCTTCAGTCCTAGAGGCAACCCGACACGAAACGAAAGCCGGTTATGCCAATCAATACGCAAATCAATACACTTAATTTTCTTTTACCGTTTGTTAATGGGGGAATGAAAACAAGTAATTGGATGCCATCGTCATCTGCCTGAGCTCTGCGCTGAACCCGTCTCCCACTCTTTTCTGGCAGACAGCAATAATTAAGCCCTCCTGCTTTCATTTTGGATTTGCCTCAGATGCTGATCGAATAGCTTCAGTGCAAAAGCACAGGCACAAAAGAGCACAGTTAATGTGTGTGTTGGGGGGAGGGGGGTGGATGAACGAATCTACGAACACCAGAACATACAGCGCATTTCCCATCACTCGGTTTCTCAACATTTGCAAAGGAACATATGAATCGATGCTGCTGAAAATTGATTACTGTAACACTAGCTACATGGGGCTGCCCTTGAGAAGGTTCCAGGACCTTCAAATGGTGCAACATGTTGCTGGCTGGTGCTCATCTGTCAGAGAACATCGCTCCAATCTTGTTTGAACTAACTGCACCGGTGGGTGACCTGCTTATTTCTGGGCTCAAATCAAGGTGCTAGTTTTAACATTCAAGCCACTAAAAGGATTTTATTTGCTTCTGTGTTTTTGGTGTTTTTTTTTAAAAAAACTGGTTTTATTGATGTGTTTTATTGGATATGATTTTTATATTATTACATTTGATTGCCTATTTTGTTTCTTTTCTTGTTAGCTGCCTTAGGCACCATTTGTGTGCAAAGGTGGGATCAGGATAGATAGATAGATAGATAGATAGATAGATAGATAGATAGATAGATAGATAGATAGATATAGATAGATAGATAGATAGATAGATAGATAGATAGATAGATAGATGATAGATAGATAGATAGATAGATGATAGATAGATAGATAGATAGATAGATAGATAGATAGATAGATGATAGATAGATAGATAGATAGATAGATAGATAGATAGATAGATAGATGATAGATAGATAGATATAGATGAGATGATAGATAGATAGATAGATAGATAGATGATAAATGATAGATAGATAGATAGATAGATAGATAGATAGATAGATAGATAGATGATAGATAGATAGATGATTAGATAGATAGATAGATAGATAGATAGATGATAGATAGATAGATAGATAGATAGATGATAGATAGATTGATATATGATTGATTGATTGATTGATTGATGTTAGATAAATAAATAGATAGATAGATAGATCACCTTCTCCCATGTGTACCAGCCCAAACACTTCATTTAACATCAGAGGCCCTTCTCTGGATGAATCTCAGCAAAAATCTACTAGGAGCAGACCCTTTTCACTCGCACAACTGCTAACCACACCCTAATCACATAAGGGGGTGAGTGAGACCATGCCTGCTTATTCCCTATCACTCCACACATTTCGAGGAACAGAGGAGCCTCGACTGCGTGCATAGATAACCTCCATGACTGAGAACCTAACACAGAGGAACCTGAGGCATGTTGAAGAGCACAGATATATTTCAGCTGGCCAGGTCTGTGACACCATTTTTTACACCTGACATACAAAGTAGACTCTCAAACCAGCCAGCGATGCTCCCTTGCCCCATTCCATTGCAAGAGGACAGTAGTAGCTTGCGAGAGACTTCTCCTGCCATTGCATGGAGGAACCTGGAATAAGTGTCCAAAGATCCCAGAGTTCTCAAGGCAAGTTGTTTGGTCCTCATGCTGACTACAAGAGGGGGGAGGGACATGATTCAAATCACCACTGTCTGACTTTTCTAAAGCACAGCTACTTATTACATTGCATTTTCTCAGTAGCTGACATCGTGGTGGGGCTGCAATGCTCACCTGACCTCCCACCAGCTGAGTCGTTGCTACATATCAGTATGGAAAGGGAGAGAGGTGAGATAGCAGCCAGGTGGGGCGCTGCAAAGACACCGGCAGAAGCAGTGCTTGCATCTGCTACTGCATTTGATCCTTTTTCTGAAAAGTGTGTATGCATGTGTGTATACACACACACACGTATGAAGAATCCATTGATTAAAGGGTACATTAGCAGTAATACTACAGTTGGTGTCTGTGGGATTCTTGGAGCACCGAACACCCTCAGCTCTGCTTTCAGCTACTAATTACCCAACCAGTCATTAACTGCTGCTAACAATTGATTTGCAGGGAATTATTGCTTAAATAGCGGGAGGTATTTAAGAACAAAATAAATTAAAACAAAGAGCCTCTAGATCCCAGGAAGGAAAAGGGGACTGTTTGTAACAAAGAGAGGAGTTGCTACCGCATTGCAATTACACACTGATAAACAATCATTGAGAAGTGGATTTCTTTTCAGTGCCAATGACATTTTGCATCATGGTCCCAGCATCTGTGCTAATTAAAAAATGATTGGGAAAGAGTCATCATGATGTTATCAGAAACCTAATGGAGGCTGCTAGTTTTGAACTGATAGGCTTATTAAAAAAATATTTAATTGCAAGCTGCAATTATTCTAAGATGTGCCACATACTACTTACTCTGTAGCAGAGATGGGGAACCTGCAGATATTGGACTCAACTCCCATCAGCCCCAGTCTGAACAGAGCAGGGTTGATGGGAATTGTAGTGCAGAAACATCTTAGAAGGCCATTGATTCTTCATCCTTGCTCTACAGCAGGCTTCCTCAACATCAGCCCTCCAGATGTTTTGAGACTACAATTCCCATCATCCCTGACCACTGGCCCTGCTAGCTAGGGATGGTGGGAGTTGTAGGCCCAAAACATCTGGAGGGCCGAGGTTGAGGAAGCCTGATCTACAGCATCCAGGGATGCCATGGCTCACAAGAACTTGGAATAAGATTTTCACTACAGAGTTCCAAAGTTTTTCTTCTACTTCCTGAACATGGCAAGGCTGGGTGGAGCTGATGGATGGGGTAGTCCAAAGGATCTGGAAGGCACCAGGTTAACAAAGGCTGTTCTCATCTGTACCTAGTACAAAATACAATATGGGGCAGATTGCTCTGTCCACTCTGTAATTTGAGTACAGTGGTACCTTGGTTCTCAAACTTTATCTGTTCCAGAAGTACGTTCTAAAACCAAAGCGTTCCAAAACCAAGGCACACTTTCCTATAGAAAGTAATGCAAAATGGATTAATCTGTTCCAAATTTTAAAAACAACCCCTAAAACAGCAATTTAACATGAATTTTACTATCTAACAAGACCATTTCTGGGTTCGGGTTCAGGTTAATTTTAGGATTGGTTAGTACTAGGGTAAGGATTAGAATTAGGGCTAGGGTCAGTGTTGTTTTGTTTTCTTGTGATTTTGATTCATTTCCACTGTACAAGGAAAACAGGCAACAAGCTGGCTCTGCAGAAGGCACTTCTGATGCAGCAGCTAAAGTAAGAAATTGACTTGTGGCACCTCAAAAGACAAACACAATTATTACGGCACCAGCTTTCGTCAAATACATGAAGTGTTATCCTGAGCTGGATGGTGCAGGTTGGAAGGAGCAGTTGCAAACAATGAGGTCAGAAGGAAATGACATCCAGACAAGTACAGACAGTGATAATCACATCATTAACACACATACAACACAGTTGTTGATAACATTGGCATCCTGGTATTAATAAACCCTGAAACACATGTTGAATGAGAGAAAAACCCATTGTCCCAATTCATAGCACTGAACCTCTTGATGAATTGCAGTTCAGTGGTTTCATGTCCATGCCCTGACTACCTTCAGGTCAGCTACAGAGTGTTCTAGGTATTTGAAGTGCTCCCACCCTAGTTTTTGGATATTTTACAGTTTTGCATTCCTTTATTCTTTTGTGCAGAGGCTAGCAGTTCTGTCCTCTGTAGAATGCAGAAGGGCATGGCTGGCAGTTGGTGCCATATGCGGTACTGGAAGCTGAGCAAGTAAAGGAATCTCTAATGTTACGGATGGTATGATTCGGCCTCGTAACAGTGTCACCAGACTTGATAGGGAGACAGAGTTGGCATCTGAGCCTATCACAAATTCCATTCCTGGGTGTGATCCTTGTGTTGGTCTCCCTGCTAATGTAGCCTGTGGATTTTAACTAAGGAAATAGTGTGTGTTCAGCTACAGTGTTACAGGCATAGCTGTCAAGCGTCCCTTATTTGGCAGGACAGTCCCTTATCCCAGCGCCATGTCCCGCTGCTGTCCCTTATTGATGATGTCCCTTAAATTTCCTGGGTTTCAAAGGAAGCAGCTCCTCTCCCTCCCTCCCTCCCTCCCTCCCTGCCAGCAATAAGAACGACTGGGGAGTGGAACTCGCATGCCTTGTGCCGATCAACTCGGCTGTGTTGCCTGGGGACTCGCCTTTGCTCAGCGCTTCCCAGTGGAGAGGTGACGGTGATTTTCCTTGCTGCATCCCCTTTGCTGGGTTGCTGCGCTATGGGAACCACCACTTCAGGCTTTGTTTGGCTGCTGGTTGACTAAAATCCCTTATTTTGGCTGCTGGTCCCTTATTTTCAAATCTGTAAGTTGGCAGCTATGGTTACAGGGGTGGCTAACCTTGTCTTGCCCAAAGGCCATGTTCACCTTTGGCCAACCCTCCAAGGCCCACATGAGAGCAGTGGTTGTTATTGTTGTTGTTGTATTTTTATTTAAATTTAGTAATAATAATAATTTTATTATTTATACCCCACCCATCTGGCTGTATTTCCCCAGTCACTTATTACCTACAAGTCTCCAAGCCACATACAATAGATTTAAAAACATAAGAAAAAGCACAAAGGAAACTTTGGCGGCACACTAACAGGGATGGGGGGAATTTGATTCAGTTTGCATTTAAAGTTGAATTGGTCAATTTTTTTCTTTTTAAAAGCAATATTAGAACCAATACACAGTCACCCTTCAAAATTCACACTTCTCTGAATTTTGCAATGCAGTTACAAATCTGAGCAATGTTTACAAAAATGTATGCATTAGGGTGGAATGTGTATAAAAAATGAATACATCTGTGAAAAGGACATTAAAATGCAATGTATTACTCAAAACCCCATACAAAAATGTAACTCCCTACCAAAATGTGTTTCTTAGGAGAAGTTTACACTAAAATGCTGAAGAATTTTCATGCCATTTTTTGTAAATATGCAAATTGCTGCAGAAATATGGAAAACTGAATTTAAGGTAGGAAATATGAGAGATGTGAAATCGATAGCTCCTTCCATCCCTACACACTAGTAATCAAACAACACAATCTCAGTCTAACAAAAGCCTGAGAAAAAAGATAAGTCCTTACTTGGTGCCAACAAGTAAGGTGCAAGATAGACCTCACAAGGGAGAGCTTTCCATAGATGAGGAGCCACAGCTGAAAAGGCCTTGCACCTTGGCACCACCGCGCACACGGCACTCTCACATGTGCAAGCACACACACCTTTCCATTTATTTATTATTTATTTATTGAATTTATATACCACCCTATATCCAGAAGTTTCCATCCACCCCACCTCTGTGTTCTCCTTTTGGCGGGTTTTCAGGGAGTTGGAAAGAAATGCTTGATGAGTGTGACGTTAACATATGAGAGTGCTGGAGGTGAAATAGTTAAATAGGTTACCCAATCAGAACCCAGGAGGGTGGAGTCAGAGGGACTATAAAACCAGCTCTGGGAGGGGCGGAAAAGGGGAGTTTGTTGGGAGTTGGGTGGTTGGTTGGAGTGGGAGTGAATTGGGATAGAGTCTGTGGGTAGGTTGAGTTAGTGTAGCGAAATAAGCTGAGTCAGGAATAGTTAGGAGCTAGGAAGACAAGTAAATATCTGAGAGGTGGTTTAGTGAGAGCAGGTAGCGGAAGTTGTAGGTCTGGATAGGCACCCCATGATTGTAACTGATACCATTTATGAAACCACACACTTGTTAAAATGCAATAAATAAACAGAAGTTTATGTTCCAATTTAACCCTGACTGGACTCAGTATTGTACCAGGCAGGGCCTGGGTGGTGGCAGCGAGACAGGGATCAATAGACGGTGAAACGTCCGGGGACCCTGTGTGATCACCACAAGGAGTTGGACCCAGACAGGCATACTGTTAAAAAGGCCACTTTGTTTACATTAAATGTGGTCGGTAGGACCAGGGCATTTCTCTCCCAAGGCTTCTAGCCTCAGAAGGACAGCAGGAGTGGACAAATGGAAGAGGAAAGATAGGCAGGGTCTGTTCGTTTGCAAAAATCTGAACTAACATTGAAGGGCAAATAAGGGCAAGCACTGGACTGGGGGACAGGATATAATCATATTGTGGAGCCACTCCATAGCATTTATATAATTTGAGGCAAAAATCACCTACACTAATGACATGAGAGCAGAGGATTCCAACATTACCCACTGACCATGCCGTTGTTTCCACAGAATAATATCTCATTTAGTTGGATTAAGAACAGTGAAGTGCAAATTAATATTGATTAGAAATCTGGAAGGGTGTCATCCGAATTAAATGTCATGTCAATTTTTATTTCTATTTTTGCTGCTCAAAAGAAGAAGCACATCTTATGACATGCCTGGAGGAAGCATTTGGCTTTTAACAGAGGGTGGGAAGTGAATCTCCCCCCCCCCCCCCGAAGGCAAGTTCTGCTATTTTCAAGAGGGGCGTCTTTAAGAACAGAAGGGCAATGATGGATGCAGAGCTATGAAGAGGGGGAGTGACATGAGGTCTGAGTGTGGGCAGAGAGCAGCTCCGACTTTCTAGTCTCCAACCTCCACCTTTGGTGGCATGTTGCCACCAAACTCTGCATTCATTGTCCGAGAGAGAGGTGGGGGGAATCACTAAAATCTACAGCTATTTCCATTGCCATGGCAACAGTTGCAAGAAAAGCTTGCGATACAGTCAGATACAGACCCAGCCTATCAAGCAAACACAATTTATGTTTTTTGTTTGCTTCTTTTTTCCCTCCTTACCCTCCTACAGACATTTTTATACAGTTGACTCTGGATTTGGATTCTCTGAGGTGCTGGGGTTAGGGATGGAGGAGAAACTGGATTCATTTAAAGCCAAATCTATCAAATTTGCCATTCCCTAAACAATATGCGAACTGAATCCCAGCTATCTTTTGAAATTCATGCTTATCTGAATTTAGCGATGGAGTTCTCCAACCAAATGATGTTTACAAAGATGCATGTATACCTAAAAATGAATATATTAGAGAAAATAACATACACAAATATATTATATGAAGGAAAATTTTTGATGCCTTTTTTAAAAAAAGAAAGAAAAAGAGAGAGTGCAAATCTGAAAGTTAAGAAAACTAAACTGCATTTATACACAACAGGCATGTGCAATGAGAATATATTTAAACAAATTAATACATGCAAAAGGATTTCTGCTTCTAGGGGGAAAGTGGCAAGTATACTTCGTTAAAAATATATGATCTCCTTCATCTGTATGGAACACCGTCCTCTTTTTGGTAAAGAAAAGGCAAGTTGTCACTTGAGATCAGTATTCATTTTTCTCCAGTTCTAGCTATTAGTTAATGTCTGGCCAGAACTGTCACCCTGATGTTCTCTGTGATGTTTTTAATTTCATCAAGTTGACAGGTTTGCAGGGTGGTGATGCTAGCAGTTTTAATCAGAAGTGGGCATGCTGGAATAGTTTAGGAAGGGGAGGTTACATCTCTACCCTCACTAAAGGAAAACATTTAATTGACCATTTTTAAAATCATCAATATGACTATAAATGAATTGCTTGTTTTGTTTGCCATGTGTTTTGAAATGAATTAATATTTAGACCACTGTTGTAATGATTTTGTATTTTTCACCATCACCTTGTGAGCCACTATGGGCACAACAAACAAACTTTTACAAAAAAATCCAAGCTGATTTTAAAATGGATCTGTGAAACTATTTCTCATGAGTCTGCTATGTAAACCTACAGCTATAGTCCACACTTCATCATGTGCTCTCTTAACTCGCAGACTCTTTAGGGTGACATATAATTTGCATGTATTGTAAATATTTTATGTTACCCTTTGATCAGGTCCTTGGGACAGTCTACAAAGATAAAAAATTAAAATTGTAAGTACAAAAAGCCAAAACAGCACTTAAGAAACCTTGGGAAGGGCTGTAGTTCAATGGTGCACAGCTGGATTTTATGAGATAGTCACTCCTCTCTTGGGCTTGCTGATCGGAAGGTCGGCAGTTCATATTCATGCAACGGAGTGAGCTCCCATTGCTCTTTCCCAGCTCCTGCCAACCTAGCAGTTCAAAGCACACCAGGGCAAGTAGATAAATAGGTACCGCTGTGGCAGGAAGGTAAACGGCGTTTCCATGCACTCTGGTTTCCGTCACAGTATTCCGTTTCACCAGAAGTGGTTTAGACATGCTGGCGACGTGACCCGGAAAGCTGTCTGTGTACAAATGCCGGCTCCCTTTACCTGAATCAAAATGAGTGATGCACCCCATTGTCGCCTTTGACTGGACTTAACCGTCCAGTTACCTTTACCTTTACCTATTTACCTACCATGTGTAGTGGCATGTGACCTTCAAGTCAAAAAAGATTATATTCTGAGGACCCAACTCCAGGTTATATAAATGATATCAATAAGCAATAAGCAATAACCTCATGGCTTGTTTTTTTAAAAAAACAAAATGCTAAATTCATAGCAGAAATTGGCATTGGCCTTTCAGTATGTGGGGAGGGGAGATTTAAGCCTTTCCTACCCAGCAGTGATCTTGGAAAAAATCTTGCATATGACAATTAGTATTTGGGGGTGGGGGACCTATTTCATGCCAATCACCATCACCAAACACCTGGCATTTATTTATTTGTAAAACCCACAAGAAGCTCATTAACATAACTTGTCATTAGACCCTGAGGAGGGGAAGAAAACCCTGACTTTTCGAGTCAAAACCTGAGACCACAAAACCCTCATCCTATAGTATCCTTTCCCAACCTGGTGTCTTATGTTGCTATTGGACTTCAACTACCATCAGCCTCAGTCAGCAAGGTGAATGGCCAAGGATGGCAGTTGTTGTAGTCCAGCACATCTGGAAAGGAATAGGCCAGGGAAGGCTGTCCTTCAAGACCCCATGAGGCCAAACATATTTCTGACTACTAGCCAGCTTTCATCTTGAATCTAGCGGGGCCATCAAGACATTGATCTAGCTATCAAAGTGAAGAGTTAAAATGTCAAAACAGACCCTCAATTTGCCAAGTTACCATTCCCATTAAGGAGTGCAAGAACTATTAATTATCTCTTAAGGAACTTTTATTCCGAGCGAAGGGCTCAAGATAGCAGTTCATTTCATCTTGAAGGCTGTTTTGCCTGAAACTGTAATCTCGAGTCCTTTTACCAGTCAGAAAACTTGACAGGCAACCAAGTAGGTTATTAATATATGTGATGGCTTCAAGTGCAGTATCAGATTTACTGCTTGGCTTGGGGTTTGTCTAGACGGGTTGTTTTATTAAACAGCAGAAGGTTTAGAAATTGTTTGCAATGACAGGGCTAACTGACATCATTCTGACTCCTCTAATCAGCAAAGATGTGGGATTTGAAGAGGGCAAGGAAAATGCCACCGTCTCTTTTTAATTAATAATGTGTACATAATTTCCTCTGCAAAATTAGCTAGATAGTCCTGATCTTAATACACTCTACTTAATTAAAGAAAATGCTCTTCCTGACAACATTCTGATATTAGGCAAGTAGGTCAATGGTTTCCCTTTGTCTAATATTTGTACATTTCTCTGAAGAAAAATGAGGCCTTCAAATCACAGAAGGTCTTATTACTCAGCTACCCACATTGCATTGATTCAAATCCTGGTACAGTATCGGGTAATTGGATCTTGCCAGTTTATTTTACAATAAAAGGGCATATGTTATTTAGATAGTTTGATAATGCGAGAGCAGTGACTTAAGAAAAGGAGAGGGGGCTGGGAAACTCATCATTATTTGTTACTCTAATCCAAATATTTCAAGGTAAGAAGACTCAACTGAGTCAAAGCTCAGGCACACTCCAGAGGAACCATGGATCCCCAAATCTCAAAACTGATGTTGAATGTGGACCAGTCCTGTGCATGTTCACCTAGAAATGATTCCAGCTGTGTTCATGAAGACTTACTCCTAAAAACACATAGGATTACAGTCTTACATGAACATTTACATGGTCAAACAGGGCTGCAGAACCTTTGGCCCACCAGATGTTGCTGAACTAAATATCATCCCTGGCTAACAACCTCTGGAGAGCCAGAGATTCCGCACCTTTCACCTAGGCAGAACATGTAGAAGCCAGTGGGATCATGCTCAATAGCTGGTGCGTGCCTGGAGGAGTGATGCAAACAACAGATGCTAACTCAGTCCACTCCACACATTCATTTCCAACAAAGTGATTAATGTTAGGTAACAATTCTATACCCTCTTACCTAGTAGCAAACCTCATGTCTAGCTTCTGAGTAGCATTAAGCTCTTTTGTTCCCAGTAATTAGAAAATTACTGGAGGGTTTCTAGTTTAATTGGCTGGTAAACATGACACTGATCAGTTGATTTCCCCTCCCCCCATTAATTTACCAGAAACACCATTATTTATATGATCAGTGGCAATGATGGCTGTTCACAACCATCAGAGGGAGTATGAACTTCTGATCCAATAGAGTTCTTCTTATTCTCAGTGTGTCCAGCAGTGAAATCAGATTCAACTGCCCATCTGGTTTGCTTCTGTGCATGCAGATCTTGTCATCCTCCTTAGGTAGCAAAATGTCTTGGACAGGTCCTGCATACAATTAAGAGAACAAGCACATGTTTCAAATGATGGGGCATTTATAAGGGTGAATTAGTCTTCTTTTAGTCTTGAATAAAGGCTTTAACAGGTACATTAGGCTTCTATCATCTTTGTATAAGAACAAATTTCACACTTGTCGCATTTTGTAAGCAGCTTAACAGCAGTAATAATCAGCCAACTATCTTCCTCTATTATTCCACTAGTGACTGGCTTTTGTGCTGGTGTTTAAAAGATGCACCTAGTGAAGAAACACAAGATTAAATAGCCAATGATACAGGACAACAGAGCTTTCTGGCATTAATATGAGTAATTCATTTACCACACTTTGCTGGTATGAGTAAATAGATTCCCCCACCCCATGCAGCAGAAGCTAATGACTGATTATAGTTGCACATTGCCATAGAAACTAGAAAGAGCTCATCCATAAATCAAAGGTTATAAAGTGAATACACTCAAAATGTGTCATTAGAGATTGAAGTCACCCTAGACTGATTCCTTTGCAAAATGCCCTGCGCCCAAATCTTATTTTTTTTATTATTGTGTGCATCGAAGGAGGATTTATCTGCAAAGTGTTCTACAAGACAACTGACTAGATTATGTGTATTTGTAGCTTTGTTTGCAAAGGCCAGCGTGAATGGCAGAGCAGGCTCTCTGTGGGATGGAAACCAGGCGCTGATGAGTCACTGTGTATGATGCTGTTTTACATCGGAGTTGCTTGCTGAACATACTGAGTATGTGTGCAAATCAATGAGAGAGATGCAGGAAAGGTACGTGCGGATTGCCCAGCATGCATCATATCAAGAGTCGTAAGACCTCAGATCCTTTTGTTGCTCTTCCTGTGGCTGAACTCATCAGTTGACTAGGGTAGAAGAGGCAGGGTAGCAGGAGGGATGTAGAAGGCCTAGTACAGTGATTGGGAATTTCTTGTTATTCAGCCATTGTTGGACTCCATCTCCCATGAGCCCCAGCTAGCATAGCCAATGGGCAGGGGTGGCGGCAGGTGGAATCCATAAATCATTGGGGGCACACCATTTCCCTTCCCATAAGCCCCAGACAACATGGTAAATGGTGAGGGCCCATGAGAAATGTAGTCTAGCAACACCTGAATAGCACTTGAAACTGCCTATGTCTCCCACCTCCTCAGTTCTGGGAAAGACATTTCTGGGTCCTTTACACGGTAATTCATTTTCCTTCTCATTTCACTTTTATCAGTACATGGGACAGCATGGCACTCCCCACATCTTTCTGAGTTATGTTTTTGCATCCATGGTATCCCAAGGGAGCAGTGCATATTTGAAAGCCCCAGTTTTGTTCAAGCATAAACCTCCCTCATTCTCCATGCTTCCCATGTTACATCTCACTGGGCCAGCCTTTGTTTCCACGAGGTTCCTTAGAGGCAGGGCCAGCCTAACCATGAGGCAAGTTGACATAACTGCCTCAGGTAGCAGCATAAAGCCATAAAGGCAACAGATCCCAATGTAGATATTATTTCCTCCTTTGTTCCTGATGTAACAACAACAACTTATTATTTCTACCCCACCCATCTGGCTGGGTTTCCCCAGCCACTCTGGGTGGCTTTCAACAGAACCCTAAAAACAGAATAAAACTTCAAACAGGGCTGCCTTCAGGTGTCTTCTAAAAGTTGTTTATTTCCTTGACATCTGATGGGAGGGCGTTCCACAGGGTGGGCACCACTACTGAGAAGGCCCTCTGCCTGGTTCCCTGTAACCTCACTTCTCACAGTGAGGGAACTGCAACAAGGCCCTTGGAGCTGGACCTCAGCTGAATGATGGGGGTGGAGATGATCCTTCAGGTATACTGGGCTGAGGCCATTTAGGGCTTTAAAGGTCAGCACCAACACTTTGAATTGTGCTCAGAAATGTACTGGGAGCCAATGTAGGTGTTTCAGGACAAGTGTAGTCTCAGTGGCTACTCCCAGTCACCAGTCTAGTTGCCACATTCTGGATTAGTTGCAGTTTCCAGGTCACCTTCAAAGGTAGCCCCACGTAGAGCGCATTGCAGTAGTCCAAGTGGGAGATAACTAGAGCATGCATCACTCTGGCGAGACAGTCCGCGGACAGGTAGGGTCTCAGCCTGCGTACCAGATGGAGCTGATAGATAGCTGCCCTGGACACAGAATTGACCTGTACCTCCATGGGCAGCTGTGAGTCCAAAATGACTCCCAGGCTGCGCACCTGCTCCTTCAGGGGCATTGTTGCCCCATTCAGGACCAGATTTTCACTCACCCCTTCTTCCATGGTGTGGAGGGAACCCTGTATAGGGAAGTTTTCAAATGTTTAATGTTTTATTATGTTTTTATATATGTCGGAGGCCTCACCGAGTCAGATAGATGGGGTAAAAATAATAAAAATAGGAGGTCCCTATTTTCGTCAGAGAATTGTTGGAGGGTATGCACTTATGTTGGTGAGTGTGGTTGCACAGCTGCAGAGACCTCCTCTAGCAGATGAAGTTGCATCAGTTACTTTATTTGGAAGAAAATGAGCACGCTCAAGGCATCCTTCCCACTTTGTAGTTTCGATTCAAAGTCTCTGATGGATTTCCCTATGCTGTTGCTAGGAAACCAAGAAGCTGTCTAACAAGGGCTGTATCGACTATGAATTATTCTTCCCCACCCCAAGAAAAGCCTGCTTTGTTATGGTAGATGTACTTTCACCAAGTGTGGGATTTATTGACAGTGGAAGCGGCAAAGCTGGGTGCATTTATTTATTTGTTTGTTTATTTAGAGGAAAAACTTGTCTCCAACGAGGCAGGGCAGATGCTTCCATATGGTTTTTTTGCAAATGTCAACCAGCTTGGATCAGAGTGCCTGACACCCTCGAACCACGGAAAGTCTGTAATGCTTGCTATGCTGATTGTTCCTGGTCTAAATCGATTAGGAAGATCAGCAGAGGTAATGCAGTTCAAATCCATAACCGAAGCACTAAACTTCCACGCTTGTTGTGCTCCCTCTTCCTCAAGGTAGCTGTTAAGTTGTCGGTGAACATATCAGACGAAACAGCGATTCTTCAAACAGCTCTCGTTTATTCACAGCCCAGAACAGAACTGAACTGAAAGCCAGCCTGCTTACGGTATATAGAGCTCCACTAGAACGCAACAGTAACCATTTTCTGTAACTATCCAATCACTGAACGTCACTTTCAATCCCTTATTTGCATATGTGGACCTGAGTGAAAACTATCTACAGTATCCCCCTGCTGGCCCAGGGTGAGAACTTCAGTACATAACAGTAGCTTCCTCTCCTTAACCTCCAGGTTAGTGCTGCAGATCAAATTCCTCAAGACTCTATGTGACATTATGCCAAGAGGATTTGCGACAGTGAAACCTGCCCAGCTAGAACTTCAACGTGTCTGTGCTGTTGCCAACTAGGAAAGGCAAGTGACTGGCAGGATGGACTCTCAGTTTCATGGTGGAGAGCATAATGCAACTGAGCCCTGGGTGGCAGAATAATATTTCTTCTCTCCCAGCAAAAGCAAACAATAGGGAGAGATGGACCCGTGCATTTTGGTTTCTTGTTTTCCAATCTTAAATTCAGTTTGGCGCATTTCTACTTCCGGTTGTGATTATATATGTACTTTTAAGTCATCACACAAAAACTTCCTTAGCATCTTAGTGTACATATGTCCTAATATACACATTTTCGTATGCACCTTTCCTATGCACACGTATTTCTGCAAGCAATTATCCTTCACATAATGCATCCTGTATGTTCTTTTCACTGCTAATTTTTATGCACACTAAAGATACGCACATTTTGTAGGCAAATGTTGTACACTGGTTTTGCTAGAAAGCAACACAAAACTCACAAGCATGAATTCCAAAGGGCTGCTGTGTTGTGATTCGTATATTGTTTTGCGAAGTGCAAATTGGGTAGGTTCACGTTTTAATGATTTCTCCTTATCTCTAATTAGCAGTGTCTTTCTTGGCTCTACTGCTATCCAAGATAAGCAACCACCCATGGGAGGTCATCACCAGGTTCCCACTACACATCACTGAGGATGAGGCCAGAGACAGTGACTCTTGTTTCTGACTGGGTTGCTCCAGCTGCTCTGAGTGGCTTCCCTGTGCTGGCAGGGGCTGATGGGAGGTGTAGTTTTAGTCATCTGGAAGGCTCCAGGTTGTCGAAGGCTGCTCTACCTGCACAATCCTTTTGTTCAATCCTTCTGCTCAGACAATTATGGTGTCACAAGCTGGCGAGTGGGCCGCTCACCCAGGAGTTATCATTTCAAGCTGTCACGCCGAGAGATGAAGAAGCTGAACCATGAATCATTTGCCATTAGAAAGTTTCCTTTTTGCAAACGGTGGGAGTGCAACTGTTTGGCAGTTTTTTAAAAAACAGAAACTTAATTTCTGCCAAGACCAAAGTCTCACCAGCAGGTCACACAAATCACCTTGGCAAGGCATTTCTTCTGCCCACACAAAACCCAGAACAAAACAGTGTATTATTATTGATCTCTGCTAAGTACTAGCACCATCTAGTGTTCCCTGAATGCCAAATAGCCCGTGTATTTTTAATTGCTTCATTTGTATTTCCAAACTGTAGCTCCCCCACCCCCTCAATTCTACTGTATATTACAGCTTTGAAGTACCATGTAGCAAAACAGCAGCTCAAGGCATGTGTGACACATGCATCAGATACATACCAGGCCTGGTGTCATTCCCCTGGCATCCCAGGGCAGCTGTCAGGGTCCACCAGTGCTGATACCTTCTCAGGGTCCTCCACACTGGGTAGCTGTGTCTGTGAGAGTTTTTAATTTCTCACCATGTTCCCAAGTGACATTACTTCAGGCATTCCAGGGAAATTTAAATGGTGGCTCCCAGCCATCTTGAAGTGCTGTTGCTATCACAACTGTCAGATGAGGCTGAGAAAGCTCATCAAAGCATGAGGAGACCCACCAGAACATGTTTTTCTAAAGGCCCCCCATTTCAGAGCTCACCAACTCTTTGGGGCCAGTAGACACATTTGGAATTTTGAGTAGGTGATGTGAGTACCAGTCACAAAATGGCTGTGGGCGGTGGGTGGGTAGGGAGAAGGGCTGCCATGAGAAATGTCTGCTACCTCTAAAAGAGCAAGAAAAGAGCCAGGATCACAAGGTGTGCCTGTCCACTCATCAACCCCCACTACAGTAACATAAACTACCACTGTACTGTCTTGTGTAGAGGAGGTCTTTCCACCTCTCCTCCTCTGGGTGGCAAATGTGACCATGTTCAAAGGGTGATGTTCAATATAGGAGAGTGCGAACAGGAGCAGAGTTGGAAGAACATCTCCTCACTTTTACTGAGCAGAACAAGAACTTGACTGTGGATTTTTCCTTCTCAGCCCTCCACACTGAAATTACCCCTTGAGCCTGAAAAAGCACCCCATGAGTACTTATTCCCAGGGCTGGCTCACCTACGAGTCAAGTTGAGGTGACCACCTCAGGTGGCAGGATCCACAAAGGCAACAAGATCCGGCCTCAAAGGAATACATTGCCTGCTGCCGGCACCACTGCAGTAGCAGCAATGACTGAGGGGCGCTCCTTGGAGGCCAGATCTGCTCCCTCTTAAACAGCCCCCCCATGCCATCTCTGCAGCATCCTCTCAGTGTATAGTAAGCACTGCAGATCTCCTCCCAGCCCTCAGGAGAAAATGGCAGGGCAGGGCTGCCCTCTGGGATCTCTTGAGGTTTGATTCAGACCCTTTCACACTAAATCAAGGCAAAATTTGATTTAATTCACCACCTCCTGTTGCCAGTGGAGATCTCCACTGCCCCCTTCTTCTCTGGTGGGAGGTAGCACCATTTTGTGGTTTGTTTCAGGTGGCAAAATGTCTTGGACTGACCCTGCCTTCTACAAAGAGGTATATTCTCATGCCCTTGGATTAATCATTACTCTTAAGTAGTTATCTATCCTCTAATCCTCCATACACTTTTCTTATCCAGTTTTGAGCTGTGCTACCTTGTCTGCCAGTGCCGCAAATTCCATGCGTCCATTTAAGCTTGCCATTTAAAAGGCTATTTGTTTTTCTTGGCTTTAAACCTGTTGCCTGTAATCCTGGTATAAGCTTGCAAATAAACCAGATCAGCTTTACTTTCTCCAGCCCGGGAAAGGGTGAAGAAGGTATTCCCTGTTTGCTTTTTCGCTTTGATCAGCATCATCCTAGATGAGTCATCTGCACTGGCAAGACATCAGTCAGAATTATAATTGTCAGTGATAATACCCCCTACGCTGCGATGCAGATGGTGGAACAGCTAACTAGTGTTGGCCAAATTCTATTTTCATTAAAGTTAAAAGGAGTTGCATTATGTCCTTCCCCAGGATCATATGAAACCTTTAGCCATAATACGACTTACCCATGCAAAGCTTTGGTTTGGAGAGATGCAAATTAAAGAACAGAACAACAAACAGAGCATATAATGAAAGGCTGAGAAACCTGGCAATTTTCACTGACTGTGAAGACAATTAAGGCAGGACGTAGGAACAGAGATGAGTTGGCCACAGCTATCCACACTCTAGTAGGATTTGATCTGGGCTTCTTCAGTGTCTCATATGCAGGGCCTGTCTTTGAAGATTGTCAGGAAAGTGCAATTAGTTCAAAATACAGCTGCAGCAGGGCTATTTGCAACTGCCTCCATCCCTGTCTATTTCTGAATGCAAAACAATGGCTGAAATGGTTTGAGGCCCAGGTTACATAAGCCACCCCACCTCCCCTGTGAACCCACCTTGGTATTTAACAGAATGCTTGCTCTCTTCCCCGCTGCCAAGTCTGATGGAGACTTGAATGCAAACATCATTTGCATTCATTTATTTAATTTTATTCATTTAAACTGAATTATACCAATGCACTGATTATTGGCTTCAGGCTATATGGTGGAGGGATCGATGACCTACAGTCTTTTCACCAAAGAGCCATGCTTTGTGAATATCCCAGTCTTTCTGGCAGGGCTTTTAACTTTGGGCTGCAGCAGGATAGTCCAAAGCAGCTATTTGGCCCTGCAGGACAATACATTGACAGGTGGGTGGGCAACCCACCTTCGGTCACATGACATCATTAGGATGGCAGATGATTGACAGATGGGCTGTCCTGCCCACCTGCCAAAATCTTTTACAGCAGGTCAAATAAAAATATCACACAACTTTCCATCCAAAAGTAGCCCTAAAACTGATCGTAGGAGCCAACTCCTAGGGGCTGGCCCCCACCCCAGGTTCATGGGCATTGCCATTCAGATGGTGTGTGTGCACCATGTCATGTGATTGATTATGTGATTATGATTGATTACCTGTGCCCCCCCACAATATTTTATTCAAGTTGGCACCCCTGAAGCACATTAATGTCATGCCAGTCTTTTATGCCTCAACCCCAAAGACCAGCAAATTCCTTAAAAGTTATACTGGAAGCAGGTATCTTGCTTTCAGGGCTGCATGGTTGGGCAAGGCAGGTGGAAATAGGCATCTCTAGATGGCGAACATCAAAACTAGGGTTGCCACGCCAAGAGCATCTCAGACCCTGAGATTTCAGAGCCCACATCAAGGAGACCCCTGGTGATGTCACAAGGGTGGGTCCTGGAGATGGAGGTTAATTGGTAGAAGGCAATGGAGCAGCAAAGATCCTCACCCCCGAGTGCTTATGCTGTAATTTGCATCCAGCTCCTGCCAAGCTGAAGCTCGCACACGGCATGCACAGTCTCCTTAATAATTTCAAATTTTTTATTAAAAGCACCCTTGCTCTCAGCCATCTGGAGATCCAAGCCCTCGATCTGCCACCTGGATGGAGCCAAGCAAACCTGGAAACTTCAGGTCAGACCTGGAGGTCTGGCAATCGTAACAGAGATTTTTTCCCCACTTCAGAGGATGAAGCTATGGGCTTGCAGGAGCCACCAGAGAGTGAGGGGGTATTGTTCACAATCGCAACAATCCTCACTGTGCTGGCAGTACCAGCACAGGAGGAGCCCATTCTGCCAACATCTCTCCAACCTGAGAAACTCACTCTGCCACGTTCGAGTCCTGAGGATTCCAATGGAATCAGCATCATCTCCCCAGTGCCATAGGAGTCTAAGGCTAGTGAAAGAGACAAGCGCCTTTAATTAATTATTATTGGCTCATTATTTACACTTGTATGCCACTTTGCCATATAAATATGCTCAAAGGTTCAAAACAGAACAACAGCAAAAAAAGCAAATCAATGCATCATTACAATAACAACCAAATACTAAATTACTGCAAAACAGAACACAAAGATCCAACAAATGACTCAGTTGGATTATATGAATGTGATAATATTTTAAAGTCATCATAAAAGCCAAACTGTCCATCATACAACAAATAAAATAAGCATCCCAATGTTGCAGCAGGCCAGCAATAATATAACCACCACCAATGCCTGGCAGTACGAGACCAAACACTACAAAAACTAACAAAGCATAGGATCGTTTTCATAGAGGCTAAAATTTTAAAGTGCACACGGGTCCTGGCAGTTTGATCACACAAAGAACAAAGTGTTATGTACTGAAGTTCTCACCCTGGGCCAGCAGGGGGATACTGTAGATAGTTCAGGTCCACATATGCAAATAAGGGATCGAAAGTGACGTTCAGTGATTGGATAGTTACAGAAAGTTGTTACAGTTACATTGTACTGGAGCTCTATATAAGCAGGCTGGCTGAACCCTTCAGTTCAGTTCAGTTCTGGCCTGTGAATAAACAAGAGCTGTTTGAAGAATCACTGTGTCGTCTGATATGTTCACCGACAACTTAACACAAAGCATGTAATAAATCTATACAGTGGTACCTCGGGTTACAGGCGCTTCAGGTTACAGACTCCACTAACTCAGAAATAGTACCTCAGGTTAAGAACTTTGCTTCAGGATAAGAACAGAAATCTCATGGTGGCTGCGCAGTGGCAGTGGGAGGCCCCATTAGCTAAAATGGTACCTCAGGTTAAGAACAGTTTCAGGTTAAGAACGGCTCTCCAGGACGAATTAAGTTCTTAACCCAAGGTACCACTGTACTATAAAGGGCAACAAGAATTTGCAGAGGCTAAAAGATAAAATGCACACATTTCCTACAGGAGCGTCTCCCACTTGGGGAAGTGGGGCATGTAGACCCAGGACACATGCAGGTGGTTGTTTAATTGTCAATGTGTACACAACATGCAACTGATACATTAATAGCACACCTGAAGTGGATTAAGGTCACATTCACACCATACATTTAAAATACCGTGATGCCACTTTAAACAGTCATGGCTGCCCCAGAGTTCCCAGGGAAGAGGGGTTGCTCATTCTAGCGTTCTGGAAATTGTAGCTCTGTGAGGGGAGAAGGGGTCTCGTAACAACTCTCGACACCCTTAAACAAACTATAGTTTCCAGAATTCTTTGGGGGAAGCCATGGCTGTGAGAGAGTGTGAAACAACAGGGCAAGCTCCTCCTCTTACCCATTTTTCATTTTTACACTCTTAAAGTTGTTTACATTCAGGTAGCTCTGTTAAACCTTTGCGCGTTTTCGCCCCCACAAAAACCACAATCTAAAAAGTGATGTCTTTAATATTATAGGAATCTGTAAATGATGTTATTGCAATGATGGGGTTGTGTCTCTCCCCCCCCCCTTTATTCTCACATGGGTGACCTTTTATTCCTCCTTAAACCTCATCCTTCTGTCCTCTTCAGAGATTTTAAAAATATCTTGACACCTTTTTGTTGGAAGTAAACCACCATTTAATAAGAATTTTTTAAAAAGCCACCTACAACCTGTCAGACTCCTGGCAAGTGTTGAGAGTTAAACTAGCAATTTCAACAACCTGCAGATTTTGATGCCTCAGCTAAATGTGCTGGTGGCTTTCTCTCTTGCCTGGCTCTAAAATAAAAATAAAAATTAGGAGTCCTTAACAATCTGCCTCAGGGGAAAAAACAACAACAACAACTTTATTTATTTATTTAACGAGTATCCTGTGTTTCCTCCTAAAAGGAACCAGGGTTGCAAATAACAAACAATAACATCTTTAAAAACAATTGCAATTCAGATGCACAGTGTGAAAGATCTCTAATCAAAAGACTTATTGGAAGAGGAAAGCTTTCGACAGGTGCTTTTCCAAAGCCCCAAACTAAAATCTCAGCTGGAGAAAAATCCTGGCTTCCCTCTTTGAGGCAAGAACTCAATCTTTCATGGGTCACTAGACACAAAAATGGCATCCTGATGTGCAGTGCAATAGAGAGCCAGCACACCCACTCATGAGGACTCCAGGGAAAGATGATGGAGAAGGGGGAAACCTGCCACTATCTCTTTCTCCATACACACTTTTCTTTCTTAACTTATCGGGATACATCAGAGTGGATGGTACAGGGTATACACTCAGTGTGTGTCTTTCTGTTTCTGTAACCTGAGATGGGGAAGGACATGAACTTCAAACAAAATATTGTGAGATGCTTCTTTTTATCAGATCTGCCAGGAAGGAAAAATAAATACACAACTTCCTTCAGAACAAAATTAAAAGGTAGCTTCTCTCAAGAAAGCTGCAACATTGGCACACATATAACTGAAACAGCTTTTCTCGTAAAAGCCCTTGCCTCTTCGAACCTAGGTATCTGGTCAATCCTTGCTGTGTAAACATGGTCCACCATCTGCTCCAGGGTTGTCCACAATTCAGAACCATCGGTTTCAGTGGTGCTTGAGCTTGCGAATTGTGTTGGACCGTCATGACTTCATCATTGTTTAATTAGTTTTCAACCTGGTGTTCTCAGAAATGGGGGGGGGGGAGTCCCATTCCACCTGGACTTCCCCTCCTGCCTCCCTTTACCCATGCTCATCAGAATTTTGATTAATTGTTGCATCGTGGTTTTCTTTATTCTGCATGTTATATACTGAAGTTCTCACCCTGGGCCAGCAGGGGGATACTGTACATAGTTATGCAAATAAGGGGTCGAAAGTGACATTCACTGATTGGATAGTTTTAGAAAATTGTTACAGTTATGTTGTACAGGAGCAGGCTGACTGAACCCTTCAGTTCAGTTCAGTTCTGGCCTGTGAATAAACAAGAGCTGTTTGAAGAATCGCTGTGTTGTCTGATATGTTCACCCACAATATAACACTGCATATATACTCTGTGTGTGTGTGTGTGTGTGTGAGAGAGAGAGAGAGAGAGAGAGAGAGACTTGTTGACCACCTTGGAATAATTTCTGTCCTGAAAGGCAGACTAGAAATACTTGCCACAAATGCATAAAATAAACATATTGCCATAATACAGGAGCCAACAGTTGTGGTAACCTTTCTAATTTATTTATTATTATTTTTCACTCCAAGTCCCTTTTGCTGATGCTAGCTGAGGCTGATGGGAGTTGAAGTCCAACAGCATTCAGGAGGACTGTCCATGCCATAAAAGGATATAACATGGAACAGCGTATCATCCTAAAGAGGCATATTAGGGGTGAAGGCGTTGCCTAAGGCAAGCTGGACCCAATCTGAATAAGTCTCCAAAGCAGGCAGGGAGAACCTGTGATGATGTTGGACTCAAACTATCCCCATCCCTGACAACTGGTTATGCTGGCTGATGGGAGCTGAGGTCCAATAATCAGTCAGTTTGGGGTCCAATAATATCTGGAAGGCCACAAGTTTCCCTGTTTTAGAGCCCTGCATATTGATAGCTAATGCTGTTGCACTGGAACTGACCTGATAAATTAATCATCTCATATTAGTTAACGACCAAACTATATAGTTCTACAATAGTGGCAGAACTCAGAACAAGGCCTTTGCAAAAGTGGAAATAAATTTAGTAAATTCTACAATTTAATAAACCCAGGGCAGTTTAGGAGAATTTCCAGAGCAGCTCTGGGCTCCAACTCTGTCTTCTTCTGCCCTCTCCCAGTCCTGGACCCGAAACTTGACCACAGCCATTCACACCACGCTTAGATGTTCATCTAGGAGCCTGTATTAACAGCCCAGTTGTGTTATCAGGAAATTAGTCCTCAGCCAGTGGAAACGTGAGCTGCCAAGTATAACACTCTTAAGTAAATATGGAAACAGAGATCATTGTTTATGGTCCACCTATTCACCCATCCGAGTTACAATGCCTTGCGGCTTCCAAAATGCTGGGAAGCTGGAGGTTAAAAGTACAGAGATTATACTTTTTGTTGTTCTTGTTCTTTCTCCTCTCAAGAAAGCCACATGCTGGATCAAACTCTCATTGAACTCTGAGCATCTCTGCATGAACTTCAACAATCATGGCTGTACATTGTTGTTGTTGTTGTTGTTGTTGTTGTTGTTATAATATTAAGATACCGGAACTCACTCAGGCCTTTCTGAAGGAAAGGTTGGGTTTGGGGGCTCTGGGTCGACTGCTCTCATTGGGAGGAAACTCGAAAACAAGGAGGACACTACAGTAAGAGTCAACCAACAGTCCAGATACCTTCTGGATGTGGAATGGAGAAGGTGCCATCTTGTCCTTTGCCTCAGGCAACAAAATATCTTGGGTCAGCCCTGCTTACCCTCCATTCTTTTAAAACTGCAGCTTCTTAAATATTGGAAAACTTTGATCAACTTAGACTGTCCAAAATGAATACACAAACTTGGAATTGATTTAGAGTCCCAACCTGAAAATATGTATGCAATGCAGGGCTCTCTGAGTGATCTTAGCAGGTGCGTACGAAGCAAATCAGTAAATCAGAGAAGCTTTGCAGCTCTCCGCTTGCCTGCCTGTCTTCATAAAGGTTTCACCAGCTACTCTGCTTAGTCATTGATTTGCAGAGCCAAGAGTTTCAGAAAGACCATTAGCCATTTCCATGGAGTGGAAGCTCTATTTTAAACTTATCCTATGCACAGTGACTGAAAACAAATGGCACTTCATGTTGTTGTCTGGTTTTGGTCATATTCTGCCAAACCTCACTGAGTCTTCATTTGCTCCTATTTGAAAGCCATCCACACATATCCGCTCATGAGAAATTGTTATGAATGAGAAACTTGTGATCACTTAAGAGTGCATGGCACTTTTCCAAAATGTGCCAACCCAGCCAGCTGCAATCCTAGTTTATTTTCTGTTTGTTTCTTTATTACATTGATTTCCTACATTTCCTCCAAGAAACTTAAGGTGGTGTGCATGGTTCCCATTCCACCTCTGCAGCTTCACAAAAACCCTATTAGGTAGCTGAGGCTGAGAGGTGATGATCTAATGAACTTACTCAATAAGGAAAGTTTTTTCCTGGTTCTTAAAAGTACAACCAGATTTAGTGCTGACTTGTTGTTATCTAGTAAAACAATAGGGAGAGAAAGTTTAGAAGATGGTTTGAATAAACCACTAATATTATGAAGGCACCCATCTCCGTAAGCATTGACAGTGGTCAGTGATCAAGATGGAACACAGAGGACATAATCGCTGGGATTCTGGCACACAAACATCCAGCTGCTTCTTTGAAGGAATGTTGTTATTTTTCCTGTATTGGAGCAGGAAGATGACTCACTGGAACAATTTCATTTCCAAGCTGCATAACTCCTGAGCATGGCAGACTTCCCTTCATAGACACCATCGTTCCTGATATCCATGATGATAGGAGGGAAAGTTAAAAGCAGGAGAAATATAATTTGTTGAGTGGATAATATACAGGCTACAGCACTGTACAAACAGCCATTGATTTTTCCTGTAATCTCCTGGTTTGAATAGCTCATGGGTACAATCCCCAAACAGCTGCTTGAACTACCTACCTACATTCTTTACAGAATTTATTTTTTAAAAAACAAAGAGTTGTTATTGACATTTTCTGTGGATAAGCTGCCACCATGTAAAAGGAGAGAGGGACAATCTATGATTACAGTGGAGAGATGGCTCTAAAAACAAAGACGGAAAGATACAGCCCTACCTACTAGGAAGGAATGGTTGATAAAATTATTGGACTTAGCTATGATGGTTAAGTTAACGTGTTTAATTAGAGAAAAATCATTACTAGCATTTATTAAGGATTGGAAACTTCTTTTTGACTTTTTGGTGAAAGAGAAAATGAACTTGCAAGATCAGGATTTGAAGACTGAAAAAATGTTGTCTTATATAAAATATAATAGGTGTGTGTGTGTGTGTGTGTGTGTGTGTGTGTGAATGAATACTACATTTAGCTGCAGGACAAAGAACCGGAGGACTTTTGATCTTTTTCCATTTCTCTCTCCCCCCCCCCATTCATTCCCCCCCTTCCTCTCTTTCCCTTTTCCCATCTTTCTGCCTCTATTCTTCTTTAGATTAGATTTTAGAAGTGTTTATTTTACTCTGGCGTATTCTAAAATGACACTTTGTATTGGGTATGAACTTTTGTATATCTTTGGACAAGTTGTCAATAAATATCGATATTATAAAAGGGAAGGGGGCATTTTTATTTTTTATTCTTTGCCAAGAGCCTCATTGAAAATCAATTTTTCTTGATTTTACTGTTTTATCTTTTGTAAACGGCTTTGAGGGTTTTTTACAATCAAGCAGTGTATACATTTTATGAAACAAACAATGAATAAAATTACACTAGTGGAAAGTGTCAGGGGTCACATTCCAGTAGTGAGTGGGGCCAGCTCCCACTGTGGGCAGATCCAGACCAACAACATACAATCACACACCTTTCACATACACACAAATATAAAGCCACCCCTATTTTCCATGGAAACAGAAGCATACAGGTCTTAATGATTCCACTCAAGTTTCACTTTCATTTTCTTCACAGACATTTTCTTTGACAGTTTGGAGAGGGGGAACCAACCATCTAACATCCTTTATCTCTCCTGGCTCTGCAAAAGTACAGTAGTACCTCGGGTTACAGACACTTCAGGTTACAGACTCCGCTAACCCAGAAATAGTACCTCAGGTTAAGAACTTTGCTTCAGGATGAGAACAGAAATCGCACGGCAGCAGCGGGAGGCCCCATTAGCTAAAGTGGTACCTCAGGTTAAGAACAGTTTCAGGTTAAGAACAGACCTCCGGAACGAATTAAGTTCTTAACCCGAGGTACCACTGTACTCAAGTATCCCAGCAGAACACAAACAAGGCCAATGTACTCCGGAACGGCAAGCCCTGTCTTACAGTTATTTATGACTTCAAAATGCAGTTGCATTTCTTTACCAAAATAAAAATACAGTTGCATTTTGAAAAACTGTGTCCATGAAGTTGCAAAACACATGGGCTCTATTTTACAGATTTGCAAGGAGTGCAAGGCTGGATTTACACTGACCATTTTAACATTATCAGAACGATGTTAGATATATCGTTCTAAAATGTCACAGGGCATACTGTTAAATTAAGAATGTTCCTTACCTTGTTTTGTCCGTCCAAACACAATTTCCCTACTGCTGGTTTCTGGTTTCTCTGCAGTGCCTTCTGGTGTCACATTTTAATAACACCTTATTAACGTTACAAGCAAAACGTAATGTGTCCATCTACGTTATGAAAATCATTCTTTAACCGTTCCTTAACTTCATCAACCATGAGTGTAGATCCGCCCCAAATTTGCAGCTATTTCCCTCTCTGCTTTAACCTTCTTGCTGAGGAAAACTTGGGGGCAGCACATTTCTCACACCAGGAAAATCCATTTCTCTCTCAGCTGCTCCCCACGGAACAGCTGCTGCTTGGGAGGACTAGATAATGCCTGCCCACAGTTGGCATAGAGAAGGGGTTACACACCCCTAATGTATATATAACATTCTGATCTGCAAATATTTGTTTGAATAAGGCTATATAGCACCGTATCAAGGCTCCAAACCTACTGTAGGGTCTGAACATATCCGAAGATATTAGCAAATCCGCTCCACTTCCCCGTGGGGAGGAGTTGCGGTGGACCGCATGGCCACCCACTCCCCTCCAGGGCCATGTCAGAGCCCGACCAGCCAATCCGCTGGCCGGGGGGCGTGGCTGGGACCATTTAAACAGAGGCACGAGCCGGAGGACTTCCTCTTTGGCTCGCTTCCTCAATCACCCGTCCTCCCTCCCTATTTTGCAGGTTTTAGGTACTGACCTTGCCATGGACCTCAGTTGGTTGCCGTTGAGGGGCCTGGTAGTAATTTTTCCACTTGGCAAATTGGCACTGGCCATTTGGTTTTTGCCTACCTCATAGCAATCGTCACAACTTTGTTAGGGTTGCGGTTAGGCATTGTTTGAGCTTGTGACGGGGGAGGGGAGGTGTGGCCATCACCTGCCCCTCCAAACTTAAGGGTATTCTGTTAAAGGAATCCAGGAGTGTTGATCTTGTCCGAAGCCCAGGGTGGGGCTAGGGCCATGACATGACCCCGATGGGAACACCAGAGGGAGCTTGAGTTGGTCTGCATCGACAGGGCTCCCCCTTCCGGTGGTTTACCCTTACCGGACTTCCTGCGCATCGGGCAGAAGTCAGATATAGTCGGGTCCATTCAATGCCTAAGCCAATACCGCTTGCATTCTGTAATCAATAAAGTTGTGGCCAAAATTTGCCCAATAACATTAACCTAATATCTGTGTCCTTGTGTGTGTTATTTCTCAACGTAATTGTGGCTTCAGGGTCTCGACACGCAACCTAGATCAAGGGAAGTAATAGTGCCACTGTATTCTGCTCTGGTCAGACCTCACCTGGAGTACTGTGTCCAGTTCTGGGCACCACAGTTCAAGAAGGACACTGACAAACTGGGACGTGTCCAGAGGAGGGCAACCAAAATGGTCAAAGGCCTGGAAACGATGCCTTATGAGGAACGGCTAAGGGAGCTGGACATGTTTAGCCTGGAGAAGAGGAGGTTAAGGGGTGATATGATAGCCATGTTCAAATATATAAAAGGATGTCACATAGAGGAGGGAGAAAGGTTGTTTTCTGCTGCTCCAAAGAAGCGGACACGGAGCAATGGTTCCAAACTACAAGAAAGAAGATTCCACCTAAACATTAGGAAGAACTTCCTGACAGTAAGAGCTGTTCGACAGTGGAATTTGCTGCCAAGGAGTGTGGTGGAGTCTCCTTCTTTGGAGGTCTTTAAGCAGAGGCTTGACAACCATATGTCAGGAGTGCTCTGATGGTGTTTCCTGCTTGGCAGGGGGTTGGACTCGATGGCCCTTGTGGTCTCTTCCAACTCTATGATTCTATGATTCTATAACCATCACCCATCCATCCAGTAAGGTACTACGGTTGTTTGTGTGACGATCATGATACGTCAGCAACTCTATGCCAGGACAAATTGTTATGGTTGCTGTGCAATAGGCATCCACTGAGCAAGAGTCAGGAGACATGTCCAGAAGAAGCCAGGAATGAAGGATTTGATGCAATGGATAAACTAGAAATAAAATACTCCCAAAGAACTGTATTTTGGAGCAGACGAAGAAAGTGAGAATAAAATGTTTATTCTTGGGGGGGGGATCTCAGTGAACAAAATATAGCATTTTTCATTAAGATTGGTTGTATATAATGTGATCACCTGTCTTTAACCTCCAAGTCATTTTTTAAAAAAGAAACACACTTATTGGCACACAGGGGACTGCACGGCAGGGGACAGTGGCTAATTTGGACAGTGACAAAGAGCCCTTTGTATTTCTTGACTCAAGTGCTTTCACACCTTAATGAAAAGCTGTTTGTAATGGACAAAGCTTTGAACCAAGCCCTTGCACATTTGCCAACGATGTTTTCTTAGAAATGTTGTAACAAAAAAACAGGAATCTACATCTTATAAAACAGCTTTATTTGCAGGCTTAATGAAGTAATTTGTTGAGACACCTCTTCCTTCCCTTTTTGTCTGTTTTCACTAGTGACCCTTACTAATTTGCATACTAATGTACTCCTGGCAGCCATATGTTATGGACAAAGAAAGCAACACACACATATTTGATAAAGTTTGATTTTTCTCCCCCAAATGGTTGCAATATGACAGGTCTTCTTGAGCCTGGGAAATAATTATAAACTGTTTTTGCCTGGGGGTAAAATTTTGCTGCGTTTGCTAGGAGAAACAGCGAAGAAATTCACTCCAGCCAAACATGAAAATGGATTCATATAGCTATTATCAAATTTCATCCTCCTTCCTGCACTTTAATCTCTCTTGCTTATTGATGCACTAATCATGATGTCACAGTGAGAAGCCTCTTCTCCCACCCCCACCCCCACCCCCGCACCACCCCCCACTCTCCCTTCCTAGGCTGCTGCTAGAATTACCAGTAGATCTACTACGTTGAGGTCTAGTGCCTGGTTTGCCTACCAGAACTGGGTTGATTATTTAGGGAACTTTCAGGTCTTGTCCGAGATCTCCTCTGATTGCCCATTTGCTTCCAGGCCAACGTCAATGCATTACTATTAGTGTATAAATCCCTTAACGGTTTTGCGGCACTTTACTTGCTGGATTGCCCTACCCCTTATTTGTCCACTGGACACACGCATACACACACCATTTCCCTGATTTAATTTCCTACATAAACCAATGTGACACCTTTCATCCCTTCTGGAGAGGTGGGCGGACGCAGGTGGTGCTGTGCTGTAAACCACTGAGCCTCTTGGGTTTGCCAATCAGAAGGTCAGCTGAAATATACTCTATTTGCACAATGGGCCCCACATAATTGGCTAATTCCGGGATTCTCCTGTAGGCCAATCAGGTTGCGGATTCACTTCCACCTGGAGCTGGATTGGGTGGCTCCTGTGGACCAATCAGACTGCTGCATTCTGGGTCCTATTGTTCTAGGACCAATCAGACTGCTGCATTCTGAATCCTATTGTTCTACGACTAATCAGACTGAAGCATTTTGGATCCTATTCAACTCAGTACATAACATCAGCGGTTTGAATCTCCATGATGGGGTGAGCTCCTGTTGCTCTGTCCCAGCTCCTGCCAACCTAGCAGTTCGAAAGCATGCCAGTGCAAGTAGATAAATAGGTACCATTGTGGCGAGAAGGTAAACAGCGTTTCCGTGCACTCTGGCTTCTGTCATGGTGTTCCATTGTGCCAGTAGCGGTTTAGTCATGCTGGTCGCATGACCCAGAAAGCTGTCTGTGGACCAATGCCAGCTCCCTCAGCCTGAAAGCAAGATGTGCACCACACCCCATAGTCACCTTTGACTGGACTTAGCCATCCAGGGGTCCTTTACTTTTTTACCTCTACCTTCTGGAGGGGTGGGGGAATGCAGGCACTAGCCAGCTGCCTGTAATATTTATTAATACCAGCTCAGCAACACAACTCGGTAAAGTTTTGGTTCAAGCATTTAAAATCATGATGCTAACTATATTTGTGGATACATCTCAATAGGAAAAGAAGGGTGTTGACCTTGCAGTTTGTTCAATTCTTTTAACTGTTTATTGTGGCAGGAGAAACAGCATATGTGTGACTCAGTTAATTCATTTAACACAGAAATCATTGCTAGCTTGGCTTTTCTACTGCATTAAACCTCTCTTTGGGGGCATCCATCCATCCATCCTTTGTTAACTCATAAGCTTGACATGCTCGATGGATGAAGCTATTATGGAAGCTTCCCCAGCTCTTGTAATGACACATGATAGGCTCAGGTCTGTAATGTACTGTTATCATACTTACCTGAATGGATTAAATTATCTGTCTTTCAGAGCACAAGACACCCAGTTTCTAAAAGCCCAGCAAGAAGAATGATTGCAGATTGCAGAGGAGAATGTTCATTTTTTTGCTAAAGCAATGTGAACTGAATTCAGAGCAATTATGATCCCAGTGTTTTGGTGTGATTAAAAAGCTTGTTTTCCTCAAAATTACACCTTCATAAACACAAGATTTCTAACCACTGCTCATGCAGATGAGTATTTATTCCCAGATTTTGCAGGTCTGTGAATTACCCAATCTTGTGAGGCATGGTATGAAGAAGTTGGACAGAGATGGGGGTTTTTCTCTCTCCCTCAAAATACTCTGCATTACCTTCAGGTAACATGCATCTGAACACAAGCCACTGAGGAACAAAAGTGGGAGAGGACTTCTGCCCTTATGACCTGCTTATAGATTTTCCAGAGGCATCTAAATATTGGTCGATGTGATCCAGCAGTGCTCTTCAAATAGTCTCATGAAAATCTCAATTTTTTGTTTTGATTTCCAAATTTGGTACGGTGAATGTGCAGTCACAATTGAATAAATGTTATTGCTTGCAGTCATAGGTCATTGCTTACAGTACAGGTAGAAGAAAAATGTCTGAAACACAGGCATACAGCATGACCAGTTAAGCTACCAGGACAAAGTACGACGAAAACAACAGCTTCCAAAAGCTTTCTCTTTGATCAAATTAGTGAATCGCTTTTACAGCCCACTGCCACTTTTTGCAAAAGGCCTGCAGGGATTTTCTTTGCTCAGTAAGATTTATCTGAGTGTTGATAAACCACTGCACAACTTATATTGGCCATACTAGTGCACAGGGACATCAAGAAAGTCCGCTGCAGACTTGGCCAATGCTCTCCATTCATGGATACACATAAAATGTCTGAGTAATATAAGGATGTAAAGGATTTACAGTGCAGGCCTTCTACAGGACTATAAAGAAGAGAGTCCCATTGAGTTAAATGGGATATAATCCCAGATAAATGTGGCGGATCCATAGTTTATCTAGAATTAGTTTCCATTTCCACAAAATATTCCTGAATGAAATAACTTGCCCTCTGATACTTGTTTGCCCAGGCAGGCGCATTATGTGACCCATGAGAGGAGCAAAATACAGTAACCTGTACAACGGTGATGGGACAAAATCAGGCCAAATCTCTATTGACAGCAGCAGGCACAGCAAGGGTTGGCATGGCACTAGGTCCCAGGTTCAGTTCATCATTCCACAAGCCCCATGTTGATGGAATGGATCCGCTGGGTTTGGAGCGCTCCAAACCTGTACGATGGGAGTCAGTCAGTGTTGAACCGTGCCATGGTGCAAGCCAAGCAAGCAAGATCTCATGGGGGGACCAGGGGGCAGATTCCAACCAGGCAGATGCCGAACCCACGCTTGGATTTGCCGTGGTCAATCATCCCCTCAGGCCCCTTGGGGGAGGGGCTATACTAGGTTGATCCTGTCCAATGCCATTTCTGCCCTCATACAAACAACATTCTTCTGCCTAACAGAGGAAAGCCATAATTTCACTGAGGGGAGGGCAAAAAAACAACAACCCCCAACCAATTGCCAATCAGGTTGAGAGAGAGAAAAATCCTTTCCAGCCCTGTCAACCAACGACCCAAAATTGCTCTAACCTGAGGGTGGGCAGGTGGAAAGCTCTCAAAGCTCCAGGGGAAGCAGCCTTATATAGGCTTTCCCTCCCTCTCTTCAGCAAGGGTTCATGGGACAGGTTTTCCCCATGAGCCCATCACATAGAGGTGAGTATATTTGAAGGAGCGTCTCCACCCTGATTGTTCTGCCCAGACGCTGAAGTCCAGCTTTGAGGGCCTTCTGGCGGTTTCCTCACTGTGAGAAGTCAAGTTACAGGGAACCAGGCAGAGGCCCTTCTTGGTAGTGGTGCCCGCCGGGTGGAACACCCTCCCACCAGATGTCAAAGAGAAGAACAACTACCAGACTTTTAGAAGACATCTGAAGGCAGCCCTGTTTAGGGAAGTTTTTAATGTTTAATGCATTACAGTATTTTAATATTTTGTTGGGGTAAAAATAAATTATTATTATTATTATTATTATTATTATTATTATTATTATTATTATATATTATACTGGGCAAAACCAACCAACCAACCTTCCTTCCTTCCTTCCTTCCTTCCTTCCTTGCTTGCTTCTTTTACCCAGGAGCTTAGTTTAAAGGTTGTCTTCCAACCCTGGCTAGTTAGAAATGCCACAACAACAGATGAGTGCATGCTAGAATATACTGTTACGATGAAAAGCCCAGCAGTGTAATAAATTACTATAAGTGTGCATGTGTGAAAAATCGTCTCTACTTTCAACCTTTCTATGGGTAATTTGAAATATTGGCTTTCAGCAAGTTGCCCTGAACACTTTTGATTTTCGGCTGGTTACTTTACTGGCACAATTGATGGCTTTCCGTGGCATGGAAAATATTTCATCCTGCTTTATATGTCTTATATAAATTGGAAAGTGGAAACACAGACAGCAAGGGTGGGGGGAGGTGGGGTGGGGGAGGGGAGGCGTGATAGCTGGAAGGAAGCAGATACAAGCTGATCACCAAGCAGCTGTAGTATCTGGGGTGTATTTTTTGAACACCAACAGGACTTCTGCCTATTCCTGTTATGTTTTCTGGGCTGATTTCTACAGTCACCAGTGTGCGGTAACTGCTAGAAATTTGTGGAACCTGCTGAATAATAATAATAATAATTATTATTATTATTATTATTATTATTTTACTATGCATGGTAAATTAAAATATTCATCTCACACACATATACACATTCTTCCAATCTGAGGGCCAAACGAGACATGACAAGTGCATATTTGCATTTATATGCCTTTTTTAAAATGCAAATGACATCAGCTGAAGGGGTGGGTGGGTGATAATGATGAGGATTGCAGCAGGCATATGGGGGAATGTAACCTTTTCCTTCCCTGCTGGAGTCCTAAGGAAAATCCCTCCCCTGAAACTTTGCACTGGGAAGAAATCTGCAAACCCCACCCAGCACTAATGGGACACTTGCTCCCAAGGCTAACACTTCAGAGGAGGGAATTTCCTCATGATTTTAGCAGGGGAATTGAAGGCTTCAGTTCCCCATACACAAACTGTTGCGGCCCTAATAATTGCCACATACATTTTTTAAATGTGAATTTCATTTGAATTAAAATGCAGGTTGATAAAATTTAAAGAGACAGAACAGCAATTTCAGAAAATAAGCTATTTCTTGCTTGCTTCCTTCCTTCCTTCCCTCCCCCCCCCACTACACACCATTCTAATGCTACCAATGTGGACTAATGATATAAGTGCTTAATGAGTAGATCTGGCATTAATAATAATAATAATAATAATAATAATAATAATAATAATAATAATATATTTATACCCCGCCCATCTGGCTGGATATCCCCAGCCACTCTGGGCGGCTTCCAACAAAACAGGAAAAATACATTACACGCCCAAGCTTTTTCAATAGGTAGACCAGGAGTCTGAAAATCCCGAAGCATCCTGTATATGTGTATGTTTAGGGAGGGGAAGCCTAGCCTCTCATGTTGGGCATTGGGATGGAATAACATATATCTCTATCTATCATAACTGTTTCCGACACTTCCTCCAAGGAACACAAGATAGTCATACACGAGATTTTCCTTACATGACATCATTTCATTTTTTTTCAACAACTTTGTGAGGTTCTTTAGGCTGCAAAATAGTGGCTGGTCCAAAGCCATTGGCTCAACGGGAACTGGAATCTAGGTGTCGCAAATCCATGTTTTGCTCACTGCCGCACCATGGCTTAGTTGGACTAAAACCTGGGAGATTAGGATTCTAGGTCCCATTCAGCCATGATTACCTCAATGGGTGACTTTGGGCTGTCACTGTCTCTTCGTCTAATCTACCTGACAGGGTCGGTGTAAGGCTAAAATGAGGAGAGGTAGAACCCTGTACTTTGAGCACCTTGGAGAAAAAGATGGGGTATAAATAAAACATCAAGTCATGCCTACTGATTGAACTCTGTGAAGTGTGAGATTCAAGAGGGGTTTGTTGTTGTTGTTGTTGTGTGAAAGAAGCAATGGCAAGAGATCCAATGATGCAGTGATTTGCAGCTGTGGAAAAACAATTTAAGCCACTATCAATGTAAGCCTGGTTTGTGCACCAAAATAAAGGAGAGACAGCTGATAGGCACGGCTAAAATAATGTTAAACTGAAGGAAGTTGTACCTCTTTATCTGCATTGCTAAGGCTCTGCTCTATGACATAAACTTGGCTTTGATGGGTTTTGGCCCAGGGAAGGTGTTGGCATCATTTCCTGACTCACAGAATTGCTGTATTCTGAAGTGGAAAGCTACACCCAGTGAATTGAAACAAACAAACAAACAGGAGTCTGGGCACACACACACACAAAGGCATAGAAGTCATTGCAACAATGGAATGCACAAACTATCATCAGGTTGGCTTGCTTAAAAAGGCAGACTGAATAAATCCTGGTGTCCGCTGAGCTGGATGAAGACTAAGGCTGCTAAACCAGTGCTAGAGTATCTCAACTCACAGGAAGCCCCAGATAGCTATGGGACTGCATATAAACTCCGTAACAGCCCCACCTCAGAAATATTTAGAGTGGTTAAAGCAAGTCACCCTTGGGGTGACAGGATTGGATCCTGGGTGTGTAAAAGGTGCTGTGGCTGGGAGTGCTTTTGCCCAGCTTTGGCTAGGATGCCCCAGCTGTGCCCCTTCCTGGAGAATACAGATCTGGCCACGGTGATACATGCTTCTCATTTCGATTTGTGCAATGCACTCTCATGGGGCTACCCTGGAAGACTGTTTGGAAACTTGAGGGGTTGCAAAATGCAGCCACCAGATAGTTGTCTGACGTGTGCTTTATGAACTATTGAAGAATAATCTTTTATCCACTACACTGGCTTCCAAGTTGCTCATTCTTGCCTAGAAGCCCTTAAATGGATTGGGATCAAGAAAGACCACCTCCATCTCTTGTGAGCATGCCTTAAATGTATGATCTTCATCAGAGGCCCTGTTGTATGTCTCACAATTAGGAGAAGCTAGGCTCATTGGTACCTGGGACAGGGCCTTTTTGGTTGCAGCACCCCTCCACACTGTGGAACTTCCTCTCTAGGAAGTTCAAGTTGGCCTGAACTTGCAAAACTTTCAGCAGGCTGTAAAAACTTTTTTTTTCTTTTGCCTTGCCTTTGATTCAAAACAATCTGCCCTCCAGTTCTGTTTTAATAAAGGTTTGGTCCTGTTTAAGCAGTGTGTTTTTAAAAAAAATTCCTGTGTTGTTGTTTTTGATTATTGTATATTGCCAGTTTGCGGGGGCAGGGGCGGTGTTCTTGTGAGCCAGAAGGCAATAAATAATCAATCAACTGCTTAGGGGCTTACATAAAAACGACATCAACTATCTCTTATTTCCCAAAAGCCACAGCACCGTCAGGATTTTGTGATTTTATTCCACCACCACAAGGGCTGAAATGTTTACAAGATAACTGAGTTATCATTGCCCATGTCCATTTATCTTAAATATTTTTTCACCCAACCGGCCCATCCTCTCCTCCCCATTTCCATTCCTGTTTTCACGTCGCATGTCATTTGCATTAGGATGTGATTTGTACTTAGATAGATAGCGGTTGAGCTTGCACAGTCTTTTGGAAAATTGAGGCCTGGCCCCGAACACACAGCTTCTGTTTTGCTTCGTGAGAGACAGCCAAGAGTATAATCAGAGCATGCATTTTGAATAACAAAAGATGCCAAGGAGACTGACTCACTGTTTCCAATTTAATTAGCTTGGATCAGGATGTGGGGCTCATAAACACATATTGGGAAGGGGGACTTTATATGACACAATTATTCACAGAGTCCGTGGGCCTCAGTTTTGCTTTGCCTTGTCTCAGACTTCCAATCTCCTAAGCATGATGTTTTGTCTGGCTGCAGCCAACCAATAACCTTTTCCTTAATGGTGTATCAGGTTTTGCTTCTGATGAGCTGCTAAAGATGAACAAATCAACCTATTCCCATGTCAGCTCTGCGTGCTTTCAGTCGTAAGTCTGCTCTGCCCCCTTTTTTCTTTTTAAAAGACACAGCATTTAAAATGTGTGTTTTAATTGCATGGAGCTTTCCCTTACGTATGCACTTTCCCTTAAAATATACATTTCATATGCATTTCCCGCCCTAAAAATAAGCACCTTTGAATGCATTTTCTGGGAGGAGAGTAGGATGAGGTTATTTCCTTAACCAAAACTATATCGCAAACTTTGGAGCAGTGCACAAAGTTAATTAAGAAGTGCATTCTGATTTGCAGATAAGTCTAGGGACTGCAAATTAGTTAGGTGAGCATTAAAATATGGACTAAACTAAATTCTCCTCCAAACCTTACACATTGCAATGCCAAGAATATTGCTCTTTGCCTGATCCAAAAATGGATATGGGCTGGCACTTTCTCTTTTCAACAATGCATAGCTGTCAACTTTTCCCTTTTCTTGCGAGGAATCCTATTTAGGATAAGGGAATTTCCCTTAAAAAAAGGGAAACATTGACAGCTATGCAACAATGTATTATTTACTTCCTTACTTACAGACTTCTAGTCTGCCTTTCACACACACCCCACAAGACACCTTACAGATAATTGTCATAAAAACTATAAATTCAACAATATGAGCAAAACAGTAAAAATAAATAAATAAATAACAGCATATCTTAAAACAGAACAAGCCCATTGGCACACAGAGAAATGAACAATAACACCCTTCTGGACTAAGGTCACGACTACACCATACATTTAAAGCACATTTAGAGTACATAGCTCCCCCAAAAGAATCCCAGGAAGTGTAAGTTTACCCCTCACACAGCTACAATTTCCATAACCCTTACCAAATTGCAGTTCCCAGAATCCTTTAGGGAAAGCAGGGGGAAATGAAATTTTTGAAATTGAAAAGTATGCAATTGTTGTTTTTTCCAGCGCCGTTAGAGATTGAAAGGCATTTTGTTACTTTAGTAACAAAGTATTATGTATAACTTGACCAGCCATTAAATTATTATGTTTGGTATTTTTAAAATACAATTAATTCAGTCAATAATTAAACATTGAATTTACTTTAAATTTTTTTTAAAAAAAAGTTTGTTTGTTTATACCCTGTCTTTTCCCCCAACAGGATTTATTTCTAGCTTTAATTAGAAATCCAAGTTAGTCATGACAATTAACTTCAGTGGGTCTACTCTGAGTAGGGTTAGCACTGAATACCACGCAATGTCTTCTACAGTCCTCTAGAGCAGGCATCCCCAAACTCGGCCCTCCAGCTGCTTTGGGACTACAACTCCCATCATCCCTGACCACTGGTCCGGTTAGCTAGGGATGATGGGAGTTGTAGTCCCAAAACAGCTGGAGGGCCGAGTTTGGGGGTGCCTGCTCTAGAGTGTCAAGCAGACATCAAGCACTCATTTCCACAAAAAGAGCCGTGAAAACAAGCCAAGATCCAATTAATACGACTTGAAATGTAATCAATCCATGTTGCAACTCATACTTCCCTGCTACTAAATTTGTATCTGACAAAGGACAAAGGAAGACAACTGAGCTTTGAGCAGTTCTTGCCCATGATGTAAATTATTGCCAAGAAGAAAGATCGGGAATGGGCTGCGTTGAGGATTATGTGGAAGGGCTGAGGGGTTTCAGCAAGGTGGGGAATGACTCAGTCAGTCCTCAGGACAGGGACTAAGGAAAGGAAGACGAAAAATTTGTCTGAAGGCAGGAAAGCAAACTGATGGCTTGTCTTTCATCACTTTATTTCCAGAAGTGCTCAGCTTATTTCTTCCTCTCGGTTGCTTTAATAAGCTGTTCCCCCAAAATGATAAAAAATAATATGAGGAGTGAAGAAAAATCAATTTGAAATTGCATGTTATCTGAATGAGGACATACTGAAGGTGTGTTAGAGCATAGATAACCAGAGATACTATATAGCTATAACCATAGCTATAGCTATAGATGAGATAGAGATAGAGATAGAGATAGAGATAGAGATAGAGATAGAGATAGAGATAGAGATAGAGATAGAGATAGAGATAGAGATAGAGATAGAGATAGAGATAGAGATACACTATAGATATATAAAAACTGTGAATCTGGTCCTCTTCTCAAGCAAGATCTGCTCCCTTTGGAACCTTTCCTGACCTCTGAGGCTGAAGAAGAACAAACTAAAGTAGTAACAAAAACACGATTGCCTGCCAAGGAAAAGGAGTTCCTGCTAAAGGGCTGAAACAATAAATCTGAATTCCCAGAGGGAGTCTGTCGTATTTCCTCCTGTTCTTTATCAAGCTCCCAAAAATAAGCAGGACTGGGCAGTGGCCATTCATATGGGGAAAGAGTTTTGTGCTTTACTGCCTTTGGAGAAGGAATGCCTGCAGCACACAGAACAAGCACTATGGAGCTGTTGGGAAGAGTCCTCCTCTCTGTGGCTTTGTTGACCCTCTGCTGTGTCGGAAATAATGGTATATTCCTCTTTGCTATTCTTTTCTGGCTTGCTTGCTCACTCAGAGCAGTTGGGGACAAGTTGAGGATCCTGGCTAGGTTTGCCTGCTATGCTGCTTTTTCTTGGGCTATACTAGAGAGTGCTTCATTGCCACACATGCATGGACTGACTGATTGCACGACTAGAGAAGGAAGGTAGAGGGTTATTTCTTATGGATCTCAGTGTATTCAGAGAATAATATCTCTTGCTGGTCAGCTCTTCTGGAGCTCTAGTATTTGAAAGTGAGCAGAAAAATCTGATTTATTTACCTATTGCATAGGGCCCTTAGGCATGGTCACTTAGCCTAATTCACCACAACTGGTAGCTCATTGAACACATCATACCTCCTGGAGATTAACCCCATCAGACCTTTTATTACAAGCAAAGAATAAAGCTGCATTCCTAAGCACACTTACAGTACTAGGAACTAAGCGCCTTTGAAGGTAGTAGAAATTGCTTCTGAATACACATGCAGATATTTGTACTGTTAAGAGCAGTAAGCATTGTTCAAAGGAGACTGAAACAGCTAGAGGAATAAACCTGGGAGGGGAGTGTTGCCTTATTGCAGTGTCGTTTTCTAATTTTGTTCTTTTTTAATTTTTAATTTTGAAGGGAAAGGGACATGGAGAATAAGAAATAAACACACAGATTAACACAGAGATATCATTGGGACTTTGCAGATCTAGGATTCCTTCTTATTTTAACTTTGGATTCTAATCATTGTATATCATTCAATCAGTTTTTGCAGTCTGTAGTACAGAATTGTTGTGTTTTTTACAGTATTCAATTTTAAAGCAAAACAAAGGCTGATAACCAGAGAACAACTGGAGCTGTTATTTGAAAAGACAGTAATTCCATTTGACGCTAGGAAATGTTGTTTTTGCAGAAAGTGCTGTTTTGTGCAGTTGTCTCCTTTAAAAAGATGCAAAGTCTATACCCTTTCACAGATATATTATAAATAGACCAGTTGATTGAATGGTTACTAACCATGTAGCCGAATGCCTGCTGCTAAGTAATCACAAGTATTGGATCAAAGTCTTTTCCTCGGCTTACTCATTAGAATGGAAATAAACAGAAGCTTGGTGTGGCATAACCCATGTTGTTGGGCAGGCTCGCTGCTGTTCAAAATGCTGACAAAGAGGTTGGCACCAAAGGTATCATCTTTGAAAGATCTGCTTTCAAACCCATGTCATGTCAGCATACACTCTGAAAGGAGGGGCTTGCATTTTCAAGCCCCTTCCCCTTTGCAAATACATAAAGGTAAAGGGACCCCGACCATTAGGTCCAGTCGTGACCGACTCTGGGGTTGCGGCACTCATCTCGCTTTATTGGCCGAGGGAGCCGGCGTACAGCTTCTGCATCATGTGGCCAGCATGACTAAGCTGCTTCTGGCGAACCAGAGCAGCGCACGGAAACGCCGTTTACCTTCCCACCAGAGCAGTACCTATTTATCTACTTGCATTGGCGTGCTTTCAAACTGCTAGGCGGGCAGGAGCTGGGACCGAACAACGGGAGCTCACCCCGTCATGGGGATTCGAACTGCCAACCTTCTGATTGGCAAGTCCTAGGCTCTGTGGTTTAACCCACAGCGCCACCCGCGTCCCTTGCAAATACATACCCCATCCCTAATTGTACATAAAGATATTTAAATTGTGTGGACAATGCCCCTAGCAATTAGTAACCATTGTCCTCAGTTCTTCTCTTCCTTGTTGGCATAAATTAGAGCAATATTAAAACTACTTTAGGAATAATCCAGTCCTTAAGACATGCTGCTAATAAGCAAAACCATTCACACAATTACCCTAATCCTATTTGTGTTGACCTAGTAGCATCTTCCATATTTTTCATTAATTAGAGATTAAAATGACCTGACCTACTTAGAGGTATTATCCAGCTCTTTGAAAGGCAGTATATATATAAAAATACACACATACACACATACTCCTCCTTTGAATATATTTTCCACAGCTTTGTCCAATCAAGGTTTTCAATTTATATGTCTTGAATGCCAAAGGATTTAGCTACTCTCTCTCTCTTTTCATTGCAGGCTGATGTAATGGGCTTCACCACATGGTTATTTTGGGTGTTATTCCATTTAAATGAATGCTATGACTGTTTAACAAAAATAAAAACCCACCCCATTGCTCTGTGTAATGGTCATCCCATTTCCCTTTATCTAGTTTCCATCCTACTTTGGCTTTTGGCCTTCTGATGCTTTGTGGGGTGTTTTTTTTTTTTTAAAAAATGTTATCCTTAGCTGGACTTCTCAGCCCAGTCATATTGAGAAAGGGCACACCTTGCTAAGAATGGGTGACCCAACTGCATCCCCACAAGTCATTGCTTTTGATAATCAGTAATAGCCATGTGTGGCACTGTGGGTTAAACCACAGAGCCTAGGACTTGCCGATCAGAAGGTCAGCGGTTCGAATCCCCGTGACGGGGTGAGCTCCCGTTGTTCAGTCCCAGCTCCTGCCACCTTAGCAGTTTGAAAGCACGTCAAAGTGCAAGTAGATAAATAGGTACCGCTCTGGCGGGAAGGTAAACGGCGTTTCCGTGTGCTGCTCTGGTTCACCAGAAGTGGCTTAGTCATGCTGGCCACATGACCCAGAAGCTGTACACCGGCTCCCTCGACCAATAAAGTGAGATGAGCGCCACAACCCCAGAGTCGGTCACGACTGGACCTAATGGTCAGGGGTCCCTTTACCTTTTAATAGCCATCTGTAACATTCTACTAGATGCTTTTTACAAGCATGGGCTTCTTTTACAAAGCTTCAGCAGTCTGTTATCTCTGCCATTTTATTCGAAGTAGCCTCATAGAAAATGTAGGAAGCTGCCTGATACCAAGTCCACACCCTCCAACGCGACGCAGGGAAAAACCAGGATGCCATCTTCTGGGGCTGCATTCCCAGGCAAGTCATGTGACCTGTATGAGATCGTGGCCCTGGGGAAAGTACTTTTCAGGGATGAGATTGCATCCTGAAATCACACAAGAGCACGGCGCCAAAAATGGCCATAATAATTTAAAATTCAGAATTAAAAACAGTTAAATTAGGTTACTGTCACAAGAATAGGCTGGGTCCTGAAAGCACACAACTCCAGTGTACAAGAATGAGGCTAAATCCCAGGTTAGAGCATCTGGTGAGTTTGGGGTTTTTTCCCCCTCAGCCTAAGTCTGTCTCTCCAGATATCACAAAAAGAGCACTCCACAGCTTATGAAATGGCTTTACCATAATCCTATGGGCTGGCCGAAGTGTGCTCACCTGAACATGCAGATATTTTATATGGAAACTACAAGTGATTCTTTCCTGAGGGGACTAGTTGCACGCAGAGAATGCTGTTCAGCCCTAGAGACCGTGGTGGAAGTGCCTCTTCTGCTCCTTCAACAAGGCTGCTCATCCCTGCTGCCCAAGAATTTCAGGCAGCTTATCTTTCTGCAAGTTAAATTAAGAAGAGAGAGCCCTGACCATCCATCAAAATAAACTTCAGTATAAGCCATAGGATTTCAATGGGGGTGGGGGAGAGAGAGTGATAATGTCAAGAGTTTGGATTCATTATGCATTTGGATTCAGGAGGGCAAAGCAAGGCAATGTCAGGAGCTGCCTCATACTCTTTGTTCACCTAGCTCAATACAGTCTGCTCTGGCATCAGCTCTCCAGGGTCTCAAGCATACATCTTCCCCTTCTTTGCTACTTGGTATTTTTCTGTGGAGGTATCAAAGACTGAACCTTGCACCTTTGGTTTGCAAAGCATATGCTCTGTCACCAATCTGTGGTCCTTCCTACCTCATTGACGTCCATCAGACATTACTTTGTTTCATCATTTAGCTATCTTCTACCAAAGGCTGCTCACATATAATCATCATATGGATGATTTGAAGTTCTAGGTGGGTATTTTCAGTGTCCTGTAACGTGCCATATTCCACATTTGTGTACATAGCTTTGGGGGACGGGACCTGGGTCATGGCTAAGTGGCAACACATCTGGCTTGCATTCAGAAGGTCCCAGACAGAACAAGATAGAACAGTAGATGAACTCTTGTAAGGCAGGTTCCTACGTTCCTTTGTTTACAAGGGAAGGACCATGGTAGAGCATCTGCCTTGCTGCCGTCTTCCCTGTGGTTCCCTGCAGGAGTGCTGAGGTTTCCCATTGCAGATTAGCAGCCAGAACCTTTGATGTAACCTGTAGGTATGTATTTCATAAAAGTGTACGAGCAGAGATGCCGCCTGACAGTAACATTCCCTTTCCCTGATCTAAGATATTTTGACATGTGATGCAGCTGTTCATACACACTCAGAACACTTTGTACATACATTGTTCATATATATATATATATATATATATGGTTTTTCAAATTAAAATTTTACTGTCACATGTCCAACTTACAACATAAATACAAGATTCCAAGGAATCTCCTGGGCTTCCCTCCTCCCCTTTGTGGGACTTATTATTAATCATTTCCTCCTGCATCTTTTATGATAATCCAAAATCTTTTACCTCTCCACTGTGTCCAAAACTCACCATTAAACTACAAGTGATATTCCAATCCTACTAACAATTTAAACTGTTTACAATGGTTTCTAAGATAAGTCATAATTTCCCCCCATTCCTTATTCAAATTTCTGTCTTCCTGATTTCTGATTCTTCTGGTCATTTTGGTCATTTTGGCCATTTTGGCATAATCCATCAACATGATCTGCCATTTTTCTCTGCTAGGGGTTTTATCTTCTTTCCATCTCTGGGCCAATAACATCCGCACAGCCGTGGTTGCTTACATAAATAGTCTTATCTGCTCCCTTGGGATTTCGGCATCTAGAATTCCTAAAAGGAAGGCTTCGGGGGGGGGGGTATTAAAGGAAAGGTTACTTTAAACATTTTTTTCAACTCATTATATATCATTTCCCAAAATTCTTTTTACTATCTTACATTTCCACCACATATGATAAAAGGTGCCTTCTTTTTCCTTACATTTCCAGCATACATTTGATCATGTTTTCTACTAATTTGCTAGGAGTTAAATACCAGTTAAATACATCATGTTCATAAAAAAAATTCTTTCAACATGTAACATGCTGTGAATTTTAAATCCCAATTCCATAACTTCTCCTATGCTGTTAGTTGGATATTATACCCAAAGTCTCTTGCCCAGTATAGTACATACGTTGTTCAAAGACTCATTTTAATGGCAGTCAGAGCATGAGCCCAGACAGGGGTGCCATCTGGGGAGCCGAGAGGCTGAGGACCCTCCCAAAAAATTCAAGGAGAGGGCTGAGCCCCCTCAATATTCCACGATGACTGTGCACATGCTGGGCATGCACAACATGCAACATGCTCACATCACTCACACACACTGCATGGCATGCTTGCATCACTCACGCAAGCCATGCAGCATGTGGACAACACATCAGCATGTCGCATGGCATACGTGGGTGATATCAGCATGTCACATGGCCCGGGCCCCCTCAATCATGGGGGCAAGCCATCACGCTTGAGCCCAAAGATCACCTCTTTGTCCAAGCAGCCACTAAACTTTAGATTCAAGTTTTCACTTTCTGGAGAAAACTGAGCATAAATAAGTCTGTAAACATGAGTGGGCAGCCATCTTGGGGAGGGGGGGGAATGCAGTTGGAACCACAGTAATAACTCCTGACATGCTACCTCAGTTCACACTAACTGTTCCTCATATGGAGAAAGGTTGCCTTATCTTCAAACATGTCTGTGTGATGGTGTGGAGGAATTCAGCAGAGAAGCTGTTAGGTAAAGGCAGCCCTATCATTTCTACTAACTGACACATTCTGAAACCATTTGCCAATCAAAACACAGCCATCCTTTGAAATTCTCACTTCTCCAAATTTTCTACAAAAATGCATGATATAGGGCAACGTGTGCACAGAAATGTATATATTAGTGCAAACAACATGCAAAAATATGTTATATTTGCTTTGCTAAAATGTGTGCATGAGGCAAAAGTGCATTGAAAACATGTATATTAGGAGACGTTTGCACTAAAATGCGGTTGGAATTTCATGAGGATCTTTGGGGGGGGGGGAGTAAATGCCACAAACTGATGTAGAAATGTGCAGAACCTAGCTAAAGAGTGGGTTGGTGGGGGAAATGAAGAAGAACCAAAATGGACAGATTTGCACATGTAAGAGAAGTCAGTGGATGGAGTGGGGGAACAGCTCTTCTGTTGTGTAGCAAACGATGGGCGGTGTTCTTTTTGCATTATTCGGTCATATCTCGGTGTGTTGCTAGCTTGACCTTGCAGCTGCGGCTGTAATGCTCATATTTTTAGCATATCCTGTTATCTTCCACACACTCCCTGCAGCCACACCCTCACCACACTTCTCCCCCTGACACATTCCTGGAAGTGACTGCATTGGGATCAGGGAACAGAGACGGACTCCCACACGAAGCTTTCCGTGGGAATGTTGCTAGTCACTTCCACCAGGGATGGCAAATCCCTGCTGAATCCAGCCCAAGAGAGCCTTTCCTCTCAATGCTTGAAAAGATGAAGCTGTTGCAGCTAAAGGGATAGCAGAAAAGCACAGGCTGGGGGAGGAATAAGCAGCTGACTGCTAAATAGAGGAGGCCATGAGAGGATGGACAATCTTTCTATCACTGTAACAAATAAGGGGAACAAATGAGGGGAAGGGCCATAGCTCAGTGGATAGAGCATCTGCCTTGCAAGTGGAAGGTCCAAAGTTCAATCCCTGGTATCTCCAGGTAGGGCTGGGGAAACCCCTATCTAAAACCCTGAATAGCTGCATCCAGTCAGTGTAGACAATACTGAGCTAAAGGACCAATGGTCTGACTCAGAATAAGACAGCTTCTTATATTCCTATGACAGCCTTCCCCAACATGAGCCTTCTACATACATACATACATACATACATACATACATACAGTCCAGCAACATCTGGGGGAACCACCCTTGAATTAAAGCAGGCATGAGGAGCCCTGGTCATCCCTGGTCATTGGCCATGCTTGCTGGGGCTGATGGGAGTTGCAGCTCAGCAACATGTGGAAGACCACAGGTTCCTCTCACCTGGATTAAAGGATTAGTCCCATCCCTAAGCAAAATAGCTGACTTGTTGGTAACCGCTCTGTGAATGCTCCTAGACAAACATTCATTGTTGACTCTGCCGCTCATGTGTGCAATTGTTCCTGGGGGGGGGGGGGGGTTGCAGCATCCACACATTTGCTGACAGCAAAATGCCAACTCTATTCCTCCCCAGACCATTCCAGATCTACCCTTTCCAGGGAAAACCTCTCTCTCTCTCTCTCTCTCTCTCTCTCTCTCTCTCTCTCTCTGTGTGTGTGTGTGTGTGTGTGTGTGTTGCCAACCACCCATTTACAATATGAAGCCCCCCTTGGAAGCCCCCTTCCCTCATCCTTGTTCTTTGTCATCAGCTTGCTCCTCATCATCCTTGCTCTTCATCATGGATGGAGAGCTTTATTTGGAGCTCTTGAGTGGACCAGAGGAGTAAAGTTCTCCCTCTGGTTCACTCTGAGGCACCTAGTCCAACTGGCACCACTGGGAGAGTAAATGGCTATCTTTCACTTTCTTACTACTGTTATTATTTTTTAAATCTGCATACCGTCCTTCATCTGCAGATCTCATTGCACAGGATGTGTCCTGGCTGAAGTGGGGACCACGTTTTTGAAAGACCCACCCATTTCTTCACTATCTATAGGAAAGGGCTACTGACATAAATAGTAAGCCTGATAAGATAGGGAAACAGGGCAGAAAGCTTCAGGTAGAGATATCAGAGAATTATGCAAAAGAAAAAGACATTGCTTTAGTCTGTGTGTTCACATCTGCAGTTTACATTTATAGTTAGAAATGGAAATCAGTCAAGTGGCTATGATTGATATTCATTGATATAATTGTTTTAAGTTCATACATAATTAACTATGGGGGTTTTTCTGCATTGATGTTCCCTTTACATTGAAATTAATGTAAGTTATAGAAGTTATATAAATACTTAATTTATGTAATTTACATTACATAGTGGACAGTGAGATGAATAATGCAATATTGGAAGAAACTGAACTGCAGCAGACCAGAAACAGCACCAATTGTGATGAATACAGGTTGGAACAGAAATTGCTGCCTTCTTCCATCTCTAGCTCTAGGCTGCAATCCTGTCTACATTTACCAGGGAGCAACCCCCATCTTACTGAGTGTGACTTTATCCAGAGTAAACATACACAGGATTGCCCTACACATCATTTAAGAGTAAATAAGCTATTAAAATGTGAACTTAAAAATTGCCCCTCAACAAATCAGGGGCCTTAACAATAAACAAAGTCTCTGAAATGACACGCTCTTGAAGGGAGAGGTTCACAACTAAAGTTGCTTAAAATCCTATAAACTTCAGCTTCTTCTATAGATGCAAACCAGCCTTTTCATCCATTCATGAAGTAATAAGATGGTTCGAATGTCACATAATTTTCTCTGCCTATGTGATTTCCCCAAACATCTCCTCCTGTGCTGCTATATATTTTCTGCAATAAGGATTGCAATTTACATTGCACATTTGCACTGAAAAATTCAGACCTGTCATCACTGGCAATGGCTTTTTTCTGTGTCTGGGTTTGCTACTATAATTTGCTTTTCACACTGTAATAACTGCCGTATAATTAAGCTTTTCATAGTGGATTGACCCCTTGCACAGCAAAGTCAATGTGTTGAGAACAGGGGCACTTAAGTCTATTTACTGGAAAGAAATTATACGAAGCCCAGCTCTCCATATATTTAGCCTAGCTTCTTTTGGCTATGCAGCCATGCTATCGACTTCTGCTTATAGGTGCAAGTCCAGGAAAAAGCTTCCACTTAAAGGCACCAGCCAATTCCTGTTCCTGCTTTGGAGAAGAAAAAGAGAGAGAGTACATTTTTCATAAACAGGAAGCAAACTGTTCTTTCTGCAAACTGGTCTTTTCCTAAAATTACAAACCTGGTATCTCCTACTGTAGCTGTGAAATCATCATAATTTCAGTAAGGAATATCAGCAAAACACAACTGCCCACATTTTAACGAAAGGACAAAGTTGTAAAAATTTTTCCCCCAAATGAATGTGATAGGAATTTTATGGTCTTAGATATATGGTAATGTTCATAAGTGTACCAACCAAGCACGTACATAGATCAGCACAGGAAGACCAACCTGGAACCATTTTGATTCCTAAACTGAGGCAATGTTTCTCTGCAAGGTCAAAGTGGGAAACCTCCCCATTGTCTTTTCCTTCACAAATCCTGTCTTAAGGGTATGTCTGTGTTTGAATAGGGTGTGAGCCTGTGACCTGGCCCAGGTATTTATCATTACAAAAGACTGGCCAGGCTGCCCAGGAAATCCAATCAAGTAACCTGCCAGACAGGAGATAAACAAGGACAGGAGAAAAACAACATTCAAATTTCTGTTTAGACCGCCTTTTCTGTGATGTAGGTGTGATGTATCTGAGGGGTGGTCTTAGGTTACACCCCTTCTGTGATGTATGTATGATGTTTCTGGGGGTGGTCTTGATCTATAGGGTGGCAATTTCAAAAGTCTTTATAAGGCTTTGCACGCCATTTTTCTGGGTCCTCCTCCTCTCCTGCGGGTGAGGGGAGCACCCTGTTGCAACAGATCAATAAAGATCAAGCTTACTAGCTGCTTTGCTTCTCAATATTCTCTGGTTGGCCTCTGTTATTTTCTTCTACCAATAGGGAACCTATGTAAGGACTCTATATGGGCTCTTGGATACCCCATAAGGGAAAAAGGGCAATTTTTGTTTACAACATGAACAAGCTGTCCTGAACACATTCTAGTACTGGTAGATAATAGGGAAATGCACCCAAATGGTTATTGGAATGGTAGCGCCTTATACCATTAAATAAGTGATGAGCTATAACAGAAAAGGTTAATCAATAAACCATCAAAGGAAAGCATTACCAACTGTTCAAACAGCTGCTCAGCAGAATGACTTCTGCTTTCATGGCATTGCCTCTGAGTGCTAATTCTTCATTTGACAGAGATTGTTGAGAACAATGATTAACACTCATACTTATATGTGTGTTTGTTTAAATCTTCAGGAGACATGAATACAACAACCAGCAAGGCCCAAACAACTCCTGGTAAGCAACAACCCTTTATTGTCTTATTTTTAACCATCTCTTGAGAACATGCCCATACATTAGAGTGGCTTTGTTCCAGAAAAAGAAACTTCTTCCTTGTTGCTGTTTATCAGCAAAGCACATCATGGGTCCTTGCTGATTCGGGGCCGAACTATGATGGTGCATGAGAGCCAGTGCAGTCAGCTTAGTGGTTACAGTGTCAGGCTAAGATCAGAAAGATCTGGTTTAAATCGCTTCTCGTGCCCAGGGTGAGTATTCACTATCTCTTCCCAACCTACTTCACAGAGCTGTTGTGGGGATAAAAGAGTGAGGAGAGAACCATATATACATCACCTTAAGCAGGGTATAATGTAAATAGCAGGAGTAATACTAATAGTAAATATGTAATGCCTTGCCTCCTCTGTCATTCCCAAGGATTGTCAGAACTCCAGGGGGTCGCTAACTTTCAGAAACCCTTATTCTTGCAATCTGGGGTGCTCATATCATCATTGATCCTGTCTGTTAGTTTGTTTTATTTCTCCAGGTATTCCTTTTACGCTCCCACAACCTTCCTTTAGCATAGGTCCCCTGCCTTATGAAATCCCTTCTCAACAATTATTATTAAGATGGCTGTTTAGTGTAACATTAATCTGAACTGCAAGATAAATCACCACAATGAATGCTTAATGTTATTTGTACAGGATCAACCACAACTATCTCAGCAACTACAGGTAAGCTATATAATTGTATATAATCGTCTGGAAGTTTAAAGTCACTGCATATCATTTATACTAGTTCATGTAAACAATCATTTTTAGCTTACTTCAGTGTCCATTGAAGGGTCCACTCGATTGGGTTAAACGCCTTTGCATTTGGTTTCCATTGCATTCATTTGCAAGGACTTTGCTTCAAGGTTTCCATTTCAGATCGAAATGGATATATATATATATATATATATATATATATATATATATGGAGAAGTTGGAGATTAGTGTTATAGTACATGTAAAAGGGAGGCTCCTTACTGTGGAGGTGAGAGGAATCCAATGGAAGAGGAGATATAATATTCAAAAGTGAAGCATGATATGGCAATGGAGTCTGCTCCATTAGAGCAAATGGGTACTGCCCCACTAACCTTGATTCCACGAAGCCCACTTGTCTGCCTTCTGACTTGCAACCAGTCCTTATCTCCAGATAAGGTCCAGGCAGAAGGTACTATTTGTAGATCTCTGGGTTATTTGTAGCTAATCACCAATAACTTCTGACTCCCAGTGGTTCAAAAATAGCACCAGCCTTTCCCCCCGAATTAGGCTTCTAATTTGTGGGGTGGGGGACTAGGATTTTTTTGTGAAAGAACTATGACCTCATTTCTGGTACTGAAGACAAAGTCTTGGGCCGAGAGATGCTTTGTTCTTTCATTCTAAGTGTGTATATGCCCTTCTTACATTTTGATACAGCTGGTATTTGGGTTTGTGGGTGGGAATCTGATCTTATAGGTTGGCAGTTCACCCAACCCTACTTTAGATAATGATCAAGAATCCAGAAGTGAATTTTGAAGCACGCACTCACACCCACCATTCATATTTTCATAATAAAGCTGATACCAATTTGCAGTTAACTAGGAAATCTTAGGGAACACTTTCTCTCAAATAGATCTGTCCTGTCACTAAGGTCTTCCTGGGGCTATTTTTCCAAATTTTAAAAAACCAGGTTCTCTACTTAAATCATGATTTGTGTGCAGGAGTAGCTTGTTCCTCAAGTATCATGATATGAAGACCTTTACTTCTCAAATAAAGTACAGCGAAATTGAAGGGTATTGTAACTTCAGAGGCCAATAAAAATTGTGAAATGCCTGGCTGAGCTCAGGAAGAGAATAGATTTTATTTTATTTTTTAAAAGGCATATTAAAGCATCTCCTAATACAAGCACAAAAGGGACAGGCAATGCTGCGAGATGGAACATTTGGCATGGTATATTTGCAATATGCTTTCAGGTAACTTTTATTTGAAATGCGGCATATATTGCCATGAGATATTATCATGTTCCAAAAGACCATTGGTCAACATATCTGAACCTTCTCCTTCCCCTCAAGCAGACTTGGTTGTTTTTAATAATAAAATTCATTTTGCTTTACCTTACCCTTCTCATAGCAAGCCAAGAAACCTCTTCCTCTTCCACGACCACAAGCAAAGCTGAAACTGCAGGTAATTTCTTCAACATTTGAATTATTTTTTTGCATGTGATTTTCTTCTTCTAGCTTCTGCTCTTTGATTAATCCATATCAGATGCTTTCCGCATGGGGTGCTGCACATAAAACCATGTTTGGCTGTGAAAGTGAGTTACAGTGAAGTTTGAAGAACACATTCTATATCTTGGCCACATCTGCACCATACATTTAAAGCACTGCTATACCACTTTAACAGTTCCAAAGAATTATGGGAGCTGTAGCTCGTTAAGGGTGCTAAGACCCCTCCTGCCCTACCAGAGGTACCATTTCCAGTTGCCTGGGAAGCAGGATTGATTGTTAAACCACTCTGGAAACTGTACACCTATGAAGAGAATAGGGTTTCCTAATGACTCTCATCATCTTTAGCAAACAGCAGCTTCCAGGATCCTTTGGGGGAAATCATGACTGTTTAAAGTAGTATAATACTGCTTCAAATGTAGGGTGTGGATGTGGACTTAGATTATGATTTATTATTATTATTATTATTATTATTATTATTATTATTATTACTGCTGCTGTTGACCTACAACTCCCATCATTCCCATCCATGCTGGTTACAATGGTCAGGGTTGATGTGGGTTGTAGTTCAACAACATCTGTGGAGGGACCCAAGCTTAGACAGTTGTCAGGCTTTGGGGACTCGGCCCCCCCCATTGGCCGTAGATAAGCAGGACAAAGCAAAAAGAGTCTCTTACCATTTAAAGAGGCTTTAATGATCACAGCAAAAAAACCAACACAGCCATTCTCAGAATGAAGGTGTTCCAATTAAGGTTTATACCCACTTCCCCCCTTGTCACTTCCGCTTCTTGCAACCTGATCTCACAACCACTGTGCTTTTTTTGCTCTCCTTGGCCTTGGAGTGATAGGCTGCACACTTTCCAGCGAAAGAGTCTCTTAGCTCACTCTCTTCCTGTTCTTCTTCACTTTGCTGATCAACACCCCCCCCCCCCCGTTCTTCCCAACTTTTGTCTTCAGAACTATGCCCCTCTGCAAACCACTGTTCCAAATCTGTACTGTTCCATTGCTCCTGGGCAACTTCAGGATCCTGGTCAGGAGCAGGGGGAGGGGGAGGTTCCCACGATTCCTCATCAGAGCTGTACTCCTCAGCCTGGTCTCTGACAACAGTATTGTAGGCAGTACTGTGCATGAGAGGCCTGTGGTCTGACTTGGAATAAGCTCGCTTCCTGAACTAAGCAGATCCGGAGCCGTCTGAGAAACCTACCTGAGAAAACCCAGTGCATTATGGTTGAAAGGTAGGATATAATTGAGGTGATGTATTTATTTACTAGTGTAAAACATGTTCATCCTGACTTTCGATATCAGGGTGGTGCAGAGCATTAAACGAAAACAAACGAAACAACAGCAAACCAGCTAGAACTTGCACAGTTAAGGTTGAAATCCTATGCACACTTACCTGGGAATAAGTCCCGCTGAGTTTATGGGATTGCACTGTAAATCAGTAAAATCTATTAAAATGTTTCAGTTTAATATCTAAATGATGGTGGGGTTGGTACTAGGTGAAGCCCTTTGGGGAGGCCATTCGGTAACTGGGCTACCACTACTAATCAAGCCCTCTTCTTTTTAGATGATCTTCATACCTTTGATGGGAATATTTGGCTCAACCCTATCATTTTAGTTGACTTTCCCAGTACAGTGGTGCCCCGCAAGACGAACGCCTCGCAAGACGGAAAACCCGCTAGACGAAAGGGTTTTCCGTTTTGGAGGCGCTTCGCAAAACGAATTTATCTATGGGCTTGCTTTGCAAGACGAAAATGTATTGCGAGTTCCTGCGGGGTTTTTTCCCTTTCCCCCCCTTTTCCTAAGCCCTAAGCCACTTATCAGCTGATCCGCTAAAAGCCGCTAAACCGCTAATAGCGCTAATCCGCTAAGCTGTCAATGGGCTTGCTTCGCAAGACGAAAAAACCGCTAGACGAAGAGCCTCACGGAACGGATTAATTTCGTCTTGCGAGGCACCACTGTATCTTCTTCCATTCTGAGTCTTAGACACTTAACACTGCTAGCATAAGAAGGGAATGGAGCTGCATACACACCCACCCACCCCAGTTTAAAGGGAAAGCATGCACTGGCATCCGGAACAGTGTGGCAGTAAAAAAGCAAATCATGTTTGGAATGATTTCCTCAGAGTGCTTTACTCTTCTTGAAGTGATTAATTCTGTGCCACTGTCTACGAGTGAGGCTGTGTTTTCCCTTTGAAGAGCTGCACTCTGATGAAGGTGAACACTTTTTTCATTTTCGAAAACGCTTTAGCGGCATTTGCTAATTCATTTTTTGCAACTCCTCTGCAACGTAAGTGGGTAATAATATCATCATTCCTGCTTTATAGAGAAGCCCAGAGCTATTGCCAGAGTCAGCGACAGAAAAGGAGGGCAAAAATGGAAGCTGTAGATGGAGGTAGCTTTCTCAGTAGCTCTGACTTCAAAGCTGCTCTACTGTTTATGTGGGTATTTAAAACAACAATTAATTTTTTAATCATGGGGGTGGGGGAATGCTATGAATCAATGAACACCCATGTAATATGGGCACAATTTACTGCACTTCCATGTTCCCCCCCTCAAATTAAAATCCCCATATGCTTTCTAGAACATGTAAACAGTGATTTCATCATGTGGAGTTGAAATCTGTGCAAAGCTTTAATAGAAATGGAGATTTAGGAAAGCAGCATTTTCCATTCCATTCTGTAATTGCCACATGCAGCACTGCTCCCATTCTGCAGCAGTTCCATCTTCTGCCCAAAACTATGCTATTCATGTCAACTTAAGAGAAGAAGTCCCTGAGAAGCACCCTGAAACAGAAATAAAGCACGTCATCGACAAGGAGTGGGTGAAGTTGGTCCACTGTGGCAAAATTACATAACTTATGTGAATTACACTGGGTGGCATTCAGCTAAGTTTTACGCAGGGAAGACCTATTGAAATGAATGAACATGACTGATGAAATAATGAACATGAATGTGTGAACACCGTCAATTTTCACTCCCAGTTTTCATGTGAATTTTCTGACATCCCTACAGGGCAACAAAAATTAGACCTGAATCTCTGGTTCTTTCTCTTTGGACAATATTTCTGACAAGGATATATATGTAGTCTCAGGTATAGCCACAGGAAGTGAATAATCACACATCTGGATCAACAGGAGTGTCATTTACATATGCAGACAATGGCTTGAGCTGCACCAGGAACATGGAAAGTAAACAGCATGGAATGCTGGGAGTTCTGTTGTCTTTTCATAAGCAGTGTTAGCAATAAACCATAAGTGGGTCACAGATCGGCTATGTTTATTTGGCAGAGGAAGAGTAACAGAAAAAAAATGTGTGTTCTTTGTTTCAGGTAATACGACAACTACTGCGAATTCTTCAGCAATAGCCCGACCAACACAGGCCTCTGCACATGGGTCACTATCAACACCCAACAACACAGCAAGCAGTAGGTATTGTGTTTCTCTGGCTCACTGGTGAATTCATTGTAAGCCATACCTGAGGGTGAGAAAGGGCCACCATGGCTGTGAAGCAGGGCATTGGTTTGTGGCGAAGGTCTTGACTCAGTGATGGAGCACATACATTGGACGCTAAAACCTCCCAGGTTCAATCCCCAGAATTTGCAAGAGACTCCTATGTGAAATCTTGGAAATCTGCTACCAATAGACCATAAAAGGTAAAGGTAAAGGCTTTATTGGCCAAGGGAGCTGGCGTACAGCTTCTGGGTCATGTGGCCAGCATGACTAAGCCACTTCTGGCAAAACCAGAGCAGCGCACGGAAACACCGTTTACCTTCCCACAGGAGCAGTACCTATTTATCTACTTGCACTTTTGATGTGCTTTCGAACTGCTAGGTTGGCAGGAGCAGGGACCGAGCAACAGCAGCTCACCCCGTCACGGGGATTCGAACCGTTAACCTTCTGATCGGCAAGCCCTAGGTTCTGTGGTTTAACCCACAGCGCCACCCGCGCCCCACCAATAGACCATACTGAGCTAGATTAACCAATGATCTAACTTGGTACAAGGCAGTTTTCGATGTGTGACCCAGCTTCTTACCCCTGTGTTGATGAACATGGGAGTGAAGAGTACTGGCGTAAGAGTGTTGGCTAGTCTTCATGCAGCCACAGCTGAAATAAAGGCTATGTACATGCAGGGCCTGGAATCTGTAGATCCACACCAAAGTCTGCCCACCCCTGCAGTAAACCAGCATATTAATTGATGATGCTATCATTCTACAATATTTCCAGAGGGGTAGCTATGGTAATCTGCTGCAGCAGGAACAACAAAGAGGTCTGTGGCACATTAGCAATAAATCTGTTAGATCCTTAACACACTGCAATACTCTTTTTCATGGTAGACAGAAAAATGATGATGACAGACAGACAGTGTTGTATCTGCTCGCAAACTGCTCTCTGCAATGTCTCCACTGAACACATCTTGAGGAATAAGGTCATAGACCTGCATATGTAATTTTACAATCTATTGATACTTCATATATTTCAAAATAAATAGAGGAGAAGGAGAAATACTGGACTGGATATTACTTTTGTAGGGCAGTTAGTGGCATAATTCATATGAAGAAATGTTGTGGAACCCCTCTGTCCCCTAGATTTTGGAGAAAGGTAAAATGGCAAGGGATCCAATTTCAAATCTCCACTGTCTCTTCTGTTTTTGGCCCTCAGTCTTGGGGATCAAGTGATAATAAAACCCAATTTTCTTGCACATGGTGCATCAGGCTAGATGAAGACATTTTATTTGGCTTCTGAGCAGTTCTTTTGGGTCCACAGCTCAACTTTCAACACCTAAGCCTCTCTGAATATGAAAGCCCCCTAAGGAAGGGGAAAGTCTGACCCTTCGGTTCTTTGCAGAAGGTCATGCTAGTTGACTCTCGCTTAACTCAAGCATGGCTACCATCAGCCTTCTGCATAAGGGTGTCTTATGGGGAAACTGTGGCTCTCCTGATTTTGTTGGACTCCATCAGCCCCAGTCAACATAGCCAAATGTTCAGGGCTGAAGGGAGCAAGGCCAGCCCACTCATGAGGTAAGGTGAGGTGACTGCCTCAGGCGGCAGCATCCACCAGTGCAGCAAATCCTGATGTTGATTTTTCTTCCCCTCTTGTTCCTGATGTAAATATTCCCTCACCCCCTTCTTCCCTGGTGGGGAGGGGGTGCCATTTTAGGGATTGCCTCAGGTGCCAAAATGTCTTGGGCCTGCCTTTGATGGGAGATGTAGCCCAACCAAATCTGGAGGGCCACAGGTTCCCCATCCTGGCTTTAGTATGTGAATGTGTCCATTATTATGGAATACTGTAGACATTTTTTAAAAATGTACCCATAAATAATTGCACACAAAGGCATCTCAATTAACCATAGTCTTTGGATGCACATCTTTTATTTTATACTTACCTACAGCACTAAAATACTGAACTGTCTGTCTCTGCTGTTACTGCACCAAATGAAGATTTGCTGATGTGGAGCTGATGCTGTAGGCTATGAAGAAGCTTTAGCTTTTGTTTTGCTTTTGCCGTTCCACTTTATGGCAGAAGTCCTAATGGATAGAAACAAAACGAAACGAAAAGCCCACAAATGTGACTCTTTTCCTTTTAGGTCATGGTGAAGTTCCTCACTTGAGGGTATCCATAGAACACAACCACCTATAATTAACCTGTACTGAAAGCTAAAGCTTGTGGCATGTAGGGAAAAGTTAATAAGCAAAGGCAGGCCTGTCTCTACAGCTTAGTTCATGGTAGTGCCCTGAATGAATACTGGAAGTTGACTACTTCCTTGCCCATAATAGACCAACCTAGAACAATACCATTGGTGATGGTTTTTACGATCAGCTTCAAAGCTGAGCTACTCCACCCATTCCAAGTGACTTCCTCAAGGGGTTTCGAGAAGAGGACAATGGCAGACGAGGCCTGCCATGCCCATGAACTGCTTGTGAGCTTCCCACTAGCATCTGGTTGGCCACTGTAGAAAAAGGATGCTAGATAGGAATTTGGTCTAATCCAGCAGACCTTTTCCTGGGTTCTTCACATTTATTTTGTGCTAACATTGTGGAAAATAGCTGTAGAAAAGACCTGGAAGTGATGCAGCATTTGGATTAGGAGAGGCATAAAAGCTGTTGCTCACAGAACTACACACTTTCCAGCAGCCATAAAAAAGATAGGTCTCGGGATTCTTTGGCGAAAGCCATGTGTTTTACACGTACGGTGTATATGCAGCCTCAGTCAGCAATGTGCAAGTGTTGGGCAGCTGCTGACTATTCACCCTTTCTGGCATCAGCAAACCACCCCCACCCCACAGATCAGCTCGCAGCAGTCAGTGGTTTCTTCTTTTAAAAAGATAACTGTGTCACTACTAGTCGGGATGAACAGAACAGTCTATTTCTGGCCAGTGTGGTGTAGTGGTTAAGAGCGATAGACTTGTAATCTGGTGAACCGGGTTCGTGTCTCCGCTCCTCCACATGCAGCTGCTTGGTGACCTTCGGCTAGTCACACTTCTCTGCAGTCTCTCAGCCCCACTCACCTCACAGAGTGTTTGTTGTCAGGGAGGAAAGGAAAGGAGAATGTTAGCCGCTTTGAGACTCCTTCGGGTAGTCATAAAGCAGGCTATCAAATCCAAACTCTTCTTCTACTACTACTCTTCTTTAAGTTTCAGGTGAGTTCATTCGTAAGACCTACTTCATACCAATCTGTGACTCTTCTAAAAATGTACCAAAGCCATTTTTAAGATATGTATCAATGCCTTTTATCTCAATATATACCTTACCATATGCATTTTATCCTAAAACACTTTTTAAAAATGAATTTGATACTTTTCATTGTCTGGAACAGCATTGTGACATTCGGAGAAGTGCAGAATCTGAAGAATAGTTGCATTCTTATCAGTGTATTAATCCAGATGAGGTGAATTAGGCCACTGTGCCCCATGACTGTAAGATGAAGGGCGGGATAAAAGTGTACCAACTAAATAATTAAACGGGCATCAAAGGAAATCCTCCTCCTTCCCTATCTGCCTGCCCCCAATAGCTTGAGCACTCCCTCAGGTAATAAAAGTTACTGATATTCTCAAGAGGGATTGGCAGATTTTGCTGTGGGAAGATGTGCTTTGCAGCATAACTAAGTCTCTCCTCTGAAAATCAGAATTTCAAACCAAGGCATTCCTGGCCCTTTTTTCTTTAATATAACTTTATATTCTAGGCTTTATATTTTCTAGGTTGGTCCTGCCAACCTAGCAGTTCGAAAGCACGTCAAAGTGCAAGTAGATAAATAGGTACCGCTCCGGCAGGAAGGTAAACGGCGTTTATGTGCGCTGCTCTGGTTCACCAGAAGCAGCTTAGTCATGCTGGCCACATGACCCGGAAGCTGTACGCCAGCTCCCTTGGCCAATAAAGTGAGATGAGCGCCACAACCCCAGAGTTGGTCACGACTGGAGCTAATGGTCAGGGGTACCTTTACCTTTACCTTTATCTGTGGAATGACATTCTTCAGGTATTCAGACATTGCAGTGCTTAGAACAAAACACCCCAAAGATAATCCCACCCTCTGTACACCCAGCTGATCTCTGTATTCTGCAGAAGAGGGCATCATGCAACTAGCATTTCATTGTGAGGTCCATTGTCAAGTGCCAGAACCAGGCCTTTATTGTGACGGCGCCTACTCTTTGAAATTCACACCATCAGATAACCTCCATCCCTATTGTCTGTCTGGGAACTTGTTGAAAATCTTCCTCTTTTAACATGATTTTTTCAAATCATTCATTGTTTATTTAATTGATTTTCAAATTGTTGTTTAAATTGGTTTTTTTTTTCTAAATTGCTTTTACATGTAATTGTTTCATGAATGTTTTTATTGTATTGTACATCGTCTCAAGAAGCCTCTTGGGAAGTGATTCATAAATGAAATAAATAACTATTAATAATAATAATAATAATAATAATAATAGGCACAGTTTTAAAGAAAAAGATGCAGGGACCTAAGGATGTTGAGACAACAGCTCTGCAGGATTACTCTGGTTTTCCCCACACTTGCATACTGATTATTCCTTTGACAAATATGTTTTGAGAACAGCAGTTAACACACTGTCATTTATCTTATCAAAATATCAGCAGGGACAGCTGAATCACCAGCACTGAGCTCTGTGACTTCATCTCACTTGACTCTAACAACTCCTGGTAAGACATCCCCTTTATAATCTAATTCATAATCAACTGTTGACAACTGGCCCATTAAACAATTATATGACTGTATTATAGCAGCGGTTTTGCTTCTGTGCTGCGATGTTGAGTAAAGCTTCAGTTTCCTTGCAGTAGATGCAGGCAGAGGTTTTTTTGTGGTTGATTTTTCCCTGTAGCTTCTGGTTGTCGGGTAAACTTGATGAAAGGCTTGCAGGGGATGGGTCCAAGGAAAAGCATCTCCCAGCATGCTCCAGGGAGCAAACAGAATAACCTTTCAGGGGATGCTGTCCCTTTGGTCGGTTTTAGGGCATCCATGTGCCTTCCTTTGCAGAGGTGAGTGCTCTGCTTGAAAAGCTATCCAGTCCCAAGCCTGGTTTAAATTGCTCACCAGCAGTTGTCATCAGGACAGGGGACTAAATAGGCACCCAGATCACTACCCTCCCTGCTGTGATGAGATGTAGTGCATTAAAAAAAAAAAGACTATTTCTAACTTTGCATCCATAAAATAAAGCAGCATGTGCACAATTTATGAAAAGCTGTGCTTTTTTATGGGTAATGCATTTTCTGATTCCCACCCCACCCCCAATGCATAAGCATCCATACTGGTTGACAGACCTAAACTATATATAGACCAATGCTCTACCTTGGTATAAGGCAAGTTTCTTCTGTTCATATGTCATCTTGCAGCAGCCCTTGGGAAGGCTACACCTTTTGTCCTGGCATGTTGCTACAAAGCATGATGAGGCAGGGAAGAGATAGGGTTATCTCCCCTCTTCCCCTCTCCCAATGTGCCATGACTACTCCCACCAGCCAGATAAGTAGAGGAAAATGTTCTACAGATGGGAGCTGGTGGGGAAGTTGTTTTAGGAAGGCGGTTGTGGCGTTTGCCCTCCTAGCTGTGTGACATCATACTGGGTTCATAAGGAAAGGGTTAACTAATTGTAAAACGACTAACCAATGGGAACCCAAGGGGCAGAGTTAACTGTGTATAAGGTTTAAGCACAGAGGGGTTTTTTTTTGGAGGAGTTAGAGTTAGGGTGGTTGAGAAGACAGTCTGGAGTTAGAAGAGACAGAGAAGATAAGTCTGTGGGTTGGGCTAGTCTGGTGTGAGAGAGGGAGAGAATTTGTTAAGAGGAGTCAGTCAAACAGTTGAGATAATCAGTCAGAAGGTATTAGGAAGGTATAGGCCAGTAAAGAAACTAAGGTTAAGATACTGACAGGAATATTATCTGAGAAACCATAAACTTGTTGATGTTTGTACAATAAACTTGGTGGGTTTTTCTGGTTCACTTTTAACAACTGTCTGGACTCAGTGTTCTACCAGAGAGTAACTGGTTGGTTGCAGCAGGGAAGTGAGCACAGTGGTGGCACAGGGATCAATAGACTTAAACATCTGGGGACCCTGTGTGATCGTCACAGTGGTGGACTGGCAAAGAGTGGACTCACCTCCACCCTGCCTCTCCAGATCTACTTCCACACTATCTCACCAGATCTCTCAATGTCTTATGAAAAGTCTGGTATGGGCACTCAGAAAGAGAGAGGGAGAACTGCCTTTGTTTCTGACTGAAAGCAGTGCTTCCTACCTAGACAAGAGTCTAAACCTTAGGGTGGTGTTTGTGTTTAACATGAGATTTCCTTCCTTACAGATCAACATAACAAGACAACAACAACAACAAGGGCACTTCCCAGCGAGAAGGCCACTGAGAGAAGCATACAAGACCCGCTTCAAAAAGTAACCGAAGTTCCAACTGAAAGTAAGTAAAGGCAAATACTTCTCTCCTATTTTACCTCCAGACTGCCAGTATTTTGTGGGAGGGATTCCAGTGAATATGGAAAAATTAGCAATTGACATGGTTTAAGTGCTTTATCCCCCTGGTGCATCAAATTCACTTCAAAAAACCAGTTTTGCATGTTGGGAAAGTTGTGGGGTAAATGCATTAAAATGTGTGGAATTAATAAATGATTATCAAGAACACCATTCTCCCATTCACACTGTGATTCCCCCCCCCCCTTCTTGCTTTGTGGCAAACCATAATTTGATATTATATATACAAAGCAGCAAACTTTCAGCTTGCCCTACAAATCTGAGTTGATAATCAGGACTCATAAATGAGTCACAAACAGAGCAAACCAGCCAGTTTAAGTTCTTGAGATCTTCTACTTTTGGCCTTTTTTCATTTTTGAATTTCTATCCTACCCTTCCTCCCCCAGGAGCCCAGGGCAGAAAACAGAAACACACAAACACAAAAACAAAGCAAAAACATTTTAACACCATAAAAACAATTTAAAAGCTGTTACAGTTTAAAACATCTAAAAGTAGTTACAGTTAAAAATATTCTTCCATCCAACAGTCTTAGGGTTGCCACCAAATGCCGGGGTAAACAGGAATGGTTTCAAATGCCTCCTGAAAGCTCCAGGTGTTCAGGATAAAGGACCTTCCCCGCAGTGGGTTCATTTGTAACCACTTTTGGCAGGTTTTATTTCTATAATTTGGAGAATTGGGAAGTTTAGAACAACATACGTATGTGTCATTTTTAAAAAATGAAAAAGTGTAGATCTTGTTTGAGCTCCTCCACCTCCAAATTACAAAAACATACTTTGTGTATTTTAGCATCCCCTTTGAGCCATCAGTCAGGAGCGTACTTGAGCTTAGCTTCACTTGGTTGCCATCCAAAAAGGAAGGGGGGAAAGAAACAAACGGAAGAAGACTGCAGTTGTTTAGTCAAAGGGCCATTTGAGAACACAATGGAGGGAGGTTGGTTTGGGGTCTCTGTCTCCCATGCCATCTGCTGGTCTGTTAACCACCTACTAGGATGAGGCAAGGCAGCAATGCAAAAAAGAAGGGGAAAAATAGGAGGCTTTCTCTCTCCCCGCTTCATAGCTCATTGCCCAACAACAACTTATTCCAGACAATATTGCCCTCCTCATTTTTCAGTAATGAGTCTGGAAGTCTTCCCAGATTCTTTTTACAGGGCAGCTGCCCCTCTAAACTCACAGCCCCCAAAGGAGTGTGAGGTTGACATGGAAGAGGCATAGAACAAGTTCAATAAGTCTGCCAGTCATTGTCAATTTCTTGGGCTTTCTATAGCGATGACTGATGCGGTGCAAATTGCTCATTAAAGGCAAACTGAAAACCATGATACTGTTGACCAGATATGCCTAACAGCACAAGGATATAAGCAGCAGCTTGAGATTACTTGTCCATCTAGATAAGCACAGTAGTGCTTATTCTGACTGATGGCAACAGTCTGGTGGTTACAGGAGATCCTTTAGGTCAGGTCTGGGGAACCTTTGACTTCCAGATGTTGCTTAACTGAACCAACTTCGGCCCTAGCAAGCATGGCTATTGTCGGGGGATGATGGGAGTTCTGACTCAGCAACATCTGGAGGGCCAAATGTCCCCTTTACCTACTCTATGTGACCTTGGGAGATACCAACAATTTATCCTGTAGCTTTATAGCAAAGGGTGGGGAGTTTTTGCAGCCCAAGGATTGGACTCCCCCTTGGTCAGCCCTTCAGGGGAACATGGCAGTGGCCAAGACGACAGTGAATGTGGCCAATGTGAGCATTTTAGCTTTTTCCAAGCCTTTCCAAGCTGAAGGATGGTTACCCATTCCCTCCTTTGCTGCTTTTTCCAGAAAGACCTTCCTTTCCTCTGAAGCTATGAGTACCCTGAAAATGGCTCCATCACAATGCAGTTAGGCTTGGAAAAAGCCTTCCATTGGTTCCAACAGAAGGCTTTCGTCAAGCCTTGTTGCATCAGGGAGGGGCAGATGAGACTCTGTTGGCTGTGGGGGGAAGGATGGCAGCAGGAGCTCTTAAGGCCTGCAAGTTAATGATTCCACAACCTTGTTTTACAGGCCTTTGCAGACAACATTTATGTTCTGCTACCGTGCTATAGGGCATTCAATTCTCGGCCATATGGCAAACTTACCTTTCACAAATGGAGGGAAAGGAAACCCTAGGAATAAATATAATGATCATGATTCACAACAGAATTTATAGTAAGGTTGCAGTCCTTTGATATGCCCTATTTTAGTAAATACTGACAGAAATATAGGAATTAAAGCATCTCAGAAACTTGAGGAGGTTAATATGTGGGCTTTTTATTTTTTAAAAAATTCACCTGGGATTCAGATAATAAGGTAAAGGTTAGTATGGATTGAGAAATGCTATCACTCAAGAAAGAAAGTAAAACAAATGCATATTTTTAAGACAATAACATCACCTAGAATGTAGGTTTCTTAAGTGTATATGAAAATTCAATAAAACATAATAATGGGTGCCAGATTATTTTTCAAATAAATAATATCACATAGTAGGGAGGCAGAAAACTGCTGACCAGCATAAGATTTTGGTTAATTCAATAAGGTTGAACCTGGATCAGCAGAAAATGTAATCTAGTTTTAATGAGACCAGCAATGTCAATGAAGAGAGCTATAACAAAATCCCTGAAAAGCATTAAATTAAACATATGCTAATGGTGTGTGTGTGTGTGTGTGTGTGTGTGTGTGTGTGTGTGTAAGGGGGGAGAGATCTGTGAAGTTGAGGTACTTGGATTTAATTCAGTCTAAATCTCTTGGAAGCAAATTATATTTAGTTGGCTTAAATTCTAAGCACTCAAATGGAATCAGGGGAGTGAAATTGGGTTATATCCAAGTGGACTGGGCTAATATTTGAGTTATAGATCGTTCCTAGCTTGGGATGGAAAAGAAATTTGATTCAGTTCATATTTTAAGCCATATCTACCCGATTTGCTCTTTTTAAAACAATACATGAAGCACAGCCATCCTTCTCCAAATTTTTCAAGGAAGTTCATTGCTCAAGCAGTGTGTGTATACTTTAGGGTAAAATGTGCAGACCCATATATTAGTGAAAATAACATGAAAATGGGGAAACAGATTTGCAAAAATGTGTACAAGCAAAACCAGGGCTTTTTTTCAGCCAGAACTCACTGGAACGCAGTTCCAGCACCTCTCAAGTGGGCGCTGTTGTCATTCTAAGAGAAGATGTTTGTGGCGAGTTACGGCACTTCTTTTTCTTGAAAAATAGCACTGAGCAAAACTGCATACAAAAAGGCATCTTTTGGGAGAAATTTGTTACTAAAATGCTGGTGAATTTTCCAATGACAATAAAAAATAAAAAATCACAAACTACTGTGGAAATGTGGAGAACTGACACTGGGAAAATGAGAAGGGAGAGAGGCGGAACCAAAGCAGCTTTTCTTGTCAGAGTAGTATCATAATAATTGCTCTTCAGTCTACTGGTGACTTGGAACAGGACAGCAGTGGGATGTGGGGTGATAAGAAGGCTGCAGTTGTGTTCAACTGCTAGCTGATTTTTTTTTTTAAAAGCAGAAACCATGCAAGTGAATGTTTTACTTTAATCACATTTTTTCTTTCTCGTAGGCAACACTGTAAATGCACACGCTGAAAAACAGGATCACCCCTCTTATACCAGTAAGTACACTGAGTGTGGTGGTTTTATGGCAGCTGCCGAAATAAAATTGTCAGCAACTTAACTTCAGTCCTTGGTGGACAGTGAACCTAATTACAGAAAGCTGTCTACCTGCCTGCATAAGAGCTTATCTGCAAGAGAGACAGGCTCTAATGAGAGCAGAACTGACATCGCCTTTCACCCTCTGAGCCCTGAAATTATTCTTGAGGTTGGAGGTCAAAGCCGCAATATCATGCAAGTGATAACCCTGGATCAGGTCATTCTTACAGAGAGCATGAACAAGGGGATATGTCTGCCCAATAACATCACAAATACAACATAAATCATAGAGAATAATTAACAAATCATCAGTAAAACAATGTGTGGCATTTGCCTCCTATCAAAGGCAGCAGTTCTGTCCCGGACAAAGAAACCCACATACACACACACAAACATAACGTAACAACATAACATAGCATAACAACATAACATGCACACACAATGCAATGCACACACACAAATTGGAATTTTACTGCAGTTGCTGCTGACACTTTTTTGAAATCTCATCCTTAATTCCCCTAGGAAAAGTGTTAAACACCGTTAGGCCTGTCAAGGAAGGGTATATATGGACGCAGGCCTCGCAGCATGGATATTGCTGTTTACTGCAGAGGCCTTTGGAACCGGGGAGGAAGTCAGGTTATGGTCTTTCATAATGGCTGTAAGCCTGCCACCCAGTGGTTGCACTGGAAAATAGGAAAGCTGGGAAATTAGGTAAGAATTTCCACTGCAGGCACTGTGTAGAAAGGGGTCAGGGAGGAACATGTTTTGCGTGTTTTTTTCTTTTAAAAAAGAATCTAAGATGTTGACATGTATGAATTAAAACAGTTTTTCTCCATTGCATGCAGCCATTATTTTGCCGGTCATCATTGCCTTGATAGTCATATCCCTTTCTGTATTCCTTCTGGTGACTTTGTACAGAATGTGCTTGAAGACAACTCCAGGTATCTATTCAACTTTTAACCAAAAATAAATAAAAATTTTTTTTGAATAATATTTTAAACGGGTTTGAATTATATTTCCCATTGTAATTTCAGCTGCAGCATGTTTTTGAACCGATTGGGATTTTTTGCGATGCCTTGCTTTATTTGTAAACATGATGTCCAACATGTCGCACTGAGTTGTTGCTTATCCAGCCTAAGCATCATCAACCAGCCTCCTTGCCTCAAGAGGGAGCTGTCAGCAGGCTTTTGGACACCCTACGGTTTGCAGAAGAACCGGAAACGAGTCCAATGAAGACTGAGCATGCTCAGTCTTTGCGGAGTAATGACTGATTGCAGAGGGTAGCTGTACTGCAGAGGGTAGCTAGAATCCCAAATATCAGCTCTATTCACAGCAATATTAAGTTGCAGATCAACATACCCATGACTAAACAAATAATGCTTCGGTCTCCCTTCCCTGGGGGGTTGTGTATATGAGTTTATATTTTATTCTGTATCTATGTTATGGGTCGTTGGACCGTAATCAAGATATTATATATATAGTTGCAAGAGGGAATAGGGGGGATTCAATTCAGTTCACATTTAAAGGCATATCTGCCTAATTCACACTTTCTGAAACAATATGCAAACCAAAACACAGCCAGCCTTCAAAATTTACACTTCTCAGAATTGTGCAATGCAGTTCTCCTGCCAAGTAATGTGTACAACAATACATATGTTAGGGTAAAGTGTGTGACAACATGCATAGATTAGTGAAGATAGCATACAAAAATGCACTATATTAGAGAAATTATAAGTATTAGGGGGAAATATACTTTGCAACTAATATGTATATTAGGCAAAAGTACATACCAGAAAATAAGGGTGTAACTACTTTTATTCTGAATTTTGATTTGTTTTAACCCACTCTGGGGCTTGCTGCTGAACTAATATGGAAAGGTAAAGAACTGAAGATTTGAAAACTGAGGGATTGTGAGAAACTGTAATTCACATATTTACCCATCCGTACTCAGAAAAGAGGCGGTAGTTAGGCTCCCATTCTTATTGCTCCCGAAATCACTTACAACTGTATAACCCTAGCAAGTAAATCATTCCTTATTGCCAAATTCAGTGAATGCTCACATTGCATGATTATTCTGATATGCAAGAAGGAGAAAATCCTGGCATGTGAAAGAGTTACATGTGATGGAGAAGACTAGGTAGGAATCTTACTCCCTGACAATTAGCTTTGGGATATCCATATCATGTGAATCTCCTTTTCCTTTCAGAGAGACAAGAAAACGGAACTGAACAGTAAGTTGTTTTCCTTTCCTCCCATCCTATGCTAATATAAAGGTGCCTTATGGAAGCGGTCCCTTGAAGGCAGCAAGAGCCAGGATGGTACCCTCCAGATGCTGTGGGGCTCCCCACACCCATCAGCCCCAGCCAGCATGATGAGAGTCATAGCCTCACGTTGGCTACCTCTGCTATAATGGTCCAGGTTTTGAAAATAACTAGGCCATTCTGCCACTAGTTCAGCTATCTTGCAATTCCTGTCCCTGCAACCCAGCCGTGCATGTTCTTCAAATTCGGAAGAACCCCACTGTGGCACTGGCTTTCTGACAGTTTCTTTTGAGATACAAATCTGGACTTATCAAGAAGGTCTTGACATCTCTACAGTACATGGTCAGAGTCATTCCCATAAATGAGAGAGAGACGAGAGATTTGCAGAAGTCCGTTCACAAAAATACACTCTGACACGGTCCTTCTTGATCTGTGTGCATGGCCTCTTCATATTTGTTACTGTGTGAGAACAAAACACACCTGATGTCTGCACAGATTCATGCAGCTTTATCAGCGTGCCTCCTCTATTCAGTAGCTATCAGCCTCTGTAATAACCAGTGTGGGTTTGTTTGGGAGATAAAACTTCAGAATGAGGGCAGCTGGGAAGATTGATTTCTATCACTCCCCTGACAACACAGAGCCAGGCAACATCTTTCTTCCATAACTGCTTCATGGAATCATGGAGTTGGGATGGTCAACTGCAAATGCAGAAAATTGGCTGCTACAGAATCGCTCATAGCCTTTTAAAAGGTTATTAAGCCTCTGCTTGAAAACTACCACTTTCAGTCCTATTCAATCCCACTGCTGAACACTCTATATACTCTGTGGTAGCCAGTCCCCATTGGGATTGGTAGGGCAGAAGACAAGGAGGCCGATAATAGGTGGCGCCAGAGCCAACAACAGATTTGGTGTTGTTTAGTCATTTAGTCGTGTCCAACTCTTCATGACCCCATGGACCAGAGCATGCCAGGCACTCTTGTCTTCCACTGCCTCCCACAGTTTGGTCAGACTCATGTTTGTAGCTTCGAGAACACCGTCCAACCATCTTGTCCTCTGTCGTCCCCTTCTCCTTGTGCCCTCCATCTTTCCCAACATCAGGGTCTTTTCCAGGGAGTCTTCTCTTCTCATGAGGTGGCCAAAGTATTGGAGCCTCAGCTTCAGGATCTGTCCTTCCAGTGAGCACTCAGGGCTGATTTCCTTCACAATGGAGAAGTTTGGTCTTCTTGCAGTCCATGAGACTCTCAAGAGTCTCTTCCAGCACCATAATTCAAAAGCATCAATTCTTTGGCGATCAGTCTTCTTTATGGTCCAGCTCTCACTTCCAACAACAGATAGTGCCAGCTCATTCTCACTTTGACCCCTGTTGATCTTTGTGAATCTTCCTCCCTGTTGAGTTCTAGAAGGCTAAGGAGGAGGAAGTTGACAGCCAGGACCTCCCCACCACCTCACCCTTCCCACCCTCCATTTCTCCCTCCCAGTAAGCAGCAGTAACTCTGCTGCCAGAAGGTCATGTGAGCACCACCCTCACAGTCTGCTACAGCAGCCTCAGGACCACTCCTTGGAATGGGAGTAAGAGGGCAGGGAGAAGGGCATATTGAAGTTATTGGAACAGTGTCCCATTTGCCCTAACAGACATGCCTTTGCTGTTTATTCTGCCAGGAAGTCCTTCCTCACATTAATACAAATCGTGTCCTCCCTAAAAGAGGGCACGTGTTGCAGTGAGACCTGGAGACTGACCACCTGTGTTGTGGGTGGGTAAGATTGGTCAGCCACAACGCCCGATTGGTAGGTCCCTCGATGTTGGGTTCAGTCTGACCAATGGGGTGCAGTCTAAACGGATCAAGGGACCTATATATACCAATGCACATGACCCAGAGCTTCCTCTTTTGGCTCATGCATTCGGAACACCAGCCTACCTCACCCTACTTTTAGGTCATTTTGCGATTTACCTTGCTGTGCCGTCGTGTGTCATCTGTCGTTGGGACAGGGGCACGACAGGAATTTCCCCACTTGGCTGATTGGCTGTTGCCATTTGGGTTTCACCTGCCACATAGCAAGTCGTCACAACTTGTAAGGTTGTGGATAGGCACTGGTTCAGGTGTTAGGGATGGAAGAACGATCTCGCCATCCCTTTGTGAAGGGTATTCCATTAAAGGAATCCAGGGACTCATCTGGTTTGGTCAACCCCCAAGAGGGGGTTGTGCCTGTGCCTGAGTCCCGGGGGGCATCTGGGTGGTGAACATAGTCTGTTCCTGGCTTTTCACCTACCCAGGTGTTCACCCTAGGCTGACCTATGCTGGTGCCCTGGGTCAGCGCTGCAGGGAGCTAGTCGAACCAGAGCCTATGTAACCACTCACCTTCTGTAATCAATAAAGCTGTGGCCTAAATTCTACCAAAAACCAAAACTAAAATTTGAGTCAAGTGTGTCTTTATTGAGTGGGGAGGTCTCTGGGTCTGAACACGCAATTTCCCTTTCTTATAATTTGAATGACTTTCGTGTTGTAAATGTATTTGGCAGAAAGAGTCCCAGGTAGTTTACACACCTAAATACACACCTAAATTCTGTAGCAGCAGTGACTGTTCCCAGTTCTCAAATGGCCCATACCCTGTCCATCCTTGTTTATTATTATTATTTTTTAGAAATCTATTATGTGCAGGAGGAAGTTGCCTTTTTCTTTATTAAGTCCTTTATTTGCAGATTCAGGTGGACTTGAGAGGTTTGGCACATTCCTCTGCTGCTGACCCAAATACCAAGCTATACTCTCTAACTACAATAAAATTCTTGACAACTTTTTTCAGCTCACTGTTACCTCTGGAAGATCTTTTTCAAACTTTTTCAAACAGTATTTTCCAAATAGTATTATGAATTTAGTCCGTTTGGCTATTCTTTCAGACAGAGTTGGTTTTTCCAAAACTCTACTGTCCCTATCTGGTTAAGAGAATGCAGTTGCTGCTTACAGTAACTTAGAGTATTCATCTTGAAAATGCATTGATACAGAACCTGTTTCCTTCACAAGGGGTACTTCTAGACTCTTGCTATTTGGGGGCAGTATTCAACCGTAGATTGGCAGATTAAGGTTGCACAATTAAAGTTGATTCCATGCTCTTGAGCAACAAATCTATCCCTCCCTCCCCCTAAAAATTGATATTTTTTTTCTGATAAGGAAAAATACACTGAAAAGTGTGAGATAGCTATTGTTCGATGCAACATCCAGCTCTGTCCCAGAAGGTGCAGATGTCCTCAGTGGCCAGGAATTTCTTTTACCATCTTCAGTTGGTAAGACAGTCCTGGCCATTCCTGTACTGGAATAACTTGACCACAGTCTTATTTATTTAAATACAGTATTTATGTACTGCTTGGATCAGCTAAATTGAATCCTCTTCTAGAAATGTACTCTGTCCCCCTCATGCTTTAAATGTCTCCAAACACCTTCAACATCTCCCAACAGAGCGCCATCGGATAAAGAGAATGTGAAGCTTATTTCTGTGAAGACAACTTCTCCAGAAAATGGTAAGTCATGATTGCTCATCACTGCCTATACAGTGGTACCTTGGGTTACAGATTGCTTCAGGTTACAGATACTTCAGGTTACAGACTCCGCTAACCCAGAAATAGTACCTCGGGTTAAGAACTCTGCTTCAGGATGAGAACAGAAATTGTGTGGCAGCGGCAGGAGGCCCCATTAGCTAAGAACAGTTTCAGGTTGAGAACGGACCTCCAGAACGAATTCAGTTCTTAACCTGAGGTACCACTGTACTGGGAACTAGCAAGAAGTAAAGGATGGGTTTCTTTAAAAATGGTTAAGTTTAAAGGAAACATCTTTTTTTCTATTACCATTTCTATTAGATGTCATATGTGATGGGATAATGAGCTGCTTGTGCGTAAAAGCTTGATCCCTCAGAGATTACTCAGTGTAGTAAATCTCTGCCTTGAGCGGAGCCCTTTGGCATGGCTCCGTCAGTCGCTGGTAGAATCTGACAGTGGGCGTCTGCGGAAACGTTTCCAACATAAAAGCTGTTTAACGGAAACGCGTCTCCTGGATTCTCTGCGTGACAGTTTCCAGCGAGGGATGGGGGTCCCTAAAGGGGGTCCTGATACCTCCTCACTGTTCTCACTGGAAGTATCCCAGAGCCTCCCCTCCGACTCCCTTTCCCTTGGAGCTCCTGCACCCCCCCTACTGGTTCCCTCTTCTGCTGTAGTGTCTCTGGTATTCTCCTGGAGCCTTTCCACCATCTGTTCTTCCGATGGCAGTTCCCTGACATCATAGTTGGCCTGGGCATGAAAAGAGTGTACCCCTGTGGCACTAGGGGCAGAGACCCATGTGACAAAAATTTGCATTAAATTTGCATATTCTAAATTATGTGTATAAGTGCCTCCGCTGGGTGAATAGAGTCTCACCCAGTAAGTTTCTTAAAAGCTACAGAATGGGGCGAGAGGTTTGGAGCCCAGCTCAAAAAACCTGAAGCTCAGCCCCTCTAACAATGCCCACAGCACATCCTCACCATGCTCAGCACACCTCTGCGGCTCCCCATTACAGGGGAAAAGCAGTCATACTTTTCTCTATTTACTTACCGTTACAATCCCTCCCCTCTATGGCTGGCCCTACCATGAGTCAGAGTGAATCTGCTGCCTCAGGTGGGTGGATGCTGTGGGAGGGGACGCCATCTTGCCCTTCTCCTGAGGCGACAAAATATCTTGGGCAAGCCCTGCTCCTTCCTTCCATTACAGAACTCAAGAAGGTATATAACAGGAGCAAGGCAGCAGTAAATCATGCCACGCAAGTTGGAGTTCACTCTTCATAAGCAAAAACACGACCTGCACAGGAGTGTTAGGCCTCATGAGCACAGCAACTCATATTCAGTAGGTCTTGCCCCCATGAAGCAGTTGCTAAGACTGAAGGCCCCTGTCTCCCCACAGCTGCCTAAGTCCCTTCCTTGCTTGGATTTTTTTCCAAGCAATCAGAGACTGTGTCTGTGCATCGCCCATCTGTCCTCCACCCTTTTCATGGCACTTCTGGTTCTGGGAGACAAGGGGGAAGGGGAGACACCTGTGACTCTTCACCAGCCTGATTCATCTCTGCCTTTTGGCCTCTCTCCTCCCATCCTCCTGCTTCAGCTTCTGCCTCTGATTCAGGATCTCTTTCTGCCACAGACTTTCCCAGCTCACTAAGCCCTGTTGCCTCCTCAGCTTCCAACACCTGCTCTGAGTCTTCTCACCTCTTTGTTGACCCACCAGCACTCCCCAGGCTCTGAGCCTTCTTCCCTTGGGGGTTCCCCAGCTGGTTCCTCCTACCATTCCTCTGTGTCCAACCAGTACAATACAGTATACCTGTGGTTCTCAGGGACTCACTCATCCCTGCACTGGCCAGACCCACACCTGAGCTCCAGCAAGATGGTTCCTTCAAACCAGACCCTAAGATTGATTATCCCACTGAAAAATCCCTAATAAAGCCTTCCCAGAATTCTAGGACTCAGTAGAACGCAGTTCAAAAAACACTACTATAGAGTTATCAAAGTATTCCTCTTAGCCTTGGTGATGTCTAACTTGCAGCAACAGGAGAATCATACTGACAGATTCTTTATTTTTTTAGGAAATTGGGAATGAGCTTCTAATGCCTCTGGGAGCTTCTGAATCTTCCACCTTGGCTCTGAGTCCTCTTTTTGCAGAGCAAAAGCTTGATAAACTCGTTACTGAACAATGTTGTGTGCATACTATATTTGGAAGAGAACTGAGTCATAACCACTCGAGAAACATTATTTTTCCCCGCTTCCCTCTCACACTCCAGCTAATTTGATTCATATTTAATACACTTTGCAGCTGAATTTTCAGAAGTTTAATACCTTTTCAGCTCACACACATTTCCATAAGTATAAAATCCACTTTTGCCTTTCAGGTCCTATAGAATGTTGAGGGGTTTTTTTTTTCAGGAAAAGGGCTTGAAAGCAAAGGTTCTTCTCCCTCTAGATCCTCCTTGGATGTTCCTTTTTCATATGTGTAATCACATTCACCTTTATCTGTGTCTTCTAAAGAAGTGAGGCTAATTCTTTGAGATCTGTACACAACCCAGGTCAAAGCAGTTCAATAACAGCAGGAAATGCACAGAAAGATGGGCAACTGCCCAAAAGGTACAGCTTAGTTCTGTGCTGAAGTGTAGATTTAACACATAATCATGGTTTAAGAAAACTTAACCATGGTTATGGGTTATCTCTGCTCTGGTTCACACAGTTGCTGCTTGACTTGGGATGCAAATGAAATTTGATTCAGTTCTCATGCAAAGGTGATCTTTACACCCACATTTTCCAAAGCAAAGCACGAACCAAAACACAACCATGCCCTGAAATTCGCACTTCTCTGAATTTGGCAGTGCTATTCTCCCACCAAGTAATATACTAAGGTAAATAAGCACAACAACATGCATGTATTTGTGAAAATAGAACACACAAATGTTAGGAGAAATTGCTTTGCAAAATATATTAGGCAAAATTGCATATTAGGAGAAATTAGCGTAAAAATGATGGTGAATTTTCATGATGACTTTTTAAAAAAACACTAACTGACATAGAAATGTGGAGAACTGAACTTCAGATTAGAGGTATTAGAAATGAAGAGGAAAAATTACAGATTCACCCATCCCTATTTTGGGCATAACATAGACTATTGACCCTGTCAGTCATCTTTGAGTGATGGCACATCTAGTACCTGTTTTATATTCAAGACAGTGAATTAACTGTGCACTGTCCCCTGAACCAAAGCACAACCCATCCTCTCTCTTTTTTCCTTGATCTGGGGAATGGGGAGAACTCTTGCAGGACTGCACTAAGAGCCCTGCCAGAAAGCTCCATAAAACCTTGTTAATACACCAGTGATGTTACCAATATCTGTTTGGGGCCTGAATTCCTTAACTGTGATTCAAGAGACAGCGCAATGCCTTTGTAAGCATAATAAGCACCCTACTGGATCAGACCAAAGGCCTATCTAGGCCAGCATTCTGTTTTCACTATGGCCAACCAGATGGGTCTACAAGCAGGATGTTAGCACAATAACACTTTCCTGCTCATGATCTGTAGCCTCTGGCATTCTGTATGCTGATGGTGCTAAGCAGATTTGGTTTTCACCTAATATAGTTTAGTAAGATTTTGTATTATGCTTTACATCTCCGATATATATCTACTCCCCATTAACATTTATTTTCCTTCTGGGCCAGGAATGTCCAGTTTCTTGAATCTTTCCTCATATGACTTGCCTTTAGGCATGTCATTACCTTTGGAGCCCTTCAAACCAATGTGAGTACTCCCATTGGTTACAAGATTTCAGGCAAGGTCCATGCATTTGACTGTGTGCTTAGAAATTTGGTCTAAATTGATGCCATGAAGGTTGGGCTTAAGTTACTTCCAGAAGACACTTACCGTGGTGGTGGAATATATATGTGTGTGTGTAGAGCTACATCAGGGGAAGCCAATGTGGTGAGACCTCCAGATGCAGTGGACTATAACTCCCATCAGCCCCAGCTAGCATCACAAACTATAAGTGATGATGGGAGTTGTAGTCTAAAACATATCTCTGAGCTACCTATACTTGGGAAAAGATTAACCTTTGCCCCCCCCCTTTTTGGAACTACAAATGAGTAGCTGAACTCATTTCTAATTATGCATCTATATGCAATGCAGACATACTAGATTATGTGGGCCACATTTCTCTGGATAGCTCTCATTTCTGTGGCTCTCCTCCACTGACTGCAATGGCCTATGGCTAATACAGCAAATTCTGGTGTGATTACGCCTTTGTGCCCAATTAAGTGACATGCACTTCCTGTTTCTTAGGCGATCAGGCTACTCAAGGGAAGAATAGAACTCGGCAGCAGAATGATTCGTCTTCTTCACACCTTGGCAACAAACGGGTATGTTCAAGACCTTCCATTTGCTAAACATGGCCTTGATATTTCTTTTTTTTTTTTTAGTGCTAATCAAATGTTTTTCACTGGGAAAGGCAGAGAACCCTTTTCTTAGATAAACCTTCAAAGGGTATGGAGCAAATTCTGCTATGGATTCCTGAACTACAATAGCAAAGTGGATATGGTGCCGTTTGGAGCTTTGGAGCATCGGGATTTATAAGCCCTGGAGAGAGAAAATGGAAGGTTGTTTATGGAAGTTTTAGGTACAATCTGGCCAGAATTGAACTTGGGCCTCATAAGACACTGCATAAAGGTAACATGGCACCTCCCAGCTGTATCATGAAGCAGAATACTTCAGCTGAGACCATCAAACAACGAGTTTCTTCACTCCCACTGGCAATGGCATGGGTGTGAATCACAGGTAGAGGAATTCAAACTTATGCAATGAATTTTTTGCAGTACATCCAGGAGGTAGAAAACTTGCCACCAGAAGACAGTTTGTCATGGTGTAGGTCAAGGATGTCCAACCGATTAACCACAATCAACAGGTTGATCCCCGGATAGTCACGGTCTATCTTGGTCAATCACAGGATCTCTATCAATTGGTGGAAGAGAAAAACAATGGATTGAAAGCGCTGCCCCCTGCGCTTTGTTCCTCTGTTGCATCAAATGGGCAGTCTTCAATCATCTGTTGCCGACGAGTTTGCATACGGAAGTACTCATTACTGCTGCATTGTGGTTTAAATTTGCCCCCCCCCCCAAAAAAAAAGGTCAACAACTTTGGCCTTATACTGGGAGTAAATCGCAGTCTCTTGGGAGTTGGACGTGCCTAGTGTAGGTAATGTCTCAACTGGTTCTTAGGTTGTGGTTAGGAAGGACTTGGCTTCTACGTTCACTTGTCCTAGAGATGTTAAGATAAGATAGAGTGGTGGGAATTTACATCTCTCCAAAGTACTGCCCATATCTGCAAATGAACCAACTCCATCTAAGAATTTAAGCTTTATAACTGCAGCTTGATACAACAGGGCTCATTTTGTTTTTGCACCCTAAAAGCAGCCTAGCTGACCTTCCTTTTATGAACCCAGAATAATCTTTCTGGAATAAATAACCCTGTGTAACATTACCGTGTTTCAGGTGTGAAGACATCCTGTTTCATGAATTCCTCCTGGAAGGAGTCACTCATCAAAGCGGACATTCCAATGGAGCACGGTGGATTCATGGCGTCTCCACATCTACAGACAGAATGTGCACACTTACTTCATAATAGTTTTATCTACAAATTGCCACTTCCCCCTCTTACATGCCTGCTGTTTTTATATTTTTTTATAGTGGCTCTGTTAACTGGTGTATAGTACATATTTATTGATATCCCCGTATGTAAAAGCACTAAAATGTTCACATTTTATAATACTAATGTCAAATCAATATTTGACTGGTGGTGAGAAATTCTGTATATATAAAAAATGTTCTGCCTGTAAAGAGGGAAAAGTTAATACATTTTCTTGTACTTCCAGTTTTTCAAAAATAGTCATACCACATGGACCACATGGAGGGCTTTGTGTAGGCAGAACTGCACACTGGTGTCCTAACTTTCCATCCATAAAAGAAAGGAGTTTGTGGAATGGAGCTTTCCAACCACTCCCTTCCCTTTGCAGTTCCCCGTGCCCCCAAAAAACTCTGCTCCCAGTGTTTGGGGGACCCAGTGGTTGGGGGAGAGCCAGTGTGGTGTAGTGGTTAAGAGCGGTAGTCTCATAATCTGGTGAACCTGGTTCGCGTCTCCGCGGCTTCACATGCAGCTGCTGGGTGACCTTGGGCTAGTCACACTTCTCTGAAGTCTCTCAGCCTCACTCACTTCACAGAGTGTTTTTGTGGGGGAGGAAGGGAAAGGAGAATGTTAGCCGCTTTGAGACTCCTTCAGGTAGTGATAAAGCGGGATATCAAATCCAAACTCTTCTTCTTCGTCATCGTCTTCTTCTCCTCCTCCTCCTCCTCCTCCTCCTCCTTCTTCTTCAGAAAGCTGTGTGATCTGGGGCAGAGTACAGTGGTGCCCCGCAAGACGAATGCCTCGCAAGACAAAAAACCCGCTAGACGAAAGGGTTTTCCGTTTTTGAGGTGCTTCGCAAGACGAATTTCCCTATGGGCTTGCTTCGCAAGACGAAAATGTCTTGCGAGTTTTTCCGACTCCCCCCCCCCTTTTTCTAAGCCGCTAAGCCGCTAAAAGCCGCTAATAGCGCTAATCCGCTAAGCCACTAATGGGCTTGCTTCGCAAGACGAAAAAACCGCTAGACGAAGAGACTCGCGGAACGGATTCTTTTCGTCTTGCGAGGCACCACTGTACCACATACAGAGTGTGTGTTTGCAGGGGAGAATTCCCCCCTGCTTTACTTGAACTGTTCTCCAAGCACATATCTAATTCTTCAGATAATGACCTGCTTTACATATCACATACGGTAAACCGGAGTTTAAAAATAAGCCATGGTTTATTGTGAACTATCAACATGCCGGGTGCATCCTACTCAAAAGTTTCCACGGCACTCCTCTCCCACTGATGCTATGCTGTGGATGAAGCAGGCCAAATTCTGCCTTATCATGCCATCCATACCTGTACTGATGGTTTCCGTAATTCTCTCTCCAAAACACGCACTTTTTTGCTCCTAGAAAGTAAGGGAAAATGCCTGTGCGTGTTACGGAGTGAATGCACTCAACCGGAGCCATGGCTGCCGTCAGTCAAGCAAAGCGGGAGCGCTTGCAGGGCTTTGCAGGGCTCTAGCTTTGCTTGCTTTACAGCCAGGAGGGGGGGAGGAGCCGAGGAGGAGGGAGGGAAGGAGAGCCATGGCAGCAAAGCGGGCAGCAGCCGCTTACACGGGAGGAGGGACAGACGGGAGCCATAGCGAGCCGGAAAAAGCGTTGCGTAGCCAGCAACAGCTGCTGCAGCCTCAGCTAGCAAAGGTACGTGCGCTCTCTAAACGGAGCAATGAGGCTGCAGAGGGACGGCAGGGCACAGGAGGGCTCTGAGCCACAAGCGCAGTGAAAACCAGTAAAAAGGTTTTATATATATATATATATATATATATATATATATATATATATATATATAAAATTTTTAAACATAAATGCAGAAATAAAAACAATGAAACATATATCATAACATATTTTCTTAACTTCATTGGACTCCCTCACGTCTCCCGCTCCCACTTGCATCATTGTCAATTCTTACCCGCAATTTATCATCTTGTTTACATTCTTATATCCCACTCATTTAAAATATAATCTAATAATCCTCCCAAAGGTTTATGTTTTTTCCTCAATCTCACTTGTCATCCTAATTCCATCTAGTTTAGTGGTGCACAATTATTTATGATCTAGCATCCTTCTTAACATTCAACCAAATTACAATGCTTTTTTAAATAAATCTTAAATTTCTTCCAGTCTTCTTCAACCTTCTCTTCTCCCAGGTCTCGGATTCTGCCAGTCATCTCGGCTAGTTCCATATAGTCTATCAGCTGCATCTGCCACTCTTCCAGTGTGGGTAGATCTTGGGTTTTCCAGTGCTTAGCGATAAGTATCCTTGCTGCTGTTGTTGCATACATAAAAAATGTTCGGTCCTTCCTTAACACCTTCTGGCCGACAATACCCAAAAGGAAGGCCTCTGGTTTCTTAGTGAAGGTATACTTAAATACCTTTTTCAGCTCATTATATATCATTTCCCAGAAAGCCTTCACTCTAGGGCAAGTCCACCAGAGGTGAAAGAATGTTCCTTCATTTTCTTTACATTTCCAACATTTATTATCAGACAAATGGTATATTTTGGCAAGTTTAACTGGGGTCATGTACCATCTATATATCATTTTCATTACATTTTCCTTCAAAGCATTACATGCAGTGAAGTTCAACCCAATGGTCCACAACCTTTCCCAGTCCTCAAACATAATGTTGTGCCCAATGTCCTGTGCCCACTTTATCATAGCCGATTTAACCATTTCATCTTGTGTATTCCATTTTAACAGCAAGTTATACATTCTTGAAAGTACCTTAGTCTTAGGCTCTAACAGTTCTGTTTCCAACTTCGATTTCTCCACCTGGAACCCTAGCTTTTTGTCATTTTTAAAAACTTCTTTAATCTGACCGTAGTGTAGCCAGTCTCGCACTTTATCCTTCATTTTCTCCAAACTCTGCAATTTCCAATTGTCTCCATCTTTTTCTAGTATTTCCCAATATTTTGGCCATTTGGCCTCCATATTGGGTCTTTTTCGGGCCTTAGCTTCCAGCGGTGAAAGCCACCTTGGAGTTTTATTTTCCAATAAGTCTTTATATTTTGTCCAGACATTAAACACTGCTTTTCTGACAATATGATTCTTAAAGGCCTTATTGATCTTAACCTTGTCATACCATAAGTATGCATGCCAACCAAAAGCATTGTTAAAACCTTCCAGATCCAGAACGTCAGTGTCCTCGAGAAGTAGCCAGTCTTTTAGCCAGCAGAAAGCTGCGGCCTCATAGTACAACTTTAAGTCTGGCAGGGCAAAGCCCCCTCTTTCTTTCGCATCAGTTAATATCTTAAACTTAATTCTGGGCTTTTTGCCCTGCCAGACAAACTTAGAGATGTCTCTCTGCCACTTCCGGAAGCACTCCGTCTTGTCCACAATCTGTAGTGTTTGAAACAAAAACAACATTTTTGGCAATACATTCATCTTAATAGCAGCAATTCGGCCTAACAAAGAAAGTTTCAATTTTGTCCAACTGTCTAAGTCTCTTTTAATTTCAGACCAACATTTTTTAAAAGGCTGCTGGGGACAGGAGGGCCCGGGATGAGGGAGAGGGGGAAATTACGATTCTCCCAGTGTCTCAGCTGATCCACTGAGCAGGACTTGGGCCATTAGCTGTGTAAAGCGGCAAAGAGGGAGAGAAGGAGCAAAGCAGGAGAGGAAAGGAGCTGCTTACACTGCTGTAAGTGGCTGCTGTCCGATTGGCTCCCTTAAAGCAACAGTGCTCTTTCCCTCCCCCCTCCCCGCTCAGCTCACCGAAAAGCTCCTTTTCCACACACCCCACGCGAGCTCCTTCGCCCCTTAAACCCCTCTCCTGCATCATTAGCAGCATCCTTCTCTACATACCCCATGCGTGTTCCTTCTCCCCTTAAACCCCTCGCCTGCATTATTAGCCGCATCCTTCTCCACACACCCCACGCGTGTTCCTTCTCCCCTTAAACCCCTCGCCTGCATTATTAGCCGCATCCTTCTCCACACACCCCACGCGTGTTCCTTCTTCCCTTAAACCCCTCTTCTGCATTATTAGCAGCATCCTTCTCCACACACCCCACGTGTGCTCCTTGTCCCTTGAATGCTTTTCCTTCCCTCCCCACTTAAAACATGGTTACAAAGCACGGATCCACATGGATCCTCAGGATTTTTGCACTGGGTAACCCCAAGTTCACCATCAGATCACATAGCATATCCATGGCTACAGCCTGCACCAAAAAACATACACACACCCACTCTTTCATGGGGCTGCAATGGCGCAAAAATGTGGTTACAAAGCATGGATCCACATGGATCCTCAGGATTTTTGCATTGGGCTACCCCAAACTCACCGTCAGATCACATCTGTGGCCACAGCATGAACCACAAAAATCATACATCCACTGTTTCGTTTAGAATATTTTTTTCTTGTTTTCCTCCTCTAAAAACTACATGCGTGTTATGGTCAGGTGCATGTTATAGAGCGAAAAATACGGTAGTTTCCCCTCAAACAAACCATGAGTGGTAATCAAGGTTCATTCATGGCTTACCACTCATAGTTTGCTTGGAGGAAACAAAGTATGAGCTCAGGTTTTGATAACACGACAAGCCAGACTATGGCTTGGTTTATCTGTGGCATGGCAGCAGCAGGAGTGGGGAAGAACTTCCACAGGGAAAGAGCATGCTGCCTCGTCGCATGAAACCATTGTTTACAGTATTTTAAACTATGGCACAATGCAGGATTGGAGATCCTGCGGCCATCAGTATGTTGCTAGACCACAGCTCCCATCATCCTTCATTGTTGGCTATGGTGGCTGCAGTGGCTGAGGTTGATGGCAGTTGGAGCCTAACAACAACTTGAGGGTTACAGTTACCTCAGTCCAAGTTTTACATGATTTGTCAGCTGTGCCGATATCACAAATGGTTCCAGTTCCTTCAATAAAGCTTTCCAAAGCTCGAGCTCATTAAAACTTATCTGTTCCCAGTGGCTGATGAGAGATTGACATTCCTTGCCATTTGATCGAATGAAAATGCCACAGGCCAGTCTTTGGATCTCAGCAATGCTATGCTTCATTTTCCAAGGGCAAAGGTGGAAAAATGACCTTTTGAACTAATAGACCAAGGCACGCTGGACTCTAAAGCTGTCACCTGCTGTGTCTGCTCCACCCAGAGGAGGTGCACAGTTCCTGGTGTTACCACATTTGTTATTCTTTAAAATTATAAAGGTTCTGTAAGCTTGGGGGTAATACATTAGTTTTATTTACTTATATATGGCAGGAACAAAAAAAAAGATGTACAGAGATCCATGTGAGCAAGTGAATGAAATAAATCAAATGTGCAAATTGTGCATCAAAGCCATGAGATGGGATATAAATGCATTAAAAATAGAGGATTGGAGAAATCGAGGAGGTGCTGAGAAGGCTCCTAAGCTTGGGTTCCACTTGGGGCTTTCCTAAATTAAGAGCATTATTTAGCTGTTTATACCATATTTCCCCTATATGAATTAGACCAGAGTAGTTCACACCCAGGGATGCAGGTGGCGCTGTGGGTTGAACCACAGAGCCTAGGACTTGCCGATCAGAAGGCCGGCAGTTCGAATCCCCACGACGGGGTGAGCTCCTGTTGCTCGGTCCCTGCTCCTGCCAACCTAGCAGTTCAAAAGCACATCAAAGTGCAGGTAGATAAATAGGTACCGCTCCGGCAGGAAGGTAAACGGCGTTTCCATGTGCTGCTCTGGTTCGCCAGAAGCGGCTTAGTCATGGTGGCCACATGACCCGGAAGCTGTACGCCGGCTCCCTCAGCCAGTAAGGCGAGATGAGCACCGCAACCCCAGAGTCAGCCACCCTTTACCTTTTAGTTCACACCCACACATATTTGAATTTGTTTATGAGGAGCACATTTGGTTGCTGATTTTAAATATGGACCGGGCATATGTAGTAGTGGGCATGGAAAGGGGAGCAGAAGGACCAGAGGTGACTAGCATTAGATGATGGTTGAATTCTTCCTGTGTCCATCTACTTAAATAAAAGATGGGGCACTTTGGACGACTGCTGTGTGTGGAAAGTTTCTTCTGCATCTCCCCCCTTATCAACACATGGGGGGGGGATTGCATTTGAACATTAGCAGGGGGGAGAGAAAATCCTGAAGCAAATCTCATGGGCTAGGTACATAGGTTTTGTTGTGCTTATTTTACATTTGAGACAGCTGAGGAGATTTTCGTCAGTGCCCTGAGAAACAGGAGGGGAAACAAAGGATTATTTGCAGAGGATTGGGGGGGGGGGGGTTATATTGTTGAGAACCGCCCTGAGACCTGAGGGTATAGGGTGGTATACAAATTTAAATAATAACAACAGCAATTTATGAGGGCAGCTTTCAGCACAGCACCACCCCTGAAAATCCTGGTAATCTTCTTCAGCCTTCCCACTTGTGGAATTTTAAACCTGGATCCAGATTCTGCAATGCAGGTAAATATTTGATGAGTGCTGTATGGGAGGCAGAACTGGTTAAGACTTCAACTCTCTTGTCATTATGAGAAAGGTTAAGCCTCCTGGTTTTATAATCGCCCAAACCTGCCTCAGTGCTTTCGAAATTGAGAAGTGAGGATGATTTATTGTGCTGGAAATTCCTTATCCTCTGTTGCTTTTCAGCTTAGTTGTCACTGAGCTTCTTACAAATCTCACATAAAGGGCACGGATGTGGCAATTTGCAAATGCTTGAAGGTAATCCCTATAGTTTTATCTACACTTTCAGCTAACTTTGTTGTCTGCTGCAAGCATTATGCAAACAAGGATACAAAATCGGAAAGATTTCTCACTCAGAACTGAACAGATTATCTCAACAGAAGCCAAACTTTATTTAAGGGATTATACTTGAAGAAGGATAAATAAATATTAGATGTTTTTAAATAGAGTTGCTCAAGAAAGCCAGCAACCATTGTGTTCAGGTAGGATATTGGGAGTTTTCTGTTGTATCTAAATATTGCTACAAAAATTCTGGTATACTTAATCTAATCCACAATACTTTCCTTGTAAGCATCTCAAAGTTTTTCAATAGGTTCATGTTGTAGCAATACCATTCTCTGCTATCATGGTATATTTTTCTACTCTGTACTGGAATTCTTTCAAACCAGCCTATCCTCTCCCATTATACCGAACCCTGCTGTGTTATTTTTACCTTAACATTGCACATGCACTTATAAAGACATCACATCACAAACCCAGGAAGGTACTATAACAAATAATATTACTGGGTTATAGTAATTCAGTACACTAGGCAAAAGCAGGGCTTTAAAGGATCAGAAGGAGATTTCAGCCCCTGTTGCACTACACATTTAAAGCATCATCATACTGCATTAAACAGGCATGACTTCCCCCAAAGAATTATGGGAACTGTAGTTTCTTAAGGGAACTGAACATTGATAAGAGATCCCTATTCCTTCAAAGGAATTTCTGCCATTTGGAGAATTTGCACAAACATCCCATTCTCACTTTTTCTACTCAGACACCCCCCCCCCAAAAAAAAAAAAACCCAAACACCCCAGAAAATGTTTCTGTACATGTGCAGCGGCAAAGTTTATGTTGTTAATTCATTTTTCCAGGGCTGAGTGTCATATAAAGAGGCACCAGGATAAGGCCCTCAGTTCAAATTACCATAATCCCTGGCTGTGTATGACAATGACCTAAGCTGATCATATTTCCTAGAGCAGAGGTCAGCAAACTTTTTCAGCAGGGAGCTGGTCCATTGTCCCTCAGACCTTGGGTGGGGAGAGGATGAACAAATTCCTATGCCCAACAAAGAACCCAGAGATGCATTTTAAATAAAAGGACACATTCTACTCATGTAAAAACACGCTGATTCCCGGACCGTGCATGGGCCAGATTTAGCAGGCCTTAGTTTGCCTACCCATGTCCTAGAGTAACTCTAGAAGGAAAAAAGTAAATGCTTTACCTTTCCAATTCTGCATACATGTCCTTTGGTTCACAAAGGTGAACCACCCCAATATGAATATGCCCTCCACATCAGCCTTCCCTACACCAGAGATCCTACAAGGCTTAGCTGTTGAACCAAGATACAGACATCTAAATTAAGTCAATAAAATCCCCATTATTGCTGTTGGGGTGGGAAAACGGAAATGGGAAATTATGAAGTCTTATAAAATGTTTGCTCAGGCAAACTCACTTTGCTGCACATTTGCATACCATTTTCATCCCAAGGTGCCAGGCATTTCGCAGATATGCAAAACCTCCATGCTAAATGTTTGGGTCATGCCAGATATATAAAAAAGACAGGGCAGTATTTTTTAAAGAGCAACCATGACAGCAAAATTCATTGCTTTCTGTGCAATTGCTTGCCAACTTCCTGCACATACTTTTTTCCTAGCTGTAAAAGTAGCAGCCATTGCAGTCTTTTGATGCAGGACCCAAAATGGATTACAGAATGTGTATTGTTCATGCTCCTTCCTTCCTTCCTTCTCTTTCTTAACAGGCCTAAGCATAGCCATCAATCTCCTTAGTACCTCCTCCTCAACCCTGCCATATAACAATACTAAAAGCTTATTGACAGTCTCATTAACAGATGGGTTAAGACGTGTGTGTGTGTGTGTGTGTGTGTGTGTGTGTGTGTGTGTTCATTTCATTGTGAAGTGAAACGGCTTGTAATGGCCTTGAACGTATTTTCTGGTGTGTCGTTTTCCTCTCTTGCCTTCTGCATTGATAACATTCAGAAAGACACAGGGCAATCTGCTGTTTCCAAGTGAATACTGGTGAATGAGAACCTGCAATCTCAGCAGGGCATTGGCTTTCTTTGAAAACGGAGTTATTGGCGGGCCAACCTGAAGATGCTCTCACTAAACACTAGATGGTGCAGTGTGCAGGCTCTGACCTTTAGTTTGCAGGAATTGCTGGTAACTGCCGCAGCTGGTAAGGTTACTGGAACTGAGCATTTTGCCATTATTTCTATCTAAGCATATTCTAGCCTTGTGGCAAGGGAGATGTGATTATTTCTAATTTGTCATTCATCATATTTATGCATTTGAGGTAATTTGATGAATGGCAATATTGGTGAAGAACCTGCCTTATAATGAAAAGATGAACAGCCCCATCTAGTTTGGTAATGTGTACAACAAGCAGCAGCAAATTTACAGGGTTACAGGCAGTGGGGGAGACCTTTGTTTCAGCAGCACCTTGCTGCTAGCAAAGTGCTTTGAAGCTGCAAGTTTGGGCATTCAAAGCACCAAATGGTGCCATCATTGCGAGATCAGGTGATTGACAGATGGGTGGTCCCACATTCTATCAAGGCTAATCCTGATAAGGATCTGGCCCACGGAGTCAAAGGGTTTTCCCGCTCCTCCAACAGATGCTCTAGAACCAACATAAGTAAATAAATTTTCTTTTTGTGTGCATAATATCTGCATGAAATCCCAGGATCATAGAGTTGGAAAGGCTCCAAAAGGTCATCTAGTTCAATCCTCTACTGATGCAGGATATCCCATACTACAACAGTGACCATCCAGCCTCTGCTTCAAAACCTCGAGAGAAATATGTACAATACTCAAGCTGAATAGGGAGATGCACACTGACAACAACAAGGTAGACAACACCGAATTCCCTAAAAGCAATAGCATTTAGCCCTCCTAAGAATCTACTTGACTGCTAGGTACACTAAAGCAGGCTTCTACAACCTCGGCCCTCCAGATGTTTTGAGACTACAATTCCCATCAACCCTGACCACTGGTCCTGCTAGCTAGGGATCATGGGAGTTGTAGGCCAAAAACATCTGGAGGGCCAAGGTTGAGGAAGCCTGCACTAAAGGGTAACTTCTTCCTCCTTCCTCCTTCCCTAGCTGAAATCAAATTTCATATTTCATATTTTGTAAAATATTTCTATCCTGCTTTATGTCAACCAATATCCATGTAGGGTACGTATTCCACAAAATAGTTAATACAATGCAACTGAGCCACATGAAATTACGATCGACAATAATATCAGCTACCAGGAAGATCAGAAATCAGCTACCAAGCAGAAGGGATTTGCTTAGCTATTCCCTTTGGCACCCATCCAAAAAAGCAGTAGGGCATCTTATATCTAATAGCCGCCAGCCATCAAATACTATTAATCAAGCGATCAACCTTGACACAAGAGGTCTGCCATAAAGCCACAGCTCTATATGCATGCATCCTTGGAAGTATGCATCACAGGACTAATGGTGATGACTTGCACATGAATATGCATGGGATCATGGTTGCATACAGACTGAATGTGTAGTAAGCATACTTTTTTCCTATCAAAAGTTACATGTACTGCAAATAAGGTCTTTCTCCATTAATCATCGTTTACTCAGTTCAGCTTACTTGATTCATTCAGGGGTTTTTTTAATATGCTGTTCCAGAAAGTATTTCCTGATCTTAAGAAGTACCCTATTGCTAAGATCGCTTCAGAGAAAGGTCTTTGCAATAATAAGGCATCTGCTTCAGGGATATGTTCCGCTATCTCGGTGACATCTGTTGCAAACCGATAATCCTGTTTTATATCGCACACTGGCTTATCCACATTAGCTGATTCTCCCCCTTTGGTTTTGAATTTTATTTTATTTTTACAGTCAGGCAAAATAAAAATGTTCAAGCCACCATTGAACTTAAGCTCCATGCTTAACGCATGGAGACCTGGCGTCCAGCATTTGTTCGTCAACCTCAGAAAGAACATCCTATTACCATTGACTCAGAAATGAGTGCCATAGAATTAAATGGGGCTGACTCATAGGGAAGCTGCTGTCGTATTCTCCAACAGACCTCTCCTGTCTTTGTAAATAAGCTGTAACCATTGTGTGATAATAAGCAAATGTTATAAAGCTGGTCTTTGTCTCACTTGCACGCTACCTGGAAATAAAGGTAAAGGTAAAGGTACCCCTGCCCTTGCGGGCCAGTCGTGTCCGACTCTAGGGTTGTGCGCCCATCTCACTTAAGAGGCCGGGGGCCAGCGCTGTCCGGAGACACTTCCGGGTCACGTGACCAGCGTGACGAAGCTGCTCTGGCAAGCCGGCACCAGCGCAGCACACGGAAACGCCATTTACCGTCCCGCTATAAAGCGGTACCTATTTATCTACTTGCACCTAAGGGTGCTTTCGAACTGCTAGGTGGGCAGGAGCTGCGAGCGAAAGACGGGAGCTCACCCCGCCACGGGGATTCGAACCGCCGACCATGCGATCAGCAAGCCCTAGGCGCTGAGGTTTTACCCACCTGCAAATATGAACTAGCTGAAAGAGGCAACCCCCTACCGTTATGCAGGGGGGCAATCTCTATAACGTATTTAAAGTAATTGTTAATCCTGCCCCCAAATATTACTCATTTCCAGTATGTCAATGATTTCACTTAGGGCAAACCCTTCCAGGGCACCTCATGTACATTGTTAAAAACATAGGGTGGGAAGCAACACCACACCTGCTCAGAGTAGACCCATTGAAGTTAATAGGTATTACCAACTTAGGTTCATTCTGTTATGTATTAAGATTAGTGGCAGTTCTCACTCAGGGCCACCAGTATGTAAATGAAGGATTGAAAACTCTCGCTCCTGATTGGTTAGCTAGTTGTGAGTTGTTACTGTTTCAAGTTACTTAGTATTCTATAAAGCAGCCAGCCAGGCTGCAGTCAGTCTGATTTCAGGAGCAGTTCTAACTGCTGCAATAAAGAGCTGTGAATCCAACAGAGCTGTGTCCTTTGTCCATCTTTCCCACTATCCAACACATTCACTTCAATGGGTCTAATCCGAGTAGGATATAGTTGAATACAACCCATTACAATTTAAACAGTATCTTCACCATTTTTTACAAGATAGAATCTAGTTGGGGCTGGGTGCTCAAGCTTGAAAAACTTCCATTCGCTTCCAACCTTTGTTGAAGCTGGTTGCTGTCTGTGAACTCTCTGGGCTCTGAACACGAGAGCTACAGCTTTTAGTTTATTAGCCATCTCTGGCTGATTTTGGGCTGGTTCCCCTTTTCCATCAGGGACAATGCCTTCTGAAAGTGCCCATCTAAAATTGGTCTTCTTAAATTGGTCTTCAATAAGTTCTTCCGGGGCATCGCAGAGTTTGCATTTCATACTTTTATTCATGTCCATCATTAGAAATTATACACCATTGTGCTGCAGTGAAAGAGAGAGCACTTAAAGGAAATTATAGATCTGACTTCTCGTGTGAAAATGGAAGGAGCTTGTCTGCTGCTGGAAAAAAAATATATGTTCATTCTCAAGAAGACGTCTCTCCCCTTCATTTCTCTAAAGGCATGATTTGTCTAGACTTCCTCCACAACAAATCAAACTGAAACAACCAGATGAGGGATTTAGAGATATCTTTCAGAGCAAGAGCTAGATAAGATTCCGCATGCCCCATGGGCTCTGGGATCTTTCTCTAACCAGGAGAGTGGCTGGTTGTGCTGCAACACCAGGAGCTAACTGGATTAGCCAGCTGACTTTGGCAGGGGTGCAGGGACTGGGAGTGGACCTGAGAGAGAACCTTCTTGCTCTGGTCTACTACTAGAGCATAAACTGAATGCTCCTATGGGACTGACTTCAGTCAGTATTGATGGGATAGCTCAGTTGGTAGAGCATGAGACTCTTGATCTTAGGATTGTGGGTTCAAGCCCCACATGGAGCAAATTATTATTATTATTATTATTATTATTATTATTATTATTATTACCCCGCCCATCTGGCTGGGTTTCCCCAGCCACTCTGGGCGGCTTCCAAAAAAATATTAAAATACTGTAATACATCAAACATTAAAAGTTTCCCTAAACAGGGCTGCCTTCAGATGTCTTCTGAATGTCAGGTAGTTGTTTATCACTTTGACATCTGATGGGAGGGCATTCCACAGGGCGGGTGCCACTACCGAAAAGTCCCTCTGCCTGGTTCCCTGTAGCTTTGTTTCTCGCAGTGAGGGAACCACCAGAAGGCCCTCGGCACTGGACCTCAGTGTCCTGGCAGAATGATGGGGGTGGAGACGCTCCTTCAGGTATACAGGGCCAAGGCCATTTAGGGCTTTAAAGCTCAACACCAACACTTTGAATTGTGCTCAGAAGATTCCTGCTTTGCAGGAAGTTGGACTAGATGGCCCTCGCGGTTTCTTCCAGCTATACAATTCTATGATTCTATAATACTGATACTACATGCCAGCATAGAACTCTCAGAAGGGAAAACGGAAGGCCCCCCCCCCACACACACACATACACACACACAAAATGCTGACCAACAAACCTCAAAATTACCAAGCTGATTTCAAATCAAGCCAAAGAGTTTCACCCGTCACTGATGTTTCCCAAAAATATTCACATATTCTAAGTGGGAAGTGCTCAGAAAAGGAAGGGGTTGCTGGTATGCCCTAATATTTTTCTCCAAAGGTCTTTAATTATGTTCAGATGAGACTCCAGACCCATTCGGTTTTCAGCAGCAGCTTCAGGAATAGGATCATTAATAGGCTGTTGGTATTCAGAGCCAACATTAAATCTAGCCAAGTGGTAGCCATTATGCAAATACATTCCGCCTTTGCTTATCCTGGTCTGATGTGCAAATTGGCTGTTTCTCTGCACTTTTGAAGCTGCATTAATTATTCTAGAATATATACAAACAGCATATCTGATGGATTGCACCAAAGAGTTATAGGCAGCATTAAGGATCTGAACATTGTGAAAGATTTAAATTCACCTGTGCTCCTCAGAATGTGCAGAATGCAGGGGAGGAAGTGGGCACGGGAGAAAAGGAAAATTCCCTTAACTAGAGACTCAGAATAATGATCTGCAGCAGTTGTCTAGAAGTGTGAAAATACAAATCCCAGACCATGGAGGAGAGATGCAACATATGGACCATAACTCAGTAGTAGAGTACATGCTTTGCATGCCCCAGATTCAGTGCTCAGCATCTCCAGGTAGTTGCCTGAAATCCCATCCTGAACCCTTGTGGGAATATGGTTGGGTTTACCTATAGGGAAAATGGGCGCATGGGTGGAAATGTACTGCAGCCTGACCTTTTGGTAGGGCAGGCTGTGTTAAGCATGATCAGCGTGTGGACACCTTATGCTGGCCTGTGATTGGCTTATACAGCATACCCTGATAGTGGAGTGATTTTCCTTATATGGTATTGTCTTTTACTGTTGAGTTGATACAATGTTCTGTGAAATAATAAAATGCTAGGCCGCAGCAGTTTGAGCATGTGCAGGCCTGATCAGTTCTGTTCAGCTCAGTTCAGCTCAGTTGTTGCTGGCTAGGCCTATTCAATACATTTTTGGTGTGAGACTGATTTATTTCTTATGGCGAGCAGGCCCTCGTCATTTGGTGCCCCGTGTGAATAACTTCGGACTCCACGGTGTTTCTCATCGTCCAGCATTCACCACGCGTTGTAGCACCCTGCTTGTGGTTAACGCTTAGCTGGAATGAAATATTCAACGCAGCAATAGAGAAATTAAAATAATAATTTATTTGTCAGACAAATAAATATGAGGCACAGTGGTATATGGTTACCAAGCTCTGGCCTGGCCTCCTGCCATTCTGGCCAGCACTTATATTTCCTTAACCCAGCCCCCTTGCTCCTCCTGTGGCTGCCTCTGTCCAATCAGCCTGGTTGAAATTCCTATTGGCTGTTTGCTAGAACCAATCACAAAAGATACACCCATTTCCTCTTGTCCTTTTATGGGAAACAAAAAGATATATATTCTTCTATCTTTAAATGACAAATAAGTAGTAATATATCTTACATGTGTCTCAACAAGGAACCTTAATTACCAGCTCACCTTGCCCTATTGCCCTCCAAAACAGATGGTTAATCTTAAATTTTTATCTTAAACAGATGTCAAGGATCATCATTGAAAGATCTCCTTCCTTTGGAGGTCTCTAAACAAAAGCTTGACAACCATATGTATGTTCTAATGATGTTTCCTGCTTGGCAGGGGGGGCTGGTGGCTGATGGCCCCTGTGATCTCTTCCAACTATATGAAATAAGAATCTAGCATAAGGATTTAACATTTCTTAGCTTCTAATTCCTTTGCATAATTACATTTAAGCCAATATATTTAATACATAACATAGATAGCTTTTTAAAAGGAAAAGAAATCTTAAAAGGATCTCAGTTTAAGAAAGAAACAACTTTAGAAAAAGACTTCCCAAAATACTCTCTTCCTTTCTGCCAGCTAGATGCTTTTCCATTGCTCTTGACCTTTGAACCTTAGGAAAATATGTCTCAAGTTTAATGGGAGGCACATGGTTTTATTTTACTATTTACCCACTCTTAATTATGTTTTTCTCTGCTTTTTTATCTTCTGTAATATGTAGGGTCAGTGTAACCTTGGCTGTCAGCCTGTAATTCCCTTTTTACGACTTTGAGAATTGTTTTCTGCTATAAATCAGGGGGCCCCCTTATCCAGGAGAATAAACATCTTGCCAAGGTTCTTAGGCAGCTGGTCTTCTGCCTGGCATGAACATTTGAAGATCTTTAAGCTCATTTTAAAATACAGGCCCTGATCAAGCCTCAATAAAAATGCAGGCTTATGATTAGATGCCTCAGCGTCTTTCATCCACTTCGGATCCCGGTGTGTGCTTTCCTTCTGCCTTTGTGGGACAGTCTCTTTCGGACTTCGTGCGCTGCGGCCCTCTCAGCACTGACCACACCCAGCCAGGGTTCCAGGTACCACTCATCCTCTCCTTTAGGATCCCGGTTAGTGCTCCCTACTTTTGTCGCTTCTTTTCATCCTTTGTGGATCCCAGCGACTGCTCTCTTTTTTCTGCTGTTCTCACTATCATGGGGCAATCTCTCTCTGCACCACAGAAGAAATTTTTTGATGACCTTAAATTCCTCCTGGCCAGTAACAACCTTGTTGTACTTGATGCTGATCTCAAGGCCCTTATTCAAGCTTTGGACACCCACTGCCCCTGGTTTCCTCAGGATGGCACTTTTGATTTAAAAGACTGGGGAAAAATAGGACAATTTTTCCAGAATCATCCTCAGATTGATGTTAAAGTTTTACATGCCTGGTGTAAAGTTTACAAGGCTATGTCAAGCCTAACTCCTGCAAATATCCTCCTGGCTGCCTCATCGCCTGTCTCACCTGTCCTTTTGGCTCCTCCTTCGCCTCTGCACCCCACGTTGCCTTCTTCAAATCCTCCGGTTTATGTGCCTCCTAAACCACCGGATTTCTCCCCTTCGGCTCCTTCTGTCTCACCGCTGCCTCCACCACCTTTTTCGCCTTCTGTCCAGCCCTCTACCACTGTTTTTCAAGAGTCTCTTCGTGCAGCTGCTCCTTTGTTGGCTTTTGATTCTGCCACCCCTAATCTTTTTCCTGTGATTGTTCCTGCCGCCCCGGGAGGAGGCCCAGCCCGGCACGAACAGTTTGACTTGAGAATCATAAAAGAACTATATTCCTCTGTCAGGGACAATGGCCTGCATTCCCCTTATACCTTGGGACTTTTTGGTACTCTTTTTCAACAGAATATGGTACCAGAGGACATTAAATTGTTAGCCCGTACTGTAATGCAGCCTCATCAGATGATTTTATTTATGCAAGCTTGGCACTGGGCTTGCCAATGTCGCGTTGATGGTATTCGTGACAATCTCAATAATGCTGCGCAGGCAGCTCACCAAGCCGCGGTTGCTGCCGCAGGTGCTGGCGCTGCACCCCCAGCCCCTGTTATGTTGACCCATACGGATGTTTTTGATGGGTTGACGGGTGGGGGCAACTTTTTTACCATCGCCCAGCAGTTAGCCCTTAATCCTATGTATTGGGAAGCCACTACCGCTGCCGCTCAGGAGGCCCTGTCTGCCGTGCCTGATGATAAGACAGAACGTGGTGGTCGGTGGGGAAGCGTCCGTCAAGGCCCTGCAGAGCCCTATGGACAATTTGTAGATCGCTTGTATAACACCCTCAAGCGGCAAGTTCAGGACATAGCAGCCCAAGAAGTGATTGTTCGCCAGCTTGCGTTCGATAATGCAAATGAGGACTGTAAGCAAGCGCTGCGCCCTTTGATGACAACGCCCAATATTGCCATTGCTGATATGCTCAAAGCCTGCCAGTCAGTGGGCACTGAGACGCACAAAGCTCGCCTTCTAGCCGCGGCTCTGTCCTCCGCCGCGCCCCAAATTCCTGCCAAAGACAAAACTTGCTTTGGATGCGGCAGAGTAGGGCATTTTCGTGCGCAGTGCAGATCTACCACACAGCAGCGTCGCCCTAACTCAAAGTGCCCCATTTGCAAGAAGGGTTTCCATTGGGCCAACCAATGCCGTTCCGCCACGCCTCAGCAAGGTCAGCAGACTCAGCAAAACCAGCTATACCACCGAAACCAGCCGACGGGAAACCGGCAGTCGGGCCCGCCCCAGGCCCAGGCACAACAATAGGGGATCCAGCGCTTCCTCCGGTCATCCCACCTCCGGCCTTGCCTTGTTTTTTCTTAACTCAGGACTTATGCCTGCCAGTTCCCTATGTGCCACAACAAGTTAGAGTGTCAGTAGGGGCTGGTTTTTCTTCTTCAGCACAGTGCCTTGTCTTTCCATTGTCAGACATCCTGCGACATGGGGTCCACCTTGTTCCAGATGTTTTACATGGGTTACAACAAAATGACCCCTATGTGACTGTTTTCTCTGATCGTCCGGCGCATCTGCAATCTGGCTCTCCTGTAGCGAAAATCATATGCATCCCAGGGTCAGCCCAGGATCATGACCCTCTCATTGCCGCTACCTTTTCAGTCATGGAGGAGCGCCCTAAGATCCAGATGACCCTTGGAGGCCGCACGATTGACGGTATTTTCGACACAGGGGCTGACTGCTCCGTGATTGCCGCCAAGGATTGGCCCCCCGCCTGGCCCACCGAACCAACTTCTTCTGTTGTCGGCGTTGGAGGCGCTGCCTCGGCCCGCCGCAGCAGAAACCCTATTTTGATCCAGGGTTCACAAGGTTTTGAAATGACCATTCTACCTCTGATCTTGGACATCCCTGTCTCCCTTTGGGGGCGAGATCTGCTTGCTGCAGCGGATACCACCATTTCTACAAATTTATGCTGAGGGCTGCCCCTGCCATGCCCCGGACTGCGCTTTCTCTCTGCTGGACCACAGACACCCCCGTGTGGGTAGATCAATGGCCCTTGCCTAAAGAAAAGCTTGCAGTGGCAGTCCAGTTAATTTTGGAGCAACTCGAACTGGGGCACATTGAACCTTCCACCAGCCCATGGAACACACCCATCTTTGTCATCAGAAAAAAGGCATCTGGGAAATACCGTCTTCTTCAAGACCTTCAAAGGGTTAATGAACAATTGCAACCAATGGGGACCTTGCAACCCGGCATTCCTAATCCCAACATGCTGCCACAAGACCATCAACTTGCAGTCATCGATCTCAAGGACTGCTTTTTCTCTATTCCTCTGGCACCACAAGACAGACAGCGTTTTGCCTTTACCCTGCCTGTCCTGAACAATTCCCAACCTACCCAGCGCTTTCAATGGGTGGTTCTTCCACAGGGAATGCGAAATTCTCCAACTTTATGCCAGTATTTTGTGGATAAGGCACTTCAACCATTTCGTGAGCGCCACCTAGCGGTCCTCTGTTACCATTACATGGATGATATTTTGATTTCCTCATCGCACATCTCTGATGCTCTTCTCGAGGACTTAACTCATACTATGATGCAAGCAGGATTGACTGTGGCTAGAGAAAAAATTCAGCGGACTTTACCTATTGTGTATCTGGGACACAAGTTGACAGCATCTGCAGCTATTCCTGTCACGCCTCAATTGCAGTTCCCGGAGCATCTTAAATTGGTGGATTTGCAACAGCTCTTGGGACAGTTGAATTGGATCAAGAATTACCTAGATCTACCCACTTCTACCCTGTCTCCATTGTTTACTGCCCTGAAAGGACACAAGGATGCAGCAGACAGGATCACTATTACCCCTGCGATGGAAGAGGCTTTAAAAACTGTGAACGAACACCTACGCAGATGTATGGTGGATAGAATACCATACCTATCCATGTCCCAGTTGTCCCTTGCAGTATTTGCCACCCCACTCCTTCCAACAGCTATATTGTACACCACAGGCCAGAAGCCTGGGACTGTATCTATTGTGGAATGGCTTCACCTGCCTCATACTCCTCCGCGTAATGTGTATGCTACACCCAACAGTGTCATGGACCTTGTTGTAAAAGGCCGACATCGGGCCCTCGCCCTCTCTGGAATGGACTTACAGTCAGTGTACCTGCCCTTCTCCCAAGAAGAATTTATGCATTTGATGATGACAGCCGTTTCTACTCAAATAGCTTTTGCTGACTTCTTAGGAAAAATTATTCACAATCCCCCTAGAGACCCTCGTTTGTCTTTCCTTACAGGGCTACGTTATGTCCTGCGAACTGCCTTGTCCCCCCTACCCTTACCCTCCGCCCTCACTGTCTTCACTGATGGTACCAAATCCAGGGGGGTGGTGGTGTGGGAAGAGGAGGGGGAATGGAGAAGTTTGCATACCTCTGTGCAGTCCTCAGCACAACGTGCTGAATTAGCAGCTGTAATTTTAGCATTCCAACAGTTTGCTGATATCCCTTTCAATCTCATTGTGGATACTCAGTACGTATATAATCTGTTGAATGTGCTACCGCTGTCTTATATTACTCCTGCCATTGATGACAATTTGTTTACATTGTTTTCCACCTTGCAGAGCTTGGTACAAGCTAGAATTTGTCAGTTTTATGTGGCACATCTTAGATCTCACACTGGCCACCCTGGGTATTTGGCTGAAGGTAATGCCCGGGCAGACCAAGCTTTGAAGAATGGTATTTTTTCATTGTTTTCTGATCCGTTTGAAAGTCATTCTGTATTCCATCAAAATGCTAAAGTTCTGGCAAAATCTTTTTCGTTGCCCATTTCTCAAGCTCGGGACATTGTGTCACAGTGTGCTGTGTGTTCCAAATCACCCACAGTCATCCCTTATGATGCAGTCAACCCTAGAGGTCTGCATCCCCTGGCAATTTGGCAAATGGATGTCACCCACACACCATCTTTGGCTCCATTTTCTAAGGTGCATCTCACTGTGGACACTGCCTCTGGCTTTATTTGGGCCTCTCCTCTTAAAGGAGAGACTACTCGTCATGTTATTCAGCATTTGATGCGTTGTTTTGCTGTTATGGGAAAACCCCATACCTTAAAAACTGATAATGGCCCTGCATATATTTCTCAGGCCTTTTCTGATTTTTGTTCTTTGTGGGATGTTAAGTTGATTCATGGCATTCCCTTCAACTCTACAGGGCAGGCAATCGTCGAGCGCGCCCGCCTGACTTTTAAGACTCTTCTCAATAAGCAATTGGGAGGCCGCTCGGCTACTGTTTCTGAAATACCTCTTGTTGTGCATCAAGTGTTGTTTACCTTAAATCATCTGTTGTACCCTCACAATAAGAATTTTACGCCTGCTGAACTTCATTTCAGGAAGGAAGAAGTACTGCAGCGCCCTCTAGTGTCTTATAGGTTGCTTCCAGATCCACAGTGGAAGGGTCCAACTTCCTTGGTTTCCTGGGGTCGCGGATTCGCTGCCATCGACGTGGACGGAGAAATACGATGGGTTCCAGCTCGGTGTGTTCGGCCTTGGCGCTCTTCTGTTGCCTCGCCTTCGCCCAAGGGGACACCAGCACCTTGAAATCGTATTCTACGCTGTCTGCCAGTGATGACCTTCCACCTGATCTCAACCCGCACTGCAGCTGGAGACGTCGCCACATTGATGTGCCCTGGATGAAGTCACCTTCCACAGCTGTTCCAGTGTTTCCTGGCACGTTGAAAGACCATCTTCGTCCCTACGTCCTTGACCCTCCTCCCCCCTGGGAAACCACCGTGACTGCTAATCACCCCTCTGTGGACACTGTGAGACGTCGTTTTCATCGTGCTGCTCTTTTGCGGAAAGCCCAGAGACCTGAACCTTATCATCAGATTTGGAACAACAATACGTATGTTAGGGACATAAATAATTTTGCTTCTATACTTAATCTTTCTGAATGTTGGGTATGTATGCATATTCCTCCTCAATCGAAGAGATCTGGTATATTATTGCATGGTATTCCAGTAAATGCCTCATATAAGATTAGTAATAATATGAAGGATAATCGTACTAGTTCACCCCCCTGTGTTTTTGTCACTTATGGAAACAGCGTCTTATTGTTTTCTTTTTAATCATAATAGTAGTAACTTTTTAGGTCATTATCCCTATTGTAATTGGACCTATGAGTATATTAATGGATCTTCTTGTTTTCTTAATGTTACCACTATGAGTGGTAGGCCAAAAGTTTTAGTTAATAATGTCATGACCAACATGACTTATGAACAACAGGCTGCGTGTAGAGATTTTAATGTTTGGCTTGATTGGATGAAGAAAAGCCACAAATCTACATGCTTGCTTCAATCTGATTTATGGTTATTTTGTGGTACAAGAGCCTACAAAGAAATCCCCTCTGCCTTTTCTGGAACCTGTACTTTAGGAGTAGTCATACCCCTGGTGTATAAAATGGACAAGCTCCCAACAGTCCGTAACGAAAGGGAAGTGCATTCACCTATCTCTCAATATACAGGGACAGCCATCTCTAGGTCTCTTCTGCCCTCTTTAGGTGCAGCTATGAATTACCGTGATCTGCATAAATTGGCAAATTGGACTGAAGCCTTGTTTAACTCTACCATTTTGGCTTTAAAATTAATTAACAAAGAAATGTCAGAATTGAGAGATGTGGCTCTTGAAAATCGTTATGCTTTAGATATTATCCTTGCTTCTAAAGGTGGAGTTTGTGCCTTAATTCATTCCCATTGTTGTATGTATATATCTGATCAATCAGCCAATATTTCTGCTACTATTGATTATATGGAACAAATGATAGCCCATAATCCTTTGAATCCACCTGAAGGTTTTGATCCATGGGAATGGTTATCTTCCTGGTTACCTAATAGAGTATGGTTAAGAAAACTTTTGCTAATTGTAATTTTGTTTGTTGCAGGATTTATTGTGTTGTGTTGCTGCATTCAATGCCTACCTTCTCTGTATGGTCAGTGTACTACGTGGTGGTACAAACCACAACCCGCCACAGGGATGACAAGAAGGATTTATGTTGCAAGTTATAAGCGTTTAGAAAATGAGACAAATGACTCTGCTTAGGTTTAGTTAAGAAAAGCTTTATTTTTCATAAAATAAATAAGAAAAGAGGGCATGTGGGAATATGGTTGGGTTTACCTATAGGGAAAATGGGCGCATGGGTGGAAATGTACTGCAGCCTGACCTTTTGGTAGGGCAGGCTGTGTTAAGCATGATCAGCGCGTGGACACCTTATGCTGGCCTGTGATTGGCTTATACAGCATACCCTGATAGTGGAGTGATTTTCCTTATATGGTATTGTCTTATACTGTTGAGTTGATACAATGTTCTGTGAAATAATAAAATGCTAGGCCGCAGCAGTTTGAGCATGTGCAGGCCTGATCAGTTCTGTTCAGCTCAGTTCAGCTCAGTTGTTGCTGGCTAGGCCTATTCAATACATTTTTGGTGTGAGACTGATTTATTTCTTATGGCGAGCAGGCCCTCGTCAAACCCTTTGAGGATTGCTGCCAGTTAGTTAAAAAAATACTGAGATAGTTGTACCAAGTTACTACAAGGCAGTTCTCAGCAATCCGATGCCCTCCAGTTGTTTTGGACTACATCTCCCATCAGCCAGGGCAACCGTAGAGTAACAAAGGAAATGGAGCCACTTCCCCTTTCACAATGCAAACAGTTTTCCCCATTCATTGAACTCTCTGATTTTCTGTGCATGTGCATTTGTACTCAGTTGCTCCACATCATGGGTTGTTGTTGTTTTTTGAGAAACTATTCTCCAGTAGCACTATTACAATTTCCACTTACAACTGGGTTTTTGACAAAATTCAACAGCAGTCCAGAGTACCACGTTGCCTCTTTGGGTGCATCCAGGTGGGAGTTTTGAAGGCTGGTTTATTCATGTCGAGCGTGCATCTTCCCATTCTGTACCTATACAGCCACAACTACATCCCACAATGCTCCCCTATCTTTCCAGGTCATTAGCTCTGCAGGTGGTGATGCTAGAAGGCCAATGTTCACAGCAGATATTGTACTGGGGCCTGTAAAAAGAGATACCCATATCCACTCTTTTTACTTTCTCAGTTCCTGCCTTCTAGTGTGGGACAAGTACTGAGCCAACACTATGATAAGCTGCAAAGCTTTTTGTTTTATTTATTTTTAAAGAAATATTTAATTGACTACACCGTGACTGTAATAAAAGATGAAGCAGAGGATGATTTATCTCTGCAACAGCTTTCACAATGTGGAACTATTGATTGTTGTATGTGAAAGAAATTTTCAATTAAATTTCTCATCCTCTAGCCTTGGCTGCTGATTTAGAAGAAATGGCTTGTCGTTCTGTTGATGAAACAGCTGTTTTTCAGCCAGCTGGAGCCTGAAGTTGCTGGCAAGAGTTCCCCAAACAGATAATCACAGTTCTGTGGCAGAGAGGTAGCGTAGTGTGGCTTTCCTCCACATTCACAGAATGGGGCTTTCTCAACACATCCTTCACTCTACAATACTCCGCAGCCCCTCATCTGCTCCTGGGGCTCTGGGTGCTTTGTATATGGAAGGGGGGGCTCCAATGAATGCAGGAGGAACTTAAGATCCAATGATAGCCCTAGATCAGCACTCCTCCAGCAACTTCAGCTCCGAAGAAGAAACAGACCCACTCCCTGGTCCATCCCATGTGAGGCCATGGACCCCAGAATCTTGAGCTCCAAAAAGATGCTTCTTCTGTCAGATTTTGGTGGCTTGACCACAGACTCTTAGACAGATCAAGAGAACCCAGAGGAGAGATCATCACAGCTGGAAACCTTGAAGGATCCAACAACTGCAGAAGGCCATGACACTTGAACCAGCAGCTTCCAGGCAATGGCTACCTAGCCTTGCTCTAAAACTCAGCCAGTTGCTTCAGGATCTCGCTGAGAAAAGTTGGATGTCTATCTGTAGCAATCTCTGTGATCCTGAGCATTTTCACCTTGAGCTCTCTCCAAGTTGCTGATTTTGACTAGGTTTACCTTTTGGGGGCCTGCCTGAAGAACGGAGAGCTACCAACCACTCCTTGCTAAGGCAATCACCCCTCCATGGTGGGGGGCATCTCTGCAGACACATCCAAGTTTAAGAGTTCAAATCTCAGATTACTTGGCGGATTAGCCAAGCCTTACGTCCCTATTCTGAGTAGGTAGTTTGATATTATTCGCCCACAGAGTCATTTAATGATTCCTGGGAAAGTGTTGGCAAAACACTTTGAGCAATCACCAAATTGCTATAGAAAGGCATATGATTTTTGTTGTTTTATCTCATACATACCAACAAAGCTACAGATGAGCAATTAGAGTCCATGCAGACCAGCATTTTTAGCACTGCCTACCTAGATTCAGAATTGTCTCTTCCTTTATGCTGTGAAAGTGATGCAAGGGGGAGCTGTAACCCTACAGAGGCAAATGTTGGATTATAACTTGAGGCCCTATATGATTGCTACTAGGAGAAACCAGTCTTTGGAGGTGAGAGCCTGGCTTGGGGTGGAAAATGAGGGATGGAGAGATCACCCTATGTGGGGATCGGGTAACTTTTGGGATGGGAATCTGAGCCAGGTGGAGATTGGAGTCTTTGGGGCCTTTGGATTTGGAAGGAGTGTGAAACAAGATTTGGAATATTCTATGGGCCCTATCTTCAACTATGGAAGCCTGGCAGACTTGCTAAAAAGGAATATGACTACTGTTGGGTTGGAGCTCCCCGAGATTTGTCTTTTAACACCAAAGACTATCAAAAAGATCAGCAGAGGGGACATGAAAGAGAGCTAAGAGCCTCGGACTTAAGATCTCCGGGTTGATGGACTTTTATTGATGGACCTGTTGGTAGGGGCCGAGACCGGGGAGGGGAGTTGGTGAAAGAAAAATTGGGAATCTAAAGTGTATATCTTTTTTCTTTTTTTTTTTCTTTTAATGAGAGATGGGAAAATCGTGGAATGGAATTTCTATGATCTCAGGGAAACATCTTAAGAGAATAAGTTCAGATATATAAGTTTTAAATGAGAAATAAGATTAAATAAAGTAAAAGTGGATGGCTAATTGGTAAAAGAGAGAATGGAAAATTATAGTATATTAAGATAAGTTATAAGGATAAAAACAAGGATGAAGGATTTGCTGAAATATCTATTTGAAGTAGAATACAAAGAGGGGAGGTGCGAGGAGGTCAAGGAAATAAGTTAAGAAAGGGAACTATATTAAGGTTGGTTTTTTTATTGTATTTTTTTCTTTTTTTCTTTTTGGCTGTTTTTTGCTTTTTTATCTCTTTATTTTACTTTACTTTTCTTTTGGATATGTTGTGTTTCTGTATTCTGTGTTCCTTTTTGTAATTTTTTTTTTGAAAATTTGAATAAATATTATTTTTTAAAAAAAACAGAATTGTCTCTTCCTTTCTTCCAGGTTTTCTCAGAGGAAAGCTGATTCAGGCATAAACTTCTTTTGCAGATCTTCTAAAGTTCTATTGTCAAGCAGAAGGGCAGGATCAGAAAAGGAGAAAAGAAATCCCACACGAAAATTGTTAACCAGCACAGCAAAAAAAAAAAAAAAGATGTTACCTAGTGCAGTGTTTCCCAACCTTTTTTGGGCAAAGGCACACTTGTTTCATGAAAAAAATCTCGAGGCACACCACCATTAGAAAATGTTTAAAAAATTAACTCTGTGCCTATATTGACTATATATAAAGTAACTCTCTTTAATAGGAATCAAATAAACACAAAGAAAGTATTTTATAATTACTTTTTTATGAAATAGTAAGTAAACAGAAATATGAAAAATTGCGCCTTTTGTCCCTCTCCTCGAAATGCTCCAACTCAATGTTCCTCCGCGGGCTGGCCATTGGAGAGCTGTGTCGCCCACACCGCAGCCCAATACAATATGAACCCTCCCCTCGCAAGCGGCAACCCCTCCACACTCCCCACCTTAAGCCTCCACACGCGCCCTGCCCAAAGAGATGCCCGCCCGCGCGCGAGGGGATCCTTTACCTCAGCATCCCGCCCAAAAAAAAAAAAAAAAAAAAGAGGGCGGGAGACTGCGGTCCCTCAGAGGCTGGGCGTTAGGAAGAAGCAGCCGCCTTCATCCAAGCAGGAGCAGCAGCAGCTGTAGCTGTAGTAGCGCCAAGCTGTGCCGGGGACTCCGTGCCCATGAGGGGAGGGAGGGGGGAGAGAGGAGAGGCAGCAGGTCGCCCTCTTAAGTCACGCGCGCGCAGGCACCACCACGCATCCCTCGCGCCCTCTCGCAGAGCCCCTGCTCAGCACCTCCCGCCTCGGGGACACCCGTCATGAGCCGCTGAGAGGCCGCCAAGCCTCCAGGCTGCTCCCATTCAGCCTTAGGCGCGCGCCCGCCTCGGGAAAAACGGTGCTGGGAGGCGGAGAGAGAGAGAGAGACGCCGCTGGCCGCGTCCCACCCTCAGTCAGTCGGCTCGGAGCTACTGAGGAGAGGGAGGTGGGGACGACGGCGCGTCTGTTCCGCTCGGGGCCAGCGCGCCCCCGCCCCCCTCTCCAGAATCCCCAACTAAATACGATGCGCTAAGGGAGGGGAGAGACCCCACCCACAAAGAGGACGCCTTTCTGCAGGGCGCCTAAGGCCTCTCGCCGCCCGACTCGCCCGCCTCCCTCCCACGGCACACCAGGCAACGTCTCGCGGCACACTAGTGTGCCGCGGAACACCAGTTGGGAAACACTGACCTAGTGGCAGGTCTGCATTACAAGCATATATTGGTATTATACAAGTTTAGCTGCTTGGGATTCACCCCCCAAAAAATTGGGAACTGTAGTTTTGCAAGAGTGCTGAAGAATTCCTTATCAGATATCCCTACCCTCTCAGAATTATAGTTCCTTAGATTTCCTAGGGAGATGAAATTATTGTTAAACAAATTTAAGTCTGTGGTACACAGATATACTATATCAGGCTTCCCCAAACTCAGCCCTCTAGATGTTTTTGGGACTACAGTTCCCACCATCCCTGACCATTGGTCCTGTTAGCTAGGTTATGATGGGAGTTGTAGTCCCAAAACATCTTGCGGGGCAAGTTTGGGGGTGCCTGTAGCTGCTACGTCTTTCCCAGCCCTCTTGCCACTTCAGCTGTTAAATGTTTACAGGGCAGAAGCAGGATTCACCCAGCTGCAATTTGATACCAGCAGCAGTGCTAATCTGGCAGTCTGTCAATATGTGTAGGATTAGCCACAGTCCTCATGCCCAGTATTCAGGAACCTAATTTTAGCTTTGTTGATTTTATACCAATGATTCCTACTCAAAGCCATATTTTTTATTGCTTAAACAAAGCCAAAGTAGTACTGTTGGCTTGTAAAGTAGGCTGTTTGTTCTCAGAATAACCTTTCAGTACTTCTAATGCCACTGAGGTCTTAGAATTTCCCTGCAAGTGTATTTCTACACAGTCACCCTGCTTCATGGTTTTTGTAGTCTTAAGAGTGCAAACAGCCATTGCCATGCATATGTATTTTGCTCACTAGCAATAAGATAGTTAATAAATGGGTTTGAAATTAAGTTCCAACTGAGAGAGGAGATACTGTGGTTAAACAATTTAGGGGCCTTTCAAAGGGCAGGATTCTTGCATAGAAACAGGCTTTCCACTTACAAATGCTTTTTGAAATGTTACCACATTACAAAAGCAGCACATGATACTCAAAACAGTGTGAGAGAGAAACCCTCTTATTTGGGGCATTTGGTTCACACCTAAGTCTTTTTAATGCCAGCCCAAATGGAGGGGACAATTTAAACTCATGCCAATGACCTGGAAATTAACACAAATAACAAAAGTTTAAATCCAACCCAAAGCTGAATGATCCTTCACAACCTCATATTTTACTATCAAATCTTGAAATCCAAATCTCAAATTTCAGTATTTAAAGATCAGCATTGTTACGTACAGGTATGAAAATCGAGCATTTGAATATGACTTGCCCCCCAATGCAGGATGTATCTGCATAGAGGCAGCATAGCTTTGTGACGGCAGTTACAAATCGACAAAGGGATGTTTTTGTATTATTATTATTATTATTATTATTATTATTATTATTATTATTTTCTCTGGATCCTGATTCTGAAAAAGTTTGAGTCGAGTCAACCTGAAGTGTTCTTCCATTTCTCTCCCTCTCCCGCTGCCCCTTGAATTTTCTGTAAGGCATTAATGATGCCCAAGTAAATAGATGCTTTTTTTTTTTTTGTCCTCATACTAGATCTTAAAAAGCAACTATGAAAACCAGCCAAATCCCATCATCTTCCACATCTTAGTTGTTTAAGCCATCAAGCCAGAGACCGAAAAGGAGCCACATACAGCCACCTACCACCCTTTGCCCAAGCTGCAAAGTACGATAAAAATAGCACAGCAAATTTCAGTAATAAGAGATGCGTGTAGCAGCAGGTGGGCTGGGGACTTGTTTTGCCCTCAGCATCTTTGGCAGGGCTCTTGAAAATTAAACTGAAACATGAGCTACAACATGGTGTAGTAGTAAATACTAACCAGGAATAAACAATCCTGCAGCCTGCAGGAAAGTTTGACAGTTTTCTTGCAAAAGGTGTTCCTTGCTGCAAAAGATGTCCATAGCAGAATGACTCTCTCTCATTTATTTCTTTAGTTATTCATTAAATTTATATTCCACCCTCCCTCCCAACAGAGCCCATGGTGGCAAACAACGTGAGGAAACAATAAAACCGTATGAAAAGCAATTCTAATACAGATGAAGACCGAGGAAAACCTCAGCTTAAAAGGCCTGTTGGAAAAGGAAGGTGTTCAATAAGTGCCAAAAAGACATCAGAATACAAAAAGGCAGGTTATAAACATAATCATAAATCAACAACTCCTTAAAATCACTTGGGCTGTAATCCTATGCACACTTACCTATTGAACTCAGCAGGACTTGCTACTGAGTAGACATGTGTGTAGCTCTGATCAATGACATACCACTAGGAGCTTCCTAAGAACATTATAGAATACATTTCCACCCTTTCCTATGGATCAGGGCAAGGGGAATGGTTACCCTATCTTATGCACAGCATAGTAGCCTGATGCGAACATTTTTAAAAAGTTCCCTATACAGAGGTCTTCTAAAAGTTGTATAGTCACTTATCTCCCTGGTTTGAGGGGTGGCATAACTCCATACCCCCCACCATTTCTCAGCTGAAAATAGGGACATCCTAAAGCAAAGCAGGGACGCGGGTGGCGCTGTGGGTTAAACCACAGAGCCTAGGACTTGCCGATCAGAAGGTCGGCGGTTCGAACACCCACGACGGGATGAGCTCCCGTTGCTCGGTCTCTGCTCCTGCCAACCTAGCAGTTCGAAAGCACGTCAAAGTGCAAATAGATAAATAGATACCGCTCCGGCAGGAAGGTAAACAGCGTTTCCGTGCGCTGCTCTGCTTCGCCAGAAGTGGCTTAGTCATGTTGGCCACATGGCTCCCTCGGCCAATAAAGCGAGATGAGCGCCACAACCCCAGAGTCGGTCACGACTGGACTTAATGGTCAGGGGTCCCTTTACCTTTTAAAGCAAAGCAGGACATTCCACGATCAAATAAGAAACAGGGACATCTGTAAATTTAAGTCTGTCCCTGGAAAACAGGGACACTGGGAGGGTCTGCTGATTAAAAAATTAAACTGAAACTTTCCAGGTCCAAATCTAACAGCTTGTTGCCCTATTATTTGTTTTATTTATTTGCTTTCATCATTTTTATACTGCCTCAATATCGTCCACCACCCAGAAGCTCCCCCCCCCCAAAGAAACAGGAAAAAGAAACTATTCAGGTATGCTACATTAATAACAAGTCTCTCTGGGATTATGGAGGTCATTTGGCCACATCAATTTTGAGATGTAACCCCCCCAGAGGGTTGACCACTGGTCAATGTGTGTCTCTTGGCCTGAAAACGGTTTCCCACCCCTTATATTGGAGCGACCAGATGCTGAGGTTTTCACTTTGAACCATATCAATACCCAAAACACAGAGCAAAATACAGATCTCAAAACAGCATCTGGCTGCTTCTCTTAAAAAATAAAATAAATAAACAACCCGCACCTGCTCTGGCTGCATCATTATACACCAGATTTGTTTTAATGCCTGCTAAATTATGTAAAATGAAGCCAATTAAGATATACTGTAGGAAAGATCTAGTTTGCATATCATTCCATCCAGAGTAGCTGGTGTGAGAGAGGTTTGGAAACTGGGAAAGATTAATATATATATTTTCTTTTTTTATTTGCTGAAGCCATGGGGGGCGGCATGCATGCAGTAAACTATAAAGAGCAGATAAGTACCAATGTATAAAGAGGGGTTGAGTCAAACACATTCTAGTGGTTTCATTGGGTCTTAGGCCCCATCTGCAATATACATTTAAAGCAGGATCATACCGCTTTAATCAGTCATAGTGCTACCCAAAGAATTCTGGGGGCTGTAGTTTGTTAAGGATGCTGAGTACTGTTGGGAAACCCTCATAGATCCACAATTCCTAAAGTTCCCTGGGAGGAAGGATTGATAAACAACTGGAAATTGTAGCTCTCTGAAGGCAATAAAGGTAAAGGTAAAGGGACCCCTGACCATTAGGTCCAGTCGTGACCGACTCTGGGGTTGCGGCACTCATCTCACTTTATTGGCTGAGGGAACCAGCGTACAGCATGACTAAGCCGCTTCTGGCAAACCAGAGCAGCGCACGGAAACGGTGTTTACCTTCCCGCTGGAGCGGTACCTATTTATCTACTTGCACTTTTGATGTGTTTTCGAACTGCTAGGTTGGCAGGAGCAGTGGCCGAGCAACGGGAGCTCACCCCGTCGCGGGGATTCGAACTGCTGACCTTCCGATCGGCAGGTCCTAGGCTCTGTGGTTTAACCCACAGTGCCACCAGCGTCCCTGTCTCTGAAGGCAATAGGGGTCTCCTAACAATTCTTGACAAACTGCAGCTCTCAGGATTCTTTGGGTAGTATTCTATGGCAGCTTACAAATTGTATGACAATGCTATAAATATATAGTGTTGATATCTAGAGATGGAACAAACCTATCCTCCTTGGGGTGAGCCAAGCTGGGTGTGGGTGTCAATATCCCTTATTACAATTACATTTCCCAGGGCTGCTCACTGGCGGGTCACATGGCAAAGCACCAGGCATTTCCCAGCCTTCTCTCCTTCTTCCTGCTTGCTGCTCGAATGGCAGCAGTGGTCAGGTGTGTAAGAGGGAGGCAGGGACATCCTGAGTTGGAAGAAAGAGCTTGGGGTTGAATAGATAAAGGAGGTTGTGTATTGCATATGTGTGGCAGAAGACAGAATGCTTCTCCAGCTCACGGGAAATCCAGCCCGTAAAATAATGATGACAGCTTACATCAACCTGGTACCCTCCAGGTGTTTTCAACTACAACTCCCATCAGCCCCAGGATGGTGTACTGGCTGGGGATGATCTGGGGGGCACCAGGTTGGCAAAGGTTGAATTATGAGGTCCTCATGCTTGCATCATATCTGAGGCTGCATTACAAGCTTCCAAGGTTCATATTTCTGAGGTGCTTTTCTTCGGTGACTTCACTAGGAAATACATGTTTCAGTGACACCCGTACTCATGATGAACTCTGGCTTAGGTAAAGGTAAAGGTACCCCTGCCCGTACGGGCCAGTCTTGACAGACTCTAGGGTTGTGCGCTCATCTCACTCTAGAGGCCGGGAGCCAGCGCTGTCCGCAGACACTTCCGGGTCACATGGCCAGCGTGATGAAGCTGCTCTGGTGAACCGGCACCAGAGCAGCACACGGAAACGCCGTTTACCTTCCCGCTATAAAGCGGTACCTATTTATCTACTTGCACTTAAGGGTGCTTTCGAACTGCTAGGTGGGCAGGAGCTGGGACCGAACGACGGGAGCTCACCCCGCCGCGGGGATTCGAACCGCCGACCATGCGATTGGCAAGTCCTAGGTGCTGAGGTTTTACCCACAGCGCCACCCGCGTCCCTTGAACTCTGGCTTAGTTGGGGCCAAATATCAGTTTTCACCATTGCTTGACTATAGGCCTGATGAATTCATATATAGTGCTGTAAACATCTCATTGTAACGTTGTGTTGACTAATTGTCCCCTCCTAATACAAACAATACAAAGGCTCCAATACTTTGGCCACCTCATGAGAAGAAAAGACTCCCTGGAAAAGACCCTGATGTTGGGAAACATTGAGGGCACAAGGAGAAGGGGATGACAGAGGACGAGATGGTTGGACAGTGTTCTCGAAGCTACAAACATGAGTCTGACCAAACTGTGGAATACAGGAGTCCCTGGCGTGCTCTGGTCTATGGGGTCACGAAGAGTCGGACACGACTAAATGACTAAACAACAACAATACAAAGTGGAAATGGCATCCCCCATGGGGTGTAACTTTAGACCAAGATGTTCAAGCTAGCTTCTCTCTTCAAATTCACAATTTACTGCCCCTGGACAGTCTGTGAAAGGTTGGTTCTCCAGAGATTTCTTGGCATCCCACACCATTCCCATATAGTCCTAAGCAGTATATCAATATACTGGATGCTCTGGGTCTTTTCTGATTTACAGTTTGTTATTTAGAACAGGCAGGCGGATGTGTGGGGAATTCAGGAGAATATTGTGTCGCCGTCCCCCCCATTTCGTCCTCTACAGTGTCAGCTTGGTGGTTTTGGAATGCTCAGAACTTGGCATTCTGGGCTGGGTTTATTTTTCCCTTCATGGGGCAGTGGATTGTTGGGACATTTGGACCGGGTTAATTCCGTCATGTTCTGCATAGAACCTTGCAATCAGGTTTTTCTAGAGGTTGTTAAAAACAACATTGTGGTTTGCTGCCTGATTGCTATGAATGAATAGATCACCATGATTTGGTTAAGGCAATGTGAGCTTCAAGTCTGGGACTTGACAGAAGAACAATGATCTGTTACTTATCAGCTTTGGATGATCTAGAAATGAACAGACATGTCTTCCAAATTCACGCCCAACCAGCTACTCCCTCCAGGGCTGGCCCAAGACATTTTGGCATCTGAGGCAGACCCCAAAATGGCGCTCCCCTCCCTACTGCGGAAGAAGGGGTGAGAGAAGATCTACATCTGGAACAAAGGTGGAGGAAAAATTGACATTGGGATCTGCTGCCTCTGTGGATCCTGCCACCTGAGGCAGTCATCTCAACTTACCTCATGCATGGGCCAGCCCTGCTCCCCTCTAATCCCCACCCTCTTCCTCTCCCTGTTTCAAGGATCAGCTGTATAAATTTCCTTCAACTCCCCACTCCCCCTTACCTTAACATTCCCTGCTCCCAGTAACTTACTTTCTTCCCTCTCCTTCCTTACTGAACACAATCCCCAAACAGTGCATTGCATTACTCATTGCAGCGCATAGTTCATTTGCCCAGGATTTTTAAGATTTATACAGTTTAATCTAGGACTTAGGTTTTCATCTTTGCTACTGCGATTTTATATTATTTTATGTTTTTAATTTTGCTAGCCACTCCTCAAGGTTTCTTTTCTACCCAAAGAGCTGGACAGAAATTTGTTAAGCAAATAAAATAACAACGGTTGATACGGGGCATATAGTAATGAAGCATTTTGTTGCATGCTGCCCATTCCTAAAATATTGATCTTAAATGCTTTTATTGCACCTCCGTGTTTCCTACCCTGAAATGTTCAGTTATTGTTCAGACAGGATCTCTCCCAAGAAGAGAAAACAAGGACCCAGAATTGAGGGGTGTTGAATTCCCAGGGGTGTCTAATGCCCATGGGGTAGAAAGCAGGGAATAAGCAATGGTCATTGGAGCTAGAGCCAATGTAAGGCACAGCCAACTAGTTTTAGTTTTGTCCTCAACCTACTCCATGCTGAGATCTGCAAGGGGAACTGTAAGACTAAGGAGAAGGAATGCTACCCCTTGGACTAGGTGCAAGTAAGAAAGCAGACTAGACAAAGCTGCCTGGGGTTTGTTGGGCAGCGCCCCAATGGGCTATTCTCCACTCTGCATTGCTTTCAGACGAGACAACTTCTGCCTTCTCATACAGATAATATTAAGTATGAGGTTTTTTGGAGGGAAGGCTGTATGCCTGTGCCCCCTTCTAATCCCTGGATCAGGAGGGTTTGGTGTCAACATTTGGCCTTCATTTCATTACCTTTGTGTGTAATGTGGTTCCTCTCATAACCATCAGGAGTACACAAGGTAGGCTGTGTGCCACTCTGAACCGATTCACCTACTGTGGAGATATATATAGACTACTGCTGGTAACTTTATAGTTCTGCTTTCATTGGTCCAATAGCTGTGGCCATCTTTCGTTACAGCTCATAAAGTCACTAAGTGCTCATCCACACTTTCGCCTGACCCATATTTTGATCGTATCACGTTCCTATTAATTCCCCAAGAGCTCCCAGAGCTTTTCTTGTTGTTCCGTGGCTGAGCCTTGGGAAGATCAAATCTTACCTGCTAAATTGAAGTTCGTTTAAGCAAAATATCTCTTCAGATTTTCCGTCCGTCTGATAAGATCTGATTCAGTGGAACTTCCAAAAAGCAACGCAACTTCAGTCACCCAACAGTAATTTAGGGATAATGCTGATCTAGCCGACAAGATTGTTGTAAGGATTGCAAGTTAAAAATAATTCACAGCTAAGGCTATAGCTCAATTTTTAAAAATGTGAATCATGTCAGGTAGAGTTGATTGATAGATATTGTGGTTGAATTTGCATCTGTTTCTGAAGTAAAAAGTATACTTCCTTTGTTTTTAAATGAGAAGGTATCATCACAGGCATTTTCTTAGAAGAGATATTCTAGTCTTTCCTGTATGTATGAGAGAGAAAATGGAGGTAGCCTTTTTAAGATGGTGGCTGCCAGTTGAAGCTTTTAGAAGCACTTCTGTTAATATTACTTTATTTTTAAAAATCTGCCTTTTAACCCATTTTAAATCAATAAATCTAATGAATTAGAGTAGATAACATTGTAGTGTATTTGTGTGTATCTCTGTGTGTGTGTGTGTGTGTGTGTGTGTGTGTGTGTGTGTGTTATTACTCACAGGATTAGCTCTTTCCAGAGGAAGGAGGTACATAACTTATTAGAAAGCATATAATCTGAATATATGATGTGCTAGGGGGGTGGTTTATTGGATTGTTGTTTTTATTTTGATCATATATTTTCTGGTTTCATATTTGATTTTGTTCTGTGACCTCCGGGTACAGGGCAATATATAAATTCAAATAATAATAATAATAATAATAATAATAATAATAATAATAATAGATCCAAACCTTTTTGTTGTTTAGTCATTTAGTCGTGTACGGCTCTTCGTGACCCCATGGACCAGAGCACGCCAGACACTCCTGTCTTCCACTGCTTCCCGCAGTTTGGTCAAACTCATGTTGGTAGCTTTGAGAACACTATCCAACCATCTCGTCCTCTGTCGTCCCCTTCTCCTTGTGCCCTCCATCTTTCCCAACATCAGGGTCTTTTCCAGGGAGTCTTCTCTTCTCATGAGGTGGCCAAAGTATTGGAGCCTCAGCTTCACGATCTGTCCTTCCAGTGAGCACTCAGGGCTGATTTCCTTCAGAATGGATACGTTTGATCTTCTTGCAGTCCATGGGACTCTCAAGAGTCTCCTCCAGCACCATAATTCAAAAGCATCAATTCTTCGGCAATCAGCCTTCTTTATGGTCCAGCTCTCACTTCCATAAATCACTATTGGGAAAACCATAGCTTCAACTATACGGACCTTTGTTGGCAAGGTGATGTCTCTGCTTTTTAAGATGCTGTCTAGGTTTGTCATCGCTTTTCTCCCAAGAAGCAGGAGTCTTTTAATTTCGTGACTGCTGTCACCATCTGCAGTGATCATGGAGCCCAAGAAAGTAAAATCTCTCACTGCCTCCATTTCTTCCCCTTCTGTTTGCCAGGAGGTGATGGGACCAGTGGCCATGATCTTAGTTTTTTTGATGTTGAGCTTCAGGCCATATTTTGCGCTCTCCTCTTTCACCCTCATTAAGAGGTTCTTTCATTCCTCCTCACTTTCGGCCATCAAAATTATGTCATCTGCATATCTGAGGTTATTGATATTTCTTCCGGCAATCTTTATTCCGGTTTGGGATTCATCCAGTCCAGCCTTTCGCATAATGAATTCTGCATATAAGTTTAATAAGCAGGGAGACAATATACAGCCTTGTCGTACGCCTTTCCCAATTTTGAACCAATCAGTTTTTCCATATCCAGTTTTAACAGTAGCTTCTTGTCCCACATAGAGATTTCTCAGGAGACAAATGAGGTGATCAGGCACTCCCATTTCTTTAAGAACTTGCCATAGTTTGCTGTAGTCGACAGTCAAAGGTTTTTGCGTAGTCAATGAAGCAGAAGTAGATGTTTTTCTGGAACTCTCTAGCTTTCTCCATAATCCATTGCATGTTTGCAATTTGGTCTATGGTTCCTCTGCCCCTTTGAAATCCAGCTTGCACTTCTGGGAGTTCTTGGTCCACATACTGCTTAAGCCTGCTTTGTAGAATTTTAAGCATAACTTTGCTGGCGTATGAAATGAGTGCAATTGTGCAGTAGTTGGAGCATTCTTTGGCACTGCCCTTTTTTTGGGATTGGGATGTACACTGATCTTCTCCAATCCTCTGACCACTGCTGAGTTTTCCAAACTTGCTGGCATATTGAGTGTAGTACCTTAACAGCATCATCTTTTAAAATTTTAAATAGTTCAGCTGGAATATCATCACTTCCACTGGCCTTGTTATTAGCAATGCTTTCTAAGACCCATTTGACTTCACTCTCCAGGATGTCTGGCTCAAGGTCAGCAACCACACTGCCTGGGGTGTACGAGACATCCATATCTTTCTGGTATAATTCCTCTGTGTATTCTTGCCACCTCTTCTTGGTGTCTTCTGCTTCTGTTAGGTCCTTTCCACCTTTGTCTTTTATTATGGTAATCTTTGCATGAAATGTTCCTTTCATATCTCCAATTTTCTTGAACAGATCTCTTGTTTTCCCCATTCTATTGTTTTCCTCTATTTCTTTGCATTGCTCATTTAAGAAGGCCCTCTTGTCTCTCCTTGCTGTTCTTTGAAAATCTGCATTCAATTTCCTGTATCTTTCACTATCTCCCTCGCATTTTGCTTGCCTTCTCTACCCCACTATTTGTAAGGCCTCGTTGGACAGCCACTTTGCTTTCTTGCATTTCCTTTTCATTGGGATGGTTTTTGTTGCTGCCTCCTGCATAATGTTACGAGCCTCCATCCATAGTTCTTCAGGCACTCTGTCCACCAAATCTAAATCTTTAAAACTGTACCTCACTTCCACTGTGTATTCATAAGGGATTTGATTTAGATTGCATCTTACTGGCCTAGTGGTTTTCCCTACTTTCTTCAAGCTTGAATTTTACTTTACTTTAAGCTTGAATTTTGCTATAAGAATTTTACTTTGCTTTAAGTTTGAATTTTGCTATAAGAAGCTGATGATCTGAGCCACAGTCAGCTCCAGGTCTTGTTTTTGCTGGCTGTATAGAGCTTCTTCATCTTTGGCTGCAGAGAATATAATCAATCTGATTTCGATACTGCCCATCTGGTGATGTCCATGTGTAGTCGTCTTTTGTGTTGTTGGAAAAGAGTGTTTGTGATGACCAGCTTGTTCTCTTGACAGAACTCTATTAGCCTTTACCCTGCTTTGTTTTGAACTCCAAGGCCAAACTTGCCAGTTGTTCCTTTTATCTCCTGACTCCCTACTTTAGCATTCCAATCCCCTATGATGAGAAGAACATCCTTCTTTGGTGTCATTTCTAGAAGGTGTTGTAAGTCTTCATAGAATTGGTCAATTTCAGTTTCTTCAGCACTGGTAGTTGTTGCACAAACTTGGATTACTGTGATGTTAAAAGGTTTGCCTTGGATTCGTATCGAGGTCATTCTATCATTTTTGAGATTGCATCCCAGTACAGTTTTTGCCATTCCAAACGTTACTTTTATCTAAAGGAGAGGTGGGGAACCTGTGGCCTTACACATGTTGTTGGACCATTGACACCAGCCAGAATGGCCAATGGGTAGGGATGCTGGGCATTGAAGTCTAGCAACATCTGGAAGACAGCAGGTTCCCCACTGCCGACAAGGATCTCAGAAGACAGGATTTGTCCCATAACCCACCAGAGAGGGAAATCAAAAAATTTCTAGCAGGACTGACCATGCCTACCCTAACTGATGAGGAACAGGAATTCATGGACAGCCCTATCACCCCAGAGGAAATAGATGCGGTCCTCAAAAACCTGAAACCACACAAAGCCCCAGGCCCAGATGGCTTCACAGCAGAATTCTATAGGAAATTCAAAGAAACCTTGATGCCCTACATGACCCGCCTATTCAACGACATCATAAAAGGGGGGCCCATCCCCAAAACCTGGACCCACTCCAAAATAGTCTCCATCCCAAAACCACTAAAAGATAGCCTCAAAGTAGAATCATACCGCCCAATCTCATTAATAAACCAAGACTACAATATATTCACATCAATCTTGGCCAACCGCCTAAAAATCTTCCTACACAAGTTAATAGCCCCAGACCACACTGGCTTTGTCCCTGGCCGCAATATAACAGACCCCATCAGGAAACTACTGAACCTGATCGAACACAGCAAGGCAACTAAACTCCCATTGACAATTATGTCCTTAGACATCCTCAAAGCCTTTGATTGCTTAGAGTGGAAATACATATTAGCAGTACTAACTAACATGAAATTTGGCCCCAACTTCCTACAAATCCTCAAACAAATATACTCCCAAGCCTCAGCAAGATGCAGAACTAATAATATGGATTCTAATACTATAGCTATCCAAAGAGGCACGAAACAAGGATGCCCACTGTCTCCCTTCTTATTTATCCTGGCTCTGGAACCCTTAGCAATCCGCATCCGAGCAGCCACAGACATCAAGGGAGTGGAAATAAAAGGCAGAACCTATAAATTAGGGCTCTTTGCAGATGACCTAATGGTCACAACACCAGACCCCATAAGCACAGCAACCTCCCTAATCAGAGAATTCAACACATTTGCAATGGTGTCGGGCCTACAGGTAAACTTCACAAAGTCAGAAGCTATGTGCTTCAACACCCCTCCTCACACCCAAAAAGAACTCACGAAGGTCACCAAAATAAAACTTTGCCACACCAAGTTCAGATACCTAGGGGTACAAATAACCAGAAACCTCAATAAATTGCACCTCCACAACTACAAGCCCCTGTGGCGACAAATTAACAAAGACCTAAAGAGATGGAATAACATGAATTTCACTCTCTCAGACAAAATAGCCATGATCAAAATGATCACACTCCCAAAACTAACCTACCTATTCCAAACCCTCCCAATCTGGATCCCCCCAACCCAACTCCGCAGTTGGCAGAGAAAACTACACTCTTTTATCTTCTCACATAAAAAACCAAGAATAAGCCCCAAATGCCTGCACCTCCCCACCTCAGAAGGAGGATGGGGAATCCCCAACATAGAAGCATATTACATTGCCAACCAAATACGACATATAATCCCATATATACTCAAAGATGAGACAAAACAATGGGTACACCTAGAGAGGGACACAATTGAAAATACCTGCACCACAGCATACCCACTCCTCCCAAACAAACTAAAGAAAATTCCCACAACACTCAACAGGTACACACAGACCATGCTCAAAGCATGGAAAACACAAATAGGCAAACTATCCCCAACCCCATCCCCACTAATCCCCCTGGCGTACCACCCATTATCCCACCATGCAGCACAAAACCTCCAGATAAAAACCTGGCGAACCAAAGGCTTATATCGCCTAATAGACTTTTATAAAAATAACAAACCTTTGTCAACACAAGAAATACAAGACAAACTAGAAGACACCCAAATGCCCTGGTTAACACAACACCAACTACATGCCCTCTTAAACAACCCAACAGTAAAATTAGCAGCAACTAGGCCCCTGACAACCTTCGAAAACCTCCTCCTAACAACAAAGGGAAACAGTAAAGGGACGGTATCCGCAATATACAAAATACTACTCCAAAATCCCACAAACCCTCTAGACGCAATCAAAAAACAATGGGAGAATGACATAGGCTATGAGATTAACCCCACGCAATGGACCAGAATGTGGTCTAAACCTCCCTTTAAATCCATATCAACGAAAAGAAAAGAACTCACACTGAAACTCACCTACAGGTGGTACCTAACACCAAGGAAACTAGCGCTAATATGCCCAGGAACCTCACCAAAATGCTGGAGAGGGTCACCTCCACAGGCACATACCTCCACATGTGGTGGGAGTGTCACAAAATCCAACTATTCTGGGCAACAGCCATACGAGAAATATGTAAAATAACTAAACAAGTATTAGATATCACCCCAGAATTGGCCCTACTAAACATCTTCCAAGACAACAATGCCCATTTACACCACAAAGAACTTATAACCCACCTACTTTCAGCAGCCAGAAACACCATAACCAGACACTGGAGAGACCTGTCAGGAGTAAGCATGGACCAATGGTACCAAATAGTATGGGAAACAGCCCTACTGGAAAAAATAACTAATAAACTGAAACTGACACGGGGACAAACAGAAGAAGACACCTTCACCCCGATATGGCTCCCCTTTATCACATACACAGCCCAACAAGACAATGACAATAATCCGCCAACAGCATACAAATCAATATGGCTAACCTGATCCAAACCACCCACCCACCCCACTCACACACGAAAACAAAGATCACCCACAGCCAATTACAAACAAACAATCACACCCTAGGCCAACCCCAAACTCTCTTGCCACCAAAGGAACACAAGTGAACAACACAAACAACGCTGACACCAAACTCTACATACATTAAGCATAATAGAAACACCACCACCTGACCCCACCCCCATCCATCTTCCCTCCCTCCACCCCCTTTCTTTTTCTTTTTTTTTTCCTCTTCTCCCCCTAATGCCTCAACAAATGAAACGGATTTGTAAAAATGTTACATGGGGGGGAAAAAAATACGAGGCATCACACTTCTGTAAAACAAGAAAATCCTAAATAAAATATTTTTTTAAAAAAAAGAAGAAGAAGACAGGATTTGTAAAGGTCTCCATCTGAAGTCCTGATGCAAAATTGTCATTCAGCCTAGAGATTGCCACTGGGATCTCCAGGAGTGTCATTTCACACATTCATTGTAAACCTGAACATTTTAAAGGTGGATGCCATAGATATTTGCAAAGGCACTTGTAATATGAGAAACCTCTCTTAGCTACCACTGATGCTAATTTAATAATAATAATAATTTTTATTTATACCCCGCCCTCCCCAGCCAGGACCTGGCTCAGGGCGGCTAACAGCAATAGAATTACAATAAAACATAAAAGAAAAAGAAAAAACAGTTAATTAAAATACAGGTTAAAATACTTTAAAATACAACCTTGTTTTAGTAGTAGCCCATAAATCAAAACCATAAGGGGAGGGAAACATAAGGGTCAGACTGTATCCAAACCCAAGGCCAGGTGGAACAGCTCCATCTTGCAGACCCTGCGGAAAAATGTCAAATCCCACAGGGCCTTGGTCTCTTGTGACAGAGTGTTCCACCAAGTCGGGGCCAGTACCGAAGAGGCCCTGGCCCTAGTTGAGACCAATCTAACCACCTTGCAGCTTGGGATCTCCAAAGTGTTGTTATTTATGGACCTTAAGGTCCTCTGCAGGGCATACCGTACCCATGGCCTTGGTGTACATGGCACCTGACAGCATTAAAGTGGAGGTGCAACTACTTGCATGAATGAACAAGTCCTCTATTTAAATTGTCCAGGATCCAAAGAACCACTTTAGCTTTAGCAACAAGGGCTTTGGGTTTAGGTTTCTATCCTTTGAACAGCTAGCTACTTGCATCACTCTCTCACACACACAAGGTTGGAAATGATGTATGTCTCTATATCTTCCATGCCCATAATTATACTCCTGTTCTATGAAGGACCTCGTGCATTTTCTTGGAAACCCATTGGGCTGAGTCCTAGAATGAAGGAAGTTACTGTTTGTTCTTGCTAGTCCATTGGGCTTGGGACATGCTGTGCCAGTCTTCTTCCGAACGGGGCCAAGATGAGTCCGTTGAAGGTCACTGCAGCCTGCAGCCCCAACTGATGAAGATTGGATATCCCTGTTTGTAAAAATAGAGGTGTTATCCAAAATCGTCTTGGCCTGTGCCCAAGCTTGGCAATTACACGTATTCTTCTCTCAACTTAAAATCACCTTACGCCCGTCCAGTGGGATTGCATTCTTTCCCACTTCCCCTCCCACAAACCGAGTGTTCCGTGTGCGGCTGCCAGTTGCTAAACAACTGCCATGTTTGGCAGACCCGCGAAACGAGATCCCAAGTCTTGTTGGAGCAGAAGGGCAAGTCTGAGGAGGACAAGGAGCCTATTGATTGAAAACAGAGGCAACAGGCAGTGTGCAACTCCTGTAGCGTTTAAAATTAAAAAAATTAAAAAATTAGTTTGCATTTTGCAGACTCCAGTTAGGACAGGTGAATGAATAAAGAGTCACCCACAGCACACAACAAGTCCTAAGTGATGGTGCCACTGTTGTTCTTTTTCACATCCAGATTTTGCAGCCACAGTGGATGCAATAGTGTCTTTAGCTCACAGTATTGTTTTTTGACCCCATCTGTCCATTTAAAGCAGTATTTTGTCACTATTCCCCACCTCAGCTATAAATTTCCTGACATTCTATTGATTCATCTCACAGCCAGCCTGATGTAAGCAGAATGGAGGAAAGCCAGAGAACCCAACAGGCTTCTTTCCAAGATTGTATACTGCAGAAACACCAGGAGAGGCTGAAAAAGAATATGGTAAGTGTGGGACAGGTGATATAATGGACATCTGTGAGTCACAAATATTTCCCAAGGAGAAAGTCCCCCAAAGTGGGAAGCTATTCTGCACTTCCCTCTCCCTCCTCCTGCCAACCTCCGGCATCTATACTATTCTGGATTGCATTAGGAAGGAGTGGAAAGGTTAAATGTCATTCATTCTACACACAGCTGACTAGAGCTCAAGCATTTATTTATAGGAACTTGGATCCCAGGGGGGCAAAGGAAATGGAGAGAAGCACCTCATGCAAACACTGTATATCATGTTTACTGGGCAACAGCAGGAACAGCACTGAAAAGGCCTTCATGTGAATCTGATAAGTGAGAAGCATCTCGTTCTGAGCATTTGGTAGATTGAGTATGAAATTGAGACGGGACACCTCTTTCCTGCTAGCTGGTTCGAGGCATTATTATTTTTTCTATGTACAGTAACCAATGCTAACAGCAAAAAACTTTACTGGCCAATCCAAGCCATGTGGCCAGGAGAGATTTTTGGAGACTTAGAGGTGGTGCTACAGAGCTTTGAGTTTGCCCACTGCATGTGTGCTGATTTTTGTACCTGTGCTCCTGTCGAATCAATCTTGCAGATTCTTATTTTTGAAAACCACACAGATACTCTGAAAGCTCTAAGAAACCCTCACTGTTGCTCTACATTTTGGTAGGACTGTTATGCACACCTATTGGTCAGTATGATGAAGTAGGTCAGTCTCCAACTTTCCACAAAGTTCCTAGGGAATTTTTAGAACAAATTTTAAACATTTCTCTTGCATTAGTTTTTGCTTTAAAGGTCAAAGGATGAGCGCATATCCACATTATCTCATGTGAGTTGCCTCATATCCATTTAATTTCCATGTGAACTAAGTCTTCAGGTTTAATGTCACCAGCAATTTGCGGGACTGCTCCTATACTGAGATCAGGCAGACACCTACAGTTCTGGCATTTCGTCACCCGCTGAAAATGTTTTCATTAAGCTAAGCGTTTAGAAAATCAGGCATTATATACATAACTGCGTTAAAAAGCAGAAAAAGCAGTTATTTTTCTCAAGACACACTGAAGCTGTTGTGGGGGGAGGCATAAAAACACAGTATTTCATAACAAATGACAGAATAGATACATGCTAGGTACGAGTTGTGGCTAATGTTGTGGGAACGCATTGAGTGCATATTAAACAGGAGTGTGTTTGATTCCACACTGGCCATTTGTTCTGTATTTTATTATTGTATAATTTTATGACGCTTTACTGATTTTATTGTACACTGCCATGGTTTTTTAAAGAAAATGTTTATATTACAAATAAATAAAATATACGAACCCATGTAATCTGTTTGTTTCAAAAGGGGTGGGGAAAATAGTTCACTTTTGAACAGGGATGGGAAACTTGTGGTCATTCAAACGCTGAGCTACAATTCCTATCATCGCTGACTGTTGGTCTCCAACAACAGCTGGAGGACCACAAAACTACTGGGATGGGGGATCATCTGGCCCATCGGCCACAGACAGACCACAAGAACCTTGCAATCGGGTTTCCCTCAGTATCACTACTACATTTCCTTGTATGGGAATAGTAGGAACTCCTGGACTTAGGAAAACACAAACAGGATTTTGCAGTTGAATTTCCTCTATGTATATTTGTATAGCTACAAAGCCACTGATTCTGGAACAGGGCTTGTGCAATGGGGATAAGGAAGGGTAGTCTGAGAACGTGGAAAATATGTATGTTTGTTCAGTCCCACTAAATTCAACGGAGCTTTTCCCCAGAAAGCTACAAAGCTTTTAAATGGCGCCTGTAATCTGAGCAATGGCCAGCAACAGAATCTCTTCTCTTCAACTCATCCATATCTTTATATGCTTTTTTTGCTGAATAAGTACTCCTCCACTTTTCAACCCAAATGCGAAAGTGCCCATCAACAGAGCACCAAAATGCCTGTAGGACATTCTCAATGATTGACTACCTGCTTAAACTCTACACCCCATCTTTCCACATGCAGTTTTTTTGCACAACAAACGCTGGCCTCCTTGTGCTTGGGCACAGCAGCTTTAAGCTTTCCAGAAATTAATGGCATCTACAGGGAAAGCAAACATAACATAAATATCTTCAGTGTCCCATTCTCTTCTCTAGGCTATCAATAACAACACAGCAGCCTGCAATACGTGCAATGCAAGGTTGCCCAGGCAACAGGTGAATCCTGACTGCACAGAGCAAGGGCCATTGCTTTTCTGTCTCTCTCCCCCCCCCACCCCAAGCCTCTATTTCATATTTGTTAAGTTGTGTGGCGTGTCTTTACAGTGTTGTTTGTTGAAGAGGCTCCCTTTTACATCCCCAAAGCACCAAATAATCTGCTGACCCCATAAAGTTGCCAGAACCTAATGATGAACTAGCTAGAGTCTAGCCTCTGAATATGGTTATTTTGGTACAATCCAGTTTAAATTTAGCGTGGAACTTTTTTTCACCCCAGAGGCCACATTCCATTCCAGGCAACCTTCTGGGGGCCACATGCCAGGGGTGGGCAGTGCCAGGGCCAAAAGTGGGCAGGGCGGCTGTTATGTACTGAGTTGAATAGGATCCAAAATGCAGCAGTCTGATTGGTCCTAGAACAATAGGATCCAGAATGCAGCAGTCTGATTGGTCCGCAGGAGCCACCCAATCCAACTCCAGGTGAAAGTGAATCCACAATCTGATTAGCCTACAAGAGAATCCCAGAATTAGCCAATCACGTGGGGCCCATTCTGTAAGTAATGTATATAAAGCAGACATTTCGGGGGAACTTCCTTTCCTCACTACTCTGAGCTGAATAAAGAGCACGAAATCCACACTCGACTCCGAGTATATTTCAGCGGCAAATGTAAATGTTACTTTTGTACCATAGGGACACCCCTCTCTATGCTTTATCCAGGGAAGCAAGAGGCAACCTCGACATGCAAGGATATGTTACAACCAGGCAAAATCAGGAAGGAAGGGGGCAATACAAGGCCAGTCAGGGTGTGGCAAGGCAGCTGGTATGATCTGGATGAAGTCCTGAGGGCCAGACAGACTTGGGGGACCACATTCAGTCTGCCCACCCCTCTCGGCCCGAGGTTCCCCATCCCTGGGATGGGTCTTTGCTCTAATCCAGGAGGGCTCCCTTCTGTTCTTGCGCTCTAGGGCTGAAAAGCATGTTATCAATCTATAAATAAATGCAATCAACTACTTTCAACTACCATTTAATTCAGGGAGACTTCAATGAGCTTAATTGTATTTATTTCATTAGATTAGTAACTGAAAGGGGCTTTTAATTCAACACCTGCACGCATCAATTAATCAGGCAACACACTGTACATTTTTTTGAGAAAACACTTATGAAAAACTGGCTTTGGAGAAGTCCTCCAACCTCAAACCAGAGGTGATGCCTCTTCTTGGAAGATGTCTGCCACAATACATACATGCAACATCTCAAAACAATAGAAGTTTTTCCCCTCTTCAAAGTATTGTCATATGCAAATATATGTAGGTTTATTGCATTAACTAATTGGCCACAGCTCAACTCAAGATGACCATAACGCAGAGGAATGGAAAGGGTCCATGTCATGTGCATGCACACATGCACACATAAGCGCCAAGACAGAAGTACAATAAATATTTTAAAAATAAATAACACTGAATCCAGTTTCACATCCCATTAAAGAAATACAGTGGTACCTTGGTTTATGAAGTCAATCCCTTCCGGAAGTCCGTTCTTAAACCAAAGCATTCTTAAACCAAGGCCTGCTTTCCCATAGCAGCGGGGGGCTCAGTTTTCAAATGGAACACACTCAACATGTTCTTTTTACAAGGCAAAGTTCACAAACCAAAACACCTACTTCCGGTTTTGCAGCGTTCTTAATCCAAGTTGTTCATAAACTAAGCTGTTCTTAAACCAAGGTACCACTGTACCGGTAGGGGCAGTTTTTAGTCCTTATAGGAAGTTGAACTGCGTCCAACAGATTAATGGCCATTCTCACATGTTCGTGGTGGGTTTGTTATTTTAATGCGGGGGCACAATCCACTGAGGGCTTCTCCTACTTCAGACAATGGGGCTGCTTCAGGAGATCTGCACAATAATATTCTCATCTGTTATGTGGGCCTGTGGGAGGATAAATCCAGCTCCCCAAAAGTTTGTCCTAAGAGGCAGGATTCAGGTAGAAACAACGTCTTTACAGAGCAGAGACCTGGATTCCAGCCTATAACACAGCTCAGAACTGACATCCCCTCCCATATATCTCTGATACAATAGGAACATGCTTTGAAGAACTTTCTGAGGGCAACAGTGGGACAGACTCCTTCGGAAAGTGGTGGACTCTCCTTCCCTGGGGTTATTTTTTCCATCAAAGGTAGAATCGCCACCTGTCAGTGATTCTTCATCTGACAGTCCTGCATTGCAGTGGTTGGATGAGACAACTCTTCCAACTATGCATTTCTATGGTTCTATAATCTCTTTTTCTGTTCCAAAGATCAGAGCTTGAGTTTTCCCTGCACTGCACATTGCTGAAGACGCCTTCTCTGGCTGTTGAATGCTTCTGGTACTCTGGAATATAGCCTGTCCTCTGCTGAGGCAGTGTTTGCTCTTTTAGTTAAAGATCTACTAGAAAAACAATATGTTCATATGCTATCATACTTCAAAATGTGTCTCATCCACAGCAGGGTAAAGCTGTGTGCAGCATGATGCCTTAGTGCTCATGCGCAATCACACATGGGTGCATATCATGTGCTAGAGGCGATACACAATGACTGTGCCAGCGGGGGGCTGATGGGAGTTGTAGGCAGAAACCTAAGGTAACAACATTTGGGGAAGCTTCCATCAACTTCTTCTTGCAAACCATCTTCCAAATATGTGCAGCAGCCTCGTGCACATAGCATCTCTGTGTAATAACCAAGAAGGGAACAAAAGAAGCAGAGGGCAGAAAAATCTGAAGATCTTCAGGACAAACTCTCATTAAATCTAAAGTACTGCCTCTCCCCATATAAACCCAGCTGGACCTTGCGATGATCATATGGGGCCCTTCTTCATGTGCCTCCTCAAGAGGCCCAGAAGGTGGCAACATGAGAACTGGCCTTTTCCGCAGTGGTTCCCCACTTGTGGAGAGTTCTCCCCAGGGAAGTTCATCTACCACCTTCTTTATATATCTTTAGGTGCCAGGCAAAAATGTTCCTTTTCAACCAGGCCTTTGGCTGATTAATATTCTATAGCTTTTTGATTGAGTTTGTGGGAGTAGGAGGTTATTGTTTTGTTGTTTTTGTTTTACCGTATTTTTCGCTCTACAGGACGCACCCGACCATAGGACAAACCTTGTTTTAGAGGGGGAGGGAAAAAAAATTCTCCCCCTCTCTGCTCAGCGCCCCTTCAGTGAAGCGGCAGGAGAAATGGAGCCCCTTCCATTTCTCCTCCCGCTTCGCTGAAGGGGCGCTGCACAACTCTCCCTCTCTGCTGAAGCCAGGAGAGTCAGCGCAAGTTCTCGCTGCACTCCAAAGGCTTCAGGCGGCTATCCCTGAAGCCTGGAGAAAGAGAGGGGTCGGTGCACAAATGACCCCTCTTGTTCTCCAGGCTTCAGCAAAAGCAACGTGAAGCCTCCGGAGCGCGGAGGGAGCGCTCCCTCTGTGCTTCGGAGGCTTCGCGTTGCTATCGCTGAAGCCAAGGAGCCTGCATTCGCTCCACAGGATGCACACACATTTCCCCTTCTTTTTTAGAGGGGGAAAAGTGCGTCCTATAGAGCGAAAAATACGGTAACTATTTATTTCTGCTTGTATCTCATGTTTGTATCTTGTGAACCGCCCTGAGATCTTCTGATGAAGGGTGGTATATAAATCTTAATTATTATCACCATCCTCTTCTGCATCCCTTTCCTGCAGGGGTAGTCAATGTGTTGCCCTCCCGCATGTTACTGGAATATAACTCCCATCAGCCTCAGCCAGCATGACCAATGGTCAGGAGTTCAGTGATGCTTCCCCAATTGCTACCACATTACTGCTCTCTGGAGGGGCTTTAACACAACATAGTGAGGAGAATCATTTGTGATGTGAAAAGTCATGAGATTTCAGCAGTATGTTGAAGGATATGCACTGACTAGAAATGACCTGCTCAAAACCTTTGCATACGCCAACAGTGTATAACTGCCCCAGTAGCACCATAAGTGCAAATAATAATGGAAGTGCAATAAAAAGGATATCTATGGGGCCCTTAGGTGCTACATAGAATCATAGTGTCAGAAGGAACCCTGAGGATCATCTACTCCAGGGGTCCCCAAACTAAGGCCCACGGGCCAGATAAGGTCCAAGGGATTCGTTTATCTGGCCTGCGGCGACCCCCGCCACCTGCTGCCACCACCCGCTCTTACTGGCGCTGCGCTGTGTGGCTGCCCACTTCTGGGTCAGAGGAGCACCGGAAATAGCTTGTGTGCATGCGCAAGCATTGTGCGCATGTGCAACCATTATTTCTGGTGCACATCCGGGTTGGAGGAGGCCTGTGCACATGCGCACAAGCTATTTCCGGTGCTCCTCCAACCCAGAAGTGTGCCAGAAAGCGTGTGTGCGCACGCATATGGGCACGCGCTCCCCCGCCCTCCAGCCCACCGCACGATCGGCGCTGGAGACACCGGCCCAAGGCACGGTAAGTTTGCTGACCCCTGATCTCCTCCAATGCCCTGCAATACAGGAATATGCAGCTGTCCTATACAGGGACTGAACCTGCAACCTTGGCATTTACACACCATACTCTAACCAGCTGAGCTACACTGGGTTTTGCTGGCATCAGACTAGAATTGGCTATCATTCTGGAACTTGGAACCTCATATATACTTAAGGGGTTGTTTGCCTCAGGCTTTTTCCACCCTTCCTAAACAAGGCTTCTATAACATAGCAACCTGGTTTTGAAATTCCTCCGACTACAGGTGGGGGAGGAGGAAAGCAGGGAGGTCTGCTACATGCATTTTAAGAGCTGCTTGCATTTCTCTGTGCCTGAGGCTTTATCTCTAACAAGGGTTGAAACTCCAGTACATTTAACACAAGGACACAGAGAAATCACTCGGCTCTGAATATATAAGCTTGCAACACAAGTGTACATTACAATGTAAAGACGGGGTTATGTTAGAAGTTCAAACAGTCTTGAGGGCCCTGTTGGGTAAAACAGAACTTGTATCTCAGGCTCCGTCGACCTCCAGTTATCAAATGTTGTGCAAATCAGATTATGTAATCTTGCAAAAGGCTGATTCTAGCAAATACTGGCTATGTAATAGCTGGTGTCAGGCTAACTAAGGGCTACGTGCAGAAAACCGGGTGTTGGCTGTGACTACTGATCAGCAGAGAAATCCCACCAAAGCTCCTCAGGATTGAAAAAGTGGCAAAACTGTGAAATAAGAGGGTTCAGATAATGTCCACAATCCTTGTCTGCAGCCAATTTTAGGTGCTGTTGAACTCTTTCTAAAGAATCTCCCTGGGAAATAATGGCCTAAATGGCCATTATTCCTCCTGAATGTTAATAATGTGAGAAACAGATGCGCCTCATCAAGGAGGGCATTCCACAAATGGGGAGCCACCACTGAGAAGCCCTGCCCTGCCACGCAACAGCCACTTTACAGAGGCCTTTCCTCAACTCGGTGTCCACCAGGTATTGTGGGGGGGGGGCTCCAACTCTCATCAGTACCAGCCAATATGACCACTGTTCAGGGATTTGGAGCCCAGCAACATTGGGCAGCGTCAGGTTCGGCTTTTCTAGAGCATGACAGCAGGAGTCCATATTTCAGCACCCAGAGCTGGGCCTTAAACACACAGAGTACAGAATAGCTGAGATTTCGTAAAGGAACTTCACCATCAGAGGCTGCAGACACACCATACATTTAAAGCACATGGCTTCCCCCAAAGAATGCTGGGAGTTGTAGTTTGTTCAGGATTCTGAGAATTGTAATAAACTACAGTTCCCAGGATTCCTCTGGGGGAAGGCAAATGCCTTAAATATACGGTGTGTATGCAGCCTCTGATGGTGAAGTTCCTTTACGAAATCTCAACCCTATCCCTCTCATTCAAATAATAATATAAATGCGAATAGTTCCCAGTGGAAGTATCTGTTAAAAACGTGCTGTTCAGATGCAGATGATGCAGGCTAAACCTTAAAAGTCTGCAGAGGTGTAAGTTGCACAGATACAAATAAGATACAGCAAGCAGGCTCCGGAGATCACCCTGTTGAGAGCTCCAGAGTTCAGGCATCCTTAAATTTCAGATATAAAGTTACCAAGTGCTTCTTGCCCAAAATCCTGACTCACATGCCCTTTGAAATATTTCTCACATGTGACATCTGATCCTGAAAGAAAATTGGAGAGTTTAGCAAGTTACCGCAAGCTTTTAGACACACAACTGAAAATTTCAGGAGAAGAACCCAAGGGCTGTGCACATATTATTTATTTGTTTGTTTGAAAATAATATCAGTATGTATGTATTTATTTTATTAATCGCTTCCCATGAAACATCCCAAAAATGGTTTTTTAAAATCAACAAACATAAACCAGGTAGAACAAAAGACTCTTAATCCCAGGGTTGTGGGTCTGAGCTCTGCTTTGGGCAAAAGATCCCACATTGCAGGGCGTTTGAGCTAGATGACCCTCATTGTCCCTTCCAACTCTACAATTCTACGATACTATTAAAAACAACTTCAAGCTGCACAGATCAGTAAAGGCACCAGTCATCCAGAGCTGCCCATCCATTCTGCTACAGTTTAGCTTATGTGGGCATATGGCTTTCTGACCACAGTCAAATCTTCCGTGGACTCAACTTCTGAATTATATTTCTTGTGATGAGAGTGTGGACCAATTCCTACAGTGCACTTAGGGGTGGATCCAGACAGTTGCTATTTTGGGGTGGGATTCAGACAGATACTGACACACTCAGGCTGTGCCATTAAACTTGAGGCTCCAAACCCACCTTAGATTTAAAGCACACACAACACCACCCAGTAATCCTGAGAATGGTAGTTTCAGTCTCGGAGAGCTACAATTCACAGCACCCAGTCCCCAGGATTATTTTGGGGGTTAGAAATGTGGTTTGTATGTGCTGGATGGAAGGGTCTGTGTCCAAAAAACAACAAACTATCAATCACATTGCAACAGATGCTGCCCATTGACATCTCCTTTTCACCAGCTGGTGCTACTTGGGAGGGCAGGCTTGGTCGGGGAGCCGCCAGCTGCCAAGCCCTCGTGCTAGGACTGGTCCACAGCACTGGCAACTCTCACCTCAGCTCTTGCACAACAAACCACACAGATTTTTCTTTTAATGGGCTTTTTGCAATAAGGGAAGTTATGGTGAAATACGCTGGAAAGTATGGAATAACATCAGCTTAATGCAGGGATTATAGGGGCAGAAATTCCAAAGAACAAGTCACATTTTTTAATGTATGTAACAACAGCAACTAGGTTCCTTTATGTGCATGAAGGGAAGGAAGAAGAAGTTCCCACTAAAGAAGAATGAATAAGCAAGATAATGGACTTTGCAGAATTGGCAAAATTAACAGCAACATAAAGAGACTCCAGTGATGAGTCTTGTGGAAGAATGGACACCTTTCTTGGACTACATAAAGAACTACTAGAGTAAGACAAATTTGCAAGCAGGATTTGAACTATGAGCAACAGAAGGAACTAGATCATAGCATTGTGGTTATTGTTTAATAGATAGCTTTTTTACAACAACTCCATGGAAAGCTGGATGGGAAGACAACAAAAATAAGAGAAACAATGTAATTGTGCATAGGATATGTTAAAAATGTTGCAACTTAATAAAATACAATGGGGAAAACATCTGCTTAGTTCAACATCATATAACCTCCCTGCAGAATGAATGCTCAATATAACAGGATGTCTTGAACTGGTCAACCCAAACGGGTTGTTGAGAGTTGCAGAAGGGAGAGAGGGAGGGAGAGGCCTTTCCCTCCTATTTTCTTTAAAGCTTAGTTTTGTTTTCCCTCTGCAAACTGACTTCATACTTGAGGAAACAAAAAACAAAACAAAAAAATCAATGATGTATTCCTGCCTATGCTGAAAGGCTGACACCATTTGTACTGAATCTTATTAAACTTCAGCATTCCACTGAGACTCAACCTGTTCACTGCTTCAGAAATAAAACAGCAATATATTTTTTCTGCCTGGGCTGGATTAGAAGGAGCATTCCTCTCCCCCATCCTCAGACTCAGAACCTTACTCTTCTGAATCCAATAGGGTTTGAATTAAAGTGTTTGTCCCACACAGTTTCATATTCTTAGGTATTTGGCTGTTACACTGAAATACAATTGCAGAAGAGATGTGTCAGAGAAGCACTGTTGTATTGTGAGTGCCTGGTGTTCAACATCAACTTTTCCATAGTTTAGGTTTTCTTTAAAAAGAAAAAGGTTATGCTAATTTGGGAAACACTGCAATCCTACGCATATCTACTCAAGGAAATAAGTTTCACTGAGCTCAACCTACAGAATAGGACTACAATGTAAATCCGCTGTGTATAGATGCAACAACTATTTTTATTTTTAAAAAAATCAGTCAGATTTTCTCACCATCAAAAGACAGTTTCGCTATAAAGAGTCCAACTAATAACAAAATTAAAAATAAGTTAGGAAGGTAATCAAGCATACACCCAGCCAAATTTAACCTACGTAATTATGGATGTGGAGGACTTAAAACACAAGCAGTCTATCCATATGCCATATTTTTGAACATATAGCACCATATTTTAAGTACAGGCATATGCATTTGTGAACTGTAAATGATTTGAAGCCACAATCCCCAAGTTTCTTATTCTGGAATCGATATCAAGGAACTTCTAGTAACAAGACAGAAATTTGCATCTACATGATGGGAAAGCTTGCGTATTATGCATCTGTTAGAGAGTGACTCAAAGCTTTTGTCAGGGGAATAAAGATCAAGGATGTAGTTCTAATAATACCCAGCTTAGAACTAAGTCCCACGTTGTGTACATTTGTGCACACATACACACAAATTTGTGTATAGGCTATGAATCAGCTCATCTAGATCTGCCCAGAAGAATCTCGGTGCATCTCTTATGCAGGTACCAATGCAGCGATGGCAAATGACATGGTTCTGGATTGGCAGTGGGTAAACCACTAGGTTATGACTTAGCTGTTCCAAATGGTTAAGCTTTCCATCACAACAGCTATTTTCTCTTCTGTGCTTACTTCCTCTGACCGTGCATATCCACAGAACCCCAAAGTTTGGAATTCCTTTATATGACAGATAGATGGATGGATTTAGGTTTACATCAGCCTAGAATGAAACTGCCTCATGAGCCCAGAGTAAGACCGCAATCTCAGATGGGGGATTATTGGGGACAAGAAGTGGTGGTGAGAGACTTGTTCACACATTATGGCAAACACAGGTACAAAGTACACATGTATAGTCTTAGTGTGAAAGAGTGTACACTTGCTGATTTGTACAGCTCAGCTACTCTGTACACAGGTACGCAGGTTGTACACTCCTTACATGTGAAGAACTGTATGGGTGTGCAGCTCCATTCTTTCTGTGCACAAGCACACAGCTTGTACACTCATTCAATGTAGCATGTGAGCACTCCAGTCCTCAAGTATTGAAGGACAACAATATGTCCGCATGTCAGGTATGCTGGCTGGCAAGGGAGTTTCCCCCCTCCCTCTGGTAGCTTCCGATAAGAAGTAACAAGACTTTCGCAGGTTTATAGTCTGTTTTATTTACAGCAACATACTGAGAGCAGCATCAGGCTGCCCTCCCCACGGATGGCAGTTGCTCACTCTGAGTCCCCTATCCTTCTGCAGCAAGAAGCATGCCACCAGACACCTGTCCCTCCCCTGCATTTCTGTTGTTCTTGGACCCTTTCAGTCCTCTGAGATCAAGAGGAGGGAGGGACTTCCCCACCACTCTCAACTGAAGAATCTCTAAAGGCTCCCTCTCTCCTGGTTGCCTAGCTACTATCTCAAAACTGTCTATCTCTCCCACCCCTTCGAATGAGCAGCTTCTGAATCTGCTGGTCTCTCTGCTTCTGGGAACATGTAAGGCGGGGGGGTGAATCCTCTCCCTCCTCCTCTGTCAGAGGCTACTGTGCCTGCATTCCTTCAGCTTCGGAGTCAGACCAGTCTCTGGCATCTGATTCAGACCAGCCCCTGACACCACACACACTCCTTCAGCTATCCAGCTGCCCTCCAGTGTGGTAAAGGATGATGCCACACAGCCAATGCTGAAATAAGATTCACTGTGGTATTTGGATAGGGAGGCGCCATTTTATTCTTCACTTCAGGTAATAAAATGCCTTTGGCTATTCCTGGTTGTCCCCCACCCACCCACAATTGACTGTGGGGCAGCCTCACAACCTGGCTAAAAAAAATGGATGGAGTCCTTGCCCAGTTCTTTCCTGCAACTGTGATTTATGTATGAACCAGCATTAAATAGGCAGAATCTTGTGCTGGGGGAGAAAAATGCACATACTCTATAAATTACTTTCAGTAAGAGCAGACATTGTTACAGCATGATGCTGAGTTCAGAGAATGTGTTCTGCAGAATAGGATCACTATGGCAACAATTTCTCAGCTTAGAACTGAAAAGCAGCTGGGATTGTGATCAAAGGGGCATGTTTTCTAGCGAGATTGGCTACAGACTGTAATTGACCTAGTGCTTCACATCTTGACATAGCAATGATATCGAAAAGAAGAAAATCTTGAACATGCTGTCAGGGATGATGGTGGCAAATGCAGCATCTGAGGAATATATGAGAAAAAGCTGGGGGTGGTTTCTTTTCTGAAAAATAGCAATAATAAGGAGCAGACTTTTAAGCACTTTTACATACACTGAAGTTATTGAGCACGTGCTTAAAATCTGAAGCAAAAGGGTTAGGGTCAGTTTATATGCCAGACAAATCAAGTGGCAAAGCTTCTCCAGCATTGAATCACTACAGCATTCAGGTGTAGGGCTGTATGTGACTCCTAACCTATAAGGGCAGGGGACACCTTCTCTGCCCATAGAAAAATATTGTGTTCTGAAAGAAGCTGAGCTCTTTAAACGACATGCAATATTGCTTTATGCAGAGATCCTGCCACCCCCAAAAGGAGGGAGCATTCAAACATGACACAGCTCCCCAAAAGACCTGGCCACTTGATTGTGACAATTTAACAATGTGCATCACTTTGGCTCATAATAAGGAACCCAAATGCAGTGACGGCTAAGGTGCCCTACAGACTTTTGATTGTTTCTACACCAGGGACGAGGGTGGCACTGTGGTCTAAACCACTGAGCCTCTTGGGCTTGCTGATCAGAAGGTCTCCACAACAGGAGAGCTCCTGTGGCTCGGTCCCAGCTCCTGCTAACCTAGCAGTTCGAAAGCACGTCAAATGCAAGTAAATAAAATAGGTACCACTCTGGTGGGAAGGTAAACGGCGTTTCCATGCACTGCTCTGGTTCACTAGAAGCGGCTTAGTCATGCTGGCCACATGACCCGGAAGCTGTCTGTGGACAAACACTGGCTCCCTCGGCCAGTAAAGCGAGATGAGCGCCGCAACCCTTACACCATGTTACTGAAGTATTTGTAGTGGATTTGTACTGGAGTGTCCACACATCATTTTGCTTCCTTAGTTGTAACTGCATTATCGTAATCTGGAGGTTGGTTCTTGCACACATACACGCACCCCAAAAAATTAACACCCCTGGAACATTAGTGGTAGAAAAAATATCAGGATTTCAGCAGGATATGATAGGGCATGCACTGATTGGAAACAAAGTGGTATGTCTGCCCTGAAACTTTTGCAGTTTTGAAAGTGGATCACATAACTGTGCCAATTATGAGTGTAAATTGTCACGAATACACAGTAAAACATACATCTGGAAGGGCTTTAAATGTCATTCACTGAAAGAGAAGAGCCCAGATATTGTTTTTACTTCCTACAGGATTAATTCCAGGGGAACTGGTATAGGTGCATTTGTCTTCCATCCCATGCCATGCACTCCCCACGTGAAGCTTTGTGATCTCCCCCAAAGCCAAGCTGTTCCACAGTATATTTGGAGTGAGTGGCAGAGTCCTGTGCCAACCCCACTGAACTTAATGCAGCCAGCAGCTTGCCTTGGGGGACGACTGCTTTTTTTCTTCCTATGGCAGAATGTTGGGCAAAGGTGGTTGCCAGACAAACATTAATCCATCAGGCTAATGAGCCACAAACAAATCACTTAGGCTGTCTTGGAGCTGTTCCAGGCAGCAATCAAACTGGCAGAGAAGTTTTAATTAATGAATCGCTGAACTGACCACTTAACAGAGCTTTACTTTTAAAGGCAGAAAATCACATAAGATGCCAAGCCCTGTTCTTTTACATTTCCCCCTCAACTTTTTAAACAAAATTAAAAACAATAACCACTTCTTCCTTTCAGCTACATGGTGGGTTTGATGGGCAGTCTCCCAGAGAGGCAGATACTTGAGATCTCCCCAACACAGAGTTTAATTGGAGCTATCTGGACACTTGCCTGATAATAATTGCACTCTAGCATATACCTCCTTCCTCCCCCAATTATTTTCTGGGCTCTGAGCAAGCTCACCTGCTCCCAGACCCTCCTGCTCCCGCTTTCACCATTTTGAGGAGGAACAATTTGTCGTGCTCTGTTCACCGGATCACATAGCCCTCTTTCACACCTGCTGGAAAAGGTATTGTTATAGGTTTGTGGGGGTCAGAGTGGATAGCATTTGTGGGTCCCTTAAGGCCTGTGGTTCTGTATCAAGAAAGCTTAGAAGAGGCCACTGAACCAGTCAGACCATTTCCTTTGTCAATGTAATTGTCAGGAGTTCAGCCTACACTCGAGTAGGACCCTGGCACAGACACATGCCCGACTGGCATGTTCTCTCCTTCCTGGTCAATCGTTCGGGAGCTTCATAAGCTTTCTTCTGCCCGAACATCATAGCGATCGATGCCAACCGAAACCAGTGCACTTAGGGATCCACAGAATTTGCGCAATCGTGTAACAGAATCCCAGCAACTCAGCATTTTGGCTAATCTACTTTATTTACATATAAACACACACGGAGCACTGCAGCATGGCTCCCGCTCTCTCTAGCATCAGACAGCAGAGAGAAAAAGAACAAAGGACAATAGTCCCACTTCACGGAACACAGTAACACAAACATCCTGTCTCCATCACTTCCCACTCTGTGGAGTCAAAACATATACCATCATGTGACAGTCAAAAATCCCATGACTGCAATCATGGATCAAGAATTCCAATAGTAATAGCCTTAGCTGGCCAGTTAAGTACTGCCAGTTACATGTCCAAAGAGGTTGCTCTGTTGCCATAACGACAAATGGTGACTATGTACTACCTCCACTGTGGGAAGCAGTATGCCCCTGAAGGTCAGTTGCTGGGAATCACAAGTAGGAAGAACATCCCTGTACTCAGGTTCTCCTTGCAAGCTTTCCACGGCCATCTGGATGGCCACTGTGAGAACAGAACATGGGACTAGATGGGTTTATGGCTTGATCCAGCAGGATGCTTCTTGCAGTCTTATTTGGGAATTGCAGCTTTCTGCATCAGTGCATTGCCATCCCAGTAAATGTGCTGATTATGGGTGGAAGCTTCACCTGTTAAAATTCTACCTGACCTACAAACTGTTAAAACTATATGAGCCTGGCAAGGAACATGGTAAACCGAAGGACATATGGAATGGAAGGAAAATACACCCTCATTTTCCTTCCTTAATTCAAGTTCAGCAGTACTTTTCCAGGAGTATTCGGGGTAGTCTATTACAGCAAACACACACAAAAATAATATTGTGGCATCCCAAGACTGTGGGTCAGACTACACCTTATGCTAAGTGCATCACTTGGAAACACATGAGGCTTTTAAAAAATAAAATCATTAGGCACAGAGGGCCCTGATTTTCACCAGGACCCCAGAGCACAGGAAGAGGAGATTTAACCCTTCCTTTTCTAGCCCCGTTCCCAATAATTTCCCCTCCTCTCCTCTGCTTTTAATCCTGGAGGAAAGACCCACATTAAGTACCCATTGATCTTCAAACACCCAGTCTTGGCTCTCCTTGTAGAAGGAGTAGGGAAACTATGGTGTTTCAGAAGATGCTAGTCTGCCACTCCCATTGTCCCTGATCATTGATCATGCTGGATGGGGTTGATAGCAGTTGGGGGGTCTGACAACATCAAATTCCCTGCCTTATAGGGACACTCCCCCAAGATGCAAAGTCCTAAAACACTCGTGCAAGCTCCTGTTAATTTGGCTAAGATGCTGGTTTTCTTAGCCATCTCAATGAGCAGGATAACAGCCTGATGTTCAGGGGGCAAGAGATTCCCCTGGCACCAAACTAAATCCCTCCTTGTGCACACATATTTTGCAGATTGCAATCAAAATAGAGTTGCAAGATGGAAAATGTCATGTTAGAATCATAGAGTTGAAAGGAACCCTGTTTCAAGTACAAATACCTGCTGGAAAGATAAAGAAAAAGAAGGCACCTTTTTAACATATGTGGTGGACATGTAAGGTAATAAAAGCATTCTGGGAAATGATATATAATGAATTGAAAAAAATGTTTAAAATAACTTTTATTTAAAAAAAACAGAAGCTTTTCTATTAGGAATTGTAAGTACCAATGTTCCAAAGGAGCAGAAAAGACTTTTTATGTACCGTACGCAACGACAGCCGTATGGATGTTATTAGCCCAGAGGTGGAAAGAAGACAAAGTCCCTACCAGAGAGGAATGGCAAACTAAGCTGTTGGAACATGCCGAAATGGCAAAACTGACTGGAAAGCTCAGGAACTAAGAAGACCAAAACTTTAATAAAAAATGAGGGGAAAGCATCTATATCGTAACCTATCTGGGAGACCACTGTAAGCAGATGAAAACATTAGCAGGATTGCAATAATACTTTGTAACATAGCAAATACTGTGGACAAAATGGAGTAATATAAAATATGGATTACAGAATAATATGCAATTGAAAAAGTTGACAATAGGACCCATAGAGGGGAAGGTGGGAAGTCCAGAGATTTGGAGGAATCTCTAAATAGGGATATGTATTTTGTATTGTTATAATTTTATACTTGTAAAACCAAATAAAAATTATTTCAAAAAAGGAGGGAAGGAAGGAACCTTGTGCTTGCACCTATGTCCCTGAGATTAAGAGTCTCACGCGCTTCTGACTGAGCTATCCCATTGGCCAGAAGGAAATGTGTCTTTACCCCTGAGTTAGTGTGCCAGGCTAGGACCTGGGTTCAAATCCCCATTTGGCCACGAAGCTCACTGGGGGGGGGGGGCAGTCACCAGCTCTCAGCCTGAACTACCTCACTGGGTTGTGATGAGGATTAGGAGGAGATTGTGGGGGCTGGGTGTGAAAACCACGTGTGCCCCTATGAGCGATTTGGTGGGCTTTAAATGTAGCCATCAATAAACTAATAAACAAGCGGGGGGGGGGAGGAGAGGAGGAGAAACGGCCACTTGCTCCCATCACGTCACCCATTCACACGCACACGTGCGCAACCAGGTGAGCAGAAAAAAGCAAGGAGAGAAGCGGATCAAAACACTGCTGTGAGTCAAACATTGACAGAGAAGGATGGATGTGTGTGAGAGAGAGAGAGACAGAGAGAGAGGTCAGGTGACCGATGTTTTCCTCTCTCCCAAGTCTTTCTGACATTCAATCTGACCAATCCAGTGATCAGCTCGCCTCCCCCCCCCCCCCCCGCGGCGGCGCCGCTCCGCATCTCTTCTTTCACATGGGTGAACTGAGTTAAGAGGCTGTTTGCTCCTCTTCCCCCGACGCGCAACTCACCTTCACGCAGCCGCCAATGGCGAGAGAGATTCGCCTGCAAAGTTTGCCGCTGCCCCCAAAGACCTGCGGAGGAGGTGGAGCATTGGGCGCGGGGAGCAGAGAGATATATATAGATATCTGTATATATAAGTCGCTCTCGTAGTACGAGAGAGAGAGGAAGGGTGGGTGGTGTGGAACAACGGGTGGAAGTTTGCACGTATTTATTACTTTTTGTATACCTAGGTGGGTTGTTGTCGTGTTACTTTTGTCTTTTTTTTACACTTTTTATTTAAAAACTGATTTCCAATGAAAGCTGAAGTTGCTTTTCTAGAAAATTAAAATTTCCGTGCACTTTACTTGACATTTTCAGCAGGTAAGAGGAGCTGTTTGTCTTGGGGGCTGAATTAATGGATTGTGTTTACTGTTCTGCAATCTGCCTGTGAACTGCTCTCCCCTTTTTTTAAAAAGAAACAACAAATAAATTCTCTACTTTTCTTTAAAAAATAAGTGTTTGATTTCACTCTCTCCCCCCCCCCCATCCCCCAGACTTTAAACTGCTAAACTGCTAATGGATTGTAAATAACACATAGGTTGTTTTCTTCAAAATCTTGTGGTCTGATGCATATCAAATTTCTCCTGCTGCAGCTTTTCCAGTTTTGAGAATTGTGTGCTGCTATCTTTTTATTGTCTAACGGCCTGTCAATAAACTATATTTGCTTTTTTTTTCTTCAGTTAACCCAGAGAGGTAAGCCCGCCTCTTGGTGGCAAGGACAACTGTTCTTCAGAATGGTGGCATCCAGCAGCTTAAACATTAAAAATTCTGCATGTATCTCTGAACTGATACAGCAACGCTTTCATCCAGCACCCGTGACTGGTGAGTGGGTTCAGATGCTGGTGGTTAATGCCACACTTACTAACTTAATGCAATCCAGGTTCCATTAGATCTGCAATTGTGCTTTTGGGCTTGCATGTATACACACAGAGAGGTGCTTAGGCTACAAGTCTTCTTCAATAATAATAATTCATGCAGTTTGTTGGTTTATGAACGACCCTAAAATTGAACTTGGTGTCAGCTAGTGTGAACAGCTGGAGGATAAAACACTCCCCCCACCCACCCAATTTCAATTTCCAGAAAGATCAAAATGATGATGAGATTCACACCGAATTAAAATTGTTTGTGGATGCGTCATGGAAAATTATGCAAAATGTGTGTAGCATGTGTGGAATGGATCTCAGACTCTTCCTAAAGCCTTGAAGCTCTTCCTAAAGCCCTGAGGTTTGGTCATTCAACTGCATGTTAAGCAGCAAATCCCGCCCCCCATTTAGCCTGCAAACTGAACAGTGTACTATTGTTAGGCCTTTGCAAAACATTGCGCAACACTCTTAGCAACTTTTCGCTATGCTATGTGTGCTGTGCCCAAATTATCATGCCAAACAAAGTAGACAAATCACATTTTCATGGGAAAAGCATACTGTTTTCCTGATATGAACATGGGAAGCTTCCTTATACTGAGGTCATTGGTCCAGCTAGTTCAGTATTATCTACACTGACTGGAGATTCCCTATCTGGAGTTGCTGGGGCTCAAACCTGTGGCCTTCTGTATGCAAAACAGATGCTCTACCACTGAGCTATAGCCTTGTGACAACTTTGAAGAAAAATAGTATCCACAAAGGACTGATGGACTTGTTAATTTTGTTTCAATAGGTTGCTTTCAATGCCTTTAGTGATTTTTCTCTCTTAATGCTAGAACTTCTGGTCATCTCATGAATCTGAAACAGACAAGAAGTACTTCTCTCCACTCCCCCAGGGCATGGTTACACAATGGAATTTGCTAGCACAAGATGGCTGTGAAATGGAATTTGATAAATTCATGGAGAATAAGGCTATCTGTGATTACTACAATGATGGTTATATCCCCTGAATAATAGTCACTGGCTGAGGAGCAATACTAGTGACTCATTGTGCTCATGTACTGCTTAGAATCATAAAATTGTAGAGTTGAAAGGGACCCCGAGGATCATTTAGTCCAATCCTCTGCAATGCAGGAATCTCAACTAAAGACAGACAGATGGTCATCCAACCTCTGCTTAAAAACCTCCAAGGAAGGAGAGTCCACCACCTTTCTAAGGAGTCTGTTCCACTGTCAAAGAGCTCTTACCATCAGAAGCTTCTGCCTGATGTTTAGTCGGAATCTCTTTTCTTGAAATTTGAATTCATTGGTTCAGGTCCTTATCCTCCAGAGCAGGAGAAAACAAGCTTGCTCCATCTTCCATGTGGCAATCTTTGAGATGTTTGAAGATGACTATCCTATCTCCTTTTAGTCTCTTCTTCTACAGGCTAAACATACCCAGCTCCTTCAACCATTCTTGGTGTCCAGACCTTGATGCCCTCCTCTATGCACATTCCAGCTTGTCAATATCCTTCTTAAACTAGAACTAGACACAGTACTCCAGGTGTGGTCTGACCAAGACAGTATAAAGTGGTACTATTACTTTCCTTGATTGGGACACCATGCTTCTGTTGATGCAGTCTAGAACAGCATTGCCCTTTTTGCTGCTGCATCACACTGTTGACTCATGTTAAGCTTGTGGTCTACTAAGATCCCTCAATCCTTCTCACATATACTACTGGTAAGCCTGGTGTCCTACATCTTATATTTGTACATCTGGTTCTTCCTGCATAAATACAGAACCTTATATTTCTCCCTGTTGAAAGTTGGGGCCCAAGTCTTCAATCTGTTAAGGTCATCTTTAATGCCAGTTCTGTCTTCTGTGGCACTTTGGCACCTGTACATTTGATGAGCATCCCCTCATTTCCTTCATCCAAGTCATTTATAAAGACTTTGAACAACAACAGGCCCAGGACAGAACCATGAGGTACCCCACTTGCCTCTTTTTCCAGAATGATGAGGAACCATTAGTGAGCACTTTGGTCAGCCAACCAGCTACAAATCCACCTTACTCATCCCACATTTTACCAGCTTCTTTGCAAGAATTTGCAAAAGACTTTGTCAAAAGCCTTACTGAATTCAAGATACACTATGACCACAGCATTCCCCTGATCCACCCAGCTTGTTTGTAGACTTCCCAAAGCATCTGGTTGTCCACTGTAGGAGACATGATGCTGTACTACATGGACCATTGGACCGATCCAGGAGAGTTCACCATATAAACTGTTCTGAACACTAACCACAACCAATAGGCGACATTTGCAAACCAGCAACATGGCTGTGTTCACCAACTATGGTGAAAAATCATATCCCCCTTTTTTTTTACAGCAGCTGGGTATCAACTTTGATTTTTTTAGGGCTGGTCCTTGGAATGTGTTCTACCAAAAGAAAGCTACACAAAATTTTGCAGAGAACCTTTAACCCAAGGACTGGAGAAGTTATTGCTTACCAAAATAATAATGCCATGAAATTCATTTTCTAAGCACTATTATCAGTATGCATCCTAATATGAAAGTCAAAATGAATAAGGACTAAATAAATGGTTGTGATTTTAGCAGAGCTATCAAACTAATTCAATAGTTTCCAGATGATTGGTATCTGTGTTATATTTGACATCTGCAGGCTAAGCACTTATTGGAAGTAAAAGAGCTACCACTCAACCCTTTCTTGCAACACTACCTGAAATATTTCTAAAAGTTCCATCCCTTTTTAAAACTATCCTGCCACAATCAAAATAGCCCCAAGAAAAACAAGAATGTTTACTGATGAAAACTAAACCTCCTCCTCACCAGCTTAGTGACCGGATAGAGCAACTGAAGCTTGCATCCCTAAATTTGCACATAAATATTAGCAATGTATTGACATATACCTTTTAGCAAAACTGAAGCATTCCTTTAGGTGAGAAATAACTTTTCATCCAACTGGACTCAGCAAAATATTAATTCAAATTGATTGCAGCCTTACAGTTTTGCTTGCTATTCTCTTTGCCACATAAAAAGATGTGGTGAAAACTGTACCTAACTTTCACCCAACGTTTAATTTAGAGAGGTAAACAAGTTGCTTCTCGTGTGTGTGTGTGTGTGTGTGTGTGAGAGAGAGAGAGAGAGAGAGAGAGAGAGAGAGAGAGAGAGAAGCAATTTGGCTCAGCTTCTGACAGCCTGCCCAAATGTAATCTATTAAGAAAAGCATGATTGGGTCACTTGCTTAGGAGTCTTGTATGTCATCTCTGTGTGTTTTTCTACTAACATCTTCTTCTGTTCCTTTTTAGTAAATAATCAAATGTTTGTTAGTGGCAAAAGGGCCATATCCTGATTGCAGTGCACTTCATGACTCTTCTGTTGTAACCACTTTGTCAAGGGAAAGGCAATTTGATAAACTGTTTATTTCTGCATGAAGTCAAAGTAGGGTTGCTTGTTGGCAGCAGATACAGTAGACCTAGCTGCTATTTTACATTAGCTTGGGGGGACAACAAACACACTATATATAATATGTGAAATCTTGGCTTGCTGTAATTATTTGATACTGCAGGTGGTGGCTGGCTGGCTTCTTGCCTGGTAACTGAGAATCTCTTTCCTCTTCTCCTATCCTTTACAGATTTTGACTACTGGGATTATGTAGTGCCTGAACCCAACTTTAATGAGATGGTGTTTGAGGAACAGAAATGTCAGAGTTTAGTTAGAATGCTGGAGAGCTGCCTGTCTAAATCAAAACAGACTAAACTGCGTTGCTCTAAGGTTCTAGTCCCTGAGAAGCTAACCAGGAGGATAGCCCAAGACGTCTTGCGTCTCTCTTCCACCGAGCCTTGTGGCTTAAGGGGGTGTGTCATTCACGTCAACTTAGAAACAGGAAATGTGTGTAAAAAGCTGGATAAGATTGTCTATGACCCCACTGTCGTTCCTACTTTTGAACTGACGCTGGTGTTCAAACAGGACTGCTGTTCATGGCCGAGTTTCAGGGATTTCTTCCCCAGAGCTTGCTTCACTTCCGGCATCAAACGTACTCTGATCCTGAGTCCTGGGTTTCGTCTGATTAAGAAAAAATTGTATTCCTTGATTGAAACAGTTGTTGAAGAATGCTAAAAGCACACACACAAAAACACCGGTTTTTAACAGTTTAAATAACTGAGCCTGAAACCCTTAGAAATATGATTTTTATTTTTTTTAAGAAGATTGCGACTTTTGCACAGATGCCCTCTATTTAGGCTAGGTAAACCTCAGTAAAGCTACTTGGTACTAGGTAGAATGAGAAGGAACACAGCTATTAATACTTGAAACATTCCTTGATCAGCACCAGAAAGTCCCAATAGCCAACATGATTGCTGCTTATTGCTAGCCGCTATACTAAATGTTCCCTGTTAACAATTTGGCATTCTTGACTCCCACCTTCCTTTTTTTTTTTTAAAGAAAAAAACTAAGTTCTCTAAATTCAGCTTCTTTAAGAAGAACTAGGAGAAGTTATCCTTTATAGCCTTCAAAGAACAAAAACAGCCGGCAGTGTCCTTTTGACATAAATACAGGAGTTGGGAACCTTTGGGTCTCCAGGTGTTACTGAACTACAAAGGTCACCATCCCTGCACATTGGCCCTGCTGGCTGGGGCTGATGGGAGTTGTAGTTCAGCAACTACTGTGTTAATAGGAACCATGCTTCCAAATGTTGTTTGTAGCACCAAACACAGAGGTAGAAAGTATTGGAAGGAGGTGGAACTAAAGTCTTTGTGGGGAACCTGTTCTTCAGCTGTTCCTGGGCTACAACGCTCATCATCCCTGGTCGTTGGCCATGCTGGTTGAGGCTGATGGAAAATGGAATCCAACAACTGATGTGCTACAGATTCCCCATCCTGGAATGAAAAGTTAAAGCTTGGGTGGCAAAGCAACAATAGCTTCAGTTTCATCCTGCTAGTATTTTGTGGGGGACTAACAAAAATTAGCATAGTTCTGTTCTTATGGGATACTCGAGATGGAAGTGTTTGTGTTAAAATAGTTTCCCTAAAGTGTCAGTAACAACTGCACTATATTTCAATTGAAATGTGTATTTTGAATTCTGGCTTTTGGCACTAAATGCTGCATTTATTTTTTCTCAGTCTCGTAGAAGTGCTGGTGGTGTCCATCAATACTCCTGACCTACCTCACATCTATTTCTGAAAAAAGAGGGGGGCTATTGCTCTAGTACACAGTTGCCTTCCACTTTTGGTGTGAAAGAACACCTCATACAACCACTTCTTGGGCTTCCCTTCAGTGGTGATGATGCCTAAAATGATTGCTGGTTTTCAGGTGACTGCTTGATCATCTGAAAACCACAGCCGGTTGACTTTTATGGTCCCGCAAACGATTCATAGTTGACGGGTTCAGAAGGCTGCTTTACCACAGACTGGAAGGAACACTTTGGTTCTCTTTCAGCAGGATATTTTTAAAAGGAGTACCTAATCTGATGTTCACTGTTGTTTCCCTCATAGAGTTTCTTGGCTTAGCTAAGGGGAAATCTACATGGCCATGGGGGCAAGAGAGGCCAGCTGAAGATTTCTTTTTTATTTTTGCTGACTTGCCACCCATGCGTACTCCCATGACATGAGCCATCTATGATCCAAAGAGCAACATATATGTGTGTTTCCTAGTCTCCATAATCCTTTTGTCAAGGATGTTCCCCTACTTCAGCAGCATTAGGAAAATGTTCCTTATTAATTTTAAGGCTATGAAAGGCTTATTTCCCTTGAAAGTGCTAAGATGGAGGTCTTTCATCTTGGTCATGCCAAACCTTCAGCTTTTGTCTCTTGCCGGGGCTCCAGCTATTAAGTTGCCCATTACTGTCCTTTCAGAAACCCAGTAATCACATTGGGGGTGGAGGGGGTGAGGTTTGCCACTCTTTTAGCCCCCATTGAATCAAATTGGCTGCTTGTGTCAAGCAAAGGTATTGCACTGAATGTCTTTCTTTAATGCCTCTTGGCTTTAAACTCCTATAGCTCACAGCGATGAGATTTAAGCACTGTTCGTGCAGATGGGCCATGTTAACATACCAGGATTCGTGGCTTTCTTTGGAAAAAGCACTTCATGAGGGACCAGATCCTACCATATATAAATATTGAGAAACAGGGATATTGAGAAAAGACTGTTGTAGTGGGAATAGTAGGCAGCATTGTCTAATGCCCCAGGAATTTTTGTTTCTGCGTCTGTGCTAGTTTAGCATTTTGCTAATATGCAATGAAAAAGGGGTGATTTTGGAAGCTTCTACAGGTGACACTCCTGATTTCCTTCAAATGCTATTATTGGGGGGGAGGGCAAACTTCTATGTACATGGCATATATTTCAGAAAGACTAATAGACTTGGGCGGGGAGTATTGCTGTTGCCTGATAAGTTGCCTGATAAGTTGCAGAACACTAAATTTTAAATAGCTGACATTGGAATAAAAATTGACCCATTTCTGTATACCAGCTACTGAACTTCTGTCTTGTTGCTATTAGGACCATTGTAAACTCACGATGCACTTAAAACCACTGTTAACCTTCTGGTGTTAAATGGCTGCCATTTGTATGGGTGGATGTTGCACTGATGCAGATGCCAGAATTGTTTTGAAGTTGCAAAATGTTTTTGGTTCTTGTTGTTATGGTCTTAGCATTGATCTTAAAGTGTTGGTTCCTATGGAAGGAGATGTAAGTCTGTCTTATAAATAAAGGTATATTTTTAATTCTCAGATCTCGGGTTTTCATTTTTCTTTAGTCTCGAGAATAATTAAGGTGTCTGGCCTGTCACTTCAGGAAAAGGCCACCAAAATGTAGAAGGGGATGTAGCGTTGCAGAAAAGTTTTTTTTCATAACACTAGAAATTGTGGACATTCAATGAAGCTGAACTTAGGGCAGATGAATTATGGAATTTGCTCCTGCAGAGACAGTGATGGCCACCAACTTGGGTGGCTTTAAAAGAGGATTAGACAAATTTATGGAGAAGAGGACTATCAGTGGCTACTGTCATGAAATTCTACTCAATATTGATCTAGAGTAGATTCCAATGTATAGTTAGCAGAGTAAAAACTTTAACATGTTCCAGGATTCCCCCAAAATAGATCAGAGGCAATTGTATTTCTTCCAGCAGAGCTTTACTGCTACTGAAGGCAAATGAGCATAATGGTCACAAATCCAATACATTCAGGATTGGCACTGTCCATAAGAAATCCAGTTGCAGCGTACTTAACTTAAACTTACAATAACTTGTAGTAAGTCTAAACCTTAACGTTATAGCATACTATGTACAGAACACCACACCAGAAGGAAAAGAGATAAAGTGAAACCCAGGCTCCTTCTGGCCGTACTTTTATAGTCAGCATGATTTTGACAGAAGAGAGAAGAGAACCAGTTTAAACCAGCTGTACAGTGGTACCTCTGGTTGCGAACGGGATCCATTCCAGAGTCCTGTTCGCAACATGAGCAGAATGCAAGCGGCATCTGTGAATGCGCTGCGTCTGCACATGCACGTGACGTCATTTTGCGTGTCTGCGCATGAGCAAGCAGTGAAACCCAGAAGTAACCCTTTCTGGTACTTCCGGGTTGCGGCGGAACACAACCTGACAAAATGTATCATGAAGCAAACACAACACGAGGTATGACTGTACTCAGCTTCTCTAGAAGTATAACCCAAACATCATTAACCTTCTGCTTTCAGAACCCTCTAGAATTAAGTAGAATAGGAAAGATCTCTACACATCAGATCAATACTTTCTGCACCAAGAAATGCAAACTGACAGCTACAAGGCATGGTGGCTATTCTCTGTCTCCACATATGGAGGCAGCAATGCTTCCGAATTCCAGTTCCTGGGAAATCATGGGAGGAGAGACTTCTCTTGTGCTCATGTTCTGCTCCTTGGTTTCCCATAGAGATCTGGTTGGCCACTGTGAGAACAGGATGCTGGACTAGATGGGCCATTATCCTGGTCCTGCTGACTGTTCTTACATATGCTTCACCTTTTTGAAAAGCAGCATGGAGGTGGGAAAGAGGAGAGTAGAAATTCCGCATCTCAGAAATGCCCCATTCAATTCTTAAAATAGAGGGAGATCTGAATTCTTCAGATTGACGGAAATAAACCTAACTAGCCTGTGTTTGACAAGGTGTATTTCTAGGTACAGAGTGAGCTCCCATTCATTAAAACATACAATGAAAATTTTGACTGAGTGCCATACGTTCTTTTGCACAAAATGGAAACTTCAAAACCACAGGTTAAGCTTCTTAAGCATACATTGATACTTAATTCTCCTCTCCAACGTGTTGTTAGACTCTGGAAAAATTATGCAACTTGTTCTGCATCCACCGTGGTCTTGGGTCTTGAGGATGGGAGCCTTATATGACAAACTGCTTTGGAAATTGAGGGGATTTCTCAGAAACTGTGATGTGGCTTTGGAACTTGCAGAATAGCTGCTAATGTAGTTCTGTCCGAGTAGCAGCAGAGAAAGCTTAGTAAAATTGTATATACATATGCCAACCACAGTTTTCTCAGAAGCTAATGTGCTTTCCAACCTGTACTCTGCAAACAATACTTACACTAATAATAATAATAATAATAATAATAATAATTGTCAGAGCTGCCTCTAGGTCCCAGCTCACAGAGGACCAACGCTAGGCTGTAGTAATGTACAAAAGTCTTTATTGAAGTTCAGTTTCCATTTCAAAGCCACAGCGTGCAGCCCTATGTCTTAAACCCTAGATCGGCGAAGTCCCGTCGGAGTCCCCTCCCCTATGACACCAGTTTAAGATCCTAGCCCTGCTCCACCTTTTACGCTGCTCTCTCCTCCTCTGGGTCCTCCTGCCCGCTGGGGCATTGCCCTTTCTGGACTCTTCCGACGCTGAGTCACTTAGCTCCTCCCCCTCCCTCCGGCGGGCTTTAGGACCCAGTTCCCAATCCTCATTCTCTGCTGTCCCGCGCTCCTGTACATTTGAACTTGCCTCTCGCGCCATCCCAGTGACCTTTCTCCTAACCGTTACACTACTTCGGTCACTGCTTCCCTCTTCCGGGACACTGGCCGGATCTGACCTCTCCTCCGTTGTCCAACTTTCTGATGGAGGCGTGGTCAGCCCTGCCTTATCTTCTCTCCCTGGTGGGGAATGCACTGGCCCCGATCCTTGGGACTCTTCCCCCCCACTCTGCTCTGGTGGGGAAGCTGGTCCTGATTTCCAGCTACTGCTCTGGGAGTCCCTGCTGCCCCCTTGCTCCTGGGGCGTTCCCCTTGGGAACCCCCTACCCCTGGCCACTGGCGCCCCCTTCTGTGAATCTTCCGATTCGCTGGATAGGCTCATGGAATCCCTCGGTCCACTGTCCTCTTCTCCTACGCTCCCCTCGGATTCTTCCCCTTCGCTCTCCATCTCCTCTCTTCCCTGTGCCTCTGCTCCTGAGCCCCTGACAATAATAATAATAATAAATTTTATTTATACCCTGCCCTCCCCAGCCAAGACCGGGCTCAGGGCGGCTAACATCAGATATAAAACAGCTGATTAAGATACAACTTAAAAACAAGATTAAAATACAACATTAAAATGCAGCCTCATTTCAATACAAACTCAAATAAAAAACTTTTGGGGGATGAAAATGCCAAATCTTCACCAAGGATAACTATTCAGACTGGTCCTACGTGGGCCAAAAAAAAAGCCAGGGAAGTCCCCAAATAGGAGTTCCATCACAGAAGGAAAAAGGAAAGAGGGGGAGGGGGAGGGGATCAAGTTGCTTCCAAGCCAGAGGCCAGGCGGAACCAGTGGCGTAGCATGGGTTGTCAGCACCCGGGGCAAGGCAAGTAATTTGCGCCCCCTAACCCGTGGATTTGCGCCCCCTAACCCGTGGATTTGCGCCCCCTAACCCTAACCCCCAGATGTTGCGCCCGGTACGGCCGCCCCCCCCCCCCACTGGGCGGAACAACTCTGTCTTACAGGCAGAGGAAGAAATCAGACACTTAAAACCGACTTGGATCCCATTGGGACTGGTGGTGTGGAAGGCAATGTGCTTAATGGCTGGTGAAGACAGGTACAGCCAACTAGTTTTAGCTTTGTTCCTATTAACAAGAGCAACGCTGAGCCTAAGGAGAAGGAAGCACACAGCCAGAACCAGCCTCTGGATTAGTTGTAAGTAAGGACTGACAGACAGTAAGAGCTGTTCAACAATGTAATGGTCTCCTTCGGGAGGTTGTGGACTCTGCTTCATTAGAGGTTTTTAAGCTGAGGATAGATGGCCATCTGTCCTGGATGCTTTAGCTGAGATTCATGCATTGCAGGGGATTGGACTAGATTAACCTTGGGGTCCCTACAGTTCTCTGATGCTATGATTCTATGAAGAAAGCACAGGTGGTTTTGGAGGAATCAAGACCGAGGTTGGTGGAGCAGTGCTCCATTTCCTGTAATGGCCCAGTCTTCACTGCTCAAGGTCCTCCACCTTCTAATGGAATTACACTGTTCTGAAAGCAACTCTGGGAAGAACTGCATACTTGTAGGAGTGATATTGCAAGGTGAGGGTCATCAGTACACTGGCAACACTAACATGGAGCGAGGGTGGTTGGGGCCTGAGTAACAAGTATCTTGTGAGCTTTTACGTTGCATGGAAGTTTCCTTGACAGGCAAGGCTTGTTCTTAAGTTTGCTCTTAAGCACTTTTGGCTAAACAAGCTTCCTAGGCCTGGAATAAGGAGTACACATCTCAGGGTACACAGAGATCTGAACGAAGAGCTTCCTGTTTGCTGAGACATGCTTGAACATTCTGTCTGTGTAGAACACCCTCACATCTACTCCTTTCCAAAAAAAGGACTTGGATTCTTAAGACTCTTAATACATCCCCCTCATGCTTATTTTGGTTTTCAAAAGATGTTTACTTGCAGAAGCGACTTTCCCACCAACCAGGCAGCCCTTCTCCAACTGAAATCAACCGACCCAACTCCCCATTGATGGTGTCATTTATTTTGTTTTCCTAGAGCACAATCTTCCCCAGAAGAAGAATTTAGTGAAACTTAAAAGGCTGCATACTTGCAAGAAGATGCGGATGTGAAAAGCACAACTCGAGGATTAATTGGGGAACAGAAGGGTTGTTGCTTCAACCATTTCTGACAGGCTCTTGTGCAGTCAAAGTTTCAGAGGTTGCATTCATCTTTATAGTTAGGCAGCAATGAATCAAATTCTATCCCACACTTTTCTGTGCATGGAAGAAGCTTGAACCTTATTTACAAGGTGATTTACTTTATTCCCTTTTCCTATACAGTTGTCTTTTCCCCATCCTTAAAGTTATTCTGTGGTTTGTCACACTGGATTCCAGCAACATGAGACAGAAAGCCATTCCCTCTGGACTATGAGCACTGTAGTTTACTCCTCACAGAGAGAACAATTCCCAGCAGCTCTTAAACCACAGTGCCTGGAATTCTCTGCTCTGAAGAAAATGATATGCTCCAAAGGTATAGTGTGTACACAGCTTTAGTAATGAAAGTCAAAAGCAGATATAAGTGCCTGTAAAAGGGCTGAAACAAAACCCTTTAACAGGGCTGAATAAAATTAGATCTGTATGTAGTTTTTCTCCCTTGCAAAGCATCCTTCAGAGGGCAATTTTGAGGGAGTAGGGTGTTAGAATTCCTGCTCCGTGACTGCAGTCATAGGATTGTTGTCTATCCCCAGGAGGGAGGGAACATGCCAGTCGGGCATGTGTCTCTGCCAGGGTCCTACTCAAGTGTAGGACAAGCTCCTGACAAAGGGTGCTTCATCTTTTCCTTACCAACCTGCTTTTTTGTTTTTACCCCTGAAATTCCCCCCCCCCCCAGAAGCTCATTTTCTCCACATAGTATTCTGAAGTATGCTGGTGGAAAGAAGTTCAGGGGAGGTCAGGATACCAAGGAAAAGGGTTCAGCACTCCCTCCACTTCAAGTAACCCACGCTGAGGTTGCTTCTCAAAGGAAAAGCAGTTGCAGAGTTGACATGACATCTGGCTCCATCAGTGCAGTTTTAGCTTGTTCCTGAACGCTTTTAGCTTGTTTGCTTTGGGTATTCAGAATGCTGTGCGCTTGTTGTTGTTCTTGTCGTTCACAAGACATTAAGCACTTTTGAGGCATCTTCCCATGATGGTGGGTGACATCAAGGTTGGACATCAAAGTAATGGCTGATGATGACACAGAGTAGACCACATACTGTGGAGTGCAAGAGACTCCAGGGGTGTCTGCACTTACCCATGATTTGGCTTCCTTACAGTGAAGGTCAATGGAGACTGTGGTGTCTTTAGGATATAAGGTTTTATTTACACATACATACAACCAGTGCTTTTTTAAAAAAATGTTTAGGGGTACTCTCATTTTCCTACTCATATTGAAATACTGCCCCTCAATGAAGCCAAACTTAGATTCACAAAATGTTTAGGGGTATGCGTACCCCTGCATCCCCCCAGAAAAAAAGCACTGCATACAGCCTGAGTGTAAAATGGAGGGACTCACAGGATTAGCACACCAACAGCTCTTGCCCTCCTCGTTTGGTTTCCTGGGAGCCCCAAGCTACACCTCCTGGGTTCAGCACAGAGCAAGACATGCCTCTGTGTCCCCAGCTTCTTGCATCAGTCAAAACACACAAATTCTCTCTCCCTCTCTCTTGGCCTATTGTTTCCCATCTTAGGATGTCTTGGCACCCAGGAGGTGATGTGGAGAAAGGCCCACTTATTTGTCTCCATGAAACTCTCTTTGGGCATCTACATGGCACTATTTAACGGGCCAGCCAAGGCCATTACCTTAACAAGGGAACTGGTTGGGCTGGTTTCTTCTCATAGTTTCTAACCTCACATGCACAGAATCATAGATTTGGAAGGGACCTATGGGTATCATCCAGACTGACAGACACACACACCCCCCACATACACACACACCCTGTAATAGTAGATACTACATATGCCTCATACAAGGAAGAAGGTAAACAAAACAAAAGCGAAACCTCCAAGCTGTGAAGCGATGAGTTAAAAAGGAATGTTGGAAAGTAGAAGTGCCAAACCAGTACCACTGTTATATTTGCTATTCCTAATCTTATTATTTGATAGGAATTGCAGCGGTGTAGGATAATCACAGCATTTTTTTGCCTTTATGTATCAAACTATTACGAGCTCCACATGACATCTATTAGGTTCTTTTTCACCCTAAGCAAACAGAATATTTGATGTCGGCTAACTACAGATTCTCCCCCCCCCCCTCGCTAATCTGAATCAATGTGATGAGATTAACATCATTTAAAAAAAAAAAAGAGTGCAAAAGTAATAAAGTTGCATAATCAAGTATCTGCAGGGGGGGGATAACATTTCAGTTTGTTGGAACCATTTATAACTTTAAATGTCCTATTTGCATAGCTTGTAGCAATGAAAATGATGCTTAGTCCTGATTCAACATTAGTTTTGTTTTCACTTAACAAAACAAATGTATCTCTTTGAATGATTAAATCCAAAAATATCTTGGACACTGGACTTAGCTCTTTTTCTCTCTGCCTTTGCATACTGGGATTAAGCTGCACCTTCCCAGTTTGGAAATAATCCTTTGGAGCTCTTACAGGAATGATTTGGTGTTTGCTTTTCTAAACCACTTAATATTGAACCAATGCCATATTAAATGTCCCATTTTAAAACTTTTACCCCATTCTTCAGTTCAGATGAAAAGTCAAAGTAGCTGACAAAAGAAGCAGAAATACACCAGGCAATATTAAAATTGCAAATTGTTGCAGCAACAACAACAGGCATTCATTAGCAACAGCAAAGGATGTGTTGCATTTACCTGCAAAATTCAGCCACTTCACTATTCACACCTAACTTCAGATAATTTATGAACACACTGCTGAATCTTAAATACTAGATGCAAGGACAAGAATGTGGAATGATATCATCTGGAAAGCAAGCAAAATGTCTGCATTGTAAATTAACAAGAATTGACAGCGACAGGCTTTAAGCCTACCCTTTAATCTTCTCATAACCTCTTCTTGTAAACTAAAGAAAATGCTGCCTTAAAAAAAACAAAAACAAAAAACTTCCAGAAATGCTGGCAGGATCCCACCCCACATCTCCCTTGAGACCAAAGCAGAAAGTAGTAAACAACCCATTCATCATTGGGTGCTGTGAAGTGCTGAGAGGTGTGAGATTCAGCAACAGAGACATGATAAATTGTCCCAAGCCCCTCATGCTTCTCCACTGCAAAAATATTTTTTAAAAATTTGCAAGCTGATAGTCTCATTTAGTCCCTCAGCATGGCAGATTAGCAGCAAAGGGCAGGACTACAAAAATACACGGGTGGTGCTGCGTCCAAACCACTGAGCCTCTTGGGCTTGCCGATCAGAAGGTCGTGGTTTGAATCCCTGCGGTGGGGTGAGCTCCCATTGCTCTGTCCCAGCTTCTGCCAACCTAGCAGTTCGAAAGCATGCCAGTGCAAGTAGATAAATAGATACCGCTCCGGTGGGAAGGTAAACGGCGTTTCCGTGCACTCTGGTTTCCATCACGGTGTTCCGTTGTGCCAGAAGCAGTTTAGTCATAGTCATGGCATAGGATTTGGTTCCCCAGAAGTACTCATGCCCCACGATACCCATGCCCAGGAAAATAGTATTTGCCTTTGGACATGCTGAACTAGAAGTTTGTTAAGTGCTCAGTGTTGTGCTTAAGAATAATTCTGTTGTATTATTCGTGTGGCATTTCTCGGTAGATCATTAAAAAAATTCCCAGAGTCATCAGAGTGCAGGGCACTGACAGGTTTTGGACACTTAGTCAATGTTTTTGTTCATTAGCTCCACTGGCAACTTCAGAATACCTCTGACACAGGCAGTCATTGTTCTGCATTAACTTTGCAGAGAAGGTGAGGGGAGTATTTATTTCGTTTGCTTGCAGGCTTGATATGCCAATCTTGCTCTCACTGTAGTCAGCAAAAAAGAAAAGAAAAAAATCATGCTGGTATATTATTTGTTTTGGGCATAATCCAGCCAAGGGTAAGCAGTTTTGAAACCCATGTATATTTATTTATTCATGGCAACTGTTTTAAACTAATGTTCTCTGGGCGACTTACACTAAAAGCATTTTTTTTTAATTAAAAACCCCAGAACCATTTAAATGCAAATTTATCAATCTCAATAAAAGAGGAATCACCATGTGGTTCATCTCTGAGGGCCATGGAAGGTGTGCACCCACCAACAATTCTTTTTGCTGAACTGTTGTCATGGACTGGCTGGCTGCAGAGGAGTGGTGGGAGGCACTAGTCAGGGAACCCCCTAGGGAACCCCCAGGGGAGGAAGGCTCAGAGCCAGGGGATTGGTGCTGGGACAGTGATGAGTGCTCAGAGAGAGAAGGAGCAGACTGGGAGGAGGAGGTGTCAGCAGCAAGAGAGGCAACCGGGTTTAGTGAGCAGGAAGAGTCCGTGGCAGAGTGCAGTTCAGATTTGGAGGCTGAAGCAGAGGCTGGAGAGAAGTGAGGTGAAGAATCCAGGGAGTTCCCCCCTCTCCCGGCTGTGACCAGTTCCCTCCCCCCCCCCCCCGATCTTCAGGAACACACAGAAATGAAAAGAGCAGAACAGAAATTAGTTGTGCACAGGCAGTTTGAGACTGCATGGAGAAAACCCTGGAGAGAAGGAGCCTTAGAGAGGGGTGAGAAGGACCTTCAGTCCTCACAAGTGCTTTATTGGGGCAAGACCTCATTGGAAGCCTTGCTGAGACCACTAGGCCGGAGTTCTATGGTTTGTTTCATTGACTAGAGATTTAACTTCACTGGCCTCAGGTGATTTGTTGTTTTTGTTGCTGACCTTTGCCTGACTCAAGCCCTGGCAGCTGTCCTGGCCAGCCAGTAGCCTCACTACAACTGCACAGCTGTCATGCAGCTTAGAAGTATCAGCAGCTTTGGAGCGGCATCTCAAGGCTCCACCAAAGCCTTTTTATGTATGTGACATGGATTTTTGTGTGTGTGCGTGCGCTTGTGGCAGTCATTCCAGGCAACATCCTATGAATACCAAGTGTTCTACTTGAGCTGGCCCTCACTGAACAAGATCACCTGTTTTCATCTGACAAATGTTTTAATGCATCTCGGCAGCTTTGTTTGCAACCTTAAGGCCAAACTCAATTCACTTTCAATGATTCGGAGGGCACTGTTTCCGATTGCTTTAATTTGTCTTCCCATTTCTTTACTTATTCCTTAGCCTGAGGAGCAGCCAAAGGCATCCAGGAAATACAAAATCAGCTCACGGTTCTTTGGCATATCCGACACCTATCATTGCTGAATGCAACTGCCTCAGCAATCCTTTACGCCAGGCTTTGCTAAGCTGGTGCCCTACAGGGGTTTTGAACTACAGCTAGGAGCTGATGGGAATTGTAGTCCAAAACAGCGGGTGTGCACCAGGTTGATGAAGGCTGTCCCATAGAATTGCTGAGCTGGTTGCATTCAGCAGGGGTCAGCAGTGTACAACTGGCAAAGTGGCTGACATATTCCCTATCAGCACAGAACAGAAAGGGAGGAAAAAACACAGTAAATCAGAAAACTCTTCAAACCGCCCACCACGGGCTATGCCAATAACACCAACATTGCAGCCCATGTAGCCAATTAACTCACAGCAATGAGGATACGTTTCCAGAGCACAACTCTGCATTGCAACACGCAACCAGCATGCAACACACAGCACCCTACATCACCCCAGTCTATCGGTCCCTGTGGCACAGCCAGCAATGGCCCTGCTTCTTCCAGTTTTTGGGCATCACTCCAGGTAAAGGTTTGATTCCCCTGCTGCTGCTCCTAAGCACAATTTTGGAGGGAAAGTAGGAAAGCCTGTGCAACACAACACAGCACCGAAACAGTCCCTCCCTGGGCAGGAGGCATGCCCAGTCCTTCAGAGACAAAGGGTCCAGAAGACCCCCTTAGAGAGGGAAGGGCGCCCTTTTGCAATGCAGCGCAGGTCACACAACTAGAGAAGTCACAGAAAGTACTGGTAGCAGCCGCATCTAGTGGTTCACTGCACGGAGTGGAAAAGCAGGAGGTGTGTGTTTGGTTCCAGCAGGGGCTCAAAACTCATACCTTCTGCTCTGACACTAACTTTTTGCACACCTGACCACAAAATCGTCAGGGAGTTCCCAGGAATCAAACTCATTGTCAGGAACTGGCAGGGCTCTGAAGAGTGTGAGGCAGGGGACCAGGGAGGGACCCAGAAGAGATCCAAACGGACCTCAGTCCTTAGGAGTTGGATCTCATACTCAGTTTTATGGACACTGACTGGCTACAGCTCTCCAGAGTTTCAAGCACATTTCTCTTCCAGCTCTACCTGGAGACACTGGGATCAAACCCATGACCTTCTGTATTCAAGGCAGGTGCTCTAGCACTGAGCCATGGCCCTACCCCCAAAGGTCTGCTTAAGTGCAACCCTCCATTGAAGACCTGTCTAATCCAATTTCACTTTAACAAAATAAAGAACCATAAGGAGGGAGAGCAGGGACCTTGAAGTTGCCCAGCAACAATAAGCCAACAATCTGGGTAGCAGATGGAGCAGACACGTAGATAACCTGGTCACAGTCCTCTGCACCAGGATGAGATTTCTATTTACAGGATGAGATTTCTATTTAGCCCTTATTTTGAAGATTGCATTGCTACAAATAAATTAGCACCTGCAAGCATGCCCCCTGACCTCGGCCCTTCTTTTTTGGTGATGCTTAAGCAGCCACCGTACCAACAAACCACCATCCCAGCCAACAGGCATCACTGTCCCACTGCTCCTCCCTCACCATCGTCCAACATTTATCCCTCACTCTCCTTCCACTTCTGCCGATTTGCCACCCCACTAGTGCGTCCTGGGAAGTCGGTCTTCCCACAGTCCAGGAAACCTGAGTGAGCGGGTTAAGGAGCCCACTGGCCCTGAGCCCATCACACTGCCTGCCACCTTCTGAATGTCATCCTGAGCTAGTATTAGGGGGTTGGAAATGGCTCTGTTACCTGCCGGCCCCTAGCGACCAAGAAGCAACACATGGGACAATGCCAAAGTCTTCGTAGAACAGCATCTGGGCTGGAGGAGGTCCCAAAAGGGAAAACCATATTGTGGTTCCAACTACTCACCCGAGCACCAGCCAGTGACTTGACACATGCAGTAGGGTAGCCGCAGGTGCCATGTCTCTTGTGGCACTGGCTCCATGCTAGGAACATCTTCACCTGTTGCATAAACTGTATGTCGCATATGTTTTGAGGCTACAGGAGCTTGCCTGCAGCAAATACAGTTAAGTTCTTAACCCGAGGTACCACTGTACCAAGGGGCTGAAACACCTCTCTGGGCTGCAGATGGTGACAAATGGAAAAGGCAATTATAGGGTACATCCCTTAATGAATTTCATTCCCATGATCATGTTCACTTAATTGCAGCACCTCCAGCCTGAAAGCTATTTTGCAAAAACGAAATAGAAGCTAATTAAAATATATTACCTGCTTTCCTCAGGAAAATTACTGCCTTAGCCTAACCAAGCTTTGGGGCACCGCTCTGCAGAAATCCTCTTTGCCACCAGCGGGTGAGTAGCAGTTATAACTTTGCTACTCCTGTGAAAAAAAATTTTGTGTGTGTGTGTGTGTATCTGCACACCACTTTGAAGGAAAGGGGTGGGATATAAATGTAATATATAAATGGCAATAAATAAAGAGTATCGTGCTATCTGGGAGGCTTACTGTATTTCACCAGGCACAAGTTATTGTCCTTTGAGTACGGAGGAAATGTTATAACTACAGTAGAAAGACTACTTGGATTCCTGCATTGCAAGGGGTTGAACTGGATGACCCGAGGGCTCCTTCCAACTTACAGTTCTATGAATCTATTATTCTTTTTTTCAAAAAATTTATTGGTTTTCACAATATTATAAACAGACAAACAAACACACAAGACAAACAAACATAAATCATAGCCTCATTGAAAATTACACTTATTGACTTTGTTAAGTGACTTCCTCGCTTCCCCTTGGTTGAATTTCATTGCATGTCCTTTTAACGGTTTTCCAAATCCCAATTCTTATGAAATTTAACTGAAACATTAACATCCTTAAATCTTCACCTTATGGAATTAAACATATTAATTCATCACTTAACATAAATAAAATCCTAAGCCAATTAAGTATCTGCAAGCTATTTTCAATTAATTTAACTTAACAAATTTAACTAGATAAGCATTAAATTTATTCCACTCTTCCTGATACTCCAACTCCTTCTGGTCGCAGACTCTTCCGGTTAGGTCGGCAAGCTCCGAAAAATCCATCACCTTCATCTGCCATTCATCTGCCATATTAATCTATGATTCTAAGGCTTCTGGACCCTCTGGAATGCCATAAAGAAGAGGGTGGAAAGAGGGTGGGGTGGGAGCCATGATGAGGAAAGGTCCTTATTGAGGGACATCTCTTATTTCCGGAGGGACAGTGGGGAGGGATTTGGAGGTTAGAGAAAATTCGTGAGTCGCAAGATGTGCAGGAAGGCAATGGGTTGGGGTGGTGGTGGTTAACTTCAAATCTTCACATTCTAACCTCATCTACCAACCTCAAGCTATTTGATATTCACATTTGGCCGTGGTTTTCACTTAAATTAATGGCATCGGTTGCTGATTGGTATTAGGAATTCAGCCAAAGAATTGGCCTCTGTACTGCTTCATTCTCCCGGGCCAATCCAGTACAATACACTTTTAATTGTTCCACTCAGTAACCCTGAGAGGACAGGAAAAGCAATCACAGAGGGCTGGAAGAGTCAACAGTCTGCTCCTTCCAGAGTTATCGAGCTCATTTTATCTGCCCTAGGCAGAAAATACCCAGGGGACTAATCTCATTAAAGCAGGATTTCTCCAACCTTGGACTTGATATAGTTGTATTTTTCCAAGCCAAGATACTGTCATGATAAGGAGACGTGGGGCCACAATCCTACACGTACCTCAGAGTAAGCCCCATTGAACTCAATAGGAATTGCTTCTGAGTTGGCTGTAAGTGGAGATGGTGCCACTTTGATCTCCTCAAAGGGCTCACATACAATGCTTGAACTTCTTTTCTTCCACATAGACTGTTAAGAACTACTACCGTTAGCTGGAAGACCGGGTCTCCAAAACCACCCCTCGCTTTCACAGGAAACAAATGACACGGGTAGAAAGAGGGGTAATCTTCTGTCCAGCTTTAGTTCAGACTACTGCAGGGGTTCTCAGACTTACTTACCTGCAGGGCCCACTTGAGACAACGGAAAAGTTCTGAGGTCCATCAGTCACAACATGGTTGGAGGCAGAGTGTGGCATAGTAAGATGGCAATCACTAGCAACATTTTCTACTGGTATCTAAACCATCTAAGGAAATGACTAAATTCTTTCCCACAACATTTTCCCTGTAGCAAGGAGTTTCATAGTTCTCCCTTTCCGTCAGCTAAGTGCAGGCAAAGGCTCTGGAATTGTAGGGACTCAGCGCCCTCATTTTAGGCAGAATGAGTTGACCCAGAGCCTCTAGAACTCTCTTATATTTTTCCCTTCCCATTCCTACTTGCCTCTCAAAGTTTTCTTTATCCCATCTCCTATAATTTCTTCCTCCCGTCTCCCTTCACACTCAGCCCTTATCCCTCCAGCACTCCAGTTTCTTTCACACCTCCTCTTTGGTCCTTTTACATTCACTTCTTCCTCCTGCAACGCTTTTCTGCTCTTATGCCCTTCCTTTCTATTCCCAGTTTGCTTGTTTGTTGTAAAAAAAAATCATTGCCCAATACCTATTAGCTTTTATCTCACTTTCTGATTTCCTTCACTACCTCCTCCAGCCCTTCTGCTCAGAGGAGGGAGTTCTTCCTCTCCTCAACCCAACCCATGCTGTATTTCTCTGTCTCCCAACCACCTTTACTCAGCAAGGAGTCCCTTGATTCCAGGGTATTAATCATCTTGAATTGTATTGATCATTTTGATGAACAATTTTTGATATTTTGAATGACTATGATCTTATTAAACTGATGAATTCATTGTTGTTTGCTTTATTTGCATGTTCTTGTGTTTGACAGTATAGTGGTTGTAATGTTTGTTGTAATGTTTTGATGCTTTTATGATTATTGTGAGCCGATTTGAGCTCAATGCTGGTTATTGGAAAAGCAGAATAAAAATGTCATATCAAATATTAAATCAAAATAAGGGTGGGGCAGGCAAGTGAGGAGGCAGTGGGCAGGTTGGGGCGCAAGTGACCACCTAAAACGGGGCCCAAGGCCCACCATTCGAGAAGCACTGTGTTATATACTGTCTATACTGCTGTGACCTACACGAAGAACTGTGTTCCTGTGAAAAGTTCAGACAGTGCTTTGGGGACTCCTAGTGTTCACTACATGGAAGGTCGCATCCTTAAACCAAAACTCACCACCTTAAAATCAAAAGCAGCAAAAGAGGAATCATTTTATTAGGAGGACGAAGGAAAGGGTTGACAAATAGTGGTCAAACTTTTGAGTAAGCTCACTGCTGCTTGGGGAGGGGAGTTCCCCCCTGAATGGACTAGCATGGCTGGATGTTTCTATATTGTGTTTTTTTGTTGTGAACCACCCTGAGACCTGTGGGTATAGGGCGGTATACAAATTCATTGGATGATGATAAGATCAACAAAAACAGCTCTATAAACCCTAAGGGGAAGGGCCACAGTTCAGTAGCAGAATGTCTATTTTTCCAAGTATCTCTTTATCATATCCTCCAATACCTCGCAGCCCCAAACAGGATGTCCATGGCACATACCCATCAGCTGTCCAAGACATCCTCTTTTGAGGGTCCATGCTGTTGCACAAGACCGCAGCTCCCCAAAATGTGTGATATAATGGACAGACACACATCTCACATGAGAGCACAGTGCCCAAAAATGCACAGGAGCGCTGCCTGGAAGACGCACAGCTGGTTTTGCTCTGGGACATGTCAGAGAGTATGGTGGTACCATTCACATAACAAAAACTACCACCAAGATATCAACATTTTCAAAAGTAGGGGGTCCATTGGCTTGGCTTTTGAAAAAACATGGGGTGCACAGTACTTAGCTAATAGGGAGCCACTGTTCTAGAAGAACACGAGAAAGGACGTGAAAGGATATGACAAGAGAAAGGAAACAACAAAAAGCTCCAAGAGCCAGACTTTCTTTTTTTTTTTTTTTTTATTAATTTTTTAGAAAAATTTTCTTTTACAGAATTAAATAACACATTCACATCAACCAAAATGCCAAATTCTTTTGGACTTCCCCCCGCTTCCTCCACAATCCTCATAATTTTATATTTATTTCACATTTCCTTTATAATTGTATTGCCAGTTATTTAATCTTTACAACTCTTATCCCTCCCACAATACCCTTTCTCATCACAAAGCCTCTTTAAATCCAACTAGCGTTGTCTGTTCATCACAAATATTTTCCAGATAAATCGTAAACTTTCTCCAGTCCTGTGTGAACTTGTGATCTTTCTGGTATCTAATTTTTCCTGTCAGTTTATCTAGTTCCGCAAAGTCCATCAATTTCCGTCTCCATTCTTCCAATGTTGGTAATTCTTCTTGTTTCCATTTTTGAGCCATTAAAATTCTTGCCGCAGTCACTGCATATTGAAAAAGTTTATAATCACTTCTATTAATTTCTCTTCCTGTAATTCCTAACAAGAAAGCTTCTGGTTTCTTCACAAACGTGTATTTAAACATCCTTTTCAACTCATTATATATCATTTCCCAGAAGCCTTTTACTTTCTTACACTCCCACCACATATGGTAGAATGTCCCTTCCCTCTCTTTACACTTCCAACATTTGTTACATGTCTTATACATTTTTGCTAATTTTACGGGAGTGATATACCATCTGTATACCATTTTCATAATATTTTCCTCCAAGAGCCAGACTTTCATCACTCAATACTCTGGTTTCACCTCAAATCGTATAAATCTTTCGCCTTTTACCAAGAGCCAGACTTTCATCACTCTTATAGTTTTGATTAAAAACCGCTGTAAAATGGCAACTCTTCAAAACTGGACTCTGTCATGTGCCTTGTGATCCTGTTCCTATTCCCAGGTGCTCTTGTAAACCCCAAATTTGACTGTAGCAACAACCTTCCAGATCATGCTTGTAAAATGCCCCATGTTGCATCATAAATATTTTTTACCGAGCAGTCGTGACAAATATATGAGAGAGCACAGACTGAAATTTCTCATGAAACAAGACTTTATTACCCACAAATATCATATATATCTAGGCCTAGGAACTGTGCCTTCTGCTCAATATAATTATTCCCCTGGTAGCTTGAAAATGAGGGTATCATGAATGTGGAGGCAGCTTCTGTTCAATGTAATTAGTTCCCCCAGCTACTTGCATTGTGAAATGTGCAGCTGTTAAGCCATAGTGAATGCTAAATGAAGGTAATTTCCATTATAGATTGCATGGTAAAGATGCGCCATGTTCGCTTCTGTCACAGCCGACTATTACAATGCATAAATAAATTCTACTGCTCCAGTGATGGCCTTAAATCCTAAACCACGCTGTCTGGTACACCGTGTTGTCATGAATGGGGTATTTCTTCCTGCATCATACGGTAAATCATGCCAATTAACTCCACATATAAGGAAGCAGCAGTGTTTCCAAAACCAAGCATCAGAAATACAAGCAGAACCAAAACACACAAAATATACTCAGAAACCATGTTGTTCAATAGCCCTGGTCTCTCAGGGTAGATGCCTGTTTCGGATGTTATCCAGGAGATTTTGGGCCTCTTGGAGTCCATGACCAGCAGCTACATTCAGAAGCTTTTCTACATCCCTGGAAGATATGCAATCATTATCAGATAAACAGGCAGACAGAGAGGAGAAATGAGAACAGTGTGGGAATGGGCAGTTTTGTGCTTGCGTCGCTTCTTCATTATCTGTACGTTTGCAGTGATGCCCACTGGTGTGTCCAATGCATTGCCAAAAAAATAAAGACTGGTGCAGATTTGCATAACATTTGCACATGCTATTGCATACAATGCAAATTACTGTATTTTTCGCCCTGTAGGACGCACCAGCCCATAGGACGCACCTAGTTTTTTGGGGGGGAAATAAAGGGGGGAATTATTCCCCCCCAGCAGCGAATATCTGCCCAAAGCACGGGGCGCTCTGCTTCAGCGCGCCCCTCGCTCCGTGCAGCAGGCTGCTATCCACAGCCTAGGGAGCCCTGCGGGAACTCCAAAAGGGCTCCCTAGACTGCGGATGTCTGTCCGAAGCGCAGGGCGCTCTGCTTCGGCGTGCCCCACGCTCTGTGCAGCAGGCTGCTATCCGCAGCCTAGGGAGCCCTGCAGGAACTCCCGCAGGACTCCCTAGGCTGCGGATGTCTGTCTGAAGCGCAGGGCGCTCTGCTTTGGCGCGCCCTGTGCTCCAGGCAAGCAGGCTGCTATCCGCAGCCGAGGGAGCCCTGCGGGAACTCCCGCGGGCTCCCCAGGCTTGCTGATAGCTTCCTGAAGCCTGGAGAGCGAGAGGGGTCAGTGCGCACCGACCACTCCCGCTCTCCACGCTTCAGCGAAAGCCTGCATTCACCCCATAGGACGCACACAGATTTCCCCTTCATTTTTGGAGGGGAAAAAGTGCGTCCTATAGGGCAAAAAATATGGTAAGAAATAACTAACAGAATATAAGCAAAAATAATAATACACCTCACCAGAGTGAGGAGCAAGACTGTGACCAAGTAACAGCAGGTGCATGCCTGCTTAGTCTGCTGTGGGGAGCTACTTGTTGATGGGCAATTTGAAGCCCCCTCCTGGGACTCAGCTTGACTGGTAAAGAAAAAGCATTGTATATGCAATATAACACTGAGACACCAGATGCTACTGTGGAGTCCTGTCTTTCCCTACTGGGTTTCCCTGTTAGGGTTGCCATATTTTGAAGAGCAAAAAAGAGGACACCTTTGCTGACTTCTGCTTTTAATTATGGATCTCTGTGATCCATAAAAAGAGGACGTGTCCTGGAAAAAGAGGACATAGGGCAACCCTACCTTAAATTTAAAAAAGGTAAAGGTACCCCTGCCCGTACGGGCCAGTCTTGCCAGACTCTAGGGTTGTGCGCTCATCTCACTCTATAGGCCGGGAGTCAGCGCTGTCCGCAGACACTTCCGGGTCACGTGGCCAGCGTGACAAGCTGCATCTGGCGAGCCAGCACAGCACACGGAACGCCGTTTACCTTCCCGCTGGTAAGCGGTCCCTATTTATCTACTTGCACCCGGAGGTGCTTTCGAACTGCTAGGTTGGCAGGCGCTGGGACCGAGCAGCGGGAGCGCACCCCGCCATGGGGATTCGAACCGCCGACCATGCGATCGGCAAGTCCTAGGCACTGAGGTTTTACCCACAGCGCCACCCGCGTCCCTCACCTTAAATTTACAAAGTGTTTAATTGAAACACTTCTTTGATGTGTCTAGATCCAGCCCTGCTCTCCCTTCTTGTGTTTCTTTTTCTTTAAGTCACACTTGGACTGAACAGCACTTCAAAGAGAGACAAGGAACCTTGTTCAGCTCAAGGGCTGCCTTCCCATCTGGCTAGTTTTCTGGGGGACATATGCTGACAGTGGACCGGGCCTGAGGCAAAAGTGGATGAATTGTAATCTTTGTGCTATAGGCTATGCATACTCACGCCCCCATTCTGTCCTGTATCCAGACAGAGAAGAAGCGCAATCAGAATTCAAGGAAACTTTCTAGTCAGGGAAAGACAAGGAGGGTTGGTCAAGAACATGCTCATGGAGAAGGGAGAACTTTGATTGACTATTGCCCTAGGAGCAGAAAGAAATGAAACATACCCTTCTTCAAGGATAGTTGTCATGTTCTTCAGTTTCCCCACGGCCAGGTTGAAAGAGGAGTGTGGGTGGCCTTGCTCTGCTGCTTGTCTGAAAGAGAGAAGACGAAGAAAAGAGGCTCCAAATTGGGGTCAACATGGCGACCTGGTCAGACACACTTGCAGAATGTGGCACCTTCCAACATTTCGCTGATGAAATGGGGGCATGCTTGAAACACTTTTACTGCCACAACAGAGACACCAACATGTGAGGGAGATTGGGGGAGAATTCTGGGAACTGTAGTTTACCCCTCTCAGAACTACAATCCCCACACCCTTAACCAACTATAGGACCTCGAATTCTTGTGGGTAGAGTGGGGGCTTTAAACATATGTGTGTTACACATCCATACCTAGCTAGGCCCAAAGATCCCACCCCAGAATATGAGGTGAATTAAGTGCAGGCAGTATAAGTCCAAAGAAACCTTATGGTGACCATCTGTCCTATTTTACAGAGACTAGACCTCCATTTTGAAGGCCTGATAGAGAACAGCCCTTTATTTAACATCAACCTCAATTTGAGGACTGTCCAGTCCAAGTCTGGTTTACAGTTAAGGAACCATAAAAGAGGACAGTAAAACCCTTGAAGTTGCCCATCCATAGTCAGGAGTGCCTAGTCAACAGACTGAGCAGGCACACAGGTCACCTAGTGTCTTCTGTACTGTAAGGAAATGTATTGTATTTTTATTTAAATCATGGCAATTATTTCTAAATTTGCGTCTATACTTATAAATTACCATGTGCAAACTGACATCCTCCTTTGTCCTCTTCTTTTTGGCTATACAAATCTGTTTTGGCAATGCATAACTGGCCACCCTAAAAAAAAACCTGTCCCATCTGGACTTCCTGCTGGCGTGGGACCTTCAAACTGCTCTCCAGATGGCTATAAACTCAATTACTACAGCTAGAATAAATTATTCTCATCGATTACTTCTTCATATCAAGGTGCTTAATGGAGAAACATTTAGGAAGCATATTGAAGAGATAGGTTGAGCATGCCCAGCTGCGGGATTTAGCAGAGGAAGGGCGATCAAGGACAAAGGGATTTAGCTACTATCCATGGCTACTAGACACGTTGGCTATGTTCTACCTCCCATATGCCTTTGAATCCCAGATTCTGGGAGCCACAGGTGAGGAAAGTGCTGTTGCACTCAGGTTCAGCTTGCAGGCTTTCCAAGGCCATCTGGTTGGCCACTGTTAGAACAGAGTGTGAGGCAAAATGGGCCTTTGGTCTGATCCAGCTGAGCTCTTCTTATGTTTTTAAATTCAGCAGGTGTTAGTGGTACCATCAAGGCAGGGCTTTGGGGCAGATGTCCAGGATTGAGCAGGAGGACCTCCAAATGCAGGAATGGCTTGACACATCAAAATGTATGTGAGGGAAACCCTCTTAAGACTATTCCATAGAATCATAGGATTGTAGAGTTGGAAGGGGCCACAAGGGCCATCTAGTTCAACCCATTGCAATGCAGGAATCCTTTGTTCAAGGTGGGGCTTGAACCCATGACCCTGAGGTTAAGGATCTCATGCTCTACCAACTGAGCTATCCCATGGATGGCAATCCCAGACCCAGAGGCTAAAATTACCTAATTGCAATATCGGCAGGTGCAGCCATTTAATTCTTACTTCTTCTTCACGAGACGCACTTGCCCACGTTACAGTATCTACAAAGAACTGTTAAATGCTCAGGAGCCCTTTGCTTTTGGCCATCCCAATGGAGATGGCTGTTTGTTGTTGGAATTGAGCCCTCAGATCCCTCACTATGCCTTTTCATAAACAGGGGAGTTTTAGAAATCAGAATACCAAGAAATGGTTACTTTGCCGTTCCTCCCATTGGCCCTGGAGCTCTGGACAGCTCTGGATTTATTTATTTTTTTACAAATAGCCATAGCAGGCACTGTGAACTTTGTTGGAAGTTTGACTTCATCCCCAAAAGGTTCACTCCTCCATTGTCTCCTCAGACAGACAGATGCCAACAACAACAATAGAACGAATCATTACCCGCTTCTCACCTGAACCACTGCATGGCTTTCTCTTCATTCTTTTCCACACCAGCTCCTAGCAATGAGGCAAAGTCACAATCAATATGGTTGCTAACTGTTCTTTACTGGTCCTTGCTCCTGCATTGTTAAGGGCAGCTTGGTTTACAGACCTTAGCAGACGGTGGTGATACTGAACATCTCCATGCTTTGAAAAACTTGGCTTGGCTCATTTCCGCAAGTTGCCATTAAAGCAACAAGCCAGACCATCAGTTGACAACCTCACAATACAGGCCTTTTAGGTGAAAAGCCTACCCCTATTATCCAAAATATTGAGGGCAGCTATCACAGCAGCTGAAAATACAGAGGGGGAACCAGGATGCACTTGTGATCCAGCTGTGCAGCAGCTGCCACAAGCCCACACATTCAGCCTAATACATGAAAGGGTCCATGTACACACAGCCCAGATTATTTTATCTAATGTTTTCCAACGTTCTTGCTCTCTATTTGGTGCAAAAAAAAAAGAAGTTCAAGTTCAATCATGGGTAGCCTAGATCTGTGTGAACAGGGCAGGATCCTGCACTAATGTCCTTTTCACAAATTCAAAGGTTGCTAATTGGGCACAGAAGTCATCTGATGGCAACCAAAGTTAAATATTACCTTTTAGGTATCTCTGTCCCACAATGTGCTGGGCACTGGGGTACCCTAGATGAGCGTACATGTGAGCTACATGAAAATGGAAGTTCTCGTAACACAGCATGATGTAAAGCAGAAGAAAGATGGAACCAATGATAGCCACCAGCTGTAAAGAAAGAAGAAAGGACTGAGAGGTTTGCTAGCAGTCTTTTTAGACCAAAGACCACTAATCCCCAGGCTTGTTACTGTAGAAGTGTTTCTCCTCCTCCTCCCCCTGTCTCACAGTCATTCTCCTTTCACTCTTTCTTCTATCCTGGGTGTGTACACACACCATATATTTTAACCCCCCAACTCCCCCCCCCCAAAAAAATCCTGGAAACTGTAGCTTGCAATAGGTGCTAAAAATTATAGGTTTGTGAGGTGCAAGCTACAATTCCCAGCATTCCTTGGAGGAAGCAACGTGCTTTAAATGTACGGGGGGGGGGAGCCTGTTTCCTCCCCTCTTCATTTCTTCTTTAAAAGCATTCTGTTACATGCCACCCCAATCTCTGAGTGTTGCGAGATTCTAGGGGTCCAGGGTTTATGTTTCCTTTGGGAATGAGGCACAGCGGAGATGGTGATGTCTTTATGATATACGGTTTATTTACACTTATATACAACCTGAGCCTATGATGGACAGGCTCCCAGCCTTACCCTCTAAGAGGGTTCTGCTTCTTCTGTTGCTGCAGCCTCAGAAACAAACAGAAATCAAACATGCTCCAAAATGTGGCTCTAGCCTTCTCACCAGCTTTCCAACTTTAACAAACTGAAATGATTTTCCTCCAGTTCACATCAAGCAAAAGCTGCTAACCTGAAGCTCCACTGCTGGCCTTTGTTTTTCTAGCTAACCCTGAGCTCAACCCCTATCCCTCCACATCCAGCAGAGAGTGTTTGCCTTCTTGATGGCTTTCCTGATGGGTCATCACCCTGTCTTTGTTTGCTTAATGACTTGGCCATTATCAGGCTGGACATGGGAAGCTAAGTGTGGCTATTAAGAGTGTGCTTTCCAGTTTAACTCTCCAGGCATTTATTACATTCTAACACTTACTAAATCTAGAAATTATGAGTGCCTGACACTCACAAACTCTGACACCCGAAACTACGAACAAAACAGTCCACAAACGGGATAACAGGCACTCTCAATGAGCAGTTATTACCCACCTAATTCCATCTGGAAGGGCACTCAGAAAAGGGCCTTTGTAACAGATGGTTAAATTTTGGACAGCTCCATGCAGGAGAAGGTAGTCCTTTAATAACTCCCTTAGTCCCCAGCCATTTAGGGCTTTGAAGGTTAAGACCAACATTTTGATTTGAGCCTGGAAACAAAATAGTATGATTCACTGTACTGTATATGAATTTGGATCTCCATGGTATTCTAAAGACCTTCTGCGGGAGAGCTCAGTCGGGAGAGCATGAGACTCTTAATCTCAGGGTTGTGCAAAACAATTCTTGTATTGCAGTGGGTTGGACTAGATCAGTGTTTCCCAACCTTGGGCCTCCAGCTGTTTTTGAACTACAACTCCCATCATCCCTAGCTAGCAAGACCAGTGGTCAGGGATGATGGGAATTGTAGTTCAAAAACAGCTGGAGGCCCAAGGTTGGGAAACACTGGACTAGATGACCCTTCATGGTCCCTTCCAACCATACAATTCTATGATTCTGCAATGGCTGGCTGCTTCTTTGGATGCCAATGGGATTGTGATCTTCATCCAGAGCCGCTGCTTGTTGCATCCAATAAGAGATCATTTAGGACAATGGAATTCATTTTAAGAAAGCAATTTAGGAGATACTGCCATGGCTAGAACACTAGTTATTGTGGACTTTTTAGTTCTTAATAAATGGTTTTAGTTCTTAATAAATGGTTTTCTAATATGCCTGGATGGATGGACGTCTCTTTAGTTGGGTTATTGCAATTCCCCACTTCTATGTGATGAATGAGGAGCACAGACTTCTTTTGTCTAGGTCACTGATTGGCCAGCTTATCAGCATATTTGCAGGCCGTGGCTGACAATTTATGCAAAGCAAACAGTATCAAACCTATGAAATCTCTGCCTTTCACAATGGACTCAAATTGCTGTTAGACAGCTCCTTCTTCGATAAAGCCCATCTAAGTCCTTTAAGCATGACAAATGTGCTTTTATCATAGGGCACACAGATGTTTTCAATGACAAGCTGTTACAAAGGGTAATGGATCACCCTGTCCGAAGCAAAAGGTGGGTACCACTTTGAATGAGGCTTTAGAAAATAGGACCCTTGCAGCCTTTATATGCAATGATTGTTTCTCCTCTACCTGTTGATTTCCTGCCTAAAAGTGCTTGATGCCTTTAAATGTGTTCATTCTGGATGTAGCTTAATGAGAGCTATTTTTCTTTTTGTTATCTTTGTTGTCAGGAGGCAGGTTCTATTTGCAGCATTTGAAAAATAAATAAGAAGCAGGAAACAGGAAAACAGAGATATGTATCAGCAATGAGAAAGTTGAGGGGGGACATGGGAATCTGCCTTAAACCAACTCAGACTATTGGCCCATTTAATCCAACATTTGTCTACTGTTATGGGTTAGTGGTGAAATATTCTGTGGAATTAGCCTTGCACTGGTCTCATGGGCGTAGCATTTCCTGAAGCCTGGAGCAAGATGGCAGAAAACCATTCCGTTGAAGAAGCTCAGTTGCAGAGGGTAGGCTTTGCAAGGTTCAATTCCCGGCATGTGCAGGTAAGGGCTGGGAAAACCTCCTGGCTGAGATTCTGGAAAGCCTCTGCCATTTAGTGTAGCCAACATGGTGCCCCTCCAAATATGGACTACAACTCCCATCATCCCTGACCATTGGCCATACTGGGTGGGGTTGACGGCAGTTGTAGACCAAAACATCTGGGTGACATCAAATTGTCTAGGCAGTTTAAATGGACAGGCAGTACATTCGTTCCGGAGATCCGTTCTTAACCTGATACTGTTCTTAACCTGAAGCACCACTTTAGCTAATGGGGCCTCCTGCTGCTGCCGCCGGAGCACGATTTCTGTTCTCATCCTGAAGCAAAGTTGTTAACCCGAGGTACTATTTCTGGGTTAGCGGAGTCTGTAACCTGAAGCGTCTGTAACCTGAAGCGTATGTAACCCGAGGTACCACTGTATTTCTATGAACAAGAAGGGTTGGACTCTGGAGTTTCTCAGCTACACAGTGGCTGGCGTCATCACCACACCTTTACTGCTGTTTTTGGTTGCATTATTACTACTGATACGTTCACTGTGCTGGGCACTTACAGCGGAACAATAAGAAGACAGATCCCTGCCTCGTGTTGCTTTACTGTCTAAAATTCATAGTGTAATAGCAGCGTACCGGCAGGGATACAGCATGTCTGTTGCTCTCATCCAATGTACTAACACTAAATTCATTCACCGTGTGAATCCTTATGCAGCCGAAATGGCAACATTCCTACATCAGGGAAAGGAGGAAGCAGGATCGGGGGAACCCAGAGATTTGCAGAAGTTCAAAAAAATATTCACAAATATAAACCCTTTAAAGGGAGGGAAGAAAAACCAAAAGCAGTCCAGTGAAGACTGAGTGTACCCATTTGGCATGGAATGTTGACTGCTGGGGTGGACAGGGGAGAGAAAACGGGGTCGGGGGAGGTGGAATGGAATGGAGTGTCCTGGAACAGGGCATAGCTGGCTGGCATGGGGGGGGGAGAATCTTGAACAGGAGCAGTCCATGCTGCAACAATTTGTTGCAGCTCCCACTTCTGCATCCTTTGATACTGCCCCTGCCACCTGCGACAAATAATAATCATGGCTATCCTTTCTGCCTTTGAGCAGAGATGACCCGGAAAGTGAACCACAGCCCCAAGTCCCCATCCCTGGTCACTCACCTCCCATCTGCTCCACTCGGAAAGAGAGGTTTTCTTAATCCTCTGATGAAGAGGAGCCTCCCAGATCTCCTCAGGACCTGCCTGTCTCCTTCTTGTCGCTTTCCTCTGCATTGTAGCCGCTTTCATGCCCCTGCTTCCTCTCGCATGCTTCTTGCTAGCCAGTTTTTTACTCCAGCGAAGAACAGCCTGCTTCATTCCCCTCCTCTAGATCCCATTCACAGTTTGCGCTCTAGCCCATATCTTCCCGTCAGCAGGCAGGTGCTCAGTATGGCTTCTACCTCTGATTTATGGGCAGCAAGAAAAAGAAAAATATGCACTGTTTGTGGAAGCAAAAAAAAAGGGGGGGGACAGTTTTCCTTTTGTATGGGTTCATTGCTTTTTCTTCCCCAGCAAGGCTTCTGTGCTTTGGCTGCATGGTAGACAGAAATTCAACAGATGCAGCTTTCAGCAATATATAGTGATGTAGGGGATAAGCCAGCAATCCCACCTGAACAGAAAGAGGGGAATGGTGACTTTTCCTTTAGGGAGGTTCTCAACAGCTCATATTTTAAAAACAAAAAAGTTCATGTTAAGCTTCTCGGCCATTATGCGACGCCATCAGCTGTGAGCATTTTTTTAAAAAGCATTTTTGACCCCTATGTTTTCAGCTCATTTCTCAACATATAAGTTTCATATATAATTATGAGTTTCTTGTTAGCAATGGAGATCTTGCTGCTAAGAAAACTGGAGCAAAGAACTATGTTCCCAATAATTTTATTACATGTAAAAAGAAACTGTTTTTGCTGGGATAGCTCGGTCGGTAGAGCGTGAGACTCTTAATGTTAGGGTTGTGGGCTTGAGCTCCACATTGGGCAAAAAATCCCTGCATTGCAGGGGGTTGGGCTAGATGTCCCTCGTGGTCCCTTCCAAATCTACAATTCTATGGTCCTATGATCCTTCAGAGGAAAAGAGGGGAACATAAAAAGCTGCTCTAAGCAGAGTCGGACCAATTGCCCATCGAATGTCAATAAACCAAACAGAATCAGTTGGCTCCATCTGCCATCAGCTCCGGTGTCTTTTTTAATCTTGTGTTTTTATGTTGTGAACCTCCCTGAGATCTACGGATGAAGGGTGGTATACAAATTTAATTAAGAATTGATGCTTTTGAATTATGGTGCTGGAGGAGACTCTTGAGAGTCCCATGGACTGCAAGAAGATCAAACCTCTCCATTCTGAAGGAAATCAGCCCTGAGTGCTCACTGGAAGGACAGATTGTGAAGCTGAGGCTCCAATACTTTGGCCACCTCATGAGAAGAGAAGACTCCCTGGAGAAGACCCTGATGTTGGGAAAGATGGAGGGCACAAGGAGAAGGGGGCGACAGAGGACGAGATGGTTGGATAGTGTTTTCGAGGTTACCAGCATGAGTCTGACCAAGCTGCGGGGGGCAGTGGAGGACAGGAGTGCCTGGCGTTCTCTGGTCCATGGGGTCACGAAGAGTCGGACACGACTAAACGACTAAACAACAACAACAACAAAATAATATACAAATGTACTTGTTTGCAGTTCTTATCTACCAATTTGTGCACTCATTCTGTTTATCATCATCATCATCATCATTCAATATGCTGCAGCTCAATTGCTGACAGAAGTAATACCAGTCAGCAAATTACACCCACTCTAACGCATCACTCTGCACTGGGCTGGCCCACTGGAAATTGATGGGTGGGTTGTAGCCTATATTTTGTCCTCTGCTGATTGAGTGGCCATGTTAGAAGCAGTGATAAAGAGCCATCCTTATACCATGCTGCCATCGTGTGGTCATATTAGCTTTTTAATGCTACAATTTCCAGAGGGTTTTTAAAGAAAATGGAATCCATTTTAGCTAGCCTTCCCAGAGACAATCAGCTAACTAAAACAGCACACTTGGGAAATTCTACACCCTGCTCCCGATAAGGAGCTCCATGTGTGGCAGAGTGGACATGCATCTCACGTCCTAAAGGGCAGTTTTCTGTTTTGAAGGGCTGTCAGAGGACAGTCCTCTATTTCAAGGCATCCTGCCTGGTCCAAAGACAAAGAGCCATAAGAAATAAGAACAGAGGCTTTTCAATTGCCCATCATATAACCTCCAAGTGTCCCTTTTTTTCCAGGGACAGTCCCAGAATTACAAAAGCCACCCCGGTTTCAGATTTGATCCTGGAATGTCACCGGTGCCGCCACCGGCACTTGTCCTCAGTAACTATGGCGGTGACAGTGGCGAATGCAAGGGAACATCTTGTTGCTTCTCCATGGCCTCTCCATGGCTACTGCTGCTGATCTCCTCCCTTGGGCGACTCATAGCAATGGCTGGAGAGCAGGTAAGGAGGAAAGACTGCCACCGGTGTGGCCCAGCCCTGTGTGACACACCAGCTCTGAGGTGCAGGCAGAGGGCAGGGCCATCCTGGGCAGAAAGAAAAGGGGAGCGTAGCAGAGTGCAATGTGTCTTGATTTTTTAAAAAAATGCTTTGTGCATCTGCATCTAATCTTGCCCTTTCTAAATGTAGTTATTGGTGTATACTATTCTTTTGGTAAAGCCACCAAATCTGTTGGTTGCTGCAGCTCAGACTGTATGGCTCTTACAAGCCACTGTTGAGTTCCTAGACCAACAACTCAGGAACTTTCACTGCTGTAAGCAAGTCAAATTTTACTGTCTGTGCAACTTGTTCTAAATGCTAAATGGGTAAACACATGAACCTGATCTTTGGATAGTTTGTAAGGAAACCATTTTTAACTTACCAAATGTGTAGTCTTTTTCTATGTTAGGGGAAGAGGAGGATTCTGGAAGGAACTTTAAAGGGCACATTTTAAAGGTCTAACAGCCTATATTTCCACACTTCACATTGCTGCATATTTTGTCATTTTAAGCCTCTGCTGAGATTCTTTCACTAAAGAGTACTTGCCTCAAACTTTGATCTTGGTGTCCAAGAATTTTTTTTTCCTTGAACCAACAGTAATGAGATCAGGCAACCCAGCCCATCAGTCAAAGTGGTCCACGGGTGGGCGTGGTGGTTGAGGAGCTAACCTGTTAGGCTGTGCTGTTATATGACTCTATATGGATTGCCAGCATTATTTAACTGTTATGTTCACAATTCCAGTTGAACGGAAAGCTTGGTGTGCTGCAAGCCTGGAAAAAAATAGGATTTCTGTGCAGACTTCTATTTTATTCCAAATGCCTCTGTGACTTTCCATATGCCCACCATGCCTCAAACAGAAATCTGAAACCAACCTCCTTTGTCTCTTAACTGCTGTTACCAGTAGGGTGGGCCCACACCTTATACCAACTACTTCCATTGTTCTCACATTAATTGATAAAATTCCGTGTTCATCAAGTTATTTTCCTTGGGGAAAATCACATGCCTAGTAGAGGGAAATAGTGGGTGACTATGAGCAGATAATTAGGTTGGGTCTAGAGTGCAGACCCAATTTAAAGAGCTGTTTCTGGCTGGATGTAAGAAAAGCCAATTTAATTTATCTAGATTTGAGATTAATTTGGTCACCCTCTTTTGACTCCAGCTTTCTCTAAACAACTTGGCTCTCCTTTCAGAAATATGCAGTTTGGCACTGTAAGGTAACTTGATGTAAAGGAAGACAGGGGTCCCAAAGCTTGTTCAGGAAAAGGCAGGACATTGCTGGAATTCATTCTAACCTCAGTGTTCATAAATTACCTTTGTGTTCTAGTAAAAAACAAAAAAAAAGTACTGTCAGGGGCTCAGGAGCAGAAGCACAGGGAAGAGGGGAGATGGAGAGCGAAGGGGAAGAATCTGAGGGCAGCGTAGGGGAAGAGGACAGTGGACCGAGGGATTCCATGAGCCTATCCAGCGAATCGGAAGATTCACAGAAGGGGGCTCCGATGGCCAGGGCAAGGGGGGTCCCGGGAGGGACGCACCAGAAGCTAGGGGCCAGCAGCGACTCCCAAAGCAGCAGCTGGAGATCGGGACCAGTTTCCCCACCAGAGCGTAGCGGGGGGGAAGAGTCCCATGAGTCAGGGCTGACCACGCCCCTATCGCTGAGTGAGGGAACGGAGGGGAAGTCAGATCCAGCTAGCCCCCCCGAAGGGGGAAGCAGTGACAGGAGCAGTGTAACGGTCAGGAGGAAGGTGGCCGGGTGGGCGCGCGCGCCAAGTTCAAATGTACAGGCGCGCGGGACAGCAGGGAGCTCGGATTGGGAGCCAGGTCCTAAGCACGCCGGAGGCAGGGGGAAGAATCCGGGGACTCTTCAGCATCAGAAGAGTCCAGAAAGGGCAACACCCCGGCGGGCAGACGGACCCAGAGGAGAGAACGGAAGAGGTGGAGTAAGGCTAGAGTCTTAAACTGGTGTCTAGGGGGAGGAGACTCAGACGGAGTTTCGGCGGTCTAGGGTTTAAGATGTAGAGCTGCGCGCTACGGCTTTGGAATGGAAACTGAACTTCAATAAAGACTTTTGTATATAACCACGACCTGGCGTTGGTCCTCTGTGAGCTGGGACCTTGGGCAGCTCTGACAAGTACATACAGTAGCTGAGACAAGATGGTTGTGTGTGTTAAAGTGGACTACGTGAAAAAATTGTAGGGCTAGTGTGCAGTTACTAGAAAGCTGCAATACTAAGACCCATTCAGTATGGTAGAATTTGGCTTTGGAGTAAGTGAATGGCCTTGGATTAAGTGAAATGTGTAAACTCAAGATATAGAGAGCTACCCATGTGCAGTGTCCTACTTAAGAAGCTAGGAAAAGCAAAGCTAGACTAGACAAAACATCTAAGTCTGGCATCCTGTTCACACAGTAGTGAACCAAACATTATGTGACTGTTTTGATTATATGTAAGCCACTCTGGGAACTGTTTTGGTTGAAGAGCAGGGTACAAATGCTCTAAATAAATAAATAAAAATAAGCCCGCAAGCAGAGCTGAGCATTACAGTCCTCTCTCCCTACTTGTCTTTCTCAGCAATAGGTATTTAGAGACATACTGCCACCAACACTGAAGGTAATATATATATGGCTAGCATCCACTCATTTTTCCTCCTTCTCCAGAGAAACTGGTGTGTGATTCACAAAGGGTATAGAAAATATGTTTGTTGTCCAACTGTTTTTACTCAAAAGTAGGTGCCACTGTATTCAAAGGGCTTGCACATAAATGAACATAGGAAACCATCAGAGCTGGAAGCATGTCACAATCTTCATTTGTAATTGTGACCTTGAAAGTTGGGTATTAAGAAAGCTTATAGCTCTGAGCTAACACCTTTGTAGGAGGAAGAGAGAAGACAAGGCAGATTCATGAGAAGCTCTCCTTTTCCGTATAAACTGAAAGTTGCTCTAAGTACTCTTGGGGTGGATATTTGGCATAGGCTGTTCATGCAGATGCCAACAGAAATATGCCAACAGTTTCTAATTACTGGACTGTGTCACACAATTGGATTGCACAAAGGCCACCACCCCCATTTTGTGACTCCTTGTTTTAAGTGCTGCAGGTTTGACCCACAGTATTGGAAAGACACTGGAAGAAAACCATGAATGGCTCACTGATTACTGTGCTCACTTCACAAATGCACTCAAGTTTTTCTATCCCCTTCATCCACGCAATTCATAATTTTATAAATTGAAATACTTTACACGAACACCTCCCACTCTGCTCTCTTAGTCTTAATTCCCCTCATTTACTGACGCACACCCACCAAACTCGAAAGTCAGTTGCCCCGTTGTTATCTTTTCATTCAGCAGCCTAACAGCCCACTGGTAGAAGTTGTTCTTTACCCTGCTGGTGCAACTAATCATGCTTCTGTATCTTCTGCCTGAGGGCAGGAGATCAAGAAAGTGCTGGCCAGGGGGTGACTCATCCCTGAGAATTTTCTTCTCTCCTGCTATTTCATCCAGCGGATTCACAGGACATCTCATAATATCTTGTGCTGTATTCACTACCCTCTGTAGGCACTTCCTATCAGTTGTTGTCAAACCAGCATACCACACCATGATGCAGTATGAAAAGAAATCCCACCTGATTTGACCTAAATGTCATGACAAATTAGATGCAAACTCATTTTAGTGCACTGGGAAAAAAATCAGTTCAGCCTTTACTGGAGAACCCACACGATGGTGTACGCAGGTGAGGAACTCAAGGCCCTCCATGTCTTCCTGGCTGAGTGTCCATGGCTCAGTGATAGAGCATCTGATTTGCATGAAGACCCCATATTCAATTTCTGCCATCCACAGATGGGCCAGGAATACCACCGCTAGCCAATGCCTGCTGGGGATAGCTAACACAGTATCCTCCAGCTATTGTGGATCATCATTCTTGACCATTAGCCATGCTGGCTGGAGCTGATGGGAGCTGCAATCCAGCATCATCTGGAAGGCTCCAGCATGGTTATCTTAGGTGTGGACAGCACTGAGGAAGAGGGAAGCAATGAGCAGACTCAGTATAAGGAAGCTTCCAACGTTTCATCATGATCCTATAAAGAAAAGAGAGGTCAGGTTTGCAGTTCTGGTGGCAACCTATAATGAAGATTTCAACAAACTGTTTGAGCATACAAGTTGCAAAAGGGGCTGATCCCACTATGGAACACCTACTCCCTTAATTTTCTCCATCTAAAAACTGTAGCATTGCACAGAAAATTTCCAGGGAAAGAGAATCTCAGTGTGTGCGTGCGTTTCTGCGGGACATACTTTGCTGCTGCTGTTGGGGGTTCTGTTGGGCCTACTTTGTTGTTATTGTTGATATTATTTAAAAAGTATGTACCAACCTTCATTAAAAGCTCTAACTTTTTTAAAAAAAATGCTAATTATGATTTCTAACCCATCTGTCCATGAAATCCAGCTTTTGTGCCACTTGCCTGAAAAGCTCAAATTGCATTTTTCCCATTTGTTTATTAAATTTCTATACCGCCCTTCGGCTGAGGATCCCTGGGCGCTTTTAAAAACACAAAGGGTGTCGTTAGGCTGAAAGGAAACCTCCTTTGACTGGTTCCCACCCTGTTCCTGTGTGGTGGAGCTAAAGGAAAGAACCCAAGCCCTGGGCAAAGGCGAGACCACTCGCTCCGCGGGGCCTCGGCCTCCTCCTCCCGCCTAACAGCGTTTCAACAGACGAGCCCCTCTCAATGCGGGCGGAGTTCGAATGGGCGGCTCGACACGAGGTGCTCCGAACAAGCGGCCTGGTTCCCGCCCCGCTTTCCCATTGGCTCTCCCGGAGCGCAGAGGCGCCCGCCCCTTCGCCGCGATTGGCCGGCGTCGGGATCCGGGTTCCCGGATGCGAGGACGTTGGAGTCGGGTATAAAGGGATCGTGGAAGGCGGGAGTGGACGCAGTTTTGAATTGGAAGCCGCCGCCGAAGAATTGGGAGGGGAAAGGCGTCCATTGAGCTCCCTTCAACGTCTGTGAAGCGCTTTCCACGAAGAGAAGCAGTGCCCGTTCGAGATGGTGAGTAGAACCGCGGACGAAAGAAAAAAGGGTGGCTGAAGAGAGGGAGGCGGGCTTGTTCGCAGCAGGCACGAGCGCGCGCCTGAGCCTTGAGGGGGGGGGAGTTGTTGCCGCCGCCGCGAGGCGAACGTTGGGGACTCGAGAGCCGCTTAGGCAAACGTACGTCTCTCGCGGTACCAACGGTTCTCCCGCCTGTTGAGGGAGAGCTGTGAGGGGAAAATAGATAAGGAGGAAAAGGGGCGCGGTCACAGACATAGCGGACGGCTATGAGGTCCCTACTGAGGCGCATGCGCCGCGCAGCCGGCTCGTGGCGGCGACTGGCGCATGCGCGTCGAATCGGAGGCTGAAGTAGGCGCGACTGTGGGGGGACGGGACGGGCTGCGAGTGAAATGCGACCATATGTGCGCATGCGCGGGCTGCTACTAGTTTGCTGTGAGATTTCCCCGCCTCCCTATTTCTCTTTCAACAGCCGGGAAAGTAAAGCACGTGGTTCTAGGGGTGGTAGGTACCACCAGTATTGATTCTTCTACACTTAATTTTGTGCACTAGGCTGGCGGCAAAGCTGGGAAAGACTCTGGAAAGACTAAGACCAAAACAGTGTCCCGTTCGCAAAGGGCTGGCTTACAGGTATGTATGTGTAGGAGGTTTAAAGTGGATGATCTCCTGTGTGGGGGTTATGTTTTGACACATTCTGCAATGGAGGGAGCGTCCGTGCTTCACTTCCCTACTGCACACTTAATGGATAGGCTGGCTTCTAGATATTCCCATGAAAATATGGAGATCTGTGTGTTAGCGTCATCTGTTAGACTAATTTTGAGGCTTTTAAGATTGGCTCTCCTGCCAACCTAGCAGTTCAAAAGTACATCAAAATGCAAGTAGATAGGTACTGCTCCGGCGGGAAGGTAAACAGCGTTTCCGTGCGCTGCTCTGGTTCGCCAGAAGCGGCTTAGTCATGCTGGCCACATGACCCAGAAGCTGTACAGCAGCTCCCTCGGCCAATAAAGCGAGATGAGTGCCACAACCCCAAAGTCGGCCACGACTGGACCTAATGGTCAGGGATCCCTTTACCTTTTTAAGATTGGGTATGAAACTACTGGTATTTATTTGGGCCTTGACTACTTTTCTGTGTGTGCAGTTTCCGGTGGGTCGTATTCATCGGCATCTAAAATCAAGGACTACCAGTCATGGACGTGTGGGAGCTACAGCTGCTGTGTATAGTGCTGCTATCTTGGAGTACCTCACAGCTGAGGTAAGAATCTGGAAAGGAGAGAAACCACTCTGCATTGCACATGCACAATAGAATATAGCTTAACTTTTTATCTTGTTATCCCAATAAAATGCCCCATATTGAAAAGTGCAAAGTAGTAAAATCCTGTAAGTTACTAATCCTGACCACTAAGAGCCCACTGAGGCTGTATGCTTTTGGAAAACATGCTGCTATTATTTAATGCATTTTAAATCTGCTTTTTCAACAAAGATTGGGGCAGTCCACAATGTATGAAAAATCCCAAACTATTAAGCTCAAGGAAACATGATTTGTTTGTCTGAAATTTGCTCATCAGGGATTGTTGTGTACTAGCCCATGCATTGCATGTAGAAGGGTTCATTCGCCAGCCAGGATTAGGAAGGCTTCTTAAACACAGACCCATTGGTGTTGTCTACACCAGCCTAGTGTTCTCCAGATACTTTGGATTACAAATATCAACCCCATCCAGCACAGGTGACTGATGGGAGTTGCACTCCAAAACATCTGGAGTACACCAGGTTGGCAAAGAGTGGTGTAGGCAACACTAAGCTAGGTAGACAAGTACCGTAGTTTCCTTTGTATAAGGAAGCTTCCTGTTTTTCTTTATAATTTCCTCTGTTAAGGAACATAGGTAACTGAATAATAATAAATTACTATTTATACCCCGTCCATCTGGCCGGGCTTCCCCAGCCACTCTGGGCGGCTTCCCAAAAAAATTAAAATACTGTAATACATCAAACATTAAAAGCTTCCCTAAACAGGGCTGCCTTCAGATGAAGCCCAACAGTTACTGAATTCGGTAACTGAAGCTCAACAGTTACCATAAGGGCACTTTAACACTCCCCAATACTCTTAACCCTGTGTGATTAGTACTATACTGGACATGTTTGAAACAAGAGGCTTGTTCTCTAGGAGCCATGAAATGTTAAATGTTATTTGGAAAGGGGGGGGGGATGTTTGTAAAGAGATGGGCTAAACTGGAGGAAGCTGTGGCTGACCTGCCCCCAGAACTGCTGTTAGACTGAGAATATAATAAACTATTTTCTCGGGTCCCACTTTTAAGGTGTACTTAACAGTAACATCTGTTTTAGGTTCTTGAATTGGCAGGAAATGCATCCAAAGACTTGAAGGTGAAACGAATCACTCCCCGTCACTTGCAGCTTGCAATAAGAGGTGATGAAGAACTGGATTCCCTAATCAAAGCAACAATTGCTGGTGGAGGTAAGTGACAACTTAAGTAACTTAGTCTGCCATCACCACGGTTAGTAATGTGGCTTTGTTTTAGTACGTAATAATCTAATTGTGTTGGTGATTTCATCATTTGAATCCATCTTTTTATTTCCTTCCCACAGGTGTAATTCCACATATCCATAAATCTCTGATTGGAAAGAAAGGACAGCAGAAAACAGTGTAAAGAAGGAACATGGGATTCCTTATTAACTTGGGACTCAAATACTCAGTTGTCCAGTGTTGGTGGATTTCCAGTGGACTGCATCTGTGAAACACTTTTTGCCTTTCTGTAACATTGAAGCTGGAGCCCATCAAGCTTTCTAACAAACCAAAATTCTATATTTGAAGTCTTAACCTTATTTAAGTGTTACATGGCTTCAGAGAAGCTGTTGTCGTGGTTCTTGACTGTTTTAGATATGTTCGATTTTAATGAAATTCTTGGCATTGTTGCTCATTTTTTATGCTTGAAGTTGCTTTACTCAGTTAAAATTTAACTACAAAGGATTGACACAAGCATTTTATGAAATAATTAAAAAAACTACAGGTATTAAAACGCTGTTGTGGCTGTCAATCTCTTGTAGTTAAATAAGAATAACCATTCTGACAAGCAGAAACAGACCTTATTCCATTCTGGTCAATGAGTTCAATAAATGTTACATTATTACATTTTTTATCATTTTACTCGTGTCTTTAAGAAGTGGAATTGCAATTAATTTGAACTGACTAGTTCCTAACACAGACCAATGTCTAAGTGTAACCAAAGGAAAGCTAAGGTAAATGTAGGTGCAAAAATCGGACAGCATTGGTTCAGCAATAGTAATTGCTAATCGTGTACTGGTAGGTATTTGGTAATTTGTATTTATTGGCAGTTGGCCAATTAACACAGGGAAGTGTTCATGTACAGCATATGCTGTAAGGGGGAAACAATGGGTGATTCTATTTTGTCTCATAAAGTAGGAATGGATAATTGGCCTCTAAAAGGGGTGATGATGTAGGCAGAACAGCCTGCCACATTTCAAGCAGATCGTTTCCATATACTATCTCCAGAGAACCAACTACTGTACTAGAAGTATTTTACATTTACGTTTACATTTTTTATTCCAGAGATGGGGCTCTTTAAAGTGAAAAAACTGACCTTTTCTAATTACACGCCTAATTAGAAACCAGCAGTTTCCGTGCAGTGCTTCCTCCTTACTCTTCTGGGTTTCCCAAAGTTGGGTCTCCAGTAGTTTTTGGACTACAGTTCCCATCATCCCTGACCACTGGTCCTGCTAGCTATGGATTATGGAAGTTGTCCAAAAACAGCTGGAGACTCCCTGTGGTCCGTTTTGGACTCCTTGGATTTCTTAGGGTCTTTCTAAGAGATTTGTATTTCTGGGAAGCTTTGCCTCCTGGAGTGGATTGTGCAAGTTTAGCTACATGTGAGTTTTGGGGCCTACTAAAGCACAGAAAATAAAACATTTAAGAGTGCACTTGAGTGACATTTGGCTTAAGGAGCCTGTATGCAGCTGAAAAGCAGGTGCAGGATGATGAATATTAGCGATTTCTTACACTCCACCATGAGGCACCAGGGTGGGTTACAGCAATTTAAAAACAGCAATAAATCCATGTAGATAAAGGTGTGAGTTGGGAGTCCAACATCTGGAGGGCGACGATTTCCCAATCCCTGTTGCACATCCTAAAAAACTAGATGTGGTCCTCTTAACATCTCACATTTTGAAGGAGAGATCTAATTCAGCTTGTCCTAAAACCACAGCTTGGGTCTAATACACCACAAGTATATAATACTGTAAGGTACACCCAGAAAAAGCAACCTGAAGTGTACTGAGAGGTGAGGAGCAGGCGGGAAAGTTGCCCCCGGAGCCCGCCGGGGTTGGGCTGCGTCCCCTACTGGCCGCTCGGGGAAGCCGCGCTCGCGTCGTGGCATTTGGGAGGCGAGAGCTCCTTTCGGCCGCGCCTGCGCAAAGCGATCCTCGCGGCCGGTCACGGAGCCTGTCCCCGGAAGCGGCGGCGGCGGTGGTGCTGGGCCCGGCCGGCTCGGGTGCGTCGAGCAAGCGGCCTTAAGCCGACGTCGCTGACTGGAGAAGCGGAAGGCGATGCAGCGGAGGGCGCCCGCCGCCGCCGGCAGCGGCCCCAGAGGCGCGGAGTGAGGCGGCCGGTCACGGCAAGGCCCCCTCTCGCCAACCCCGCCACCCCCGGCCTCCTCAGCGCCCCGGCGGCGCCCGCCCGCCCGCCCGGCTGGCCCCGGCCGGCGCCTTTTCCCTGCGCTGCGGCGGGCGGAGGCGGAGGAAGGACAGGCCCATGGAAGGGAATCGCGACGAGGCGGAGAAATGCATCGAGATCGCCCGCGAGGCCCTGGAGGCCGGCAACCGGGAGCGGGCGCTGCGCTTCCTCAACAAGGCCCAGAAGCTCTACCCGACCGAGACCGCCAAAGGTGAGCGCGGGGCGCCCGACCGAGAGGAAACCCCCCCCCCCGCCCGGCGGGGCTCTTGGCCGACGCTGCGCGCCTCCCTCTGAAAGGTGGCCCTTGGATCTCGAGAGCGCCCTTGGGATCCTAGCATGTCCTCCCTTCACGGGCAGGTGTCGGGAGTCTAGAAGGAGAAAAAATGGGGGGGGGGCTATAAGGAAGTGTCGTGCAAACTCCGTCGCCTCATCTCTGGTGTCTGGCCTTTCTCAGCTTTGGGCCCCCAACCCATTAATGATCCTATTCCTGAAGCTGCTGCTGAAAACACAACGGATCCTAATGAAAGACGCTTGGACACTATTAGGGCATGCCAACAACCCTTTTCTTTTTTTTTTGCACTTTCCATTTAGAATATATAAACATTTTTGGGAAACATCAGTGATGGGTGAAGCTCTTTGGTTAGATTTGAAGTCAACTTGGTAATTTTGAGGTTTATTGGTTAACTTTTTGGGGGGGAGACCTCCTGAGAGTTCCATGGTGGATTGAAGTATCAGTATTATAGAATCGTAGAATTGTAGAGTTGGGACAGACTGCAGGGGTCATCTAGTCCAGCCCCCAGCCATGCAGGAATCTTTTGCCCAATGTCAGGCTGAAACTCATGACCCTGAGATTAAGTCTCATGCCCATCACCCTGTTCCACTGATCCTGCTAACTAGAGATCATAGGATCATAGAATCTTAAGAGTTGGAAGAGACCCCAAGAGTCATCGAGTCCAATCTCCTGTAATGCAGAAACCTTAGCTAAAGCATCCATGACAGATTGCCATCCAACCTCTGTTTAAAAACTTCCAAGGGAGGAGAGTTCACCACCTCTTGTGGGAGTGTGTTCAGGAAGTTATTTTGAATGTTTAGTCGGATGTTTAGTGGTCCCCAGAATTGGACACAGTATTCCAAGTGTGGTCTGACTAAGGCAGAATAGAGTGGTACTATTACTTCCCTTGATCTGGACACTATATCTTTGTTGATGCAGCCTAGAATAGCATTAGATTTTTTTGCTGCTGCATCACACTGTTGACTCATGTTAAGCTTGTGGTCCACCAAGACCCCTAGATCCTTTTCACATATACTGCTAGTAAGCCAGGTGTCCCCCATCCTATATTTGTGCCTCTGGTTCTTCCTGCCTAAGTGCAGAACCTTACATTTGTCTCTATTGAAATTCATTTTGTTAGCTTGTGCCCAGTTCTTCAGTCATTTTGAATTCTGATTCTGTCTCCTGTGGCATTAGCTACCTCTCCCAGTTTGGTGCCATCTGCAAATTTGATGAGCATCCCCTCAATTCCTTCATCCAATTCATTTATAAAGACATTGAACAAGAACTGACCCAGAACCGAACCCTGCAGCACCCTGCAGCACTTGTCACTTTTTTCTAGGATGACAAGGAACCATTGATGAGTACTCTTTGGGTTTGTTCAGTTAATCAGCTACAAATCCACCTAACGGTTACCTCATTCAACTCACATTTTATCAGCTTCCTCATGAGAATATCATGGGGGACTTTGTCAAAAGCCTTACTGAAATAAGATACAGTATGTCCACAGCATTTCCCTGATCCACCATGTTTGTAGTTCCATAAAAAAAAGAAAGAAATCAGTTTGGTCTGGCATGACTTATTTTTGAGAAACCCACGCTGGGTCTTAGTAATCACAGCATCCTTTTCTAAATGCTCACAGACCGACTGTTGAATTATCTGTTCTAGGACCTTTCCTGGTATCAATGTCAAGCTCACCGGTTGGTCAACCTGGGTCTTCCTTTCCCCCCTTTTTGAAGATGGGGACAACATTTGCCCCCCTCCAATCTGTAGGGACCTCACCTGTTCTCCAAGAATTCTCAAAGATAATAGACAAAGGCTTTGAAATTACATCCTTTAGTAGCCTTGGATGCAGCTCATCAGGCCCCGGAGATTTGAATTCGTTTGAAGTAGCTAGGTGTTCCCTTACTACCTCTTTTCCTATCTTGGGCTGCAGCTCCCTCCTTACATCATTTATTATGTTATCACCAGGTTGGGCATCACTTTCCTTTTGGGTGAAAACAGGCAAAGTAGGTGTTGAGTAGTTCCGCCTTTTCTCGGCCACCCAATTGCATTTCTCTGTATTCTCCATGCAGAGGAACTTCCATTTGCTTGTTCTTCCTCTTACTTCAGACATAGCCAAAGAAACCTTTATTATTATTTTTAACCTCTCTTGTAAGCTTGAGCTCATTCTGAGCTTTAGCCAGCCTGACTTTCCCCCTGCAACTGTTGGCTACTCATGTATACTCCTCCTTTGTGATTTCCCCTTTCTTCCATTTCTTATACATGCCCTTCTTAACTCTCCTCTCATCTGTAAGCTCCTTATGCAGCCACACCAGTTTCCTTAGATGCCTCCCACTTTTCTTTCTTGTTGGTATTCTCTGCATTTGGGCCTTCAATATTTCTCCTTTTAGAAACTTCCATCCTTCTTGGACTCCCTTCTCATTGAGTATTTCTGACCATGGGATCACACCCAGTAGCTGCTTCAGCTTTTTGAAATTGGCCTTCTTAAAATCCAGAGTACGTGTCCCACTACACTCAGTTTTCTCATGTCATTTTATACATTTATTAGTAACAATGAATGGATACCAATTGCAAATACAGTATTAGGCAAGTCTGGAAGCTTCACACTTTTGCTGTATTCACTAAATAAAAGTACAATAAACATGCTAAATTTGATCACTCTCTAGGGTATCAGAAACTTTTTCCATTACAAGTTACCCTTGCCTAGAAAAAAAATATCTAAAAAAACTCACACCACTGCTTCTAAACCTGCAAAGATATGCTTAAAGCATGTGGGCAAGAAAGATGGAGGCTGGGTAGAATTTCGAGTGACTTGGGTTTCAGTGATATGCATGGTTGATGAAACTAAAATCATGTTATAAATAAGCAAATATATCTTGGGAAAAATCTAGGTCACCCTTTTTAAAGTTTCTACAAAAGCCCAGGATATACATGTAAGTTCATGGAAACCTGAACTTGCTTACTGCCACACTTAAAACTGATCCCCTGCCAGCAAGCTAGAGTTAAGAAACTAGAAATTTATTAACATTTCTCAGTGCCTTCATGGAAACAGATTCCCTGGGATCCCCTTACAGAAGTCAAAACCAGCTAAACCAGACCACCCAGCTACAATGCTATGCACAGTTACCTAAGGCTAAATGCCAATGAACTCAGTGGCACTTGAATAATCCTGCATAGGATTGCACTACACAACTGGTTTGTTTGTTGTGTAGATATACCCCAAAGATCAAGTTTCTAAAATTTCAACAGGTACAACTCACGTATTACCAAGTGTTTTTCCAACAAGACTACATACTTTTTTGCTTTTTACAATAGCAAAAAGAAAGAACAAACTGAGACAATGGTGCTGGCTCCAGTTAGCTTAGGCCATATGTATAACAAGAAAGGGGGAGGGAGTTGCAAATATACTGAGGCACTTTTAATACAGTGCAGCGCTAACTAAGTCGATACTGAAGTAAGACCTGTGAAATTTAATTACAGCTACTCCCTACTAATTGTGGCTAGAATCATCTCTGCTAATTATCCTATAGAAGTTACGAAACATGACAACGGGATTTCTATAGCAAGGGAGTACACAGTTCAAAGGTTGACTCACTAGCTAACTAGGTGGACTCACTAGGTAACTAGGCAACTGAGTCTCTGAGCTACCTTACAGAGTTGCTGTTGTAATCCATCAATGAAATAATGGGCATGAAACATGTTGAAACTTATTTACAAATACTACATAATATCACCATCAGGATTGGTTTCAGGATATGGGGACACTGGTGGCAACTGCTAACCACTGGGTTAGGTGGAAAGTGGAGAGCCAAACTCATGCTCCATTTTTTCCATAGAAAACTGAAGTGCTGGATTTTTTTCTTATGGAAGATTTCCCACGTGAACATCACTGGCTTGCTTCTTTTAAAGTAAAACCATAGATTCTCAGGAAGCTGAATTTATTGAATGTCAGATTCCTACATATGATTGTGGAAATGTTCTCAGCCCTTAATCTTTTATGCTAAGCCTGCCTCCAATTTTCCATTTCCTTGTTTCACTACTTAGCTATTCCCCATGATCAAATTATTTCCTATAGACTGCACAATTGTCCCAAGTTCCCTTTTATTCAAGCCAGTTTCCAACTGCTAAAAGCATAGGAGGACTTGAAATCTGGTTAAACTGTGGAATCAAGGCTGGATATTTGAAATACAAAAGTGAAGATACGGTAATGTTTTGAAATTATCATTCCCTCCACAGTTTAGAGCTTTTTGGGGATCATACAAATATATGTTGTTCCTGAGATACCTGCTACACATTACTCACTTAGCCTAATCTAGGCTGATCTGTGACGAAACCCAGTATATGAAAGTACAAACAGCTTTGCTAATATATGTTGGCTCTGATAAACCTCATTTCAAATACCTGGTTATATTTCAGGTCACACTACGTGTACCCTGGTAATCTGGTGTGAAGGTAACATGTTCAGAAATATATGTGGCTTTCAGAGCAATTTGTATCGTCATTGCGCTGGACCAGTACATATATTACTTGAAGATTCTTCTGCAAATAATAAAAGTAACATTATTATTATTATTATTATTTACATTTGTTAGTTACATTTTGCAAAAAAAGAAAAGAAAAAAGTTTCAAAACAACTTAACAAGATGAAATATAACAGTTAAAAACAATTTAACTTAGAAAATTTAAAGCAGTATATAATACAAAGTACCTAAAGCGCTCATCCAATAACACACTACAGTAATGGCAAATCCTATGCACCCCATTAAAAGATAAGCACCACTGTAGTGACTGGCTTTGTTGCCAAAAGCCTGAGTGAATGAAAAGATCTTGGGCTGGCATTTAAAAACTGATAATGATGGTGCCAGGCACTTTTCCCTGGGGAGAGCATTACACGTATGGGAGACCACTTCTGAAAACGTCTTGTTTCATGTGGCTCCCTCTGTATCTCACTCAAGTAAGGTCTGTGGAGAAGGATCTCTGATGAAGACCACAGGGTCTGTGCTATTTCATACAGGGAGAGGTGGTCCTGAGCTGCATAGGGTTTTATAGATTAAATGTTGTCCTTAAGGCTTTCCAAACTATACTTCCTGTGGATGTCATGTTTTGAATAGGAGTATATATCCAAGTTTGTAACTGGCATGGACCTAATATTAAAGATGAAGGTAATGAACTGTATATTTTAAAAGCACAAATAAGACTTAGCAGTAAATGCCATTGTAGAATGTACACCTAGCTGAGCTCTGTTTTATTCAGAGATTCTCCAACAAGTATGATCCAGCTGAAACATATTGCCAGACATTTTGTAAAACCCTTGCTGCATTCCATGTTTCCAGTATCTCAGATAAGCCAGATCAGTTCACCTGGGTGTGCAGTGTTAGCATGTCACATACCTAGCAGCAGAGGTCTTCAGCGCTGTGAAATGTTCTATGTCTAAGTTCTTGCACTCTTAGTGTCATGTTTAAATTGAACCCTATAATTAAAAACCTGAGGAGAGGGCAGTTCAGTTTAAATTTCTCAAAAGAGCAGATTTACCTGAATAATTTAAGTGAATGGTATGTGTTTACGTTCCCTTCTGAAAGCATCTACAGTATTCTAGGCCAGGCACGTACAGTGGTACCTCGGGTTACAAACACTTTGGGTTACAAACTCTGCTGACCCAGAAGTAGTACCTTGGGTTGAGAACCTTGCCTCAGGATGAAAATTTCACGACGGCGGCATCGGGAGGCCCCATTAGCGAAAGCACGCTTCAGGTTAAGAATGGTTTCAGGCCAAGAACGGACCGAATGAAGCTCGTAACCCAAGGTACCACTGTACATGTGGCACTCTATGTCCTGGGGTAAAATCCTAAAAAAAGCTCAGCAACTTTGGGGTAAACTTCAATCCCCTGTTCTAGGCCAACCAAAAGGCCTGATGCTAGTCCATCCGATGCTCTTGTTTATACTGCTGTTTACTTCAGTAGATATAAAAGCAGTAGTGCAAATTGCAGTAGGCAGTGGAACTGGATTTTTGCAGCACATGTAACATTATCATAGCCCTGCTTCAAATCCAAATTTGTAGTCTTCACCAGCCATAAGAGCTGCAACCATGGCAAATAATCAAATCAAGCCTAGGCACACCTAGTTTTTGCAAATTCAATTAAAGTAAATACTAAAGAATTACTCCTAAGTAAGTTTCACAGGAATTCACTTTAATTAAGGAATTTGTCTTAATTAAGGAAATCTGCCTGAATATCTGGTTGAGGGATGTCATAGGGCAGAGATGGTCAGCCACTGTCGCCAAGGCACTTGCAGCAGCCCACCTACTCTCAGATGGAGGTATCTTTTCTGCCTCTGGAGTAATGCAGTTCTTAGTAGGCCTTGGTGTTTGGGAAACAGGGGAGTGCTTAGAGTAGACCTTCTAGGAGTGGCTCCATGCCAGAGGGAGAAGAGGCATCATTGTAGGTAAGTCGGGGCTTCCTTTCAATCACAACACTAGGCTGTGGAGGAGAGGTTCCTCTTGTAGGCCAGCATATGATGCTCTTCAGAGACTGGTATCTCTGAAGAACGGAGACAGTGTTTTTATTCCCTGTTGGAGTGCTAGGCTGATCAGCAGAAAGGAGGGGTGTGCTGCTTGAATGTTTCTGCCTGCCTCTCTGAATGTATCTATGTGTGTGGTGATTGTGTGCATGTGAGTGTACAGTGGCATGCAGTCCTTGGGGACGATGATGATAATACAGTATAAAAATTTATCACACACCCTTCACTCCAAGTTCCCAGAGCAGGTTACTGCAATTAAAACACAATATTAAAAATAGTTGTAACCAACCTTCAATGTGGTTTTTGGGCTGTAAAATGTTAGCCACTCTCTTCTTACAGGCCGTTGGCCCTCAAAATGTCAGGTAAACTTGTATCACTTTATTTATGTTTATTTTAATTCATTTAAGTCTGTTCTTGGAAGGAAGAATGACTTTCCATGTCACTTTATGCCAGTGATGTTTCAGTTAGTTTGACTTTATTCTTACAGAGGTAGTTTGCATGCTTAAGACTGATGGGACTTCAGCAAATATTTTGCTTGCAATCTTTGATTCCCTGGAGGGACCTGTTAAGGGACTGTATAGCACCTGTAGGCCTATTTGTTCCTGATTTATTTGTGCCTTCTTTGGGAGCAGAAGGATCTGTTCTTCCATCTAAACAGCTGGTATTTTTGTTTTGTGCTTTGAGAAGCCCAGGCTGTTTTTTTTGTGTTTCCTTTAGGCATGATATGTCCATATGTACTGAAGAGTTTTTGGAGGCGGAGAGTTCTGAGGGATAAATTCAATCTATTTACAAATGAAAGCATCAAGCCAGGAATATGGGACTGTATAGACATGCCCTTTGACATGGTTCTATATAACATGATAGCAACCATACGCAAGCAGGAGAATAGATTGTACCTTTCATAATCAACAGCAGACACAGCAAAGGGCACTGAAAGAAGCTTATAATTGTGGAAGTATTTCAAGGGCTTTACAAGAGTGAAGTCTGGATTTGAATTTACTATATAAATAGCATTGTACTTTACTCGCCATTTCAATTCTTCCTTAGAGTACTGCATATATCCACATCTCTGTGGCATATTGAAGCAACTAATTTATATGCTTTATTTGCATGTAAATAGTATGTATACTAATATGGATTATTAAAAAAATCAACTGGATATGTTTTGTCTTATTTAAAAATTATTATTTTAATCTTCTAGTGAATTTGTATCCTTATTTCTGAGTTTTGAGTGCAATAATAAGAGTTGCCATGTTAGCATTTCATTCTTGGTACTTGAGGGACAGTCTTCCTGTTGGGATTGCAAACTGACCGGGGAAAACACCACCAACCTGGCCTGCTTTTGTGCTTTTAACAGCAGCTTTATTTGTAGAAATTGGCAGATGCAGTTCTTCATATCTTAGTGAGAAGGATTCTTAGACATTTTAATAGAAATGTGAATGGACTAGAAAAGATAAAAGTTGGTAATCCCATTTCCTACCTACAATATTTGTCTTCACATGCTTCACACTAACAGACTTTTCATTCTGTTTGAAGTCCTGTTAGTTTCAAAAATGTGCATTTTCTTAACAACTTTGATTAATTAGAAGTTTCCTTTCTGCATTTTTGGAGAGTTACTACAATGCTGTAATAGTAATGATCAACAACAACATGGGAGAAAATTGTTTTCTTCTAAGGCTATTGAAGCCATTTTTTCCTTGCAGTTCTGATTTAACCCATTTCAAGACAATGGCTGTATCTTACAGATCCCGTGTATTTGCTCAGAAGTGACCTGCACTGAATTCAGCGGGAAATGCTCCCTGATAAGTGTGCTCAGGATTTTCCAATCTTAAAACTTATTTTTACTAATTCAAGAAAGTCTTTTTAATCTAATATTAATATCATATACATTTAAAATTACATTACTTGGGAAATTTAGGACGTGAGTCAGTTGATTGCTCAAATACAGTACTGTCAAAGATTTCATCAAGCCGGGATGGAGGCCCTTGTGAAGATGGCAGCTTATATTTCTTATTTTAGTAATTTACCGTATTTTTCCTTCTATAACACGCAGATTTTCTCTCCTAAAAAGGAAGGGGAAATGTCTGTGCGTGTTATTGAGCGAATGTGTGGTCTCTAGAGCCAAATGGCGCGAGGGGAGGCAAAAAAAATCAGGCAAAAATCAAATCGCGCGTCTCGGAGAAGGGAAACCTGAAAAGAGGAAGCGGCTGCTTTCCTGCATTCTGCCTCAGGGTCTTACTGCCCACCCACCTCTGTTTCCTTGCTGTGTTTGCTCAAACGGAACAAAGAGCAGGGAAAGCCCCTCCCCTCCAGGCAAGCAGAGGGGAAAGCAGAGTGTCGTCTGTGCTCCGTGCTGCTGAAAACATGCAGAAGGGAGAGAGAGAGAGAGCGCGAGCTGGCTGGCTTGGGTGGGTAGGTGAGGGAAAACTTTTGCCTTCCTTTCCTCCCTCCCGTTATACCCCTCTCCTGCATTCTTAGCCAGCTGCTTCTCTGCACGCCCCTCTCGTGCTCCTTGTCCGTTCTGTGTTTTTCCTTCCCTCCCCACTTAAAATGTGGTTAAAAAGCATGGATCCACATGGATCCTCAGGATCTTTGCATTGGGTCAGCCCAAATTCACCATCAGAGCACATAGCATGTCCATGGCTACAGCCTGCCCCCCAAAAATCACGCACCCACTGTTGCCTGGGGCTGCAATGGTGCAAAAACGTGGTTACAAAGCATGGATCCACAGGGATTCTCAGGATTTTTGCATTGGGTCACCCCAAATTCACCATCAGATCACATGTCTGTGGCCACAGCATGAAGCACAAAAATGATACATCCACTGTTTCATTCAGAATGTTTTTTCCCTTGTTTTCCTCCTCTAAAAATGATGTGCGTGTTATGGTCAGGTGCGTGTTATAGAGCGAAAAATACAGTAGTTGCATCATAGTATCGCCTGATGGTATCATCTAACCTATTCTATTTTTGCATCTTACAGCAAAAAGATCTTGATTAAACTGAAACTATAGGTTTCAGTTTTCAGGAAGAAATAACTCAAGTTTAGTCCCCTCTTGACAAGAGAACTTGGTTTTCCTTTCTGTGGATTTAATAATTTTGATGTCAGAACATAGTCTGAAATGGGCCAGAATCAACCTTTTTGGGTTCTACATTTTTCAGTGTGATTCTCCATAGAAGACTTTGCAGGCAGGACTGAATCAACCAGACAGTGCTGACTCAGCAATTACTGTGAAATGATTGCTTTTTCTCTTTGCCTTAAAAGCTGTGTGTGGAGATGCAGGAAAACAATTATTTTCCTAGCAAAAGGAACTACTGAACTTACTGTCTGTGGTAATAGTAGCAGCATAGAATCTCAGAATCATAGAAGGGATATTGGAAGGGTTATTGGGGGTCATCTAGTCCAACCCCTGAAATGTAGGAATGATTGAGCAGGTACTTATAGTAGTGCATAGGCACCTTTTGTATGGCACTCGTGACATCGGTCCAGATGTCTTGTGTCACTTTTAACTACTCCATTTTATGTGCTTTAAAAAAAATATATTCTGAGGATGTGTGATTGAACTGTCTATAGTAGTGTGTCAGCACAAAGATAATAAATGAATAATAAACCAGAGTAATAAACCAATTAACTGACCAATCTTCTGTGCAATTCATCAGCTAGTTTGGCATAATCTTTTTCTGTTATATGGGGGACAAGGATATTTCTTGCTGTGGTATCTAAGGTAGGGCCTGTGTGTATAAAGCAGCGGGAAGATGGTTCTTCCTTCATTTCCATTCTGTGACCTCCAGATTGGCATAAAGGAAGCTCAGGGATTGCTGGTGCCACAGCCCTTCAATGCCTTGTTTGGGGGCACTTGCTACTGCTGGCAGGAGAACGTCTGACAATAGCTTTCAATTAGCACTCATTTCTGGTGGCAGAAAGGCACATATGCACTGTCTTGGGACGTTGGTGGGATGGTTCAAATTGTGCTCTGAAATGCTATCCTATACACACTTACTTGAAAGTAAGTTCTGAACTCAGTGGTGCTTATTCTGAGTAGACCTGCTGCATAGGAATGCATTGCAAATATTAGCCTAGGAACATAATTTATCTGATTTTTCCCCCCGAAATGTAATCCTATCGGCAGTATCTTCTATGCTTATATAGCTTACACTCCTTTTCTTCTGTAGTGTTACTGGAAGCAATTTCAAAGAACGGGAGTGCTGCCGGGAGTGGTGCTTACTGTCGAAAACCAGCAAGTGGAAGTGATAAGAACAAACCCAATAGCATGAAGGACAGCAATACATCTGCTGCAGGTGAAAGTGGGAAGACCTACACCAAAGACCAAGTGGAAGGAGTGCAAAGGTATTTTTCTAAATAAACAGATTGCCTGTTGATAGTACTGATAATAAATTACAAGTGTATCTGACAGCATAGCGTTCCCCAACCTGGTGCCCTCCATCTGTTGTTGGACAGCAGTTCTAATAATACCTGACCAATTGCCATGCTGCCTTGCAGGATATATTCAGGAGAAGAAAAGGCTGAAGGGTAAACCCTTTAAAATTCCGGTCTCTAAGGCATCTTGTAAGCCTCGTAACTCCTGGAGCCAAGCTGGTGCAAAACATATTGCTGTGCTTTCCTTTGGATCACATCAGCGAGGCCAAAAGGGGAGTCTTGTCATCTGGGCAGCCCAGGACTCATGCACACTGCCCAGGCTAACACAATCATTTGACTTCACTCCCAGAGGCACACTCCAGATGGATACCAACAACAACAACAACAACAACATTTGCTATGCTGACTGGAACTGATCAAAGTTGTAGTCCAAACGACCTGGATGGCACCATGTTGTGGAAGGCTGGTCTAGGTAAAATAAGTACTCTTCAGATGTTGCCAGTGTGATTTCAGTTTAAGAATATTAACTTAGCTGAGAACATCACACTGCTCTTTACAAAGGTTTTAAGTCAACCTTTTAGAGCCGTACAGCTGTCACTTAAGTGTTCTGATCTGAGAGCTAAACTCATGGATTCCATTTTTGAAAGGTCTCATAGTTTGAGCGCACGGCCGCTATATTGACTGAATGCTTTGTCAATATCAGCTGGAGCCTGATGTAGCTTGTTATCATTTCAAACAGTAAATGAGATGGCTAAGAAAGTTTTGCCTGTATAAACAGCAGCTGTGTCAATATGTTGAATTGTTCCATATACTGAAGTGTTTTAATTTAATTCTACTATTAACATGGTAGGTGAATAGGTCCTTTCCTACTTCTTTTCCTTTAGTGCATATATTAGTGACTCTTTCAACTCTAACCTGAATCCAAACAACAATTAGATTATGAGGAACACGTGGTCCTTGACCCAATTTGCAAGTGATAAGGAGAAAGAAAAGCAGGGGCATGGAGAGCAAGCCCAAAAGCAAGAGGGTGCGCCACCCACTTTGGACTTTGGCTCCCCCACCACAAGCTTCAGCCCTATTCACTTTAACATGCACACCTAATAGATTGCCCCAAGGGGATGTGGCCCTCAACAGAAAAAAAAGAAAAGGTTCCCAACTCCTGATTGAATCTCTCATTGAAGTAAGTGAGATAACTTTTCCAGTGCAGGAGGAAAGGGTAAAAGGCCCCTTAGCCCATGCCAGGGTCCTGATCTGGATAGGCCCCCGTGCTTGCAATCTGTTGTACTTCTGGACTAGCTGGGGTCCCATATGCTATCGGCATGAATGTCAAGGAGGAGGGGCAAAACTGAAGAGTTCCTAGTGGCTGATGGGAATCTTCTGGGAGCCAGATATAGCTGGCAGGCCAGAGATTCTCCATCCACGTTCTAAAATATGATGCACATGGTCTAGTCATGCATTTGCTGCATCCTGAGGTTTTTATTCTTATTTTTATTTATTAAATTTCTATTCTGCCCTTCCTCCAAGAAGCTGACAGATTTTTCTTATCCCCAACCCCCATCTAACTTAACAACTCCTCGGAGTAGGTTCAGCTAAGAGATAGTGACTGGCACATAGCCAGTGAGCTTCATGGCTGACATAGATTTTCCTGCTACTTTTCCAACATGCTACTTAACCTCTGCACCTCACTGAATATGACAGAAGCTATACCAACATTTGGATTGCATGTACATCACCTGAATGTTTTGACAACAGTGTTAAGAAGCACAGGAGCACCATTTATAGAGCAGAACAATCTCCAGGTGATTAGTTTAAGCATATTTTTGCCAGGTTAGAATCTAATAATGCGTGTTGATAGGCAGAAATATAAACAAGCATTTTAGTTTCTTCCCTATCCTATACACAAGAGAGAGTGCTTGTAGTTCTTCAATAGAGTGTTGCTCGGTGACAGTATGGTTCAACTGGGAGCAGTGCAAGATGCAATAACTCTTTACTGATTGCATAAGGGTTAAGCAAGCTGAACAGAAGGCTGCTCACTTTATTGCACCAAAGAGGTCTGGTGATAATGTCTTCTCATGTGGGCAAAATTTCATTTCCAAGTTTCTGAAACAAAAAATATGGGCTTAGCTTTCTAGTAAAGAGCTATCATCTTCAAAACTTGCACAGCTACCAATGGCAGCATAAAAATGAAATGGAGATCTTTCTTATTGTAATGCTGGTGTCTCTGGAATATCTATCACAGCATTTAATCTCATTAAGTTGGTGGGAAAACCTGATGGGTTGATCATTTTCGTAACTATTATTAGTAGGAACTACTACGTTATCTTATTGGATTAGTGTTGCTCTGAATCAAAGTGGGATTTTAAAAACCATTTAGCCGAAATATCAGTGTTCCTCCAAAATATTTACCAGTTGTCCTTGGTGCACTTTTAATTCCTCTTCAAAGAGGAGCTGGAACCAAGATGAGACTCCAAGGAGTGCACTTTCCTTGTTGAAGCCACTATAAATCTATTACGCTTTCAGGTTCCATGCAGATTTCTTGCTTTTTTTGTTAAAGAAATATTCAGATCTGCTTTGAGATGTTACATTTTTTTTTACCTAATGGAAGTTTACCAATTCTTTCTTCAGTATAATGAACTATATCTGTCATGCATGATTGATATTCATTGATACAAGCAAGAGTTCATGAGAATGATTTGCCTCTTCTTAATACATAGATGTATCAAAGAACTCATCTGTTTTAACAGAAGAATTTTGTCATTTAATTTCTTTAGAAATCACTAACCTATCTACTCTTAGGTGTTTCCATAATATTCCCTCCTATGCCTCTTAACACTTTTGTCCAAACTTTCAGTTAAAAATGTACATGCAATTCAAATATTGTGGGTATAGTTTGACCCACATTTAATAATTGTACCTCGATAATAGTAATAATTTCACAAGTCAGCTGCTGGATCTATGGCAATAGGATAAAAGTGTCCTTTGGTTTGAGGAGAAGACACAAGAGCTTTGCTTGCAAACTGCCATCATTTTTTCTAATCCATCCCCGTAAGAATAGTTGTGCTGTTTGTCCCTGGAGTTTATCCTTTATAGTCTCTGGTGTTTGAAGCCACCTCTTTCTTGATGGTTACATCATTGACCTCATAATGCTTTTGCCATCATGAACTGTAAAGATATAACTGGGCAAAGAATAAAAACTGCTGCCCACTTAAATGGGTTTCAGGTAACTGTAATATTGGATGTGTGTGTTTTATATCTGGGATTCCTTTGTTAACATTGCTTTACAATAAAATACATTACCAACATTAGGCATAGTTCTACGTAGTTCTCCTGCCCACCTAGCAGTTCGAAAGCACCCTTAAGTGCAAGTAGATAAATAGGTACCGCTTTATAGCGGGAAGGTAAACAGCGTTTCCGTGTGCTGCTCTGGTGCCGGTTCGCTGGAGCAGTGTCGTCACGCTGGCCACGTGACCCGGAAGTGTCTGCGGACAGCGCTGGCTCCCGGCCTCTAGAGTGAGATGAGCGCACAACCCTAGAGTCTGTCAAGACTGGCCCGTACGGGCAGGGGTACCTTTACCTTTACTTTACCTACGTATGGATTTTCCAATGTATGTGTAATATTACTGCTAAAAAAGCAAAAATAATAATCAAAATACTGGTACTGTGGTTTCTGTACATAAGATGAAGCTGTTTGAAAATGAACTTTTCAAATTGTGCTTTAAGAGTTAATAGTTGTGTTTTAAAATTGAAGTTATTTTGTTTAATGACCTCTTGCAGTATAAAAAAATGTAAAAATTACTATGAAGTCCTTGGAGTGTCCAAAGATGCAGGTGACGAAGACTTGAAGAAAGCTTATCGAAAGCTTGCTCTGAAGTTTCATCCGGACAAAAATCATGCACCAGGAGCAACAGAAGCTTTTAAAAGTAATATTTTCTAATTCACTTGTAGAAAAGAAAACATTTCAGGGGCAGGTGTATCTCTTCTGCTCAACTGGTTGTGTTAATGCACATCCTTTTAACAATGGGTTGGATCCAAAGGTGCTCTTTTGTAGCTGCTAAAGGATGGCTTTTCACACCTTGCACTAAGCTGTACACCTTGTGGCCAGAGCGTTTTATGTGACAATGAAACTAAATCTGTGATCTTCTACTTCTGCAAGTGGAAGGATAAAAAGTGCTGTAGAAGTAACTTATTGCAAACCTTTCAAAAATAGCACTAGTTGTTATTTTCCTCCCATTTATGGTCCTTTGGTTGTAGCTCAGTATATTCAGATCCTCATACAAAAGGTGGTAGACATTGAGTTGTAAAAGCAAACCATCATCTATGTACTAACCTCAATATAGGTATGAAACAAACCTTACCAGTAACTTGTTGGAAACATGGGCTGGGATCCAGACTACTGGGAACCTTGTTTCATGTGCCCAGGGGGTGCTGGGTTTCTAAGTCTTGAGCAGGGTCCCTGTAGGTTGTTTCAAAAGCATGTTTAAACAGTTTGTGATATGAGATGAACACTTACTACAGTGGAACCTTGGTTGTCAAATGTAATCCGTTCTGGAAGACTGTTCGATTTCCAAAACGCTCAACAACTGAGGTGCAATTGCTGGTCAGCAAAATCCTTTGGAAAAATGGAGAAATGCACTTCGGAAAATGTTTGACTTCTGAGGTGCATTCGAAAATGGAAGCATTCACTTCTGGGTTGCTGGCGTTTGAAAGCCAAAACGTTCGACTTCCAAAGCATTCGAAAACCGAGGTTCCACTGTATTTAAATAAAAAAATCGGTTGGGCACAGCTATGGCCAAGCACTGCTTGCACCAAAAGAACACGAGTTTATATGTTACCGAACACACTTTCTGTTGTGATACCTACTTGCATTGTTATTTATTTTATTTATAAATTGCTTCCTATGAGGCATCCCAAAGCATTTCGCAGTACTATAGTCACACTGGTATCTGTACTATACATTTGTTTCCATGTTTCAAAGGGGAGGGGGAATGGACAACAACAACTTACTCCTTAATCCTTTTAGACTGTGTGCTATGCATCAACCCCCAGATGTGTTTGAGACCATGTCCAATGTTGTCTATGTGCAGTGTGGAAAAGTGGCTCACTGCAAGTCAGGCAGTCTGGGTCCCCATCTGACCTGTGAATTAATACAAGTACAATGTATCACTCCCTTCTATGTGTATCTAAACTGTTTCTTTTCTCCCATCCTTCTTTCCCCTGCACTCTGCATTTCAGAGATCGGAAATGCATATGCTGTGTTAAGCAATCCAGAAAAACGAAAGCAATATGACCTCACAGGCAGTGAAGAGCCATGCAGCCATCCTGGCAACGGTAGATTTAACTTCCACAGGGGATGTGAAGCAGATATTACTCCAGAGGACCTTTTTAACATGTTCTTCGGCGGGGCATTTCCAACAGGTATATTCACTGATCACCTCGCCTTAGCTCACCACTTCCATCTCACTCCCTCTGTATCATCCTTCCCATTCACTTATCAGTCCCAAATATCTCCCCTTTCCTAAGGTAGATCAGCCACCTTGAGTTGTACATATATATTAAATGAATGGGGTTTAAGTGCTTTTGTAACTGATTAAATCTGTTCTAGCATGCTCAGCAACCATTGCCTTACGTAGGATGGTACCAGCAAGGTTCTCATACAATGATTTCAGAGCTCCCATGAACTATTTAATGCTTCCTAGTGCTTTGCTTAAAACCAAATTTGCTTTTCCCAAACCTGAAGAACAAGTTTGTTAAACTTAAATGCTTGCCTTGCCCACTAGCAGCCAGTGGTCCAATAAACTGTTATACCTTTTTCGTGAAGGTTCAATATATTATTTGAACTAATTAGTATGGCATTCTGCATTGCCTATAGTGTTGCCTCAAAACAAGTACAGCTGAGTACTTACTTTTTCACCTTGTCGTGTTTTTTCTGCTCCCAATACGATCTTTTAAATGTTTTCTCCCCTGTAGGCAGTGTGCATTCATTTTCTAATGGAAGGTCTGGCTACAGTCACCATAATCAACATCGTCATAGTGGGCATGAAAGAGAAGAGGAGAGGGGTGATGTATGTTTGTCTTTGGCATGAACTTATCTTTTTTGAAATATCATCCCTAGAAGTAATATTAATGAGCAGCATGCCTTGCAGTTCTGTTGTCTAAATGAGTGCCTGTTTAGTAAACAGATACAAGGAAACAGTAACAGTTAAAAACCTAATTCCGAATTTTCTGAACTTGCGTATCTAATTCTAATGGAGGAATCCTATGCATGATGTTTACTCAGAAGTAAGACCCATTGTGGCTCATCCCCAGGTACTTCTTCATAATATTGTAGCCTGCATTAGATTTTGTGCTACAGTAGTGGCACCTTGCACTTAATTATATAGGCAGCATAAAGTTTATAAAGAGGAGCTAGCAGCAGCTTGCTTTTGCTCCTCTATGGGAATTCCTGCAATTCCTCTAAGCCAGTGGTTCTCAAAGGGTGTAGTGCGTCACACTAGTGTGGCAGGAAAGGATGGTAAGTGTGGCGGAGAGGAAAAAGTTTGAGAACTGCTACTCTAAGACATGGCTTCACATGAGGATAGGACATGAAGTGATAGGTTTTAACAATATGAAGTTAAAGAAAGACTACACATAAGGCAACTATTCATTAGTATAACCTATCTCCTTCCAAAGCTTTCAAAAAAAGACTGGAAAGGAATCCACTATAGGTCTTTTGGGGTGTACGCATCTTTGCTGTCTATGAAAGCGGTGGTGATGGTGGACTAGATTCCTTCCAACAAAAACAAAACACCCTGTGATTTGTCTACCTGGTTGCTGTTTACTTCTCCAGGGTGGCTTCTCTATGTTCATCCAGCTGATGCCAATTATTGTGCTGATCCTTGTCTCTTTGCTGAGCCAGTTGATGGTGTCTAATCCTCCATACTCCTTATATCCAAGATCGTAAGTAGTACTATTAATATTTGTATGATTTACATGGATATTTTAAAATACCTCTGCTGTTCCTGTATTTTTTCAAGCTTTATGTATTGCAGAGCTTTTCTCCTTTGTGTGCACCAATACAGAAATGATCAGGAAAATCCAAAAGCAAGAAATGCTCCTATTACCCCCTTGAAAAACTAGCTCAATATAGAAGCTCAGTTCTGCTGAACAATGGCTTATTGTGGGTCTGTGCTATGTTTACATCACTTAGGTCAGTGTTGCTAAGGGTTTCTGCGACTTATTTTTGACCTTCACAGCTTCACTGGGACAAGAGGCCTTAAAGCTTTCTCACGTGGTTGTCCTTGACAAGGTTTGGACAGTTAGAATATCTTTAGGAAAGTAGATTTAACAGGGGCTAAATTAGAGCTTACAGTGAAATTTACCCATTTGGTTGCACTTTAAACTAGCAGCATGATGCTGTAGAAGTATTTACAAGTGGTTCTGAGTTTTGATTTTTAGAATTAGAGATCTGGAGATGGTGACCACAGCTATTTTCAGGCTTTTTGTGAGTGGGATCCTAGTGCTTATTTGGATTGCTTAAAACAAATGGCTTTCCTTCTGGTACTTACTTCTGTTGGTAGTTTATCTACTAACGCAGGGGTCAGCACACTTTTTCAGCAGGGGGCTGGTCCACTGTCCCTCAGACCTTGGGGGGGCGGACTATATTTTTTTTTGGGGGGGGGGGAAATGAACGAATTCATATGCCCCACAAATAACCCAGAGATGCATTTTAAATAAAAGGGCACATTCTACTCATATAAAAACAAGCTGATTCCCTGACCGTCCACAGGCCGGATTTAGGTGATTGGGCCGGATCTGGCCCCCCCAGGCCTTAGTTTGCCTACCCATGTACTAATGCAATGTGCATTATGTTTTTATGCTAATAGTAGATTCATTGTTAGTATCTAGACTGCAGTTGCATGTGTCAGAGGCCAGGACCTCCTACCTGAGTGATAGCCTCTCCCTAGAAGGTGAGAAGTCCACAGCATTACTAGCTTCCAGTTTCCTATGGTAATGGAAGCCACTGGCTGACTGCCTGGCTGACTCTGTAAATATAGGCAGTTAAGTCCAGAGGGAACTTCTTAATTTAACCCTTTAGTATGAAGATATTTTTTCTTGGCTATTAATTTTAAAAAATGAAGCAAAGGTAAATATAGAGCACCTCTCCAAAATGAACTGTAAAATTCAGTTCAGTGTAAAGTGTTACATGTGAGGGGGGGATCTTACTTTCACACATAAGCTCATGGGGTCTGAACTGGCAGTGACTGACTCAGGAGTGAGACTTTGCAGTTGTGGATAGCTTGATGGAGATGTTGATCCAGTGTGCAGTAGCTGTGAAAAGGGCAAATTGCATGCTAGGATATTTAATGTGGAGCCTTCTAATTAGGAGCAATCTAACTCAATAGAATGCCCACTTCATTGTGATAAGCTCTAGACATGTTTTAGCAAACCAGCAACATGGAAGGTATAGAGTTTACAGAAAATCGGACACCAGATACAAGACATCATTTACAACATTGCTATTTCTTGCTTTACAGACATGGCAAATAGGTGTTGTATATACGTAAAGACTTTTGTGAAAACTCTTATTTATGTTGCAATGAATCTGAAACCCTCTTTGATTTTTCTTTGCTGACAACAACACTGGGGACAGTGACACAGGCTGACAATTAGTATGGGATCTCTTTACAGGGGTTCAGGACAGACCATTCAGATGCAGACACAAAACTTGGGTGTTGCTTATTATGTCAACAAGGACTTTAAAAATGAATATAAAGGTGCAAATTTGCAGAAGGTGGAAAAGAGCGTGGAAGAGGACTATGTGTCCAACATTCGAAATAACTGTTGGAAAGAGAGGCAACAAAGTAAGTAGACCTTATGATTTTTTAAAAAATAAAGGCATTATATCGAAATAACATGTAGCTCTGAATAGAATGAGTTACTGGCATGGATCCTAAGGGAGTTTCCCCCCTTTTCAGAGGTTTGTAAGATCCAGTTTGATTTTCCCTAAACCACACCCACCTGCCCACCTGGTTTGACTTATAAGGCTCTTCTTGTATAAGAATTATTAAGGTTATCTTTGTAGAGTGCTTCAAACAGTTGCAGTGGAAGTGCTATATCTGTTGTCAGCAAGAGGGGGAATGATCCCAACCTCCTCAGAAGCAGTCATAAAATTCCGAGGGGGGGGGAGGGGGGACGACGACACTTTATTTGGACTCCGAATACTTCAACAATTATATTCTGGTGGCTAGCATCCTCTTCCTGGAGAAGATGTTCAAGCAGGTTGCTGACCAATTCCAGACACTCTTGAATTAAACTCTTTATAGATCCATTTCATTCACGGTTTAGCCTTGGTTTTGGCACCAAAACTGTCTTGGTTGCCTTGTGGAATTATGTTTGCTAGTAGGGAGACACAGTGTAGCCTTGTGGGGGTTTTTTGGACACTGTTCTTAATAGTATCTGTTATAGTAACCTCCTAAAGATGCTGCTTGATTGGGTGTGGACAGCATTGCTGTTCAGTAGTTCCTCTTGTACTTGGACAGAAGCGGGTGTTCAACTCCATCACTGGCTTTGGGGTCCTGAAGGGTTCTGCCTTATCCATGCTTTTTAACATCTACATGAAATGGCTTGGTGAGGTCATCTGGGGATTTGGAATGTTGTGTCAGCAGTTTGTCAGTTAACATCTAGGGGTTCCCCCCTTCCTTTATATAGACACCAGGGGTTCCCCCCTTCCTTTATATAGACACCAGATGAGGGTGTCTATCTTGTTCAATGCTGGGCTGTGGTAATGAGGAGGATGAGGGCCAATAAGCTTAGGTTCAGTGCAAACTATAGAGATGTATTCCCCCTAAAGGACTGGGTTTGTAATTTGGATAGAGGTAGCCCCTCTAAAGGATTGGGTTTGTAAGTTGCATGAGTGGCTTGGAGCACCTTCCAGCTTGGATTGGTACACGGCTTCTATGATCCATTGTTATAGGGCGGTTTATATATTAAATAAAAAAGGGGAGAGAGAAAATTGAAAGCCACATGGCACCCAAGAGAAGAGGGTACTCTCTGGCAGGTTGAAAATTTGTGGATCTGAATCATTTTAGTATTGGCATCATATGAATGAAGTAGATGACATTTTATTGTTTTTTCTTTTTGTAAACCACTTTGAGGTTTTTTACAATCAAGTGGTGTATACATTTTATGAAATAAATGACATTTGTCAGCTATTGCCAAAATGTTTTATTTACTTTTTGTTTTTGTTTTTAAAGAAACAGATTTACTGTATGCAGCAAAAGTGTACAGAGACGAACGTCTTCGAAGGAAAGCAGAAGCCATCTCCATGGACAACTGCAGAGAGTTAGAACGGTTGACCAGTATCTATCGGGGAGAATGAGCTAGATCCTGAAATGTACTGCCTGTACATGCTCTCTCTATGTATAAAAAGAAAAATCTGTAAACTGAGAAAATACTATTCCGTCATGAAAAGGAAGAGGGATGTAAAACTGCTGTCTAGCTGTTTCCAAAAACCTTACCCTGAAGTACCAATATAATTTAATAGCATCTTAGTCTGAAATATATGACAAGGTCATATATTTACATCATTGAATTGTCATTTAAGTTTTACTCCCAGAGCTTCTGTGATTTCTTTTTCTACAAGAAGCAGCTCCAATGTGCTGCTACACTTGTGGAGATGTAGACATAGTGCTTCTTCTTCTGAAATACTTGCCATGTAAATATGTGTGGAAAAAGAAGACTTGTGTATATAAAAATGTTTAAAGAAATCTCAAAGGCATTTAGATGCATTAAACCCTTTAATGTCATGGATGGAACAAATAGTATGACTACATCATTCCTTATTCAGATGTCAAGTGTGTGGAATTGAAAGAAAATAGGAACAATTTTCTCTCTGCATAAAATCTACTAGGTTGAAGGAGTATTTTTTAAAAAGTAATTGGCCATGTGGATTTCTTATGAGATGATTGGATAAGACTGGCTGATACCAGAGTTTCAGCATTCATGCTGTAGTTTTAATGCTGTATATCTAAGCAGTGACAAACCAGACATCTGTACCAGACTGTTTCTTGCCAAGTGGCACACTAGCACAAAAAAAGAGAAGTGAACAGATACTGCTTTTAGTACTTAATCACATTCTGTTTTGGTGTTCCAGAAAAGAACAAGGTGTATTTAAGCAAGTGCTGCTGTATAACCCACCTCTCCATATTTTTTAGTTTAGCATGACTTAGGGTCACATGCAAATCCTTTAGAAATGGAAGGTGTTAAATCCACTTGCTAAATACACAAGCATGCTAAATATACATTCATAGGCTGCTTCTCTTTCACTAAAAAGCAGAGAAAATAACGGAGTAGCAATTTTTTTAAAAGTTGGGGAATTTGGCAGTTGTGTTAATTTACAACTCTGTTTTCTGTGTAGGTATCAACAGTTGATCAAGTCACTTCTAGGGCATTATCCAATGTCACACCAGTGGATATAATGGGATTTTCCTTTCTTCTCCTCCCCGAGGTGACCCCGTAATTGACTCAGAATATTCCCACCTCTGGAGCAGATTTTGAGGATGTGCAGGGGAGAGAAAAGGAATAAGTCCCCTTGCACAAGCAGAAGTCCACTGTGCAAGGATAACACTGTTGTATGTCACCTCTAAAGTTCAGCCTTGTGCCTTTGAACCCTTTGCTGATTCTTTTACAATTATTTTGTCTTTGAGTTGCTTTAAGTTGTGGTTTTGCTTGTTGACAAGAGCTAAGAAGCCACAGTGCAACAGTTTCTGTCCAGATGTGTACAGGGTAGATTTTTGTACAGAGGAGCATTGAGATCACTGATGAAAGATAAGTCCTATAGTTCTCAGTGATCACATGCTTTAAAAAGGATATAGTCACTTTTGCTGGTGTAAATTTAATATGCGGTTTTGGAGAAACTTTAAACAGGAGTCTTGGTGCCTGAGTTCCGACTTTAGCAAACCTTTGTAAGCTATTTTGGGTCTAATACTGCATATAAAAATATTTATGTTCCATTTGTTTTGTTCTAAGGGCAGTGTGGTTTATCTTAGCAAATATTTACTTCAAAATGAATCTGCAAGAGAAAACAAAATTTCTCTGTGTTAATGGAAATATAGTACCTCAGCTGATTCCCCCCCCCCCCCGTGAAACTAGTCGTTGTAGTCTGATGTATACAGAATTCAATTTTTAAAATAGATTAAATGTTACCTGAGTGGATATGAAATCCATTAGCCTTCATCAGACTATTCCCATCATCCCAGACCGCTGGTCCTGTTAGCTAGGGATGATGGGAGTTGTAGTCCCAAAACATCTGGAGGGCCGAGTTTGCCTATGCCTGGCCTTGATTCAGGAGACCACATGAACACAGAGTTTGATGGCTGAATACAGAGCAAAACTACACCATTATTTCAAAGATGTTTTTCTGGATTATAACTGCTTTGCATAACCTTTCCTAGATAATTATAACTGTTGCAGGTGGAGAAAGAATGTTGGTTGGAACAGACTGACTTGAGTAGGACAAGTAGTATTAGGCACAGGGAGAGTGTTTCCAAAGTGAGATTCAAAGAATATGTGGCAGTTGAGCACTTTAATCAGTTTCCCCTCATTATTCTCCCGGTTAAGCTATGGGGTAAACAAAAAGAAGCCATGCAGCAGTACCTAAGCATCTTTATATGCAAGGTTCCATAAGTGATAATCAGTAGAGGTTCCCGATGCCTGCATTATCTGATCAATATATGTGAACCCTGTGAGATTATTTTGTTTTGAAGATCACACAATTTGTATTGAATTGCAAAACTAATGTTGTATACAGTACTTTCTGATACTTAGAATGTACATGCAGTATCATAACTTGAATAACGCCCCCTCTGCCCCACCCACTTTAATTTGCCAGTCTTCCTTGCATGAACAAAACGGTAGAGACAGGCATTTTCAGTATGGGTGGAGCCAAGGTGCCTTTTGGATTTCTAGCAAAGTAGATATTGTAGGTTCCATTTTTTTTCAAAATCTTGGGACATGCCTGGAACTAAAATATGCCTAATTTGGTTTAATGTATTAGATGATTCTGCAAACCTCTTTTACTTGGAACTGAGTTCTCCATTCTTCCTTGTAATTTAATTAGGATTACGTTCTTAGATACATAAGTCACATCTGTGCATGGTTGGTTTGTCTCGCGGGGCTGGGGTTCTTGACCAGGGTTTCTTGATTGGACCTGATGTTTCTTTGAATTTTTGACAACTTCCTTGTTTTTTTAGTGGCGCTGCACAGTATGCTGCCCATTATTTTCTGAGTGTTGAGGTTCCCCAGATCACTTTTCCTGAATTAGCAAAACTAAATGTTGCAAGAATTATTAAGCAGTTATTAAGCTTTGGAAAAAAAATTACTGGTAACCAAAGGTTAAAATACATTAATGGTCTTCAGTTTGGTTTTGTAGAAGCTTACCCAGGATTCTGCCATGAGAATATTGGTGAAAGAAGAAAAGCTTTCCATTGACACACTTCTTCCCCTGCCATACTGCAGGTGCAGCAAGAATGTAGGGCAGGCATAGGCAAACTCGGCGCTCCGGATGTTTTGAGACTACAATTCCCATCATCCCTGACCTCTGGTCCTGTGAGCTAGGATGATGGGAGTTGTAGTCCCAAAACATCTGGGGGCCCGAGTTTGCCCTATGCCTGAGGTAGGGAATGCTATAGGCACACACAGTATTTGTGACAGGCTACAACCAGATACAACAGCTTTCATTCGAGTAAACGGAAGGCCGCACTAGTACTCACCCCAGCAATAATTGGGCCTACTTCCCATGATAAAGGCTAATCTCAAGCAGTTAATACTGCCATTGTAAACCCGTGGGGATTGGATACAAAGCTTCTCTTGTCCTTGCAGAAAGTTCATCTGCTCATACATGAAGCGCATCCTTTTTGCCATTGATTCTAGTCTCCTTTTTGTCACATCCCATGCCATCCAAGTCTCTCCAAACCCTCGGGAGCAGCGTGGGAGGGGAGGAGGGAGGTTGCAGAGAATAGGATTGGTGGGAAAGTCCTCTTGTGTGTAAACTGACTTCCACTTGTGCATCTTTCAATCCAAGTGGTAATATTGAAAAAGTACTGAAATGTACTTGGAGAATGCTCATACTGATTACAGTTAAACTTCTAAATCTGCAATATTTGCTGAACTGGGTCAACCTTCTATAACAACCAAGACCTGGTATACTAGATACTTTATTCTTGCAATGCAAATGAGTGTGTGTTACTCACAGCATAAAGTCCTCCATTTTTAAAAGTGGCCTGAGAGATCTGCTTTTAGTGTTAAGATGTCATTCTTTGATTTTGTTGTTGCTGTTGTTGTACATTGTTGTTCTCCTTAGACTTTCAGGAAACTTTTTTTGGGGGGTGCTCTATGGACTGTAATTGAAAAATACATTGTCAAGCAATATGTTTAATTGAAAACACAAGCAGTCTTTTCTTCTTAACATATTCATTTCCCATAATTATGGGTTTGTGATGGCGTGGGAAATAGTCTGTTTGCAATTAGAATAGTTTAACTCTGTAACTGTCATGCCTTTCATGTCTTCTCTTCCCATGAGGTGACCAAAGTATTGGAGCCTCAGCTTCAGGATCTGTCCTTCCAGTGACCACTCAGGGCTGATTTCCTTAAGAATGGATAGGTTTGATCTTCTTGTAATCCATGGGACTCTCAAGTGTCTCCTCCAGCACCATAATTCAAAAGCATCAATATGGGTAGACGAGTCTAAAAAGCCCGGGACACAAAACTTTCATGGCCCTCTAGCAGCTATGGCAATTTATTTAGCGTTAACTCTAGAAGTGTATACTGTACTCTATTCTGACCAAACTAAGCCTCCTGATTTATATCGTGCTCTAGGATGCTTAGTTTGGTCCAAACACTTTCAGAGTTAATGCTAAATACATTTCTTCTGGCAAATGAGCCGCCTAAAGATTTGTGTCCCAGGCTTTTTATCTGAAATCAAAGGGGCACATTTGTTGCCATATATGAAATACATTGGTATTTTGGATAGGGGGGTAGGAGAGCTGAAAATAATGCCAATTTCTCACCCTGAATCTATTAGCAAATTCCGCTTTAGATTTTGGTATCAGGAGTTATTTATACTGGAAACAGCAGAGGAATCATTACTAATCTCTTGTATAATTTAGCCTTTGGTACCCACTACCTAATCTATAAACTAGTTACGTCTGAAGCCCTTGAAGATGCCAGATTTGATCCTTTAATGCTAAGTGAAGCTGCACAGAGTTAAGAGTACTGTACTTGCTTTGATTTACCGTAAGTAGTTCATGGATTGAACTGTCATTTACTTATTTCTGAGCCATCACAATTCTCCTTATAGGCTGCCTTGAAGTATAAGAGGACTCCCATGCAAGATGTTTCATTTTTATGAATGGTGTACAGCTCCTTCATATTATACATTGTAGGTTCTGTGTTTTTTCTGTAAGTAAACCAGGTATATATTTATTTATTATTTGCAAAAGTTTCTATACCACCAACATTAAATAAAAACATGGCAGTGAACAGCATAAAATCGACAATAAAATTGCGTCCATAAAACAAATAAAAAATATATCAAAAATCAGTAGATCAGGCTCATACACCAACATATCTGAAACCCTCCTCAAAGCCTGAGTGAGCAGCTGAGTTTTGAGCAGGAGACTAAATGTCAGTACTGTAGCTGTAAAGAATAAATCTTGTCCCTGAGCTGGAAGCCTAACATGGGTGCTTTGCTTCTGCTCTGTTCAAAAATCCTTTTTGTGCTCTGCATAGACATTTCATTTTTTAAACTGTGTAGTTGGCCAGTGAACGCATTTACAAGATACAGCAGAACTCCGATTCAGACCATTTCTCAACTACTGAGAAAAAATTGTGTCCATGCTAATGGACAGCTTTGTACCTGCCTGTCCTTTAGCTCCCCTATTATTTAAAGCAAGTTATTTTGAGGGACTTGGAGGCAGCTATTATGACATGGCTAGAGGGAAAGAAAAAGTACACTCCTCTTATTGAGTCAGTGGACTGGCTGGCATATCAAGGTAATTGTGAAAGAGAAGCAGGCTAGTGCGTGCTCCTATTTCATTCTGCCCTGCTCTGAGTAATAAACCAGTAGCCTTGGCTTAACAATGTGTGAACCACTGCTTGTTCTTGGGGGAAAACAAGCCTTGATTGCTGGTTTGCATGCCACTAAGCCAAGGCTCATGTTTTGTTGCTGCTACCTCCAGGCAGAGCGGGACAAAACAAGCAAGTCAGGAATGCATGTTTGCACTCTGTTCAATCACAGCCATCTTAACATAGGTGAAACAGTTGTTGTCTTTCTAACTTTTATAATGCTAGCACTGTAGATCCCAATCTATGTCAGTTTTGCAAAGACAGCCCACTTTATAAAGCAGACATTATAAGACGGACCTTGAGGATCTCTCCTAAGCTTTCTGTGCCCTCGATGCTTCTTCCTCTACTTAAAAAAAATGCTGCCTTTCCCGCTTCTCTGCTGCAAAAAATTATGGGATGGCAACAGCAGTAAATGTTGCATGGTTTTAACAGGTAGTTAAGACTGACTGAGCCACAATCCACAGGATGAGTTCATAAGCAAAAGCAAGCTGCCTCTTCTTGGAATAAGATTCATTTAGAGCAGATTAGAATATTTCTTCTAATTTGGAAAGAGACTGGGGGAACAATGTAGTTGAGGTGCAGCTGATTATTCATACAAAACTATGCCTCAACCATATTTGAGGGAGGTTTTGCAGAGGTAGCGTATGTTAGGTGGGGCAATAGTGTTTCATGAACAGCAATCTTTTGTGCAAGTTCAGTTAGTGCTGATGCAATCCATTGACAGGTCAACCTCATTCACCTCAGTAAGGCTTGTGAGGGTTTTTAAGCAAGCACTATTGAATAAATGGGGACGCAGGTGGCGCTGTGGGTTAAAGCCTCAGCGCCTAGGGCTTGCCGATCGAAAGGTCGGCGGTTCGAATCCCTGCGGCGGGGTGCGCTCCCGCTGCTCGGTCCCAGCGCCTGCCAACCTAGCAGTTCGAAAGCACCTCCGGGTGCAAGTAGATAAATAGGGACCACTTACCAGCGGGAAGGTAAACGGCGTTTCCGTGTGCGGCTCTGGCTCTGGCTCTGGCCAGAGCAGCGATGTCACGCTGGCCACGTGACCCGGAAGTGTCTCCGGACAGCGCTGGCCCCTGGCCTCTTAAGTGAGATGGGCGCACAACCCCAGAGTCTGTCAAGACTGGCCCGTACGGGCAGGGGTACCTTTACCTTTACCTTTATTGAACAAATGAAAGTTGTCCTATTGAAGTGCCTAGCATATTGGGCCCCATAGATTTAAAGAGTATATGAATCATCTAGTTATACTGCAACTACAAATTTAATAAATAAAAACAAACTTTTTAAAAAATTGAAAGGCAGCAGTATGTTCAACTGTCAATTGCCAGTTTAGGTTTTTTATTAAAAAAAAATCTAGGAAAAATGTATACCTTATGTTAAGGATTATTTCAGAGTTTCAGGTGGTCTTGAAAAATAATTTGGGAAAGCATTTTGGAATGTGTATTTTGTCTCTCACTTTATTTTCACTCTGCACTAAAGTCTATTGGTTTGGCAATTACTGTGTTTGCAAATTACTGTGTGGGACCATTTGTGTGCGTAGATGTGTGTATTGTCCAGCTTCATAACTCTAAACTTGGGTGTAATATTTTACCATTGTACGTTTGCACAGAGTACCACAGGCAGTTGGGATTTTGGTGTCATAATGACAAAAAGCATGTTTGCCTGCATTTCTCTCTTTCCCTTCCACCCCCCCCCCACCTCCCATTACGGCCCAGTGCAGTCATAACAATTAATTGTGATTAGCAGCAGCCTTTGTTTGTTGCCTGAACTTTAGTTACAATCCCACATAAAGTGAAACCCTGGTTTCAGCTTGCCAAAGTAAGCTCTGCTACTAAAGAATGTATACAAGAAAAGACAAGCAAGCCGCCTGATAAGAGCTTGGAGAAGGGAGAAACAGCCTTAATCATGTATAGAGATTAACACCAGGGATTTTCAAATAATGGTTTAGGTATTCCAGATGCAACTTTGTTTAAATACTATGACTGCACGGGGCCTGTGTGAGAGGACAATCAAGTTTTTACAGGGTCAACATTTCAAGGGAAATCCCGTGAATTGTTTTTCCCTGGAGTGCGAAGATAAACAGAAGCATTCCTCCACTAAACTGTGAAATAACATTGGAAATGTCCTAAGGACCAAACAATGTTTCCAAACCAGTTGCTGACCTTGGATGTTCTTCTGATGGTAACCACTTTTTCCCCCCTGACGTTTCATAAGTTGATGTCAAAAGCCTACAAGCTTAACTTGGAAGTAAGCTCTATTGGCATCAATAAGTTATTTTTAAATAAATGCGCTTAGGGCAGAACTGCCAGACATGTCTTTTGCTAGCTTTAAAAATCTGAAGGAACTTCAGTGTTGGCTCTTGAAGGGCTAAGATGAGAGCTTTGATGTTTGTGAATCATGCTTTTAAAAAAATGAATGCAAAGAAAATTCAACTAAATTTACGGTGGCATCTTAAAGAAGATCCTATTTTATTTAACTGTAGATTTAATGGTTAGGTTTTAAAAAAGATCGGATTTGTAATGTACCTAATGTAATATCAAACTTATATCAAAATAAAATTATTTTCAATGTGAATAAAAGACCTTTTTACCTGATTATATAGCCCTATTGCATTCAGGAACTGGCATGTTAAAAGGAAGCATGTACAGCAGGCATGGGAAATCTTTTTTAACCAGAGGGCCACATTCCCTTCCAGGCAAACTTCTGGGGGCCACATACGAGCAGTGGGCAGGCCTAGAGGCAAAAGTGAGCAGAACTAACATAGCTTTCCCACTGTACTACAGATTAGTTTCTACATGCATCCCTCTCTATTCTCCATCCAGGCAAGCAAGAGTTTTAGGACACATTACAGTCAAGCAAAAACACTCAAAGGGTGCAGAGTACGACAGGGGAGAGTTTCAAGGATCAAACAGATCCCAGCAACCCTTGCTCAGGACTCTCTGCCTATCATCTCATACCCAGTTATCCCGGCAACCTTCCAAATGTCACAGTTGGAATAAGACATATTTTCATTGCACTCTCATAGGAAAAAACTTACAGGTTTGACAGTACCAGTGTAATTTATTTGGGTACATTCAAGTCCTTCACAAACAGATTGAGTACCGCACAAGAGACAAAGTCAGCTTTGCAATATCTAATCTTTATTTTAGCTTTCACGCCATCTTACCTTCCTGCCATTGTAACAGCAGCCATCGTATCCTTGGCCATGTGATTTTCCTATTCTTAAGCCAATAATAGTATACCCACCGATAATTGTATAGCATCAAACTCATTTAGTATTCCAAAGCTAATGAATTCTTCCCACATGATATTTTCAGTACCAGCTGCATCAACAGACACCAGGCAACAATTACAAATATGCAGAAGAAATTCAATAGAACATAATCCTTTAGTGTTCATTTTCCTCTACTAGATGCTTCACAGCACTTGTCAGTTTGACACACATGGTTATTCAGGTTTGTTTCCAATGGCCAACAAATTAGTTGAACGCACTTGAGCACTTCTGTCCAAGTACTTGAAGTATGATTTCCTGCACTTTCATGAAGTACTTTTTGCATCATAAAAGGCATAGTGGTGAAGTCTGTGCATGTTGAAGGATCAAGGTTCAGCTTCCCACATAATGAAAATCAAGTGCACCTTAGGCACCATCTTTTTGCACAAGAATCAAAGTAAGTTAATTTGTATCTATTAGGAAGTGCGTAATCTCCCTTGAGTTCAATGGGACTGACTTCCAGGTAAGTGTTTGCAGGACTGCAACCTAAGCAGCTCCTTAAAGCACTGCAGTGGAAGTTATTTCTAGAGCTGGTCACTTTGTGTCAGTGCATCTTCTGAATGATTGAGTTGATTTATATGCCGCTTTCCCACAAATAGCTGTGCCCAAAATGGCTTACAGGGAATGTTCAAAACATCAAAATACAAATATACAAAATATGCCAATAAATTAAAAAATGACGCCCAAAAATGTTAATAAGTCACGACGAAAGAAGAATGGATACTAAAACTTAAGCAGAAATGGCGAAACTTACCAAAAAAATAACAAATCAATATAAACTTTAGAAAAGAATGGAAATAGTTTATTGAATATTTACAAATAAACTCTAAACAGATAAGAACACTGGCAGGATTATTATAATAACTGCAGTTTTTTAAGGGTATACACTTGTGGGGTATAAATAAAAAATTATTATTATTATTATTATTATTATTATTAAAGTAGATGAATAAATAAGTTTATTTTGAATATGCAGAAAAAACAAAAAATAAATTTAAGGAACCTCAGAAAGAGTTGGAAGGAAGTCGAGTTTAATGTCAAAATGATTGTAACATTATTGAAATATATAAAATTGAAAATCAAAAATAAAAAGTTAAAAAAAGTAAATTCAAAAATGACAAAACTCAAGCAATTTAACAATAAATTCAATTATTACCAAAATAATAGTAATCTAGGTTTAAGTAGATAAAGACCAAAGCAAAAACGACATTGTTAGCCGACACTGCAGTTGTCTGGTACCAGTCTTCCTGCACCCTAAGGAGCCTGGAATAAAACACAGTTCAGGGCGACATATCGCTGGCTCCCATCTTCTTACTCTAGAGGCGGCTGGCAGCAGCAGCAAAAAAAAAAGGCAAATGCCGGAGACACTCCTCAGCAGCCTGATTGAAATGCACTTCCGAGTGCGAGCCTAGACCACACACAGCTGGAGCCTTTGACGCTTTGCGCGCGCACCCACGCACCTGTCGCAGCAGCAACCACGCGTGCGCAGTAGCGGACGCCTCTCCGGCTTGGAATCAAGACACTCTCCCGCTCAGCCCCCGTCCCCTCTCCAGACCGGAAGTAGCGCGTGCGTCTGCCTTCCCGGAGCGGAAGCGGAAGCGACCCGGAGAAGTTGCTCTGCCTCACGCTTGGCAGTCACGCGACCTGGTAGACGGGAGGGGGAAGGAGCTCGCTTAAAGGGAGGGCGGCTGTTAAAGGCGTTGAACCCGGAAGAAAGCGGAGGTGCGTATGGGGAAAGGGGGACCCGACAGTTAAGAGGCCTTCAGGAGACCGGCAAGGGGGACGGAGGGAGGGAGGGAAGGCGCCGGGTGTTGACCCTCGCTTGTCGCTGTGGGACCAACAAGTGGGTTACTGTTGTTGTTGTTGTTATTATTATTATTATTAGTTATTAGGACACGCTTAGTTCATTCCGTACGCAAAAGAAGGAGTGGCGATTAATAATAATAATAATAATAATAATAATAATTTATTTGTACCCCAGCCACTCTGGGCGGCTTCCAACAAAGATTAAAAATACATTAAAATGTCACACATTAAAAACTTCCCTGTCCTCTCCCTTTCCTGATAATTTCGGAGCTGAAGCCGAAAGCCATCGGCCCTTGTTTCCTCAACTGGGTTTGGGCGGCGACGGCTGGAAGTTTCTGGCTCCGTCGGGCTTCTGTACCAACTTGAATACAATACTGGGAGGGGGCTGGGCAGGTCAGCCCCCGCCCCCCGCGTTATCGATCAAACCATTTGAATGGCAATGCCTGTCGAGGGGGCCCGACCCCTTCACATACAGTATTTGACTGAGGGGGCTGCCCTAGAAGAGTCGGCTCCTATGCAGGGAGGTAATGATGGCGCGGTGATTTGGTCATCGTTAGCGCTGCTGATGACATCCTCTGCTTCTCTCTCTCTCTCTCTCTCTCTCTCCCCCCCCCCCCCCCAGTATATAAGTGCCAAATGGTATGTATTTGGTACATTTTTGCTTTCGCCTTTATCTCTTCATGTGGGCGTCCAGGAAAGAACTTGGGAGAGTCACAGCCCTACCTTGGTAGATAGACCACGATAAGATACTGCTGGTGTTGTACAGTGGTACCTCGGTTTAAGTACTTAATTCATCCCGGAGGTCCGTTCTTAACCTGAAACTGTTCTTAACCTGAAGCACCACTTTAGCTAATGGGGCCTCCTGCTGCCGCTGCACCGACAAAGCACGATTTCTGCAAGGGGTGAGAAGGTGAAAAATGGCTTTGTCATGTATAATGAGATAAGAATCCAATGTCTTTGTTCAGACCAGGTCTCTCCATGGTTTTAAGTTTGGTATTAAGCTGCAATTCAGCAGCTTCTCTTTCCAGTCTATTTCTGAAATTCCTTTGTAATTCCTTTGTAATTCTATTACAAAGGAATTTCAGAAATAGACTGGAAAGAGAAGCTGCTGAATTGCAACTTATTACCAAACTTAACGGGACGCAGGCGGCGCTGTGGGTTAAAGCCTCAGCACCTAGGACTTGCCAATCGAAAGGTCGGCGGTTCGAATCCCTGCGGCGGGGTGCGCTCCCGCTGCTCGGTCCCAGCGCCTGCCAACCTAGCAGTTCGAAAGCACCTCCGGGTGCAAGTAGATAAATAGGGACCGCTTACCAGCGGGAAGGTAAACGGCGTTTCCGTGTGCGGCTCTGGCTTGCCAGAGCAGCGATGTCACGCTGGCCACGTGACCCGAAAGTGCGCTGGCCCCTGGCCTCTTAAGTGAGATGGGCACACAACCCCAGAGTCTGTCAAGACTGGCCCGTACGGGCAGGGGTACCTTTACCTTTACCTTTACCAAACTTAAAACCATGGAGAGACCTGGTCTGAACAAAGACATTGGATTCTTATCTCATTATACATGACTAAGCCATTTTTCACCTTCTCACCCCTTGCTTTTTCCTGTAAGACCTATTGCAGTCGTTAAGAGTCGTCAACAGGCTCATCACAGCTATCTGCCAATCACCCAATCCCACCACCCTTCTGAGTAATACCCCTCCCCACCCTCTCACTATATAGAAGGGTCTGGTGACTTCTGTTTCAGTGTATCTGAAGATAGTGTGCATGCACACGAAAGACCAACTTAGTTGGTCTTTAAGGTGCTACTGGAAGGAATTTTTTTGTTTTGTTTTGACTATGGCAGACCAACACGGCTACCTATCTGTTAATAATGTAAATTACTTTCAGTGGGTCTGAGTAAAACTTTGTGCCACACATACTCTTGGTATTTGAATTGGTTCCCCTAGTGGATCAGCACAGTAAGCCTGGGTTTTTCTTTTCTTTTTGTGTGGGAGGGGGCCGTTGCAGTCCTGTAACTGTACGTTTTGTATTCTTGTCTGGCTTTTGTTTATCATTCAGAAGGGGTTCCAATTACAATATAGATTTTTCCTCCTCCTGTGTCTATAGGATCCCTGTAGTATAGTACATTTGCACTCCAGACAAATAAGTGGGTATACCTCGTTACTCTTTTTGGGAGAGTTGTTCTGTTGTCTAAAAAACCATGGTCACATGCCTGGGTGTCGGGCTTCACAGATTTGGCTTGTCACAGGTTGGAATTGCTATGGGTTGACATTTCCCAATAGCAACTCTGCATTGAGTGACTTTGAGAACAAGCTGTGAGTGCTAAGTGTAGCAGGGGTGGTGTAGTAGAAACTTGTTCTCTGCTATATTCACATAGAAGGCCAAATTGTTTTGTCACAAAACATGCAACTTTTTTCCCCCAAAGGGTTTGGACTGTTCATTTGAACACTTCTGACAACATGGCGGATGTAAGTATAATTAGCACTATAATGCACATTTTGAAGTGGCTTGTTGAATGTGACAGAGAGCTGTGTACCAAAGTATTATGCCTAAAAGAGTGGCCATTTCCCCTGCTTTCAGGGACAGCTTATGGTGTAATGGAGGTTTCCAGTGAGTGATTATGAGTGTGAATGGAAGACGTAGTTAATTCTCCAGTACATGTCCTCTTAATGTGTGCTGTAAGTGACTAAGGTAAACAGTTTCGTTTTCTTTCCTCTTCTAGGAATTGAAAAGGTTCCTGTACAAAAAGCTCCCAAGGTAAGGTACCTATGTAGATTTACATTCTGAACATTTGAGTTTCACATATCAGGAAACCTGTGTTGAAATTTTAAACCCAGTGTTGGGAATAATTCTCATTTATCTCAGAGCAATGTCCTGAGTCAGTAATGCTTATGGAGTCAGCCTTAGTAGGATTTAATGTGTTCTATGAATACTGTACCTTGAAAAATTGTTGCTTTCAGGTACCTAATTGGAAAGTGTTGGGGGGTGGGAGCTGTGTCCCTCTACTTATTGAGGAACTTCATACTGGGGGCTGTAGGATATTGCATGGAGGTACACAGCTTAAGTCAGGGAAACTTGCAACACATACCAACCATGTTAGCAAGAGACTTCTGTTCTCTCCCCCACCCCCGCTCTCACACACACACGTGTCTGTGGCTCCCAGCCTTGATTTAGTAACCTAATAATTAGGTAACCTAATATTAATATTAAATGGTTCCAAAGTTTTGACACTACAAGCCAAGACATAATACTTCATTAGACTTTTATCATCCTTTCTCCAAGTAGAATATATGCATCTGCTTAGCTTCAAAGTTTGGTCTGTATTTCCCATCAAATTCTTTTTTGGACCAAGAATGGGAATAATTTTCTGAACCTTTAAATTCTTCGAAGGGGTTTGAGAATGTTGTGGGTTTTAATTGAGGCATTAATACAGTGCTGTAATTGTTAAATTGCAGGTTGTAATTGTTAAAATGATTAATTGATTAGCTGAGTAAGGCTAAAAAAAGATGCAGGTGGCACCATCAATGTGAAATAGTTGACAGTATTTCTGGTTAGGTTGCTAAAAATTCTACCTCTTTTACTTTTCCAGTGTTGAGGGACTCCATGCTATTGTAGTGTCAGACAGAGATGGTGTACCTGTTATCAAAGGTAAGAGATAACCTGTGTATTTATCTGGATAGGATATTTGCATCAATTTAATGGAAATATAAAATCCTTGTTTGCTCAAAAGCAAGACGTTTCCTCCTACTTTGAAATAGACAAAAACATGAAATCATTTTCACCTTTTAAACTTTTCCCTTGTGCATCCTGATTCGTAAGGAGAAATTTTAAATATAACTAGGCACACATATCCACTCCCTGTCACCCTAGTCTTCTGTTGGCTTCTAGTGTAGACATGAGTCAGCAGAGATCGCAGTGCCTATTCGTCAGCTGTGATGCACTTTCCTGGATAGAATAAGTGGAAGAAAAGAATACTGTTTGAGGAAGCTGTATGTGTAAACCACTTTCTTGGTGCTTTGGTAACGGTGTGAGCTGGTTTCCTTCCGAGTTACATTAGAAGAAAAAGCTGCATTCAGGGCTGTGTGCACTCAGTCCTCAAAACTGCAGTCTTCATTGCCATACTGTACTGCATTAAACAGTGTAAAATGGCAAATAGTTGCTTGATGTTTACATGCTTTGTATATTTGTGCCTTTACAAATATAGTTGGACTATAACTTCCATCATCCCTGACCATTAGCCAGTGGTGTGGGATAATGGGAGTTGTAGTCCAACATCTTATTGGGCCCCAAGCTTCAAAAAGACTGGTATATTGCTTGATGATTTAATATGTATACTGCCTTCAATTCTATTATGGGGTAGGGAGTGGGGGAGGTACGGTTTAGGCAAGGAAAGGATGGATATCAGATTTGTTCTTGGGCAGTTAGAAGAGATGGAGTTCAGGAAATTCTGCCTGAAGCAGATGATGGATAGTTGACCTTGGAGGGCACTTTAACTCCACTTGCTGAGCATTAGGAACCCACTTGAACACACCTTGGCTTTGTCAACAAGTTCTTTCACAGTCATGACTATTGACTATTTTTCTTTAAAAAATGTTAACTGTGCCATAGTAGTGCAAGATCTTTTGGAATTGCACTGTGCTTCAATCTCACTACACTTGCGAGGATTAGTCCCTTGAGTTTGTGCTTCTGGTTCAACTAACAAAATGCCTGTTATCTGTGCAAAATGTGTCTGTTACAATATTTGGAGACTGGCTATAGAGTGTCCTCTTGTTCTAGTTGCCAACGATAATGCTCCAGAGCATGCTCTTCGACCGGGTTTCTTGTCAACTTTTGCACTCGCAACAGACCAGGGCAGCAAGCTTGGGCTTTCAAAAAACAAAAGCATCATTTGTTACTACAACACATATCAGGTAAGATGTATTGTCTTCCTTCCAGAATTGGCGGATGAATGGATTTTGCAAGTAATGTAATAAAGCATTGTATTGGAATGGGAGGAGTGGTGTTCTGTTTCAGCAAGCAATCTGCTTGTGCCTAGCTATTTTGGCCAATATCATAATCTGGCAGGATGTTTCCTTCACCTTTTTAATTAGTCTAGAAAATTATTGTTAACAGCACTACATTGCTGATGCATTGTGTGCCAGTGTCTTGTAAAAATCTATTCTCATCCTTACCCCACCAATGGCTGCCAGCAATGTTGTGTAAAGTTGGGCTCCAACTGCCATCAGCCCCAGGCCACATGGCCAATGGTCAGAGCTGATAGGAGTTCAGCAACAAATGGAACCTGGTTAGAACCATAAGAGGCTAGTGAACTGCCTGCCAGAAAACATTTACTGTGTGCTGGATTTTGAAATGAAATGTCTTGCTTCTTGTAGGTGGTTCAGTTCAACAGGTTGCCTTTGGTTGTGAGTTTCATCGCTAGCAGCAATGCCAACACAGGTACGTCTTCAGAACTGAGAGGCTTTGCTGCCTTCAGCACCCATACTGCTAGATTTAAGTTGTAATATGTGGGTACACTTGGAGTTTTTCAAAATGCTAAGTACTTAAAAGAAAAAGGCCAGTTGCATGAAATTGGCAGGCAGTTCCTCTCCAACTCCCAAGTTGTGGATAATATGATAGAAGTAGAGCCTTATAACAAAAGTCACAGTGACAGGACAGCTCAGCCGCATGAGATTTTCCAAAGGCAGGGGATGGGCCAACTGGGAGCAAGGCATCCTTCTTTCTCTTTTCCTCCTTGCTCTGTGGGCTGTGTGGGAGTGGGGAGGGACAGTTTGTCCTTGCCAGAGGTCTAGGTTTCTCCCACCTGCATAAAATTATGCAGGAACACAGGTTCTCCACGCCTGTTAAGGGATGGCTCAGCAGAGGTGATTGTGTATACTGCTGCTTTGGCGCAAGGAGCAGTGTGTGGTCTCAGCACTTGAGCAAAGGGAATGAAAGCTCTTATGGGCCAGGACCAGATCCTGTGTTGCTTCTGCAAGTATCTAGTTTATAGTCAGTGGCAGTGAGAATGTCAGCTCCTGTGCCAAAATGTTGGCATGAAGTTCAGTTTCCCCAAATAATGTATAGACAGGTTATCAGTTCATGTTTACAAATGGATCCCTCTAGTATGAAATATAAACTTTGTTTTTCTATCTCTTCCCTTCCCACTTTGTATATATGTTTGTGTAGGGCTGATCGTAAGCTTGGAAAAAGAGCTTGCTCCCTTATTTGAAGAGCTATGGCAAGTAGTGGAAGTCTCTTAACCTGGCACTTTATCTCCAGAGTGAAGCATCTCTTGAATGCTGGACGGGAGAGATTGATTTCCTTTTTCCAACCCACTGCCGTGTAACAAGTGTCTTGGAGCAAATGCTACTTTCTCTTGTTTTAAATAATTTAAACAAGTTGCATATAGGGCAAAATATAGAATACGATGGGGAGAAGGGGGTTCAGGCTGCAGGTGCATTTGTTAAAACTACAGGGTATTGTGGAGACCAGCTGATGACTCCCATGGAGTTAACTTCAGGCATGCAGAATATATTTCATAGGAAAAAAATACTGTTCAGAATTGGCCACCCCCAGCTCACTTGCTGTACGAGTAACGGGTGTGCCTGTCTTTGAACTACCACTATATGAACAGTGCAAAAAAAAGTTTTCCTTTCCCATTCTTGCAATGAAGAACTTCCTAATATTTGCTCACATTGTGCATCAATGCTAGAAAAGCTTCCCCTCACAATCAGTGACTCATGGTTTGTTTGGACAGAGAAATACTAATAGCCTGGAAGCTTTTTTAAAAAAACAGGTACATGCTAGTTCTCTTCAATACTGCTACAGCTGAGCTCTTACAGAGATCGCATCAATCAGTGTTCTCTTTGCATACGTATTTGTAAAACAGAAGGATGAAATTTCTTGTTTTATCCCATTTCTATTTAAGTTCATGTAATTATGTTGCTTTGCTGCTTCATCTTACCTTTTTGCATGTCCCTAAACAGATTGAAATAAAAGTGTGAATAAGATGTGTAGCCTGATTATTACCAGAGAGAAGAATCTTGCAAAACAGCATTCTGGCTAACTTGCTTAGATTTGGATAGTGTTTCTGTGGTGCAGATGTGGAGAGAACTTTGGCCCTCTATATGATGTAGAATTACAACTCACCACTGTCCATGCTTGCTGCGGCTGATGGGACTTACTGTTCAACAGCATCTGGAGAACCTACTCCTGCTTTGATGAGGTAAAATGAAAACCCAGGCAAGGGTGAACTTAGTTGGACACTGTGCAGAGAGAAGAACAGCACAATCCCTGTTTAATTCAGTGGTGCTTATTCTTAGCCCAAGTATGCAGTTGTAACCCCACTTAGCTGTGAGTAAGTCCTGTTGAATTCAATCGGGCTTCTGAGTAGGCAAGGGTAGGACTGCACTGCTATTATCTCTTTGCACTGTACTACCTATGTCCCAGGGAGAGAAGCGTGTGTCAAATTCCAGAAAAGGAAGGAAATGCTGCAAGTATCTGAGCATTGCACAAACATGTGAGACATCTGACATTTCTCGCTAAAAGATGCTTAGAAAAAAAACAACAGGTCCTTACTTGCGAAGCTGGACCCTGTTACTCTAGCATACAGACAGGATATTCTCTTTTCTGTTTATTAGAAATTTTACAAGAGATACAAAATGCATTAAATTGTTCCAGATACAGCTTTGAAAAGCCTTCCTTCGTATTGTCCTGTTCTCTACACCTACCCTGATTCCCAGCACTCACAGTATATTTTGAAATGTTCCTGCTGCTAACACAGAAGAATATTAAATAATAGAACACACAGAGAGAGAATAAAAATGGTTGCTTTACAGGGTTAAAAAAAACAAACTAGTACAATATGCTGGTCCCCAGTTATCTTACCTTACAGTAATCAGAAGAGCACTTTGAATGCTGTTGGCACTTATGCTCATTAACACGCACATATAAAAAGGACATTTCACTAAAATATATTGGCAGTTGCATCTGCTTTTGCATGCCTCCATGGTAATTTTCTCCCAAGTGCTGTGACTTTATGTCTTGAGCTTGGTTTCTAAAGAGCATGTGGGACAGGCTTGGAATTATTGGCACTGTATGCTAAACACATGCCCTCCCATGTGCTGCTGCTGGTGTGCTTCCATAAGATTTGGCTGGTCACCATGGAAGACAAAAAGCTGGACTAGATGGCAGTTTTGTCTGATGCATTTTTCATGATCCAGCAAGTGAGAGAAATAACTTGCTAATGTGGTTTTCCCTGCTAGACCAAAGACTGCATACATGTTGAATGCATGCAGATTTCATTGCTGGGTGCACATTCCGACACACAAGTTCCATTTGAATTAGCCAATGTCGATGGAGATGAATCTTTCCATCTGTGCTGCAGTGCACATGGGAACAAACATTCTCAAACACGGTCATGGGTCACTAACAAATCACAGAAGTCTGTGTGGGACCAAAAGTCCACTTATGCTAGAGTACATGGTGTAAATGGCTGAGAAAACAGTCCATGCCAGATGTGTAAGGATGAACATCTTCAGAGGTAACACAATGACCCATGCTATGAGAAGATCCAAGACATTTAAGCTGCAAGTTCATTCATTTGGTGCAGCAGGTGTGTGTGGAAATCACACCATGGAAGTGGAACCTTAGACATCAGCGTATGAGGATCAGCTGTTCGTGAATATGTATGATGGTTTTTAAAGAGGGTTAGACAAATTCATGAAGCATAGGCCTTCAGTAGCCATTAGCCACAATAGCTAAAAGCAGGGTATCCATCTTCAAAGGTCGCATTCTTCTAGTTATCAGATGCTGGGAACAAAGACTGGCATCTCCAACATGCCACCTTTGTAGGTTTTCTTTGGGCATCTGGATGGACTTGATGGGTTTTTGCTTTTAACCAGTACAGAAGTTCTTGCTGTCACAATGACAGGTTTGATGGAGCATTAATTTGAACCAACCTGGGCCTTTGTGGCAAATCTTGCTGAAGAAATAGCTACGGCCTGAATGTGCCTGAGTCACGCTGGCGTGCTTGTCTCCTTATCTGTGACTACAAAAAGAAAAAGAAAAACTTGGTATTAATATAACAGAGACATGAGTTTATCAAACAGGATTTCCCCCCCCCCTTTATAATCTTCATTAAGGTGCTGCTCTTTTTGATTGTTCCCTAATCATCCAACTTGGTAAGCCTGCACTGGCAGGTATCAGAAGTTAACTGGTGGCAGCGGTGCAGACAGTTGGCCTGGTTTGTTTATCACGCTAAACCAAACCATAGCTTAGTGCAAGCATGTGGGTTCCTGGAAGGAAGGTCCATGGCCTCTCTGGACATTCTGCTTCTGGGCTGAGCTGTCAAGTTTTGGCTTAGAGTGACATGCAAACCAGGCTACTGTTTCCGCTATGTGCTGCACAAGTAATAACTGAGCCTAAACATGTGCAACTGCTAGGCTTGTAGCCCTTTCCTCCTGAGTCCTCTGCTGCCGTCACCCATCGCCTCCAGGGCTGAACAGCTATGCCCTCCAAGGTAGCCCCCTCACTTCTGTTGCCCTCCTTCCTCAGTATAGTTATGCCCGGTCACCTCAGTGAGCGGGGCTAGATGCCCACACCCTAGTGCACACTTATAAGCAAACCGTGGCTACAATTCAGCCTGTGGAGCAGGGATTCAGAGCTATTTTCTCCCTTAGGGTTTTGTCCCCCTCCACCAATGAAGCTCGAGGGTGGAGGCTACCAAAGTCGTCTCAGATGCAGTGCAAAAGAACAGCAAATGGAATGGAAAACTGGGTCTGTGCTGCACAGAAGTACCATGACTGCTGCACTGGCTTTTGGATAGGAAAATAGGAAGTTGCCTTACCCTGAATCAGAACGTTGGCCCATCTAGCTAACTCAGCATTGTCTAAACTTTATACTCTCTGACAGTATCTCTCCAGGGTCACAGGGTCACTCCTCTGTGTGGAGAGGCTGGGTATGAAATGATACTGTTTAGGTAAAAGCATGTGCTCTATATCTCTGACTTCCTTAGTTTATATACTTGTTTAAAGGCTAGGGATATCGCTTTCTCTTTTTACATGCATAGTAAGGCCAGTGAGGAAATAAAGGGTTCGGCGTTACACATTTAGAACACGAAATGTTTCCTTTTATCTTAAATGCACCAGCCAAAAGCTCATCTGATCTTGAGGGATAGGCACTTCCTTACCAGTTTCCATTGCAGTATTTTAATCCATTCGTCTGCTTCTACTCCAGTCTTTGCGTAAAGGTAATAGGTTCTCAGTGGGAATACTAAACTGTAAAAAGAAAAATTGTAAAAAGACTTGGTATCACAAACATAAGCAATACTAGCTGCAGCCAACACCCATACTCCATTTTACCAAAGAAGAACTGAAGCTAAAGTTTGGTTTTAGTTTTGGTTTGTTTTATTTTTAAAAAAACCAAAAGTGATCCCATTTTTATTCCAAGTAAGAATTCAAAGCAGCGAACATTAAAAAACTGAACAGAAGGGTCAAACCACCAAAGTAAAACACAGAGCCAGTGGCAAAATAAATAAAACCAGCTGAAAAAGACATTTTCCCTCTGTCACTTCATCAGCATACAGAATTAACTTAGGGTCTTCAGCAGCACTGCTGGCTTTGGCTACATAGACACAACCAGCTTAAAATGTTTCTCTTCTCAATTTGGATCAAAGTTGGATTGCGGGAAAACATGTAAATATGCAGTATATTTCCTAAGAAACTACAGGATAGATACAGATTCTGGATAACGTAGATTCAATATACTGCTTCCCAGACCCACAATGGGAACACACTGGATGCAGAGTAAACAGAGGGTGTACACCAGGCATGGCCAAACTTGGCCCTCCAGTTGTTTTGGGACTACAGTTCCCATCATCCCTGACCACTGGTCCTGTTAGCTAGGGATGATGGGAGTTGTAATCCCCAAACAGCTGGAGGGCCAAGTCTGGCCATGCCTGGTGTACACACAGACTTGAAGGAGAACTGGAGATTTAGAAATATGTCCCTTTCTCATGTGTTAATGCTGGAGGAGGGTATGATTGGTTTTAAAAAAATAGAACATTTTAAAGCATATATATTATTAGCATATTTATCAACAGAATTTTGTAAGGGTACGTGCTTCAGGGCATTATTGAATAGCCAAGGTTTTGCATGCAGAAAACACAACAAATGTGGAACTCAAAGGCTGCCTTGGTTAAGAATAAGCTCATTCATAGACACAAAGGAAGTTGACTTATACCGAGTCAGATCACTGGTCTATCTTGCTCAGCATTATCTGCACTGACTGACAGAAAGCAAGAAGGAAAGAATAAAGTCAAGGAATGGGCAGCTGTCGTGTAAAGCTGTTGAGACACAAGGAAAGCAGGAAAATCACTCCGTGGAGTTCAGAGAAAGGGCTTGTTGATGGGGCTGGTAAATTGGAAGAGTGGGCATTCACTGGGCTCCTGAGAAGACAGCCTAATAAATTTATTGTCTTCATTTGTGATAGTTCACAAGTATTGAAGTAATTTTACAAACACAGTAATTTTCATCTAGGTCTCAGCTTACCAAAAACAATTGACTTTGTCCTGGGAATAGTCGAACTGCACAGCTGAGCATTCTGTTAGGTCGAGCGCTCTGATTGGCTCTGTGGACTTAAAAGTAAGTTATCTTTGAAACAGTCATTCTTCCCCCTCCCCCTGTAATGAGCAGAACCCCCAACTCCCCAAATAAAGATGCCGAGGAATAAGTGAGGCCCTGTCTGCACAAGCACTGTTACCCACATATGTAGTGGCACCCACCTATATAATAAAGAAGCAATGCTTGCGTCATCCATCCACCCACTCCCCATTTTGACTGAACTGACAAGCCAGAAATGACTAAGACTTCCACGGAGTAATGTGAAGCGCGTGGGGACCACTGGGAACCATTAGTGGGAGGGCGTTTGCTTGGCAAAATTTCCTTTGGCCCACACGATTTGGAAGGATCTCAACACTCATGTCCATATGCAACAAACTCAAGGGATCAAAACATGGGTGCCCAAGCGCAACTTGCCAACTCACCGTCTGGTCTTTGTAATATTTCAGCTCATTCCTGTGCAATGTAAACCACCTGGTTTTCCAATTCTGAAAGAATAAAGAGGGTGATATTAGAGGAACTTAGACATTTGAAAAAATACAAGAATGAAAATGGCAACACAGGCATTGAAAATGAGCTCCCTTTCTTCTCTTCTGCTTCAGAACACGTATATAGTACTAACAACCATATACTTCTTGCTGTGCAGATCATATGTATTATTTTATGATTATTACCAGGGCTTCTTTTCAGCCAGAACTCACTGGAACTCAGTTCCGGCACCTCTGAGGTAGGCTCCGTTGCCATTTTAAGAGAACAAGAGATGTTCCTAGTGAATTCCAGCACCTCTTTTTCTAGAAAATAACTATTTTTTAATTAATAAACTATTATTAACTTTGCATTGGCTTTCTACACAGAAGGAAAGGAGAGGCACACAAGTCACTGACATTTCTTACCTTAACTATTCTGCCTTGTTTCGTCAAATATCCTTCTTTTGTGCCTAACTGCAAGGAAAGAGGTAAAGGTTAACCAAAAGGATGGGGGTGAAGGCAGGAACAAGTACACATTAGCCTTGAGCATGGTCATTACACAAGATGGCGAAGCAAAACACAGTAGTAGCTTTTATGACCTCATAACTGTCTGTTCATTTTATCCTTAAAACTGGGTCACTGTGTTCTCTGCCAAAAGTATGGGCCCCTGTCTACACCTGAGGTAAAAACACAAAATAATCATATTGGTTCTGATGAAATGACACCCTCTTGTATCACAGATTAAACCAGGCACTTGTCATATTCTCTGAGGTATTTGCTGTCAAAGGGCACAGAGGGTCAAATTTTAAATAAATCCTAGGGCAATTCAGCATTGTTTGACTTCCAACAATGTGTTCATTGTATATGTGCAGTAACGTGGCACTAAATGCTGAACTAGGCCTCGATGGCTAACAGTATGATGTGTCTCAGATGGTCAAAGACCATTAATGACACAGGCAAGAAAGCAGAAGTGGTTTAAAAAAACCCAAAAAAAAACCCTTCCAGGCAATGACAGCCCTTGTTCTCTACAAAGACTATTATTTATTATTATTATCATTTCACTTTCAATTGTTTCCTCTATGAAGCTTAAGGCAGCATACATGGTCCTTCTCCATTTTTTCCCTCACAACAACCCTGTGAGGTAGGTTACAATGATAGACTCTGACTGAACCAAGGTCACCCCATGAGCTTCATGGCTAAGTGGGAATTTGAACACTGGTCCCACGAGTCCTAGTCTGACACTCTAACAACTACACCACACATAGCCAAGCTCAAATAAATAAAGAATACTGTGCTTTTAGTAGGGTTGCCATATTTTGAAGAGCAAAAAAAGAGGACACATTTGCCAACTTCTACTTTTAACTTTGGATCGCTTTGACAACTCTACCCATGAAAAGGAGGATGTGTCCTGGAAAAAGAGGTCATATGGCAACCCTACTATGCATTATTTATAATACCTCAAGGATCCTAGAATGAAATTATCAGCAGCCTGAGACTGGGATCACTTATTGCACGAATGACTGAGATAAGATTCAAACCAGGAACCCCTGACTCAGTTCACACACCCTAAGGGCCAATCTAAATGCAATGACAAAGAGGCTTTTGCAAATTGCCGTCAGAGGAAAGGGAGAAGAGGTGACTAGATACAATCAGGACCCAGATTGCAGACCTGGAGGAAAACTATAAATCTCCCCCAAGCTGCTGCTGAACAGTGAGTAACACTTAAAAGCAGTGACTCACTGACGGCGCGTTGGGGACAAGGTCAGTTTCCGTTTTTCCGGTCTGCATTGCCGTGTGAACCCGCACAGATTCGTAAATGGAGGGCTCTTCCACCATCTTCGGATATGGGTTCTTCAATATAATCAGGGTACCTAAAAGAAAGTGAAAGCTAAGTGACCTGTACAGAAAAGGAAAACGCAGCCACTACCCTGCAGGAAACACTCAAAAACAAAATGGCAGATGAGCTGGCAGCAGATCAAGCAATAGTTCATAAAAGCCACAGGATCAAGCCAATTGAGAGACCTAAATGAATCATATAGTTTAGTCCCTTACCCTTGACACAGGATATTTATTAGAGTACAGTAGGCACACAACTTAGGGGGTTTGTGTGCAAAGGCAAAATTGAGCAAAGTCAGGAAGACCCACAGAACCAGCCCTGTGTGACTAACCCTTCCTCATTGGGCTCTGGGAAGGGAGTGCGAGGCCTCTGCAAAGCCTTCCAGAAACCTTGATGTGAACCTCGGAAAGAGGTGATTTCATAAGCTGGGTATCACAATGGAAAAGGACTGCCTCCAGTTTGTCGCAAGATGGGCCTCAGCAAGCTGTGGCACAACCAAAGACCTTAGCTCATGGGCAGGTGAGGTCTATGTGTCCCAGCACATCTTGGAGTGCCACACCCTGAGATTACGTGCCACTTCTTTGGTACCTCTTAAAACTTTGTCCCCCTCAAGCAGACCTTCGGCTGGACCAGCCACTGACCTGCCAATGTGGTGCAATCTTCTGTCAGGAAGTTCAGTGGTGGAGGAAGTCTCTCGGGCACCTGGTGTGGCGTGCTGAGGGGCGGGGCGAACTGCCCGGCAGTGCGCGCAACACCCAAAATGGATGCACAGACGGCATGCATGGTGCACAATATGGACGCACAGACAGTACCGCCAGGCCTCAGCCACCCTACAGCTGGGGGAATGGAAGTGGGCGGAAAGTGCGGAGCCTGCAGGCGCCCGAGACACATGGCTCGGGTGCACTGCAGGCCTCACAGTGAGTGCCGCCTGCCATTTTGTCACACCCCCCTCAGGGTGACACCCGGGACAAACCACACCCCGCCTTCCTACGCCCCTGAGGCAGTTTCTCCTCTTAGTCACTGTTATAATGATAGGCAGCAACCACATTACCCTGAGTGTGACCTGCTTCACCTTCCCTGAGGCAACACAAGAGCTCCACAGAATTTTAATTGGGCAAAGGAAGGTTTGAGATTTTTAATCTATTGAGCCGTTTTTTAAATCTCCCAGGCTTCATGGAATTTGGATCGCTTGTGTTATGATCTTGGGAATTATTTAGCTCAAGTGTCAACCTTCTGTTCCTGAGTATTGTTTCACAGAGGCAAGCAAAGTGGAAGTGGTACTGTGAAGTTCAACGCCTGTTTTCCAGCTGGTGGCACTGTCCATTTTAGGCACATGAAAGGAGCTTCACAGAGCTCGCAGAATCTGATTAGGGAGCTGGTAAGCCACTGGGCAAGTCTATCATTCAACACTGGAGATCAGATTCACTGATCTCAGGTGGCATTAACTCCTTAACTGTTAATGAATCTAGCAGATGGCCGGGGAGTTGGTGGTGGGGCAAGGATGGAACAATTGTGTGCAAGGTTAATCAAAAAAGAATTAGGGTGTATAAGTGGGATAGGCATTTATACTGTTGTATTTTTAACAGCTTACAATGGAGGGGAGGGATGAAAGATTTACATTCGGCAGGGAAGTATCATTTTTCTGTTTCTTTTTCTATATATATTTGTTTGCTGAATACACTGAAATGATTGTTCGTTCTATTTATATTGTGGTGACCTATGGCTTTCAGCTGCAAGAAGATCAAATGTATCCATTCTTAAGGAAATCAGCCCTGAGTGCTCACTGGAAGGACAGATCGTGAAGCTGAGGATCCAGTATTTTGGCCACCTCATGAGAAGAGGAAACTCCCTGGAAAAGACCCTGATGTTGGGAAAGATGGAGGGCACAAGGAGAAGGGAACGACAGAGGACGAGATGGTTGGATGGTGTTCTTGAAGCTACCAGCATGAGTTTGACCAAACTGCGGGAGGCAGTGGAGGACAGAAGTGCCTGGCGTGCTCTGGTCCATGGGGTCACGAAAAGTCGGATACGACTAAACGACTAAACAACAACAACAACATGGCTTTCAGCAATAAAGCTTTATTCAGTCATTCAAAAATAAACCAATTACTTTATAATCTAGCTTTTAAAATCAAGCTGAAATAAACGGCTCCAAGATAAAATAATATAGTTCCAAAAGGTCTGGGAGATTAAATGCATTTTCACCTGATGCTAAAAGCATCTTAATGCAAGCACAAGACAAGTTTCATTGGGGAGGGCATTCTATAATCTGGGCACAATCAGCAAAAAGGCCCTCTGCTTAATAGTCATCCACTTCACCCCTTTAGGTAGGGAAAACTGGAGAAGGGCCTTCTATGAAGAACTTAAATGTCCAGGCAAGTATAATAGGGGCTGGTGATCTCTCACCCACCCACAACGGATTGTATCCGAAATAGTCCCAACTGCACAAAGACTTCCACTTGTGCAATTGAACTTACCCTCCTTCTCCTTTCCCTACATAACCCCCAAATCTGCTTGAGATTTGGGGAAAATCTCAGAACAGATTTCCTTCTGTCAATAGAATGACTTAGAAATAGAATGACAATAGAAAATCTCAGAGCAGAATTCCTTCTGTCAATAGAATGACTTTGATGGATACTATGCAAGTCTTTTATTTGACCACTGATATCCCATCTTCCATCCATGGAGCTCAAGGCAGTATCTACAAGATTCCCAGCTGGTCTCTCACCCAGATACAGCCCAGACGCACACCTACAAACAGCAAAGATAATTTCTGCACAAACTTCTTTGATTTTATTTCTGGAAGCAATAAACTTGGGAAGCTTTGAGAAAAGGACTTATATTTGTACAGTACTGTTGATTGTTCTTCCTCTCCAGCAAAGAAAAGAATAAATGACAAGAAGGTGAAATCACTCCTGACACATAGGACTTATGGTGGTCCAGACCATGCAAAGACAGGAAGAGACAGGGCTGAGTAGAGGACTGGAGTAGAGTTGAAGGTAAAGGGACCCCTGACCATTAGGTCCAATCGTGGCCGACTCTGGGGTTGTGGCGCTCATCTCGCTTTATTGGCCAAGGGAGCCGGCGTAAAGCTTCCGGGTCATGTGGCCAGCATGACTAAGCCGCTTCTGGCGAACCAGAGCAGCGCACGGAACACCATTTACCTTCCCACCGGAGTAGTACCTATTTATCTACTTGCACTTTGACGTGCTTTTGAACTGCTAGGTTGGCCGGAGCAGGGACCGAGCAACAGGAGCTCACCCCGTCACGGGGATTCGAACCACCGACCTTCTGATCGGCAAGTCCTAGGCTCTGTGGTTTAACCCACAGCGCCACCCACGTCCCTGGAGTAGAGTTAGGGCATGCTAAAGCAGGCCATTGGTTTGTATATGTTCCACATCCACCAACCTCTCACCAAGCAAAGGAATCCTCAGGTGGATCTTTCTTTAAACCCCAAAATCTGAACAAAACTAATGTGGGCATGTAGGGAGCTGATTCAGAAAAGGATACCCCCCTTCACAAAGGCCACAGGGGCAGGATTCTGTCAAAGTATGAATTAGAGCCCAGGACTGCTCATAGTCCTTGACCAGCTCTGCTTCTTTCAGGTTAGCCAGGTATTTCAGTGCTCTTGAATTTCAGTCCCCATAAATCTTATTTGCCAGCTAATCAGTTGATAATTGGAGCCTTTATTTTCCATCTGGACCAATACCAAGCATTGCAGGGGGGAGAGGCCCTCGGTCACCTCTTGTGTTAAATAACAAACCTATTTAGGAGCTGTTTAACAACAGAGCTCAAGTTTCAGGGCACTGAGTCAGTCGGGGTCAAGTCAACGGGGGTTTAACACTCATGTCAGGAAATAGATATGACACTTCAAAGAGATTAAACCCTTTCTGGCCTGGAAAACGGTGGCTCTTTAAAACTGCACCAACACCAGACCCAGGGGCTGCTCTTGGTTCTCTATTACCCCCTTCATCACTAATCTGATAAGATCTGTTGAAATGTAAATATTAAGTAAGTAGGATAAATTCTTGATCCAAAATGCAATACATACAACAATGCTTGTTAAAAAAAAAAATCAGACTAACTGTTGCATCAGGAATCTACTGGCAGCACAATCCTATACATTGTGAAGTGAACCCCATAAGAAAACCCCATTGATAGGAAGGGAAATAAACCCTATTGATGTCAATGAGATTTGTTCCCAGGCAAATGTGCATAGGGTTGCAGCCTTCAGAAAACATAAGTTTTTGGATGACACAGAGTTGGGTTCAATGGGAGGAGCTGCACTCTGGCTGAAGGAGTCCTTCCCTCAGAGGAACCTTTGGGTCCAACCCATAGAAGCCAAGAGGTGCCAGGGCCTGGGGGGCGGCCTTAACAAAGCACCTGCATGCTGCCATGAGGGAGTGTCTTCATCTGCTGAATGCCCTATAGGGCATGTATTTTTCCACAGCCAGCAGTTTTAAAGTCCCTCTTGTAGACTAGGCTGAGAGGGTTTAACTTCCCCACCCACTTCAGTGCTGTGTCTATTTTATTTTTTCATCTCATTTCATTTCATTTTTGATGCCACCACCGAATCAGTAGGATCTTGGGGGTGCCAGAAAAAATGAATGCTTGACCTGCTTGGACTGCAATTCCCATCAGCCTCAGCTAGAGCAGAGATGGAAAGGGATGGTGGGCATTGCAGTCCAAAATATACCCTGATATACAACATATTGTGTCATATCCTAAAAGAGGGAAGAAGAACAGAACTATTAAAACAAAGGACTATCCAAGTGTATAAAGAGATACTCAGCTCCTACTCAGAATTGAACTCTTGAAATTAATGGACATGACTAACAGAAGTCCATTCATTTCCATAGATCTACTCTTAACTTAGGTCACACACACCCAGGTTAACAAATATAATCTAAAATATTTTTAACAGCTGGATGGATAGATAAGCAAATATAAGTTACCTGTCTCGCTGCCAATTAAAGGCTGATTTGCAAAGTGCATGATCAGGTCTCTCAAGCTTAGAAACTCGTTAAAACCAAACTTGTATGAAGACCCAGTATACTCCACGTGAAAATGTTTCACAGAATCCCTTGCTCTGAAACAAAAATAAGGCTGTTGAAACATGAAATATACATTCTTCTTAGCTCAGGAAGGATAGTAAATTTTATGGAGATATCAAGACACCAGGTGAGGCATCAGAGAAGACAACCCTTTGTATGCATGAGCGGCTTGTTCCTAGTCTGTCTTTACAGCCTCCCTCCATCTGCCCATTGCATCCCACCAATCACAAGAGTTTGTTAGTTGCCCATTTTCAGCAAGTCCAGATTCATTTTCTGTTGTCCCATTATTGTTCCCATGGCATACAGAGCAACCACAGTGGAAAGTAGATGGGGGATAGATGGGGGTAGATAGAAGTGATAGGTATGTGGGCTGGCAGGTAGGTAGGTAGGTAGATGGATGGTATCAATATCACACCAGGCTCTTAAAGCTAGGCAACTCAACAGTGAGCATTCAATGAGGGTGTCAGGCAGATCTCATTTGGGAGTATATTGAATAGTCACATGCCATTACAGTAAAGGCCCTGTCTGTCGTAACCCAGACACCAAATATACAATAGAGATGGGACATCATCATCATATTAACAACAACAACAACCAATAAATTTCTTATACCCTTCCCATCTGACTGGGTTGCCCCAGCCACTCTTGGCAGCTTCCAACAAAAATACAGGAAAAACAGGAGGAGGAGGAGGTGGTGGAAAGGAAGGTCACAACTGTGGATCTCAACAGTATGGGATGACGTAAGGGATAGTGAAGATACTGTACCTTACTGAGAGAGAGTAAAGATCAGCCTTGCCATCACTCTTCCTTAGGAGGTAGCTTCCATCACTGCCATTGGAAAGAAGAAGTGCCTCTGCTGCATGACGAGTCAGACTGTCATGGTACCACCTAATAAAAATCAAAGTTCAGCATCCATTAGCTACTGTATTGTTAGCTATAGTGGTGGTGGGGGGAGAGACTTTTCTGTTAGGAAATTCTCATAAGATCATATTTTGAGGGGGGTAGCTGTGTTACTCTGTTACAGCAAAAGCAACAGAGACTTGAGCAAGATTATTATTATTTATTATGCCATAGGTTTTCATGAGCCAGTGCCCACATCATCAGGCATGGAATGTGATCTGAAATAGACAGATAAATAGATAGATGATAGATAGATAAGGGGAGGAGAACAGGATCTGACTGGGCTGAATCCTGAACTTCACCAACACACACACACACACACACACACACACACACACACACTGTGGTGACTTGGCATCACCATAACATCTAAAGAACTTAAAAAGAAAGCATTGGGAGCACATTCGAAGAGCACTCCTAATTGCTCTTTCCTTTCCTTTGTATGGACAGCTTGTGAGCTGTGTCTGCAGTGAAAGATTCAGCCCCCTTTGTAGTCTCTGCTGCCCTTCATTCCAACCCTCCCCCCTCCAAAAAAAAAAATTATAGGCAAGCATTGGAACACTTGGAATCTCTCACCGCTTGGATAGTGGGCTGTTGTGTAGAAACGTCTACCATATAGACTCTACTGAGCAACTACACAAAGGACATCTAAGGATCACTTTAAAGGAGAAATATGCCAACCACTCCACATATCTACCTGGATGCATCTTCTACCCACTCACCATAAAATCTATCATCTACAGCCAACAAGCCCTACAGTACGATGACATCTGTGTGCCTGACCCATCCAACAGAGACTTCCAACTTCATGATTTATACCAGGGATTTCTTAAACTACAAAACCTGCCTCAATGAAGTGGAGAAGCTGATCAACAAACCCAGACTGGTACCCAGGAATACTGATACTAATAATTTTATTTTTGTATTCATTATTCATCCTCCCCATGAGCCCCAAGAAAATTTATACAAAATAATATGCTTTTCCTGGCACAGAATTTTGAATGTCTGAATGCCCTTTTTTGCAGGCAGTGGAGGAGTAAGCAATTCGATATATAGATACACACAGAGACTTTATGATGCCCCTATCCAATATTGTTCTGTTCGCCCCCCCCACCACCCCATCGGTATGCTTTTCCATGTGCAAAGTTCACTGTCATTCTTATGTCGTTTATTTTAACAGGTGAGTTAGGCTGAAAGAAAGGAATCTGCCAAGGATAGTGTTAAGAATTTGTTCAAGGCATTTTGCTGCCTGAAGCACATCCTGCTATTCACCTCCCCACCCCCACCCCAAGGCAAGCTGTGTGATACCCAAGACTGGCCAAGTAATTTTGGCACCCGAGACAGAAAACCCTACAAGCAACTATCCACCCCACATCTCTTCCTGGCTGTAAAATGACAACAAATACCTAACAACCTGCTACCTTTTCAAGACACCCTAAATCAGCTGCCTGGTGCAGCCACCTTTCTCTCTGCAACATTTGAGCCACTCCTGATTTTACTTATTCATATGTTTTCTTATCTACCCAGTAACTCCAAGGCAGGTTACATCAATGGAATATACAGTTATAAAAAGAGATAAAACTGTTATAATGATAAAACCAGTATTGTGTGGTGATTAGAGTGTTGGCCTAAGACCGGGGAGGTCAGAGTCCAACTCCCCATTCGGCTATGAAGCTTGCTGGGTGACCTTGGGTCAGTGATAGCCATTCAGCCGGTCCTCCCACCCTCCCTCCCAGAGTTGTTGTGAAGATAAAATGGAGAGGAGCAGAACCACGTATGCAACCTTGAGCTCCTTGAAGGAATGGTAGGATACAACTACAATAATAAATAGATAGATAGATAGATAGATAGATAGATAGATAGATAGATAGCAAGGCTTTTTTCCAGCCAGAACTCACTGGACCTCAGGTGAATTCTGGCACCTCTCTCTCAGGTGGGCGCCATTGTCATTATAAGAGAAAAAGGGAGGCGTTCATAGTGAGTTGCAGCACCTCTTTTTCTAGAAAAATAGCACTAGTAATAAGTAAATTTGTTCCAAACCTCGGGTTACATATGCTTCAGGTTACATACGCTTCAGGTTACAGACTCCACTAACCCAGAAATAGTACCTCGTGTTAAGAACTTTGCTTCAGGATGAGAACAGAAATCGTGCTCTGATGGTGCGGCGGCAGCAGGAGGCCCCATTAGCTAAAGTGGTGCTTCAGGTTAAGAACAGTTTCAGGTTAAGAACGGACCTCCGAAACGAATTAAGTACTTAACCTGAGGTACCACTGTAGTATAAACTTGGCAAAAGAGGTGGGATGAATGAAACAAAAATGCTTTACCTGTCGAAGGTCGGGTTAAAGTGCTTTCTGTGCATCCATGTGTAAACCAGTGGTTTCGACTGCACAAGACATTCTCAAACCGTCTTGGCGAGTTTCTAAATCTGCATTTCCTGAAGTCTTTTTTTCCAGGAAGCCATCTTATTGTTACACTTCCCCTTTTGGACAGATGAAGCATGCCAGAAATGCTGCTGTGCTGAGCTACATATATACTTCACACACCCCTCTGCATGCAGCCAACCTCAATCATCTACTACAGATTACATGTAGTAGACATCTAGTGACCAAAAGCTAGGCAGTTAAATGCAAGATGTTTTAGATATAAAACCACTGTAATTGAGCTGTAGAAACAGAAGGAAGAACCAAAGATGCAGTAGTGTTCATAAATATCAATCTTTTGCAGAGGGCATTAGCAATATGAGGGTCACATATTATTATTAATTGTTGTTATTACCACTTCTATTATTACTATTATTATTATTATTGCAGGAAGAGCTTTACAAATATTGGTATTTTATATAGATACATAATATGTGGCCATTGTCCTGTGAAATCTCAGAAGCCAAAGAGGGCCAAGCAGAGTTCCTTACCATTATATATGGTAATGCCCGTGACTTTATCTCAGTTCACACCATAGGGGCCTTTTTCAACCTGGTGCCCCTGAAACCAGCCCCACCCAGCTCCCATTTTTGCTTCATTAACCCAATTCAATATCCCTTAACGTAACGAACTAGGGAGCAAAATCCTACAAACTACAAAATGGGGTTTTTTTAATTTAAATCAATTTTTTTTATTTAAATCAGATTTTTAAAATAAAATGCTTTGGGAGGAAAAATATTTCTAAAGATAGTTTTCTATTTAAGTTACATTATAGTCCAAAGGCTATTCATCAGTAAATAAGGATTTGTTTTAAGTTTTTCATGTGTGCTAAAACTCAGTCTACGTTTTTCAAAACAACAGCAACAATGTTTAACCACATCAGTTGACAAACATGGAAACATATGCTATAATGTTATTGCATTAGTTAAATTAATTGCTTAAATTGTTACTAAGGAAATGATTGTTTTCTCCTTCCAATAAAGTACAGCAGAAAAGTTGTCCAAATATAAACAGTTAACTTATTAAACCTCACAATAATTTCATAATTATCTGTCTATGTATTTCTAATAGTATAACCAAATCAGTAATTTTTGATATAACTGTAAAAACTACTCTGAATATTTATTCCAAAAATGAAACCTTCCTCTGGTTGTAAATATTAAGATTATACCAGCAAGAATGAGTCAGTCCATAAAAAAAAAAAGATTTAAATCAAGTCTTACTGACTAGTGAGAAATCAAATCAAATTCCACCCTGTAGGAAATGCAAAGGGACAACACATTCTGGCAAAAACAAGTGCCCAAAACATATAATGTTGCAGTCATAAGCATATTTATGTGGGAGTAAGCATCAGTGAGAGGGACGCGGGTGGTGCTGTGGGTTAAACCACAAAGCCTAGGACTTGCCGATCAGAAGGTCAGTGGTTTGAATCCCCGCGACGGGGTGAGCTCCCATTGCTCGGTCCCTGCTCCCGCCAACCTAGCAGTTCGAAAGCATGTCAAAGTGCAAGTAGATAAATAGGTACTGCTCCGGCGGGAAGGTAAACGGCGTTTCCGTGCACTGCTCTGGCTCTCCAGAAGGGGCTTAGTCATGCTGGCCACATGACCCGGAAGCTGTACGCCGGCTCCCTTGGTCAATAAAGCGAGATGAGCGCCGCAACCCCAGAGTCAGCCACGACTGGACCTAATGGTCAGGGGTCCCTTTACCTTTAAGCATCAGTGAACACAGTGGAGCTTTGCACTGAATAAACGTGCATTGTCAGGAACATTGCCAGCAGAGTGGTGGCAGTGAACACCTGAGGCTATACATGTGGGACATACACCTGAGTATGTGCATTGGATCACAACCTTATACAATTTGGCACATGCATTTAAATCTATCCAGCTCCTTTGGAGAGGGCAAGCAACTGGGGATCTGCCGAGGCCAAAATTATCAACTGCTTTCACACAGTAACTATGTACAAATTAGACAAACAGATATACATAACCCAAAATAAAATTCAACAAAGGGAAAACAGGAGCAGAATTGGCCAGTTCTCTCTGGACAGCTATTCTGATAAAACAAAGGTCATCCTTCTTTCCAGTACAAATCAGCCACAAAATGCGTTCAACAATACAGTGTTTAATTGCACTTGGCAACTTCACTAAGCCTTATTTGCAGCTTAAAAAGGAAGATCAATGAGGGGTCTGATGCAACTTATTGGGATGAGGTCACATCAACTTACACTCATCCCAGTAAGTTACATCAGGCATCTGACTGGAGAATGCAGTAAGTGTGAGTGTGGCATTGAGGTTGCTAGGAAAGTGAGCCACTTTGCCCCTTTAGAAGGAAAACGCCTGGAAGAAGAGGTTCAAAATAGAAATTGTGTGTCAACAGAGCTGTTCTAAAATACCAGCATAGAACATGGAAGATGGGAACATAGAAAGCTGCCTCATACAGAGTCAGATCATTGGTCCATGCAGCTCTGCACGGTCTATACGGAGTGGCAGTAGCTTGAGTTTCCAACTGGGGACATCCACAATCAGCTACTGTAGACTGAAACAGAACTTCTGCATGCAACGTATGTGTTCTGTCATGGACAAGGCCTATATATACCAGGTCAGAATTATACTCCACCTAGCCAAGTATTGCCTGTCAGTGATGACTCCAGATCTTTGGGCAGGTATTTCCTAAACCCGATCTTTTAAACTGGAGATGCCAGGGACATTCTGGAAGTAAAGCTTGTACCCTACCCCTCTGCACAAGTTGTGATGCTGTGTGGGGAAAACTTAAAGGATTCCCCCTCCCCCAAGCATTCTATGTTCCCCATGGAAAATTTTCCATTGCATAAGTTCATTGGTAACAACGAATGGATGCCAACTGCAGATACGCTATTAGGCAAGCTTGGCAGCTTCCAGGTTTTTTGCTTTGTTTGCTGAATACAAGTAAAAGCACGCCAAGCTAGGTCACCCTTTAAGGCATTAGAAAATTTTCCCAGTGCAAACGGAACATTTTCTGATGCAAATTAGCCTGTTTCCCAGGTCCCGCCAGTGGAAATAAAGACTCATGACACAATTATTAAGGTTAATGGGCTAAATAAGGCCACAACTTTATTGGTTACAGGCGATGAGCAGTATTGGCTTAGGCATTGGTCCTAACCGACTATATCCGGCTTCAGCCCATCTGCTAGAAGTCTAGGAAGGGTTAACCACCAGTAGGGGGAGTCCTGCTGATGCACATCAACTAGGAACTCCCCGGGGTCACCGCTCGGGGGCGTGCCTTAGGCCCTCACCTCCATAGGCTTCGGATAGGGCCACGCCCCCTGGAATCCTTTATCGGACTACCCTTCAATATGTGGGGCAGGTGATGGCGCTTCCTCACTTCTTCAATCTACATAACAATACCAATACCCATGCCTAACCGCCAATACCAAGAAAGTTGTGACATTTGCAACGAGGTAGGCAAAAACCAAGTGGCCGGTGCCAATTTGCCAAGTGGAAAAATTCCTACCAGGCCCCTCAACGGTGACCAACCAAGGTCCATAGCAAGGTCAAGGAACGAAAAACCTTAAAGGGTGGGAGGGTGGAAACAGGAACAGGCAGAGGTGGCAAAAGAGGGAGATCCCCAGCCGCGCCTGCATTAAATAAGGCAGACCACGCCTCCAGAGCCGGCCAATTGGCCGGCCAGGGGATGAAGCGGCCAGGGATTCCCCCAATTGCGCGTGTTGGGGCCGTGACTCCTGCAACCCACCTCCTCTGTAGGGAGGAAGTGGCTAAACCCACATCACTGAAATTGCGTGATCATTTTTGACCAGGATAGATGGGGCAATCCTGGAGAATATTGGGGTCCTTGTGGCAGGGACTCCAGGGCTTAAATCAGAAAATCTGTAGTTTGAGGCTGGTCCTAATGAGCTACCAGTGTCTGTGGTCACATCCATTTAAAGCGCATGACTTCTCCCAAAGAATATTGAGAAGTGTTTGTTAAGGTTGCTAGGAACTGGAACTGTGTGAGGGGTGAACTACAGTTCTTGGAATTCTTTCGAGGAGTCATTGCTTTAAGTTGACGGTGTGTGGGTTCAAGCCTTAGATCCCTTCTGAAGTGTAGACAGAAATAAGACACTCAACTCAACATCTTCCCTGCAAATGGCAGGTATTGTGAAGCTTCTAGATTGTTGACTAGGCAAGAGGAGAAGGCCTCACCAAAGAGTACTTTCTGTATACCAGAGTTTAGCCCGCAAAATCAGGGACCCTGAGCTGGAAAACACACTTCCAGATCTAGATTTGGATATAGCCTTGCCCTGATATTCTGTGGAATTTAATTGTATTTAGAGGAGACATGTGCATGTTAGATTTTGCAACCTTCATAGTTTGAGCAGCCAGATTTCTGTGGTTCATTCAAAAAATGTTAGCATAGGTGGCGCTGTGGTCTAAACCACTGAGCCTCTTGGGCTTACCGATTGGAAGGTCAGCAGTTCAAATCCCCACAACAGAGTGAGCTCCTGTTGCTCTGTCCCAACTCCTGCCAACCTAGCAGTTCGAAAGCATACCAGTATAAGCAGATAAATAGGTACTGCTGTGGCGGGAAGGTAAGCGGTGTTTCTGTGCGCTCTGGTTTCAGTCACAGTGTTCTGTTGCGCCAGAAGCAGTTTGATCATGCTGGCCACATGACCCAGAAAGCTGTCTATGGATAAACACCAGCTCCCTCGGCCTGAAAGCGAGATGAGCCCCACAACCCTATAGTCACCTTTGACTGGACTTAATCGTGCTGGAGGAGACTCTTGAGAGTCCCATGGACGGCAAGAAGATCAAACCTATCCATTCTTAAGGAAATCAGCCCTGAATGCTGACTGGAAGGACAGATCGTGAAGCTGAGGCTCCAATACTTTGGCCACCTCATGAGAAGAGAAGACTCCCCGGAAAAGACCCTGATGTTGGGAAAAATGGAGGGCACAAGGAGAAGGGGATGACAGAGGACGAGATGGTTGGATAGCGTTCTCAAAGCTATCAGCATGAGTTTGACCAAACTGCGAGAGGCAGTGGAAGACAGAAGTGCCTGTCGTGCTCTGGTCCATGGGGTCACGAAGAGTCGGACACAACTAAACGACTAAACAACAACAATCGTCCATGGGTCCTTTACCTAGGTGATAAATATATGGTGTTGAGTTGAACCATTTCTTATGGTTCAGTTCAGTGGGTCCCAAACTTCCCCCTGCCATGGGCTAATGGAAAATAATGGTGGACAACTTGGTGCTTTTTCCCTGCTTGTTGCAGCAATTGCAGTTTCATGAGATTCAGATTGCAATGCAACACAATACAACATAAAAATGAGAAGCAATTAAAATGCAATTAAAAAATCAACATGACTATTCAATGCAATTGATGTGCTATCTCCCATCTTCAACCATAAATCCACAGACATGCCACGGACCACCTGAATTAAGTTCACTGATGGTCCATGGAGCACAGTTTGGGGATCCCTGATCTAGTTGGATGGTGCAATGACAAGAGAAGTAATTGATTGAGGGTAGGCATATCACCAGACTCTATCAAGTATCTTCATTACATATGATACCAGAGACGAATGCTGATCTTAGAGAACCCTCCACATTGACAGTATCTGAGAGTCAGTCAGAGAGCAAAGCCTCATGTTCAAGACTTGGCATATAACTATAGACGATACAATGGAAAGGGAAAGCAGCAGTGCCACTAATTACATGGAAGTAACATGGCACACTTTTAAAATTATTGCTCGTCTCTGAACATATTGCTAAGACCATCTATGACTCATTCTCAGTGTTTACATGTGCTGTTGAAACTGACTTGTGAAATAACGTGTTTGTGGTTGTTCCCTAGAACTTCTCTGGGTTGCATGAGTTGCCTCTGAATATTGGCCAACATCTCTTCACACATACCTCTTAGGTCTCATCAAACAGGACGGTGCCTTAAGCCAATTCAGTTTCATCTCCTTTTCTAGCAATGCTATGTACCTCTTCTGGTTCAGAAATCCCACTCTGATAACCATAAAATCAGAGTATTTTTAGATATATTTTACTCATGACCTTTCCTGGCAATGTATGCATGTGTATATAAACACACACACACACGATTACCAGTCAAAATGTGTCTGTTTTCACCCCTGCATGCTACTCTCACATTGTGCATGACTGTTAAGGTAACCATGTTGTCAGGGGTTCAGGAGCAGAAGCACAGGGAAGAGGGGAGATGGAGAGCGAAGGGGAAGAATCTGAGGGCAGCGTAGGAGAAGATGACAGTGGCCCGAGAGATTCCATGAGCCTCTCCAGCGAATCGGAAGATTCACAGAAGGGGGCGCCGGTGGCCAGGGCAAGGGGGGTCCCAAGGGGGACACCCCAGAAGCAAGGGACCAGCGGGGACTCCCAGAGCAGCAGTTGGAAATCAGGACCAGCTTCCCCACCAGAGCATAGTGGGGGGGGAAGAGTCACAGGTATCGGGAGTAGCGTCTCCCCCAGCAGGGAGAGGAGAGGAGTCAGGGCTGACCACGCCTCCATCGGAGAGTCAGACAACGGAGGGGAGGTCAGATCCGGCCAGTATCCCGGAAGAGGGAAGCAGTGACAGAAGTAGTGTAACGGTCAGGAGGAAGGTCACTGGGTTGGCGCGAGAGGCAAGTTCAAATGTACATGAGCGTGGGACAGCAGAGAATGAGGATTGGGAACCGGGTCCTAAAGCCCGCCGGAGGCAGGGGGAGGAGCTAAGCGACTCAGCGTCTGAGGAGTCCAGAAAGGGGAATGCCCCAGCGGGCAGGAGGACCCAGAGGAGAAGAGAGCAGCGGAAAAGGTGGAGCAGGGCTAGGATCTTAAACTGGTGTAAGAGGGGAGGAGATTCAGACGGGACTTCGCCGATCTAGGGTTTAAGATGTAGGGCTGCGCGCTGCGGCTTTGAAATGGAAATTGAACTTCAATAAAGACTTTTGTACATTACGACAGCCTAGCGTTGGTCCTCTGTGAGCTGGGACCTAGAGGCAGCTCTGACACATGTATTCTACTTTACAGAGGAAAATCCCTCATTTGAAGGTGTCCTCTCTTTGAAGGGCTGCCTAATCAACGTGTGGTTTAAAGATATAAGACCCTAAGAAGAGACGGCAGCAGGGGTCTTGAAGTACAGTGGTACCTCGGGTTAAGTACTTAATTCATTCCGGAAGTCCGTACTTAACCTGAAACTGTTCTTAACCTGAAGCACCACTTTAGCTAATGGCGCCTCCCACTGCTGTCGCGTCACCGGAGCATGATTTCTGTTCTCATCCTGAACCAAAGTTCCTAACCTGAAGCACTATTTCTGGGTTAGCGGAGTCTGTAACCTGAAACATATATAACCTGAAGCATATGTAACCCGAGGTACCACTGTATATTTTATGATGTAAATTGCAGTCAAAAGTGTTCTATACATACATCAGTTACTGAATGATGGGGTGGCAAGGCTAGCATGTGAGCGCTTGTCTGGTATGATTCTAGTTGTTGATTTAGTGGACAATATTTTTTTAAAGCCAGAATCTTAATCTGTGGTGGATGGTCAATTCAACAGACAAAATTAACAAAATATAACCATAGATGGAAAATTAAGCTCCAAATGGCTATCTGCTACTTCACAGGAAAATTGCTGAGGCCAGGAAGATGATTGTCAGCAAGGTTTCATAGAATTGTAGAGTTGGAAGGGACCACGAGGGCCATCTACACCAATCTCCTGCAATGCAGGAATCTTGTACCCAACTTGGAGCTCAATATGTTTAGTGTTTCCTCATTTGGTCAGTTCTGCCATTTCTACCCACTGACCAAAAAGAAACAGAAGTCAGCATAGATGGGAAGTTCAGTCCAAAAGCAGCTGTAGAGATCAACCCTCAGTTAAAGCATTATCAAGAGATACTTGCTGTTCTACAGAAAAGTCACTGAGGCCAATATGATGTCACTGCAGTTTCTAAGAAGATTTTAAAGATTTCCTCATTTTAGAAACAACAGAATAGCCACTTTCAATTCAGCTTAGCAAACTAATGAACATTTGTGTCCAAAAGCAATTGTGCCATGCACCCATGGATATAAATGAAGTCTAAACAGTGAGGCCAGAAGTCCAAAAAAATACAACCTGGGACATTTCTATGCAAAGCTAAGCACAGTAACTGCTTACAGCAGCAATAATTGATGATAACGTAAATCCACCTAGAAAAAACCCCTGGTCTTGATTGAGCCCTAATCTTTATCCTGAGATTCCTTACATTGAATGCATGAAATCCTCTTAACAGCTTGTGAGCTGTTTAAAGATATTTGTTTCTATGAACCATTTAAGTTGACCCTCTGAAGATGGTACGCATACAACACGAGGTGAACACTCTCACAAAGAATTCTGTTTGACACCTTCAAGACTTATGGATTTATTGTTGTGTAAATGTCTGTGGATTAGAGCCCAAGTCTTTTTAGTCATTAAGGTGTCCTAAGACTTCTGTTTCTATTGCCTTTTATGAGAAGGTGTTGGAAATTTCTGTTTTCCAAATTACTTACAAGTGCACCAAGACAACTATGACTGGTGGCTTTACACAAGCAAATACCTGTGATGTTTAATTACATTACCATTATTTGCTTGTGTACATGATATCTCCTTAAAAGCTTTCCCCACACAAACATGTTCAATCCTTCTTTGAAGGCTGGAATAAATATATGGGAAATAAAAGCATTAATAAAATGCTCTCTCAGCTCATACAAAAGACACAAGTGCCCAGACTCATAAATGCCTAATTATATAGTAACTCCCTCTTCATTCCTAAGATCACTTAAATAGAGCCTTTATTTCGCTCTGGCTTTTACAACTCCACATTCCCATAGTATCTCCTGGTTAGCTTTGTTCCTCCAGAAAAATAGAGAGCAATTTCTGCCCCCTGTGTAATAAAGCCAGTCTGCCATTAGTTGAAGCAGGGTTGCAGTGAGATCATAGAATTGTAGAGTTGGAAGGGACCCTGAGGATCATCTAGTCCAACCCTCTACAATGCAGGAAGATGCAGCTGTCCCATATGGGGAATAAACCTGCAACCTTGGCATTATCAGCGCCACGCTCTAACCAATTGGGCTATTCAGATAAAACATAGTCTGTCGCTTCTAAATTCTGGGCTGTTGGTATTAACAGGTGGGATTCAATCACAAACCAACTAGTTCAGGTTGCACAGTTCTAGAGATCTTGTGCAACAAATCTGCTTCCCCGAAAGCTCAGACCTTTTGCAAGAAGGGATGGGGAAATGCACTAGAAAGTGGGAGATAACACTTGTTTTGACACAACATCAAACCTCACAAATAAATCAGGGTGAATGCTTATTAAATAGCCTAATCTCATTAAGTCGCCTAATCTCCTTGCAAACAAATCAGGATGAATGAGGTCTCCTGGAAGCTCCCTCTGTGTCCTTTTATGTATACAACTGAAAATACAGTACAGTGAGAAACCACCTTGCGTTTTTCAACATGGAAAACCAACGTCAGACTCTGCCCCCTGCCCCGCCCCCACAGTTGCTCAAAGAAAACCAAAAGTGTCGTGAATAACTGCTGAATCTTAGGAACTTCTGACCCACAGACTTTTATTCCCTTTCTCTTTTCACAAGAAATCACATAATCACATGCTCATTTATGGCAGAGAGAGAGAGAGAGAGAGAGAGAGAGAGAGAGAGAGAGAGAGACCTTAATGTCTGAGACAGTTCAGCATCTCAGTGAGAACTATATTTTAGTTTTACAAGGCACAATGTGTCTCCTGTACATTTTTCCAGCTGGCTACATGGCAAATGTAACTTACTTAAGATTTGGGACATCAGCACAAGGGAAGTAGATCTGATGGTGAAGAACACACATACACACTGCACCTTTAGGGATACTGTTTGTGTGGCTTTAGCTGTTAGTGCTACACTTCTTTAGGGGTTTATTAATCCAGGCAAACACAAGAAGAGCCCAGCTGCTGAATCGGAACAAAGGTCTAGCTAGTCCAGGGGTCAGCAACCTAAGACCCATGGGCCAGAAGCGGCCCGCGGAGGTCGTTTGACCGGCCAATGAGCCACCCCCAAACTGAGCCACCCGCTTGCGTGCTGCGCTAAACTGGTGCGGCGCAGAGACTTGCTTCCACGGTGCTGGAAATCGCATCTGTGCATGCACAGATGCCCAAAATCATGGGTGGGCATGCTAACACGGGCGCGCAGTCCAGCCCACAGATGTATCTCCGTGGGACCGATCCAGCCCAGGCAAGAGAAACCTTGCTGACCCCTGAGCTAGTCCTATGACAAGACCACAATCAGGACAATTATTATCCCTCACTGTTGCCCCTCAGCAATTGGTATTAAGGGCATTTAGAGGCTGCAGAACATGGGGAGGGGGGAGTGATTTACAGTCACACAGAAATGACTTAATTCAAAATGACAGTCCACATCTCCCCACCATGGTTTGGAGATCAGGAGTGTGCCACAAACTCTCATACCTTCACACCACATCCTACCCTGCTCTTGTGCTAATTTCCCTTTCTCTTCCATAGTTATCGAGAACGATAGTTTAGTGTTCTGTCGCTATCAGGCAAACCATGGTTAAAACAAATAGCCTCCTAACTATACCTATAACTATTGCTGTAGGCAGTCCTGGTTAGCTCAAACCATAGTTATCCTAGATGCAAATGTAACATTAACAGTAGTTATGGCCAACCATGGGGATAGACTATAGCTTGATGGTAGACTACATGCTTTGTATACAGAAGGTTCTAGATTCGACCTTAACATTTCTGGTTAAAATAAATCAGGTAGTCAGCAATATGAAAAACCCTGGAGACCTGTTGACAGAGTACACAATATTTCTCAAAATGGACCAATAGCCGGAAATGGCACAAAGTTGCTCTCTCTGTTCATGGGAGATAAGTATTCACATGGGAGACTTGAAAGCAGAAACCCAAACTATGGACTGGAGATAGGAACAGTGGTTGTTACTCAGCTGTTGAAGGGGATCCAAAAGTTTTCTCAAAGTAGCACATCTCTTGCAGAGAAACTGCATTCTCGCAGCATCAAACGAGAATGTTTTGTCACGTTATCTGAAGCATGTGTGCTTAGCTCTGAATACTTTATATAATTGGTCTGTAGGCTGAATATACAATTAAACCAGCTGACTGAATATTTTGTCACTGAGGGAAAGCAGTATGGGATTCTAGGAGTGTTATCCTGTTGGATAATGCTGCAATATTGCCAATAACCAGTGACACAGCATTATTTCATTTAAAGAACAATTGAGGGACTTCTGTTGAGGCTGAATGCACAGTAATCTGCACTGTAAAAGATGGTTCTTGAAGGAGTTTCAAGTAAATAAGTATCCCTAACTGAACACTTTCTCTCATCCCTTGCCCTTTCATAGAACTGTAGAGTTGGAAGGGACCTCGGGGTCATCTAGTCCAACCCCCGGCAATGCAGGAATCTTTTGCCCAACATGGGGCTTGAACCCATCGCCCCGCAATTAAGAAGGAGGAGGAAGAGGAGGAGGAGTTTGGACTTGATATCCCGCTTTATCACTCCCCTTAAGGAGTCTCAAAGTGGCTAACAATCTCCTTTACCTTCCTCCCCCACAACAAACACTCTGTGAGGGGAGTGGGGCCGAGAGACTCATGCATTTTAAAATTTAAGGCTCAGAGCTTCAACTTCCAGCACAGAAACACACCTGCCCTGTTTACTTCCAAAAGCGGGGAAGGGAGCAAACAGGAGTGTCAGCTTGCAATACAACTCTTCCTGTCCGCCTAGCCTATTGCACGACGATATCATGTGAGCTAGCACTAAAGAAATAAAGCAGACAAGGGTCAGCAGGAAAGGTACCTCTGGTGTCATAACATCAGCTTGATAATGTCAGCAGGCTTTCTCAGCCTTCTCAGAGCTTCCCTGGGAATGGAGGGTTCCTCTGTCTGCTGGAATTACGCACAGCTACTTGTTCTCACCCTAGATTCTGAAGCTCCTCTTCTACATCACTGTGCCCCAAGTGGCGGCGCTGATCCTGCTGGTAGCTCATCCTCCTCTCTTCCATCTCGGCTATGCCCATCCGTAGCACCTGTTGCGGCTCCTCTTCAGGGTACCACTGGCCAGAGGAAGAAAGAGGTGGGAGGCAGGGAACAAATGGGCATCCTTTTGCTTCGGCTTCTGCCTCCCTTCTGTGGACAACAGGAAATCTCTACAACGCAAGCAAGCATGCAAGCAAGCTGTTTCTGCTGCTGCTTGGAGTGAATGAGGAAGTGAAAAATGAGTCCCTCCCTGCTTACACCAAAGTGCCCTCCCTTGCCTCTCCAGTTCAGGCAGAGAATGCCGCCCGGGCTGTTCCGCCTCTCCTGCTGTCATCACTCACTACAATGCTGGGAATGTGTATATACGGAACTAGCATTGCCTGAGCAAGTATTTGTCTCCAAGACTGTGCATGTGCACATGCATGTGTGAAAGAGAACATTTGCCGCTTTGCATAACCATTTGTGCCTCCCTGCATGTATGATTTTGCTATTGAAGAGTCCTGGAAGGTAAAATGTCAGCCTGGATTTTGTTTGTTTGTTTGACATCATAATATGTGCACACAGTGAAGCAATTGCCTGGTGGTGTCAACATACACCCTGTCTCACTCAGCGCTCTACTCAGGCCATATTCTGATGTTCCCAGGCTTCTGCAACTTGAATGTCACCCTGGGAGCAAAGCAGCCTGAAACTTTCTTAAGGGTTTCTTTTGCTCTATTGTGGAGAACTGTCTGGAGCCAGGTTGGCCAGTGAGATGCCCTCCCGTGCCCTGAACCCCTGACCTACCTGGCAGCAAGTCACCATGCCAAAGTTCAAAGTCCAAGGGCCAATCCACACAGGTCCAAAGGTCAGGAAATGCAGTCCAAATAGCCAAATCTGAAGTCTAGCAGTCAGGATACAGTCCAGAGTCAAACCCAAAGCACAGTTCCATAGAGGTCCAGGAGCACCCAAGCCAAAGTTCATCAACATCAGCAGTTGAGCAGACCCAGCACCTGAGCTCTGCTTCCCTTTTGAACTTTGCATATTGATTGCAGCATCTGGGCTTGATGAGGCATGTGGCCCTCACCTGCTCCAAGCCCACTCCAGTTGAGGTATCAAACCCCTCCTCCCAGAGCTAGTGAGTCCCACCTGGCCAACTAAGGAGCTGAGCTGTGGGTCCTTGCCTGCTTCAGCCTCCTAGAGTGCCCCTCCTACTGCTCCCTACACCTTAGTGCCCACCATGTTCATGGAGACAGGGGCCCCTCCAGCGATGGGTTCTTCTGCTGCTCTGGTTGCTGTGCATTGACCCCCATCCCCTCACCATCCTCTGTCCCCATGTATTTCCTTCTCCATTCCCTGCTTGTCTCAGTGTGTCCTAATTTTGGTGACATCTCTTGCTGGGTCATCTCTCTTCATCCTTCACATCACCCTGCCAATTCATGACATCTGGATGTTGAGCTCCAGCTTCCATCATCCCTGATCATTGGGGCTGATGGAAATTATAGTCCAATAACATCTGGAGGACACAACTTTGGCTATCTCTGGCCTAGAGCACTAGGCTTGGATCAGGGAAAACCAAGATTTAAATCTATGCCCAGCCTTAAATACCATGTGGATAGCCTCAAACAAGCCATAATCTTCCCACCTAGTCTACCTTGCAGGGTTGTTTTGAGGATAAAAAGAGACGAGCTTAAGAGTGCCAGCATGAAACCATGGAAGAACTATGGGGTGCAAATGCATTAATTCAAGGAAATGGACTTTTTTGTGAGGTTCTGTGTAAGACCAAAATAGCCAGTATGGATGCTTCTAGACTGAGAAATTTTGAGGTGTGCCAGGCATGCTGATTCAGCAACCAAGCACACCACATGAGGATCAAACAGCTTAAACAGCCAACTAAAGTGGCGCAGCAGGAAAGAATGACTCTAGTAAATGAAAGTGGCACATTGCTCCCTGCCAACTTGGAATTTGTGTTCCCTGAGGTAGCTTCATCTTTCACTTCTAGTTTAGCACTTTAACTTTCTTAAAAGGAATGAGGAACAAGCCATAAAGTTTCTGTCTGCCAAGATGAGGCCTCATTAGCTTACAGTCTCCTATTAGAGAGGCTGGCCTAGATTGGCGCTGTTTAAACCAGTTGATGCCACAATGTTAGGTAAGCACGCACAGTCTCTTAGACTGCTGCCCACACTTCATCTTGGCTTTCTGCCTTGGCTTTCTCTTCTGCTTTTGAGCTCAGTTTTTATCCTCTTGTGACCTGTAGCTCTGGTGGGCACCACTCTTGTTACAGTCAACACACACAGTGTGCTCCCTCAGGTGAGCTGCTAATTAGGCATTGGACCTGATTTCCTTACAGCAGAGGTTCTCAAACTGGGCCACACTTTCAGAATAAAAATTTCCAATATGTGCTTGGATCTCACCTGCAAAATACTGATGGTCTGGAGTGGACACACACAAACACCCAGTCTGCAGTTTAAAGCAACCCAATTCCGTCTCACATTTCTAGAGTTTTCAGGGTGTTTGTACAGGTTTTGTTTGTTTGTTTCTGTTTATATTATGTGATTTAATTCTGCTTGTGATGTCAGATTGCTGTCTGCAAATGTCCTGTGATAGACAGACAAACAAACAAACAGAGAGCACCAAAGTGAACTCATAAAAGATGATGTATTTTGAAGTCTGCCAGCTTTATCCTCTTTTAGGCAGCATGGTAAAGCAGGTCTGATTCAGACAGAGCTTGCCTCCCATTAGGTTTCCAGGGGGATCTCCAAAGCCATAGTTTTGGATTCAGTACAGAGAGCAAGTCCAAATTAGTAGCTTTTCCCAGCCCAGTGGTGTAGCAAGGTAAGGTGGTACCCTGTGCAGAAAATTTCTTGTCACCCCCCTCCACATTGAAATTATTAAAAGAAGAGAACATAAGATACAGTTGCAAGTGTTATTTTCTGGTTTATTTACTTAACATTGTGAGCATAAGCACTTAAACACTTTTTTTCATGATGGGAATTCCTTATGAATTAATTTTTTTACTTCATTTTGCTATTTTGCAGCTTTGGCTTAACTTAACAAATAGCACATATTATAACATTTACATTACTTACCAAGCTCAATATCAAACAGAAGAGGATGATCACATTGAATCAATGAACTAAAAAAATGTAACAAAAATAAACTCAACACGGCACTTATAAGCTTCAGTAATAATGCACAACCAACTCAACAGAATGACATGGGGTGACTGACAGGCACGGCAGCGGATAGGATTGGTTGCCGGTTGAGTGATGATGAATCACTGGTTGTTAACGTCTGGCTCGAGTATAAATTGCAAAGACAGACTTCAGCGAATTGGCGGACAGAAACACCCCCTCCCTTTTCTTATCCATACGCTCTCCACTACAGAGCATCGAGTTTAGCCGCATTTTGTTGCGTTTGTTGACTGAACTAAAAAGTTTCAATACGTATTACATTGACTTGTTGAAGTTAATTAATTGTTGATGAAGTTATTAAACTTGTTTTAAATAATATTATTTTTTCGAAAAAAAGTGTCGTGAGCCCCTCCCCCCAAAAAAATTATTGTAAAAACACATGTTTTTGCAATTTTGTCACCAGAGCCGTAGGATTGCGCCCCCTAGTCAAGGCCACCACCCCCTGCTCTGGATGTCCTCCTGGCGGCACCGGCCCTTCCTTCCTTCCTTCCTTCCTTCCTTCCTTCCTTCCTTCCTTCCTTCTCTCCCCCCCCCCCACTCACCTTCCTCACAGAACTACCCCCTTTCCTCTCTCTCAGCAACACCAACACAAAAATATGCGCGTGAGGAAAAGTCTCTCACCCCCAAAAGACTTTGTCAGGGGGAGAGGGGGGAGGGGGAAGACAGAAGGGGGGGAATAAAGGTTTGCTGAGGGGTCAAGAGGTGAGGAATTTGAGTCTGGTTCTTCCACTGGTTGGGGAGAAGGATGGGGGAGGCTGTCTCCCATCTGAAAACACAATGGCTCTTTCCTCCTCCTCCTTTGCTGTCCCCTCCTGCCGCTACTGTACCTCAGAGCAGCTTGTTATTGGTCCTGGGGAAGGCAGAGAGGTGGTGGGGAGAGGAAACGGGACACTTTTCTCCCCCCCCCCCTTTCCTTGGGCAAAGCCAGGGGACCCAACAATGCCCAAAGCGAGACCAGGGAAACTTTTGTTCTTAGGAGAGTGAAGCAGCGCCGGCGCACCTGGCGAATGGCACAGGCACATGCTCTCCTGTTGCCACACTGCTCCTGCTCCTGCCTCAGCTTCTTGGCTTCCTTATCAGCTCAAGGCATCCAGACGCCATTGGAGAGAAAGATGGAGGGAGATGGAAATGGAGGAGCCTGCCACCGCTGCAAGAAGCGAGAGCGCTCCACAAAGAGGAGAGCAAACTTGGGCCGCTCATGAGGGCGCCCCTGACAGGGACCTTCCTCACCACCCCCTAGCTATGGCCATGTTTGTCACACACACCCTGGCGGCCCGCACCCACCGCACCCCTCTTCCTATGCCATTGTCCCAGCCTAATCCAAGACTAGGCCAGCCCCAGGTCTATTGTTCTCCTGACATCATCCCCAGCTGGAAGAGAAGGGGGAAACCTGCCTTGCCCCTTAGCCGACCTTCTGGAGGCTTCTTCATCTCATAGTTTCTGTGGCAACCAGTCATCTGTACTCTTTAGTCATACAAAGAGAAACTTAACAGACTTTGACCTACTTAACAAAAAGACTGATTTGACCATTCCAGCAGTCTTTTTTCCGCTACAGAATCCCACCTTGCATATATAAAACTACAGGCTTGGAGGGTATCCCAAAAACAACACCCAGACTAACCCTCGCCCAGTTCTGTAACTATATAATTTGTGAGTTTTTAATTTTCATTTCTAAGAGAAATGGCAACAAATAATATGAAGTAATAATATGAAGTAACTCAGTTTAGGAGGCATTTCCCACTACAGAGGTGAAATCTTTGAACTGGACAGAGAAATCAGAACTGACAGCATTCTGATAAGCCACAAAAAGTTCATGCCACAACAAATTTGCTAGTTGTTAATGCCCTGGAAAACTCTTTTTGCTGGAGCAGACTAATACAGGTACCCGTCTGTACATTTGCTAAGTACTTCCGACCGAGGGTGAAATTTCACAGGGCTAGCTTGAGGCCTGATCATTTAAGTACATCGTGCTTCAAATACCAACCAAAATTCAATCTGTACTGACACACAGCTTTCTAGCAGCAGGAGATTCGTTGGCCTCCATCCCAAAGGCACAGTTTATCTGAGAGGTTATTCCTTGGAAAGAGAAAAGTGAGGGTGCCAGGTGCATCCATCATAACAACCAGTGCCACTAGAAAGCAACAAACATATTTACAGGGCACAAGCATGGAGTTAGAAGGTCTCTACCTAGCCCAACCTCCTGCTCAATGCAGGCTCACCAATGGAGGGTGCAACTAAAGCATCTCCTACTGATGACCCTCCATGATGACTGGCAGAGGTTGATCAGTAAAGAGACTTGGGTCACATCCAGATCACACCATACATTTAAGGCACATGGCTTTCTCCCAAAGAATCCCAAGCACTGTAGTTTGCTAAGGATGCTAACTAAGAGTTCTGTGGAAAGTAAACTACAACTCCCAGGATTCTCTCAGAAGGCCCTCGGAGGTGGACCTGATCAATGGGGGAGGAGATACTCCTCCAAACCTCCACCTTTAGCTTCAGTGGAGTGAGGAAACAGGCTTACCTCAGAAAGTTGCTTGGTCCAGGATATCCTCTCAGAGTCTAGAACAGGGATGGGTAACCCACAGCCCTCCAGATGTTGTTGGATTCCAATTCCCATCAGCCCCAGCCAGGAACCATAAAATCATAGAATTCTAGAGATGGAAGGAACCTTCAGGGTCATCTAGTCCAACCACCTGCAATGCAAGAATCCAACTAAAGCATCCATTACAGATGGCCATCCAACCTCTGCTTAAAACATCCAATGAAGGAGAGTTCACCGCCTTTTGTCGAAGTCCATTCCACTGTTTAACAGCTCTTACTGTCAGAAAGTTCTTCCTGGTGTTTAGTCAGAATCTCATATCTGGTAACTTGTATCCACTGATACTGGATTCCTACGCTCTGGAGCAGGAGAAAACAAGCTTGCTCCATCTTCCATGTGGCAGCCCTTTAGATATTTGAAGATGGCTATCATATCTCTTTCAGCCTCCTCTCTTCGAAGCTAAACATACCCCAAATCCCTTAACCATTCCTCATTAGGCTTGGTTTTCAAACCTCCTCTGCACACATTCCAGTTGTCATTAAAGGTAAAGGTAAAGGGACGCCTGACCATTAGGTCCAGTCGTGACCGACTCTGGGGTTGCGGCACTCATCTCGCTTTATTGGCCGAGGGAACCGGCGTGCAGCTTCCGGGTCATGTGGCCAGCATGACTAAGCCACTTCTGACAAACCAGAGCAGCGCACGGAAACACCGTTTACCTTCCCACCAGAGTGGTACCTATTTATCTACTGCTAGGTTGGCAGGAGCAGGGACCGAGCAATGGGAGCTCACCCCGTTGCGGGGATTGGAACCGCCAACCTTCTGATCAGCAAGTCCTAGGCTCTGTGGTTTAGACCACATTGCCACCCACGTCCCTTTTCCAGTTGTCATTACCCAGGGCTATTTTTTCATCCGGAACTCGCAGAAAATCAGGTCTGGCACCTCTTATGTGGGCACCATTGCCATTGCAAGAGAAAAAGGGAGGCATTCATGGTGAGTTCTGGCACCTTTTTCTAGAAAAATAGCACTGTTGGTATCCTTTTTAAATTGTAGTGCCCAGACCTGGACACAGTATTCCATGTGTGGTCTGAGCAAGGCAGAATATGATGGCAGGAACTGTAGTCCAGCAACAACAGAAGGGCCACAGTTTTTCCAGCTGTTCTCTAGAGTGACTCCTCACAACCAGGTATCCCATTGTTCTGGGAGAGTTATGAGAATATAAGGACAACCCTACTGGACAAGCCCAAAGTTCTATTGACTCTACTTGTTCTGTTATTATTGTTTCTGGGGTTTAAACATTAGGAACATGAGAAGAACCCTGCCCTATAAGGCCAAAGGCCCATGCAGTCCGGCCAACCAGATGCCTATGGGAAGCCCAGAAGCAGGACGTAAGTACAACACAGACCTCCACTCTTGTGATTCTCAGCAAGTGGTATACAAAGGTATGCCATCTTCAATGGTGGGCATAAACTGGGCAGGCTTCCAGTGAGGAACAGTCAGCCTTGGTACTGGGTGTTATTGCTGGCCAGACCTAGCTCTCACAGAGGCCTGCCTCCTGCCAGTGGGAACTTGCGGCTCCTGATTTCTGATTCTCCCCCTCGCTAACTCCCTTAAGGCCGAATAAGGTGTGGCAGTAAACACATCGTTAGCAATCAAGTTGGGTTTTTAAAAATAACAGCAACAGGTGTGGGGCTGGGTGTGTGTGTCTTTTTATGAAGACCATAGAGTGTGGGTGGGTAGGTCCTTCCCCCACCCTTCCCCTGCCATGGTCCTGATGAAAATCCAACACACACACCCCAGCACAGCCACAGTTAGCCTTGAACAGGAAAGCTCTTATTAAAGCCTTGGATGTCTAGCAGCAGTCAGGGCTAATTGCAGCTGTGGGAAGGGAGATTTTCGTTAGAACCACAGCAAGAGAGGAAAGCACGCTTCCTCTGCACCTGCTACAGTCCCCATGAAAAGCACCACACACTTACTATTAATTTTTTTTAAAAAAAAGAAAAAGGAATTTAAACTGACCCAATGGTTCAAGATGCATTTAGGAAAGCACTGTTTGGCCCTTAGAAGCTACACAGCAGCCAGCATCACAGTTGCAGTTTTGCATAGGACAAAAATTGAAGTATGCATTATCCCACCAGCAGCCTGATATGGAATAATGGCAGGAACTCTGCATACCCTATGCTCCCTAGTCTAGTATCTGCATAAGTAAATTTTTCCTAAAATTCAAACTTAGTTGAGGTCGTCGTTATGAATGGACAGGAAGGTTGTAGAATATATCTTTTACAAAGCAGTGAAGTACAGGCCCTTAAAGCAATGCTAGAGAAGCAACTCGTGGAATTCCTAGCAGAGTGGAATTCCTGCCCAGCCTTTGAGATCCCACCCTCTTTTGTCTGCTGCTCTCCTGTTCTACCTTGTCAGACTAGCAGAGGCAGCCTGCAGAGAAATCAACTCCCTTGCATAGGGCTGTGGTTATGGCTCCACCCTAATGGGGAAATGGAAGTTGCATGAGTAGTTGAGTAAAGAGGACATAGTGTGTTGATTCCATCTGATCAGAGTCAAGAGGGAAGGAGTTGAGAAACAGGCCATCTCTGTCTCAGGTTGTTTAAATAGTAGCTGCTGCCACACAGTCAGCAGGCCCACTGGCTGGCAAGTCATAAGGGTGTAAGAAGAGCCCTGCTGGCACACATCAGGGGCCACTAATGGCATGTGGCATAATAACACATAATGTGTTGCTTGCTGCAATACCTTTACGGTATGCTGCATGGGTAGCTGTTGTTGCTGCTACTGCCTGTCCCAGGCACTTACACACCAGTGCAAAGTCCAGGTAACCCTCCCAATAGTCCCTTTTAAATACCAGGACACAAGGGACCAACCATTCAGAGTTTAGAGAAGATGTACTTGACTGGCTGGATGCCGAGGAGTGGTGGGAGGCATCAGCTGGGGAACCCCCAGGGGAACTCCAGCAGAAGAAGGCTCAGTGCCAGGGGATTGGTGGTGGGATGATAATGCGTGGTCAGAGGGAGAAGAGGGATCTGGGAACTGGGAGGAGGAAGTGTTGGAAGCTGAAGAGGCAACAGGGTTTAGTGAGCAGGAAGAGGCTGGGCCAGAGAGCAGTGCAGAATCAGAGACAGAAGCGGAACCTGGAGAGAAGTGGGAGCCATGGGGCTGAATAAGCCAGGGAGTTTCCCCCTCCAGCTCCCCTTCTTCCTGGTCTCCCAGAGCATACAGAGAAATGAAGACAGCAGAGCAACAAGAGGCAAGACAACAAAGTCTTAGGCTGCTGGGGAAGGAACTGGTGAGCTGTGGGAAGGCAGGGATCTTCAGTCCTTGCAACTGTGAGGAAGTGTTGCTGTGACCACTAGGCATGAGCTGTTTTAGCTTCCTTCAACAAAAAGTTAACTTCACTGACATCAAGTGATTTATTGCTTTATTGCCTGACTCCAACTCCTGACAGAAGATGTCTGTGACCTATCCTTTACCTGCAGCAGGATGAGATGGTGCAATCACGAGATGGTAGCGTAGACCATACTACTTTAGAACTTCTTTGACTACTCCCCCCAGACCTCCCTAGAAGGGAAAAATCAGAGGCAGCTGTCATGGAGGAAGGGGCACCACTATGCCCCTGGCCTCCTTTCAGCGGCATCGCTGTGCTTACTAGGAGGGAGAGGGGTGAAGCAGTGGGGAGGTTGACATGGTGCGAGTGCACTTGTGGAGCCAATCCAATGTGTTTGCACCATGCCAACGTCCCCACAACACACAAACTTCCCAGTAAGCAACAGCATTAAATGTGCATTAAATGTATGATGTGTATATTTCCAGATGCTAGTGGTATCTCCGTGCTACACATGCTTGCTTTCTGGTGACATAGATGTTGGTTCACCAGCCCAGCTTACTCTTCAGTTCGGTATGGGCATGGCTTAGCCACCATTAATATGTGTGTAACCAGAAACCACAAAGATAACAAGTGGGAATTTGAGACGCCGGTGGCATTTCCAAGCCATTGACAGCTTGGCTGATTATTTAAAGTCGTCAAATGCCACCACTGCTCACTTGCACGAAAGACTTCTAAGAAGAAAAGGGCTCTCATTCCAGAAAGGCATTCAAAAGAGTTAAGAGGCTTTTAAGTCCTGTTGAGCTGTGTCCAGTGCACTGCATGCTGTATATTCTGACTCACCCGTCTTTCTCCGTTCTCCCCCTCACCAGTGCTTGATATGAATGACGAATCTCAGCTCTGCTGTCTTCCATTTTGGGTTGAGGCATCTGAGCCATGGTAAAAACCAATACTTTGTCACATTAACACCTGGTGCCAACAGCCTATCAGCATGCCGGTTATAAATAGAGATCCTCTCGAGAGGCATAGTCTTACCTGGAACGGCCATTTGGGAGTATTAAAAGCCATGATTCGTGCTTGTCTATTACTTGGCACTTCTTATCCATTTTCTTTTCCCCTCTGGAGGAGGAGAAGGAGGCAGGAAGTATTTCTTTCAGTACTGCATAATGTGCTTTGTAGGCAAGTTTAAGGGAGCGTTAATAAGATAATGCACTCTTTGGATCCAGGTGAATCTGTTCAGTACAAACATGATCTTCTGGTGCTCTTCTTGTGATCACTAAAATTTGCATCAGACTAGGACACCCCACTTCTCATATGCTAATATATGAATGTTATGTCCTAGATTAAAAAAAAAAACTGGGGCACTCTTGATGATCATTACTACATTCCTTAAAATCTTTAAGGAATATCAAAAGTCTTCACCCAGAGACTGAAAAATCTTGATACATTCAAAATAAATCACTCTGATCTAGAAAGTTATTCATGCATTATTACCAGATTTGGGCTGCAAATATATTTCTTCAATTAAAACTGTTCCACTACTAACAATAGACACACCTTACCAGTGCTCATAGTATCTCTTGTTTGCAGAAAATTTACTTCTCTCATTGTTTGGATTCCTTTTGTTTTTGTTGTTTAGTCGTTTAGTCGTGTCCAACTCTTCATGACCCCATGGACCAGAGCACACCAGGCACTCCTGTCCTCCACTGCCTCCCGCAGTTTGGTCAAACTCACATTCATAGCTTCAAGAACACTGTCCAACCATCTCGTCCTCTGTCATCCCCTTCTCCTTGTGCCCGCAATCTTTCCCAAGATCAGGGTCTTTTCCAGGGAGTCTTCTGTTCTCATGAGGTGGCCAAAATATTGGAGCCTCAGTTTCAGGATCTATCCTTCCAGTGAGCACTCATTGTATTATTTTGGCATTATTTTAAAATGATCGTCTGTGACCACATAGTCTAGAAGTAAAATTACTTTAGGACAAAAGTAGGGACAAAAGGCCATTTAATGTAAAAGGCCATTTGAGTGCCCCTTTGGGTGCTCAAATCTCAGTAGCACCCCATGCAATGCTAAAATCTGCCTCCCACCCTTGGTTCTACATTGTTTTTGTACCACCCTGCAGAGGGCACCCAGGGTTGTGCTACCCTAAAACTGCCACTGCCAGCCCACTCCTGCTTGTAATTACTCTTTGTCCTTGAGCAGCAGTGGAGAGCTTTTTCCAGCCCAAGAGCCACATCCCCTTCTGAACAAGCTTAGAAGGACCATATGCCAGTGGTAGGTGGGGATAGAGACAAAAGTGAGTGGAGCAATGAGTGTTAATGTTACATTTTTTTACAGCAGGATAGTTTCTACTCACATTCATGCACCCTTCTCTATCTAGGCAAGCAGGAGACATTGTCAGAGTTCAAGGATGCACTGCAGCCAGACAAAAACCACCCAATGAGCTGTAAAGAAGGCCAGTATGGGGTGTGGTTGGAAAGGGAATGTGGTCTATAGAGGGTCCCAAGGGCTAGATCATGTTTGGAGGGATGCATCCAGACCCCACAGAACTGAAGTTCTCCACCTCTGTCCTTGACAAAGGTGTTTTAATGCCCCCCCCCCCAGGGAGATGGTGACTTGTTACTGGATCACCCATTTTGGAGCCAAATCTAGCAGTCACATTCTTTATGTCAATCAAAAGCCCATTCCCACTCTCTGCAATTTGATGGCTTGAATTGTCAGTGATGAATAGAAGATTTAGGTCCTATCCCAGAGGTATTCCCAAGTACAGGATGATGTCGTCCAGCAACTCCCATCAGCTCCAGCCAGCATGGCTTAGACAAATTCATGAAAGATAAGTCCATCAATGGCTACAGCCACAATGGTTGTGCTCTTCCTCCATGTTCAGAGGCAGTCACCGCAGGAGAGAGTGCAATTGTGCTCAGGTCCCACTTACAGGTTTACCATGGGCATTTGGTTGGACACAGTGGGAAGAGAATGCTGGACTAGACAAGCCATTGGTCTGATCCAGCAGGCTCTTATGTTCTTAATGTTCAGGGGTGATGGAAATTGTAGTCTAGCAAAGACTAAATGGCTATCCCTTCTCTAGACTGCTGAGGTAGGAACTGAGAAACCAAGCTTAAAATTCCCAATGGACCCTGCAGCTTATTGGTTTGATACTGTCCTGGTTTGCACATAATGCTAAAGCAAGTGTGGGTCGTCCCACAGATGAACAAACCAACCATGGCTTGTTGCTCCAATACTTGGCTTGATTTCCAGCTGCTCTTGCCTCACACGTCTGGGGTGGGCTGGTCAAAGAAGCCATGGTCAAGGAAGAGTGCTAGGTTCACACGTAACACATAAAACAAACCAAGGTTCATAAATCAAACATGTTTTTATTTTACGCCTCGATGGCCATAAACAAACCGTAGTTAAGCTGCCGGGCAGGGCTTACACATTATGCTAAACCATAGTTTAATAAACAACTACTTAATAAAACACGGTTTGGCATTATGTGCAAGCCAGGCCAATGAGTTAGGCTGCAATCCTAACCCCACTTACCTGGGAGTAAAAAGGTAAAGGTAAAGGGACCCCTGACCATTAGGTCCAGTCGTGACCGACTCTGGGGTTGTGGCGCTCATCTCGCTTTACTGGCCGAGGGAGCCGGCGTAGAGCTTCTGGGTCATGTGGCCAGCATGACTAAGCCGCTTCTGGTGAACCAGAGCAATGCACGGAAACACCGTTTACCTTCCCACTGGAGCAGTACCTATCTATCTACTTGCACTTTGACATGCTTTCGAACTGCTAGGTTGGCAGGAGCAGAGACCGATCAACAGGAGCTCTCCCCGCTGCAGGGATTCGAACCGCTGACCTTCTGATCGGCAAGTCCTAGGCTCTGTGGTTTAACCCACAGCGCCACCCGCCTCATACCTGGGAGTAAGCTCCACTAAATTGAATAGGACTTACTTCTAAGTAGATATAGCCTTACAGGGTTGCTGGGAGGATAAAATGGGGGTTAAGCCATGGGTGCCATCCTGAGCTCTTTGGAAGAAGAGTTGCAGTGAAAATGTAATTGAAATACCATCTTGCTGAATGAAGGGCTTTGTTAGTTTAATCACTGGTGTAGGTGAGCTGAGCATGAAGTGATGCTTTACTTTCTCGCCCTTGTCCTTGCCCCCCCCCCCCGCCCAATCCAGTGTGATCCAGTCCTCTTCCTTTGGTTATTTATTGTCACATAGGTGATAACAGCTGCTCAAGGGCCCCACGTGGCCGACATGCTCGCTTTCTGCCAACAGGTCAGCCAGTCCATCAACCCTCCTTTTTTTTATTTTTACGGCATCTATTCATAGCAGATCTCTCGACCCACTTCAGAAGAGTTATAATTAGACTGCATTAAACCCCATTCAGATAAACAAAACACAGATGGCACACAAGCAAGGGAGCCACAGAGACTCATTCTTATGGGCAAATAAGGCAGGGTGGCTTGGCTGCAGAGGCTCCTGTCCAAAGCCCAGCTTGCCTGGTTTGATATAGGGAAACTGAAGCCTCTACCCTCCTCCTCCTCCCAGGTACAGCTTAGCCCAATTTGGTCTGTTCATCGAAGGGAAGTGTTTGTTTTCATTATATTTGCAGCGAGCCAAGTGGCTATGGCAACATTAAACAGATCAGGTTTCAGTTCCTTGTCGGAGGGACTATTTAAAACCCGCCTGGCCCCTTCGTGGTCACTGCTGCTCAGTCATTCATGTGCATGCCTAAGGGCTCAGAGAGCTAATAACAATATTATTGCTGTTGTTGTTGTTACCTGCCTTGGTGCTCTTTCAAAAGAAATGCAGGAAATGATGCTGCTGATGAACTGGGAGGTGAATAACATCTTCATTTCCCCAGCACCTCCTGCATCTGCCTCCATGACAAGGGCTTAGAGAGGTGGAGGCGGCGGCAGCAGCCACCCAGCAAGGAAGTTCTCCTGGCCTGTGTGGGTCAACCATCTAGCATTCTAGCGACTTCCAAAGGCCAGGAGACTCAGCTGCAGAATAACACTTGTCAAAACATCAGAGAATGGTTGGGGTGGGCATATGGGACCTTACATACACCTCTACTCTGCTTCCATGACTTTTGTATCGTTGTGTGGTTTATTGTGTTTTAAACATATTGTAAGGCACCTCGAGAACTTTGGTTAGGTGGTACTAGTATGGGGTAATGTCAGGGCCGTCTTAAGCATATCTGGTGCCATGGTGCAAAGATCCCTCTGACAGCGCCCCCCCCCCCCCCCCCGTTTCCCAGAGTTGCCGACCTTTTTTAGGGAGGACAGCACTGCCAGCAACATGCCCAGCTTTGTGGGGCTGGAGGAGGCGGGCAGCAGCTGGAGGGCAGCTCCTCCGGTGGGGAAGAGGTGGAGGCTGGATGCAGTGGCTCCCAGCTCAGCTGGCTGCTTCGTGCAGAGGTGGCCACGGCAGGTGGAGGCTACGGGTGTGGCGCTGCTTTGGCGCAGCATGGCGGAAGCGGGTGAGGGCGGCGAGCTGATGCCGGGAGGCACTGTGTCCAGCCTCTGCCTCTTCCCTGGCGCCCTCCAGAACTTGGCGCCCTGGCGCCTTGCGCCACTAGCCTCTATGGGTAAGATGCCCCCAGGTAATGTGTTGGAATAGGACTAATCCCCACCAAGCCATGAGTCTCAGTGGGAGATGCTAGGTCAGTGACTACATCTCAGCCTAGCCTACCTCACAGGTTTGTTGTGAAGATAAAATTGGGGAGAGGTGGAGCATGGAGGAAAAGGTGGTGCATAAATGTAACAAACAAATAAAATACTCCTAAATAAGATGGGAGAAGAGCTCGTCTTTCTTTCAAAAGAAAATGAAGGCAGCACACACACACACAGCAATTCACAAAACCCAAAGAGCAGTGAAATTATTTGGAAGTACAAAAACAAACTGACAGCCCAGAGTTTCAAAAGGCAGGCTTTAAAACATGGGGTCAGAAACAATCAGTCAGTTAGGTTTTTATTTGCTCCAATGTGTTAATTGATCAGTTAGGGATGATAGCTTAATAGATGAATTAATCACCCAACAATTAAACAAAAGAGCACCCAGAAGAACAGAATGGCAACAAGGCTGACAATAGGGGCAGCCATGCGTCCTACTTTACAAAGAGTGGTCCTCTATTTGAATAGCTGTCAAGTCCAGTTGAAAGATGAAGAATCATAAAAATGGAGAGCAGGAAAAGCCTTGAAGCTGCCCATCAAGAGTGAACACCAAGAGATACAAGAATCTTGCTTCCCAGGTCACCTGGTCACAGCCTTCCCCACTCTGGTGAGGTGTATTGTATTTCCATTTAAAGTGTAGCAAGTATCTATAGATATAAATTTAGCATGGACAGATGTTTGGTGATGAAAAATCCTTTCCCCTGCATGATCCATTTCCTTTTTGGGGGTGGGGAGATGTGTAAGTGGTCACCATGATCACAAGTCCATATGCCAGATCCCCAAATTCCAGCTGTTCTCTATATGGCAAAAGCAGAAGAATGAAGAAGCCAGATAGGCCTCGCTAAGGATGGCATTCGACGTCTCACGTTGCCATAGCTGAAGGAAAAGGCTCTTGCCTCTTATATCCACCTGCTGAACTTCAGGCTGTAGGAGAACATGAAGCAGGAGCTCTGAAGCAGATCTAATTGAGTCGGGCAGGTGCAGGCAGGAGGAGATATTCCTCAAGGAACACTCATCTCAGAGCATTCAGGTCTTTCAGTTGAGCCCAGTAACAAAGAGGCAACCAATATACCAGTAGTTGTATCTCACTCCAAAATAGTGACAGTCGGAGGTTCACACAATAAAATGGTGCAACTTTAGGGTTCACATTTCCAGACACAATCCCAAATATGGATGGTTCCCACTCCATTAGAAGAGTTAAAAAAGAAATGCTTCTTTTCTTGGTCAGATGAAAGCACAGGATACTTTGTGAACCAACTGCAAATGGTGTAGCAGAGTTTCTGGCAAGCCTATACCTAAAGACTTTACAGTAACTCTATCTGGATGTATGAGAGAGGACGATCTCCTCAGAAGATTTCATGTGAGCATTTAATCTATCTCATATTTTGCAGGTGATAAAATTTGTTTTTATTAGTCAATATATTCCCCACCCCACCCCATCACATTGGTCCAGAGCAACTTACAAATCCAAAATAGTCTGGAGATGATGGCTCATAAGTGCAAAAATAAAGATAGCAGTCAACAGCAAATGTGTGAAGAAAACCTAGCGGGTGAATTTGGATGCAGGTTTTATTTGGTGTCAAGAATGAAAATGTTGCACTGGCTCAGCTTCCTGGAAAAGAGATCCAGCGTCAGATCTTGGTATTGAAGTCAACAAATTTAATTTCAGTTGCTGAAATCTATAGGATTCCAGGGGTTAAAAGGGGGATATTGGAGAACCTGCAATATCTGGTATTTTGATTTAAGCTTCTTGAAGGTGTTTACCCCATTTGGGGACCTGGCTTTTTTCTGGCCCATGTAGGACCAGTCTGGAAAGTTAGCTTTGGTGAAGACTTGACGCTTTCATCCCCAAAAAAGGTTTTGATTGGAGTTTCCATTGAAATGAGGCTGTATTTTAATGTTTAAATGTTGTATTTTAATCTTGTTTTTAAGTTGCATTTCAATCAATTTGTTTTTGTATCGGGTGTTAGCTGCCCTGAGCCCGGTCTTGGCTAGGGAGGGCGGGGTATAAATAAAAAATTATTATTATTATTACTGATAGATCAACTGTTGCAATTATTTCCTTGCGTGTTGTTGGAAAGGGCATCCCAACTCCTTTATCTGGACTTTCCAGTGCTTCTTTTCTCTCGGAAGTTTATTAAGTTCATCATTCAACTCATAAATCCTGCATTCACCTAAGCAATGGCTTCCTTGTGGAGCTTCTCCAGACAACTTGTTTATTGAGCATTTATCTTGATTTGTTTGCACTAAACTTATGGGCGCCTCCAGACTTATGGTTATGTCAGTGAGACAGTAATAGTGCATTTGTGACTTGGGTCTCCACAATATCATTCTGCTTTATTAGTTGTACTGCAGTGCATCCTCAGTGTTACCGCATTGCTGGTATCTGAAGGGATGCTATTGCACTATACTGCAACCAAAGCAGGTAAAAACAACAACCCCGACACGGAACATTTGTGGTATGAAAAGTTACATGATTTTAGTAGGAAGTTACAGGAGAATACAGTATGTTCGCCCCAAAACCTCTGCAGGTACAAAGAGTACTGAAACCAGAATTCTCCCTGATTGGTTTGTGGGGTGTTCAAATGTCTTCCTGCTAATCATACCACACTTTCTAATGTATTTCCCTGCAAAAAGTCATTTTAAAAAGTGATTTTGTGTGTGTGTGTGTGTGTGTGTGACAGAGAACTTTGATCCACTTTAACTGTACAAACCTAAATTTTCAGTACGTGCTTGTATCTCTCTCAAAATACTGACAGTAATGAGCAAGTTGATCCCATCCACTGTACAATAACTTTATCCCACCTTCCCTTCAGTTAGTTCTCTCACCTACTCATTTTTACCCTCATAACAACCCTGTGAGGCAGCTTAGGCTGAGAGATGGGATTGGTCCATGGCAACTCAGTGATCTCCAAAGTTAAGTGGGGGTTTTGACCCAGCTGTTTGTGGAATAGACTCTAAAGACTACCCTACCCTGGCTCTCAGTGTAGTTCAGAACATACCAATATAGGTTATCTCTCTGCCTAAACTGTTTCCCAGATGGCTTCCTTGCAGATGTTGCTAGTCTTATAAAACATCAAATCAACTTTAATTTGGCTCTGATCCCTCAAAAACAAATATGAACAAGCTCCAAGTTTCACTACCCCATGATTCCTTCTCATGAAACTCAAGGCACCCAAATGTCTTCCCTTCTGCACAGATCATTCACAAACCACAAGACTGATTCTGAATGAGCAAGAAGTGGTTCCAAATCACGACTTGCCAAATCTTTCCAAATGTCACTAAGCAATATATATGAACAGGATGCAGTGCCATGCTAAATTAAACACAACCCTCTTTAGACTTCAGGGTCCTCCATGCTAAGGAAAGGTTACAGATCTCTTTATACTTGTACGTGTCTAGCAGACAAGTGTATGGTTCCAAACAACAACCTAAACTTAGCTTATTTGTGAGAGGGGCAGGAAGGAAGATCTGAACCTGGCATTCCTCATCAATTAAGACAAAAACACTCCCCCAAAGAGGTAGAAAAAGTGTTGCTTACTGAATGGCCATACTTTGTGTGGAGGGCAAGCTGATGTAGCGTCCTTTCCCCCATGCAATCCCAGGAATGGTTTGGATACAAATCAAGAGAAGAGAGAACATAATAACATAAGAAGAGCCTGCTGGATTAGGCCAGGGTTGGCATGCGACATTTTTGCTGCCTGAAGCAAAGGACATGGCAGTGTTTCCTCTCCACCCAATTCCTTGCCGGGAATTGACTGGATTGGCAGTTGAATCTTATTTCAGCACTGGCAACGGGATAGCATCTTCCACTGCACCTGAAGCAGCCCAGTAGTTTGGGGCAGGGGTGAGCAAACTGTCCCTCAGACCTTGTGGGGGGCCGGACTATATTTTGGGGGAGAAAAAAAGAACAAATTCCTATGCCCCACAAATAACCCAGAGATGCATTTTAAATAAAAGGACACATTCTACTCATGTAAAAATGCGCTGATTCCCAGGCCGTCCACGGGCCAGATTTAGAAGGCGATTGGGCCAGATCTTGCCCCTGGGCCTTAGTTTGCCTACCCATGGTTTAGGGGGTATATGACAGGCAGTGTGGCACATACAGCTCAGATAGCCAATGATGGGGTATGGTCAGGGGCTCAGGAGGGAGCTGCCACTCCCTGCCCCATATCTGCTACTTGGGTCAGTTGCCTCATTTTTCCTGATGGTATGACCGGTCCTTCCATGACTGACAAGGGCTGTTGAAAATTTTGTTTAGTGACACCTGCACAGACCAATCTAATCTACACTTCCCAGACGAGGATAACAGATTAAAACCAGATACACAACTCCACGCTAACCTTTAGTCCTTTATTCAAGGTGTAGTTAAGGTATCCCACATTACTATGAAAGAGCTCAAAGGCATGCAAGGGCTGTTGAGAGCCAGTGCAGCTAGATCAGAGTATTGTATGATGAGGCCTAGTTTCAAATCACTGCTGAGCCACAAAGTTTCTTGGGTGAACTTGTACCACCTATCTTCTCCCAGCCTAATCTACCTCTTAAGGTTCTTTCAGAGGATAAATGAGGAGGTGAGCGAGGAATACAGGCACTTTAGCTCCTTGGGAGAAAGAATGGGATCAAAGTGTTATAAATACCATTTGAAAAGAGTAACCCATTCCCAGCACCAAAAGGTAAAGGTACCCCTGCCCGTACGGGCCAGTCTTGACGGACTCTAGGGTTGTGCGCTCATCTCACTCTAGAGGCCGGGAGCCAGCGCTGTCCGCAGACACTTCCGGGTCACATGGCCAGCGTGACAAGCTGCATCTGGCGAGCCAGCACAGCACACGGAACGCCGTTTACCTTCCCGCTGGTAAGTGGTTCCTATTTATCTACTTGCACCCGGGGGTGCTTTCGAACTGCTAGGTTGGCAGGCACTGGGACTGAGCGACGGGAGCGCACCCCGCCGCGGGGATTCGAACCGCCGACCTTTCGATCGGCAAGTCCTAGGCGCTGAGGCTTTTACCCAAAGCACCACCCGCGTCCCCATTTCCCAGCACTAGCCACTATCAATAAGTGAGGGCACCATTACATCACTCAGCTGAATGGTAGTGATCCCACGACTATATTCTGGAAGATGTGACTTTTTAGAAGGGAGGATTCTTAATAGCCAATTGACTTTCCAATGTGGCTTTAAGCCTAAAGCACAGCACAGATTCATATGCTGAGGTTTATGCCCTGCTATAGAATATGTTCATCATATTGGCCATTTGTTCTGAACTGTATGATGCTGTGATGTTTTCATTATTATTATTTTTTGTTCACCACCGTGACATTTTAAAAATGAGTTACCCATATGTAAATACTCAGATAAGTGAATAAATAAAATTAACCACCCACTTGGCTGTTGTTTCCATCTTTACTATCACTTGCTTTAGTGGAGGGAGTGCGCAATTCTGCACATGCATTTCTTGAACGGGGAAGTCTGCATCTCAATGCCAGGGAGGGGATAACACCATCTCTGGTGTGAGGCACATCTGTTCTCACCTTCACTGAGAACAGCAGCAGCAGGAGTTTCAGTATAGCAGTTGAGATCCCCCCTACCCAAAACGTTTGTATTTATAGTAAATGCAAATCCATGGGACTTTCATGTGGTTTTTCTCTAGAAAATTGTTGTGAATCTTGTCTCCCATGCAGGCAACCCCCCCAAACAAGACAAAAATGACGGGGGTGGAGTACATTATACAGAAAAGCCATTGCCAAAATTGGTGTGGTTAAAAAGATTGGGGGGCAGATTAGCCTCCCAGGCAGGGTGTTTAATCACTTTTGCCCTAAATAGTTTGGGATGAATATATCTGTATAACCATTTGCTCTTGTATGAACCTGCTGGGCCCAGTTTGCATGCACACCACAAAGGTCAGTTAGAGTGGTGAGTATAAGAAATTGGGTCTTTTCACAGGAACATAAGAATACAGGAAGCTGCCTTATACTGAGTATAAGCTCACAAAAGGAAGGATAAGAGCATAAGAATATAAGATGGGTCATCTAGCCCAGTACAGTGGTACCTCGGGTTAAGAACTTAATTCGTTCTGGAGATCCATTCTTAACCTGAAACTGTTCTTAACCTGAGGTGCCACTTTAGCTAATGGGGCCTCCCACTGCTGCTGCCGCGCAATTTCTGTTCTCATCCTGAAGCAAAGTTCTTAAGCCAAGGTACTATTTCTGGATTAGCAGAGTCTGTAACCTGAAGCGTCTGTAACCTGAGGTACCACTGTACTGTCTACACTGGCCAGCAGTAGTTCTCCGTGGCTTTTAAAGTAGGGGACATTCCCAGTGCTACTTGGAGGTCCCAGGGATGGCATGCAAGGCGAATGCTCTGCCACTGAGCTACAGCCCTTCCTCCATACATAGCAGAAAATTCCTGTTTTGTCCTGAGACCATGGAAGTCTTAGAACTTAGTCTCTTGCGGCTTATAAAAACCAGGTTGCATTTACCTTCTCAGGAGTCACCTATTCAAACATAGCAAAACACTCCCTAGTTCTTCCATGCAGTGTTCTGCCAGCCCAGCTAGTATATAGCATCATGTGGACGAGCCCAAGATGCTGGCTAGGATCAAGATCTATTGCATGAACTACAAGCCCCATGAACCGCCAGATCACATTTGGTTAATTACAAATTACAAAATGCAGTTATGGTATGGTTTGGGTCACCATCCATCAGTATCATTTTTTGTTTTTAAATGTCTTGTTAAATTATCCAGTTGTTTTTTCTTTTCTTTTCTTTTTGCAAGAGCCCTGTTTGGTCTTTGGTTAGGTAACTGTGCCTCCTGTTTCCTTGGGAATTAATCTTCCACGAAAGAACAGCTCATCTCTTACACTGTGAAGAAAATTTGAAAGCAACCGAATGCAGGAGACTGATTTAGAAGCAGCAGAGCAAAAGTCCATTAGCAAGCCAATTAAGGTCACTGAACTTTCACTTGAGACCTCCTGGAATTGCTGGCATATTTCTCTCTCAACCCCCCCCCCCCACCCACTGCCCCATCAACTCTCAGCAGTCCTAAGCACACATGCCCACAGGAAAGGTTTTGGCCCCTCGGGCGAGAGAGAGGCAAAATTAGTGGCATTTGTACAAGGAACTATTTTTTTATAGTAGCTTTTTTTCAGGTGAGGATAGGTGAAATGTTATTGCCTGGCCTATCTAGAAGGTTGGAGAAAGTGGTTTTTGTTTTTTAATCCAACAGGTTACTGGGGATAGAAACCCCTGCTGGCATGTGAGTCAGTATTTGTCCAGATTTATCCAGGTTTCACGGTGTAGCTATGTGAGTGGGCTGTTGATTGAGAATGTAAGATTAAAGTATGGGAGTGGTTTGATGGTGTGTTAGAATAGTAAGTTTGAGTATAATGGTTTAGAGAGTTTACATGTTTACATGATGTGAGTGTGTACTTGAGCAGAACTGTATGGAATGCATTTTTAACCATAATTAGATCAAACTGCTTTTATTGCTGTAAAAGGGATTGAGAATTTAATTGGATTCACTTGTCTAATTGTTATGAATGATTGGGCATATGATGCTTGGGTTTTATTTTATCCAGTTATTTAAAAATGTGGAATTTGTAGATTTTCACTTGTAATAATGTTTAGATAATATTATGTCTAGTTGCTTATTGTATTTTTCAATGTGAAGTTTTCTATGTATTTTTGTAGCATTATGTGCATTTTTATTTTGATGCTAAAGAAGATAAGTTATTTAGTGGTTAATTGTGCTATACAGAATATGGAGGTTTTCTGGGCTTTTTTGCATCTGTTTATTTTATTTACTATGTCTTAACCTGTGCTATAAACCACTTAGAGATTGGTTTAAATAAAAGTGGTATATAAATTGTCCAAGTTATAAAGAATAATAAAACAAAGAAAAACCAAGGATTCCCTTTTCATAATTAGTAGCTGAAGCCTTGGTGCTGTGATTTCATTATCCTATTATCCCACCTCCTTTCTACAGAAGTAATTAAAATAGGTGTAAGGAGTCTTTGGGCCTCCAGATGTAATTCCCACCATCTCTGACTGTGAATGATGAGTCCAACATCGGGGAAGGGATTCCCCATCCCTGAATTAAAGTAAGAATCTTCTAGACTAGAAGAAGATGGAGCTGCCAGCCACTCAAGGCTGGACAGTAAAGGACCTGCATCCTGTACAGGAATGAAAACATGGCCAATATGGTGAATTCTGTATCTCAGACCTGCTTCTCAGTCCCCTGCTCCCTAGTACACAAGCAATTGTTGTTCATAGAGCTGAATCACCCATTCATACAGCCAGTTTCAACCTCATGAATGATCAGGGCAGACAGGTACAAACTACATGTGAAAGGTCTGTCGGACCCATGCCTGGAGCTTGAACTGAGGCTCACAAGAGCCCTCTGAGGAAAGAAAGCTTTAGTATTTGTTTGCTGGTGCTGCAATCCCACTTGTTTTGTCTGATCAGGCCAAGCACATAGGTAAATATGCTTTCACTGTTAGCTAGAGAAGGCACCTTACTGTTCTCTAGCTAGAGAAGTTAGAGAATTCAGATGAAAACAGAAAGAAGCAGTGGAAATTGTTCACTAATTCATCTAAGGTGCAAAACAGAAACCAGTTCAACTAATGCCTGACATTGGTATTGGCTGTTGTTGCTTTCAGTTCACAAATGATAATGTAACTGATTATGTTTCCGCTTTCCCCTTGCATTGTTTCTTTTGCACAGAAATGCATAGGATGGAATAACTTAACGGCAACGTAATTTACGTAGATAATTAGGTAACTTAAGTAATTTCACCACAACAGACAGAGAGGCAAATAACATAGTTTTTGGCAGAAGACAAACTGCAGCATAACGGAAGCAGTGATGTGTGGGGTGAATGCAGGGCAGACTGGAAACAGATCCTTTCTTACATCCCTTTCTCTAGCACAGATATGAGAGTAATAGTGCATTAATGGTACAGTTCCTTAGTGGCTACAGCCAAGGAAATGTAGGCCTAGTGCACTATTCCTTTCTGTGAGAGAGAGTAAATGATTCAGTAAGCAAGTGCAAGCTACAGCACTGGGAGGGCTGGAACACGTTTAGCTATGGGACCTGTAGTAGCTATCAGTTCTGACTGCTACTGCTGCTGCTGCTACTGTCACTCGGAGGCTTCTGAAGATGTGATGGCTAGTGGCCAACCCTGTGTGCTGCTTTGCGAAAAAGACGTAACCTGTGTGATGAGTGATACTTCCAAAAAGTAGGTATCCCTGAAACAGAAACTTGAAATACCTGCGGATACCTGTGGAACCTTAAACATCTGGCGCTGTGCTCCCAGAGAGCTGTACAATATGATTCAGTCACCCTGCCAGAGAACTCTGCCTTGTGACTTTTCTAAGCCCTTTTGTGGCTTTTGGGTATTTCACACTCGTAAGTGTTTCTCTTACAGAAAATTCTTATTTCTGCTTACTGATTTCTGCTTCTTGCATACACACCATACATTGAAAGTAGCCCCTAAAGTGTCATGGGAACTGCAGTTAGTTAAAGCTGCTGGGAACCTTAGCTCTGTGAGGGGTGCTTTAAATGTGATTTTAATGCATGGGGTGTGCACACACATTTCAACGTAAACCTGGCAAATGGATTTATCATTAGGATCATGGTATGCTGGAATGAAGGGATGCGGGTGGTGCTTTGGGTTAAACCACAGAGCCTAGGACTTGCTGATCAGAAGGTCGGCGGTTTGAATCCCCACAACTGGGTGACCTTCTGTTGCTCAGTCCCTGCTCCTGCCAACCTAGCAGTTCGAAAGCATGTCAAAGTGCAAGTAGATAAATAGGTACTGCTCTGGTGGGAAGGTAAACGGCGTTTCTGTGCGCTGCTCTGGTTTGCCAGAAGCGGCTTAGTCACGCTGGCCACATGATCTGGAAGCTGTATGCCAGCTCCCTCAGCCAATAAAATGAGAGGAGCACTGCAGCCCCAGAGTCGGACACAACTGGACCTAATGGTCAGGGGTTCCTTTACCTTTTTATACTGGAATGAAGCTTCCCCCACTCCACTTAATACAGTTGATCTGGACTTGCTGGTGTGGGTGTGCTTGGGTATATGTGTGAACAGGTCTTTTAAAAGCAGACATTTTCTACCTTGTTCTCCCCCTTCCCCTTTAACATTTCAAAGTAACCCAAGGCCATGATCCCCTCCCCCTTAGTTCTAAGGTGCAGGTGGACAGCTTGTGATGAGGTATGTATTTTTACCCTCAGCTCATCAGAAGCTGATGGGCCACCTGGCCATGTGGTGAAGCAATTAGTCAACCGCTTCAACGAGTGTCCACTGCAATGCAGCAGTAGCACGGATCAGCTCCCATGCCAAGAAGTGCAAAGGGTTATGTGAACCGGATCTCAGATAAAGCTAATGAGAAGTGGAGAATTTGCAACAGCCCATGAAATTCAGTCAACATCTATCGTGAAGCGTCAGCGAAAAGCCAAGGGGCACTTCAGAGGGTTCAGCATCAGTTCTTCAGCCCTGACCAGTTTTACATTGATGACACAAATATCCAAATAAGAGGAAAGGAGCCCTGCTGGATCAGACCAAAGGACCATCTAGTCCAGCAGTCTGCTCTCACAGTGCACAACCAGAAACGTATGGCTACGAACCTGAAAAGAAAAGAGCAACCAGAATTCTTGAGAAACTCCCCTATGAGGAAATGTTACAGCATTGGGGGCTTTTGAGTTTAGAGGAAAAGGTGAGTAAGAGGCAACGTGACAGAAGTGTGCAAAATTATACATGGCTAGAGTGGATAGAGAAAAGTTTTTGTCCCCCTTGCATTACACAAGAACTTGGGAACATCCAATGAATCTAAATGTTGGAGGATGAAAGGAAGTACTATTTCACACTATGGAATTTTCTCCCCTGAGAGGCAGTGGTAGCCATGGCCTTAGAAGATTAGGCAAATTCATGGAGGATATGGATGCAAATGACTACTAACCTCCACCTCTGCTGTTGGAGGGAGCATGCTTCTGAAAACCAGTGGCTGGAAAATGCAGGAAGTGAGAGGGCTCTTGCGCCTGGTTCCTGCTTACAGGTTTCCCCCAGGCATCTGATTGGTCACTGTGAGAAAGGATGCTGGACTCAAATGGACCACTGGCATAATCCAGCAGGCTCTTTTCCCCCTGTGACTTGAATGCAACCAAGCTTGTGATATATTCCAACAGTGGAGGCAGAACACAGGCTAATAACCATGGTCATCCTCCGTGAATTTGTCTAACTATCATGAGTGTTTTTCCAGAGCAATAAATAAATAGATTCTAGAGCAGGGATTCCCAGTCCTGGACATCTAAGCACCGGAACCTCCTGCTCCAGAATGAAAGTTCATCCTTCACTTGGTAGCTCAAGGTAAAAAAGGTAAAGGTAAAGGGACCCCTGACCATTAGGTCCAGTCGTGACCAACTCTGGGGTTGAGACACTCATCTCACTTTATTGGCCGAGGGAGCTGGCGTACAGCTTCCAGGTCATGTGGCCAGCATGACTAAGCCGCTTCTGGCGAACTGGAAACACCGTTTACCTTCCCGCTGGAGTGGTACCTATTTATCTACCCGCACTTTGACGTGCTTTCGAACTGCTAGATTGACAGGAGCAGGGACTGAGCAACGGGAGCTCACCCCGTCGTGGGGATTCGAACCGCCGACCTTCTGATCGACCTTCTGATCCTAGGCTATGTGCCACTCGCCACTCGCGTCCCGTAACTCAAGGTACACAGATGCAAATGCACAGGGCTGCACAATTCCAGCAAGCTGCTCCAGCTCCTCTCTCTACTCTTCATTTTACAAACGCTTGCAACAATTACAACAGATCTGCCCTTACCCAGGACAATTATTTTTGTTTTCCAGTCCTTACAGTCATTTAACAAATTAACTGGGCAGCCATCACATTCTTCCTTCCTTAACAGAATGTCTCTATAACTCATGTTCTGATGCGTCAGCATAGCCAGCCAGGAAATGGCTCTGCATAACACATCAATTGCTTTTTAAGATTCATCTGAAAGATCAGCACTTTTCACAGGGATAGTGACAGACGTGGAGGCAGCTTTTAGCAAACGCTGCTGCACTTCATACACTGAATAGATCAAGCTTATTTTTTTTTTTTTAATGGTTTCTGGTGTTAAAAATGCACAGAACATTTCAGAAAAGAAGAATAACAATGCAGGATCAGGCCAAAGGCCCATCTAGCACTGCAACTTCCTTTCTCAGTATTCATCCAGATACCCATGGTAGGGCCTGAGTGCAACAGCCTCTGAACAGTTGTCCATAAATGGATGCCTTTTCTGGTTGTCTTGTTTTTTTTATGTCAGACTAATTGCTCTGGTCTGGATTTTAGACCTGGCAAATAGACAAAAGCAGCTTCCATATGAGTTTTTGTCTGCTTCTTCTTCAGTTACCCCCTTCACTATAACCTTGGATGACTATTTTTCTAAGTTAACGAAGAGAATTCATGCACCAGAGAGTCCATCCTCATCTGTTTCCCCGCTTTACTGTATTTATGAGCTCTGGTATCATTCCTGGGGCTGGTCCAGATTCTTTTCTTGCCTCTGGGTGGCATTTTAGATTCAGGCTGAGTTAAAATCTCATTCGTTAAGAGTATCAAATTCAGCTGACTTCCACACTTTTCACTTAATAAGTGGAGTGCTGACACTGCAGATAAGCTCCAGCTCCAGGTTTGTTAATGCCACTACCGAACTGACCCTCAGGAGGGGGAGGGGTTGCGGGCTCACGTCCTCACCCACACTCCTGCGGGGCTGACGCCAGCCTCGCGGGAAACAGGGAATTCCCTTAATTAGCATTCTCCGCAGCATCAGCCAATCGGCTGGCGTTGGGGGCGGGCCGATCTAAGGCCACTTAAGGTCGGGGCGACCCTGGCTCGCCCCTTTTCTCCGCTTCAGCAGCTGCAGTTTCCCACCCACCTGCCCTTTAGGTTTGCCCTTGACTTTGCTATGGGCTTCGGCTGGTCGCCGCAAGGGGCCTGGTAGGAGTTTTTCCATTTGGCTAATTGGCTGAAATTTTAAGCCACTTGGTTTTTTCGCCTACCTCGTAGCAAAACGTCACAACTCCTTGGTTTTGGCGGTTAGGCATTGGCCGGGGTATTGTCATGCAAATGAGGTTGGGGGGGAGGATTGCCATCACCTCCCCCAAGGCTTGAAGGGTAGTTCGTTAAAGGACTCCGAGGGGCGTCGCCTCGTCCGAAACCTACGGAGGCTAGGGCCTAAAGCGCCCCCCCGAGCGGTAACCCCTTGGGGAGCGCCCAGGGATATGCATCTCGGGTGGCTCCCCCTGTTGGTGCTTAACCCTTCCCGGTTAGACCGGATAGTCTCTTAGGGGCCAATGCCTAAAGCCAATACCCCTCTTACCTGTAATCAATAAAGTTGTGGCCATTTTCGCCCATTAACCTGAATTCTTGTGTCCGGAGTCTTTATTTATTCAACCTGTGGGGGGGGGGGGGCGGGAATAGCCACGCAATTACTGCTTACCTCACAGCTCAACATTCTTCTGCTCTCGAGCTCCAGGTTAAAAAGAAACGGTTGGTGATTAAGAAAAATAAAATACTTGGTCCAAAATGAGTTAAAACGAGATAAAATCAAGTAAAACTCAGTTAAAAATTGTGGAGCTCTGGAGCTGACTGCCTGGCCTGCCGCCATCTTGACCCGAAGCTCATGCACCGAACTCTCCTTCCATTACTGAGGTCCCAGAAGTCTTGAGCCAAAACTGCTGGTTACATTATATTTGAAAATTGATTGGGACACTTACCTTGATGGCTTTGTCATTTTATTAAAGTCCTCAGTTATATTTGGCACTGTGTAATTGCTATTGTTGCTGCTATTACTAATACTGATACTGCTGCCGCTACTACTACTAATAAAATGCATGTACATTTCAATCCTCCTTAATCCATAAAGGGTTGTGATAGGGCAAAGAATCAGATGTACAGCCAATCCCAAACATTTCAAAGTACCAAATATTTTTAGTAGAAAAATATGAGGGAAAACCTAGAATAACTAAAATATATTTATTCTGAAGCAAATTCCCCCAGCTTGAATGGGAATGTCATTCGTGATCATTTGTACTCATGATGGTATCAGAATGGTTATATGATTTCAATACTGTTTGCACCTGCAAATGTTTTGGACCTGAGAATGCCTTGTTTCCAATCAGTGGATGCCTTGTATCTTGCTGCTATGCTCCTGTAACTTCTTATGCAACAAATGCTCTGGTTCATTTTGAAATGCAAGAGTGCCCCTCCAGATTGCAGGAATGTATTGGCATTGGGGAAGCATCACAGAGCCAATAAAGTATAATGATGTGTGGACAGTCCAGTCCTAACCCACTACTAATCCATCATTATTGTACCAATAGGTAAGGTAAAGATAAATGACCCCTGGATGGTTAAGTCCAGTCAAAGGGCAACTATGGGGTACAATGCTCATCTCTCTTCAGGCCGAGGGAGCGGTGTTTGTCTGCTGACAGATTTCCAGGTCATGTGGTCAACATGACTAAACCACTTCTGGACACCATGATGGAACCCAGAGTGCCACCATCATCATAAACAACAAAACCCCACTGCAGCACCCAAATTACAAGAAAAAGGATGTAGAGAAAACTTTAGGAAGAACATCCTGATAGTACAAGCTATTCAACTGTGGAACAGATTGTCTCAAAAGGTGGTGGACTCAGTGTTGACAGCTAGGCAGTTTTAGCCTCAGGACCTAATGGTCTTATGGGGACTACCTCTTTAGATGGCGATATGTGCTAAGCCAACCTGCTCCTTCTGTTAAGCGGGCTCCTGGTCTCTGTCTGCTCCTGATAATACCACTGGGGTGTCCTCTTCTTCATTGCAGGTTTTTAAGCAGAGGCTGGGTGGCCACCGATCAGGGTTGCTGTAGTAGTCTATTCCCTGAATTGGCAGGGCGTGAACTGGATGTCATTTGAGGTCTTTCAACTCTATGGTTCCATGGAGCATTCCCTGTGGGCAGTTTTGTAGACTGAGCTCAATAGGCAATAGGCCGAACCAAGGAGGAACATCTTGCCCAATGCCCTGGTGCCCCCCAAAATCTGGAGCCAGCTCTACTTAGGTCCAAGTAAATGAGCATAGGGACTGTAGCCTTAAACAGATAAAATGCTGGTGCTAAGGCCTCTCTGCCTTAGAGGATTAATCATGGATGCCAAAGGAGTCGTATCATTTGCCTGACTCATGTGGTATGAACATTATTTGCGCATCATGAGATCCAGACATAGGGAAGTGTTCCTCTAGTAACAGATAAATCAATTTTGAGTGTGTAGAGGGGAAAGGATCCATGGAATAAGAGAGCCATAAGATAATTATCCACTCTAAAAAGCTGGTTAAACATCATTCCCTCTTCCCGGGAAACCTAGGGAACTGTAGTTCTGTCAGGTGAGATGAAGGATCTCTGAAAAGGATTACCACTTTGGCCAACTTCTAAAACTGATATGAGTTTGCAGAGGAGCCGTGGAAAGAGTTTGCAGAGGGTGGCTGAAGGAGATATGTGATAGAGATGGTGAAGTTTTCGTTTGTGTGAAAAGTGGGGGGAAATTGGGATAATGTCACTGTCTTTCAGCCCAGACTGCAGAGCTTGTAACTACCAGGTTCATTAGCAATTGCCTTTCTTGGAGGAGGATGGAAGAGCTGGTGTCCTGCGTGCCGCTGTCAAAATGTGAAAGAGATTAAAGGAGGGCACACCTGTTGTGTTTGGAAAGTACCATAGTGTCTGTAACACAAATGCAGCTGGCAAATGCATCAGAAGCCCGAGCTCCCTCTCGATTATCAGGCTGCCAACTGCAAAGCTAAAACAGCTTAAGGAAAGGAGAGTAGCTGTGGGAGAAAATGAACCACACAGATCTCCATGTGTAGAAAGGGGGAAATAATTCTGCAGGTTTTTTGGAAATGTGTGTGCTTATGTGGGGGGGATGTGGCAGGTTGCAGAGGACGGCCTTGTGAAATTCAGAATGTTCTGAACTTCGCGGGTCAGGCTCTGTGTTAACTAGCTTTGTTCAGTGGGGTTTCCTGTGATTAGGCAACGGCAGGCTGCAGTACCCTGAGTTCAGTTACAAAGACAAGCAAATGTTTCAAAATACAGTACCAGGCTGTATTCATGTGCACTGGAGTTGAATGCACTTCTCCTGTACAATACTCATTTAAAAAGTGAAAGATATGAAGTACCCAGCCCGGGCTTTGGTGCTATCTACCTATATTCTGCCACAATATCATTTTTCAGTCTCCTAAAAATGTCAAGTCATTAGAGATTTGGCACGATCTGCTCTTGAACCTGACCTTTACAGTGTGTTTTACAACTAGATGGAAATTCAATTCTGAATTCTGTTCAGAAGCTCATTAAGGTATACATGCTCTCATTCCTGATACATTTTAGCTTGCAGTTAATTTTTTAAAAAAAAACTATTTTGAGTTGCTGTGATGCTTTTAAATGTTTATTGATTATTACATTTAGTTTTGTATCATGGATGGTAATTATTACTGCTATTAGACAATGCCCCTTCCGATCTTCAGGAGGAGGGGGGGTTGTGGGATCACGACCCCGCCCACACTCACTCTGCGAGGCTGGCGTCAGCCTCGCAGGAGACAGGGATTCACCCAATTAGCATACCCTGTGGTGCCAGCCAATTGGCTGGCGGCAGGGGCGGGCCTTCCTAGGGCCACTTAAGGTCAGGGCAGCCCCTGGCTCGCCCCCTTTCTTCCCTGGAGACGACGCAGTTTCCCACCCACCCGCCCTTTAGGTTTTGCCACTGACCTTGCTATGGGCTTCGGCTGGTCGCCGCAAGGGGCCTGGTAGGAGTTTTTCCATTTGGCTAATTGGCTGGTTTTGTGAGCCACTTGGTTTTTTCGCCTACCTCGTAGCAAATCGTCACAACTCCCTCGGTTTTGGCGGTAGGCATTGGCCGGGGTATTATCATGCAGATGAGGTTGGGGGGGAGGAACGCCATCACCTCCCCCAATGCTTGAAGGGTAGTTCGTTAAAGGACTCCGAGGGGCGACGCCTCGTCCGAAACCTACGGAGGCTAGGGCCTAAAGCGCGCCCCCGAGCGGTAACCCATCGGGGAGCGCCTAGGGATATGCATCTCGGGTGGCTCCCCCTGTTGGTGTTTAACCCTTCCCGGTCAGACCGGATAGTCGGTTAGGGCCAATGCCTAAAGCCAATACCCTTCTTTCCTGTAATCAATAAAGTTGTGGCCATTTTCGCCCATTAACCTAAAACTCTGTGTCCGTTGTCTTCATTTATTCCACCTGTGGGGGGGGGGGAGGGAATAGCCTCACAATAAATAAATAACTGAACAAGATTGCACCTTTTGACTTACTGATTTTTTTACAGCAGCTGTAGTGTTAAGACTCCAAGCACTACCTCTCTCACTATAATTTGTATTGACTAATTTACTAACACCACATTCCTAACCACATTGACTCAAATTAAGTCCTATCAAATTCAGTGGGGCAGACTCCCAGGTAAGTGGGGTTAGGATTGAAGCCTAAATGATATTAAATGTGGTGATGTGCATGACAGAGATCTAATTGTATCTCAGTGTGTAGGTATGTAGGTATAAACATACACTCACACAAATAATCTCAAACAGCAGGCTGGAAAACAATTCACAATGGTGTTTATTGCACTCATCTATATATAGCAAATGCAGTTTCATGGAGGCTTTGCTTTGAGAGCTGCTTGATCTGCCTTTCCATCACCATGTGATAGAAAGTACTTCTTTGCCCCACAAGGCAAGCCAAAGAAGAAATTTGCGGTGCATGTGCTTCAGTTAATATCACCAAAAGCAGGTGTCACGGATTGTCACTAATATGGCAAAGAACATTAAAGCAGTGCAAATCCTGGCTGCTGCTTAAATCCAATGTCTCAAGCTGGAAGATCAACAGCATAAATATAGATTAATCTGCACATTTCATCCCATTAAAAATTGTTGGGGTATAGCCAAGGACTGGTGCAGAACGACAAATACCTGTACAGTATGCTACTTTGGGCAAAAAGTGTACATTTTCATGTTATGCACAAATATACAATGTGGATTTGTGTATGCATAGCAGAGAGGGGAAACCAAACATACCCACATCCCAGAGTCAAATTTTCATTAGACTAAAATTAGCGACTGGGTATGTTCAATGTTCAATGCATGAGTTTGACCAAACTGCAGGAGGCAGTGGAAGACAGGAGTGCCTGGCGTGCTCTGGTCCATGGGGTCACGAAGAGTCGGACACAACTAAACAACATATGTTCAATGTCCATCTGCACTGAAGCATTATGGAACTTGTTTCCAGATTTACAGCATGTAGCATAAACAGGACCTGCATTGGGGTGCCTCACATCTTAATGCTGTTACATATCTGCACCCAATCTGTGCTTGCAGTTCCCAGACCAGCAGGGGACTCTGTGCCTTCTATACATGTATCTTGATTCCTGGTTCAGAGTGAATGTGGATACAGTATTTTGAATCTTGCTCTGTATTTTCAGGAGAGGGTGGCTATGAAATCATGTGGCAGAGCAGCAGCACAAGTGGCACCACCCCACCATGCAGAGAACCTGTAATGTTAACTGGCCATCAGCATAATCAGCCATTCATGCTTTGCGGAGGATCCCAGTTCACAATGCAGGCTATGAGAGGTGGACATGCTACTGCAATAGTGCACTGACTGAACATGGGCAGTAAATAAACATTAAGGTGTCAATGGAATGATGAACAAGTGAAATGAAATATCAGTAACTGGCTCAAATGAGTAACTGTCCAATGTGCCTAGTGTGTGTGACAAGAACCAGGCAACTGATTTTCTAGATACATTTCAATCAGTTTAGGCCTAGTTTTAGCACAGAAACTGCTCTGGTCACCTCTGTTGGAAGAGACAGGGGAAATGTGTCCTTGTTCATTCTCCTTGACCTCTCAGCAGCTTTTGATACCATCAACCATGAAATCCTTCTCGAGTGGCTGTCCGAGTTAGGGGTGGGGTGGCACTGCTTTGCAGTGCTTCCAGTCCTACTTGAATGGTTGTTTCGAAAGAGTGCTTGGGGAGTGATCTTTGGTCCCATGGAGACTTCAGTATGGGGTTCCTCAGGGTTTGATTGTATCCTCTACGGTGCTTAACATCTACATGTCAGATGTTGGAATGTCTTTGCTTATGCCTAGCCATGTGTCCTACACTCTGCCATTGTACCTGCTGAACCTTGCAACCTTTATTCTGAATGGATGCAAAGATTGTGTTACCGATTTCCTTAATAAAACTTTTAGGGTTTCCCATGCCAAGAGTCTGAGTTGTTTGTCTGTTGGTGGGAACCAGGACATTGATAGCCTTACCCTCCATGAATCAATCTAATCCTCTTTTAAAACCATCCAAGGTGGCAGCTGTCCTTCCATTTTGTGGGAGCCAACTCTATAGTTTAATGTGTGAAGAAGTACTTTCTTTTGTATCGCCTGAACCTTCCAATATTCATCTCAACCACTGCTCAGAGTGTCTCAAGCAGTGAATGATGGCACTGCAAACCAAACTTCCATCAGAGCTCCTTATGAATCTCAGCTATTTGACCTCTCACACGCTATTACAGTCCATTCCATTTATATTTATTTCACAAACACACAGTTAGTACAAATGACTGTTTACGCTGCACACAACAACAACGCTGCAGAGGCGTAGCCAGAGAAGCAGCAACTGGAGGCCTAGAAATTCTGCTCAGATGGAGAGATCAAATGGTGCAGCAGTTGGACCATCTGTCTCTGGGAAGGCACTGCTATCTAGCCCCCTCCCCCAGGTACCTGCCTGCTGTGAGGATGAATTGGGAGCAGTAGCAGACAGACCCACATGACCCAGGAGGTAGGCCTGTCTACATGGCAGTCATTTTGGTTTGGTCAGGGCTGTTTCCGGACAGAGGCACAACTGGTGCGGATCCCCACCGAAGGTGTTTCTCCTTTTGTGTCAACCTGTTGAGTTTGCACAAGGGCCACATCCTTTTTAGCCTCTGTTTCTTAGGGAGGAGATTGTACTTGACTAGGAAACTTTGGGCAAATTGCTGAATTCTCTCCCATTGTGCCATCCATTAATAAAGGCTGAGCTCCCAGTCTTTTTTTTTTTAATTGTTTGTCTTTTGAGTAGTTACCGTATTTTTCATCCCATAGGACGCTCCGTCCCATAGGACGCACCTAGTTTTTTTGGGGGGAAATAAAGGAAAAAAAAATTCCCTTTATTTCCCCCCCAAAACCAGGTCGGGGAAACTGAACCAGGTTGAGGAACAGCGGGATGGCGGCGCTGCGCCTCCTTGCTGTCCCCCGAGCTTGTGGGGCTGGCCGTTGTCTGTCTGGCGGGCGGGGCGCTCTGCTTCAGGGTGCCTCTCGCGCCGGGCAGCAGGCTGCTATCCACAGCGTGGGAAGCCCTGCGGGGAACTCCCACAGGGCTCCAACACACTGCGGATGTCTGTCCGGCGAGCGGGGCGCTCTGCTTCAGGGCGCCCCTCGTGCCGGGCGGCAGGCTACGGATGTGTTCCCAAAGCGCTGGGTGCTCTGCTTTCAGGGCACCCAACGCTCCGGGAAGCAGGCTGCTATCCGCAGCATAGGCTGCTGATGTGCCTAGGCTGCGGATGTGTTCCCGAAGCACCAGGCGCTCTGCTCTCAGGGCGCCCGATGCTCCGGAAAGCAGGCTGCTATCCGCAGCCTAGACAGCCCTGTGGGACCTCCCGCAGGGCTGCCTAGGTTGCGGATGTGTTCCCGAAGCGCCGGGCGCTCTTTCAGGGCACCCAACGCTCCAGGAAGCAGGCTGCTATCCGCAGCATAGACAGCCCTGCGGGACCTCCCACAGGGCTGCCTAGGCTGCGGACGTGTTCCCAAAGCGCTGGGCGCTCTGCTTTTCAGCGCGCCCGGTGCTCCGGGAAGCAGGCTGCTATCCGCAGCCTAGACAGCCCTGCTGCGGATGTGTTCCTGACCCCTCTCGCTCTCCAAGCTTCAGCGAAAGCCTGCATTCACCCCATAGGACGCACCCAGATTTCCCCTTCATTTTTGGAGGGGGAAAAGTGCGTCCTATAGGGCAAAAAATACAGTATTTACATGGATTGCTTGTTCATCCTGAATCCTTGAGTAGTTAGAATGGGGTGGTAGAGGTGACAGCACCAGATAATACCTCTAAGTGGGATAAGCATTTTTTTAGTGTCTCTCATTGTCTGTAAGTGGTTACCAAGGGTATGGGATTTAGGGCTGGCGAGAGAATGATTTCATCCATTAGCTTGGGCTGGGGCCTCTGTAAAAACTTGTCCCCTTTGCCAACATGGTGCTCTCCAGATTTTGTTGGACTATCATTCCCATCAGCCCCACCAGGTGGCCTCAGGTGCGGTGTAAGACACTGTCTCTCTGCTATCTGTGCAAAAGAGCTGTTGCAAGAAGTGCCAAATGGTTGGAGATAGAGCTTTATGGGCAGGCAAGAGGAGATAGCTGCATTCACAGAGCTTTCTGCCAAGGCTGAGGCTTACAGCTGTCAGAATCTTTTACAGCTGGACTGGAAGTCCATCGCACTGAGTCAATTTTGGAAGTGATAATAGCTCAGGGTCAGAGCAAGTCATTTCATTTTACTTGGCAGCTGCATTGCATCCATATCGTAACAATCACAGTGGTCAATGAGATGCCTATAGGAAGACCATAAGCAGGACCTAAGAACAAGAGCACTCTCCCTCCCTACAATTCCCAGCAACTCTTATTCAAAGTCCATAATGCCTCCAACAGTGGAAGTAGAACAATGTCATGTTAGCTAGTAGCCATTATCCTCCATGAATTTGTTGAATCCTCTAAAAAAAAAAGGCCCAAGTTAGTGCCCATCACTACTTCTTGTGGAAGCATATTCCATAGTCCATTTGACTATGCTCTGGTTGAAGAAATATGTTCCCTTGTCTGATTTAAATAAGTAAGTCCAGTCACCTTCTGTATGTGGAAATGGGAGAGAGGCAACCATTTTGTCCTTTATTCTTGTCTATGCCCAAATATTTGAAGAACTCCTAGATTTTCACCTCACTGATTCCACCACCCCACCCAATGAAGGCCTTTTATCCTCTGTTCCAAGGTCAAAAGGGGCTAAAAGGAAGCACTTAAAAGTGTGTGTGTGTGTGTGCACAAAACTTATTGTCTTCAATTTTTCTCATGATACACACTGCTTGTGCTTGAAATGCTATCTCCTTGGATTTCAGTAAAGCCAGCTATTCCCATAAATACTTTTTCATGCCAACAGCACTGTAAATTCTAATGGATGTAGTGAAGATTATTTGCATGTCAGGATGGCAGGTGTTTAGCTCTTAATCTGTTTGGTGGAAAGGCATTCATGCAACAGAAATCGAGCAGTAGTTCTGCTTTCTTTAAAAGGTGCTTCTTTCTAAAATAAATGCAGCATGATGAGCCGGGTGGGGGGATGCGAAAGGTTAACAATTTAATAACTTCATCATGCCTTGGTCAGCGTGTTTGCAAAGAGCATCTGACATGATGGTGTGACTTGATTAAGGGGAAAGGGAGTACTTTTTTGTATCTGTTATTTCGCAAGTACTTCTGCCCCTGACACTAACAGGGCTTCAGTTACAAGGCAGCACATTGCACTGTGTAATACAGCATGCCAGAATATGATCCGTTCTCATCCTGGAGAGGAAATGCAGTCTCCCATTCTAAGGGGCAATGTAAGGCCTCTAAATCCTTTTAATCTCACTCAGGTTAAGGTCTTGAAACCTGTCCAGGTTTACAGTTCCATTCCTTGGAAGAGGGTTGCGCTTGCAGGGAAAGGCAAATCTGAAAAGGTTGCCAGGAGTGTTTGACATGTGCAAAATAGCTTATTATGATCCTAATCTCTCAAATGAAACAGGGGACTAAAGATTTGGATGTTTGTTTTTTTTAAAAAAAATGTTTTTAAGGTCATGAAAATAGGTCTCTAATGCACAGAAGTCCTGGTTTTGAGATGTTCAGAATGCTTTAACAGAAAAGACAATCTAGTATAAGTTGTTCAGGAATAAGGTCAGATCTACAAATGTAGCAGAATGGCAGTGAAATGTTTGTGCCACTTCAAAATGAAGTTACAATTTTTGTTCCTGCTTTTAAAGAAATGTAGCTCAACATTATAACATGCATATAAAAATAAATTAAGTTAATGATAGTAGTTATTCAAGTACACCACAAGAAACAACCCATCTCAAAAAACCCCAAATTCTTCCCATTTCCAATTCCAGTTCTTTAATGCATTTGTCCTGTTAACTATCCATCGAAATGACAGGTACTACTTATGCCAAACTGCTAAGGATCACACTAAGGATAACAAGATTTTGCCCCTGTGTAATCTTAGCTGCAACACATTATTTTAGCTGCAACAGATTCCGCACTCTTCCTCCTCCTCCTTCTCATAATCAGTTTCCTAATTCTTTAAATTTCAGTGGATCCCACTCATTATTAAATATATACTGGTTATTATTTTCCTGACAAAAAAAAGTTAGCATGGAAAGAAAACAATTCCACTATGTAGGAAGTTTCCAACAAGCGTAAGATTCATGAACCAGGAAGGAAGACATTGGTATAGTGTTTTCAGCAGAGTTTGACCTGCAAGAAGGCCCAAAGTGGCTCTACATTTAGATGTTTTCGAAGCAGTTTTGTCCCACCTTTCAACCAGAAAAAAACATACAGTGGCTATAAAAATCATTAATAAAAGGAAACTCAGCCACCTGATCTTAGTTTTTATAACTGACTAGAATAAAAAAAAATTAAAGAGGCACCAGAAGTTGGTTTCTCAGCTGAACATTTGGAGTGGCCCTGCTTCCTTCCCTTCCCCGCCCCCCCCTCTCCTGCAGACTGATGGAATAGGTGCTTATGTAAAGTAAATCACTTTGTTGTTGTTGTTTTGTTGTTTAGTCGCTTAGTCGTGTCCGACTTTTCGTGACCCCATGGACCAAAGCACGCCAGGCACTTCTGTCTTCCACTGCCTCCCGCAGTTTGGTCAAACTCATGTTCGTAGCTTCGAGAACACCATCCAACCATCTTGTCCTCTGTCGTCCCCTTCTCCTTGTGCCCTCCATTTTCCCCAACATCAGGGTCTTTTCCGGGGAGTCTTCTCTTCTCATGAGGTGGCCAAAGTATTGGAGCCTCAGCTTCACGATCTGTCCTTCCAGTGAGTACTCAGGGCTGATTTCCTTAAGAATGGAGAGGTTTGATCTTCTTGCAGTCCATGGGACTCTCAAGAGTCTCCTCCAGCACCATAATTCAAAAGCATCAATTCTTCGGCAATCAGACTTCTTTACGGTCCACCTTTCACTTCCATACATCACTACTGGGAAAACCATAGCTTTTACTATACGGACCTTTGTTGGCAAGGTGATGTCTCTACTTTTTAAGATGCTGTCTAGGTTTGTCATTGCTTTTCTCCCAAGGAGCGGGTGTCTTTTAATTTCGTGGCTGCTGTCACCATCTGCAGTGATCATGGAGCCCAAGAAAGTAAAATCTCTCACTGCCTCCATTTCTTCCCCTTCTGTTTGCCAGGAGGTGATGGGACCAGTGGCCATGATCTTCAGTTTTTCATTTTTCTTCGTTACACTCTATCAAATAAATTCTGCTGCACACCGAAGTCTGCAGTATTAATTGTATCAGGCTTCTTTAGCTGGCCCTCAAGACTCTTCCCAGGCTAAACCAGACCATGTGGGAAGAGTGCTATTGCACTGAGGTCCTGCTTGTGGGTTTCTTGTAGGCATTCTGGTTGGCCACTGTAAAAATAGGATGCTGGACTAGATGGTCCTGTGGTTTGATGCAGCAGGGCTCATCTTATGTATTAATTCTTTTTTTCTTTCTTGCATCCGTATCTAATACTTATGAAAAATGTTCTATATTAAACTTTCCTAGTAGCACCCATGTTGCAGACTAAAGTAAGAGATTACATATATTTTTGAAGGCATGTCTTTATCTTCTGAAACACCAAGAAATTAATACAATATAATATTTCAACACTAGAGGGCCGTTTTGTACAAGCTAATGGAATTCTTGGTGCTATCCAGTCAGCCCATGGTGACTTGCAAGCCTCAAAAAGCAAGCTACAATCTGAACCCCTGGCGTGTAGTGGAAACTTCATTAAATGTGTTGTATTTTCATACTGGGTACAGAGATCTCAGGTTGTAACTGGGGATATTTTTTTGCAGGCAACTCTTAAAACAAGACGTCCTTCCAAACCAGTTTTTGCCCTTCATAATCAATTTCCTCCCTGGAAATTATCTTTCTCCCACTGGACCTTCCTGGACACTTGAAATAGCTCTCCATGACCAGATGCTAAAGTGTGAAAAGTGTGATGCTTTTCCTTTCTACTGCCCAGGGACTTAAATCCCTCCCACCTGATCTTAGACACAGATGTCCTGAGAAGTGATTCATGATCCAAATCGATTCCCAAATTTGGCTATCCTGTATGGCAGGTTGTTACATTATGAACACTGTATGACTGGCTCAGTGCCTTACTCTGATTGAATATCCAGCCTGTAATATAACCTGAGCATTCCATTTTCCTAGAAATGCTGTCTTCAATCTAACTATAATTTTAAAACTGTCTTATTTTGTAGTCACAGAACGCTTCTGGACAACAATTACTTCAAAATTATCAGTTATTAATAGACTATTGTGGGTAAATTAGTAAAAAAAAAACAACACCACCCACTTATCTGGATATTCTCCCATTGTTGAGTATCAGCAAAGTTCTTCTCCTAAAAAAGATGGAATGTGACACGTGTCACTCTCTTTCCCTCCTTTCTTATGGATCTATTTTCATTCTACTTCAATATTAATCATCTTTAGTGTTAATAATCTTTCTATCTACTAAAGACACATAAGACTCCATCTTACATTGTTTCACAAGTTTTACCTTACGCAGTATTGCCAATGTTAAATAGAAGTCTACCTCAACCAGCTACCTGATGTTATGAGGAAATGTTACCGACCAAAACTGAGCTGTCATAGATAAAAAGAAACATTCACTGTGGAACACATCACTCCTTCCTTTTTCGAGTTTTCTACTCGCAGTCGAGAGTGGATTTCATGGTCTTTATTCAGCTCATAGTGGTGAGGAGGAGGAATGAAAGTTCCCCCAAAATATCTGCTTTATATACATTATTTACACAATCGGCTGCACGTGATTGGCTAATTCCAGGATTCTCCTGTAGGCCAATCAGGTTATGGATTCCCTTACACCCGGAGCTGGACCAATCATACTGCTGCATTGTTCTAGGACCAATCAGACTGCTGCATTCTGAATCCTATTGTTCTAGGACCAATCAGACTGTGGCATTTTGGATCCTATTCAACTCAAGTACATAACACTACTGCTGTTCCTTTTCCCACTGATGGAAAGGAAATGTCTTCAAAGGATCCTTCTCACAACAAACAAATCCCTATTGCATAACAATAAAGACACCCAGGTTACCTAAAGGTCTACCTTTGCCAATATTAATTTACTTTAGCCCGAAGATAGGCTTTGGACAGTCTTTGGCCTGTCTCCAGTGGAAAGAGAGGATGCCACTGTGGGTTTGACTCCCCTTTCCAACCATTTACAGACATCCAAAGTACTTGGGCACCATGGAAAGGGTCTTCTGGGTGGTGGTGCCATGGTCATGACGCTTTCTCCCTGAATAGATTTGACAGGCTCCCTTACTTCCTGCTTTCAGGAAGTCTATAAACACATTTTTTATCCAGCCAGGCACTTGATGTATGCCCCATCCCCTGCTGTTTTAAAAGTTATATGCTGTTTTAGTGCTGCTCAAGTGTTTTATTCTTTTGAAGTTTTAGAATTCTGAATATTTAGCATTTCTGTACTACACTCTTTTTCAAAGAAAGTGAATAGAAATAAATTATATGATTATGGAACTGTTCCCTTAATTTTCATATTAGCCAACACTGTTTTAAAGCAGAACATTGTAAAGAAAAAACATGGTAAAGAAAATTGCCGCTGGTCCAGAAGAAGATACACATTTGGAACATGGTTTTTCCAACCACAGGTTACCCAAATGAAGAATTTTTCCAAACTACAGTTCCTATGCAAATGTCACTTAATTCTACCTGATCCACAATTTCACATCTTTCGTTTGTATTTTCCTTGCTCTCAGTAACAGCTTTCCACCTTAAATATTTGAAAGTAGAAAGATGGGCAAGAACATTTAATAGTGGGGGTTGGGATTCTTGCTGTGACTGATGGCTGAACACATTTATTTCTGCTATGTACAAATGTGATAGTTTAAAATAGTACTTTATTCAATCGGATGATATGACACACAGTCTATGTATAGTTAATAGTTTTGACCTAGCAAGCTACGCTGATCTTACAAAAATGCTCCACAGTTTCATTACTCTCACCAAAGTGGCTATGAAAATCCAAACCAGTTTAACATTTTCCCAGTGCTTCTCTTCAACTTCCCTTTCCAGACGGTTAAAGACATATCTGAAGATTCAGTAGGAAATTATTTTCTTCTTGTGAGGTACAAAAAGTTGCTTGTTATCCAAGGAACAGCTTTACAAGAGTCAGAGAGAAGGTAAATGATTTGTTACCCAAGATTATCAATTGTCTTCGGTGCTGAAATGTGATTAGATCTGATTATAACAGGTGGCCATAATCCAGCATAAAGTTAGACATGCTTAAGTCCCCTTACTCTAATGGGAATTAAGTGCAATTAATTGTGGCTGACATGCCTTGACTAAAACTCTTTCCTCCTATACTCAGTTAAAGGATTGAGGGTTCAACTGATAGATTCTGTGTAATTTAAAATTACCTAAATTCTTTTATTTAACTAGATGTGTTCTAAGATATCCAGAAGATGTCTGCTTCAAGTATTTTGGAGGAAAACAATAATTTTGATATGGGGCTACACTAAAGAAAAACTATTTGAAATACTTTGAGCATGAAATACTTTAAACATTTTTGCATGAAATTTCAACCAGGTGCTAGACAAACTAACTTCTCTAATATGAACTAAAAATCGGAAGTTTTAAAAAGTTTACTATTAAAAATGCAAGTAATTTGTTGTCTTCAATACTGTATGAAAACTTAGTTCAATGTGGGCCTCTTGTCCATGCAAACAGTGTCTGGAATTTTTATTTATATATTTAAAATTAGCACTTCAAACAGCAGTATATGCTTTCCACCCTTCTTCTTGTCACAGAGCATTCTCTCCGTCCAAATACTACGTAATAAATAAGGCTAATATTCCTCTAACTATATAACGACAATATACTGAACAGGACCCCCCGCCCCCGCCCCTTTCATAACTAGAAGTACAAGAATTTCCATATGCTTTCTCTTCATTTTGGGATGTCTGGGGAAGCTGAGCTGCAGATGCTGCTAATACTGCTACTTCAGTTACCAATGGCATTCAGACTGACAGCTCTTCGTGCCAAACCAACAACTGTACTTCATAGCTCTGGAATAAGACACTGGCAGCAGCAGCTACCCCCCCATCTCCGCAGAGACAACAGCAGCCACCCGCCTTACTACCACTGCGGGACTATCGGGCGTCTCTCCAGGGTCTTCCGCTAAACTGCAGGGAGTGAAGTTGGGAACCAACCACTGGAGACACGTGTGTGTGTGTGTCCCAGCTTCGGGTCTTGGTCGAAATCTCTTTGTTCCCTTCAGTCAACTTGCAGTGATCGGAATGGAACTGCTTACAAAATCGCCTGCTGAGCAGATCATCACTCAAAAAGGGAGTGCTGGAGAAAGCAACAGCCGGATGATGAAGCACCATTCTCAAGAGCCATCAACATCCTCATCTGAGGAATCAAAATATGTGGAGATTTATGATTTCCCTGGAGGGAGGGGAGAGAGTCCCCAAGCTCTAAAACTGACTTTGGCAGGGAATGGAAGTAAAGTGGCCTTTATCAAACCTAAAAATGGACCTTATGGGATCAGTGAGGTTAACAGATTGGCTAACAATATGCTGGCAGACAAATCTGCAAATGAAGCACCCCAGGATTATAAATCTAAAATGGAAGGCACTCCTTCCCCTGTGGGGATGAAGGCTGATGAGGTGGGGGGAAGCATCACTGGCACCAGCTCAGAAGGGTCTGAGAACACTTTGTCCCCTAGTATCTCCAACATTCAGCTTTACACAAATGGCTGCCCAGAATCACCCTCATCCTCTTGTCCTTCGCCAATACAAGAGACAGGCAGCTTTCCAAAAATGGATGACATGGGAACGGAGGGGAAAACCTCCTCTTCTTCATTTGGATATGAAAGTGATGAGGACGATGATGCAGACTGCAAAGAAATCTGTCTGAGTAACCAGAGAGGAGGGTGCAGGCGTGCTTCACAACTGATGCACTCGCAGCAAAGCTACACCAGTGAGAACAACTGTAACAATAATGATGAAGCACATTATATTACAACCCATGAAATCCAGCTTAGCGAAGTGGACCATGACATGGACTTTGATTATGGGTTAGCCTCTCGGTGGGATTTCGAGGACAACAATGTGATTTATTCCTTTGTGGATTACGCTTCCTTTGGGAGTGACGAGACTCTTGCGGATACCCAGACAGAAGAGGACAATAGCTGTTATCTCAGCACGACCACCAGTGATCCCAATAATCAGACAGACAGTATCGATAATACCAGCAGTACAGAGATAGTCAGCATTAATTCTGAAAATGATACCCCTAGCACAGACAAATGCGCCAGCTCGGAAGAAAGTCAGTCCAAGAACCTCAGCAACATGAGTGAGAATTCTGCAGGCCAGATACTCCTATCAATCAAACCAACTTCCAGGGCTATAAATGAGCCTAGCAACCAGCACGAAAAGCAAAACATTATTTATGCTGCCAAGCATGAAGGCGACATGAGCCTCTGTGTCTCCACAGCTCATGAACGAAATTCAAGTTTGAAACAAGATGTGTTTCATGACTATGCAAAAAAATTTATTGCAGTTCCTGCACGTTTGCAAACAAGGTGTGGAGCCATAAGAGCAAGAGAATTGGGAGGATATTCAAGCGGTGCCTCCAGCGTGGTAAGTGAGTTGGATGATGCAGATAAAGAAGTAAGAAGCCTGACGGCAAGGGCATTCCGCAGCTTAGCTTATCCCTACTTTGATACCTTGAACCTGAGCTCCAGTGAATCCTCCACATCTCTTTCGGATCACACACTAGGAATCAACCGGTGGTCAACTTACTTGGATTTAAAGTGCGGCAGCCTTGGGCAGAAAGCAGAGCAAAATCTTTTCAAAAGCAGCACCGCATCTGCAGGATGGAACAGAAGCACTGGGACAAAGACATCCAGTGACCAGTTCTACATTCACTCCAATAAGTCACAGACAAAAGCATTAGAGTTTGTTGTCAGCAAGCTTGATGGGGAAATAACGCATGTTGAGACACCACCTTGCTTTGAAAAACGGATCCAGTCAGGCTCCCGGGTTGTTACTTTGTTGGAGACTCTCAATTTTAGCAGCAATATAAAAGCGGGTGTCCCCAGACCTGCTAAACCTTCTGAAAATGCTGCTGCTGGATCAAGTTGCACAGATGAAGTTACAGAAACACTGCCAAAGGAGCTGGGCAATGAAACTTGCAAACAAACTGGGCTGGCTGCAGAAACCATGGAAGGGACACAGAATAAATCAAAGTTTGCATCTAGTCTCCTCAAAAATGTTATCTCAAAGAAAATGCAACTGGAGCACGAGTTCAAAATGGAAAGGGGCGAAATCTCGGACACCACATATTCTGGTATGTCCAATTCCTTATCTTCTAAAGAGGTAGATGGTGCTTTCAAAGAAAAGTTAAAGGATGGGGGTTTGCAGAGACAGAATTCTAGATATTCAGAAGGCAGCTCTGAATACACTATTGTAACAGCAGATGATTTGGGGGAGTTTTTTGACAGCAAGTCCCCTACCTCCAAGCCATCTACTCCCCGGGATGGAAATGTTAGCCTGGATCGATCCCTTTCTGAAACATTCTTAGACGAGGCATGTAAAATAAAAGAGAGTGCTTCTGAAACTCTCAAGGCAACTTTTCTCCGCAGTCAGAATAGTGCATTTAGAACATGGAAAGAAAAAGAAGCAGAGAAAAAGGAGGAGAAAGCTCCTGTGGGAAAACTGAAAATTTCATCCAAAGGTGACAGGAAGGCTGATTTGGGAGAATTCTCAGCCAGCAAATCAACTAAAATGTCTCGTCTCTTTGTTCCAAATATTCAACAAACAACCAAAGAAAAGCAATCCAGCACACAAGTGACAAAATATTCTACAGCAACCAACACAGCAGCTCAGACTGCCATTGCTACCACAATGATAAAGCCCAAACCTCCCGAGATCAAGATCAGCTTGGGTAGCATGCAGCAGAATAAAGATCACCCTTTCAATATTGCTAAGCTCCTCACACCCAAGCTATCTGGAAGTGTCCCAAACTTTTTCAAGGCAGCTGAAGATACCAGAAGCCAGCATCAAAAACAATTCAAAGGGGAAGGTATGGACAAAGTGCCTCAATTTCTGGTACGCAATGTAAGAGAAAACAAACACAAGGTGCAAGGGCCTATCCATCAGGTTACAGATGTCAGGAAACTAATTAAGAGTAGCTACAGCCAAGAGTCGGGGGATAACAACAGTGACAGAGGCAGTGTCAACTCTGACCAGGGAACATCTGAGCAGAAACCCAAGCAGCTGGTGACAGCAGGCATTTCCAGGCCTCTGTCTCCCATGGTGATAACCTGTCAGGCAGTAAGCAACAGCAAGGAAGACAAGAGGGCCAGCAAGGCTTCAGAGACAGGGGCCAAAGCAAGTAGCGGGGGCAAGATGCTGCCATCCAGCCAAGATGGAACAATCCTGGTGCACAGGACCTCAGGGAGGCTGCCCGTAGCTACAATCGCCCCTAACAAAAGCGACCCTCGCCAGCCTGCTGTGCTGAAGATAGTCTCCAAAACATCTGTGCCCTGGAGGCAGCAACCACAGCCGCCACCACCACCACCAATTCAACCTACACCAGTGGAGAAAAGCAGCAAGGTAGGCCCACTGGTGGTGGCTAGCGAAGAAGAAATTCCACGAGAAGAGGTGGCCAAGGCACCCCTCACAGCGAACCACCAAGCGCTGGAGAAACTTACAGCGGCCGTCCGGAGCATGGAGGAGCTCTACAGCTTCCACAAAAACGAGTGGAAGCGCAAGAGCGACCCGCTGCCCATCACCGACAGCCACGTCCTGTCCCTCATCGCCAGCGAGGAAAAGGCCACAGGGGGAGCCACGGGAGCCAGGGAAGAGTCCACGGCCAGCGCCAAGGCAGAGGACCAGGATGCCAGTCAGAGTGCAGCCTTGACGACTTCCCCCAGCAGCATCGCCAGCAGCAGGCCTACGCCCGAGCGCCAACCCCGCAGCCGGACTGCCAACCCAACCAAGAACGCAGAGAAGGTGTCAGCCAAGATGGCAACCTTCGAAAGCTTGGCACAGGCTCGGGAGCGGGCACGCGGGCCGGGCTTCCGCGGGGAAGCCGCAGGGGGCACGGAGAGAGGCAGGGCCCCGGTGGCACCCCGCAGCACCTTCACCTTCAATGCCCAGGCCCAGAAGCCCAAGCAGCAGCAGCAGCCTCAGGAGCCATCTCCTGACCCGCCACCAAGAGGCCTGAAAGGCCAGGCCGGGCCTCGCTCCATCAAGCTCTTTGGGGACAGGCAGGGGAGCCTGGTGGAGCCCGACAGGGTGCCCAAGGTGGCGGCGGCGGCGGCTCCCGACTGCGGGAACTACCTGGCCATCCCTCTCAAGGCATCGTCGTCGACGGAGCAGCCGGGGGCTGCCACATCAGGAGACCGAGGCGGCCGCCCGGGCCTAGTCTCCGCGGCGGCGGCAGCGGCGGCCCTGTGCAGCCACCAGCCCTACAGCACCGGCAAGACCCACGGGCAGGAGGCGGCCAAGCAACAGCAGCGCGGAGAGGCAGCCGCCCCGCAGCCTCAGGCCACCCATCCTCCGCCGCCGCCTCCGCAGCAGCAGCAGCAGCCGCCGCCTCAGTTCGAAGTGTCCCCCGCGCAGCTCTTCCCTCAGGCCTTGTCCTTGGCCGCGGCGGCCGCCGCTTTCTCGGGCGCTGCCCAGCCCGCTCCTCTGCTGTGCTTCTCTCCGCCCGCGGCCGCCGAGCCCGCCGCTTTCCCGGCGCCTCAGACGCAGCGCAAAGTGCTGCTGGACCTCAGCACCGGGCAGTGCTACGTGGTGGACGCGCCGCTGCAGCCGCCGCCGCCTCAGAAGAGGCGCCTCTTCGACCCCGAGACCGGGCAGTACGTGGAGGTGCCCCTGCCGGCCCAGGCGCCACCTCCGGCCGTGGCCCCCATGACCCTCCCGGTGTCCTCCCTGGCGCTGGGCGCGGCGGGAGCCTATGGCGCCCCGGCCGCGGCCTACATGATCTACCCGGGCTTCTTGCCGGCCGTCTTGCCCGCCAGCGCCCTGCAGGGCCAGCTCGCCCAGCAGCCGGGCGGAGAGCTCGGCCCCGCCAGCCCCGGGGCGGACAGCCCTTACTACATGCCCACGGGCAAAGCTGCTCAGCAGCAGCAGCAGCCGCCGCCACAGCAGCAGCAGCAGCAGCAAGGGGTTCCTGGCGAGGGGAAGGCGCCGCTCATCAGCATCACTTCGCAGCCTCTGGGGCCCAGGATCATCGCGCCTCCTTCCTTCGACGGCACCACCATGCGCTTCGTCGTGGAGCACCGGTGATGGAGAGCCCGGCCAGGGATGCTGCTGCTCGCTGCTGCTGCTGCCACGGGTGAGTTGGGCTCTTGGACAGCAAGCCAGGGCCGCTTGTTTGTGATCCCAGGCCTCCTCACAGGCAACTTAGGAAAGGGCCTCCTCCACACACACACACACACCCACCCATGCACGCCCACTAGTCCTAGGATAGCCCCCTGCCCTTCATAATACAGGATTGTCCTGTGTTTCAGGGCAAAAGGGTACATCCTGTATGGGCACAATTTTGACCTGGGTGTCAGGTCTTCTCTCTCTCTATCTCTGCCAAGTTGCATGGTGTGTGAACGGTAATATATTTCAGCTCTGGGTAGCCAAGCACAGAGAGATTTTACGAATCCCTGTGTGTGCACACCTACAGATTCCAGAGGAGCCATCCTGTTAGGTTGCAATGAATTGTAATGGGTTGCTTTGAAGTCACATCAGCGTCAGATTTTTTAAAAACAGCACTCTTCCAATCACAACCTTGTCCTGTATTTTGCCAGAACAAAGGTGGCAACCCTACTTCCTACAAATGTGTGTGTTGTGAGGTGGGAGCCCTGTGGGGTAAGCCACTGTGCACATTGAGTGCTTTTACTTTTACCTTTGATTCAGGGTAGCTGGTCATCACGCTAACAACTTGAGCAGCCCTTTCTCGATCCCCATGAATAAGCTGGTACTGATGATGATTAGTTATTAAATTTGTCACAAGTTGCTCCCTCGTATATTCACACCAGGAAGCAGTTGCCAAAGGGGAATAATATGTGTGCACTCACATGATGGTGTACTTGAGGTTTATACATGTTTGCTGTGCAGAAAGCAATGTCCTTAAAGGTAGTTATTGTTGCACGTGTGTAGTAGCCCTGTGATTAATTGGAGGGGAGGAGGTTAAAGTTTTCTGTAATGGATTAATCAAACTCTGTGTCTGAGCACTTTCAGGTTTATTGGTTAATGCACCCACGTGCATCTTCTCCAAGATAGGTTTTTGGGGGTTTTTTGGCAAGAGAGAGGGTTAGCAGAAGAATAATGTTTTGGAAGATGAGAGGCACCAGATTCTTAGTGGTCCCTGTTTGATTATAAGGCAGGGTAAATTCAGAGGAACAGCTGAGCTGAAGAAAGTGAGGAGTGTCTTGTGTGTATTGACTGTTAGCGTGAACGCTCTGACATATCACAGAAGTGGCGAGATTGTAGATCACCACCTGGCTCACACTACACACTTCAAAGAAATGCCAAGAGCCACTGAGCTGCAGTTTCATCACTCATCTGTGATATATGAGACTATTCATACTAACAGTAGAGTTGCCAACTTTTTTCTGGTAGGGCTTTAACAGCTGCTCGAGAAGCAGAGATTCTGCAGGTGTTTTTGTTCATTATGTATAGATAAAGGTACAGAAGTCTTGCCAGGAAAAGAAAGTTGGCAATCATAACATTCAGCAAATTACCTCAGAGAGGTCTTGCCGGTTCAGAACATTTTAATGTTAGCCATGCTCAGAGTAGGCCCATTGAAATTAGAGTGCATGACTTACTTAGGCCTGTTGCTGTAATTTCAATGGATCTACCCTGAGAAGCATTTATCTCAGGGTACCCATGGGTACCATGGCTTTCACTCTAGCACTCCTAGAAAAAAATCTATGGGGTAAAATGCACAGATACCTTCTAACTGACTTCTGTGAAATGAGTGGGTGTACTGTGGCCACCATCAGTGTGCGTGTGCACATTTAAAATCAATATTGTATAATCTCCACAATTGGGACCAGCAGCACATAGCTGATTTCTCATGGTAAGTATAAGGTTGCTGGAGGTAGCTATCTAACTTTGTGCTATGCAATGATCCCCATGTGTTATGCTATGTCCCCCCATAACAGCTATTTTGTGACTGGCACCCCCCAGTTGCATACAACCCATAGGTTTTTTTTTTAAAAAGGCCTAGGGCATATAGCAGCTTAGGTTTCAGCAGGAAAACAGTGAAATGAAAAGAGTTCATCACCATGTCAAGATCCTGATCTGGACTGGGCTCACTTGTGGTGGCTTTTTGCAAAAAATGAGACCTGGCTAGACCCACAGTATTCAAAAATGGTTATTAAAGCAATGTTTAGTTTGGCCCTCATTGCACCCAGTGGGTGAGAGCAGGGTAAGCCTGGAGTCTGCTGTATGTCTTGGCCAAGGTTCAAAATCAGCAAAAGATTCTCCTGCATCATATTGAACTTCATTTTCTAGGATGCTTTTCCCCCACTTGAAGAGTCTCATCTTCTTTCTTAAAGAGGTGTATCTGTGAACGGAGGGATAAGCTTGAGTTGAGTGTAATAAATCTTTCATCTTAATGGGGGAGTGGATACTCTATATTTGTGGTTACACAAATAGCCTTGTCGGTCTCTGTACACTAGAACTTCAAGCAAGCTAAGTGTGTACTTAGATGAGATGGCAGGAGGACGCCTCCCACTCTTTCTTTTTAAAAAGGTAAAAAACAGCTATAGGGCAACCAGGCTGGGCTTACAGCACACCCCTCCAACACCTTCCTTTCATTTTGAAATCATCCCCCCTGCCTTGAAGCAGCTACTTGCCCAGCGTGAGTGGGGAGGAGGAGCTTTGAGTGAAAGGGCTACCCATCCCTACTGCTGTGGCTCTAATCCAATATAGGCAGCTGGTATTCTTTTTTTAATGCAAGAGGTCCACTATCTCATCTACAGTAACCTTTACTTTGTGGATTCAGTGCAAGGCGTAATCACGAAAGCAACCTGCCCATTGACTCTGATCTTAAATGTAGAACGTAGCCAACATGGCTAGTAGCCATTGCTAGCCTTATCCTCCATGAATCTGTTTAATTCTCTTTTAAAGCTATCCAAGTTGGTAGTCATCACTAGCTCTTGTGGGGGTGAATTCTACAATTTCACTATGCCCTGCGTGAAGAAGTACTTTATTTGATCTGTCCTGAATCTTCTAACATTGAGCTTCATTGGATGCCCACAAGTTCTAGTGTTATGAGAGGGGGATATTTTTCTTTCTTTCTCCACAAAATGCATAATTTTATATGCTTTTATCCAATCACATACACTAAGATTCAAACTTCAGAGGTACATTCTGCTTGGGCTTTGTCTAAAGATGTTTTTGGTATAAAAATAGAAACTAGTGGCCCTCAGCATAATGAAAATCATTTTGGGAGTGTCTTCAAAGGTAGAAATTTCCTGCACCTTTTTGACTACCAACTTTGGTTGCAAGTCTTGTTTTTGTGAATGAGGAATTTAACACAGATTTAAGATGCAGAAGCAGAGAGTGATGTAAGCGTGTCAGGGTTGGACTGGGAAACCTTCAAGGTTCCTTCCAACTTTATGATTCTGAGATCAGATTTTGGACTGGAGAATTTATGAATTGTATCTAATATTATGAGTTGTATCTAATATAAACCATGCTCAGAGTACTCCCACTGTATTTAAAGCCACTGTATTTAATGGAGATGGCTAATCTAGGGTGCGTATGACTGAGTTGGATATAGCCCTATCAAAAACGGTAAAGCAGCATGTCCAATGATGTGTGTGTGTGTGTGTGTGTGTGTGTGAGAGAGAGAGAGAGAGAGAGAGATTAATAATTTGACCTTTATTCTAAGATGCTTTCTAACAAACTTTGTTTTGTAAATCAAGGATTTATTTTTTTGTTTGTACTTTATCTTACAGGCACAAACAACGAGAATTTCTTTCCCTTAATCTGAAAACGACTTGGTAATGCTAAGCTCTCATTTAAGCTGCTTTTTCTCTTTGTCATGTATCTCTCATGCATTTTTTGTACAACACAAGTGTTGATGATGTTCATGTTTGTATAACACCCCCTCCCTCTGTTTTTCAACTGTGCATAAATTTAATTATGCAAGGGTGGGTGAGTTGTGATATTTTTTGTAAACTGTCTATATATAATGCAAGGTAATTGTTATGCCTGCTAACACATGTGGCTAACTACATGTTACATGCAAATGCATGTAAAGAAACAATACGAGCCATTTGCTTTTTAATGAAAAGCGGCTTTGAATAGAAAAACAACAGAATGGAAAAAGAAGGCAAGTGCTTAACCTTTTCCCTGACATAACTGCAAAAACTGGACACGGGAAGGGTTAGATGCCCCTCCCTCATCTGTGTTTCTTTTTTTAAAAAAATTGATTGGAAGGAATTTGATACACACATTTGTGTGTAACATGTAGTTTTCCTTAAGCTTTAACTTGAACTATTTTTCAGGGATCCACTCCATTGAGAAAAAGACATGTAAAGATGATGTAAAGTCATTTCAAATTTAGTTCCATTTCTTCAAAAGTATTAAAAGTTTGCAAGTAACAGCCAACACATGTTGTTTCCCCTGAAAGAATACACAAGTTGTATTCTTGAAATAATCTTCAGTAGGAGCTGAGTTAGGACATGGTTTACATGATAGGTATGCACTTTGATGAGCTTGGTTCAATGCACCTCGGTTCCAGTTTAGCTAAAGCCAGTCGTGTCTATGCCCCAGTGAAAATATACAGGGCCCAACCAGAGGCACCAGCTTGTGAGGCAGGTTGGGGGACCATTGTTCCTTCAGGAGGTCATGCATGCAACGACCGCATCAGGATGCGATGTGCAATGTTCCCACATTGCGCTACGTTGAAGGAGCTAGGAATGTGGCAGCAGCATGACTTAAGTGGTTGGCAGCTCCTCCTCCTGTTGTTGTTGTCACAACAGGAAGAGGAGAAGGAACTGGCTACTGAAGCTGCTCTGCTGCCGTGTTCCTGGCTCCTCTGACCTCACCTAACATTGGGGGGATGCCCTCCCAAACAAATATGGGGGGGTCAAAAGGGTTCAGCCCCCAGGAGTTGGCGCTCCTGGGGCCAGATTCATTTAACAGGTCCTGCTAGCAGAAGCCCACAATTGGACTTGAGCTAGCACAGCAAAGCTTTCCCCACCTCTCCCTCCCCCCCCCCCCCCGAATTTGCTAAGGGCGGACAGGAGGACCCAAAGAATAACACACAGGGAAGGAAAGGGGAGATCATTCCATCAGGCAAGCAGAAATGCTTGCATTGACAAAGTGATCTCCTTGGATTCCTTCTTTTAGTTGCAAGATGAAGACTGCAAGCATAAAACCACTCACCCAAGTGTAAGACCCATTGAAATCAATTGGATTTACTTCAGACTATATATGGATGGGATTGCATTGATTTTAGCAGTATGTGAAGCCCAATCCTATGCATGTTTACTTTGAAGCAAATCACATCAAGTTATTGGGGATTATTGCCAAATACAGGTGAATAGGATCACACTTTTAGTTATGCTTTACATGGATTGGGCCTTAATCACTAATTATGTTTTTTCCAGACTCGGTTGTAAAAATAACTGGAAATTTGCTTTGATTGCTTTATAATTCAAAATTTGCTGCTTTGTACTATTTTGTGTGATTTTGTAAGGAGCCTTGACCACATTAAAAAAAAAAAAGATCAGAAAACTAGAAAAGGAATGTACTTAAATCTAGGGATACTAATTTTCTTTAGCAGGCTGGCTGCCTTTAAGAGTTTTGCAACAGACAGAAATTCAACTGGTGAAGTTTACCCCATCACTTAATCTTCATGTAGAAAAAAGTGGTATTCTCGTTGATATTCTAGTCTTGTATATAGCTATGCAAAAGGCGTTCACCTTTAATTTTAAATGCGAAGATAATTTTTATTTTCCCTTCTATCCAAGTGTTTAAGCTAAACATGTTTTTTGTGTTTGTGTTTTTGCAAATGTATGGATTTTGGAGAGACTCTTTAGAAAGTATTTTATGAATGTTAATGTAACCTGCTATTTCTTGTCAGTGTCCTACGCCAGTTACATGTATGTTTGGCATCAAGCTAAAGCTCAGAGATTTACCTCAAAGCTTTCTCAAGGGAGGAGAATGAACACTTTAGTGAGCTTTTGAAATAGAGAAATGTTGCAGGAAGTTTACTTGATGCAGGCACTGCAATCTTAGCTACACTTAGGACCCACCCAGGAGAACTTGAGACTTTCCCAGGCCTGCCATGATTACTGGGCGTATGTGCCATCTATAGCTGAGAGAGGCAGAATATGCTCTGTCAGATATGCTAACCCTGTACCCATCCCCCAAACATACAGACATACCTTCCATTCATTGTTTGTTGCATTGAAATCAATACTTTTTGGACTAGATCAATTAGCTAGGGATGAGGTGCTGCGTTTCTCTTGTGGGGAGGTTTGTCATTTGTCTATTGTGATTTTAGTTGCATTGCCACTGGAGTGAATTGGGATCTTCCTCCTCAGGTGAAACATCTGAGGAAAGCAAAACACAGGAGTTTCTTTAAGATGCTCTAAGGGCTGTTCTGCACATCATTTCACTATCATGGTATATTGCCTGAAGTGAATTTGCAGAAATTACAGTGGTACCTCTGGTTACGAACTTAATTCGTTCTGAAGGTCCGTTCTTAACCTCAAACCATTCTTAACCTGAGGTAACATTTTAGCTAATGGGGCCTCCCGCTGCCACTGCGCCACCGGCGCACGATTTCTGTTCTCATCCTGAGGTAAAGTTCTTAACCCAAGGTACTACTTCTGGGTTAGCGGAGTCTGTAACCCGAAGTGTTTGTAACCCGAGGTAGCACTGTATAAGGAATTTCAAGGGAAGCCCGGAGTAGTTTCAATACAGTGGTACCTCAGGTTACATACGCTTCAGGTTACATACGCTTCAGGTTACAGACTCCACTAACCCAGAAATAGTGATTCAGGTTAAGAACTTTGCTTCAGGATGAGAACAGAAATCGTGCTCCAGTGGTGCGGCAGCAGCAGGAGGCCCCATTAGCTAAAGTGGTGCTTCAGGTTAAGAACAGTTTCAGGTTAAGAACGGACCTCCGGAACGAATTAAGTACTTAACCCGAGGTACCACTGTACAGGAATTGTAACATTTCTCAGGGGAGATTTCACACATCCTAAGATTTTAGTGAATGCCATGTGTGTTCACACATTACCGGTCAGTCTAAGTTGAATTCATTTGCTGCACCTGTAGTGAAAATATACTAGAAGTGAAACTTGAAACACACAAAGCCTACGTCAGAAAAAGATACTCAGTAGAGATACTAAAGGCTGTACGTACAATTCCATTTCACGTTTTTGCTGTGCAGTACTTTACGATACAGAGCTTAAAGGAGAAGCAGATATCTTATTGAATAGATCATTAGGAAAAGGGGGTTGCTGTATCAGTCTTAATAAATGGCCAGGGCATGTCAAAACTAAGACCATGTCCCATAACTGTGCCATACTAGGCTGATAAAACCAGCAGCCAAGTCCCCCCAAATACCAGACATGTTTACTGGTGCTTTGTGTAACTGATGGGAGCATTTGCTGCAGCTCCCAGCCCAAATAAATAAGCTATAGTACTTTAAGGATGGGTTCTATTTTTTCACATTGTTGGAGGGTTTTTTCCCCTATTGAACTAGTTAGTTTGATGAGCTCAAAGGTACATATTTATCGGGCCACGTTCCATCACAATGGGTTTAAGTGAGCATCACAGTGGCCTTGATTGTCGACTTGCTTTGAACACTAAATGTAAAACTTTTTGATAGTATAGGGGTAGACTATTTGATCTGTTGCAGTGTAAAAGTGTTTTCATGCAAGCCATTTACCCAAGACACCCCCTGACTTTATTCGTATTTCCTTCAACCACAACTAAAGAAGCTGAATGATTACAAGTGCCAGTGCCAATTTAAGTGTAGGACAGGAGAGTCATTCACTTACCTGCTCCAGAAAGTATTCACCTCTATGGTATTAACGGTGAATGGAAAACCAGTTCGCACATGGCACCAAATGAAGGCTAAAAGGGCAATCCACCTTCCTTCAGTCTATTTAATCTATTTCAAAATGGGATGCCTGCACAGTCAGAGCTGCATTATCACCATTCACATGTGCTTACAAATAGCATGAGAGGGGCTCAAAGATAATTTCTATGGCATGTGTGAAAAAGCTCTGAAATCTTACATCCTTATTAAATACTCTGCAAGCATATCTCTAATTAGGGGTGATTTAATATGTGCATTTCCCATTTTCCTGTATGATTGAAATTATACCAACTCTGAAAAATGAATGGGTCACAACCCCAATTTTTTGTATGGTATAAATCATTTTATTTTTCTAGCTTGGGGTTTGTTTTTTCAGTTTAATGCTTCTTAACAGAAAATGAATTCATTCATTCTTTGCTTTCTTTCTTTAAAAAAAATCTAATTCTCAAAGTATTCTCTGCTATTTTTCAAAGCCTGCATGTGATGCACAAAAGACTTGTATGATGTTTTCAGACTGCCGGACAGTATGGATACCACAGTAGCTCAGTCATATTCTCATGCACATAATATTAGAACCTGTGTAATCAGTGACATATTTCCTCTATCTCGGTGCTCATGGAAATGTTTCTCTGTACAGTTTACAAGATACATGTTTGCACACACAAACACACACCACAACCCTGCGCAGAGTTAGGCACACTTAATTCTGTCTTGTATTGTGGCCAGAAGCTCTCAGGGGTTACAGTTTTGCCCAGTGTACTTGAAAATAAGAGTGGAACTGCATGTGATCAGAAACACAGGGCTACTTACTGCCAAAAACACAGCAGCCCTGTGTCAGATCCCACTCACCCTCCTCAGTAGCACATGATTCAAATTACCTCATGTCTTGACATCATTACACTGAGCATTTTTGACCAATCCTTCATTTTTAGCTGGCAGTGTTGGGGAAACAGTATAATGACCCAAAACCACCAGGGAAGTGTTTCTGATAATGTGTAGTTCTGCTGTTATAAAAAGACCAGGCACCCTATATTTAAATGTTTGTACAGATTTTTAGTGCCTGTTAAAAAAAAACTTTTCTCAGGGCAAATCTCCTCACTTGGCGCATTTCAGTCATAATATCAGGTTATGCTTAATTTTTACTGTTATATACTAACTACACTTTTGTGATTGTAGAGAGAACTTGAGTCTGTAAGATTGCTGTGAGATTTCCTGACAATATTCTGGACCCAAGCCAGGAAAGCAATTAAATATGTGACAGGAATGGTCTTGGTGAAAGCACAGGTGTAAATACTTTACTGCATCAGGGTCAGAGGTTTCATGGGTTACTTTGCAGGTTTCCCCCCCCCCCCCCAAATTTTTACGTGTAGACAGGCAGGTTTGTGGAGTTGGCCCTCTCTAAAAATACTGGTCCAAGAAGCTGGAAAAATCCACTAAATGTGGTGGTCTGCATATGCCTTCTGTTATTAGGGAGGGGTCGTAGTTCAGTAGTAGAGCACATGCTTGGTTCGTATCATATTTCAGATTCAGCGCAGTTAATGGATCTTATGTAGCAGAGCTGCAAAGACTGTCTCCCTAAAACTCTGGAGAGCCAAGGACAGTCAGCATAGAGCACTGCACTAAATTGGTTACTGGTCTGCTATAAGCCAGCTTTAAAAGTTGAACTGTATGTAGTCTGGGAAGGGCTTCAAGGATCAGATCCCGCTCCCTTTCACAAGTCTGTATACCTGCCCACTGGAGCCCTACTCCAACTTTTCTTCCCCTATCCTTAATGCCTTGTATTATCCATGTATTTATTTATTTCGTCTGATATCCAATTAAGTCATACTCAGAGTAGACCCATTGAAATAAATGGATATGTTTCTTAAGTTCATTGATCTTTATAGATCTACCCTGAGTATGGCTAACATATCATCCTACATCTTTTCAAATTAATACAAATTAAGACAGAAAACCGAACCTGGTTGGTCCTACTTCATATTAGTTACTATTATGAGTGCTGATGCAGAACATCATTTAATAAATCAATTTCTGATTTATTAACTGTGCTTTGAATCCAGACTATGGGATTGCATAAAAAGAACAGTGAGCAGAAGGGAAATGGTTGCTGGTGCTGTTCTGCAAACACTTAAGTGTTCGTTTGCTTTGCGTAGGCTGTTGTACAAGCAAACCTCTTTGGATTTCCTTTTTTCATCAACCACATTCTCACACAAACGGTAAAACAACCCTTCTGTACAAGGGTTCAAGCCTATGAATAAGCCAAATTAGTTGATTATATAAAATAAGCTAACAACATTTGTAGAACAGGTGTAATTTATATTACCTGCTTACAGTATCTGGCAGAATTTAAGTTTCTAGGTTCGGCTTTTGATTTACTGTAATGTAAACCATGATCTACCCATAAAAAGGGTTAACATGCCAATAGGTTTATTTATTTTACACATTGCAGCCATATCATTTTGCAGGTAAGATTACTCTCAGTTAAGAAGCAATGATAGCATGTAGGCATCACTTTAGTGGTTTGGGTCAGCTTCAGAGCCCACTCAAGCAATCCACAGGGAAATTTCTGATTGGTTTCCCTGGGTCTTGTACGAGGTCGCCTTTTCAAGCCTGAGATGTTGTACTGAATGTCTATATACAGGAATGACTTTTACACTATTATGTTTGTTACTATTTTCTTTTTGGTAGCTGCTTCAGATAATTTTGTTTTCTGTCCACAGAAAGATGCCTTTGCCACCTAGTTTTGATGGCTGTGGTGTCATTTCTTTTCCTGTTACAAACTGCAGCAAATTACCTAAGGGCAGTAAATTCTAAAGTGCTTGATTTTTAAAATGATCTGTGGTGGTGGTTCTCCGCCTCTCTCCATCTTCTAGATAAGGGAGGATCAGCGTCAAGTAATTTAAAGAGCGGGGAGACATAAAGAAAGTGCAATGGTAATGAATGATAATGTCAGTTGTATGTTGGGCTTGAGTGCAGTTGAGCAAAATGGGAAGGGCAGAATGCTTTGAAGACTGTTTTGGTGAAATGGACTGCTGTTTGTGGAAAACCTAAAGACAATTATCTAGGAAATGTTGACTCTATGCTGCTTTCAACATAGATGACATTGTAGCGAGTTATTGGCTGAAGTCTGGCGTGATCCCATTACAGAATGCTGTGAGCTTGGAATTCAAGGACAGCAAACCCAGCAAAGGCACTCTGGGAATTGCACTACGGGTGTGTTGCACATAGCGAAGATTTAATTGTATGAGGATCACATGAATATAATAAACTGTTTAAATGCTTTAAGCATCAACCTTTGTATGCAAACAAGCAAGCATTTGTATATTTTTTGAATGTTATGACAAATAAAATGTATTTTTCATTAAACTATATTATAAACAACCTCCTAAGTACACCGTGGTTTTTTATGTTTTATTTTCAGGCTATACACACACAAAACATCTGACAAGAATTATTCATGTTGGGTTGTATTAAACTTTCATACAGGGTAGAGCCGCTGAAGTAGACCTAAGTCAAGTCATGGTAATTAATTGCACTGAGTAAAAGTTAGTTAAATACAACACATCATTGTAATGCTAGCCATTCCTTTAGTTAAGATGAGTAGATTCATGCTCCTTCCTTTGCAACCAACATTCTAGCAGTAGCTCATATAATACATCTTATGCTAATATTTTATATAAATCTTATTCCCCTCCTAATTGTTTCTAACATAGAATGATGTTAGAAACATTTAGGAGGGGAATAAGATTTATATAAAATATTAGCATAAGATGTATTATATGAGCTCTTTTACCCCAGAAAAGCTTAATCACTGGACAGTTCACCAAATCCTGATTTGCATTGCAAAATGTAACAACAGAACATTGTTACTGTTAGCATTTTACTCTCTGTCATCTAAATAAAATACATTTTATCAGTACATGACCTTACAATGTTTTCCCTTTATATTAACCTAGTATCTGACTTAGGTTTTTTAAAAGCTCTCTACATTATAGTGGATCCAGCTTGGACAAAAATAAATATACCTTCACAGTTAATAAAGCTGCTTGTGCCTGTAAATCATACTCTAAGGGAGTTTTAGTTATTTCAAAAGCAAGAAATTACTATACTTTCCCGTGTATAAGACTAGGGTTTTTTTACTAAAAAATAATGTTTAAAGGGGGGTAGTCTTATACACGGGGGCAATCTCCCCCCATTTTCTTAATTTTGAGTCTCCAAAAATAGGGGGCGTCTTATACACGGGGGCATGTTATACATGGAAAAATACAGTATGTTGTGTTACCAAGCTCAGAATAGTGCTCAACAACAGTTTCACAAAGTGACACCCACAGAAAAGAGAGATTTGCAGCAAACAATTTCAGATTAGGACCTTTTGCACTGCTGCCTAGTGGTTCATGTATTGTCTTTGTGTTGGTAGCATGACACATGTAGCGGCACAATTTATTTTCTTATTTGATCGCCTATTGCATTTGCACCAGCAGTACATCCTTTAATAGCAACTGAATATACAACAGGTATGAAGACCAGAGTGTGGAGAAATGGTTCGTTAATAATGGCCGCTCCCTCTCTTCTTATGAGGGATAAGTGGGAGCATTGCCTTTTCCCAAGAAAAATAGGTGCCGGTACTCACCATGAAGTTGTTACAGTAAATGCCACATGTTTTAACAACAAAAGAGGTGCTGGTACTGAGTACCCTTGAGTACCCCCTTAAAACCCACTGAGTGGGAGTTCAGCACTTTGCACTCTACTACAGAAGGGCAGTTGTACCATCTTGATAGAGTTCTCTTTAACTTCCAGAGCAAAGCATAAGGGAACACAGCAGACTGAGTGGGTATATTTCAGAATGATAGGGTGGGAGGCTAGCTGATGGATGCTTGCTGATCAGCACAAATTGGCACAGCCTGTTCTTTCCAGGCCTACAAGAAGACCTTTTCAAGATGGCATTTGGATTGGCTCTGTAAACTATTTTTAACTAGTTATCTCTTTTATTTTTATTTTTTTATGTCTGATTTTAATATGTGTTAGTTTCTGTAAAAGAAAATGCCGGAACAAACTTGGGCCTAGTCCTGGACTGAAAGATGGTGTAAAAGTAATAATAATAATAATAATAATAATAATAATAATAATAATAAAATAAATAATAAAATAAATAAAATAAAAAACACAATACACATTACAGTATCAGAAAAAGGATTGCACATTTGCTAATGGAGTGCAGCTGTACTGTTACAGCTCAAGCCCATCAATGGAACCATGTAAATCCTTCCAACATTGCTGTAAATTAAACTTCAGCTAAAAATGGGATGTAGTTTGAAAGGTTCTGTTTGTGTGAAAAGAACATTTTCTCCATTCAGCCTATAAAATGAGAAAAACAATATAAAACAATCCAAAAGTGTCACCACTGCCATGCTAATAAGTGAAATAAAAGTTTTTATTTAACAAATTAAAGTGGGAAGAAATGATGATGACACGGTAGAGGGTTGTTGTTTTTAACTGCTCCTCTAGCAGCAGGTGGAAAACTTGCAAAGTTAAAGTTAGCAATGGGCTTTTAAAGGGTTGCTTAGCAAAGACATTCCTGGTTAACTAGCACCGAGTATGTTTCAGGCTGTCACAGAGACCGCTTGAAGGCATGAGATTAAAATAAGCATTCTCCTGAATAATGAGCTTATAAGCACCACCGACATCAGAGTCACTTTCTTAGGTGCAGTGAAGAAACCAGTTCTAAAGTGCTTTCCACCTGTGATATTTTTCACTGTTGCAGCTCCATCTTGTACAGGAACCAGGATGGCTGCCTACTATCCACGGTGGTTGAGTGATTGCAGGGCAAAATTGCATGATAAGTACATGTGCACACACAAACACACATATACTCCATGAGAAGTAGAGTCTTAACAGCTCTTTTGCATACTTCTTTATTACAACATTAATTAATTGCATTTATATCCCTCCTTTTTCTCTAAGGAGCTCAAGGTGGTGTGTATCACAATCCCCACAATTAAACCTTGTGAGGAAGGTTAGGCTGGGAGGCGGTGCTTGGGCCAAGGTCATCTAGTGAGCTTCATGCCCAGGTAGGGACTGTAACCCTGGTCTCCTAGTCTGACACTCTTAAACCCCTGTATTACACTTGCTCTTATGAGTCACTTTGTACATGAATTGCTCTCATGCGGAGAACAACACATAAACTTACTGGGGCAAATAGGAATTTCCATATGCATTTGGAAAAAAATTCCACTGAAATCACATGACTCGGTTGCCCTGGAATCGTACGGAGGGAAGAACCTTTGGAGAGCCTCCTAGGACAATATTTTCCAGACTCGGGACTGAACCCATCTTTGAAGGAATCCTGTGCAAACTGCTCTCTGATAGAACCCTTCCTGTTAGTGGACCCAGGCAGCAGCAGGGCTAGCCCCATTTAAGTTTCCCACGATACTTCTGACTGATGCTTTGTCCATGGCATTATGGAAACTGAAAATAGTGGTTAGACTCACCTGCCTGGCACTGCTTGGAGCATTGGGCTGGTAAAATATTTGTAAAAAGAGTGCCCAGGTCAGGGGTAGTGATGAAAACAAATGCTTTCCTGTATGTATTGTTTTTTTCAGTGTAACAAATAGACTACAGTCCTTAGCTCTTCCATGCTTCTTTTCTACATGCAGTGTAGGATTTTAGGACAGCATTTGAATAAACATTGCCATCTGCGCTCTCCAGTAGTAGAGTCTGCACCATATCATTTCTCCAGTTGCATGGGGTTTTATGACTTTCATATGTGAGTTTAGACTGCATATGGCTGCAAACATATTTTTGTCCGTTGTAGGGTTGCCATAGCAACATAGTCCTCCAAGCAAGTAAACCATTACCTTCCGATACCCAGCTGTTGAGCTAACTCTCTTCCTGGAATCCCCATTATGTCCAGCTGTTGGGGTCAGATATCTTCAGAATCAAGTGCATGGCTCTGATAGGAGAGAAAATCCAGAAGGGCATTTATCACCGCTGAAGGAGTAAAACTGGGTTCAGAAGCTTCCATTTGCTGACAGCTCTGTTTTGATTTCACAGAGCACTTTCAAGAGTTCGTGGTGGTTGGAGGATGATTGAGCAGACCAGCTGTTTGATTGCAAAGGGTTAATTTCCACTAATTCCCATGACCTTCTGCCCTACCATAGTCTGTGCCATTGCCAGATAAGCTTCATAGAACAATTCCAAAAAGTGTTTGTGTGTTAGAGTGCACAACCCACAGTGAAAGGAATAGGAGATGCACATGGTAAATATCCTACCCTACAAAATTACCTTTGTCCTTGTATAGTCCAAGTTCTGTTGGCAGCAACACAGACCTCTGCACACACAACTAATAATTAGTGATGGATGAACCTTCCTAGTGTGCTGGTCCCGGGGGGGTGGGTACCGTGAGGCGTGGTCAGAGTCCGGTCCTGGGCCGAGGGTCTGGAGACTGTCCACCAAGGGCAAAGCGGGGTCCAAAGCAAGAAGCCGGGCGTGGTCAGGAACTCCGGAAAAAACAGGTCTGGGTGCTTGGAGAAACAGGTTTCCAACGTCGTTGCTCCCGCAACCTGGGACTGGGCTGACTGGTCTTTATCTCCTCTGGGGCCTAGGGCGGTCCCAGCCCACAGGTGACTCGCCTCTCCTGGCCTTAAGGCAAGCACTCCTCCTGAGAGAACCCATCTCCCTCTGCCTCTCTGCCCTGAGCCCCTGCAGCTCCGGAGAGGCTGGAGGGTTACCGGACCCAGAGGCAGCCTCACCTTCTCCTGCCAGAGCTGGGAGAGAAGCACCTGCAGGCAATGGGTCCTCAATCACCTCCGGAACCAGAGTGGATTCATCTGGTGTCTGCTCCTGAGGATCCGGCACAGGTGCAGGCCCTTCAGATTCAAGGCCCTACCCTGGCTCAGCCGGCCCTGGAGGCGGGGACTCCTGTGCAGGCTGGGATTCCTACGGTTCAGCCTCTGAATCAGAGTCCCAGGCCATCACACCTAGGCTCAATTCAGACTTGGGCTGTGCTACGCCAGCCAAGCCAGGTCAAAAAATAGCTCAGTTAATTTCTGAGCCAGATGCATCCTCATCCCTCTCAATTTCTCCCAATCCCAAATTTCTATATCTGACTACACCTGCAGTTGTTGTGACTGCAGGACTGCTCTTTCCACCTCATCTTATCTTGCTATGGTGGAGCAGAGACGTCTTTCCCTCTATCCCTGCTGGGCATCTAGACTATGGGAGCAGATGAGGTTTTTACAAGTCCTGGGAAATGCAACTTCTCCTTGCAGCCAAAGGAGTTGCAGGGCACACATGGAGCTCTGTTGTGAGCTCTGCATTCTTTCAACACAAGAGCAGCAGTTGCACGCACAGAGGAAGTGCATTGAAATTGAAGTAAATATGCAAGCCCTTTCACATAAAAGCTCTGGATCAGTTGGACAGTGTCTCCTTGATACCACAGTCATGTTAGTGATGAAAAATGTTAAACATTTTTATTTATTCTTCCTCCAAGAAGCCCCAAGGCAGCATATGCACCCATTTTTCATCCTCACAACAGCCCTGTGAGGTAGGCTGGTGATTGGCCCAAGGTCACCCAGCAAGCTTTGTGGCTGAGTGGAGAACTCAACCTGTGTCAAAGTCCAATAGTGGCTCTTTCATTTCTCTAAGCATCTTGTGACCAACATATGAAGTAAATATTTTATCTGACAAGAAAATATAAATAAGTGATGTCATCTCAGGATTACCAAATTAGGAATATGGATTTTTTTGTTGTTGGCGTATGTACGGTATTTCTTTTTTCTAACACAGTTATCAATGGGAGAGGGGGGACAACTCCAGCCACTCACCTCTGAAGAATTAGGCATGTGGAGCATTCAAGGAATTGTTGTTGTTGTTTAGTCGTTTAGTCGTGTCCGACTCTTCGTGACCCCATGGACCAGAGCACGCCAGGCATTCCTGTCCTCCACTGCCTCCCGCAGTTTGGTCAGACTCATGTTTGTAGCTTCGAGAACACTGTCCAACCATCTCGTCCTCTGTCGTCCCCTTCTCCTTGTGCCCTCCATCTTTCCCAGCATCAGGGTCTTTTCCAGGGAGTCTTCTCATGAGGTGGCCAAAGTATTGGAGCCTCAGCTTCACGATCTGTCCTTCCACTGAGCACTCAGGGCTGATTTCCTTCAGAATGGATACGTTTGATCTTCTTGCAGTCCATGGGACTCTCAAGAGTCTCCTCCAGCACCATAATTCAAAAGCATCAATTCTTTGGCGATCAGCCTTATTCAAGGAATAGCCAGGAACAAATTGCATTCATTTTTCCTAATGAAGAGGTCGTGATCCTGCAATGCCTTTACAGGAGAGCACCTTGCTTCCCCCCAAGTTATGACATTAGCTGCAAATCCTACTGCTATGAAGAAAATCAGTTGCATCAAAGGTATGGGATTGCTTCTGTTAGCTTCAGCTGTTGTGTTAAATATTTTTTACCAATTTATGAGGAAAGGCAATTAGCTTCTTCTACATTATACGGTACAAAGCTATGTGGTGTGTTTAAAGATCTTTCCCCCAAAATCTGACACTTTACTGATAATTATGGCAATATTAGACTAACCCTGAAGAGTTAAATGGAATATTCTGTGTAGGAACAGCTGACCAGCTACCTTAGTGGGTCTGCAATTGCCAGGAGAGTTTTGCACAGCCGGACAACCAATAAAAAAAATTATCAGCACAATAAAACTGCTTAAGTAGTACCAACCCCAGCCCTCCAAACAAAATTAAACCACTTCTCATCCCCATCACTACAACTGAACAGGAGTACTTTGACCTTCACACCTAGGAATGGCGTTGTAAGGAATAGCTTGGCAGCAGCCCCATTACCAACCATTCGGGCCCTGGCAGAACAACCACAGAATCATAGAGTTGGAAGGGATACCAAGGGTCATCTAATTCAAACCCCTGCAAGGCAGGAATCTCAACTAAAGCATCCCTGACAGATGGCCATTCAACCTCTGCTTAAAAACTTCCAATGGAGGAGAGCCAACCACCTCCCGAGGGATACCATTCTAAACAGCTCTTAACATCAGGAAGAACCTTCTGATGTTGAGTTGGAATCTCCTTTCTTTTAACTTGAATCCCTGGGTTTAGGCCCTACCTTTCGGAGCAGGGGAAAAGAAACTTGCTTCATCTTCTGAAATATACTTGGAGACGAGAGTGGATTTCATGCTCTTTATTCATTTCAAAGTGGTGAGGAGGAATGGAAGTTCCCCCAGAATGTCTGCTTTATTATACATTATTTACACAATGGGCCCCACATGATTGGCTAATTCCGGAATTCACCTGTAGGCCAATCAGGTTGCGGATTCACTTCTACCTGGAGCTGGATTGGGTGGCTCCTGTGGACCAATCAGACTGCTGCATTCTGGACCCTATTGTTCTAGGACCAATCAGACTGCTGCATTCTGAATCCTATTGTTCTAGGACCAATCAGACTGCTGCATTCTGAATCCTATTCAACTCACTACATAACATCTTCCATGTGACAGCCCATTAGATACTTGAAGATGGCTATCATAGCTCCTCTCAGTCTCCTCTTTTCCAGGCTAAACATACCCAGCTCCCTCAACAGTTCCTCATAAGGCTTGGTTTCCAGGCCCTTGATCATCTTGGTTGCCCCCCAGCTTGTTAATATTCTTCTGAAATTGTGGTCTCCAGAACTGGACCCAATACTCCAGGTGTGGTCTGACCCAGGGAGAATGGGGTGGTACTATTACATTCCTTGATCGGGATACAGTGGTACCTCGGGTTAAGAACTTAATTCATTCTGGAGGTACGTTCTTAACTTGAAACTGTTCTTAACCTGAGGTACCACTTTAGCTAATGGGGCCTCCTGCTGCTGCAGCGCCACCGGACCACAATTTCTGTTCTCATCCTGAAGCAAAGTTCTTAACCTGAGGTACTATTTCTGGGTTAGCGGAGTCTGTAACCTGAAGTGTCTGTAACCCAAGGTACCACTGTACTATACTTCTATTGATGCAGCCTAAAATAGCACCATAATCATAATAATGATCACTTATCTGCATCTAGGGTGGTAAAACATTTTTGTGAAGATGTCGAGAGCATAGCAGGAAAACTACACTCAGTCTGTGCATATGTGTGTGTGTATGGTTCAGGATTAGAGGAAATAGATTTGTCAATGCTGTTTACTCATCCTTGTAATCCTCTGCAGATGCTCCCAATAAATCCAGTCTCTCCCTAATGGTTTCTACCCATTCTACCCACCACAAAAATAAATTCAGTGTGTTAGCTTTGTGAGCGATTCTATGCACGGTAGGTAAACCCCAGCAACTTCTCAACTGCAGAGTTATTTAAATCTATTTACATGCCATATTGCTCATTGCCCAGAATGCAAGTCTACCATTAAGGAGGCCCATGACTGCCCAAAAATCACACATGTCAAAACCATGAGGTGGAGCCTTTGTAAAAAGGGTAATTAGGAGGTGAGACAGAGAGGAGGCTCTTTCGAGTCCTGATGTTGTCCTCTCCTGGCCCAATTGAGTGATGTCTGTGTGAACACATTCCTACTTCCACCACATTTCAGAATGAGATAGTTTAAAAGCACCAGTGTGAGCCATGTTTATTTCCACTGAAGCCACCAATTGGCTTTCAGAAGAGCAAATTTACGACTTGGGATTTTACCCTCTCCCAAATCAGAACTGTCTCCAACTGCACACAATTTAAAAAAAAAAAAAAAGATAAGCAAGCATTTACAAACACATAGGTTAACAACCCAAGTCCTTTCAAACACAGTGCTGATTAAACAAACCACAAAACGAAAAGGAGTACTAGCCTAAGTGTGCAATCCTAAATAATTATGGGCAAATCTGTCAATTTCAGGATTTTCTCAGAATCTCATTCCCCCCCCCCCGTCTTAAATCCAGTTCCCTATATTTCCACATCAAATGGGTCAGTAGTTTAGTGTGCATTTCTCCTTGCACGTTTTATATCCAGTTTTGCCTTCAAACCAGTTTTGTCACAAACAATTTTCTCCAATATACTGCAATTTTTCTATGACACTAATATAAGCTTTATATGCATTTACATTATCTGGTTGGAGAACTGCATTGCGACATTCAGAGAAGTGTGAATTTCAAAGGATGGCTGTGTTTTGGTTCACATTGTTTCAGGAAGTGCAAATCTGTGACTTGATTCAAATGTCTTCCTCCATCCTTAACCACATAACTAGGGACTAAGTCCTAATGAACACAGTAGGATTTACTTTCAAGTAAGTACATATGCACAGCATTGTTCTTCATCTTGCAAACAGTACATTAAAAAAAGCCTGGAGTTAGTATAATACATGGAAAATATTTATGAACACACAATTCTATCTCTTTTGTACAGCATGCATTAGCATATTTCCATCCATTATCCTAACTCCAATATTTTTTGTTTTTTCAGTTAAACCACACAACAGCATCCAGCTAAATCTTCTGCTCATGTCCCATTAAAATGAGCAGGAATTGTCCGGGAACTGGTGAAGGTTTCAGTTTGGGTTGCATTAATGTTTATTTGTGCTACCTTAGCATGGAACACTACTGCACTTTAAAAAATGTGTTCCACTAAAGGCAGGATTACAACTGAAATAATAAATAATCATTATTTTTACCGTGCAGATTTTAAAAACGCCTGGGAGAACCACGGACCTTTCTGTTTCTTCCTTCAAGAAACAGTGTGTGTTTGCAGTGTTTTTAATGTCAACGCCAGAGTGATACTGGCCCCAGGGCAAAATCAGATAATTGGAACTCCTGCGGTCCTTTTTCTTTGGTTAAAAGTAGCTGGAGGTGGGTGGTGGGGAAGACTGGGAATAGGGTTGTGATATTTAAGAAAGGAACCCCCCCCCCGAATCATGTCCTTTACTTAAATTGCTGCTGTTACAGCTCTAATGCTGCTATGAAGCAAGAAAAGACAAGGACAAGTGCCCCCTTGCAATCCCTTCCCATGGGTAAAAGTAACTTCATGGCTGAGGAGCAGTGACTTAAGCTGCAGAAATGAGGTGCAGGAAATGGGTTAAGCCAGGGGTCAGCAAACTTTTTCAGCAGGGGGCCAGTCCACTGTCCCTCAGACCTCGTGGGGGGCCAGACTATATTGGGGGGGGGGGAATGAACAAATTCCTATGCCCCACAAATAACCCAGAAATGCATTTTAAATAAAAGCACACATTCTACTCATGTAGAAACACCAGGCAGGCCCCACAAATAACCCAGAGATGAATTTTAAATAAAAGGGCACATTCTACTCATGTAAAAACATGCTGATTCCCAGACCGTCTGCGGGCTGGATTGAGAAGGCGATTGAGCCCGGATCTGGCCCCCGGGCCTTAGTTTGCTTACCCATGGGTTAAGCCCTCTCTGCTCCTTCACTGTGGCCCCAATCCAAAGTGCCTGCCCCCAGGTGTTTTTAAAACCAAACAAAGGGACTCAGGAAGATCTGCACATGGCCACACAACACATCTAACTGGACCCTCAATGAGTGCCTAGAATTGCGTCAATTTGTATGATTTCCTTAACTTGTCACATAAAAAAGGGTTTCTTTAAATATATGTAAATATGTAAACACAGTGAACACACACTCAAGATTCTGGGCCTCTTGAAGTTGACAGTAAAGCTTTCATGGGCTCAAGCATCACAGATTCAGGCCCTAAGCCAGCATGGCAGTACGTGTAAAAGCCAACATCAGCCACGGTTGGGGTCAAATGAAAGATCAGGCGCCTGTTTCAAAACCAGCTTTCCGAGGAGTCAGGCTGATCACTGAAAACTTTCTTGCACATGTTGGAGTTCTCTTGGTGAAGGGGATATTCGGACCCAGCCAGCAGCCTCACTTTTCCTTTCCGGGAGGTATAAGATTCTCCTGATGGTAGACTTTCATATTTAACTAAGTATCTCCTACAAAATAATGATAATATTGCATTATATATTGTAACTCGGATGGCATAAAGTATCTATCCTATGAGCAGTAGTTCTTAATGATAAGCCCAACTGCACAGTTTTGTGGCACAATCTCTTCCCACCCAGCATATTCTAAAGATATAAAGAAGCCAATTTTCAGGATTTCACCAGGGTTGGTAGAAACCTCCAGGCCCACTAGCCTCTGAATCCACTTCCTGACACTCTTCCTAAGCCAACCCTCCCTAAGTCTAGTTACAGTACAGTGGTACCTCGACTTACGAACAGTCTTGTTTACAAACTCTTCGGTTTACAAACTCCGCAAAACCAGAAGTAGTATTCCAGTTTGAGAACTTTACGTCGGTCTACGAACTGAAGCCAAACAGTGGAAGGGCACCAGCAGTGGGAGGCCTCATTAGGGAAAGCACGCCTTGGTTTAAGAATGGATTTGGTTTAAGGATGGACTTCAGGAACAGATTAAGTTCTTAAACTGAGGTACCACTGCACACTGTTAACATTACAGACAAATAGCTCCCCCTGCTTCCTACCTGGAAGGACTTTCAATTTTGTCCATCTGCAAGCAAACTAAAAATGGATATTGTGAAAACTGCACTGTAGAGACAAAGTCCAGAGTTGTTTCGGCTTCAGCACTGCTTTCCATGCCAGCCTTGACGAAGAGCGCATCCACAACAATGTTGCCAACTATCACCACAGCTCCCCTGCAAGAAGAGATTGAGATAAACCAGGACGTCATATATTAGATACCATTCCGGCACCCAAAGAACAGGAGCGTCCCTCCCGTCTGTAACTTCCCGCAAACTCCATTAGGTAACAAGGCCACCACATCATGCCACCTCCCCAATGTCTCTGTATCACTGGCTCCTAGTGGTAGGAAAGCACATTTTAGGACATCCCAAGACAAGTAAATATGCCTAAACAGCAGAGAGGGAGTACTCGACATGTGGCTGCAGTTCCAATTCAATTGCCACATCGAATTCCACTCTGAATCTCAGTTTGATAAAGCCATCCTCAAATCCCACAGATAGCCTGAGAAACTCCTCTTACCAATATACCAACTAATGAAATCCAGTTTTACATAGAAGGGCTGTCAATATCTTCCCCACAACCTCAACAAAGCCTAACCTTGAGCACCTTTTGGGGGAAGTGCAAGAACTTTGCGTAAGCATGGTGATTGTGCATCATTAATTGCCCTTATACATTTGCAGCAAAATCCTATGAAAGTCAAAGTCTGCTCAGAAAAAACAAGTGTTAAATGGGACTGACTGACTTCCAGGTAAGTCTGATGAGGATTACAACTGCATCGTTGCCAGCATAGTTTTTGAAATCAGTTAGACAAAAACAGTGCCCCCAAAGAAAGAAACATGAATATTTCTGTCTAAAACAGGGATTCAGTTCATATTGCTAAGCATTTTAAGATTTCCATGCTTTTCTCAGATTTAAAATTCCCTATGTTGACAAAATCATTTGATGCGTTTCCTTTAAGGATGTCTGGAGTTAGGTCATCTCACCGGTTTTTAACATTGGTTTTGGATTCTCTGTACCAAAGGCTGAATTCCATTCCTCCAGAAATATCAATGGCCAGGCCTCCCTGGAATTCCGTGCTGCAAACCAGCCCAGACTGTAGCTGAATTACCTAGATGCAAAATGGTGCACAATGAACATTTCTTGTTTTATTCAATATATGACCAATATTTAAAATCTGTTCTTAACTGGTTTTACTGTGATATTGCTTACTTGTTTGTGAATTAGGTTCTTCTTTATTGTTGAATTATTGTTACCTGGATTGGGCATTATTTAAGTTTACATCATTACTGTTTTAACATGAGTTTAAGAGCAGAATGTGAAGGAATGGAAATATTTAAAAGACCTGTCTTGCTTTTCTTGACTTAGCTTCAGAAACAGGGTGAAGTGATGGGGCTAAAGTCAAGGGCATATTTAACCTACAGATTTAAATAGATTTTACGGTCCTTGTCTACATTGCATTTAAGAGTCATGGGAGAATTCTCCACAGGCTTCCTGACAATCTTTGTCCCCTGACCTGCTGCAGGAACACCAACATAAATCCCACACAGCACGGGAAAAGTTATGTAAGAAAGATACATCAGCTACCAACTACCATTCACAAATTCCAATCATCTGGTTGTGAAAGTCTTGCAGTGCCAGCTAAATGCAGAAGTAACCATAGATAAGGCTGGCAGAGTGAGACCACCACACCAGGAGTTGCCTTAGGGACATCTTTCAGACCGAAATGCATCTCTTGGGAATGCTGTTAATGCTGTGTGGAAAGTGAGACATTTTAAAAAGCAAGCATGTATCTCCACTCAATTCAGCCAACTCAGCATTTCTTGCAGGAAGCTGCCCAGAATGGCTGGGGCAACCCAGCCAGATGGGTGGCATATAAATAATAAAATTATTATTATTATTAAGTTTCCAATCCAGAAAATTCAAGCCCCATTTGCATGAGATTATCTGAATGCCTGCAAAACTTGAGGTTGCTAATCACAAGGCTCTCTCTATGCCATGGGTAGGCAAACTAAGGCCCGGGGGCTGGATCCGGCCCAATCGCCTTCTCAATCCAGCCCGCAGATGGTCAGCATGTTTTTACATGAGTAGAATGTGCCCTTTTATTTAAAATGTATCTCTGGGTTATTTGTGGGGCCTGTCTGGTGTTTTTACAGGAGTAGAATGTGTGCTTTTATTTAAAATGCATCTCTGAGTAATTTGTGGGGCATAGGAATTTGTTCATATATATTTTTCAAAATATAGTCCAGCCCCCCACAAGGTCTGAGGGACAATGGAACGGCCCCCAGCTGAAAAAGTTTGCTGACCCCTGCATGCCTTCTAGAGGAAGTTGGGAAGACACAAAAAAGAAACCACTTCTCCCCAGTATTAGACCACCTGCAGCAAGAATTTGTGCAAAAGAGCTGTTGCAAGAAGTGCCAAATGGTTGGAGATAGAGCTTTATGGGCAGGCAGGAAGAGATAGTTGCATGCACAGAGCTTTCTGCCAAGGCTGAGGCTTACAGCTGTCAGAATCTTTTACAGCTGGACTGGAAGTCCATCGCACTGAGTCAATTTTGGAAGTGATAATAGCTCAGGGTCAGAGCAAGTCATTTCATTTGAATGCTGATAGACAGCCAAGATTTTAAAGTTCACAGGACTTGGAAATCAGATTAACTTTAAATATAGCCATACTACATGGCCTGAGACAAGGCATGATGTGTCCAGATCTGATGAATAATTTACGCTGAAGTAAGACCCATGAAAATGGAAGATGTATAAAATGGAAGAAGCAGATGGCACTGAAAAGAGCATTTTTTCCCACTGCCCTTTGCTTTGTTAAAAAAAATAATAACAACGGGGGATCGGCTAGGTTTTTTACTGTAATTCAGCAAGGCAGATTTTTAAAGATGCTTTAAATAATAGCAAATCTGCACATTGGGCTCATTTGCTTTTAGAGCTTGTGTTTTTTCTGCTTTATTCTATTTTTATCCTGCACACCACTCCCATGGCTTCATGCTATGAGGTGATTTATAAATTTGTAAAATATAAGCAAATAAATGTGACTTCACGTTACTAGCCATGGAGCTGCTCTAGTCCTGGGGAAAGGGCAGAGATTCAGCGAAAGGAACCTGAAGCCTGCTGAGTGCAGCGGGAACTCGCGCTGAGCTCCGCAGGCTTCAGGCGGCTATCCCTGAAGCCTGGAGAGTGAGAGGGGTCGGTGCGCACTGACCCCTCTCACTCTCCAGGCTTCAGCGAAAGCAACGCGAAGCCTCCGGAGTGCAGAGGGAGTGCTCCCTCTGTGCTTCGGAGGCTTTGCGTTGCTATCGCTGAAGCCAAGGAGCCTGCATTCACTCCATAGGACGCACACACATTTCCCCTTAATTTTTGGAGGGGAAAAAGTGCGTCCTATGGGGCGAAAAATACGGTATGCACGGAAGCTATTTAATTGCCGGTATGCAGAACTCACCTGTGAGTAATCCATCAGAAGGATGAGTCCTTTCACCACACTTATGGGGTCTCCAGTGGCTGAGAACATTTTAGACATGAGATCGCCATACCCTTGGAAAAAAGTAACGGGTCTAAGCTGAACATCGAACATGAGCGCTGACACACCAGCGAAAGACTCTAGATTTTCTTCACCTTCATCAGCAGATGCAGCTATAATGGATTCTAGGCCCTGAGCCTCAATCACCACCTAAAAGGAGATAGGAACACACAGCTTGCATGATGAATGATGACCACTTGCAGGCAAGCACATGTCATCCATACCTCTTTAAAGTCCACAAGGTAGCTGCAAAATTTGCCATCAGACCATGCCCTCCTTTTATATCTAGGTGTCCAAAAGAGAGGCACGGCATGGCTCCTTTTAGGTCAGAGTTGCACAGAAAGTTTTATCAATGTGGCTTTTTCATCCAAGGGTGTGAAAAACTGCAGCTGCTGAAATTCCTTCTTCTGCACAACTATTAGATGGAATAGGCCTGTTCTCTTTTGCATCTGGACACTTGCTGTCTAGACTGGTTCACACGTAATGCTAAATCATCATGGTTCAATGCTACTGGGTGAGCCCTCAGAAAGTCAGAGCACAGTACAGTGGATGCTCAGGTTGCGATCGTGATCCATGCGGGATGCACGTTCGCAACCCACAGCGTTCACAACCTGCAGTGGTGCATCTGTGCACACGTGGGTTGCAATTCGGCGCTTCTGCGCATGCGCGACCGCCAAAACCTGGAAGTAACACATTCCAGTACTTCTGGGTTTCAGCAGGTCCATAACCTGAAAAAACAAAACCTGAAGTGTCTGTAACCCGAGGTATAACTGTACACCTCCAATGTGACCAGAGGAAAGCTGCCAAGATGACTGCCGATTTTCCTTGAATGTCATCTTAGTGTTATATACAAATCTGGAATTCTGGATTAAAAATAACTCTGTTCAATAAAGCAAACTGATAACTCATAGTCTGAAGTTATCTTAGTTTGAAATTTATTAGAACAGGATTCCTGGTTTGTTTGGACAGTAAGGATTTGAGGAAATTGAATGCCATCATAGGAGGGCGGGGGAGAACTAAGCAGGAGGAGAAGACAGGGAAGGAACATGCAAGCCAGGCATTGGGCTTGGGCTTGTGGAGGTTCATCCACTTAGGGCTACACTGTGGTTTAGTGTTACATATAAACACAGCCTCTGTAAGAACATAAGAAGAATCTTGTTGGATCAGGGCCATCTATTCCTGCACAGTGGATGCTCGGGTTGCGAACGTGATCCGTGTGGGAGGCACATTCGCAACCCGCAGCGGCGTGTCTGCGCATGCGCGGGTTGCGATTCGGCGCTTCTGCGCATGTGCAAAGTGCGATTTAGCACTTCTGTGCATGCACAACTGCCAAAACCTGGAAGTAATCCGTTCCAGTACTTCTGGGTTTCAGAGGTCCATAACCCGAAAAAGCGCAACTTGAAGCATCTGTAACCCAGGGTATGACTGTATTGTCCAACCAGAAGACTGTGGTAATTTCACAAGCAGTATATGAGTGCAACAACACTCTCCCACTGTCATCAAAAAACAAGAGCTCGAACAGAAATGGTGGTGCTACTTCTGTAACAAACCTTGGATAAGGGAACACTCTTAAGGGAGAGACCATAGCTGAGTGCATGCAGAATGTCCCAGGTTTATTCTCTTGCATCTCTGATTAGGAGGCAGATAAGAAAGAGCTCTGCATGAAACCCTGGAAAGGATCTGCCAGTCACAACAGAGGATTCTGACCTAGACAACAGTCTGACCCCAAACTATAAGACAGCTTCTTACATTTCCATTTGAGGGGCTCAACCCACCAGCTGCTACGCACATTGGTTCAAAGTATGGTATAATGGAGCGACCACATTATGTCCAAGCTGCACACTTATACTTTTTCGCTGAGTTATTACTCTAGTAGCGCATGGGACTTACCTGGTTGGCATGAAGTTGAGCGTATTTATTGAAAAGAAAGATATTCAGGTTACTTCTTCTTAAGATTCCAGAGCCAGAGTAGAGTATGTCAAGGCTATAGGTGGATGACACATCTGGAGAACCTTGATTAAACAGAGAGACAAGTTGTAAGGATTTCTGGTGAAACTGAGTGTCAATAAATGTAATTAAAACCTACTATCTAGTTTGTTAGTCACTTACGTGTTAGGTAACCCGAGAAAGCTGAGGAAGAACCTGTTTTCGCAAATCGGTCGTAGTTATGAATGGAGATATCCTTCAGAGCTTTACGGATCATTTTGCTGAAACACAAAAAAGTGTCCTTAACCATCAGAAAATTAAATGTCTTCTACAAATGGCAACATGCAGCAAATGGAAAGGTTTGTGTTGTTGAGTAGTGTAATCAAAAGACCACAACCAGAAGATAAAAATGTTGTTATTATTATATTGGCCTACAGATTGCAAAAGGTCTTAACCCAAAAGTTGCTGAAATTACTGATGATTCTGTAAAGTTCTAATCACTACATAAGAACCACTGGAGGAAATTGTTAGATGAAGTTGCTTATTTATGTAAAAAATTCACTGGTTAAAAGAACAGTAAAGGAATAACAATTATAGGAATATTCAGATGTGGTGAGGAGGCTTGAGGGAGGCAGCGAATGTGGCATTGCCACAAGGGCTCTAGGCCAGGCTTCCCCAAATTTGGCCCTCCAGCTGTTTTGGGACAACTCCCATCATCCCTAGCTAACAAGACCAGTGGTCAGGGATGATGGGAACTGTAGTCCCAAAACAGCTGGAGGGCCGAGTTTGGGGATGCCTGCTCTACGCCAAAGATCCTGGATTTTCTGGTATAGTAATAAAAACAACTGATAGACTGATATTTTTGCCTCAGTACTTTGCAGCTTCTCCTGAGTCCCCCCGCCCCCCGGTCTGAAAAGGTGAATTTATACTGAACATGGTGAAAATGCTTCCAGTACAGCCCCCATCCCACCAAATGCTGCCCTTGCCTTTGCCCTGAAACAACACTATGCACAGGCAAGTAGAGAAACATAAATAACAAATGAAACTTGATATACCTGGAAGGCATTTCAAAACGTAGAATGTCCTGGATTAGCGAAAGCATGTACTTATTCATTTCCAGAGGCAGCTCTCCAATAGAGAGCAGGAGGTTTTTTACTTCCATGAAGGACGGATTGTTGCTGAAGATGATGGAAGCTGCTGTGGTGCGTACCGTCTTCTCGTGAACTTTATGGTTCTGGTGATAAATCCTGTTCATGGTTTTCTTCACCTAATGGGGACACAATCTGGTCAAGTTTCATCACCTGTACATAACTGGCAGCATAACAGAAGCAGGAAATTTTATTTATCACCAATAAATAAAAACAGATCAGTGGGCTGGCGTCTCAAGGAACAATATACAAGTATAGTACGAAAATTCATGAATATTATACTAGGACCATTCCAAAACAATGGGGACTCCTCCAGCCCCAGACTGGATGCGAAAGTATAATCAAGAAGAATTTCTGACTGACATACAGCTTGTTCTGGGAGGTGTGGAGGATGATGGGAAATCATGTGAGTCATGAGTCTTACCTGGAAGCTGTATGAGTGAATGATAGATAAAATTCCCATATAACTACCCACCTAATTCTTCTTTTCACCCCTTCTAGAAAGAGCCTCATGCTTTCTGGGGCTATAAGCCGGAATTGAGATAGCATTTTACAGTTTCTTGTGATATGCAGATGGATAGATGGACAAATGTCTCCTACAATGCAACTCCTGCTCACTGGTCCAGGGCAGAGGACAAGGACCTAGTGCTACCTTGCCTATGTCCCTAAAATATCTGTCAATGAGGCTTATGGGAAAGACTTTGGGGTTGCTTTCAAAATTGTCTTCCCAGACTCTTCAGGACATAGAATGATAAAAAAATAATAATGGAATATTTATCTTACTTAGAAACACCTGATATTTAAATGAGGGACTATCAGGCAGGGAGAGACACATTATTTGAAATGTCCACCTGCGCCATCTTGTCTTTGGGCAATTTTCTATTATTTTACCTCACTGGTAATGAAAGAGTGGTGATATCTCTGCAGAGCAGAAACAGCAACATTGCTGATGGGGCCTTCTCCTGACTCAGCGTATTTCAGAAGGTCTGGAATAGCTTCAGGCAAAACAGCATTCTTCAATGCCAGAAGGTAGACCTTCACTTCATCAGCCGTCTTTGCCCTGTTCAAACCTCCAGAGATCAGCTTCTTGGCTTCTATAACAGCCTGGAAAGAAAATTAAAAACTTCCAAAAACACTGTTGTATTGAGGGGGCAGCAGGGGTGGGGAATCCATGCAATTGGGTGGTAAATCAATGATAGTGGAACTTGGGAAATCTGGCAAAATTACACCTAGGAGTACAGCACATAGATGATAGATAGATAGATAGATAGATAGATAGATAGATAGATAGATAGATGATAGATAGATAGATAGATAGATGATAGATAGATGATTGATAGATGATAGATGATAGATGATAGATGATAGATTAGATAGATAGATGATAGATGATAGATAGATAGATAGATAGATAGATAGATAGATAGATAGATAGATGATAGATATAGATAGATAGATAGATAGATAGATAGATAGATAGATAGATAGATAGATGATAGATAGATATAGATGATAGATAGATATAGATGATAGATAGATCGATAGATAGATGATAGAAAGATAGATAGATAGATAGACAGATAGACAGATGATAGATAGATAGATAGATAGTATGAGTTCCTTACTGGATTCCATAAAATCTAGCAATATATACTCACTATTATCAACACAGCACCCAGCCTTAAGATCACTGCAAAGAATCAAGTAGGTCTACCATTTAGGGAGGGGCTAGTGGTGGCAGTGGTGGGAAGAGACACCCATGAGAGCAAAAGCTATTGTTGTTGCTGATACAATATTAGATTTTATGTAAACCAGTGTGCTGTGTCGCGGTACAGAATATGGAAGTGACATAATCTCTTCACCTCAGAGGATTTGCAACCTTCATCAGATGGACAAAACTGGGATAGACAGGCAAGAGAGAGGTCCGAGGAAGGAACAGGTGAATTACACCAAAGGAGCAGGTAAGGAAAAATAAGGATGATTCGAGAACAGTTCTGAGAAAGAAATCTTCATGAGCGGGGAGTTGGCTTGGGGCATAAATATTGAAAGGCTGTTCCAGATGTAAGGAGCATCATGAAAGAAGCCAGAAAGGTAAAAGTGGGCAAAGAGGTCAGCTTGGATGGAGCTTCATATTTGCTTTTGTTTCCAACACCGAGAAGAAAATACATACAGGCAGTTTGCAGCCTCCCTTGTCACACAGCTTTTTGATGAGGGCCCCAATAACAATGACAACTGTTTCTCGGATTTCGCTGCTGCCGATCTGGCTGTTATATGTATTCTGTTATATGAAGAAGAAGAAAAGACATTATTGGTCTCTGCTGCTTAACCCTGACCCTTGGATGTACCCCCTTACTTTTTAGAAGGGGAAAAGTGAGTCTTATAGAGCAAAAAATACGATATATTTGATCCCCCTCAGATGTGTTTCACTGGGTTCCCTTTCCCACAGGATTATTCCTTCCCAGGAAAAGCTGGTGGTGTTTCAGACCAATCTCAGGTGCTTTTGTGTTCCACTCTGAGGTTTGGTTGTGGAAAACGGAGTTTTTTATTGAAAAGGAACTCATTTCCCTGCCACGCCGTGTGCAATAGCCAAACAGCCATCGTGAAACTATCTCCACAAAGAGCCGCAGGCAATCTGCTGGACAAGAAGGGATAAATGACATATTGAATTGCTTCCCATTGCAAATAATTAGCCCAGCCTACTGCTTCACAAAAGGGACGCGGGTGGTGCTGTGGGTTAAACCACAGAGCCTAGGACTTGCCGATCAGAAGGTTGGCGGTTTGAATCCCCGCGACGGAGTGAGCTCCCGTTGTTCGGTCCCTGCTCCTGCCAACCTAGCAGTTTGAAAGCACATCAAAGTGCAAGTAGATAAATAGGTACCGCTCCGGTGGGAAGGTAAACGGCATTTCCATGCGCTGCTCTGGTTCGCCAGAAGCGGCTTAGTCATGCTGGCCACATGACCCGGAAGCTGTACGCCGGCTCCCTCAGCCAATAAAGTGAGATGAGCGCCACAGCCCCAGAGTCAGTCACAACTGGACCTAATGGTCAGGGGTCCCTTTACCTTTACCTTACTTGCTTCACAAGGCAGGTCAGGACATCCACTCACAAGAGTACACATCCTTGCTATTGTCTCTGTTGAAAGTGAGGCTCGTGGTACAGAAACATGAGGGCTAAATCAGAGCACTGAGTTCAATGGGGTTTGCTTCCATGTTAAGTACATAATATATCAGCCTTATGGTCTTGTTTTTAAAATGTACGAAGAGACTGCTGGATCAGGCCAATGTCCAGCATCTTGTTCTCCCAGTGGCCAAGCAGATGCCTATGGGAAGTTTGCAGGAGGAACTGAGCTCAGCAACACTCTTCCTTGTGATTCCCAGCAACTGACTTTCAGAGGCAGGCTGCTTTAACTCGTTTTTAGTTTCATTGTACCGAGTCTCCACTCAGAGACAACTGCAATTAAGGTGCAACTGTCAAACAAATAAATACGGCCTCTGGCAGTGGAGGTAGAACACAGGAATCATGGCTCATAGCCACTGATACCATTATTCTCCATGAATTTGTCTAAGATCCCTTGTGAGAGTGAATTCCAGAGTTTCACTATATGCTGTGTGAAAAAGGACTTTTCCTCCAACATTGCGCTTCACTGGATGTCACCAAGTTCTAGTGTGACAAAAGAAGGATAAAAGCTTTTCCCTGTCCACTTTCTCCACACTTTCATGAGCTCATCTTCAGCTCTTCTGAAAGACTGGGCATTCCTTTTCAGAGCACGATTCTTGCTCTGTAAACCAATGTTCCCTTGACCACCACTGAGACTTACAATTAGAGATCTGAGTAGTAACTCGTTGGGATGAGAAGCAAATCCACAGGCATAGAGGAACCTCTCCTGAAGGACAGATCCACTCTTGTTCTTGAAATCCAGGAAATCCAGCATAGCTTTCAGAGAGGCTGGGGTCTGTGCAGAGGCTACAGCATCAACTAACTGGGGACTGTATGAAAAGGGAACGGATTAAAAAAACCAGGAATTATTTATTGTAAGGCATATTTTTTTGGCAGAGTGATGGTTACGGCATCTCCAATCAGTTTATTGCATGAGGGTAGCTCAAATGTCACCTCAGTCTCTAACATAATAAAGACACCAAGCGGCTAATTACATCCCCCCTCCCCCGCCTTAACCATGGTTGACAAATCAGCACTAATATTTATCCTGCTTAAGGAGATCAGCCCTGAGTGCTCACTGGAAGGACAGATCGTGAAGCTGAGGCTCCAGTACTTTGGCCACCTCATGAGAAGAGAAGACTCCCTGGAAAAGACCCTGTTGGGAAAGATTGAGGGCACAAGGAGAAGGGGACAACAGAGGACGAGATGGTTGGACAGTGTTCTCAAAGCTACAAACATGAGTCTGACCAAACTGCGGGAGGCAGTGGAAGACAGGGGTGCCTGGCGTGCTCTTAAACGACTAAACAACAACAACAAACTTCAACCAGGTTATCTGCTTAACCAGGGTTTGAAGCTGGATTTAAAAGCAAAGTATTGAAGCCTAGCTAAGAAAGAGCTTGTTTAAGCAGTCACTGTGGTTGAGGCGCTGTTGCTTGAAAATGAAGGTTTGCTGCAATTCCACATCCTACTTCCAGTCTCTTAAATGCCCCGATGAGATTGGGGACACTGCATCTATATCTGTCACGGTGCCAAAGGTTATTATAGAAGCAAGGCCCCTACAACAGTGCTTTAATTTTCTGCTAATGTCAAAGAGAAGAAAATATTAGCTGTTGTAGCTTAGGGACTCAGCTACACAGCTGCAAATAAAACGTTCTAAATGTGTTGTAAAGTGCAATATACAAATGTGACACTAGATGGCGAGAGTGAGCAATGAAAAATTCAACGTATTTTTCAAAACGCTTTTTTAAAAGCATTCTCACAGCATTTTTATGTGTGTATAGATTCCACCTAGGTAGATAAACCTGAATGAACGTGTTGATTCTCCTTCTGTGTATTTGCACATTTAAGATGGATGTGCTAGAGATGGAAAAAGATTGCCAGAAACTCACAGGACTTCCACGTTGCTTTCACTTCTCAGAATCTGAAGAATCTCTTCTGTCGTAGCTTTCCTCAAGTTCTGAATGAAAGACAAAAATCCTTTCACAGCATCGGCTTTGGAAAGGTTTTCGGGTTCCATCTGTGGCCGGATAGTCTTCCACTGCTGAGTGAGCTGCCAAAAATGGACAAAATTGGTGGTAAATCTTCCCCACTGGTTAGTATTTCTATGTGCTGATCGCAACAGGTCAAAAACGCAACTGCATGTTTTCTGACAGTAGCTGAAATGAAAAGGACAACTTTAACACATTGGTCTCCCCATACCTTATTGTTGCAGCCTGTCCCATGTCTTCCATAGAACTAATTGGCAGGAAATGAGAAAGCAAATACAGTTTGTTCAGGAAGACTGTAGGAGAGTCATGGCCTTTAGATGTATAGTGAATGGATACAATACACATGACCTTTTCTGTAGTGGTGATTCCAAGCTTTTTCAGTCCGATTCCATATTTGCTTGGCTTTCAAAGGACAGCAAGTCTTACTTCAGCTCTCTGCACCTTGGGGTGATGACTGACAGGTACATAAATCTTTTTATCTGCAGTTGATGTTCTTTTTGATGCTGCCATTTGTTTGCATACTATTTCAACACAATGAGCATTTTAATACCTTATATAATGTTATGTTTTATACTATTGCTAGGTGCAGTTCGTTATCCATTAGTTTATATAGAATAAGCAGGACCTAAATATATAAGAATATGAAAAAGAAATAAACCTGTCCCCTCCCCACTCTAAGCACTGGGGTGAAATATCCATGTTGCATGAAGCTAGTGGCACAGCAATAGATTCCCATTGCTCTGCAGAAATTATGAACTACCGTATTTTTCGCCCCATAGGACGCACCGGCCCATAGGACGCACCAAGTTTTTTTTGGGGGGAAATAAAGGGGAAAAAAATTATTTCCCCCCCAGGCGCTTGTGGGGCCGGCAGCGGGGCGAAGCGCTCTTCTCCCCGCCACCCGCCTGCAGACCAGGTCCGGGGACAGCGGGAAGACGCGCTGCGCCTCCCAGCTGTCCCCGGAGCTTGCGGGGCTGGCGGCGGGGAGAAGCACACGTCTCCCCGCCATCAGCCACCAAACCACATCGGGAGACAGCAGGATGGCGGCGTTCCGCCTCCCCGCTGTCCCCCGACCTTGTGGGGCTGGCGCTGCGGCTCTCCTGAAGCCTGGAGAGTGAGAGGGGTCGGTGCGCACCGACCCCTCTCACTCTCCAGGCTTCAGTGAAAGCCTGCATTCGCCCCATAGGACGCACACACATTTCCCCTTCATTTTTGGAGGGGAAAACATGCGTCCTATAGGGCGAAAAATACGGTATATACTGCTTAGATGCCAACCAACATTTTAAATCTGCCTTCTTCCCTGACAAGGACTCAAGGTGGCTTACAGATAAAAAATAACTAAAGCTAAAAACATAGGGGGGGGTTACAATCATGAGAAAAACAGAAGGTTGAGCTTTGTCATTTCAAACAACCTTCCACAAAGAAACAGAGCGGGTATTTTGGCCTGCGCTCTCACATTTCATGCCTCCACTTCTATTATCTAACATTATCTATAGCATTCCTCGGAAAAGGTGCAGCTGTTTTCCCTCAACAATATTTATTTCAGCTCTCTTTATCGGGAAACCACATCAATACCAGCTCAGCCTTTGCTAAAATATCCTATCTCCATAGGGTCCGTGTTGTGAAGAAACAGCAGATGATGCTACCCACAAATAGCCCTACAATTTCAGCAGTACTGAGTTCATCTTCCATGAATTGTAGCTAAGCCATTAGGTAATTATGAGTGAGGTGGAGGCTATTTCCTGTGGATTAATGCTCAGCAGGGGTGTATTAATGACCCAGAACACAGGTGGAGACTATTAATCTCAAATGGTGGTCACTAATGTGCAAGAAGGCATCATTTTCCATTCTGTATTTGTAACACACGGCACTGTTTCCGTTTGCTCACCTTTTTCCAAAAACTACAGTTTGTCCCACTATCCACTATGGCAAAATTACATAACTTAGATAACTTAAGTACTTAATTACAGTGTTATTACATTATCGTACCCCATTCAATGCAAAGGAAATGTAATGCAAATGGGGGGGGGTCATATAACCAATTATGTATTGTTTGCAGACTGAAAGCAACAACGGCAAATACAGATTGTATGTGCTGGATTGATGTCTGTCTCAGACTTGGGACAAATAAGTGATGGTTTCTGTTCCCATTCCCACCAGAATTCTCCAACCTCTCTATCAATGTGCAGCACAATGATCAACAGGGCTTTAGTGAAGCTTAGAATGGTCAACAATATACTGTGGACTTGGGGACTTGTGTTTGTAATCTGTATTTTATATATAATAAAAATAAAAATTTAAAAACCACAATATACTGTGGAAGGATAGATGGACTCATAAATAATCGACACTGTTTTCCATTGTGGTGGTTCATCTCACAGTTTTAATTCAGTGTGTCTTTTCACCCTTTTTATGGGCTTTGCAATTGCATACATCTAGACCAGAGCTGTTCAATGAAACTGTGAAATGGGTCGATCCACTGTCCCCCAGAGGCTATCACCTGTCCAGTGCAACTATGGACAACCCAAAGTTCTGAAATGTAGCCGTGTTATTTATATCTGACGCTATAGATATGCTTCGCTTGTAGGCGAGCAAACTATGGCTTACATGGCTACAGTTACAGCAGCATCTGATTACTGGCAACCAAGACAGAACTGGTTGGCTTGGCTCCCTGCTGTGGACACACCCTTGCCTTATTCCAAGAAAAGGCTGACAAACAGTTCCACTGATTCTCCTTTGATCCAAGTAGTCTTTAGATTATAGGAACACTGTGGGGGCATCCAAACTCCTTTCCTTCCACATCCCCAATGCCTCAAGCAAGTTTCTGCAGTCACCAGCTGAGAAACAGTATGGTGGGACTGGATCTGGCCCAGAAATTATGTGAGGCTAGCAGCTGTTGTTTTGTTTGCTGTCAGGATACTTAAATCGAATCCTATGAGATGCCATGCTCTATCAGTTCGAACCAAAAGTCAGCTTGATAAAAGGAACAGGTAGCAGGGTTTTTCATTATTATTATTATTATTATTATTATTATTATTATTATCTCTGCCTTTGACCCTGGAGAACTGCTGCCAATCAGAATAGACAGTATTGGACTAGATGGGTCAGTAGTCTGACTGTACATAACAGCTTCATGCATTCATAAGTTCATTCCTTTTGAAAAGCTATAAGCAGATTTAGCTGGCTTCAGAAAGCAAATACTATGATCCTAACCTGCTTCCTTGAATCGAGTGGTGCAGGGAAAGGGAGAAAATTGTCCTGGGACTCAGCTGGGCTCGTAAAGAAAAAGTGTTTTATATGTGTTGTATATGTGATATAACACTGTGGCACCAGATGGCACTGTGGAGCTCTGCCTTTCCCTACCAAATTTCCCTGTATGAGTTTGCAGCGTGTTTAACTGAATCACTTCTTTGACATGTCTAGATCCATCCCTGCTCTCACACACCTTCCCTTGCTGGTTGCTTTGTGGCCGTGTGACTGCTTTTCCTTTGCTTAGTAGCAACCCAGGAGGGACCCAGAGGCGGCTACTTTCTAAGTTTCCAATGAAACACTTGGAAGGACCAAGGATCTGCAAAGGCAAGGCAGGTCCTTCAAAGCGCTCATGTCCATGGTCCGTTCCACATGCACCTCTCTGAATCTCATCTTATACTGGGATCTCGTAAAGCAGAATACACTCAGAAGCAGGGTGGAATTGGAGCAGGCTTCAAAAAAATTAAGAAACGCTGACGAAGAGGCAAGATGTGGGACTTTGGTATATGTAAGGCTGTGATACATGCCATAACAGAGTGGTATTAATATACACACTGAGATATGCAACTGCTGGATACTATTATTGTCCCTCTAAATACCATACTCTATTTATAACCCCAATCTTTTCATAGCACTTACAGTAAAATACAGTAACCAGTGAGAGAGCAGAGCTAATTAGGTTTGCCATAACAATCTGACGCCCCCTTCCCCTTACAGCCCTCTGTAAGGCCCCCAGATGAGTATGGCTGTAATTATAGATCTAAATGGCTTCTGCTAAGACAGAACAATTGAACAGAAGGTACCAGCTGGCACAGAAGTCACCAGGAAAGCTACAAGGACAAGGAGAAGGCCTCTTTTACTTATTTAATAATACCTTGGTCCAGCTTTTCCATAGTTTTAAACAGCAAACTAAGCATGCAGCTGACTGCAATAGACACTTTGCAACAGTATTTGTCAAATAACCTAATCAAATCCCCTCCCTGTATGAAGCACAGGGCTGCTTACAATAACAGCTTTCCAACAGTAATAAAGCAGCTCTTAACACAACCATTGGGAAACACTGGTGCCAATAAGAGGTGCGTGTTTTTCTGTTGCTGATGACAGCACAAGACGAATTTTGTTGGGATTATGGCAGGTAAGGGAGAAGGTTAAAATTTCCTTCTCTATGCTATGTTGGTCAGGTGGTTCTGATTCATAATGGACCTGCCCCTCCCCCACAGTACAAAAAAACAAAAATAAAACCTTACACAGCACTACAGATGACACACTCAACATTGTGTGTAAGCCCTTATTGACCTGGCATTCAGGTCAAACACAGCCCAATTAAGACTTCAGTGGGATCAGGGATGGATCTTGAGAATTACACCCATTTCTTCCACAAGATCTTTCAAATATTATACCACAGTTCAGCTGTGCTGTATCATAGCTTTGGCATTCACAGATGGGTACAGTTCTCACCCCATTAAAAATGCATATTAGTAGCAAGCATAACATTCGTAAGACCTGATTCTAACAGTAATTAAGGCAGATAACACTGACTGATAAAACAATGTAACATGCCTTAATGTGTTGCTGTGGTGTCATGAGGTCAGCCAAGTTGCTGTAGAATACGCGATAAATCTGAAAATGTCTGTGTTCGATAATTACAAACCTAATATCTCACTAACATCTTGGTAAACAATAATTTCTTTTTAAGGAGTGCTTTTACTTATCAACTTGAACTTAAGGCACGCACAGCTTGCTCTTTTATTTACTTACTGTGGGGCAACTTTTACATTCATCCGAGACAGGCTCTGCTGCCAGTGAAATTGCAACATAATTTGAATCCAGAGCCTTGATAATCTTAGCAACCTGCTTCCCAGCCATCACTTTTGGGCCAGCTTCAGTTGACTTCAGTTCCAGTTTCTGCCTGTTAGGTACACATATTGAAACAGAGCTTTACATCTTGGTTGCAACTTGAAGACATATCCAGGTAGCCAGACTTCTCTACCTTTAATAGCTGTGCTAATAGTTGTGTAGAAGAGGGAATTTCAGTAGGCATAATGTATCATGCAAGCTATTAAAGGTTCAAAAGCCCTGGCTTTTCTGCAGATGTCCACCTTAATATATATCCCCAATTCCATCCCAAACAGTAGCTTGTAATTATTACTGTATGCATTACTTCATGTCACCATGTGTAAGTAGGGACTTAAAGACTTTCACATTCTAAGCTTTCTATAGCCAAGTAACTGCAATAAGCAAACTGTTTCTATATTCAGTGACAGGCCACAGCATACAAGTGAGCATTTAGACACTGGGTTCAGCTGCAGCAGTCCAAGAAACTCAGTTTAAAGTGTGGCGGGGGGTGGGGTGGGACTCATTGACTCCAAGATCACATGGCTCTTTAAATTGTAACATGGATTATGACATTTACTGCCAATGATTGAGCAAATAGAAGAAATGCAACTGTAACAGACTGATGAAAGCAATGATCGAATTAGGTCCATGGGGTTCATGAAGAGTCGGAAACGACTGAACAACTAAACAACAACAACAACAACTCTTGAACTTCCATACAATACTAAATAATTTTCAAAGTACTAATGTATTTGCTTTAATTCATGGTGCTTGGGATGGCAGCAAAGGGTAGCAGGCTATAAAACATATCATTTCACCACTAAGCATGTTCTGCAAAATAGTCAAACAAGCCAGCTTACTTCGAAACTACTTTCACGTCAATTGCTCGCTGAATATTCACGTTCAAAATGTGATTTTCTTCTGCCCGCACTGATTTAATAAAAGTGTCCTCCAGCACATACGTTGTGGCGGAAACTGATTTTTGGCTGATGTCAAAGAGCTGAAATATAATTTTGTTAGGACCAGGAAATGCAGAAACAAAGTCAGTGCAAAACATGCCAAAACATAGCTATGGTATGCTAGATATGTACTACAGTGTGGTTGCATGTGTAATGACTATAATTGCAGTATAGTTGCATGTGTAAAAAGTCCTCATTTTAGTCTGAATTTATTCTAATGTACACATCTTTGCATGCAATTTCCCCTAATATAATGCATTTCCGTATGTTGTTTTCACTAGAGGTTATTTTGTTTTCACAAAAGTTAAGTTTTTCTTCATGCAATAGGAAATTAACATATGAAAGAGATGGCCACAAGTAGCACATGACTTTTAAAAACAAGATTAGGCAATGAACTGGAGAATATATTGATGATGCTATTAAGTATGACAAAAGAAACCTTTTATTCAAAATTACTAAGTCCTCCCCACTTTTTTCTTTTTTCCTCTTTTTGCCAGATGCTAGAAAGAAACAAGATGTTTGCCTCCATAATTCCCAACTTGTGAGATTCCCTTCCCAGACACATTTGGCTGACTGTAATTAAAGATGAAGTGTTGGCCAAGTGTTTGCCTGGAGTTTGGTGGGATTACCAAAGCGATTCTTATATCAGGATTAAGATTTGAGGACTGTTCACAGCATTGGGAAAGATGGCTCCATGGTCTGACTCGCGAGGAAGTGCTTAATACCAGGCCAGCTGCACAACTAAAACATCACTGTTCCTTGTGTTTCATAACTCATCACATGCCTACAGTATGTGTTGAAGATATTATCCATACTATACCTGACTGTGGCTGGTAAATCCTGTCCGTTCTAATTTACAAGATTTCAAGGCTTTAATTTTAGTGATTTCATTTTCCTGAGCCTGGTATGTAACATCGCATTTGCCGGAAATATCCACCTAGAAAATTTAAATAATAATCAATTAAAAATGGCAAAAGGGTTATCACATTGGAATACCTAAAAGCCTCTGGGCCAGAGTGTCAGGGCCAATGTAGACATGATATTGACACCAATACAATAAAATCCATATGGGTCTTAAAATTTCACACACACACACGAAAATTAAGGAACTAAAACCATCAACCATGCACTTGTTCACATGTTGCTGAGTTGCATTTCCGAGGGTGATGTGACTGGGCCTTAGGCGGAGGTTATTAACTGCCTTCCGATTAGCTCTTTGATTCAATAACACATTTGCTTCTGTATTATGTGCAAAATCAAATATATTTCATACTAAAGGTAAAGGTAAAGGTACCCCTGCCCGTATGGGCCAGTCTTGACAGACTCTGGGGTTGTGCGCCCATCTCACTTAAGAGGCCAGGGGCCAGCGCTGTCCGGAGACACTTCCGGGTCACGTGGCCAGCGTGACATCGCTGCTCTGGCGAGCCAGAGCCGCACACGGAAACGCCGTTTACCTTCCCGCTGGTAAGCGGTCCCTATTTATCTACTTGCACCCGGAGGTGCTTTCGAACTGCTAGGTTGGCAGGCGCTGGGACCGAGCAGCGGGAGCGCACCCCGCCACAGGGATTCGAACCGCCGACCTTTCGATCGGCAAGTCCTAGGTGCTGAGGCTTTAACCCACAGTGCCACCTGCGTCCCCATATTTCATACTAGCAGTGAACATTTGAGAGATTGTGCAGCTTGCATAACATGATGCAGTACCTCATTGACAGTCCCAGAGTTCATCTGTATCTGAAACAAGCTAGCCAGGCCTCTCTTGAGATTCTGAATAACAGCAGGTTCATTTTCATAGGAGTAGAAGTTCTTAACCTGAATGGAGAGGGAAAACAACAACAATGTGGAATATTTTTTTCACCTGAAAATTGTCCTCCAGAACTCAGGCCTGATGACATGAAAAAATCTTTAGACAGTTGTGTACATATGGAGGAATAAATGCTTGGTTTTCTCACAGTACATACTTTGTGTACAGGAAATCCTAAGTACCATCTTTGGCATCTCCAATCTAAAAAGGATCCGATGATGGAATGACTTCTGTCTGAACCCTGAAGAGCTGCTGACAGAGTAAACATTCTGGGCTAGATGGATGACTCTGACCTGGTGCAAGGCAGTATCCACTGTCCTTACCTTTAAAACCCTTATAATAGTTGTGCGAAAAGTGCTATAGTATTGGGAAAACGATATAGAATGCTCTCACGTTTTATAGTCATCCCTCTCTTACTACCCCAGCAGAATTTCAAGATAACGTATATCTTGTACTTTAACCTCATCACGCAAAAATGAACAGTAACCAAATCAATGACATGGAGACGTGTCGAAAACACAGTGAACTTCGACCTGCCAGACAGTCCTCCTACATCTGAACTTAACTCAAGACTTTGCACCTTTAGCTAGTGCTTAAGAAAAGGGCTTTTCTACTTCTAAAAACAATAACATCAAGAAAGTCTGTTATCTATTTTGGGCATCCGACTGCTAAAGATTTACACCATTGTGACAGCAGTGTTTTGTGGCATCATAGTGAAGCAATGGGACGCGGTTGGCGCTGTGGGTTAAACCACAGAGCCTAGGACTTGCCGATCAGAAAGTCGGCGGTTTGAATCCCCGCAACGGGGTGAGTTCCCTGCCAGCCTAGCAGTTCAAAAGCACACTGAAGTGCAAGTAGATAAATAGGTACTGCTCTGGCGGGAAGGTAAACGGCATTTCCGTGTGCTGCTCTGGTTTGCCAGAAGCGGCTTAGTCATCCTGGCCACATGACCTGGAAGCTGTACGCCGGCTCCCTTGGCCAATAAAGCGAGATGAGCGCCGCAACCCCAGAGTCGGCCACGACTGGACCTAACAGTCAGGGGTCCCTTTACCTTTACCTAGTGAAGCAATATCCTATGTGATACAAGCGGGAGAAATCTATTTTCCTGTGCTGCTTAAAACCAGGTATAGAGGCGGGCGAGCAGTGTTTTCTTTCTGGGGGGATGCAGGGGTACGCATACCCCAAAACATTTTGTGAATCTAAGTTTGGCCTCATTGAAGGGTTGTATTTCAATTTAAGTAGGAAAATGAGAGTACCCCTAAACATTATTATTTTTTTTAGAAAAAAAAGCACTGGAGGTGAGTCACCTCAAGCTCTGCCTAATCTCACCCCTGACCTGTGATCTTTCCACCTGCTGCTGCACCTGCATAGCACTTGATTCACCTTCATCATCATTTTTTATCATCATTTTTAATTTGTATACCGTCTTTCTATCTTACAATACTCAAGGCGGTTTACAAGCTGAAGAAACAAAAAATGTACATCTTATAACAATCTAATGCAGTACAAAAATGTGATAATAAAACATAACTTTAAAATAGGCAACCTACATCAAAAAAGTAACAGCAACAATCATTAGAATATTATAAAATAATAATATCAACATATGCATAAGTTAAACAGAAATCCACTCAACAGTTACAATAAATAATATCTAAACTATAATCAATAAAACAACGGCAAGCCACAGTACATAAAATAATACAATACACATCGAGAAGCAGAGGGTAGAGCAAGGCAGGTGGAAGGACGCCTTGCCTGACGGAGTCTCTCCCCTCACAGTTCTTCCATCATTAAAGCAACATCACAAGTTATGACACAGCATTGGCTAATAAGCCTTGGAGCCTACACTTTTCCTAACACAATACATCAAGAAGTGAAGAGATTATGTGTAAATATGTTCAAGGAATGGACAGGAACTGTGAAATAAAGTCTTCTCACTCACTCCTTACCTTTCCACGAGTCCACTGCAGAACTACAGGCCTTTTTAAAGCTGCCAGGTGCTCTTTTCCAATTACTGCAGCTGTATTTTTTCCTTCAAAAATGTTTTTCTTTTTTGGACGCTCATGCACGTTTTCAAGTTTTGCATCTGTAATCTGAAAAAGCAAATGGGAAAGGCAGAATGAAGACACCTACACTTACCTGACAGGCAGGTGCAGTGATGGAAGAGGCTGAGCACAGAGCTGAACGTGGCTCAGCTTCAGTGGCCAGCTCATCCAGAGCACTCAACCTCCTCCAGACAATGCAACAACGCATGCGCATTGCGTGCCTGATGTCACACACGCACAACGCAGGCTGGCCCCCTCAATCTTGGGGGCAACTTGGCACCTCTGCTGACAGGGGAAGATTACCTACTGAGATTTTCACCTCACCCACTCCAATTTGCTTTCAGTATGCATATTCTGCGGTAATCCAATGTACTACGTGGAATTTATATTACTGTTACCACAGGCTGTTCTTCTAACACTGAATTGTATCCAACTGGTACTCAGTGCAAACACACTGAAATGAACGGAGCCAAGTTGGTCATATCCACTAATTTCAATAGATCTATGAGGAGTATGACTAACGTTGGATAAGGCCCACTAAGGCCTATTCAGATATCTTTTGGGTTCTAATATTGCCAGAGATATGTTTAATTAGAAATACTAGGGACTGAACCTGGAGTCCTATTCACACAAAGCGTACTTCTAAGTTATGACCCATATACAAACAGGATCATAACTTCCTTCTAGGGGTATACAAAACACTCTAGGGAGGAGAAAATAGCATTGTGCCCAGTGACCCCATGTCTGGCCTTCATTTTTCCATAGCCCCCACCTTAGCCTCTGAACATTCAGCAGAAGATGTGAAAGACATACCTGCACACAGCTGTGTACATGTGGTCTTCCATATAATAAGACGCCCTGATTTTATGCCATTTCACATCTTATACTGTGAATGTGGATACTGTACATGGAATGGAAGGGTGTGATCATGTCCAGTGGCCCCACATCTGACTTTGGTGCACTGGAAATTCCAGGCACTGGAAATTCTCCCATTAAGATCTCTGGGAAGGTCAAACTTCCATTCCAAGAGTACCTTGTGTTAAGGGCGTCACAGTTAAATGTGCTCATCTGGGAGTATATCTCGTTGATCTGGGTCTGGCCGAAGACAATTTACCCCCTGAGGCAAAGGACAGGATTTCCTCCCCCATCAATTCTACCAGCCAAACAGCCTGGCAATTGACTCTTCAACACCGGCAGTGTAACAGCACCCTTTACCTGAGGGCAGCAGACTAAGGGTGGTAATTCTCAGTAATTCCAATACCCTGCCATCATTCTCTGACCTCCACCCCCACCATCTCCTGTCTATGGCAGCCACCTGACTCTGCCTACTGGAAGCGTAAGCCGGGGTATCCAAACTGTGATTCACAGACCACCAGCGGTCCATGGTGTGCCTGTCTATTTGTGGTTGAAGATGGGAGACAGCACATCTATTGCTTAAAATATTCAAACTGGTTTTTAATTGTGTTCCATTGCTTCTTTTATCTCTTATGTTGTATTTTACTGTACTACAGTCTATGGAATCCCAACTGCAATACAATAAAATATATCAGAAAGAAAAGAAGAAATAAAATGCAGTTAAAAAGCATGCAGCCGCTAGCACACCATCATCAAGACCCTCAGCGATTTTCAAGTGATTGGGGAGGAAACCAGTAACTTATTGAATATACTGGGCCATACTTCCATTTAAGTAAACTTAGCAGTGCAACCCTGAATGCTTAAGACTGCATCTTAAGTTACTTAAATGCAGCATGTATTTACTGTTTACACGAGCGAAAAAATTAACTCAATTTTAACTCTGCCTCCCACGTTATACATGGGGTTCACTTTTCTTACTTAAACCAACTGGCAGAAAACACATTAAATATGTCCTTTTGCGTCCACTGCTTGCCTACCGCAATTTTAATCAGCTGATCGTCATCATTATCAGGATTTCTCCATACTAAGTTGACATCCACGCCGCATGAAATTCGGTAGCCCGCACTCTCCAGGGATGAGCCTTTCACCCTGTCCAGAAGCACATCTGTGGAGTAGGCGAACTTATATAACTTGTCATTGTTTATTCGTGGACCAGTATTGTGGCCTGTGAGGGTGGGGGAAGAAAGGTGGAAAGCACAGAGTGAGTGACCAACATAAATCCAAACTGCCTGCCTAATGCTCTTCTCCCTAAAGCTTTGCTTAAAAATGAGAGATGACGCACCAGCCTGCCTCTCTCTGAGTCATGCCCTCCACAAGCCTAGACATGCCTGTCCCTAAGCCCAGAGTGCTAGATGAAGACACAACACTCTTGGAGTGCTCAAAAACACTCCCTTATTATTAGTCTGGCAACTTGGAGAACATTTTACCTTCCAAGTCCCCCGCTAAAGGTGGAGTGGGAGGTAGTCTTCGGCTGCTGGGTGGGGAAGCCCCCAGCCACCTTTACAGCAGAAGACTTTAAGAGATGGCCATGGGGCGCAGGGGGCAGGGGGTAGGGGGAGCTGAGGCAGCAATGTACAAGCACACAGCTGTTGACTGGCCAGCAGGGCCCAGCATGAGTCACTGTATCAGCAGCCTCTCTTATTACTGACACCACCACATTGGCTTCTTCTCCCAGCGCAGCAGAAAACTTGAAAGTCAGACAGACTCTCTGGTTTGCCAGCCAGGCAACCTTAGTTGGTTTGAGTGTGATGCTGATATTGCCAAGGTTGCAAGTTCGATCCCCGTACAAGGCAGCTGCATATCCCTGCATGGCAGGGGATTGGACTAGTTGGTCTTCAGGGTCCTTTCCAATTCTACAATTCCAGACCCTCCAAATGTCCCTATTTTCTAGGGAGAGTCCCGGATTTACAGAAGCCGTCCCAGTTTTGGAATTGATCCCAGAATGTGCCCCTTTTCCTTAGGACATCCCTATTTTCATCAGAGAAATGTTGGAGGGTATGGAGTTATCTGAGCCCCGAACCATCTGAAGGCAGCCCTGTATAGGGAAGATGTTTAATGTTAAATGTTTTGTTATGTTTCTATATATGTTGGAAGCCGCTCAGAGTGGCTGGGGCAACCCAATCAGATGGGGGGTGTATAAACAGCAAAATTATTGTTGTTATTATTATGGACATCCCTATTTTCATCAGAGAAATGTTGGAGGGTTTGCAATTCTAGGATTAGTATTTCATATTAGTATTTTCTCTCAGAAGTGCTGCCTTCTAGTTCTCCCTCGAAACACATGGAAATTTGGTCTTCCAAAATGGTTCCTAGTTTTAATGCACAATTGTTGTTGTTTAGTCGTTTAGTCGTGTCCGACTCTTCGTGATCCCATGGACCAGAGCACGCCAGGCACTCCTGTCTTCCACTGCCTCCTGCAGTTTGGTCAAACTCTTAACATTCAAAAGAGCTTATTTAACCTAAGCTGCTTTCCCTTTTGATTTTGTTGCCCCCCTTCTGATATATTTGCAGAAGGGCAATCATATGCCCTTTGGGCTCCCATCTCCTTAAATAGTGCCAGACCTGGACTTTAGTACAGTATTTGATATACTGACTTAGGGTCAAGAGTGCCTCTGGGTTCTTGCAGGAAGGAGTGGGTAGATACACAGCTTGACTTGCAACCCTAGTGTCTGCCATTACGGCTGTCTATAATTAAATCATGATACTGTCGTATAATGCACAAAGTTATGCTGCCTGAGTTGGGACAGCTGTCAGGGCCTGTGCCTTATATTAGTACTCTCGGCATGCACAACATGTACTAACCACTAGCTGGCTTGGGTTAGATCGTAAGCTTGCACTGGCCCTTGTAAATTTAGGGTTTTTTCCTAAAAAGATAAAAAGAGCAGCAAGCTATTTATTAGAAAATACGATTAAAATGCATTGCTTGGTAACAACTCATAATTTGCTGTAAGCTCAGTGAATCAAAAAAGCAGCGTTATTAGAAAATAATATTAACGTGTAGCGAGCAATGCATATTTATAATCTGATGGAATCAAGCCAAAATATTTCCAAGCAGATGAAACCGGATATCCTGAAGAAATATGGGGGTTTGGAGGGAGGTTTATTGGTTGGGGGTGGGGTTCTTAATTTTATTATGGTTTTGTATTTTGTTTTGTTTTGTATTATCTTGTATTTTTATGTGTGAACCAGATGAAGGGTGCTATACAAATTTAATTAATGTAAATACTAAATAAAAAGAAAGGTTAATCTTGGCCCAGTTCTGACACTAACCATCAGATTATTCAGATTGCCATCTTCCTGGTAACCTCCTAAGGCCTCCTACTGGAAGATTTCTTAGGAGGTTACCAAGAATATGTGTTTGTTTGATTGTTGTAGTAGCTGATACAGTGGTACATCGGGTTAAGTACTTAATTCGTTCCGGAGGTCCGTTCTTTACCTGAAACTGTTCTTAACCTGAAGCACCACTTTAGCTAATGGGGCCTCCCACTGCTGCCGCACCGCCAGAGCACAATTTCTGTTCTCATCCTGAAGCAAAGTTCTTAACCTGAAGCACTATTTCTGGGTTAGCAGAGTCTGTAACCTGAAGCATATGTATCCTGAAGTGTATGTAACCCGAGGTACCACTGTACTTTTCTAGCTTATGGGGCAAGTGATTCAGGATATAGACATTGTGATCCCACCCTAAGAAGACTTGGAACTGGGCAAAATTTGCCTGGTGCCCTTGATTCCTTGGGTGTAGGGGTAGCAGGAATATTTCAAAGCCCTTCTCAGAACTCAAGGGAGGGGGCAAACAAGCAACCTCAATGTGCAAGAAAATTAACCCAGCAAAAGCATGGTTTGCCTGTATGTGAGGATTGGGGAGGCCAGTGTTTCTACTCAAGTAAAGGTAAGGGGACCCCTGACCATTAGGTCCAGTCGTGGACAACTCTGGGGTTGAGGTGCTCATCTCGCTTTATTGGCCGAGGGAGCCGGTGTACAGCTTCCGGGTCATGTGGCCAGCATGACTAAGCTGCTTCTGGCGAACCAGAGCAGCACATGGAAATGCTGTTTACCTTCCTGCCAGAGCGGTACCTATTTATCTACTTGCACTTTGATGTGTTTTTGAACTGCTAGGTTGACAGGAGCAGGGACCGAGCAACAGGAGCTCACCCCGTTGCGGGGATTCGAACCGCCGACCTTCTGATCGGCAAGCCCTAGGCTCTGTGGTTTAACCCACAGCGCCACCTGTGTAGAATTTATCAAACCTAATTATTCTTTGTTTAAAGAAGTCATCGCTATCTGTCTGGTTCTTTTCAGCAAAAAAGAAGAGAGTGCTTGCCTGAGCACACTGGGTGTTAAGGACAGAGTTATGTGAAAGCTAGCATCTTGCTTTGTCTGGTTGCCTAGGCAACACACAGGAAGAGGTTGCTCTCTGTGACCTGAGTTCAGTGCAACTGCTTCTACCTGAAGATTGCAGCAGAGCAAAGAGACAGCTAATGTGGACAAAGGGAAGGGCCAGTGCCAGATTTATGTATAAGCTAAATAAACTATAGCTTAGGGCCCCACTCTCTTGGGGCCCCCAAAAAAATTTAAAGGAAAAAACCACCTGGATGTACATCTCCAAAATATAAGATAAAAAGCAAATAAAATAAAACCTGCATACAGCAACAATGTTTTGTGTTGTGTAGGCTCCTATTTGTTATGTGCAAATGGCTTTAGATACCTATTAGGCCCATAAATTACCATATAGCAAATATTCAATACAAAAAACAGTGACAATTTGTTGTTGACAAAGGGCAGCTCGACATATAAAGGGCCCCATTACCTTCAGTAGCTTAGGGCCTCGTCAAACCTAAATCCGGCCCTGGGAAGGGTTGTAGCTCACTGGCAGAGAGCTTGCTTTGCATACAGAAGTTCCCAGGTTCAACACCTGGGAAGGTGGGTCGTAACAGGTCAGCATGTAAATAGATGCAACTAAAAGATGAAGAACTGGGTCTCCAAATGCATGTTTGGCTTAAAAGTGAGTCCTGGGTCTGAAAAGGTTGACCATTCCTGGTGTAGGAAACATTGAGCTAGATGGACCAGTGGCTTGGCTTCAGTAAAAGACAGCTTGTTTTGTTCTTAAGGGATGCAGGCAATGCATTCTGAGTCATCATAGTTGTTTGGGAATGACTAGTTTGCTACTCAACGAAAGCATCCATGACAGACGGCCATCCAACCTCAGCTTACAAACCTCCAAGGAGGGAGAGTGCAAAGCCTCCCCAAGGAGTCTGTTCCACTGTCGAACAGCTCTTACGGTCAGAAAGTTTTTACAAATGTTTAGTTGGAATCTCCTTTTTCGTAACTTGAAGCCACTGGTTCATGTCCTACCCTCCAGAGTGGGAGAAAAAACCTTGCTCCATCTTCCATGTGACAGCCCTTCAGATGGCTCCCATATCTCCTCTCAATCTCTTCTTTTCCAGGCTAAACATACTAAGCTCCCTCAACAGTTCCTCATAAGGCTTGCTTTCCAGACCCTTTATCATCTTGGTCACTATCTTCTTGCACACGTTCCAGCTTTGTCAGTATCCTTCTTAAATTGTGGCACCTAGAACTGGACACAGTATCCCAGGTGTGGATAGAGGCAGAATAGAGTGGAACTTGATCTAGAGACTAGACTTCTGTTGATGCAGCCTGGAATAAAAGGTAAAGGTACCCCTGCCCGTACGGGCCAGTCTTGACAGACTCTGGGGTTGTGCGCCCATCTCACTTAAGAGGCCAGGGGCCAGCGCTGTCCGGAGACACTTCCGGGTCACGTGGCCAGCGTGACATCGCTGCTCTGGCGAGCCAGAGCTGCACACGGAAACGCCGTTTACCTTCCTGCTGGTAAGCGGTCCCTATTTATCTACTTGCACCCGGAGGTGCTTTCGAACTGCTAGGTTGGCAGGCGCTGGGACCGAGCAGCGGGAGCGCACCCCGCCGCAGGGATTCGAACCGCCGACCATTCGATCGGCAAGCCCTAGGCGCTGAGGCTTTAACCCACAGCGCCACCTGCGTCCCTTGTGCAGCCTGGAATAGCATTAGCTTTTTTTTGCTGCAGCATCACATTGTTGACTCATGTTGTGATCTACTAAGCCTCCTAGATCCTTTTAATCATGTATTGCTGGTAAGCCAAGTGTCCCCCACCTTACACTGGTACAGCTGGTTATTCCTGCCTAAGCATAGAACCTTTCAGGCTGAAAGGGACTACAGTGGTACCTTGGGTTAAGAACTTAATTTGTTCTGGAGGTCCATTCTTAACCTGAAACTGTTCTTAACCTGAGGTACCTCTTTAAGAAGAAGAAGAAGAAGAGTTTGGATTTGATATCCCGCTTTATCACTACCCTAAGGAGTCTCAAAGCGGCTAACATTCTCCTTTCCCTTCCTCCCTTCACAACAAACACTCTGTGAGGTGAGTGGGGCTGAGAGACTTCAAAGAAGTGTGACTAGCCCAAGGTCACCCAGCAGCTGCATGTGGAGGAGCGGGGACGCGAACCCGGTTCCCCAGATTACGAGTCTACCACTCTTAACCACTACACCACACTGGCTCTTTAGCTAATGAGGCCTGCTGCTGCTGCCGTGCCACCGCCACACGATTTCTGTTCTCATCCTGAAGCAAAGTTCTTAACCTGAGGTACTATTTCTGGGTTAGCGGAGTCTGTAACCTGAAGCGTATGTAACCTGAAGCGTCTGTAACCCGAGGTACCACTGTAGTGGGATTCAGAAAAACAGAAAGAAAAATCCCTTCTGATGGGCTCCAGCGTCACTTGTTGCAATTCAGGGATCTTTTTAAGCATGGAATTTTGTGAAGGATGAGGAAAGGTTTAAGATGGCGGAAAGATGGCAGCCCTCATCTGACCACACCACCCATAGGTGCCAACTCCCTATGGCTGAGGGGACCTTAGGCTCCCTTCCCCAAATTGGGATACTACTAAGCGCCCCTCCCCCCCCCAACTTTGAGTGTCCTGGCCTCGCTGCAGCAAGCCTTGCTGTGCTTTCCCACACCTGCAGCAGGCTGCCAGAATGCCCGATGGGGCTTGTTGCAGGGAAGCGCCTATGACACCACCTAAATCCACCATACTTGAGCAGTATTATAGCTGTCCACAGAAACAGCATGCAGGTATGAGAGATTACATTGTCCCTTATTTTCCTGCTTTGCACTATTTTTGAGTGCTTTTGCCTGGCAGGAATAGGTGCTTGAGCTCTGTTCGTGGTTGAAGCAAGAGAAACAAAGAACATGATGAGGCATTACGTAAAGCAGATGAGGACCACTGTCTTGGCCATCAGCACAACATTCATTTTTTAAATGAAAGAAGTGTTACCAAACCACTCCAGTCCTTGGTTGATTATACACGGGAGTATGCGCTGTCTCACACATTGCTCCAATGGGACCTTTTTATAAATACACTTAACTACATAAAGTTTGTGTAAACTATATAAAGCTTGTGCACAGTACTTTCTGTCTCTTCAACTCGGGATTTGCTTCTAAATAAACATGCTTATGGGGGAGCCTTGTGGCAGCAACTGACAGAATCTTTTCTTAGAGGAAGAGATACGTTAAACCCTGTTATACGTCAGAAATATTTAAAGAAAGCTGGTTATTTTTGGTACTTAATGTGAAATAGAGAAGCAGCAATGCACAACCATGACCTTTTCAGTTCTTTCCACTGCTCACTATTCATGAGAGAAGCCTGTTTTCATAAAGTCTGTTAAACATAGGGAGCCCTGTGTATATCACTGTTATGGGGTTTTTGAGAGCTAGAGTTTCTGGCTGACTGGATTTAGTAAGTGCTAGAATTTAATCAATGCTTAGAGAGCTAAACTGGAAGCCAGACCCTTAATAGCTGGGCTCAGCTTCCCATGTCCAGGCCAGCCTGATAATGGTTAAGCAAACAAAGGGTGCATGGAGATAGCCATGTTCAAATATATAAAAGGATGTCACATAGAGGAGGGAGAAAGGTTGTTTTCTGCTGCTCCAGAGAAGCGGACACGGAGCAATGGTTCCAAACTACAAGAAAGAAGATTCCACCTAAACATTAGGAAGAACTTCCTGACAGTAAGAGCTGTTCGACAGTGGAATTTGCTGCCTAGGAGTGTGGTGGAGTCTCCTTCTTTGGAGGTCTTTAAGCAGAGGCTTGACAACCATATGTCAGGAGTGTTCTGATGGTGTTTCCTGCTTGGCAGGGGGTTGGACTCGATGGCCCTTGTGGTTTCTTCCAACTCTATGATTCTATGATTCTATGAGATGGGTGCTTAACAAAGCTGATTCTGTGCCAGCCGGAAAGATGGGTGAAGTCCCTCCCTGAGCTTAAGGTTCGGTAGAAGAACAAAGGAAAGTAGTACAATTTCAGGATTGCTGTATTGTATGCCTGGTGTGCTCTAAGGGAAAAGGTTTATGAATCAGTAAGCAGCAATGCAATCTAGGCAGCTGCCTACTGAAAAGTTAGGAGTTATGTGAGTGGGAAAGCAAGGCAAGCTGTGGGGCAACAGGCAGGATGTCTCATGCCTGTTTGAACCCAGGACTGTGCCTATGATAGAAGCAAGACCCTTTTGGAATGCAATGCTGTGCACCCCCCTATCCTAGGCTCAGGTTGTGCATACATGTAAATAAACCATATATCATAAAGACACTACGGCTGGGCAATATCTGGGCAATATATCACCAGCTAAACACCACGATATACCAATATATCACACAATGTCTGAAATAACGATGGAGTTATGTTGAGGCATTGACTGGCTTCACGGTTTTCCCACATTGTGATTTTTGCATAGCAATCCCTCCCCCAACACACACACCATGATTCACAATATATTGCCAGGTCAAAAATTATGAAACCGAAATCATGATATGGACTTGAAACTGGTTTTGGAAAATATATTGCCCAGCCCTAACACACATCATGATTTGCAATATATTGCCAGGTCAAAAACTATGAAACCGATATCACAATATGGACTTCAAACTGCTTTTGGACAATATATCGATAAATCACCCAGTCCTAAAAGACACCACAGTCTCTGTTATGCCTCATTGTCCAAAATGAAACACAGACCCCAGATAAGAGCCTGGATCTCTCGGGAATATTGCACTGTTGTGGAGATTGGGGGTGATATTGCAAGAGTCTAGAAGAGAGGTTCCCAGAGCATGGGTAATTCTGGCCAAGCTATCTCATAGCTATGGTCATAGCTAGTGACCTTTATCAGCCAAAGCTGATAAAAGACACTTTGAGCCACAGAGGTCATGTGAACTTCTAATGACAACGTTGGGTCAATAAGCACCCTAAGATTTGTGAATGTCAGCCTTCAAGCAGTGCGACCCCATGTAGAACAGGGTGAACAACCTTCTCTCTGTGCAGCAAGCGGAAAGCAGCCTTGTAAAAGCAAAGTGTTGAGAGTCAACAGTGTGACAGTATCTGCTTGGCTGACCAGAAGCTGACCAGACAGGCTTAGAAATGGGGAGGAAGAAGTCTCATAAAACAGAGGCTGCAGACACTGCAAAACAAGGCCCCAGGCAGCTGGAGTGGGAGCCTAGGGGGTCTAGAAGGAAACAAGGAGAATGAAGAGAACGGACTGAGAAAGACAAGCAGAAAGGAGGAGGGGGGAATAAGGAGAGCTTTATCTCAGGGGAGAAAGGGAGGCAAAAGTAAGAATGTAGAAAGGGTCTAGGACTGCGAATCCCAGTGGTGAACCGAGAAAGATAGCAGAAGGCTAGACAGGGACACTACACTACAGAAACTGTACGAATAGGGGCAGGATCAGGTCATGACACAGGTGCCCATGGGCTAAGGGATCCACCAAATGGTTTCAGAAGAGATCCCATGGGCCTTTGAGAATTCCTGGAACCAAAATGATGACTAGAAAAATCATCACACAAAGTATCAAAATTAATTATCTTTCCTCCCATCTTTTATCGTTAAACGTTCTGTACTAAACGACCATTCATGAAAAACCGAAAGCCATTTTGTCCTGAGAATTGAACCTAGTCAGCATATCTTCCTAATCCTCTTTGAGGACTGATTGCAACTCATCTTCTGATCTCTAGTCTCAAAGTCTAGGGGACATTCTGGCTGTAAAAGCTCCTACCTTTAGTCCTAGAAGTTCTTACTCTGGTCCTTGTGCTATGTAGCTGTGCACATTGTATTTATGTAGACGGATGGCCTGACTGACCTCATGTGTAAGAAGGTAGCAAGCCACTTTTACATTTCACTTATGGACCTAGAGTTTACCTAGACATTGGAAAAGTGGAGTTTCATCCTCCTCTACGTCACAGAAAGGTGTCATATCACATAGCTGTCATCCTGAGTGCACTCCCATCAATTTAGCCTGCCATTTGCAAGGGCCAGCAGACTACCTACACATCACTGTTATGAAAGGATGCTTCAGGATTTTCAGCAGCATGGAAGAGCTGAAGAAGACAGGTGGGGTTTGTTATAGTATACAATTAGAGGTGAATTTTGAATATTCCATCCTCAGAACTCTGCCAGATTCAAAGCCCAAATGGACTGGAGTCTTCTTTTCTTAAATGTTATTCAAAGGCAGATTGACAATACAAACATGGTGAGCACTCTTGATATGAATCCCATAAAGTGATTCAAACGAATTCATAATCATGAGCATAATAATAATCTTTTGGAAGTCATAAAAAGCAACATCTGGTCGAGTGTCAGAGTATTATCTCCAATCTTTGTAAGAAGACTATTTTTACGAAGATATGTAACAACTTAATTTTATACTGGCTTTTTGGAGGGGTGTTAAATATTTATTCAGCTAATAATTATTATTTCTATTACTATAATAACTATTATACACAGTTATTCAAGAACTGTGGTGAACAATACATTCCTATACATTCAGAAATAAACTCCATTGGGTTCAATGGGACTCACTCCTAACAAGTAAGTGGGTATAACATTGCAGACTAAATTAATAAAAGCACATTGCAATCCTAACCGTGTCTATTCAGTAGGGATTCATAGTGCATTCAGTCAGGTTTACTCTCAGGTTAGTGGGGTTACAATGGCAGCGCCACTTTCCTAACACCATTTCCATATAGATCCCTGTTAATGGCTACAGAATTGAAGCCCAGATCCAGACTCCACCGGAGAGGGACAAATACACTGATAATATAAATGCCTTTGGCACTTTCTTTTTCAAACTACAGAAAAGCTGCTCTTGACATGGCTCACCAGCCATAGTTGGGTGATCTAAGCGTATTGCAAATTTAATATGATCTAAAAACAAAAAGTCTCAGATTAGCACCCTTTACTGCCCCCTTTTTCATCAAAATTACCAAAGGAAATAACAAAATATTATCTAAATAAGTAACTTACCTTTCACAGATGCTGAGTAGGTGGAAATGATGCACGGGAAAAGCACAGTAAGAAGAATCATGCTTGCCCTGTCTAACAGCTGTTATACTGTGAAATATTTCAAGGCTATGGAGAAGTGAACTGCTCCGATTGGAGTGAAGCCTGAAAAGAGGGCTTCAGAATCTGTCACAATAATGTTTATCTAGATGTAGTAAGGGTCAGATTCCAAACTCCACACTTGGGTACTAAGTTCATTGAAGGCCTTTCCAGTTAATTATTAAGAACTGAGGTAACTGGTGGCATTCTGACGTTTCATTGTTCTCCTCAGGTGTGTGTTCTTTACTAAAATACATGCTGGCATGTAGCTCATATATGACTTAGTTCATCTCCTTGTAAATTTAGTCAATGCAAAGCCTGTAGGCTGCACGATAGGAAGTCAAGGATAGACAAGCACTTTCTGGGGGAAAGTACCATACTGATTTCTTCTTTGTCTAGACCATTTACACTTTGCCAAAAAGACTCCCTGGAAAAGACCCTGATGTTGGGAAAGATTGAAGGCACAAGGGGAGAAGGGGACGACAGAGGACAGAGGACGAGATGGTTGGACAGTGTTCTCAAAGCTACTAACATGAATTTGACCAAACTGTGGGAGGCAGTGGAAGATAGGAGTGCCTGGCGTGCTCTGGTCCATGGGGTCACGAAGGGTCGGACATGACTAAATGACTAAACAACAACAAAAAGAGACAGGAAATTTACCATTAAAAAGGACCAAAGAAGTGTGTAAATGCCAATTCATATAGAAATTGCAAATTTAGAAATAATGATTTTAATTTTAGGGTTGCTATATTTTGAGGAACAAAAAAGAGGACGCCATGACGACTCTCATTTTAAATACCCCTACTATATGTAGGCTATCGAAGCTGTGATGTATTGCTGAGGGGGACAGGAGAAGAAAAGAGGAAAGCAAGTCTTCAACCACCAGTTATGTCTCATCCAGAAAGTACAGTGGTACCTCGGATACTTCAGGTTACAGACGCTTCAGGTTACAGACTCCGCTAACCCAGAAATAGTACCTCAGGTTAAGAACTTTGCTTCAGGAGAGAATGGAGATCGCGCACCAGCGGCACGGCGGCAGCGGGAGACCCCATAAGCTAAAGTGGTGCTTCAGGTTAAGAACGGACCTCCAGAACGAGTTCTTAACCCGAGGTACCACTGTTTAGCCAGAGACATTTTGGAAAATTTTAAAAAAACTACCCGGACAGAAATTTTACCCGTGAAAAAGAGGACGTGTCCTGGAAAAAAAGGACACATGGCAACCCTAATAGAAATAGAATACATCAGTCCACATTGGGAAAGATTGTGACCAGGTGGCCTGTGTGCCTTGCTCAGTCTGTTGTCCAGGTGCTGACTATCAAAAGGCAACTTCAAGGCATCTGTTCTTCCTCTTAGGGTTCTTTGTAATGGACCAGAAAGCCCTCTGCATTGCATGGCCTCATTTCCCAAATAACTTGAGCAATACAGAACAGCAGGGGTGGCCGCCTGACAGCAGCATTATTGTTCCTTCCTGGGACAAGCAGAGCAGTGATGAGGTGGAGGCAGCTCAGGTGCATGAGTGGAAGGACCAGTTTGTCTCTGCCAGTGCACCTGTACTGCTCCATCCTCACCACAACATCCTGGGAAGTGGGAGTAACACTGCTGCTAGGAGGCCAGCTCCACGGTGCCACCCTACTGACCACCCCTGTCTGGCAGATTGTTTCGCTTCATAACCTATTTTGCACTTCCTGTGTCATCCTCCCCACATATTTCATTGCCACCACTGGCAAAAATTGCACACATTTTTCTCACATCAATCCTTATTTCCAATTCAGTGAAAGTCTGCTTTTCTGAATAACTGTTTTTAATTAATACCGGCAATATTGAAAATCAAATTAGGGTCAGGTGAGGGCATGCTCGCTAGGTAATGCTAATGACATTTAAGCTGGGACCCAAAGAGCTACTTCAAACATGCTATGTGGGAATTTTGCTTTTGTTGTTGAACAGAACCCCTCCTCCATGCCCTCTCACCATCTGATGATAAAACATCCTACAGTCTCGGCCATTGATGTGTAAAATCATCCTTCACATGGATAATTCTGTAAATTCTTACAACTCCTCTGTAAAGGCTGGCCAGGATTATTATTTCCGTTTTGACTGATTCGTTCATTTATGGTGTGCAAGATGTGTGGAGAAACTGCAGAACCAAAACACTCATGACCCTAACAGCTGGGTTACATGGGGAAAATAAGGAAAACTCTTCCTCTGACAGGATGGTAGCTGTAGGGGAGAGGATTAAGCCTCCCCTTCTAGCATGCTGCAGCCCCAATGGAAACTGGAGGAGGGGGACACCTTTGTAAAAGGGGGAAATTGTGTGCTTCTCTGCCATGCTAGCTTAACTTGTATCTCAACACTTAGTTCATGTTTAAAATCTCTATAAGGTAAGGAATAATGACATATTCACCAGAAAGTATCTGTTCCTCCTCTATTACAGAGGTAATATTTCAGAAATGCACACAAATGCTCACACGCATGTTGGCAGTTGGGTGAAATTGGAATAGGATTCTGTGAGTGATCAGCGCATTACTCTTTTGACTGCCATTGTTCAAAAGTCATCAGGTTCCACAGCTGCTGCCTGAATGTGGCTTTGGAAAGAGGACACAGATCACGGGCAGTATTCTTCTTGAGAATATAATCTATATGTCCTTGAGAGACAATCATTATGAGAAGAAAAGTGGGGCAACTGGAAAGCTGATCTATAGGTGCTCAGAAACCTTGTAATATACAAGCCACCTTCCATTCACACCATGTGAATCATGGTAACATCTCTGGAATATAAGAACATAATAAAAGCCCTGATGGATCAGAATGGAGACCCGTCAAGTCCAACATCTGATCTGGCAAGCAGCTAACCAGATGTCTATGGAGAGCAGAAGGTGAGGACAACTGTTGTTTCCCTTTATTCCGAGGTATACTGCATCTGATCCTGGAAATAATATGGTATATAGTGAACCATGGAGTTTGATCTTGAGGATAAGGCAGCTCCATAGAATTCCAATGAAAAGAAAATCAGAAGTGACCACATTACTCTGTAGAAGAGCTTCTAGAGAACAACTGCATTCATAGTTTCAGGATGAACTTGCTATACAATCAAGTAATTGCAGTTATTACCCTTGATTTCAACAAAGGCTGCATGATGGTCTCTTCTGGTACACTTCAGTTAAGTCGTGGTGGCCAGTGCTCTAGGGTTAAAGTACAACCACTGTCATAAACTTCCAGAGTCCAAGCAATAAATATACTACCATTATCACCTAATAAAACTAATTGTGCTTCCTTTGACCATGCTGACTTCAATAAAACATTCTCATTCTACTCCTCACAGAAGACAAAGTAAGCGGTTAGTGGGGCAAATGTCACTTGCATATTTGTCATTTCTATATTGTCATTCCAAATTAACTGTTTTTCAGCCAAGCAGAAATGGTTTGTATAGAATGGAAATTACCATACATTTATGTAACTCTTTGACTGCAGCAATAGGAATGTTCTCACAGTACTTTATGATTGGCAATTCTAATTCAAATAAATGACTCTGAGGCACTAGTACTTTATTCAAAATGTGAGGAAACAATAATTAAATAAATGATACAAGATTAATCTCTTTACAATGCTATATCAAATTCCCAAAGACCATTATTAATGATGTAGTTCTATACTGATTTACCTGGAAATTTATAGCTAATGGCCATCACAATATGCTTCTGAGTAGACATGCTTAGGATTTCACTTTAAAAAGCATAAAATGTGCATTAATTTATATTATGTTATTTTGAAAACATGCCTTGATTATTGAATGATGATCTATTCACACTAATAATTGTAAAAACTGAAACTCAGAACAAAAACTATACTGTCCTAAATCTAAAACCATTCATATTCCAGGAATGAATGAGCATATCAAGCTGAAACAAGATAAATGTTCATATGTTCTTATTGATATGAAATATATATTATGGCTACGATATATAAATACGCTTACTGGCTTCATTTGCTTTATTTCAAGAGCTAGGTGAATATGTCTTTAACATGCACTACACATAACACACAGCTTCATTTTATATTGCCTGCTTCTGCTGTGATACAGTAACTTTAGTATTCTTCCCAGAAAATATTTGATTGGGAAAGACAAGACTTGCATAACACACTTTCTATCTAATCAGACAATAAAGCTGCAGATTCACTGGCCAGCGTGGACTTTTGAAATCAAGCAGGCTACACATCATGCACTGTGGTCCTAAATCTGCTGTGCCACCACATGAATTTAAAGACACACATAATGATGCACAAGATCACATTTTTTTACGATTCATAAAGCTGATATGAAATAACTCTTTAACTTCCTTCTTTCCCATGCTTACTTTCACCATGTAACACATAAAAATGGGTTGGTTCTGAATGAGTTGTTACAATGTGGTATGCAGTGCTGGTTTAAATCTGGTTCTATTCAGGTGTAGGGGAAAGTCAGGTTTGCAGCTTTAAGAAGTTTTGAGAGCCAGAAGTTTAATGGCTAGAGTGCTGAATTTAGTTCAGGGAGATCTAGGTTCACAATCACCACTTAGGCATGACAAGAAGCTCACTGGGTTACACTGGAACAATCACCATCTCTCAGATAACTACTTCACAGGATTGTTGAAAGGATAAAACGACAGTTGAGGTCCTTGGCGGAACAATGAGATAAAAATGTAATAAAGGAAATCCATCCATCTGCTACTCTCACAACTATCTATCTTTATGCAAGAGAATGGCTCCCAATGTGTTCATGCTATTGGACTGACTTGACACAGTAGATGGTTTCTACACACACCTCCCATATCATTGAATCTTAAGAGACCCAAGGGTCATCTAGTCCAACCCGCCCCCTGCAATGCATCCTTCAATAAAGGGGAAAGTTGACAGCTGTGCAAGCAGAGAGCCACTCGACCACTATTTCCCAACGTTCACCCACATGTTCCCAATAAGTACTCAAGTGAAATATACTCGGAGTCGAGTGTGGATTTCATGCTCTTTATTCAGCTCATAGTGGTGAGGAGGAATGGAAGTTCCCCTAGAATGTCTGCTTTATACACATTATTTACACAATGGGCCCCACATGATTGGCTAATTCCAGGATTCACCTGTAGGCCAATCAGGTTGCGGATTCACTTCCACCTGGAGCTGGATTGGGTGGCTCCTGTTGCTGTAGAAGACTGCTGCATTCTGGACCCTATTGTCCTAGGACCAATCAGACTGCTGCATTCTGAATCCAATTGTTCTAGGGCCAATCAGACTGCTGCCTTTTGGATCCTATTCAACTCAGTACATAACATTAAGTAAGACTGACCTACTACTCTCCCCACCCCCACAGCAACTGTCCAGATAAACACTGCCTCTGAACATGGAGGTTCTCTTTCACGGTGTTTCTCAAACTTAAGTCCTCAGCTGTTGCTGGACTACAACTCCCATCATGCCTGACCACTGGTCCTGCTAGCTAGGAATGATGGGAATTGTAGTCAAACAGCAGTTGGGGACCCAAGTTTGAGAAACACCTACTCTCTCTTTTTCGAGAGAGAGAGAGAGAGAGAGAGAGAGAGAGAGAGAGCGTGTTCCCAACACTGCCGAGTTAACTTTCGTATAGGTTGGTAAAGCCGGACACACGCAGGCAGCGACGAGGTCAGCTAAAGTACAAGCCGCAACACGTCGGCGCGTCAACCTTAGGACCCCAAAACATCGCGCTAGTCGCTCGCCCGCCCGTCCGCCAGGGGCGGAGCTTCCTTCCCTGAGCCCCGCCCGTGGTCGCGAGGGGATTTGCGTCACTGCCGCGCGCCGGCATCTCCCGCTTCCGCCGCTCAGCCTGAGGTAGCGCGTGAGGAGACGGTTGGCGGCGCGCGGCCCACAGCGTTTGTTGGTGGCGGTTGCTGCGGGTTGGCGCGCGCGGGTACAGGCAGGTGCTTTCCTTTCCTTTCCTGTTTCTTAAGCGCGGGAAGCCGCGTTTCTTCGTATCCCTCCCCGCTTCAGCATTCGGCCGGGCGCTCCTTCCTCCCTCCCTCCCTCCCCACCCGCCTCAGGGCGGCGATTGGTAGCTGTTGATAACGGACACCCCCCCCACACACACACACACCTTTTAAAACGCTTGGGCTTTTCTCTCTCTTTTTAAACAGTAGTAATAATAAGAAGTGAATCCAGAGACGGCTTAGCCGCGTTTAGTCTGTCGCAGCGAGAGCAGCTCCAATTGTCTTAAGAGGCTACAAATGGGTTGAAGCTCTCGTAAAAATAAAAATAAAAGGCTAGAGGCCGCAGCTTCAGGTAAAAGAAGAGGCGGACTTGGCTGAAGCTTCTTCCGCAGCGAATTATGTCCGTCTTCAGTAAGCCTCCTCAAGGCTCTTAATTTCACAAACTGAACGCACTTCCTTAAGCTTCTTGCCAATTTAGGACATCTGCCCATCGTATGGCTTATTTGAGGTGACAGATTGTTTGCCTCGTGCCTTAAACGTGTGCTATCCTTTGTTCATAACCACCGATTTGACATTAAAGCATACTGATTTTAGAAATATACTGGTGGCTTTTTTTGTTTGTTTTCTTGTTATCCTCCATGTTGGTTCATTTACAACATAATAGGAAAATAGGTTGGAAACAATGTTACATTCCTAGTCTTGTAAATTTGTCTGAGGTTATAATTCTAACAAACAAAGATTTCTATGCATACTTTTAAAATAATATTAAATCTTCTATTTTATCCACAGTATTGGAAGCAGAAGTTGTACAATATATTGATTCCAACATTTGTAGCATCTTCAGGGAAAAAGGAAAAGTGAAATAGTTAGAAAGCTCATGTCATCAGGAATGCTACCAGAAAACCTTGTGGCATCCAAGGTTACTGATGTAAAAGGAGATGGGAAGTGCAACCTTGATCAAATGGGAAATGAATTACTGGAAAAGATGGAGAATATTGAAGCTATGTCAAAGAGGCAAAGAAAGAAGCTAATGAAACAGAAACAGTGGGAAGAACAAAGAAACTTGCGCAAGTATGGGTTATTTTTTTGCTACAAGTGTAGGTTAATAACTGAGCAGGTTCGGGTTATATTCTTCTCTCTATCCCCAATTTGTATAAAAGAAAAGATCAGAAGTGGACTTCTTTCTCCCATGCCCTTTCTTTTATTCCCATTACTGTGGGGAGAAGTGAAAAAATGTGTTAGGGAAAACCAACATTTATTTAAATGCAGGATTGCACGATAAAAACCTGCTTAGAAACTACTGCAAAATCTATATTTGTTTTACATTACACTAGGCATTTGATATAATCACCTGATTAGAATAAATGAGACACAGGAATCTAATACATTTCACATATGATTTAATATGTGTATCATGTTTTAGTTTTTATGCCTTCCATCATTCAGATATGGAAGAAGGAAATTGTGCATTTATTCTTCTTGACCTTGGCATTTCTATCCCACAACATGGCTAACAGTTGCAATGGCGTTCTTGAGCTTTAACCAACATTCTCTTCAAATCCCTCTTCCATTTTTTCTGTGCTGCAGTTTGTGTGAAGCTTTTGTTTTGTCCCAGTCAAGACACTCGAAGGGATAATAGGTTCAGTTGTACTTCTGCCTTGATTAACTGTTTCTCCTTGAGCAGCTTCTTTCTCTAAAAATAATTTTTTATAGACAGTTGCTTATGAAAGACTAAGAGTAAAGCTATTATTTTTCTTGCAAAAGGATAACAGCAAATCTTTCCCCTGGGATGAAGGTGATGAAATGGATGAACATTTAAAGAAAGGGTGTTTATGTAGAACTAGGCATTGTGAGTGCAGAGGCACAAGACAGCAAGTCAGAGAGGCCAGAGCACCGCAGGTCAAAACACAAAGCACTTGAAGAGAAAGACTGTATAAAAGTGTTTGTACTCTAGTGCTAAAAGCCTCTTGAGACAAGATGGGTGAGCTAGCATGCTTAACTAATCTACTACCATCTCTTTATGTTGCATATGTGTGCAGAATCATTGTATAATTAATACCATGGCACTTGGGTGTTTACAAATTGCAATTTTTCAGACAGAAACGTAAAGAAAAACGCCTGAAGAGAAAACAAGAGCGCCAGTCTCAGCTGGAATCTAGCAACGACGGAAGTTTCAGGAAACGTTTGCGTAGAGATGTTGTTCCTAGTACCCTTCGCCTTATTATAGATTGCAGTTTTGACAATTTAATGGAGCTAAAGGTAAATGAAAGTTATATTTTTCAGAAGCAAGTTATTTAGGGTGCTTTTGTTTGGTTATTAGGGTATGCCTATAATAGTGTAGGCCAGAGCTTTCCAAACTGTGTGTTGCCACATGTTAGTGTGTTGGGTGTAGTGTGTAGGTGTGTCGTGTGAACACTATTGGCACTTCTCCCAGGGCTAGAAAGGGGTTAGTTTATTACCTCCAAATATTATAAGACATTGAAAGATTATTTGATACATCCATTAATGGAGGTTTGCAATGAAATCATGGAGGGGAAGAAGGCACCAGAGTCGTGGAAAGAAGCTTTCATCACATTGATACCCAAACTAGAAACTGAAAAGACACAACTTAAGAATTACCGCCCCATCTCCCTCCTAAATGTGGATTACAAAATATTTGCAGACATTTTAGCAAGTAGATTTAAAAAAGTTTTAAATGAAGTAATTCATAAGGACCAGGCAGGCTTTCTCCCAGGTAGACATTTGTTTGCTAATACAAGGAACATTATTGATATCTTGGAACTCTTGCAAACAAATATCAATACAAAAGCAGTCTTGATATTTATAGATGCGGAGAAGGGCTTTGACAATATTTCTTGGAAGTTCATGAAGAAAAACTTGGAAGGAATGGGAGTGGGGCGGGGGTTTCAGAATGGGATAGAGGCAATTTATTCAGAGCAAAAGGCAAAATTGATAGTGAACAATGTGGTGACAGAAGAGTTTAGAATTGAAAAAGGTACACGACAAGGCTGCCCTATATCCCCTCTGCTATTTATATCGGTCCTGGAAGTGCTCTTAAATATGATTAGAGGAGACCGGTTGGTGGAAGGTATTCAGGTCGGAGCGAAACAGTATAAACTCAAAGCATTTGCAGATGACCTACTATTGACTTTACAGGAGCCAGAGCCTAGTACTAAAAGGGTTTTGCAATTGATTTATGAGTTTGGTTGAGTGGCGGGATTTAAACTTAATAAGCAAAAAACCAAGGTTTTAGAAAAAAACTTGACTTCTTTAGAATCAGAAAGGTTTCAGAAAGAGACAGAATTAAATGTGGTCAAAAAAGTAAGATATCTAGGGGTAAACATAACAGCGAAGAACAGGAATTTATACAAAGATAATTATGAAAAGTGTTGGTCTGAAATCAAAAGGGATCTAGATGTTTGGTCAAGACTGAAACTTTCCTTGTCAGGACGTATCGCTGCTATTAAGATGAATGTATTGCCAAAAATGTTGTTTTTGTTTCAAACTTTGCAGATGGTGGATAAAATGGAGTGTTTTGGGAGGTGGCAGAGAGATATTTCTAAATTTGTCTGGCAGGGCAAAAAGCCCAGAATCAAGTTTAAGATATTAACTGATGCTAAAGAAAGAGGGGGCTTTGCCCTGCCAGACTTAAAGTTGTACTATGAATCAGCAGCTTTCTGCTGGTTGAAAGATTGGCTACTTCTTGAAAACACTGATGTTTTAGATTTGGAAGGATTTAACAATGCTTTTGGTTGGCATGCATATTTGTGGTATGACAAGGTTAAAATACATAAGGCTTTCAAGAATCATGTTGTCAGAAAAGCAGTGTTCAATGTCTGGGCAAAATATAAAGATTTACTGGAAAATAAGACCCCAAGGTGGTTATCACTCAAGACTAAATATGGAGGCCAAATGGCCGAAATATTGGGAAATAATAGAAAAAGATGGAGACAATTGGAGGCTGCAGAGTATGGAGAAAATAAAGGATAAAGTGCGAGATTGGCTACATTATGCTCAGATTAAAGAAGTCTTTAAGTTGGACAAAAAAATAGGATTCCAGGTGGAAAAATCAAAGTTAGAAACAGAACTGTTAGAACCCAGCTCTAAGATAATTTCAAGAATGTATAACTTGCTGTTAAAATGGAATACACAGGATGAAACGGTCAAATCAGCTATGATAAAATGGGCACAGGACATAGGGTATAACATTATGTTTGCTGACTGGGAAAAGTTATGGACCACAGGTTTGAGATTTACGGCATGTAATGCCTTGAAAGAAAATATTATGAAAATGTCATATAGGTGGTACATGACTCCAGTCAAGCTTGCAAAGATATACCACTTGTCTGACAATAAATGTTGGAAGTGTAAAGAAGCTGAAGGAACATTCTTTCACCTCTGGTGGACTTGCCCTAGGGTGAAGGTTTTCTGGGAAATGATATATAATGAGCTGAAAAAGGTATTTAAGTATACCTTCCCTAAGAAACCAGAGGCCTTTCTCTTAGGCATTGTTGGCCAGAGTGTGCAAAAGAAGGATCGAACTTTTTTTATGTATGCTACAACAGCAGCAAGGATACACATCGCCAAATGCTAGAAAACTCAAGATTTGCCCACACTGGAAGAATGGCAGATGCAACTGATGGACTATATGGAACTAGCAGAAATGACTGGCAGAATCCGAGACCTGGGAGAAGAACTGGTGGAGGAGGACTGGAAGAAATTTAAGGACTATTTACAAAAACATTGTAAACTGTATGAATGTTAAGAAAGATGTAAGATTAGTAATAGCATGGCTTCAACAAATTAGTTATAAAGAATATAAATTTAAATGCAATTGGAAGAAAAGACAAATTTTGGATAAATGGTATCTTATAATCAAGTCCCTAAAAGAGTGATTTTAAATTTCAAAATTTGAGATTTAATATTGGAAAATTATATTATATGTATATGAATGGAATCAAGTCAATAATTTGCTACTAAAATCTGTGAGTTTAGAATGCAGGAACAAGAGTTGTGAGGAAGTCCAAGGATGAGAAGGAAATGTGGATATTGGAAAATATTATGTTATTTTGTATGTTTTTTATTGTTTAAACAAAACTTAATAAATATTATTTTAAAAAAAATAGAAAGGGGTTAGTTTAACCTCTGGTTTCCTAGTAAAACTGAATTACTGTGTCACGAAATGATGCATGTCTAAAAGGTGTGTCACCAACATGAAAAGTTTGGAAAACTCTGGTGTAGGGCTATAGAGACATACAGATATGTTAGTAAAAGAAGGCTATTGAGATTGGAGCTACTGTATAATGTTTCTGTTTTACAACAGTGGGTAGTATGTAACACTAGTATTTAGTGATCACCACTGGTGTCCAATAGGCTTGGAGACATTTGCATCTCACTTTCCTAAAATGTTTGTTCTACTGTACTTAATGAATAGCAGTTGAAAGCACATGGTGAAGAAATTCCTTCTAATTCTAGAAGGAATTGTGCATCACTGTTAATTATTACAGTGGTTAGACTAGGATTACTGTCCTGTACACACTTGATTATAAGAAAGTTCCACTGATTTCAGAGGGGCTTGTTCTCAAATAAGCACCCATAGAATTGCAGCTTAGATATTTCCTTTTCAGTTTTAACTTGTTTGTAAATTAGTATTATTTTTTATTTTCAACATGATGAACTTTAAGTAAAGTACAATAGTGAATATGTGAGATCTTTGAAAAATTATTTAATTGCAATGTTATTTTTTATAGTGACTTAATATTTCTTTTCCAAAAATAAATGTTCTATTCAGAAATAACTTTTTGTCAGTTAAAAGTTTCCTTTCTCTCTCTTTAGCGTCTCTGAATCTCTTGGTTAAAGCATTTTGTGGTGCTTTCTCTGAAGGACAATATAAAAACAAATTGTGTTGTATACAGGATGTCAAGAAACTTCACAAGCAAATTCAGAGATGTTATGCAGAAAATCGCAAAGCACTCCATCCTGTACAGGTATGTTGTTGTAAACTATTTTCTGATTTTTCTGTTGGGACCAGTTAGTTATATAAATGAAATGTGAAAGGCCACTCCTTCCAAAAATGAAAATATATTCTTTAATAACAAGCAGAGACATAATTTGACAGTATTTTTGTCAGACTTGCATTTCAATATATTATTAAGATGACAGTGCAAATATCTGTGTATGCCTAAAAACAGGTATAATCTTGTCATGCAGTTAATATTTTAGAGTACTTGTGTGTTTGTCTGGTCCCAAGTCCAAAACACAACACAAGCAAAGTAAGGTAGCCATCCTACCATATGTAGAAGTATTTATTTAATGGCTGTTTAATGGCTGGTTAATTATGGTATCACTACATTTTATTGCAATAGTGTACTCATTTAAGCACTTTTAAAAATGCAGGGTGTACAAAGACTAAATTAAGACTGAAATTGACTAAATATTTGGTTTTTATATAAATATGCCATAACCACACTGTGTTTTGCTGTAGAACATTTTGGGCAAAATCCTGTTTTGTTAAATCCTGTTTTGAGTTTTACTCAAACTAATAAAGCTAAAATAATCAAAATCCATTTGAACACCTTCAAAAATAATATATGCTTGTATTGTTAGGGACAGAGGAGTACCTAATTAGAAGTTAGATATTAGCAGTCAACATTATACACTTCTGTTGCCTTTTTGTCTTCCAAAGTTTTACTTGACTAGCCATGGAGGCCAGCTAAAGGACAACATGAATGAAACTGACAAAGGATGGGTAAACTGGAAGGTACTGGCAATTTAAGATTTGCTTAACTTTTGTTGTGAACACTTTTTTGTCCTGTTTGTGTGTTTAAATGAATGCCCCAACCACTCTGGGAGGCTTCCAACAGAATATAAAAACACAGCGAAACATCAGACATAAAAAACTTGCTGATACAGGGCTGCCTTCATATGTCTTCAGAAAGTTGTATAATTGTTTCTCTCTTTGGCATTTGATGGGAGGGCCTTTTACAGGGCGGGTGCCACTACTGAGAAGGCCCTCTGCCTGGTTCCCTGTAACTTCACTTCTTGCAGTGAGGGAACTGCCAGAAGGCCCATGGAACTGAACCTTAGTGCCTGGGCTAAATGATGTGAGTGCAAATGCTCCTTCAGTTATACAGCTGTTTAGGGTTTTAAAGGTCAATACCAACACTTTGAATTGTGTTCGGAACTATACTGAGAGCCAATGTAGATATTTTAGGAACGTTGTTATATGGTTCTAGCCATATGCTCCCAGTCACCAGTTTGGCAGCTGCAACCACATCACTACTAGCTTTTAGAAAACACATGAGGTGGGAATTCTCAACCACATCATTTCTAGCTTATTAGATTGTGTCGTGAACTATTTTAATTCCTCCTTTTTTGTCTGATGATTTTCTGTCCAGTCAGTTATGAACTGGTAGTTTGAGTGAGAAGGCTGCTTTGTTTATGTCTGGGTTTCTGAATTATAAGTGAAGATTGATAAATTTGAAGAAGAGAACAGTATTGCAATTCCTAAGTGAATGAGCATAAGTACAAAAGGACCTTGTTGCAGCTTTTTCAATTGCTGTTTTAAAAAATTCTGCTGTTTTGAGGCCAGTCATGAATCAAGTTTTTTTGCTCTGTATCCAGGCTGATTGGGATATGTTTCTTAACAAGAAAGTAGTTTGATTCAGAGGATCTGCTCAAGATGTAATGTTGGGCAGGTTCTCTTGAGACAGACTGATTGACTTCCTTCTGCCTTGGAGGTGGAAGTAAAAATCTCATCTAGTCTTCCAAGTAGAGCCAGTGACATTGTTAAAATCACACCCACCTCATTATAGCACATGTAGAAGAAACAGTCGAATGTAGCTGCTTTTTGTAACTGTATCTACCACTTTGACTGGTTCTCTGAGAAAGTCCTTGAATATTAAGACAATTTATTTAATACATTTGTGTGTATTTGTATCTTGAAGGATATCCACATTAAATCAGAACATTATAGTGAACTGATGAAGAAAGAAGACCTTGTGTACCTTACATCGGACTCTCCTGAAGTCCTGAATGAACTAGATGAGTCCAAAGCCTATGTCATTGGAGGCCTTGTGGATCACAATCATCACAAGGTAGAGAACTAATGTGTGGAATCCTGTGTATGTTTACTTGGAAAGAAGTCCTGTTGAACTCTGTTAATGTGCATAGACTGCCATGGAACATGATTATTTTAAGCTGCTGCTTTGTGTTATAATGTGAAAGGCAGGTTGCTACTTTTCTGGGCACCTGGCAACATCTACTAAAGTAGTGGATTTTTCATTCTTGAGTTACTTCCTCATTGAATGCTTTGAAACTGAGCAGCAAACATTCTGTTAAAAGCCCCCCCCCCCCTTTTTGGATTTGCTCTTTTAGAATTGGTGGTTGCTTCTGCGCATTTTTGCCTCCTTCAGTAGCCAGTCACATCAGACTGAGCATTTGGAATGCAAATTCTTTTGTGTCAGCAATTTATATTTGGAAAGACAGAGGTCAAACTAAAGGCAAATAAACTAAGATAGACAGACTATCTATTGCCCCACAGTTGTGGAAAGGATGGGAAGAGAAGACATTAATAAATCATCATACTTTGCTTGCCAGAGAAATCTTTCTGTGCATGAGGGATGTACTGGAAAAGCAGAGGGGTTAAAAAGCCACACTGTTCTCTGATGAAGTATGATGTGAGGTGCTTACAGTGCATTTAATCACCCTGCACCAGGACTCATAAAACAAATTTGAAGGAATACTGAGTTTTCAGGTTGGCTTCTGCCCCCCCCCCCCCATCATTCTGTACATGAAATTTACAATATGGTATTTGTGGCCCATGCTGCAGTATGATCCCTAAAACAGATACAGCAAATGCCCACATCAGCAGCGTTTCTGTGGTTGCTGCTGATATTAATAGATCATTCTCTGTGATGGTTATTTTAATCATATTTAATGTCGTAATGGTAGTAACTAAGAATAGACTCCCAAGTAACATATCCAAGTGTTTGTAACAAATAGAGATGCTGAACATAAGCTTAAGTGAAAATATTTAGAATATACAAATAGAGCAAGCAGTTGGGTGATGGTAGTAAACAGACCAACCACTTAATCATCTTGTTCTTCCTTTAGAAATCTGAGTGGTTCATAGTGGGTCTTCTCATCGATAAGAAGGTGGCATGCAACTAAAGCACACAGAATAATTTCAGGGAAATACTTGCTTAAGAGCAAATTTTCCAGTATTTTTGTGCAACCTCTGACCTGCGGGTGTCTTGAAAAATCCGGCTTGTAAATGAGCTGTATTTGCGTGCTTGAGTATGAATTGCATCAAGTTATTTGTTTGAACACACATAAGGCACAAACAGTAAAGCCTCTTAGGATATAGTTGCAAAACATTTTACTAATTTGAAACAAACTATATGTAAGCTGTATGGAACTTTTTTTAGTTGTGCCATATGACTTCTTCTATGTACCCACAGTATATATATACAAAAGACAAAACTCTTAACATTCTGTGAAACTCTCACAATGTACAGATCTGATAATCAGAATTAATTACTTTTTCTTCCGTGTCTTATTACAGGGCATTACATACAAAAGAGCACAAGAAGAAGGCATAAGTCATGCACAACTTCCACTAGGGATCTTTGTGAAAATGAACAGTCGGAAAGTTCTGGCAGTCAATCATGGTAAGGATGAAAGTAAACAAAAAAGGAAACATTGAAGAATTAAGTGTGTGTATAGTCAAATGTTATCATGCACAACATTTTCCTTTGTTCTCCTTTTAAAAACTGATGGTTTTGCTGATTTTTGCCTATACTTTCTTTGTGGCATTCATCTGAGATCATTGTCATCTGTTATCTCATTATGTCAGATGTCTTTTTTACTTAGCACCCACATGTTGTGATTCAGTAGATAATAATAGTGATACTAGTAGTAATAATAATAATACTATTTTTGTAGCAGAGAAAACACAGTCATTTGGTCTAGTGCCACAGGTAACGCAGTAATTCACCTGTGTGTAGTGGCTTTGTAGTACTCTAGACCTCTTGAAGGATTCTGAAGCTGCATATAGTAAACGTGGCAGCAAGTAGTGGGGATGAGCCCACTAGCTCTTACTCTTTGTTGTCATCACCCTTCACATGTGGACAGTGCAGTGGGGAGCCTTCAGTACTTGTGGAGGCTCCCCATGTTTTAAGGCTCTGATTTTACAGAGTTCTAAAACTGTTTCCCGCTGCCCCACTCATGTTTATTACAGTTTGAAAATACATAAAGTGAGCTGTATGCTTCTTTTTCTTTTTAATTTCCACCAATTCTTAGATGTTTCCAAATTTACTAGTAGGCATGTTTTTCATAAATGTCAAGAGACCAGTACCATTACTTGCCACATGTGCTGACTATTTGATAACAAGCCAACTTTTCAGAACAAGAAACTAGCTTTTATTTTTCAACTTCACATCCACTGGATTTCAGCAGTAATGATAACACCTGAAAGTCTAAGAAACTAAGCATACAATGCACACCACTCCACTACCCCAGTTATTATGTCTCAATTGATGGATGTTAATTGCCACTCCCATAAATAGACTATTAGACAATGAAACAAGAAATACTAGGGGAAACTTGGTAATTGCTTCCTACACAGCAAACACATGCTGACTACTTGCATAGCTGAAAATGCTATATAATATTGGCAGGAGTGAAAGCTTTGCTTGTTGAATCTTTCTGTGTATGATTAACTACCTTTATTTTTGCTGCAAAGCTTATAATTAAATTTAGTTTCATAACTTCAATAAATTTCTGATTCTGTCAGACACTTCCATTATTTTTAAAGGACATGTGATCTTTTTGCTGCAGTGTTTGAAATCATCCTTGCATTCTTGGAAAAGAGAGACTGGGAGGAAGCATTTTTCACCGTTTTGCCACAACGGAAAGGAGCCAAACCACTAAATGAGACAGCTGAAGCCACCATGTGCGAGCGGCAGAAGTCAGAAATGGTACAAGGTGAAATCTCAGATAGCGAATAAGCATCTCTGGATGTTAATTTAATTTAAATATTTAATATCCAAAGATGGGAATGGTTTGCTGTCCTTGCAGTGTACAGTTGTTCATACAGCTGCAAAGCTTATCTGTTATTATCAAGCACTAATTTTATTTGCCAGATCTGGACTTGTACTACTTAGAAAATACTTGATTTTTCGTAGCTTTTTAGCCTGCTAAAGGGCGTTTAAAGAAAACTTTGTTTCCCAAGGAAGCTGATATATATTTTTCTTTTTATTATTTTTATTTAATATTTGCCAGAAGGGGGAGCTTTTAAGTTTGAGTAGCACCTTTGCTTTTTATTGACCATGCCAAGATTGTTTTCATAAGTACTACTGCCAAATCATTTGTTCCGCATTAATACCTGTGTATCTCATTTCCCCATCCTTGAATACAGAGTTTTGTATTAAATACATAACTTTGTTAGTTTCAACCCAGTTTTCCATTCAAATTTAATTCCTGTCTTCTGAGGCATTCATTTAGCCATCACTCTCAATTTTCTGTTATGATATTTAGGCTATAAAACTTTCATTAATGCATTTTATGATACTAATTTTGTCCCATTAAAAAAACAAAGCAGATCATGATTTGTACAGTCCTGTTTGTGTCTGTAGTCTTCATGTTATAAATAGCATATGCACATATGCACTGAAATACTTTTCCTCTTTGTATTTCTGTAAGGAGAAGCTGATGTAACAGAGCTGCTAATGGTGAACTTCCAGGGCCAGCTGAATCATTTCAGTTATCTAGCAATGCATTTTAAGAATGAAGTGGCAGGTTAAATTAGGCTTAGAGTAAATGAGTGGCTTCCAGTAGCCTTCCCCAACGTTGTGCCCTCCAGATGATTGAATGCAACTCCCATCAGCCCCAGCCAGCATGGCCAATTCACCTTTCAAGCTTCATGACTGAGTAGGGTTTTGAGCCCAAATCTAACACTGTTTTCAATACTACACTTGTTCTTCTCATAAGAAGCAATGCATTAAATGTTTGTGGGGGTGTTACTACGTGCTGCACATCTCATGTAATTTGCGTATCTTTTCAGTAAGAGAATACCACCAGCTAACCCGCATAACTTTCCCTGCCTTGCTAATGGCATCTGCATCATGTTCACAACAGACTGCTCTGGTTGTTTGGCACTGGTAACCACTAAATCTTAGTCTGATCTGTTTTAAAAACTAATATTAAAGTTCCCATGGAAGTCGATTTTATTTGCTGTCTCTATTGCATTAACTACCTTTTAAGAAAATAGTTGACTATGTGCAGTTCCCATAACAATACTGAATGTTTATTGTACATTGTAGAGGTTTTTCATTTTAATGACTTGGAGCAAAATCTCCAATGGCATGTTTAATAACTCCCTAGGGCAAGTTATATAAATATGTGCCCAGGAATATTGGGTTGCAGTCTGCACACTTTTATGAAGTGTTTGACATGGATGTATGGCTATTTAAATTATTATGACTTTAGATTTGTGTATCTGAGTCTTTTCCGTAGCCCCAGACAGACAGGATCCTGAAGACTGCAGACTCAGCTGTTAGTGTCTGGGGGAAAGAGTTTGAAGATGGGCCATATCACTATTATTGTACAATGAAATGTGACCACCTCACCAGAATAGTCTTGGCTATCATTTCTGTGCTCTGACTTGTTTTGGTTCTTCTTTTGGTGGGAAACTCAAGTCAGCAAAAGAGCAGGTGCACATGGGTATTGGATGGAAGGGGAATTGGAGGGCATAGGCATTATTTTTCCTCCTGCAACTTTATGCTAGGGTAAATAAACAGATGGCTGTGCATCAGTATCCAAAGGGCAATATATTGTGTTCCATATGTGCCCTGTGGCTTTTCTAGCCCTCATCTCACTGTAGCCCCTCAATTTTCCCCAAGCTTTTTCTGGAGGCTGGGGAACCATTCACAGAAGTGACACAAGGAGCTGTAGCCCGAAAGAGAAATTGGATTGCCCTCCCCATCCGTGCACCTGCAGAAACCTATCATTTGGGCATAGTGCTCTGGATTCCAATATAGTTTCATGGCAAGTACACTGGAAGATATTATTTATATAACACTTAATGCTAACAACAATATTAAAACTTTCTTGGGTTGAGAAATTAAGGGAAAGTGTGTAAGCAGGTGTTTCTTTTATGTAAGTAACAAGACCTTAAAAACTGGCTTAGTGGCTAATAGGTCCCTCGGCACTGGTGTGACATGTGTCTAGTAGGTGGCACAACTTGAAACCTAGGTTGTGGGTATTAAAAAGTGCCTTTTAGCGCTGAGCAACTGAATTGCCAGAATGTTGACAATGGAGTCCATTAGCACTGTTCTGAGTTATGGCGGCCATCACTGCCTTTGAGTTCCATAGTTTGGCTACATGCTGCATGCTCATTTGAAATCTGTTAGAAAGAGAGCGTATTGCATTTCCTTTCATTCTGGCTTTTGGGTTAATATCACTGATCTGAGTAAATAGCTGGATTCTCTTGGAACAGCCAACTAGAAGGGGCTCCCTTAATGAATTGTCTTGATCCCAGTCCTAACAAACTACATCGATATGAACTCCACTAAAATCCAGCAAATTGGAGTGCTATTGAATGACTATACTATAGCCACTTAAAGCATTACTGACCTGAATGAAGCCCAGGGGAGCTGTACTAAGTTGTAAACTGTTGACTTATTTTTTCGAATGTTGACCTGCAGTGCATTAATTTTAAAGAATATTCAAAATTTTGAAGTTTATGCAGAAATAGATCACTTCTATCATTTGTATTCAGAGAGAATGAAAATGTCCACGATATCTTTTCATATCAATTACCAAGACACAATGACATGCACACTTAAAAACAAAATGTTTATTTAGCATTTTGTTTACCAGTGTTCTAACATTCAGTATTTTGTGTGTATGTGTGTTTAAACTTTACAAATACCTGTTTAGCAGGTAAAACTCTTAAGGTCTAAATGGTGTGGCTATAAACTTTTTCTAACAACAAAAATGACACTTTAGAGCTTTGGAAAAAATTGTGTGAGATTCATTGTACATGTTATCTTCCAAGAAAAGCATTGTGCTGTTTTTCAGATGCTCTGAAATCGGGCCTCACCTCTTGAAGCAGTGTTGTGTCGCTTAGAGTAAGCCTTGTTGTACAGCAACTGGGTGCTGTTTTGGGATAATGCAGGACTGTGGGGGTGACTTTGAAGAACTGTGAGTTTGCTGGGGGAACGCTCTACAGTCTCAGAAGTTGGGATTCGGATTTTCTCTCTTGTGTGTGTACTTCTCTCCCTGTCTGAAAGAGATTGTGAAAATCAAAGCTACATTAATGCACTGATAATAATAATATAATAATTTTATTATTTTTACCCCGCCCATCTGGCTGGGTTTCTCCAGCCACTCTGGGCGGCTTCCAACAAAATATTAAAGTACAATAGTCTGTTAAAAGCTTCCCTAAACAGGGCTGCCGTCAGGGGTTTTCTAAAAGTCTGGTAGTTGTTTTTCTCTTTGACATCTGGTGGGAGGGCGTTCCACAGGGCGGGTGCCACTACTGAGAAGGCCGTCTGCCTGCTTCCCTGTAACATCTTGCAGTGAGGGAACCACCAGAAGGCCCTCGGTGCTGGACCTCAGTGTCCGGGCAGAACGATCGGGGTGGAGACGCTCCTTCAGGTATACTGGACCGAGGCCGTTTGAACTGAAGGTTTTTTTGTCTATGCATCTAATGACAGAGCTGTCCTCATTTATGCCACTATGACAGCAGTTATGTGAGATGCTGTCAAGAGGCAAGATGATGTGGCTTCCTCTCAACTAATTTTAATACATATGAGCTCAGTCTCTTGCAAGCATGGTCTTATTTTTCTGGATAAAAATGTACAATGCATAACTAGCCTCTCACCTTTACTGGATACTGTTCCTCTGCTTGAAAGCCTAAAAAAGAAAGAAGACTTCTTAGGTTTTTTTATACAGTTTATATACTGTTTATTTACAATGGCTTTTAAGTGGTGCACAGTAAACACAGTAAAGACAAAAAGGTAAATATTGGTTAAAAACTATATAATCAGAAGTGACTTTAAATGCCTGCTGAAATTTTAAGAAGTATTCAGCAAGGAGGTGGCCTGTCTAATATCAGCTGAAAGAAAATTTCATGAAATTGGAACAATATTAGGCATTCTGCATAGTATGACGTACAGTACATTTTTTTTTTTAGGATTGTAATGGTTATAAGGGGTTACTTGTGCGTAAGTTGCCGTTACTGTTGGCTAAATTGCCTGGCTAACCATGCCTCGGCTGACAGCCCTTCACTCCGTGGCCGTTCAGTCGCTTGCAGAATCCATCAGTGGGCGTTTCTTGAACCTCTTCCAGCATAGAAGTTGTTTGACGTCATGTCTCCGCCTACTCTCCCTGCGCGGAACTCTTCTGCGCAGTGAAGGAGTGGGCAGAGGCGTGCCCGTGCTCTCTCCACTAGTTTCGGGCGAAGAGTCTTGGAGACCCCTCTCCGAATCCTCCATCTCCCTCCCTTCTCTACTGGTGTTGCGCTGAATTCCTTCCCCTCTGCTGGTCCCCTCTCCTGCATCGCTCGGGAGCCTTGCCTCCACCTCTCGCTCCGATGTCAGTTCCCTGACAAGGATGGATGGTGGAGACAGGAGAAAAATCAATGTGCAGATAATCCAGATTTGAACAGAAATACAACACAATGATAATACTTTCATTAAAAAGAAAGTGTGAGAGCAATAAGTCAGGAATTTGTGGTTTATTATAGTTAACAAAATTTGAATGCCACTTGATCTTAGTAAAACCTCTAAGCAGTTTTCAAGAAATAGTAAAATTATCAATACACAGTTAAAACAATTAAACATTTTAAAGATGTTAAACATTAACAGTAAAAAAAGAATTTTTAAAATTCCGTCATCTATTTGTCTGGATTGACTCCCCCCCCCCCAAAAAAAAAAAAAAAAAAAGTTTTAAGCAGGGGCTGAAAAGAGAATACAGTGAAAACGCCTGCCTGATCTCGATCACAAGAGAGTTCCAAAGTAGAGGTGCTGCCAGTAGTAGCCTGAGACAGTATCTCTCATTCAAAATTTTACTACTGAATGAAATGCAATAGAAAGCAGATTTCCTGGATAAATGCACAATTCTGCATGGTTCCCCACCAAGATTTATTACCCTCAACTGGCTTTTAAGATATGACCTAAAGTTTTTGGATTATTTCCTGTTAGAACCAACACAGGCTGGTTTCGTCAGAAGTTATGCTTTGGCCAGTAGCTTACATTAAAGGTCAAATACCTTTTGGTGGTTTGGAAATGACATGGATTTTTCCTTTTCTTTCTCAATCTGCTTTACTTGTGTAAATTACAAGATCTCAACATCACCATCCATGATGAGCAAAAAGTGCTAGTTGTGAATAATCCCAGCCCATGCTGCAAACAAGGCAAATGACCAACCTGGTGGCTTCCCATGTAGCACCATACCTAGGGCAATGCATTATCAATTTTACCTGCGCCGGCTCTCTTCACTTGCTGGTTTATTTTGAAGTGCTCTTTCAGCTTTCAGCATATCTCGTAAACTCAGAGCCTCTACGTCAGCTTCTTTCAGTGCCCTTTTCTGATAATTCAGCAGATCTCGGCTGGTCACGTCGGAACGGATGAAATTGGACACATACTCCTTCTCTGAAACACCAGGAATATAGATGCAGCTTGTGTTCCAAATATTGTGGTTTTGCAACTCAAATAGGCACAACATTACCAGGTAGTAATATTAATATAATGGATATGTCAGGGTCTTCTGTGTGCATGGAAAGGCTACTTCCCATTTTCTTTCAATGGCAGAGAAAGGTCAACACAAGCCTATTTCATAGGAAGAACACTCCCAGAAATAGGAGAGGATGGTATGGGCATATCTGTGTGTGCACCACAGACTAAACATGCTTTGTGAATAAAGTATTGAAAATATCCAAGATCTTAATCTTAAGGGTATAACTGTGATGCTACTTCTTTCATCTAATGGAAATGAAATGCATTCCAGGTTTTTCTCCATTCAGGTTCCCCCTCCATAATATTTCTTAAACAAATCTTAAGTTCTTTAAATATAACACATACGACGCCTGTGAGAAACATACAAGCAGGATTCAAGCACAAGAGCACTTTCCCCTTCTTTGGTTTCCAGCAGATTTCTTGTTAAATCATCACAACAGTGGGAGATGTGTAAAAATTAAATATAATCTAAATTGGGGTGGTCCTCCTATCAGCTGTCACCTGGCAGCAGCCATTGTGTCAGACTGAAACAGGAGGGAAGAAGAGTGGTGTAAGGCTGTTAAGAGACCAGCTGCTCTGCAAACCTTTTCCGGCTGAAGAGTGGGATAAAATGCTATATATATATAAATAAAGCATGGGTGCAGGCTTGGGGGTGGGGTCATTTTGTTGTCCAAGGCCAGAGCCTGAGAATTGTATAGCCTGCCCTATCATTAGGCGGAGTGAGGCAATCACCTTAGGTGGCAGGATCTGGGGGCTCATTCCCTGTGACGCAGAGCGCTTGGGTAATTTCCCCACACATAAAAGCTTGCTACCACCGTCTAATCTAGTGGGATCCCCTTAGCATCACTCAGGGAGTGGAGGATGCAAGTGTTGAAGTAAGAATCAACTGCTTGCCTAGTCAGCTTCTGTACATGGAAGTGGGGAGAGGATGAATGTAGATGAATGTAGGTTGCCTCGGGCAGCAAAATGTCTTGGGACAGCTCTGTGCTATATAGAGGTTTATTGGGATGGGCAGGTGTCAGTTCATTTCCTTACCTCCTGGAACATCCCTATATATCGTGGGAGCTTTAGAACCTCCTGCCATGCCACAGCTGGCTTAGCTGTGACAGCTGGGTAGAGAGATACCTCCTCTGTTATATATTCAGTATCCCTCAAGTATGCAAAAACTGCTACCGTATTTGGGGTTGGCACTTCTAAACTGGTAGGCATTCATCCAATAGTTTATTATCAAAGGGAACGATAATCTGATTTTATATACATATAGATATACAAAGAGGGGTGTGTTCTCCTGCCTGCCGCATGCAGCCCAAAGTCAGTTGAAAACTTCAGCCATGTGCAACTATCACATTTTCTCTCCTTACCTTTTAGAGTTGCCTTTGATAACCAGGTTTGGATCTCTGCAAGTGAGTCTGTCTGTAAAATATCACGAAGCCTTTCCAAGATCTAGGAGGAGGACAGATCAGACCAATGAAGCACTGCAGTCAGGGCTGCCGCAATACATTTTGCTGCCTAAAATGGGAAGAGTGCTGTTGCCCATAGGTCCTGGCTTGCAGGCTCTCCATCTGGTGGGCCGCTGGGAGAAAAAGATGATGTGCTAGATGGGCCATTTGCATGATGCAGCAGTGTCATCTTCTGTTCTTATGACACCCCCACCCCAGTTACACATACGAAAGCCAAATGGGGTGGCACCTGACACTTAAACATCAGCTGGGGGACAGTGTCCTCCACCACACTCAGAGGGCACCCAGCAAGGGGTATGGTACACAACTCACCACAGTGACTGACTGACTGCTGCCCCCTGAAACCAATGCAGTGGTGGCAGCACCAATGCTTGGGCAGCAAATGCAACAAATGTTATTAGTATTCAAAGCCCTTACTAGCCTAGGGGCAGTTTACTTGTGGGATTGTCTTCCCCCCTATATGCCCACCAACCACTTTGATCTGCTGAACTGGCACTGTTACAGCCTTGTAAGTGTGAATCTCTCCCAAAAGTACACATTTTTGCAAGCAATTTCCCCTAATACGAAGCATTTTGTATGTTACATTCACAGATGCATGCATTGTTACACACGTCTCCCTGTAATATATGCATTCTTGTACACACCATTTGGCTGGAGACCTGCATCACAAAATTTGGATAATTTTGAAAGTAGCTGTATTTCAGCATTGGCTTTGTGAAGAGTTCTGTAAAACTCAGCAGCTTGCAACTTCAAAATCTCAGAAATGGCCTCCTCTCTTTTATGGGCCATCATTGCCACCTTTTAATGTTTTAATGTTGTATTTGAATCTTGTTTTTTAAGTTGTATTTTAATCAACTTATTTTTATTATTGGTTGTTAGCCGCCCTGAGCCTGGTCTTGGCTGGGGAGGCGGGGTATAAATAAAATTTATTATTATTATTATTATTCAACAGATTGGTGGTTTTCAAACTGGCCGTGCAATCCTACGCAGAAATGATTGAATGCAACTTACCCCCTAGTAAACATGTATAGTAAAAGGTAAAGGTAAAGGTACCCCTGCCCGTACGGGCCAGTCTTGACAGACTCTGGGGTTGTGCGCCCATCTCACTTGAGAGGCCAGGGGCCAGCGCTGTCTGGAGACACTTCCGGGTCACGTGGCCAGCGTGACATCGCTGCTCTGGCCAGAGCCAGAGCCAGAGCCGCACACGGAAACGCCGTTTACCTTCCCGCTGGTAAGCGGTCCCTATTTATCTACTTGCACCCGGAGGTGCTTTCAAACTGCTAGGTTGGCAGGCGCTGGGACCGAGCAGCGGGAGCGCACCCCGCCGCAGGGATTCGAACCGCCAACCTTTCGATCGGCAAGCCCTAGGCGCTGAGGCTTTAAACCACAGCGCCACCTGCGTCCCCAACATGTATAGTATTGCAACCTAAATGTACTAAATGACATCCTCCTTTTTTTATCAGTTAAAACAGAAGCATGTAATACATGACATAATCACTTAATGATGGTATCTTACTTTTATTTCCTGTTCCAGGTAAGTAGGGGTATAATTCATATTCTCGATGATGTCTGGCCTGTAGTGCGTACCCGGGGTAGGTAAAAGAGGGTGCTCTGGAGGAATCCTATTTTGTGGATTTTCTGCAAGGTATTTCCTCAAAGGATCGTCCTGATGATAAAGCAGAATAAAAAGAGACAAATACAGAAAGCCCCCCGCCCCCCAAAGCCCCCCACCCAACTTTCTGTACTGCTTTGCTTTTGATCACCTCCAATACATCTGGACTAATAATTACATTGTGCATTGGAGGAATGGAGAACCTGTGGCTTCCTAAATGTTAATGGATTTAGCATAGCTGATGATTGGGGTGATGGGAGCTGGATTCTATGTCTGTATGGTCCATCTCTGCTTGTGTATAAGGGTAAGGCTGTGGTTACAATGACTCTCTTGCTATTGTCCTCTCTAGAAAACTGATGGGGTTTTGCACCTTGAACCCTTTAAATGCTTTTCAGCCATCTGGATCCTACAGGATTCATGATCAGCTGAAAAAGATGAACAAACCCCCATTCTTAAGCCCTATTCAGGTGTTCAGTATACACAGGTGCTGAATCCATGTATAGAAGGTATAGCAAGCTTTGCCTCCAGCCAATGCACACTCACGTGCATGTCTGCAAATGTCCTTCACTATAGAAGCAGAGAGCTTTACATGATCACAAGAATAGAGGCGTCTGCCTGTAAAGGCTCTCGCTTCGTTCAGGCAAAGTAGATTAGGTTAGGGCTTGAGGTAACTGTTCAAAGCGCCACTGCCAACCTCAAATTTGTCATCTGCCCTTCACCAGCAGGTTAGGACAATTTAAAATTCAGAATTAAAAACAATTAAAGCATATTACAGTCCCAGAAATAAGGTAAACCCCAAATCATGAATGGAGTGTTCTACAGGAGTGCAGATGCTCCAAGAAGTCTTGATGGTTTCAATTACAAATACCAGCAGTAGTTTGGCTCGTTACCCTTCTCTTTAAAAGTGGGGTGTTTCCTGTTCTTTGCTTGAGCTCTGCAATTTCGTCTCTCATAAGCTCTGAAATGCAATAGAGGGATTTTTCATGTTAAGATTATAGAGGATTAAAGCCTAGTGAGACCTCTTGAAAAATACAGGAATTCTATGTAACATGGGAGGGCAGAGGATGCCTCCAGTGCAGGTGGCAGGATACCATGGTGGTTTTTGTGTCAACCAAATTTTTGCATAGAATTTACAGATATGTACATTCATCAGCATGAGATGCGGGTGGCACTGTGATCTAAACCACAGAGCCTAGGGCTTGCCGATCAGAAGGTCAGCGGTTTGAATCCCTGTGATGGGGTGAGCTCCCGTTGCTCAGTCCCTGCTCCTGCCAACCTAGCAGTTCAAAAGTACGTCAAAGTGCAAGTAGATAAATAGGTACCACTCCGGCGGGAAGATAAACGGTGTTTCCGTGCGCTGCTCTGGTCCGCCAGAAGCGGCTTAGTCATGCTGGCCACATGACCCGGAAGCTGTATGCCAGCTCCCTCAGCCAGTAAAGCGACATGAGCGCCGCAACCCCCGAGTCGTCCACGACTGGACCTAATGGTCAGGGGTCCCTTTACCTTTACATTCATCAGCAACTCAATCTAGTGGAGGGTCCACTTTGAGGAGGGGGTAATAAAGGCAGAGCCATAGCTGGAGGTGGGCTAGCCAAGCTTTTTGCTCCTGATGAAACCTCCAAAGGGGTGCCATTGAAGCTCTCAAACTGTGGTTTTGAAGTAGACATCCTCTTTGTGCAAGCAACCAGGGGTACTTACGTCCAACATTCGCTCTAAGTGGGGTTTGTACCAGGCTTGGCAGGGTATTGTTGGGAAAAGAACTGTCAGTGGGCATTACACTGTTTCTGAGAAGTTGAGCATGTTCTGTGCTTGAGTCAACGAAGCGTCCTTCATTGTATCCTCGGTCTTTCACAACACAGACAGGTGCATCATTTAGTCCTGGGTGGGAAAAGAACGCATTTTACATTTTCCTAATTGTGCAGTTGGTTTTGGTACACTGGAAATGGGGGTTTCAAATAGAGATGGTGGAGAATTCTGATCCTTTTTGTAGGCAAATCTATCAACTGCACACATTTTAAAGCAATGTCAGAATTGAAACACAGCCATCCTTCAAGCACAAATCTGAATTTTGCGATGCAATCCTCCAACTCAATGGCATTTGCAAAAATTCAAAAGTGGGCATAAAAATGGAGATATTTTTGAAAACATAGAAAAATGCATTAAATTGGGGGGGATTGTACATTACAAAACTGCATGTTACTCAAATTTGCATTATTAGGGAAAATTTGCACTAAAACGCTGGTGATTTTTTATGAGGGATTTTTGAAAAACATCAAATTGCTGCAGAAATGTGGAGAACGGAATTTAATACTGGACAAACTAGAAACAGAGAGAACCAAAACTAACAGATCCTTCCATCTCTAATCCCGAACTAGAGTATTATAGTTTCCTAGGGCTGCTTCACATATGCATGTATGTTTGATTATGCAACACTTAGCTCCTACATGAACATTGATTGTATGATTATAAAATCATACCTGTGAATGAGTCGATCCATGTTTGTTTGTTTTTTGTTCCAAAGCTTTGATTTCATTCACACAGCATAGCTTTATGGAGATGGTTCACACACAAGGCTTGACAGCCATCAGCTGATGCAGATTTATGTCGGTACCAACACTAGGTGATTCAGAATTGCATGCAGTTCTGCCCATAGCTGTCAACGTTTCCTGTTTTTTAAGGGAAATTCTCTTATTCCGAATAGGATTCCTCGCAAGAAAAGGGAAAAGTTGACAGCTATGGTTCTGCCTGAAGTGCAGAATAAAAAGGTGTCCCCTCCCCAGTCCATGTAAAGGAGTTGGCTGCAATGGCTGTTTATTCTTACTTCAAACTAGCAGCAGGGTTTATGGGAGGGCAGGGTTCTGCCCTTCAGAAAAAGAGGAACATGCATTTTAAAAACCCCTGCATTTAGGCTACATTCAGATGTGGTGACTATAGTGTTAGTTTTCCTAGTTTTAATGCTCATACTTCTGTCCCAATTTCTAATGTTCCTTTTACACTGCGGTATCTTTAGCATTATGGAATTGCAGCTTCATGAGCAATATGCTGCCATGTCATGCTAAATTTTAGACACATGGAAAGAGCTGCATATGCCAGGATACCACCTCAGATTTCATCACATGAGCTGCAGTGGTACAATCATGAAACCCGTGGGAAAATGGCAATGCAAAACTCCCACACCTTTCCGAGTTCACGGGGTTGCAAACAGGTATTTTTTCTTCTGGAAACAACACAAAAATAAGCACTAGGCTTTTGCTAGATTCCACTAGATTTTCAAGAAGCGCTTTTTAAGATCACGTGAGATGCAAAAATCAACAGGTAAGAAAATGTCAGGAAGACGGAATAAAGCCCCACCTGAATGTAGCCTAAGTTTTTGTTCAGGAAACCCAAAAAAAAATGAATACAGAGTTTGGCTTGGCCATATTAGCCCTTCCAGGGGGAGTTTACCTCTAATGTGGCACACTGTCTTTGGATGTGGAGAGTGTCTGCAAACAAAGTAACTTGTTTTCCCAGAAGAGCCCTCATTTGCCGGTTGCCGCGGGGTTCCCAGGGGAATCAGCTGAGGCTCAGGTTGTGCTCTAAAATTGATATTCATCTTAATGGGTTTCTGTTTTCTTCGCCGCTATTCTTGGTACCACAGCCTGTAGCAGCATCTCATCCAGAGAGCCCTATGAGGGAAGAAGAGAGGAGACAACACACATGGACCTAAGGGACACATTTTGCTCTTCTGTGCTGAACATAAAATATTTGTCAGTTAACTGACCGGGCAAAGCAGTTTTTGCCCTGCGATATCAAGTTTTCATCTCAGCCATTCTGAGGCCTTCAGACCTTTCAACTTGTACTTTGCTCTCTTTGTCCTCACTGTCTTCTCTCTTCCCCGAACATCTCCTCAAAAGTCAAACAATGGGGCCACCAAGCCTTCATTGGGAATCTAAGAATCTTTTCCCTCCAGAGTTCTGTATACATTCCCTTCTTTTATGACATCTTTCAGCCTCATACAAGCATAAAGCAAGCATATGATTTCTTGCTTACGGTAAAGTGAGCCTGTGCAAGCTGAACAGCTCTATAAATAAATACATTTCCAGTGGTGAGTGAGGAATTATAACAGTGTTTATCACAGAATCAATACAGTAAAGTAAGCAAGACCCCGTGTGATTATTCCTCATTTGGGACTGCAAAGATGTTTATTTATATAGATATTCAGCCTGCACAGGATCATCAAATGGATATCAAACAAAAAACCATTCCTAAATAAGGAATGTGGTTTACCATAGGATTGATGTCAAGCACGCAACTCAGGAAAATATACAGACAACAAACTGACTATAAAGTCTGGTGTGTTTCCACAGTTATTTCTTTCTATGTACATTGACTGTTAGCATGTATGACAGTTCCTTTTGCCCAAAACAAGCATTGGGACAGATATAATTCTATACATTTCAGTTTCAGAGTTGGGCACCACCACCAAGAAGGCTCTTTCTGGCATCACAACATAACAAATCTTGGCAAGTCATGGTACAACGGACACACACAAAAAGGACAAAGGGGGGTGCATATTTGCAAAAAATATTGAACGTGCTAATTTATATGTATAGGTGCACCTTTAGAAATAATTATCATTTAAATGAAAAACAATACAATTCACCCGTGTGCCTGCTCAGTCTGCTGTGCAGGTATCAATTGTTGATGGACAACTTCAAAGCCTCTCCTGTTCGTTCTTCCTTCGGGTTATTTATCTTTAAACTGGAACAAAGCTTGGCACAGCTCTTCAAACAGAGGACTGTCCTGCATACACCTGTTAACCCTACTTTTTGGCAGTTCTGTGTTTGATAGGGGGGAATTCCTGAAATTTCCACCACATTTCACAGATCTGCTCTTGTTTAATCTCTTGGGAAAGCACTCATTTCGGGGCACTCTGCATTGGACACAGGGCATTCAAACGACTGCCATAGAAAACCCAGCACCTATTCTAATGCAGCTCAAAGTACCACTAGATGGTGCTCTTTCATGCCCTGCAAGATTTTACAGGTTGAACATTTCACCACTCTTGTAGCCTTGTAGGACCAATTTTCTCACAGGTGCTGTAGGTTGTTCTCAACCAGCTTTATTAACATGCGACCCTGAAATTTCCAATCCTCTTCAAACGTATGCCAAAGTTTTGTGCTGGCTTGGTCCATTTTGTGCTGTGAACCCCACATTTTGAGTTGCTCCCCCAAACTGAATAACCAGTAGCAGCAATCCATGGTTACAAGATAACACCCCAAAAGCCAACATTGTCTGATCCCTTCCAAAAAGATACCAAAGTTCTGTGCCATTTGAAGCTTTCTCTACCCACTGAATGATCTGTTGCCTTGCAATGTCCTCTCCTGGCTTCTTAAGTGGAGCATATTAGTAACAACCTCCAGGCGTTGCTGAACTACAACTCCCAAAACTCCCATCATCCTTGAGCGCTGGTCATGTTGACTGGCTAATTAGAGTTGGAATCCAACAACATCTGGAGGTTAGCCACCCCTGCATTAGGTTAACCATGTGATTAGCAATCACATCTTGGGTTTTAAAAATGAATAAATACCAATTCAAGGTGTTGGGAGTGTTTGGTCACAGACCCACAGTGAATAGGGATGGGAGATTTAATTCTTCCCTACTATCTTGGTGAAACACACCCCACCACCACCACAGAGCAGTTAGCAGTGGGAAAACATGCATTAACACCCTTGGCTTTCTTTATGAGACTGGTAAAACGTTGATTATGGCCTTGATTTACATTATTATTGCCATTATAAGAGGAGTAAAAAGTGGAGATGACAATGCAGTCTTCTGGTGTTTCAGGGCTGATCCCAATATAGAGCATCTTTCTCTCTGTAGGAGTGTTTGGGAATTCCTGTAGATGCAGAGTGTAAAAAATAAAAAAGCACCATTTAAAAATGAACAATCCACATTGCAGCAAAGTTCCATGAGCCGAATCAGAGTATGCCCACAAATCTGTCCTGAAACATGGATTCTCTACTCCCAATAGTAGGAAAATGTAATTGCGTTCATTCAAAGTGCTAAGATTCATAGGCCAACTGGATAGGATAGCTTATTTTAGAGACATGTGATTACTTAGAAATCCAAACACAACCCTGGCAAGTGTTGATTTGAGCTAAGTTTCCAGCCAAATAGTCTCCTATTCCAAGCATGTTATATTCACCAGCCCTGTGCACCCTTTCATTTATTTATTCAGAATGATTTTAGTGACACTTTTCATTAAAATCACAAAGCTATGTACAAGATAAAAAAACAAAAACAACAAAATTACAGTAAAACTGAGACATATTTAGTCATTACCATGAAAACAAAAAAACCACAGCAACAAATGAAGAACACACTTCACCCACCCTGAAGGCTTATTCCTTGGCAGAACTGAGTGCTGGTGTCGGGGTGACCTATTCCAGTTTGTGCTTGCTACAAGATTAATTATTGCCTGCGTGAAATGGACCAAAAGGCACAGACTTCTAGGAAAGAGGCTTTGCTTAGCAAATGATCCAGCAACTATCAACTCCTAGGACTTGCCTCCATCATGAATTGAGTTATGTCCAGCAGCTTGGCCCCTAAACTCCCTTACCTCAGAAACATACAAAGTCAGACCACTGGTCTGCTTAGCTCAGCTTTCCAGGGTTTCAGATAGAATTCTCTCCTAGCCATACCTGAAGATGCAGGGGTTGAAGCTGGACTTTTCTGCAAGCAAGGTAGATCCAGGCGTTGGGTTGCATCCGGGGCTAGAGCAAACCCAGGAAGATCAATAGAAATGGCTGTTAGGTTCCTTGATTTGAGTGGGTCTCCCCTGAGTAGAAAGGGACGCGGGTTGCGCTGTGGGTTAAACCACAGAGCCTAGGACTTGCCGATCAGAAGGTCAGCGGTTCAAATCCCCGCGACGAGGTGAGCTTCTGTTGCTCGGTCCCTGCTCCTGCCAACCTAGCAGTTCGAAAGCATGTCAAAGTGCAAGTAGATAAATAGGTACCACTCCGGTGGGAAGGTAAACGGCGTTTCCATGTGCTGCTCTGGTTCGCCAGAAGCGGCTTAGTCATGCTGGCCACATGACCCAGAAGCTGTACGCCGGCTCCCTCGGCCAACAAAGTGAGATGAGCACTGCAAGCCCAGAGTCAGTCATGACTGGACCTAATGGTCAGGGGTCCCTTTACCTTTACCTTTACCTTTACCTCCGAGTAGAAATTTTTTGGCTACAACCCATTGAAATGAAAGAGGAAGCTTCTGCAAAGGATCATGTGCACATCAGGCAAGTCGTATGCACACCTCGGCCACTGGATCATGGGGAATGTGGAGCATTGTTTGGTAGAGTGTGCTCTGGTTTAGCAGGGCCCACAGTCAAAAAGATACCTAAGGGGCCTAATGCATACCCTCCAACATACCTTAGCTGAAAATAGGGATATTTCTCACTCCCCACAACTGACCCTCCTCAAGCCCCCATTTTTGGCCTCCCCCTCCACAGGAGAGCAAGTGCTGCCACCACCACACCAAAAAGACACAGCACACACACACACCTTCCACTGTCTTGAGAAAACCCCTTCGTCCTGATTTGATTTGATTCTTTGGCAGATTTACAAAAACACACACCAGTAAAGAAATTTTAGAAACGGGCAAGATTGGGCACAGCTGTGCAAAGCATTTTATTTTTTAAAAAATTAATCAAGATTCCTTGTGCTTCGCTCCCCTTTTCTTCCCGCCCAGGGGGGCCATGCCCTCTGCCTGCACCTCAGAGCCAGTAGTGCGACTCATGCAACACACTGGCGATTAATATACACAGAACAATAATTATACATATTTTATCAACCTTCTGAGAAAAATACAAAACACTAAACAAAGCCACAAAGACTTGCGAACTACCCAGCCTAAAATGAACTTATTATGCCTGGTTTCAATAGATTTTTCAAATGCTTAACTCAGTCTTTTAGATAAGTTCATGAAGATACCAACAAAAGGTAAGTTCGGTGATATTCACGATACCGAGAGATGCTAGTAGAGTTGTAGATAGAGACAGGGTGCCGGCGTTTTGCACCTATTTCGCCCTGGCAGTCCAAGTAATCAAGAGGCCACTGTTTGCCCCCAATGGGGCCCTCTAACTGGGGCTTGCAGGTAGCACATTCCTAATATAGTTTTCCGGGCTTCTTCAATGGTCTAATCTCAAAGTCTTGATACGTATATTGATATTCAATCTTATAGAGAATACTATTCCTTGGCTTAAGTTTAAGAGACTGATTTGCTTAGAGCCGGCGCATTATGCAAGGCTGGATCTCAGTGATGGCAGCCTCTCCTCCTGCTCACCCACTCTCCAGCAGCCACTATGAGCTGCCCAAGGGAGGAGACTGGCAGTGGTGGCCACTGGAGAGGCAAAGGGATGGTCCATTGCTGCTGCTGGAGACAAGCATCGGCTCATCCTCTTTCCCAAGCTTAGTGGCAGTGCTGGCAGGGAAAATAGGGGTATTCCAGGATCAAATGAGAAGCCATTAAATTACTTTGGGACATGATATATGAAGAGCTGAAAAAAATGATTGTGGCATTTGCCCTCCTAGGTGTGTGACATCATACTGGGTCATAAGGAAAGGGTTAACCAAGTGTAAAATGATTAACCAATAGGAACCCAAGGGGAGGAGTTAGAGTTGTTAAGAAGTCAGTCTGGAATTAGAGAAGGGAGAGGGAGGATAAGTCTGTGGGGGTTGGGCTAGTTTGATGTGAGAGAGTGAGAGAATCTGTTAAGAGGAGTCAGTTAAACAGTTGGGATAATCAGTTAGAAGGTATTAGAAAGGTACAGGCCGGTAAAGAAACTAAGGTTAAGAAACTGACAAGAAAAATTATCTGAAACCATCAATTTGTTAATGCTTATAAAATAAACTTGATTATTTGTTTTTAATGTTAACAACTGTCTGGACTCAGTGTGTACCCGAGAGAAACGGGTTGGTGGCAGCGGGGAAGCGATCACAGTGGTGGCACAGGGATCTATAGACCGTCAAACGTCCGGGGACCCTGTGTGATCGCCACAATGATGAAACACACATTCTTAAAAAAACAAACCAGAATTATTTTTATTAGGTATCTTTACAGCACACATCCCAAAAGGTCAGCTTTTTCTCTATGCTACAGCGGCAGCCAGGATCCTGATTGCAAGATACAGGAAAAGTAACTTATTGCCGACTAAGGAAGAATGGCAATTAAAATTATGCGAGTATCTTGAGTTGACTAAATTAACAGAATCAATAAGAAACCATCCAGGAGATAAGATAAGAAAAGAATGGGATGCGTTTAAAAAGTATATGCTGAAATACAGTTACAACGATTATACCTGGTTAAGCATAGAGTAAATTCCACAGAGATAACAGGAAGGTGCGTCATGGATCTATATAGGAGACAGATAAACTAATATATGAGAGAGAAGGAACCGCATAGGGTTGGAAGGAAGTCATTAAATAAATCAGGGTTTCAAACCACATAGGAAATAAGGGTGTATAATATTATTGATGATGGTTTGTATTCCTTAAAATATTTTATTTTTATTCTTTTTCCCAGTTTTTTTCTTGTTCTTTCCCCCTATTGTTCAATGCCTTTTTTCTTTTCTTTTTTGTAATAAGAAAAATGTCTTTTTTATTGTATTGATTAAATTGCAAATAAAGTATTTAAAAAAAGAGAGAGAAGCCAGGATGGCTTTTGTAATTCCACAACTGTCCCTGGAAAAGAGGGACACATGGAGGGTGTGCTATTGTTAATATGATGTCTCACCTAGCAAAACTCAGCTCCATTGCCTCCGAGTGCAAAATTCCTATGTGTGAAGAGGGAGACCAAAAACTATGCCAGCAGTTTATCAATTCAATCATTTCAGCTTCAGTTTGGACCTGCTCACTCAAACCACAGTGCTTTGTTGTGTTGCTTCAAGGAAAGTTCCATTCATTTTAACAGAACTTGTATGAGAATTCTGTATGGGCCACTCTGAAAACAGCAGAGCAGTCAGGTGAGTGGAACTCCTCTACCCACTGACCAGTAGGCTGTGTTGACACAGAAAAAGACATTCCATAACATTATGTAAAATATGGAGCAAGACCCCCACCCCCAATCAATAATGTGTAACCTATCTAGCTAGTCAGAAATGACAGAGGGGACCTCTCTTTAACTCTGCGTTAGATTTAATTATAGCGGGGGTCGCAGGGGCGTTGAACTCCAACTCCCATCATGACTGATGGTCAGGAACGATAAGTTGTAGTCCAATAACTACTGGAGGACGCTTCACTATCTACCCATGTATTACAGTGATGCATGTTTCATTGAGCAAGCATTATGCAAGCAGCCAAGAGGCTGTGTAAATGTTACAGACTGCTACAGGTTATGAACTTGTTTACACAATGGGAAAACAAACAGAAGTGATGGCTAAGAGCCACCAATATGGTTGGTAAATAGCTGGGAAAGGCAACTGGAGAACCTCAGCCTTAATTTGTGTGCAACTCCACAGTGAACAATGCACAGGCATATTTTAATCACAACTTTGATCCAGGCAAGGCTCTTCCGATGTTCTTATGTCAACAGACATGTAGATAGGAGCGATTGGGTGGGCATGATCTATTTGCATTTCAAATAAACCTTTAACAGAGTCCATTGCCAGGGGCTCCTGACTAATCATGGCAGTATGGGTTTAGAAGGTTGGGCCCTTTTATTTCATTAATTTCCTGTTTTATAGCCCTCCTTTCTTTCATCATGAAACCCAATGCAGCATACCTGTGGTTCCCAGACAGCAACCCATGTGGACACAGACAAGATCTAAAGTGGCTATCCTAATGTGCCTTCAGGTCATACACCCTGTGAGCAGAGTATATTTTTATTGATTGGTAAATGACAGAAGGCAAAGTCTATGGATAAATGGACAGTTTTTGAAACCAAGCAGTAGGGGTCGTTCATGAAACTTTGTTGTGATTCTTCACGAGTGTTAAATTGCACCAAGCTAAAGAAGGGGAGGGACACAGGTGGCGCTGTGGGTTAAACCACTGTGCCGCTTGGGCTTGCTGATCGAAAGGTCGGCAGGTCAAATCTACTCAACGGGGTGAGCTCCTGTTGCTCAGTCCCAGCTCTTGCCAACCTAGTAGTTCGAAAGCACACAGTGAAAGTAGATAAATAAGTACTGCTTCAGTGGGAAGGTAAACAGCGTTTCCGTGCACTGCTCTGGCTTCGCCAGAAGCGGCTTAGTCATACTGGCCACATGACCCGGAAGCTGTATGCCAGCTCCCTTGGCCAGTAAAGCAAGATGAGCGCCACAACCCCAGAGTTGTTCATGACTGGACTTAATTGTCAGGGGTCCCTTTACCTTTACCTAAAGAAGGGTAGAGCAGTTAAGTAGCCAAGTTTATTTTATTCTTGAATTACATATATGTGGATGAAAGGTCTAAAATGATTTCCTCAAACTAGAGAAACAGTCTGCAAAATGGCAAATGAATGTCAATTGAGTAAGTAAAGCATATTGAGTAAGTAAAGCATTATGAATGTTGGAGCAAAAGGATTCCTGTTTTACATGCGGTATGAAACGACAGTGAAATGACAGGAAAATAAGGAATGTCTTGAGGAAAGCTCAAAGCAAACATAACTCAGTGTGTGACAGCAGTGAAAAAGACAAATGCCATGTTAGGAGAGGGATTGGAAATGGCATGGTTGGTAATGAATTTATATAAATCTATTCGGCAGCTGTTCACAGTGAAGAACAGAATGTCATTCCCCTTGCATGTATGTATATTTTTTGATAAATATGTAAAAGGTGTGTGAGAGCACAGAAATACATCTTAAAGACCGGATCAGAAATATTTGGTGGGGGGCACTAACTCAAACCTCATATTTTGTACGTTGCTAGCAAGCCCTATTGCTGGGGAAAATATTTCAGGTTTAATCATCGATTTAGTTATACATTAATGTGCTGACACTGCACTTTGATACTACTTTCTCAAGCACATGAAGATAACAAATGTCAGAGATCCAAAAGACAGGTAACCCTATGGTATTTCATCACTGTTGGGTGCTCAGGCTAACCCCAGGGCTTGCAAAGTGCTTTGTGCAGGTCTTCTCAAATACTTGACCGTGTCCTGGCCCTCCCTGTCAGAGGAAGAGCTCACACTTAGGATTTTGGTTCTGCCAAACTCTTTAATGCATAGACATGGGCAAAGCAAAGGTTAAAGACACTGCATGGCTAAGTGCGAGTTCAGAGTTCAGCCGTTGGCCCAACAGGCTACCCACAAGCCTGCTCCTTCCTATTGAAGAGTGCAGCAAGCACAATAATTAAGTGGCAAACAACAGGTGTTTCTGCTCTGGGCAAGTGAGCAGGCATGCCTGTGCATGGGCAGGACATCTTTGTTTGCGTTGGCTCTGGCATCTCTATGTCCTTGGTGAAGGAGGTGCCCACTCAGTATCCAGCTGACTCTTAAGACACCTCCCCCCAGGGGAGGCAAAAGCAGGGGCAGGAACCCGTCTGAACCTTCCCCAGGATTCTGCTCCTAAGAGACTTACTCGGTATGCAATGTTAACAAATTTGTGCAAGACATTTTACTTAATATGATGCAGTTCTGTATGTTATTTTCACTAAACAGATGTAATCCCCCCCCCATACTTCCCCTCTAATATGTGCATTGGTGTCAATACTTTTTTGGTTGGAGAACTGCATTGCAACACTCAGGGAAGTATGAGTTCTGAAGAAGAACTGTGTTTTGGTCTGGGTGTTTGAGGAACTGCCAGTTAAGTATGTTCACAATAAAATGCAAACTGAACTGAATCTCTCTCCCCCCCCCCCCCCAATTCACTATTAGGACATAGTCTGCCATGCCTGCATACTTAGAAGCTAAGCTATCAAGTGTGTAGTTTTGCCGGATTATCTAATTGCCTTGAGATTTTAGCAGCTGCACCAAGATTGAACTCAAAAACCTGAGCCTCGGTGCCAAAGTCTGCAGCCTAGCAACCGTGCAGTTGAGTACCTCCCTCTCTAAATGTCTTCCCAAATATTTTCCTCCACTTTTCTCTTTACTCCCACCTTATGATCATATCATGCAAAAAAAACCCTTCCATAAATCATGAGCTGATGAAAGGAACAACTTAACAGCAATGCAAAATATGTATTTGTTGTTTTACATCCCACCATGATTGGTGGGTTCAAGGCATGATAGGCCAAATGCACGATGTGAGGTGGAAAACAGACTCATAAATTTTCGTTACTGTGATAGCAGACAGAATTTGGCTCCAGCACAACAGTTTTCATGGAGGAAACTGTTCTCAACAAAAAGGTTGGTCCTATCAGACAGATTGAGGGGAGGGGGGACAACATCAGCATCCCCTTGGCTGTTGCTCCTGAGCCTACTGGCTATGTGCTCTTCTGTTGGAGGAGAAAGAGCTATGTGTGGTTCCTGGCCTGACCAGCACCTCCATAACTTGTCTGGTGACTTCAAGCACGATGGAGGACACTATCCTATAGCCTGTACTGAAACAAGATTTAGCTGTCCATTCAGGCAGCTACTGGACATGGAGTGATAGAGCCACCATTTTGTACTTTGCCTCAGGCACCCAAAGGTCTGGAGCTGATCCTACTCAGTAAAACACACACACACACAGGGGCTCAGCATCTTCTCCCTCAGCTTCAAACTGTTAATATGTTTATTTATGATATTTACTGACTTCTCTATAATAAAAGTTGCAAGGGAAGCTTTACAGAATAAAAACAAAACAGAGTAAAAATTAACAATAAAATGAGCAATACAATAACATGCCTTCTTTACTGAACATTGCAGTGGGGGAGGAGGGAATCACACAATCAAATTCTGACAAGGATTATCAGGTTATCTTTTTTATACGGTTCAGCACTCTTATTTCTTATACAGCAAATGAGTTCAGTGTATTAATGGTCAATTTATTTGTATTTATGAAGTGTTTATTCCAAATCCCAGATGAAGAAAAGTGTAAACCTAGATATTTAAAGGATTTCACCTGCTCAATGGGGTGCCCATCAGTTTACCTCTTGTGTTTTTTAAACCTAGGTAATAAACAACTATCTGACTTCTGGAAGACATCTGTAGGCAGCCCTGTATGGGGAAGTTTTTAATGTTTGATTTTTTGTGTGTTTTTATTATTCTTTTGGGAGCTGCCCAGAGTGACTGGAGTAACCCAGTCAGATGGGCGGAATATAAATAAAATTATTATTGGCAAAAACGATAACTTTTGTCTTTTCATAATTAATTTTTAGCATTTCTTGCACTGGCAATTGATTAAAATATTTCAAAAGTCTTCTTCACCCAGGTTGTAGTTGGGACAATTAAATAGTGTCAACAGCCTACATAAGTACTGTAGCTTTCTTGGTTCCCAATTTAGGGGGTACAGAATTACTGTTGTGATTTAAAACAGTTATCATAGAATCATAGAATTGTAGAGTTGGAAGGGACCCTGAGGATCATCTAGTCAAACCCCCGGCAATGCAGGAATATGCAGCTGTCCCGCATGGGGATTGAACCTGCAACCTTGGTATGAGTTCTCAGCACCACGCTCTAACCAGCTGAGCTATCCAGGTAGTCTATTCAAGATTTGGCATAAGTGCTAAGACAATGCTGGGGCTAATAAGTATCCCTGACAGGTGGATCTGAGAGTGAACCTGAAAGGTTTAACTTAATCTGAATCTTGGTCTCAGAATGAAGTTCCCACATCAGCATCAGTAATCTTCTACCAGTAGAGATTTTATTTAATTTAATTATTTAATTCCAGAGGCGATCACAACTGATTAAGAAAAAAGCTGCTGAGAAGTCAATAAATAACCTTCAGTTTCACATACTTAGGTACCAGGTATGAAATATTAAAGATATGTAACCACTTGAAAGAAACAATTAGGCCTAGGATTAAAATTTATAAATAAGAAAATGTACGATAAGGAAAGCTATGTAATATGATTAGGACTGTGATATGGTTTTTTGAAACTCTGATATTGGAAACTGCTACATATAATTACTAAGAAATTTGGATGGAAGAGATTCGAGGAAGTCAAATACTATGTTTATGAAGATGGATGATACTTAATTTTAATTAATTAAGTGGTAATATGTTGCACGTATCTTTTTTCTTTTTCTCCTATTTTTTGTTTGTTTTTATTATTGTTAATCTTTTCTTTTTTTACTATGTTTATCTACTGAAAATAATATTATTATTTTTTTAAAAAAGAACAATGGCTTGTAGTCAACTAATTTACTCAGAGTAGACCCACTGAAATTAATAGCTATGAATCACTTGGGGCTATTACTTACAGTGGGTCTACTCTGAGTATATGTTAGCTGAATACAACTCAATGGGCAGGATTCACTTAATGAGCTCAGTTAGTAGACGTCTTGTGCAAGGACTTCCAATTGTTCAACAGGGCTTTCCCCCTCTCCCCCCATGACCCCCAAATGGATTCAGGGGAGGGTCGGGAGATTCTAGGACATGGGGGCAGTGAGAGGGGGTTGTTTTTCCTGGCAAGCTGCAATGCTTGCGCAGATGAAAAGTTCATAATAGCATTGCAAACTGATGCAGAAACTGAGAAATGGAGCCAAACCGACCTTGACAGATCTGACCATCACAGCTTCTGATTGGACATATCTACAGTACTGTGATTCTACTACCTACCAAAGTTTGATTGACTGAAAAGAGTCATCACCTGTCTTTCAGTCTGCAAAACTGAGGTGCGTTCCAAACAAATTAATAATTGGTACAAAATGCCATTAGTATGTTAAAAATAAAAAGAGCAAAAGACTCACCAAAAAAACAAACAGAAAATACAGTTGATACACATGAATGGCAATTAAAAAACAACATTAGTCAATAAAAGGCCTAGCATATATAAGATTTTCACCAGGTATCTAAACTCATCAAAACTGGTGCCAAGTGAGCATCCTGGTTTCTACAGGCAGTGCTGCCTCTTCATCCTCTCATTAGGTTCGTCTGGAGTGTAACATGCTAGACACGCTATATCTAGTTTCATTTCCTCTCTGGAGCTGAATGAATGGTTTCTATGTTAGATGCACCTGTGATTAGAGCAGGATGGATTTATGCTGTTTAATTTGGCACATATCTGCGTGGATATTTGTTTATAGTACTGTTTTAAACACCTTGATAAGCATCAACAAACTTCTAATAAGCGTTATCTCCATTGCTGCTAAGCTGCAGTGTGGAATCGTGTATCATAATAAGCGTTATCTCCATTGCTGCTAAGCTGCAGTGTGGAATCGTGTATCATAGCAGAGGAGTGGTCTAATGCATCTCCTTTTTGGGCTCTGGGGTGGGATTTAAGAATAAGTGGGTTTGGTTAAAAGGCACCAAGCTGTGTATGTGCAGTTGTAGCTTGCAAGGGAACTGGGTAAGCAAACTGTCCAACACTTTGCTCAGGCTAAACCAAGAAAGCAGAGCGCAGGAGAGACTGCAAAACTGAGGAAGAAGCACAATGAGTACCGCAGGCAAAGTAAGTAGAAAAATCAACACTGAGTATTCACTGGTGCTCATGGTCCAGAATTAATATTGGATTGCACAAATGATTTTTAAAGTAATTTCCTTTTCATTTTTTTTCCTGTAATTGTAAATTTGTTTCATGGGTATCAGTTGAGATTATATATACTGTATATAGTTTAAAAAAATGATTCTAAAAGTCAGGGCTGAAAAGGATAAAACTCCAACTGAGTCATCACAAAACTTATAAAATTAAAAACACAAATAGCTGGAGAAGCAGCATTCATGACCCTTGAGGTCATTTTCACCTCTAAAATTATATGATTCTATGGTCCAGGAAGAGCCCACCGATTTGGGGAGGAACAAGTAAGTACTGTACAACAGTATCCAACAAAATGTGTTATGTTGAAGGCTGCTGCATTGAAAGCTCGTTTTAAGCTAATGGAAACTTGAGAGCAAAAGGTTTTTTAAAAAGAAAAAAGAAAGCAAGCATAGTTCAAGTTAAAATACAAGTAGGGCAGCAATACCTTGCCATTGCTTATGTTTCCACCAATTATAGCTCGAAAGTTAAAATACATGCTTAACTCATTCTTGCCGGAAGCAATGGGACTTCAACAGTGCTTCACTTTTGCTGGATTGTTGCCACACTTTGGAGTTTTTAAGCTTCCCTCTTATATGAAAGCAGTACATACATTATGCCCCAAATACCTCTTATTTTCTTGATCTTATAGGACTGGGATTGCTCTGTGTATTTTAGAGGGTTAGCAGTCTTAATCTCTAGCAGCAAAACTCACAAGGAGTCTTGTGGCACCTTAGACTTCCAACGTTTATTCCGTCACAAGCTTTCCTGCTGTACAGTCCACTTCATCATTTTTTAATCTTCAAGGCACCTCAAAGCTCTTTGCCTATCTTCTTCCTCCTTCCACTGCAGCATAGGACACTGCTCTTTTGCAGAGTCAGGGCATTTGGTCCACCGAGCTCCACTGACCAGCCGTGGCTCTCCAGCGTATCAGACAAGGCTCTCTCTCAGCCCCACCAGGAAACACTGGCAATTGAGCCCAGGATCTTTTGCATGCCAAACAGATGTTCTACCACTAAGCCATGGACCTTCCTATAAACACATTGAGAAAAGTATTTCATTTTTAAAAAAAGATATGTATTAAACAATCCATGAAGGTGCAAATCTGATGGCTATGGGTTAAAACTTTCTGGAGATATTTCAGCTGGAACACATAGAATGCAGATATTAAGCTCACAATGAACACCACCTTTTATTTAAATCCTACCTATTCCCCAAGGAGCTAAGGGAGGTGTGTACGGTTTTCTTCCTGTTGTTCCCATTATTCTTCTCTTCTGGAGGAATTTTAGACTGAGAAAGTGAGAAGCCCAATGTTTCAGGACTCCCAATGGTGAGAGTTGATGTGGCTGGACTACAACTCACACAATGTTTGCTACCTTTGTGTCTAAGCCCTTTACTACAGACTCTTAAGCCAGGCCTCTAATATTTCAGTTCTGAGGCAGCTACTCTTTGCTCAAATAATTTAAAGCACAGGACTTCCGGGTTAGCGCGATCGGTTAATGGCGGATTCCCTCCGAGCTCCGGAGGGAATCGGCTCTGCTGAAGACGGGTCTTACCGCGCCGGCGACGCGGGGACCCTTAGAAACCGCAGGCGCGGAAGCCTGCGGACTTGGTGACTCGGTGGGCACCTTTAAGCACCCTCCCCGACCCACGAAGAGCCTTTTTAAAGGCTACGGAGAGGGTACGGAGAGTGGCGTGGTGCTGGGAGTAGACCGCTACTTCAGTGGAGCGAAGCCGCGAGCCATGGCCGGAGAGCGCTGACTTTTTTCCCAAAATTTGGACTGGAAAACAAACAACCCGTGAGTAAAATGAAATTTGGACTTTAATTTTTTTTTTTTTACCTTGGAATTTGGCACGACCGGGGGATGTGCTAAAGGGAAGTCCGCACCCCCCCCCCACCTACAAATGATTTAAAGCAAGAACCGGAGAACTAAGGTGGAAAGATTATTGTTTTTGTGGTGTTGGACAAAGATATTTCCATGAATTTGACAGAAGAAGTTTTTGTGCTGGAGAGAAAGGGAGGACTCTTGGAAGTGTTCGGGTAAACCCCCCCCCCATCCGAACCCGGGAGCGTCCTGTGCGGGTGCCAGAGGAAAAAGAGGAGCTGTCAAACGGGCGGTTAAAGTTAAGAACTTTGCTACTTAATAACTCTCTGAACTAAAGGTGTTACATTTGAATAGAGGTGGTTGGAAACAAAGTAGTAATAAACAACAAAGTGACGGATTGTTGGAAAAGGACTATTAAGCAATTGGAACCCCCCTAGGGGGAACTAGAGACATTACAATGGCTGCAGAGGGAAAATTACTGGCAGAGATAGAAAAAATGTTTTTTCTCGTGGGAATTTTGCAAGAGCAGAGCACGGCTATGAACAAAGAACTTTTGACCTTGAATTCAAACAACTCTGCTGAATGCATAAAGGACTCAACTGATAAAGAATCTGCGGCTGAACCAGAAATGACATCTTTGGAACCGATGGAGAGGAAAGAAGGAGTGGAGAAAGTACAGGCGGAAAATACCAACCAGAAATTTATATTCTCAGAAAAGAAAGAAGAAGATCTTCGGATTATAAATCTGCGAAAGATGAGAAAGATGAAGAAGGAAGTCCCTGGAGTACTTGGAACACTGGAATTTAAAAGAATAAAGAAACATGATTGGGACTTCCTTTTTGAGTATGGGAGAGCAGCTGACCTTTTGCAGCAACTGCTTTTAAATATTTCGGATGGAAGAAAATTTGTTGTGACTGTGACAGAACTCCTTCGAGACCTGAGGACCAACAAAAAGGATTACCAACAAAATCGGCAGAGAGAGACTAACAGAGAGTTGAGGGCCTCGGATGTGAGGAGTCCGGGCTAGGAACTGTTTTTGTGGACATTTGCTTGGGAAGGGACGGAGACCGGGGTAGGGACGGAGGGGAGAATTGAATTTCAAAATTTTATGATTTTTGTATTTGGCTATTGTGATCTATAATTAGTATAAGAATGGGAGAAATTCATGGAAGGGAAGTTAGGTCGACCTTAGAAAAAGGATTTAATGTTTATAAGAGAATTGGATAAGTTAAATGTGGATAACTAAAAAGAGCTAAGTTTTTAAAATAATAGCAATATGTTTAAGATGATAGACAAGAACTTGCTGAATTAATTATTGGAATTGGGATGTATGAAGAGGGGGTGGGGGGAAGTCTGGGAAAGAGGGTAAAGAAAGTAAGGGTATGAAAATGTATATGTGTTGTCTTTGTCTTTTTATGTGTGTGTGTCTCTATAAAATGTAAAAACCCAATAAAAATTTTTATTAAAAAAAACAACAAATAATTTAAAGCACAATATGCCTGTTTTATTAGAAACGGCTGAGTATTTTCCTGAATGCACTGCCAAGAAACACAATTTACTTCAATAAATACACAGATAACGCTTTCTTCTACATATATAAGCAGAACTTCACAATGTGGAAATAAACTAAAGTATAAGGAATGCACACACCACTGATTTTTAACAAGAATACTTAAGGATATTCAACATCTCAATTTGGATCATGGAAATGCTTCTGTACTTCCACAGACCTCTGTTATTCCTCTTATATACTCAGTGGGTTTTATCTGACAGAAGTAATACTCAGAATAGACCTGTTGAATTAAGTGGATCTGCCAAGTTAGTCAAATGGTTCTCCTCAGACAGTTGGATACAATTCAATAAAAGGAGTATACAGAAAGTTGTATTTCTTCACACTCTATTATGAACAAATACCTATGGCACTTTTTATCATTTAATTCAACGAACCATTTAACTAGGAGACACTAGTAAGTGGTTTGTGGTATTCAGTAGTTCTGGATTCCCAAAGTTAATGCTGCCTACAATAACAGCAGACATGCTTAAAAAAAAAAAAGACTAATTTTGCCAAAGACAGAATGTCAGATAGATGATACATATTTAGTGGTGTGGGGATTGCTTCACTATTACAGAATGTCCTGCCAAGAAGCAGTTTTCTGCAAAAGAGATAAAGTACATGAACTGACACTGGATGTTGTTTAGGCAGCTTTTACTGGTAGTATTAAAATGAGGTTACTAAAAATAACAACACACCACCACATTTATTGCATTTGCCAGATCTGAAATTCCAATGCAAAATATGTGCTGGCAAGAATATTCATCATCTCATTTGAAAATACCTGTCTTCTACATTCTAGCCTGCATTAATAGTATTGCCAGTGACACGTTCCAGGCTAAAAGTTGTTTTAGCATCACTTAAAAAAAAAAAACCCACAAAAAACACCAACAGAATTTATATCATACTTTTTTCTCCAAGGAGGTGGCATACACTGTAGTTCCTCCTCAAGTTTTCCTCCTGTGAGATAGATTAGACTGAGAAGCAGTGACAGGCCCAAGCAGTGGCGTAGCGTGGGTTGTCAGCACCCGGGGCAAGGCAAGTAATTTGAGCCCCCTAAACCGTGGATTTGCACCCCCTAACCCGTGGATTTGCGCCCCCTAACCCTAACCCCCAGATGTTGCGCCCGGTGCGGCCGGCCCCCCCTGCACCCCCCACGCTACGCCACTGGGCCCAAGTGAGGTTAATGGCCAAGCGGAGATTTTAACCCTGGTCTCTCAGGTCCTAACCCAACACTAACCACTACAAATTCTAACCACGACACCACACTGGCTCTCTCATAAGAGGGCCTATAATCCCTTCCCACGAGAAAAATACCAAAATCTGTCTCGTAACTCTGCTTTAGTCTATTTGATTATTTAACTTCTTTAGCACTTAATAGATAAAAAATTTCTCTAATTGCAGTGTACAAAAAAACTGAAGCAACATCAGACAAACAAAATATTACAAAAATACAGTTACATATAAAAATGTTGCATTAATTCATATATTTCAATATGAATTCATTTTCCTTCTGACACACCCTCTCTCTCAGCCTCGGGGTTCTCACCCAGAGCCCAAACAAACTCATAGCTCACCTGCAAATATCAGAAGAGTCCCTAGAAACAGAAGGCAACATCACCCTCGTCTCTCACTCTAGATTTGCTTTTTACGGGCAGGCCCAAGTTGGAAGGTAATTTCTCAGGCTGCCCACAGCTGTGCCCCATTCAGCTGCACTCTCCCCTCCCAATGACAGGTGCAGAAGGTTTGCTGAGTTTCCCAAAGGGGCCAAAGGATGAGGAAAGGGCCTCTCTCCACACACAGCTCTTACTTCTATGTGTATGGATCTCTAAATGTGCTATGTTGCATGACAGATTGAATAATTAAAGCACTCTTCCTAGATACGCATCTGGAAATAGTTAATCCACTCAGTGTTTGAAAGCTAGCCTTTTTATATGGCACTTTTCTTTAGGCTTGTCCAATAATTAATCTTGGAAGTTAATTTGGAGAAGATTTTGCCATTAACCAGTTATGGACCATTGCTAATTCTTGAAAATAAACTACTTTGCACAATAAAAATTTGCAGGATTTGCATCTGGAAACTGTTTTTTCCTCACACATTTCCTTCATCCTTCCCAACTTATGTTGTATATTGAATCAATTCATTTCTTTCACAGAGAACTTGCAAATCTTACCCCAAATCTTAATTTTGTTCATTATTGTAACTCTTTCCTCCAGGTCTTTGAAGACTCAGCAGCAGCAGCTGAATATTCTGATATTTTTATGGTTTAAATATTTTTGGTATATTATTCAGTGTCACCCATTGCTATAAGATTCCTTAGCAAATGGAATCTTATTTTTCAAGGGGGAAATTAGGGGCCATTTTTCAAGGGAGGGAATGTTTGATTTCCCTGAATAGTAGAACTGTTTGCAGAACTCCATCTAACTTCAGTCAATAGCTAAGGCTTACAAATGTTACCATCATATTCATAAAAATGTGCAGCTCCAATCTCAGCAGACCAAATGAAAATCCCAATACACAGACAATGTTTCATAAATGTCACAATGAGCATGTCAATATAAAATATAAACTGGGCCAGCAGGCCAGAGGTTCTCCATACCTAAAAGGAAGAGATGCAGAGGTCATAGGATGAAGGGAAGGTAGGAGCAAGCTTCCAGCAGCCGCTCAGCTGTTATTCATTGTGGTTTCTCCATTCCTATGCTTGGCAAGGTTTGCCAACAGGGTGCCCATGAGTGCCTACTGGTACTTCCTATGGCACTTGCAAAAGGTCTCAATGAAAATATCCTCAAAAATCTACAATGCACAAGAGACTATTTGCTCTTCCTGCTCCTGTCTTCACTGGTTGGACCTTTCTGACGTTGAACATAGACTAGAAGACCTCAGAGGTCCATCTTCCAGCTATGATCTAAGGTGCCTCAAGTGTAACACACAATAACAAAAGTGATTTGATATCTTTTATCATCTTGACAGGTCATTAAATGCAAAGCAGCCGTTGCTTGGGAAGTTAAGAAACCTCTGAGCATTGAGCAAGTGGAAGTAGCTCCTCCGAAGGCTCATGAAGTTCGCATTAAGGTAAACGAGACATATCACGTTGATGCTACATGGACTGAAGACTCATCCTTGCAATGTTGTTCTTTGTTTATTGAAAAACACAAGATAGAGTTCAAAATGTTATGGTTACATAGCATTTATGAAATCAAATTCAGGAAGTCACAGTCTACATTAGAGATATAGAATGCTCTTAATAAAGAGTATATAACAAGACTTCACACATTTGATGATGTAATTGTGGTCTTTGATAGGCCACGAGTTTTACCAAGGTAAACAGACCCTTTATTTTGTATATACCTTTAAAGCACATTCAAAGCACATTCTCCCCCCACCTCAAAGAATTATGGGCACTGTAGTTTGTTAAGGATTACTCGGAACTGTAACTCTGTGAGGGGTTAACAACAGTGTCCAGAACTGGAGGGGGGGGGAAATGTGTTCTGAATGTGTCTACAGCCTTAGACATTCCGTTTTCCCTAGTTTGCCACTGTTTTAGCAAATATTATCATTCCAGCACCCAAGAAGTACACCATACATATTAAATGGGTTTAGCAAAAAAATAAAATAATGCAAAATACTGGCAGTGCCTGATGGGAGTTGGGAGTCCAACAACATTTGGAAGATCACATGTTTTCCATCTCTAGGGTGCAAGATGTTGTTCCACAGGTAACAGCCAGGTGCTAAACGAGTTATCGTGAAATATGTTAATATCTAACGTCCAAACAGGAAAAGAACACAATGATTTCTCCTCTCCTGAAGCACAATTTTGTTTCTGTGCAGATTCTGGCCACAGGGATCTGTCGCTCAGATGACCATGTGATCAGTGGTGCCTTTGCTATGCCTTTTCCGATTGTTCTGGGCCATGAAGCAGCTGGTGTTGTAGAGAGTGTTGGAGAGGGAGTGACTTGTGTGAAACCAGGTATGAACGGTGGGGGTGAGGGCTTTCACATGAGACCCTGAGGGCTACTTCTCACACGGTAACACTTGTGGCCATCGGTGTCTCAGCTGAAGCAGCTGTTGCAAAATTAATACTCGCAAATCACAGTGTAAACGTTTTTGCCCTGTGCAAGCAAATAGAAAGTTGTCTTTGCACTATGCAAATTGTCCAGTTTATGATGAATATGTGTTGTTGTTTTTTAAAATAAGTTTTAATACAGTTCTTTGATGACACTGCAGTCTTTCTTCTCAGTGTTGTGTTACTTAAGTGGCTGCTGAGTTGTGCTTTCCTACATTGTTATGAGGTCTCATGTAAAAGTTTTAACTATTTGTGTATTTTCCTCCACAGGAGACAAAGTAATCCCCCTCTTTGTTCCACAATGTGGAAAATGCACTTCTTGCCGAAGTTCCAAAGGGAACCTCTGTTCTGAACATGAGTGAGCTTCAGTTGTTTGTTTGTTTATTATTATGATTATGATTATTACTACTACTACACAGTTTTTTTGACATAATTTAATGGCTGTTGTTTAAATTAAAACAAAGGGAAAGAGGCAGGAACACAAGGCAGTGTTCCATCTCCTTATATTAATCAGAGCAGTTCATTTTTAAAAAGGAACTACTTTTTTTAAATTAATTGTGGTTATAGCCCACCTTCCCGCCAAGGAGTTCAAGGTGGTGTATATGGTGTACTCCTTTCTCATTTAATCCCCACAACAACCCTGTGAGGTAGGTTAGGCTGAGACACAGGGTTTGCCCCAAGGTCACCCAGTGGGTGTTGTGGCTGAGTGGGGATTTGAACCCTGGTTTCTCCCAGGTTCTAGGCAAAACTCTAACCACTACACCACACTGCCTCTCATCTAATTCATCTTTTCACTCTGTGTAGTTCAGAGATTTTTGAGTCAATTCAGTGAACTTCGTTAAACTAGTTCATTCCAAGCACTGGTACTGATTCACATTGTTCTTCACCTGCTTCCATTGGGCACTATAGCCAGTATTTGGCACTGCCTCTGATAGAAGCTTCCCTCCTGATACAATAACGATTTAGAGGAGGATTTTCCTCAAGGCTACTGCAGAGAAGGAAAGGGTTAACCCAAACTACAATAATTGTTATATATACACAACCAGATGGTGCTATTTGCATTTTAAGATGCACATTAAGGTCACACCTATTTTTTCCCCATTTCTGCCTGTCTCTTTTCAACAGCCTCAGTGAGGCTCGTGGATTAATGCTTGATGGAACCAGCAGGTTCACCTGCAAAGGGAAAAGCCTTCATAATTTCATCAGCACCAGTACCTTCACGGAATACACTGTGGTACATGAAAATGCAGTGGTGAAAATTGATGCTGCTGCTCCTTTGGAAAAAGTGTGTCTGATCGGCTGTGGGTTTTCCACTGGTTATGGTGCAGCAGTTCAAACAGCCAAGGTGAGTTCTACTAGAGCACAGGTATATCCACTGCTTAGCTCAGTGCTTCTCAAAAGGTGTGGCATGCCATATTGGTGTGGCAGGAGAGGATGGCAAGGGTGGTGGGAAGATTCAAGGACAATCAAAGAAACATTTAAGCAGTACAGTATAGTATAGTATAGTATAGTATAGTATAGTATAGTATAGTATGCGGCAGCTAGACTAGTGACTGGGGCGGCCGCCAAGACCACATAACACCGGTCTTGAAAGACCTACATTGGCTCCCAGTACATTTCTGAGCACAATTCAAAGTGTTGGTGTTGACCTTTAAAGCCTTAAACGGCCTCAGTCCAGTATACCTGAAGGAGCGTCTCCACCCCCATCGTTCTACCCGGACGCTGAGGTCCAGCGCCGAGGGCCTTCTGACAGTTCCCTCACTGTGAGAAGCAAAGCTACAGGAAACCAGGCAGAGGACCTTCTCAGTAGTGGCACCCACCCTGTGGAACGCCCTCCCATCAGATGTCAAAGAGATAAACAACTACCTGACATTTAGAAGACATCTGAAGGAAGCCCTGTTCAGGGAAGTTTTTAATGTGTGACATTTTAATGTATTTTTAATCTTTGTTGGAAGCAGCCTGGAGTGGCTGGGTAGTCCCAGCCAGATGGGTGGGGTACAAATAAACAACAACAACAACAACAACAACAACAACAACAACAACATAGTATCAAAATATTGGGGGGGGGGTATACAAACAAAAGCAGTATCCACACCTCTCTTCAAAGAGCATTGGCTATTCTTCTACACAACATATTGTTCTCCGCAACATATTGGTGTGAACAGGGATTTTCAACTCGGACAAATATGAATGGTCAGAAAAATGAAAGGCTTCATTGTGTTGATGAGGAGACATTAGTTTGTTTGTTTCAAATTAGACCTAATATAAATGAAATTACCTAGCCAAAGCAAGCTCATACCTCTCATTGACTTTGTTTACATATTTTGTGTACATATGTAAGAGGCTCATTTAGAATTATAGCCTGGGAATGATTCATGTTCTTATGTAGTTGCATTGTTTTATACTTTCTGGATGTCCTATGATCATTTTATAAAGTAGTTGTGTTCTATGTTATAAGTCAAGCACTGCTAGGAGTTGTTTCTTTTTGTTTCCCAGTGCATTTGTCTTGTCTCATCCCTTGTTCCCCTGTTCATTTCATCCGGAGATGAAAAATAATGTAAAGTAGCTGAGCATCATTAGCATTCCATACAATGTGTCCTTTGTTGTCCCATCTCAGCACAGCAGTGTCTTGCCTACTTAGCTGTCACAGAAAAGAGACAGAGCACATGCTGCTGTCACCATAGGTATGTCATGGTGTCCCCTTGGACCATTATCTCCAACAGTCTTGAGAAGCTGTTTTGTACTGAGCCAAAACAGGTGTTCTACAATCAAGGTATAGAACCCTCTGATGTGTTCTAGGTATCGTGTAAACCTGGATTTCAGGAACCAAAGTCTGTGAATTACCATTTCAAGGGATGGATAGCCCTGAGACCAATCCAGAATACATAACACACAAAGGATAACTCCATATTTTAAACTTTTTGTACCACATATTAGAAGGACCATATTTCAGAGGGTACAGCTCTTTAAATGCCCCTTATTTCTGAAATTCTAAGCTGGTCCCTACTGGAAGGGACCAAAAAGCCAGGTGAATCAGCAGAGCAGGATGGAAACAGCTCCCTGTCCACCTATTGCCCAAACCCTGTTTTGAGAAGTTAAAATACTACATATTTTTTCCACACCAGTAAAATTGTCTTCTGAACAAAAGTTGGGAAAGTATGCTACACTGAGATATACTAGGACTACTGAGCTGTGCAACCATTTTTTTGATCTTATGGTTTCCTAGGTGGAGCCTGGTTCAACCTGTGCTGTTTTTGGTCTGGGAGGAGTTGGTCTCTCAGCCGTCATGGGCTGCAAAGCAGCTGGAGCTTCCCGAATCATCGGGGTCGACATCAACAAGGATAAATTTCCCAAGGCTAAAGAGATGGGAGCCACAGAGTGTGTCAACCCTCTGGATTTCAAGAAGCCCATCAATGAAGTGCTGTTTGACTTGACTGATGGTGAAGGTGTAGACTACTCGTTTGAAGTGATTGGGCGTGTTGACACCATGGTATGTGACTTCAGAAACTGGACTGCCAAATAGTGCCAATAAGGCAGAATTAAAATCGCCAACCTGGGGATAGATCAGTACAGTCAGGAGTATTGATTGAGAAAGTCCTGGGTGAACAAATATGTGGCAAAATATAAAGTTGGTTGTGGTGCATGACTGATGTCTGAGGGTAGGCTGTGCCACATGAAAAGGGATGGAGGGATGGAGGAGAAATTTGATTCAGTATGCATCTAAAGCTGAATGTCTCAGATTTGCATTTCCCAATATATTATGCAAACAAAAACACAGCTCTCCTTCAAATTTGCATTTCTCTGAATTTTGCAGTGCAGTTTTACAACCAATGTTTAAAAAAATGCATGTATTAGGGGAAAGTGTGCATAAAAATGAAGAGATTGGGAAAATAGCATATAAATATGCATTATATTAGGGAAAATGGCTTGCAAAAATTGATCAAAACTGTATATAAACCTGTTTTTATTAGGAGAAATTAGTAGCAAAATGTCAGTGGATTTGCATGAGGATTTTAAAAATGAAATAAACCATAAATTGCTGCAAAATGTAGAAAAGTGTGGGAAAAATGAGAAACTGGCAGATACTTCCATACCAAGATATTACTGTAAATTCCCTCTTCCAGGTGATTCAAATCCCTGGTCTGACATTACACTTACAGTTGCCTATCACATCTCTCTGAGCTGAGCTGAGCTGAGAACAGTATTGCAAAATTCTGGGAGACACAACATCCAAAGGACAATTACATTATGATTCACACAGTAGTCTTGGAGATGCAGATCTGGTCAAAATACATCAGAATTCTTAGTCATCAAATATTTCGAGCATCCCTATCTACAAGATTCAAAGTACATTTTTCAAGGGAAAGAGAAGGAAAACAATAATGAAAGCTTTAAAATTCAGATGCTTTGGGATTTTTAACCATTGTCCCAGTTTACTATTTAGGCCAGGGGAGAGCTTTTATTTTTACAATAAAAATTTTAAAATTACAAAATTTTATCACCACATTTTGTAAGTGAAACAAATAATGAAATGCCATGTCTTTGTTTTTTACGTCAGACGGCTGCCCTGGCATCGTGCCACAGCAACTATGGGACCAGTGTAATTGTGGGAGTGCCTCCTTCCACCTCTACAATTGCTGTTGACCCGATGTTGCTTTTCACAGGCCGTACCTGGAAAGGATCTGTTTTTGGAGGTATGATTGTGGGCTCCCCCCCCCCAAAAAAGCATATTAATTCCATGTATGCAGGTTAAAATTTTGGATAGCTTCATGTCCACAAAAAAGGGATAATTTTGGACATGGCGGTGAGTTTCTGAGTGTGCTTTGGGATATTTAATGCAGAAATGTACAAACTGTACCTCCAAACCCAGGAACAGCACACAACTGAATCCTGTTGTCAGCTGCCATTGACAAGAGTTTCATCGGCATACTTGATAGCTCTCCACTTCTCAGAACTAATTCAAGCTCCTCTGGGAGGTTCTTAGAGTTGGGGAGGAGGGTGGGGCGAGAAACAGTGAACTGCTGGATCCAGGAACAGGCTGTCCAGTTCAGTGGGAGCCTGAACAGTTGCAGGGGAAGCAGTCTAAAGTCCAAGCCAAGCAGAGAGCATTCAGCACTTTGGACAGCTCAAAGACAGCTGCAAGAGACGTTGTCCCTGCAGTGAGCTAGAGTCAGATGAAGCCTTATGACCAAAGCTGGACTGTAGTGGGCTTCACTTCCTGGGAGGAGCTGGCCGGCTAGTTATTTTGTATTATTTGGCTTATTCAAGTCTGGTGAGACAGAGGTAAAACAAGGAACTTATCCTGAGTCAGAGGATGCCGACAGGCAGTAGTGGGATGGAGGCTCTTAGTCTTACCTGATGTCTGGCAGGTGAGTCATTGCTTCTTACCAAGAAGGGGAAGTGGCAATGAGGTCAGCATGGTTTGAATGCACTAGTGTACCCAAACCAATGCACTTACCAGTGCCTTTGCACTGCTCTGCTTTCCCTTCTGGTTTGTCCCTTCCCCTCCGGGTAAGCAGCAGCAGCTCACCTACCAAGAGAGATTGGGTAAATGTATCTGTGCCACCATGCCATCTGCTACTGGCAGCATGGCTGGGGCTGCAAAGGTCCTGGATAAGGGCCCTAGCGGTTCTTTCTCAAGGAAGCAGGAGTCCTTTGCAATAAAACTTCAGGGAAATAGTTTCACAAATTGTATTGCTCTTATTTCCATGTTGCATTTTGCCTGATCTTTCCTTATTTGCTGGTTTTCAGGGTGGAAGAGCAAAGACTCTGTCCCCAGACTGGTTTCTGATTTCCTGGGGAAGAAATTCATCTTGGATCCATTAATAACCCATACACTACCATTTGAAAAAATCAATGAAGGATTTGAATTGCTCCGGGCAGGAAAGAGGTGATTCTTTTTTCTTCTTTCTTAGCTGTACTTTTAAATACCTTCTCCTTGACTGTGGGGTACAGTTTGTGGAGCTACCTGCAGATTTCCAATCAGGCAAGACTAACTGGGCGAATGGAAGCCTCCATGTCAGTTGCTGCCTCCACACAGGTGATGGGTTTGGGATGATGTCTGTAATTTCCATAGCAGAACATCCAATTTGCATGTGTAGGTTCAGTTTACAATCTTTCACAAAAGGATCAGGTGGCATAGCAGGAAAAAGCCCCCTGTCTGGGGCTCTGGAATAGCACTGTCACTAGTCAGAGAAAAGACTACTGGCCAAAATGATTATTTTTATTATTTATATACAGGCAACCCCACCCTCCAATTTACCTGGGGGTTGTGTTCTGAGACACCGTGTGAATCAGTGAAATTGCATATATTTGAAACACCATTGGAAAAGCCTGCAAACATCCTGTTTCTGACATTTTTGTGATGTTTTTGTGTCACTTCTGGGTTTGGCACAATGCACATGTGCACAGTTGCACACATATTGAATGGGGGGGTTGCCTGTATTGATATTGCTTACTTGACGAAATGGCTTCTAAGGGGTTTACAAACCAATTATAGAATATCTCTTTACACCTAATTAAAATGCACAATAAAATAAATTCATTAAAATAGTTTATCAATTAAGCAGCACTGAAATTATTAGATCCGGAACTTCAGGTCTGGAGATCAGGAGAAGGTTTGTCTAAAGAGATGCATCTTCACAAGGCAGCAAAATGTCATTACCTATGGAGTGTCTTGTATTTCAGCAGGCAGAGCATTCCACAACACTGGTTCTACCAGTGAAGAAGCCTGCCTCTGTGTTACAACAAGATGATTATCATCAGGTTATGGCCAAACTAACCAGATTCCGATGGATGGACAAACAGTCTCACCTGTGACAAGGCAGCTGCTTCTGCTTTTGTGACACCTGGAAGTTCTGCTGTCATTGCTGTCACCATCACCTATCTGCTCCTGTGGCCACCTGCTATGCCATTGCCCTGTGCCCCATTGCATCCACTGCTGGCAAGAAGCACTGTCACCGCTGGTGCCAATTTCAGGCAAGATCTCACCCAGAATGGGCGCTGTCTTGCCTCAAATCGGTTCTGCTTCTCTGCCACTGGTGGAGGTGGTGGGGCAGGCGGGGAACCCATGGGTATGCTGCTTGGGGGGCTTTTGCTGCCTGAGGCAGTGGCCTCACACTACCTAATGGCTGGGCCCTTTCTGGTTGCATGTGGACCACTACCATGTGCACAAGACAAACATCCTTGACTCTTCTCTCTCCCATGAGAAGAGTCCTGCTGGATCAGGTCAAAGGCTCATCAGCAGATTGTGCTCATAGTGACCAACCAGATGTATATGGGAAACCATATTGGCAAAACCTATTGGAGTTTCGCAACTTTCTGACTAGTTGCAGGACCTTAGCCAGACCTAGCAGAGTACACGCAGAATCCACGGAATCAATTGGCAACTTGGCCCCAGACAGGATAGACGAAGCAGGAACCAGGAACTTGTAGTTAGGTGTTTATTATATACAGTGGACTATTTACAGGAACAGAACACGGGTCTTATGCTAGCTCTCTCTGACACAACTCACAACTCCTACACTGACACAGAACTCTGAACTCAACCACTGAACACACACATTCCAGTTAGTAGACCATTAATTATCACTCCCTTGAGAGAGCTTGACCAATCAGGGAGCCTCTGTTATCAGCAGGCAGACTTACTCCTTCAGATTGCCTTCTGGCTGTCTGCCAAGCCTTAAGTGACTCTGTGTGAGTAGCTGCACGTGCACAGTTTCCCAACAGTAAGCAGTATTTGAAGGCATACGGCCACCAGCAGTGGAGGCAGAACATAGACATCATAGCTAGTAGTCACTGATATCCTGCAAAGGCAGGTTGGAAAAGTACAGGAGACAGTAAGATTCTAGCAGCTCTCTTTGAGTACCTGGGAAACAAGGCTTGTCAGAATCATATATATATTGTTTTTTATGTTTCAGCATCCGCACTGTCTTGACATTTTAATATCCTGGGGTGAGAAGAAGGATGACAGAGTGAACAATAGAGGAAGCTACTACTCCCAATGTCTATAATCAATATGAGTGCTAAGTTTGTTTATGTTTTCATTTTCTTCTGTTCTGTCCTCATGTTTGCTTAATGGACCAAATCTGAAGAGGTTTGCTTTCTCTCTAGCTAAGAAGTTGAAAACATGTACATGCTTGAGAGCTTAGTTGACCAGGTGATGGCCAAAGGTAATCTAATACCTTCTTTTGGTAGGGTATTTTCTGCACAGTAGCCTCTCTGTGCTTCCAAATAAATGAAAACTACTGCAAACACAGTTCTCAAGTTATCAGGTGTTAAGGAGCTTGACATAATATTGAGTTTCTTACTGTTTCAAAAAACAACAACATAATTATGACTTTCATTTCCAGCCAGAGAATGACATGTTATATTGGACTAACTAATATTAAAAATACATCATTTGGCATTTGAGTAAGATTTCATGTAAACTCTCTTTCTGATCTAGAAATGGCTTATAGGTGAAGAACTCAGATGCATGTGTAGAATTTCTCCATGTACAAAAGCTTTCCTTGGAGCACTATTTGTGCATGCAAATGGATGCATGTGCAATTTAGTTCTCCGTTGATAATATGCATTTTACATGAATGGGACCTCACCAGAAGAGCTCAATGTATGCATCTGAGTACTCGGAATGGCCATCTGGATCAGAGCAATTGTTGCATCTATTTCTATAAAGCACCTTTCATCACTCGGAGCTGTATACAAAGTGCCTTAATTTAGCAGTATCTACATTAATTATACAAATTGTTTCAAGGGCGCAGTAGAGTCTAGCTAAAGTTTTTTTAATTGCCAGTAAAAAAAAAGTGCTACTATAAATCACATTACAATAGATTATACTTACAGTAAAATAACTATATTTCTGTTTCCAAAGGCAAAGCCGGTACTAGTTAATCTTTTAAGTGACTTGTTTTATATACAGAGAGATGGTTTAGGCACCAGATTAAGTCATGGGACACACAGGTTCTCATAATGGGAGGAATTCAACCTTGTGCTATTATGATTGTTCTGACAGTGGAAGCACTTGTGGTGTAGTGGTTAAGAGCGGTAGATTTGTAATCTGGTGAACCGGGTTCGCGTCTCCGCTCCTCTACATGCAGCTGCTGGCTGACCTTGGGCTAGTCACACTTCTCTGAAGTCTCTCAGCCCCACTCACCTCACAGAGTGTTTGTTGCAGGGGAGGAAGGGAAAGGGGAATGTTAGCCACTTTGAGACTTCTTCGGGTAGTGATAAAGCAGGATATCAAATCCAAACTCCACTCCTCCACTTCTTGCTTGCCAGATGGAATAACCCCCCTCTCCCCTGCCCCCGCACTTTTCTAGGGGTTTATCCTGATGCTCCAAAGTGAATTTTGAGAAGGTGCAGAGGAGGGTAAATTGCTAGCAGATACCTTTGTCCTGGTTTCCGCTAGTGTGTCCGTTTAGTTGAATCCAGACCAAAGTTCTTGCTAATTCCCATCTCAGCATGTGATAAAGTCTACGAAAGAAAGATGTGGCCTAATAGCAGGTTATCATTTCTGAAACTTTTGTTGCTATCAGCTGTAAGGACTTTGCCTCCAGTATATTGAAACGAGGCCTCCTTATGCATTGGCTTAGCTGCCGAGAACTTATGGAATGTTTATGAAAATGTCGGGTGGCCATGTCCCCAGTCTCCCGCCATCTGTATGTTGACCCTAAGTTTGCCAAGAGATGAGTTAAGATTGTAGTAACAGTTTGTATTAGAACCGATGCAAACTTAGGTGTAGCCTGATTTTACCTTATTGTTTTCCTTTCTACCATTGTCTCTGCTCTTTGATGTGTCTTTTTTTCCCCCTTGGCGTGTATATGTAATCAATAAAACAGCTTTCCTGTATTCAGCTGGCGTGAATCTGTAAGTTCTGCAATCCAGCTATTTGGCAACCTTTCTAACCTGAAAGGAATAGATAAAAGGGAGCAACCTGCGGCCCTCCAAATGTTGCTGGACTACAACTTCCATCACTCCCTGGTCATTAGTCACGTTGGCTAGGGCTGAGGGGCTGGATTCCAACATCTGGAGGGACACAGGTTAGCTCCTTTCACTTGCCTGAAGTTTTTCCATGGTAGCTTGACCAGAAATCATGTTGCGGGGAGCATGTACACCGACAGTACTGTCAGCTCTCCAAAAGAAGATCCAATGCAAAGAATGTTGAATCCAATGGAGACATCTGTGTTCAGCTTCCTACTCAACCGTGAAGCTCAATGGGGTGGGCGTGGGGTGGCCCTATCATCTACCATATTTTCCACTCCATAAGATGCACTTTTTTCCTCCTAAAAAGTAAGGGGAAATGTCTGTACGCCTTGTGGAGCGAATGCGTAGTCCCTGGAGCCAAATTACTCAGGGGCAAAAAGCAGATCGTGCTTTTTTTTTTTTCAGAAAGAGGGAAGGGGGTGTTGAAACAAAGCCGCTGATCAGCTGATAAGCAAGTGGTCGGGAGGGGAGATAAGGGACTCTAGCAATAAAGGAGGCTGCCTGGGCGGGGGGAGGTAAAGACAATAAACTTGCAAGGAGAGGAGACAGGAAGATTAAAGCAATGAGGAGAGAAATTAGAAGAAAAGGAGCAGCAAAAAACTGCTCCAGCTAAGGAAAAGACACTAAGGCAAACAAGAGGGAAGGGGGTGTTGAAACAAAGCCACTGAGCAGCTGATCAGCAAGGGATCGGGAGGGACATAAGGGACTCTAGAGATAAAGGAGGCTGGCTGGGAGGGGGGAGGTAAAAGCACATGGATCATCAGGATTTTTGCACTGGGTCACCCCAAATTCACCATCAGATCACATAGCATGTCTATGGCTGCAGCCTGCACCCAAAAAAATCCCACATCCACTCTTTCATTCAGAATATTTTTTTTCTTGTTTTCCTCCTCTAAAAACTAGGTGCGTCTTATGGTCTTAAGGAGCAAAAAATACAGTATCTATCATCTCTCTATCTAATCATCTCACAGAGTCAAAATACATGCTACATTATTTGTGGTTTTACTATCGTGTGCCTACTTTGAAGGCAAAGCAGCTGCAGGGCAACCTCCAATCCAGAACATGTTCCTAATCCAGTTTGGGACCCCACCACAGTTTTCTGCTGAAAATCATTCTCCTCCCAGATACTGTTAGCGCTGATATTTACTGTATTTCCAGCAGAAACTCTGGAGGCAAATGGTTGCGGCTGGGTTGCACAGCAGGGAGTTGTGGACTGAACCTTTCAAAGTACCTCTTAAGATATTGTAACTGTCATGCCCCCGCTGGAGGAATCCTCTTTGCAGGTGGATCCGCTGCTGCCCAAAGCAGATGCTACAGGGGAGCAGGTTATGTCAATGAACAGGGAGATGGAGCAGGAGGATCTGGGACCTTTGGAGGTGACTGCATCCCCAACCCCCTCCACAAGATACAGGGGTCCCAGGGACAGTATCAGAGGTAGAGGATGAGCTGCCACTGAGTCCAAGGAAGCTGTAGCATCTAAAGGTCAGCTGTAAGACACTGGAGTGCCTGCCTGAAGAACAAGGGCTCATCAGGAGTAAGGGACTCCTTGTGAAGAAGCTATACCTCATGAGTAGACCAAAATTCTGAAGCACTCCAGATGGTCTGCAGCAGTGTATTTTGGACACTGAAGACTTGTGGTTTAAACTCTCAAGTTTCTGGCAGAAATGCCACAAGAACACCCTTACAGGAGCTTCATGATGTGCCATCTGTCTGGTTACTACATCTGAGCTTGGAGTTGTTATTGTTGTTGTTTGGACCTTGCCTCATTTGATTTGACTTTCCTTTTGCAACTGCCCCTGTGAGTGGACTTGGGATTCCTACATTTGCTTTCATCTGAAGCAAGACAGTGACCAAGTTTTGCATGATGATTCCTGATCTCAAGGAACAGGCTTTTGCATATAATAATAATAATAATAATAATAATAATAATAATAGTATTATTTGTACCCCGTCCATCTGACTGGGTTGCCCCAGCCACTCTGGGAGGTTTCCAACATTTATAAAAACGTAATAAAACATTACAAGATGATGCAACTTTTTTCTTTTCTTTTTGACTCTCAGGATTCCTAAGCATTGGTGGGTACAAAACTACTACCAGTCTATCTATCAGTGGCAAAGCTAAATATCCACTGACTAAATGCCAGGCTTAATCATTGATTTTCCTTGAATGTCAATATGCTTTAGAAATCAGTCAAGGGCAATGAGTTTAATATTTGCCTGAAATTTAAGGCTTTGTTAGGTATTCAGGGTGGGACGCAGGTGGCGCTGTGGGTTAAAGCCTCAGCGCCTAGGACTTGCCGATCGAAAGGTCGGCGGTTCGAATCCCTGCGGCGGGGTGCGCTCCCGCTGCTCGGTCCCAGCGCCTGCCAACCTAGCAGTTCGAAAGCACCTCCGGGTGCAAGTAGATAAATAGGGACCGCTTACCAGCGGGAAGGTAAACGGCGTTTCCGTGTGCGGCTCTGGCTCTGGTCAGAGCAGCGATGTCACGCTGGCCACGTGACCCGGAAGTGTCTCCGGACTGCGCTGGCCCCTGGCCTCTTAAGTGAGATGGGCGCACAACCCCAGAGTCTGTCAAGACTGGCCCGTACGGGCAGGGGTACCTTTACCTTTACCTTTAGGTATTCAGGGTGACGGTGCAAAATGTGTTTAGAAAACCTTTGCTCTCATTATAAAGCAAATATCTCTGTGAGGGCTCTCTGCAGGCGCAGAATATTTCAGAAGACATGCAGCAGAGGCACATTTAGGGCATCGAGATGATTCTGCTGCCTTGGACATGGAGCCTAGTGGGTGTTTCAGGGTGTCTCATCTACAATGTAGTCAATTGAGCAGAACAGAAGGCAAAGGGGGGGATGTTGGCCTCACACTGGGCACCGATGAAATTTTAAAGACCAAAGTCCACCCCTGGAATGCTATGTGGGGTAAAACACAAGCAAAACACTGTTATAAACTATGTCAGTCAGGACACCTATCCACATATGGTAGGAATGCAGATTTGCTGCAGAGTGTTGCAATTCTGTGTTTGCAGAAATTATCAGCTATTGCTGGATGAGCACCCGGTTCTAGCATTACTAAATATTGGGCAACCTGGCGACCTTCAGTTGCTTCATTGGAAACTGGTAGCCCTCAGCAGCCTGAATAGAAGTGGAAAGTTACTGGAAGATGAAGGGCTTTTCAGTGAAAGGCTGGCTTGATAAGATATGGGTTATAGCCTCCTTGGAGCACTGGGTGTGTCAAAACAGAGTCATTAAAGGTGATAATGGAGTAGGATAGCCCTTTCCTTCATATGCAAATAGAGATGGACACTTTATTCAGCCTCCATTAACACAAATTACATTAGGGAGGATGGAAAGCTATTTGATAAATACATACTTGGAGATCTCCTGAGAATAGTGCATGAACACAATCTTTGGACAAAATACTTTTATTTCTGTACGATGAATAGGAAATGTGTGCTTTGTACATCCTGTTTTCTTCTTTCATGCTTTACTTTGTGAAAACGTCAAATTTTTTTTAAATTAAGAGCAGAGAAACAACCCTTTTTCATATGATTTTTTAAAATAGAAATCAAAGCAGAATATTAAAACCTTGATTCAGGAAAACAGCTTTTGTGTGAAGTTTTGCATGATGATTCCTGATATCAAGGAACAGGCTTCTGCATATAATAATAATAATAATAATAATAATAATAATAATAATAATGCTTCCTAAATCAGGAACTAGATGCAGATGATGCAGAGACATTTGTCTTGTACGAGGTATTCAGTGCGCCCTCCAAACCATTTACACTGTACAATGTGGTTATGGGGTGCCTTTTTGTCCCTATTGCACTGCAGATAAGGAATTGGATTCCCAGCCACTGACACAGGATGTGTCCATGCTACTTTTTATAACTGTGCTATTATTATCATTATTTTTTAAAAATGTGTGTGAGAGTGTGAGAGAGAGAGAGAGCACGCAGCTGTAAACTAGTAATTCAAAAGACCTTTAGAACAGAACAAAGAGATGACAGCTGTACTTCAGAGCTGTCTTTCTCTGAAAGCAGCTTTTTCAGAATCTTGGTTGCAGCCTGCAGTTAATATAGCACAATTACTAATATCATTTCCATTAAATGGATGGGAATTGTAGTCCCAAAACAGCTAGAGACCCAAATTTGGGAAACCCTGCAAAGGGATCTGGAAGGAGTGGCTTCTGTTCTTAAGCCCAGGCAAGTTCGTACTTGATGTGTGTCATTAGGAGCCTCTTTGCCTTGAGTTGAGCCCACTGATATACAGGTGGGCTGGCACTTAAACTGGTTTTCCCAATGCCTGACCATCCCCTTCATCTGTAATCAATAAAGTTGTGCCGATATTTGACCCAAGCAACGTACGTGTCCCGTGTGTTTATGTCAAGATGGTCATGGGTGGTGGGGGCATGATGGAGGCATGTGGAGGGGCCAAGTTCCCCAAAAGTTGCGACCTCACCAAAAGCAGCGTCATCAAGATCAGCTCCGACAGGAGCTCCGATTCCGACGGAGGGATAGAGAGCGATTTAAACTCATCCCCGGAGCGGCGGTTCAAAAACAATGACGTGATCTTCAACGGCTACACTTGCGACGACCGGGGTGAGGGGTTGTTTGGGCTTTCTTATCACCATTGTTAATTGCTATCATCTTTAAGCACACACAGTGCCAGCCCTTCTGAGAGCAGACTCACGGACCAGAGTCGCCCATGGGGGGCGATCCACAACGGATGCGTTGCACAGTTTTGAAAAGATTAAAGCAAATATTCATGGAGGATAAGGCTCTTATTTCCTTGAGTGCAATCTAAATGTACGGTGTATTGTACCGCAGCTGAAGACTCTTAACCTACTTCCTTCAAAGTTGTGAAATTGCAGGTGGAAACAAACTGAACGTAGAGGAGTGGCCACATTTCTTGGTGTTGAACTGGGGAAGGGCTATGTTTAGTTGAAAGATAAATCAAATATTTGCAGCAGAACCTTTGTACTTCTAGGAGGACAGACTAGAAGTTCTGAAACAACACAGAGGAAGCAGATACGCTAGACTACAAAGCTCAACATCATGAGCACTGCAGGGAAAGTAAGTAGATGATTTATTTTAAAGTTGTTTTTTCAGCACCAAGATGCATAAATAGCTTTAAAAAATACAAAATAGGCTTATTGTACTATAAGCAGGAGCAATACATTCCTTGAGGTTCATCCAAGAAGTTCTTGGAAGTTTCATCTTAGGGGTTCCTGAAAGTTTCTTCTATTTTCCTCCTCCTGGAACGCCATCATTAATACCAAACCAGTGCATGTTAAACATGCATTCAACTGGGGAGGGAGAAACATCCAGCAAGTTGAAAACTAGCTCAGTGGTCATCAGGGCTTCAATCCTAAATAACTTAACCAGGGAGTAAGCCCTGGTGAAGATTGTAAAAAGATGTCTAATTGAAAGCCACCCTGAGGAATTTGGCTATAGGCAGGGCTTTTTTTCAGCTGGAACACACCAGAACTCACTTACGGCACTTCTCAGATGGGTGCCATTGCCATTGTAAGAGAACAAAGGAGGCATTCATGGTGAGTTCCGGCACCTCTTTTTACAGAAAAATAACACTGGTATTGGGGCGCATATTGAATATTAAACGTGCACAGGATTGCAATGTTAGCTGTGTGGGAAAATAGTATACGATCTTCTGTTATTTCACAGGACATTGAAATCAGAGCTGTCACTGTAAATTGTTTTGAGGTTTTGTAGAATCAAGTGGTATATACATTTTATTGGGGGTGGGGGTTGTCCAGGATAGGATTGCACAGTTGCATACAGAAATACTGTTATGATATTCTATTATCTCAGGTCATTAAGTGCAAAGCTGCCGTTGTCTGGGAAGTCCTGAAACCATTTAGTATTGTGGAAGTAGAAGTTGCCCCACCTAAGGCACATGAAGTTCGGATTAAGGTAAGAGAGACAAACCAAAAATGGCATTTCTGCAGATTGTTAGTATCTGCACTAGGGATGGAGGAATTCGATTCAGTTTGTACTTAAAGTTAAATCTACCTAACTTATGCTTTGAAAAACAATATGAGAATGGGGAAGGGCTGCAGACCGTGGAGGAGGAGCTGTTTTGCTCGCAAAAGGTCTGAGGATGAATCCCTGGTATCTCCAGGCAGGTGTGGGAGAGTCCCTAGTCTGACTCTCTGGAGAGCTGCTTCAGTCAATGTGGAAAATGCTGAGCTAGATGGACCAATGGTCTGACTCAGTATAACAACAACAACAACTTGTACCCCACCCATCTGACTGGGTTGCCCAGCCCCTCTGGGTGGCTTCCAACAGAATATTAAAATCACAACAGAATATTAAAATCAGAATATTAACAAAGGTCAACACTAACACTTGGAATTGTGCTTAGAAACACATGGGGAGTCATTGTAGATCTTTATAGCTAACGTGTTTATATTAGGAGAAATTTGCACTGAAATCCTGATGAATTTTCATGAGTATTTTAAAACAAAAACCTGCAAACTGATGTGGAAATGTGGGAGAGTTTTGAACCCCTGCAAGTTGCTGCAGGAGAAGGATTGTGAGCAATATCATGAGAGGGGTGTTTCTAGGACCAAGGTGAAACTCAAAAGCTCCCTGGTTATATTAGGTATTGGATGATGGGTGTCAATTAAAGACTTCCTTTTTCAAAAAAAACACACAAAAAACCTGTTAAGTGGAGATCTTTAACCAGTCTGAATTAGATATGAAATCGTTTTCACACATGGAATTATTTTTAATTGCTTTTAAATATTTGTCCATGTTGATCTGTTTGTAATTGTTTCTATTATTTATGTTTTTACTGCGATAGCATTTTGAGATATCTTATGGGAAGCAATTCATGAACTGAATTTTTAAAATAATATAAAATAAAATAATATAAAATAAAATAAAAAACTTGCTCCTTTAAACCAGATTTTGGCGTCTGGAATCTGTCGCTCCGATGACCATGTGCTAAGTGGGGCAATGCAGGTAAAATTCCCCATTATTCTTGGTCACGAGGCAGCTGGTGTTGTGGAGAGCGTTGGGGAAGGAGTTACCTGTGTGAAACCAGGTAAGGTAAAGCAGAGTGCAACCAGAAAATATCAATTCACAGCATTGGTCAACAAGGATCAAATGAAACTAGGAGAACCAACCAACTGGTGGAAGAATGACCAAGAAAGTGTTTTCTTTAGGGAAGGGCGGTCAGCTCTGGGCCAATGACTAGATTTTTAATGTAAATGCCAGAATTTGGAATCAATTACTAGACATTTCTGAATAGGAGTCAGCAAAGTTATCTTTTACATAACTGCTGATATTACTACTACTACTACTATCACTTGCCAGGATGGGTCACAAATAGTTAAACCTGTAATATTAATCTAAAACAGACTAGGACTGCTATACTGCCAATACCCCAAAATGTTGATGAAAGATGAACTACCAAAAGGGCCCCTTCTACTGATTTGAATGTCCAAGAGCAGGCACCCCCAAACTCAGCCCTCCAGATGTTTTGGGACTACAACTCCCATCATCCCTAGCTAACAGGACCAATGGTCAGGGATGATGGAAATTGTAGTCCCAAAACAGCTGGAGGTCTGGGTTTGGGGATGCCTGCCCAAGAGGGTCTTTAGGGTCTGTAGGGGAAGAGACAATATTTCAGCTATTGGGTGATAAATTTGTTTAGGGAATTAAACACTAAGATGAGCAGCTTGAATTGGGCCTGGAAACAAAGTGGCAACCACTGGGCATGCACGAACGGTGCAGTCTACACATGCACATTAAAGAACCCGCTTCTTGAATTAAATTTGTGCTCCCCACTTCACAGCTAGCTGCACAAGAGTCTGCAACATTCATGACATACCCTCCAACATTGCTCAGATGAAAATAGGGACATTTCTCACTTCCCCCCTCCAACTGACCCTCATGAACCCACCTCCCCAATTTTGTACTGTCCCCCGCCCCCAAAAAGCATTTCCTATCAGAGGAAGGGTAAGTACCATCAGCACTGCACCAATGCGACACTGTACACATGCCCTCCACCATCTTGAGAAAACCCCTTAATCCTGACCAGATTTGATTCTTTGGTAGATTTACAAAAAGAAAAACACACTGCAATAGATAAATTTTAGAAAGGGGCAAGATTAGAAACAGACACACAAAGCATTAAAAAAAAGAAAACCAAGATTCCTTGTACTCCACTTTGGTTGGCTGTCTTGGCTCAGCTCAGCTGTCCCATCACACTGGCCACTGGCCATGCTTGCTAGGGTTGATGGGAGTTGTAGTCCAACAACATCTGAAGGACTGAAGGTTCCCCAAGCCTGTGGTATGTACTAGCTTGTCCAAATATTTTAAGCAGGCTAATGATGGTATTTTCATCATTCCCAGGAGACAAAGTCATCCCACTCTTTGCCCCACAGTGTGGAGAATGCAGTGCATGCAAACATCCCAGAGGCAATCTGTGCAAAATGGGCGAGTGAGTTGAAGCTGTTATTTGAAACAGTATTGGAAACACCAGCAGTGCATATGTTGGGTTAAAAAAAACACAACCCAAAGCACGATTTTTCTTTCTTCATATTTTAGCCTTACCGCCTATGGATTAATGCACGATGGCACCAGCAGGTTCACTTACATAGGCCAACAGATCTACAGCTTTGCCGGAACTAGCACCTTCGCAGAATACACCGTGGTGCATGAGTCTGCGGTGGTCAAAATTGATGCTGCAGCTCCTCCAGAAAAAGTGTGTCTGATTGGCTGTGGGTTTTCTACTGGCTATGGTGCTGCCATCAACAGTGCAAAGGTAAGGATTAAAACATTGGTAATGCTCATATTCAGTGTGGGGAATTTGTGGCAGGTCTAGACAAAAAGAGGAGGACAGGTGGGCTCTGGGGCTCTGGCACAGAACCAGGTGAAAGCACAGTCAATACAGTAAATGAATCAAAACAATATAAAATAGCAAAGCCACCAAATACCCACCAATCCACTGGATGTACACTCATGACCTGCACTCATGTTCTTGCTACAGACATAGTTCTCCAGCGTCCCACCTCTCTCTTGGATGCTTTGAACATCAAGGAGCAATCCCATCCACAACCAATTGCCATGGGGAACGCCCTTGCCATCATATACCGAAAGAGAGAGACAAGTAGTGCAGGGGGTTGGATTAGATGGTCTCTTCCAACTCTACAATTCTATGATTCTATGATTTCAGGTGGAGCCTGGTTCAACCTGTGCTGTTTTTGGTCTGGGAGGAGTTGGCCTCTCAACTGTCATGGGCTGCAAAGCAGCTGGAGCTTCCCGAATCATCGGGGTCGACATCAACAAGGATAAATTTCCCAAGGCTAAAGAGATGGGAGCTACAGAGTGTGTCAACCCTCTGGATTTCAAGAAGCCCATCAATGAAGTGTTGTATGGCTTGACAGATGGTGAAGGTGTTGACTATTCATTTGAAGTGATTGGGCGCACAGACACCATGGTACATGCATGGAGACAGGATTTTACTGTCCTATTTTGAAAAGGGAAGATGGCATTTCCTGCATTCCTGTTCTTCATTGGTTCCTATTTTTCACTGGGTTGTGATCTGATAATCTGTTGCAGCAAGGGCCATGGGTTCTGAGACAGTAGAACGTGTCAGAGTTTTAAACATCCTCCACCCATTGATCAGGTAACTTATGGAATAATGTGGGATGGGACTCAGGCATGAGGGGCTCATGGAGGGGTGAGAATGATCCTTTTGGGTGATTCTTCTCTCCCACATAAGCCCACCCCTCAGCATCCCTTCCCACATTCTTCAGAAGGCCCTCACCATCCAAAAAGGCTTTCCAGTGTGTGCATGTAGCTGGACAGGGACGCGGGTGGCGCTGTGGGTTAAACCACAGAGCCTAGGAATTGCCAGTCAGAAGGTTGGCAGTTCAAATCCCCGCAATGGGGTGAGCGCCCGTTGCCCGGTCCTTCTCCTGCCAACCTAGCAGTTCGAAAGCATGTCCAAGTGCAAGTAGATAAATAGGTACGGCTCTGGCGGGAAGGTAAACGCCTTTTTCATGCGCTGCTCTGGTTCGCCAGAAGCGGCTTAGTCATGCTGGCGACGTGACCCGGAAGCTGTATGCTGGCTCCCTCGGCCAATAAAGCGAGATGAGCGCCGCAACCCCAGAGTCGGTCACAACTGGACATAATGGTCAGGGATCCCTTTACCTTTACGTAGCTGGACATGGGAGGAAGAAAAGATAGGGATGTTTTCTTCCATTGCTATTAATATGCTTTGAACAGTAAAAACTTTGAGAGGTCTGACTGTGTCATGGGAGGTGATCATGGATGGTATTTCTCCTTGGCTTGATTCAAGAATCATGCCTTTGGATTTCCCCCAGACTGCTGCCTTGGCTTCCTGCCACATGAATTATGGGACCAGCGTGGTTGTTGGAGTGCCCCCTTCAGCTTCTGAAATTACCTTCTCTCCAGCGCTTATCTTCACAGGGCGCACTTGGAAAGGATCTATATTTGGAGGTATGGACCTACTAGCTTTCTATCAACAGGGCACATTTCAAATTCTGAGAGAGTGTTGAGGGCACCCGTCACAAAATAGCTTGGGGTGGCAGCGGGTTGTGCCATAAAACGTCTGTCATTGAGAGCATGGCATAACACAAAATTAGGGAAACACCTTGATTTGTTCATTATTTCCCCACCCGCAGCAATGCAATTTAGATTAAAAAAAAAAAAATCATGCTCTTACCCTGTGAAGATACATTTAAGATCTCATGCAGTTTGGCCCTCTGTAGGCTTTCCACGCAAGCTCTTGCTCCATAATTACTACGTTAGTATCTCCTCTATCTCCCTCCCACCCACAGATCTGTCATAACATCAAGGCCAATCTCATTGCATAACCCAAGTTCAAAGACGGTTTCAGGCTATAAATTTGTGGGACTGCCAGACCTTTAAGCAACATTTTGCTCCTTTTTTATGGCATTATAATTAGAGTATCATATCTTCACTGTGCACTTACTGTTTTCAGGATGGAAAAGCAAACAAGCTGTCCCCAAGCTGGTTTCAGATTTCATGGGGGGGAAGTTTGCTCTGGATCCACTAATTACCCACACTTTGCCTTTTGATAAAATCAACGAGGGCTTTGAACTGCTGCGTTCAGGAAAAAGGTAAGACCCCCACCCCCACCCCTCAATGGTGTAGTGGAAAAGGCAGGGTGCCGTTCTGAGAGTCATAGCCATAGTCATGATAAGATTACACAATCCTCCTCTGGAGTGACTCAAGCTGTGTTGCCTTTGAAGTTCCATTGTCCACAACAGAACTTGCACATCACTGTCTTGAAACTGAAGACAACTGCTTAGTTTGGGAGCATACAGAACAACTGCTTTTGGGTGTTATTCGCATGCACCTTCTCCAGAATCACCCTAGGTGCTAATTCTCAGTAGCTGGCTCAACTCCTTCCACTCAGATTGGCTCCAAGCAGCACAAGGCCAAGAAGACTTATTCTCAGTGGCTAAAAAGCTCTCATTTCACACTGACTGGGAGACTCTGGGATGCTGGAGACAGGGCCCTCCTAGGATCCAGTTGCAGTAATTGTAATGGGTCTTCAATGTCACAGGATCTCAGATCACTATACCCAAATGGGAGCAAATGTGGTCTAAAGGGTAACAAGGTGGGCTGGGGGTTGCTTGCGTTGCAGACTAAAAATGGATGTATGGGACTTCCAACACAATGCTGGATTGCAGAGTGTTTCTGTACAATGTTGGGAAGGGGGGAATTGGATCCAGTTGGTGGGCCAGTTCCCCTGACTGCAGTGGCTTGATGACCTGTCAATCACATGACATCGCTATATTGGGTGACCAGGTTTTCCTTTGTAGTGTGAGCTGGGCTTGCGTACACATCTCCCAACCCCTCTCCAGTTTAACTCAAGACTCATTCACTCCAACACCCAAAGAGGACTCTTTCATCTCCATCACCCCCCCCCCGTAAGACCTACATTTAAAATGAAGTCTACGTATTATTCATCTACAAAAAAATATGTGGCCAAAACAAAAACAAAAAACAGAGAGATTAGTTTGATCATGGTTAGATTCTAGTACTGAATTTATGTACAAAGAAACAGAAGACAAAATGGGGAAACGGACACCTCAAAGAATGAAAATGTATGACTAAATGGGACAATGAAACCCATGTAGAAACAATGCAATGTACATCCATGCAAATATGGATGTTCACAAGCAAGACTTGCGCCACAACCGTGGTTGACTTGTTGCGCTTTTTCTTGTGCAATTCTTTTTCTCAGAAACACTTTTATAGGCTTATCACCAGGCTTCTTATTTCCTCTTTTTCACACCCTTTTCTTCTCTTTTTCTTTTATCACTTTATTCCTTTATAAATGAAATCCTGCTAATAAAATGTTAAGTATAAAAAAGGTTTCAGATTTCTGTACAGGTTCAGACTTCCCTCTCCACCCCCCACTCTGAAAATTACTCACTGTGTTTTCTATAGACTCTTCCTTTTTCTGCTCCTCTGACTCTAAGTTGTGTTAATTGTGTTAATATTGAATTTGAAAATGTAGTAACCCACCTGGAACGCGATGGCAGAGGGTGGATAATAAACAGATAAACAGAATGAATGGATGGTGCTTCAAAGATCACCTTCCCTTAATATCAATCAGATCAAGCCTTTCCTTAGCAATTTGTGGCAAGATCTTAAACCTACTGAAATATTAGCCTATTAACATTAAAAATCTAACAGGTATTATCACCTTTCCATTTAAAAATGTTTCTTAATCTTTCAGTATTCGCAGTGTCCTGGTATTTTAAAGTCCAAGGTGAGGAGGAAGAATACAAGACAATGACCTTTGCAAGCTCAGATTGCCACATTGGCTAGTAGGACATATGTGAAAATGACTGGACTCTTCAGTGTCATCACTGGCAATGCTCCTTTATCAACACGTAGGTCTATCCCAAGACCGTCACGTTTTTCCTCCAAATGCAACAGAAGAAAATTACCATAAACACAATCTTATGTTGTGACTCAAATTATCAATATCCTGTTTAATGAAGCAACAGCACAAATAATTATTATCATGTATTTCAAAGGTGAGAGGTTGGGTAGTTTAGGCAGCTGTCTTATATATATTTGGGAGAAAGTCACACTGAACCCAGTGGAGTATACATGCTGTAAATCAGTAGCTTGAAATCTCTCTGCAGAGATACCTAAGAATTGGTGGGTACAAAACTATTACCAGTCTATCTATCAATGGCAAAGCTAAATAGCCACTGGCTAAATGCCGGGCTTAATCATGTTGATATTTTCACCCCTCCTATTGACAGAATCTCCTGATATGATGTTTTGAGAAAGGAGGGGGCGGAAACTGCTCTTCAACTCTTCCGCTCCTGACTAACTGCCTGACTCTGTGTGTGGAGAGAGTCTTATCTATGTAGTGACTAGATGGCTGAGTGGGAGATGTAACATTCATGCAAGCCAGTTTTTTAGTTTGTAGTAACTATTAGAAATAAAAGGAGTTATGCTTCACAGCTAGCTTCCGCGTTATTTATACTCTGCATGAGTCTGGTCTCACAATGCACAGATGTGGGTCCAGTGCACTGGGACCGGCTTTCCAGGATTGGAAGGTCTCTGAAAGTGCTCCAGTCGCCTAGCCCAGTTCGGGGCAGAACCAGTTCTCGAGCCCAGTCGCTGACATCGGTTGAAAGGCGTACTGACAAATCACTGATTTTTCTTGAATGTCAATATGCTTTAGAAATCAGTCAAGGGTAATGGGTTTAATATTTGCCTGAAATATAAGGCTTTATTAGGTATTCAGGGTGACAGTGCTAGATGTGTTTAGCAAACCTTTCCTCTCATTATAAAGCAAATATCTCTGCTAGGGCTCTCTGAAGGGGCAGAATATTTCAGAAGACACCCAGCAGAGGCAGATTTAGGGCATCGTGACGGTTCTGCTGCACTGGGTGTTGCAAGGTGTCTCAACTATAATGTAGTTGGCCTCACACTGGGCACCGATGAAATTTTAAAGACCAAAGTCCACCCCTGGAATGCTATGTGGGGTAAAACATAGGCAAAACACTGTTATAAACTATGTCAGTCATAATCCAGGAATAATAATACTAATACTAATCCTATGTGGCTGGGTTTCCCTTGCCACTCTGGGCGGCCTACGGAAAGGAAGCAACCTTTAAGGCAATAGAGAGATGGCATTGGTTCCTGATCAAATTGCATGGGGTAAACCTGTGCATTTCAAGAGGAGTACATTACGGGAGGAGGTGTGGGGAAAAAGCACCCAGTTCTAGCATTACTAAATATTGGGCAACCTGGGGACCTTCAGTTGCTTCATTGGAAACTGGTAGCCCTCAGCAGCCTGAATAGAAGTGGAAAGCTACTGGAAGATGAAGGGCTTTTCAGTGAAAGGCTGGCTTGATAAGATATGGGTTATAGCATCCTTGGAGCACTGGGTGTGTCAAAACAGAGCCATTAAAGGTGATAATGGAGTAGGATAGCCCTATCCTTCATATGCAAATAGAGATGAACACTTTATGCAGCCTCCATTAACACAAATTACATTAGGGAGGATGGAACGCTATTTGAGAAATACATACTTGGAGATCTCCTGAGAATAGTGCATGAACACAATCTTTGGACAAAATACTTTTATTTCTGTACGACGTGCTTTGTACGTCCTGTTTTCTTGTTTCATGCTTTACTTTAAATCAGAACCAGTGAAGGCAGTGAATGTCCTGTGTGAGTGCCTGGAGGCAGTTGGAGGATGGTACACAGGCTGAGACCCTACTTGCCCGCAGACTGTCTCGCCAGAGTGGTGCAAGCTCTAGTTATCTCCCGCTTGGACTATTGCAGTGCGCTCTACGTGGGGCTACCTTTGAAGGTGACCTGGAAACTGCAATTAATCCAGAATGTAGCAGCTAGACTGGTGTCTGGGAGTGGCCACCAGAACAATATAACACCAGTCCTGAGAGATCTGCATTGGCTCCCAGTACGTTTCCGAGAACAATTCAAAGTGTTGGTGCTGACCTTTAAAGCCCTAAACAGCCTCAGTACTGTATAACCTGAAGGAGCGTCTCCACCCCTATCATTCAGCGCAGACACTGAGATCCAGCGCCAAGGGCCTTCTGGCGGTTCCCTCATTGCGAGAAGTGAGGTTACAGGGAACCAGACAGAGGGCCTTCTCCGTAGTGGCGCCCGCCCTGTGGAACACCCTCCCATCAGATGTCAAGGAAGTAAGCAGCTATCCTATTTTTAAAAGACATATGAAGGCAGCCCTGTTTAGGGAAGTTTTTAATATTTAATGCTGTCTTCTTTTTAACACTCGATTGGGAGCCGCCCAGAGTGGCTGGGGTAACTCAGCCAGATCGGCAGGGTATGAATAAATAAATAAATAAATAAATAAATATTTGTGCCCCGGTCATCTGGCTGGGTTTCCCCAGCCACTCTGGGCAGCTTCCAACAAAACAGTAAAATACAATAACCTATTAAACATTAAAAGCTTCCCTAAACAGGGCTGCCTTCAGATGTCTTCTAAAAGTTTGGTAGTTATTTTTCTCTTTGACATCTGGTGGGAGGGTGTTCCACAGGGCGGGTGCCAACACTGAGAAATTATTATTACTATTACTTTGAGAAAATGTCAATTATTATTATTTTTTAATTAAGAGCAGAGAAACAACCCTTTTTCATATGATTTTTTAAAATAGAAATCAAAGCAAAATATTAAAACCTTGATCCAGGAAAACAGCTTTTGAGTGAAGAGACTCATTTCCTACATCAGGAACTAGATGCAGATGATGCAGAGATATTAGTCTTGTTAAAGGTATTCAGTGCGCCCTCGAACCCATTTACACTGTACAATGTGGTTATGGGGTGCCTTTTTGTCCCTACTGCACTGCAGATAAAGAACTGGATTCCCAGCCATTGACACAGGATGTGTCCATGCTGCTTTTTATAACTGTGCTATTATTATTATTATTATTATTATTATTATTATTACTACTACTACTACTACTATTAAAAATGTGTGAGAGAGAGTAAGAGAGAGAGAGACAGAGAGCACGCAGCTGTAAACTAATAATTCAAAAGACCTTTAGAACAGAACAAAGAGATGACAGCTGTACTTGCATTTGAATCTAAATTAGCACCAGCATGCAAAACAAAACAAAACAAAAACCCAACGGGGTGGGGGGTGGGGAGACACAGAGCTTGCAAATCACATTTTCTTGCTTAAGGGCACTAATGTTTAACAGGAGGTGGATTGTTGAGATTTCTTGTGACTTGGCTGAGCCGAAAGTTCTTCACGACAAAGGATAGTGGGATAAAGGGCACTTCCATACTGTTACTACTTTTGGATGGGATTGAATCACATCCTGGAATATCCTGGCTGTGGATCCAACTTTTTGCAGTAAGGAAGGTGATGGAGAAATGCAACAGAGACTTCAGATTAACACTTGCTTGATGCAATGTTATCTAATCTCTCCACAAACAAATCAGGCTGAATGCTCATTAGTTTGTCCAGATTAAGGTGGTTGGGGGCCTTGGTGCAATAACCCCCAAGCCCCCTTCCTCCCAAAAAAGGAATGCATTAAATAAGGTACCACCCAAAAAAAGTATTGTAGTATCTCATAGTCCTTAACTCTTTCTTTGTGTTAGAGGACAGTGGGAGTTTCAGGCACCACAATCTCACACAATCTTGCGCCACAAAAGTTTGCATTGAAAACGACAATATTAGTGAAAAGAACATACAAAAATGCCTTGTATTTTTATATTATATTGCTTGCAAAAATGTGCATCACTCAAAACTGCAAACAAAAAAGTGAGACTAGCAGATAAGACAAACTACAAAGAATTCAGCTGCCATTGTGGTACAAAGGAAACACCATCCTTTCCAGATTTGTCAATGGGATTCTGGAGGTGTCCTTCCACAGCTATTCTTGTTAGTGAATTTCCCACCCCCCACCCCCCTATACAACATGCCAGGCTTCATTGGTGTCCTCTTGCAAGAGATACTGGGTGTGTTAGCTCCTGACCACAGTTCTTTATACCATAAGTCTAGTGACTGTTCACTGTAGGATTTCAATTGCTTAGCTATTGCTACTCCATCTGCTACCAACTGCTGGTGTGAAATCAGTTCATGCGAAGTACAAAGACTCCAACAAAGAAACCAAAGATGTCAGAAAGCAGCAATTTCTATCCAAACTTGTCTTCATTATAATCTGCTACAGTTTTGTTTTCCCCAAATACTGCATGAATCGTGTCATTGTTGGCTATTTAATGTAATTTATGTAATTTACATAACGTTTAACTTATGCAATTATCCCACTATTTCAGTTGTAAGGAAATAGCAAAACAATATTTAAAAAGAGTCATTAATTACATATCTGTTGTGGGGGTTTGAAAACAACAAGGGTTGACTGAATACCAATCACATCCGTTGGATTGGTACTGACCATATTCGCTAAATTGATTTCTTTTCTGGACCTGGGACAAAAATGCAAACAGTTGCAATTTCTGATTCTGTTTCTGACAGAATTACCTGACATCCCTAGTGGGTTCTGTTTCCATGCTTTACTCTGTCATTGCTGCTGAAATCGCAATAAACACTCCATTCTGGAAGCTTTCAACAATGGGATATAATGATATCACATATGGTAGTAAGAATCTTTATCCAGTTGAGGCTGGTGAATTAAAGTGATTAGGGCTACTCGGAGTATGACTTAGTTAGATACAGCATCACCAAAAAGAGAATCTGGATGTTACAGGGCACTGCCCTGCCATGAAACTCCAGCATACGCAAAAATGTGTGTGCAATTCACAATAAACTGATTTTTGCACGGTTATTGTGATACAAGCTAACATAAAAGTTTGAAACACAGCTCTTCAGAGCTGTCTTTCTCTGAAAGCAGCTTCTTCTGAATCTTTGCTGCAGCCTGCTGTTAATATAGCAAAATTACTAATATCATTTCTATTAAATTTATGTAATACTTTAAAACAAATTTATACACTGCTTGATAAAATGAAACAAAACCTCAAAGATAAAACAATAAGTTTGAGAAATCTTTACAACAGTAGTTTAAAATATGCAAAAGGTTAACCTACTAAAGGCGATTAAAATCCTTATCAACTTTCTAAGCATCTGGCTTGTTTAAACAAGAATGTTTTTAGCAGGCACAGAAAATAATACTTGATATTAATGCCATCATAAAATGCCATCAATCAAGGCCCATACCAATTCTCTCTTTCATCTGACAGGTTTTACATAGACAAGATGGTATTTCGGGGCCCTTCTGAATCCACAATCCTATTTTAAGTTGTGCCATTTACAACCCATGAAATGAAGAAAGGTACCTGGATACTTTTTGCTATGTGTGGGTAATCGTGGAAATGATACCTAAAGTTGAGCCTACTTCTACCCCTCAAGCGCCACAGGTGAATTTTGTTTCCAGGCAGCACCAATTCACAGGTTGCAGGTTGCGGCTTGCTTGAATCTTCCTCCTCACAAGATATTCCCTGTACTTGGAAAACCAGCATGTCAGGAACAAGGCTAGGCTGGAAAAGCCATTCCCCCTGATGTTAAAGGGCACAGATCTTATTTGGGTCATATGCAATGACCAGGGTTCCCTTAAATCCCTGTACTCACTAATGGCTATTTGCTGGTTGGAACTTCTTGAATAGCATTAGTGGTGGAATATTCCAGCTCCTGCAAAAATTGACAAGGCTACAAAAAGGCGAACCATGCAGTCGGGCGCAAAGTAGAGGCTATGGGCAGAAGGATAATTTAGCACCTGAACATCGCATTTGAGAAGGAGCCACTGTTTAGGCACGATGGGGTGCATCTATCTGAATCTGGCAATAATGCATGGCTCACTGACATCTCAGAAGGCTTCAAGGCTTGGTTGCAGATGTAATGGTGTGATGGCAAACCCTATTGGCTTGGGTGGCAGTTAAGGCATTGGGTAAACCATAGTTTTTGGTGGAGGGGAGGTTGTACCCTCTGCTTGCCTCTCAAGTGCAAACGGATATTCCATTAAAGCAGCGGATATTCCATTAAAACTTGAGCCTCCAGCTACTGTTGCACTACAGCTTCCACCATCCCTAGCTAGTAGGAACTAGTGGTCAGGGATGATGGGAATTGTGGTCCCAAAACAGCTAGAGACCCAAGTTTGGGGAAACCCTGCAAAGGGATCTGGAAGGAGTGGCTTCTGTTCTGAAGCCCAGGCAAATTCGTACTTGATGTGTGTCATTAGGAGCCTCTTTGCCTTGAGTTGAGCCCACTGATATACAGGCGGGTTGGCACTTAAACTGGTTTTCCCAGTGCCTGACCAAACCCTTCATCTGTAATCAATAAAGTTGTGCCAATAAAGTTGTGCCTCTCTACAATTCCCACCCTTCACAGACTTATTTCCTCGAGTGCAATCTAAATGTACGGTGTATTGTACTGCAGCTGAGGACTCTTAACCTACTTCCTTCAAAGTTGTGAAATTGCAGGTGGAGTCAAACTGAACGTAGAGGAGTGGCCACATTTCTTGGCATTGAACTAGGGAACGATTAAGTTTATTTGAAAGATAAGCCAAATATTTGAAGCAGAACTTTGTACTTCTAGGAGAACAGACTAGAAGTTCTGAAACGACACAGAGGAAGCAGATACGCTAGATTACAAAGCTCAACATCATGAGCACTGCAGGGAAAGTAAGTAGATGATTTCTTTTAAAGTTGCTTTTTCAGCCCCAAGATGCATAAATACAAAAAATAAAAATAGGCTAATTGTAAGCCACCCTGAGGAATTTGGCTATAGGTAGGGCTTTTTTTCAGCTGGAACTCACCAGAACTCAATTCCGGCACCTCTCAGATGGGTGCCATTGCCATTGTAAGAGAACAAAGGAGGCATTCATGGTGAGTTCCAGCACCTCATTTACTAGAAAAATTGCACTGGTATTGGGGCGCATATTAAATATTAAACATGCACAGGATTGCAATGTTAGCTGCGTGGAAAAAATAGTATATGCTCTTCTATTATTTAACAGGACATTGAAATCAGAGCTGCCACGGTAAATTGTTTTCATGTTTTGTATGATATTCTATTATCTCAGGTCATTAAGTGCAAAGCTGCCGTTGTCTGGGAAGTCCTGAAACCATTTAGTATTGTGGAAGTAGAAGTTGCCCCACCTAAGGCACATGAAGTTCGGATTAAGGTAAGAGTGACAAACCAAAAATGGCATTTCTGCAGATTGTTAGTATCTGCACTAGGGATGGAGAAATTCGATTCAGTTTGCACTTAAAGATAAATCTACCTAATTTATGCTTTCAAAAACAATATGAGAATGGGGAAGGGCTGCAGACCGTGGAGGAACAGCTGTTTTGCTTGCAAAAGTCTGAAGATGAATCACTGGTATCTCCAGGCAGGTGTGGGAGAGTCCCTAGTCTGACTCTCTGGAGAGCTGCTTTCAGTCAATGTGGAAAATGCTGAGCTAGATGGACCAATGGTCTGATTCAGTATAACAACAACAATAACAACAACAACAATAACAACAACAACAACAACAACAACAACAACAACAACAACAACAACAACTAGTACCCCACCCATCTGACTGGGTTGCCCCAGCCACTCTGGGTGCCTTGCAACAGAATATTAAAATCACAACAAAGGTCAACACTAACACTTTGAATTGTGCTTGGAAACACACAGGGAGTCATTGTAGATCTTTAAAGACCAGTGTTATACGGTACTGCAGGCCGCTCCCAGTCACCAGTCTGGAAGCTGCATTCTGGATTAATTGTTGTCATAATTGTAGTTTAAGGCAGATTCCTGTGTTCCTATGAGAACCAAAACACACCCATTTTTCAAAATTCGCACTTCTCCAACTTTTGCAATGCCAAGTAATAAGTGTAAAAATTCATATAGTGGTGTGAAATGTGCACAAAAATGCTAGTATTAATGAATATAATATACAAATATGCTTGATATTAGACAACGTTGCTTTGCACTGTTGCATATTAGGCAAAATTGCATGCAAACATGTTTATATTAGGAGAAATTTGCACTGAAATCCTGACGAATTTTCATGAGTACTTTAAAACAAAAACCTGCAAACTGATGTGGAAATGTGGGAGAGTTTTGAACCCCTGCAAGTTGCTGCAGGAGAGGGATTGTGAGCAATATCATGAGAGGGGTGTTTCTAGGACTAAGGTGAAACTTAAAAGCTCCCTTGTTAGTTTTGCTATTGGATGATGGGTGTCAATTAAAGACTTCCTTTTTCCAAAAAACACACCCCATCCTGTCAAGTGGAGATCTTTAACTAAGTCTGAATTACTGTATTTTTCCGTGTATGACTATATTTCCCCCCAGTTTTTTAAAGTTTCAAATTGGGGGTCATCTTATACACAGAATGTTGCAATTAATTATTTCTTAATTTTGGGCTCAAAAAATAGGGGTCGTCTCATACATGAGGGTGTCTTATATACGGAAAAATATGGTAGATGTGAAATTGTAGATGTGAAATTGTTTTCACACATGAAATTATATTTGATTGTTTTAAATATTTGTATAGGTTGATCTGTTTGTAATTGTTTCTATTATTTATGTTTTTAGATATCATTTTGAGATATCTTATGGGAAGCAATTCATGAACTGAATTTTAAAAAATAATATAAAATAAAAAACTTTCCCCTTTAAACCAGATTTTGGCGTCTGGAATCTGTCGCTCCGATGACCATGGGCTGAGTGGGGCAATGCAGGTAAAATTCCCCGTTATTCTTGGTCACGAGGCAGCTGGTGTTGTGGAGAGCGTTGGGGAAGGAGTTACCTGTGTGAAACCAGGTAAGGTAAAGCAGAGTGCAACCAGAAAATATCAACTCACAGCATTGGTCAACAAGGATCAAACGAAACTAGGAGAGCTAACCAACTGGTGGAAGAATGACCGAGAAAGTGTTTTCTTTAGGGAAGGGCGGTCAGCTCTGGGCCAATGACTAGATTTTTAATGTAAATGCCAAAATTTGGAATCAATTACTAGACATTTCTGAATTGGAGTCAGCAAAGTTATTTTTTACTTAACTGCTGATATTACTACTACTACTACTATCACTTGCCAGGGTGGTTCACAACTACTTAAACTTGCAATATTAATTTAAAACAAATTGCAGTCAAGAGAATAGGGTAGTCCCTAATTTCAGGTGCCAAAGACCAGGACTGCTATACTGCCAGTACCCCAAAATGTTGATGAAAGAGGAACTACCAAAAGGGCCCATTCTACTAATTTGAATGTCCAAGAGCAGGTACCCCCGAACTTAGCTCTCCAGATGTTTTCTGACTACAACTCTCATGATCCCTAGCTAACAGGACCTGTGGTCAGGGATGATGGAAATTGTAGTCCCAAAACAGCTGGAGGTCTGGGTTTGGGGATGCCTGCCCAAGAGGGTCTTTAGGGTCTGGTGGGGCTTCCTGTTTCCAGCGGTGGAAAATGGCGGATCCCACACGATCGGAATTCAGCCCTTCTGATAATTCAGGGCTGATATGGGGGTAATTAGCCCTGGCAGCCTCCCCAGGGCAGGGGAGGACTGTCTCTATGACCCGCGGTTTGCCCCAGATTGCCAATGTGGCAGACGGCAGAGGCACTGGGTCACGCAGCAAGGGACGGACTGACACTCCTGCGATGCCACCCCATAGTCTGCAATGTTCATGACATACCCTCCAACATTGCTCAGATGAAAATAGGGACATTTCTCACTTCCTACCTCCAACTGACCCTCCTCAAACCCTCCCCCCAATTTTGTACTGTCCCCCGCCCGCAACAAAGCATTTCCTGAATATTTTAAGCAGGCTAATAATGGTATTTTCATCATTCCCAGGAGACAAAGTCATCCCACTCTTTGCCCCACAATGTGGAGAATGCAGCACATGCAAACATCCCAGAGGCAATCTGTGCAAAATGGGCGAGTGAGTTGAAGCTGTTATTTGCAACAGTATTAGAAACACCAGCAGTGCATATGTTGGGTTAAAAAAAACACACAACCCAAAGCACGATTTTCCTTTCTTCATCTTTTAGCCTTACCGCCTCTGGATTAATGCACGATGGCACCAGCAGGTTCACTTACAAAGGCCAGCAGCTCCACACCTTTCTCGGCACAAGCACCTTCGCAGAATACACCGTGGTGCATGAGTCTGCAGTGGTCAAAATTGATGCTGCAGCTCCTGCAGAAAAAGTGTGTCTGATTGGCTGTGGGTTTTCTACTGGCTATGGTGCTGCCATCAACAGTGCAAAGGTAAGGACTAAACATTGGTAATGCTCATATTCAGTGTGAGGAATTTGTGGCAGGTCTAGACAAAAAGAGGAGGACAGGTGGGCTCTGGGGCTCTGGCACAGAACCAGGTGAAAGCACAGTCAATACAGTAAATGAATCAAAACAATATAAAATAGCAAAGCCACCAAATACCCACCAATCCACTGGATGTACACTCATGACCTGCACTCATGTTCTTGCTACAGACATAGTTCTCCAGCGTCCCACCTCTCTCTTGGATGCTTTGAACATCAAGGAGCAATCCCATCCACAACCAATTGCCCAGGGGAACGCCCTTGCCATCATATACCGAAAGAGAGAGACAAGTAGTGCAGGGGGTTGGATTAGATGGTCTCTTCCAACTCTATAATTCTATGATTCTATGATTTCAGGTGGAGCCTGGTTCAACCTGTGCTGTTTTTGGTCTGGGAGGAGTTGGCCTCTCAACTGTCATGGGCTGCAAAGCAGCTGGAGCTTCCCGAATCATCGGGGTCGACATCAACAAGGATAAATTTCCCAAGGCTAAAGAGATGGGAGCTACAGAGTGTGTCAACCCTCTGGATTTCAAGAAGCCCATCAATGAAGTGTTGTATGGCTTGACAGACGGTGAAGGTGTTGACTATTCATTCGAAGTGATTGGGCGCACAGACACCATGGTACATGCATGAAGACAGGATTTTACTGTCCTATTTTGAAAAGGGAAGATGGCATTTCCTGCATTCCTGTTCTTCATTGGTTCCTATTTTTCACTGGGTTGTGATCCGATAATCTGTTGCAGCATGGGCCTTGGGTTCTGAGACAGTAGAACATGTCAGAGTTTTAAACATCCTCCACCCATTGATCAGGTAACTTATGGAATAATGTGAGAATGGGACTCAGGCATGAGGAGCTAATGGAGGGGTGAGAATGATCCTTTTGGGTGATTCTTCTCTCCCACATAAGCCCACCCCCAACATCCCTTCCCACATTCTTCAGAAGGCCCTAACCATCCAAACAGGCTTTTCAGAGTGTGCATGTAGCTGGACATGGGAGGAAGAAAAGATAGGGATGCTTTCTTCCATTGCTACTAATATGCTTTGAACAGTAAAAACTTTGAGAGGTCTGACTGTGTCATGGGAGGTGATCATGGATGGTATTTCTCCTTGGCTTGATTCAAGAATCATGCCTTTGGATTTCCCCCAGACTGCTGCCTTGGCTTCCTGCCACATGAATTATGGGACCAGCGTGGTTGTTGGAGTGCCCCCTTCAGCTTCTGAAATTACCTTCTCTCCAGTGCTTATCTTCACAGGGCGCACTTGGAAAGGATCTATATTTGGAGGTATGGACCTACTAGCTTTCTATCAACAGGGCACATTTCAAATTCTGAGTGTTGAGGGTACCCGTCACAAAATAGCTTGGGGTGGCAGCGGGTTGTGCCATAAAACGTCTGTCATTGAGAGCATGGCATAACACAAAATTAGAGAAACACCTTGATTTGTTCATTATTTCCCCACCCGCAGCAATGCAATTTAGATTAAAAAAAAAAAAAAATCATGCTCTTACCCTGTGAAGATACATTTAAGATCTCATGCAGTTTGGCCCTCTGTAGGCTTTCCACGCAAGCTCTTGCTCCATAATTACTACGTTAGTATCTCCTCTATCTCCCTCCCACCCACAGATCTGTCATAACATCAAGGCCAATCTCATTGCATAACCCAAGTTGAAAGACGGTTTCAGGCTATAAATTTGTGGGACTGCCAGACCTTTAAGCAACATTTTGCTCCTTTTTTATGGCATTATAATTAGAGTATCATATCTTCACTGTGCACTTACTGTTTTCAGGATGGAAAAGCAAACAAGCTGTCCCCAAGCTGGTTTCAGATTTCATGGGGGGGAAGTTTGCTCTGGATCCACTAATTACCCACACTTTGCCTTTTGATAAAATCAACGAGGGCTTTGAACTGCTGCGTTCAGGAAAAAGGTAAGACCTTTCCCCACCCCCACCCCTCAATGGTGTAGTGGAAAAGGCAGGGTGCCGTTCTGAGAGTCATAGCCATAGTCATGATAAGATTACACAATCCTCCTCTGGAGTGACTCAAGCTGTGTTGCCTTTGAAGTTCCATTGTCCACAACAGAACTTGCACATCACTGTCTTGAAACTGAAGACAACTGCTTAGTTTGGGAGCATACAGAACAACTGCTTTTGGGTGTTATTCGCATGCACCTTCTCCAGAATCACCCTAGGTGCTAATCCTCAGTAGCTGGCTCAACTCCTTCCACTCAGATTGGCTCCAAGCAGCACAAGGCCAAGAAGACTTATTCTCAGTGGCTAAAAAGCTCTCATTTCACACTGACTGGGAGACTCTGGGATGCTGGAGACAGGGCCCTCCTAGGATCCAGTTGCAGTAATTGTAATGGGTCTTCAATGTCACAGGATCTCAGATCACTATACCCAAATGGGAGCAGATGTGGTCTAAAGGGTAACAAGGTGGGCTGGGGGTTGCTTGCGTTGCAGACTAAAAATGGATGTATGGGACTTCCAACACAATGCTGCATTGCAGAGTGTTTCTGTACAATGTTGGGAAGGGGGGAATTGGATCCAGTTGGTGGGCCAGTTCCCCTGACTGCAGTGGCTTGCTGACCTGTCAATCACATGACATCGCTATATTGGGTGACCAGGTTTTCCTTTGTAGTGTGAGCTGGGCTTGCGTACACATCTCCCAACCCCTCTCCAGTTTAACTCAAGACTCATTCACTCCAACACCCAAAGAGGACTCTTTCATCTCCATCACCCCCCCCCGTAAGACCTACATTTAAAATGAAGTCTACGTATTATTCATCTACAAAAAAATATGTGGCCAAAACAAAAACAAAAAACAGAGAGATTAGTTTGATCATGGTTAGATTCTAGTACTGAATTTATGTACAAAGAAACAGAAGACAAAATGGGGAAACGGACACCTCAAAGAATGAAAATGTATAACTAAATGGGACAATGAAACCCATGTAGAAACAATGCAATGTACATCCATGCAAATATGGATGTTCACAAGCAAGACTTGCGCCACAACCGTGGTTGACTTGTTGTGTTTTTTCGTGTGCAATTCTTTTTCTCAGAAACACTTTTATAGGCTTATCACCAGGCTTCTTATTTCCTCTTTTTCACACCCTTTTCTTCTCTTTTTCTTTTATCACCTTATTCCTTTATAAATGAAATCCTGCTAATAAAATGTTAACTATAAAAAAGGTTTCCTATTTCTGTACAGGTTCAGACTTCCCTCTCCACCCCCCACTCTGAAAATTACTCACTGTGTTTTCTATAGACTCTTCCTTTTTCTGCTCCTCTGACTGTAAGTTGTGTTAATTGTGTTAATATTGAATTTGAAAACGTTGTAACCTACCTGGAACGCGATGGCAGAAGGTGGGTAATAAACAGAATGAATGGATGGTGCTTCAAAGATCACCTTCCCTTAATATCAACCGGATCAAGCCTTTCCTTAGAAATTTGTGGCAAGATCTTAAACCTACTGAAATATTAGCCTATTAACATTAAAAATCTAACAGGTATTATCACCCTTCCATTTAAAAATGTTTCTTAATCTTTCAGTATTCGCAGTGTCCTGGTATTTTAAAGTCCATGGTGAGGAGGAAGAATACAAGACAATGACCTCTGCAAGCTCAGATTGCCACATTGCCTAGTAGGACATATGTGAAAATGAGTGGACTCTGCAGTGTTGTCACTGGCAATGCTCCTTTATCAACATGTGGGTCTATCCCAAGACCGTCACGATTTTCCTCCAAATGCAACAGAAGAAAATTACCATAAACACAATCTAGGTTGTGATTCAAACTATCAATATCCTGTTTAATGAAGCAACAACACAAACAATTATTATCATGTATTTCAAAGGTGAGAGGGTGGGTAGTTTAGGCAGCTGTCTTATATATATTTGGGAGAAAGTCACACTGAACCCAGTGGAGTATACATGCTGTAAATCAGTAGCTTGAAATCTCTTTACAGAAATAAATTTGGTACCGTTTTACATTGTTAATAAATATAGGATATGGAGGTTTCTCGGTGATGCACAAATGATAACAATTTCTTGACAACTCCTTAAGAAAGATTGCTGTAATTTTTGTATGTTCTGATATGAAATTCTGGCAATGGCAAAATAATACAAGTTTTTTGCTGCTTAAATTCCAGAGTGGGTTTTCTTGGTGCCTTATATTGCAAGGAGTGGTAAACTGTATGGATTATATCATAAACACCTAATAAAAATAGTTATGAATTCCAGTGGACTTCCATCACTAATATTTCTGTTTCTCCAGGCACCTTTCACAGATTCATAGAGTTGAAAGGGACGCTGATGATCATCTTTGCATATTTAAATAAAAGTATAAACAGTAAGAAATAACTGAGATAATCCTAAAACCTATCAAAAGGTTAAAAAAAACTTTAAAGGTAAAGGTAAAGGTACTCCTGCCCGTACGGGCCAGTCTTGCCAGACTCTGGGGTTGTGCGCCCATCTCACTTAAGAGGCCAGGGGCCAGCGCTGTCTGGAGACACTTCCGGGTCACGTGGCCAGCGTGACATCACTGCTCTGGCCAGAGCCAGAGCCAGAGCCAGAGCCGCACACGGAAACGCCGTTTACCTTCCCGCTGGTAAGCGGTCCCTATTTATCTACTTGCACCCGGAGGTCTTTCGAACTGCTAGGTTGGCAGGCGCTGGGACCGAGCAGCGGGAGCGCACCCCGCCGCAGGGATTCGAGCCGCCGACCTTTTGATCGGCAAGCCCTAGGCGCTGAGGCTTTAACCCACAGCGCCACCTGCGTCCCCCCAAAAAAAAACTTTAGTGAGGCCTATATTATTTATTTTTTTTATTTTTTTATTTTCTGTACCGCCCTATACCCGAAGATCTCATGAGACCTGCTTCATTGGTTAGGAAATGTAACTCTTTCAAACCCTATTGTATAGAGTCTCTTCAGTCACCTACCCAAATGCGTAAGGACATAACTTCTATACCCCGGCATTCTGAAAGGAGAGTAAGCACATTCAGCTAAATGCCCTTAGCATTTTCCCCACATGTTCTGGAGTCTCACATTGTCACGAGTGCTGATCATAGGAATGTTTTTAAGGGTATTTAGCTGAATGTCCTTAGAATCTTCTTTCAGACCTTCATGGTGAACACAGAAAGGTTCAGAGTGAAGCAGGCAGGGCCAAGCACAGCTGGGGCTGTTGGGAATGTGTGCCCCTGTGTTGTTTTTATCCTGGGTGAGGGCCTGGCTTGGAAAGGGAGTTTAGCTTGCATTTTTCCACTGGCTTGACATCTTCTCTTCAATACTCCCAATATTATCTAAATTCTACCATTTAGTAATTGCTAACATTCACTAACTCTAGCCGTTATAAGTGCTCTTGCACCCTCCAAACTCTATTACCCCAGACTTGCAATATGCATTCTTGCAGGCATTGGTAGGTTGTAGAGCTTATCACAAGATTTGGGTAAATGTGAATTCCAAAATATATCAAATTGATACACTTGGCTTTAAATATGAACTTAAAATTTCTCCCCCAGCCCTTGTCAAGAATGATAGGAGTTGTGTTCCCACAACATCTGAGGGGTCATTTGTTCCCCATCTCTGGCTTAAGGAACAGTTCACATGAAGTTTGACTTAACCTTCCTACAGTTATTACACCTCTTGCTCAGTTTGGAATAAGCCTCACCCTCTAGTCATATTTGTTCTTGCCAGGATCCATGCAAACAGCCTTGCTTTGTTTGCATTAATATTTGCTCTTTTGAGGCGGTTCAACTTCCTAACTAACAAGAAAAATACAATACCGCTTTGCAATGTTGATGTTGTCATTCCAGCTTGTCGGTTCACAATGTATAAACCATAAGAAACCATAAGAATATATGCAGCTCCTTCCCTCAAGGCGAAAGTAATCAAGATACTTAACCCCATAATCATTTGTGACCAAAATGGTGTGTTTTTCTTTCTGTTTCTGAGGGAAAGTATGTTTCTTCTAGAGAACCATCTTTCTCCTCACAGCACCCTCCACCCCAAAAAGGAGCAAGAGAACTCAGGGGTTGATCAGAAACATATGTTTCTCTCTGTGTGTGTTGTATTTTAAGCTTTCTGAGAATTTGCAAAAATTGTGTAATACTCTGAGGGCCGAACTTGGCAATAATTCATACTCGATAAAGAACTGGATTTTTTCTCTCTTCAAGTTGCTCTTCTAGGGATACCCATCTGGATTGGAACTTTAATATGTGGCCAAGGGGGCATTAACCCTTTGCTCTCTACTATGGCCCCAATTCATATCCATGCTCCCGCAATTTGCATAGAAATACAATCCCATTCCCTGGAGCCTTGCAGCTGTGAGTTTTCCTATAGATGGAGCAAGATGGAGTCACCAAATACACTTAGCATTGCCACTCATTTCCTAGGGCTGATTATCAGCATCAGTTTGTTTGTCCCATGAATGAAATCCCTCTGTCCCCCTAGTGCAACAATGAAATGAAATCCCTCTGTCCCCCTAGTGCAACAAATCAACTTTATTTTACAGTGGTACCTCAGGTTACATACGCTTCAGGTTACAGACTCCGCTAACCCAGAATAGTACCTCGGGTTAAGAACTTTGCTTCAGGATGAGAACAGAAATCGTGCTCCGGCGGCGTGGTGGCAGCAGGAGGCCCCATTAGCTAAAGTGATGCTTCAGGTTAAGAACAGTTTCAGGTTAAGAACGGACCTCCGGAATGAAATAAGTGCTTAACCCGAGGTACCACTGTATTATTTTTAAATGGCCTTTTTTGCGATTAGGAAAGTGATGGGGAAATGCACTGACCCAATAATCCCCCCCGCAAACAAGTATCACCGAGCCAACTAAAGACCATGCCTTGCCCACTAAACCTCTCTCATTGCCAAGGAAAAATAATACAGTGGTACCTCGGGTTAAGTACTTCATTCGTTCTGGAGGTCTGTTCTTAACCTGAAACTGTTCTTAACCTGAAGCACCACTTTAGCTAATGGGGCCTCCTGCTGCCGCTACACGATTTCTGTTCTTATCCTGAAGCAAAGTTCTTAACCTGAAACACTATTTCTGGGTTAGCAGTCTGTAACCTGAAGCGTATGTAACCTGAAGCATATGTAACCCGAGGTACCACTGTAAATAGAACGAGAACCTACCCAAGTGAGGCTGCCACCTCTTGCTGCACCTTGTCAAAAAATGTTTGCCTCCTGTGCATTCATTTCTATATGGATGGTTATAGACTGCTTTGAAAATGGATTAGACAAATTTATGGAAGATTTAAACTCAGTGGCTACTTGTCAGAATGGCTACATGCTAAATTCAGGATCAGAGGAAGCAGGCTTCTGAACTCCCATCACTGGGGAACAACCAAGGCAGAGGTCTATTGCCCTAATGCGTTGCTGCTGGGATTCACATAAGCATCTGGGATGCTTTGGGGAAGAGGATGTCAGGCTAGGCATGTATTTGGTGTGATCTGCTATTCTTATGCGAGCCGAGTTCATGCATTCACACAAGCCAGGAAGCTAATTTGCACCCCACTGCTGCAATGGTCATGGGGCTGAGGCTAATTTCCACCCTGATTCCCTACTCCCCAAGTTTTCAATGTGGATCTAGAAAAGAGATCCCAGTCTGTATTTGTTCTTGTTCCCATCCCATGCAACGTCAAAGAAGAGGACACTTTCACACAAAGGCTTGTGGATATGTAGAGACAGCTTGTACTTCTTTTCAGTGTAGTGTGTGAACAAAACCATCATCAAATTTTATTCACCACAAAATAGCGTCATATTGCAGATACTATCTTTAAACATCGTTTATTTTTATAACTCCTTTAGCACCTATCCTTTGAACACAGGATGAAACAGATAATATATGAAGCATGCAAACACAGAGGGATCTTTCCCAATAAAATAATAAAATCGTGCAAGGGGTTAAAATAACACTTGTCTGGCAAAACAAAGACCAGGAGTGCAAACCTGCGCAAATATTCGTCCCCGCCTTCTGCCTGTTACCTCTCACTATTGGCGCGCATCTTCTCATATACGCTTCCTTATTCGGGGAAGTTTGAGGCATTTTAGGAAACGCGCTGGGTCTGCGTCTACTGGCTAAGCAATAGACTACATCCCCCAGAGTCCCTGGCGGTAGGTCTACGGCAGACAGAGAGGTCAGTTTAAGGGACGTGGCCCCATTCCGCTACGCTTTTGTTCTAAAGGAATCTCAAGGTTCCCACGAGAAACACGCACCCAAGTAGAGATCGGGGTTAGTCGTTGTTTCCGCTTCCAAACTCGGAATCGGAGGAGCTGTGCAAAAGAGGCGAGCGGATTTCTGTGCGCAAAGGAACGCAAAAGCATGGACACTCTTGGGAAAGTAAGAAGACAGCAGTTTCTCTTTCATATCGAAAGGCTGCAAGCCCATCCAAGCCCTATTTACCTGGGAGTAAGCTCCTCTGAATTCAATAGGTCTTACTTCTGAGTAGACACGGTTCGGATTGTGCGCTGAAGGATTACCCTTTCATAAAGTTGCAATCCCGCCCTTGCACACCTCCTCAGGAGTAAGTGTCATTAAACTCAGTAGGTCTTACTTCCGAGTAAGCATGCTTCCACTTGCATTTCATGGTTCCTGGTCACGTTAGGGTTTGAAGCTTTGATTGCTCCAAGGTTCTGGCTGTGGAAGCGGATGAGGAGGGGAAAGTAGCTGCGTGCAGAATTGTATGATCACAATTGCGTGATCAAAAAATAACTGCATTTAAACCGCAACCTTTACGTGTCTTACGAAGTTGCATGTGCAAGGATTTAGGCTTCAGTCCTGGACTTCTTAGCAGACAGGTATAAGAAACTTCCCCAGCCCAAAAATGGTGCCCTCCAGATATTGTTGTTTTATTTTAGCCTAAAAATGGGGTATAACAGTTAATTTAAACAAAAAACAAAAAAAAGATAGTGGGTTTTGAGATGTTTTGAACTACAGCTCTCTGTATTGTAGTCCAAATGATCTACAGAACACTGGGATAGAATCATAGAATTGTAAGGGACCACGAGGGTCATCAAGTCCAAACCCCTTCAATATTTTGCCCAACATGGGGCTCAATCCCACAACCCTGAGATTAAGAGTCTCATGCTCTACCAACTGCACTATCCCTGCCAGTCAATGCAGTACAGGGCAGCCAACATGGTGCCCTCCAGATATTGTTGGACTACATCTCCTATCAACCTTAACCATTGCCCCTGTTGGCTGGGACTGGTGAGAATTGGAGTACGGCAAAAAATGGAGAGCATCGTCCCCTGGTGTAGCAGATGATAGTGAGCAAGATGGAGCAAGAGTCTGTCTCAGTACAGTACTCGTGGTTGTATTTCTTGTGGCGAAGAAATACATCTCTCCCCCCCAATTTTCTCTCAATGAGAAAATTCAAGAAAGAGTATTGTGACTCCTAGATGTTGCTAAACTACAACTCCCAGCTTCTGTTCTAGGCCTATATTGAGATACCAGGTTACACCCTGGAGATGGACACTATACTTTTACATTCCCCACTGAAGTAGAAGATGAACCCACCACAGCAGCTTCTCTCTGATTTTCCTTTCACAAAGTCCCATCTGCTGCACCAAACAAGATTCCATTTAGGCTACAACCTGTAACTATACACTTTCATCCAATCCTGTCTCCTTTTTGCCCTGCCCTGGGATTGGATTGAGCATCTCATTGATCCCTTGTTTTTACAGACTATAAAATGCAAGGCTGCTGTCGCCTGGGCAGTAGGGAAGCCGCTTTCTATTGAAGAGGTGGAAGTTGCCCCTCCAAAAGCTCACGAAGTCCGTGTTAAGGTAGATGAATTGTTTGTAGTCCCTTTCCATGCTCCTCTGCTATGAGGATAATTTTTCCTATCAATGTACAACTTGTGTCTGTTGTTGCTCTCTTTCTCCAGCTGTTTCTGAAATGGCCGTACAGATTTTATTACGCTTGTGAGTCAGCAGTGGTAGTGATGGGTAAGCTAAGAGAAGTTTAAGACTGGTATGGAGTTTTCATTCCAGTTTAATTTGATGCTGCTACTGATCATAAATGTGTTTATTTGTTTGATTTGCAAAACACTTCCAATAAGACATCACCAAGTGATTTAACAATAAAGTCATATATCACTGCTTTGATTGCATCGGTTTCAAGCAGTATATAAGTAGGAATAAGAATAAATATAGAAGAACGTCACTTAGAATTCTTGTTGGAAAAGGAAGGTCTACAATAGTCACTGAAAATGCAATAGAGTTGGTGTTTTTCTGATTTATAGGGGGAAGGAGTTCCAAAAGGAAGGTGCCACCATCCTAAAGGCCCGATTCCTGCATTGTATGGAACTGACCTCCTGATGCGATGTTATCACAGGTCCTCTCCTACAGAGCACAGTGACCACAGTGGCACAGTTTGTGTCTTACATGATAACTTTGAAATGATTGCAAATTTCATAGAATCATAGAATTGTGTGGTTGGAAGATATTCCTAGGGTCACCCATTCCAACACCCTGCAATGCAGGAATCTCATTACAGTTGGCCATCCAATCTCTGCTTAAAAACCTCCAAGGAAGGAGAGCCCACAACCTCCTGAGGGAGTCCATCTCACTGCTGTTAGAAAGTCCTTCTTGATGTTCAGTAGGAATTTGATCTGTATTAAGTTGGTGCCTTTCACTTCCATTACACTATCTAACTTCAACCTTAATATTATGCTGTAAATCACTGCAAATGGAAACCCAAGAAGTCTTTGGAGTAGAGCATCCTTCACCATCCTGATGCTCACCACGTGTTTTGGTTTACAACTTCTGTTGGCCCCAGACGCCACACGTTGAAGGGTGTCAAAAGCTGGGCTGGAGTAAACAGAATATAGAATAGAGCACAGGGAAAGTCAAAGAAATGCACTTTCTTCTCTTACAGGTAATAGCCACAGGGATATGTGGAACTGATGACCATGTTCTGACAGGCTCTTTCCCTAAAGTCAGTTATCCTGTCATTCCTGGGCACGAAGGAGCTGGAATTGTAGAGAGCATAGGTGAAGGAGTGACTTGTGTGAAGCCAGGTACATAAAAGGATTTTAGATGTATTATCAATATCTTTCTAAAGCACCACAGCATCATTTAACAATGCACAGTTGTGGTAAAATCTATGCTTGCCCAAGTAACTCTTACTGTATTTGAGATTATCCCTGGTGAACCAGCACTAATCTTTGAATGTTTCCACTACGCAAGTGCTTCCTCTCTGGACTGTAGGCTCTTTTTTAAATTAACTTTTTCTGAACCATAACATTAAGTAAAGGATGTGTGTCAATATGCAGGCAGTACTAATTTAAAAGGACTGACTTAACGCGCTAGTCCCTATTGCAGCCTCTACCAACCTAATGCCCTTCTCCCGATGTTTTGGACTACAACTGCCATTGGCCCAAGCCAGCATGGAATGGAAACCACTTCCCATGGAAACCACTTCCCTCTCTTGAGCAAGGCATGTGCCTACTGCCCAGGCAGCTAATAGGAGGGTGTGAGTGTGCTTTGCTCCAGCAGCTCCCATGATTTCTGGCCACTGGCTGTGCTGGCTGGGGCTGATGGCATTTGGAGTCCAAGAATGTCTGGAGGGCCATAGGTTCCCCACTCCCGATGTAGAACTACCTGCTGCAGCCTGAAGTCGTATGCGCTGGAAGAAGTTTTGCCACTTTATTCCAAGGAGTGAATAATAGGCTCCTTGTTTACTTTGCTGAAGTGGACAGCAGGCTGGAGCATTTGCTAATGAGTGGCTATTCAGTCTTTGTTGTAGCAAAAAGAGCCTTGTGATGCTGTGGTCACAGTATTTTGATACATAGCTTGCTCCCTTCACTGAGTACTGGTTATGGATGCAGACTCCCTTTGTTAGGTTGTTTCTATCTACTATATTTTTATGCCTCTTTTATTTCTAGGAGACAAAGTTATCCCTCTTTGTCTGCCTCAGTGCGGAGAATGCGACTCATGCCTGAAACCTAACACCAACTGTTGCCTAAAAACCCAGTGAGTTGTTCTGGAAATTTCTCCTGTATTTCTATATTGGCAATATGCAGCACAGCTTTTTGTTATTGACAAATCCCGATGTCTTTGAAACAGCCTTCTTGAGCCACAGAATCTAATGCCAGACAAAACCAGCCGATTCACCTGCCAGGGGAAGTTAGTTCACCACTTCCTTTGGATCAGCACTTTCTCAGAATATACAGTCATGCCTGACTCAACCATTGTTAAAATTGATGATGGTGCCCCTCTGGATAAAGTCTGTCTCTTCGGCTGTGGATTTTCCACCGGCTATGGGGCTGCCCTCAATACAGCCCAGGTGAGGAATCCTGTGCTCCGTTTGTGTTCCTTGGTAGACTCTTTTGGTCTGTGTAATAGACATGAGCTTCTTCCGCTGGAAATATGGCCTACATTACCCTATTCCACAACTGGAATTTATCCTGGTCCTCTTTTCTCCATGGCTCTATAGGTCACGCCAGGTTCCTCCTGTGCTGTCTTCGGTTTGGGAGGAGTTGGTCTTTCTGTAGTCATGGGATGCAAAGCAGCTGGAGCTTCGCAGATCATTGCGATCGACATTAACAAAGACAAATTTGTAACAGCGAAAGAACTGGGAGCCACAGAATACCTTAACCCTCTGGATTACAAGAAGCCAATTCAGGAAGTGCTGGTTGAAATGACAGGTCACGGTGTTGACTATGCATTTGAGGTTGTTGGGTGTTTGGATACGTTGGTATGTATTGTTTTTGGTCAAAAGATTTCTGGCTCCAACCTGCAATTTGATAACCATAGTTTGCCAGTTTGGAAGAAATTTCAAAGTGTGATTGGTGCCTAACAAACCAGGAAAAAGGGAATTGTAGCACACAAAGGGAAAAGGGAGGTGGCAAGTCAATTCACAAGCCCAAGAGTTCATAAAGGCTTGTGCATGTAGCACAAAACCATGGTTTTATGTTTCATCTGAAGCAGTCCATATTGTTCCCAGGATCCCTGGCATTCCTAGAAGTTGATTGACTTGTATTGATGATTTGTAAGATGAAAGAGATGGTTCATAAACACCCATGACGAAGCCACAACAACCCCTACTTCATTATTCTCCATTAACTATTTTGCAGTGCATCATAAAATGTTCCTGTTCCTTTGCATGACAGCAACCTGTTCAATTTCCCCTCCTACTTCCATTAGACAGCTGCTCTAGCGTCCTGTCACATGGGCTGCGGAGTCTGCGTGATGGTTGGTGTGCCTCCTTTAGGCTCTAGGCTCTCCTTCGATCCTATGCTGCTTTTTACAGGACGCACCTTGAAAGGGAGCTTCATTGGAGGTATGGTGATGCACCATGAATGAGCAAGCATGTTGATGTATGGACATTTCCCAGTTCCTGTGTTTAGTACTGTGAAACCCTGAATAGGTCATGAAGTTGTTTAATAACTTTGAAGAAATGTCTATGTGCCACTACTAAGACAGTCCTTTCCCAGGTGACTGATCAGTGTGCTTCCACCCAGGGATAGATTGGCAAGAAGGGCCTCCCTAGAAGATCTTTAAAGCGTGAAAGAAGGGGACATTGTAGGGTGGTAGAGCTCACCTGACCTCCAGCTGGTCACATCACTGCTGCTTACTGGGAGGTTCAGTAGGAGGAATCAGGTCAGCATGATGCATATACACCAGCGGAGCCAATCCAGCATTCCCGCTGGTGCATTTGCACCATATTGGCCTTATCTTCTCACTCCACCCCCCAGTAAGCAGTGACACAACCAGATGGAGTTCAGGTAAATACTGCTGCCCCACTTCTTTGCAGAGACACACAGAGAACGACACCTGATGGTGATCTCAGGGCATGGATTCGTACTTATTAGTATTAGTATTTTATTTGTACCCTGCCCATCTGACAGGGTTGTCCCAGACACTCTGGGCGGCTTCCAACATGTACTGTATAAAAGCAGAATAAAACATTAAACATTAAAAAAAATTCTGTATACAGGTATTCCTTTAGATACTGCAGTCACAAGCCGTGTAGGGTGTTAAAAATTAAACTCTGTACTTAGAATTGCCCCTGGAAAGGGGCTGAAATGTTGAATTGGTGTAATAAAGAATGCATGTGCATATGTGAATCTCTCTACCTACTACCTTCTCAGGCAGGGAAGGGAGGCTGTTTAACCCTTTCCTTCTCAGCCATCATTCCACTCGGCCTACACACCCCTTGCCATTCCCAGCCTGTCCCATCCTAGCCCTGTCCAGATAAGCTGCAGCAATTTTGGTGTTTTGAGGGTAGCTCCGTCTCGCTATACCAGCTACAGCTGTATATCTGTAAGAATTCCTGGACTAGAAGTGGGAGCTGCAGTATGGGTTGCTGCCAGAACCAAATTTTGTTTTAAAGACTGGTTGTTGCTGCCCTTTATTTTCTTGAAAGAATAAGCAGTAGCAACCCACGTGTTTTCTGACTGTCCTCTTCCCCTATCTCAGGCTTTATAAGACCTTGAGAATATCACAAGCCTTGTATTGCTGAGTCATTTTTATGGCGTGAAAAAAATTCTAGGTGATAAACATTGTGTGGGTTGTGGTGCTTGGCATGATAACATAAGATGAGCCCAATGGCCGTCTCGTCCAACATTCTGTTCTCACAGTGGCCAGCTGGATGCCTGTCGGAAACCATTTGAATGCAAGAGTACTCTTCCTTCCTGTGATTTCCAGCGACTGGTATTCAGAAGTATTGCTGCTTCCAACTGCTGTTTTGTTGCTTCTCCAGGATGGAAGATGAAAGATTCTATCCCTCAGCTGGTATCCAGTTACATGGAGGGGAAATTTAAGCCAGATATTTTAATAACCCACACCTTGCCATTCAGCAAGATCAGCGAAGGATTCGATTTGCTTCATGCAGGGAAGAGGTGAGATTTGTGACTTATTGGTACTTGCAGAACTTCTTTTCTTTCTGTTGCAGAATTTTCTTTAAAGCCACTGACATTCTGAGGAACTGGCCTTCTGGAGATTTGTCTGAGAAGAAGGGATTGGCACCAATCACTACTTGGGAATTAAGAGTATTTTGATATTTATAGGACAATGTGGCTAAGTCACACCTGGGCATTGGAAGACCCACTTCAATAAAACCCTGATCTCAACCCTCCCAGGTAGACCAGAAACCCTTTGGCTTATACCACTAGAGCTATAGAGCTGGAAGGGGTCTGGGAGATGCTCTATTGAGTTAGGTGCATTTTTATAAATCTCTTCCCTCAAGGGAGGCATACAAGGTTTGTCCTGCTCTAGCGATTGCAACAACTCTGTGAGCACTCTAAATTCTCAGTTTTTTCTTGTCAAATATGCCTCACCCCCTCTGACCACAGATCTGCAGCAGCAAAGTAATGCTGGCATTACCCCACTGTCAATCGCCTTGGCAGTGGGCAGAGGAATGGTATCTGTCTGTCACCTTTGGGGGGTGAAGTCAAATTGTTGAAAGGTTACAGCACCTGCTGTGGCTGTAGAGACATGTTTAGTTGCAGCAGGGGTAGATGAAGGCATCCAGTTGTGCTGTTGCAGATGCACTGTGGTGTTTCTTCTCTCTCTGCTCCTCCCAGAGCTCATTCCTCCTCTGGAAACTGCTGTGGATACACAACCTGACTGCCTTGTCTACAGGCACTGCAGTCATCTGCAAGGGATTCCCACATGGTGGGGTAGATGTTACCAGCCTTCATGTCATGTCTACAGACATCTATGTAATGCAGAGTTGGTCCGCCAATGGGCCTAGTGCCTGAAGCCCATAGCTCCTTGGGGATCCAGCCACCTTCCATTCTGTGGACATGGTCAAGCCAGCGTAGACGTCGCTGAGACAGGAGTGCAAACATGCTGGGAATGTGGGCTTGGGAGAGCACACCTTTGTTTGAAACTCTGTCCTGCCATGTGGTACCCAAAATCCGGGAATGCTGGTGGCGCTGTGGTCTAAACCACTGAGCCTCTTGGGCTTGCCAATCTGAAGGTCAGCGGTTCAAATCTGCGCTACGGGGTGAGCTCCCGTTGCTCTGTCCCAACTGCTGCCAACCTAGCAGTTTGAAAGCATGCCAGTCCAAGTAGATAAATGGGTACCGCTGCAGAGGGAAGGTAAACGGCGTTTCCATGTGCTCTGGTTCCCGTCATGGTATTCTTTTGCGCCAGAAGCAGTTTAGTCATGCCACATGACCCAGAAAGCTGTCTGTGGACAAACGCTGGCTCCCTCGGCCTGAAAGTGAGATGAGCGCCACAACCCCATAGTTGCCTTTGACTGGACTTAACCATCCAGTGGTTTTTTTCTTTACCTTTTTACCCCAGATCTTCCTGTGCATGTGTAAGGCATTGCGAGGTTGTTGCTGATGGTTGTAAGTTATGGCTCACATAAAGCAGCGTGCTTGACACACAAGCCTGGTAGACCTTCATCTTGGTATCCCAATTAATCCCTCCCCACCATACTTGGTGCAAAGGGGATTTGGATTGCTCTTTACCACATACACATATAAAAATATATCTATGTGGTGTATGAAAACTCAGTAAGCTTATCTTAGGGTAACTGCAGCTATCTAAGGTGCCAGTTCTCCGTCGCATGTGGCCACATAACGAGATGTGATTTGCCACCTCGCCGAAATGTTGTTGGATATTGGATACTGTACTACTAGAAGCAGACTGCAAGAATGGCAGTCATGTTTCTCTCCCTCTCCTCAGCTCCAAGTTGCCAGCAACATCTAAACATTTAAACAAAAAAAAATTTAAACAAAAAATTTATGATCACACGAGGGTCCAAAAATAAACTCTGCTTCACTGATTTTTCAGCAAAAGGATTTGCAAAGTTAACTCTACTTTTTCCTCTTTCAGCATTCGTATTGTCTTGGTGTTTTGAGTTGCTGGCTTGCTGAAGCTTCCCAAATGCCTTCAGTCTGGAACGTCTCAGAAAGAATTCTCTCTCTTCCAAATGTGGTTGCTTTTTAAACACAAACAAAACCAAATACACTATAAAAATTGCTGGCAAATGACATGAAGTGTCTTTCATACATTTTATTAAGGGAGTGGAAATTATACAAACAAACATAGCATGATTCACAACAGTGAGCTGGTTTCACTTCCCTCTGGATGCTTAGAGATCCCAAATCATGCTCTCAAATCTAAACCATACACAGAAAACAAAACATACAATTTATGAGCACCCGGAGCTGATTTAAATTAGCCAACAGAAAGCCGTTATCTAGGGATGGAAAGATCAGTCTAGATCTGTTTCTTATGGGTTTGTTCATAACTCTCCTATCCTGTTCCTGCATCATCCTGCAACTTTAAAACAACAACACAAATTCAGCTCATCCTAGGTATGATTTTAGTTATCTTAAATAAACAGGCAAGACCACAAGTAAACCAGCAAGGCTTCCAGGAGGTACCCTGGAAATTATTTGTTTAATTCTCCTGCCACAGGACAGTACGCCCAGGTCAGAACCCAAAACCTGAACAGAGAAATATCCCAAGTCTGTTATACAATTCTTACAATTAGTAAATAATTAGTAAACATTAGCAAATGCGTCAAAGTCATTAAGAACAGGTGTGTGATCAGTTTTATCTAAATTAATATTAATATACTTTATTGCTGCTCATATTCCTTATCTTATTGATACATTAGCCCCTGCCGGGTCTCTACTGTGTAAAGAGCACAATATTTTATGACTAAATCAACAACTCTTTGCCCACCACAGGACCAGTGCATGATATACTGCCAAGTTCAGCCAACAATCTCAATTATAAGTAGTACAAGTGTAAACAGCATCCTGTGCAGGAGGTTTTCACAGTTCATTCTGATTCAGTACTATTTAGCTCAGTTGGTTAGATTAGAACATGGTGCTGATAATGTACCATTAGTTCGATCCCTGTATGAGACAACTGCATATTCCTACATTGCAGGGGTTTGGGCTAGATTATTTTCCATATGTTAAACTGATCTAAGGATTTTTGGGGGACCTTGAGGGGAGCAAAGACAGTGAGAAGCACAAGGAGAATCAGGCAAAAGACAAGCATTCCTTTCACATACACTCATAGACTCCTTTTGCAGTATAAAACCCTGATTGTTTCCAAACCCGGTAGAACAGGTTTTCTCATGGCAGAAGTTCAGCCTTCAACATGTGGAGATCTGCAAGAGTGGTAACTGATGGAAGGTGGTGAGACCAGGGAGCGTACCGCTGCTGCCCTTCCTCATAAGAAGGTAATGGAAAGGTGGTGGAAACATCTGACAAAGGCTTTTGTTTGATCTGATCTGAAAGAAATCCACCCACTTCCTTGTTTCTCCCACTTCAAGCATTGCTTGAGGACAGCTGATCAAGGAATATATAGTTCTTGTTTTGTGTGGGAATGTGGTCATTTGTCCATAAGAGCATGGGCAAAAGATTATTATTGCAAGGATGATTTCATAGTAGAAAGCATCCTTGGAGTATGAGCAGCGCGTGGACAGCTCATGCCATCCAATGATTGGTCCACGTAGTATAACATGATCAACTGCGTGGTCTGGTGTGAGAACATGAGACTAATGTATTGTATTGTCTTTTATCTGCTGACGGAGGCAAAGCTCTCTCCTTGAATTTGTATCTTTTCGTGGACACACAATAAAGGCTGTGCTCCAGCAGCTTCTAGAAGAGAGCTGCGGCCAGACTTCTTCAACCCATCTTGGCGTGAGACTGATTATTTACAGATGGTGAGCGGGTTCTCGTCAGTTTTGGTCACTAAAGGTAAAGGGACCCCTGACCATTAGGTCCAGTCGCAGACAACTCTGGGGTTGTGGCACTCATCTCACTTTATTGGCCGAGAGAGCCGGCGTACAGCTTCCAGGTCATGTGGCCAGCATGACTAAGCCGCTTCTGGTGAACCAAAGCAGTGCACGGAAACGCCGTTTACCTTCCCGCCGGAGCGGTACCTATTTATCTATTTTCACTTTGACGTGCTTTCGAACTGCTAGGTTGGCAGGAGCAGGGACCGAGCAACAGGAGCTCACCCCCTTGCGGGGATTCGAACCACCAACCTTCTGATCGGCAAGCCCTAGGCTCTGTGGTTTAACCCACAGCGCCACTTGGAATTCTTGAGTGGAAGAGCAAGAAAGATCTATGAGTGATAAACTTCAGAGGAAATAGTGCAGAATAAACAATGAAAAATGTTAATTCATATTTGGAAGCCCAAAGGCGGTTTGAAAGCCGAATTGGAATTGTTTTTCAAAACGGACTTGATAATTCGCTTCATTTGAATGTTATGTTGATTTGTCTTTTGCTAGCGATAAATGAAAGCTCTGCAGAAAATCTGTTGCCAGAATGTCCTGGAGGGGAAACTATCCTTAAGTCCAAATTAGTTCTCTTTTTCAATTTATTTATCTCAAAACTTACAAAAGGATAAAAGCAAATAACTGCTTTCCAAAACATTGGTGCAGTTTGCAGAGCTGACACAGAGTTGCAGCACAAAACAGATCAATATAAAAAGGTAAAGGTACCCCTGCCCGTAAGGGCCAGTCTTGACAGACTCTGGGGTTGTGCGCCCATCTCACTTAAGAGGCCAGGGGCCAGCGCTGTCCGGAGACACTTCCGGGTCACGTGGCCAGCGTGACATCGCTGCTCTGGCCAGAGCCAGAGCCAGAGCCAGAGCCGCACACGGAAACGCCGTTTACCTTCCCGCTGGTAAGCGGTCCCTATTTATTTACTTGCACCCGGAGGTGCTTTCGAACTGCTAGGTTGGCAGGCGCTGGGACCGAGCAGCGGGAGCGCACCCCGCCGCAGGGATTCGAACCGCCGACCTTTCGATCGGCAAGCCCTAGGCGCTGAGGCTTTAACCCACAGCGCCACCTGCGTCCCTACCAGATCAATATAAGCACATCATAAACACATTTTAGTTTTGTTAATCTACACCAAGATAAAATCTCCACATTGACATGTGAGTGACAGGAGGGTGGAGCACTCCCACAATTTTGTTTATATAAGTGGATGAATTGATACCATACACAAAGCACTCCTTGGTGGTGGCTGAGCTACTCTGAGAGTACTAGAGCCAAACTGTTTGCAAAAGGGGAGTAGAAGATTTCCAAAGCCGAGCCACTGTCATTCTCGCAGCCACTAATGACAACCATACTAATGTTTTGTTTTGACCTTGGGATTTAAGGTTGTTTCCATAGGCCACAGACCTAAAGAGGGGTCTAAGACAAGAGTTTGACCAGTGATAGCAGATTGGTTCTTGATACAAAAGCCAACTAGGCTTTTTGATCCTTACTTCAATATTGACAATGGGACTGAGTTCACCACACCTGAGAGCAGCTAGTTTAAAGATCACAGGGTAGGGCTCACGACTCTCACTGCTCTGTCAGCTCCCCATCCCTCAACATCTGCCACCTGAGGCAATCACTACACTCTGCCCTGCCATTCAGCTTAATATCCTTCCAGGACAAGGTTGTGAAGATAACATGGGAGAGAGGCAATTTACTGCCTGAGTCCCTGGAGGGTGGATGTGATAAACATATAATAGCAATTCCGGTGGTTATATGGCCAACATCTGTTCGGCCAAATGCAGTGATCTTTGCAATCTGGAAGCCCGTATTCTCCCATAGGGCAGAAACCAGATCAAGGCTTATCTTCAAGTTTTTGGCTTCCCTTGTAAAAACCACTTGAAATGTGAACTTCTACTGTTTATTAAGCTCTTCAAATAACTTGATATTTGCAGACACCTCCACTGGGTAGGAGAAGAACACACAAAAGAAAATACACTAGTTTCCTTCTGGTAAATCCCACAACAGGAACTGGGAGCTCTGGAGGCTGGAGGACACGCAGAAAACCATAAGGACTCTCTAGGTCCATTTCTCTCACACCATTTCTGGCTATGAAATAAATTGTTTAATTATTTCCTGGTGCTGTGTGTATGCGCGATCGCGCAAAAGTGAGGATTTGCCTGTTCTTCAATAACCTGTAATAGAATTTCTTTCCCAGTTTTTGACCCTAACGGCTTCTGCACTCCCTCCTTTATGCATTAGTAAAAAGTGTGTGCCTCTGGCATCTGAGTAAAAAGCATTGTGTGTGATTATGCTCTATTCTAAATAATTTGAGCAAGAGAACATGGACCAGAATGATTTTCACTTGTATGTACAAGTTTTTAGTCAGAAGGTCTGTACCTGAACTAACCTTTTTCTTTTTAGATCCACTATTGTCCTAGCTCATAATGTTGGTTTACTTTAGATGGCAACTCCAGGGGGAATTAATTTCAGCTAAATACTTGCCGGGAACGAAATGAATTTCAATCCCAGCTAGAAATGGACCCTGGCCTATCATTGATTGTACATTATGTGTGTGGTGGAGGAAATAGTTGTTTGTATCTCTACATTCTTGCTTTAGGCAAGGAGTGATAAACAAGAAGAGACGTCCTTTGTAAAGGAGCAAGCTTGTGGCAAAACTGAAAGCCAGATCTGGACACATGGCGACTACAGGAAAGGTAAGGAAGACTGTTTTTATGGTTCAGTCTAGTCTATCCGAACGCTACATTCTAGTGTTTGCATTTGCATAGCTACTACATTGCTTCGAAGAGGAAAGAACTAAGCATTGCTACATTCCCATTGCCAGAGCAGAGAAAGCTCTGAATTTTATTTGTGCAAATTCACTTCACAGATGCAAAGACCAAGCTGAAAAAAAATTATGTCCTTCCTGTAGATTCAAAACATGAGCCTGCTTGATATAAGCGAAGGAGACAAAGAACAGGATGTTGGATTTTCCCAACAATGCTAAAAGTTGACATTGCATTGTGTAGGTGTTAAATAGTAAAGCAAGACGTTCTGGGTTTTTCAAGTGAAGGTAAAAGATCTTACTTCAGTGATATAACTAAAGCAGTTGCAGTCCAGAATAAGTTGACCCAGCCATGGACCAGAGCACGCCAGGCACTCCTGTCTTCCACTGCCTCCCCGTCTGGTCAAACTCATGCTGGTAGCTTGGAGAACACTATCCAACCATCTCGTCCTCTGTCATTCCCTTCTCCTTGTGTCATCAATCTTTCCTAACATCAGGGTCTTTTCCAGGGAGTCTTCTCTTCTCATGAGCTGGCCAAAGTATTAGAGTCTCAGCTTCAGGATCTGTCCTTCCAGTGAGAACTCAGGGATGATTTCCTTAAGAATGGATAGGTTTGATCTTCTTGCAGTCCATGGGACTCTCAAGAGTTTCCTCCAGCACCATAATTCAAAAGCACCAATTCTTCGGCAATCAGCCTTCTTTATGGTCCAGCTCTCACTTCCATACATCACTACTGGGAAAACCTCATTTATGCATTAGTAAAAAGCAGGGCTGAAACTAGGCTTTCTGTCACCCAGGGCCAGTCTGGTATACACATATCCTGCCACATGTGTTTGCGTACACCCACACACAAACTCAACACATCTGTTCATAAAGGGCATAAAAAGTAGTTTGAAAGAGGCTGGAGAAGACATAGTCTTGCCAAATAGTAAAATTTTCTGTGTATGTATCTGTGCTTCATTCAACCTTAAGTAACTCTCCTCAGAGAGTAATAGATCATTTGAGGAATCCTAGGAAGCATTATGACTGTATGGTCAAAGGGAAAATGAAAAAGTAAAATTGTTTTTCAAAAGTAGAGCTTCCATGTGCAGCAATTGTCTATCTGAGGTCAGACTTTGAATTGGATTACTTTGGTTAGAAGGCTGCATTTCCATAAGATCAGCCAGAACTGTCTGGTTTCCTTTTAATTTTAATTTAATTCTTTGGTCTTTTTTATGCTTTTTTGACATGAGGTCCAGCTCCAAGGGCCTTCTGGCGGTTCCCTCACTGCGAGAAGTGAAGTTACAGGGAACCAGGTAGAGGGCCTTCTTGGTAATGGCACCCACTCTGTGGAACACCCTCCCATCAGATGCCAAAGAAATAAACAACTAACTGACTTTAAGAAGACATCTGAAGGCAACCCTGTTTAGGGAAGCTTTTAATGTTTGATGTTTTATCGTGTTTTTAATATTCTGTTGGGAACTGCCCAGAGTGGCAGGGGAAACCCAGCCAGAAGGGCGGGGTATAAATAATAAAATTATTATTATTACTATTATTATTACTACTACTACTACTACTATTAATGTATCATGTATTTTTAAAGTCTTTAAAAGTTATTACACACTGCAAGTCTCAAGTCCTTCCCCATTAATATAAGGAATTGTAAATTACATGGTTAAAGCAGAAGAGGGAGTGAGATCTGAATCTGAAGAAGCCAACACACATATTTACAACAACCTTAACACAGGTTCTCATGACTCAGAAGGAAGAGGTGTCTGCAAAAAAAGGACCTATGGATGGAGTGATGGCCAGACAACCCCTGTATGGCAGGTTCACAGGCTCTTCTCAGTGCAAATATGTAACAACAACAACAACAACAACAACAACAGATGTAAGATTAAAGTGTGGGGGATTTTGGCCATTACAAGTTTTCCCCACACTCAAAAGAACTCAAGTAGACCTCCTCAAGTCGTCCATTGGTCAGGAATGGTGAAGGCGGCTGTGAAGCTGGTAGTCTCGCCTTTCCCATGCCCTCCCACAGTGCCAGACTTACATAATATACACATCAGAAATGAGGCATAGGTCAGAACACAGAACTAGGAGCAAAGTGCAAGCAAATGTTCACTTTCCCCGCCCCTCTCTTTAAATGCTGACAGGTTCAGCTGTAAGCCTAGATGGCCCCCTCCAGAAAGTGTCACCTGGGGCAAACACACTGACTGGCTGTCCTTTGGCTATGGCCCTGGTAAAAAGTGTGTGGTCTCTAGCATCTGAGTAAACACACCTTGTGTGATTATGCTCTATTTTAAATAAATAATTTGAGCAAGAGAACATGGACCAGAATGATTTTTACTCATATGTACAAGTTCTTAGTCAGAAAGTCTGTACCTGAACTGACCTTTTTCTTTTTAGATCCAATATTGCCCTAACTCTTAATGGTAGTTAACTTTGGATGGCAACTCCAGGGGGAGTTGATAAATACTTGCCAGGAATGAAAGAACTTTGAATCCCAGCTAGAAATGGGAACTCCCCTTTCCCAGGTGGCCTATCATTGATTATAAATTTTGTGTGTACTGCGGGAAATTGCTGTTTGTGTATCTCCATGTTCTTGCTTTAGGCAAGAAGTGATAAGCAGTAAGAGAAAACCTTTGTAAAAGAGTGAGCTTGTGGCAAGACCGAAAGCCAGAATCCAGACACATGGCGACTGCAGGAAAGGTATGGAAAACTTCTTATGGCTCAGTCTATCTGAACATCTGTTTGTCTCAAAAGACAATGGAGTGCACCTCTGGGGGTGAAGTCAAATCTGCTGTGTTAGCAGCACCAAAGAGACCTCCCCAGAGCATAAGCCTGGGCAGTGTGTTTGGAGCTCCTGGGCTGTCCAGACAACAAGGCCCCCTCTTGGCCTCACTGATGAGGTCTAAAGGAAAGCAGAGCAATATGTTTGGCACCAGTTTAGCTGCAAGAGTAGCCAGAAGGATGTGTATAAGACGTCATCCAACCATCTTAGGGACTCCACTCCGTATTTCTGTAGGGTTTATGCCTTAGCCTTTTCTTCTCCTGAAGGTATCCCACAAGGCAATGGATGTTTAGGATCAGAGTTTTCCTTCTTCTAGATCAGTGTTTCCCAACCTTGTACCTCCAGCTGTTTTTGGACTACAATTCCCATCATCCCTTGCCACTGGTCTTGCTAGTCAGGGATGATGGGAGTTGTAGTTCAAAAACAGCTGGAGGCACAAGGTTGGGAAACACTGTTCTAGATAGGCTACCTTCCCAGGTTGACGAGCCCTATCTGCCCCCATCTGTATACTACATGCTAATGTTTGCATTTGCACAGATACAACATTGCTTTGAAGAGGAAAGAACTAAGCTTTGCTACATTCCCATTGCCAGAGGAGAGAAACCTTCTCTGAATTTTATTTGTGCAAATTGCAAAGCTGCAAAGACCAAGATGTAAAAAATTATTTCCTACTTATACATTCAAAACAAGAGTCTGCTTGATATAAGTGAATTAGATAAACAGCAGGACACTCGATTTTCCCAATAATACTAAAACCAATAATACCAAACAATACTGACATTGCATTAATGTGTAGGCATTAAATAATAAACCAAGAGGTTCTGGGTTTGAAGGTTACTTCAACTATTAGATTGCATTACACAAGTTATTGTTGTTGTTGAAATAATTCATTACATACATATTACATAAATTATTTTTAAAAACCTTACAAACTTATATTGATAATAAACCTGCCATTTTTTATAACAATGCATGTTATCATTAGTGTTCCCAAAAGTGTATATGGTTTGACATAGTCATGCAGACTGTCAGTTTCGAATAATTATATTGACCCGAAGTTGATATTTCATTTACTAACATCAGGAAATTGGCACTAGCTGCTTGAAAGAAGCCCTCGTGGAGGTCTTTTCTACCTTTAACTGAAGATGCAGAAAACTGAACCTGGAAGCTTTTGTATTAAAAGCTTGTCTTCTGTCACTGAAATACAAGCCCTGTCCAATAATGATCATAATATTATTTATTCTATTGCTACTGTTTTCTGAACCCCATTAACTGTTACAGCATCAAATGGCATCCTTATTGGTGTGGGTTGAGCATCACTAAAGTGCTTGTAGGCAGTAGACTTTGGGAACATGGGTGTGCTGGTCTAGTGACACTTGCAAGTCATGTGATAGGGATGGGCAACCTTTGGCTACTGAGAGCCACATTCCCTCAGGTGTAATTTGTCAGGGGTCACATACTAGCAGTGGGCAGGACCGGAGCCAAAAGTGGTCAGAACCAGCTTTTCCCCATCTCTCTTTTGGCTATTCTCCTCCTCCCTCTCCCTCTCTTCTCCTTCTTTGCGCTGTTGAAAGAGGGAGAGATTATTCTTGCCAGAGGTCTGAACTGATAGTTTACAGAGCAATTTTGAAATAAGGCCTTGGGGCCAAGGTTGCACACTCCTGCTGTAGGGTGAAAGTGGCAATCTCCATGCTGACTACAGCAACTCTAAGGTTGCAATCTTAACAGAATCATTATAAGGTACACTGTGAAATTCATCTCTGACCTGTTTTGATTGACCCCATTTCCACAGGTGATCAAATGCAAATGCATAACGTCTTGAGTTTCCTGTGACATTATTGTTCCTTACTTTCTCCTTTTTGTTTAGCTGGCCTTACGCTCTGTATATCACTCCAATTCCATTTCTTATTTCCCCTCTTCCTGTAGTTGCCAGCAGCAGTGGAATACAGATGTTTAGTTTGGATTAGCTGATCCAAACAGAGCCAGAGATTGGAGGCGGTAGGATGGAATGCAATTGTTATACTGCAGGGGTTGGGTGCATAGGGGACAGAGGTGGAGACCGAGGAAATCACTCTCCTTGTTTTCTGATGTGTTTGTTTTGTTATCATATTTTAAAACAGCACACAGAATGTAGGTGGGAGGGAAGTTGGCCAGACTGTGTCTCTCCCCCAATCTCACATTTGCACTCAGGAAAAAAGTGAATGTACCATTACTTTTAAAAGGAACAAAAAACTGTCACACAGATGCTTAAAAGAAGTGTAAAATGGCAGCAAAACCTGCTGTTTTGGCAATAATAGCACAGGATGAGGACAACTGATCTCTGCTGGGGCTTAGATTTTAAGTCCTCAGTGGCTTGGGACCTAATATCTGAGGGAAAGCCTCCTCCCATATTGTCCTGCCTTTGAAATTCATCTTTGATCTTGTTTTCATTAACTCCATTTCCACAGGTGATTAAATGCAAAGCTGCAATCATCTGGGAAGTTGGCCAAATGCCTTCTGTGGAGGAGGTGGAGGTTGCACCACCAAGAAGTCATGAAATTAGAGTGAAGGTAAAACATATTATTCCAAAAGGGAATGTGCTTTCATTCATTGTGAATTATGATTGTAGTGGCTGAGGATCTTGTGCCTAAACTCTGAAAACTTGGATAGGGGAGTCTTGAGTGGTGGGGCAACGGTTCTGGAAGACTTGTACTTAAAACTCAAAGGTGGCTCTTTCCCTGCCAGGAGAAGAAAAATTCCACAAAAGTCTCAGCCACATTTGTGCAGAGTTTCAACTACAGTTTGTTGGGGTTGTAGTTGAAACGTACACAGCAATAAGATGAAAGGAAATCCAAAACTTCTGGGCAAGTTAAAAAAATAACAAAAGTGAAAGGTTTTCTCTATTATCTTTCGTACAAAGATTATATGTATTTCTGGCTAGTCCTTTGGGTCAGATCTGAACTGGATCAAGTGGGTAATATTCTTGCTGAAACTCTTGTAAGCAACTTTCCTTGTGAGCTGGTCCTCTCTGTGAATACCTGCAGTTGTGTGAATGTGGTATCTGCACGATCATCTGTTCACGCGGAGACCCATTTTTTTGACAGAGACAAAAAAATTCAGTGCCAGTTCTTGACGAAAATGTGTGCTAGGTTGAAGCAGAGTAAGTACTGAAATAATATATATTCCATTTCCCCTACAGATAGTGGCCACTGGGATCTGTAGGACGGATTATCATGTAGTGAAAGGCATTTTTGCTAACATAGACTACCCAGTTATTGCGGGTCACGAAGGAGCTGGAATTGTTGAAAGTATTGGACCAGGAGTCACTTGTGTAAAGCCAGGTAAGGATGAGGCAGATCAGAAACTCAGAAGTGCTTGTGCATGGTCCCCACTGGGATTTGCAAGCATGACATAAATAGCTTCACTACAAATTATCTTCTAATGGGGAAACTTTGGGCCCCCAGATGTTGCTGAACCACAACATTCATCATCCCCAGCAATCAAGGCCAATAGCCAGGGATGGTGGGAGTTGTTCACATTATATACTACAAATAATCTCTTTCTCCAAGTGCCCATCAGAAATGTAAGGTATGCATGAAAATAGTGTTACTAATGTTGGTCAAATGCCATCCCCTATTCCTGCTGAGTGATAGCATGATTCCAGGAGGTTCCAGGCCCTCAGCCAGGATCTGTGTTCCTTTGGAGAATTGAGACATGGCAGAGATTGTTGTAGTTTTAAGAAATATGGTTTATTCACCTATTTACATCTTCAGTGCATGGAGGGAGTCCAAATCTTACAGCATTGTCATCGCACAGAAGTGTAGCCCTGGAGTCAAAGGCTTATCTTTCAGCCAGCCTTCAGCCAGTCTGCCCAAGATGGATCCCAGACTTTGTTCACCCACTTCTTCCCTGCACACCTTGCTAAAAACTATCTTTTCCTGTCACTTCACACCAAGTTATCCTGGCAACCTTCTGCCTGCCCAGGTTCCTCCTAGATGGGGCTTCAATGCCTTTTGTTATGTTAATGCCTCTATCCCAGGAGAGATCCTGGCTAGGAAAGGAATCTTAGCCTGATTTTTCCACTGGTCTGCAATCTTTCCTTCAATACTCCAAATAATCAAAATCCTACCATATATTAATTTCTAGGGTTTAGAGGAGCACCCCCCCCCAAAAAAAATAACAATATGGTTCCCTATTGCCACACCTCTTGCAATATTCCTTATTAATATCACTGTGTTTCTCACAAAATCAAGCAAGTACACTCTGGCAGAAATGGTTCAGTTTCCTTTGAGTGACAACCATAGCTTCATAATACACAAAGTAGCCCTGTATATGCTGACTACAAAATAATCAGGAAAAAAGAGTATAAATCAGTATAAATTGTTGTGGTGATTTGGAGATTTGAAATCAAGCTGGATTTGAGTTTGTTAGTGTCTCTGGTAACTTCTCTCTCTTACATCATGGATGTTGGCTTACATTATGGAAGTATGTTCTGCATTTCATTAATATTATTGCTACAAGTTTTTCATGGCCTTTGAATAGAACAATAAGCCTATGAACTTGAACTTAAACTTAAATTGTTCTTGTCCTTGTTGTTTTCCCACAAGGTGACAAAGTCATTCCTCTTTGTCTTACCCAGTGTGGAGAATGCAGCTGCTGTTTAAGTCCTAAAACTAACTGTTGCCTCAAGAACCAGTAAGTTTATCTGACGTCTTCTATTAAATATTTGTGTTTCTTAGTAATATTGAAAATTAGCATTTAGTCCAATTTATTATGCAAACCAGTCTGAATCTCCTCAACAGCCTCTATGAACCTATTCAAAATCTGATGCCAGATAAGACCAGCAGGTTCACCTGCAGAGGGAAACAGATCCACCACTTCCTACAAATGAGCACCTTCTCCGAATACACGGTTGTGCCTGAGGCTTCCATCACAAGAATCCACAATGATGCTCCACTGGATAAAGTCTGCCTCTTTGGTTGTGCATTTTCCACTGGCTATGGAACCGCCATCAATTATGCCCAGGTGAAAATCAATTCACATTGATTCCCTTGTGCTTCTCAAATAAGTGAAACAAGTGTGTGCTTACTCCCTGCTGGAGAATAGTGGCACCTTCAGGGATCACTTTTCCTGTAACAATTCCAAAATGCAAAAATAGCTGACACTACTTGAGCTTCCCTGCTCTCAATGGGTCCAGCCTCATAATAGTAGCTCTAAAAAGCAGCAGCAAGGGGCTGATCGTTGGGTAAGTCAGTGTGTTTCGACCTCATAGGCCACCAATAGGGAACATGTCACATCCAGGCACTGTTAGACTACATTCTGAATGGCCATGTCATCTGGGGTGATGGGTGTTGCAGTGCAACACAGGTCCTCTTTCCCTATCCAAGGCTGTTCCTTATCCCAGCCTCCCAACTGCATTCTTTTGTTTCTCTTGTTCATCCCTTATTCTCTTCAATGATTCCTGCCCAGTTGGTTATTAATTATATTAATTATATTTATATCCCTTCTTTCCTCCCAGGACCTCAAGATGGTATACATGCCCCCCCCCCCCACATTTAGCCTCACAATATTCCCATGTTGGACTAATACAGTGATTAGCCCAAGGTGACCCAGTGAGTTTCATGGCTAAGTGGGGATCTGAACTGTGATCTTCTAGGTCCTAGTTAAACACCACAACCACTACACCACAGTGTCTCTCAGTTCTGTCTCTCTATGCCTCTTATCTTCCGGTCAGCCAGTCTTCCTTCCTCCCAGGTACCCAATCCTGCTACATTACTTGTGTCCTGGGAAATCCCTAATGTAGTTTATATCAATTTGCAGGTTGAGCCTGGTTCTACCTGTGCCATATTTGGCTTGGGAGGTGTCGGACTGTCTGTTGTCATAGGCTGCAAAGTTGCTCAAGCATCCAGGATTATTGGGATTGATATCAACAAAGATAAATTTACTAAGGCCAAAGAGTTAGGAGCCACAGAATGCATCGCTCCTCAAGATTTCAAGAAGCCCCTGAATGAGCTTCTGGTAGAGATGACAGGTCTTGGCGTGGACTACGCATTTGAAGTGACAGGAGATATTGACACTGTGGTATGTTTTCTGTTTTGGTGCTAATCAATTGGGCTCACATCCCCATTTTTTGGCTCTCCCGTTCAGCCCAGGGCTCACATCCATGATCTCTCCTTATATAAGCAGTGTACCTGGTTGGAACTATGTAAAAGTTTTAGGTGGGAAATTCAGAGGACAGAGGGAGGCTTCATGGGTGGAGGAAATATGCTTCTGAATTCTACTTGCTGGAAAATGCAGGAGGAAAGAGGACTGCTATACTCTGGGCCTTTTTGTGGGCTGCCCAAAGGCATCCGGTTGGCCACTGTGAGAATAGTATGCTAGACTAGATGGGACCCTGGCTTTTATGTTCCTTTATCTTTTCCTATCCTGAGCTTGTTTTTCTTTGTGTCTCAAACAGGTCACTGCCCTTAAATCCTGCCATTTGGGCCATGGCACCTGTGTGCTGGTTGGAGAACCTCCTGCAGGGGCACAGTTCTCAGTCGAACCTATTCTGCTCCTCACAGGAAGGAAATTAACAGGATGTTTGGTTGGAGGTGCGGATTGGTGATATATGGCAGCTCCTGCACTGTATCATAGAACGGGAATTCATGCTGAAGGTCACTGAGTGTAGATCCTGCCAGTGGCGTAGCGTGGGTTGTCAGCACCCAGGGCAAGGCAAGTAATTTGCGCCCCCTAACCCGTGGATTTGCACCCCCTAACCCCCAGATGTTACGCCCAGTGAGGCCGGTCCCCCCTGCACCCCCCACGCTACGCCACTGGATCCTGCTCTGTGCAGGATCTGCAGTGCAGGATTCAGCCACAGCATCCCTAACAGATGGCCCTTCAGCCTCTACTTAAATACTTCCAGCCCAGGGAAACCCATTATCTACTGAGTCAGTCCTACGTCCTTGTTGAACAGTTCTTGTGATTAGGAAGTTTCTCCTGATGTTTATCTGAAATCTGCTTCCCTACAATTTCCCCCATTGATCCTAGTTCTGCCCAATGGAGTAACAGATAATTGTAGATTTGGAAGGGACCCCAAGGGTCCAACACCCTGTATTGCAGGAAACTCAGCTATAACATCCATCCAACCTCTGCTTAAAAACCTCCAATGAAAGTTGCCATCCTTATTGGTGGGCAGCAAAATAATGTAAGTGAAATCTAGAGGATTCAAAATGGGTGCCTAGACCCATTTATATGGTGACTTGCCAATGCAATGTCTGGAGACAGCCATCTATTGAAATCTGTGCAAGTGAGGAACCCAAATATGAGGTTGATGGACAGTGTGGGAAAGTTTCAGTGGACATAATAGGTAAGTACACTAAATTTGGGGGCAGTCTTTATTTATTTTAAAGGCATTTGCTATCCTGCCTTTCCATCCCATTGGCTTTTGATTCTACTAATCTTGCATTGTTAACATAAAAAGGAGCTATCTTCATCTTCTAAAAAAAATTTTTTAATAAAGTTCACACATCCTAACATTTTATATTCTTTGAAAATAATCATAATCAAGCTTGCTGACTAATCCAATGTTCTTTTATTTCTCCTGCCTCAGGTTGGAAGTTAAAAGATGCTGTCCCTAAACTAGTTTCTGATTACATGAACAAGAAATTTAATATGGATGCATTAATTACTCAAACATTGCCTTTTGATAAAATTACCGAAGGCTTTGAGCTTTTACTTGCAGGAAAAAGGTATGAGTTCTAATTTTTATTTTATTTTTACATTCTTACACTTCCTTTCTTCCAAGGAAAGGGTGGCAACACTTGGCTGACCTCCTGATAGCTATGGGCTGAGGCTGAAGGTCGAGGAGACTGGGAGGGCAGTGTGGTGAAAACACCCCAGCAGAGCCAATCCAGTGATCCTACTAGTGCATTTGCATCATGCCAACTTCCCAGCCATCTCATTCCTCTCCCTCTCCTTAAAACATAAGAAGCTGCCTTATACTGAGGCAGAGCAGTAGTCTTTCTAGCTCAGTACAGTGGTACCTCGGGTTAAGAACTTAATTCGTTCCGGAGGTCCATTCTTAACCTGAAACTGTTCTTAACCTGAAGCAGCACTTTAGCTAATGGGGCCTCCTGCTGCTGCCACACCGCTGGAGCATGATTTCTGTTCTCATCCTGAAGCAAAGTTCTTAACCCGAGGTAGTATTTCTGGGTTAGCGGAGTCTGTAACCTGAAGCATCTGTAACCTGAAGCGTATGTAACACGAGGTACCACTGTACTGTCTAGAGCAGGGTTTCCCAAACTTGTGTCTCTGGCTGTTTCTGGACTACATTTCCCATCATCCTTGACCACTGGTCCTGTAAGCTAGGGATGATGGGAGTTGTAGTCCCAAAACAGCTGGAGACACAAGTTTAGGAAACCCTGGTCTAGACTGATTGGGAGAAGCCCTCCAAGATTTCAAAATAGGGACCCTCCCGCCCCTACCTAGGGATAAAACCTGGAACTTTCTGCATGCAAAGTAGATGTTCTGCCACTAAGCTGAAACTGCTTCAGTAAGCGGCTGCGACTCAACTGTTAAGAGGCCCATGGACTGTTGCCCCACCACCACCATGCTGTCTGCTACTGCCTCCAATGATATTGTTGTGGTTTATTTTTATCCTCACAACAGCCCTGTGCAGTAGGTTAAGTTGGGAAATAGTGACTGGTCCAAAGGCACCCTGTGAGTGCTTTGGAAATGTCAGAATTGGACTTTTATCAAACCAATCTAAAATACTCCAGATGGCAGCATACAGAATCGCAACACATATCTTAAGAACTATAAGCAGAGCCGGCCCTATTGTTAGGCAGAGGACTTGAATTTTGGTGCAATGTGAAATGCCGTGTCCCCTAGGCTAACCTGTTTTCCTCAGGCACAATGGTATTCCTCAATCAAAATAGTATTCAGTGACCAGTCTGGTCAGCTTCTGGTCAAATTGGAGGGAGGGGATGCAATCTTGTACTTTGACTGAGGCCACAAAATCTATTGGACCAGCTTTAGATTCTCCAAGCAGAGTCATGGTTATTGCTATGATCTCTTTTGATGTCTACTAAATGTTGCTAGGGTGCTTTCTTGTACTTATATTAATGTTTCGCCTTTTCTCTTTCAGTATTCGCTGCATTTTGTTGTTTTAAACTTCCAGAAGCAACTAGTAAAAGGGGCCTCAGCTGGATAAGTACTTTTGCATCCCTCTCCAAATTCAACAGAAATGGTTGAGCGTTAAATCAGCAATGATGCAGTGGGCTAAAGATTTAGGACATAATATATAAATGAATATATTGGAAAAGCTGTGGAAAGTTGACATGAAATTTACTGCTTGATATGCTTTAAAAGAGAATTATATGAAAATGATGTATAGATGGTATCTAACACCTAACAAATTGTCTAAAATGTATAAGAAGGTTCCTCAAGTAGATGGATCTTTTTTATAGGGTGAACTTGTAAGAAAGTGAGGATATTTTGGGAAATGATATATGGCGAGATAAAAAAGATGTTTAAAGTGATCATACAAAAAAAACCTGATGCTTTTCTCTTAGGGATTATAGGGACAGAAGTTACAAAAAGATGATTAAGCTGTTTATGTATGTAACGACAGCAGCTAGGATTCGTTGTGCACAAAAATGGAAGGAAGAAGAGGTTCACACCAAAGAAGAATGGATAAGCGATGGACTATGCAGAATCAGCAAAGCAAGCAGCTAAAGAAAAGAGAATTATTGTTTTGTGAAAGAACTGAAGCTTTTTTCCAGACTATTTAAAGAAATATTATACTATGACTAATTTGCGAGCAGGATTTGAACTACAAACAATAGAAGGAATTAGAGATTATTGTATTATTGTTATAGTCTAAGAGCAAGGAGTTAAGGGGTGAAATAAAAAACACCATGGAAAATGGGATGAGAAGTCGATAATAATTATTTCTTTTGTTTTATGTATTGGAATGCATATGTAATTTTTTTGAAAATTTAATAAAATACAACTGGGGGAAAAGTCATACAACAGAAAATACATTACTGTCTATCAAGGTGATTATTTTATCTGTGTAGCTGTGTAGTTCCTAAATAAAAGCCTGATTCCTGATTTTATTTTTATTTTTTTAAGTCTCCAAGCATAAAAAAGGCTGTTGCTATGATCTCTCCTGATGTCTATTGAATGTTGCTAGGGTGCTTTCTTATATTTACATTAATGTTTTCCCATTTCGTTCTCAGTATTCACCGTGCTGTTTTAAATTTCCAGAAGCATCTAGTATCTAGCATCAGCTGAATACAGCTTGCCATCCTGCAAATCATTTGCATCCATTCCAAAATTCAACTGAGCATTTATTGAAATGGTTGAGGGTGTACAACCAACAAGAGTTGAGAAGCAAATGCAGGGAAAACATTTAACCCTTATATACATTATTGTAACTTGCAAATACAAGGTGCAGCTGCTTCTAAGACGTTTCTAAGACCATCACCAATCCAAACACACCATACTTTTAAAACATGATCACACCACTAACATTCATGACTTTCCACTCACAACACTAGAATTCCAAGACGCCTTAACAAACTACAGCTCCCTAGATTTCTTGAAAGAAACAATATGCTTTACATATGCTTTTGATATACAGTGTGCATGTGACCTTGACCCCCTGTTGTTCTTACAATGTGACTCTTCAGCAAGACATCTCCTTGGCACAAATTCACTCACCCTCTTTGGTCAGGCGGCATTGCGGGGTGATGCTTATTCCCCACCCCTGCCATGACCCAACAGGGAACATCTGCTCTGGAGATTTTCCTGGCCGCTGTGACCTCAAAAAGGGTTCTCGCGCCAGCCAGGAAGTCAGATTTGTAGCCTGCCCACAAATTGGCCAATCACGGGCAGGGTGCAAGGCTGGCTCCTCCCGAGGGGTGGGCCCAACTTGTAATAATAAAATTTAAGGTCTTATATATATATAATAAATGTTCATAAATGTACCAACCAAGCATGTACATAGATCACACAGGAAGACCGACCTGAAACCATTTTGACTCCCAAGCTGACCAAATGTTTTCTCTGCAAGGAGGGAGGGGATCAGGGAGCCTTCCCATTGTCTCAGGAATTGAGTAATCACCATTTCAAAGGGCGACAGACTACCAGGAAAGGCAATGAGATAACCTGGCAGACAGGAAAAACAACAACATTCAAATTTCTGTTGTGGACCACCTTTTCTGTGATGTAGGTATGATGTTTGTGGGGGATGGTCGTGGGTTACACCCCTTCTGTGATGTATGTATGATATATGGAGGGGTGGTCTTGAGCTCCAGGGCAGAAAATTTAAAATGTCTATATAAGGGCAGGCACACCTTTGTTCTGGATCCTCCTCCTTTCCTACATGTGAGGGGAGCACCCTGTAGCAACAGATCAATAAAGATCAGGCTTACTAGCTGCTTTGCTTCTCAGTATTCTCTGGTTGGCCTCTGTTATTTTCTCCTACAAATAGGGAACCCACGTAAGGACTCTATACAGGCTCTTGGATACCCCATAAGGGGAAAAGGGCAGATTTTGTTTACAACAGACTGAGCCAGCAGGTTTTCTCTGGTCCACCCTCCGGGTATAAATTACCACCAGCCTCCACGACCCCACACAGTTTCTGTTCAGATCTACCCACCTCCCTATCTGTTATGCTTTGCGTGCTGTGCTTGACCTTGCAATGGACTTTGCTGGTTGCCATATTCAAGGCTGGGCGGGAATTCGTCCATTGGTCTAACTGGCCTTCTCTTATGGTTTTGCCTAGCTCATAGCAATTGTCACAACTTTGGCAGCTTAGACCTCTGCTTGCCTCTCCAGAGCTCAGGGTATCCTGTTAAAGGGATTTGGAAGGAGTTGATTCTGTCCAGATGCCCAGGCAGGGGCAGGGGCTATATCTACACTAGAAATTTTAGCTGGAGACCAGACAGAAAAGGGGAAAACTACGCAAGTGGGAGGAAGCATTGCAAATGAGGTGCAAGAACTGCATTCACTACAGGCATCCCCTCCACTTAAATGTGATTCACTCTGTATACACACAGCCATGGGAAATAGATAGGGGGGAGGGAGGGAGAAGGAGAGAGAGAGAGAGAGAGAGAGAGAGAGAGAGAGAGAGAGATTCGTGATGGCATGAGAGAGTTGGCATGAGAACAAAACTAACAGATATTCTTCAAAAACTTGTAATGGAATTTCTCTCACCCAGTTTTGACCCTAAGGGTTTTTAGCATCTGAGTAAACACACTGTGTGTGATTATGCTCTATTTTATATAAATAATTTGAGAAAGCGAACACGGACCAGAATGATTTTTACTAGTATGTACAAGTTCTTAGTCAAACAATCTGTAACTGAGCTGACCTTTTTCTTTTTGGATCCAATATTGTGCTAGCTCTTAATAGTTAACTTTAGATGGCAGCTCTAGGGGGATTTGATTTAAGCTAAATATCTGCCAAGAAGGAAAGAACTTTGAATGCTAGCTGGAAATGGCCCCTCCCCTTTCCCAGATGGCCTATCATATATCTATGACACATTGTGTGTGTGTGTGTGTGTGTGTGTTGGAAATAGTACTCTGTGTATATGTTCTTGCATTAGGCAAGGAGTGATAAGCAAGAAGAGAAGTCCTTTGTAAAGGAGTAAACTTGTGGGAAGACTGAAAGTCACGATCCAGACACATGGCAACTGCAGGAAAGGTAAGGAAGACTGTTTTTATGGCTCAGTCTATCTAAATCTATCTAAACACAACATGCTAATGTTTGCATTTGCACAGATGCTACATTGCTTTGAAGAGGAAAGAGCTAAGTGTTGCTACATCCCCATTGCCAAAGCAGAGACACCTCCTCTGATTTTTATTTTTGCGCATTCACTTCGCAGCTGCAAAGCCAAGCTGGAAAAACTTATCTCCTACTTGTAGATTCCAAACATGAGCCTGCTTGATATACGCAGAGGAGACAAAGAGCAGGATGTTATATTTTCCCGACAATGCTAAAAAGCTGGCATTGTATTGTGTAAGCGTTAAATAATAAAGGAAGAAGTTCTGGATTTAAAGGTTGCCTCAACCACAACTGGCAGGCTGCTTTACCCAAGTTACTATTTCTAAATAATCTATTCCATATATAGAGATAAAATATTTTTACATACCTTACCAACTTATTTTGATAATAAACCTGTCGTTTGTATAATGATGCATGTATATAATTACAGTGTTCCCAGCAGCATATGTTGTTTGACATTGTCTTGTATCTAATTGCATCAGTGCATAAGAAGACTCCGTTTTTCAATTATGCAAATATTCTTGGCCTTTTGCCTCAGAAAGCAAAACTCTCTAGTTTGATTTACAAGTCAGTATTTTTATCTCTCATCTGCGGTGGAAATTAAACTCTGTAAAGTGTGATGCAAAAGCTTAGAGTTGTACTATGCCATAGGTCATAGTCTGACTCAGGTGCCTTGTTAAAAGAATTTCAAGTAGGAGAGTAGGAAGGAGCAGAGTCAGCCAGATTTGATACCTGCCAGCAGTATCATAACAAGAGAGATTGCCATACAACTCAGTACAGTGGTACCTCGGGTTAAGAACTTAATTCGTTCTGGAGGTCCGTTCTTAACCTGAAACTGTTCTTAACCTGAGGTACCACTTTAGCTAATGGGGCCTCCCGCTGCTTCTGCTGCGCCGCCGGAGCACGATTTCTGTTCTCATCCTGAAGCAAAGTTCTTAACCCGAGGTACTATTTCTGGGTTAGCAGAGTCTGTAAACTGAAGCATCTGTAATCTGAGATACCACTGTATAAGGGAGCTCCTTAAATATCTCCATTATGAGCTTTGTGACATTCCTGATTCTAAACGGATGAAGTGTTTTATGCACGTTCATGTGTCTTAGAGAAACACAATGTTCTTCATATTAAAGGGAGAAATAAGACATGAACCTTTGGACAGCTTTGCATGTTACAACAAGTATGTCAACATGAAGTACAGGTGTTGCATCCCCCTCATGGCCCTTCTAGTGCAATGTAAGGGGGAAACAATTTGCAGGAGTGAGATATGACAACTGGTTTTGTATTTGGAGCCGATGTCTCTCACCCTTGCAAACTTTAAGACATTATACCAGAAACACATTTACCTTTACTGATCCCTCTCTCTCTCTCTCTCTCTCTCTCTCTCTCTCTCTCTCTCTCTCTCTGTGTGTGTGTACACTGTATATCATCTATATCTATATCTATATCTATAGCTAGAAATTCAGTTCTCCACATTTATGTAGCAATTTGTGATTTAAAAAAAATCCTCATGACAATTTGTCAGTGTTTCAGTGCAATTTTTTCCTAATAAACACATCTATGTATGCAGATTTGACTAATCTTTTTGCAAACAATTTGCCCAAACATAGTGAACTATTTTTTACACACACACACAAACACACACATCTATGAATGACTTTTTATGAACATTCCCTCCTAATAGTTGCATTTTTGTACACCTTTTTTCAATTGGAAAACAGCACTGCAAAATGAAAAAAAAAGCACAAAATTCAAACAGCTGTGTTTTGGTTAAATGAGTCCTAATTAGGAAACGGGATCAAATTCCTTCCCCATCCCTGGATGTTGCAGGGAACAGTTTCTCCAACCCATGCTTCTCGCCTACACACCTGTTTTGAAGGTGCCAGGAATGTTTTGTACAGAGGAGGGGTCAAGCAAGCCTCTACCTGCAACCTGTGAAGGGATACTACCTGGAAACAGGGCTACAAATCTCACCTGAGGTGTTGCAGGTTCAACATTGGGAATAATCCCCACGTTTCCCCATACACGGCAGAAACTATTCTTCATTAAATGGGGATTAAATGATGCAACTTATGTACTATTAAAATGCCTTATAAAATGCCTTATAAATGAAAGAACTGGGTGTGGACCTTTACTGTTCTGGTATATTAACTGCATACCACAATAACTATGTAACTGAATAGTGCAGGGAGAGATTCAGAAAAGGCTGCTGTTAGTGGTAAACAGCTCAGAAGAGCTGTATTTCGAGGAGAGACTTTTATAATAGCTTGTGGTGCAACAGTCATGCAAGAATCCACAGCTTATCATGAACTACACACAGTTTTATGCAGGGTGGATAAAAAGCAATGATTTTTTAAAAAATAGATTTTTAAATTTAAATCGGATTTTTAAAATAAAGATAGTTTATAAAGATAGTTTTCTATTTAAGTTACATTATAGTACAAAGGCTCTTCATCAGGAAATAAGGATTTGTTTAAAGTTTTTCATGTGTGTTAAAACTCAGTCTGACGGTTTTTTTAAAAAAAAATCGTTTAACCACATCAGTTAACAAACATGGATACATATGCTATAATGTTGTTGTTTTAGTTAAATAAATTGTTTAAATTGTTATTAAGGAAATAATTATTTTTCTCCTTCCAATAAGGTACAGCAGAAAAATTGTCCAAATATAAGCAGTTAACTTATTAAACCTCACAATAATTTTATAATTATCTGTCTATGTATTTCTAATAGTATAACCAAATCAGTAATTTCAGTAATCAGTAAAAACTACTCTGAAAATTTATTATTCCAAAAATGAAACCTTCATCTGGTTGTAAATACTAAGATTATACCAGCAAGTATGAGTCTTTATGTTAAAAAAAGAATGATTTAAATCAAGTCTTATTGACTAGTGATTTAAATCAATTTGATTTAAATTAAATCCACCCTGGTTTTATGTATGCGGGATTCTTGACAGTGTAGTCTCCTATAATACCCAAATTCCCATTTTTAGTGTTTCTTTAATATGAACGAAGCCTAAGGGCACGAAACAGAAGGCTCAAAACTGGTGAGGGGAACAGACACACAGCAAAGGGCTTCCGGGCATGGGCGTAGCCAAAGGAGGGTCAGGGGGCAGCTGCCCCCCCCTCAAGTAAATCAATAAAAATACTTAACTAACTGAGGTTCTGCCCCCTGTAACATGAAGCCTGTCAGGAGCTTGTTCTACACTCGAGTAGGACCCTGGCAGGCAGAGACACATGCCCGACTGGCATGTTCTCTCCCTCCTGGTTGAATGTTCGGGAGCTTCAAAAGCTTTCTTCAGCCCGAAAATCACAGCAACCGATGCCAACAGACATCAGCACACTTAGGGATCCTCAGTCTTTGCAGTTTGCATGACAGACCTCAGCATTTTGGCTAATCTACTTTATTTATATATAAATACACACGGAACACTGCAACATGGCTCCCTCTCTCTCTAGCATCAGACAGCAAAGAGAGAAAGAACAAAGGACAATAGTCCCACTTCACGGAACACAATAACACAAACATCCTGTCTCTATCACTTCCCACTCTGTGGAGTCAAAACATACCACGTCATGTGAAAAATAACAATTCCATGACTGCAATCACGGAGCAGGAATTCTAACAGAGCCTGCCATCCCCAACATAAATCCTGGCTATGCCCATGCTTCATGGTTGTTGTATCAAACTAATTCGTACCTATATCCCATTGTGGAAAACTTCGAGAACGAAGCACTTGTTGAGATTTCATCAGCAACAACAGAGTGAAGCATGAAATCAGAATCCAGTAGGGAAGTCGGAGAATTCTCTCCGAAACAGAAGCAGAATTTGCAACTGTTTGCAAGTTTGTGCCATATCCAGGCTGGAAATCAATCCAGTGAATATGATCCATTCCAATCCAATGAAAACGATCAGTATTCACTCCAGTGCCATTTTTCTACAAAAGAGGTACCTAAGCTCACCATGAACTTCTGCCTTGTTCGCTTAAGAAGAAGAAGAGTAGAAGAAGAGTTTGGATTTGATATCCCGCTTTATCACTACCCGAAGGAGTCTCAAAGCGGCTAACATTCTCCTTTCCCTTCCTCCCCCACAACAAACACTCTGTGAGGTGAGTGGGGCTGAGAGACTTCAAAGAAGTGTGACTAGCCCAAGGTCACCCAGCAGCTGCATGTGGAGGAGCGGAGACGCGAACCCGGTTCCCCAGATTACGAGTCCACCGCTCTTAACCACTACACCACAGTGGCAATGGCACCATGTTGTTGTTTTTGAAGCCCACAACAGATACATAAAGTATGGTAAATAGCCAACAGTGACTCAAATAATGTAGTATATGGCAAACTGCACCAAAACGGAAACAGTGACAAAGACAAGCAGTTCTCTTGTGCACATTTCTGGGTGTACAACCTAGTTCACAGCAAGGCTGCAGTCCCAAACATACTTACTAGGAAGTTAGTCCCATTGAACACAATGGGACTTACTTATGAGCAAACACATGTAAGATTGAGGCAACTAAAGTTTTGTGTAGAAATTGCAGAGGGTATTTGGCAGGGATCTCTGCTTTTTAATTTTCGATGGTTGTAACGCACCTGGGACCTGCTAGTGTAGTGCAGGTAATGAATAATAATAATAATTATTATTATTATTATTATTATTATTATTATTATCTGAGCATCTTCTATACTGTATCTATTTATTTTGAGTGGCTATTTTGAGGTGGAGGGCAGAGACTGGATTGTATGAAGACCAAATAGCTATATTCAAGTGGATGGGTTGAAGAGTGGTAACTAAGAACATAAGACAAGCCTGCTGGATTATGCCAGTGGCCCTGCTCTCTCGCTGGAATAGATGGACCAATGGTTTAGCATAGTCCAGGCAACCGCTGTACGTACCCCAAGCTGTTAGGGTGAGCCAGGTTGCAAACTGAGCAAATACATAATGTCTTGTTGGAAGAGGGAGAGATTATTCTTGCCAGCAGTCCGAACTGATAATATGCAGAGCAATTTTGAAATAAGGCCTTGGGGCCAAGGTTGCGCACACCTGCTGTAGGGTGAAAGTGGCAATCTCCATGCTGACTACAGCAACTCTAAGGTTGCAATCTTCACTGAATCATTATAAGGTACACTGTGAAATTCATCTCTGACCTGTTTTGATTGGCTCCATTTCCACAGGTGATCAAATGCAAATGCATAACGTCTTGAGTTTCCTGTGACATTATTGTTCCTTACTTTCTCCTTTTTGTTTAGCTGGCCTTATGCTCTACATATCACTACAATTCCATTTCTTATTTCCCCTTTTTCTGTAGTTTGCAGCAGTAGTGGAATACAGATGTTTAGTTTGGATTAGCTGATCCAAACAGAGCCAGAGATTGGAGGTGGTAGGATGGAATGCAATTGTTATACTGCAGGGGTTGGGTGCATAGGGGTCAGAGGTGGAGACCGAGGAAATCACTCTCCTTGTTTTCTGATGTGTTTGTTTTGTTATCAATTTTTAAAACAGCACACAGAATGTAGGTGGCGGGGGGGGGGGAGTTGGCCAGACTGTGTCTCTCCCCCAATCTCACATTTGCACTCAGGAAAAAAGTGAATGTACCATTACTTTTAAAAGGAACAAAAAACTGTCACACAGATGCTTAAAAGAAGTGTAAAATGGCAGCAAAACCTGCTGTTTTGGCAATAATAGCACAGGATGAGGACAACTGATCTCTGCTGGGGCTTAGATTTTAAGTCCTCAGTGGCTTGGGACCTAATATCTGAGGGAAAGCCTCCTCCCATATTGTCCTGCCTTTGAAATTCATCTTTGATCTTGTTTTCATTAACTCCATTTCCACAGGTGATTAAATGCAAAGCCGCAATCATCTGGGAAGTTGGCCAAATGCCTTCTGTGGAGGAGGTGGAGGTTGCACCACCAAGAAGTCATGAAATTCGAGTGAAGGTAAAATATATTATTCCAAAAGGGAAGGTGCTTTCATTCATTGTGAATTATGATTGTAGTGGCTGAGGATCTTGTGCCTAAACTCTGAAAACTTGGATAGGGGAGTCTTGAGTGGTGGAGGAATGGTTCTGGAAGACTTATACTTAAAACTCAGAAGTTATTCTTTCCTCACCAGTGTCTATTGACAAGGCAGCTCTTGGCAGAACTGAATGGACTCCATGCAAAAGAAGAAAGATCCTGCAAAATTCTCAATCAGATTTGTGCAGAATTTCAGCAATAGTTTTGGTGTGATTGCACTTGAAACTTACACAGCAATAAGAAGCAATGCATATCCAAAAGCTCTGAGCAAGTTCAAACAAGATTAACAGTGAAAGATTCTCCCTGTTATCTTTCATACAAAGATTATCCAGTGATATGACTCCAGCCCCTGAATCATGCCACAGCTGCAGCCTGAAATAAGTCAACCCAGGCACAATTTTACCATATTGTAATTCCATCTGATGATTTACCTGGTATGCTTTGACCATACCGGGACCTGCTTAGCTTCTTCAAAGCGGTAGCCTCATGTGCCTTTAGATCATATCCTCCAAATATGTATTTCTGGCTAGTCCTTTGCATCACAGTTAGTAAAATCTGAACGAGATCAAGTGGGTAACATTCTTGCTGAAACTTCCCATGTGAGCTGGTCCTCTCTGTGAATACCTGATTCTTTGAGGGCTCTGTTTCCAAACTATTTCTCCATCAGGGGATGCAGTTGTATTAACAGGGTATCTGCATGATCTCCTGTTCACCTGGAGACCCATGTTTATGACAGAGACAAAAAAATTCAGTGCCAGTTCCTGATGAATATGTTTGCTAGGTGGAAGCAGTGAAAGTACTGGAATCGTATTTTGCGTTCCCCCTGCAGATAGTGGCCACTGGGATCTGTAGGACAGATGATCATGTACTGGAAGGCATTTTCCCAAACATAGACTACCCAGTTATTGTGGGTCACGAAGGAGCTGGAATTGTTGAAAGTATTGGACCAGGAGTCACTTCTGTAAAGCCAGGTAAGGATGGGGCAGATCAGAAACTCAGAAGTGCCTGTGTATTGGACACCATTAGGATTTGCAAGCATGGTGTAAATAGCTTGACTACACATCAACCCCAGCAATCAAGGCCCAATAGCCAGGGATGGTGAGAGTTGTAGGATCACATTATGTACTAGAAATAATCTCTTTCTTCAAGTACCCATCAGAATCATAAGAAACCCCATACCCCAAGGATCCTTGTCCCAAATCAATGACCTTTGGGCATTGCCACCAAACCCGATAGTATGTTTCTCTGTTGAAATACCTCTTCCAATAGCTTCATAACAGACAAAGTAGCAATCTAAGCACTGGCTAAAAAATAATTAGGAAAAAAGAGCTAGATAAAATCACTATAAAATATTGTGGTGATTTGGAGGTTCAATCTGAAATCAAGCTTCCCCCCCCCCCTTTTCTGTTTTCCTTTTGGTGTCCTCTACTGTGGGTTGGTGAAGGACCCTATGTGAGAGGCAGGCAAGGAAAGAGCTCCCAGGGTGGGAGGCGGGGGTGGGATAAAGGGAAGCTCCCAGGTGAGAGATGCGAGGGTCTGCTCCTTTTTGTGTGAGATAAGGGTTAAGAGCTACCTTTGAGAGATGACTTTGCATTTTCTTTTCTTTCTTTTGTTCTTGTTTTCATTTATTGTATTGTATTATGAAAAAGCTTCAATTTTTTAAAAAAAAAATGCTGGTGGAGGGGATAAGAGATTACATGCGCTAAGGATCCTTGCCCACCATCAGATTTCCTTTGGGCATTGATGCCAACCCTGAAATACATTTCTCCTTTTCCAACATTCCTGGTTAATATCACTGTGTTTCTCACACAAGCAAGCAAGTATACCCTGGCAGAAATGCTTTGGCTTTATTGGTTGACAATAAAAGCTTCCTTGTGCAAAGGGGCCCTCTGTGTACTGGCTACAAATTAATCAGGAAAAGGGGGTTAGATAAAAATCACTATAAATTGTTGTGGCAATTTGGAGGCTTAATCTGAAATCAAACTGGATTTGAGTTTGTTTGTGTCTCTGGTAACTTCTCTCCCTTACATCAGGGATGTTGGCTTACATTATGCATGTATGTTCTGTATTTCATTAATACTATTGCTACAAGTTTGTCATGGCCTTTGAATAGAACAATAAGCCTATGAACTTAAACTTTGTTCTTGTCCTTGTTGTTTTCCCACAAGGTGACAAAGTCATTCCTCTTTGTATTCCCCAGTGTGGAGAGTGTGGCTGCTGTTTAAGTCCTAAAGCTAACTGCTGCCTCAAGTCCCAGTAAGTTCATCTGGCATCTTCTATTAAAGATTTGTTTTTCTTAGTAATATGGAAAATTAGTATTTAGTCCAATTTATGATACAGACCAGTCTGAATCTTCACAAACAGCCTCTGTGAACCTCTTCAAAATTTGATGCCAGATAAGACCAGCAGGTTCACCTGCAGAGGGAAACAGATCCACCACTTCCTATGGACGAGCACATTCTCCGAATACACAGTTATGCCTGAGGTTTCCATTGTAAGAATCGACAATGATGCTCCACTGGATAAAGTCTGCCTCTTTGGTTGTGGGTTTTCTACTGGCTATGGAGCCGCAGTCAATTGTGCCAAGGTAAGAATCAATTCACATTTCTGTTTCTCAAATAAGTGAAACAAGAGTATGCTTACTCCCTGCTAGAGAAGAGAGGCACCTTCAGATATCACTTTTCCGAAAAAAACAACTGATGCTACTTGAACTTCCCTGCTCTCACTGGGTCAAGCCTCCCAACAGTACCTCTAAAAGGAAGCAGCAAAAGGCTGTTGTTTGGGTAGGTCATTGTGTTTTGATTTTACTTTCCAGGCATTGTTAGTTCACCAGCTTTACTCCCCAGAAGTCCCCTTTCCAGGGTTTCCCTCAAGCAATCAGAGACTGTACCTGTGTGAACCTAACCTCTTCTCCTCCCTTTTCATGCCTCTTCTGGTTCTGAGAGATAAGTGGGGAGGGAGCTTGTCACAGCAGGAGGGGGAGACACCCATGACTCTTCACCACCCTGATTCATCTCTGCCTCTTGGTGTATCTCCACTTGAGGAGATTTCACCCCTCCCATATCCAAGAATCTGCTGATGTTCTCTGCTGATTCTCCAGAGAGGAGGGGCGGTTTCTGCTCTCTACTTATTCCGCTCCAGCCTCACATCAATGTGTCGGAGAGAGAGAGAGACTGAGTGTTAGAGAGAGATCGGATGTATAGATAAGGTTGCTGCTAAGAGCAGCTGCAGACACTCAGTGCAGTTCAGCTTTTTCGTTTAGACCTCATTTAGCTCTGTATATAGTTGTGTATTATAGTTGTAGATAAAATAAAGAAGATACAGAGCTGTTCTCCGAGTCGTTTATGCTCTGCTGTACTCTGCTATACTCTGCTGTGCGACAACTGTCTTCTTGTTGGAGTGAATCCGGTGCTCACAACTCTAAGCTGTGAGTCCACAGCTCTTTGACCTGTTCCTGTGCAGAAGGTGGTCTCTGGAAGTGCTACCCCAGCTCGCCTGGCCCAGTCGGGGCTGAAGTGGATGAGTCTAGTCGGTGGCACTGGCTCATGGGCGATGCTGACACCACTCAACTCCCAGCTTCAGCTTCTCCCTCTGATTCTGGACTTCTCTGTGCCACAAACTTTCCCAGCTCACTAAACCCTGTTACTTCTTCAACTTCCGACACCCCCTCCTTCACCCTGTGACCACTCATCATTATCCCACCACACCACTCCGCAGGCTCTGAGCCTTCCTCTCTTTGTGATTCTCCAGCTAGTTCCTCCCAACATTCCTCTGCATCCAACCAGTCCATGACATATTTTGTATCTCATCTTTCCTTCCAGGAGCTCAAGGTGGCATATACCCCAACTAGTTTAGGTCCCGCAATATTCCCAGTGACTGACCCAAGGTGACCCAGTGAGCTTCATGGCAGAATGGATATCTGAACCGTGATCTTCCAGGTCCTAGTCCAACACCGTAACCACTACACCACAGTGTCTCTCAGTTCTGTCTCTCTATGCCTCTTCTCTTCCAGTCTGCCAGTCTTCCTTCCTCCCAGATCCTCAATCCTGCTACATCACTTGTGTTCTGGGAAGTCCCTAATGAAGTTTATATCAATTTGCAGGTTGAACCGGGCTCTACCTGTGCCATATTTGGCTTGGGAGGTGTCGGACTGTCTGTTGTCATGGGCTGCAAAGTTGCTGGAGCATCCAGGATTATTGGGATTGACATCAACAAAGATAAATTTACTAAGGCCAAAGAGTTAGGAGCCACAGAATGCATCGCTCCTCAAGATTTCAAGAAGCCCATGAATGAAGTTCTGGTAGAGATGACAGGTCTTGGTGTGGACTATGCATTTGAAGTGATTGGACACACAGACATTGCGGTATGTTTTCTGTTTTGATGCTCACATCCCCATTTTTTGGCTCTCCTGTTCAGCCCAAGGCTCACGTCTGTGATCTCTCCTTATATAAGCAATGCACCTGGCTGGGACTACGTAAAAGATTTAGGTGGGAAATTCTGAAGACAGAGGGAGGATTCTCGGTTGGAGGCAATATGCTTCTGAATTCTACTAGCTGGAAAATGCAGGAGGAAAGAGCATTGCTGTACTCTGGTCTTGTTTTGGGGCTTCCTACAGGCACCTAGTTAGCCACTGTGATGCTGGACTAGTTGGGACACTAGCCTGATCCACCAGACTATTATGTTCATATGCCTTTATATTGCAAAACCATTTCCATTTCTGACCTCATTTTTCTGTGTGTCCCAAACAGGTCACTGCCCTTAAATCCTGCCATTTGGGCCATGGCACCTGTGTGCTTGTTGGGGCACCTCCTGCAGGATCACAGCTCTCCATCGACCCTACTCTGCTCCTCACAGGAAAGAAATTAATAGGATGCTTGCTTGGAGGTGTGGATTGGTTAAAGTTGTTGATGTATGGCAGCTACTGCATTGATCCATAGAACTGGAATGGACATTGAAGGTCACCGAGTCCAACCCCCTCCTCAGTGCAGGATCTGCAGTGGGATACAGCCACATCATCCCAGATAGATGGCCTTTCAGCTTCTGTTTAAATACCTCCAGCCTAGGGAAGCCCATCATCCACTGAGCCAATCTGCTTCCCTACACTAGGTAGTTTCTCCTAATGTTTAGCTGAAATCTGCTTCTCTGCAGCCACAGCAACCCTGATAGATGGCCTTCCAGCCTCAGCTTAAATACCTCCATCCCATTGGCCTTTGATTCTATTAAGCTTATTTTCTTAATTTATAAACAGGAGTTATCCTCATCTTCTAAAAAAATTTATGGTAATTTATAGCTCACACATCCTGACATTTCCTGTTCTTTAAAAATAATAAGCATCCAGCTTGCATGCTGATCCAATGTCCTTTTATTTCCCCCACCCCAGGTTGGAAGTTAAAAGATGCTCTCCCTCAACTGGTTTCTGATTACATGAAAAAGAAATTTAATACGGATGCATTAATAAGTCACACATTGCCCTTTGAGAAAATTGCTGAAGGCTTTGAGCTTTTACATGCAGGAAAAAGGTATGGGTTCTATGTTTTATTTTTTTATCCTTCCTTCCTTCCTTCCTTCCTTCCTTCCTTCCTTCCTTTCAATCTACTGAAAGAATGGTGGAGTGGCAGCACTTGGCTGACCACCCAAAAGCTGAGGGGTGAGGTGGAAGTTTGAGGAGGCTGGGAGGTCAGTGTGGTGAAAACACCCCAGCAGAGCCAATCCATGGTTCCTGCTGGTTCATTTGCATCATGCCAACCTCCCAGCCATGTCACTCCTCTTCAAATGGGGCCTCCCTGATCCAAATCCAAAACATTCATCTCCAGGTCAGTCTTCAAGTCAAAAGAAATTGCCACATCTCACATGGCAGGGGGAGAGTGAAAGGTGAAAATGTTCATGTTCCTTTTTACATGCTTTGGAAACGTCAGAATTTGACTTTCATCAAAGCAATCTAAAATGCCTCAGATGACAGTATACAGACTGTTAAGAGCTATAAACAGAGCCAGTCCTGACATTAGTCAGAGTGAGATGGCTGCTTCAGGTGGCAGATGCCAGGAGATGCACAGCACTGGGAAGATGCTGGAGGACAGAAATTTTTGGTGCAATGTGAATGGACCTACATCCCCTGGACTAGCCTGTTGTCCTTAGGCACAATGATGGATGCAGTCACGTCATCTGTGTCAGAATAGGATTCAGTAGCCAGTCTGGTCAGCTTCTGAACATGGAATGGGAGGGAGGCACTACCATCTTGTCCTCTGACTCAGGCCAAAAAATGTCTTGGGCCAGCCCTAGCTATAAAGTATTCAAGCAGAGTCAAGGCTGTTGCTATAATATTTCCTGATGTCTACTGAATTTTGCTAGGGTGCTTTCTCATAGTTATATTAATGTTTTCCCTTTTCTCTTTCAGTATTCGCTGTGTTTTGTTGTTTTAAACCTTCAGAAGCATCCAGCAAGAGGGGCCACAGCTGAATACAGCTTGCCATCCTGCAGATCATTTGCATCCCTCCCCAAATTCAACTGAGCTTTTATTGAAATGGTTGAGGGTTTACAACCAGTAAGAGTTGAGAAGCAAATGTAGGGGAAACATGTAACCCTTATATCCGTTATTGTAGCCTGCAAATGCAGGGTGCATGTGCTTTTAAGATGTTGCTGGAGCCCTCTGGTGTCCAACTAGGAACCTTCCAACCAGTTCACCATCCCCTGTTGCAATGAGCCATTGTGAACACACTACACATTTAAAACACTATCACACCACTTTAACAATCGTGATTGACTCACAGAGCTACAATTCCAAGACCCCTTAACAAACTAGAGTTCCCAGGATTGAGAAACAATGTGCTTTATGTATGATTTAAATATACAGTTTGCTTGTGGCCTTGACCCTTTCTGCAAGATCAGGGTTCCCATTCACAGCAGCCAATACCCTTTAGACCTTTCACTCAGTGCTGGACTAACAAATTCTCTGACTAGAGCTACGGAGGATAATAACTAAATGAAACCTCCAGATTTAGGGGAAGTATATCCCTAAGAATACCACCATATCGCTCCAAATATAACCCACCCCTGAATACAGCCTATAACAGATCACTACCATAATTAATGAGAAGCCCCAACAAGAGAGGCCCATTGCCTTCATGAGCTGCTTGTGCATCTCCCAGAAGCATCTGGTTAGCTATTGTATGAAACAGGACATTGGACTAGATCAGCCTTTCTCAACCTGTGGGTCCCCAGATGTTGTTGAACTACAACTCGCATCATCCCTAGCTAGCAAGGCCAGAGCTCAGGGATGATGGGAGTTGTAGTCCAATAACATCTGGGGACCCACAGGTTGAGAACTGCTGAACTAGATGGACCCTCGGTCTGATCCAACAAGGATCTGATCCTAGATTCTTATGTTAATCATACTTGGACCTTTTGTCCCTGCGGGTGGGTCGTTCTTACAATGTGATCCTTTGACAAGACATTTCCTTGGCACAATTGACAATGCTTCTTTCTCATCTCAGTGGGACTCATTACATCTGGGGCAGGCTAGGTATGCATGAGTGGTGATAGCACTATCAGCTGACTTGGAGAGCAAGAAGAACAACACTGTTCCTTTCCTGAACAGCTGGTACTACCCTTGTTTTTTCCAGCAAAGCCTATATGAACACCATCCTGGCTGGTCGATTAGACTAGGAACTCTGTAGGCAGCACCCAATCACATGCTCATTTCCTCAGACTTTTTAGGATATATGGGTGCCCCAGAGAAGTCTTTTAAAATGTTCCCCAGGAGCTCAACAGAAAGCAAACAAGCAGCAATAGTTTAGCTGTAGAGAGTCCATCGCTTGCAAGCCAAAAGAGTGAGGCCTCTCCATTGGCACTGACTGCAACTTTCTGTGCAGTGGCTCCCACTCTTGAGGAGAAAGGCCAGTTTGTAAATCGAGTAGAGGCTCAAAAGAAACTTCAGAGGAAACTTGCCTGCGTGTAAATTCCTTCTTTGCATCACAGACATGATCTGCTAATTGTGTAATGTGCTTTTTCTTTTAGAGCAACAGCAGTAACAGCACTTGCTAGTGAAGAGCGGGGGGGGGCATGCATGCAGTGCCTTCCAGATGTTGTTGGGTGCCTGTTCCTAGCATAGCCAGGGCTCAAGGATGATGGGAGTTGTAGTCCAACAACATCTGGAAAAGATGTGGCTGAAGTCGTCAGTTTGGAAAAAGGGAAAAACTCAAAAGAGAAACTCACTCTTAAATTGAATTCCACACATCTCTGCAGCAATTCGCCGTTTTATAAAAAGTACTCGTGAAAATTCATCAGCATTTTAGTGTGTGTTCCTCCTAATATACTCATTTTTGTATATAGTTTTTGACTGGTACATGCATTTCTTCAAGTATATTCTCCTAATATATGCATTTTAGTGCACATTGCTTGGTTGGAGAACTACATCGCAAAATTCAGAGACGTGAGAATTTTAAAGGATAATTGTCTTTTCCTTCGAAAAGTATGAAGGAAGCAGCTTCTCACTGAAATGCAAACCAATTCAGATTTCTTCCCCATCCCTAATCTGGAGGGTATAGCTACTTACACTATGGAAACTATTTCCTTTTTGTTACTGACTTTACTAACTGGCTTTAATAGCAAAAAAAGGACATATATAGCTGAATAAACAGACCTTTACAACCACCCATTTCTGATGTCTCCTTTAGTGGCTTGGGTATATATTTAGCTGTGTAACTTGTTAACAAGCTCAGAGCTGAAACTTGATCTTCACTAACTATAAGCCAGCTGTATGGCTGATTTTTAGTTTACGTCACTGGCCTGTGGATATTTTTTACTCTGTAGCTCCTGATATATTCAGCCCTGAAACATAATATTATCCATAGCCAGATATTTTTCAAATACTCTTTTAAGAGGCAAGCAAAACAGCCACTGTTTGGGAGTTTAAAGCTTTTATTTGAATATGATCCACTGATTTCAGACATAAAAGTCAGCTAATGAATGGAAATGTATCAGTACTTCAAGCTCCGCAATTGTGAAAATGGGTTAGCATAATCTCACCGGCTAGTTTAAGTCATCTTTGCATATTTGCCTCTCATAGAGCCTGTTTGGTGTGACCTTTGACAGTTACAAGTTAATGAAGGCCAACTAGCTGTCATGCCAACACTAATCATAGGGTGGTTGCCACCACTGAAAGGGGTTTTAAAACCACCAGGATTAAAAGTGATATAGATCCACGAGTGCCTTTTTAAATTTGGGGTGCTGTTCCAACCACCCTGCTTTTAGCTCTGTTCTGTATTATATTTAAAAATAATGTATTTTCAAGAGGGAGGAGGCACTGGTGAATTTCAGAGCTCCCGAATAACCCAGGATAAAAACAAATGAAATATTAAGCAAAAGTAAAATTCATTTAGGAAAATGAGAACATACATTCAGACAGGTAGCAGTATGGGAGTGAGAAAACTCAGGTTCGGGGGCCAAATGTGCCCCCACCTCTTTATGTGGCCCTGAGGACCCACCTATAAAAACCACCCTCCTCAGTCACATACCCTCTTCCCAGATGAGTAGCTGGCAGTGTGGTAGGATAATAGTGGTCACCTGACCTGACAGGGAGGAGAGGTGAAGGGGCAAGGTGGTGGGGAAGTCAGTGTGGTACAAACACACCAGTAGGAATGTCAGATTGGCTCCACCAGTGAGCTTGCACTATGCTGCTCTCCCCTCCACCGTACCCCAGTAAGCAGTGACACAGTTGTCTGGAGGTCATGGGAGCTCTGCTGCCCCACCATGCTGACTGCTGCTGACACAGGGCACACTGCTCACCAGTCCTGCTTTGCATTCTCCTTGAGTATTTTCACTAGGCTGTGTCTTTGAATTATGATACAGTGGTACCTCGGGTTACATACGCTTCAGGTTACAGACTCCGCTAACCCAGAAATATTACCTCGGGTTAAGAACTTTGCTTCAGGATGAGAACAGAAATCGTGCTCCGGCAGTGCAGCGGCAGCTGCAAAACAGGCGATGCATTCCATTCTTGGTGAACTCTTATCCTTCCTGTCGTTTCTCAAACAATGGAAGTTGAGCCTCTCTTAAACACAGGAACCATGCCTGTTCTTGTTAGCTTTCCTGAGAAAGATCTAATCTTGCCATGTACTCTATGCACTTTGCCACGGCAACAGCTAAATGAGAAAGTTCTTACTTCCTTTCTGTAAGAAATCAGAAAGTTCTTACTTCCCGACACTGCAGTGCGTATGTTTTGACATTGAAAAATAGCTTAACAGTGGCAGACAAGAGAGAAAATGGAATTCATTCTTATAGCATTGGCCATTTGTTTGTTACTGTGGGCATACTATAAGGGGAAGCCGACAAAAAAAAATCCCACAATAACACATATTATGTGTTCAAGGTTAATTGGCAAGCCCACTGGAAATGTTTTATCACCCATCACAGCTTACTAATATTTACAACATTATGTTGCAGAAATATACTACCACATGAGACTTGACCCGTTTATACTGGGAAATAGGAAGTGTTTTACTTGCACTTTTTAAAAAAAGAAATCAAACCCCTCTCCACACACACATAATCACGGTCTCAGACATAAGTAGGTGTTCAATTCAAGAGACAACCCAATGCAGGCCAAGCTCTCCTGGAGTAGAAACTACAAATTCTGAATGTAAAACAGATTCCTCCTCCAACCCTCATTTAAGTGCGTGGTACTCTTGGTAATCTGATTGCAGCAGAAACACTCTTTTGACTGATTTCTTGCTGTTTCAATTATATAAGGAAACATTATATAAGAACCATTAAGGCTTTCCGTTTTTTTAAGCAAAATCTTTGTCCAGCAATAATCTCACAGTATGTAAATATTTACTGTAACTTCCTGCTAGAGTTTTATTTCCATTTAAAGATATGAAATGTTTTGTTTTAAAGCTGTCATATTTTTAGAGGTCATTTAGGGAACAGAAGGTCAAACTATACTGATGCATTATTTTAAAATAGGCTGCAGCTACTTCTGGAAAGATTCCACAGTGACTGTGTTGCAATATATAAGCTTAACAGCATCCTAAAATGTCACGATGTAAAATACACTCAAATCAGTATAATTTTATTCCACATTATCATACCGTTCTAAATACCCATCTCAGCTCTGATATGATTGGGCTTCCTCAACCATGGCATGCAAGCATGCATGGACTACTGTTTTCCCACCAAATCTAAATGTTGTGGACTGACTTTCATTTGTTTCCTGTTTAAAAGTTCTTACTGCTGACCTCAAAAACTTTCTAAACCCCCTTCATGTATAGATTATGGTTTCCAACCAGCCAGAAATTATTGGATCTATAAACCACACAGAGGACTGTACATGGTTGGTGCATAATAGCAACAAATAAATTTGCTTTTATTTCATCTTTTGGCCTAGTGGTTTGTAAAAGGAGGCTTAAAATCAGGATTTTAAAAATATGCATTAAAACAATAGTATAACACAATAAGAAACATTATATCATATTGGTTAGCTGCCCAAATCAGTGCTTCTATTCTTAACCTGGTTGCATGGTCCTGTGGTTGATGAAGGGATGTTCTTTGACTAGGCAACAGTTGGGTAAGAAGGATCCATATTGTCAGGGGCTCAGGAGCAGAGGCACAGGGAAGAGAGGAGATGGAGAGCGAAGGGGAAGAATCCGAGGGGAGCGTAGGAGAAGAGGACAGTGGACCGAGGGATTCCATGAGCCTCTCCAGCGAATCGGAAGATTCACAGAAGGGGGCGCCAGTGGCCAGGGGTAGGGGGTTCCCAAGGGGAACGCCCAGGAGCAAGGGGGCAGCAGGGACTCCCAGAGCAGTAGTTGGAAATCAGGACCAGCTTCCCCACCAGAGCAGAGTGGGGGGGAAGAGTCCCAAGGATCGGGGCCAGTGCATTCCCCACCAGGGAGAGAAGATAAGGCAGGGCTGACCACACCTCCATCGGAGAGTCAGACAACGGAGGGGAGGTCAGATCCGGCCAGTATCCCGGAAGAGGGAAGCAGTGACAGAAGTAGTGTAACGGTCAGGAGGAAGGTCACTGGGTTGGCGCGAGAGGCAAGTTCAAATGTACAGGAGCGCGGGACAGCAGAGAATGAGGATTGGGAACCGGGTCCTAAAGTCCGCCGGAGGCAGGGGGAGGAGTTAAGCGACTCAGCGTCAGAAGAGTCCAGAAAGGGGGATGCCCCAGCGGGCAGGAGGACCCAGAGGAGGAGAAAGCAGCGGAAAAGGTGGAGCAGGGCTAGGATCTTAAACTGGTGTCAGAGGGGAGGAGATTCAGACGGGACTTCGCCGGTCTAGGGTTTAAGACGTAGAGCTGCGCGCTGCGGCTTTAAAATGGAAACTGAACCTCAATAAAGACTTTTGTACATAACGACAGCCTCGCGTTGGTCCTCTGTGAGCTGGGACCTAGGGGCAGCTCTGACACATATGTATTCAAATGTTGACCTCAGCCACATGGGCTCTTGCCACAGGGGAGCAGTTTCCATGCCACCTGCGCCAAGGAAGGATGGGACCACAGTGGGAAGGGCCTGAGCTCAGTGGTACAGCATCTGCTTTGCAAAACTCCCCAATTCAGTCCCTGGCATCTCCTGATAGGGCTGGGAAAGACTTCCGGAACGGATTCAGTTCGACCTCTGAGGTACCACTGTATTGTAAAGTCAGAGTCATGCACCTAGAAAGTTAAAGTCAGCCTCTGCTGCTTTCTTGTTCTTGTGTCAGCTAATATGCTGCCCGTATCAAACGAGCATTTATTCCACATATTTGGACTGTAATAATCCAGGATATTATTAATATCCTTTAGGACAGAGGCTTTATCTTATTTGTGACCTAGAGTACATAGTAACGTTTAAGCAATCTTCTCTACTGCTTTATGCTACATTAGCCAGGGACATTTTGATAATTCCTCTGCAAATCCAACCCCTGGCTCTTTGTTTCACTTCAGAAGAAAAAAGGGAGAGCAAAACACATGCTACAGTTTGTCTACAAAGCTATTGTAAAAGCAATGAGATCATTGTATATTTTAACAGTAAGAGTAAACTTACTTAATCCTTAACAATGAGCCAGTTCAAAGCTGACGTGGCCAGTGGGAAGTGCTTCTTCTTCTGTGTGGTCTAATCCACTCCTGCGATATATCTAACTACGAACTGTGTAGCTAGGTGGGATGATTTTGCTTTCTGCACCATTACTGACCTTCCCTGGGGGCCAAACTACATGGTTGGTGATTGGTATCCATTGGAACTGATAGGACAGAAGGCAGAGAGACCAACAGCAGGAGGCAGCCAAGTCCAGGGGGCCGTGGGTGCTTTGGCACCCACAATAATATATTTGTGGGGTCTGGGCCCCACCAAAGTCAATGGGCAAAGTTGAAGCCCTTTTGTGGGCACTCACAATCTTCAGCATGAGATGACACCTATGACAGGTGGTACCAGAGCCAATGACAGGTTTAGTGATTATAGGAACATAGGAAGCTGCTTTACAGAGTCAGAGCATTGGTTCACCTTGCTCAGTATCGTTTACAGTGCTTGACAGCGGCTCTATGGGATTACGGGCAGGGTTCTCTCCTGGCCCTGCCTTGAGATACCAAAGACTGAAACTGGGGCTTTCTGTTCGCAAAGGTTGAATTACGCATAAAAGGGGAAAGTATGCATAAAAGTGATTACACTGGCGAAAACAACACACAAAATTGCATTGCTTTAGGGCAGGCACAGGCAACCTTTGGCCCTCCAGATGTTTTGGCCTACAATTCCCATGTTCCCTAGCTAACAGGACCAGTAGTCAGGGATGATGGGAATTGTAGTCCAAAACATCTGGAAGGCTGAAGGTTGCCTATGCCTACTTTAGGGAGAGTACGAATGAAGTGCACATATTCACATAAACAAAATGCAAAAATGCATGGGATGTGGGGCAGTAGCTTGCAAAAATGTTTATATTACAAGAAATGTACATGAAAATACTGACGGACTTTCATGAGGACTTTTTAAAAATGCAAAACGTGGAAATTTAGCAAAAATCTGAAACTGAAAACATGAGAAATTGAAGGAAACCAAAATTGGCAGATTTATCCATCCCTCAAGCTAGGGGTACCAACTTGAATAAAATATTGGGGGGGGTAAGCCCATGAGACGGCGCACGCATACTATTTGAATGGAAATGCTCACCAACTTTGGTGGGGGCAGGCCCCCTCTTTTATTGCGGCATTATCCCTGAGATTTCTCACCACTTGAAGAAGTGAGGAGCAGCAAACAGTACTAGAGGTCGAAGCAGTTGGTATGGCTGCAAAGGAAGTGCAAATACTTTTCTCCTGCTTTCCTTCATTGCCTTTATTCTGAACTAGGAAGACCTGGTGGTGAAATGGATGTCAGGCAGTGATCAGGACAACAAATAGCATACAACATAGTAGCAGCAACAAGAACCCTGTCACTTTTTGCAAATAATTCCATTCATTCGCCACACACATTTAGTGTGAATATGTCTCTCCTCAAAGTGGTCATAAACTTCTATGTAAAGCTGTCATAAATGGGGGAAAATTTCTGAGGGAAACCATCAACAAGCCATTTTTGGCTTTATAACAGGCAATAAACGCCAAAAGTCTTGTTTTCCCAGCTATCATCTGGGTCTGCTGGAACAAGTTGAAATGTTGCTGGGCTGCAGATACCTCTTTGCCATGAAATGTTTGGTCACTACAGATTAGAGAAGAAACTCTAGAATCAATACGATAGTGCAGAAACATAAACCATTGTTAACGTTAAAGTGTTTCACAATTGTACAGAAAGGCAGGTACAATGCTGGCCTCCTTTTACAAAACTAAAAGCTAAGTGAATAGTGATGGTACGTAAAGATAAAACTGAGTTTGTTTTGTAACCTTTGCGATAATGTACCTGCTTCCCACAATGGCTACAGGGATATCTCCAAGAAGTCCACACGCAAGGCATGAGCAAGACAGATAAAAAGGTCGTGTTCAGTGAGGAACATACTATGGAAACCAATTCAAGCCCATAAACATATCCCACATAATTACTTTGATCCCAAGGTCATAAATGGAACATAACATAATATAAAGCAACATGAAAATCAATGTTAGTTGAAACAGATAAGGTGGGCAATGAGAGGCTTATCAGGGATAGTACACAGCACAGAACAAAATGAATGTGCTTCAGTGCTTTAAGTCACATTTTAATCAATGTTTTATATATTTGCTGTTAGCTACCCTGAGCCCAGTTTTAAACCAGGAAGGGCAAGGTATAAATAAAAAATTATTATTATTATTATTATTATTATTATTATTATTATTATTATCATCATCATCATCATCATTTAGATGCTAAAGGAAATGAATTAGTGGTAAAGCAAAGGACTTATGAGCAGCGACATTAAATTGATGTCTGGTCTTCGCAGGCAGCTGGATCGAGGCGGGTCGGGGCTGCTGATTCTTCTAGACCTGTCAGCAGCCTTCGACATGGTCGATCACGAACTCCTGGACCACCGCCTTGCCGATGTGGGGATCCAGGGCACAGTCCTTCAATGGCTGCACTCATTTCTCTCTGGTCGGGGACAGAGGGTGGCGCTTGGGGAGGGGAATTGTCATCCCGCCACTCCTTGGTGTGTGGAGTGCCCCAGGGTGCGATACTCTCCCCGATGCTTTTTAACATCTTTATGCGCCCCCTCGCCCAGCTTGTCCGGAGTTTTGGGCTGGGCTGCCATCAGTATGCTGATGACACCCAACTCTATCTGTTGATGGATGGCCATCCTGACTCGGCCCCAGACACACTGATCAGATGCTTGGAAGCTGTGGCTGGATGGTTACGTGGGAGCTGGTTGAAGTTAAATCCCTCGAAGACAGAGGTCCTCTGGCTGGGACGGGACGATATGGGATTGAGGGGGCAACTCCCATCTCTTGCGGGGGTGCAATTCGTGCCAGCACCGTCCGTTAAGAGTTTGGGTGTAATCTTCGATACCTCCCTCTCCATGGAGGCGCAGATTGCAGCTATAACAAAGGCGGCATTTTTTCATCTCCGCCAAGCTAAGCAGTTGGCTCCTTACCTCTCTCGCCCTGACCTAGCCACTGTGATCCATGCGACGGTCACTTCCAGACTGGATTATTGTAACTCGCTCTACGTGGGGCTGCCCTTGAGACTGACCCAGAAACTCCAGCGGGTGCAGGATGCCGCAGCGAGACTCCCTACGGGGTCTTCGCTGCGAGATCACATTCATCCGGTGCTATACCAGCTGCACTGGCTCCCGGTGGAGTACAGGATCAGGTTTAAGGTGCTAGTTTTAACCTTCAAAGCCCTATACGGCCTAGGACCCTCGTACCTACAGGACCGCCTCTCCTGGTATGCCCCACAGAGGAACTTACGGTCTTCAAATAAAAACATCTTGAAGGTCCCAGGCCACAGAGAGGTTAGGCTGGCCTCAACTAGAGCCAGGGCTTTTTCGGCTGCGGCTCCAACCTGGTGGAAGGCTCTGTCACAAGAGACAAGGGCCCTGCAGGACCTGACATCTTTCCGCAGGGCTTGCAAGACAGAGCTGTTCCACCAGGCCTTTGGTCAGGGCGCAGCCTGACTCCCTCCTTTGGCAATCTTTACAAAACTTTAGTTTAAGGTTGCCATCAATTTGGATTTTAATTAACTTTTATAATGTTTTTATAATGTTGCACTGTTTTGGTGTTGTTAGCCGCCCTGAGCCCGGCTTTGGCTGGGGAGGGCGGGATATAAATAAAATTTATTATTATTATTATTATTATTATTATTATTATTACCCCAGCAAGATGCTACATTGCACTTAATCTCAGCCAAAGTGACAATGTATGTGATTCTTTAGTCGTAAACGAAAATTCCTAAGAAATTAATCACATTTTCAGATCTGCTAGAGGCCTTCTCCAACAACAGGCACGAACTAGAAGCTTTAGTTTGCAAAATATTTTTATTTACATCAATATTATCGTATATATTCTGAGGAATCCTGCCAGAAAGTAAAATGTAGGAAAATAAACATTCAAGCAGGTGGCTCATTCAAAACCATGTTGACCTGTGATAAGCCAGCCTTTGCAACAAATATTTATTGAAGCAGAATATCATTATTTTTGTCCTAGTGCTTAATCCCAGTGCTGCAATATTATTTGTGCTTATATATGCATGTGACAGGACACTTCCAGAAGGGCAGGCCTAGGTAAGGAAACTATCTTTCCATTTTGCTTGGGTACATATTTGCAAATACCATAGGTGTTGGAACTGAGATTTTTGCCACTGTCTTCTTGCAAGAAAAAACCCCCACAATATTGCCTGGCCCATGTTTCCCATTGGTGTGCAAAGTGGCTGTGGCAACAAGGAAAATAAAGTTTAATCACTCACATCCTTCCACAAACCACATGCTTTTTCTTCCATGCAAATGCTTCCATTCTGTGCTTCCACTCCTTTTTTCCAGAGCAGTTGATGGGTATTATCAGTCCTTTTTTTTCTGGGGGTATGCAGGGGGTATGCATATCCCTAAACATTTTGTGAATCTTTGTACTTTTGTCCATTTATTTATTTTTCCCGATTTCAGCTATAAAATTGTGATTTTCTTGAGTCAAAATGAAAGTATCCCTATACATATTATTATTAGTATTTATTGAATGTATATACTGCCCTACACCTGGAAGACTCAGGGCGGTCTGTTTCTATGGTCCTATGATCCTCCTAAGTTGTTCAGAAGCTCTAAAGCAGGCATAGACAAACTCAGCCCTCCAGGTGTTTTGGGACTACAACTCCCATGATCCCTAGCTAACAGGACCAGTGGTCAGGGATGGTGGGAATTGTAGTCCCAAAACATCTGGAGGGCCAAGTTTGCCTAAGCCTGCTCTAAAGGCCTAGGTGAGTGAGAATTACCAGTGAGATCAGCTTATTGCCGTAGCCAAGGTGGTGCTCTTGCAATGTAGCACTTAAGCCCTATCTATGAGCTATGCCTTGAACAGGAAATTTAAAACATAAGTAGGAGGTGTCAGCTATGCATGTAAGCCCCGCCCCCAGTGTCCCCACTCACAACAGCCCCTTCCACTCTACCTCCACCAACCTTTCCCCATTGAGTGGGAAGGCAGGAAGTAGAATTGTAAATGTAGCATATGTTGGATTTGGAAAGCTGGTAGCGACTAAGGAATAACACCAAGTCTACTTCAGCTTGTCTGGGACCAGTCTTCCTTGAGCATTACACCCCACCTAATTGTCCAGGGAGTTTGCAAGCAGATCAGTGTCGGCTCCTGAATTAAACTTGGGGGGAAATAAGTAGTTTCTCACCCCCACCCCACTGCTGGAGGGAATGGAGAACCTATGACCCTCCAGATGCTGTTAGACTTCAACTCCCATCATTCCTTGAAAGCATGCGTGGCAAGTGGTAAGGAATGGTGGGAGCTATATTTCAACATCTGGAGCTCCACAAGTTCCCCATCCCTGTTTTCAGATATGCACTTGGTTACCTAAGTAACAGCACAATCCTATGATACTATGAATCAGGTCAGTGGGACTTACTCCCATGTAAGCATGCATCAAATTGTAGACAAAAACCATCTGGCTTAAAATGAACTCAATGGGGCCAATTAATCATGTCCTTCTATCCCTTGCAAACTCTGGAGTCAAGAATTTAGTGCAATCACTCTTTCTTGGTTGCTATTTTGGAAGCAGAAAAACTATTCAATCAAAACAGATGTGTAAGAGGGTTTTTAAAGAACAATTTGTTTTACTTTTTCTGGTTAAAATTCAGATATAGGTTGCTTCTTTCTTAATACTGATGTGCTTAACATTGCTTTGAGTAAGCAAGAAACTTAATTTTAAAAGGCAAAATCAGTGATGATCAGCTGATCTAACTGTTGAGTATGTTCTCCAAGTCAGTCTCAAATAGACTTGCTATTCCTGTAAGTAGTTCTGAGTGCATTACAATCACAGTGGTACCTCGAGTTACAAACACTTCAGGTTACAAACTCCACTAACATGGAAGAGTTACCTCGAGTTGAAAACGTTGCGCCAGGATGAGAATGGAAATCATGTTACGGCGGCGCGGCAGCAGCAAGAGACCCCATTAGCGAAAATACGCCTCTACTTAAGAACATTTTCAGGTTAAGAACGGACCTCCATTTGCAAGAAGTTCTGTGAGGAGTAATATTAGAAATATTGTAAAAATGGAAAAAGAGAGATGATATATTAAAAGATTTAATGGCAATATTAAGTTAAGAAAGGCATAAGAAGTGATTAAGACGGAGGATTATCAGAGGTGCTGATGGAAGTCCAAATAAGAATGTATCTGTGATAAACTGTGAGGTATGTTTTATAATTTTGTAAGCTAAAAACCGAGAGAGAGAGAGAGAGAGAGAGAGAGAGAGAGAGAGAGAGAGAGAGAACGGACCTCCGGAACGAATTAAGTTTGTAACTAGAGGTACCACTGTATAAGCAAAGGCTAGTGGTGAGGTTCATATTACAGCGACTTTATTTTCAGCACAGTTCCCCCACGCCCTACTCTCATTTCCAGAGTAAAGAGCTGGTATCATTGTCACCATTAATTTTGCTAAAGCCTCTCCTGTCACTAGAGTTGTTTGCACTGACATGCTACTGAACATTATATGTTTGCATGTGCTGAAAGTCTAGGTATAAGGGGGAAAGGATGTTGGCTGCATAGATACAAATAAAATATAAAGTTATAATTGCGGAAGCGGGTTAAGGACAGAGGGCTTAAAAACAAGAAGACCTCCACTGGTAGGAGGGAAGAGAGAGGAGGTGGTAAGGGTAAAGTGAGGGAGTGGCAGAATTCCAGCTGATATTTAGGTCACATCTTCCCTCCCAAGACACAGATTCTACAAGCTGCTTCCTTCACAGAGCCACTGACCCCAAGGGATCCCACCTGAATTCGTCTTGTTCTCCCCAGGAACAAAGTATGAGCACTGCTGGCAAAGTAAGAAACTGGGGTGCGCACTGGCAGCCATGCTGTTTAATGCACTTCTCCCTTTAGTGCTGGACAGGGTGCTTATGGGACCCTCCAGATAACTTGTTTATTGAGAATTCCCTGTGATTTGCTTGCACAAAGCTTCCGCAAATGTTAGATTAAAGCCAGTCTTTATTATGAATTTGTTTGCATGGAAATTATAAGGCAACAGAGGCGGATTTAGGGGAGCACAACTGGCTTGGTTGTAACTGGGCATGAAGCCTCAGGAGTGCCTCAGGGGACACCGCAACTATTATTTATAATAGAGTGTGAAAAGAGTAGGTTGCCAAATTTTGGTGTCACACAGGGCGCTACTGAAATTTGAGACTCCAAGGTCCACCACTGATGGCAATGTGCATTTCTCCCACGTTCACCCTGATTTGCTCTCATTAGTCATTCATTCCAGTGATGCAGTCAGAGGAGAAGTGCTCTGCTTTAGAGGGCTCTACTTTTATAAGCAGGGGACGCAGGTGGCGCTGTGGGTTAAAGCCTCAGCGCCTAGGACTTGCCGATCGAAAGGTCGGCGGTTCGAATCCCTGCGGCGGGGTGCGCTCCCGCTGCTCGGTCCCAGCGCCTGCCAACCTAGCAGTTCGAAAGCACCTCCGGGTGCAAGTAGATAAATAGGGACCGCTTACCAGCGGGAAGGTAAACGGCGTTTCCGTGTGCGGCTCTGGCTCACCAGAGCAGTGATGTCACGCTGGCCACGTGACCCGGAAGTGTCTCCGGACAGCGCTGGCCCCTGGCCTCTTAAGTGAGATGGGCGCACAACCCCAGAGTCTGTCAAGACTGGCCCGTATGGGCAGGGGTACCTTTACCTTTACTTTTATAAGCTGTATATCTGGTCAATCTTGATTACTGAATTCAGGCCCTGTGCATTAGTTGGTAATCTGGTTTATTAAGAGGGTTATTTGCAGTTTACTGGTGGGGTTCTTAACACAGGCCTGCAGCAGAGCTGCTCGTAGGCAGAGGGAAGAGAAGGGAAAGGAGACTGATATCTGGGTAGTACTTTAGGGGATGCTAAAAGACAACACATAAAGCATTATAGTGCCCCCCATGCTTCTCATCCTCCCCTTTCCAAACAGAAAGCTCCACATTCTTATGCATTTTTTAAAAAAACCTATTAAGGTTTATTTCCATTGAGAAGATGCTCCAGCTCAATTACCATTTCTTATGACAGGACACATACGGATTGCAGTATCTGTCTCTTCACATCCAAATTTAAAACTTGATCGTGAACACCTCTTGATATTTTTGGATAGCAACCATTGCTGGCTTGACCTCCCATGAGTTTCCTTAATAAAGAGAAGTGCCAGCTCAGAGATGCTTTCATGGCTAATATTTTCCACAGACATGCAGAACAATGAGACAGAGACAGAGTGAGAGACAGAGATAGACAGACAGAGTGTTTAAATGTTATTTTCACAGAGAACAGCCCTGTGTCAGAAAGGTTGTTAGATGTCAGGGTCTCTTTGAAGAAGTCCTCTGTTCAAAGAGCTGACTAATCCAAACCTTGTTTAAAGATAAAGAACCATAAGGAGGCAGAACTAGGGTCTTGAACTTGCCCATCAACACTTAGCAGCACCTGGCCTGCTATGATGAAATATTTTTCTCTTTATAGCATGGTAACTATTTCTAAATTAGCATGCATCCATATAAATCAGCAAATGCAAATTGGTGTCCTCTTTTTGGGTGATGCACTTATGCTTCCTGGGTGAAATTTCCTTTTCCTCATTTTGGAGGAAGTGCATGTTATAAATCAAATCAAATAATAGTAATATGTAGGCAGCTACCTTGTTCACATCTGGATATCATCTGATTTCTGTGTATTTTGTAATACAGCTAAGAGTGGATTGATATGGCCTTGGCAATTCACACACAGTAAAAATCAATCCATGTCCAGCTGGTTCATGGGATGTGTCCAACATAACAATGGGAATAGGAGTCAGCCAACATAATTTTGGCAAGTGCTAAAAACTAGATTTGGACTGGATTTGCCCCCAGCACATTCTTCTGAAGTCTCGACATATGTAAGACATTTCACATGGCTAATTTTCAAAAATGTACAATAGTTTCCCCCTCAAATGAGACTGAAGGCCAACCTAGGCATACCTAGCAGGCAGCTACATATCTTGTTTTTCCACAGCTAATTACAGGGACGAGAGAGCTTGATTCCTACGGTGAAGGCAACACATGGGAAGGGGAAGCTTATCTCTTTTCTCCCTTGCCTAGAATGGAATGGAGATTGGACTGCTCTCCAATGAGCAGGAACCTTAGGAAAAAAGTCTCCAGTTGATACCACTGTGGTGGCGGTGGGGAGGCGTCTGCTACATATTTAAGCGCATGTCAAGACTGGCCCTCAAAGTATCTTGCAGTAAAAACCATTCAATTGCTTAGCCATAAAACTACATTTCAGGGGATCTGTTTTTATTTATTTTATTTACAACCTGATTAATAATCAGAAAAGATATATAGATATAGATTAGATATAGATATGGATTAAAAAAACACCTGGAGTTGGTTTTCTTTTAATGAGGTAGCCATTCTGCAACAGGTTTTATTTACAGATATATACAGGTGTCAGGGGCTCAGGAGCAGAAGCACAGGGAAGAGGGGAGATGGAGAGCGAAGGGGAAGAATCTGAGGGCAGCGTAGGGGAAGATGACAGTGGCCCGAGAGATTCCATGAGCCTCTCCAGCGAATCGGAAGATTCACAGAAGGGGGCTCCGATGGCCAGGGCAAGGGGGGTCCCGGGAGGGACGCACCAGAAGCTAGGGGCCAGCAGCGACTCCCAAAGCAGCAGCTGGAGATCAGGACCAGTTTCCCCACCAGAGCGTAGCGGGGGGGAAGAGTCCCATGAGTCAGGGCTGACCACGCCCCTATCGCTGAGTGAGGGAACGCAGGGGAAGTCAGATCCAGCTAGCCCCCCCGAAGGGGGAAGCAGTGACAGGAGCAGTGTAACGGTCAGGAGGAAGGTGGCCGGGTGGGCGCGCGCGCCAAGTTCAAATGTACAGGCGCGCGGGACAGCAGGGAGCTTGGATTGGGAGCCAGGTCCTAAAGCACGCCGGAGGCAGGGGGAAGAATCCGGGGACTCTTCAGCATCAGAAGAGTCCAGAAAGGGCAACACCCCGGCGGGCAGACGGACCCAGAGGAGGAAAGAACAACGGAAGAGGTGGAGTAAGGCTAGAGTCTTAAACTGGTGTCTAGGGGGAGGAGACTCAGACGGAACTACGGCGGTCTAGGGTTTAAGACGTAGAGCTGCGCGCTACAGCTTTGGAATGGAAACTGAACTTCAATAAAGACTTTTGTATATAACCACGACCTGGCGTTGGTCCTCTGTGAGCTGGGACCTTGGGCAGCTCTGACAACAGGCTAAGATGAAATGTTCACAGCATTCACATTGCAACTGGTCCTGTTCCCCCATTAGCTTTCCAGTGCTGTAGGCACCAGGTTTTTACAAAGAACAAGTCAGGCCTCTGTCTCTTTCAGAGTGACCTGGTTCTGTTACTGCCAAACATACGTTCTCTTACTTTTACACACACACACCCCTTGATGGCATCACCTCCAGCCAGGGGAGATGGGGTTGAAGAAAGACATGCCACTTTCCACAAGGATCTCCAACTACTAGCTTCTATGGCAACAAATCACCTTTACTTGGCCATCTTTTTAGTTGTGCAAAAGCCCATTCGCCTAGCCAAAGATAAACAGCTAGGCAAAGTTTGTCTTTAGCAGTCTCTTTTTATGCAGAATCTGATCTTAGAGCTATAAAATAACAGGGCTGTGGGGGTGGGGGAGCTCAGGGGTCATTAATACCAACCTTCGATTTCAGTTCAATGGGTTCTTTTCCAGGTTATTAAATGCAAGGCTGCCATTGTATGGGAAGCAGGGAAACCCTTTTCCCTTGAGGAAGTTGAAGTTTCCCCTCCAAAAGAGCATGAAATACGAGTTAAGGTGAGCATCCAAAGATCTGCGAAACATCTTTATTATATCCCACAGCTTACATTAGAAGCATAGCTTTGAAATAATGTCAGCTGTAACTTACAGCAAACAACAAAATGGAGGCCATTTTGGAAAGCTCTATCTAAAGTTCCTGGAGGACGCATATTGGAGGATGAATATGGGAAAAGACAGTAGTGAATATGGAAGTCTATGAAGGAGAAAGAGTGTGAATCTGCATCATCATCATCACCACCACCACCATCTAGTTAGGTTATCAACTTGTGTTTTATGTCTTTCTTTCAGATTATTGCTACCGGGGTGTGCCGCACAGATGATCATGCCATGAGTCCAAGTTTTAAAGAGGGCCTTTTCCCTGTCATACTAGGCCACGAGGGAGCTGGAATTGTAGAGAGCATTGGTCCAGGTGTGACTAGATTTAAACCAGGTACTGATACATTATAAATTGCCCTCGGTGTCATTGGCCCATTTCTCTTTCTAAGATGCTCAACTGCCTGAAAGGTGTTGTTGTTGTTGTTGTTTTAAATAATCAATACCTGCCCTTCACTCTAAGGTCCCAGGGCGAGTTACAACAATTAAAGCAAAAAAATTAAACAGTTTAAAACTGTAGTAGGCTAAAGGAAGTTCCTGGTTCAGATGTTGCATCTTCCAACAGTGGTGTAGCATGGGTTGTCAGCACCCGGGACCTCTAGGGTGTTGCTATATATGGACCTTAAGGTCCTCCGTGGGGCATACCAGGAAAGGCTGGTAATGAGAAAGCTGTTCAATTTTATCTAAGCTTTTCCTGACATTCCACCAGGAATTCCCTGATTTTCTCAAAATCCACCCCTAACGAATGTGGCCTTGCTTAGTTTTTTCATGAGAACTCATAAGTCTGTCTTTTAAAGCTGATCAGGTCTCCTGGGTTCTAGACTAATGCAACCACCACACCACCCCAAGGTCTGACTTGCAGGTTCCCATTAGGGAACCTCACTTTTTGTTTACAGTGAAATAGAAAACTCAACTGCTCAACAAAGGAAGCAGTTTGTCTCTCCCATTTGTCACATCTTATTTACTATCAGATGTGATTTTGGGTTTTTTGGGGGGGTTTGCTTCCTATATGATCATTGTAAGCATATTCATATATATTCCTATACGAATATAGTAAGCCTAGGTCAGGGCCAGCCCACTAATGAGGCAAGGTGAAGTGACTGCCTCAGGCAGCAGGACTGACAGGGGCAGCAGATCCCAATGTAGATCTTTATTCTCTTCTTGTACCTCATGTAGAACTTCACACACCCCTTCTTCCATGGCAGGAAGGGAAGCACCATTTTGTGATTCACCTCAGGTGCCAAAATGTCTTGAACTGGGCCTGGCATAGGTAAATATCAGAGTGGCTACGTGGCTGACCAGCATTAGAACTTGGTGGAAACTAAGTAAGGACATAGGTTTGGGTAAACTGTTCAGAAACAAGCAGAAATAGCAGGTGTGGGGTAAAGCTGCACTATACTGGGACTCGAAAGAGCCATCTTTCCACCTGCCTAATGCCTTCAGGACATCCATGTAAAATGTAGCTAGGGGGGCAGGCTATGCTTAGTGTCGTGTAAACTGGAGAGAGGGGGCCTTGATACCTGGTGGGTGACAGGAGATATTTCTGCAATGCACACAACACAGAGACAAGACTTTTTTGCCTTAATGAGATGGTAAGATCTCGCAAATGGAAACCTGTCAGTGCACTGGTGCCAAATGGTCATTCAACTGCAGCATATAACTCTGGGTGCTTCCCCAGACAGGGACTTAATTTGCAAACAAAATATTGCAAATGGATTTTGGCAACAGATTTTTAATTATTATTCATAGTATTTCCTCCCGAAAGCGTAAATCAAGAGTAAAAGAAGGGACGAATATAGGCTACTATTTTTATGCTGATAACATCATGTGCACACTGCTAATATTTATTACTAGAATGCATAAGGAGCATTCATTCCACACTAAGCACTCATCTGGAAGCCCCCTCTTTAAATGTTGCAGAAGCCAGTGAAAGTCAACTGGGAATGTTGTAACTCCATTTGAACTCATGGGCAGAGTTGACTTTGTGGCTCCTAATTATAAGCAGGACTGGGTTGTTAGTTTCCTTTGCCTTCCAGAAAGCTGCTCTCTGCTGTACCACTGTTGGCTGGGGCACCTGTGTAATCGTCGGAGTGGCTGTGGGTGAAGAAGGATTCGTTGTTTCTCCGCTGGACCTGATAATGGGCCGGAAAATCAACGCCACCTTTTTCGGAGGTTAGTTTTTCCCTAACAGTATATGCATGCCAGAAATGGCATTGAAGTAGTATCTAGGATTGAAATAACACTTGCATAGTTATTTCTAAGTTTGCACATTTGATTTGTTTTATTTTCCCTTTCAGTACTGCCATGATCAAGATGGGCAGCACTGCTTTAATTATCTGCAAGAGCAGGGGTGACAGAATACAGCTTGTTTTCTTGTAGCTTGCCGTAAATACATTTTACATGTGTTCTGTCCCTCTTGCTGCTTTGAATCCTGAATCCAGCCCATCTTCTTGCTCAGCTCAGCATTGTGATAAGGTGATTTCTCCTTCACTGAGCTGGACTACACATACAGGTTTTGCCAGGGACTGGTGAGGCACCTGCAGTGGTTTGGCAGGCCAGATCCAGCCTGCAGGCCACAGCTTCACCACCCTGTGATATTACATTGTATTACATTTCTCTACATTTTCTCTACATTTGTGTCAGGATCAGTTTCTGGCACTGGGTCATCTCATGCTGCCCCATTCATGATTTAAGAAGAGGTTGCAGCGTGTTTCTATGAGAGCCAGTGTGCCCACCAGCACTTCCTGCGATGCCCACAAAAAGTTTGCTAAAAGAACCTGCAACACCTGAGACTATTTGCTCTTTCTCTTCAGTTCCTGTTTGCCTGCTCAGCCTCTCCTATATTGAACATGCTCCCTTAAACATGCCCACTTTTCTTTGGATACTAGAACTGGACACAGGCCCTTCTATCTGTTCTGAACAGAGGAGCGGTGCAAACAGCTTCTCTCTGTGAGCAAATGCAGTTTTTGATGTGGCATCCATTACGTCACACCCCCACAGCAGTCATGTTGTCATGCACCACATTCCACAGCATGCATTTTGTAAGCGGTGCCCACGTCACTTTCACAAGATCCCAAATCTTCCCACTGCCCCAGAAAGGTTGGTGACCCCTCACTTAAGAGAATGAAGTCAGAAGAGTGGCACATCGATGGCACATTCTAGAGCGTGCAAGCTTTTTTCTCAGTGGCTTTTAAAGGTCTTTTGAAAGTAAAAGAATTATCTCAGATTACATAAACTCTCATTGGAGCACTACAGATTTCTTAAGCCAAAGGAGATACTAAAGAGAAAGGCAACAAGACATGTACTAAATAGAATGTTAATGGGGAATGGGGCCACACAGATTTTAGTTACTGTTCCACCCATACTAGAAAATGCCTTAGTCCCAGTAATTCCTACTACTCATACAATTGTTTTGCGGATTTTATGGCAGCCAAAGCAATTAGTACAAAATAATTGTGATTTATTGTCAGTTGCTCAAATGTTCCCAGATCTGGATGATATTTCTTTCTGAGCCAACCTCAAAAAACATAACAGCTGGAATGTTTTTATTGAATTGCCTCCCATTTCTGGAATCCAAATATCTGGTGGATGTTAAATGGAACAGCCTGTTCCACTTTTGAGAAATAAATGAAAAGCTGTTTCGACATCATTCTAAAGTGTGGGCCCATGCACAGTGTGCCCCAGGAGCTGGGAAAGTGGGTGGTGAAACAGGAGGAAAAACTGGCACAACAACATTCAGGCATTCAGATCATCCATGCAGTTGGGGGGCAGTTCATGATGACTTGCTTTCTTAAAATCGTACATTCTGATTTGTTTGCAGGGAGGTTAGATGATAATGTGTCAGAGCAAGCTTGATCCCACACTTTTCTGTGCATTTCCCTATACTGTAGTTTTCCTTACACAATAAGTCTGGTCTTTGGGGAAAACAAGTTTGTTGTACGATATCTCCAAGTCAACATGCTGGCATATTTGTGAACATAGTGTCATATAAAAAAAATCAGGAATTCAGTTTTGAATCTGTTTGTTCCCCCCCCCCCCCCACAGGCTGGAAGGGTGTGGATTCTGTACCAAACCTGGTGCTGGATTACATGGCAGGGAAATTCAGCCTGGATGCACTTGTATCTTACACTTTGCCTTTTGATAAAATCAACGAAGCATTTGATCTTATGCGTCAAGGGAAAAGGTAAAGCATTACAACAAACCCGAAACTCTTGGGGCAAGTTCATACACATATGTGTATCACTCCCTTTATTTCCTATGGTCACACTCTTAAGTTTTGTTGCTTATTTAGCAAAAACAGCACCACAGACACATAAGGAATCAGCAGTCTTGAGGAGAGGACTCTATGCCCTCTTCAGCTGGGCATATAAAGGGGATTCAAGCTGCAAAACAACTGCTCTACCCACTAAACCCCTGGTGTGCAAGCAGCCTAACTGCATCACCAGAAATAGGCCAGTAACAGATGCTTAGTATAATCCCTTTTGCTAATGAACGCATACATTTCCCCCTCTTGCTTTTTACCTGTTTTTCAGCAACCGAACTGTATTGGTGTATTAAGAACCCAGTACAAACGCCGGAGGACTAGAAGCCCAACAAAATGTGATCTTTATTCAAATCTGCCCCACTGACTTCTGATTAATGTATCCCCTTGGACATTGTTTGTAAAAGCATTTCTTTGTGATACATGAGCATATAATTCAACATCTCCAAGCTATAGGTGTAATATTTTAGAGTAACTTTTTTAGTTCCTGTACTGTCAGGTCACTATTAAAACTGACAATTCCTGTTGTGTTGTGTCACTCATGAATTAATATCTACATATGAATATTGTCAAAACAAAATAAAAAAATTCCTTCCAGTAGCACCTTAAAGACCAACTAAGTTAGTTCTTGGTATGAGCTTTCGTGTGCATGCACACTTCTTCAGATACACTGAAACAGAAGTCACCAGATCCTTCTATATAGTGAGAAGGTGGGGAGGGGTATTACTCAGAAGGGTGGTGGGATTGGGTGATTGGCAGATAGCTGTGATGAGCCTGTTGACGACTCTTAACGACTGCAATAGGTCTTACAGGAAAAAGCAAAGGGGTGAGAAGGTGAAAAATGGCTTTGTCGTGTATAATGAGATAAGAATCCAATGTCTTTTTCTAGTCTATTTCTGAAATTCCTTTGTAATAGAACAGCTATTTAACTGCTCATCGTCTAACATTGTGTATGCCATCAAATGCCAACAGTGTCCTTCAGCTCTCTATATTGGACAAACAGGCCAAACCTTACGCCAAAGAATAAACGGACATAAATCTGACATCAGGAATCACAAGACAGAGAAACCAGTAGGAGAACACTTCAATCTCCCAGGACATTCTATACAAGATCTCAAAGTAGCTGTTCTATTACAAAGGAATTTCAGAAATAGACTAGAAAGAGAAGCTGCTGAATTGCAACTTATTACCAAACGTAAAACCATGGAGAGACCTGGTCTGAACAAAGACATTGGAAGGAATTTTTTTATTTTGTTTTGACTATAGCAGACCAACACGGCTACCTATCTGTAACTGGAACTATGAATATTGTGTTGGCGCATCACATTTCTAAATGTGTAGGGTCACCTGTGTACAAAATCACTTTTCTTTTAAAGCATTCGTGTGAAAACAATAGATTTAATCTGATGTCACAATAAAACATTTGCAATAAGTTCCTCGCTTCAGGGTGATGGCATTTTGTGTGGTTTTTTCCCATAGGACCACTTCTAAACTCCTCTCAGTATAACCAAACCAGCTTCTGACATCCCTACCAAACTGATTCCCAGAGTGTTGCTGGCTTGTTTGCAACAAACAGCTGAGCAAAATTAGGCCTCTGTCAAGAGGTTAAAAAGGACCAGCTGGCATGGCCAACAACCAGGGGTGATGGGAATTGTAGACTAGCAGGATATGGGAGGCAAATTGCAACACTGCATAGGTTTAAATATGAAGCGGACACCTAGTGCTTAAGACTCATTTCGCATTACAAATCTACTGGAAGCCATTAGTATTATATTCTTCCTAGGCAAAGGCTATCAGAGGTATGGTAGACACATTTAATGGTAGACACATTTAATTGCTCACCACTATTGCTCTACCCTTCCAGGGTCTGCTGTTGGCATTCATCTGTCTCGGAAGACAATGGAAGGGTGAGATGGGTACAGCTGGCTCCCCAGGAGAGTTGTGGGCACCCTAGCACACACCCCAGAATCTTTTGCAATTTTCAGAGTTTATGTGGTAGTTGCAAAGAGTTCCTCAGCAGACAACACAAAACACAGAAAGGTTTTCTAAACACAGGAAGCCTAAAAGCCATAACACTGCAGTGACTGTAATATAATTTATCTAGAATGTTATAGTGCCACCTACCGTCAACTTTTTCTTCTTATGGATTCTGAAGCTCAATATTTCATCCTGAAAATAAAAATCAAGAACTTGATTTTATGGTTATTTTAACACTAGTAGATGTCAGAGAAATAAATAAGTAAACTGATATTATAATATATGGTAATTTTATCCCATTTTAAAACTTTCATAGCACAGGACATGTTCTCATACCCAAGCTTAAGTAACAGCCAACTGCATTTTGGTTCTATATTCCATATTCATCAGAAATAACATGAAGATTTAAGTTAGCTCTTCTCCCCCCGCTTTTTTTTTTGTAAAAGCCTCTGTGTATTTAATAGGCACACAAAAAACACAAATCCAACGGGAGCATCTTTTCCTGACAAAAGAAAAGTGATCAGAAAAACTGCAGAGTTGAATTTCCAAATTACATGAGGCTGTTAAAGGTGGAATAACTCTGCCTAGGAAAAGGTGGCAACTTTAAAAAGATGGAATGACATAATAATTCACGTGAATAATATTGTTACTCCAATCTCCAAGCAGCAAGAGGTTTTGTGGTGGTAGCTCATTTTCTTGGAATGAAGATCACTGGAGATAGTGTTTTTGTGATATATGGTTTTACTTACAAACAAAGGCAGTTTGAGCATAAGACTCACAACATTAACACATTAACATAACTTGCTCCTCCGTTAGGTTTTTAGCCCCGCAATGCCATAGTTTTGGATTCAGCACAGAGAGCAAGTCAGGTAAACCTCTCTATCTCTTCCTAACCCATTTCAAGACAAGACTGGTCCATGACTATTGCTGTCCTTTGCACACCAATGATATCCCTTTCAACCAGAGGAGGAGGGAAGATTCTAACCCTTTTAACCCACCTTCTGGAAGTATTGCTATTAGTAGTTTCTGTGGGAACCATCACCTACACAGTGGTACCTTGGGTTAAGAACTTAATTCGTTCTGGAGGTCCGTTCTTAACCTGAAACTGTTCTTAACCTGAAGCACCACTTTAGCTAATGGGGTCTCCCGCTGCCACCGTGTGATTTCTGTTCTCATCCTGAAGCAAAGTTCTTAACCCAAGGTACTATTTCTGGGTTGGCGGAGTCTGTAACTTGAAGCGTCTGTAACCCGAGGTACCACTGTATTTTTTAGTCATGCAAAGAGATACTACAAATTTGGTTTGCAGCAATTAACTCCACAGATACTGGTTTCACCCTTTAGCAGTCTCTCTTTCTAAACAATCCAGTTTTACAGATATACTGGCTGAGAGGGAATTCCAAAAGTGACAATCAAGCTACCTCAACCACCACAATCCTATAACAATATACTTTTGGCCTTTAGGAAGTTCTGTACCAAAATAATATTTCTCCAAAAGTTGAGGCATGGTTCATTAAGTGGGAATATGACTTCTGTAACTAGGCAGAGTTATTGCAGCATTTGGGGCCAACGTGAACACCTAGCTGCCTTGGCTGGGTCTAGTCTACATTTTAATTTTCCACACTGCCTCAGATTACTGTTCTATCTAGGACTAACTACCAGGAGCAGCTGTAAGGAGCCTGCTCCACTCCCACCCACTCCAAAAACCACCAGTGTCTAACTGTGAGTTGCCCTGGGACTCTTTAAGAGCTGGAAGTAAAGACATTCAGGCCTCATCCATCAGCAAGGAAAACTAAGGGCTGCTGGATTGTGTAGGTGTCACTTTGTATAAACACAGGTGTAGGTATCTACGCTTCCTTAATATTCCGCCGACACCAATTCACTTGGGATGCTTTCAAAACAACCTAGTAGCTAGTATAGTAAGCTTAGGAGTGAGATGAACACCAACACTGGACAGGATGAACGAAGATTGTTAGTGTATTAAGGGGGACATTATGTACATAAGGGAATACTGGTATTTACACTGGGGCCTTGAAGATGTTTGCTGATAGTTTCTGAAGATTTAAGAGACGCAGTTGCTTACAATAGCCTCGAAGTCAACCTCAGGCCAAATTCTCCAGACCTCCAATGCAACCAAATACAATGGTACCTTGGGTTAAGTACTTAATTCGTTCCGGAGGTCCGTTCTTAACCTGAAACTGTACTTCTGACTGTTGGGACATGTTATGTACTGGGTTGAATAGGATCCAAACTGCAGCAGTCTGATTGGCCCTAGAACAATAGGATCCAAAAGGCAGCAGCCTGATTGGTCCTAGAACAATAGGATTCAGAATGCAGCAGTCTGATTGGTCCTAGAACAATGCAGCAGTATGATTGGTTGGCAGGAACTACCCAATCATGCTCCAGATAGAAGTGAATCCACAACCTGATTGGCTTACAGTAGAATTCCGGAATTAGCCAATCATGTGCAGCCCATTGTGTAAATAATGTATATAAAGCAGATACCTTGAGGGGACTTTCATTCATTCCTCCTCATCACTATGAGCTGAATAAAGAGCATGAAATCACTTTGCGACTCTGAGTATATTTCACTGGCGACGAAGGTGGGATCCCGCTGAGCTGACTGCCACACACAGCACCGCAGCACCGCCACCTGCCGCATCGCTGCCTCGCACCGTGTATCCAGGCTTCAGCTCCAGGACACAAGGAACTCAGAATGGCAACCAACAGCAGCTTTTCGCCATTCAACCCAGCATCTGGAGACTGGGAAGCATACGCCTCCCGTTTCACCTTCCTCCTAGAAGCCAAAGGGGTCACCGATGAAGAAGACGCCAAGAAGAGGGCAATATTCTTCAGCGTCTGCGGAGAGGAGACGTTTGAAATCGCCCGGGCTCTCCTTGCGCCTGAAGACGTCGCTACTGTTCCATACAAAACAATAATGGAACAGCTGAAGGGGCACTTTTCGCCACAGCCCTCAGTGGTGGCTCGTCGAAATGCCTTCTACGCAAAGCGGCAAGCCTCTGGGGAAACCATAACTGGGTTTGTGACCTCTCTCCGCCAAGCCGCCCGGTTCTGCAACTTCTCAGAGCTGGAGAACATGCTTCGTGACCGCCTCGTCGGTGGCCTGAGGGATGAGAAGCTGCAACGACGCCTCTACGCTAAGAAGGACCTAACGTTCCAGGTCGCTCTGGAGGAGGCCCTGGCAACGGAAGCTGCCGAGAGGTCGACGCAAGAGGCACGGCCGAGCCAGCCATCCCAACCGAGGGTCCACCATGAAGACCTCACCGACGACTCAGGATCCAACAGGGAGGAGGTGCACCGAGTACAGCAGCGCACTCAAGCAGCCCACATACCACAGCTGCCTCGACGAGAAGGAGGGAACTGCGCAAGCTGCGGAGAAAGTCACGAGAGGAGGACCTGCCGTTTCCGCAACGCAGAGTGCAGGCAGTGCAGAAAATCGGGACACATCGCCCGGGTGTGTCGGGCTCGGCCCACCCGACGCCAGGCATCAGATGACCAATCCAAGAGCCCCAGGTCCCGGGGCCCAACGCACCAAGGCAACTCGACTGAGCTCACGGACTTCCAGGTATACCAGTTGCCCCACCCCAACGTAGAGAAAATTTATGTTGACGTACAGATAGAGGGGGCCCCATGCCGCATGGAGCTTGACACGGGTTCAACTCTATCCATAATCTCGGCAAGGACCTTAAGGAAACTGTGTCCTACTGGGGGTCCCAAACTCAGGCCGGCCCCATTCACCCTCCGGGACTTCCAGAAACGTAAGGTCCCCACAATGGGGGTGGGGACCTTCAGGGTGCAATACCGAGGGCGGACGCGGCAACTGGAATTGCTGGTGGTCAAGGGCCCCTACATTAGCTTACTGGGATTGGCATGGTTTGGACCACTGGGGCTAGCTGTCACCGGGGTGAACCACACTAGCTTACAAGTGGACGTGGACGCCATATGCAAGGAATTTCCGGGGGTTTTTGATGGGAAATTGGGACAGTATACGGGCCCCCCAATTGCTCTACAGCTTGACCCTGCAGTACGACCGGTCAGGCTCAAGGCCCGCCGGGTCCCGTTCGCCCTGAAACCCCGTATAGACGAGGAATTGGACCGGCTTGTGGAGCAAGGAGTGCTGGAGCCGGTGCCTAATGCCCCCTGGGAAACCCCAATTGTCACACCCGTCAAGCCTAATGGTTCGGTCCGCATCTGCGCAGACTACAAATGTACCATAAACAAGGCCCTTACGGCCCATGCATACCCAGTGCCAGTGGTCAGCCATGTTCTTGCCACCCTGGCTGGGTCGAAAATTTTTGGCAAGCTGGACTTGGCCCAAGCATATCAACAGCTGCCAGTAGATGAGGCCACAGCAGAGGCACAGACGATTGTGACACACAGAGGAGCATTCAGGGTAAAGCGGCTGCAATTCGGTATCAGCGTGGCACCAGGCATATTCCAGAATCTAATGGACTCTCTCCTTAAAGGGATTCCTGGCGTCACCCCCTTCTTTGATGATGTGTTGATTGCCGGGCCCACACCAGAGGAGTTTGAGGACCGCCTCCGCACCGTTCTGCACCGTTTCCAGACGGCGGGTCTCAAGGTGAAGCGGGAAAAATGTCTACTAGGAGTGCCTCAGGTGGACTTTCTGGGATTTATGGTGGACGCAGAAGGGGTCCACCCGACTGGGGACAAGGTACGGGCCATTTGTGATGCCCCAGCGCCCAAGAACAAGACTGAACTTCAGGCCTTCTTGGGACTATTGAACTTTTACCATTCCTTCCTTCCCCACAAGGCGGCGGTAGCGGAGCCCCTACACAGACTCCTGGACAAGCGGGCCCCTTGGGTGTGGGGCCAGCGCCAGGAGGCCGCATTCCAGGCAGTCAAGGACTTGCTTGTCTCAAACTCGGTCTTGGCACACTTCGACGAGAGGCTGCCGGTGGTGCTAGCATGCGACGCCTCGCCCTATGGAATTGGCGCTGTCCTGGGACACCAACTCCCGGATGGAAGAGAGGTACCAGTGGCATACTTTTCCCAGACACTCAACGCAACCGAGCGGAACTACTCGCAAATCGACAAGGAGGGTCTGGCAATCGTGAAGGGAGTAAAAAAATTCCATGATTTCTTGTACGGGCGGCCCTTCACCGTGGTGACTGACCACAAGCCGTTGCTTGGCTTGTTTGCCCCTGAAAAGCAGACCCCCCAAGTGCTGTCTCCTCGCGTCCTCAGGTGGTCAATTTTCCTTGCCAGCTACCAGTATGCACTGATTCACCGTCCGGGGAAGGCGATGGGCCATGCGGACGCCCTCAGCAGGCTACCACTACCGGAAACAGGCCCCGACCCAGCACCTGCACAAGAGGTTATGAGCCTGGAGCTGCTTCCTGACCGCCCCATTCAGGCACAAGAAGTTGCACACCATTCCAAGAAAGATAGGGTCATCTCCCGGGTCCTGGACTGGGTGTGGAGGGGATGGCCCAGCAGCAGCCCCGGGCCAGAATTCGCCGGCTACACAACCCGCAAACATGAACTGTCGGCCCACAAGGGGTGCCTGTTATGGGGAAGCAGGGTCGTTGTTCCCCAGCCCCTCCGCAAAAGGGTCCTCACAGCCCTACACGAGACACACCCAGGGGTAGTAAGAATGAAGGCCCTTGCCAGGAGTTATGTGTGGTGGCCAGGGATCGACGGAGAGATAGAGGCCTGGGTCAAACACTGCCAGGCCTGCCAAGAATCCCGCCCAGATCCCCCAAGGGCCCCAGTCCAGTCCTGGGAGTCCGCCCGAGCACCATGGTCACGCCTGCATGTGGACTTCGCTGGCCCCTTTCAGGGGAAAACATTCTTCATAGTGGTGGACTCCTACACCAAATGGCTGGAAGTCGCACTGGTACCGTCCACTTCTACGTCCACAGCCATCCGGGTACTACGCAGGCTGTTTGCAACCCACGGGCTCCCTGACACTCTCGTCTCAGACAACGGGACTGCATTTACGTCAGGAGAATTCCAAACCTTCACAACGCAGAACGCCATCCGCCACATCCGTTCGGCGCCATTCCACCCTGCCACCAATGGCCAAGCAGAACGCATGGTGCGGACCACCAAGGACACCCTTCGCCGCATGACACAAGGGGATTGGGAGTACCGCCTTGCCACATTCCTTCTAGCACAGCACAGCACCCCCAGCTCAACGACTGGCCGGAGCCCCGCTGAACTACTAATGGGTCGGCGCCTTGCAATCAGATTGGACCGCCTTCACCCCGATAGAGCTCAGGATGAGGCAGTGGTGGGGGAAGGCAAGAACCCCCGGACCTTCGAGGCTCAGGACCCAGTGTACGCAAAGAATTTTGGGGCAGGCCCAGCATGGGTCCCCGCCACAGTCACCAGGGTCACTGGCCCCGTGTCGTATGAGGTGCTAACGGATGGGGGGCAATGCTGGCGCCGCCACTGCGACCAGATACGGCGACGGTTCCCAGGAGAAAACCAGGAGGAGGAAAGGGCAGAGGAGTCCCAAGGGAACAGAGGGGCAGTGAGGCCCATAGAGCAGCAGGGGCCAGCAGGAGAGGCAGAATCAGTAAATACAGAGAGGACCCGTGAGGCCGAAAGGACACCGGAACCAGAACCACGACTGAGCGAGCCGGTTGCGCCAGACCAAACAGCCCCATCACAGCCAGCATCCTTGGAACACGAGCCAGAACCTGAACCCCGGACCAGGGAACACCCCAGGCCGCAACGCACACGTAGGCCGCCGGCGTACCTCGAGGACTATGAATGCGACCTCCCGGGCAGGACTGGAACTTAGAGGGGAGGGGTGTTATGTACTGGGTTGAATAGGATCCAAACTGCAGCAGTCTGATTGGCCCTAGAACAATAGGATCCAAAAGGCAGCAGCCTGATTGGTCCTAGAACAATAGGATTCAGAATGCAGCAGTCTGATTGGTCCTAGAACAATGCAGCAGTATGATTGGTTGGCAGGAACTACCCAATCATGCTCCAGATAGAAGTGAATCCACAACCTGATTGGCTTACAGTAGAATTCCGGAATTAGCCAATCATGTGCAGCCCATTGTGTAAATAATGTATATAAAGCAGATACCTTGAGGGGACTTTCATTCATTCCTCCTCATCACTATGAGCTGAATAAAGAGCATGAAATCACTTTGCGACTCTGAGTATATTTCAGGACAGTTTAGCCAGTTTCAAAATCCTGTCATGGATGTGTCAGTTGAGGGGCCAGATGAAAACAAGAGTTGGGAGGAAAAATACCAAAGTGAAAAGCCGAGGCCTAGATATTCATAACCACAAAACGACAATAACCTTGCAGCCCGATAGCTCAAGAGAGCACGAGACTCTTCACCTCAGGGTCGTGGGTTCAAGCTCTGCGTTGGGGAAAAGATTCCTGTATTGCAGGGGAGTTGGATGATTTGCATGATATTGCATGATCCTTGTGGTCATCCTTTCACCTTGGTGGTCCCTTCCAATTCTACCCTTTCGGTGATTCTTCCTAAACGTTTGCTCGAGCCCCACAGATTTCTGCAGGACTTCCCCCGCCTCCTAAGTAGCTGCGCTTGCAATCGCAGCCTCCTGAAGCGGAATTCATCCTGAACGAGCATCCTTCGACAGAGGGCACTACAATTCTCCCTAAGAAGACGAGCGAGACGAGGGAGCAGCGCCCTATTTCCTCGGCCCGCCCCTGCTTGGAGGGCGGCTCTCGAAGGAGCGCGCATGCCCCCAAGTCGCTCGGCAGCTGCTTCGCGGACGGCGAGAAAGGAGCACTTGCAGGCGGCGGAGCAGCGCGGCCGATGGCGAGCGGGGTAAGTGGGAGCCGTCGAACATTCCCCGGGGAAGCAGCGCGGGCGCCTTTCCCCTCCTGCGGGTGCAAAGGAAACGGGAGGCGACGCGGCACCGCGGAAGAACGCGCCGCTGCTCTTTCGTCTGCGCTCGGTGGGGCTTCCTCCCAGGGAAGCGCGCAGGATTGCAAGCCCACGTCTGAACTTGGAAAGCTTCCGAGTCGAGGTCAATTTAGGGGTCTGGGGGGGAGAGCCTTTTGCAACGGGCGAGCAAAGGCGTCGCTAGGCTCCCGGGCGCCCTTTGCGTTTTCGTTGCTTCCGACGAGGCGCCGGCAGAAAGGCACCAGCTTGGAGGTCGCGCCCCAGTGCGCACTCTACTCGGAAGTAAGCTCCACTTAAGTCAACATGCAGAGGGGCGCCCCAGGGAAATTCGTCAAGATGGGACAGAAACGCAGGGGAAAGCGGACTGGCACAGATTAACCGCTAGGGCTCCGGCGGCGGCCCATACTATTGTCCGGATTCCTTTAGCCTACATAAATTATAAAACTAGTGCTTGCGTTGCTCTTACGCTACACATATAATATACAGTGGTACCTCGGGTTACATACGCTTCAGGTTACATATGCTTCAGGTCACACACTCCACTAAGCCAGAAATAGTGCTTCAGATTAAGAACTTTGCTTCAGGTTGAGAACAGAAATCATGTTCCAGCAGCAGGAGGCCCCATTAGCTAAAGTGGTGCTTCAGGTTAAGAACAGTTTCAGGTTAAGAACGGACCTCCGGAACAAATTAAGTACTTAACCTGAGGTACCACTGTACCAGGTTCTAACTAATACCTCCTATAAAAACTTCATTTTGACTCTTATTTCCAAAACCCTTTTATGCAAAATATGTAAATCATTTACTAATACCTTTTCCATATTTCACTCTTAAACTTGAAATTCCCTAACTGAAGGGGAAATTGAAGAATGCAAATATTTTACTTGGCATATGATCTTTGTGAACTTTGCTCTGTGAGAAACTAACCAGTTTTAGGGCTGGTTAAATTTTCTGTGACTGGTCCCTTGGCATACACACACATTAACCTTATTTTAAGCAGGAACACTACTGCTACAGTTTTTACTTACTTTTTCTATTACAAAAGTGTACAATATGGATATACAATAAATACAAGTTAAAATATCCATGGCAGTAGTGTTTGTGCTTAATAAGAGGTTGTCACTGAAGGAATGAACAAGTTGTATAACAAGTTCATTTTCTCTTCTTTCACTCTTAATTGGTTAATTAGGACATTGCAGCCATGCAGCACTGGTCAAATAGCATGTGTTTCTTTTCAGTGACACTGGGAGTTTGTATATCTGTCGCTATTTTGCATAGAGGATTTGGACACACTAATAATAGGAGTCATTATCAGTTTTATCTTTACCTTTTTAGAAACAAATGCTAAGAATTGAATTGCATTATATAAATTATATTAAGAAAAACCAATAGGTTGCCTCATAATACTTGCCCAGTATGTAGTTGCCGTCTGCTGTAGGTGATAAACTGTACCAACCACTTCCATTTGTAGCAAACAGGATTATGTTCAATAATCACCAAGTTACATGGAGTTGATTTCTATCGGGTTAGTAACTTGATGTAGTTTTCACTTATTGTTCAAACATATTGAGGAGGTAGACCTTCTCATCACCTCATTTGCCTGGGTATTTGCAGGAATTTTTCCTGGGAGGGGCGAGAGAAACAAGGTAAAAAATGGAAGGCCTATTGCTTCATGGAAATGAGAGGAACTGTGCCTGTATATTTTGCCTCATCTCTCAGGTTCTACAGATGCTAGAATTGTTTGACCTTTCATAGACCATAGCTTTTGCGCTCGCATTTTTAAACTGATTTTATTTTCATGTGAGCCACTGAGATAACTTTTTTAGCCATGGGGCAGCCTGTAAATGATGCAAGTAAACAAATAGGGTGCCCCCACCATCACCAATACCTACACAACCAGCTCTCAGAGCTGTTTGACAATCTGTTAACCAACAAAGGTCCAGTTTGAGCTCCCCCAGTTCTGACAGGGTGTCATCTCCGAAGCATCTGTAGTGTATGATTTCAGTCTTTAAGGAAGGAAGCTCATTGTACAAGCTTGCTGTGCAATGTCATAAGGCACTCTTTCTATTTCTTATTTAGGTTATCAAATGCAAGGCAGCTGTTGCCTGGGAAGCGGGTAAACCACTGTCCATTGAGGAGGTGGAAGTTGGACCACCTAAAGCTCATGAAGTTCGTATCAAGGTAATGAAATAGTTGCTACATTGCTTGCCCTAAACCATTAGGGACTAGAATATTTGACCCAGAGGCATAGCTAGCTGCTTGGGCACCCTGGTGGGTAGGGAGCTTCCATGCAGTTCACCACTGTAGGGCAGTTGAGGGGGAAGCACAGGTGCAAGACCCACGCTGCCATTTTGGGCAGCGCAGTGCTTGCCTGCAGTCTGCCTGCTGCCTCTCCCTCAGTTGCCCTACAACTCCAGTGCCCTGAAAACACAATGCCTGTCGAATAACCTGCTGAATCTGATTGTTCTTCATGACTTTGTAGATCATTGCCACTGCTGTTTGTCACACGGATGCTTATACTCTAAGTGGTGCTGACCCTGAAGGGAGTTTTCCTGTTATCCTGGGTCATGAAGGAGCAGGGATTGTGGAGAGTGTTGGGGAAGGAGTGACCAAATTCAAACCAGGTAAGGGGATTCTGCTAAAGATGCAAGGACCCTAATGCTCATCGTAGTTCGGCCAACCCTTCAGCAGAAATATTTCCATTGCTTTGCATCTGAAGTTGCTTTGGAACAATTTGGGAGTACAAAACATGCCACTTGTATAAAAGTATTAGTATGTCATGCTCTAATGGAACATCTAGTTTTAACACACTGTGCTTTTTATCAGTTAAGAGTGTTGGAAACATTTATTTTTTAAAGTAAAAAAAAACTCTTTGTATTTTCCAGGAGACACAGTAATCCCTTTGTACATCCCACAATGTGGAGAATGCAAGTTTTGTTTAAACCCTAAAACTAATCTCTGCCAGAAAATAAGGTTGGTTTTCTTCTCCCCTGCTTCCCCCTCCCCCATCTTTTCCTTTGTCATACAGAGCACGGACTTCAGTGCCAGGGGTTCACAAATGCAGCAGCCAGATGGCCAAAAGCACACACTAATTTCTGTGTGATCGCCAGCTACCAGTTGCCCAGAACAAAGTGCAAATTATTTAAGCTTCGCAAATTCTTTCCAAATTCTTTGAGCTTTGCAGAGATCTTGGCATCTGAAGAAGCCTCTTGCTTTGTGTAGCATGACAGAGACTGTATCCCTTTCTCAACTTCTCTGGCACATAGGCAGAAACCTAATAAGGTGTGGCAGATCTCCCCATTTGGCCTGCAAGGTCATTTTGGCCAAACCACACCCACCTGCTTTACATGTGATTCCACATGTGGCATTGGAAAGACCTGGCTCAGCCAAGAGTGTGTGTAGGCACCATAAAGCAGCAGCAATCAGCTGGTTGTCAAGTCTTGCAAAGCACCCTAAAGTGTAACTATATTCTGGTTGGCTTAATAAAGGTATGGCCCCAATATGATTTTTTTGATGGGCCTGTTGCCTTTTGGTGTGACCATACATGCCCTCTAAGCAACACGTCTGTTCTGATTTTATTCTGCAGAGTCACCCAAGGAAAAGGAGTGATGCCTGATGGTACCAGTAGGTTCACGTGTAAAGGAAAACAGGTTCTCCACTTCATGGGGACAAGCACTTTCTCAGAGTACACCATTGTTGCAGACATTTCTCTGGCGAAAATAGATGCTTCTGCTCCCTTGGACAAAGTCTGCTTGCTGGGATGTGGGGTTTCTACTGGCTATGGAGCAGCCTTGAACACTGCAAAGGTTGGGGTCCTTGACTTCCTGTTGATTTTTTTCTGACTCCTGAGCACAGAGTAGAGTTTAATAATAATAATAATAATAATAATAATAATAATAATTTATTATTTATACCCCACCCATCTGGCTGGGTTTCCCCAGCCACTCTAGGCGGCTTCCAACTGAATATTAGAAACAATACAGCATCAGACATTAAAAACTTCCCTAAACAGGGCCACCTTCAGTTGGATTTTAAAAGTAAAATAGTTGTTTATTGCCTTGACATTTGCTGGGAGGGCATTCCACAGGGCAGGCGCCTCTACCGAGAAGGCCCTCTGCCTGGTTCCTTGTAACCTCACTTCTCGCAGCAAGGAAACCGCCAGAAGGCCCTCAGCACTGGACCTCAGTGTCTGGGCTGGGTGATGGGGGTGAAGACGCTCCTTCAGGTATACTGGACCGAGGCTGTTTAGGGCTTTAAAGGTCAGCACCAACTCTTTGAATTGTGCTCGGAAACGTACTGGGAGCCTATGAAGATCTTTCAGGACCTGTGTTATATGGTCTCGGCGGCCACTCCCAGCCATATAATCCACACACAACAGAGAAAATATAGTAGAGGAAGTTACAGCCCTCCCGCCCCCCCCCCCCATACCCGAGCTGTGGCTCCACATCCCTGTCCTGGAAGTGAGAAGCACAGCTTGTTTAAACAGGAGTTAAGTTAAACCTTTGGAGGTACAGTATAACTTTGCTGGGGTGCTGATGAACTGCCTTTCACCTCCATGCCATTGCTGCTTCTGCCACTCCTTCCAGTGCAAACAGCTCATAAAACAAATTAAGAGGCAGAACCTTCCCTTAAACCTAATCCCCCCCGCCCCCTTGGGAGACTTCATTGGGGAAGAAAAGGCTTTTGGCCCTCATCTGCTCACTTGCACCAGTTTGGCAGAGACCACTGTTAGTAACAGTTGCTTGCAATTGTGAGTTGGGTCTGATCAGCTGACCATCAGGGCTTGCAAAGCACTGTGCGCAGGGCAGTTAATTCGCTGTGTCAGCATGCCCCCATTCAGCCCACTGATGGCTTTACTTGCCCCACATCTGACAGCTGGTGGGTATAGAATCATACAATTGTAAAGTTGGAAAGGACCATGAGGGTCACCTAGTCCAACAGGAACCTTTTGCCCAATGTGGGGCTCAAACCTTTTGCCCAATGTGGGGCTCAAACCCACAGACCTTGCATGCCTAATTAAGCCCGTGGGGCTGGAGATCCAACCAGTGAGTTAGGAGAGCCAGTGTCATGGACTGGCAGGGCTCAGAAGAGTGTGTGGCAGAGGCTAGGGGAATGACCCAGAAGAGTGGACCAGTGATTTATGGGGTTTGGCGCAGTCCACAAGGCCAGGGGAAGTTGGGGAGTCGGGGCAGTTCAAGGCGAAGGCAGGTGTGTGGGAAGAAGGTACAGCTCAGGTGAAAGACAGGTCAGTAGACTCCCCACCTTCTCCCACCCTGCCGTCCCCTAGAACCAGGAGGGGCTTGAAAAGGGAAGAGCAGCAGTGACTTCCATGCAGAAGAAGTCTCAGATTGTGGCTATGCAATCCGTCAAGAGGAGGGTATATAAGCTGGAGGAGAGGCCCCACTGTTGCTGCAGCTGCTCTATAGGGCTCAGACCTGTGGACTGCTGCTTAGAGGCTACAAGTGTGTGAGAATGTGTATCCAGAGCTCTGGGGAAGCTGCTGTATTTCTCTAGCCAATAAAGAGTTAACTATCTGACATGTGTCTTCCTTATCTGAGATGGGCAGCGACAGCAAGCAATGATTTTAGCTTGTGTTACTAGTTCAAAGTAGGATGGCTGTTAATTCTAAGAGCAGACTTAACTCAGCTCAATGAGCCATTTGCAAGAGCCTGGTTTATTGCAGCAGATAGAGCTGTTATTTTTTCGGTGTTAAGAACTGTTCTCCTTCAAGTGAGTGTTCTTTCTTTCAGGTGGAGCCTGGCTCTACTTGTGCGGTCTTTGGCTTGGGTGGAGTTGGACTAGCAGTAATCATGGGCTGCAAGGTGGCAGGTGCATCCCGGATCATCGGGATTGACCTCAACAAGGACAAATTTGCAAAAGCCAAGGAATTTGGGGCCACAGAGTGCATCAGCCCCAAGGACTTCGAGAAGCCCATTCAGGAGGTCCTGGTGGAGTTGACGGATGGAGGAGTAGATTACTCATTTGAGTGCATCGGTAACGTTGGTGTCATGGTAAGTGTGTCTGTCCCATAGGTAGCACCCTAGGGTGAGCGGAGCCTGGAATGTGGCGGGGGGGGGGCATGGATGGGAGCCATGGCATAATGAAAGTCATCAGAAATGTCTGGTGAAGGCCTGTTTTATCTAGTCAGACCAGCATCCATCAACGCCATCTCCAGAACTGGGAAGCCTCTACCAGTACTCTGTGCTGATCTGCAGCCATGAAGGTTGCATTTAGATGCCATAGCCAATATCCATAGCCAGTTCTGGATTTGCATCTCTAAATATTTGCCACTGGTGCTCTCTTGAGCAGCCTACCAATCATTCCTTCTAAATATACTGTTTCCTGGAGCATCTCTCCAGGAACATTAGAAGCTGCCTTATCCCAAGTCAGACCACTGGTCCAACAAGCTCTGCATTGTTTACCTTGGCAGCAGCTCTTTCCCATCTGGTACCTGAAGATGCTAGGACTGAACCTGGGATTGTCTGCACTTGCTCTGCTACTGAACTATGCTTCTCTTCCACCCATCCACTTCTTTTATTTGTATCACTTGCTCCTCCTTTCTTTCATGTCCCACAGAGAGCAGCCTTGGAAGCATGCCACAAAGGTTGGGGAGTGAGTGTCATAGTTGGTGTTGCTGCTTCCGGTCAAGAAATTGCCACCCGTCCATTCCAGCTAGTCACTGGACGAACATGGAAAGGGACTGCCTTTGGAGGTATAACTTTGCTGGGGTGCTGATGAACCTGTCTTACATAGGGAAGTCACAATATGTTCTTGTGCATGTGTGCATTTCTGCACAGGAAATGGACAACTGTTAATGAATCTCATGAACCTTAAAAGGCTAGCAAACTTGTGGCATAACCCTTCCATGTATACATCAGGACATTAAGAGAGGACATCAAAATTGCAAGAGACATGTGTTCCAGTCTTATACTCCAATCCAAAACAGGATATCCCGTTTCTAAAAGCATACATTGCACTTGCCCATGTAGACTTTCTACTTAGAAAAAGCCTAGAGGAGATTCCACAGTTTTTCTTAATGCAATACATTCCTAAGTATCTTCTGGATGATCATCTTCATTAGTAAAGGGCATCTTTAAATTATACACACAGTCGTACCTTGGTTTTCAAAGAGCTTAGTTCACAAACAACTTGGAACTCGAACGTCGCAAATCCGGAAGTAGGTGTTCTGGTTTGCAAACCTGAAAGTCAAACGTCTGACTCTTACAAGAGAGCATTCCTGTCTGCTGCGATTTTAACGCAAGTAGCTTGTTACTGCCCTGCAACTTTCAGGTAGTCAGTTCAGTATTGTGCACAGACAATCCCAAGGCTGCACCATAGGGTGCTGAACCTGTGGTCTCCCAAATTTTGCTGCACTGCAACTCCAGTCTTTCTTGACCATTGGCCATGCCAGCAACATCTGGAAGGCTCCAGGTTTCTTACTGCTGCTGCAGCCACATTACAAATGCAGTAATATAGCATGCCAAGGATAGCCAAGAGACAACTCTCCCTTTCTAGCTTAGAGGAGTTTTCTTTCAGGCTTGCATCATTAAGATTTCCTTGTCTGGCACAGATACTACTGTTGTAACGCTGCTTCATCCATCTTGCTGTATCACATCACATTTGGTACACAATAATTTCATTTTCTAACAGGTTGGAAGAGTGTAGAGAGTGTTCCGAAGCTGGTAGCAGAATACATGTCCAAAAAGATAAAAGTGGATGAATTTGTGACTCACACTTTACCGTTTAACAAAATTAATGAGGCCTTTGAACTCATGCATGCTGGAAAGAGGTAGGTACTGTCTGCTGTTTGTCAACAAGTTTACTTTTTATATATTGTGTGCTGGGACAGATTTTAGAATGACAACATCACTGACAGCACAATCTCATATATGTCTACTCAGAAGTTACCTTTTAGTTACCTAAATTGTATGTTTTTTGGGACAGGAGGGTGCATATTTTTTGTAAAAGCAACCATTGAGAAAGATTTCTCTCTTTTTCCTTGGCAAGTGTCTCTCTCCCTTTATCCTGCCAACATAGAGTAGTCTTCTTTTCCTCAAAACAACCCTGTGATGTTTTGTTGTAGTGGCTGCCCCAGTGCCCCCATGATCATCAGGAGTGAATAGCGTCTCTCCTACTCAAAGCCTTGCCCATAGGATCAGTGTGACCAATGGTGGCACCATGTTGCAGAAGGCTGCATGATACCGTGCCAGTTTTCTTAAATAAGATCAAATCAAGTTTGACAGCACAAATCAAATTCATGATCTCAGCTCTTTGCTTTAACTCTTGCAGCATCCGAAGTGTCCTGAAGTTTCAAGCCTGAAGAAAACTTCCACCGCAGTTCAACTCGGTGCAACAGTAATTCAGGAGGCGTTGGTCAAAAATGATTTAGGAAAAGCTGTTCCAGTTAGAAGCATCACCTGCTCTTGACAATGTGAAGAAGAAAACGCTGATCTTAGACACATCTAATATCTGTTCATGTCTTACTGTACCACTAAGTGCCAGAAATCTCTGCGGTTAAACAGTTTATTGACTGCTGTTAGACTGATCTCAAGTACAATCAGTGTCTTTTTGTTCTAAAATATCCTGCAATTGAGAGGTATTAACCCAAGTAGAAGAATTATGATTAAAACCTTTTTCTTACGTAGGCATACAGCTGCGTTGTCCCCTTTTCTTAAATGAATTCGGGTTATGGCATGCAAGTTTGGAGGGTGTTATTTCACACCTGGACTGAATCAGTGGAGAGCGGGAAAGGCATGCTACAAAAAAATAAATAAATGTTCTCTTGTTGTAGGTCAGGACATGTCAAGGGTTTTGTTTTAGATGAAACAGATGAGCTTTTGCCAGCTTACAAAAGCTAGTGTTTGCAGGTCTGTGGCTAAGATGCTTTCAAACTTGGGGCCAAATGGGTTATGCAGGGGGCCAGGTGCACCCCCTCCCCGAAATAGCAGGTGGCAGGAGCTCCAGAGCGGACTCCCATTTGCCCCACTAGCTTACTTTTTTTAAAAAAATGCAGCTATGATGTCATATTGAAAAAGCACGTGAACCAGAGTGGCTACAACTCTCATAATAGGTATAGTTGATGGTTTCAATTTCAAATCTGGCTTCTTGTAAAGCAGTTGCTATGACATCATCCACTGCAATTTGAGAACTTCAGTCTACGAGGATGGAATATTGACAGGAGAAATGGACTCTGATCTGGGCTACTTCAGCTGCGTACTCTGTCTTATCAAAAACTTCTGGAAAAGGCCCTGCAGCAAGAAGTCCCCCATTCTGCAGAATCCAGTATCCAAAACAGGCTCGTCCCTGAGCATAGCAAAGTAAAGGCAGGCAAGTTTAGCAGCACCCTCTTTAAAAATGCCAGGCTTCCCATTTATTGGACTAATACTAGCACAATATATGGGGAGGGTTTAATACACCCCCCCATGCAGTAACTCCTGCTAACTCCTTTTAAGCTTTGAAAAAAGACTGTTCTACTTGCATCTCATCCTATTCCCCCCCCCCCCTTTTGCAAGGGTGGTAAATTAATCTACACATGCAAATTAATCTACTGAAATTTAAGGGACCCAAGTTGTGTTCCTTAATTTCAGTGGCTCTACTCTGAATAAATCCTAGTTTCACAGCACCATTTGCCATATAGTCCTGCATTACATTATTCTGTATAACTACGGTTTAGGCTTGCATGAGCTGGAAAAACGTACACAAAAAAATTCCTGCCTTCACCATCATGGGTTGTTTTCCTAGCCAAACCCCAATTCAGCAATTACTTACCAGGCTTCTAGCTAAGGTTTTTTATATTAAAAGGTAGAGCTGGGCTATTCAGAGAGCTTCATCTGTACCAGAGGGAAGATTTTTGCATATGCAAAAAGTTGGTTAAAATGTAGAACATTCCTCTCCCCTGCCCAGTTGATTTTAGTTGATTTTCTCACCATTAAGTCTTTATAGAGCTGCTTGCAATTCATGAGGGAGGAGGCAGCTTGTCTTACTGCGGGGCAGGGGTGAGCCAGCTTGTCTTACCATTCAGGAAAGAACACTATAAATGTCTGATTCCACTTTGTTTGCAGATTGAAAATGTGCATTAAAAAGCACATGTAGTAGGATCAGTTGGGCCCAGGGCTGAACATGCCCTATATCATCATCACTGAATGGTTTCCCTGAAGAATCTCTAGATTTAATTCCATGAGCTGAAGTCAAATCCTTTAATCAAGGAGAAGATTAAAAGGGAGAAGTAGGTTATACTGCTTAAAAGTAACTGGCAAAATAGACTCCAGGGTCAACCATCCAGACTTTTAATCTCCTTAAATGTATTGCATACATTGGTTAACTCCACTCAAGATATATTGCAGCCTGTTTTCTTAAAATCTGCACATGCACGAAAGTGCTTGTAACATTTCTGAGTCACTTTACCGCCTCTTAAACACATTACAGAATGAAAAACATTGTCCCAACAATACACTTTCAGGAAGAAAAAAAACTGAGGCACTCTGGGAAAGATTTCTTTCAATTTCTTGTTGAGTTTAGTCACAACCGCCCTAAGCTGTCTAAAGAACTGGAGTTATGTGCTGTTGACATGGGAAAGATGCTGAGGGCTTTTCGAACTCCTTGCAATTCTTCTGACGAGATGTCCGACACCAGAGTAGAAATGTGGCATGTTGTGCCCATGATTTTATGACCTGATTTCTCTTCACTAGTTTACTGAACTCCCAACATTGTAAGGTTAGAGTGGGCACTAGGCAAGAAAATGTGGTTGAAAAACCACCTTTCTCTGGAATGGAAGCCTCAGCAGCAACTGCCTAAGCCCAACGAAACAAATCTTCCCCAACAGCAGTAGTAGTATCTCCCAGATCTGTATTACAAAGTTACCGCTGGAAAACGTGGGAGGATAAATTATGCCAGAATTGCTCGTACTGTACCTGGCCTAAGAACACAAGCAATTTCAAGGGCTGTCCAATTTTTGCTTCTTTCAAGTGCATTATCTTTGCTTAGAACAATTTGCTTTGGTGAAACAATTTGCAGTGGGTAACTGGAATATCGCAGTTTCCACAAAGAGCCATGAAAAGGTGGTCAGACTGCAATATAAAAACAGGATCAGCAACTTTTTCTCTATTCTGTAGACACAGTGTTCAGTCTTGGATCCCCATTATCCCTCCCCACTGGCTAAAGTGGTTGGGAATTATTATTACTATTATTATTATTATTTAGAGAATGATGGGAGTTGTAGTCCGATAGTACGGGGGAGGGGGGCCAAAGTCGAACACTTGATATAGACCAATTCTCATGACTACTTGGTGAAACCTCTCTCCTTCAATCCAGTGAGGTGGTTTTTTGGCCATCCCAGAATGGGAGTATCCAGAACAGAAGTAGCAATCCAAACACAGAGCCATTGATCCAGCTCCTGCAAAGTAGCATGTCACAATTTCTGTAATATTAACTGAAACCATGCACCAAGTGGTCTGCTTGGCAGGCAACCACTTGGCCATGGTGACATGCACATAAATTTACTGCAGATTAGAAAGATTAGAAAGAAGCTGTTAAAGAGATTGGTCTTGGACCTCTGGGACATGCCCTTCTTTAGAATGCACACAGGAGAACAGAAACTCTTCCCCATTTCAATCACATTCCTTATCTAAAATTAAAAACTAGCTGCTTCAAAGCGAACCTTGGAACATCATTGGCTGCCAAGCACTATCCGTCTTGAGGCCATGTTTTGGTAAAAAAAACCAAACTGCACAGGGCAGCTTTTCAGTAATTTTGTCCCTCCCCAGCCCCCTTAGACAGAGAACTACCTGTAGCAATTGCCAGCCAAAGAGAAACAGGCCCATCAATTAAATTATACTTCCATATACAGTAACAACAGGGTGGAAGAGGGGTAGACAGAACAAAATTCCAATTCAACATTTTCAAGTAGAAAATTCCACCGCTGAATTATACACAGATGAAAGCCCAGTCCATTTAAACAGCTAAGGAAGGGTTGTCTTTGGAACAAGAAAAAGTTTAAACTCTCAGGTGTTGTAAAAACAGAAAGGCTTGTTTCTGAATCCTTGCATCCACCACGAAAAGAAGCTGTGTGTGGCTGCTGAGAATGGCGGCAGTGACAGAAGCCCGGCTGAGGGGGTGAAATGAGGTACCATAAGGACAATGATTTGAAGGGGGGAAAAGAAAAGTTCAAACAATGTTGGGGTGGCAGGAGAGCAGAGACTGAGGCTCTAAAATCTCTCTGCTTTTCAAGCCTACGGCATTAACCTCTCAATGCAAGGCTGCATCTCCTACCTACAGTCAAGAAGAAGAAAAACAGGTGACAAATTCCCCCCCTTTTAGCCTGTACTCTTAGTGAAACACATAGTACAGAGCAGAAGAGATGCTTGGGTTCAGGCCTCCCAGCTTGGTCTACACTAGCACTGAGTCATGAAGTGAGGGCGAATGCTATCCAGCCGGCGGGTTAGGATGTCACACCCAGTATCTGTGACCAGAAGTGTGTGTTCAAACTGGGCAGAACGCTTCCCGTCTCGCGTCACAGCAGTCCAGCCATCAGGCCAGGTCTCATCTTGCCACCCACCTAATGAGAAGAATGCAAAAATTTAGAACTTGTTTAAAGGGGGGAGAACGTCATACATTTTTTAAAGGAGTCTGATCGGCAGTTTCAGTTTGGTGTTGTTGTTTTTACTTTTGTACAAATAGCCTTGATGCCTGTGTCTTTTCTTCCTGCGCCGCCTCTATTCACTTCCATTTTTGTTGTTGACTGGGGCATCCTGCTGACACTCATAATATACTATCCCAGCATATTGCTTCCATTCATTCGTCTATTCGTTATTTATTTTATGAACCACTTTCTATGAGGCGTATCAAAGTGATTCCAGTATAAAAAGAATGGCCAATAAAAGCATCAATAATACAGCACAAATTATCTCCTTAATTTAACTAAGGTCTGCATTGTGCAAAATGGTTGGCGGATAGAGAATCTACCTTACCAAATCTGTTAACAATGGCTGAAAATGGTCTGAAATGTACTTGTTACACAAAAAGGTAGAGACTAGGTAAAAGGTTGAGAAAACCAAAGACCACCTCAGAATCTCTTGAAGTAAAGTCTTTTAAGAAATATCATGCTTAACAGTGCAGCTCTTTTCTAGTGTCTAACTGGACCTGGAATGTTTTTGCGAGAATTTGACTGTTCATATGACCTTGTTAAGAACTGGTAACATTTCACTTAGATGACTTTATGGGTGATATAATCCTTTGTGCCCACATGAACAAGTTGTAATGCCAGGAATACAGTACATACTGCAAAGACATTATTTAGTAATGCTCAGTAGGAAATTGCTGTTTTGGTAAATAAGTTATATGTGAGCCACAAAGCATTGAGAAGCATTAACCCTGTAGGTGTTTCCTGAGTAGAGACCAAGAAAAGTCATTCAGAAAAATGGCTGCAATCAGAATTAGATCCACAGCTGCATAATTACCTTCACAAATCATTGGTTCTATTGTAAACGAATGGCCAGGCTTCATTACACCAACAGCCTTATTTTCTGAAAAGGCAAAAGGTATCAAGAGAGTGTAAGAGTTCGCAGAAGGTAAGAGATACAATATAAAATGCAATGGGAACTTAATGGTGGTAATTTTGTTTCTACCTCTGGATTGGGATGCAACACAAAATTGCGGTTTGTGCCAACCATAGTGTTGAAAGGTCAAACTATGGTTTTTTGAGTTCTGATTTACAACATGCAAACCATCGCTTGACTGCTTTGGTTTCCCATCTGCTCAACACTCAGCTTAAGTTCACTCCTGCCCCATTTCCATGGAGCAGCAGCCTCTTTAGGTGAAGTAATGGGCCCAAAGTCATTTGTCAATTCAGAATACAACCAGTCCCAGTTAGCACAAACTATGGTTTGCAAATCAGCCTCACAACTGGTTTGTAAATCCAAAAGAAACCGTGGTTTCAAAGCAGGCTCAGGTTCAAATGTTAAAATAATCCACAGTTTAGCTAAACAGCTCACCATTCCGCATTATTCCTGAGACCAAGGCGCTAGCTATATTTGAGGAGATACATGTGTGGTCTATACAGGAGCACAGACCAAACTGTGGTGCCAATATTGTGAAGTCAGTCTCACAGAGGACATGTAACGTATGTCAATATGCATTAGAAGTCTTTCTCTGGGTGCCCCAGCCAGGTAAAAAAGCAGGTGTGTGGCAACTCGGGAGAGTCCTTTCTCACTGGTGGTGTTTGTTTGTGGACTGCCCTTCCACAAGAAGTAAAGTCCGCTGCAACTCACTTGTTTTGTAATTTTATTGCTGTTGGTTTTGAGTGTGGATGGCACTGTTTTAAGCTGTCCTTTTTCTGCTCTTAGGTTATTAGATTTCTTTTTTAAACAACAACCTTAATTGTTCTGCTGCTTTTATTGTTGAACTGGTGGTCTTTGCATGCCATTTCAAATATACAGAGATGATAATAATATCAATAAATATATAGCGGCTTCATACAGGCAGACCTTTAGCCCAGCTCTGTCTGCTTCAAATGGCAGCAGTTTCATTAGATCCTTTGTACTGGGAATAGCAGAGACAGAAACTGGGGCTCCCTGCATGGAAAGCAAATACTCTCCTACAGCCTTCCTTAACCTAATGCCCACTATATGTCTTTGACTCCAACTCCCAACAAATGTTGGCTGGAGCTGATGGGAGTTTTAGTCCAAAACATCTGAAGAACACCAGGTTAGAGAAGGCTGCCTTACCGCCTTGCTTCCGACCTATAATAAGGCGTATTTAAGCTGATAATCGCTGTCACAAGGATGGCTAGAGAAGGTGGTTACCTTTTGCTCTTGTGCCAATCTGAATTGAACTATGTGAAGTATGTACCTCTGCTATCTCTGTAAAACTTACCCCAAAAGCTCTTTATGGCTACAGCTCACAGGATGTGGGAATTCTTTATTTTAGTCTGGGGAAGGGCATGGAATAGTTAATTCTTAATGATTGCTATCAACTGAGAAGCAGCAGACACTGCCCATACTTACTGGCATAATGTGGCACATTGGGAGCTGTGTGGAAAAGCTTATGAATCCCATGCCCGCAGTAGCTCCGAACTACGGAAAATCCATTGGCTTGAGCATGTTTCTGTATAATATTTCCCAGCTCTCTATATCGAACACCAGGTTTCACTGCAAAGTAAGTCATATGTTACTTTACTAAAATGAACACAAACAGGATCAGCTAATTGATGAAGGCAAAGGTTATTATTTGTATTTCTTTTTATATATATATATATATAAAAAATTTTATTAGGTTTTCACATTTTATACACACACACACAACAAAAACAAAAACAAAACATATATAATTTCATACTCTTACTTTCTTTACCCTCTTTCCTTGACTTCCCCCCACCCCCTCTTCATACATCCCAATTCCAATAATTAATTCAGCAAGTTCTTATCTCTCATCTTTAACATATTATTATTATATTTGTATTTCTGCCCAGCAGAAATGATCCTTTGTGTGCACAAGAACATTCAGCAACAGACAAACACTACCCCTCAAAGGAATTCTTACGGCAGAAAAGTATTCTAAGGGAGGGAATTCTAATCTAATACTTCAGAAATGCAAGATTCAAATTCTGATATTCAGACACTTATGCTGGTAATCTTTTCCAATCTAGCTTTCACTGCTAAAAATAATAAAGAAATGAACCTTTGCAAATGCCAAACATTTCAAGGGGAAATAACTCCAGTCATCTGTGCAACCTAGTTTTTTAATGTTTAACTGTCAAAGCTCACTGTCTGGCCTATTTGCAGACTATCCCACAAACAAAATCAAAACAAAAAGCTTACAGCGTGCCTAAAGCTGATAAATTTCAGAGTATGCCTTCAAACACTTCTGTTTATTTAATATTTATCACCCCTTTGTAAGGACAGAAATCTGACAAGATAAACAGACTGCAACTATCAAGATAACCAGAAAGAAATCCTGAACTTGAGGCTCCATCTCTTTCGCAGCTAAATCTCCACAAAGGAGTCCATTCAAGCCTGAGTATTCAAGCAATTTATTGCAATTAATCACTCCAGATTGATCTTTGTATGTCATTCAGTAGCACTGAAGGTATAGCTTTTGGCAGTGGTTTGGCACAGTGCATTACCTTGGATTAAGGCACACTCCATAATGACACAGCACCCAGAATATCTAGCAGTTTATCAGTCGCATGTCAGAGATAAAACAAGAAAGAAAAAATGAGACATGAAACCATAGGCTCCAGCCAGCCCTTACCTGCATCAATGGCTTGCATTAGGCACTCGTATGTCGTCTGAACTAGCCTCTTTGCACCCTCGTCAACTTCCCCAACGTAAAATGTCTCATTGAGATCCCCATGATAACCATTACGATAAACAGTAATGTCCACTGTAAAGAACAAGACAAAACATTGCGTTTCCTGTATTTCATGTTTCTGACCCTAAAATTATTATAAAAGAAATGTGATTATATCGAGGAAAGATGCCATAAAACCAGCAAGTACAGAGGGAATGAGAAGCTATATTAAGAAGCTTTCCTGACAACATTAAGGCTATGCACACTTTATTAGGAGTAAGCACCCATGAACGCGGTGTTTCCAAGGAGGCATGCAAAGGATTACACTGCAATTCGACTTCTGTCATCCCCAGACAGGTCAGAGTGAATGGGTAACAATGTCATATTGGAGAAGGAAGGGGGAACTTTAAGATAAAAAACAACCAGCTGTAGCCAATAAAAAAATCCTTTTGGCAGCAGTGCCCTGGTTTATGATGTGCGTAAACTGAAAGAGTTAACGTGGAGACAATTCTACTTTGAGACAGGTGGACTTCATAGGACAAGCTTTAGGCCTCTTACAGCCCTAGGATCTGGGGATGAAAACCAAGAGTGGAGAAGCAGAGCCAAAGGCTCAATGTGAGAGCGTTTGCTCTACACGCAGAATGTCCCAGGGTCAATCTGCATCAACTCCAGCTTTTAAAAAAGGGGTCAGAAAGACCTCTCATGAGACTTGACAGATATAAGTTTACTTGGCCACAGTTTCTGTTTTAAAATGTCTCACTGCTGGTCAGAAGGGACACTGTGCTAGACACAATCCTGGTCTGATTCAGTACAATAAGCCTGCACCTTACGTGCATTTGGCTTCTACGATTCCAACCATACGCAGCTGAAGGCAAGCTGGTTGAAACTGCACACGTCGACTCCCAAGCAAGGTGGAGAGCATAAAAGCTCTTTCGCACCAGGTCTGCTTGGGTTACCCGGCACAGAAAGAGCATTTAAGCTCTCTGCCTTGCTTGCTGGGCAAGGCCTGCTCAGTGTGCCAGTTCTCACTCTGCACATCCCACTAACTGTGGGGCGGCTTACAAGGGCTTGGGTATATGCTATTTTCGTGCATATATGTAACCCTTGGAGTTGAACCTCAATGTAAGAGACAAGCACACTGTATAAGGTAACTTCATGGGGCTTGAGGTCAGAGGATTACAACCAATGAAGTTGTTCCATTAACACAAAACCCTCCTCTCCTTCAAGCCCTACCCCAGCCCCAAAATCTTCTCCAGAAGACTGAGGAAAGCCTAAAAAAAGTTTTGGGAGGGACAGGAGCACACACGGAGAAGAAGTCCCACTGCACAGGCAGAAGTCTTTGGGCTAATGGGACAATTTTGTTGGCTAGAACCCACAGCTTTGCAGGGACCAATTTTAGGAGGCAGATTTCAAGTAGCTCACTCCACAATAGTTCCAAAACAACTCATTATTTATTCCAATATGATTTCAGAAGACGTGCAGGAAGGCACAGACCAATCACTTGAAAAGCCAAAGTACTTGGGTAGGGAGCCAACAGGCAATGCAATGAATTATATCCTGCCACTATTGGAAGATATTTAGAACGCACTGTTGCAATTCCTCTCCCCCCCCACCACCACCACTACACACATTTCCTCCATCTAAGGTCGCTGTGCTATCATTCACCAGGATGTATAGCAGTACTGGCCGCAAAAGGGATCAGTGCGCCTGAGCCCAGTTCACACATCCCATATAGAATATTCATTTGCAGCTTTGCTTCTGCACAATAGAAAAAAAAAGAAATCTCTTATGGAGAACACGCCCCCCACACACACACACCAGCAAAGCTTACAGTTTAATTTACATGCACCTAAGCAAGAGAAATGAGTTTCGCCATCAGAATTTTTTTTAAAAACCAGTAAGACCAACCTGTATTTCCAAGGCAGATGGGGGGAATCCAAATATAAGTCCTATTCATTAGTGGCATCTTTCCAAACATCATACCAAGTTTTTAAAAGGATACTAAAATTACTTAATCGGTTTTCCTACCATTAACGATATCACCCTCTTGTAAGCGTCGCCTGTCTGGGATTCCATGGCAGATCACTTCATTTACTGACGTGCAGCAAGACTTAGGAAAATTATAATAATTCAGCGGGGAAGGATAGCAATTTCTGGCAATGCAAGCCTGAAAGAGATTTTGAAATACTCATATTATTCTAAAGGAGTTAGGACAAAGGCAAGGGGCCTAAGTGTGACAATCTGGAAATATGATCCACCAAACCAACATGACTTACGTCCAAGTCAATTTATTTAGGAATGGGCTGGTAACCTTTTCCTAGACCAAATGTTTCAGTGCTGTGCTAAGCTTCTGGATTACATGGGGGTCTTCTTAACTAAACAGTCCTGTGAAACACAGCTTGCTACTCTACCCTACATTAACAGCTGTCTGACTCATATGAACATTACATACTTCCATGTAACAGATCCACAAGGGGGGGGGGAATCTAAATGATTTTTTGAGAATAATCTGCCTCTGGCTGTGAATTCAGGAGCTAGTGCATTGAGGTAGCCAAGGGACTGAGCTCTGAACCAGCAAGTCCCCAAGTCAAATGTTCCCCATACCACAAACTCCAGACAGATTTAGGCAAGTCATAGAATCATAAAATTCTAGAGTTGGAATGAACCCTAAGGATCATCTAGTCCAAGCCCCTGCAATGCAGAAATATGCAGCTGTCAGGCTCCGGGGACTCGGTTTCCTCCCTCCCTTTGGCTGTAGATAAGCAGGACAAAGTGAAAAGAGTCCCTTATCATTAAAAGTGTCTTTAATGATCACAGAAAAGAAAAAGAAAAAAAAAACAGAGCAGCCATCCTTGGAATGAAGGTACTCCCAATTAAGGTTTCCACCCACTTTCCCCCGCCCTCCCAGTCACTTCCGTCGTACAACCTGATCTCGCAACCACTGTGCTTTTTGTGTAGCCACCTTATCTGCTCTACGTGACCGTGGACTGATAGGCTGGACACTTTCCAGCGAGCGAGAGTCTGTTGGTTCTCTCTCTGTTGCTGTTCTTCACTTTGCTGTTCACCCCCCCCCCCAAGTTCTTCCCAACTTTTGCCTTCAGAACTATGCCCCTCTGCAAACCACTGTTCCAAATCTATACTGCCCCACTGCTCCTGGGCAGCTTCAGGATCTTGGTCAGGAGCAGGGGGGTGGGGAGACTCCCACCATTCTTCATCAGAGCAGTATTCCTCAGCCTGGTCTCTGACAACAGCTGTCCCATACAGGGATCAAACCTGCAACCTCAGCGTTATCAGCACCAGGCAACATGGGGAAGGACCACAGCACAAGCTCTGCATACCAAAGGTCCAGGTTCAATTCTAAACATCTCCATTTCAAGAAAGGATGAAGTAGAAAGACCTCTGTCTGAGACCCAGACCTGCTATCATAGGCTATAATATGACTTGGTATTAGGCAGCTATGTTCAATGCAGGTACAATAATACAGACTTACCTTATAAGGACATTTTAAAAGCTTATCTGAAGCCCCTGGAACTACAGCGCCATTTAAATGCAATGCATATTTTAAAAATCTTTACTTTTCTTTAAAATTATTTCATCCGCTTAATGCAGCAATGTGCAAGTCTGAAACCCTGCTGAGATAACTTCTATTAATAATTTAAAAAACTATTTCCACTGCAGGGGGAGGATGGGTAGAGTTGCACCTTAGTGCTTACAGCCTCCTTGAAACGTCCTGGCATATGTGCCAGAGTCGCATATGGGGCAGCAGAATGCCACATCCTACAACTACTGTTTACAGAGCAAACTTGGTAGGAAAGAAGGTGGGCAAGGAAGGACATTTTACAATACTATATTGGGCCCATTAGAAAATGTCAGAGGCTACACATATGGAAGCAAATGACACCGGAGAACCTTTGGCATTCTCAGGTTGCTTTAAGAAATGGAAATTGTGGTTTGAGCGATGGAGTATGTATAGTTGTAACTGCACAGGAAAATCAAGGAAGCGTGTTACCAAATATACCAATTATAAAGGCACAGCAGAAACAAAAATCCAGAAGCTCAGTGAAGTATCCTTACTAGATGAACAGCGTGGTCTATTTCTTCAGTAGTTACACCTGGCTTTACCATCATCGCAGCAACATCTAATACCTCTCTAGCAAGCTGCAAGACAAAGAAGCAGAAGTTACAGATAGGTAGCCGTGTTGGTCTGCCATAGTCAAAACAAAAAAAATTCCTTCCAGTAGCACCTTAAAGACCAACTAAGTTAGTTCTTGGTATGAGCTTTCGTGTGCATGCACACTTCTTCATCAAGAGAGAGGCCACATTCACATATAACAAGTCAGGGTTTCCGACTTATCACAGGTTACCAATGAACAAGCAGAGAATTACTGCACATTGGCCGACAGCTCTCACTTTGCTTCTCCCCTAGAGTGAGCAAGAAAAACAAATGAAGAAGGCCTTGACATCCTGATATGTCCAAACCAGGGATCTCCCATGCTACTCCTTAAGCCATAGTCACTAGCCTACCCTAAGCAATGGTTTGTTGTTGGTTTACGGACTGTGGTTTCCTAGGAAGTGGCAAACCATGATCCCTCATTCAGACATTACAAGAAGTGCAAGGCTTTCTGGTTTGTTTATTCTGCCCACGCCAGAGGAGGAATGAAATAGCAGCAATCAGAAAGTATGCAGGAGAACACTGCTAATTCATTGTAAGCTACAGATGGGGCGAAACAGACCATGAACCAGGACAAAAGTTCTTGTGATAAGAGAAGTGACGACCAATACCAAATGCGATTTCCTCCCCATGAAGTCCATCCCCCAGGAGACAGAAAATAAGTGGTAGACACTCAGCAATCACACAGCTTTTGTAACCACCATTTATATAAAACAGAACAAATTAACTGAACTTTAGTAGCTTCTTCTGAAATTTTATAAATGCTGCTAATTCAAATGCATGGGGTGTTCAAAACGAACATATTAAAGCATGCATAAAACATTTGATTAGTGTCTAAATTTAAAAAGTCATCATGCTGGTTAAAATATTTATTAAACAGAATTTCACGTACAAATCTTGACAAAACAAAATGAAATGTGGGGCACAGTTTAAAAAATTGTTATACACAAAGCCATGCAATTCTGGCAACTCTTGAGATAAGGACCTTACTAGAACTCATGCTCAACATTATTCATTACATATGGTAAGATTTCACCTTTTTGGGTACACCTCAAATTATTTGTGCTTTTCACTCACACAAGCATGCAAAAACTACTCCCTCTTAAGATTTGTTGGGATTATAACATCTTCCAAAATAGACTTACCCTACACACTATTCGCATCCCTTCTGTATCTTCTGCAGAAAGAATTTTTATCTGAGAAGTTCCTTTAAGAGCCTGCTCCGATTCAGACATGCCTAAAGAGAAACGTCAATTATTATCTAGTCATAATAATTTTTAGTTAACGGATGCAGGTTTTCCGTATCCTGAAACCTGTGCTAATGTAACTGAAATAGCTCTTTTCAAGAGAAGCAGTAAAATGACACACAACCCAAAAAACCCAGCACACATCCCCAGAGTGGCAGTATTAACAGTTAGCTTTTGAGTAGCAGAGAGATCCCTGACAATGGGTTAATGGTGAAAGTATGCAGAAGGAGATGCATGGCAAGAGGTTTATGTTATAAAGGGGCACAAAACCCACATACCAAAAAGCACTTGGGAAAGTGACTTTTCTTCTTCCTCATTCTCACGTTTTGACTACCCACCCACCATATTTGCACACCCCATTGTGAAAGAAAAGCCTAGCAGAAACTCAACATGACTCAACTATCTGACTTTTAGAAGACATCTGAAGGCAGCCCTGTTTAGGGAAGTTTTTAATGTTTGATGTTTTATCGTGTTTTTAATGTTCTGTTGAGAGCTGCCCAGAGTGGCTGGGGAGGCCCAGTCAGATGGGAAGGGTATAAGTAATAAATGTTTTTATATATTTATTATATATAAACTTTAGGGGTCTCCAATCTTCTTTGGACCTGGGGGCACATTAGGAAATCCAGGAAACTGTTGTGGGCAACATATACACAAATTCATGGAAGCACAATGAATGATGCACAGGCTTTCACCACTTCCCACCCCAGAAAACAATCAGCACCTCTACACCAAACAAATTGAATACAGACAGAAACTGCCCCCTCAAAAAAGTCAAACCCTCTCCACATATTTAACAAAAAAAAGCTGAAAGTATTGGTGAGCACTAAAGGGGATGTTTGAGGGGGCTATAGTTCCCTTGCATATCCCATGCGATACCCCACTTTTAATGGACTCTGGCCAAGCTGCCATTCAAACATGTTTTTTGTGGGGGACCTCTAGCCAAACTTACTTTTTCCCCAAGCAATTCACTTGACACAGTTCCCTAGCTAGAAACTGTGGCTGAAACAGCATGGACTGCTGCTACATACTAAATTTCTGCTATCCAGTGAGAGCATAGAGTCAATGCTAGATTTGGGGATTCAAGAAACATCACTGTTTGAGACCTTCACTGGGGTTTTTAAGTGCTTTTTGAAGCCTTGTTTTCTAAAGGAACTGGTTGCTAAAAATAAGCTTAGCTTTTGAGAAACCCATCTGAGACAAATCCATTCTGAAAGAAAATTAATGTAGCCTAAATCAAAGGCAAGTTTGAAAAGTGAGAATTGTTCTGTATCTGCAATTACCTAGCGGGTGATCAGCATAATCCGGCCTTTGAATGTAACTCGGCACAGGTCTTGTTGGCATCTAAATAAAGCACAATTGGGATTTAAACGTATTTATATTTATAGCCTATCTGATATCCATTTTTAAAGCCAAGAGCTTATAACATAACAAAACACCAAACAAAACAAGATTTCTTCCCCAACAATAAAACCATGGCTTCAGATTATAGAGTCAGATTTTTGGTAGTAAACAAACCATAGTTAAGCTGAGCAGAGTTTGGACAAACAAACAAACTATGGTTTCAGAAACTATATCTTAATAATGCAAACCAACCAACTGAGGAATTTATTTAATAAGAAAAAGAAGTAGTTATTATTTTTGTTTGTTATTATGGTTTGTATTTTTGTGTTTTTATATTGTAAACTGCCCTGTGATCTTTTGACAAAGGGCAGTATAGATATTTAATAAACAATAATAATTTCTGAGCAAAGAAATCACAGGACACTGCTTTTGGGGAAACCCCAAAATGATTATGCTTGTTGTTACATTAATCAGATCTACTGCAGAGGGGAGTGATTATCCTTTATTATCAAGTGTTTCTTCAAAAACTGAAACACCAGGTGAATTTCATCTTCCACTACTACAGGATGAAAACCCTCTTCCACAAAGCATTCAGTGCACAAAGGCAAGAGCAGAGTTACCTGCTAGCCAACTTTGTTTTTAAACTCGTGTCCCACATACATACATTGCGCAAGCTTTCTGGTTCTGCGGTACCGCCACAGAGATTCTGTCTCCCTGCTTTGCCCCCATTCATAGGTGTCAGCTTACAGATTTGAAAATAAGGGACCAGTAGCCAAAATAAGGGATTTTAGTCTACCAGCTGAAATACGAAGTTAAAAGGGACCAGGTAATTTTGGAGAGCAGCGCCGGTTTTTAGCCCTTCGTTTCCAGAGGTTGCTGCTCAAGACACCAGCCAATGAAACACTGCAATTAAATAACTACAAGCAGCAACCACTTTTCGCGCAAAAGGAAGTCCAAGCTACAAAGATGCTGCTGCAGTTCTGTATCTTTTCTCTCATGCTCCATCTGCAGCTCTCAATTCCATCAGGTGGGGCGGGAGGAAGCGGGGGGAAATAGCGCCCGAAGTAAACCCGCAGATCAGACCATCTATGCTAGTCTACCACTACAAATCTATGGGAGAAGCGCTTGCGGTCCTTCCCTTGTAGCCCTTGGAACACCTGTCCGTGCCTCCGCCTCCTCCTCTTTCTCCTCTCTCTGAACTGCTTTCTCTATGGTTGCCCTCGCTCTCCTCTCAAGGCTCCTCAGCAATTCATAGGCCATGCCAGGCTGCCCATTTCATCTGGGTCCTTCGGCATCACAGCCGCAGTACGGCCTAGCGGGAGCGGCGGCGATGGGCAGAGGGGAGGCCCCAGGAAGATGCTCAGTTCAGCAGCTATGAGGAGGATGGCGGCGGAACGGCCCGCCAGTCCTGGTGGGGAGGGGCTCCCATGGGCCGAGGCTGGTGAGAGGAGGCCGGAGGGGGGCAGGCCGGGCAGCCAAGCAACACAGTTGGAGCCTCCCTCCTCCCTGGCCAGCAGGGAGGGAGGGAGAGGAGCTGCTTCCTTTGAAACCCGGGAAATTTAAGGGACATCCATCAATAAGGGACAGCAGCAGGACATGGCACTGGGATAAGGGACTGTCCCTCCAAATAAGGGACGCTTGACAGCTATGCCCCCATTCCACCTTCTCTAACACAAAATGAGCTATATGCACCAAATCCCACGACACTCTTTGAGGTTCTTAGTACTAGAGGACCAATAAGTGTTGCCAAATCAGATCTACTCACATCAAATTGCTCTGCTGCTTAGCAGTATATGCTCAGCCATTTGCAGCCTGAAAGATACCTGTGGGCTGGGGAATGGAGCATGAGAGCATGACTATTAAATTATTGAATATCCAGCTAAAATTGATTTGACCGCCCCCTTCCTTTCCTTTGTTCTCCTTCCGTAGGATTAATTTATATTCTCCTAATGCTGTCTTCTAATTTATGATAGTGCCTTGATTTTTTTTTGCTGCAAATTGTCCCCTGAAAACCTAACAACCAGAATTGTGTAAGTGTCTTACAAAATTACAGTTCTATTACCATTTTTCCAACTGGGCAGCATAATTGCTAAGAAATTTTCTTACAGCAGTTTGATCACCAGCAGGATTTAAAAGTGATACACCATTTCAGTTATTTCAGCCACTTACCAGTGGATAATGTGGCCTAAGTTTTCCAGTATATCGATAGCCAGCCCAGGGATCTGTGTTAATGTCACCATCTACAGTCCAGGCAGAAACCTCCCGCTTCGCTTTTTCATCCTCTGTAAAAAAAAAAAACCAACAAAACAAAATTACAAAATAATGCTATAATTATAAGACAACCAACTTCATAAAAAAACCAGAAGGAATATCTGTCAAAAAGGAATTTGAGAAGTACATTCATAACTCTTCCTTTTCCTTTAGAATAGGTCTTTTTAAGCTTGCTTTCCCCTTGAAATCCAGATCCAATCTACTTTTTTTTGTTAAAAGGCTCCTGAAACTGGATTAAGATATGATACATAAGCAACCTAACCTAGATTTCAAGATTGCAACTACAACCAGAACACAGATCAAATCCTTCAACATTGTCACTAATGGCAGCAAACACAGAGCCATTATTTGAAAGTTTATGGCTTCCACGAGTGCCACGGACTTTCTGTTCACTTTCTGTGCTTTTATTCGCATCAGCTTCTCTCAGCCACATTGGCCATTAATAATATTCCAACAGCATTCCCAGCTATTTAGAAGTAACTGATGCGGTGAAGAACAGCAATGGTTAAGAAACAAAAAAGTCAAAACTCCAGTAACACACCCACTCACACTCGGTAAGACAGAGTGCATGGAAGACTCGGAAAATAAACAGAAGCTTTTTTTGGGGGGGAGGGGGAGGAACTAAAGCCTCAAACCTGCATCTGAGCTACACCGATTCAGACAAGGATAGCCTCACATGTAACTGAATGCCCATCCAAACAAATAACAAAATAAACAAAAAAAGATTATTGTACATAGAAGGGAAGCACATCAGGGAGAAGGCTAATCGAAAGCCCTTTCCCCCCACAACACCTAGCTTCTTGTTTGGAGAGAATGTGAAGGGAATGTGTGCTGTATGGAGTTGCATGCAATCACATGCAAGTCCATACCTGCAGTTTGAAGTGGTATAGTCAAGTTAGGTCCAACCGGTTGATCGCGATCTACAGGTCAATCGCCTGTGTGATTGTGGTCGATCAGTGGGACATTACTCCCGGCGCTATGTCCCTCCTTTGGCGCTGCACTGAACGTTTTGGAATGCAGAAAGCGGAAGTAGTATTCTGTTGCGTGTGATCTACATTGGTGTCGTTGTTGGTGAGTGGCTTGTCGCATCACCCCACCAAAAAAACTCAGCAACTCTGCCCAACCCCCCAAAAAGCAACAACTTTGGCTTCTCCTCCCTCTGATGCCAATGCCAATTATTTTATACTGGGAGTAGATCATAGCCTCTTGAGAGTTTGACGTGCCTAATGAGAATTGGGCCAGAATTGTGAGGGACTTGGAAAGTAATGCTTAATAAAGGAGCACCCATCTTTACACTGGCCTTAAGTTGACACTAGCAGAACTTTTCTCTCCCTATCTAATGGTCTTGAGATACAGGAGGTTGGGTTTTGGTTGAACATGAAGATAAGCATCTTAACAGAAAGAGCAGTTCACAGTGGGACAGATTACCCAAAGGGGGCCAGGCTCTCTGTTGCTGAAGGTCTTCAAGCAAATGTTGGAAAGCCATCTGGAATGCTTTAACAATGGAACAACTGCACTGAACAAGGGGCTGGATTAAATGGCTTACAACGCTCCCCTCCCCACCCCCTATAACTCTGTGCATGTCAGGGTGACAAAAGAGTATGATAAAAGCAAAAGTATTTTCTTACTTGCTTTCTTGTGTAGCAACTTGTGAGTAGCCCAGCTTCCCTTAAAACATTCCTTAAAGAAAAAAGAAAAAGGCAAGTGGTATAAAGTTAACAATGCTTTGCAATATATTTAAATCATATAAGGTAGTTCTGCAAGCTACAAGACATAGACTATAAAGTAGACAGGAGTATGTTTACATCATTAAGAAATCCAATTTCAGTTCAAACACCGTATGTTAATTGGAGAGGTCACATATGCACCACACATTTAAAGCACGATGATACCATTTTTACAGTTCATGGGGGAATCGTGGGGAACATAGTTTGTTAAGAGTGCTGTGAGCTATTAGGAGACCCCCTGTTCCCATCACAGAGCTACAATTCCCAGAGGATTACAGAAGAATAACTCCATGGCAAAAGGACCAATGGCACAGGTGAGGCAAACCTTCTTAGTACTCCATGCTTCCCCATTATTACATTGATGGTAATCCACTCTGAACAATATTTTCACAGCACCAAACAAGTAATCAGCCATATTATGGGTGGAAATTGCATCACTGCCAGCTCCACAATCCCTTAACTCCCTCTGCAGACTGTGTATGGATGCTTCCATTTCCTCTCCTGTCTCCAGGTGCCACCCCTCCCTGAGCCTCACATAGATAAAGGTAAAGGGACCCCTGACCATTAGGTCCAGTCATGACCGATTGTGGGGCGGCGCTCATCTCGCTTTATTGGCCGAGGGATCCGGCGTACAGCTTCCAGGTCATGTGGCCAGCATGACTAAGCTGCTTCTGGCAAACCAGAGCAGCGCACGGAAATGCTGTTGACCTTCCCGCCGGAGCGGTACCTATTTATCTACTTGCGCTTTGACGTGCTTTCGAACTGCTAGGTTTGGCAGGAGCAGGGACCGAACAACAGGAGCTCACCCCGTCACAGGGATTTGAACCGCCGACCTTCTGATCGGCAAGTCCTAGGCTCTGTGGTTTAACCCACAGCGCCACCCGCATCCTGAGCCTCACATACCAGCTGCAAAATCCAAATCTAGCACCGACACCAAATCTAATTGTTTATATGCTTCCATTCACCATGCCCACCTTTCCGTCTTCCAAAAGGGGTCAAACTTGCACATGAAGCCATGTTGAATCAAGTGAACATCTCTCGCTATGTAATTGCCAAGAGCAAATGTGATTATTTCACCAGCAGCTATCATGTTATGGTGAAACTGTCCCATTTTGCTATTCTTGTAAGAAAAGTAATGGGATTTATGACACCGGAAGATTTTCCATTTTGTTTATTTGCTACCTCCAGAAGCAGCTTCAGCTAGCTCAAGGACACCATTTCGCTACTGATAAAGAGAGAGATTTGCACATTTTGGCTGGTCCCCCCCCCCCCAGGCCCTCTACTTTTCCACACTGGTGTCTTCACACAAAACACCAGATTAACTTGACACACACTGCAACCCTTGAATTGAGACAGAAATGCAGCCCACTCCTGTTATCCTCCATAAACTTATTTAGACAACTAAGGGAATTCACTTCAATGGGAACCGCCTTGTGATATTCAGATGAAGGGCGGTATATAAATTAAATAAATAAATAAATAAAGCCAAAGGCTTGTTTTGTCCTCTTTTTTAATCACCCTCAAAAAACAAACAAGCATTATTTGCCTGTGAAGCATCATCTCCAGCTCTGCGCACAACCTTGAAAACAATAATTCAGCTGCCAAGGCAGCGATAGTCAAAATTACTCATATTTTCTTTACTCAAAAACCTTCCTTTTTTTTGTCACACTCATCCCCTCCCTGCTACAGAAAAATATGGAATCTGTCCCACTGTGGGCGATCAGGAGGACTCTGAAGTTCCAGATATGATGAAGCAACCATATTAGCATTGTTATGCAGGCCAGAACCATTTCCAGTAAGAAATAAGGCAACTTCCTTAAAGCTGCTCCCACAATCTTTAACAGCACTAAACATGAAGCAGCGGTGGAGCCTGTTTCACACAGAAGCAGTACCAACTAATAAAAAGGCTGGGTGTTCCCTTTGCTCTTTTTGGACTACGCTCCTAACATTTTAAGACAGTGGCTACAATCTATTCCTGCATTGTGTGGGAGGGACGTCAATACAGACCCATGTATAATGTGGGTGCCAGGAATACAGTCCGCCAGTCACACGCAAAAAGCGTTTGTGTCCTAAAAAATGTCCTACTGAACGTTTACGTTTCTGTTTACCAGCAGTGCGTTAAAAGACAAGAGAACCGCTTTTAACAGCAGAAGGATTGTTTTTGTATTATCATTTTATTTATTAGAAAGATAAGCTTGGGAGACTTACAAAAACACACATTAAAAACAAGTGTAAAAGCAAGAGCAAAAACATGATATATAAAAGAGCAGATGCAACTCATCCCTATCCCACTGAAAAATAATGCTGGATTGGATTAACTCAAGGTCCTTCCAAAGGCTGTTTTCAAACATAACACAAGGGATGAGTCATCTCCTACCACTTTGTTTATTAGGAGATGAGATTTTCTGTTCTTGTGGTGTCTAACTCATGAAGGCATTGCTAACAGTTCCCCAACATTCGTAAATGGGCATTCTTGTGTCAGCGAGAGCTGATCCAACTTAAGTTACCACTGCAAACTTTGCAGCTCTTCCAAATGGGCCAACTAACCTTACAAAGGGGAAATGATGCTACTTTTATTTTTAATCACTCCAACAGTAAGAGCTGTGTAACAGTAGAACGGACTCCCTTGGAAGGTGGTGGACGCTCCTTCACTGGGGGGTTTTAAGCAGAGGTTGGGAGGCCATCTGTCATGGATGTCTTGGTTGTGATTCCAGCATTGCAGGGGGATTAACTCGATGACCCTTGGGGTCCCTCTTCCAACTCTACGATTCTTTGATTCTATAATAATTCAATGCAAACAGCTTGTGGGGGTTTGCCTGAAAAATGGTATATGAATAACTTAACTATATATCGTAAATGACTGTGGTCTGGTACTGAAAACAAAATTTATCATGTGCTTGGATGCACCCTGTCCTTTCATTATAACTAACTGGCTCTGGTTGGTAGATCTTTGGGTTCTAGTAATAAAAACAAAATAGATCTGCACAAGCCTAAGTCTGCACATTACAGCACGGACTTGTGTTTTTGTAAAGTTTATGATTCCAAACACAGGCTTCGATCATTCGGAGCCAATGGGTTGAATAGCAGGTTGGACCTGGCAGACCGGGGTTCTAAGTCCAACCTTCCAAGCGTGGACACTGAGCAGATCAGTCTCATGTAGGTGGATGAGAATTGGCACGTGAAAAACTGAACTCAAAGCACCACTGAATGAACTAGATCAGTTTCAGTACAGCCATGCTGACTATGGCTGATAGAAGTAATCAAAAACATCTGGAGGGCACCAGGTTCACAAAGGCTGATCTAGTCAATCTCAGAGCTGGTCTGGGAGCATATGATGCTGCTATATCACTCCACCTACATCTAACGTTGAGGTACGAGTATCCTTGATTATATAGCTATTCACACACAAATAGAAGGTATAAGCTCAGAACCCATCTGCGTGTATGTGATACTGGAGGGTTTCTGCCCCAAACTACATCATTTTACACTCATGTTTACCATTTTAATGTTCATTCACGTAGTGTGAAGAGAGAGGCATCTTTCAAGTTTTGCTTCTTTAGTCTGGTTGGTGATTAAAAAAAAAGTCCCAGTCCAACCCCTAGTATTCCCAATTCTAAGCGTCAACTAGTGAAGAGAAAGGTCTCTGCCTGAGACCTTGGAGAGCTGTTGTCACAGTGCAGACAATAATGGTCTAAATGGAGAATTACCAGTAATTGTGCCTCTGGATTGCTGAGAACTGCAGGTAGGTAGAGCGCTCTGTTTGGCCAGAGCACAGGCATCTTGTTTGGCCAATGTGAGAACAGGGTGCTGGATCCAGCAGGCCAACTTCTTATGTTCTTTGGATAAATTGTCTGACTTGCGTCCGCACATTTCTATCTTATTAATGTTACCCTTCCACCTGGTGCTCTTTTAGTTGTTTTGGTGAAAAATTTAGTCATTTTAAAATCAAAACACACTTAAGATTCCTATCAGCCATTCAATGTATTAAAGGTCACTGTAAACAGATACCGCTGTTATCACTCAGAGCTTTTAGGAGCCTGAGAAACTAGAATGGCAACACTAAGTTGCAGTAACTGTCTTTTTAGAACTCTCAACTCTAGGATAGTATTATGTTGCAGCATCAAGATTCAGAGATAGCTGAACACAACACTGATATATTTCTAACCCCAGAAATTAATTGGTAAGTAGTAAGCTTATATCTCCAGGACTCAAGTACTTCTCTTTTAAAATATTGTTTTATCACACCTCTTGCTATGTGTGTAATTATAATGGTACAAGGCACAAGAAAAAGATTTTACTGTTTGTGTCTTTGGGCACTTTATATTGTTTGTGTTTCTTTTAATCAATGGAAATGCCATTGAGGTTTGAGAGACTGAGTGATTTGGGGTTTGCAAGACTTCATGCATTTTACATTTCTTTTAAGAGGGGGAAAATCTATTATTATCGCATTTATAATTATAGTTTCCTGAAATCAGCATATTAGGAAATACAGTCAGTCAACATCAGACTACACCGTATTTCATTCTTTCCAAGAAATTTAGCTCTGAAGGACTAAAATCTGCAAAGTCAACTATGTATGACTATAACCAGGAAGACAGTTGTGTCACATGGCCAAAGAAACAACTCCACATGATGCATGTTAAATAATTAACCCATGAAACTTTTAGCACAGTACAATGTCAAAGCCAATCATCAAGTGTGAATTTTTGAAATATTAGTTAAGAGGCTGTGTGTCAATCCCAGTGATTAAATTTCCCATGAGGCAGATAGATACCCTAGATATCTAAGACAAAGCACACTTCTAACCCATATATGGGCAGAAACTGGCTTGCTTCTGAAAAATAAAGGTGCCACAGTTCAAACTGACTGAAAACCTCACAAGTCAGACAAACTGCAAACCTATGCATGCAAATAAATGATGAAAGTAATGTTCCCCACACATGCTCAGAGTCACCTTTCTCAATTATGTTCTAGGACTAGGTGAGACAATAAAAAAGTAAAATAGTTTCAGGGCTGAGTCCTGGCTCCAATAAAACCTCACGCTGAAACACACTGTGCACAAATAGTGCCACCAAAAAACAGAGTTCTCTATTTTGTTTCTGAAGCACAAACCTGAAGCGAAATCCACTCTGCAATAAAAATAAAATGTCTGAAGCACTGAAACAATTACTTGTAGATAGACTGAGGGAAAAGCACACACAGCCATCATACCCGGCCCATTCTATCCGAAAAATGCCCTGCAAATCTTGATGACAGAGCTGAAATAGAGAAAAACAGCTGTTGCACATGGAAACACAGAACGGGGGGGCACACAAAAGGAAGAAGCGCTTCAGCATTTCTGTGGCCTGTTTGCAGCAGGAGGCAGGGTGCTCCATAGGCTCCCCTGGTCCAGAATGGGGGCCCCCAAACCCAGCTCCTTCCCCACCTCTCCATTTCGACCTGTTTAAGAAACCCAGGGCCACAACAGGAGGGCGCTGTTTTTGTCTGGGGGGCGCGGGAAGGAAACCCACATAGAGCATGGAAACAAGCAAATAATAAAACCCGTGTCTGTGTGGTTCAGACGTTTCCCAGGGCACTCAAGAGGCGGGGGGCGTAAGGAGGCAAACTTGCGAGGCAGAGAGAGAGAGAGAGAGAGAGTCCTGCTTGCAAAGGGGGCTGGGGAGCAGGCCCCTGGGAAGCTACTTCCGAGTAATAAACGTGCTCGGGCTGCCTGGGGACGGGCCCAGCCCTCATGCGCCACCTGCTTTTCGAGGAGGACGGGAGGAGCTGCGGCGGGAGCTCTGGTAGCCATTCGCGGGCATAAAAAACCCCCTCCCAGGAAACATGTTTTCCCTCAGCGGGCGGGGAACGTGGGAACGCCGGCCAGCCCGTGTCTTGGGCTGGGAGGAGGAGCAGCAGCAGCAGCCCGCGCGCCTCTGTCTCGCGCGCGGGCAGCAGCAAGGGCTCACCTGCGAGCAGAAGTAGGAGCCCTGGATGCCCAGCTTGATGCAGGTGGGGCACTGCAGCTTGGCCTCGCTGCTGCAGCCCGACGTCTCGCACACCCGGGCCTCCACGGCCGCCATGCTGCTCGCTGGAGGAGCCACCGCCGCCGCCGCCACAAGAGCGGCCCAGCCAGGCGGCGGCAAACCGGGAAAGGGAGGAGGGAAAGGCGGAACTCTCCGCTGACTGAAACGGGGAGGAGCTCCAGGCCCGGCCTTGCCCGGCCCTGCCTTCGTTTGCCCGCTCTGGGTAGGCGCTTCCTCCGGCGGCTGGGCGAGAGCGGAGCAGGCCGACAAAAGGCGGGGAGCGTGGGTGGGTGGTTGGAGCAGGGCGGGAATGGGACAGGGTAAGCCGAGCCGACGTCATTTCAGTCTCGGTTGCAAATATATATATATATATTTGCCTCCCTCCTTTCCTTCATGTCCGGGTGCATTCAGCCCAGGGGCGATCATGAGGGCGTGCCTCTGGGCATGTGCAGAGTGCCTTCCCTTCCAGAGACACGCGCAGCTCCGAGGCTGAACTCCCGAGTCGTGTGCGCCCCGGCGCCTCTTGCTCCCGAATGTAAGCACTAAGGATCCTGTTCCAACTTGTAAGTTTGATGGTGAAAGAAAAGGTCGGGTTGCTGGACGTGTTTTCTTCTCCAGGTTCTGGTGGCGGAGTAGTGGTGGTGTTGAGAAAAGAAGGGCTGCGGTGGGAGTTGTACCGATTTGAGGGCAGGAAAGGCCAAAGCGGGTGGGAGGTCGACTGTCAATGGGATAAGATTTGTCCATTTCGTTGCCCTCCCTATCTTACATTCAGTTCTCCACGTTTTGCAGCAATTTGCAATAAAAAAAAGAAAGAAACTTCACCAGCACGTTAGTGCCCACGTTTTTATGTGCAGTTTTGGCTAATGTGCACTTTTTTTGCAAGCAATTTCCTCCAAAGCAATGCATTTCTCTGTGTTTTATGTTCACCAGTATATTCAGTATTATGCACTTTCCCATTAAAATCATTTACACTTGATTAAAAGTGCTTTGTTTTGGCTGGAATGTGTACATGCGTGTTGTAAACAGTGTTGTTTTTGCTGTTTTATTAATGCAAAAAGCACAAGTGTTTAAAAAACAAAATCAGCAAAACGGTGTATAGAAAATCAGATATGCAAGATTTCATAATAGAATTTTTGATTGATTTGATTAGAAAGATAGCTTTACTTTGAAAAGGAAAAAGACATTACTTTTGTCAGTAACGTGTTACATCTTACAGCTGTGGTGGCTAATGGTAACCCATGACTAGCAGACCAGATACAGCACCATTTTGATGCTAACATTCACTTTGGACCCCAGTATTTTAAAACTGACCCTTGACCTAAGGGTGCTGTCCAGTAAAAATTGTATTTTGAATTGCATCAAAAAGGAAGCAAATGTTTGGCTGAACTTCATTGTCTTTCACTATTTCCCTTTATCCAGATGTTCTACTTCAATCACAAGGAATTACATGTGGAGGGGGGAAAGAGAGAAATAACGGTTTTACTTGTGCATATCATTTTAAGTTTGCCGTTTTAATATTATTGCTACAAAGGTTGTGCACCACTACCAATCTCTGCTGAGCAGTAGCAAAATTCCAGGGGGTTCCCGGCACTCACGCAGGATCGTTTCCACTGGGAATCAAGGAGCAATAAATTAGTTTATCGTACACATATTTACACCTGGGTCTACTTTGGAAAGAGCTCAGAGCATTACATCTCAAGAAGGGCTTGATCCCCACAGCAGTACAGTATTGGAGTCCAAGGCATCCTACACGCCATCTCTGTGCCTCTGTCCCAGCCTGCTAAGATGTAGACTTGGATGTTGGTTTCCCTTGATGTATTAATGACTTTGTCATTTTTAGCAACTTCTACCCCAGGTGAGGCCCTGGCCTGAAAAGGAAGCTTAGCCCGTATTTTTCTACTGTCCTAGTGTCTTCCCTTCAAAGTCCCAAATTCTAGCATTTTATTAATTTCTAACATTGACTAACTCTGTTATGGGTGCCTTGACACCCCCAAACTGTTACTCCATATCTGCAACAGTATATTATATATTATACTGTTGCAACCACCCCAGGGACCTCATGGTGAAGGGCAGGTAAGAAATACTATAAATAAAGAAATGAATGGGTTGTACGGATTAGATGCAAACGTAATGTATAGAAAATGTTGTGAAGCATTAAGAATGTAAAAATACGTAATTGCACTGTCAAGTCATCCAACCCTCTGTACAGCATTAGGTTTCACTTAATATCTTCCAATAAAAATATCAATGACTTTGGCTCCAAGACCTGAAATATACGTAGCCATGCTCTTCTAGTTTTTCACAAAACTTTCCACAAAATGAGAAAATAAAGAGAAAATTTGCAGAAAGGGGGTGTATCTTGAAGCCAAATTAAAGTACAGTGGTACCTCGGGTTAAGTACATAATTCGTCCTGGAGGTCTGTTCTTAACCTGAAACTGTTCTTAACCTGAAACACCACTTTAGCTAATGGGGCCTCCTGCTGCCACTGCGCCGCTGCTGCACGATTTCCGTTCTCATCCTGAAGCAAAGTTCTTAACCCGAGGTAATATTTCTGGGTTAGCGGAGTCTGTAACCTGAAGCGTATGTAACCTGAAGCATATGTAACCCAAGGTACCAAGGTAATGGCATTCAAACTCCCATCTTGTCAGTTGTAACAGGATGCTGGCATGTGCATAATTAAACATATTATTCTTTCTTTTTTTGTCTAGTCACTAATAATAGTTTAATCAAAAATACATTGGATAATGGGAATACATCAAGAACAGGATGTATTCAACACCCCCTCCCATTCCTTCCACATTTCATGAATTATGGATATGTAGACTATGATTCAGAGGTGCATATCTGTTTTCAGATCCACTCATAATCAGGTTTATTATATAGTTCCCCTGCAAACCGTTTTTCACACATGCATACTCAGGGAGAATATAAAAAGCTGCAATTCACTTTATTTATTAGAATGTATAAATGCTTAATATTTTACAAATTTCTAAGGGATATACAATATCAAAAACAAACAATAACAAACAAAATGCAAACTAAAACCAATAAACACCCATGTGAAAGTATATAAAAGCAAATTATGTAAAACAAAAATTCAGGGCAACATTTACCTGGAAGGAATTATTCATAGGGTCCAGATTTTAAGCTCCCCCCTCCCCATGTACTACAATCTTATAGGGCAGCTCTGCTTTAGATTTCTTCATTATGTAAAACCAGATGGGTTTCTGCTAGAAGCAGGGCCTTCACTGTGGTGGCAACTACATGCCAGAACACCCCCTCAAGAGATCTGCCAGATTCATTTTTAATAAAAGGTTTTAGGGCAGCTATAAGTACTGTGTAACGACTGTGGTTGTGTCTTGTTTGTGCCACTGCTTTTATTACGGATTTTGAGTTGTATGCCACCTAGAGGTCTCTTGAATCAAACTGGCATGATACAATAAAATTATACCAGTTTATGGTGCAGGATGGAAGTGACTTAAGGGATGAGATGCTGAAGAGGAAACTATAAACCCTGACACACTATTGCTTTTGTGAATGTAAATCCTCATTGGATTATGACCACAAACTACACAAGGGTTTCACAAATGCTGCAAGTGCTCCCAATAAACCTTCCAAAGCAATGGAGCTCTAATAAAACACTCATGGTTCAATTGCTCAAGGGGCAACAAGAACCATCTAGTTTGGGTGAACAGTGTACATTCATTTGTACTAGTTTCACAGCAAAAGCGAGTAAGCACATTCCAACAAAACCTTACTTAGGAGTAAGCCTCACTAAACACAGTAACGCCTGCTAGTAAATTTACAGAAGATTGCATCGCACCACTGTCTTATGCATACTTACTTGGGGGGAAAGCGCCACTGCATACTGGTAAAGATTTAGTTGTGAATCCTGTTCAAACCAATGGGACTTTAGCGTCGCCCTACCAACAATAATAATGGAATACAATTCTTCCTAGGCTTGTCTTGTCCCGACGCCTGCATAATAATACGTATGTGAATAGATCCCGTCCTTCATTGTGGTTCAGTCCAATCTTGTCAACAGCATCGGCTCACCTGAAAATCCGATGAATAAATCAGTTGTTCCCCAGCAACATGAGCTAGTCTTAGTGTTTCTGAATTGATTCTAGCAGCTCCAAAATGCTTCATGCAATGATCTGCATAATACAAATATCTTCTTTCCAAACATCCAGTACAAACAGGCACTATGAATGAATGAATCTTTATTTGCGTCAGCCATCGGCCATAGCAATAAAACAACAATACGATATACAAAGAATAGAAATAAAAAGTCAATTATATAAAATACATTTTAGGGTTTTGAATCAAAAGTCAAATAGTGGATCTTACTCTGTTTTTTTTTTTTTTTAATAATTTTTATTCATTTTCCAGACAAATAACAAAAACAATATAGATCAATATAGCTTCAAAATCATCATTTCATACCCTTCTTTCTTTTGACTTCCCCATACCTCCCCATCCCTGCATCCTTGTTTAATGGTTCTTTTAGCAACCCTTAGGTCCATTGTCTTAATTCCCTTTCATAAAGTTTCCTTTAATTTTTTTAATTACTGCTGCAATTCTTTACCTCTTACCCCTGACATCTTAACATTCCTCAATTTTACAATTGTTTTTAAGATATATTTTAAATTTCTTCCAGTCCTCTTCCACTGTCTCTTTCCCCTGGTCACGGATTCTGCCCGTCATCTCGGCCAGTCCCATAAAGTCGATCACCTTTGTTTGCCATTCTTCCAGAGTAGGTAGTTCTTGCATCTTCCAATACTTTGCCAGTAGAATTCTTGCTGCTGTAGTAGCATACATAAAGAAAGTCCTATCCTTCCTTAACACCACTTGGCCAACCATGCCCAAGAGAAAAGCCTCTGGTTTCTTAGGAAAAGTCCACTTAAGGACCTTCTTAATTTCATTATAGATCATTTCCCAGAAAGCTTTAACCCTTGGGCAGGTCCACCAAAGGTGGTAGAAGGTGCCTTCAGTCTCGTTACATTTCCAACACTTATTATTAGGCAAGTGGTAAATTTTTGCAAGCTTGACTGGGGTCATGTACCACCGGTAGATCATTTTCATAATATTTTCTTTTAAAGCATTACATGCAGTAAATTTTATACCGGTGGTCCATAACTGTTCCCAGTCAGCAAACATAATATCATGACCAATATCTTGTGCCCATTTAATCATTGCTGATTTCACCATTTCATCCTGTGTATTCCATTTCAACAGCAAGTTATACATTTTTGATAAGTTCTTAGTATTGGATTCCAACAATTCTGTTTCTAGTTTTGACCTCTCTTTCTGAAATCCTATTTTCCTGTCCTGTTTAAATGTCTCATTTATCTGATAATAGTGCAACCAATCTCGAACCTTAGGCTTTAGTTTCTCATAACTCTGAAGTTTCACCCTTTCACCATCATATTCTAGATATTCATGATATTTTGGCCATTTAGAGTCCATATTAAGCTTTTTTACTTCCCTAGCTTCCATTGGTGACACCCACCTAGGGGTTTTACTTTCCAGCAGATCTTTATATCTAATCCAAACATTATACAATGCTTTCCTTACAATATGGTTTTTAAAACTTTTATACACCTTTACCTTGTCGTACCATAAGTATGCATGCCAACCAAAGCTATTGTCGTACCCTTCCAGGTCCAAAATGTCAGTGTTCTCAAGAAGTAGCCAGTGTTTCAACCAGCAGAAAGCTGCCGATTCATAATAAAGTCTTAGGTCCGGTAGGGCAAACCCCCCTCTATCCTTTGCATCAGTTAAAATCTTAAATTTAATTCTGGGCTTTTTGCCCTGCCAGACAAATTTTGATATGTCTTTCTGCCACTTCTTGAAACAGTCCATCTTGTCCAAAATCTGCAACGTCTGGAATAAAAACAGCATTCTAGGCCAGTGTTTCCCAACCTTGTGCCTCCAGCTGTTTTTGGACTACACTTCCCATCATCCCTTGCCACTGGTCTTGCTAGTCAGGGATGATGGGAGTTGTAGTTCAAAAACAGCTGGAGGCACAAGGTTGGGAAACACTGTTCTAGGCAATACATTCATCTTGATAGTAGCAATTCGGCCTAACAAGGAAAGTTTCAACCTTGACCATGTTTCCAGATCCTTCTTTACCTCTGACCAACTTTTTTCATAATTATCCTTAAATAGGTTCACATTCTTGGATGTTAAGTTTAACCCCAGGTATTTTACCCTTTTTGTTATTTCCAAGCCTGTTTCATTCTGAAAACTCTCTCTTTCTTCCATTGTTAAATTTTTTTCCAACACTTTCGTTTTTTGTTTGTTCAATTTGAAACCTGCTACTCGACCAAATATTTCAATTAATTCTAATACTCTTTTAGTACTAGTGTCTGGCTGTTGCAAGGTCAATACTAGATCATCTGCAAATGCTCTTAAAAATAGTGGATCTTACTCTGATTGCCCCAGCTAAAATCCTTGCAACCTTTGCTGTGAAATAGGCACTATGTTCTCATGCTGCAGCAACATCACCAAGACTTGCAGTTGCATAAAATGCATGCCTAATATACAGGGGGATGGGGGAATCAGCATGCCTTGAAAATTTCTGACAAAAGCAAGCAAGTATATATTTCTTTTTTCACAGTTGCAGTGAATCAATTATAACTTTATGAACACTCTTAATACATTGTGACTTCTAGCTTTTGGTCCACTGTAGAGTTTAATTCTTCAGTGGACAGCATATTGATGAAGTTTGTAAATTAAAATATGCAAAAGAATATTACTTATTTTACTCCCACCCCAAGGGCATTTGAAAATAAGTACCTAATAACTAACATATGTATATCTTTGTAACTAAGGAAAGCCAGAGCAGTGCAGATGATCACTTTGGAGACAAACATGATTTTCAGCACATCTACCAAAAAGCTGGAAAGTGCTGAATTGTGATTTCTCCAGCTTCCCCCACCCCCAGGAAAAAAATTGCAAGTTTTCAGCCCTGCCCTGGTTCCTACATAAGAGTTTAGAAGTTTAGAGTCCTAGTTTAATGTCTGTTTTGAAAACAATCTAACTACACAACACCCACTTCAGTAAAATGAGAACCTGACCAACAACAGTGCACTGTCAAAGTAAATTGATACAACCTTCCAGCAGTTGACTTGAAACCCAAGTGCTCGAAGAAGCTCTTCTTTACATACCAACCTGCCTGGAATTTACTCTAATGGGTCTTACTCCTACATAAATCGGATTAAGATGGCAGGCTTAATGTTTTAAATAGATGAATAAAAATAAAACGTTACATTTTAGGGATTTCAACTGATTGTATCCATATGCTTGGTTTTGCCATGGAGAGCTTGAGGTGTCATTCAAAGCAATTGACCGGCAAATTTCACAAAGCATAATGTGATTGTAGATTATAACTCTGGTTATAGTCCTGGTGTAGCAGAGCTACTGCTTCCTAAATCCTGCTACTTTGCTGTAGCCAGGGCAGAAGCTGGAGCAGCAACTTTTAATGAGAAGGAATTTGGTAGTCAGTGGGTAATTGCAGACTCCGGAGCTGGGGTAATTCAGGGCTCTTTGAGGGAATGTGTTAGTGAAGGGGATTAGGATCCTTGGATTTGCCTGGCATACCCCAGTTTTGCTTCACACACCAAGTGGAATACTGCCAACAGGGCATCTATTCTATGTCTCCAGTTTTCTGGAGGTATATCTGGAGGCCTCTAGCAGGCTAAAGACTATTCCAACGGCCTTCCCTAGAAGAGAAGTCCTTAATGTCACTTTCAACAGCCCCTCAGGCCAGCTCTGGCAGGCTTTTGGATGGCTCTCTTAGATGACTTTAAAATGTGATTAAAATTGCGGAAGAACCCACCTACCAAGTTACACCATGGTGCAGAAGGTGTGTAAGTCCCACTCCTGAATTACACAAATCTGCCCTAAAGTAAGGTAGCTAACGTTGGTTTGTGTTTTAAATGGCCATTAGTGCCCTTCCCCTGAATGGAACACATTGTTTGAAGGGTTTGATGATTAAGTCTTCCAAGTTTGCAGAATGCTTTTCTCTTCTAGCCAGGAGGTTTTAAAAAGTCGATTTAACGACAGATTGCCTTTGATTGCGAAGCAGAGTGTTTCATCTCTGAAGGATGCCAGCATTCCTCTTTAACTATTTGTTTACGTATTACAGAGTGTGGAGAAATATCCATGGAATTGCCAACAACTACCCTCCTCCCCCCAACCCCTTGCAATTTTCATCTTCCCATCTGGCAAGGGGGCAGGAAAAATATTCTTTCTGCTGCTGAGCATCCCTGTTCCTGAGTTCTAGGGAGGCTTGTGTTTTAAGGCTCAGAAAAGAACCACCTTAAAATAACCATCATAGAAATGTAGAGTAGGAAAGGACCATGAAGTCCAACCCCCTGCAATGCATCTTTTGCCTGAGAGTAAGTTTCATGTGCTACCGACTGAGCTGTCTAGAGCATTTCAGTGCATTTTGCTTGTTTCTGGCACACAGATCAAGGCAGACGGGCTGCCTCGTCCGATTAGACGCCGCAGGTCGGTAAATTGTCGGATAAATGTGAATATTTTTATCACGTGTGGAAATGGTGAGGCAGCCGCGCCGGTGGATTACTCGTCTGTTGCCCACCAATCAGATTTTGGATGGGGATGTGAATGGCGGTGACTTGAGGGATGAGGAGGGGCTTGCATCACACATGCTGACACCTCCATGACAGAAAGGGGAACAAGCGGCCCGTCCGGCCAAGCCTCAGTGGCGAGACGCAGACAGATTCTGCAGTTGCCGCTTTCGGACTCTAGGGGTCACTTTGCCGTTCCGAGCAGCGCCGCCTCAGCCTGACATGCCCCTGTCTGCCTTTCCCACGTGACTGTCTCTCCTGAAAGGGGGAGGCGGGGAGGAGGAGGAGGAGGAGGAGGGGAAAAGGAAGGAAGGAAGGAAGTGGGGGAAAGAACTTCACCGGAGACTACAATTCCCAGAAGCCACCGCTTCACCTTCCCTCCAGCCTCGGACACCGACCCCTCCCCGCAGTGGCCCCCACCCCACGCACGCACGCGCCGAGCCGCCAAAACGGCCGTCGCCCCCACGTGACGCCCCGCCGTCCAATCGCTTTCGAACCTGATTTGTTATCCACCTCCCCCTTCTTACCTCTCCCCTCCCCTCCGCGCTTGTACGATCAGAGCGATCTAAGATGGCGACGGTGGAACCGGTGAGTGTCCTCGTTCCCGCTTCCTCCCTCTCCGACCCAGCGCCTTCCTTCTCGGCTTCCGGAGGGGCCGGGGAAAGGCCTGGCGGGGGCCAGAAGGCGACCGTAGCGGAGGGAGAATATCCTAGCGGAGGGGTAAAAAAAAAAGAGGGAAGGAAGGGAAGGGGCGGCGGCGGCGGCCTGGCAATGTGTGTGTGTGTCTGTGTGACGCGCGCGCGCGCGCGTGTACGGCGAGCCGAAGGTGCCGGCGCGTGCGATGAGGTGACTCGAGGGGAGTAGTCGAGCGGGGCCGGAGGGCGGGGGCGGGTGAGAGGAGAGGAGGGGCGCGTGGCGGGGGGGGGGGTCTAGGCGGGTTCCAAGCGCGAGCCGGATTGTGCCGTCACAGCTTGGGCGGGGGCGTTGAGGGGCGGCAGGGGAGGGGTCGCGTGAGGCGGGGGAGAGAGGAGACCCGAGAGGGCCCGTGTGAGGGGCGGGAGGCGGGCGAGAGCGTGTCCTACGGGTGGGGGCGAGGACCTAACTTATTCGTTTTTGGCGCGGTCGGGGGCGTCGCGTGCCGGCTCAGAGGCTCCCGCCGCTTTCTCTCTTCGGCCGCCCGGCTCAAAAACCTCCCTATTTCTCCTTCCCTCGTCAATTCTTGCCCTGCCAGGCGCCACACGGCGCCGTGGCACCTCCCCCATCCCCACGTTTCCCTCAGCGGCCTATTCCTCTCTTAGGCTGGGGCTGAGGCCGGCTTGCCTAGTGGTCGCAGCCTTCTCTTTTCACACCCCGAGAGCGTTTCGTGCCGCCCCGGTCCTTGAGGTAGAAGACGCCACCTTTTTTCGGGGGGTCCCGGGCCTAGTATGCGCACGCCGGCCGCTCTCGCCTTCCTTCTTTCACACCAGTATTTCGCAAGGGAAACGTGGCCATGGGGCGCTCCTTAAGATCGGCTAGGAAGAACCAGCTTTCGGATTCCCCGGACCTCGCCTAAAGCCCTTGGGAATCTGTTGCTTGCGAACGGAAGACTGACCCAAAGTTGAGCTTCTTCCATACAAATCACCCCCACACCTTGGTGTCTGCTTTCTTTTTTTTTTCCTCCCTTACCCCACACCCTAGCTTTACACATTTGTCGTGAACAAAAGATCGCTTAAATCGTTAATTTCAAAACAAGAAATTGCTTTGCTTGTCACTGCCACCTATCCCAATGTGGGTGGAGTGGTAACGTTCAAAAGCAGGATTTGGGGGGGGAGGTGCGGTGGAGGACTATGACAGCTCATTTAGCAACATTTGTGCTGGGGGAAACTCAGGCTATGAGCCAAGTAGCCCTGTAAATTGGTTCTGACACTGTATATAGGCAGCAGCAGCAGCAAGTTAAACTTGTGTCTTAGAATAGCAACCTTTTACTGAAGGACTGAGTCTTGCCTGACTGTAGCATGAATTCAGTATGCCCCTCTGCAGTTGACTTTAGGAAAATGTATTCTATTGCTAATCTAATTTTCAAGAGTAGGCATAGTTTTAAAATGTATTATTTTTCTTAGTCCATACACATTAATACAAGCTGCTTCCTAAGCATCAAGGAAACAGAATAACTATGGAGTGATCCATAATTATAATAATCTTGAGTACCCAAACTCATATTCTTAAGTACCCAAACACTTTTGAAAGCTCATTTTCTGATATTTCCCAGTTTTAACAAGTTCCTCATTTTTGTCACTTTCATCATCGTCCAAAGCACAACTGTATGTGGGGTATTTGAAGGGGGCTTGTTTTAAAGTACTATATTTTGCAAGGTATTCATCACCATGATTGAAAACCTTTCTGGACCATATAGTATTGGAAGGGTAAGTATTCAGTCTTTAGTTTTGTATCTGTAATGTTTTATGCACCAGCACTAATTTTGTTGCTAGTTGCCACAGTTGGATATGAGTAACTTGGATTCCTAGCTGAAGAGGTTATGACTATATGATGTGGATTGTTCAAAGGCATTCTTAAGGAAGAGTGTGATGGGCAGATTAGAGCATGTAATTACAACAAAGAATGCAGGTGATAAATAAGTGTTTCATCAGTACCTGTGCTGGCAGTGTCAAATTGCTAGTTTCTGTTTTCTAATTTTAATTGACATAGTTTTGAAGACCATTATTAGTCAGCAGACAAATACTTGGATTATCTGGCAATTTTAAATTTTTATTGTCATAATTGGCTTTATTTTTTAAACCATCTTCAGTTTCTAGAAGTAGCTTCCTTTCAGGTTCAGAATCTTGAGGAGTGGTAACTAGTAGTAAGACCACATTTCTTGGGACTGCCCAGAGTTCTTGACTCACTGGACTGGATTCTTACTTAAGATAGGCTGAAATCAATGGGACCTAAATTATTTATGAGTAAGTTTGCACATTGATTTCAGTGGGAACAAAGATCAAATAAGCTAATATTGATCCAGTCCGTTGTGTCTCCTGTTTCTGTGTGGTCTCAAATTTACTAAGGTCCGAACTTGTAGCTGTGTATAGTCTTAAGTTTAGTAAACAGCTTTCAGCATCATATTGTCAAGTCTTGCAAATTAGGATAGAAAATGGCATAACAGAACCCAATAATTACTTAATCCTGCCATATTTTCATATGCTGGGGCAGTTTAGTGGTTAAGAGAGCCAGTGTGATATGTTGGACTTGGATCTTGGAGACCAGAGTTTGAATCTCCACTCAGTCATGAATCTCACAGGGTGACCTTGGGCCAGTCACATTCTCAACTTAAGATACCTCATTGGGTTCTTGGGAGGATAAAATGAGATGGAGAACTCTGTACTCCATCTTGAGCTGCTTGGAAGAAAGGTGGGATATAAAAACAAAGAAATAAATGTTACAAAGCTTTTAAAAATCTAGCAGAGCGGCAATGGCACCACTGAAATTGCAAATTTAATTTACAATTGACTCTCAACTTAGGCATGTTCACCTTATGCAATTACACCTTGTTGAAATTCAACAAATTAATAAAAGGCAGAGTTTAAAAGCTCTTTTTGTGCAGGGTTTTTCTAACGCGGAAAGAGGTTTTACGCTCTACTCCTTGCTTACTGGACTCTGGGAGGCTCTTGCGACATCTTGCCAAAGTTTGTGAGAGAGCCTCCTAGAGCCCAATAACCAAGGCGGAAAGGGGGGGTGTAAGACCTGTTAGGCGCCAACTCTGGAATGTAAGACTGCTTGTACAGGGACAGTTTCAGCGGGGTGTTTCGACTAAACAATTTTTTCGTGTATATGTGCCATCTGTGGAATGTAACCCCCTGTACAATATACAAATGGAGTATGTACTGCATTATGACCAGATAGGGCTATCTGTTATTGAAGAGGTACACTGGTATCAGTGTTCAAGATCTTGTCGCCCTTTGGATCTAGACCAATTCCTTGAGAGTTAGGATGAAGCCTAATTGCAATGGAACTGACTATGTGATGTTCACTAAGAAATAGTAATTATAGTTTGCTTTAAAAAAACAAAACAAATTATAATTGTCTTTTACAATTTTAATGTTTTATTTTTTATAAAGCACTTGGGTGTTCTATTATAATTGGTTGGTGTATAGATTTTGTTAAGTAAAGTAAATTGATGTTGCATTGAGGAGTGACATTTCCACACGTTTAGAAATCCATAGAGATCCTGAGCCAAGTGGTAGTTTTGATCAGGGCCATTCCACCCATGGGGCAAGGTAACCTGCCTCAGCTGGCAGGATCCACAGGGGCAGCAAATCCCCATGTAGATCTTCACTCATTCTTCCTTCTCTGGCATGGAAAGGGGCCCCATTTTGTGGTTCTCCTCAGGTTCAAAATGTCTTGGGCTGGCCCTGATTTTGATAATCTGCTTTTATGTACCTACAACTGTGTGAGAAGAATACCCTTGTCCTCCACATGAATAAGCTATTCTAACTCTAATGGTACAGTGTCCACATTTGCAAAATCATGGTCAAATTCATTATTAGGAGTTGGAAGTATATTTGGATGTGCTTATCCTGCAAAAAGGAAAACCTATGCAACATAGCATTATCAGAATAGTAAACATGCAACAAGTCAACTTTGTACTTTGTTTATATAGGAAACCACTTCTAACCTTCAGACTTCAGAAGAAGAGAAAACCGAGACACCAGCAAGTCAGGAGGTAGTCAGTCCTGAACCATACGTTAAGCATCCATTACAAAACAGGTGAGACATGTTTCCTCTGAACAATATAATAGAATATTATAACTTACAGGTATGAATTACATTTAAAACATTGTTTGCAAATTCCTGTGAAAACTTGTTTTACTGCAATTTTTGACTAAAGGATGAAAATAAAAATCTAACCTTTATGATGGACTAAACGAGTATAAAGTGGATGTATTTCAAGAAATTGTAAAAGGAGAGCCTTCTACCTTTACAACCATGCAAACAAGATTGTAAAGCAGCTGGGATCTGGCTTGTAGTGCACACAATGGACCTAACCTCAGCAGCATGGCTTGAATTTGGTGATAATTTGTGTGCCGAATGCAAAGGAATAATCAGGAGCATGGCTTACATTTGGTGCAGTTGGGAGTCGACTGACTGCTGACCTACAATAACACTCCTGATTGCCCCTTGGAAGATGCAACATCACCTGTACCACACATGATGTCATATGGCGTATGGTGAGCATGGCTGGGGAAGAATGGCCCTGTGGTTCAAATTAGGATTTCTGTGGGCAGGAGGTTCTAGACCCTTGATGTAGAGCTTTGAACTGCAGTATTGCTGCATGATAAATAGCTCTTGTTTCAAACAGGACGGAAGAGGGGCAGCCCTGGAGAGGACACTTCAGTACTGTTAAAGCAGCAAAAAGAACACTGGAAAACCAGTTATGAGTTTCTAGTCTATGCAGCCACAGCAGGTGCTGTGATTTTCCAGGGGTTTGACTTCACCGCAGAAGCACATTCCATTGTCTCTTAAGACAGATGGATGCCCACAACATTTCATAAAATCCTAGAATTGTAGAGTTGGGAGGGACCTCAAGAGTCATCTAGTCCAACCTCCTGTGATGCAGGAATCTCAAGTAAAGCATCCGTGACAGGTGGCCATCCAGCTTAAGAACCTCCATGTAAGGAGAGTCCCAAGGGAGTCTGTTCCACTGTCAAACAGCTGTTACAGTCAGAAAATTATTCCTGATGTTTAGTCGGAATCTCCTTTCTCATAACTTGAATTGCAATACCTCAGCATTGCAGATAACACTTCTACCTTCCTAGAAAGCTTTCAAAGGTTCTAGGCTTCTCTCACACGTGTTTCATTTGAACCAAGTTAGAATCTGCTTTAACCTTTTCTGAAGTAATTTTTTCAACTTTTAAAATATGGGCTGAATTCTGAGGGCTGCCTTTGTTTTGTTTAAGAAGACTTTTATACTGCTTATAGACCAACTAAGTTTGTTCTGATACAAGCTTTCGCGTGCATGCACACTACTTCAGATACCAGAACAAACTTAATTGGTCTATAAGGTGCTACTAGACAATTTTTTATTTTTTATTATTTTTATTTCAACTGTGTCAGACCAACACTGCTACCTACCTGAATCTTTTATACTGCTTAATCATCATAAACAAAATATTTATTAATAATACTGGTAATAAAACTTTTGAAATTTATATTTCACTTCATTTAACTGTGAATGATTAAGGGAACAGTCCTTTAATTATTGATGTCCATTTGACCTACTCAGTGCCTTAGGTGAGAACGCAGTTTTCATAAGAGCCTGGCTGGATCAGACCAAGAGTTGGTTGCCAGCAGGCAAGTCGGATACTTCTGGGAAGTCCAGATACAGAGCATATAGACCACAATCCGATCCCATTGTTTACCCCTTAGCAAATACTATATTGTCTCTTAAGTATTACAATATGTGGGTTTACAGCTAATCATATAATGTGGCACTGAGAGAGTTGTAACATAGATATCAGAATATGATGTGTTCATAGCTTAAAACACATACGAATGTGTAATGAAATCTGTGCTTTTAGAATTTTAGTGGCTTCAGTTTACAGATTTTCTTGTTTCAGGAGATAAACTGCTAGGTGCAAGAGACCTTACCTTTTTTTAGTCCATTGTTAATCCTGCTTTACGATTTTTTCCCTTCCTCTTGCTGAAAGACCTGCATTGCTGCAATTTCTTGACACTTTTAAGATGAGTTACAGCTGGTAAAAGATACGATGGTGCTGGTGTAGTGTTAGGTTCTCATTACCAAAATAGGTTGCCTCCCCCAAATTTCTCTAATCAAATCTCCTTGTCCCAGGTCAGTGTGACCCTGTAAAAACAGTGTTCCTGGTTATTCTAATTTGGATAGCTCAGATATTTCTGAATGTATTGAAGCTGTTTTGCATTTTCAAGAGTAGTTTAAAATAGCACACTCCTAATAGTTTTAGTGAAATAAGAATGTTGATATTGCACTCCTTGAGTGGTTGACTTAGTAGAATGTATAATTTCGCAGAACAATACTCCGCAACTCTACAAGTCTGTGGATTCTATGTGCTTTCTGAAGTTTTGCCTAGAGCAGTATCCCCATCCAAAGAAGTACATATATAGCAGCTGCACTGTGCACAAAGCACTTCTTTTTAAAGCTAAAATGGTATTTATCAGTCACTTAGTGGGAAGAAGCAGCAGTGGTGGACTGAATCCAGTCTTGATGCACCTGATCACCAGGAGTTTACATTTTAGACTCTATACATGCAGCCCTGACTTTTGGATCAGAGAGGGTAACTTGCACAAGCAACCTAGTTGTACAGACACAGAAGCTTACTGCTCCCCATGGAATGCCACTAACTAGGTTGAGGTATATAAATTGCTCAGAAAGCATGCTTCAGATTATATGCTTTACTCCAGAATCTGTTTTCAGAAGAAGATTGAATTTTGGAAATAACAGTATTTATATTTTTTGTTGTTGTTGTTCTTTCTTAGGTAAGCATTCATTATATCTAAATATAAATATTGGCCTTCCATCAAATTCTTTCTCCGTCAGCTTCGCGATCTAGAGCCTCAGTACCTTGCCCAGTTCAGTGGGATGTGAAAATTAAATTAAACCTGTGGGCATTCTTGCTATCTATAATTTTCTTTCCTAAATTTCTTCTGTGCTGTATGATTTTTCAGTCCTTACTATTCTTAGTCATAATAGGACACTGGATAATAAAACATAGTAGCCTAACAAGAAATCAATATTTTTTCAGGTGGGCGCTCTGGTTCTTTAAAAATGACAAAAGTAAAACCTGGCAAGCAAATCTTCGTCTGATCTCAAAGTTTGATACTGTTGAAGATTTTTGGGCGTAAGTGAAGCTTCTTAGATGCCGGTCTCATTCATTCTTGAAGTATTTCTTTATAGTATACTAATGTGTAGCTTTTTAAATCAGCTTGTACACTAGCTCGGAGCCTCTGTGGGAAGGTTTATACTGCATTTTTCAAAACTCAATTGAACATGAAATTTGAATTTCCCCCTTTCTGTTCATTATGCAGGATGACATAAGGAAAAAGAGGGAACCTAGTAAGTTGAATGAAAGGGATCTGGCAAACACCTTGATTTTTAAAAATTGACAGATGAAGCACAATTCAGGAAAATCTCTGCAGGCACAGACTAAAAATCCTTCAGAGTTTTTTAGTAGAAAAAGTAGCTGATTATGAAACTAGGAGAACTATAAACAGTCAGCTTCAGTACCTATCAAGTATTGGGGACTCCTATGAGCTATGCTTATTAAGTCAGGATGACTAACCTGTGACACACTAGATGTTGCTGGACTACAACTCCTTTCATCCCTGACAATTAACCATGGGGCTGATAGGAGTTGAGTCCAATGGGAACCACAGGTTAGCAACCCTTGTCCAAACATTTCAGGTAATAAAAATGTAGAAGCAATTGTCTTACATTGTCAGTGTTCCTTGTCTTATACACATGTGACTGGATTTCATTTTTAATTATTCCCCCATGCCATGAAATTAATTGTTGAGAATAAGTTTATATTCCTAATTAAAGCACCTTAAAATTTAAGATGCTAGCCTGATTTATCGTGGTGAAATCTGCACTGCTTGTGATAGTTCACTTTCTTAATTGTGTTTTGCTTTTTCCAAATAGGTTATATAACCATATCCAGCTCTCTAGTAACTTAATGCCCGGTTGTGACTACTCACTGTTTAAGGTATGCAGAGTAAACTTAAGTATTAGCTTGTTAATTATTATTAATAATGTTACTAGTTTTGGGTCCCCTGTCTTAAAATGTCTTAAGACTGTATGTAAACCACTCTACTCCACCTCCACAGAGTCTAGTATTTCCTTGTTGCACATTCATAGCTTGACACTTGATTTCTATAATGTGTTCAGGCACACACTAGTGAACTTTGCTGTTTGAGTGAGGTGTGAATTGCTAGTCTTGCCTTGCCACACACTGCCTCTTTCCATACTACTGTCTATAAATGAAATCCTTTTTCTAGGTAGTCCTGAAACTTCTCTGGCAGTAGGAAAGTCTTTCCATACATTGGTTGTATCCAATAGTCTTTCCACTAGCGCAAAAGCAAGAGGCCTTTCTCTCCCCACCCCAGTCTGCTGCAGTTAATTGGGGAAAGCCTCAGAACAGAGGGGTCCTGTTAGGCGGTTGGAATTTCTTGCACCAACAGGATAACTTAGTTGGGTACAACCCATTGCATTGCAGGTGGTATTAAGACAAACGAGTTAAAATCTTAATGCTATGAGAATAGCTGGGCTCAAATGCTGCATTAAAATGGAGTGATATTGCGTTGTGCATCATATAGATTTATTGTTTTCTGCTCAAATTGCACTTTTTAGGATGGTATTGAGCCCATGTGGGAAGATGAGAAGAATAAACGAGGAGGACGGTGGCTAATTACACTAAACAAACAGCAGCGACGAAGTGACCTTGATCGCTTCTGGCTAGAGACAGTAAGTTTTTTTGTGCTATTTTGTCCTGCTTAAATTTGAGAGATGAACTGTTCCAAAATTCCTGAAGGGAGGAGGCATGTTGAAGAATCCATCAGTTGCCACTTCTATGTACCTGTGAGTGGTGGTGTAACAACTTGTGCACACATTGTGTCTCTCATGGTTAGACCATTAGCTGCTCAAGGTGTAATGGGTTCCCTAGGCATTGAATCCAGGCTCATTAACATGGTCCACCCCAAGTATTTGTGAAGCTTATGGGATCCCTGGGAGGCGGGGAGTTGTGGGGAGGTGGTAGTGCTAATTCTGATTTGGTGAAGGGGAATAGATAGGATTTCCCCCTTGCAATCATAAACAAACGCCCCAAAATGGCACTGAAAACTATGCAACAGGTAGAATAACTGCAGGACAAATAGGACAACACATGCTGAATTCTACTGAGTATGCCATAGTACAGTGGTACCTCTGGATGCGAACAGGATCCGTTCCGGAGCTCCGTTCGCATCCTGAAGCGAACGCAACCCACGTCTGCACAGGTTGCGATTCGCCGCTTCCACGCATGAGCATGGCGTCATTGTGAACGTCTGCGTGAGCGGCAAAACCCGGAAGTAACGCATTCCGTTACTTCTGGGTCGCCGCAGAGCGCAGCCCAAAAACGCTCACCCGAAGCTACTTCATCCCGAGGTATGACTATTTGTAGACCTTTTAGACAACAAAGGAAGTTGTTCATCATCTGAGTAAAATTGTATCCTGTTGGGATGCTTTTGTTTTGAGAGTATTTGTGTTGTCACATGAGGGCTTAACAAAGTGGAAGGAATTTGCAGTTTACTGTAGACTTGCTCTTGCATTTTTGTATGTGGATCCCAGCCCTAAATTTGCATTCCCTGGATCCTGATATCGGAAAAGGAGCCCCTCAGCATGAGTGGCTGCTTGCATGTAGCACAGGACTCCTTTTCAGAGGTTGCTAGCCAAGGCACACAAAATCAATGGTGGAGCCAACATGCCTCCTGCTTCAACATGTGCATTCCTTACATATGAGTAATCTGTAAATAGGACTTGACACAAATTTGGTAGTTTTCTGATAAATCACTCAGGTCTCTGACTTGCTTGTGACAGAGTTCTGGCCCGGGGTGTCAGAAGGTGCCTCTTGTTGCAGTTACATAGATTATTTCGGTCTCATTTGCCTTGGGCAAATTAACATTGTGTTCAGGGTTTTGAAGAACGCCACATCTTTAGCTCCATGCCCATTTACATTTGGACTTCTTGGTATTTTTGATGCAGTGGACCAGTTTAGATAGCTAGTAGGGATATTTGGTCTGGCTCCTGAGTAATTTGATTTCTTTCTCCATCCAAGGGTCCTAGTAGCTCTGCCCTTTCAGGTTGACAGTGTGGAGTTATGTGGAGCTCAGTTTATTGCCAGTGGTTTCTAACATATAACTGAAGACGCTGAGAGTTTGGAACTGATTGCCATCAATACCTTGATACCACCCAGCTCTTAACTGAACAACTACAAAGAGCTATCTCAATTCTAAATCTATGGTAGATGAAACAGACTGAACTTGCATCTGGGCAAGAAAGAGTACAGTGGGCCCACCACTTATGCAAGGGTTCAGTTCTTGGGGTCGGTGCCCAAAGGCAAAATTGTACAAAGTTGGGAACATTTGGAACTGCTCACCCTCTGCCACAAGGCAAAGGGTTGCATATTGGGCCCTGGGAAAGTTGCAGGAGGGCCCTAGAATGCACACATGACCTGCCCAGTATGGGAAATAAATGGAGAGCAGGGAACAACAGGTTTTCCCCACTCACCATATATTTATTTACTTTTCCTCATCTGTGTATGGTTGTGATGAGTAAATTGTGTATAAGTAAATTAAGTGTAAGTTGCGGCCCACTGTATTACAAACACTTGGCAACAGGTTGATCTTAGTGGTAATCTCATCAGGTAAGATTCTGTGGATACACAAATCAGGGATTGCCTGCATTGTTCTTCAGATAGCCGATGTGTGGTGTTCTCTGGTTTTCCTGTCAAAGACAGTTGAAAATTATTTCATATTATTGGTTATCTTGGGAGTGTTGAAGAGTTTCTTGTCTTATGTAGTGTTCATTTTCTTCCATTCATTTGGTTGTCCTTTTCTATTTAGATTGTTTAATGGTCTATTACTCTCTTATAGCTGTTGTGCCTTATTGGAGAGTCCTTTGATGACTACAGTGATGATGTATGTGGAGCAGTTGTTAATGTTAGAGCCAAGGGTGATAAAATAGCAATATGGACTACTGAATGTGAAAACAGGGACGCTGTTACACATATAGGGTAAGTTATGCTGAATAATCTGCAGTATACTGTCTTCCTAAGAATACCCTACATGTGGAGCTGGTTCAGACATCGCTATAAACCAGGCAGAAGGAATTACTGACCTGTGGGTCAAATTAGGAGCCTTACAAGTCCAGCCATGCCGACCCATTGATCACCTGACACCCTATGACAAAGGTGTGGGATTGGTAAAGCTATGGTGACAAAGGAACAATCAAGAGACTTTGAGTATAGTCCCGATTGTTCCTTTGCAGCAGGGCTTGAGCACGGAATACAAGTCCTGCTGATGGCTGGCGGACTCTGGTTCTCTTGACACCATGACAACAGGTTATTTACAAGTGGGTGGATTTGCCCAACAGTCAGAAACGGCCCACAGAGGGGTGGCCACTTATTGACCCAGCTCAGTGGACAAAAGTGATTTCCCACCTCTGCTATAAACCATGGCTTATTGTGATAGGAACAATATGTTGCAAGGCTTGAGCACAGACACTTTCCAATTCCTCCAGCATTACTCCAAGGAGAAGATCAAAAGCTTTTACTTCAGGGTTTTTTTGTTTTTTAAAGAAAGGTAGCTTGTTTTGTCCAAATCCAACTAACTGGCTAATATTGACGATGGTTTGCAAATTTCAAAGCATGTAATATGAAGTTTGTTTGTTTCCAAAAAAAAAAAACAAAACATAATTAACCACTGTTAAGAGTATGGATGTAATGCTAAACTGCAGTTAATTGCAAATGGAAGCAAGAGCGTCCCATCTCCTCCATGGCCACACTGGAGAAGGAATGGAAATGTATAAGCCCCAAACTTACTGCAGCTCATTCCCATCACAGTAAACCATGGCTTATCATGATGCCAACACTGTTCCACTATGTGCAGCCTGATCTTATACATTCTCATAATCTTTACTCAAAAATCTTACTCTGTTCGGTGGAACTTAGTCTCAGGTAAATGTGCATAGATCTGCAGCCTGTTTCCATTGATACCAAGGATAATGAAGGAAATCGAAACAACTCCATCCTCTTGGGAATGTTCAGCTGAAACTGTTACTCTTTCACAAGTATGATGTAATGGTTTGTTTCTGGACAGTTTCACAGTGGGTGCTAATTTCAGTTGCAAAAGATTGGAGATTATAGTGTTGCTTAAGCATGAAATATACCCTATGACTTTATATTCTACATATTACAGAATGAGGAGGTTTAATTCAGAGTATATTTAAATTCTATGAAAGTATATTAAATCCATTGAAGCCACATGAACATGGATTTGGAAATACATAGACTTTTGAATGAGTATTTATTGAAAGGAAAACTGTGATTGCAAGCATCTGCATTTATCGTGCATACAGCCTATTGTCCACTATTGGACATACACTTAGTTACTTGTAATTGCTGTCATTGAATGGGCTGAATAAATCAAAGGTGTTCTGTAAAGTTAATGCTGGCCACGTTTCTCTGAAAATAGAAGTTTTGTGTCAGAGCCAATAAAACTTTGTGCGAATGTTATGAGATAGCTGTGGTCATGTCAGGAATCAAACATTATTTTGGCTGCAAACCTAAGCACACTTACGTGGTACAAAGGGACCTCTGAGTAGGCTTGTGAAGCATTGCAATTAGTATTGGAATAGGATTCTATTTTGAGAACTGCACTACAATATGCCTGACTTACAGCTGTGCGTGTGCTAGTGAATGAATTAACTTTATCTAAGCCAGCTGGAGGGTCTGGACCCCCTAGGTTACGGGCCTGATTCAAGGTGGGTTGCAGCAGTAGCACAGTCACCATGCAAATATGGTAAAAGGTTAAATAATGGGTTCCCGAATGCTTGTTTGGGTTAAAACGGAGTCCTGGATCTGAAAAGGTTGAAGATCCCTGAAATCGACAGTGATCTCAGTCCAGACCTCCAGCCTACAAAATGAGACCAGCTTCCCATTATTCAAAGGATGTAATCACGGCTTTCTCACCTGTAATTGTTGTGCAGAAGATGAAATTTGGCAGGTGTGCACTTTCACCTTTGTGTGATACGCTGCACTTGCCAAACTTCCTTCCTTAATGTAGCTGTTAGTGGCAAAAGAGTTTTCTGCCCCCTTGCATCTATTTCTGCCTTTTTCCTTAAATAGCCTAAATGAGATAAATAAAATGATGCTGAAGTCACAGCTGCTACCAACCTTAAGGGGGGTGGGCCGTGAGCTGCCAGTGGGAGACAGGTGGTTTTAAGGGACATTCAGCCTGTAATAGCCTTTCTTTGAAAGTAGAGATAAGTCAGAGCTTACTAAAAAAAAGTTACATGATAGTGAGTCCTGGTGATTCATTATGGATATAATGAAGAGCAGTTAGATTTGTCAGATGATAGCATCAGTTATTGGGCAGATTAAGTTGAAATGGAGAATATGTGAAAACAGTATGAATTGACTGCTGAGATGTTTGAGATTTTTATAACAGCCAATTTAGTATTTAAAAGAATCTAAAACTCTCTAAATTTTTTGGATTGAGAGCTTTCATATGTGAAACTAGTATCTTGTTCTCTTCTGTTGAATACTATTTAAACAGATATTTTATGTTTTTATTTCTCAGGAGAGTGTACAAAGAAAGGTTAGGACTTCCTCCAAAGATAGTGATTGGTTATCAGTCCCATGCTGACACAGCTACTAAGAGCGGCTCCACCACTAAAAATAGGTTTGTTGTTTAAGAAGACACCTTCAGAGTATTTCATAGGAGACTGCGTCAAGCAATCGAGATTTGGGAGCTGAACCAAAGCCTCTATATAAAAGCAGAGTGGACTGCATTTAAATCTGATTTCCATCTAAATGTTGCTAAATTTGTGAAAGTCTCATTTGCTTTTGTCTTGTACTTCTGTGTTTGTTTTTCTCCCCCATTTTTGGCTGAAGTAACCTTTATCCAATCAAAGAATTTCAGTACATTTGCCCACTGAAACCATAAAGGTCTCCCTAGCCCACTCTGATGCTTCTTAGGAAAGTAAATATTATATTAAATATATCCCAAAAACAGTGCCATTTCTACAGGGGAAGAAACTACTACTTTTTCACCTTTGCATTGTATGCAACATGTTTTGCTGGTTTGAAAGAATAATATGATGCATACATTTTTCTAGCAAATATTTCTTTATACAGCATTGTCTTTGCTGTAATGGATGCTGATGGCTGCTAGATTTAATTTATTGTTTCCCTCTCTGATAACATTAGTGATATTCTAATTTCAGTTCTTGCTCATGTAACATTGGTGAAGGATCTATATGGGAATATGAAAAAAGGTTTAATAAACATTAATTTTGTGCATTCTTTGGTAATTATTTTGTAACATCAAAGCTTTGCTACGAGTTTCATGCATTTCAAGTCAAATCAGTGATATGTTTGTGTGATTTCCTGAACATAATTGTGGATTTTTAAAAATGTAACACCATAATTACATTCCTTACTAGAAATAGTATTCCTGTTTTTTGTATCTTATGCTGTATTTTAACACTTTGTATTCCTTAGGTTATATTTTGCTTTGGTTTAAGAACAGCTCGAATAGAAACGCAGTCCCATTCATATTAAGACAGTGTACAAAACTGTAAATAAAATGTGTACAGTGAATTGTCTTTTAGACAAGTAGATTCGTCCTTTTATTTCATTATATTGACTTGTTTTGTACTACTACTGAAAAGGCGGTCTCTATTGTGGCCTCTGTAGTAGGCGAGGTTGAGCCTTAAGGTAGCATTTAATTCGAGTTGTGCTAGATTTTAATAGATAGTGTTATCTTCAGACAGAACTGCATTGCGGTGACTATATCTTAAATGGATATGTTTGTTTAACTGTTCAGTGAATTACATTGCTGTTTGGTCAGCATGCTCAGAAATGGAATAATCCAATGGAACATAATAGATGAAAGCTGGCCTGCCACTGCAACAACAGGAAACAGAAAATCTGGAACTAATAAACTGGGTGTCAGAAAATGAGCAAACTGTATTTACTTTGCAGAACTATAACAAAATGGCTTTCTGGCTCTGGAAGTGGTGGCTTGGAGAGTAGAAGTTTGGTACCAGTTACCACACTAAGTTATGTTAACTTTCTCAGTACTGTACCAAAATACAGGCCATGGTAACTAGCCATTATTGCAGCAAGTAGGAGCTCTGAGGAATCCTGGGAGTGTGTTTAGCTGACAAAAATCTGAACATTTTGATTTGAAAGCTGTCTCTGAAACAGTTCTTCTGTTATGTAGAAATTCAGTTATACTAAGGTTGACATTTGCCGCGCTTACGGTAAATGTCATGGTGGGAGACCTTTCCCCAGGTGTGCTGGTTTTGCCTTTTGGTTCTTGCAGGCTATCCAGCATGAACCCAATAGCCTTTTGTATAAAAACTGATACTGTATTATTGCAGTTAATACTACCCCCTCCCCTGTAATAAATGGAATCACTCTTGTATTAAAGCATATGTGGTGTGTAATAATGTCTAATGCTATTTGACACAATGAAATGACAGAGTTCCTGGCCAAAGTTTTACTGTTGCCAACTAGAGTGATTGGTCTGTAGGTCTGTAAGGTTTTGTAAAAGTCATGCTTGTCAGCAATCATAGGACTGGATATAACAAGCTTTGGATTTGACTGCAAATTGAAACCATGCTTAAAGCGGGTAGCCCCCCTCTGCGAGTACAATTAATCATGATGCAGGAAATAAGTAGCTGGGATCAGTGATACTTTAAAAGAATCAATAATAAAAAGTCAAGTTATGGAGAGGGGGATTAATTGGATTGAGAAGGTGGTGCAGAGAAGGGGTTAAACTCTCTCTCCCCCACCCTTTGCATGATGCTGTTCTAATTGAAATTGCCCTCCTGAACCTGCTATTTGCCAGGCAGGGGAGTGAGTGACCTTGCAGATACCGTACTAACATGCTTTCCCTTGCAGGACAGAAAACCTGTTTTGAGGGAAGTTAGTTAACAAAATGTCATGGGGAGACAGTTTAAAAAACCAACAGCCCTCAAGGCACCATGGTTCAAATTTGCCTCTCCCCCCAGCAAGGGTTGTTTAAATAATAAGAAAAGCTATGCCATGTCTAGTTTTGTTCTGAGTTGGTTGCTGGTCTCATAAGTGATAGAATCCTAATTTACAGGTTTCCCAAATTTGAGTGTAGCTGATTCTTACAATCGTAACATGAGTCAGAGAAGGGCAAGAACAGCTGTCCAATGAAACTGCACTTGAGTATGTCTTGAAAGGAGAGTGGGAGATACGCAAACAAGATTTTTCAGATGTCTCCGTGTGGGTTGCACAGAAGTACAGCAAGTGGTCTTGCCATACTGGCACTTGGGAAATAAAATACCAGATTTTCATCTGGTTTCAATAAGTTTTGGTAATCGGTACAGTAGTGGCAAGTCCAGATGCTGGTGCTGGTCAGCTTGTGGAGAATGGGTGTGTTGAAAAAAGTTCCTAACCGCCATCGTATTTCTCCTTTTAATTCTACAACATCGTGGCTGGGCAGCCAAAGGAGCACTGGTCCTTGTGGCTGGAGACCTGTGTCTGCATATCTCATTTCTCCAAACCCTCTGATTTCTGCCACGTTCATCCAATATCTCCTTTCCCAGCCCCTCTTGTAAAAATATTCTGCATTCAAAATCTAGGAATAAAAGCAACATAAAATGCGAAGTAGTTTACTGAGCACATCCCAGATTCTGCTGAATTACAAAATATATGTCTTGTGATCTGTCAATGCTTTATGCTCTGTTTTAATACTGTTACCTAAGTAATCTGGTTAGCTGTCTTTTTTATTGGGGGGTGGGGGTGGGGGGTGAGAGAAGTACAAAATTAAAAGACCAGTCCTAGTATAGACAAAGATGAAGGCAAAATTTCTTAGTGGTTCAGTAGGTGTGAATTTGCACGTTTTTACATCTGCAGCAACTGGTGTATTCTTTCGTACTCCTGTTACCTGAACAGAATATTTGAGATGTTAAGTAATTAATAGTGATTTTAATTTTATTTTATTTTTAAAAAAGTACTCTACCAATTATCTAGCTGCTGTGATTCCAAGTAAAATTGTTACAATGAACCAAATCACTTCTTACAAGCTTTGAAGCAAGGTGGCCCATAAACATCAATAGGAGCTGTGGGGCAAGCAAGACATTGACCGTCTCCTAAAGGGAGAGAGGGCATGTAGATTTGAGTTCAGCAGTGGTGATACAGCATGATTATGTTGGATGGACATATGCATGTCAAAACCTCACTGTTTTGCCTGGAGAGAATGCAACCTACTGTACAAAGAGAAGTGTATATTCCATCTATTGCTCCAACCACTTTTGTCTCTGCCCCTCACCTGTGACTGAAAAAGCTTTCCCGTGCTTCCTCGTAACAAGGATATTGCCTGGTGCTTCTCCTTGATCTGCCAGAGTTGGTAGCACTATAGCAAAGCCTAATCCCTGATCAATTTTGTACAAAGGAGGGAATACCCAGCATAGTCTTGGCAGAATATCTAAGGTGATAGCCTTCTCGAAAAGGTAATCCCTGAGGAACTCAGGACTGCAGCCATTTAGAGAATGCTCAGACAGGAGTCTGAAGTATTAGGAAATAATGAGAAAGCAAATAACTGCTGTTTGTTCCTAGCAGTCTCTTGGGAGAGATGCCATAGCTAAGGTAGAGAGAGGCCAGTAAACATCTAATAAAACAAGATGGCAATTAAGAAAAACGCTGGCTCCACAGCATTGTACTGGTGCTAAAACAAAAGCTCTCTAATTTGCAGCCGCATTTCAGTCACTACAATAAGTGTAATATTTGGCTTAGGAAGCTGCAATAAGGTATAAAATGTTTTAAAACATCCTGAACCTTCAATACATAAAAATATTTCTTTAAGTGGTGCTTCTTTTAAGGGCCCTGCCAGAAAGGGGGGCTTAGAATCCTAGCAAATGGTGGGCTTGCATATAATCCATCAGCTGTGTTAAACATTAGGCAGGCTGTGGATATTTAGTAGAATGTGATTTTCAAAAAGCAAAGAAATCAAAGCAGAAATCCCTTCCCTCGCTTTTAATATTACGTAGAAGGGAAAAAATGGTTTAGGGAAACAATACCAGCCTTCTGAAATGTCACAACACTTACCACCCAAGAGAAAAATACATAAAGGGAGCAGCAGGGATCATGTAAGTTGACCTTGGAAACATTATAAATCCCAGGATTCTTAATTACACAGTTTAGGGTAATTTTGTCCCAGGGGTGTCATCTTCCTCGTGCCCAAATGCTCCCAAGGAGTTTCTCAGACGTGTGTGGCAAATATTTTAACTCGGGAGGAAAAATACTGGTGTCAGTTTAGTGCAGTGTGGGAAACAGTACAAGGGTTATGTGTGGCTGGTAAAGATGCCTGCCCCCCTCCCCCACGCACACACACACACAAAACCAAAACTGGCTGGACCAAAACTGGAGAAGATAATTTTCAATGTGAGATACTTGATCTTCTTTCAGGGACTGGGAGAATGGTGTGCAGGCAGCGAGAGAACTGTATAACCTCTTGCCTCTTAAGCACCACAAACCTGGCTAAGTAGCATGTGTTTGCTTTCGGAAGCAACACCAAGGGCTGCATCAAACGCAACACGGGAGATCTGTCGTCAGGTCTCCCAGTCTGCTTTTTCAGTTCAAAGCAGGTATGAGGTGCAGCAGTGGTGCTGGGATGGAGGATTGGCTTCACATTGTCCCTTCCATCCCATTTTCCAGATCTCATCGCCACTCCCTGATACAGCTGCTAACCATGCAGCTGGTTTGGGGGGGAGTGTAGAGAGAAAAAGCAAAGAGAAAAGTATTCTGATTTCTTTTTTATTATTTTTCTGCAGTAGAGGGCAGGGAATTGGATTGGGAAAGAAACTGGGAAAGACCTTCAGGACCTCCACTTTTTCTGGAGGATTACTCCCCAAATAATTCACTACTGTGATTTTTTTTTTATGATTAATTTTCCTACTGATGCATGTGCCACTTTAAACTGCTTTGACAGAGCATGAGGCTCTTAATCTCGGCTGTGGGTTCGAGCCCCACATTGGGCTAGGTGACTCTTGGGGTTCCTTCAAACTCTACAATTCTATGGCTCTATAGCAAGTGAAGCAGGGCTCTTTGTGTTGCAGATTGAACGCAGGCTGGCTCTACATTGATCTTTTAAAAAAGCGAAGAATAGAAATCCCGTTATATAGCTCTCAATGCAATTTTCCATTGACTGCTCTACAGCTCCCCCTGGTATCACATTTTTATAACACATTTATAACATCATAACTCACTAGTGTAGATTAGTCCTGAGTGTCCTGCTCATGGTTAGCAATCGTATTTCTTGTCATCTTCTCAGAAGGTGCAGGGGATACCAACTTTCTTCTCAAAACAAAACAAAGACATCATTGTCTTAAGTTGGGTAAAGAACCTTTTCTGAGATTGGGGGTTGCGTTCCCTTCACTGGCAAAATTCTGGCTGCATAACAGGCACATGTTGGGCAATTCAAAAGTGAGCAGGGCTTTGGATGTGACTTAATACATTAGGGCTGCGGTCGGGGGGCAGTTGATTCTATTTTCATCACTTCTTCCTAACTGGTAAGTTCTACATTTGAGCTTCCACATGACGCAAAAGCAATTTCTGGAATGATATAGTGTAAATTTGGTGCTCATTTTCATGTCCTTTGCTTCCAAAAAAAATCTGTTTGCAAAGAGGATGAAAATGAATGCTAAACTTGAGCTGCATTCCACTATATTTCTGGAAGTGGCTTTTCCATTGCTCAAATACAGGAATCAGCAGTTAGGGAAATGTCATAAAAATGGAATAGACATGAATGCAGGCTGTGTTATAGTCAAGCCATGCAAAGTCAGAGATTCACGTTCAGACAAACAAGGCATCGCAGTTTGAAGACACATTTCAACTCAGTAAAGGCACTGCAGGAGTGTTTTTTTCTCTCTCTGCCCTTGCCAACCATTGGCACAGAATCATAAAATTTAGAGTTTGAAGGTACCCCAAAGGTCACCTGCTCTTTAGTGCTCAATCGGAGCTAACAGGAATTTGAGTTTCCCCCAGATTGCCATTTGTTCTGATAGATCACTAAAGAGTGGGTTTTCCCTTGGAAAGAAGTTGGGCAAGGAGAAAACTCATTGGATCCATGCTTAGAAAGTGTGGGTCAAGCAGGAAACTGCCAGGACTTGTGCTTTCTAAACACAACTGATCTAAACTGAGATCAGTAACTGCAATCACCTGTGTATGACAGCTATGTAAATTTTACCATTTTTATGTGCTCTAAGCTGCCCAGAGTGTTTGGGGAAACCCAGCCAGATGGGCGGGGTATAAATATCATCATTATCATCATCTAGTCCATCCGTCTGCAATGCAGGAATCTCAACTAAAGCATGTGGACCCTGCAAGGTTGTGCAGAAGGGAATGAGGTCCTTGAAATCAAAAGAGTCCTCAGCGCCTGGACAGCATCTGCTCGCCTTCAGCTCTGCGAGACTCTGGATGCTTACACCTACAGCTCAGGAGCTGCATTTTTGGATCATGCTGGCACAACCTCATAATAAAGTGAATGGCTGCAGGCCAAACCTTTTCTGCCCCCATCCTGGGGGCAAAAGGAAAAGTGGTGGAACTCTTAAGACAGCAGGGGGAGTGTTTGCCAACAGAAGCTGTATATACTGATAAAATGCAAGCTGACTTGTCCAGATAGCACTGATGCACAGCTGCCTGCAGCTGGAATCTTTCCTGCAAACAGCACCCTCCTTTCTCTGGCAGCTGTTACTGGGAGGGAGTCCCCCCCCCCAGCAGCTGTGGAGGAGTTCCTGGAGAATTTTTTGTTGAAAACAATAGCAAACAAATGGGGGGAATGACGGGGAATTCATAACTTGTGGGTGATACTATATCCAATCTTGGCCCTATTTAAAGTAGACCAATTTAAATCCATGAACATGGCTAACTTTGGCCCATTAATTTAAGTGGGTTCGCCCTAAGTAGGACTAACAGTGGATACATTAATTAGCTTCCATTTGTTGAGTTAAATAGATCTGTTCATATCTTGATGACGGTATCTAGTGACTTCAGAGTATAGAAGGCACAATGGAACCCTCCATGCAGTTATTTGGTAGTAAGCCTTTCTAAATACAGTGAACCTTACTTGTGTGCAAACATGCAAAGGATTTGATGATTCAGCTAGAATGCTAAGCATGCTTTTGGCCGCAATTCTAAACATACTTTTTCTAGGGGAGAAAGACCCTTTGAACACAGTGCAAGTTACTTCTGAGTAAACATGCAAGGTGCGGAGGGAATAAGTAACAGTGAACTCAGTGGAACCTATTCTTCAAGTAGAGATGGGGGATTTGATTCAGTTCACATTTAAAAGCAAACCTTGCTTTTTGCCATATGGTTTGATTCTGTTTCTTATACAAACATAAAAACACATGGATGCTCACAGTTTTATTTATGCAAATGTTTTGAAATCCGTAGGTGTTACTTCCAAGTTCTTGGTTCTAAAATGCATCTGTGAACAGATAAACAGGTGGTCATTTTCGTAGTTTTATTTTAAGAGACAGTTATCAAGTGGATTCAACACCTAATTTTATTTCCACTTTGCTGTACAATTGCCAGGTCTGACTCTCTGTGTATTTATCTGCCTTCACTACTTGTGGCGACAAAAAAGAAGAAACTTTGTATTGTTTTATTTCTGGATATGTTTTGCAAAAGTATTTTTTTCTTACGTATCTCTGTCAAAATAACTTTGAAAACTCAATAAAATACTGAGGGGAGGGAGTAAACCCTACTTAATTTGCACGTTCCTAAACAGTACACTTATCAAAATGCAGTGACCTTCAAAATTCACACTTCTCTAAATTTTGCAATGCAGTTCTCCAGTTATGTGTACAAAAATGCATTATATAAGGAGAAAGGTTGTAAAGTGTGTCTTGCAGGCAGAGTTGCCTAGATAAATTTGCAGTAACATGCGAAAAAGATTTCTACAAGGACTTTTTAAAAAGGTGAATCGATATGGAAACGTGGAGAAATGAGACACTGAAATGAACAGATTCACCCATCCCTATTCCTGAGTCAACTTACGTAGGGGTGTGCAGATCAAGTGGTTAATTTTAGAGGGAACTGATGAGACATGGAGCAATGGTGTTCAGAACATGGCTAGCATAGCAATTACAGTGTTCTATAATTATTCCCGGAAGGGCGGGTGGAATTAGATGCAGCAGAATCTTACCTAAAATCTTCCCGGATGCACATCTTAGTAGTTTAAAAAGTGACAGAAAAACCAGTAGGCCTTGCAAGAACTTGGGCATGCACAAGCATGCCAAAGCAATATGAAACTCTGTGCCTCAGCAGACGCCAGTCTGCCTCAGTTGCTTACCAGTAGCTGTTCTTAGCTCACGCTCAAGAGCTTTACACAGAAAACAATATTGCCCTTAATTCACAATGCCGTTGAAAAGACAATCCATTTGCTGCTGTGCTCCTTATCTCCTATCTTAGAAGAGAGACGTAATGCAACGCTCTCTTAGTTACGACAGCACCCTCTTCCTCGCGTCTGAGGTGATATTTCTGACAGAACAGGCTGTACTTGGGGACAGAGACTGCTTTGATAAAGCAGGGGAACAGCTGTTTGACAGTAGATACCACGAAAATGTGCTCCCCCCTCTCTAAAGGCTGAAGGAGGGTTAGTTTGCAAAACGGTTCCCTTCTCAGGCTCCGTTGGGGAAGCAAAATGATTCCACCATTTTGGCTAGGTCAGTGTGTTCTTCTCTGTTGAAAAGGTGCACACAGTAGGCTGCTCAGCTGGAGATAAGATCAGGGTAGTGTTTCTGCCAGATTCTACTGGAGGTACAATTCAGCCAAAAGCTCACTGCCCATCCATGTTGACATCCAACTGACTTCAGTGTTACTCAAGCCCAGATCATGTGGCAGCCTATGAACCAGCCATCATGTGTTTTGAGAGGCCTTCTGGTGGGTGTAGCAGCAGCAGAAGCAACTGGTAGAATGGATAGTTAGAGGCACCCACAACGAATCTTCTCCATCTATGGTTAGGGGGCGCAAATCCATGGGTTAGGGGGCGCAAATCCATGGGTTAGGTGGCGCAAATTACTTGCCTTGCCCCGGGTGCTGACAACTCACGCTACGCCACTGACTCAGAGTTATTGTGAGGATAAAACGAGGAGGGGAAAGGACCATATATGCCTCCTTGAGTACCGTATTTTTCGCTCTGTAAGACGTACCCAATGATAAGACGCACCTAGTTTTAGAGGTGGAGAACAATAAAAAAAATATTCTCTCCCTCTCTGCAGAGCGCCTCTCCAGCAAAGCGGGAGGAGAAACGGAAGGGGCTCCGTTTCTCCTCCCGCTTTGTTGAAGAACGCTAAGCAGCTGGGAATGAGTGGCACAAGAAAAAAGGGACCAAAAACCAGACAAACAACTTTAACAACTTTAACCTCAGCCAAAAAGTTAGGGTTCCAGGTGGAGAAATCGAAATTGGAAACAGAACTGTTAGAACCTAAGACTAAGGTACTTTCAAGAATGTATAACCTGCTGTTAAAATGGAACACACAAGACGAAACGGTTAAATCGGCTATGGTAAAGTGGGCACAGGATATTGGGTATAATATCATGTTTGATGACTGGGAAAGGTTGTGGACCACTGGGTTGAACTTCACTGCTTGTAACGCTTTGAAGGAAAATGTAATGAAAATGATATATAGATGGTACATGACCCCAGTTAAACTTGCCAAAATATACCACCTGTCTGATAATAAATGTTGGAAATGTAAAGAAAATGAAGGAACATTCTTTCACCTCTGGTGGACGTGCCCTAAAGTGAAGGCTTTCTGGGAAATGATATATAATGAGTTAAAAAAGGTATTTAAGTATACCTTAAGAAACCAGAGGCCTTTCTTCTGGGTATTGTCGGCCAGAGGGTGATAAAGAAGGACAGAACTTTTTTCTTGTATGCAACAACGGCAGCAAGGATACTCATCGCTAAATATTGGAAAACCCAAGATCTACCCACACTGGAAGAATGGCAGATGCAACTGATAGACTATATGGAACTGGCTGAGATGACCAGCAGAATCCGAGACCTGGGAGAGGAGAGGGTTGAAGAAGATTGGAAGAAATTCAAGATTTACCTACAAAAATATTGTAATTTGGTTGAATGTTAATAAGGATGCTAGATCACAAACAATTGAGCACCACTAAAATAGTTGGAATTAGGATGATAAGTGAGATTGAGGAAAATATAAATTTTTTGGAGAATTATTAATTATACTTAAACGAGCGGGACATAAGAACGCAAACAAGTTGATAAATTGCTGGCAAAAATTTATAATGATGTAAGTGGGAGTGGGAGACGTGAGGGAGTCCAAAGAAGTTATGAAACTATGTTATGAAATATGTTACATTGTTTACTAATTTTGCATTGGTATTTAAAAATCTCAATAAAATATTATTAAAAAAATAAATAAAAAATAAGCAGCTGAAGAGGCGCTGCACAGAGAGGGAAAGCTGCACAGCACCTCTCCAGCGAAGCGAAGTCAGAACAGCAAGAAGGATCACTACGCACCGATCCCTCTCGCTTTCCTGGCTTCAGGGATAGCTGCGCAGCCTGCATTCGCTCCATAAGACGCACACACATTTCCCCTTACTTTTTAGGAGGGGGAAAGTGCGTCTTATAGAGTGAAAAATACAGGATCTTGGAGGAAAGGTGTAATATAAATGTAATAAATAATAACAGATAATAATGGTATCCAGAGGAGTATGGCTTCTGAACGGGGAGGGCCATTTAGCTAGCCGTCATTCCCAATAGCCATGGTCGGGTCTCAATGCATTTTCTTCATCCCCTTTTAAAGCTGCCTGAACTCGTGGCCTTCAGCCTGCCACGTGAAAGCAGATGCCGTAACTGTGGTGATTACCGCCAACTTCGATAAGCTTTAATAGGGGATTAGCAGTGGTCTTTCAAAGGGAAGAGTGCTTTGCATCGGAGCCCCTTAGTAACAGCAGAGGATCCAGCAAGCTGCAAGAATCCACATATTAATTTCCTGTAAGGAAATCTGTGCTAATAATCATGTTGCAGTACAGGCAGCTGAGTTAATACACTTCCCGAACATCTGGAAATGCTGAGTCTGGACTTGGGAGCGATACAGATTTGACTTGCATTAAACTATCAGTGAACTGGTTCATCTGAGGGCTGTCAACCAATGTTTCCTTCCTCTTCGCTGCTGGCAATATGAGCCATCTCTGATGTAACAGAAATAATCGTACACCTCTTCTCCTCCCCCAGGGGATGCTCACAGGATTTCTGGGTGATTTTTTTTTAACTTGATGCCTAGCTAGCCTAAAAGATGGTATCACTGTCTATAATTAGCAGCTGGTCCATAATTAGTAGTCTGTGTGTCTCCTTTTTCTTGAGACCTTTGACTAGGTATACTTGTTTCCCACAAGGTTGCAGAAAAAGTTGGCAAGTTCTCTAACAGCAGCCTCTTCAACCACGCTACAGGATCACACTTCTCACCCATATAAGCTTCCCATTGCCTCCTTTTTGGGGCCATAAAACCCAGGAACCTAGGATGCCACCATATAATAATAATAATAATAATAATAATAATAATAATAATAATAACCATTTTGTATATTGCCCTTCGTCTGTAGATCTCAGGGCAGTTGACAGCGTAAAAATACCAGTCCCTCTAGGTCAGTATTGTCTACACTGACTGACTCTTTCTCTTATACCCTCCTACTACATTTCCCATCATCCCTAGCTAGCAGGACCAGTGGTCAGGGTTTATGGAAGTTGTAGTCCAACAACAGCAAGAGACCCGAGCTTGAGAAACAATGAGTGTAGTGAACTATGCATAGGAATGAGGGAAGACAGAGAATGCAGCTCAGAGGGTTATTGTGAGGATGACAAGTGAGGGCAGGGATTATGCCCACTGGAACTCTTTCACAAGTGAGTTGGATGAAAAATGTGATACCCAGTTAAAATGGGTTGGACCTGACATGCCCAATAGTTGTAGAAAACACAATAAGATAGAAACATACGTAAGCCAGCTAACTGCGGCAGCCCATCTTAATATATGAAGAGCTCTGCACGATCAGAGGGCTGCAGAGCCCTATATGGTGCTATATTGTAGCACCCTGCTTGTGGTTAACGCTTAGCTGGAATGAAATATTCAACGCAGCAATAGAGAAATTAAAATAGTAATTTATTTGTCAGACAAATAAATATGAGGCACAGTGGTATATGGTTACCAAGCTCTGGCCTGGCCTCTTGCCATTCTGGCCAGCACTTATATTTCCTTAATCCAGCCCCCTTGCTCCTCCTGTGGCTGCCTCTGTCCAATCAGCCTGGTTGAAATTCCTATTGGCTGTTTGCTAGAACCAATCACAAAAGATACACCCATTTCCTCTTGCCTTTTATGGAAATCAAAAAGCTATATATTCTTCTATCTATAAATGACAAATAAGTAGTAATATATCTTACATGTGTCTCAACAAGGAATCTTAATTACCAGCTCACCTCTTGCCCTCCTTGCCCTATTGCCTTCCAAAACAGATAATTAATCTTGAATTTTTATCTTATGCATATGTCAAGGATTGAGTTCACATCAACATTGAGAGATCTCCTTCATTTGAAGGTTTCTAAACAAAAGGCCTGACAACCATATATCAGGAGTGCTCGATTGGCGTCTTCTGTCTGGCAAGGGGGGCTGGTGGCTGACTTAATTTCAGGATAGTTACAACTCTTACAACTATATGAAATAAGAATCTAGCATTTCTTAAATCCTTTGCATAATTATATTTAAACTAATATATTTAATACATAAACAACCTTTTAAAAGGAAAAGAAATCTTAAAAGGATCTTAGTTTAAGAAAGAAACAGCTTTAGAAAAAGTCTTCCCAAAAATGTTCTCTTTCTGCCAGCTAGATGCTTTTTCACTGCTCTTCACCTTCTTAACCTTAGGAAGAAGATATGGCTCATTTTACTATTTATCCACCCTTAATTTGTAGGGTCAGTGTAACCTTGGCTGTCAGCCTGTAATTCCCTTTTTACGACTTTGAGAATTGTTTTCTGCTATAAATCAGGGGGGCCCCTTGTCTAGGAGTAAAAACATCTTGCCAAGGTTTTTAGGCAACTGGTCTTCTGCCTGGCATGAAACAGAACATTTTTAAGCTCATTCTTAAAATACAAGCCCTGATTAAACATATAAGCTTTAATAAAAATGCAAGCTTATGATTAGATGCCTCAATATATGCTAGCCCTATATGGCCTAGTACCCTCGTACCTACAGGACCACCTCTCCTGGTATGTTGCACGGAGGACCTTACGGTCTTCAAACAAAAATATCTTGGAGGTCCCAGGCCACAGGGAGGTTAGGCTGGCCTCAACCAGAGCCAGGGCTTTTTGGGCTGTGGCCCCGATCTGGTGGAACGCTCTGTCACAAGGGACCAGGGCCCTGCGGGACTTGACATCTTTCTGCAGGGCCTGCAAGACAGAGCTATTCCACCAGGCCTTTGGCCAAGGCACAGCCTGACCCCCTCCTTTGGTAATCCTCATAGAACTCTAGCCCAATGGTTGCCATTAATTTGATTCTGAATTGATTTTAGAATGTATTTCAATTAATTAATTGTGATTTTATGTAAACTGTGTTACTTTCACTGTTGTTAGCTGCTCTGAGCCTGGCTTCGGCTGGGGAGGGCGGGATATAAATTATTATTATTATTATTATTATTATTATTATTATTATTATTAAGCCATAGGCTATCTGATCCACCATCCTCACCTCACAGCAGCCAACCAGATTCCTACGAAGGGAGCAGAAGCAAGACCTGAACGCAACAGCACTCAAGGGCCTTCTAACAGAACAGCAACAGCTCTCCTCCCCCTCCCTCTCTCTCAAAAGCAGAACATTGGTTTGCAAAGCTGTATTGATAAGGCTGTGAGTGGTCCAAGAATGACAAAAACAGTCATTGCTCATGGTGGAAGTCCACAGGGAGAGTCAGGCCCCATTATGTCTAGGTGGTAGGATCACACTGTCAAAAGAGATGCAGGCAAACATCTACGCCTCTCAACTCAAGCCATTTTTTGAGTTGCAGCCTCTGCTGGCTCCATGCTGCTGGGGTGGTAATCTCCTTCCACAAACAGCTAGACTTAATGAAGCAGATATGCTATCAAGCCACACAGAGAGAGAGAGAGAGAGCATATGCTTTTAAGCTTTCCCGCAGCCATGCCTCTCTCCGTCTCCTGCTCCTTAGCAGACATAGGACCTTAAGTTGCTGCAGCAGTAAATGGAAGCACCACTGCTGCTTCTTTGGGCGGCTAAGTTTTATACAAAGTGTTGGGAATTCACCGTCTGTTATCTGCTGGCGTTGAGTTCAGCTAAAACAAATGCATGAGCCAAGGCAATACCCAAGACAGGACAAACTTAGCATTGGAGCCCATTCAGAAATGGTTAATTCACTCTGTCTCCCCGACAAATTGCGGTAAGCTTTAGTCGCTCCTGTTAGCTTTACAGCAAGATAACCTAGGCAAGGCTTCTACAGAAGATTCTCAAACCCTTTTCCTTGGGGTTTTAAAAAATGATTCATTAGGAACCTGAAAATTATACACACAGTGACCCAAGCCAATTTCCTAAAGAGGATGAGGGAGATGACTCCCCGACCAAGACTCCCTGACTTAAGTGACTACTGACCAAGATCCAGAGTGCTGTAGTGGCTAGAGTGAAGAAACAGGACCTGAGAGACAAGGGTTCAAATCTCCACTCAGCCATGAAGCTCACCGAGTGAAGTTGGGGCAGTTGCCATCTCTCAGTCTAACCTACTTTGCAGGGTTGTTGTGAGATTAAAATTGAAAGAAGGCTGCACCGCCTTGAACTCCTTTGGAGGAAGGGTGGGATATAAATACTGTTACACGCTGCACAATGACGGAGGAACCCTCTGCAGCACCCGGGGCGAGACGCCGAGGGGTGGGGCAAACCACCCAGCGGCGCACGCATGACACCCATATGGATTGCACATGCGTGGCAGCCCATACAGTTGCCATGCGAAAGGCCATGTGAGCGGCACCCATACTAACTGCGTGCACGCCCTTGGCTGCTCTACAGCTGGGGGGGGGGCTGGGCCATCTTGTCACCACCTGAGTGGTGCCCAGGATGGACTGCCCCCCTTCATACGCCCCTGACGTTGCCCCAAACTCCGAGCAATGCAAGATTCCAGGTGCTCACCCAAGGTCCCTGTTTCCTTTTGGAAATGAGGCACAGCAGAAACTCTGGTGTCTTTATCATGTATGGTTTATCTACACCTATATATAACCCCAGCCTACGATGGAGGGGTTCGCAGCATCAACACCCCAAAAGGTTCCTGCTTCTCCCATAGCCACAGCCTAGGGTTCAAGCCTGAAACTTTACTTATAGATCACATTACTTATAGATCGCATTACACAAACACTTTATACCCTGACTTTTCTCCTTCTCACTATGTAAGAGCTGCAGGAGGAGCCCCACCCATTTGTCATCTAGCACAGAACCCCCTTTCATTGGTCCTCTTAATGGCCCACTACCTTTCCTTTAAGGACATCAGGTGGCGCTGTGGGTTAAAGCCTCAGCGCCTAGGACTTGCCGATCGAAAGGTCGGCGGTTCGAATCCCTGCGGCGGGGTGCGCTCCCGCTGCTCGGTCCCAGCGCCTGCCAACCTAGCAGTTCGAAAGCACCTCCGGGTGCAAGTAGATAAATAGGGACCGCTTACCAGCGGGAAGGTAAACGGCGTTTCCGTGTGCGGCTCTGGCTCGCCAGAGCAGCGATGTCACGCTGGCCACGTGACCCGGAAGTGTCTCCGGACAGCGCTGGCCCCTGGCCTCTTAAGTGAGATGGGCGCACAACCCCAGAGTCTGTCAAGACTGGCCCGTACGGGCAGGGGTACCTTTACCTTTTACCTTTACCTTTCCTTTGTTCTCTCTTAATGGCCAATCACTCAGGCTTATATTCTAACACTTGCTGGAATCAGGCCACTCTCAGTTATTTCGGTTTTCATGCTCAGTGTACAGAGGAGGGCATAAACTCAATGGAAGAAGATGCAAGGGAAGAGTTGAAGCTACAGTTTCCAGTGCCCTTACTATACTACAGTTAACTCCTTTGGGGAAGCCATGAGTGGCATTAAAGTGTTTTAAATCTGCGGTGTGAATGGGACCAAAGAGAAACCAAAATTGACAGATTTGCCCATCCTGCGCTAGGAATGAGATGACTTCTGAAACTTCTTAGAGGGGGCAAACCAGCACCTTAACTAGAGGGGAAGTCTGTTTTCTGCTCTGTTCAGCTTCGAAAGAGATTCAGGGCCATGGAAGCAGTCTAATCCATCTGTTCATCATAGCAAAACAAACACTTCTGCTGCATCTCAGATGTGATGTTTGTGCACTTTTCCCCCATCCAGAGACCATCATGTTGCAGGCTAAACATCACGCATCAAGCGGCTGCAAGAACAACTTGATGTGGAAATCACACGTGTTTGAGCTGAGGGGGTGAGGTAGTGCTTCAGCACAACTGAGAAAATAGTGATTGGTTTTTTATTCAGTTTGCAAAAGAGGCCCTTGTAAGCACTGTGTGCAGGAACAGGTCACAGTGTGGTCCAGCTGGTGTCTTAACGTAGCTCCTAACCTAAGATAGCAGGCTAAGCCATCAGACGCCATTGTTGTTTGCTCTGCACATAAAGGACCTTATGCCTGCTGGGTCAATAACCTTAGTACATAGGAGATGGACTGAGGCATGCTCCGCCACTGATCCTAAGCATCATGCCATAGATTTTTATTGTGTCATCTCTTATTTGCCTTTTCTCTAAACTAAAAAGTCCCAAATGCGACCTTCCCTCATATTGGAGGTCCTCTGTCCCCTGAATCATTTTGGCTGCCCTTTTCTGAAACTTTTCCAATTCTTCAATGTCCTTTTCAAGGTGAGGCAACCAGAACTGTACACAGTATCCCAAGTGCAATGCAACCACAGATTTGTATAATGACCTTATGATATTGGCATCTGATTGCCATCACCCAGAACTGAGAACAGATCAATCCCATTTGCTGGTTGTCCTTTCCGCCTCCCATAATTCAGCCCTATGGCTTAGTGGGTAAATTAGTGGTAAATTATATAGGTGCCTGGATGGTCTTTGGACAAGGCCTCTTTTACAAACCCAGAATATTATTCATTTTCCAGGAATCTGCTTAATTTGTCATATTAAATGGATGACAGCCCAGCTGGTGTGACCACAAGAAAAACCATAATATCACAGGCACTCAGCGGCCAATTTGTTTTATGAAACTATTTCAGATATAAAAACCCAGGCATGCAGAGTTTGCCAGGAGTTTGCGACCGGCTGGGGTCAGGAGTACCAGTGCTTCAGAGACCAGCAGACAGATCTGTGCTTAAAACTCTGACTGGGTATGTTAATTGAGGTCACGTCAAAGGAAAAAGAGCGGCATTTCTCTTCTGTTGTCAGTTGGTTTCAGCAACATAGCAATATAGGATAGAATCATGGTGAGGATCAAGTGTCACTATGAGAAAATTGAAGGGAATTAATGACAGGCCAGTTTCTCAAACACAGCCAGGACCTTATCAGCCACACATGAGTTTATTCACAATCCGTTGTCTCAACATAACAGCTTCCTTAGCTGGTTGCCCTGGGCCTGAGGCTCTCAGCATATCACAGAAATTTTGACATTTTTATTGAATCCTCTTTATACACCACACCAGAGGTTTCAATATTTCCCTTTTGTTATTTTTAATTTACCGTGAACTTCAGTTATTTACTTCTGTCAAACAGAAGCACCAATGAATAGACAGAAATCTGAACCAGAGAAAATACGCAACAACTGCAATGGCACAACAGCTGAGTTAATAATTTTTTTCCCCTCATTTAGGGTCTAATTTAGAAGAAGATTGTTGCCATTATCATATTTGTCAGATAGAGGGACTTGCCTCATAAACAAGACTGGTTGGTTGGCATCTTGTCTGTCTCAGGAAACAATGAAGCAGTGCACCTTTGGGGGTGAAACTGAATTGCTGTAAGGTTAGTGTCTGCTGCAGCTGTAGAGAGACATGTTTTGTTGCATCTGGGGCAGATGAAGGCACCACATGAATCTTTCTTTTTCCATATTGTCACATGTTAGGCTGGATGTGTGTGCACTGTTAGTCTCATTAGTAAAAAAAATAAATAAAACGACTCCATTTTGCAAAAAAGGCATCTTGTTTCACTTGTCCCTTGATGACACAGATCTGATGCCTAAGCGTCTCCACACTGCCAATTTCCCAAATCGGTTTTAGCAATATTATCCAGTTGACTTTGACATTGACCAGTCTCCCACCTGTTCTTCTGTGAGTGAATGCCTATTTATTTACTGATTTATTTAGTATGGTTCTTTTATTATTATCTGCCCTTCACAAAACGGAGCAAAACAGCATGAGATGTAGAAGAGATAATAATACAGCATTAGGACATCCCCATGTTACCTAAATCTGTACAACATGCGTAGGCAACCTAAGGCCCGGGGGCCAGATCTGGCCCAATCGTCTTCTAAATCCGGCCCATGGACGGTCTGGGAATCAGTGTGTTTTTACATGAGTAGAATGTGTCCTTTTATTTAAAATGCATCTCTGGGTTATTTGTGGGGCACAGGAATTCATTCATTTCCCCCCCTCCAAAATATAGTCTGGCCCCCCACAAGGTATGAGGGACAGTGGACTAGCCCCCTGCTGAAAAAGTTTGCTGACCCCTGCTGTACAATGTAGGCACTTGCTACACATCTGGAGGGAGGGAATTCCACACCTTGTGGGCCACTACCAAGAAGGCTCTTATATGCTATCACCCATGAAACCTCCTCCAGGTGATGGAATTGCTAACAGATAAACCTCCCCAGATAAACACAGCTCCTGTTTTAGTCTGTATGGAAAGAACTGATCTTTCAAGTATGTAGGACCCATGCTTTAGGGTGTTATGAGGGAGAACTCTAAGGGGTAGCTCAGTAGGTAGAGCATGAAACTCTTTATCTTAGGGTTGTGGGTTCGAGCCCCACATTGGGTGAAAGATTCTTGGGCTGGACCAGATGATCCTCGTGGTCCCTTCCAACTCTACAATTCTATGAAAGACAAGACATTCACTTGTGTCATGAACTGGCAGGACAGCAGGGAGGAGGAAGAGGATACCTGTGAAGGGTGTAGCCGTGACTGGGAGACACTGGGGCAAGCTGGAGATGGAGAAGGAGAGATTGGTGTAGAAAGGGTGGTGAGGGGATGGAGGTCAGTGCGCAGGAACTAGAGCAGTAGACGCATCACCATAGCCAGAGTCTCTGGTCCCTGTCTCTCTGAACATGGTGGGCTCTGAGGCTTAAGAAGCAGCAGAGTCAACACTTTCGGATACTGAGGCAGACAAGGGTGTGCCCTAGCTGGGATATCTTAGCTGGCCAGGTGGGGCTCGCTAGTTCTGGGAGGAGGCCTGTGATTCCTCAGCTGGAGTAGGCTCAGGACAGGTGAGGGTCACATGCCTCATCAAGCTCAGATGTTGCAAACAGGGAAGCAGAGCTGAGGTGCTGGGTCTACTCAGTTGGTTGGATCATGGCTTGGATGGTTCAGGGAACACTTTGGGAATGTGCTTGTGCGGGACTGACCGCTAGGTGCCCTGTCTTCTGGATTGGTTGCAGAGACAGGAACCTGGCCTGACTGGACTTCAGGCTTGTTAGCCTACCATACTATGGGTGAGCATATGCCGTGGAATTGTGTAGATCAGTGCTACTTGCTGCCAGGTACCCCATTGTTCGGGACACGGGTGGCGCTGTGGGTTAAACCACAGAGCCTAGGACTTGCCAATCAGAAGGTTGGCAGTTTGAATCCCCGCAATGGGGTGAGCTCCTGTTGCTCAGTCCCTGCTCCTGCCAACCTAGCAGTTCGAAAGCATGTCAAAGTGCAAGTAGATAAATAGGTACCGCTCCGCTGGGAAGGTAAACGGCATTTTCGTGCGCTGCTCTGGTTCGCCAGAAGCGGCTTAGTCATGCTGGCCACATGACCCAGAAGCTGTACGGTGGCTCCCTCGGCCAATAAAGTGAGATGAGCGCCACAACCCCAGAGTCGGCCATGACTGGACCTAATGGTCAGGGGTCCCTTTACCTTTACCTTTTACCCTATTGCTCAGGACAATTTGGGCCTGGAAGAGAACAGGTAAGCAGTATAGTTCTCTCAGAACAGGTGTGACATGAGGCTTCCTAGTTGTGCTTAGCAGCCACCTTCTGCACTTGTTACAGCTACGGAAGTGTATTGTTATGAGTATAGAATTCTTCTATGTGTTTGGAATAGGGCCCCCTACACAGATATCATTGAATGTCCTTTTCTAAATGTGGTGGTTTCAATGTTTCTCAAACTTGAGTGCCATCATCCCTGACCACTGGTCCTGCTAGCTAGGGATGATGGGGATTGTAGTCCAAGAACAGCTGGGGACCTAAGTTTGAGAAATGTTGTTCCTAAGACCTATTGGGGAGGGCGGGGGTGGTGGTTTTGGAGGGCCCCAGCTTGGGGGAAGGTTGTAACAGAGTTGTGTTTTGTTTTTGTTTTGAAATTGGAGGTGTATTTGTTGCCCTGGGCTCCTTTGGGCTCCAAATTGATGAATACATTAAATTTCACAGTTGCTAAGGGAACAGGCATTGCATTTTAGGAAATACAAGATGGCTGCTACCTGGCACCCATCTGAGCCACTTGGCCACCTTCTGTAAAGGCTGCTGCCATTGTGTGGGGGAGCACTTCTGGGTTGAGTCACTACAGTGGCAAAAGCTGCTGGTGGCAGTGAAAATAATGTTAGTTAAAGGCCCACAGGTGATGGAAATGGAGTAGAGGCCTGGCAGCCTCCCATAGTTTTTCCAGGAAGGCAGTGCTGATGCCCGCTGATGGTCTTAAGGTTCCTTGTGGCTTATTTATTCTTCTCTGAGAGTCTCAATCTATTATCTCTCTGGAAATGTTTGTTGCTTTCCCTTTTAAACAGGAGTCAAAATCGGGGCAGACCACACTGGTAGGGAGATCGTCTGCTTCAGCATGGACGTAGCCAAGTGGGGCAGGGGGCAGCTACGCCCCCCCCCCAAATCAATACAAATCTGAGGTTCTGCCCCAACTAACAAAAGCCTGCCCCTCTAAAAAAAATCCTGGCTAAGCCCATGTGCTTTAGGTAGTATATTCAGATTCTGGCATACTGTTAAATGGAAGTAACTGATCAATTATTCAGTTTATTTTTTTACTGTATATTGTCACTATATCATTATGTTGCTACCACCAATACAGCTCTGGGTAGCATATTACAACCAATACTGGTGCAATTTACGGGGAAGTTTTTTCTCCTTTCTTTCTCCTCTCAGGAGAAAATCCCACTCAGCCTTCTATAGCATTTCTGGTGCTGACAATATGGAAAGTTTAAGAAAACCATACCGTCTGCTTTTTTGTCTCTTTTTCTTTCTGCTCTGGGGAAATTTACAGAACGTGTTGCATTTGAGTGAACTCTGCCACTAGATGGCTAGATGTTCTCTTGTTCTTCTGTTTCTGGCTTAGCAAAATCTACACATTGTGGAATAAGGAACATGTTCTTGGCCCGTGTGTGTCTACAATTATTGTTCAGATCCCCTTCCCTCCTGCCCACCCGCTATTTTAAAAATATGTTTTTATTTAACTGATCTTACAGAATTTAGCTTTTTATTGAAACTTGGCATTGTTCACAGGGAGTGCTAGTATCTGGACAAAGTTTTGTAGAACTTTGCCAGTGTTTTTCCTTCTTCCAACTCCATAAATGAATCTTTTGCTGGCACCTAGTTCCTTAATCAGCTTTTGCATTAAGAAAACACACACACACCCATTTGCAACTGGGAAAACAGGATTGTTGTGAAGGTTGACGCCAACTTCAGGACTGTTGTCTTGTTATGCAGGCTGATAATAAGCTACAGCAAATATTTAGGGAACCATTTGCGGAGTATAGGGATATGTTTTCATTCTGACACTGGGACAAAGTACAGTGGTACCTCGGGTTACATACGCTTCAGGTTACAGACTCCGCTAACCCAGAAATAGTGCTTCAGGTTAAGAACTTTGCTTCAGGACGAGAATAGAAATCGTGCCCCAGCGGCGCAGCAGCAGCGGGAGGCCCCATTAACTAAAGTGGTGCTTCAGGTTAAGAACTGTTTCAGGTTAAGAACGGACCTCCGGAACGAATTAAGTACTTAACCCGAGGTACCACTGTATATGTGAATTCTGTTGGGATTTATTACCTACAGTTTAACATACAATGACCATGATTTCGAAGCATAAACTACGTCAGAAGAGCCCTACTAGATCAGACCAAAGGCATCTTATTTTCACAGGTGCCTACTGAAAGTCTACATATAGGAACAGACCACAGCAGCCTTTTCCTCACTTGTGTATCCCAGCATTCAGAGGCCTTTTGCCTCAGAAACTAGAGACAGTACATAGTCATCATGTCTAATGGCCAATGACAGCCTTATCCCGCATGAATTTGTCTAATCCCCTTTTAAAGTCATCCAAGTTGGTAGCCATCACTACATCTGTAGCAGCAAATTCCAATTATCTATGCACCGTGTGAAGAAAAAACCTCCTTCCGCCTTTCCAGTGTTCAGCTTTGCTGGATGGCCTCAAGTTTCTAATACTATGAGGAAGGAAGAACTTAATCTCTGTCCATTTTCTTCACCCTGTGAGTAATTTTATACACCTCCCCCCATTGCTAAACTTTCCCCCTGAATGAAGCAAGGCCACCATAGAAAGGGGCGGGGGGGGGGGGGACATTTCAACTGACTTTCACAGACCTTGTAAGATGTGTGAAGTGCTGTCTTAAACTGGGAAGAGTGACAAGATTTTGTTGTTGTTTAGTCGTTTAGTCGTGTCCGACTCTTCGTGACCCCATGGACCAGAGAACGCCAGGCACTCCTGTCCTCCACTGCCCCCCGCAGCTTGGTCAGACTCATGCTGGTAACCTCGAAAACACTATCCAACCATCTCGTCCTCTGTCGCCCCCTTCTCCTTGTGCCCTCCATCTTTCCCAACATCAGGGTCTTCTCCAGGGAGTCTTCTCTTCTCATGAGGTGGCCAAAGTACTGGAGCCTCAGCTTCACAATCTGTCCTTCCAGTGAGCACTCAGGGCTGATTTCCTTCAGAACGGAGAGGTTTGATCTTCTTGCAGTCCATGGGACTCTCAAGAGTCTCCTCCAGCACCATAATTCAAAAGCATCAATTCTTCGGCGATCAGCCTTCTTTATGGTCCAGCTCTCACTTCCATACATCACTACTGGGAAAACCATAGCTTTAACTATACGGACCTTTGTTGGCAAGGTGATGTCTCTACTTCTCAAGATGCTGTCTAGGCCTGTCATTGCCCTTCTCCCAAGAAGCAGGCGTCTTTTAATTTCGTGGCTGCTGTCACCATCTGCAGTGATCATGGAGCCCAAGAAAGTAACAAGAAAGTGACAAGATAGGAAAGGTTATTTTTGCTTAGGCAGTCGGAACAGGAAACTTTTGTAGCACTTTCTGTTGAGGGGAGCCAATGGCCAGCCTGGGTGAGTGGATTCACTTCTCCAATTGGGATCCCTTCTAGGAAGATGCTCTACATGTCATTTGCCATATCTGCATCATTTGATGTACAGTGGTACCTCGGATTACAAACACTTCGGGTTACAGACTCCGCTAACCCAGAAGTAGTACCTCGGGTTAAGAACTTTACCTCAGGATGAGTACAGAAACCGTGTGCCGGTGCCGTGGCTGCAGCAGGAGACCCCATTAGCTAAAGTGGTACCTCAGGTTAAGAACGGACCTCCAAAATGAATTAAGTTCGTAACCAGAGGTACCACTGTATCTATCTAGCTTCGGGTGGGGGGGGGGACCACACACATGTCATAAGGACAATAGTGTATGGGACAGGGTCAGTCCCATTCTCCACATTTGACATTCCTAATCCTGATCAGGTCCCTCCTTGGCTACTCTTCCCATTCCCCACCCCCCACCCCCCAAAAAAAACCAGAGGTATGTGAAATCCAATCACACATTTTATATATCATCCAGTTTGGCTCTGTATGGTGTTAAAAAGTTATATGCAAACCAGTCCAAAGTTCCGTTTCCTCAGACTGTGGCTACTGAACTTGCTGTTGGCAGGCCTCTGTGTCTGTGTGACTGTATACAATGTGGGCAGGAAATTACAGTGAAAAGCTCATGTGTAGAGAGTAAAAAGTGACACAAATAGGACCAGCAAGCTGAACATTCCTGGGAGATCAAGATTTCAGAAGCAATTGTACCTGTGTCACACATAGCAAGAGCACTGGCAACTCTGGGTTTGCTGGCTTGCAGGAGGATGTCTGATGCTGTGCATACAGAAACACAGAGAGGACACAATCGGGAGGACTTGGAAAGGGTCCATAATTTACAGTTTTAAGTGCCGCCTGCCATTTCTGTTATCCTGCCTACTGCTAATCTCAAGCAGGCATGTAGGAATAGACCACTATCTACTATGCATTTCAGAAAGTGGTTTGTCTGCCTGTCCACCTGTTCTCTGTGGGTTTGGCCACCTCTCCAAATATCGTTGCCAAACTTGGCACAAGGATCCTCAAGTTGGGGCAGCAGTCTTTGGTGACATTTGTGTGACAGACACCTTTTTGAATCAAGATGGCGGACCAAAATAGGGCTTTGGCATGACTTCGCACCTTAATTGGCATACATTCAACTGCCTCTTGAGATATCATCACCACACTCTGTTCAAGGCTTCCTGAGGTGGGGACACTGGTCTTCATCAACATTTGGATGCTGGGTGCCATTTTGAGTCAATATGGCAAACTAAAGCATGACTTTGGCATGACTTGGTTCAGTTTTGTGTGTGATGGGTCCAAATTCACAAATTCCACTATCCATTTAGAAATCAGGATTTATTTATTTTTTGGTTTCTACAAATTCCAAGTATTGTATTTGGACTTCCACTCAGCAAACTTCCTGCTTTGATATCGGATTCCAACACCAAGGTTTGTAGCTTTCTGACGTCTAGTTATGAGTTTTAGTAACTACCAATGCTTAGCACCTGTACAGGGGTTTGTACGCTGTACCATGGTTGTAGCAAACCATGGAAGGGAAGAGGAATTTCCATGGGAGTTGGAGTAGGTGCTCACAAGCCCATAGCATTCTCCCAATTCTTAAAAGAACAGGATATTGCATGTGCACAGGAACAAAGGGATCATTTAATAAATTGTGCCTTTGTGTGTATAGAAGTTTATTTACGATTTCTATTTAGGGAATGTGACTTTAAATCACAAGAATGGACTGGGACAGTGGTATTTATGATCTTGCAACGCAGCCTTGTGATTTCATTTTGCAAAGGTCACCTTCCTGGGGTAGGTGATAATTAAAAGCAATATACAGTGGTACCTTGGGTTAAGAACTTAATTCGTTCTGGAGGTCCATTCTTAACCTGAAACTGTTCTTAACCTGAAGCACCACTTTAGCTAATGGGGCCTCCTGCTGCTGCCGCCGCACCGCCGCCGCCATGCGATTTCTGTTCTCATCCTGAAGCAAAGTTCTTAACCCGAGGTACTATTTCTGGGTTAGCAGAGTCTGTAACCTGAAGCGTCTGTAACCCGAGGTACCACTTTAAAGGTATAATTTCTGCAGCAATGATAATCCTATGTAAATGCACCTGACAGTAAGCCCCATTGTACACAGAGTCAGATTTACTTCTGAGTAGTGTTGCAGGAGGGACGCGGGTGGCGCTGTGGGTAAAAGCCTCAGCGCCTAGGGCTTGCCGATCGAAAGGTCGGCGGTTCGAATCCCCGCGGCGGGGTGTGCTCCTGTTGCTCGGTCCCAGTGCCTGCCAACCTAGCAGTTCGAAAGCACCCCCGGGTGCAAGTAGATAAATAGGGACCGCTTACTGGCGGGAAGGTAAACGGTGTTTCCGTGTGCTGCGCTGCCTCGCCAGATGCAGCTTTGTCACGCTGGCCACGTGACCCGGAAGTGTCTCCGGACAGCGCTGGCCCCCGGCCTCTTAAGTGAGATGGGCGCACAGCCCTAGAGTTTGGCAAGACTGGCCCGTACGGGCAGGGGTACCTTTACCTTTTACCTTTAGTGTTGCAGGAAGGCATAGGATATGGGAGGGGATGTCTGTCTCTCTTCTCTCACTGCTAGCTCTCTCCCCCACACCTCCAGTTTTAGCTATTGATGCTAGCTGAAAGAAAGCTGGTGCAAAACATGCCAGTGTAAAGGGACAAAAAGAGGCTTGTAGATGGTGGGAAGTGGGATTATTATTATTAATAATAATAATTGAATTTATATACCGCCCTGTACCTCAAGGTCTTGGGGCACTTCACTGAATAAAGTCAAAATATAAAACCACAAAATACATAATCAAAATAAAAACAACAACCCTAATAACCCTCCACTCCCAAAAACCACATTTTAAAAGGGTATAGGATCATCACAACATTTAAAGTAAGACAATTAACAAAGCCACTACAATGGTACCTTGGGTTACAGACGCTTCAGGTTACATACGCTTCAGGTTACAGACTCCGCTAACCCAGAAATAGTACCTCGGGTTAAGCACTTTGCTTCAGGATGAGAACAGACATCGTGCTCTGGCGGTGCAGCGGCAGCAGGAGGCCCCTGAGAGTACCACTGTAGTTGCCTTTCTGATACAGTTAAGCTGCATCTTGTTTACTGGTCCTTTGTTTATGTTTCCTGTTTTCTTTTCCCAAGCAGAGATAATGTGTAAGTGTGGTGTCAGCTGCCTAAAAAAGGTAGTCAACTCTGGGGAACCTTCCCTAAAAAAGGTCAACAACTTTGGGGTCCCCAACTCTAGGAAACGGGGGGGGGGGCGCATTGGAGGGATCTTTGCACCACGGCGCCGGATATGCTTAAGACGGCACTGTGGACCATTGGCCAGATCCAGCAGGCTTAATCTTACATCCTTAAGATGTAACTGTGTACCAATTTAAGATACAACTCCAGATTTTAATTATGTTTATAGACTGGAGGTGTGCACTGTAGATCAGGGTCTAAATCTGCCGGCTCCTATCTCTTCTAACTGGCTGTTGCAACTTTGCTGATATGCACTACATTTGAAAGTTGTGAATATTTTAGGGTTCTGAAAAATGATATATTGGGAGGCTACAGAAATGTGTGTGTTCATGTCATCTGAAAGTGAAAATGTGCCTTCTGGGATGCAGGAAATACATATTTAAAAGATGAAATCTGGGGGATTGCTTGGCAGAATTCGCCATCGCCTTGTCACGCCACACGGAAGCAGGTGGCTCATTTGACTTCATTATTATCATAGCATAAGCTGCTTGTGCACATAAAGGAAAATGAGTGTACCTATTTGCTTCCGTTAAGTATTGATTTTATTGTTCTGTTCTCTGTAATTAATTGCCATTAAAAATAGCATAATTGTTTTGCCCTGTTAGAGACCTTCAAGGCATCTGTAAGATTTTTATACACACGTGACCGTGATGTTCTAGGAATATCTGTACACCAGACTCAAACTTTATCGGGTTGCAATCCTGTACTGCCTTAAAATGGATTCAATGGAATTTTTGCCAGAACATATGCCACATGTGCATATATATGCATATTCCGAATCTTTCCGTCTATAAGACACCCTCTATTTTTGGGGACTCTGATTTAAGAAAATGGGGGGAGATCTATCCGTGTATAAGATGCCCCCAAATTTTGGACATTATTTTTTAGGGGGGAAACCTAGTCTTATGGAAAAATACAGTATTCTGAACATGTCCCAAAATTAGAAAATTTACTTACTTCTGAGTCAACTTGTTCTTGGAATTTTTTGGGGGAAAGCATGACAGTTTAAAGCAGTATCACGATACTTTAAATGTATGGTGTGAATGTTGCCTTGAACTCCTAAGAAGGGCTTTCTCTGGGGTCCAATTTTGTCTGTATCTCAGAAGGAAAGTGGTTACTTCTGAGCCACTGCATTGCTGCCAGGGGAGATACATGGCTTGGGTGTGCTGCAGGCCTGTGATAAGTGCTGCCTGTGATAAGTGCTGCCCCCAGTGTGCCCCCCCCCTCCCTAGCTACGATGCTATGAGCCTAGATGTAGAGTGCAGATCATTCACATTTACTCTGGATTGGGAACCTGTGGCCCTCTAAGGTTTGTTGAAATTCAAGCCCCATCAGTCCCAGCTGGAATATCCAGCAGCCAAGGATTCTGGAAGTTGCAATCCAACATCTGGAAGGTTACAGGTTTCCTGTGTAGGACTTTAGTGGGAATAATATGGAGTCCCGTCGTAAACAGGCAGTTTCTGGAGGGGTAACCATGTTAGCATGTTGTAGCAAAGATTAACAAATTTATTATGGCATAAGCTTTGTTGAACTATGAAAGCTTATGCTGTAATAAATTTGTGGGTTTTGAAGGTGCTGCAAGACTCGATGCAGTTGACGGGCAGCAGCCGTAGTGCCTTTGTTGATCCCTATTGGATCTCTTAAGTCGGATCTAGTGAGCACATGTGTACTGTAACACATCTATCATGCTGTTCATTTTCCAGCATTCTGCAGAGGTCTTCACGGGCAATTTCAACTGTCTGTTCGTGGAAAACACCACCAGATGTTTGGATGTTGCGTTTTATAGCTGTTTTATAACAACAACAAAAGTTTTGATATTTGCCCATTCCCTCTCTTGATGAGAAAACCCTTATGTTCAGGAGGGAGACGTTTTTGAAACCAAAGGATTAAGAATCGTTCTTCGTGTACACCTTGCACATCTTGTGTGGTTTGAACCACAAAGAATGAAGCCAGTGGAATGTATTATGATCACTACGCTTACCAAACGTTACAATACATGGAGGGAGGGAATGCTTGCAAAAATGATGACTGACCATTCCAAGACGCTGCTTATTAGCCAATTAGCCACGCTCCACATGTCCCTCTTGGGATCATGGTCCAAGTTTGCCTCCAGGTTTTTTGCAGGCCCTTGAGCACCATGGTTATCAATAGGCCCCTGGGCAAAGCATCTTTGGATTCCAAGGGAGATGATTCTGGCTTCCTGCTACTGTCTCATGAACCCTGAGGGAGAAGGCTCTACAATTATTTTTTTTAAAAAATATGTATTTTATTAAGGTGATTTCATGTAAAAGAAAGTGATACAGGAAAAAAGGAAAAGTGTTAGAGAGAGAGAAAAACAACAAAGATACATATAAAAGCGAAAATATGCAAAAAGAGAAAGAGCAATATATGTTATTCCCATACATTATTGTATAAATTGGTATAGTGTTATTGTAACTACTGCTTCTGCTCCTTGTTATTGCTGTGCCCAACCCCACGGAGAAAGGGGCCCATAGCAGCAGCACTGACCCGCCTTTTCTGCTGACCGAGCCTTCTGTGCCTGTTGGAGCATGTGTGTGAGGCTAAACAAAATGGCGGCCTCCAACTGTAATTTCATTATTATCTACTGGCAGAAAGTCAAGCCTGTAACATCCTTGCACTGCTTGCTATGAACTCATTGACAAAGTTGTGTATATCGAGCAACAACATACAGGCTATTAGTAGATTATATAAATCACAAGTATTATTTAATAGTTCTTTCGAAATCCAGTTTTCTGCAAAACCTTTACTGAACCAACGTGAGCCTCGGTGTCCCTATGGCTTTCTGCCGCAGACCTGGCTCTTCAAGCCGTTATTTCCCTTTGGTACTGACCCCACTGAAAATTACATTCTAAGACCTCATAGCAGGCAGGAACTGTGTCACTTCTGCGCACGCTGTGCTGAATAAAATGCTAAATAGTACTGATAGTTCCAGCAGCGGATCAAAGAAAACAAAGCGGAGGCTTCTCGTTAGAACAGGTTGTTCCGGTGCAAACCAGCAATTTGCAAAATTGTGGTGTTTTCCCTTGTAAGCTTCAGAAAGTTTAGTATTCTGTCTGATGCAAAAGGTGAGACCAGCTGGATAGCGACAGGAAACTGTATGGGGGTCAGTAAATAAAGTGATCATGCCACTGATACGAATGAACGGATTTATTACAGTCACAGACCTTTGATACAGAAAATATTGCTGGGCCTGAATAAACAAGTACCATTGGTTGAGAAAAGCCACACGATAAGATTGCAGTTGGATAGTAGCTAGGAAAATTGCAAGTGAATAGTTCATGGACTGCAGCACACTTTTTATTAAATGTCACAAGACAATTGCTAAATGTAGATGCCATGAAACTCTTTTATCCAGATCATGTTACACTTCTTGGGAAAATTTGCTAGAGAGTAATTGAGGAGGAATTACTTCTAAGAAAGCATATTTAAGACTGCAGGTCTTGAAAACAGTCAGTCCAGGATTATTTTACATGATAGGACTTCTGCATGAAGGGGAGGTATGCAAACATGGCAGGTGTTTCGCCAAGTGAGCAATTCATGTGATTTACTATATGGGTCACTGGGCACCTTTCCTTTTGGATAGGAAGGGTAAGGACCATGGTTTAGGGGCAGAGTATCTGCCTCGCTTGCAGAAGTTCCCAGGTTCAATTCCTGGAGAGCCACAGCCTGTTAGTGTAGGCCAGTGTTTCCCAAACTTGGGCCTCCAGCTGTTTGTGGACTACAACTCCCATCCCCCCTAGCTAGCAGGACCAGTGGTCAAGGATGATTGGAACTGTAGTCCAAAACCAGCTGGAGACCCAATTTTGGGAAACACTAGACTACCGTGGTAGATAGACCAATGGTCTGTCTCAGTATCATACAGTTTATTAGGATCCTATGATAATTACTGTGGGGAGCTGGAAAGTGTTGAATCCAAGAGGAGAATTGCTCCTTACCAAAGAAATTTATTTGAAGGGTGTGTGATATTCCCATAACAATAACGTATGTAATCATTTCATGTCTTTGTTTTAATTTTTATTATGTATTCTGTGTACTGTATATTGTACAGTAATTTTATGTTGTGATACAGGTATAGATAGGGTGGTATACAAATTTTATAAATAAATAAATAAATAAATGAAACAAATCATTTCTAAATTTGCTCCCGCTTGGAATCTCCCTTTGGACGGTTGCCAAATGACATGGAACTGTTACGGATGGTGATTAGGAACGCTTTTGTTGGATATTTACCAGAACCGATCTTGTTAGTGGAAGCCTTTTTTTGCGTGGGGCGGGAGTCGCTGCGACGCCGGAAGCGTCCCACGTTGGAACCCCGAACCAACCAGCACCTGTGCATTTGATGCTAACCTGCACGCCTCTTTCTCTTGGCGCTGCGTTGGTTGGTGCCCACCCCGCGGTGGGCGCGAGGTTGCGGCGGCGAAGGTTTGCTGAGGCTGCTCATTAAAGCGCGCCTCTTTAAAAGAGAGCCAGAGCGAGCCGGGCCGGGCCTCCGCCTCCTCCTCCTCCTCCTCCTCCTCTCCGCACCCCAATCCTGACGCCCGGCCTTGGGCAGCTCCCCGGGGTACACAGGCAGAGAGTGGCTTTGCTGCTGCGAAGCGCTCCTCGGCAAGCGGCCCGCTGTCTCCGGATAGGAGCGCGCGCGCGCCTCTCTCTCCGTCTCGGCCTGCGAGCGCGCGGCGCCTCCCTTCTTTGCGGAGGGGGCGGCCCTCGCGGCGGGAGGAGGCTGCGCGCTGCTGCCGGAGCGAGGCGGGGGTGGGCCGAGGGAGGAGGAGGAGGAGGAGCGGCAGCGGGGGAGCGAGCGAGCGAGGCGAGCTGGTCGGTCGCGCGGCTCCTGCAGCGACCTGCCTGCGCCGGCGGCGGCGGCGGCGGTTGCAGCGGCAGCAGCGGCATCCCCCTCCGGGCAGCGCCGGCAACGTCTGCTCTCCGGCGGCGGCGACAGCGGCTCGGCCTCCCGCTCCTCGATGTGCCTAAGCAGGAGGTGGCGGAGGAGGCAGCGGCGGCGGCGGGGCTTGCACTCGCCCCACGGGGACTCGCCGCTTGTGCGCTCCGGGCAACCCTGAGCCCAAGCCGGCTGCCTCTCTCTTGCCTGCCACTCCGGCTCCTGCATCTTTTATCTGCCGCGGCGGCGGCGGCGGCTCGCGCTTCCCTCCCCTCGCCCCCTTCTCCCCACCCCCTTTCCAATTTTCCCTCAACACCCCCCCCCCAATACCTTTTCTTCTCTCTCTCCCGCCCTCCTCTCTGTATCCCCAAACCGGGCTGCAAACGCGAAGTGTCTTCATGAACCCCAAGGATGTCCGGGAAGCACTATAAGGGCCCTGAAGTCAGTTGTTGCATCAAATATTTCATATTCGGCTTCAATGTCATTTTCTGGGTAAGTGGAGTGGTTCGTTCTATGGGCCAAAGCTGTGTGGGGCTCGTGTGCATTTTCTAGCTGGGCGAGGATTTAGCCCCCCCACCCCCTTCCAGAGAAATTGGAGGTGTGTGTGTGTGTGTGTGTGTGTGTGAGAGAGAGAGAGAGAGAGAGAGAGAGAGTGAAATAAGCCCAGCAGAAAATAAACACAGAAAATAAACAGCGTGAATGGGGTTTTTCATGAAGTAAATAACCTAGCAGGATACGTGTGTGTGTGTGTGTGTGTGTGTGTGTCTGTCTTCGTGTTGATGTTTTTTAGTGGGGTGATCTTTACAGGGAAACATTTTGGGTAGTATTTGACTTTTTCTGGCCATAGTCTTTCATGTTCCGTGGATAATAAAGGAACGGCTTGGTTTTCCCACCATCCCTACAGTAGATCCCCTTGCAAGGTGTGATTCTGTTTCTCGGCCACCCCCCACCCCCCTTTGCCCCTATTGTTGTGGTTTAAAAGGGACTGATAAGACTTCCATGGACTGGAGAAGGCATAATGCCGTGTTCCAAGTGTTCCTCGAAGGCTAAAGAGCTGTGTTTTTGGGAGAGAAGGGTTACACAACGACCGTAGGTAAGAAATGGGTCCGTTGTGGTGGGCTCCTGTTAATGCAGCAGAAACAAGAGAACTGTGTACAGTACTTTGCCGCTGCAGAATAGATCCCCTTTTTAATTAAAAGAAAAAAGAATATATATTGGGATTAGGATAAGCATTTGCTCTAAATTCTGCATGCATACAGATCACCTATTGAGTCACCCCCCCAACCTTTTTAATTGTTTTGCTGCCCCTGCTTTGGTGGGATTGGAACTGTATGTTGGAATATTACATCACTATGCTCTTTCCACTGCTTCCTCCCAATTTGCTGTAGCTTTGAATGCTCTTCTCTTTTGAAAAAAGGCCATTTGCTGTCTCTATGTATGTTTAAACAGACACACACACACACACACACACACACCACAGTGCCATATGAGGTTTTACATTTATTTATTGTTACATAATGTGAACCTTTGGGGATGTAGCAGGCTGTGTTCATATGGATATTTCAGAAATGGGGATATTGACTGGGATAATGGATTCTGGAAACAATTGAATAAATAGCATTTGGTGTTCATTGCAGCGAAGTTGGGTCAATAGGAGAGCTCTCATGAACTAACCCTACTTGTGAGCAGGACATTGCATAAAGGAAATTGATTCCCTGTTAATGGAGAGGGTGTGTGCGCATACACACAACACAGAGCTCAAGAGGAGCTCTGGATTTCAAGTTGAGAGACTGCAAAAGTAGGCTTGGCTGTAAGTCTGTGGCTAGTTTATATGGAAATACATTATTCCATATGGAAAGGAAGTGTCACCCATCCTCCTCCTGCTTTCCTTGTTGCCAGGATAGAGCTTTGATTATTTCTGGCACTTGGGTTCAAAAGTTAATGAAGATGCGGCCAAAGGCCTGGAACAGAAACCAGGTGTTAATGTTGCAGTTGAACCTGCCAGTGGAGGAGGCTGCTTTGTACATATGGTGAATGGGCCCTGGTCCATGAACGCTTTCGCTGTGATAAATATGTGAACTTTCAGTATCACAAGACTCTTGGTTGTATCTTGCTGCTAAGAAAGGCCCGTGTAAGGACATAGTTGTAGTGTTGCATACTAGCAAACTAGAAAATCCAGACTTGGATAAAGTGCTATGCAGGGGCTGTGCAGTTTCTGGTGTGGCAGAAGGACCTGGGTAGTTCTGTTATGATCATAGTGGGTTCATCAAATCACTTGCAAATGCCTAAAGAGATCTTTTAGTTCCTGCCTAGAACAACAATAGCTATGCTACTGACATTAAATTAAAATACTGCTGCATTTTTGGCATTAGGAGTAAGAGGGAGGAAGATATCTGAAGATGTTCTGATGTTCTAGACTGAAAGCTGATTTTTAAAAGCAGGCTGATGCATATGACTCTCTCTATTCAAGGTTTCCTTTGTTTTTTCACCTCTTGCTAGAGAAGGCAGGTAAAAATAAAACTAGTCTTCTGCAGCACCTTTTAGATAATCCCCCCTCTTGTTCTGCCATGGAGTGCCAAAGCTCTATTGTTCCCTGCTTCTTCCTAATGTCATATTTGAATCCCATCTGTGCTGCTACAAATCTGGTGCAGTGTTTTTTTGCAGTGACTGTTCAGCTGTCCATAGTATTGGTTCTCGAAATGGGGAGGGGGAAGGGGTGGGCACTGTGATGAATTCAGATGTTCCCCAGCTGGCAAAGAAGGCACAGTAGAATGAATCATGCAGCCTTCTTGGAGAGAGCATATTACAGGTTCTAGACTGTATGCTTATGAAAGTTAGGATCAGTACTGAAATGCACAATTTGGCATGCTGACAAAAAAAGAAGTTCCTCTCTAATTCATTGTTATGACCCTGTACTATAACTTTGGTGGTTCCCTGGCACTAATCTTATAAATGCTTGTATTCCAAGGAGAGTTGTGCAAAAGATGCTTTGGAGAAGATGCTTCTGATGCTTGAATCGCCTGTCCAGTTATCACAGGTAGCAGAGTTGTTGAATTTCAACCTTTCTCCTATTAAGAGGTTGGAGATGTGTTAATGGGTGTCGGAATGACTTACTGTGACGCACTGAGTGGTTTTCTAAATGTAGCAGGAATGAATGGAGTGGTGGTGTAATTATTTGCAGACTTCGAACAGGAGTTTTAAAATCGTCATGAATCCAGTTTTCAGTACCATTAGCCTGACTTTAAATTGCTTCTCCATTTTAGCTATAGGCCTTGAGTACTAGGATGTTTTCAGACTAAATGCATTCTGTAGGGGGCTGGTTGTTGGCTAAAGAGACTTTCTATCTCCCAGACTCTTACACTTGACGAATATGTTGAATGAACATGGGATGAATGTGTCATACATCATACAGTAGTGAGTATCTGATCTGCTATGAGGTTACTTTGAGCAGGTATCTTCAACCTTCTCAGACTCAGGACCCACTTTTAACCCAAATATGCACCTGGGGACCCATTTCTTAATCATTTACCATATATTTGCATGGTGGTATTGCTCCTGTTGTGACCCACCTTGGATCAGGCTGTGATCCATTAGTGGATCACATTAGTGGGTCCCAACCCACCAGGTTAAAGATTAGTGACTTTTAGCTGCCATCATGATGTCACAGAAGCAGGACAGTTTCAGGATAGGTAGGTTTATTTTAGAACTGAAATTGCTGAACACCTTTAGTAAGCATTGCCTACACACTGTGGTCTTCTTAATTGCACTGTGTTTCTGCAAATTGGCTGATTAGTTTGGGTGCCTTTTGATGAAGAGCCAATTGGCTACCTGGTGGATCTTGTTGCTTAGTTTGGGGAGGTGGCCACGGGAGAGGATGAAGATAAGGTAGAAAAAATGTTTGAAGTGTGAAGTAACTTCCAAAATGCTAGGCTTACATCTGCTTCCAATTCATGTTCAATGAATGTTCACTGTGAACATTGTAATAGAACGACCAGATCTTAGGCTGAAGACTGCTTCATACTTTACATTAAAGCTTGTTTTATGAGTATTTTCTTGTTCAACACTAGCATGTGAATGAGCTGGTCACTCATGGATCCAACTCGCTGAGGTGTGAGTTGGCTCCTTGAATATTGCATTGTGACCACGAAAATGGCATGGCATATCCTTACATGCATGCATATCCTTGTATCCGTAGCAGCATGAGCCAAATTTGAACAAGTACATAATTTACAGTAACTCAAAACTATGTTTTTGTGGCATGTATATTTTAGTTTAAAGCCAGTGTGAGCAAGTTCTCCTGAAGCTTTTGGAGATCTGATTCATGGACCACATTAATCTGTTGATATGATTATTCTCTGTTGTGTGGAAGGTATTGGTGAACTTGGAGTTGTGCACTTCCTGGACCTTGGTTCAGAAATGACTGTCTGGCAAGCTGGTCCTGAACAGGCCATGCCACTACTTTTGCATAGAGGAGCAATAATTGGCTTCACACAGGGCACAGCTCTACTTGGGAGACATCAGAAGTGAACAAAGATTAACATGTAACTGTAAACCCGCTGCCTTGTACAGTTCCCAGTGTCATTTAAAAACCAGATTCCTGCACACTCAGAAATGTGTGGGTAATTCAGCTGTGGGTGAAAATTACAGGGAGAAACTTAAAGGTGATGTTAGTGGTATGTGTGAAAACTGAGCCTGCATTGTTTAGATGATTGCATTTATAATGTATACAGTAGTTTTGATTTAAAAGAGATTATGTGGGATGGGTCTAGGCTTGTGTTCAGCGAAGGTCTGCTTGTGCTGGAGGAAAGGGCGAAAGGTGATTTTTTTTTTTTTTTACTGATAGCTTCTTTACTTCTTCTTTGCCTCTTAATGTAGAGAGGGCCTTCTTGGTAGCTGCTCTTAGATTGTGGAACTCCCTTACACAAAAGGCGTGGCCGTCCCCCTCTCTGCTTTCAAATCACCAACAGGCAAATGCTTTTTTTGTTTAAACAGGTATTTGGCCACTAGCTGGCTGTTGCAGCAAGGTCTTTTGAGCATGGGTGTTGCCCTTTTGTGTGCTTAAGTGTTTCAGTGCTGTTTTAATAGGCTTTCTTAGTTCATTGTTTTGTCAAAGCTATATTTATTGTGTGTTTTTAGTTTAAACTGTTTGAATTTATGATGTGCGTCGCCTTCGGCCAGGCACTGGGAGAAAGGCATGGTGATAATAATATCTATGGTTTTTGTTTGTTACTATGTTTGTATTTTTATTTTGTAAACCACCCTCTGATCTCCGGAGGAGATTTAAAGATACATTTATTTATTTAGTTTTTACACTGCCTTTCTTCCATCATGGAACCCAAAACCCATGTGGTTTCCTAGAGGTCTCCAATCCAGACACTGACCAGACTTGGTGTTCTTTCAGACCATACCTTCTATAGACTGTTCTGGAGAACTGGGGGACCCTCGGGAAGGAAATGAGAGTGGGGAATCTCCCCTTCTTCCAGTGAACGTCTGTTGCAACTTGGTTCCTTCCACGTATGGAAGTAGCCCTTCCATGCACAGAGGGCCAAGTTTGTATCCAAATAATAGACTTTGCGGTGTCCTCTCAGACACCTTCCTCTTTTCATCTTGTAAGGTTCAGTGCCTCTTCTGTGAAAAAGCCTGGCTTTTTGTTTCTTCAGGAAGGTTCACAATGTGAGTTTATTTAGATCAGATGGTCCTATGTGGATCACTATGTGAGAACTTGTGACGGAAGATTTTTTTTTGCGTTGCTATATATGAAAATTACAGTTAATAACATTAAACTGTACAATTATTTGACTAAATTCTTTAAGTGGGCAACATCTCTGTGAAAACATCCTTTGCCTCTGACCTCACTGACAAAGACAAAGGTGGTGTGAATTGTGAAGTGCTAATACTGAGGTAAAAGATTTCACTTTATATCACATGGTGCCTTTAAGAGCTATGTCCCTCAAACACTTAAAACAAGAACTTAAAATCAGGGTACAGTAATTTTGTATTTGGGAACCCTTGGCCCCTGAGGAGTTCAGAACTACAACTCCCACAATCCCTGGCGGTTGGCCATGCTTGCTGGGGCTGATAGTTGAGGAGCACCTGCAGGGCCACACCTGGTTGAGATGTTTTAATTTAGCATTTTGTCTTAGACAAACCAGCCTGCTAATCCTTCCTGCTTCGTGTGTTCCAAAATGTCCTTGTTTTGTAGCTGACTTGTGCTGTACTCCCACAAGTTTATCTTGGCTATTGTGCCATCTAGGATTTTATCTCACAAACCAGGAACCTGTCTGGTCTCAGGATCTGGTCCAATGTATTCTAGGAAGAAGATTCAGTAGTACATGAGTTCATAACATTTGCTGTGGGTTTTTTTTTTTTTGGCAGAGCACGTGCTGGGCTTATTTTTGTGGTATTAGCCATATGGGAGGTTTTAAATTGTCTCCTGACTTGGAGATTGGCAGAAAGCAAGCTAAATCTGGTTATATAAGTGTTCTCTGGGGAAAAGCAGAGTGAAAGGCATGCTGTCCTCTGTTGGGCAACAGCTAACTTGACTGCAAATCATTAATAGCATCTTTTGAAAGGGGCGAATACTTTTCCATGGCAATGAGTTGCGGAGGTTTCGGGAAATAAAAATGGCCACTCTTCTAAATTACCCTAGGATTTATTTCATCTTCCCTTGGTGCGAGAACTTAGTTATTTCTTTATATATTTTGGAATTATAGCTCTATGCCTTGTGGAAGGCCCAAACTCCATCATCTTGTTACTGACCTAAAGGGCAAATTGGCTGTGGCAGCTGTGCCACGCTGATACCCATGCTAACTTTCAGCCCTTTGGTTTCGACATCAAGTGGCAACTGATGTATTTATCTCTAGGTAGTAAAGTACAAGCTGGATTCAGATAGTGACTGGAGGCAATTCATTAGCGCTAAATGGGAATCTATGGTAACAGCAGCTTGCTTGGCAGCCACCCCAGCGTGATGCTTGTGTACCCTGGATTAAGAGCTGGGGAAGAGTCATACCTGGTATCCAGAGACTTTCATACGCATGCCCAAATGTGCCTGTCCGTTCCTTTTCCCATTGCAGATCCTTCTGCGTAGGACGATACCACCTTGGAGAGGGTCTTGACATTCAGGAGCAAGTAATTCTTAAAGCAACATAGGAAGCTGTGGTCTGAAGGGGAGAGCCCATGGAAAATGTTGGGAACAGTCCCCCAGAAATTTATCTTGCCCAAGCCTCATTGAAACTCGCAGGGAGATGTGGATGCGCAAGGTGTGTCTTTGCTGCGGGGTCACGTCCACACAATACCTTTGAAGCGCACCCCCCCCCCCGTATTTGGTTAAGGTGCTGGGAGTGGTAGTTCAGCGAGGGGCAAACTATGTTTCCCAGGATTCTTTTTGGGGAAGCAGTGTGCTTTAAATATCTGGTGAGGATGTGAGCTGGCTATTTGAGGTTCCTTGTGTGGCCCTTTTGGGTCGTTGCCTGAGGTTTTAGAGATGCTCCGTTTGGGAGAGTGTCTTCAGGAACTCTCGCCCAGTAATTTGTAGGGAAAATGCAGGAAAGCCGCAAGTGAATAGTCTCCGCGTGTAGTCATCTCATATAGAGATCTACATGCAGGGTTTGCTTGCTTTCCTACAAATAATTGATCTCCATACAGGAGAAAAACACCTGAAGCATCCTTAGGTCATACGTTCAGTACAGACATAGCAGAAGTTCACTTCAAAACAGGTTTTTCAATTTGAACCAGATTTGAAAAGCTGTGCTACTCACAGGTGTGAATTCTGTTCTCCCACCCCCCCTCATCTTTATGGCTTTCACATTGCATTAATTTATGTGGTGAAGATGGGAATCCTGGTTAATGTTAATTATAGTTTTTGAAGCCAGGGTTTGAAATGGGCTTGCAAATTCCAGTTATACTTAAGGATGCCTAATGGAATACAGCTTCTGAATATTGTTTGCAGGCTAGACCTTATTCTTGTCTAGGTAGCACAGTAGTCGAGGAAGGGTTTTTCAGCTGTAACCAGTGAAAGGATGCATAATCAAATTATGTAAAAGCCAATTATTTGCCACTTTAGGCCTGATCCTTCAAATAGATTTCTGCTGTCCATTCTTAACACCTGTCTATATAATCCAGTTGTTTTCAAATGGGATTTCCCTGAAAGTTTGCATAAACATACATGAACCAAGATTTTACGTGCAGGTCCTTGATGAAAAAAGCCACCTAAATTGTAGCTAGGCACTGGGCCAATAAAGGTCTTTTTAGAAACCTGAAAAGAGCAGCTGGTGTGGAAATAAAATAGTGATATTCGCTGCTCTTATTTGAATGCTTTGCACTCCCCTGGCTTTTCCTGCTTTCACAGTCTTGCTTTTAATTCCTCCCACCCCAGTCTAGCTTTGCTTTTGGTTTTCCAAGTAAAACATGTGCAGATTCTTTTAGTTGGGTGTGCCCGGACAAACGATTCGCTTCATTTATTAAATTTCTATCCTGCCCTTCATAGGATGGCAAATAACAAGGCAGCAGGTTTGTTTGTTTTTTATTTTTAAAAACCAAGTAAATGAGCGTCAAGAGCATTTAAAAACAGACTTGCAATTAATATTTTTATTTATTAAGATGTATATACCACTTGATTGTAAAAACAACAACCTCAGAGCTGTTTCAGTATTTTTCAGCCATCAAATGTGTGGTTTAAACAAGGATTTTTTAAAAAAGTTTCTCCTGAACATTGACAATGAAGGAGGGAGATGCAATTTGCCAGAGCGGACATTCCACAGAAACAGAGCCACCACAAAGAAGGCCCTACCAAGCATGATTACTGACTGGATGGCACTAGGGCTTTAGAGTTTGGGTGGGGAACCTCAGACCCAGGGGCCAAAGACATCCTTTCCCGCCTTTCTGCCTGGCCCTTGGAACTGTCTCCAGGCTACACCCCTTGCTGGCCGTATTTCACACCCCAAGTGCTTCTTTCTATCTGGAATGTGTTCCTTGCATTCTGACATGGGCCCCTTGCTTGGCTGGATGATGGGTAAAGAAAGGTGTGTTGGTGTGTGTAGAAACTAGCTTAGTGTACAAAGGTAAAATTGACACCAGCTACTTTGCCCCCCCTTTTGCCTCTGGCACCCGCCTGCCACGGACCTTCGACCCTCAGAGGGCAACCCTACATCAGCCCTGTATTTCTCTTTGTTCCCTGCTCCACTTCTCCAGCTGCTACCTGCTGTCTTTCCTAAGCCGAAAGGAAAACTGAGCTAGACAACATAAGTGTTGTCATTTCTGCCTTGGAAGCTACAGGTTTCGGGGATCTTTTTTTCTTTGTTGCCAGTCTTGGGTTTAAGTAGCTGTGGTGGGCTTCTTGAATAGCTCAGTGGTATGAGCAGGTAAGCAAAGTTACCTGCTCCCAAGGTCCAGTTGCTGCTTTCCAGTAGAGTTGCACATTCTACTTTTACCTGACAGCCTCCTTGTGCAAGCACAGGATAAGGATATGGAGATATTAATCTCCCATGGAATCTCTACATCAGGAGCTGCAAATTATGGCTCACCAAGTCACATGTTGCCCAGACCATAGGTTTGGGTCATGCTTCCAAGAAAGCTTAGCATGTGAAATGACTGGAAACAAAGACTGTTGTCGCCCTTTTATTTTTCAACGTAAAGCTTAAGAAAGGAGATCTGGCAGACTTCTCCCTCTCTTCCCCTCCAAATAATATTAGCTCTCAAGTAAGCGGTGTGCAGATCTGAAAGTGTGCTGCGTGCTTGGCTCCTGCGGCTTTTGCATGGCACAAAGGGAGTTTTCCAGCCTTCGCAACATTTGGGGCCTCATTTGTGCAGCCTCTATTTACAAGTAGCTCCCATTGACTTTAATGGAAGCTGGCTTGGTTGCGGCAGCTGCGTATTCAGAGCCTTTTGGTTTTCATCCAGTGCGGGGATAAGATGTGAAAAGACTTCAAAAAGAGCCATGGCCATTATTTGCAATCTGCTTAAATAGCCGAAGAGCAAATATGCAGGAGGAAAGCAGGTTGGGTGTAGCTGGGATGCAACCTCTGATAACAGGTTTGTGGAGGGGAGCGTATTGTTCCTGTCTTTTGCAAACACACCAGATGTATTTGCTCACTTGTTAGAGAGGGTGATGATCGCTCATCTTCATGGCCTGATGCTTCTGATGTTGGGGGAAACCTAAGAGACTAAAGTGGCAGTGGAGGAAAACAAATTAAACATGCACAATCCTATGGGTTGTGGGTAGGGGACCATTACCAACTCAGCTAGGAACTTACAGGTAGTCTTGATAAGACATCTTTAAGCCTCAGTTCTCTTTCCATAAAACAACAACTTGCTTTACAGGGTGGAAAGCAAGAAAGAACAAGGCCAGGATTGTGAAATGACTTGTATGCCAAGTAATCTATACATGATACTAATGGAATGCAGCAGTAAATAATGGCTCTTTTGTCTTGATGTGACTATCAGTTGAGGAGAATGTCAGCATTTTAATCGGCCCTTGCTAGCGTTCTAGTGCTTCTGTGTCCTGTCTCTGTCAGCCACTCATAGAAACCCAAGGCAGTAGCATAATGCCTTCTCTGACACTGGTCTTAAGTAATCGCTAGGAGGATTTTCTTGGACCAAATCTCTAGGAGATTTGTTGTATTCTCATTAGCAGTCCCCTTTCTGCAACCGGGTCTTGCGCTTTCATTTGATTTCTTCTAAATATTTATACTCGCACCTTTTGTAGGACTCTGTCCTCACATGGCTGTTTCCAGAAGTAAGGTAACCACAATTACAGTAAAAAGAAATTAAAGCTAAGCACCAGGTTATAAACAGAGCATAAGGCCAGAACAGATTAAACCAGAGATCTTTACATGGCTGTGGGTTTGGGGAGAGGAATGTTCACTTTTAACATGGGTCTTGGGGACTGACAGGCTATAAAGGTGGCTAGCAGCTCATCTGGCTGTGCAGTAGCTTTCTGGTTCAGCGATTGCATGGAGCAGTGGTGGGGAACCTCCAGTCCATGGGCTAAATTTTATAGAATTGTAGAGTTGCAAGGGACCCCAAGGGTCATCTAGTCCAACCCCCTGCAATTCAAGAATCTCAGCTAGAGCATCCATGACAGGTGGCCTTCCAGCCTCTGCTTAAAAAAACTCCAAGGAAGGAGAAAAAACCTCCAAGGAAATTTGGTCTGTCTGACTGCCCATTTTGGCCCATGAGGCAGTTTTTGGCTGCTAACGCCCACCTGCCACTTGTCTCTGACATCCTGTAACATCAGGTGTGTGGGACAGGTAAAGCTTTTGGATGAAAGGAACACAATCAGGAGCCTTAAAGCAGGGGATCCAGAACTCTGATCCGTGGATCACCAGTGGTGCATGGGAGAAAATGTTTGGGGTGCATGCCCAGTTGTTCCTTTGCAGCCATGACTTACATGCAGCACTGTTTCAAAGTGCTGCTGAATGCAGACCTTTCGGATGGGGTGAGAGCCACCTGATGCCAAACAGCAGGTGATGGACAGGTGGGCAGTCCTGCTTACCCCTCACATGAGGCCTGCAGAGGGTTGGGTGCTTTTTGATCTGGCTTTCCAGATGAAGTGGTTCCTCACCCCGGCATAAAACTGTAAGGTATTGCCTGCAACCTCTGATTTTTGGTTGTAGTCTTGCTATGGGGTCAGTTTGGTTATGGGCAGTCTAGGCTGCCACACGTTCTAAGCATTTACAGGCTTTTATGAGAGGGCAAGTGTTCTGTGGTCTGGGCAGGTCCTAAATATGTTTAGTTTGCAATCCACATCCCACTTGGACAGTCTAAGGTTACAGTCTATAACCGGTATTGATAAACTGAACATAATGGGTAATTTATATAAATAGATGTGGCAGAAAAGGCTTTGAGTAAGCAGTGAGGTTTCATTTTCTCTGATCTGAGCTCCATTTAAGGTTTTTAAAAGTTCATTGCGCTATCTAGCAGAATCATAAGCTGTCGAAGTGGAAAGTGCTTTTCTGTATTTAGTAAAAACATATATATACTGCCAAGACTATTCTTATCAGCCCTTAATAGGCACAGGAGTTACAGAATCATGGGCACATGTCTGCCCTAAGACAGGCTCCTTGTATACCTTTTTCATGATGGTTCATTCCAATCCTAAACACGTTGACCTTAGAGCAAGCCCTCGTTAACATAGTGAGATTTGCTTTTGCATAAACATGCATAGGATTGTGCCTGCATGTGGTGGTCTTTTTATTTAGAATTCTTGACTCTTCTTTAAAGCATCTAAGATAATTCCTGGGGATATATTGTTGCCTGACCCCTAAGAGCAGGAGTGACATCTGGGGGGGGGGGCGCAAAGGTTTCCTACTGCTGCTTCAGAGGATGTGAGCAAGCAAACGGAAAACCAGCATGGTTTTGGCTTCTTTCTTCCCTAACGACACCAGTTACTTAGTTGTGAAAGGTCACTGAAGTGCATGATATTTGGAAGCATATCTACATGATAGGAACATCTTATACCAAGTCGAACCATCTACCTCTGTATTGCTCTTGCACAGACTGGCAGTGGCCTTCTGGGATTTGGGACGGGTCTTTCACATACTTCCCTAAAGATGCCAGGGATTGAACTGTTGGCCTTCTAAAAGGCAAGGCATGCACTAGGCCACCACACTTCTTACCAGTAAGCTTATTGATTTTGAAATGCTGGTTTGCATTTGGCCAAGTCATTCATCCTGCATAAATTCTTACTGGCGACAGTAATAGACCTTTGATAAGAGCTTTTCAGTAACAAGGCAGGAGTCATACTAAACATTGACCCAGTTCTCATTTAAGCCGTGCTACCCATCTTGTGAGTGGTGGTCTCTTGTGCAGAGATGCTGCTTCTTCTGACAAGTATAGGGAGTACATTACCCAGTGTAAGACAATTTCACCATTTGCTGTTTGAAATCTCACACCAAAAGTGAATCTGCTGGTCCAGGAGTTGGGAGCATCAGGCAACTTGGGCCCATACCTCATCTTGGCCAAGGACTTGTTAGGTAGTGTTGGTTAATTTGCCTCCGTTTCCCCATCTGTAGCATGGGGATTAGTGAGTCAGCATCCAGGGATGTAAGGCTTGATGTACTGTGCAAATGTTATTCTCTTAGCTTTTCCAGAATCATCTGTTGGAACTAGACTGGTGAGACCTCCAGAAGTGAACTCCCTTTCTTCTCAACCAAGCGTGACCATCTTTCCATACTTGTCGGAAGCCGTTAAGCTCATATTTGTATGGAGCATGCAGCTTACAAATGACATACCTGTGGCTTTAGCTATGGTACCTTGCTACTAAGCTGGAATAGCTTTTGGTGGTTGCTTGAACTGGGTTTGTGCAGTGATCGCTGAATAGATTTCCTTCGGATTCCACCCAAAGACCACAATGACACCACAAATTGAGAATGCTGCCAAACTCATTCTCCTGGCTGTGTGAACAAGGCGGGGCAGCAAAGGAAGGGTAGTACATGGGTGTGAGTCTTACTCAGGCTCTTTCCAGCTTGTGCATGTCAGATAAAACCATGGGCCACTGCTTTGTATGTGGGCTGTGGTGCAGTTTCATAACTGTGGTTCAGTTAAGTGCAGGAGGTCAATTTTAGGTTCCTATTCAGTGCAGTCTGCCTTTGCACTTGGTAGCTTGCTGCAGAAGGCTGTTTTCAACTCTGAACAAAAGCAAATGCACTCTGGAAAAAGAAGATGGAATAGATCTAAAGCACAGCACAAAGTCTCAACACAGATGATAGGAACATGGGAGCACAGGAAGCTGCCTATACAGAGTCAGACTATCGGTCCATCAAGCTCACTGACTGGTGACATCTCTCCAGGGCTTCAGGCAGGAGTCTCTCCCAGCCAGCCCTACCTGGAGAGATACTGGAGACTGAACCTGGGACCTTCATGCAGAACAGATGTTCTACCCCAATCTACAGCTCTTCCCCAAAGTCTGTCGCTTGTAGCAGTAGGGTAAGAACAGCCAGCATGTCTTGCATTTGCACCTTTCCTTATTTTGTAAGCTTGGGGTTCCTTTTCTTGGTGAATCTGCCATGGCGCTATCAGGCAAAGAATGTCCAAAGTGAGCAGTTAACTTCATTGTCAAAAGTACACTTACAAATTAGAAAATGGCATGTCCATTTGTCTTACACAGGGGTCAGCAAACTTTTTCACCAGGGGGCCGGTCCACTGTCCCTCAGACCTTGTGGGGGCCGGACTATATTTTGAAAAAAAATATGAAAAACATGCTGATTGCGGCTAATGGATTGAGGTTGAATTCTGACAAGACAGAAGTACTGTTTTTGGGGGACAGGGGGTGGGCTGGTGTGGAGGACTCCCTGGTCCTGAATAGGGTAACTGTGCCCCTGAAGGACCAGGTGCGCAGCCTGGGAGTCATTTTGGACTCACAGCTGTCCATGGAGGCGCAGGTCAATTCTGTATCCAGGGCAGCTGTCTACCAATTCCACCTGGTACGCAGGCTGAGACCCTACCTGCCCGCGGACTGTCTCGCCAGAGTGGTGCATGCTCTAGTTATCTCCCGCTTGGACTACTGCAATGCGCTCTACGTGGGGCTACCTTTGAAGGTGACTCGGAAACTACAACTAATCCAGAATGCGGCAGCTAGACTGGTGACTGGGGGCGGCCGCCAAGACCACATAACACCAGTCTTGAAAGACCTACATTGGCTCCCAGTACGTTTCCGAGCACAATTCAAAGTGCTGGTGTTGACCTTTAAAGCCCTAAACGGCTTCGGCCCAGTATACCTGAAGGAGCGTCTCCACCCCCATCGTTCTGCCCGGACACTGAAGTCCAGCGCCGAGGGCCTTCTGGCGGTTCCCTCATTGCGAGAAGCAAAGCTACAGGAAACCAGGCAGAGGGCCTTCTCGGTAGTGGCGCCCGCCCTGTGGAACGCCCTTCCAGCAGATGTCAAAGCGATAAACAACTACCTGACATTCAGAAGACATCTTAAGGCAGCCCTGTTCAGGGAAGTTTTTAATCTGTGATATTTTAGTGTATTTTTGGTTTTTATGGAAGCCGCCCAGAGTGGCTGGGGAAACCCAGCCAGATGGCGGGGTACAAATAATAAATTATTATTATTATTATTATGATTCCTGGACCATCCATGGGCCGCATTTAGAAGGCGATTGGGCCGGATCCGGCCCCCGGGCCTTAGTTTGCCTACCCATGGTCTTACATCTCTTGGCTACCCCTAGGTGAACATCTGATGAGGCAGTTGCCACAACAGAGGGGCTGTGCCCCTGACCTCAACGTATCCCCCCCCCCAAGCTGCATGCAAGCAGGCAAAGACTCCACCTGTGTGTAACCTTCTGCCCCTCCTTCAATCCTCTCCTGGTCTTGGGAGACAGTGGAGCCGGAGAGATTAGAGGCAGGAGGAGGATGTGTGGAAACCCTTTACACCAGCTTGACCTTTTCTTCCTCCTGTACCTGTTCTTCTCTCTCCAGTCCTGCAGCTTCTCCTGCCTCTTGACTCTTGTCTCCCAACTGTTTCAGGCTCCCCCTGATCACGGATCCCTTCTTCCAAGTCGGTCTCCAACCCCCACCCCCAGCCGCCACTCCTCAGTGCACAGCCAGTCCCTGACAGTATCCCACCCCCCAGAACAAAGACGGCAGTATCAGTATGCCATTCTTAACGAACCAGAAATACTTTTTCCCATTTCCCCATTTTTCCACCTTCTCTCCCCGCTCCTCTTGTAGCAGGGACTCTTCAAAGGCAGGTGGTCCCTTGAGAAGGCTGCGACACAGATGCCAGATCATACACGAGAGAGCCCTAGGGCAGTGGCGCTCTCAGTGTACAGCCATTCGAACAGAATATTTATTTTCTTTGTCACAACCCACAAACGGTAAACTGAATCCATTCCGAAGGCAAACGGCAACGAAAATGCTCTTACCAGTATCTAATTTAGGTCACGGAAGCCCTTGTTCATATATATTTAAGGTCATGTTTTCTTTAAAAGGACAGTGTGCACTGGATTCCAAGAGATATCATTCATAAATAACATTCCTTAAAATTTGCCTTCAGTGTTTCAATACATTAAGAACTTGTGCTGATAATGGCCGCACTGTACTTTTTGGGTAAGAAGCACGTTAATATTCTGTTTTGCACTGTTTGCGATTGCATCAAGTCTAACCCTCTCTGTCTTACTGTAAGTTGCCGACAGAGAGCTTTCCACAGCATTTTATTGCAACAGTTTGCAGAGAGGCAGCCATCTTGGGTCGCACGCAAAGTAGAGTCTTGTGGCAATTCCAACATGAAGGCTGTGTACACAATCCTGTCCACTCTGCATCCAGTGCTCTCCCACCCTTGTTTTGGGAAATGGTGCACACACCACATGGGTCACAGTCAATATCTATCCTGTCATTGTGTTGTCCCCCAAACCAGCTTCTATCCGAACTGAGAAAAAGAACAACCTAGCTGCATTTAATCTGTTGCTATGGACCAGTTCAACACTGCAATCCTAAACCCATTTACCTGGGATTAAGTCCCATTGAATTCAATCGGACATATAGATAGTTAGGATTGTGCTGTAATAACACATTTGTTTTGTGTGCTTCAGCCCAATACATTTAAGTCTTTACGGCTCCACAATACAGTGGTACCTCGAGTTAAGTACTTAATTCGTTCCGGAGGTCCGTTCTTAACCTGAAACTCTTCTTAACCTGAAGCACCACTTTAGCTATTGGGGCCTCCTGCTGCCACTGCGCTGCCAGAGCATGATTTCTGCTCTCATCCGGAAGCAAAGTTCTTAACCCGAGGTACTATTTCTGGGTTAGCGGAGTCTGTAACCTGAAGCGTATGTAACCTGAAGCGTATGTAACCAGAGGTACCACTGTACTGCCCCCCACTGCCCTCCAGATTCTGATTTTATTTTTGTTTTTCTTCCAAGTGAGGCTCAATCCCCACTTGTAGCTGGTACAAGACCTTGTTACTGAATTCAGCAAAACGGACTGCAAGCAACAAAGAGTCAAAAATAGCTAGATGTTGGGCTGGGTGGGAAACAATGTGGCTGGCTCTATCAAATAAGCTGAACACAAATTGAAATCTAAACAAAACAAATGCTACTTGAAAAGTTGAAACCACTTGATGTTTTTGTCCCATTGTTTGAAACTCCAATGAACTCTGTGCTTTAAATAGGTGCCCATTATTTTCAGGTTGAAAGAGATTGCTAGTCTTGTTTTTCTAAATTCCATGGAGCTATACACACATTTTAAAAAGCAGCAAAGCGACTAAACAAACAAAACCCCAATAGAGAAGTGATGCCCTCCCCTGCCCTGGGTAGGGTTCAAAATGCTGTTTAACTGTTTGTATCCCCACTGCACCTCGTATCTTGTGTTTTGAATTTTAAAAAAGCAACCGCCCTTCTGAGTATTTCAGGTTGCTTGCATTTCTTTGGTCTTAATACAGTAGCGTAGCCCCTATTGCTCTGCTTCTTCTGCAATGGTTGGACTCTTTCTTGTCCGTGGTATGCATACCAGGGCCTGGCTATGGAAGGTCCAAATGTTTGGAAGATGAGGGTATAAAGCAAGGATATGCAGCCAGTTAGCGTAGTGCCACTGCCCGGTGCCTCTGCAGACTCTTTGTAGTATTCGCCATCTTCAAGGTGATCTTTCAAGCTAAAGGCAATGAAGGAACTTTTTTCTTGCGTATAGAGGGCTAAGTGTTATGATAGGAAGGGCTGTGGTTTTCAGCAGAACCACTCAAGCAGCATCATCAAAATTGACGGAGTTGCGTAAGCTCTCAAAACCAGTATGCTGTAGATCTGAGGTGGTGAGTTGACAGCCCGTTGCCTGAATCTGGTCTGTGAGTAACTTTATCTGGCATCCAAAAGCCTTGCCGACTCTTAATCGGATGTGGCAAAACCAGTAGAACTAAATTGGCTTAAAACCCAAGCACACTCTTGCTTTTTTGTTTAATGAGATGGCAAGGCGGGTAGTAGATATATTGAGAGGTGGTTCTCTCCCCCCCCCCAGGTTGTTTAGCCTAGTGCAGGCACAGCCAAACTTGGCCCTCCAGATGTTTTGGAACTACAACTCCCATCATCCCTAGCTAACAGGACCAGTGGTCAGGGATGATGGGAATTGTAGTCCCTAAACATCTGTAGGGCCAAGTTTGGTCGTGCCTGGCCTAGTGAATGCTTTCCTTGCAATATTTGAAGAACGGATGCATAGCACATGCCAAAATAGTCGCATGTGATTGCTGCATGCGCCTGAGCTTACACCTTTCCTCACAGATTCAATGAAACATAGGTGTGCTATTGCCATGTTGCTGCCTGCCTGTAGATTGCCCATGCTTTTGATGTGGGAGCTCTGAAGATTACAAGCAGTTCCTCTCAGAACAAGGGTGCTTTCAGACATGGGGAATATTGCATTAATTTCCTTGATTATAACACTAGCGCTTCTGCCCCTTTTTCTAATGTTACTTTCACACTGCAGCACCCGTTGTGTGGCTTTTTGACCAATATACTGGCATATCATGCTAAATTTCATTCACTACAATGGGCATGGTGTGACACAACAAGAAACAACATTGGACAATGTCACTACTGCCCTTTGCTCTCCACACATGTCTGCTTCCGTTCGCCTCACCCCATGATCCACCCATGAAAATGGCAGGAAACAACTGAATGCTAGTATAGGTCCCCAAATTTGTCATCTTTCTTCCACAATTTTCTGGGTTAATGGGGCTAGAAATTTTTTCCCCCTTGAAAGCAGGAAACCTGGAAATGAGCACTAAATTAGATTTTTGGATGTGGCTTTTATGTTGTATGAAAGTTCAAATATAATGCAGAAATTAAAAGGAAAATGTTAGGGAAATGGAATAAACTGTTGTGGGAAAGCAACCTAATGAAGTGCATGGGACATTCAGCAGAATGCTCTAATCTTTGTTTCTGAAACTTTGATCCGGTTTAAAACCCTGTGTCAAATAATTTCATCCTAGCTTATTAGGGTATTACAGGGATTTTGGAAACTTTTACTCAGCAAGTATAAAATTTTACTCTGAGTGTAAGAAGGTGGCATGAATGTCCCAAATAGTACCCATCTGTCCTATGCCTCCTGTGCAAGAGATGTATTCGAAACAGTGGACCAATAAATGAGAAGGAGCTGCCTTGACAAGGCTGCAGAGCAGATGCCAGATCAGACCTCAGATAGCCCAAGGGCACTGTTGAATAGCAAATCTAGTAGAATGTATTTCTTTCTTTCCCGGCGCTAGCAGAAAGCTGGAGCCCTTGACTTTATTCCAAATGGCAGCAAAAATGCTGTCACTGGAACTTAACGTATTTGCTCCTAGGTCTTGTTAAAATGTAATGTAACAAAAAAAACATGTGGAGAGGCAAGATGTCCTGTTCTACATCCATCCATGTGCATGGTCAGACTTATGGTTCTGTTCAAGGCCAGGTACCGTACGGCTCTCTCTCTCTCTGTCACCCCTCCCCATAATTGTCATAAAGGCTACCCACACAGTCCTATAAATAAGTCATTCCCAGGCTGGTGACTCCCAGAATTTGCTGGACAGCTGTGGTCAGTGTCTTAGACCCTTGCTTACCAGGCTCTGGGAAGGCTGGGGGTGCATTCTAGGGCCTCCTGAGACTTTCCCAGCGCCTGGTAAGCAGCCTTCCACCTTCTGGGGGTTGGGAGGTTTAGGGGCTTCCTGACTTCGTGCAATTTTGCCTTTGGACCTCCAGAACCAAATCCTCATATAAATGGCGGGCCCACTGTATAAATTTATTTCCTTAAAGCAATGTATAATCTTAGCTACCTAAGATTCCACCCGAGATGAGAGAAGCACAAACAGGCACAACATCATCGACCCCATGTGCCTTGAAACTTCATGAATCATGTCCATGTGTGTGCTTGCAAATAGAGGGGCTGGTTAAGCACAATGATATGCTTCGGTCAAACTTCATCTTGGAGCTGTGAGTTGAAAGGGCACCTTTGCCATTGTTCCCAACCTTCCAAGCCTTCCCCATAGGTTCAGCAGTGTTTACCTGTGCCTTGATTGGGGTGGTGGATGTGTAGGTCCTGCTTTTGGGTTTTGATGGGCATCTGATTTGTTATACAATAGTAGTATTAATAATAATAATAATAATAATAATAATAATAATAATAAGTAGTAATACCCCGCCCATCTGACTGGGTTGCCTCAGACACTTTGGGCAGCTTCCAACAGAATAAAAAAACACAGAACTTCAAACAGATGTCTCTTAAAGTCATATAATTGTTTATCACCTTGACACCTGATGGGAGAGGTTTTCCAAAGGGCAGGTGCCACTACTGAGAAGGCCCTGTGCCTGGTTCCCTATAACTTCACTTCTCACAGTGAGGGAACCACGAGAAGGCCCTTGAAGTTGGACCTCAGTGGACAGTCCTCTGGGGACAGGATGACTGGACTAGATGGGCCTTTGGTCTCATCCGGCAGGGCACATGTTTTTACATACACAGTGGTAGCCACACTTATCATCACTGTGGGAAATGGCGGGAAATTACTCCAGGCTTAGGAAGCCTGTGTTCGTGAGGCCTAATATTCTCTGATTATCTGGGAAAGTGCTTATGTAGCTTTGTTTCCAGGCAGAATCTGCAAGCCCTAATGAGGGGCCCCTGCTGTGGCAGTTGCCTTCTGCTGCCTTCGTCTTTGCCATGGCTGGGAAGAGGGCATGAGAGGCGCCTGATGACAGCAGTTCATTTTCCAGGTTTCCTGTGGCTGCAGCAGCTGCCGCCCCTTGCCCCCAACTAAAAGGGCATAAATCTAAAAGCATGCTGTTATTCCCCTGACGGCCATGTTTAGCAGACACGGCTTATATTTTTTTAATACTAGGAGTCCCCTTTGGAGGGAGGAGCTGGGGCTTTAAGTTATCAGGCTGTCAAAATGTTTTGATACAGCCAGATGATTTAATGGCTGTATACAAAGGCAATTAGCTTCATGTCACAAGTTGGCATCAATAGGAAATCTGGATTTCTTTTCAGTAATTGCCACGGGAGGAGCTGTATTATTATTATTTTTCGCCCTTGGCGCCTCTGTCTCTATTTAAAGGCTGAATAAATTATTGCTGCTTTTCAGGGATATTTTCCCCTTTGGTTTTGAAGCCCCTGGAGAGAAACTTTTTAAAAGAGCCGTCTTGTTCTGCAGCACACAACATTTAAATAAATCTAGCTAGATTTCTGTTCCTTCCAGCCTTGAGAGTCTTTTGTTTGTGAGGTCATAGACTCTGGTTAAACCAATGTGCTCACTGGGTGACTTCGGGCCTAAGGATATTTCTTGACTAACCTTCTAATAGGGTGGTTCTGAGGATAAAATGTGGGGAAGATGACCCTGCGTTATATGCCACCCTTTGATGCTTGGAATAAATCAATCGGTGGGAAGATAGAAATCAATAAACACAGCTATTTTACAGCATAGATTTCCTTTTAAAAGAATGATAACTGGAAGTCTAGCATGTCTTTGTAATATATTGATTCACAGCTGTATAGGCTGATCGAATATTATAAGGCCAAGAATGAGGAATCTCAAGCCAGGGGCCCAGACGTGGCCCTTAGGATCCCCTCTTTCTGGCCCCCAGGCACACACCCTCCTGAGCCTCTTGAGTGTTTTTGCCTCACTGGGATATATGTCTTTGAACTCTGGCAACGCCTCTTGCTTGCCTGGATGGGAGGATAGAGAGAGTGTGTGGAGAAATGAGCCTATTGTACAAAGATAAAACTCATATTGCCCACGTTTCCCCTCTGTCCCCCCTTGGTGGCATGCGACACCTGGAAGATTGCAAAGAAGGGAATGTAGCCCTTGGGTTTAAAAGGATTCCCCATCTCAGTTGTATGCAATTGTAGAAGCCACCCAAGTGAGCAGTGGGGAATTTCTAGCAGGCCTGTGCAGAGAGGGGCAGGCAGCCAGGTAAACCTGCCCTGGATCTTGGAGGGCAATGTTGGTTGGGGTCCCCCGCCAGGGGCCTCCAAGACGTACACTGTCGTGCCAAGAACAAGACTCCCACCCCAGGTCTCGGACGAGCTCTGCATAGGCCTGGTTCCAACACAGCCCCATTCTTCTTTCCGTCCCTGGTCTGGATTGGCTTTCTTACAGCTAGACCTGAAACTACTTAGCCTTCATTGCCCTCTTTGCATATACATGCTCAGGGACAGAACTGGCTTCACTCTCCACCCTGGCAAGAGTGCTTGGGTGGTTCTCTTTCCAAGTTTCTGGAAGAGTTACCTGACCCTTCTTGCCAATTGCTCCCTGTTAACGTAAACATCAGAAGCCCAATGCAGCAGAAACAGTTAAAATACAAAGCTGCAGCACATGCCTGCTTCTTAAAAGTTGGCTGGTCTAAACGAAGAGCTATTGTGGCCTTTTCTGAAAAACTGTCTGTCTTTTGGGTTTCTTCCTTTACTTTACCTTTTTACCTAAAGGAGGCTCTTGGTGCACTGATGCAAGGGAATGAATTTGGTGGTGCCAGTGACTTTGATCTCAGATATGTAGGATTCAAGTCCTTTAGTGCTTTATAAGTTATAACTGGCTGTGAACTGTGCCTAAAACAATGTAGAAAGCCAGTACAGTGGTGCCTCGCAAGACGAAATTAATCCGTTCCGCGAGTCTCTTCGTCTAGCGGTTTTTTCGTCTTGCGAAGCAAGCCCATTGACGGCTTAGCGGATTAGCGCTATTAGCGGCTTTTAGTGGCTTATTGGCTTAGCGGATAAGCAGATAAGCGGCTTAGCGGCTTAGAAAAAGGGGGGGGGGTGGAGGGGAAAAAACCCACAGGAACTTGCAAGACATTTTCGTCTTGCGAAGCAAGCCCATAGGAAATTCGTTTTGCGAAGCACCTCCAAAACGGAAAACCCTTTCGTTTAGCGGGTTTTCCGTCTTGCGAGGCATTCGTCTTACGGGGCACCACTGTACAAATCCTGGATCATTCTAGCTAGTTTACCCTCAGCAGAAGGCATCCTTCCATATCATGGTTGTGTACACTTGTGAAAGAGATCCATGACTTGGAGCATGGAAGACAGTTTGAGAGTCTGTGGGTAAAAATTGTAAGAGAGAAACAACATTGGCCTTACTGTGTGTGTCTGTTACAGATAGCCAGGCCAGACTGAATACTTGAATGATACCTTCCTAGAGCAGATTACCAAACATTCAAAAAGGAGAGAGAGTATAGTCATGGTAGACTTAACTACCCTGATATCTGTTGGCACTCAAGTAAGGTCCAACAGATTCCTCAATTGCCTTGCTGACAATTTCATCTCTGAACATTGCTGATTTGGTAGCCCTGCATTGTACATCACAAAAGCCTTTCCTAGATCTTGCGAAAGTATGAATTATGACTTTTCAGGTGGGACTGAGTGTTCTGGGCTTTCATGTCAGATGGAATCAGTGGGAAAACTCAAATATATCAGTGGATCTAGGAGTGTTGCAAAGGTGAACAAGAATAAAATATTAAGAGGGGTTAGATCACCCAACTGTGACTGATTTCGCCATTCCTAATGTCGTCTGCCACCCTCTCCTCACCAAAGGGATCGTGCATCGACTCGACCAGACTGAGGAAGAAAGAGAGAGCACCTTTTGAGTAGATTTGTTACAGTACCCTGAAACAGGTTTTTCAACCTGGTTCCCTCCAGATGTTGGATTACAGTTTCCATCAGCGCTGATCATAGTCCCTGTTGGCTGGGGTTGTTGGGAGTTGGGGTCCAAAACATGGGGAGGGAACCACTTTGGTGAAAGCTTCTCTAAAAGTAGGGCCAAATCTTTATTAAAAAGCTACAGACTGCAGTTAGAAGGATATGTTTCTCCAAGCTGTGTGAAACTGCAGTTACATAGTCCTTCAAAAATAACAAGCATATTAGGATCTTGTACCTAAAAACTAGACTTGGCCTCTCTTGATTCTCTTTTCTTAATGAGGCTTGAAAACTGGCCAAAGGAGTCTTAGCTGTTTGGAATTTTTTTGACCTGACAGAAACCCTTAATTAACAGCACACACAGTCAAAAAGGGATTCCTTAACAAGAAATTCAGACCAATGCTAATGAATCCAGAGACACTTGAATCACTTGCAAGGGGGAGAGATCGTTGTTGGTTTGCCAGAAAATGAACTTCTGTCATTTATTTGAAGACCATTGGTCCCCAAAGGTTTCAGAAGCAATGAAGTTCTGCTTTAACAGCATTTCCAAAATTCTTCAGTTTGCTTAACTGTGCCAAGCTCGCCTAGTAAATGCAGTAGCTCACAACTTCTTCATTGTGGAACTGTTAGGACAATGCATTGCATTATGCAGATATCTGAAGAACTCTTCTTTGCTGATTTTGTAAAGGTAAAGGTAAAGGTAAAGGTACCCCTGCCCGTACGGGCCAGTCTTGACAGACTCTGGGGTTTGTGCGCCCATCTCACTTAAGAGGCCAGGGGCCAGCGCTGTCCGGAGACACTTCCGGGTCACGTGGCCAGCGTGACATCGCTGCTCTGGCGAGCCAGAGCCGCACACGGAAACGCCGTTTACCTTCCCGCTGGTAAGCGGTCCCTATTTATCTACTTGCACCCGGAGGTGCTTTCGAACTGCTAGGTTGGCAGGCGCTGGGACCGAGCAGCGGGAGCGCACCCCGCCGCAGGGATTCGAACCGCCGACCTTTCGATCGGCAAGTCCTAGGCGCTGAGGCTTTAACCCACAGCGCCACCTGCGTCCCTGCTGATTTTGTACATGTGTGCAAATTTCACACAGCATTTCAGTTAATCCATGTTTTGTTCCTTACCTTGTCTTCCTGTAAGGTGAATCATTATGACTAAACTTTATGGGTAAAAGGCGTTTGTGCCCTTCCATCTCTAGAAGATCTTTAGGTCTAACAGATGCCTCTACTATTATTAATGGGGGGAGGTGGAATACTTCGGAAAGTTAAGCCTTAGAAGAAGCTAGAGATGGCACAAAGTTTCTTTCATCTTGTTACTCCATTTGCTTTTTGAATCTCCACTTGCTTTTGTTTAGCTTATTTTGTTGTTACCCGTGGTAGTGGAGCTGATTTTTATGGCTGCTCTTAGAGCTACCATTTTATTTCCAAGAGTGTCCTGGAACAACTTAACATCCCAGGAAAGTAAAAAGGCAATGTCTGGGAGTGGCCACTGATTATTTCACTCTTGCACTACCACTAGAGATCAAGGCACCTTCCCCAGAGGATGGCAAATAGTAGCATTTGTTTTATAATCACTGGAAGTAGAACCAAATGGGCCCTATTCAGTTCAAATTTTGTTCTGCACCAAATCAAATGCATATTATATACCTAGAAGGAGGATAGTAAAGAGGCTGGGTTATTTACTGCAAGCAGCGGAGCTGTTTCTGTAGTGTTGATAGGCAGAAAACGTTGAGCGAGAATCCTTTCCATTTTAATGCAGTGTTTTAATTGAATGGAGAAGAGTGTCTGGGAGTGTTAGAATGGTTTCATCTTAAGAACAATAGCACAACTGGTTTTGACCTGGTTTCATATGCTCAAGGGTTAAACTGAGCTACAAGACAGCTGCAGCTCCAGACAATATCAGGGTCTCTTGAGTTCACTTTGCTGATTGTCAGGACAGATGAGCCTACACACAATAGCAGATTTTCCTCCTTTCATCCATTACACTTGCTTCTTTCCCCTTCCAAGGACCTCAGGGTAGCTTATATATGATATTCAGGCTGCGCTTGGGACCAGAGCTGCTTACAGCACAATGCATCATTCTGGTCTTTTGCCATTTTCATTGATCTCCAGTTTGTTTCCAGGCTGAATTCAAAATGCTGCTATTAACCTTTTAAAGTCCTAAATGGCCTTGGCATACGAAAGTTACAACGGCTGCATCCTCCAGTGTGAGCATGCCTGAGCCTAAATTTCATGTCCTCGCTTCCCTCTTAACATGAGGCAGATGGCTAAATGTGACAGGGCCTTCATGGTGGTTGCCCACAGGCTCTAGAGTCTGAATTTGTTAGGAATTTTGCCCACTATTGGAGGGTCAAGTCCCTCTTTCAGACGGCCTCAGTGTCATGGAAATACTAATTGCCCAGTGTGTTGATGGTGTCATTATACAGCTTAGTCACTAGGTGGAACTGGACTTGTGGGTACCTGGGGTCAGGTGTTTCCTGTTGCTGTTCTCTTGTCTGAGAGACAGTAAAGTTCTTGTCTGGCTTTCTGACTGGTGCATTCTTCCCGCCTTCCATAATGTTCACTTGTGAGTGCTGTTTTCAATTTCCCTTTACATTATGCTATAATTCTTGTTTTGACTGTTTCTGATTTTGATAGCTGCCATGGGAAGTAATATAGGAAGATGCAGTACAAATACGGCCCCCCAAAAACCCCCAAATAATTTCAATAGCAAAATTAATGTATGCCTTCAGACATTCAAAGTTTGCATAAACTGGACCACCCTTGGATACCCTTTTAAATGTACATTAATGGTTATTTCTGCTCATTACGGTACTGGGATGGCTATACACGACCCAGTTTCATGGTGGACAATACTGCTCCATTTCCAGTCAGTGCATGTCCCATAACGTGCTGCAGAAACTCTGTAAATTTTTTGTTCCATGAGCTGTGATTCCAAGTGACTTGTATTTCAATACATATTGTCTCTGGCAGTAGAGGTAGAGCATAGCTGTTGAAGCTAGCAGCCATTGATTGCCTTTTTATACATGAATTTGTATAATTCTCTTTCAAAGCCATTCAGATTGTTGACTTAACACTAACTCTTGTTGGAGCGGATTCTATAAACCTTGCCTTTTTAAAAAAGCCTTCCAGCTAGTGATCATCACACCTTTTGTGGCAAATTCTGCAAGTGCTCCCTGGTTGCCAATAGCATGCCACAGGGCCATCTTGGTAGTGGTTCCCTCAATGAGATGCCCTCTCTGGTGACATGTGGCTGTCTGCTTTGTTATTAACATATGGGAAGAATTTAAAAACATTTCTGTTTTCCCAAGTGCTTTATGGTTCTGGCAACCATGAAATTAATTAGCTGTGAGGACATAATAACTTTGTAATTTTCTTAATGCTTTCATATGTTTTTAATTATTTTATTTTTAATTGTATTGTTTTGCTGCTTTGGTGTTTGCCACATGGCCTCCTTTGAAAGTTAATAAATGAATAATTTCATTGAACTGGAGATGCAAAATGTCATGTTTTTGCTTTATTATTATTATTATTATTATTATTTATTTACTTCTAATGCATGCTTTTGTTTGGGAAAGAGTGAAAGAATATAATATCACTAGAGATATGCACCTGTATTCTTTTTCCTTGTTTGTACTAATATGTCAGAATGCAATTGAACTTCTGCTTTGTCCAAAGTTCAAAAGCCTTCTGGAGCTACCAGGGAATATTAAAAATATGAAGAACTTGGCAGGCACATGCTGTAAGCACCACAAAGCAATAAGAGCAAGATGTTTAAAGATCTGAGTGAAACTGTATTGCAACTTCCCATTGTGGCAGTGGTCTAATAGTCCTGGAAAAATTAATGCTTAACATATCAACCTGGGAGAGAAAGCAAAAAGGTCATGAGTCATAGTATTGCATATGAAAGCTAGACACTGAGCAAAATCTTTGTAACAGGAGTCTTGCTGGGTCAGACCAAAGACCTATGTAGTAGAGCACTCTGTTCTCAACCAGAGGCCTGTAGGAAACTGAAAAGCAGCCACATGGACCGATCTAATGTTTTAACTCCGTTAGAATCTCAGCAGTAGCCAATACCAGCTTAATATGTGTTTGCATTTTCTTCTAACAGACTTGAATGGCCATCCGTATTGATGATGATGATGCAGTGTGACCGTTTTTCTTGCTCTGCTTTCTAGTGATACAGGAATCTGGAATGCCCTGGGCGGAAACTAAACGCCTGGAAGTAGAGTCTTGCTTGAGCCCATAATAAGAGGTTACTTCACTGCAATCAGAGTCAGTTTTATTGCAGTTGTATTTTAGCAACCAGCCATTGTACAATTTCAGTTAACTAGGTTCTCTGGTCATTCAGGTTCATATTGGACACTAATTTAGAAAATAAATGATACAGAATTATGAGGAGGAGTAAAAAACCCAAACCAAATACATTGGGTTGGTTTAATTTATGCTTGATACAGTTAAATATAGTGCAGAAGGAAAAATCTAAGCTGGAAATTTCACAGGTACATCCGTTAGGACACTTTTCTAAAGCTGCTGCAGTAATTTTTGCTGATCTAAATGTGATATGCATGCAAATGCAGGACAGTGGATGCTCGGGTTGCGAACGTGATCCGTGCGGGAGGCACGTTCGCAACCTGCAGTGCCGCATCTGAGCACATGCGGGTCACAATTTGGCGCTTCTGCGCATGTGCAAAACACCGAAACCCGGAACTAACCCATTCTGGTACTTCCGGGTTTTGGCGTGTCCGTAACCTGAAAACGCGTAACCCGAAGTGTCTGTAACCTGAGGTATGACTGTACTTTCCTGAGCCTGGTTCCCCCTCCCCCCGAATTTTCACAATAGTGCTTACATACATTTAGCTTGCAGTTCCATATACATATTGTACTTCAATAAAAAAAGTAACATCTTCCACCATTTGCCAGTTACAGACACCCCCTAACACTTGGAATGATGTTTCTTATAGGTCTAGCATACGAGGTGGTGGTTGGGCTTCTAAGACAGTGGTCCAGTTTCCAAATGACTTTAAACCACAGCTATGCTTAAGTATGGCTTAAAGGTGAATGTGTTGCATGCTGGTACATAGGGTTAAAATGGTGGGCATTTTGCTCTTCCCTTGCTGCTGTGCTATCAGGAGCTAAGCCATGGTTTGGCTTAATGTTGTGCCCTGTAGCTGGACAGATGGTTGCCTCTCCTCAAACAAACCATCGGCTGTAAGCAAGTTTTGTTACTGGCAAATCATGAACTTTTTGGATGTAAACCTACCAATGGCTGTGCTTTTTGGATGTAAACCTACCAATGTAGAGTGCGGTGGGCATGGGGGAGGAATGAAGTGGCCACAGTTTTCTCCCTGTGCATCAGCACACTGCATATTCAGCTTTAAAACAAAGCTAACAGGTTTAAAGTGGCATGTGAGCAAAGCCTTCCTCAGTCAAATGAATCAAGAAATAGTGTCAACCCTGGAAGGAAGGATAGTCCAGCAACAGAAAAGAAGTCAGTAACAGTCCCCAGAATACTACAAAACCAACCGCAGTAGCCTCTACTTCAGCACGCAATTTAAGAAATGGAAGAACCTTCCCAAATTACCACTTGGCAAGCTGATGGAATGCATCCAGTGATTTAAAGGCAGAGCACAATTCAGCCTTGGCTTTTCCCTAGGTATGTGAATTGTCCATCAAGCCACTTCTTTCTGTTACGTAGAACAGGGTAGCTAATCTGTTGCTGAACTCTACAACTCCTGCCATCCCTGACCTGTGGCTATGTTGGCTGGGAAATCTCTGGATTAGCCGCCCCTGATGTAGAAAGATCAGTTGTGAGCAAATGCCATTTGCATTGGCAATCGGCCAGGTTTTGAAGACACACCTATTTTACACAGGCATTCCTCTGCTCTCTTGACTGGAGTCTCTCACTTTTAATTTATGATGTAATTGCTGTGTTTTAATGGGATTGTTTTATTGCACATTTTAATAACTGTCATTTTATACTTTTATGTTTTAATAGGTCTGTTTTATTGTGTGTTTTAATTACGGTGCATGTGTGTTTTAACAAAGCTGTGCATCAACTGGTTTTTATGTTTTGTATGAACTGCCTAGAAGCCACTGGGCATTGAACAATAAATAAATAAGGCATGCATGCTTCTGTGGTCAGTTAATCAACTGCTGGGCTTCAGAAGGAGCAGCTCTGAAGGGCACTGTGTCTATGACCTATATATAGCTATAATACTCAGTTTATAAAAGTGGATTTGAAAGGTTAGGCAAGGTAGACCATACTGTAGCAACCAAATGAGTCACCTATAGTTTTCTCAAAAGAGCAGAAGAGTAGGAAGGATCCCAGTTCCCAAATACCAGAAGCATGGTGGTAGCAGCATGCTATATATGTGTGAACTTTATGCTGCTGGCAGCACATAGGAACAAGAGCCCCAGGGTGAATGAAGAACTTTATGAGCACAAGCCAGGGCCTTCTCTTCTGCCAATTCCTATAGGCTTAAAAGAGATGTAAGAAGAGGAGATTGAAGTCTGGTGGCGGAGGAGGTGTCCTGTGGACGGTGAATGAGCCAGGGATGGAGGGCAAACCAGGAACAACAGGAGGCATTGCAGGTGGGTAGGAGAGGCCAAGGGGGTTTGGTACTTTCCTCCCTCCCCCAATCCCTTGCAGCCCACTGCTTGCAAGACCCTTTGTCCTCCAATTTAGAAACTAGATTATTTGTAAGGTTGAGAACATCTGTAGAAGCTGAAGGCAGTTTGACCTGATAAGAGGAACATTTGAAGCTAAGTACTGTCAAATATTAAACAGCTTTAGTAATGAATATGTTTTTGCCTCTTACACTGGAATGCGGCCTCTGGGATGAAAAAAAGTCCCCTACCCCTCCCTGCTTTAGAATCTCTGTTTGTGTTTTGCAGCCAGAGCTGCCTACAGAAGGTCAGAACGAAAACAAGTGTCACCAAGGCTGCATGCAGCATATAACTCGTTGCTCATCTGGCAGTGGAAGTTTCGTTACATAGCTCTGTCGGGTAAACTGGAGCCACTAAATAAACATTCTGTAGAGCAGTATATGTCTTGAATTTATGCATGCTTCTTGTATTCAGATCCCAGTGCTTTTCTGTTAAGAGTTTCCCATAATTTTTATTGGTGAGGAAATTCAATACATAGTTTGCTGTGTTAGGCAGGCATGTTCCCACTTGTTTGGCTTCCGTCCGTTTTTTAAAAAGACAGCTGTGAAACAACAGCTGCTTGTGCATATGATGACCGTGTTGAATCCTGGTAATTGGAGGGGCATCGCTCAAGGGCAGTGTCTTTGCTTTACGTTTTTCCTCCTTCTGTTACAAGTTTTATCTTTCTAGGTGGGCTATCTATGCCTTGACTATACTGTTTGTTTTTTATCACCTGAGCCAGAGGGGCCCCTGTCTCTATGAACATGGTGGGCTCTGAGGCATAGGGAGCAGCGGGAGTGGCACTCTAGGAGGCTGAGGCAGGTAAGGGCCCATGACCCAGCTACCTATCTGGCCAGGTGGGGCTCACTAGCTCTGAGGAAGGTGTGTGATTCCTCAGTTGGAGTAGGCTTGGAGCAAGTGAGGGTCACATGCCTCATCAAGTCCAAATGCTACAGTCAGCATGCAAAGTATAAAAGGGAAGCAGAGCTGAGGTGCTGGGTCTGCTCAACTTCCCACATTGGTTGGACGATGGTTTGGATGATCCAGAGAACTCTTCGGGACTTTGTGTGTGACTGATCTCCAGGTGCCTTGACCTCTGGATTGGCTGCAGAGGTGGGAACCTGGCCTGGCTGGACTTTGGACCTGTTAGCCTGCCAGGGGACCTGTTAGCATCTGCCGTGGGATCATGCACTCCAGCAGGGTTTTTGCCATCAGGTACCCCTTGGCACTGTGGATTAAACCACAGAGCCTAGGACTTGCCGATCAGAAGGTCGGTGGTTCGAATCCCTGTGACGGGGTGAGCTCCCGTTGCTCGGTCCCTGCTCCTGCCAACCTAGCAGTTCAAAACACATCAAAAGTGCAAGTAGATAAATAGGTACCACTCCGGCAGGAAGGTAAACAGCGTTTCCTTGTGCTGTTCTGGTTCACCAGAAACGGCTTAGTCATGCTGGCCACATGACCCGGAAGCTGTACACTGGCTCCCTCGGCCAATAAAGCAAGATGAGCACCGCAAACCCAGAGTCGGTCATGACTGGACCTAATGGTCAGGGGTCCCTTTACCTTTACCCCTTGGTTCAGGACAATTGGGTAGGGAAGTATGGTCCTACTTCACACCACAAGTGTTCTACACATGGGTAACTTGTGAATAGGCCTCTTGTTGTGAGACTAGAGCTGTTAAAAAGTATGCCTCAGTTTTCATCAGTCATATGTTGCATGATATGATATTGGGCCACAATGGATATTTTCTTCCTCTGCTACCAGTTGCTGGGAATCACAAGTGGGAGGGGTGCTGTTGCAGCCGGGTTCTGTTTCTGGGCTTCCCATGGTTTGACACTGTTAAAACAGGATGCTGGACCAGGTGGGCTACTGACCAACTCTGGTGGAGCTCATCTTACGTTATTTTGGGCTATCCATATAGTCCAGTCAGTTTTACAATGATCTTAGCATTACGTGCTGAGGGTGGTGTGTGTGTGTGTGTGTGTGTGTGTGTGTGTGTGTGTGTGTGAGTGAATATTTTCTCTCACAAAGTTTTCATGCATTTTTTTTATACCCCCCAAATCCAGGATGAAACAGACCTATGAACTGAGCACACGCAAAGCTGAAATGGAGTAGAAATAGGCTGATTTGACCATTTCCGTGTGGTGTACAATTTGCCACTCGAGGCCCAAATCAAAATAATATGCTGCAGTGAAAACAGAGTGTGGACCTTTAATTCCAGCCAGTGAAAAATGTATGACTTGACCTAATTCATTTACATACTAATTGTGCCAGACATTTCTTTTTCTTTTTTTTTAAAGCTGGTTTCCTAGGAAACCGGTGCCTTTATGCCAGTGCAGTAATTGTATGGAGGCTGCTGTGTGCCTGACGCATTGTTCATTTGTGGACAAAAGGCAGTGAAAGGGGGGGAGGAAGGGGTGGACTCGTAACAAAATGGGCTGACATTTTTATTTTGCTAGCCCATTAGATGTCCTGTTTTCCCATGTGCTGCTAATAAAGATGTGTTTGTAAAGTAAACGGAACTAAAAGTAGAAGCCGTTTTGTTAAATAGACCTGATCGGGGCTACATTTTGGGGCACTACTTGACAAACACTGAATGAATCTTAAGTCAAACTGGACTGCTCCTGCCTGAAAGGAAAGCACAAAAAAAGTTAAAGTAGTGCTAAGATTTTTAATAGCTTGAAATCTCGAACTGAAACAGGTTCGCGTTTCTTTCAGCTGTCATGCCTTTCTTTTCTTTTTTGGCGGGTGTATGTATATGTTTTAATTCTTGGCCATGACTGTCTTATAAATTGTGGCATTTATGAGAATCAGTTTTATGCTGTGAGACCAAAAGGTGAGAGAATATGGCAAGTAGAGTTTGGAACTGGCCTCGGAAGCAAACAGCTTTTTAGTCTCTCTTGCTTACGTGTCATAGTTACCGTTTCAGGCTTTCAGGTGTCTAGAAAATGCATTTAAACTATGCAGCCCTCATGGATTTCCACATACATGCAATATAGCCATGTACTATAGATTAATAGGAGGGAAGCAAATGTTACACCTGAAGACATTCATTTCTACCTTTCTCTGTTCCCCATCCCTACAGAAGTTAAGAGACTCCCTGGAGCAGATTTTTTTTGGGGTAGATTCATGTGGAAGTCCTGTTTGCACAACTAGAAATCCTTTCCTTTCTTGCATAGAAAGCACTAGGTTGTAGCCCAAATGTGTGTGTGTGTGTGTGTGTGTGTGTGTTTGTTTTTCCCCAGTCTGATACTTTAAAATGCTCTTGAAGTGTAATGTGGGAAAAGATACACAATGGTCTTTTTTTCTTAAAGGATTTTTCTCCTTTGTACACTTAAACTATTTCCCCACCTCCAAAACTGTATGCAGTTTAGTGAAAATGCTCTGTGCTTTTTTCTGATGGTACTCACTGATAGAGTATGATCATCTCTCTCTCCCCCCCCCCACTTGCTGTCCATGTCAGCCATTTTGTGTTGGTACCCGTGGCATTTATTTTTTTAAAGATGTGAGTACTGGCACTTTACTTGTTTTTTTTAACCAAAAAAGTGTGCATTATACAAGGGCTGACCCAATACATTTTGGCACCTGAGAGAAACCACAAAATGGTGCCTCTCCCTCACCTCTAGCCAGGGAAAAATTAGATTAGCATGGATTAGCCTTAACGTTGGTCTTGTTTGTACATCATCATAAACTAAAGTGACTGGTTTACTTTCAGTGCATTAGCCTTCCCTGTCCTGATCCTTCCTATTGTGTTCAGGAGGAACAAGCAATGATCCCCTACTAAATGTTATGTATACACCAAGGAATTACAAACCATGATATGAAGCCATGGTTTGTTCTTGGCTTCCTGACCATGGTTTGCTTGGAATGAAACTAATAATGGCCCAGGTTTGGCGATACCACTAAGTCAGGGGCTGTGTCTCCGTTTCACTGGGAGGTGGGTGATCAAATGGGCATGTTCACAGTAAATCCCTTCGCTATGGTTTACTGTGAAATGTGAACACCCTTTTTCTTTTCTTTCTAACTCCTCTTTCCAAAGCTTTGTGTCCAGAAACAACTAGTCACTGTCCCATTTCCTGGTAATTTTCATGAACATCACATTTTCAGTAGTTTGTGCGTCTCTTCTAAATTTTAAGGAACTCCCCTGCCCCCAGCAGGATGTTTCTTTGGTGAGATGTTCTCAAGTGAACGGTAATGTTTTTGGAAATATTTTCACAGGCAGTGTTTTTGGAAATGTTGAGTTTGTGTGTCTACTAACAATGCATTCCATAAGAATGATGGAACTGTTTGAAAGGGCAGGAAACATTACCAAGTTTTGTTTCGTTATAAAATTTATTTATTGATACTTGCTCAAAGATACACAAAAATACATACCCATTACGAAGTATCTTTTTATAATACACTGAGATAAAACAGCTACTTAGTCTGTAAGAGAACAAAGTCAGGAGGAAGAAAAGACAAGGAAAGGAGAAACCTAAAGAAAGGGAAAGCGAGAAAAAAGGAAAAGAAAGGAAAATTAGAGAAGGAGGAGGAGGAGGAGGACTTCCGGTTCTCTGTCCTGCAGCTACATATGATATTCATTCCTTAAAACTGAAACGTTGCCAAGTTTTTTTGCCTCACCCCTTTGCTTTCCTCCTGAACATGGAACCTTAGTCCATATGGATGAAACCAATTTTGACTTGGCTCTGTGCAGCTTAAAAAGCACCAGGAAACTTCAGGCGATGTAAAATGTTGGATGGGCTGGTCAGAGCATGTTGCTCTCCTGCTGTTCGATCTACACTGGTTGCTTTTTTGTCTCTAAATTTCAACTTAGGGTGCTGGTAGTTGCCATCTTAATGCCCTTGAGAGGCTTGGGAGCAATGTACCTAGTTGCCTTAAGGCCTATATTTTCCTTTGTTCTCTTCAACATGTTTAGCCACTGTTGTGTGTTCCTTCACACTCTGTGATATGTCAAGTGGGTCAAGGAGCAAGAGCTCTTTAGGGGCACATACCTTCATGCTTCCTAGGTAGGCCTGCAAGACCCCGATGCTGAACGTTTTTTAGATGTTTGGTGAAAAACACAGCTTCTCAGAAAAGTCATTGTCTAACAATGAATACTTGCTGTTGCTGTGCAGCTGTGGCCCTTCTACTGATCTGTTTGCTGGTTTTGTGACTTTATTTTTGATGGTTTTATCAACTGAAGAAATCTGTGTTGTGTTTTATTCGTTTATTGTTGTAGCTGCTTTCCTTCTCTGGAATGATAAAGCAGGATAGAGCTTAGAAATACGTTTAATCTCCCAAAAAGGCAAAAAAATTGAGATAAGTACAAGAAAATGAACAGTGGCAGTTAGAAAGTGTGCTACAACTGGATTTGTGTGTATGAAAAAATCTCCTCATGAGAGATAAGAGGGAAGAAAAAGCCCTTTGTTGTTCACGTTACAGACAGTACTTGCAAACTTTTGGAACGCGCAGTGTTGAGAACAATGAGTACTTTTGGGAGGGCAAAGAAAAGCAAAATGTTCAGGTCCATCTGTAGCCAGTTAATATCATGTCACTCCCTTTTGTACAGTGGGTGTTTAGTTTGTGAATGAGTGAGTTGTATCTGAAATGCCGGGCAAGGTCCTTGCTCATCTTCCTCGCTGTGTCCTCAGCACCCACCTACTCAGAAGGAAGGAAAGAAGCTTCTCATATTTTTCCCTTGAAAGAAAAACATTGCAATATATAGTCAGCACCCACAGTGTTCTGCGTGAATTTAAACAGTGCATGTGGCTAGGAACTGTAACATGGCAATTTACTCTAGATTAACTTTAATCAGCGTGAGGAGTGTGTCGAATTCAGAACTCTGTGGCATACCAACAGTAACTGTTATTACCGTACACAGCGCTTGGCATTTTTTGTTCTGCAGAACTTGAACCATTGTTTTCAGAAGGGAAGGGGGGCAGAAAATAAACAGAGGTCGTGGACCATCCCAAGTTTTACTTGGCACCAGAGTCATGAAAAGAACACAATCTGCCTTGGATCCTCATGTTAACTCTTCTTTCTTATATTTTAACACTATAATGCATGTGGTCAGAACGCTACTCCTAAAACTGTGGCATCTATAAATTAGATAAACCACTAACTAGCCCACATATCAGTCACATACAGGTATCCATGTAGAAATTTGAAAATTTTCGTATGTACTTTTTTCAATAATAAAATATATCGTTCCCCACATTTATCAAGGCTAATTTTTGCCTATATGGAACAGTTGTTGCCAGCTGTTGTCTAGTATTTCCGCGTAGTGTTCAGTGTATTAACCTGAACAGTGGTTTTCAAACTCTCTGCTAGGGAACCCAGAAAAGTTTACCAAGTTTTATTCAATGAGAAGATTAGTGTAACTCTGCTGAAAAGACGTGCTGATTGCTACTACTTTATTTCATTTTTTACTTTGCAAAACTTATTCGATTGTAGTAAGACCTCTAAGGGATGTACAATAAATGTGAAAATTATCAACAGTATTCCCTTTCCTGCATCATGTACCTACCAATATCTTAAGATCAACATCTGAGGCTTTCTGCAGAGTGAGGCTCAGCCCAAGGGAAAGGGTAATTTCAGTTGTGGGCTCCCACTTGCTCAACACTACAGTGGTACCTCGGGTTACATATGCTTCAGGTTACATACGCTTCAGGTTACAGACTCCGCTAACCCAGAAATAGTGCTTCAGGTTAAGAACTTTGCTTCAGGATGAGAACAGAATTGTGCTTCGGCGGTGCTGCGACAGCAGGAGGCCCCATTAGCTAAAGTTGTCTTCAGGTTAAGAACAGTTTCAGGTTAAGTACGGACCTCCGGAATGAATTAAGTACTTAACCCAAGGTACCACTGTACTGTCTTTTGGCATCAACTCCCTTACTTCATGGTGGTATGTGAGGACTAATGATTAGTTGATGGTTTTTGATTGGAATTTTGATAATTGGCTATTGCTTCCTCCATGGTCAGAGGCCTGATAACCATCATATCCAGTGCTACTTTGCCTCTGGCCTTGCATCTCTTTTCCCTTTTGGGCTTAACTGGTCCCCTACCCTTGCCATAGTGTGTTTGCTTCAAGATCCCCATCTCTTGCCCGAAAGAATTGCCATATGCATTCCTCTTTTATGAAATCACTGTTTGTTAAACCAAATTAGACATATTATAAGATAATGCCTATGGATCTCTTTTTGCACTGCTAGTTTCTTGTACGAGGGCTGTTAGGGGAGTGCAGGAATGCAATTTTAAAATGGGCTGGTTGGCAGCAGTCTATAATCTCATGGGAGTCTTGCGGGTGTATGTGGAAAAAGCTCTCGCAGCTTAGTCCTAACTTCCTTATTCAGAACTAAGTTTAATCAGGCTCTCTGCTTAAGTAAGTCTGCAGTCCTGTGCACACTTGAAAGCGTAGCTGTTGCCCAGACTCCCCCCAACGATTGGACTTTTCTTGTGGTGGAGGTGCAAAATTAAAAGATAGCCTACGCTTATGGGCATTTGCAGCCTAATTTCCAATTATTCCCGAAAAGCGTTTAAAACTTTTTGCACTCGTGAACAGGCACCATCTCTCTCCTTGGTCCGTGGCATTGTGCTTGGAGGGACAAGGTTCATGAGAAAAATGTCTATAAGTGGCAGGTAGTAGGAATGTGATTTACGGGCCGTGAAAAATCCATTCAGCAGTGGCTGAATATGCAGTTGCCTGTGTTGGCATAACAGGCCCATTGTATTGCTGGGTTCAAGGACAAAGTGCATCGATTGTTGGAGGAGATGGTGCTGGCTTGTCATTGTACTAGGCTTGCCCCCCTCCTAAAGACTGTGGACAAAGGTGGAGTTGCTATTTTAGATGGCCACATTAAGAGCAGTGTGTGGTGGCACTCCTTTAAATCACTGTGAATATATATATATATATATATATATATATATATATATATATATATATATGTCAGGGGCTCAGGAGCAGAGGCACAGGGAAGAGAGGAGATGGAGAACGAAGGGGAAGAATCCGAGGGGAGCGTAGGAGAAGAGGACAGTGGACTGAGGGATTCCATGAGCCTCTCCAGCGAATCGGAAGATTCACAGAAGGGGGCGCCAGCGGCCAGGGGTAGGGGGTTCCCAAGGGGAATGCCCCAGGAGCAAGGGGGCAGCAGGGACTCCCAGAGCAGTAGCTGGAAATCAGGACCAGTTTCCCCACCAGAGCAGAGTGGGGGGGAAGAGTCCCAAGGATCGGGGCCAGTGCATTCCCCACCAGGGAGAGAAGATAAGGCAGGGCTGACCACACCTCCATCAGAAAGTCGGACAACGGAGGAGAGGTCAGATCCGGCCAGTGTCCCGGAAGAGGGAAGCAGTGACCAAAGTACTGTAACGGTTAGGAGAAAGGTCACTGGGCTGGCGCGAGAGGCAAGTTCAAATGTACAGGAGCGCGGGACAGCAGAGAATGAGGATTGGGAACCGGGTCCTAAAGCCCGTCGGAGGGAGGGGGAGGAGCTAAGCGACTCAGCGTCGGAAGAGTCCAGAAAGGGCAATGCCCCAGCGGGCAGGAGGACCCAGAGGAGGAGAGAGCAGCGTAAAAGGTGGAGCAGGGCTAGGATCTTAAACTGGTGTCATAGGGGAGGAGACTCAGACGGGACTTCGCCGATCTAGGGTTTAAGACGTAGGGCTGCACGCTGTGGCTTTGAAATGGAAACTGAACTTCAGTAAAGACTTTTGTACATTACTACAGCCTAGCGTTGGTCCTCTGTGAGCTGGGACCTAGAGGCAGCTCTGACAATATATATATATATATATATATATATATGAAATAGGCTTAAACACCTAGAGAATTAGGATTTAAAATAAAAAATAAAAATGGGCAAACAGCCCCAGAACATTTGATCTTGCCCTAGATGGGAATGAATTAAGTAGATTAGCAAAGTAGCAACTGTCTCTCCCCCTCCCCTTTCCTTTACAGATCTTCCATTCTGTAAAGAGAAAAGGGCTTTCAGCCTCAAGGGTAAGGAAGAAGACTATTCATTTGTAGGCGTGGGAGAAGGACGGAGGACATGACAAAATAATTTATGAGGACAGATTGTTAACTCATAGGCTCTCCGGAGTCTAATGGCTGCCCTTGCTCCTCATGAAAGATTTGTTACACTTGCCATCCCGAGACTGCCTTTGTCCATTCTCCTCTTGGCTGAAATGTGCATTTGCACAGGATGCTGTGTCTTTAACTTGCACACAGAAATGCAAACATTACTGGTGCCTTCCGTATAGAAGATGAATAGGCGGGCTACCTACCCAACCCTTGTTCTACGTGGCGGAGCAGTTCGGTGAAGTCATGTTAATGGGAATTTGGAGCTCTCCGCTTCCTATAAATTTCATTCTGGTCTCCGGGGATCTCTCTCCAAAGTACTAGGAAGCAATTCTGTGACCATTACTTCTAAGTAAGGAAGCTCTAACTCTCTTGAGATGAAGGCATCCTGGAAAAGAGGTGAAGAAGGCCCCACTCGAGTCATAGATCTCTGGCCTAATACATGTTAGAATGTCAAATTATTAGTGCAGATTAATTCAAAAGGATGAAGGTGGGCTCCCTCGAAGAACAGATGGTGCTCACTCTGGGTAGTTTCTGGCTTCGACATTTTAAACATTTATTCTAGCGTTATGTATTCTCGGTGCAGGCACTGGATTCACCTGGAAATGTAACCAGAAACATCTCTAACGTAGGGGAACAAATTGACATAGTTGCCCTTTGCCTTTTGAGTATTGTGCATTGGTTTGCAAATGCAAAACATCAGCATAGGTAGGAAAAATACCTGTCATTTCCCATGAAAACAGAATCCCAGCATAACAGATGGATCCAGTGGTTCAATTGTGGAGATTTGGGGGCATGCTAGCTGAAACAGATCTTTCATCCGTGGCGCAGCTATACCAGAGGATTTGTCTTGCTGTGTTCTTGAACATAGTTTGCAGTGTTTTCTAAAAAGAAAAAGAAAACCCCCTGAAATACTGGTGAATGAAATAAAAATTAAGCTTCCTATTATAAGGAGCTAATCATTATGTGACTTGAAAGGAACCCTTTGTTGTAAAGGACTCCAGCCTCAGAAAAATATGTTTTGGATCCTTTTCAGACATCCATGGTGGAGTCCGAAGAAGACTCCAGTATCAAACTTTATTTCGGTCACAGACCAGCATATGAAGAAGACTTCAGTGAGGGTGGAGGAAGTCCTGAAGAGAGTGGAGGCACAGTGGGGCTTTGTTAAGGCTGCTCAGCCTCCCCGCCTAGCAGCTGATGTGCGGGGTAGTGCAGCCTCCACTTTTCCCCACATCCTCCATCCTGCCTACAAAGCTTCAACTCTAGTTGAAGAGTTATGTGTAGAGACAGCTGGTGAGGAAGAAAAAACGGGCGTTTAGAGGCCTTTTAGAGGGTGCGCCCCACTTACGTGATTTTCGCTTATGCTTTTGGGGACCCAGAACATACCCCTGTGTCAAGGGGGGGGGCGCGCGGGATGCTTGTACACAACAAGCTTGCAACTTGTTGACAGCAGCCTGGACTAAACCAGAAACCTGTAAAGTAGCTCTGTAAATTTATTGTAAAAATGTATTGTTTTTAAATCATTGAAAAGGATATGATGATGTTGAATTGCATTGGATAATAGATTTAATCAAAGAAGTGCATTTTGCTTCCCATGTTGCAATCTAAAATGGTTCACAGTGAATGTATTGTTCAAATTCCTGGAAAAAGTGATATCTGTGGAAACAGAGCACTTCTTGATTCACGTTAATTTCTTGTCTGTTTTTTTGTAACTGTGGAAGTTCATTGCAGATAGTGTCTGAGTTGCTTAAAGAAGCCTCATTTGTTAAAGGACACTGAATAGGCTGGATGCCGTGTTGCAGGGCCCAGATGTAGGCTCAAGTCAAATAATACTTGGCAATATTATGGTCTGTATTGTGACTTAAAGCTACTTGCCTGCTTTCAAGTTGTCTGCTCAGAACTCTCATCAGCTTTGAACAATGCAGGCTATTAGCCCTAACTATGTATCGTAATCTACCCATCATGCCAAACCATAATTGGTGCAAATCATGGTGTTGCAAATCCACCGAACCATGGTTATTGATTCTGGTTTGGCCATTTGTGATTCATGGCTTTTCCATTCTGACAGCCCATTAAACCATAGACCTACTTAATCATGCTAATGAAAGTTGAGCCATATATCAGCTGGCCACAACAGAGGCTGCCCTCATCACCTTACCTCATTATCCTGCATGCAGTTAGTAGCAGGTTTTTTTTGTTTTGATAAAGGCTAGAAATATCAGAAGCATTGCCTTGTGGCAGGCGTGAGCTGCTGGAGGGAGCGCATCCAGAGATAAGATAAGGTTATCGGTTAAATGCAGCTTTTTTTCTTCTCAGTTGAATGTGGTTTGAATGGTCAAGGTCACTCATGGTTAACAAAGCGATGCATTAAATGAATGGGATGTGTTCACAGAAGAGCAGTGATAGTCTGCAAAGCATATAATAACGTATATCTATGAGGGTGTTCCCATCACTTTCTCTAGCTTCTTGTGTTTTACTATCAGCTCTTTTGCTTGAGTTAAAAAGGTAAAGGTACCCCTGCCCGTACGGGCCAGTCTTGCCAGACTCTGGGGTTGTGCGCCCATCTCACTTAAGAGGCCAGGGGCCAGCGCTGTCCGGAGACACTTCCGGGTCACGTGGCCAGCGTGACATCGCTGCTCTGGCCAGAGCCAGAGCCAGAGCCGCACACGGAAACGCCGTTTACCTTCCCGCTGGTAAGCGGTCCCTATTTATCTACTTGCACCCGGAGGTGCTTTCGAACTGCTAGGTTGGCAGGCGCTGGGACCGAGCAGCGGGAGCGCACCCCGCCGCAGGGATTCGAACCGCCGACCTTTCGATCGGCAAGCCCTAGGCGCTGAGGCTTTAACCCACAGCGCCACCTGCGTCCCTACCTTGCTTGAGTTATATTACTATTATTTGTTAATTGAGAAATGCTTGCTTTGTGTAGTTATGTATCCATGTTGAAGGGAGAGGGTTCGTTCAAGAGCCATTGCAACAATCTATATCACTATCAACCCAGCAAAGCACTGGAGGGATGACTTTGCAAATCATGGGTTTGTAAATCCATTGAAACCATGGTTATTGATTCTGTTTTGGCCACTTGTGATACACTGCTTTTCCATTGCGATATCATATTAAACCATCCCACCTACCCCTTTGCAAACCACCCTTCCCCAACACCTGATCAATCCCCCTCCCTTTACACTCCCCCCCTCACCATAACTTGCCAAACTGCTGTGTGAAGCACCTCGCCCCTCTGTTAAACAGCTTGCCAGAGCCACCTGCCACCTGTGCTGCTGCTTCACTTGCCTGCCTGCTGCCCTTCACGCTGCAGCTGGCGTGCCGCACCAATAAGCAGTCACACCAACCACAGCATGATGACAGCCTTAGGTTCTTATGTATATAGGAAGATAGTGTGTATCTCCACAGATACACACCCACCCACCTCCAAATAAATACACTTTGCACCAGTGGTGGGCAGAGCCCCTGGCAAGAACTGTTCAGATTGCACCCCCTAGCCACAGACAAATTAGCTCTTCTTTCCGCTTCTCCAACCCCTCCTTCAATTCACCCTCTAGTAAAACCTTTTATTATGAGGCAATAATCAATATTTTTATTTATAGACGTATTTATGGACATATTTTAGCTGATTTTGCGCCCCCCTTGCCTGCGCCCCTGGCAGGGGCCCACCTCGCCACCACCTAGCTATGGCCCTGGTGGTGGGGAAGAGCTAAATACTTACTGTGTTTCAAGCTGATTGATTTGTGACACCAAACCTCTTTTGTAATGTCCTCTCCAGTCAGGCCTCTTTCCTGTTCTTCCCACCCAATTCTAATTGTGTGTGACTTAGTGAGAAGAGACACAATTCCACTGAGTCATCTGAGGAGATGGGGTGGGACGGGATTTGTGTACAAACTCACAGACTTGTTCCCTGGTGTGATTTTTCTTGTCCTCCTTTGCTCTTTGCAAGGGAGGAGAAAGGCTGGGAATTTGCTTTTTTTTACCAGGTGGAAAATAAAAGCAACTGGTGAGAGGGGTGTGGAACGCCTTATTGAACTCAAAGTATCTGGCTGGCTAGAACCTCATTAGGAAGTGAAAATATGCGGCAACGTTTTGTGGCAGGGTCTGACATGCCTTGTACATCACCTACACAGGGTCAATTCATTTTATTCCTATAATAACACTGGGAAATTTGGTGGGGCAAACAGCAGTGAAACTTAATGGCTTGACTGGAATTTGAACCCAAGTCAAAATCCATCATACCATCTGGGACACCACACCATAAGGTTGCACACTGAATTCTTACGCAATGACTGGGCTAGGGCAGCAGTCTTCAGTCTTCTCAGACCTGGGACTCACCTTTAGTCCAAACAAGCATTTTGGGGACCCACTTCGTATTTTTTTCACCATAGAGTTAGTTACACAGTGGTTTTGCTGTGGTAGATTGAGGTTTTTGCAAACCCGAGTTCTGTTTCTGCATATCTTGCATCTCAAAGCATGCATGCGTTTGAGGAGAAATGGTGTACTTGCAGAAATACTCAATGCTGCAAAATCAGTTAACAAGCCCAGTTTTTATTTTTTTAATGGTTTTATTGCTGTAAACCACTTTGATATTTTTTTTGATACTAGTATTTTTCTAAACAAATTAATGCACCGAGGTCTATCTTTTATCTGCTCATCTCTGTGGTTACAAATTTGCAATGTGTTCGATAAACAATAACTTTATTCTTCTTATTATTATTAATAGCCATTTTCACTGTGTGCAGGTTAGAAAGTTAGATGCTGGAGTTCTTCATTGTAGATTGTATATATATTGGTAGATTTTCCCAAGTCTTCATTTCTAAGGTGGAAAATTCCTAGTGTTTCTCTCCCCCCCCCCCCCATGTGTGTGGTTGTGTTTGGTTGAAAGAGAAGACATTTTATCTGTAAAGCAAAACTCTTGGTTGTGGTAGAGAGAATTAACTTACGTGTTGTTATTGTTGTGATAGCTGGCTTGTGTGGCCTCTCCTGCAAGCAAACTATATAACCCCAGAAAGCCTTCTCGATTCAGCATGAGGGAGAAGATTAAGGCCGGCCAACTTCTAGCTTGCAGCTGTGCAGCAGACGGTACTCAGCAAGGCTGCGTCCTGCTCGCTTTTGTAACTTCTCTTTCATCAAGCCATCTGCACTTACCACAGCGCCCATCTCCTTGTGGCTCAGAGATTTCCTAATGCTTTTTTTCCTGACCAGTGTGTGCCAGCAGAAGGGATTAGCTGCTAGTGCTCATTCATTCATGGGTGGAAAAATACATTGGGGTGTTTTTTTTTAAAAAACTTGATTTTATTTATTTCAGATCTTTGTAAGCCTCTTTTCAAGACTTCCCAACCTAACTCACATTAATAACAAGCATGTCATTGCATTAAAGAACTAACATGAAAACATACAATTCGGATTGCAACAAAACAGCCCGTTTCAATATGCCCAATACAGTAAAGTTCAGTAAATTAATCCAGAATGCGACAGCTAGACTGGTGACCGGGAGTCACTGCCAGGACCATACAACAACAATCCTAAAGGATCTTTATTGCCTCCCAGTGCATTTTGAAACACAATTCAAAGTGTTGGTGCTGACCTTTAAAGCCCTAAATGGCCTTAGCCCAATATACCTGAAGGAACATCTTTCTCCACTCCTATCGTTCAGTCCGGACACTGAGGTCCTCCTGTGAGGGTCTTCTGCTGGTTTCCTCGGTGCAAGAAGTGAAGTTACAGGGAACCAGGCAGAGGGCCTTCTTGGTAGTGACACTGAGAACTGAAGGAACCCACTGTACAGTATTTCTCTCAGAAGGGAATTGCATGGGGTTGGAGCCATTACTGAGAAGGCCCCATCTCTAGTTCTCATCAGCCCAATTGATCTTAAAAGTAGGCGCTTGAGTAAGGCCTCTGAAATGGATCTTAAAACACAGGCACTTTAGTATAAGGCAAATTAAACAGGGCTGCAACATTTAAAGAAATGTTAATCAGTAACTCATATTTTAGTTGGTTGGTTTATTGACATCTATATGTATAGGTAAGAGCAATCTTTCTTGGGCTAGAGTCTATAGGATTGTATGTTGTCCTGTTGTTCTGCTTGAGCACGTGTACCACAGGAAACTCCCCCTCTTTTCATCCTTACAACCCTTGAAATCTCTCCAAAGCATTGGAGGGACTCCTCTGGAGCAGCTTTAGGGGGACACACAGGGAGAGGAAATTTCACAGTGAGCAGAAACACCACTCATGCAGTGTTGAGTGCAACCCATACTTGGGTTTTTAGGTGTACATTTGTGGCAGCTACCACATTAATGATGCAACCTTCCTTTCTCATGTTTATTCCCTGACACTTTGCTTCCCCACTCAATAGCGCGAATCATTTTGAAATTTATGAAGTTCAAAAAAAATGGAATAGTATCTGGGTGGTGACTAAACTGGATTGCTGTTTTTTTTATTATTCTCAAAAAAAGTCAAATTACAATATCACAATAGAGCTTTTTCTTTTTTCGGTATTTATAGATTGCGATTTTTTCTTTAGCACACTTAACTTCTGTGGCCCAGTTTTTAGAATTTACAGCACAAGCAAACACACATTTTATTTAGAAAGGCTTTTCACACAACTTTAAAATACGCTTCAGGTTACATACACTTCAGGTTACAGACTCTGCTAACCCAGAAATATTACCTCGGGTTAAGAACTTTGCTTCAGGATGAGATGAGAACATAAATCATGCAGCAGTGGCAGCAGGAGGCCCCATTAGCTAAAGTGGTGCTTCAGGTTAAGAACAGTTTCAGGTTAAGAACAGACCTCCAGAACAAATTAAGTTCTTAACCTGAGGTACCACTGTAGAGCTGGAGAAGATCTACTCTATGCTTTTCGAAAGGGTCCATCAAGCAATAATTGCTATTAAAGTGGATTTGAATACTTGAGCTGTAGTACTGTGTCTAAAATGACACCTGGGAATAGACTTAACATCTGGAAACTGCACCTCTAGACAAATGCTTTTTGTGATACAAATTCAGTCAAGTGGCAACCTTAATCACGCACCGTACCTTAATTCACTAATATTTAGAATGAGGCTTTCCTACTGGAAGCAGTTCGTGGAAAAAGGATCGGATTTCAGGCTAGCCAAATGCTTTATAGGTACATGCGGTATTAGTTAGGAAGTATTATAAATTAAGCAGATGCCATCATCAGCTTGCTTTTCCATGGTGGCTCTCTGTGATTAACCACCTTGAAAACACATCTAGGATTGTCTCGTGGTAAGGATAGAAAGGACGTATGAGGAACGACAATCTTCCTGCGTCATGCAGACAAACGCATCTTGCAGCATTAGCTTTTGTGGGCTAGAGTCCACATTGTCAGATGCATAAAGTGGGTAGGTATGTATACCCTGTTGAAACAGCAGTAGCAAGTAAGGTCTGGGGAGTGGACATCTTCCATCATCCTCCTTCTCCCAAACCCTTGTAATTCCCCCTTATTTTTTCTTGTTCTTTTCTGATGTATCAATGTTCACTTAGTCGGTGGCCTTGAAGACCTGTTGTGAGTCAGAAGTATATAAATACAGTGGTACCTTGGGTTACATATGCTTTGGGTTACAGACTCCGCTAACCCAGAAATAGTACCTCGGATTAAGAACTTTGCTTCAGGATGAGAACAGAAATCGTGCTCTGGCGGTGCGGCGACAGCGGGAGGCCCCATTAGCTAAAGTGGTGCTTCAGGTTAAGAACAGTTTCAAGTTAAGAACGGACCTCCAGAACGAATTAAATTCTTAACCCGAGGTAACACTGTATTTTAAATTAAATTTACAAACCGCATGCGAGAGAGACATGTATTTACAAAATTAGACCAAAAGGCTAATGATTGCTGTCTGTTGCAATGGATGTGTCACCCTCTCTGGCTTAGTTCAGATGTAACACCAAATATTGGCTTGGGGTTAAGAGAAGTGAGCCATAGTGAACATCTGGCTTGTGTGCTCCCTCTTCCAGGAGACTGGAAACTTTCTGCTTGTGTCTTGGATTTGTGTTAAAATGTGGTTAACTGTAGTTTGAAAACAGGCCAGCTTCTTAACCTATGGTTTTAACTTGTTTCAATAAACATTACTTAATAATAAGCATAGTTTATCTGGATTCATATGTCATGATGCATGTGGTTAATCCAAAATGGAGCTGAAAGCTTCCAGGCTCCTTGTGGCTGCACAAAAAGGGTGTGTGCATGCATACACAAGTCTAAGACATGCTTGTAATTCTGAACCATAGTTTAGTGTTCCACCATCCAAACAAGGCGTCTGTGTAGAGCACAAACAAAAACAAGATCCATTTAACTTTCTGCTCTCAGCTGCTGAGGATGTGTTTGAAAAGGTTTAAATGCTTCCTCATTGGAAATGTTCCACCCATACATTAACAATAAGGTATGATGAACTTTGAAAAATCGTTTTCCATAATCCTAAGTGCAACCTCTATTGCTAAAAACTTAGTGTGAAAAAAAAAACTGGGCATATCCTTATACTCAGCATGGGCCAGGAATTCAAAAATGGACTCTATGCATGCAATTTGTGTACTCCCAGTGTTTACAGACCTCCATATACACCAGTCTCCGTCATCATGCCTTCCAAGCCTTTGCATTCTTGTTGAGCAGTGCCAAATTTTCTCCTGAAAGGCTTATGTTGAATGCGGATTAGTTAACAAATTATGGCTAATCTTTCAGTGCTTGCAGCTAACTGATTTGTACATTGCTGTCCCTGTAGGGGAGCTGATTCTCCGAGGGGTTGGGTCCTATGCTGCATTTGACAAAAGAACTAGATGGGTTGGTCAAATGTGCCACCAGCCCTCACAGAAAGGGTATATTCTCAAGGCCATTATTTTGCTGAAGCTAAGCAGGTTCGGTTTGTACCAGGATGGGTGGCCACCTGGGAATCACTTGTGCACTCCTCAGGTTCCAAGGCAGAAGAAAGGAGAGACATGAGCAGACCAAGTGATTTGTGCATAACATGGCAAACTTTTATTTCATATGCCAATTAGATTGACTTGCAGCACCACCCATTTTCATCAGCTTTGAAAATATGAATGTCATTCAAAAAAACATTCATGGAAGTATTTCTTTTGTCCATCCATGTAATATAAAGCCTTGCTTGACATTTGTTTGGGTTTCTACACAGGATGCCTGGAACACACACACACACACACACACACACACACACACACACACGAGAATGACTATTAATGAGATCAGGTTATTAATTCTGTAACCAAGATGGATTAAAAACAAGAATTAGAATTATATATATTTGTAAAACACACAAGAACTACAGATATTCGATCTTCATTATTTCTTTATATTTCTTTTTTTGATGATTTGTATTTCCTTCTTACATATAAACAAAAAGATTCAAAAGAAAAAGAAAGCCATGCTAGAAAACAGAAGAAAATAAATAAGGGGTGATGCTAGCATGTGAGGTAAATGTATCTTTTGCCCATTTCATGATGTTTCCATATTTTATTTTATTTTTAAATAGCAATGTAGAATCCCATGTCTTGTGTGAGGCAAGGACTTACCGTATTTTTTGCACCATAGCACTCACTTTTTTCCTCCTAAAAAGTAAGGGGAAATGTCTGTGCGTGTTATGGAGGGAATGCCTACGGGTGGCATGCCTACGGATTTTCCTCCTCTAAAACTACGTGCGTGTTATGGTCGGGTGCGTGTTATAGAGCGAAAAATACGGTATTTCTTCCCTACTTTTGGGGGCTGGCGGCAGATCTACGATGCATCCTGCTATAGTTTTCATTGCCATTTGTTATGGGACTAAGGACTGTCCAATTCACCTTATCCCTTCTCAGTCTCTGAGGTCTTCGGGGCGAGGGGGGCCACTGTTCTCCATGGCTCAGATGCAAAGCTTGTGCGTTCAGTATTATGGTCCCTTGCAGTTCGGGTCAGATAGGCTCCCTTCTCCTGTTCAACTTCTGCGATCTTTTGATCACAATCTTTTATTGTATTGAGTTACTTGTACACTTCTTAGGGATGATTGTGATTAAGCGATATATACATTGTTGAAAAAATCAATAAAATAGGTGGTGGTAGTGGTTGATTTGTAAGCTGCTCAGAGTATATTTTGGAAGGGGTACCATACAATATTTAGAAGAGAACATGTAAAAAATGAGAATGGAATATAGATGATGTCTCCTAGTCTTGTCTTTGAAGTCTTGGATATAATTTAATAGATAATTGGCTTGTGTTATGTTATTACTGTTTATTTACTGCTCAATGTGGTATGAATTATATTGCTTTTTTAATTCTAGAGATTGCAGATGGAAAATAAAATTAAAGGAAGGGCTTCTGTACAGAACCTACATTAAAGCAGAAGCATTTTTATCTTGACCTTTTTAAAGTGATTTATCATTTGTACTTTGAAGAAAAAATTACTGAAATGAAGGTGGAGGAAAAAGAATCCAAAACTTCTAGCTAATGTTGCTTGAAACGTTTGAAAGGTTATGCTGAGGGCATTTGACTTTCTGTGTACTTACTGCCAAATACCTTTTATATTGACTACATTTAAAGCTTTTTCCATATATTATGGACAGCCTTTAAAATTATTTTTAAAATAATGTTGGCAGTTGCTGACCTTTTCAGGAGGTTAGTAGAGAATAAAATGTCAAGTGTACACAAGGTATTGATGAAACATCTTCAGAAATTTAGCTGATAGAGACAAGGCTTTAGATCTGGCTCTCATTTTTAATTGAGTCATAGAAGAAAAGGACAGTTTTCCCCCCTCTTAATTCCAATCTTGTACATTTATCTATACATTCTGTCAGCAATTTCCATCCATATATATTCTGAGCAAAGGTACAGCATGACCCACAAGGGTTTATTAAAACCTTACAAAGCTTAGCTATGATTACAAAGATTTTCACAGTCGAACAATATCTTGGCTCTTTTTAATGCAGATTTTAATTTTGTACTATCCTCAGTGCTTTCAAACAATAGGTGCCAGATATTCCTGAAGTTAAGCCTGCCATTGGTTATCATTTACTCCCTGGGTGAGCACCTTGTTCAGCCTGAGGGGCGCTTTCTCTTCTGGGCAAATGTAAAAGGGCCCACTGGCAAGAGGTGAAATGGGCCAGAGGCAAATTGGGCAAAAATGTTCAATTTCACCTTTGGATATTAGGCTAGTTTCTACACACCTGTCTTTGTTAGGGAATCATTCTGCCAGAAACAAGTAGAAGTTTCTGGAAGGTTCCAGAGTTTTCCTTTATATGGCACTCTGGGCTTAATTAGCATCAGCTGGAAGTGTCAATAAAAAGACCACTCTGCTTCGTTTTTGCAGATGTCTGTCCGAAGGGTACTGTCTGTAAAATCTGCTGAAGGACTCTTCGTGTAATTTACTACACGGGGAAGATAAGAGAGACTTTGAAAGTGTGATGTTAATTGCTGTTCATTTTAACAGTTGAGAAATACCTTTGCTACTGTAATGCTTGTACCCGGTCAGGGAATAAAATCTCTTGACTGAGACTTCACAGAGTTTGTGAGTCATCTTTAAAACAACTTCTGTTTTTGTCCACTGCTTCTGAGAGAGAGAGAACAAAAACTCTGCTAAATTAGTTGAATGCAGTTTATCGAGGTCTCATCACACAAGTATCTGCGCAGCGAAAGTGTGATGGGTGGTGACCTGCTCTAATAGTCTTCACACGCTGCCCTCCATCCTGGGAAGCAAGAGGCATTATCGGAGTTCAGTGACTTATTCCAACCAGTCAAAAACACATGGTGTGAAGCAGGGCAATTGAGGGTTGTGGCCAGCCCTACAGTGAGGTCTGGAGAACTGCATTTGGCTCCATACCTCCACAGCAGAATATCCTGTTTGTGTTTAGTGTTTGCTCACCTGCCCATCAAGTCATCCCAGCTCCTCCAACTTTGGAAGCATCACCAACGTCAGTTATTGCGTCGACGGCTGAGGGAGTATCTTATTTTAATCCCGATGGGTGTGAATACTGTGGTTGGTGAGCAATGTCCCAGTTAGTCATGCAGCACAATCCTCATCCAGTTTCTTCAAAAGTCAGTCTTACTGGTTTAACTAGGACTAAGGGTATTAAGGATTATAGTTATAGATGTGGCTGGAATGACGTGCTAAGCCAAACCTTGGTTTAGTGAGACTGTGCTATACATTTAAAGCAGTACCATTCCACTTTAAACAGTCAAACTCAGCCAAGGTTTGGCTTAGTGTGTCATCTGAACGAGGACTCATGTTTAAGCTCTTTCCTAAGCACCAGTTGTAACCAATAACAAAGCCTGACTACAGTGAGGAGAGAGCTTAACTACAAATCTCAGTTTGAACAACATGCTGATTCAAACCAGGCAGGAGAAAAGCAGCTGTAAGCTCCTCTCTGGAAGCCTTAGCATCTTAGTTTAGCGTCTTCTCCAAACCAGTACAGACTCCCGTGAATAACTCTATTGGAGAGAATCCTTTATTAGAAGAAAATTATTATTATTATTATTATTATTATTATTATTATTATTATTATTATTATTTATACCCCACCCATCTGGCCGGGCTTCCCCAGCCACTCTGGGCAGCTTCCAACAAAATATTAAAATACTGTAATGCATCAAACATTAAAAGCTTCCCTAAACAGGGCAGATCTTCTGGCAAGAAACCTGGCTTTGATTTATGTGTTGGACCTGTGAAGAGAAAGAGGAAGAGTTGCTGAACCTTTGGGACTTCATAGCTCATCTGATCCATGTTGCAGTATCTTGGGTTCACTCCCTTCACTAATAATCATGCTGTGTCAAACTGTTTTGTGTTGTGTGAGAGCAGGTCCAGCTATAGTTTGGAAGCCTTCTCTAGTCTGTTCCTTTGTTCTCTTCCCTCATCCTGCTGTGCCCCAACTGGGAGTAGTAGTTTGCAGAACTACTTGTGTGTTTACTTGTGTGGACTTTGGAGATTTGATGTCACTCCAGTCTCTTACATCATTCTAACCCGTTGCTTTTGATCAGCAGGCTGGAATTGGAAAAATGAGGTAGACAAGCAGTTTTACTTACCTGTTTTATGTTTCCAGAAGCTATAATCATGGTATGGAATCAAAAGTGTGACCCAGTTGGAGTGCCTTTATAGGTTCATGCACTTGCCTCCTTTGGGCTCCTTCCCCTTCTTTACTGAACCAGCGCAGCCTCATAGTGGTTGCCAGTGTTTTCAGACCAGGGGGCACATTTTGGAGAGAGAGCTGGAAGCATTGGTCACAAGATGGCTGCCATGGGGATGTGATATGACACAAGAGAGAGTACAATCATGGTGGAGATTTTCTCATAATTGCATCTCCATTCGAGTAAACTTTTGAATTTCTGAAACCGTGTTTGTGCAGCAGGTGGTACGGAGCTAGATTAACCAGTCTGCATGTCCCAGGTAGAGAAGCATGGGAGTTCTTCTGTGGGGGTTTTTTATTAGAAACCACAATCCTACTTTCAACCCATACTTTGGCAGCTAGTATCGTGGAATTTGAACCAGGCTTGTCATTTCCTAGGCCACAGACGGGACTTAGTGTTTGAACACTGGAATTTGGCCTTCCTCATGCTTGGTGGTGATGAAGTCTCTGTGAATCCATTTTTTATTGTTCTTTGTGGTTTGGGTGTGGAGGGTCATGTCTCATGGGTTTTGTTCTTCTGTGATAAGAGCCCAATGGTGTTTGTCTCCGGAGTCATGCTACTTGCAGCTAAATCTTCTTTTTGCCAGCCTGCTTTTCAAACCACGGGGAATTTGGTCATGAACATGAACAGGTCTAGAAAAAAAGCATAAGTGCAGTGGGTATCAGTTGCTCATTTTAAAGAGCAGCTTCTGTTTTCTAGTGACATCTGTATCTGTATATATTAATTTTCATGCATTTTTGGCCATTGCTGAACTCTGAAACAATACACTCAGTGTTGGCCTTGTGGAAATGTAGTTTGTTAATGGATATAGTAACTAAAATGAAATATATACTAAACATTACCTCAGAGTTTGAAGACACAGCTTAAGTGCAGTGCGGAAACATGAGCCTTTGGCAAGGCTCCTGGAAAAGTTCATAACCCTGCGATTTGGCAAGCTTTCAGGATCCTACCTGGGCCAAATGGTTCGAGGAGAGCTACATGGAAAGCAGAACCGTGTGTGTGTGTGTGTGTGTGTGTGTGTGCGTGTGTGTGTGTGTGTGTGTGTCACAAATTGTCTACAAATATTCTGAGTGTAACTCAGTTTTGCTCTTGAAGTGGCTTGATTTTATAAAACTGATGAGGCTATGTTGTTACTAATTCAATAAATTTCTAGGGATGACACTAGGTTTTGGTAAAATGTTTTGTTTTGGGGTGGGAAGGGAGCCCTGACGTTTTCTGAGCAGAATAAATTGTTGCCACAACAATGAACAAGCTCACACAGTAACTCAACTTTGGAATTGGTTGCAGTCATGACCTTAGGATCATGACCTGCTGGGAGCCAGAGGGCCCTGTTCCTGCTTCTCTCCACCTGGCCTGGGGTGGGGCCTGACAGGCCTTATAAGGACTTGTCCTGCTGCCACCCAGCAAGGACAGGGGTATTTTGGGAAAAGTTTTGTCAGGAATTTTTGCTGTTATTGATATTAATTTTTGTATCTTTATTTTTATGTGGAAATTGTTCAGTTTGGTTATGTAGTTTTGATGTGTTTTATTTATTTTTATGACTGCTTTGCTATGTTTGTAACTATGTAAATCTTTTCATATTGTAAGCTGCCTTAAGCATTGTTTTAACTGTGGAAAGGCAGCATACAATAGGATGATGATGATGATGATGATGATGATGATGATAAATTTCTCCAAGAGCAAATAGGGCTTTGAAGGTTGCCACTAAGGTAAATTGCGGCTTTGCTTTTGGTGATAAAACAAAATAATTTTTGAGGCAGAGGAAGCTGCCTTGTATTAAGTCAGATCATTAGTCCATCTATCTCAGCACTGTTGTCGCTGCCTGATGGCGGGTTTCAGGCAGGGGTCTTTAGACATCAGAGGGTGGATGTCGGATGTTCTACATGCAAAATGTGTAGTGCATGGGTAGGCAAACTAAGGCCTGGGGGCCGGATCCGGCCCAATCGCCTTCTAAATCTGGCTTATGGATGGTCTGGGAATCAGCGTGTTTTTACATGAGTAGAATGTGTGCTTTTATTTAAAATGCATCCCTGGGTTATTTGTGGGGCATAGGAATTAGTTCATTTTTAAAAATCAAAATATAGCCTGGCCCCCCACAAGGTCTGAGGGACAGTGGACCGGCCCCCTGCTGAAAAAGTTTGCTGGCCCTGATGTAGTGTATCACTGAGCTACAACACAACCACACAGTTGTTTGTTTGTTTTTTTTTAAAAATTTTTTTATTGATTTTACATTTTCAAAACAGATTTCTAGCAGCAATACTAGGGGGAAAAAACATACAAAAAACAAACAAAAAGTAACGAAGACACAGGTGCAAACCCTCCAACAAATACAAAAAAGAAAAAGAAAGAAAAAGAAAAGAAAAAAGAAAAAACCCACCCATCCCCTAACAGTGATTGACTTCCCTTCAGAACGGCTTGAGTTATAGTCCCACGCTATCTTCCTGCGGGGTGTTTTTTTTTTTTTTTATAAATATTTATTGAGATTTTTTAAATACCAAATGCAAAAATAATAAACAATATAACATGGATCATAACACATTTTTCAAAACTTCTTTGGACTCCCTCACGTCTCCCACTCCCACTTACATCATTATAAATTTTTTCCAGCAATTTATCATCTTATTTATATTCTTAAATCTTGTTCAATTAATTTAATCTAATCTCCAAAAATTTTATATTTCCCTCAATCTCACTTATCGTCAAATTCAAATCTAATTCAATGGTAGGCAATTATTTATGATCTAGCATCCTTCTTAGCATTCAACCAAATTACAATACTTTTGTAGATAAATCTTGAATTTCTTCCAGTCTTCTTCAACCCTCTCTTCTCCCAGGTCTCGAATTCTGCCAGTCATCTCGGCCAGTTGCATATAGTCCATCAGCTGCATCTGCCACTCTTCCAGTGTGGGTAGATCTTGAGTCTTCCAGCTCTTAGCGATGAGTGTCCTTGCTGCCGTTGTTGCATACATAAAAAATGTTCGGTCCTTCTTTAACACCTTCTGGCCGACAATGCCCAGAAGGAAGGCCTCTGGTTTCTTAGTGAAGGTATACTTAAATACCTTTTTCAACTCATTATATATCATTTCCCAGAAGGCCTTCACTCTAGGGCAAGTCCACCAGAGGTGAAAGAATGTTCCTTCGTGTTCTTTACATTTCCAACATTTATTATCAGACAAATGGTATATTTTGGCAAGTTTAACTGGGGTCATGTACCAGACTTCCGGAGGCGGCGCGAACGGCAATGGCTGCCCTTTCCTAGTTGGGGAAGGGAAGCTCCGCCGAAAAAGGGTCTCCCGCTGCGGCGAAGCGGGGACCCATTCTGGAAAACCACAGGCAGCAGAAGCCTGTGGTCTTGGGGTCCGGCGGGCGCCAGGAGCAGCCCCCAAAACGTTGAAGGAACCCCGTAAGGGGCTCCGGATCGCGGAGGGGGTTGCGGCGCTGTGGATCGTTCCGCAATCGGCGGAGTGAAGCCGCGTTGCTGCTCCTGTGGGGTGTTTTTTATCTCCTTTGTTTACACCTCTCAAACTTTATATGTCGCCTACTGTGATTTTAATGTTTCCTAAATTTGTTTCCATATATGTAAGGAATTTACTCCAGTCATTAATAAATTTTTCATTTTTCTGATGCCTGATCTTCTGTGTCATCCTTGCTAGCTCTATATACTCAAATAATTTGGATTGCCAGTCTCTGATGGTTGGAATATTAGGGGTTTTCCAGTTTTTCGCTAGCAATATCCTGGCGGCTACCGTTGCGTATTGGAACATGGTTTGGTCCTCTTGCCTAATCTCCTTCCCAACCATCCCTAAAAGGAAGGCTTCCGGCTTTTTGGGGAAGGTGTATCTCAAAAATTTTTTTAATTCGTCATAAATAAGCCCCCAAAACCTTTTTACTTTTTCACAGGCCCACCACATATGATGGAAGTCTCCTTCTTTCACCTTACATTTCCAGCAAGTCTTATCCCCCATCTTGTACATTTTTCCTAGTTTCACAGGGGTAAGGTACCACCTGTACATCATTTTTTGTAGGTTCTCTCAAAGGTCAACACATGCTGTGAATTTCATATCCTTATTCCAGAGTTTTTCCCATCTGGCGAAGTCCAGATTGTACCCAAGATCTATGGCCCATTTGGTCATTACCTCCTTTACCTCCTCATCCTTCATATCCCAATCTAATAATTGACTATACATTTTAGATAGGAGTTTGGAGTTTCCTTCTATTATTTCCACCTGAAATCTGGACTTTCTCTCGCTCATCCCTGTTTTTTTATGCTCATTCCATAGGGAATTGATTTGGTAAAATTGCAACCATGTTGTTAATTTATCCTTCAATTCTTCATAGGGTCTAAGCTTCCACCCTTTGTCTGATTTTACCAATAGATCCTCATAGGTCCATCTTTGACCTTCCATATTAGATTTTTTAATTGTCAAAATGTCGACTGGTGATAGCCACCATGGGGTGTCTTTTTCTAGAAGTTTCTTATTTCTATTCCAAACCTCGAGTAGCGCACCTCTGATTATGTGGTTGGAGAATCCTTTGTGGGCCCTCTCCTTATCCTGCCATAGGTACGCGTGCCAGCCAAATCTGGCGTCAAACCCCTCCAAATCCAGCAGATCTACATTTTTCAAAACAATCCAATCCTTGATCCAGCACAAACACGCGGCCTCATAATACAGTTTCAGATTAGGAACGGCAAATCCTCCCCTGTCACTACGATCTGTGAGTAATTTAAATTTAATTCTTGCTCTCTTACCCTGCCAAATGAATCTGGACAGGGTTCTCTGCCAGTCTTTGAATGATGTCGTGCCCCTAATCACCGGAATGTTCTGGAATAGGAATAGCAGCTTTGGGAGAATACTCATTTTAACTGCGGCCATTCTACCCGACCAAGACAGTCTTAGCCTGCCCCAGGTGTCCAGGTCTTTTTTAATCTCTTTCCAGGTCTTTGTGTAGTTATCTTCTACTAAATTTATATTTTTCGTGGAGATCCAAATGCCCAGATATTTCACCTTTTTCACCACCTTAATTCCCGTTTTCAACTCTAACTGACTTCTTTGCTCTTCAGTTAAGTTCTTTGTCAGCATTTTAGTTTTAACTTTATTTAGTCTAAAGCCGGACAGATTTCCAAACTCCTCTAACGACTCTATAACTTTGTCGATGCTCACTACTGGATCCCCTAGCGATATCACCAAATCGTCGGCGTAAGCTTTTAGTTTATATTCTTTGTCCCCAAATCTGATTCCCTTTATTTCGGAGGTTTCCCTGATCTTGTTTGTAATCACTTCCAGTACCATAATGAATAGTAGGGGGGATAGAGGGCAACCCTGTCTTGTACCTTTCGAGATCTCAAATGAGCTAGTTAAATTATTATTAATAATCAATTTGGCCCTTTGTTCTGCATATATCGCCCTTATACCTTCCAGAAAGGGCCTCTCTATACCAACCCTCTCCATGCCTTTTAGTAGAAACCTCCATGACACGTTGTCAAATGCCTTTTCAGCATCAATGAAAATTAGAGCTGCGGGAATATCAATCTTAAGTTCCAGGTACTCAATAATGTTTATTATGTGTCTTACGTTATCCTTTAAGTACCTGTTAGGGAGAAATCCTGCTTGGTCTTTGTAGATAGATTTCGATAGGTATTTTTTAAGCCTGTTTGCCATTATTCCTGCAAATAATTTATAATCATTGTTAAGTAGTGATATCGGCCTATAATTTCTTATGTCCAGCTTATCCAATTCTAATTTGGGGATTAACGTGATGTGCGCCTCTTTCCAAGAGTCGGGCACCGAGCCTCCTAGTAAAATATTGTTCATCACTTTACAAAGGACCGGGGCCAGATGTTCTTCTAAAATTTTGTAATACTTTTGGGATAACCCGTCAGGGCCTGGTGCTTTCCCAGGTTTCATCCTCTTAATCATTTCCTTGATCTCATCAACCGTTATTAGTTTGTTTAGGTAGGTTTTCTCCTCATCCGTCATCTGTTCTCCACTATTCCTTTCCAAATACTTATCTATTTCTTCCGTGTCTTCCTCTTTCTTTTTATACAAATTTTCGTAAAATTGAAGGAACCTTTCCTCTATTTTACCGGGGTCCTCAGTTATTTGTTCTTCTAATTTAATTTTATTTATCACGTTCTGTTTTTTCCTTTTTCTAAGTTGCCACGCCAGTAGCCGTCCCGTTTTATTCGCATGCTCAAAATACTTTTGCTTCATTGATCTAATTCTCCATTCTACTTCTTGACTTATTAATATCGAGTATTGCGTCTGCAGCGTTTTAGAAATTTGTTTGGTCCTTTCGTCTCTAGGGTTCGCTATTAGTTTTTTCTCACATTCCCCCAATTGTTTAACTATTTCTTCCTTCTTTGATTCTCTTAATTTTTTTCTATAGGTATTTTGCTGAATAAAAAATCCTCTTAGGACCGCCTTACTGGCGTCCCAAACCACGTTAATTTTTGTTTCTTTATTCAGGTTCATATCAAAGTATTCTTTAAGGGTAGTCTTAGCCTTTTCAGTTATCTCCTCATTTTCAAGTAAATATTCATTCAATCTCCATCTATATGGGCCTGATGATTTGCATTTTATTTCCAACACTATTGGGTTGTGGTCAGAAAGGGTTCTGGGTTGTATTTCACATTTCATTATTCTTGTTGATAACTCACTTGAAACCCATATCTGATCGATTCTGCCCCAACTTTGGTGTGGTTCTGAGAAATACGTGAATTGTTTCGTTATTGGATTTTTATGTCCAGATTTTCTTGAAGGTTATTAAATGATTTAGGGAGTTTCCCTTGGTTTGATTTCCTCTTTTTCCCATTTCTGTCTAATTCTGGCGATGGCACTCCATTCAAGTCTCCAAGCAGAATTAATTTGTGATTTTCTAATTCTAGTAACATTTGCTCCAGTTTTTTAAAGAATTCTGCTTTCTTTGTATTGGGTGCATAGACCGTTACCACATTAAATTTTCCCCCTTGATGGTTAATTTGAACTCCCAAAATTCTACCTTCGGCGTCTTTATAAATCAATACTGGTTCCCATTTCTCTTTAGCATAAATTACTAGCCCTCTTTTTTTTTCTACATCCGAATTAATAAATTCTACTCCCAACTTTTTATTTATCAATATATGTTTGTGTTTTTTGGCAACGTGTGTTTCTTGCCAGCAAATCACATCATAGTTTTTATTCCTTACAATTTTTTCTAGTTTATTCCTTTTTGATTTTTCATTCAAACCGTTTACATTCCAAGTCAAAAAGTTTAAAGACATTCCTAGCGATTTAATCTCTTTATTCAATCAAAATTTTTAACTTTATATTTTGGGGCTTCCGTTCTTAGTGTAGTCCTCCTCTTCTGCTTCTTCTCCTCCCACCGCACCCTCTTCCTCTTCTGTTTCTTCTCCGATTTCTCCGTCCTCCTGTCTCCCTTTCTTATCTTTCTTTCTTTTTCTCTCGTTTCTAGATCCCTCTCTGTCTCTTATCCTCTCCTCCCCCTTACCAAGCTCTTTCTCATATCTTCTCAAAATTTTTTCCACCTCTTGGATATCTGTTAGTTTAAATCTTTTGTCTTTGAAAAAGAAGGCGATCCTCTCAGGGAACTCCCATCTATATAGTATACCATTTCTCTTCAGAGCACCGGCTATCTGTCCGTATCTTTCCCTTTTACGCAAAAGTCTAACTGGGATCACTTTAAGGATAATAATTGGTTTATCCTCAATTATTAATTTTTTATGATAGCTGGTTTTTAATATTAAGTTCTTCATCTCAATTGAGTTTAAGATTACTAGACAGTCCTCAAGAGGTTTCTTTGACCTGTTTTGTTGGGGTCTCATTCTTATTCTAAAGGCATTTTCCACCGTACTGGCCACCTCTTCCTCTTTCAATTCCAGCCATTTGGCCAACTCCTCAATCACTTTCTCTTTTATATTCCCTTTATATTCCTCTCCTATTCCTCTGAATTTTAGGTGGTGATGTTTCTGTCGCATTTCTGTCATCGCTAAATTATCCCATATTTGCTCCTGCATCTTATTCACTACTCTCACTTCTTCCTTTATCTTTTCTGTCTCTTTTTTCTGCTCTCTCATCTCTTTTTGAATTTTTTTATTGGTTTCCTCATATATTTTTGACTTGGCAGACAGTTCTTGAATTTTAATGGAGAGTTCACCTACTGCTCCTTCTATCTTTCTATCTATCAACTCTTGCATTTCTCCTAGTTTGTTTTCCATGTGGGTTTCATTTTGTTTAAACTCCTCCTTGATTTTTAGCCAAAGGATATCTAGGTCTTTAATTTCTTTCTGTCGGGATAGCTTCCTTTCATTTGGGGTTCCCCCAGCCTTTTTCCCATCTTTTCCCCACATTGTGTCCTGAATTTCGCATTCTGTATTTTATACCAAAAACTCTCCCTTAAAGGGCTCACAGTCTTCCTTCCTTCTTTCCTTTCTTTCCCTACCTTCTCCTCCTCAATCTAGGTTATACCGAAGTTAACAGGTTCAACTGCTCCACCACCTCCAAAAGTATCTAGGTTTTGTAAGGTGTCTCACCCCTATACCTTTGATTGGTCTACAAATGGGTCAAACCCCATGTATTTGCAAATAGAATTGCAAGTGCAATTTCCAAATATCCGAGGGGAAGTAGTCCTGACTCACAAAGCCAGGGGAAGCTAGAATATTTTCAAGCAAACATTAAGAAAAGAGAGAGGAGAAGAAAAGATAATAATTGAAGTTGGAATTAAGTGGGATTAACCCACCATTAAACACGTCCACATAATATAAATACCAGGGGCTTCACCTCTGTGCGGGATATTTAACTAGAAGTGAACTGTTGCGTAGGCTGTTTCGCAAAAGTTATTTAGTCAGTTCAACTTCACCCTAGGATTCTTCGGCCACTTGGCGGCCTAATCCAGCCTTGTTAGGCAAACACTGCAGTCTGCAGAAAGGGTTCTTTTTAACCACACAGTTGTTTGTGATCTACTGTGGATGGAGCTACAGCAAATGGGTAAACTCTTGCAACTCAACACACCATTAATTTTATCTGTTTATCAAGGTGAGTTTGATTTGCTAGCTCCAAAATCTCCAGTTTTCAATAAGTTTGCATTGATGTTTTCCCATTTGCAGGAGCTATTCTGCCCAAGACTATCATTCTTAGATTTGGATGTTGAAAAATAGCAGTAAAAAAGAAATCATTGTTACTTTTTCAAGGCTGAGCAGGGTTTTTAATCTAATCTTAAATAATCTGTCCATTTAGAAACCTTTTTTGGATTTTTTATGCTGCTGATTTCTGCCCAAATAGCCCACAAGTTTTCAATCAAGTCTTTCATACATCTGGCTGGAGGCAGGGTTGGTTTTCAAATTTGGAGCTATGCAGCTATGTAATATAGAGTGATGCTTCAGTAATGTACGCCAAATATGGTCAACTGATGTGGTCAAGTCATAATTCAAAGCAACCTCTTGAAATGCTCTTACTTACATGTATATATATTTCCTTTTTCAGTTTCTGGGCATAGCATTTCTTGGAATTGGACTTTGGGCATGGAATGAAAAAGTAAGTATTACATAACAAATTGTTGAACCAATTTAAAGCTAAATCTCCTCCAACCCCAATGTTGAATGTGCTGTCACCTTGCTTGGAAGGAAGTGTTGCCATCTTGTCTAGCAATAGCAATAGAGATTAAGGAGCACGCACATTGAACTATGGTCCACAACTAGTCACAACCATATTTTCGCATCCTAGTTCAGTGGCCACCCGTAAGCGCCACCAGTCAGATAAGCAGGGCTTTTTTCAGGTGGGTGCCATTGTCATTATAAGAGAACAAGGGAGGTGTTCATAGTGAGTTCCGGCTCCTCTTTTTCTAGAAAAATAGAACTGCAGATAAGGCTGGTTCACACATCATGAGAAACCGTGGTTTGGAATTTTCTTGAACTGTCTCATTGAAATGTTCATCACTAGGCAAAGAAGGCAATTCTGTTTCTGCCAGTGCCTCTATAACAGGTATTTGGGGGGTATAAAGGATCATAAGAAGAACTAAAATACCCAGATCCTATTAGCAAAAGCAAAAAGTCCTGTGACATCTTAAAGTAGCCTTTTCTAGCCTGATGGCTTCCAGACCAGGTATCACGTTGGTGAAGGCTGGCTTAAGACCAAGAAGGAGAAAATGGTAAGGTATGGAAGCTGAATGGCAATGAAAAAAGCAGCCAGTGATAGAGCTTAGAGGTGTTTCTGTTTAGCATATACAGTTGACCCGTAACTTACACACATTTAACTCATGCACATTCAGCTTAACGTGCTTGGCAAAAATTAAAATGAAAAATAAAAAACTGGTGGCCATCCGGGGGGGGGGGGGGGGGAGAATTGGCAAGCCCATCCCCCATTGCACCCAGTGTGTTTTGACTAGCCACAGTTTAGGCTTTATGCACTATCCCTGGAACGTAACCCCACTTAAGTTGCAGGTCTACTGTAGGTAACCTTTTAGAACAGCACATTGGTGATAATTGCTGCAATAACTGTGTTAACACCTGTATGGCAGCAGAGAACCATTCACAAGAAAATAACAAAAGCACAAATACCCTGGCCAGCTAATTAATGCACACAGTGTGATTAAAAGTCCTTTGCCCTGCTTTGACCTACAAGTGATGGCACTGAACTTCTTGGTGAGCTATTATTCAGCTGTTTCACGTTGTAGTCTTCCTTTGAAGCTACTTTCTTCCAGAATGGCCACCTTAAGGTCAGTTACAGTGTGTTCTAGGAAGGTTGAAATGTTCTCCCGCTTGTTTATCTTACTAGATCTTATTAGGTTTGCCTTATATTACAATTCAAGACACTTCCAAAGAGACTCCGTAGACTTGCTCTAGTGAGTAAAAAGCCTGTAACTTGATTTGTTAGATTAATTTACTATAGGGCAATCCCCAGGTAATTGAGCAACACATTTTTTGTTAACTTGTAAAAATGGCCAGCACCATCTTGGAAGAGGCATTTCTTGCTGTGAAAAGACCGAAGGGGACAACGTCTGCTGCTGTGTCATCCAAAAAGTAGCATGTTATTTTTATTGTATGCAAATGTACTTAATTAAAACACTGTTGATTTACCCAGGTTTCTGTAATTTGGTTGTCAGCCCTAGGAAAAATATTGGAAAAAATAAAATCTGTGATGTTTCTGGGCCAAGGTGGCACACTAGATATTGGAAATAAGGTCGTATGCCAGCATTCTCCTTGAAGCTCTATATTTCTGTGTGCAAGGAGAGGCATTTTATGGTGGAATATTCAGCAATATAGTCTTCCACCTGCAGTCTGAATTGATTCAGTCCACAAATATTGTTTTACCATGTGATGAGGAGTTCATCTGCGGTAGACTCTTCAAAAGGTGTAATAAACGTGGCTTTCAGTGACTGATCAGTCTATATTTCTAAGAGTCTTGCGTGCTACCCAGCTGTATTTATGCAATAAGCCTGGTAAATTAAAGCTATTCTCACTTTTCCTGCTGTTTAAAGGCATTATGTTGTGCACTGCATGCGAACAAAAACAGATTCTGCATTTCAGGGATGGGGAACCTGTGACCCTCCAGATACTTGCTAGACTACAACTGCCGTCATCTATGACTATTGGCCATGCTTGCTAGGGTTGATGAGAGTTGGAGTCCACAACATCTGGAGAGCTACAGCTCAGCCTCATTGTTGTTGAACTGTTGATTGCTGGTTGTAAACAGGCCAACTAACAACCCAGCCACTGCAACCTGTTGGACACCTGTTTTTGAAAGCAGGATATTGGATTTTCCCTTATTTTTGCTCTGTGTTTGCTTGCTGATTGTAATTATGAAGAAGCTGCAGTACAGAAAGCTTGATCTCAATTGAAGTCCTTAAGACAGCTGCATATTCTACACCCTAAGAAGAACTGAGTGGCGATTTTAATGATGTTGAAGGGGGGAAATACGGGCCAGTCTTGACAGACTTTGGGGTTGTGCGCCCATCTCACTCAAGAGGCCAGGGGCCAGCGCTGTCCGGAGACACTTCCGGGTCACGTGGCCAGCGTGACATCGCTGCTCTGGCGAGCCAGAGCCGCACACGGAAACGCTGTTTACCTTCCCGCTGGTAAGCGGTCCCTATTTATCTACTTGCACCCGGAGGTGCTTTCGAACTGCTAGGTTGGCAGGCGCTGGGACCGAGCAGCGGGAGCGCACCCCGCCGCAGGGATTCAAACTGCCGACCTTTCGATCGGCAAGTCCTAGGCGCTGAGGCTTTAACCCACAGCGCCACCTGCGTCCCTTATTTTGAAGTAGTTCCCCTCAAAAAAACTCTCAAAGCTTTCTTAACATCAAAATAAGTTTGAACTTTATTGCCATTTTACTCCACTGTTTTTCCTTTATTTAAGAATGTGGTTGCAGACATGCTGTCTTTTGGGGGGCCGGGGCGGAGGGGGCTGACACTTATAAAGATACCTTTAATCTCTGTTCCAGGCTAAACTGCAAACAAGCATCCTGATGGAAATGCAATCCAATTAATTTTAATGGCTTAGAAAGGGAGGCTTCTCTCTCTTGTCCTGACCACTCAAAATTAGAGTTTTGAGCATTAAGTTATTTGTTGTAAAAAAAAATCAACATGGGAAGCTAGGTGCAAAAAAGTAAAATAAAATAAACAGCTTGTTAGGATTGTTTTGCTGGACTTAACCTCAGGCAGCCCATCATAAGCTGTTTAGCTGGGGTGAAAGAGAGTTGAGCGAAACAAACGTGTACCCATACAAAATCATGGTGTGTGTGTGTGATCTTGTGACTTTTCTTGCAGCCGTTAGGGAGAGCGATGGAACTTGCTTGTCAGGCAGCTAAAAAGCTGCAGTTTGACAGCCGGTTACTTGGCCCTAAAGGGGAAAACTGAAGAATTAGCATTCTAAATTGTGAACCTGAAAAGGGGATCTGTGCGGAGGAACATGGAGGCGAGGAACCCAGAAGGCACAATGGACCAGTCAGGCCTCTTTCTCCAGCAATTTACATTGCCTTTTTCATTTTCAATTTTTCTCAGAGCTCTAGGCATGGTTTTGGATTTTTTTCTCCTTTTCTACCTCATTGAGTGAAAATAGTCAATAACAGAGCAGCTCCCGGACTTAATATTTAGCAATGGAAGCCCGTACCTTAAGATTTCTCCATAATACTATGCCCATTGATTTTATTCTTAAACGGTAGCAATATTGCAGCAATTAGATTGCCTTGTATTTATCTCTGTTAAAAATAGTGTCAAAGGAAATACATTTTATTTTTTTAAAAAACCCTCCTTTACTATATGTGCAGTTCTGCACACTGTTAATAAATGTTCTGCACTGTGCTTGGCTTTTGCATGTAGAATAAGCTTTTCCTGTTGCTTTCTGGAAAGCAGGGCAAGCGATTCCTCTGTGTTCCTGTTCATATCTTCCCCCAGCCCCTTGCCAATTTGCAGTTTGAAACTGCAAGGACCCAGCAGCAGACCACCTAGGAGCAGGTTTACTTGTGAGTTGCTTACTCAAGAATAATTGGTTCCAGCCTCCGGCAAGCTGGCGAATCTACTGTAGGCCCTGCATACAACATATTCCCCACTGCTGCTGCTTTGAACAGGAGTTACCCTTGAGTAGGCAAGGCTTGCAAGGGCTATAGCAGATGTGCCAGCTGGGAAGGGCCAAGCTGAAATTGGAGCCCTCTTGGCCAACTAACCGGATGTAACTTGACAATTTTTGTTAGAGAGCACAGAATGCCATCAGGAAAGGGAGCTTTCATCAACTTGAAAGTGAGTACAGATCATTGTCTTCCCTGGGATCTAATGTTAACGGTGTGATTGACCAGAAACAAGTATAGGAGCCAGAATAGATGATGTCTTTTGTGGACAAACGGAATGCAATGGATCCCTAGGGTGGCTATATTCCCCCCTCCCCCCATCTAGCTGTTCTTTGACAGTGGTTATAGCACTCACACCAGGATCTCAAGGCACAAGAACTCTTGCAAATATGTTGACTTGAATGATGGATGCATGGCAACTCATTCAATAAAAGACACATCATAAGGGAAGTTCGTTCCCGTCCCTGAGCAAGTTTATTGTGTGTAGATCGCATTTTCTTTCCTTTTATGTTATGCCACTGGTATGTATGTGCTATACAGTATAAAGTTCCTAGCAGTTCAGGACTGTTATTTTTTTAACATATCTTTGAGGTAGGTGAAAGATTATGACACTGTGTATTGCCCAAGGCCGTCCTGTACATTTCATGGATGAGCTGGGGCAATGCTGGCTCCAGGTTTTAGAGAGTCCCTTTTCCTCAGTGAGATTACCCCCTCAGTGCATCAGGTCCAGGTGGTTTTTGTCAGTGGGTCCCCTGTTGGCATGTGGACCCTTGGAAGATGCCCAGCTATGCTAACCTATATGCTGGCTGTGAGCAGGGTTTAAACATAGGTCCCCAATCCCAGCATTCTCTCTATTGAGCTGTTCATTAGCCCTGTTCATGTGGCAGGTTCCACTCTGATCCTGGTCTTTGCCACAGGACAGCGGGATAGTGATTGTCATAGTGTGGCAATTTTCTGACTAGGTGTAGTCTGATAGAGGCTCCTTCCTTCTACAGGTGTGAAGGACCTATTAGAATGGTGCACCATGGATAATCCAGATACGATGGAGTATGTTGGTGGGTGGTTCATCTGATATCCAGTTTCTTCTGGATATGGTTTCACGCTCCCCTAAAGGATTAGGTTTGCAGCTTGGAACTGCAGTTGGATCCGGTCTTACCTTAAGAAAGCCCAAGTGGCTTCCAAAACACCTTTCACCAGCATCTTTTGGTGCACCAGTCTAGCCTCAGCTATATGATAACCCTGTGTTTTGGATTACTATAATGTTTTGTATATGGGTCTGTTGTTGGGAGAGTACAGTACTTGGGAACCTCAGTAAGTATAAGGCATGGCAGCTATATTTTCTAACTGGGGCCAACGAAATCATGAACCAACTGCATTAGCTTGGCAGCATGTTTCCAGCTATAGTTCAGCGTACTGCTTCTTACCTTCTTAAAGGCCCAAACAGCTCAGGGCCTGGATACCTGAAGAGGCTGCCACCTTCCACATGAATCTGCCTGAGTTTTAAGATCTTGTTCAAAAGATCTTGTTAGAGTTCCCCACCATGTTGAGTGTGATGGTTGGGCAAAGGGCTGCCGTGACATGCGTTTCTCAGACCTTCAGACAAAACCTGTGCACCTCCCATGAGATGCAGGAGTGGTTCTTTGTTTTTTGAAAGGGGGTGGGAAGGAGCATTAATACGAACCAATGAATAGGGCCCTTTAAATAACTTCTGTTGCCCTGTTTTGCTACCCCTCCAATAGCTACATTGGTTAGGAGCAGGGTGAAATGTTGCATTGTGAGTGTCAAAGAAGGGAGAGCGAGGAAAGCCCAGGCCCATTAAAAACCAACATGTCATCGTACTTTGATTTCTTTTCAGGCTATGCATATATTTATTAGTTAGGGTTCACTGGCCCTACAGATGCATGGGAAAAGGCTACCTGCTATTCAGAAGGAAGAAAACCACCATTCCACCAAACTAGATTTCTGGCTGTCTTCTGGAGACTGCCAATGCTCCCTTCTTTCCGGTTTTATTTTTATTCATTTTTTTTTTAAAAGAACATTCTTTTTCACTTCGGACTCACCCTGGAACTTCCCTTGATTGCAGTAAAAATGGTGGGGAGAAAAGATTTGGTAGCCCGTCGGTGACAAGAGCAAGGGAAAGCGCATTGGGGAATGTACGGATAGCCCTTACGCTCTGCTTCACAGGCCTCGGCGCTTCAGTTCCTAACAACATTCAGCCATTCTCTCCATAAAAGGGTTGCTGAATTCGTCTGCACACATTTCTCTTGTCTCTTGGGGAGAGGGAGATGTCTTCAGTTGCAGAACTAATTTTAATGCAAGAGAGAGAAGCCTTCTTTGGTATCTGCGGGGACCGAACACAAGAAGGAGCTCCCTAGAATAGGGATAGCCAATGTGGTGCCATCAGCAGGCCATCAGCTGTGCTGGCTGGGACTGATGGGAGTTGGAGTCTAACAACGTCTCCCTCTTCTCCCTCTGACCACCCACTGTCTCTCCAGCACCAATCTCTGGGCTCTGAGCCTTTGTCCCTTGGGGGCTTCCCCAGCTGGTGCCTCCCACCATTCCACTGACAAGTAGATCTCATTGGCAATAAGAATAATAAAGTAAAGGGACCCCTGACCGTCAGGTCCAGTTGCAGACCGAGGGAGCCGGCGCACAGCTTCCGGGTCATGTGGCCAGCATGACTAAGCTGCTTCCGGCGAGCCAGAGCAGTGCACGGAAACACCATTTATCTTCCTGCTGGAGCAGCACCTATTTATCTACTTGCACTTTGATGTTCTTTCGAACTGCTAGGTGGACAAGAGCAGGGACTGAGCAACAGGAGCTCACCCCATTGCGGGGATTCGAACCGCAGACTTTCTGATCAGCAAGCCCTAGGCTCTGTGGTTTAGACCACAGCGCCACCTGCGTCCCTCAATAAGAATAGTAATCAATCCTAATTTCAACATTTGTATTGATATAGGAAGTCCATGTGTCCAAATAGACATCCAAATGAGATTGATGATTATAAGATGTACATTGCAATGTAGAAAGGGCAGCACAGACCTCAGACCATTGAATAATGGATGGTGGGTGTTTATCCTTCTGATTTTGCATTATGAGCCTGATCCTGCCCATGGGTCCTTTGTGGTGCTTCCTACCAGGTCATTATTATTATTATTATTATTATTATTATTATTAAAAACTGGATAGTCTGCTCCAGAGCTTATATGGCATGAAAGCTCATATAAGCACATAACTACCAAAGTGGATAATGTTCCCACTGAAATGAATGCTGAAATGAAATGAATGCTGAGACTCATTTGTTATCTCCCCTGTCTCCCAAGGGGAAAGAAACCAAACTGGTGGGAATACTTACCGGATCTTGGACTCTTAATTCTGAGGGTGCCCAGGTAATTGGTTAGGGCTGACTTTTGGTGCAAATGCAGCTTTTACCCTGAATGCTTAGTCGGTTAGAACATGGTGCTGGTAATGCCAAGGTTGCGGGTTTGATCCCAGATGGGACAGCTGCATTGCAGGGGGTTGGGCTAGATGATCCTCAGGGTCCCTTCCAGCTCTACAACTTTGTGATCGAATTAGAATAAACTTTACCAAGAACCTTTGTTCAAACCCCCACTCATTCTCTCCCCCCTGACCCAAATAGTTATTGCAATATGTCTCCTGCCTTTGGCTCCCACATACAGAATTCCCCCCTCTTGCTGTTTTTAAATATGAGTCTGGATATATGTTAAGCTCTCATCATTCAGATAATGACCACATCACAGTGGCTTGAAAAGGAAGGCTCCGAGTGTAAACAAGAAGCTCTAAGTCAGTTTATTTGGCTTGCTTCTTCACTTCCTGGGGTTCTTCTCTCCTTCCTCCCCTTTATTTTTTTTACCTCCTGTAGCAAATCTGGACCGAGACTGTTTCAGGAGTGCAGATGTAGGTCAAATATCTCCCCTGGAGTTTTGTCCTTTTGCAGCCTTATTAAGAGGGTGAAGGAGCTCAGTGAACAGCTGAGCTGGAGATTAGCCAGGAAACTCTGTTCTGCCTCTCCCATCTTTTGGGAAGCACCAATATCCCTAGGCTATAGCTTAGCATGCAAGGATAATTTGGGGTGGGGGTGATTAATACATAACTCCAGTGCTTTGCTCCCACTTGCTATACACACTTATGCAAACACTGTAGTTCTGCACACAGTGCAATGCAAACATTTGCTTTTGTTTTAAAAATATATTGCTTTCCTTTGCTTTATTCACCTTAAAGGAACGCCAGTATTTTTATTATACAACGTCCTGTCAAAATAGAACCTTGGTTGCTTGAAGGTGTGCCCTGCAGCTAAGATGGTTCAAACTTAATAATAATAATAAATTTTGTTGTTTTTTCCAAGGATAGTTCAAACTTGGAGTTTCGTATTGTGCTTGACAGGCACAATAGCAGAATAGTTAAAGATTATTATTTTTTAATTGCTGCTCTCTAAACAGGAAACTGTAGCAAATGGACAGCCCACCATTCCCTTCCCAGCCCTTCTCCAGCTCTCGCTTCTCAAAGCTGAAAACACATTTTTCCAGGAGTTAACCACCACCAGTATTGAACTGGAATAATGAGCATGTGTAGATTGCCTTCCTTCTGCTGTAGTTTATACCCATGAATTTAGGATTAAGAAACTGGGCTCTGGCGCCCCTCTGTTGTTGTTTAAATAAATTAATACAGCATTAAGTTATTCAGGAGGTCTGTACAGGCATTGTGCAGTTACCATTGTGTGAGTGGAGGAGCAAGGATGTGTTCCTTGGTCCTTACCACTAGTTGTGGTGATGGCCTCCCACTTAGATGTCTTTGAAACAGGGTTATAGACAGATTCATTGAAAAATGGGGCATTCCAGACGAAGTTAGTAGATTTCTATCAGCCCCAGCCAGCATGACCAATGGTCAGGGATGCTGGGAGCTGCAGTTCAGTCAACATCTGGAGGGCACCAGGTTGAGAAAGGCTGGTGTAGCTATGGACAAACTGGCTCTGCATTAGCTTGCTTGTTAAGTCTGTAAACTGTTTTACACTTCGCTCAATATTTCAGAAAAGGCAGCTTCACACAGGGTTCGCAACATGTTTGGACTTGCTAAAATATAACTAATGAATGGACTGAGGGGGCAAATGATTGATCAACAAAATGCCTTAATGGGTTCAACAGCCCTAGTCCTGTGCACTTCAAACTTATCAGTTCACCGGTCTCTCTCCTTCCCCTTAAATGCTTCTCTAACATCTTGGCAAACCTGTTCTCTACAGACATGATGCACTGAGTGACATGTCCTGTCACTCCCTCACACAGGATGCAACTGTGCGCTTGACGGCATTTGTGCGGTGGCATTTGAGTGCAAACAAAGAACTGACAGGAAGCATCACTTTTGCACAAACAGTATCAATCTCTCCTGGAAATAAATGTAAAGTGTTAGTGTCCGTTTTGGTTTCTCTTACTGTCAGAAGGACAAGTCAAAAAGCTACCGCTTAGGCACTGTATAAACCAGATGCATCTGACACCTGTTGGTGTGCTTTCTTTCTCTTACCTTCTCTCTAACCTTCCCAGGGAGTGCTGTCCAACATCTCCTCCATCACCGACTTGGGAGGTTTCGATCCAGTTTGGCTCTTCCTCGTGGTAGGAGGAGTGATGTTCATTTTGGGGTTTGCAGGATGCATTGGAGCCCTGCGAGAGAACACCTTCCTTCTCAAGTTTGTAAGTAGCCTGTGCAGCTGGCTGTAGCCATTTCCTGCTTGAAGGACCAATTTCATGGAAAGCTGTGTTTTGATGCTGATTTTATTTACACACAATCCTCTTAATTACCCTCATCAGTCTGATGGAATAGAAACGTTTTCAGCAGGCATTTAAAAGTTCAAACAGAAGGTACTTGCTGAATCTTTGTTGGCGGAATATTCCACAATACCGGGTCAATGACACTAAAGGCTTGGTTTCTCATAGAAATGACATGCAATTGATAAGGCAATTTAAGGAACCAGCGGGGGAGGGAAGTCATAGGTTTAGGAGAATCTGGATTTGATATTGTTGTTGTGTATAATTTTGTATGTTTGTTTGTTTGTTTGTTTGTTGTTGGTTGTTGGTTGTTGGGGTGTGTGTGTGTGTGTGTGTGTGTATAAAACATTTCAACCATGCATTGGGCTGATTAACATCCTATATAGCCTTTAAAATGTATTTGTGTGGGGGTGGGGGTGTTATTGTTTTGTTTTTGTTTCCATTATGTACTTTGTCTTTCTACCTTGTCTTTTTTTGCTATGAACTGCCCTGAGATCTTCAGATGAAGAGCGGTATACAAATGTAATTAATAATAATAATAATAATAATAATAATAATAATAGGCACTAGGACTTTACCTTTTCCTTCCTTTCAAACATTTTTAATAAAAAAAAACCCTTTCTAATTTTTCTATATGAGTAAAGTATTTTATAAGAGTAAATTGTTTTATATTTTTGGCTGCATTCAGTTGCCGGCATATCACGGTTTATAGGGAACTAAGCAGTGCGTTAGTGTACACTACCCGATTGCCCTCACTTGTCGCCTCTTGTGTCTCAGGCTAGGGAAGCAAACGAGGCAACGGCAATTAAGCTTGGCTTCCAGTTATGTCCAAACTTGGGATAAGTGTTCGTTACTCATCAACAAGCTAATGAGTAACGAACTAATCAGGCTTAAATCATAGCTTAAATCATTGTTGTTCCCTTACAGCTTGCAATGGTTTATTGATTCCAATAAATGGTCATAGGTCAGTAACTATGGCTTGCAATGATGTAGGAACATAGCCAGTGTCTTTAATAAGCCCAAATATGTTGTGCCAATTGTTGACAGTGTTGAGAGTATTTTTGCTTCTCACAGGCTGAAAAGGGAAAGGAAGATTACGCCCCTGCTCTAAGGCAGAATCCTCTATATTAGTGATTGGAAATTGTCCCATGTAATCCACAGTTATAGAATCAAACCTATGAAGTCATTTAGCTCCTTTCTACCTCCTCAACCTAATTGTGTGTTTGCGCATATGTTTCCGTTGACTGCCCAATTCCTATGGGCCTATTTCCAGTGAATATTTAAACATGCTTAATACTCATTCCTTCTCTCTGTGGAATCCTGGGAACTGTAATTCTATAAGGGAGCTGTGGGTGGTTATAGAATTTCTAACCCCCTTGCCAGATTACAGTTCTCACAAGCCATAAAACTTCCAAGAATACTGTATATCTCCTATGCAGTGAGAGTAGATTTGCACGCTAGTTTGTTGTTTCCTTGGGAAGGCTTGTTGGAAATGTTGGGCTTTAAATCCAGAACACCGCAAGAGTGCTGCTGGATCAGGCCAGAGGCCCACGGAAAGCTTGAAAGCAGAACCTGAGCACGACAGCTCTCTCCGCACAGCAACTGATATTATTATTCAGAGGCGTATGGCCTCTGTCAGTTAAGCGACAGCATAACCATTGTATGGCTCAGAAAGGTGAACTTAATTAAGAGGACTTGACTCATTTGAGGTGGGATTGACTCCTTTGTGGGATTTGGTTTCTAGGTGCCTTTTTCCTCTGAGTAAACTCAGATCTGGACTCTGTAGGTTGATCCATGTGTGAAGGCCCAGCCCTGGCGCGGCTTGCCTCCCCATGGCTCCAGAAGGTCACAGGAGCTCAGCCACACTGAGGAAGCCTGTCGTGGGGGGTGCCTGGCTGCGCCCCCCCATAGAATTTTGCACCTAGGGCCACTGCCTCTTTGACCCCCTCCCTGCACTACGCCACTACCCCCTTTAAAATTAGTGGACTTGAAGTCTATTCATTTCAGTGGGCCTACTCAAGAGAATGACTAATATGAGATATCACCCTATGATTCATTGGGAAGCTGAATTGCACAACCAACTGCACACAGCTCTCCTAACTTGGTCTGAAGCCTGATCTCAGAACAGTGGCCCCCAACCCAGTGAGTGGTGATTCCGCGTCTGACACGATCAGCACACATGATGTTGCTTAGCAGCAGGGCAGCTGCGGTGCTCTGCTCTCAAAGTGCTCATTTGGCACGGTGCCGTGTCTTAAAGATGTCGCGGAAGCCAAATAATCGAAGGCCTTTAAAAAATGACTTTACTAAAATTACTCCTCTTCTTCATCTTTGCAGTTTTCAGTATTCCTAGGAATCATTTTCTTCCTGGAACTTACGGCTGGTGTTCTGGCGTTTGTTTTCAAAGACTGGATCAAGGACCAGCTGTACTTCTTTATCAACAACAACATCCGAGCATACAGAGATGACATTGATTTGCAAAACCTCATAGATTTTACACAAGAATATGTAAGTGCTTTTGCTTGCTTTATGGGAGGGGCGATGTCCTCCAGAGGTTGCTGAGCTGCAGCTCCCGTCATTCTTGATCATTGGCCATGTTGGCTGGGACTGTTGGGAGTTGGAAGGCCACATGTCCCCAGTCCCTGATTTTGAAGGGAGTGTACCTTCCTCCATCCCTGTTTCCATTTTCATTTCTCAGCTCTTTATTTCTGAAAGGAGCCAAGCAAGCAAAACGTTTTATGGAACAATGCGAAGCTTGTTCCCTGTGAGTAATGCGCTTATGATTGCAACTAAGCAATAGAGTAATTAACTTTATTAGGAAATGCTTTGTATTGCATCCAGACAAGTTCTCCCTCTTGTGCAAGGATTTCTGCTTGCATGATGGAATTTCGGCTCCCTCTCCTCCTCAAGTGTGCCCACCTAAATCTGCTCTGGAGGGTTGGTGGGGGGAGTCTGTAGAACAAATTTGTGAGGTGTGCAGAGGGAGGAGAAGGAGGGAATTTCCATTGTGGTCTTTGCATAAAAGAGACTACTTAGTTGGATACAATCTTAGTCTTTATGGCAATGTACTACTATTCTTGACCATGCTTCTTTCAGGTGACTTAATGTTTTCCCCATTTTCATGGCAGAATGAGAAACGGTAGATTGTTGCTATGCTTTTGGACGTAGAATATTTTTTTGTCCATGGGCAAGGTTAGAAAGCCTATTGCTGCAGTTGTGAGGAAAGCAAGCCAAAATGAAACCCTGTAATGTGCAGTCCAAAACATCCTGTTCAAGACGGGTAAAGTGAAATAGTTTCCCCCCTGAAGGCTCCGTAGAGTCTAGCTTTCTATTTGTACATCATGAACATCAGCAGCGTATATAGTAAAGATGGGAAGAAGCCAGTGCATAGGCTTTGATTTCATATGCCCAGTGCATATAAATTCACCACTGTGGGTTGCATCAAACAATTTGCTTCTCCATGTGGCCAGCTGACTCTGTGTGCCAGCTTCCCATGTTGATTTCCTCTGCATCATCTTAAACCACCGAAAACTGTGGTTTTAAGTAAGATTGCCCTGTCTGTCCGGTCTGTTGCTGCACATACAATTTCTTCAATGAGTTTTGGGGATTTGTGAGGAATGAAGTTATACATGCACGATAACAGGCACCCAATACTTCTGCGTGTTTTTTCAACACAGAAAAAGCTTGACATGCTGTTACCCAGAACAGTAGCTTGCAAATCCACTGGTGGTTCTTGGCTTGTGTCTCAACCCTCTGGTAATACATTTTCTCCTTCTCCAGTAAAACGGCAGAGAGATCTAGCAGTAGTGGTGATTCCGCCTGTAATAACTGTTGGCTTTCCTCCAGTGGCAGTGCTGCGGAGCCTTTGGAGCAGATGACTGGAACCTCAACATTTATTTCAACTGCACAGACACCAATGCTAGCCGAGAGCGCTGCGGGGTGCCCTTTTCCTGCTGCACTAAGGATCCTGCTGTAAGTCAGTTGGCAGTGCTGCCGTTCCCTGGGGAAAGCTTCGGCATGCAAACGGGAGGCTGCCTTTTATGCTAAAAGAACTCTGTGTGAATGTGTGCTGGTCCTCTTTAATGGACCTATGTCTTGCTGCCAGCTCAAAGCATGCACAAAAGCTTTGCAGAGTCAGGATATCCTATGCCTGTCAATACACCTTTCACCTTCTTGAGGTGACTATTGCCAGGCTACCTGCAAGCATCTATAATGGGCTGCAGCCAGTCACCAAACTAGTTGTCTAATTGTATTAGATGAGTAATAAAGACAGTGGGGGGAAGAGGTGATGCCAGTGCTAATTATAGAGCCACAAACTTGTTAACTTGGCATGCTTGGGTGTCCATAATTAAGCCCTGCTAAGATGCAGCTAGCTTTGTATTAAGATTAGGACTCTAATCTGCAAATAAGAGAGATGGGATGTACTATTTAAGATACATCATCTATCGTCCCTGGTTATTGGCCTTGCTAGTTGGGGGCTGATGAGAGTCTGCTGCGGAGGACTGCAGATTCCCTATACCTGCTTTCAGACCATGGACATTTGGCAGGATGAAGGGAGAAATTTACCAGTGCCTTTTTGTGTTTTCTCATTTTTAGGAAGATGTCATCAATACTCAGTGCGGCTACGATGCCAGGCAAAAACCAGTAAGTCCCTGCCCATTTCACTTGGTGTAACTTCTGTGAGAGAGGATGGGAAAGAAGGTGGAATCCAAAGGGAAGGGTTGCATGGTTTGATTTGTGTGTTTTTTTTTCCATTTGCCGTTCCCTCCAGGAAGTTGACCAGCAGATTGTTATCTACACGAAAGGTTGCGTCCCCCAGTTTGAGAAATGGCTGCAAGAGAACCTCACTATAGTGGCTGGCATATTCATTGGGATTGCATTACTGCAGGTATTGATTGATTGCATTCGTGTTCTGCCTTTCCTCAAAGGAGCTCAAGATAGTATATGTGGTTCTCTTCCTCACGACAACCTTGATGTCCTTCATCTCATAGCTTTCAGTCCCACGTGGTTAATCCACGTTGCACGCTTGATGAGAAATAGGAGGAAGTGATTCCTACTTGCTTCTTGTAAAAGCCAAGGGTTGTCCCTCTGGCAGGTAACCTAAACATGACTGGAATTAGTCGTGGACACCAACTTGTTTCCCATCTTGTGGATCTTCTGGCTTCTGTAGCCATGAGAAGCCCCTGTAGTGCTGTGCATTTGGAATGTTCTGGAAGGCCTGTGGAAGTCTGCTCCAATATCCTTCCTGGATACTAGGCGAGGGGTGAAAAAGATCACCTGGGTGGGATTCACCTACCTAGTCCTGTCAGTGGAAGTAGAGTGGAAGGATTCTGCTTGTGCAACAGAGCTCGCCTCCCCCAAAATTGGCTCTGGTGGGGTGGGAGAACCCCAGGACAACATGCAGGAGGAAGGAGAGCGAGGGGAGGTCATTCTGTCTGGCAAACTGGAATGCTTGTGTAGACAGAATGACTGGAAGAGCACAATGTTGAAGTCTGTCCTTTGGCTGCAATCCGTATCACACAGTGTTTGGGACTTTTTAATATGGGGAAAAAAGAAACGTAAGAGGGGGTGTATTGGTTGCAAGTCGCTTTGGGTTGCCGTGGGCAAGATAAAGCGACTAACAGATTTAATAAATAATAACCATGGCAGAGGTCTGTAAAACTGTGCACAGTGTTTTTCCTCCCTCTCTCAAAGTACTAGAGCTAGGGGGCATACGCTAAAGTGGAATGGTGGGAGATTCAGGGCAGGCAAAAGGAAGTGCTTCTTCACAGAAAGCACACCAAACTTAGATGGCTTTAAAATGGGATTAGGCCAACTCATGGAGAGGCTATCACAGAATTGTAGCATTGGAAGAGACCCTAAGGGTCATCTAGTCCAACCCCCTGCAATGCAGGTATAAGGGCTACTAATCACGATGGCTATATTACCTCCAGTATCACAAGCAGCATGCTTCTGAACGCCACTTGCGGGGAATGCCAGGTGGGCAGGATGCTGACGTCCTGCTTCCTTCCTTCCCACAGGCGTCTGGTTGGCCTCTGTGAGAACAGGATGCTGGACTTCGGCCTGATCCGGCAAGGCTATCCTTGTTTTTGTGGTTCTTAACTGCAGGCAGTTAAATCCACTTTAATGGGACAGCTCCATATTAAATGGGGTGCGGACGGCCTGCCTAGAACCAGGTTACATGGTTTCTTAGGTGCATAGATTTGACCCACTTCCAGACAACACTTGAACCTCATGTCTTCCAGATATTTGGGATCTGCTTGGCTCAGAACCTGGTTAGCGATATAGAAGCTGTCAGAGCCAGCTGGTAAACTCGCTGACACAAGCGGCACGAGACACCGGCCAGCCTCACCTCTCGGAAAGCTCCAGTGTGTCGCGTGGGCGCCAAGTCATATGGAAGTGGGTGACAGTGAAGTCTCGAGTTCTCAAATGGCTGGAAGTGCCTCAGACCGTTGTTTATTCCAGAGGGAACAGCTCCAGCCACCCGTTCGCCGACGAAAGCTTCCGAAAGCCCCAACCCGAACTTGTGTTGAGCTGCGACTCTCTAGCGCACCCTTGACTTGAGTCTCTGGTGGATGCTCTTTTCTTCCTTTTTTTGTGGTAAATGGCCTGTGTCAGTGAGACCTCAATCGCCGCCTAGTTTACTGGGCCCACTCTTCATTCTCCGTGTCACAAGCCTGTCTGCCGCTGCCAAACGTGAGGCAATTTCTCTCATCAGTGCACACCAAAAGGAGCGGCGTGCCTTTTCAGCAGACAGGAGGCCTGGCGCTCCCTTCTGGAAGAGAACCTGTCAAATAGAAAGCCACTTTCCCAGTCCTTGGCTCCTTCGCTTACTGGCAGGAAATGAGGCTCCCTGTGGAAGCTCTGATTAAGATCTGCTCTGTAATGCCCTCTGTTGGGGACCAACCGTGTGTAATTATTTTCCAGTCTCTCGCAACCTTGTCCCACAAGGGAGAAGGGGTGGGATTTGATGTCTTAATCAATAGGTTTAAGGGGAAATGTGCCGCTCTTGTCCTCCTTCACCACTGAGTTAGCAACATGTAAGAGAGTTGGAGGATGAAGTCTCGAACCAGCTTTTAAACTAAGAGAATGGGAGGTGTGGTAAACATAAGGGGGGGGGGGACACCCTACAGCATACCAAATTTCATGAGTAAAATGGTGGAATTTGTGGAACAGCCTTCAATCTCCTTTTTCTTCTTGTATTTGAGGCAGCTGCACAGGTGTTAAAGGTAGCCCCTTGGGCCAGCCATCTCCAGCTGGATTGCTCACTTCCCTCCATTTTCATTTTTGCATATAGTTGCTATAATGATCCTTAGGACAAGTGTGACTTGTCTGAGTATCTGTGGTTTCTGAGTAGGCTTCCAATTCCAACTTGCATATTTATTAGCGTAGATGCGGGTGAGATAAGAGAATTCACAGCCCTTGTTTTGCAGTGAGAGAAATGATTTCACCTCTATTCAAGTACCTCTGCAGACCGCTTGCATCTCTTCTTTAAAATCTCTCCCTCACGTCTTTTTCTGTGATTCAAATAGTAGTCGTTTATTTAAACAGAATTTCTAAAGTTTTTAAAGAAAAACAAGTAATAATTCACAGCCTCTGTTTTCAGGGCAGGTGAAGTCATTAGGATTTTGGAAGAAGCACAATACAAACTCCCTTTAGGACCACGATCCTAAATACATTATTTTTTGTTCTTCTTTCTTTTTGCATGGGCATTCAGTTCTTTGTTAATGTGTTTAGGGCCTGAGTATAGGTATTTATATTTGATTTAGATTTAAGCATCAACGAAAAGCGCAAAAGTTGAAGGTGCCTTCTACAAAAAAATTGACTTTAGCATCTCTTACCAGGGAGATGGCATTCGACTAAGCCTGTTGCATCTGGGGTGGGAGTGGGAAGGAATCTGTTGAACTCTTTTCATTATCTGGCAGGGATAACGTGCATCTTAAGGTGGAGTGTGGAAAAGGTTAATTTGCTGTAATTGTCGTTTTAGACACCTTAATCAGAACTGAATTCAGAACAACCTGCCTCTTTATACAAGCCACCTCTTAGTTTTAGTGGATTATTGACAGCCTAAATTGACCCCTTCCCCCAAAGCTGCCATTAAAGCAGAGAATGGGGCCCCATGACTTAAAAGTCCCTGACCATTAGCCATGCTGACCAGCCTTGGTGGGCGTTAGGATGACAACAACCTCAGACTCGCAGTCCCTTTAAAAATAACAATATATTTCCTCAGTATTACCTCATTCTTAAGAGACCCAGCATGGCTGCCTTGACCGAATATGGGACACTGGTGGGTCCCCAGTGGCCATCTTCATCTGCAGTGGCTCTGCCAGGGGCATATATAAAATCTATTCTCATTGTCTCACAGTCCAGTGAGCCTCCATTACCTCCTAAGCTTTGTTTGGGCTGCTGCTGAAGGGGAAGGAAACAAACGCCTTTTGCCCTGGAGTGGCAGAACAGTGTTATGGGTGTGGACAAAAAATGGCAAAGTTGTGAGAGAACTTCGGGGTTTGCAGAGCTGAAGAGGCCATGCCTTCCAGAAATGAGGCCAAATGCCCGAAAATGACATGGACGTAGTCTGCCTGTAACAGTGAGTATGCAGAGGAAACATTCCTTGTGGCTTCTGCTACTACTGTAGGTTTCTGAATAAGAATTTTCCCATCCTTCTGCTTGAAGATCATCTGCATCCTTCACCAACTAGCTAGGTGTCCTCAAGATATTTTGGACAACCGCTCCCGTCCGTCCCAGCCAGCAGAGTTGGTGAAAGCTGATTTTGTTCTGGCTCCCTACCCTGGCTTGTCTCTGCTCCCCTTCCTTTGCCAAGAGTGAGTTTATGTGACCATTTGTAACTTGGTGGAGGGTTGTGTGTGTGTGTGTCTCTTCCTTGTCACAGCACTGAAGCTTTCTTGTTAACGTTCTGCCACCATGTGGTGAGGCTTATAACGGCAACCTTTTCATAATTTCCTTGTGCTGGAATTTCTGTATGGTTGCTTGACCCTAAAGAGTTGTTGTCTTCTTGGTCCCAGAAGAGAGTAAGCCTAGAAACTCAGAAATTGTGTTGTGTTGCATGCATGGTGTGCGTGTCTCCAGGTCCTGGTGGAAACTGAGGAATTCTAATAACCTCCCCTCTTTAATTCCTAGTGCCCGTTTTGCTGTTGCAAAGAGCTGAACGGTTTAGATTCCATCAGCTGTTTGGTGTGTGTGCTGCAGCTTTTATAACCCTGGTTAATAGCTCCTTCAGATTCCATAGGCATTAGGGATGAGGCATTTGCCTCTGAAATTTAGAATGTTTCGAAGAACTTTCCGACTCACTTTCTTATGGCTCATATACATTTAAGCAAGTGATGTGCACACTATCTAATGTGAACCTTTTCTCTCCACCCCACCTGAGTCCATGACCGCAAATCAGATTTAACTGTCAACAGGCCCCCAGCTGAAACAATAAGATGCTATAAGCTGTCCGTAGAGAGAACTTAACCGTTCACTTATTAGGTTGAAAAACAAGTGTAAGAGAGCTGCCGATTGATTGATTGATTGATTGTATTTCTGTGATGAATGCATTTCAAAGTGGCTTACAACCAATAAATAACCATAACATAATAAAACCTAATAGCACATCGCGAATACAGCATACATCATATACCATAATTAACAGATTATCAGTAAAACAGTTGCAACAACAACAAAAAAAACACCTTAACTAAACAGTAACTAAAAAATAAGCTAAACCTCACAGTTACGGCAAGTCATAGGATTAACAAATCAATGCAACGTTTAGCATCTATAATAAACAATACTAAAAACATTAACAAAATAGCAACTAAAACTATAAGCTAAGCACTAAGTTCATTCGCACAATCTCTGCACCCCCATGACCCCCCTTTAAAACAAAATAAAACTATACAGCAAATCAACAAGACAATAATTACTAATTGAAATAATAATTGCATTTATACTAAAACTAAACTAATCCCCAGCCCCAACAAATGTCCATCCCGCTCAGAACAGCACATAAAAACAACAAGAAAAACATTGAAAACACCATGGATTAACAAGTATTTTAAACATTTTAAAACATGTTTGACATGCTCAGAGTAAGTGTGGGCCTCGCCCCCTAGGCCAGGTGGAAATGGGCCTTGCAGCAGGGACCTGTTTTCCCTCCACTTTGACCAGCTGTCCCTCATCAATGTCAGGTTGCTGGAACATCGTCAATCTGCCATTTAATTCTGAAAGTATCTGCACCTGCCGACCTGGCTTTTATTTCTGAGAGCAGGCCGAATGAAGCTGAGAATCCTGAATCCACCCAGCTGGCCCCAGTCAGGTGTTTAGCTTTGAACCAGCCTATGGAGGAAATCTGGCCAGCACAGAAAAGATGTAGCATTTAGTATTTTCTCCCCTAGACTTCATGGAGCCATGATTCTCTCTGGTAAGTAGTGTTCTGGAAGAAGTGTCTCCTCTGGTTATTGAAGCAGGATCTCCAGGGTCGAAGCTGTCCTTCAGATCTACTTGTTCTTCCAGGTAAGAGGGCTCACGGTTCCGGCCCCTCCTTACCTCACAGTGGCAGTTCTTCGTGCCCAATGTATCCCGCTTACGGCAGCCACACATTTTACTTGCGCAGGCCCCTTGGCAGGCGCACCCCAGATTTCTCCTACTGGATGTTCTGAGGAATACCTGTGGATCTTTCACTTTGACCTCAGAATATGAGTCGTCCTCATCTGTGACGATCATTTGCCTGTGAGTCTTAGATTGTTTGTAATCGTAGGGGGACTCCAGGCTGTCTGGTGCAGGGGCCCGCTGGCCACTGTGGAGCTTCTGGCCGCTTGCAGTCTGAACAGATGTTAGTTTTTGTTGGTGGGTTTGGAGGTCTTCACGGAGCTCATGGTTCTCCTTCAAAACCTCTGCTATGGTGTTTCTATCTTCTTCTGCATCCGGGTCATCTGGCCTGCTGTTTTAGTGATGCTGCAGCTTAGTCTCCCCCCCCCCCCTTTTTAAAAAATTAATCTTTATTTATTTTAAATATTAAGTCCCTTCACCACAAAAAGAACAGAAGAAAAAACAAATCACCTCACATAAAAAGAAAATATTACATAAAGAATAAAGTTCTTCCATATATTGAGACTTCTGTCCTACTCAGTATGGGTCCTTCGTTTCATTGATAACTGCATGTTTGTATATTCTTATAATTGTTTAACCATATTCTTTGTAGCTTATAACATTGCAGAAGTTATTCAAAGCATATCAAAGAATTCATCGGAGAACAATGTTCTTTTACATATAATCTGAATACATCCCATTCTATGTTAAACCTTTGGTTTGACTGATTCCTAATTTTTCCTGTCATCTTTGCCAATTCTACATATTCACATAATTTCACCAGCCATTCCTGTTTAGTTGGTATTTTATCTCCCTCCCACCATTTAGCTGTTAACATTCTCACAGCAGTAGTTTCCTACATAAATACCTTTCTGAGTTACTTCGGGATATCTGCAGCAATGATACCCAAAAGAAAGGCTTCTAGTTTTTGGTTTTTTTAAAATGAAAGTTAATTTGAACATTTTTTTTAGCTCATTATAAATAATTTCCCAAAAGTTTTTTTTTTTCTTTTTACATTTTCACCACATGTGGTACATTGTTCCCTCTGCTTCTTTGCATCTCCAGCAAAGATTTGAGCTGGTTTTATACATTTTTGTCAGCTTGCTTGGTGCAATATACCATCAATCTAACATCTTCATGTATTTTTTTTTAAGGTATAGCAAGCTGTAAACTTTTTAGTCATTTCTCCAAAGTTTACCCCAGGATGTCATCTGAATATTATAACCAAAATCTTTAGACCACTGAATCATCACTGATTCAACCTCCTCCTCTATCACTTCCAAATCCAATAGCAGTCTATACATTTTAGAAAGTAGTTTATTCTTATTTTGTAGTAGATCTTTCTCAAGTTTCAATATTTCAGTAGCAACCCCTTTTATTTTATCTAAATTTAAATGTCATTCAGTTGATGGTACTGTACCCAATCAGTTAGGTGGTTTCTAATTTCCTCAAACTTTTTCAGTTTTAGCTGGTCTTCCTCCTCAAGTAGTTCTTTATAATTTGTCCAGTTTTTCCTCATATTCTTTTTCTTTGCTGAAATTGCCTCTAGTGGTGATATCCACCAGGGCGTTTTTTGCTCTAGCAGGTTTCTATATTTACCCCATATCCCATGCAATGATCTTATTAAGCGATTCAAAAAACCTTTATGGACTTTGACTTTTTTGTAACACAGATACGCGTGCCACCCAAATCTATTGTCAAAACCCTCCAGATCCATCAAATCTATATTTTGTGAATTCTTTCAGTCATGTAACCAGCAGAGGCAGGACGCCTCATAGTATAGCTTTAAGTCTGGCAGGGAGAAACCACTTCTGTCTTTGATGTCTATTAACAGTTTATGTTTGATTCTGGATTCCCCCCCCCCCCCGTCCCCTTGCCAAATGAACTTTGATAGGTCTCTTTGCCACTCCCTGAAGTGTCCCGCCCCACCGACAACCAGGAACGACTAGAACAAAAACAGCATCCTTGGCAGAACATTCATTTTAATTGCAGATATCCTCCCCCAAAACGAGAGATTCAGTCTGCCCAAAATCTCTTAAGTCTTTTTAAAATCTCTTTCCACATCTTTAGATAATTATCTTTAAATAGATTGATATTTTTCGCTGTAAGCCAAATTCCTAAATATTTAACTTTTTTACTTGTTATACCAGAGATTCTTTGTAATTCAGTTCTATCTTGTTCTACCATATTTTTCACCAGCAGCTTAGTTTTGTTGTTTTTGTTGAATATAAAGCCTGCCACCTGGCCAGAATCGCTAATTCTTTCCAAAATTTTGGGAGATTCTCTTTCGGATTTTCTGTTGTGATTACGTGATCATCTGCGAAGGCATTTAATTTAAATGATTTGTTCCCCACCATTATTCCTTTTATACCTTTATCTCCTCTTAGTCTCCTTGACAGGATCTCCAAAACTAGTATAAACAGTAATGGGGACAAGGGACACCACTGTCTTGTTCCTTTCGTTATTTTGAAACTTTGTTATTCCATTGTTTATAATTTAGCTTGCTGATTGAGGTAAATCACATTAATTCCTTTGCTAAAATTTTCCCCATCCCGTTGTCTTTTTCATGAAGTTCCATGAGATGTTATCAAATGCCTTCTCTGCATTGACGAACGTTAAAGCCGCCTGTTTATCAATCCTCTCCTCCAAGAACTCCAACATGTCTTATTTTGTTTTTCATTTGGCATCCCGGAAGAAACCCTGCTTGATTTTCGTGAATTGTGTCCTTCAAAATCCTTTTTAATCTATTTGCCAAAATGTCCGCAAAAAGTTTATAGTCGTTATTTGAGAGGGAAATCAGTCGATAGTTTTGTACTAACATTAGATCTGTACCTTGCTTGGGGATTAATGTTATGTAAGCCTCTTGCCATGATTCCAGCAATTTACCTTTATTTAATATCTCATTCATAACATCCTTAGGAGGTTGTAATAATGACTCTTCTAGTTTCTTATAATAGCTGGTAGTCTGTCCGGCCCTGGTGTTTTCCCAAGTTTCGCCTTAGAGATTGCCTGTTGTATTTCCATCATTGTGATCGAGGAGTTTAAATATGTGATTCTTTCTCTGGGAATCTTAGGGAGTGTGCTGCCAAATATAGCAGTTCTTTCCAAGAATATCAGGACAAAAGGACTGAGGAGGTGGAAGGGGAACCAAAACAGTTTTATTAACAAATAAACAGCAGACATGCAAAGCATAAAATAAAACAAAGCCAACAGGGGCTACCCAATCTCCCCTTCAGCTGCCCGGAGCCCCAGGTAGAGCAGCAGGAGAAAGACCCTGACCGTCGGTCTCCCAGCATCAGGTCCTTTGATCTGGGTAGAACCTCACCGGGCCCCTCCCACCTATGGCTTTTATAGCCTGCCTTAATGCAATCAAATGCACCTGGCATTACTCATGATTAGCTCAGGACCCTGAGATGGAATTAATACAGAGTGGCTGAGGGTCTCCCACTACCTGCAGCCGGGCATCCAGTCAGCACTTGCAACACAGAAGAACCCAATAAACTCCCGACAGGTGTGTGAAACACAAGAATCCAGCAGACCTCAAACTGGTGATGTTAAAGGGAAAGGGACATGCTACCTAACTCCTCGAAATTGTCTTCCGCATTTCCACTACAGGGAGGTTATTTTGTTTTAAATATTCGTCTATTTTTTCTTGGTATTATTCTCCTGCTTGATATAAATCCCTAAAGTAATTTACAATTTTTTTACTTAGCTTTTGGTTCATTTATAATCTCCCCCCCCCCCCCAGTTTATTTATCACCTTTTCACTCTGATTTTTCTTTAATTGCCAGGCTAGCATTCTCCGCGGCTCATTAGCAAATTCAAAGTTCCTTTGTTTTAACATTTTAATTTTCCATTCAGTTTCCTGATTCACAAGTATGGAGTATTGCGTTTGTAATGTTTTAATATTTAGTTTTGCTGTTTCATTTCTTGGATTTTTAGCTAATTCTTTTTACTTATCTCTTCCAAAATTTTGAAGTGTAGGAACTCATCATGACAGCTTAGTCATGCTTGGAAGAGGAGCCCAAACACCACAAGATGTCTGTGGTGTTACATACAAAGACATCAAACAGTATTACTTGGGATAGTACCCAATTTATAAGGATCAGCGTGACTGCTATCCTGTGTTTATGATGGAAGTGAGCTCTGTTGAACTCAGTGGGGCCTCATTTCGACAGCATAGATTCTATTTGTAAAACAGATTGAGGTTTAACAAAAGATGGTCAGCCAGCTGAAATGCAGCAATGTAGTTTTTAAATTCAAGGGAATCTTGGGGGTCTCCCGATGTTGCTGAACTACAACTCCCATCCTCCCCAGCAAATATGGCCAGTGGGAGTTGTAGTTCAGCAGCGTCTGGAGGGCTGAAGGTTTCCCAGAAAAGCAAACCATCTTGATAAAGTACCATGCTGATTTAGACACCTCATGGGGGAGAAAAAAAATAGAAAGTACCCAGCCTCTGCCTCTTTACTTTTCTAATTATTTGTCCTCATCGGACAATTACTTGGAAGTTTCATTTAATAACCTTGCTAGAAAGTCTCATGCAGCACCAGAGAAAGGAGGGTCCGTCACTTAGGCAGATGTCATTGTTCTTGGTCTGAAGAAGGCCGTGTATTGATAAACAGTTGTATCGTATTACTTGGTTTTATTTCCAATCAAAAGCATGCATGCCGGGATGACAAGGCAGAGGAGAACTTTACTTCCACCAGGACCAAAAGCAGAATAGCAAGTGGAACCTGCGAAGGAAGGAGTGAGCCTTCTGCAACATGCATCCCACTGCAGCCTGCCAGGCAGATTTTCCTTTCTCCCTTTGTGGCTTTCTTATAACCATATGTATTTTTTCTTTGAAAGGGAGGAGAGATTCAAGCAGGGTGAAGGACATTTGGATCTGGCAAAGGAATAATTTTTAACATACGTTAAAATAAAGGGGAGAAGGAATTGGGGTGTGTGTGTGTGTGTTAAAATAGTCCAAACCACGCGTCTTCATTGTCCAAATGCTCAGATCCAAATCTTGACACCTGCAGTGCCTCAACCTCCCAAATCGATTCTGCAAGTTTTGTGTGTTGGATTTGGGGCTGAGTAGCTTGGCTGTTCGAGACAAGCGTGCCCACCTGCTTTTCATCTCACTCCCCTGCTCATCTCTTCTCACTCCCCGCCTCCCCCACAATTAGCACCAAATAAATAAATCAGTCCCCAGCTACAGAGATGCAAGTTTGAACACCACCTTGTCTTCTAAACACTGAAAGTCTGGGAAGCTTGTTGCTTGATGGCCAGATCCAAGAGGCCTGATTAACAAACCACATATTTATGTGTTGCCTGCCAGCTTAGTCAAGATAGCTCTTCAGAGATCTGCACACCTGCAGTTCCTGGACAGTATTGTTATGGAGTGACGGTGGCTCAGTCCCATGTATGAAGTCCAAAGAGCCATTTTCAGAGGCCCCCAATTATAGATCTGTGTTCTCCCCACTGAACAACCCTCTTGTTGAAGTTTTGTTACTTCTCTAAATCTTTGGTTAAACAACTGTCACATGTTGAAAATACTGCATTCTGAGGGATACATCTGGATTTGGGCTTTCCTGTTCCAGAAGCTCTCTTCCTGCCAGAAGCTGCGGGAAACGCTTTACTGTTGGATTCTCCCCTTATTATTCTCTGAGCAGAGTCTTACTTTCTTTCAGCTAAAGTTGTCAAACCAAGGCTTGGGACCTGGCCTTTCCAGGTGCCATGTGGTGTGTAAATAATTTTTGAACTGTAAATAGTAGCATGCAAATGATCTGATCCACACTGAGGATTGCAATTCATCTTAAATGTGTATTTATACTGAGAAGGTTGTATGAGGTGAGTTTGCCTGTGTGTTTGAAAAACTTAAAAAGCTTTACATATCTAGCAGATCATGCCTGGAATGCTTTAATATGCTGCCATCTAGTGTCTCCCTGGTAAAACTGCAGCTTAACAAAACTAGTTAAGACTGGCCCAAAAATATTTTTTTGGATGTTTGTTCTAGAGCTGCTTTGAATCCCCTCTTCTGCTCACTTTGTGCAGGGATTATATTGTCAGCTGCGCCACAGGAGCTTTGTGTTTTGATGCACCCCCACCCCCAAAATGAATATTTCTGCTGGTCCTGCTTACCAAAGACGCTGAAGAGAGAACATTTTGATGGGAATGTTGAGGTCTCCCAAAAATGCCTGCCCACTAATGGCCGTAATGCAAAGCACAATTCAGCAGACATGTGGGTGAGCCGGAGCTCTCTGTGTTCTCCCAGCCATCATCTTGAGTGTACATCATCTATGCTTTGGTGCCACACAAAGAGTGTTCTCCTGGAGAACTGGGACAGGAGGGGGATATTATACCTTTGGGGTTGCCACTGCTTCTTTTACTGCTCTGGTCCAACATGCCATAAATTCAGCTACCACATTTTTGCCCCCATAGAAGCCTGTGTGCCTTGCATGTCCCAGCTATGGAGATCTTTCTGCAGTGCAGAAGCGCCAGGGACTCAGCAGCCTAATCTATTGGCATGAGTGGTTTTGGAGGATAGGTTGTGCTGCCTGAAGACAAAAGCTCCATTGCTTGCAAGAAAGCCTCAAGCCTCAAGTCTTTTGAGTGGATGAAACTTGCCTTGACGGAACACATGCTTTTAGGTTTCTTAAGGAGCTTAATGCCAACTCTTTATGCTTTCTGGCACCATAGAGTTATCTGTCTTAATTGTACACAGCGTCATCAGAGCATATATGTATATCACGGAGGGTCCCCCCTCCTGCCTTGGTGGGCAGGGTATAATGTGCAGATCCTGAATGTGTGTTTCAGACACAGCCATTTGCATGGAAATCAATGTATTCATGTACAGGTAGAAAATGTTACACTGGTGTGTTTTTTTAATTAAAATTATCCAGTGCAACATGGTACATACTCCAGGCTCCTGCTTTCCTGTACTATCTAATCTGATTTCCAATTGTGATGCCACTTATGTGTGTTGCTCTACTGGAGCTGTTCCCATGGAGAGGAAATTCAGCACTGGATGCTGTTTCTCAGGCTTTAACACAACCAAGAGGGGAAGTGTTAGGGTAGTATCTGCAGCAGGGCTGGAAGGGGCAATGGAAGCGCCTTCTGTTTTCCAGTGGATGTTGCATTAAATTGGGAATGGTAACAACAAACATCTCCTGCAGACGGCCTGGGGTTTGTGGTTCAATCTCCTAATCCAGAGAAGCAGAATTGCCAAACCACCTCTCCTCCCTCCCCCCTTTTTTTTGCATCCACGTGGAAGGAATGCTTGCACCCAGATTTCACTCTTATGTGGTGGCTGAGGTAGAGGCAGGTGACATGCAAGCTCTTCAGCTTGGGTAAGCACTGAACCTGGCCTCTTTTCTCCTGCAGTTCTGCATCCTTGCCCCATGCCTCTCATTGCTCGTAGATTATCATGGGCACTCCAGGGTCTTACAGGGTGCCCCCAAATTGCCTTGACTTTGTGAGAACGTTAGGATTGGCTTTCTATTGACACCGTGTACTTTGAGCAGAAATTGATGGGAGAAATAAAGAGTGTGTATACTCTCGGTAAGGTGACTGCAGAAAGGCTGCAGTCCTATGCAATCAAGCACCATTGACCCCAGCAGGGATTGCATCGGACCAGACGTGCATAGGATTGCACTGTTATAAAGCTTTGTATCCAAACCAATGCAGATGCTCCTTGCGGTGTGAATGATTAAAATAAGCTGCACCTGCAAGCATCTCGCTGCATAGTCTGTGCCTAGGGAAACTGAGTCTCAAAGAAAGGTGTTCTCTCTTTATACTAAAACAAACAGGTAGTTTGGGCATGGGGGATCTGCGACTTTGTCTGGTTTTCAAACATTATAAAAATGCTTGCATCACTTCCCTAAATCATTGCACGTCGCAACGAAGGGCACTACTGTAATTACTGTTGTGTTTTTTCTTTTTCTACGAATGTATTTTCCTGTATTGAAAGTCTTGTAAGTCGGAAAAAATTGATTGTAAAAAGCCAATTACACTTACTGATGATGAAAAGTATTGTTATAACAGAATTGCATGCTGGTGCAGTTTGACTGAGGTTGTGTCGTCTCCTTCCCAGTTGGTCACACTTGGTCTAGAAGTGGATATATTTTTGTTCAATTGACATCTTTTCTTCACAATAGAATATATGGTATATCGTACATAGCCCATGCGAATTTCAGTGGATGTAACTGGACTTATACATGAAGTTAACACAACCTCTTTGTGTTAGTTTTTAAGGTATTGAAAGTGGTCTTCATCATGCTCTTTGTACCTTTTTTTTAAAATAGATGCGATTTTTAGGAATGTTTTAATACATTTATGATGGACAACATAGTTTTACTAGTTGTGCAGTATTCTGTATTTTACTTGAAGTAAATCATTTTATATGCAATTTGTTAGTATAATTACAGTTTTATAAATAAAATTGAGTGACATTTTGGGTCTACTTTTCACTCGGATGTACAAAAAAATAAATGTTCTGCTCAGAGCTCTAAACCCGTTGTGTTAAAAAGGAGGATCAGATCATAGTTGTTACCGGGAAAATAAAAATCTGTTACAATTAAGCACTGTAGAATTGTGCGCCCTTTGGTGAATGTTTATCTGCTCAGGGTGTTTGTGTGTGACTATCAATAGTAGGCTAAATTATGAAAATCAATAATGCAAGCAAATACAATCAAATCTGCATAATTTACACAGGTCAGAGTTCAGCTATTCACAGATTTTTCTTTTCGCAGATGTGATTATGAATGGTGTGCTGTGCCTAGGAAGTGAGATTGCTCATCTTCCTTGTTTCTGTTTCAGAGGAACAGCCAGCTTAGTGATTGATGCAGGTACGTCCTCAGCTATAACTACTTAAGACAAGAGAAACTAAGTTGTGGGATTTTTTTTTTTAAGACGCATTCCCACCCCCAGATACACGAATTGCTGCGCAAAGGAACAACACATAAGATAAAGTGTGAGCGCACTGGAGTTTATTTGTTTACCTCTAGGTACCATGGGGTTGACATTAATATGCAAGACCAGTGAGTGAGCAGCAAGACTCCCTTCCCAAAAGAGGCTCCCTCCCCATTTTCTGAAACCCCTGGCAGTCCAGCCCAGCCTTGCTGCCTCCTGTGCTTTGTCCCTAAGTTAGCAGTACACTTGTTACGGAGTTAGGGGTACGAGGGGAGGAGTCGTTGATGTAGTAGTACCACGTCTTTTTCTCTCTCTTTTTTACATTATTATAGGACTACAACATGCACATTCTACTATGTGGCTCAAGCAACGAGAATACATGTAGAACAATTAACAGGGTGTTTGTGTGTAAGAGAGACAGGATCCATGTTGATGGCGACTGGCTATGGGTTTATAGAAATCTCGGTTGTTGGAGAGAGAGGTACCTACAGCAGTTCGATCCGTGTGGGAATGTTACATGCATGCACAAGTGACACAGTGGGTGGGAGAAACGCAGCAGGACAGGACGAGAAGTGAAATCTGTGACGCGATGCTGGGTGGGAGCACGGGTACCCCTTTCCTCAGCTTTCCACGGCGAGTCTCTGCTCTGTGAGGGAAGCCTGCTGGGCGACCGTTTTGTTCTCGTGGCTGCGGAGTTTTGATACGACGTCTAGAAAGGCCAGGCTCTGCACTTCCTTGTGAAGGAGTTCTGTCAAACAGAAGCGAGACGGTTACTTTCCTGCTGGGCCTTTATGTGTGCAGCTGCTCTTTTGTTTGCCTTTTCTGGGGAAGCAGCAATGAACAGAGGCCTTGTCAACTCGGCACAACGCGGTCGCTAGAGAATAAGTGGCGCTGGTGGCTGTAAGCAGTACTTTTTAAGCATCTTAAATTTAGGGAGCCCCTTCACACAAACACTTTCCTCCTTGCTCTGCATATCATCTGCAAGCAAATGGGATCTGTCTTAGTCTTGCAAGGGAGACCTAGCAAACGTGAGTCGATGTGTGAAAAAATAGGTGACCGTGTGCAAGTTTCTGCTTCTGCCTGCTGTGTTGTGTGGGCAGGATATGGACCCCCTTCTGTTTATATATACACCTTTTCTCGCAGGTGTGTGCAGTGTAAAACAACTATGTGGCACTGGGATGTATCAATGCATCAAATCTTCCTTAAAAGGAAGTTGCAGTTTGGGGCCTATCAGAGGTTGGATGGGCTCTTAGGCCCAGCCTCCCTCTCTACAGGCCTGGTGATGCTTCTAGCTCTGGTTGGCCATGACTGAGGCCTACGAGGCCAATATCTGGTGCAATATTGTCTTGTCTGAGTGGCAGCAGCTCTCCAGCATTTCAGGCACAGTGTCTCCTATCATCAGTTACTTGACCCTATTGTCCACAGCTGCCAGGAATGGAATCTAAGGCCTTTTGCACCAACCTGTGCTCTACCACTGATCCTTGGCCCTTCCCTTGAATAAGAGTAATTAGATGATGCTGAAATTAAGCCATGCTCCATACAGAGTGAGGCTTGTGTGTAGTGCAGGGCTTCTGCGACTCCTTCCCCTTTTGGAGCTGGGGTGTTCTTAAAGGGGCCACCAAGGCAGTTAAAGGGAAGGGTGGGGGGAGAAGGCACCTTAGGCAATTAAAAGGGTCTGCTCTCTGTCACAGAACGTGTCCCCTTCATGAGCCTCCCCAAGCATTTTGTACTACATCTCACCTAAGACCTAAGTAGGTCTGTTGAGAGCTGTAGTCCTAAACATCTGGCTTGGGAAGGCTGTAAGAGAGACTCGCCTCAGCACCCTTTCTTGTGTATCGTGAACATATAGTGGAGAAGCAGCCTTTCCATGTTTAGTACCTGAATAAAGTATGCCTTTTCAAAAAAAGGAAAACAATCATGCAAGGATTCAGGCGGTGATTTTTGCTACAGCTTAAATGGTGGTTGTAATTAAAGCAACTTGCTCTGTTAGCACAGTCTGTGTTGGCATCTTAGTTATGTCAACAAAGAAGAAATGGAACAAATGATGCAAGCGCACAGTACTCAAAATATTTGTTTTTTGAGTATATCTAGAGGTCTGCTCAACACTGCTGGAAGTTGCCTAATTGAGTTGTCATGGTCGGGGGAAGATGAAAAAGCTGCTTTAGGCGCTAGGAGGATACCAGGGTTGAGGTAAACACACGACGCTTATTCTACTGGGGCTTGCTTAGGCAACTGCACAAGCTGCTCACTAACAAAAGAGCTGTTACAAATCAATTCTGTTACCCTACAGAGCCTCTTTCCCCCCACGTAGCAAACTGTGACCCTTGTTTTCCTGCCAAGTTTGCTGGTCACCTGCTTTCCAATCCGCCATGGCATCTGAGCTCCCCTCCGTGCGACCATGAGCAGAGCAGAAAATACCTAAAAGCAAGCTTAATGCCCCTAAAACATTTTTATTCCCTACACAATTTAATGGAAACAGCGTTTCCTGTCTAGGCTATTCTCCTGCGTGAAGAATATGCTTCCTACTTCCAGGATAGCTTGATATCTACAGCAGGTGTTGCTCTCTGGGTATTAATAGGTTCTAGTGATAAACCAAGTCCTGGGCCTCTCTTCTCACACTCATGCACACAGCAATGACTGTGATGGCAATGAATGCTCTGCTTTCCTTTCATTCTTTTGACGTTACATACACATTTACATTCCCTATTATCTTCCTTCAACATATAGCGTCTGTTGGAACAGCAAAGCTCTCTGAGTTGCAGAGGCGGCAGCAAACCCAACAGAAAGAATTCTTTGTCAAGACTGAAGGCTCCAATGGCTACAGCACGTAGCTACCTAGAATGGTGGACTGACTGCAGTCTTTGTGGTGGGGATGGGTGGTTTTCTAAAGGGGTGAAAAGGATTATTTTAAGGTTGATACAAAAAACACCACACAAGAGAGACAGCAGGCTGGGAAGCTGCCCACCCACCCACCCACCCCCAATTTCATAGGACTGTTAAGAAGCAAGCTTCGCGGGAGCTGCTTAGATGACAAGCTAAAATGAGAAACCCAGACTTGTTGGGAAAATGGCGTAAACTCTTTCCCCCCTTTTAATGAGATGCTTTCTAACTGCAAGTCAGTGTTGGGCTGAGAGGGGCAACCCTGGATAGGAAACAGACTTTATATCAGCTGGGTGATTGGTACACCAGGAACTTATGGCTCTCCAGATGTTCATGGACTCCAGCCCCCATCATTGCTGACCACTGGCCATGGTTGTTGGTGCTGATGATGGGACTTGGAGCCCAAGGACACCTGGAGGGCCACAGGTTCCCCATCCCTGGTTCACAGTAGCTCTCCGGGGTTTCAGGCAAGATTTTTTCTCCCCCAGTCAGAGAGATGTCAGGGATTGGACGTGGATTCTCTTATATGCAAAACACAAGCTTCACCACCAAGCTACAGCCTTTCTCCATGGGTCTGAGTGAATGCATCATTCTTATGCTTTTGTTTTGTAATGAATGCTGTAGAAGAGATACTGAAATCATATGGACCAGCCCTCATATTTCATTGGCATACCAGTAGGTCCATACTTTATGCTAATAGTTTCAGGGATTGGTTTTCTAATACAGAAGCACCAGTCCACCTAAAGTTAGTCGTAAGTATGCAGTGGTCTACACAGAGTCTGATGGTAGGGTCTCATGGAGGTAGAATGTGCTTTTACTTCAGACTAAAGGAGTGGGATCACATTTTTGAATATCCTCTCTCTAAAATCTCCTTGCCTGCATTAGATGATTATAATAGGAGGTGGGTACCTTTGTCTTCAATGTGCTAGTTTTCTACTTGTGGGAAACTTTTGCAGGAAGAGTTAAAAAACTAACATCTCTTGAATGCAAGCCCCCTTGCTTTCCATGAGACCTCTTGTCTGAATAAGCATGCATTCACTGCTGTGTTCAATGATGATTACTTCTTTGCAGCCTTTGCTGCAAATACACTTGATTGGATCTGTCATCTGCATGCCACTCCTGGCTCAACAACAGGATTATGTGTCAGCCTTGGGCACGTAATGTACAACCCTTGTGACTTTTTGAAAGTTGATCTAAAGCAGAGCTTTGGAAAGACTCACCTGATCCCATAAGAGCACAGATCAGCACCATGGAATTGTACTTGATTTCTGGTGCACTCCTCTCATCCGAAAGCAGCCTGTGTAGAATCTGCACTAACTGAGCACTTTCAAGATCCTTCTCTGCTGTGGCTGTGAATCGAAACAAAATGGGAACTTTAACTCTGAAGGACTGGGTTCCTTTTGTTTTTTTCTTTGGGGTGGGGTTTACTGACATATTCTAGTACAAAGAGTGCTGTGGAACCATAATACATGCCTCGCTTAATTGAACAGAATCTAAATTTATATCGCATTGTTAAGGAAAGCAGGGAGGGAAGCATAATTGTGTTGAAGAAAGCCAATTGTATATATATGTCTCGTCTACTGGGATAGCTTCCTCCTTCCAAGAAATTGGGGTAAAGTCCACTGGAGGCACACTTTCAATTGCAGAATTTACACAGAGGAAGGGCTACAATATCCTCTGTTTGGGACAAATAAAAACAAAAATCCCACAAGTTCCAAATGAATCCTTCTGTGTGTTTACCCCGGTCAATGTAACATGCTGTGGGTAATCTCCCACTACCGATAAAACTGATTGTAGGAAGCACATTTAACCACCAATACATAATTTTCTTTTTAAGAATGTCAAAAGAGCCGGGGACAAAATAATATCCCATGAAGTTCCCTACAGATGCCTGAATTTGGGTTACTTTTTTATTTCAGCCAATGAAGAGCTTTGGATGACTGAATAGCCCATGGGGCAGTCCAAAGAAAAAGAGATCCATGGAAACAGAAATAAGTTTCCTCCTTTTGAGGGTACTTTACTCGCTCAAGATACAAGGGAATTTGGCTTGGAGTAGTAGAATGTACCCCCTCAAAAAGTCAATGGAAGTAAAAAAAAAAAATCTGTTGGAGGAGGTTTAAACAAGCCCATGTCCTCTAATCTTAATTCTGTCTCTATGGGAAATACAGCGATAAATTCTCTCCCTATATCCTATTCTCTCCCCTAAGGTCACCTCTCCTCTTGAACCAAAAGAATCGTTTTTTGACCTTGTTATCCCCTACAGCCTTTCTCTTTCCCCCCGTCATTTACCTAAAGAGAAACTACTTGGCAGAAAACCCCAGAAACTTTGTCATTTCAAATCACTACAGAAAAGATGGGAAATATAACGATGAAACAACGAAAGACATCCAATATTGTTCTTATATTGACTACATTTTCTAAAGCTTACTTTGTCTGAAATACTCCATTGGGCAATTATGAAAAAGAGGCATTATTTATTTATGAAGCGTTGAGTCCTGAGCTATGGTGGCGAGAGGCCAAGGCTTCAGTCACACATCCAAGCGGCCTGTCACTGTGTGAGGTTTGGCACAGTCATATTGGCTGTCGGCTTCGATACTGCTACTCACTTATGGGTTTCCCTGTCCCCACACCCACCTGGAAACAGGTGCCATAGCCCATTTTGCTGCCCATGTCTGCAGTGATGCCTTAATAATACTTGCTTACGCTTTCACCCTCACCAAGAAGCGGTTCACTATTCATTCATGCCTTAACCTTCTCCTTCAACAGAGACCTGAGTACAAAGCGTTAACCATAGAGATACTTACCTAGTTCTAGAGCTGCTATTAGCGCCAAGGCGACAAGAGCTTCATTCTGCATTATTACGTGTTCGCTAGTTGCCATGGTAACTAAATGCTTAATACCGCCGCTCTGAACAATGGTCCTAATTACATCCTAAAAAAAGACAACACAAAGTATTGCAGGACATGCGAAAAAGACGACAGTCTGCTACCTAAGCAAAACAGAACAATTCAATAACGTACACTATATTGATATATTATGCACATAACTAGAGTGTATGTGGTTTACAACTGCTATTAAAAAATAAAACAAAAATTGAAATATTTGGCTCCCACCTACTCAGAAGTGAACATATGAAGCAGTCAGAACACTGGTTCATTTAGTAGAGTTTTCTCTATGCCATGAATAAGCAAGGTGGCACCTTCTAGATCAGGGTTTCCCAGCCTTGAGACTCCAGCTGTTTTTGGACTATAACTCCCATCATCCCTAGCTAGCAGGACCAGTGGTCAGGGATGATGTGCACTGTAGTCCAGAAACAGCTGGAGACCCAAGTTGAACTCTAGATGTAACTCAACTCCCAACTCCCATTGGACCATCCAGCATGGTCAATGGTCATAGGATGATGGGAGTTAGTCCAACAACATCTGGGTTAGAGAAGGCTGCCCAAGTCTACTCTGACTGGTGGTCTTTGGCAAACCTTTTTTTCTACAACACCTGAAAACCCATTTAACTGTGACTTCCAGCTCAAATGATGCTGAGTTATACACCAAAAGGCGGATCAGACTTCTCCAGACAGGCAAGTAGCCAAGGAACTCCAAGGAATCCAGTCCATACCATGCTGGGCTGGCTCCAGCACTGCCCACATGTCCCTGCATCACATAAAGGTAAAGGTAAAGGTACCCCTGCCCGTACGGGCCAGTCTTGACAGACTCTGGGGTTGTGCGCCCATCTCACTTAAGAGGCCAGGGGCCAGCGCTGTCCGGAGACACTTCCGGGTCACGTGGCCAGCGTGACATTGCTGCTCTGGCCAGAGCCAGAGCCGCACACGGAAACGCCGTTTACCTTCCCGCTGGTAAGTGGTCCCTATTTATCTACTTGCACCCGGAGGTGCTTTCGAACTGCTAGGTTGGCAGGCGCTGGGACCGAGCAGTGGGAGCGCACCCCGCCGCAGGGATTCGAACCGCCGACCTTTCGATCGGCAAGCTCTAGGAGCTGAGGCTTTAACCCACAGCGCCACCTGCGTCCCACCCCTGCATCACATAGAATCATGGAATTGGAAGGGATCCTGAGGATCCTTTACTCCAACCCCCTGAAATGCAGGAATATGCTGGTGGCCCATAGGGGGATCAGCATTACCAGTACTACTGCACTTTAACCAACTGACATCAAAGTCAAATCATTCCTGCTGCTTTTCAGAGGCAGTGCCCCTGCCCACATTGTAGTTGTTAAATCCTGTAGCAGCCTTTTCATTCAGAACCTTCCAAGTTCCCCGCAGGCCACAAACTGCAGGAGAAAAGTTCATCCTCTTCTGTAATACTCAAATGAAGCTCTTGGGTTGGACGACTGGGGACAGACAAAAGGAGGGTACTCACATAGTGCGCAGTTAAGGCAGTACCCCATCACTTTGCCCCCAAGCTTTTTGAGGCAACCAGCAACAAAACAGAACAGCACTTGAAGCCGCTCGTGTTGTGGCCCATGTGTCTCTCAGTGCGCCACTGCTGCAGATGTGAAAACACACACCTGCGACTCCGGGAACAGTAGGCATCAATTACATTTCTGCACATTTATTTTCCAGCTTCAGCTTAAGTACAGCACAGTTTGATACCACGGCCTTGGCATTTAAAGTAGATTTGATATTTTGACTGAATGAGATGATTAAGTGAAAGGCAACGGCAAGGAAAATGCAAGAGTGATGAAAACGGCATGCGCGCACACACACACACGCACCCCTTTTGTGCTTCTCCTCCGCGTTCAAGCCACAAGCTGAAAGCCATTAAAACAGAATGTGCTTATGATAGTTTATATTCCGTAGTGTTCAAAAGGATTGTGCTGTGACATTTTGCATGCAAAGGAAACAAGCAAAGCAAACAGAAGAGTGGGACCTGGTTAACCTCCCTGGGGAAGGCAACTATAATTGTTGATGCAACTGAATACACACTGAGAATTTATTCCCAGAATCCAGGTAATTTTACACCTGAATCTTACACCATAAAAGCCGTCTCACGTGCAGAAACAGGTTCTTATATGCTAACACAGAGGGAGCAGCTCTGCATCGCACTGGTCCAATGTTGCACATGTAACAAATAAAGCCTAGACCAGCCTTCCCCATCCAGTTGCCCTCCAGATATTTTGGACTACATCTCCCATCATCTTTTACCAGGGGCCGTCTGGAGAGCATCAGACTGGGGAAGGCTAGTGTAGGCTGACAAGATAACTTCGGGCGAGCCACACCACCTCAGGTGGTTCAGATCCTTACCTCTACAAGGGGAGCAATCTGCCTCGGAGGAGTGAAGCTGCTTTGGCAACACAAAACTTATTTCACAGCCTTGTGGTTTTTGCAGGAGTCACTTACTTTTGATTTGCTGTGTCGTATAAGAGCAGAGAGTAGTCTGTTCGATTCTCCCATCACACCTGCGTGGTCCTTGGCTTCACACCACTCCACCAGCCGTTCAACCAGCTTCACGTTCTTCCCCAGTTGTTCAGCAGCTTCTGCTACATATAACAAAGATGGCATTTTTTTCAGTACGCAGCAGCAGTTGTTGCTCTAACCCCCCCCCAAAAAACCCAGCACCCCACATTCCTGAAAGGTGGGAAAGAAAACAACAACCCTGATTTTGAACAAATAGGTAAAGGTAAAGGTACGACTCTGGGGTTGCGCGCTCATCTCGCTCTATAGGCCGAGGGAGCCAGCGTTTGCCCACAGACAGCTTCCGGGTCATGTGGCCAGCATGACTAAGCCGCTTCTGGAGAACCAGAGCAGCGCACGGAAATGCCGTTTACCTTCCCGCCGGAGTGGTACCTATTTATCTACTTGCACTTTGATGTGCTTTCGAACTGCTAGGTTGGCAGGAGCTGGGACCAAACAACGGGAGCTCACCCCATCGCAGGGGATTCGAACCGCAGACCTTCTGATCGGCAAGCCCTAGGCTCTGTGGTTTAGACCACAGTGCCACCCGCGTCCCTTTCTGAACAAATAGAAGGCAAAAATAGCAATGGGCAGAATCCAGTTGGTGTTGCTCAGTTAGCAGAAGATGTTCATTAGCAGAATGAGGAAGGAGGATGTGGGGGGATTTCTCCTTCCCTAAGCAGTCTGGCCCCCACTCCAAAAATCTGCTGAGAAGAAACCTTCTGAAACCAATTGGGACAGAGGAACAGCCAATAATCAATTCCCAATTCTGCTGATGGGTATTTTCCATTAGCAGAGCAACACCAACTGGATTTCGTTTAGGGAAATATTATCCCAGTCAAAGGACACTGCTCAAGGTTGTACAGAAGGGCTGGTGAGGGGTGTGGCCTGGGGACAGTCCCAAGGGCCGGACAGAGAGTTTTGAAGGGTCACAATTGGCCACCAGGGTCTGAGGATGCCCACCCCAAGGTAGGTTAAAAGGTCTGGAGAGAGCAGGGTCAAAGGTACTAAAAAGTGGGTTTTTCAGAAAGGAAGCTGTGTTACTGGTTCTCGAGCAGTCAGTACAAAAACGAGTCTTGAAGGTCAGGTGGGTACAGTTAAAGGAAGATGTCTGGAGTCTCCTCTAGGAACCATTACATTGTTTTAGAGAAAAATTGTCATCCATGCCTGTCCAAAACAGTGGCAAGCAGTATAATAAAATTGTATTTTGCTGTAAATACAGGATGAAACAAGGGTTGCAGCCCTGCTAACTTGAATATTTTAGTTCCACACGATGTAGCAAATTCCTTCTAATACCTTGTACTAAAATGTAAATAATCTGAAGCTGCTCATTATATCCATGGTGTGCTGACTTCAAAATTGTGATAATTCAAAATCATAGTAAATGTCAATTTCTATAGCTTCCTTTTCCCCTTGACTCTAGTTTTTTTTATCTTCCCCAGCCCCCTGCTCTTACTTCCAAAAACTAGCTCTGGAATTTTAAGGCACACACACACTTTTTTCAAACCAATCAACCAACCGCCCTAGAATCTCAGGCAAACACAAACTTAATAGAAGTTGATCAAGAATATTCTGTAAACTCATAAGTTCTTTATTGTTTACTTCTGGCTGAAAGCCTTCCAAACTCTACTCCCTTTTTGCATGGAGGAAATTTGTAATTCTGCTGATGATAAGGATTTCAAGATACATGAAGTCCTCGGTGTAAGCAATTCAGTTGCCATGAAACTATGGCAATCTGCATTTATTACTTGCAGAAGTTCAACAGATTATGTTGCCTCAAACATCACTTTTTAAAAATAAAAGGTGTTGAGATAATTGTTAACTATTTCACAAAACTGTTCACATGTGTAGGAAAAGAGGATTTTTGGAACACCTGAAGCCGCAATATACTTCAGATATTCACTGCATGCCACACTGGCTGAGGCAAGCTGTGCTATGCCAATAAATCAAGAGCTTAAATTTGCACTTAGATAATAACGGACCATCACAGGTTTTTAAGAAGTCCATGCTTTTTTCACTTTACAGATGCATTCAATTTATTTGAAGGATTTTCTTGAAATCCCCTTTTTCTTCTATAAGGAACATAGCAACAGATCAAGGGCAGAATCATTTAATACAGGAGAACAATTTATTTTACCTTGTGCATCTATTAACATTCTTAACGTCCCCAGCAGCTTGAACTGAACAGGGGGCATCTCGGATCTGAGAAATTTCAAAACGGCTTCTGCCACGCCAGCTGACAGCATCTTCGCCTTATTTACAACTGCATGAATAAAGAACAGATATTATCTGAGAGGCACTGCGGAGATGATACACTTACACTGTGTGAAGAGATTTAGTCCTGAGGCAGCCTTTAAACACCTTTTTCCAAAGGCCTCTGAAAGCAACATTAGAGGGCTCAGTTGTGTGAGGGGTGGGGAAGATGATCAGAGGAAGCAAGACTGGGTCCTATTCTACTTCCATTTGAGTAGTAGGATTTTTTTTAAAAAAGTTTAATATAATACATTGTTAATTATTATTATTATTGCTATTCTTTTATTTATATGCCACTCATCTGACTGGGTTGCCCCAGCCACTCTGGGCAGCTCCCAACTAAATATTAAAAACACAGTAAAATGTCAACCATTAAAAACTTCCCTAAACAGGGGTGCCTTCAGATGTCTTCGAAAAGTCAAATAATTGTTTATAAGGCCCTCAGAGCTGGACCTCGGTGTCCAGGCTGAACGATGGGTGTGGAGATGCTCCTTCAGGTATACTGGGCTGAGGCCATTTAGGGCTTTAAAGGTCAGCACCAACACTTTGAATTGTGCTCGGAAATGTACTGGGAGCCAATGTAGGTCTTTCAGGACAAGTGTTATATACATTCTGTATCATATATCAATCAGTTCATCCTATATCAGTCCATTTAATGCCTTATGCTATGTTAAATTTGCTTTTCTACCTACCTAAGAAAACTTTATGTAAAACTTCTATTACCTCCTTTCTTATGTTATATTAACTGTGTAAGTACAGCGGTGCCCCGCAAGACGAACGCCTCGCAAGACGGAAAACCCGCTAGACGAAAGTGTTTTCCGTTTTGGAGGCGCTTCGCAAAACGAATTTCCCTATGGGCTTGCTTCGCAAGACGAAAATGTCTTGCGAGTTTCTGCAGGGTTTTTTCCCTCCCCCCCCCCTTTCCTAAGCCCTAAGCCGCTTATCAGCTGATCCGCTAAAAGCCGCTAAACCGCTAATAGCGCTAATCCGCTAAGCTGTCAATGGGCTTGCTTCGCAAGACGAAAAAACCGCTAGACGAAGAGCCTCATGGAATGGATTAATTTCGTCTTGCGAGGCACCAATGTATATGTAGTTCCCTGTATGTCAAACTGTACAGAAAAGCTGACACGATATGTTTAACCAGTGTATGCTCTACTGATGAACAGATGTCAAACTGTGAAAGACACACATATCCTGCTCTATTGTCCTCTAGCTTCCTCAACCTCCTGATCTATTTTAAAATTATTTTAGCACCATGCCTCTAGGCTTTAGACTGACTTAGACTGCCTTTAAAACCTAGAGGTTGTTTGCTTCTGGCTCTTTTCTTTAAGGGCCTCTTTGAAGCCTCTGGCTGATTTAGTAGCTTCTGGGCCCTTTTATAATCAAATAATATGTCCTGCCTAGGATGTTTTTGGGGGCCAGGGTGGGGCAGGGCAAGGCAGAGTCCTGAGAAATATTTCAGATCAATAAAGCACTGCTGTATCCTTCCGTTTCGTTGAGACTATTGTTTGTGGTGACTTCCAGTTGCGGAAGTTACATATTTACAAGTAAATTTATGAGTTACTTAGGTATATTAGAACCAGCCTGCACCTTTCACCAAAGGAGGTGGTAGATTTCTGGGCTCTACTCACTATAGACCACAGATGTAGAGGAAAAGAGAAGGGAGGAAGCACCCTATTGGCTTGTGGCATATGATGACTGTGTTGTGTTTTTTAAATGGGGGCTGATCCACACAGCACTGGTGTGTATGTTCCAGGTGCAGAGGGATGTGGAAATGAGCCCTGCATCTGTACACCCTGCTGTATGTATGGGACACTTAGTACAAGCCAACATTATACACATGCGTGTGTATATAGAGATACATCCCACTCATGCGATTCATCCCCTGCAAAAGAAGGGGAAAGGGACTGGGGAGGTAGGTCACATGAGCAAGGCGTAAGAACCAACCTGAGTTCAAACAAATAACTGGATAGACTGAGCAAGTGTCAGGGACTGGTAGTGGGAGGCACGAGCCAGTAAACTCCCAAGGGAAACCCCAGAGGAGATAGGCTCAGAGCCAGGGGAGTCGTGGTGGGACACTGAGGTCAGAGGGAGAAGAAGATTGGGAAGAGGAACTGGATGCTGAAGGGGCAACAGGGTTTAGTGAGCAGGAAGAGCTGGTGAAAGAGAGCAGTTCAGACCCCAAGGCTGAAGAAGAGGGGTCAAGAGGCTGCTTGATCCCTCTCCTGCTGCGACAAGCTCCCCTTCCCCTCATCTAGTCCCCAAGAATGTACAGGATAATGAGGAAACAAGAACGGGTGTGCAGACGCAATTTGAGACTGCTTGAGAAACATCTGGGAGAGGAAGAGCCTTAGAAAGGGTGGAAGGCAGTCCTGGCAACTGCTCCATAGGGGCAGGGCCTACTGGGAATGGTTGCTAAGCTGTATGTTGTTTCCTTGACTAAAGAGTTAACTTCACTGACAACAGAGCCCTGCTTCTTTCATGCCGACCTGCATCTGACTCCAGTCCTGACAGCAAACATACATGCCGAAGGCTCAACACACGTAGTGCCTACACAAAGGGATGCAGGATAGTGTGTGTGTGTGTGTGTGTGTGTGTATGTGTGTGTGTGTGTTTGTAACATGAGGAGAGAGAGAGTGCTTTGAAGAGACAAGGATGATCTGCTGTGAACCTAAGACAGGTGCTGTTCTATGAACACAGAATTCAGAAGAATGCAAATCATCTCCCTCCTATCATAATCATTATTATGCGAATGACAAACAATCCACCTTGCAAACAGCTGTCTATAACATCACAAGGAGCCTGTGCTTTTTGCTCAGTCTCTTGGGACCTCTCTTCCGCCGTTCTTGGCGACTGCACCTGTTCCACCCTTGTGAGGCTCTCTACCCCCACGTGTGAAGCAGGAGACAGACTTTGCTCCAGAATGCATTTTAATTAAAAGTGAGAAGTTAGATGGCATTTCGAACATGGGCTAACAAGATGTTGCTTGTTCTGGCAGAGATTTCCACCTCAGAAGCTTATGCTTTATTTTTAACAAGCACTTTTCACTGAGCTGTATTTCCTCCTTGCTGAGGGAATTTTGATAGTAATTTGCACCTCTTCTCAAAATCTTGGTTTGTTGTTTTTTTTTTAAAAAAAAGATTTAAGTGAAATGAGGTGGGAGAATAAGAATGTTTGTGGGTGCGTGTGTGTATCTACACATAGAATGCATCTGCTGCTCTAATAACCCTTAGCTGTACCATAAACATATACAAATAGACCTGGAAAGCAAATAGGTTGCTTACAGCTGAATAACTCCCTAACAGGAGTTCAAAGAGAAATAAAAACAAGAGATGTAATGCTGCACAGAGATGCATGTAGAAGAGAAAAGTAATTGATGGGACTCTGGCTGTTTTCCCCACACTTCATTATATCTGGTCTGCCATCAACCCAACACGGGTCAATTCAATTATATGCAAATCTCATAAACAAAGTCAAAGTGGGCGCTGCCTTATGGATTGGCAGCCAAATTTGCTCCTGATCTTTATAGCAAATCCAGCCACTTGCATCTCCACCTCCTCTTCTTTATACAGTACTGTACTATTATTTTTTATAATACAAACATAATATACATAACATGGTATTTATCTGACATTTGCCCATAAGTGCTCGTGATATGATTGCAGCACTGCAATCCTTACACTACCAAGTAAGATCGCCCAGTATTTGTCTCCCCGCATTAGAGATAAAGGAGCATAGTTAGTGCCACCCAGTTCATCTCTCATGTATTAATCATTAGGAAAACGAGGTTAAGGCTGCAATGCTAAGTGCACTTAGTAGGGAGTAAGCCCAACGAACACAGCAGGACTTACTTCTGAGTAAACCTGTAGAGGATTGTGCTAAACTGTTTCCTAATGATACGCAGCAGGACACACAATTTAGAGGAGCAGAATTTCACCACCCCATACACCGACACCCCCCCTTTCCTCGGAGCTGCTCCTGCGTTTGGAAACACGCTAAATTGCTTACCAGGAATAGCGAGGTTTCGGAGCGCGCTCAGTGCTGCATGCTGCACGGTAACATTACCATCCTCTACGTGCCTGTCCAGGAGGTCCATCAGCTTCTGAACGATGCCATTATCCACCATATGGATACAGTTTCCATCTGCGCAAGACCAGACCATCAGAGCATGCATTAAAACCAGTGTTTTTCCTCCACCCAAACTTTCAGCAATAAATTTTGCTCTTCTGCGACACTAGTTCATCATTTAAAATAGATCTGGGAAGACGAAACAAGAGTCTGAGACACTGTTTACCTGCTTTCCAAATTTTCTTTCTTCCTTTTTTTGCCTAGGCCATATGTATTTAAATGCACAGTCTCCCCTACTCCATATGTTCTTCAAATCACTTTGAAAACAGAATTCACGAGGGACATGCATGGCTGTTTACCTATTCCTTTGCCTTTCAGTGCATTGTGGGGACACCATCGCCTCGTCCCACCTAATGTTTGGCAAGTACTAATGTCCTACAAGGTGGCTATATTTTTAAGGTCTGAAAACAAACAAAATTTTCCCGAGAGTCGGATCTCTGTTCGGCTGCTTATAATCCCCACCATAAAATGCACTATGCCAACAAATATATATTCCCTGCCCCAAGTGCTATTTAAACTTTAGTGCTGACAACAAGCTGGAGTGTGAACTTCAATGATTTTTACCGTTTCTAGCAAAATTTGCAATCGCCAGTGCTCCTGCAAGCTGCAGCTGATGGCTATTAGATAGGATCCACAAAAGCACCCTTTGGAAAACACTTCCTTTTCCTCCTTCAAATAGTTTTTGCATTGATTCATCTGGGGGAGGAAAGAAACAAAGTACATTTGGACAAAGTATGAAAAATATGGATCTTTACAGCTGCTTCAGGCCAAGTGAAGCCATTAAATCCACCTGGTACAGTAGCGACTATACTGTTGACACTAGGGTGGTATTCAATTAAAAAACAGCACAAACAAAATGATTCCCACTTCTGCAACAGGACTTCCCCCTTTCTCCTCCCCACACCTGCTCCACAAGGTGGCAAAAACCCTAAAACAGATGGGGGGGCACAGGGGGAGCAGAACTGGGAGAGATTGAACATTCACCTTACCATTAAGTTAAAATCTCCCTTAGCTCTCTACGGAATCAGATGGGACCTCGGCCTTGTTACATTTAGCTAGAGATGCCACATTTAACTAGAGATAGCATCTAGGATACAGTGCCCTGCCACTGCCACATTCAATAAAACTTCCTTGTACCCATTAGGCTTACAGCACATGTAAAAGTTCAACCTATACAAAGAAAATCAGCATGTCTGGGGACCATGCCTGCCAACTGTCTAGGAAAAGTTGCTGGTTGTGAAAAAGAAGAAAAGCAGTTCTAGCTGAAACTACTAAAACTCAGCCATTCTAGGAGAACACAAGCTAACCCACAGACTGCAATGCGATGGCTAGAACCCAATATGCTAATGACAGCATGAGAATTCCCAGGTTCCACATGCAATACTCACCTCCCAGCAATAGTAGAACCATAAGATCAGAGGCAGTTTTGAGCTCAGCAATGTCGTCTTCTTTGTCACTGTCCACGGTCTTCTGGACTATCTCAAGTAGACACTCCACCAGGCCTGCTTCAACCAACTGTAGCTTAATGATATCTGGGTGAAGATAGAAGAACCTAAATATAAAATGCTTTTAAAATACAGTGGTACCTCCAGTTGTGGATGGGATCCCAAGGTTTCCGCGACCTGAGGACTGCTTCTGCGCATGCGCAGACTGCTTTTGCGCATGAGCGCAGGGCTAAACCCAGTAAAATACTTCTGGGTTTGCTGCGTGCGCATCCCGAAGTTTACATAACCAGAGGGTTACGTAAACGGAGGTTCGACTGTACTGTGACTCCAAATAAGGCGTAGCAAAAGCAAGAAGACAAGGTAACTACAACTGTGCATGCCACACAATGCCGGAGACTACTAGCCATTATGACTATGCCCTGTCTGCAAAGTTGGAGGCATCGATGTTTCTGAATTCTAGTTGCAGGAAGCCAATGAAGAGGAGAGTGGTCTTGTGTTCAAATCCTGATTGCGGGTTTCCCACAGGCATCTGGTTGGCCACCGTGAGAGTGGGATGCTGTTTACTAAAGATTTACTTGGTTTGCTGCATTTTATGAGTTGTACTGTTGTTGTTTTCCTCACAGAGCAAATTCATATGCTTCTGCTCTGCTTTCTTAACCCTCCTTTAATTTTTTTTCCTTGTTCCATTCAATCACAGTTCTTTAACCTTGAATGTTACTGGATTTGGATTTGATATCCCACTTTATCACTACCTGAAGGAGTCTCAAAGCAGCTAACATTCTCCTTTCCCTTCCTCCCCCACAACAAACACTTTGTGAGGTGAGTGGGGCTGAGAAACTTCACAGAAGTGTGACTAGCCCAAGGTCACCCAGCAGCTGCATGTGGAGGAGCAGAGACTTGAACCCGGTTCCCCAGATTACAAGTATACCGCTCTTAACCACTACGCAACACTGGCTCTCTGCAACTTCTGTCATCCTCAGCTATTAGTCAGGGCTGATGGTAATTGTAGTCCAGCAGCATCTGGGGACCCTAGATTGAAGAACTGTGCATAGTACAAAACACTGAAATAAAGGGGAGGGGCTCAGTCAAGGGTTTCCACACAGACCATTTCAGCTAGACACAGCTTCCTCAGCAAGAGCCGTGACTCAGCCAAATATCAAAATGAATTTCTCTCCCTCAGAAACAAAACTGTCACCAGAGTCTCACCATTTTCTGCCAAAGGAGCCAAAACTTCAAATATCATCTCCTTCTTATCATGTTCTATTTGCTTTTTGAACAGTTTCACAAGCTCTTCAGCAATGTTTGTGTAGGCGAATTGCTCTTTGCTTGATTCTGTGAAATCAAAAAGGGGAAAGCTAAATGCACAGAATGGCAGCACTGTTTTCTCTTCAGTTTATTAGGAGGTTACTCGGCGCAGTGATTAACAGAGCTAAACGCTCTTCGCAGACAGGAACAATATACTCCCATACTTAAGCCTGTCACTAAATGAAAAGAAAAACATCCAGGCCTTTTAAGATAAATGTGATGACCTGAATTATTAATTATGTTCAAAGCTGTTAAAAATTTGCACCAGTGGAACGTGAACGTACCCATAGCAACAGCAAAATTACCAACATATAAATTAAGCCTTCAGCTGCCATCAGCTGAACAAGAAAAATTACACAGTGAGTGCACTGGGTTTCTGATTGAAGAGACTAAAGGTCAGACCCAATACCTTAACATTTACATGGCTACATGCTGGCAGAATTTGATCTGGTGTCTCAAAACAGACAAATCCAGATGCTTTGATTCAACCTTCTTTCTGGGTACCCTGAGTCTGATGGCTTTTAAAATGCAGGTGCAATATTAAGTTTATTGACCTGTTTCTGACATCTTAAGCTATCCATCAATCTACACAGTTGCCAATGTTAGCTACTTAATATTTTTTTATGGCTGTATTATGTGGGAACCAGTGGGCTTGCTTTCAATACAACTCACAAGAGTAAAGAGAAGCAATGGTGATGTTCACACGTCATGCAAAGCCAAACCATGGCTTAACATGACAGCACTGGCTCCTGAGAAGGAGATCACAGCTGCTTGCTGCTTCCCAGGGTTTTTAGATTGGTGTGGGTTTGGCTTAGCATGTTGTCTGAATCCAGGATGGCTACGATCTCTCCTTCTTCAATGAAACCTATAACCACAGGACAAACATTGGCTACAGACCATGGTTAAAGGCAAGAGCTTAAGAATACCCTGGCACACGTTGCCAAAAAGAAGAAGACGATGCCACACCTTAGCTTAGCTGCCATTGTCAACTGACCTAAACACCCCGGGAGCAGCAAATTGGTTGTGATTCCGTCTCAGACAGACAGCACATTTGCAGCATCACAGGGAGCATGTGGCTGTTAGGTGGTTGAGTTAAAGTAGGCCATGGGAACTTGAGGGCTGTGCCAAAGGCTTCACAGAAAAGGTGGGTTGTGAGGAGGGATTTAAAGGAAATGAGAGAGGAAGGAGGTCTTAACATATAGGGCTAATACTGAACCTAAGAACTAGCAGAACCAAACTTTATGGGTCATTTACGCACAGTGGCAATATATTTGTTTTAATTATATCATTTTACTGTCACAGAACGCCCTTGCCAAGCCCAACCACTGTGGATGGGTAAGGTGGTCTTGCTGCTTGCTCCCTCTGCAGCATATTAACTTAAGCAATAAAACAATACAAAAAGGAGAAATCATCAACGTTGTAGTAAAAACATAAAATTATCATGTGATCTGAAAATTGTTATGGCTCCTCCAGTGTCAAGCAGACATTAAGAACCCATTTCCATAAAAAGAGGTGAGGGAAAGAGCTGGCGGAGGAGACACACATCAATGAATACTATGAATACTAAATGAAATTTAATCATTCTAAGCTATCACTGTCAGTTTCTGCTTTCAAATTTGCCATTTTTATCACAGACTTCTGAAAACGGAAAGTTTGCCCAGATTGAATGCTATAGTACAAAATTGGTTTGTTTGCTTTTAAAGTTTTTATTCCAAAATTTTCCAGGTGTTTTTTTTCCCAGGCCTAGCTGGACCACTGTAAGAGGAAGGCAAACACCAATGCTGTTTGCATGAGAGGTCCTTCTAAACTCTTCCCTGATATCAAGTAAAGTTATCTAAGTTTATAACTGTGCATAGACTTTTTTATGAACTGTTATACTTTCTTGAGAGATAGAAAGCAACACTTCTTATAGTTAGGCAGTGAGGAAAAATCTGATAGGAAGTCGTATTTGAACCTTAGAAATAAACTTTATTTATGTCAGGAGTAACCAATATGGCACCCTCTAGATGTAGTTGGATTCCACCTCCTATCGACACCAATCAGCATGGTCAGTGGGGATGGAAGCTGTAGCCCAAGTGGAAAGATGAACTTGTGTGTAGACATCAGGCAGGCAGAGAAGAGCTGGAAAGGGGAACTTGGGATACTTGAATAGTGGATACAGATGAAAATATCAGCACTGGTCCTCCTTCTATAAACTTGCCATAAATAGTAAATTAGAACAATGTAACATTTATAAATAAAGAGAACAGGTTTGTGGGTTGCATCCCAGGACTTACCAAGTTCTGCTAAATTGCCAAACGCAACAAGGCACATTTCAGTCAAAGCCGAATTTTGGCAATGAATGCCCAACAATTTCACTAACGTAGGGATAACTCCCATGTTGATGAGCTGAGATTGTAGGGTATCTAAAGACAGACAAAAAAAAAAAGGACAAACGTGTTTGAGTTAGCACTGCCTTCGCAGTATCACAGTATCCTTAATTATTCTCCAATGTCAATAATTTAAACAAGGAGGCAACTGTAACCTACAATCAAAACATTGCTCCTCTTTGTTCTTCTGATGTCTGCTTAGTATTCAAACCTATTATGGGAAAGAAATCCCCATACATGAGAGAGACTGCCTCTCTCTGGCCACAAACCCATTTAATAATAAACTATTATAGTTTCTCCAAAATAATCTTAGACTTTGTTAAACCAGCTTTCCCAATCAGATGCCCTCCAGATGCTTGTTGGACTACAACTTCCATCATTCCTGGTCATTGGCTGTACTGGCTGGGGCCGATGTGAGTTGGAGTCTAACAACATTTAGGGGGCACATGGTTGGGGAAGGATGCGCTAGTGTGCATATATCCTCAGCGGGCCAGAGATTTATTAACAACAAAGAGAAGGGAATATATATGCTGTGCCATCACTGCCTTCAATGTCTGTGCCAGCAGAGAGTCTCTCCACAGTGAAAGAAAAATCCATGCATGCATTTCTACTTGCCCTCTGAAACCTCACAGAATTATGGATTGTGGCCTTTTACTGCAAATATTGCATGTACATTCTACTGCTTTCCAAAGGGGTTTATACGTTCATAACAGTGTGCAAAGGACACAGGCTTCTCCAACGATAGCTGCAGCCCAAGTAAATGAAAAATGCATTTCTCATTTATACTTCCCAAATTGCCTCTTAAAGCTAGTGACTAAATACATCTCAGTATTTCAGGTAACAGAATACTTCTGTCAACACAACCAAATAAATCTGAAGACCAGATTATAATAATCATAATAAGGCAAGGTTACTTTGTTCATCACAAAAAGCCCCCTTGGAAGCCCGCAATTACAAATTATGTACACTAGATTTTCAGTTCCATGAAGAGTAATAATAAGTATATTGATGTAATGTCATAGGCAGTCTTGCTTTCCCCTCACCAATGCATTTTTTTGCTTTTAAATAGTAAGGTTAGCAGGAAAAGACAGAGTAAGTACTTATGGACACTTAACACTCTAAAAGTGTTATGCAAACAAGTCACAATATAGGTTACAAAAAGCTTGATAAAACAAAGTGGCTTAACAAAGAACAAGGACAAAACATTTCAGAAGAGTCCATTGCCACTATGGTATAATCTTCATAGAGAAAAAAATATTATTGCGTGTAGATATTTGCAAACAAAAACATGTTTGAAGATTATCCATTAGGAGACACCATTAGTTTACAAAACAAAAACAAAAGCTTCCACAATTTAACAAGTGAAATATGTTTGCTTTGCAACAGAAGGAAACGATGCAAAAATCAGTTGTAGTCATACTGCACTCAGATTCCTCCAAGGATGCCCCTGAGCAAAATAACGGGAGCCTATCGCCTCACTGACTGACTCCTGGATTTTAAAAGCAAAAGCGGTCGTATGTGTGATAGTCTTAAACCTATGTGCACACAGAATATCTGCAAACTGCCCCCCTCCCACCTTCTGAACCAGATCGGAATATTATCTTGTTCCAGACATTCAAATGATTATAATTTGATTTTTAATTATTAAAGGCACGGATTCAGTAACTTCCTGCAGCAGAAAGCCACATAACACAACAATGGACAGCCCATGATGCTGGAGCGTAAAGGAGCAAGCCTGTGTGTTATCACTCGATCTCCAAACCTTTCTTCTGTTGCAGGCTTGTGTTGACAACCACTGACAAAAAGGTAACTCAAGCTTTTGAATGGATGGCTGGATGTATGCAGATGTCCCATTGCTAAAACCTTGCCTAGATTCCATTCACATCAGCCAAAGACAGAGTGTGTCTCCGTTCAGACACTCACCTAATGCAAAGCTAGCAGAAACACACAGGAATACCCAGGCTATTCACCCTCTGTATTTTCTACAGAGTGAATCTACATAGCTTTGGACAGGTGTCTTTCCCATTACCTGCTATCTGTTCCTTTCAACTGGAGATGCCAGGGATTGAATCTGGGGCCTTCTGGGTACAATGCAGAAATGCTACTACCACTGAGTGGTGATTCAAAGGTCTGCAAAGGCGTGATCTCTCCTCAATAATCAAAGCAGGGGTGGTAAGCTTTGTCCTTCAAGATGGTGCTGGATTAAAATTCTCATTGTCCCCAAATATTGGCCATGCTGGCTGGGGCTGATGGGAGTTGGAAGTTCAACATCATCTAGAGCAGCCTTTCTCAACCTGTGGGTCACCAGATGTTGTTGAACTACAACTCCCATCACCCCTAGCTAGCAAGGCCAGAGCTCAGGGATGATGGGAGTTGTAGTCCAATAACATCTGGGGACCCACAGGTTGAGAAGCGCTGATCTAGAGGGCCACTGAGTAGCCACCATAAAGTACAATCTGGGTCCTTCATCCAATTGCCAAAATGACACCACTCTTTCCTCTCCAAAAAGGATAATATTGCATGATTCACCCATCTGAGTGTGGTGGAGGCAGGAGGGCCCTCTCGTTCCACCACCACCACAGGAAGAGGATTTTGTGCGCAAGTAAGAGTCTGAACAGAGGCCAGCAAGCTTGGAAAAATGGGGAGAAAATGCAAATTGTCAGCATTAATGTAGAAGTCAGTATTCTCCTCTGAGCTAATTTATTGAAATTTAGTATATTTTTAAGCCAAGAGCTCTTTCTTACAAAGCTTATTAAGAAACCATTACAATCAAAGAATGTTGCTTGAGGATGAGTGTTGAAGCTGGTCCTGTAACATGGTGTACCAACTAAAGGTTACAATCCTGTTCCTCTAAAATTAGTTGAATTTTTATTCTGACAGCAGAAGGATAGCACTGCAAAGAGTAGAGGCTAAAAATAAAGTTTAACTGCTGATTGGTAGAATGTCATATGTTTAAATGAATGTCTTTGGTTACCTAAGGCATCTTTTTTATTTTATTTTGCGGAAAATATTCCTTATTCTGTTTTTCAGGCACTGTACTTTTTATGTATTCCACCCTCTCTTTGCAAATATTAGATGGCTAAATCTCCAAGATTTCATATTCATATTGGTTTAAGGACATGCACCTTTTACTTAATAAATCAGTTTGTAATTTCAGTTTTTGCAGACAATGGAAAATTATAATAAAAAATCGCTGGAGCATATGATTTCAGCTTCTGAAGCTGCAGAAAACAAACTGTACAATTTACCACTGTTTATGTGTAAGCCTTCCAAAGACTACAAGATGCTGGAAAGCCCCCACTGTTACAAAGCTGCTTACATTTATTTTTCAGCAAGTGAATGAAAGTGCCCCATGCATACATGAATGGGTAAATAATAATTCATTCTCCTTTAATGCCATTCTAAGTTGTTCAGAATCTTGATGCTCCTCCAGACATTAGTTTGGCTGTTGCTTGGTAATGCCAGACATTTGAGATTCTATGGAGGTCCATCAGCTGTGTCTTCTTCTAGTGAGTGCACAGGAAGAAGCCACAATGCAGCTAGCAAACACATTACCACAGATCATGTCAGAAGGAGCATGTGGATTATTTCGGAAACTTGGAAAAACAGAAGAGTCAGCTGGCTCGACACAAGAATTAGGACACAGCATTGTGTTTTCCACTTTTAAATTCCATTTGCTTCCTCATATGCTCTTGGAATAGGGGTAGCCAATATGCTATCCTTCAGATGTTACTGGATTCCCTATCCCATTAACTCCAGCCAAGATGGCTAATGACCAGGGATGATGGGAGCTAGAATCAAACAACATCTGGACACTGGGCATTCGGTGCATTATGATTTACTGATAGATATTGGGATGATCTGCCATACACTGGCAAGAGTGCCTGACCCCAGTTGTTTAACAGTAACAAAAACAAAGCTATTATTCAATCTGATACTGAAATCAAATTCCTGCTCAGAATCTGCTCAGAGGCACTCTGTTCTTTAACTCTAATGGTGTGTCTTTTGCACCTGGCGCTGGCTGGTAAATTGCTAAGCGAAAGATAGAAGTGGATCTTGCAAGCCTGAAATCTGCCCAGAGGCTCCTAGTAAGAGAAGGAAGGAGCTGAAGACTCAGAAGAAACACAGAAAAAAGGACAGAAAAGCACAACGGATGGCAAATAGATGCATAGAAAGTTCATGCTGCTTCAAAAGATGTTAAGAAGCGATCATGGAATGTATACATTTGAAAATGCTTTGGAAACCAAAATCCCCCCCATTCACAGTCAAACATCACCCCAGAAAATTGATTTTCTCAACCCAACTTTGGTTTCAATCTACTGAAAGGCTGTTGTTGCAGAACGTTTAGCCTGAAGTTTGGGCAACCAGACAAGTGGAACAATGTTTTAAGACACATTAACAGTTATATGACGAAACAAGCAATCTCATCCACTATGGTTTGTAAACCAACTCAACAAAGCCTGCGGCTCATTAACACTGCAGGGAGACACAATGTATTTGAGGCAGAAATAAATTCAGATGCTAAGTAAGGCAACCTTGTGTATTGCTTTAGTCAAGAGTTCATCAATTTAAGTGGTGAGTTTGAAGCTTATATTTTTAAGAGGAAGTGTGCTGACAGTCAACTCTTTTGTGCAATATTTCATTCTACACTTATTTAAGCCCTCTTTAGAATACTCAAAGAGAGCTGGTTTCCAATAATTTTTTAGCTCATGCCTATGAAATGTATATATTTACCATTATGTAACTGTAACCTACCGCTATACCTTTGGAAAAGAATCTTTCAAGCAATATGCAAATAAACACACAAGCTACTGTAGACACAAGCATTAGCAAAGGAGAAATGTGTGGCTTGAATATTGATCCGCTTTCCATTTTTGCCTACATAAGATTTTCAAGTGGAGAACAAGAAATGCAAAGCAGCAGAACATTAATCAACGAAAGCAATATATTCCAGTCACATACTTCCAGGGCGCTTGCAAGATTAAGAAAAGCTCAGTGGTTTTACATTACACTATTAAGAATTTTTCTTCAAAGGTAATGGAGGAAAAGTCAAATCTGGCAGATTGAATTTTAACACAAAATGAAATGAGAAAGTATAATGTAAAGAAAAATGATTTTTAGATACAAACAATGTTTTGTGTGTGTGTGTGTGTGTGTGTGTGTGTGTGTGTGTATGTGTGTGTGTACACACACACACACGAAATAAGATAACAGTTCTACATACCTCTTGTGTTTCTATTTTTATATCTCAAATCAATAAATTAATAAATACCATGGTGCAGTGGTCTGAGTGGTGGGTTGGGTCAGGGGTAGCCAGGGAGTGGCTCAGCTAACATGGCTAACGGCCAGGTATGGTGGGAGTTTAGTCCAACAACATATGGAGGACACAAAATTGGCCACGCATAGGCGAGGTTGAAAGACTGTAGCTTGCACAAGGCACAGAGTGAGCTTCTGAAATCCCCAGATCCAAACCTGTCTTCTAGTTTTGTTGTGAAGCTCTGAGCTACCTGGCTGAAGGATGGGATAAATACACTAAACAAAATGTTGAAGTGTGGACCAGTCTCCTTCAGCATTTCAGAAAGCCAGCCACACCTCCTTCCAGTCACTCAATTTAATTTGCTCTCCCCAACAGACACTCAACCTTTTGGGACTGCTGAGCATGCTCAGTCCTCATTGGGCCTTGTTCTTGTTGCCCTGTTAGGTTTCGTTTTCTAAAGGACGGGTTGCCTCCATATGTTGTTGGACTAAAACTATCACCCCTGACTTTTGGCCATGTTGGCTGGGGCTCCTAGGAGGTAGAGTCCAACCATGTCCAAAGGGTCCCAGGTTAGCCACTTTGTACTTCTGTAAACCTTGGAGTTCCCCCAAGCATGAAAATAAATCCCTGTTGCTCACCAGTGGTGCCATTTTACCTAATGTCCTGTCAGCACTCACCACCTGAGTTTGTTATCAGAAGGAGTGGAAATTCCAGGCTATGATTTGATCTTGCAAATTCTCACTTACACCCATGGTTATGACTCAGCAAAACAAATGGCATATGTACCAACAACCACAAGACTTCCTTCATCAGTAAATATATTCTTGGGATGGAACAAACATCGCACCAACGTGACAGGCATACACACCCAGTCTGGGAAGGCTTAAGGATTTGGGTGGCAGAGGACTCATCGCGTTTGAACCATCCTTTGCTGGCAATGCTATCATTCTGTAAAGTGGAATTTGTATCTTACAAGATCCCCTGTACAGAAAAATACATTTTGTATCTACACATACCTTGCAAGATGGGAGGAAAAAGGAGAGAAGAAGTTGCATATACCCATTTGAAAAGCTGTTCATCTGACTGCTGCAGTCAACACTGCTGCAGTCCCCACCCACCACCACTGCAATGCTTCAGAGGCAATAAATCAGGGGGTGGTCAAACTCTGTCTGCTGCACAGATCAAGTGCAGCTCATGGGAGGACTTAGAAAGTAAAATTTAAAAGCCTCTTACTTTGTTAGCAGGCTGGTAGCCACAATAAAAAATTATTCATCTTCCTCGCTTAGAGGGTTAAAGTACCATGTGAAGCAGCAAGGCAGATGGCAGAACTGAATAAACAATAACACAGAAGGGTGGCGGATGAAGAAGAAATTTGGGGAGCAAAGGATAAACCATGGCAATGACAGCTTTTAGTAAGCGAGGAAGAAAAGCTATGAAAACAGAACTCTGGTGTGATTATCAAGCCATTGTGGGTGAGGCGGGGATGGAGAATCTGGGTGCACCCTGTGACTTGACCATATGAAGATCTGGCTCCTCAGCTCTTTAGAGTACATTCCTAACCCCATTTACCTGGGAGTAGGACCCACTGAATTTCATAGGACTTACTTCTGAGGAGACATAGTTAGGACTTGCAATGTTAGTCTATTTACTTTGGGCACCACAGCTGTAAAGGAGGAAAGGGCAGCTTGTTAACTTGGAAAAGGTAAGGAAATGAAAGGAAAAAGCAGCAGCGTTTTAGAAGGAGGATAAAAATCAGTGTGCATTTAATGTATTATTCACAGAGCTATCATCAGATCATAGGAACTGTCATTGATGCAATCCACAGCCCTGGATGCAGTTTGAATGAGACGGAGGTGCTGCGGAGCCCAGCCTTGCCTGCTTTGAGAATCACCTCCTCAAATTGTGGGCGGCAGCTACCACTGGCCCCTTCTGGCAGTAGTCGGTGGAAATGCACAGAACAGGGCATTTTGGGTCAGGGGCTGGACCAACACAGTATCCATTGGTTCCTAATTTAGCCCAGCTGCTGTCACATGACAGCAATGGGCCCAATAAATGTCTGTTCACAGCACCAGCTTGGGAGCCGCCATAGCAGAGGGCCTTTATCCTCTTCCAGACACAACCCAGCCACCTTTCGCTGTGGCCAGTGTGAGTAGCAGAACTGTGGCTATGCCTATACTGCTCCACTAATGTTCCCCACTGCTAGCTAGGGGTTTAAGAGCAAAGGAAGAGTTTCCTGGATAGGGCCAATGGCTCATCTAGTCCAGAATCCTTTTCCCACAGTGGCCGCCCAAATGCCTGTGGGAAAACCTCAAGCCAGACCCGAGTACAACAACACCCTCCTCTTCTGTGGCTTCCAGAAAATGGCATTCAGCCCCCAACCATTAATGCCTCTGACAGCAGAGGTCAAACCAGTAACCATTGATAGCCTTAACTTCCATGGCTTTGCCCATTTTTTATAGCAATCCCAAGTTGGTGGCCTCCTGTGGGAATGAGCTCCATAGTTTAACTATGTGTTGGGTTTGGATTACATCCTAATACTCAGGGCTTTTTCCCCCAGCTGGGACTCACTCTGTTAAAATCTTCATACATTTGTAAATGATTTTTTTTTCCTAAAAGAGGGGAACCTTTTCTTTCTTTGGCTTTAAATTATGCACCTATGTGTTACAGCAGGCAGCACTGTAGAATAATTATTTTCTCTTGTGAGTGTGAAGAGCAAACAGAGGTTTGTCTCGTTGATTGATTGATTGAATTTATATATCGCCCTATACCCGGAGGTCTCAGGGTGGTTAATGGAAAAGATCACACTATATAAAATAAAAATAAAAACAATAACCCAGTAACCCCACCCCACCCCAAAAAACAGCCACATTTTAAAAGGGTATAGGATATTGATTAGGTAAACCAAAGGCCTGTTTAAAAAGGAATGTTTTTTGCCTGGTGCCTAAAGGTGTACAGTATAATGAAGGTGCCAGGCGAACATCCCTGGGGAGAGCATTCCACAGAAAGGGAGCCAACGCAGAGAAGGCCCATTCTCGTGTTGCCACCCTCCTAGCCTCTCGAGAAGGAGGCATCTTCTGGGATGGGTCCTGCTATCCAGAGTTTTTGCAGGTAATTGTATCAAAAATTCTTTAAAACTTTGTAAAAAAAAAAACAACAACATTTTAATCTACAACTTTTTAATTTATCATGGGATGCCAGTGTGCCTTTAAATACTGGAGGCCACTTAGAGTTCCAAGTAGGAAGAAGTTAAGACAGCTGGAATTAGACCAGCTGGGGTCAGAGTGACCCAAAAGGCATGGAAATTATATAAATTGCAATAAGTTCCTCTAATAGCGAACCACACAGATGGGTGCCTATGTGGCTGCAGCCTGGAGCCACAGAAAAATGAGATGGAATTATTTGCTTGACAGAATCATTGTGGGTTGCAGGGGCAAAAAATTTTAAACCTCAAATGCAGCCCAATTGAAAAGAAAATGGAAACATAAGAAGAGCATGCTGGACCAAGTCAATGGGAAACCTTCTCCCTTCCAGCAACTGCCATTCAGAAGGACACTGCCTCCAACCGTCTGGTTTTATTGATTATACCTACAAGAAAGAGCACAGAAGGTCTCCACCATTAGCTTGTGAAAGATTATGGTCCTTGTGATTTCGGACTTCTTCCATTCCCCGACATTTCTGTTTTGCTACTTGGTTGTTACATTTTTTTGAAGTACACAAAAGTTAATACAGAAAATTTCAGGATCCTCTCATAAAACTGATATCGACTGTGATGTAACACCCCCAAAGATAAAGCTTCATATGGTCTATTTTCAAAATTTCATCCCTGAGGTGGGAGGAAGTGTCCTGAATTTCCCTTTTTGCAGTCCAGCTGTAAAAAGGGGGAAAACATTACTTTTCTTCCCACCGGAGAGATGAACCAATGAAAATGGACCACATGAAGCTTTCTAATTCGGGACGCAAATATTCGAATGTGTCTTTCCACAGACACATTGTCAAAACAGTCCCTCCAACACAAACACACACTCCCCTTAATTATACTCCTTGAAATATGTCAAGGCCCTATAGAGTTTTTTATGTTGGAAAAAAAAAAGAGGGCATCAGTAATGCAGATTTTTTCTCCTGGATGGAATAAGTAGCTCATTTAATATTTATACATTGTTTGGACTGCTCAAAAACTGTTTACCTGGGAGCTTATATTATAATTAGTTTATTTAGAAAAGTGCTCACAGGTGATTAGGAAGAACTGCCAGTTTAATAATGAACCTCAGAGATTGGGCAGGGGGGCAATCCTCTTGGGCTGCCCAATCGCCCTGTCTGTTAGAAATAATAGCTCTCCCTCTTCCTCAGATTAATTCAAGGGAGTCGGCGGAACCACTTCAAAGACGGGAGAAATCTATTAAGCTAAAACCATTTTGTAGACAGAAAAAAAGTTAATGAGAAGACTTCATAGAATGAGACACAACAGCAGCAGAGCTGGGTGCCATACATAAAATGCACTGAACAGCAAAAGAAGCATTTTTGTTATTAAGAAAAGTGATGAAAGGACTATTTATGAAGGTTCACACAATCCTTTTAGACAAAAACCAGTTGCCCACATTCTGCCGCCAGACGGGGTCTGGCTTGATTGTTACTGGCTCACTTCAGAATGTCTTCTGAAACTTCATGCACCCTAGTTGTAGCATGAAGTTCCTGGCTTGCATTAAGCCTTAAACTCCCATTATGTCAAAACTTGGAAATTCTGGCTTAATGTCAGTTAGCTAGCAAACAAACAAACAAACAAAGCATGATGCAATACAAGCCAGGATCTTGATAGTGAAGCCAGTGTGCAATTGGAGGGGAGCAAGATGGAGAGGGAAAGGGGAGGAGTTTGGCCCCAAGGCTAATTCTTAGCATCATAAACTCAATGGCCCAGTTCAGACAGTCTTTCCCAGTTTCATAAACCCACGTTTATGAAGCCTTGAACGACTGCCCTAACTGGGCCACTGGCTCCCAAAGGCTCAATCCAGATGTTAATTCCTGACATTATAAACCAATGTTTCCCAAACTTGGGTCTCCAGCTGTTTTTGGACTACAATTTCCATCATCCATGGCAACTGGTCTTGCTAGTTAGGGATGATGGGAGTTGTAGTCCAAAACTGCTGGAGACCCAAGTTTGGGAAGCACTGTTAAACCATGGTTTATGAAGGCAGGCATGTGAAGCCCAAGCTGGGCCACTGAGATCTCTATAGGGGTGTGCAACAGTTCCTTCCCATGGGGAACAGGAAAATGTCTTCACAACACCCCACTGGCAAATAAAGAGCTCCTCTGCGTATGAGGTGTTGCCCCATACATTTCAACACAGGAAACAAAGCTGCATGAGTTTTCCTTTTCACATGCAAAATTGCTCCCTCCATTGAAATTAGGGGGAAAGCTCTCATTTGCTTCCAGAAGCCCTGTGTGCTTGTACATATACTGCACATGAGGATTTGAACAGGGGCAAACATATATTTACTACTCTGATATTTACAATCATTTTGCTAATACAATGGGAAACACTGTTTTTACCTGTAATTAAAACAGCAACTTTTCTTGCGTACTGGTTTTAACATTATATAGATATATATTAAAAAAAGAAATCCTAGGTGTATAATGTATTTAGAGAAAAGGGTTTCTTAGGATTTTTGTTTACCATTCTCATTGCTATAGTTCATCAGCATGCCACAAAAGACAGTCATGAGCTTCTCACTGGCTGGATCTGTTTTACTGCACAGTGACCTTAAATGGTCTATTACAATCTCTGCCCCACCTGCATGGTCAACTGCGCTTCTGCCCTCATCTGTAAAAAAAAGAGTCAAGTTAAAAATAAAATTAAAAAGGCACTTAAGAGTTCCAAACATAACAATAGTCATAAAAAAGTAGATGGGTCTCGGATAATTAGCGCTTCTGTAATCATAGCATGAACTGGGCAAAGTATTTACACAAGTGCTTAAGGGATAGGCTGCTACAGGCACCTTATTTTAAGGGCAATTTCTTGCAAGACATAAACCTGGGGGAAATCCCAAGGCCCATCCTCTCCAGGTCCACTCAACCCTTCCCTCATGCCACCAACTCTTGCGTTTTCTCTCCACGCAAGTGTGCTGAAGGACAGGGAAATCATTCCTTCACTGGGAAGGCAGAAGATAAAGAGCAGCAATGCAGTACAATTTCACCTGGAAGTAAATGCCACTGAACTCAATGAGACTTGCTTCTGAGTAGACACAGGATTGCATTGGTGTTTCCTCAGAGCCAAACACAGATAGATGCTGCTTCATAGCAAAAGTTGGTATGGCAACTATGCTTGAGGACCATAAATCAGGTAGATAGGGCCATCTTTTTAAAAAGTTAGTCAATTAGGGGGTAATGGAAATCCACAAAAAACAGCCTTTCCCTTCTGTCCACAGGAGACAAAAGTATTCTGTTCCATGAATGGAATTCCACTCATTCATCTCTGGATCCAACCTGATAAAACTAAATTTGGGGAGAGGAAATTGTTAGAGAGAGTTTGACTGCAAGCTCCATGTTCAGACCAGTAGTGTATATCTCTCTTTGAAGGGAAAAAAGCACACTGTAAATTGAGAATGCCACATGATGATGCTAATTACAGGCTATCTGCCCTCCCTTTCTGATCCCAAAGTCCCAGAGTATTCCACAAAACATGCTTAGTGATCCCCAGTCAAAACAAGTTCAGAATGTGCTTATTCTTTCCTTAACTGTTACCCTGTCAACTTTAGCAGCCAAGTGAACTCCCACGCAAAACATGTTTCTCTAGCAGCTCGCAAGGTGGTGGTGGTTGTTAAAAAAAAAAGTGCAATAGGTTTTTTTAGAAAGCAAACAACAATATGTACTGCTCGCTTGTAAACACAACAATTTGCATCACTACAGTTCCCAATAAAATTCGTCTTGAGATTATTTAAATGTGCATGTTGTTCTTAAGGTTTGTGGTTAAATTCAAGTGATGAGAAATACCATACAGTGATGAGAAAGGTATGCACTTAATATTGGAAATATGGGGAGCGGGGCTTGAGGGGTGAGATAGCAGCAAGGTCAACATGACACAAATGTAGCAGCAGAGCCAATTCTGCTGGTGCACTGCAAAGGTCTTATTGCCCTTCCACCGCTGCATAGTATATAATGGAGTATCAGTTTTACATTCGTTTGTTGGGAACAGAGTCTATTCATAACTGAATGTTTCAGCTAATAGCCATTTAGTTTTCCAGCCTCCTGAACTCTTCTCCCCATCTCATCTTCTCACAGGTCTGACTACTTAAGACATACACCAAAATGGTTGCTATTTATTAACAATTCCATATACTCTCAGGAACAGTCAAAGATTTCTAACTCCACTCTCTCAGCTCCACTGTTTGTAGAAGGACTTGACAGAAACAAGGAAAACACTTTCTACAACCATATTCTGCCTGAGATGGCCAAAGAGATCATTTAACTCTGAAAAGACAAGGGTGAGGTTTAAATAAAGTTTTTCAAAATGTATATACTTCAGGGATATATAAAATAACACAGTTTCCTTTAGACACAATAAACTTCTAATTCCTTTAAAAAGTGGACACTGGTTGAGTTTTTGTTGTCTCATCTCTTCAATCTTACTGAACTACTGGACCAAATCTTTCAAAATTCTGTTATTCTTGCTCCTTTCAATTTTTGTTAAGGAATGGGTTATGCTATTTTTAAAAAAATCTGTTAATGTGCTAAATGTTATGCAATGCATTTCTCAGGAGTGAACCAATTAGCTAAACAAACATTTGTGAAACCAATAAATGTGAGCATATTTCCCCACCACCCCCAGAGATGAAATTAAAAACAAAGCGAGGCTCATTGTTCCATTATTTTTACTGAGCAATTTGGACTTTTTTGCATCACTGTGGTGGATCACTTTTAAATTATATTTCTCAGCAGGATACATTTAATAGGACTGGAGAGCAGCAGAAGGAACAAAAATGGTTCTTTAAAAGTATAGTTTTCTCCATAATATTCCATATACCTCAAGAATATTTTACTCTTCAAAAGTCTCCCAAAGGAGCTCTTTAGAAGAATTTTAATTTCCCAGAAAAATATTTCCAGTCCTAAAGAAGAGTGCCCTGAAAACCTTTACTTGATGATGATTTAGTTATTCTGTTCCAGTTCCACACATTAATGGTGAACTATCAGGCTTGTTTCCTCAGCTTTATTTCTAAGTCAATGCTTGCTTTTGCAAGTTTCTAGCATATATCTAAAATCAGAAGCTGGGAAAAAAATTCATATGCTTGCAAACCGAGGGTGTCTCCAGAGTTTCAGATTTGGGGAATGTCAATAAAACCTTTTCACGCTGCAAGACTAGACGTGGGAGTGGCTTTTCAAAGCAATGAAACCATAAAATCTTGTTAAGATGCGGTTCTCAGATATCAATGCCCAATAACACAAACTGAAAATCAAACACGATGAGCCCGCAGTGCAAATATAATCATAGTACCACAAGGACAAGGAACCTCAGACATCAAGGTCAAATGCACCCCCTCAAAAAAAACTCTTTGTCTGGTGCTTTGGACTCTCCCACAGCCAGCCCCTCTCTTCAACTGCCCCATCTCTCCAAAGGCCACACCTTGTGGTGGCACTGCAGAACACCCTCCTTCTTGCCTGCCTGGAATGTGTCTTCAAATTCTGATAATGATTCTTGCTTGTCTGGATGGAGGATAGAGAGGGGTGCATGTAGAAACTATCCTGTACAAAGGTGAAATGTACATTTCTTCGTGCCATGACTGGCCTGAAGAAGGAAGAGGAAGAGGAAGAGGAAGAGGAAGAGGAAGAGGAGGAGGAGGAGGAGGAGGAGGAGGAGGAGGAAGAAGAAGAAGAAGAAGAAGAAGAAGAAGAAGAAGAAGAAGAAGAAAGCCTTTTGTTCCCTCTCCTCAAGAAAAAGAGAGAAAGAGGCAAAACTTGTTCTCATGTTTTCTGCCAATGAGTTATGTTTTGGGCATTTCCAAAAGTCAGAAATATCCCAGGATTCTAAAGAACTGGTGTCCACAGTTTTCTATACTGCTTCATGTTTGCTCTGTTCATAGCAGCCAGGATACATCTGAGACAGGCATGGTCCAGAAGTTATTCTGTGTAGATAGTGGATGGGTGGGTGTTAAGCCCCTAATCCCAATGCAAAGTGTTAGGCTAAAGCCGATGCACTCATTAAAAATTCACTGTACATTGCACTGTACATTCGCTTACAGTGCAATGTATACATGTCTACTCAAAGCCTCCTTGTGTTTAATGGGGCTACTCTCAGGTAAATAAATAAATAATTTTTAATTTATACCCCACCCTTCCCAGTTCAGAAAACCGGGCTCAGGGCAGCTAACAACAAATTTAACACACTTAATTGTAATACAACATAGAAGCAGCATAAAATACAGTATAAAAACATGAATAACAATAAAATTCAATGTTCAAAAATCAGTTTGGAGGAAATCCATCCAATAAGCATTAGATCGTCACCAGGGCTAGCTGGCTGAATTAGTCCTACTTGGGCCACCGAGGAGGCCAGGGGAGAATTAGCTGCGGGGTCTCGGAGTGGGTAATCTTCATAAAAGGGGAGGGGGAGGGAAGAGAAGGGAAATAAAAGATTAGGCTGAATAGGCCAGGCAGAATAGCTCTGTCTTACAGGCCGGACGGAAGAAGGTTAAATCCTGAACGGCCCCAGTCTCACAGGACAGAGCATTCCACAAGGTCAGAGCCATCATTGAAAAGGCCCTGGCCCTGGTGGAGGATAGTCTGACTTCCTTAGGGTCCTGGACCTCTAAACTATGGTTATTCGTGGACCTTAAGGTCCTCTGCGGGGCATACAAGGTGGTGCCATAAATACGAGGGCCCTAAGCCACCAAGGGCTTTAAAAACCCGCACCTTGAACCTGACCCTATACTCCACTGGGAGCCAGTGCAACTGGTAAAGCACTGGGTGAATATGCTCCCATGGCAGGGACCCCATGAGGAGCCTCGCTGCAGCCTTCTGCACCCGCTGGAGTTTGTGGAATAGTTTCAAGGGCAGCCCTGCGTAGAGCAAATTACAGTAGTCAAGCCTGGAAGTGATGGTCGCATGGATCACTGTGGCCAGATCAGGGTGGGAAAGGTAAGGGACCAACTGCTTAATGTAAAACAAATTGGGTATAGGATTACAGTAAGCAGGCTAGATGAAAAGCAACTGAAGCCTTGAAGCTGTGCCTAATTACAATGTGGTGTGATAACTTTTCTCTCCATTATGGTAATGCATGCAAATGCATAATAATGAATTGCTGAGGCCACTGTTGCCCTGCTTCCATTCACCGGGGTGGGGGGGAAATCAGTCATGCTTTTATCCAAAGATAATCAAACTGCTAATTATAATCTTACTTGTCTACAATATATTGTGATAGGGCTAAGTAATTTTAACTACAGCTTTATAAATAAAAGTTTCAAGAAGGAGAATGTACAAATCAAAATTAATTTGCAAGAGAGGGAATAATCTGCTTCATCCACAGGCACTAGGTAACAAGCTCTATATGCATCGAGCACATATCCCATTAATGTATGCACTGACACATTTTGTATCTGCTGTCCTCCTTAAATAGTCTTCAAGGGTGGTCTCTGTAGAGCATGCCATCTACATGTACATGGTCTCTGCAATCAATTAAAAACATCACACTCTTCTCAACAAGACCAGGGAGAGATGAGCACAGAGTGCCATCACTGTAATGTGATACTGTTCGGTATACATTCCTCAGTGACCAGGAGAGGCTCAAATTTATTATCAACACATAACTTCCATGATCTTTTTAGAGTTTAATGTGGAAGGCAGGTGAAGTGAAAGGGAGGTACGCATTGTTATAAGTTTCAGGGGCCAGAGTCTGTGGGTGAAAGTTACCCATAAATCCTGGAATTAGTAAAAGTCAGAATTAATGAAGGTTTTGTTAATCCATGGTTTCCCAAGTAAAATCAAGTTCACCCTGGGTTGTCAGCACTGTTTAAAGGAACTAGTCTAGCATCCTCTGAGAACCAGCTTTAAAGAATAGGGGGCACAGACTTCAAGTTACGCATTTGCACTCAAATTGCACTTTTACATTGCCTCACATTGAGTCTGGCTACGCAGCCTGCTTGAACTTGGGAACTTCGGTTAAACATAGTCTTTGCCACTGATCCATAAAGCGTCCCTTTGTTTCCAGACACTTAGGTGCAGGTAAAAGCACTCCTACTTTTAGGGCTGGCTTGCAAAGGAGAGAACAAAACAAAAACAACCCAAACAAAAGGATAGAAAGTGCTGTGGTACCTTAGAGACCCTGATGAAGTCACCGACTGAACAATTAGTCTCTGGCATTCCACAATACTTACCAGGAAAGATGAAGAGTTATTTTGTGCAAAGAAAATGAAGGGGGGAGGGAGAAACCTTGAGTCTCTCTCTCTCTCTTTCCTGCCCTTGCTGTTTATTCAGCCCCTATTTGAAGAGCCATTCCTTCTGCAAGGAGGAGAGATACTTTCAATGAAAAAAAAATGTAAACAAATGAATATCGTTCCTCCACTTCCCTGCCTCGTTCACTGCTGCGATCAAAACAATGTGCAGGAAATGAGAAGGTGTAAAGCCAGGAAGCTTTGTCAGCAGCTGGTGGGGAAACTCAAGTCCTGCAGATGTCCTTACAGAAAACATGTTGGCTCTGAGTTAGTCCATATTCTTAGGAGCCCACAGTGCAAATATAATACATATGAGCCAGCAGGCAGAGCCCTCAGTGGCACCTCATCTGCCATGGGTCTGGGACCTGGTCATCGTAGTCAGTGTCAACATAACAGCAGGTGTGGGGGACTCCCTGGTCCTGAATGGGGTAACTGTGCCCCTGAAGGATCAGGTGCACAGCCTGGGAGTCATTTTGGACTCACAGCTGTCCATGGAGGTGCAGGTTAATTCTGCGTCCAGGGCAGCTGTCCACCAGCTCCATCTGGTATGCCGGCTGAGATCCTACTTGCCCGCGGACTGTCTCGCCAGAGTGATGCATGCTCTGGTTATCTCCCGCTTGGACTACTGCAATACACTCTACGTGACCTGGAAACTACAACTAATCCAGAATGTGGCAGCTAGACTGGTGACTGGGAGCGGCCACCAAGGTCCCATTGAAAGACCTACATTGGCTCCCAGTATGTTTATGAGCACAATTCAAAGTGTTGGTGCTGACCTTTAAAGCCCTAAATGGCTTCAACCCAGTATACCTGAAGGAGCATCTCCACCCCCCATCGTTCAGCCAGGACACTGAGATCCAGCTTTGAGGGCCTTCTGGGGGTTCTCTCACAGTGAGAAGTGAAGCTACAGGGAACCAGGCAGGGGGCCTTCTCGGTAGTGGTGGCTGCCCTGTGGAATGTCCTCGCATCAGATGTCAAGGAAATAAACAACTATCTGACTTTTAGAAGACATCTGAAGGCAGCCCTGTATCGGGAAGTTTTTAATGTTTGATCACATTATTATCAGTATTATTATTATTATTATTATTATTATTATTATTATTATTACTACTATGGGAGCCGCCCAGATGGATGGGGTATAAAAAACAAATTATTATTGTTATTATTATTATTGTTATTATTAACCCCATCCTTTATCCTGCAATGTGACTTGAAAAGCCCCCAAATGAAACTCGGATGGGCCTGAAATTGGCAACCACCTCAACTAAGCAGACAGTTACTCAAGAATATTAGAAGGCATCCCTGTATATTTAAATATTCTAAAACTCTGCTAGGCTAGGAATTCTAATTCTATTCAGAGTGGGGTCAGAGAAGATTTCTTGAAGAAAAAAATGTTAAAAGTATATTCCACACAACCCCAAGCATCAAGATAGTTGAATACCAACAGCTAAATACTAAGAATAGCTTCTTCCTCCTTTTGTCAAGATGCCAAATGCTAGGGCAATTTAAAAGATCTCTGCTTTCAAGAAATGCTCATATTTCAGTTGTGGTGAGCCTTGAAGCAAAAAGGCATTTCATAAGAATTAAGTGATTACCAGGAACGTAAGAAGAATCCTACTGGTTCCATCAAGTCCGGCTTCTCTTTCCCCCAGTGGATAACCATCAGCTGCTGAGAAACCATCACCAGGGCATGAAGACAACAGACATCATTTAATGCTGTTCCCCAGCAGATGATTATCAGCAGCACGATGCTTTATGAATCTGGAGTTTCCTCATGCCCATGGTAGACCTCCCCTTTGCGAATATGCCCTTTAAACCCTTCCTGTGACAGTGAATTTCATTAATTATGAATTTTGTGAACTAGTGTTTTCTTTTGTCTGTACAGAGAACATATCTACCTATATCCACTAGTTGAAATGGCGTTCAGATGACAGGAAAATAGAACATGTTCTGTTGTGTTTTTTGGGTACACGGATGCCATTCTAATCATATGTGATTTGTGGCTGACAGTATCAAAATTTGACAAGAAGGGTCTGCCGCCATTGCTAATGGAAAATGTCCAGAAACAAGTAAGAATCATTTTCTGATTTTAAACAAGAGAATGATTTCTGTAAATACGGTTAATTTCTGTAATCAACCTGGAATTTGCATTTTGATAATGTTGATGGAAGTTTTGTAAATGTATATGTGACCACAAACAGGGGGACTCTGCGATGCTGTAGCTACATCTCTTACAAATAGTACTTTGCATTGAGACTAGTCACACTGCCTTCTTGCCACTCTCTGAACAGAGCATAATATTTCTGAAGCTTTACATATTGTGCTGGGCATCCATCATCATTTCCATGACAATGAAGCTGAAAACTGAGTTAGCAGCTGGACATCTAAACTGAGAATTGTCATTCTGATGCGTCACAATTCCCAAGACTGACCAAGACTGCCCCCTTAGGCTGGAAGGGTGCAAGCAAACAGATACTATGTTAAGGCCTGTTTCAATTCCCTCATATACCATCCCATTGCTTCAGAGATTCTGTTGGACTCTTCAAGTCTCCTTACTTCTCCCCTTGTTATTTGTCCTTCACCATCATCAACATTTATATGGGGGCAGAGACTACCACATCACAACATACCTAATGCAGGGACTGACTGCCACATCACAGCATACAGAAACATATGCAAATTAGGATCCCACATGGAAAATCTGAGTCACCATGCAAGAATAATTCCAGACTTGACATGGTAAGCCAGTGGTAACAGCAGTAATCGTCAATGCTGCTGTTGATGCTAAAATAAAAATTACTGCTAATAACATGTACTGAGAAATGGGTGTAGAAGTTGAATCACTACACATGTCAGAAATCAAGCAAAGTAAAAAATAAAATTACAAAAATTACATGCTCAATAAAGGAAAACTGATCAATTCCGAGGGGGAAAGATAAAAACTTTTGACAGCAAAATGATGATGATCCCATGAGCAATATTCCATTAGCAAGTATACTTTTATTCTTCTCATAATCCTTGTCCAGTGAAACTCTCAGTGACGCAGTCACTCTCTCTTTTTTTGGCCAGGATACTTTGATATTGCTTACTGTGTGCTAGTGAAAAGCAGCATGTTTAGAAAAGGGGGCAATTACCATATAGTAACATATAACAGGGACGCGGGTGGCGCTGTGGGTTAAACCACAGAGCCTAGGACTTGCCGATCAGAAGGTCGGCGGTTCGAATCCCTGCGATGGGGTGAGCTCCCGTTGCTTAGTCCCTGCTCCTGTCAACCTAGCAGTTCGAAAGTACGTCAAAGTGCAAGTAGATAAATAGGTACCACTCCGGTGGGAAGGTAAATGGCGTTTCCGTGCACTGCTCTGGTTCGCCAGAAGCAGCTTAGTCATGCTGGCCACATGATCCGGAAGCTGTACGCCGGCTCCCTCGGCCAATAAAGCGAGATGAGTGCCGCAACCCCAGAGTTGGTCACGACTGGACCTAATGGTCAGGGGTCCCTTTACCTTTACCTTTAACATATAACAGAGTTTTCCGTTTGTTTTGATTCCAACTTTTTTTTTGCAGACATCAATATATACATCTACATAATAATTTAAAAATGCATCCTTACCTTTAATATGGGGAAACTTTCTCTTATATGGGAAAGCTGGTACTATTAAACAGTGGCATTTACAGCAGGCAGAGTGGGAAACCTATGGCTGTCCAGATATGGCTGTTCTATCAAGTCCCATCAGCCCCAGCAAGCATGGCTAATGATCATGGATGGTGGGAGCAGAAGTGACTTGCTGTTTGGGGTGGAACTGATATGCTAGCTTCCCAGCAGGTGGGTTGCTGTGCTTACTGGCAGGGAAAGAGGCAAGATACAGTCTGTCTAGTAAACTAAAATTTTCAGACTTCTAAACAGAAGGGTTTACTTCAAAATGTAGCACCCAGGATAGCTGTGCAGGTTGCACATCTACAATTTATAACATACATTGGAACAATAGCATCATCTGAACAGTAGAAATATATTCTGCCTGCAAAAATTGTGAGGCGGTTATCGAAACGTGTTGCCTACATGCAACTGGTGTGTTGGGGGCTGCAACATGATGGATACTGAGGACAGCCAAGCGTCAACTATATAGGGTTGTGATTTATAGAGCTGACTGTTTCAGGCCTCCCATTTCCTCTAACCTTCTGCTACCAAGCAGGACTGTCTATATGCCAGAAACTGTTAATTTATACTTCCAGTATGCAGGTGCACTATACAATGGTGCCAGCAATTCACTTGTGATGCCAAATGTAGTAATCAGTGAGAACCCAAATGTGAATCTAAATGTGAGCTTTATTATCAGTGTTGGGAGGGGGGTGGGGAGAACGGCACATCTGCCCCATTAGCATTAGCTACAGAAACAAAATTAGGATTTTGCAGTTTTTTATTTATTTAAAAACGAAGCAGCGGGGGGGGGGGGGGGAGGGAGAAAAAGAAAAGAAAAAGAAGAAGCGATTTTACCTATGTCCACAAAACCCCACCATATTTGCCAATGATTTGGCTGCTTCTATGAAAAAATGGGACTTTTGACAGCCTGTCATTCAAGCAAGGCTTAATTGTGACAGCACCCACAGATGTCTCGCAGAAATCAGCACTGCTGACAACAAAACAAGAAAAAATGAACAACAAGAACCAGTCTTTTTTTTAATAACAAAAAATAAAAAAATAAAAACAAAACACTGATATTTGAACACTTACGGCTGTCGTAGCATATGTTGCCCAAGGCACGTCCTGTTTGAAGAAGCACGTCCTGGTCTTTGCAGTTTAAGAGCTGCACCAGAGGTGGGATCAAGCCAGCATCCACACACGGGTTCCTCATAAATTCTACAAGCCACAGAGAGAGGTTTAATTAAAGGCTAGTTGATGGGGATTGATTATTTCTTGTTAAAGAGAGCCATTTTTCCTTCAGCAAATGTTTTCCTTTCCAAATTCACACATACCAGAAGCACTGCAGCTGCTTCTCTGTATGAGAACTAATTTATGTACAGACAAAAAAACAGTCTAGTTCCAATAGCAGCAACAAAAGCACCCCAGGAATTATGGGCATGTTCCAAATTCTACATATTGACTGCCCGCTGTAGATTCCTTTGGTGAGAATAAAAAGTATTTTAAATATCCTTCATTATATATATATTTAAAAAAAACCCTAAACATTAAAACACCAAGCATATACTGGGAGCAATAAACAAAGGCAAGAAAGCACCAGCAACTTTTCTTCTGCCCACTTCTGTTCACTAAAGAGGATCTAAATAACCCAGTTAAAGGAAACCTGATATAAAGGCTACTGCATCCTTGTGTCCAAAGGAAACCTCTTGCTTCTGTATAGGATCTTGATTAAACCACAGAGGAAAGTTAAAGCAATTTTCAAAGCTATAGCTGAAAGCAGACAGTGGGCTGCACATTATACTTCTTAGATGGAGGGACTTAGACAAAGACCCTGGGGTCTCCCCACCTATGGCAGGCTTCTAGAAAGTCATTCAGTGTTCCTTTTACAAAACAAAAGGCAATGGGAGAAATAATATTAATACTTAGCATTTGTACAGTACCTTCAAGTGTTCAATGCACTTCACATGTATTATCTAATTGTAATCCTTGCAGCAACCCTGTAATTACCGTATTTTTCGCTCTATAAGACGCACCAGACCATAAGACGCACCTAGTTTTTGGAGGAGGAAAACAAGAAAAAAAATATTCTGAATTTCAGAAGCCAGAACAACAAGAGGGATCGCTGCGCAGCGAAAGCAGCAATCCCTCTTGCTGTTCTGGCTTCTGGGATAGCTGCGCAGCCTGCATTCGCTCCCTAAGACGCACACACATTTCCCCTTACTTTTTAGGAGGGAAAAAGTGAGTCTTATAGAGCAAAAAACACGGTATTTTTTTGGTTACATAATCAATGTGCTTTACAAATACTGTATGTATGTGACCACATAAAAGCGTGGAGAGCAACCTGCACAGGAATGAAATCACCACACATTGTTTCTGGCAACTGGGATCCCTACTTCTCATAGCTAGTCCTTCTGCAAGAAAAGAGCAGGCAGTCAGCAACAGCAGCGACACTGTTGTGGCCCAGGTGGTGCATGCTTCAGCAGTTCTGCATATCCACACTACATTTAAAGCACATGGTTCTCGCTTTCCACCTCAAAGAATTGTGGGAACTGTAGTTTGTTATGGAGTGTTTTTGGCGGCGGGAGGAGAAGCCATGTGCTTTAAATATAGAGTATGGATGTGACAGTTCTGGGCACCACGATTTAAGAAGCAGGAACATGTGCAGAGGAGGGCAACTAAGATTGTGAAGTCTGGGTATGTTTAGCCTGGAAAAGAGGAGACTGAGATTTGGAGATATGATAGCCATCTTCAGATATCTAAAGGGCTGCCACATGGAAGATGGAGAAAGGTTGTTTCTCTTGTTCCAGAGGGTAGGACCTGAACCAACATCTTCAAGTTAAAAGAAAAGAGATTCTGACTGAACATCAGGAAGAACTCTCTGACGATAAGAGCTGTTCAACAATGGAATGGACTCCCATGAGAGGTGGTGGAGTCCTTCCATGGAAGGTTTTTAAGCAGAGGTTGGATGGCCATCTGTAATGGATGATTTAGCTGAGATTTCTGCATTGCAGGAGGTTGGACTAGATGACCCCCAGGGTGCCTTCCAACTCTACAATTCTATTGTCCAGACTTGTGCCATGAAGAGGGCACTTCGGTGCTGCAAACAAAATGGCAGGACGTGCTTCTTCACTTTAATGCTCACCTAGAGGCAATGGCCATCCACTCTGAATAAGTAGCTAATTTTGAAGCTGGGCTTGTGCTTAGGAATACATGGATGTTTGCTATCGTACAACTTTTGTCTTTGTAAAAAAAAGGTCTGAATAATTTAGAACTGAACATCTAAAAAAAAAAATGTGCATGTGCCAATGTGCAGCACCTGCTAAAATGAGTCACAGGAGCTGAATGTGGCCTTTGGCAGCTTTGAATACATAGTTAATAAATTGCTGTCTCCTTGCAGGGCAATTTGTTCTGGGAAGCTGTGGCAATTTAGACATGATGCATTCAGTTAAAAAGGAGGACTAGAATTTCAGAACCACAATCTTGAGTACCGGGTGGAAACTGACTGCTTTGTTTTCCAAACAAGAATCTTAAAAAAACCCCCCAACAAACCATGAGTAACTATTTCTCTTCCATCACATCTCCTCAAGAGCAATATTTCGAACTGCCTCTGCTGCCCAGTCCATTACAACCTGCTAATTCATGGGAAAGGAAGAGAGGCATCACTTTGTGGAACCTCAAGCAATGATAAGGCATCTTGAAATGAGCTGTACATTCAAATCTCTGCAAGTTACCAGAGCAACGTTAGACTTGCTTCATTTCCAACCATCCCCTATGAGATTTGTGCTAGTGCTCGGCGCAAAAGTCAGAGCAGCCCAGGGAGAATAACAGGAGCTTGCAGCAGCTTAAGAGACAGCATCATGAGATATTTGGGATCAGCATGCTAGGCCCTTCTGAAAATCCCAGCAGCGACAGCTTCACTCATGTCTTCTTTTACAGTATACACTTGTGATATTGGAGTGACCCTAGCAGACCTTTTGGGAAAAATTAAAGGCTTGGCAAAACAGCAATAGGCTTTTATGACAAGTGGCTTCTTGGAGTGGGGATAAATGTGTATATGAATAAGTTGAAAATGAATGCAAAATTAGTGTATTAATACAATGTATGGTGTTAAAATAAAGTTCAAGAGACACGCACAAATGTGCCTGCAGTCACACCTGCAAATGCAACTGTGAAAGTCTTGTCATTTAGCTTTGCCTAATAAAAAAAACACATCGCGGGTTTTTCACAACAGTTAGCATTATAAAATAATTGCAACTCTGAAGTGCTTTGATGTATCTGGCAAATGGATGACTAAGAACTAATATATTATCAAGGCAGAACAGAACAAAAAAAATAAAGAGTGCAGTGGAAGGGAAAGAAGAGAGAAATGAAAAGCATCTATTCTATAAAATGAAAACATAAATGAAGTAAAACATACTGACAAGTGAGCTGCAAAACTGAAGATGTTCCAGGAGAAAAGGCCTTGTGGAAAACCTCACCATTTTTGGCTACTTCTGCTATGACGTTAGCTATTTTTGCAGTGCAGGAGGACTGCGGAGTCAACAGACTTGCAAACACTTGGAGGATCCCACTTTTCTGGATTTTTTCACTTGTCTCTGTATCTGAAAAGAGAGGAATAGACGCAAAACAGAATTGAGTGGTAAGTAGTGGGTTAATGAAAAGGTATTGAAAGCTTCACACCTAGAACAAAATTCCAAATCTTGACATCAAAACCAAAGAATGACCCTTTGTGCCATTAGTTTGGAGAGAAGGTTAGGTAGCATGTCAGAGCTGTATAAAATTCTGCAAGCTTTTTCTCCTACTCTCATAACACTAGAAAACTTGAGGATGTCCAAGGAAGCTGGACAATTCAGGGAAGACAAAAGGACAGACTTCTTCACACAGTGTGTAGCTGAACTATGGAATTTGCTTCTGCAAACCAGGATGGCCTCCAACTTGGATGGCTTGAAAATTAGGCAAATTAATAGAGGATGAGGCTATCAATGGCTACTAACCCTGATGGCTATGTTCCACCTCCACTGTCCAAGGCAGTATGAGCCTGAGCATCAGCTGCTGGAAACCAGAGGAAGAGACAGTGCTGCTGCACTTATGTAGGTCCTGCTTGCAGGCATCCCATGGGCATCTAAGTCAACAATTCTGAGAACGAGATCCTGGAACAGATGGGCCACTGGCCTGATTCTGCAGGTTCTTCTTGTGATACCCAAAGACTCAAATGTTTCAATGATGCATTGCTATTTGAGAACTGCCTTTTTGTTTACATAGGAAGCTGTCCTACATACCAAGTCATTGGACTATTCAGCCCTGCATTGTTTACAAGGGTCTTAGGCGGCGGTCTCTCCCATCACCTACTACCTGATGTTTTTCACCTACTACATGATGTTTTTTTACCTGGAAATGCCAAGGACCGAACTTGGAACTTGCAGCACACAAATAATGAGCTTTACCATAGATCTATGGTCCCTACCCTATAAGGAGCACCATGACATCCAGCAGGGCCTAGTGAGCAGATGAAGCTTTGAAATCATTATAGTTAATATTGCAGGACAAATGTGGTGGTGTTAAATCACCTTCCACATATATATGCACAAAATATAACTAAATAACAGTTAAAAACAGCACCAAAGAATAGCAGGCGATGAATTTTAAAGCAATTCAAAATGGATGCCCATGGCAGAGACCTGGGTAACTCTAATGGAACAAAACAGTCTTCAATTGTTTCCAGAAAATGCAGATAGTGGGCACTCATTGTATCTGGACAAAAATGCTGGTCAATCAAACAGGGGCACCCACACTGAAAGCCCTGTGCTGAGTTACTATGGAACAGACCTCTGGTATCACTGGAACTCAAAGAAGCAGCACTCCTGTGGATTTCAGTGACCTACTGGTAACCAAACCTGGTATAAGTAGTAGAAAAATAGATGGGTATTCCTACTGTGCATATAAAAGGAGAAAGTCAGGACAAAACTAGAAGCTAGGAAAAAGCCCTGACAGAGCCATTAGGGGAGTTGTAGTTCAATGGGTAACAGGAACTGTGGGTTCAAGTTGTATTAGACTGGTTTTACTCAGGTATAGTAACTTCCTGCACTTCCTCCTAGATTCTCAAAGGGGTGCTTTACTTACACAAAACCTCTGTGAGGTAAGGTAAATGATGGATTTCCCCAAGGCTATTGAGTGAGATTCAGAACTGAGTAGTAATGCAAATGTTCTGCTTTTAAATCCACCATTCCAGCTACTGAGATGAGGTAGGTCAGATTCCCATCTTCAGAATTCTGAGGATGCAGGTAAAGAGCAAAGCTCAGAGGCTACCTTATTTCATCTACTTTCAGAATAACATAGCCCCAATATGTTAAATAGCCTTAGGCTCAGACATATGCTGAATATTCTGAATTTTTAAAAAAATAAGACACAGACATTTTGTAATCACGGTAGAGGTAAAAAGCAGCTTCTCTCTCTACTCAGCAGTCCAACTACATTCAGCAAGGCTTACTTACAGGAGAGCATGCAGCCTTAGTTGTGTTTTGCTCCTGGGGAGCCCCGTTCCCCATGAAGGGTGCACACACAGCAAGCCCGGCACACAGGGTATTGTATTTGCATAAACAGGGTCACAGCAGATTCTACCACAGCTCTCCATCTCCCTTCTCACACCTTGGCCTCTTCTGCACAGCACACACCTTGTTCTCTGTGTTAGGGGTAATGTAACTTAAACATAGTAAGCAACTATTGTGCACATTCACCAGGAATCATAGAGAGTGTGCACATAATCTGTCAATTAAGAGCAATTGTGTACATTTTCCGGTCAGTATACATAATCTTCAGCAGACCTTGCGGAACGTGAGAAGACAATGACTTTTATATATTCTCTGGTCATTATGCATAATCTCAAACACTTCCCTCTTCACAGACAGATTAGGTGCACATTCTGTGTGAAGCCTAGTAAATGTGCACAATGGCCAGTTATTATGCACATTGACCACTTAACTTACATATATACCCACACTCACTGAACTGATGCCAATTTCACTACTTCAGAAATAATGGGCTTTTTCAAAGAAGGTCTAGAAATATACAAATTTCCAGTAATAAACAAGAGAGAAAACACATGCAAATATTTGCCACAATGAGTTCTTACATATCAGAGAGAAATAGATGCTTTAAATTTCAGTGTCTGAACTACAAGAAATTACAGGATTTTGTGTCTTGTATTGTGCCCCCCCCCCTTCTTTAAGAGGAATTTACTGGACACAATCTACTGGGAGTTTCTCTTGCAGACAGTTGCCTTGTGCAACTCCTATTCTTTTCAATAAGAGGAACAGATGAGTGATTCCCATACTGTAGGGATTGTCTATACAATCTGGTCCCTACCCTATTACTTACAATTAGCATGCAAGATGCAATAATATGATCCCACCCACTGCACCACTGAGAACCTTAACACAGTATTGACTTGCTTTTATCACCCACGGTTTGACGGACTTGTTAACTGTGCAAATTAAATCAATGGTATAAAATGTATCCTGAAAAGCAGCGAAGAAAATAAAATTAAAGTGTTGCCTCAGGTTAGTTTTGTGCAGCAGGGATGCTCTGATTTATTTGACTGAGATCAGCAAACAGCAGTAAGACAGAATGACTCAGACTCAAAAGGACTTCTAAAAGAAAATGGAATGCCACATCTCCTCCTCTTAGAATAAGAGGGCATGCAAAGAACACCAACATTTTGGCAGACTTATTTCTTCCAGTAAAGATAATTTGACAGCTGCTGAAGTGGGAAGTTTCAGCTATGTGGGTCCTGCACAGCTTTTTACACTCACACACTAAATCTGAAGAATGGCAAACCTTCATGAAAAACACACATAGACATAACAGTATGGGACAAACTCAAGTCAATATCATTATTTTGGTGTGTGCAGACCCACAAGGCAGAGGTAGAGAACCTTTTTGAACTTCTGAAGAAGGAAGCCTGTTGATGCTGCTGCTGCTGTTGTGAGGGATTTAGAACCCAAATCTTCCTGCATAAGGAACCTCCTTGATTGCATAAGGGTTCTCTGCCAGTCGTGTAGTAGCAAATTAGGAAGTGCAGGGTCTCATCATGACTATCACAGGCACGCCCCTCTAAGATTATACAATAATATACTAATGATTAGAGATACATTGCAAGGATCAGTGCAGATCTCCAGGTGTTGCCCTTTAGCTAGTGCACATACATGGGCAAATGATTTTGAGTGCTTCAATATCTCTTTTTAGAGTGATGCAAGTTCTGTTTTATGAAACGGAACTTGCACACCATTTTCTTGAAACTGAAGCACCTTGTGTTTTCAGTGTTCCTAAATGTTTAGCTCTGGGTAAAGGACCCCGGGATGGTTAAGTCCAGTCAAAGGCGACTATGGGGTGCAGTGCTCATCTTGCTTCAGACTGAGGGAGCCGGCGTTTGTCCACAGCTTTCTGGGTCATGTGGCGAGCATGACTAAACCGCTTCTGGCGCAACGGGACACTGTGCCAGAGTGCACGGAAATGCCGTTTACCTTCCCATCGCAGCAGTACATAGCCAGTGTGGTGTAATGGTTAAGAGCGGTAAACTTGTAATCTGGTTTGCGTCTTCGCTCCTCCACATGCAGCTGCTGGGTGACCTTGGGCTAGTTTCACTTTTTTGAAGTCTCTCAGCCCCACTCACCTCACAGAGTGTTCGTTGTGGGGGAGAAAGGGAAAGGAGAATGTTAGCCACTTTAAGACTCCTTTGGGTAGTGATAAAGCGGGATATCAAATCCAAACTCTTCTTCTTCATCATCTACTTGCACTGGTATGCTTTCGAACTGCTAGGTTGGCAGAAGCTGGGACAGAGAAAAGGGAGCATACAGTAGCTAAAAAATTCCCCTTTCATGCAGGTTGAGTGGTTCTAGGACACTGTAGACAGGGACCCTTCTGCAGAAACAGGAACAGGTATTTGATCCCAGACAACCCCAAACCACTACGCCACTGCAATGTCGACCTACATGAGGAGGGAGGATCAATGGGCTCATTCCCACCTCTATCCCTCACACAGAAAGGAAAATACAAAGCAGGGAGAATGAATGAATAAAGATTCTTCAGAAATGAGTATTCTCACAGCAGAAGCAACTGGAAATGGAAATGGGAACAATGCTGGCGGGTGGAAAGAGGAGAAGGACAGGGAAAGAGAAACATGACAGGATCAGCTGTGTTTTAGAGGCAGTGCCCTCAGGCGCTTAAATAGTCCTTATTTAACCACTGAAATATTTAAAAACATTCCTTCTTATTCTTCACTTGCAGATTTGGAAAACACATGGGCCAAGGTCATGCCGCAATGGAGGTCTGAAGCCATAAGGAACAGGCTTTAACAAATAAAAATATATAAACAATGGTGACGTTTTGTGTGGCAGAAGGCAGACTGGAACCAAATCTCGTAGGGACCTGGGTGAGGTGAGGTGGGTTGGGAATGTGAAGTGAAACAGGAGCACCGCCTGACAAAATGAGCTCCTCTGTGTTACAGAGGCTGCGTCACACAGTATAAGGGCAGGAAGACCAAGGAACCAAGAGTAATAATGAAAAAACAAGAGCTGGGAAGAAATGGGGCCTTCCCCAACTTTAGGCCCTCCAGATGTTCTGGATTACAATTGTTATTTGCTTGTTTGTTTGTTTAATTTGTATACGGCCCTTCATCCATAGATTTCAGGGCAGTGCACAACATAACATTACAATATTAAAAACACGCAATACAGAATAAGAAGCTGAAAACAAACCAATAATCCCGCCTCCCACAACACATTTAGAAGGTTGTAGAGGAACACTTCTGCATGGTGCCTAAATGCATTACACAAACAGGGAGCCACTTCAGAAAAGGCCCTGTTCTCATGTTGCCACCCTCCGTATCTCTCATGGAGGCAGCACCTCGAAAAGTGCCTCAGAGGATGATCTCACAGTCCAGTTCAATTCACACGGAGAGAGGTGCTCCTTGAGGTATTGTGGTCCTAAGCTGGTCTGAGGCTTTATAGGTCAAAACAAGCACTTTAACAACAGACTGGTGCTGGTGCGTGCTGTAGCACAGACCTTTGGGTTGTCCACTTTACCACCATTGTAAAGGCCTCCAGAGTTGTGCCTAGTTGGACCTTGATGTATCCTGTGCGACAGATGAACTAGCAAGAGCTGGTGTAGCAGAGTCCAGTCCAAGAACTGGCTGAAGCTCCCAGTTCTAATCTATTTGCCACAAATTCAGTGGGTAGCCTTATGTGGGCAACCCATTATCTGGCAGCCTCAGCCCCCCTCGCTCCACCAGCAATATGGGGGAGCAGATAGCCCTGCCTTAGAAACCTGCTATAACGCTATAGGTGCAACACTTCAAAATATTAGTTATTTGTGTTTATGAACTGGGAATATCATCATATGGTATGGGCACCTGTCTGTGGAGATTATGTTGGGACACAGTAAGAACACTGGTCTATCTAGCCCAGCAGCTGGTCCTATCTAGACAGCTCTCCATAGTTTCAGGCAGACAACCATCCTAGCCCCACCTGAAGATAATGGGAACTGAGCTTGGGATCTGTAGCATGAAAAGCAGATGCTCTACCACCAGGTTCCAGCTCTTCTGCCAGAAGGGTGCTAGAAATAGTCTGAAAATAATCACAGTGCTATTCTCTGCAAACATCTATCTGCTGACAATTGACTGATAAGTGCTGGAGACTAAGACTCCAACCAGAATGTCTTGCAACAGCTTACAAATGCTCTGTGTATGGAGTGTGTGTGTTATTAAATATGCTTTTACTAATGTGAAGAGTGGCCTTTTTCTATTTCCCCTTTGACAGGCAATGAAGACCAGTTTAGCAGCCCTTTGCTATAGATTAATATTGTTGCTGCCCCTGCTAATGCAACACCCAATTTGTAAGTGTCTGACAACTTTTAAGCAACTTCTTGCAAGGATTATCAGCGCTGCTTTTTTATTAAGTTCATACTGAGTGCAGTAGCCTAATCTTTACCGTATCTCATCCTTGCAGCAACCGGCTGAAACATTTCCAGTTTAACTAGAACCAGAGGAGGGACAAGAGGGCATTCAAGACCCATTATTCTTCCTCTAAAATCTGATGGGGCAAGTCAACGAGGGAAATCTGGAATAATGATGGATATTTCTGCCTTCTAGCCACTGCTGTAAACATTGACTCAGACTGCTAGTCCAGAGGGGTTCATCAGCATAATGCAATCTGACCTGATGAGCAACACTGCCTGCTGATTTTCACCCATGTGCCTGCTTTTATGTAACCAAACTTGTGAACCCAAAATGCCAACAATGGAGAACTGTTGCTCAAAGCCTCTCTGCATTTTTCTCCTTTGTGAAGCCTTGAGTGATTGGATGCTTTCTTATTAATAAGTGTCCTTTGGCTTTCCACCCATGCAAAGGCTGATTTGAAACTTGGCAAACCTATGGAAAGGACCACACATACATGTGCTTGTACACACACACACACACTAACAAATAGAAATCCAGAACTACTTCTTTGACAATGTGGAGCATGATATTTGGCCTCAAAAACTCTTGAGTCTTCATTTCTAGAATATTTGGTTTGGCTGCAAAGAATCTAGGTACAATGGCAATGTAGGAAATGACACTTACTCCAAACTTTCAAACATGCATTATTTAGAATAACCACTAAATACATTTTTACATCTAAGCCAAGATGGCAAAACACTAAATCTAGTTGTCTACTGTCATTTGATTCTCTCTTAGGAGTCTCCTTATCCTACTACTTATAGTTTATGATTACTTTCTTGAAAATCTAATTTTCCAAAGAATGCTCTAATGCAGGTATGGGGGAACTTTTGGCACTGTAGATATTGCACATCTTTTACCATCCCTGGCTACTGGCCATGCTCGCTAGGGCAACATCTGGTGGACCAAAGGTTTCCCACTCATGCTCTTAAGGTTAAATATGTAGTGCCATCTCTAAAGCTAAGCACATCTGGTCATTGCTAGTACCTAGACAGGAAACTGGTGAAGACAATGGGATTATAATCAACCTTATACACAAAGCCAAAAAAGTTGCTACCTGTTTTGTTTTGCTTTTTAAATTAACCAGCCTACCATTCCTCATCAGCCAACACGTTTCCTTGGTGGCCACAGAAAAGATGCTTCCTTTCACTTTGGATTTGGATTTGATATCCCACTTTATCAGTACCCGAAGGAGTCTCAAAGCGGCTAACATTCTCCTTTCCCTTCCTCCCCCACAACAAACACTCTGTGAGGTGAGTGGGGCTGAGAGACTTCAGAGAAGTGTGACTAGCCCAAGGTCACCCAGCAGCTGCATGTGGAGGAGCGAAGACGCAAACCCGGTTCCCCAGATTACGAGACTACCGCTCTTAACCACTATACCACGCTGGCTCTCGACTGGTCAGCATGCAGCACTTGCATTCAGCATGGAACACAGTAGACTGAGATATGGGGGGCAGGGCAATTTGGCCTTTCTCCACCTGCCTACTCACTCAGTTGCATGAAATTCTAGTGAGTAGTTAGATACAAGGCTGTATACCAGGAGTGCCTAACCTGGTGTCTTCCAGATCTTCCTGGACTCCAACTCTCATCAGCTGCAGCCAGATTGGCCAATGGTCAGGGATGATGGTGGTCATAGATTAGTTGGAGGGGGCAGTCACACCGTGTGAGGAAACTGCTTTTATTCCAGTTCCATCCTCAACAAATGCTTTGTAAACAGCAGCAGCATTGTGACATGCTCTGGCTGTGCTATGCCTATTGTAAAAATGCTAGCACTGATGTAGCCAAAGGATACAGCATCCACCTTAAAACTGAGTCATTCATACCCAAGTTCCCTCCCCCGCCCAGCCCAATTTTATTAACCCAGCAATGTGTGTGATTTATCCCTTTAGAGGGGAAAGAAAGTATGCACCATAATTGCAAAGGTGTTCCAAATCTATAGCAAACACTGCAGAAAATTATCTTGGCTTCATCATATCCCTCCCACATGCACTTATCAAAGGAGAAGAGGACGAATGTATAAAAAAGTTATGATCAGCCACATGCAACACGATGTAACACATTCATCTTGCTCTTTTAGCAACTGGGGTGGGGCTGTGCAGAAAAAGGAGACCTGTGACCTAGCATAAAAATGAGAGAAGTATGCAGTGATGACGACAACATGATAAGGTATCCGACCCACCCACCTTTTGCCCCTTAAATTCCCCCCAGCCTATAAATAACATGAAGGAAACACATCTGTGTAAGATTGCATCTGAAATAGTAAGTTGCTTGAAAGAGCCAGCTATTCTATTTCCTATTTACTGTTTCCATTTGTACACTACTGGCTATAAGAAGGTTCTGTTAAACCTCTGCTATAATCCAGTGAGTCATAGGGGCATAGGGGGCCTCAGATGTGGGTGCATAGCATTGCTCACTGAAAGTAGGGACTATTCCCCAGCTTGGAAGAGGGCAACTCACAAAACATACAGACCTTTCTTCAGACTATGCTCGTTTTCTTTAACACACTGTATTCTAGTAGTAATATTTAATCACACGCATAATTATCACTAAAATTGTATTAAATATAATTGAGGAAAAAATAGTAATAATACCATTCAGTGTATTGGCATTCCAGATAGGCAGCCATACCTATTTAGTGGTTGTCAATTGGGAAGAGTAGCATTAGTTCTTACTCCAATGTACTACCCCTTCCCAATAGGTACTGTTGAAGTTTTATACAAAACACCAAGTCTTGGGGTGCAATAAATATCCCTCAAGAGCTGGGTGCAAGACTCATTTTAATGGAGAAATTAATACTGCATTTCATTTCATTTCATTACTGCAACATAAACTCCTTAATACTATGTAAAATGGCAGACTTCAGAAGTGTCTGTGTGGGAAGGGGTGGAAGGAAGGAAGAGGAACACCCCATATTGAATGTTGAGGAAATGGGCACATTTGAACCTGGAACTTCAGGTTGAAGAATTCACAAAGGCACTTCCCCCGGGTTAAGAACTTAATTCGTTCTGGAGATCTGTTCTTAACCTGAAACTGTTCTTAACCTGAGGTACAGTGGTGCCCCACAAGACGAATGCCTCGCAAGACGAAAAACCCGCTAGACGAAAGGGTTTTCCGTTTTTCAAGGCGCTTCGCAAGACGAATTTCCCTATGGGCTTGCTTCGCAAGATGAAAATGTCTTGCGAGTCTTGCGAGTCTTTTCCCTTCCCCCCCTTTTTCTAAGCCGCTAATAGCGCTAATAGGGTTGCTTCGCAAGACGAAAAAAACACTAGACAAAGAGACTCGCGGAACAGATTCTTTTCGTCTTGCGAGGCACCACTGTACCACTTTAGCTAATGGGGCCTCCCGCTGCCGCCGTGCTGCTGCTACACGATTTCTGTTCTCATCCTGAAGCAAAGTTCTTAACCTGAGGTACTATTTCTGGGTTAGCGGAGTCTGTTACCTGAAGTGTCTGTAACCTGAAGTGTCTGTAAACCGAGGTACCACTGTATGTGCTTTGCCTGCTTTTCTTTCTAACTCAAAACTCAATCTAAAAATAATAATAAAAAATTATCTGAACACTTACCCTGCCACAACCCATTCTGACATTATAGGAAGGTTTCAGGGTCTGAAACTCAAGGGTGGATGCAGCCTTTACCATAACATGACCAAAAGTGAAATAAGAACAAGCACAGTGAACAAAGGTTTAAATTGCTCTTCTGTGGCTTTTTATTGGATGCCCACTATGTAAATAGACCCAACTTCACTCCCCAGGTAACCTAATACGAAGTGAAGGAGCATTTGTACTCAGAATGGATTTCATGGAAGGGATCTTCTTCCCTCCACTGTAGTAAAGGACAAATGTAGTAAAGTGGCCGTGACAGATGGTACGTAAGGTGCCTGAAAGCTATGGCCCAGGGGACAGCAACAATGGATCATGCTGGAAGCCTCTTTCCTTGCAATGGGTGCAGGTCCTGCTATCTGCCTTTCCCTGACCCATGGCCTCATGTACCTGCTACTTAGGAGAACAATAGCCAGAGTACTGTGTTAGAGCAGGAAACTGGAATCAGAAACTGCTCTGTGCTGGATTCTGAAGCTGTGATGAATGGAGGAGCAAGAGCTTTTGGGGTGCTAATGCTGTGAGCCCTTCCATCCTATGCTCTGGTAGTGTATATATGTAAATAAAACCATATATCCTAAAGACACCACAGTCTTCCTTCATTCTAAGGAAGCTGAACCCTGGAGAAGAACTTGGTGTCTCTCAAAGCTCAGAGAGTGGGATGCAGTGTAATATTGCTTCATTTTGTTTTGTTTATTTTTGCTGTTGTTTCAACCAACATGGTAATATCAACCACCCAAAAAGAATATACATCATATACAATATATACATAAATACAACAATAAAACACAATAGCAACCAACAGATGACGACGACGATGATAGATACAAACTAATTTCAGATAACACAACACAACATAACAATGCTTGGTGGAAAACATGATTGCAAGACTATGTTGAACAGAAGATATTGCATAGCTAAACTGGGGATGCGGGGAGAATGGACAAAAAGATGAAACACACATCTACTGTCAATGTCACACATTCGTACTCAATCTTCTTTCTTTGTTAAAAAGGACACACATAACCTTACAAGTTTAAACACAAAGGGTACTCATTCTTCAAAACTAAACTGTGATCTGCATTACAAATGCAAGATCACAAGATGGCACTTAAGAAGGTTTTCACAAGCACGTAATATCTCTGTATTTCTCTTCTTCCAGAGAGTTCTATGCCAGTGCTTCGTTTGCTTTCTCTCAGAGGCTGCTTGGATTCCTAACTGATCGATATAAGCACACCTGACCCTGTACTGTGGGTTTTTACATCTTAAGTTCACACACATCTCCTGTTTCAGAGCCAATAATGGTAGGGAAAGAAGAAACTAATGGGGGGTGGGGAGAGGAGAGAACACCGCACACTCAACTGCTTATGGCAGGGGTAGGCAACCTAAGGCCCGGGGGCCGGATGTGGCCCAATCACCTTCTCAATCCGGCCCGCGGACGGTCTGGGAATCAGCATGTTTTTACATGAGTAGAATGTGTGCTTTTATTTAAAATGCATCTCTGGGTTATTTGTGGGGCATAGGAATTTGTTCACCCCCCCCCAAGAAAAAATAGCTCGGCGCACCACATGGTCTGAGAGACGGTGGACCTTATTTAAAGTCCTTTCCCTAGATTCTCAGCTTGCATTTAAAAGACAAAAAACCAAATTTCAGAGGTTTCCCACTCCCAGTGCAAGGAAACCAGCACTGACAGAATTCCATTCCATTTCATTCCTCAGTAAAAAGTAAATATGATCCCACCTTCTAGGAACCTGGCCAGCACTGCAAAGTACTTTGATAACTGGCACTTAGAAGTCATGGAATAAGAGGAGAGATTATTTTATGGGTCAGTAACTGGTTAAGGAACAGGAAGCAAAGAATAATGGGCAGTTCTTCCAATGTAAGGAATGACAGAATAGTAGAGTTGGAAGGAACCAGGAGGATCATCTAATCCAAACTCTTGCAATGCAGGAATCTTTCACCCAGCATGGGGCTCAAACCCACAACCCTGAGATTAACAAGAGTCTCAAGCTCTACCAACCAAAGAGTGGAGTTCCCCATGGATCAGCATTGGGACCTTTGCTTTTTAAGCTGTTCATCAATGTTAGGGATAAACCATGAGGTAGGCCAAGTTTGCTGCTGACACCAAATTGTTCAAAATGGGTAGTAAAATGGCAAATGTGATTCACTGTTGTTGTTGTTGTTTAGTCGTTTAGTCGTGTCCGACTCTTCGTGACCCCATGGACCAGAGAACGCCAGGCACTCCTGTCCTCCACTGCCCCCCGCAGCTTGGTCAGACTCATGCTGGTAACCTCGAAAACACTATCCAACCATCTCGTCCTCTGTCGCCCCCTTCTCCTTGTGCCCTCCATCTTTCCCAACATCAGGGTCTTCTCCAGGGAGTCTTCTCTTCTCATGAGGTGGCCAAAGTACTGGAGCCTCAGCTTCACAATCTGTCCTTCCAGTGAGCACTCAGGGCTGATTTCCTTCAGAATGGAGAGGTTTGATCTTCTTGCAGTCCATGGGACTCTCAAGAGTCTCCTCCAGCACCATAATTCAAAAGCATCAATTCTTCGGCGATCAGCCTTCTTTATGGTCCAGCTCTCACTTCCATACATCACTACTGGGAAAACCATAGCTTTAACTATACGGACCTTTGTTGGCAAGGTGATGTCTCTACTTCTCAAGATGCTGTCTAGGCCTGTCATTGCCCTTCTCCCAAGAAGCAGGCGTCTTTTAATTTCGTGGCTGCTGTCACCATCTGCAGTGATCATGGAGCCCAAGAAAGTAAAATCTCTCACTGCCTCCATTTCTTCCCCTTCTATTTGCCAGGAGGTGATGGGACCAGTAGCCATGATCTTCGTTTTTTTGATGTTGAGCTTCAGACCATATTTTGCACTCTCCTCTTTCACCCTCAATAAAAGGTTCTTTAATTCCTCCTCACTTTCTGCCATCAAGGTTGTGTCATCTGCATATCTGAGGTTGTTGATATTTCTTCCGGCAATCTTAATTCCGGCTAGGGATTCATCCAGCCCAGCCTTTCGCATGATGAATTCTGCATATAAGTTAAATAAGCAGGGAGACAAAATGCAGCCTTGTCGTACTCCTTTCCCAATTTTGAACCAGTCAGTTGTTCCATATCCAGTTCTAATTGTAGCTTCTTGTCCCACATAGAGATTTCTCAGGAGACAGATGAGGTGATCAGGCACTCCCATTTCTTTAAGAACTTGCCATAGTTTGCCATGGTCGACACAGTCAAAGGCTTTTGCATAGTCAATGAAGCAGAAGTAAATGTCTTTCTGGAACTCTCTAGCTTTCTCCATAATCCAGCGCATGTTTGCAATTTGGTCTCTGGTTCCTCTGCCTCTTCTAAATCCAGCTTGCACTTCTGGGAGTTCTCGGTCCACATACTGCTTGAGCCTTCCTTGTAGAATTTTAAGCATAACCTTGCTAGCGTGAGAAATTAGTGCAATTGTGCGATAGTTGGAGCATTCTTTGGCACTGCCCTTCTTTGGGATTGGGATGTAGACTGATCTTCTCCAATCTTCTGGCCACTGCTGAGTTTTCCAAACTTGCTGGCATATTGAGTGTAGCACCTTAACAGCATCATCTTTTAAAATTTTAAATAGTTCAGCTGGAATACCATCACTTCCACTGGCCTTGTTATTTGCAGTGTTTTCTAAGGCCCATTTGATTCACTCTCCAGGATGTCTGGCTCAAGGTCAGCAACCACACTACCTGGGGTATATGAGACATCTGTTTCTTTCTGGTATAATTCCTCTGTGTATTCTTGCCACCTCTTCTTGATGTCTTCTGCTTCTGTTAGGTCCTTTCCACTTTTGTCCTTTATTATGGAAATCTTTGTACGAAATGTTCCTTTCATATCTCCAATTTTCTTGAACAGATCTCTGGTTCTTCCCATTCTATTGCTTTCCTCTATTTCTTTGCATTGCTTGTTTAAGAAGGTCTTCTTGTCTCTCCTTGCTATTCTTTGGAAATCTGCATTCAATTTCCTGTATGTTTCACGATCTCCCTTGCATTTTGCTTGCCTTCTCTCCCCTGCTATTTGTAAGGCCTCATTGGACAGCCACTTTGCTTTCTTGCATTTCCTTTTCATTGGGATGGTTTTCGTTGCTGCCTCCTGTATAATGTTACGAGCCTCCATCCATAGTTCTTCAGGCACTCTGTCCACCAAATCTAAATCCTTAAACCTGTTCCTCACTTCCACTGTGTATTCATAAGGGATTTGACTTAGATTGTATCTTACCGGCCCAGTGGTTTTTCCTACTTTCTTCAGTTTAAGCTTGAATTTTGCTATAAGAAGCTGATGATCTGAGCCATAGTCAGCTCCAGGTCTTGTTTTTGCTGACTGTATAGAGCTTCTCCATCTTTGGCTGCAGAGGGATATAATCAATCTGATTTCGATGCTGCCCATCTGGTGATGTCCATGTGTAGAGTCGTCTCTTGTGTTGTTGGAAAAGCGTGTTTGTGATGACCAGCTTGTTCTCTTGACAGAACTCTATTAGCCTTTGCCCTGCTTCGTTTTGATCTCCAAGGCCAAACTTGCCAGTTGTTCCTTTTATCTCTTGACTCCCTACTTTAGCATTCCAATCCCCTATAATGAGAAGAACATCCTTCTTTGGTGTCACTTCTATAAGGTGTTGTAAGTCTTCATAGAATTGGTCAATTTCAGTTTCTTCAGCACCAGTAGTTGGTGCATAAACTTGGATTACTGTGATGTTAAAAGGTCTGATGTTAAAAGGTGATTCACTGTAAGCAAATGTAAAACAATGTACACTGAGGAAAACAACAACCTTAATGTGGCTCAATCATCACTTGTTTTCTGGTGAGTGGTAAAATCTTGATTGTTTAAAAACGGATTCTGGTTCAGATGTTTAAGGACCAGTTGCTGGTCTCTCCCCCCCCCCCCCCCGTGCTGCTGCTATCTTTTAAAACCACAGTTTATACCATTTTTATTTCTGCATTTTACTTTACAGTGTATTCTTCTTTACTGTTTTGTATTTTAAACCTTCAGGATCAAAAACATGGGGTATTAAATGTAGTAAATACAATAATAAAACCGAGCAGAGCCTTTTTGGATACTTAGAAAGATCTAGCACCCATTCCAACTAAATCTGTTAATTCCCCGCACCCGGCATGTCATATTTTGCAGGCTCTGCCAATGCAAGCTCTCTTTCTCACCCTGTTAAGACACACACACACACACACACACACACACACACACACACCCTAGTTCATTTGAAGTTGAGCATGTGTGTTTGAGAGTGAGAGACAGACGCCTGCCCACAGCTGTCACAGTCAGCCCTACCGCAGGAAGCACAAAGTAATGCAGCAATTCCACCATTGGAAAGAGAACACCCATCTGTTGTTCCCTGGAAAATTCCTGGAGGCTAGATGTGTGTGAAACGCCCTCGTTATAAGCCTTTTGTTTGGTACAGATAGCACTACAGAATATGGAAGGTAATGAGCCACAGGGGAGACCAACTAGGAAAAGGGCAGATGAGAATCCATCAAACCAGACCTTCTTTTGCTTTCCTTGCTCAGGAAGGGGGATGAACAACATGTAAGGGAACTTTTGGGACCCAGCAAGATTGTTAAACTACTGGAAATGCCAGACATTTTCTTTTTAGGCTAGTCAGAGGATTTCATTAAAAGATTTTTTGTCTCTGTTGGAGCGTTGGTGAGTTATGAAAGTCACTCAAAGGCCAAAGGTTGGAATAATCTTCTAATCTGGAATCTCTATACAGTGGTATCTCGAGTTAAGTACTTAATTCGTTCCGGAGGTCCGTTCTTAACCTGAAACTGTTCTTAACCTGAAGCACCTTAGCTAATGGGGCCTCCTGCTGCCACCGCGCCACCGGAGCCCGATTTCTGTTCTTATCCTGAAGCAAAGTTCTTAACCTGAAGCACTATTTCTGGGTTAGCAGATATAACCTGAGGTACCACTGTAGTTATTAGGGTGAGCAGCCTATTACCTCAGGTCTGAAAACCAGCATCTTGAATTAAGTGCAGATACTCTAGCAGTTAGTATCCAATTCCAGGTGCCAACTCTATGACGTAACATTGACAAGAATAAGGAACAGAGTTTTTACAAGGTCTGGTTCAGTTCCCTTTAAATATTTCAGTGTAGTATAGTATCATATCAAAATAATTTCTTTAATTACTGAGTGCTGGAGAAGACCTGTTTATGATTATATTTTGGGAATGATACATTTTCTTATGTAGCTGGATTGTTTTATACTTTCTGGGTGTCCCATGCTCATATTATAAAGTAGTTGTGCTCTATGTTACAATTCAAGCACTGCTAGGAGTTGTTTCTTTTTGTTTTCCAATATGTTTCTTACCAATAAAAAATTTAGTGTGGTGCGAGCAAATTTTACTCTGAAAGTGCAGCCCGGAGAAAAAAAAAATTGACAACCACTGCTTTAAAATCTTATAAAGCAGAAAGCAATTACAGTGCTGCCTTGGGTTACAGACGCTTCAGGTTACAGTCTCTGCTAACCCATAAATAGTACCTCGGGGTAAGAACTTTGCTTCCGGATGAGAACAGAAATCGTGCTCTGGCGGCGCGGCAGAGTGGTACCTTAGCTAAAGTGGTATCTCAGGTTAAGAACAGACCTCCAGAATGAATTAAGTTCTTAACCTGAGGTACCAATGTAATAAAAATAAAATAAAATGGAGGCAGAAGCAACAACAATAACACAAAATAAAGTTACAGATAGGTAGCCGTGTTGGTCTGCCATAGTCAAAACAAAAAATTCCTTCCAGTAGCACCTTAAAGACCAACTAAGTTAGTTCTAGGTATGAGCTTTCGTGTGCATGCACACTTCTTCAGATACACTGAAACAGAAGTCACCAGACCCTTCTATATAGTGAGAAGGTGGGGAGGGGTATTGCTCAGAAGGGTGGTGGGAATGGGTGATTGGCAGATAGCTGTGATGAGCCTGTTGACGACTCTTAACGACTGCAATAGGTCTTACAGGAAAAAGCAAGGGGTGAGAAGGTGAAAAATGGCTTTGTCATGTATAATGAGATAAGAATCCAATGTCTTTGTTCAGACCAGGTCTTTCCATGGTTTTAAGTTTGGTAATAAGTTGCAATTCAGCAGCTTCTCTTTCCAGTCTATTTCTGAAATTCCTTTGTAATAGACTCTGCACTTGGTCACTACCAACTTCAACTCAGAACAAGGAATGTTCAAATAGAGACAGCTAGTTTTGACTGCTAGAAGCTACCATAGTGTGAAGGGCAGGATAAAAATGGTTTAAATAAAAGGAAATTATATCCTTCAAAATAAGTTTTTGTTAACAGGAGACTTTATTTTTGTTTCTTTGTAAATGAGTCAGAATTTAAGATTTAACTCTCCATTCAAGACTCATCTGGTGTCTTAAAAAAAACAAAACACCTTCATTGACACAATATTAAACCTATGGGAAACAGGACAAACTTGGTTGGCTTGGCCAATTATAAGTTTTCAGGTCGATGGTTCAGTTGATGGCTGACCATCTTGGCACCATGAGCTGATGGCTGTTTGAGAGTTTGGTCCCAGTAGGAGATGTTTCCATAACTGAGATTAATATGTTAGCAGCCTCATTAGGAGGCCAAGCTGTAAAACTGAGGACAAAAATGTTCCAACAAATAATTCCATGACTGATACTTCCAAGGCCTGAATTTTCAGGAGCAACTGTTGTCCAGATAAGATGGGGTGGAATTGCATGAGGTGATCAAACTGTATAATGACAATTTTTAGCACCTTCTAACAAGAAAGGATTCATTATGGCAACCAATACATTGGACACAGCTGGAGCATTACATGTAGAGTTCAAGAAAGGTATTTGGGAAGGGACCCTGGTTCAGCGGCACAGCAAATGCTCTGCATGTAAAAAGGCCTTCAATTCAATCACTGTCAACTGCCTGAAATGCTAGAGAGCTGTTGCCAGTCACCCAGCTGAATTTATTTATTTTGTTATTGTTACATTTATACCCCACCCTTCCTCCAAGGAGCTCAAGGTGGCATACATAGTTCCCGCCCCCTATTTTTATCCTTAAAACAAATTTGCAAGGTAGGCTATTCTGAGAGATAGTTACTAACCCTGACCTAGCCACTGTGATCCACGCGACGGTCACCTCCAGACTGGATTATTGTAACTCGCTCTACGTGGGGCTGCCCTTGAGACTGACCCAGAAACTCCAGCGGGTGCAGAATGCCGCAGCGAGACTCCTTACGGGGTCTTCGCTGCGAAATCACATTCATCCGGTGCTATACCAGCTGCATTGGCTCCCGATGGAGTACAGGATCAGGTTTAAGGTGCTAGTTTTAACCTTCAAAGCCCTATACGGCCTAGGACCCTCGTACCTACGGGACCGCCTCTCCTGGTATGCCCCACAGAGGAACTTACGGTCTTCAAATAAAAACATCTTGAAGGTCCCAGGCCACAGAGAGGTTAGGCTGGCCTCAACTACAGCCAGGGCTTTTTCGGCTGCGGCTCCAACCTGGTGGAACGCTCTGTCACAAGAGACAAGGGCCCTGCAGGACTTGACATCTTTCCGCAGGGCCTGCAAGACAGAGCTGTTCCACCAGGCCTTTGGTCAGGGCGCAGCCTGACCCCCTCCTTTGGCAATCTTTACAAAACTTTAGTTTATGGTTGCCACCAATTTGGATTTTAATTAACTTTTATAATGTTTTTATAATGTTGCACTGTTTTGGTGTTGTTAGCCGCCCTGAGCCCGGCTTCAGCTGGGGAGGGCGGGATATAAATAAAATTTATTATTATTATTATTATTATTATTATTATTATTATTATTATTATTAACCCAAGGTTCACCAAGTGAGCTTCAGGACCAAGTGGGTATTGGAACCCTGGTATAATGTAGTTTCCTGTAAGACATCACTAGGAGAAATATCTCCATTTTGAACTATGTAAACCAGGCGTAGGCAAACTCGGCCCTCCAGATGTTTTGGGACTACAACTCCCACCATCTCTAGCTAACAGGACCAGTGGTCAGGGATGGTGGGAGTTGTAGTCCCAAAACATCTGGAGGGCCGAGTTTGACTATGCCTGACGTAAACAAAATAATTTCTCTTTTCCTTCAAAGTTAAACTGCGGACATTTTTTAAACCATCTCTTGATTAAATTTAGTAATAGCCAGTATTGACAAGGTATTGTTCTTACTCTGCCAGTGTTTTCAGTAAATGAGCGAAGTCAAGAAATTATTTGTTTGGACACCAGCAGAAGGGAATCCCGGAGGTCCTCCAAAGCATGGAAATTCGGTTATGGAAAGACCAGCAGGATCCACCCATTTGCTGCTTGGTTTGTTTTATTTTGCTGCCTGCCAACCACGTGGAGCCATCAGTGAGCAGGCACTTGAGAGGCTTCAAAAAATATTTTGTGCTGAGGTGTGTGTGTGGGGGAGTGGGGGAATTTCCTGTTACTCATTTTGCTGCCTGCTCTCATATGTCCCAAAGCTCAGGAGTGGAAGGATGATGATGATGATGGTGGTGGTGATGAAAATAATGTGAGGTGGGGGAGGCTGAAACTGGAGAACTGGGGCTAAAAAAGGTGAGCATACTTTTACTTCCCCCAGATCTGGTTGCCCCAGTAGGGGAAGCCTTCTTCCCTTCTAGAGAAAGGAACATAGCAGCAGAACCCAGAGAGGGCATCAGTCAACCGTTAGGGGTGGAGGAGCCAGAGTCAGATGAGGAGCTCACAGTCTGGTCACTTAAGACCTGGCCGTAGGCTCATGGGAACAGATGCATCTTTGCCGACTCAGTGAGTGTCCGTACTCTTGGCAGTCTTGCAAGGCACCAGAGCCTCACAAGTGAGCACGCCTTGCCACATCTTCAGAAGAGTAGCAGATGGACATGCCGCCTTGTGAGGACAACTCTGCTGCTTCCTTGCAGTTCCGACCTCCTTCCCTTGATCCTGGACTCCTTGAACTCGGGCTGCTGCTTCAAGCTGGACGGGAGCCAGGACAGTTGCACAGAAGAGCTAGCACACAGCTGCTCGAGGAACGTTTTGAAAATGTGGGGGTAGGCAAAGAAATGCAGGAATCCCCCTGTTGCGGCTGTATTTGTTTTGCTGCCTACAGTAGGCAGCTGCTGGAGATGGTCCTCAGCTGAGTATGTGGGTGTGTTGAGAAAGATATGGCTTCTGTTGTTGCTGAATGCCCTACAGTGGGGACTACTCCAAAATGGCTGGAATGGGGAAGCCCAGTATAGAGGCAACTCCGTTATTATCACCATCATCATTCTCACTCTTTTCCTGATTGTTCCAAAATTCTTGGGGGGGGGGAGAGACCCAGTGCAAAGGCATTATTATTATCACATCATCTTCATCATTTTTATGTCTCCTAAATCCCACTACTTTTGAGTTGCATATAGATGATGTTCAGCCTCGAACATCACACTAGTCTAAGCCAGTAGTGTTCAATTACTGCTCTGGTGAGTTGACTTTCATGTACCTTCTGCTTATTTTCCATGTATTTCTTTTCTGTCCCACAAAGATAATAATAATAATAATAATAATAATAATAATAATAATAATAATAATAATGCAGCCAGCATTATTTGTGACTATCTGTGACTCCATAATTGCATTTTCTCATTTTCTCATACAGAATTCTAGGGATTGGTGTCACAAAATTATTCTGATAGCTTTTCAACTTAATAATAAAGCACATATCTTAAAAAGAAGGGGTGAACAGACTTTTCTCAGTGGAGACTTGGGGTGCAGGTTTATCTGCAGGCCCATAGTCAAGCTGTTGTTGATTTCCGGGTTTTAGTTTTCTTGTTTCTAAAGCCTCTCTCTCACCCTCTGCTATTTCTGTTCAACGTAAACAGCTATTGCGCCAGTTCCACTTACAGATTTATTCCATTTGATACACTTATTACCTCCATAATCATTTATTGATTGAATCATATGGTATGAAATTGGAGGGAACAATAAAACTTACTGTTTTGAGCCAGAGCTTGAAGCAGACAGTCCAAGCACCCCTCCAAGCTATCAGCTGAGCTGTCAACAGCTGTTATCTTCAGCTTCTTCAAGGCATCGCTTAGATTATCTGCTTGGATAACATGAAGGAGAAAGCAAAATCAGTGTCCTGGTCTGTCAATTGTAGCTTATGGACTTAAAGTGCAAATCAACATAGATAAGGTGATGCCAACAAGTGCGCCAACAAAAGACATTGACTATTTTATCTCTCCCATTCCCTGATGCCAACAGGGCAAAGACTCTCTTTAGCTGTGGGGGGGAAACAACAACAGACCCACAGCAGCCAGTTGGCTACAGGCCACACACTCACTTCCATCGCTACCCACCAAGTCACACAACAAGCAAAAGGCTTTCTAAACTCAGTACTAGGGCAATACACAAAACACTGGGCATTTTGAGTTCTTCAGAACTCTTCATCAGGCTAGATCAGGAGCAGCGACTCCAACCCTGGTTTGAAGAGCCATTTGGCGCCTAGCTTATATATCCAAGTTTCTAACACTGGAGATAACTGACAGTGGAACCATGAAGTCTGCAATCAGTCACTGTTCCTTCTTCCAAGCAGCCTTTGGTGCAACCAGAAATCTGCCTAGCACCCAATGCCTCATTTTAATGTGCTACCTTCTCCCACACTGCAATTTAAGGACTATGACCAGATGCAGGCTCCATGGTTTCACCATCAGCCTATTTTCTTTCCCCCTCTCCTTTGTTTTATTTATAGCCTGGCGAAGAACTCAAAAGTCTGCACACTATAGTTATTATATTCTGATATGACATTGAGTCTATAATTTTTGATGTATTTATTACATTGATATCATCACTTTCATCCAAAGACTTAAAGTTAGCCTATATTGTGCTCTCACACACAATAATTGATTATACAGGACTAAAGCTGGAATCAGAAAATATTATTTGTAGTTATTTATTTTTTAAAAAAATCTTCACCATCATAGAAGTCATCTCATACATTGACCTGTACAAGGGTAGCTATATTGAGGTTAACCCTAACCCTATAACATAACCAATTATTACAGAATCAATTGCCAAACACAACTGTATAATTGCTGTGTTCTGGATACAGAAGCAATTGAGCTACTTTACTCTTTTCCATTTTGTGAGAGAATGAGGAAACTTTCAGGAATGAAAAAGAAAGAGGCCAAGAAGTTCCAATGATGAAACGAATACTCTGCCCCCTGATCATATTTTAAAATAGGTTTTCTGTGGATGCACATTTATGTTCCCATAAAGCATGCCTGGCACTAGCACCTGAAATATTCTGTTTATTCAAGAGGCATAGTAAGTGCTAACAGCTGCAGCTTAGTTGTTGTTTTTCCTTCTCTTTGCCAGATGATGACTAACCTTACATGTGAATGGCTTAGCCTTTTAAAAAGACACAAGGAATAATTCAGATTCCATGCCCACTAAGACTGTAATCCTAATTGTCCTTATTTGGAAGAAAGTCCTATTGAAACTGAAGGGGAATGAAATGCACACCACAGTGCTAAGTCAGCAAAGCAGAGATATGTCTCCCCCCAAACAATGATAAATACCTCCTATATCTGCTAAGTAACACAATTATTATCCTAATCCAAATCCTGCCATATAACAACTTTGTGGTATGTCTATCTCTTGCAAATTCCAAGGCATGTGAACAACAAAAGTGTAAAGCATTTATTTGTTTATATTTAAAGTATTTTATGCAGTATTCAGGGTAAAAACCATTCCAAGGTAGTTTACAGTGCATAAAATACATAGAAAATTATCTATAAGAAAACAACCAGCAAAATAGTAAACAAGACAGCAGGGGACATCTGTCATTGTAACTCAGCTCAAAAAATATTTTAAACCATTTCAAAATCAGCTTCATAATAAAGCAATCAAGAAAAACAATCAGTTCTTAAACCTTGATTAAGGGGACATTTGCACCTCAGCATTCCACAGCCAGTAGGTTAAAATATGTATGTATTTGGATAATAGTAATTCCTATACACATTAGGTAAGTATATATGGAACTGGAATTGTTAGCTTGAATAATGATATAGTACACCTTTTATTTTTATTTTATTCAATTAAGCTGTCCCTGAAGAAGATGAAGAAGAACTCCATTGCTACAGGATTGCTAACCAATGGGGCATCCACATGAGGCAATCTAAATATAGTTGCTTCAATTCCACTTCTTCCTTGCTGTAGATAATTGAACAGTCTCATTTCCTTCGGCGTCTCATATATTTTGAGAGATTCGTAATGGGAGTCCAGTTCAAAGTGACGCACTAGATCAAACAAGTCAGAAGCTCATGGCTTCTTCGGTTGCATTGCACTCCCACCCCGCAGTATTAAACTCTTCCCCCAAAGCTTGCTTCCACTTCTCCTTGTAGCTGATAAGCAACCATCCTGTGTTCTGCTGAGTGCTTGCTAAAATAGTATCTGAAGAAGTGTGCATGCACACGAAAGCTCATACCAAGAACTAACTTAGTTGGTCTTTAAGGTGCTACTGGAAGGAATTTTTTTATTTTGCTTGCTAAAAGACAGGGATGATTGGCTGATGTATTTCCTCAAAGTGACTAGAAATTTTTCCCTGAATTGGTAATTTACCTGCTGGTAGAGTCTGGAACCAGTGATTTTGTGTGTGTGTGTGTGTGTGTGTGTCCGTCTCAAGAAAAAACAACAGTATGGAGCAGTCTGAATTTAGGATGAGGCAGAGAATGGCAGAGGAAGCAGATGTTTACAGCTGGAGTTAGCTAAAATTGGGCGCAGCTTTTGCTGCAACAATTGTTCTTTCAGAATCTGATGCAAGATTAGAAGTTGGGCTACCAGCTTTAGAAGCCATAAATTCTCTTTTAGAGGAAATTACACACTGTACACTGGCTCCCTCAGCCAATAAAGCAACATGAGCGCCGCAACCCCAGAGTCATCCGCAACTGGACTTAATGGTCAGGGGTCCCTTTACTTAAAACCATCAAGGATACATATCAAACTTTGCCCTGTTTCCTCAACTTGGTCTCAGATACATTACAATCAAACAACAACATCCAAAAACTCTTCGCTTTGATGTCCAATATGGGTCCCCTGTATAATACTTTAAAAATTAATTTTGATGTTGCAGAAACGAATTGCTCCAACAAGAAGGCAAGCAGGTAGATTTCTACCTAACAGAAAGATAAAACTGCCAAAATCAAAACAAAGCACAACAATGAAAGAGGCTTATTTTATAGTATTCCCTCATGCAGAAAGGATCTGGGTTGCATTTTGAGAAAGAGCATATGCCATGAGGAGCATCCTTGTAATTATTCAAATATTATTCCAGTTCTCTAAAGGTACTGAAAGAAGATTCCAAGCACATCTTAATGCAGCAATGTATCTCCTCCAGCTCCCCAAAGTGTTAGTTATGAAAAGCATTTTCACTCCTGTTTTAAGCATCACAAAGGAGTGATATAACAGACCACTAGAGGTGTCTGAGGAAGCAAAAAATTCACTGGCCAGTTCCTTTGCAGCGGAAGTCTGAAAGCATCAATTTGGATGAGGTAGGGGAGGGTGGAGTATAAATAAATTATTATTATTAATTATTATTATTATTATTATTATTATTATTATTATTATTATTATTATTATTGGTGTCAGCTAGGGTGCCCACCCCCAAAGCCCACTCTGCCAGGGAAAATCGATTACTTATCAAGACATATGAAAATCAATCTGTTCCCCACCCCAGAACTACTATACATCTTCTAGTCCTTGAAGTGCCTCTCTGCAACCTACCTAGAATCTGAGTTGAAATGTGGACCTCTGATGTCATCAAATCCTCAGAAGTCCTGATCCAGACTGGGCCACCTGCAATTTGCATTTTCGAAAAAAAATTGATTTGGGGTTTTTGGCAATGCAAATTGCAGGCATGTAGAGCAGTTTAGATTAGGACTACTGGGTGGAAGCAAACGATCAAACCTCCTCTACTTCCCCATTTCAAAGCCCTTTTGCAAACAGTCTTTTGCTGCTCTTTAAACTTTCAAAAACTGTCACATTTGGCCCAATAGGAGATAAGGTATGCTGCCCAGAAAAGGTATTTTCCACTCTGATGAACACAATACAGAGTTAGAATGGGAAGGTCAGCTTCCTATTTGACTTAACTAAAAGATCAGTCCAGAAACATCCAATATTACTGGATATACCGTATTTTTCGCCCTATAGGACGCACTCCCCCCCCCCTCCAAAAATAAAGCGGAAGTGTGTGTGCGTCCTATGGGCCGAATGCAGGCTTTCGCTGAAGCCTGGAGAGCGAGAGGGGTCGGTGTGCACTGACCCCTCTCACTCTCCAGGCTTCAGGAAGCTATCTGCAAGCTTTGGGAACCTGGCGGGAGTGCCCGCCGGGCTCCCAAGGCCTGCAGGCAGCAGCCTGCAGCCCGAAAAACAGGGCACGCTCAGGAGCAAGCCCCGTGCTTCGTGCAGATGTCCGCAAGCCTTGCGAGCCCGGCGGGAGTTCCCGCTGGGCTCGCAAGATTTGCAGATAGTAGCCTGTTCTGGGGGCTGGGGTCGGGAAATATTTATTTTTATTTCCCCCCCAAAAACGAGATGCGCCCTATGGGCCAGTGCGCCCTATAGGGCGAAAAATATGGTATTTCTCCTTTTAAATTGATGTGAGCAACTTTGGAAGACAATCAGCTGAAAATTGAAATACACATAGAATATATAATAATATATTTACCTATAATAGTAAATAAATATAAGTCTGTCAATCCAAGTAGTAAGTGGCCAATCTTGACTACTCCAGAACTACTACAAGAAGACATGCCTTCTTATCATGCCTCTACTGCAGAGAAGTTTTTTATGTTCCTAGAGGTGTCAAGATAATGGTCCAGTCTGCTTTCTGAATTCAGAGGCAATGTATCTGACTTGGCTTATCTGCCAATTTGGCTGCAACAAATTCTTGCTTAAGAAAGCTGCAGGGCTTGAAAACTTTGTGGCACTGTCAGAAATATACTGGCATTTGCAACTACAAAAACCATCTTCCTAGGAAAATAATAGTGAGAGAAGTTGAGTGTCCGTTCTAGATAAGGATGCTCTCTGTCCGTTAATTTTCTGAGCAGAGTAAAATGGGGAGTTATTTTATATATACTTCATACATATTATCCCAATAAACAGTCTTGTGTAGTTACAGTATTTCCTGTCTAATTTATCTTCATGAAAAACTATCCGTGAGGTAGGTTAGGCTAACAGACAGTGACACGCAAAAGAACACCCAGTGAATTTCATGGCTGAATCAGAATTTAAATGAGGCAGCTGAGAAGGCATAGCCTCATTAGTACATGCAACTCTACAGATGAATATCAGGGTTAATAAAACTACAGTTAATGATCGTGTTTTATTTTAATAATGATCTCCCCTCTGCTTCATGAGATAAAAAGTGGTTAGAGGACAAAAGTGTTAGGTAGCAAGAACATGTCAAGAGTAGGGTAGTAACAAGGCGGGTGTAATGAAAACAATGGAAAAAACACACTAATTCTTATCCATGGAAATGAAATGCATTCTGTTGCAATTTATAAATCATAATGATAGGTCACAAAACAACAATATAAAGGACTGGATCCAAAGATGTGCAATCAGAATTTTGCTTGTGCAGCAGAGTTGTTTTACTTCCTAGTCCTGCTGCGATGTCTTACCCTCTTCAGGATCATAAAACAAGAATAACATGAGGTATAATGCTGTAGAGAGCTAGACTTGGAAGACAAAATCAGAAGAAATTGTGGGACAGCAACCCTATGCCAGCAGCAGTGCCGTCCACTCATGCAAAGGATGTTCTATATCCCAGCCAAGGAATTCGCTGATACTATCAACATGCAGCACTGATCACACTTTAATGGCCTTGTTCAGACACATTAACAGCCTTGTGAACAAGTGTCTGGCTCATGCACTCCCTCATCCAATCTTCGCTTCTGGCATGGCCACAAGAAGATCAGAAACCTCCGCTTCTGCTTTCAGTTACCCAAAGCTTGGTGTTACATCCAAACACTAAACTGTGGTTAGTTTTAACTATGGTTTACTGAAACATGCCAGCTTCATAAACCACACATGGCTTGTTCCAGTATGCCATAATTTAAGACTATCCACAGTTTGCTGAGCTTAAGACATACGTAATGCTAAACTGTGGTTAGTTAAAAACTGAAGCAAAACATTCTGATCCTCTTGTGGCCAAGGACAAGGGGTCACAAGCCCTTCAAATAAGCACACTTCGGGATTATGTCCAAACAGGGCTATTGCTTCACTAATATAACAAGCTTGAAATCAGAAGTAGAAATAGTCATCAAAAGGATTATATATAATGTATGCCATGTTGTTCTCTCTATAAAAGACATACAAGGTGTAATGCAACAAACATGACAATAAAAGCTGAAGGGTCTGTGTAGCTTTTCTGGTAAACAAAAAGAGAATGAAGAATTTTACTTTGCCTAATGTCTTATAGCTTGCTTACTGGAGAACAGCAAACATCAGCAACCTTGCAAATTAGCTTAGAAAAGTTACAACCAAAGCAGTTGCTAGCTCTACCAAAAAATGTCCAAGGCAATATTTATTGGGCTAATCCCCATTTCTGAGTCAGAGATTAGCCATTATTATTATTATTATTATTATTATTATTATTATTATTATTATTCCTCCTATATTTCATCTACTGGATTTTAACTGGATATTTTATGTTTGTTTTCAATCAAACATTACCATCTAGTCAAGCTTTCATTATTCAGAGTCTTGGGGATTTTCGTTTATTTAAGTAAATAAAATTGGCACAGCCATGTTTATTTGCTTTGCAAGATATATACATCTTAAATCGAGCAACAACAACAAAGCTCTGGAGAAACAGGAGGCATGGGCAGATTGCTAATTGGGGTTTGGGGAATGCTTTTTAAACTGGCATTAGGAACAAAAGGCGTCCACAATGGGTAAAGACAATCTAAAATCCTTTGTAATCATAGCTAAATCTACATCAGAATTGCTCACAACAAAAGACTCTTCAGCAGGTAGTAATCAATCAGCCATGGTAAGCAAAGAAGGAGGGATGCAGTCTACAGATCTTAGGTACAGAATTAGTTTCATTAAATAGCGTGGGCATGAGCAATGCACTGCTTGTTGTCATTTGGGGGAAAAACAAAACTATTCTGATGTATCCCAATGGATAGACCTTTCATTGCTAAAATAATAATCTATAGAACTATAGCAAAGAATCTGTATCTCTATGCCAGACTCTTCACCGAAGGAATTATGCAAATACAGGCACAGCAAAAAGAGATCTATTTTCAGGCATTCACAAATGTGGACATGCTGGTGGAAACATGCCAGAATTAGTGAAACCAACAACATGTAAATTCTCTCTGGCTTCATTCTTTCCTCAGGGGACAGCCCAGCTAATTATCATCTTCTGCAGAAGAAACATGTTTTAAGGTACAGTGCTGTGATTCATTTCACCACATAAGAACTGTGAAGTTGCCAGCTAAGGAATCATCTTAGCTTTTAAGGAATCGTCTTAGCAAAGAAAATGATAGCTGCAGACAAGGGCTGTTATCACAACCCATTCCCCTCCATTATGGGAAAATACAAAACCAGGGTGCAACTTCAACAACGTCTCATACCTCACAAAAAAACAAAACAAAACATTATTTCAGATTTGAGCTAGCCAAGCACCAAAGTAAGCTGGATTTTGGGTAGTTAGCTTCTTCCTGCTGAGACTACTAAAGAATATAAATGAATATGGGTGGAATTGCCAACTTCCACTAAAAATTAAAACAAAAAAATAGCATATACTCATTTAGCATCACAAAGTCTGCCACCACACATATACACACACTTACTTATTTCTGCAATCTATCATTGATTCTGAAGTTCTAATGCCACAGGTGAACTTACAGGCTACTCCTCAATGTTATAGCTTTTGTCACTTATGCACACCATCAGTTACACTAAGGATGGGGAACCTGTGGCCCTTCAGATGTGGTTCCCTCTTATTAACCTATCAAAGATCTGGAGCGGCTACTAACTGAGCAGACAAGTGACTGTATTCTTTCTCAAAGCAGTGGCACATGGGACAAATTTGGCCATGCACAGGTTTCCAATTTGGTTCACGAGGCCATTTCCCTCCAAACAGGGCCACCAGCCCCACACCTGATGTGACATTAGATGTGGGGCTGGTTAAGAAGTGGATGGATTGGCTGCATGACCAAGTTCCCTGCAGAAATGAGTCGTGCCAGCCTTATGCTCATCACTCTGCCAGGTCTATGTGCAAAGGTTGCCAAGCACCAACTGTCTGTTAAGTGTCTGGGAACTGCTGCATAAGGGTTTTTTTTATTTTTTTTTAAATTGTAATGCCTCGTATTTTTTTCCATGTAACATTTTTACAAATACGTTTCATTTGTTGAGACATTAGGGGGAGAAGAAAAAAAGGGGGGAAGGGGGGTGGAGGGAGGGAAGATGGATGGGGGTGGGGTGGGGTGGGGATGTTTCTATTATGCTTAATGTATGTAGAGTTTGGTGTCAGCGTTGCTTGTGTTGTTCACTTGTGTTCCTTTGGTGGTGAGAGAGGTTGGGGTTGGCCTTGGGTGTGATTGTTTGTTTGTGATTGGCTGTGGTGATCTTTGCTTTCATGTGTGAGTGGGGTGGGTGGGTGTTTTGGATCAGGTTGGCCATATTGATTTGTATGCTGTTGGTGGATTATTGTCATTGTCTTGTTGGGCTGTATATGTGATAAAGGGGAGCCATACGTCTTCTTCTGTTTGTCCCCGTGTCAGTTTCAGTTTATTGGTTAATTTTTCTAGTAGGGCTGTTTCCCATACTATTTGGTACCATTGGTCCATGTTTACTCCTGACAGGTTTCTCCAGTGTCTGGTTATGGTGTTTCTGGCTGCTGAAAGTAGGTGGGTTATGAGTTCCTGCATAAGGGAATTTGATAGGTGGGTAGGTCCAGGTTCAATACCAGTCTTCTCCAGGTAAGGCTGTGAGAGACCCCTGACTGAACCCCTGTTGCCCGTTAGTGTAGACAAAACTGAGGTGGATGAACCATTGGTCTAGCTCAGTTTAAGGCAGATTCCGATGTTGTTAGGTTAGACATCTGGTAGTTCTATACTGTCTACACTGCCTGCAGTTTGAGGCAGCGGTCTCCCTCAGCCCCAACAGGGTGTTTGTTCACCCTGGTGTATGGAAACATTATGGCCCATCACACAATGCCTTCATCACTATACAACACCGAAGTCTGTTTTCCATTGCAGGAGCATACTGCATCTATATGAAAATGCCCAACTGATAGGATCAACCCAAGGCTTTCCTGGGAATAAAGCTTCTATTAAACTTTCAAACAAGAGTGGCTCAAAGCTTCACTCCAATCAAATGATGAAATTAAAGTGATCCTTTAAAATCCCCAGTATTAACCCTATTTCATTCTTTCCCCGTAACTTTACTGATATCCTATTAAATCTCTGCAGTTCTAAGTGGCCATTAACCTTCCGGATACATCTGCAGTTTCATTTCAAGAGAGCTGTATGATGCCAAAAGCAAGTGATAGTGATTATTTTCAGAAAACACGTTCCAGCCCACATGCGCAGCTGGGTGAATCACCACACTTCAATATTCGAGATTTTATTTTTTAAAAGCTGGCTGATAAATGTTTGAGATGACGAGCTATTGTTACAATTTCAAAACCTACTTAGCAGAAAACAAAGCAAGTGAGCAATGAAGTTCGGCTGCAGAAGTGAAACTGTACCTATGTGGGCTGCAGAACTAGAAAATGTGCATTTTCCCTTTAGAACCGGGATGAGGAACCTGTGGCCTGCCAGATGTTTTGAAACCCTATCAACCCAATCTGCATGAGCAAAACAGGCTGAAAGGCATAAACTGGACTGACCAATCAATTCCTAAACTGGAAATAGGTCTAGGACCCCTCTTAGATTGCTTGGTATCTGATTACTAAAGTATAGATTTAATCATGACGTGATCATCCAGCCATTGTTCAAAAGCCTCCAGTAAAGGATAATCCACCACTGATAAACAGCTCTTGTTGTCAGAAAGTTCTTCCTAATGTTTAGTTGGAATCTCCTTTCTTGTCATTTGAATCCATTGGTTCGGTTCCTACCCTCGGGAGCAGTAGAAAATAAGCTTGCTCCCATTTGACTATGGCTATCATATCTTCTCTCAGTCTTCTCTTCTACCAGGCTAAACATACCCAACAGGTAAATGGCTCATCACACCCAGAAAATGGTTTGGAGGAAAATGATGGTACTTCAGTGGTGGTACTACTGAAGCTAACCAGGTCTCACTCTGTATTCAGATGGCCTAGGAAATCATATTAAGAGTATAGTAAACCTAAGTGTAGTAAACAAACAAATATGGGCAGCTGCAAGGGTATTATCACGGTGGATTCACAAAACTGTTTGGCTAACGCCAGGCAGTGTTTTTTTTAACCACCCCATGGTGAGATAAATGTCAAAAATGTGCTTTAGTAAATACTCCCTGACAATCACATGAGGCCTCAGGGAAGACAATAAGAATAGATCCTTCTCCATAAGCCATACTGATCCTTCTGCCAGTAAATTTCTATAGCCTCTGAGGCCCAGTCTGGCAGAGAAGCTTTTCATCCACTCCTGTTGAAAATTTCAGTAGCTGAGGAAAGTGCAAAAGCTTTCCAATGTGTGGTGGGAAATGGGCCCCTTGGAAATCTCCTCCACGCACCCCCGCCACAAAAGCTCTCCCTTATTCCTACTATCTCACCATGAAATGCTGGACCTAAGCTTAGAAGTCAGATTTTATCACCTCCCAAAAAATAACTGGCCAAAGGAAAGAGTATGACCGAAGGATTTTACTATTTATATATAACGCTGCAAGGGTAGACAGAAAAGCTTCCTCTCATTCTTTCTGAAATTTCACCCAATTGAAAAATATTTCATTCTTTATGTGTGGAGTACAGAGAACAGGAGTCAAATTGACTTTAGAAGCTGTTCATCAGGAATGTTGCAGCATCTGGAAACTCAGCCAGATGGGCGGGCTATAAATAATAAATTATTATAATATATTTTTTTACTATTATATTTCCTATATACGGTATGTGATCTATGGTGCTCAGAACAATGCGTCCAGGCAAGTGCTGGTTAAATCCAGTCTTATTCAACTCTCTGTAGGAATACAGTGGTGCCCCGCAAGACAAACGCATCGCAAGACGGAAAACCCGCTAGATGAAAGGGTTTTCCGTTTTGGAGGCGCTTCGCAAAACGAATTTCCCTATGGGCTTGCTTCGCAAGACGAAAATGTCTTGCGAGTTCCTGCGGGGTTTTTTCCCTTTTCTCCCCCTTTTCCTAAGCCCTAAGCCGCTTATCAGCTGATCCGCTAAAAGCCGCTAAACCGCTAATAGCGCTAATCCGCTAAGCTGTCAATGGGCTTGCTTCGCAAGACGAAAAAACCGCTATATGGACAGCCTCACGGAACAGATTAATTTCGTCTTGCGAGGCACCACTGTAGTACTACACTTGAAACTTTCCAACTTTGCATGTACCTTATTTTACCACATGAATCTTCATACATAGGGAGATAAAAGTACTGATGGATTAATCCTGTTGATTAATTCTTAATGCTTTTTTGCAGATTTTAAGCAAGAGCTATTCCCTGTGAAAGGAAACTCAACGGTGGCAAATTTAAAATTGTGTGTGTGCACACAATGAAAAATGTGTACACATACCCTTGGTAGATTTTGAGTGTCGGGATTAAGATATTTCCACAAATTCTCCCTCTGTGGTGTTAATTCTAGACAAACAGTTATCTTCACGTTTTCAAAATACCATCTGTGCCAAGATGCTATAAAATTAATTAACCAATTTAAAAAGTGGATTGATTAAGAGCAAGGCCATTAATTAAACTATAGCCTTTAAAACTGGAACAACAGCCCCACCTAAGACAAAATTATATGAAGGATTAAATGAAGGATGCGCCTCCAGATGTTGTTTGACTCCAACTCCAATCTGGGTATGGTCTGGAGCAGGCATCCCCAAACTCAGCCCTCCAGATATTTTGGGACTACAATTACCATCATCCCTGACCACTGGTCCTCTTAGCTAGGGGTGATGGGAGTTGTAGTCCCAAAACATCTGGAAGGCCGAGTTTGGGGATGCCTGGTCTGGAGGCTACTGCCTAGTTGAAACCAGGCAGGTCTTGGTTTAGTCAGTGTCTGGATGGATGGCTGCTTGTGTGCTGTGAATATAGAATCATAGAATTGTAGAGTTGCAAGGGACCCCAGGGATCACCCAGTCCACTCTCTGCAATGCAGAAATCTTGCTCACAGCCATCCCTAGTGGGCTCAAACCACCAACCTTCTGGTTAACAGCAAGAAACACTAGCCCTTTTAAATTAAATAATCATAAAATAAAATCAGTCCCAGTCAAAATGGCCAAAGGTAGTAGCTAAGACAAACATTATATGAAGGGACACAGGTTTGCCATTCCTGAGCCAAATGACCATTTCTGATTTCTCCTCTTGAAACACAAATCATTTGACGTTAGCAAAAAAAGACCTGCCATATCAAAAGGAGCACAAGAAGGTCACATCAATACCAACAACATGCCATTCAATCTATTCCAGAATAAATATGCAAGAACTCTTAGGAGACTATGGAACGGTCAAGCGATAGCATTGCTCTCTGAGATGACATTTAATAATAGCCTCCGTGCTGAAGTTTGTTAAGGAAATCCTAACTGGTGCAGTTGGCAATGGACCATATAAAGTAAAACGCAACAAGAATGACTTCAATTCTAACTCCAAGTTCTCAAATACTTTAAGTCCCGTCAAAATTTCTTGTTTGCCACAATGTAGATCACAAATAGTTGAGTTTATGAATGACAGGTGGCGCGGTTAAAGGGAAATATGAAACCTCATTATAATGAAGCTGTCACATTAGTAACATCATTAATTCAAATGCTTGGCATTTATATTATATATCTAATATGCAAACATAGCGTAGTACCTAATAGTGTTCATCTGCTGATGGAAGGAATCCATCAGTGAAAGATGGATGGAGGCATTTTTTTTTGTATTTCTCCTCCTGTAGCCTGCGTGCCCCCCCCCCCCATTAATCTGGTCCCTACAAATGTCTGTGCACAATAATACTGCAAAGTTTTCTAATTTGCATTACCTGGTCGCAGAAATTCATCTGCTCTGTTATAAGAGCAGGGAGCAGGTGACAAGACCACGTGTTCCGTTCCATGAAAGCTCTGCTTCATTCCATTTATGGTGATCGAGGCACCAGACTCAACAACAGCTAAGGCTAGCCAGGGTTCCCATTCAACCAGGATTTTAAGGAATGCTGTTAATGAGAACATTGGCTGAACTTGCGATTTAAGTTGGTGTCAGTCTAATGCATGGGTAGGCAAACTAAGACCCGGGGGCCGGATCTGGCCCAATCACCTTCTAAATCCAGCCCGTGGATGGTCTGGGAATCAGTGTGTTTTTACATGAGTAGAATGTGTCCTTTTACAGTGGTGCCCCGCAAGACGAATGCCTCGCAAGACGAAAAACCCGCTAGACGAAAGGGTTTTCCGTTTTGGAGGTGCTGCGCAAAACGAATTTCCCTATGGGCTTGCTTCACAAGACAAAATGTCTTGCGAGTTTTTCCAACTTTTCCCCCCTTTCCCCCCCTTTTTCTAAGCCGCTAAGCCGCTTATCCGCTAAGCTGATAAGCCGCTAAAAGCCGCTAAGCCGCTAATAGCGCTAATTCGCTAAGCCGTCAATGGGCTTGCTTCGCAAGACGAAAAAACCGCTAGACGAAGAGAATCGCAGAACGGCTTCTTTTCGTCTTGCGAGGCACCACTGTATTTAAAATGCATCTCTGGGTTATTTGTGGGGCATAGGAATTAGTTCATCCCCCCCCCTAATATAGTCTGCCCCCCCCACAAGGTCTGAGGGACAGTGGACCTGCCCCCTGCTGAAAAAGTGGATAGGGAGCAATGAGCATGCAGTCCCAGGGCCACCCTTAGCCACAGTTCTAGGCTGTTGCATCTGCACTGGATCTTTGAGTCTGTTCTCAAGGTCTTCACAGTTTGCAATGGATGCTCTCGAGTGAATCCTCAATGACTTCCTACTAAAGCAGCTGAGAGAACACCACACGAAGCACTCTGAATGAGCTACTCTATCTCACCAAAAGCAGAGGCATTGCAACACAAAATAGCCGACTGGTGTAGCTTTCTCGGTTCAAAGCAGACACATTTGAAAACCGACATGCATGGCTTCCAAATGGCTATTAACATGCACTTGTGAAAATATGTCCTGGTTTACACCAAGGAAAGTGTAAACAATGTCACAAAACAAGATGAGACACATCTATTAACGTCTACCAACTGTAGCAATGAAAAATATATATCCTCTATTTGCTCACATATCTAATAGATTTTCCTGCTTTCCATATGTGCCCAACTTCCCTCTGCAATTTCTGCTGTGAACGCTGATGTTATCACCCACCAGACAGGTGCTAAATACAGTATTCAACACAGAATTATCATATTCGCTGTTCATCTCTTGAATGTGTTGAACAGATGCACAGAAACATACAGTACAGTCATACCTCGGGTTACAGCCGCTTCAGGTTGGGTTTTTTTGGGTTAAAAAGGTAAAGGTAAAGGTATCCCTGCCCGTACGGGCCAGTCGTGTCCTACTCTAGGGTTATGCGCCCATCTCACTTAAGAGGCCGGGGGCCAGCGCTGTCCAGAGACACTTCCGGGTCACGTGGCCAGCGTGATGAAGCTGCTCTGGCGAGCCAGCACCAGCGCAGCACACGGAAATGCCGTTTACCTTCCCGCTATAAAGCGGTACCTATTTATCTACTTGCACTTAAGGGTGCTTTTGAACTGCTAGGTGAGCAGGAGCTGGGACCGAAAGACGGGAGCTCACCCCGCCGCGGGGATTCGAACCGCCGACCATGCGATCGGCAAGCCCTAGGCACTGAGGTTTTACCCACAGTGCCACCCGCGTCCGTTTTGGGTTGCGGACCGCCAAAACCCAGAAGTACCGGAACGGGTTGCTTCCGGGTTTTGGCGGTCGCACATGAGCAGAAGCGCTGAATCGCAACCCGTGTGTGCATATACACAAAAGGTGTATACATATACACCTTTTGTGGATGCAGTACTTGCATGCAGTACTCTAGGTGCCAAAAAAAAGGAGCATGTCATCTTTCTAACCACATGTTTCAAACAGAATCTTGAGCTCAGTTGTGTCTTCAATGCAAGGACACACAAGAAAGCTCTTTCACTGACCTTGACCATGTTCATCAAGGACAGATTTCCCTACATTACCCAGTGTCAGATACAACACTTACGGGCTGGTGGAACTTCTACTATACAGCCTTGTGGCATGCCCTTACGTGTGGATATAAATTCATCCTATTACAGATATAATAGTCCATCGGCATTATAAATTCCTTCTGTAAATTATCAGGATCCAACAGAACCCTTTAATTAATCAGTAAGTCATAAATTTACAATTATACTATCGTATAATCCAAGACTTGGTAAGACTACATTTAAGATAATTCAAAACTCAAGACTTGCTTATATGAGCTGACTCACAATTCTATAATTTACTGGGGAAAGGGCCACTTTTTCACTGCAAAATTCCTGGATTTTTCAATGCTCTTTAAGACTAGTCAACTGTGAAATTTTTCCCCCTGTGCAGATCTCAAGTAAGAAGTCTTCAGCCTTCCCTAATGTCTATTCAGGGAAGTAGGAAGTTTATTATGTCTGATGAACATCTTATGTATCCTGTTTCATAAGATGTCTACACTAGAGGATTCCTGTCACCTCAGTGCAGGGAACTACATTTTCTCTCTTTCCCATATTACCCTACATTAATTTGATTTTGAAACTGAAATGCAACTAAACAATTTGAATCCCATACTTCTTTTAACAGCAGTTCAAACAGTCCATTAATTTATACTAGAAACTTTAGTGCCTATCTCCACAGGTAAACAAATCTTCTCTTAACATCTTGAGAGAATGGAAAAGCTTCCTCATTAAGTGTTACCCTTTCTATCTCCCCCCCCCCCCAATACCTTATGTCAGAACAATTAAGTATAGCTGCAAAGAAATCTCAATGCAATGCTGCAATATTTGCTCTGCAAACAAGATTAGAATTAATGCTGACAGTTCTGATAAAGTATGGTGATTTCATTTTTATTAACATTTCATCTTGGATTTTATATGGTACAGTATTAATCTGCTCTCAGCTGAGTGCCTTTTATTGGATATTGATGGTTTTAATTATGAAAATCTCAAATATAAAGAAGTTAAGAGTACTGTGTTGAAAATTTCCATGCAGCCAGCTGAAATTGCCAAAGTTACCAAGGATGTAAATATCTGAATCTGACTAGTCATCAGCAAGGACAAATACTCAAATAGGATAACTATACCATTTTCAGTACCAATTCTAATTTTGCTAGCTGAATTCTTTACTCTTTTCCACCTCAGTTCTTTCCAACTCTAAACAGCTACATTCCTCAGAAATGTGTCATTCAATAGACTTTGTTCAGTGAACCTGGTGGGCTCCTTCAGCCCTCTGGGAATACACGACTTTATCATCATCTGAAGGCTGGAAAAGCCATTATCTCAAGATTTTCATGCTGCTGTATACTTCCCCACTCTATGAGGGCTTTCCTTCTTTGCATCACTGTGTGTGTGTGTGTGTGTGTGTGTGTGTGTGTGTGTGTGTACACACACACCGTTCTCGGCTGTCTTCCTAAAATTCTCTGGCCTAATGTAATCAGCTGATTTAAGCCAAAAATCTCTGAATATCTTAGGTCCAAGGCCAGTTCTGCCTTGTAGGCAAGACCAAGCAGCTGCTGAGGGCAACACAATTGATGCCAGAGATAATGTGTAACTTACAAGTTCTTAAGCTGGCTGCCTACGTGAACAGAGTGGAACTAAAAAACTAACCTCCAACAACATGGTGTTAGGCCAGCCTTCCCCAACCTGGTGCCCTCAGTCTAGATGTTGTGGCCTACAAGTCCCATCAACCCAGTAGCACAGCTGTGAGCTAGGCCTAAAGAGCCTCTTTGACTAAACTCTCTTGTTATGAGGGAAATTATGAAGACGCATATAAATCAATTTGTATCAATTGCTACACATTTGGAAAGCTTACCCTTTCCTGGAAATTCAACAAAGCCTAAGACTCATCTGGAGGGAATATAATAGCTTAAAAACAACCGCATATGCCCAATGTTAGACATAGAGTAGTCGTACCTATACTCACTGAAATTAATGGACATGACTAATTTAGAGCTACTCATTTCAGTGGATCTACTCTAAGTACAATGCATGGTTGCAAAGACTGAACAAGTAGAAGGCATATATATATATATATATATATATATATATATATATATATATTGCTTCTTTATTCTGTTTTCTCAGAACGGAAACATATCATCAGCACTTTTAAGATGACACACTGAAATAAATGCATGTATCTATGCTATTGTACTGTTTAGCCAGCCGGTCAGAGGCATTTCCGGGGTGTGGCTGCTGTCAAGTTCTAGGAGCCACAGGTGAGAGGTGAGAGTGTGCGGAGGGGACCAAAGGTGGTCATACCACCCCAGAAGAAGCTTCACATGTCCCCTAGCAGTCGATACTGCCCCTCCCCTAACACCCTATCTGTAGCCCTCCAATGGTTTCACTACACTCCCAAATGTGCACTCTGTAAACCCGAAGGAGCATCTCCACCTCCATCGTTCATCCTGGACACCGAGATCTAGCTCTGAGAGCTTTCTAGCAGTTGCCTCACTGTGAGAAGAAAAATTACAGGGAACCAGACAGAAGGCATTTTCAGAAGTCACAATCACCCTGTGGAACACCCTCCCGGCAGATGTCAAGGAGATGTCAGTTAATAAGTAACTATAGAACTTTTAGAAGGCATCTGTAAGCAGCCTTGAATAGGGAAGTCTTTAATGTTTGATTTTTTTCTTCTTCTTCTCCCCTGTATTTTTGCTGGAAGCTGCCCAGAGAAGCTAGGGCAAGCCAAGCATATGGGCAAGGTATATTATTATTATTATTATTATTATTATTATTATTATTATTATTATTATTATTATTTCATTGTCTCCTGAGACAGGCAGATATCAACCAACTATTGTACTGTATATTTCTTTCCATTACGGTCTGTAGAAATATTTCTAAAGTGTTCTTTGTGCTAAATTTGTGGCATTTTTTTCAGAGGAAAAATTACCAAAGGTCCATACACCACCACTGATTTTTAAGCAAGTTCTCTGTTAAAATCAATAAGGAGTTCTGACTAAATCAGATAGCATGGCTGGGTCTTGTATTATTAATCTGACAATATACTCCTTCTATGCATTCTGATTTTGAAGGGTTCTTACCTGTGCATAAGAGAACTAATTAAAATTGCATAAGGCTTCTGTACACCATAAAGTAAACCCAGAGGTGTCTTCATTGTTAAATACACTGTAAGATGTATTGGAAGTCTCTAGGTTTTAATATGAGTCCTTCAAAATAGAGTAATAATTTACCAAGGAGTTTACACACTTTCATTCTAAAACCTCCAGATTCATCCTATCCCATCTACAAACATCTACATGCTTATTTATTTTATTTCCTACCTGCCCTTTACTGTTAGGCCCCAGGCTGGGTTACAGTGATAAAATAAGGTAAAGGTAAAGGTACCCCTGCCCGTACGGGCCAGTCTTGACAGACTCTAGGGTTGTGCGCTCATCTCACTCTATAGGCCAGGAGCCAGCGCTGTCCGCAGACACTTCCGGGTCACATGGCCAGCGTGACAAGCTGCATCTGGCGAGCCAGCGCAGCACATGGAACGCCGTTTACCTTCCCGCTGGTAAGCGGTCCCTATTTATCTACTTGCACCCGGAGGTGCTTTCGAACTGCTAGGTTGGCAGGCACTGGGACCGAACAACGGGAGCGCACCCCGCCGCGGGGATTCGAACCGCCAACCATGCAATCGGCAAGTCTTAGGCGCTGAGGTTTTACCCACAGCGCCAACCACATCCCTAATCAGTGATAAAATATACAATTATAAAACAAATAGAATGAGAAAAGTACACAAACAATTCTGTATATACACCAATAAAAGCATTTCAACCTATAAAAACAATACAAATATTTAAAAACAATTCCATATATACACAGTTTAAGATAGTTCCAATACAGATGCAGTTATCTGGGAGTGGCCCCACTGAGCACAATAGAAATAATTTCTAAGTAAACATACACAGAATTGGCCTGCAATATATTAATTTATTGCAAAGCTGAAAATTATGAGTTTGTGACATTGGAAGAGAAAAATTCTATTTTCATCATTTATGTTTTGGGTTTTTAAAACTCAGTTCCCTGCCCTCAACTGCAGCACTTTTATCCTATTTCCAACAAAAGGGACTAATTATCTCTTATACTGCATATAAAAAAACCCAACACAATTCAGAGTTCTGCAAGTGATCCTCACTAACCACACATAACTCCTTTTCATATTAAAGATTTCCCTTTCCACTCACATGCATTAGAGGCAGCTAATGCACACAACTAATATGGAGCTGGAAATGCAGTTGCCTTGCCATTGATGTGAATGGGAGAGCTCTATGTGCACAGAAAATGGTTGTTTGAGGCCTTTTAAAAGAGGATAAATTGCCACCAAAAGACTAGAATTGCATTTGCAAATACTAATAGAATTCTACCTGTGTAGGCATTTCTGCTAAGGCATCTTCTCTTAAAGAAGCAGCAGTAGTGCTTCTCCAACTGGGTGGATTTCACAAGCATCTGCCACCGCCACTTCCCATTTCTGAGAGACTTTCTTTCTTTTGCCAGGCCATTGCTGCTTTCCAGCCCCTGTACAAGAAAAGACTCTTATGCTTGTATTCTACTCAAATATATACTTTGGGAAGGGTAGTAGCTCAGTGGCAGACTCCTAGCTTCATAGGCAGAAGATCCCAGGTAAAGTCTCGCAACCTACAGGTAGAATGGTGGGCATAATGTAGAGAGAAGTCTATTACTGTCTATTTCCTTTTCTGAAGTGTGCATCCTAACTGGAAGAGCCTACCACACTTCCCGCCAGGTATAAAATTGCTTAAACTGTTTTTATTTATAGTTACAAAGGTGTTTTGTTTTTTTTAAGAGATACACACTGAAAAATACACAAAAATAACAGCACCTGTAGGACATATGGTCCCACCATCATCCTTCAGACAAGAGTTTTTCTATTTTTTTTTTTATAATATTTATTAAGCATTTTCAAATATAACAGAAAAAGAAAAATCTTATTTTCAATAACATTTTTCCAGGACTTCCCCCCCCCACCCCCTTTTGTATTCCAATTCTTTCAATTAAATTCAACAAGTTCTTACCCCAAGTTTTAAACTTATTACAATTAACCCAATATTAAGAATGTTTTTCCCTCCCCTAAAATCGACCTCGCTCCCTTCCACGAGTTCCCCACTTTAATATGCAGAACAGATTAAAATTTCTATTTTAAAACAAGCATTAATACAATGCCAGAAAAATCTCTAATGTATACTAAGGCATTACTTACAAGTAACTTCTACAGTAGCGCAGTATTGGGCTACGATTCTATATCCACTTACCTGTGGATAAGCCTCACTGAGCTCAATAAGACTTACTTCTAAGTAGACATTCAAATTATTGTACAAATATAAATAATAAATAACTATTGTTATTATTGGTTAAATATCATTACTACTAATTACTAGGGTTAGTCCATATATTCTTGTATTGGACAATCACTGTCCCTACGTTTGAATTTAGGGGGTGTTAATAGTTTGGGGAGTGATACAAACAGCCGCCTGGGGGGATTTGTGTAGCAGCACAGCTGCAATGTGGCTTCACGTGGTGGTCACAGGAGAAACGGGGAGGAGAACTGGACCCAACCCCTGCAAACAACCGTTCTCAACCTATTTAAGAAGTTAATCTCCAGGAACTATTGGCTATTGTATTATACACGGGTACACAAAAATGGCTTTCCCTTTCTTGAATGTTGTCACATGCTCTTATGTATGTAAACGCCTTACCAAGGTATTTTTTATGAGTGACACAGGAAGGAACTGCTATAAAAATGAATCTACTGAACTACTGCTCCGTAGGTCTATGTGTTTCACAGTTACCTCTCTACCAAGGTGTCCTAATTTTACTCAAGAGGCAGAAAGAGTACGTTTTCTAGCTAGTGTACCAGAATCCTCCATAACTTTAATCTATCTTTCAGCTTTTATTTAAGCACACTGTGTTCTTTCATTGCTCCACTAAACCATTTGCCCATTAGATTTCTTTCCCTTACACTGTTGTTTCTCGTCTCCTTTCTATATCACCACAACTTTGCTTTCTTATTCCATTTGCTCTCTCTTGCTTCTTCCCCAATGGAGACCAAACCTATTCCATTATTTTATTTATTCATATAGCATCATCCACAGACACAGCACTTTATAAATTACAAGAGGGCGCTTTTAAAAAAACAAGAAATCAACACAAAACAAGACAGCAGGAGAGGGGAAGGAGTACACAAAGCAAAAACACGCCAAAAAATTGCAAGAATTTCAGTTATACACAGCCTTGGTTACAGTAGAGTTTGAAGGGTAAGCACTTCTGCCAAAAGCGACAAAGAAAAGGTGGATTTTGAGGAAGGATTTGATGAAATTAGGAGGAGCATTGAGGGGGGATTGTGAGAAGCAGCTCCAGGCATCAGGGTCAATAAGAGAGTCATCCATTGGACACACCTATTGCACTGAGACGATGAAGCTGCAGGGAGTTTGCTTCCCACCTCCTTGCTAAAAAAAACCCCACACCTGGCCCCCACTCCTAGCTGACCTGGGACTGAAGAACTGAAAGGAAGTGTGAATTGGGTCCATCTACCAGCCAAAGAGCCACTGCAGGGGATGTGTGAGTTTGGGGAAGGGGTTGTGTTATTACCAATTAGTCATAGATTGCCTTGAGAATCATGTGATTGAAAGGTGGAGTATAAATCTTCAGATTAGTAAATCAGAGGATAAAGCAAACATTTGGGTGGCTGACTGCAGCACCGCTGGAGGAAGAAAAGTCATGGGGGATGGAAGACACAAGATCTACCCACCTTGGAAGAATGGCAGATGCAAGTAATGGAGTACATGGAGATGGCAGAAATGACTGGCAGAATACGAGATCAAGGAGAAGAGCAGGTGGAAGAGGATTGGAAGAAGTTTAAAAACTATCTACAAAAACATTGTAAAATTTTTGAATGTTGAGGACATTGAAATGAAACGAAGAGGTTCTAGTAAATAAGATAAATAAGAGTATGAAAGAAGGGATAGATATTGGATGAAAATCTGAACAATATAAATTAATATTTGAAGGAATTTTTAAATGATAAAACTAATAAAAATGAACTTGCTGAATTAAATTTGAAGTGGAATACAAGAAAGGAGGGCGGGTGGAAGTCAGGAAAATAAGGTTATGAAGGATATGAATTTGAAAAGAGTTCTTTTTTATTCTTCTTTTTATGTAAAACTTTTTGTTTAAATTTTTTTTTAAGATGTGTAATATTTTTCTTTTTTTCTTTTTTCTGATTATGCTTTGATTGTTTGTTTTTGTTATTTGAATGTTGGTATTTGTCGATGTTTTGATGTTTATTGTCTTCTTTTCCTTTTGTAAAATTAATAAAATATCATTTATTTATTTTTTTTAAAAAAGAAAAGTCATGGGGGAAACAGGGCCATAGAGGGTTTTGAAGGAAAATAACAACAACAAAAAAAAACTTGGGAAGACAGGAAGCCAGCATTGGGATTTAAGCAGGAATAGCACATGGTCATATAGTTCATGTGGTATTAAAAATTTCTCTAGTAATTGGTGCCCTCCAGATGTTGCTGGACTACAACTCCCACTATCCCTCTCCATTGCCCCTGCTGGCTGGGGGTGATGGGAATTGGGAACCCAACTTCATCTGAAGGGCACCATGCTGGGCACTCCTGTACTAAGCCATGTCTATTCTTGCTATGGGTTCACCACAGAAAACGCTGAGATAGAACTGTAGGGATTTTGCAGAATCCAAAATCTGTGTTACAAAACATAAAAGTACAAGAGTATGTACTAGACAGTACCGAAAAGCATTCGTTTAATAACATCTAAATAAAGACCATTGCTCATGTGAAGGTATCCCAATTTAAACCATTTAAACCAATACACTGCAGAACTAAAAGCTACCACAAGGCCTTTTCAGGTGATTCAGAGAGTATCAGTGTTTCTACTTTCAAAAAATATATACCGTATTTTTGTGTGTATAAGACTAGGTTTCCCCCCTAAAAAATAATGTCAAAAATTTGGGGGAATCTTACACATGGGGGCCATCTTCCCCCATTTTCTTAAATCAGAGTCCCCAAAAATTGGGGGCGTCTTATACATGGGGGCATCTTATAGATGGAAAAATAAATGTAGAGTGAGAACAAGTAATGTAATCTGGGTTTCAAACGATCAGATCTCCCCATTTGTGGAATCCCCAGAGAGGTTAAGCTGGCACCTACATTATACACCTTAAGGCAGCAGGCGAAAACGTTCCTCATTAACCATGCCTTTTGTTGATTGACATCTGATGCCCTTTTAAATGTGCTACGGAAGGGGCGATTTATTGGGTTGTCTTTGTCTTTATTATGCACAGTATTTCCTTTAAAATAATACTGTGATTTAAAGTTGTGTACCACCCTGATCTTAGGTTGGTATACAAAATAAATAAATAAACGAATTCAAAAATTTGTGGTGGGTTTTTGTTTTTTAGAGAGTGCAATCACTATTTTTGATTAAGAAAAATGAAACCCTGAATGGAATCTGTGCAAGATCTGAAAGTGGACAGGAAGCCAGCCTAGGGTTTATGATGGAATGTCATGAGATCCATGAAATGAGAATGGAAGGGGAGATGTTTGGAGGAAGGTGGCACTATCACGTCTCCAGCTAAAATGGATACTTTCCTATAAGAACTACCCTATGTTGCCAATGGTGTGTGGCAACCATCATGTCAAGCATCTTGCTAGATTCTCAGACAAACCTCCCTTCCATGACCCTTCTTCTAGTTCCTTCTAATTATCCCTATGACAAAGAAAGACAACAGACAGTGCAGCGCTTTTTCCTCGTGTTGTTCAGAGGATTTTCCACAGATCTTTCTTCTCAGTGGATCTTAGGCTGAGAGCTAGACAATATTCACCTAACTTATTTACTGTTATTTATATTCCACCCTGAGGGGAAAAAAAATCAAAGCAGCTTACCTAAAATATTAAAATATAATAAAAATGTTTATCTGGGAACTTTTTACAGGTATGGTTTGATTTTGATATCCTCATTTTCAACATTGTTTGCTATGGTTCTTTTTTTTTTTTTCATTGTGCTATCACGGTGTTATTTTTGAGATGTTAATGAATTCACAGTGTTTCTTGGACTGTGGTTTTTTTTTTAATTCTAAGCCACCTTGAGATTTTTTTTAATGCTGTGCTGTTTATCAAATACCTTTGGCTGTGATCCTAAATTGCACCTGCCTGAAAGTAATGCACTTCCTTCCAACAAAACACATTTAGAATGGAGGTGTTGAATAATCCTGGAAATGGCCCTCAGCATCTCTTTAACGTTTCCATTTTAGAATGGAAGACAAGCTCGGCAGTAGCAACCAATTACTTCTGACTATCTTGAAGGGTGGCGCAGTGGGATAAACCACCACAGAGCCTAGGACTTGCTGATCAGGAGGTCGGCGGTTCGAATCCCCACAACAGGGTGAGCTCCCGTTGCTCGGTCCCTGCTCCTGCCAGCCTAGCAGTTCAATAGCATGTCAAAGTGCAAGTAGATAAATAGGTACCGCTCCGGTGGGAAGGTAAACGGCGTTACCGTGCACTGCTCTGGTTCGCCAGAAGCGGCTTAGTCATGCTGGCCACATGACCCGGAAGCTGTACGGCGACTCCCTCGGCCAATAAAGCGAGATGAGCACCGCAACCCCAGAGTCGGCCACGACTGTACCTAATGGTCAGGGGTCCCTTTACCTATCTTGAAGGAATTTCCTGGTTCAACCACTTGCGTTTATCTTACAACCTGGGAGCAAACAATCTACAATAGGGTGTGAAGGAAGCAAACAGCATAGTTCAGGAGAAAAGCAGAATAAATTATTATTTAAGGAATCACAGCATGCAAAAAGCAGTGAAAAAATGAAGTTAGTATAGATGCTAATATGCGGCTACATATAGAACTAGCTGGCCATGCTACAAGGTCAACTGGACAGCAACTTTTAAAAACAAGCAGGGTCATATTTTGATTCGAATAAATGCTTAAAGTACATATCTAAGTTAAATCTCCTAAAGTCATGGACAAAATACACTTGCAGAGGTGCAAGGCACATGTTTACATTTATACCACCTTTGTCAGAAGTATTAAAAGTGGACACTGAAGGCAAGGCCTTCCTTATGGTAGCACCTAGATCAGGGTTTCCCAAACTTCAGTCTCCAGCTGTTTTTGGACTACAGTTCCCATCATTCCTGACCACTGGTCCTGCTAGCTAGGGATAATGGGAGTTGTAGTCCAAAACCAACCAGAGACCCAAGTTTCGGAAATCCTGACCCAACGCTTTTCTCCTGGGAAAATCTGCCAGGTTTCTTCTCTGCTTGCACTTAGATGGGCAGTTAAACCTTTTGGGGTTTTTTTATTGCAGAAAGTTATTTTTTAAATCTTTTTTATTATTAAAAGTATAGAATAATTATATAAGAATGTTAACAAAGAGCTACAGTTCAACTCAGCTGCAGTTTATGCAGAGTCATTCTATTCCTTTTAAAACCCATGCATTTCAAACATGTGAAACAAGTTTCTACTACATCTGCACTTTCATGAATAAGTTCTTAATATACCTGCATTATACTGTTGGTGTTACTGTGTTTTGTTAGGTATTAAGGTTTTAAGCCCATTTGAATACAGAGAAAGTTTGACAAAATTATAGTGAAATAAGCCTTAAGAGTGCTAAATGAGTGTTAAAGAATGAAATGTAGAGATATAAGTAAATTAAGTGAGTTAGAGGTTGAAGTGATCTATCTATGGAAGCAGTAAGAGCTGTTTGACAGTGGAATTTGCTACCAAGGAGTGTGGTGGAGTCTCCTTCTTTGGAGGTCTTTAAGCAGAGGCTTGACAACCATATGTCAGGAGTGTTTTGATGGTGTTTCCTGCTTGGCAGGGGGTTGGACTCGATGGCCCTTGTGGTCTCTTCCAACTCTATGATTCTATGATTTCCCTGTCAGGACTAATAATTTTGCATTGCAGTAGGTGAAAAGAGCAAGCCAGTAACTTGTTTAAAACATTTGTGCAATAAAGTTGATGTCAGCTATGTGGGCAGAAAAAATTCCAGTGCTTTATTACTTGCAAATACAGTATTAGACAAGTATGGCAGTTTTGAAGTGTCTAGCTTTCTTTACTAAGCAAAAGTAAAATAAATATACTAGATTAGATCACTTTCCAGGGCATCAGAACATTTCTGGAATCTTTTTCATTAAACCCACATCACTGCTTGATATCTGTTTACTGCTGAACCTACAGTGTCTGATGCTACATGCTGGAAGAATAATAATGAAAGATTTAGGTGAAGAGTTATACTTTCAACTACAAGATCATCGAAGCCACAAAGCTTATCCTACCAAAATCAATATGGTATACAAATAAAAAGCACCTTGCATATAAAGGAAGATATAATATTTTTAAGGATTCCCCTGCTGCTACTTGCACATAAATCACTGATAAATCATTTCAAATGGGGCTTGCAAAGGAGAAATTCCTTGTTGACTTGCCCCTAAACATGAGCTATGAAGCCCATTTAAACCATGAACTCACTAGGTGCCCTTAAGCAAGTTGCCTTTTTTGCTTCAGCCTCCACTCCCCCCGCCAGCAATCATGGGATAACAGAAACATTTCTCATTATCGTCTGCACCACGTTACTAAGAGCATAAGAAGAACCCTACTGGATCATGCCAACTGGCAATCTATTCCAGCATCCAGTTCTCACAGTGGCCAACCAAATGTTTGTGTGAAGCCCTCAAGCAGGGTTGGAGAACAACAGCACAATCCCTATGCCCTATGCACCCTGCCTCCAACAGTGGAAGCAGAACATAGCCACCATGTCCACTAGCTCTTGATAGCCTTATCCTCCATAAATTGGCCTCTTCTCTATGTGGGACAAGAAGCTACAGATAGAACTGGATATGGAACAAATGATTGGTTCAAAATTGGGAAAGGAGTACGGCAAGGCTGTATATTGTCTCCCTGCTTATTTAACTTATATGCAGAATTCATCATGCAAAAGGCTGGGCTGGATGAATCCCAAGCTGGAATTAAGATTGCCGGAAGAAATATCAACAACCTCAGATATGCAGATGACACAACCTTGATGGCAGAAAGTGAGGAGGAATTAAAGAACCTTTTAATGAGGGTGAAAGAGGAGAGCACAAAATATGGTCTGAAGCTCAAGATAAAAAAAACACACGAAGATTATGGCCACTGGTCCCATCACCTCCTGGCAAATAGAAGGGGAAGAAATGGAGGCAGTAAGAGATTTTACTTTCTTGGGCTCCATGATCACTGCAGATGGTGACAGCAGCCACGAAATTAAAAGATGCCTGCTTCTTGGGAGAAAAGCAATGACAAACCTAGACAGCATCTTAAAAAGCAGAGACATCACCTTGCCAACAAAGGTCCGTATAGTAAAAGCTATGGTTTTCCCAGTAGTGATGTATGGAAGTGAAAGCTGGACCATAAAGAAAGCTGATCGCCAAAGAATTGATGCTTTTGAATTATGGTGCTGGAGGAGACTCTTGAGAGTCTCATGGACTGCAAGAAGATCAAATCTATCCATTCTTAAGGAAATCAGCCCTGAGTGCTCACTGGAAGGACAGATCGTGAAGCTGAGGTTCCAATACTTTGGCCACCTCATGAGAAGAGAAGACTCCCTGGAAAAGACCCTGATGTTGGGAAAGATGGAGGGAACAAGGAGAAGGGGACGACAGAGGACGAGATGGGTGGATAGTCTTCTCGAAGATACCAGCATGAGTTTGACCAAACTGTGGGAAGCAGTGGAAGACAGGAGTGCCTGGCGTGCTCTGGTCCATGGGGTCACGAAGAGTCAGGCACGACTAAACAACAACAACAACAACAAAGCCACGCTGATGGGCCTCACTATGTCCTGACAGAGCAAACTTCTTCGTTTGCACACCGTGCGAAGAAGTTGTCTACCCTGATTCTTTCAACATAGCCCCGAGTTCTAGTATTATGATCAAGGTTCTAATATTTATCCCTTTCCATATTCTCTACTACACCGTGTATCATTATGCATCTTTATTAGCTGTTATTTATATGCCTCTTACTCACTGTTTTTCTAAACTACGATTATTTATAATCCTATTTTCAGCCCCAAAGCCTCCAAAACCAAGAACACAGCAATACAACAAAAGATGCACTTCTATTGCATCTTCAATCATATCAAAACAGAAAAATAACAATATACTCTGTCGCCCCAAATGCCTTTGTTGCATAGATTTTTTGATGCCTCACAAGTCTGGCCATTTGACAAGGACCTTGGCACTCCATGGAGACACCAATATGGTTTCTCAATGGACGAGGTCCTATTTTTTTATTAACACATGCTTAGATTAGAAGTATTTAACACATGAAAAAAGAACTCCAAGCTATTAACATATTTGAAAACTCAACAGTGCTAAATCCATATAAAGCGAAGCAACCCGAGAACTGAAATCTCAGTATATTGCATGCTCCTATTCCTGAAATATGCTTTCCCCTACCCACACTTCCCCCTACCAGGTGATACATAAACAATATAGTTTATCATTGTTACCACCATATAGGCCAATGCTTATGCATGAACTGGCAGTACAACGGGGAGAAGGAAGAGGTCCCAGTGATGGCAGTAGTTGGGACTGGGACACTTCGGGGCAAGCAGGGGATGAGGAAGAAAGTACTCACAGAGTAATGGAAGATGGTGAGGGGATGGAGGTCAATGCACAGGAACCAGAGCAGCAGGACCCATCACCAGAGAGGACCCTGTCTCCATGGTGGGCACTGAGGTGTTGAGAGCAGTGGCAGGGGTGCTCTAGGAGGCTGAGGCAGGCAAGGGCCCACAGCCCAGCTCCCTAGTTGGCCAGGTGGGGCTCGCTAGCTCTGGGAGGAGAGGTGTGATTCCTCAGCTGGAGTAGGCTCCGGACAGGTGAGGGCTACATGCCACATCAAGCCCAGCTGCTGCAATCAGCAAACAAAGTAGAAAAAGGAACCAGAGCTGAGGTGCTGTGTCTACTGAAGTGGCCATGTTGGTGGACTCTATGGGACTGTGGTTTGGGTTTGACTGGATCCTGACTGTTGGACTTCAGACTTGGCCTACTTGGATTGACCCTGGACTGTGTTTACTGACCTTTGACTTTGCTTGTGCGGATTGACCCTGGTCTTGTTGGACTTGACATACTGACTTGCTGCCAGGTAGACCAGGGGTTCAGGACAATACATGATCGGGGGGGGGGGGCAGAGAGAAAGAATCTACTGAAGACTAGTTTTAATGAAATTTCCACCAACATTAATAAAATGTCCAGCAAACCAGCAGCAAATGTTAAAGACCAGATGCACACACTTTGCAACATCTAATCCATGAGGGCAACATCCTGCTTCCTTTCCACCCCACAGCTGGCTGCAGTGGAAGCCCTGTTCCATCAGCTAATTTGATGCTGGATACCATGCTATATGATACAGGCCTGAAAACACAGCCATAAAAGCTACTAGCCCATTTACACATGAAACCATTAAGTATTTGAATACTATTAATGGCCTGAATGGAAACTTCTGTTGTGATACCTGAATTCTTATTCACGAAAGGTAATGGAGTGCTTTTTGTTTTTGAAAATCTGTCCTAAGTCCAACTGCAAGATATTCAACCTTTGTCACATTATATAATAATTGCAAATGAATTCAATGAATCATACAAATTGGCATACTGAAATACAGTTCTGTATGTGTATATATATATATATATATATATATATATATATATATATATATATATAATATTTTTCAGGGCAAAAATTTCAAGAGAAACAAAATCTCAGTTCCAAAGAAAGTCACTTCCAGAAAAATTGCTTTAGGTAAGTGAAAGCCAACCTATTACAATTGCAGAGCTCCCACACACTGCTATGTACATATATTAATGGCATACATCTTTTGATTAGAATATTAATGTTCACAAGGTCTATATGAAACCCAACTGCATACATGACCCTCTCAGGGGTAGAAGATTCAAAACATTTAATCATGAAACTGACTTAGCAATTTAGTGCTCAGAGAAGCAAATGTTTGATTCTTTGACATGATTTACCAAGTGGGTAGGAGCTCACAAAGAACATCTAGTACTGGAGGGAAAAAACACCCTCAATATATTATTTCTCAGGCTTTCCAACTGTTATAAAGTGCAGAAAATAAACCTTGTAAAGAGCAGAGAGGAAGATTAACATGAAAGCCGCTACATAGACCTCAAAAGCTTCATACTACAATTATTGAGCACAGAAAAGTCATTACAATTTGCTGGGTTGTTTTTTTTTAAAAAAATAGTTCTTATGAAAGGCTTGTCTTCAAAGAGAGATGGTTCTGCAAAGTTTGGTGAGTGCCCTGCTGACAGAAAATGAGGCCAACTGTACAGGCGCTCAAGCTTTGATTATGGTGACTTCCTCAGTAACAGCAGGGATGCTTGCAGAACCACCTACAGCCAACTAAGCAGTGGCCTTTTCTGTCCTCTTTACCCCTCCTCTCACTCAACCCTTCCCTCCTCTCCTCCCCTCCCAACGAAAGGCATAATAGCAACACTTCAGAAAATAAGCCTTCTGGAAGTGGTGCAATGGCTGTGGAACCAGAGTGAAATATAACGGGACCGACGGGGTTACATTGGCTTTGCTAATAAAACCAAGAGTTTGTGTGTGCTGGGAATAGGGCTGGACAATATAGCGTTCAAAACCAGCTTGAAGTCCATATTGTGATATCGGTTTCATGATTTTTGACCTGGCAGTATATCGCAAATCATGATGTGTGTATGCTATCCAAAAACCAGGATGCGGGCGGGCGGGGGGGGGGGCGTTTCTAAGCAGTCATTTCTACAGCCAACCTTTACGAGGGCTCTCCATTCCGTGGCACCACTGCTCCCTTGATGCAGCCTTCATGATTACAGCCGTCTTCCAACAGTGCACAACCCCTCCTGTTCATAGCTGTATGAAGTTCTTCTCCCAACTTCTTCTCAGTGCTAGAGCAGATGCTTTAAATGCAGAAGGCCCAGAGTTCAATTCTGGCTTCTCTAGGTAGGGCTAGGAAGCCAGTCTGAAATTCAGGAGAGGCAACATTTGACAGCCCCTGCCCCCTGCAGCAATTTGGCCTTCCCAAAGCCAGGTAAGTGAGGAGCTGGGATTTGGGAAGGAGGCATGGGACTCTGACAGGGTCCTAGAGTCATCCAGTCTCCTTCCCAAAGCCTGGTTAACGCTTTCCCAGCTTTGTAAAGGAAGTAGGGGGCTCTAGGACCCTGCCAGAGCCTCACATCTCCTTCCCAAAGCCAGCAGCTCACTTAGCCAGCTTAGGGGAGGAAGCAGGAGGGCCAGGTGTATGTGTGTTAAATTTTGGGCTCAGTCCTTGTCCCCCCTCCACATAGCATGGCAGTGTGTGGCCCACAGGTTCCGTGTCAAAGTACTCTTGTGGCCCACTTGGTATGAAAAGTTGGACCACCCTGATGTAGAGAATGACAGACATGATTCAATCAAAAGCAGCTTTCTGTGTTCCTATGACAAGGTAATTTTTATTCTGCCACTACTTCTGTGCTACATGCAATGTCCTTAGAATAACTCTCATAATAATAGAACTGTTACCATGATTTTGCGTGCAGCAACTTTACAAGTTTCCCCAAAAAACTTACAACCCAGTGCTGCAAAAGGGAGGTAGAAGGGAAGAAGGGCAGGTAACCTGATGCAATGCTGCAACCCAAGCCTGCCATTCTAAACACACCTTGGTGGAAGCATGTCCCATTGTAATCAAAGGCCCCAACTTCCAAGTAAGCATACCTAAGACTGCAATTCAAAGTGGGGAAACGTAACGAGGAGGGGAAAGAAGAGAAAGACAAGAGACCCCACAATTTTGACAGATACAAGTTACCGAACCACTTAAACAGGAGGCATTGTTAAATATACGCATTCGTGTAGAGATACAGCTTACAGGAAGGTCTTACTCAACAAGAATGATGTAATCGTGAAAGTATGGGCAGTAAAAGATCCAACAGCCAGCCAAAAGAACCTTAGTCGTGTGCCCACATGGAAAGAAAGCCTCGTGAACATTCTACTTATTACCAATGATGTTATAGCAGCATTCAGACTCACTCTCAAATCCTACGTTAAGGATGAGCAGCAGCAAAATGGTTCCACTCTGTAAAATTTTGGCAGGGAACAGTAGATGGATCCATTGTGCTCCTGTTGAAAATCTCGTGAGTGGATCTCAGATACCAGAATAGCTTTTTTGCAGTTCACTACTAGCTTGCAGCAAGAAGCCAGTCTGGCGCCTTAATTCATACCCAGTTCAAAGCATCCCAAGTACAGCCACTCTGGCTATGTCACCGCATAGGTTCCAAGACCCCCTGGAACAGTTTTCACTACTTGCTGCTAGCCATGCCAGACACAGATCATTAGCATGCATACCTCTAGTTGTCAAGACCCCAGCATGGCAAGTGACTGGCATTTCACTTCCCATATAGGGTACCTTAGGTGGAATCAATGCATTAAACATGTAATTCTAGAGTACCCCAAGAATGCCCTGTTTCCATTTTGGCCAGCAGGCAGTAAAAAAAATCAGAATTTGCTTGCAGCACCAGACGCATTCATTTTGTAGAACCAAGTGAAAATCTTTTATTTACCCAGGATTTTAAATTATTCTTAACTTACCCATGCTGCCAACTTTCTTAGGTTGTTGATGTAAACCTCCCTTTGGGTTTTATTGGAAACTGAAGGGTAAGATATATAATCACTGTACTATAAATATTGTTATTTACTTATTTAATATTATAATATGGATAAGTAATCACAGGGTTTTCAGACGCTAGACTTGGCCGCAATATGTTGTCCCACTCTGAAAATGCTTCTGTCTCAAAGAAAGGGGGGGAGCCAGGGTTCTGTCTTGGATGAAATTCAAGAGCACCCTGGACTCCAGATGTTGCACCCATTGAAACCAGTTTAGTTTCCATGACCTCACTGTTCCCTCAAACAGTCCCCCAAAAGGGGAGAGGGTACTGGTGTACTGCCCTACTGTGTTTTATACCAAATTCTATCCTCTTATATCTGCCTGGTTTCTGTATACTCTGCTTTGCTTGAATTCTGCTGCTTGCTGCCTTGCTTGGATTCCTCCCCAACCCTCTTTGCTGCCATGCTCAAGTATCCCATACCTCATCACACCAAGACCACCTCTGTAGGCTCAAGCGCTGGAAGATATCCCAAGAATTCCCCCTGAACTATGGTTAATACAGGCTTGCAAACAGCCAGTCGCCTGGTAGCTTGTTGTAAGTAGTAACCATCTCTAGACATTAAGGTAAAGGTAAAGGTACCCCTGCCCGTACGGGCCAGTCTTGACAGACTCTGGGGTTGTGCGCCCATCTCACTTAAGAGGCCAGGGGCCAGCGCTGTCCGGAGACACTTCCGGGTCACGTGGCCAGCGTGACATCACTGCTCTGGCGAGCCAGAGCCGCACACGGAAACGCCATTTACCTTCCCGCTGGTAAGCGGTCCCTATTTATCTACTTGCACCCGGAGGTGCTTTCGAACTGCTAGGTTGGCAGGCGCTGGGACCGAGCAGCGGGAGCGCACCCCGCCGCAGGGATTCGAACCGCTGACCTTTCGATCGGCAAGCCCTAGGCGCTGAGGCTTTAACCCACAGCGCCACCTGCGTCCCATTTCTCTAGACATTACCTGGCAAGAAATATTCTGTTTTAAAAATAGAAGAGGTAGGCCTTTCCTACATGCTTTCCACTTTTGAAACAGTCTATGTGCCAGCAATGACCAACACAAATATGCCAGTGTTTTATTTATTAAATTTTTGTATATAATTTTTATTTATTAAAAAATAAAGTAACAAATCTTGGCCTGTTCTTTCAAATTGAACACTATCTCTGTCATAGATCAATGACATTAGTATTTCTCCATTGTAACTAGCTAGTTAATTCCTTTTCCCCTTCTATATATTTAAATTAATAATTGATATATAATACCCTACATAATGGTTTTCTTTTAGTCTGAAAACAAGGTAGGGTCATAGGCAGCAGTAGGTTCATTTGGTATATTTATATCCTGCTTTTCTTTCCTTGTGGAACTCAAGGGAATATACACAGAATTCCCATGTAGACTCCCATGCATGCATGGGCCAGACCTAGTCCTGCTTAGCTTCAGCAAGGTGGCTGCATCATATGACCTCATATCATGTTTTTAGACAAATGTCTCAGCTGGTAAAACCATCCAAGGAAATCTTCAATGCAATCAGCAGTTTGGAGAGCCAGGCCTTAGAAAAGCTGAGTGAGCAAGTTAACACCCACTACTTTCAAGACCAACACAGTTTTCTGAAGATTTCTATGCTAATCCTACTTTCCCAAATGACAGTGCAATCCTGTGCGTGTCTCCTCAGAAGTAGGTTCGTGCAAGATTGCAGCCTTAAGTCCACAGCTTGCTTTACATCACAAGAAAGTCATGATTTACAAGAGACAGAAGACAGCATCAAGTAACATATATTAATTATGAATATATTTAAAAGGATACTGCAAAGTCTGGCTTTATCACAGTGACAAAACACACACTGTAGATAATTTACCTGATACTGAGGAAACTAAGCCAGCCTATGAATGCACAAAGCCAAATTATTTGAGGTTAAGTTTATTAGACTGATATTCAGCTTAATTAAGCTGCTTGATTTACTGGTAACATCACAAGAGCTGCATCAACTTAATATTTAAGAAAGGCCGCCGGTGCATTTTAAGTTAAGAATGGGGTCCTTATTGCGAGGCACACAGATTTGGTGTGACCAAGAAATGCACTGAAGGCAACATCCATTTCAACCCACCCTAAATCAAGCCAGCATCTACTTTTATTTTAACAATCCCAGCAGTCACGACTTCGATCAGAACCGAGTCTGTGTCGTCATGGGCTTCCTATACATCCGCTACCCCTGCTGTACCCTAAGACAGCAATATCCCTGGGAGGCTGAAGGTGGAAAGCATCAATTAGAAAAGGCGGGGGGGGGAGAGAAGAGAAGAGAAGCACATTGCACCCAGCCCAAGCTCCATCCCCGGGTTGTGTGCGGATGAGGAAGTTGCATGAAGTCCGCTTCTTTCTCCCGCTTGTAGGACACGGAGCGAGAAAGAGGGAAGCCAACTGGGGAGATGGGGTGGTGGCCCATAATGGTGGAGGGGGGGGAGGACGACAACGGGGAAAGGATGCACCTTAAGAAGCCACACAACGTGCGCTGGGGGGGGGAGAGCCTGGGAGGGGGTGGCGTTGGGAGAACGCCCCACTTCCTCCAACCTCCCGGCCCCGTTTCCCCGGCCCCCCCTAAAAGACAGAGGGACCTTCCTCTCGCCAACGAGACCCTTTAACTCTCCGACCTCCTCGGACTCCGCCTGGACCTCCCTCCCCCCCCCAAACAGATGCTTCCTTCGGCGAGCCCTGGGAGGGGACCCGCCGGGGAGGTTTGAGGTGACTTACCCATGTTTCCGCCCGGAGAAATGGGGCGCGGAGGAGGAGGAGGAGGCGCTCCTGGGAGAAGAGAGAGTCTTTCCCCCCAGCCGGCTGCTGCGGGGCTGCTTCGCTCTCGCCGCCTCCCCAGTGGCCAGGGAGGGACAGGCGGGGCCCGAGGCCGGTGCAGCTGCTCTGCGGCCAAGAGGCGCACGGACAGGCGGCGGCGGCGGCGGAGGCGGCCAGAGGAGAACAGAGCGGCGGGTGGCTAGGAAGGAGGCAGGGGCAGCCGGGGCGCTCGCTGCCTTTCCTGCCGTGCCTGGGTGTGCGTGTGTCTATGTGTGTGTGTGTGTGTGTGTGTGTGCACGCCAGTGCGTGCGCGCGCCGCCAGGCTGGAGGAGGCAGAGGGAGGCTTGCCCGCGCCCGCGCCCGCGCCCTGACTCGCAAGCAGCGAAAGGAGGCGGAGGCACAGGGGACGGTTCCGGAGTGCGTGCGCCCAGGGCGCGCGCGCGCCGGCTGAGACCAATAGTCCGCCCTGCCGCTGCTGCTGCTGCTTCCCTTTGCCCGGAGGGGAGTGAAACGGGGTTTCTCTCTGCTACCGTGTATGCCGGCTGGATTATGAGTCAGTGCCTTTCCGTACATCCGGGCAAGGCCCTCCTTTTGGAAACACAAAGGCCGGCAGCGCAGCGGGAGGAGCGGGGAGGCGGGTGCAGAGCGGCCACCCGGGGGGAGGAGCCCCGCGTGGCCTGCGATCCGCGAGCAGGGAGGGTGTCCGCGCTGCTGCCGCCGTCGCCGCACCTGCCCTTGGCTTGGACGCTGCTGGGCCCCTCTGCGAGACCCAGCCATGGGTGGCTTTGCTTACGGGTTTTATAGTATACAGTACAGTTCTTCAGAAGATCAGGGCTTGGCTTGGGGTGTGTGCGTTTCCTTTTTCCGTGTGTGTAACAATGGTGAATGCACGTTGAGCCCAGCCAGGCGGAGGGTTGTCCTATGCAAAGCGGTCCTTTTTGCGCGCCTTATGCAGAGGCTGGAATTGGTAGGCCCACCTGTGAAGAGCTCTGTTGCTGCCCACAAATTCCTAACATGGACTGAAACTAATTCCCGCTGGAAATAAGCTGCAGACAACCAAAGCTAGAGTTTTTAGTGTTCTGATTAAGAGCAGTATTAAAGGAGTTGGAATTGCTCAGTTGGTGGAGCATCAGGCTGGTGGGTTGGGCAAAAGCCTGCATTGCAGGAGGTTGGACTAGATGAGCCTTGGGGTGCCTTCGAACTGTACAATTTTATGAACGCAGGCCTTAGCCAAACAGGTAGGTGGTTGTGATCCGCCACCTGCCCACTTAACGTTAGGGCAGAGAGTTTCCAGTGCAACCCCGGCCCTAATAAAGGAGCCTTTGAACGTTACTACTGCTATTTAACAAAAAGCACCGAGGGAGCCTTTATATTGGGATAGGGTGCTGATCTCTCCAGATTTCTGGCGGGGGGTGGGGCATATCAGTGGTTCTTCAGTGAGAGGTTTTAGTAAAGGTACACAAGTTTCCCTGAAAGAGCTTGCCCATCACTACCAATATTTCCCTACAAAGTGCACCAAAGGAAGAACACATACACGCTAAGCTGGGGCTGAGGGGCGTTAGAGCCCAACAACAACGAGTGCACAATGTTGGCTACCCATAACGTTGCTTATACCTGAGAGCACCTGTTTTGCACCTAGAAGGTCCCAGGTTCAAGGTTCCTGGCATCTTTTAAAAGCATTCCAGGTAGCAGGATCTGGAAAAAAATCTGCCTGAGGCCCTGGAGAGCTGTTGCCAGTCACAGTAGACAGTTCTGAGTTATACCAGCCTTCCCCAGCTTGGTACCCTTCAGACGATTTTGGACTTCAAAACCCATCAGCCATAACCATTGGTCAATGGTCAGGGATGATGGGATCTGCAATCCATCACCAGGATGGGGGAAAGCTGCATTAGATAATGATCTGACTCAGTGTAAGGCAGTTTTGTATGTGCAGTTGTTTCCTATGTTCATAGGAAGTGCTGAATGTGCTTTTCATGTGAGGCCTAGTGGGATTGGTTAGCACTCTGCATATTCCCATTGTGTGGTATATAGCAGGGGTGAGCATTGAATGAACTACTTTTCTTTTTTTCATAGAACCCAAAGAAGATCCACCAGCTAAAGCCAAGGGTGGTTTAGAAATGGTGGCTGACATATACTTATAGTTAAGGAACAGGGCAGGTCTCAGGGTGTATCTCAACTCAGGAATTTGTTTTCAGTACCAGAACTGAGATTACCAGTTACCATCTCAGTTCAGATCAAAGTTTTTCCTTCTAGGATAACTAGTAACTTTTACAAATGAGAAACAACATTACTTAATGTTATATCTGTGGAAGAAACCTAGGAATAAACCTATGCTTTATAACTCCTTATTTCTGCCTAAGTAAAATTCCTTTGCAAGATCTGAGCATTTGAGACAGCTTGTTAATGATGAGCTTTCCTATTGTGAAGGAGCTGAAGTGAAGACTAAAAATAAGTTTATTAGGACTGAGAGCAGAAAAGGTGAGATTGGAACCTTTGAATGTGTTCTTTCCCTATTAACAGCTGATACAAAAGCTCACGGGAATGTAAAAGGTCACGGTGAATCGCCATGTTCTTCATCAAACTGGATTTGGGCATGAGTTGACAACTAAAATCTAACAGAATCACTTTCGAGAGGAAGTTAAATGCCTTCTCACCCCCTTTAATAAAAACTATATACAAGACAAGTACAGATACCATAAAACTTAGAAACAACACAGCTCAGAACACATTTCAGTTCCGTGCTCACGTGCATGCGCATATCCAAACACCCATATAATAATTATTTTTATTTTTATTATTTATACCCCGCCCATCTGGCTGGGTTTCCCTAGTCACTCTGGGCGGCTCCCAAAAGAATTAAAAGCACAAAAGAACATCAAACATTTAAAAACTTCCCTATCAGTGCCACAATCCAAGACAGAGTCAGGCCCTTTTAGAATAATTTCAGTTTTGTTTCCATGTACAGTGGTACCTTGGGTTAAATACTTAATTTGTTCCGGAGGTCCATACTTAACCTGAAACTGTTCTTAACCTGAAGCACCACTTTAGCTAATGGGGCCTCCTGCTGCTGCTGGAGTACGATAACTGTTCTCATCTTGAAGCAAAGTTCTTAACCTGAAGCACTATTTCTGGGTTAGCGGAGTCTGTAACCTGAAGCGTATGTAACCCGAGGTATTGAAAAGATGAATGACAAATGGCCAAGCATTACCCCTCCCCCATTTTTTGTTAAAGTATTCTGAATATGAGCAACCTTGCCCAAGGGCCTCTTGTGGTCCTTGCAGCCAGGGCGATGGTGGTGGTTCTCAGGGTGAGGGACATAAGTAACCCCACTGAAGTTCTGTCCATCTGTTAAAATTGTCAGAAGAAGCCTGAATAGAGAGCAGTGTTCCTGTCTATTTGATCCTTGAGCTGAGCCCGAAACTCAGACTTAAAACATGGCTAGGTCACAGTGACTTGTGATTGCTTTTTACCTTTTGACATTTTCTTTTCACATACTTTGTGAGTTCCCAAGCTTCAACAGTTCTCACCCGTGATTTAGTTTTGTATTTTTTCCTCTCTTACTCTAAAGAGCTTCTGAAAGCATTTTGTCTGTGTAGCACAGTTTCCAAGAAGCTGTCAGGAGGGAGGGAGCAAATTATTAATACTTTAGTGGCAAACACACACACACACACAGATTTAATTTTCTTAACAGAGAGATGATTTCATAACATTTACGGTGGATAAAGTGGAAGAATGTTAGCATTGCCAGAAGCTTTGTATATGTAGGTCGACGGCTAGGATGTTACGGTTTATTTTGTTTGAAATAAAAAAGGGGCTGCATTAAATATCAGTTTCTGCAACATTGTTACCTCACAAGGTTTGGGTGGCTCCATCTTTGACTGCTTTTTGATGGCTTGTTAAATCAGTATTGGTATCTGTTTACGCCACAGCAATGGAGCATCCATGAAATATGTGTAACAGCTAAAATGTCCCCCATCACTAAGGATGTAGTGAATTGGTCCGTTTCGGTTTGTCATTTTACCAATCTTAGATTTGTTTCTCTACATTTCCACATCAGTTCGTGATTTATTATTTTTTAAAAATCATAATGGGAATTCATCAGCATTTTAGTGTGAATTTATCCTGATGTATGCATTAGTTTATAGGTTGGTGTTCAGTTTTTACCTAAAATACATTTTTTTTTTTTTTTGCAAAGCAGTGTTCCCTAAAAATGCATTTTTGCATGTCTCTTTCACTAATATATAGACTTTATGTGCGCTTTATTCGCACATTACTTGGGTGGAGAACTGCATGTAAAATTTGGAGATGCGTGAATTTCAAATGATGGTTGTGTTTTGGTTCTTGTGTTGTTTTAGAAAATGCAAATTAGGTAGGTTTGCCTTTAATTGCAAACTGAACCACATTTCTCTCCCAACCGTACCCACCTCCCAATGAGCAGCAGAAAGTCATCTGAACATGTCCTTGCACAGTTAAGATGAAAAAGAATTCTTTTTCTTTCTTTTTTTTTTGGTGCCTCAACATCTAGTAGAAAGGAAAGAAGGAATCATGCAGTCCCAAGATAGTTGATCATAGATCTAGATTTAGTGGCATCTGCCTTCTGCTTGAGTCAAGCTGTTCTAGCAGTCTGATACAAGACATTTATTGTGGAGAAAATACTGAGAGGGCAAAGTGGCTTTGGAAGAAATTATTCAAGGCAAGAAATGTTGATGAAACTGCCGATAATGCTAAGGGACTAAAAGAAAAAAGGACTCTGAATCAGCAGAACTTGAATAAAATTACCTCAGTGTTCTTTCTTTTTGTGCTTGCTTAGAATATTATTGGAAGTGTTTTGTTTATCTATCAGCTTTTTGCTTCCAAAGCGTGTAAGGAGTCAAAGAGGATGCCCAAGCTCTCTGGTTATTAAGGATTTACAGATAGCCTATGACGCAGAGGAGAGTTTTGATAACCAAACAAACCATGACACACTTCCTTCTATTGTTTCCACTCAGCTATGCTCTCTCGCCACAGTTTATTAACTGTTCTATTTTTCTAGAAAAAGAGGTGCTGGAACTCTCCAGGTATGCCTTCCTTGTTCCCTTTATAATGGCAATGGCGCCCACCTGAGAGGTGCTGGAACTGAGTTCCGGGTGAAAAAAAAAGCCCTGCTCTTATTTGTCATGAAAGCCTAGTTTGGCCAGAGACAGCTATAAGGGGTGTGTGTGTCTGGCAGGTGAGGGACCCCAGAAAACTAAAAGGACCCTAAACGGAATGAGTTTCCCCAAGTTGACTAAGGGTGTGTGTACACATTAGCTGCTTAAAACACAGCTAGGTTCCCCCTCCCCACTCAGTTCAGATCGAATCTGGGATAAGGCAGCTCTGTATGTCTCTCCCAACCCATGTCCACATAGCTCATGGGAGAAGACCCCTAGGCCCAGGGCTAAGTGTGGCCCTCCAAGCTTTTCTATCTGCCCTCGGAAGTCCTTGTACATCATTTTTGCGTCTGTGGCCCCTGGAAGTTTGCCAAAGACAAAAAGTACCACTCCTTGTATAATTAAACTCACCCAAATTGCTTTGGGGATGGAGGAAAGGAAGGAGAGAAAACCTGCTCCATTGTTTCCAGGAAATTGTGCTTTATTTGTTCAATTTATTATTTATTCAATTTATATACCACCCTTTATCTGAATAAATTACCAGATGCCATTCCTCTGTGATGTGGCTTATCTTCTTTTTGCATGAATTAATTGTATAAGAGGAGCAATTGTTTATTGTCAGTGTGAAACTTTGCCGTTCTCAGAGAAGTACAGTTAAAAGAGTAAGTGTTTGAGTATTATTACGGATAATCTCTGTGTATCTGTGCAGTTTTGCCTAAGGGGCAGAGATGAACGGGTAACAATACACCAGTGGGAGAGGATGACTTTGAAAATCCACACTTCTCTCTTGATAACTTATGGCATTGGTGGTGGCAAGAGGATCACAGCTTGTATCAGCAGGTTTTCATATGCTTATCTTCAGGCAACGGAAATTGCTGGTAGGAGCGATGTTCCCCCCTCCCTCTTCCCAGGGAAGAATCAAAAGTGCCAGGATCAAAGACCACATTGCTGACTCTGTGCTTGCTGAGCTGCCTTGATATAACAATGGTTCTGGGCATTAATAGCACAAAAGGTCGCAGGACACAAATGCTGGAGGATGACAGTGAGCAGAAAGGATCTTTCTTTAACACATTTTTTAAAACCAATAGGTATATATTTCAGCTAAACATGTGATGGGAAGTAAGTCCAATTCACTACCTGAGAATTCAGCTTTCTTTTTCTTTTCTTTTTCAAAAAATTGCATCTGATTTCTGTGCTAGCAAGGACAATGTTGTGGGGTGGCTAATTTATGTGACCCTCCAAATGTTGTGTAACTACAATTGAGGCTGCTGGCTGAGGGTACCGGGCACTGGGAGTCCCAACAACTAGTGAAAGGTTACTGGTTATCCACCCTGGCATAGACAGCAAGAGCAGGTCATACCAATTGAGGAAGCCCAACTTATGCGTGACCTGCCCTGGCCTTTTGGCAAAAAGAAACTTCCTTGGTACTTAGGCTTGTTCCCTGCACTTCCCTAGGAAGGATGTTAGCTTAGTGGTGGAGAGCATGCTGTGCATGCAGAAGCTTTCAGTTCATTCCTCAGCATCTCCAGGTGAGGTTTGAGAAAGGCTCCTTCCTGAAACCCTGTAGGGTGAATGCCAGGGTAGACTACACTAAGCTTCTGGCTTTGTATAAAACAACTTCTGATGTCCCTCTCCTTTTGCTAAACCTGTAGGCTAGCACACAGGTTAAATCCCAGTCTGTATTGCACTGATACTGTTTCCAACCTGACACAAACTCTGGTAACCACTAGACTGCTGCAATGCATTGCATGTGGGGCTGCCTTTGAAGGTGGTTCAAAAACTGCCATCAGTGTGGCAGATGGCAGCCAGACCGCTGATGGGGAACAGGTGGTCAGAACATATATCTCTAGTTCTTGTGTGCTGCATTGACTTCCACTTTGTTTTCAAGCCCAATTCAAAGTACTAGAAAACCTTGACCTGAACACCTTGCATAGGTCGGAACCTCAGTACCTCCCAGATCACCTTTCCCCGTGAATCTCCCCAGAACCTCAGATCGACATCTGAGGTGCTTCTCTTTGTATCCTCTCCAAGACATATCCAGAGGGTAGCAACAAGAGAACAGGCTTTTTCTGTGGTAGCCCCCAAGTATGGAATGCTTTCCCCAGTGAAGCTTCCTAGCAACAACTTGTCATTCTGCCAGTGCTAGGTGAAGATGCTTTTATTGTCTCAGACACTTTGGTCAGCACTAACAATCTGGCATTGGGTGGCTCTTTTTTGGTGCTCATTCTTGTGTGGGTGTGGATACTTTGTGTTGTGTGATTTTTTTGTGTGGATAATCGCTTTTAGTGTATTCACATTGCTTTAAAGGATAGTATATTATATTTTGTGTGTTATTGCTTCTGTAAATCATTCTGAGGCTTCTTTTGATTGTGAAGCGATCTATAAATTGAATGAACCAACTAAATTTGAGGCTTGACAGACTCTTCTGAAGCAGACTGAATTACGAAGAAATAAGAAAATATATGTGGTCAAATAACTATTTTCTTTGTGCAGGTATCTTTTTTTTTGTAAACAGTTTTTACTGTATTTTTAGAAAGTACAGAACAAGGTAAAGCAACAGTAAAATTATAGCAAAGAAGTGAAGGGCAACACAAAAAAGATAAAATACCAAGCAGTGTTTTTAAGGCATATATGGTACAGAAAAGTAGCAGTGGACTTTAGTTACGTAAGAGGAACAGCAGCTTCAGAGCTAGCTTGGCACAGAATGTTAATTACTCACCACCACCCCTTAGCAGAGTCTATACATTGCTGTGAAAAAGAGTGTATACAAATTCATGGAGACTAAGCTAGTGACTACTAGCTATCATTGCTCTAGACCAGGGGTTAGCAACCTTTTTCCGCTGTGGGCCGGTCCACCGTCCCTCAGACCATGTGGTGGGCCGACTATATTTGGGGGAGGGGGAATGAACGAATTCCTATGCCCCACAAATAACCCAGAGATGCATTTTAAATAAAAGGACGATTCTACTCACATAAAAACAGGCTGATTCCCGGACCGTCCGCAGGCTGGATTTAGAAGGCACTTGGGCCTCATCCGGCCCCTGGGCCTTAGTTTGCCTACCCCTGCTCTAGACAGTCTGCTGTCGAAGGCAGTATTCCTTTGAATACCACCTCCTTGGAATCACAAGTGAGGAAAGTGCTGTTGTTCTCAGGTCCTGCTATCGGGCTTTCCATCGGAAGCTGGTTGACCACTGTGAGAACAGGATGCTGAATTGCATGTGTTGGTTTTTGGATTTGGTTCAAGATAAAAGAATATTGGTAAAATAAAAAGGAGAATTCCCTGGATTCCTAGATCCAGGTTTGGGGCAAGTACTCTTTGGTAAGAGAGTCCCAGCAGAGATTTCAAATCACAAACCATGCAATTAAATAAAGCCTGGAAACCTTTAAAATATCCCCCTCTGAGTTGCTTCTAGAGTTCCTCACTTTCTTTAACATAGAAAGCTCCCACATGTTTGGTAAGTTAAAAATGCTTTACTTACAAATGCTTTACCATACAACCACAAGAAAAGAAAGGCAGTATAATTTAGGTTCCAAAAAAAAAGTTTCTAAATTATTTTTATAGTAGCACAAAAATGGCTTGTTAAAGCCATGTGGTCTAAGCTTGGAGCACCCAGCTTAGACCTCCTTACTGGTAGGGTTCACATGGTGGACAAAGAACAACAACAAAGAGTTGGTAACCTTTCCTCTCCAGGTGCGTAGCTAAGCCTGGCAGGATAGCGTACTCTTGTATTAGCCCCTTCATGCATTAATTAGAGTTAAGTATTCTAGTTATATGAGGGTGATTTATCCTATGAGATGGGCCTTTGGTATGATCCTGCAGGACTTTTCTTATGTTCTCATCTCTCTATGCTAAAACTACCAAGTTTCAGAATTTTCTGGAAAGTGGCTACTGATCCATGTTAAGTTGGTGGCAGACATATGCCTCAATTTCAGTTGTAATCAGTGATCTTCATGTATCATATTTAGCTATATGTGCCACTGTGTAACAGATTACTGTTCCCAAATTGTGGGTCATGTCCCGCTTTCGCTGCTGAACATAGCCGTTATGCATATCCTTCCCCTGAAGATGTATTTTCCTAAATTGTGCTGATGTGTATATATGCGGTTACCACTGGAATTTCAGGGGGGAAATAATCAGCTTGGAATATTTTTGTACAACAGAAAAAATATTTTGTGCTGTCACAGCAAGTCTCTGCAAAGCTTGATTCAGTAATAACATGTCTTAAAATTGTAAAGTTGGTGAACTGTGATTCAGTGAAGTGGAGTTAAGAGGATAGGCATGTCTGGGTGTTTTGAATTGCTGAGTTTTCAATATCCCCAAAGCCACAATTTGTTGAATTTGGCCGCACCTCTCCCCTTCCTCCCCCCACCAATATATATATGGGCATATATAAGACATGGGCAACAATGCATTAAAGAGCTATGAGTTGACTGCATCCTATTGAGAGGGGTGTGTGTGTGTAAACCTCTCAGTGGTTTTGTGCAGCTGGAATGTTGCCTACTATATAAAGTTAATAAATATATCACTCTACCCTTTTTTTGTCTCTGGTACTGCCCGCTAGTGGATCCCAGTTGGAACCCCATGAGGAAAGATAACGTCAGACTGAAAAAGGTTCCCCAATCCATACCCTCCAAGTGTCTCTATTTTCCAGGGAAAGTTCCAGAATTACAAAGACATCCCAGCTTCTGATTTGACCCCAGAATGCCCCTATTGCCCTCACCAGTGCCAAGCTTGGGGAGGAGGATAAGCTGGCACTTGCCCTGAGTGGCAGCAGCAGTGGCAGCCTCCATGGCCTCTTCATGGCTGCCGCTGCCAGCCTCCTCCCTTGGAAGACTGGGTTAGGAGGAGAGGCTGCCACCGCTGCTGCCACTCAGCCTCATGTGAGGTGCTGGCTCTAAGGTGCAGGCAAAAGGCAGGGCTGCCTTGGGTGGGAGCAGAGTAGAGCTCAAGGAGACATATTTCTTTTTTTAAAAAAATGCTTTTGTGCCCACGTCTAATCTTGCCCCGTTTTTCTTTTTGTAGATCTACCAAAGGAAATAAAATCAGGTTTAAGGGGTTTTCTCAGTGGAGGGTGTGTGTGTTGGGTCCTGTTGGGGTAGCAGTGGTGGAAATGTCTGCAGCGGGAGTGAGAAATGTCCCTATTTTCATCTGAGGAATGTTGGAGGGTACGCCAACCCAGGTTTACAGGAATAAGAAACTAGATAGCTGTTACCTACTCCAGTACCCGACTTTGGAGCAACAGCCTTGTCTCTTCAAATCTGGCTGGATCTCTCTTTTTTGCCCTTAGAATGGCAGCAAAATTTCCTACCTCAGGTACAGTATCTACCACACATTGCCCTGGGGTTCCCAATGATGTTTAATAATGGAGGAATTAGACAATATGCACTGTTTGCACTATATATGCAATATGTTTCTGCACCCTGTTTGTAATGGATTTGCCTCACAGCGCCTCAGGTTGTTACAGAGCTCTGATGAAGCAGTTGTAGTCCATCGTAAGATTTTATCTGCCATATGTATACATATTAGAGTATTTTGTTTTGTTTGAACCAGAACAGCATATTGGTACATTACTTGATAGAAGCTGCTCTCTGAAGCTGAACTGTCCTGATTTGTGCCATTAGTTGCTGGCTTCAAAAGAAATTCTCCTTTCTTGTCTCCCTATGTTTGTCTAAAGTCACATTCATCTGCTCATCCCAGTGGGTGCCATATCTGATAGCGACACTGAGTTCCAGTGACATCAGTTCATTTTGAAATTTCTTCAAATTCTCTTAGGTCCAGTGGTCTGTCACATAGCCTTCTGGGGCTGCTGATGCTATCAGACAGTTGCACTGCAGCTAATTTATCTCTATAGAGATATCTATGAATGGATCAGAGAACATGTGGCATACTGAATAGACCATTCAGAGGGGAAAAGTTTAAAGATCACAGCGGTTAAAATCTGTGGAGATACAGTTATGTCTAACGCAACTAAAGGAAGCACAGTGTTTTCCCTGCTGTTTATCCTTACCAAGTTATAAACTTTATTAACTTTTTTTTTAAAAAGTATCATTAAAATGTATGTCAAATGCTATCCAAATAGGTACTAGAAGAAATGCATATCCTGGTGAATTCATTAAACAAAGGAATTAAAAAGTAATTCTTTTTGTAATTGTCCAGCTTAGTGATTTTTACTATCTGCTTAAAAACTGCAGATAAGCAGAGTTTTCAGGATAATTTCACAGGTGTTGGGCCATCACTAAAAAGGCCTTGTTCTGTCCCTGGTACACACCAACCTGATGGACCTTAGACACAGTCTAGAGAACAGTTTCTTTGAGTTCAGTCTTAGGGCCCAATCAGGTTCATGTGGGGGAAGGCTGTCCTTGAAATGACTGTGCCTCAGACTGTTGATACAACCTGGCTTAGACATGAATTAGTTAAAAGGTGTTTTTTAAAAATGTTGAGATGTGCAAACAGTTGCCAGTGACCTTTACAGAACCATAGAAGGTTAAGCCTGTGTCCTTAATCTGCTTGCCTAACACATTTTTATTCCACTCTTCTTCTAAGCAGCATCATGTGACATATTAGGCTTCCTGATCTTATCCCCTGGGCACTCCTGTAAGGTAGTTTAGCCCAAGAGAGAGAATGTGTCTTTGAGGTTAGTTAGGCTAAGAGATAATGGCTGATCCTTGGCCATCTCAGATTTGCAGCTGAATGAGTTTCCTAGCTTAGCCTTCCCAATCCAAGTTCAGCATTCCATTCACTGAAATGCACTGCCTTGCCTTCTTCCACAAATAATTACATAGCCCATTTAATGGCAGTTCTGGCTTCTTAATGCCCTGCTGGCTTAGATTTCAGGCCTGTCAGTCCTGACTGATGCTGATATAGGATGAAAGACTTTAGAGCATCCAAAATGCCAGCTTTAAAAATACTCCACTGTTTCTCTGTGGCTTCCAATTAAGTACATGCCAAAAGAAGAAGCTTTCAAACCCCACAACTTGCCCTTGGATCTTTTCCAAGGAAAATGGCAACAGGCGAAGCTAGTTGCAGAAACACCTGGGAATGTTGCAGAGATGAAGCATCTTTGTGAAGAGGTTTCGGGGAATTGTTTAGGCATTGGAATGAGGATTTGGGAACTGAATTTTCAGCTGTAGCTTAAAGAAGCAAGTCAGAGTGCATGTTCACCTTAGTGTTGATAAATGAGTAGAGTGATTAAGCTAATCCATGGACTCTGGCTGACAATCAATCAAACATCAGGGACTCATGAAGTGTATGCTTGTTAATCACCACTTGCATGTTGTTATAACAAAATTAGATAGTCAGAATCAGTGTATAGGGAATGCATTACTGCAAATTCTGTATTAGCATCACAGCTTTGTGTGTGTGTGTGTGTGTGTGTGTGTGTGTGTGTGTGTTACTCTGATACCATAGCTGCAATCTTACTGTATGACCATTTTCTATTCAGTATAACCATTTTCTATATTCATGCTTGTGTGTACAACATAGAAAAATAATTTATTATTGGAGATTATTTAGCAGAATGGATACTATGTTGATGTGTTCACAGCAAGGCAGTTGCTTAAACAGGATCTCTTAGAGACAACCTAGTACTTGCAATGACTTCATTTGTCCACATTAATCCTTTATTACCCTTGGATCTCTCCTTTTCCCTTGTCATTTTCTGTACAATCAAGACTGTAAGAACCTGGGGTGGGGTTAAAGACTTGTCTTGATTAGGAAATTATGTGAAATGCCACGTGCACTGTGTACACAAATAATAATCCTTTTGCAAACCACTTTGAGGTTGTTGTTTTTTACAATCAAGCAGTGTAAAGTTTATGAAATAAAATAATAACATGATGGGGGAGGGGAGAAAGAGAGATGAAAGTGTATTTATTTATTCTCTGTTAAAGGTGAATGAGCTGAATCACATTTTGCCATTATAATGAGAAATCAGTGTGTGTGTGTGTGTGTGTTCCTACAGCTTAAAACTTGAAAATGGTTCTGATTTTGGTGCAGACAGAATAAGAAATGGCTGGTTTTGAATGAGCTAAATGCTTGACAAGACATTTTGGCAGAGTGCAACACAGCTCTCCCTCTATTCCCCTGGAGAGGACCTGGGTGGGCAAAGTCTTCTTCTAGGTCCACTCAGGTGCCCCGCCCACCAGGAGCCCAGCTTGATGCTAATTGCCTCCCAATGCCTTGTGGAATCTTCTGGCTCCTGGCATGCCTCCAGTGACATTCTCTGCAAGGAAGTGGACAACTTAAAATGCAGCTATGTCATTTCCCCCCTCGATTTGGACTGAAGCTGTTTTTGAAGGAAATGTATCAAAACACAGTATTTTATAACAAATTACAGGATAGATGTGGATTTTGTTTAATGTCACGTGTACACTGCTTCCAAAAGCAGTGGAGGGAGCACACTGGATGCAGAGTAAATGTGTGTGTGCATTTGGGTACACAGCCTCAGATTATCTTAACTTCAGTACAGTGGTACCTCGGGTTAAGTACTTAATTCGTTCCAGAGGTCCGTTCTTAACCTGAAACTGTTCTTAACCTGAAGCACCACTTTAGCTAATGGGGCCTCCTGCTGCCGCCGCGCCGCCGGAGCACGATTTCTGTTTTCATCCTGAAGCAAAGTTCTTAACCCGAGGTACTATTTCTGAGTTAGTGGAGTCTGTAAGCTGAAGCATATGTAACCTGAAGCATATGTAACCCAAGGTACCACTGTATGTTTGCTGCATTCCTGCATTGCAGGGGCTTGGACTGGTTGACCTTCCAACTCTATGATTCTGTGTACCTTCAGACTATGCCCGGAAGCCTTGAGCTAACATTTTCTGTAAAACAGACTAGCCTAAGTGACATTTCCTTCTCCAGTTTCATTGTCCCACATAAAATCACCGGACCGGAAGTGAACAAGGTATGGTAGATAAGATTTCATAATGCTCAGACTTCATCACTTCTATGAAGCCCTTACCAAATATTGATCTCCAGAATCTAGGATTATACCAATACTGCAACAAATTTTGCCATACAACATAATAGCTTTGAATATGCACCGTGTAAGCCAGTTCAAATCACACTTCAACCAGAAATACAGCCCTCTTGTGGATAACAATAGTACCTAACAATTGTTAGGTAGACAGCTGTTGTAAGGTTGACAAAGATAATATGTATGAACTGCTTTGAGCACTTGACGTGCGCTATCTGAAACATCTTCCACCATTTCTCGAAGACTGTCAACACTATTTGTTTGCACATGCAATATCATTTTTGCTTAGTGCATAGGAAGACTTCCATGAAGTGCGTCAAAGCCATTTGCTACATGAATTATGCAGCTCCTAGAGCCCTCTAAAAATAAACCACGAAAATGGGCATGAGAGGCTAGTTAGCAAGCAGTTCAGAGGGTGACCTCTTTTCCTGGTTCCTCCACATTCCATAACAATAAAAGCTCCTGATATGCTCAGTGTTAATATAAAATATCCTACAAGGCCACAGCCAAAGATTTGCCCAATTGTTTTGGTCGGCATATGAATGGTGTGAAAAGTTCACTCCTCAATTTCCCCTCTCCTTTATACCACCTGGGCTGGGAAGCATCCACAGATCCCTAGCCTCTGATCCAGCCATACTCCCCCAGAATCTTAGAATCACCAAATTGTAGAGTTGGAAGGGACCACAAGGATCATCTAGTTGAACCCCCTGCAATGAAGGAACCTTTGTGGTCGTCTAATCTGGGGAACCGGGTTTGCGTCTCCGCTCCTCCACATGCAGCTGCTGGGTGACCTTGGGCCAGTCACACTTCTCTGAAGTCTCTCAGCCCCACTCACCTCACAGAGTGTTTGTTGTGGGGGAGGAAGGGAAAGGAGAATGTTAGCCGCTTTGAGACTCCTGAAGGGGAGTGAAAAGCGGGATATCAAATCCAAACTCTTCTTCTTCTTCTTTTGCCCAGTGTGGGGCTCAAACCCACAATCCCGAGATTAAGAGTCTCATGCTGTACCAACTGAGCTATTCCTCAGCTCTAGAAGCAAGAGAGTATTTCAGGAAGCCTTGCAGCATTCTTAAAATGTTGATCAACTACTGGAAATAGTAAAGCAGTCAACATACCCAAGCAAGAGTGCAACCTCATGTTCATGCAGGTTCCACAGTGGGTTCTGCTGGCTAGGCTTAGCAAGAGACTGCAGGAAAGCTTTCAGCCTTAATATGAGCTCACCCCATTTCTAAATACAGGATAGCTAAGGGGTGCGACAGAATTGGATCAATGCTGCCTTTTTGTAGCTGTGTTTAAGATTAACCACCTGAAGTGCCTTAAACCAGCAATTTACACAAACCCATCCATGCCTACTCAGAAATAAGTCCTATTGAATCCAATGGGGCGTATTCCCCAGTAAACGGATTGCAGCCTTAATCTTTTAGGATACACATTTTAAATCTGCTCAGTTCAAATATTAGGGCTAGTCAAAAACATGAGATTAATATGGGATTGTCAGGATTCTGACAAGTACTTGCAAACTTCTGAAAATATTTCAGATTTACATGCATCCTGTAACCATTAGTGGAAAATTCCCCCCAACCCCCCCTTTTAATCCGAATTGCAATGTTGTAAATAACAAACCCTTTGTGGTCCTTGAAAACCATGGGGGTGTACATTCCCCATTCTGATGAAGCTTACTTTGTATGAGTTGAGTTTCATTTGCATGCTCAGGAACCATAATTGAGGTTAGGAAGTGTCACAAGAATAAAAAGGACATATTTTTTGTCTTTCAAGCCAAGCATGAACATTGCAGGTTTGGCCTTGGCTGAATACATTTAGATAACTCTGAACAATGGATGACTCATTCCTCTTTATGAATGAATTACTGCTTTTGTATTCCCGTAATCTATGCTTAAAGACTTACTGGCTTTCCATAAACTCTCAAGTTGTGTATGTATGTTATGTAATCTCTGCAGGAGGCCTTCTAAAGTGAAGTTGATTCTGTCAGGGCATGAAGCATAACATGTTACTTCCTTTTGCAGAAAGCCAAAGATGGCCAGAACTTTTAAAGAGCACCTTTAGAGGCACAACGGACGCGGGTGGCGCTGTGGGTAAAACCTCAGCACCTAGGACTTGCCGATCGCATGGTCGGCGATTCGAATCCCCGCGGCGGGGTGAGCTCCCATCGTTCAGTCCCAGCTCCTGCCCACCTAGCAGTTCGAAAGCACCCTTAAGTGCAAGTAGATAAATAGGTACCGCTTTATAGCGGGAAGGTAAACAGCGTTTCCGTGTGCTGCTCTGGTGCCGGTTCGCTGGAGCAGTGTCGTCACGCTGGCCACGTGACCCGGAAGTGTCTGCGGACAGCGCTGGCTCCCGGCCTCTAGAGTGAGATGAGCGCACAACCCTAGAGTCTGTCAAGACTGGCCCGTACGGGCAGGGGTACCTTTACCTTTACCTTTAGAGGCACAATGGTGCTGGAGCATATTTTGGATAGCAATCCAATTATTCATAGGAAGCTCAAATGTATCAGTGGTATACAACTTTCAACTCAGATATAGGAGGTGGCACTTTTGAATAGCCTTACAAAGAATAATTCTTTACCTCTCTGATTAAAAAAAGAGTTCAGATTTATAGTAGCCTGCATTCTCATTTCAGCTAAATTGCACATGAATGTGGTGTTGTAAGAGTTTCAGAGGTGTTCTCTAAAAGCTTTTGTTTCCTGTAAAGGAAACCCAAACTGTTTATTTTTGGATGTAATATAACTGAGACCAGAGGCAATAACTGCACTCAATCCAATAGTCATCAAGAGAATTACTAGGAGATTCTTCTTCTGGCACTGCTTAGAAGGCCCCTCATCTAAATATTCACAAATTGTACCGTTCAGATCTTCTTTACCACATGTACATCACTTGATGACTCATGGGTGTCAACAGCCTCTATTTTAAAATACCATGTTTGAGGGCAAGATGAAAGATCTACTGTGATGTTTGATCTGTGATGACCCTTTCACATGTACATGTCGTCACTTGTTGGTTCTACTCACTGAGTGATGAACAAGCAAATGTCAAATTGGGCATTTATCTGAACGTGCCTGAGGTCTGCTGCTACAACATGCCTTTCTCTCTGGGGGTAGGTCAGAAACTATTTTCTCCCAAGGAGCTGGAGGCAATTTACCTAGTTATTCCCTCCATTTTATCCTCACAACAACTCTGTGAAGTACGTTAGGTTGAGAGAGAGAGAGAGAGAGAGAGAATGGGTTGTAGTCAACTAAATCTTACTCAGAGCAGACCAAGTGAAATTAATGAAGCTAAGTTAGCCATGTCCATTAACCTCAGTGGGTCTACTCTATGTAGGGCTAGTGTTAAATATCATCTAGTGACTGGCCCAAGGTTACTCAGCAACCATACTGTTTGGTTGGGGATTTGAACTCGGGTCTCTGTCCAGTTCTATTCATCACACAGTATCTCAGTGTTAACAAATGAAGTACTAATCAGCAGTGTTGTGATAACTAGTTATTTGTACAGGCTTTGTGGGTACAGGGCTAAGTCAGCAGAGCGTGGGGAAGAAACATCTAATGATATTTTAATGCAAATATCCCTTTTGGCCTATGGGCACATTTGCAAACCATAGAAATGGAGAAAGGGAACACTGTGGACACCATAGAAGGTCTCTGAGGGCAAATGTGCCACCCGTGGGGGCCATATTAGCCATCCTTGGGTTTTAACTCTGCTTTAGTGGAAGGATATACTTTTGTTACTCGCCTTTAGCCTTCAGAATGGGCTGAGCTGTGACTGCATGCAGAGCCATCTTTCCCATAGGGCTTAGTGGTGCGTCGCATCAGGGCGCTGGCCTCTCAGGGGCGCTCCAGCGAGTGGGGGAGCTTTGCCGGTGGCCTCCCCTTTCCCTGCACACCCACCAGCTGCACCCCGCCAACTATATGGCTGGTGGGTGTGCAGCTTCCTTCCCAAGCCTCCACGGGAGGAGAGCAATCCCCGCAGAGGCTTAGGCTAGAAGCTGCGCCCCACCAACCATATGGCTGGCGGGTGTGCAGCTTCCCTTCCAAGCCAAGCGTCTGCGGGGATTACTATCCTGCAGTGGCATGGGGGAGAGTTGCGCCCCCTGATGGCTGGCAGTGCGCAGCTTTGCCCCCCCATCCATGGTAATTTGGGGGCGCTGGGCGGGTATTTGCACCCCGGTGCCACATCTACTAAAGACAGCGCTGACTGCATGATAGCATTGGTCTTGTGGAAGTCATTGTGGTAAGCAACACTTCTCCCTACCCTGCAGCTCAAGAGAATTATGCAAGGACAGGTTGTACTGTTGTGAGTACAGTGGTACCTTAGGTTAAGTACTTAATTCGTTCTGGAGGTCCGTTCTTAACCTGAAACTGTTCTTAACCTGAAGCACCACTTTAGCTAATGGGGCCTCCTGCTGCTGTTGCGCCGCCAGAGCATGATTTCTGTTCTCATCCTGAAGCAAAGTTCTTAACCCGAGGTACTATTTCTGGGTTAGCGGAGTCTGTAACCTGAAGTGTGTATAACCCGAGGTAACACTGTAGTTTACTTGAAGGCAAAAAAAGAAACCTGGGAATTAAACTTCATCCAGGGAGGGCAACTTTCTGCCTTGCTGTCCCCCAACAGATGCCCATGTGTGGAACTCAGGGCTGAACCTACCAATAAGCAGAGTGATGGGGCACCTCAGAAAGCAGATGCTGGGGTCTGGGGGAAACCTGAAAGGTATTGGAAGTTGGAGCTGTGTGTGCCACATGGCCTGCCCATAAGCTAACTGTCTGTCCTCAGATGCAGTGGAAGTTGGTGTCATTGTGCCAGTGCTGAAATAAGTTCCAATTGTAAGTGCAGTCAGATTCTGTACATACAATGGGGGAGATGGCACTTGTCTTTTGCTGCTTGCAGCAAGGTATCTTGGGATGAGCCCTTGTTGCCTTAACAATTGCATGTGCTTAAGGCTTTTAAATTTTAAATGTCATTTCTTAAATGACTGGTAGAAGATCTGAATTGGATTTTCATAGCGGAAATACACAGATGTCATGCTGACCATAGCAAATTAGTGTTCCTTAGCAACACCATGTGTGATGGCTTTTGCTTTTCTACTCATGTTGCACCATGGGAAGAAGGTTTGGACAAGCTCTTAGAAGAGAACCAGATGCTACGGAATCTAGTTTTAAAGGGATGGCGGCTTGAAAGAAAAGTAGTGCATTTTCCTAACGGCTATATTTACAGAATTGTGTGGGCACTCCAGGACACTGGAATTAATGAGCCTGATTCAATTGTGCTCATTAAAGATTTTAAAGTTAAAAGTACCCTTGTTGTTGAATTGCTAACACCATTATCTGTTCTTCCTTATATGTCTAGTGTGAAGAGCGATTTTATTCAGGACAAGCTAAATAATATTGCTTAGATTTGATGCTATGTACAAATCTGTAGCGCAGCAACACATCATTAAATACTGAGAAGTTTTTTAAAAACAAACAAACAAAACACACCGACATGAAGATGGCTTAGTAAGGTTGTACATTGCAGTCAAAATCTACCAAATCCCTTTGTATCCAGAGAAAAGTTCAACCTGACACTCTAGCATAAAACAGGAACACAGTTCATTGTTCAGATTTCTTATTTCATTTGGCTGGTTTCCTAATAGCGTGATCCTGTACATGTCTACCCAGTAGTATGTTTCATTGAGTTTACTAGGGCTTACTTCCAAGTAAGTATAGGATTCCAAACTCAACCACCATACTGTCTGTTTGCACTCTTTTGGCAAAAGTTTGTGTTCCTTTTGGTTCTCTTCCTTTGGACAAGATTATAATTTTTTGAAGGAAGCCTTCTTGCCTCTATTGCTGTAGTTTATTTGACTCTGCTTATTAACCATGCTAGTGCCCTTTTGGTCCACATGGTACCTTTCCTGATCTCTAGTATACACACCAGTTTCTAATACAGTGCTTTTAAACATTAAGTCCAAAGACTAAACTTTCCTAACTCTGCCTGGAGTGGCGGGGAGGTACTACTCAACTTGCTTTGGGCTGTGCCTGGATCTAGATGTATCAATTTTCCTAAAGGAAGAAAATATTTTATGTAATTCATTATCATTAATTAAATTTCTATACTGCCATTCACCCAAAGATCACAGGGCAGTTAACAATATAAAAACGCAAAAATACATGCTATAACAACAAAAAATAACAATACCACCACCCCACAGTTTAAAAGGCCATAGATTGTTTCATTAGCCAAAGGCCTGGGAAAAGAGGAATGTTTTTGCCTGCTGCCTAAAGGGATGTAAGGAAGGTGCCAGACAAGCATTTATTGCTACTTGTGGGAAAACTACAATGTGGTCTGCATGATGATTTGTGATACAAAAGGATTGATCCGGTTCATCCTTGGCTTGATGATCTTGTTGTAGCATGTTTCTACTTGAATAGTTAACCCAAACATGAGTGGCATACTTCACTTTCAGTAGTGGCCAACAAATAGTCACTGTGGATTCAAAACACTTTCAGAGAATAGGACAGTAATACTGTGTGTTGATGACTGGCAGCTTAAAGAAGAGATTAAAATTCAAGGACGAAGAAGAAATGCTGAGGAAGAGGGGGGAAATATATTATCACAAAGAATGAAAAAGATCATCCAAAAAGCGAAAGCGAGAGAAAGGCAGTTTTCTACAATCAATAGCACATTATTGATTTGGCTTTTTTGTTCTGTTCTGTGAGTCTACAGAGACAGAGTTTAGAACTTGGATAACTTCTTATTTGTTATTTTCTGTTTTGAGTAACTTTTGTTTAGAGGCAGTGTCAGGAACTGAATAGAAAGCTCTCTTGGTTTCCAGCTAAAAGGGAATGTGCCAAGTGCATTGTGAGCTGAGAGGGAAGCAACGTAGGCATTTTAAATGCCAGACTCTATAGGCTTACAATGCAGAGGCGGAGGTCCTCATACATTTTCACAGTGTGGACTGCATTTTAAATCCAGGGATTGAGTCATAGGCGCCTCCCACTCCCCATTCACAATTGTCAATATGATACTGTGAAGTCTAGCAATTGCACAGCATCCCTTGGTAACGGACATTTCTTTATATTTTGAGAGTCTGTTATTCATTCTGCAGTAATTCTGAATGCATGTTCACAGCCAGAAGCAAGGGAAAGAAACAGTAAAAATGTTCCCAGTACATTTCCATAGCCTATCATCAAATGCATTGGTATTCTGGAGCCTCTAGTTGAAAAAGCCTTATATTACATTAATTGTAAACAAATCTAATGAACATACTGTACTTCTTCAGAACATAACCATTTTCTTTTCTCAACATGTGGGGGTCTGCTATTTTCTCCATAACAGAAGAGTTTATTGACGATCCCTTAATGAGAAATCTAAGAACTATAGTATGTGCCCTGACAACCTCTCGACTTGATTACTGTAATGCACTGTCTGTGGAGCTGCCTTTGAAGCCAGTGTGTAAATTTCAGTTGGGTCTCAAATGTGGTGGCTAGGTTGATACCTGCAATATTACATAACCCTGGCTCTATATGAATTCTGATGTTTCGCTAACCTAATTTTTTTCTAGGTTGGATTTAAGGAGTTTGTACTTACTTTTAAAGTGATTGACATAGAAAGCAGTTTCATATCCAGTCAGGCTGTCTATCCCAGAATTGTATACTTCACAGGTAGGAATGCTCTATCCTACGTGCAGCCCCATCGGCACTATTACAGGGCATTCCTGACGGTTCTGCTACAAGTAGGGCTTCCGTTTGGCACTGACTTCAGCACTGAATGCAAGCCCCGCTTTCAGCAGAGAAAGCAGTGAAAGGTTCTTTGGAAGCCATGGAAGAATCTTGTGCAGTCCTGGTTTTTATTATTATTATTATTAAACCTGGAGATAGAAAGGAAGGATCAGAAGTGTAGTTTCAACACAGCCATGCCCATCTCTCAAAAAGTTGTGGAGCATGCACCACATTGGGATGTGGTATCTGAACTAGATCTAATTCTTCACCCATGGTCTAATCTAACAGACTATTTCTGGGGATTCAGAGAACTGCGGTGTAGACAGCACTTTCCCCCTGGGTCTAGTCTCCAAAGAATCCAGAGTACTGGGAGTACTGGAATCCCTGGCTTCTGGACCTGCTTAGGTCTCTTATTACAGCCTGGGAATAAGGAACAGAAGATTTTTACACTGGCTTTGGCATCTGATATGTGTGTTTTTGGAGACCACCTTATTATTTTGATTGTCCATACTTTCAATGCATTTAATATTGTGTTTTTGTACTGCTCTGTGGCCTGCACTTGGGACCTTGTGTTGGATGGTGGGTAAGAAACCTAAATAACAATAATGACAGTAGCAACAACTGAATCAGCAGTTTTTACATATTATTAACCCTGTAACCCATTATAGGGGATTGGAATGCTAAAGTAGGGAGTCAAGAGATAAAAGGAACAATTGGCAAGTTTGGCCTTGGAGTTCAAAACGAAGCAGGGCAAAGGCTAATAGAGTTCTGCCAAGAAAACAAGCTGGTCATCACAAACACGCTTTTCCAACAACACAGGAGATGAGTCTACACATGGACATCACCAGATGGGCAGCATCAAAATCAGATTGATAATATTCTCTGCAACCAAAGATGGAGAAGCTCTATACAGTCAGCAAAAACAAGACCTGGAGCTGACTGTGGCTCAGATCAGCTTCTTATAGCAAAATTCAAGCTTAAACTGAAGAAAGTAGGAAAAACCACTGGGCCGGTAAGATACAATCTAAGTCAAATCCCTTATGAATACACAGTGGAAGTGAGGAACAGGTTTAAGGATTTAGATTTGGTGGACAGAGTGCCTGAAGAACTATGGATGGAGGCTCGTAACATTATGCAGGAGGCAGCAACGAAAACCATCCCAACAAAAAGGAAATGCAAGGAAGCAAAGTAGCTGTCCAACGAGGCCTTACAAATAGCGGGGGAGAGAAGGCAAGCAAAATGCGAGGGAGATAGTGAAAGATACACGAAATTGAATGCAGATTTCCAAAGAATAGCAAGGAGAGACAAGAAGGCCTTCTTAAATGAGCAATGCAAAGAAATAGAGGAAAAGAATAGAATGGGAAAAACCAGAGATCTGTTCAAGAAAATGAACAGATATGGAGATATGAAAGGAACATTTCGTACAAAGATTACCATAATAAAAGACAAAAGTGGAAAGGACCTAACAGAAGCAGAAGACATCAAGAAGAGGTGGCAAGAATACGCAGATGAACTATACCAGAAAGAAATGGATGGCTCGTACACCCCAGGTGGTGTGGTTGCTGACCTTGAGCCAGACATCCTGGAGAGTGAAGTCAAATGGGCCTTAGAAAGCACTGCAAATAACAAGGCCAGTGGAAGTGATGATATTCCAGCTGAACTATTTAAAATTTTAAACGATGATGCTGTTAAGGTGCTACACTCAATATGCCAGCAAGTTTGGAAAACTCAGCAGTGGCCAGAGGATTGGAGAAGATCAGTCTACATCCCAATCCCAGAGAAGGGCAGTGCCAAAGAATGCTCCAACTACCTCACAATTGCACTCATTTCACACGCTAGCAAGGTTATGCTTAAAATTCTACAAGGCAAGCTGAAGCAGTATGTGGACCGAGAACTCCCAGAAGTGCAAGCTGGATTTAGAAGAGGCAGAGGAACCAGAGACCAAATTGCAAACATGCGCTGGATTATGGAGAAAGCTAGAGAGTTCCAGAAAGACTTCTGCTTCATTGACTATGCAAAAGCCTTTGACTGTGTCAACCACAGCAAACTATGGCAAGTTCTTAAAGAAATGGGAGTGCCTGATCACCTAATCTGTCTCCTGAGAAATCTCTATGTGGGACAAGAAGCTACAGTTCATCGAAGCCACAAAGCTTATCCTACCAAAATCAATATGGTATACAAATAAAAAGCACCTTGCATATAAAGGAAGATATAATATTTTTAAGGATTCCCCTGCTGCTACTTGCACATAAATCACTGATAAATCATTTCAAATGGGGCTTGCAAAGGAGAAATTCCTTGTTGACTTGCCCCTAAACATGAGCTATGAAGCCCATTTAAACCATGAACTCACTAGGTGCCCTTAAGCAAGTTGCCTTTTTTGCTTCAGCCTCCACTCCCCCCGCCAGCAATCATGGGATAACAGAAACATTTCTCATTATCGTCTGCACCACGTTACTAAGAGCATAAGAAGAACCCTAGTGGATCATGGCAACTGGCAATCTATTCTAGCATCCACTTCTCACAGTGGCCAACCAGATGTTTGTGTGAAGCCCTCAAGCAGGGTTGGAGAACAACAGCACAATCCCCATGCCCTATGCACCCTGCCTCCAACAGTAGAAGCAGAACATAGCCACCATGTCCACTAGCTCTTGATAGCCTTATCCTCCATAAATTGGCCTCTTCTCTATATGGGACAAGAAGCTACAGATAGAACTGGATATGGAACAAATGATTGGTTCAAAATTGGGAAAGGAGTACGGCAAGGCTGTATATTGTCTCCCTGCTTATTTAACTTATATGCAGAATTCATCATGCGAAAGGCTGGGCTGGATGAATCCCAAGCTGGAATTAAGATTGCCGGAAGAAATATCAACAACCTCAGATATGCAGATGACACAACCTTGATGGGAGAAAGTGAGGAGGAATTAAAGAACCTTTTAATGAGGGTGAAAGAGGAGAGCACAAAATATGGTCTGAAGCTCAACATTAAAAAAAAGAAGATTATGGCCACTGGTCCCATTACCTCCTGGCAAATAGAAAGGGAAGAAATGGAGGCAGTGAGAGATTTTACTTTCTTGGACTCCATGATCACTGCAGATGGTGACAGCAGCCACAAAATTAAAAGATGCCTGCTCCTTGGGCTGTGGCAAACCTAGACAGTATCTTAAAAAGCAGAGACATCACCTTACCAACAAAGGTCCGTATAGTTAAAGCCATGGTTTTCCCAGTAGTGATGTATGGAAGTGAGAGCTGGACCATAAGGAAGGCTGATCGCCGAAGAATTTATGCTTTTGAATTATGGTGCTGGAGGAGACTCTTGAGAGTCCCATGGACTGCAAGAAGATCAAACGTATCCATTCTGAAGGAAATCAGCCCTGAGTGCTCACTGGAAGGACAGAACCTGAAGCTGAGACTCCAATACTTTGGCCACCTCATGAGAAGAGAAGACTCCCTGGAAAAGACCCTGATGTTGGGAAAGATTGAGGGCACAAGGAGAAGGGGACGACAGAGGGTGAGATGGTTGGACGGTGTTCTCGAAGCTACAAACATGAGTTTTCCCACAGAGTCTGACCAAACTGCGGGAGGCAGTGGAAGACAGGAGTGCCTGCCGTGCTCTGGTCCATGGGGTCACGAAGAGTCGGACACGACTAAACGACTAAACAACAACCCTTTAGCAATCAAAAATAATACATAGGTAAAAGGTTTATTTCAGTTTTCCCCAAACTTTGGCCTCTAGCTGCTTTTGGACTACAATTTCCATCATCCCTGACCACTGGTCCTGCTAGCTAGGGATGATGGGAGTTGTAGACCAGCAGAACATCCAAGTTTGGGAAACACTGATCTATATTATATCTGCACTGTCACACTATAGTTCACGGTGCTACCAACAGATGATGGTAGCTCTGTAAAGCACAGCATGCTTACAGTTGTAAATCTGCTTCAGCCTGAAACTGGGTCTGGAGAATGCTGTCTACTTCTGAATGGGACACAGCTGATGTCAGTCTTGGGAAATTCCATCCAGCTAGCTGCCTGCTCACAAAAACAAGCCTGTAAGAAAGAAGCCCTCCATCCCTGCTTTAATCGAACCTCTTCCTCTTCCATTTTTCTGCTGCCCCATGTGTGAAATATAAAGTTTATTTAACTCCTAGCACCAGGTGTTGACTTCCCCATGAAGTTCCAGATTCAATGTAACAATTTAGAAAGGGTGTTTTAACAAGCAATCATTCATATGTACAGCATCCATCACTTAACCTTCCCTAATTAAATAAGTTAATTAACAAGTGTCTTCTTAAGATGCTATTCATCTTAAAAGATACAGCCACAGAGATCTGCTGAAGTAGGAGGGCTGCAAAATAGGAGAGAGGTTGGAGCATGGAAATGGGGTGGTCTCTCTGCAAAGAATTTAAAAAATGAGAGAGGAGGGAGGAAAAATGGAGTAGTGGTGAATATGTGTGTGTGTGCAAAAGGGGCTACAGAATAGGAGAAAGGGAGGCATGGAAATGGGGGTGGTGCAAGGGGTAGTTGAGGACAGGAGGAAGGAGGAATAAAGTGGGGGTGAAGTGGAGGTATGAAAGGAGCTGCATAATATGCTTGATTTCTCCCTCTGGTTGCCCAGGAATACACTTTTGGGGCCTTATAAGTTGTTCCCTGTGCGAAATCCCTCATCAGGGTATGCTGAGTAAACCATCAATACTCCAAACATTTGACTCCCCAGTCTTCTTCCTATTATATTTTCCTTTGATCTACTTGCCCTGAAGATAATAATCGACACTGCTGTGTTACCCATCTGGATCATTATTAACCTTGAAATGGTTCATTGTGACAAAGTTTGAAAATCTTGCTCATCAGGAAAATGTTGCGAAGGATGCTATTTAATTAGAAATGTTGGCACAAGGATAATTAAGAAAAACCAAGATTTCTGTTTAAATGCATTAGTTATATTAGTACTAATTTAGGTCTGGATGGCTGGTAAACAAATCCATAACATGAATTAAAGTCACAGAACTTAAAAGTGTTCATGATTTAATTAAAAACAGGCTCAAGCTTCATTTAATTCCTGCATGCTAGCAGCCATTTTTGCTACGACATGCAATGATTTAAGGACCCCCCTCTGCCACTATACTATCTTTCTAAGTCAGTCTCACTTAAAAGCAATTGAAATGATGGCTTTAGATATTAATCTGCATCTTACGTGCACTGGTAGATTACTGTAAAGAAACAGGAGGAAGTTAATTGCGCTGAGTATTGACTGAAAACGATGGGAATAGGTGCCACCTAGTGCTTTGTTTGGAGTACTGAAGTGAGCTACTTTATTTTCTCATTTTATTAGAAACTATATTAGAGGAATGAGTGGTTTTTTAAGATTACAAAATCTTCCCTTTTGCATTTATGGAGATGATTGCATTTTGATTATTGCAGCTTAACTACCATTGTGATACCAGCATACTGTAGTTCAGGAATTGAAATGTCACCTGCAAAGACCTTGGTTCCAATGAGCAGCCTTTTTCTTCTTCTTTTAAAGCAAATCTCAAGCCCTCCCAGAAAAAAAAAATGAAGCAAACATAAAGCAAAATGTGCAGGTACCCCTCCAAGTGATTTCTGTGAAATGAGCCAGTTTGCCTACTCCTTCCTGTCTGTCAGTGTTTTGTGCTAATGCACGAAGTCAGAGCTGTGATAGTTAAGTGAATTGTTTGGACACCAGGAAATAGGAATCCCTAGAATCCCAAAGTGCTGATGATTTCCCTTCCCATCTAGTGCCCTTTTCTGCTTCTGTCTTATTTTCTAATCATTGGAATACTTATAGCTTGCCCTTCCTTTTCCCTAGCGACCAGAAAGCACATTTCCTGTGGTGGTTCATCTGAGATCAGGTAGTCCCTAGATGTTATATTCTGCAAATATTACTCCGTAATAAGTGTGAATGGGTGGTAACCCCCACCCCCACCCCAAGAGGCAAATGTAAAAACTCTGCAGAGGTAGAATCTAAAGATCAGACACTTAAAAATTCAATTTTACTGTATATATAACTCCACTATTCCCTCCAGAATGTTGCACTCCATCATTTAATGCTTTATCCACTATACAAAGATTAGGATGAAATATGCAACAGATACTCAGAGGGCCTTCATCGGAACAGTTGCCTGGCAACTGCCAATGACTTGCCTCCATCATGGGATGAGGAAGGTACATCTTAACAACTTCCCTGGCCTCAGATGTCCTCAGAGTTGACTTCCTACCTGATGACAGGGAAGACCAAGAATTGCAAGAATTAACCACATATATAGACCATGCTATTTCTGATCATATTGGAAATCATTTTGAATATGGTTTGCACCATGCAATTTTTTGTGAGCTGCTTTGAGTGGGCTATAGAACAAAGCGTAAGCATTTTAAATGAATAAACTGTAAGAAATACGGTAGTTCATTTCTTTTATTTTGCATAAATATATACAAATAAAATTTTATGCATGTGTGTGTGCATGCACACATGCAGGCTACAATAGTTAAGTGGGGTGACCGTAGAAAGAGTTTCTTTATAAAGAGTGATTGAGAAGTATATGCCCACACCCTACTGCAAATTTTTATTTTTTGCTTCTTGGTCACCTTATAATGTAACTTGGCTAACTTGTATGAGTAATCTCGAACCTTTGCTCTGTGACCAGTGCACATTTTCTCTTTTAGTGACATACTTTTGACTTGATTGTTTGGATTGATCCATAAGAAGCAGGTGCACGCAGCAGTGCTTCCTTCACCCCAAACTTTGCCTCTTACTGTGAGCAATGGAGCAAGTGTGGCAAGTGACGTGAGTCCCATATTTCACCTACACAACCCCCCAGCTTACCAGTCCCTTAACGCACCCTATGGAAAAGGAGCACAAGAGGGGAAAATATAATAAAAAGTGTTCCACCTGCTGAATTTCTGCCTATTGCACATCTACTAAAGACACACAAACCATTATAGAGGAAGAATCAAAGTGCAACCCTAGTTATATAGGGTGCCTGCAGCCTAATGCATGTTCACCTAAAAGTACCTAAAAACTATGGAGGATCTTTATGTATGCAACTACGGCAGCTAGAATTTTAGTAGCAAAAAAGTGGAAATGTGACTCAATTCTTACAAAGCTTGACTGGCAGGTGAAGCAGACAGAATACTTGGAACTTGCGAAAATGACTGGGAGAATAAGAGGAAACTCAAACCAGAAAGTGTGTAGAGAATGGATAATATTTAAAGAATATCTAAAACAATACAGTATTGTGAGAATGCAAATCTCCAGGTCTAGATTGAATCTTGATATTAAGGAAAACTAAAAATGTAGAAACTTTTCTGGATATGTAACAGATATAACAGGAAATGCGTAAAGGTTAAGAATATGTAGAAAGCACCATGAGGTGAATTGGAAGTCAAAAGCATGTGTGATGTTAGACGATGTGTTGTTAGTTAATGTTTAGTTGTCTTTGAGGTCATTGTTTTTGTTTGTCTGTGTTGTTATATGTAAATTGTTTTGCAATAAAGTTACAAAAAAACTATGGAGGATTTGGCTATGAAGCAATCTTAAAATGTAATTATTATGAAGACAAGGAAAATAAAACACAACCGAACCCCCACCCTTTCTTCTGGTTACTTCAAACTCAGGGGTTTGAGGAAAGGCTGGATATAAACGAAAGCTTCTTTTTACAGCCTTAAAATGCGATATTTTCGTTAAAGCAGCCCTTTGTGACGGGAGGGAGTCCGCGAAGACTCTGAAGCGGGCTTTGAAACGGCTGGAGTTGGATGGAAAGGGGCGAGGCCGCCGCCCCGGGCTTTCCTGGCAAGGCAGGCCCGGGCGGAGCGTTAGGCCTGCGGTCGCCATGGCGACGGGAGCGCGTGGTGGAGGCCGCCGAGCAGCATGTACGACCGCGCTCCCCGCGCCTTGACCTTGACCGTCGGCGGCACCGCGTCCCACCTGGGGCCGGGCTGCTACGAGTTGCCTCCGGACACCAAACGGCTCCAAGGTGAGGCGAGCGGGGAGGGGAGAAGCACGGGCGGGCTGGAGGCCAAGGCCCGCTCGGCTCTGGGCTTCCCTCAGGCCAAACTTGGCTTGTTTACCATTGGAGCTGGAGCGCGAAGCCGGTTCATTCATTCATTCATGTTTGTTTCTTGAGATTTATACGCCGTTTGATTGCAACAGCAGCTACCCACGTCAAAGCGGTTTACCAAAAGGATAAACTGGGGTGGAGGGGTGGGTTTATGTGTGGGGATGGGAGTTTGGAAGGGCAGGCTCACTCAGCACGACCCAGAACGTTTCTACTTGGAAATAAATCCTGTTATTGAGTTATTAATTGCTCTGCTCCACTTAATTGAGCAATCGATGCATATTTTTTATTTTTTATCCTAATATTTTTTATTAGGAATTTAAACTGAACATATTATCTTACAACATATCCTTAATTCCCCCCATTTCCGCTCCCCCATAAAACAACCCCCCTCCCCTTCTCCCCTGACTTCCCTCAGTTCCCATCTCTGGTTTCCCTGTAAATGCTATTCTTTGCATGTTACAAAATTGTATAAATCCTTAAGTTATCTAACTGATTATTATCAATAAAAAGTTTGTGAGTGTTTATTCAAAACCTGCCAAGGAGTCCAGTTCACTTTGTTGCTTCTTTAAATACTTTCTAAAAGGTTCCCATTCACAGTTATCCTTGTCTCATAGTTTATGTGTCAAATTTGCCAATTCTGCATAGTCCATCAGTTTCTTTTGCCATAATTCTTTAGTCGGGGTTTCTTCATTCTTCCATCCTTGTGCTATTAAGACTCTCGCCGCCGTTGTTGCATACAAGAAGATGTTTTTCAACTTCCTTGGCAGGTCATTTCCTACAATCCCTAACACAAATGCTTCAGGTTTCTTAACAAATGTTAGCTGAAACATTTTCTTCAATTCATTGTGTATCATTTCCCAAATTTTTAACATTTCATTTCAATCCCACCACATATGATAAAATGTCCCCTCCTTTTCCTTCCACTTCCAACACATGTTTGAGCTAGTTTTGTACATTTTCCCTAACTTCACTGGTGTCGTATACCATCTATACATGATGCACATGATTTTGTTGCGTTTCTAAAGCGAATATCCTGTTTTGCGTTCTGAAAATTTCCCCAAATAAACAGGAGATTTAAATAACAACAACAACAACAACAACAATAATATAGACAGGCATTCCCCATGTTCCGTATCGTCGTTTATTTCCACTTAGGGGATTCCAGAATGTTTTAGACTTTTCAGAAGGGACGTTTATTTAGAAGTAAAACACTTGAGTTAAATCAAAGGTCACATCCACACCATACGTTTAAAGCAGATTTATACTGCTTTAACAGTCATGACTTTTCAAAAGAATCCTGGGAATTGTAGTTTCTTAAGGCTGCTGGGAGTTAGAGCTCTGTTAGGGGTGAATAATGGCAGTTCCCTGATTCTCTGGGGGAAGTCATGACAGCTAAGGTGGTAAAAATGAGCTTTAAATGTATAGCAGTGTGCATGGGACCAAAATTATTCCCAGGTTTTTACAATGTAGCATTTGGCATTCTTTCTTAGTTTGAAAGGTATGACACTTGTACAGAAATTATTCTTGGCACACTGCTCTGGTGAACAAATGTTCTAAAATGGGAAGTGGGGGATAAATGTCCACAATAGGGATCACTCAAGCTTTTAAGAGGAACTTAAAAGGCAGAAATGATGTCCGGGGGGGGGGGGGATTTCAGAAATGTAATGTTTGTCCTGCATCTTAGGCAAGTCAATTGAAAAATTGCACTTGTTTTAAAAACGCTCAACAATTTTGGGGTCTTCCTAAAAAAATATGGCAACCCTATTATGTGCCTCAGGTTCAAAAGAGGGTTTGAGGAACAATTGCAAGACAAAACAATATATACAATAACAGGGACAAATACAGCAAAGCCTTAAATATCATTTGAGCCGCAGCTGCTCAGGTTGTCCTAATGCAATTTACTCAGTCTAGCAGCATGAGGATATTCTATTCAAACCGCTCAGATGCCGATGGTGTTTAAATAAGGTATATCCAGTTTCTCTGCTGTTATTATTGGAATGTAAAACTCTGCACTTGTACAACTCCCAACTCTATAGAGGAGAGCAATGATGTAGTCCATACAAAGAAAAGAAAAGAAAAGAAAAGAAAAGAAAAGAAAAGAAAAGAAAAGAAAACTCAACAGCTGCAGTTTATTACAGTACTGTTGGTTTGGTACATTATAAATAAAAGTGCTTCAGGCATATTGTGCATGGTTACATGAGCAGAAAAGAAACTCTCATTTGAAAGACAACTTGTGTGCTTGGCAGGCAACTGGGCATTGGATCTCAGCAGTCCAATTTAAAAGCAGTGTCTTCTTAGCACTTATTTTTCCAACCCAGGTTTTCTGGCTTCATTATTTAGGATGAGAAAGATTTCTGTATTTGATGCATTCTCAGTGTGAGATAATGGTTAAGGGCTTGATTCCTCAATGCTTGCCACAGTTATCATTTACCCATTTGTGGCATTTGTATTTTCTTTGAACCAGAGCACAACGGCAGGCTTTTAAACACACTTTATCCCAGTGGCACATAAATGGAAGTATATCCAACTCCTCATATATTTTATCATATTTTATTTATTTATTTGTTTGTTTATTTAATTCTAACATGTTTACATGAATTGGATACCAACCATGGCATTAATCAGAATAATACTGTTCCAACTCTTACCCACTCTTTTTGGCTATTAATTCAGAAAATGTGTGAGGGAAAGTCATCAATAGTTTTTCGTAATGAAAGTGCAGGATAAAGGTCCTGTCATGCAAAGGACCACACTAACTCTCATGTAAACTGATTTTCTTCTTCATTGGTGTTGTCATATGCAGCAGAACATGCTAACTTTTCACCTTAGTTTAGAAGGCCCCAACAAATCTAATTCTAGATTTGGCAAATAATGCTGATGTTTATCAATTGTTTATATTGCAAGTATACAGTTTAGAGAGCCTAATGGAAATGAAAGATTTTATTTCTGGTCAGCCCTGTTGAAAGTCTAGGCAGATGCGGTACAGTATTTACTTGTGTTATTTTAAAACTCGTTTGAACATACTTATTTAACCAAAGTTTCCTTTGCTACATTAACTGCTGCTATTAAAAATGTCTCTCAGTTAAAATGTGGCATGCTGGGGAGGGAGGAGGGCTGCTGTTTAAGAACAAAGTCAAAACCTGATTGGTTGAGCAGGAGTTGTACACATGTATGTACAGTGGCGTAGCGTGGGTTGTCAGCACCCGGGGCAAGGCAAGTAATTTGCGCCCCCTAACCCATGGATTTGCGCCCCCTAACCCTAACCCCCAGATGTTGTGCCCGGTGCGGCCGGCCCCCCCTGCACCCCCCACGCTACGCCACTGTATATGTACACAGGCACACACAGTAAATAAAGGGAGTTGCATTGTCATATCCGTTGACATATTTTGAAAAACAAGATCTAACAACTTTTCACCGCTGAATGATGACCTGAAGCAAATTCTAACAAATTCAAATTTCCTCCCCACCCCCCCAGTTGGCTATGCTCCATTTCTTTCTTTCGCAAGTCGTGGCCATGGAAGTATTTATCAGAATGCTGAGAGCGATGTTCCAGGACCGGGATCCTATGAGATTGAGAAAACACAGGTAAAATTATACTGGTTGAATAAATTTGTTATGAAAGGTGGAGTTTGCAGTTATAGAAGCAGTAAGTCAGTCAACAATTTAGTTGGACATGGAACACAATCCATACCCACTTGTTGTTGCTGGTTGAGGGAGACTTAAGATGGTATGTAGGTGCCCACTGGTGAGGCTGTGTTCCAGTGGGTGGAAAGCTACTACTATTGGTAGCAAGCAGAAAGCCCTGAATTGTAGCATTTCAGAGGCAGGATGCTGGCAGCTTTGACTGATCTGGACCCTAAGCCCCATGGATCTACCAAGGGGCTCAGTCCTCAGGCCCCTCGGCTGTACCAGCATAGCAAAATGGTAGGGAGAGCCACCTGCACCCTCCACCCTGTCTGGAGCGAGCCAGCAGGGCTTGGGATGTAGCGGTGGACCTGCCACTCCATACCTCCATGGTGTCAAGTGAGAATTGTATTCAGCCTATTTCTCTTCCAAATTAAAAATGTGTACAAAGAATTATTGTATCCCAGAATGTACTACTGCTGGGTGGTTAGTAGAGATTTAAAAATTCATTTATGAAATGCCTGTCAAATTATTCTACTTTCCCCCCCTCTAGTGGCTCACTGCATGTGGTTCTTGCAGGTGTGGGAGCTAGGTTGAGATTCTTGATATGCTCTGCTAGTACAGAGTGCAGCTTTAAAAGCAGAGTGAATGCACATTTGAACAAGTGATGGAATGCAGATTTTGGAATATGGTATATATTTTAGCAAAGATGGACAACTAAATGAAACTTTTTCAATTCGATGTCTTTATCTGCAAATATCAAAAGAGGATAAAAGAAGCTGATGTGCAGCTGAATGCAATAGAAATAGGTAATTTGGTTCTTCAAAATACATTTTTACTAGATATTTTTGTTGATTGAATTTAAAATGTTCTGAGATGATTGGGGGATTGATAATGCTCAACTCAACAGATAGCTGAATGTTGGGCACTCCTGAACCTTCTCCAGATCAGATTGAAATCCAGGCTAGAGAAGATTTCTAGGCTTTGAGCCATTTTGTTTCTTGGTTGGTTTGGTAGAGGGCTGCTTTGAAGATCTGCCCTCCTCAGCTAAACTTCACGTGGGGTGTAAAAGCATCAGAAGGTACCTTTGGTGTAAGGCAGTCCCCTGTGGAGGTGGTCCTTTGGCTCTCAACCCTCAGTTTCCTTGGGCAGCAGATATTTTAAAGAGCCCGGTAGCAAAGAAATGGATAAACACCTGGGTGTGTGCATGTGTGTGCTTTGCAGGACTGCTTTTGAGAAAACAGGTGTGGGTGGGCATAAAACCCACCATTACAGGAAGCATATATTGTAAGAGTGGGTGGCCTTTTCCATCTCCTATTTTCTTGCGCACAGATCTAAAGAGTAGCCCATTGGCAGACAAATGGGTTTCTTTTTAGAGCCTCAGATTGGGTGACAAAATGAACTGAGTTATTTCCAATTACTTTGGAAAAAATGTGTTCATTTCCAAGTCTATACAAGGGGAGCAGCGGTCAGTTCTCTCATCTAGGCATTATACAAACTGCAGTGCAAAAAGGTAAGGGATAGACATACATTTCTTGCTAATATTCCACAGTCCCTTCCTGTCATCTTTTAGAATTGATACATATTATTTTTATAGGCAATAACCTATATATTACACTTAGGGCAGCAGAATTTGCTTTGGAAGCAAAGAAAATATGAGCTCAGTATATTAGAGATCACAGTGTGATTTGTGCTTTTGTTAATCTTACTTGATATCCAGTATTTTTAATATAAGGAACATTTTGAGGTTTAATATAAAGAATGAGTGGTTTTATTTGTTTTTATTCTGTTTAGGAGTATTGGAGTTATTGTTGTAATATTTGCTTTGTATATCCTGGATGTTTTACTGCCTATATATTTTTTTCCCCAGATTGCCGTGGCTATAAGCAACAAAGCTTGTATTTATCAAATATAACAATATTTTCTAAGATGAAAGTCTTAAATATCCCAGTTAAATCACCTCTGTGAGGTGGCTGTTCAAGTGACAAAACTAGAATGTCTATAAATCACAGTAGTTGTGTCAAATGTCTCAGGATTAGCAATCCTTTTAATTCAGCCAACATGTTCCAATATTGTAGTCAAACTTTCAAGCTACCAAGCCTTGCAGCATATGATTATTTTAATAAACAAGATAAAAAAGGGAAGCAGGAAGGTGTTTTGTCTCCCAAAACAGATGGATGCCAAACAGGAAGGTGTTTGGTTTATTGTGTGCATTTTATTTAAAGTTTGAATGCCAAATGTTGGTTCAACATCTGTGAAATATGTGTGAGCAAAGCTGCTAGAGTAACCTGTAAAAAAGGTTAAAGTAAGTTATCATACACAAGATTGGTTTTTATATGCTATAGGTATTTGTTGGTTCATTAGTTATATGCTAAGCTTGTTCTCTCTGGTGGAAAAAAGAAAGTAACATGGTTACTATCAGTGTTATGCTTAGGTTTTGATTATTATTTTTTAAACAGTAAGGTTGAAACAATTAGTTTTGGGGTTTCTTTTTATTCTAAATGGTTTTTGAATCTTGTTACCTTTTCAAAGCAAACATGTTCACTGCAGCAGTTTTTATTCACTAGCTTTAACTTATATTTGCAAGCAAATGACTTTTAGCATTCTATAGTGTGCCCACAAAGCAGATTTGAATTTGACTGCCCTTTCCACTTTAAAAGGATGAGATGTCTGCATATTTATTTTTTGGCAGGCTGGGAGAGGCAATCTAAAGGAAGTATAGAAAAGTGAGATGGAAATCCTGGTGCAAATATTAGTTTTTACTGGGCTGCTCAAAATCACTAGTAGGTTGCAAACTAGGATGGCATTTACCCTGGGCTCTGAGTTACCTGAAAAGCAGAACACTTTTTAATTTTTAAAAATATTTCTATCCTCTTTAATTTCTTTAGAAAGAAAAGTCTCTAAGTAGCTGAGAAACACACAGTTGAAACCAGTATCAATTCAAAGCAATATCAAAACATAGACAGTCGCAACAATAACCAGCAGCATTAGTAAAACTCCCTACCCTGAGCACAGAATAATAAACCAAAATTGGTCAGCAAATCACTTAACAATACAATATTCTGGCGGTTGGAGGATGGATGGTGGCTAATGGATTGAGGTTGAATCCTGACAAGACAGAAGTACTGTTTTGGGGGGACTGGGAGCGGGCTGGTGTGGAGGACTCCCTGGTCCTGAACTGTGCCCTTGAAGGACCAGGTGTGCAGCCTGGGAGTCATTCTGGACTCACAGCTGTCCATGGAGGCACAGGTCAATTCTGTATCCAGGGCAGCTGTCTACCAGCTCCACCTGGTACGCAGGCTGAGACCCTATCTGCCCGCAGACTGTCTCGCCAGAGTGGTGCATGCTCTAGTTATCTCCCCCTTGGACTACTGCAATGTGCTCTACGTGGCGCTACCTTTGAAGGTGACTCTGAAACTACAACTAATCCAGAATGTGGCAGCTAGACTGGTGACTGGGGGCAGCTGCCGAGACCACATAACACCGGTCTTGAAAGACCTACATTGGCTCCCAGTACGTTTCCGAGCACAATTCAAAGTGTTGGTTTTGACCTTTAAAGCCCTAAACAGCCTCGGCCCAGTATACCTGAAGGAGCGTTTCCACCCCCACCATTCTGCCCGGACACTGAGGTCCAGCGCCGAGGGCCTTCTGGCGGTTCCCTCATTGCGAGAAGCAAAGCCACAGGGAACCAGAAAGAGGGCCTTCTCGGTAGTGGTGCCCGCCCTGTGGAACGCCCTCCCATCAGATGTCAAAGAGATAAACAACTACCTGACATTCAGAAGACATCTTAAGGCAGCCCTGTTCAGGGAAGTTTTTAATGTGTGACATCTTAGTGTATTTTTTGTCTTTGTGGAAGCCACCCAGAGTGGCTGGGGAAACCCAGCCAGATGGGTGGGGTACAAATAATAAATTATTATTATTATTATTATTATTATTATTATTATTATTATTCTGACACAAGTGAGGTATAAAACATCAGCCACCTACCTCCGAAAGCCTCTCAGAATCACAAGTGGAATTCACCCAGTGGAAACAGCCACTCAGGGCTGGCTCTCAGATGCTGAACAGAGTATGTGGGAGGCCACATTTGCACGAAGATGGTCCTTAAGGTACCTAGGTCCCAGGCTGTAGGGCTTTGAAAGGTAAGAGCTAGCAATTTACATTGGGCCTGAAGATGAACATAGTCAATATTCTATCGTAGTCATTGCTAACCTGTTTGTCTGCAAGTGTTCTAGTCCACCAGCTATGGCAGTGACACTTTGGACAAGTGAATGTTTGGACTTTTTTTGGTTTTTGGCAAGGTGGCAGCATTGGGGCCCTTCTGGCTGTGGGCCTGGTACATCTGTAGCTTCTGTACCTGCCTTTTGGCAGCCCCAATGTCATTTACAGTATATGGTGCTGTATAGATAGTGGTGATTGTCGCATTCATGGGCTATTTTGCTTAACCTCTAGAAAACTGTTAAAGGGGGCAAGAGTCCTCAGAACAAAGAGAAGCGTTTCCGAGAGATCCGTGCCGATACTCCTGGTCCTGGAACATATTGCCAGCCTCCTTCAATGGGTCTAGACACCAACAGGATAAAGAAACCATCAAAAATCTCTGCAGCACAGGTACATCAGCATAAAAAGGGATATATTGTAATTTTGTTGTTTATATGAACTGCCAGGACTGATTACTTTTTTCCTATGTGAAGAAGAAGAAATCCCCATGTACACTGAGAAATTTACAGTGATGTCTCTTCTGCTGTAGTTGAAAGCCCTTATATCTAGCTCTGCTACTTGCAGAGGGCTTCAGTGCCAGGCATCAAATATCCACATGATGCTACTTTATTGATTAGGTAGAACAGCAGGATTCTTTCCTAGTGAGGCAGAGCAGAGCAGAAAGATTTTATTCTTTCTTGCCAAAACTCCTGAGAATATTATGGAACTTGGAATGATTTCCACCAGTTTCTTCTGATCCAGCAAGCGGAAGGTCTTTGGGTGTGGGTGTGCACCCAAAGGTTTCTGATTCAGTGTGTGCATTTATTACACTCCCCTTCTTTAGAGGGCTCCCTTCATTTGTCAGAAAGAAGTTGGTCTTGGGTCTGCTTTTGAAATATTTCTATTTTTGGTGGAAGCTGCGATTTTTGAGTAGATTTCAGGGTGTTGGTGAATTTGGAACTCTGCTCCATTTCTGCTGAGTAACCTTCTGTGCCGCAACCTTGCCATAACAGCTGTACTGTATATGTCAAGGATTGTATAGGAGGCTTTTTCAGAATATACGTACAGTGTTGCTTCACACAATGCAGCCAAACATAATTCAGCTAGGCAGAAAATTTGCCATTCGTGTTGTATATGTTTTCTTTTCTTGGGCTCAAGTGTCTTTATTCTTTACACAGCTGATGTCAAGATACAGGAGATGTCAGGCTGGATGACATCTCATTTAAATTAAAAGCATGTAAATCTTATACTGCACACAAGAAACATGTCATTTTGTAAAGAATTCCCTTTAGATTCATGTTCTGTGCCAAATCTGTTAACTATGTATTTGGGTTTGGTGTCTGTATCATCAGTGTGTTTAACTTCAGGACTCTCTCTGGTTTTCTCTTGGAAGTCAGCCCATGTAATCAAAAATATAACATTGCTCCCACTAGAAGTAAGTACAGGTAACTTGCATCTTATGCATATTATACTTGTGCAATTGCAGGTTTTCATGGGTGGGAAATAAATAATTGGAGAGTGGGGGGAAAAATCACTGTTCCTTCTCTCTATTTGTTTATTCTCCCCCGCCTACCTGCTCACACCTGCAGTCACAGGCTTACTAGGCTTTGGGAAGGCAGTGCGAAGGTTCTGGCAGGGTACAAAAATAGTTAAGAAAGAAACCATGGGGCACCCTGCCCTCCACCCCCCAAAAAGGCCAAGTCTGGTGAAGATTGAGTAGCTTAATGGGTATTGAGTTCTGACTGCCTGGAGAAAAATGGAACACTGGAAGCAGTTTGTCTGGTATCCTGAACATAAGCCCTCCCCATTGCAACTTTTTGTTGCAGGCCCCACTTCTTTTTTGTTTGTTTGTTTGCTTACTTGTTGTTGTTGTTTAGTCGTGTCCGACTCTTTGTGACCCCATGGACCAGAGCACTCCAGGCACTCCTGTCTTCCACTGCCTCCCGCAGTTTGGTCAAACTCATGCTGGTAGCTTCAAAAACACTGTCCAACCATCTCATCCTCTGTCGTCCCCTTCTCCTTGTGCCCTCAATCTTTCCCAACATCAGGGTCTTTTCCAGGGAGTCTTCTCTTCTCATGAGATGGTCAAAATATTGGAGTCTTAGCTTCAGGATCTGTCCTATCAGTGAGCACTCAGGGCTGATTTCCTTACTTGCAGATCCTTAAATACGCTAAGCCGCACCCCCCCGCCAGCTGGATTGGCTGGATTGTCTGCCCGGGGGCGTGATGCGGCTGGGACTCCCTGATGATGCAGGGGCTTAGCTACGCCCCCAGCATGCACGGGGAGGCCACGTGGCCAGCCTGCAACACTGCCCCATGAGAAAGTGGAGCAGCCTTACTTTAGTCAAGTGTGCAGAGTCAACAGCTCATAGATTTTCTTAAGCATGTCTGTTGAGAAGTGGAAAGGATACTCCTTTTTAAGGTAAATTCCACTGGACATGAATTGGACAACTGTAATTGTGTTAAGCTGTTAGAAGGATGTACTATATCTGTGACAAGGTATATTGCATTTGTTTCTACAGAAACTTGCAGAATGCATCAAAGTCTTCCGGAAATCAGAGGCTCCCTCTATCCCTTCCCAAGGACAATCATTTGGTTATGAAGAGGCTGCTGATGGCACTCTTTTAAAGCATAATCCTCCTTCAAGAGACACTACTTTAGGTCCAGCATACTATCAGACAAAAGGTGTAAGTAATTATAAAATTTTGCATTATGGGTGTCATGACTTGGACCTCAAGTAGCACCTCGGACACAGAAAGGAACCAGCCAGGTGCTGTGAGTCAACATCAGTGTTAGAGGCAGTGAACTCAAGTGAACCTGAGCTTGACAGCTGGGATCACCTGGAAATCAAGGCTCATTAAGTGTGCTTTGTATCTCCATAATTTCAGGGTCATTGACATCACGTAAAGTTGAACTACGGGTTTTCTAGGTTTGGGATGAAACTGGCTCTGGAGCCTGCTGTGTCTCTGCATCAGTGTGACTGGTTTTTAGATTTAGAGGGTGTGTCCCTGTATAAATTAACATTTTTATCGCCTCTCATAGGCAGGTCGTAAAATTCATTTTTTTGTTCTGCCGCTACCTATTTTTGTTTCATTTCTTGACTCTCCCTGCTTTATCTGATTCTTTGGCATTCTTAGCCCTGCTTACTATTTCTGTCTTTGTGGCTGTGGCACAGCAGTAAAACACATGCTTTGCTTGCAGAATTTTTGTACTTTGGTTCTTGCTATCTCCAGCTGAAGAAGAATCAGGTAGCAGGATACCCAAAATGCTTGAGATCCTGGAGACAAGGGTGCCGGCCCAGGGGAGCGTAAAAATCATGCCTCTCCACTCAGGTTGATAATAATAATAATAATAATAATAATAATAATAAATTTTATTTATATCCCGCCCTCCCCAGCCGAAGCCGGGCTCAGGGCGGCTAACAACATTAAAACAGTGTGACATTATAAAACATTATAAAAATGAATTAAAATCAAAATTGATGGCAACCATAAACTAAAGCTTTGTAAAGATTGCCAGAGGAGGGGGTCAGGCTGCGCCCTGACCAAATGCCAGGTGGAACAGCTCTGTCTTGCAGGCCCTGCGGAAAGATGTCAAGTCCTGCAGGGCCCTTGTCTCTTGTGACAGAGCGTTCCACCAGGTTGGAGCCGCAGCCGAAAAAGCCCTGGCTCTAGTTGAGGCCAGCCTAACCTCTCTGAGGCCTGGGACCCTCAAGGTGTTTTTATTTGAAGATCGTAAGTTCCTCTGTGGGGCATACCAGGAGAGGCGGTCCCGTAGGTACGAGGGCCCTAGGCCGTAGAGGGCTTTGAAGGTTAAAACCAGCACCTTAAACCTGATCCTGTACTCCACCGGGAGCCAGTGCAGCTGGTATAGCACCGGATGAATGTGATCTCTAAGCGAAGACCCCGTAAGGAGTCTCGCTGCGGCATTCTGCACCCGCTGGAGTTTCTGGGTCAGTCTCAAGGGCAGCCCCACGTAGAGCGAGTTACAATAATCCAGTCTGGAGGTGACTGTCGCGTGGATCACAGTGGCTAGGTCAGGGCGAGAGAGGTAAGGAGCCAACTGCTTAGCTTGGCGGAGATGAAAAAATGCCGCCTTTGTTGTAGCTGCAATCTGCGCCTCCATGGAGAGGGAGGTATCGAAGATTACACCCAAACTCTTAACGGACGGTGCTGGCACTAATTGCACCCCCGCAAGAGATGGGAGTTGCCCCCTCAGTCCCATGTCGTCCCGTCCCAGCCAGAGGACCTCTGTCTTCGAAGGATTTAACTTCAGCCGGCTCCCACGTAACCATCCAGCCACAGCCTCCAAGCATCTGATCAGTGTGTCTGGGGCCGAGTCCGGGTGGCCGTCCATCAACAAATAGAGTTGGGTGTCATCAGCATACTGATGGCAGCCCAGCCCAAAACTCCGGACAAGCTGGGCGAGGGGGCGCATAAAGATGTTAAAAAGCATCGGGGAGAGTATTGCACCCTGAGGCACACCACACACCAAGGAGTGGCAGGATGACAATTCCCCCCCAAGCGCCACCCTCTGTCCCCGACCAGAGAGAAACGAGCGCAGCCATTGAAGGACTGTGCCCTGGATCCCCACGTCGGCAAGGCGGTGGTCCAGGAGTTCGTGATCGACCATGTCGAAGGCTGCTGACAGGTCTAGAAGAATCAGCAGCCCCGACCCGCCTCGATCCAGCTGCCTGCGGAGATCATCTGTTAGGGCGACCAGAGCCGTCTCGGTCCCATGACCAGCGCGGAAGCCGGACTGGAATGGATCCAGAGCTGATGTTTCATCCAGAAACCTACCAAGCTGTTCAGCAACCGCTCTCTCAATCACCTTACCCAGGAATGGAAGATTCGAGACCGGGCGGTAATTGGATAGATCTAAGGGATCTAATGATGTTTTCTTTAAGAGCGGGCGCACCACTGCCTCCTTCAGTTCCCCTGGGAATGTCCCGGTGCCAAGGGACAGATTGATGATATCCCCCAGGGGGGCCCGCACCTCTTCTGGACACGCTCTAATCAGCCAGGACGGGCACGGGTCGAGAGGACAGGTGGTGGGCTTTCCAGCTCGGAGGAATCTGTCTACATCAGCTGGGGATATCCAGTCAAAGTGGTCCAATACTGAACCCGAGGACAGTCGAGGGGCCTCCAGTTCCTTTATTGTATCCAAATTGGCAGGGAGGTCATGGCGGAGCAACAAGACCTTCTCCGCAAAAAAGCTCGCAAATGCCTCACAGCTGTGTGTCAAATTGTTATTTAAATTTGGCTGTCCTTCGAGGGACGTTAAAGACCGAATTATACTAAATAATTGTGCCGGGCGAGAGCTAGCGGATGCAATGGAGGCCGAGAAGTAGGACTTTTTAGCGGCCTTCACTGCCATCTCATAGGTTTTCATAAAAACCCTATAAAATGTTCTTGAGGCTCCGTCACGGGCACCCCGCCATACTCGCTCTAGCCGTCTGAGGTCCCGCTTCATTTTCCGGAGCTCCTCGGTAAACCAGGGAGCCCGGTTTCTGCGGGGTCGCAGAGGGCGCTTAAGTGCGATCTCATTGATGGCTGCCAGGAGCTGGGTATTCCAGGCCTCAACAAGCTCAGTCAATGAGTCGCCAGGGGGAGAAAGGTCCCGCAAGGCTTGACGGAATCTATCAGGGTCCATCAGCCTCTGCGGGCGAGCCCAAATTGGCTCGCCACCCAAGCAGGGTGGGGGTGGAACGTCAATCCTGGCTTTCAGAGCATAGTGATCAGACCATGGCACCTTCATCGAAGGAAACATGATCACATCTATACCGACGCCAAAGATCAAATCCAGCGTGTGGCCTGCTTGATGTGTGGGGCCCGAAACAAACTGGGAGAGCCCTAGTGTCGCCATGGAAGACACCAGGTCCAGAGCCTGTGAGGAGGGAGTGGCATCAGCATGGATGTTGAAGTCCCCCAATACCAATAGGTTAGGGAACTCCAAGGCCCAGCCGGCCACCGCCTCCAGCAGGCCTGACAGGGTGGCTGCTGGTGCGCTAGGTGGCCGGTACACCAGCCAGACAGCCAAGCTCACCTCGGAGCCCCACACTAGGCCAACACATTCAATGCCGGGGATCAATGGCGATGGTAGAGCCCTGAAAGAACAATCTTCCCGGATTAATAACACCACCCCTCCCCCCCGGCCCACAGTCCGCGACTGGTGAAGGACGGAGAAACCCGGGGGCGCCATCTCTCGTAAGGTAACAGTATCCCCTTCACGCACCCAGGTCTCAGTCACACATGCCAGGTCAACCCCCTGCGAGGTGAAGAAATCTCACAGGGTGGCGGTTTTGTTGCCTATAGACCTGGCATTGCACAACACCAGTGACGGAGGTGAGTAATCCTTGCTCACCCTACCCTCGTCTCTCGGGATGGGGCGCAGATTGGAAGGGGTACGAGCATATCCGTATCTCGATCCCCTTCGCCTATGACATCTGCCCCCACCGCCATACCTCCCTCGCCCCTCCACAGTAGGAATCCCAAGCCTCATACTTGCCTCCATTTACAGAATATAAAAGCAAACAAACAAAACAATTACATGAAAACAAAACCAATCCCCACCCCACTCCCCAACCACCCCACCCCAACCCAAAATAAATCAAAACAAAATAAAAGTACATGGATAAAAACCACCGCTTATGGTGGTACAACAAAGCAAAAAAATAGAAACAGTTTAAAACATATAAACTGGTTACGAGCCTGTCTGCCTGTCCACATGCTCCCCTGTCCACTCCTCTGGTGGTCAGGTGAGGAATGCAAGCTGCTCTGGGTGCCTTGGCAGAGGAATCCGGTTGCTGGTGTGGGCTGTCATAGCAGGGCACCCCTCCCCAGTTGTCATCGTTGGCAAAGGATAGAGCGGGGCAAGAGCTGAAGGAGGGAAAAGGAAGGAAGGAGGCAAATGGCAAAAGGAGTGAGGGAGGAGGAAGGCAGATAGGACTGATGGAGAGAAGGAACAGCAGACTTGACCCTGATGGCCATGGAGGAAATCATTGGCATAGCATTAAAGGCGATAAAAAGCAATTTTTTCCACATGGTCTCTCCTGGTTTCAGAGGAGACTGATACATCTCATTGCCAAGAGTGCAAGGGACCGGAGGGTAGGTACCAATACATCTCCTTACCTAGGGTGCAAGGGAGCATAGGTACACATCTGCCCAGAGAATCTCTTCCACTCAAAATATATTGGGCTGGATAGATACAATACAGCCCCCTCTTCTTCTTCTTCTTCTTCTTCTTCTTCTTCTTCTTCTTCGCTTTTCATGGCATTCATGCTTGGATTTAACCAAAATTTCTAAAACCATAATAAGCAACCATTGTCTTCTTAAAGTTTAGTTGTAAATTACTTATTTTCAGCTATAAAAGCAACATGCTATGTGGAAAACCATAGTTGCAGTTGCTAATTATAGCTATTTTACAAAATGCTTGCAGATACTTCACTGTATTATAAAGCAGCAATTTCTTCTTTCAATAAGATTGAATAGAATAACATTTCTAGAATAGTGTTTTGTTCAGATATGTTCCCAGGGTGTATTTTCTAAACCTACAATTGATGTTCGTTGAAAGCACACATGTTGCTTGTTAGAAGCTGTATGGAAGTTCTGAGGTATGCAAGCAATCCTTGTAATTTTAAGCACACCTCATCTTTAGTGACAGAACAATGATTTAGAGTTTGCAATTGACTAAAATATGGAATCACTACAAGAATACTTGGAATTCTCCATTTGTTCCTTATAATATGCTTTTTCAGTCAGTGCATTAGGTGGCAGCAGAGTCACTAAAATGAACTACTCGTCTTTGGCATCATAAAACATGGAGTGCATTTTACTTTACTCAAGTTGAGTTACTATGTTAGATGAAGAGAATGAAAAATCAAATCTTTAACCTTTTTAAAAGATTAATAATTCTGTATTGGAAAAGTCATACATGATTCAGTAGATGCATCCATGATTTCTTTGTGTTTATGAATTATGTACAATATTATTTGGCTCCAAATATTATATTTATTTAGCTAAATAGTTGAAATCTTGATATCCAGTAAAAAATGATCTACCAGTTGGTTAACAATGATCTATTTCCATACTTAAACAACAAAACACAATATACAAAACAATAGGCCAGTTATTTAACTACTTAAACAGCATGACCCAAAACAAAATCAGAAACTCAAAAGACTAGCCATAAAGGAGAATCTCTCGAAATCATAGAACATTGAAACTTTTATTTTTTCAAGGAGGGGAGGATGAGCAATCTTTGTTATCTTGCGCTAACAAAGTAACACTGTGACTGAAGTACACTGTAACAATAAAACAATGCTGAAAATAATATTCTAATGGTACTCCTGTACTCAGATGTAAGTGCCATTGCTTTGATTGATTCTTACTTCCAGATAAGTGTGTGATTACAGACTAAGTTGTGTGTCACAGAGAACAGGGGTAGGCAATTTACACAATTTATTGGAGTTAGTGGTATCAGTTACAAAGACATGGACAATTGTAACATTGGTAATCATGAGTAAGAGATTGGGAGCCAGTGTGGATTTCATAGAATCATAGAATCATAGAATCATAGAGTTGGAAGAGACCACAAGGGCCATCGAGTCCAACTCCCTGCCAAGCAGGAAACACCATCAGAGCACTCCTGACATATGGTTGTCAAGCCTGTGCTTAAAGACCTCCAAAGAAGGAGACTCCACCACACTCCTTGGCAGCAAATTCCACTGTCAAACAGCTCTTACTGTCAGGAAGTTCTTCCTAATGTTTAGGTGGAATCTTCTTTCTTGTAGTTTGGAGCCATTGCTCCGTGTCCGCTTCTCTTATATATTTCTTTTCCCCAGCTCTTCAGTACTCCAGGACAAACTTTATCCAGCTTTGACGATGGTTAATCATTGCATCATCACTGATATTAAATAGGTTCTTAACCTGATTTCAAATCCTAGTTAATTAGGGAGCCTGGATAGAAAACATACATGGGGCTAACTTTGAAGGTGACCCGGAAACTACAACTAATCCAGAACGCGGCAGCTAAACTGGTGACTGGGAGTGGCCGCTGAGACCATATAACACCGGTCTTGAAAGACCTACATTGGCTCCCAGTACGTTTCCGAGCACAATTCAAAGTGTTGGTGCTGATCATTTGGTTGCTTGATCATTTTGGTTGCCCTTTTCTGAAGAATTGGTTGCTGTGGGTCTTCGTGTTTTTAGCAACGTTCTCCTTAAATTCTTCACTCAAGTTCTTCAGGGCTTTATATGCTAATAGCAAGGACCGGAAGACCGTTTAAGAAGCCCTCTGGCAAGAGCAAAAGTTAACTTTTTCTTTCCTGGCAGCTCTCTGGATGGGAAAGATGGGGATGGCAAGCAACAAGGGAGAAAAAAGTTGGCAGAGAAAAGGTCTGCACTACCAACTTTTGGCTCCAACCCCACCCACTGCCAGCTTTCGGCCCCTGACAATTACTTCTGAGGGGAATGTAGCCCTCAACAGAAAGTCTAGAACCCGTAAGTGTAATCTCATCTGGAGCACAGAATTGACTTCAGAGTGTGGACAATTATTTCAAGAGGGAATAAAAGAGGAGGATAAACAAGACACCAAAATAGTGAGGTTTACATTAAAGCTACCAGTGTATACTTATAGAAAGATCATTGGAAACCTCCAGCTGTTATAAATAGTGGTGAATGTTGATTAAAATAGAAATGTGCAATGTCTGTTTTGGGAAAGCATATTTCTTTCAGGCACAATGTCTGTGTGCGGAGATTTGATGATGATTACACAAAGTGTCTAGCGGCTGTTTTGCAAAATGCAAAACATTTAATAACTAAGCAAGGTTCCTACCCAAGCATTCTGAGATGTGACAAATAGTTGTTTCCACTTGAGGCAGCGTGGGATGTAATCCCAAATCTGTGTTTTCCACGTTACTCTTTCTGGCTAAGAGCGCTGACACTGATGGATTAGGTAGTGGCGAGAACATGCTGGGAACTACCTGTGCGCTGCAGCACTGAAAGACAGTCCATTAGTGCCAGAATTAATGCACTCTGGGACTTTTAATTCTTCATGATATCTATTTCCATATTTAATTACGGGAAAGTCATAGAAAAAAAGTTTCAAAGCACCTCCATCCATTTTTATTGTCAACAGGAGTGGCGATTAGTAATTCTTCAAGTTATATTGCAATGTTCACTTAAAATAATGCACCTCCTTGCTGAGTTTGCTTCAATTAAACCATATTTTATTTGCTAATGACATAGCAAGTTGACAGCGACCTTGAAGTTGGTATTGTCAACACTTCTTGGCAAAAAGAGCGTGGTGATTTAGAGTTAAGAGTGCATCAATTTATTCTTCAGTCTGCCTGTGTTCTTAAAAGGTTTTTTTAATTCCATTATGCATGGGGTATTTTACCTGAGTAATGTACAGGTTAGTGTGTTAAGTAGCAGTCAATTTATATTATTTTTAATGCAGAGCTTAAGCTGTATATGGAGAAGGAAATAATGTTATTCATGCTTATTGAGTTTGAAAAAGAATAGGCTGTAGTTGTTAAAATTGCCTTTGGATCTGACTCACTAAAGTGTTCTTTGTAAATGTCAAATATATATTGACCTTAAAGTTTCTTCATGGACACTTACAAACATTTAGCTATTGAATTAGAGTTCTGTATTGAAACAATTATTCTCCTGCTATTATGTGAAACTCTAACAAGTAAAGCAAAATATTTTTAAAAGCTATCCTTAGTTTGCAGATATCCAGCTGTTGTGGTTAATTATTAGTTTTTGTAAAGCTAGGAAATTATTATTCACCACCAACAACAAAAAATCAAATTATAAATATTTATGGACTTTTAAATCCTTGATACTATGTGGTTTAATGTACACTCATGGAACAGGGCATGTGTTAAGAAGTTTAATATTTCCAATAAAACTAGTGCATAATAAAACACACTTCCCATAATTAGGGCTTCAGAGGATCTTAGGAGAAAAGATGGCAGAAGTATGCATATGGGAATGAAAATGGCAGGAGCTAAATAGAACTAATGTCTGCATTTCAGTCTGCATTTCAATGTGTCAGTTTGTGGGCTTATCAGAGAAGTCATTTGTGTTTCTTCATTTCATTGAAAAACGTTAAGTGCAATATGTGATATAGAGACTTACTACTCCATTATGAAGAAAGCAATACTGGAAAGTATTAGCCAGTACTAAACACTCTGGATACCAATATTAAACACTCTAATGAACATGGTATGTGTTACATCTAGGCAGATCTGTTTTGTGCCATTTGAAGATAATGTAGAAAGATGGGTGAGGTAGAGTTGGATCAGTTTATATATATATATATAGAGAGAGAGAGAGAACTGTCAGGTTCCAGAGCAGGCAAATATACTTTTAAAATTCAATACTAAAAACAGTTAAAATAAGTTACTGTCACAAGAATAAGGTGGGCCCTGAAAACACATATCTCAGGTGTCAAGGACTAGAGTAAAAAGGTACATATTCATATAGTAGAAACTGTATAATGGGTGCATGGCCAAATGGAAACCAAAATGGCTGCTTAGAACAGAACAAATTTTGCTACAGTCTGCCTGATAAGTGCAGCATTTATTAAAACATCTTATACTTTCTGTCCAAGGAGATGTCTGCGGCAGAATTTTGCTCCAAACAGGGAAGCTTAGTTCTTTGCGTCAAAAGAGAAACAAGTGGAGAAGGAGACAAAATGGGCTCCATCCCTTCTAAAACAGCAAAAAATGCAACTGAAAAAGAAAAAAACCTGGATGCCGTACTTGGGAAGGAGTTTGAAGCAAAACACATCTCCTTAAAAACCATGATTGTGGAAATCTGGGAAGAATTAATGGCTCCTCTGGAAGCCATTATTGAAGGCATTATTATTGGAACGCAAACTAGCACACTGACATCTGTTTATGCACCAAATAGTGGTCTGTTCACTTTTTTTGCAAAAAAACTCTGGCCAAACTGGCAACCCCCCCAAACCCTCCTTAGATGATTTACTAATTGGTTATTTTAATAGGAACATAAAAGGATTAATATGTGAGGATCTGGTTGATTGCCTGTGGGGGGCAATGTAGGAGTGCAAAAGAACGTAAGAAAGGCAGAGATCAACTGAAACTGGTGAGGTTGCTGTGAGAGTGGGGGCTGAGGTGGGAGATGAATCCAGGAGACATGACTCATACGACTGTGTCCCTAGTGTTCTGCTTGCGATCCAGAATAGACTTGCTATTAAACTTCCCCCTCCCCACTCTTAAATGCAGTGAAAAGAACACAAATAGGAGAGAGAAAAATAACAGAAAATGCCCCAGTCTCTTAACATTTGAATTCACTTCAGTTGAGCACACTACTCAAGTATGCCGCAACTTTAGGAAACTTTCTCCAAAATATTACAAATCCCAATAGCTAGAAAAGGGTTCAGGTACTTATGCATTCACTTTACCCACAATTTAAACAAATTTTATCAGGCAAGTTGATATAGAAACACTAAATATGGACATAGGACTCTGGAACAAAATTAAACCCTTCAGTATTATCTCATTACACAAAGAGGTATTTAAAAGCAATCTTGATTGCTAACTGGCAAGTTCTTCATAGTTGTGATTATCCATTTATATACTATGAGAGAAAAAAGTTCTTTCCAGAAACCACTGGATGGTGCTCTAATCCCATTACTGTGAAGTACTAGATTCAGTCGTGGTCCTTGAGACTTTATAGTCCTGTTCATAATAATATTATAAGATGCTTCCCTTCCCTTCTGTTCATAGAGATAACTGACTGTTTTCCCCCTGTGCTTTTCATTCAGTCAGGTCACATTAGCAAGGGACCTGTGGCCCTCTGAGATGTTGTTGGACTCCAGCTTCCATCAGCCTCAGCCAGTATGACCAATGAATGGTCAGGAATGATGGGAGTTGTTGTCTAGTCACATCTAGAGGGCCAAAGGTGAATGAAGAATTCATAAGCAAGTTATACCATGTTAGGCTTTTGGCCATGTGCCTTGGCAATGTCTGCAGTGAGAAGTGGCTCTCCAGGGTTTCAGACAGGATATGTTTCCAGATCTACCTGGAGATGCCAGGGATTGAACTTGGCACCTTCTACAGTGGTACCTTGGTTCTCAAACTTAATCCGTTCTGGAAGTCTGTTCTAAAACCAAGGTGTGCTTTCCCATAGAAAGTAATGCAAAATGGTTTAATCTGCTCCAGACTTTTAAAAACAACCCCTACAACAGCAATTTAACATGAATTTTACTATCTAACGAGACCATTGATCCATAAAATGAAAGTAATAAACAATGTACACAGGGACGTGGGTGGCGCTGTGGGTTAAACCACAGAGCTTAGGGCTTGCCGATCAGAAGGTTGGCGGTTCGAATCCCCGTGACGGGGTGAGCTCCCATTGCTCAGTCCCTGCTCCTGCCCACCTAGCAGTTCAAAAGCGCATCAGAGTGCAAGTAGATAAATAGGTACTGCTCCAGCGGGAAGGTAAACGGCGTTTCCGTGCGCTGCTCTGGTTCGCCAGAGGTGGCTTAGTCATGCTGGCTGCATGACCCGGAAGCTGTATGCTGGCTCCCTCGGCCAGTAAAGCGAGATGAGCACCGCAACCCCAGAGTCGGCCACGACTGGACCTAATGGTCAGGGATACCTTTACCTTTACCTTTACTGCAGTCACACAATCAATAAATCGGTAGCTGAACTGGGTTCCACACAGTCACAAAAACAAAACAAAAAAGAGCCGCAAAAACACAAAATAAATAGCAAAAACAGATGGACCTCAGCATAACACTCAAAACGGAAGTGTGGCACTCAAAATGGAGCATGTTTGACTTCCGAAAAAAGTTCGCAAATCAGAACACTTACTTCCGGTTTGCAGTTTTTGGGTTCCAAGTTGTTTGAGAACCAAGTTACCATTGTACAGATAAAGCATGTCACTGATCTATGATCCTTCTCTGTAGTGGGAGGGGGGATTTTCTTTTATTTTTATCAGTCCATTTATATTTCAGCTAGGGAATCAGTCATGAATTGTTTTTACATACAGATCAGCTCCTTATGAAGAAGGATGAAAAGTATGTTAATTTATAGGATCTGAATTCATGGATGTCACTTTGTGGATAAAATTATGTACACGAGGTGCAAATTACCTGATAATAAGCATCAATGGTGATCTTTCTGTAGGCCTGAATTATGCAATATTTGATTTGATCAAAGCTAGCTTGGAACAGTAGTCTTGAACTTGGACTTGGGAGACCTGTGTTCAAATAACTGCTTGGCAGCTATAATATATTGATCACAAGCTAAATGCTGATTAATCTTTTCTTTCAGGATTGTATTTACCCTACCATGAAATATAAAGGAGTGCAATTTGGCAATTTGACGGAAAAGCGGCATGAATTTAAGCCACGTGAGGGCCCCGGACCTGCAGATTATGACGTGATTCCGTATGTACATCTTAAGACAATTTAGAATCTGGGTCTGTTTGGAAGTCATGCTAAGTGGATGCCCTGATGGGAAAGAAGCAGAATAAGCCTTGGGTTCATGCTGTCCCTCTTCTCTCCTCTAGTATGGGTATGAGAAGGACACTGGAAACATTTGCTTCCATTTTTCAACTGCAGCTTGTCATAGTGTCTGAACCCTAAACTGTTGTGAATCCTAACTATGGTTTCTTTGCAATGAGCTTGATTCATCTCCCATGGTTTGAAGTTGGTGTGAACAAACCATAGCTAATATTGATCACAGTCTTTTGGGTTAGGATGAAATGACAAGTTCACTGTTGTTAAAAATGGAAAGTGTGTGAGGGCGAGGCATGCGAAGCTAAGGCTGAAATGCTACAATGTATGTTTGTATTCTGATAATAAAGGGTGCATATTTTCAATAGTAAATGCAAGGAATTAAGAATTAGTTTGTTTTCTCATATCTGCCCCATACATAGAACCTGGAAGCATGGAGGCAAATCTCCTGAAATAATACCCTAAATTTCCCTGTTCCACAGTTTGTAGCCCGCAAGCTACCTTGAATGTCTTTGCTTTTCAGAATTTCATCTGCACCATTTTATTTATGTGAAGGTCTTTGTAGGCCACCCTTTAGGACATAGTTGTGACAAGGCAGCTTACATCACAAAAAACCTCTCATTCACATAAATTAATTCCCTCCCCTCTCAGTTGGATTGCCGCTCAGGTGGGGGCAGTTTTCAGGAGGTAGATGCTGAAGGAATTGTCCACCACATAGCAGTTAGGTTTAGGTAAAGCCCCACTTACATCATTGGAATTTCTTTAATTAAGCCTAATTGCTGTGGAGTGGTTTTTTTTTTTTGGGGGGGTGTCATATTGTGCAGGGAAGAAAAGAGCAAGAAAGGGATGCAGTTAGAAATAGAAGGGGAGGAAAGAGAGATAAAAGCGAAAGAGATGGAATGTATACGTGTGTGAGAGATAGAGGAAGAGAGGGCGTGGTGTGACTCTTGCTCCTCCCACCACTGGCATGTGACCTGCGACAAGTTTCTTTCCAAGGCCATTTGTCTCTCTGGGATGTGGGTAAAATGTTCCTCATTTAAAGGGATACAGAAGTGGAGGGTACTGAAGCTGCCCTAGACTACTAACTTCCCCCTTGAAGGCACCTCTCTGAGTTTCTTTTCTGTCACCTCAGCTAATTGCCAGCCGGTGAGAAAATGGCCTAGGAAGATGGACAGCAGGAAGAAAATGGTTCAACACCACTTTTCTGAGTGTCCCTTTTGCACTTGAAATGATTCCACCTTGCTGGCACCAGTTTAATGAGCAGGGGTGCTTAAAGTTGCTGTATTGGGGATGTAGCTGAATACATTGTTAGTGCTAGAGGGTTTCTTACACTAATCCTAGAAAGAATCATGAGCAGCTTAAAACTACTCTGCTTTACCGTTGCTAATTAAATTAATTTTCTTAGTTGTATATGGATTTACATTATTCCACTATTTGAGCATCTGTTCGAATTTAATCCTTTTCTACCATGCTCTATTAAGAAAAACGGGGGATTGGAATCCTGTACTGCACAATTAGATACTATTCCCCGCCAAATTCTGTGGTTATGTAAAGTAACAAGACCTTTGGGCATGCTAGCCGACAATACTAAGAAGCTTTTGAATGTTAAGAAACAAAGGTTTCTCACAAAGTTGTAATACTCAAGCAATGTTGCGGTTCTAGGTTCACTTGAGGCATTTTTTCCCATGTTTAATGGTTATTCAGCTTCCTGGTTGTCTTCTGCCTCCACTGTGTTTTTTTTATAGTAGTTCACCTATGGCAAGGAAACTTGAATATGAAAACATAAATTCATTGGATACGTAGAATAGCACTACATAAACTTTGGCTGTCCTATTAGTGAGCAAACTAGCCTCTCACTGTTATTGCAAAGAGCAGCTGTTTCTAATATACTCTTGTGGGGAGAGGGTGAAAGCTTTCACTGTGCATATTTAGGTGCCCAGGCACATTTAAGAGATGACTCATAAATCTCTTCAAACTTTCTAAAGGGAAAACGCAGTGCATTATGAAAATGTCAACATCAGAAAGGAAGACCAGAGAAAATATGACCTCTATGTTCCACGGTATCATGAAGTAATAGTATTACAGGAAGAAAAGAAGGTAATGCCGGTTCAACACTGTATTTTGTAGTACTTTAAATGTTATTTATGGTGGGACAGGAATTCTAGGATTTGAAGAACTGCATAAAATAGAAAACATACTTCAGTTCAGGCATGAAAGAAGATTTATCCAAATGGGTGGAGGAAATCAGTCATTAGAGCACTGCTGTATAGAATTTTGCTGAGAACAAATGTGCGACGTTTTAAAGAACTGTTTTCAAATTACGACTGCTGAGTGTTTGTTACAATATTGCAGTATTGTTTGTTTCTGGGGACAAAATCTTGTGTTGGTGCAAGGGATTTTAGAAGTGGTCCCATTCTTCCCAGTTGGCTTCACTGAATCATAGAATTGTAGAGTCTGAAGGTACCCCAAGGGTAATCTAACCCAACCCCCCCCAGTCCATTTTAGGATTGAACTGTAAGATAATTCTTTTAAAAATGAGAGTATCTTGATAAGGGGAACTTTTTTTGGTGTGTAGGTGATTGTGTGCTTCAAAGCTCTGTTCAGAGCTTGCAAAGAGTCTTGTATGCTTCTCTAAAGCAGCTGTATATTTTGCAACAGTCCTGCTTTCTGCAGGCACCAGTTCTGCAGACTTCAGTTCTACCGCCCATCATCTGATGGATATTATAACCATACTCTGTTTTCTGCAGTCAAACAAGTTCCTCTTGGTGGATTGGGTAGTGGAGCCAATCCTGCAGGATCTCTGCCCCACCTTCAGTAGATATTTGTAGAGCCTAAGCCTGCTGTCTGGATGGGCATGATATTTTAAGTATAGAAAATAGTGCTAAATTTATCGGAGAGCATGAAGAATTCAAACCATGGGCAACTGGAGTATGGTGTAAGAAATAATTTGAGACTGAGAGGAGTTCCTGAGGAGGTGTTATATGCTCTGATTGTCTTGCACCGTTGAGCAACCTGACCGCTGAATTCTGCACCAGCTGAAGTTTCTGAACTGCCTTCAGAGGCTGCCCCATGTATAATGTGTTACTGTAATCAAACCTAGAGGTTACCAGGGCATAGACAACAGAAGTTAGGCTGTACCTGTCCAGATGGGCCACATCTGGGCCACCAGCCAAAGCTGATCTTATCTGATCTCTTATTGGAGTAGACATAGTCTGCTGGGGATACTATTTAGAAATGTTTGTCATATATAGTAGAGTCAGCATTGAATCAATGATGTTGAGGCATGGTGATTGGTACTTTGCATGCAAATTTTCTAGAGGAAATAGATTAGGAATGATGTCATGATTGGCAAGGGAATGAAACACTCTATAAAGCCTGAACATACTTTTTGATGATAATAATAATAATAATAATAATAATAATAATAATAATAATAATTTATTATTTGTACCCCGCCCATCTGGCTGGGTTTCCCCAGCCACTCTGGGCGGCTTCCAACAGAGATGGAAAATATTTTACTTTTTGTTGCTATGCTATGTTGAGCTGCTGGTGACTGGGTGCAGGATACGATTTGTGTACAGTTGAGCCGCAGATTGGTATTGAATATTTCAGAAAGACTTATGTTTTATCAATACTTTGGAAAATTGTATGCTGCATTTTTAAAAAATGATGCATTCCATTCAGGAGAGGGATTCTTGCAAGATTTGGTGGGCTTATTTGTCAGAATCAGTAATAGGAATATATTTTTCTAAACTTAGAAAGATGACAGGAAAGAGCAAGGGTGTCAGAGTGAAAGAGACGTCATAATAAGACTGATGATTGTCTGTAGTACTCATCTTAGCTTTTCAAGCTTAACCCTTTTGTTCATCAATCAGTCAAAACTGGCAGGTAGTGACCATTAGGAGGATTCATTAGCACCCTGCAGCATGTTTGTACAGGGTGACCCACATCTGTCTTCATTAGAAGTTTTCTAGTTGCCAGTAGTGAACAGATGGGTCATTATTGCCTACGTTGCCCTTTGGGTGTACCTGGAGGACAGGCAAAGTCGTTCCTAAGCAGGACACACAGTGTTACCTCACAGAGAGCAATCAGCTTATTTTGAATAATATTATTCTATAAGCTGACTTTTGTTGCTCTTTACCTGCTTGTCCTTGGAGCAGGTGAAAGAAGTGCAATCAATGTCTAACATTGTTTTTACAGATTTAATTAACCTCTGGACAACAAATAATCCAGAAATCAGAGGATATGTTTATTTATTTTGCATGTAATAATAATTATTTTTGGTCAATCAGTCGCATTTTACTCAACTGATTTAAATGTCCTTGATTTTTTTTAAAAAAAGAAATCTCCATTTTTCCAAACTTCAGGAAATGCATGTTATGCGCCTTAAATGTGAGAACTTACAATTTAATAATAATAATAAAATCTATTCTTTGAAGGAAATTCCATCTTCACTGTGCTGTCCTATATAGGCCTGGTAAGAAGTAAGTGTCATTGTTAACTGGGCTTTCTCCCAGGAAGATTTGTGCAGGATTGCAGCCTTAATGTTTTATTTTTCATCAAAGTTTGGAATGTGGACTATTTCCTATTATTCCTGGTCTGGTATAAAAATGTCTTAAAAATATATTCAATGCTTGTCAGAATTTTTGAATATTGTTTAAAATATGCTAATATTTATTTTAGCTGTGGACGTTCTGCTTCTTTTGCTATGGTTCTTGCTGTTTGAAAGGAAGAGGTGTGATTGTATCACCCTGAAAGCAAATTATCTGCTTTGAGAGTTTGCTATCTCTACTTAATTTTGGATATCCCCCAAAATCAGAAAGTCTGATTTTGGCTGTAATTTAAAAACTTTGTTCTGATCAACTGTAACAAATGAAGCCAGTTCAGTATAGAAGTTTAGAGGGTTAGACTAAAACCTGGGAGACCAGGATTCAAATCCCCACTCAAGCCATGAAATTCACTGTTCTTGGACCACCTTGCCAGACCACCTTCAGCGTATAAGAAGAAAGATGGGATATAAATATAACATAATTTTTAAAAATAATAAAATCTTCCCACATTCTCCATAAAGGCACAGAAATATAAATAACTAGCATAGCACTTTTCACTTACCTAGTGGCTACGTGGTGCTAATTATCACTACTGCTTTTGAAATTTCCAAACGAGAAAAATACAGCTTTTTAAAAAAGCTTGTTTTGCCATCTAGTGTAGCTGTACAGCTGTGTGAAGGAATTGGTTTTCTAAATGTACCTGTTGAAGTTACGGCTGACATTTAGAGCTACTGCTGGCATTTGCAACTTTTATACCTAATGCCATCTTGTGTTATATTGTCAGCCAGGAACATGAGGATTGAGTAGTTTGAAATGGCAATATAAGAGAAAACATATAAGCTCTGAATACCCGTAACTGGTTATAATGTCAAAATCACCCATGACTAGGCTGCATTTATCTCCATCGTTACTCTTCTCTCTTTCTTTGGAATTCGGCTTTTTACAAACAAACAAGTATATCTTAATATTTTACACTTCTATGAGCATTATTATGACTAACAGAAAATTATGTTACTGAGTCTATAATTAAAAATAGCTTTGAAGAAAGTATATACCCTTTTTGGGAGGAGAATGTCTACCTTCTGCAGAAACAAAACAGATACTGTACAAAACAGAATAATTGGTCCTTTAAATGCAAGCAGCTACCCTCCTTGTATTTCTTATTGATTGCTGATTATTCATGACTAGCTATTCAGGCTTGAGACATCTGAAAGTTTACCACCCTTTTATTTCAAGTGTTACCAATCCCTGAACATTTCAGGGGCTGGACGCTTCATTAGTGTAGTACCCCCATGCAGAAGGGTCATCATAGGGCACTAGCTCACAGCCCCTCAGGATGAAGACACACAAGTTTATACTTATGTATATGTGCATTCCATGGATCTGGTTTTAAAAAAAATATCTAAATACAGTGGTACCTCGGGTTAAGTACTTAATTCGTTCCAGAGGTCCGTTCTTAACCTGAAACGGTTCTTAACCTGAAGCACCACTTTAGCTAATAGGGCCTCCTGCTGCTGCCGTGCCGCCGGAGCCCGATTCTGTTCTTATCCTGAAGCAAAGTTCTTAACCTGAAGCACTATTTCTGGGTTAGCGGAGTGTGTAACCTGAAGCGTATGTAACCCGAGGTACCACTGTAGAAGTATCTCCTCAGGATTGAACCTTCAGTTCCCCATGATGTTCTGATGAAAATTATTGTTGAGGAAGCTGTTATTTTAATAATAATACAAAATCAGATAAGTAAATTCATGTGTACATTTAACCTATCTTCTAGGCCATCGGAGAAATCCGTGCTGACAAAATGAGAGGACACATGGTAGCAAGGAGATGGTTACCATTTTCATTTGTGCCATTGAAATCAGGGGACATACTCCTCCCATGTTCTGAAAAGTTATAACCACAACTTACACTGTGTTGCTTTTTAAATAACCTTGTTCGTCTCATAGATTTTGTGAGTTACAGGCAATAAAAGATGGCAATCTCTTCCGTATTTTGTTAAAGGGTGACCATGTCCTAGAGCTCCTACATTCTGAATGTCTGGCAAGAAGGTAAATATCTCTTGGTATCTGAATGGGTTTAATCCATTTAATAAAGAATACAATTACCATGATTGTCAGAAATAATACACTCCGGAATGAATAAAGCACTCACTTGTAAAGTTGCAGATACAGCAAATTAATAGGACAATAAAAGTACATGTTTAATATTTCACATGGAGGTGATTTATTTAACAATCACTGGTACTTGGCACATAAAGTGTAGCATTAATTGTTTGTCTTGTATTAGGTGGAGTACTTGGTTTTTATTACTGTCTTCTACTGTTATTTCTGTGATTTAAAATATATTTCATTTCTGTAATGATAAAGGAAACCAGCAAATGCAGTTTGCTTTCACTTTGCAGAAAGTATCAACACATACTGACTCCTCTTTAGAAAGCAGACAAAAATAAAGGATGCTTGTTTTTTGTTCTTGCTTCAGTCAGCTGACTCCTGTGACAGCTCGCAACCAAAGCATGAGCAACCCAATTTTGATCAACAGGATGTTGGAGGATATGGCATTCTATTTAATTCAATCAATTCATTCTATTTAATTGGTCCATATAGCCTAGCGCTGTCAATTCTAAGTGTTTCCCAAGACCTCAGAGCCTTCTCAGCGTTGCTACTTGTAGATAGCTTCAACTGCAGATGCCAAGGTTTGAATCTGGGTTTCTTTTGTGCTGTACCACTGAGCTTTGGCCTCTCCCATTATTTCAGGAGTGGGGTATCTTTGGCCCACAGGTCAAACTTTGCCCACCAGGCCATTTTGGGGAAGCCACACCAACCTGTCCTAAACCTGACATCATACATGCATGGCTCTATGGACCGGCACAGCTGACATGTGGGGAAACTGGAGCTGGATGGGTGGTGGAGCTTGGTTGACCAGCCCAGCTGACGTGTGCAGAGACCCTTCTTTCCTGCATGTGTGAGCTGTGCCAGTTCCACCGCTCTTCTCGCTCCAGCGAGCTGGAGGGACAGAGTGACTTGGTTGACCTGGCACTATTTGTATAAATGGGGAGTTGCCTGTATTCAGAAGCAAATGTTTGCAATTCGGACTTGCAGAAACATTGAGATTTGAATTGGGATCTTTGCAGTCACACTCTTAGTGAGTATACACCAACTCTCCTGGCTACAGCTCCCAGTCATCTAAAGCTGTGTTCAAACATTTTTTAGTAAGCCCTTGCTTTTCTTCCTGAGCAAAGCTAAGTGAAAGAATGAGCCAATTTACTATTGACCCATGCAACTTAATAGAGACAGTTCTGTTGGAAGGTTATCTCTGATAGATATTTTTGTTTCTGATGGATCAGGACATTGGTGAAGACTCATCAGAAACACAAATTTCTGTTACAGTGGTACCTCATGTTACATATGCTTCAGGTTACATACGCTTCAGGTTACAGACTCCGCTAACCCAGAAATATTACCTCGGGATTACCTTCAAGATGAGAACAGAAATGGTGCTCTGGCAGCGCAGCAGCAGGAGGCCCCATTAGCTAAAGTGGTGCTTCAGGTTAATAACAGTTTCAGGTTAAGAACGGACCTCCGGAACGAATTAAGTACTTAACCCAAGGTACCACTGTATTTTGTTGTCTGTGACATCCCTACCCATAACAAACAATTAATAGTTCTATCTTTGCTACTCTGCCAGCCAGGTATGGGGAAACTTGGACCCTCTAGATCAGCCTTTCTCAACCTTGGGTCCCCAGATGTTGTTCAACTACAACTCCCATCACCCCTAGCTAGCAAGCCCAGAGCTCAGGGATGATGGGAGTTGTAGTCTAACAACATCTGGGGGACCCAAGGTTGAGAAACATTGCTCTAGATGGTGCTGAACCACAACTTGCATCATCCCCAGCAACCATGGTCAAGTATAAAGGGAGTTATAGTTCATCAACATCTGGAGAGTCAAAAGTTCCCCATACCTGCTGTAAGCTAACAGGATGGAAAGGCCCTTGATGATACAAGTCTTGCTTTTCTTAACCGGCCTCACTTGTGACCTGCAGTTTTCGTACATGCTTCCGGATCTTGGGTGTTTTGTAATAGTTTCAATGTTGATGACATTCCAGTACAACAATCTTTCAATTACTGTTGAAGTGAAGAAAATTATATGAACAGTGAATTTTCAAAAAATGACTATGAGCCACAGAGACATTCTTTATGCTACCATAATTTTGCTGCAGTAGCGGGGATATTTCACAAATACTAGCATGCTTTCTTGAATTACTCTAGAATAATGCTGACATGAATTACTTTCCCCTGAAGATAAAAATGTATTGGGGACATTTGTTGTCAACTGCACAGAGGACGAAAAGCTTTTCTTTTTTTTAAAGTACAAACAATTGAGGCAACCACTGAGGTGAATGCTTTAATGTTCTAGCTAATTAAAATGACTATTATTCTGTTACAATGGTAGCTGCTCCCAGAGGCTCATCATCACTGTTGCATGACAGTTTTCGCTTGGCTAATTAAAGAATTTTTTCCATGCAAACATGCTTTCATGTCTCCATGTTTTAGGCCTTTTGCAATCATTTCTTTCATAATTGGCTGCATACATCTTACATAAGGGTGGTTATGCAACAAACTCAGTAATAATGCAATGTATAAGTTCTCCTTTTGATTTTAAAGTTGATTCCAGCTTTAGCGTTACCTCTATTCCTTTAAAGATGCTTTCAGAGATCCATATTTATTTCAGCTTCATTTTTGGGTGGCTTCTGAATGAAATCTGCTTTTACCATCAAGTCAGTTGATTCAGAGCAGGTACAGACGGCCAAAAAATGTTTATATTGCCATATCAGGCATTCTGCAACTATGGCGTTATTCTGTCAAGAAATTTAAGCTTTAGAATCTTGGTTGAGGCGAGTGCTGTTTTGAGAGAGTGGGGAAGATTGAAGGTGATGTGACCGGATCCCTGTTTGTCCCCCTTGGTGGGCTGCATGAAGTTGCTATTGTCACAGCTGGTGATACCTTCATACCCCAGATTTGTAATTAGATGCTCAGGTGGTAGTACTTGGCAAACTACTACTTACGTTTGTTACTATGACTGAGCAATACTATGTGGTGACTATGTAGGTGAATGGGCATGTCTGGTTCTTAGTGGTTTCCACTGAGGTCTGGGGGCAAATGGAAGGACAAAGCTGTTTGTGGGAGCAAAGCCAGCTCCTCCGAAGAAACTAGGGGCAGTTTTGTCTCTGAACCCCAATATGCCCTACCCTTTTTGATAAGAAAATTACTTACTTTCCTCTTCCTTGGCAAGCATCCTTTGGGAGTGCATTTTCTCTCTCTGATGTATGAATTGTATTTCAGCCATTAATGGTAGTTTTAAATATCATGGTTTTAAGTGACTTTATAAATGACTTGGGTGAAGGAATTGAGGGGATGCTCATCAAATTTGCAGATGACACCAAACTGGGAGGGGTAAGCTAATGCTGCAGAAGACAGAATATGGATTCACGATGACCTTAACAGATTGGAGAATTGGGCCAAAACTAACAAAATGAATTTCAGTAGGGACAAATTTAAGGTTCTGCATTTATGCAGGAAGAACCGCATCACAAATATAAGATGGGGGACACCTGGCTTGAAAATGATCCAGGTGTGAAAATGATCCAGGGATCTTCGTAGACCACAAGCTTAACATGAGTCAACAGTGTATGCAGCAGTAAAGAACAAACACACCTGGTACTATTCTAGGCCGCATCAACAGATGTATAGTGTCCTGATCAAGGGAAGCAATAGAACTGCTCTATTCTGCTTTGGTCAGATGCCACCTAGAATACTGTGTGCAGTTTTGAGCACTACAATTAAAGAAGATTGACAACATAGAATATGTGCAGAGGAGGGCAACCAAGATTATCAAGGGTCTGGAAACCAAGCTTAATGAGGAATGATTGAGGGACTTGGATATGTTTAGCCTGGAAAAGAAGAGACTAAGAGAAGATGTGACAGCCATGTTCATATATCTAAAGGGCTGTCACAAGGAAGATGGAGCAAGCTTGTTTTCTTCTGCTGGAATGAGATTCCAACTGAATATCAAGAAGAACTTTCTGATGGTAAGAGCTGTTGTACAGTGGAACGGGCTCTCTTGGAAGGTGGTGGACTCTTCTTCCTTGGAGGTTTTTAAGCAAAGGTTGAATAGCTATCTGTCATGGGTGCTTTACTTAAGATTCCTGCATTGCATTGTGTTGCACTAGATGACCCTTGGGACTCTACAATTCTGTGATTCTAAGCTCCTGAAGATAGTTGAGTTTCTTTAATGGAGCTCTTTGAATTTCCTTGTAAATATATTCTCTTAATTTATTGAAAGGGTTCCCTTTCTGAGATTAAATAGGACTGTGTTCGACTTCGTGAGCTCACTTTTAAACTCCATGTTACGCTGAACTGGGTCATGTTCTGGTCGCCTTTTCAAGTTAAATGCCTTTTGGAAGATAACAAATAGCAATGGTCTTGCAGTATTAAGAGTGTGCTTTCAGGAAGTTTTGAGATGAGTTTAAATGGGAGGGAAAAGGATGTCACAACAGTGAAAGGTTAATACTAATCAAGTTGCATTAGTGAACAAGAAGAGAGACTTCTTAAGAAGTATAAAATATTTATCTGCTGATGGAATTTTCAGTAGGTGAGTTCTCTTAGAATTAATCTTACTTTGATGCTAATTTCTTTATGAATATTTATAACTTCTCCAGTACAATTTGCAAATGCTTTAGTAAAATCTATACATTAGTAGCTGTGTTCCTTCTCTCCAGAAGTTAAAATGACTATTGAGACTCTAAGACAGATCCATAAGTTTGTTCCTCTAACCCTGCACATAGTAATGCTAGGAAATATCTAGTATAAGAACCTTCATATATATTTACTGGGCAGAGAGTTTACAAAGGTACTGTTTCTGCACTTATTTAAGCTTAAGGAAATAATAAGGCAGAAAGCAGAACTTCATGCTGATATATCAGCATCTCATTATCTGGTTTGCCAGCATAAACTAGACAATTGATATATTTTCCCAGTGAAATACAGTCCTATTCTTTTTAATTATTATTATTTGGGGCCATAAAGTGTTCATAATGCAGATATCCAAGTCACCCTGCCCCGTACATATTATTGATGGATTGCTAAGGTATTTTTCAATCTTTACTACATAACTTGCCATTTACCATTTTAAACTGAATTAAGTCTTTTAAGATTTAATTAGATCAGTTTTGTCTATACTGAGTGCACTTATTTGCTTTATTAAAACACAGGATGTACTTGAGCCTTGAGTTAACTAAAATTTATGTTGCAATTATGCAAATTAGTACTGCCAATACAAAATCTTTGGTCTATTGTAAGATGGAAGACTTGCATTAAGCATTAGCCAATCAAGCACTGGAAATTGGTCAGCAAAAGTATTTCTACATCTGTGCCTCCCTCATTAATTCAATGCAACCTTCTGCTATGAGAGACCTATTTTCTCTTAGAGCCTTGGTATTCTAGCCATTTAGCTGAAAGCCCGGTTGAGATAAGAACCATATGGAATGCACTTTAGGTTAATAAGCATTTATTTTAAAGTGTATTTAAATTTGTTTTATGGCACTTCATTGAACAAGAGCAAGTATACTTAATGAGATAAATTTTCATAAATACTCCAGCCTTTACCTTTTGGGCTCATTTTGAAAAAGGAATGATGATTATATTTCAATTTCCATTGCCTACGCGGGGCAGTGGGAGTGTAATTCGAATCTCCATGGGGCCCTGACTGCACACTTGCCTTTAGACTACCTGTCCTGGCTGCCTCGTTGCTTCCTGACCATTGGTCTTGAAAATCTGATGCATATAAGAAACTCTGAGCAGTCTGCCTCATACTCTTCAATAATTGGAGTAACTGGACATTTCATTGTGTGCACAGAATCAGGCCTTCTCAGAGGTCCACAGGCACCCAGGCCACTCTCGTCTTTTGAGCCCCTTTAGCTATAATAATAATTTAAAAATTATGACCCACACAAACAAAATAAAACACCAAGAAAAAGAGCAAGACATATCTCATTTTAAAAAAAGTATGTCTTCTACCAAATGACATCTCTTTTTTCCTTAATTTTGCAGCTCTAAGCTGAATGTGTGTGTCACATTTCATCTGATGTGCATAAGGACAAATTGCAAAACTTATCAAATGCCAAAGTATAATTGTCTAAACCTGAGCCTCCTTTGACCTTGAGATCCAAGACAAATGGCCCTCGAGTCCTGCCCCAGTGGCCCCTTCGCAGAGCATTTCCTACTTTAAGACTGAGTGGCATAGACTAGGGTGGGGAATTGGATGCGGTTAGATGCTAACTCCCTGTAGTCCCAGCCCCATCTTCACGGACAATGGAGGTCCAGCAACATATGGATTTCCACAGTTCCCTACCCTTACAATAGATACTATTTATGTTGCACTTCACCTTTTTCCAGTTATGTTCCGTCCTGCACACCAGGAAAAACCGATTGGGGATGTATACATACAGTGGTGCCTTGCAAGACGAAATAAATCCGTTCCGTGAGGCTCTTCGTATAGCAGCTTTTTTCGTCTTGCGAAGCAAGCCCATTGACATCTTAGCGGATTAGCGCTATTAGCGGTTTAGCGGCTTTTAGCGGATCAGCTGATAAGCGGCTTAGGGCTTAGGAAAAGGGGGGGAAGGGAAAAAACCCCGCAGGAACTCGCAAGACATTTTCGTCTTGCGAAGCAAGCCCATAGGGAAATTCGTTTTGCGAAGCGTCTCCAAAACGGAAAACCCTTTCGTCTAGCGGGTTTTCCGTCTTGTGAGGCGTTCGTCTTGCGGGGCACCACTGTAGTTGTTATGTTTCACAATTTGAAAGCAAAATATTTTGGTGTTGCAGAATCCTGTTTGTGCATACCAAAGTGGTGTTGCTAGAATGAAGCATTCTTGGCACTGAAATACCTTCCTTCTGCTGCCATGTTGATAGCCTAAACTGTAAGCAGTGCTATTTTTCTAGAAAAAGAGGTACCAGAACTCTCCATGAACACCTCGTTTACTCTCTTATAATGGCAATGGAACCTACCTTAGAGGTGCCAGAACTGAGTTCCAGCTGAAAAAAGGGCCTGACTGAAAGCACATTTTGCAATGTAGGTGATCTTTCTCGGTTGAGAGGAAGGAAGCTATGGACTGGCTTCTCTGCAATGTGTTGTTATTTCAGGGTCTTGGTTGACACTGGAAGCTGTTTGCATGTTGGAAGGAAGGATCTTTCATTGCTCATTCACTGTGCTGTTTTATCTTTGCCCTTGGCCACAATTTTTCAGAATCTCAATAGTGAAAAGAAACATCCCATATCTCCTCAAAATGTGACTATACAGCTGATTCACATAATTGCCTAAAACATTTTACTTTTGAAAGCTTTGGGTTATTTCTGTGATTTGAGTTCTATGTTCTGTGGTTTTCTCAGGGTTTTCTCTTTTGTTAAGTTTCTTAGAGGGAAGCCTTTTATCACAATTATTTAATGTATTTATATTCCACCTTTCTGTCACCGCTCTTGTTCCAGAGTTAACACAGCCTGCAATACAAAGTATGTGCTGTATTTGATGCTATTTCAGTCATAGTTGCTGTAACTGTTTTGCAGGGTGTTCCAGGTCCTGGCCAGTATTACATAAGAAGTCAGTTTGAGAAGCCAGTTAGTGCAACACGAAGTGCTCCTTTCCTTTCACTTGCCCAAGTAAGAAGTAATATAGCTCTTTTTCTTTCTTTTTTCATTTCCCATAATGTTGTTACATTTACCCCACTTATCTGAGCAGTGAGAAGTTCCAGGGATGGCATTACAGTGGTACCTTGGTTCTCAAATGTAATCCATTCTGTAAGTCTGTTTGACTTCTGAAATGTTCGAAAACCAAGGCACGGCTTCTGATTGGTGAAGGTGCCCTGGAAACAATAGCCAACAGCTGCACCAGACATTCAGCTTTTGAAAAATGTTTGAAAACTGGAACACTTACTTCTGGGTTTTCAGTGTCTGGGAGCTGAAATGTTCAAGTACCAAGGTGTTTGAGAATCAAGGTACCACTGTACATTAATTTATTTCCTTTGCATAGGAGAGCATGGTGGAGATTTCTGGTACCACTGTGATAACTTTTTACTGGTATATAAACACTGATAGTGGAAGCATGTACACTCCTACAGCAAGTACCATAAATGCTAATCTTGCAACAAATTTCCAAAGTACAGCACTGTACAGCACCAGATATGCTTCTTTTATTCTAGTCTAAAATCTCAAGCTTCTTCTGCCTCTTTTCTTTCTATCCCCAAATTTAAATTACTCCTCCATACTCACACAGAGGACTGGGCCTACCATTAGGCACCAGATGTGAAACAGTTGCCTCAGGTGGCAAATGTGGGGCAGGCAAGAAGTTGTAGAACAGAGCTGTGTGTGCCCCCTGCCAAGCTGTCTTGCTGACCCTTGGTATCGTGGAGGATGCTGTCCCATCAGTAAGATTCATCTGCCAATCTTGACAGCTTCTGTTCATGAAATTGGTGAGGGATTACCATCTTGACCTTTGCCCTAGGCAACAAAAATGTCTTGGGCCTACCCTGCCCATAGAGATTTGGCATTCCAGATTCCTGGCCATTAAGGACCACCAGCACCTTATTTAGCCTCTGATCACACACATCAGGTGACATTATGCAACGGCATAGTTATCAGCCCGTGCACAACATTCAAGATAGCTATACTCATTTCTAATCCAGTAGCATAAAAGAAAATTCTGAAAAAGCATGTGATTGCATCAACATATTGCCCAGCGTTTTAGCTGTTTGGTTGCCTCCTCAGAGTATTGAAGCTCAGATGTTGCTCCTCTGCAGAATATTCCCTATTAAGAGCCTTGACTGTTCATTTGGTTAAATCAGCATAACCAGCTAAAGTCAAGCAACAGACAAGATGCATCTTGTTGCTTGTTGCTCTCAATATCTGGCTTGCAAAGCTCTGACAAGTATATTAAAATATGTTTTATATTATACACCAGTGACTTTCTAGTGAGCACTACATAAGCCACTTGCAGTCAGGAAATGATTCCATCAATAAAACTTGTGATATACAAATCACAAGTTAACTTGTCAATTTATAAATGCTACCTTTATTTTTAAGGATGGCCAGAATTCCCATCACAGAGTGCATGCTTTGAATGCGGAAAGGTCTCAGATTCAGGCGCAGTTAAAAAGCACTCAGTTGCAGGACTGGAAAAGAGCTCTTCTGGGATCTTTGAGTAGATACACCTTGTTTAGTTTTGAAAACAGAAAAAATATTGATTAAAATAAAGAAGATAGACAAATGGTTTGACTCAGTGTAAGACAATAAAATATGTCCTTTTAGTTTATTGCTATTAGATTGAGAAAGCTGTTTTTAGACAAAGTTGGGTTCTTTCTACCTACATAGCTATTTGAAGGGATTGCTTGTCATTGATTTATTTTCTCTTGTGTTTCCGTAGAGATTTGCACCTGTGAAATCAACTGCCCCAGCTCCTGGCACATATAATGAAACTCGCTACGCTCTTGAGTCCTTGAAGAAAGCGACTCAAACAAAAAACATTCCATTTGGCAATACAGCTGTTCGATTCACCCAAGACCACAGGCTGCGAAAAAGTCCAGGTTTGCAGTAATTAATGTAAACAAGTGGGACGAGCAGCAAAATATCTCCACCCTCTAAGAGGAGTGCTCCAGGCAGCCTGCAGCAGGAACCTTGAGGTGCTGTTCAGGCCTCCATTGTGTGTATGCGCTTTGGCTTTTCAGGAGGGCATAAAGGGAAACTTCAGCATTTTCCTTATTTATACATTGTGATGTTTCTGGAGAGTGGGAAAGAGAAAAGTGTCCCTCTTCCTTTTCTTACTCCTGAAGCATCCCTTATTAATGCAGAGAGTGTAGCCTTTTCCCTTCATACATGGTCTATATCTTCATAATGCAAATCCCTACTCCAATATGAAACTGCCAGGGTCTTAAGCAGATCAGTTACATCTTTCTTTGACACCTCCAGCTTATGTCCCTGCTCTCCACTTAACTTCTTCCTTAGCACTTTCCACCTGCTAGGCAGGTTTGGGGTTAAGCATTTTTCTTTTAAGTTATACACTTATTTATTTCAGGATACCTAGGAAATCTTCTAAGCGTTTGGGTGGTCCTATTTCACTTCCCAGCCGATAAGCAACCAACCACCTGAGTTCTCTGCTGAAAGGAAGTATTTGTCTGGTGTTAAGTTCATGTGGTTCAGGATAAATAATCAGTGAAGATAGCAATGGACAAAACAATACCTTCCGCATAGTGATTAATGTACATAATGATGTGGAGCTGAATTGTAAAACTGAATCTGAGTAGTAAAGCCCAGTCTCAAATAGTTGAGGATACAATAAGATTATGCCTTGTTTTTGAGAGGACTTCAGGAACCATAACTTTCAAATATGGGTTGTTTTCCGATACAAATAAGATGAGGTCAGGACATATATAGATGTCTTGGAAGAGGTGACTACAAAGTCATCTCATTGTGTAATGGTTGTATAAATAATAAAAAAAGTTTTTTATGCAAAAAATGAGAATGGGCTAAAGTGGGTTGCATGTGAAAGTTTTTCTTGTGCTGCTGACTCCAGCTATATTACAATGCTTGTTCAAATATCAGCATATAAGCAATGTTTGTGCCACTGATGGATTTAGAAGTCATATGTATACCTCTAATATCAGTATTGTTTGAACTATCCTTTTGGCAGTATTTGCTAAATCATATAGTTAAATAATAGCCTTGCTTCCCTCTGCCTACCCAAATACAAGCTTAGCAGTTTTATTAGAAACACATTAATGAAAGCACATAAAGTGACAGAAAGTGGTTTTGCTTAAAACAAAATATTGCTTGGAGTTTAGATGGTTTTGATCATTCTGAATGGGCTTATTGCTATTGTTTTCCCTGTGTTACCATAGCAGGTGATCAGGAACTTAACCAAAGAGCTTGATGGTCTATATTTTAGGCTTCAGTTTCTCCCATACACAGCAAGGGTTGGTTGCTAGAAACTGAAGCAGCTAGAAACTGAATTGTACAATATGCATTGAGACAGAGGTAGAAAGTTTAAGTGAGGTTGACCAAAAGAGAATCTGTCTTTGAGTGCTGTTGCTCCTTGGGAAGTCAAAACAGGATTAGTTGTTGTATTGCCTACTGTAGCTTCAGCTGGGCTCCACCTGTATGTTTGTAAAAAGACACCATGTCTCTAATACTGTCTCTCCACCAAAGGAAATTAAGATCTGTAACACAGCCCATTTATTTCTACAACTCAAGGAAATGGGAGGTGCATAACAGTATGCTAAAGCAGAACTACCACAATTCAGCTCACTGAGACTAACTTTTAAATAAGAGCACATAGTATTACAGCTGTAGAGTTTATAATTTATGAATATTTTCTTGTAAATATTTACCACAGTTTTCATTGAGTTCTCCGCATATTCCTTCACATCTGACAAGGTCACCCTTGTTGACAGTCAGAAAAAGCTATTTATCCTTGTGTTGCAGATCACGCTAGTTATCCTAAGATTCTAGAGGTCATCAGCACTATAATATGACAGTCACTTCCTAAGACAAATAGTACCTATTAATGGTATTCCCAAGAGTGTGCGTTCTCGTTCTCTCTCTCTCTCTCTCTCTCTCTCTCTCTCTCTCTCTCTCTCTTTCTCTTAGAGCACTTTGAGTGAGCTGTGTATAAACAAGACAACTGAATGAGATACTTGCAGAAACGAGGGGAAGGGTGGAATCTAGTATGAATGAACGGTTTTCCCAATGATTTCTAGATTCGTCCTTTTTAAAAACATTGTATGAAAGCAAATGTAAATAACCTGAAATGTATCAAAGGGTATAATGTTTGGTGACCCTTTGTATATTTTTGAGCTGCCTACCATGAAAACATGCTAATGATGTATTTCTCATTCTGCTCATTTCCCTTCTATTGCACCTCTCCTTGTACTCTGTCCTTGAACAGAAATCTTTGCTTTTGTCCTCTAATCTGCAAGAAATGTGGCCTACCATTTATCTTCAGCATAAGCCTCTCTTTGCTGAGTACAACATTTGATCGTGTCCTCAGTCTGTTAAATGTGGACCTTCTCATCTGGCAGAGATGTGGGTTTTATTTTTATTTTACAATCCAAAGTAGTTATAGTGCTGTGCTATATGTGTATGTGTATATAAGCGTATTGTTTTATTTTTGTATAGCACTTTTGCCCTTTCTCCTACAATTCCTGTTTTAACTTAATTGTCTGTGGTAAAAGAATTAAGTAACAGCTATTATGCTTACAGAATTTCCTTGTATGCTGTGCAGGTCCTGCATTCTATAATATTCTCAACCACAGCATTGCAACAGAAAGTCTTAAAAAGGCTGACATGGAAAAAAAGAAAAAGGGAGCATTTGGTTCTTCAGTTCCTAGACTCCTATATTTAGTCAAGAGAGAAGCTTTTACTACTCCTGGACCAGCTGATTATCAGGTAGATTGGTTTTCTTTTTCATGTTAAAAATGGAGCCCAAATAATTTGTGGTACAGTCCTGTGCATCTTTACTCAGCAATAAGTCTCTCTGGGCTTAAAGGAGGTTACTTCCTGGTAAATGTGTTTAGAATTGTAGTGTTAATCTACTTTTTCTATAATCCAGAGATGTCTTGTGCCAGGAAAAAACATTTCTCTTCTTGCAGACCTTTGGCTGATTAAACCATCTATGGACTTTTAAATTGTGTGTGTAGGTTACTGTTTTTGTTTTTTACTATGGTATGTATTTTTGTGTTTTTATATTGTAAACTGCCCTGTGATTCTCAGATGAAGGGTTGTATAAAAAGAAAACAAAACCTCAAATGAGAGTAAGTGCTGAATTCTTTCTTTAGCAAAAGCCACTTGTACATGAATGTAGCAGCAGCAGATAATCAGTTCTGCAAATGGAGAATAAGTCTGTCAACTGCTGTTAGCATGATAACTTAATGAAGCACCTGTCTTCAAAGGGATGGCAAAGCTGTGGCCATCCAGAAGATGTTGGAAAGCATTTCCCATAATCCCTGCCCATTGGTTATGTTGGCTGGGACTGATGAGAGTCCAAAAACATCCGGAGGGCCACAGGTTTCCCATCATCCCTGCATTATATCTCTGAATACCAGGTGCTGGGAATAAACAAAAAGGGATCTGTTGTTTTCATGCTCTGCTGATGGGCTTCCCAGAAGCTATCTGGCCATTATTGGAAATAGGATCCTAGACTTGATGGACCTATGGTCTGATCTACCAAAGCTATATTTGTTTTCATCTGTAAAGAGGCAAGTGAACAGCAGGTGCTTGTGCATCTTTTGTGGGGGAGGTTGGTCTGATAGAGTCCAGTGTAAGCAGACTAGCCAATTTAGTGAGCTTCAGAGAAAGCCTGCATTCGCCCCATAGGACGCACCCAGATTTCCCCTTCATTTTTGGAGCGGAAAAAGTGCGTCCTATAGGGCGAAAAATACGGTAATCACTTTCCAAGTCAGCTGTTTCAGTCCCCTCTTTCTGTTCTCACCTGCTTTTCTGCTCTACACCGTTCAGGCTGCCCTTTTATGCGTATTTACTTTGGCCTCCACAGTCACTTACGGACTCACTGTTAAGACCGTGTTCATGGAAGACAATCTTACTTGGCCTCAAGTGACCATTGAAGAAGAAGATTTACTAGGGAGTTAGCCCCTCTGAATTCAGTGGGATCTGACTTTCCAGTAAATTTTCATAGGGTTACCAGACTTTGCATTGGGCATTACTGCCTCTGAGCACCTACTGGGAGACAGAAATGTGCAGTACACAGGAGCCAAGCTTCATCAAACAGAAACTAGGGAATTGGCTTACAGTTATATAGGAAAACAAAAAAAGAATACCGTGGCACCTTAAAAACTAGCAAGTTTATTGTGGCATAAGGTTTCATAGTCTTTCATGACTGCAATCCATGGGATATTACACCACAGTAAATCTGTTAGGTCTTAAGGTTCAACAGTACACACTCTTTTTCTTTTTTGCTGTAACAAATCAAGACGGCTTTCCCTCTGGAAAGTACTTGTGAATAATCCTTTCTGAATGAGAAAAATCTCTCTATAAAAGAAATTGGTTCTACTGTGGTTTAAAGAACGACATAGACCATCTTGTAAATACAGAGAAAATAAGTAACTAGTTATTAGAAAATAACTTACATTTCCACACTACAGTCAAACTAGAAGAATAGTAAACCTACACTATTTCTCAAGTGGTGTCAATTAATTAGCATAGGATCTTTCTCTTGCTCCATATTATCGAACATATTAAGTATGACTACCTAAGAGCCCCATTAACATTCCCTGACAGCTGATTTAACAGAATTATAATCATAAGGGGAAGAACTGAATACATATTACCAAATATGCTAGTTGTAGGGACAATTTTCCGCAGCATGTCTCAGATGCAAATACTTTCCCCCCCTTAGGTCTTAATCAAGCTGAATAGCTAACATATATTATCATTAGAAGTTATTATAGATAAATTTAGAGATAGGTCTCATGATAGCGGAAGGGAGAAGGGGGTTGGATATGCTATTAACATTTCTTACTAGGGCAAAGTCATCAAATATTGTTCGTCAGCTTTTAAAATGAGCTTATTAAAAATAATCCAAAACAAAATGCATAACTAAAAAGTATCTTGCATTTCCTACATAACACAATGTTTGCAAAAAGTTTTCAAAATCCAACTCGTAGCTCTGTAAGATTATATAGTTTCACCAGAGAGCCAATTGTCAGGTGACAAATTTTAAACACTTACAATGAATTACCATAAATCACAATAATATTAAATTAATTATATTTGCCTGTTTTGCATGGCCTGGTGTGCTGTCTACCAAGGGGATTGTCAATTTTAATTTTTGCAGGGGATTTTTTTTGTAGAACTCTGTCCAGGACAGCGGCGTAGCAATCCCCACCGGTGCCTGGAGTGGACCAAAGTTGTTGCGTAGCTGCATCCCCCCAAACGCCCGGCAGCCACAGTGCCAAACTCAAGCTCCCCTGCTGTGCTGCCCTATGCCACCACCCACCTGGTGCAGACAGCACCCCCCCACCCCTGGCTAGCTATGCTCCTGGTCCAGGATTCACTTGCTGGCTGGGGTAAAATGAGATAGAATATCTCTATGAGAGACATGCTGAGCAAGGGAGAAGGCTCCCATGACTCCTTGTGAAGTTATTCTCACAAAGGTGCCCTTAATATTTTTATTTAAAGAAATATTTATATCCTAGTAGGAATAAAATCTCCTGCCAACCTAGCACTCCCGCCACCAACCTAGCAGTTTGAAAGCACGTCAAAGTACAAGTAGATAAATAGGTCTCTAATACTCCCAAGTAGATAAATAGGTCTCTAATACTTCCGGCGGGAAGATAAACAGCGTTTCCGTGCGCTCCTCTGGTTCGCCAGAAGCGGCTTAGTCATGCTGGCCACAGGACCCGGAAGCTGTACAGCGGCTCCCTCGGCCAATAAAGCGAGATGAGCGCCGCAACCCCAGAGTCGGTCACGACTGGACCTAATGGTCAGGGGTCCCTTTACCTTTAGGAATAAAATATAATTCTAGTAGAATTGCACACACTTAAGTGCTTTTATGATAAAGTTCTAGAAAGAGGTGAATCTTTAGTGGGATCTTTCTTGGAAGTACAGTGGTGCCTCGCAAGATGAAATTAATCCGTTCCGTGAGGCTCTTCGTATAGCATTTTTTTCGTCTTGCGAAGCAAGCCCATTGACAGCTTAGCGGATTAGCGCTATTAGCGGTTTAGCGGCTTTTAGCGGATCAGCTGATAAGCGGCTTATCAGCGGATCAGCTGATAAGCGGCTTAGGGCTTAGGAAAAGGGGGGAAAAAGGGAAAAAACCCCGCAGGAACTCGCAAGACATTTTCGTCTTGCGAAGCAAGCCCATAGGGAAATTCGTTTTGCGAAGCGCCTCCAAAATGGAAAACCCTTTCGTCTAGCGGGTTTTCCGTCTTGCGAGGCGTTCGTCTTGTGGGGCACCACTGTATTAGAGATCAGGGCACGTAGAGCTGTATTAGCACCAGTGCTAATCCAAAAATTGTGCCTTGAGTAAATCAAGATATACCCAAGCTGCAGGTGGGCGCAAATAACTCTTTTGCAGCTGCTTCAGTCTTTCCTTGTACAAACAGCTGAACACGACAGGATTCAGCATATAAACATAGTTTGCCCTTAGGTGTTTTCAAACCATGGCTTCATGCCCTAGCCTGTTTTGAAGCAATGTGCTTGTAACAGGAAGCTATGGTTAGTTGCTGAATCCTGGCATGTTGAGTCTTTCACATGAAAGGATGAGTGAAGTGGATTCAAGGGAGCTCAACTGACCTGCATACAGCTCATGCTTATATAATCACTTGTTAAGGTAGGATTTTTGGCCAAGCATTGTACGTGAACAGCTTATTTGTGCAAATGAGTCTGAGGATTCTGCCAACAGACTAATATTTACTAAAACTGTAAAGCAGTGACACGTTCAGACTTCCCTTTATAATGTAACCTCCCCTGTACCCAAATATAATACTACCTACTCAAATTTCAGGTTAAAGAGACCACTGAAGAACCACGAAAAAAGAAGAAGGAATTGGCCATTTTTGCGTCAGTTACAGAAAGAATTCCAAGAGTAAGATCGGTAAGCTGTCTCCAGACTGATTCCTCTCCCTTTGTGCTGCATGCTCCCAAATTATAGAATAGTAGGTAATCCACAGATTCATATTCTATGCAAGTATATAACTCCATTGCAGAAAATAGTCGTCCTAATAGACTTCAGCATATTCTTTCATTCTGTGGAAACAGCATAAAAGTTGGTATAGTGCAGTAGAAAATTGAGTACTTTAAAAATACATCAATAGAGAATAATTCAGTGCTTATTTCCAGTGACGTTTAGGATGTAAGCAGTTGTGAACTTAAGAAACATATGAATAGTCAAATTATTCTGACACACACACACATACCATATTTCTTCAGCTAAGAGCTGTGGTGTTAATTAGATAAGCATCTGCCTTCCCTATGGTGTGTAACTGAGAGGCAGGTGTTTAATTGAGGCTATTTAAGAGCTGCGTTAATTACACTTTGCATCTTAGTCCTCCTGCAAACTTGGATTGAATGGCAACAATTTCTCTCTTGTGTAACCAGTCAAATTTAGAATGATAAGCTGTTACATTGGAGACTGAATCTGTGGGAGCAAATGTCAGATAATTCAAGAGCAAAAGGCAATTCATTAACTTGAAATATTGTTTCAGAATTTCGTGGCTGTGTTGTAACCGGTGGAGACAGAGGTCTAGAATGGTGACGTGGAATTCTCTAGGGAACAAACCAGCAGTGTAAAATGCGGACCTTTAGGAGCCAGTACCAAAGTGCTTAAGTTTTTCTGGATTCTCCATTAGACCAAAAAACAAAACAAAAAAGAGAGGCTCAAGTACTTATTTTCTCTGGTGGGAGTATCCAGCAAAACTTAAGCACTTTGGTATTGGCTCCTTAAGGTCACATCCACAACATACATTTAAAGCACTCATACCATTTTAATGGTTGAGAGTCCTGTAGCTTGTTAATGGTTCTAGGAAATGTAGCTTATTGGGTTAAATGGTTGCTTATGGGAGTTGCTATCTTTGTCAATGCCAGCTGGAGAGAGACTTGAATGTTAGAGATCTGATAGATGAAGGTCAGGCCTGTGCAGAGCTTGTGTCCGGGCCAGACAGTGTAAGTCCTGCAGCCCCTTGGCATCACCCCCTCTGAGGCCCAGGACAAGTGTACCTGGCTGCCCCCAGCCTCTGCATGGGTCTGTTGAAGGGGCCTTGTCAACAGAAGGATGCTGGGTAAAAACATTAATAGGTAGACTTGGTACCACTCACTGTGGAATATAGCTATAATGAAAAAAATCACACATATTTTGAAATTTCAGCAAGCACTAGACTCTCCAGACACTTATTATATTCTTTGCCACTTATTTGTGACATATAAAGCAAAACCATCTTTTTTCAAGGCAACCCTTGTAACAAACCTGGCAAATCTGGCAAATCTGGAACTATATTTGATAATCTGATAATGTTGATAGCCTTTTCTTGGACTTTGTTATTTTAACCCATGGTCAACTTTTCTCATTCTACATCCCAATTTTGTAGTTTTGTTTTTCATCTTTTAATTTTCATCCGTTGTTATAATTGTTATGTCTGTTTTATATGCATTATAAAATGAAATAAGAAAGCTTAGAAACCCCCAAACATTAAAAGGTAGCAGTTACTGAAGCACATGCCATTTTCTTCTGAGAGGGGGTGGGAATTTCAAACATGCTCAGACTTCCTCTGGCTTCCAAGAATCACCATCAAAAAGGTTTAAGTATAGTTCAGCCTTTTCCTCTCTGTTTTGAGCTCCAGGTCCCATTAGCCTCAGCCTGCACGATCAGTGGTCAGGGTTGATGGGAATTGTCTTCCAATGATATCTGGGGGGGGGGGGGATAGATTGGGGAAGGCTACAATAAATATTAATTTATTGACCAGAGAATATCCATATTGCTTTCCTTTTCACACACACAACCCTTTAGTGGTTTTTACTTAATTTATTGTGGTCATGGAGCACCCCTCATGCATTTGCATTCTCTGGCTTGGATTTCTCCAATTTGTAACGACTGCTCCCTTTATGACATTGCCTTCGAAACCACAGACTATATAGCCCCACAGTATATCCCATTCTCTCCCCTAGCTCTTTCTGTCTTATATTAAATTTAATCTATGTGATCCTCTGCTTATTTATTTATTACAACCACTATTTATTTGGAGACATTTGGAGTAAAGGAACATGACAAGTTTTGTAGGCAGCAGGGAAGGAAATCAGAGAAACATATGTTAAAATTATATTACGAATGTCTTAAACCATTGTTCTGCAGCTCCATGTCTGATGAAAAGTAGGCTTTTTTCAGTGACAGCAGACCCAAAAAGAAAGATCGAGAGGAAATATCTCTTATACAAGACAGAAGATGCTTAGAATGGGAAATTTTATTTAAATTATTTATGTCTTTCCTTTCTCAGTAGAGTATTTAAGACACATTACAATGTGTGTAAAAACAAACAAGATACATTGAAATCATATTTGTACATTTGCAATTCTGTGTTTTGATGTAAATCTGAGCTCAGTGCTCTATCCCAGGTAAGTAGTTACAGGATAGCTGCCTAAATTATGAAAAAATACAGCAGAAAAAGATCTATATGACTAATACTACAATATATTCAAATACTGAATGTATTGTATGGTGAGCTTAAATTCTCCTTCCAAGTTTTCCTTGCTGGACATATTCCTCCTATTACCTACTTCCTTCAGCATTCCATAAATCCCGTGTATGTAATAGGCTTTTTTGTTATCCTGAGGTGGCTAGAACTCTTATCCCTGGGAGATTCTAGTGTGGCCCCTGTGAGGGCCCCTGTGTCTTCAGGCCTTCCCTGGTATCCATAGTGTGGAAGTTGCCCCTCATTCTACCGGGATTAGGTTTGGAAGAAGCATTATCTATGGTAACCAGTGCAGTAGGTTGCAGTGTGTGATAGAGTCTGGAAGTCGAGCCTTTTCCATCTCTGCCAAGCTAAGCAGTTGGCTCCTTACCTCTCTCGCCCTGACCTAGCCACTGTGATCCACCTGACGGTCACCTCCAGACTGGATTATTGTAACTCACTCTACGTGGGGCTGCCCTTGAGACTGACCCAGAAACTCCAGCGGGTGCAGAATGCTGCAGCGAGACTCCTTACGGGGTCCTCGCTGTGAGATCACATTCACCCAGTGCTAAACCAGCTGCACTGGCTCCCGATGGAGTACAGGATCAGGTTTAAGGTGCTAGTTTTAACCTTCAAAGCCCTATACAGCCTAGGACCCTTGTACCTACGGGACCGCCTCTCCTGGTATGTCCCACAGAGGAACTTACGATCTTCAAACAAAAACATCCTGGAGGTCCCAGGCCACAGAGAGGTTAGGCTGGCCTCAACCAGAGCCAGGGCTTTTTCGGCTGTGGCTCCGATCTGGTGGAACGCTCTGTCACAAGAGACTAGGGCCCTGCGGGACTTGACATCTTTCCGCAGGGCCTGCAAGACAGAGCTGTTCCACCAAGCCTTTGGCCAGGGCACAGCCTGACTCCTTCCTTTGGCAATCTTCACAGAACTCTAGCCCAATGGTTGCCATCAATTTGATTTGAATTAATTTTATAACGAAATGATTTTAGAATGTTGTATTATTTTATTGTTGTTAGCCGCCCTGAGCCCGGCTTCGGCTGGGGAGGGCGGGATATAAATAAAAATTATTTCTTCTTCTTCTTCTTCTTCTTCTTCTTCTTCTTCTTCTTCTTAATTATTGAGAGAATTACATGTGTTTAGCCTGGTAAAGAGGAGACTGTGAGAAGACATATGATAGCCATCTTCAAATATCTAAAGGGCTTTCACATGGAGGATGGAGCAAGCTTGTTTTCTCCTGCTTCAGAGGGTAGGACTCGAACCAATGGATTTAAGTTACAAGAAAGGAGATTCTGATTAAACATCAGGAAGTGCTTTCTGACAGTAAACACTGTTTAACCGTGGAATGGACTCCCACGAGAGGTGGGAGACCCTTCTTCCTTGGAGATTTTAAAGCAGAGGTTTCATTACCATTTGTCATGTATGATCTAGTTGAGACTCTTGCATTGCAGGGGGTTGGGCTAGATGACTCTTGGGATCCCTTCCAACCCTACAATTCTATGATTATATGGATTCACCAAGCCACTCTTTTGCGGTGTGGTTGTGTCCTATATGAATGGCTTCCATCTCCACTTCCTTTTGGTACATGTGGAGATGTATGTTCTGGATACTGGAACCCTCTTAGAACACTTACATGGAGTCATCTGCAAAGCACTGATTTCCCTACTGTGTATGCCACAGAATGTCTTTATCTGAAAAAAGGGGATCTATAATAATATGTTTTGCCATTTGTGTGCTTCCTGTGGGGAAGGATGTGCTTTCTGCCAATTAATGGCTTTACAATATCCTTAACAGACAGCCCATTAGTATATAATGAAGACCAGATGCTCAGAAATTTAGTCTTGTCCCGTGAAATGAGCTCCATGTTGACTATGCCAGTAACAACATTTTATTACAAACAAACGTAAGAAAAGAGATGTGGGCATCTATGAAATACTCTACTAAATATCTACTAAATAGTGATGTTCAGTAGGAAAGATATATATGGAAAATGAGATAGAAACTGTGGTTTGAAAAGAGAATAAATATTGATATATGCCACTGACAACTTGTATTGGACTCTGCAGTCGTTTTACAGCACTACTGTAGTATATATATATTTAGTATACATACATGAAAATATTTTACTGTAAATGAAAGTCAAATAATACTCTGATTGTTTCAGAGTAAACTTGATTTAAAAAATAAATTATATCTCCCAGGATTTTATAACTCAGTGCTTCATAAAGGTTTTCGATTGTAATGGATTATGATATTTATGCTTTAATATATTTTAATCCTATATTAAGCTGTTTTTATTGTACTGTTGAATGACTGGTTATGGTCTTTGACTAAGTAATAAAAATTTGAATTTGTATCAAAAATCTTGGATCTCCATTGCCTCTGGCAATCATTGGGAGCTTCATGAACTGAGATCCCCTTGACCTGTACTTGAAGTGACTTGGTGTTTGGGCTGTGCTGAGGGCAGCAAGCACTTTGAGGTGAGTCTGGAACTGGGAACCAGGAGCCACTAGACAGGTAAATATTTGGAACTGATGAGCAAGGCAGGACTGAAGGACGAATTACAGTGCAGGATCAAGGAAAAAGCTGGGAGTCAAGACCAAAGAATATACAGGACCAGGGGACAAACAAGCAATTGGAGCCAAGAGGCATGCCAGAGGACAGGAAGAACTTGTTAAAGCAAGGCTCAGCCAAAAAAGAAGTCATTTGTTCTCTTGTTCATGCAAAGAAACTTTCAGTGTGTAGGCAAAATTGGTCTAGAAGGTTGTTCTTTAAGAAGGCGGCCACCTACAGTTTAAATCAGGGTTTTCTAAACTTGGGTCTCCAGCTGCTATTGGCCCACAATTACCATCATCTCTTGCTAGCAGGGCCAATGGTCAGGGATGATGGGAATTGTAGTCTAAAATCAGCTGGAGACCCAAGTTTGGGAAATGCTGGTGTAAAAGGTTCACGACATGAGGCAGACACACAGAGATGCCAGCAGCTTCTGACACATGGTTTCTGTCTTACTCATTTTGTGAGGTTCCCTGAAGGCCCCTCTTTTGCCTCAAAACATCATTGGGCAAAAATCTGGTGCAGTTCTAGTTCCCGTGTAGTGCAGAGCAGCGGCTCATGAAAAAAAAAAAAAAGATTATAGGTCCTTATTACTTTTTATTTATTTATTTCCAGTTTTTAATTTTTTCAGTTTTCAAAAAATTACAGTATGGATTTCCTTGCTTAAAGCAGGATCCATGGTAATGAGGAAACCAGCAACTGTGGTTGGTTTGTGGGTTTAAAAAATATGTATATGTGCGGAAGAGCTAGTAAGGTCTTAAAAAAAAAAATATTCCCCAAAGTGTATAAAGGGCACGTTTGCTTCACAGTGCTATTATGTGATTAAAAACAAATTATAAAGTTCTGTAGTGAAAATGGTTCCTATTAAATTTGACGAGGAAGCTATCAGATGTAATCCACTATTATTATGCTGCTATAATGAGAACTGGTTGTAGGCTGCCATTAGACTGTTAATAGTGCATTGTACCACAGAGAGATACAGAGCATCATTTAAATAAAAAAGTGTTTATCACAAGTAAATAGCATTAGTCAGTTATGGGGAGAGAGTGCTTGCAAATCGTTCTATAAGTCTGCCCATCTCAATATTGTCCTTCCATAATCCGCTTAACACCACACAGATCACAAAGGAATTTGTTTCCTTCTTCCAAAATAGCTTTTGCGTTTTTGATACTGCTAACCTTTGGTTAAACAGAAACTGTGCACGTAAAATAAACAAAAAACAAAAACAGGCTTAATTCACCTGTTCTAATTCTTTAGTAGGGTTTAAGCTCCTTAGCACTCTTAAATCCAGTTTGGGATCCAAGCTAGGCATGGGGGAAGACAGATTCATGTGCTAAGCACGTCTGTCAAAGCTGCATAGAAAAAGGTCTGAAACAGCTTATCTGTTTGCAATAGCCGAAGAGGCAGAACAGTCCCCTCCTCTCCAGTAGCTGAGTGGTAGAGAATCTGCTCTGCATGCATCTCCAGAAATGCTGGGAAGCTGTGGCCAGACAATGTAGACAATATTGAGCTAGATGGGCAAATAAATGGTCTGTTCCTTCCTGACAGTTTACTTCCCTTAAGTCTCTTCTCCCACTGCTTTTCTACTCAGCTGTGTACCAGTTCCAGAAGTGCTCTTGGCTGAGAGAAGGGAGCTGTGACTAAAAAGACAAAGGGTTCTGGTCTCAGCATCTAGGAGTTATTTTTTGTCTTTTATATTCAGTTCTGGCTTGAACCTCTATCCCAGGATACCATAGAATCATAGAATCATAGAATCATAGAGTTGGAAGAGACCACAGGGGCCATCGAGTCCAACCCCCTGCCAAGCAGGAAACACCATCTTGGCCTCCTGTTTGGATATTTGCGTAGCTGTTTTCTCTCCAGTCACCCAACATGCACATTCATAGTTGTGAGATAGTCAAGCAATAATTTTTGTTGAAATTAAACAGCAGCAGCAATAAATTTGCAACATAGAGAAAATTCAAAGATCTATACAAGTTCAAAATTTGGTTAATGGTCTTTGTCTTTACCTTTTCTTTTACCTAAGACGCAAACTGTTAATTGGTGTTGTTTGCTTTTTCTGAAAACAAAAATGGGTTTAAAATATCCCAGCAGATGGCAACAGAAAAGACTCCTGTGGTTCCATTTTGAATGCTATAGCTTTGCCACTATCAACAGCAGATCAGAAACACAAGTAGTAGAAACCACCCATTTGTGATTCTATCCAATAGGAATTGCAAAGCAAGATCCAAACTGCTGGTTAATAATTTCTTACTCTCTCTGTGTTTGTGTACACACACATATAAATCAGCATATGCAAACTTTTATGCAAATATGTATAGTATTTTGCCCTCTTGCTTTGGTGATGGCCACCCTACTAAGGGTGGTGGTGGGGCCGCTTACACATAGTTGGAAAAGAGAAAATTCAGTGCAGCACCAACAAAAGATGGTGTAGATTTGCATAAAACTAGCACATGCAGATTTAAATAAAAAAAAGTCTAAATAGAAAAATAAAACATCTCACTATAGTGGGAGAAACTGAGTAGGTGACGTGGGTGCCTGCCTACTCATTCTGTTGTCTAGGTGCAGCTGACAGGCAATTTTAAGGCCCCCCTCCTTTCCTACGCATTTTATTTTTTTTATTGGACTTGGGCAGGACAGCCGTTCATAAAGAAGACTGCTTCCTGTAATGTTGGGTGCATGGCTATCCTACTTCCTGATAGTGATTTCAGCCATGGAAATTGAGCCCATCTAATTGTGATTATGGGACGCGGGTGGCGCTGTGGGTAAAACCTCAGCGCCTAGGACTTGCTGATCACATGGTCGGCGGTTCGAATCCCCACGGCGGGGTGCGCTCCCGTCGTTCGGTCCCAGCGAACTGCTGCCAACCTAGCAGTTCGAAAGCACCTCCGGGTGCAAGTAGATAAATAGGGACCGCTTACCAGCGGGAAGGTAAACGGCGTTCCGTGTGCTGCGCTGGCTCGCCAGATGCAGCTTGTCATGCTGGCCACGTGACCCGGAAGTGTCTGCGGACAGCGCTGGCTCCCGGCCTATAGAGTGAGATGAGCGCACAACCCTAGAGTCTGTCAAGACTGGCCCGTACGGGCAGGGGTACCTTTACCTTTACCTTTAATTGTGATTAGATGAAGAAACAACTTCATTATGCTAAGGCAATAATGTGAACATACCCTTACTATATCAGTCTGTTTATTCCCATTCTATCCACTCCAATTGCCACTGGCTCTTAAAAGTCTCAGGATGAAGTTTTTCTTACTCTGCTACCTGATATACCGTACTTTGAAGTAGATATACTGGGGATTGAAGATGAGACTCTTCTGCATTAAACCCATTGTCCTTTTCCGCTGTGCTGTGCCTCTATTCCTCTTAGAAGTTGAGCAGTCTTGGCCCAAGCAAAACAAGTTAGAATTCAGCTAATCATTAACACGCTAATCAAGCCCTGCATGGTTTGAGAAAATTCTAATTGTAACAGATTGTTCTAAAATGAAACAATCCCTGATGCATTCCTGTAAGTTTCTTCCTCATTTGCTGTGCTAATGGAGGAATAAGATTTATATACTTGTCAGAGTAAAAAAATAAAGCTTATAGGCTTCGTCTGGTTATTTTTCAAATTTCAGAAACATTATGTCACTCATGCTGTGCTTTCAGTTTTCACTTAAAAGGCATCATTGCAGAGCCTGCTGTGTGATTGTTCTTTGCCTATCCCTGAGACCCTCAAAACTTGTAAGTTTCACCTATTTCACTTCATTACCCATCCTGCATCTGTTGCCTTGAATTAAAATCATTTTTACCTATCAAAGAAAGCAATTGCATTAAAATTTCATTTAACCAAATCGTTTGGGTCCTAGGATTTGGTTACGAATAAATGAAATTCAGTTGTAGGGCAATTGTAGTCCTGGCTTTACTTGCTTGACAAAGACAGTGTGAATATAAAAGGGCTATCACTGAGCAAAAGGACTTGGTAGTTACTGCTGACTGAGGTGTTTATCTTTTGCATGAAAACTTTTGCATGATTTCACATGTGAGAATTTAATATTCATTTTATGAAATAAATTACCCTATTAGCTGTACAGTAGTTTAATTGTATTTTATGTTCATCTTATGCTGTGATGCCATATGGCAGTGCAGAGCTGAGACTCTCTAATCATTTACACATTTCTTTCTTTTCTTACAGTAAATTATCCTTCCAGGAATTTGTAAAGTGTCTGTGTTCTATATATTATTCATCTTTAAAAGCTGTTACCTGCACACCAAGGCTTTGAGACGGAAGCAGCTAAACTTATTTCTGCAAGTTATATGGTCTAGATATGTATTTATATGCAAAGTATATGGTTTCTTTGTTTTTCTGGGGCATAAACAAACCAGGACGCCTTGGCTTTGCATTACATCTGAACCTGGGATTATGACTTATTTCTCCCTTACGAGCCATGATAGCTAGTCAACTTGAAGCCATGGTTTCTCATTGGTTTGTTTGTCCTGCTTGTACCAGGGGAGGAGCAAAGTGAGAGCGAACAGGCAGGGTATACCAGCATGCTGCTAAGTTCTCATTAAACCACAATAAGGAAGAAAGTATGATTTATCATGATGTGTGAACATGGACCCTCACTGCATCTTTATTCCAGCTTCTTGTCTTTTTCATTAACCTTGATCCTTTCTCATCCCCATATCTCTTATTTCTCACCTGTGCCAGTCTCTGAGGTCTCTAACACAAGCAAGATGGCGCTACTAGGATGGTTCATTTTCTCATGTATTTCTTGCATAGTTGTAGTGATCACTGTATCTGAAATACTTCTGCTTTTTGGTTGATCAAGCCAACTTTCTTTCATATCCTCCCCCTCCCCCAAGTTTTTGTTGTTGTTGTTTAGTCGTTTAGTCGTGTCCGACTCTTCGTGACCCCATGGACCAGAGAACGCCAGGCACTCCTGTCCTCCACTGCCCCCCACAGCTTGGTCAGACTCATGCTGGTAACCTCGAAAACACTATCCAACCATCTCGTCCTCTGTCGCCCCCTTCTCCTTGTGCCCTCCATCTTTCCCAACATCAGGGTCTTCTCCAGGGAGTCTTCTCTTCTCATGAGGTGGCCAAAGTACTGGAGCCTCAGCTTCACAATCTGTCCTTCCAGTGAGCACTCAGGGCTGATTTCCTTCAGAATGGAGAGGTTTGATCTTCTTGCAGTCCATGGGACTCTCAAGAGTCTCCTCCAGCACCATAATTCAAAAGCATCAATTCTTCGGCGATCCGCCTTCTTTATGGTCCAGCTCTCACTTCCATACATCACTACTGGGAAAACCATAGCTTTAACTATACGGACCTTTGTTGGCAAGGTGATGTCTCTACTTCTCAAGATGCTGTCTAGGCCTGTCATTGCCCTTCTCCCAAGAAGCAGGCGTCTTTTAATTTCGTGGCTGCTGTCACCATCTGCAGTGATCATGGAGCCCAAGAAAGTAAAATCTCTCACTGCCTCCATTTCTTCCCCTTCTATTTGCCAGGAGGTGATGGGACCAGTAGCCATGATCTTCGTTTTTTTGATGTTGAGCTTCAGACCATATTTTGCACTCTCCTCTTTCACCCTCAATAAAAGGTTCTTTAATTCCTCCTCACTTTCTGCCATCAAGGTTGTGTCATCTGCATATCTGAGGTTGTTGATATTTCTTCCGGCAATCTTAATTCCGGCTAGGGATTCATCCAGCCCAGCCTTTCGCATGATGAATTCTGCATATAAGTTAAATAAGCAGGGAGACAAAATGCAGCCTTGTCGTACTCCTTTCCCAATTTTGAACCAGTCAGTTGTTCCATATCCAGTTCTAACTGTAGCTTCTTGTCCCACATAGAGATTTCTCAGGAGACAGATGAGGTGATCAGGCACTCCCATTTCTTTAAGAACTTGCCATAGTTTGCCATGGTCGACACAGTCAAAGGCTTTATAAATATCCACACAATGTTTAAACTGTTAATTCCTGATTAATTTTATTCTTGATCCCCTTAATCATGCACAGTCCAGCTTCTTTAGCTTTCCCCCCTCCTCTTAGACTATAATCCCAGGGAACAGAGACTATGTGCACTCTTGGTTTTATTGATTTTTGCATAGCACACACACACATCGTGATTCACGATATATTGCCAGGTCAAAATTATGAAATCTATATCATGATATGAGCTTCAAAATGGTTTTGGATGATATATCAATATATCGTCCTGCCCTAGTCATAACCTGTGCTAAAAATGCCCCATTCCTTTTTTTAATTTTAAAAATATGTCCATCCCAAAACATAGGCAGGTGTCTTAGCCCTGGTCAGATCATTGGTCTGTCTAGCCCAGTATTCTCTGTTCTGGCTTACAGCAACAGATAGGTAGCCGTGTTGGTCTGCCATAGTCAAAACAAAATAAAAAAATTCCTTCCAGTAGCACCTTAAAGACCAACTAAGTTAGTTCTTGGTATGAGCTTTCGTGTGCATGCACACTTCTTCAGATACACTGAAACAGAAGTCACCAGACCCTTCTATATAGTGAGAAGGTGGGGAGGGGTATTACTCAGAAGGGTGGTGGGATTGGGTGATTGGCAGATAGCTGTGATGAGCCTGTTGACGACTCTTAACGACTGCAATAGGTCTTACAGGAAAAAGCAAGGGGTGAGAAGGTGAAAAATGGCTTTGTCATGTATAATGAGATAAGAATCCAATGTCTTTGTTCAGACCAGGTCTCTCCATGGTTTTAAGTTTGGTAATAAGTTGCAATTCAGCAGCTTCTTTAGGAGTTTCCTAAACTCCTACCCACTCAAACCTCTCTTGTACCTTCGATACATTGACGATATTATAATCATCTGGACACATGGTCAACAGACCCTGGACACCTTCCACCAGAAATTCAATGATTTTCACCCCACAATCAACCTAACAATGAATCAATCTATGCAAGAAATACATTTTTTGGACTCTACTATAAAAATACAGGATGGGCACATAGACACCACCTTATACCGTAAACCAACTGACCGACAAACATATCTACATGCCTCTAGCTACCATCCCAAACATACCAAACAGTCCATTGTAAATAGCCAGGCACTACGTTACAGCCGCATCTGTTCCAATTCTACAGACAGAGACTCTCACCTAAGAGATCTACAGCAAACCTTTTTAGAACTAATATACCCAGCAGATGAAGTTAGACAACAGATCAACAGAGCCAGACTGATACCCAGAGAGAACTTGCTGCAAGACAGACCCAAAAAAGAAAATAACAGAACACCTCTAGTCATCACATACAGCTCCCAAGTTAAAACAGTACAACGCATCATCAGAGATCTACAACCTCTCCTGGACAATGACAGTTCTCTTTCTCAAGCTCTGGGAGGAAGACCTTTCATTGCCTACAGACAGCCACCCAATCTTAAACAACTCCTAACTCACAATAATACTACAACCAGACTTAACACGGACATTGGCACCAGAGCCTGCAGTAACCCAGATGCCAACTTTGCTGCCACATACACCCGGACAACACCATTACTGGCCCCAACAACATCACACATACCATCTTGGGACTATTTAATTGCTCATCGTCTAACATTGTGTATGCCATCAAATGCCAACAGTGTCCTTCAGCTCTCTATATTGGACAAACAGGCCAAACCTTACGCCAAAGAATAAACGGACATAAATCTGACATCAGGAATCATAAGACAGAGAAACCAGTAGGAGAACACTTCAATCTCCCAGGACGTTCTATACAAGATCTCAAAGTAGCTGTTCTATTACAAAGGAATTTCAGAAATAGACTGGAAAGAGAAGCTGCTGAATTGCAACTTATTACCAAACTTAAAACCATGGAGAGACCTGGTCTGAACAAAGACATTGGATTCTTATCTCATTATACATGACAAAGCCATTTTTCACCTTCTCACCCCTTGCTTTTTCCTGTAAGACCTATTGCAGTCGTTAAGAGTCGTCAACAGGCTCATCACAGCTATCTGCCAATCACCCAATCCCACCACCCTTCTGAGTAATACCCCTCCCCACCTTCTCACTATATAGAAGGGTCTAGTGACTTCTGTTTCAGTGTATCTGAAGAAGTGTGCATGCACACGAAAGCTCATGCCAAGAACTAACTTAGTTGGTCTTTAAGGTCTACTGGAAGGAATTTTTTTATTTTGTTCTGGCTTACAGCAGTTCTCCATAGTTAAAGGTATTGATCTTGAGATCCTTTTAACTGGAAATACTGGGGATTGAGCATGGAAGTGTTCATTTGCTATACCACTGAATGATGGCCCTTCTCTGTATGGCCCCTAATTATGTATTTGCACAATTTGTTGCTCAGTGATTGGATCTTTCTCCCTTGGCTGCTCATTCCTTATAAATCAAATGGATACCACCATGAATTTGCACTGGTCATCTGAATATTTGAACTGCCTGTAGCGAGGATACTTCCTGACTTTGTAGGCGTCAACCAGACTGTCAGTTTTAAAAGCTGTAACTGCTTCTTCCTCCCTTGAAGGAAGTCTTTTTCACCTTTTGATCTCAATGCCAAAATGTGAACAGAATTAATCTATTTTGGTCCCATGTTTTATGCAAAAAAATCTACAGCAACATTTACAGCAAGGAAAATATGACATATGCCTTTAGCAGCCAGCTGCTTAAGCTCTTTGCATCTTGCTGTTTAGAAAGTCAATTTATTTTTGCACAACTTATGCGCTCATATAAATAAATTTGAAACTATTGCAAAATGAGACACTGTAATCAGTTCAAACTCAGCAGTTGGCAGCTATTAATTGCCATTTACACACATTTAAATGCAAGACTTGTGATTGCTTTGATTCATAAAATGTTGAAGATATTTTTTAATGGGGATTTTTTAAAAAAATCCTGCACTTATTTGGAAGTAGAGAATTATATTCATGTTGGTTTTCTTTAAAGAAGGCCAATTGCTATCATTCAGTAGGTCAAAGAGGAGTATGGTCATAAATATAAGGTGATCAGTGTCTTTCTGCTCTTATGAGTTGCACAAAATGCCAGTTTGATCAAGATGGTGATGTCATTCTGTATATTGAAACAACTACTATTTATGAGAAAAAATGTTCTGCAGATGACTGTACATACTAATTATACATGGTACCATGAAGAATTAGAACTCTGGCCAAAGGACAGTGTTGTCAGCTGTCTCACTGTTGACCCAGGAATTTGTAGAAGAGATGATGAGCTATGAATTAACTGCTTGCTCAGCCTCCCCATTCTGCCTTGGCCCTCTCCCATAGTTGTCTCCAACATGTCCCAGCTCAGTGTGGTTCAGGTGCCAGCTGTCTCTGCTACCACCTTCTAGTCCATGGCCAGCACTGTCACCTCTGCTGCATTATGGAAAGCACCCACCTATGCGAAGCTTACCTCACTTGCTTTCCCCCTCCCCAATTGACTCCTGCATTAGCTGTCAATATTATGGGAACATAACCAACAATGAGAGACCAACTGACCCCAGGCACTAGCCCAACATGAAAGAGGTAGCTGGGTTTTTTTCTCCTCCTCTTCCTTGACCATCATCCTGAGTTAGATGGTTTCATTGCTCCCTTTTCAGTCCTACTGGGATCTGCTTCCCCAGCCTCTTCCCTGCACGTAGCACAATGGCAAAGCAGACCCCTGCAGCCAGCAGGATTGTAATGTCTGCTCATCAGCTGGTTGTTAGCTGTCACATAGTTGACAGGTGGTGGGGCTTTCCACCTGTCAATTGCACGGCTTTGCGAGTCTCCTCTCCCTCTCCTTTTAAGCTCTCAGCCTCAGAATTTCATTTCTTATTTATTTATTTCATATAAATTACACACCACTGGAATGTAGCCTCCCTCAAAGCAGTTTGGGGGGGACGGACCATAAAACAAGAAACGAATCAAAAAGAAAAAGTAGCAGCAATAATTCAAGACTTTCTTTTTTAAAAAAATAATTTTTATTAACAGACCAATCATATCAAATCAAATCACATAAATTCCGAATTACAGAGCCTAATTTTAAATTTTGTTGGGGGTACCCATATTTCAAGTTCCGAAAGGGGTCCAATCCTCTTATTGCTACTGCTTTAAAAGTCCACAAATCTGTCCAAATGTTCAAAATTCTGTCCAATCCTTTCTTGCTGTTTTCCACATCTCTTAGTTGTTTTCATATATTTTCCCTCTCTCTTTGTCTTTGTGGCCTCTAATTGTCTCCGTAAACGGGTTCAAACAAATTTGTATTCCTGTGTAGGTTTTTCCGTTCGTCCAAGAGTCGTATTTCAGACAGCCGCCGTATTTCATCGCTTCCATAAAGAAAAGCATTCTTGCTGTCTACTTATTCACTTTTCGCAGGTCTGTCCCTCTTTCTCAGTCCTCGAGGAGGTTCTACCAGGAATCCAGTATGAAAACAAAGCTTCCTCCTCTCGATAAATCTTTTGACAAGACCCGTCAAAATGGCGACTCCCTTTTTGTTGCTACGCCATCAGAAGCCCTTGTTCTTTTTCTTGATCTCACATGTCAAGCTTTTGGTAGTAAATTATTTCCACACAGTTTTTAATCATCCTGCTTAGGTCGGTTATGCAGCGGTTCTTTTTGAGAAGGGGTTATTGATTAATCACATAGAAGAAAAGAAAAAAAGCCCCCCCCCCATCCAGTCCCGCTCCGGCATACTGAACCTGATGTAATTTCTTCATGTTGTATTCCGTTAATTCCAAACCCGTTGCTCTCATTTCACAGAGGTCACTTCAGTTAGCAGTTTTCACTCCCGTTCTTCACTTGAAATATGTGCATTTGCTTCATTTCCAATTAAATATCTTGAGCTTATGCAAACCAGTGCGCGATCAGAGACAGCGTCCGAGAGAGCCGGACTCCACCTGAGGGCTTTATGCCTAGTGTCCTCACCCCTTCTTTCGAATCTGGGGGTGAATTATGGGCACAGCAGGCAAGGCAGTCCCCCCCATTCCCTTGGGGGGGCAAGGGAGGCTGCATACTCCCATCACAGCCTCTTAATTACCTCGTGTGGGTCGGAGAGATGTTATTGTCGGCCATCTTCCAATGCGCCCCCTGGTGGCCCCCCAATAATTCAAGACTTTCAAAAAGTTAAGATAACAATACACTAAAAACAAATCAAAATAGAATTTACCTGAAAAACTGCCTTCCACTCCATTGCTTGATAAAGGCATTATGATCAGCAAATGGAAACTGGTTAGTTTTGCCATGGCCTGATGATTATCGGCCGGTGGTAACACCAATACTTGCTTTTTTACTGATGACACTAGTGTTGTGGAATAATGAGAAGCCCCATCAGTATTGGCATTCCACCAATGGACATTTTAAAAATTCCTCCAGCTCCTGAAGTCACATGTATTTAGGGGGCCATTCCCATGAACTTGAATTTCTGATCTTACTGTTTTAACTATTTTTAAAACTGTTTTGATAGTGGTGCATTTAAATTGACTTGTTTTGTTGTGGATTTTATTTAAGACTATTTTAATGCTCTGATAAGTTGTTTTTGCGAATTTTTATTTTGCATGGACGTTATAATTGATCTTATAGTTGTAAACTGCTTGCACCCACAAATGCCATCCAGTCACGTTAAGCTGGGGTTGTATAAATCTGCAAGGTTATGTAATATTTTTATGATGGACATTATAGTAGAGTAGTGGAGGAGGCCTAGTTCCTAGGCAATGCCTAGTTCCAGTACTGAATACAATAATTTCACAGTGATGCTTACAATATCCAGAAACAGCTATCCAAAATGTGACTGTCTTATAGTTTTAATGTATTGTTATTGCCTAATTTCAATTAGGTATTGTTGGGTTTTCATTACTGGAACCTTAAAAATGTGAGTGCTTATAAATGCTGACAAGACTTTTAACTAGGAGGTGTCACTGTTAAAAAATAATAATAATGATTGAGCATGTTGGCTATAAATAGATGAGACATTTTACTCATTTACCACTGAAAGTCATTTAATAATTCCACGCTGAGTCCCCTTTCAACAAATTTAATGAAAACCAGCATGATATTGTGGCAGCTTCTATTGGATTTTTCTGCCATTTTCGTATGCTCCGTGGTGTGAGTGATTAAAATAGCATCTAATAAACTAGTATTAAAGGCTCTCCATCTTCCATGTGTCTCACAAACTGACATAGACCTTTATAGACTTTTCCTCCTCCTCTCCTGAAGGATGTCCTTGTTTTTCTTTTCATTACCTGGGAACTAAAAATGGTTAAACAGGAGTTTTAGGGCACTCTTCCCTCCTCATTCCAAGAACCAGTGTGAAGCTATTTTGAGGCAATCCTAGCAGGAAGTAATGAGCTGATTTTCAGCCTACTGTGAAACTTTATTAATCTGAAGAGACCATTCTGAAATCCACTTGATGAGCTCTGGAGTAACAGAGCCCTGTGGCCATGCCATTATTTATTGGTCTTCTTGGATGCTTTAAGCTATGAAATGCCACTTTCACTTCTTGAATATCTTTTTACTGTTTTGCTTTCATCCTTTTATGTCTTATAGAGATATTAATAAGGTTGCATTGCACCCAGAAAGATTTGCATTCACTTCTTGAATATATATTTTCCGCCATTTGGAGATATCAAAGCTACATCAAAAGCATTGAGTTGCTTACAAGAGTTGTGTCCAATATGTCTACATAACCATCCCACAAGTGCAATGATTTGTGTTTGCGCTATGGGACTTCCCCTGCCCCCCCACCCATGCACACTGCACCTTCTCCAAATCTGAGAACCCCCAGAGAATTTTTAGGGGATGTGGGAGGAGGAGGGGGGGAAGAAGCCCTGTTGTGCTATAAATCTTTATGCCTTATGCTACTTAGTCTTGCATTGGATACAAACCAAAATCACTGCATCCTGTTTTTTAAAAGTTGTTTCCACTTTTCCAACCTGGTGTCCTCCAGATTATGGGACTACAACTCCCATTAGCCTTGTATAGGCAGTGTGTGCATAATGTTGCAGCCAGAGAAGAAACTCAATCCATCAAGGGCTCTCTCCTTTACAAAAATGCTTTATCCCATATGAAAGCTGACAATACTATGCCAGTAGATGTTTCAACTTCATCAAGTATTTCCCCCCTTTAGCAGATGGGACTGTACTGTGCATCCTTAGAGAGGTATACCTCAATAGAGATGTCCTTCGGGTGAAATAAATGCTAACTTGTCCATTAATAACCCGTTGATCCCGCAGTTGTTTATATTGATAGATGTGTTGCACCGGCCTCTGATTGCTGATTTAGGGAGCCCTGGCTGTCATCGGGGAAATCCCTGGTTTGTTCCAGATTTTAGGCAACATAAATCAAATCAGTCAGATGTCATTAAATGCCCACAACACAAATAAGTTTTAACTGTAGGTGACAATAAATGGTTCTACAGAGACGGCTGTTATATATTCCAAGGAGTTGTCACCTGACAGCTTTTACTACTTGTGCCTTGGTTTTTGATAAACGATTCAGCCTTGATAAAAACTAATTTTCAGATACTTCATGACAGGGCTCTGCCCAGCATCTTCCCCAGCAGCAGCTCTCAGCTAGCTCAGTCATGCGAGCTCAGAAGCATTACGCTGCTGTTAAAATATATGTGGCTGTCTGTATGCTGCACCCTTTGATGAGTTCTTCTGTGGATAGGAAAGTGACTCATCTGAGGACTTGGGGCAGCTGATGGAAGGATCCCAAGTGCTCCCTGCAACAAGAGCTAAAGAGTAACACAGAAGTGGTAGACCATAATCCTAGGATCCATCCACACAAAAGTATCTCAACTTGGAGGAAAGACATATTGTGTATGAATGTAAGATTGGATTGAAGGAAGGAGAGGTCAGGTCCTATGTAACTACCTAATTTGGAAAACAAATCTGCCCAGCTTGTAATGCTTGAGTGTATTTGTGAATACAATACTTTTTAATCTTGGCAACTAAAACTTTTTAATCTTGGATTCAAATATCAAGAGCTTTCTACCAGGTAATGCTGATTTGCCAGCTATGATCCTATCTAGAAAGGACAGACCTTGCCTTTGTGACTCTAGTGCAGGGGTGGGTAAACGTCTTTTGTTCAAGGGCCATATTCACTCTTGGCCAGCCTGCCGCAGGCTGCAAGCCAATTGGGAATGTGGCCAAAAGTGAGTTTGGTCACCCCATACTTTCTTGTGTGCACACACACAGAGGCACACAATCTGCCCCCCCCCCAAAGCTGATCCATGTCCATGCTGTTTGGGATAAGATGATCAGAGCATATGATGCTAAATGGATTGCACCGGCTCTCATTTCCAGGCCTAATTTAGTAATAAGATGGTGAGGGATCTGTGGCCCTCCACATGTGGTGGGACTCCAGCTCCCATCAGCCCTACTCAAGATGATGGGGGTTGGGCTCCAGTAACATTTGGAGGGCCACAGGTTCCCCATTCCACTATAAAGCTAAAAAATGGCTTGGAACTAGGTTATCCAAAGATTTGCCTTCACCTGCACCAGCCTGAGTGTACTTTAAGATAAGCCTCAGTGACACTTCTCAAATGCTTGCTGGTATGGTCTGTTAGGTTGTTGTTAGAAAACCACTGGGGCCTAATTTGAATAGTAGAATGTCTGGCATCTGGTGGGTGGGGTTTTTGTGTTCTGCTCCGAAATCAGCCCCTCCTTTCGTGTGTTCAGTTAAGTTCAGTTAGAGAGACCAACTGTCAATCTTGCCTCATGACATTGTTTTAGTTTCTCTCAGGCAGTACGTTATTATGTTACAATTTTCTTTTATTATTAAAGCTTTGTTTGACATGTATGTGGACTGCTTACTTTGCTGAAAGAAAAGAAACTTTGCTGAAGAATGGTGGAATATCCTAAACTTGGGTGAGTGAGGGGATATTGCCAGTCTGACAGGAGAATTTATTTTTTAAATCACCCCACCCTCCACAACAGTTGTGAGGTATATTTAAGAGGGCCCTTGTAAGCGTGACCCCACGATTGTGTGCAGATGGCAGCTTCTTTTTCAGCTTTTAAACAGGCACTGGAAATGCATTTGTTTTGGAGAGGCTTTGAGTGAATATGCTATCACATAATAGAATTTTAAATGGCTGAAGGATTTTTAAAGTTTGGCTGGTTTCAAATTAGTTTTGCTAAGCGGGCATGTTTTAGGCCTTTCATTTTATTCGGTTAATTTTATAACTTATATTAATTCCATCTAGGGTGGCATTCAATGTTAGTCTTACTCAGAGTAGACCCACTGAAGTTAATTGAAGTGACTAACTTAGGTTCATTAATTTTGATGGTTCTTCTCTGAGTAGCACTTAAATTAGTTTATGTTTTGTGTATTTTAACATTTAATAGAAGCTGCTTTAGGAAGGTAGTACCCTAAAAAAGAAGGTAAATAAACACACATTTGAAGCATAGGTTAAAAATAGAATAGGTTTTTATATTTTATTGGTTGTATCCTACTCAGAGTGGGGTAGGCAAACCTATTAATTTCACTAGTTGTACTTTGAATAGGACTAGTATTGGATATAACCCTTTGTGAGTATCTTTGCAAAGTTTTCTGCACCCAAATAATTTGCTTACCCAGCTGGAACTTCAGTCTAATGTGGATTCTGTTGGCCTCTGGCAGAGCAAAATATTACAGGAAGATACTCATTTATCTGAGAAAAAGACAATATCATTTGATATAGTTACCTTTTGCTTTCATGACTCTTCTCTGGAAGTCATGGCCTAGAGAGAATACTGTTAAATTTCTTCTGCAGTAATTACGTTCTGAGAGCTACCTCCGTGGATTTATTTTCTTTATACCGGGAGAGACAGTTTTAGGAAAATCAGAACAATACTTAATTTCTTTCCTGGTGCAGTTTCATTAGAATTTGTCCTCAAAACATTGACACAATAATTGAATGTGAAGGCTCCCTGAGCATCAGTGTCCGTCATAGTCCTGTGCTGATCAGCCACAGCGGAGCTTAGTGGCGGGAGAGGCCAGTCAGTCAGCCAGGTCTTAGGGAGGTACTTGCCTGGAGGCAGAATCCATATGCAAGGTTCACTCCAGTCCTAAGGTCAGGAGTATCTCAGTTCACGTAGTCAGACGCTCTGCGGGTCCAGAAAGCTGAGAGTCCAAGGTCCTGAGAAGCAAGAGGCAGCAAGGTCTGGCCAGGAACGACAAAAATTTTTTTTACAGCAACTGACTGAGGCTGGAAACCCTGCTTAAGAAAACTGGAGCCAGCTGGTTCACATCAGGAGCAAGAAGGCTGATCAGCAGCAGGTAGAGTCACTGCCTTCTGCTCCTTCAGGCTGTGCTCGGCAGGTGATACCGACTCCTGGCCCATGACAGTGTCCTTTCCTTCCCCATAAAATATCACAAATTATTTTTATGTCTCCCGTAAGTTTGGGTATTGCATTACTTGGGCTTCTCATTATAGAAGAGAGGCAAAGATCTGATGCATGAATAGAGCTTACTACCTTCATTCTCTGGGGACTCTCCAAAGTAGCATTTGCTGTGGCATAAGGGGATGCAGCCAGAAAGGAAACCTGGCTCCCCCCCTTTTACCGTGGAGAAGTATTTTGTCCATTGGCCTCTCCTGGATCCTGAACATGACTTTCAAAATGCAGGGCAGGTTTCCAAAAAATAAAACAAAAAATAGCACACACAGTTAAGTACTAGTCTTCTCAATACCTCTCATTTTAAATAATTTTTATTAACAGACCAATCAAATCAAATCACATAAAATTCCAAATTACAGAGCCGAATTTTAATTTTTTGTTGGGGGTACCCATATTTCAAGTTGCGAAAGGGATCCAATCATCTTGTTGCTGCTGCTTTAATGTCCACAAATCTGTCCAAATAATGTTCACAATTCTATCCAATCCTTTCTTGATATTTTCCACATCTCATCTTGTTATTTTCATGTATTTTTCCTTTCTCTTTGTAACCTCTGATAGTCTCCACAAGCGAGTTGAAACAAATTGTAATCCTGTGTGGGTTTTTCCATTCGTCCAAGAATCATATTCAGACAGCTACCACATTTCATTGCTTCCATAACAAAGAACACTCTTACCGTCCTTGTTAATTTTCACAGGTCTGTCACTCCCTTTCTCAGTCCTCTGAGGAGGTTTTGCCAGGAATCCAGTATGAAAACAAATCCATAGCTTCCTCCTCCCAATCATCAATCTTTTGACAGAACCTGCCAACATGGCAGCTCCCTTTTTATTGCTGCATCATTCCAAAAGCCCTTGTTCTTTTTTCGATCTCCATAAAATCAAACTTTTGGTTGGTAATTCATTTCCACACAGTTTTTAATCATCCTGCTTAGGTCAGTTATGCGACGGTTCTTTCTTGGGGAGGGGTTACTGGTTAATCACATAGAAGAAAATAAAAAAGTTCCCCTCCTATCCAGTCCCACTCCGATATTACCGAACCTTTGATGTATCTTCTTCATGATATATTCCTGTTAAATCCAATTAAATCCAACCCGTCGCTCTACTTTCACAGAGGTCACTTGAATTAGCAGTCTTCACTCCCGTTCTTCACTTGAAATATGTGCATTTGCTTCTTTCTAATCGTTTATTTCGAGCTGATGCAACCAGTGAGCGATCAGAGACAGCGTCCGGGAGAGCCGGACCCACATGAGGGCTTTGTGCCTAGTGCCCTCACCCCCTTCTTTCGAATCCGGGGGTGATTTATGGCCACAGCAGGCAAGGCAGTGTTCCCCATTTCCCTGGGGCAACAAGGGAGGCTGCATACTCCCATATCAGCCTCTTAATTACCTCGTGTGAGCCGGAGAGATGGTATCGTCGGCCATCTTCCTATGTGCCCCTGGTGGCCCCCGTCTTCTCAATACCTCTCATTCAAGTTTTTGTTGAATGAATACCAACTTGCTCACATGCATAACTGAATTCAAAGTTGGCAGATGAGTTCTCCACTTCCCATATTATTGGTGTGCCTAGTGACTTCAAAATTTGAGCTGAGCATAAAAATTCTGTGGTTCTCATTTTATACTGATACATAAAACAAGGTTGTGCACCTTTTTATATTACAAATATAAAGTGTAGTAAGATGTCCACGAGGAGCTAGATACCTTTTCCTAGGGGAGGTAGATACCACTTCTTTTTTATCCTAGTTCAGTTGTTTGTCTAGGCTGAGTTCATTTAGATCACGGGTGTCAAACACAAGGTCCGTGGGCCGAATCCGGCCCACCAGACCTCGTCATGTGGCCCGTGTACATTTGAATATCTGCTTATATTCTAGTTCCTGGCAAGCGGCTTCTCTGAAAGACAGGAACCGGCCGCAGCCCCGGGTTTTTATTCCCCTCCCTTCCTTTTGCTGTGGAGAGGAAGCGAGAACTGCAACAAGCCCTGGAGCTGGGAAGAGGGTGCCTGGGTGGCTAGGGTGAAGATTTGGGTTGGGCAAGAAGGATCAAGGGTCGGGAGAGAAAGCGCAAGTCAGGGCTCCCTCGCCACCCCCACCCCCCTCTTAGGACATCCGAGCAGACCCCGCAGTGCAGGCAGCCGTGAATGGGGTGGGGGAAGGCAGGTGAGAGAGACCACCGATCCGGGCCAGCTGTGCCCAAAGAGGGTCGGCGATCCAGCTGTGCTGCAGCCCACCTGCCCCCCCTCCAACGCGAAAATCAGCCACACGAGCTCGCCAGCCGAGCTCGAGGACGCGGGCCTGACCGAGTCCCCGGCGCAGCCGCCGAAGCTAGCAAATGCACGGGAGCCGCAGGGTGAGAAGAAGCCGGGCTCCGGTTAGGCTTCGCCAAAAATGCTGTAGGTGTGAGGCTGTGCGGCGCGCTTTTTATACGCCGGAGCAGCGCCTTCTTTTTCCCTCTCCCTCCTGGGACTGGGGCATGTGGCAGCAGAGTGACTGCAGCAGGCAGCCCTGCCCCCTCCCCTCCCCTCCCCACACCCGCCCCTCCCCCACTCCCTCCCAGCCGCCAGCCCAGCTGGCAGGCGGCGAGGAGGAGGAGGAGGAGAGGGGTCGCTGGGCGCACGCTCCATCTCCCTCCAAGGAAACGGCGGGCAGCAGCAGCTGGCGCATTGGCTTCGGAGCACCTGCCGGGGGTTGCAGCAGATGCTGCTTGCGGCTTAGGCGGCTTCCATGTTCCTGCTTTGGTCCGAGAGGCCGAGCTGTTCCGCAGCAGGCAGGGAGAAGGGCAGGCTGTGTGTCTGCTGCTTCCCTCGGAAGCCCCTAGGTGCAGAAGCCTGGCAATAAAAACAAGAGCGAAACAAGAAACAAGAGCGAAAAGGGGCCTGGCGAGGATGCGTTTGGGGCCGGCCCTACTGTTAGGCAGAGTGAGGAGGAGAGATCTTGAGGCGACTGGTTTGGGGGTGGGGGGAGGGCAAGAAGAGGAAGCAAATTCTTGCCTAGTTCACTTATTGTTTCTGGAGTTTTGCTCCCAGGGAGAAGGAGAGGAACCTGTGGGAATTTGCAATATCCTCAATAGCCAGCCGTGTACATTTGAATATCTACTTGCCATTATTCTGACTATGTTCCTGCTTTCAGAGCTAGTCATTACTTACATTATTACAAAAACAGTAATAATTGAATGCAGTGACAATAATTTATGATAATAAAGAGTGGACACATAGTCCTACAGATACAACCGGCCCTTTGAGGGTGACCAAACTACTGATGCGGCCCCCGATGAATTTGAGTTTGACACCCCTGATTTAGATAGTACAACCTGCCAGTAAAGTGGACATATTTGTGCATCTGTCACTTGCCAGCTGTCAGGGATAGGCAGGAGTTCAGAGGGTGGGCAGGGGGATGGTCCAGGGGAAGGAGCCAGTAATTTGTGGGGTTCTGTGCCATGCATGTGGCAGGAGGAGAAGGAAGGAGGTGGGCAGTCAGATGGAGGAAAAGTTACAGAAAGGCACAGAGGTCAAAGAGAGAATCCTTCTCCATTGCCTCCCCCACTGTTTCCAAGAATGAGGAGGGGCTTAAAGGGACAGGAGCAGTTGGAGCTGACACATAGGAGAAGTAGCTGGTTGTTTGTGTGCATCAGTTGAGAGGGTTTAAATGTGCTGATGGAGGCATGATTGTGTTGTTGCTCTAGCTGCTTGGGTCACAGCACAGGTTTGAAGGAGATGCTTAGCTAGCTGTTTAGCAGGAGCAGTGCATGTGACTTTTGCACCTTAGGAGCTGATGTAATTGAGTGCTGTGCCAATAAATAACTAAACTTCCAATTGCGCGTCCTCATTGTGGGGCTGAGGGTACTTGAGACACTGTGTTGACTTGACGCGTCACCACAGGATATAGAAAGCCTCTCCTCTTTCCTGAGGGGAGGGGTTGTGAGCGGGTTTTGCTTCTCGCGCTTCGCAGTGGGCGTGAATGGCTCACTGCATCACAAAGAGTCCCTGACCTGCGTCATGCCCACAGCCAGCCAATACGGCTGGCTGGGGTGTGTGGTTTGCTGCTCTTAAACGAGCGTGGGACTGTGGCTCAGCCTGTTTGTTTCCTGCACGCACAGATCTCCCTCCCTCCCTCCCTCCCTCCCTCCCTCCCTCCCTCCTTGTGCATTCCACACCGGACCTTGCTATGGACCTCGGTTGGTCACCTGTTGAAGGGACCTGGTAGGAATTTTTTCCACTTGGCAGATTGGCACCAGCCATTTGGTTTTTTGCCTGCCTCGTAGCAAATTGTCACAATGGCTGTTAGGCATTGGAAAATGTGTTGTGTGTTGGAGGGGAGGTTGTGGCCATCACCTACCCCCTCCCCTTGAAGGGTATTCCATTAAAGGAATCCGGTGGTCGTGGTTCCTGTCCGAAGCCCAGTTGGTGGCTAGGGCCATGGCACAACCCTCCGGTGACTCTAGGGGAGAGCTTCCAGTTGATTTGCATCAACAAGCTCCTCCCTACAGGTTGTCAACTCCCTGCAGAGTGGACAGGAGTAAAGTATAGTCAGTTCGGATCCAGTGCCTAAGCCAATACCACTCACATTCTGTAACCAATAAAGTTGTGGCCTTTTTTAGCCCATTAACCTAAATTACTTGTGTCCACGTGTCTTATTTCATCACAAATAGGGTAGCGGGACCTTGATTCACAACTCCTTCTGCAGAAATAAAATTTATTAAATGTGTTAATATGAATGGAAGACAAGAACTCTGTAGCTGTTGATATGAGACTAAGATCAGGACTGGATTCAATTGGATTAATCAAGATTTTGGAAGCAGGAATAAATAAGAACTTTGCACCCCGAAACCCAGCACACGAGGAGTCACACAAATTGTATAATTGGCTTTATAACTGATATATATTTGGATGCGAATTATAATTTGACATTGATAAAATGTGGCTGTTACTGGACTTTAGTAATTGAAAATTAATAAAAAATATTTAACAAAAAAAAGACTTAACATGTCAGCCGAGGATCAGGGCTCATAATTATTTTTGTGTATGATTACCTCCTTAAGGACTGTAAAACATGCTGTGTGACTCACTCTAGCTATGGTGTCCTGCAAATGTTTTATTTTTGAAATACTAGGGGATATGAAGTATTTTTCCTTGTTTTGAAGTACTCACAGTCGCAAGTTAGAGAAGTTATATAACAGACCTATTTGCCTTCTCCCAGGTGTATCATTTTCATTTATATTTGTAAAACTGAAGTAGATGGACTAGTACTCTAAAGTGCTCAATAATTTTCTTTTTTAATACAGAGGCATGTGTGTATTTAATATATTAAAAAAATAAGACTGCCATTCCTAAATTTGGATGTAAGCAACCTTGATTGTGAAATTTCAAAACTTAATGATAATAATATTTAATAACAAAATTATCACCAGAATTTTTACATTTACTTTTGATATATGAAGCTGTAGATTCACAATGACTGTGATCCAGACATTTAAAAATTATTCAATGAATAATGCAAAACACAATTTAGTGTAATCCTATAAAGTGTATGAAAAAATTAAAAATAACTTTTGATCATGACAGTTCTTCAATAGTATTAATGAATGATAGACTCCTTTATAAAGTGTCTCATCTTTTTATGTCTGATATAGATATTAGTAAGATTACATTGCAGCTAGAATAAAATTGAATTACAATTACATGTCAGTCTTTTGTGCATTTCAGTATCTGAAACAGAGTTCAAAACCTACAAGGAGTATGATTGGATTTTTAAAGAACTGTATGGGAGATTTTTTAGACTTTTTAATACAAAGCACTTGTCATCTGAACAGTTAGCTGATCTCAGATGCGCATCTGACTTGAAATATGCCGAGTTCCTGGATGTTGGTGAAGTATCTTTTCTGTATGGTTATGTGAAAAATAAGGTGATATGAGACTTGGAACCTATGAAGGTGGGGATGTGATGATGGAAATACTATTAACCCAAAGCAAGGTTCCTAGTTGCTCAGACCAGAGAGTAAGCCTGATCTATAACTTTTTACAAGGGCTATGAAATATCACCTGACTTTCTGTAGCCTACTTGTGCAAGAAGGCTTCTGTGGTTGATGTGCATGTCTCTCCTGTACTCAGAGCCGTAGCTAGGTAATCTTGCGCCCCTGGCAGAACTGTCCAGATTGCACCCCCTAGACACGGACAAATTGGCTCTTCTTTCTGCCTGTCCTCCAACCCCCCTTGCACCCAATCAATTCCTCACACACTTCACCTTGTAATGAATTCTTTTTTGTAACGAATTCTGATTGAAGGAGACCAAAACAGAAAGAGGACACCAAGATGGGGAAGGCTGACCTAGACAGGTGTCTCCCCACTTACGTGCGGGTTACGTTCCGGGCTCCTGCGTGCATAAGTGAAGTCACATAAAGTGGGGAGCACCCCACTGTAATAGGGAGGAGGGCATGGGAGTCAACTCCTTGGGGCCAAGGTTCCTTTGCCTCCCTCCAAAATATTTGAGGAGGTCGCCCCCCCCCCCGTTAATAGGCATTGCCATTCAGATAGTGTGTGCGCACGCTCCGTCTCGTATTATACAGGGCGGTACTTATCCCCCATATATTTTATTCAAATTGGCACCCTTGAAGGAGTGTGTGTGAGAGGAGAGAGAGAGAAGTGACTCCAGAGTAGGCAGGCTTTGAAGTTGGCGACTTCCCCCTCTCCAGCACCCGGAGAGGCAGGGTCACGGGCAGTGAGGTGGACCTTCCCGGCTCCAACCCCAAGTGAGGTCCGGGAGAGGCCGAGCTTGTGGCTCATGGCCAAACGGGATGGGGCACTGGGGCATGCACAAGTTCCCCCGCCAGGCTGCCCAGCCAGCCCAGCGTGGCTCCCGGCTGCCAGGAGGGCCAAGGGGTGAGGGGAGCAGCTGGGAGCAGCTGCTGCCCAGCACACCCTCTTCCCTGCCCTGCCTGGGCTGCGGGCAGGGAGCGCTGGCTGGACAGGGCGCAGGTGAGGAGGGTCTTGACAGCTGATTGCGTGACCCCCCTCACCTGCGCCCCTGGCGGGGCCCCACCTCACCACCCCCTGCCTGTACTTCTTTACTTTGGCCAAAACTGATGGCAGGTGCACAGCTTAAATTCCCACCTTACACCCCTTAGTTCAGTTCAGGTTGTTGGAGTCAGCTGGTTGGAAATGAGCCAGTGTCAAAGACTGTGGCCTACAAACCAAAGTACAGTATTCAGACTAGGGAAAGGGGTAATGAAGAGGGAGGGAGACAGAAAGCTATAGTCACACCCTGAGTTTAGGTTGCAAATGATGGCCTTTGGGAAGCCAAGAAGAATTTGGTGGTGCTCCATTTGACTCTGAGAATAAATGAAGCTATTTGCAATTTTCCAGTAAGTGTGGTTCATTTCAGATTCAAAACAAAGCGTACAGGGATTTTGCGTTCCAGCCTCTGTTTTTGGGCTCCCTAAATAGAAGTGAGTGTGGAATGTTTTGCTGCAATCGAAGATGAAGGCTGCTGGTCTCACCTGGCAATCTCATGTGGGAGAAAATTCCTTTAATATTCCAATTATGGTGATTAATTAAAGCTTCCAGATGAAGCGAAACTTGTTCATTAAACCTCCCTAAGGTGTATAGGAAAAGTGTTCACACTACTGTAACAGAGTGGCTCTCACAAAATGCCCCAGTGTGCTTCCATAAATCAGGAAAACAGCTGTCCAAATAACGTCAAGTGTCAGTAAAAAGCTGAAGTAGAATGGGCCCACAAACACAAACAGAGACAGAAAACTGGAGGATGGATGAGTGAAAGGGACAAAAGAGCAGCAAAACAGAGCAAGAAGCAAAACTTGGATCCCTTTTGACTGGCAGGTGTTCTCATTTTCCCCCCTTGTTGTTTATCACAATGTGATAACAAGAGGGGGGGGGATGAAAGCTGCATCATCTTTAGTCATTGGATAAGGTAGTCCAGAGAAGTGAACATGAAAAATTGTGTGCAATGCTGTCTCTTCAATTTTGGTTCCCATTCTGCTGTCCACAGTTTCCATTTTGCCCATAATTCCCCATTCTTAATGCTATTGAAATCCTTGAGCTGAAGCTTATGTAACTGAGCACAGGGTTATAGATCAAATTTATATTCAAGTAGGAGACCTGACATCGAGGAAATCAAGGTGTGACTGAGAACATTAATAGACTTAGGTTGCATTTGCGTCTTTGGTTACCCTGTTTGATGGAAGAGAAGCTATATAACCAATATCTTAGAAAATGGGCTCTCGGAAAATGTTAAAACTATGCTACATAGAATCTTTCCACATATAACTTGTTTCTGGCTTCTTGTTTACATTCTGTAGGACAGGGTAGCTAACCATTTTTGGCCTGTTGTCTGCATTCTAGTTATGCAAGGCTGTAAGGTGCTCTATCATGCACCATACCTAAATCCGCATGTGCAGACTCCAAACCCACATGCAGATCCAGTGCTGGATCCTCCTCCACTTTCTAGATGGGTGATCGTTGGAAAGATTTAAATCTCTCCTCTGCTTAGGGCTGGGTTTGTAGTCTCACCTGATGATTAATCTCATGAGCATGGGGAGGGAGAAATTTGTATCCCACCCCTGGCACTAACTTGAGTGAGTGTCAAAATTGAGATACAGGTTGATCCCTCCTCCTGCAAAAGCTGTACACCAGTGAGATCCATCCTCCTTCCTTCCCATGGAGAGGCTAATGCAGCCATCATGCAAACTGTCTAGAAAGCTGCTACGGCCTCTGGTTGGTCCACATCCACTATATGGTATCAAATGACCTAAAGTAGTAGTGGGGTCCACCAAATGTGTTGAACTCCAACTCACATCATCCTTGATCATTGGCAATGCTGCCTGGGGCTCTTGAAAGGTGGAGTCCAACAATACCTGAAGGGCCCTTATCTAAGCAAAGCTTAGTTTGCTAATTTACAGCATTTTAAAGGTAGATTATTCTTTTGTTGACTCCGGGGATCATCAAGTGAAGTGTCCAGGATATTGGTCTGAGCTTTTAACATATTTTCTCCCGACCCCATCTTTTTTCCTTTTACTATGTCACATCAGTGATTATGTTCAACAGAAGATCTGATATTGTGATTTTATCAAAGAACAGGACCTTATCAGAATGCAGGCGTCTGGAAATAAAATATAATTGTGCATCAATGTCCAAGTAAAAACATTCTCAAAGCAGTGTAAAATGAAACTGAATGGTTGGATGTTCTGATGGAAGCCTTTGCTGCATTTACAATTTTAAGTCCTTTTGCTTGCGACATTTGATACTTAACCAAGAATTATTGTCGTCATTATTAATACTAATGTTTCTTTGATGTTGATTAAAAATATTAATATAGCAACTTAGCAGAAAGGGTTTATACATGATGGAAGAGTAAATGTTTTAGTTTAATTGGAAACTATTAAATTTGAAGTAAACAGGTTCATCTTGGATAATAAATTAGCACTCTTCAATTGGAATGAAGCGAGAACTGTTAAGAATTGCTGAATAAGGAAATACATTATCACTTCACACTCAGTATATAAATGTAAATAATCATCTGGCTGCACATTTTTTATAAGCACAATTCCTAATGTTAGATTGAGGCTCTTGCTTGCTGTGCTGTTGCATTTGTTACAGAAAGAAATGGGTACTTGGTGGTGTTTGGTGGATTTTTCCTTCCCCCATTGTATTTCATATATCTCCCTTTTTTTGTAGCAATTATGCTAGTTGTATTTAAGACTCTTAAAATGTAGAACTTGAATGAGCACCATTATCAAGGTTGTACTTAGAAATTCTATTGATGGTGCTAGCTAAATACTTCAATGAATAAAGACACCCCCCCCCAGAGGACTGAGCTATCATTTTTGGTAGATTTCATAACTGAGTGGTGCTGAGACCCAGGAAGACTTGGCCTTTGTGAAATTTCTCTTCCAGATCTACCCTTCAGTAGCTTCTCAGTAGGTAGACCTGTTGTCTGTCTACAGGTAGACATGGCATCCAGACAGAAAAAAGATAACCAAAAATATATGTGCTTTAATGAATGTATGGGGGTTGCTCGTGCGTAAGTTGCCACCATGCCTGGCTAGTTAGCCTGGTTAAACCTTTCCTGACTGGACAGCCCTTCACTTCGTGGCTGTTCAGTCACTAGCAGAATCCGTCAGTGGGCGTTTCTTAAACTTCTTCCAGCACAGAAGCTCTTTGACACCAAGTCTACGCCTACTTTCTCTGCGCGGAAGCCTTCTGCGCAGGGTGGGTGTGGGCAGAGGAGGACCTGTGCTCTCCCTGCTGGTCTTAAGCGAAGAGTCCTGGAGACCCCTCTCCGATTCCCCCAACCGCCCCCCCTTTATCCCTGGTGTTACGCTGATTTCCTTCCCCAGCCGATGAGTTCCCTCTCTCCCTGCTTGGCCCTTCTCCGGCATCGCTTGGGAGCTCTGCCTCCACTGCTGGCTCCGATGTCAGTTTCCTGACATGTACAAAAAATACAAAGCCAACAATTCTGCATTTGAAAACTACTGGTAACACAGAAATCCTAGGACACCTCCCCGCCTATTATTATTATTATTATTATTATTATTATTATTATTATTATTAAACTAAGAGTTAAAACACTAAAGGAAATATCAATTTGCAGTTAAACAAGACAAATGCAGAGAAAAATCTAAATGAAAAGAGGCAACTGTCAGTAGCCATTAAGAGGGAAAATGCTCCAAGCAAAAGGACAACTCCAAAAATGGAGTTGTACAATTATAAAATTAAGCATTTCATTTTTGTATGTGTAATATAATGGAGGGTGTTGATTACTGTTTTCATTGTTAACATAAGCTATAAAGGAAGGAATGTCTTGCTGAAATAAATTTGTCTCACTTAGAGATTCCATGTAACACCCTCATTTTCTGCACCAACTTCTTCATAAAAGCAATATTCGACACCTTGCAATACTGGTATATCAAGGTGGTGCCACACAGATGGCTGGAGTATTTTGTCATGGCCAACCTCGCCACCACCAGCAGGTGAACAATCGGGTCTTCAGGGTCTGCATTTATGTCTACAAAGTCATTTAAAAGCACCAGCTACAGGTTCATAGTTGCATCTTGAGATGCAATTTTCTGAACCTCCTCGAAAACAACAGTTGAGAACAGCTAAGCTTGAGGGCAAGTCCACCACATATGGAAATATGTATCCAGATTTTTGTATTTTAGCACTGAAGCCCTCAACTAAATCTCTGGCTCCTTGCAGCCCTTAATTAATTAATTTACTGCTGGAGTCACCTTCACAGCCTCTCTGAATTTCCCTAAACATACCCCCAACACACTAGGATAACAATACTGGACTATATTTCAGAGCTGTCATCTATAACTCTGACTCATCCCTCCCACCAGAAAAATGACCAAAGCAACACTGAGATACTTAGCAGGGCTTATTTAATTGATGCGCTCTGTCACAGCCTTAATAATAATGGACTTTATCAGCATTGGAAGGGTAATTTTTAAAATGTTTATAACCTCGGGCGAGGTGCGGGGAATCCACCCTCCATGAAATAAAACATGCAAAGCTGTTTTGTTGCCAGCATTTGTTTTTGGATGGACACACTACTGTTTAGTCACAGCTACACTAAATCCTAGATATCTGAATTTTGTTTTGGGCAGCAACCACTTCTCTGCTAGGGAAGATCAACATTAAAGCTTTAAAATGAGCCAGGAAGCCCATGGGTGTGCCGCTGTAAACTTTTTTTTTTTGGTCTAATTAGCTAGATCAGTTCTCTTAAATGTAAATCATAGCTGTGACTAGATTCATTGACTAAAATCACTGAAGCTAATTTCTCACAAAACAAACAAGCAGAACAGTACTTGCACATTTCGTTTCTTAACTTGAGTTGAAGGAGGGCTGGCATGTATAGCAGAAAACTCTAAGAGTGGCAAGAATTATATAATCCCTGTTACTTGCAGTTCGTGTCCTCAATGCTTATTGCTAATTATCCGGTATGAATGTTGCATGTATAACTAGTCTGAAGTATTCAAAAGGCGGTAGATGAGTAATTCATAGGTAAATTGTTGATAAAACTGCGGTCCCTCTACCTCCCTGATACACCAGGATGTGGTGTGATTGACGGGACACTGCAAAAAAGAAATAGCTTTCGTCTCGCTGCACAAATGTGACATTATGGTTTAGACTACAGTGGTGCCCCGCAAGACGAATGCCTCGCAAGACGAAAAACTCGCTAGACGAAAGAGTTTTCCGTCTTTTGAGGTGCTTCGCAAGACGAATTTCCCTATGGGCTTGCTTCGCAAGACGAAACATCTTGCGAGTTCTTGCGAGTCCCCCCCCCTTTTTCTAAGCCGCTAAGCTGCTAAGCCGCTAATAGCCGCTAAGCTGCTAATAGCCGCTAAGCCGCTAAGCCGCTAATAGCGCTAATCCGCTAAGCCGCTAATAGCCGTGCTTCGCAAGATGAATAAACCACAAGATGAAGAGACTCGTGGAATGGATTAATTTCGTCTTGCGAGGCACCACTGTACTGTTTCTCAACCTTTTTCTGACTATGGCCCCCTTCCAACCTTGTTTCCTTTCTGTGCCCAACCCCTTTCCTACTGGTAGAAAGGTAACTATTTAAATGTTTTGTTTGTAAGTAGAACATATTTTGTTTATAATTTTTATAATTTATACAAAATACAGTCACATAAAAATGTGTATTTCTTGATCAATGTGACCATTGTGCTTGGTGACTAGAAACAAGCTTTTTTATATCTAGTTCTATTGCTGTGAGGGATAACTGAAGATCACCTCTGTCCATTATGTTAAGGCGATTCTGAGTTAGGCTGAGTAAATGATTCTCATGATTGAAACCTGAGTCTACCAAATACAAAGTAGGAAATGCCATGAAAAACAATTTTGCTTGATCCCAAAACTTTAGATAGTGTACTCTTTATCCAACAATGGTCTGCAGCAACATATTTTCTTTCTATTTTTTCTCTATTTTCTTCACTTCTCTGTTTTTCTTCTTCTCTGCTTTCTTTACTTCTCACTTCCCTCTGTGGCCCCCTCTCATGCCATGCCCTCCCCATTTATGCAATTTTCACCTATGCCTCCCTTGGAATATCCTGCAGGCCCCCGGTTGGGAAACACTGGTTTAGACCATGGTTTCAGTGCAGCTGCATGACTCTGCAGTTGTTGCACTGCATTCCATCATAAACACATCATTGCTAGGACATCGGATCATATGAACTAGGTGCTTGTTTTGAAGTTAGCAGATGCCTTTTTTGCAGCTTGTGGTTTCCCTACAATGGACACAGAACTTGAGGTGCCTGTAAAATGTACACTAAGTGCTAAGCTGCTTCAACTGCCTTGGGAACTTTGGAGAAAGGGCGGTATATAACTCAAATGAATAAATAAAACAAATAACTGATAATTTCTTCAATATTACAGGAAGCTCCTCCACCAGGCTCCTATGATGTTCAAAAATCATTTGAGAAATCACAGTGTAAAAGTGAATACATGGCTCCCCGAACTGCCACGGCTAAAAGGAAGCAGACTTCTTTTCTCAGTGGCTCAATTAGGCATGGTATATGTGAGGCCAAGAAGGATATGCCAGGTAGGTCAATTGCATGCTTTCCACATCTTTTTCAAAACTGTAACTGCAGGGAGATTGTGTATATTATAGGCCTTTTACAGGCCTTGTGAGATCTCTGTATTATCACTGGTCACTTTGCTTTTTAGATGGTTAATAAAGAGGCATCTTTCATCCACTCAAGGATTAATCTGAATATTTGTGGCTGTTGTACATTTCTTCAAATGTCTGCAAACTTATTCTCCATGTCTGAAGAATAAGACTTTACAGAATGGAATCTTTTGAGCAAAAATGGGACTGAAAAAAGGGAGATGGTGCTTTCTGGCAATTCAGCAGATAACTTTGTAAACTCTTAATGATATGAAAGGTATATGCTGTTTTGTAAAGCAAGCTAGCCAAAAATATTAATCGATATTTACTTATTTTGTTATATTTTTATCCCACTTTTTAGCCAAAAGTTGGCTATTGAATATTGATGCCACATTACAATCTAACAATGAAAATTCATACAGCAGTGAAGAGAAAATACAAGAAAACCCTCAGTATAGACAACATTTGAAACCAATGCAAAATTAAATTGCCATTTCTACAAAGGAAAATATATTATAGACAACCCCCCCCCCACTTTAAAGTCAATAGATACAGTGGAAAGTTTGGACAATGCTGATGTCGCTGGATGGAATTAAATGTTCTGTGTAGTATCTTATTAATCTTGTAAAAGTATACTCTTAGCTTGACTCTTTTTCCTTCACAAATACCTATTATAGTTTGTTAGATCCCCCCCAACACAGGCTGTAGTACAATAGCCTGTATATTTCTTGATTAAAAAATAATTTGCAGGGACCAAATCTGTGCTAGTAAGTCTGTCCTTGTTAATTTCATGTTGGCAGTTTTAGAAAACCATGAAACAATATTTTAAAGACTCTTAAATCCTGCCGTACATTTGTGGCATTATAAAACAAGAGCTGTTGTAATCTGACACATCTTGTCGGGGGCTGGGGTGGGAGGATTGAATCCGAATCGGATTCTAGGCATACCCAACAAGTGCAGTGGAGATCTTGTGTACAGGAGTGTACACGGAGCTGATGGCGTCTGGATCAGGGCAGTTTTATTCTTGGTGCTGTGAGACAACTGCATTACATAAAATTAAAGTACGGCAATTGTATCAGCAGATGTTCATTTGTGTTTCATTAAAATTATAGTAGCCTAATACAAAAAAATCACTTGTGCTAACTTAATGAAAGTATTATCAAATGATGTGGCTCTCATTATAAAGCAATATCTTCTCATAATTAAGTTTTCCTCTACAGTTTTGCAAATGGTTTTATGAGTTACTCCCACATGAAATGGAGAACCAGTTGCTCACACAGGAAGCCACAATTGGCCAGAATCCAAGCGCTTGTTTGTTGTTATATGGCGGCTTGCGCCAGGGCAATTTTGGATTCCCCTCCCCATGGCAATTCTGTATTACAAAGCAAAATGCCCTTGGTTTCAGAAGCAGTTTGCTTCGTGGCACAAGGGGCTGCTGATAAAGAAAAGAGTTTCAAGCCACAGTCCTGTATGTACTTACCTGAGAGTAAGTCCCTCTGAATTTAACATGGTTTATTCATTAGACAAGAGATACTTGAGCATCATCATTTTTGTTTGGAATGCTCGTTCACTCATTAGTTTAAAAAATACGGCCATGAAAAATATGTATTCATGTAAAAGCAGTGGAGGCAATCCTGTATTCAGAATTAGCACAGCTTGCTTCCTCAACGCATCCATCACTATCTCTTCTACTGTATTTGGTAGGTGATATGAGTCTTGTGCTCCACAGACTACTTCTCATGTGTTTGATGTTTAACAAATAATTAGTAATAATGTGGAGCAGTGCACTCCACCATAATTCATTCGTCGCGTTAGTTACAAAAGCTACTGTTTGAATCACTGTCCCAAACTCATTATGTTTCTTGGCACATTCTCACAGGAAATTACTTTAGGTAACAAATAGAATTTATCTTCAAAATTAATTGGACAGATCACATAAAGGTAGTTGTGTCCACTTTTTCTATGACTTCGCCCAGTACCTTTTTGTATAAAAGTTATTGTAGTGTGAAAACTAATTATTTCTTCTATTTGCTTGTTGGCTTGTAATATTACATTCCAAAATAGTTGGAAGTCTTTAAATCAAGACTGAGTTCTCAGGCTGAAAAAGTAAGAGTAAGCAGGTCAAATCCTACAGTTTTTGTGTACTTTCCCCCTTTTTCTTCTCCCTGTTGCAGATGTATTCCCAGAAAATGTAGAACCGAAAGCTGGGGGTTTCTGCTATTCATAAAAACAATGGCATAATGAAAGTCATGTTAAGCAAAATCAAGTTGCTCTTAAAATGGAAAATTTTAAACATGGCCAAAGTTCTGGGTTTATGGGGTTACTGATTGACACTAATTTATGTGGTAGTCATATAATTTAATGTTGTAGTAATATATGCAGATATTGTTTAGATTTAAGCTGTTATCTTACAATTTTCTGTACTCATCTGCAGGTTAAATTAACTAAATCCGACACAGTTCTTGTTTTTCTGCTTCTTCTATGAGTAGCAGAATTATTATGAAAGCCATTAGTACATAGTGACTTAGCATAACTATCTGATAGTAGCTGATATAAAATAATAAAATTGAACTTTTTTTTTACCATATGCTGTGACTGTAGGCTTACTGAATATATTATATTTATCACCAGACCACAGCATATTTCTGTTCCGTATATTCATTTGAGAAAGAAATTATTGAGATACCAACATTTAAATTTGAATGTACCAGCTAGATGTTTTAAAATTTAAATCCAATTAGGGAGCTGCCAGGTTTACTGTAAGGGGGAGAAGGAAATGAAATATGGAGAGTCAAAAGAATCAATGCAAACCGCATTTTAATCATAGAAGAAAGATGTCTGACACCCACGGCCTACAAACTAGGTTGTTAGATTCTTTTCCTTGCCAGACTTTGTTATTGCTTTCATCCAGTCAAGATTCCGTTGTCCCTTATGTCTCTTAAACTTCCACTGATTACATTTTATTTCAGGGTTGCTTATTTAAACATTTATTTCCATATGGAAACATGTAACACATTCTACAGAAAATGTAAAATCACAATGTAATTTGAATAAACATAGGAACTGCAGGTTATGATACCTAAATGGCACACAAATTATGTTGCTTCATGATGAAATGTCACAACTTGTGTTTGAGAAGGATCTATATTAATTATGGAAAAAGGCAGTGCTATTTTTTTGAGGAAAAAGAGGTGCCAGAGCTCACCATGCAACCTCCCTTGTTCTCTTATAATGGCAATGGCACCCACCTAGGAGGTGCCCGAACTGAGTTCCTGTGAGCTCCAGCTGAAAAAAAGGCCCAGGCAAAGTAGTTTAATTGTCTCTTCTTTGTAAATGAGATTACAGAATTGTAATTTAAATATATTTATATTTCATATCTTCAGATTAAAATTAAGTTGTGAATGTGTAGGTAATAACTTTCTGTTTGTTAGCAGAGAATTTCCAGTTTTGTAATAAATATATTGTCTCTTATTGCAAATAGAAAACATGAGCATTTCCCAGTGTGCTGGTATAACAGTTGTCAGGGGCTCAGGAGCAGAGGCACAGGGAAGATGGGAGATGGAGAGCGAGGGGGAGGAATCCGAGGGGAGCGTAGGAGGAGACAGTGGTCCGAGGGATTCCATGAGCCTCTCCAGCGAATCGGAAGATTCACAGAAGGGAGCGCCAGTGGCCAGGGGCAGGGGGGTCCCAAGGGGAACGCCCCAGGAGCAAGGGGGCAGCAGGGACTCCCAGAGCAGCAGTTGGAAATCAGGACCAGCTTCCCTACCAGAGCAGAGTGGGGGGGAAGAGTCCCAGGCATCGGGGCCAGTGCTTCCCCCACCAGGGAGAGAAGACGAGGCAGAGCTGACCACGCCTCCCTCGGAGAGTCGTAAAACGGAGGGGAGGTCAGATCCGGCCAGTGTCACGGAAGAGGGAAGCAGTGATAGAAGTAGTGTAACGGTTAGGAGAAAGGTCACTGGGTTGGCGCGAGAAGCAAGTTCAAATGTACAGGAGCGCGGGACAGCAGAGAGTGAGGATTGGGAATCGGGTCCTAAAGCACGCCGGAGGCAGGGGGAGGAGCTCAGCGACTCAGCTTCGGAGGAGTCCAGAAAGGGCAATGCACCAGAGGGCAGGAGGACCCAGAGGAGGAGAGAGCAGCGCAAAAGGTGGAGCAGGGCTAGGATCTTAAACTGGTGCGGAAGGGGAGGTGATTCAGACGGGACTTCGCCTATCTAGAGTCTAGACGTAGGGTTGCACGCTCTGGCTTTGAAATGGAAATTATACTTCAATAAAGACTTTTATACATAATACCAGCCTGGCGTTGGTCCTCTGTGAGCTGGGACCTAGAGGCAGCCCTGACAACAGTAGACTTTCAAATAAAGACCAACATCTCTCCTTTAAATTTCTAAAGAATTTTATACCTAGCCTGAAGTGGTAGTAGGAAGTCTGCCATGGGAGTTCTTTGAACTTACAGATTAGCCAGTTTATATAGCTGTCTTGAAGTAGCAGTTAAAGTGAGATAGAAACTTGACTTATTGGTAGATTGAGCGAAACTACTATCTAAGCTGCATTAGCTCTGTGCTGAATAGCATTGATTTCTGAAAAACAAGTTGGTATTGTGAGGATCCTTTCAGATCTCACCTGACCTATAGGTATTTAACTGGCAGCTACATTTTTTAAAAAATCCCAAGAAACATTGTTGAGATACAAAATGCAATCATGATTCTTCTGATGGATAATTTGGTAGTGAACAGGCGAGAGTGAGAGTCCTACCTAGAGTAAGTTTACCAGATTTTTTTCAATGAATCTGGGGACACTTTTCAACTTCAATGGATTTTGTCAGGGGACTGATTTGTAAATCTGGGGACTGTCCCTGGGAATCGGGGACGTCTGGTAACCTTTTTTTTTTTTTGTGAATATTTTATTAGTTGAATATAAGAATAACATATAATCAAATACAAGCAATCAAATACAGTTTTCCCCTAACCCCCCCCCCAAAAAAAACCAGCCCCAATTACATCCAGGTAATTACATTAGTAATATAATCAAATAAAAAAATATTTCTACAGTTGCTGGTTTAAAAAATATCATTCCACATGCTCCCATGTGTCTTAGGTGGTTTAAATGCACGTTATTTCTTTGATACGTATGTAATAAAGGAGGACCACATTATGTAAAAGTTGCGTAGTTTCTCACATTGTTTTCTTTCACGTACCCTTTCTGTTAACTTTTCCATCAAAATTAATTCCCAGACATAAGCATATAGGTTCACTTTTAATGTCCTCCAATGTAACAGAAAGACGTGCTGCAGTTATAAGATGCACAATTAAGTCTTTGTCACTAAGATTTTCTGCTTCATCTGCAAATATAGAAAGCAATGCTATTTTGGGATCTAAATTGATTGATTGAGATGTAATTTGTTTCATTTCCTGAAATATTTTTAACCAGAAGTTTTTAATTAATGGGCATTTCCACCACATGTGTATAAATGTTACTTCATTCCCACAGTTTCTCAAACATTGCGGAGAAATGTTTTTTGTCTATTTTGCTTAGCAATGTGGGTTGCAAGTACCATCTGTGGGTTAGCTTTAAGGTGTTTTCTCTTATTCGGGCAGAAATAGCTCGAAAGGGGGCTTTTTGCCACATTCCTTCCCACAAACTATCACCAATCCCTTCTCCCAAGTCTCTTTCCCATCTAGTCTTCAACATGGAGGGCTGTGAGGTTGAGAAATTTGCAATCGCTTTATAGATTAAAGCAATTAGACCTTTACCTCTAGGGTCTGTGGTATATAAAATATTTTCAAATGCCATTAGTGACTTCATCCCTTGTTTACAGATTTCTGTGCTGCTTATAAAATGGATGACTTGATGAATTACCATCCAATTGTGGGAAAAGCTTTGAACCATTTCTTGTAGTATTAATCGTCTGGTAACCTTAATCCCTAGAGCAGGCCCTGTGGCATCCTTTCCCTGCATGCCCCACACTCTCCTGCAATCCATCCCCTAGGACAATTGATGGTAGATGGCCCTATCAATCTAGCATTGCCCACCTGTCCCTCTCTGTCTCAAAACAAAACCCTTTACATGGCTACTATTAATTTATGGAGAAATTTATGGGTAAAGCAAGTTAACAGTAAGATCAGTAAGTGTATGGAACAGTCTGCCCTAATTCAAGCTAGATCACATTTGAGTAAGTATATATGAACATTTTATCAGACTTTTCATTCTTGTTTGAAAGGTGAATGGAAGTAGTGTTGGTCTTACGTGACCTTGTTTTGTTTATTTTGTGCTGTGATGTAGGACTTTGTGATCTTACTAATTTATATTTTGCAAAGGTTGATTAGAGCACTGTGTGCAAGTATCTGTTGCATTTGTAGTACTGTACAGTTCTTTAAAAAGAATGTGCTTTAGTTTTTCCCCCTTTCAAATTAAACGTAATGAGGCACATCAGCTATTAAAAGGATACTCTCCAGCTCCAGTGAGTTAAAAAATTAGCTGTTCTCTCAACATATTGCAAGGTGAATATAAAATACAGACTACTTTAGGGGAGCATATTAAAATCAGCCAAAGAGAAAAGCTGCATTTTCCTTTCACTTACTTGCTGTTGAGAGTTTGAAAGGTTCTGTTTACAGAAATGCTGGAAAGAAGGGTATAATTAAATTTGGGTTGGTACATAACATAAAGAAGCTTCAGGCAAGTAAACTTCTGTCATCTGTGTTCTGCAGGCTGCGCCCTGCTTCTGATATTATTACTTCTCAAGCATCAGCTTCCTGGAGCAAAGTTTTCACTGAGATTGCTCCAAGGTAATGGACTGGCCTTCATAAAAGTGATTTCATCCCTCTTAGCATTTTAGAAGGGATACGAAAACATATTTGTAAATAATAATGATAATAATTTTGAACAGTCTTAGGATAAAGGCCAAACAGCAACTGCAGCAGCAAAAGTGAAGGTATTTGATTTGTGCTTGTAGCTATGGATTCTGCTTTAGGTTTTTAAAAATCAATTTGTTGTCTTTTAATTAATTAACTTGTTGCTCTGCTTACAGTTGACCCTGAGATGTAGAAAGGCAGGATGCAAATGTTGCAAATAATGTAATAAAAACAATATATGTAGTATTGTTCCAAAGTGTTATTGAGATCTACCTACCAAGAAAAGGAATGATTCACTGTGTATTTAAATTCTAACCCAGCCACACCTTGTAGATAGATCAGTGTTTGTTATACTGTGTCAAGGGAAACCCTGGGATTCCCCATAAAATGAGTGTTGGTGGATAAGCTCCCTTGAAAAAAAACATTAGCACCATTAATGTGATACTAATGCAGAACATGCAGCTACAGACAAACATTAGGCAAGGTCTAGGGCACACTCAGTGGAGGTCTAACAGGTCAGCACTCTGTGACCTGGTTCAAAAGTATGTTGGACTAGGAAAGTTTTATCAGCCACATATCGAAGTCCATCCTCCTTCTCCTACACTTCTATCCTTGCATGTTCAGTTTCAGCACTTTTATCTTGTTAAACCATAGCTTCCCTTGCTGTCCTGGGCACTGCAGCTTAATTGCTGCTTATAAACCAGGATATGAAACCAGGATCTGGTGCCATCCTTACAGTACAATTCTGTGCATGTCTACTCAGAAGTATACCTCAATAGGACTTAGCCCCAGGGATAGCACAGCAGACTTAGTCACTAAACCACAGCAGCTGTGGTTTTGTATAGAACTACTTTTCTTTATCATTCACCTTTGAAACTTGTTAATGTAGGAGAGTTTATGTTCAGTAACAAAAATGCAAAAAGGTTACAGGAGAAACTGAGTCACTGATTTTCATCTACGCAAATCTCTGCTCCTGCTCCCTGGTCAACTGGTATTTTTGATTGCAGTGATACTGAAAGGGGGAAATAGCAGCAGCAGCAGCAGCAACAGCAGCAGCAGCAGCAGCAGCAGCGAGAATTTCTCTTATTCCTCTTTGCATTGCTTTATATGTGAAAAAACACTTTGTCAGAGTGACAGAGATTATTCCAAACACAGCTGTCTTTTCTGCACATCGAAATAAACGTTAAGAAATTATTTCTCAGTGGTGTAGCACCATCCCTTTGCTGCAGCAGTCTGAGCTAGTAAAAATGATGGAGCGTTGAAATTGAAGGTTAAGAAAATTTATGTACTAATATTGTGCACACAAAATGTTTACATCCTGCATGCTGTTCTGTTTATTGTAGTGATTTCTTTTTATTGTAAAAATTCCTTTTATTCCACTTACCTACCCCATTTGGTCATCCCCTGTGTCTTGTACTATTTCTCTTTTACTTCCAAGCACCAGTTTCCATCAACCTATATGAGAATAGTTGAGGATACTCATGGAGAAAGTTAGTGCTCTTTGTGACAAACGACTGAGTGGAATTTGGCCCTAAACCATCCAGTTTTTAACTTGAGCTTCAAGGCTTCTTTTATTTGTTGCTGTGCCTCAATGCTCAGTTTAGCCAGTCTGATTTCAGAGTTACCACCAAGAGCAAACAAACAAACCAGCATACAAAATTTGTCTGCATATTACTTTAATCCTTTGAACAAGGCTTTCATCTTAGTTTAATTGATTTTCCTTTCAGACAGCATTTCTCTGATGTCTGTCACTGTAACAACTACAGTCCTGTCTTTCTCGCTGTGTTTTGTTTGGGAGTGGAACATTACTCTTCTGGGACCTCTGCAATGGGTCCCAGTGCTTCTCTTTGACTACTGGTAAAGTAACTCTTAATATCAGAAGTGCATTTCGGCAGAAGCTTTTGGAGGCTTGAAGATCTCCAGACACTTGTTAGTAGGAATAGCAGGATCTGAAGGCCTCAAAGTAATTCAAATTGGCATGAGTAGAAACAACTGCCAGAGAAAGCAATTAGGGCTTGATCCTAGAGAACGTTTTAAAACTCTGGCGTGGTATTCAGTGCAGTGCTTTGTTTCTTTGAGGTCTTCTTTCTTAGCATGGAAGTAGTCTGGTGAAGTAATTTTAAAACATGTGCTTTAATCTCTTGGGCCTGTTAGAGAACAAACTGCTCCGTCTTTGGACTGCAGAAGTGTTAATTAAGTTCTTTCTTGCTACTATGATTTCAGCTGCTCCATCTGAACGACACATACGCACCATCACTGATGGCCAGTCCTCTCTGCCTTCTCTTAAGATTGTCTTCAATCACCATGCCAGTGCAAAGAAAGCTGGAAGCACACACACTTTGTGCTTCTTGAGCCTCCATGTCTTCAAAACATGTAAAATAATTTTTGACAGCTTGCACATTTTCATTTGATTTTTGATTTTCATTTCTGTAATCTGGTCAACTTGATGGCAAGGATCTGCACACACCAGTGTGCACTGGCAAACCAAGTACTGATTTCTCCTCAGCCCACTACAATGATCTCACCAGCGATATATTTCAGCAATGTATCAGGGCTTACAGTGCCTCCTCACTTACTTTCACCTTCAACCTCTTGTTACTTTTCACATTTGTGTTGGTTTGTCATCATGCTATATATAGTACGACTGTCTACTGCTACAGCTGGTGTTTTAAACATGACACATTAGACCATAAGAAGAGCCCTAGATATGACCAACAGTCAATGCCAGTGGTCTTCAACCGGTGAGTTGCAGCCTGACCTAAGTTGGGTCATTACAGAAGCACCATAAAAGTATAGGGTAAAATAAAAAATGATAATAAAAGAAGTGGGTCACCAAATGCATGTTTGGGCTAAAGATGGGTCCTGGGTCTGCAAAGGTTGAAGAAAGTTGGTCAGCACAGTCAAGCATCCTATTTTGAACAGTGTCTGGTTAGATGCTTCTGGGAAGGACATATTTGTCCCCCAGCAAAGGTATTCAGAGATATATTGCTGCTGAATGTGGAAGATCTGCTTAGCTATCATAGCTAATAACTATTGATAGGCCTGTCCTCTGCAATCTTGATTAATTCCCACACCTTCTAACAGTGCTGTAAGCTGTGCCAAGCCACATGACATTTAATTAGAAGAACAGAAAAGGAGGTATATGCTGCATTCACTTTTCCAATTATATTTAACAAATATCATAATAAATGAATAGAATTGCTACTATTGATATTCTGGAAAGCTTTCTGCTTGCTTCTGCCTCGTTGAAAAAGAAACCAATAGGAGCGCTGTAGCAGGGTGTAAACTATTTGCCAAGGAGATTATATGTATTTCAAGTTCCATCCAATACATTTTTGACAGCTCCAAAATTGTATTCACTACTAGCTATGGAAATGGTAGCATATAAAATCATAACCCCACAGCTGTGCACGTGGAGAGATTATAGTGGTACAGCGAATCATTTTACTTTATTTATTATAAATGAAATTCAGTGTACAATATAGCCCCCTGAACTGCCTTTTCGAGTCAAGTTATTTTTTTAAGGATTAAATTAAATTCATTGCAGTGTACATGGATTCACAGATTGTGCCAGTTCCTATCTGTTTGAAATATATATCAGGACCTTTTCCTTAGTGCAGGAAAACCAAAAAGGTTTAAAAGACAGCTTTCCACCTCATTGCCTCTTTTCATAACAGTTCTCATATTTTAATGGCAAGACTTTATTGAAAACAAATGGAAGTAAATATATTTCATCAAATAAATAACACATTCTACAGAGGGGAACCAGCTCTGTGTAGGTGTGTGGGTGGTGTTACAGCACTGTAATGAGATAACAAGCAGAACAGCTGTGTGGCTTATCAAAGAACTGTATTGCAAAAGGCTTGGAATGCATCACGACTTACCTTTCTTAAAGATATATTTTGGCAGGAACGCTAAGATGTTTGTGCAGGTGTGTATGTGTGTGTGTGTATCTATATACTGTGGTGTCACATAATGCTAAGTAAACCATGGTTTAGCGTGAATGCACTGCGGAGGAGTTTGCAGCCACCTTGTTCCTCTCCCGTCCGTTTAGCTCAGTGCACTGCAGCAGCTAAGCCAAGGTTTGATTTCGTGTGTTGTTTCAACCAGGTTCATAGTTAAGTTCTCTCTTCCTTAACCACAATCTGTAATGAAGAACAAATATTGGACTATATTGAAGGAAGATAGCATTAAGAGGGCTAGAACATGGGTCGGCAAACTGAGGCCTATGGGCCGGATCAGGCCCAATTGCCTTCTAGATCCGGTCCGTGGATGGTCTGGTAATCCAGGCAGCCGGCATGGCGCATGCGTGCGTGATGGTTTTTGATAGCATTAAGAGGGCTAGAACATGGGTCGGCAAACTGAGGCCTATGGGCCGGATCAGGCCCAATTGCCTTCTAGATCCGGTCCGTGGATGGTCTGGTAATCCAGGCAGCCGGCATGGCGCATGCGTGCGTGATGGTTTTTGCGACTCAGCCAGGCTTGGGGGTCAAAAGTGAGGCAGGCTGCCCCTTCTCCGTCTGTCGCTTGCGCATGTGCAGCAACGTTGGGGTTGGTCCCAATAAGGTTTTTTTTTGCCAAAAATGCGGGTCAGAATCATGGCAACATATAGTCCGGCCCTCCACAAGTTCTGAGGGACAGTGGACCGGCCCCCTGCCGAAAAAGTTTGCTGACCCCTGGGCAGGCCCAGACAGAGGGAGAGGGCCATATGGGCCACTTGGCCCGGGCCTCCAATTCCAAAGGGGGCCTCGGTCAGCATATTCATATAGCTTATATATCTATATTTTCCATTTTGTCTTTATATGTAGATACGGTTCAAGCCTTGAAATAAAATTATTTGTCAGCATAACTTTTGTGAAAATTATTTATATACTTACTTATTTATAAGACTTCAGTTATCCCTAGGGTTAAAAAAAAAAAAGTGGGGGCACATTATCTACCTGGCCCCGGCCTCTGCCTGGCTCTGCTAGGCCCTGCCCCTGGGCTAGAATCATAGTGTAGAGTTGGAAGGGAAGGTTGTATAGTTTAGCCCCCTGCAATGCAAGAATCTTAGCTAAAGCTTCCATGGCAGATGGCCATCCAACTTCTGCTTAAAAACCTCCAAGTGAGTTTGTGGGATTGCTTGGGAGTAGAGACACTGTTCGATGTGGGACTGGCTTCAGACATCAGGCCCATTGGCACACCCTCTGCGTTACAAATATGTCTGCAAACAAGACATGAAGGCTGGCAACACCACCCCCACCATGTGACAATTGGTTGCAGATGGTCGCAGTGCCTGGATACAGACAGTCAGGTCGTCTATCCATAGTAGTGACCAGAAAAGGGATGACCACTGGGAGAAGTGCAGGGAGAAGGAACGCCATGGTGCATCTGCAGCAGCACAACTGGATGCCTTCATTGGCCCTAGCTGCAAGAAAACATGTCTCTACTGTATTGGTCTCTACAGCCACAGCTGCCAGACCATCCTTCCCACCCCATTGTAGCTGAATGTTCTTGACTCGGCGGTTCTGAAGGGAAGATATGGAGGAGTCCCATATGACCAGAGATTATGCCATTGTGTGTTGGGTGAGGTAGAATCCACAGAGCACATTTTACTGAGCTGTCCCTTCTACAACGATTTAAGACAGTATCTTATAACCCCATACTTACCTCAGCTCAGTCCCCGACAAAGAGGAAAGCAGACAGCATATCTGCTAAATAAGTCTTCTGGGAAAACATCTTTGTCAGTGGCTAAATTCCTTTTCCTGGCACTCAAGTGAATGCCTTGATGTGGGTTATCTGTGAGAGGTTTAGTACTGTGGCCCTACCTTATTTATGTACCCCTATGATGTTTTAGTTTATAATTCTGTATTGTGTTTTATCTCTGACTATCGGTCGAATAAAGGAAATTGGTATTGGCTTTTTAAAAACATTCTCTGGTCCTACCTTGTAATTTGAAGAATTGTGAACTCAGATTCTTTGAATGGTACCCAGAGACATGCTGGAGAACTTTCACCATATAGTAGTAATCCTCATGAATTCACTCTTCTCTTACTCTCTGATGAGTCAACAGATATCCCTTCAACATTTCCCTAGTAGCATACCACTGTTTAAACACTATTAAAATCTTCCTTTTCAAGCAGCCATGACATGACTTTGTCCTTGCTCACTCATTTCTTTTTAACTTTTTTTTTTGAATTCCCCAGAAATCAGGAAAATAAATATGCAAGAACATACTGATTTATCTCTAGTAACTCTTAGAAAAGTCTTCCTACTTGTGTCCCCCCCCGCCCCCCCCCCCGTTCTTTTGGCTGGAAATGGATTATGTTTTGTTCCAGGCAAACATTTTATTGCCTGCTGCAATATCTTTGCAATGTTCATTTATTTCTCCTTCTGCAAAAGCATGTTTTAATCTAAGATCAGGAAGCTCAGTGCAAACTCTGAACACTTGAAAAGCATGACTTATGTTTATATAAAACATATTTTACAGAAGATTATCCTTTTCTGAGGGCAACAAAAAAGTGAAAAATTAGAATAAAAATTCTCAAAACTTGCCGGCAATAAGTATACAATACTTCTGATGCATTTTCTTTTTTGTTGTGTAGCATTGCTGTTTACAACAATAAAGAATAAAAAGATTCTTTATCTCAAAGGTTATTTTTACTTGTTTGGCAGTCTATTTGGAACTGATTGCATGAATTGAGAAATTGAAAAGCATAGTTTCTGTCCTAAGAAGCATAGTGCTGTCTCTTGCATATGATCAAGGATAAAACATCAGTTGAATAATATTAGTTCTTTCTGATGTCTATAGTAAACAACAAAACAAGTTTTAGGGGGAAACAACTTTATTTCTATGGTGCCTCCAGTGTGTACTGTGGTGTATGGCAGAGGACATCTTGCTGTTCCATGGGGTTTATAATCTAAAATTTGACACAGAGAAGATAAGGAGACGAAATAGAGGTAACTATTTCAGTTGCACATATTCAGGCTTAATTATAGTAGGGGACTGGGCTAAATATTTCACAGAAAATACGGATTTTGAGGAGGGACTTAAACCAAGTAGCATCACAGGGATGTTCCATGAGTCAGAAGGGGCAGGAAGAACAGTGGAGTTGTTTAAAGGGGCAGAGGCCCTTTGAGTGGCTGAAGGCTACAGCAAATGTCATGGACATGTGGCACAGATACTTAATACCAGTGCTTTTTTATGGGGGGACGTGGGAGTACACATACCTCTAAACATTTTGTGAATCTAAGTTTGGCCGCATTGAGGGGCAGTATTTCAATATGAGTAGGAAAATGAGAGTACCCCTAAACATTTTTTAAAGAAAAACAAAACAAAACACTGCTTAATACCCAAAGGCCATGCAAACGACCCAAAATGCCAGCCTTTTTCTTTCTATTTCTTCTGCTCCTTAGTGATTTGTCTGTGAAGTAAAATACCCTTTGCTTCTCATCACCAAAAGAATTGAAGACACGTAACTTTAAATGTTGAGAGTCAGTTCCATCGTGACTCATTTTCCCATGCGCTTATTGCTCCATGTATGAAATGGCAAGTGAACCATTTAAAACTTGCGCAATAAACACAATGCCTATATATTTCAGCATGCACATATCTAGCAGGAATATAATGCTGGATCAGGACTTCCTCATGCATGTAAATGTGGCAGATTTTAAAAAAACGGGTTCGCTTGTTCAAACCACCCATTCTGTTCATATATCCAGTATGTGAAATGGGGACCAGGACTGTGCCTACTGCCACCAGTGTTATGTGCTCTGCTGCCCCTGATTTCCGCACTTCCAGTACAGTGTTTGAAAGAAGAGACAGCTGCATGAGTGTACACACTCAGTGCAAGGTGATCACAAAGGGATTGCGATTGCTGTACATGTGTCCCCACCAAACGTGCTTGTGGAGGTGGAGGGACTGATGTAAAGGCCTCTGCTGGAGATCTCAAGAGCCCAGGCAGATTCGTATGGGAGAATACAGTTCTTCAGATAGCCTGGCCTTAAGTTATATGTGGCTATATAGATAATAAATAACACTTTGAATTGTGCACAGAAACAGACTGGTAGCCAGTGGAGCTATTGTAACTAGGGAGTATGCTCTCTATAACTAGCCATGGTTAACAGTCTGGTTGCAGCTCTTTGGGCCACCTGGGATGTCCGAACACTTTTCAAAGTCAGCCCCATGTTCTTCTTTGGCGATCACTTGTAGCCGAGTAAGATTGTCTTCCATAAACACGGTTTTAACAATGAGTCCGTAAGTGACTGTGGAGGCCAATTCTGGATCCACACGTCCTTCCATAGTGGGGACATTGGTTTCTGGGTGGTGTTACAGTGTTTACAGTGCTTTACTGTGTTACAGTACTCTAAATGGGATGTTAAGCACGTGTCACTGCGGCCACATCAGACATCTCTAACAATGGGCCCAGTTGGTGCATGAGCTTTAACTGTGCAGATGCACTTCTGACCACCACAGTGGCCTGGGCATCCAGGCTCAGAGCAGAATCCAGGAGCACACCAAAATTGGAACCTACGTCTTCAGGGGGAGCATTGCCCCATCCAGCACAGGCACAATCCTTATCTCCTGTTCTGCCTTGCAGCTGACCAAGAGCACCTCTGTCTTGTCTGAATTCAGTTTCAGTTTGTTCACACTCATGTTGTAGGCTCCCTTCTCAAACATTGTACTAAATGCACAAATGTTGTGGGGCAGGGCCAGTGGTGCTTGTTGAATGTTGAATGTGGAGCTGGTGGGGCAACCCTCCTTCCTACATTGGGTGTGCTCATTGGAGGGGCATTCATTGTTCGAAACTTGCCATGTGCAAAAGTGCATGAACATTAATGTTATATACAAGAATATGTTCACAGTTCCAGCAAGTCCACCTTCTTTGAGGAGACCCCATTCCATTCCCCTTTATCTCCTGGTTTCACGTCTCTTACTCCTTGCAACCGCTAAGCATGTTCAGTCCTCATTTACCTGTTTTGGATTTATTTATTTTTTTGTTTTGCTCCCTCTGATTTTTTCTCTCCCTAAATAATTTTTGTACTTGTGCAAACCTTAGAGTTTTTCCAGACTTGTATCTCAGTAGCTCAGTTTGGGTTGCATAGCCATCATAACTCAGCAATCGAGTTTGCTGTATCTTATTATTATATTTTGTTAAGAAGAATTTGGTGCATGCTAGTTGTTCATTTTGCAGAAATCACTTTTCTCCCTCCCTGTAAAGCTTGCTTGCTAGCTTGCATATCAAAATTTATCTGATACCCTCTGGGGAAAAAAAGAAAGTATTTATTTATTTTAGTGATATGCTAATTGCAAGGTTTCTTTAGAAGTTCTTTGCCTCGGAATTGATTTGTTGGCACAGGAAGATAAAACCCAATTTTTCTGTGTATTTGTCTACTGGCTGCTCTTATGCAGTCTTAGAATAAATATGAAATCATTTCAAAGTCATTGTTAGAAATAACATCAGAATACATTTGCATTGTCAGATCAAATGAAGACCACAGTGGAAAGTGCAGCTGCACTTATAATCAAATGATTACTGCAGCAGGGTTCAATATTGTCTGCAGCAGAGAAAACTAAGAGGGCATTATTTCTAGGAATTTAAATGTGACATCAAAGCTAGTGAAACAAAGATCATGAGGGAGGGGGGGGTGCATATTCTGGAAATGGAAAAAATGTCTTTTCAAAGAAAGAAACACTGAAGTTATTGGTTGTATTGAAAAGAAAATGGGTAGGCAGAGTTATTAAAATATACTTTTAATAACCAGTCTTGCTGTGAAAACTTACAGATACATATTTTATGCAGTCTAAGAAGTTTTAGCTGCTTGCAATTTTCTGATAACTTGTGACAATTTTTACAGTTTCATGAATCTATTTTAAGCATTAAAACAATGCACAGAATTCAGCTCTATTTAGCTTCACTCCTATCAGTGGTTAGAAGTACCATATAAATATATATTACTTTGCCTTATATCATCAGTCCCAAATTCTGCAAAGATCTGCATTGAAAACAGCCCAACTTTTCCTAGCAGTGGATTTTTTTTTTTGCTTCTAATCTGAAGGGAGCCTTTGGGGAGCAAATTTTGGACGGTATTCCTGGTCATTAGCTTCATCTAATCCAGCAGTTCTGACTGCCAGACAAATTATCCAACCTTTCAGTGTAAGTTCCATTACTTTGAGAAATAGAATTTTGATTACAATGATAGCCTGTTTGTTCTTAAACATCTCAAAATGCTGGTATGCTTTCTGCATCCTGGATGAGCAGGCTAGTGTTCTAAGGTGTCACAGTCTGAGTTTGAGTTAAGAATTAACATTGTGAAGATCAAGATAATGCTTCTCTGTTGACATACAGTAGAAGTGAGCAAAGAGAACTATGACAGAAGGTGATAGTGGTATATCAGCATAGGGTTAAAAGTAAAAATAAGCAACATTAATGAAGAGCACTTGTCCATTATGTAGAGCAGCCTTTCCCAATCTGGTGCCCTTCATATGTTTTGGGTTACAGTTTCCAACAACAGAACAGAACAGAACAGTTGTGTTGGTTATAGCTGATGGGTGGGGTGCTGCAAAACATATAGATGGTGTGAGGTGGAGAAAGCTGATGGAGATATTGGTGGTTGAGGTTTCTGTGAGTTTATGTGAGACCCACGGCCACTCATTTGATGAGGTATTCACATTATGTAGGTTCTTCTCATAGTTTCTCCTGTGTTTGGGACAAAACCACTATTTTATGAGCAGTGAAAGATATACAGTGGTACCTCGGGTTAAGAACTTGATTCGTTCCGGAGGTCCATTCTTAACCTGAAACCATTTTAACCTGAGGTACCACTTTAGCTAATGGGGCCTCACACTGCCGCTGTGTCACCGCCATACAATTTCTGTTCTCATTCTGAACCAAAGTTCTTAACCTGAGGTACTATTTCTGGGTTAGCAGAGTCTGTAGCCTGAAGCGTCTGTAACCTGAAGCGTCTGTAACCCGAGGTACCACTGTACTGTGCTTCAGTAAGGATAATTGGTCCATTGTATGATTCCTGGTGCCATTCGGCCGTGCATCAGGCCATGACAATAATTTATCAGCTACTGTATATCAATAGCCACAGAACATTATTATTATTTTTTTACAGTCTGTTCTCCTACAGTTTTACCACTTGAGGTGGGGTTCCTGTAACTTTCTTTGGTACCAAAGACACATAGCCAGTCTGTGACTAGAAAAGAACCAGCATTGGTTGTAATGCTGTATAACACGGTCACACAAAATCTGTTCTCCAAAGCTTAGAGTAAAACTAAACAATAATTGAATGTGTCTAATTGAATATCCCAGTCAATAACTTCTGTGAGGAGTCAGTATCAATAGTAGAACAGATGACTAATCAAAAACATTTTCCTCTGCTACATCTGTGCCTACTGTCAAAGAATTGCTGAAGCATTTTAGTGATCAGTGCTAAAATTTCATACTTCAGATGCTAGACCATACTCTGCTGTTAAGGAAAATTGCCAGCTAAAAATTAAGATACATTCAGTTGATATCAAATGAGAGAGTGCAAAAATGGAATAACTAGGAATGGAATAATGAGTACCGTAAATGAGTACCGTAGTAGTGTGGGAATCAATAATGTTTTCAATTTTCAAATTACAAAAGAGAAGCAGGTTTTCTATTTTTTATTTCTTAAATCTGGATAATTGTTCAGTCATTTTGAGCTTTGCTTTTAAGTATTAAACAGTATTACAGAATACCACTTTCGGATGCCTCCTCTACTATTTGAACCTGTCTGATGCCCTCTCATGATTTCTTTCCTTTGGCAATTCTTATAAATCCAGGAAGACTAATGAAGCAAGGTAAAGTGGGAAAGTATCAGTTCATTAAAAAACCAATGCACGTGCCCTTGATGTCCCACCTGCAACATTTTGGTCACATCCACACCATAATTCCTCTGAAGAATCTTGAAAACTGTAGCTGGTTATGGGTGCTGGGCATCGTAGTTCTGTTTTTTTAAAAAATAATTTTTATTAACTGGCCAATCGCATCAAATTAAATCACATCATATAAATTCCGAATTACAAAGCCAAATTTTTAAATTTTGTTGGGGGAACCCATACTTCAAGATCCAAAGGGGAATTCAGATCATCTTCTTATTACTGCGTTAATGTCCAAATCAGTCCCAATCAGTCCAAACAAAGTTCATAATTCTATCCAGTCTTATCTTGGTGTTGCCACATCATATCTTGTTCATATAATTTCTCTTTTTCCTTTACGATCTCTTCTGTTAGTCTCCTTAAGCCGATAGCAAGTGTAATAATCCTGTGTGGATTTCCCGTTCCTCCACTAAGTCCAGATGGTTTCCATATATCTCCTTCGTAGATAACATCACTTTTTCTATCGTAAATTTTGGCATTTGTCGCTCTTAAGTCCCACCGAGGAGTTGATTCACGATATGTAAACAACTCTATTTCTCTCTTTCTCCTCCCAGACCCAAGAGCTCCCACAATGCCTCACAAAATGGCGACGGCATTTTTTTTCTGAGTGCGACACTCCAAAACTCTTAGCTTTCCAGCTTCATCTTGAAACATTGCTTTGGATCGAAAGTTTATCTCCACACAGCCTTAAATCCACAGCTTAAGTCCTTATTTTCTGACTCATTAGGGGAGGGGGATTCTTGTTAAATCACATAAAAAGGTAGAGGCAGGTTTTTCCCCCCCTCCCCCCTCAGTCATTTGTCATACCGTATCTTGACGTTCTTCTCGTATTTTATTGTTGTCTTGTTATCAGAGATCTCTTCTGTTAGCAGTATTTACTCCCCTTTTTCCTTGATGTATGTGCAATTAATCACGTCCAAATTGTTTCTTTTAAAGATCATTGCAACCAGCGGCGCGAATCGGGGACGGCGTCGAGGAGTGTCGAAAATCCCACAGGAGGGCTTTGTGCCTAGTGCCCCCACCCCCACAAATTCGGGGGTGGTATAGGGCACAGCAGGCAAGGGCCGTCCCCCCCCATAATCCTGGGGGGGTTAAGGAGGCTAATTACCCCCATCATAGCCTCCAAATTACCTCGTGTGGGTCGGAGAGATGTTATTGTCAGCCATCTTCCGATGCGCCACCTAGTGGCCCCCGCTGGGCATCGTAGTTCTGTGAGGGGACAATTGTTTATACTGAGTGACTACTAGTAGCTCTCCAGGGTTTCATGGTGGGGACATTCCCAGTGCTATCTAGTGATGTCGGGTGTACAACATAGAACCTTCTGTATGCAGTGCAGATGCCTCACCACTGAGCTCTGGAGCTTTGTAAGGTTCTTATCTTGTCTTCTATGCTCCAAATATTTAACGGTGTACAAAATGCATGCATTTTTCATGGTTTCCTTGCTTGTTTACATTAACGCTTACATTGCATATTGTAAGTTTCCCTATGTTACTGCCCAGTTTGCTCAGGGCATGTGCTTCAGTTAACTGGAGTGTAGGACAAAATCTAGCCCTGAATTCTGTGACTGGCAAACAGTACCTGTGTTTGCATTCCTGCTTGTTTGCATTATGAGGACAATCTTCAGTGAGCCTTAGGTGTATGCATTCCCTCCCCTCCTGCCAGCAAGGCCACCAGGAGGAGATCAGAAGCTTCCTCTTCCATTTTAGGTATACCACAGTTTAGCATCACACCCCAACCTTAATCTGTGGTTAGTTTTTGTTATATTTTATTGAAGGAAGCCAACTTAATGTTCAGGTTGGCATGCCACAACAATCTGTGGTTAATATAAAGTGGAAATGAATATATTCTCATGGCTGTGCTGGAGGGGGAGCGTACAACCCTCACTCTGGCTGCAGCATGGTTGGTGGGTTTTTTAAATAAAAACCTAAACCATAGTTTAGTGTCAAGTTCAAACAGCCTGTAAAAAATCTCTCTGTGTTGGGTCATTTCAGATATTAGCCTAGTCTTCTGCCCTTGCTTGCTTCTGTAGCGCAATAACTTCTGCCTTCTGCACATCGAGTTGTATCTCCAACCCCAACTGTGGCTCAAGCACCCAGCTATAGTAGATGGCCTCCACAATACACCCCAGGTCTAGATTCAGGCCTGACATCTGTTATGGCTGCCACATCTACGTCTCAGTCTGACAACATAACATCTCACGTATGTCACAAGTGCTCCATGCTTAGTACTGGAGGCAAGTAAGGCCAATTTGTGGAAGTCTTTTCAGATTTAAAAATCAAAAGTGTTTTGGGAGATTGTGCAAATCAGTATATGACCTTAGGTATGAAGTATCTGATCTGCTTGGTTGGGCAGGCAGCTGTTTCCATAAAAGGCAGGATATAGGTGCAGTAAATAAGGGGTGCTGAACGTTAGGTCTGGGGACCAAATGTGGTCTTCTATACCTCTCTGAGACCCTTGGGACTCTCCCCATGTCACACCATTTGACCATACTGTTTTGGATTGCTGTGCATTTATGAATTCTTACAACTCTTTACCACATTTATTCAAGAAATCCAAAGCAGACACCTGAATTACTTCAAAACATGTGAGACCTTACGGGATTATTTGGGGGCAGGGGCGGCGGCCTTAAACCAGTTTGTGATGTGAATGTAAAACCTACATTTCTCAGAATGTGCTCTTGAATTACAAATACCTCTCTTGGTTTCCTGTTCTCTATTAACAGTGGTCACACAAATGGCACAAGAAAGACTCGGGGGTTTTAAGCTTTGTCTATGAAAATGCACTTAGTGTTGACAAGTGCCCTTATGGTTGGGTGGGATGTGAGTTCATTTGATCTTAGTTCAAGGGGAGACATTGGAGAAACACATTTGTGGGTGTGTAAAGGATAAAAGATCAGCCTTTCCCTACAAAGCATCCCTTTCTAGCAGTAGTATAAATGGGTTAGTTGGCTCAGTTCTGCCTCAAGATGTAGCTGTGTTCTCTAATAGTGCCAATAAAGTCAAAAGGTTTTTAGGGAATATGGGAGATTGTGATCAATGCAAAGGACATGGAAGGGGTGCATTCCCTTTAGGGTTTTACAATATATTGCTTGAACTAAAAATAACCCATAATTGTATAGGTTGCTTAGTATGAACTTAAATATGCTGTAATTGCTTTTTACTGATGTGATTTTGATTTATTATACCCATTAGAGACACTTTCCTGTTCCCTTGTTTCATGTTTTTGCAAATTAGGCGCTGAAAGTAGAGTCACCGGCAGTTCAAATTTTGGCTGAGAGCAGTTTTGGCAAAAGCCCCACTTTTGGAGTGTCCAGATGATTTCATAATTTATGTAGGCAGACAGTGAAGCTATGTTTTTCAAGGTCCCTTTTAACCTGTCCTGGCTACTGATGTGATTGTCCTTTGTAAGACTTAATCTATAATTTCTTACAGAGCAGTTCTTTTAAGTGCTCCTTCAGAATGATCCAGGAGGGGAGACACTTGGCAATTCTTCCTTTAAAAAATTGTGCCTTAAAAAAAAAATGCAATGCCAATGTTGCACATGTGTGTGAATTACAGTATCTTGGCCTATATGTCTTACAGGCTGTATCCCAAAGCAGAACATTCCTTAACTATCCTTAGTGCAAGAGATGTTTTCATACTGTCTAAAAGCCAACATCCCACTTTGAAGAGGGCATTGCCATCCAAAGCTGTTGTATCAGCAAAGTTGTTATGTGATCATTATGATCCATTTTGGAACAGCTCCAATTTCTGGACTGTCTTCAAAGGAAGCCTGATATAGATCTATTTACAATATTTGATCTACGCAAATATCAAAGGATTTATTCACAGCCGCAATCTCCTTGTCCTCAAGGATGTTGTTGTTGTTGTTGTTGATAATAATAATAATAATCATAATAATAATAATAAGCCTCCCATCTGACTGGGTTGCCTCTGGGTGGCTTCCAACAAAATATTAAAAGCTTCCCTGTACAGGGCTGCTTTCAGATTTCTTCTAAAAGTCAGATATATGTTTATTTCCTTATTTCTGATGGGAGGGCATTCTGCAGGTTGGGCACAACTACTGAGATGGCCCTCTGCACAGTTCCCTGTAACCTCACAATGAGAGAACCACCAGAAGGCCATCAGAGCTGATCCTCAGTGTTAGGGCTGAATGCTATTGGTGGAGATGCTCCTTTGGGTATACAGGGCCGAAGCCGTATTGGGAGTCAATGTAGATCTTTTAGAACTGGTCTTATATGGTCCTGGCGGCCACTCTCAGTCACCAGTCTGGCAGCCGCATTCTGAATTAGTTGTAGTTTCAGAGTCATCTTCAAAGGTAGCCAGCCCCATGTAGAGTGCATTGCAATAGTCCAAGCGGGAGATAACAGGAGCATGTACCACTCTTGTGAGGCAGTACACAAGCAGACAGGGTCTCAGCCTGCGTACCAGATGGAGCTGGTAGACAGCTGCCCTGGACACAGAATTGACCTGTGCCTCCATGGACAGCTGTGAGTCAAAAATGACTCCCAGCTGCACACCTCGTCCTTTAGGGCACATTTACCCCATTGAGGAGCAGGGAATCCCCCACACCTGCCCGTTAATCAAATGGGTGAATTGAATATAGCTGAAAAAGGTACACCCAGCCAAAACAGCCTTGAAGCAGTAAAACCAGTTTATTGTAGTAAGCAAGATGGTGCATCTGCTCTGCCAAAAGAAGTATGGCACTCATTTCAAAGTGGAAGAGTTGCCTTCCTGGGAAGAATGAATAATCAGTTGCCATTACATACTTTTTAATAGGGCATCACCTTATTAACTCTCATTCTGTCCACTGCAGTATTCAGAGCTGATTCTGAACTGAGACTACTGCGTTCGGTTCAGCTGAGAATGACAAATAGAGCTGGTTGGTATCAGCATGTTGCTGACAATGGACGATCTAGCTTGCAGACAGTCTCGCCCAGCGGTGTCGTATCAAGATTTCAAAAAGAAAAAAGAGTCTTATGAAACGTTAAATGCTAACAAATTCAGGTTCTTGAAGCACAGCACACTTCACGAGGTGCTTGAAGTATAACCCTGAATTGGCAAGCACGCATGACACAAGAGCGGTGTGCGTAGAGGGGTGAAGTCAGAGAGAAATGCAATGCAAAAAGAAGAGACTGTGACAATTACATGGAAGCACACCTGTCTTTTGTTTTCATAATTTCATCTTCTCTCACCTCATTCCTCCACATACCATCCTTACCATGTTTGCCGATGTAGATTACAATTTATGCATCTGATGAAGTGGACTGTGGCCCACAAAAGTTTATACCATAACAAATTTGTTAGATTCTAAGTTTCCACAAGACTCTTCCTTTTTGCTGCAACAAACACATGACCATCCTTCTGGATAAAAACATGTAATAGTATTAGGAACAGAACATCCTGCTGGATTAAAAAAATACCATGTATTGTATTTTTTGAAACTTCCAGCCTTGCTTTTTTCCTCCAGCTGCTCAGAACCTGAATAGCAGTAAGAGTTGGGAGTCCAGAAAGGACAGAGTAGAAAGGGAGTGCAGGATTGAGGGGAACACAGAGCCCTGGTCTAGTTCTCTGTGAAAGAGACAGAACTGTGACATTGGGGGCTGGGAGACAGTCAGCCGATAAATTTCCCAGTTGTCTATCATTGGTTTTAATACAGATATGTCCAATCTCTCAGCTTAGCAATGCCTGAGGTGGCCAAGTAGAAAAGTTCCATAAAATAAATAAATTACGAAGACATTGCAAAATTGTAATTTAAACCAAAATAATTCTCTGCTGAAACTCAAACAGTTAAAACACTACCTGTTGCTATTTAAGTGTTTATCACACCTCTGCCCCCAGAGTAAGGAAGCATGGAGCAAGCTGCATTTTGAAAAGGCACTTAATTGGCCTCATTTGCATATAACACAAAGCCAAACTGTGGCTTAGTATGAACACAAGGGTTCTCAGAAAGAGCTTGCACCCTTTTTTCACTTTTCTGAGCTCTTTAGCTCAAGACAGGAGTGAAGCTAAGATTTGGTGAGTTGTCTGAATTCTGGATTGTGGTTAACCTCCTTAAGCATGAACCTGCAATCACAGGGCAGACCTTGAGTACAGATCCTGGTTAAGAAAAAAGACATTAACTATTTTGGGTTTGGATGACACAATAAGCAAAACCATGGCTTAGCTGCTGTGCCATGTTGAGCTAAAAAGTCTGGGCAGCAGCAAAGCAGACGTGAGTCGCTCTCCGCAGCCAGCCTATTTGTGCAGTCCTGGTAAGCCATTGCTTAGGTCATGCAATCCAGGTCACTGTTGTCAAGCAGTCTTCTCAGCAACATGGGAAGCACTTTCCTTGAAATGTGTAACCCTGTCTTTGCATAATGTAATAGCCCACACCAGCAGTGATTATTCTAGGTTGTCCACTATTGATCCCCCTTACTGGTGGTGTGATGTTGCATCTTTAGTATTATCAGAGGCCTGGAGAGGGCTGCTGGCTGCTGCCATTTCCAACCCAGAGTGGCTTGCTAGACTAATGTCTCCTATAAGGAACTGGAAGACTTGGATTCAAGGTCTCTGTTCCAAACACAGTACAACACAGGTGGGGAACCTGTTGTTCTCTGAGTTGCTAGCTCTATAAAAGGGTGTAACTGGGTAAACAAAATACTGAGGAACTTTAATATAGGTTTAGGGCCAGATTTTTAAAGATAATGCAGAAGGTTCTTGTTTTGAAAAATGATGTTTTTCACCATTTCTTTCCAGTCTATTTAAGGTTGTATAGCTGCATAGCAAAAACAGTGAACTCCCTTGTCAACACCTCTGTAAAAATGCTGTCAAAATTGGGATGTTCTAGAAATTGAGAGCATGGTGAGAGAAACAGAGTCTTTAGTAGATAATAACTCTAGTTATGTGTTCCTCAAGTTTGGTCAGCGCTACTTTTGTACTCTTTCAACCCCAATCTTTCATTTGAAATTTTTATTAGTAAGACTGATGCTAATCTCTATTTGTCATTCATAAACATATTTCTGTACGCACGCACGCACGCACGCACGCACACGCACACACACACACACACACAATTAGGGAAGCAGAATGTATTTGTAAGGACGAGTTATATAGGTAGAAAAAGGGTAGATCATAATTCTATGGGAATAATACATACATTTTAGAAAACATATTGGCATTGGAAATAATGCAGTTGTAGTGCATCTTAAATGTCAAACTTACCAATTCCATTTTAGAATAGAACAAATATTGTATCAATGAGGACTCATGAAATACTGTGTTTTGAAATAGATTTCATTAACGTTTCCCACTGATAATTTATTCCTCCCTTTATGCTTCTACTCTCATACTTATAATGGATGGGGTATTTGCATATAAATAGATTTCAGTATTTGCTGAAGCAAAGACCTAATATGTTTCTTTTTTCCCATGGACATTGTTAAATAAGTGGAGATATTGCCATGATCAGCAGTTATGAATTGTAACAATTTTCTTGGTCAAAATGCTTTAGAGTGCATCAACAGTCTTTGACATTTTTGAGTGGTATAAAGGGTTTAGATCTCAATTAAAATAATAGAACCATGAAAACATCTCTTTCAGTTCCTGTAGAGATGTTTTTGATATCACTCTTGGTTAAAAAAAAATCACTAAAACTTAATATAAGCTATTGAAAATGCTGATTGTGACCCTCAGGGAATCTGTTCTTAATTAGCTTTTTGTTCTTTTCCCTCCTGTGCTGCATGCCTTCTAAAAAGCATGCTAAGATTTTCAGAATATAAATGTCAATAATACTGTGAACATATTATTTAATTAAATAAACTTTTGTGGCATGAGAGCTGAGCTCCAGTCAGGGCTTTCCTGACTCCATTGTTTCACAGACCACTGTGCCCCCTGGAAGAAACACTCTACAGAGATGAGTAACTTTTTGAAGATGTGTGGGATAAGGCACGTAAAAGGTAAAGGTTAAGTTCAGTCCAAGGCAACTATGGGGTTGCGACGCTCGTCTTACTTTCAGGCCAAGGGAGCTGGCATTTGTCCACAGACAGCTTTTCGGGTCGTGTGACCAGCATGACAAAACCGCTTCAGGTGCAATGGGACATCATGCCGGAAACCAGAACGCATGGAAATGCCATTTACCTTTCCGCCGCAGCAGTACCTTTTTGTCTACTTGCACTGGCATGCTTTCAAACTGCTAGGTTGGCAGGAGCTGGGACAGAGCAATGGGAGCTCATCCCATTGTGGGGATTCAAACTGCTGACCTTCTGATTGGCAAGCCAAGAGGCTCAGTGGTTTAGACCACAGTCCCACCCGTGTCCCTATGTGTAGGGTATGATGTGGATGACAGCAGCTTGAGAAGGCAATTGGGAGAAATCAGGGGTCCCCTTTGCTGAACTGGGAAGTGTTCTGCCTAGTGGAACAGATCTTCATTTCCCTCAAGCCCCATGGACCACTTTAATATGTTGGCAGGCTCATTTTTTCCCCTTAGCATTCCAGCTTGAACTCAAATCATGCTGCAGAGGAAAAATGTTTCTTGGCAGGCGTGGTCTGAATCCATCCTGAGCCTGCAGTGGAACTTGTCTTAAGTTCAAGCTGGGCTGCAAAGGAAAAGTGTTCCTTTGTAGGCATGGGTTAAATGTAAACTGCAAAGGAACTCAGTGGTGACTTTAAGCCCCATTTTCAGCTTCCCTTTGCAGTTTCTGTTAAGTTGTGGGTGAACTTCAGTACATAACAGTTTCCAATCCCAGTAATTGTCATTGTCAACCAGCTGATTAAGAGTTACTTCAAGCCCCACTTTGGGCATGGATCACCCACAACTCTGGAGTGTAGCTCATATTTGGTGCCAGTTTTAAAATGTGGTTAAGCCAAGCCTTGCCTGCCCAGGAAGAACTGTGAATGCAGTTTAAGGTTCCCAGTTGTTTCTTGGCAACTCTATCATTACCTGCCTGCTATCTGATGTTGTATACAAGACGTCAGGTGTGGGGCAGGTGGGCATGGCTTGAGGAAACTGTTTCCTTGGTCAGATTGGGACCCCTGTCAGGCCTGATTAACCCACACACTGGAGGCTCCTCTTGAATGCTTTGAGCATCTTTTCTTTTCAACTGCCATCAACATTTTGCAAGTCTAGAACCCCACAAATTTTTGCCAGGTAATTTTGAGGGTTTTTTTTTTATTTAAAATGTGTTCTCCCTGATGAAATGGTTAAATCGGCTATGATAAAGTGGGCACAGGATATTGGGTATAACATTATGTTTGAGGACTGGGAAAGGTTGTGGACCACTGGGTTGAACTTCACTGCATGTAACGCTTTGAAGGAAAATGTAATGAAAATGATATATAGATGGTACATGACCCCAGTTAAACTTGCCAAAATATACCATTTGTCTGATAATAAATGCTGGAAATGTAAAGGAAATGAAGGAACATTCTTTCACCTCTGGTGGACGTGCCCTAGAGTGAAGGCCTTCTGGGAAATGATATATAATGAGTTGAAAAAGGTATTTAAGTATACTTTCCCTAAGAAACCAGAGGCCTTCCTCCTGGGTATTGTCGGCCAGAGGGTGATAAAGAAGGACAGAACTTTTTTCCTGTATGCAACAACGGCAGCAAGGATACTCATCGCTAAGCATTGGAAAACTCAAGATCTACCCACACTGGAGGAATGGCAGATGCAACTGATAGACTATATGGAATTGGCAGAGATGACCGGCAGAATTCGAGACCTGGGAGAGGAGAGGGTTGAAGAAGACTGGAAGAAATTTAGGATTTATTTACAAAAACACTGTAATTTGGTTGAATGTTAAGAAGGATGCCAGATCATAAACAATTGAGCACCATTAAACTAGATGTAATTTGGATGATAAATGAGATTGAGGAAAATATAATTTATTTTTTTTGGGAGAATTATTAGATTAAATTAAATGAATGAGATTTAAGAATGTAAACAAGTTGATAAATTGCTGGAAAAACTTTTATAATGATGCAAGTGGGAGCGGGAGGCGTGAGGGAGTCCAAAGAAGCTTTGAAAATATGTTATGATACATGTTATATTGTTTATTATTTTTGCATTTTTGTATTTAAAAAATCTTAATAAATATTTATATAAAAAAAATGTGTTCTCCCTTCCACTTTCAAACTTCTGTGTACCTAGGAAGTCCCCTGAATATCTAAAATCCTTTCATTTATAGCCAAACTAACCCATGCAGGCAAATATGAACAAGGTTTGGCTCTTAATGACTTAGGTTTCAGTATTAGAGGAAATAATTTAGAACTGGTGGATCAAAGTATTATAACAATAATTCAACTCAGAGTAGACCCTAAACCATTTAAGTTCAGTATTGGACGAAATAATTTAGAACTGATGAATTTATAATGAGAACATAGTATTATAACAATAATCCAACTCAGAGCAGACCCTAGTAATGGACTTAGGTTCATTAATTTAGTGGGGTTGCTCTGAGTAGGACTTAGCTGAATATAGAACATTGCAATCTTGCACAATGTTGTTTTGCAAGTTTTTCCTGTTAATAGTCGTGAGACTTCATAGCAATAAATACATGCAGATTAGCTACTTTTTGCCTGATTTCAGTGAGCTTACCCTTCGGCATTCCTGTCAGAGGGTCTTAGAGTGCTTTTAAAGCAGGGTGCTTTAAAAAGGCTGTGAGTTGTAGTAGTAGGGGATGTAATCCTTTTGGGAATTGCTCTATTTTTGCATAATAAGCATATGTTTCAATCTTGCACCGCTGGGGGGAACCAAAACAACAGAGAACTTTCTTACTGATATACAGGGCTCATTATCTTTCTGCTAATAATAGATGATAGAGCAGATAAATAAATCGGCATACTTTCAAAATATAAATGGTAAATCATTTTCTATCTGGGAGAAGAATGATTACCTAACTGGTGTGTATGAATGTATGCTTCCTTTCTTCTAACCACCAGAGGTCACTCAGTGTAAAGTGAACGATTAGCTTCCAGGTTCTAAGGGAAGCTGTAAATATTGCTAGCCTATGGAAGCCATGTGAACAAAACTCTTTGAAGGTATATGGTAAAAACAATAAAAAAATCACATGGCATCTTAGAGCTAGAAAATCTTATTATTACATAAGCTTTTATGGGCTAGGGGCCATCTGATGCATAAAGCGTAATCCTCAGTTGCAGATTTGTGCACATGGTTGCAAGGAAGGTGCATGTGGAATTGGATGCATTGGGTCTCGATCAGAGAGTGATTAAATACAAGAAGCACAGATAGTAACAATTCAGTTAGAGCTGGAATGTATGCAAAATAATGAAAGTCGTTATTCATTTCACAATCGGGGAATAAACAGTGCTTGAATCCAAAGAGACTTTAGTTGCAATAGAAAGCAACGAGCTCCCCTTCTGTAATTTCCCCTTCCAGTTGTGTCTCTCTCCCTCCACTGCATGATATTCATGAGGGTTCACCTTATACGTATTTTGGTAAGTGTATGGTGGGAGCAGGGAAGTTCTATAGTCTAAGTGAAATTCTGCTCATGGTTCTTTCAACAAAAACCATTACAATGAGAATTCAGGATTGTATATGGTTTGTGAACTGTATGGGTTTTCTCTTCTTAAGTCAGTACAGTGGTACCTCAGGTTACATACGCTTCAGGTTACAGACTCCACTAATCCAGAAATATTACCTCTGGTTAAGAACTTTGCCTCAGGATAAGAACAGAAATCGTGTTCCGGTGGCGCGGTGGCAGCAGGAGGCCCCATCAGCTAAAGTGGTGCTTCAGGTTAAGAACAGTTTCAGGTTAAGAATGGACCTCCGGAACGAATTACCGGTAAGTACTTAACCCGAGGTACCACTGTAGTAGAAATTATAGGAAAATGAAGTTTTTAAGACAGAACAGGGACTTTATCGAATATATTAGCACCAATACATCTTTTTATGAGTTGGCTCAATCCAGAAAAAGTAACAGCCCAAGCCAATGCATCTTTAATCAGAAGGAAGTTCCGTTTTGTGCTACTGGTCTTAAAGGTGAAGGTACCCCTGACTGTTAGGTCCGGTCGTGGACAACTCTGGGGTTGCGGCAATCATCTTGCTCTATAGGCCGAGGGAGCCGGCATTTGTCTGCAGACAGCTTCCACGTCATGTGGCCAGCATGACTAAGCCGCTTCTGGAGAACCAGAGCAGCGCACAGAAACACCATTTACGTTCCCGCCGGAGCGGTACCTATTTATCTACTTGCTCTTTGACATGCATTCGAACTGCTAGGTTGGCAGGAGCAGGGACTGAGCAACGGGAGCTCACCCTGTCGCGGGGATTTGAACCGCCGACGTTCTGATCGGCAAGCCCTAGGCTCGGTGGTTTAGATCACAGTGCAATGAAGAGTCTTGTAGACCCTAAAACACAAGCACATTTGTAATGTTAGATCTCTTTCATAAGTATGATTAGAATTGCTGCCTTAGTTTTACTTCAAACCTTTTGAACCAAGTTACTCATTATTAACGCAAGTACTGTTAATTTTAGTGGCAATTTTGTATGAATATTTTTCTCTAGTGTTCTAGATCAACTAGGAAAGAAATGAACTAGAGTATATTCTCACAGAATTAGGAGACAGCGAGCAAATCTGAATTTATCATTATGCTAAATTTGTTGTTCATTAGCAGCCTATCTTCTCATTAATAGCAAGCATTCTACAGAAATTTCAGAATGCACAAGAAGTATATATTTCATTAAAAAGAGGTGCAATCCTTTCATTCCTAAATTCACTATGAATATCATCACACTATGCTGTAGTGCAATAATTATCTGGGACTGTCTTTCTCTGAAGTGTGTGTCTCATTTCAGTCTTGGAACAGAAATCTGGAGGTTTTCAAGTTCAGGATTGCCAATGAATTTCCATATAAAACTGCCCTTGCTATTGTGCAAAGTGTACTAACCTATCTCTCAGATTCTGTGTTGAGTTTTTAAGGCAGTACTGAAGTAACATTCTGGTAAAAGAAAGAATATGACTATAAATATTACTGAGAAACAATGATTACAAAACACTTTTTATCATTTCTAAAAACAGCACTGCCCCATGTATAGCATTGTTGAAAGTTATCTGAAGATATAAGTGTAGAACTGGAGCAATCCTTTACTTTTCAACACCACTAGATGTCTGTATTTAATAAGGTTTGCATTTTGAGTGCATTGTTAAGGAAAGGCATATTCAGCTTTATGCTTAGCTTTATGCTAAGTAATCCTGATTTCAGGTGTAGGAGCAATCATACATCGGGTATATAAGAGTATTAATAGGCTGCAAAGGGCCTGAGATGGTGAATAGTAAGAAGTCTGATAAGAATTATCCAGATAATCAAGGTGCAATAAAACACTTTTTTATCTTAGAAGAAATAATTATAGAGATGTTTGCATTTGAGATATTATTTCCTATTTTACTGTAAACTCATAGAGTTAGTGCCACAGTCGGGAGTTCTGTGTATTTTGCGGCTTCCCATTCTCAATGATGAAAATACTTGCTTCTTACATGGACCATTCCCACTTCTTCAAGGAATGAAGAGTGGGTGATGAAATCAGGGAAGGGTTTTCTCTCTTATCTTAAGGTTGCTAAGCAGTAAATCCTTCTGTTTAGTTCTAATTTGTACCTCTGGTTTGCTGCTAGACTGAACTGTGTAACTCTCAACCACGACCTCCTACAGCTTGGAGTCTCCATTACTTGTGATTCACTCAAGGCCATCACAGAATATTTTCCTCTTCTCACAGCAGGCGTTCACTACCATGCACCTCTCTTGTAGTTTTCTCTGTTTTCCAAATTGGAGTCAGGATACAGAAGAACCAGGAGCGCAGAGAAATATGTATACTGTACATTGCTTTAGATTACACTGACACATGTTGTTTTATCCCAGATGGCTCAAAGTAGCATGTATCTATCTATCTGCACATTGTGTATAAAATATTGCTATTATTAACTGTTGAAAGCAAGAAAGTGCAACAGTTTTGTGTATTTTTAGAGGTTGCCTGACTACTATTCAACTTCATAAACTATAATTCTGGCTGTCAAATGTGCACAGTCTACATGACTTCCATTCAGTTGCTGGTGGACCATTTCATTCATTCTGATGTCAAGATGTGTGCTGTCACATATAGAAATTTAAATACGCATACATGAGGATTAGGGTTATATTTTAAACAAGAACTAGGAATATCAGGATTTTAAACCTGTAGTTTCCATAATGAAACATTGGAGATTGTGAGCCCACATGCTAAACCCTGTCCCCACAAGAAAGAGACTAGACACCAAGGTATGGGTTCAAATTAGGCCACAACTTTGCATGGCAAGTTTCCTCCCCCAAATGAAATGAAGACTCAGACACACTGTTTAAGGTTAATGGGCATAAAAGGCCACAACTTTATTGATTACGGAATTGAAGGTATTGGCCTTAGGCATTGGCTTCTATCGACTACCCGGCATGGTGACCGGGAAGGGTTGAACACAAACCGCGGGAGTCCTGTTGAAGTACGCCAACTAGGATCCCACGGGTGTCACCGCTCTCCAGGCTTCGGACAAGGCCACGCCCCCCCTGGGAGTCCTCTACCGGACTACCCCTTCTCCCTCTTAGCCCACGGAGGCTGAGGATGTGCAGGGTCCATCAGGTGCCGTGTGAGGGAACTGCAAAGCTTAAACTTACACAGCGTGCCCACGCACTGCACCTAAGTTGGGAGTTTGACCTACTTGCCGCCGCTCTAAGGCCAGTGACTCCCAGAATCAACATTTAATGGGCCCTGCAAACGCCGTCGCATGGGGGTGCATGAGATGCTCTCCCCCAAAACTTGAAAATAGAGTAAAGGATACCTAACAAGACCCCAAACCCGCCAAAGTTTACATGGAAAGAGTTGGGTTCAGAGCTTAAAATTAATATGCAATAGGTTAAAGGGCGCATGGAGATAGGATAATATCATAACAAATATCGAATAACAAACATAAGCAGCTGTTAACGCAACAAAAAAAATTAACTATGTAAAGAAGATCGGTGGAGGCAAGCAATGGGTTCTGGAGGGAGGGAGGTGAGGGAATTAATTGAAAAATTGTTTAAGAAATATGTGACATCTAAGAGATTAAGAATAAGGAATTAAAGAAGGAGACAAACATCCAGGAATACTAAAATAAGGGAATCTGAGAAGAGATCTGTATAAATGTAAACATGAGACTTAAGGTTTCATTATATACTGCTTTTTTTTTGGATGTGAAGTCTTCTTAAGTAAAGATTGTACAGTGGTACCTCAGGTTACATACACTTCAGGTTACACATGCTTCAGGTTACATATGCTTCAGGTTACAGACTCCCCTAACCCAGAAATAGTGCTTCAGGTTAAGAACTTTGCTTCAGGATGAGAACAGAAATTGTGCAGCAGCAGCGTGGTGGCAGCAGGAGGCCCCATTAGCTAAAGTGGTGCTTCAGGTTAAGAACAGTTTCAGGTTAAGAACAGACCTCCGGAACGAATTAAATGCTTAACCTGTGGTACCACTGTACATTAAATGAATAAAACAATAAAAAAGCCCTGCTAAAGTTGTGATGAATTTCTACGGGGAAGGCAAAACCTGCCAACGCAGGGAAAATTCCTTCCCGGTTCTGAATACAGCAACCATCTTACGATCATAGAGGACCTGCTGATCTGGAACGCAAAAGGTTAAGCTGCAAAAGAAGAAAAAGGTGACAAAAAAGCCAAATTTATTATTTAGGGAGGATCGGGTGGGTGATCCTGAAAAAGAAGGAAGAAGAATGAGCATTGGCCGAAGGATCGGCCCCAGTACCTGTCCCTGGCCACACCCCTGCCCGCAGGCCATTGGCCTGTTTGTACAGAACTGATTGGCTGCCTCTCATGTTAATCATGCCACTGCCTTCCTCATTCTCAAAGCAAAATTGTGCATAGCACTGATTGGCTGGTCCCTGTATCACTCAGAAAGTCGCTTCTCCTGTTCCTTCGTGAGAACAAATTTCAAAGTGGTTTATAAAAAAGGAGAGACTACTTCAGCAAATAAAGCACCAAACAAAAATTTAACCAGCATGTTCTTTGAAAATAAAGCATAAAACAAAGTGGCGAAATTTTCTAAAATTTATGGGAATGGATGAGCAATCAGGAAGAGGCAACCAGAACTCACTCTATATAGTTGTATATGTTGGTACAGGAGTGAAGGCAGGGGTGACCAAGTTGGACCTGCAGTGCCCCCCACTACCACTTGCACCCTCCCAGGCATAGAAGCCAACTCCTAGGGGCTGAGGTCATAAATATTAGAGGGGCTGCTCCCCCAAAGTAATGGGCATTGGCATTCAAATGGTGTGTGTGCACCGTGTCTTTTGATCAATTATGCTGGGTCGGGCTTACTTGCCTCCCCCCCCCCCCAGTATTTTATTCATGCTCCCAGGTACATCTATAGTCAACCTTATATACATAGGTAGTGTCAATAAGAGCTAGGTAGTTTAGAGATAAGAAACCTTTGCACAGCAGCACAGCTTTAGAATGTCAGATACAGGTTTAGATTTATGTTAATGTTTGCCATTAGAAAAGTCAGTTTTAGTTGATTCTAACTTCTGACAAATTAATTGCATGGGCTGCTATTTTCCATGCCTGGGGTTTGCCTCAGGCTGTTTTCTTTTTAAAGCATCCACAACTGAAAGCATCCTCTAGAGTTTATACATTTGGAGTACATTAAAGATGTGATGTAATATTTTCTAGTCCATGGGTAGGCAAACTAAGGTCTGGGGGCCGGATGCAGCCCAATCGCCTTCTCAATCCGGCCCATCGACGATCTGGGAATCAGCGTGTTTTTACATGAGTAGAATGTGTCCTTTTATTTAAAATGCATCTCTGGGTTATTTGTGGGGCCTGCTTGGTGTTTTTTCATGAGCAGAATGTGTTCTTTTATTTAAAATGCATCTCTGGGTTATTTGTGGGGCCTGCTTGGTGTTTTTTCATGAGCAGAATGTTTTTTTTATTTAAAATGTATCTCTGGGTTATTTGTGGGGCATAGGAATTCGTTCATTCCCCCCCCCCAATATAGTCTGGCCCCAAACAAGGTCTGAGGGACAGTGGACCGGCCCCCTGCTGAAAAAGTTTGCTGACCCCCTGTTCTTTGGGCTAACCAGGATGGCAGTGGGGGTGGTGGTAGGGGGAGAGAATAATTTCATGAAGTTATAAATCTCTACAAACAAAAAAACATTTTGCACATGATCAGGTGGATGTTCCATTATAAGTCTGTATGTCCAAGGGAGGGTACAGTGAATTTCGCCCTTAGCACTTTTTCTCATATGCCAAGGATCCAGTATAACATAGGTGCAGAAATAGGAAACTCAGAGATTTTGCTCTTATTGCTTTCCTATTTAATGAGAAATCTACTGAGATAAACTCAGCTAATCAGGAGTGAGAACTGATGAAAAATAAGCTAGATCAAGGAAGGGTGAAGTGTTGGAGATACTTGTTGAAACAAAGGCCTCTCTTCAAGAACCTCAGATGTGATGTAGGTGTGTGATATTCACCCATCTTTGTCACCCTCCATCTCTGCAGCTGCCATTTGGCCCAGCAATGGCAAGCTGAGTTGTCGAAAGACTGAGTCTTCAAGAGCTGCCTCACCACTTGGTGGTGGTGATGGATGGTGCAAGGTAGGGATAGCACACAGACAGATCATAAAAGACCACTAAGAGACCCAGCTTGGGGGTATTGATCAGAAAGGCGGGTATTGCTCGCTGGCTGGATAGAGGGGAGGAGGAAGGAGACCAAGGAGAGGTGTTGCAATAGCCGTCTCCCTCTGGAACTGGAGTGGTTCCAACATAGGCAGAATTCTGAATAATGAACTTCTGCCTTGTTTGCTCACAAAGAAGCTGAAGGTCCAAGAGAGGAAAAGAGGAGCCACATCCTTTCTTTTGGTCTGTATCTGAGAGAGGGGATGGGAGCCAGGTGCCTTCCCTCCAACCAACCCTCCAACTGGGGGAAACCTGGAAAGGTAGCTATAGTTAGGTTACTACTAACATAGGGACGCGGGTGGCACTGTGGGTTAAACCACAGAGCCTAGGACTTGCCGATCAGAAGGTTGGCGGTTCAAATCCCCGCGATGGGCTGAGCTCCTGCCAACCTAGCAGTTCGAAAGCATGTCAAAGTGCAAGTAGATAAATAGGTACCGCTCCGGTAGGAAGGTAAACGACGTTTCTGTGCGCTGCTCTGGTTCGCCAGAAGCGGCTTAGTCATGCTGGCCACATGACCCGGAAGCTGTATGCCGGCTCCCTCGGCCAATAAAGCGAGATGAGCACTGCAACCCCAGAGTCGGCCACGACTGGACCTAATGGTCAGGGGTCCCTTTACCTACTACAGACATGCTATTAATAAAAAAGCGCAATATTTCAAAGTCTCCAAGTTCAGCTGAGTGCTGGGAAGATGCAACAATTTCAGTGTCCAATGACTGTGAGGTGGAAAGGTAACCACAAGATGATTCTCTTAAACCTAATTCAGGACTCTTGTGTATAACTTCCTGTGCTTGACACAAATAGCTGATGGAAACATTACTTGCACTGGGAAAAGGCAGGATATAAATGAAACAAATAAAGTGAACAAAACAGCACAAATTATTCTTTATTAGCTTGACCAGACCTGCCACAATATATGTGCATTGCCTGTTTCCGGGTGCTGTTGTCACTTCTACACTGAAACAAAGCCCACACAGCCATGTGTGCAGCTCTGTTACTCCTAGGGAAAGCAGTTGCCAAAGGTGTCTGCTATCTAGAAGTCATGGTTTCACATACAATGACTTTTTAAAAAGCCCCCAAACACACAATCCCTCCGTTCTACTTAGTCCACAAATCTTTCCTGCCCTCTCAGTTTTCCTGAGAATCCTAGATTAAGCACTGAAATCTTTCACCACTTTTGATTTATCATAATCCTAGCTATCTGCATCAAATATGTGTTCTGGTGACTAGTGGTAGAGGAATATCTGCAGCTCTGTCCATTTTAGTTGTGCATTCTAGAAACCTAAAAGAAAATTTGCATCTAATATTGTGTGACAGGTTTCTGTTATCTGACACTAAGTGACTGTGAATCAAAATAATTTATGGTTGCTCAGGATGTCTTCAGTATGACTGACAAACTTCAGTAGCAAATTAGAATCTTAGTAGCCATTTTAGTCCCTCAGAGCAGCATTGGGGGGGGGGGGGGGTCAAGAAAAATAGTACTTTTTATTAGCTTAACTGATCTGTACAAGCTACTGTAAATCCCTTATCCATGTAAGCTACCCATGCATGTCCAGTCATGTTTTGAGTGCGCTTACTAGATGTCCTGGACTGTGTTATATTAGCATGCTACCCACACTCATGTAAGCCATAGATCACTAGCATGCGAAACTAATGTGTGAATGGGCTAGCATGTATGGTAAGTACCCTTAAATATCACAGGGCATAAGTGGAAAACATACACAAGGGTCTCCCATCCTGTAGAAATCAGGTTATTTGAAATAACTGATGATACTGCTTTTTGAGAAAGAACCAAATATACTTTTTTCAGTTAAACCAAGCTCTTTAGTTGTTCACGCTTCAGAATTATATTTAGGTTTGAGTACCTTAATTTTCTTTTAACACAGGGAAAGGGATTTGCATACATTCAGAGGGGGAGAGTGAAGTGGGAATGGTGCAGCAGACATTAAAATTTTGTCCTTCATCGTTTCCTCCACCCCCACTATCATTCATATTTAGTGTAAGGGCTACCTGGAGATTACCTGCAGAATATCACTTCCACAAGGCCAGCACTGCTCTCTACATAAAATGTCTCCAAGCGTTCTTTTATGGAGTTAACCTAGAGTGACTTAGAGCCAAACATGATTTCAGAGCAGCTCTGCGGCAAGCGCTTCTTTCTTGAAAACTCAGCATGTTAGATCTTACCTTCCTTTCACAGATTGTCGCGAATACTCCACCGAGTCCTATTAACCTAAATGTTTTACTTATCCAGCATTTATGGAGTAGTGTTCTAGAAAGCAAGCTTTTAACTCCACTTTGTTGATTTTGCCTCCTAAATTAATGACACAAATAGTCTCACAAATGCTCTTTCAAACTCCTTTTTTTTATTGCCTTGCAAGACTTTTGGGATGTATAAGGTCATTATTAAATATAAGGTTAATATTTTACTGATATTTATGAATAGCCATTCATTGTTGGTGATAAACTATAGAAAATGTTTTAACCAGTGGTGCTTATCAGTATCTACTAAGGATATTTGGTATTTGGAAGTGACAACTAAATAAACATTTGGGGCACAATATAGAGTAAACTTCTGTTGCACAAACCCCACAGAATGTTCTGCGCACGAGTTTTCCATAGAATCTAGTTAGCTACAATGAAAAAAGAACATTGGTCTGGTGGGTCTTTGGACTGATTCAGCAGAATTGTTCTTATGTTCTTATGAATGGGCCTTCACAAAACGGTGGTATTAGTTGCATTAGTCCCATTATTTTTAGTGTGGATCGAACTTTGAGCAAAGATTTCCATGAGTTTGGAAAATACCCAGGCAGTAAATACTGAAAACCTACTGGAATTCCTTCTACTTATCTTCCATAATATTCAGCATTTGAGTTCTACATGCTGGAAAAAAGAACTGTTCCATATTCAGCTTACATTTTAAACTGCCTGAAGCAAAAACAAAACTGAGGAAAGTAAATGTACTCTTGGCAGGCCAGCAGCCAATTTCATCCTCGAGCTTTTTTGCCTTGTTTTTTCAAGAAATTGTGTGTGTGTGTGTGTGTGAGAGAGAGAGAGAGAGAGGGAGAGAGAGAGAGAGGGAGAGAGAGAGAGAGAGAGAGAGTGGGTGGTGTGTGGGTGGTATACGGTACATAGTTTTAAAATAGCTTGAATATTCTGATTTCATTTATTTTTGTGGGTGAATGCATGCACCTGTCTTTCTTTCCCTATCCATGAAGAGTTCAAAGCATCCAGCAGTAGCAGCATACACAGAAGGGGATGTGTATATGGCATGAGAGATGATCTCATCCAACTGCAGCAAAAACAAAGAAGTGAATTGTGGCATGACTCCGCCTTTTAAAATGGTGCAAGCCTCTGCTACACCTGATGAAGTAGACCTTCCTCAGCCTGGTGTCCACCAGGTATTGTTGGACTAATGCTCTTGGGAATGGTTGGCCAACAACTTTTGGAGGGCACCGGGTTGGGGAAGACTAGAGTAGACTGTTCACAAAAGCTTATGTCATAATAAATTGGTTGCAGACCTCTTTGCCTCATGTAAATTCAGAATGGCAGATGTGTAACTCAGAATTTTCTCAGGACAATAACTGGAAGAAGCAGTTGGGAAAAGCTATGCCCATATTTCTCTTTATTCTGCAGGGGGAAAGTCTAAATATAAACATGTGTGTCTCATTTAGAGTCAATGAGAAGCACATATATTTTTTATTCAGGTTCTGGCATGCGCATAGGAGCTGGTAACAGGAACTGGTAACAGGTGCAATTGTTGGACACAGCTTTTAATTTAAGTTGCATTTATATAGTGTCACAAATCACTTCATGAAAAAGGCTTGTGTATTTTTGTTACACCTTTTTGCATGTTCGTCATGTTGAAGCCTTTATGCACACATGTGTACATCGTTTTCCAAGCCCTAGGGCTAGTTGGCTTGTGTATGACCCTAATCTGAAAGGTCATTTATATCAAAATGTGTTGAAGGCAGAGTGCAAGAGGATAATTGCAACACAGACACACGACAAACACCCCTCTTGATTGCCTCATTGCTCCCTTGTTACTTCAGAGTAGAATACCATGTGACTACATTACTCAAGAGCCACTTGACACTTGCTGTGGAATAAATAAGGTCACTTTAACATCACCTTGTAAATGTCCGTTATTGTTAACTGGTTCTTATATATTACAATAATACTTAATGTGTGTGGCGCACACACACCCCTCACAACACACACACACATCAGACCAATGACACTTGTGCATATTAAAATTAGCTAATTTTATGGAGCACGATCTTTTGTTTGCAAGATGCTACTTTTATCCAAGAATGATTGACATATAAAGGAAAAGCATAGGACCCAGTGAGATGACTTTAACTGCAAGGGGAGATTGCTTTCATCCACTTCCATGCAGTTTCATTTCTCCTCAGTACACCAGTCATAGAGTCACCCCAGCCACCATTATGTGGTTTCTCTCTTTTTCTTCTATCTTCAGCTTCTTCCTCCATGGCTCCTCACTCTGCCTCCTTAAAATGAACCAGATTAACCTTGCACACATAGTACACCAGATCCCCCAAGATACATCTCACTGTATGATTTACCCCTCTGGCCTTAACAGTGAATGGCTGCTGATATGGCAAAGCCCTGTGATGTCACTGGTGTCAGGATTCTTCTGGACCTGATAACCTTCTTCTCCATTCAGTGCATATCTCTTGCAACTGATAAGGTCAGCCCTTGACTATGGAAGCTCACACTACAATAAATTAATCTCTCAGGTGCCAAAAGTCTCTCTATTTTTCTCTGTTCCTTAAAAAAAAATCAAATCCAACCGGAAATAGCTTGTTATTAGTTGTTATTGGCCTTTATTGGCATAAGCGGAAACACCTAACAGCTTAGAACAGCACCTTTTGTTTTCATAGTTACAGATTTGTGCTATGCCCTTTACACCTTCAATTCTGGACTCAGTTTTAAACATCCACTTTTTATAAGCTCATAACAGGAGCCAGCAGTAAAGTGGGTAGCAACTGAATGATACGGGACCCACAAATGTGCCTTCTACTGCAAAGAAAACGTGTGTTTGATTTTTAAAGCTCGATTTTGTGATGCAATCATTTTCCAGCCTTCCTTGACTGTACTGAAAATGTTCCCACTGAGGGGCCAGCAGCATAGATTTTCACTTTAAATTACCCGTTGCTCTTGTTCTGTGCTGGCTTTGCCCTGTAGCATTGGTTGACATTTCATAGAGAGTGAACCCGCATAGGGCCAGAAAGTATATAATTATAAGAATCACCTTCTCTTGATTTTCCCATTACGTAGCAATCACAACAGAGGCAGGCTTTTTGTAGGTGCTTGCTGTGGAATGAAAAAGTTTTATTCTTTGTTGACCTGTGATTAAAATGTGGCATTTTGGTAAATAAATAGCAGATAGCTTTTGCATAATTCAGTTCTCAACTGGTGCTAAAAGAAGCTGGTAATGCAAGTCTTTGACCTGTATCACATAAGCAGCAGCATAGGTATAATGGAAACTATGTCCTAGGATGGTGTTACAAAATGAATGTTTCCAGAGTTAAATGCACAGAAGCAGATTCTTTTTACGGAATGTAACAAGATGATGGGCATCAGATTGCCCTGTATGTGAATGTTTGTTTTATCCTACACCATCTAAATGATTTATATTATAAAAATATTAAAGCACAAGGCAGGGCTAGATTAGGCTTTCTTGTCTTCCTCACCTGTCCCTTTTAATTTAAACTCAATGTCACATTTTAACCCATCTTGGTTGGGGTATGGGATGCCCAAGAATTGTGATATTTTGTGTTTGTCCTGGCTGTGGGCTAAACTCAAACAGGAAGTTTTGTGCAGGGAACCTCCATGATGTACTTAAGCTAGGAAATGGACCGTGTTACAGCTGGAGCCTGAAATGAGATGGCATAAGAAGTAGGGTGACAGCTCACCCACAAAGAATTCTACCTATGAGAACTATCATATTCTGCAAGAGTTTGCTGCATTTGTAATGGGTTCAAAATTGGGATTCCCAGGAAGGAAAACTTCCTGGCAGTTGCACACAAAGAATACCCTTGTTGCCAAGACAAAGTCTCAGCATGAACTGGAAGACTTCTAGGGAACTGAGAACTAGCCTCTGTAGACCAGGGATGGAGAACTTTCCCCCTCCAGGTGTTGTTGGCATCCAACTCCCATCAGCCCCAACCAGCAAAGCCAACAACCAGAGATGATGGGAATTGCAGTTAAGCTGCATCTGGAGTGCCATAGGTTCCGATCCCTGATGTAGACACAGTCACTTCAGAGCCCTAGAACCCTTTCTTGTTCAGACAACACTCTGCTCTGCTTCTCCAGCTGCAAAGGACAAAACAGCATGTGGATCTATGGGATCCTAGTTATAGCTGCAGCAGGTCCTGATATCCCTTCCATGAATGAAAGAACCACCCAAAGCCACCAACAAATAGAGGCCAAAGTGTAGAAGGATGGGGAATATTTCTGTTCAAGCTTAGCTTGGCCCAATAGCCAGGACTGAAACAAGACACTTTTCTGATTTTGTATATAAACCTAAAGTGGAGATACTTGAGGAGTTTGATCTTTATGGATTCTGATGCAGATTAACCCCATCTGTTTCCTTTGGACTAATGTGCAGATTGGAACATGATGTTTGAGTTTTCAGACCAAAAAGTTGCAAAATGCATATTTGGAGATAAAATACATTTCAATATGTGTGCCTTTGAGTGAAGCATTTGTGTGAGTTTTTTAAAAATGAGATCAGTATGGAAATGGAACAGATTTATGAGTGAATTCATATGAAAGTCATATGAACCAGAGAGAGACTGATTTGTCTTGTCCTTAAAATAAAATGCGTTGCTGAGATTCTGTTGCCTTACCCAATGAGGAGTTTTGAGGCTAAACTACTATGAGTTCCTTGTAGGAAAGGTGGAATATACATTTAATAAGTACAAGTTGGTGAGGCACAATTTCCTGAAGTCACGGCACTTTTTTTGTCATTGTTAACTGTTGACACATTATGCACTTTGCTGCATTATTTGATCCCCATTGTATAGTTTTGAAAAATGAAAAAGCTACTTGCTCAGAAAAGTACTTTTTCTTCTTTTTGAGCAAGAGATTTTTACAAACACCTACCTCATAAAAGAGCAATTTATTCTTATCCCACAATTACTACTTGACCTGGATAGAGGTTTTTTCTAGCAGTGCCTAAGAATTTCCTGAAGGCATGTGATGTTGCACATCGTTCCCTTCTCCTTGTGCCCTCCATCTTTCCCAACATCAGGGTCTTTTCCAGGGAGTCTTCTCTTCTCATGAGGTGGCCAAAGTATTGGAGCCTCAGCTTCACGATCTGTCCTTCCAGTGAGCACTCAGGGCTGATTTCCTTCAGAATGGATAGGTTTGATCTTCTTGCAGTCCATGGGACTCTCAAGAGTCTCCTCCAGCACCACAATTCATATCATTCATATCAATAAATACATACATATTTATAAATACATATCATTCTGAAAACAATTGTAATTGATATGTACTGTATTTTTCGCTCTATAAGACACACCAGACCATAAGACGCGCCTAGTTTTTGGAGGAGGAAAACAAGAAAAAAAATATTCTGAATTTCAGAAGCCAGAACAGAAAGAGGGATCGCTGCGCAGTGAAAGCAGCAATCCCTCTTGCTGTTCTGGCTTCTGGGATAGCTGCGCAGCCTGCATTCGCTCCATAAGACGCACACACATTTCCCCTTACTTTTTAGGAGAGAAAAAGTGAGTCTTATAGAGCAAAAAATACGGTAATTAATACGTATCATATCAATGAATACATATCATTCTGCAAACAAATAATCTGGGACACTAGTAATATTTTCATTCACTAGACATTGGAGATATTATGTTAATAGCATGATAGACTATGGTAATGATACAATTTATTTTATTGGTACATTTTTATGGAACTCTGAGATTCTGATGGTAACCTCTCACTTTTCTGTCATGACCTGTGGTTTTGACAGGAAGGCTGCCTTCAATGCAAATGCAAACAAGCCTCTACAAAAAAAAAAAGATCATAAAAATTAATTCATCTCATTCTCAATTCTCATTTTAGGACCAGGGGCATACAGCCCAGAAACAAGCAGCTTAAGGTTGAAATCACCTTCCTATGTTGCGGTATACGTTTCCCAGGTGGAACGTTTTAAAGAAGCAAAAGATGACACTCCTGGACCCGGGACGTATGAGGTATGTTAATTGGGCCTTCGCAAGTAATCTTACATCAGAAACATGTAGGTACATAACAACCTGCTATGATGCTGTTGTAGTTGAGACATTTAAATAGTGGGAAAGCAAAAGATTGGTGCTTTCAGTTGACAATAAGACAGAGAAATACAAACATGGCTTTGGTTCCTGGCTGCAGCATATGTAGGGGGCAGAAGTCGATTTGATGGAACTGCCATAACTGTTTTGTGAATGACATAAACGGGAGAGTTCATATGACTTAATCTGGTTTTGTGCAAGTTTTGAACAGGTAATCCATTTTATGGATTTATAGAATTCTCTGTACAAAGAAACTAGCTTGGCAAATTCAGCTTTTGTATGATGTCAGGTTCTTTTCCAGAAGGCACTTACTCTTCTAGAGTTGAACTGTGATGACTGGGAACTTCTGGGTCGGCGCCATCGCTGAATGGCGGACTCCCTCCGAGCTCCGGAGGGAGTCGGCTGGGTAGGGGTCGGGTCCTGCCGTGCCGGCGACGCGGGGACCCTCAAAAACCATGGGCGGAGATGCCCATGGACTTGGTGACTCGGCGGGCACCGTTTGCGCCCCCCGACCCGCGAAGGAGCCTTTTTAAAGGCTGCGGAGCGGGTGATGGGGGGGTGTGGTGCTGTGAGTCCAATGCTTCCTCTGCCCAGCGAAGCCGCATGCGATTCGGCGGAGAGCAACGACTTCTTCTTTGAAAATTTCGGATTTGGACTAAAAGGAACAACCCGTGAGTAAATTGATTGGATTTAAAAGCGAAATTTGATCTTTGAATTTGGAGCGAGCGGGAGGAGTGCAAAAAGGAAGTCCGCCCCCCCCCTGTTGTAGATGGCTCAACGCAAGGATTTGACAACTAAGATCGAGAGATGAACTTGTTTACCTGAAAAAAAATTTTAACTTCACGAAGGGAAATTACAATAATTGTGCTGGAGGAGAAGACTGATTTGTGGGAACTAAAGTGCAACCCCCCCGGGAACCGGGAACGATCCGCTATGAGAGACTGGTGAAGAGACACAGAAACTTTGACAGCTGTCAAAGTAGCTGTCAAAGCAGGAAAATAAAAGAGAACTTTGTTACGATGGCTTTGCTGGTTAGATTTGTTACAATTTGGACATAAATTATTGGAAATAAAGGCAACAAGTTATTTGACTTTTGGGTCTGATTTTGAAAGAAATTAAGTTACCATATTCCCTCTAGAGGGAGGCTGGGACATTGCAACAGTAGCAGCAAGTGGAAAAATACTATGAATTTGAGCAGGATCTGATATCTCTTGGGAAAGCTGCAAAAACGAAGCATTATTTTGTCTACAGAGGTTTCTATACTAAAGGAGACAATGGATTTATCTATTGAAGAAAGGAAGGGACTTGACGCAAGTTATGTTCCTGAATAACAAAAGCCTCTGTGGAGAACAAGAAGTTTCTGAATTAGAAGGTTTCTGCAGCAGAACAGGAAAAAGCAACCTGAGGAATAAGAGCTGGACCAAATTTGAAGCTGGAGTATTTGGAACATCCAGGCTTTAAAAGGACCAAGAAATAGAATTTAAGTTAGATTCTTAAACATAGAGGTCTGGATGGAAGAACAATGACTTTTTCTGAGAGTTTTTTCGAGATTGGACTTTCTGAAATTAAAAGCTATCAAAAGACGGCAAAGTGGAGTTGAGATATAGACGTGGATACACCAGGCTGGCAGTAGACAATGGATGAACTTTGGGGATTGGAACCGGGGAATGGGGGGGGGGGGAGATTTGGAATCCAAAGGCTGTAAAATTATATATTATTTCTTTTCTTTTTTCATGTCTGTTGTTTGAAAATAGGGGAATTTGTGGAAGGGAAATGGGGTCGATCTTAGGGAATTATATAAAATATAAGGAGAAATGGTTCATTAAGATAAATAAGATAAATTAATTTGGAATAAATGGGTTATTTAAAATTACAAATAAGGTTTTAAAATTTGGGGTAAGAATCTGTGGAATCAATTTAAGGGAAATGGAATACAAGAGGGGGAGGGGGGGAAGTCCGGGAAAGATGCCACTGAAACCAAGTGTAAATCATATCTGTTTTTTCTTTCTTTCTTGCTATTTTTTAATAAATATTATTTAAAAAAAAAAAGAACTGTGATGACTGAAGTGTCATCTTCTGAGCCCTGAAGTTGTATGGTTTTTGCTTTGAGTGTGTTTGGTTTGATGGTTGTTAGCAATGAATTGCTGTATTGTATATGGCAGGCATGGGGAACCTGTGGTCCTCCAGATATTGTTAGACCACAACCCCCAGCCATCCTGGCCACTGGTCAGGGAAGATGGGACTTGTAGTTCAACAACCTCTGTAGGGCCATGGGTTTCCCATTCAAGGTATATAGTATCATTTGGGGGCAGGGTTAGGCCATTTTATGGACTTTGACCAAGAAGCAGGATAGACATCTAAGTAATAAGTAATAGTTTTATTTAAAATTAAGGCAGACATAGCAGCCTTTGCACCAGAGAGGGAACTGTGTAGCCAAATTTATAACTACAACATAAGAAAATGCAGAAAATCTTGAGCTTTGAGGCGGTGAACTGAAATCTCACTGCCCCGTGACTTGACAAACAATTCATACAACCTAAAGCACATGTGCAAATTGCCAGGTGTTGACTTTTCTACATCACCTGCTGCCTGTCATTTGAATCTGCACACATATGCATTAGTCGGCTGCACTTGAAATGGCTTTTTATTGGGGCTTGTCATACTTAGATTGCCCTTTTCCAAAATCTGCAAATATAAGAATATAATGAAATGTCCCTGAGGATTCATTTTTCTTCTAGTTCATGAATTTCAATTGAAACACATACATATGAAGCAAGTTGTTCTTGCCCAGTGCTCTCTTTTCTGACTACGGCAGCTTTCCTAGTTCTCAGCCAGGGAAAGATCATCCCCAGCCCTGTTGTCTGATATCCTTTAATTAGTGACACATAAAACTAAATTGGGGACCTTCTGTATGCAAAGCTCATGATATCCCACCTGAGTAGTGTCTCCTCCCTGTTGAGGATTAGTGATCAATTAATAATCTAAATAAAGACCACCTCTAACAGCTCAGGCAGGGAGGTTGTTGGGCCATGGAGTGGGCAGCACAAGATCCTTGTTCTGTCTCTCTGGCTCAACACCAGGTAGAATCCCTCACACAAATCCCTAAACATATCTATGAGTGAGAGCAAACTGACCCTTCCTTGGTGTTGTAGCACTGCTCACTTTGGCAGCACATATACTAAAATTGGAACGATACAGAGATTAGCATGGTTCCTAGAGCCCAGGCAGACTCAGCTAGGTTATGTTTGGCCCACATAGCTCACCTGCAATCAAATTGTGAATCAGAGATATTTGATTGTGGTGGGTGCATTACCTGAAACCTGGGCAGGTGAGCTAAGTGAACCAAACTTAACACAGTTGAGTCTGCTCGGGTACTTGATGCATCCTAGAAGGGAGGAAGATCTCTAGAGCACAAAAATTTTCATAGGGATTATGAAATTTATTTATTTTTTCTATTTCACAACTGTATCTTAAGCTCACTTCATATCTAAAGGGCACATTATCAGGACTGTCACCCAAAAAGAGTGTGCAACAAGCCTAAGGAATCCTCTTCTCAGAGCGGCTAAACTCCTTTAATCATCTCAAAACACAAAAGGACCTTAATGTGCTAGTGGCTGTAGAAAAAATGAGAAAAACAGTGTGTGCACAGAAATGCTTTTTTCTTTTTCTTTTTTTGTGCCCTGGTTCAGGTCTGTATGCTGTACTATGTAAAACATATTTCTAGAATGGGAACAAAGGTGCCTTTTAGACTAAGCACTTAACAAAATTGTATTGTACAATCTATTGTACACCGTGCTTCTGGATTGCTCTCTCCCTGTCAAGTCTACAGGGCTAGATTGCAGATGATCTCTTGGAGGTAGGTCAAGACTGTCAAGCTCCAGCAGGGTTTGGGAAGATAACACTGATTGGCTCATTTTTTTCTGACTGTGAATGCAGGCTAGCAGAATTTTTTCTCTATATAGCTTTCTGTTTCAATTATACAGTGGTGCCCCACAAGACGAATGCCTCGCAAGACGAAAAACTCGCTAGACGAAAGAGTTTTCCGTTTTTTGAGGTGCTTTGCAAGATGAATTTCCCTATGGGCTTGCTTCGCAATACGAAATGTCTTGCGAGTTCTTGTGAGTTTGTTTCCTTTTTCTTAAAGCCGCTAAGCCGTTAATAGCCGCTAAGCCGTTAATAGCCGCTAAGCCGCTAATAGCCGCTAAGCCGCTAATAGCCGTGCTTCACAAGACGAAAGAACCGCAAGACGAAGAGACTCACGGAACGGATTAATTTCGTCTTGCGAGGCACCACTGTCTTTTGCATGCTTTCATCATTACAGCCTACACTAGGCCAAATATAGGTTAACAATTCATTTTCAGAAGGCAGAAAAAAGTGTATTTATGTGTTCTGTTGTTCAGAAAATGTTTTTTTGGGGTTTAAATTGTAATGGTTTTCAATTTTGAGACTTTATTGTTGCTGCCGTGAGCTACCTTGAGGGCCCCTTGTGGATGGAATGGCATTCCCAGCCCTCTCTCTCTCTCTCTCTCTGTGTGTGTGTGTGTGTGTGTGTGTGTGTGTGAGAGAGAGAGAGAGAGAGAGAGAGAGAGAGAGAGAGAGAGATTGCCAAGCGTGTAAAGCTGAATGTGTACAAGTTAAATGTGTGTAAGTCTACTGTGCACAAAATTACAGTTATTCATGTGATACTATATACAAAGGCTGTGCACTCACTCCTAAGACATCCATGAAGTTTGAGGCTTGTAAAAATGCCTGTTCTTTTATCTTTCAAATTCAACTATGGAGGAAGTCATTTCCAACGCGCAGGTAGCAAGAAGCAGCCAAGTCAACTGCTGACTGCTGTTCATTCACCAAAATAACAGGACAACCTTGCCTTCTGAATTAGCAAACTGCATGCCGGGATAAAAGTTTTCTTGAATGAATTGTGCCAGAATTTTATCCTGTATGGTGGTGGGAACTGCACTGGTGGTAACTGAGTGATCCCTTGGGGTTGTGGTGGACGGGAATGTTGACCCAGTGTCTGGCAGTTGTGAGGAGGATAAGTTCCATGCTGGAGATCATTGGAAAAGGGGATTGAAGAATAAAATTGCCAATATTGTGATGCCTTTATACAAATCTATGGCGTGAACACATGGAATACAGTATACAGTTCTGGTTGACTCGCCTCTAAAGGATATTGTGGAACAGGAAATTATTCAGAAAATAAGGTAGCAAAAATGATGAAGGGGCTGGAACAACTCTATTGTGTGGAAAGGTTACAGCATTTAAACTTTTTCATTTCGGTGAAGGGCAACTAAAGGAGAAGGGTATTATAGAGGTGCATAAGGTTATTGTGACTGGTGTAGAGACAGTGGATTCCCTTGGAGAAACAATTAGACATACCTTTTGAAATGCACTTGTACGAAACACATTTCCTTACCTTGTACCCTATATAAGCACCAAAACTTCAGTATCGTTTCATTATGTCTGATATCTTGAAAATGCATTCCTAAGAGAACTTCAATTTTGCTAGCTTTTATGTTCACAAAAGTGGCTCTTGCCAGCTCTTGTGGTCATTGCAATATACAGCGGATGGTATGGGCATTGTACTGCATATAATACCTCTTTGTGAAAAAGTTTTTGGTACAGTACTGTGTACTGTTAGTAGAGTTGGGGAAGGTCTTGATATTGCTGCAGTTTGATCAGGCACTGCAATTCCCACGCAAGAACTGGCTTCCACTTTTCCCCATCTACAGTACTGCCAGGGCATTGTGATTTCCCCCTCGACATATCTTTCAAAGCTTGTTGATATTTACATGCAAATATGGGACCATTCTTGCCTCTGGGAATATTTTCTAACAAATACCAATGCTTGTAAATGATACCCTTCACTTGACTGGTGTTCGCATCAAATGTTAGCAAGGTTTGTATTGTTAGGAGCAGTAAATTGTTTTGTGTATGATTGTATTTTAAAAGTTATGTCTGCTTGTTGCATTAAGGGAATAAAGCCTTAGGTGATAAGTCCTGACATGAATTGTTGCCTTTTAAAACCCCTTAGAATTGCTTGTTTTAAATAAATACTTATATGTTTGCATGTGGTAGCAAAACACTTTGTAGGTTTTTCCTGCCTCTCCTGTTATATTGTTTCCGCAGATTTCTTGGGCCAGGGATTGTTTCTCACTCTCTGTATCATATGGATACCTCATATGGCTTAGTCAATACAGTGGTACCTCAGGTTACAGACACTTCAGGTTACATACGCTTCAGGTTACAGACTCTGCTAACCCAGAAATATTACCTCAGGTTAAGAACTTTGCTTCAGGATGAGAACAGAAATCGTGCTCCGGCGGCGTGGCAGCAGCGGGAGGCCCCATTAGCTAAAGTGGTGCTTCAGGTTAAGAACAGTTTCAGGTTAAGAACGGACCTCTGGAATGAATTAAGTACTTAACCCAAGGTACCACTGTAATGGGAAGGGGTGGCTGGGCCCAGTGGAGCTGAGTAGCATTCATTTTTGGTGCCCGTTCCTAACTTGGCTACAGGAGGGAAGGCTTTTTCATCTTCTTTGCCCTGTTGTTGTTGTTGTTGTTGTTGTTGTTGTTGTTGTTGTTGTTCAATCATTAGTTGCAGTTAGTTTTCAGGCTTTCAGGGGGTCAGTGCACACCATGGGAAGATTCAGTGTGGTTTGGAGGGAAGGATGGATTTTGGAACACAGGCAATTGCCTTATTTTGAGTCATACTGTTAGTCTATCTAGTTCAATATTGTCTACACTGACTGGCAGTGACTCTCTAGGGTTTGGGGCAGGGGTCTATCCCAGTCTTACCTGGAGATGCCTGAGTTTGAACCTGAGACCTTTGGCATGTAAAGCAGATTCTCCCCTACTGAGTTATGGTCCTTTTCCAAGGGGAAAAGACAATTTCAGGTACTCTGAAGTGATGGGATGGTGGCTCAGTCAAACCAATTAGTACAGTGGTACCTCGGGTTAAGAACTTAATTCATTCTGGAGGTCCGTTCATAACCTGAATCTGTTCTTAACTTTAGTTACCACTTTAGCTAATGGGGCCTCCTGCTGCCACCGCACCGCAGCCGCGCGATTTCTGTTCTCATCCTGAAGCAAAGTTCTTAACCAGAGGTACTATTTCTGGGTTAGTGGAGTCTGTAACCGGAAGCGTCTGTAACCCCAGCTACCACTGTATAGCAACATCCTCATTGCCCTAGGGTTCATGGATGAAGATGTTGAATTTATGCAGATAGGGAGGGCCTCCTTGGCCCACCTTTAAAGTGTGTTGGCAGAGCTGGGCTGGGTTGCTTGTACAAAGTGAGTAGCAAGAGACAGTGTTTCCTAGTTCTTATCTTGGCAGCATCTGTACGAGACAACATAGACAGCACAGTTAAGAATGTTGGAAACCCACTATGCAAATTATTACAGTGGTAGCCCATACTTGCACTCATTTATGGTGGAGGGACAAGCAAGAGAAAAATATTTTAAATAATAAATATTCTGCATTTAATAGTAAGATGGCCATATTCATAAGCATGGAAAACATGTCTCGTAAGCATACATGCACACACACACAAACACACACACACGGTTGTAGAAAATAATCCTTTCCCTTTTGATGTGATATTTCAATTATAGCACTGCTTGTGAGAAACCCAGTGGCATAATACATACTTTATTTTACTAAATATATTCAGATATGTTAACACAGGCAGCAACGGTCAATTTATATACAGTGCATGCAAATTAATCCATCATTTTGAAACAATTTCTACCTGTTAGCCAACTTTATGACATTTCTGTCATGCTGAATGATAGGCACTTCTTTAATTTGACAGTGGGAAAGTTGGTGGTATGTCAAATCTTTTTTAGTATTCAAGAAGATCTACATGAAAGCTTTACAATGCAAAATTTCCTTTTATTTTTCAGATGTAGAACATTTTGCTGTCTTTAGAAAATGTATTATTAAACTGATCTTTGGCCTAGTGTAGGCTGTAATATGAGAGCTTTCAAAATATGATTCAAAATAGAACAGACACATTGAGAAATATTTCTGCTAGACTGTTCAGTGTTGCTTAGTAACTTATTATGAACAGTATATTTATTTTAATTTTTATTTCTCTGACACAACAGTTGTGCCTGGCACTCACAGCTTAAAATGGTGCATAAGTAGTCCATGTCTCAATAAACTTACAGTGTAATCGTCTAATGTTGCTACTTTGTTAGACATTATTATGCATCATACATAATATTTATTTAAAGGTTCTTCCTTACACTGTAAGCCTAGTACATACAATAACTTAAGATAGGGATGTGGAATCGGGTTACATTTGCTTCAGGTTACATACGCTTCAGGTTACAGGCTCCGCTAACTCAGAAATAGTACGTCGGGTTAAGAACTTTGCTTCAGGATGAGAACAGAAATCGTGCTCCGGCGGCGCAGCAGCAGTAGGAGGCCCCATTAGCTAAAGTGGTCTTCAGGTTAAGAACAGTTTCAGGTTAAGTACAGACCTCTGAAACGAATTAAGTACTTAACCTGAGGTACCACTGTAATAATAATTTATTATTTATACCCCACCCACCTGGCTGGGCTTCCCCAGCCACACAGAAATATTTGGTGCCACTAGGCTTTGAGAGCTGGCTGATGATTTTAGAACTGTTTTATTTTCTTGGACAAGGTTAAGACCCTTCAATGCATTAAAATTGTAATAATAGAAACAGGGCATTATGATTACCATGGTTTGATGCTGCGTGTTTCAGTGAACTTGGGTTCCTCAGAAATTTAACAGGGGTTCCTCAGTGAGGAGGTTAGTAGTGGGAGGGCACTGTTCCCTGAAATACAGCTTCTAGCCATTGTTAATATTCCACAATGTGCAGTCACAGTGAGGTGTCTTCTAGCTCTTTCTCTCTCTCAGGGCAACATTGAGGCCCAAAAGGCTGATTTGGGTACACATGAGCTGAATAAGTATCTTTCCCTGAATGCGCGTCAAATCCTTTGAGACTTGGACCAGAATACAAAGTTTCCTCAGCAGATGAGTCAATGTAGAAGGCTGCAAGTCAAAATATACTGTTATACTGGAACATGCAGAGCTCTCTGTAGCATCCAAACTGCATATGTTGGTGAGATGTTAGCTTCTGCTTTCCTGTGAGAGTAAATTATTCATTTGGTTCCAGCACACAACCCTAATAGCATTTTTCAGCTGGCTGCGGTATGCCAAAACGTTATGGATTCAAATTAATTGCAATTGGAGCTTTGAAAATAAGCCCATCATGATGCTGTAAGGGCTGAAACGATGAGTTAGTGAAATGTTGTTGAAGCACTGGAAGAAAGAGCAGCTGAGGCTCCAAATCTCTACTGCCATGTGTTGCAGCCACCACTCCAGCTTAATGCTTAGAAGATGACTTTATTATACAAATAAAGAATCTGACCACCTCCACACAGCATGAATCAAAAAGCTATGCTTCTACAGTGAACAGCTGTGCTATTGGCCAGGAGCCTCTGTGTTTAGATCTACATCAGCCGCTTCTCGTCTTGGCATCTGTATGTGTGCGCAAAGCTTTGCAAGGAGAATGAAGGATGGCATCTCTGTAGCCGTGGCTTTCTTAACATAGTTTGGGTTCTCTTAAATGTTGTGATTCAAATATGGAGGCTATCATTTGCAAGATATATTGTTTATAGAGATGTGCTACAAAAGGATCATTTGCACTGTCTGTAAAAGGGAGCAGTTTTTGTCTAGGCAACAATCTAGCATGTTGAAGAGTTTTTGGAAGACATTAGAAGGACTCTTGAGAGCATAGCATATTATATAAATCCTGTTGTTTGGTTGGACTCCCATCAATTCCTCCCCCTACATAATAATATTGTGCATACTGTACTCGGAGGGACTAGAAGTATTGTGTAATTTCTTGAGTGTATGATACTCTTGTTGGAGTAAGAACGTCAAACATTTAGTTCAGTTTCCAGATTTGTTTTAGATAATGTGCATGAGCATTAAATAGTTGCTCTGGGGATAGATGCAGACGCAAACAATATTCTCTTCAAGCTATATTACATCCTAGGAAAACAGTTTGCCAAAACTTGTTTTTGGATACACTTTTGCTGGCACAATTCTCTGAAGTTCTGTTTTGAATTTCAGAGTGCTAGCATAGTTGGACTATTTCCTCTTCAGTTCACGGTAACGTTATCATCTCTGCATCTGTGTGCCACCCACAGAAAATGACTGATACTTCTGAAAGCAGCTTAATAATTAGAATATTACTCACTATTGGAAGTCAGCAAAGTCTCTTTACCACTACATTTGTTTTTCTTGAATGCTCAGCACCCTCACTCTCTTTGCTTGCCCATGCAGCCTGGAATGGATGAGGGTTGTTCGGCATTTCTTATCTTGAATGGGTTAAAAGCTGAAATGAAGGAGCTGTGTGCCATGCATCCTGTGCTGCACCCTCTAAGGTAGTTTGTTGCATTTGAGTGCAGCGAATGACTATATCCCATCTCTATTATTGAAGTAAGATTCAGTACTGTTTAGGGATGTATCCAGTTTAGGCATGGAATGGGGTGTGTGTGTACCATCTTGTCTTTCACCAGTGGTGATTAGTGTGCACTGGATCTGGCAGGGCAGCTGGGGGCGGAGGTCACCAGGGATGGGCCCCATTTCTTATGGTTTTCTACCCATTATCCTCTTTGTGCAAAGATGCCATGGACTCTTAGCAATGTAGTAGTACCATTACTTACATTAAAAAAGATAAAGGAACCCTGACCCTGACAGTTAAGTCCAGTCACAGACGACTCTGGGGTTGCAGCGCTCATCTCACTTTACAGGCTGAGGGAGCCGGCGTTTGTCTACAGACAGTTTTTCCGGGTCATGTGGCCAGCATGACTAAGCCACTTCTGGCAAAACCAGAACAGAAGAAGAAGAAGAAGAAGAAGAAGAAGAAGAAGAAGAAGAAGAAGAGGAGGAGGAGGAGTTTAGATTTGATATCCCGCTTTATCACTACCTGAAGGTGTCTCAAAGCGGCTAACATTCTCCTTTCCCTTCCTCCCCCACAACAAACACTCTGTGAGATGAGTGGGGCTGAGAGACTTCAAAGAAGTGTGACTAGCCCAAGGTCACCCAGCAGCTGCATGTGGAAGAGCGGAGACGCGAACCCGGTTCCCCAGATTACAAGTCTACAGCTCTTAACCACTACACCACATTGGCTCATGGAACAGCTCACAGAAATGCCATTTACCTTCCTGCCAGAGCAGTGCCTCTTTATCTACTTGCATTTTTTGGCTAGGTTGGCAGGACCTTGGACCGAGCAAAAGGAGCTCATCCCTTCATGGGGATTCAAACCGCCGACCTTCTGATCTGATCGGCAAGCCCAAGACGCTCAGTGATTTAGACCACAGCGCCAGCCGCGTCCCTTACATTACTTACCGGCAAACTGAGATCAACCCTATGAGGAAGGTTAGGCTGACAGAACCCGCCCCCCCGCGTGCTTCTACAATGCGTCTCCTCTCTTCACCCCCTGCCCCATGCATGGGTGAAGAGTGGCACTGCTAGCCATTTGTGATTAGCTGTGCTGTTCACAGTTATGATTGGGCAACAGAGGGGATGGACAGAAAACACTCCAGGGAATTTCTGAATGACAGGAAATGTATTGTTATTATTCGGGAAGGGACAACGCAAAATTCCTGGGCTACAGCTTTGGATTTTCAGGTCAGGAAAAATACCTGGGTGGGGGGACCTGCATTACCTTGCCCTAGGGACCAGTCACCTCACTACAGTGCCCTGTGTTTGGGAAGGCAAAACTCGAGGTTTCCCAGAGTACAATGATACTTCCATCTTGTTTCCCAATAGTTCAAAATTGGAGAACATGCCACTGCTCCTTCAAATATGAAGGAGTGCCAACAGAACAAAAAGGATCTGTTTTATGATACTGATGTTCTTATAATGTTGTTAAGGCTCATTGAATGCCAAATATGGCAGAAAGTCACTATGAAAAATTTAAAAAGCCAAGTAAATAAATACATACAATATGAATGTGGTGTTCTTGTCTGTATCCTCTGTTGCCCCTGTAGCAGACGACTGCATTAGTCTCACAATGTGGACATTTCTGGTTTCCAGTGCATTCTATGTTAACAAATCTAACTCTCCAGCTTGCAGATCATATACATCTTGTCCCCCTTCCCCATTATCCAATAAGGGACGTCTAAATTTTATTTCTAAAATATGATGATTATGTATCATTAATTTGTGTTCTCACTGGTTAGATAACAAATCCAGGTTAGCTGGCTAATGAGAAATGCCAGTAACAAATATTAAAATTAAACTGTAACACCCAAGTGAGAAAAATTGACCATGTTACAAATAAATCCAACCATCTTTTGTAATTTTTCATGATTAAATTGGTCTATTATAAATTGTTCTGCATCATCTGCTAAGAAAATGGTAGAGTTATTAAAAGATAGTAAGTGCTTTGTCATTCTATTGAACAGTTTAGTGCATTAACTATTTTTAGGCCTCATTAAAATCATTTTAGTTGGGATTCAGTCTTAAATTGTAAAATGCATTTGCTGGGCCATGGCTGTATACAAAGACTTTAAATTGTTCAAGTGTTAGTTGTTTGTTCCAGAGAAAGAGAAACTTTGCAGGTCCTTCATAGAGGCATAATGTCAGATTCCATATTCATAGTTTACCAGCGTTATATTAGGCATTTATTTTATTACTGTACTTCATTCTATCCAGACTGCTTATTAAGTATCGTCTGCTAGTACTCTGAATATGAGTGAATAGTTGACAATAAAATATAGGAGCTTTGACTATCCAGCACTATAATCAGTCCATTTGTCTGCTAATGTTATCAGACCACATATGAAGATATTTATGCGCTGCCTACCATAATGGTCAGAAACATTTTGACTTTAGAAATAGTGGTTGATTTTCCCCAAATGTCAGTTTCTCTTGGCTATGCAAGAACTTCTGATGGTGTTGTGATTGATGAGAAAAGTTGCCATAGCTTCAGGCCAGGAACTACAAATCCAGCCAGATCATCTGGTTCCAGGCCAGCTGCCACTGAAAGCAGCAACACAAGTTGTTTCACAAGCTGGGCTGTGTAGGATTGTCTGGGTATTCTTTTGTGGAACCTGATCACACCACAGCCACTCAGGGGAGTGTTGGGTTGGGCTCTAAATCTCCAATTCCAAACACATCTATTTGGATCTATAACTTTTTGGGGGTGTTTGTGTTGGAAACTTTTGACTGTAACCTGAACTCTGATTCTAAACCTATTAGTTAGAAACACAGGAAAGTTATGCATGACTTGTTCTTGTTTCCTGGTTAGGGTCCTATTTATAAAAGCAACATATAGTTAGTTTGTTGTTTCTGATGGAACACTATATAAACCAGCAGAACTGACTTCAGATTTTTGTGGACCACTGCCAGCAGGATTAACCCCTTGTAGTCCCCCACACTGTGAGTCCTGTTCCCTGCCAGCATCACAAAGGTAGATGGTGCTAGTGGAAGGCTAGGGTTGGGTGGGGGGATTTATTCTGTTCACATTTAAAGGCAAATCATATAACGAGCACTTATCTATATTCCGTGATGCAGTTCTGCAACTAAACAGTGTTTATAAAAATGAATAAAAATGGATATACTAGTGGAAATAAAAAAACATTTCATCAGGGAAAGTTGCTTGTGAAAAAGTGTACATTGCTCAAAACTGCATACAAAAATGTGTTTATTAGGAGAAATTTGCACCAATACACTGATGAATTGTCATAGGCGTTTTTTTGTTTAAAAATAATCGGCCAATTGCTGCAGAAATGTGGAAAACTGAACTTGAGGTTTGAAAAATTAAAATGAGAGAACCACAATTGTCAGATTCTCCCATCCCTAGTGGGAGCCAAGAGAAAAGCTTCCTAGTGCAACATGCAGGAAGAATTAGAAGATGGCTTCGGGGGTGCGCTGGCGGGGGGTATCTTCCATTTCCTGGTTGGCTGCATCATATAGCCAGACATCTCTGTGGATAAGAGTAGTGTGGTAGCATTATGCCTCCATGCTGCTGGATGCACCCCACATTACTGGGTCTAAAAGGAATGCAAATATATATCTCTAGCACATTGTCATTTGGGAAAATAAACATTCCATAGACGTGCAAAGACTTTCAGGGATATCTGCTATTTCCTAATGGGAGGGGTGTCTGGAGGCAGAGGACAAAACTGATTCTCTTGAGTGCAGAATATTCTACTGGTATCAGGCAATTTTCCTGTTAGAAAACGGGGGATGCCTCAGCAGATGCTCAACCAAACCAAACTCTGATTTCAGGCCTGACAACAAGGTGTCCTTTGAAAACCTGTATCTGTTTCTGCTTATGGATGACATGGGAAACTTTGCTGTTGCTGTCTTTTTCTAGTATGTTTATACTTTACTTGTTCTTGGAGGTGTATCTGGGGTATTTTGCATCCTTGGAAGGAGCTGAATAGGCAGCCCCCCCCCACAAAAAAATCAATTTATAGCAGTAGCCACATTAGAAATTACTATATTTTATGCAGTTGAAGTACTTGCATCTGGAGTGAGGGTGAGGTGAGGAGGAAGGGCACAAATTGTGCACAGCTTTCTTTCTTGGTGCAAGAAGAATGGGAAGCTTTTCCCATGTTTGATTTTACTGCAAAAGCACATTGCCACACGCATATAAGCCACACACTCTGGTCGGATTCACCAATCCTTAGGTGTGCCTTTGCTTGTTCTTATTTTCTGTATTATGCTAATGCTTTAAGAATGGAAGGGAAACCATTAACTTTCCTGGACTGTTTGCCTATATTGAGCAAATAACACTGTACCAAGTTGCTAAATTAACTGCTTAACCCAAGCTGCCCTCTTAAGTCACATCTTCACAAATCCCATTTTAGTTTTAAATGGACCCTGTAGGAACTAAAACACAGACAGACACAAATACGTGACTTAATTAAAACCCATCTTTAGCCACTCACAAATACCATTAAATTAGCACTAAACAGATGGGGCCAATCATTATTATCATTATGTGGGAAATGCTCTCATGGAAATCAGGGTTCTCCCCTGTCTCATCTACATTTGTGATATCCTGTGCCTGTAGAGATCTCTTGAGCTAAGCTTTTTAATATCTACCACATGGAATCAAAAGTTTATGGTGTTAAAGCACAATAGCAAAACAAAACAAAACATCCACTAATGCTTTGAGCAGCCAAAACTTCAGGAAGCCTGCATTTTCCATACTGTCACACATTTAACTGATCTTTCTTTGTGTTACAAGAGATCATGTCTCAGATGCACAAGACAAATTGGCTGGAGTGTTTGAAGGCGTTTCAGATGGAAGGGCCATTACAGTGGTACCTCAAGTACTTAATTCATTCCGGAGGTCCATTCTTAACCTGAAACTGTTCTTAACCTGAAGCACCACTTTAGCTAATGGGGCCTCCTGCCGCCACGCCGCCACCGCACAATTTCTGTTCTCATCCTGAAGGAAAGTTCTTAACTCGAGGTACTATTTCTGGGTTAGCAGAGTCTGTAACCTGAAGTGTCTGTAACCCGAGGTACCACTGTATATCTAATCACTTGAACTTCTCATAGGTGTGGTCGTCTCCTGTGCTCTCTGATTAGCTAAAAACCAATCCTTATTGTTCAAAATAAAGGAAACTAGTCAAGCAACTCCTTGGCATCTTTTTGTGTTCCAATTATGTTATGCTTATATTTGCATGTCGCACCGTTCCCTAACAATGCCAGTGCATTGAGAGCAGCAGTCAAGATGCTGTGGAAATAAGTGGGAAATTGACTGACTTTCCTGTGGCTATTAACCTTTGATGCCCTTTTACTGGCCTCATGGTGAGACCTTTCCCTTACTGAAGGAATGGTGTTTATTTCTGTTGTCTTTCCATCTTGTACTTTTCCCTTTTGTCCCATAATCATACAAAATATTGAAACGGGGGGGGGGGGGGAACACAAGCGAGAGAGACCAAAAGGTTATCACTTAGGCTTAGCTGCTTTCTGACATATTAACCTGACCTGTACCCTGCACAGATTAAAATATCTAAGACCCTCAGTGATGTCTCCACACATCCTTCTAAATAAGAGCCATGCTATGTAAATTCAAGACACAATAACCTGTTGGACATTGTGCCTAATCTAGGTGCTCCCTGAATTGTTAACAACATTGCAACTAGTAGAGTACTTTGTTTCCTGTCTCTCTCTCCCCTCCCCCCCCCCCAATTTCCAATACAGTGGTACCTCGGGTTAAGTACTTAATTCGTTCTGGAGGTCCGTTCTTAACCTGAAACTGTTCTTAACCTGAAGCACCACTTTAGCTAATGGGGCCTCCTGCTGCTGCTGCGCTGCCAGAGCACGATTTCTGTTCTCATCCTGAAGCAAAGTTCTTAACCCAACGTACTATTTCTAGGTTAGCGGAGTCTGTAACCTGAAGCGTATGTAACCCGAGGTACCACTGTATTTCAGTGTTACAATTATAGTTATATCACAGTTATAATTATTATATTGATTTATATTAGTTTATTGCATGTATATAGCAACAATACATATATATGCATAATAAAATAACCCACCCTAAACCAGAAGCTGGTGCTTCAACAATATATACAAAATGTATTGTGCATGTCACCAAATAAACATAATGTTACATAATGTTATGTTAAATGTTAGGAGTAATAATACCTTAGAACACCTTGAATTTTTGCCTGGATCCACAGATGTGTTGCATGAGCAGAAAGGTACTCTTGCTTGGTGGGGCAGCCCTCACTGAATGCTCCTAAAATCCCTGTCCTGCTGCAGCATTTAGTGCCTCATCACCCAGAGTTCCAGAGGGTACTTTGACACTATGGAGTACCTTTTTATGGGGTTATACTGGTAGAGAGGAGTATGGCAGGTCCCATTGTGCAAATTCATCTATCTCAGGCTTGAGCCCATTAGGTTGAATCTTCAGAGTACACTGAATATACTGAATATACAGAGATACTGAATATCTGTTATTCCGAATGTATACAAATCTCAGTAATCCCTTTTTGAAGTTTCAAATTGTTCATTATGATTGTGTGCATAGTTTCAAACATTATCTTATTTTAATAAAAATCTATTTATTCAACTTTTCCATTTTGTAACATATAAAGCATAAACACAAATTTTCTGTATCATTGATTTGAGTTAAACTGATTTCGCAAGAGGTGATTATTTCCCTGCCTTTTAATCCCATGTCTGTGCCTTGGTACCTCACCACCAATTTCCATAATGTTTTTTTTTTATGCTTTGTAAATATATTGCCCACTATTTTCTGCTATGAAAGTCACAGCACTGAAAAAATAAAGCCTGTGGGCTATATCCGCCTACGGTAAAGATAGCTATTAGAAAATATTTACAACCAGCACCCATGCATCTGGAATTGGGGAATGATTTTTGAGGTAGGCTCGATTCCTTCATGTGGAAATTAAGTACTTGTATGGATATGTTTGTTGTATTTATTTCAACCATAGTATTTTAGGTACCTAATAAATAATTATCACAGTATGAAATCTCATAAAATAATCATGGTGGCAAACACATCATCAGTCAGGGCCATACCAACAATGCTTTGGTGTGTATGGGGTGTTAGGGGAGGGACAATACCTCTGACATTGCATTCCTTCTGGGGTGGTTTGTCCACCTTTGGTTCCCTCAGCAGCGGAGGAAGCCGCTCGGGCACCTGGCCCAGGGGCAGAGAAAGCAGCCCATAGGGGCGGGGCACACCGCAGGGCCTCTGGAGTCTGCATGCCTTCTCCCACTCAGCTGCCCTACAGATGGGTGGAGGTAGCGGGCGCACCGTTTGGGCAGTGCGGAGCCTGCGCACGCCCAAACCACTGTGTCTCTCCCAGGAGAGACACGTGGCTCAGGCACACTGCAGGCCCCGCGGTGAGTGTTGCCCAGCATTTTGTCACCCCATCAGTGGTGACACCTGGGGCGGGCCACACCCACTGCACCTCCTTCCTCCACCCCTGCCCCCCACTTAGCTCTCACCAGTGGCTCCTAAAAGCCATGTGACAGCAGCCATATCCTGGTAAATGGCTTCAATTGGCTGGCTAAACCAGGTGAGACTAGTGATGACAACAACAACAACAGTGATCAAGTTCTGGAATGGGAGATGTTGCAATATAAACCCTCCCAATTGGAAATCCATACCATCGGCCAGTTCTCCCTGCCAATTGCTCCCTCTCAAAGAATTAGTGAAGGGCAATATCTTGGTAGACCATGTACTTTGCACAAATAAGATTTTAGGTTCAATTCCCAGCACCTCCAGGTAAGGCTGGGAAAGATGCCTGTTTGAAACCTGGAGAACCTTTGCCAGATGATGTAGACAGTACTGAGTTAGATGCACCAGTGCTCTGTGTCAGTTAAGGTAGCTTCTGAAGCAAAACCACCTCAGTGATGGGTGTGTGGGAGCTACTAGCAGAAAATCCTCACTGGAGTCAGGAAATAATAATAATAATAATAATAATAATAATAATAATAATAATAATAATAATAATTTATTATTTATACCCTGCCCATCTGGCTGGGCTTCCCCAGTCACTCTGGGCAGCTTCCAACAAAATACTAAAATATTGTAATACATCAGACATTGAAAGCTTCCCTAAACAGGGCTGCCTTCAGAAAGGCTCTTCAGGGTTAATTCCCAATACTCAGATGCCCTGAGCATGTGCAAAAGACTATCCTAATTGAGGATGGGACTTGCAATACCCCCTCCACATGCACACACAGAGAGATTTTCTACCACATTCACATACACTAACCACTTTTTCATATTCTTAATCAGGGAGATTAAAATAGTGTGAAAGTAGTAGGTGCTTTTCTCATATGACAGTAATGCTTATACTGTACCAAATTAATACAAAGTGTAAAAATATGATCAGGTGATCTAACATTTATGACACCTGAATTGGAAATGCATGTTTTAAAATCCTAGCTCTATCTGAACTCCTTTGATTAGTTTAGTGTTCAAATATATATTAAAAATCAGTCCAATTAGCCATATGAAATGCACAATCTCAGTATCCAACAACAAAGGAATACAGAGAATAGAATCTAATCAAACACAACTCTGTATGATAAAATTATGATCAGCCCCCCTCCCTGACTCAGTTTGGAATTGGGTAAACAATAACAATAACAAGCATTGTCAGAGAGTTTAAAAATAATACTTGCTTTATGATACGATCTAGGCAAATAGGTATGGGGAACCAAAACTTTCAAATGTTGGTAATAATCTATGTTATAAATATAGTAGCCTATTCTTTGTATTTTCTTATCCAGGGGCATTATTTATTCCTGATATTTGAGCACCATAACAAAAAAATCTGGGTTGTGTGGAAGAGGAAGCAGCTACATTTGTTCCAGTTACAGCCATTAACTATAGTCAAGGTGCCTTTCAGCTGGAAGCGATGACAGATAGGTAACATTCCCACTATCAGATGCATCAGGGGACAGCAGGAGACAAAGTGCACTGGGATACAGGTGCACCTTTTCCAGAGCACTAGCAAGATGAATGCACCTATTGTCATCGCTCCCCTGCCTCCCCTTAGCCATTAATATGACAGCATTGTAATTGATGGCATGACATGGGACCTGTTCTGAAATTTCTTTCCTCTCCTTTAAAGCTACCCCGTGTAGCTTTTGGACAGAGCACGGTTATCTAATGTGTCAACAGATCTGTCTTCCAATTTCAATCCATGCCATCCCGGTAATGACAGAAAATCACACACACTTGTAACACAAAGAAGTTATTTTCTAGGCCCAATGATGTCTGTATTAGCCGTGGTGCCCTGCAGTGGTCGGTTACATAGCAATGTCTAAGGTCAGAGAGATATTTATCAGGGTAGGAAGAAATGTCAACGTAATTCAACTCATCAATCTACCGTAGCAAGATATTTTGCATTTTAATGCTCTTCATTTTACTTAAACGCTTCCCCGGATGCACTATCCAAATTGAAAAAAGAAAGAGTTCAACAGCTCTGCTTCAGACTATGCTGTGTACCATAGATCATCAGTATGCATTAAACAAATGAAATGCTCTAGAGTCCAGGGCAATCTATAAGTGAATGTGCAGATTATGAATAACACAATTTCCTTTCCATTCTAATAATTGCCAGAAAAATATGGAGCCCCTTGGAAATTAATGGAAACATTTTGAACATAATTACAATTTTAAGCTTGGCTTTATAATTACTTACCAGCCCATCAGTATGTCACACCTGGGAATTTTACCAAATAGCCTCAAGTGTTACCGTAATGCCCACAAAATTTGTTCAGGCTTTGAATCTGCAACCAGATTTGTCTGAAATATAAGGCATCACCATGCCAAGTATCTATCTGTAAGAAAGAATTGATAGCTGTAGTGTGGTTAACTTTGGCTTTGTATGTTGCTTTCAGTGTTAAGAGAAAAAGAGTGTTAAGAGAAAAAGTGTTAAGAGAAAAAGAAAAGAATGTGGTATCTTGCACTTAACTAACAATACACTTATTGGAAGTCTTCTAGTTTCCTCTGAGAAATAAATTTATAGGATGCTGCTTCAATTTCACCACAGATATATGAACTACACCTTTTCATTAGAAACATTGGCTTATTTAATTCTTAGAATGTAAAATGAAAGTTATTTATGGAAATCATTTCAAACTTGAGTGAATTGGTTTCAAAATTACCTTTTCGGTCAGAGCTGCCATTTTATAACAGCTTTCTGCCTGGTAGCGATTGACCTACTGGGTAGTTCTCAAAATGCTCTTTATGAAGCAGGTGTCAGACAAGTAAGTACTTTTCACATCTTGAGATGTGGAACCTGTAGAAACACTAGACCACTAAGCACTATGGAAATACTGGCAGAACAGCCAGGAGATGCACGTTCATATATGCTGTCTCAATAGAATGTGGATTTGGATAAGGGAGACCAAGAGTTGAATTTTATTTATTTATTTTAAGTAGTTAAATGCCTCTTTTCATGCTCACCTAGTGGTTTACAAAGCTCACCACATTTTCACAGGTGTACACTGTGAGAACAAAACCCATATGACTAATAAAATTGCTATATACTGTCAATTTTGGCCTTGCTCATGAAATCTTGCTTCCACAGCCTCCCTTCAAAACCTAAAATTACACCTCTGATGTTTAACACTTAGGGTTTTTCTTTTCTTTTCTTAAAAAAAACAACATGTTCCTGATTTACAGTTCATTCTATACTTTTAATATGTTGAGGAAATAATTATAGATTCAGAAATGTCTACACTGAGTCACATGAATGTATTTAAGGAAATTCATAATCATTCAAAGCTGTAATTTTCAAGTTAGAGGAATAATCAGACTCAATAGGATGTTTCATTAAAAAGAAACACACTGAACAGCTGCATTATGGCATTATTTCAAAGAACTCCTTCCAGCCTTTTGGAAAGAGATTTAATTTAAGATGACAGCCATATTTATGGTGCTTGTTTGTCATGTGGAATTGTTTGTTTTGGCAAACTGTTAGTGTCAAACGATTATAATTTTATTGATGTAATATTTTCTTTTGCTATGGCAGAGCCTGCAAGTACAATCGTACTTAGAGATACTGGAAGCCTCTCCGTGCCCCCAGAAATACACATTTCAGAATAGCAGTAATGGTATATCTTAGTTTTAAAGCTAATACTTGATGTATAAAATACTTAGGAGGGCAATATAATACTTTGATGCGAAGTTTTCAAAAGTTTGGTTTGCCTGGTTTTAAGTTATTGATAGGTCTGATTGATCTGGAATGGAAGATATTTACCAGAGTGACAGCAGTGTGGGGGTAACTATAAAATGTGGTTACATTTAGTGTTGTCACCAACATTTATATTTGCAAATACAAGCAACAGTTATGAACCTGTGAGCTTTTCTCCAGCTTAGATTTTACTGCAAGTCAAGCTAGAGAACAACTTATTCATCATTTATTTATTTCATAAAAATTATACACTGCTTGATTGTAAAACAAAAACAAAAACTGAGAGCGGTTTTGAAAAGATAAAATATCAAAATCAAGAAAAAAATACAGCCCTGCTTTAAAACATACAAAAGTTTAAAATACTAAAGCCGCCTAAAAAGGCACCAACTTTCTAAGCAGCTGGGCAGGCTTGTCTAAACAGGAATATTTTTAGCAGGCACCAAAAGGAATACAGTGAAGGCATCAGCTTGATATCGATAGGTAGGGAGGTCCAAAGTATAGACGCTGCCACACTAAGTGATTGAGTTCGTATAAATGTGGATCGGGTATTATGCGGCACCTGTAGTAATGCCTTAAATCTTAAGATTTAAATCTTAAATCTTCCCTCCCACAAGTTGACCATCCAGCCCATTATTTGGAATGTTATTTGAAGCCTGAGTTGGGGAGTTTGCCCCATCATTAGTTAAAACTGGTTAAAGCAGTGGTGGGAAACTTGCAGCCCTTCAGGTGCTTCTGTGGTAGAACCTCCCTGTTGGAGTCCAAACAACATGGGCAGGGGAACGATAGGTTTCTCACAAAGTGTCAAAACAGTAAAGAGCAATGACTTGTGGCACCGTTACTCTATATTTACGTTTCTCATCCCCCTTGGCTCTCATTTTATTTATTTATTTATTTTTAAAAAATATTTATTAAGATTTTTTAAATACAAAAATGCAAAAGTAATAAACAATATAACATATATCGTAACGTATTATCAAAGCTTCTTTGGACTCCCTCACGTCTCCCGCTCCCACTTGCATCATTACAAAACTTTTTCCAGCAATTTATCAACTTATTTACATTCTTAAGTCTTATTCATTTAATTTAGTCTGATAATTCTCCAAAAAAATTATATTTTCCTCAATCTCATTTATCATCCAAATTACGTCTAATTTAGTGGTGCTCAATTGTTTATGATCTGGCATCCTTCTTAACATTCAACCAAATTACAGTGTTTTTGTAAATAAATCCTAAATTTCTTCCAGTCTTCTTCAACCCTCTCCTCTCCCAGGTCTCGGATTCTGCCGGTCATCTCTGCCAATTCCATATATTCTATCAGTTGCATCTGCCATTCTTCCAGTGTGGGTAGATCTTGGGTTTTCCAGTGCTTAGCGATGAGTATCCTTGCTGCCGTTGTTGCATACAGAAAAAAAGTTCTGTCCTTCTTTATCACCCTCTGGCCGACAATACCCAGGAGGAAGGCCTCTGGTTTCTTAGGGAAAGTATACTTAAATACCTTTTTCAACTCATTATATATCATTTCCCAGCTTGGATCTCATTTTAGTGTTTTCCCTCAAAAATCTAGAACAGTTTCTCCCAAACTTGGATCTCCAGCTGTTTTTGGACTACAGTTCCCATCATTCCTGACCACTGGTCCTGCTAGCTAGCGATGATGGGAGTTGTAGTCCAAAACCAGCTGGAGACCCAAGTTTGGGAAACCCTGATCTAGAATGTAGTAGTTATGTCATCACTGATTTTGCTATAAGGAAAGCACCTTCTATATCTATGCCCACCTCTCTCTCTCCCTTTTAAAATCTGAACCAGGTGCAGTCCCTAGTTTTGATGCCTGGGTGCATCAGTTACATCTGACCCTTGATATCATAGAAGTAGTGATGGTTGGGAGAGTCTTTGGTCTGAGGAAGATTCGGATTTCCATCAGCTTCCCATGATGTCTCTTTTCAGTCTGTAGCCTTGGTATACTTTTGGTTCTGAAACTGCGCCAGTCCAGGAGTTGAGTTCAGTTTTAATTAAACTATAATGTTGTAATGTTATCTGCCCTGAGCTTTTAGGATGAGGTGGACAGGATAACGGAGAGGATTGCACCAAAAGTGATTCTTCCTTGAGAGAATGGGCTATTTAACTGAATGCATATAAACCTTCCTCAATAAACAGATTTGATCAATGTGGAGTTGTGGCCATAGACAGTGCTTGGTGTAAAGATGATCAGCTCTTTTTTGAGTTTAGAGACTGCTGCTTCTCCAAACTTATCCTCACTTTCTTGGTTTAATCACTAGGCTGAGTGTTCTAAAGTGATAGACCAGGCTTGTAAATAACCACTCAACCGCCTCTGGCAAATGAGAAATGCCTCCTGATAAAAATATGTGGAATTCTGTTGCAGTAGTTTTCCCTGGCTAACACAGGTATATGTAGGCTAGTAACAATTTTTAGTAACGTTCATGGGCTTTCTTATAAGGCTGGTCTTGTCAAAAAAGCAGCCTGCAGTACCAGACTGGTTGTACTGTGATGACAGTATAGCTTATAGTTTATGATATAAGGTAAGTATTGGTAGCTGTGTCTTTGAATATAATATTCATGTTCAGTTATTTGTGAAGTGAGAACCAACCATGACCACCCTGCTACAGACATGTAGAGATAAACAGAGCTGAAGGTATGCCCCATACCTCTTGCAGCAGGTGTTTCGTGTTTCCACCTTTCTATCACCTCCAATATGGTGGTAGTTTTAATGTGAATCACAAGCATGAAATGGGCGATGGTAACAGCTGGAGACATGTATACTAGAACTGGTGGCAGAGGGCTCTGAGCTGGCCTGAGAGATGATCTCTGAATTTTGGGTTAGAGAATAAAGGCACGAGTAGCTCCATTTGTGAGATTGCATTGGCAGCATATGCACTTTTCTCTTGTGTTTAATTCTGAGATTTTAGTCACTTAAAAGTGCACGTATTCCTACTGGAAACAAATTGATCCAATAAGATATTGTGGTGCATTTCTGTATCTCTTTATACCTGCAGGATAGTGGGAAAGTTTCCTTGTTGTTTTGTTGCTGTCTACCATGCCTGCTGTTTGCAATGTGTAAAATGTTTATGACGAGCTTGATGTGTGCCAAAAACCAGCAGGCCCACTGGTGGGAAGATTATCATCATCCAGATATAATAAAAAGCTTCTAGAAAAGTGCCTGTAATACAGGCTTATTTTTCTGGCACTGACAAAGATTTCTATTTATTTTAGTAGTGCCCGCTAGCGCCATTGTATTTAAGGGGCTCTTAGTATTTTCATTAGAAATTCATTTTCAGGACTTTTAAACTCAGCTGGAAACATTTTGCTTGAGGATGAATGTTGTATAGAGGATTTCTGCCAAGGGCAGCTTCCTCTACTTCCCCCTGAATGGAGATTTATGAAAGATCAATAATTAGTGCCTAATTGAAGCTTTTCTCACATTAACCACTGATAACTAATTTCTTTCCTGAAATAATAACACTGTTTCCGAAGTACAAGCACATAGAAGAAGTTGAGGCTGTTACCGCTTGGGTGATGGCTTCAATAACAAGTAAAAGCAATCAACATCTAGATACGTGTGTGTGTGTGTTTACAACCCCACTCATCATTAAATATTTTCAATCTCAGAGCAGGGAATGATGAAATAAGAGTAAGTACAAAAATATACAGAAAAAATATACTCCATAAGAACAATAGATCCAATAAACAAATTGACAGCTCCATCATAAAGCAAACAAAGCTAAACTGCATTGAGGACAATTGGAATTCCTAATTTAACCAAATAGGACATACAACTGGATAAACAACAAAGCAGGTTTAACAACAGTTCCCACTCTAATCTGGTACAGCCCACTTACTCCTCCTTGGTCTCTTGCACAAAAAGGGTCCCACTCCGTGCCAAGAGACTCTCACCCGTGGCTTTTGAGCAGCTTGGACAAGTTTCGCTCCCACCGTCCAGTCCACCTGATCGGCATGAAGAGTTGTCCACAAGCATCCACAGCAAAATACCCCCCCTTCCACAATACCAACTGAGCAAAAAATGAACACAAAAGAGAAAGAAGGTAGCCATCAGCCACAGCTGTTGTTTCTCTCCTCTTCCCACTTCCTATAATACTCAGATCTTAAAGTTTGATAGGGCTACTGTGGAATAATGTGCAGGTGGATGACATCTCCCAAGTCTGTGCTTTTTGCTACATACAGCAGTCAACCTTTCACAGTATAAACCGAGGGGCAAGCAAAGGTTTAAATATGCTATGAAAAAGTTAAGGTAAAGGGACCCCTGACCATTAGGTCCAGTAGTGGCTGACTCTGGGGTTACGGCACTCATCTCGCTTTATTGGCCAAGGCAGCCGGCGTGCAGCTTCCGGGTCATGTGGCCAACATGACTAAGCCGCTTCTGGCAAACCAGAGCAGCGCATGGACACGCCGTTACCTTCCCGCCGGAGCAGTACCTATTTATCTATTTGCACTTTGTGCTTTCGAACTGCTAGGTTGGCAGGAGCAGGGACCGAGCAATGGGAGCTCACCCCGTCGCAGGGATTCGAACCGCTGACCTTCTGATTGGCAAGTCCTAGGCTCTGTGGTTTAACCCACAGTAGAACCAGATTATTAAGCTATCCATACACCACTCCAACAGTAGCTCATCTGTTGCTTCAGTTTGCTCTGACAGGACTCCAGCACCCATCAGTCCCAGACAGTGTGATCAGGAATGCTGGGAGTTGTCATCCAACAACATTTGGGGAGAACCATCTTGGCTACCTCAGCTTTTGGCCTTTGGCCTCATGTAAAATGGGACTCCTGCCATGCTTACATTATTTTAGGAGCACCCCCTTGAAGATAATGTGCCTATCCTGTTTCTTGAACTGGATTCTTTACAAAAAACAGTTCATTCACTTCTTCTACGTAAAAAGGCATGTCCAGCTCCAATTACATTTACTGAAAATGACACTGACCTTGCTAATGCAAAGAGCAGAATGATTGTACATTATTGGTACACAGTGGCCCCATTCACACATTGTGCTAATCCAAACTGTGCTTAGGCAGATACTCACAGTGAAAATCCTGGTTGCTTTTCTCCTTCTTCAGTCTTACTGCTGCCATGCTGCCAAGAGCTAAGCAATGTTCTGATGTAGTGTTATATCCAAACCCGGTTTCATAGTTTGTCACACTCCAGGAAAACTACGAGTCCAGATGTGGATGTAATGCTAAGACCAAGAATGGATTAGCATTGGGTAGCATGGTGGCAGCAGGACCCGGGGAGAAGGAAATGGCTGCAGTTTTTACTCTGGGTACCCACACAGTCATGGGTTCACACATAGCCATGGTTTGGCTTAGTGTTATATACATACAGGGTCACTATTCTGCTTGGAGTCATCTTGGTTCAGATAAATCCCCAAACAGTGTTTTAATGTGTATGACTAGCTCAACAAAAACATTTGTCTTTGGAATGAATAATTAAGGGACAAAGTCAGCAGAATTAATGTTCCAATATTCAAATAAAAAATGCTTCCCATGTATTAATATGGATGATCCATTTAAAAGAATCTGACAACTCCACATAAAGATATTTCCAGGCTTTTATCCAACTTGCCTTCTGAACATTTACAGGAATATTCTTGTTACTAATGGCTTTTTTGGATTTAATAGCTATGCAAAACAATGGGTAGCCCACTGGCAGACTTGCATTTTTGATATTCCCAGAACTGCTTGTGAACATGTGTCACAGTAGTAATTACCAGCAGAATAATAAAAAAGTTTGTTGCATTATCTTTTTGTGGGGGTATAAAATTGTTAGTTTAGTAGGCATAAATCAGCAGCCTTCCTGCCTATTTGAAATACAGTATTAATTGGATATGGGCAAGCAAATCTAATAGTTTTCTGTCTAAAAGGTGATAAAATAAAAACCATATCCTAAATGTGTTTGGGGAGGAGAATATTTTTCCCATTCCATTCCTTTATTGTTCCTCTGATTCGCTCTGTCCTGATTTCTTGATTCCTGAATCTCAGTTTTGCTAAGGAGATTCCTAAAATGAAAACCGGAATTGGACCATGCACAGTTTGCCACCATTTTTCCCCTTAAGTTTTCATCTTTCTCCTTTACTAATGTGCATGTGTGCACTGAAAGAACACTGCAAAAAATATTTTTTTAATGTGATTGCAGGTATGATTGCTTCAAGAATCTTTTTGTGTGGTGTTTTATTGGTGAACACATGCACTCCTATGCACTGATAAAACATAAAGGTAAAGGTAAAGGTACCCCTGCCCATACGGGCCAGTCTTGACAGACTCTGGGGTTGTGCGCCCATCTCACTCAAGAGGCCAGGGGCCAGCGCTGTCCGGAGACACTTCCGGGTCACGTGGCCAGCGTGACATCGCTGCTCTGGCCAGAGCCAGAGCCAGAGCCGCACACGGAAACGCCGTTTACCTTCCCGCCGGTAAGCGGTCCCTATTTTTCTACTTGCACCCGGAGGTGCTTTCGAAGTGCTAGGTTGGCAGGCGCTGGGACCGAGCAGCGGGAGCGCACCCCGCCGCAGGGATTCGAACCGCCGACCTTTCGATCGGCAAGTCCTAGGCGCTGAGGCTTTAACCCACAGCGCCACCTGCGTCCCATCTGATAAAACATAGCATGCAATAATTTAGACACAGTGCACAAGCAGCTTAAACCAGCAGCTGCCCTAAACTGATATTCATCCCTTTAAGCCTCTCAGCACTAGGAGCAGGGGATACCACTTGCAGTGCCATGCCAACATCCACCTGAAACCTACATTGCTTTGATAACCCGACATTAAAACTACTGCTATGTTATCTGTATCTATGTTATCTGCTATGTTGTCTGTCCTGAAGACAGACTATAAGCACAGCTGGTGTTGAATGCAGCAGCCAGGGTACTCACTGTTGTTGCAAGGTGGAATCATGTGTCGCTGACCTTAAATATCTTCCTGCTCACTACCAGGCTCAGTTTTAAGGAGCTAATTTTGATCTATAAAGCCCTACACAGCACAGATCGACAAATATTTGAAGGAGTGCCTGTCCTATTACTTGTTGACTTGTGCAGGAGTTGCCCTGCTCGTAGTTCTACTAACAGGGATAGTTCACCCTGCAGCAGTGCTGAGCTGGGCTTTCACATTAAGGCACTCAGATGTGGAATTCCTTCCTACTGGAAATATGGCTGACCCTCACACTGTCTCCCTTATTTCAGTCTTATGGAGATGGCTGATAAAAGAATTGGTTTATTCTGCTGCTAGGTTGCCATTGTATTGTTATGAATATGCGGGTGCAAAAAACACCCCAAATTCTGGATCAAGTTAATGTTAGAATTTAATTAAGGTTGGGATGTTAGAACCAGGAAAAAGCAAGACCTGTGTGCATTTAAGGTGTGTGTTAGCCACTGCTAATCCCATGGAATTAGCATATATGAAGAGTTAATTAACCAAGGCAAATTTCCTAAATTGTGTATCATCCACCCTTTTTGGTCTTAGGCAATCAACACATGTAAAAGCCATTTCCCTTTGGGGTAAAATCCCTGGGGGTAATGATCTGTTAGCACAACAAAGCATTTAAAAAAAAAAGTGAGAATGCAGATGAGTGGGCCCTTTTTCTGTGTTACAAAAGACTTAAGTTAGCAAAGTTAGAACAGGTAAGATGTGACTGTTCTCAGGGAAAGGCAAGCTGCAGGGCAGGGATGCTGCTGGCCTTGGGAGAAGTTGGCGCCACCTGGGATGTGATGTTCTGAATTCATCTCCATCTAGGCTTCAGGTTGTGTATATGTGTAAATAAACCATACATCATAAAGGCACCACAGACTCCACTGTCCCTCATTCCCAAAGGAAACAGAAACCCTGGGTAAGTGGCTGGAACCCCCAAAGTCTTGCTCACCACTTGACAGAGATGGGGTGGTGTGTAACAATATTATGTTTATTGGTTTTATGGTTTTTATGTGATAGCCATGTGTTCACTTTAATGAATGGTTTATAAACTGTCAGCAAGCTTCAGGCTGAAGGACAGGTTTACATATCTAATGAAGATTTTTAGCCCTTTGGGGCAGAAATAAAGGTAAAGGTAAAGGTACCCCTGCCCATACGGGCCAGTCTTGACAGACTCTGGGGTTGTGCGCCCATCTCACTTAAGAGGCCAGGGGCCAGCGCTGTCCGGAGACACTTCCGGGTCACGTGGCCAGCGTGACATCGCTGCTCTGGCGAGCCAGAGTCGCACACGGAAACGCCGTTTACCTTCCCGCTGGTAAGCGGTCCCTATTTATCTACTTGCACCCGGAGGTGCTTTCGAACTGCTAGGTTGGCAGGCGCTGGGACCGAGCAGCGGGAGCGCACCCCGCCGCAGGGATTCGAACCGCCGACCTTTCGATCGGCAAGTCCTAGGCGCTGAGGCTTTAACCCACAGCGCCACCTGCGTCCCTTGGCAGAAATAGTACAGCATTTAACGTGTTGGCACACGTTAAAGTAGTAGTAACGGCAGTAACAAACTTATGGAACTCATCATCTGGAAGAATATATTTCATGGGCTTCTTTATGACCAATAACAGATACTCAAATTAAGGAAAACTGTTCATTGGGGGCCTTGGACCACTAATTATTCATGCACAATGTTGCATCTAGATAGGAAATCCTGCTTTCTGTGCTGTTGCTTTTAATAACAACATTCATAGAGCATTGTCCTCCCACTCATCATCTTCCCCATTGTCTTCCAATGGAGTTTATTTGTTTCAATTCTTTTCCATTAGAAATGGAGGCTGACATTTTAAAAAATGTTCTAAATGCTATACTTTGTTATGCATTAGTTTTGCTTTTCAATCAGTGATAAAAGCAGTTTCATAGAAAGGATTTTTAGTAACTACTTCTCCGTGGGCACTTACTGTATTAAATTACATTTGGTTTATATGTACTGGAAAAGTTTCAATAATACAAATGGCTCCAAACTTTAGCTTTTATATAACACTTCTGTAACAGCCTCTTGAATTGTTATCCATTAAACCCTTTTAAGCATAAGAAAATAAATCACACATCATTACTTAATCATACTGAAAATATTTTTTAAAGAGTGGCTTGTGTTTAGAGATGCACAGAATAGGCATTTTATACAAGCAAAAGATTTTGTCATGAAAATGTTCATAAACTTTTTAAAATATATGTGGTGTGAGCAGAGGTTTTACACACACAGAGAGAGAGAGAGAGAGAGAGAGACACACACACACACTGGTGTCCCCACCAAGCTCTGCTGAAATGTCATTTAAAAAAAGATTCTACATCAATCTGTTTAATGATCAAGCATAATCTTTTCTGTACTATATGTTAGTTTAGGCATTGGGATAGGATTTGGTGATTAGTTGGTGAGTATCAAAATAGGGAGGATGAGGCATGTATTTCAAGACAGGGCCATGGAGATGGAAGCTATTTTCAGTATAAAATTCCACACATACACGTCTACAAAATCAGGCATATTTACCTTTACCAGGAACAACTGGGAAAGCATTTTTAGCTTTCTTTCTTTCTTTCTTTCTTTCTTTCTTTCTTTCTTTCTTTCTTTCCTTCCTTCCTTCCTTCCTTCCTTCCTTCCTTCCTTCCACCAGTAGAATACTATTGGGCTTGGAATTCCAAGAGTCTTTAGATAATCATAAGCTTTGCATTCAGAATCTAGTAAGTGGAACATATATATATACCTCTCACCTGATAAGAACTCTTCCAGTTCAAAGGGTATGTATGTGTAGCCCAAAGTCCTCTCACATTTAGAAGTTTGTTCCAGTGAAGGATTGCACTACCTTCCTCTTGTTGGATGGAAAGGCTTTAGAGATGGGGTGCAGAGTACTTTTTGTATCTGAGAACAGAAGCTTTCCAATCCAGTAAGGAAAATATAAAAACACACCCATTGTTGGATCACAAAACCTTTGGGATATAAGGCACATGTGGTCTAGCACAGCCCAACGGATACAATGAGCTCTGGGATATGTAGTTTCCAGGGTTCCTGGCTGCTATGCTAAAGATATAGGTACCTTGAAGAACTACATTTCATTGGATCCCTGGTCATCGAGACACTGTCAGTGCAACATAGTGGATACAGCATAGATAAGGATGGTATCCAACAAAGTGGGAAGGAAAGGTGTAGCAACAGAGACCCGTGTTAGCACCAGTGAACTTCTTATGGGCTGGGCTTGAACTCAGATGGAGGTTGTGTTCCGTTCTTAATCAATTGTAGGGGGCAACCTTGTAAGTTCATTGTTATGAGCTCCCTATTTCTGTACATGGGCACCGTCACTCTTCCTATAATGCCAAATTCCTTGTTGGAGATTTTACACATTCACATTTTCGTGACATCTTGACGATGGCCTTTTCCCTTTTCTGTCATTAAAACACACATAAACTGCTTTATTATTTATGATAGACCTGTACAACATGTGACCTCCGAAACTGAATGCAACACACCAACCATGTATAACCATGTGTTGTTTTTCTTATCAGCCAGGGTTGCAGTAGACAAAGGAACTGTCAAGTATTTGGTGATTAGAATGTGTGTTGTTTAGTGAGGCATGGATTGTTAATACATTAAACTACAGAGACAGTGAAGTGGACATGGCTATAAGAGTAGGCTTCATATAACCAGAAAATTCTGTCAGCTGGCCAGAGGCCACGTGGAAAGCATTTTGTGTGATACAGCATGTAGAAATATATCTGGCATTAATTTGTATCATATTTCCCTTTTGCCGTGCAAGAATACATCTTGCATTCATCACCTTCTCTTTAGTTTTTCAAGAACATTATCAAGGAGCACATAATCAAAGGCAAGGTTAAGAGGGAACTTGAACAGACAGAAAAGTCAAGGTTTTTTGAGTCACATAGGTATGACCTGAATGATAAGTTTTGAGTGAGAGTTACAATTTGACAATGAGTATTGTGTAAAACCTTCTGCTCCTTTTTAACAAGAAGAGAGGAGAGAGGAAACACTTAAGAAGATACCCTTTAATTTCCCTGATCTCCTATGAACTTGATATTATGCTCTTCTATAAACAAAAGAAATCCATAGCAATCTAGAAGAGGAGGAGAACAAATTTAATTCTGAGAAGCTTACAGTTTGATGCATTGGAACATTTATCTTTAAAATACACCTCACACCATTGTATTCATGTGCCTTGGGGGAGATAAAGTTGTCCAAAATGAAAGATGCATCCTGCAGTAAACAGGAAATACACTAGTTTCTAAGGTACTTACACATGTATTCTCAAGAAAACCTCAGATCGTTTTCTTCTTTAATGAAATATAGGGTTTTGCCAGTCTCTGTAACACAAAAACACTTTTAATTATAGATGTATTCAAGCAGCTGCTCTAGTACAGCAGCTTTGCCAGTTTTCACGGCCACAGATGTCCTACAGAAGCAGCTGTGTTTGTTTAGTTTGAATTCAAGTTGTGTGCCATTACTTATAATTGTGATTATTTTAGCCACCAACCTCTTTTGTGACTTAACATCAAGGTTTTTCTTGCTTCTGTTGAGAGATGTAAAAATATCTTTGTCACCCTTTCGACATATCTTTTTCGCTTTAAGCACTGTGGCAATATTAAGCAAGCAAATTAATTTTCACATGTGAGTAAGATCTCAAATATTACACACAACTGATGGGGAAGAGTAGGCTTCTCCCAAATAGGATTTGTTTTATTTGCTTTCCCCATTTTTGTGTATCATCGATCCATCCTTTTGGGCAGTGGCCATCATTTCTTTCTTTTTGTTTTCAACTTTATTCCAACTTACATGAATTATCATTATTATTTACTAAATTTCTATGCTGTCGTTCATCGAAGGATTACAGGGCAGTTTACAATGTTTAAAACACAAAAACACATAACATAGTAACAAATGAAAACAATAACCCCACCCTCTAGACTGCTCATGTAGGAGGAAAATGAAGAAGGACCTTAGATGAACCTATATGAACCAACCATCTGGGTTGGTTCATATAGGGAGAGGTGGTCCTTGGGGTATTGGTGGACAGGACAAAAATGGACCACTCTGGTAACCACTCTGATCTATTACTGTCATTTGAGGCAAGTGACCTCAGTGGCCTTGAGTGCTTTCCATCAGCTTTGTCTGGTAGCCCAGCTGTGCCCTTATCCGGACAGGGGCAGGCTAACTTCTCTTTTCTAGGTGCTGATAACCTCTAGGTTTGATTATTGCAAAATGTTATATGTGGGGCTTACTCTGAAGACGGTTTGGAAACTTCAGCTGGTGCAGAATTCAGTGGCCAGGTTGCTCACTGGGACAAGTGAATAGGTAACACCATGCATACAGAAGCTTATACCCAGAACAAACTTAGTTGGTCTCTAAGGTGCTACTGGACAATTTTTTATTTTTTTAAATTTATTTTGACTGCGTCAGACCAACACAGCTACCTACCTGAATCTAGGTAACACCAATCCTGGCTTGCCAGTCACTTTCTGGGCCCAATTCAAAGTGCTGGTTTTCACCTATAAAGAGGACTGCAATACCTCAAGAATCCCTTCTCCCCATAGGAACCGACCCAGGCCCTGCAATCATCATCTGAGACCCTTCTTTGTGTGCCTCCTCGGCAAGAGGTCTGGGATGTGTGTCTTTTGCAAATAAATACTGTTCTGTATGAAGGCACTGGGAGTGGCTTGGAGCAAGGGTTGGTCAGTACACTGATTATGACATGCAACTCTGTTTCTGAATCAGGAGTAGCTACGCAAGCTCTGAACCGGAGTCTGAATGCAGTGGTAGATTGGATGAAGGCCAGTAAACTGTCTGAATCCCTGGGGGCTGAGGCTCTTTGGGTGGGTGGTTCCTGTGTCTGAGAGACAGGCAATTTATCTGTTCTAGATGGAGTCCTCTTTGAAGAAGCAGGTACATAGCTTGGGGGTGTTCCTGGATATATATGTTACTTAGAGTCCAAGTGCCCTCTTTGGCCAGGAGAGCAACTTTGTTTGGTTTGCTACAGCCATTCCTGGGTAGCCTGATCACTGTAGTCAATGCATTGGTAACCTCAAGGCTGGATTACTGAAATGTGCTGTATGTAGTTTTTAATATGTATGTATAATTGTAAACTGTGTTTATATTTTTTTTTGTTATGCGAGTATTTGTAAATAAATACCAATACAAACTCCCACTTGAAATTTACTGAGATGTACCAAATCCTCTTGCACTTGGACAGGACTTTTCTTTTTCTCACTTATTACAGCAAAATTTTGAAGAATTTAATATGCCCCTATTGGTCTAAATCCAAGAGCTAGTATTGTGCACTCAAACATCAAATGAGGTATTTAATTGCTATCACAGCTCATGTTCTACTCTTGGCATACCAGTGTAAACATACCCCTTTGTTCTACAGTAAACTCGATGTCAAATTTATTATACAGCAAATGAAAAAGCGACAACGTACAGTTCAAATCAATTATTTCTGACTTCCCTCTCATAGTGTCGACAAGCAGCTACACATGTGGTTGGTGGGAGAACAGGTGGTGGGTCACTGCAATTTGGCAATCTTTCAATGCTTCTATTACAGAATTGCTACACTTCTGCATTGTAAGGACAAACAGGTTTTCTAGCCTGAAACACTTATAAGTTTTGAAGTGCTTAGCCTAGGATGGACTTACTATATAATGAGGTATATTTCTATGGTTCAGGGTTTTCTTTAAATGAAACCTGTTAATCAGTATTTAATCTACAGTTCAAAACAGGTACATACAGTTGTACCTCGGTTTAAGAACAGCCCTGTTTACGAACTATTCAGTTTACGAACTCCGCAAAACCAGAAGTAGTGTTCCGGTTTGCGAACTTTACCTCGGCCTAAGAATGGAAGCCAAGTGGTGGAAGGGCACTGGCAGCAGGAGGCCTCATTAGGGAAAGTGCACCTCAGTTTAAGAATGGTTTCAGTTTAAGAACGGACTTCCGGAACAGATTAAGTTCGTAAACCGAGGTACCACTGTACTCCAATGTTAGCCCTCCCATTAGGCAGACTAAGACAGCCAGCTTTGGGTGTCGTGAAAGAGAATGAGTTACTTAATTTATTATAATTGTCATTTTACTTTCTCCAATGGAATCCCTGGTGACTCAGGCCACTGGCAGTGTCTAATGGAAACCCCACCATGAGCTCTTCACACTACTGCTGGAGAAGAGAGGCTAGGAACAGTCAAGGCCCTTGAGGTCCTTGAGGTCCAAAGACCTTGAGGTCTTTTCTTACGAAGAAAAAAATAGCAGATTATGCTTGAGGGATGTTGTTAAGATTTGCTGGACCCATTCAGAAACAGCAATTTTAGAACATAACAAGCAATATTCTGAATAGTGAACTGCTGGCTCAGGCCCCACTTGAGAATAGAGATGGAGATTGTGCACTTTTATAGGAAGTAATCTGAGAGAACAAAAGAAGAATGCCACCTTATGTGACACACTTCCTCAAGAACTACAAAGTCAATGTTCTTTGCATTTACTTGGCTCTCGGCATTTACTATGCATAGGGTTGTTTTATCCCACCTGATTCTCATATTCTGTGTACACTGATTTTATCCTGACTAGAAACCTAGTTGTATTCCTAATGAATGACCTAGCCAGTTCACACACCTTTGCTCTGTAGGATGGCTTGATTTTACTGTGCCAATACATTCAAAGGTGATATCATAGCAGCATCAAAGAAACATTTCACTGTAATGCCCCTAAATAGCATAGATTACACTATATATATTAGGTCTGCTCATCTTTTGACCATCATAAAACACATTCCACCACCTATATATGGTAGCCCACAGGAAACTTGATAAGCCTATTTTCAGGCAGGTCTACAGAATTGGGGGTGGATGGGTGTGTTGCCAAATACCTCTGTGTGCCTGGCCCCATCAACTCTACTCCCATCCTTTGTACATTAAGTGGGCAGGTCTGGAGGGAAATTATACAACAAATTGGGAACCCTGATTGTGCAGGGTTTCTGATCTCAGGGAGGATACAGGGTATGAGATGAATCCTTCTCCATAAAGGTTGGGAAAGAACTGACAGGTTTATTGAATTTTTGGGTGGTTCATGTGTCTCTTCAACCCCCTTCCCCCTTTCCCCACGTGTTCCAAGCACACCTTCAAAACCACATCATAAGAGGTATTCGTTAATTTATTTCATTGCAGTTTTCTTTGCCCCATAAAACTAGAATACACAGTAAATTACTTTTAAGTGTTTAGATCCTTCAGCGTAATATATGGCCAGAAAAATGCCCGTGATATATTGGTTGGAACCAAGGTGCCCGGTAAACGTAATCATTTCTTATAAAGAAATAAGCTTGTAACTTCTCTGTTCTCTATCAGCCTCAATGGTGAACCATGAATAAAGGCATAAAGGAGGATAGTTGCTCAGTATGCATGACTTGGTCTTAAGCAAATGTCTTTTATCTGTTGGAAAAGTAAGAAAAAAGGCAATTGGCTGGCAGTTTGAAAAGCTTCTTTGACACAACACTGTATCATGTTTGTGAAGTATTCAAGAAAGTGTCATTTTCTTTTGTATTTCGTTTTAGGACTTGTTTTTGAAGCATAGGCCATCTCTCCCCTCCCTTTTCGGAGGAAATCTGACTTTCATCTGCTTATGATATTGCTCTGCTGTCTTTCCCTCCCTGATCAGTTACATCCAAAAGAGTAAAAGGTCATAGCATCACAGAGTCATATAGTCAAAGAAATAATGAAGTGGAAAATTACAAAAATGCTTTTAATCTCACTCTTTTAAGAGCAAGCTGAAAACATGTTATACAAGAAGAGCAATTCCAATGTAAACAGAACTGGATAGAAATACAAATGTTCCTATAAATACACAGCCAGAGCAGTTGTGACCTGTCTCTGTCCATTTGGAGTTGGCAGCCCTTCATTTTTGTGGTCAGGGTGCCCCACAAACTTTGTCCAGTCTCATCTAACTCAAAGTCAGTTGGGATGCTTATAGGGCAGTAAATTGTTAGTTATTTAATTAACTCGAGATTTTAATTAAAGTTTATACTTTTGCTAGATATTGAGGGGTTGCCATTTGGATATTCTATCAGACAGCAGAATATCTTGGGCCATCACCCTTGTTGACTCTCAGCCTGGCAGTAATGCTATTTTCTATCACAGGTGTTGTAAGTGCACACTGATGGCACAAGATTGCTGGTGTTATTGAGCTCAACCACAACATTTGGCTTTATGGTCAACTGGGATACTAATTTTTCAAGCAATGATGAAGAAAGCACAGACTCAGGCTAAGTGAGAATTTAGCAACACCACTTACCCTCTGAGTACCTGATGCTATTCCCCTCCCTCAACACCACTTTGTTATGAAATCGTCTTGTCTAAGCAATTTATCAGGAGTATCCTTCCACTTAATTTTGTTTTGACAACATAATGAACATCCTTAGACTTATTTTGATGTCATTTTGTTTACTGTTGATACTTTTATCTTGTCATCGACTGACATTGTTAATATAGTGAGATTTATATAAAAGCACAGACTCCTGTAGATAGACAGACAGACAGACAGACAGACAGACAGACAGATAGATTTAATTTAAGAACATTTCTAAACCCCTTAATATTTTAAAATTTCTATGAGTAGATGAAGCTCCTACCCTTATTATCAATAATGGCAAAATACTGATAGTTAGGATTACTGCTCTCTTTTTTCCTTGGCACAAATTCAACATGCTAGTATTTTCTCACTTAAAAATTCCTGCAAATGGATATATCTTGCACCTGCCAATAAATGCAGTGAAGATTAAGTGTTTGGATTTAAACAATAATAGCTATATTCATTTGCATCTCATTTCATCTTGAAGGCTTACATGTTAGTTACTTGTTTGTGATTTGTTTATGGGACTTGCTTCAGTCTTGGAGAAGGATGCTCTGTCTCAGTCTGAAGCTGCTGCACCAATGGCTGAGGAACTGGACTGATCTCCTTACACTGAATCTGGTGATTGGAAGCTCCCTGGGTTTGAAATTGATAGACACAAGCTCCAGAGCTAGTAGAACCAGAGTCAGAGCATCACAAGAGCTTTCTGCTGAGCCCAAGGAATTGAGTGCCTCCCATATTAACATGCCTGCCTGATAGAGCATGGCAGCCAAATTGTATAATAATAATAATAATAATAATAATAATAATAATAATAATCCTGACAAGGTTGAATCCTGACAAGACAGAAGTACTGTTTTTGGGGGACAGGAGGCGGGCAGGTGTGGAGGATTCCCTGGTCCTGAATGGGGTAACTGTGCCCCTGAAGGACCAGGTGCGCAGCCTGGGAGTCATTTTGGACTCACAGCTGTCCATGGAGGCACAGGTCAAATCTGTGTCCAGGGCAGCTGTTTACCAGCTCCATCTGGTACGTAGGCTGAGACCCTATCTGCCTGCGGACTGTCTCGCCAGAGTGGTGCATGCTCTGGTTATCTCCCGCTTGGACTACTGCAATGCACTCTACGTGGGGCTACCTTTGAAGGTGACTCGGAAACTACAACTAATCCAGAACGCGGCAGCTAGACTGGTGACTGGGGGCTGCCGCCGAGACCATATAACACCGGTCTTGAAATACCTACATTGGCTCCCAGTACGTTTCCGAGCACAATTCAAAGTGTTGGTGCTGACCTTTAAAGCCCTAAACAGCCTCGGTCCAGTATACTTGAAGGAGCGTCTCCACCCCCATCATTCTGCCCGGATGCTGAGGTCCATTGCGAGAAGCAAAGCTACAGGGAACCAGGCAGAGGGCCTTCTCGGTAGTGGCGCCCGCCCTGTGGAACGCCCTTCCAGAAGATGTCAAAGCGATAAACAACTACCTGACATTCAGAAGACATCTTAAGGCAGCCCTGTTCAGGGAAGTTTTTAACGTGTGATATTTTACTGTATTTTTGCTTTCTATGGAAGCCGCCCAAAGTGGCTGGGGAGGCCCAGCCAGATGGGCGGGGTATAAATAAATTATTATTATTATTATTATTATTATTATTATTATTATTATTATTATACATTTGTATATCCCCATTCTTCTGATGTTCACAGGGTGGTTAACAACATAAAAATGCAAAATGGGAATACAAAATAGAGAGAAAAAACCAACCAACCACTAACCCCCTGTGACAAACACATTTAAAAGGCCATAGAATGTTAACCAGCCAGAGGCCTGGATACAGAAAAAGATTTTTGCTTGGCACTTGGATATATGTAATGAAGGAGCCAGGTGAGCTTCCCTGGGGAGAGCTTTCCACAAATGGGGAGCCGCTGCAGAAAAGGCTGGTTCTCATGTTGCCGCTCTCCAGACCTCTGGTGGAGGAGGCACATGATAAAGGGCCTCAGGTGATGATTTTAGGGTCCAGACTGGTTCATATGGGGAAGGGTGGTCCTTGAAATATTGTGGTCCTGAGGCATTTAAGGCTTTATAGGTAAAAACCAGCACTTTGAATTGGTGTATCTGAAGAATTGGTGTATCTGAAGTGTATCTGAAGAAGTGTGCATGCACACGAAAGCTCATACCAAATACTAACTTAGTTGGTCTTTAAGGTGCTACTGGAAGGAATTTTTTTTATTTTGTTTTGACTATGGCAGACCAACACGGCTACCTATCTGTAACTTTGAATTGGATTATGGATGAGGGAGGTCTTACTCAAAGCTGAGCTGGCATTCAGCAACAGCAGCTGCAGTTCCGAGGAGGGGCTGGCACACTGGGATCTGTCCATGGTGCTATAACCATCACTTTGCCTTGCCAGTTTGTAGAGCAGGCTTCCTCAAACTCGGCCCTTCAGATGTTTTTGAGATTACAATTCCCATCATCCCTGACCACTGGTCCTGCTAGGTAGGGATCATGGGAGTTGTAGTCCAAAAACATCTGGAGGGCTGAGTTTGAGGAAGCCTGTTGTAGGGTGTAGCTTACTGACAGAACAACTGTTTTGCACACCGAGGACCCCAGATTCAATCCCCAAAATTTCCTGGTAGGGCTGGGGAAGACTCCTGCCTGGAATCCTGTAGAGCCACTGCCATTATATACAGTACAGTGGTACCTCGGGTTAAGTACTTAATTCGTTCTGGAGGTCCGTTCTTAACCTGAAACTGTTCTTAACCTGAAGCACCACTTTAGCTAATAGGGCCTCCCGCTGCTGCCGCACCGCCACCGCACAATTTCTGTTCTCATCCTGAAGCAAAGTTCTTAACCCGAGGTATTATTTCTGGGTTAGCGGAGTCTGTAACCTGAAGCATATGTAACCCGAGGTACCACTGTAGTGAGCAAAATGGACCAGTGGTCTCACATAGGCAGCTTCCTGTGCTACTAACTTTGCCTATGTAAAAATTAATAATTTTTAAAACCCTACTAATCTACTAATATAGAACTTTACTAATATAGAACTTTACTAATACATGTACTGGGAACAGTACACTCCTGCACCTTTCTCAAAAACAGGAGTAGGATTTATTTTATAGATAATGGGATGAGAATATTATATTCTTTATGAAAAATAATAGCAACAGAGAGATAAATGACTCATATGATGAAAGTGATATGAACTGCACAGCTTCCATTTCCCTAAACCTCATTTCTTCCCCTCCCTCCCTGCCAGCTGTCCATTCCAAATGACATAGCTCCCTCTCCTGGCATTCTCTCCCATCTCCCGGGTAACCAGCCACACTCATTCCCATTCTGTTCTCTCTCAAGTGACCAGTCCCACATAAGGCTCACTTATGTGGGAGCATTTCATTCTTACCATAGCTTGCCTGCTCCCATGCCTCTCGGGAATCAGCCAGAAGCAGATCAGAACAGGATTCGGCTGTTCATAGTGATGCGAGCCAATGTGGTACAACGTATAAGTGAGCTGCTTTTGGAGCTGAGAGGCATAGATTGAAATCCATGAACTCCACTGGGATAACTTTGGATCAGTCACACGCTCCCACCCTAATCTCTTTGAGGATGAAATGGGATAAACCTGTGTACTCTGCCTTGAACCCCTTGGAAGAATGGATGGATATCAGTATTCTATATAAGATGATGGACGTCCCAAGTAATGAATGTGGGAGGGAAAGAGAGATCCGTGAATGTACAATGTATTTTCTCTACTCAGCTCTTCACATGGCCTCTGTGCTTTAGAATGCCCATCCCTCTGCCATCAGTGAAGCATCATCCATCAGTTGCTTCAGATGGCTTATAAAGACATATCTTTTTGCCCAGGCTCTCCCTGACCCGTAAGATTGGACACTTAACTACTGAATTTCTTTTTATCTCTTTTCATAACATTGTTTTATTGTTCCGATATTTTCTTTTTTGTTTACTGCTTTGAGATTTTTAAATAAGCAGGATAGAAATGCTTTTAAATAAAAAAGTGTCTGACTATATGCTCCCGGCTGTAATCTGGGTTATGACGATAAAAAAGAAAAGAAAAAGTTTATGTTCGTGGGTGTGTGTGTGGAGTTTTAACATGTGGAGATCCAGAAAGCAACAAAACCTAAGATGAGTTTTCATGCTTTATCTGGGAACCCCAAATAATTCATATTAATTTAAAGGCATCTTGTGCAGATATCTGAATTATGTGTAGACACTGATAGGCAAAAAAGATTTTGCAAGCACAATATTTGCCACCTTTGCCCTCTGAAAGGAACCGAAGATTCCAAAGTGACCAGTTGCCAGGAAACAAACATACAAACATTGCACAATGCATGATTATGGTATTGGTCAAAGCAGTAAGAGAATCTTAATGCTATATCTCTTATTGCTGTAAAATAAGACAGCTTTGTTCAACTATGCATGCAGCATAGTTTAACCCCTCAACCTGGCCACTTTGAACTAGACCTGCATTATAGGAAGCTGCATTATACTGAGTCAGACCATTGGTCCCTCTAGCTCGGTATTGTCTACCCAGTACTGCCCTACTCAGAGGGGTTGGGATTCGAACCCGGAACCTTCTGAAGGCAAGGCAGATGCACTACCACTGAGCTTCCCACGCCCTCATGCTAGTTGGCATCCTTAAGAGATGATGCACGTGTGGGTTTGACCTTTGGCAACAGGGTTAAAAAGGAAGTGAATTAGCTTCACTATGCATGTTCCAGAACTTCTTGCATCTAATATTTCTAAATTGACATCTAATATATTGAAATGCCACAAGCCTCTTGTCACAGAATAACTGGCAGTTGAAAACGAAAACACGGATTACACGCCCACTTTTCAGTCTCCCATTCTTTTGCAGCTTGCGCAGTCTGATAGTCAATCAGTGTACAGAAGCATGATAATGGATGGAATAGTCCCCATCTGGGTTCCAGTGCTTTTGCAGTAACAAGGTTCCTCCCCAATCACCACGTCTCTGCTGACTCCAGCTGGGTGTCTTTGGAATACCTGCTTCCTAGCTTAATGATCAGCAGACTTCTAGAGGAATATATTCCTCAAACTGGCAAAGTGTGCAGAAACAGAATCAGTCACAGCTTGTCTTTGGTGACAGCTTCCGTCAAAATGTCAGGTTTTGCATGCCAGGCAATGATTGCTTGAGACATTATCCACTGTGACTTTTGCTGCAACACAAATCGTGTATTGACCATCAGTAATTTGCTTTGAAAAAGAAAGCATGTCATAATGGTCCCATATGCTTGTTATATCAGTGTTATCCTCATTGAAAACCGAAGCCCAGAAATAAAAATGCATCAAATATAAAAGCAACAACAATAATTATATAATGGTTTGTTCTGCTTCTTGCTCGTTTCTTAAAGCTAACCTGTCAAAGGGGGAAAAAATTAAATTGTCAATAGTGGGAATTGTAATTTTAGCTTTTGAAATGTCCGGATTTTTGACAGTTGAATTAGGCACTTTTTCATAGTGTTTGGTGGGGGGCTTGGTACTAAATTTCACTACAATTTACTGTCTGCAGGCTTCTTTTTGCATGTAATAATGGAAAATGTCTATCTTGATACGTTTTGAGTTGAATGCACCCATCTCTTCTTTGTCTTTCATCCGTTCTGTCTATCTTTCCTATGTACTATTTCAAAATGCGCGAGAGCAAAGTCAAGGAATAAATATTCTACTTTTCTCACAGTACATAGTCTTGCACTGTCAGAAATGTCACAGGTTAATGGTACAACTGAGCTTCATTTATCTTACTCTGACAGCTCAACCACCCTAACGCGATCCAACAGCAACATCCCTCCTCAGCCAGGTGACATTCCTAGCCTTTGTTCTCTTTAATTTGAAGCTTCTTAGAGCATTTGTAGAGATTTTTAAAGGGAGTTTCTAGGTTTTTTTTTTAAATCCTTTCTTGTTATGTGTAATTATGCTCAGATAGGATGGAGGGAACAGGAATAGACCTGTGGGAGCTTAAGAATTTGCTCTGTGCTCAAAATAGTTCAGCATGAGCCACCATCATTTTTAAAATGGGAGGTTTGTTAACCAGAAATTACAGGGATACCATGAAAAATGACAGTTATGTATTTTTAATTTTCAGACCTTTCTATTATGCTTGTTTAATTATTCATTAAAGCTAAAAGGCTAATATGCGGTGGAGTTCAAGCCAATTTTATCTTGCAGACTGATAGGATTTCTAATCAGAACTGTCTCAGTCAGATGGTAAATGAGTTGCAAAGGACTGTGGTGCTGAATTTTTTGGGCATAATTTGCCTGGGACCCTGAATAAGCAGTGGTATTTGCCGCATTCTAAGGCACCTGATGCTCAGTATCTCACCATCCTTTTCAGACCATTTATAACAGCAAGAGCCCTGTTCCTAGTCTGGAACTATTTCCCCAAAATGTTTCAACTAGCAAGAATAGTCACACTCTATTGTTTATTTTTTTTCAGTATTTAGATGCCGCCTTTCAGTGCAAACCCTTCCAAGGCAGCTTATAACAACTTATTAAAAATGCAAAATTCATTATAATCATCTAAAAACTGAAATTTACTAAACTAAACACCTATAAATGTTTTAACCAGCAACTTTAGATGATCCTAAGGGCTCTGATATGCCCAATGGCAGAACCCTATGCACCTCTTCTTTCAAAGAGATTTGTAATATAGCCATTTGCCAAGCATGGGCATGTGAAACTAGCCACAGAAGTATAATTGCTGTAACCTTGCTATTCAGCCATCAGATGAAAGTTCCATTTAGTTATACATTCTGCTTTCCAAGTAGAGCATCCCTCAAATGGTCCCCAGAGAGGCCGAGAATAGAAGTGGACAGAAAGTTAATTTTATGTGGTCGCTAGCTGGTTGCCTCAAGAACTAGTTCACTTTCATTTCCCATCCTCCATGAGCCATTATTTCTATTGGGCATAGTTTTTTTGTTTGTAGACGTAACAGCTGTATTTCATGTTTGCATTTCACTCCTTCATCTCACCACTCAACAGGAAGTATTTATCCATGACAAGTCATGTGTTCGTCTGTCCATCCCCTGCCCCACAACTTAAAGGTTCAGATTGATGTTGAGATTAGGAGGAGTTAGTAGATGTGGTAAGGAGATAAATGTAAGCATAAATAAAACCAACACATATGGGTGAATTTTATCCCTTCTATAATTAATTATGAAGGATGGGAGGAATTTAACACTAAGCTTCAAGGTGGTGTCATGTTTTCAATATATTTTAAAGTAATTTATGTTGTTTGCTAAAAATTGAACACATTTTCTCTGCTGAATTGTAGCTAATATAGTCCTAGCATAATGGAAGTTTTACGACAATGGCTCAAGTAGCTTGGGGTATAATGCTTTAGCAGATTGACACACAGTAATAATAGCCGTAATCATTTTATTCCACCATTAATACCGGATCTAAAAGATTAATAAATCAGCCCAAACAGGCCCTTTATTTTCCATAAAGATACCCATTATAAAGTAGCATAGTTGTGAAGTTAGTATAGGCAGAGATAAAGTTATGTATTTTTTTTCTGTTACATTTATTCGTTGATTTAATAGAGATTCTGTTGTCCAGAGGTAAGAAAAGAAAAATACCTGATTCGATCTTAAATTATTGACAGTGTGTGTGAGTAGTGGTGTTTTCTTTTTAAAAAATAATAATAATCTGGCAGCTATTTGAGGAGAATGCTTTACTTTGCTTTCTCCTTACATTTTAAAATTTAATTATTTGCATTGCTATCCCATAGCCTCTCAGGCAAACAGAGCAAGCTGATCCCAGACAGAGGCACTCTGTATAGATCTATATATAGTTCAGTGTCCTCATTCCCTCTGCTACCTTACAGAAACTGCAGAGTTTCCCCTGTCTATCCTCTCCTGTATCTCTTAGTTTTTCAACTTGTCTTATGAGACCTGGCTTATTTCTTGACTAGTCTGTTAGGTCCTTGAAATGATCTGCTGTTTATGGATCTGCATTGGAGCGACTTTTCAATGAGCAACTCTTTTATGGCTAGAATAACTTTTAAACATAGCTGTCAACTTTTCCCTTTTCCTGCGAGGAATCCTATTCAGAATAAGGGAATTTCCCTTAAAAAAGGGAAACGTTGACAGCTATGCTTTTAAATGATCCAAACATGTGGGTGGAGATAGTGGCTGATCACTCAGGATTCATTCACAAAATCCCCCACCCCTCCATGATATATAGCCCACTGATTAACCTACTTATGTGCTTATGCCATTTGAATGTTAACTTTAGCCTTGTGGAAACAAGACTAGATGGTCCTCAAGGTCCCTTGCAAATCTACAGTTCTATGACTCTAAGTTAGATTTGTCCAAGTGGTCAACCGCGATCGGCAGGTAGATTGCTGTGGTTCTCCTGGTCGATCGTGTGATTAAAAAAAGAGGTCGCCTGTGTGTTTCTTATCGTTTGCTCTCCCTCACCCTGCTTTTGTCCTCCAAAAAAGCTCAACAACTCTGTGCACTCCTTCCCAAGAAAAGCTCAACAACTCTTGGCAATGACAATGGGTAGATGGGCAACACTGGAAAAGGTACTATGATACATATATGGTGGAATTGTTTAAACATCAAACAATTTTGCGAAACAATATATAACAAAATGAAAAAAATGTTCAGATATTCATTTAGGAAAACACTATTGGGAATAGTACCAGGAAGTCTAAAGGAAGAAGACAAGACATTATATTTATATGCAACAGTAGCCGCAAGGCTATTGATTGCGAAAAATTGGAAAAGTGGTATTATACCGACAAAAATAGAGTGGCTTGCCAAATTATTGGAGTATTACAATATATCCAAAACAATGGGAGAAATTGGAAGGATCTCAAAAGAGAAGATAGACAGGGACTGGAAGGTGTTTAAAGGATACTTGCAAAACCATATTGAAAAATCAGAACTCCTATTAGAATAAACAAGTTCTGTTTTAAATACTGAAATACTAAATAAGATGGATAACAATGTGCAATAGAAAAAGAAGCATGAAATTAGGTTAAAGGTGTGTGAAAGAAAGTTATAGAAGAGGGAAAAAATTGCAATTGAGTAGATTGGAAGTCTAACACAAAGGTGGGGTGAGGGGTGGTGGATGGTGATGGGAAAATGAATTATTTGTGGGATTGAGTTTAGGTATGTTTGAACATTTTTAAGGATTGTATGAAATGTATGTTTGTATGCTTGTATATTCGCAATATGTGTGTATTAATGCAGAATGATTTTAACAATAAAAACTTTTCAAAAAAAAAGAAAAAAAGACAATGGGTAGATCACTGCCAGTTTTATTATACTTGGAGTAGATCGCAGTCTCTATAGAGTTGGATGTGCCTGCTCTAAGTCATGGGGAAATGTCTCCTATGCAGCTAGTAACCTTTAAAAGGTCTATATGACACAATCCAGCTCCTATAGTACCTTTTATCTCTTCCTAGCCCATCAGCCCATCTTCACTGCCTCCAAAGCATTCTCTATTTCACATTTCTTCCCTGCTTCATACATGCATCATGTGTGGCACTTTTCCTTGAGAGACATACCTTCTGTGTAGGAAAGTGCATGTGCCACATGTATAAACTGCTGTTTGTGATATATGTGTGCCTGTTTTGCCATTATGTACACACAACAAGAAGCCACAAGTGCCTAAGTCACACCTGTGCATGAACTTCGTCATTTGCAAAGTGGATCTCAAACCGCAGTTCTGGAAGGTACAACCTTTTTGCTGCGTCTTTCCATGTTAAGACAAGGGAGATAACAGTAACTGTTGTGCTATGGTTGGTTTCTTTCTGTTGGGCAGCAACTTTGGCACATAAAATCCTGCCTATGGCAGGGAGCATTTTCTTTTGGTTGACTGCCATACCTTTTAAAATGACTAATTATAAATAGGTACGGGAACGGGAAGCTTCTAGTCTCTTTAGTTACAAAGTACTATCCATCTTCTATGTGAATAGTATGCAGCAAATATATAGAGACTGCCATCATGATTTTAGCCTATTTTATATAAAACTGAAAAAATGCCTTTCCTAGAAATGTATATCTGAAATATTTTGCAGCAACCGAAATAGTAAAGGCCTGGAACAGAGAGGTGGATGACTAGTCTTTTATAACACGTTATCTAATGTACCAATAACATTTTTTTTAATGTGCTGGGCTGTGGTTACTCATAACTTTAGAAATAATCTTCACAAAACCTGAGATAAAATCTTTATTGAATGCTTTGAAAGTACATTATTGTTTGTTATGTGACTTTCTCTTATTCAACCATAAAATAAGAGAACCATATTGGTAGCTCCTTGCTTTTGCAGATTTGACCTGCATTCATGTTTCACGGGTAGAACGAGGCCAGCACCACCATAAATATATTTACTTAACTCGCCCCCCTCAAAGAATACAGTCTTTTTAAAAAATGCTTGCATTAATTGTGGCTTCTTGACAAAATCCAGATATATCCTAGTTTAATCCACTTCTCCCTCTGATTGGCAAACCATTGGTTGGGAAGTAATCCTATGCTTGCATGCTTCAATTTCTCCCTATATTCTGGGTTTAATCACTAGCTTCTTGGTTATAATGAATAAGAAAACTGATTTGTGCAGTCCCTTCAAACCAGGACTGCAAACCTGTTTTGCCACCCTGGTTTTGAGGGCGCACGCAAATTGTAGTTTCTCTATGTATCTTAATCCAAGTGCAGGGTGAGGGGGAAGAAGGAGCATTCAAATACACGCCTTGTTCCCAGTCTGATGAATTGCAGAATCAGTGACATTGTGTCTGACCCAAGTTTGGAAACACTATGGAAAATGATTAACTTAAAGCATCCTTGGGATAATTAATTTACATAAAGGTGGGAATTGTCCTTGCTCTCTAGTGATTTAATGCTGAAGTGCTTTAAAAAGTGAGAGTCTTACAGTTAGGAGAATTTTCTTTAACTTAACTTCTGAAGCACATTAAAATATGATTGGCATAATTAACCTATTTAATTTACTGTACAATAATGCTGGCAGTTATTATTATGCATTTTATAAGTTTGTGTGGTTTTGCGGCCTTCATAATCTTTCACAACTGGATGAAATTAAAATATTAGCAAGTATAATTATAACTGTAATAAGTAAAGAGGATGCAATAGCTACAAGGTTCAAAAAATGGAGAGCAGCAATTACAGTGAAGCTTTAGTTGTAATGTCGTTTCTAGAGAGAACACTTAGGGAATGAACATAGTGGACTGCAATATTATTATTATCTTTTAAATTTATATAACACCCTTCATCCAAAGATCATATATGTTCAATAAAGTTATAAACGTGACAGAGTGGGAAGCAGAGCATACCATTAAGGACAGTTAAACTGGTAATGTTATATAGTTGACTAATGCATTAACATGTATTCAAAAAAGAATCATAGCCTCAAAACATTCAAATTTTAATTTACAAAGGGTATGAACTGGACGCGGGTGGCGCTGTGGGTAAAACCTCAGCGCCTAGGACTTGCCGATCATATGATTGGCGGTTCGAATCCCCGTGGCGGGGTGAGCTCCCATCGTTCGGTCCCAGCTCCTGCCCACCTAGCAGTTCGAAAGCACGCTTAAGTGCAAGTAGATAAATAGGTACCGCTTTATAGCAGGAAGGTAAACGGCGTTTCTGTGTGCTGCTCTGGTGCCGTCTCGCCAGAGCAGCTTCGTCACGCTGGCCACGTGACCTGGAAGTGTCTCCGGACAGCGCTGGCCCCCGGCCTCTTAAGCGAGATGGGCGCGCAACCCTAGAGTAGGACATGACTGGCCCAAACGGGCAGGGGTACCTTTACCTTTACCTTTTTTATGAACTGGATAAGTCACCCAATTATCAGACTTTGGCTATGTGATCCATGGGCAAAAGTACCCAGCCTGTAATCAGGACAAGACAAGTAAATGGAAGTGTATTCCTTACTATGTTTTAATGCTTATAACTTAATATTTTGTCACCAGAAATCCCACATCTCTTCTGTTGTATTGTAAGACTGCTGAAGTGCAAAAGGCAGAGGGGAGTTCCTGGCCATGCTGTTTTAAGACTAGCTTTTGGAGCACAGCTTTACAGGAAGTGCTGTGGCCATATTATTGTAAACTACATAGAAGCTGACATGTTGGGATTGCAGTGCTGTTTGCTTGGTTAAGCTTTTATGTAGTGTTTTCAATGAGAGTTATAACCTCAACAGCAAAAGGCATTTGGGCAAATTGTGCTTGGAGCATGCACAATTGTATTTTTTGCTTTCCTTACAGTGTTTTTATTTATTTAGATTTGTAGTTTCCCTTCTCCCAAAGGGCTCAAAGCAGGTAACAGTATTATACAGATATATAGAAAGGCAGTTCCCTGTTGAGTCACAATCTATAAAAGTGAGCTGAATGGAGAGAGAAGTAGAGGGGAATAAAATGAAACGCAGGTACATAGTTATGGAGGAAAAATACAGCAACTTCCATCTACAGCTATGTTTTTCAGTTCAGTTAAAAAAGGATAAGGGACACTCAATTTCAAACAGCCCATGCTATCATTATCAATATTATTAACATGATATAATCATTAAAGCATCTAGCTCTGTCTTCATTTTCAAACATAGTGCATCCAGTCTTGATTCTCTGTTACTTATTGTCAGAGCTGCCTCCAGGTCCCAGCTCACAGAGGACCAACGCTAGGCTGTAGTTATGTACAAAAGTCTTTATTGAGATTCAGTCTCCATTTTAAAGCCGCAGCGTGCAGCTCTACGTCCCGACCTTAGACCGGCGAAGTCCTGTCTGAGTCTCCTCCCCCTCCACACCAGTTTAAGCCTCTCGCTTTGCTCCACCTCTTCCTAAATTCCTTTCTCCTCTGGGCCCTCCTGCCCGCTAGGGTCTCATCCTTCCTGGACTCCTCTGACGCTGACCCTGACGATTCTTGCCCCTCCTTCCGGCGGGCTTTAGGACCTGGTTCCCTATCCGGGCTACCTTCTGTGCCGCTCGCCTGTACCTTTGAACTTGGCGCGCGCGCCCAGCCTGCAACTTTCCTCTTAACCGTTAACTCGCTCTCCGATGGAGGCGTGGTCCACCCTGACTCATCTTCTCTCGCTGGTGGTGCATATGTGGGCTCTGACACCTGGGACTCCTCCCCCCCACTACGCTCTGGTGGGGAAGCTGGTCCTGATTTGCAACTGCTGCTCTGGGAGTCCCCGCTGGCCCCTTGCTTCTGGGGTGTCCCCCTTGGGTCGCCCCTTGCCCTGCCCATCGGCGCCCCCTTCTGTGAATCTTCCGATTCGCTGGAGAGGCTCATGGAATCTATCGGGCTGCTGTCATATTCTCCTACGCTGCCCTCGGATTGCTCCCCCTCGCTTTCCATCTCCTCTCCTCCCTGCGCTCCCGCTGAGTCCCTGACACTTATTAAATCTGTTAACAACGTTGGGTTCAGCATTTGTACTGGCCTTGTGTCCCAGTTATTTTTCAGACTACATCTAGCCCTGGTTTCTGAATTCTCCATTTTTGATCTCAGGCTTCTGTTGAGGAACTTTCATCAGTTAATGATTCCAGGGTAGGTTACAGCATAAAAAGATAAAACAACACAGCCCCGGTCAAGTAAACAACAAAACTAGATAATTAAACCATTGTATACAACTCTTGCATTGTATACATTGTATACAAGGGATGCGGTTGGCGCTGTGGGTTAAACCACAGAACCTAGGGTTTGCCGATCAGAAGGTTGGCAGTTCGAATCCCCGCGACGGGGTGAGCTCCTGTTGCTCGGTCCCTGCTCCTGCCAACCTAGCAGTTCGAAAGCACGCAGTGCAAGTAGATAAATAGGTACGCTCTGGCGGGAAGGTAAACGGCATTTCCATGCACTGCTCTGGTTCGCCAGAAGCGGCTTTGTCATGCTGGCCACATGACCCAGAAGCTGTACGCCAGCTCCCTTGGCCAATAAAGCGAGATGAGCGCCGCAACCCCAGAGTCGGTCACAACTGGACCTAATGGTCAGGGGTCCCTTTACCTTTATACAACTGTTAAGCATTTGCGAAACAGCTACAAGTTAGACTCAGTTTAACAGTTCGACTCAGCTCCACCAAACTCTTACAAAGGAGGTACATTTTCAATTGGTGCCAAAAGATAAACAGGCCTACGCCATCTGTACTCCATGTGTGGAATTTTGGCATGTGTTGAATTTTGAATTGTAGTCAAAGGACTCTTTATGCATTTTGGCTACCTGCTTAGTTTGCCAGTGTTTTTACTCAGTGGTGGGAGTAGGCAGCTGAAACTGATAATATTATTTATTAATTAAATTAATACCCCCCCTTTCTCTCCAAAGGGTGCTCAAGGCAGTTAGCAAACATAAATAAAATCAAATAAAACAATATCCAGTACACAATAATAGTCAGGAAACTCCAGCTGCTACCCAAAAGCCATTTGTAGCAGCTAAGAACTGGAATGGCACCACTGCATTACCAGTTCTTTTTATCAGTGAATGACTCTGGAAATGAAGTGGTGAATGTGAGCACTTTCTTCCTTAGAAATCTTCAACTTACCGGTATCTCGGTACAACCCTGAGCAAAATAAAGCATCCCTCCATTTCCCTATTCCTAGACACTCCCCAATTCTTGATGAAATATGCCAGTGCTATTTATCTAGAAAAAGAGGTGTTGGAACTCACCATAAGCACCTCCCTTGTTGTGTTATAGTGACAATGGTGCCCACCTAAGAGGTGCCAGAACTAAGTTCTGGTGAGTTTTGAAAAAAAGCCCTGGAAATACCGTACCCTTTTGTGTTTTTTTCAGTGTTTGACACGTGAGTGTCCTGGAGAAGCAACGCTTGGAGAAACAATAAAGACAAAACTGGGGATGGGAAATTGTTTTCATCTCATCAGGAGGCATTACTGTATTCATTGGAGATCTACATCATCAAAGAGGATTATTTAAATCAAACTGTTATAGCTGAAAGAGATGAGATCTAAATAATTTCTCAAGTGTACAAATCACTTTTAGACCCTGGAGACAATATGCCTACTGAGGTTTGTTTAAGTGTGTGTGTTTTACATGTCACCAGTGTTTGTAATTAGAAACCAAGAGCACTAGCTCTGGGAAGGACTTCAGGTCTTTTGGTAGCAGCAGCAAGATTTTGACTACCTTTCCATGTATTCCTTTTTCATGTTTGAGACAATTTCTGTACTTATACTGTGAACTGCTGATCGCTGCATAATATTATGAAGGTGAATGGTAGAAAAATTGAGTATAATATGCTTTGTTGTGTACAGTGGTACCTCAGGTTAAAAACTTAATTCGTTCTGGAGGTCCATTCTTAACCTGAAACTGTTCTTAACCTGAGGTACCACTTTAGCTAATGGGGCCTCCTGCTGCCGCCTCGCTGCTGCTGCACGATTTCTGTTCTTATCCTGAAGCAAAGTTCTTAACCTGAGGTACTATTTCTGGGTTAGCGGAGTCTGTAACCTGAAGTGTCTGTAACCTGAAGCGTCTGTAACCCGAGGTACCACTGTATACAGTTTTGAGGCAAGACAGAATTCTCAGTGCAACTGGATTATGTGAAGAAATTGGAAGGAATTGTTTTAAGTTTTGCAACAGAATCCTGTTTGAGTAGTTGAGCCTGCATAATCTGCTCAAGTGCATAATAGATCTTACCTAGATAGACCAGGGTCAGTTATCAAGTTGCACTTCCTTCCTCAACTGGCAACCCACCGTTGAGGATTTTCTATCCTGATTTTTCCAGTGATTTATAATAATAAATAGTTACATCTTTGGAGAAAACACTGCTGTTTTCAACATGTACAATACTGTGGCGCTGAGGATTACTTAACGTTGAAAGCTGCAGATGAGGTGACCATGGAGTTCCCATCCAGCATATCACAAGATTTAGTAAGGCAATGGAAACCAGCTACATAATCTGCTATACTTTGACTGGCTTGCTGATCATGTACAAAGAAAAGTAAGCCTATGTAGCATAACAGATGGCCTTGGCCAGAAATTTGCCTTTAGGAGGAGTAAATAGTTTAGCATAGATATTTGTGCTTGATGAAACAGATGCTGCATTGGAGTGGACAATAGCAAATCCTTTTGTCTCTCAGACAGGATCACATGCTTCTGTTCTGCACTTTCAATTTTCTTAGCTTCCAGGTAATAAGATTGTCTTTCTTCATAAGAGTTCTAAGTTCCTTTCTGACTTGCATCAGGTTCTTCAGTATGTTCCAATTTAGCCATTTTAACCATAGCGGCACTATGGAGAGGAAGCTTCTTCTTACAGTTTCAGAGTGTCTCAGGAACAGATGATTCTACCCTTGTTTCCACAATTTTATGTGTGAACAGCAGTAGGTACCATACCGCCAAAAACTCAACTATGAATGAATGTGGTGTTATTGGGGACCTTAATGCAATAGCCTGGAGACAAACTACATGAACCTGCCTGAATAGGTACCAGAGAATAAGTGGTTGTACTTGATTTGATGAAGGCAACATGGGATTTCCAATTGCTGGACCTGCAGTGTCCAGTTGCTGACTCCTACTTAACAGGTAGGTAGTATGTAGCTTGTGAATTTTAGTTAAAAGTTAAATGTTGTGATTTTAATTGCTGGAGTTGTCCTTCAAATTTTGGGGGAAATTATTTGATGTTTCAATTTTCCACCAACATGAGGAAAAGCTGGGTTGCCTGCTTTGCTGTTTTCTTCTTCCTTTACTTCTCAGATTTAACCAGAAAGCTTAAGGGAGGAAGGAACACAATCACATATATTTACATTTGAAGGTTTTATAGCAGGTTGTTTGCTATAATTGCTATTGACATTATTAAGTGATAAAAGTTAGAGCATGTTTTATTGATTACCACGTTTCCTGAAATACCTATAAAAGATATCTAGTTAAGATTTATATGCTCTAACAGCCTGTTTCTTTTTGAATAATTATCACTGACTTTACACATGCCGCTGCTCTACATCACTGAAATGGTGGCCCCATTTGTTATTTGTTCCTTTTATTTACACATACAAAGCCCAGTCGTCAAGTCTTTACATTCTAGAGTAAAGGCCTAGAGCTCTCACTAAGATGGCAAACCTATGTCTGGGCTACCCCACTTCTGACTGCACATTATCCACATGGATGAGCATTTCTCCATAAAAATAAAAATTGTTCTTACATAGATAAGTGGCATGTCAGTTAGAAGGCGTAGGTTTATCACCTCTATAAGAGCCACACTCAAGAAACAAAACCTAGGACAGGAATAGGGTAATTTCAAAGTGGTAAAGAATACAAAGGAAAGGGAGCAAGTACAGCTTACATCCTACTGGTATTCCAGTGTACACCCCCTTGCTATATAAGTGAATGGTTGCCATTCACCCATATAGAGAAAAAACAATTGCTTGCTGTGGGGACCATCCACTCAGCAGTGAGGTATAATTCACAGTGGTTCTTTCAGGATGGAAGTCAATTCTTCATAAACACAGTCCTCCCGTTACAATGGCCAGCATTTTGCTAATTAATATATGCAGAGGATCAACTGTCTAGCAAATTCATGAACCAGAACTAGTGGAAGATAACACCTATTATAAATGTAAAGCAAATTCTAGCTCAGATATTTTAATTGTAATGCAATGGTAATATGTATGGAAGGCAAGACAATAAGCAAAGAAGAAGACTACAGTGTGTGTTAGGGATGCCAATGAAGTTTGAGAGGTGATATCCTCTTCTCAAGAAGAATTTCAGCTCATAGAAATTTGTATCTCAATAGGGTCAATAGCGACAGCTCATGGTTATTGAGACAAGGGCTTAACCACAAGCTCAGGCAAAACCTTGACTTCACTCAGCATGGCACAGGTGTAAAAGAAAAGAGACTATTGAAAAGCAAAATGTGCAAGAGCTCCACCCTGGAAGCCTGCAGATCTACGTGGTCCCAGTAAGCCATAGCTTAGCTTACTGTGTCGGGCAAACCAGTCCTATGTGAGACAGGATGGTGGTGGTGGAGGGCAAGCACGAGAAACTCCAGCTAGTGCATTATCTATTATCTAAATGCTTCTATAGTGCAAATGGGAAACGTTAGCGAATAACTTTGGGGAGCAGTTGTGTGTGGTTAGTTGCTGGGGTGGCCATGTGCCCTACTTTACAGGGGATAATCCTCTGTTTGAAGGGTTGTCAGAGGACTGCCCTGTATTTGAGTCATCTGTCTGAAGGGCTGGCTGGTCAAAATCTGGTTTAAAGATAAAGAAGGCAGAGCAGTGGCCTTGAATGTGCCAGTCAGCAGTTAGCACCTGGATGACAGACTGAACAGACACACAGGTCACTTGGTTACAACCTTCCCCCCTACTGTGAGATTATTTTAATAATTTCTTAATTTGCATCTATGTATATAAATGAGCACATGCAGATTGCATGCAAAACTCTTTTGTCCTCTTTTTCGGTAATGTGTTTCCTATTTATTGGTGTTGTGTAAGTGGGGACGCGGGTGGCGGGACGCGGGTGGCAGTGTGGGCTAAACCACAGAGCCTAGGACTTGCCGATCAGAAGGCTGGCAGTTCGAATCCCTGCAATGGAGTGAGCTCCCGTTGCTCGGTCTCTGCTCCTGCCAACCTAGCAGTTCGAAAGCAAGTCAAAGTGCAAGTAGATAAGTAGGTACCGCTCCAGTTGGAAGGTAAACAGTGTTTCCGTGTGCTGCTCTGGTTCGCCAGAAGCGGCTTAGTCATGCTGGCCACATGACCCGGAAGCTGTACGCCGGCTCCCTTGGCCAATAAAGCGAGATTAGCGCCGCAACCCCAGAGTCGGTCATGACTGGACCTAATGGTCAGGGGTCCGTTTGCCTTTACCTAAGTCACCACACTATATATCACCCAATGAAATGCTTCAGTCTATCTCATTGTAATGCCCATATCTTTGGAAAAGGAAGACACAAAGTTAAGAGGCAGAATTCTGAGTTCCATTGAAAGCTGTTATTCAAAAGTGGCCCCAATGGAGGAAATAAGACTATTTGCCATATGATACAAAAATGACAATATGAGATTATTTCCCAAATGATTTAAAGTAAAAAGCAATTTAAAGGTACTTGAAACCTTATAGTTATAGTTGGTACCTTCCTCAGCTAATTTATGCACTCTCAGTTGTTCTTAATATAATAGTTTTAATATGCTTGTTATGTTTCCATTAGCATTACATTTAAAGCCCTCCAAGTACATAGCTTCCTGTGTATTGGTTGCACAACATTCTGTCATAAAAACCAGAAAAATATGCATAAGGAATGAAAAGTGTTAAATCAGAAAATAATAGTGTAATAAACTGAAAGCTGGTTAGTTTGAATATTATTATGCTCCTAAAGCATTTTGGAAGTCGGCATTCTGCTTCTTTTTGAATAATGCAGCAATTAAATAACCCTAAAATCTTTTCTGCCCTGAAGGAATGGAAAATTATGTTTCATAGGGCCATGTGAATTAGGGACTGTGACTCTTCGGCTCTCATGTCAAAAGACAAATTATATGCTTGCTGGCGTTGCCATTTGTTGACCTTAAATGGCAAAGGTTGACTGTTTTGCTTTTTCTAATATCTTAAAAATTGCTTAGTTAGTATAAAATATTGCAAGTTCGTTTTATACTACTATTAGTCATTTACTTCGGAATTAAACAAGCACCTGTCTAGAAAATTGTTACTGCTAGCTGCTTAGGTGACCCCTTACATCTTTAAAAGTGGTTTGTTGGCACAATTTTTATTTTTTATTTTTTTTACAGCCTGTTCGTCAAGGAGGGGTTAGCATTTGTAAATGCCACTGCAATTATTCTTTGCTGTGTAATTCTCAGCAAACTGATAGTGCTAAGCATTGTTTTTAACTGTTGTACAATGAATCTCATACAATGGATTGGGGGGGGGGTATTCATCCATTTCCTCTTCTGCTGATCAGGGCTTTCCAACCTTTTCTTTCCTACACCCCCAATCTAGTCCTGAGATTCAGGGGACCTTCCTTCCTTCCTTCCTTCCTTCCTTCCTTCCTTCCTTCCTTCCCCCCTCTCTCTCTCTCTCTCTCTCTCTCTCTGTTTATTCATGTAGTTGCCTATCAATAAGTATTCAATGATTTACAACAAAATATTTTAAAAATAATTACAACCAACAATAAGTGATGGAAGATTGCAGAACAGCAACGCTAATCTTGCATCAAGCAACCTAAAACCTCTGCAGTGTGGAAAAGGAAGCAGGAGACTAGGCGGAGTCCTCATGCTCAAGGCAAATTGCTTGGACTGATAAGGTGATTTGGTTTGGAGAGTCAGCTGACAGTAGTCAATTTGGCTGTTTAGAGTGGAACTGCAACCTAGAGAAGACCCTTTCCACATAAACCTGGTCTGCCTGGCCTCCTGGGGACCCAATCTAGTGGCACAGGAAGTAAGGAATTGGACAGTGACTGTTCAAGCTTGATTCAAGGACCTGATTCTTACACACTGATTTTGACTCTGTATGAAACATTTTATATCACACCTGCAACCCAGTTATCACAGCCAGTTGTCATTTTCTGAATGACATTTGAGTGCAGTTCCATGCACTTCATACTATGCTAAAGTATATTCAAAAGAGCAGCTTCTGCAGTTGACATAGCAATACAATTAATGATGTCAAGAGATTCCACTGAAACTCAGACTCATGCCTGCATTTCACATAAATTTTGGTTCTTTTGCTTACTGCTTGTTTGGCTACCATGTCAAGTTCTCATTTCCTTTTCTCCATATCCACCTGCATTGGGTTGATTTGGCAGCTTGGGCTGTTCCTTGTGATGCCTGGGAACAGTTTATCACTCTGCTAGACTGAACTTTAAAAATATCTTTTTCCAGAGCTGAGCTGTTGAACTGTTGCAGCCTTGTGTGACACTACAGCTGCATGATCATGTAACAATCACCCAAAAGGCAGAAAGGTACAAACCAAGCAAGAAAGAAAAATGAGAACACATATAGACCACAATGGCAGACTCTAGTGCTGTAGCAAGATTTCTCCCATGTATATCCTTTTGCTTTGTGAATTGAGGTTTCATAACTTGAATCTCATTGCTTTCAAATTTTACGTATGATATGAGCGCTGCCTAGGTATGCAACAGAATCAGCTGCAAGTTAAATTCACACTGAATAGAATAAGTAACAGCTAAAGATGTAGGAAAGGATAGTTGAGTATCTCAGCAAGCATAACTGCTGTTATTGCCACTCTTTCAGTGTAGAATCATTCTTTTTTGCACTAATCAATTTTGGGGTGTATATAGCTACTTATGTAGCAAAAATGCTAATGAAGCCACATTTTGCTGTCTATATATTGACTTTACTTCAACAGAGTCCTGCTATTTGGTTTTATTGATTCTGACCATTTAAAACAACATCAGAAATTGATCCTGTTTCTCAGCTATTTTCCCTTTCTCCAAAGGAAGTCACCTAAGGACAAGAAGAAACTTCATTTTAAAGCTGAGGCTAAACTGAAAAGCGATCATCATTATTTTTCTGCAATTATAATTTCTAAACAGTGCATGGAAGGGTAGAGGATGAAAGAAGAGGTGAAGAGACTGTTGACCCAGTGTGCTGATACTAATGCTCTAAATAGTTGTTTCTGTTGCTGAAATATTCTCCTTTACTGTATTACTAGAAGAGCAAAATGCATTGTATGAGGTGAGTGGCTGTGTTCAGACAACACAGTAAGAAATGGTTTACTGTGAACAAGCAGTAGACTAGTGCATCCTGCTGAATCACTCCTGTCCAGTGTGTTCCTCCTCTAACACAAGGTTTGTTTATGGCTACCTGGTCATGGTTTGTTTGAGAGAAACAAATTACAACCACTGACTGGATTATAAAAGTAAGCATGGGTGGCTCACACTAGGATGGGAGTTCAGCAGGAACATTTTAGCTGCTGTGTGTTTTAGCATGCTGTTCATTCACAGCCATGATTTATGGCATACTGTGTTGTCCAAAAATGACCACTGTTTTTAGACACTTACAGATCGCAGAATGACCTCCCCTACTCCTCCTCTTGTACAGCTAAGTTCATGGTACATAATGGCTTACAGTTTTTACTGGGTGGTTTTCTCAAGAACTTTGATGTAAAGTTTCACTAATATTGTGAAATGCATTTGTTTAATCCACTCTTTGTTAGATAAAAGTCTGATGGAGTCTGAAGACATTCTGAAAATATATAGTGTCAGTGTGGATGGAATGCCAAACTATAGTGTTACTGGAGCCAGCCACAGGCTCACAAGCTCCATCTTCCTCCCCATGCTGTCCTTTATTATCTCTTTTGCGGCAAACCATTATTTGCTAGTGCAGCTGCACCAAGAAAAAATAATGTGTGGAGGTCATAATTAGCAAACCACAACTGTGATGAAAACCTGCCTTCCAATTCTCGTTTGCGCGTTAGGCTAGAGTTTGTACTGCTTGAATGTCATAGCAAACTCTGCCTTGTTGTGAAAGAGGAATGGAATTATAACATGCAGTGGAAGGAGGAACATAATCTTTAGGCAATTTCACATATTACACAGAGGGAAACCTGGGTTGTTTAGCTGGCATACCCTTTAGAGGAGCTGCAGCCAGTCATGGCTCCCTGCCATGGATACCTGTCTGTTTGTTGCATTAAAATAACCTAGGTACATGTCTAAGAAAGGTAATTCATAAAATTACCCTTTCACATATTACTAGTGTTCCCAGTGCCTACCTTTTGCCATTAAAACTACGAAATGTGTGTTTTTCTCTTGGGTGTATGGATCCCCATTCACTAAAAAATAGTGTATGTGCAATAAGGGCATTTCCAGGAGCATGAATACATTAGCATTTGAACATTGCTAATGTCTGATGATGTGACATGATCTGAGCAATGTGGGGAATTCAGAAGGCAAATAAGGATTTCTTGTGAATGGCCCTGAGGCAATAATTGAAAAAAGGGCAGTCTTCCTCCCCACCACTTTCAACACCTCTGTAATGGGTTCAGCCAGACTGTCAGTTTGTTCAATTACATACTGTGAAAATATTTTTAATAACTAGTCCAATCTTTGAAGTCAAAGCACTGGAACAATTTGAATGGAGCTTTCAGTACTCCAGTGTGTTTGACAGCCTTGAGCAAATGGCAAGTTGGGTCATACAGGTTTGATTCTTCAGGAACTTTTTCTGCATCTCATATATGGTTGTTGAGGACAGGTTTCCAGCAGGAGATCAATTCAGCTGTCTGGGAGTGCAAACTTGCAATGTCAACTACAAATACAAATTTTCTCCTACACATTTTTAATGTACTCTTTGTCTTCTTCAGAGATGCACTTGTCACTATATCTATCAACAGGTGTACTAATAAGTCTGCAAACATTCTTTTGCCTTTTTACATGGTTATTCTGAGAGATTTTGATATCAGTTCTACAATTATTTATCTCTTTTTTTTGCATAACCTTAGTTTGAAATTGAACAGTAATGAAAATAGTCTGGTAGACTCATGAGTGTTTTGAAATCTCTAAAATGAAAATCTTGTTTAATACATGCAAATTATATTAAAATAGAAAATTATAATTTCTCAGGAACATGCTCAGAGTGCAGATATTTTTTTCTCATCAGGAAACTTAAATCCATGCAATATTCTGCATGCAGCCTGAGATGGTGTAGTCCAATTTTGGTACAGTCCACTTCTACGACTTCATCTGCCGTTTATGTACTCTACGCTTAGACCCAAGAGTCCTATTTGATATTACCTGTAGTGGCATAGCTGTGGTATTACTTATTCCCCCACAACTTAGTAAAATCCAGTCATGTTGGAGGTGCCCATTCCACAACTTCTTCCCATGGCAATATTGCACAGCTGCCCGGGATGGGAAATGATAATGCCATGGCCTCCTCTTGCAGAACCAGAGGCATCTTATGTTATCAAGTGAAGGACCACACTGCAGATGCTCCCTTGCAGCTAAAAATAAAAAGGACCCTATGTCAAGATCCGTGGGACTAGACCGCAATACATAATCAAATGTGGACACCAAAAACTGTCAGACGAATACAATATTAGAATTATTGCTTTACTGAAATCTATAATTGTTCCTCAGGTCGGAAGGCATCCAACATGGCGTCCCCAGTAGCATGTTGGATGCCTTCCGAGCCCCTCAGGTCGGAAGGCGTCCAACATGCTACTGGGGAAGAGTGGAGGACAAGTACAAGTAGATCCAGAGCTGATGAAGCGGCTGGGCTAAAGCCGAAAGGACACTCAGTTGCGGATATGCCTGGAAGCGAAAGGAAAGTCCAATGCTGTAAAGAAAAATATTGCATAGGAACCTGGAATGTAAGAACCATGAACATGGGTAAGTTGGAGGTGGTCAAAAATGAGATGGCAAGAATAAATATTGACATCCTGGGCATCAGTGAACTAAAATGGACGGAAATGGGCGAATTCAGTTTGGATGACCATCATATCTACTACTGCGGGCAAGAAACCCGCAAAAGAAATGGAGTGGCCCTCATAGTCAACAAAGGAGTGGCGAAAGCTGTACTGGGATGCAATCTCAAAAATGATAGAATGACCTCGATACGAATCCAAGGCAGACCTTTTAACATCACAGTAATCCAAGTTTATGCACCAACCACTGGTGCTGAAGAAACTGAAATTGACCAGTTCTATGAAGACTTACAACACCTTATAGAAGTGACACCAAAGAAGGATGTTCTTCTCATCATAGGGGATTGGAATGCTAAAGTAGGGAGTCAAGAGATAAAAGGAACAACTGGCAAGTTTGGCCTTGGAGTTCAAAATGAAGCAGGGCAAAGGCTAATAGAGTTCTGCCAAGAGAACAAGAAGAGGTGGCAAGAATACACAGAGGAATTATACCAGAAAGATATGGAAGTCTTGTACACCCCAGGTAGTGTGGTTGCTGACCTTGAGCCAGACATCCTGGAGAGTGAAGTCAAATGGGCCTTAGAAAGCACTGCAAATAACAAGGCCAGTGGAAGTGATGGTATTCCAGCTGAACTATTTAAAATTTTAAAAGATGATGCTGTTAAGGTGCTACACTCAATATGCCAGCAAGTTTGGAAAACTCAGCAGTGGCCAGAGGATTGGAGAAGATCAGTCTACATCCCAATCCCAAAGAAGGGCAGTGCCAAAGAATGCTCCAACTACCGCACAATTGCACTCATTTCACACGCTAGCAAGGTTATGCTTAAAATTCTACAAGGAAGGCTCAAGCAGTATGTGGACTGAGAACTCCCAGAAGTGCAAGCTGGATTTAGAAGAGGCAGAGGAAGCAGAGACCAAATTGCAAACATGCGCTGGATTATGGAGAAAGCTAGAGAGTTCCAGAAAGACATCTACTTCTGCTTCATTGATTATGCAAAAGCCTTTGACTGTGTCGACCACAGCAAACTATGGCAAGTTCTTAAAGAAATGGGAGTGCCTGATCACCTCATTTGTCTCCTGAGAAATCTCTATGTGGGACAAGAAGCTACAGTTAGAACTGGATATGGAACAACTGATTGGTTCAAAATTGGGAAAGGAGTACGACAAGGCTGTATTTTGGCTCCTTGCTTATTTAACTTATATGCAGAATTCATCATGCGAAAGGCTGGGCTGGATGAATCCCTAGCCGGAATTAAGATTGCTGGAAGAAATAGCAACAACCTCAGATATGCAGATGACACAACCTTGATGGCAGAAAGTGAGGAGGAATTAAAGAACCTTTTATTGAGGGTGAAAGAGGAGAGCGCAAAATGTGGTCTGAAGCTCAACATCAAAAAAACGAAGATCATGGCCACTGGTCCCATCACCTCCTGGCAAATAGAATGGAGGCAGTGAGAGATTTTACTTTCTTGGGCTCCATGATCACTGCAGATGGTGACAGCAGCCACAAAATTAAGAGACGCCTGCTTCTTGGGAGGAAAGCAATGACAAACCTAGACAGCATCTTAAAAAGTAGAGACATCACCTTGCCAACAGAGGTCCGTATAGTAAAAGCTATGGTTTTCCCAGTAGCGATGTATGGAAGTGAGAGCTGGACCATAAAGAAGGCTGACCGCCGAAGAATTGATGCTTTTGAATTATGGTGCTGGAGGAGACTCTTGAGAGTCCCATGGGCTGCAAGAAGATCAAACCTCTCCATTCTTAAGGAAATCAGCCCTGAGTGCTCACTGGAAGGACAGATCATGAAGCTGAGGCTCCAGTACTTTGGCCACCTTATGAGAAGAGAAGACTCCCTGGAAAAGACCCTGATGTTGGGAAAGATGGAGGGCACAAGGAGAAGGGGACGACAGAGGATGAGATGGTTGGATAGTGTCTTCGAAGCTACTAGCATGAGTTTGACCAAACTGCGGGAGGCAGTGGAAGACAGAAGTGCCTGGCGTGCTCTGGTCCATGGGGTCACGAAGAGTCGGACACGACTAAATGACTAAACAACAACAACATAGTTGTTCCTAACTATTTTTAGCAGGATGTAAGTTCCATTGCTTTCACTGTCACAGGACCGCATTCTTTTCAAATCTTTGACAAGAATTCAAGAATATGGAGGATTGTGTATATGCATGAAGGTTCTTAAACAGGTTAAAAGGCTACTAAGAAAGCTATAACTGACACAGAATGGTTTAATAAAAACCTACTCAAATACAAGCAATGTAGTTAGGTAACATTATTTGGAGTATAGTCATATCACTTGAAAATATGAATGGCTTCTGGAATGTGCCAGAATATTGACTCTGAAGCTTTATTTTTGATTTACTGTATAATGAACAATATGAAATGCAAATAGTCTTCATTTGAAATAATTTCTACCCTAGCACTTGCATGATCTTTGAAATTAAGTATGGCTGTAGAAGGCAGCTGAGCAAACTAAAGCATGTTACCAAAGCAGCGCCATGATAGCTAATCACAGTCCCAATAATGAATACTAAATGTCTGTTTTTTTCAGTCTCTAAGAAAAAAAGAAAGGAAGGGCAGCCTTCTGTAATTGGGCTGAAAAGAACCGCTAAAGAAAGATGTAGGCAGACATTAGCAGTGACTGCAGTTTCATCTGTATAGGCCACTGTTTCAATAATTACTTCAGAAGTTGATTCTAAACAAAAATAATTACAGATACGGAATTTATGGCTTATTATTTGAGAGAGAGACCAACCCCTTCCAGTCCACGTACCAACAAAAAAATGATTATTTGTTCTTAGATTTTGTCTTGTTCATCTGCATAAAACTAAGTTTTACATAAACCTTTAGAACATTATTTATGCTACTGAATCTCAAATTATGGTGTTTTTCCATCTCTGAGCAAAGAGCTTTTAATGAATTGCTAAAATAAAACAGAGCACTTTGGCTTTAAAGGTAAGTATAATATGCTTTCTTTATTGGTATGAATAACGCTGACACTTGAAAACCTGTTAAAAACCCAAAGCTGTTTAAGACAAGAAGACAGACTTCTGCATGAACAGAACTCAACATTTAAATTGCTTGACTGAAACCCCTTTCCTACTTCTTAGTGAAGTTATTGCAGGCTGTGGCATAAACACCCTTTGAATCCCTCCCTGAGACTGCAGGGTTTGGTTCTGTTGAAGATAGAACCGCTGGTCAGACTATTTGCCCATTTAGCCTTGTACCATCTGCCCTGATTGGAAGCAGGTATCCAGGATCTAAGGCAGAAATCTAGTCCATCACCTGCTATTTGATGCCAGAGACTGAACCTTGGGATCTTCCACTTGCACAACTTATGATCTACCACTGAGCTATGGCCTCTCCGCTTTTTGCTGGTTGAAGGACTAGAGTTGTGTGAGAAACAGGAACCATAAGCCCAGTCTTCCTAGGCACCTTTCATATATTCATTGATGGGTACCCTACCACATAGCTACATGGGCCCTTAGGACAGCTAAAAACCAAGGATTATAGGATCAGCCTTCATTAAAACAACTGCAGAAAAGCCTTTTCCAGAAGAAGTGGGGAGCAAGGCTGTGCTAAGCTCCCACCTTTGCATGTATGCCTGGATGTGCAAATGCTTCCACACCATCTAGAACTGCGCTCTTGTAGGGTTTCTGATCAGCCATGGGTTACTCAATAGGCAGACTAAGCACGTGCCTTGGGCACTAGCAAAGCAGGGACCATAGCTGTCAACCGTCCCTTATTTGGCGGGAAACTCCCTTATCCCAGTGCCGTTTCCCGCTGCTGTCCTGGATTGGTGATATTCCGTAAATTTCCCGGGTTTCAAAGGAAGCAGCTCCTCTCCCTCCCTCCCTCCCTCCCGGCCAGGGAGGAGGGAGGCTCCAACTGTGTTACTTGGCTGTGTTGCTCACCCAATAAGGAGTCTAAGGACGACTGGGGGGGGTGGAGCTTGCATGCCTTGTGCCGATCAAATCGGCCGTGTTGCCTGGGGACTCGCCTTTGCTCAGCGCTTCCCAGTGGAGAGGTGACGGTGGTTTTCCTTGCTGCATCCCCTTTGCTGGGTTGCTGCGCTGTGGGAACCACCGCTTGAGGCTTTGTTTGGCTGCTGGCTGGGCTTTCTGCCTTTGGCTCGGAGGGGCTCAGAAGTTGAATATACCTGTGCTCGGAATTGAATGGATACGTCATCAACGGCCCACTCACCCTTGCCGGGGAAAAGGTCTGTCTGGAGCGGGGGCACACGATGGAGGAAAAAGGAAATCCCTTATTTTGGCTGCTGATCCCTTATTTTTGAGGTTGCTGGTCCCTTATTTTCAAATCTGTAAGTTGACAGCTATGGCAGGGACAGGGGCTAGTGCTGTCCTCTGCCAGAGGCGTGTGTGTGTGCATGTGTGCATGTGCTAAGGATGCATAGTTAGAAAGACATAATTAAAACCAGTCATCCTACATAATTTGTTGCATACTTAAATATCCCAAAACTATAGGAGACATAACCTAGGTAGGAAAGGAAACGAATTTAGCCTGCTGAATTAGTAATCAGTTAGCTAACTGTTCATGAGGAAATCATGTTGCCTTTGATAGCTTCACCCCAGTGGATCAGGTAGTTACTGGTGCCTGGGTGGCCTGGAGGTAGATTAAGTAGTCTGAGATCAAGTGAGATTTAACCTGTATGCCCTCAATGGGTGCATTGCAGTCAAGTTTCTTAGCCACTTGGAGACAAATGTGTTTTGAAATGTTAGAACTCAGCAGGGCAGTTAGTGACTGCAGGATTCCTTTCTGTTCCTGGTTTTTGCTTTTAAGTTTGAAAATTTGAATTTTAAACTCTCTATAGCTTATGTTTTAAACACATCAAAGAGAGCGATGAGACATTTCCATTATTATTTTTTTATCATTGAATACAGGGGTGGCTAACCTTTTTTGGTCAGAGGGCCACATTAACCCTTCTCTAACTTTCCAGGGGCCGCACGCAAGCAGTGCGTGTGACCATGCCACACCCTTCCACCTGACCCAGGGGAATTTAGTGCTTTCTTACCACTCACTGAATGGTCAATCTAATGAATGAGGAGAGAGCATTCTAGAGTGCTGAGCTGGGCAGAGATCTTAAAAACCCAATGACCACCCTAGGACTGTGTCTTCCATATCATGATTTTTCTTCTTTCTGCCACACTCATGGTATATCATTCTAGTGTTTGGGGGGAAAGAAAAAGTTGCTTGAAGAATAGCATCACCCCCTGACTTGCCCCCAGATTTGGGTTAAGCACCCATGCTTTACATAAAACAACTGCCCTGCTCCTGCAAGCTTAGGTAAAGGTAAAGGGACCCCTGACCATTAGGTTCAGTCGTAGCCGACTCTGGGGTTGCGGCGCTCATCTCACTTTATTGGCCGAGGGAGCCGGCGTACAGCTTCCAGGTCATGTGGCCATCATGACTAACCTGCTTCTGGAGAACCAGAGCAGCACATGGAAACGCCATTTACCTTCCCGCCAGAGTGGTACCTATTTATCTACTTGCACTTTGACATGCTTTCAAACTGCTAGGTTGGCAGGAGCAGGGACTGAGCAACAGGAGCTCACCCCGTCGTGGGATTCGAACAGCCGACCTTCTGATCGGCAAGCCCTAGGCTCTGTGGTTTAACCCACAGCGCCACCCGCGTCACAATAGCCTTAAAGCAGAGATCTGTGCCTGTTCCCAGGTACTGTATGTGGGCTTGGTAGCCCAGGTTTGTGCTGAAGTGAAAGAATGGACAAGTGGCAAGCTTTTTTTGCTGTTGCAGTTGATGCTACACAAGAAGCTTTGGGGATGGAGGTGGTGGCAAGCCAACTTGTGGCTCCTGGTACAGTGTCCAGGTCTATACAGTGGTACCTTGGTTCTCAAACGCCTTGGTATTCAAACAAGTTGGAACCCAAACACTGCAAACTCAAAAGTAAGTGTTCTGGTTTGTGAACTTTTTTCGGAAGCTGAACGTGCTCCGTTTTGATGTGTTACACTTCCGATTTGAGTGCCACGCTGTTTTGAGTGTTACGCTGAGGTCTGTCTGTTTTTGCTCTTTATTTTGCATTTTTGTGGCTCTTTTTTGTGCGTGACTGTGTGGAACTTAGCCCAGCTACCGAATGCTTGATTGTGTGACTGCAGTACATTGTTCATTGCTTTCATTTTATGGATCAATGGTATCGTTAAATAATTCATGTTAAATTGCTGTTTTAGGGGTTGTTTTTAAAAGTCTGGGACGGATTAATCCATTATGCATTACTTTCTATTGGAAAGCGCGCCTTGGTATTGGAATGCTTTGGTTTTGGAACTGACTTCTGGAACGGATTAAGTTTGAGAACCAAGGTACCACTGTACTTTAAAGCTGTCCTATTCCCCACTCCAATACCAAGTTGCTGATCCAGACTTAGGAGCCCACATCTGAACTATTGCAGCAAGTGAATGAATGGTTTTGCACCTGGTTTGGGCACAACTGCAGGGCTTTATCCCTTTATCTCTTGATAATGCTAATTTAGGACGAAGCTAGATGTGCAATACCCCATGAAAATCTAGAGCAGGCATCCCCAAACTTGGCCCGCCTGATGTTTTGGGACTACAATTCCCATCATCCCTATCTATCAGGACCAGTGGTCAGGGATGATGGGAATTGTAGTCCCAAAACATCTGGAGGGCCGAGTTTGGGGAAGCCTGATCTAGAGTATTTAGTTGAATGCAGAACATGTCATGTTAACAAGTTGTGCTTTTAAAGATAGAATAGCTGTTTCAGCAAGCATTTTTCTTCTACCTTATTGTAAAACATCCATTAAAACATTAATCACTTTTTTTTTGTAAAATAAAATAACTATCATTACATTAATAAGTTTTATTTTGAACTATAGAAGGACATTCAAGAAAGTGGATGATTTTTATATTGTTGCTGGGAGTCTCCAAGTTTATTCTTTCTTTAATAAAGCTTGCTTCTTCCTGTGGGGTTTCAGTAATATAACACTATTATAAAGCAACATGTTTATGTTTTGCTTTTTTTGAAATACCTAATTTTGCTTTGGATTATGCTTTCTGTCACCTCTTAAATAGTTTATTTTAAAATAGCATTTTAAAGATAAGATCATAGAATGCATTGCATCCCATTTCCGTGGCTTTTTATCAGATTTGATCTTACCATTGTAACACATAATACTGGTGGTGCTGATGTGATTAGCTCTTTACAAATAATATAGAGGACTCCTTTGATTTGTATAGATAGCCAACTAATAAAGTTTTTCAATATCTAGAAAATATGAAATAGCTTTATCCCATACAACACAGAGCATCTCATTCTGTTTACAAAAGCGCCCAGAAAATACAGAAGGGAATGCTTACTTTTTAGGTGGCCTTTCCAGCCATTTGTAGAACTTGAGAGTAAACTTTATAGAGCTATCTTCTTCCTCCTCCTCCTCTTCTTCTTCTTCTTCTTCTTCTTCGATCACTCATAGCCAAATAAGATTGTCTTCCATAAACACAGTTTTAATAATGAGTCCGTAAGTGACTGTGGAGGCCAATTCTGGATCCACATGTCCTTCCACAGTGGGGACATTGGTTTCTGGGTGGGAGTTGATCATTGTGTGGATTTGCCAAGCGTGCCTTCCTCTTAGCACATTTCTCCCTTGCGCCCTGAGTTCCAGTGTCTTCAAAGCCCATAACACCTTTGGTAAAGGCTGTTCTCCAACTGGAGTGCTCTCAGGCCAATGTTTCCCAGTTGTCAGTGTTTATACTACTTTTTTTAGATTTGCCTTGAGACAGTCTTTAAACCTCTTTTGTTGACCCACCAGCATCACGCTTTCCATTTTTAAGTTCGGAATAGAGTGGTTGCTTTGGGAGACGATCATCAGGCATCTGCACAACATGACCAGTCCAACGAAGTTGATGTTGAAGAATCGTTGCTTCAACACTGGTGATCTTTGCGTCTTCCAGTAAACTGATATTAGTTCGCCTGTCTTCCCAAGTGGTGTGTAAAATTTTTCAGAGACACCGTTGATGGAATCTTTCAAGGAGTTGGAGATGGCGTTTATAAGTGGTCCATGTTTCACAATCTACCCCATCCTTGGGATAACTGTTGAAATTATCAGTGATAATGAATACTACTGGAACAAATTATGGGTATTCATTTCAGCTACAACATCTCTGTAGGATGGGCAGTTCATAAGGTATAAGCCACATGTGGTGCCCATACTTTCTACCCCTCCCTTCTTAAAAAAGTATAATGCAGGTACCATAAACCTTTTTGCACCTGTAGGCACATTTGGAATTTTTGAGAAAATGCTGTGGGTGCCCATCACAAAATGGCTGCCATGGGAGCATGGTGTCACACAAAATAACTGCCACACCTGAAAGAGCATTAAAAGCGGCAGGACCTCAAATCATGTGTACATGCTCCATCAATGCTGAAAAATGTGTCTGCATCAGCCAGTGCTCCACTTGCTTACAGAGAGTTCTTTGCACCTCTTCTGTTCAGAATGCATGAAAGGATGGGACTCCAGTCCTGATATCCAGAGACATGGGTTCATGTTTAAGGGTATGTAGTGTTGGAAGGGCTGAGCAAACATGAAGATCACAGATAGAGCAAAAGCCTCTCATGCATGTTGGACTTTCACAGCTGCCATAGGAAGAACCGGTGGGCATACTGGCACCCATGTGTGCCACACTGGCAGACCCTGGTTAAAGGTTGTTGTGACAACCCTGAAGATATCTGACCCATATGTTTGGGAAGATGTATGTATTGGCAGACAGGTCAGAAAAATCAAGAGACATATAAACCATATTCAAAGGCACTCCTGAACTGTCAAGATTTCTAAATATGCTGTATGAATTTGAGATTACGTCTATTGATTGGTTTATTTGGATGTAACTATGAAAGGACTCTGGATTTTCAGCAATGATAGGAAGAATGAACTGGCAGAGAAGGACTTGATTCACACAACTGCAGACCAGCATTCCACTCACACAATGAGACTTCTTCCTCTCCTCTCTCTGCCCCATCAAATCTGCTCCACAGAGTCCCCTAACCCCTTTGAGCAGATTTTCAGAGTGCATGGTGGTGGTGGGGTTTGGTGGCTGCAGAAGAGAGGAGGGGAAAGTTGCATTGTGTGAGTCTGTTGTGTGAGTGCAATGGCAGCACTGGATGCAATGTGCAGACCCAAGGGAAGCAGTTGTTTGTGGTCTGCAATTTCCATGATTGTGGGAGGACTTTTTTGTGTGATAATAAAAATTGCTGTCAGCAAGTATTTGCAATTGTGTAGTGTTTTATGGGTGGGGGTCACTTTTGTCAGTACTTCATGGGATTTCTAGAAGCCATGGCATCAACCGTGTTTTGCTCAAATGAGAACTTTACAATGTGTATAGAAAATATGAATATTGGTTGTAGTCTTCAGTCTTTACAGAAGTTGTACTCGATAATGAAGATGATGCTTGCTTCTGTTCTATACTATATCACACCATATTGATTGATAATGACTTAGCATTAATAGATCTTTCCCAAAAGAATAATTGCTGCTAAAAGGGACCATGTGTCATTCTATAAACCAACTAACTGGGAGGGTTTTTGCTTGTTTTTTGTTGTTGGGTTTCTTTAAAAACAACAACAACACACTATAGAATAATATACTAATAATCGTAATCATAATTCAACCAGCCAACTAAGTCAATTCATGCCACTATTACTCTGCTATTTCATATTTGAGTGGGCATTATTAGATCAGCATGCTTTCCCTAAGAGACTTTTAAAAAAAGAAGTCGTTCACAATATGCCAAATTCATAAATTATTCCCTTTTTATTTTATAAAATGAGTTTGTTCATAGTGGAGAGAGACAGGAACAAACAAAGATGGGGACAATCTGGATGTTGTATATATTTTCACAATATGTGGATAGCAGAAATTATCGTACTCACTCTTCCTAAATCTCCTAGTCTTTCATCAGTGCACTTGCTATGCACAGTGAATGATACTTGTCAAATCTGACAGCAGATGGCAATGGCAAATGCTTTTCCTTATATCATCCACAACTTGCAGAAGAAAAATTAGCCAGTGCTGATGGGGAGTGACAACAGGGAAAACCATCACCACTATGATCTGCTGGTGAATTTCAGCAATCACTGCTGGGATCTAGATTGGATCGAATTTCATCTGAGTCTCACATGGCAGTGTTTATATTCTTAATGTTTACTACTACCTGTAGTGATGCAGATTATGTTCAATGCAGTCCTAGACATGTATATTCAGAAGTAATTTCTGTTGAGTTCAGTGGGACTTACTCCCAAATAGGGATGTAAGGAGAAGGCAGTTGGTTTTCCAGCCTGTATTTATCACAACCAATGCTGTATCTCTTCTTCTGCAATTTGGTTTCCACCAAATACTACATTATTCATTTCACTGCCTGCTATAGTTATGTAACCATTTGTATATGTTATATAGCTTACATTCATTGCAGTGTAAAAGAAAGGTCAAAATAATGTAAAAAACCCCCCACATTAACTACATATCACTTGCAGTCTTGAAAAACAATGATGTGACTAAATAGCGATATTTGCCTTTCTTTTCTGTTTTTGTTGGAATTCACTGACATTCCTACTCACAGGTAAATAGTATTGTAGCTTTGGTATGTCTTAAAATAGTCCAAGCTATTTTATGCATTCTCTTTTATACCCTAAGTCTTAGGGAAAGGAAGACAGATTTGGAGAAATGTAAACACAGCTATTAAGTAGAAGCAGGAATCTCCTTACTCAGTGTTGTTCTACAGATTTCTGTGCCTCCTACACTGTGCTAGCAGAGCACATGCATATACAAATACTTAGAATGCCAAATGGTCTTTTTGTTATATTTAACTTTTGATCTGGTTTGTCATAAAATTCTTTTGGTCATGAAAGCTGGCATGTCCTCCATTGCATTATGCATCAGACGTATTTCCTTATATACTAAAATATGATCATTAACTAATGGATATTCACCATCTGACATAGTTTCCATAATAACTGTCTCTGGCATTTTTGCCTCTGACATCTTTCCCCCTAAAATTCAAATCATGCCCCATCATCGTGTCAGGAAAGATAATGTAGTGAAAGACTTGATGAAATTTTAATTGTCAGTGCATCAACCTTAATTGAATTTTTAAATGTTTGGGATCATTTGTGTAAGTAATGATGTTCTCAGTTGTTGGTCTAGGATGCTTTTTCACATTCATCTGACTCTAGAAGCCTTAGGGTGCCACATTAAATCTAAAGCAGAACAATGAAGACAATACAGGATTGGCTTCCCTTTCTCCTTTATGTTTTATGACTGAACTATAATATACCATTCCAGATTAATTCTCTGATCCTGAAACTCAGTTTTGCATCTAAAAGAGCCACGGGGTCTCATGTAGCAGCTGTCATGAATAGTGGCATTGTACTGGGAGCACAACCGAAAGCCCATTCAGATATTCCAGTGTTAAACAGAGGCAATTCCCAATATCGGTGTTCTGCACTGTTTATCATATCTCTGGGGTGAGTGGACTAAAAAGAAAGCGTGTTAAAATCCACCCTAGATAAGTTTTCTGGCAATATAGGATTTCATTCCTATCAATACTAAACTACTTAAGCACAAAAAGGGACCAAGCTTTCACTGCAAATGGCCAAGGTTATTATTGTGCCATGGGCTGTCCCTGTGAGCAGGGCTGGATCTAGACACATCAAGGAAGCGCTATAGAAAAATGTGTTGTAACCTTTATAATGAGAAACCATGTTGGCAAAAACACAACTCCACAACGCCATCTGGGGTCACAGTGTTATATCACATATAAAACACATATAAAACGCTTTTTCTTTATCAATCTAACTGAGTGAATGGAATCTTGGTGACTCAACTTCAGATACAAGGAAAGCATTAAATCCTAGAAATTGAAGAAGTGGTGCTAATGGCCACTTACTTCTTCGGTGTGCAGCGGCACCTCCATCGCTGCCCAGACGCGACATACCAGTTTGTACGCAGTGCATCCCTCTTGGCCGCCATGGAGGCTCACGGGTCCCCGCCAGACTCCGATTCAAATTGGGACAATCCATAGCAGCCTTAGGGGTGTGTGGCTTGGCAAGCAGACCTGTAAAAGGCAGGCTTCACTCAGGTCCACCTGCCAACTATATATCCCAGCCATCCCTGTGCTCCTCACACAGTCAGCTGGGAGCGTCACCCACCTGTTCCCTCCCTACGTTATAGTTGCTTGCTGCTTAGCCAGTTTCTTTTCAGCTAGGAAGGCCTTGCTGTGGTCTGTTGACAGTTGCTGTATTTGGAGCTGAGAAGGAATTTTCCCTGTGCTACAGGTTTCACCTTCCCCATAGCACTAGTCACAAATTTGGCAGTTTAGGCCTTGGGTGGAATCCTATAGTCTTTCATCCGATTGGGGTGTGTGGTGAAGTGGTGACTCACCCACCTCCTGTTCTCTGTGGCGGCGATAACAGGGTACCCAGTTAGAGGGGTCTGGAGGGAACTCTCTGTGCAAGATGCCAGTTGTGTAGGGCTAGTGAACCATAGGAGCTTTCCTCAGTGTTTGGGGCCATCTGCGTAAATGTGTGTTTTGCAATGGACCCATCCCTGATTTGACCCTGTCATGCCTCAGTTCTCCAGCAGGGGGCTGAGAGGGATACACACCCAATGCCTATGCCAAGGCTTCCTACATCTGAAATCAATAAAGTTTTTGGCCATTTCAATTCCCACACGGTTGTTTTGTCCTTTCATTTACCTCCTTTTATAGTCAGGCATGCTAGGCAGGGGACTCTGCGACTGGGCACGCAAGCGGATGGAGGAAAAGGAGATTGGGGAAAATATTGGGGGGGTTTTCCCCTGTCAAAACTCTCTTGATGTTTCTTTCTTATGGCTTCTGAAACCTTTTGTTCTGCCTTGTTGGTCATTAAAGTCCTGCACATCAAGGCACATCAAGAGATTGAGCCTGAGAAACTTTACGGCTTTGGCCCATAACAGTTAACTGCCAAGAACCTCTTATTTATTAAGGTTGCTTCCTAAGATATGAGAATCAAGCAAGGCTCTTCTTCCCTTTCCAGTAGGATACCTTCATAACTGCCATGAAATATGATTTTGCTCTTTACAGGTGATTGACGCCAGAGTCCCATGAGACTTGGTTGTATGGCTTGATCAGAGGCCAGTCTATCAGGCCCTGTCAGTCCCTCCCTTGCAGCTCTGCACTTGCGGTTAACACTGTTGGTTCCATAGAACTGGCTTTCTCCTAAGTAATTAAACATATTTAATATGATGCCTTTCACAAGAAATTTCTTATGTAGTTCTACGTGGCTATTTTCTTTCTGCATCACAATTATATCTTCAATTTGTATCCTAAAACCATGCCAATCTGTGAACATAAAGTTTGGTTCCAAGTTGATGAAAACTATGCTTGCAACAAATATTTCACAAGAAAATCAGTAGGGAAAGGTATTTCTTCTTCAGTATATCCAAAAACAGTACACCTTGTGTTTTACAGTTCTTGCAGTCAATTTTTGAAGCAGAAATTTCATTATTTGCTTCACTAATTAAATACTTAATCAGTACAGTTTAGCACGGGCGTCCTGCTTTCAGAAGTAAGTGTAGACACCGATTTGTATCTGGCTGTCATGTTCACATAGGACTCACTGATGGAAATGGATGCGTATTTCCATTAAGGGATGCTACTTGTATACAGCTAGAACACTACTGATTTGTACATGGCATTATATAAAACTCTAGTGTAACCACACTTGGAACGCTATATATAGTTCTGTTTCTCTCACCTCGAAAAGCATTTTGTAGAACTGGAAATGTTTCAGACAATAGTAACTAAAATCAAGGGGATGGAGCAACTCCCCTATGAGGAAAGGTCACAACATAGATCAGTCAGTAGAGCCTGATCCTCTTAACCTCAGAATTGTGGGTTTGAACCCCACGTTGGGGGTCCTGCATTGCTGGGGGTTGGTCTAGATGACCCTCACGGTCCCTCCTAACTCTACAGTTAGTGGGGATTTTTAGTTTAGAGAAAATGTGAGTAATAAGGTGACGTGACAAAAGTGTATAAAACTATGCATGGTTTGGATTAAGTGGATACAGAAAGGTTTTATTCTGACTCTCATAATACTAGCATTCAGGGACATCCAGTGGATATAAAGGACAGACAAAATAAAGTACTTCTTCACAGTTAAACTATGGAATTTTCTCTCATAAGGTAGCGATGGCTGCTAATTTGTATGGGATAGCAGCTGGAAACACAAACAGATCCTAGTCCCCGTGAAATGTGACTGAGTAATATTTAGAATAATTATCATTGCAGATCTTGTATATGGAAATACAAGCAAATTTGAAGATCAGCATTTTTATGAGCTCTTTTACTTCATAAAATCAGGTGGTGTACTTTACTTCATTTTTGTGTTAGATGCATTTATTTATTTATAAAAATATTTATATACCACTTTGTAAGGAAAAAAAATCAAAGTGGTTGACAGCAATAAAGCATAAAACTGGACAATAAAAGGTAAAGGTACCCCTGCCCGTACGGGCCAGTCTTGACAGACTCTGGGGTTGTGCGCCCATGCAGGCATATGCATTATGCTACACTGTATGCTACTTTTTTAATTATAGAACCATGCCAAAACAAAAAAGTTTCTACCAAGTTAATTATATTTCTCGGAGAACCCAGTTGTACCCATTCTTTTACATCCTTACAAAATTGCAGGGGAGAGAGTGTACACCTGGGAGTATGGGGATATCTGAGGGCAGTTTCTGAAGAACCACCTTGACCCACAAGGATGATCTTCTACAAGAACCCTGCCTCTGCAAGCACCCCTCATTCATGAGTATCCCTTCCCTGCCTTCAGAAGTGAGATAGGTTGTGGCCAGGAGCAGGGCCTTTTCAGACATCTAAGAGGCTCATCAGACACCACAGCTTATTTCTTCTTTTAATTTGCCTGGGACTTTTGAGATGCTTAACTCTTCTTACATGAAAATCCTCCTGACTACCACTGAACTCAGAGAGCTAGGTTATACTTTTATGCTGCAGTGTTGGCATAGAAGAGAAGTTTGTCTCCATTGATGGGTACTGAGATCATGTGACAATCTTCTTCTTTGGCGATCACTCTTAGCCAAGTAAGATTGTCCTCCACGTGACAATACAGTTGTGCCAAGATTACGGTTTGGTGATATGCTTTCAATTTATCATATGGCAGTTGCCGTTATTATGTGATAAAGATGGCTGTGTAAATCAGCTACACATTACTTTACAGAGCTGTCTGTAGAACAGCATATCCCAAGAAGCTGAAAACAACCGCTTCCTAGTAATATATCATTGTGTGGCTTTATTGATATGACCTCAGCTATATATTATTTTCTGAAAGAAACATTTTGAATTGAAGAGCCTTATTGTGATGTCAGAATACATTACACTTTTTTTTTATTAATATTGCTTTTCCGTATGTGGTTCATGTGTCATCTTCATTAAATAATGCTTAAAACTTTATGTGCGTTCTCCTAGCTACAGAAAATTATGATGCACTGCCATAAAGGGAGTGTGATGTATGATTTAAGTGGTAAAGCCCTTCAAACCAAGCTATGCAGAGGATATAGGTAGAGGATGTTATTTGATTCCCCTCCCCAAGGATTAGCAAAGCTTTGGCATGTTGTTCTTTTGTGTTTATCACGTTAGGACACTTTGAGCTGTTCTAATGAATCCTGAGGTTCAATGATACATTTACACTAGTGTAGACCCCCTGTTTTAACTGAGACTTGAGTGAAGAGGTGAGGTGAGTCATTTTAGCTCTTAAATGGCGAAATTCTTATTCTCTTCAATGGACACTTTGCTGTACAGCAATTCACGAGAGCCAGTGTGGTGTAGTGGTTAAGAGCGATAGACTCGTAATCTGGTAAACCGGGTTCGCATCTCCACTGCGCCACATGCAGCTGCTGGGTGACCTTGGGCTAGTCACACTTCTTTGAAGTCTCTCAGCCCCACTCACCTCACAGAGTGTTTGTTGTGGAGGAGGAAGAGAAAGGAGAATGTTCGCCGCTTTGAGACTCCTTCGGGTAGTGATAAAGTGGGATATCAAATCCATACTCTTCTTCTTCACTGTTGAACAGGCAGCCCCCCCCCCCGCCCCGGGCCATTTGCATGCATTCAATATGTGCATGACCATGTATACGCGCATTGTGTCAAACCCAGAAGTGGCCCAGAAACGCCATAAAGACATTACTGAAACATCACTAAAAGGGCAGAATGGGGGCAGGGCAGTGTGGAGTGGTGGGTTTGCAGGCCTTTTCAATGGGTTTCAATTACATGTGATTTCACCAATGTGTGAAGTGACTGTCTGGAGGGCACCGTGTTGGCTGTCCTTGGATTTGGTGGCCATATCAGATTATTCATGTATTCCTTACTGTTTAATGCAAGGAGGTATACATAGTGTCACCCAACCAGTCTTTCTACCAGACAGTTACCAGATTCAGAGCTGCTTAGCTTAAGCAAGGCAGCTGCATAATTTTCCTTATTGAAAATCACGTAAAGAGGAGAAACTATGCGTAGGTAAAGCATATGCTTTGCATGGAAAAAGACCAGGACTTCAAAACTTGCAATGAAAAGGATGTCATTAAGCAGGACTGGGAAAGACCTCTGGCTAAGACCTTGGAGAACTGCTGTCAGTCAGGGTAGACGGTACTGGGTAAGATGGGTCAATGGGGGATGTACTCTTGATCATGAAATATTTCTAAATATATAAGGGTAGCAGTTCCATTGGAAATGACAGCACGTTGCTTAGTCTATTCTCCAGTGACTATAGAACTGAGTCACCTAGTTCTGTTACTAATTAATGCTAAATTTGCATCAATTTACTATGCAAATTTAGCTGCACCAGGGATTGGGAGCCTGTCGAAGTGGTTACAGTATGGGGAATTTGAGGACCTCCAGATGTTGTTGGACTCCAGTTCTAATTAACCCTGCCAGCATGGCCAGTGTTGTAGTCACCTCAACTATATTAAGGGAAGCACTTCTAATTTTGGCTCAGCTGTTAGTTTCTTTTCCATATAGCCATATTCATTTTATTATTAAAACTGCCTGTACTAGCTTTCGGTTGTAATTTGATTTTACAAAATAGGTAAATGTCCTTATAATTTAATCATATATGCTCTTTAAGCCTCCTGCCCTGCATAAACTTGGGCTTACCTTTTTCTACTAAATGAGCTGAATTGGGAGCTTGGGAACAATTAAACTGGCTTTCTTCAACTGATTTCAACAGGATGATCACTGTGTGAGCCATCTGTGATTAAACCCCATTGTGTAACATTCAGAAATCTTCCCACTCAGGCTCTTAAAGAAAAGTAATTCCATTTTAGTGCTCCATATTGTAGGCTTATGTCATTCTCAAAAGACATTGTCTTTGATCAAAGCAACAGCTCTGTTTTAAGGTCAGGCACACTTCAGGCATCTCCATGTTTCCCAGCTGGTGAAAATTTGTTGTCGGGATAGTGGAACAAATTGAAAGGGAGTAATATTTCAATTCTTACACCAAAATACCATGGGTGGAACTCTGTTGCATTATATCCAATTGTAACTTTGGCATATCTTTGTGACATATGAACTGCACTCATTGTTTCTATCCACATTCCATGGATGTTGTTGTTGTTGTTGTTGTTGTTGTATGTGTACCCTGCTCATCTGACTGGGTTTCCCCAGCCATTCTGGATGGCCTCCAACATATATAAAAACATAATAGAACATTAACATTAAAAAACAAATAATTACTACATTGTGTTTTCATTTGTGTAAAGAAATAGTATCTCTTCAGTTATTTTTTTATTTGATTCCATTTATGAGTCATTTCCAATAAAGTGATATTGGATTGAGAGTATGTACATCAGACAGATCTTTCTTTCTTTCTTTCTTTCTTTCTTTCTTTCTTTCTTTCTAGTTTTATATAGGGTACATGGCAAATGATAATAATATTGCTTATTTTAATGGTCTTTCCCAAATTGTTGGCTTCTGAAGAAAGGTTTGGCAAGAAGGAAGGTTTACCAATCTGATAGCTATACATTTGTAACTATGCCAACAATGTTGTCTTTTGTTACTGGTTGCCATGGGTAAGAAAAAGCAACACATAACCTCTGAACAAGAATAAGACTCTCTACGAGAGGGTCTTCTGAGTCAAAGGTTGGGACCAGTGCTTTAAGCAGGCACAAGTGTATTTTTCATTTTAACAAGTTGCTCTTCATTAATGCTAAAGCAATATTTTTTCTTCCTTATCTTCTGTTATATTAGCTATCAGAAAGTTAAAGAGAGTGACATAGTTTGAGAGTAAGCTAACAAGTAAGTATTATATCAAATTTGCTCTGTCCTTGTGGCAAAGGTGAGAGATATGAGAAGAAACATCTGTCAAGCTGCCAGGAGGGGCAAGCTGGAGTCTCTTAATAAAAGTGAGAGATGCAAAGAGCTCTAGTGTGTTTCAAAGCTAGACAGCTACCATTTGTATCATAAATCTTTATCATGACACTACCTACCCTTAATGCAAAATTACATTCTCTACTGTTTTCTGAAGCATTTCAAAAATTGTAATAACTGGGAATAGGCTGTAGGTTCCCTGTTTCCAAACAACCACTCTGAAAGAGCTATACTGATTTTTAAAGGCCCATTATGAATTTACATTATTATTATTATTATTATTACTACAATTTATTACCCACCTTTCACCCTAATGCCAGGCAGCTAAAACACAAAATTAAAAATAGTTTAAAACAAAAAGAAGAAGAAGAGTTTGGATTTGATATCCCGCTTTATCACTACCCAAAGGAGTCTCAAAGCGGCTAACATTCTCCTTTCCCTTCCTCCCCCACAACAAACACTCTGTGAGTGAGTGGGGCTGAGAGACTTCAGAGAAGTGTGACTAGCCCAAGTTCACCCAGCAGCTGCATGTGGAGGAGCGGGGAAGCGAACCCGGTTCACCAGATTACGAGTCCACCGCTCTTAACCACTGCACCAGGCTGTGCAGTTCAGTCAACGGCTATGCATCTGCATTCACACTATGTTCAGTTGATCTGCATAATCCACACAGGTTTTTTGAGTATTTGGTGCCTCAAGCACCCACCTAACCAACAGAGTTATGTTAACAGTATTGACTGGAGCAGGGACATGGAATGGGAACATCACTCAGACCCAGTAACTGAATATTTGCGCTCATGATAAATTGGGAACTGAGGAATGACACATTTATTATCTGTTACCATATGTCCTCTTTTTCCAGGACACATCCAGTCTCCATAGAGATCCAAAGTTAAAAGTGGAAGTCGGCAAATGTTTTAGCTCTTCAAAATATGTAACTCCAATCAGTGGGTTGCACAGGAAGTTCAAGCAGTGTGTTGTGTCCTAGTTTTGGCTTAGCTGGAGGCAAGAAATATGGTTTCTATATGATTTCCCAGTCACTGACAAATCTTACTATTTTACTTACATTTGGCTATAATAATTCTAGATTAAATTCCACTGAATGGTTCTGTAGTGGCATGACAAATTATACAAAATATGCCACCCTCATTAGACATTGGCTTGAGTCCTATAATGTGTAATGGACATGTTAGAAAGAGCTAATCAGGAATCTAACATTTTAACTGCAAAGGCACTTAATGGACCATAATGCCTGATATTCTTCACTGTATTATGGCTTTTCAGCTCTATTCTACTGAAACAAGATAACTAGTTGGGTACACATGTCATCATTTTCATCCAACTGTCTCCATGCTCCTTGATTACGTTCTTTGACAAGATTCGTAGCAGACAATCCTTATCTCAGTGTGCCCCTGCCCGCCCATTTCTTAATTATGTGCTGTCAAAGACAAATGGGTGCTTAAAGGATGTTTTAGTATTTACATACTCTTTTGTCACCTTTCTTAACTTTGCTGTCCGGGTGGAAGACTTCTAATAATTACAATAATAGTACATCAGAGAAGTTATGTCAGCCTTGTGCATACTATTAATGCATTAATGTGTCAAAACAGCAGTGAATGACACAGCTCCAGGCAGTCTTAAAAGCTACTAATGGTAGTACCACTCCAAGGCATTGATTTGTAAGCAACCCTAAAGCTATAAAACTTTCCTACTGATATATGGTTTCACAAGCTTTGTACTAACCATTCAACTCATTTTTAGTATACGGCCAACAGCTGTTTGAAGAAGAGAACCATATAGAAAGACAACATGTGCCATATTACTGTGTTAGAAAATTACTAATGAATGGTAATAAAGTAATCAGATAATTGAAACAACTAATTTGCTAAAGGTCCACATTCTGTTGTTAGATACCCCAGGACAAAGTAAGGTTTGAGGTGGAATTAATCATGCAATTGGTTTCTGTAGTTCTTTTGGTTCAGATCAGTTTCTTGGTTAATCCAAAAGAGTTTAACCATTTAGAAAAACAGCAAGACCATATATTTTGTTTTGGAGCTATGGCAATGTAGCAATTCTCCACTGAAACCATTTTTGGGATGTGGCTTGCATTTCAGAGACAGCTTCAAAGACAGATCCAGAATTGTTTTTTAGAGCATATGCCTGCTGTGTAACTCAAAGCTCAGTGTCAATCTGAGGTGCACATTTAGTAAATCCCTTCTCTGAGTTGGCTTTATTTCCTTCACCTGCAGATACAATAGAATTACTGTTCAAATGTTATGCTTCATTTTCACTTTTTGGGGGGAGGAGGGGGAATGTGTACTCAAAATGTGTGCTCAAAACTTAATTGTTAAAACCAATTTAAAAATGCTAATTATTTTCCCACTATTCTCTTGGTGATAAATATGCTGATTGGAAAGATTACATCTTTGTAATTTTTTTAAGTGTCATTACCTGAATATATGTTCTGGAATCTGAAACTTGCAATAAAATGACAAGCTTAGAGCAAAGGTAAATGATGGAATTAATGTAGATGATGAGACTTCTTTTTTGTATTTCAGAAATTGCTGACAGCTTGTAGATTCTTATCAGCACAGTTCATTCAACCTTTAAATTGCTTCTCATTCTGTACATAGCTCATATACTGTATGATCAGGAAAAATTATACTAGAGTTGTATGATAATGTTTTGGAGACAATATTATTTTATCCACTTCTGAATGCATTCATTGAGCCTATTGAAATGCATGTAATATAATAACATTATCCTATGATTCTCCTGGGGTTTGCCATAGACCATGGAAAGGCTGTATAAGCACACAGGAAACTATTTAGGTGTGAGAAGCAACTGAGGATTATGAATTACATTTTGAGTTCTCACTAAGCTTATTGCTATATTGTCTGCTACTGCAGAGGTATAAAGAAATCATCTCATCTTCTGTGAAAATAAATTCTACTCAGCGTGAAATAGGAGGAAATCTCTTAACCCCAGTTATTTTTTCGATTTATGCAGCCCCAGATTCTGTGGACCAGCTTTTGCACTAGCTTATAAAGCTGTTCATCGGAAAAGTCCTGTTATTATTACCATTCTCATTTACTACTGTTTATATAGCACCTCTCTGTTTATCGACAGTGACAATTTCCCAGATACACATGAAACTAAGACAAGAAATGAAATTAAGAGCCATTTCCATTCATGTGCATGTGTGCTTGAACATAGTATGTGCAAGTGTGCATTGCTAATCAGTTATACTTCCAGAATCCTAACTGGTATCCTAGAAAGTCTTATTGAATCACAACTGCGCCCAGAGAAGAACCAGCATCTTTTTGACTGTTTTTATGCAGTGATCTGAATATGCTGACTTTTTCAAGCATCCTGCTGCAGCCTCATCCCAGGATGTGAGAATTCAAAATATTTTAAGCATTTAAAAGTTAACAATCAGTATATTTAAATAAAATGAAAAACACTCAGTTGAATGGGGTTCCTCAACAGAAGCATCTTAGCCAACTTGCCTTGTAGCTCCTATATTGACAGATATCTGCTCTTGTCTCAGCTGTGACCAAAAACCTAATGTTTCTCTCCCCACTCCTTTCTGTTTGGAATACTTGATTGCCTGCAATTTTAATCTACAGGTGCTTTCAGGTCATTTGAATTGTAAATGAGAAATTTCATCCACTGCCTTTGTGTCCCCATTCCTGGAAATAATATGCATTGAAATCGGAGCTATTAGGAGGATTAGGTGTACTTAGCCAAATTACTACATGAGGAACTCTAGTTTTTAGTATTTACAGATGAGAAAATTATTTACTAGATGTTTATTTTATGCAAATACTTTTGTCAAGCTGCCTAATGAGCTACAGCACAAAAATTAACCTAATTACATAATGTGGTATCCGCTGGAAATATAGTGGGTGTTTTTTTCAATATGCTGCAAGATCCTCTTCAATGGCTCGCTATTATGGCTTCTCACAACAGTGGGTAAGTGGAATATATAAAGCTGGAGGAATTATGAGGAAAATTAAAGCAGAAAATGCATTAATCAACAAATCACCACTATGTTTCCATTAATCCCTTGCAGGTCTGGGCCGATAATATTGTTACAAAAAACAACAACACTGGGTGATACACAATGTCCTGCAAGTGAACATTCTTCTCTCTACAGCCTCCTGCACCAAACATTTGGCAGACAAGCATTGTTGGGTTGCACCAGTGTATGTTGGTTTATTGAGACAATTCATTTAACAATATTTGGGAGTTCAGTCTATGCATTTAACCTAAATTTTAAGATTTCAGGGAAATATATTGTAACATAAATTTAAGTGTATATATTGAATCAACATACTCTTTTTGGCATATCAGAGAATGAAAGAGATTTATACCCATACAGTCTGTGGCACAGAACCTCCACAGCCACCAAGGAGCTGCTTCTCTGTGTTTCTGTATGTTGTGAAGAAATAATTCCAGGGAACTCTGTATCATTGTGTGCTGAACTAAGTAAGAGAATTGGGACCACAAACAGGGAGAGAAACTTAATGACTCAGGGAAGGCACAGACGAAGGGAACAGCCACCACGAAGTGAGTCACACAAGCAGTGCAGAGAAAGATCAGGAGGGACAGAGAAAATTAGGAGTTGAACGCAGCCTTGCTTAAACAAAGTTACCCTGCTGCTTGACTCTTAATGATAGCTAACACCACTTGATGCACACTCAAGCGAGTAAGGGCCAATTCAGACACACGTTCAAGAGGACAGCTCCCCTTTTCCCACATTGCGGGAGGAGTTCTGGGGGCTGTGGGTGGAGGGATGCTGCCAACGTCACTAGGATGGCCAGCTGGTCACGCTTCCTGACCGACCAATCCGGTTAGCCGGGGGGCGTGGCCACTTGCCGTTTAAACCATGGCGTGGCTGAGCGGCGGCCTCCATTCATCCCTGTCTGTCCCATTCTGCCTGTCATATGCATATGATAGCATATGGCCTGGGGCATGCAAATGTACAATCAAATCCCATGATAAATCCTCTTCAAGAAGAGGGTGGAAGGATTTCGGAAATCTAGGGAATTGCCTATATGACTGTACACAGATAAGCCTGGTGCCATAAGTTTTTATTTATTCATTCATTTTAAAAATTGGTACTTGACTCATTATCAGGTAAGTTTCTAATAAAATATTAACACACACAATAAAATAGCTAATACACACATTTTTATTTTTATCTTATGCATAGCAAGGCTGTGTGTTTGAGTTTGCCGCCTAAGCTCATATAGATCTAAGAAGTCCCAGTGTGATGAGAAGCACATACAGCAGAAATTCAACAAGTCAATACTTTCTTTAATATACACAGATAACTAATACAAAAAAATAATTGGAGAAAGAGAGAAATAAACTACTAGGTCAAATTCACCTATTGTACAATTCCAGAGAGAGAGAGAAACGGAAGCCTGTGGAAATTCATACATGTAATGGAAGTCTGGATTTCCCCCTTGTGACTAAAAGTACTACTGACAGAAAAATTAATATGTATGTGGTGCATTTCCCCCTTCCATTTTAAATAAAGCTCAATGAAAAAAATATTTTAAAACAATTTTAAATTCAAATGCCAAGCCATGTTACCTTTTTGCATCCACTAGAATTGCATAGCCTAAGGCTATAATCTCAGAGAGGTTACATCTTGCATCCTTCTGAATTTTCATGAACTGTTTTTTGATTGGGTACTATTTAATAGGAATGAGGGATATTTTATTGACGAAAGGATCTTACTTTAGCTGCACAGTTGTATGTATGTGCTACCATTAGGATCTTAGTAGGATTATATTTAACTAATAACTTTTATTTTAGGAAGGCTGGGTAAGGGAGAGAGATAAAATGCTTGTATAAAAGAGAATTGTAATACAAACTTCAGTGGTCAGTTGTCTAGCAAGATGGTGTGTTGTGTGAATACATTAATTTGGTGGTCCTGGCTTTTAAATATATTGCATTTCAATCTCAGATTCCATATGTCTGCATTTTCCCCCAAGTCTGTCTTCAAGCCTCCAGACATTAAATGAATAAATCATACAGCAAGAGACTCAAAACTTTGGGTTGTGGTGGCTGGCCTAGCTCACAATATTGACGCTTGCTGAGCAATTTATTGTTTCAGCAGGGTTTCCATTTGCTTTATGTGTTTTCTGTGCAGGTAGGGGCAGGTTTTCAGTAGGGTCTCTGCTTCTGGGCTTTTAAAATATATTAGATGAAATTAACTGGAATTCTGTTGTACGTTTCATATATGGAAGGAACTGGCTGGCCAAGGCTAGATGTACTGTTATTAGGTTCATGGTTTGCATTATTAAAAATCCACGGCTACCCTTGTTTTGGGCAGTGCTGCTGAGAGCTGGCACTGGGCCCAGGGGAAGATATGTGATCGGAGGTCCCTTCCTACAAATCAAATTTTAGTACTTTCCTTCAACAAGTTCATAAGTGACTTAGGTTTAACTTAGGGTAAGAGAAGCTAAACATAAATGAAAAGCGTTTATCAGAACGGGATAGTTAATGTGATTATAAAAAAACAACACCATTCATTTGTATGCTCCAATCAGAGGTCATAAACATTGCTCTTCAGCTGATAGAAATGCAGCTTGGATTTGCCTTTCTTGTTTTGCTGCCTGCCTCACGGCATTAGTCCATGCCTGAGCTAATCTCTTCTTTTTGGACATGTAGCTACTGACCTCCGCCTCTGATCTATGTTGATCAGTACTTCCGAGAGCTTTTTGCTGGCGATTATTGATTTGTCTGATGTGTAGTCAAGTTGCTTGCTGCCTAGGTCAATATCTGTGCAGACTGATCAACAGTATTTTTACCCTTGGGTTGGTCTTATAGTCAGATCCAGGTCCCCACCATGGCCTTTTGCTCAAATAACAAGGATTGTAGCTGTTAAGCAAAGTGTTTCCAAATCTACCTTTCAGCTTACATGACGCGTAAAGACAAACTTTCTGTGCTCTACAGCAACATTGATCTTTTCACCTGCTGAGGAATTCATGTGTGTCTTCTACAAAACCTCTGCATGGCAAATCTTTTAGAGTGTGCATTCAGTTCCCATAGGCCTGTTGGACTTGTGTGAGGAGCATAGCATAAAACACACCCTAGACTCCTTCTTCACTGGAGGTCTAGCTGTTTTTTTGGAACACATGTTTGCTATTACTAATTAGTTCAGTGAGGAAGGCCTGATAATCTCCCAAGGAACCCTGCAATTCCCTGGCACATAGTTCAAAAACCACTGTCATAGAAGAATGGGTCCATTTGTTTCACATAGCCCATTGTTCCACAATACTTTATTCCAGACTCAGTTTTTCTAGGTTTGAAATGCTAGATTCAGGATCTGATGGCCCAACACATTGTGAAAAACAGAGATGCATCTCAATAGAATTTGTGGCATTATAGGAAGGAAATTAAATCCTACATTTTCAGTAAATTCTAATGGGTTGGCTTGATGACTGTGACTTTCTTAATCTGCATACAAAAGGACTCCTTCCATTCAGAGATGGAGCTCTACAGGTGAAACTCAAAAAATTAGAATATCGTGGAAAAGTTCATTTATTTCAGTAATTCAACTTAAAAGGTGAAACTAATATATGAGATAGACTCATGACATGCAAAGCGAGATATGTCAAGCCTTTATTTGTTATAATCATGATGATCATGGCGTACAGCTGATGAAAACCCCAAATTAACAATCTCAGAAGATTAGAATATTAAATGAAATATTAAATGAAATCAGCAAAACAAGGACTGCAAATAGAGCAATATTGGACCTCTGAGAAGTAGAAGCATGCATATGTACTCAGTGCTTTGGACCCCTTTTGCATCAATTACTGCCTCAATGCGGCGTGGCATGGATGCTATCAGCCTGTGGCACTCCTGAGGTGTTATAAAAGACCAGGAAGCTTCAATATCACCCTTCAGCTCTTCTGCATTGCTCGGTCTCATGTCTCTCATCTGTCTCTTGGCAATGCCCCTTAGATTCTCTATGGGGTTCAGGTCAGGTGAGTTTGCTGGCCAATCAAGCACAGTAATCCCATGGGCATTGAAACAGGTTTTGGTACTTTTGGCAGTGTGGGCAGGTGCCAAAGTCCTGCTGGAAAATGAAGTCAGCATCCCCATAAAGCTCATCTTCAGAAGGAAGCATGAAGTGCTCCAAAAGCTCCTGGTAGACAGCTGTGTTGACCCTGGACTTAATGAAGCACAGTGGACCAACACCAGCTGATGACATGGCTCCCCAAATCTCTTTTCTGATGAGAGCAGCTTTTGCATCTCATTTGGAAACCAAGGACCCAGAGTCTGGAGGAAGAATGGGGAGGCACACAATGCCAGATGTTTGAAGTCCAGTGTGAAGTTTCCACAGTATGTGTTGATTTGGGGAACTGCCTAGAGCAGGCACAGGCAAACTCCAGCCCTCCAGATGTTTGGGACTACAATTCCCACCATCCCTAGCTAACAGGACCAGTGATCAGGGATGATGGGAATTGTACTCCCAAACATCTGGAGGGCTGGAGTTTGCCTATGCCTGGCCTAGAGATAATTCCTTCTCCTTCCTGTACCACTTTGCACACTGTTCCTGAGGCTTCCCCAACCCTCATGAGCAGATTTGTGGAGAGCAAAAGGGGTAGCAGGGGGAAGAAGGAAAGGCTGTAAATAACCTCCTCATCCTTCTGCCCATGCAGTGTCCAGTAAGTGAAGTTCCACCAAAGACATATCCGGAGTCAATCATTGTTTTAAATAGAAACTTAGGCGCAGCATTCCTGTTTTGCGCAATGCACATTTTGATGAAATCAAAGACAGGATTTAAAATCACTTTTGATACAGAACCGCTCCTTTGATCTTTTAAGGAAGAGCAGCATTTCTCTGCTGCCAGTAGTTTGTGAAATCAAGCAGGAAAGCTGTAGTAAACTGCTGTAATGTGTGTTGTTGTAAGATTTATGTTTACTTTTTCTCAACATTTCATGTTTGCGTGTACCTGTTTTGACGAACTGAAAAGCACTAAGTAAAGAAGGGGCAGGAGAGGAAAGACAGTAGAGTGGGAAATCAAATCAGGGGTTAACTGTTTAATACATTTCAGTCACATAGAACCAGGAAGGTGCTTGAAATCTCTCTCTCTCTCTCTCCCTCCCCCTTTCTCCCTCCCTCCCTCCATCCCTCCATCCCTCTCTTCTACCTGATAGTTTCCCATGACACTCAAACCTGACATTATGATTTATCTCATCCGTGGGTAGATTGGGGTTGGGATTTTGAAGTTCATTCTGCACTTATTCTCAGTGTGCCTCAGTGAGTATTGAAAAATGTGTACTTATATTTAAATAAAAGACTTGCTCCGCCATCACACCTCAGATGTACTTGGGTGCACAATCTCTCTAAAAGGTTGTCTCCTTGTAGGATACATATAAAGTGTGAAGTCGCCCTTGGCCTCAACCATTCACTGAGATCATATTATTTTGTTGCTACTTCATTGAGAAGAGGAAAGTTGAGTAGCAAAGGAATCCTCATATTATTCCCAGAGGTGAAGTGCAGAGGTGGCTAAGGAAACCTTCATAAACTTCATTTCCTAGCAGCTATATTTTCCCCAAAACCATTTCTAATTGATCTGCATTTCTAATTGATCTGCCTAATTGACCTGCAAGATAAAACCATAATATTATATGTTTCTGTTTTCATAGCTGAGTCCACTTCTGAAAGATACAGTCCTGAAGAGAACGTTCAATGCAACATTGAATAATCCGGTTGTGATTCAAGTGGGCAATTCCATTTACAGACCTATGACAGAGAAAGATATTTTCTGTGTGTCAAATGAACTAGTCTCGAAAAAGTGAGTATGATAACTTCACCCTTCCTGTCTTTGTATTTACTATTTACTAAGAAATGCAGGCTGGTAAACAGGGAATTTACAGGCGTATTTTGCTAAGATTTTCTGCACCTTGAATTAAAGCGAACAGTTTTCACCTGAAGAGTTTAGGTCTGAAGATTTAAAAACTACTAATAAATTTAATGGCAACTGTTCTATAGCTCATCTCCTTAAACTAAAGACCAATCTATGCAAGTCTTATAATGCAAAGGCTAGACTATATTTTACTTAGTCATTAATACAAGATTCTGGGACCATAGAAGAAGAAGAAGAAGAAGAAGAAGAAGAAGAAGAAGAAGAAGAGGAGTTTGGATTTGATATCCCGCTTTATCCCTACCCTAAGGAGTCTCAAAGCAGCTAACAACCTCCTTTCCCCTCCTCCCCCACAGCAAACACTCTGTGAGGTGAGTGAGGCCGTGAGACTTCAAAGAAGTATGATTAGCCCAAGGTCACCCAGCAGCTGCATGTGGAGGAGCAGAGACCTGGTTCACCGCTCTTAACCACTACACCACACTGGATGATGATGATGATGATTTTATATCCCGCCCATCTGGCTGCGTTTCCCCAGCCACTCTGGGCTGCTTACAGCATATATAAAACATAATAAAACATCAAACATTTTTAAAAAAGAACATCATACAGACTATAAATAAACCAACAAATCAATAGAAACTAACAACAACAACAACAACAACAACAACAACAACAACATTAATAATAACAGTTTACAGTTATACACAAATTAAAATAACTACCAACCCCAACTAAACATTTAACCAACTCCAACCCATCAAAAACAAAACAAAGGAACCAAAATTGAATTAAAACATTTTAAAAGATTTTAGCCAGTTGCTCCAACCCAAGAGTTGTTCCAGCAAAGTCCCTTAGGCCTCCCAGGAGCCTCTTTTAGCTGTTCACAGTGAGTCTGGACCTTGCCCCCTAGGCCAGGTGGAAATGGGCCTTGCAGCAGGGAGCAGTCTTCCGCCCAATACTCCAGAAGCAGCAATGGATGGGCAGAGTCAGGCAGAAATTATTATTCTGAGAATCAAAGTTAAAAGAGCCTATGCTCAGAGCTTTTCAGGAGGATTGGATGGACAAATTTTGGTGTCGTCTTCCCTCAGTTCAAATGTATCATGTATACAGGTCAGGTGGCCTCCTACCAGTTATTCATATATAATAAGGAAGAGGATAACAACAACAACAACAACAACAATTTATTATTTATACCCTGCCCATCTGGCTGGGTTTCCCCAGCCACTCTGAGCAGCTTCCAACAAAACACTAAAATACAATAACCTATTAAACATTAAAAGCTTCCCTAAACAGGGCTGCCTTTAGATGTCTTCTAAAAGTTTGGTAGTTATTTTTCTCTTTGACATCTGGTGGGAGGGCATTCCACAGGGTGGGTACCACTACCGAGAAGGCCCTCTGCCTGGTTCCCTGTAATTTGGCTTCTCGCAGCTAGAGAACCACCAGAAGGCCCTCGGCGCTGGACCTCAGTGTCCAGGCAGAACGATGGAGGTGGAGACGCTCCTTCAGGTATACTGGACCGAGGCCATTTAGGGCTTTAAAGGTCAGCACCAAAACGTACTGGGAGCCAGTGTAGGTCTTTCAAGACCAGTGTTATATGGTCTCGGCGGCCGCTCCCAGTCACCAGTCTGGCTGTCGCGTTCTGGATTAGTTGTAGTTTCCGGGTCACCTTCAAAGGTAGCCCCACATAGAGCGCATTGCAGTAGTCCAAGCGAGAGATAACTAGAGCATGCACCACTCTGGCAAAACAGTTTGTGGGCAGGTAGGGTCTCAGCCTGCGTACCAGATGGAGCTGATAAACAGCTGCCCTGGACACAGAATTGACCTGTGCCTCCATGGACAGCTGTGAGTCCAGAATGACTCCCAGGCTGCGTACCTGGTCCTTCAGGGGCACAGTTACCCCATTCAGGACCAAGGAGTCCTCCACACCTGCCCACCTTCTGTCCCCCAGAAACAGTACTTCTGTCTTGTCAGGATTCAGCCTCAATCTGTTAGCCGCCATCCATCCTCCAACCGCCTCCAGACACTAGCACAGGACCTTCACCACCTTCACTGGTTCCGATTTGAAAGAGAGGTAGAGCTGGGTATCATCCGCATACTGATGAACACTCAGCCCAAACCCCCTGATGATCTCTCCCAGCGGCTGCATGTAGATGTTGAAAAGCATGGGGGAGAGGACAGAACCCTGAGGCACCCTGAGGGTGAAGGGACGTGATGAATGGGAATGTTCACCCACACCTACATTAAGCATGGACAATTGGGAAAACCTAATTAAATGCACCCCTCTCTTTTCATACAGACAAAATGAAACCACAGTAGCTGGGTCCCTTTGAAGGTTGTCCTGTGAAGAAATGTCAGCAGTTTGACGACGTCCTCATATCATTTGTTTGCTTTGTCTTCTGGGATATAAAAACTGCTCTTGCAATATATCTTCTTTATTTTTCTTCTTTGTGAAGTTCTCTTCCTTGTGCCTGGTCTTTTGCAATTTCTACATTTCTGCTTTTATATCATAACCATTAATAAAGTTATTTGGCAAATTAATATATTGTTCTTTGCAAGACAACACCTCGTTTAGCACACACAAGTCCAGATTTTTGGATGAATGTATGAAAGCCAGAATATGTTAATGACATATTTGAATATAGTGTATGTTTTTGGCCTGAGCTATCAGTCAGTAGGAGTGGCAAACATAATGGCTTTTGCAACATTATAGATATCTCTAAATTCATGTAGATTGCAGAAACAACCAGAAGAAATACAAGTATGTGCATGAGATTCTTTGCTATTAAAAAATGAATTGTATTCTACTAAGTTACACTCAGAGAAGACTCATTAAACGTAATGAACCTAAGTTAGTCATGCCTATAATTTAAATAGGTCTATTCTGGGAAGGTATAATATTTTATACAACCTTGTATTGCATCTTCATTTTCAGCCATTCTGGTTAGAGGTCTGTAAACATATTTTTAAACATCTCAAATACTTCATAAGTTGCTTCAGGTTTCTTAAGACCCAGCTCTATGAGAATATACAAACAACATGCATGACAAGCGGGATCTGCGATAAAAGATCAGGCTTCTCAATTGTCATTGGATCTTACCCAAGTAGAAATGGTGCCTTGCAACAGAAGTTCAACCCCCAAGTGGGGACTGCAAGAGCAGAAAACAGTGATATGACAAAGGAATGGGGCAAAGAAGTGAGTCCCCCTGTTCCCCACTCATGCAATAGCAAATGCATGAATTTAAATGCCCGACCAGGGCTTTTGAGCAATATACCTCCATTCACTGCCCCTCCCCCAATGGTAACCATGTAGAAAGAACATTTGGGAACAGTGGAGTAGCCAATCCAAATTCATCCAGTACAAAGGGAAACCAGTTTAGGGTTGTCTAAAAGTACCAACATGTCTGTTGAAGACATTGGTCCAAACGTTAAGAGATAAGGCTTTGTTTAGCACACACAGTGCTAAAACCAATTGACCACTACATGACGCAACAAATTTGACACAAATTAAGTTTTAATCTCATATGCTTTCCAAATATATTTGCAGCCCTCCTCATATAATGTAGGATGTCATCCTTCTCAGTCTATATAGTGCTTTTAGAGTGTTCAAAGCTCTTTACTAACTTTATTAAAACAACAAAGAGTCGGTTTTGTTGAGAACGAAAACCTTTTTGCCACACTGTGGCCATAGAAATGTGTGATTCACGGGAGACTGTCCCACAATCTCTTAGAGTTGGGTCTTCTGGCTTAGTTTAATAATGACTAAAGCCTAATATTTAAGCAGGCTGTCAATGGCCACAGAAGCCAGAATCATTAAAGAATAACTTGAAACTGGAAAATGTGCATAATTTGTACTCTGGAGTGTAGGCTCAAATCTAATTTTATGTGGGTGGTATATGGATGCAAAGTGCTGGTCTTAGCAAAACACTGAAAGCTAACTACCAATTAAAAAGCATTCTGTAATATATCATTGCTATATTCAGCAGTAAAGTGTCTTAAATTCACTGTAACCATTGATAACTTCTTTTATCACACCCTAATAAAGACTGCGCAGAGCTACTAGATCACATCCTATTATAGAGTCATTCACAGCAATATTAGCTGTGTGGTATACAGTGAGCGGCATGATTCATAGCCATCTTCATACAACTCACACTTTTAAAATGGTAACAGAAATTTGCAGCTGGTGAAAATGTCTTTAAGCCTGCTACTTTATCAAACATTTAAGAAAAGAGCACAAAGAGTGCCATTTTTATTTTATTTTTGGCAGCTGTGAACAGGATTATCTAAGGAAACTAACCAACATCCAGCAAAACAGAATGCTGTTTAATTGTTAAACATGCTCAATATTTTCAAAAGAAAATTACCTGGTGCCACAGATGCCACAGAAATAAATGGGACTTGCATTTGAGTATATGTGTGCTCCACAGGAAAACGAGAAATCATGTTATGACCCTATCTCCCATGTCTGAATACCTTGCCCTTACTTTGTTGTCTTTTTGATTTTACCTCCATGTGATACGCATTAGTTGCCATAGGCTAAACCATTATGAAATTGATTGAATCAATTTATTTTCCAAAGAGCAACTCAAACTATGCAGTAGTAACTAACTGTGTAAACCTATGGATATTGACATAAAAGTAAGCCCCATTGGACTGGGACTTATTCCTTTGTAAGGACATTTAGGATTGCTGTCTAAGCCTCCCTAATCCAATCTCTCTTTCTCTCTGTCTTCAGCTGTGATCCCCACCACTACAGTGTTTATATAACTGATCTGAAAATTATATGCTTTCCTATAAGAAGGGGAGAGCCCTTAACTTATGTTTTGAAGCAAATAACCAAAAGCTTGGCAGCAGAGGACTCGCCCTACCATTTTTATGTGTTTTCAAACAATGCTGTGGCGTTTGAATGATGACCATGGTTAAACAAGATGCCAACCTCAACTGGATTTAAATGGGTATTTTTATAGTTCCATGTTCAACCTTGAGTACAGTGGTACCTCGGGTTAAGAACTTAATTTGTTCTGAAGGTCCATTCTTAACCTGAAACTGTTCTTAACCTGAGGTACCATTTTAGCTAACGGGGCCTCCACTGCCACTGCACCGCCATGGCGCGATTTCTGTTCTCATCCTGAAGCAAAGTTCTTAACCCGAGGTACTATTTCTGGGTTGGCGGAGTCTGTAACCTGAAGTGTCTGTAACCTGAGGCACCACTGTAAATTATTGGATTACTATACGGGTAGACAGAAGATTCACCCAGAATTTTGTTGCCTCTCACTAACTATTAGTCAATATGATATGATTGGGTTAGGGCTAAGAGGTTTGATGGCCACAGCCCTATTGGATTAAATCCTACATCTACAGGTGTTTGGTTTTCCTTAGTTTCTTTCACTTTAAAATGTTACTTGCAACACCTAGAGTATAAAACATGTAATCTTTTGTATATCCCAGCTCAGTTGGTTAGGGAGCGGTGCTGATAACACCAAGGTTTGATTCCCGTGTGGATACATATTCCTGTATTGCACGAGGTTGGTGTTGGTGTTGGTTCTTCAAACAGCTCTTGTTTATTCACAGGCCAGAACATAACTGAACTGCAGGGTTCAGTCAGCCTGCTTATATAGAGCTCCAGTACAATGTAACTGTAACAATTTTCTAAAACTATCCAATCACTGAACGTCACTTTCGATCCCTTATTTGCATAACTATCTACAGTATCCCCCTGCTGGCCCAGGGTGAGAACTTCAGTACATAACAGTTGGACTAGATGATCTATGGGGTCCCTTGCAGAATAGTCTTTAGGATGGCGAATAGCTTGACTGTAATAGAATCTACACACACACACACACCACACACTCTCTATTCCCAACTCCCAACCACCACCCTTTAAATAGGAGACACTCTATTCATAAAAACCATAGCAAGAAAAATTGTGACATTACTAAGTGGAATGGCAGGGAATGATGCCAACGCGCTATTTATTTCAATAACAGTTGGTGTCATTGCAAAAATGGCGAGAAAGTACTGTGTTTAATTAGCAACTAATTTTAAACCTTCCACTCCTCAATTATTTAACATTTTCCAAGCTAAGCACACATTTTGAAAAGTGACACAAAAGCTGCGTTCATCATGCTTGTTCTAGGGTTATAATTATGAATTACAGCAGGTAAGCACATCATAGCATTTACTGCACCAAGAAGCATTTTTTTAAAGTCCAGACCTGCCCTTGCGTATAACAGTAAGCCAAACCTTTTTATATCAGTCGTATATTTGAACAATGCAAGTGTCAGCCTTAAACTGTTTGCTGTACAAAGTTTAACTTGTAAAAAGCCCTGTGGATTACCTTATTTCAGTGATGGGTGATAACAATAATGTCACGCTTGCTTTTCTCCATCTCTAACATGTTCAGTTCTTGTGGAGAAATCACCTTTTAAAATGTGTCTACTGAGACAGGGTTGTTTTATATACAGTGTATAAGAATTTATTGTGTATGTGGGGTTGCATGAATAGTTAAGTTTCCGTTGGTGAATGGCAGGTGGCAGTTATTAAGCTGAATGAGGTTGGTGTGGCAAAGGCTGGGTTATTTTTATGCTGTGTGAGAGGATTGTAAAATTTCACTTCTTATTAGCTAGCTGGGTTGTTGGTTGCTTATTGGATGGACCGAGTGGTCTGACTGCGGTGAGACTGACTGAGGAGGAGAGTAATTGGCAGAGAAGTAAGAAAAAGGAGGAACAGCTGAACTTTGCAACCCAGTCCTGTGTACGCTTCTATATTTGTAAGCGACTGCAATTTAAAGTAATAGTAATTTGATAAGAGTAAAAATAAGTCTTAAATGAATAGTAACCAATTTAAGTATTAGTATTATTCTACCTTTATAATGAGGGACGCAGGTGGCGCTGTGGGTTAAAGCCTCAGCGCCTAGGGCTTGCCGATCGAAAGGTCGGCGGTTCGAATCCCTGCGGCGGGGTGCGCTCCCGCTGCTCGGTCCCAGCGCCTGCCAACCTAGCAGTTCGAAAGCACCTCCGGGTGCAAGTAGATAAATAGGGACCGCTTACCAGCGGGAAGGTAAACGGCGTTTCCGTGTGCGGCTCTGGCTCTGGCTCTGGCCAGAGCAGCGATGTCACGCTGGCCACGTGACCCGGAAGTGTCTCCGGACAGCGCTGGCCCCCGGCCTCTTAAGTGAGATGGGCGCACAACCCCAGAGTCTGTCAAGACTGGCCCGTACGGGCAGGGGTACCTTTACCTTTACCTTACCTTTATAATAATGAATAACTTGTTAATTTTTTAAAACTTATATTGCAAGTATGGCCTGTTTTATACCACTCCTAAAATATCAGAGCTACTGGGTTATATATGTAAGGCTTTAGTAAACAGCAGACATAATAGAGATATATGGTAGCAGTGGTTAGAAGGATTTTAAATATGAGCCCCTCCACACATTTGGTAAACCAGCAGTGATAAATAGAAGCTGATACTTCACATATGTTATGAATGCTTTTATTATATATCTTTATGTACATTCCTCTATAACCAGGCCTTTTGCTGATTATACATTCTATGGCCTTTTAAATGTGTTTGTGGGAAGGGGGGTGTTTATTATATGTTTTTGTTTATTATGTGTTTTGTGTTCTCATTTTGAATTTTATGTTGTGAACTGCCCTGTGATCCATGGATGAAGGCCAGTATACTACTACTACTACTACTGATTGTTCCTGTGGCATCAGGAAGAACATTTCTGGTGAAAAGGATTTCTCTACAGTTCTCTAAGGATGCAATCCCATTACATTTAATTTGGGGCAAGACCTGTTGCCCTCAATTATTCTTACTAAGGACTGTGCTGCAAAACACTCAATTTGCAGGACACTTGCTAAAATTACTAATAAGCTGGAATCCGTGAAATAGCGTAAAACGTATCAGTATGTCGTGAACAGTAGGTTATATGTATATATGCCTCAAAGCTTTAGGTATTATCTTCATATATTTCTTTAGTTGTGTGTCCCTCTTTCCCCTTGCATGCTTGTTTTTCCTTTACAAGAAAGCAGCCAGATAGGGGAGGATGATCCGTATCAGGATCCAAGGCTGAAATTTAATAAATAAAAAAAGAGCCCGCAATGGCCAATCACATGACTAACATCCATCTAGTTTGTCCCTGAATCTGAGGATATTTTCAGTTTACATGAATATCTGTGTCTAGGGAAGTCAAAATCAGCTGAATGCAATGATAGTAACACAACCCTCAACCTCGCAAAGCTCCATCTTGACTTAATTGCATGACCAAAGGTGGAATGTATACTCAGCTTGTGGAATTGATGCTGTGGTGCTTATGAGCATCAATGATAAATCTCTCCTCGGTGCTCCTAGTTATGGCAGCCAAAGGTGTAACCGCCATGTTCAGTATACCTCAAATGATAGGAATAAACAGCAGAGGGTGGATATATTGCCATCATTGCCTTCTTGCAAATTTCCCTAAGGCATCTTTTCGGACACTAGTTCTATAGTTAGAAAGCTGAACTAGATCAACCTTTGTTCTGACACAACATGACAGTTCTTTCTTTCTTAGATAAAATGATCACTGCTGTGATCCCCCCTCTGGTCCCACTAACAGGGTTGCAGAGTAGAAGTTCCCTTCACTTTCTTCCCCTTACCCTCCCAAATGTTATGTGGAGGTTTCAGGAGAAGAACCGAAAGCAGATTTGGGACAGTGCAGGGTGTGTGTTGAGAGGAAGAGGAAGTTCCAGTACCCAAGCAGTTCTGCTTGTGTATTGGCTCTGAGCTTTCCCCCACTCTTTCTAGGTACTGGTCCGTGTTTTAAAGCTCCGTGTCTGAGCGGATCATCATCACCCCACCCACCTAGCTTTACCCATGAAATCAGCTCTTTAGTTCTCAGTCGGAGCAAAAGTCAATTTGGGTTTTCCACAGATAGACGTTTGTTCTAATTGAGCACTAAATAACGAGTTTTCCCAGGGAGAGCTCTGGGTGGGGGGCGGGTACTTGGACACAGAGCTTTAAAACATGGGCCATGTCTGGAAAGAACGGACGAAAGGTAAGTGTGGATAAAGCCTTTGTTGGATATAATACACAGTGTGGTTGCTGCTGAATAAATTCAGCACCATGGATGAGAAGGCACAAGGAGAAGGGGACGACAGAGGACGAGATGGTTGGACAGTGTTCTTGAAGCTACTAACACGAGTTTGACCAAACTGCAGGAGGCAGTGGAAGACAGGAGTGCCTGGCGTGCTCTGGTCCATGGGGTCATGAAGAGTTAGGCACGACTAAACAACTAAACAACAACAACAAATAAGTGTTAGATATAGGAAAGCTTCAGAACAGACATGCCAGTTGTGATGGGGATCAGTTGTTAACTCTGATTAGTTTCTGAAACAAATCTGTTTTGTTCCTAGGTATATCACCAGCTATAATAACATGTGTCATATGCCGCAGAGGCTGGTCCATTAGGGCAAATGGGACACTGCCCCACCAGCCTTCTTCTTACATATAACCAGTCCAGAGGATGATCCTGGCTGCCTGCTGTCTCCTCCTTAGCCTCACTTTTGCCCTAGTAGAACTCAGCAAGGAGGAGGATGCGGAATTAGTTGTCTCTGCCTTGCTAATGGCTTTGGCACCATCTACAGTTGTTCTTCCTGCCTTCCTCTTCAACAGTCCCAATCAGGGGTCAGCAAACTTTTTCAGCAGGAGGCCAGTCCAATGTCCTACAGACCTTGTGGGGGGCAGGACTATATTTTGGAAAAAAAAATATGAACGAATTCCTATGCCCCACAAATAACCCAGAGATGCATTTTAAATTTGTATCTGCCCTCCCCAGCCAAAGCCAGGCTCAAAGTGGCTAACAACAAGTAAAAATAGCACAGTGTACATAAAATCACATGGTCAATTAATTAAAATACATTCTAAAATCAATTCAGAATCAAATCAATGGCAACCATTGAGTTAGAGTTCTGTGAGGATTACAGAAGGAGAGAGGAGTTCAGACTGTGCCTTGGCCAAAGGCCTGGTGGAACAGCTCCATCTTGCAGGCCCTGCGGAAAGATATCAAGTCCTGCAGGGGCCTGGTCTCTTGTGACAGAGCGTTCTACCAGATCGGGGCCACGGCCGAAAAAGCCCACATTCTACTCATGTAAAAATTCGCCAATTCCTGGACTGTCCGTGGGCCGGATTTAGAAGGCAATTGGGCCGAATCCGGCCCCTGGGCCTTAGTTTGCCTATCCATGGTCCCAATGGGCACCATCCACCAACAGTCATATTCAAGTAAGAGTGTTGAAATGGAAAGAAAGGTGAATGAAAAGGAAGTGGGTTGCCATCCTTATATACACCTCTTACTTTCATAGGACTTAAGCACCTATAATTAGGTGCAGAGTTTTGAAGTCAGCAAATGGAGAATCCAAAGGCATCTTTCTGGGTAAAGAACCATTGCTCTGGCCTTGCTCTCCAGTTGCTTTCACTTTGTTTCAATTTTTAGGAGCTCTTTTCTGGTTTCCTGGTGCCTGAGATTTGGCCAGTCTACAGATGTAAGCTTGTTAGCATTTGTCCTGATTTTCTGCTCACAGTGACAGAAAGGCTGAGTGGTTGTTTTAAAGGTAATCCCTAAGCACTTATCTTTGGCCTCCAGGTACTAGAGAGCTGCTGAGCAAGCATGCAGCTAGGATATGTAAAACATATTCATTATAAATACAAATTAATTCTGACCTTATGATTTACTGTGGAAGAGGGCTGAGTGGGAGGAGTAAATTTTCAATCAATCTTAAGGAGTTGCTTGCCACAATCATTTCATAAATAACATGATTTAAGCTAATAAGTCCTACGCACACTTGGAAGTTGCCCCTATTTAATGTTTCACTCTAGCATCAGGCCAAAATGTGCCTTGGTATGAAAGAGAATGACATTTGTGTCATATTTCATTGCCTGAATGAATTGTGTCTGGAGATTAGAGCCTCTGCCCCTTTCATATTATTTCAGAAGTACTGTATATTAATTCCTGGAAAGGTAAGCTTCTATGTGAGTAGTGATAAATGTTTTTTTTTTTTTTTTAATAAAAAGTGTATTGATTTATTAATATTATAGTTATCTTTAACATGTTTTACTATTCTTGTTACTGTTTGTATTTTTATTAATTTTTATTGTCTTTTAGCTTCCCTGGGCATCTTTTGTGGAATGTCAGGGTGATGTTGTTTAGTTGTTTAGTCGTGTCTGACTCTTCGTGACCCCATGGACCAGAGCACGGCAGGCACTCCTGTCTTCCATTGCCTCCCACAGTTTGGTCAAACCCATGCTGGTAGCTTCAAGAACACTGTCCAGCCATCTCATCCTCTGTCGTCCCCTTCTCTTTGTGCCCTCAATCTTTCCCAACATCAGGGTCTTTTCCAGGGAGTCTTCTCTTCTCATGAGGTGGCCAAAGTATTGGAGCCTCAGCTTCATGATTTGTCCTTCCACTGAGCCCTCAGGGCTGATTTCCTTCAGAATGGATAGGTTTGATCTTCTTGCAATCCATGGGACTCTCAAGAGTCTCCTCCAGCACCATCATTCAAAAGCATCAATTCTTCGGCAATCAGCCTTCTTTATGGTCCAGCTCTCACTTCCATACATCACTACTGGGAAAACCATAGCTTTTACTATGTTGGCAAGGTTTAAAATATATAAAACTGTCTTGGCAGTCTAATATGGTGGCAACCACCAAAGAAATAATTTTGGAATGGGAAATCAGTGTCAATTTTCATGGCCATATTTCTATAACGAAGTAAAAAATGTAGGTTTTTTTTTCCAGTGTAGAAGATTTCAGTGATTGTAAGCCTAATAATTACTTATGATATATTGAAACAGCACTTCAGTGAATTAGAAATATCTTCTTCCTTCGTTGAATGGTCTGTTTTATTTAAACTAATTTCACATGATTGAGGTGCAGTTGATCCCAAGACATATATTAATTTTGGTGTTTCTTTGGATTTGAGAATGCAGAAGAAAGTGTCATATTTTATATTACTTAAATGTTTTGAATGTTAAATTATCAGGCAGCCACCCGCCTCGCCTATGCTAAGAAGTTGCAAGTATTTACTTAGGTCAGAGGAGACAACAACTAGCAGAAAACTAGCAGGTAGGGAATCAATCTAGCAGAACTCCCTCCATCACAAATCATTCAGAAAATAGGAGTGGAGCAAATCTTGGAGCTTCATAGCAAACTGTGGCATAGGACTGGCTCATTCAGATCACCTGACTTCTGACCCAGGAAGATTATGGCCTGTGATGTCAGTATCCTGGCTACAGCTGAACTGTGCACACATTCTCTGCTCAGTAGTTCTGGTGGTGTCGTGAGGAGGGAATCCCCAGCACCCACCAAATTACAGTTCCCAGGATTCCTTGAGGGCAGTCATGTGCTTTGAATGTATAGTGTGCATGCAGTGAATTTCACGGGGAGAAACTTGCACCTGTTTAATTTCTTTAGGTTAGACTGTTGTTAAAGGCACAGCAACATTAGTAGAACGGGAGGAGCTCATCTAGGTAGTCAAGTTGAGGCTGATGACTGTTTTGTAACAACTGTCAAAGCATTTAGTGAGGGCAGTTCACTCTGGCACTTGGTCCTTTCACCTTAGGGCCAGGAGATCTCTCCCTCTCTTGTGCTGAACTCCATGTGAAGAGGAAAGAGTTCTCTCTCCACACTGGGGGTGAGTTACTAGAAAGAGCCCATGAGTACAAAGTAACATCCATCCATGTCACATTAATCTTCACCATCTCCGCTTCAGGTTGCCCCCTACCAGTCTCTGAATAGCATAAGGCAGTCTAATGGACACTTATGCTAATTGCAGGCAGTAATCGTTTCTCAAGTACCCGCTTTATCCACCCACTAGTTGATTAGCAAGGATTGATTTTGTTTTTTGAACGACACAAGGCACACGGCCCATTTTTAATTGGGGTGCTGGAAACATAGAATATGGAAAATTCGAACAAAGAATGTTTACCTTGTGCTCAATGCGAAACCATGGTGTGAGCGTTGAGCTCCTGGAATACAGCATCCAGCCAGTTGATGCATTTGCCTGGTCCCTGTGACAGGAGATCTGTTTGCAATGCGTATACATAATATTATGGGTGTGTTCAGAAGGTGTTGTGTGTCCCTGTAAAGGTGATTTGTGCAGTACTTGCCCCCTTCTTCTAACCTCATTCTTGAACCAAGTAGGTGGAGGAAAGGTGGAGGAAGAGGCTACAGACCGATATGCGAGACCCTAAACATTCTTGAACAGTCAAAGAAGTTTGCGTTGGAAAGTATGTGATATTGACAGCAAAGGAGGGATGAAAATAAGGCCATGTGGAGGCTGTGGTGCATGACTCTGAGAGCACATGTACACAGAATAACTGTGTTTGGCCTGATGTATTACAGCAGAATGTAGGAGAGGAGAATATAGTTACACTTACATCTTACCTGTAGGCTTCCCATAGGTATCTGATAGGTCACTGTGAGAACAAGTTGCTGAACTAGGTGGGCCACTGGCTGTCCTTATGCGGCAGTAGGACTTGGCTGAGAGACTAGCTGCCATTTGGTGTTCTTCTCTCTGAACTGTTTCCATTGCAGATGAAAATTATCATCATCAACCTTTATTACGGTCCAGAGACCCAACAAATTGTTACAAAGCAATACACAATTCATACAGCCTACCTCCAGGTTAAACAAGCATTTTGTTCAGAATACAGGGATCATTGGTTCTTGCAACCACCGATAAAAACTTTGCCACTGCTAATGTTCTAGCATTTGTCCGGTTTTCCAATAGGAACCTGACATAGTGAGCCTCTGATTTTCCCGGGAAAGGTACCAGCAAGGGTAGTATCAGTTCAGCCCTGGCTTGCTCATATTTTGCACAGTGCAACAAAATATGTTTTATGGAATCGATGTCTTGAGCACACGAGCAAAGTCTGTCCCGGTAGGGAACTCCTCTCAATTTACTATCCAACACTGCAGAAGGAGAGATGTTTAGTCTGGCTTTGGTGAAAAGCCTGATGAAAATTATAAGAACTTTGTAACTTCAACAAGGTGCCTGAGTTTTCCTGTCAACCTCACCAACCTGTGTGCGTGTGTTTGGTGTCTGTTGGGTTGTAATCCTGCAGGCAGGCTGTTTTGTGTTTTTACCTGTCTGCAACGCTTTGTAAATTTCTTTATAAAAGAATAAACAACAGAAATGGTTTTTAGATTTTTAAAAAATCAGTTAAGTTGTCATAGTTTCCCCCAAGGAGGCCGGGAATCATAGTTTGCTGGGAATGCTGACAATTCTCTCATTGCGTGGCATTCAATAAAGGTTTCCTCAGAGTAGACCCATAAGGTGAATAGACCTAAATTAAACATGTTCATTAAATTCAGTGAGTCTACTCTGAGTAAAACCCTCTAAGATTCCTAACTGAAGTGCCATTCAGAGAGTTCCCTGAGGAGAAGGAATGACTGTTTAAGTCCGTGGTGTGAAGGCTGCCATTATACATTTTTGCCATTCCTGTTATGATCTCCACTTTGTTATGAAACTCCCTTCATAAATACAGGTTTTGCTTCTAGCCTTTTACTTTGGGTGTATGATTAATCTAATAACAACAATAATAATTAATACAAGATAGGATCAATATTGCACATTTTCTATTACGACCCTTATTTTTTAACAAAATTAAGTGTGAAAATTTTCAGCTATGCCTACTCCTTTGTTTCCCCTCTGCAGTGAAGTGCATTCATAATGAGTTTAATTAAGTGGAAATGGATGTTAGTCTATAATGTTACAAAAGGTTGCTATGCACCGATAAATCATAATTAAATGTATTTAGGGTAATAGTAGGAGTCGTTTACAGTGAGGTTGCTTCCAACAAACGTTAATTGTTGCCTTAAATGACAAGTACTCCCAATTAAAAGGCAAACAAATCTAAACCCCACTTTTGCTAACCACCAGGGTATTTACTTTTTGCAGGAACAGCATGTACTTTATTCACCAGGAGCTATTCAAAACAAGGGGAAATGCTAGATGGCAGCTTGCCCGGGGTTTAGTTTGAATAGACTGAATTATGATGTGACAAGATTGCTGGTTGCTTCGGTGAAAGGTATTTTATGAGAAGTTGTGATTAAGACGCGGACATCTCCTGGATTGTTATGGAAAGATGCCCCCTGGAAAATGGAGCCAGCCCTATAGACGTACAAGTCAAGTAGGGTGCTTTAAATATAAATATAAATCAAGGTTCATGAAAAGGCAATGCAGTCCCCAAAGTCAGCTTGTTGGATATTAGATGGTGAGAAGTCACAGTGAATTGCTCTGCCTATAAAATCTCCTTTTAATCTTTTTTTTAATTAATTAGTCATGTAGCTGTCCTTACTGTTTCTCTGGCTTGAAATGTTATAATCTTGAAACTTTTTGTGCTTCTTTGAAGCACTGATACACAACAGTGAAATACACAAATAACACCAACAGTGACTCATTGTGAATAAAAAATTGCATGTCTGATGTCAGTGCCTCACATCTTTGGGTATCTGAGGTAGGACTCACTGCTGATGCCTACCTTGAGCCCACCTTAAATTATTTTTTCTGGTCTGGCACTCCAAGCAATTCGAAGTGGTGAATGTCACCACCCCATTAATATTCCAGAATACCCACTATCTAGCATTGTGGTGGGGCTTCATGAGGAATCAAACAGGGACTAGACCCTGCCACCAAGTCCTGTTTGGAGTACTGCTATCACAGGCAGGTTCCTAGCGGCTCATAGGAAGCTGCCTTTCATGTACTTGAGAGAAGTTCAGATACAGGGAGGCTGTGAAGAAGAAATATGGAATATATATTAATTATTGGCATGGTGCACCATAAAAGGTTACTGGTTTCTGCAAATGAATCATGTTATTCACTTCTAGTATCTATCACAATTCCCTCCTGAGATGCATTTGGCTTTTGGATGGACATGCCATCCAGTTTTTTAGACAGTCTTTCACAGCCCTGCCTGGAGATACCAGGGATTGAACTCAGGACCTTCTGCATACAAACCACTAAGCTATAGCCAGCACTACACTAACTTTCCTAACAACTCACCCCTTCTTATTCTGCATCCAAATTCTTTGTCCAGGTTATCACTGGTTCTGTTGACAATCCGTATTTCTCAAGCTGGTTGGAAATCTGCTTTACCTTGTTACAGCTCCGTGATGAGTTCAGGCACCAGCAGGTCCACATTCTGCAAGTATTGATAGTGGTCCACATCCTGTTAATTCTCTATGGGAAATCTATCTTGGGTATTAGATATTGAAAAGCTGTTTGCTATCTCTCTCTTCATTTTAGCTCAATCCAATTGTTCCTATAAATTATTTCCTTCTTCGAATACTATGGGAATTGCAGTGTTGTTGTTTTCTTGCTTAGATCAATTTAAACTAGATCTGATGCTCTTGCAGCTTGTTTTGAAAAAGAAGTTGATTTTATTTCTTTTGTAGGCTGCTCAGAACTCTTGGGTTCTTAAATAATAAATTAGCATTGTAAGTAAATGGGAAGTTGACAAATCTCAAATTCTCCCCCTTCAGTTTTGTGAGTTGAAGTTTTAATGTAGAATGCCCTAATTCCATTTGTTTTTCAGCATTTCCAGTGGTTTTTATAGGATTAAGGCTATCACCCTAAACACACTAAGTGGGGAGTAAGCTCAGCTGAGTGCAGTAAGGATTACTTCTAAGGAGACATTCATTTATTTATTTAATAAATGTTCATGCCAGTTTCCAAAAAATTTAAAAAATCGTCCCAAAATCAGTTTAGAAGCCACATATCAAATACACAATACAATTTAAAACCATAAAATACCACCAAAATCTCAAAGCAATATTTTGAAACATTACTGAAAACCAAGAGCACCATTCCTGATCCAGCATAATACACTATTCTCAAAATCAGTGCACTGTAGGGTGCTTGAAGAAACTTTAATTAATTAAATTTAATTAATTATTAATTTTTGGCTGGATTTTGAACTGCTGTGAAAATGTGTCTTTACTTGACTGAAATAAGGCCACACTCTCGTGGTTTAGCTCTTGTCTGAAATTAAGCTACGTGCAAATGATCTCTGAGGGCAGAGCAATTAGGAGAACCGTTCCACAGATGTATTTATTTGAAAGCATTTATATCCTGCTTAATTAAATAACAATAATCTCCAAGCAGTGTACAATCTGAAACATGAAGAATATATCATTAAAACAAAATCATTACCCAAGCCAGTAAAACAGCAATATAAAAACACATAAAATTATAGAAAGGTGAATAAAGCATCCTCAGTTCAGAAGCCAACTGTCTTCTTTTTCTTTTCTTTCATGAGTAGTATTACACTGGAAACTCTTCAGGGCTTGGTCCCAATGCCATTTCACAATTTCACCAGGAAACTATCTCTCCCTCTCTCGATTGCATTTTCAATACAGAAACAAAACACACACACATCCCCTTCCCTCTACCCACCAATTGTACAACTTTCATACTAATCTCGACATACAACCAAATACCTAGTGACTCCCCTTCCACCCTTTTCCAGGAAACTTCTTGGCATTCTGGAAATGGGTGGAAATGGCAACCAGGTCACTCAAGCCACTGCAATGGCTTTGATTAATTAACTTTATAAACTTTATATAAGCAGCATAGGAGAGTCAAGCAGGAGGCAGGTAGTAATGTGTGGAATCAGGAAGTCCGTGGCACCAGGTGTAATGAAGGATCAAGTCAGGTCCTGTTTCCAGGGGAGATGGGCAGGAGGGAGGGGCATGGACCTAGAAGCTCAAAGGAGCTCATAAGATCAGAAGGTAGTCTGACATCTAGGCAGCTTGATCTGAGAAGCTTCCACAGTAGAACCATTTCATATGCCTTCTTAGCATTTTTTCTGACACTGGTTACATGGAGATCTACCCAACAGAAGCTTCAGACAAGGATGTTCTTGCCTGGAGCACGCCATCATGGTGTGAGGTTAGTAGCAGGATCCAGCAAATTGACCCAGAGTGTGTCATCCTCTTATGTAGGTACTTGGCGAATTGTATGTTATCAAGGCCTTGTTCATTTTAACTGAATGCCTCATTAGCTGTAAACTTCTCTGAGTGGTGTGGACAATATTTGGCGGTGGGCAGCATGGATCAAAGGCAGAAAAACATGGGGCACACCACTGTTAATGAAGATTTATTCTCTAGTGACATTTGATCAGATCTGCTGGGTGAATGCTAAGATTTCATTACTTAAAGACAGAGAGGCGTCTTGTCTGATTAAAAAGTGGGAAAACAGTAGGGAGCTCCCATAAATTACTGCAGCTCAATTAGGTGCAGACAGTTTAGTGAGTGTTTATTACCGGCAGAAAGGAAGATTTTTCCAATTAGATTAAAAGGTTTGGAAAACAACAATTCTAGTGCTCAGTGATTTAGACCCTTTGCTAGAATAATGCATTGTGAGAAGCAGCATTGATTAAAAGCAAACTGATAGGTTATTTGCGGTGCCTCGTTGTTTAGCAATGGGCCCCCCCCCTCCCTGCTGCCGAGGTACAATTTACCTCACATGATCAATGTGTGGACTTGGCTAATTTTCTCCTTGGCCTGAAGATTTATATGAATGTAAAGGGCAGCTAAATCACTGTGGAAAATACCAACATGATTTATTTGGGGTAATCATCAAGGAAGCGGAGCTGCATAAATCATTGGCAATGTATCCCTGCCATGCTGAGCCCTTCAGGCTGGCATCTCTGCCCTGGAGCTGGGGGTGGTGGTGGAATTAATCAGAAACGGACTTCATTCCACGCACTCACACTGAGAAACCAAGAAAGGCATTCAAGCAAAAGTGGCTGTCTATTGGATACTTCAGAAGCAGGCAGTCACTGTTTCTAATAGGCAACTGAAGTCATTTAATGCACGATGGAAGTTGTTCTCTGATGATTAACTTAAGTCCCAAGGATTGCATTGCCTCTACACTTTAGTATACCCAATGTAATTAAATATGCTGATACCGCCCCAGTCTGACTTAGCCTGTTACATGCTTATCATACAGGGATACTGTATTTTAATCCCCATATTTTAAAAACCAAATGCCAAGGATTAGTAATGAGGCTATCTCCACAGTATACCCATGGAACACCCTCATATTTCTTGGGAGATAGAGTCATTGCGCATTGACATTATCTGTATGAAATGTTTACACACAGGAGAGTCACTCCTGCGTTGTAGAACTGCATCCAGGAAAATGATCCAGAATTATCAGTGTGTCAAAACACTTCATGCTTCTGCCAGCTATTCTTATGGGCAATTCAAATGACTATTAGTCATAGACTGAAGTCAACTCGTACATGGTTTTTGAGGAGATGTTGTAAAAAATGGAACTGGGTTTGCAAATGTTTCTATGATCAGTTGAAATCGTAACTCATTATGTGGTGGTATTTGGAGACAAGGTGAAGTGGGATCTAATAATGTGCTGCGGAATTTGCAAGAGCAAGGTGCCCATGACAAAAATCACCAGAAAAAGTCAGCATGGTTTTGTTTTGCAGTACATCAGCTTGTCTGAACTGACTCATTGGATATTGCTTCAGTGAGGCTGAAAAGTTTAATGGATGAATCATTTAGAAAACCTATTTCTAATTAGTTGATTACATTTATAGGCCAGCTTTCCTCCAAGGAGCTCAAGATAACATACATGCCCCCCCCCACTCCATTTTATCCTCTCAACAAACCTCAGGTAAGATTAAAGGACAGTAACTTAACCAAGCTCACTCAATGAACCTCATAAAAATTCCTTCCAGTAGCACCTTAAAGACCAACTAAGTTAGTTCTTGGTATGAGCTTTGTGTGCATGCACACTTCTTCAGATACACTGAAACAGAAGTCACCAGACCCTTCTATATAGTAAGAAGGTGGGGAGGGGTGTTACTCAGAAGGGTAATACCCTTCTCACTATATAGAAGGGTCTGGTGACTTCTGTTTCAATGTATCTGAAGAAGTGTGCATGCACACGAAAGCTCATACCAAGAACTAACTTAGTTGGTCTTTAAGGTGCTACTGGAAGGAATTTTTTTTATTTTGTTCTGACTATGGCAGACCAACACGGCTACCTATCTGTCAATGAACCTCGTGGTTGAGTAGGGATTTGAATCCTGGTCCCTCAGGTTGTAGCCCAAAACTCCAACCACTACACCAGATTGACAACCTTTTGATTAATTAGGAAAGTTCCTTGTGTTTAACTTATGAAAGCACAACAGGTAGCTTTCTTTAAGGTAATCTCCTACCCAGGCCCCGACCTGGCACCAAACTGCTTAGCTTCAGCAAGGCTGTTGCACCATGTGCCTTCAGAGACCATGCCTTGCTCTCATATGTAGATTTATGAAGAAGGGCAGAGCAATCCTATTGAGGTTAGGGCAGAAGTGGCGTCTGTCATGGCAGAACCACCGCTTTCTAACCCCTGCCAGGCCAAATGTGGCGCTGTCTGCTTTTTGCCTCTTTTTTATTTCAGTTTTGTTAATCAGTTTTTAATTCCCCCTTTTGAATTTATTCCAAATAGGAAGGGGGCTGTTAGAGGGCTGTTAGAGTCTTTCCTGCTTCTAGGGCTGTGTCCCAGAAAATGATAGGGCTTTGGACCTGGCAGATATGCCCTGAAAGCCTACACCACTTTCACTGCTTGCAGTGTGCCATAGTTGTGGAGAAGAAGGCTTGATCTTTAACAGAAGGTCAGGGATGCAGCCTTATTGCTTGTTAGCTGGTTCCAACAGTTCAGTTCCATTATGTGTGTGACTACTCCATGCACCACCTCAAGCTGTTCCTTTCACAGCCTGTTCTCTGCCGCGGGAACCTCTGGGTCAATGGCACTTTTAAATTTCTCTCTCCAGCACCAGGTTGGAGGCAAAGCCTTTTTTTATTTTTTATTTTGCTGATACAAAGGCATTCTTCCACTGCTGCTCCTTGATATACCTTTCTTGGTAATCTAAATGTGGTAATAAATCACATTTCCTTTTTGGTGCGTTTCTTGATGTCAGTGCACAGCATACTCCATGGCTTTTATTATTTTATTTCAATAAAAAGGCCTGTGAATATGCCGCAGCCAGCTTATCTGATTGTTTGTTCTGCTCAGCTAAGCAAACTAAGCAAGGGTGGCTTCAGCTAGGCAATTTGCTGAAAAACCTGGTTCTGCTTTCCTTATCGGCAAGGCAGCTCTCTCGTTGTTTCCTTTTGTTCTCCTTGTGGCTCTTTCCCTTTTTGTTCTTTGCAGTCAACTGTCTCCCTAAAAGTTCCAGTAAACTTTGAGATCTGAGTCCTGCAATTTTGATTTCCTAGTGTAACTTCCGCTTCTTATAGCCCCTAACAGCCCTGGATTGAAGACATTTGTGCCTTCAGATTCACTCCCTGATAAATATTCCTTACCCCGATCCATATCATGGAATTGCCTGGTTGTAATATGCTGGAAATGAGAAGTTGCCAGTTAAGAGCTAGGGAACTGCAACCGAAAACTCTTTAAGTAGGGTGAAACTATTGAGATTGGGAGGGATTGCTCATAAAGAGTTAAGGCTCTGCTGCTAGCACGGGTGGACTGTGGTTTTTCAAACTTCAGGAGTGCTCTGTGCGAGCCAAAATTTGGCACCCCCTGTCTTTCTCCTTCTGTTCTGCTCCATTCATTATGCATAACTGTCAACTTACAGATTTGAAAATAAGGGCCCAACAGCCTTGAAAATAAGGGATCAGCAGCCAAAATAAGGGATTTCCTTTCCCCCCCACCATGTGCCCCCGCTCCAGACAGACCTTTTCCCCGGCAAGGGTGAGTGGGCCATCGATGATGTATCCATCTGATTCCGAGCACAGGTATGTTCAACTTCTGAGCCCCTCTCAGCCAAAGGCAGAAAGCCCAGCCAGCAGCCAAATGAAGTCTCAAGTGGTGGTTCCCACAGCGCAGCAACCCGGCAAAGGGGATGCAGCAAGGAAAACCACCGTCACCTCTCCGCTGGGAAGTGCTGAGCAAAGGCGAGTCCCCAGGCAACGCGGCCGATTTGATCGGCACAAGGCATGCAAGCTCCACCCCCCAGTCATCCTTAGACTCCTTATTGGGTGAGCAACACAGCCAAGTAACACAGTTGGAGCCTCCCTCCTCCCTGGCCAGCAGGGAGGGAGGGAGAGGAGCTGCTTCCTTTGAAACCTGGGAAATTTACGGGATATCATCAATCCGGGACACGGCGCTGGGATAAGGGAGTTTCCCGCCAAATAAGGGACGGTTGACAGCTATGTCACTACGTCACAGTTGTGGTGCCCTGCAGTGCCATCTAGGCTTAGCACCCAGTGCTGCAGAACTGGTCACACTGCCCTAAACCTCCTTTTGCTAAAGAGACCAGTGTGTCTACCCGCCAATGAATTACTGACCAGAGAAGAATTCACATGTAAACAACGGGGTGGTGTACAGTAGAGGCTATGAGGATGAGCTGTGAGCCAGGAAATCGTTTTCTTAGCAAGACATGTGAACTGGATAATCCCTATATAATGCACCCTAAGCCTAGGTTGCTGTGATTCACCAGCCAAATCTTCTGAATGTGTCAAATTTAAGTGATTTAACAGAGCTGTTAAAGGACACTCCAGAGATGAGCCAAGGATTCTGTTGATGCTTGAGACAGAAAATTCCCAGTGGCACCCCAACGTCTCTCAGAAAAATACATTAATAAACTGAAATACAATACAGTATATTTGATGGCATCCCCAAAACGACCACCTCGGGTGTCACAGCTCACCCTGCTTAATGGAATAGTAAAGGTGGGCTCACTATTATAGCTCACTTCATTTTGATAACATAGCGAAGCCTCTGAGTTGTTCTTACCTCATTTTCTGACTGCTGTATATGGGAAGGTGACCTCAGCTGAAAGCTACGTGACAACATTCAGCCTTCTAGAGTTCCCCTTTTGAAGCCTGGGAGATTGCGGAGGTTGCAGCAGCGATTTCCCGGCTCATGTGTCATTGTTCACATTAACAGACAAGTCCCATAAGCGAGGGAAGCAGCTTGGAGTTAGCTCTGAACCACTCCTTGATCAAAGGGCTGATTCCACCATTTCCCAGTGAGCTTGAGTGAAAGTCAAAACTGCTTAATTTCTCCTCAGACATCAACTCTGTACTAAGGAGAGTAGTCATTTTTACAATGAGACACTACAGCAGTGAGGGAATATGTCTCTTTGCTTTATGTTTACACCGTTATAATTCATATTACACCCTAAATAACCCCATTAAGTGGAAGTAGAAAAATGTGACAAGCCATTTATGGATCATGTGAATGTAATTGAAGAGGGCGATGGGACGGCTCCTTATATAATCTAGCTTTAATCAATACCAGGGGAAAATATTTCCCAGGCCATTTAAACTGTATGGCATAAATAGTGTTTGACATAGAAAATGAATTTTTGTTTCAGCCTATGCACTGATTTATTTGAGAGGAATATGCCTGCGTTTTTATTTCTTAGTTGTTCAAGGGTTTGACTCACCAGCAGGAGTTCAAATGTTCAGATAGGCACTATAATTCAGATTTCAAACGGGGCTTTCAGTGGGGATATAATCCTATCCTGGCAGGCTTTGTGAACCCCAAATTCACCCCAGAGTAGCTGGGGCAACTTAGTCAGATGGGCGGGATATTATTATTATTATTAGTAATAGTATTTCACAACCAAAACTGGCCAAAGCAGTGCTCAGTAAGATGAAACAAAAAGGATGACAGACTCAGTAAACTAAAAGCAATAGTACAATTAATATTTCATAAAACTACTGGGTCATACTTGGGAGAAAGCCTTGTCTAATTAGGCACTTGTTTAATTTCAGTTGCTAACTGACTCCAGAGGGCTGGAGCTGCAATCCTAAAAACCTGGTTTCTAGTACATGCATACTAAGCACATCCCTGGGGCAAGTGGTACTCTTAACAATACCCAGCCGAGGAGAGTGGTATGACACAGTCCTTGGGTAACCTGTTCCCAAGTTGTTTAGGGCTTTAAATACTAAAGGAAAAAACTTAAACTGCATGCGGCAGCAGTTAAGGCGATGTGTATCATGAAAAGAAATGATAAATGAGACACACACCGTGGAGGAGCTTTTACTGATCAGAGACACAAGCAAGGAACTCCATTTCTTGCTACCATGGCTGAGCTGTGGGCTGAGGAGAGCTAGAAGCTGGGACCCAGAAGTGATAGGGAAAACCAGTAGTCATGAACAAACAACAATTCTGGCCTGAAGACTAACTAGGAGGCAAGGTTGAGGAACAAGCAGCACTCAGGAGCAAAGAATAGTGAAGGATTCAAGCTCACCCTAGAGCTCAGCAATGCTTTATTTCTCAAACTAAGGGCAGCTGGAACCAGCACATTACTGCTGCTTACCAAGAGGGAGATTGGGAAGGACAAAGCAGTGGGGAGCGTAATGCGCTGTGAATGCTGTGGCCGAGCCAATACAATGCTCCCCAAGGAGGCTTAAGGGAACCTCCAGTTTTGCAGAACTGCAAAAAGTCAGGGATCGAGAGTGAATCACAAACAGTTCAGCAGGCATGGAATGCTGACTGTCTGGGAGAATGGGTGGAAAACTGGGAAGTGGATGGAATGGAGTATTTGGGGAAAGGGCATGGCCAGCTGCCTAGAATCCAGAAGAGGAACATGCCACATTGCAGCATTTCCTTGCAGCTCCCACTTGCATCATGTGGTTCTCAAAACACTAGAACCAGTGCTTTTTTTCTGGGGGCACTCAACAGCACACAGTTCTGGCACACACACACACACCGTGTTTATAGTGTGGTGCTTACTGTAACAAATTCATGCTGAGTACTGGCACCTCTTTTTTTGCTTTAAAATAAGCATTGACTAGAACCCAGAATCATTGTTTGGCAGATGTTATGGGAGAAATGTTCTTGAACGGCTTAGTTGTTGAACAAATCGGCTCCCAAACGCCGCAAACCTGGAAGTAAGTATTCCAGTTTGCGAATGTTTTTCGGAAGCCGAACGTCCGACGTGGCTTCCGCTTGAGTGCAGGAAACTCCTGCAGCCAATCGGAAGCTGCGCCTTGGTTTCTGAACCGTTTCGGGAGTCGAACGGACACCCGGAACAGATTAAGTTCGAGAACCAAGGTACCACTGTATTTCTCCCCCCACAACCCCGATCAACTAACAGAGTCCATCATAGCCACTGAGTTGCACCCAACAGGGCAGGGGAATCACATGTGCATGATGTCACATACGTAAACCCCTCCCAACCCGGCCAGGCCGACTTGGCCTGCCATCCCCCACCCACCCACCCACTGCCAGCTGCCTTACCTCTGTGAAAGGGACACATGGACCCTTCCCATCCCTGGTGGAGATTGCCAGCGCACCTTCCAGGAAGGCACTCTAATGATCATCAAAAAGATGTGCGGGGCAAAGATGCTTTATCCTGCCATGTCCCTGGCAATCCTCAAAAGGACACGGCAGGGCCAAGCATCTTTGTCCTGGCACATCCTTTTGAGGATTGCTGCAGAATTTTGGCACAGCCGAAAATATTTTAAAGGTGAGCAATCAGGTCCCACCATTTGACTAAGGCCCTGGCCATACTGATTTGCTTCTACATGTTGTGGTTCTGCATATCATGCCCCTTTAGTTCATATATTAGATTGAGCCTTGTTCCTGCTCACAGACTGCGGATACAAAATTTTCGTTTCTGTATGAGCTTTAGTCCTTCCAGATTTACCATGATGGTGTCATCTGCATATAGATAAAATTTAGCCTGTGAGAAAATAGAAGCCTTTTGATATATGATATAATAAATATAGAAGGGGACATAAATATAAAATGGAGAAAATTTACTAGGTAAGTATAAGGCTTCAATTTTTATGCTCTCACATTATGTCATTACAATTCAATCCAGCTGTTCATTCCTTTAAAGTTGGGCAAAGTCTTATATTTATGGACTCTCAGGCTGTTTTCGTTATTGGTGTGATCTGTTGATTATCTGTGATTTATCTATAGAAGACAGGAAAAGGAAACCACTCATTTATGCCTTGGAAAGAAAATGCATCCTCATTTATATTTGCTTGCAATTAGAACATCATGGGGAAATAAACTCTATGAAAAATGAGCACAAAAGCATCCAGCCACCTTTGCAGACCAATGCAACTCTTGATTTTTTGGTTTGGACCAGCAATCCAGGTGCTAAGGGAAAGGAGGATGCTTTAGTGCTAATTTGAGTGGCAGGGGGTTGAGGATATTGCATGTCCTCTGGTACACCTGAACCTGAATCTCTGGATGACAGAGCAAGAGATGACCCTCTGTCAGCTGAGAAACTAGGGACCAGCCCAGCATAGCTGAGTGAGCCGTCCAAATTGAGGGGTAAGATTTTAAAAGAATCAGCAGATTGCAAAAAAAGAAAAAAAGAAAGCAACATATTTTATTCAATTTGGTTTGATTTTACTAAATTTATTAATGAAGAATCAGAAACACCAGCAGCCCCCATGAGATATGCAAGTATATGGAACAACAATCCATAGAGGACCAGATTCCTAGTACTCCTTGAAATTACCAGCCATTTTCGATTAACTCTGCAAACAGATCAGAAGAATTAGAATAGACTCTGAAACTGGTGCATGTTTATTTTCTTTGTCTTTGTCTTTGTTCTCCTTTCTTTGATTTTCTTAGATGCTTTAAGAATATGTATGCCCTTTGTTTCTTGGTAATTTAAACAATAATTTATTACATATTTAGTAAAACCAATAACAGTGATGATGACGATGGTGATGATGAAAAAGAACCAGTAATTGAACTTGAAAGCTAATAAGAAACCAGAGTGGATGCTTCAAAACGAGTATTACAGTTTTCTGCAGCAAAAGTTAAAGTAGATGGTTGTGTAAAAGCCGCTTCTGGAATCTAGTGGACATTTAGCACTCATATCCCATGTTAAATACTTCCAGAAAAAAATCTGTTTGTAAGCCATTGACTCACAGGGGTAAAGTGGCAAAAATTGGAGCAGCATTATACTGGCATACAGTTATTTCCTGTTGTTTTCATGGGTGAATCATAGGGGAATAGAAGCACACAAGTGTAGAAAGGGAGGGAGAGTAGATAGGTTGTCCAAGGTCATTTGTTGTTGTATCACACAATGCACACTGGAGTGAAGGAAATTTAGCATGACATGCCAGTATATCTGTCCAAAAGCAAAATTTCATAACACAACAAGTGTAAAAGGAATGCTAGAATAGAGGACAGAAGCACTAGCATTATAATCAGTAAAACTGATGCAATATTCCCCATGTTGGAATGCCTTCCAAATTTCCCCTCTTTGTTTCTGCACAATGTCTTACCAGCTTGGCTAATGGATGCTATATTCCATAGATTAACATGTAGCTCCCAACTTTTGTTTACTTGCCTCAGACAGATTTTCAATGTGCTATATAACCTCCCCCTGCAAAAATAGCACCTGTTTGCTCAAATGCATACCCCTATTGCTCTTCTTGTCGATCATCTTCAGGAACATCCAGGCTCTTGTGTCCTCTTTGTGGGCTTCTCACAGCACCAGGTTTCTCATTGTGAGAAACAGAATATTAGGCACTAGATAAGGACTTTGGGTCTGATCCAGCATGGCTCTTCTTATGTTCTTATGCCATCTGCGTTCAAAAACTTCTGAACTGTGTCCTTCAATTCCTATGGGAGTAGGTGGGGCGTGTCAGTTGCCGGTAGCTACCAGTGATCAAAGTTCATCAGTAATAACTATGCAAGCATCTTTTTGGCTCCTAGCCCAGAAAAATGCCCATTTGCATGGCCACCACAATATATCTGGCCAATAAAAGCTTGGCAATCTTGCCATTAAAAATCTGCATTGCTCTCTCTCTCTCTCTTGTGCTCTCTTGATGGATTTGTGCTTTGAAATTCTTAGCTGGATTCCCAGATCTATTCAGCAGGTGTCCTAGAAAAAGTGTCTTTAATCCAACGCCATTTCCCCCCGCCCTCTTCTTCCATCTGAACACAGCCTGAGGATAACTCCCCATTGGTTGTCAGTTTTGAGGCTTTCGCTGAAAAGGTTCTGAAGAGGAAAGCTTTGCGAAAGACAGATGGCTCTTATTACACATCTTTGCATTACAAATAGAGGGGAAATTGGCTAATAACACGGCGAGGGAGCCATGCCTATGTTTTAGGAAAGAGCTTATTCAGTCTTTTCTGATTCGGGCAGGTGCTTTCTGCAAGGCAATTGCCTCCCATGAACTTTCCATGTTCACTAGTCTTCAAAAGTTGGATTGACCCTGTGTTTGGAGCAATCCCCCTGTGAGGAATGGTTGCAGCACTTGGGACTTCTTAGTTTAGAGAAAAGGTGAGTGAGAGATCAAATTTTATAACATGATGGATGGCATGGAGAAAGTGATCAGAGAAAAGTTTTTTCCGTCTCTCATGACACTAAGACTTGTGGGCATCCCAGAGAAGCTGAATGTTGGGAGAATCAGGACTGATAAAAGAAAGTACAGTTATACCTCGGGTTACAGACGCTTCAGGTTACAGACTCAACTAACCCAGAAATAGTACCTTGGGTTAAGAACTTTGCTTCAGGATGAGAACAGAAATCGTGCAGCGGCGGCGCTGCAACAGTGGGAGGCCCCATTAGCTAAAGTGGTGCTTCAGGTTAAGAACAGTTTCAGGTTAAGAACGGAACTCCAGAACGAATTAAGTTCTTAACCCGAGGTACCACTGTACTTCATATAGCACTTAGTTATACTATAGTGCTTGTTCCATAGAAGGCAGTAATAGCTACCATTTTTTTTTTTTTGCAGTTTTATCAAACCTTTTATTGGTATCACATACAAACATCCAAAACAAATCAATACAGAATTACCACTTCCCTGGTGGCACAATAGCTACCAACTTGGATGGCTGTAAAAATGGGTTTGGACAAATTCACAATAGATAGGTCTATTGATGGCTAGTAGCCATGATGGTTCTGTTCTGTCTCCATGGTCAAAGGCACCAATGCTTCTGAAACCAGAGCAGTGGAGTGGAGGGCATGCTCTTATGTTTGGGTCCTGCTTGTGGGTTTCCCATAGGCATCTGGTTGGCTACTGTGAGAGCAGGATGCTGGACTAGATGGGCCTGATCCCGCAGGCTCTTCTTATTTTTGTTTCCCCTTCTGATTCAGCCAGCCTCCATATTTTCCTGTGCCTCCGAAAGGACATAGAATAATAGCCAATCTCCAAAAAACTTAAAAATAAAGTGAGTGATAGGAATGGGGATAAATTCAATTCAGTTCACAATTAAATCAACCTAACTCACAATTTCCAAAAGGGGCACAAGAACTGAAACATAGCCGTCTTTCAAAATCCACACTTCTCTGAATTGTCCAGGCAAGTATTCTGTACAAAATGCACAGACTGGGATAAAGTGTGCATAAAATACATATATTAGCGAGAATAACATGTATTGTTATTAGGGAAAAATCCTTGCAAAAATGTGTACATTAGGGAAAATTGCACCCAAACATGTATACTGTATATGAGAAATTCACACCAAAATGCTGATGAATTTTCATGTGCACTTTTAAAATAAAAAATTCAAAAACTGCTGTGGAAATGTGGGGAACTAAGCTAAGGAATAGCAAAATGAGAAGGCGAGAGAGCTCCAAACGGACAAATTCACCCTTCTCTTGTGAGAGAAAGGGCAGCGCAGCTATTAAATGAGAGGGGATTGGGCAATACATACTCCTTATGATTGGTTCTCAGCAATAAACTGACAAAGAGGAACTGCTCATAACACTTCCCCAGCTACTCCCACTTCAGCCACATTTTCACATGTGCAGTTACTGTGTTTTATCCCAAATCTTTAATATACAAATGCACACAGGGACTCAAGGGTTTTTAGAATTTATTTTAAGAATGTTAAAGCGAAGCACTGCAAAGCACATATCATTTTTATGCAGCTGCAGAACTCATTAAGCAATTGATCATCTCTCTTGTGGCACACTTTTTCTTTCTCCTCCTTTCCCTTTTTGCTTCCACTTGATGTTCAATTAAAGCAGAGAGGCCAACAGAACAAGCGATGCCAGCACATCCTGCGATCATGTTGTCGCGATGGCTTTGCCATACGAAATGTCATCGGAAGCTTCCAAATCAATACATCACGTGCATAAAGACACTTCCTAGATCTTAATTTAGACAGTCAATCTTTCTAGTCTTTCTCTCTCACACATTTCTGGACAAGCTAGGCCAGGTTTTCCTCCTAGTGATGGGTGGCACATGCATTTGGGTTCCCCAACAGCTGAAAATGTTGTCAGCCATTGGAGAGTAGGGCTGGGTGGAGTTTGACAGAAATGAATGGAAAAGATGAGTTATGGACTGTATGCCACCCACAGGAAGGGCAAAGCACGCTGAGTGATTTATGAGGCAACTGCGATGTAGATAGGTGGCAGCTGGGATCTTTTCTCAGAGTCTTCCCCCTATGGGGTGCATGATGGCGTTCAACAACCCGTTGTGACTCATATTTCTTGCCAAGGTCCTAAAGGAGCACTAAGGCAAGTCATTATGATTGTAGGATATCACGGCAATTTCATCAAGCTCTCACATCGGCTGTAATCTTTTGGGATTGTTCCTTGGCATGCATTGCAGATTTAAAATAACTGCAAGAGCAGGAACGTGGTTGGCATACCACTTCCCTTCATTCCACCCTATCAGCTGATAGCTCTCTCTTGATCTGACTGCACACAAGAGGGAAATATTACTATCTGGCCGGTCTTGGAGGTGTTCTCCCAAACTCATGGATTTTACTTCATTTCTAAAATAGGAGGTAGTAGAGCTCACACCTACCTGGGCTTTATCTGATCCCTGTCCAGGAAGCCCTGACCACTTATTTTGGGGTCTCATCACAGGCAAGAGATGGAAACAAATTGAGGAAGTTCAGAACATGGCCCTCCCCCATTTGAAAACTGTACAGTGGTGCCCCGCAAGACGAATGCTTCGCAAGACGAAAAACTCGCTAGACGAAAGGGTTTTCCGTTTTTTGAGGTGCTTCGCAAGACGAATTTCCCTATGGGTTTGCTCCCTTTTTCTTAAAGCCGTTAATACCCAGGGAATCCGCGCTCCGCAAGACAAAAAAATCGCAAGACGAAGCAACTCGCGGAACGAATTAATTTAGTCTTGCGAGGCACCACTGTACCCCATTATGAGCCAGACAAGTCCCTCCAAATTTGGGCCTGGGTCATAATGGGCTTTGTTCTGCCTCCACAGCTGGAAGCAGCCATGCTTCTGAATACTAGTTGCTGGAAAATGCAGGAGGGGAGAGGGCTCTGGAGTGTGGGTTTTGCTTGTGGGTTTCCCACAGGAATCTGGTTGGCCTCTATGAGAACAGGATGCTGGACTAGTTGAGCCATTGGCCTGATCAAGTGGTGGCTCTACGTATGTTCTTATGACCGGTCATAAGCCCCTTCTTGCTGTCAGTCCCTGCAAGAAGCCAACCAGCCGTTAAAATGGCTGGGGAACTTGTAGACTTGCTGGTGCAGCCTCGCAGGCCTGCCTCATAAGTGTAAATGCTTCTGAATGTGGTCAGGAATCCTTGCAAACATTCCCCCTTCAGTGTTGCAACAACAGCAGCAGCACCCATCCCTTGGGCTGGGTTCCTTGCTGAACAGAGCTCCTCTCTTCCCAAATGCTGTCCCTAATACCGAGCATGAACATCGCGCAAGCACAATGTGAAGTACATGTATCATGTCATAGGAGCCGGGTTTGACCACGTGTGCATGTGGTGGCAAAGCACACATTTGGCAGCAGGCTGGGCTTTGGGGAAGAACAAAGTTCAAATTCCTACTCAACTTTGAGACTGTCATGGATGCCGAGCATTACCTCTTAGTCACACTCACCTCACTGGGTTGTTGTGAGGGTAAGAGGCAGAGGATGAAACTATCTTCCACCCTGAGCTCCATTGAGAAAGGGTGAGATAAAATGCAAATCCTTTTTTAAAAAAGCAGGTGGGTGGGAGTTGGAAGACATAGGTCGCTCTCCAGAGTGCTGAAATGTCTTGGATCAATGCTGATTTTAGGTAACTGTTATAATATCTGACATAATTTTGAATAGTCCTACAAGTCTGGTTCTTTTGTGCATCCACTTGTTACTGCCTTGTTTTCCTTGTGTCTTTATAAAGCCCACCTCTCATGTTTCACATCAGATGCACACAGCATCTTTTTTTTCATTACAGTAACAAGCTGTTGTTGTTGTGGCTGGACGTGCTGGGGGATGCTCTGCGCAGCTGCCCAAACAGAGAGCCCTACAGGTTTGTTTGCTTTTTATGCTCTTTCCTTGATTATAAAGAAACAAATAAAAGGAGGACAAAGAATAATTCTCCAAGTGGCTGCATCATTCTTTTCAGAAAGCAGCCAATATGATTAGCAAGCCATAACCTTTTATTTAATGGTGCTTGTTCATACTGTATTGCTGTACTAGGTAGCACTGCATCAGAAATTTATCCTTTTTTAAAAAAAAAAATCAATCAGTGAATAATAAAAGAAATTGTTTTCATGAATTACCAAAACGGAGAGAAATTTTTGGTGAAAGTGGCTGGGGTACAGGGCTTTTGCTGCGCTTGGTGTATTTTCAAAATGACCAGGATGCATTTCTGAGTGTTCTTTCTTTAATTTTACAAATTATCTCACCAGTGGCTTGCATTCCACAGTCTTGCTGGGCAAGATGTCACAAACTAACACCTCCTATGGGCCTTTTTGAGATTGGGAAGTGCAGGCAGCTGGGGAGGCTGCAGAGGGCTAGAGGAAGGTTCACTGAAAAAAAGAAAAACACACGCAGCATCCTAAGGCACCTTGCAAAGCACTGCAAAGTTCATTCAGCCCCAGACATAAGAGACTGCAGAAGTGGAACTGGAGGGCTAGGCACAGGAGGAAGACTGTTTTGTTTATTACCGATGCGCCGATAAAGACAATCGCTTTCTAATGTGAAAAGCTGCTGTGGATGCCCTGCCTTTGTAAATGGGCCTCATGAGTCAATCTCCAGCGGTGATGTATCATCCTCATTTAGGGAAATGATGTGCTGCGAAAATGCATTATTTTAAAGAGCACAAAGAGCGGCTTGAAACAAGCCTGGTACGTGGATGTATGGCAGAAGGCAGCTCACGTCTTGCCTGATGTCTGGGTGTTCCCCGTTTGCTTGGTTGTTTAAGCAAGCATTCTAAATGGAAATGCACTTGACATTTTTGTGACTAGCTGTAATCAAACAGCATTAGGAGTCAGCCGCTCTCGTGGAGGATGATTAAACAAATTTCTCACTCAGTCAAATTTCTTCTTAATAGGAAAACAGAGGGAAAAGTCATGTTGATGAAAATGATCCCCAGATGGAAAACGATGTCTTGAAACAAGTATAGAAAAGTTGTTGTTTTTTTCTTTCTCTCCACCCCGGCTCATGAACTTTCTGCAAGCATTTATGATGGATCCATTCCTTGATCATAGCCAGGATTTCAGAAAACCACAATTGCAGATGAAGCCACCCCATGTCTTCCTTTGGAGAAGCAAGGCAGAGGGGAACTTGCAGTTGAAAAGCCAGGAATCAATAGTGCTGTGCAGAACTGGAGACTTTGAAAATGAGACAGCGCTCACTGGTTGCTTAAAACTTCAAGCCTTGAGATTTCCATGCCTCTAGGTGTTAAAATTCCCATGTGACTCAAGACAGGGTGCACTGAGTAGCCCTGTCCCCAGGCATCCATGTGAACGGTGTGGTCACCTGTAGCAACAGAGCATTTTTCTACACTCAGCTGTATGAGCAAAGGTTTCCACATGACCCAGAACTCTGAATGTGAAGTGGAGAATTTAGTTTCCAAATCCCCTATTCCAGAACTTGGGCCCTTTTTATTTTATAAATAAAAGTGGATCACACTTGTATTCATAAATATAAATGGATCCCACACAGAGCCATTAGCATTTCTCTGCTAATTTTATAAATTCTCCTGTTCCTGGAGAATTTGGCCTTGATTTTCATTCTGCTGTAACCTTCAGGGCTGTTGAAAGGTATGAGTTAAATTCTTCCTGCCTTGATACCTTGGCAGCTCCCAGTGAAACTGCCAAAGTGCAAACAGACCTGGGTTGTGGTTGAGTGGGTGTAAGTGAAGGTTGAATGTGGCCCTCAAGTGACTCTAGGTAAATGTGCTGCGTACCCAGAAGACCTGAATGAGTCCATCAGGTAATTACATGCTTGGGTAGTTTTTTGATTCTTGTATTACGTACCCACTAGACAGGAATTCCCCCACAGGAGCTGTTCAAGTCAAGGACGTAGTTACACAGTGTAGTCTCCGTGTATAATAAGGAAAACAGAGATGAAAAGCACACACTGTTTGTGTCACCAAACCAGAATATCACAATCCAGAAACGTGTAAAGGAGACTGAGGGGACAGCCAGAACAGATAAGAAAAAATTGCAAAAAAAGTCAACTTAAGCGGTCATTGCTAACATCAATTGGAAATCAGCTATGTCCTGTGGTTGCTGATTGTGGAGATCACATAATCTCTCTCTCTCTCTCTCTCTCTCTCTCTCTCTCTCTCTCTCTCTCTCTCACACACACACACACACACACACACACACACACACTATTTCTGTAAAATAAAATCAGAGAACATTCCCCAGTACCTGAAAAAAATATACAAGATACAAATATACACTATACTTACTCTGGCATGCACAGACACATAGAAATGTATCTCACACCCACCCACCTTTCCTCCATGTCTCTGCCCAAGTGCATCACTCCTTCTATCTCACAGACCACACTGACACAGGCCACATATCCATGCCTATCTACCTCACACAACTCCCTCCTTCCCACAGAGAAACCTGTGGCCCTCTAGATGTTTTCGGACTCCAACTCCCATCGGCTCCAGCTACCATGGACAGGGGTCAGAGATGGCGGGATTTGCAGTTCAGTGGGCCACAGCTTTCCAATCCCTGTTGTAAATGCTGCTGGAGCAAGACTGAGCAGAGATGATATGTGTATGAGCTCAGATAAAGCAAGTACTTTCTGTTCCACAGGAATAATAGAGGCTACTTCAGCTTTGTGGTGGAAGTATTCTGCAGAACGGATGATTGCTCACTTTCAATGTCTAGCATAGTAGCTGCTTGCCACTTGCACAGGGTGTACCACATGATAAGGAAAAGCAAATGCAACGGCACACATTTTAATTATTTATTTGTTGATTATCAGGAATATATGGGGTGGGTATACAGACAGTTTGGTGGAACCCATGCATCTCCCTGTCTGGCTGGGATGTTACTTTGGGACTGGGAAGGTTAGCAGAGACGTGTGCGCAATTTTTCAAACCATCGCATTGGAAAAACTACCCAAGCCAATCCAAGAAAATGCTCAGGTAATTTCTGAGTTAATTGGAGACGAGCTTTGGAAAAAGCTCCCACCCTCTTTATCTTCTCCCTGCTGTGAACAGGCTGTAGTGGAAACAAAGTCCACAGGCATCCAGCCCTCCGCAGCACAGAGCAGCTAACAGTGTGTGTCACCTCAGCGTCCGTTTCATTTGTTTTGTGCAGAGAGAGGCTGGCACTGCTAATTACGTTCCTCCTGGTGGGGGAGATGGTGAGAGAACAGGATTGGATGTGCCAGCAATGCACCGAGCTCGCTGTCACCACCCGCTCTTGGCCTCAATTGCTTGCAGTCCGAGAGCCCACCCCAAATCCCCATTTACTTGCAGTGCTGAACTTCCTGGCAACTTAACTAGGACACCGGTGTTTGTTAACAAATCTGTCTTGTTTTTGCACTTGGGTATCAGCTGCTTGCTTCGCTCGTACTTCTCTTATTATAGTGTTCTGGCTGCTGCTGTTTCTTTTTTTGAGAGTGGAACTGCTGAAAAAAATATCTATGTAAAAACAGAATGCCATGTAGCTTTGGAATATGTCTGTTTAAACACACAGAGAGAAAGGGAGTGCACACTTTAATTAAAACCAACTTCTGAAGACTGTCATGGTGTACATACCAAATGCATATACTAAAGGCATATTTCCCCAGTCAGGCTAAGCCATTTTATCCTTGCCAGTGTATGAAATATCCTGATAGAGGGTGCTGGTGCTTTATTTTAATGCTTCAAAAATGGGTCAACTTTGCCTTTCCTTTGTTTATGGATCTCATTGGTTTGGGTTCCCCAGCCCCTGCTTGATGTTAAGCTATTTTCTTTAAAGAAAGAAAAATAAGAATGCTATACTCTAATGTGCTCTAATGAGAACCTTGTTCTCTAAAGATGCTTGTGTTTAAGATCAAATCCCGTGATATTTTACAGCCGAAAGAGATAATGTTGCACAGCATATATGATGCCTTACATCTTGGCGTTTCTTCTGTGAAATGTGAGAGTCTCTAAATGCCACAGTGAGGAGGGAAAAGGCGAGAAGCTCTGAGTTGACGAAGGATAGCTGCAAAGTTATTTATATCCCACCTTTCCAGTTCAGGGGCAGAAATGCTCAGGTTGGCTTACATCATTATCATATAACAATAAAAAGACTTGGAATCAATGGGTTTACTCTTGAGTATAACTAAGTTGGATATAACTAAGGATGGGGGAGAAATTCTGTTTGATTTGGATTTTAATGTAAACCTAGCTGATTCATACTTTCTTAAACAAGAAACAAACTGAAACACAGCTAGCCTTCAAAATTCACACTTTTCCAGATTTTATGATGTAGTTCCCCAGTCAAATAATGTGTAGAAAAGCACCCTAGCTCAGCACCAGAGTGGCAGAGCACCATGTGCCTTGCATACAGAAGGTCCCTGGTTCAAGCCCCCAGCATCTCCAGGTAAAGCTTGGAGAAAACCCTGCCCAAAATGCTGGAGAACTGCTGCCAGCCAGTGTAGACATTACTGAGGTCGTTGGACCAAAGAAACAACCAGCTTCCTATGTTCCGCATATCAGGGGAAAGTGTGCAGCTGTTGTTTGCTGGCCTCCTTGAGAGAAAGTGCTGTGCTGAAGAGTTGTGGAGGAGCGAGGGGGGTGAGTAAATTGAAGTACCTGGTCCTAGTCCCCAGGGATTGCCAGCAATCTAGGCTGGGGCAGATATATAAGGGGAGTCAGCAGTGGGTGGTAGGTTGCCATCCAGTGGGTTGCTGGCCAATGGGGAGACACAAAAGAGATTTTTTTCCTTTGGTGAGGCACTTGTGGGGGATGTGCAGGCAGGGGCATAACCCCGGCATGTGTTTGCAGTAGACAACTTTAGCAAGAGAATGCAGAGGTGCAATAGAATGTACTTAGCATCTGAATGAGATTGACCACAAACTTGACATGAGCCAACAGTGTGACGCGGCAGCTAAAAAAGCCAATGCAATTCTGGGCTGCATCAATAGGAGTATTGCATCTAGATCAAGGGAAGTAATAGTGCCACTGTATTCTGCTCTGGTCAGACCTCACCTGGAGTACTGTGTCCAGTTCTGGGCACCACAGTTCAAGAAGGACACTGACAAACTGGAACGTGTCCAGAGGAGGGCAACCAAAATGGTCAAAGGCCTGGAAACGATGCCTTATGAAGAACGGCTAAGGGAGCTGGGCATGTTTAGCCTGGAGAAGAGGAGGTTAAGGGGTGATATGATAGCCATGTTCAAATATATAAAAGGATGTCACATAGAGGAGGGAGAAAGGTTGTTTTCTGCTGCTCCAGAGAAGCGGACACGGAGCAATGGTTCCAAACTACAAGAAAAAAGATTTCACCTAAACATTAGGAAGAACTTCCTGACAGTAAGGGCTGTTCGACAGTGGAATTTGCTGCCAAGGAGTGTGGTGGAGTCTCCTTCTTTGGAGGTCTTTAAGCAGAGGCTTGACAACCATATGTCAGGAGTGCTCTGATGGTGTTTCCTGCTTGGCAGGGGGTTGGACTTGATGGCCCTTGTGGTCTCTTCCAACTCTATGATTCTATGATTCTATGAGATGTGCACCCAACATGTGCTGCAGGTCATATCCTTGACCTCATCTTTGCTACAGTTTTCAGCTGATGGCGAAGCACAGACAAAGTCAATGCATCCCAGGTGCTACAAGGGAGAAAAGCCCTCCCAGGTATTCCAGGCAGCTATATTAAAGGGTTTTGAACGCTAACAACAGACCCTTGTTAGATTACTTCAATCTAAAGAGGCTGGCAGATTCACACTGTGGAGCCGCGGGCAGGGAGAAAGCCAGCATTTAGGTGTCTTGGTCTGCTTAGGGCCTTAGCAAGCATGGGACTTGTAGTTCAGCAATAGCTGGAGGACCAGAGATTCCCCATACCTGGTTTAGGGCTTTAAAAGTGGCAACCAGTCCTTGGGGCTTATTCACACTTCCACTACCACTCTTTAGCGCTCAGTTGGAGCACATGGGTTTCCCCAGATTGCCATTTGTTCCAGTCTATAGCTAAAGAGTGGGTTTTCCTTTAGAAAGAGTGGGGCACGGGGAGAACCTGTCAGACCCGAGCTTTCTAGGCATGGCACAAGTGGAAGTGTGGACAAGCCTTAATTGCGCTAGGAATCAAACTGGTAGCCAGGGCAGCTGGTAGAGGAATGCAGTAACCTGGTTTCAGCCATTGGTACAGCTTGATGCAGCCTGAGAAAGGAAGTTTTGAACTCTGAAAAGCAAAGAGCATCTTGGGGTTGCGTCTCTGGATTTTGTTGAAGTTTTTAATAGATGTGCTCAATTTGTATCTTTGTAAAACAAAGCTCAGAGAACATTGCATATACTGTTGTTGTTTTTCAAGGTCCAAGAAGACCCACCCATTTCAGTTCAATCACCCTTCCCCACTTTGGTCATGTGTTGAGCTTTTGCCTGATGGTTCACTGGTGTCCAAAATCTGCTTTGTGTGACATTTGAACAAATGCTAACTTCTCCCATCTGCCAGTGAGACTGTCAGGAAGGGCAGAAATAGAGAGGGACCCTGTTTCCAATAGCTCATCCATGAGTGGCACAAGGAAGGGTGGGTATGGCTATGAGAATTCATCATCTCAGGAGAATGCCAGCAAAATAATGGCCAATCGCTACCATTGGCATTACAACCAGAACCTGGGAAGGAGACAAAAACAGGGAAAACAAAGCTTTGGATTTGACATTCACCATGCGGAGAAGCATCAGTGACTAACATGCTCCAGCTGTATTTTTTTGAATAATTTTGGAGTGCAAATGGCTGTGCTGCCCTAGGAACAAAAGGCAGAATATTGAATGCTTCAGGAGACTTCGTGGCTCTTTCATTAAGAGAAAGGCAAGTAAGAGGAGGCACAATAGACATATATAAAAGTATGCAGGGTATAGAGAAAATTTCTTCTCCCTAACACTAGAACTGAGGGACATCCAATGAAATGGAATGTTGGAAGATTCAGGACAAAGTAAAGTTCTTCTGCATACAGTGTATCTTGTGTTGGGATGTGTCCAAGGAAATGGGGGCAATTTGCACGCCCCCAGCTGGCTCCAGCCCACCGGCCGGTAGCTGGGCGAACTCCGATCCTTGGAACAGCATCAAACAGTGACCTGCAGCTTTAGAACTCTTCAGAAGCTGGAGTATGCTCTAATCAGCAGAGTAATTAACTCTTCGCGACGGAAGGGCTGACAGAGGCATATGTAAAGCATATTTACAAGCAGTTTATTCAGCATAGATCAAGACAAAGAAAACATGTCAGCTCTCCTTCATGTCTAAGAGCAAGAAGCATAAGGCAAAAGCCATACACAAACGGAAGTTCCCAGCAAGCTGTTCTGGAATGTAAACAGACATGTGACATAGAACAATCCACATATCTGTTCCTCTTAGGGTGGAATGGAACATCAATATCCTAACATCTTGTACACAGGATGCAGTGATGGTCACTAATTTGGCCACTGTGAGAACAAGATACTGGATGCCAGTGGCCTGATCCAACAGCCTCTTCTTAGATTTTTATGCTTTTAACTTAAATGAGACCTGCAACAAAATATTGCAATGTGGAGTGGTCCTGTTCACTGTTCCAACTGGTTAGCCATGCCCTGATGTCCAGCTTCCAACTTTGAGGAATGAAGGAATAGTGGGACCACATCAGCAAAACAGTGAAACATCAAACAAATCCCCTTCTGAAAATAAAAAATTGCTTTGTAGCTGATATATATATCAAATCTTTTTTCTGCACCATGGAACTTAATGGTGAAATACAGCATAGACTTTTATGGGTCTGCCTGGTCTTTGCTTTCTGCATTGTCTCCTGTGCCCCTGTTCAGCCTGTCATCGCCTCTCTCTCGTTTTCTCTTCTGGCTCAGAGTTCTCTTACTGCTGTCTCGCCTTGTCTGTCTCATTAAGTACATCTCACTCTTTGCACTTATTCAGCCCATCATTACTCATTTCCAAAGGCATTATTGAGCCATGGGAAATGAATGAATGAATGAATGAAAAAAAGAGAGGAGAAAGTTATGGGAGCCAGGGGAGGCAGGAAGACACTTTTGGCTGGCTCTCTGCTTTTTCATTAACAAATATCCTTTGGTAATGAAGACTTCAAGAAGGCTTCATTTGGGTTTTCAGAAGGAAACTGTGTGAAAGTTAATTACCTGGAGCCATGAAGCTGCATTCCCCCTTCAGCAGCCCAGGACTGTGCTCCAAAGGCAATCAATGCTTTGTCGTCTGGCACAGATTCTGCCTTCCTTTGCAGTGTTCCTTGGCAATTAGGGCCTCTCCAGTCTGTCATTAGAAGACAAATTGTTTGCAAACCCTTAGCCTTAGAGTACTGTACTCTGTCTTCAACCTTTTTATCATAATTGTAATTCCAAGATTCAAGGAAACATCCCAAACTGAGAAATGGGAGCTAATTACGCCGCTAATTGCTTGATAATGAATTGCTGTTGCTCATGAAGGAACACACTATTTATTGTTTTCTCCTTCACTTTCCTTGGAGGACTCGGGTTTTTGCAATGCAAGGGGTTTAGGAGAAGCCTTCCTCTGAAAAGAAGCAGCCAGCCTCTGTTGCTAGTGAAATTTCTCATCTTCATTTGGGACTCGGAACTGCATCATGGATAAAAAGGGTAGTGTTGTTGTTGTTTATAAATGATGATGATGACAACATAGGCATGTCCTGTTTCAGCTGCATTGAAAGGTGGAAATAGAGGGCACTTGTCTGAGCGAATGTCCCATTGGCTGTTTCAAGACTGCAGGGTGTTCTGCTGCTATTGATTGTGTGAATGCCCTTTTCATCACTCTCAGCTGACACAACTGTCTGACTGATAGAAGGTTGCTGCAATGGAGCTAGGTGGGGAGGGGACCCAAACATGAGCTGCAGGAGCTAAATCCAGGACTATGTGAGGAGTTTACAGACTGGCCAACTTTTCTAGACCTGTTCTACACAACACACTCTAGCCTTATTTCATACCCTCCAATATTTTCAGCCCCAAAATCGGGATGCCAGGAGGGGAACACCTTCTGGTCCAGTTCTCTGCTGATGGTCAGCAGGGTCGTCCCAGAGCACCTTCTGGTCCAGCATTCTGGTGCTCATCAGCAGGGTCACGCCAAAGTCCTAACTCACTTTGGAGTGAGTAACTTGTGGTCAGACGCTCTGGACTTGTGCCAGAGTGCTGGACCAGAAAATGGCACATTCCAAGATGCACCCAGAAGCCAGGATGATTCTGGATGTCCTGCTTGAAATGGGACACTTGGGGGGGGTATGCTTATTTTCATGTTCTGTCCATGCACTGACTGTACAGGTATAGGCACTCTGGGTTCACTGCGTAAACATTCAGATCCTACATACATCACCTGTTGAATGCACAGAGGCTAGAATGAGGTCAAAAGCCATGCTCCTGCTCCTCCCCATGAGTAGTATTCAACTTAAGTTTTACTTAGAGCAGGTATATTAAATTTAATAGGTCTAAGTTCGTTGCGTTCATTAATTTCCATAGGTCTACTCTAAGGAAACCTTACTTGAATATATTTACTCAGTTCATGGATGGAACATGAAAAAGGACTAGAGTGGGTGCTCCTAATTAGGTAGAGCACTCAGCAGGCTACATCAGATTCTAATTTAGCCTCGTTCTGCAATGGCTTCCTAACACCCAAACACCACCTGCCTTGAATCAGAGTTGATTTAGTATTTGTGAATGTCTTTGGAGAATTCTCCGGAATAGGGAACACAAGATGAAGGTGCCAAAAGTTGTGCCTTATTATATTGCTTCCTGGGAATTGCAGTTCCCAAAACCAACCATGGTGGAGAGCCATGTGGAAATTCAACTACATTCGTCCCAAAACAAATATACTGAGGACTAACTCTAACGTGTGTGCTTTGGGGGCACCATATTTGCAAGGAACAATCAAGATACCTGACCTATATAAGAGAAGACAACCACTGATGAAAGACGTCTTATATGAATGGTCTGCTTATGAGGTTCATAGCAAACAAGGAGCATTTCATTTGGGGTAGGTCCCCCCCCCCCCCGTATTCCCCTAGAAAGCAGACTGCATTAGTTGGTGTAATCTGCTGAATGCTGCCCATGTTGAAACTGTGTGTTGTTCCTTTAATGGGAATAGCTTGGGAGTAGCACAGGAAGAGGCCCAAGGTAAGGGGTATCTTTTGCTGTAACTCCAGTTGAGTATTATGAAAGTGAAAGCATCTAGGTTGTTTTGTTTTGTTTTTTACTCCTTTCTTCTCTTTACAGCTTGTAAGTGTAAAGTTTACTTTATGGGTAAGCACAGATTGCCACTTATTAAAAGCAATCTGTGTTGAAGAAGTCAAGGCTCCAAAAACCATCATTCCTGTTAAGGAAAACTTGGCTATTACAATAGACCACATGTGTGCTGAATTGCCAACATCTAATTTTATTTCCTGAGTCCAAGCAATTTGGATGTATGTGAAATGATGCTCAATTCATAAGGCAGCTGAGCATGACAAACTGGACAAGTTTGTACTCTGGAACAGATCATTTAAAACTGACATCACTAGTTTGTGGTAGTAAAATAAATTATTTCTTCATTTTGCTTTGATTGTATAGTTTTGCAGTGCTTTTGCAGGACAAAATAAAAGTTCGATTAAAATTAAAGTTTGATTAAAATTAAAAGCACATTCATGTAATAATACTGGCTGTGGAAAATGTTTAGAGTGATAGCTCAATTCTCAATTTGCTGGCTCACAATTTAAAGCTATCTATTCTCACTGGTCATTGAGTCATTGTTTGATGAGGAGTTGTGAGTGGAGGAGATTCATGATACTAAAACCTAGCTGGATGGATTACAGAAGTCTCTGCTTGCCGGGATGCTCTATAGGTTTGGAGACAAAGGGAATTACATGCCTAGGGCAACGTTACTTTCGAGTTTCTGGAGTGAATGCTGTACACGCTACTGGAGTATTTCTCAAACTCTTATCACTTGGGGTAACCCCTTCAGAACTTTCTCTGTCTTCTGCCCCCTCAACCAAACATCTGTTCCCCAGGTAAGCATGGAAACGTCTTGGTTGTTTTCATATCACCTGTTGCATTATGCAAAGGTTGGGGTACTAATACCCATACTGGCATTATAAGAAGATTTATCTGATATCATCTTAAAACAATACACAGGAAGACACAAGAGTACAGTTTGAACTCAACTATCCAACATGTAAGGGGTGCTGGAACGTGTGGTTTCCATTTCCAAGGCACATGACCACCATACTAAATATTCAGGTGAGTTGAAAGAATTATGGCTATGTTCACGTGACATTTTATTCCATTTCCCAAACTACTTCACCGGATTATATTTGAAATTTCACAAGATGCAAGCCACTTCTAAAAATCTAGCAGGATGTAGTGGAAGTTTAGTTTCATTTTCATGTTAATTGCTTCCAGGAAAAATCTATTTGCAACCCACTAGCCCAGAAAATCATGGGAGTAAATTGATGACATTTGGGGCAGTATCCCAGCATACAGTTCATTCCTGCTGCTTTCATAGGTGAAAGGAACATTAGAAAACAGGGTGGAACACTAGCTTTATAATCAGGAAAGGTAGCACAGATTATGAAGATGATGAGTAATCACTACAACCACAACACTTTGCTGCAGGGAGCACTTTACAGTCCTTAAGTCAGTTATCGAAATCGATTTTATTGCATTAGCCATATGGCCATAGCATAATATACATAGAAATAACAACATAAAATGGGGGTGGGGAGGTAAAAGTGGATGTCGTCCTGGGCGAATACTTTAAAAAATAAAAATAAAAAATAGGGATAACAAAAGTAACAGGGGATTTAAAACATCGAGTGACAGAGAATACAAAAACAGGTTCAATTGTGCGGCGTATCGACTACATCTGTGGTATTAAAGAAGAAGTTGGTGCCGCTTTCCTCTTCATCACACAAAGCAGGAAGTTAGCTGTTATCTCAGTAATCCAACTAAGTCAGTTATCTTCAGAACAACTATGTGCGGGGGATCCTTAATATTTTTGTTTTACAATGGGACCGAGGCAGAGAGATGCGCTTGTTGTGTGCAGGATTATGGGGAATCCCTTTTTAACACGACTCTTCATGCTGCTCCTCTGTTCAGATTATTATGCCAGCCTAAAGATAGAAAGGGGCTTTAGTCAGTGTGAAGAAGAAGAAGAAGAAGAAGAAGAGTTTGGATTTGATATCCCGCCTTTCACTCCCCTTCAGGAGTCTCAAAGCGGCTGACAATCTCCTTTCCCTTCCTCCCCCACAACAAACACTCTGTGAGATGAGTGGGGCTGAAAGACTTCAAAGAAGTGTGACTAGCTCAAGGTCACCCAGCAGCTGCATGTGGAGGAGCAGAGACGCGAACCCGGTTCCCCAGATTACGTGACTACCGCTCTTAACCACTACACCACACTGTGGTAATGTGATCATGACCTGCTTAAGAGCTTCCCATTGGCATTTGTTCAGGGAAGTTTTTAATGTGTGACATTTTAATGTATTTTTAATCTTTGTTGGAAGCTGCCCAGAGTGGCTGGGGAAACCCATCCAGATGGGCGGGGTACACATTTATTATTATTATTATTATTATTATTATTATTATTATTATTATTATTATTTGGTTGGCCCCTGTGAGAATGCTGGACTAGATGGGCCTTTGGCCTTATCCAAAAGGGCTCTTGTGTTCTTGTATTATTTTTCTGCTTCTGAGTTGTTGAGTTTTCCATTTTCCGTTTAGCAAAACTTTTGAGTTTGTACACAGAAGAGATGCACACAGCCTAAATCAGGCACCCCCAAACTCGGCCCTCCAGCTGTTTTGGGACTACAACTCCCAGCATCCCTAGCTAACAGGACCAGTGGTCAGGGATGATGGGAACTGTAGTCCCAAAACAGCTGGAGGGCCGAGTTTGGGATGCCTGGCCTAAATGCTAGGTGCTATGTCAGACGTGACTCCTGTGCCTTTAATTATTGCACAGGCAAGTATTTGACTAGTCCTGTGTTTAGAGAGGAAGGTGGGAGAAGCCATAAGAACATAAACTGTGGAGATAGTCGAAGACAACAGCAGTGGATGAAGCTGCTCCAGACAGGAGTGGACTTTTGTAATATGGATCTTCTCAGTCAGTACCCATATAACCATAGGGGGGTGGTAGTGGTGGTTATTTTGCCACCCCCACCCCCTTGGCTCAGCACCCACATAAACTGAATTGTTAAAAACTGGAAAAATGGGTAACTGAGTGAAACTGAAATTTCTGGATTCATCCATCTCTCTTAAGACAGAATAACAAATCAAACTGAACTATGAATGAAGCCATCCCAGATTATCTCTGAGCCTCTACTGGAGCACTTCTCACACACTTGTACACTTCTCCCTTGGCTGGAAAGAAACTTTATCTTAAGCAGCATGTGTTGGTTTTTGTCTTGCCTCACTTAATGATCAGTCATTTGCTAAATATGGAAGCACTGGCTTTTGTTTGATATTATGTTCAGAGACGTTGGAGTGGCATACCTAGGAGACATAATTAAAATGTTTAGCTACAGTACGTCTCCCTTCAATTGAGCTGGACTTTTGCATGTTGTGCGCTGCAGATAATGCTTGCTTTCTCCTTGTCTTGGGAAATGAAAAGTTTCCTGCTTGCACATCATCAAGGTATCCCTAGTAGGGGATTCTAAGCAGCATCTTAAAGGTTACTCCTACTGTTTAGCTAAATGTTACCAGCTCTCTTGGGAGCTCTGGCAATGATAGTGCCTGGTGAGGGGCTGGAATCCTTCAAATGAAGAAATGGTTCTGTTAATATATTACCAACTCTTTGCTGTTAATATTTCCTTTTAGTTTTCCTTTTTCTTTTTAATATAATACGGCTATCTTGCCTGCACTCCTTAAGTAAAATCCATCAGCTGTAACTTGCTATTTGTGCAAGGTTTTTATTTTTATTTTTTAAAAGAAGCATATACCTTTAAGGTAACTGATTTGAAGCATGTTGCGCTTGTCTGAGGTTAATCTCCAGTTTGTGTTCATAACTGGACCAGGAATTTGCATAACCAGAGGTGCACCCTGGGTAATCACTTCCTCTGCCCATTTCTTTTCTGAGCCTTGTTCTAGCAAGTTATTATATGACACTGGGTGGTAGTCAACCAAGTTTTATGCAGAATAATCCCACTCAAATTAATAAACACGAGTAAGTTAGGTCCATTAATTTCAATGGAGCTGCTCTTAGTAAAGCTTAGTTGAATACTTCCCAGAAACTTTAATGAGGGAATTCCCAAAGATGCTGCCTTGTAATGATAATTGTGAAATACATTGGCAATGGAAATATAACTGGATTCAGATTTTAGAACTTGAGACCCTTGTCTAAATCTCTATAGATAGGCCAGTAGACAAATACAGATTCCATAGTCACATGGGGTGATAGCCAACAAAGTCATACCAGTTGAAATTAAGTGCAGCCCATGAAGTTGAATGTTGTAAGCCAATCTCGGAAGGTGGTGGACTCTCCTTCATTAGAGCTTTTTAAACAGAAGTTGGATTGTCACCTGTCAGGGATTCTTTAGCTGTGATTCCTGCATTTCAGGGAGTTGGACTGGGTGGCCCTTGAGATCCCTTCTATTATTATTTATTATTCTATTATTATGATTCTATTATTTAGGCTAGACAAATATGAAAGCACTACTTCACACAGTGTATATGTCATTTGCCCCCCAAAGAGGAGTGATGGCCACCAACTTGGATGACTTTATCATACACGGTGTGGTACGCTGGTTTGACATCAACTGATAGAAAGTGCTTACAGAGGGTGGTGAATACTGCACAAGATATTATGGGCTGTCCTGTGAATCCGCTGGATGAAAGAGCGGAAGAATGTTGCCTCAGGAGAGTGAGGAAAATTCTCAGGGATGATTCACACCCTGGCCAGCACTTTCTTGATTTCCTGCCCTCAGGCAGAAGATATAGAAGCATGATTAGTCGCACCAACAGGGTAAAGAACAGCTTCTATCTGTGGGCTGAATGAAAAGATAACAACAGGGCAACTGACTTTTGGGTTTGGTGTGTGTGTGTGTCAGTAAACGAGGGGAATTAAGACTAAGAGAGCTGAGTGGGGGTGCTCATGTAATCTCACTGTATACAAGTTGTACAAGTGACAATAAAATATTTCACTTTCAGTATCAGTTGCTGGGAATCACAGGCGGGCAGAGTGCTATTGTGCTCAGGTCTTGCTTGCATAGGCATTTGGTTGGTCACTGTGAGAACAGGATGCTGGACTAGATGAGCTACTGGACTGATCCAGTAGGACTCTTCTTACGTTCTTACTCTGAATATGACTAACGTTGGGTATCACCCACAGCTCATAGATTAATGGGTTAACATTAAATAACCGAGGCTCACTTGTGTACAGAGTATTTGGCTTTTTGAGCATGTGGCCTCCTGAACTCTTGACAGTTCATGCTCAGAATCTCATTTAGCATTCCAAGCCAGAGAGGTTCTTAGAGAAATTGCACTCTACTCTCTACTAGCAGTTCCACCAAGCATTGCACAAACTGGACAAATTAGTAAATCCAACCTGATGACAGTGTATATTCGCAACAGCACAACTAAGGACAGCTATTAATTAGGAATAATTCCCCACCCTTGCAAAAAGCATGGTCCTTTCAAGCAGGCCTCAGCCTCAAAAGTTCCTCCACTATTCAGCACCAGAAATCCCTCCTGGAGAGAGGTCAGATCTCTTCAAGAATGAGAGGAGTGATTTTCAGAATGTTCCCTGCTAAAGAGTTTGACAACTGACCTCAGCCGTACATTTGTATATATTATTCAAATAAAGACCAAAAAGGTTACGGGTTATTCCTGTGCTGCCTTGCAGTCAACTGTCTGTGAAACATTCACACCCCATCTCCCCCCCCCCCCACCAAAGATCACAGACCTTTCTTAAGTGGAGAACTTCCTCCATGGTTTGGAATGCTCTTCAGCACTTTGACACTAAAGTCTCTGAACTTCAAGTCCATAATTTGCTTCTTATGCTGTCAGGATGGAGAGCAAATTTCCTCGTTGCATTGCATAATAGCAGAGATGAGGAAGCTTTTGTTTGTACAGGTCCCAGTTTGACCCACCTGCCCAACACCTTAAACCTCACTTCATACATGATGTTGTGTAGTGAGCATATAAGGATGTGGTTTCCAAGGATCAATTGGGAGCTCAAAGTGAATTCATGATTTGCAAGCATTTGCAAACAGGCCTCACTAATGGAAAACCCCGCAGGGATCAGCTGCGCTAGGGAAGTCCCCACCAGTGACTGACTGGCAGATTAGTCCATGGAGGTAGGGAAGATAAGGATCTCACAGGATCCAGGTCTCTGATAGGTTTGAAATGACACCACACAGACACCAACCTACAAGAGCTGTTTTCTTGTAGAAAATATGTTGAAACCACTCCTTCTGCACCCATTTCATCACTGGCAAAACCAGACAAGCATTTGTAAATTCTACTTTTTCCTCACTTAGCTTTTTGGTGTCTACTTAAAGAATATACGAAGGACTGCTTTGATCACAGGTAACCAAGCTGCTTGTGTGAAGGAGTGCACACTTGTTATCTGTGCAGCTTAACTATTTCTATACGCAGGTACAGAGTTCACAGACATGTCGGATGTAATGTGTGAACACCCCTGTAAACACTTGTTAGCTGTTACTGGTCCTTGGATCAATGTCTGGAAATAACAGCAGCACTCTACTATCATAGCAGATCACCCACCACTGACGGTTATCAGAAAGAAATAATAATGAGATATTGCACAATGGAAATATTTAAGATAAACACAAAAGCACACACTCTTTCATCCTCAAGTCATACACCAGTTAAAAAACCAGAGCGTGGAGATATTTGGTGCCAGATTGAACTGTGTATAAATATTTATAGGGAACTTTCACGTAAAAGAGACAGGTAAAGAAGAGAAAAGAGGCACTTAAAGCAAGAGACTTCACACTAAGAGATGCTCCCAGCTCGCATCTCTCTGGCACGAAGTGATTTTGAGGTAGCAGCTCTTTCAATCACACACACAATATTATTATTAGATGGTTTACGCATAGCGGAGCAGGAAGAAGGGGGAAAGGCCCTTGGGTTATGCTGCACTGCATGGTGAGTCCCAGTTCATTTAAATTACCTTAATAAGTTTGGTGACTTCTGATCCACAGAAGAGGGGGTGAGAGGGAGAGCTTTCCACACGCCTCTCGAAAGGTCAACGTAATCATCATCATCATAAAAAGGGGGGGGGGACAACTCTGGAATGAAATATTTCCTCGCCAGAATATTTACGATACCTATTTAATAATATAAGAGCCCAATGGCTCTTATAACTTATTTCATTTATGTTTGTTAATTTTGCAACAAGCACATTATTATTATTATTATTATTATTATTATTATTATTAATGTAGTTGTAACAATGAGCAATACCAAGCAAAGTCTCATAAGCCAAGAGGCTGGGGGGGGTGCCCCAGGAGTCTCACTCTCAATCTTGACACTTGAGGAAATGGTAATAATAATAATATTAATAATAATAATAATAATAATAATAATAATAATAATACTTTTTTATTTAAAGAGAGCGGCAAAGATAGCTTTGAGCTAAAGTGAATGGCAAATGGCAAATTGGGTTTCTAAAACAATAATAATAATAATAATAATAATAATAATAATACCTTATTGCCATTTGAAGAGGAGTCAGATCATTTATCCATCTCACTTAGTACTATGTCTTCTCTGGCCCTGGAATCTTAATCTCACACATGATGGCTGTGTTGGGGAACAAGTTGCGGGTCATGTTTTCTTGGTGGGGAGTCAGACTCTGTTGGGGAGGGGCAGAGTCAAAGCAAGCAGGGGGTGGGCTTAGGACCAAGTATGAGTGAGGACACCAATTTTCTCTCTTCCTACCACCTCCCTCCCTCCCTCCCTCCCTCCTTCCCTCTCACTCAGTCTCCATCCCCTCTCTGTTCCTCTTTCTGTGCTCCCATTGGGATAACGGAAGCAGCAGATTGCTCTTGCCAGAGGCATGAACTGATTGCTTGAAGAGGGGTTTGGAAATTAGGCAAAGGGAAACACGTTGTCCAGCCCTCACCTGTCGCCTCTCTCGACATTTTCTAAGGTACACACACTAGATACCAGCCCCACCCTTGCTAGGCTGAATAGAAGAAACAAAGTGCTATGAGGTTGGGAGGTCAGTTTCGATTATACCTGTGGCTCCCATACAGGCCTGTGATTCTGTTACAAGGCAGTTTAGAAGAGGCTGCAGAAGAGGCTGCTAAACCCATCAGACAAGTTTCTTTGGCAGATAATCACCTTCGGATGGCCAGTGAAGTACAGTGCCACCACTGTCATTAGAAACAGGTTGCCATAGAGACAAATGGGTGGCCTTTTCCCCACCTCACCTGCCTGTATGCCAAACCATACTAGTGTGAAGGACAATAGGCCAAGGGGGCTGGGTGCGGGTGAGTGAGCTGGGCTGATGCTGGAAGCTGGAGAAACAGAGCTATGTCTTGTTCTGTGTGCTCAGGGCTTCCTTGGAAACCACTGGGGAAGCAAGATCTGTTGGGGTGTCAATGCTGTGATCCCCTCCATTCTAATCCAGAACGCGGCAGCTAGACTGGTGACTGGGAGTGGCCACCAAGACCATTATAACACCAGGCCTGAAAGACCTACATTGGCTCCCAGTACGTTTCTGAGCACAATTTAAAGTGTTGGTGCTGACCTTTAAAGCCCTAAACAGCCTTGGCCCAGTATACCTGAAGGAGCGTCTCCACTGCCATCATTTAGCCTGGACACTGAGGTCCAGCTCTGAGGGCCTTCTGGCGGTTTCCTCACTGCGAGATGTTACAGGGAACCAGGCAAAGGGCCTTCTCAGTAGTGGCACCCGCCCTGCGGAACGCCCTCCCATCAGATGTCAAGGAAATGAACAACTGACTTTTAGAAGACATCTGAAGGCAGCCTTGTTTAGGGAAGTTTTTAAATGTTTGATGTTTTATCGTGTTTTTAATACTTTGTTGGGAGCCGCCCAGAGTGGCTGGGGAAACCCAGCCAGTTTGGCGGGGTATGTATGTACAGTGATACCTTGGGTTAAATATGCTTCAGGTTACATATGCTTCAGGTTACAGACTCCGCTAACCCAGAAATAGTACCTCGGGTTAAGAACTTTGCTTCAGGATGAGAACAGAAATCGTGCTCTAGCGGCGTGGTGGCAGCAGGAGGCCCAGTGGTGCTTCAGGTTAAGAACAGTTTCAAGTTAAGAACAGCCCTCCGGAATGAATTAAGTACTTAACCCGAGGTACCACTATATGTATGTATGTATGTATGTATGTATGTATGTATAAGTAAATAATTATTCCCAGGTTGTACATATGTGCAGATAAAACCAAATAGCCTAGAGACTCCACAGTCTCCACTGATCTTCATTTGAAGGAAACCGAACCCTGAGTAAAGCGCAGCCATCCCTGGATTCTTTAGCTGCTCAGAGACTTGGGTACAACGTAACAATAAGAATAGGCAAAGGACTCCTGGATGGTTAAGTTCTGTCAAATTTGACCATGGGTGTAGCGCTCATCTCCTCTCTGCTTTCAGGTCGAGGGAGTCGGCATTTGTCCGCAGACAGCTTTTCCCGGTCATGTGGCCAGCATGACTAAAATGCTTCTGGTGCACGGGTTACCGTGACAAGTGTCAGAACACATGGAATCACTGTTTACCTTCCCGCTGCACCAGTACCTAATTCTCTGCTCACATTGGTATGCTTTCGAACTGCTAGGTTGGCAGGAGCTGGGACAAAGCAATGGGAGCTCACCCCATTGGACATAATCCAACTGCTGACTTTATGATTGGCAAGCCCAAGAGGATTGGTGGTTTAGACCCCAGTGTCACCCGTGTCCCTAAGAAGAAAAGTATCTGCTCTTTTGAGGAGGAAGAGAGCAAGAGGGCTGGTTTCATTTTGTGATGAGCAAACATTCAGTGCTAGTTATCACTTGCTAGTTATGGACCAAAGGGGAGGAGACCACTGAGGAAAGCATTTCAATTATGAGAACAGGTTGAGAAAGTTAAACTGCTTTGAATTGCTAGTAAGGTCTTACAACAAGGCTTTCATTAAGGGTTTTAACATCATATACAGGCACACATTTCACCAGATTCTCCGTGCCAGGATAAAATGGAAAACAAGAGGTATAATTCAGTGGGATAGGGGAACAGGAGGAAGCACAATGAAAATAATTGGATTCCAAAATAGTTGGTTTGAACCTTGCCTTTTTAAATGGAAAATTACATACTGAGTCCAGAAACACTGTCATTTCCTATTGTGCAAAGTATTAGCAGATTCATTGGTGATCCGCACACTCCAATTCAATTGTGTTGCGACTTGCAAAGTTAGCATAAGTGACGGTGGAGCTGAGCATTTTCAATGCACAAAAAAACAGGTAAGTATCTGTACCGTCTTTCTTGGTACAATACATTTCTTTAGATTTAACTATTCCATTAGGGCACCCCTAGGAATGTCTGGAAAAGGTCCCATATCCCCAAGTTTCATAAAAACAAACCACAGTCCCATCACAACAGCACATCTGAAAAGCAAATTTAGAGGCTAGTAAAGCAAGAGCTGAATTCACATCAAGGGATTCAGTCTTTCTTGCAAATAAATTGTGGATGTCAGTCTGAAAATCAGTCCTGTTTTTGTAAGAAATAAAACTGTTCATAATAGCGTAAAAGGAGCCTGTCGTTTCTTGATGTGTGATTTTCTCCATTCTAGCAATGTTCTACAAATAATTATACCACAATTTAACAGACATGTCCTGAGCAGTTTTCCAATAATGGAAATAGTTAGTCTAGCAGCCACATAGATAAATAGCCAACTCTTTACACTTAATGGTTTTAGTTTCTCCCTTAAATATGCTCAGCTGCATTAATGATGGGGGATTAGACTACTGTTTTGTGTTGGTATATTCGACATTTCCAGGTGAACATTTCCCCAATAGAATGCCACTTTCTCAGACTGCTGCAAAAGGTGGAAATATCTCCCCATTTCACTTCATTCTTTCTTGTCCTCAGGTGCTGTACCACCAATGTCCCACTTTTAGTGAATTTTCATGGATATGTGTTGATACTGACTATAGAGGTTTAGAACCCCAATTATCAGTCCAACATTCCATTCCTAGATCGTTTTCCTAGATAACTTATGTCCTGCCAGTGGCAGATAAAGATAGTATATATTTCTGAACATCTATCATGTTGCCCTCCAGATCTTGCTGGCGACAGCTTTCAGACAGGAACTGGCCTTCTTGTCTGGTGCTCATGGGAACTGGAGTCCAACATCTGGAGAGCACACTTTGGCAACCCCCCTTTTAGAGACTGGCCATTTGTACTGCTTCCAGATTCCTTTCTTAAGAAAAAGTAAGATAAAGGACCCCTGGACGGTTAAGTCTGGTCAAAGGTGAATATGGGGTGCGACACTCATTCGCTTTTCAGACTGAGGGAGCCAGTGTTTGTCTACAGACAGCTTTCCGGGTCATGTGGCCTGCATGACTAAACTATTTCTGGTGCAATGGGACACTGTGACAGAAACCAGAGCGCACGGAAATGCCGTTTAGCTTCCCGCCGCAATGGTACCTATTTATCTACTTTCACTGGTATGCTTTCAAACTGCTAGGTTGGCAGAAGCTGGGACAGAGCAACAGCTCACCCCATTGCATGGATTCAGGTTTCAATTTCCTCTCTTAAGCGCCCAGACTGAGTTAGTCTTTTGATGACTTGTTCTTTAATATAAAAAGTTGTTATGCATGTATAAGTTGGGTTACTTTGTAACCAGTTAGTCTTTATCATCATTAAGCCCAACCTCAGCTGCTCTTTAGTAATGGGATTGTCTATAAAAATCACATAACTGATATGAATACTAGCCCTCCTGCCGTTTAAGTGGCCCAAGTCTTTCTTATAACGGACCAGGTGGTGTGCTAGAGGTATTAGACGGGAGGTAATAGCTACCAACTTCCCTTGCTATGTTTTTCATAAATGCACATCTTGAAGGAGTTATTTGTTTTAAGATCATAGGAAGAGCTCTACTGGATCGGATTAAAGGCCTGCTACAGTTTGGTGTTCTCACAGTGACCAACTAGATACCTGTGGGAAGCCTGCAAGCTGCACCTGAGCACAACAGCAGTTTGCTCACTTGCAATACTGTTGGTAGAACATAGTCATTGTGGCTAGTAACTGTTGATTCCTTTACCCTCCACAAATATTTTAATATGTGTTGATGAAGTTGTAGAAACATTAGGGCTCTCAGTTGGCATTATTTTAGGCCCCGCTAATTCCATATCCACCCACTGCTTGTGTTTCACCCCAGTTTTAATATACCATACTTTTCCTTGTATAAGACGAGGGTTTTTATGTCAGAAATTGGTCGTGTTATACATGTGTAGTGGATGGGGGGACGTGTGATTGGTTGGTGTCGCAACCCTGAGATTATCAGTGGCTGTTTGGTGCATTATTGGTGGCTGCAGCAAGGGTTGTTGTTGATTGGCTGTCGCTGCGGCAAATGGGTGGGCGACTGTCATCTGCCGGTGAGGGGACAGACGATAGGTTGCTTATGCTACGCATGTTAGAGGTGAAAAACTCTGGGTAATCATTCCCCACAAAAGCTAAACAACTCTTGGCAATCTCCCCCATTTTTAAAATTTGGAGTCCCCCCAAAATAAGGGGCATGTTATACATGGAAGAATACGGTAAATTGTCCGAAGTCAATATCGTTCAACAAACTTGTCCCCAACTCCTATCTTTGACTTTCTGTGAAGCAAATTCTTGATGATGCCTGTCTTCTTTCTTTTGAAAATCAACCAACCAACCAACCAACCTATAAACACTTATATACCAGGACATTAGAACATTTTTGGAGGAAATAGCGAATGGGAGGAAAGAGGGCGGGGGGGGGGGGAAACTACATTTAAGGAGAAATGTCCTTTGCACTGTGGCTTTTCTGCCTATGATTAAAAGATTTTACTTACATTATTGCCTCAAGTCAGTCTGCAGCTTTCTAATGGCAGGGTTTTCATTTAGAGAATATAATTTCCTCAGGTTTTTGGAAGCTTGTGCCTTAAATATTAAAAAAAATGTATAACAAATGGAAATCACAGTGACTTCTATCATTTCATTCTGTACAGGTTTTTTTGGGGAGGGGCTCCCTTGATGCAATGGCACATGGCTGGTCCGTCTGGTTTGGTTTTAAGAAGGTAAGAACAGCTTGCTGGATTGGACCAATGGCCCATCTTGTCCAATATCCATTTCACAGTGTCCAACCAGTTGCCTGCGGGAAACTAGCAAGCAGAACATGAGCACAAGAGCACTCTCCCCTCCTGTGGTTTTCTGTTTGTTGTTGCTAAACATCTAAACAGGTTGCATTGGGGGCAATTCTAAGCTACGCCCCTTCCCAGCACAGGTATTGGTCCTGAATTGGGCTCAGTGCTGCCACTAGGCACCATTGGAACCAAATCTGGTTCCAATACAGATCCTAGGCCAGCTTAGACCCCTCTTTCCCTTGGAGCGTCCTGTTTGGGGGCTTTCTACTGGCTGATGCTGGTGAGAATCCTGCCGGTGGCTCTTCTGCCCATTCAGTGGGTTGAAGGGCAAGATCTGTGCCATTGCAATGATGGTGGGAGGCCGGTCAAAGGGATATCTCTGGTTAATCCACCCCCATTGGTCCAAATGTGGTTTGGATTGCTCTGTAGGTCAATCAGTACTACCTTATAATTTCTGAGAGACCAGCACAATCTTGGTTGCTGTAAGTCCATTCATTCATGACCATTATTGCTGGTAAAGATTTTCCTTTCTTCTCATGCAAGCTTCTGTTCAATAGAAATAAAGAAGGGCATTATTTTGGAAGGAGAAGAATTGAGTCTCAGTCACAGACCTTCCTACTAAAAACTCAATTCGGCAGAAGAGAAATGTAAAATACCTACATTGTATCTATTGATCTTTCGAAATGACTTCAGCGATTTCACTTTTAAGCCACTGGGCAAGTGTGCATCTTTCCCCCCCAGTAACCCCTTTGGCTCTTTCAAGTCAGGGGAATTGAGATCTTTTTTTTTTTTCCTTTATAAAAAGAATTCTCATTAAAAGATGTGTCACGGTTCACAGGCCAGACAGGTGTGGACAGGATCAATTTACAGCAGGGGTCCAAAGAGCAGAAATTGATGGAGGATATGGAAATGCAATACCTTTGAAAATATATGTGCTCTTTATGATGATAAGGTGATGCCAAAGAGGTGCGTGGATTAAAGAGGACCCCCCCCCCTCCTCAACCAGGAGAGAGATTCTATCTCGTATTTGGAATCTACAAATATAGATGATGTTTTAATCACTGCAGTGCAGATTAGACTCCCACCTGCCAAAAGGCAATAATCTGAAATCTGAAAACAAAATGGGAAAACTGCTCAGCTGAAATCAATCAGCTGTCCCATCTATATGTGAAGAATTAGATATGATGGGCTTTTGAATTGAGAGCTTAGAAATGCTGGAAGAAAATATCTTTGTGCACATGCACACGCACACACACACAAAGAGGTCTTTGTATGTTTTATTGAATAGCATTTGTCGCTAAAAGGGGTTTTGGTTAGAAGCTGTGCATATACTTTAGTCATCTCTCTTTTATAAGCAGCACTGTCTCAAAACACATCCCTGCCTGTGAGAGTGGATTTCCAATTCTGCTTCTGGAAGCTGGCAGCCCAAGAACTGGCTGGTTTGTTAAAGTCTGGAAATGAGATGGCTTCAGATCATGTTCTCTTCTCCCTTTTCTGAAGTCTCCTTCTAATTCACCACTGCTCTTTCCTCATGTTCCTGTTTCTCACCTTCTTGTTTATTTTACTCCCCTCCTTTTGCTGAATCCTGCCCAGATGATTCTTTTAAAATAATAAACCCTCATCCTGTCTTCTGGGATTTCTTCCCAGTTCTCATTCTGCAGATACTACAGTTTCTAAGGATTATTTCCAGCCAAACTGACCATTTCCTCTTTCCTCAGAGGATTTGGACAGCAAACGTCTTAGCAGCTTGCTACCCAAGCAGTTGCACTGTTTGTGGACATCCTGTGCCATAGCACCAGTTCAGCCAATCTCAAGAGCTTCACAACCATTGCCTACACAGTTTAGAAGGACTTTTGACTTCATCAAGAAAGCCCCTGTATTTTATTTTAATCCATACAAGCAATCTTTGGTTCTGTTCCATGAAGGCTTGTCCAAGGGTTACTTAGATGACATCGCCCAGAACAAGAGTAGCTCCGGAACACCACTGAAACAGATTTGGTGGCACATGTCCTCAGATTTTTGAGTAGTTTGTGAAGGACTGAAGCAACTTCTACAAGACTAAAACAAACATCAGAAAATATTGTTTCTCCTCCCACTGTATGAACTGAGTACAACCCAGAATCCCGTGGGATGGCTAAAGGAGGTTGGCAGGAATTTTTTTTTGCAGGAATGGCAGTCCTCTCCCAAAAACAGCAGTATGAAAAATGGCAAATGAGTCACTTGCTCAAAGTTTGTGTGTGTGTGTGTTTGCCACAAACATGGCTGGAAATAAAGCAGGTGGCTGAGGAGTCAAGGCGAAGCAGATTTTCACAAGGAGATTGGTTGGGTAAGCTAGTCCAAGGCCTGCAGATTTGAACATACATTAATCCATACTTCAAACAAGGTTTCTTCAAAGGGACTCACCCATCAGCTGATTGCTACTGAGAGGAGCCTCAACTGCACCAATGGGGAACTGCATGGTAATTTCTTCACCTGCCCTACATCAAAAATCATATGTCATCAAGTGTGGCATGGGAAGGTGTAGTTTGGGGAAAACAACCCCAAATCAGGTCTGTATTGGAAATTTCAGTTCCGGTCGTCCGAGCTGATATGGCTCATCTTCCTTTGAGCCCAGCAGAGCATTAAAACAACAAAGTCCACAATGGAAGGATGAGGCAGGTATAGTGCTACATTGCTATACTTTATTACTAAGCTATGCAGAGAGCAAAGAAAAAACACATCTCCTCTCTATGAGAGCAGAGAGCAACTGAACAAAGGAAAACAAAAGAACAAAGGAAACAGGAAACCAGTAACGTCATATCCCGTCTCCCTTTCCCGTGAGAATCCAACAGTATCTGGACTCTGGAATGTAAACAGTCCTGTGACTGCAAGCAGCTGCTCAGTGAGGAATCAGAAACTAACAGTCTGTGGGCCAGGTGAGGAGTCCATTTAGCACCTAAGTTGCTCAAAGTGAAGACAAAACTTGAAGGAGTTCTTATATAAAGACAGAAGGGCCCCTATTCACTCACCAAACCATCGGACTCCTGCTTGCCTGACTGGCTGCAGCTTGCATTCCTGCTGCCACCCAGGAGACACAATGGAGCAGCAAGACTCTGTCAATCTTTCCCTCCACCTGTCGACTGTCCCTGTGGCACAGAGAATAAAGCCACTTGGAAATTCTTGCCGTCGTTCGGCACCTCCCACCTATCCTGGCATTGCAAACGAACTCGCCCTGTAATCAGAGTAGTGCAGTGGGTGGCCGTTCGCCATATCCCTGGGCTTTGCACGTGGTGTCACATGGATTTTTGTGCTAATGATTGAATGGCACTTGTACTGCTAAGAGAGAACAGTTGCTCGCAGCAGAAGCGGTGGTGACTAACAATGCCACCGCAGTCCATCACCCTTCAAAGGAAACACGTGCATTAGCTGTAAATGCCTCAGAGAGCCCCACTAACAGGCACTGAATCATAAAGGTTGTGACACTCGGATGATGTACTCACATTGATTGCTTGATGGTGGCTTAGGAAAAAGCATTTTCTCCCCCGCCTCCCTGTGCTCTTTCTTTCGCTGGCCATTGTCAAGAAAGAGCTATGAGGCACCAGAATTTGCAGTGTTGTCCCGTTCCAGAGTCTTTCCTTTTCTAAATTGAACGAAGCCAGAGCACACACTAAGGAGAAGGACTGCAGCACTGTTGTTGTTTTTCCCCCTTACAAAACATTTCTCACCCATTGCTGCCCTGTGGCAAGGAGCAAAATAGTTTTTGCTTGTCTTGGGCATGTGTGTCACCTTTGCATCATTTGTGGCCAATGCAGATAACCTTCTCTGTTAGGCCTCTGACCTTGTGATTATTATGACATTTCATATCCTCCTAATGGGCTTCCCGAGAGCATTTTTGCAATGCAGCCGGTCGACATGACGGGCCCCAGACAGTTTCAGATATTGAATTTCGGCATATCAATGTCAACAGGTGTGATGAAACCCAAGAGAGATGTGTGATATGTCACAATGTGCCATATTAGTCACGCCGGGAAGCCTTCTCGAAGGAAACACACCTCTTTCAATAGCACTGGCTGCCCAACTGAACCCATCCATTCTGCGGCAAAGCTGATAGATGACCTTTCAGCATAGCTGTGGCCATCCATAATACATGACTTGCAGAGGCCAACCAGCCATGGCTATGTAGTGATGTACTTTCCGTGTGGCTATGGAAGGTTAGATTGTCAGCAAGAAGGGTCAGTGGAATGCACTTTGATCCCCTCTCTCTTGTTTTCTGGGTGCAGGTGGGTCACATGATACACTTTCAATAAACAAATAGAAGACATAGACCACATATCCATCAAAGTGAGCCACCATCATCCATGCATGAAAGCAGGAAGCACGTTCCATAAAGAATGTCTGGCCATTTGCCATTTAATCAAAGTAGGTTCTGAGAACTTGGTGCATTAACTTTACAAAGGCATTTCCTTCCTTCCTTCCTTCCTTCCTTCCTTCCTTCCTTCCTTCCTTCCTTCCTTTCTTTTAAAAGATTTTTGCAATGACTAGTGAACTATGGTTCAATATCTATAAGGAACACACAGAGAAAAGAATAAAATGAAGCTGCCTCACATTTTGGGTCTTTTTGTACCTAAGCCTTAAATGCTTGGCTAAGAAATCAACCCAAAAAGCAACTGACCTTCTGCCCGAGGAACCATGTCAAGCTTTGCTCCGTGGTTTCTGCTTTTCTGGGTGAATAATGCATCGGCACATGGTACAGATGTGGGTAGTTCATAAATGTTTCCTCTCCATAGCAGAGACTTGAGCATAAACCATGTGGTCTGGGGCTGCCATAGCCATTATCATTTTTTATTGAAAGTTGCAATAAGCTGATCCTTAGAGCCTCCACAAGACTGTAAGTTAATGACACAAGGATTACAACTGTCCCACTGCTTCGGTGAAGGTTTTTCCTTTAAAAAGAGCATTCACATGGCACTTATTTCACAGACTATAGGAAGACCGCAATGAAATATCAATAAACAAATTACGAAACAATTAAAATAAATGCTATGTTGCAATCAAAACCAGTTGAGCATTTAGAACGAGCTACAACATTCAGCAGCAGCATGGCAAAATATTGCAGCCAATGGAAGTCACAAGAAGCCATCCTAAGGACTGGAATCTTGCAAAACCAAGAAGCGTTGTTTCCAGAAGCTCTTTGGGTTGCACTAGTGACTATCAGAATGGGGGAAGCTGCAGCCCTGCAACTCTCACTGCCAGGATCATATGCCTCCATTCTTGAGGGCAACTAGAATGAAAACTTCTAATTCATTCTGAGCGAGGAAGCAATGTAGAATCTACTTTGTATAAAGTTGCAAAGAAATCGCTACTGGCAAATCCAGCTGTCAAAAGAGAACCATGGGGAACAAGGCTTTCAAAATAAGTATTAATGATGATTATGCTTGATGCAATAATAGCATAATTAAAATAATATTAATGAATAATTATCATCATCATCATTATTTTATTATTTATTATTTATTTCATTTCTATACTGCCCTATACCTGAAGGTCTCAGGGTGGTTCACATAAAATATAAAATACATACAAAATACCGTATTTTTTGCTGTATAAGACTCACTTTTTCCCTCCTAAAAAGTAAGGGGAAATGTGTGTGCATCTTATGGAGCAAATGCAGGCTGCGCAGCTATCTCAGAAGCCAGAACAGCAAGAGGGATTGCTGCTTTCACTGCGCAGCAATCCCTCTTGCTGTTCTGGCTTCTGAGATTCAGAATATTTTTTTTTCTTGTTTTCCTCCTCCAAAAACTAGGTGCGTCTTGTAGTCTGGTGCGTCTTATAGAGGGAAAAATACGGTACATCAAAACAAAATCAGAACAAAACCAACAACATAATAAAAAACAAACAAGCCCAAAGAGCCAGCATTTTAAAACGGGGTGTAGGACGTAGATCAAGGCAGGCAAAGGCCTGGTTGAAAAGGAACATTTTTGACTGGCCCCTAAAGGTGTATAATAAAGGTGACAGGCGAACTTCCCTGGGGAGAGCATTCCACAATTTGGGGAGCTACAGCAGAGAAGGCCCGTTTTCATTTTGCCACCCCCCTGACCTTTCTTGGAGGAGGCACACAAAGAAGGGCCTCATAAGGTGATCTCAGGGTCCGGGCAATTAAGTGGGCATTCATTCAAGTGAGTTGGCTTTACAAGGCTTGTTTGTGTGAGCACTGGCAACTCCATGCAGATGGAAGTAGATTAACTGGCTCAGCATCAGTGGGGAGAGGACTGGAATGTCCATTGACCTAGTCTAGCAGACTCTTCATATGTTCCGTCCCATGCCTTTGCTGTCTCCTCCACCTCCTGAGCTCTTTTTGCACCATTATGTTTGGTCAAAGATGGCAGGTTAGGGCAAACCTCTCTTGCACCTTGCTGTATATACATACTATGAGTTTCTGTTCAGCCTACAATATTATTTCTGTTTAACTTCTTATACATTCCATGAGCTACACCTGACTAGATTGAGAACCGCACACGTATATTTTTCCAAGTTCACATCTTAGGATATAATATCGTTCTCAAAAGGTTGTCTTTACCAAGTGTGTGAGTCTGTATGACAAGTCTTTGAATCTGTCTTGGCTAAAGTTGATTTGCTAGGCAGGAGAATATAGTCCCCAAGGCCCTGTTGGGAAGTAGATTGGTACCCCAGAATTTGACAGTGGATATATCTTTGTAGATCCAGGTTTGATATGTCAAGAAGCAGAGAAGAGTAATTGCCTGAGAAATAACATCCCCATCCCCATCTTCTATCCCTTGATAAAACAGGTGAAAGTGTTGTAAAGACAAGAAAATCTGTGCTTAATGAAAAAGCTGCGTATTTGCAATTTACAAAATGTCACAGGTCTTTTATTTTAAATCAGTGTTTATGACATATTTTCATTTAATTTTGTTCTGTATTGCTAAGGGACCAAGATGAAGTAAAGTTCTGCAGCTTTCATAGGTACAACAGTTTCACCTGACAAAAGAGGCAGTCCTAATATATTTTAATTTGTAAACTTTTGCTAGTGAGGTATCACTATGTCTGGTAGGCAGGTGTACATACATTTTGTCCTTTTGAACTATTACTTTTCAAGGAATCCTTCCTCCATAAAGTTACCATACTGGAGCCCTTGGGTCACTCAAGATGTGAGGTCATATATTTATTTCTCCCTTGTCTGAACTGGAGCAAACATCAGTTCAGGTGTAGGGAGCAGTGGGAGGGGTGCTCTAGGAGTCTGAGGCTGGCAAGGGCCCACAGCCCAGCTCCCTTGCTGGCCTAGTGGACCTTGCTAGCTCTGGGAGAAGGTGTGTGATTCCTAAGCTGGAGGAGGCTTGGAATAGGTGAAAGTCACATGCTTTGTCAAGCCCAGATGCTGCAATCAACATGCAAAGTATAAAAGAGAAGCAGAGCTGAGGTGCTGTGTCAGTCTCCAGGCCCCCCCAAAATATAGGTCTGAAGCTCAACATAAAAAAACCCCAAAGATCATGGCCACTAGTCCCATCACCTCCTGACAAATAGAAGGGGAAGAAATGGAGACAGTGAGAGATTTTACTTTCTTGGGCTCCATGATCACTGCAGATGGTGACAGCAGTCATGAAATTAAAAGACGCCTGCTTCTTGGGAGAAAAGCGATGACAAACCTAGTCAGCATCTTAAAAAGCAGAGACATCACCTTGCCGACAAAGGTTCGTATGGTTAAAGCTATGGCTTTCCCAGTAGTATGGAAATGAGAACTGGACCATAAAGAAGGCTGGTTGCCAAAGAATAGATGCTTTTGAATTATGGTGTGGGAGGAGACTCTTGAGAGTCCCATGGACTGCAAGAAGATCAATCTATCCATTCTCAAAGAAATCAGCCCTGAGTGCTCACTGGAAGGACAGATCCTGAAGCTGAGGCTCCAGTACTTTGGCCACCTCATGAAAAGAGAAGACTCCCTGGAAAAGACCCTGATGTTGGGAAAGATGGAGGGCACAAGGAGAAGGGGACGACAGAGGACGAGATGGTTGGATAATGTTCCCGAAGCTACTAATGTGAGTTTGACCAAACTGTGGGAAGCAGTGGAAGACAGGAGTGCCTGGCGTGCTCTGGTCCATGGGGTCACGAAGAGTTGGACACGACTAAACGACTAAACAATAACAACTGGTGCAGATGTGGCCAGAGTTGCTCTGATGTAAATGAGTGTGAGGGAGGAACTTGGACTTCTGGAGGGAAGTCCCATCACACTTATTATGATGCAGAGGAGGAATTGAATGCTATTTTCCCTACTGGCCTGGAATGTGTTCAGGACAAGCATTAGCTCGGTTTGGGAATCCAGTTAAATATATATGAAATATGACTTCCGGGTTAGCGCGATCGGTTAATGGCGGATTCCCTCCGAGCTCCGGAGGGAATCGGCTCTGCTGAAGACGGGTCTTACCGCGCCGGCGACGCGGGGACCCTTAGAAACCGCAGGCGCGGAAGCCTGCGGACTTGGTGACTCGGTGGGCACCTTTAAGCGCCCTCGCCGACCCACGAAGAGCCTTTTTAAAGGCTACGGAGAGGGTACGGAGAGTGGCGTGGTGCTGGGAGTAGACCGCTACTTCAGTGGAGCGAAGCCGCGAGCCATGGCCAGAGAGTGCTGACTTTTTTCCCAAAATTTGGACTGGAAAACAAACAACCCGTGAGTAAAATGGAATTTGGACTTTAAAAAATTTGTTTTACCTTGGAATTTGGCACGACCGGGGGGGATGCGCCAAAGGGAAGTCCGCACCCCCCCACCTACAAATGAATTAAAGCAAGAACCGGAGAACTAAGGTGGAAAGATTATTGTTTTTGTGGTGTTAGACAAAGATATTTCCATGAATTTGACAGAAGAAGTTTTTGTGCTGGAGAGAAAGGGAGGATTCTTGGAAGTGTTCGGGTAACCCCCCCCCCCGAACCCGGGAGCGTCCTGTGCGGGTGCCAGAGGAAAAAGAATAAGGAGTTTGACAGCTGTCAAAGGAGCTGTCAAACGGGCGGTTAAAGTTAAGAACTTTGCTACTTAATAACTCTCTGAACTAAAGGTGTTACATTTGAATAGAGGTGGTTGGAAACAAAGTAGTAATAAACAACAAAGTGACGGATTGTTGGAAAAGGACTATTAAGCAATTGGAACCCCCCTAGGGGGAACTAGAGACATTACAATGGCTGCAGAGGGAAAATTACTGGCAGAGATAGAAAAAATGTTTTTTCTCGTGGGAATTTTGCAAGAGCAGAGCACGGCTATGAACAAAGAACTTTTGACCTTGAATGCTAAAACAAACAACTCTGCTGAATGTATAAAGGATTCAACTGATAAAGAATCTGCGGCTGAACCAGAAATGACATCTTTGGAACCGATGGAGAGGAAAGAAGGAGTGGAGAAAGTACAGGTGGAAAATACCAACCAGAAATTTATATTGTCAGAAAAGAAAGAAGAAGATCTTCGGATTATAAATCTGCGAAAGATGAGAAAGATGAAGAAGGAAGTCCCTGGAGTACTTGGAACACTGGAATTTAAAAGAATAAAGAAACATGATTGGGACTTCCTTTTTGAGTATGGGAGAGCAGCTGACCTTTTGCAGCAACTGCTTCTAAATATTTCGGATGGAAGAAAATTTGTTGTGACTGTGACAGAACTCCTTCGAGACCTGAGGACCAACAAAAAGGATTACCAACAAAATCGGCAGAGAGAGACTAACAGAGAGTTGAGGGCCTCGGATGTGAGGAGTCCGGGCTAGGAACTGTTTTTGTGGACATTTGCTTGGGAAGGGACGGAGACCGGGGTAGGGAGGGAGGGGAGAATTGAATTTCAAAATTTTATGATTTTTGTATTTGGCTATTGTGATCTATAATTAGTATAAGAATGGGAGAAATTCATGGAAGGGAAGTTAGGTCGACCTTAGAAAAAGGGTTTAATGTTTATAAGAGAATTGGATAAGTTAAATGTGGACAACTAAAAAGAGCTAAGTTTTAAAAATAATAACAATATGTTTAAGATGATAGACAAGAACTTGCTGAACTAATTATTGGAATTGGGATGTATGAAGAGGGGGTGGGGGGAAGTCCGGGAAAGAGGGTAAAGAAAGTAAGGGTATGAAAATGTATATGTGTTGTCTTTGTCTTTTTATGTGTGTGTGTCTTTATAAATTGTAAAAACCCAATAAATTTTTTTATAAAATAAATAAATAAATAAATAAAATATATATATATGAAATATGTTGTCAAAGCACCCAAGACCAGGTTTTAGTCTCCAAAGTATGTGCCTGTATATGTGTATAATATCTAAGTTCTTGGAACTTTCAGCTTTCCGTTTCACCACAAATTAACAATAGCAGCAGTAACTGCCTGGCATCATATTCTACAGCCAGCTTCTATCTCCAGAAAATGATTTATTAACCAGAGTTCAGCTGCTTTGTGCTTTTGTTGCGCTTGACAAAAGGCATGTTTAAGCATGTTAAATTGGCTTAATGCGGTAGACAGAAATGATGGCCAAGAGGAGCAGAACTTGCTGCCAACACATACTACTTCTTTGTGCTGTGTGTAAGGAATAGTTAATCTGACCTAAAAGAAAAGAAACATATGCTCCAGAAGATAAGGTGCTCCAGATGAATGAATCTGTCTGCTGTGTAGTATTTGTTGGGGTGAGAAGGAAGGAAGAAAGAAAGAAAGAGGGGTGTTTTGTTTTTACAAAAAGTACTAGAATGGGGCTGCGTAGAAGAAAAACTTACAACCCATGTTGTTCCCAAAGGAAAAGAGAAGCAGACTTCAGAAACTGCACAATGAGAAACAAGTGAATGGGAGAATGATGGGTGGGGTGGGGTGGGGTGGGAAGTGGAAGGGAGGAAGGGAAGCCATCGCTTGACATTTTCTCCAAAATAGCATTTGTCATTTGCTCTTTAGGGTAATGCTGACACCAGGAGATGTCATTTCAAAAGTGCCAATGCACTGGACTGAAAAATTAGCAAGCCCAGACTTTTATACTGGGGTGGGTCACCTGTGGTGCTGCAGGGGTTCTTGGGCTCCAGCCTCCATCAGTCCCAGCCTGCTTGGCCAATAGTCAAGAAGGATGGGAGTTGAAATCCAGCAGTATCTAGAAGTCTAAAGGCTGAATTGAGTGGGCAGGGACTAGTGCTGCCAAACTGACAGACGGTCTTTGCAAGTTTAGTGAACACATGTGTGTGTGTGTGTGTGGGGGGGGAGTTAATGTGTGCAGCATCAGAACACCTGTATATGTTAGAACTTCTATAGAGTTAGAACTTCTGCAAAAGGGCCTCTTATTTCACAGTCCAGAAACAGGACCCAAGTGCATGAAAAGCATCCTCCATATATGTGGGAGCTCCCTAGAGATGTTCTATGGCAGTTAGGGATGTATGAGTCTGTCAGTTTCAGTTACACTCTGTTTCTCATTTTTCCATTCTTACAATCAGTTCTCCACATTTACCTGCAATAGTTGCAATAATAATAATAATAATAATAATAATAAAGTCCTCATGTAAATTTCTCAGCATTTTAGTGGGCATTTCTCTGGACAGGCACATTTTTGCTTGCGACTTCTCCCAATATAGTGCATTTTGGTATGTTATTTTCAATAATATACGCATTTTAATGCATCTTTCACTCAATTTACACATTTTGTGCACTGGTGGGAGAACTGCATTTCAAAATTCAAAGAGGTGCAAACTATGATGGATTTTGCTGTCTTTTGGTTTGCATCCTGTTTTGCGAATAGCGAATTAGGCAGTTCATGCATGAACCAAAATAATTTTCTCCTCCATCTCCAATGAAAATCCTATGCAGGTTTACTTAGAAGTAAATCCCACTGTGTTCAAGTGATGTTTATTGCCAGGTACAGTGGTACCTCAGGTTAAGAACTTAATTCGTTCTGGAGGTCCGTTCTTAACCTGAAACTGTTCTTAACCTAGGTACCACTTTAGCTAATGGAGCCTCCCGCTGCTGCTGCTGCACCACCGCCGCACAATTTCTGTTCTCATCCTGAAGCAAAGTTGTTAATCCGAGGTACTATTTCTGGGTTAGTGGAGTCTGTAACCTGAAGCGTCTGTAACCTGAGGTACCATTGTAAATATGCACAGAACTGCAGTCTCAGTTCTCTAGCAACTTACAACTTTGATCTTCCAATTTTAAAAAGCACTGCTCACAACTTTCCAGAGCTTTCAGAGCTCTTGCGCTAAGCATGTAAATACTCCTGTGCACATCCACCCACATCTGATATATGTGCTTAATTTAAAACACACAAAACCTAAAAAGAATAAGACCCTAAAATTATTGTTTAAATAAACAAATTTATTTTAAAAAATCTATATTGTTTAGAACGAGAGCTGGCTACAGGGGATTGCTAAGAAGAGCCGAGCCCTGATTTTTCAAAATCCCACTGTAAATCCATTAGACAAGGCATTTGTGAATGCAGACAACAAAATGTGTATTGTCAAAAACTATTTGTATTTTGGTTCTCTATACCCCTCCCACCCCATGGCTACAGGTCACCAACAATTTACAGACTGATGTTAATGGGAACGACAACATCCATCAAAACAAAAAGAGAGCAGCCAGCCTCCCTCTACCCTGTGATCAACAGAACGAAATCTGTTGATATCAGCGCCGAACCATCAGCTTGCCTCCATCCCTGAGCAGAAGGTAGCCCAAGGCAAAGTTAGCATGTAACAATAATTTGGATTTTTAAAATTTATTTTAAAAACCAGATCTTTCCCAATTCATTTATGCTCCGTGGGAAATTCCACCTTGGCACAAACATGGCAGCTGCAAAACAAAATAGCATATTGATTTTTTTATATATATAGGGAAAAAAACATGCCTTGGAGATAGACACATGTGGATAGATACACTGACAGGCAGATGTCACCCAAAACACCTCTCATTTGCAGCCTGGCATCACCAGCTAAAATTGCCCAGAGCCAATTGATAAGTGGAAGGCTGGAGGAGAATTCCTGCTTATCAGTACAAAGCTGTACAGTATGGGTAGTTCAGGGCTGACCGTTCAGGAATAGAAGCGTTTACTGCATCATATTATTAACTCCCTGTACTAGCATAAATAAAGTATAGCAAGGGGAAGTCAGCTGGTGACTTGCAACAGTGGCAAGGCAAAAAGAAAAAGAAATGAATATCCTGGCATTTATGTTATGGAATAAGAGTCTGCAAGCTACTAAATCATGAATTCCTATATATTAGCAGGATTAAAGGAAACCAAACCAAGAGTATATTATTTCTGGATATTCTTATCTTCTGTACGGGGTGCTCTCATTCTGCATTTGTGGCTGCTTCCAGTTGCATGACTAATCTTGATTTAGTAACCACTTGGGACTTGGTTTTAAGCTGCTTTTGTCTCATAGAAGTCAATACTGTGCTGTTGCAATGCTGCTGCCCTTTATCATTTTTATAGCGTGCAAAGCTTTGCGTAGGACTGAGAATGTTTGCTAAATGGAAAGCTTGCAATCCAAAGCCTCATATACAAGAGCTAGCGGTTGTAATGCTGATAAAAATAATACCATTCATGTTGCGCGTTCTACTTGAGGTGCTCCATGGTTACTTGGGCACAGACTGAAGGGGCTGCAGGGTGGGTGACTTGCGTCTACCTGCAGGAGTCGGAGATGGGATGGGAAAGGATATGAGCCAGTGATGCCAGAATGGTGCAGAATCAGGAGCTGCCAGCTGTGTGCTAAGGGAAGCAGTGGGTGAGGGTGATTGCAACAGGATCACTGCACAAAGTGATCCTTCCCCCTTGCATGTGGTGAGCTTTTGGTCTGATACGCTTCTGGCCTGTGACATTAGTGGAATGCCACAGGCCACATTAACACAATACATTTAAAGATCTGTGATACCACTTTGAACACTCATGTATTTCCCCAAAGAATTATGAGAGCTCTCTTTTTATAAAGGTGTTGAGAGTTATTAGGAGACCCCGATATTCCCCTTGCAGAGCTACTTTCCCCAGAGTTCCCTGTGAATAGGGATTGCTTGTTAAACCACACTGTGAATTGTAGCTCTGGGATTTTCCTAACATCTTTCAGCACCTGAAACAAACTACAGCTCCCAGAATTCTTTGGGGGGGAAGCCATGACCATTGAAAGTGGTATCATAGAATTTTAAATGTAAGGTCTGAATGTGATCACAAGCTCTTATGTCCAGCCTCACACCGTCTCAAGTGTCAATAATTTGATACCTGAGTGCATAATTTACCCAGAACAGGGAAAGAAGAAGGGTTTTTCCAAGGCCTGTTGACACCCACAGTTTTCATTTCATGAGTGGGAGAGTAGGAACTGGCCCATTGGTCTCAACTGCTCTGTTGCATCACCATGCCCAATTCCACAGCCCTTTGCTTGTTGCCAGGTAGATTTCTGCAGCAGGAAGCCTTCTCTTCCAGTAGATTTAGAACCCTGATTATGGATAGCCAAGCTAGGCAGCAAGTGACATAGCTGTTGAACATTCAGAAGGTGGTGAAAAGTCACTTGGGCCTCCAGTGGCAAAGATGAATCTATTTAGATGGATCCTTTAGAGGCAATGCAAGCATATGCAGAATATGTACCAGGCTTTATCTCCCAGATATGGGGACCACTCACCCACAGAGCCAGAACTGAAGTTTAGCTGTCTATCCCAAGCTACCAGTGGCTGAGCAAATGCACTGTCTATATGCTTCCTCCTGTTGAATGACTTTTCAGCCAAGCCTGCAAAATTAAACCACTCTATCAGATGCATGTCTGGTGTTTCCTAAGCAGAATTAGCTTTTAAGTGAAGCATCATTAACTGAAGTGTATTTAATTTAGGAAGCCTACACAGAAACATACATAGAGATGCAGTGGTGGGCCCCATCCAAAGACACAGTGGAGCATGTTTCTTTAATTGGAACGGGCATACTTCAGGATCCCCAGAAGACATTTCTGCAGGAGAAAAGGGTCCAGAGCATCATTTTCCTCCCACAGAGCCTTGGACTTGTAGCCTCAGTCCCTTTTGGGAAAATATCCCAGACCCAGAGAACCCATGTTTCCTCTGCCTCCAATGTCCTCTGAGCCAGCTTGGTGTAGTGGTTAAGAGTGGTGGACTCGTAATCTGGTGAACCGCGTTTGTGTCTCCGCTCCTTCACATGCAGTTGCTGGGTAACCTTGGGCCAGTCACACTTCTCTGAAGTCTCTCAGCCCCACTCACCTCACAGAGTGTTTGTTGTGGGGGAGGAAGGGAAAGGAGATTGTTACCCGCTTTGAGACTCCTTAGGGTAGTGATGGTTGGGATTTTTGACTATGTGCTATTTGATGCAGCTTCCCACAGAAGCAATTAAGGAGTTGGCTGAAGGCCAAGAAGACTGAGCAGAGGGAGTTATTCTGCCTAGAGATATGGGACCTTGGGATACAACTCTGCTATGGTCGAGGTCACCACATAGGCATGATGACTCATGACCTTCCTGGTTGGTTGGTTGGTTGGTTGGTTGGTTGGTTGTCTGAGAGTTTGGTTGGAGTTTGTTCTGTGAGAGAGTTAAGATCCGTGTCCATATCCTGTACATAGTAACTTGTGATTCTGCTGTAAATAATAAACCTATAAGTAAACAAGTTACTGGTAGCAGCGTCTTGTTCCTGCTTCATCCTGCCTGCAACTGACTCCTTCTGGACAGTCTGCGTATGCTGTGCTATATTCAACAGGTTCTGGCTAAAATCCTTCAACAGTGATAAAGTGGAATATCAAATCCAAACTACTACTACTACTACTACTATTCTACTTCTTCTTCTTCTTCTTCTTCTTCTTCTTCTTCTTCTTCTTCTTCTTCTTCTTCTCTGCTCCAAGGCAAGTTTCTGGGTGCTGAGCAGAGAAGGGTGCCCAGTAAGCACTTGCCAGGCTATGGGAAGGAGATATAAGGGCTCTGACAAGGTTCTAGTCCTCCCTTCTCCTTCCCAAAGCCTAGTTAGCTCTTGCCCAGTATTGGGAAGGAGGTTGGAGGGTTCTAGGACCCTTCTGGAACCCTTGCACCTCCTACCCAGCTCTACACTAGGGCTGGTGAGGGAAGCCAAATTCTGGCCTAGTTAAGGGTGCCATAGTAACAAAGTTTCTGGGCCTAGGTCAGGGGTGGGGAGCATCAGGTGCAGTGCCCAGTTGTGGCCCTCTAGGCATCCCTATCTAGGACTTGGGAAGAGGGATGTCAGAGAATTCTAATAAAACTGAAAAAGGGGAATGAAAATGCCCATATTCATGTATTTGTCCTCTGTCCAGAGCAGAAATCAATCCAGCAAATATGATTGGAATTGTTTAATGCTCTGTACAGTTTTGTTTTTATTTATGCCACTTAGAAATGCTGATGATTAACTTCAATAGAAATGCCTCAAACCAAAATAATATATAAATGTTTGCAGACTGAGCTGCTGTTAAAAACAGAAGAGCGGCGTCTGCTGAAAAAGTTGGCGATCTCCATTGCAACCCTTCCAAGGATCTCCATCTGTCTCTTTGCTCCCCCTGGGAACAAAGATACTTCTTGGGTATGGGGGAGGAGGCCCTGGGAAAATAGTGATGTCACATTCTGTTGTGTCCTGACAGTGTAAATCTAAAAATGTTAATCAGAACTGGGGTCTTGGTAATCCTATAAGAGGAACATATGGTTATCTGAACGTCTTCATTAATCCTATACCCTTTCAATAAATGATCTTGTGGTGTCATTTAGATCTCCAGAGGCTTGAAAGGGAAAAGGTACTGGCTGCCTTTATTTTGGAAAGGATTGGCGCGGGCTTAAGGGGTCAATGCTTTGGTGTTCCTCCCTTTGTCTTGACACAGAAGAGTCCGCACAGAAGACCGCATATTTGCTCTTTGTCCAGAGCTTTTGTGCGTCTCTCTCTCTCTGTGTTATTGTTTTGGCCCTTTCCTTGCTTGCTTGTTTACATTTGTGAACAGCAGAGGGGTCTTTTTCTTGGCGGGTGGGGGTGGGGAAAGGAGTGGGCACAAGAATAAACATTTTCCCTCATCAAAACTGCCCTTTTCTTTGGCTTGTTCACTCCCTCCCAGCTTCCCAGCTGGCGCGCCTGGCACTGTGACATGCTATGTCACATTGCATCAGTCACATTGTTCTACATGACATCACAGATCAGGAGGGGATGTGACTGATGAAAGGTGATCATGTCACCTCACAATACAAGGCCTCAGCTGGGGAATTTGGAACAAATTCTCAGAGCCAATGATAAAGAGGACACAGATTGGGGCAGGGAGGGGGGAGGGGGCTCTCTCTGCCCCCCCTCTGCCCATGAGCCTTCCTCCCTTGTTTTTACATTTTTCAGAGTTTTGTCAGCTCTTCCTGCCCAGATTAGATTTGGTTCAAGTGTTTTCAATCTTCTGCCGAAGGATTGGATAACTTGTAAGCGCTGCCCTCCACCACGGCATGGATTTTGTCCTGTGGGCAAATGGAGTCATTCTGATCTGATGCGCCTCAGCGTTGTGTTTCCAGCTCTGTCCTGGCTCATTATAGCTACTGGATCGTGTACTTTCCCCTCATATAGCCGGGCAAAAAAGTGAAACAAAGCAAGCTGGTACCCAACAATTACCTGGAGCCCAGCGAGACCTTCCACTGCTGCTGAAGTATCAACACGATTGCATGAATTTCAGAAATAAAATTGTTCATTGTAGCACAGCCCCGCCCTACTGCAGCCTGTCACTTTAAGATTTACCCAGTTTCTCTGGTCCTCCATCATGCATAAGCAGCTGGAGGAGGACAGTAGGCAGAGAGGAAAGAACTGAGTGGAGGGTTGCCCTGTTTGCCATCCTTTGGATCCCATGGGAAGCTCACCAAACCAAACTTGCTGTAGCTTGGAACTGTGTGTGTGTGTGTGTGTGTGTGTGTGTGTGTAGGAGAGCAGCTGAGTAGGACACAGCAGCGGGCAGCTCCATCCTGCCCATAAAATTAAGCCTAGAAGGAGAGACTGGGGTGCTGTTAGCAAGTTCTAGGAATCCTTCGTTGTGATATTTTGAGGGTCGATCTGTGTGTTTGTTTCGGCACAGGGTGAGAGCCATGGTTGGTGGATGGAGCCCTGGGTGGTGCTTCTGGTCCTTTTCATCCCCATCACAGCACCATGCAATAAGTTAGGCAGCAGGTTCAAGGTTGGAGAGGATCTGAGCCCATGCCTTCTTGGGCCAAGTTCGAATTCTAGCTCATTATATTACATGGGCTTTCAGTGTTGCCATAGAGCAGTTGTTCTGAAACTCCCCACCCACTCTACCACTTGAAAATTGCTGAGTGATTTGGTGGACTGTAGAATAATAGAATCACAGACTTGAAGAGTTGGAAGGAAGACTCAGAGAGCCAGTGTGGTGTAGTGGTTAAGAGCAGTGGACTCATAATCTGGGGAACTGGGTTCGCGTCCCCGCTCCTCCACATGCAGCTGCTGGGTGACCTTGGGCCAGTCACACTTCTTTGAAGCAGCTTTCTTTCCCTTCCTCCCCCTGGCCTCTTAAGTGAGATGGGCGCACAACCCCAGAGTCTGTCAAGACTGGCCCGTACGGGCAGGGGTACCTTTACCTTTACCTTGATCCCACTTTATCACGGGCCAGTCTTGACAGACTCTGGGGTTGTGCGCCCATCTCACTTAAGAGGCCAGGGGCCAGCGCTGTCCGGAGACACTTCCGGGTCACGTGGCCAGCGTGACATCGCTGCTCTGGCGAGCCAGAGCCGCACACGGAAACGCCGTTTACCTTCCCGCTGGTAAGCGGTCCCTATTTATCTACTTGCACCCGGAGGTGCTTTCGAACTGCTAGGTTGGCAGGCGCTGGGACCGAGCAGCGGGAGCGCACCCCGCCACAGGGATTCGAACCGCCGACCTTTCGATCGGCAAGCCCTAGGCGCTGAGGATTTAACCCACAGCGCCACCTGCGTCCCATGATAAAGTGGGATATCAAATCCAAATCCAATCCAAAGTCAAGGGTCATCTTGTCCAATCCCCTGCAATGGCAGGACCACTTCCTGATTTTTCTGCTGGTTGCTTAGCAATTGTGAAGTGCCACGCTGTTTGAAAAGGAAAAGAAAAGAAGAAATCAAGTTCTTAATACAATAAAACACAGTAAGAAAGAAAAAGAAACAACAAGATGCAATTAAAATCAATATGAACATTTTAATATGAGGGATATGCCGGTTGTGTTTGATGCTTGGTGTAATATTTGTCAGCAGGAGTCTTAGGTCAGATTCAGCATTCATCTTGCTTCTGTATTTGGATTGTGTATCAAGCAGAATCAAGGACAACTCCCACTTTGAGCAACTCTCTTTGTTTTGTATATATTCCTTCTTAGCTTGTCAGCTTCTTCTAGCTCGCAACCTTCCTCCATCTTGCCACCAGCTTCAGCTTTGTTCCTCTTAGGAAGGCAGAGTGTCCTCCCCCTTGTCATTTCGTGTCAGTCCAACTCATCTTCTGGGTGGACTGTCCAGTTCTACGAATGACTGAGCAGCCACTGTGCCTGCTGTTCCTCACACATGCAGAAACACGCTGTTACACACCCACCCACACTGATGCTGCTCTGCAGTTGCTGCTGTGGACCACCTGAATGGAGCTCACAGACCATTGGTGGGCTACACACTTGGGAACCCCTGCCATAAATCAGAGGTAGCCAATGCAGTGCCGTCCAGATGTTCTAGACGCCAATTCCTCTCACCTCTGACCAGTGGCCACATTGGCTGGGGTTGGGTACCACATTGGCTCTCCCTGCCCTACTTATAGATAAACAGAACTCAGATAAAAGTCCTGCTGCCAATACTTATGGTCGGGAAAGAAGAAAGCTCATAAAAGTTTTGCCAACCATATTTTCAGAAGTGCCCTAATAGAAATATGGGATAGGTACCAAAATATTTTGGAACCAAATGTACCTCATTGGTTATCCCCACTGGAGGTCATGAGTGTCAAAAAGACAAACATGAGAGAGGATTGGATGACTTATGGAGACATTGTAATTAAAGAAGGGGGGAAATGGAAATTGAAGCCATATGAACAAGTTAAAAAATATGTTTATGATTGGTTGCACTACTTCCAAACAAATGAAATGTTTAAAAAGGATTGCAAAGAGAGGAAATATATTGAAGGAGAGTCTAGATTTCAGAAAGAGATAATAAATAATGATTATAAGGTATTGTCAAAAATGTATAAAATGTTATTGGAATGGCAAACAAAGGACGAAGAAGTTAAATCAGTTATGATACATTGGGCCAGGGACTTTGGTTATAATATACAGTTAGCAGATTGGGAGAAGGTATGGAAGGAAAATATGAAATTCACTGCATGCATGACGATAAAGGAAAACATTATGAAAATGGTATACAGATGGTATATCACTCCCGTTAAATTAGCAAAAATGTATAAGACATGTAACAAATGTTGGAAATGTAAGGAAAGGGAAGGGACATTCTATCATATGTGGTGGGAGTGTAAGAAAGTAAAAGGCTTCTGGGAAATGATATATAATGAGTTGAAAAAGATGTTTAAATATACGTTTGTGAAGAAACCAGAAGCCTTTCTGTTAGGAATTACAGGAAGAGAAATTAATAGAAGTGATTATAAACTTTTTCAATATGCAGTGACTGCGGCAAGAATTTTAATGGCTCAAAAATGGAAACAAGAAGAATTACCAACATTGGAAGAATGGAGACGGAAACTGATGGATTTTGCTGAATTAGATAAACTGACAGGAAAAATTAGATACCAGAAAGATCACAAGTTCACACAGGACTGGAGAAAGTTTACGATTTATCTGGAAAATATTTGTGATGAACAGACAACGCTAGTTGGATTTAAAGAGGCTTTGTGAGGAGAAAGGGTATTGTAAGAGGGAAAAGAGCTGTAAAGATTTATTAACTGGCAATACAATTATAAAGGAAATGTGAACTAAATTTAAAATTATGAGGATTGTGGAGGGAGCGGGGGGAAGTCCAAAAGAATTTTGTATTACAGTGGATACGAATGTGTTATTTAAATTTGTAAAAGAAAATTTTCCTAAAAAATTAATAATAATAATAATAAAAAGTCCTGCTGCCAAAGTTCTGGCATAGCATTCAGCATAGTTGCTTAACGGTCTTCTACAGTGCACAAGGAAAACCCCTTAGAATGTGTTTCCCGGTCACATCATTTCCGATCCATTATCTGCTTCCCTCTGTTCCGATGTCAGACTCTGCCTCTCAGCTGTACGCTTGCCAGGAATCTGCTAAACGCTTTTGCTTTTACCAAATCCCGGACTTAATGGAATGAGCCAGCAAACCATCTCTTTCCATCCTTTGCATTTCCTCCCGCCTCTGCCCTGCTGCTGTAATGATGTTTTATTATCACCGTGCCTGAGCCTGTGTGATGGAGAGTGACAATCTATGATCGCTTTCTCCTTGTAGCATCTTCTGCCGAGGATTCCCCGGAGAGCTGTAGCAAAAGCTGGGATTGCACTCCCGTCCTGCGCTTTCACTCCACTTGTGATTTGCTAAGGGTCAGCCGACATGTCGGGGAAGATGAATCCTTTAACCCCTTCCGACGTCCTTCCTGTGGACTGGAGGGCAGGAACGTGGGTGGGTTTCGAGGCTTTGCCCTCCAGCTTCCCTCCCCTCCATCTCTTTCCTCGGCGGCTTCTGTTTTTCTGCTCGACTGCCTTTGCCGCCTTCCTACTGCCCCTGGGGGAATTGCCCTCTTATTACCACAATTACAATCTGTACACATTTCATTAAACTAATATTGCTTCGCACAGGCTTTCTCTGCTGAAGCACACAGCTGGAGGCCTATTCCTTTTCCTCAGCTTAAACACTTTGACAGGTTAAGAAAGCTATTATGGCTGAATAACAGGTGTTGCAAAACAATGTGCATTTGATGTTTAAATGAGAGAGCTTCTTTATTGACTGCCTTTATTGCAGCTAAGACTCTCCTTTTTCAAGATGACTGGATTTTTATTGGTTTTACTGCTTTTTAAAGTGTATTCTGTTGTTTCAGAATGGGTCCGGAGTGACTCTCCACTGTTATTTGTTATTCCGATGGCTCTTTTTTATTTTTTATTTTTTGCTGTGCTAGCCAGGTGAGGTTTACCAGCATAGAGAGGAGGTTTTATTTAGCCTCGGACTCGTGTTGGCTCAAAGCACTTCCTGTTCAAGCACTGTTCCCCAATGGGTAATGAACGATGCCGGCCCCATTAGTTTTCTGCTGCTTATTATTTCTAACCAGATCTGATTCACTTCCAACCTCCCTAGAGTGACTTATGTCTATATATGTAGATTTATAGGCATGCCGTGCTAAAGATGTCGTGGGGCACGTGATCTACGCCACCACAGAGCAAGGAGGAGGTTGATGACTCGGAAAGATCCAGGGGATAGCTATGCCACTGATAAATAGATGGCATAGCAGAGAAGTAAGTTTAGGAAGGGTGGTTTCTTTCTCTGAAAAGAAGACGGAGGTGGAATATGTTGAGTATCTTTTTAAATATTCAGCTGCAATATTCAATTCAGGATCTGAGCAGCATAGATAAAGAAGAACACTGGGGGAAATGTTGATTTTCTTTTAAGTATGGTAATATTGCTAATGAAAGACCCACCATCATTACAGTGGGACAACATGTTTTCTGTTGCACCATCCTGGTACAGTATTGGTAATTTTTCCTTCTTTGTCAATATTGGCGTACCATCAGTCATAACCAAGGGCAGAACTACCTTTCCTGTTTGGTAAAAAACCACCCATACTTATGCCAAGATTTTCTCATTCAAAGTTGAAGTGAACTTAAGGGAGGTGAATTTGTGGTGGTTAAGGCTGACAATGGGTATGTTCTATCTCCATTGGTATGTTGACCCTTGTGCTCCCAACTCTACAATTCTATGATTCTACCAGTTGTTGGGAATTGCAGATTCTGCTCATAGGCTTCTTGTGGGCGTTTGGTTGGCCACTGTGAGTGTTCAGCTAGGTGGACCCTTGGCCTGATCCAGAAGGGCTCTTCTTATATTCATAGTGAAGGAATATATGGAACTTGTGTGCTTTGCATGCTGAGATATTACCCACATTTGGTTGAGCAGTTCCTTTCGGTGAACGTATTTATTAAGCTTCTCTTCATCTGCTCTTCATAACTACTGTTTGTTACTACATAACATAGTAACAAACAAAAACAATAACCCACTAACACACTCAATTTAAAATACCACAGATTGTTTAATTAGCCAAAGGCCTGGGAGAAGAGGAATGTATTTGCCTGGCACTTAAAGATATGGAATGAAGGTGCCAGGCAAACTTCCCTGGGGCAAGCATTCTACAAATGGGGAGCCACCACAGAAAATGCCCGTTCTTGTGTTGCCACCCTCCAGACTTATTGCAAAGGAAGAACACAAAGAAGGACCTCAGATGATGATTGCAGGGTCCTGGGCAGTTCATATGGGCAGAGGCAGTCTTTGTGTTACAGCAGTCCTGAGCCATTTAAGGCTTTATTGGTCAAAACTAGCACTTTGAAATGGGTCTGGAAACTAACTGGCAGCCAGTGCAGTCAGACCAGGATCGGTGTAATATGCTTAAACCGTCTTGCCCTGGTGAAGAAGAAGAAGAAGAAGAAGAAGAAGAAGAAGAAGAAGAGGAGTTTGGATTTGATATCCCGCCTTTCACTCCCTTTAAGGAGTCTCAAAGCGGCTAACATTCTCCTTTCCCTTCCTCCCCCACAACAAACACTCTGTGAGGTGAGTGGGGTTGAGAGACTTCAGAGAAGTGTGACTGGCCCAAGGTCACCCAGCAGCTGCATGTGGAGGAGCGGAGACATGAACCCGGTTCACCAGAGCAAACTGGCCACTGAATTCTGCACCAGCTGAAGTTTCTGAACCGTCCTCAGGGGCAACCCCATGTAACCCCATGCATTGCAGTAATCTAACCCAGAGGTTAACTGAACACAGACCACAGAAGTTAGGTTATCCCTGCCCAGATAGGAGTGCAGTTGGGCCACCAGCCAAAGCTGATGGAAGGCACTCTGTGCCACCAAGGCCACCTGAGCCTCGAGCAGCAGCAAAGGGGGCCACATGCCTGTGGTGGGTGGGGCCAGAGGGAAAAGCAGGAAGGGCAATGAATGTGGATTTTACCTTTGTATAGCAGGATAGCTTCTACACACTCATAAACTCTTCTAGGGGAATGGTGTGAGGGCGTGTAGCCTGGGGAGTGTGCTGAGGGTCAGACAGAGAGACCAGGAGGGCAATATTTAGCCTCTGAGATTGAGATCCCTGACCTAGGGTGAGGGTGTGGTCTAGGAAGCACATTGATAGATGGGGCTGGTGAGTTGGATTTGAATCACAGTCTGGAGGCTCCCCATCCCCCGAGAAGACAATACCAGACAAGACAGCCAAATATTCTGACCTAGGAAAGTGCACTTTTCTGTTTGTGTGATCTTTCTGCCTCTCCCCCCACCCTTGCTATTTGAAAATTCAATTTCTTTTTCTTTTCTCAATGGGCTTTTCCTTCTGTCACCTTTCCCTCAGTCACTGTCTTCCTTGAGATCTGGAAATCTATCTTCTTGAAGGCACTCATGCTTTGCAGTGTAGCAAGGCCTGGTAATGGTGGTCATTACCGCTTCTTCGTTTACTTTTTTCCATCCATTTTCTGCCTGTCATTTCCTTTCTTGGCTCCTTGCCCCCCTCCTGCCACCGTGGCACATCTCATCAGAACCTGTCACACCCTAGCAGGAGGTCTTCTTCACTAAGATGATGGATAGGGCATAAGGCGAATGATACATTTCTCTATGCTTGCTGCCTTTGTGGGCTTTTGTTTCCAGGAAGTCAGAAGACGTAGTCATGGATGACCCTAATATAATTCCTTGGTCAGGAGGGATGACTTCTATAATGTCACTTGCAGAAGAAAATCAAGCAGCGATCTTTGCATGGGAGGATTTGTAGTGTAGGGAAGAGGGATTGTCTAAATTGTGCCATTTCAGCAAAGTGGATGCCATAAATTGGAAGAAGCAAGCTGGTTTCCCAGATGGTGAATGCCCATAAAGTGGTCTGGGTATGAGGGCTGAATTCATTGTGTCCAAGACAACAGAAAGGAGGGCAATCTAGAAAAGCCTGAGGTCAATTTTCCATATTATTGTATATTCTGCGTAAAGGTAAAGGACCCCTGACAGTTAAGTCCAGTCCCCAAATGACTCTGGGGTTGCAGTGCTCATCTTGCTTTACAGGCCGAGGGAGCCGACATTCATCCACAAACAGTTTTTCCAGGTCATGTGGCCAGCATGACTAAGCAGCTTCTGGCAAAACCAGAGCAGCACATGGAAACACTGTTTACCTTCCCGCCAGAGTGGTACCTATTTCTCTACTAGCACTTTGACATGCTTTCAAACTGCTAGGTTGGCAGGAGCTGGGATCGAGCAACGGGAGCTCACCCCGTCGTGGGGATTCAAAGCGCCGACCTTCCCATCTGCAAGCTCAGTGGTTTAGACCACAGCGCCACCCGCCATTCCATATTATTGTATATTTTGCATACACCTTTCAATTCCACTTATTAGTTGAGGTCCAGGAGCTGGGATTGTGTTCAGCAGTGGAGGTGATTGTCAGTCTGGCAGCAGACAATTTTGGGGAAGAGTGATGATTGCTGAATCCAGAATTCCAAAATACAGGAAACTTTCATATTATTGTTATGTTTTCTGCAATGTAGGAAATGCCTCCACTGTGGCATTTATTTGTTCAAGTGCCCTTGCTCTCCAAATAGTATTCTTATATCTAATCCCAATATGAGAAAAGACACAAGTTTGAAGAAGTTGAACATTTTGATACAATGCAGAATAGTTGTTGGCCATTTTCAAATTAGATGAAAGGGCAGAGTTTAAAATTGAAATCTCATATTGACAGTGTTGGCACTACAGCTAGGTGACTGTCCATATTTATTTTAAATTACAAATTGAATAGGGAAACAAAGCTGTAGGTCTTATTTTTTCCCCTGGAATAATGAAGGAAGGGATTGTATGTTTGTGTTAGCGAGAGAGGAAGGGGGGGGGGAATAAATGGCCTGTTTTACAGGAGCCTTGACAGATACAAAATAACATAAAGGTTAGGTTACTGACGACTGCTGCTGCTGCTGCTTGCGTGAGTGTTGGGAGGACCGCTCCCTCTCCTGCCAACTCCATCCGGCCTAGGGGGCGGGGCCTGCACTCACTGCCACAGCATAAGAGGCCTGAGAGAGGCCTCCGGGACACGACTGCTGCTGCTGCTGCTGCTGCTTGCGTGAGTGTTGGGAGGACCGCTCCCTCTCCTGCCAACTCCATCCGGCCTAGGGGGCGGGGCCTGCACTCACTGCCACAGCATAAGAGGCCTGAGTAGCTACCGGCAGCAATGGACAAAATGGTTTTAAATGTTTTAATCGCTTTTAATTTGCAGCACTTTAAATGGTGGTTGTTGTTTTTTATAATATTATATTATTTCATTATTTTATTTTTGCTTGGGGTGGGATAAGCACTGAGTCAGCACTATTGTTCCTTGTTTTGCTTTGTTTTGTTTTGTTCTGTTTTGTTTTATTTTATTATTATTATTATTCTGTTAAATTATTATATAGTTTGTATTTTGCCTTTTAAGGGGGAGGGTCATGGCTGCCTGGGAGTGGGCCTCAGCCAATAGATTGGGTGGGGCAGGTTCCACAGGGGGAGATGTATTGGGACACCCGATCTCAGTGATCACGGGCAGGAGGAGGAGTTATGCTAAGACCAGACCATGTCATTACCGAGGAGGCAGGTTTAGTCGTTGTTTGAGGACTATCCCTGCCTCCAGGTCTGGTCCTGACCGGAAGGATACAGTAATCAGCAAGGGAAACCCACATGACCTGAAAGTGTTGCTATGCAATGCCAGGTCAATGATGAATAAAACCACTGCCATCCACGACCTGACTGTGGATGGAGGATTTGACCTGGCATGTGTGACAGAGACCTGGTTGGATGAGGCAGATGGGCCTGTCCTTGCCGCTGCTTGCCCACCAGGTTTCTCTTACGCACAGCAACCCAGGTCATGTGGGCGGGGAGGGGGGGTTGCAGCGATTTTTAGGAAGTCATTAGTCTGCACCAGGCGTCCTATTGGGAAGACCCAGTTTTCTGAGTGCATGTTCTGGAAGTTGGGCAATAGGGGCAGTACAGGATTCCTACTGGTGTACCGACCTCCCCGCTGCACCAAGGATTCCCTGCCCGAGCTGCTTCAGGTCGTGGCGGATATACTCCTGGAGACACCTAGCTTGGTTGTCCTGGGGGATTTTAACATCCATGCCGACACGACCTTACAAGGGGCAGCTCGGGACTTCGTGGAAAGCATGGCCTCCATGGGGCTGTCCCTGAATAAGTCTGGCCCAACTCATAGCCACGGACATGCCTTAGACTTGGTGTTTACCTCTACGGATGTTGGTGATCTGACATTAACTAAAAGCGAAACAAAAGAAGTGCCATGGTCAGATCACTTCCTGGTGCAACTGGACTTCTCCGCAACCCTTCCCCTCCGCAGGGAGGTGGGACCGATTCGGATGGTCCGCCCCCGCCACTTAATGGATCCAATTGGCTTCCAGAGAGTGGTAGGGGATGCTTTATCCCAAGTTGATGGCCTTTCAGCTGATTCCCTGGTGGCACGCTGGAATGCGGAGTTAACCAGGGCTATTGACTGTCTGGCTCCGAAGCGCCCTCTCCGATTGCATGGAGCCCGGACAGCCCCGTGGTTCTCCCTGGAGCTGAGGGTGATGAAACAATCGTTGAGACGGCTAGAGCGCCGGTGGCGGAAAACTCATTCTGAATCAGACCGGACACGGGTTAGAGCTCAACGTCGAGCCTACCAAGTGGCAATGGCGACGGCGAAGAGGGCCTTCTTCGCCGCCTCCATTGCATCTGCAGAAAATAGTAGCAGGAGACTTTTTCAGGTGGTTCGCAGTTTATCGGAACCACCTGTACCACCGGGGCCTGGTAGGGACCCCAAGATCTCCTGCAATGCTTTTGCAAAGTTTTTTGCAGATAAAATCGCTCAGATTCAGAAGGAAGTAGACTCCACAGTGGGAGCAGGGCCAGGGCGGGAGAGTGCTAGAGTTCTGTCTGGTCCTGTTATATGGGATCAATTCCAATCTGTTACCTCCGAGGATGTGGACAGGCTGCTTGGACGAGTGAAACCGACCACCTGTCTTCTTGATCCTTGCCCATCCTGGCTGATAAAAGCGAGCCGGGAAGGGCTGGGCGATGGGCTTTGCGGGGTGGTGAATGCTTCCCTCTGTGAGGGAGCCTTCCCAGACCCGCTGAAAGAGGCGGTCATTAAACCGCTTCTTAAAAAAACATCTTTAGACCCGGCCAGTATGGCCAACTATCGCCCAGTCTCAAATCTTCCATTCTTGGGCAAGGTGATTGAGCGGGTGGTTGCTGAACAACTCCAAGCACGCCTGGAGGAAACGGACCATTTGGATCCCTTCCAATCGGGATTCAGGCCTCACCATGGGACTGAAACTGCCTTGGTCGCGCTGGTTGATGATCTCCGGCGGGCTAGGGACAAAGCTGAGATCTGTTTCCTAGTTCTGCTGGATCTCTCAGCGGCCTTTGACACCATCGACCATAACATCCTTCTGGACCGTCTAGAGGGGCTGGGAGCTGGGGGCACTGTTATACAGTGGTTCCGCTCCTTCCTCCTGGGCCGTGTTCAGAAAGTGGTGGTGGGGGATGAGTGTTCAGACCCTTGGGCCCTCACTTGTGGGGTACCTCAGGGTTCCGTCCTCTCCCCCATGCTTTTTAACATCTATATGAAACCGCTGGGAGAGATCATCAGGGGGTTTGGACTGGGTGTTCATCAGTATGCAGATGACACCCAGCTCTACCTCTCCTTTAAATCAGAACCAGTGAAGGCGGTGAAGGTCCTGTGTGAGTGCCTGGAGGCGGTTGGAGGTTGGATGGCGGCTAACAGATTGAGGTTGAATCCTGACAAGACAGAAGTACTGTTTTTGGGGGACAGGAGGCGGGCAGGTGTGGAGGATTCCCTGGTCCTGAATGGGGTAACTGTGCCCCTGAAGGACCAGGTACGCAGCCTGGGAGTCATTTTGGACTCACAGCTGTCCATGGAGGCGCAGGTTAACTCTGTGTCCAGGGCAGCTGTCTACCAGCTCCACCTGGTACGCAGGCTAAGACCCTACCTTCCCGCGGACTGTCTTGCCAGAGTGGTGCATGCTCTGGTTATCTCACGCTTGGACTACTGCAACGCGCTCTACGTGGGGCTACCTTTGAAGGTGACCCGGAAACTGCAATTAATCCAGAATGCGGCAGCTAGACTGGTGACTGGGAGTGGCCACCGGGACCACATAACACCGGTTCTGAGAGATCTGCACTGGCTCCCAGTACGTTTCCGAGCACGATTCAAAGTGTTGGTGCTGACCTTTAAAGCCCTAAACGGCCTCGGTCCTGTATACCTGAAGGAGCATCTCCACCCCCATCGTTCAGCCCGGACACTGAGATCCAGCGCCGAGGGCCTTCTGGCGGTTCCCTCATTGCGAGAAGTGAGGCTACAGGGAACCAGGCAGAGGGCCTTCTCGGTAGTGGCGCCCGACCTGTGGAACGCCCTCCCATCAGATGTCAAAGAGATAAAGAATTACCTGACATTCAGAAGACATCTTAAGGCAGCCCTGTTCAGGGAAGTTTTTAATATGTAATGCTGTATTGTTTTTAACACTGATTGGGAGCCGCCCAGAGTGGCTGGGGAAACTCAGCCAGATGGGCGGGGTATAAATAATAAATTATTATTATTATTATTATTATTCAGGTATACTTTCTCAGTCAATTATTAGCCAGACCAATCAGCATAAGCCAATTAAGTCTCCTTCCTAGAAATTAATAGATTGATCTTGGTAGCCTTTTTACAAGGTAGAGTTCCATAATGAGGCAACAACTGAAAAGGCCCTGCCTTCTCATCTCACTTCAGAAAATGAAAAGGATCACATTGAGTAAGATGTCCTTGAAATACCTTAAAGCAGGGGTGGAGAAACTGGCTCTTCAGATGTTGCTGGACTCTAACTCCTGTCAGCCCCAGCCAGCCAGGTTCCCCATCCCTTACTTAAAACATGTGGCATATAGTGTATTCCTTAGGACAACCTGGTTCAAGTAAATTTGGCTTTCAAAACCCGATTCTTTGAATTGTGTCATGTTCTCTAACCTTGATCCCCTCTCAAATTCAGAGACAAAGATGGAAGGGGGCTCAGTGATACAGCATCTGCTTTGCAGACAGATGTTCCCAGTTTCAATCCTAGGGTTATCCAAATATGGCTGGGAGAGGTCTCTGTCTGAAATCAAGGAGAGACAGTACAAGTCTTCCTAGGGGCAGGAGACCACTGAATACCAATTGCTGTAGGGTGGACGGAAGGAGACAACAGCAGGAGAGGACTATATCCTCCCTGCTATACTGTTTAGGGAAGTTTTTAATGTTTAATGTTTTATTGTATTTTGTTGGAAGCCAACCAGAGTGGCTGGGGAAACCCAACCAGATGGGTGGGGTATGAATAAATAAATAAATAAATGAATGAATGAATATTATTGGCTACCTAAAACAATCTGTCTGAAGGTTGGACTAGCTAGACTAATCCAGCAAGGCTCTTTTTATACTCTGAAAAAGTGATATTGTGGCTAATGGTCATTCTTGAGCCTGGGCACACAGCAAACCATATGGCTAACCAGCATTAAAAATGCTGCCCTGATAGAAAAGAAAACCCACTGAGCAAGATTGCATGTACTATTATGAAGAGTGGTGGGGAGAGAATGTCAAAGGAAGCCCTTGCAGATAAGACCTAGTGATACAGAAGTACGTTTGTGAAAAACCATCTCTGTGTCAAAGTGCAAGAGAAAAGCCCCAGGCCCTGTGCTTCTTTACGGTCGCTGTGAGACAGAGTGCCCCAGTGACAAATTACACATGATAGATTTGTCAGGAAATTAAAATGCCAAGTAGTGGACATCAAAGTTGCTATCAAAGGGATCTCCCGTCCGGCGGGAATATTACCACGAGTGAAGGGGGGGAAAGAGAAAACTTGCAATGATATATAATTTTAATTGGACTCTGTCATGACAGGTTGACCAGATGCCAATAATCATCCAGGGGGGAGAAATAATATGAAGAGAAAGTGAGATAATGACTGTATATCTTGCCGTTTCTCTTAGACTGACTGTGACAGGTTTTAATCTTTTTTAGAATGTCTTTTTTGCCCTCAACTTTCATTTATTTTTTGAAAGGAGATGGCAGCACCGTGGCCTTGTATAGAAACGTCTCTGGTGCTGTAATGAGGACTGGCTATCATGAGGTCAGAGGGGAAGGCATTCCTCTTGTTCACCTGAAAGAAATATGCCCCACTCTGCTCAAAGCCTTCACTACAGTAAGCAGATGGAGAAAATGTTGAGGACTGGAGGAGAAGGTACGTCCTTTAAAAACCAAAGTGTTACACAGCTTGCTGGGTTATTTATATACTGCTTTGTGGCCCAATCTTTTTAATATTCTGGTTCTAAGCTGTATCTCTCATCTGGCCCTCTTTCCTCTACTGAGGAGGTGGAGCAAACCCATGCCAGGTACAAGCTTAAGGAGTTCCCTTCTCAATACTTGACCTTATTGAATCCCCACATCTCTAGTTGTGTCCCAATGTGTTATTGATGTGCTCTAGTTATGTGCTAATGTGTATGGATCATAGAAACTGTTATATGGATGCACTTTCTCCTGTGATCACTTGTAAATACTGTACAGACCTTTATTCTTCAGTGTTGCCCTTTTTCAAGCCCTTGGCTATGATCCTTTTCTTTTCTTACAGAAGAGAGTGCTAAATGTCAGTGTCTCACAAGACAATAACTGTCGGAACACACATGTGACTGACGTCCTGCTTTCTCATGCATAATTACACAGACTTTAATTGGGGTTTGTTTAGCTCCTTGATCAGCTATGAGATTCCCCAAGAACAATTAAGAGCCGGATCCTCAGCTGATGAAAAAGTTGACTGGAACAGAGAAATATGCAGGCTCTGTGATAATTTACACCCAGCTGCCCCACCTCTGCCCACTTGCATTTGACTTAAATTAACTTCAAATTATTTCTGTTTAGATAATTTCTGCAGGCTTCCCTCCTCATTTTTAACTGAGCTTGTTTCCATAAGGTGCAAAGTACACACACCGAATGGAAAGGAGTCATAATAATTGCTTGGTGCTATTGAAATGATAGGTTTGCAAAAATAAATATAAAACCTCTGTCTTTAGCATGGTGCGTTTTTTTGTCAGACGAGAAGCAGAATAAAGAAACCGAATATAAGCAATTACCATAAGCATGTTCTCTCTTCCACTCAGTAGTAAATGTGTGTAGGTTATCCTCAATAGCTGCCAGCCCTCTTGTCAGCCCAATTATTTTAAAACAATTGTTTCATTTGGAATAGATGCCGCCGTGCAAATGATTGTCCCTTGTCAGTGACACATTCAATTAAAGCAACACAGAATAGGAGTTCTGGGGCCTACTGTGCCTTGTCCAATCATATCAGTCAACAAAGAACAACCTTGGAGACTCGAGTATGTCTTGGAACGATTGTCAGGTGGTTTGAACATGTTGCGCCTTCCCAGGGTTCCGCTGCGTCTTCATTTCCTGTGTCTTTTCCAGCCAATGACAGGCAGCGTCTCCACAGTGCTCAAGTTTGCTCTTGCCAAGAAGGCTTATGGCTGTGGAATAAGATGGCAGCTGTCACAGAGTACTGACAGTTGGTTGGAGCTCAGGGTGGCAAGCTGAACTGGACTTGTAGCAGTTGGGTTAGCGGTGAGGTATGGCCGCCATTACTGGCCGGCAGATGTCACTTTCCACGCTGGCAGTTCCTGCATTTGACAGACATCTAGTACTGCTGCATAGCCAGCTGGATCTTTAAACATACTCTTTGCATCCCCTCTGAAAGGCTTATGTGCCCTGTACCCTCACGAAGGGAATAGGTAGCAGCTACCGTATTTTTCGCTCTATAACACGCACCTGACCATAACACGCACGTAGTTTTTAGAGGAGGAAAATCTGTAGGCATGCCACCCGTAGGCATTCCCTCCATAACACGCACAGACATTTCCCCTTACTTTTTAGGAGGAAAAAAGTGAGTGTTATTGTGCAAAAAATACGGTAGTTCAGCTGAAATAAGAGGGGAGGGAAGAAATAGAGGGAAGGGGGGAATCCCTGGATGAATGTTACTTCTTATTGCCCTTATTTTCTGTTGGTTCTATAAGAAATGGTAGTAGATGCAGGAAGCTCTTGAAAGTAAAAGTTTACTGGCATGAAAAAGGAGGGAGGGAGAGAGAGATGGCCCCTGTTCAGCTTTACGGAGAACCAAAGGATGGGTGAGAGATTTGTTCACTTTGCATCTTATTACATCTTAATACATCTATATACCACTTAATTATTTGCATCTCTACATGGTGCACATAGAAAACAATCTACAGAGAATGGGACAGTAAAGCAATAAACGGTTATCATAAAACAAAATACTACCTTAAAATGCCTGCTGGAGCAAAAAAGACTTAGTCATGTGCCTGATGTTCAGCCAGGAAGATGCCTGTCTAATCTCAGCTGGTTTGCTTTCTGCTTGAAGACTTCTCATTTTAACATTCCTTCCCCTTAAAGGTTTCACACCATTCCAATCTGAAAGTCATGGCACTCAAGCTGATAGGTATGATCAATGCTGAATTTTTTTTGAACTCACCCAAAGATTTTAGGATAGAAACAACAATAACAACAACATTATTTATACCCCACCCGTCTGGCTGAGTTTCCCCAGCCATCCTGGTCAGCTTACAACATTTTTAGGTAACACAATAAAAACACCAATCCTTAAAAACTTCCCTAAACAGGGCTGCCTTCAGAAATTACATGAAAGGTGGTTTTGCAGGAGAGGAGTTGAAAAAGTAGTCAGTGTCCAATTGAGACAATTCATTTACTTCTTATTTTACAAGTTTCAATTAATAAACAAAGTAAACCAAAGACAAAGAGCATAAAGAAATACTGTTGCAGCAGGTTGAAAACAGCAAAAGGTTGGACATTCTCGTTAAACTTGTTCCAAAACATTACAAAGAACATCAATTTTTCCAGCAACCTGTTGGGCTAGTTCATATGTATTCTTTTGTAATAAGTTAGCTTAATTATAGTTACTATGGGCCAAGTTTTCTCAATCCATTCAGATATAGTGCTCCCCTCCCCCAATTTTTAGCTATTGTAACCTTAGTAGCAGTTATAAAGCTAAAGTTCATTTCTAGACCATTTTCCAGAATCACACACACACACTTTAATACTGTTTCATCTTGACTGTGTAGCGAGAGAGGAAAAAAGGAGTGGAGGCCTATAAAACCCAATGAAGTTCTTGCTCCTCCACCTCTCCAGAAAGATTTCTGATCCAGCTTCCCTGAAATATGCATTGCCATCCCAAACAAGTCAACTATTACCCCACCAGGCCCAAAGTGTTGCCATGATGAACGTACTTTTAGCCATTCTGTTGTTTTCCATTTCCCCCTCTGAGCAGTCACTTTCATGTCTGGACTCTGGGTTCACATTTTTTTAAAATGTGAACCACCCTGAGACCTTTGGGTATAAGGCGGTATAGAAATAAAATAAATAATAAATAACAATAAAATAAATTCTTCAGTCCCTGCCAGTGTGGCTCCTACTTCACAGGTGCCTGTAAAGTAGCAGCCACACTGGCAGGGACTGAAGAATAATTCTCCTAACATTGGACAAAGCATCATTTTGAATCGAAAGCAAAAAAGCTTTTCGGGTGTTTGCTGTTTCACCATACATATATATGTTTTTTTCCTTTTGGCACTGCAAGGAACAAATTGCAATGGGGAAATGCTTGATATTATTTAATAGCATTAAAGGACATTGGGGCAAGCATCTGTTGTGTACCAAGGGTTGTCCAAGTCCACTTTTATCTCCCTCTTTTCTTCCATCTGCTCTTCTCTTTGTCTCTGTGCATCCTATTGTCATGTCTCTGTCTACAATAGTATGCCCCTTTCTGCCTCTGCCGTGTAAATAGGACTTCGAAGTAAATGATAGATATTCAGAATGTGACACTTTGGGGAATAATTTTCACACTCATTTCCTACGGTCTTGGTTTGCTGAATGAGTGCTGCATAGGTCATAATGGAAAGATAATGATAAATGCACTTATCTGGAAAGGTGCTAGAAGACCCTTAGTCATTTTTGCTGCAACAGACTAACATGTTGACACCTTTCAGAAAAGCAAACCCAAGCATTTTAAGGGAATCTCCATGTCAGAGCGAGGATTTGCACTAGCAGTGCCGTCTCCTCCTTCCCTACAGGGAGTAGAAGTGAGACAACAGCTGCATTATGGCTGCATTCATAAGGCGGTTTATTCCATTTCCCCAATGTTCTCCTAACTGTGAGTTTCCGTATTATATCTGAGCTTTCACTTGATATAGAAGCCACTTCTGGAAATCTAGCAGAATCTAATAGAAGTTTAATACTCCTTTCCATGTGAATTGGTTCAAGAAATAATCTGCTTGCAATCCTATCAATTCAGAAAACTGCAGCAGTAAAGTATGAAATTTAGGGTGGTATACTGGCATACAGTTCTTTCTTGCCACTTTCCTGGGGGGAATCATGGGGGAGTACAGATGCGTAGATAGGGTGAGTAGGTTAGTGACATTCATTGCTGTATCACACCATGTCCACTGGTATGAATGAAATTAAACCCACAGGTCCATAATGCAACTGGTATTGCAGTGTGAAAGTAGAAAATGGGAGAAAAGTGCTAGCTTTATAATCAGGAAAACTAATGCAATATTCCCCACATCTGAATGTACCCCAGGTAAAGTGTGTGTATCAATATTTTGTTGCTGCTGTTGTTGCCTGAAGCAGCACCCAATGGAAAGGCGAACATTTAAGGTCATACTGCATCATCAGATGCTAGTTCCTGCTTTCATCTATTAATGCCCCCTCCGTAGTACTGCCTGAAGGATATCACTTCAGCCTACTGCAGGGATGGGGAAACAGTGGTCCTCCAGTTGTTACTGGGCTACAGCTCTCATCATCCCTGACCACTGGCCATGTTGGATAGCACTGATGGAAGTTGGAGTCCAACAACATCTGGAGGACCACAGGTTTCCCATCCTTGTTGTCAACTGAGTCCTGCTCATATTAGAAAGTAATATAACTAAAGCTGTGGTATCTAAGGATTTCAATGGATCTACTCTGAGTAGGGCTAGCATTGGATTCAGTTTGTGCATGTGTTACAGGGCTTGGATGCATTGAATTAACTTACTTACTCCCTTATCCAAATGCACCATTAACAAATTCCATGGAGGCATACTTGTCTTTGGAAAGAGAATTGTTTCAAAGTTTGAATGTTCCCCTATCACAGTTCTCGATCCTGCCTGGCTTGAGAGGTTCTCGTGGAGTAGCAGTATTTTATGGAATTTGGTTCGAAAGTAGAACATACCCTCTTGAGAACAAGATGATGGAGGCTGTGAAAGAAGATGGTGGCTAGATTAAATAGGTTCCCTGCTATAATTGAGTGCAAGGTAAAAGAATCATCAAGTACTATTACTTTTCAAGATTTATGATGTGCTAGAAGCATATTAGGTGCTCTACAGACCCAGGAGTAACACATTCCATGCAGAGAGGGCTTACGGTCTAGGTGATTCATGGCTGTCCATTATCATTTGTTGTGCAAGCGTGTCAGAGCCAGGCTGTGGGCAGTCAAAGCAGAGACAAGCTTGCTTATTTGTAGATTTAGGGAGCTGATGGGATTCTGCATTGCTAGTGAGCTCCTGTAGCCCCTAACCCAAGATTCAAGACATTACTCAGAAAGCAGCTGTCCCAAAAGCTAACTAAGCACTAGCTCATTGCAAAGGGAGCCAACAGAAAAGGAGGAGAACAAGTGGGCAGTGTGCAAGAAAGTAGCAAGCTGGATAGGTAAAGGTAAAGGTACTCCTGCCCGTACGGGCCAGTCGTGACCAACTCTGGGGTCCCGGCTTAAGAGGCCGGGAGCCAGCGCTGTCCGAAGACACTTCTGGGTCACGTGGCCAGTGTGACGAAACTGCTCTGGCGAGCCAGCACCAGCGCAGCGCACGGAAACGCCGTTTACCTTCCCGCTATAAAGCGGTACCTATTTATCTACTTGCACTTAGGGGTGCTTTCGAACTGCTAGGTGGGCAGGAGCTGGGACCAAACGACGGGCGCTCAACCCGCCGCGGGGATTCGAACCGCTGACCATACGATCGGCAAGTCCTAGGCACTGAGGTTTTAACCACAGCGCCACCCGCGTCCCAGCAAGCCGGATAGGTAAGGCCTAATCCAGACTGCTGCTCAAGCAGAAAGCTGTGAACAATATGAAAGCATTTCTAAGCAAGGACGTTCTGAGACCCAAGTCTTGGCTGATCCTCATAACAAGCTAGACTCCTTTGCCATCACATCCCCCTGCCCTTCCCTGTTGAGGGAAGGTCTGAAGCAGGGAGCCAGCTGTAGACACATGTAAGCTCCCCATGTGATTCAGAACCCTGATCACGAAGGGTTCCAGATCAAGCGTGGGAGCCAATAGGACTACAGCAGGCTCTCTGCTTCAGACTTTCTTCCCATATGTCAGGGAACAGGACTAGCAAGTATGGCCCCTCTCTCTTCCAGATGTGCTTCTTAGTTGCATGAGCAGAACGAATGAATTGAGAGAGAAGCAACACTTCAGTCTTAATGGGACTTGACTGAAGGTCAAATTGCATGTTGTACTTCAGAAAAGCCACAGTGGAGAAATGGTGCTTAGAGCAATTTGGACTGGGAAAATGGCAGGCAGGGGAAGTCGATGGCTACTTGCTATAATGACTATGCTTTGCTTCCACGACTTGAGGCTGTAATGTTTCTGAACACCAGTTGCTGCAAGTCACAGGAGGGGAGAGTGCTCTTGTGCTCAAATCCTTTGTGGGTTTCCCACAGGCATCCGGTTGGCCACTGTGAGAACATCATACTGGACTATATGGGCCATTGGCTTGATCCAGCAAGCTCTTCTTAAGTCCATATGCTTGAACATCTCTGCTCCTTTCTTCCTATGTCCTCTGACAGCCCTGTATATAAAGGGCTTTCCACTGTAAAGTCACCCTATGAGAAACTAATAAACAGAAATAGAACAAAAAGTTTTTGAAAAAACAGGAAAAACTGGGTGGGTGCTGAAATAGAGACCGAGAAAAAGAAGGCATCTATAATGTGTGCAGCATACATTTATTTATTTAAAAATGTCTCCCCGCTTCTGCTTGGAGAAGTCAGCTGAGAGCTAATGTCTTATTCCCAAGGTGTCCCCTGGGATGAATTGGGAGGGTTAAAGCTGCTGGTGAAGTTTTAGAAGATGAAAGGGAAATACAAGAAGGGAGGCAAGGAAATGATCAAGAAAACCAAGATTGAAAATGAAAGGGAAATGTACGCAAGCGATGAAGATGAATAACAAATGCTTTTACAAAGGTAACGCGTAAGGAGCAAGGAGCTGATGAAAAAGATGGCAGGCCCTTTGGGAAAACAGTGATTGGGAAGGGAATTGATGACAGATGAGTTGAACGGCTGCTGCTGCAACAGGGAACGGTTTCTTTACAGATGACTTCAAGCGGTTCAAGTGGGCAGGTCAAATTGGTGGAATTGAAAAATGAGGAAGAGGGTCCCAAAGTCTAGGGGCTTGGTGGGCACCAGGGCTATGGGGAACACTTTGTGATTTATTCATTTGTTTCAGAAATGTCTAAAATAATGGAGATCAAGCAAATTCCCAGAGTGGTTCCCATAGAATCAAAATACAACTAAAAAACCCCCAAAAAACATAAAATAAAAATGGAGCCATAGGTGCTTCCTGAGAGGTGTGGCTTATCAGGAAGGCCATCTCAGCAGCACCTGCAGCAGAGACATCTGCTCCTGTGTGGAGGTATTGCCATTTAGCTCCCTTAATGCTGCTGAGACTCAGACAGATGAAGCATCAGCAGCAGAGGTCTGGAGGATCTGTCCTGTCCTGTAAGTAAATCACCTCTTTCATGGATACTTCTCTCAGAGAGATGGAATAATAATAATAATTTATTACTTGTAACCCACCCACCTGGCATCTGGCCGGGCCTCCCTAGCCACCCTGGGCAGCTTCCAACAGAATATTAAAAACCTTATCTGCAAGGCCATTGTTGATGGTGGGTCACCACTGAAGGGGTGACACCAAAGCTTTACCCTTTGGGAGAGTTGCTCTGGGATGATACAAGGAAGTGTATCGCCAGGAGCAGCCATTCCCTCAGACTGCCGAGCCATTGAAGCAAAGAAGGGCTATTCTATTGGCTCTTTTGAGAGGCCAGCTACCCTTGGCTCTTCCGTAACTTTCTCCCAGTTGGGGTAACTGAACTGCTTTCATCCCAGCTGGTCATTATAAGAACTGCAACTTTAAGAGCAGGTTCCTGAGTTTCCTTTTCCCCACTCTCTCCCTGTCCCATTTTCCTTTTGTGCCATACCTTTGAGATTGTACCTGATCTGCAGTCTTCTCTGGGAGCCTTTAACAAGTGTGGTAAAAATGCTTTAAATTTAAAAACAACAACATTTATGTGTTTTATACATATCTCCCATCCAGGAACCTTCTAGCCCCAAAGTGGCTGCGACTTAGACCTTCCTGAGACTTTGCCCTCATCTTCCTGAAGTATCAGCAATGCAGTGCCAGAGAAACCACTTTAACAACAAATATTAGGAACACAAGAACTGTGCTTACCTATAGTTCAGTTTCCTTGAAGACTGTGGAGTCTTTGGGATATAAACAGTTTCATTTACACATATATACAACCTGATCATAGTATGGAGGGACTGACAGAATTAACACCACTTGCTTCCCAATTAGGTTCTCAGGGAGATGACCAAACCATAACTTTGGGTCCAGCACAGAGCAAGTCCAACCTTGGGTTTCCTGCTTCCAGCATTAGCCAAAACTCTCATGCAGCCCGCAGTCTATTGTTCTCCATCTTAGGATGATGTTGCATGCAGCCAGGTGAGGTGGGAAAAATCCCACCCATTTGTCCTATGGCAATAGAGCTCACTCTTTAAGATGCTGGTGATGGGTACTTGGCTGAGCAGCTAAGGCCATTACCTCAAGAAAGAAGTTAGTTTACTGGTTTAGCAGGGAGACTTCCGGGTTGGCGCCTCTGACAATGGCGGAATTCCTCTGATCGGAAGGAATTTGCTCCGTGGAAATCAGGGTCTGGCCGCCACAGTGAAGGCGGAGACCCACTAAAAATCACAGGCGGGAGAAGCCTGTGAACATGGGATTTGGCTGGCACCTTTTGTGCCTCCCCTACTCACGGGGAGACCCGGTTTTGGGGATCCGGAGCGACGTGGGGTGAGCGGCGCGGTGCTTCGAATTGACTGCTTCTTTCACGGAGTGAAGCCGCACTGCTGTTGCCGGAGAGCGCTGACTTTTTCCTGTGGACAATTTGATCCTAAACAACTACCCGTGAGTAGAACGGAAATTTGGATTTTTAAACGTCTTAATTTGGCACCGAAACGGGGAGGTTTCAAACAGGAAGTCCGCCTTCCCCTTTTGTAAATAGATTGAAGCAAAGAGCTTGCAAGCTAAAGTCTTGGAAAGTCCTCTGTAAAGGATTAAATTTCCATCGGCTAAAATCATTGAACCCCCCTTGGAAGCAGGAGAAGAGGGGGAAAATTTTGGATCGCGTAAGCCTGCAGGAGAGAGTGAAGAAAGTTAAGTTACCACCGCTCTGAACCTGGAAACGGGCTGCTAGTAAGACTGACTGTGAATAAAACGTTTGTTGACAGCTAGTTAAATAAGAGGAATACATTGTTTCCATTGTCTCCTTCTGCGTTTAAAAAGGAGTAAAAGTAACTGAAAATTGAAACTAATTTTATTGTTTGAATTGTGCTTAAAAGGATTGATACAAATAGAAATTGTTTCCCTCTAGAGGGAGCCTTTGAAACTGTTACAAGTGTTGAGCTGGTGGAATCTCCAGCTGCAAGATAAAAAAACCGTGAGAACCAGGGATTGACCTTGGATCGGTTAAGAATGTGGACAGAAGAAGCCTTAGTGATTGCATTATGTAAGATAAGTGATTCATTGGAACAGCTCCACAAGAAGACGGATCTGATGACTATCAAAATTGATAACTTGGGACAAAAAGTGACTAATTTGGGACAAAAAGTGAACATCTATACAGAAACTATTCAGGAATCGATACAGGAACCTACTTTGACATGGCAAACTGGGGAGAAGACGAGGGAGAAAGTTGTTGTTGTTGAACCTAAAGTAATACAAGTGGAGAGGGAGAGAGCCCCAGCCTTACAGAGGCAATCTGATGACTATAAGTTGTTGCCTTCTATGATTGAATTCAGAGAAAGTCAGATTTTGAGGATTGGAGCCCTGCTTGGACTGGAGAAGGAAAGTTGGACAGATCACCTCATGCAGGGACTTACTGACCTTTGGGACCTAGACCTGGGTCAGGAGGAGATTGGAGCTGTGGGGACTTTCAGATTTGGAGGGATTTTGAAACACGTCCTGAAATATCTTTTGGATTTTAGTTTTAACTATGGAGATTTGGCTGACCTGTTGAGAAGGAATAAAAACATTGCTAGGTCGGAGCTTCCCCGAGATCTACTCTTCAGTATTAAAGGAAGGAAATTAAGAACAAGATCAGCAGAAGACAAAGTAAAGTGTATGTATAAATATGAAGAAGATCTGCAGAAGGGACTTGGAAAAGAGTTAAGAGCCTCGGACAGAAGATCACCAGGTTGATGGTATATATGGAATTGATGGAAATGACTGGCAGAATCCGAGACCAGGGAGAAGAGACGGTGGAAGAAGATTGGAAAAAGTTTGAAGTCTATTTATAGAAATACTGTAAAATTAATGAGTGTCAGAAAAATGTTGGAATGAAATTATATGGCTTTAGTAGAAATGTTATAAAGAGTTAAGCATAAATAAGTATTATAGTATTAATGGGAAATAAGGTTAAAATAAGTTAAGATAATTATATGACAGAAAATAGAGAAAGATGGAAAGGAATTGCTGAAACAATTAATAGAAGTGGAATACAAAAAGGGAGGTGAGAGGAGGTCGATGAAACAAGGGAATGGAAGATAAGGCATTGAAATGGTATGATGTATGTTTTTAAATTGTTTTTGCTGTTTTGTTTAGTCTAATGTGTTAATGTTGTGTTGTGTATTGTTTATATATTGTATTGTATTGTATTGTTTTTTCTTTCTTTTGCTTCTTTTTTCTTTTCTTTTTCTTCTTTTTTGTAAGGTTTAAAAGTAATAAATATTTTTTTTAAAAAAATAGTTTACTGGTTTAGCAGGTTTCCCCTGATAGAGTCTAACTTTACAGATACAAGATCACTGGCCTGGAACAAACTCATCGGTCTCATCTAGATGGAACCTCCAAACCTATAAACTTTTATCTCATTCTAATTTCCATAAACATCTCTGGACTTAGAGAAGGGAGACTCCCCTGCTTCCCTGAACCTCTCTATCTCCTGGCCACCTTTACTCGCATGTAAGGAGTTGCTGGTGCCACTGCTCCATCCAAAAGCTTATGGCTCCAGGGTGAGGCAGGCAAGTGATGAGGCACCGGGCAGGCTGTGGCACTAAGGCTCACAGCCTGCCCAGTGCCCACCTATGAGTCCAAAGCCCCTTTTTTTGAGAAACACTGCAACAATAGTAGGAACTGGTTGAATACATGGAGCACAGAGCACATGTAGGTAACATACCATTTTAGTCCTGTTTGGTCTTTGTGGACCTTCTTCATCATTGATGGAACCTTATTGCAGCATCACTGAGTCAGCTGTGTGGACTAGCCCTTTGAGTGCCTCTTTTGATGGACATTTTTACATTTAACAGCCCAAGCCATGCACTGAGCAGGTGTCAATCAGGATAACCTCTTTGTTTGATCAGCTGAGTGCTGGGGTCTTCAGTTAACTTTGTACTGTGAGAGAGCAGTTGGAAGATATCCCGGAGAGAAAGAAAGAAAGAAAGAAAGAAAGAAAGAAAGAAAGAAAGAAAGAAAGAACCTGCATAATGGCAAATTGGATGCTGGATTTCAAGCAGCAGCAAAGAACTTATTACTGATGGATGTCTCACACTGTCAGAAAAGCAAACACTGAAGCATTTTAATTGAATCCTACAGAGACCAGTATGCCTTTGTTTCTCAGTTCACTGAAGACATCTTGCTCCAGAAGAGAGATTTCCCTTTCTGAATTCAAGTCATTATTAGGCTGACTTCTTCTCTCTAACTGTTACCAAGTGGCCTAGTTTCCTTGTTCAGATCAGCATCTGCCAGTTGGTGTAGTGATGATGACTGTTCCATACCAGGCCTGAATGCCTTCTGGCTTTGCTCTCCTTGTTTCATACTGTGTTGGCAATTTCTCCCATCTGTGCCCTCTCTCCACGATGAGCCTGTTGTCTACAGAGCACTAAAATGTTACACGTTTTAAGGAAATAAAAAAGACATAATATTTTCCCCCTGAAGGGCCTTTCCATTTCTGGTACAATTTTTGAACCATAAGCGATTGTGGCCTAGTTCTCACCGAGATGGTAAATCTGTGTCTGGAGGGGATCACTTCAGATCAAAGGGTGACACACATGGCAGACTACTCCTTTGTTCAAAAACAAAATCACCTCTTCTACATAGAAAACGGTGAGGGAGAAAATTGACTAGAACCTTTGTCCCTGATACCTAATTTTCTATGGGGATGTGTGACAAGCTTATTTATTTATTAATCTGGAGAAGCATTCCATCATTGCAATCAGCAGTGCTACAGACCAGACAAAATTTACAATCTCATTGTGTAGTGTAAGTTTAAAAGTAAGTGATTAGATGCTCATCCCTACCACTTTAGTGTTCTTAAGAATATAAGCTAACCTTCAGTACAGTTCAATTCAGTTCAGTTCAGTTTATTATGTCTTAGCAAACAGCCATTACACATCTTCATGGTGTGGTAGAATTGCGACCTAGTGACACCATCTCACATCACAATCTGGAAGGGCCCTGGAGCTTCCTGGCTAGTGGGGTCACTTAGGTGCTTGCCTTGCTGGCTGGGGCTTTAAATCCAGGCCTGCTTGCAAACTGACCACTGGATAAGATTTTTTTTTTTAAAAAAATTAAATCTAAAATATGCAGCATTTTATTGGAATGGGAAACAAAGGATGAGTTTGTGAAGGTGGCAACTATTCACTGTGTGTCAGATTTTGGATACAATATACAGTGGTACCTCGGGTTACAGACGCTTCAGGTTACAGACTCTGCTAACCCAGAAATAGTACCTCAGGTTAAGAACTTTGCTTCAGGATGAGAACAGAAATCACATGGCAGAGGCATTACGGCAGTGGGAGGCCCCATTAACTATAGTGGTACCTCAGGTTAAGAACAGTTTCAGGTTAACAACGGACCTCTAGAACAAATTAAGTTCTTAACCCGAGGTACCAGTATAGAGCTTTCAGCATGGAAAAAACTGTGGAATAACACGCTAAGCTTTTTGGCATGTTATACAATCAGGGTAAGCGTTCAAAAAATAATGTACAGGTGGTATCTGAAGCTCAGCAAACTAGCCAAAATATACAAAAGAGGATCAAATTTATGCTGAAAGTATTCGGATAAAGAAGGCATGCTAATCCACATGTGGTGGCAATGCAAATTTGTGATAAAACTATGGGAAATGATATATGAGGAATTAAAAAAGATGCTTAAGTGTACTTGCCCCCTAAGAAACCACAAGTGTTCCTGTTAGCAATAATAGGTCAAGAAATACCAGGCAAAGTTAAAAACCTTTTTCTATACACAACAGCAGCCACAACAATATTGTACACTAAAATGTGGAAAGAGAAGGCCATCCCGATAAAGGACCAATGGCTGCTTGAAGTAAAAGAATATATAGAACTAGCAAGCATGACTGCCAAGATAAAAAATATAGACGGAAAGATAGTAATAAGTGAGTGGGAACAATTTGGAGAGTATTTAAAATGATGTGATATTAAGATAAATCTACAAGCAGGGATTAATCCATGAGCAGCAGCAAACAAAAGTAAGGGTCATTAAAACAGGAGAAAATACTAGATAATAAATGGAGATGTAGCAAACTTAAGAATGTGTAATAGGACATCAAGGAAAGATAGGATGAGAAGTCCATATAAGACTTGATAGGATCTAAATATGAATGTATAAAGTACTTTGGAAATGCATAAATAAATAAATAAATAAATAAATAAATAAATAAATAAATAGAAAGAAAATTGACCACTGGTGGGCGAGCACAGAGGCAGGCACTTATCTGGGGGCAGGCCCAATGGCGCTTGAAGGCTTCCCTTGGGTCCACTCCCAGATAATGAAACCTGCCTGCCCCTGCCCCAGCACTTTGTTCTTTGGCAGATCTCCCTCCCTCCTTCCTTTAGTACTCTGTGACGTGACCTTGCAGTGGACATAGTTGGCTGCTGTATTTGGGACCGGGCAGGGATTTCTCCACCATGCTAATTGGCGTGGTGGTTTTTCCTACCTCATAGCAATCGTCACAACTTTGGCTGTTTAGACATTGAGTAAGCCTTAGTCTTGGCTGGAGGGGAGGATACAGCTTCTGCCTGTCCCTCTGAATAAATGGTATCCTGCTAAAGGGAACTTGGCAGAGTTGGTTCTGTCCAAATGCCTAGGTAGGGATTAGGGCCACAACACTCCTCAAAACATCAATCCTGCAGGGGGACTCCTATCCGATGTATGTCATAGGAATGCCCCCAGCCACGCTGTGGGGTTGACCCAGGGTATACTTCCCGCAGGCGGGCTGGAAGTCGATAGCTGTACCCAATGCCTATGCCAAACCTCTGACATCAGTAATCAATAAAGGTGTGACCTTATTTGATCCCTAAACATTGTGTTAGGTCTGGCACACAAGAAGAAACCTGCTTTCTGCCAGAGGCTGGTGCCTCCTTCCCCAAGCCTGGGAAGCTTCTGCCTGGTTTAGGGAGGGAGGCACGATATACATACAGTACATGCAATGTCAGGGTGTCATGACATCACATGTGCAACGTCCCCCTCCCCTCACATTGCCCTTGCAAGCTGATAACTCTGAACATAATTGCTCCCTAGGAAGAATTTCACCACATGCCATGATGATGGATCAGGTCAATGGCCCATCTAGTCCAGCATCTTGTTCTCATAGAGGGCAACCTGTGGTGTAGTGGTTAAGAGCTGCAGTCTTGTAATCTGGGGAACCGGGTTCGCTTCCCCGCTCCTCCACATGCAGCTGCTGGGTGACCTTGGGCTAGTCACACTTCTCTGAAGTCTCTCAGCCTCACTCATCTCACAGAGTGTTTGTTGTGGGGGAGGAAGGGAAAGGAGAATGTTAGCCGCTTTGAGACTCCTGAAGGGGAGTGAAAGGCGAGATATCAAATCCAAACTTCTTCTTCTTCTTCTTCTTCTTCTTCTTCTTCTTCTTCTTCTTCTTCTTCTTCTGTTGGAAGCATGAAAGCAGGACCCAGGGGTACCAGCACTCTGCCCACTTGTGATTGCCAGCAACTCGGATATTCAGGGATTCAAAGTGATTGTTGTCTTAAGATGTTTTCATACAAATGTAAACATATTGCTATCTACTCCCTTGCTTTAGAGATAGGATTATGAACATGGGGGGAAATGGTCCAGATAATACCTTCAACTTTTTTTTTTACCAGTGACCATGCCAATTAAATCCCCACATTTTACCCTGAATTTAATGAGTTAATCATCGGAATTGTAGCAATTAATCAATTAAGGATTTCAGTCGTGGTGTTGTATGACCACATTAATTTTCTTGCGCAGAATGCCTTTAGATCTCTCATCAGAAGTTGTGCTCAAAAAGGCAGTCATTATAATTACTTTTGTATCTTGCCAGTATTTACTCTGCAATTCTTAAGGGCATTCTGCTAATTCCCAGAGTCTCCTGGACGAACTGAAGGAAGACAGAAAAAAGAGAGCTGGGAAGAAAGTACAGCTGATAGCATGATGCCACTTTTTCATTTTAAGTTAATTATTAGAATTAATGAGCACATGAAAATAATTAAGATTTTCCAGTTTTGCTGACTGCTCTGTGTGTCATGAGGGATTTGGGTGGCCTCGGCAATGGAAACTGCCAATTATAACTTTATTTATTTTCACAAGTTATGGATCGGCTTTTCCCATTATTGCAAGTGTGCCTGCCCTGTGCGGCCTGATCCGGTCCATGTTTACTCAGAAGGATCAATGGGACCAAGGAACCTGATAGAAGTCCTCCCGACCCTGATAATACTAGAACCAGAGTTTATCCAATGAATCCGAATGCTGGGAGATTCAGAACAGGCAAAACGAAGTTATTCTTGACATAGTGCGTCATTAAACTATGTCATTTGCTACCACCGGAAGCAGTGAAAGCCTGCAACTTAGATTATACAAATTAAAGAAGGATAAGGCTATGAATGGCTACTATCTTTCCCCTCCAGTACCAGAAGCCATCTAATTTTGAATTTAGTGCCAGAGATCATCAGCAGGGAAGTGCTATTGTATCCTATTTGCATCTTGTTGGTCACTATGAGGATAGACTGTCGGTCTAGATCAGGGTTCCCCAATCTTGGGTCTCCAGCTGTTTTTGGACTACAACTCCCACCATCCCTAGCTAGCAGGACCACTGGTCAGGGGTGATGGGAATTGTAGTCCAAAAACAGCTGGAGACCCAAGTTTGGAAAACCCTGGTCTTGATGGACTTTTGGTATGATCCAGCAGGGCTCTGCTTATGTTATTGTCTGATGGAAAACATTACCCTGCTCTCTCCAGAATGCCCACAAACATGGCTTGAAGGCAATAGTTCCACAGTGGCTCCCCAGCAGCTAGTATAAGTACTGAACACTTCTTATATTACATTGGGTAAAATCAATTTGCAAAATTGCATTCAGTGCTGCATCCTATATAAAACTCAACCCCACATAATGTTATTCACAACAAAGGCCCACAGAGGTTTCTTTCTCCTATGCAGCAGGATTGAGGGATGGAAGCTGGTAGCTCTTCAGCAAACCGGTATTGCAGATATTAATATTGAGCAGCATGAAGCAATAGGATGCATAAAAATGGAATTCTCTTATAATAAAAATTGTCCAGACCCATAAATTTGATTCAAAAGCTTTTCTAATCAGAACTTTCTTTGTTACAGGTACAAAAACAAATAATGATACACCCAACGTGATACAGCTAGTGTGGTGTAGTGGTTAAGAGTGGTAGTCTCGTAATCTGGGGAACTGGGTTCGCGTCTCTGCTCCTCCACATGCAGCTGCTGGGTGACCTTGGGCCAGTCACACTTCTTTGAAGTCTCTCAGCCCCACTCACCTCACAGAGTGTTTGTTGTGGGGGAGGAAGGGAAAGGAGAATGTTAGCTGCTTTGAGACTCCTGAAGGGGAGTGAAATCCAAACTCCTCCTCTTCTTCTTCTTCTTCTTCTTCTTCTTCTTCTTCTTCTTCTTCTACTTCAAATGGTTCCGTAAGACATATGCTTGTCAAAGCATAGGTTCATCAACTTATTAGTAATATTAGATTACTCCAAACAGACCTGAAATCAAAGGTCTTTCCCTCCCTACAGCCTCCATTAGCCTGGAGCTGTTTTCTCTCCTGGAGAGACTCATTTGCACATTTTTCTCCCACGTAGCGGGGAACAACAACAAAAATAACCCCAAATGAAACTCCCTTCAAAATAACAATTTACAGTCAAAATACCTTACTCACATGATCAAAAGTTAAACACCACATGAAAAAGCAGAGAACATCAACACCTAATCACCAAACCATTTAGAAGCTCAGAGAGCCCTACTTTGTTTTAGTATATCCAATGGAATTTTCCTGTGTTAAACCCCTAGCAATACACATACATGTATTTTCCATTTCCGTGTCAATTAAACCATTATACAGTGGTACCTCTGGTTGCAAATGGGATCCATTCCAGAGGCCCATTTGCAACATGAAAGGAACGCAACCCGCAGCGGCGCGTCTGCACATGCGCGGGTTGTGATTCGCCGCTTCTGCACATGCGCATGATGTCATTTTGTGCGTCTGCGCATGCGCGAGCGGCAAAACCCGGAAGTAACCGTTTCCGGTACTTCCGGGTCGCCGTGGGATGCAACCTGAAAAAACGTAACATGAGGAATGACTGTAATTAGCAACTGGCACACACGCTGCTGCAACTGTCTGGATGTGCATTCTATCTACACCTATGGCCCTCATTCTGTAGAACAGGGTGATGATGTAAAATGTAAAATGAGTGGTTCTTCTTATGTTATTAAATGTAGCTATAGTCTGCCACACTTTGTTGTATAAAACCTTTGCCTGATGGGAATCAACATCTTGCCCATGGTTCCCACAAACCAGATTCTGGCTTTGTGGGGTGCTTACCTACAGGTAGCAAGAAAGGCAACAGAAAGGTCCCACATTTCTGGATTTTGAGTGGTGCAAGGAGATGGCATTCAACATTATTTCACAGGAAATCTAGACCTTTTCTTTTGATTGATTGCTATCGGCAACTATTCAAAGTCTCTTAAAAAATCACACAGTGCTTTTGAAAAGTTGCCTGTGCTTGATTGCAAAGGAAATAAATGCCCACACCTTCTGCTGATGTCTAACATCACATCCACTCTTGGCAAAAAATACAAAAAAACCCACCCTGTATTATTCTAGCCCACATTATTGGCCTCCTTTTTTTTATTTATCAAGGGCCTTTTTTGCCTACAGTAATCTTCTGCTCTGAAACACAAGATGACACAGGGGCTAGCAAGACCACTGTGATGTATAATAAATAAAGACTTAAATGATCAGCCTCAGAAGCCCGACAGAGTCAGCTGATGAAATACATTAATAGAGAGAGCGAATGTGAAACTGATATGATGACATCCATAAATACCTGCTCCTCTGATCAGAAGGCATAGTCTTCATACGGGAGCTTCTGCAGCAAGAGCCATGCAATATCTCCAATAAGGGGAAATATTCAACTTTTTCTCAAGACACTGAACAATTGCAAACCATCTATGAAAGGAATTTTCAGAAAGGAATTGTCCCAGTTTGTTTCTTTTTACAGAACACCCTTTTTCAAAAAGAAAAACCAGCTTCTGTTTAGTGGTCGGTTGCAGTGACTATGAAATTGCCTATAACATTCCTGTTTGTTCTCTTCATTTTCTTTCCTTTGATTTCATCAAGCTCCCAAACAAGGGCAAAACTGCTTTCTCTCTGCACCTCTCAACACAGAGATCCTAAGGCCAAGTAGCTCAAGTGATGTGGGAGACAGGGCTGAGGAACCTGTAGCCCTCCAGATGTTGTTGGACTTTAACTCCCATCAGCTTCTGCCAGCAAAATGGTCAGCAATGAAGGGCGATGATGGCCTACAGCATCAGGGGGAGAAGAGGTTCTCCATGATTAGCTTTATGCTACTGACAATTTATTTATTTTTTACCCTGTTCCTAACAATCTCCAGAATGGAATTTGCATTTTTCACATCAGAATCATAGAATTCTGGAGTTGGAAGGTCCACCTCCTGCAATGCAGAAATCGTAGCCAACATTGAGACGATGTTTTGATGGGGAAAAGGTTCTGGCATTTGGCCTCCACAATGTCTAATTTCAGCTCAAGAGGACCTCATCACATGAGTGCTTTCATATGGTTCGTCAGCTCTCAACTGACTATATACACACCATGGGATTACCTATAACCAAGCTAACACTTCCATTTGTCTGTGGACTTTCTGTGTGGTGGCCCAGGAGCTTCGGCAGCAGTACCCAGCACATACATCTGGGGACATTTTCAGCTGAGTTTCATAAGACTATTTTGCCAGCGATGGCTTTGGGGTGATATTTGGGGTTGATGTCCAACGGTGTTTGCAGCAGGCATTAGGTATAAAATGTTGGAATCTGTGTAACTGCTGAAAGGAATACACTGGGAATGAAAAGGAGTCATGTGATTGTGTCACGTGTTTTGAAGGAAACAAATACCCCTATTGGGGGCAGGGAATGGCTATAGCTTAGTCTTAAAGTAATTGCTTTGCATGCAGAATGGTCCAGCCCCCAGAATCTCCATGTAGGGCTGGCAAAGATTCATTGCCTGGATAGCTGCTGCCAGTCTGTGTAGACAGTATGGAGCTAGATGGACCAATGGTCTGACTCAGTGTAAGGCAACTTCCTGTGTGCTTTTCCTACTATTTTTATACCCACACACATCAGGTGTGTGTCCTCTCAGTAGTATCCCCAGGAGAGTGGTGATGAGAGCACTTACATATAATTTTGTGGGAGGCTGGTTTTTGGTTGGTTTTTTTTTTGCATGTGGACGTTTTACATTAATAACATTTCCTCACTTTTAATTATGTCAGCTAACCACACAAAGGAATTTCCATTATTTCAAAATACTTAACACTTTTTTATTATCAGCTGTCTTAATACAAAACGCTCCTTAAAAGTTGTTAGGAAATGTGTTGGTGAAAGCTGTTCGGCAGGGAGACCGAGTGGAACAAAGCGTCATATTGCTTTTATAAAATGATAATGCACTGGCTTCCTTTTCTCCATTAATTCTATGAAGTGTGTTCATTGCATGAAAAGAAAAGGACAATTCAGCCAGCTTCTTTGCAGTTCCTTTTGAAGTGGTGCTTTACCTATGCACAAGTGGAGTAGAAGGTCCCCACACATAAACAATGACAAATCTGCCCAGATTTCTCATTCAAACAGGAATAGAAGGGGGACCAGGAAGATTTTATTGTATGTGTTGGATAGGTAAAGGGACTCCTGACCATTAGATCCAGTCGTGACCGACTCTAGGGTTGTGGCGCTCATCTCACTTTATTGGCCGAGGGAGCCGGTGTACAGCTTCCAGGTCATGTGGCCAGCATGACTAAGCCGCTTCTGGCGAACCAGAGCAGCGCACGGAAATGCCATTTACCTTCCCACCAGAGCGCTACCTATTTATCTACTTGCACTTTGACATGCTTTCAAACTGCTAGGTTGGCAGGAGCTGCGACCAAGCAATGGGAGCTCACCCCGTTGCGGGGATTCGAACCGCCGACCTTCTGATTGGCAAGTCCTAGGCTCTGTGGTTTAACCCACAACACCACCTGCGTCCCGTTGGATAGGTAGATCAAGAAAATGCTACAATGGAACAGGTTCATCACTCATCCTTAGTAATGATACTCTGATGTGACACCTCACCCGTCATTTTGAACAAAACATGTGAAATCTTACCATGACTTGTCCTCTAACTTGCCCCTAGGAGTTTGGAAAAGTTCTAGATGATAATTTAAAGCAGCCTCCTCCAACTGGAGCCCTCCAGGTGTTGTTATGCTATAGCTCATGCCACTTGAGGCCAAGTTCAACTATATCTGGAGGGTACCAGGCTGAGGAAGACTATTTCAAAACATTGCAGTGCTTTTATTTTCTACTGGAATAAATCATTCTTTTGCCCTGAAATATCAGCAAGCAGTTAAATAAGACAAATCCATTTGTTTGTTTTTCATTAGGAGGTTAAGAAAATGCATTTTGGGTATTCTAGTAGGAGGCTCGAACTCTATCAAGATTGACATGCACCATTAACATTGACACTCAAGTCTATGACACTTGCTGTTACTGGATCAGAACAGGCCATTAGCCTTCTTAATCAATCCACCTCTCCCCCCCCCCCCCCGAAGAACTCTCAACTTCAGCCTGGATACTGTCGTTTATATAGCACAGAGAGAAACTGAAAAACTGGTCTAACAGTCGTTTCATCTTCCCAGGGAACCTTTCAAATTCTAGGTCTGTAAATGGACACTACAGTTCTCTAACAGAGAAGTCATAGCACCCTTATCTAATTCCATGTGCCATGGTTCTTAAGGAAGGTTGTGGCGGTTCTGAATTGCTATAAAACCAATAGACGTTAATGAGGTAGATAATGTCCATGGTTTCAGTCATGCTTTAATGATGGTCTTGGCAGCCACAACTTCTTCTATTAAATGGAATTAAAACAATGGTTATGTGATGACGTTTAAACTAGTCTGTACTGGTTTAAAATATGCTCAGTAATGGCCAGAATTTGAGCACTGGGAGGCAGGGACTGTATCTTGTCCAAGGGGTCTTTCCCAGGTAATGTTGGTATATGCACACCGATGGCAATTCAAGCAGACAGTTTAGTACAGGGGTCAGCAAACTTTTTCAGCAGGGGGCCAGTCCACTGTCCCCTCAGACGTTGTGGGGAGCCAGACTATATTTTGAAGGAAAAAAATGAACAAATTCCTATGCCCCACAAATAACCCAGATATGCATTTTAAATAAAAGCACACATTCTACTCATGTAAAAACGCACTGATTCTCGGACTGCCCACAGGCCGGATTTAGAAGGCGATTGGGCCGGATCCGGCCCCTAGGCCTTAGTTTGCCTACCCATGGTTTAGTAGATTGATAAACAGAAACTGTAGGTTTCAGCACCAGCTTGGAAATTCAACCACCTTCCCAAAATACACACATTTGGCAAGAATAGGTTTTAAATCTGGATGGGGAAGAACAATCATGTAACTTGTTTCAAGAAAAAAAATAAGGGAAATGGACTGAATCAGGGAAAATATACACCAGATAAAAGATTGCGTGGATGGGCAGTCTGTTCATGGAGTCATGGTCATAGTCAGTTTATTTATATGCTGTGTTTTACACAGATGCATAATCAAAGAGATTTGCAAAAAAGCCCAGCATTAATATATTTATAGACCACATTTGCATAAAAATAAGGCAAGGCAGCATTCAACATACAAAATTACAATGATGTCGATAAAACAACAACAGAAACTGGTTGGGGAAAACTAAACGATGTTTCAAAAGCCTGTCTGAATAACACAGTTTTTGTTAAATGCAATATTTTTGCCCTTGGGAGGCATCAGAACTACTGCTCCAAGATCTGACCTTGGGGAGGGAGATCTAATGTTGGATGCTCCTCCCAGTCAGTGCAGAAACTTCAATGGCTTTGCCCAACTTCTGTGGGATTTCTGATGTTGGTAGGGATCAAGAAGTGTACCAGAGTGGATCAAGGGTGTGCTGAGGTAGGAGTCTTGGGTCTGAAGAGCACAAACTCATCCCCTAGCTCGGGAGTTAATTCCAGCTGGTGTGGTTTGCTTCCAAATCAAGAAAAAAGAGAGAAAGAAAAGGAAAGAGGAGTTCAAGAGCATTGTTTTGCCCTTATTTCTATCTGCTGCAAGGCCCAGCAGGGAAACAGATGAGGTGGTTCATGATCATGCTCAGAGCATATGCTCCAACATCCCTCAGATGAACGTAGGGACATTTTCATCCGAGGAATGCTGGAGGGTATGCTGCCCCTTCAGCACCTGTGTTTCTGCCTCCCCCTGGAATTCTCCCTCTCCAACTGATCCTCATTGACCCCCTTTTTTTGGCCCCTTAGCCCCCATGCAGAGCATTTCCTATCAGAGGAAGGCCAAGTGCCACCATCACTACACCAACAGGACCCAACACACATGCCTTCCACTGTCCTGAGAAAACCCCTTAATCCCAATTTTACTTTATTTTATTCTTTGGTAGATTTACAAAAAGAAAAACCACACACCAATAAATACATAAATTTTAGAATGAGGCAAGATTAGACATGGACACACAAAGCATTTTTGTGGATCAACACTCCTTGGGCTCTGCTCAGCTCCCACTTTCTTCCCTTCCAGAGCGGTCCTGCCCTGTGCCTGCCCCTCAGAGCCAGTGTGTCACGCGTGGCTAGGCCTTTTCTCCTCACTGCTATGAGCTGCCCAAGGGAAGAGGCCAGCAGTCATGGTCACAGAGAGGAAATGGGATGCTCCTTCACTGCTGTTGCCCCCATTGTTATCCTCATTTGGGAGAAGCGCCAGTTCATTCTCCTCCCTGAGATTCGCAGCAGCAAAGCTGGCAGGGAAAATTGGAACCTTCTGGGATCAAATCAGAAGCTGGGATGGCCTTCATAGTTCCAGGGCTCTCCCTGGAAAATAGGTACACTTGGAGGGTATGTCAGAGTTCAAGGAAAATTCTGGCCAGGCAAGAACATTAGTGGTGAAGCAAGGCCACTGAGAGGTGTGACCTAACAAGAGAATTTGGTTCCTGGGTCTCAGGTTCCCCACCCTGAGAGTCCTCAGCTTAGACTATTGTACTCTCTTTACAAAGATGATTGAGATGCAAACTACATAACAACAACGACAACAAATGCAGTGAAATGACAAATAATTCCTGCTGAAAAGTGATATGAATGTGATTTAGGGATATGTCTTCACCTACCATTGCTTAACTCACTGGGTAAAGATTTACCGATTCAAGACCAACTTGAAGTTGCAATTCAATCCACCATCGCTATTGATTGAATCTAAAGTTCCTTCTCACAAATAGGAGCATGTCTTTCGTTCCCAACAATTTACAACACTTTATGATCTATTTCATTGCATCGTAAATGTCGTAATGACCGAATGTTCCATGAAGCGTCATAAAATGGCATGAATTAAAGCGTGAGTTCTTTCGGTCTTTGACTGACAAACTGGCTTCAGCTCAAGTAGCGGCAATGCAATGCCTGCCAACTGCTCAGTGTTTCAGGAGCTGTGAGGAAATGCATGCCACTCTGCCCTCTGCTTCAAATAACTCATAGCTCTTGCTTGGGAATGGATGCTTGGAAACGGATGCTTGTTCAGCCTTTACTGTACGACTCATAAACGTACATTTTCATGCACAGGCTGCCGATACCCCGAGCTTTTTGAACACATCGCCTGTTCTAACTAAGAATTAAAGTGCTTTGTGACACACAGCAATGCTTTACTGCTGGGACTTTTCACATATAAATTATAATAATCCATATCATTGCAGGAGAGTTAGAACTAGTTTCACTGTAATGTGGTTAAATGAATCCCATAATGAGCGTAAGGTTCTGGTAGACATTTTTTTGTTTCATGATCTGGAAGTCAAACAGACCTCTTCCGAAGAAGGAAAAGAATGCTGAAGAAATGGGAATATGGTATGAATGCTAACATTTGCCATATCAACTCTGTTCAGCCAACCAAATCTGTTGTCAGTTAATGCATATTGATTGGAGGGGTGTTAGCAGTGTTGTATTTGCTGCCCCAACTACTGAGTAGGGATGCTTGAGGAATTTGATCTTTGCAAATATCACTATGAACTGATCTGATGCACATCTCCCTCTCAGGAACTGCTGGCTCTCTGTGTATGGTGCAAACTGCTGGCCATGACCTTATACCCCTTGATTAATCTGCAGATCAGAACATAGGGCACCATTCCAACCCCTGATCCACCAAGCTGAGAGGGTATCCCTCTGTCCAGCCCAGAATAGCTCAGTCAGCCTCCACACATAGACTGACATTAACATCACTCTGTCAATGTGAAGAGCTTTGTTCCATCCATAGGTTTCCCACTGTCAGCAGCCTGTGGAAATCCCTGGATACCAGGCATATCTCAAGAAAATTTGCCTTCCCCAAGAGGGATGAGCAATAGGGCTATGTGCACAGTTGTGGCTCCATTGGTCCATCACACTTTGCTGCTACCTGGCCATGACTTGCTCTTCTGAACAAGTTTACAGTCCTCCCACGCTGCATAGAGCCCTTTGCATGAACTGCTGTGCACATGCCTCACATGAATTTGATTATGCCTGTGTAAGCAGGCTCTGCTCTTCAGTGCGCTACTTTCCATGTTCAGTGGAAGAAAAGTATGAAATGGTCCTCTTTCTCTGTGGTTCAAAGAATTGCATCTCATGCAGTGCATCTCTGCCCCACTTGTCTTTAATGTATGTGCACAGTGCACAGAGAAGCGCAACACTGGTATTTTAACCACCTCTTGCTGCTCTGATACCCATTAGTTTGAGGCACTGGTACTTGGAGGCTTTGAGAGCTCAGTGCCTGACCCTGCTCTCTGCTGCTTCTGCTGCTGCACAGCAGGGCTCTGAGGCAAATTTAAGATGACTCGGTTGGGAGCTTTTGCTGTCATCCAGGGCATAGTTCTGTGGTATACACTTGTCCACCCAAATCAATATCATGAACTGCCAAATAATATAGAAAACTATTATACTGTATTCTAGAGATATGAAATGGCAGTTCATGATATTGATTTGGGTGGACATGTGTATACCACTTCATTTTGGAGTCCATCCTTCCCTCTGTTTTTCGATTTTCAGGCTAGGGCATGCAGGTCCACAGACTCTGAGTTCCAGAGCAGTAAAATGAAGTTGGGCTCTCAAAGCTATTGGTAAAACCTATTTGGTGTTTCGCACTTTTCTGACTAGTTGCAGGAGCTTAGCCAGACCTAGCAGAGTACATGCAGAATCCACGGAAGCAATTGGCAACTTGGCTGCAGACAGGATAGACGAAGCAGGAACCCGGAACTTGTAGTTAGGTGTTTATTATATACAGTGGACTATTTACAGGAACAGAACACGGATCTTATGCTAGCTTTCTCTGACACGACTAACAACTCCTACACTGACACAGAACTCCGAACTCACGAACTCCGAACACTGAACTACCAGTTAGTAGGCCATTAATTATCACTCCCTTGAGAGAGCTTGACCAATCAGGGAGCGGTCTCCATGCCTCTGTTATCACCAGACAGACTTACTCCTTCAGATTGCCTTCTGGCTGTCTGCCAAACCTTAATTGACTCTGTGTGAGTAGCTGCACGTACAGATTCCCAACAAAAGCTACCTTGTTATTTATATCAGTTCTGGAGGTGCTCTTGAATATGATTAGAGGGGACCGGTTGGTGGAAGGGATTCAGGTCGGAGCGAAACAATATAAACTTAAAGCTTTTGCAGATGACCTAGTTCTGACCCTGCAGGAGCCAGAATCTAGTACAAAAAGAGTACTACAACTGATTCAAGATTTTGGTCGGGTGGCGGGATTTAAATTAAATAAACAGAAAACTAAGGTGTTGGGGAAAAATCTGACAGATACAGAGTCGGAACAGTTTCAGAGAGAAACAGAACTAACTGTGGTTAAAAAAGTAAAGTACCTAGGGGTAAACATAACAGCAAAGAATCTGAGTCTATTTAAGGATAACTATGAAAAATGTTGGTTTGAAATTAAGAGAGACTTGGATAGTTGGACAAAATTGAAGCTTTCTTTGTTAGGCCGAATTGCTGCTGTTAAGATGAATGTATTGCCAAAGATGTTGTTTTTGTTTCAAACATTGCAGATTGTGGACAAGACAGAGTGCTTCCGGAAGTGGCAGAGAGATATATCTAAATTTGTCTGGCAGGGCAAAAAGCCCAGAATTAAGTTTAAGATACTAACTGATGCGAAAGAAAGAGGGGGCTTTGCCCTGCTGGACTTAAAGTTGTACTATGAAGCCGCAGCTTTTTGCTGGCTAAAAGACTGGCTACTTCTTGAAGACACTGACATATTGGACTTGGAAGGTTTTAACAATGCTTTTGGTTGGCATGCATACCTATGGTACGATAAGGTTAAGATCAATAAGGTCTTCAAGAACCATATTGTCAGGAAAGCAGTTTTTAATGTCTGGACAAAATACAAAGACTTATTGGAAAACAAAACCCCGAGGTGGCTTTCACCGCTGGAAGCTAAGGCCCGAAAAAGACCCAATATGGAGGCCAAATGGCCAAAATATTGGGAAATATTAGAAAAAGAAGGAGACAATTGGAAATTGCAGAGTTTGGAGAAAATGAAGGATAAAGTGCGAGACTGGTTACATTACGCTCAGATTAAAGAAGTTTTTAAAAATGACAAAAAGGTAGGGTTCCAGGTGGAGAAATCGAAGTTGGAAACAGAATTGTTAGAACCAAAAAATAAGGTACTATCAAGAATGTATAACTTGCTGTTGAAATGGAATACACAAGACGAAATGGTTAAATCGGTTATGATAAAGTGGGCTCAGGATATTGGGCATAATATCTTGTTTGAGGATTGGGAAAGGTTGTGGACCACAGGGCTGAACTTCACTGCATGCAATGCTTTGAAGGAAAATGTAATGAAAATGATATATAGATGGTACATGACCCCAGTTAAACTTGCCAAAATATACCATTTGTCTGATAATAAATGTTGGAAATGTAAAGAACATGAAGGAACATTCTTTCACCTCTGGTGGACTTGCCCTAGAGTGAAGGCCTTCTGGGAAATGATATATAATGAGTTGAAAAAGGTATTTAAGTATACCTTCACTAAGAAACCGGAGGCCTTCCTTCTGGGCATTGTCGGCCAGAAGGTGTTAAAGAAGGACCGAACATTTTTTATGTATGCAACAACGGCAGCAAGGATACTTATCGCTAAGAGTTGGAAAACTCAAGATCTACCCACACTGGAAGAGTGGCAGATGCAGCTGATGGACTATATGCAACTGGCCGAGATGACTGGCAGAATTCGAGACCTGGGAGAAGAGAGGGTTGAAGAAGACTGGAAGAAATTCAAGATTTATTTACAAAAGTATTGTAATTTGGCAGAAGGCTAAGAAGGATGCTAGATCATAAATAACTGCCTACCATTGAATTAGATTTAAATTTGACGATAAGTGAGATTGAGGAAAATATAAATTTTTTTGGAGAATTATTAGATTAAATTAATTGAACGAGATTTAAGAATGTAAACAAGATGATAAATTGCTGGAAAAAGGTCATAATGATGTAAGTGGGAGACGTGAGGGAGTCCAAAGAAGTTTTGAAAAATGTGTTATGATTCATGTTATATTGTTTATCATTTTTGCATTTTGTATTTAAAAAATTTCAATATATATATATATATATATATATATATATATATATATATATAAAGCTACCTTGTTTGATATCCTCTAATAGTTTGGCCATCACGTTTTTTAGAAACCTCTCATGGCATTCTGACCAGATCCATTTTCTCACTTCCCTTACTCATAAGCAGGCCTCTTACTATCAAGGGAAGAAGTGGCTGTGAGCTATCTGCACAGCAAGCCTTCCCTTTCCCCTGTGACTCCTTGTCCCTTGGCACGGATCCTTTCCCAGCATTTGGAAGCAGTTCTGCAACTGTGAACTTCCACAACTTGTATTCACAAAGCACAGATTCCAGTTGGGACAGCTGCCTGTTAACTGTGGCAACTTTTTTTTTTTTTAATAAAAGCAACAACATTTTGCTCAGCTGCTATTTAAACAGCAGATAAAAATTATGCTTTCTTCTAAAGTTAAAATCCACCATGCTTCACCACTCAACAAAGCACATTTGTTCCATCCCTAGTTCCATTTCCTTGGGCACATCTTTTCATCTTCAAGGGATAATGCCATTTCTGATGTCACAGTTCCAACATGATGGAAGGATGAAAAGAAATGGAGATTTGGGCATGTGTGTCTTTGTGCAGCCCTGCTCCTGGGAAGTGTGTTCAGAACACAATTGCTGCTGTTCCCCCCTCAGTGCAGAGAAAATTGGGCATGGAGTTCATTTACTCTACTTTCTGAATACTGCACCTGGAAAAAGAAACAGTGATTGTGTGGTGTGAGAATGAGTGTCACTATGGGAATGTTAGTGTGTTTGGTGGGGCCAGCTCTACCATTTGGCAGAGTGAGGTGGCAATATGTTGGAAGACCAAGCTGTGAGCATCGCGCACAACATACTCTGCTTCTCCTAAGCTAGCCTGATGCCACCAGATGTGGTAGAGGATACTGTCCTGTTGTCAGCATTGAACTAAGATTCAGTTTCCAGCCCAGCTGGCTTCTGTCATAGAATTATGAGCAGGCACCATATTGTGATGAATCACCTAGGCAGCAACATTCATTGGCCTGGCTCTGCTGCCTGCTCAGCAATGGCAACTCATTTGTCAGTCCCATCAAAATCAAGATCTTCATTGGGTTGACCCCAGGCAAAGGGGTATGGCAACCCCTAGGCTATTGATCTCCTTGCTTAGGGAGGCCTTCTTTTCCCTTCTCTGGTGGCCTTCTGTCATGTAAAGACTAGGGCTGTACTAAATTGAGACACACCAATTCTCAGAGATTTCACCCACCTTGAAACTGGCTTTTTTTGTGTTGTTCATATTTTAGTGGTAAGGGAAAATTCTTTTGAGGTGGAGGAGAATAGGAGCAGTAACCATTTTGTTTTCCTGAGAAAGCTTTGTTTTAAGCTCTCTGAAGGCATCCCATCACTGGGCAAAGACCTTCTTTTTGGAAAGGATTTTTGTTCTATAGGTAATTAATCTTGTTCTATAGTTATTTTAATCGGTCTTTTGACTGACTTTCCTGATATTTTTGGCACTAAAGCTTCTCTCCACCTTTTCAAGTTCCTCATCTCTCGCTGCACTTTTGTTCTTATGCTGTTTGTTATTGAACTGTTATCTGTTGCATTTTCTTTCACTATTGTTGTCAACAGTGTCAGCTCCAGGTTTGGGGGAGGCCGTTGGGCAAGATGCTTTTGGTGCCCCCCTTCCCTGTGGGGACATCAAATAATTGTAACCAACGTGGTGCCTACTTGGTGTTGGGCTCTTCAGTTCTCATCATCCCTGATCACTGGCTGCATTGGTTGGGGCTGATGGGACTTGTAGGCTAAAATATCTGGATGGCACCCGGTTGGCTGCCCATGACCTAATGGGTGCACATAAGATTGGCGTAAGCTGAAGTTCACATAAATTAGGAGTGGATTATGTATGGTTCATGTGCAATTTGCATGCCATTATATACAGTTTGAATGCTGATACTGGTGTTTGATTAGATTTTGGTGGTGAACCCTGGTGGAAAACATCCTAAAATATTGATAGGGCAGTTCACAAACTAAGGAAGGTTAGACAAAGTGGTGATTAAGCAGTTAAACAAAATAATTCCTGCTAAATACATTTTTTAGGGACGCAGGTGGTGCTGTGGGTTAAAGCCTCAGCGCCTAGGACTTGCCGATCGAAAGGTCGGCGGTTCGAATCCCTGCGGCGGGGTGCGCTCCCGCTGCTCGGTCCCAGCGCCTGCCAACCTAGCAGTTCGAAAGCACCTCCGGGTGCAAGTAGATAAATAGGGACCGCTTACCAGCGGGAAGGTAAACGGCGTTTCCGTGTGCGGCTCTGGCTCGCCAGATGCAGCTTTGTCACACTGGCCACGTGACCCGGAAGTGTCTCCGGACAGCGCTGGCCCCTGGCCTCTTGAGTGAGATGGGCGCACAACCCCAGAGTCTGTCAAGACTGGCCCATATGGGCAGGGGTACCTTTACCTTTTACCTTTAAATACATTTTCATATTACAGAAATATTGCCTACCGTAAATCAGTGTGAATAAAATGTGTGTGTGTGTGCTTGCTTGCGGGGGGCTATGTATGCTACCTTGAGCACATTGAATAAAAAGTAGCATGTCAGTATTATTTACTTATTTAGTTTGCCTTTACTCTAAGGAACTAAAGTTGGCATACATACAGTAGCTGGTCTCTATGACGTGGGCTAAACTTTGAATGGAATATGCAGTCCTGCATGTACCTGAGAGTAATACCCATTGACTTCTGAGTAGACTTGAATAGGATTGTTTTGTTAGTTACTATATGGTTCAGAATATTACATGTTTGCTTGGGAGGTTTGATAGAGCTTCTTCTGGTCAACATTTTTGCAGGTTACATTCATTTCAGCTTGTCAAATTTCCCCTGCTCTATATGTAACTTGAAACATATTGGTAGCATCTGCCATTTCCCAAAATGTCAGACTCAACATTCTCACGTTACAGCCAAATCACAAGCATTTATGAGGAAATTACATGGAAATCAAATCTGAGACACGCGCGGCAGACTGCACAATATGAGCCCCAAAGTGTAACATTGCTACTAATGGGGTCCATTATGAAGTGTTTATTGTTAAATCTGGGGCATGAAATAAGATATTATGGTCTCCCCACATTCTTCATTCCTTTCCCAGTAGGTCAGAAGTTCCATTTACTGTGCTGTTGTGGTGCAAGGATTAAGTGAGGCCTGCTGTGAGGTGTCAGTTGGCCTAGTTATGTAGTTGATATAAATATGGATTACTACTTTTTTGCTTATTAAATTACAGTTTGTGCATGAGATTTGTTGCTAGGACAGAGGACGACTGTAATATGTTTTTATAAGTAAGTCATGATGTCAGCATGAAAGGCAACGTGGAAATACCCATGGTGCCTTATTCTCCATTTTTATCTGAACATCCTGAGATTGGGGCCTCAGGGAAGGTGAATCCTGTTGAGAGGTTGGGTCCTGGCAGCTGCCTGAAGATGTTGGGAGCTGAAGGGGCACTGGACAACATGGAAGCAATGTATCCGTGAATTTTGGGATGACCATTTAAAAAGAGCAAAGTGAGCCAGAAAACAATTCTCAGCTTTTGGCACAATGCTCTAGCCTCATACCTTGATGAAACAGCTGAAGTTCACATAGCTGATCTCAGTACATCTTCTGTTCACCTTTGCCTCAGTGTTATATAATAATATAATAATAATTTTTTATTTATACCACGCCCATCTGGCTGAGTTTCCCCAGCCACTCTGGGCGGCTCCCAATCGAGTGTTAAAAACAATACAGCATTAAATATTAAAAACTTCTCTAAACAGGGCTGCCTTCAGATGTCTTTTAAAAATAGCATAACCGATTATTTCCTTGACATCTGATGGGAGGGTGTTCCACAGGGCGGGAGCAACTACCGAGAAGGCCCTCTGTCTGGTTCCCTGTAACCTCACTTCTTGCAATGAGGGAACCGCCAGAAGGCCCTCGGCGCTGGATGATAGGGGTGGAGATGCTCCTTCAGGTATACAGGCCATTTAGGGCTTTAAAGGTCAGCACCAACACTTTGAATTGTGCTCGGAAACATACTGGGAGCCAATGCAGATCTCTCAGGACCAGCGGCCACTCCCATCCAGTGCTTTGTAAAATCTTGTTGCTTTATAACATGAAGGATACATGAGGTCATCACGTGGCTGAAGCTAAGTAGGCCTGTGACCGCTTGGTCTGCCTGGATGACCTTCTACATTCATGTCCTGCCTGGCTGGCCACAGTGAGAGCCTAGAAGGGCCACTAGCTTGATCCAACAGGCTCTTCTTATGATCTTATGGGTTCCATGATAGAAAAAAGGTAAGAAATCAATGTAAGGAAATAAAAATAAGGAAACCAAAACCAGCATTACCAAAAAAGAAGAGCTCTTTACTGTATTGCTTTTTGGGTTACTATTTGAAGAGAGAACTATTTCTTTCACTCGCTTCAATACCAGCTCCTTTGGTGCCGCTGTTGCAAAAGAATCTATATTTTTCATTTATTGACATTAGTGCTTTGGGTGCTATGATGTCTGTTCAAGAAATGCTGTTACGTATTTTGGGGGGAAACTTTCTGTTGTGAAACTTTCTGTAAGTTATTGGCCATACTTTCAGAGACTCAGCAGGCAGTCTACAGGATTATTCCCAGCACAGCTGGCGCATTCTTGGTTATGTATTTTTAATTGTACTTGTTTGTCTCACCAAGTTAAAAAACAATCACACCTATTCTCCTTTCAAGTGGGACAATGCATGAAACAGGAGCTGACAGTTCAAAATTAGGTTTCTTTCCATTAGCATTGCTTTAATCAGAAATACCAGCTAATATTAGGATCAAAGGTATTGTTTCTCCAGCACTTGAAAGGATAAAGTTCTCCTTCAGGATCCTAGATATTCAGCCCCACCTTTTAAAACTGTGAGTATTTGTAAGCTTGATGAAGAACAAACCTAGGTCTGGGAATATGAGTTACTGTTGAAGAGCTGCAAAGTACTGTTGAAGAGCTGCTATTTAAGTAGCTGCTTAAATAGGGATGGGCAGATTTCCGGGCTACAGTTTGTATCCAACAAAGCTGTCCCATGCATTCAATATTTTTTTTGCAGTAGAATTCACCCTCCTTCTTTTCTCCCCAGACTCCCAAATGTTCTTCCAGAAGGTTGAGAGAAATCTCAGAACAGATCGGGGGTGGGAGTACGGGGTGGAGTTAGGGATGGGAAATTCCATTCCATAAAGCGTGTTCTCCTTCAGGGAGAGCACGTGTTGCGGTGGGGTCTACTGAGCCACCCCCTTTGTTGCTGGGTAAGTTCTCCAAGATGGCCGGGGGGCATTGATTGGATTGCCAAGTTGCTGGGGCAAAAGTTATGTTGCAATTTTGGTGGGAGGGGTAAAAGGTTTAAATACTCTGCACACAGCCTTGTACTTTCTCTTTTGCTGCGTGCAACGGATCACCTGGAGCACTTGGACCGTCTGGAGGACAGTGGAGTGATCTTCTCATTGTCTGGTTACATTTCTTTATTTTCCCCTTCTTTTTAATCTTCTCTAGTCCCTTAATTAATTTAATTCCCCTTTTTCCCCCCGTTTGATTTCTCACCCCACCCCTTACCCTGCCCTGTGGGAAGATTCTCCCTGTACCTGTGAGCGCTGCCTGGGCATAATCCTCCTTGGCTTGCCTTTCCCAGTAGGGAGAGAGCCCCCATTAGGGGCTTTCTTTTGCAAAAAGGTTTTCCCCATTTTCGCCTGTTTAATTGTGGGGCTAGTCAGGGCTGTTCCCAGCTTGCCTGGAATCACTTTCATTTATAGTATCCCCATAGGTTGGCTTTATTTTGGGTGATTGCTGTGCTGTTGGCCAAATTTTAATCTAGCCTTTGGCTGGAGCACTATTTTGAGTTCCTTTATTTAATATTGCAATGAGACAAAAAAGGCAGAGAGCAGATGCAGGGAGGCTTTCACGGCCTGCTCGGCCTGCACATATCATTCAAGCCTAAGCCTGCTACAGTTAGCAGTACAATACATTCCCAGCTTACCTGGGATCACTTTCGTTTATAGTATCCTCATAGGTTGGCTTTATTTTGGGTGGGTGCAGTGCTGTTGGCTGAATTTTAATCTAGCCTTAGGCGGGAGCACTATATTGAGTTCCTTTAATATTGAAATGAGACTAAAAAAGGCAGTGAGCTGAAGCTGGGAGGCCTGCTCGGCCTGCACATATTTTTCAAGCCTAAGCCTGATCCAGTTAGCAGTACAGTAAATTGTTAAGTTTCTGTGACATGTGACTCATTCTCTCTATTAAGAATGTATCTGTTTGTTTGCAGGCTCACTTGTTGCTAATGTATATCTTAGGCAGACAGAGTGGAGCCAGAGGCTCTCTGTGCCTCCAATGAGCACTCTTTGTATGCTCTTTAACTATGCTGTTTCTGAACAAGTTTATTTTCTTCAAGTTTGTTTTGCCCTGATAATGGCAACTGCCATTTTAGAGATGAGCCATTGTGGCTTAGTGGCTAGAGTACAGGATTAGGACCTGGGAGACAGGGTTCATATCCCCCACTTAGCCCTTGTTATAACAAAGCAAAACAAGCTGCTCCTTTTGGACTATTTTGTTGCTGGGTAGTTTGGCCCATTTGTGATATTGCCCCCCCCCCCAAAAAAAAACCACAAAAAAAACTTTGGGTTTCTTGAGGGGGTGCTTCCCTCTAAAGGGCAAACAGGGGTACCTGGACAGGCGGTGGGCTGCCTCGAGTTTGTTATCTCATTGGAAACATTTATGTCTGGCCTGGCAGGTGATCCTAGGGCTTGGCCCGCTTGGCCCTAGAATTTGATGGCCTCTGGCAGCGTTTCTGGCCTGAATAGTGTCCCCATGTGGTGCACAAAGCATTAGTTTCACCTGTTCCTCACATTGGTTAGGTTTTTTCCTTTTGCAGGGCCTTTGCAGATGCCTCCAGAGCTTGCCTCTCCTGCAGAGGATGACTTGCTGATGCCCCAGATGCCTTCTTCCAGAAGGAAGGTCTTCAGAGGCAGGAAAAAGCGGAGCAGGGATGATGCTTACACCTCCTTGCAGGTAAATCACCACTGGGCTCTGATGATGACTCAGACATCACCTTGGACCTCTCCAGGGGTCAGGGTGAGGCTGTTCCAGGTCTTTAGGGATCATCCTGGATAGCTCAGCTGGTCAGCGTATGGTGCCGGTAATGCCTAGGTTGTAGGATTGGTCCCTGTATGGGACAGCTGCATGCTCCCTCATCACTCTACCCGGACACTGAGGTCCAGCGTCGAGGGCCTTTCTGGTGGTTCCCTCACTGTGAGAAGCCAAGTTACAGGGAACCAGTTGGAGGGCCTTCTCGGAAGTGACACCTGCCCTGTGGTACACCCTCCCACCAGATGTCTACTACCAGACTTTTAGAAGACATCTAAAATAGCCCTGTTTAGGGAAGCTTTTACTATTCCTTCCAACCCCACTATTCTATAAGTGGTAATTCACTATGATGGGAATGTTAGACGCAGGGCTGCCATCATCCCCTTAGCTCGCTAGGATCGCAGGGACGGGGACATGTGGACCACTTGTGCAGCTCCACATTTCAAATGGAAATTCCCTGAGCAATAGAACCGGAAGCTGGTATGCAGGAAGCTGGCCCGGTGGCAGCTTTGTTGGGACTTCTTTAGGGTTTCTGGCCAGTGTTGGCCCTGTAAATTTACACATCATGGTGGCAACACAAGGCAGGGCATCTTGCCCAAGCGGGGGCTGGCAAGCAATAACTCAATACCTCTTGCCCATATTTCCGTAAAAATATCGCCCTTGAAAGTCTGGCTAAAAGGTTATCTAGATGGGTCAGTAGCTTTGTGCTTGTGGGAAGGGTTTTCCCAAGGTTTGGGATTCCTCTGGCTTTTCAGCCAGTGGCTCAGAATACAGCAACTCAAAAGCCAGTTAGAGAGCTATCTGTGGTAGCCAGAAAGAAGGTTAGGAAGCAGCTTGCATTGGGACGTATGGTGGGATCCCCTTGATTCTCCTTCTAGTCCCGATTTTCATTTATCCCCATTGGGGATTGTCCCAAAGAAAGCCCCATATAATTCCATCTGATCCATATTTATCGCATCCCAAGGGCACCTCAGTGAATGATGCTCTGTCTCCGGAATGGTTCCGTGAAATATGCATCTTTGGATCAGGCAGTTGAGCTTACCAACAAATTGGAGGAGGTGCCTTGTTGGCATTATGCAATATTGAATCGGCTGTTAGGCTACTGCCGGTTCACCCTCAAGATTTTAAGTAGTTAGGCTTTAATTGGATGGTCCTTATATTGATAAGGCGATGCCAGTGGGTTGCTCAATAGGCTGTGCAGCACTTGAGTCCTTTAGTGCCTTTCTGGATTGTACATTGCGAGTCAAGACTCGTTTAACTGGGGGTATCGTTATGTGGATTGTTTTACTGGCTGGTTCATGTGACACCAGCCTCTGCTTAGCTTACTAGATGCCCCTTTATTCCCTGAGGAGCTGGGTGTTCTGTTGGCAATGGAGGACAGTGGGTCCTACTGCCCCTTTTAATGTATTTGGGGGCTAGCTGGATACCGTTGCTCAAACTTCTGCTTGCCTGTGGAAAAGCTGTTTGCCTTGAAGGATGTTATTCTCGTAATGCTTCCTCTGAAGCAAGTGTTGCTTTGTCAGATCCTATCATTCCTAGGTCAGTTAAATTTTGCATGCAGGGTGGTTGCTCCAGGCTGCCCCTTCCATTCCTGCTTGGCCAGGTGGTCTCATGGCCCGGGGTTCCTTCATCATCATGTACAGTGGCCTTGAGCCTGGCAGGGCAAGGCAATCACATGTAACCTAACTTTTCGCGAGTTTTCCCCATTGTAGTGTCAGCGCACATCTGGACTGAGGAGTTTAGAGACCGTCAGGTCTGTCTTGGTCTGATAACCAGGCAGTGTGAGAGTCCTGGCAAAACAGTCCTCATGCTCTGGCAGAGTCTTCGCACTGCTTAAGGTTTAATATTGTGTTTCTGCTCGCTTTATTTCGGGATCATCTAATGTTTTTGCGGTTGCTCTATCCCGTTTTTTCAGTTGGAGAGCTTCAGATCCTGGGCTCTGGACACCCAGCTATAGCCGGATTTTTCTGGAACTCCTGTGGCACTTGGCAACAATTAATAATTATGAGGAGTAGTAGCTTACGTTTCCCCATTCGCTTTCAGGTCTTATGAGAAGGCCTGGACTGATTTCTTAAAATTTAGCTGGCAGTCCTCGGCCATTCAGAGGAACCTGCCCCCATCCTCTGAGCAGGACCTGCAGTAATTCGCCCACCTGCTGCAGATCGGATGCAGTGTTAAAACTATCAGACTTCAGTCCGCTGCAATGTCTGCTAGAGTAAAGCTTTAATTTTTCAGAGACCCTTCAAAAAGTGTGTCGTGCGCAGGGTCTCGGAAGGTTGGAATAGGCTCCAACCTTCACAGGACAGCAGGCAGGAAGCCGGTCAATCTTTGACCTATGCAGTATCCGCAACAAGTTAAGACTTGTCGGCTGGTTCAAGATCAAGACGAGACTTATTTCAGTATTCCATTGTAATTTTGGTGTACTGAGGGTTGGGGAAATTGTGTTGGAGCCAGCACGGGGCTGAAAGTTTGGAGGCTTATTGCCTCAGGACTTTTCCTTATCTGCTTTGGAGCTTGTCATAAGTGTCTGGAGCTCTGAGTCAGACCTAGTGAGCAGGGTTGCCACCATCAGGCTTCCAGTCTCAGGTGAGGTGGGCCCTTGCCCTGTTATTGGATACCGGAAATATTTGGCTTTTCATTCCCCTGGGGGCTGGCTCGATCCTAGTGCACAGAAATGGGTTCCAGTTCGACGGGCATCTAATTGCTCACGTCGTGCGCCAGTTATTGCAGCCTGTGGCTTGCCTACCGCTGAACACGCCTCATTCCTTCCAAATAGGTGCTGCTGCAAAGGCTGCGCACTGGGGCCTGCTAGTAGACAGGATTGTGAATACGGGTCATTGGAAGTATGATGCTGACAAAGGTTATCTCAGGAAGCATCGCCAATGATGCCTGTCTGTTATTCCTTTTATTTTTCCCCTCATAGGAGCAGCTGTGCGCATTTGGATTGTCGGCCACAGCATCATGCACTGAGCTGGCAAGCACCCTGACGAGTCTGGACTGGGGGCGCCATCTTGGCCTTCCTGCCCATGTTTCTAGCTCCAGTCCGCATTTGGATTGTGGGGCACAGCATCGTTTACTGGGCTGGCATCAGAGCGAGGCAGTCTGGAAGGGGACCGGAACTTGGCTTCCCACAGCACGTACAGGTGCAGTGGATATCCAGACGGGGAATGCGGTGGAGTGAATTCATCCCACTAATTAAGCAGAGGGTGCTTTCACATGGTCCCCCTTTGGCGATTGTAGTGCAGTTGGGGAAGAATGATATGGCAAAGGTTGATTGCTCCACTTTGCGCTCCACGATTCAAAGAGACTTGGGGGAGTTGGTGACCTTAATACCTACCGTTAAAATATTTTGGTCACAATTGCTGCAAAGGAGCAATTGGCAGGCATTTCTCAACCCAAGGCTGCTGAAAGGGCCAGGAAGCGCGTTAATTCCGCAGTGAGCAAGAGGGTAACGGAATTGGGTGGTTTGGTGATTTACCACCAGGATATTACCTTCAAGGCTCTGGCCCTTTACCGCAATGATGGGGTACATCTTTCCGAGCTGGGGAATGATGTCTGGTTGGATGCGGTAATTGAAGGGTTGAAGAATGGGTTGGGATTGTGAGTGGTTGGCGGCGAGCGTAAAGGGCTCGATTGGCGGTTAGGCATTGGTTATAAATCTGGTGGAGGAGGGGTTAGGATAGGCTGGGCCTACCCCTCCATGGAGGGGTTCAGGATAGGCTGGGCCTGCCCCTCCATGGTTGCTGCGGAAAGGGAATTCCGTTAAAGGAATCCTGGGGCTTGCCATCTTTTCGTCCAATCCCTGGAATGGGACTAGGGCCGGCAAGCCTTCGGGGAGCAGGCGGGTGAGAGTTGAGGGTCTGTGTCTCAGCTCCAATTCTTCCCCGACTTGCTTTCCCCCGCACTGTCTTTCGGTGGTGCCCGGAAGTCAGTTCTGTCCCCAGGCGGGGGGACAGATAGTCTTAACCAATGCCTAAACAACCACTCACAGTTTGTATTTTAATAAAGTTGTGGCCAAAATCATGCCAAAAATCTTAAACAAAAATTACGTGTCCGTTGTGAGTTATTTTGGGGGGTGGATTGGGGACCTCAACACGCAAAGCGTGTTCTCCTTCAGGGAGAGCACGTGTTGCGGTGGGGTCTACTGAGCCACCCCCTTTGTTGCTGGGTAAGTTCTCCAAGATGGCCGGGGGGCATTGATTGGATTGCCAAGTTGCTGGGGCAAAAGTTATGTTGCAATTTTGGTGGGAGGGGTAAAAGGTTTAAATACTCTGCACACAGCCTTGTACTTTCTCTTTTGCTGCGTGCAACGGATCACCCACCCACCCGCCCTAGAATAAGGGGTTTGTTGCGTTGACCTTGCTATGCCTGTCATGGGGTCGTCTGCCTTTGAGCAGGGGCCTGGTAGGAATTTTTCCACCTGGCAAATTGGCTGGCTGGGTGGTTTTTGCCTACTGCGTAGCAAATCGTCACAACTTGTAAGGTTGTGGTTAGGCATTGGTTATAAATCTGGTGGAGGAGGGGTTAGGATAGGCTGGGCCTACCCCTCCATGGAGGGGTTCAGGATAGGCTGGGCCTGCCCCTCCATGGTTGCTGCGGAAAGGGAATTCCGTTAAAGGAATCCTGGGGCTTGCCATCTTTTCGTCCAATCCCTGGAATGGGACTAGGGCCGGCAAGCCTTCGGGGAGCAGGCGGGTGAGAGTTGAGGGTCTGTGTCTCAGCTCCAATTCTTCCCCGACTTGCTTTCCCCCGCACTGTCTTTCGGTGGTGCCCGGAAGTCAGTTCTGTCCCCAGGCGGGGGGACAGATAGTCTTAACCAATGCCTAAACAACCACTCACAGTTTGTATTTTAATAAAGTTGTGGCCAAAATCATGCCAAAAATCTTAAACAAAAATTACGTGTCCGTTGTGAGTTATTTTGGGGGGTGGATTGGGGACCTCAACACGCAAGTGTAAGTCCTTGTGCAAGCAGCACAACTTTGTTGGATAGCACCAGTAGTTCCGGGTAAAACTGGAGAAATTTTTTCAGCTGAACTGCTGTCAACCAATCTAAAGGGAAAGGGACAAAAAGAATCCCCTTTCAAATTGGGATGGGTGGAAGAAACCTCTGAGAATGTTAGGACATGGTGTTGGCTAAGTATTTTGCAGATGACATTTAGGTGGCCATGTGCCTTACTTTATAGAGGACAGTTCTCTGTTTGGAAGGGCTGTCAGTTTTCAATTCGAAGTTTTCTTCTGTCTGAGGGTTCTCAGTGCAACTCTGGTTTAAATAGAAGGAACCATGACAATGGAGTTTAGGAATCTTGAAGTTGCCTGTCAACAGTTAGCAGCACCTGGTCAGCAGACTGAGCAGGGACACAAGACCTTGTATTGTATTTATATTTAAAGTATCGTAATTACTTCTAAATTTGAATCTATACATTTAAAATTACCTTAGGCAAATGTTATGCAAATTGGTGTCACCTTTTATGCAAAATGTTATGCAAATTGGTGTCACCTTTTGGCCTCTCCTCTTTTTTTGGTGTTGCAAATCATTTTGGGGGGGAGTACATAGCTGGTTACCCTAGATTAGGTCAAGGGAAGTTTGGGGAAGAGTATGGATTCAGTGTAAGATTACTCTTGTCATCCTGGACTTTCCTAGACAATACACAGTGCAGCAAAAACTAGAGAACAAAACGAGAAGCAATTTCATCACACAACACTGCCTGCCTGGTTGTTTGTTTAAGAACATCTCTAAACCACTTAATATTTAAATATCTCTAAGTGGTAGACAAAAATCATAAAACAATAAAATGATATCCTAAGGACCAGTGATAAAAAAACAGGAAGAGAGTATTATAAAAACAGTAATTCGGCAATAATAGGATCCAATCATATGGGTCAGGGAAAGCCAGGGCAAAAATATATGTCTTTATAAGACCTCTGAAGCAACTGGTGGATGATTCTCCCTGTATAGCAGAAGGAAGGGCATCCCATAATACAGGAGCAATGGCAGAAAATGGCAGTTTTTGGGTCAGCAACCTACAATAGTATTTTGCGGGGTGCAGTGCAATGAGTAGAACTTACAAGATGAAGTAAGAGGTCTTGCAGGTCTTAACAGCATTCTGACTTGTTCAAGGCTATCTATCACCTATCTATATCTATCTATCTATCATCTATCTATCATCTATCTATCTATCATCTATCTATCTATCTATCTATCTATCTATCTATCTATCTATCTATCTATCATCTATCTATCTATCTATCCTATCTATCTATCTATCTATCTATCTATCTATCTATCTATCATCTATCTATCTATCTATCTATCTATCTATCAATTTATATCTATCTATCTATCTATCTATCTATCTATCTATCTATCTATCAACTATCTATCTATCTATCTATCTATCTATCTATCATCATCTATCTATCTATCATCATCTATCTATCATCTATCTATCTATCTATCTATCTATCATCTATCTATCTATCATCTATCTATCATCATCTAACTATCTATCATCTATCTATCTATCTATGATTTTTTTAAGGGGGTGTGTGCTAATGAATAGAGCCATCGAACATGGTCCAGTAGCTGATCATGGTTCAATCCATCATGAACATGCAGAAGAAGTGGTCCACTGAAGCCACATTTATGAATGGTGTATGTGGTCAGTATTTAGACAGGGCAATGGTGAAACATTTGGTTAACATTGCTGATTAAGGATTTGCGGACTTTGCTGCACCATGTTTGATAAAATTACTCTTTGAGTCTTTATATCCTCAAATTAATTTCTTAATGTCTTCCTCCTCAGAGGAGGGGGGCTTCTTTTTATAGATCATTTATTTTAACGCCTCGTTCTGTGTCATACCCTTTTCCTATTAACAAAGAGTTCATTTCTGTTTTATATGGTTTTAAAACCCAGCAAGCTTCTCTGTTAATCAGTCTTATTTAAGGCTGAAGTGACATGTGACATGCAGTTGCAACTATAATTTGCTCCAGGTTGGTTTTTTTTTATAAAAAAAAAATCATAAGAACGAACCTTGCTGGAAGAGAACAATGATCATTCTAGTCCGATATCCTGTTTCCTGCTGTGGCCAACCAGATGCTTATGGGAAATCCCAGAACATGAGATGTTATTAATGGTAAAGATATGTGGAAATCATTTTGAAAATGTTGCGTGGGTGGGTAGATTTGGCTTTCCTCAAAATATTTCTCATGAGGACAAGTATCTTTCATAGAGAGCACATTGCAAGCAAAAAAGCCATTACTGTGGTACTTGCAAGATTGCAAATGGTCCACAGAGACTGGATGAGAAGGAACAAACTTTACTTAGAAGAGTGCTGTTGCCAAACTGAAACCAGTCAGATCTTCTTAGCTTTCTTTCCCTGCTGGTCTCACCCAGCACTGCACTCTTCACATACTAATGTTTCTAAATCACTTTAGTCCCTGCTCACATTACAGTTACTTCAAAATGCCGCAGAGAAAAAGAATTAAAAGGGGGAAATGAAGACTCTTAATGTGATGTTTTGACATGACATTTCACGTGACGTTGTCAAAATATACACGACATTTGTTTAATCTCAGAGATGGAACTCTGACAAGAATGTAAAGAAAGGGGGAAAGGATGTAATAAAGACCAGCAAGGTTTTCTTAAGCAGCTGTTGTTGTGAGAAGCAGTGTGGTGTAGTGGTTAGAGCGTTGAATTAGGGATGGCACTGTCAACACTGTAGCACCCATTTTTTTCTGATATATACATTTTTGCATGCAGTTATGTTGAATGTACACATTTCCCCACTGTTTCTCTTATTTGCATGCATTTCACATGCTGTTTTTCACTAATATATTCATTTCCACGAACACTTCCCCCGATTATATATATCTTTGTACATTTGGGGGGGGGCTGTAGAAAATTGCATTGTAACATTCAGAGAAGTGTAAATTTTGAAGAATAGCTGTGCTTTGTTTCATATATTGTTTCAGGAATTGCGAACTGAGTAGGCGTGTATTAAAATGCAAGCTGAGACCAGTTTCCTCCCCCACCTCTAGTCTAGGCAAGCATATGTGAAAAGAACCATAGCTGTCAACGTTTTCCTTTTTTAAAGGGAAATTCCCTTATTCCGAATAGGATTCCTCGCAAGAAAAGGGAAAAGTTGACAGCTATGATTCTTTCATGTAATAGAACCCCAAGTCTTATAGGACCTTAAAAATAACACCAGAATTTTGAATTGGGCCCTTAATCATTTGTTTAAATGGTTAAATGAATGAATTTAAAGGGGAAATGCTGAATAATGATGCAAACTTTCTCAACTCCATTTCCCCTTCTGGATTATTGTGTCTCCGCCATCTTTTCTTGCTTTCTTTTTCTTTCACATTCAAGAGAAACACTGAGTTAAAAAGTGTATTGAACTTCAAGTGTAAACCATCGAGTGGGACTTCAAATGATGATGAATGAAAACTTTAATGACTTACAGGAAAATGAATGTTTGGTCAAGCTGGAATCCCTACTGCCTTCACTGTAGCAAGCTATTAAAAATATTGCTTCATAAATGGAGCTCTTGGAAGCAGGAACGGATTCTTCGGATCAATGATAAATCACAAACAGCTGCGTTTTCAGGAATACTTTCTTTTTGTAAAAATGTAGACTTATAATCATTGTATATAGAGGGTTGTGCTGATATTTTTTTTTTTAAGGAAACTTTTTTGGTGCTAGAAAGGGGCAAGAGGTTGGAAGGAAGGGAAGGCATGGAGGGAGGTTTACCAGAAGCCTACCCCCTGGCAAAAATATTTCAAGCCAGTTCACCTCACTAATTCAAAGCTGGGGAAGTGCTTCTAGACATAGCCCTTCCTCTGAACTTTCTTCATTGGTCCCCACATAGTCAAATCTGATGCAGGCATTATGATGATGTGGTTACTAGGATGGAGAAGGAACATTTGTCGCACTAAATTGGATTAAAGCTAAGAATATAAGAAGAGTCTGCTGAACCAGTCCAGTGGTCCATCTAGTCCAACATCTTGTATTTCCAGTGGCCAAACAAATGCTTATGGGAAGTCTAAAGCGCTGTGGTCTAAACCTCTGAGCCTCTTGGGCTTGCTGATTGGAAGGTCAGCAATTTGAATCCCCACAACGGACTAAGCTCCCGTTGCTCTGTCCCAGCTCCTCCCAACCTAGCAGTTTGAAAACACACCAAAAAGTGCAAGTAGACAAATAGATACTGCTGTGGCAGGAAGGTAAATGGCATTTACGTGTGCTCTGGCTTCCATCACAGTGTTCCCTTGTACCAGAAGCAATTTAGTCATGCTGGCCACATGACCCGGAATGCTGTTGGTGGACAAACACTGGCTCCCTCGGCCTGAAAGCGAGACGAGTGCTGCAACCCCATAGTCACCTTTGACTGGACTCTACTGTCCAGGGGTCCTTTACCTTTACCTTATGGGAAGCCTGCAAGTGCAACAGTGCTTTCCCCTTGTATTAGAGTTAGTGGCCACATGACCCGGAATGCTGTTGGTGGACAAACACTGGCTCCCTCGGCCTGAAAGCGAGACGAGTGCTGCAACCCCATAGTCACCTTTGACTGGACTCTACTGTCCAGGGGTCCTTTACCTTTACCTTATGGGAAGCCTGCAAGTGCAACAGTGCTTTCCCCTTGTATTAGAGTTAGTAGCCATTGCTGTGAGGAAGGGAGAAAAACTTTTCTCTATCAATTTTCTCTATCAATTGCCATGCATTATTTTATACCCTTTTATTCACTGTTTCACTAATCTAAAAAGGAATAAAACAATTTCAGAAAGCTGAACAAATGCATAACAGTAGCCTCCCCCCCCCCTTTTTATACAGATAGGCTGTTCTTATGGTTGCAAATACAGAGCATGACCTAACATAAGGGTAGCCAATGTGGTGCTCTCCATGGTTGTTAGACTACAATTCCCATCAGCCCCAGCAAGTAAGTCCAATGGACAATGGCAATGTGGTCATCTCCCACCTGTGACTTAGGGAGAATATTGTTGATGGACTACAATTCTCATCAGCCCAAGCCAGCATAGTCTGTAAGGGTAATGAGAGTTGTAGTCCAGAAACACCTGGAGGGCAGCATATTGCCCACCCCTGATATAACCAAAGTCAAGTCTCATTTTTTTTAATGGGAGGAAGCCCAGCACATATAAGCAATGTGACTTAAAAGTTCCTAATATTGTATCCAAGGTTTATAGCTCCATCTCCAGTAGCCTGAGGTCCATTATGTGGCCTCACTGGTAAAAACCTCCTCCCAAGCAAAAGCTATCAAGCAAAATCATTGCGGTGTGCTTTTAAAGAAAGATAACAAAAAATAATATGAAAAATTGCAAGGACTTTGTGGGGTAGCAGTGATGTTATTCTCTGCTAGTGATCATTTTCATTATTGCTCTTTTATGGTGATTTTATCATTCATTTCTCATGTCTTCTGTTTATATTTTAGCAATTCCCCATTGGGAAGAGAAAGAGGATCTCCATTTTAAAACAAACAAAAAAGATTCTGGGCAAAATGGCAGGGTGCCCATCCATCGTAATGACACTTAAAAATAACTGGTGGATACTGGGGATGACCCTGTGTTCTTTATACCTTGATCGTGAAAAGGTAATTAAGTCTGAAGCAATAGGGAAGCTGGAAAGTGCGATACTTGCAACAATGGCTAATTAACATAAAGCAAGAAGGATTGGTAGGGACATAAAAGAGGCTGCCTGGGATGAGCTTTTAGCTCTTACATTAGTGCCCCTTAAATCATGCAACCATTTACCTCCAGTGGCCCAGTTTAAACATCACCCTTCCCCTGAAGCATTAAAGCAGATGGATGTGCATTAGTAAGGGCTGCCATGGAAGGGTGATGATGGTAAATTCTGGCTTGAGACTGGGAATCAAATGTGGGGTTCAGGCAAAGGCTGTATTTTGCTGAATTTGCTGTAAGTAGGTGCAGGCCAGTTCCACAATAGTCTCCACATGCCATTTCACTTCCATAGCATTGAAAAGATGGCTTGCTTCAGATGGTCTTCTTAGGTGATCTTCGTACACGATGGGGAAACCCATCTCATATTGGATATGTGTTGTCCCTGTATGATAGGATACAACTTCTAGAGGCCAAGGTCACTTTGTCCCTACAATAGAATATTTGAGGGGGCCAGACCACTCCATAGTTGATGGCCATTGCCAGTCAAATGCTGTTTGTGTACCGCGTCTTGTGATCGATTATGCAGAGCAGGGTTTGCCTGGCTCCCCCAATATTTATTTTTCAAGTTGGCACCTCTGCCCTGTATGATGTTCACTGATAATTAAGATTTCACAGCACCAGTCAAAGCTGGCAATCTTTCAGTGAATGCATGGTTGTAGGCAAGATTTAGGCCTTAATTTTCAAATACCATATTCAGAGTAAATAATGGAAGATGTGCGGATTTTGGTAACACTGCTGCGGAATGGGGACTTTGAGCCCAGCCTGATTCTAGCTATGCTTATAAATGATATTTAAGGCTGCAGTCGTATATACCCTTACCCAGGAGTAAGTCCCATTAAATTCAAAGCTGAACCAGAGGTAGACATAGGTCACATCTGCACCAGGCACTTAAATCACTCTTGTGGCACTTTAACAGCCATGGCTTCCCCCAAATAATGCTGGGTGTGGGTGTGAACATGGGATGGTGCAATGTGTATTCCAATGCACACCCAATTTGTTCCTGATCCAGCAAGTGACGTGGATGCATAAACCAGCTTTGATATGTGGATGTGAATTGCATTAGTAGGATGATAATATATATGATTTGTTTATCATTTATAGATCACATTTCAGTGCTTAAAGTGCTTTTAAACTTTTAATTAAAAAAAAGCATGTTAATAGGGCACATCTCCTGGAACACCCCACCACATTTCTATGCTGGGCACAGAGGAGGGAGCCTACATGCTGGGAGATGAAGACTGTCTTTTCTTCGCTGAAGAAAAAGAAACATTTCATTTGGTAGGCCGGCCCAACTATTAGGCAGAGTGAGATTGTTGCCCAGGTGATAGATGCTGGGGACAGGGTGCCGCAGGACAATCTTGTGTATGCCCTGCCCAGCACCCAGTAAGCTAATCTGCTGCCCTTCAGTGCAATGGAGGTGGTGTCCTGTCACCAATGTTGAAGTAAGATTCAACTGCCAGGCCAGTTGGCTTTTGTACACAATATGGGAAGGAGACCAACTTGTCCTTCACCTCAGGCGGCAAAATGACTTGAGCCGGCACTATTCCTTGCCAGCCTGCTCACTCACCTGCATGTAATTCATTGCCACCTCGGGTTACCAAGCTAGTACTTAAATGCAAGGCTGCAATAGACACATTATGCATCTATCCTCTGTTCTGAAAAATGAAATGGGGAGGCAGATAAAACCCTGAAGAACTGACAGCTCAAGCAACTCACACTTCAACACAGCATTCCTAAAAAGGCAGAATTTGGCATTAAATCGTGACGATGATTTACCAGGGACAGGTACTCCGCAAAAAATGCAGTGCCCCTGGAAAACAGGGACTGTTGTAAATGATTAAGAACTGTTCATTAATCCACAAAACACACACACACACACGCACACACACACACACACACACACACACAGATTTGACAACCTGAGTACTAAAAACTATACAGCAAGAATTCAGCTGTCTTTCTCCCTCTTCCCCCGGGTTGAAAATATTTAAAATAACACTGAGAACTTTAAAAATCCAAGCTGGCAGAAAGTTGAGATCCAGCAGTAGGGAATTTATACGAGACAATGAGCTGCACTTTAAAAGTGATTGGTGTTTAATTGGTAGTCTCTGTCAGTCTGTCCTATTGTGAAGTGAAGATAATTATGATATCTTGCAGGAGATTTCATCCATTGCAATGCCTTGTCAGGCGAGTGCAGGCTGGTAAGAACCGAGAAAACAGCTGTAATTTGGAACAGGATTAAATGAGGCGCTCTGGGCTTCTGCTTTAGGGCAAACAACAACAACAACACCCTGCAAAAAATCCCCTAAAATAAACAAGCAAAACTCAAAGATTAACTCTATGTAGTGTGTTAATTGTAGCATGGCCAGAAGCAAAGGAAAGCTGGGCTCTTGTACCTTTAAGAAAGAATCTTGAAACGTGCACCATTGCCCTACATTTTGAGGGGGATGTTTTAACCAGGATGTGATGAAATCCTTGCTTCTGCACAGCCTTCAGAGATTCAGATTTACTGAACTTATGAATCACCTTCCACAACAACACAGTATTGAAACAATTGACAGTGTGATGGTTGTAAGGGGTTACTTGTGCGTAAGTACTTGGTTAGATTGCCTGCCCAACCGTGCCTTGGCTGACAGCCCACACTCCGTGGCTAGTCAGTCACTTGCAGAATCCGTCAGTGGGCGTTTCTTGAACCTCTTCCAGCATAAGAGCTGTTTGACACCAAGTCTCCTCCTACTTTCCCTGCGCGGAACCCGTCTGCGCAAGTAAGGGGAAGGCAGAGGCGTGTCCGCGCTCTCCCCACTGGTCTCGGGTGAAGGGTCTTGGAGACCTCTCTCTGAATCCTCCATCTCCCTCCCTTCTCTACTGGTGTTACGCTGAATTCCTTCCCCCCTGCTGGTCCCCTCTCCTGCATCGCTTTGGAGCCTTGCCTCCTCCTCTCGCTCCGATGTCAGTTCCCTGACAGACAGCAAGAGCAAAATTCAGTAATAGAAATGCATAAACATTTTCAGAGGAAAACATCCAGTGTTTCTCAAATGCCTGGGAAAAGGACACTATCTTTGCCTGGTGCCAACAAAGTGGATGCCAGATGGGCCTCCCTAGGGAGATGGCTCCATAGATGGGAAGGTACTACAGAAAAGGCCCACACTCTCATCTCTTGGAGGTGGCACACAAAGAAGGGCCTCAGATGATGATCGCAGGGTCTGGACAGGTTCATGGTAAGTGCCATAGCTCAGTGGTAGAGCATCTGCTTTGCGTGCTGAAGGTCCCAGGTTCAATCCCTGGCAATCCCCAGTCTGAAATGTTCCTATATGGGGAAAGCTGGTTCTTTGGGTATAGGTGCAGTTGTTCAGTCTGAAAAATAAACCCACAACAGATATTAACCTACAAGTTTTTATTTGTTTACCTAGCCTGCTAATGTCCTACGTTTCTGTTCTGACCAGGGAGAATGAGCCAACATAGGAGCACAGGGACATAGGAATATGTCTTACACTGAGTCAGACCATTGGATAACTTGCATAGTATTGCCTGCTTCAACTGGCAGTGGCTGCCTAGGGCTTCAAGCAGGAGACATTCTCAGCCCTGCTGGTAGATGCTGGGGATTGAAACTGGGACCTTTTGCATGCATACCAGGATCTTTGTGAGCAGCTACTATGGAAGCTCAGATGCTGCAAAGCTGACAAAGTGACAAAGATGGTTCCAGGAGTAGCTCAGAACTACCTACATGCTCCTTCAGGAGGGAGGGAAACCCCATCCGGGTCAGGCAACTGATGTACAGTGGTACCTCTGGTTACATACTTAATTCATTCCAGAGGTCCGTTCTTAACCTGAAACTGTTCTTAACCTGAAGCACCACTTTAGCTAATGGGGCCTCCCGCTGCTGCTGCTGTGTCGTCGCGTGATTTCTGTTCTCATCCTGAAGCAAAGTTCTTAACCTGAGGTACTATTTCTGGGTTAGCAGTGTCTGTAACCTGAAGCGTATGTAACCCGAGGTACCACTGTATCTCCAAGGCTGCAGTAGCCCCTTCCTCCTTTGCTAATCCATTCAACACAAAAGGCCTTAGCATCTCTCCACTGATAAAGGACTTGCTTTTGTTTTGCAGTATTGTTGGCGATATATAGCTTTGCATATGACATTCTTCACTGGAGAGAAGGGCAAGGAACTAAAGAAATGAACCCAGAAGTGCAATATTTTTAACAAGTGTTATATATTCATTAAACTGATGTAAGAGCAAGAAAGGCTAGTTAAGAGCACAAAAAATAAATAAAATAAAGCTACAGATAGGTAGCCGTGTTGGTCTGCCATAGTCAAAACAAAAAAATTCCTTCCAGTAGCACCTTAAAGACCAACTAAGTCAGTTCTTGGTATGAGCTTTCGTGTGCATGCACACTTCTTCAGATACACCGTGTATCTGAAGAAGTGTGCATGCACACGAAAGCTCATACCAAGAACTGACTTAGTTGGTCTTTAAGGTGCTACTGGAAGGAATTTTTTTGTTTTAAAATAAAGCTGGCATTTAAGAATTATTCCAAATATGATGCTGAATGAAGCTGTAGAATCCTGGATTGGGTCTTTTCGTATTGTAGGTGGGGACATTATTTTGATGCCTTGCATGAAAAAATCCCTGAATATAATAAACTAGTGCCTTGTATGTCTCCTTCCAGTAATTCCTGCAGCTAAGTTGGTGCCAAACGTATTGCTCTGTTTTCCTTTGGACCACATCATTGAGACTGAGAGGCGGGGAGTGAGGTCTTGTCATCTGGCCACCCCAGGACCTCCATACACACTGCCCTTGGGGAGGTCACTTCTGTGCCATTTGACTTTACCCCTGGAGGCATACTCCATTGTCTCTCAAGGCAGATGGATTCCAAAAATTAACATGGGCAAATGAGTGCTCTAACATGAGTGCTCTAATATCTTATTTCCAAGTGCCTTGTGTTGTGTTTTCCATGAAGTTCCATTGTATGTAACCAAGCTTGCTCTTGGAAGCTGAAGTACCTTGTGTTTTCAATGTCCCTAAATGCTTAGCTCTGGAGCATACAGTGGCTAAAAAGCTCTCCTTCCATGTTGATTAGATGGCTTTAGGACATTGGAAGCAGGGACCCAGAAGGGACTCTGCTGCACTAATGGTTCTACAACCCCCTGAGACCCCAGGCCATCACACCACTGGTGCTGAGACTTGTTGGCAGACCCCTATTCCCTTCAAAGAGTTACAGTTCTCAGAGTAGTTTAATGGTCAGTCCATCTTCCCAGTGAACTCTTCATTAGCTTTGACTAGCAAGGTAGCTGTGGCCATCCTTGGACTGTGGCAGTGTAACCACTTTGGCCCAGGCATTGGCAACCTCAGTGCTGGATTTCTGCCTGGGCTGGATTAGCCATTAAGCAAAATAAACACATGCTTAGGGCATCAACGGAAGGGTAGCACCACAGAAATTTTCCATTGGACCATATGCTGAAACAGGTTCCACCAAAAAAAAGATTCCCACAATAAATGAAAACAACAACAACAACACATCTATAAATATAGATGGTTTAATAATGTTTATAGTTCATTGTTGCAGGGGTATTGTTATGCAAATGAGATGGGGGGAGGAACACCATCACCTCCCCCAAAATGCTGAAGGGTAGTTCGTTAAAGGACTCCGGGGGGCGTCGCCTCGTCCGAAACCTACGGAGGCTAGGGGCTAAAGCGCGCTCCCGAACGGTAACCCCTCGGGGAGCGCCCAGGGATGTGCATCTCGGGGGCTCCCCCTGTTGGTGCTTAACCCTTCCCGGTTATACCGGTTAGTCTGATAGGGCCAATGCCTAAAGCCAATACCGCTGTTACCTGTAATCAATAAAGTTGTGGCCATTTTTCGCCCATTAACCTAAATTCCGTGTCCTGTGTCTTTATTTATTCCATTCAGTGGGAGGGGGCGGGAATAGGCACGCAATAAATGAAAACAACAACAACAACACATCTATAAATATATATGGTTTAATAATGTTTATAGTTCATTGTTGTTTCTATTTTGAATAAGATATATATGGAGGAACAAAAATCTTTTAAGTGCTTAGGGTCTCTAAAGGTCTCAATCCAGCCCTGATTTCTGCTGTAGGTTCACCCTATGCCAATTGTCTCTCCCAGAAACAGGAGCAATAATGAGAAAGAGTTGTGCAGTGCACCCTTCCTATATGATCTCAGACTTCTGATGTAGTGAGAGAAACTGCAGCAGATTAGCCCTCTCACAAAGGCAATTTCAGCTCACCCAAACAATTAAGTTGCATCTTTCTCACTGGCACCAGTAAATAAAGTGCTTGTTTCAAAAACAGCAACAGGAATCACAGATAACAAATAAGCCTACTTGCCTACATTCTTCCAAGGAGAGATGAATTAATTATAGGAGCCTGAAACAACAGTAGTTAAGTATGAACTTGCATGCAAATATACATTTGCAACAATGCAGTTTTGCAGAGAAACAAAGAAATGGCAGAAGTGAAAATGTAAGATTGCGGATTATATTTGCGATATTAGCCTTTCAAGGTGAGAGCGTTGCATGAAGGCAACCTTTGTGTCGAGATGATGACAAATGACTAGAGGACGATGGACAGAGCTGCTTAGAGGCAGCCAGCCAACCACCTCAGTAGTTCATCTTCATGAAGACAGAGTGCCAGCAACACAGCATGGCCTGAGGGAATACAGTCTGGAAATAAATTAATTAACCTCTTCCGTACGGATCCTCAGCTTTCCTCCTCAAAGTTCAGTGGGACCTCTGGAAGATTCTAAAGATTGGTCAACCATAAGCCTTGTCATTGCTAAACCCACAGACTGGCTAAGTCATGAGTGGTAAAATAAAATAATAAAAAAATCTATTTGTAACTGTACTTACGCCTAAATTCTAAGAAAATCTTCATGTCAAATTATACAACCTCTGGAATATCAGAATACCAAATGTTTCACTCTGTCCCATTAAAATCAAAACAAAATAAAAAAATTCCTTCCAGTAGCACCTTAAAGACCAACTAAGTTAGTTCTTGGTATGAGCTTTCGTGTGCATGCACACTTCTTCAGATTCATGCACACGAAAGCTCATACCAAGAACTAACTTAGTTGGTCTTTAAGGTGCTACTGGAAGGAATTTTTTTATTTTGTTTTGACTATGGCAGACCAACACGGCTACCTATCTGTAATTGGAACCATTAAAATCAGTACTACTACCAGTACTTAATTTGGGCTGATTATACTATGTAATTTTTTTGTTTTCCATATTTGTGTATCTCTCAAAGACAAAGATTCTCTGAGCAGATTGCATGTAACTGGTGACAAATGTGGGGAAGAAATTTGGTTTGGTTCACATTTTAACAAGAGCCTTCCTGATTTGAACTTCCTGACACAATGCACAAACTGGAAGACAGTTCTTCTTCAAGATAAACTCCCCCAATTTTGTGCTGCTGTTCTCCAAGTAAAAACTGTACAGTGTGTGGTGTGTGTGTGTGTTATTATGTAGGATATACAGCATTTTATGATGGTGGTACCTAAATGATGATCAGTTTGATTTTTGTTAATCACAAGCATTGGGAAATAACTTCAAAGCAGATATTTAAGTTAGGGGATGCAGGTGGCGCTGTGGGTAAAAGCCTTAGTGCCTAGGACTTGCCGATTGAAAGGTCGGCGGTTCGAATCCCTGCGGCGGGGTGCGCTCCCGCTGCTCGGTCCCAGCGCCTGCCAACCTAGCAGTTCGAAAGCACCTCCGGGTGCAAGTAGATAAATAGGGACCACTTACCAGCGGGAAGGTAAACGGCGTTTCCGTGTGCGGCTCTGGCTCGCCAGAGCAGCGATGTCACGCTGGCCACGTGACCTGGAAGTGTCTCCGGACAGCGCTGGCCCCTGGCCTCTTAAGTGAGATGGGCGCACAACCCCAGAGTCTGTCAAGACTGGCCCGTACGGGCAGGGGTACCTTTACCTTTACTAGATATTTAAGTTAAGACTTCTGAAACTCTTGAATTGGATGTGCTGACAGTAGAGCCTTTATGGAAGCATCATACTGATATTGTGTGTTTTCTATGGCACAATTATTCATTTCTCTTACATTTTTCTTTCCCCAAATGTTTCTATGTGGAAATAAGTCCTATTGATTGCAATAAAAATTACTCTCAGATAAGCAAAACAATAACGTGAGCATGGAGCCACTCAGGATGTACCGGTAGTCTGAGTTGTCAGATCAGCTTCTGTGTTTGAATTAATGGAGACCATGATGAATATATTTTTCAAGCAGCTGTCTTAGAATGTTGTAGTAGAGAAAGGATGGTGAGGGCATCTTTGTAAGTTAATGGATATACTGGAAGTCAAGTTCCAGAATTCATGGCGTAGTAACAGAACACATTGCCAGAATCTTGGGTCAGTTGTTATTGATCAGGCTAACTTACCTTGTAGCGCTGATGGGGAGACAAAATAGGGGCGGGGAGGAAACTGTGTGCATGGCTCAGAGGTCCTTGGAAGAAGGGGAAAATATAAATTCAGTGACTAAAATAATTAAATAACGCTCTTGGAAGACTTTCAAAACTTGTGCTCAGTCCTTACTGGCCAAGCGTTAAGGACCCTTTTGAATGTTTGGTTATAAGGTTGCAGAGAAATGGTTTCTGAGGGTGAAGTTATGTTGAAAACACAGTTATTGGGGACACAATTATTTATAGCTGAAAGACGTCAAAATTATGTTCAAGAGCAGCCTTACTAAATAGCAACAAAAAACATACAATTTAGAATGCAAAGAAAAAAAATATCAGCAGGGTGATGCCTGAGTGAGAGAAATGAGACAGGATGGCAATTTTCTACAAAACTATGAAATTAAGATAGGCTGTAGCCCTAGTCCTACTTACCTGGAAGTAAGCCCCATTGGATCCAGGGGAACTCGCTTATGAGTAAATATGGTTAGAATATTCTTGAATACAAAACAAAGCATGATTTTAGTAATGAATGCGGGAGGCTTTAAGGGGGCTCTTTTGCTTCCTTCCATGTATTCGGTTCAGCAGTGGTTCAAGGGCACAAGAGTTGCAAAGGCAGATATGAGTAGTGTAAGCTGAGAGAAGAAGCAAGGAGAGAATGCTAAGAACCCCAAGGGGATGTATTAATATGCATAGCAAGCATAAAGGTAAAGGTAAAGGTAAAGGTAAAGGTAAAGGGACCCCTGACCATTAGGTCCAGTCGTGACCGACTCTGGGGTTGCGATGCTCATCTCGCTTTATTGGCCGAGGGAGCCAGTGTACAGCTTCCGGGTCATGTGGCCAGCATGACTAAGCCGCTTCTGGCAAACCAGAGCAGCCCATGGAAACGGCGTTTACCTTCCCGCCGGAGCGGTACCTATTTATCTACTTGCACTCTGACATGCTTTCAAACTGCTAGGTTGGCAGGAGCAGGGACCGAGCAACGAGAGCTTACCCTGTTGCGGGGATTCGAACTGCCAACCTTCTGATCGGCAAGTCCTAGGCTCTGTGGTTTAACCCACAGCGCCACCTGCGTCCCTACATAGGAAGCATAGGAAACAACAAAATATTTATTAGCTATGCCTTTGGAAAAGAAAAGGAAGTACTCCAGATCCCCCCCCCCCCCGAAGCTGTTGGAAAACAGGACTACGGTTCTTCTGTGCATTGGTTTGGCAATGACAAGGAAAGTAGCAACATGTGCCAGCTGGAAAACCTGACCCTGACTCGCATGGAGGTTATTACACTTCCTTGGGGCTTAGAGATATTTCCCCTTCTGGAATCCAGTGAGCTGAGAAAAAGACAGATGAAAGAAATGAGTAGTCTCTGATGGTTCTGCAATTAATCTGGGGTGCATCAATTAATCTGGGTGTGCCTGTGTTTGCAGAGATCACTTTTGCTTACTATCAGTTATCAAACTTTTATTTCCTCCTGCCTGTCTCATTGATTTCTCTGCTTTTCGTTTTGGGTCACACATATAGGAAGGAAATAGCTCAGGTGGTCAGCAGGAATTTCCCCTTTAAAGGATCTGAGTAACTGAGGGTGGCTGTTATGAACATAGAATACTGTCCACCTCATACCACCTTGTCAGGACACCTACATGCTGAAAGCTTCCCCAGTACCACATTGCAGGTTTTAGAAATCAGATGCTGGAGTAAGACCAAATGACGTGAGTATTGCAGATATTAATATTGCACAGCTTGAAGCAATTGGATGCATAACCACTGACTCCTTTTGAAATAATAATTGTCCAGACCAATAAATATTATTCAAGCTTTACTAGCCAGAGCTTCTTCAAAACAAGTACAAAAACTAATCAAAGATACATCCAAATAGTTCCATGAGACATATGCTTACCAAAGCATAGGCTCAGCATCTTCTTAGAAATATTATATAATTCTTAACAGACCTAGAATCAAAGGTCTCTCTCTTCCTATAGTCTTCATTGGCCTGGAGCTGTTTTCTCTCCTGGACAGACTCATTTGCACATCTTTTTCTTGCTGCAACTGGGAACAAAGGACCCAAAGGCAACTCCCTTTAAAATTGAGATTTGCAGTTGAATACCTTAATCATGTGATCTAAGGTTAAACACTCATATGAAAGAGCAGAAAACATCAACAGTTAATTATTAACCCAGTTGGAAGTTCAGAGAGCTCTCTCTAGCTTTAGTATACTCCAATGGAATTTTCCAACATTAAACCCTTCAGCAATATACATACAGGCATTCTCCATTTCAGTGTGCAATAAAAGAATTATACTTAATAGTGTGGCCAAGATAATCACAAAATGAAGTGTATTTAATTCTCTCCTATGGAAATGGGATAGCAGTTCTTAGTTTAGGCTGGATTGCGCCCCTGGTGTTTCATGCACATCCATGTACACTGTCAGAGCACTCATGAGATTGCCCCCATACTTGTTTAAAGCTCCTTTGCCTGCAAGATTCTGCATTCCTTTGAAAGAATGAAGAAAATGTGTATGTGCAAAGTGATGTGGACATGGATGTGTTTTGCCTATTGCAATAAATGGGGCAATCCTTCAGGATGTGACCAGTGTTTGTATACCAAAGATTATGAATCTGACCTTCTGGCTTCTGTTATCTGAGTGCAGATGAGAAGAATTTCTGATCCAGCAACCAGACCTTTTTGTAACCCTTCCTATTAGCTCTTAAAATGAATTTCTCAAACCAAGGCCCACATCATTATAAAGTCGTCAGACAGATTGCCCATTAACTATATATTCCACTTAAAATGATAGAATCTCCATACCATGCCTGCGTGTGAATGGTGGGAGATAGGGATGGCACTGAATTCTGCAGCAGACAGGAAGAGCACAGGAGATTATTCTCCAGTTCACTTGATTTTTACCTGATGATTTACAAGGTATGTAAATTAAGAGACAACCACAGAAGGTACATTTAATGACATCTTAATGCATCACAGGATTTACGATGAGGCATGAATAGCTTGTGCACTCAACCGACGGTAGCAGATGCTGCAATAATTCTACTTAATACTTAGAAGCAAAGTAAAGCATATTGTTTTTCGTACAAATGTTTATGAAACATTAATAAGAATAATATGCACCATTCAGCGCTGAACATGCCATGTGAAATCTTCTCCTATAAATATTTATAAGGCAGACATTTTGGTCTTCTGTAGAAACTGATCTCCGGCTGCAGTTTCCAAGCTGTCCCCATCATTTCTCGGCCCTCCACCAACCCATTTTCTATGTATTACTTTTCCTTTAAAAAAAGAAGCACGGAAGTAGGGCAATTACAGCTTATATCATACACAAACATGTCTGGGGAAGAATTTCTCTCTTTTTGAACAGTAAAAGGAGCTGCTGCTTGCATAGCCAGCATTAGGGTATGATGTATGAGGAAGTTTTCTTTTTCTTCGTTTTCTTTTTGGGTACGGTTGTGTAAGTTTGCTACTGTGGAGATAGACAGAATTAATGGGCTTCATTAAATTCAAGAGAGTACGTGGGCTTCCGACTTTTTACAGTACTCTTTGGTTTTCACAAAACAAACTACAGAAATTCTGCAGTTTCCCCCACAGATAATTGAAATGTTTGAATTAGCTGCTTGCTGCAGCCAACTGTAGACCTTTGGGGAAATGCTGGTGCGTTTGCAACAAAAAAACAAAAAAACTACGTTCTAATTTTACTGTACATTTGATCTACCACTCAGGAACACTTACAGTCTTATTTTACTTGCTAAACAGAGTAGCAATGCTTTTCCATCATGTGATTTTCATTAAGGAAGTTTCATTTCCATTGACGCTTGTATAGTGTTTCTCTTAACGATTCTTACCAAACACTAAGTGATCTTTTCACAGGAGACTGGAGGTATATAGCCTTCTCCCTTGGCATTTTTTTTAAACTATGCTTTTTCTTCCTCACTCTAATTGCTCTTTGTTATTAAAGTTTTGTCTCCAGCATTCTGAGTTATGTGGGAAGTGTCAAATTAATAATGCTGGCATGTTTACATTAGACAAAGTACTAATTCCTTGGAGAAACCCGACTCTGATGTTCCCATGAATGACTCAATAGATTCAGCAAATGCAACCCAGTAGTAGATGTGACCTGTAAGTGCCTGCAATAACAAAAAATATCTTTTTATCTCCTGGGAGACCCTGAGTTTTATACTACCAACTTTAAAAAAAAAATGCTAAAAGGAATACCTAAATCTGATAGCTTGAGTGAATGAACGACTGGTGCATATAAGACTCCTGGCTTAAGGGAAGTGAATTTGCTATCTACAAGGACCTGTTCATGGAGAAACAAACACTCTTCTGTCCGCTATTCCTGTTCCTGCCACAGCTCCCACTGAAACGGAACCCAATCTATGGGGCACATGATAAATAAATTCTTAGAAGGAAGGCCAGAGCTTAGTGGCAGATCCCATGTTGTGCAGATATGAATTCACAGGTTTAGTAATTTCCAGTGATTTTAGGCATTTGTTTGTTTGATTGATTTCTTACTTGCCCTTCACCATAAAGTCCCAGGGTGGTTACAACAATATAATCAATCATGCAGTTATAAAAAACAGGTAAAAGAGTTACAAACAAACAAACAAACAAACAAACAAACAAACAAACAACAACACAAGTAAGGACTCCTCCAGATTACCTGATTATTGAGCATTCATCCTGATTTGCTAGCACAAAGCTTATGTAGAAGTTAGGCTATATCTGGTCTAAGGTCACATTCACCCCATACATTTAAGGCATTATACCAGTTTAAACAGTCAAGGGCTTCCCCCAGAGAATTATGGGAGCTGCAGTTAAGGGCGCTGAGAGTTGTTAGTAGACACCTATTCCTCTTACAGAGCTACAATTCTCAGAGGTCCCTGGCAAGAGGGGTTGACTGTTACACTACTGTGGGATTGTAGCTCTGGGAATTGTATTCTTTAAGAATGAAAATAAAAGGAGTTTCTGACTTACTGAATAATTAGTGGGAAGGGCCATAACTTAGATCAGGGGTCGCCAACCCTGAACCTGTAGGCACCCTGAGCAGGTGCCCCAGACTTTGAACTTCCTTCCTTTCTGCCTACCAGCCTGACTAGGTACTGTATATATTGCTGGGCACACTCTGTTTTTTGGCCATTCACACTGTTGGCACACGGCCTCTTGAGGGATGTAATGGGACAATGGGATCCTTGGGCCCAAAAATTTTAGTCACTCCTGCAGTAAAGATGCAATGGGAAAAGGCAGCTCATTAAACAAACAATCATTTGTCTCCAGACATGGTTCTTTCTTTTTCTTCCCATGGATAGTCGACATACTGTTTCTCTCAATTCCATCGAACAGTTTATATACATTCCAGTGCCTCCCATACATAACCCCAAATCCTGTTTTCTGAAAGCTTATCTGGCTCTCCTTCAGCCTACCTTATCCAGAAAATATGATATTTAAGATAATCATCCATTTTATAACTTGAAATAAACTTAAAGCTTCAGAAAATAGATTGGAAGTAGCTGAGTTGAAGGGTTAAGCAAGGTAAATTAATTGATATTTCCTCTCTCTGATTGGGACGATTTAGCCAGTGATTTCATTAACCCCAACGCTGATCTAAGCATGCCTCTTAAAAACCTTTGCCTCACACTGAATGAAGATCTCTATCCTCTGGTGGCAGTAGAAGGAGATGATCAGGTCAGGGAGACACAACAATCTGTGGTTATTTAGCTTCTCAGTAGCCATAGTAATGGAAGAGTGTAATTAAATTTAATTAAACAGGTTTAATGAACAAAATGTTAATATAGTACCAGTTTATTATTACGATCAGGCCTTAATGTGAATTTGGTCTAATTGATTCAAGGATGTTGTAAACCTTCATTCCTCCTGGATATGTAGTGTATGGGCTGGATTCTGATGGCCCCTGCCTTGCCATTTCTGACTGCAAAATGTAGAGTAGCTCTCTTGATGCCCCTTGGGCTTGTTCCACATTTACACCAGTTCAACTCTCATCTCACTCTTAGATCCAGCTGCAGAAAGCCGGCTGAACTATTCATCCAGACAATAAGATGTAGCACCAGGGCCTGCACGCATAGCATGCTCTTTATGACATCTTGGAAAGTAATCAGCATAATTCAATTACTGAGCCGTAGCCTTTATTTTGCTATTCTAAAGTGTCTAAAACAAAGGAAGAACAAAATATCAAAGAGGAGCCCAAAGCAACTTTTGCTGAAATAATAATTGTCCTCATTTATTTTTACAGAGTTCTGCAAATCGCTGATGAGTCTAGTCTCATGCTAAAAGCCTGCATATTTTCTATTACCTGCTAATAAAGTGGTGGTGATGGGAATCTCTTCCAAGTGGAATTGCTTCTTAGCAGCTATTATTTCACAACACATACCTAAATGGTCTTTACTGTATAGTGTTTATTAGTAGCTTCACAATAAATTAGAAATGTTTTAAAGGCGATGGATAATTTTGTGTTCCACTTAAACTGGAATGTGCTTGGTAGCTAGTCTTAGTTCTATATACGTTAAGAGGGCCAGCCCTTTGATCTCCAATGCATTACGCAGAATATAATACCTGATGTCCACATGGATTTACTATTTAGCATTAGCATATAGACGTTTACTTATACCCATTCAGTATGGTTGTCTCGCATCCCTAACCACCTCAGTTCCAGTAACCAAGAGACCCCCTATTTTTTATATTTTCTGAATGGGAGAAATGCTTCTAAGCTTATGTAGTTTCATGAGACATCTTTTTGCAGCAATACAGGTAACATTCAGGAGTTTGTCTCTGCTGGTATTTACTTCAAGTTGTGCCAGACAAATCTGTTTATTTTAGTTTTTTCAAGTTTCTAATTTTTGCAGTATTAAGCTCAGTTTACCCCATTTCCATGGTGGTTTGCTTTAAAAAGAAATTCAGCACAAAAATTCATACATATTCTTGTGTACATATTTCACAAGATCTGTACCTGTGTAAGCAAGTTCCCCAAACATAATGCATTTTTGTAATATAGGCATGTTTGTACACACTTTCTTCCGGTGCATACGTTTTAAAATCAGAGAACTGTGTTGCAAATTTCAGAGAAGCACACATTTTGAAGCGTAGCTGGGCTTTGCTCTGCTCATTGGTTTGAAAAATGGGAATGAATTCTACCCAACCCTCAATGCAGGAAACTAGGCTTGGATGCTGCATGTGACCAGTGAGAGACGTCTTTCCTCTAGGTGGGGAGGGGACCACATTTGGAGCTAAGGAAGGCAGCATCATGAGTAAACCCGGGCTCATGAGCGCTACCTGCTACATCAATAAAATACAACAATGCATCATAGGCTGGCTATACTAATGAAGTCACATACAAAGATAGGCTAACACCAGCTTTGACTCAAAAGAGATTTTTTTACAACTCCCTTGCAGGCAAGTCTGTTTATGTATAATTTGCATTTGCACTAAAATTCATCGCCCTTGGAAATGTTTGGATTAACTGAATGCTCCAGGCAGTTGGATTTGATTCTGAATAATTGAAAGGTGACATATTGGCTCTCAGTGCTTGATGCTGCAAATGAAAAATCAAGAAGTAGGGGGAGCCTTTTGACCGTCATTTTGTTTGTACCGACACCACCTGTTATAATTACTTAGATCCTGTCAGAACCCGGTCCTGCCAAACTGAATCCTGCTGGAAAAATGTAATGAATTGCTACGACTGAGTGCTAATAGGCTGGAGAAGATTGTGACCCAAAACACATAACAGCCTGCAGAAAATTAAAAGGGAAATTCATTTGCTTGAATTATTTGCCTTTGAAGCCTTAGGATATGATGGCAAAAATGTTCAGCAGTCTAATCCTATGCATGTCTGCTCTGGACTCAATGAGTTCTGTGGGGATTACAGTGGTACCTCGAGTTACAAACGCCTCAGGTTACAAACACTTCAGGTTACAAACTCCACTAACCTAGAAGAGTTACCTCGAGTTGAGAACTTTGCCGCAGAATGAGAACGGAAATCATGTCCTGGCGCCGCAGTGGCAGCAAGAGACCCCATTAGCGAAAGCACGTCTCTAGTTAAGAACAGTTTCGGGTTAAGAACGGACCTCCTTTTTTTTTTTATAATAATTTTTATTAATTTTCCACAGAAATAATAAAGAACAATATAAAACAATACAACTTCGAGCTCATCAGTTCATTCCCTTCTTTCTTTGACTTCCCCATACCTCCCCATCCCTGCATCCTTGTTTAATAATTCTTTAGCAACCCTTAGGTCCATTATCTTAATTCCCTTTCATACAAAATTTCTTGAGTTTTTTTATTTACTGCTGCAATTCTTTACTTCTTACCCCCTGACATCTTAGCACTCCTCAATTTTGCAATTATTTTTAAGATATATTTTGAATTTCTTCCAGTCCTCTTCCATTGTCTCTTTCCCCTGGTCCCGGATTCTGCCCGTCATCTCGGCCAGTCCCATAAAGTCAATCACCTTTGTTTGCCATTCTTCCAGAGTAGGTAGTTCTTGCGTCTTCCAATACTTTGCCAGTAGAATTCTTGCTGCTGTAGTGGCATACATAAAGAAAATCCTACCCTTCCTTGGCACCACTTGGCCCACCATGCCCAAAAGGAAAGCCTCTGGTTTCTTAGGAAAAGTCCATTTAAGGACCTTCTTAATTTCATTATAGATCATTTCCCAGAAAGCTTTAACCTTTGGGCAGGTCCACCAAAGGTGGTAGAAAGTGCCTTCAGTCTCATTACATTTCCAACACTTATTACTAGGCAAATGGTATATTTTTGCAAGCTTGACTGGGGTCATGTACCACCGGTAAATCATTTTCATAATATTTTCCTTTAAGGCATTACATGCAGTAAATTTAATACCGGTGGTCCATAACTGTTCCCAGTCAGCAAACATAATATCATGACCGATATCTTGCGCCCATTTAATCATAGCTGATTTCACCATTTCATCCTGTGTATTCCATTTTAACAGCAAGTTATACATTTTTGATAAGTTCTTAGTATTGGGTTCCAATAATTCTGTTTCTAGTTTTGACTTCTCTTTCTGAAATCCTATTTTCCTGTCCTGTTTGAACGTCTCATTTATCTGATGGTAGTGCAACCAATCTCGAACCTTAGGCTTTAGTTTCTCATAACTCTGAAGTTTCACCCTTTCACCATCGTATTCTAAAATCTCATGGTATTTTGGCCATTTAGAATCCATATTAAGCTTTTTTACTTCCCTAGCTTCCATTGGTGACACCCACCTAGGGGTTTTACTTTCCAACAAATCTTTGTATCTAATCCAAACGTTATACAATGCTTTCCTTACAATATGGTTTTTAAAACTTTTGTACACCTTTAGCTTGTCGTACCATAAGTATGCATGCCAGCCAAAACTATTGTCATACCCTTCCAGATCCAAGATGTCAGCATTCTCAAGAAGTAGCCAGTGCTTCAACCAGCAGAAAGCTGCTGATTCATAATAAAGTCTTAAGTCCGGCAGGGCAAACCCCCCTCTATCCTTTGCATCAGTTAAAATCTTAAATTTAATTCTGGGCTTTTTGCCCTGCCAGATAAATTTTGATATATCTTTCTGCCACTTCTTGAAACAGTCCATCTTATCCACAATCTGCAACGTCTGGAATAAAAACAACATTCTAGGCAATACATTCATCTTAATAGTAGCAATTCGGCCTAACAAGGAAAGTTTCAACCTTGACCATATTTCCAAATCCTTTTTAACTTCTGACCAACATTTTTCATAATTATCCTTAAATAAGTTCACATTTTTAGATGTTAAATTTACCCCCAGGTATTTTACCCTTTTTGTTATTTCCAAGCCTGTTTCATTTTGAAAACTCTCTCTTTCTTCCATTGTTAAATTTTTTTCCAACACTTTCGTTTTTTGTTTATTCAATTTAAAACCTGCTACTCGACCAAATATTTCAATTAATTCTAATACTCTTTTAGTACTAGTGTCTGGCTGTTGCAGAGTCAATACTAGGTCATCTGCAAATGCTCTTAATTTGTAATGTCTAGCTCCGACCTGAACTCCTTTAACCAACTGGTCTTTTCTAATCATGTTTAACAAAACCTCCAGGACTGATATAAAAAGCAAAGGGGATATTGGGCAACCCTGCCATGTACCTTTTTCTATGGGTATTTCTTCTGTTACCACATTGTTTACAATTAACTTGGCCTTTTGTTGAGAATATATTGCACCTATACCGTTTTCAAAGCCTTGGCCTACCCCCATCCCTTGGAGATTCTTTTTCATAAAAGTCCAACAGATATTGTCAAAGGCTTTCTCCGCGTCCACAAAAATCAGAACTGCTTTCCTATTAATGTCAACATCCAGCAGCTCCAAAATGTCTATAATGTTCCTCACATTGTCTGACATATGTCTACCTGGGAGAAAGCCTGTTTGGTCCTTATGAATCTCTTCTGTCAGCACTCTTTTCAATCTTTTTGCCAGAATGTCTGCAAAAATTTTGTAATCCACATTGAGTAAAGATATAGGGCGGTAGTTTTTAACCTGGTTCTTCTCAGTCTCTGTTTTCGGTATAAGTGAAATGAAAGCCTCTTTCCACGATTCAGGTGCCTTTTTCCCCTTCAGAATTTCATTGCAAACTTCCTTCAATGGTTGTATCAACCATTCTTTCAGCATTTTGTAGTATTTGGCCGTCAGACCATCTGGTCCTGGTGATTTTCCCAATTTCATATTTTGAATGGCACCCTCTATTTCTTGTTCTGTTATTTCCTCATTTAAGATCCTTTTACTTTGTTCTGAAATTTTTGGTAGACCATATGTTCTGATGAATTCTTCTATTTCTTGTTCATTGATCGGCCCTTGTGCATACAATTTCTTAAAAAAACTTTGAAAACAATTGTTTATCTCATTGGGTTTGTGGATAATTTTTCCATCCATTTCTAGACTTGTTACAGTATTCATTTTCTGCCTTTTTTTCAGTTGCCATGACAGAAGTTTCCCACATTTATCCGCTGATTCAAAAGTTCTTTGTCTCATTTGCTTTATCTTCCATTCTATTTGTTGGTTCATGAGCTCCATGTATTGCATCTGATAAAACTTTATTTCTCTCAAAATCTCATGGGACTTTGGTTTGGACCTCAGCTTCTTCTCTCCTTCTTTTATTTTTTCTAAAAAATTTTCCTTCTTCTCATTTTGTTGCTTCCTCTTTATAGAATTTTGTTGAATTAGGAAACCTCGCATCACGGCTTTGCTTGCGTCCCAAATTATTCTTTTTTCCACATCTGTTTTCCTGTTGATCTCAAAGTAATCTTTTAATGTTTTAAGGGCCTTCTTGTGAATCTCTTCATCCTTCAATAGGGTGTCATTCATTCTCCATCTAAAAGATCCAGTTGTTGTTAGTTTCATCTCCATCTTCACCGCATTATGGTCGGAGCACGTTTTTGGACATATTTCTACTTTTTTTGTTCTTGACGCCAGACTGCTAGAAATCCAAATTTGGTCTATTCTTGTCCATGTCATTTTTGCTTCAGAGAAGAAAGTTCCCTCTCTCTCTAGAGGATTCCTTGTTCTCCAGATATCAATCAAATCCATTGTTTCAGTCATTTCGAAAAAGATCTTTGGTAGTCTCCCTTCTTTTGAAATCACTTGTCTCTGTGCTTTATCCATGTTTGTTGAGACAACTCCATTCATATCTCCCATCATTAGGATTTTGTAATCTAAAAAGTCAACTAATGTCTCATGCAACTTCCTAAAGAATTCAGCCTTCCCCTCATTTGGGGCATAAACTCCAACAATTAGTAACTTTTCTCCTTGAATTTGTATTTCAATTGCCAGGTATCTTCCTTGTTCATCTTTAAATATCAATTTTGGAGCCAATTTTTCCTTTGCATAGATCACCACACCTCTTTTCTTTACTTTGTCTGATGAGATAAATTCTTGACCTAGTCTCTTATTTGTCAGTAATTTCCTATGTATCCTGGCAATATGGGTTTCTTGCAAACATATTATATCTAATTGTTCTTTCTTCAAAATGTGAAAAACCTGTCGTCTTTTCCGAGGAAGGTTCAAACCGTTACAGTTCCAACTAAGAAGTTGCAGAGACATTTTGTATTTAAGTAGCTGTTCCTCCAACTGCTCCAAGCTTCTGCTCTTCCTCCGATGGTGGTGGTAAAAGTCCAAATGACAGATTTGCTATATCAGGTGGTTCCCTCTCCTCCACAGTTCCTTTCTGCAAATCCTCCAGGTATCTCTCCAGAAATTGTTCTTTGTCCTGAATTGTTTTTATTTTAATCTTTCTTCCTTTAAAGTTAAAGGACAATCCTTGTGGAAACTCCCATCTGAATGGTATGGTGTTTTTCTTCAGCAAATCTGCTAGGCTTTTATAATATGTTCTCACCTCTAAAATGTATTTGGGAATGTCCTTAAAAATCTGTATTTGGCAATTTTGGATCACCAGTGCCTTTTGATAATGCAGATTCAATATTTTATCTCTTTCTTCTTTTGATCTCAATGTGATTAGACAATCCCTTGGTTTTTTATCCTGCTTTCTGCCCAGTCGAAAGGCTGTTGTTATCTCAAATTCATCTTCTTCCTCCCATTCCTCCTGCCAAAAAGCTATAATGTTCTCTGTAAGGAATTGCACAAGGTTGTCCCCTTCCCCTTCAGGCACCAATCTAAGTTTTAGGTTCTTCTCTTTACGTTGAAGTTCCAATAAGGAGAGGGCTGCATCATGCTCATTCACTTTTTTAATAATAGGCCCAAACTTTTCCCTTGTCTCTTCAGCCGTTGTTTTTGCACTTTCTGCAATCTTTCGTGTTTCTGAATTTTCCTGGATTAATCTATTTATAGAATCTGTGTTAGATTTTACACTAGCTGTATTCACATCCAATCTTGTTGTTAATTTTTTAGAGTTCTCTGTCGATAGCTTTGTCAATGCTTCCAGGGATTGATTTATTTTAAGTAGTGCCTGAGTCATAGGATCCATAGAAGCTGGTGTTTTTTCCTGTGCAGCTGGAACAGTTCCTGATATAGAGCCCCCCTTTTTTTGAGATTGTTTTGCTTTCTGCCTTGTTACTATCTCTTCTGTAGGGGCACTCATATCCTCAAGGTCGTTCTCACAGAGTTGATTTCCAAGTGGAAAATCCCACTGTTACTTTTCCAAGTGCAACAGTTTCACTTAAAGCCCTCTAGAGGGAGCATTCAATTGTATCCAAGTGGCAAGGATAAAGAAAAACAAAGAAGCAAGGAAGTATAACAGTAGCCAAAAGTTTCCAATATCCAAACCGCAACGTCTCTATCTTCTGTGTAGCCAAAATGCAACAGGGTAAATCTAAGGTCCGGTAACTTTGTTACGAGCAAACCCCCACTTCACAAAGTTTGACAGTCCACATCCCGGTGTCTTATTTGGGCAGCCCGACCTAGGGGGGTTTGGCAATGGAAGGTCTTAATTTTCCAATAATTTTCCAGCAGGTTAACAATGTCCCGATCCCTTCCCCCCTTCTCCTGCCGATCTGGGGGGAAGTTTTAAGTCCGATGTCAGTTTGACAGCTTAAAAAAAATAGAAAGGTTCCCTTCAAATGCAGCTTGATTTTCGTTGCTTTATTTCTCATGCAGCTCCGGGGAGGCGGGCTTCCTTAATTTATGCCTTTCCCGTTTTCAGCCGAATTTCTTATTTAATGTCCCGTTACTTTTTCAATCTTACTCACGGGTGCTGTGGTCAAATTCCAATTGCAGGAAGGAATCGGCGCTCTCCGTTCATGGCGACGCGGCTTCACTCCGCTAGCTGGGTGACGACTCTCAGCACCGCGCTTACCCCGATGCCGCTCAGAAGCCTTTAAAAAGGCTCCCTCACAGTGCCGGGGGGCGCGAAAGGTGCCCACCGAATCTCCTTTGTTCACAGGCTCCGCGCCTGTGATTTTAGGGGTCCCCCGCTTGCCGTAGCGGGTAAGACCCGAACTAGCGAAGCAGTCCTGCCTCGGAGCTCGAGGCTCGGACCGCCATTAAGCGCTGGCGCCGACCGGAAGTCCAAGAACGGACCTCCAGGATGAATTAAGTTCGTAACTAGAGGTACCACTGTACTCCCAAGCAAATGAGTATAGGATTGCAGTCTTAGTTTTATTCTGCAGCTATTGATGGAATGTGTTAACTATTGTTTGTTGTTTTTATTATTCACAAAAGCCATTAATAATAATAATAATAATAATAATAGAAATTTCTATGTCACCCTTCTTCCAAAGATCACAGTGTGGTTTACAATATAAAAAGACAAAAATACATAGCATAATAACAAACAAAAATAACAACCCCCACACAGGTTAAAAGGCCATATATTGTTTAATTGGCCAAAGGCCTAAGGAAAGAGGAATGTTTTTGCCTGGCACCTAAAGATATGGAAGGAAGGTATCAAAAGAGCCCCTCTCTGGGGAAAGCATTCCACAAGCAGGGAGGCACTGCAGAAAGACCCATTCTTGTGTTGCTGCCTCCTGGATGTTATGTACTGAGGTTCTCACCCTGGGCCAGCAGGGGGATACTGTAGATAGTTCAGGTCCACATATGCAAATAAGGGATCGAAATTGACATACAGTGATTGGATAGTTACAGAAAATGGTTACTGTTGCGTTCTAGTGGAGCTCTATATAAGCAGGCTGGTTGAACCCTTCAGTTCAGTTCTGTTCTGGCCTGTGAATAAACAAGAGCTGTTTGAAGAATCGCTGTGTCGTCTGATATGTTCACCCACAACTTAACACTGGACATCTCATGATGAAGGAGGCACATGAGGAAGAGCCTCGGGTGATGATTGCAGGGTCCAGGTTGATTCCTTTGGGGAGAGGCGAGCCTTGAGGTTTTGCGTTCCTGGGCCACTTAAGGCTTTATAGGTCAAAAGCAGCACTTTTAAATTTTAATTTTTTGCTGCATACAGAAATTGAATTATGGATGAAAGCATGTGAACCTGATTTTGCCCAGGAATAGACAGATCCATCCACCCCCTGCCTCTGATATTTTGGAAATAAATAACTCAGTCCATTTCTGTGGCAATCGGTGTTAAGAAGATACAAGGTCACTGTTGCAGTGGAATCAAATGGGTAGTTTCAAGTCCTCTTTTTTATGACTTCAGGTCTGGTAAAAAAGCACCCAGTATCAAGCACAACACAGTTCTCAGGTTTTTTGGGGGTAATAATAGCTCAGCGGCAAAATGAGCAAGCACAAGTCTTTTGGCAGTTCTGAACCTGTTGGAAATGTTAAGCACATGTCTCCTGCTTCAGTTCTCAATTTCCTCATCTCCTAAGATGCAGAGAGAGCAATTCCATTGTGCAATTTCTTTAAGACTTATAAATTTCTGAGCCCCTGCATGCTGGGTAAACTGTGTCACACTGAGAGTGGAAATGGGGAGGAGCAAAGACTGCATTTGAAATTACACGCTCTATTATGCAAATTGCAGGTGGTGGGTGGCAAAACCCAGACAGAATAGATGGGTTAGCCACCATCTCACTATTATCTCTTTAAAATGCATGGTAGGGAGAAGGAAGCATAAGAACCAGAGATTTCAGCTTTTGCCTCTGCATAAAATAGTCAAATTTGATTAGGAATGTGTGAGATTAAAAAGCCCTCTCCTACCTTCAATCTAACACATGAGGGGAGACATACAGAGGATTCAGAACAGTTTTTTTTAAAAGAAAGATATTTCTTTAATCCACAGCCCACTGAAAATGGGGGTGATGTGTTAGGAACCCTGTGCAAATTGATTTCATAGAGAGAAGGCTTCTGGCTATGAAGAAGGTCTTAAAAATTGTGTGCAGCAGCTAATGGACAGAATCCAGTGAAGTGATGCCATACATGAAGGAAAAACTGCACAGGGACACAGCTTTGTTGGTTGGTTTTGGTGCATCTGTTTATCTTGTTAAGGAGACAAGCTATTTTTCAGTTTAGAGTGGGGCTTGTATCTTTGGCAGTGAAAACTGCTATACCAAGCCTAGCAATGCAAGAATTATCTGTGATTTTCTGTTTATATCCAATAATAATAATCCTTTGTTTAGTCGTGTCCGACTCTTCGTGACCCCATGGACCAGAGCACGCCAGGCACTCCTGCCTTCCACTGCCTCCCACAGTTTGGTCAAACTCATGTTCGTAGCTTTGAGAACACTGTCCAACCATCTCGCCCTCTGTCGTCCCCTTCTCCTTGTGCCCTCAGTCTTTTCCAGCCTCAGGGTCTTTTCCAGGGAGTCTTCTCTTCTCATGAGGTCAAAGTATTGGAGCCTCAGCTGCAGGATCTGTCCTTCCAGTGAGCATTCAGGACTCATTTCCTTAAGAATGGATAGGATTGATCTTCTTGCAGTCCATGGGACTCACAAGAGTCTCCTCCAGCACCATAATTCAAAAGCATCAATTCTTTGGCGATCAGCCTTCTTTATGGTCCAGCTCTCACTTCCATACATCACTACTGGGAAAAATCATAGCTTTAACTATACGGACCTTTGTCGGCAAGGTCATGTCTCTGCTTTTTAAGATGCTGCCTAGGTTTGTCATTGCTCTTTTCCCAAGAAGCAGGTGTCTTTTAATTTTGTGAGTGCTGTCACCATCTGCAGTGATCACGGAGCCCAAGAAAGTAAAAATCTCTCACTGCCTCCATTTCTTCTCCTTCTATTTGCCAGGAGGTGATGGGACCAGTGGCCATGATCTTAGCTTTTAATAATCCTACTGTGTGCAATTATGGATAAGGGTCCCATCATTAAGTAGCAGGTTTCAAGATAGCTATGGTCTATCTGCAGTCAGGTTTGGTATCCAATGCTTTGTTCAAAGGCTGCAATAATGGATGTTTTTAGCTTGGTTCAGTGTTCCTCGATGTTTTCAGGGAACTCTGAAAGCAGATGGTCCTTAAGAGTCGCTTGGAAGCAATTCTGCTTAATAGGAACTTTAGGGCCTTGAGTGTTCATTTTGCGCCTTGGTTTCCTTCCTTGAAGCCTGAGTTGAGGTATAATCTTGATAGCTGTTATGGAATGTATTAATCAGTTGTCGGCACTTGTCATAGCTCTGGTAAGGAGAACATCATGGCAGTCTTCAGCTCAGACAATTACATAGTCTAAGAGGTGCCAGTGGTTCTACTGAGGGTGTCTCCAAAGGTGTCATGGACTTTGAAGTCGCTTGAGCTCAGGACGAAAGGGAGAAATGTGTTAAGAGGAAGACACGTTTGGCAAACCCTCACTATGAACAACTCCTGTCCAGAAACCTATGTCCCCACTGTGGAAGGACGTGTGGATCCAGAATTCGCCTCCACAGTCACTTACAGACTCACTGTTAAGAACGTGTTCATGGAAGACAATCTTACTTGGCTACGAGCGATTGCCAAAGAAGCAACAGCAGTCAGGTTAGGTTTACTGGGAACTATACATAATGAAGCTCCTTCATCCTCCCCTCTCCAAACTCAGAATAGTCCTTTTTAAAAAAATAAAAATAAAATATTTTTTATTAATTCTCCATTTAAACACATATAATCACATTGTTATTATCCACTTTACTTCTTTGGCTCTTTAGAGCCTGTCAACTTCCTCCCCTCCCACCTCTTGGCTTTCAAAACTAACCTTTGTATCGCAGCATTTTATATATTTCCCAATTCTAATATAACTCATTATGAAATACCTCACAGTTTAAATAAATATAGAAAGGTAAAAAATTCTCATTACAAGTCTTCAGATAACCCTACTAGTGTTGTTAACTGCTTACAATGTTCTTTCAAATATTGTATAAATTTACTCCAGTCTTTTTGGAATACTTGATCATGCTGGTTTTGGATTTTTCTCATCAGCTTCGCCAGTTCCGCAAAGTCCGTCATTTTCATCTGCCACTCTTCTTTCGTTGGTACTTCTTGTTGTTTCCATTTTTGGGCTAAAAGGGTTCTTGCTGCTGTCAAACTCAGAATAGTCTTTCAAGTGGGGAAAGTTCTGCAGAAGGTCACTTCTTTCCCACCCACCCCCACTGTAAAGCTTCTCATTGGAGACCACCTAGTGTTGGGTACCACATTGCCTACTGCTACGTGGGACACTCTTTCCCCATCACTCTGGTAGACTGATGTTAATTTCTTTTTGCATCGTTTATGTTACTGGCTGCATATTACCCTGCCAATTTTTTCATTGTGGTGCTCAGGTTTCAAATCATTTCCCCCTGTGTTTGTATCAATTTTATTATTTGCATTGCTCATGGGGTTTTTTTCCCCCTTAGCTCGCAGGGTGTTATTCAGATTTTCAATTAATTTTGGTTTTTTTTATCCTTTGGGCTTCAATCAAGGATCTGGTTTCCTTTCCCTCCCCCCCTTTTTTTTTAAAAAATGGGCTGCAGTGTAATTAATTTGAGAAATGACTCAGCAATTCCATTTCACTTATATGCGGTTAGACTTCATAGCAGAGATTTTGGTGATTTTACCTGGATGGAAATTGAAGCCCTATTCAGACATTTACCTGAAAGACCGTTTAGGGAGGAGTGGGAAGTCCTGCCCTGCAACATCTTCCTCTCCAAATAATCTCTTTTATATGAGATCTAATATGAGACAAACTCTCTTCTCCACATCAAGACAAAGAACCCTTTCTCTTTTCCGATCTTTCATGTTTGTCAGAGTTGAAAATCCTTGTTCACAACAATATGTCATGGAGAACTGTAGCAAACTAGCCAAAGCTTTTGAAGAGAGGTGTGGATACTGTTTCTGGTTGTATATCTCAGTAGAGCCCAGTGGCACATGCCTGTGTTCCACGTTCAAGGTGCGATCACTCAAAATGCAGGCCATTTCCTCCTCCTCATTCAATGCCAGTCCTGAACAGCTGCAATTTGCAGTGGGGTCTCTAACCCAGTGGGAATTTTCTGTAGACTACAATGGGAGGCAATCACCTGATGTTCCCATTTTGAAAAGGTATTTATCCACATCCACAAAAAGAAAAGAAAAGAAAAGATACGATACTACACTGAAATGTTTAAACATTTCTTGGATTGTCCTTGAATCTTTCCGACACATTTGCCACCCTATCCTGTCACACCCTTTGGGAACTACAGCTGTGGACACTTACTTGGGAGTAAGCCCCATAGAAACTAGGGATGGGCAAATATGTCAATTTTGGTTCTCCTCGGTTTCTTATTTTTCCAATCTTCAGTTCAGCTCTCCATATTTGTACAACATTTTGCTTAAAAAAAAGTCCTCATGAAATTTCACCAGCATATTAGAACAAATTTCTCCTAATTTACATATTTTTGTGCACTGTTTTGACTAAAATACACATTTGGGAAACAATTTCCCCGTATTGCATTTGGGGTGTTTGTGTGTGTGTGTTATTTCAACTAATATATGCATCTTTATGGCTACTTTACCTTAATATATGCATTTTTTCCATACACATTACCTGGCTAAAGAACGGCACTGCAAAATTCAGAGTAATGTGCAATTTGAAGGATGGCTGTATTTTGGTCTGTGACACCCCCCCCCCAATTAGTGAAAATTTGCTAGGATATCCTTTAAATGCAAACTGAATCAAATTCTTTCCCCATCCTTACTGAAAATATAGTGTTTACTTCTGAGTCAGCTTGTATAGGATTGCGCTGTTAGTGATCCACGCCCCCTCCCCTTACTTATATCTAGGAGGTTATATTTTGAATTGCCCTATCTTGGGGGGAAATGGGGACCAGAGACCATCATGTGGGCTGTGAAATGCTCCCCCTCACAGTTGCTCTGAGTGTAATTGTTTTGTAATTTGTATTTATATTTTTCTCCTCACCAGTAATTAAATTTCAGAGACTATATGCATAAAGCTAATAAAATTATCACACCGAACATATTTAAAGGCCTTTCTAACTACCCATTATCATACTGAATAAACTTCTGTCAGAATAAATGGGCAGTGATGATGAACTGTGACTACCCTGTGGCTCTGAAAGGGGGGTGGGTGGGTGGGAAGCAGACTCTCATTTATACCAAAGGCATAGCTGATGAAGTGTCTGTACCTGCCCATGAACGGCTTTTCCTTTATGGTCTACTCCAAATATCATTCCATTCATTTTCATTACGGAGATGGCTAGGCCATCAAAACCAATTGTCCCAATTGAAATGCAGCAGTAAATCCAATTAGACAAGAGAGCTAGATTCTGCTTTCACTCTGCTAGGGTATATTAAGGGTAGCCTAACAGAACTCTTAGCGGTTATTCCAGATTTACAGCAGAGCTAACTGAGATCAGCATTTTGCAGAGTGGAGGCAGCACAGGATGTTTTATGAGCAAGGATGTGGAGGAAACACACAAAACTATTACTGCTGGACTGACATGGAGAAATGTAGAGGAGACTCCCCCTGTAGGTGAAATGTCTCCCATTGTGTGGATCTCAGGAACATGCTATAGGACATGTTCTACCCAGAAAGGCTACTTCATCTGAAGCAGCAACTGTTTTGGTCTTGCTGTCCATGCTCTGGGAACTTCTGGGTTAGACTACCAGGGTCTGCATCTGAAGATTGTTTGAAACTGAAGTTGGCGCAGAATGTTGTGGCTAGATTACTAACTGGGACTAGGTGTTGGCATAACATGGGTATGGTATGATAACAACTGCAATGGCTCCTTTTCAAAGTGCTCATCTTGACCTTTAAACCCTTCATTGCTTAGGAACAGGGTACTTGAAGAACCACGAGTTTCATTATACACTGAACTATGCAGTAAAATCTCAATCTGATGTGAGGTGGGTGGCTAGCAAAGAGAGGGACCTTCTTGGTGATGATGACCTGGTTGTGAAATACTTTCCCAAGAAACGTTCACCTGCCAACTATCTTATTGTCTTTTCAGTGCCTGGCAAAAAAAGATTTTATTTCCCCAGGTTTTTTGGATGCACTTTTAATCTTGCCATTTTATGCTGTTTTGTGGACTTTTAGTTTTGTTCTTTCTAGCATGCCACCCTGAATATATGATTGAAGGGTGGCATAAAAATACCTCTAATAAATAGGTATTTCAATTGCCCTTGGTGCTGTCCTGGCCTAAGACATTTTGCTGCCTGAGACAAAGGGCAAGATGCCCCTGGCCATTCCAGGTCTAGAAGCCAACTGGACAGCAGTTGAATGTACTTCAATTCCAGCAACAGGAGAGGATCTTCTAACACAACTGAGGGCATCAGATTAATTTAGTAGGTGTAAGACAGGGTATGTGGCATACACTGTTGTCCTCTAACAGGTTTGGGCTGCTGCCTGTCCCCTATCACCTGCTGTCTGAGGCAGCGGTTTAACTGTGCCTCATGGTAGGGCCGGTCCCACTTGGATGAGTTTCTAAGAAAATGCCTTGATTATGCTTTTCTTTGTGTGAAACCACTATCAATGTAAATGCAGAGAAACTCAGCTGTTTTCAGTAGAACAGCCTCTTTCTGTCAGATTAATGCCTTGAAGTATTTCCACCATTTCAGCCTTTCGTATAACTTATCCCCACTCTGCCCCCTCCACCTCTTCGGCCAATCACGTCACTAACCATCTCCCACCACTCACTGTATAAGAAGAGTATTCCTAGAAGTGCCCTACATATTAGACAATTAAAAACACCCACCCACTGAGAGTCAGCCCAGTGGTAGCAGGGCACATTCAAGGTAGACAGGGCAACACATGAGAAGATGCTCTTTCACTCCCAATGTACATGCTTCACAAGTTTGGATTTATCCACGTTTCATGACTGATCTTTGGAGAAAACCAAGATGTAGCCACCTACTATGACCACTTGTCTGGCTCAAGGGGGAAGGACAAGGTCGCACTCACCCACTCCATGTACAGAAGTCAACAGGACCAGAAGTCAACAGGTTATGGGAAAGCATCCGTTGCTGTACCTGAGGAGAGCAGGCTAGCATATGGGGTGCTCCTGAGGGCTCCTAAGAGGGCACAGGACAATATTGGGGGCTTGGGGGGGTGATTGGGTGGGGCCTGCTGCCACTCCCTACACCAGCCACCCGAGGCAGCTGCCTCACCCTGCTGAAAGCACATTCTCAATGCCAAACAAACAAACAAACAAACACTTTGGTGAAGGTCAGGTTTAAACACAAGAAAAACGCCAAATAATCTGGAGGATTTAAGTTGAAAACAAAGCAGAACAGCCAGCCGAGCCATTGCTAGCTTGTGCTGCATTATTAATATGCCCACTGTATATTACTGAGTTCTGAATACAATGTGCCAAATTTGAAACAGTTGTTTAAGGATAACCAGCTGGTGTGTTGGCCCACAATGTACTAGATGACTCTGCTTACATATAATAAGCTTATAGCAGGAGACGGAAAAATGAAGGGATTTGCATGATATGTACACAGAGGTTGCTGGATGGAGAGATTAACCTGAAGAATGGAATCTCACTAATACAATAAAATAATTGTTTCGGGGTTTTCTTTCCTCCAGAAAAACATACACAAACACACAGAGAACGGGAGGGAGGGGAAAAAAAAAGATTTATCTAGGGAAAGTAAATCTCATACTAATCTGTTCTTTATTTTTAAAAATAATTTGCAAGGTGAAGATTTATGTTGTGTTCCTATGTTCCATGGCCATATCTCAGAATTATGTGTTGTGGGCTTTTTGGATATATTTTTTTTAAAGAAGGCTGCCTATTACAACCAAAAAGATGTGAGTTACAGTTCAGAACTGGTTATCTCTGTTTGCTTCATTTGTTCCTTTTGTTTTTAATATTTCTGTTGTACACCCTTTCCTTTCGTGTATTGAATGGTGTATTAAGGGTAGGTACTAACCACAAGATTCAGTTTGGAGTCCAGTTTGGCACTTCAGAAAATAAGCTTCCTTGATCCGATGCACTTCTCAGGCTGCCTAATGCCCTAATCCATCTCAGGGTCTCTCCAAAACTGCTTTGTCCATCATCACAATTGGGAAATTCAAAAATGACAATAACATTTCCCCCTTTGTCAGAAATGGATGAAATTTGCAGGCATAGTTGCCCCTCCAGAGTGAATAAAGCCTGCCAGCTAAAGTACAGATAATTAGATACAGGGACTTTGGTGCTGAGCGGTCCACTGACTGTGTGCACTTTCTGCACAAACGTATGCATGTTTACTCCAAAGTAAACCCCAGTAAGTTAAATTGGGATTGATCCTAGGTAGGTGTATTTAGGACTGCAATCTAGACCCCTTTCTCCCTTCAATAGAGGGTTACTTGCATTGTGCAAATGTCTCCCTTGAAGTGAATGAATGATGTCTATCTGGAACTGGATTACCCATATGCTCATTAGACACCCTGTAAGGGACGCGGGTGGCGCTGTGGGTTAAAACACAGAGCCTAGCACTTACCAATCAGAAGGTTGGCGGTTCGAATCCCCACGATGGGGTGAGCTCTCATTGCTCGGTCCCTGCTCCTGCCAACCTAGCAGTTCGAAAGCATGTCAAAGTGCAAGTAGATAAATAGGTACTGCTCTGGCGGGAAGGTAAACGGTGTTTCCATGTGCTGCTCTGGTTTGCCAGAAGCGGCTTAGTCATGCTGGCCACATGACCCGGAAGCTGTACGCCAATTCCCTCGGCCAGTAAAGCGAGATGAGCGCCGCAACCCCAGAGTCGGTCACAACTGGACCTAATGGTCAGGGGTCCCTTTACCTTTTTAATTGCAACAAATGGCTGAATTAAGGTGCATGTACTGAGTACAATACAGCCACAGATCCTATTTGGCCTTTAACCCCAGACCTATCTCTATCTCTCATTCTTCCACCAGGCTCAGGATTCAGCTCTTGGGGAGAAACCATAGTTCACATGCTTTCCATGCAGAAGGTCTCAGGTTCAGTCCCAGGAATTCTCAGTTAAAAGAATCATGCAGCAATTGCTGGGCGAGTCCTTGGTGACCATGGAAAAGCTACTGCCAGTCAGTGTTGACAATACTGGCTTTGATGATCAAATAATTTGACCTGGTATAAAATAGGTTCCTAAATGCTTGAAAAGTCACATATGCGGTGGTGTGTTTGCAGCTGAAGCTTCTGAATAATGGCAGGTGCACATGACTGGTTGGCCACAGTGTGGGAGGACATGCATGCAAGCTTTCTGTTCTCCCAAATGATTGTGTGAAGAGGGCCTGAAAAAAGGAAGATGAGAAAAATGACAGCATGAAGGGATAAGAGTGTATGAGTAGCAGTTGATGATTCAGGGTACCAAGATCAGCAGTCTGAGTGAGCTAGTGGGACTGTATTAAAGATGGATGAGAAATAGCAAGCCAAGTGGTGTTGGCTCATTATGTGTTCAGGCAGTGAAACAAAAGGTGCTTTTGGAAAGGTGCATGGTGTCCTTTATTTGACCTCGCTTGGTTGTAGCACAACTTGGCTGTTTTCCACATGCCACTCGTAACTGCTTGTGATGGCAGTCACAGCTAGAGACTCACTAAAATGCTGCATTTGGAGGTATCCAGTACAATGTGCCTCTTTAATGCTCGAGAAGGATGTGACAGGTCTCTTGCCAAAACCAGACCTATAGGGGTAGAATCCTTTATTTAGAGAAAGTAAACCCCTCCCTCCCCTTTCCTTGTTTCCCCAGAGCTCAGTCCTGTTTCCTGCAAATAATTATTTCATGGAATGCAACTTCATAGATTATTGGTGATATGAAAAATATATTTTGGAAAAAACAGGGGGGAATGTAAAAATCATCGTTGTGAGAAATGTATGAGGCTGTAGTTTTGACTGGCATGACTGTTTGAATTTCTATTTTAATGGATTTCAGTTGTCCCTGTAGATTTTTGCAGAATGATCACTCGCACCTGTCCACCAAACCATTGCCATTTTTCAGTGTAGTTGAAGAACAGACAGGTGGTAGCCAAGAGCAAATTTCAGCCGTATGAATGTGTTCTTTGAGTCTGTGAACTATAAATGAGCTCAGCAGTTCAAGTAAAATGGATTTTGTAGTTAAAGGAGCAGTGAGAAACTAATGGAGTCAAGAAGTACCAGCCATCACCATGCTTACAAACTACAAGATAACAATCAGGTTCCACTTCAGCTCAAGTCCATTTATTTAAATCATTTATTAACTTGCTCTTCAACATATTTCCCTGTTCAATTTAGAGATCTGTTGCAGGTGCTAGGACTTCAGTGCATGTGAAATATGCAGATCACCTATGAACTTATTATTTGCTCTTAGTAAATCCTACTGACATCATTGGGGGTTACGGGTTGAAAGTCCCTAGTAGTGAGTGGGTGGCTTCCATTGTTGATTAGGCAGATGGAGCTTATTGGAAGTGTAGCCCTTGTCTTGAAGATCAGAAGGATTCTAGCCCAAAGGTCTGTCTTGCCCAGCAACCCATTTTCCACAGTGGCCAACCAGTTGCCATTTGGAATCCCGCCAACAGGACATGAGGGCACTCATCACCTCCTGTTATTGCTTCTCTCCTATCCCAGCCCAGCAACTGGTCTTCTGAAGCAGATTGCCTTGCAGCCTGGAATCTAGCCATCATGACTAGTAGCTATTGATTGATCTGGCTTTTCTAGTGTCCACTGGATATTTCAGAATGCTGCAGCAGCTTTTGTTGTTTTCCTTTCTCCAAGCATGACTTTCAGAATCATCCAGGAGTGTGCCAATTTATTTATTTTTAACTGTATTGTGTTTGATCTGTTTTAACCTTTGGCTGTGACAATGTATTTTTCACAGAAGCATAGAACTGTAGAGTTGGAAGAGAACCTAAGGATCATCTAGTCCAACCTCCTGCAACGAAGGATTCTCAGCTAAACAGACAGATAGCCAACCAACGTCTGCTTAAAAACCTCCAAGGAAGGAGAGTCCACCACCTTCCAATGGAGTCCGTGCCATTGTCAAACAGCTCTCACCATCAGAAAGTTCTTCCTGATGTTTAGTTGCAATCTCCTTTCTTGTAACTTGAAGCCATTGGTTTGGGTCCTGCCTTCTACAGCAGGAGAAAACAAGCTTGCACCGTCTCTCCAGATATTTGAAGATGGCTATCATAATTCCTCTTAGTCGCCTACTTTTCCAGGATAAACATACATACCCAGATCCCTCAACTGTTCCTCATCAGGCTTGGTTCCCATACCCTTGATCATTATAGTCAACCTGCTTTGCACATATTCCGGCTTGTCAATATCCTTCTTAAATTATGGCACCCAGAATTGGGTACAGTACTCCATCTGGCTGGGCTGTGTAGGTTATGGCAAATCACCACTGTAATGTACATATCAGATGTGATTAGTCCTATCGCTTCTCGGTCTTTTGGCTAAGATCAAGTGTAGTATCTGTTCTTATCAGATGTGATTAGTCCTCCAGGTGTCATTGAACTACAACTCCCATCATTCCGGGTGGCTTAACCATCAATCGCTTTTCCCAGGGAACTCTTGGGATGGTAGCTCTTTCAAGGGAATAGGGGTCACCTAACAACTCTTGGCACTCATAACAAACTACAGTTCTCAGAATACTTTAAGGAAAAGCACAAATGTTTAAAGTAGAATGATACTACTTTAAATGCATAGTGCAAATGGGGCCTAGATATTTGCAGAAGTGAGAGACAATTTCCTGACCAGAAACAGCCCATAGGGCAGTCTTATAGCCCTAACCAGGCAGGTGGACAAAAGGAAACTTTGATGCCATCCACCCAGAAAGAATTCTCTACTTGAAAGTGGCAATTAATACTTGGGGGACAAAATGCATTATAGAAGATGAAGGGAATAGAGGGGAGCTGGAAACCTTTTGGGCACTGTGGCAAGTTTCCTTGAGTGCATTGGCTCCAGTGGGCACCATGTTGGAAAACAATCATCTAACCCCTAAACCACATCAGCTCTTTCCCTCTCTCTATTGCACAATACATACAAACCATCACAGATTTGAACTCTACCGCTTTTGGAAAATGCATAGCCACTTGCTCTCACCCTAGCATAGCTTGCCAAGCTTGGCTTTCTCTCTCTCTAAGAAAATGAGGAAAACATGTTTGCCAAGCATATATCAATTAGCATGTGTTGCTCTGGCAAGTGGCAGGTATGCAAATGGATATGAGCTCATGGATCATTTTTGTAACTCTCTGAAATGTCAAATGGGGGAATGTAGTTTATATTCACAAAGTGGACGGGGGGGCATATTGTATGTGCGTAGGGAGGGGGCTGCAGGATATCCAGAGTGCTGTCGCTGGGGTCTTTTCACCCTCCCCTTTTTTGAAGTCCGGAGCTTTTTTTTTATTGAAAAAAATCAATAATGATTTGGATATGGATATGTGCCTGTGAAGAGAAGACCCTGGCATAATTAAATACGAAGTCAGCCTTTCTGGCTAGTTCTCTATTCACAGAGGAAGCCACTGACTTTCGTATCAGAACAGATCTGGGCATTTAAAAAATCTCAATTTGGTTCCGCTATGGAAGGACCTATGGCCCAGTTGTCAATTACATGCTGTGCCAGCATAAATTTCCAGGTTTTATGTCCAGTTAAAGGATCTGAGTAGCAAGAATGAGGGGGGGGGGTATCTTTTCTGAAAGCCTTTAAAAGCAACTACATTCCTGGTTAGATACCATTTGCCTGGCTCAGAATCAGGCAGTGTATGTTTATTTATGTTGATTCCACATGGCAGCTAGTCAGATATACAACCAAATTCACTAAGCCATTTGTTATGGGTTAGTCAGCAAGGACAACAACCAGAGTTACACTGGCTTCAATTCAAGGACAGGTACCACCATTACCTGCATCTGGAACAGACAAAAGGTAGCCATTATCACCCTGACTCAGGAATGAGCATCAAGTCTCCAATGTGCACTAGGAAATTTCTGTTCAACCCACTGGTCCAAAAGGAGAAGCTAGTGTGTGTGTTAGTGACTTTGCTGAATCTCATATTTTCTAGCTTAGAAATACGAATCATGGTAGCTCAGAATTCTGGCCTCAAATTGAAAATCCTGGTTCATACATTACACTTAAGGCAGGTACAAGCAGTCTTTACACATGTACAAGTGTTGGTATGAAAGAGAATAAGCTTGTTGATTTGTACAGCTCAAGTATTTGGGCTTGAAAGTGCACAGACTGCACATTTGTTGAATGTAATGTGAAAAACCCCTGGCGTTTTCAGATCAGTAGGTGGTTGAAAAGCAGCAGCTTTGGGAGCTCACCAGGGTTGGGTACAGAGTAGGATTGGACTCCTAATAACATCAGCATTACACTCCTGGAGGTATCACTGAGGTGTGTGATGGGGGTCCAAATTTGGCTCAGAATAAACCAAACTAATCCTGAGTTTGGAGCGCAATGTTGCAGGCTTCTGGGCCTGACCAGGAAAGTTTCCCCATCACTAAAACCCACGAAGCCCCTTGCATGTAACAGAGTATACTTAGGAATTTCCTTCAGGGCATGTATTTTCAATGATCTCAGCAAAAGTGGTGTCATGTACCCTGGACAGCTCCATGCAGTGCTGAGGCTTCATGAGAGCAGAGCTCAGAAGTTGCTTCAGCAGTGTTCATCCTCAGACTGAGCCTTAAACAGGAGCTCTGTCTCAGCAGCTAGCTTGGCCTTCACTGAGAAGAGCTTCCTTATTCAAATGGGATCAGTTTGTGTGATGACCTTGGTCAGGACAGGTGCTGGTTCTTTTCTTGCAGAAGTGCCTCCAGTTAGCTTGGTACTTCTGGGGCTGGCCTTGAGGGAAATTCTCTCTCTCATGGTGACTCCCCAGCCTCATCCTCTGAAGAAGGGGAGTCTGAGCCCAGGCTCATGACAATATATGCCACACCATAGCTCACACACTGTTTGCCATAAACCCACAATTCTACCCACTGGGGCGCTGCTGCCTATTATCTCATCTGGCCTCAAATTTAGCCTTATCTGAATTTCTCTAATGGCCCTTCTTCCTCTTTTTTTTTTTTTAAATGGATCTTAAAGGGAAAGAAATCTGACACGTGACATTTTATTTCTGCATCATTTTCTTCCATTGTTGATTAAAGCCTGTTGCTTTTGCAGCCGCGTGGAACATTAATTCTGATCAAAAGGCTTCATAAAGCGCTTGAGACTGAGCACACATTTCCAGTAAGGATTAAGGTGTTTCTTTTGTCTAAACTAATATGCATATTTTTAATGATCTGGAAGATAAACTGCTGTTTGGTGGATCTAGAAGCAGTCAGAAAAGGTTGAAAAGAAAATGTTGTTTATTTCCTCTTCTCCTTTACATTTGTATTTGCAGTCAAGTACCAGAAGTTTATTCTAACTGAAGTTCCTGGGAATTTTGCCAAACAGCCGGGAAGTAAGCAATCAAATTAAGGACATCAGAGCTTGGGGTGTCAGAAATCCATTGTTATTAAGGTAGAAGTATGCATTGTTGATGCAGATGAGTTTCTTTTCAGATCCACAGTTTCTTTGCTCATAGGATCCCAACAATGGGAATCACAATGCTGGCTTTGAATGGTTGGGGGAAAGTCAAAATGATACTCTTATGCTTGGAACATGTGCTACTTTTAGCATGGCTTAATAGTTAATCCCTCTTCCCAGGAACTCTGTAAATTGTAACTCTGTAAGGGGAATAGGGGTCTCCTACCAACTCTCAGCAAAAGGGACGCAGGTGGCGCTGTGGGTTAAAGCCTCAGCGCCTAGGACTTGCCGATCGAAAGGTCGGCGGTTCGAATCCCTGCGGCGGGGTGCGCTCCCGCTGCTCGGTCCCAGCGCCTGCCAACCTAGCAGTTCAAAAGCACTCCGGGTGCAAGTAGATAAATAGGGACCGCTTACCAGCGGGAAGGTAAACGGCGTTTCCGTGTGCGGCTCTGGCTCTGGCTCTGGCTCTGGCCAGAGCAGCGATGTCACGCTGGCCACGTGACCCGGAAGTGTCTCCGGACAGCGCTGGCCCCTGGCCTCTTAAGTGAGATGGGCGCACAACCCCAGAGTCTGTCAAGACTGGCCCGTACGGGCAGGGGTACCTTTACCTTTACCTTTACCTTACCAACTCTCAGCAGTCTTGACAAACTACAGCTCCCATAATTCTTTGGGGGAAGCCATGACTGTTTAAAGTGGTACGATACTGCTTTAAATGAATAAAGCAGATGGGGCCAAAGTCATATCAATAGGCAAAAGTCTGCATGTATAGATGTGTTTTCAGCTTCTGTCAAGCAATAGACAAAGAGGTGCCAGCCACAACTCGGGAAGATCATATTTGCACAACTGAGGGGCCACTAATGAAATGGCCCTCTCCCTGCTCCCTGCCCAGCAAGGACTAGGTAGTGGTGGTATCAGAAGCTTGTCTTCTACAAACCTACACATAATCAGGTTGATATGGGAGGAGACACTTCTTCTGTAATCTTTGTACATTAATATTAACACCTAGAATTGGTCCTGGCAATGTTTTTGCCCATTCTTGTATCCTTAAAAAAAGGCCAACATTCTTGTGCATTTTTCTTGATCAGGGCTACCTATGGCTTAGCCTCAGCACCTGTTTGAAAGCTCATCTTCCCCACTCATCCCTGGAAGACACAAAACATCTGCAAACTTTCCTTCACTAGCAGATGATTACAAAGAGACCATATGTCTAGGATTAGGAGGCAGATGACTGATTTTGTCAGAGCCCTGGGCACTAATGCCACCCATTTTGCAAAGTAAACTCTCCATCCACAACTTTCATTAAATTATTCGATCCTTTCATTCTTTCATCTATTTCTGTTTAACTTTAGGTACTGAATCAATTATATGAAAAACACAGCATTGGAATACTTTTGACAGGATTGTGTCCAAAGCTTTAAATTCTAATTTCTGTTATCCTTCCCCCCCCCCGCCCCCAGAAAATGAAGATTACCAAGTCTTGAGAGTTTGAGAAACAATTTTCATTATCAGATTTATTTTTTAAAGAAGAGAATTACAGTAAAATCCAGGGGAAATAGCTTATTGGAAAGAAATTCTTGAAAGTGATAATGGATTAATAGGAAACACAGAAATGCATGGAAAGTCCGCTTACCTTATTTTGTGGGTGATGTTGTGGCCGAGCCCCAGGCCCTGCATAACCTGTCCGAGGGTTGGAGACTGGCGCCCTCCCCGCCACTGCCTCCCTGTGCCTCGCCAACCAATCAGTGCCGACAGGGATGTGTCCGGGGGAATTTAAACTCCAGTGCAGTGGGGAGGCCATCCTCTCATGCCCTTTGACGGATATCCCATCCACCTGGCCCTGTTTTTCTGCTTTGATGCATTACAACCTTGATATGGTCTAATCATCAGTTGCCCTATTGTTGGGACTGGTAGTACGACTCATGCAACATGTTGGCAACTAATATACACACAATAATTACCAAAATAATTATACATTCTTTATCAATCTTCTGAGAAAAATACAAAACCTTGTACAAAGCCACAGAGACTTACGGACAACTTATTGTGTGTATATTAGTCGTACTACCACAGGTTGCGTTTCTCTAGAAATATTGTTGGGACTGGGCAGGAATTTTTTTCCCACTTGGCAAATTGGCTCTGCCATTTGGTTTTCACCTACCTCTTAGCAATCATCACAACTTTGTAAGGTTAGGCGTTGGGTAAGCCTTTGTTTGGATGGAGTTGTAGCCTTTGCCTGCCCCTCCTTATTAAGGGTATCTTGTTAAAGGGATCCGGGGGTATGGATTCTGTCCGATGCCTGGACATGGGCTAGGGCCATACCACGACCCCAGTGGGGACCCTTCAGGTTGCCTCTATTTGATTATATGTTTTAGGGCTCGCCCTGTTGGTGGTTTACCCTTAGTTGGGACTCATAAAGCCTTGTTGGACAGGATCCTGTCAAAAGTATTTTACTGAAGGATTTAAGCATATGCTTGCTCAGAAGTAACCCGCACTGAGTTCACTCAGAGTTACTTTGAGTTTAGCATGTATAGAACAGCAGCCTTACAGTACAAACCTATGTATGTCTGCTCAGAAGAAAGTCCTACTGAGGTCAATGGAACTTAATTCCATGTAAGCAAGAATGAAATCAGTGTGATTAAAAGTGCTTATCACTGATTTAAAAGTGCTTTGCCTTGCAGGGGGTTGGACTAAATGAACCTTGGGATCCCTACCAACTAAAATTCTATGACCAGACAATGTCCTTTCTTTGTTTTACCTCTGCAGCTTGTCTTTGGTTAACAATTAGGTCATTTATTTATTTTCCCCCAGAAAGCTGAAACAATTCTGCTCTCACAGCCTGAAACCAAATATTGTGACATAATTCAAAATGTTTGCTTTGCCTCTTGTCTTCCAGGCATGCTCATGTAGTTCAAGGTGATTCCATCTGGAACAATGAAACACACATACAACACACATACAAATGCACAAGAGTGAGAAAGGCTTGCTGAAAACTGTGAACCATTAACCATGAATTTGACTTTTAAGAAGCCTAAGCAATACAAGAATCTCATTAACGTCTAAAGCAAAAAATGTCTATCAGCCAAAGTCACAGAACCTTGCACAGAACCTTATTACCCAGGGAGCTAGCATAAATAGTGAGTTTTGTGACCTTTCGGTGTGCAAATTTCCATCATCTTGTGAGCCTCTGATTTCATCTCCTTCCTAAAAGTTGATGTCTTATGAAATGTTCAGGCTGGGAAGGAGGCTTATGGGTGGAGAGGGCATGGCTGACAATTCACTGCTTTGATAAATGTGATAATTAAGGAAAGTGAAGTTAGCTGTGCTCTAATGTTGAGCTTCATCACACTGACATGAACCCAGCGTAACTCTGATAATGACTACACTGGAATCATTCAAGATTTATAAGGAGTGTGAGTATCCAATCACTTCTTTAATGCCACACAGCAAGCAAGTACCATCAAAAACCATTATCATGACGTCATCTAGCTTCCTCAGCCAATTGCCTGCTCTCCCATCCTCTTCAGTCACTGGGAGAAAGCCAGGGAAAACTAGGCATGCATAGACCTGTCTCTCCCCCTCAGTGGGAATTAAGGCACCAAGAATTCCTATGTGCAGTTACTGATGTTATATTCCATTAATCTCAGTGATGCTTGCTTCTGAGTAAACATGTACAAGCTCAGGCTGTGCTCATTGAATTTTGAGCCTAACAAGCAATTCTAAGCACAATTCTAAGTACATCAAATGCCTTGTTTAAGTCAGGCTTTAAGGCCAGTTGATTTCAATGGAAACCAAACCTCCTTGGATTTTAGTATCTGACTTAACACATGACTAGGTAAAGGTAAAGGTACCCCTGCCCGTACGGGCCAGTCTTGACAGACTCTGGGGTTGTGCGCCCATCTCACTTAAGAGGCCAGGGGCCAGCGCTGTCCAGAGACACTTCCGGGTCACGTGGCCAGCGTGACGAAGCTGCTCTGGCCAGAGCCAGAGCCAGAGCCGCACACGGAAACGCCGTTTACCTTCCCGCTGGTAAGCGGTCCCTATTTATCTACTTGCACCCGGAGGTGCTTTCGAACTGCTAGGTTGGCAGGCGCTGGGACCGAGCAGCGGGAGCGCACCCCGCCGCAGGGATTTGAACCGCCGACCTTTCGATCGGCAAGCCCTAGGTGCTGAGGCTTTAACCCACAGCGCCACCTGCGTCCCAACACATGACTAGTTGCATAATAAGAACTCTGCCCTGTATGTACAACATAATACCTTTGTTTTTTTAAAAAATGATATTTTATTAAATTTTAACAATAAAGAAATTGTAGAACAAACAATAAAGAAAACACAAGAAAAAATACAAAAACACAACAATACGAGAATACAAAAAATACAGACAATTAACATAAAAACAAAAAATAACAGAAAAACAAAAATCCCTCTTTTTTATCTTCACCTCTTTGGTTAACTTATTTTCCTGACTTCCTCACGCCTCCCTTTTTTGTATTCCACTTAAAAATTAATTCAGCAAATTCATTAACTTCAATCTTTCCTCTAACATCAGTCCATTCTTACATAATCTTTACCTTATTACTAGAACCCCTTCAATGTCATCAACATTCAAAGATTTTACAATGTTTCTGTAAGTAGATTTTAAATTTCCTCCAATCTTCTTCCACCAACTCTTCTCCCTGGTCTCGGATTCTGCCAGTCATTTCCTCCATTTCCATGTAGTCCATTACTTGCATCTGCCATTCTTCCAAGGTGGGTAGATCTTGTGTCTTCCAATGCTTTGCGATGAGAATTCTTGCTGCTGCTGTGGCGTACATAAAGAAAGTTCTATCCTTCTTTGGCACCAGTTGGCCGACTATGCCCAGGAGAAAGGCCTCTGGTTTCTTCAGGAAAGTATATTTAAATACCTTTTTCATTTAATTATAGATCATCTCCCAGAAAGCCTTAATCCTTGGGCACGTCCACCAAAGGTGAAAGAATGTACCTTCAGTTTCTTTACATTTCCAACATTTATTATCGGGCAGATGATAGGTTTTTGCAAGCTTGACTGGGGTTATGTACCACCTGTACATCATTTTCATAATATTCTCTCTTAGGGCATTACATGCCGTAAATTTAATCCCAGTGGTCCACAACTGCTCCCAGTCAGCAAACATAATATTATGTCCTATATCTTGTGCCCATTTTATCATAGCAGATTTTACCGTTTCTTCCTCAGTATTCCATTTCAACAGCAAATTATACATTCTTGATAGTATCTTAGCATTGGGTTCGTACAACAATATACCTTTGGATTGGTACAGTAAAAACCTAAAGACCCATGATCCTATTTGCATAGGGGCCAACCAGATGCCCATGCGAAGTCCACAAGCAGGACCCAAGTGCAAAAGCACTTGTGAATTCCAGGAACTTGTATCAAGAGGTATACTGCCCCCAACAGTTGGGTAGAACATAACCTTTATGACTAGGTCCAGCTCCAAGGGCCTTCTGGTAGTTCCCTCATTGCAAAAAGTGAGGTTAAAAGAGAACCAGACAGAGAGCCTTCCCAGTAGCAGCACCCACCCTGTGGAATGCCCCCCCCCCAGATGTCAAGGAAACTACCTGACTTTTAGAAGGCATCTGAAGGCAGCCCTGCTTAGGGAAGTTTTTAATGTTTGATGTTTTATCGTGATTTTAATATTCTGTTTGGAGCTGCCCAGAGTGGCTGGAGAAACCCAGCCAGATGGCCGGGGTATGTATGTATGTATGTATGTATGTATAAATAAATAAATAAATAAAACAATTAAGCTGCAGTTTGAAGACTTGACATAACTCTTTAATATATCTATTAGTGATGGATATCATTGCTTAATAACATGCCCATAGGCATAGGTGATGTGGGGATTTCAAATTGTTCTCAGATTTCATCAAAGACCTGCCGGAGCTTTTTCTCCTAAGCATTGCCCGCCTTATTTTGAAGGTGTATTTGAAAGCAAATATCAATTATTCCACAAAGGTTTGGTTATCACCACTAAAAAACAACAACACAATACAACCCCCTGCCTGTTACTTGCTCACTTAATCAGAAATGTCTTAGAATGCTTTCAACAATTTAAGAACAGAAGAATTGCTTGTCTCAGATTATTCAAGGAATGATGAACCGCCAGTTACTTCTGGACTAGCAGTCCCATAATCTCACCATTGGCAATGTTGGCTGAGGTTATGGGCTCTGGGTTCTCCAATCCTGTATTATATCAAAAGTCTGTCTAGTTCAGTGACCACTCTCCAGGAGTGGGCAGCCTCTTACTCCTGGGAGACTATCAGCAAAGTGGATGGAGCTATCCCCAATTACTGTTAGTTACTTCATTTTGATGGGAGGTAGCATTTAACTCTTGGGGCCTGCAGTCTTTGAGGAGCAAGACTGTAGCTCAGTGGTAGAACATCCACTTTGCATGCAAAAAGTCCAAGGTTCAATCCTTGGTGTCTCCAGGTAGGGCTGGAACCTTAAACTGTGGGGAGATGCTCCCAGTCAGTGCTGCACATTCTAGGCTTGAAAGACTAGTGATGTGACTTGGCCTAAAGCGGCTGCCTATGAACTGATCCTCCATTCACTTGCCTGTGAAGAAGTCATAGCAGTGTCACCATCACTTGTTCATGATCTGTTTCCAGGAGGTGTGTCCCATTGCAGAAGACGACAAGCAGAAGTTCAGCAATGAAGAGTAAGTGTTATTCTCAGGCACTCAAAGTTATTGTTGTTTTTAAGAGCCGCATATATTTGGAAACCTATATTAGGAGGGATATGCTTCCTAGATACTTCACTGAGCTAATTAAGTATTTCTCAAGAACTGCACACCAGCTTGGCGAACACTTCTTTCCACCCACAGAGAGCTCTGTTTCATTTAATAGGTTGTGTCATCAATACTTTTTCATAATTCATTTCAGTTCTCCAATGTGTGGTTTTAACAAACAGATGACACTGTGGGAAATATCTCTCTGCTCTTCATAACTAAAATGAACAAAAAAATTGCTCCATCTCCCAATGCCCATAAATTCTTCTGTTCTCATTTCTGATTTTGTCATGGGAATGGGAGGGGGGAGAAATAACTTTTGGGGAAGAAAAAGAAGGAGGGGAGAGCCACAATCCGTTTAGAAACAGGTTGCATCTGAAGGGTTATGGAGAGCTTTTCAAACAGGATCACCCAAATGACTTTATTTTCCTGCTGGTGACTGTATTCGCTCTCCAGATTAAAAGCTGTATTCTTTTACTGAAATAAAAAAGGACCAAACACGGAACCTCCTTTGATCCAGATACATCAAGAGCAAAAATATTTCACCATAATGACACGACCTGATATGTGGAAGCAGATAACAGATGACATCTTGTCAGTGTCCCCAATTTATTATTCCCTCTCTTGTACCCTCCTTTTTTCCCACAGCAGGGTACTACATTCCTTTTAATCACTGGCCTGTGTTAAACAAATTTTTTTACCAGCCAAGAATATAATACGCCCTCACTTGTCCCTCTCTTCCCTCCGACCTCTCCGCTGCCCCCCTTTGCGACACAGAAAGACAAAGACCGTGTTAAATTTTTCATTATTTTATTCCATTTCTGATCCAATTACGTGAGGGTACTCCATCACTTTCATGAGTGTATGTGCTATAACATCAGCTGCCGCACATTAATCAGGTTTTCTTCCCCTCCTCTTTTTGCTCAGCAGACACTGGTGCTAAATCATATTGCTCCAAAAAAAGGGAGGGGAGCGGAACAAAAAATAGATGCAAATGAACACCGAGGAAGCTCCCTTTTGTGCAATTACAGCAGGAAATGATTAGAGTGGGTGGCCTTCCAATCTATCCCTCTTCCCCCTCCCCAAAAGGCCTGGAAATGCATCAAGTGGCTGTCACACATCTCTCTTGGTTGCCTAACAAAAGGAGACGAGACTATATACCTCATGCTGCTTTAATGTTCCATTCCCACTTTACATCACTGAATCAGCACCTTTGAACATTGCCCTGGGCACTGGCCTCCCCTTGTTGAACTATTGTAACTAATAGGCTAGTAAGTTGAGAAATGACTGTCTTGGCATTTCCAATTGCCTCGACAGAACTAAATGCTGGTGTCTCATTTCTCTATATCTTTCCCCCTTCTTCTTTTTTGAAAAGGCTAAACAAAACAAGACCATGAATAGTGGGTGCTTTTTACCTAATAGCATTTGATTTGTGAGGGCTGCCTGTGAAAATGCTTTGATTTTTATTGCTGGGAAAACTTGGTATGCAGTTCGAAGAACATCCTCACGCTGTTTACTTCACCCTTGTCCATTGCCGTCATACAGGACCACGCTGTTCCAATTGCCTCATTCTCCTGATGCCCTTGTCATATTGTCATATTCAATTATTGCTTCTAATGAACGAAATATATCCATGCAAATTAGCAGGAATGCAGAAGTGTGCTGGTCTCTGGAGAGGAGATCACGGAAACTTTGCCTTTTCTCCAGTCCTGCTGCTGCTAAATAAGCTAAGCCATTGTTTGGCTTTGTATTGTCTCATTCCAGGCAAACTATGGTTTATTCTTGACATGCTGTGCCAAACCATGGCTCTGTCCTGAGTAGTGTGGGATCAGCAGGATCTGGGGAGGAACAAAACAACAGCCACTATCTCTTCATCTTGCTTACTCACATTCGCGATGTGGTTTGGAATTATGTTGAAAGGAGCCATTTTGATCTTGACACTGACAAACTATATAACAGCTAGATCAAGAGTTCCTGTGAGCAGAACTCTGCTCATAGTGTGTTTCTGCTGGAGGAAATTTTTCTTAGGTTTATACTTCTCTCTGTAGCTCCTGCGTTCCCTGAAAAGTTCTTCTAGAAGACCCGTTGGAGCAGACTGCGGAAGGTGAAATAGGGAGGGAGCTGTTTAAAATTGCTTCCCATTTCCCTAGGTGGGACCTCATCCCTTCTGCAGATGGAAAGAGCCTTTTAATATATGGCAGAAGAGACACTGTAGATCCAATCCATTGGAAATTATACTTCCAATAAATTCAATGTCCGGCAACTCTGAAAGAGAATATGTAAGTGAAAATGGGTAGTTATGTCTGAAATGAGTGGTTAACGAAATGTTGGCTAATGTTAGGTTCTTCACTGACCTTTTATCAGCTCTGGGGTCCCACTCCAGGGCCTCTGGTTTGGGCAGATTCATCCCATCAATTCAGGGGGCAGGTTAGTAAAGGTCTATTATTCTAGGATTTTGTGAGCATTCTTAAGAATGCATTGAGCAGCTCACCTGATCAGTCCTAGGGTGGCTATATGTCCAGTTTCCCCCGGACATGGCTGGGATTCCAAAGGCGAAATCACCATGGGGGGGGGGTTAAAATTGGCAAAATGTACTGGCTTTTGCAGACAGAACCAGGAAGTGTGTGCATGTGTATCACTTTTTAGTTTTTCCTATCTATATGGACACACCTGCTCTCTGTACAAAGACTTGCTTTGCAAGCAGAGCCAGGAAGTGTGCTTGTGAGGATCACTCTTAACCTTTTCCCCCAATCTCTATTGTGTGCCCACATGGAGCATGCTGAGATCATTGAACGGCATGGTGGGATGGGGCAGATGAGCAGGTGAAACGGTTATGTAAGGCAAGGGAAAGCCCACAGGCTGTTATTTCACAGGTTGTGTGTGTTTGTGTGTGTGTGTGTGTGTGTGTGTGTGTGCATGAGCTGTCCTCTTTCTTGCTCTTCAAAATATGGCAACCCTAATCAGTTCTACTTAACAAGAAAACATCCCCTTAATTTATTTTGCCATCACTTTCATTTTGTGACCTCGACTTCTAACTAAATCTGATTGGCCATAGGACACTGGGATGCCATCCTTGATTGGTTGGGATTGTCCATGTGACTAATCCAGGAAGTAGCAAATCAGGAGGGAGAGATAGCAGTGAAGAACAAGCAAAAGAACAAGCAAAAACAAAAACTTTGTGTTAAACAACTTACAACTTAGCACAACATTGTTGATAAGAGTTAAATTGTGGATTGCCCCCAAATGGAGGAATAAGGAACCTGCATCTATAATGGAGCGGCTGAGAAAAACCTGGCAAGTTATGTCAAAGATAAACTTAGCACACAAGAGGAACACGATATGCAATAAACACAAAAATAAATTTATACAGAGATTTAGCCAATCCTGGAATGCTGTTGTAAATGATGGTGTTTCAATTTGTATCTTTGCACATCAATTTAATATTTTGTTTTATAGATTTTCCCCTTGTTATCAGTCCCACTCTTTTTTATAAGCATTGTTTTAGTATGTGTGTGTGTAGCTTTTCTTCTTCTATTTGCTTGTATTAATTATTGATTATTAAATTGTAAAAGTGAAGGATTTGCAATTCTTTTTTAAAACAAATGAAAACAAAAATAGTGTTTTTGTTCATGTGGGATTTCCACTTCACCGAAATGCTTAATTTATGCAAAAAACAAAGCTGTAGACTGTTATATAGTCGTTATATAGAATGGAATGGAATATAGAATCGTTATATAGAATGGAATCGTTATATAGAATGGAAATCACTGAATGGCAAAATAATGTCCCCCCAACCACAGTGGGATATAGGCATGAAACTTCTGTTGGTGCAGATTGGTGCTGTTCTTTAGACAACAATGGAGTTACTTCAGTTTACATGGGCTCATGATGTCTCCCTGTTGTCTGAGAAACAATTCAAGCAGACGGAGAAGGGAAAGAAATACTCTATGTAAACTCTGAGGGAAAGGATAACACAGCGCTTCTCATTCTTCCTTTACTTCCTTAAATCGTATATGACAGAAGCAAATAAGCCATGCTCCAGCAAGTGTCTTAAATACTGTTGTTTCCCTAAAAGGATTATTACACAGTGTGAATTCCTATTTCCAGAGAGGTAAGTGCTTTCACGGTGACTGCAGCTTAATGTTCTACACTACAAAAAATCAGATATTAAAAATGCAAATACCTCCGTAAATAAGCAGGCTTGTGATAAACAAATACCTGTCTCCGCTGAACTGATTAACTGAGCTGAATGATAAACCCTCGTCTACTAATGTGGTGTAACATGGTGTGAAAAAGCAGATAAGTGGTGGGTGATGCTATGGTGTTTTTGTTTTTTAAAAAAGAAGAAGCCCAGAGGCTGTCAGATGAATGGTGAAGATGTAGCCAGGTGTCATGGCCAATGTAGCCATGTCTTATCATGGTGGAGCTTATGCAGGAACAGATTCATAAGCCGCTATTGGCAGCTTATCTGGAAACTCAACAACTTGTACAAATTCAACAGTGCTGAATATGTGGATGGAACTAGCACAGTACTGCTGTAGTGTTTTCTGATTTTCCAGGTGCAGGGGACCATTTGTATCACACACCTTGTTCCAAAGCTTTGCAGTTGTGCCCTATTAAGGTATAGTGGTGGCATAGTGCAAGATGCAGCGTTAGTTATGGGATCATTCCACAAATCCCCCCCTCAGTCCAAATATGAACACTAAGCAGAACTCCTGGCCTGCTTAGACTCATGTGGAAGCCATGTATGATGCTTCCAGATGAGGGCGATATAGGTGGATGCTGTGAGGAAATCATAGCTATGGATGCACCAGTTCATACAATAAGCTTCCCATGTGATCTTGACTGGTTTATATATCTGGATGGCAGTTCCTCATGTTCTTGGAGGTGATTGTGTAGAATCAGAGTCCCCCCCCCCCCACAGATGGAGCTTGCCAGAAATCAGTTCCAGCACCTCTCACGTGGGTGTCATTGCCATTGTAAGAGAAGCATTCATAGTGAGTTCCAGTACTGTACCTCATTTTCTAGAAAAATGGCACTGTGTAGAATCATACAATTATAGCATAAGAACAGATGTTGGGGGTCATCTAGGGGACCTAGTTCACTCAGTGAGACCACAGAGGACACCCACTGTTCAGTGCTGTATAAATTAGGCCTATGAAACCATACATAAAAGATGAACATGTATTCTGGTTGTTTGGAAATTTTGCCCTCCATCCCTCCCACAAACTCTTACATGCTCTTCACTGCCCTTAAATATCCCCTTCTTTCATCACCACTTGGCCTCTGCTCCAGGCTGAAACTGTTCTGAACTGAAACTCTGCTCTTCCTTTATGTTTTCCCCCTCTTTCTAATATGGACTCTCGTTGTACGATAGTCTACTGATACTATGGTATGAATTCAAAGTGGCAGGCACCAAACAGAACTTGTTTCATTCAGTACTGGGCCCAGTTTGGGACCCATTAAAGCCAAAGGTAATTTAGAATCTTGCTTTATTGGAGTAATGGAGCTTAACTATCTGAAATTTTATGATAAAATAATCATTTGAAATATGTGGATCTCATTTTATGGCTGTGGCTGTCATGTAATGTGATGTAATTTAACTGTTGCTTCTGTTCAAAGAACATTCCATATTTAAATGTACCAGAGCTTTTACAATGTAATTTATCATTTGCTGTTCCAGGATGGAGTATACAATTATATGTTTTGCATAATGCAAAACCTTTAACTCCCAGAGTAAACTTCAATAGTGTAGATTTATGGTGTGTTGGAATTTCAGTCATCTTTTCCATACATTTCACTGCAGCCTGCATTCTACATTTGATTCTTCAAGTTCAAGGTCACAAGTTATGTAAAATATTCACTCTATGGAAAACCAGAAGTGAAATCTGTATTTGGCCAAATGTGAATGGCATACAAGAAGAGAAGACCTGCTAGGCTTGAGGGAAACAAAAGAGACCCATTATGAATTTCTTTAGAAACTTGAGAACATTGTGTCTATCAAAACACTCTAGCTTTTATTGAACTTCACAAGTCTTTTTCTTTAAAACGTTCCCACTTACCAAGTTCCATCGGTTTTACAAATGAAAAGTTTGTCAGAACTTGATGGAAGGACTTCACTAAAGGGTTGCCTGCCAGAATGGTGTAAGGGAGGAATCAAAGAACAGTGTCTATGCTTTCCCTGGATTATTTAAGGGAGGAATCAAAGAACAGAGCCTCTTTTTCTCCATTAGTTGTCAAGAGAGCTGCCCTTTCAGGTAGAAGACTTAGGGCAAGTAGATTTCCATGTTATATATGCATGTGCTACCATGCCAGCTACACTGCTGGACAGGATGAGGTAGCCTACTAAAAATAGTCACTAATTTAGTTCATGGTATTTTTATCCTCATAGGGGACTCCATTTTGATTTTTGGCATCAGGCCCCAATATGTCACCATCTGCCTTTGATGAATGGCTGTATATCTAGACCAGCCTTTCTCAACCTGTGGATCCCCAGATGTTGTTGAACTACAACTCCCATCACCCCTAGCTAGCAAGGCTAGAGCACAGGGATGATGGGAGTTGTAGTCCAACAACATCTGGGGACCCACAGTTGAGAACCACTGATCTAGACCCATTCGGGGAAAGCCTGGGCAAAAGTTAAGTCTTTACAAGTTGTCTGAAACAACTGATTGAGCTATTCCATAGCTATATGGCAGGGGAAAGGTTGTTCCATAGTACATGGCAGAAACAGAAAGTACCTGTTTTCAGGTCACCTCTCTATTCTGTGAGTTGTGGTATAATGAGTAGACTTCTAGGGGAATCTTACATATCTTTACAGGTGGAGGTTGTCTTCCAGGTGAAAACATGCAAAAGTGATATGGAAGCAGATAAGCTTTCCATCGCTTTTTGTAATTACCGTATTTTTCACTCTATAAGACGTACCAGACCATAAGATACACCTAGCTTTTGTAGTAGGAAATCAAGAAAAAAAATATTCTGAATCTCAGAAGCCAGAACAACAAGAGGGATCGCTGTGCAGTGAAAGCAGCGATCCCTCTTGCTGTTCTGGCTTCTGGGATAGCTGCGCAGCCTGCATTCGCTCCATAAGATGCACACACATTTCCCCTTCCTTTTTAGGAGGGAAAAAGTGAGTCTTATAGAGCAAAAAATATGGTAGTGTTTCCGATGAGGTTGTTGCAAAATTCACTGCAGTGCAGGTTCTTTGCACACTCATGATCCCAAATTTTACTGCAGCCTGTTTGCTACATGTGGTTGTTGGAACTCAGCAACATGAGTTATGTAAGACATTCACTCTGCAGAAAAACAGTACTATAGAAAGGTGGAGTTGAAGACGAGGGTTATAAAACTTGTTAGGTTTGAACGAGAGTTAACTCGTGACACCAGGAAGAATTCCTGCAAAAACTTTACACCTCTGTTACTATATCAAAAACACTCTGGATTTTCACTGCACTTCACAAGCCTTTTCTTTAAATATTTAATCCTACAAGTTCCCTCTGATTTACAAATACAGCACAGAGCTTTGCATCCTGTCAGAACCTGGAACCTTCACTGAAAGGTTGCCTGCCAAAATGGTTTAAGGGAGGAATCAAAGGATAGTGCTGCTTTCCTTGGGAGCCCCTCCTAAGCAGAATCAGCTCCCATTTGCTTCTCAAAGCAAAGATAAAGCTTCACTGTGGACGTATAGCATTCCTCAACACTGAAAAAAATGAATGGGGGCAGCTCCTTCTTGCACAGAACTCCATGGGAACATCACCGCCCTGGGTAAGTGCCAGAGATACTGAATTAAGATTAAGACTGATGGGTACCATTTTTATTCCTTTCTTCTTCCTCCACTTTGCCCATTCCTTTCCCCCTGAATTCTTGTTAAGAGTTTTGTATTTTGGACTTGAGGATGTGCAGTTTCCCTGAGCAATATTTTGTTCATGTTGGCCATTGGTCTACCTATCCCCATATTGTCTTGCTCTGCAGCTGCTCGGCGAGATTTCTGGAGGGGGTATTTTCTGTCTCTCTTCCCTGAGATCCTTTAAGGAAGTGTGCTGAAGGTGCAACCTGGGACCTTTTTCATGCAAAGCACTGCACCCAGGGATGTAGTGGTAAGGTTTGAGTGCAAGAGCGTCTCATGACAGCCCCCAAGGAAAACCCCAAAATGCAGGCAGCTGGGTAGATCATTATTACTTGCATGCATGCACGCACATACGCACATGCTCACACAGCAGTATAGAGCATAAAGCCCAGCTGATTAGGATCAATGCGACTGAAATTGCATGCACACCCATAAGGAAGTTCCTACCTGACTGCATAGACTCTATTTGGAAAGTGCATTATGCTTTAGCAAAAGATCTTCAGCTAGCTGAAATGCAAACTTTGGCTTTCAATTAGAAACGCAAACACTCCTTGCAAAGGAGTGTCAGCATTCTAGCTTGATTATTTCCCTCATTCTCTGACTTCCTCTCTGCCAACTCCCATGTAGCATGGGCAATGGTCAGGGATGTTGCGAGTTGTAATGCAGCAACATCTGTAATGCTGGCTACCCCTGTTCTCTGCTAATTTATCACAAACAACTTGAAAGCCTCATTATCAACACATCAGTGGCAGACCTTGGGGTCTAAAACTTCAGAGGTGCACTTTGGAACACCAAAATTCAGTGCCCCCACACCTCACTATTGGGACATTCCTTTGGGCCAGTCCCGTATAACACTTTGACCCACATCTGGAGATATGAGCACGCATTAGCAGAGTTCAGTGAAAGCAAGATTGTGTCGGGTATGTAGCACCAGAGTCTTTATTTACAGCAAAGAAAACAAAAGCATCATGATGAGCGGTGAGCTGCGTCTTCTCACACAGACACTTCCCTCAGAACTGAGAGACAGAGAACAAAGGACGGAAGTATATCAGACTGACTTACGTTCTCATACACAACAGTACAGAAAAGTAAACACAGGATCATATGATCCAGCAATGGAGAATGAAAATACCAACACTCTCATTGTTGTTGTTTAGTCGTGTCCTACTCTTTGTGACCCCATGGACCAGAGCACGCCAGGCACTCCTGTCTTCCACTGCCTCCCGCAGTTTGGTCAAATTCATGCTGGTAGCTTCGAGAACACTGTCCAACCATCTCACCCTCTGTCGTCCCCTTCTCCTTGTGCCCTCAATCTTTCCCAACATCAGGGTCTTTTCCAGGGAGTCTTCTCTTCTCATGAGGTGGCCAAAGTATTGGAGCCTCAGCTTCACGATCTGTCCTTCCAGTGAGCACTCAGGGCTGATTTCCTTAAGAGGTTTGATCTTCTTGCAGTCCATGGGACTCTCAAGAGTCTCCTCCAGCACCATAATTCAAAAGCATCAATTCTTCGGCAATCAGCCTTCTTTATGGTCCAGCTCTCTCCATTCTAAATAATAGTTGTGGTGTCTCTAATGGCACTCCTGAGGCTCCATGCCCAGTGTGACCGAACCAGTCATGCTTCCCTAAATCCGCCTCTGACCTTATTCAACTCCCAAAGCAAGGAATATCTGCTGTGGTTCTCTCGTAGACCATGCCTTCAACTTCCGCTCTGCGTTTCCTCTCCGCTACATCAGTGATTCCACTAAGATATGTGTTTTTACTCATGTAGATGTCAAAGTGCCACCAGCCTAGTGGTCCTACTCATGCCGGCACAGATAGAAAATGAATCAGTTGCTCCTTCTGGGGAAGGAGCTCAGTTCGGTGGCTACATGCTCTGCATCATTCCCAAGCTCAGTTGTTGGTCTCTCCAGCTCACGATCTTAGGCAATAAGGTTTGGAAAGACCTCTGTCCAAGACTCTGGAGGCTAGAGTTGGGCTAGGCAGCAGCAACTTGCACTAGTCTAATCACGATAAGCACTTGAAGGTGGGGTGTGTGTGTGGCAGGCTTGTGTTTAGCAACTTTGTAGCAATTTGTGGCTATTCACTTGAGGATGTGCTATTATCCACTGAAGTGAATCACACAATAAGAAATGATTTCTTGAAGTTGGTAAAGTACCAAACAAGCATGCAATCACTTGAGTGCGAGGCAGTTTAGTCAGGCAGCACACACTCAAATGCGCAGAGACGAAGACCCCGGTGTTTATTGGACAAAACTTCCGCTGGATTTGATGCAACATTTGCATGAGTGATTAAGGGCCATGGGTGCATATTTAGACTAAATATCTTTCTTATATTTCCCAACAGAAAATGGCTTGCCTGTTTACTGCATGTTTTCCGTCACCCCCTACTTAGGCCATTGATTTCAGAGGGTCACAATGAGATGATGGCCTAGCAGGAGGCATGGAAAGCCGTTGGTTTAAAAGCCTCTTGTAGGTGAAATGTAGCAAAAGTAAACACGACACTGATTGAAAACTGTGGGGGTGGGTTGCGAGGGTAGATGGCATGGGGACTAACTGTACAGCAGTCATAATTTGGCTGTACGGAATGCTGTTCAGTGCTGTTCCTGGCATGCACCTAGTGACTTTTCCTGAATTAGTGTATTAGTGCATTTCTACTTTATTGTTGCATGGGTTCACTCTGCCCTGCGTTCGACTCTTCCTGGCTCATAGGTTCCTTAAGAAAATGTCTCAGATTAATTACAGAATTCAGTTGTACACAATTTGCCATACCTTTTCCCCCAGCTTGTTTACATCCCTTTCCCTGTGTATCAGTCCAATATACTCATCCATAAAATTCTGTGTTAAATTCTCATGTGATTTTATTCAAACCCACTCACCTAAAAGTGTCAGGATACTCTTACATCCGAGCATATATGGTGGGTCACTTGCTACAAGAGGTCAGGAGCCATTTTCACCATCAGATTCCTCAGCCAGGATTGCCCTTACCTTAACACCACTCTCTTGTTTTAGACTCACTGTGGCTGGATCTAGAGACGTCAAAGAAGCAATTCAGTTGAATGCGCTGTAAACTCATACAGGGAAATCCGGTAGGGAAAGATGGGACTCCACAGCGCCATTTGGTGTCACAGCGTTATATCACATGTACAACGCATGTAAAACACTTTTTCTTTACCAATCTAGCTGAGTTCTATGGGTATTCCTTAATCCCCAGTTTCTGAACCCTAGTTGTTTTCTATAATCCTGAGGCCAGCACCTTCTTGGTCTTCTTATGGCCAATTTGTTGCTGCACTCCTAGGAACGAGGGCCCCATACACCTATTACCATCTGTCTTCTCACTGCTCTTTGACTACTGCAAAAGAAGGATCTCCGTGCCTCTCTCTTCTAAGAAAATTAACAGAATTCAAAAAGTTCTCCCTTCCCTCCTTTCTCCCATGCTCCTTTGTCTGTCTCCTGGCTAAACCTCTGCCTGTCTCCTGGTGTCTCTGCTTTACCTATGAATATCAGGAGGGAAGGTATGACCTTTGCTTCCAGCCCATTGCCATACTGACCTGCCCACAACTTGGCTGTGTTTACTTCAAGTTGGGCTGTTGGCAGAGAAATGCAGATGTGGGACAAGATCCAAACACACTGCAAAAAAAGGCTACTGTATGACTGAATCTAGATGCTTTTTGTCCAGTGCTCCACCTGCACATTGGTAAAACATGATACATAGAATTTCTTGAAATAGACAGGCATATTCACATACCAATATCACTTCTTTTTTGCAGTGCTTTTGGGCACAAGTTGGAGTTTGGTGAAGTCCTCTTGCAGAGTTGTGTAGGAAATTTGTGTCAGAAATTTGAGAGCAAATGGTTTTACAGCAGCCTGGTGTGAGTCTATTTCATCTGGTTACAGCAGAGTTGTTGCTTTTGCTGCTGCTGCTATTATTATTATTATTATTATTATTATTATTATTATTATTAAAACAATTTATCTCTTGCTTGTCATTCAGAAATTCAAAGCACTTAACAACAAGGTAATCAAAGACAAATGGAAAAATACCATGGTGTGTGTGTGTGTGTGTGTGTGTGTGTGTGTGTGAGAGAGAGAGAGAGAGAGAGAGAGAGAGAGAGATATCCAGTGGTGTCTGGCTTGCAGTAGCATGGGGTTCCACTTATGCAGTGGGACTCCCCTTCCTCTCCTCCTCCTGCAACGCCTCCCAAATATGCTACAGAATATTGGGGGAACTTTGAGCAGATTTGGGGAGAGGCACAGGGAACTTCAGAAGAGAGGAGGGAAGGCAGAGTCTAGCTGGGTGAACATAATTCCACTTGCATGACAAGAGATATCACACAGTATCTTTAAAAAAACCCTACAAATAAAGACAAAATATAACATGAGACTTTGATATTCTCCCGAGGGTGCTCAGGGTTACCCTGAAACCAACCTTTGCCTTCTCTGCCCATATTACTTCCCTGGGGATCTTAGCCACCTAGCCACCATTGGCATCCCAGCAGCAGATGTACAAAGTTTCCTCATCACATTGTAATAAAGTAATTCACTCTTGTATCCTGATCATAGACTTGCAAATGATAATGGTCCCCTTGTCTCCAGTGGGGTTTTGATATGTTCTTATATAGCACTTTGCTTCTGGAGTAGGCATATACTATAACCACTTAAAATAATAAGACATTTTATTACTTGCGTGAAGTGGCCAACTGCCCTGATTAACTGCAGCGATGAAGCAGTAGATCAATGGCAAAGCCAGACACAAAGTCTCTTAATGGAGAAAGAGGTGGTCAGAAGCAAGGACATTGGTTGGATTGTACTCAAGCAGGTTTCTGATCCCCTTAAGTCACTTTATCTATCCTTCTGGAGCTTGAAAAAAAGAATCTGAAGCTCTGTGGGAGGTATCTGTTACTGCACTGTACTTTGTCAGCAGGCAGCCCTGTGACGGACACAACATGCAAGAGGGACTGTAGAATTCTAGTCATGCAGGTCTGAAATGGGTAAGGAGATGACTTTAACCAATGGAACCTAGCAAAACAGAATGTATTTATTTATGCAATTTTATATACTGTTACATATACCACCAGTCTGCAGCTTCCCTTTCTGCCTGCTACATGTGAGGTGGGTGGAGTGCTGCTGGCAGAAAACTCTGAGTAGGGGCGGAGGAAGGGGTGCGGTAGGTGCGGGCTGTCCCGGGTGTCACCATGGAGGGGGGTGACAAAATGGGAGAGATGCAGTGGCTCGGGTGCATGCAGGCTCTGTGCTGCCTAAACGGTCCTCCCACTGCCTCCCCACCAGCTGTAGGGTGGCTGAGTGGGAGGAGGCAGGCAGACTCCAGAGGCCCTGTCATGCGCCCCACCCCTATGGGCGGCTTGCCCTGCCCCTGGGTGCGCTGCCTCAGGCGCCTGAGTGGCTTCCTCTGCCACTGACTCTGAGATGGGGTTTTTCTGAGGTGGGGAAGGGCTGAGTGAACCTAGGACCCATTGGATCCTGAACTTGTTCCTTTGCCTTTATCAGGGGAATTGGGCTGCCAGGGCAGTGAATGGCACTGCCGCTCTGGGAAGCCCCACTGCCCAGTGCCCCCCAATTATATACAGAAAGCACACACACATATACACATAGAGTCAACCCCATACAGTACAGGGGAATCACCACTTACGCAAGGGTTCTGTTCCCAGCTGCATGGTGTGTGTAGGAAAAACTGACATGTGTGAGTAGGAATTCCCTTGTTACACACTGCCCCACCCCTGCTCTCGTCCTGCCTCCTTTTGGCACCGAAAATGGTGTGTGTGTCAGTAAGACTGTGTATGCTGGTGGTGCCCAAGTGGTGAGACAACTGTACTAAATTACTGCAGAATGATTTGATAAGTATTAACATAAATATTTTCATACACTTTCATGCATGGTTGTATGTATTTGTTTGTGTGCTGGTTACTTTGGGAAATCTGGAATGTCTGCATGACATGCATATAGTTTACATGTCATAATACATACAATATACAATAATTGTATTTTTAGTGTAACTGGTTTGTTGTTGTTGTTGTTTTTTTAAAAAAACCCTCACTTTGAGATCAAGGGGCTAGATGGGAATTATAAAAAGTATGGGTTGATAAGCTCAAGATTTTCAGAAAATCTTTATGAGATACATTAGGCTGAGAGCGTCAGGATGAATGAAGGTGAGCTCAGTGAGGTCCATGGCTAAGCAAAGATTTGACCCCAGGACTCCTTGGTCGACGTCCAACACTCTCTTTATTACACCAGTGGAGAGTTATAGTTGCACATAATCACTCCACGAGAAATCATAACTCAGCCTGTAGAGAATAAGGTCATCTCACCTTCAGATGTCTTCAGCTTTGGTATGCAGAAATGTAGATCGTGGCAAGTCACACTTCTCTTGTCACTAGAATGTACCTAGTTAATCTTGATTGCCTGGTTCAAATTAATTAGGTTGGAGGTGGGCACTGGGAAGAGGCAAATAGAGGCTCTGTCCTTGAGAAGTCTTGAGGGATGTTGCAATCGGGATATTTGTATAAATGCTCAGCTGAAGAATGCTGAGAGGTGGGGAAAGCCACAGTAGCCTCTCTTAAATTTGCTTTATGATTTCATATGCAGCGGAGCTGTGAAAATGTAAAGGAATACTGGGAAAAGCATGTCTGTGAAGAATGATAGGAGCAGCAGCTGTGAATAGCAAGTGCAGAGGCTGCTCCATCATTCTTAGAACCTGGCAGTCCACTTTCCAGGTGAGCAGGACAGATCAGAAGTGATGGGTGAGGATTAGCAGCAGAGTTAATGGGAGGCTTGAATTACGAATCTTGACCCTGAGTCAATTAAAAATCATATTGCTTCTTGCAAAGTGCATTACAATTGCTAGAACAATCATTAAGTGGTCTCCCAAGACCCTGAGCAGTTTTCAAATGGTCTCTGTGAAAAAGTTTTGGGAGGCACTGGTTTAGGGCTTTGTGAATTAACACAGGGAACTTGAACCCAGCCTGATAGCAAATCAGCAACTAGTGCAGATTTCTCAGCAAAGGAAAAACCTGCTCCTGTAACTTGCTGCTGTGAGCAGCCTGACAGCTGCACTCTGCACTAGCTATAGCTTCCAGACCAAAGTAGCATCATCACTCATTGCTGGGAGTCTACTAAAAGATCATGCAAGTTGCTGCTTCTGTTCAGCAGCTCATATTTTCAGTGGGATGAATTGTTTTACTGATCAGAGTTTTATTATATTGTGTTTTAATGTTTTATGTTGTTTTAATATTGTATTGTAGATCGTAAAGTCTTACACTGCCCTGAAATGCATTTACACAAGATGTAAAACACACATACATAAATAGAAATGGCAATGAGCAAAGTATTGGTGACTGATTGCGTGTTATTTTTTAAGTGGTGATTTTCAGAAACCACATTTGCCAGCAGTTCAGAAATTAAAACTTGTGTGCGTGCTGAATTATTCAATGAAAATAAACAGAGCTATATATATTTTGTGTGCGTGTTTCTGCGTGTTAAATTTCTACCACATTCTTCCATAGGCGACAATGTAACTTGCTGTGTTTAGAATTTGCAATGGGGAGTACATCAGCAAGAAGTGCTGAGCACACATGGCTGCAGCAGGAGCACAGAGAATATGTTCTAGGGATGCTGTGGAAATTGAGAATGTTCGAGTTTTGCAGCAATCAAAACCTGCTGTGAAATGTGGACCTACAGATTGAAAATCGGCGGCAGGCTGGCAAGTCCTGCTGAAATTGGCTGAGCAAGCAGCAGGGAAATAGAAGGCCTTCTTTATCTGAAGTGCCTCCACCACAGCCCTACCCACTGTCATTGCAGCTGACTTATACCAGGCATGGGGGCAAACCATTAGCTGTGTTCCAATCACATCACACATGTCACTGGGCATGAGCAGGGAATTAGAATGGACCCTTATCTCATCTTAGCCATTCGAGTTTGAGCAAGACAGATTGGAATTCTGCCGTTCTCTCTACCACAACTGCCTGGACACCATGAGCAAAATTAGTTTCTTGTGACATCTGGCAAATCTACCAGCCTAGAAAGGCTGTGTTAGGACCAGATGGTGGACAGCAGGAATGGGACCTCTTCAGACTTTTGAAATAGGTAGGCAAACAATTTCTAGTTAGTAGTATCAGCCTCAGGCTGCAATCATATGCATACTTGCGTTGGAACAAGCACCACTGAACTCAGGGGAATTACTTCTACATACATTGGTTTGGGCTGCATGTGCTAGCATTGAAAGCAGTTGCAAGAGAATCCATGACCCGTAATCAGGCTTGGTTAGCTACATCTCTGTTTTTTAATTTGGTTAATTACAGGTGCAAAGGGTGAGTGTTATTGGGACTGCAGTGTGCAAGGAGGTTTAGCCTTCACCTCTCCAGATCTGATCAGGATGAAAATCCATCCCTTGCATAGCTATGAGATTTAGAAAAAGATCCCATTGGTTTTCCCTAATCTTTGTGGCTGAGTAGGAAAGGGATAAACCTTCCATCCCTGCATGCTGTACTCCTGATTGCAAGCTCTCTTTGCATCTTTGATTTAAAAAATGGAGATCTAATTGTTTCCTACCTGTTATTTTTTTGATCCCCTGCAATTAGAAATCGCTTCCTATTTTTGTCCTTATAAAGACATCACACTATGGGTATTTAGAGCAACTGAATACAACCTGCACATCTGCTTTCATACAAAACTGCATCAGAAAATAAGCCCCTTTGGCAAAGGACTGCAGAAAGGTGAGGTGACGAACTTTGGAACCAAGGGAATTTTTCAGCTGGGAACTTTCTCAACAGTTAAACACATCAATGGAAAAGAAGTAAGAGTCCAGCCAGAAATGTATTTGAGCATTCTTCACCAACCTGGTACCCTCCAGATGTTTTGGACTACAATTCCAATCTGGTAACCTTAACATAGCCAATGTTGAAGAATGATGAGAGTTGTAATCAGAAACCTTCAGTGTGTCTCTAGAGGATACTGGGTTAGTGAAGGCTGTCTTGGAGCATCACTTTGTGAGAGTAGTCTCAAGTGAGGGTGTCAAGTTAGGTTTATAACATGCACAAGACTATTGCAATATGGGAGAATATGATGTATTAATGCAAGGTCTCATTTTGTTTGGTTTTACTAGATTTTGTGGGTTTGTTTCTAAAACTGGAATCTATCCAGGTCCTAAGAATGGAGTTGACGGAATCCTGCCGTCATAGATGGTGCTTAGCATAGCATAGAAAGAAGACACAATGAGGCAGAGAGTATTTTCATAATACTGGAGGGTTGCTCCTTCCAGCCTTTCTCCTCCGGCAACTTTTTATTATCTCCTTTGTTCTCCCAGCCGCATGGCCGTTTTCCAAAGTCTCCTGTTACCTCATCCGGTCAAGGCTTGACACTCCCCTCTCCGTATAAGGTAATCATTGCCCAGAGGAATGTCAGGGGGCCCCTGCAGTATTTACAAGCCTCTGCCTTAGCTGTATGACTCCCACATGGAGTGGATAAGGAATTGCAAGATTTGGTTGTCAGCCACTAAGGGTGAAGTATTTATAAACTTTTTACTTAAGGCTTTAAAGATGTATTTTGGAATGTTGGAATTAAATACGATATTGTACCATCTTCTAAAACTAACTATTTTGTAAACTAATTAGTTTAAATTTAGGTATAACTCCCTTGTGCTGAACTGAGTAGGTTAGAGTTAAATTTGAATCCATCAATTAACTGAAGGCGCAAACTAAATACCAATAATTCTTTATGCAAATTTGCGAATGGCAACAATTATCTAAATAACTGAGCTGCATTGATTACACACTGATTTGTGTCTCTGCTCTTTTAATTCTACTCCATTCTTTTACACTCAAAGAAATCTAGAGTTAGAACCCATGGATACTTCTTAAAGTATTGCATCTTGGCAATCACAATTCTGTCACTTTAGTGTCTGAGGTTGTTATTTTAATTAGATTACAAGGAACTCTCTAATGATGAAGAAATCACCAACAATTAACTGCCCTTGCGATCACAGGTACCAGTCCAATACATCAAAATTTTGTGTTTAAACACTAGATTTTAAGGTGGGAGAGCATTCAAACATGCAATCCATCACTTGCATTCTGATGCAGGATTGCCCCAGGGTAGCTATACCATATGCTTATGTGCAGAACCAACCCTTAGGCAAATCTTTATGAAGAATCTGAACCTATTGTACCAAAAGTTTTATCCATTGCTAGTACTTGAGGGACAGGGCACAACCATAGCTCAGTGATATGCAGGTCATCACCTGCTAGCTGGCATCCATCTGTCTTGGGAGACAATGGTGGAGTGCACCTTTGGGGGCGAAGTCAAGCTATTGGAAGGTTGCAGCACCTGCTGTGGCTGTACAGACCGATGTGGGAGATACATGTTTTGTTGCAGCTGGGGCAGATGAAGGCATCCAGATGTGCTGCTGCAGATGCACCATGGCGTCTCTTCTCTCTGCACTCCTCCCAGCAGCCACTTCTCTTCTGGTCACTGCTATGGATACATGACCTCTGCCTGACACCCTGGAGAGAAGAGTAAACAACACCGGTCTAAATGGACTACTGGCGTGATCTGTTATAAAGCATTCTCACTTTTGACTTTCAGGTGTTTCTTGAAGAATTGGTCCAGTTGAGGGTCCAGTTGCAAGGCAATATTGGCACACACACAAAGCTGAATATAGAACAAACTTGGATCACTGTTAATAGATTAAGATGAGCCCTGGCAGTGGACTCTTGGCTACTCCAAGAACATTTTAGATAGCTGCATAGGCCTGTTAGGAGAGAAAAACTATATTATGTGCAAAGCTACTCCAGACCATTCCCCTATCCCAGGCATAGGCAAACTCGGCCCTCCAGATGTTTTGAGACTACAATCCCCATCTTCCCTGACCACTGGTCCTGTTAGCTAGGGATGATGGCAGTTGTAGTCCCAAAACATCTGGAAGGCCGAGTTTGCCTATGCCTGCCCTATCCCATGAGATTTTTTAGAAAAATCCAGCTTGTTCCTTTAGAAGTTCATGCACTCACATGAAGTCTGAACTTAGCTCTTCCTGCACTTGAAATTGTCCTCGACCAACCAGTTATGCTCCATTTGCTGAAGGTAATGCACTATTCATTCCCAAGGTGACAGAGTCTTGATTTGAAACTGGTAGATTGTCTAGCTGCTTGGACGGTCCATGGATTCTTTAATTTCTTTAAGAGATGGTTCTAGGAAATGTTTGGGTAGCAACTAGAGGTCGGGTGTTTTTTGTTTTTTGTTTAAATGTCACTCAAAGGAAAAGTCTATATTTATAGCCAGTGATAAATATGTGTAATTTTTATGTGGTGTTTTTCAAAAAAGATGTTTCATGACTTGTTTTATTGGAAGCTATTCTTTGAAAACTTCAATTCCTCATGAAAACAAGTTGTAGAGCTTATGGTATTGCTTTGGCAAAATGATTTCCATAAATAAAGCAAGATGCAATGGAAGGGAACATATATAAAGATTAATGCATCCGACTTTTAGGTGTACAGTGACTAACTGCAATTCTTGAGACTTAAGTTATTGGAAAGAAAATCTCTGTTAAGGAAAACAGGCAACAAATCCAAAGCTACCTGAGTAGCATGGGCAATTTACTTTCCCTTGATTTTAAAAAATGTAGCTTTATAGCCATTTCCCTCGGCTTATTGATTTCACGTGTCATTTTGTACAATGACATAATGCGGCTGAGTACATGCGCCCACACACATACATGCACAGAGGGTAGCAAAGGCTGGTGTCATTTGTCATCCTGAGCTCCAGCCACTGCTCTTAATGTGCAAAATTTCAAGGGGAGTGATCTTTTCGATCTAAATGCCAGGACTGAAGAAAACAGGGGCAGGCAGAAAGGGGAGAGAAGAAGGTGCCTATTGATCCCAGTGCTTATTGTTAAGCTACCAATGTGGGGTGGATGCCTTATGCATTCTCCTGGCATCACCCATTCCGTTTTGCAACAGATGTGCGTTCCATACAAATAACAATGGTGCAACAAGGGCTTAATTGGTTCAGTGGGCAGATTAGTAATATATATGTATGTGCTCAAATCCACAAGAGCATGTAAAGTGTGGGAAAAGCTGTGTGCATTGGGGGTAGAAGGCGACACCTGAAAAGAAACTGCCCAGGTAGTGTCTCTTTCAGCCACTGATAAAATGTGCTTTAGCATTGCGCCTTCTACGTAATACAATTTCATGGTTGGACAAGATGCAGTTGAGAAACTCTTTGCCCTGCCTGCTCATTAGCAGGGCCAGCACAAAACACTTTCCTGCCTGATGTACAGCAGCAAATGGTTTCCCCCATGTCAGGGCAGAGTCGGAACACTCAGAGTTCCCTGACATGGAAGAGAGTGTTGGACAAGGGCCAGAAGCAGCAGAGGAATGTGTGTCTGGAGAGGAAGAAGAAGAAGAGTTTGGATTTGATATCCTGCTTTATCACTACCCTGAGGAGTCTCAAAGCTGCTAACATTCTCCTTTCCCTTCCTCCCCCACAACAAACACTCTGTGAGGTGAGTGGGGTTGAGAGACTTCAGAGAAGTGTGACTGGCCCAAGGTCACCCAGCAGCTGCATGTGGAGGAGCGGAGACGTGAACCCGGTTCACCAGATTACGAGTCTATTGCTCTTAAGCACTACACCACACACAGGAGGAGGGAGCAGGGCCCAGCAGTGAAGTGTTAGAGTCTGTAAATGCAGGGAACCAGGAAGAAGTGGCGTGTGAGCCTGCAGCCTCCCAGGTACCACAAGGGTTAAGCTCTGAATCGAGGGAGGAGGGAGATTTACGTCAGCTCATGGACGAGAGGGAAAAAGGCAGGGCCAAAGAAGAGTCGTAAAGTTCCCCCACTTCAGGTGCTGGAGGAGGGGGCAGAAGTCATCGGCGGTATCTGAATCAACGGACTCGGACTAATGATGATTAGCTCATGATGCCTTTTGTAAATACTTGTAAATAAAGACCATAAAAACGTCAACGGGTGTGAAGTGTTGATCACAGTGAAGAGAGAAACGTATCACCCTGACAACCAACTTGGAAGGCTTTAAAATGTCTTCAGACAAATTCATGGTGGATACAACTATCAACTTCTAGTCATATTGGCTATGTACCTCCTGTGTCAGAAGCAGTATGTCTTTGAATACCTGTTACAGGAGAGTGCTCTTGTGTTCAAATTCTGCTCGTGGGCTTGCCACGGGCATCTCATTGGCTCCTGTGAGAGCAGGATGCTGCATTAGAAGGGTCTTTCATCAGATCCAGCAGGGCTCTTTTGATGTTGTTATGTTCTTAAGCTATCCAGGCAGCTGAAGCAGAAAATCCCATCCCTGCCCTCTGTGGCAGTAAAGCAATAATAAATTAAATAATTTGCTGTCTTTTCACGATACCCCAAATCAGCTGCCAGGGTTGCCCTCTCATTGTGGATAATGGTAATATTAGCCCTACCTTAGAAGATTGGTATCCAGCAGAAATGGATCAAGAGGCTGTAATACTGTGGTTGTTATTGTTAACATTATACTGTACATTTATTTCAACGACCTGGAAGCCACATGCATGGTTCTCCTTCCCTCCTCTATTTTATCCTCATAACAACCCTGTTAAGGAGGTTAGTGCCTGGCCCAGAGTGTTTTGCTGCCTGAGGTAGAACTGAAAATGTGGCACCTCCCTCCTCTTCCTCCTTCCTGCCTCCTACTCCACATCCCCTCTGCAGCCACTGCAACCACCACCACAACCTGAGAAGACTGGAGGTGGCCTGGGGATGCTGCGGCATGCTGAAGGCAGCAGATGAAGGAAAGGAGACCAGGCAGATGAAGAGGGTGGTGGGACATGGGTTGCAGACGAAGAGGAGGTGTCAAGCGGCACAATCTGTGGAGGCCTAACCTACCACTCCTCCCAGCTGCTGCCCTAAAACAATGACCTCACCCAGCCTCATGGTCCTGGCTTTGCCCAAGGTAGTCCAATGAGCTTTGCAGTTGCATCTGGATGGCAATTGAGATCTCCCCCGTTAGAGTCCAATAATGATACCACATTTACTCCATGTTATACCATGTAACATTAAAATGTGGGACACCCCAAGTGATTCTGAAAGGGATTTCAGAATCCGGCTATCAAGTAGCACTCTTAACGACAGCATAACCTAGTATTATCAGTTGGGGTAAACAAAACCCTTAAAAATAAACAATAAATACATAATGATCAATCATTTGATTTTATACAATCAATTCCCGGTTCCCTTTTTGAGTGGATAACAGAACCAAAATAACCTCTAACTTACCTTTGCCTAATTGTAATGTGAATCCTTTTTTTTTTTATTACAGCAAACTTCCCCCCGCCTTTTAAAAATGTATCTGAAATATTTTCAAGCCTCTGCTAGTGTTTATTTCACATCAATAGTTATGATGTCATTTTTCATGTTAAAGACAATTGCTTGTTGGTATAATAATTCACTGCCTAATTTCATACCAACTTCTCCACATGATAAATGTTGTGTATGCAAAACCTGTCACTAAATAACAAAAAAGCTATTGAGAGCAACTCAAGACACCCAAAAATGTTATTTAATTTCAATAGGAATTGACTATATAATTCCTTTATGCCTGCTGACAGAACCAGGCTCCCTTTGCTGCTAGTAAATCTTATCTGGGTTTGCAAATTCACCATTGTATGGTAGAATTAGTGTCTGTTTGTTTTTTGTTTTGTCTTCCTTTCCCCATGATTCTAAATTTAATTGTGCTGCATCTGTAAAGAGATAGGCTTCCAGCATTTTCAAAGTCAGCATAAACAAAATGTTTGAGATGGGCCTTTGACAGGATGAATGTATTTCTAGGTTGGCGGAGTAGATTCTAGCAGGCTTCCATCAGTTTGATTAAATTCTTTTCAGAGTAGTTTTCTGATTTCACCGGGACAAGGTGACACCTTACAAATTTCCAATGGCAAAGAGTTGGCAGCAACAAAAGAGGTTTTCTTCTGGCTCAGTGGGGCTTTAACATGAGAGGGGAGGAGTTACTCAGGATGTTACAAATGTTGCTGATCTCTCTTCATCAAGGTTTGGGTGGTGCTGAAAGTCTAGCACACATTTTGTTAGGAAGTTTGACATAACCAGAGAGCATTGCCATCATTCTGGGTTAGGGATGGAAGAGCAATTTGCTTTGATTGGCATTTTAATGCAAAACTCTGCTATTTGCGAGTCCTGAAACAATATAGGAACCCAAATGAAGCTATCGTTTGAAATTCATACTTCTTTGAATTTTGCAATGAAGTTCTCCATGCCAATAACAAACTTAGTTGGTCTCTAAGGTGCTACTGGAATGATTTTTTTAAATTTTGTTTTGACTACGGCAGACCAACACGGCTACCTACCTGTAAACAAATGCATCTGTTGGGGGAAATCAGAAAAGCTTCACCCTAGAATGCTGAAAGTTGCAAAGTGATATGGAAATGTGGAGAACTGGAACTAAGGCAGGAAAAAGGAGAAAACAAGAAACCAAAATTGAAAGATTTGCCCATCCCTATTCTGGATTTACTTTATTTTAGCAAGGCATAGGATCAAGAAAGGCATGATAAAACAAGCTCTGGGTTCCAGTAATGTATAGGAAGATCTGCAAAGAAAGACAGGGTAGATGTTAAGAATTCAGATAGTACCATGGACAGCTCCGGATGTGCTAAAGAATCATAGACACCAGGCTCAAATGTTGCTTCAGCAACAGATAATAACAGACTGATTCTTAAACAATTTAAGGCAGGTAATCTAGCAGGGACACGGGTGGTGCTGTGGTCTAAACCACAGGGCCTAGGACTTGCCAATCAGAAGGTCAGCGATTCGAATTCCCACGATGGGGTGAGCTCCTGTTGCTCGGTCCCTGCTCCTGCCAACCTAGCAGTTCGAAAGTACGTCAAAGTGCCTCCGGAGGGGAAGATAAACGGTGTTTCTGTGCGCTGCTCTGGTTCGACAGAAGCGGCTTAGTCATGCTGGCCACATGACCCGGAAGCTGTCTGCGGACAAAACACCAGCTCCCTCGGCTAGTAAAGCAAGATGAGTGCCGTAACCCCAGAGTCGTCTGCGACTGGACTTAACAGTCAAAGGTCCCTTTACCTTTACCTTAATCTAGCCAGATCCCTTTAATTGGGTGACAGCCCTGATAACATTGCTTCATATATCTTCCTTTAACAGTATGTCTTGGCCAAAGATGCAAAGGGTGGCATTGCTCAGGAATGGTAAAGGAAGATACCTCGAAAATTAAATAGTGCTTTCCTGAATGGGCACTCTGCCAGTGGTGGTATTCCTGTGTTTGGGCATGGCAGAAAAGAAAGAAGCAGCAGTTTGAATTGGGTCAGAGAGAAAGGAATATTTAAATTCAGAGCTGGGAGTTTAGCTAGAATTAGCTACATAGGCTGTTGCAGCTGTGGATCTTCTGGAATCAGGTGCAGGGACTAGAGGTTACACTGCCTGCTTTAGAAGTCTACCTGCTGCCTTTGTATGCTCTGTTTGTATGAAAAGGTCTTGCAAAGACATTCTTTTCCAGCACAGGGAAATAGCCCGGCAAAGTTACCAGTCACAGAACTTTCCGGTTTAGTCTCTGCCACTTTCAGATTCCTCTGTGTGAGAGTCTCAAATTGTGCAGTGCATTCTGGGTGGGGTTCACAGAGCAGAAGGCGGTGTAGCTTGATCACAGGGTTCTGACAAGTGGCTTCCAATGCTGGAATGAAGCCAGAGAACATACACTGTGCCTGAACCTAAAGGTAAGAAAGGAAATCCTTTGAAAAAGCACATCGACTGTGAACCACCATGGAAATTCAGAGTGAAGTCTAAGCATACAATAAACCCAGACATTTGAAATTCACTCTTAGGGTTGTTAGATTGCCTTAACTCTGCCCCCTCAGCAATCCAACCTCCCATCTTCCTTCCTTCCTTCCTTCCTTCTTTGATCTAAAAATAACACTTCTTACTAAGTAGGTATAAAAGGAACAAATGTTTTTTTAAAAAATATTATTTCCAAGGGCTCTAAGAAGCTCTCACTCTTAAATCTGAAAATGTACCGTACTTACTTACACTGCTTTCTGAAAAAATATTGGAAAATTTGCACCTTGCAACCTTGCTTTGCATTGGACTCTAATGGGGGGCACCAAAGGGCTGGGGAACATCAGGAATTAAATGGAGCTCTGGGAGCACCCTTGGCCACACCATAAACTATGCACACCCTGTGTCATGAACTTTTAGTGAGTGGGTGAGAACCCAGAGCCCTCCAAAGGAGCAAGAAAAGCTTTCAATACTCCATTTCAGAGACAAGGGTGAAATCTTTTGAGCATGATCCAAGGTTTTTTAAATTCAAATTTCCTACAGATCCTGCACCCATTATAAATATCACACACAGAGAGACACATACCCACAAAATTAGAATCAATTAAGGCAAGTTTGACAATTAAACCAATTGTGGTGCCTTGAAACACCAGACCCCCACAGCTTAAGTCTAAGTAATAACGCCTTATACGGCATCAAATGGATGTTCTGGCTTGGGCTTTGATAAGTCTCAAGGGAGAGGGAATTACACAATCTGCTGAAAGTGCCTCTCTGTGGGTGCATTCGGATGATTGGGAGCTGCAGAGGGGTGATAAAGTTTCATGCATGGCAGTAACTCATCATTACAATGCCCCAGAGTAGGTTTTTACTTCGCCCTGTGGCTAGGTGAACCAGCTGTGGGGGCAAGCTATCGATTTTTGCACACCCTTAAGTTGTTGAAATCCCAAGTCCTTTCACTGTTCAGATCCTCCTTTTGTAGGAAACGTGCATCATGCAATTTCCATTGCTCAAAGGTTGCTGTGCAAAAGCCCTGCTGGCTGTAGCCAGCAAAGGTCACATGTCTCTCTGGTTTTCATTTTGTCCCCACTGGTGGGGATCAGTGTAGCTCAATGGACTTTGCTGTGTTAGGCTGCTCTCTTGAATGTTCGTAGGTCATCAGTGTTTCCCCCACTTTTGAGAGTTTTTTAATTTCTGGTTTACAATTGGAAGTATAAGTCATTTTTCAGACAATAAAACCTCCCACATGATTAGTAGGGCAGATAGTTTAGCCTAATCCCATTCCATTGCAGTTCTGCTGGTACTGAATTGTAGGTCCTTTCCATCCCATTTTGGTCAGTTTTCTTAAAAAAACAAACCAGTGCATGAAAAGTCCACATTTATAGTACAGTGGTACCTCGGGTTAAGTACTTAATTTGTTCCGGAGGTCTGTTCTTAACCTGAAACTGTTCTTAACCTGAAGCACCACTTTAGCTAATGGGGCCTCCCGCTGCCGCCTCACCGCTGGAGCATGATTTCTGTTCTCATCCTGAAGCAAAGTTCTTAACCTGAAGCACTATTTCTGGGTTAGCGGAGTCTGTAACCTGAAGCGTATGTAACCTGAAGCGTATGTAACCAAAGGTACCACTGTATATGCAATCCATTTGGTATGAACTTTTTACATTAAATGTGATTCCCCCCCCATACATTTCAATGTTTTTCATTGCCTTTCCCCTTAAAAATATGCAGTTTGTACGCTTTTAAAAATATAAAATATATATTTTGTGAGCAATTTTTTTCCACACCAAAACTGCATTGCAAAATACATAAAAGTGAATATTCTGACTTGGCGTTGTCTTCTCATCCACAAGCAACTTTGAGAAGACAAGTTTGGGTTGCTCTTCGGTGAAAAGCCGACTAAATGAATACCTCATTCTCTCCTGATTATTAGAAAGCATGGGGGGGGGTGTGAGTAAGCCCCAGCATGCACTTTAGGAATTATTGTGTTCAGTGGATCCTGTGCTATCTTTCTAGCGCTTCCATCCTCTAGGGCAGCCTTCCCCAACCTGGTGCCCTCAATATGTTTTGAACTACAGCTCCCATCATCCCATTCGCCATTCTAGCTGAGGCTGATGGGAGTTCAAAATACCTGGAGGGCACCAAGTTGTGGAACGATGCTGTAGTAATACCCAACTAGAGTAGGTATTTAATTCTGATCAAGCCCATCAGTCATACTTGTCTCTGCTTCCCAGTATGTTTTTTTTTTTTAAAAAAGGCATGTAATTTTAGTGAGTGAGTTTGCTCCTTTGGGTCTTTGATGCTTTGTATGTACCACTTTGCTCCCTGAAAAGATTGATGTGTCCCTCCGCCCACCACAATAGGATAATGGGTAGTTTAAATGTAATTATGTAAAGCAAACTTTAGAAGCCACTGCTGGCATTTATTGATTAGGACATTGCTAGTATGATGGGCTACAAATTATATGACAAAAAAAATTCTATCTGTCTATTTGTCTGTCACCTTAGAAAATCACCATGCTTCATGTTGGCTCATCTTCCTTGATAGGGAAATTGCCTTACCAATAAAGGAAAGATAGTTGATGTATTGACATCGTGAATGAGTGTTGTGCTACAGGATTGGGACATTACCCCCCGTCTTGTACTGAAGTACTAGTTACAACTTTGTATCCTGACCTGTTAAACCACTCACTGGGAAGGTTTAGAGGAGTCTGTGTACCTTCTAGGAAGGTGCATCTCATAGTTTAAGAATTCAGGCTCTGATCCTATCTGCAAGAGCCAATCAGTCCAAACCCTGCTTGTTCCACCTGTATTTTGGCAGTTGTTGTGGAAATCATACCCAAGAAGCCAAACGACTGTAGGAGGCAACTGTATGCAGGCTGGTCAATTATGCTGCATTCCTGGCTTCCACGACTAGTTCATCCAAAATTGTTGCTCCAGGATTTTGCTGTCTTTCTGACTCTGCTTTTGGGTTTTAATTTGCTCCTTGGTTAGACATTCCCTATTGGACTGATCCACTGACTTGACTTATGGCCCACTTAAATATATAGTGTCTGATCTGCTCTATATTCTGTAGGGACATGTCACTTTTTCTGAGTTACAGTCATACAAGAAACACTGTTTATTGAAGACACTCAACACTCAGTGCCTATAAATATGCAAAAATGATATTTTCTGATGCATAGTTGTACATGGTTGACTGCAGAGAAATTACAAGCCACAAGTACTTGCTAGCGTGCAGGGGCTCCACATGACTGGAATGTCGGCTAGTGTGATCCATAAAATCTGTGTTAGGCTCCACAGAATCAAGATGTCCCACTAAAGTAATCCATAGATTCTATGCTGCATTCAAGGACCATGAATAACTACTCTACAGCAAAGTTTCTTCTAGTCTAAGGGAAAAGAGGGAGAGAACAATCTAGAGACTGGACTATTTGTAAATGAACAGAGTGCAGTTATTCGTCATGCTTTTGCAGCTGCTTGTCTGAAGATGATAGCATTAGATTGCATTTATCCCCACACTTCAAAAAGCTTCACTGGCTGGTTTCTGCAGATCAAGCTGCTATTAAAATCACATGAAGGATGCTTGAATATCATTTGGCAACACTAGCCTCTTCAGTCAGACCTTACAACATTTGTGGGTGATACTCAGCAAATGAATGGCAAAGAATGCCAATGTTTTGCACTTCCAAATAATCTCTTTATGTTGATTTAGGGGGAATGTGAGCAGCGGCTTCAGAGCTGTCAGGAAATGAAAGGTCTGTCCTTGGGAAGGCCTGTCAGTGAAACAGAGAGCTCCCAAAAGGAAATCTGGGTAAGTCCTGCCATCTTGTCTCTCTCCTGCTTCTCTGCATAGTGCAGGAGGTCCGATGTCCTCTTCATTGTGCCAAACCTGTGACCTTACTCAGTAAAAGTGATCATCTCAGTTATCACTGGAGAAGAAATATCTTGTCAAAATCACAGACCTGACTTTCCAGCAATGTTGGGCTTTTGAAGAAGAACAAGATGTGTTATTGTTTCTCAAGCCCCATGAGAAAAGGCAACTGGATGTAATTAAGGAGCTGGCAGAGCTATTTTTAATTCCTCCTTGGGTAGGATGCTCCTCTCAGAAAAAAGGACAATGGGTCTAATCCTTTCTAGGACTTCCTCTGAATGTTAATGTACTGTGCATTAGCTGCTGTGATTATTACCCATGGAGCAGAACCTCTCTCTAATATCTCACAAAAGGAAAAAGCATTGCCTGTTTTACAGTAATTGAATCAGAGTTTATAGTATAGCAGTGAACAGCCAATATGAACAAGCACATCTACAAGGTCTGGATTTCTGAGATTCAACTTATTGACCCTTACTTCATGATAAGCTTTACAGTCCAATCCTAGCTGTGTCTACTTGAAAATTCTGCTGATTTCAGAGAAACTTACTTTTAAGTGAACAGGCTTAGAATTGCAGGACCTCAGAGTGATATTTGTGTACATTTTAATAGTCAACCTATTGAAATTCATTTCTTTCTTTTTTTAAAAAAATGATATTTATTAAAGTTTTAAATAAACACATATAAACACAAACACAAACAACAATAAAAACATACATAAACCAACAAACAAAACAAAAACAAGTATAAATTCAAACCTTATTTTCTAAACCTAATTTCACCGACCTCCTCACACCTCCCCCTTCTGTATCCTAATCTCATTTATTTTATCAGCAAATCCATTCCCATTTTTCCCATAGTTTTAAATCGTTCTATTCTTTTTTCCTTAATCAACGCCCCTGCAAACCACTAATTTTTAAACCCATATCTTTTTAGCCTTCATTAATTTTATAATGTTTATTAAGGTAGTCTTTAAACTTCTTCCAATCTTCTTCCACTGTCTCTTTGTCCTGGTCTCGGATTCTGCCGGTCATCTCTGCCAGTCCCATATAGTCTGTCATCTTCATCTGCCATTCTTCCAGGGTGGGTAGATCTGGTGTCTTCCAATACTTTGCAATAAGAATCCTTGCTGCTGTAGTGGCGTACATAAAAAAAGTTCTGTCCTTCTTTAACACCACATGGCTTACCATTCCCAGGAGAAAGGCTTCTGGTTTCTTCAGGAAGGTATATTTAAATACCTTTTTCATTTCATTATATATCATTTCCCAGAAAGCCTTAATCCTTGGGCATGTCCACCAGAGGTGAAAGAATGTACCTTCATTTTCTTTACATTTCCAACATTTGTTGTCTGATAAGTGGTAAATTTTTGCAAGCTTGACTTGGGTCATGTACCACCTATAGATCATTTTCATAATATTCTCTCTCAGGGCATTACATGCCGTGAATTTCATACCGGTGGTCCACAACCTTTCCCAGTCAGCAAACATAATGTTATGACCAATATCCTGTGCCCACTTAATCATAGCTGATTTCACTGTTTCATCCTGTGTATTCCATTTCAACAGCAAGTTATACATTTTTGACAAATTCTTAGTATTGGGTTCTAACAGTTCTGTTTCTAGCTTTGATTTTTCCACCTGGAAGCCAATTTTCCTGTCCAACTTGTAGACCTCCATTATTTGATAATAATGAAGCCAGTCTCACACTTTATCTTTTAAGTTCTCAAAACTCTGCAATTTCCATTTGTCGCCCTCTTGCTCTAGAATTTCACAATATGTTGGCCATTTGGGCTCCATATTAAGTTTTTTCAAAGCTTTTGCCTCCATTGGTGACAGCCACCTTGGAGTTTTGTTCTCCAGCAAGTCTTTATATTTAATCCAGACATTATAAAATGCTTTCCTGACCATATGGTTTTTAAAACCTCTGTGAACCTTAACCTTGTCATACCATAAATATGCATGCCACCCAAAGAAATTGTTAAATCCTTCCAAATCCAAAATGTCTGTATTCTCGAGAAGCAGCCAGTCCTTTAACCAGCAGAATGTTGCTGATTCATAATAAAGTTTCAAGTCTGGCAGGGCAAATCCCCCTCTTTCCTTCGCATCAGTTAAAATCTTAAATTTTATCCTGGGCTTTTTGCCCTGCCAGATAAATTTAGAAATATCTTGCTGCCAACCCTTGAAACAGTCCATCTTGTCCACAATTTGCAAAGTTTGAAACAAAAACAACATTCTAGGCAATACATTCATCTTAATAACTGCAATTCGACCAGACAAGGAAAGCTTCAAATTTGACCAGATTTCTAAATCTTTTTTCACTTGTTTCCAGCATTTCTCATAGTTATCTTTAAATAAATTCATATTTTTCACTGTCATGTTAATCCCCAAATATTTTACACTTTTAACCACAGCTAAACCTGTCTCATTCTGAAACTTCTCTTTCTCCATTACTGTTAAGTTTTTCTCTAATACCTTAGTTTTTAATTTGTTCAATTTAAATCCTGCCAATTGACCAAATCCTATTGAAATTCATTTCATTAGTTTTGGCCCAGTCCTCCAATTTGTTAAGGTCATCTTGAATCCCAATTCTGTCTTCTTTGGGCAGAAGAGAAGCTGTAGTGGAACTGAAACAATACTACATGTGATGAATACAGGGCATAATGGAAAGCCTTCTTACATCCATACCTCCTGTATAGTTTTGGGAGAGGAGCTACCAGTGCATTATTTTAAACCATTATTGCACCACAACATGACAAAAGTCATCCTATTCCAATGCATGCCATTATATGTCAAAACATACTTTTATGAAAGCAGGCACACTTCCCTCTCTCCTCCCAAATGTATCTTACAAGCCCACCCATTTGTCTTCAGCTTATGTCTCAAAAATAGCTTAGGGAGTTAATGTGTTGACCAAAGCTGTGATTGACATGTTTAGTGTTAAACAGTGAATGCGAGAAATGATATGATTGCATTCTGCAAGTACATCTGAGGGGCTGACAGCAAAGCAGGTGAACTCATTTAAATTCAAGAAGCCTGGGGAGAAAAGAATGCCTGAATATAAACCTGAGTTTATGCTGGAAATCTAAAACTCTTGTTTAGGCTATTATATGTGTAAAACTTTGGGACAGGCTCCCTGGAGCACTTTGGAGGAAATAACTTTGCGGGGTTCAAGACATAGATTAACATGTGATAGATGACTTCTGATGTGCCCCGTTCCCAGAGCCTCAGTTGGTATTATTGGTATGAGAATAGATGTGATGCTCCTTGACTCTTGTTTTTCTCCTCTCCTCCCAGCCACCTCCCAACTGTGGTACTGTCATGATACTGTCAGCAGCTCCAGGCTGGTTGCCCAGGAAAGCACAATGGCAAGGAAAGGTTTCTTACAGTCCTTTTTTATTTCAATCTTTACAGAGAGAGGCAATAGAACCTAGCCTCTTGGATAATGGTGTTGTCCCGAGTGAATCTCCACCCCCTGTCTCTCCCACTTCCTCATTCATCATTCTCATCAGCTCTTCTACGGGTACTGCTACATGTCCTCTGTCTTTGAGCTCTTTGCTCTCCTACTTTTAAGGCTCACTGGGTTCTGGGAGATGGAGGGTCTGGAATGCTTTCTAATGACAATGTGTCACCTGGGTGTTTTTCTAGCTCTTCCATGATTTCCTAGCTTCCCCCCTCATCTGCCTCTGAGCTGCAACCTCCCTTGAACCCCTGTTGCAAAGCTATACTGTCTTCCTCTTCCTCTTCCCTGAAAGGGTCAGGATGGGGAGGAGGTCTCCACCATTCCTCCTCTGCCCAGTCACTGACAGGTACATAGCAACGTGAGTTACATACCCAAGCTGAGCAGGCTCTGATATTACGCTTTCCCACTCACAAAATGGGTCACACTGAACTCTGTTGCTATGTAGTGTAGAACATTCAGTTTGTTTATAGAGAGGCAATGAAGCCACTCAACATGGATAACACTACATGATGCTTTGATGTCATCCTGAGATAGGCAGAGGTGAGACCATGCAAATATCATTGGACCCCAACTCCCATCACCCCCAGCCAGCACTGCCACTGGTCAGTGATAATGACACCAGTAAGCTAGCAACATTTTGAGAGCCACACCCCTCCCCCCCTGTTCTACCTGCTTGGGTGGGGGAGCTACTGACTATTGGAATTCTAGGTAGTGCCATAGTCGAGAATGTTGTTGCCTCTATGTTTGAAAATTGCTGAAATGAAACTCTCCTCCCCAATTTGTGGTGGTAACCTTTGGAGGTGGGAAGAGCCATTTCAGCAAAATCTCTGCTTGCAAGTGTTGGGATGTGAATAGATGCTAGGAGAGGATATATTTATTAGATATTATCCTTCCTTCCTCACGTAGGTGAGTTCAGCAGAGTCATCCCTTTGCAGCTTAAAAGGGAAGCTTACATAGGCTAAGTAATCCAAGACGCTTTAAGGCAGACTGGATTTTTCTGCTATTTCTCCCTAAAAACAATAATCACGCAAACAGTCTTGTAAAAGATAAAAAATAGCATTCACTCACTCATAATACTTGTTGAAGAGTAACAGATACAGCAGCTTTGTTCAGGCAGGCTTAAAATGGTATTTCACTTACAAAGACATACTTAAGTCTAGCTTAAACTGGTGTCTGAGCTTGGAGCTCAGACATACAGTGGTACCTCGGGTTAAGTACTTAATTCGTTCCGGAGGTCCGTACTTAACCTGAAAGCAGCACTTAATCTGAAGCAGCACTTTAGCTAATGGGGCCTCCTGCTGCTGCCACACCGCCGGAGCATGATTTCTGTTCTCAACCTGAAGCAAAGTTCTTAATCTGAAGCACTATTTCTGGGTTAGCGGAGTCTGTAACCTGAAGCATATGTAACCTGAAGCATATGTAACCTGAGGTACCACTGTACATATGTTCTCACATTTCTGGCAGAGCGGAAAGAGGCAGAGTAAGAGTAAGAGAATGTGCCCAGACAGGCAGAATATATAGCTACACCCTTTCTCTGTCAGGGCACAATGAGAGTGTCCCTCACAGAGTCCTCTCTAGCAAACTTAAAGGAAAACTCTGTGAGCTTCAGCTGCTATTATGTGCCTGTCTATCAAAATATGAATTGTTGGTTTGACTGCATTTAATATCCCACAGCAGGGTGCTTTCCTCTTGCAAAGGGGAGTGCAACCACTTACATTACTATTATTATTGTTAATACTATTACAATTTATTACCCGTCCTCCACCCTGAGGTCCCAGGGTGGTGTGCAAGTTACATGCACATGTGCCTTTCACAAGCTGATGTAGCGTGCATGTATTTGAACTTGAATAGCCACCCAAATGCACTTTCCTGTTATTAAGAGCCCAACGAGTTTTGGAATAATTCATGATTGTAACAAGCCTGAGAAAAATATTAACATTCACCAAGTCAGCTCAGGCTTATGTTATAGTGGAAATTAAAAGAAATCCAAATGACATCCACTGTGCTAAGGAGACCAAATGATACAACTGAAGAAGGGAAGATGGGTTGCTTGGAGAATGGTGTGTTTGCAAGAGAATGATGACTGAACTGGAGCTCAAGTGGCTGCAAATAGATTTCTTATCATCCCTTGGAACTTTCTTTGTTTAATCTTCCTAATATGTGCATGAATATTTAGTTTCCAAGAGAATGGGAGAGAAGGGCGGGGGAGAATTGACTGGAGAAATTGTGACAGGTTTAATTACATTTAAGAGAATATCAGGGAGATCAAAGCTGAAGAGATAAAAGCTGCAGCTACTGTACGGGCTCAAAATATCTTCTGAATCATAAACACGATTAAGTACAGTTCTTCAGACTCAGCCACCCTGAAGCTGGGAGAGCGTCACTGTTGAAATCAAGTCCTCTAGTTACAATATTTTATGACTCACGTTGACTGCCTTTGGCTAGCTTGGTACTTAGGCAGGCACCAAAATGTCTGGGAGCGTTTGGAAGAAAACAGTAAACCAAACATTTCTGCCAAGGTCAGTGGCTCTAAAACAGCCCCCTGATGGTCTGAATGGTCTGTGGGCTGTTCGGTAGAGATGGCTGTTGACTGTAGGCCAACAAAAACCATTCTTGTGTCAACAGACGTAATCAGAACCCCTGTGGTGGTAATGACTCTGTCACACTTTTCATTAGCTGGGAACTGTTTACTTTTTTGAGGGCAAGTAGCATTTCTTTTCCTCCCAGATTTTAAGGGTGTTACGAGATCTCTTACTAACAATGAGCACCACTCAATCTCTGTCTCTCTCACACAGACACACATACCTGCTGCCTTGTTTGCACTGAGGCAAATGGAGGAACCCAGTCTAAGTGGAATTCAGTGGTTTCAGGTGGGATTTCTGAACTGCTGGAGTTTGGTAAGAATTTGGCCGTTTCACAGAATTTGCACTAGTATGCAAAAGCCACTAGTATGCAAAAGCCCGCTTGTCTTAAGGCAACCTCATTTCAGGTTCTGCAAAGGTTGAAGGAGTTGGAGGAGAAGAGGCCCAAGACTAGACTACAGGGCAACTGTCACCATAGCAAAAATAGGAACCTCTAACCCAGTCATCTAGACAGCATCTTAAAAAGCAGAGACATCACCTTACCAACAAAGGTCCGTATAGTTAAAGCCATGGTTTTCCCAGTAGTGATGTATGGAAGTGAGAGCTGGACCATAAAGAAGGCTGATCACCGAAGAATTGATGCTTTTGAATTATGGTGCTGGAGGAGACTCTTGAGAGTCCCATGGACTGCAAGAAGATCAAACGTATCCATTCTTAAGGAAATCAGCCCTGAGTGCTCACTGGAAGGACAGATCCTGAAGCTGAGACTCCAATACTTTGGCCACCTCATGAGAAGAGAAGACTCCCTGGAAAAGACCCTGATGTTGGGAAAGATTTAGGGCACAAGGAGAAGGGGACGACAGAGGACATGATGGTTGGACAGTGTTCTCGAAGCTACGAACATGAGTCTGACCAAACTGCGGGAGGCAGTGGAAGACAGGAGTGCCTGGCGTGCTCTGGTCCATGGGGTCATGAAGAGTCGGACACGACTAAACGACTAAACAACAACAAACCCAGTCATACATTCACATTCCCTTCCCTTCTATCCCTGTTTCCAGCTTGAGCCTAACCTCCTAAACTAGATATGGGAGGTGTGCATGTATTCTCGCATTAATCCTTACATGGCGTGGAGCTAAAAGCACAGCATTGCTCCCTGGTGAACGTGGTATTGCCTTTTATACAAGTAATGTCTAGAGCATAGAAACATATGAAGCCACCTTATACTAGGTCAGACCATTGATTCAGTATTTTCTACATGGATTGGTAGTGCCTCTGCAGGGTTGCAGGCAGGGGTCTTCATGAGCCCTACCTGGTGATGTTGGGGAGTGAACCTAGGACCTTCTGCATGCAAAGGAGATGCTCTACCACCGACGTGTGGCCCTTCCCCATATGGGAAATGAACAGGGCAATTTCCTTTTTTTTTTAAAATAATATTTATTAAAGATTTTCAAATATAACAGAAAAAGAAAAACATCCAAATTTAAAACCTAATTTTCATTGGCATCCTTCCAGGACTTCCCCTCCCCTCCCCCTCTTGTATTCCAATTCTTTCAAATAGATTCAACAAATTCTTACCCCAAAATTTAAAATTATTTATCATTGACCCAATTTAAAAAATATTTTCCCATCCCCTAAAATCGACCTGTTCCCTTCCACGAGTTCCCCTCTTTAATATGCAATACAGATTAAAATAAACAGAAAAATAAAAAAAAAGAATAAAATGTAATTTAACACCCTTTGGATTCCAAATTTCCCTCCCCCCTTTCCCGGTTGCGTTCCCAATGTCCGTCAATATCTACTGTCATCCTGGAGCTCCCACATCTAAACCACAGTCCTTCACCAGTCCGCTTTGCCGTCTTTTTATTAGTCTTTGCCGTCTTTTGGTCATCTTTGATTTCACATGTCCAATCTTGGAAGGAGTCTATCTTCCAACTTTGTCCAGTTCTTGTTATTCTTGTTGTTCTTGTTGTTCTCTCTCCTCCTCTTTTTTTTTTCCCCTGCTCTCCTGCACAAATGTTCTAATTCCAAAAAGCTTCTAATTCCTCTGCAGAGGCTTTGTTATTCAGGAACAAAACATTACGTCAAGTCCCTTCCATTCTTCAATAGATAAATCTATTGTCTCCTTTAATGTGTAGACCTCTGTAGACAAAATAGTGTTCCATTTCTGCAGTTTCCCAGGAGATAAAAAGTCCTATTCAAATTCGATGCCAACAATACTTGTAGTGTCCCACAGCTCCTCTAGAGGGATTATAGTAGCTCAGTTTCCTTCCCGATCACACCCAACAGTCAAAGTAACTTATTATTCCTTGTTTTAAACAATTTATATCCAATTTGTAACAAATGTGACCAGCAAAGTCCTCGTAACAAAGTTCTCTTTTTGTTCTTCCGCTTTGACAGCTCCTTTGACAGCTGTCAAAACCTCTATTTCTCCTCTCCCGGCGCTCTTACGGATCGCTCCCGGGGTTTCCGGGGGGGGGGGGGGTTGCCTTTTAATTCACATTCCACTTTTCTCCTCCAGCCCAGTCTTATAATTTTCCATCGCAAAGTTAATAATTTTATCAAAAAAAGGTTGCACTCGATCTTAGTTGTCAAATCCTTTGCTTTAGCTCCTCTACAACAGGGGGGAGGCTGACTTCCTTTTTGCACCTCCCCTGCTCGCTCCGAATTTAAAAAGAATTTTCCCCCTTTTTAAATCCAAGTTCCAATTACTCACGGGTTATTCTTTTAAAGTCCAAATTTTCAATGGAAGAAGTCAGCGCTCTCCGTCGAATGGCATGCGGCTTCGCTCGGCAGGGGAAGCGGAGGACTCACAGCACCACCCCCCCTGTCACCCGCTCCACAGCCTTTAAAAAGGCTCCTTCGCGGGTCGGGGGGGGACGCAAACGGTGCCCGCCGAGTCACCATGCCCATGGGTTTCAGCGCCCATGGTTTTTGAGGGTCCCCGCGTCGCCGGCGCGGTAGAACCCAGCCCCTGCCGAGCAGGCTTCCTCCGGAGCTCGGAGGGAGTCCGCCATTCGGCGATGGCGCCAACCCGGAAATGAACAGGGCAATTTCCATTGACAACAGAGATGCAGTGAAACTTCAGAGGCTAAGACCACTGACCAGGAGACCTTTCTTGCAAGGCTTCCTCTTGTTCATCACCCCATTGAGCCTTCCCCACTTGGTGCCCTGCAGATGTTTAAGACTACAACTCCATTCAGCATGCTCAATAGACATGGTTTATCTGCAATGTAGTCCAAAGTATCTGGAGGACATCAAGTTGAGGAAGTTGCCTTATGGATTCCAATTAAATTACCTTAAAAAGAACAGCTAACACACATGCTGTAGGTAGCTTTTGGTGGTTATTGGCATAGCAACATAAGATGCTATATTGTACAAAGCACAAAATGAATATCCCTATTCATTGTGAGAGCTGGTGGTCTGTTGAACAAAACATTCTATAGACATTCTGCTTTTCCAGTATCCCCATAGTTACAATCCTTTTTTTTTTTTAAAGACAGTCTATTTCAATCATGAGAAATTTATCTGGTGTAAAAGAAATAATCTTCAACAATAGAAATCTAATACCTTTTCAGTGTTCAGAAGACTCAAACTTCACAGCCCTTTAAAGAAAGGTTTTGTACCTTTGCAAAACAACAGCCCTTCCCTCCTGCAGCCAATTCAGTTACCGGCAACAGCAGGATCGCATAGCTTTGGACTGAAATTTTGGGGAGGCTTATCAGTTCTACAAAGGGTGTCCAAGGGGCTGGAAATTACATTTCAAGTCCACACCAATGCAAGAGATCCACTTTCACCAATAAACCTGGCGCTTTGTTAGGCTTGGAAGAGAGATAAGAGAATGCCTGGAGCTTCAAGCCTTTAGAGGTGGTGCCAAATTAAAACTCTGAAGGGCTGGATAAGCTCCATATTTGCAGTTCCCAAAGTCCACTGGGGCAGAGTGTCCAGTTTTAAGTCCAAAGCCCTTAAACCTCTTTGTGGCTCCCCAGCTGTTTTGCAGGGACTGGTTGAAAGACTTAAAAGTCCTGGTTAACAAAAGGGTTTTCAAAGCCAGGCTAGATCTGAGCAAAGCCTCCCTCACTGCATCTAGGCATTCAGGCAACCAGAGATTCCCAAGGAGTTGTGCAAACTGTGGGGGATTTGTTGTAAAGGCATAACACTATGTAACAGCAGAATGTAATTTACCATGTACAGTGCTCCTAAGCTTTTCACCTCATCACTGAGATCAGTTACCCTAAGTCTCAAAGAATAGAAGTGCTTATTTTATTTGGATGTCGGCAGAATGTGGGGAATTCCTAAAGGGGCTGTTATGGCGACCATCCATCTGCTATGGGCAACCTTGTAATTATTATATTGCCTGTGAGAAAAACAATATTTATTCATTCTCAAATTCCTTGAAATTGGGCCTTGACCTGTAGGAAAATCTGTCTGGATTTCCTTGTGTCTCCAAGTGGTGCCATTATATCCTGCACTACTTCTATCATACAAAACCAAATGCCCTGGCTTATGGATTGATTGAGTTACTCAGATAACGGTTTAGTATCCCATTACTCAGCTCTCAACAGTTAAAATATTGCAATTTCATGATAAAACAACAGCATAAACACAAAGCCATGCAAGCTGGAAACATATTAAGCAGGAAAAAGCCCTAACAGGGTTCATATACAAAACAATGGATTGGATCCAGACTGTTAGCTGAACTTGGTTCCCATTGAAATCAATAGGACTCCGTGTAAATCAGAGCTTTCCAAACTTTTCATGTTGGTGACACACTTTTTAAGACATGCATCATTTTGCGACATGGTAATTCAGTTTTACTAGCAAACTGGACATTAAACTAACCCCTTTTCAGCCCCAGGAGGATCATGGGGAGCACCCACACACTGCAGCTGACACACTAACGTGTCACGACACACAGTTTAGAAAGGGTGTAAATGACTAACTTTGCCTTGACATTCATTTCAGTAGGAACTGAATTTAGTTCATGTTGTTTGGATCAAACTTATTATCTCCCCAGGAAGGCAAAAGCTTGGCAGAGCAGCAAAGTTTCCAACAACCTGGAAGAATTGGCACCAAGGTAATCTGCCCTGCAGAGAGAATTCTAAAAGTGGTGCCACAGCAGAAAAGGCCCTGTCACAGATGACTTCTTGCCTCACATCAGATGGCAGGGAACCTCCAACGGGCCTCGGATGAGGATCTTGTTTTCTGGACAGGCTTGTGGCAGTCAGCTGATTGACAAGATTGCAGAAGGCTTATGCCTTGTGAAGCCCCTTCCATACTGCTGCATATGGACTATGCTTTAGTCTGCATGGTTTGCAAAAATGGGTCACCTGATGTCAAACTTGGCCCATGGAGAGTGGGGAAGATTTCAGTCTGGCCCTCTGGCCACAGCCAGTTCCACTGGTATAGGAAGAGGCATCCACTTTTAATTAGAACACAAATGTTTCCCAGATATATAATGGAAGTTCATTAAATGCCAATCAGTCGGTTCCAATAATGCATCAATCATTGGACTTAGTTAACACAGAGATGCAATTTAATATTATTTGTGCTGCGATATCATGCATAATGTGCTTTACAATAGCCCCCCCCCACCAATGTGTTTTAGAAACAGTTTACTGAGATTGGGAACAGGAAAAACAGCCCAACAAAATCAGGGAAGTTCAGCCACAAATTGGCACGTTCTATTAAAGCAAAAGCAGGCTAGAAATGAACTTCCAACCTTGCCAAAATCCACACCTCTACAGCATGCTCATTAATTCAGGTAGTGTTTTCCAGTGCTGTAGCAGCAATCAGTCTACATTCTTCTGGTAGGTTTATATTTTATACTTTCAGATATCCTTTTTACAGGACAAGGAATAAAATCCATGCTTTTGCAAGAGATAGAAAATTGCTGAAATAGAATGATGAGAGTATAGCAAAACTCAAGCGCTTGCGGGAGCTTAAATAATGTGTAAAGCTAACTTCAAGTATTGAATATAATAATTCAGTAAATTTAATTTATATTTTCTCTGTGAACTCTTTTGTACTCTTTTTTTTGGGTGCTTTTTGTATTTAGTTTGTACACAACAGTAATTGTGTACAATTGAATAGTACACAGTGACCTTTCCTGTCCTAAAGACCCATTTAAAATTGTGTACACATGTGGTAATGTCATCCACACCCCCATGGACTGTACATGGTTGCACACATCCCAGACTTAATTCCAATTTCCTTGGAATTAAGGTCAATGGAAACTGTGGTGTATTTGGGATATATAGTTTGATTTCCACACACATAAATAACCTGAGCATAGGATGCAGGGTGATAGTGGGGGGCTCACAGCACTAACACTTCTCAGGTATTGCCTCTCCATTAGGTTCCATGGGAAATACCTGTGGGAAAATGGTTGTTTGTACATAAGAGCATGGGCGAAAGTTTATTATTGCAAGGCGATTTCATAGCAGTAGGCATCGCTTGGAGCATGAACAACGCGTGGACAGCTCATGCTGTCCCGATGATTGGTCCATGTAGCATAGCCTGATCGACTACGTGGCCTGGTGTGATGGCATGGCATTGTCCTTATCTGCCGGCTGAGGGAAAAGTTGCCTTCTTGGTATTTGTATCTTTTTGGCTACACACAATAAATGTTTGGCTGCAGCAGCTCCTGGGGCAGTCAGATTTCTTCAACCCATCTTGGTGTGAGACTGATTATTTGCTGATGATGAGCAGGTTCTCGTCAAATACCCAAGCCACAGCTTTGAGTCCAGCACAGACCAAGGCCAGCTTCTGTGTCTTCAGCTTCCAGCACCAGCCAAAACTCACCACAACACAGCCACCCTGTAGTTCTCCATTCTAGGATGATGTGGCATCCAGGCTGGTGAGGTAGGGAACGGCCCACCTATTTGTCTCCATGGCAACAGAGCTCACTCTTTGGACTTATAAATGGCAGTACCTAACTGGCCAGCTAAGGCCATTATCTTATAAAGAAACTAATTTGACTGATTCAGCAGGTTTCCACTTATGGATTCTAACCTCTCAGATACAGCTTTGGAAGAGACTCACATGTATCATCCAGACCAGGCATAGGCAAACCTGGCCCTCCAGATGTTTTGGGACTACAACTCCCATCATCCCATACCACTGGTCCTGTTAGCTAGGGATGATGGGAGTTGTAGTCCCAAAACATCTGGAGGGCTGAGTTTGCCTATGCCTGATCCAGACTGACCCCACCCCTATTCCCATGTTCAAGTCTCCCTTGCTTGAGGCACCGAAGGTAATAGAGGTGTACCTATCTGAGTTGCATGACGTATGAAAGTTTCTTGAATTTCAAGCTCCAAGCATCCAGCGCAAATCCTCTTAAGTTTAAATTCAGATACAGGCACCCATGGCCTAGTCCAGCCCTGTTTCAACTGTGCATTGCCACAAAGCTGATGCACAACTGATCTGAGCAGAACCACCAGTGAAAGCTGCTAGTTGGAAAATGTATGTGGCAGGTGTTTGTGATTAAATACACTCACATATACACCAACCCTATTACAGCCCACCTTTCAGCAATTGTAGGGAACTATCACTGTAGTAAATACAGAGACAAATATTGCAATTCCCCCCCCCCCTTAGCTTGGCAGGCCGGGGTGATTGTGGCAGTCTCTGTGGTTTAACTTTCAGGAAATTCTTCCTCTAGTTTTCCTCCAGGAGCCATAAGAATTCAGAGAAGTGATTAAACAAGATGTCTCATGCTGGTTAAGGCTCCTCTGTGATCTGTTTGGAGACCAAATTCCATTCTGTTTTTATATCTTAGGCAATTACATGGCAATACATTAAAACCCAAGGAATGTCGTAACATGGAAATAAGGAAGTGTAGCATTCCACCTGAAATAGAATAGGCTGAAGCCCCAATGGCTTCCGTCCCACAAGGCCTTTTCGGTGACAGTAGAAAATGATTAATTATATTTAATATGAGAGAACTGACACACAGCCCTTCAAGTAGACGATAAGGATTTCCACAAGGGCAGGTTGTGGTGGACAGCGAAAAAGACGTATTAAAGTTGCTTCATAATTCCAGAAGTTCACAAAATCATTGAGAGCACAACTATTTAATAGTTTCCCATTTTCACCTTCTTTCCTAGTTCCACTCTGGTATCTAAAATGCATTTTAGTTCCTCATTTTAGGTAGTAGGTTACCTGCAGCATCAACTGTGGTGATGTTTTGGAACCAATAAGTCTTTCCCCCCCTGAACAGATATAAAAGGGAACACTTCAAGCTCCTTCCCCACAACTGAAGCACATAATAGTTTATGCAAATTTCATTCAATTTTGCTTCAATAGTGCTTATTTCCCTGGGAATTATATTAATGCATTGCCATGAAAATACATAACAATATATGGCATTTTTCATCTTCACGAATACTTGGCAGACAATTACAGAGGAAGAATAAGTGGGGGAAGTGTTGCCTAAGAAATAATTTTTAATTTTATTTTCTTTATATGCTGGTGTTGACTGATTTTCAAGAAAGGGAAATCTAAGACGACCTTTGATTTTCATTACTGGAAGTGAGTTCAGTTTTGTATTGGCCTATTTTGTTTTGATTAAACTATCAGATTCATACCTTTTAAATGAAACCCCCCCCCCAAAGTTTTTCAAGAGAAAATTTCTGGTTTATCTTCTTTAAAATTTATTATCCTAAATTTTAGATTTGGGAGAACCAGCTCTGTATATTCACCCCACCCAAGATCACTATCACATGCGGGTGGGTTAGTAGGGCCTATTAACTGCCCCCTCCCCAACCCTCTAACTACTTTGGCAGCTCCATATATGCTGAGTGCTGAATGTGTCTGACTGCAGTGGGAACAAAACGCTGGACTAGATGGGCCTTTGGCCTGATCCAGCCAGTGGCGAAGGAAGGAGAACTGGCACCCGGGGTGGGGTGTTGGGGAGCGGGGCAAACCGCCTGCCGATGCGTGCACCACTACATACCGCGCATGCCCGTTCACCACTAGGTATCGCACATACGAGTGCACAGCTACGTACAGCACATGCATACTCATGGCTGCAGCAGCGTCGGAGGGATCCTTCGCTCGCGGCTGCAGTGGCATCGAAGGGATCCTCTGCTCATGGCTGCAGTGGTGGCGGAGGGTTAGGGTATGCCGTACGGCGCTTGAGCGGTGCTGTGCATGTGCCACTGGGTGGTTTGCTGATGGCGCTGCTTGAGTGCTGTATGAATGACAGAGGAGCGTGCAGTCACGAGCAGAGGATCCCTGCGGCGGCGTGATGGTGGCGACTTGCACTGCTGTGCCTGCGGACGGTGGGGCGAACCCTCCGCGGGGTGCCTTCTTGTCACCCCTCCTCAGAGATGGCACCTGGGGTGACCCGCGCCTCTCACCCCCTTCCTGCTAGGATCTTATGTACTGAATGCCTGGAACAGGGAGCTTGCTTGACTCAAATAGGATCTTGGCATGATTAGGGGGAACGCAGGTGGCGCTGTGGGTTAAAGCCTCAGCGCCTAGGGCTTGCTGATCGAAAGGTCGGCGGTTCGAATCCCTGCGGCGGGGTGCGCTCCCGCTGCTCGGTCCCAGCGCCTGCCAACCTAGCAGTTCGAAAGCACCTCCGGGTGCAAGTAGATAAATAGGGACCGCTTACCGGCGGGAAGGTAAACGGCGTTTCCGTGTGCGACTCTGGCTCGCCAGAGCAGCGATGTCACGCTGGCCACGTGACCCGGAAGTGTCTCCGGACAGCGCTGGCCCCTGGCCTCTTAAGTGAGATGGGCGCACAACCCCAGAGTCTGTCAAGACTGGCCCGTATGGGCAGGGGTACCTTTACCTTTACCTTAAGCTCAGGGTTCTAATTTGGGTAGGGACAAAAAAAATAATCAAAGGAGGAATCAAAGGAAGCAGAGGGGGGGAAATGGGGAAAGTAGAAATATATTTCAGAAGACAAATTAATTCTTCAGGAACCATATTTCAAATACTTGGGAGACAACAACTGCCTCACACCTGCTGTCTCATTTGCATAATGGCAATGGAAAGGATGAATGAATAAGGCTGACATCTTCTGAACATCTCTTTAGATAATGAATATCTCCTCAGCCACCCTCTGAGTCCCCGTGTCATCTGAGGGAAGGGAGTTGGTGGCTAACGCAGGGTGCACCCCTCTCCTCAGCCAGAGGTGGTTTTAGGGTGGCATGACCAGTGAGTGGGTGCTGCTCTGCACAAGACAGCTTTAGAATGGAGCACAGGAGGCAGGAGGGAGTTTTAGCATTGTACATGATGCCACTAAAATTTGAGAGCCCAAAGTCTGCCACTGACACAGCCCTCTCTTCCCCTTTAAAGGAGTTCCTGCCACCAGATAAAGGGGGGATTTATGCCTGCTAGGCTGCCCTCTATCAATCAGTCTAAGTGTTTCCCTGGGGCTTCCTTGCAGCATCTCAAGGTAGCATAGTTAATGGCTTCCAGGTGGGAGGGTGTTCAAAAAAAGCTGAGACCACAAAGGTTTATGAAACGACTGAAAAATTTGCTGAAATGAGGTGGGTGAGTGGAATTTTAAGAAAAATAAATTGTATGTAAAAGTCACAGAAAACTAGTATATCCCCGCCCCATGCCGCAAAACAAGGATTAAATGCAATCCTTTGACACTATATTGAAGCACATTCCCTAAAGAGAGAATCTTATGCAAGCTCCTTTCTCTCCTGAAAGCCTTTCATTATTATGATGAGATCTAACACTTCCAGTCTGGCTACCTGTCGATATAGCCTTTGTTTACCTGCCCCTTTTACATCACAGGCACTTCCTTTCAGGGTACATGAATTAACCTTATTATTCCCCAAACAAACACACAAGAAAGTTCAGCAATGGGCAAGGCAGGTATGCACTTGCAAGCAGTTCATAAACAGTCCAGGGGAGAAGAGTCCTATTCTTTCATCAATGGGAAAATTAGATAATTTCCAAAATTATTTGGGTGTCTAAAAGACTGAATTTAAAATACCTTACAAATGATGGACCAACATCGGCAGGAATTGTTGCATGTTTACTTCCTACTAAGTCATTCCATTGACAGGAGGAAGGGCAATAATAGATGGGAAGGACTTGGGTAAGTGGCTATAGCCCTGAAGTTCAAGCTTCCAAATATTGCGAGGCATCATGGGATGGTCATAGGGAAGTGACTCCAATGTCACTGTGGTAACATGGTGCTGGACAACCATTCCTTTTTAGGATAAATTGCTTTGTTTGTAGTCCTGAATGGTAGTCTTATGGAAGCCGATTGTTATGAGATAACTTGCTAATACCCTGAGAATTGTTTTAAATGTTTTGAGGAAGATAACCATCACAAACCCTCCAACTTTTCTCCATTGAAGACAGGGACATCCTATTTCATAGCAGAAGTGGTAGTAATTTTATTATTTATACCCCGCTCATCTGACTGGGTTGCTCCATCCACTCTGAGCGGCTTCCAACACATATAAAAACATAATAAAACATTAAACATTAAAAAACCTTCCCTATACAGAGCTGCCTTCAGGTGTCTTCTAAAGGTTGTATAGTAACTTATCTCCTTGGCTCAGGGGTCACATAACTCCATACCCTCCAACACTATTGCCAATGAAAATACAGTGGTAACTCGTGTTATGTACTGTCCCCCTTACAAATGCTGCAGGTTACGGGGTCTGCTAACCCGGACGTAAATGCCCCTTGTTGCGACCTTTGCCCCGGGATGCGAGCGGAAGTCGCACTCCAGTGGCGCGGTGGCAGTGGGAGGTGCCATTAGGGAAAGCATGCCTCACATTATGAGTGGTTTCGGGTTATAAACGGACCTCCAGAACGGATTAAGTACATAACACGAGGTACCACTGTAGTGACGTCTTACTATGCTTTCCAACATTTCTCTGGTGAAAATAGGGACATCCTAAGTAAAAGCGGGACATTCTGGGATAAAATCCCAGAAACTGGGACAAGAGCTTGGGAAAGATAGAGGACTCCACCCCAGCTATCGAGAGGAGGCAAGTGTATGTGTGTGCATGCACATCCAAATTTAGAGAAATTGCAGTTTTGCTGTTTGTGGGAGGAAGTGGTTGAGAGAGATAGCAATTTGAAGGTTTGTTGAAGGTGCAGATCTTTCTCTGAGGATTTGATGCAGACAGCATATCTGTTGCCCTGTATAAGCATTTGCTGTTTTCTTCCATTCTGCTTGTTAGGGTGGCCACTTATGTGTCTCCAAAATTAGAAAAGGAAATGCAACGTCACCAAAAAAGAGAGAGGACTAAAATGGACACAGATTTGCATAAAATTCACATCATTTATATGCTTAGATGCAAATTTAGACATAATTGCTATAATCTAAATAAGAAATACAATGCATCTCTCCAGAATTGGCCTGGTGACCTCAGAAACCACTACACTGCTTAACAGACACCCGTAGCATATGAAAGAGGTTGTAGCTTAATAGTTTGTTTTCTTCTCTCACTTCTCCCTCACTCATGATTTCACTCATACTTTCCTCAGGGGTTGTACAGCAACATGATGATAAATGTGGACTGTGTTGGCTTCCAAATGTGCTAATGTGTCAAAATATGTTTTCCTTGCACATTTCCATATTAGCATCTTATTCACATAATGAAAGTGATTTGGTGAAAGACTTGCAAATACACTGAGGTGGTTTTCAAACAATAATCTTTCCTAAGACCGAGGAAGTCACTTGGAATGGCTGGGAAAGGGCCACCAGCCACCTGCCAAAAGAGCAGGAGGGAAATGTTTGGGAGTGTTGTAATTTTTCAGCATGAAAACTTGCAAGCTTCCTGGCAAGGATGCTGCATATGACTTGGCAGCGCCCCCATTGCTTCGGAAAATGAAGCCAATGGCGCTTTTGTCAAAGCTGCTGCATGGTTGGCCATTCTTCAGGATTGATCTATAAGGACATTTTGATTTGCCTCTAATACATAACTTTGAGTTGGGTGCAGCATGGCTTGAATCACAAGCTGTTGTGGGTCAAGCACTCATTCCCTCTCTCAGGAGAATCAATGACTGGAAGATCGAACTGCATTAGGTGTTCCTAATTCAAACAGGGCTTGCTTGCATACGACAGCATTTGGATTTTAGCAAGTAGCATTGAGATTGGCATAGATTGCGGCTTCTCCTCTGCCATTTTCCTTGCCAGAAACACCATGCCTGGTGGCAGGTGGCAGCAGTGGGCAATTGTTGTAACGTTTCTCCTCACTGAAACTGGAATTACAAGTCCCAGAGTACCTGGTGGAATTGGACCTTGAGTTTTGCTCCCTTAATGGGCATTCTGCGCCTTACTTATTTATAAGAGTTCTTATCCAGCCATTACCATAAGGTTGCAACAATAGGATCGGGACCCTGAGGATATAATAATAATAATAATAATAATAATAATAATAATAATAATACATTTATTGTCAATGTACAACCTGTGTACAATGAAATTAACCGAGCCTCCCTCCCCCCACAAACACTCAATCTCATTACACTCTGTGTGCTTGTTGCACAACACACCAACCCTGAAAGTCAGCTGCACTATATTATTTTCCGTTCAGGAAATATGCAGCTGTCCCTTATAGGGATTCAACCTTCAACCTTGGTGTTATAAGCACCATGCTCTAACCAACTGAACATAGAATGTACCATTATAAAAACAAGATCATTGCAATTCTAAAACACATAATTGACTTTGACTCTCAAAGGCCAACGTAAAGAGGTGTGTCTTCAGCATATCACACCGGCTGTTCCATGAAGATGTTAGGCACACCTCTGTCTGGTAGGAGTTCCACTATCTAGGAGCCACCACAGAGAAAACTTTCTCCCAGGCCCCTATTCCTCACACTTCTGAGGGTGACAGAACTACTAGAAAACAGCCCTCTGTAGATCTCAACACCTGAGAAGTTTGGTAGAGCTTGAGACAGTTGGTTAGAGTTTTAAACGCTAATGATTGGGCCCAGAAATGAGCTGGCAACCACTGCAGCTGTTTTAAAACAGGGGTTATTTGAGTTCTTCAAGCACCTGTAGATCTAATCCCTGCTGCAAATGTTCCTGCTGCCTGTCCGAGGTAAGTTTACAGGCCTGGAGGCAGGATATTTGGAATGGCAGCTGTACTTTTTTATAGTGTTTTTGACAACTGTCATGCCTCTTTCAGGGGTGAATGGGAGGACAGCGTAGCAGTTTAGACCTTGAAAGGTTGTCAATCATGGGAATTCTAGCCTGAACTTCAGCAGAAGTCTCCACAATTATTACTATTATGTTCTTCTCCAGGGCATGAGCATATGTTTGGTAGCAAGACGGAGTAACTTCTTCTCACCAGGCGATAACTGGTGGGGAGGACGAGAGCTGAACAGAATACAAAATCTTTTTTCTCTTTGAGCACACCAACTGGCACGGCTGACCTGGAATCAGCAGGGGAAGAAACTGACCTCCAGTCTATAAAAGGCTGCAGAAGAACACCCACCTACATCCATCAGGGCAGGAGTTGCAATTTTCTGAGTGATATGGGTAAGGACAGATGGAGCAAGCACGATGTAGGCTTGCTATAGGAAGATTTGTAGTCATTTGCCTTCTGTGTCGCTGGCAACTTGTATGACCTTTGACTGGACAGGGAGTTTCTCACCTGTCCAAACAAGGATACTGTTTCTCTGCTCCACAGGGTTGTTGTGAGAATAACTCATTTGCAAGTGTGAGACGATCGCTGACCATGGCTGTTGGAGCCCCATAAATATCTGAGCCAGACATGGGATCTCTATTTAGATATAAGAAATGTTAGCACTGGAGTCATCTTGCAAATCACATCTCTGCTTTTGCACTAGCTGCTCCAGAGGAGATGTTAATAATACGCTGTAAAGAGACCTTTACGTTTTTAATTAATGAAGCTGAGTCTCCTCTGTCTTCTATTCCTCTCCCAGTTATATTTATGTGACGCCGCTGACTCACAAAGTGACTTATGCACAGTCAGATCCAGAAGGAACTCAAAGAAATTGTAATTCGCCTCCATCTTGCGCACGTAACCCTGCTGCGTTTATGTATAACAGAGGGGGCTTTGATCTTTCTATAATAACAAGCAATTGTAGGTCTTCTGCATTGCCATATCTCGAAAATCTCAGGTTCACAGAGCCTGATATAATGCTTGCTGCTGCTTCTGTGGCAGATTTGCCAGCAAGAGACCAAAACTGTGGAGCAGGGGGAACCTATTCCCAAGAAATAATGCTCCTAGATGATGTGGTAGTTTAGGATATGGGGGGGGGGGGAGAGATTAGAACGCTGAAATGAATGAAATCTGATAAAACTGCCACAAACAGGAACCCCGCTGGTTTTCTTGCAGAGGTCCAAAGGAAGGCTGAAGGTGCTTTCATAAGATTCTGGGGGTTTATCAGATTTCATTAAGGGACAGGGGAGAGAGATTTGGGTGGGCTTTGGGCAGGACTTCACAGCAAGACTTGAAAGCAGGGGGTGGTATCTCAACACTGGCCAAATGCAACTGCTGTGCCGTGACTCGCTCAGCTATGTCATTTCTGGTACTATCCAAAGATTCACCTCAGCTCCCCAATACCACACTCTCTGTGAGCTGTACAACCGTGAGCTGAATTTCTGATGGGTATTTTAAAACTCCCATTGTTTCTGCTGCCACCACTGATACCAAGTACCTGACCATCAGCCACTTCTAGCTTAGTCAGTCAATAGGCATATGTGTATGATGCAATAATTTATTAAAACAGAAATAATGAAAGGTTTTATGATCACTTACTATAAAGAAGCATATGGCTTCAGTTTTATATTTTCGTATTGGATACTGGTTCTTACTGGATAATTGAATAATCACTTATAACAATGCTGACTCTAATGTGTTAGGTCAACGCTGCTGTCATCAAAATACTCCCTGTCCACATTGTTTGTTTGTTTGTTTATTGAATTTCGATATTGCATTTCATCTGGGGTGAATTACACAATATAAAAACACAAAAATGTATAACATTGTTGTTGTTTAGTTGTTTAGTCATGTCCGACTCTTCGTGACCCCATGGACCAGAGCACGCCAGGCACTCTTGTGTTCCACTGCCTCCCACAGTTTGGTCAAATTCATGTTAGTAGCTTCGAGAAAACTGTTCAACCATCTCATCCTCTGTCGTCCCCTTCTCCTTGTGCCCTCAATCTTTCCCAGCATCAGGGTCTTTTCCAGGGAGACTTCTCTTCTCATGAGGTGGTCAAAGTATTGGAGCCTCAACTTCAGGATCTGACCTTCTAGTGAGCACTCAGGGCTGATTTCCTTCAGAATGGATAGGTTTGATCTTCTTGCAGTCCATGGGACTCTCAAGAGTTTCCTCCAGCACCATAACATAACATAACAACATAAAACATATAATAAACAAAAGCAATAATCCCCCCTCCGACAGTTTTAAAAGCCTTACATTGTTTAATTAGCCAAAGGCCTGGGAGAACATAAATGTTTTGCCTGGGGTCTAAAGATATGTAATGAAGGCACCAGATAGATAAGGCTCCCAGAGGAGAGCATTCAACAAGTGGGGAGCCACTGCAGAAAAGGCTCATTCTCATGTTGGTGCCCTCCAGACCTCTTGAAGAAGGGCTTCAGGTGATTGTTGCAGGCTCTGGGTTGTTTCATATGGGGAGAGGTTGCCCTTCAGGTATTGGAGTCCTGAGCTGTTTATAGGTCAAAACCAACACTTTGAACTGGACCTGGAAACTAGCTGGCAGCCAGTGCAGTCGGGCCAGGATTGGTGTTATATGCTCAAACCATCTTGCCCCAGTGAGCAACCTGGCCAGTGAATTCTGAACCAGCTGAACTTTAAAAAACCACCTTCAGTGGCAGCTCCACATCTAATGTGTTGCAGTAATCTAACCTAGATCATGTGAATTTCCAACTACCACTTGACTCCCAGCATACACTCCAACTGACTCTCTAAGCTGTCTCCCACCAGCATTCAGGCTCCCCTTTAAACTCTTACCAGATCTCCTGGCAGATGAGATGCTGCTGCTTTCCGGGTGGGATAGGGGAGGTGGCAGAAAGGTATGTGTGGTGCAAATGCACCAGTGAAACCAATCTGGTGCTCCTGCCAGTGTCTTTGCACTGCACTGCCCTACACACAGCCTCACCTTCCTCTCCTGTCCAGAACAAACAGTGACTCACCTGTCTGGAGGTTAGGTAAACACCTTCTCCCAAGTCCAACATCTGCTACTGTCCACCCAACATTTACACATCAGTTTTTTATTCCCCCACCCACTCAAAAAAACAAACCTCATCAGCATATTAGCAATAATTTATCCCAATATATTTGTATACAATTTTGCCTGACAGACACAATTTTACAAAGCAGTTCCTTCTAATATATTGCATTTTGTATTTTCACCGATATATGCATTTTTAGGCACATTTTACCCTACTATATGCATTTTTATGCACATTACTTTGCAGGAGGACTGGTTGCAAATTTCATTTAAATGTGAATTTCAAAGAAAGGCTGTGTTTTAGTCTGCATATTGTTTCAGAAAATGCAGATTAGGTGTTCTTTTAAGTGTGAGCTGAATCAACTTTCTCCCCCAACCCTATTGCCAACCCAAGATGCAATTTTGTGAGATTGGTAGTCAGTTCTGATCATCCCTTCTTGAGCACACAGTTGCACCATTATGTCTGCATCTGTTCAACTGTATGAAGGTAAAACAAGTCTGAAAATATCCATTTGGCTGCTGTAGCTTAGTCCTCAAGTGCCCCCAAGGTGCAGAAAAGGTGTTGGAAATTTGCCCCATGGATAAAGATGATTCTTTTTTCTTTCTTTTTTTGGTATTGCTTTAATTGCTGTGTGGAAACTCAGGAGACTCATACCCAAATGCAGCTAAATAAAATTTTCCACTTCAACAAATCATTCACCCACAAGGGATTGTTGCCTACTGCACAACTGAATGTATTCTTGCTCAGAAAAGAGAAAGTGTTTTTCATAGTGCACAAAAACGAAGGAGTTTTCCTTTCCTCAGCCTGTTGGCCTGCGATTTAAGCAACACTTCCTGGTTGCCAGGGCTAACAAGAACTTAGCCAGAGACCAGACGATAATATATAATTTAATGTTTGTATTTGGTAGTCAGATCTGCAGACCCTTATTATAGACTGAAGTTCCAGTGAGTGAGACATCATGGAAACACTTGAGGAAATCCAAAATGCCATTTGGCACTGGAAGGGAGGAAGCGTTCCAGAAAGTAGACATATAAGATTTAAAGCAAGTTGCTCACACAGTTTTCACAGCTGCCCAGAGTTTCATGGTCTCTCAAACTGGGCTTCTGTGCCTGATTTGTTAGGCTGGGTTGTCATATTTGCTTTTGACATCACATAAAGTCACCAGAAGTCCCATCCTGTCCCCAGTCTGCAATCTTAGACATGCTTAATAGAGAATAAGCCCCATTGATGTTACTTACATCCATAAAATAAAACTATTAAAACGTACTTAGTTTGACAGGAGGTACCTGGAGGCTTATTGGCATTTTGTGGTATCCACATTTATTTACAAATATACAAGTTGAACTGAGGTGAAGGCGCAGCTAAACCAGCTTTCCTCACTCTGGTGACTTCCAGATGTTTTGGACTACAAGTATCCCTGACAATTGGCCGTGCTGGTTGGGGTTGATGGGAGTCCAGAATATCTGAAGGACACCAAGGTGGGGAAGCCTTGTCCTCCAGAAGTTTATAGTCTAAAACTATCACTATCACCCCAGACAGAATGGCCAATGGTCAGGGATGACTAGAGTTGTCCAAAATATAGGGGGATGGGGAAGGTTGCTGCATTAAAAAGGACTGCACCATCTTCAAAGTCTCAGATACCTAGACATTAAAGACATGAAAGGGCTAGTTGTTTAGAAGGCTTCTGAAACAGAAGTCATTGACAAGCAACAAATAAAAAGTTGAAAAAAACAAAAAGGGGATCTAGAGGAAACAAATAAGCTAATGTACTAGGATCCAGTTACATTAGGCTTGTGTTATATGGCAGTGTTCTCCGTAGTTTCACCCAATTCTTGCTTGCCAAATTTTTTAATAAATGGCTGGCGTGAGTCGAGGGCTGGGGTGGGGGAGAAGCCAAGCTATTTCCACGGAAGACAATGCCATTTCTTGCCTTTCAGCATCTTCTGTAGCATTACTGCCTGCAGCCCTTGCCTGGTGGCTCAAACTGGATTATTTTGCTCAGAAATGATGCTTGTCATACATTGTCAGCAGAGGGTGCCCAAAATATGATGACAGCACTTAAATATTTTATGAGTCTTCCAATGTACTGTAAGTGATGGAACTCTGCAATGAGTGCTAAGTGTGAACAGCTTATTAGACGAAGGACATAATGAATGCCTTTCATAAAAATGAATATTTAATCAGTGTCATTAGCCATATTAGAATTGTTCAGCCATGTGTGATGCCAGGCTATTTTGCTATTTCTTCTTTGGTCTTTAGTCCAATAAGAACAACCTTGTGCTTTTTAGAGTGTGAGTTTATCGGCTACAGACAGACCCCTTAGATTAGGGGTGGATAACCTGCTGTCCTCAAGAAGTTATTGGACTGCAGCTTGCATCATCCCAGTCCATTGGCTGTGATGGTCAGAGCTGCAGGGAGTTGGAGTCCAGCAACATCTGGAGGGCTAAAGGTCTTACACAGAAAATATACACAACATAGTCTTGCCCTTAATGTGCCCTTTTAGCGCAGAGCTAAGGGATTACATCTATTAGGAGCTTGGCTAAAACTGAACCTGAAACCAACAAGTTCTCTTCAAAGGAACAGGAGATGGGGAGAATTTCTGAATTCCACTCTGAAAATGTTTGGGTGGGTCCAAATTTCTTCGTCTAGAAAGAATCCTTGTTACCATTAAATATGGAAGGTGTTCTGCTGGCAATAGAGCATGGATGGTACTGTGTTATGATTATAGAGGAAGATCCAGAAAGACTTTTATTCTGGCCATTGTTCATCCATATATTGACTGAGCCATTTGTTGGTCACCATCAGTATGTGTCTGATGTGTCTGACACTGATGTGTCAATATGGAGAACCAAACTTTAGATTGGAAAAAAGAGGAATGAAGAGAAATTCAAATGGACAGATTCTCCCATCCCTTGCCGAGAGTGACTAAGAGCCATGCAATGAGGATCAGGAATTGACTGTTGTCCAGAGAAAGGCCTAGATTTGTTGATAGCTAGGCCTCCTCATGAGTGCCTCATCACAAAATACATTATTGTACTGACTAGAGTGGTGGAGTGCATGTCATGCATGCAAAAGGTCTCAGACTCAATCGCCATCATCTTTAGATACGGCTGTCTGATGCCCTAGACAGCCACTGCCAATCAGAGAAGAAATTGCTGAGGTAGATGGACCAATGTTCTGACTTGGTATAAGTCAACCCTCTTATGTTCCTTGGTTCCGAGTCTGAGTCCAGGCTGATCTGGACACTTTAGGATCAAACTCCATTGATTTAGGGTTAGTGTGTTTCAATTACCATACAGTGGAAACAACGTTTTCTCTGCATTTCAGGATCCAACAACCCACTCCTGGTGGGTGGCTGAGCATCTTGGAAACAGCTTGCAATTAAATAAAGCAATAAAATAAATGATTATTGACCACAAGGAGACATTGAATGGGATGACGTTTTGCTGACTAATTTGCCGCTTGCAAGAGGGTCATTTTTCATCTGTTTCTTTCAGAACGGCTCAAATCATTTTATTTCTTCTGCAGTGTGCTTGCCTGGAGTATTTCAGCTTTTTTCGCTACTGAAGATTTTGTTGTTCTTACCATTCTTACAGCCTAGGAACACTAATAAACCCTTTTTCAGGGAAGTGGTCAATAGCAAAAGGTACAGAAAATCTTTTCAATGTCCCCAATTCATCCCAGTAATGTCTTTTGGACACATTTCGATGGTTCATGGAAAACCTTTTCCCTCTCACCAGATGTGTCTCTGTGGAGAAGAATAAAAGAATTGTTTTAATAAATCAAAGTTCAACTTCGCTACCATCTCCAGAGTTCCCAAAATAACTAGAGTGTGATTTCGTCTTTCTCCCCACCTCGTTCTTCTACTTTGTCTTCTTACCTAAAGCAAAATGATTGCAGGAGGGGCGATTCCAGCAGGGAGCAATCATGCCTTGCATTGCACGCAGGCTGCTGTGTGACACATTTGGCCAATCTGTAGTTAGGAGGGCTTATTGCAATGTGAAGGTGTCTAGCAGCAATGCAGGGATGCTTTATGTTGATGAGATGTAACTGAAGGGCATGTCAAACAAAGCTGGGGTCAGAAGGACAAAGCAGGAATAATAATAATAAACATAAAAACCCAAGCAGGATAAGGCATTAAACTCGCCAGTCAGACTGAAATGCTTTTTGTCTAATAAGAAAGTGTGACTTGCTCTGGGGATTTGTCCAAGTGTTAGAGGAGCACTGGGAAAATATAGCCTCTCAGCACAGGAAACTAAAGGAGCCATTCGTACATCTTATTTTTCCTATAAAGGGATTTATTTTTATTTTTGCTATAAGTTGGTGCAAGTATAGAAACTGCATGCCAAGAGTTCTGGAAAGAAACTGATCAGTTAATTGCTGGAAAGTAGCAGGCTTTTCAGGGGAGGGGGAGGGAGAAAGGTTTCCCCAAAACACGTAGAATGTGCAGATATTCTCCTCTTCATTTCACTTTATTTAGCAAGGTTTCTAATCAGAGAAACATCTAAGGAGCTTACATAAAACAATATAAACCATTCATAAGAAAATGATGCAACCAAACTTTACAGACAAGTAGGCGTAATAAAATCTGTTGAATATTGATAAAATCAACTGTAACACACATAATAAAATTACATGTCCTGGTAGGCTTGCCTAAAGAAATAGGTTTTTAGTAGGTGTTGAAAACCTTACAGTGAAGACCTAATAGAATTAGGCAGGGAGTGCCAGAAGAATAGGTGCTGCCACCCTAGAGGATTGATTCCTTGAAAATGTAGAATGTACGTTATGTGGCACTTATAAAAGTGCCAGTTGTGCAGACTTTTAATGTCCTGTACATAGTTTCTCTAGCCTGCTTTAGTGTCATTTCCCTGTGGCTGCTTTTCCTTCCTTCCTTCCTTCCTTCCTTCCTTCCTTCCTTCCTTCCTTCTTTCCTTCTGGATTAGCCATAGGAATGATATCTCCCAACATCCCAATGACACATAGTCAATAGCTTTTGATGAAACAAGAGTTGAGGGTTTTGCTGGTTAGTCCTATCTCTTGCTGCCAACCTCCTGCCCCAATGCCATCCTCTGCAGCAGCCATCCATGGAGTCAGTCAGCTTGGGCAGAGTCTCTAGAAAAGTATGGATAAATGTGCAAAGAGCCCCTCAACATAACATGTGACGCTAATTTGACCAGACTTACTGATAGGATGTGATAGTGAGGGCAAGGGAATGCAGTATAAAGGAATAAGCATAAGGAGAGAGGGAATCACTATAAACGGAGAGAGGAATTTTCCAGAACCAACTGACTAAATGTTGTAGTTAGCTCCAGCTGATTTCTAGCAAAGAAACATTGTTTTCTGAGAAATTTAATTCCTGAGAATATCAGCACACAGTTCCTGTACACTTCATCCAATCTAATACCTTTAGGATGGAGAGTATGTCCTCTGGTTGCCAGGCAACTGAAACCGGTTTCTTTTAGGGGACCCAGTAAAATGCATTTCCATCTGGACCTCTATCACCATGGCAACATCACCAGGGGGCAATAGTTTGGACTATAAATAGGTGGTGATATGGTACCCATGGTAGGCTAAGCATCCTGGGCAGTTCTCCCATCTGTTGTTTCCTGACAATATGAAGAAATATGTTGATGTACGCTGTCCTTGGAGTACTGATCCAAAAATCGCATCCTAAAATGGAAGAAATAATAAACCCCTTGAAGTGGTCATAACATCTTGCAAGTTTCAAATCTCCAACTTGCTGCTTTTCCTTCTAGGCCACATCACTGTCACCTCTGCTACCAATTCTGCCCTTTTCTGCTTAGGGAATCCCCCCCCCCAATTCACCAAGTCCTTTAATCCCCAGTCACCTCACCAGCAAACTAGTTTGGCTATTTCCTGGAATTAGAAGGCTTGATTAGATTCCTTACACTTGCTGGATCCAGGGATTAGAGGGGTCTGGCACCCCCCTCAACAAACTCATAACAATAATTTTGCAGTGTTGCAATGTTGTATTGTAATTAAAATGTGCTGTTCAGCCCCATTTCCTCAGAGGGCATCAATGGGAGCTGTTGCCTGGCAACTACCAGGCAAGAAAGACATGTCTTCTCCATTATGGACTGTGAGTTCCAGCTGCTTGACTCCACTCCTTTCCAGCGCAGGATAGCAGTAAGAGCTGCCTAATAGCTGAAGACTAAAGGGAACCACCAGTGAAGAGAATCAAGGATGAAGGCAGGAAATGCCACCTAGATAATCCTGCCACCATAAGGACACCATGTTATTTCTGTTAACCATAGCAGAATTTGATTGTATGCTGCTGTGAGAGTCTCTTAGGGTTATAAAGCAGGATATAGGTATTGTAAATCATCATCATCATCATCACCACCACCACCATAATCAACAGCAACATATTTTGAAAAGTTATTTTTCTCTTTGTCTATTTTCTGTGCATTTCGGCCCCTTCTGATATTGTACCAAAATTTTGCATGATGATTCCTGAGATCAAGGAGTGATTTTCCCCCCTCTGTGTTTGGATACAGTTGGATGCTGTTTTGAATCAAGTGGCAGACCAAACCTTTCAAATCTGCACTGATTTTAACCACTGATTTCAAAACTGTGCCAATCATTTTGGTTTCTTAGAATTCCTGAGCAATGCACAACACTTTCTACTAGTGTTGGAAAGTGTTAGATAGCCTGCTGCTTTTTTAGGACATGTACATGAAGTAGCCTTCTGCTTTTGAGTGTTGAAAACCATGAATATTCTCAGCATGTCTAATTTTTAACCTTTAGTATCAATCTTTGATTACATCACAGTCAATGGGTACTTTTAGTGGAAAGTCAAGCAAAAACACACAGAAAAACCCACCTCTGTGTTTTCTAGCATCCAGGAAGCAAAACACACACTCTTTTCTTCTCTACTTCATGTTGATAGACTGTGAATTGTTCCTCACGCACTTCTTGTATTACATATATTTTTCATCTCTCTCGAATGTATCTGACATTGTTTTACTGTCCCAACACTAACACAAGGCACTCTCATTTATGTCGATGAAATAAAAGGATGCTTATCAGAGTGAAATTTCATGCCTGGGTGGGAATCTGCAGCTAGGAGAGTCTGCTTCACCAAAATGTTTCATTGGCTTCTAAAGTAACTGTGGACACATGGCAGTGGGAAGTGTGAGCTGCATTTTGTTCCCCATCAGAGGAAGAACTGCTTAAGCAGAAGAGTGCAACAGAAACATTTTTGCAAAGAGAATGGGGGGAAATAGTGAGAGGGGTGTCTTTGCATGCAGAAGGTCTCAGGTTCAATCTCTCATATATCCAGGTAGGACTGGGGAAAGACTTCTGTCTGAGATCCCAAAGAGCAGCTGTCGTCAGTGTACAAAATACTGAACTAAATGAACTAATGGTGCTATTATAAGGCAACTTCCTTTGTTCACATCAACTGGAAACCAAATTGATGCTGGAGAATGATTTTTAGAACAGATGGTGGGAAGTTAAGACCCAGATCAAGCAAAGCTAGGAGTTGAGGAAACAGCAAGGTAATGGTATATAAAAGTGATTGACTGGAGCAACTTTCTCTGCTCACTTTAAGTGATTGAAAGATTTGAAGCTATAGTGGGGAAAATACTGAGAGGCGACAGAAGGATTATTTAGGTAAATGTAGCAAAGATGAAATAGCATCCTAGAAATATCAAGGATATATTTTTTGTTCTTCTTGGAGATGCTGGATTGAACCTGAGTCTTTTTGCATGCCAAGCAGATGGTCTTCCACCCAGAGTAGCTTCCCAGTGTTGCTCCAAAAGCACCACACACCTGCAGAAATGCTATTTGTGTTGCTGATTTACTCAGTCTGTCCACAGTACTCCTCTTTGTGCTGTTTTGGAACACAGAGCCTTTCTCCTGTTTCTATAAAGGCCCTGTTCATTTGCACTGGCAACAGCTTCTTTTCCAGTTTCTGTTATTTATTAATCACATAGAATATTAAAAATGCACCTAATCAAATGTTTAGATAAATGGGAGTGCTCCATCACTGCATGATGTGAGCATTCACAGTAATGGTGTGGTACTGAGATAATGAGGGCCTGTTAACATAGTCAGTTATCCGGTGAAAGCAACCCAGTAATTTACTCCAACTTCAGGCTTGTTTTCCTACTACTATAATGAGTAGGTTGCCTACCGTGTGTGGAGTTCACAGTTCCATAGATGAAAACAATGGCCTGAGAGTGACTCTGCAAAGAGGTGTGGCTAAAGCACACTAGAGTTCTGTGCTTGTTTAGGCAGCCCTGCTGACAACCTTGAGTTTACAGTGGCAGCAATTTCTTTGAACATAAGAAGAGTTCAGCATCTTGTTTCCAAGCATGACCAACCAGCTGCTTACAGGAAGCCCACAAACAGGGCTTAAAGGAAGAAGTGCTTGCCTGCTGCCCCTCACCAGCAGCAAATGGTTTTCAAAGGCATTCTGCCTCCATTTATGACAGGTGTGTACAGTGGTACCTCTGGTTATGTACTTAATTCGTTCTGGAGGTCCGTTCTTGACCTGAAACCATTCTTAACCTGAGGTACCACTTTAGCTAATGGGGCCTCCCGCTGCCGCTGCCCAATTTCTGTTCTCATCCTGAGGTAAATTTCTTAACCCAAGGTACTACTTCTGGGTTAGCGGAGTCTGTAACCCACAGTTTTGTAACCCGAGGTGTTTGTAACCCGAGGTACCACTGTATAGACATTGTAAGTCTTATTCATTGATAGTCTTATACTTGATGGATTCATCTAGCTGTGTCATGAGCCATATGTCTCTGTCAAGACTGGGCATGGATTGGCTGAGAAGGATGTGGAGGAAGAAGAAGAGGGAATTGTGAGAACTGGGGGTGCAGGATGTAGGCTTTCTTCCCTTCACTGCTTCTGTGGAATAGCGAGTCTCACTGCGGGCTGAATAGGGCATTACCACCTGCGGGGGATGGGTGAACTGGAGGTGTCAAAGGCTGAGCAAAAGTCATAAGGGGAGGGTGAACAGGGATGGTGAACCTGTGGACTCCAACTTCCATCAGCCCCAGACAGTGGCAGAGCTTCATGCTCCGGCACCAGGGGGGCAGAGAGCAGGCAGGGACGGAGTTGGCGAGCGTCCTGAGGGGCATGGCGCGCCACCCGCAGGAGTGTGGCACGCGTCCTGGGGGAGTGGCACGCCACCTGCGGGGGCATGGCGCCCATTGCGGGCAGGAGAGCAGCCGTGATGGTACCCTACCGGGATCGTGCTGCCAGGGGCGGTGTGCTCCCCCTGCACTCCTCTTCCTCCTCCAGTGGCCCCAGCTAGTGTGAACAAGGGATGGTATGAGTTATAAGCCAGTTGGCTGAATGAAATATCCATATTCAGATCAGCATACCTCAATATATCAGTGGAAGCAGACAAAAAATAGTGGGGTGGTGGTGGTTCACTTTATGTTTTGGATTATTGCATAACTGTTCAAAAAGAATACTAAAGTCAACTAGATGCTTTGTTGTTGTTGTTCAATCCAGTAGGATTATTCTAGTGTTTATATACATTTATTTCCGTAGGAGCCAACTCCTATGGGCCATGGGGGATTCACCCCCCAAAAAAAAATGTTTGAGGGGGCCAGGGCCCCCAAAGTTTATGAGCACTGCCATTCAAATGGTGCATGTGCACGACACCATCGATTATGCAGGGCAGGGCTTACCTAGGCCCCCACAATATTTTATTCAAGTTGGCTCCCCTATTTCTATCTGAAGCTAAATGCTGGGAACATAATAACTTGAGAGTCAGCATTACCAATCTCTAGTTATGGTTAGCTATGACTATTTTCAGTCGGAGCCAATGATAAAATTGGACGCTACAATAAAGCAAAAATCATCCTTGCTCCCCAGGGGGTGGTGGAAAAGTGACTAAAGCTATGCAATAAATACCTATCATAGAGTGATTCATTGCAAACAGAGCTATAGGGTACAAATAACCTTCAAACGTTATCAGAGAAGGAGATACTGGAGAAAAATATATCTAGGAGTCATGGATGCCTCCCCAGACCATCAGAAACAGATTTCCCCAGCAGGCCCCAAGGCACACAATACAGCTCAATGTCAGGCAGAAACATCCTGTTTTGAAGAATGTCTTTGTATGGTAGTTGTAAGGATGTTTGTATCTGCAGCATAGTTAACACTGCTTTCGAGCCCTTGCCATATCTTCCTCACCTCTGTACTCATGCCAGACCCTTGAAAAAGATCACCCACCAGGGCCTTGATACCTTCATAGGAAACTATGCTGATGCCACCACTATCTATTTGTTTTAATTTACACCCCAGTCAGAAGGTGCGGAGGCTACAGAAACATGGCCTCCTGCTTGTGGGCCAGCTGAAGTCATGTTATTTTATGCATATTTTATCATTCGGTCTCAAAAAGGCATGTCAGAGAGGCATATCAACTACAGAACCAATAGGGACCCCATTCAAATATCTCCTAGTCAGAGGCGGAGCTTCATGTTCAAGCACCGGGGGGGGGGGGGGAGAGAGAGAGCAGGCAGTGGCTGGCGCATGTCCTGGGGGCATGGCATGTGTTCCGGGGGTGTGGCGCCTAGTGCAGACGAGGGGGCAGCCATGATGGCACCCCACCAGGATCGCACTGCCAGGGGCGGTGAGATCCCCCCACTCCCTTCTTCCTCTGCCAGTGCTCCCAGTATGAGGAAGATAACAACCTATCATTCCTAGTGGGGTAGGAGAGCTGAAAATAATGGCAATATATTTCACATTTGGCAACCAATGCGCCCCCTTTGGTTTCAGATAGTACATGGGTAGACTTGTCTAGAAAACAAGGGGCACAAATTTTCATGACCCTGTAGCACAGCCTTTCTCAACCTGTGGGTCCCCAGATGTTGTTAGACTACAACTCCCATCACCCCTAGCTAGCAAGGCCAGAGCTCAGGGATTATGGGAGTTGTAGTCCAACAACATCTGGGGACCCACAGGTTGAGAGCCACTGCTCTAGTAGCTATGGTGGCTCATTTACCAGAAGTAATATATTGTAGCAAAATATATATCAGGGGGCTTAGTTTGGTTAGCATCGAGTATACACTTCCAGAGTTAATGCTAAATGAGCCACCATAGCGGCTTGACGGCTGTGAAAATTTGTGCCCCAGGCTTTTTAGACTTGTCTACCCATGTACTACATGAAACCAAAGGAGTCCATTTGTTGACACATTTGGTGTCCCCCTTTCCCCCAGTTCTCCCACCCCACTTTCTCAATCTTTGCCTTCTACCAAGAGTAGCAAAAATGTTCGGAATAATTTGTAATAACAGTTATGATGTTTCCTGACTCTTTCCCAGTGGAAGCTGGTCCATTAAGGCACATGGTTGTGTGGCTGTGAAGCTGTCTCTTTCTTTTAGCCTCACCTATTCTCATTTTTCCTCTTGTGAGGACAACTTCAAGCATCATACCATACATATGGAAGGGCCTTGGTGTCTGAATGAGGCAGAGGCGGAGCTAGCTGCTCAGGCACCAGGAGTGGCGTACATGCTGTGCACCCAGGGGTGGGGCCATGGGGGTGGGGCGAGTGTCCCATGGGGGTGGGGCGAGCGTCCTGGGGGCGAGATGCCCATGGAGGGTGGAGCGAGATGTCCATGGCTGGTGGCTTCCGGGGGAGGGGAAGAAGCAGCCTGGGAGTGGGGGGTAATGGCACACTGCCCACCCGTGACTCCCAAACCTCCCCCGAGCTGTCAAAACGAAGGGGGAAAGGGGGAAGGCCACCAGCAAGGCTGCGCAGCTCCGCCCTTTCCCCCGATGGCTCGGGGTAGGCTTGGGAGTCGCGGACGGGCTGCATGCCGAATGTCACCCCACTCAGTGATGACACTGCTGTATTTGTTTTGTTGAAAGGCAGTCCATAAACATTTCTGATAAATGCATGGAGGTTTGAACGATGAAACAGCGCTTTCTTGGGAAGATGCTTGAAGGTCAAAGCACTTATCTCCTCACTGTGAATAGGTTCAACTGATGGTTGTTGTTGTTGTTTTTGCAGATTTGGTCATTATTTAAAGGCACAGGAGCATCCATAGTTGGTTGTTGTGGTCAGCTGGTGACCTCAATTGAAAGCCCATGGCTCCCTCTTAGCCCACAATCCCCTGAATTGCTCTCTTTTTCTGCTGTCAAAACTGGCTACTCTGCAGTGTCATTGCTGTGCAAATCAGCAGCATGAGAGAGCTAGACACCCCAGACTATATGTTCTTTTAAAAAAAATAGGACTTGCCACCCCAGCCCCACAAAATCCATTCTACAGGGAACATCATATTGCCATCAGATGGCTAACACGCTTCAAACATCTGGTGACTACTTCTCTACCACTTGAATATGAATGGTGACATTTTTATCCCATTAGGAATCCCTGGGGGCAATCCCATTTTTTGGTGTGATATTACCAGCAGAAGAATTAATAAGGCAGGTTAATATGTCTGCATGTATTAATAAACCAATGCTAGCATAAAAAAACAGCTGGTACTTGTTTGCTATCAGCTTTCTGATTTCCCTGATGTTACCTTGGCTATGCATTATGAAGTTATAAGTCGGCTTCTTCTGCAGTTTCAGTTCGCCTGCTTGGGTTGGGGGAAAAAAAATCAAAAACAAAACAAATCCCTCTTTCATAAATGAAGATTGTCAATCAGACATAAATTAAACTTGGTGTAAATGTCATTTCATCGCTTACAGTTGATGCTTTACATTTAGCCCTTAAACATGGCTGTCTGCTCACATTATTACGATCTATGCTCTTCTGACAGCCCTGGTATTAATTGCACCAAATTGCTTGCCTTTCAGTCCATTTCATCTTATTCAGAAAGATGCCTTAAGAAGATCTGGAAGAAAATGACTCACTTGTAACACGTGAAGAAGACAGTATTCTGGGTTGCATTTAGGGTCAACACACAAAATCATAGTTTGGACTCAATTTTTAATTCCTGGCATGGTGGGTGTGTTTGTGCCAGTCACATTTGTGACAAAATGGGCTTAATATTAGACCCAGATGTAGATAAAGCATGCTACCACAACATCTGGTATGTTCCCCCTGGGCCAGGGAAAAACAAATTAGCCAATGGATAGGAAATGAACGTGGGAAGTGATTGTGTGAATCCACCAAACCTTGTCTAAACTTTTCCCAGGAATGCTAATGCTGAATACAAATTTCACAATGGCATGCAAAGTAGATATTTTTAAACAGCAGCCACCATACACATGATAGTTGTGTGAACAGGAACAAAAATGGCTTTTATGCTTCCTTTTCCAAGCTTTTCCAAGCTAGTAAGTGGGAGCTAAAGGTGTGCCAAGTTTCTAAAAACACCGCCACCACCAAACCCCAAAGAGCACACTTGATTAGAAGCAAGCACAGCAATGCAATGGTAAAAGCAGCCTCTGTTTTGCCCTAGTTAGACCTCACAAGCAGATTCCTGTTCTTGCCTTGCCTTCATTGATCACATAGATCAATGGTGTTGGTTTGAAGGGTATCTAAGTCATACTGTCTAAATAGAGTTTTCTACTTGGCTGGCTTTGTGGTTTGGCTGAACTTCAGTTTGAACTTTTCTGCTCCCTAGTTGCTACTGATTTAATTAGACTTGGACACCAAAGCTATTTAAAGCCTTGGAGACAAACATAGCCCTACAATGGAGAGTTCTCACTGCTATCAAGAGCCTTGCCAGTCACAGCAGGAAGGGCCTAATCCAAAATGTATTGATGTTACTGGTGGCCAGGCAATGGATTTGCACAGAGTTTGATTAGACCTTTAGTGCCATAAACATGTAGAAACACACACACCTCTTTTGTAAGTGAATGGGCATCAGCTACATTGCATACTTCAGTGTCTTTATAAAAACAAAACCAAAGGTCTTCAGTCTATATGCAATGATTCAGCGGGAGAAAACCTGTTTAAATTCAAGGCCCCTTTCATAGGCTCCTTTCATGCTGGGAAAATCTTCATTTCAGCTCCTTCCTGGGCTGTGATGATAATATCAGGAGTCCCAGATGTGTAGGACACATATTTTCAAACTGGGGGGGGGGGATGTTCTTAACTTAAAAGCTACATCTCTCTTTCTTGTGTGGGATGATTAAATGGGCACCTGCAATATTGCACTTGAGCACATGTGCACCATTAACTTTTCATAAAAATCCTTTTCATAAAAGCTTTTCATAAAAACAGCTGTATTATGGAAGCTGACCACCAAATGGGGCCTCACTGCTTAACCAACCTCACGCTGTTGCCATCCAGCCTTCCAGCCTTTCTGCTTACAACAAGATGGTGGCTGTTGCTGCCAGCCAGCTTCCCCTTCTTTAGCCTCGATGTTGCCCTTGTAAAACTCAGCAGGCAGGAGGATGAGGACAAGACGAGAGTTAGCTGTCTGTGCTTGCCATTGGCTCTGGCTCCACCTACTCTTGGGTCTCCCTAACTTCCACCTTAGCAGTTCCAAAGGACACTGGCCAAAACTGCTGGCCACTGATGAGGGCATCAGTTTCTAGCCCTCAGATTAGAAACTTGAGACTAAAGCCACTAGGAAGAAAAATGGAGTCAGTCATCTGCAGCCTGGTGTATTATCCCTCAGCATTTTTCTTCCAGAAACATATTCTTGTCAAACACACAGTCACTGAACACAAACAATTTTGCTGTTACATAAGAACACAATAAGAGTGCTGCTGGATCAGACCAGCAGTCCATGTAGTGTAGCATCTTCTGCAGAGTGAGCATACAGATGCCTCTGGGAAGCTCATCAGTTGGACACAAGAGTAGTTGGGGAAGGACAGTAGTTCAGTGGTGCAGCACATGCACTGCACGCCAAAGGTTCAGTGTCCAATCCCAGCAGCTGGTACCAAGAGGCACAGTGCTTCTGAAATCTGGAGGCTGCATATAGCCATCATGATGAGTAGCCATTGATAGTTGCTTAATCTTTTATAAAGCCCTTTAAGAAAATGGCCACTACACCTCTTGTGGCAATGAATTCCACACTTGTGTGAAAAGTCCCTCCATTTGTCTGCCCTTTCATCAAATGACCCTGGGTATCATGAGAGAAAGAAACTCTTCACTAGCCACTTTCCCCAACTCATCCTGAGTTGTGACTGTGTAGATTAGGATGCCATCTCAGCTTGTAACAACCAGTGCTGTTTAAAGGGTAAAGATGGATGTGTGCTGCAACATTATAGGTGAAAGGTGAAAGGTCAAGTTGATCTCCTTCCACAGGGCCTGTAAAACAGAGCTATTCCGCCTGGCCTTCAATTTGAATTAGCCTGATCCACTATTCCCTTTTCCCCTTTCCTCTTCTATGAAGAAACCCTTTCTGGGACCCCACATTTAAATTCTTCCCTGGTCTCCTTGCTGGCCCTAGTAGGACCAATTTAGCCAGTTAGCCCTGGTGATCATTCGATGTCTACTGACTGGGTTTTTTCTTCCTGCCCAAAATGACCCCTGAATTTTTGAATTTTATTGATATTGATGCTGCATTTTATGTTGTATTTTATGCTGTTTTTAAGTTGCATTTTAATCAATGTTTTATATTTGCTGTTAGCTGCCCTGAGCCTGGTTTTTAAACCAGGAAGGGTGAGGTATAAATAAAAAAAATATTATTTATTATTATTATAAGTTGGTCCAGGATGCTACATTAAGCTTTCAAACTGTTATTCTCTGTTTTTTGCCCAAAGCAGGTGACACAGAAATACCCTTTTAGTTTTAGTTAGCCATAAAGGTGGCAACAGGGTAAGAGGAGAGATGTGCTAGACCAGTGGTCAGCAGCCTTTTTCAGCAGGGGCCTGGTCCACCATCCCTCAGATTATGTGGTGGGCCGGACTATATTTTTTGGGGGGAAATGAACATGCTGATTCCCAGACCGTCCGTAGGCCGATTGAGAAGGCGATTGGGCTGCATCTGGCCCCCAGGCCTTAGGTTGCCTACCCCTGTGCTAGACTGTTGTCTTGCCTTGGCAATGGACTGGACGAGAGCCAATAAACTGGACCTCAATCCAGATAAGACTGTTAGTGGGCGGTTTAGGCATGGTTGGCAAATCCTCACTGTGCCCAGAAACATATGTGAAAGGATGTGTGGATCCAGAATCAGCCTCCACAGTCACTTACAGACACACTGTTAAGACCATATTCATGGAAGTCAAGCTTACTCAGCTACGAGTGATTGCCAAAGAAGAAGAGAAGACGTTAGTGTGTTGTTCCCTAGACTGGATGGATGGGTTGTTGCCTGCTCTTGATGCGGTTACATTCCCTCTGAAGAACAGCTTGGGGTACAACTTGCTGTCACTTGAGGCTTCAATGGCATGGAGTGCCACCGCTTTGGCCCAGCTGCAACCCTATCTAGACAGGGATAGTCTAACTTTTCTCATCTACATTCTGGTAAACTCTAGGTTAGATTACTGCAGTGCCTTATATGTGAGGCTGCCTTAGAAACTTTAGCTGGTTTAGTTAGCCAATTAGTTTCTGGGCCCAATTCAAAGTGCTAGTTTTGACCTATAAAACCTGAAATGGTTCAGGACTGCAATACCTCAAGGGCCACCTCTCCCCATATGACCCAACCTGGACCCTGCAATCATTGCTTGAGGCCCTACGTTGAACCATGAAAGGTTCAAAGGTTGGCAACACGAGAATGGGCCTTTTCTGTGGTGGCTCCCTGCTTGTGGAATGCTCTCCCTAGGGAGGCTCACCTTATTATATATATATTTAGCACCAGGCAGAAACATTCCTCTGTCATGGATGCTTTAGTTGAGATTCCTGCGTTGGTTGGAGTAGATGGCTCTTAGGATCTCTTCCAGCTCTACAATTCTATTGTACTATTGTATTATATCGACTCCTTTCTGCAATACAATTCCTGTAGAAAATGTGATACCTGTAGATACGTTTATGTTTTTCTCCTGAAACGAAGTTCACATAATGGAGGACAGGGGAAAAGTAACCACCTTCCATTTGTGAAATCGTGAAACTGTCTGAAATCCACAACGTGGTCAAAATAGCTGCAGAATGAAGTGGTTTGATGTTGAACTGAAAGAGTCTAAAATGATGGGAGACGTAAATGACTCTCCCCTGCAAGGCCACATGACTGTTCCATGTCAGATTATGACCTCTCAAGCCTCTGTTTCCTCCTTCTGCCTCCCTGCAGCACAGCTGTTTTGGAGAAGAATGGCAACTTGGGAGCAGGGAAGAGATTATGATGGAGCAGCTGGAAGGAGGAAATAATTAAATCTTATAGAGAACCACCTAATATTTTCCCTAGTTACTCTGACTTTGAGCCACCAGGAGCACATTAAGGGTAATTGAGTTAGGTCAATTTGTTGTCCAAATGATATTAAGGTAGCTGTGTACAAATAAAAATAAAAATAATGAGATTGCACTGTGTCTCTTTAGCTCAGCCCTGGCAACGAACATGAGTTGCTCTGCTCTCTCTTGCACCTTTCCTTTCAGCAGGGAGGGGGGAGAATGAACATTTTGCAAAGCCATTTGCTTGCTTTTCTCAGGTCACATCCATCACCCTGGTAACAAAAAGTAAAGAAAAAAGAGCATCCTAGATGCTCAATGTCTGAAGGAGTATTTGGGACACTACTTGACAACCTCCTTATTGAGCATTCATCCTGATTTGTTTGCATAAAACCTATGCGGAAATTAGATTATATCCAGTCTTTATTGGTTTTTTTGTTCTGTTTGTGTGTTGGGACATCTTCCTGTTAATAACTAATTCACCCAACACTTTTAAGTACATTTCACTTTACCACAAAAGGTCTGGTTTTTATTTGTCGTGGATTTGTGGTGCTAGGGTGACAGAGAGCTTCAATCCACTTTAACTGTGCAAACCTAAATTTATGGCATGCATTTGAATCCCCCTACAAAATAGTGAGAGACTGAATGTACCCTTGGAGCACTGGGATTGCCAGTCCATGCCAATCTGTTTGTGCTAAACAACATGCATTGTGGATATGGCTGTGATTCATTTGCTGCATTTTAAAATTATTTCAGATTAACAGCTCAGTCATAAAGTAAAGTGGACCTCATTACTGCTCCTTTTGACAGTGTTCCTTTCTGTTGGAGCATTGGATGTATTAGAACAAATTGCTTAAAGAATGCATATTCCTGACACCACAACACACTTATCTCTATGTGCAGGTCATGTGTGTTTCTGCTCATGGGCACATTAAATTCTTAGTAGTCCACTCCACTTTAGCAAGCTGCATCTGCAAAACAAGGAGGAGGCCACTTCTAGTGAGGAAAAATGGAAACATTTGAGAGCCAGTGTGGTATATTGATTAGAGCAGCCTGGTGCACTCGAGATGTTCTGACTACAATTCCCATTCTCCCTGATGGTTGGCCATACTGGTTGGGGCTGATGGGAGTTGTAGTCTAAAACTTCTGGAGGCCGCCATGTTGAAGAAGGCTGAATTGGAGTATAGGTCTATCTAGGACTGGGAAGACCCAGGCTCAAATTCCCTGGGCAAAGTTGGGCCAGTCACTATTTCTCAACACAGGGTGGTTGTGAAAGGGGTGAAAGGGGAGATTATGTGCCTCTTGAAGGAAATACGTATAAATACATATTTTTTCTATGGGCTTATATTATTAAGATAACACCGGGATCATGTAACAAGGTACCTTAAGCAATGCGCAACTCTTACAGCAGTAAAAATTATGGCTGCTGTGAATTCCACTTCAGATATTGGTTGGTGGAGGGGGGCACTTGCATCTCCCATCCCGCCTCACATGCTTTTATTCAAGACATGTTCATCCAATGGATGGATGGTCCACAGCAAGAATCCTCAACAGGCGCTATTTGGAAGCAGGATCTTTGCAGGTTTAGCTCAGCAGGGTTCTCTGCTGTTGGCACTGAGCCAGCCGCTTGCAATTCTGGCACACGAGCTCATGTCACTCAATTGGCTTCCTTTTCTTTAAATCAAGGGTTTTTGCTATTGATGCAAAGACAAAAACAGACAGGGGGGAGGCTCAAGTTCATCCCCGGGGTAACCTCATTCATGTGAGGGGCTCGACTACAAGAGTCCAACCTACCCTCCAAGGCCTAGCTGTTTTGACCAACAAAATCCAAGGTTTTAAAACCTTGCCTGTTTTTCATGGCTCTCTTGTGACGGTTGTAAATGTCTGATCACCTAGTAAAAGCAGTGGAGGAGACATAAATCATGCTGGTCCTGGAGACGAAGAATGTCAGTGCAATTCTAGATTTACTTTTGTGCAACAAGGAAGGAAATAATTATGTTAATGAAGGGCTAAATCACATCCTGTACTGAGCTGTTTGTGATCTCACTAGCTTTCCCCAGAAAGAGAAACACAGAGCTGATTATTTTCTGAGTTCCAGACAAAAGCTTATTCAGGTAAGGTGGAATTTCTTAACTTGCTGTCAGTTATATACACCAGTCAGGTTAGAACCAAACATTTGGAAGAAAAGAAGGGGCCACCTCCATTATGTTTTCGTCATTTATATTCTACTCAATATTGATCCAGAACAGAACTCTGACGTATAGTTAGCAGAGTAAAAACTTAAACACGTTGCAGGATTCCCAAAAAATAGACCAGAGGCAATTAATACTTCATCCAGCAGAGCTTTCCAGCAACTGAAGGCAAATGAGCATAATGATTAGAAATCCGATACATTCAAGTTTGGCACTGTCCATAAGAAATCCATTTGCAGCAGACTTAACTTAAACTTACAATAATTTATTTGACCAAACTGTAGGAGGCAGTGGAAGACAGGAGTGCCTGGCGTGCTCTGGTCCATGGGGTCATGAAGAGTTGGACATGACTAAACGACTAAACAACAACAACAAAATTTATAATAAGTCTTAAACTTAACGCTATATACAGAGCGCCACACCAGAAGGAAAAGAGATAGAAAAAGAAAAGGAAAACCCAGGCTCCTTCTGGCCCTACTTTGATAGTCAGCATGACCTTGACAGAAGAGATAACAGAACCAGTTTAAGCCAGCTGTACTCAGCTTCTCTGAAGGAATAACCCAAACATCATAAACCTTCTGCTTGTTTCTTTCACACAGAGAAGCTTCCAGAACACTCTTGAGTGAATTAGAATAGGAAAGATCTCTACACATCAGATCCATACCTTCTGCACTAAGAAATGCAAACTGACAGTTTTCTTCCTTCATCCCTCAACCAATTACCATCCTTCACCAGCCAGTGGTGAACAAATGCTATTTGATACTTTCCACATCCTATCAGAGCAGGCCATTTTCTTCCCTGTCCAGGCCCTGTGGCTGACACTGGTCTTATTGCTGTGAGCAGAGTTCCTTCCATACTCGGAAAGAGTGCTGTGTGATTTGTTCAATGCATAGTTTTTCCTCATAAGAAGACACAAAGGTTAAGGCATTTATTATTTGCATAGAGGTGGGGGAGAAATTCAAACCAGTTCAGATTTAAAGGCAAACCTGCCTAATTCTCATTTTCCAAAACAGCTCACAATACAAAACACAGCCATTCTTCAAGAATTGCAATTCACTGAATTTGGCAGGGAAGTAATCTGCACAAAAGTGCCCACACTGGGGTAAAGTATGCATAAAGTTGCATATAGATAGACAGATAAACTTTATTTGCATTAGCCAACGGCCATGGCAACATAAAGTTGCATATAGTTAAAATAGCACGCAAAAAGGGAAAATTGTTTTACAAAAAAATGTGTATATTAGACAAAACTGGTTACAAATATGCCAGCAGTGTTATAGTGTAGGCAGTGGCGAAGTTGCATACTCCGCTACCAGGGGTGGAGAGTAGGCGGGGGCATGGCTGGCACCCCCCGGGGGCATGCTGCACCTCCCGGGGGTGTGGTACGCCATCCACGAGGGCGTGGTACGCCATTCATGAGGGTGTGGCGTGCCACCCGCAGGGGCATGGCGTGCGTTCTGGGGGTGTGGTGTGCTGCCTGTGGGGACGTGGCACCTGGTGTGTGCGGCGCGTGTCCGGGGGGCACTGTGATGTCACCCTACTGGAATAGTGGTGCCAGGGGCGGTCCGCTCCCTCCGCACTCCCGTTCCTCCAACAGTGAGTGTAGGGGGGCAAAGGGGTGGTTGCCCTGGGCACAAAATTTAGTTAGGGGTGCAAAATTTCAGCATCCGGTGCTGCCTTAATACAGCTGTGTGCTTCCATCTCTGGGCTCTGTTGAACCAGGAAGTGACCTCTCCAGACGATGGAACGACTCTTCTTTTCTTATCTCTGCAGCTGTGATCTCCTTGGTGACATGGATGCAATTAGGCATACTCTGTCTGTTTCCCTCTCTCCCACCCACCCCGTGTGGCCCCAGGCACTGGCAACCCTTGCTATGCCATTATATGCCACTGCCATAGTTTAAGACCTAGGAGGAATGTAGCGGGGAGCTGGGGGGGGGGAAGAGATCAAAGATTTCCTACGCCTTTTCAGATCACGCTACTGTGCTACAGCCTCTCCCTATAACTTTCTTCACGCTAGGTCCCATTTTTTTTAGACTGTCTGTTTCAAAATGGCGAAGAGCTTGAGCAGAATTGTATCTGAGGTTTTCCATTATTCAGACAGAGTGAATTAAAGTTACATGAAAATAGACGGATCACTGATGGTAGAGATGAAGGACTACAGTGTTTTTGAATGTAAGCGGCCTCAGCATGGCACAGCCCTCGGCATATGTGCATATGACTCAAACCGAAACAAATCAGCCATAACAGGAGAGATAATGTCTATCTGTGAAAGTTTTAAGAAAGCAGTAGATGATTTCCTTTAGCTGATAATTGACTACATAGATCTATATCCCCTCTCCCCCGCTCCCGAGATCAACATTTCATTTTTATTTTCTCTACACTACTGGGATTAAGTGAAAAGAACATGTGTTAAAACTTCATAAATTTGGGCAAAATGGAATTATTTGTCAGCCAATGGTGTGATTTTTAGACTCTTCAGAAGAAGTAGAAACTACTGCACAGAGTTACGGCCATTCAATGTATTCCCGTTCTATAACCTCAAATTATACATTCAGACTTGGAACAGAGAATATAAAGCATACAAATCATATGTATGAGCAGTGGGGAGTGTCAATGGGATCACATATGATATTGCACCAGATTTCTTAACATTGTGACTGCTGGTGCGAGAGCAAGCAGAAAAGCTAATAGAACAACAAATGACCCCAAGAAATGATCCCTTGAAAAGCCAAATGAAATTTGCAGGTTTTTGCAATAATAATAATAATAATAATAATAATAATAATAATAATAATTGTTGTTTACTATTTATACCCCGCCCATCTGGCTGAGTTTCCCCAGCCACTCTGGGCAGCTCCAATCGAATGTTAAAAACAATACAGCATTAAATCTTAAAAACTTCCCTAAACAGGGCTGCCTTCAGATGTCTTCAGTGGCGTAGCGTGGGGGGTGCAGGGGGGGCCGGCCGCACCGGGCACAACATCTGGGGGTTAGGGTTAGGGGGCGCAAATCCACGGGTTAGGGGGCGCAAATCCACATGTTAGGGGGCGCAAATTACTTGCCTTGCCCTGGGTGCTGACAACCCACGCTACGCCACTGGATGTCTTTTAAAAATAAGATAGCTGCTTATTTCCTTGACATCTGATGGGAGAGCGTTCGACAGGGAGGGCACCACTACTGAGAAGGCCCTCTGTCTGGTTCCCTGTAACCTCACTTCTCACAATGAGGGAACTGCCAGAAGGCCCTCGGCACTGGATCTCAGTGTCCGGGCTGAACGATGGGGATGGAGACGCTCCTTCATGTATACAGGACCGAGGCCGTTTAGGGCTTTAAAGGTCAGCACCAACACTTTGAATTGTGCTCAGAAACGTACTGGGAGCCAATGCAAATCTCTCAGGACTGCTGTTATATGGTCTTGGTGGCTACTCCCAGTCACCAGTCTAGCTGCCGCATTCCGGATTAATTGCAGTTTCTGGGTCACCTTCAAAGGTAGCCCCACGTAGAGTGCATTGCAGTAGTTCAAGCGGGAGATAACTAGAGCAGTTATGTTGGCAGTGGAATTGAGTGATGCAAATGTGTTTAAAGCTAATAGGATGTGGCTATTGCAATGAAAGGCTCATGTCCACTAGTCACAATGGCTATGTTCTACCTCCAGTGTCCCTGAATTCCAGTTTCTGGGAATCACAAGTGCAAATAGTGCTGTTGTGCTCAGTTCCTGCTTTGGGGCTTCCTACAGGAATATGATAACAGGTTGCTGGACTAAATGGGCCATTGGCCAGATCCTGCAGGGCGTTTCATATGCTCATGTGCCTTTGTCACTTAATGAATACCAAATAAATAATGCTCAAAATGGCCATACTTACTTAGGAAAATTACCTGTTGCTCATCTCTGCCATTCAATATACAGAAGTTACTAGCTCTCCTCTTACAGATAGGTAGCCGTGTTGGTCTGCCATAGTCAAAACAAAATAAAAAAATTCCTTCCAGTAGCACCTTAAAGACCAACTAAGTTAGTTCTTGGTATGAGCTTTCGTGTGCATGCACACTTCTTCAGATACACTGAAACAGAAGTCACCAGACCCTTCTATATAGTGAGAAGGTGGGGAGGGGTATTGCTCAGAAGGGTGGTGGGATTGGGTGATTGGCAGATAGCTGTGATGAGCCTGTTGACGACTCTTAACGACTGCAATAGGTTTTACAGGAAAAAGCAAGGGGTGAGAAGGTGAAAAATGGCTTTGTCATGTATAATGAGATAAGAATCCAATGTCTTTGTTCAGACCAGGTCTCTCCATGGTTTTAAGTTTGGTAATAAGTTGCAATTCAGCAGCTTCTCTTTCCAGTCTATTTCTGAAATTCCTTTGTAATAGAACAGCTACTTTGAGATCTTGTATAGAATGTCCTGGGAGATTGAAGTGTTCTCCTACTGGTTTCTCTGTCTTGTGGTTCCTGATGTCAGATTTATGTCCGTTTATTCTTTGGCGTAAGGTTTGGCCTGTTTGTCCAATATAGAGAGCTGAAGGACACTGTTGGCATTTGATGGCATACACAATGTTAGACGATGAGCAATTAAATAGTCCCGAGATGGTATACAGAAATACCAGAACACCTCTAGTCATCACATCGCCTTCCTCAGACTCCATGGATTCCAGCTTGGAAGCCATAATAATCTCTTCTTCCTCCCTGTTGTCGTTAATAGCTCCAGTCAGGGGTGGGTTTTACTGCTCAAAGGAAGCTACTGTCCTATTTAAGCTTGGTTTTGCTGGTTGTTAGAGCAACATTCAAGCCTACCTCCTAGACTAGCTTCCACTTGGAACTATCAAGGGTGCTACTCACCATCCTTGTGTGACTTTTCGGACCTTGATTTGCCAGGCCTCGCTTACCTGGACCTATCCTTTGCTTTGCCTAACCGTGCCTTACTGGAACCTACCCTTTACTTGACCTGACCTGAGTTGTGACCTGGTGTTCTCACGCTTGCTAGAAACCTCTCCCTTGTCTGGGACCACTGCCTGGAACAGAACATCCAGGTGGAACTAACACAGAATGAAAATGAAAAAGTAATGTAAAAAAAGAAAAAGAAAAACGGACCACTGCAATGCCAGTGTTAAGTGCCCCCCAATTTTTTTCAGCCCCCACTGAAATTATCCCCAGATATGGAGCTGTGGAGGAATTTCACAGCCCCTCTCTTTAAAACTATGTTACTATAGTGTGATGAGACTGTGACATTATTCTTGTAGGCATCCGATCACCCTGTAGCAATACATGTCGTTCATGCTCTGTCAAAGAGCCTGAAAAATCCTCCAGCTATTAGTAATATGACCCAAATTTCTTTGTTACGTTCATCCACTGAAGGTGAGCAACAATTAAAAAAAATGAAGAGCAACTTCAGGGGTGTTGGGAAGCAAATCTTTGTACGTTAGAAATAGATCTTCTCTCTTTCAATTATTTTCTTCCTATGCTCACATTCCCGTTTGTGGGCACTAAAGGAAATGCTCATTTCACCTACCAGGGGAAGAAAGTTTGTAATTTGAAAACCATAATAACTTCCTTTTACAATATTATGTGTCTGAGAGAGACTAGCTAAAATCTATGCAGTGGTTCCTCTTGAATGTTTCTGATTTCAATCTATGAAGGGTCAGTGCAAGCAAGAAATTGTTATATGGAGAGACAAATGCCTGCCAGCAGCCATATAAAAGAGGAGTTTTCAACATCGATTCTGAAAAGTTGTCACTGTAATTATAACTGAGTAATAAAAACTATGCACAACCTGAATATAGATTTTATATCTGAAGAGAACAATACAGTTATGATCCACTTTAGATTTTTCGCTTGACCAGCATAAGGCCTATAAAATAGTTGCTAGCTTCTAAATATGGCCCTCCAGCCCTTTCTGCCTGACCCTTCAGGATCTCCCCAGGTCACATACCCTTCCCAGTCACATCTTCCCTCACCAGGCCACATCTCTCACTGGCTTTGCTTCATACCCTCCTTGAATGTTTTTGTGTGCCTGGAATGTGTGCTTCAATTATGATAATGACTCCTTGCTTGGATGGATGGGGGATAGAAAGCTGGAACATGTGCATAGGAGGGCAACCAAAGTGGTCAAGGGTCTGGAATCCAAGCCTTATGAGGAACGGTTGAAAGAGCTGGGTATGTTCAGCCTGGAAAAGAGGAGATAAGATAGCGATCTTCAAATATCTCAAGGGCTGTCACGTGGAAGAGGGAGCAAGCTTGTTTCCTTCTGCTCTGGAGGGTACGAATTGAACCAATGGCTTCAAGTTACAAGAAGGGAGATTCTGGCTAAACATCAGGAAGTACTTTCTAACAGTAAGAGCTGTTTGACAGTGGAACAGTCTCCTTCAGGAGGTTATGGACCCTCCTTCCTTGGGGGTTTTAAGCAGAGGTTGGATGGCCATTTGTCATGGATGCTTTAGCTGAGATTCCTGCATTGCAGAGAGTTGAACTAGATGATCCTTGGGGTCCCTTCCAACTATACAACTCTATGATTCTATGAAAGGTGCATGCAAGTGTTTAGAAACTAACCCGCTGTACCAAGGTAAAATTTACATGAATTGCTGTGCCCACTTTTGCCTGTCACCCTGCCCACCACTTGCACATGGGCCTCAAAATGCTGCTCGGAAGGTTGCTTCAAAAGTATAACAATGCTTTCGAAAGATCAGCATTCTAGGTCCTGTGCTATTTTTATATTGGAGTTTCAAACTCCAGTGGAAAACAGAGGTCAAAAGACTGTACAGTTATGATGATGGCGACTTCTTCGCATTCTTCACCACACTGACGAAAATCAAACATGGATACCTTCCTCCCTCTGGGATGGAGAGGGAGAAAGATGGCATCCAATGAAGTAGCTGACATTAAGTTATTATTATTATTATTGCTGATAGTGATTAAATGAATTGATCCAAGGGATCCAAGCCAGCGGCAGAGCAAGCCGATCGGGCACTTGGGGCTGTGACCAGGGGTGGGGCTAGCCACCTGTGGGGGCGAGGCCATCTGGGGCAGGGCACTCCATGGGGCCTCTGAGGAGTCTGCCTGCCTCCTCCCACTCAGCTATCCTACAGTCGAGGGGGAGACAGCGGGCGGATCATTTGGGCAACGTAGAGCCTGCGGGCGTGCTGCAGGCCCCGCAGTGAGTGCCGCCTGGCATTTTGTCACCCCCCTAAGTGGTGCCCCCACTGCACCCCCCTTTCTCTGCCCCTGATCCAAGCTCACCCAAACTATTGACTGCCCAAGACCACATCAATTCTGCTTAGGATATTATAGCAAACCACTGCTCTTGGGATAAATTTAATTCATTTTGGGCAATGATTCCCAAACTGTGAGTGAACTGCTAAGTATACTGCTAAGTATATTACCTGTGTGCTGCAAGGTGAATCTAATATACTCATCCTCTGTGAAGGCTGTCTACTGCATTTCTATGTGAATCGTTGGTCTCAAGTTGCCTCGTCTGGGCAAACACTTCTAATCCTGCCTTCAGCTAATCCCAAAACAGAGAGAGTCTGGAGAATTACTGAGGCGGCTTCTTGCTGCGCTCTGCATGAATTCCTACTCTAAGCTTGTCTCACGGGCATATTAGAAGATGCCTTGTATCAGGTCAAACTATTTGTCCTTGTGGCCTAGTCTGATTGGCAGTGACTCATCAGGATCTGTCACCAGGATTCAGTGATCCATTTACCTGCTGCTGTTCCTTCGACTGGAAAGGCCGGATATTGAACCTGGGGCCTTCTCCACACATACCATGTGCTCGACCACCGTGGTATCATCCATCTGCTTTGACTGAGGTCCCACACAGAGGTCCTTCCCATAACGGGCTATCTGGTTCTTTAAATGGAGATGGCAAGGAACCTCCTGCATAACAAAGAACTACTTGCACAAATAACATTAGCTCTAACTCTGAGCTATGGAGTCACCACCACCACCAAAAATAAATAAATGTATGGTTGAGATGGGGTGGACTCCTTTTCTGGACTAAGAGTGAAGTTTGCCTCCATTCTGAATTCAGTGAAGGAGAAGGAGAAGACTATCAAAAGTTTGATACAAGGAGACTGTTTCCATAAAATGAGAAAAAGGTTACACACCATGAGGCTATGAAGCAACATTTTTTTGACCAGTCAGTGTGGTTCCATGTGAATTTGCTGCTGAAATGTGTTCAAAATGTAAGCTGAGCTGATGAAGATAAGAGCCTTAAATTTACACAAAAGACCGATCCCCTGCTAGCCTTCCTGATCCGACGGCTTTGAAGGCTACTGTCCAACACCCTTTGAAGTTAATGGGAAATGAGGAAGCCCAGCATCATCCAGGATAGGGCCGTGAGCGATTGGTATAGTCTTGCTGGGCATGCCAAAGGTTGTACAGCCAAAGCCTGCTGTGCAACATGACAGAACTTTCATCCCCTTTGATCCTGCAGTCAAAGAGAGGTTTAACATTTTTTCAAAGGTGCTATCAAATATTGTATTTTACTGCAAAGGATCCACGATATAAAGGAAGAACTGCTTGCAGGAGACTGGACTGCCAGGCACCTTAATACCCTGGGCAGACTCACACAATGGATATGTTCTAAAGTTTCCTTCATTTTAAATGGCATTGCTTCTGGGGTGGGACTGGGAGGATAAGAACTCTCCCTTGCCAGCCCCTCTTTGTATGGCTGGGTTTGAAGTTTTACATGCTACTGAAATCACATAAAAGCAGGCTATGAACCCTTCTGGGTAGAGAGAGCAGGAGGGACACCCTCACTTGCAGCAAGAGGAAAAGGAAGCCAGTTCAAGGGTCCTGACTGAACACATTTCTTCCATCCCATAATAGGTGACTTCAATATACTTGTTTGTGCAACCCACTTGTTCTTGTGCTGAATTTGAAAACATCACAGGGCATTGCTTCCCAGCCATGGCTGCTTAAATTTCTGAAAAGTTTCTGGTCCATTTCTCTAACACGACTGTGCACAAACAGCGACCCGCCATATCACACAGCAATGCAGATCATCAGTGATGAATTGTTGGTTGCTAACAGTTCAAAGGACTTCTGTGTGTGTGTGCTTGGAGTTTGATGGATCATGACAGCCTAGAGCTGACGACGTATCTCTGTGTGATCAATACATGGTCAGCACTGGTTGCTGCTGATCATTAGAGTTAGCAGGGCAAAGGGCAGGTCAGCTAACAGCTAGAGGTAGGCAGAGCCAGAGGTCACATTAGGTAGATCACCCCTGACACACAGTTTCTAAATGGAGTGGGGGCGAGGAAAGCAAGGCTTGGGACTGGGAGGCGGCAAAAGTAGGCTAAGAGATGGAAGGAGGAAAGAAGACAAGGCTAGTGGGCTGGGAGGTTAATGTGGAAACATGCTGGAGCAAACTTATGAATGACATGGGCTGATCCATCTCAATGAAGGTTGAGAGTTTGTTGGCCCTGATCACAATTGTGGCTTTATCAGAAACCTGATACTCAGTAATTTGGCAGGCAAGGCTTATGCTGCATTAGTAGTAACATGTTTATATGCTATATTTCCAGGTTGCTGGAGCAAAGCTAGCCAAAAGGAAAGAGCAAAAAGAAACAGCATCTCTCCCCCCCCCAATTCGGCATTGCAGCACAGCCAGATTTGAGAGACAGAAGGATGGGCTTCAAGCTCACTTTTAGCCTCCTGAATGCACAGTGTAATTTTTTAAATAGACAGAAGATCTATCCGTTCTCATTAATGTGAGTGGGTGTTAATCAGCAGTTCTGAAAGTCAGGTCTAAAAATTCCCCAACAGTATGTCATTAGAACATTTTTCTATATTAATACTTATTTAAATGTTGATCATCAGTCATCTTAACAACAACAGGCATCTTTCAGATTTATATGGGGGAATTTCTTTTTTCTTTTTGTTTTGTGGTGTGGTGTTAATTAGGACTTTATCCAGCAATATGTCTGTTTATCAATCTGTTTTTATTGAAGTGTGTACTGTTAGCTGTTAACTGTTAGCCTTTTCTTATTCAACCCGAAGAGGTTTATGCTGTGTCCTTTTTTTCTCCTGAAGAACAGGAGATTAAACCATCCTTCTTTCTCATCTATACTCTCAGCAAAAGCGTAGGCATGCCAACTCAAAAGCAAGCCTTGCTCAGTTCAATGGTGCTTACTCCCAGGTAAGTGGGTTTAGCAGGGGTGGGGAATTTCAGAGCCAGGAGCTGAATGCAGTGCTGCAAGCCTGTCTGTTTGGCCTTCAATACTCTGTTCAGGCCATGCCCCTTTCTCTGGTCATACCCCTGATGCAATTGCTGGACTCTGTCCTTGAATTGAACTGTGATAACACCATTTGCATGCCTGAGTGGAGACTGGTGTATATCTGGCCTCATCCACTTTTGCTACACATGCTACTGCTATAGAATCATAGAATGGTAAAGTTGGAAGGGACCACAAGGGTAATCTGGTCCAACCCCCTGCAATGCAGAAATCTTCCACCCAATGTAGAGCTCGAACCCAAGACCCTGAGATTGAGAGTCTTATGCTCTACTGACTGAGCTACCAACAGGGCCTCCAAGGCTGCCCGTGCTGTTGCTGTTGGCATTGAGAGACAATGGAGTGCACGATCCAACAAAAACTAAAGACATGGAAGGCAGCTTAGGCAGGCAGCAATGATGAAATTCAATATAACCTGGGTACTCAGGCAGCAAAGAGGAGCGAATAGCATAGTCTACCATTCGCCTATCTGCATTGGTATCCCGATAAACAGGAGTGGCCTATCCTGTTTGGCTGCCTGAGGTGGCACAGGAAGTTGCTGCCTTCCATCCCTGCCAAAGCCTTGCTTACTGAGACTGTGTGGCAGTGGCGGCAGCGGATTCTGGTGAGATCTCATGTGTCACAGTCTAGTCCCCATGGGATTCCACTGCCTGTTCTGGTTCACCTCATGGCAGGCTGGCTCTGCCCATAAATCTCCATGGGTTGGAGGGTGAAGTCTGAAATGGTTTTGAAACCCCGCAAAATTGGGGATCTAGAGCACTTCAGATTTCTTTCTCCAGCTCATGGAGAGAGATGGGGATAGCAAAGCAGGGGTGGAGCTAGTGAGCTTGCCCTGCTTCCTTGTAGGATTTACATGCAACCAGCATGCCAAGTGGACTTCCACTAGTATATGTGAAGACAGGCTCCGGTAGATTGAGTAGGTGAGACCAACAGTGGGGCCAATGGTTAAGAAGGCAGTTTCTGCACGTGGTGTAGAGGGAAGCAAGGGACCCAGCGCTTTACATTTTCAGTTTTTCAAAATTAAAGTGCATTTTTACAGGCCCTTTGTTTTTTAGCTTTATTTTCTGGATAGTTGCACATTTCATACCTTTTGTTTTACAGGGGACCCAGGGCAGGCATAAACTGTGGGCTCTGCTGTGGCCTTAGCAACCACCCAGAGGTGTCAAGAGCTGGTTCTTGCTACGAAGGAGTCATGCGACAGGGTGAGTCCAATCAACACATCATTCCATAGCCTGCCCAGAATCCACTGTGGGCCATTTTGGTCCCTGCTCTAACCTCCCACAACCACCATCCCAACAATGGCAGGGCCTACCATTAGAATGCTGATAAATCCCATGGGAATTCTGAAAATGAATTTTAGTTTGGATGGTAGCAACCTAAGGTGCATCTAATTCCTCCTCACAAAATGGGTAGCTTTTTCATCCTTCTTTTTTTAAAAGAAAAATCACAAGAGAGTCATATTCCTGGAGGTTCTTCAGAGTCCGGTTTGTTAGCTCATTTCTCAGGATTGTTGAATTTTTCTTCTTTTTCAGAAATGTTATACTATTTGCCGCTAGGTTATTTTATAAGATGTAAAGGTTCTCTCCCCCTCTCTAGTGCTATTACATCTTTCAGGTTTGTTTTGCTACCACCACACACACTTTTCACACTCTACTTGAACTAACGTATAATGTATAATACAGCTTCTCTTACCAAGAATGCAGCTCCCCAAGATCACCAGATTGCCTTATTTTTCAGCTGCAATGGCATTATATCTGAAAACTACTTCACTAAGGCAACTGAAGCACAAATATTTGTTGTTAATGCAGATAGAATGTGGATCTCGATAGGAGAAATGTGCTCAACATTTACAAAAGGGACTTAAAGGTTTTATTTAATTTTATATTTTTCAAGCCTACTGGTTCAGGGCCTGCTACATTCAAATTGCTACCCAAAAGCAGCCTCAGATAAAGGGTTTACTTAAGTGCCAAAGCAGCAGCAGCTGATGACATTGTGCCCACGACGCATTTATTTTCTCTTTTTCTGATGTGTGTGCGTGTGTGTGTTTTTTTGTTGTATGTATGGAGCGGCTGAATGAAGTAAGCAAAGAACAAAATGTTGAAACCGAAGGACATTAATCATAGGAGAGCTACAGAAAATGGGGTGTTTGGCTTCAGTGAGGCGAGAACAGCACAGAACAAAAGATTGTTCCAGGCATGAAGGTCAGTGCTGTACATCCCGTGGCAGACGGGGAGAACTCTACTAGGAGAAAATGCCACTCTTCTGTCATCGGCAAATGAGGTTGCCCTAGGATGTGTGTGTGTGTGCAGAGAAGGGAAGGAGGAGGAAGCGAGGACCCTCAAGAACACCAGCTGGAAACATTCAGGAACAGAGGTGGATGCAAAATATGTCAGACCTCGAGGGCACGGTTCTCAAAATGTTTCCCTAGCAGTGGCAAAGCAATCTTGTTAACTACTACAGCAAGAGAAGGATGGTGCACGAAAGGGGAACGCTTCAGTTCTTCCCAGTTACAGGAGACATAAAGAGGGGAAGGGAAGGGACAGTCTGTAGATATCTTGGTCCTCTGAATGGTTTCATTTATTTAAAACGTTTGGAACAGCACTTGTGGTCCATCCAGGGCAGTGAACCACGTATAAAAATCATCTTAATCACAAATAGGGAAAGACGGATCAGCCTAGTTCCATTCTATGTTGGTTTTGTGTGCATTCAGTCAAATGCCTGTTCCGTTTTCTGCGGACTCTTTCTCTAACAGATATGGACAATATACATCTAAATTGTACACATTTTTGGTGTTCGTTTCTCTGAGATCAGAGGCAAAGGTGGGAGGGCCAGGGGGCGCATGTCCCTGAGCACACATTTTTGAGGGGCTGCAATCAGGTGCCCCCATGACAGGCATGGAGCCCTGGCAGCTGAGGTGCGGCAGCAGACAGGTTGGTCTAGTGGGCAGGTGGATGGAGGCAGCAGGCGAGGTGCTTGTTGGAGACAGGCTCTGTTCACATGCATGGGCTCTGTGCACACACCCCTGGAATGCCCCCTATCTCAGCTGCCCAGTCCACCAGCGGGGTGCAACACTTGCCAAGCCCTGGGTGCCACACATTTTTGCATGCTTTTCTATGCATTTATCTCCTAAAATATGTATTGTTATGTGCATTTTTTGAACTGAAACACCCTTCTTTCTGTCCATACGATTACCTAGAAAGGGATTCTTTGCCACCCAGCTTTTATTGACATGCCTAACATTTTATTTTATTGCTGTATTGTGCTTTTAAGTTATATACCGTCCTGAGGTATTTTATATGAACATGCAGTTTAGAAATATTGAAATGCAAAATAGCTTATAGTATCATATGCCATTTATAACACACAGTTTATAACTATTGTAATAGTTTGTAGTATTATTTTTCTTCATTGACATCAAGTCTATCATCCAGATCCCACTTGTGATACCTGCTTTGTATTCCTAATTCTTTGGCATTTATTGCCGCCCTGTTATTTCCAAACATATAGTCCTGTTAAGTGTGAGATAATCGTACAAAGCATGGCAGGTGGCAAGGGAGCTTTCCCTGGGGCAGTGAGCTGAGCTCAGTGGTTTCTTTTCCCGAACCAGCATTGTATGTCATAATAATGTGTGAGGCCCCAGGATATGCTGCTACCTGTACAAAGAGCAGGCCAGAATCCCATGAGAGAAATCTGTCATTGAACATAGCCCCCAGCAAAGTAATACTGCTCACCCTCAAATGATGTATACTACTCCAATTAGAAGGGCTTGTCTCATTCAACTGACCAAAGAAATAGATCACATTTGGAAGAGACAACATTATTCTTGTTGGGGCATTGTTTAAATCCAAGGTCGTTGTTATTCAAGTGCTTGCATAGCATTCCAAGTGAGTATTCCATAATGTTAAAAACTCCCCAATTACCTTTGAAGCTGTCATACATTATATGATTGTCCAATTACTATGTTGCTCCTCTGGCCTAGACCAGGGCATGGGTTTGTTCACCTCTACCTCCAGATGGAATGAGACATGGATGGGGAGTGTATATGCTGTGTCCGCATGCCTAAATCTATGACTTGGGGTGGGGCCTTGCCTTCCATTATTTATTAAAAGTATATAGCACACTATGTAGGTCTCAAAGCGGCTTGCATCAATAAGATAGGCAATGGACAAAATTGAAAGTGTAAATTAAACCTCCAAAATGTAAAAGCCTCAAGAATGTATAGTAGTGTCGAACAAAAATGCCATGCACCCGAGAAGCAATCACGGTGCAAAAACCTTCTGAAGTAAAACAGTTTTGATCAGGTGTCTGAAACTCAATATGGATGGTGTTTGTGGGAGGGAGTTTTACAGAGATGAGCCCACAGCACTAAAGGCAGGACTCAGAATTGACGTGAGTCATGCTTCTGGCCCATAGAGAACCACCATTTGTAACCAAAATGATCATGGGGTTGGGAGTGACTCCCTTGTGAAGAAAGGTTGCAGAGTTTGGGACTTTTAAGTTTAGCGAAAAGGAGAGTGACATGGTAGAAGTTTATAGAATTACATATGGCATGGAGAAAATGGATAGAGACAGGATTTTCTCCTCCTCTGAGAGCCAGTGTGGTGTAGTGGTTAAGAGCGGTGGACTTGTAATCCTGTGAACTGCGTTCAATTCCCCGCTGCTCCACATGCAGCTGCTGGGTGACCTTGGGCTAGTCACACTTCTCTGTAGTCTCTCAGCCCCACTCACCTCACAGAGTGTTTGTTGTGGGGGAGGAAGGGAAAGGAGATTGTTAGCCGCTTTGAGACTCCTTCAGGTAGTGATAAAGCAGGATATCAAATCCATACTCTTCTTCTCTGCTAATACGAGAACCTGTGGACATTCAATGAAGTAGAATGTTGGAAGATTCAGGACAGACAGGGAAGGTGGGTGTGGCTTCCCCAAAATGACCAAATGAAACAAATGGGGAAGTCTGGTGGCCCTAATTAGACCCATGGGGCAGATGTTCCCCACCGGTATCTTAAGGGCATGGATCTAGGGTTCCGCAACCGATCATTTTTCAAAATCCTTCCAGCATTTCAAGATCCTGCCAGCTTTATATTTCTTATCTTACAGGAGTCAATATTCATTTCTTTGGCTGAAACATGACAAAGCCCTCACACTTGCTCTTGGTCTTCTACAGGACAGCAAGATCCATGTGAGTGAAGATTTCTATTGATTTGAAGTGAATTTATCATCGCTACAGGTCTGAAAAATTATGGGTCTTACTAGCACATAAAGGTGAAGGCTGGGGTAAACAAATGGCCCAAATGTGTATTTCTTTTTTTTCCTTTTCCTTTTGGCTCAGCTGCTGAATACAGATCAGCTTTTGTTCCCAGCTGGCTACACCCTCGACGTTCTAAAAAGCAAACCTGTAGATTTTCTCAATTATGCTGCTGGGTGTTGCCGTCTTTCAGGCTTGTCAAAGGCAAGAGACAGGAAGCAAAGTGAAACTGACAAGACAGGGAAAGTCTTTATTTTTACAGCCCGTGTGTGGGGATAAGATTGAGCTCAGTTGGTAAAGCTACCCAAGAAGTGAGATGAAAATGGTCAACCAGATGCGAGGATGTTTCGATAACGAACAACAGAGCAGGGTAGATTGATCAACAATCGCACCGGAAAGCAACTAGGAACCACAGTACACATGCTGGAGGATTTTGGAAATTTCATTTTTTTTTACTAGTCAAGCAAACAAAGCCAGGGAACGATCAGCAAGTGGGTGGTGGATGCAATTTGCCATCTGTAAAATGGGAGCAATAATACTTAATTACTTGCCTTACAGGGTTGTTGTAAGCGTTAATTACTTAATGTCCCCCCCCCCCCGCACTATGATCTGAATAAATAAAGCCCTATAGAAGTGCTACTACATATGATTGTTACCAGGTTCTGTTAAGCCTCATCTCAAATAGTTTCAAATGTTTTATGTTCCTCTATATAATCCACAATCATGTTCTGACATTTACTGCTATTCTGGGGCCAGCTGCTGCTTAGCTGGGATAAATCAGCCAGATTCTATTGAAATTAAGAGAGCTGTGCCAGCTAGGCAAAAAGAGTATGTGGCTGTTTATAGATACTTTATTGGACCACTGTAATAAGTTCTATGTGAGGCTGGAAGATCATTCAGAGGCTCCAGCTGGCTGGCTCCTGGTTTGATTATGGACACAAATCAAGGTGTTGAGTTTAATCTGCATAGGCTATGGCTGAAGTCCCAAGGTAGGTCATAATCACTTCTCTGGTTTCCTTTGCAATTCGGCACACACGGAATATTTTGTTGAAATGCTGAATGGAGTGGATGTTTTACATGTGAAGTGAACTTCTTGTTGTGGGGCAGGGTGGGAAGTGGTAGCATCACTTTTAAACTGAAGGGCATGAGTTTAACTTTCTGCTTGAAGATGGGGGAGTTAATGTATAAATTCCACATTTTTTGCTTACTGGTTTTCAGTAGTTTTCTCTCTAAAACCTATTTGGTGTTTTGCAACTTTCTGACTACTTGCAGGACCTTAGCCAGACCTAGCAGAGTACACGCAGAATCCACGGAAGCAATTGGCGACTTGGCTGCAGACAGGATAGACAAAGCAGGAACCAGGAACTTGTAGTTAGGTGTTTATTATATACAGTGGACTATTTACAGGAACAGAACACGGATCTTATGCTAGCTCTCTCTGACACGACTCACAACTCCTACACTGACACAGAACTCTGAACTTCATGAGCTAACAGTTAGTAGGCCATTAATTATCACTCCCTTGAGAGAGCTTGACCAATCAGGGAGTGGTCTCCATGTCTCTGTTATCACCAGGCAGACTTACTCCTTCAGATTGCCTTCTGGCTGTCAGCCAAACCTTAATTGACTCTGTGTGAGTAGCTGCATGTACACAGTTTCCCAACAGTTCTCTCTCTCTCTCTCTCTCTCTCTCTCTCTCTCTCTCTCACACACACACACACACACACACACGAGGCTGCTGCCACTTACCAATCCCACCTACCAGTGAACCTCCCCACCTGGTCAACCCCACCTCCCGTTACACCTCACCCATCCTCTCACATATCCACTCACCACACACCCCAAACTTCTTCCCTTTCCATCGCATCTAGTCCCACCCACTTTTAAAGGAGGAGGAGGTGTTTCAGAGATTAGTTTTCTGAAACACCTCCTGCCTCTGTTAAAGCTCACTGCTGCTATGTTTAATGAAGCTCCAGGAAGCTCTTGCTCCATTAAGCAGCTCACCTGGTCCACCTGCCTGGGTTCTCCTACCTTCCTGCCAGTCTTTCTCCTACCTTTCTGCCTCCACCACCTCCTGCGTGCCTGCCTCAACCCACTTGGTCCTTCCTTCAGAGCAAGGCTTTCTCAGTGACTATGAAAGTGCCTGCGTTAGGGTTGTGGTGTGCTGCAGCAGCTATTTATTCCTAAAAATTGGGGAGGGGGTAATAACTTTAAATATTTTTCCCCAGATTTCAGGAATCAATAACTGCTGAAAATTATGTCAGTGGATCAGGCATTTTCATGGTCACTTCATTCTCCGCCATTTTGAAACATTTGTTAAACCCATAGGCAACCTGATCATTACAATGGCTATATTCAATATTAATAAATCAAGAGGTGGAATGGGGAATTAAGTTAATGAAACAAAAATTTTTCGAGTCTGCAAATAAAACTGGAAAATTCCTGGCATGGCAATTAAGAAAAAGGAGAAAACAAAATGTGATCAATAAAGTAAAAGTAGAAGAACAAGTCTTGGAGGATCCTAACAAAATAAAAAAGAGCTTCCTTAAATTCTATGAAAATCTATATAAAAGAGAAGAAGGAGATGTAACAGAAATAGGAAAATATCTAGAAGAAAACAGAATCAACAGTCTATCGGAAGAGGAAAGAAGTCTATTAAATAAACCCATAAAAGTAGAGGAAATTCAGGAGGCGATAAAGAAGATGAAACTGGGGAAAGCTCCGGGGCCAGACGGCTTATCGGCCAAGTACTACAAAGTCCTAGAAGAACTCTTAACACCGGTGCTTTGTGAAGTAATGAATGAGATTTTAAGAGGAGGAAGAATACCAGTGTCTTGGAAAGAAGCATACATCATGCTAATACCTAAACCTGACTCGGATAAACTTAATATTAAGAACTACAGACTGATTTCATTATTAAATAATGATTATAAGATCTTTGCAGATGTAATGGCAAGTCGACTTAAAAAGTGCTTAGTCAATCTCATTTATAATGATCAAGCCAGTTTCTTACCTAATAGGCAAATAAAAGACAACATAAGACATATAATAAACCTTACTGAATACCTAGAATGTAAAAATGAAATTCCCGTGGTATTAATGTTCATTGACGCCGAAAAGGCTTTTGACAGTGTATCCTGGCATTTTCTAATAAAATGTTTGGAAATGGCAGGGATAGAGGGCACATTCCTGGAAGGAAGAAAAGCAATTTATTCACAACAAAGTGCTAAATTAATTATTAATAACAACTTAACAGAATCCTTTGAAATTTCGAAGGGTACAAGACAGGGGTGCCCTCTGTCACCTCTTGTTTATTATGGTGTTAGAAATAATTACAAATAAGATAAGGAAAACTTCAGAGATACGCAGAATAAGAATTGGAGTGAAAGAATATAAATTGAAAGCATATGCCGATGATCTTATGTTGTTGCTGGAAGATCCAAAAAAAAGTGTCGGTAAAGTGTTAGATTTGCTAGAGGAATTTGGAAAGTTATCCGGCTTTAAACTAAATAGAACAAAAACTAAAATGATGACTAAAAATATGATAGAAGAGGTAAAAAACCATCTTGAATTACAGACTGGGATCAAAGCAACTAAAAAAGTAAAATACCTTGGAATTTGGCTAACGATGAAGAATATAAATTTAATGGAAGACAACTACACAAACACATGGAAAGAAATAAGGAGGACCTGGATACCTGGAACAGAATAAAACTCTCTTGGTCGGGAAGAATGGCGGCAATTAAGATGAGCTTATTATCGAAATTGCTGTTCTTATTTCAAAATATACCGATAATCAGGGGAACCTCAGTATTTAAAGATTGGCAGAAAGTACTTTCTAAATTTATTTGGCAAGGGTAAAGGCCAAGAATTAGATTCAAATTACTCACAGACCAAAGAGATAGGGGAGGATTTGCGGTTCCAAATTTGAAGCTGTATTATGAAGCCTCGTGCCTTTGCTGGGCTAAAGATTGGATTGTCATCAAAAACACAGATCTGTTAGATTTAGAAGGCTTTAATATAAGATTTGGTTGGCACGCTTATTTGTGGCGTAATAAGGAAAAGGTCCACAAAGGATTTTCTAATCATATTATTAGAGGGCCACTGTTGGAAGTATGGGAGAGAAACAAAAAATTATTGGAAGGAAATACCCCTTGGTGATTATCACCAATCGACATCTTAACAATAAAAAAAAAATATTGAAGGATAAAGATGGACATATGAAGATTTGCTAGTAAAAACAGAAAATGGATGGAAAATTAGGCCATATGAAGAGATAAAGAATAAACTGACAGGTTGGATCCAATTTCATCAAATCAATGCTATGTGGACTGAAGATAAAAAGAATGGGATGAACGGAAAAAAATCCAGATTCCAGGTAGAAATATTAGAAAACAAATCAAAACTACTATCAAAAATGTACAGCCAGTTGCTTGAATGGGACACCAAAGATGAAGAAATAAAAGAAGTAATGGTGAAATGGGCGATAGACTTTGGATACAACATAGAGTTTAATAAGTGGAAGAAACTTTGGAATAAAGGTATGAAATTCTCGGCATGCACAACACTTAGAGAGAACATGGATAAAATGATGTACAGGTGGTACATCACGCCTGTAAAATTAGAAAAAATGTACAAAACCGGAGACAAATCATGCTGGAAATGTAAGATTAAGGAAGGCAATTTTTACCACATGTGGTGGTCTTGTGAGGTAATTAGAAAGTTCTGGGAATCAATTTATAATGAACTAAAAAAAATATTTAAATATACCTTCACAAAAAAACCCGAGGCCTTCCTTCTGGGGATAACTGGAGAAGAAATTAAAAAGGAAGACCAAACACTTTTCCAATATGCAACAGTGGCTGCTAGAACACTAATAGCACAAAACTGGAAGACTTCAAAAATCCCAACTATAAATGAGTGGCAATAATCTAAATTATTTGATTATATAGAATTGGCAAAAATGACACAGAAAATAAGAAACCAAAAAGGTACAAAGTTTAATAATGAATGGAATAAATTTATGACATATATTGAAACAGATGTAAAAAATCTAAAAATCACAGTAGGCTCGATATAACGCCTGCGATGCAAAGAGTTTTAAGAAAACGAAACTGCAGATAGAAAACCTTTTGTAACATATTCCGAAACAGAGTTGAAGTGATTTAGTTGTTGTGTTTAATTTGTTGGTGTTTTATGTTATGTAATGTTTTTCTTTTTTTGTTGCTGTTTTTTTGTGTTTTGTTTGTCTTTTTTGTTGCTTTAATGTTTGGTGTTGTATAATGAATTGAAACTAATAAAAATTAAATAAAAAAAAAACCAAACAAAAAACAATGGCTATAAAGATTTGTGGCCCTCAGCTACTGACTTCCAGTTAGCAAGAATTTGAATAATATACAGTGGTACCTCGGGTTAAGAACTTAATTTGTTCCGGAGGTCCGCTCTTAACCTGAAACTGTTCTTAACCTCAAAACCACTTTAGCTAATGGTGCCTCCTGCTGCCGCTGCACCACTGGAGCACAATTTCTGTTCTCATCCTGAAGCAAAGTTCTTAACCCGAGGCATTATTTCTGGGTTAGCAGAGTCTGTAACCTGAAGCGTCTGTAACCCGAGGTACCACTGTACTGCTTATTTGATGGGCTCTGGCTATGTAGGAAATGTTTTCTGTACGCAGCTTTTGTGCAGATAGGAAAAAGTTAAATGACACAGTCACATTTGTGGGGGCCAATTGCATGGGAAAGACTGCATGATCAGTCCCTTCACTCATGGATGCGTCATTTAAATGTTTTGGAGGGGGGAAAGGTCATAACTCAAGGATAGAACATCTGTTTTACATGCAGAAGGTCTCAGGTCCAATCCCCAGCATCTCTAGATAGGATTGGGAATGTCCCCTGCTTGAAACCTGGGGGTGATGCTGCCAGTCAGTGGAGACAAGAGTGAGTTAGGTAGGCCATTGGACTGACTCATCATAAGGCAACTTCTTTTGTGCTCCTGTTTTGTGGGAGTTGTTCTTGAAAACGCAGTTCCCATATGCCCAGGGTAACATTTAAAGGATCCTAAGTCACACCTCCTAGTGTGGTTTTTTTTCAGATACACCTCTGTAATTTGAGTTAATTGGTTCAAATTATATACTATCAAAGGACTTGGATATAGAAGATTCCTAACTCTAAATTCAGTTATCTTCAATTATCAACTCACACTAATCATTATTGCTGTCAACACTGATACTCTGGTTTTTAACAATTGTGCTTGGGGTTCTCTTGAGTGAGAATATTTTTTTTTAGCTTAATGGTTTTTGGGAGGTGGCTTTATGCATTATGTGTACTGTTACAGTAGGAATACTTAAAACCAACCCTTTATTTCCCCAGCATTTTTTTAAATGTATCTGCTACGTGTTCCTAGATATCTACGGAAAGTTGCAAAGAATCTTGGATCATTGAATGGTAGAGTTGCAAAGGGACCATGAGGCCCATCTAGTCCACCCCTGCAGTGCAGGAATTTGTTGCCCAATGTGGGGCTCAAACCCACAACCCTGATATTAACATGCTCTGTTGGCTGAGCTATCCCAGGACAGCATGGCTTTTCTGAACAATATCTGTGCTTTTCATTTTTCCAGAACCTGAAAGAGCAGTTGTACAAACACATCTATGATACAATGGAAGGGCAATGTGTGTCCTGGTGTTCTTTACATGTGCAATTTTCTTGTGCAATTTTCAATGTTAATTAAGCACAATTAAGGCTGAGAGTAGGGCCAGGAAAATAATTAAGTTGTGGTTCACATTTTAATGGGAAACTACCTAATTCCCATTTCCCCAAACAATAACTGAGGCTAAATGCAGCTATCCTTTGAAATCCCCTTAATATTTGTACACTTTTTTATATAAAAAATGAAGAACTGCATTGTGAAATTCAGATAAAAATGTGTGCAAATATTAGAGGAAAGTGTGCATTAAAATGTGTATAATACTGAAGATAGGTGTGATGGCCTGGGAATCCGATTCAGAGGCTGAACTGGAGGAATCCCAGCCTGCACAGGAGTCCCCGCCTCCAGGGCCGGCTGAGCTGGGGCAGGGCCTTGATTCTGAAGCGCCTGCACCTGTGCCGGATCCTCAGGAGCAGGCACCAGGTGAATCCACTCTGGCTCTGGAGGTGGTTGAGGATTCAGTGCTTACAGGTGAGTCTCCCCCTGGGTCCAGTAACCCTTCAGCCTCTCCTGAACTGCAGAGGCTCAGGGCAGAGAGGCGAAGGGAACTGGTTTCTCCCAGGAGGAGTGCTCGCCTTAAGGCCAGGAGAGGCGGGTCTCCTGGGGGCTGGGACGGCCCCTGGCCTCAGAGAAGATAAAGGCCAGTCAGTCCGGTCCCAGGTTGTGGGAGCAACATCGTTGAAGAGCTGTTTCGGCCAGCATCCAGTCCTGTTCCCCCAGAGTTCCTGTCCTTGCCTGGCTTCTCGCCGTGGACCCCGCTACGCCCGTGGAGGACTTTCTGCTGACCCTCAACTCAGGTCCTGGACCTCGCCCCACGGTAACCTCACCCCTGGACCAGCACAATAACATACCAAAATACATTACGGTATATTAGGGGCAACGGCTTGCAAAAAAATGTGTATATTATATATTGTGTACTTTGCAATGCTAAGTAATTGTGTCAGTGACAGCATTACACAGTTTCATGTGACAATGCCATAAACAAAAGACATATGGGTTGCCAACTGGATGAAAGAGCATAAAAGGTAAATTAGACAAAGGAAACTAACGGCAAAGAGAAAAAAAAACAACCATTAGCCAGGAAACCAAAGGGAAATCAGAGAGCACTAAAACAATATAAATGCTCAGGAAGATGAGGTTTGGTTTGGTTTGTAAATGATTGAACCGAATACGGTGTTTTTCAAAGCAAATATTGAAATTAACAAATATTTTATGGAACTTAAAATTCATTTTTGAAGCTTTGTGGATATTAGCTTCTTTATTTCTCCTGCTGACCCTATTACATTGAGGTTACTTTTCAATTTCCCAATCCCATATTTTCTAATTTTATGGAAAGTTAACTTGCAATTTCTGGATAATATAATGTTTCTTCAGCAACTTGAATTTTATTTTATATGTGCTTGATATAGGCCTGGGTTTTGTTGTTGCAGTAGTATGTTTTGGTAAATTAATCTTATTTCCAATTGTTATTCCTGTCACCCCATCTACATGTTTTATCCATTTTCTACCTTAATGTCTTATTTTCAGCATTCTGTCCCAATTAACTACAGTCCCCCAAGCTTGTACTTATCATCTTTTGCTATTGTTATTACATTTCTTGCCTTGATCTCTGGTACTGTTTCATATTGTTTTCAATGTCGCTGCCAAGGGTTTAGCTTCTGTGTTTATTTTCCTTATTTTCTTTTCACATTTCCCCTTTCTAATGACTCATTATCATAACTTGTTTCTTCCCACTGACTCCTTGAATGACTTCTCTGCACATGTATCTAATGAAGGATGCTGAAAACATTTGAAGCCTCTCAGCAAGAACTCTCCAAACTGCCAAGACCCAAATCATCCCAGCCTTCTGTGACTTCTGGCAGAGAACAGGAACAAACTGTGGCTTCACTTGCTTTCATCTGCAGGCAAAGGCAGTGTTCAGATTTACAGAGAGATGATGGTGATAATGCAGTACTAGAGGACATCTTTTAGTAGTCCAGAGTCTAAGTTCAGGGCAAAGGAGCTATAGGAGTGGCCATACCTGTCTTATTTCTGGGCTATGTCACTTTCCCATAGTTCTGTTTTGCACTCTGGGATGGGGGGAATCAAACTATGCATTTAAACATCATCATCATCATCACCATCATTAAAATGTGATAGTTGCTTGCTACATAAGGACTTAAAGAAATTTAAAGAGCATAAAGCAAAGCACAACATCAGAAAAAGAACAAAACATTAGCAGAAGATAATCTCAATAAATAGCAAAATCATTGTAATTGGGTATTTATGTGTGTATTCCCCCCCCCCCTCAAAATACCATTTCACAATGCATTTCATACATTTCACCTACTGAAAATGGATTTTTTGCAACATTCAGAGAAATGCCGAATAACTATGTTTTGACTACCCAAGTATGTGGGATGCAATGCAATTTTTATAGGACTTCAGAAGGAAGGAGTGCCTGAAACATCCCTAGAATCCTGTTCCCATGGTGGAAGATAAGCGGGATATTTGCCTTTAAAAAAGTGGTAGGGAAACTGCATTCCAGAAAAAGGATGGAACCCCCCCCCAAAATCAAATATTATGCAATGAGTGGTGGTAGTAGAACGAGAGATGGTAGGGTTCAGTGGGGAATATATCTGCACTCCTGCCCACTTTGATTGTGTCCCACTCTTTTGACTCCAGCCCTGAACATCACCAGCATTACCCTAGAGAAAATGTAGTTCACAATAGAAAAGTCCCCTACTGTGCTTAAGAATATTGGTTTCATATGGAGAAAGAACTGGAAAGTGATGCTGCCTTAGTGGTTTTATTAAAAAATGTACAGGTTGAGCAGGTATTTTGCAGGTGCAAATCAAACTTGGAAGCAGTTCTGGATAAGGGCAGGCCAGCTAGCCTTATAATTTGCAAACTTTGGTAAGACAACCTGCTCTGGGTCTTCCCACAACATCTTGAGATGCAGGCAATGTTTTTTTTAGTGGTACAGCCCCACTTGGAAGCTTTGATGATAGTCTGCCTGGGAAAAAAAAACTCTTTTAAAAAACAAATACAATAAAACCAGCTATTATCACTACAACATGCAGACTGCCTTTTCTTAAAACACCCTTCACCCTTACTCACACCAGGAAAAACGAGTTGAACTCTTAGTCATTTCAAACAGATATGTCTCCCTTGTGCATTCTAGATAGCTTTGTGCTGAGAGATCTAACCTGAATTTAGTGGCAAGGCAACTGCTGCCATACATCAGGCATAACCTGGGGCTCTGACACCACTGATTATTCCAGCAACTGGCCCAATGCTACTGATGGCTGGCTAGAGGAAAGAGTGTAATGACACTTGGCCAAATCTGCCAAGGGTCCAACACCTGGCTAGAAGATCAAATCCACCTGAAAACTGTGTTACTGCTGACAGCTGATCAATGAGTGGTTTGTGGGTTGCTTAATAAAAATCTTTGTCTTTAGTCTTTGACAGCCTCCCCCACTTCATAAAATGTAAAGTTTGAAATATTTGTTCAATATGCTTACAACCCTCTGGATAAACTTTCTGTTGATAGGCAGTGAGACTGTGCTTTGCTCCAACAGCACAAAATGGGTTGCATTGAAACTGCTGCTAAAATAGAGCTTCATTTAAGCTGTGCTTTCGATGCAAACTGCTTTGTGCTATTGCAGAAGGGGTGGTGCAAGTACAGTGGTTTGCACTGAAATTACTGTAAAACCAAGAAGTAAAGCTCCCTTTTAACAGCCGTTTCAATCAAAACTTTGATAGGTGGGTGGGACAACCCACTGTGAATCGTTTGAGGTCATGATGACTTCAGGTGATAGATGTGGATTGTCCCACTAAGCTTGTCAAAGTTGGTCCACAGATGGCAGATGGTAGTTGCAGATAAAGATCTGCCTCCCTGGGCTTAAGGATTCTCCAGCAGGGGATCAAAGTCTCTGGATAAAGTAAGACCAAAGTAATGAGGTCACTTTCTATTTGTGCATACCAGTGGTGGAGGGCAGACCATGTAACTTGAACTCCATGCAAGATATACATGTAATAACAACATGAAGGAAATAGAAGTATAAAGAATGAATGATCTGCACAAATGTATTCTTCATCACTGTGCAATTCCTAGGTCTCACGCCCCCTTTGTCCAGTTGATAGTATGAGCCTTCAAGACAGGGAATTGTGCCTTACCATTGTCAGAAAGCTTGAGGTCATTTGCATTTGAATGTAGTTCCTGGGCATCACATTAGTTCCTGGAGAATAAGCCCTAGAGTTTCAGTTTGTATGGAAACTCTGGATTTATTATTGTTGACTTTCCCTCCTCATCCTTACTCTGTTACAAATAGCTTTAGATCAGTAGGTAGTTAGTGCTAGACTGACTATCCTCCTTAACAATAATGAGCAGCAAATGCATTAGCGAGGGCTTCTGTGCTACTGTTAAGAAGGAAAACAATTTGCTAGTTGAGATTGACGTATGTGTAGACCAAATATTTAGCAAACCCCAAATCATTATCTCTGCCAGTGGAGGTCCAGAGGGCAAGGTTATTATCTGCAGCTTGCTCCACGCTTTTATATATTTCCTGGATTTTGACAAGTAGAAGAACCGAAGAAAGTCAATGTCATACAATTAGCTTGAGGGGTAACATGTAGCAAAAAGGTTACAGAAGTATCAAAGGTTCAGCTATTTCCTTGGACAGGTGAGTTTCCCATAAGAAGATTAGCAAGTGCATAAAATGCCTTAATGACTCCTTCCCCCCTCCATAATCTTATTCAGATGTGTTACATGCAGATTGAAATTTTCACATGGCTTTGGATAGTATAGCAGTGGCATCAAGAGAATAAGTGGGGTTCTGTCTTGATCATCTTCTTCTTCCTTCTTCTTTGGCAATCACTTGTAGCCGAGTAAGATTGTTTTCCATAAACACAGTTTTAACAATGAATACATAAGTGACTGTGGAGGCCAATTCTGGACCCACATGTCCTTCGACAGTGGGGACATTGGTTCCTGGATGGGAGTTGATCACGGTGTGGATTTGCCAAGCATGCCTTCCTCTTAGCACGTTTCTCCCTTGCATTCTGAGTGTCTTCAAAGTCCATGACACCTTTGGTAAAGACTGTTCTCCAAATGGAGTGCTCGCAGGCCAGTGTTTCCCAGTTGTCTGTGTTTATACTACATTTTTTAAGATTTGCCTTGAGACAGTCTTTAAACCTCTTTTGTTGACCACCAGCATTACGCTTTCCATTTTTAAGTTCAGAATAGAGTAGTTGCTTTGGAAGATGATCATCAGGCATCTGCACAACATGACCAATCCAACGAAGTTGATGTTGAAGAATAATTGCTTCAACACTGGTGATCTTTGCTTCATCCAGTACACTGATATAAGTTCACCTGTCTTTCCAAGTGATGTGTAAGATTTTTCGGAGACACCGTTGATGGAATCTTTCGAGAAGTTGGAGATGGTGTTTGTAAGTGGCCCATGTTTCACAAGCATACAGTAAGGTTGGTAGTACAATAGCTTTGTAAAACAAGCATTTTGGTTTCCCTGCGAATGTCCTGGTCCTCAAACACTCTGCACTTCAATCAGGAGAAAGCCGCACTTTGCAGAGCTCAGGTGATGCTGGATTTCAGCATCACCAAATTCCATGAAGACAATGGATTTACTCTCCATCATTCATTCTAGGTTTAGTTCTAGCCACGACTATGTTCTCCCTCCACTTTTGGAGGCAATATGCCTTTGATTACTAGTTCCTTGGAATCACAGGAGGGGAGAGTCCTGTTGTGCTCAGGTTCTGCTTCCAAAATTCCCATGGGCATGCGGTTGGCAACCATGACAAAAGAGTGCAGGACTAGGCCTGATCCAGAAAAGTGCTTCTTATTTTGTTACATTTTTAAGCCACAGCAAACAAGTATGTTTTCCACATGCACCAAAACAGCATCACCTTTGGCTCATTCCTTACTTCTGGGAGGAGTCTATTTCCAAGATTGGGCATCACAACTGAAAAGGGCTTCATCCTGCTCACTGTATGATGAGTTTCTTCAGGCTGAACCAGAATCAGGAGGGCCTCAATAGTTGCTTGAGGTTCTAGACACTGCAGAAATGGATAGACAGAGAGATCAAGTATGTCAACATGCTTGCATTTTTCTGGTGGCTCTTGGAGAAAGATGAGTATCAGAGGAATACTCATTGTAAAATATTAGACTGGGGAGACATATTTCCTGTAAAATCCCTTTGCAAAATAATTCAATGTCATGCTGTTCAAAATTCAAGCAAACGTGGATTAGATGGTTGACCACCAAACATGTCCTGAAAAGAGGTCAGCTTTTAACAAAGTCTCTATTTTGATTCTAGCTGCGTTGTAAATAGGGCAACATTATAACTCACTGACAGAGCCACTCTTCTGAACCAAACCTATTCTGTCACATGAATTTTTGTAGCACATATGTGTCAGCTATGGGAGAAAAAAGCGATTGCTTGTCAAAAGTGCTATCAATGTGATTTTTCCCAGGGTGACCCTTGCAGTACTGACAGTCTCTTCTTGGTCTTGAAAACCCCTAGCTTTGTTACAAAGACCTGTATATATTTAAATGCCACACCACCAAAGGAAAGTAATTTATAAGTGCATAATACAAGCGACCATTATAGATCACTGTGCTTCCACAGGAAATTCATTGATGTACTTTCCTTACATATCAATTTGGAGCAAATGCCTCTGGATGCTTTTTGCCCCCCTCCTCACCTTCTCTGTAAGCCTGGCTTTCCCTTAAAGGGAAAGCCATAATAAAACTAATTTCCATCATCACCAAGGGCACTGCGGATGAAAAATGAGCCCACGAGTTGAAATGGACATAAATATTAGATGCCAAAATAGATCACTTTTCAAAATGCAATGGGGACTGCATGTTGTGTGGTCCTGTATATGATTTCCATCTTATGACAGGGTCATTTCTGCTTCCTTCAGGATGATAAATAGGTGAGACAGTTCAACTATATAACTGGTTTACATGTATAGGATACAAATCTCTACCAAAAGGTGTTGCATTATCTTCCCCTTAAATCGATGGCTGTTGTTCCAATGATGAGCTTAAAGATGTACTAAATTATCAGCCGCAAAATGTACCATAAAGACTTGAATGTCATCTTGCTATATAGGCAGGAGAACATAAGTGATGCCTTGCTGGATTACAGGAGAAGTTCATTTTCCCCAAGAAACATCAAACCAGAACTACAAGCGGGGCTGTGAGGGCAATAGCCTTCACTTTCTTATTTAAAAGCCTATTTCATCTCATCCTAGCACAGTTTTAAGGATAGGAGAATCTGTCATTGTCGGTTCCTTTTACTTTTTTTTTTTTTACTTTCCAGTTCTCCAGATTCCCATACCAATTTGTGATTTATTTATTTATTTAAAAATATAATAAACCAGTTAATTCAATTACCTCATAAATTGCATGTTTGTACGCCATTTTGCCTAATCTGCATGTTTGCAAAGCAGTTTTCCCTAATAAGGTGTATTTTGGGGTGTTATTTCTGTTAATATGTGCATTTCTATGCATACTTTAGTATGTACAGTGTTGTACACGTTACTTGGCTGCAGAGCTGCACTGCAAAAAATGGGTAAGTGCAGATTTTGAAAGATGACTGCATTCTGGATGGCATATTTTGGAAAGGCAGGTACATCTTTTTTAATGTCCCACGGAGGACCTTATGGTCTTCAGACAAAAACATCTTGGAGGTCCCAGGCCACAGAGAGGTTAGGCTGGCCTCAACCAGAGCCAGGGCTTTTTTGGCTGTGGCTCCAATCCGGTGGAACGCTCTGTCACAAGAGACTAGGGTCCTGCGGGACTTGACATCTTTCCGCAGGGCCTGCAAGACAGAGCTATTCCACCAGGCCTTTGGCCAGGGCACAGCCTGACCCCCTCCTTTGGCAATCCTCACAGAACTCTAGCCCAATGGTTGCCATTAATCTGATTTGAACTGATTTTATAATGAAATGATTTTAGAATGGTGTATCATTTTACTGTTGTTAGCCGCTCTGAGCCTGGCTTCAGCTGGGGAGGGCGGGATATAAATAAAATTGTATTATGATGATGATGTATTTTTATTAAAGATTTTCTTAGTTTATAAAAGTATGTGCAATGTCTCTCTCTCTCTCCCCCCCCTCCAAGTAACTTTTTTTTACAGATCAGTTCTATTTGTTGGGAAATTAGGAAGAAGAAGGGGAAAGGGGTGGGGGAAGATGGGTGGGGGTGGGGTCGGGTGGCGATGTTTCTATTATACTTAATATATGTGGGGTTTTGTGTCAGCGTTGCTTGTGCAGGTTCTGTGCTATCCATTTGTGTTCCTTTGGTGGTGAGAGAGGTTGGGGTTAGCCTAGGGTGTGGTGGTTTGTTTGTGATTGCCTGTGGTGATCATTGTTTTCGTGTGAGTGGGGTGGGTGTTTTAGATCAGGTTAGCCATGTTGATTTGTATGCTGTTGGTGGTTTTTTGTCATTTTTTGTCATGTTGGGCTGTGAGGCAGTGAAATATACTCAGAGTCGAGAGTGGATTTCATGCTCTTTATTCAGCTCATAGCGGTGAGGAGGTCCCATCAAAGTATCTGCTTTATATACATTATTTACACAATGGGCTGCACGTGATTGGCTAATTCCAGAATTCTCCTGTAGGCCAATCAGGTTGTGGATTCACTTCCATCTGGAGCTGGATTGGGTGGCTACTGCAGACCAATCATACTCCTGCATTGTTCTAGGACCAATCATACTGCTGTATTCTGAATCCTATTGCTCTAGGACCAATCAGACTGCTGCATTTTGGATCCTATTGTTCTAGGACCAATCAGACTGCTGGATTTTGGATCCTATTCAACTCAGTACATAACAGGCAGGTACATCTTTAAATGTAAACTAGATCACATTTCTTCCCCGTCTCTATAAAGGCATCACTGCAAGCAGAGTTGCTATCAAAATTGTGCCTAGAGTAAAATCTGAAGTGAATTGGCAGTGGTGACTTTAGTAAGCTCAGGTGAAACAGCCAAATAATTAACTTGCACAAGATGTGATGATGGCCACCAACTTAGATGGGTTTTTTTAAAAGTGTGTTAGGCAGATTCCAGGCTTTAAGTAGCTTTGGATGCTAGGCTATAGACAAAAGGAGGATTAGCGTGTCCATGGCTATTAGTCATGGAGCCTCTGGGTTCAGGGGTACCATGCCTCTGAATACAAGTTGCTGGGGAACAACAGCAAGAGGGATCAATTGCCTTCCTGCCTTGGTTGTGGGCTTCTCAGAGAGGTAGCTGGCCAGCCACTGTGGGAAAAAGAATGGGCCTTTGACCTGATTCAGCAGATCCCTTCATGTCCCGAACACTAGTGACATTTCTCAGGGTGTAATGGTGGCGGTTCACAGATACCTCAAAGGGAGTGAAACCCATTTTGTACCACTGAGAAAAGCCAAGTATTCCCTATAAAATCATTTATTATCTGGCACTAATACAAGATGCTGAGCCTCTATGAATGTCAGGATTTGAATATGTTACAGTGAGTGTGCAACAAAATATATTTTGAAATCCCCTCCACATCTGCTGAATTCCTGAACATACGGAAAGTTTCTGGGTAGACAGTCTATTGCCATATGTTTAGGCATTATCAAGATGCATAAGGCACTGTCAACAGTCCCTCATGATTGTCTATAGTCCCCACACCTTGAACATTTGATATAACATGCGATCCGGCTTAGCAACAATTTCATTACACTTGGGATATTGCAGATAAAGTATATGGTTTTCAAAAAGAGAGATCAGTATTTTTTCCTCTGCAGCAGGAGGTAGATGAAACTTTCCTTTCCAATTGCCACATAGGTTTTCTTGGATGTTTGAAACAGCTAAGTGACAATCTCTGTCAGGAGCCAGCCTGACCCGAGAACCTGGCAGTGCCTCATCCGAAGAAGAGGATTGCTTTGGTCTAGGGCTGTGCATAATTGTGTGAGAGAAGAGATAAAGGCTGTTCTAGATGTAGTGCCCCATACTGTCCCCTCAAAGCAGTCCATGTGCTGAGAACATGTCTATAGTGGGGAAACTTATTAGCTGACTGGTTCAGCCAATGTGTGTATGGCAGACTTTCCTGCTGCAGATGTGCCCCTGGTGTGTGAATAGTTTTGTGGAGGGGCTGGCATAGGAAATGATGGTGGGGTGACCATATATGACCCCATTCTCCCCTCTCATGTGATTATTTTTGTGTGCCTCTGATTGCTGGAGTAGAGCTCTTGGAATTTGTGTTTTGGCTTTAAGCACTGCAAGTGAAGTCCCTTCAGCACTGAGCAAAGTGAGCAAAGAGTTCCACGATCCCCAGGCAGACCTAGATGAGTGATCAGGAGCAGCTGCAGGATTGATCCTTCAAGAGAAGAAGAGGTCAGGCAGAAGCACAGAGAAGAAGAACAGAGAACCATGATGGGTGCCCTGAAGGTTAGGAGCTGCCTTATACAGGTTACAACTCTTGGTCCATCTAAATCAGTATTGTCTATGCTACGTGGTGGTGGCTTTCCAGGATTTCAGACAATGAATTTCTCCAAGCTCTACCTGAAGAAGCTAGGGATAGAACCACACAAAACACGTGCTCTACAACAGAGCTACAGCCCTTCCCCTACTTCTCTATTGGAACTCAAAATAGTATACGTCTATATGAGATGGAATAGAATAGTATAGGTCTATATGAGAGGGAAGGTCCATATAGTAAAAGCTATGGTTTTTGCAGTAGTAATGTATGGAAGTGAGAGCTGGACCATAAAGAAGGCTGATCGCCGAATAATTGATGCTTTTGAATTATGGTGCTGGAGGAGACTTTTGAGAGTCCATTCTTAAGGAAATCAGCCCTGAGTGCTCACTGGAAGGACAGATCTTGCAGCTGAGGCTCCAACACTTTGGCCACCTCATGAGAAGAGAAGACTCCCTGGAAAAGACCCTATGTTGGGAAAGATGGAGGGCACAAGGAGAAGGGGACGACAGAGGACGAGATGGTTGGACAGTGTTCTCGAAGCTACCAGCATGAGTTTGACCAAACTGCGGGAGGCAGTGAAAGACAGGAGTGCCTGGTGTGCTCTGGTACATGGGGTCACGAAGAGTCGGACATGACTAAACGACTAAACAACAACAAATATGAGATGGATAAAGTGTAGGTCTTGATAAATTGTGAGCCACCAGACTTTTGAATCCTTATGATGGAATAAGAATTTATTTATAAATATTTATTTTTATTTATTACATTTATATATTTTCCCTTCATCCAAGGAGTCCTCCTCATGACCATTGGTGTGGACTCAAATAGGGGGAGGCTGAAAGCACTTTTGAAGACAGAATTTGAATTGAAGATCTTGGTTAATGGCAAGCTCTCTAGCTGCAACTGAAAGTCTTAATTGAACTTCATTGCAAAGTTATCATGCTGTAGCAGAGCAGGCTCATGTCTGTGAGGGCAATCTGAGTAAGTGGAAAAAATCTTTACTAAAAAAACCCCCCAAGATCCACACTGTTAATCTTGAACTGTAGCTCCATCAAATAGTTAACTGAACACCATGGAATATCAACTGGAAATTTGGCTTCTGGGTTGAATTTCAAAGCTGCTCTTTGTATGTGAATGGGCTTGCAGTACTCACCTACTCAGAGGAATACATAATGTTTAAGTAGTCTAGTAACTGACAATAATTTATCTACCCTCAAGAGCAAAAGAGATAACACCTTGGCCTGGAAAACTCTCTCTGGCTCACAACGTACTTGCTCTGTGAATTATTCTACTGACATACTCTGAGATTGTTTTCATTTATTCCCTGAGTGAGGATGAAAAAAGGTTGAGAAAATCCAAAAGAGAAGCTGAAGGCATTGTTTGCCCTTTCACTGAACTATATTTGCTTTCTGTGGCCTGGGTTTACTTCAGTTATTTTCACAGAATGTCGACCAAGGACAGACACCAGAACAAAGGGAAGTCTCCTTTGAAATCATTGGACCCTAGTGTCTTTCATTGTTCCTGGTGCCTACTCACATGCCAACATTCATCTAAGTGTCATTCATTCTTCTGTAAATATTTAAAACATTTCAACACTGTGTGTTTGCTTATGTGTGCATACAGGGCCAACCCTATCATTAGGCAGAGTGAGGTGGGTACCTACCTCATGGGTCAAATGTTGAGTGCATGAAGCAAATGGCAAAGGGTTGGAGGACAGAGCTCAGTGTTGTCACATACCTTTCCCTTTACCCTCCCCATTACCCTGTAGCTCCCCTTTTTATAACAAAGATTATTTTAAATTGATGTTCATTTTTGAACTATTGAACATGGTTGCATTGAGATACATCTTTGTTTACATTAGAGGATATGATATGCAACAATTACATAAAATGTAAAATAAAATAACAATTTTTAAAAATGTTTCTGAATATATTGACAAAGTTGTATCAAAATATATATGCCAAAGTTATTACAGATGTGAGATGGTGTATGGTAATATATGTTGCTTAGATTCATGACCACAAGTAAAATACGTTTTGTACTGAAAGGAGAAGGAAGAAAAGTAAAGAAGTACAATATACATTTTCTACACACCAGACTGTGCTGTAAACTGTGAGTACTACTCTACCATATGCATCATTATTTATATAATCAATAAAATCATACCAGGCTGTGTAAAAAAATGTTGTGTTTCTTTTGGACTCATGCTACTTCTAATTTTTGTGTCAACTTTTCCAATAACACAATTTGCCTAATGGCATTCATCCATTTGCCCGTATTTAGTAATTGTAAAAATTTCCATGTCCTGGCAGTAGCAGTTCTTGCAGCAGTTAACAGATGGTTTATGAGTTATTTTTTCCTAAGTTGCAACATAGATTGACTATACAAGTTAAGTGGAGCCAGTCCTGAAGACATGGGGGGTATCTTGTGATCAGAGATATTTTGTAAATACATATTTCCAGAACTTTTCTAGTTTTGGACACTCACACCACATGTGCTGATATGTCCCTATAGTGGGACATTCCCTCCAACACATGGGGTAACTGTTTGGTTTTATATAGGCTAGGTAGCTAAATGTTAAGTACCTGCCATGCACAATTTTAAGGGCTCTTTTTCTGGTTGTTGCTGATGAGGATTTTCATGGCGCTATTGTCCATGGTCTATTGCATGCCTCTTGTTCAATTTCTAAGTCCCAATTCAATTCCCACCAGCTAATCTAATTTTGCTGGGAGCAGAATTGAAACTCTATAATAGAATTATACAAAGGTGATATTAGTCCTTTTGTTATTATATTTTCTCCTGCTATTATTATTTCATAAGTCGTTAGTTGTATTGTGGCTTCATTTTTAACCTGGGAGTTTGTTAAAAAAGGATCTAATAGCCATGATATTTGAACATTTCCCAATTGTTTAGGCACATTATATGAAAACCATGTTACTGTTTTTGACAACATGAGGTTAAAAGTACAGATGCTAATGACAAGTAAGATGGCTTTCCTGTTGTGTGACCTGCCTACTACTCTTATCTTGCTCTGAGAATACACAGTGTACCACTATCTCTTGTCAAAAGCTTCAGTTTCAAAATGTACACAAAAGCTGTCTGTGCATATAATTCTGAAACCTTCTCCTAAAGATAGTCACAGAGTGAGAGGATATAGGTGCAAACAGTTGCTTCCAAACAGCTATATTGCTTTTCTTGCAGAAACTAAAATATTGGTATGGAGTCCACTTGTCAGTTCTACAGCCGGCTATAAAGACATTTAACTTCAAAAGATGCCTGCTAGCAAACTGCATCACTTTTGTAAGTGTACTGAATTTCCAAATTTCATACTAAAGTTTGAGAAACAAAGAAAGCAAAAGGAGCCCCAAGTCCTAACTCATTATGAGTGTTCTTTCCAAATCTCACAAGAACTTTCCCCCCCCGAAGTGTAATAACTGCAGAATTTGAATAACTTGTTCATTGCAGAGTAATATTGAGCCATATCTGTAAAGAGCTGTGTTTGGCATCCCCCACAGCCAAGAAAATAAGCAAAGTTTAATAAGCAAAGGGTTGTATTCAGTGCTGCTTGTGTGTGAGCAGGACAGACTTCTGATTCCTCAGCAGACTTCTGCTCATGCACCGGGACTTAACACCCCCCCCCACAGCTCTTCATGTCAGGAGCTCAGCCTACACGCGAGTAGGACCTTGGTAGAGACATATGCCTGACTGGCATGTTCCCTCCCTCCTGGTCGATTGTTCAGGAGCTTCAAGAGCTTTCTTCAGCCTGAACATCACAGTGACCGATGCCAACAGACATCGGCACACTTAGGGATCCACAGAGTCTTTGCAGCTTGCATAACAGACCTCAGCAACTCAGCATTTTGGCTAATCTACTTTATTTACATATAAACACACAAGGAGCACTGCAACATGGCTCCCTCTCTCTCTAGCATCAGACAGCAAAAGGGAAAAAGAGCAAAGGACAATAGTCCCACTTCACGGAACACAGTAACACAAACATCCTGTCTCCATCACTTCCCCCTCTGTGGAGTCAAAACATATACTGTCATGTGACAGACAAAAATCCCATGACTGAAGTCATGGAGCAGGAATTCTAACACTTCATGTGTTCTCTACATAGCCACATCAGTTTGCCATTCTTTTTTTAAAAATGAGTCCTTATGAAACTTCACCAGTACTTTCATGAGAATTCCTCCTGCATACACATGTTCGTACGTAATTTTGCCTAAAGTAATTCACTTTCATATTATTTTCACTAATATATGCATGGCACTAGAATACTAAAACTCATAGACATCCAATGAAGCTGGCTGTTGGAAGATTTAGGAGAGATAAAAGGAAGTACTTCTTCAAGCAGCACTCAGTTAAACTATGGCACTTCGTCGCAAAGGAGGCGGTGATGGCCACCTACATGGATAGCTTGAAAAGAGGATTGGATAAAATCATGGAGGATAAGACTATCAAAAGCTACTAGTCATGATGGCTATGCTCTGCCTCCACAGTCAGAGACAGCAATGCTTCTGAATTGCTGGAGACATCAGGAAGGAAGAGTGCTGTTGTGCTCGGGTTCCGCTTGTGGGTTTCGCACAGGCATCTAGTTGGTCACTGTACAAACAGGATGTTGCACCACATTGGTCACTGACCTGATCCAGCAGACACTCCTAATACAGTGGTACCTTGGTAGTCGAACTGCTTAGTTGTCGAACAAATCAGCTCCCAAACATCGCAAACCCAGAAGTGAGTGTTCCGGTTTGCGAACGTTTTTTGGGAAGCTGAACGTCCAACGTGGCTTCCGTGGTTTCCACGGCTTCCACTTGAGTGCAGGAAGCTCCTGCAGCCAATTGGAAGCCATGCCTTGGTTTTCAAACAGTTTCGGGAGTCAAATGGACTCCTGGAGTGGATTAAATATCCAGTGTGGTGTAGTGGTTAAGAGTGGTAGTCTGGGGAACCGGGTTCGCGTCTCTGCTCCTCCACATGCAGCTGCTGGGTGACCTTGGGCTAGTCACACTTCTCGGAAGTCTCTCAGCCCCACTCACCTCACCGAGTGTTTGTTGTGGGGGAGGAAGGGAAAGGAGAATGTTAGCCGCTTTGAGACTCCTTCGGGTAGTGATAAAGCGGGATATCAAATCCAAACTCTTCTGCTTCTCTTCTTAAATATGAGAACCAAGGTACCACTGTATTCTTATGTATTCTTTGCCAATCTAGCTGACTCCCAGGAGTCTAGTGTGCTTATCCTCCTTAATAAAATCAGCCATATTGCCTATAGCCACCTTAATTTAGTTGAAATTGCATTGATTTTTTTAAAAAAGAAAGAATAGTGGTATACAGATATTTTATAGATGAAGAGATAGTAATATAGAGCATCTAAAATGGGGTTGGGGATTTGTGGTTCTCCATATATTATTGGACTCCAACTCCCATACGTCCCAGCCAGCATGGCCAATTTTCAAGAATGATGGGAGTTGGAGTCCAACAGCATTTGGAGGGCAATGTGTTCTACATTCATGAACTATAAGAAGTCCATGCTCAGAACTGTTGATTTTCCAGTGCAATAAAGCTGTATACTTTTGTGGTAGCCCCAGGAAAAAGTGCTATCTGCAGTTTTAATTTGGTACACGGATCATATTGTCATCAGACTTGAGTTTAAAGGTTACTGTGGAACATCAAATATAAGAGAGATCCTGCTGATAAGGAGCCACATGGTTTCAGCATTTAAGCATCAGATATAATCTGCAAATAGGCAGGTGCCCGAGACAAGCATGGGGCATGCATTCAATTTGTATGTCTCTGTTAAATCTCACCTCTCACCTGTCAAGGTTAATTCTGATGACACAAGGCTAAGCAAACCCAGACATGTGTCAATGATGACTCATAATAGTAGATTAGAATAGGAAATTAAGGAGCAAGTTTTCATATCTTCTGTACAATTACTAATGCCCTTTGGAGTGGCCAGCTCTGGTTGCACTGTCAAACATGATTGATCACCACAAATTATGTATTAATAATGATTAATTGTGAGTATTTAACCACTGGCTATTAAGTCAGTGACAACTCTAGTTGTCAATGTTTTGTTAATTTGCAACTTTGTAAAATGATGATTAACTAAACTGACTTCATTTACTTTACCATAATCTGTACTCTGTTTTCATTATTGTAAGTGTATTTGAACAGTTTTATAAATATCAGAGGTGCCAAATAACTTTCTTTTATTATACATTGTTAATAAAAAAGCTACTTTAATCAAACTGTAAGGAATCTGGAGGCTAAATGTTTATAATGAGTAATATACTGGGGTTTTTGTTATTTGGTAGTTGGTGGGACATTACCTGTCTAGTGACATAGACGTACTCAGTGCTTTTTTTCTGGGGGGATGCATAATCCTAAACATTTTGTGAATCTAAGTTTGACCTCTTCGAGGGGCAGTATTTCAATCTGAGTAGGAAAATGAGAATACTCCTAAGCATTTTTTTTTAAAGAAAAAAAGCACTGGACGTACTAAAGTTCTTGGGAGCTATCACCACTGTGTTCCACAAAAGGGGTGGGTGTAATCCTCAGATAAATGAATAATAATAATAATAATAATAATAATAATAATTTTTGTTTATACCCCGCCCTACCCAGCCAAGGCCGGGCTCAGGGCGGCTAACAAGCAATAATAAAAACAAGTTGAATGAATACAACTTAAAAACAAGATTAAAATACAACAATTAAAATATTGAAACATTAAAATATTAAAATGCAGGAGGAGAAAGGAAAAAGAAAAAAGAAAGAGAGGGAGGGAGGGAATCAAATTGGTTCCAAGCCAAAGGCCAGGCGGAACAACTCTGTCTTACAGGCCCTGCGGAAAGAAATCAGATCCTGCAGGGCCCTGGTCTCATGAGACAGAGCGTTCCACCAGGCCGGAGCCAGAGTTGAAAAGGCCCTGGCTCTGGTTGAAGCCAATCTAACTTCCTTAGGGCCTGGGACCACTAGGGTGTTGCTATTTATGGACCTTGAGGCTCTCCGTGGGGCATACCGGGAGAGGCGGTCCCGTAGGTATGAGGGTCCTAGGCCATGAAGGGCTTTAAAGGTCAAAAGCAGCACCTTAAATCTGATCCTGTACTCCACCGGGAGCCAGTGCAGCTGGAAAGCACTGGGTGAATATGGTCCCATGGCAGAGACCCCGTGAGGAGCCTTGCTGCTGCATTCTGTACCCGCTGGAGTTTCTGGGACAGCTTCAAGGGCAGCCCCGCATAGAGCGAATTTCAGTAGCGGGACTGGAGTTTGGTATTTGGGATTGCTTCACATACCACCTTTTCCTCTGTGGATTGCACTTGCAGATTTGGAAGGACCGTAGCTAAGTGGTACAGCATCTGCTTTGCATGCAAAAAGTTCCAGGTTCTGTCCCTTGCATCTCCAGGTGGGGCTGGGAGAGACCCTGATCTGAAATTCTGGAAAGACACCACCAATCAGTGTAGACAAAACAGAACTAGATGGTCTAACCTGACATAAAGCAGCTTCCTATGTTCTATGCAAAACAGGTTGTGAAAATACACCTAGATCTTTAATTTACAGTATATATATCTGGGGAAATGGTCTGTCTGTTTTCCAATATGATATAAGAAAGATAGAAGCTTAACCCTTTTTTCATCTTCCTTTCTCAAATCCTCTCATAGACCTTCCTTAGAATCAGATCTCTGTTGAATAAACACCTTGCCCCATTCTTGGTGTGTGTGTGTGTTTGTGGTTTCTATCTTTCCCTGCAACTTTTGCAATTCTTTTTTTTTTTTAATAAAAAAATCATTGATTCACTGTATTGTTTTCTCGATGCTCTGGCATGTGAGTTGTATTTCTGTTTAAAGCCCAGTGATTATTTCTAAATGTGCATTTTCTTATACCTATAAATGATGCAAATTTGTATTACCTTGTCCTCCTTTTGGGGGGTGATGGCTAAGTAGCCAGTCTACTCGACAGCTACCATACTATCTTTGCCAAGTGTGGGGAACCTTCTGATGTTGCTGAATTACAACTTCCATCAGTCCTAGCAAGCATGGGGAATGGCCTGGGATGATGGGAGATGCAGCTCAGCAACATCTGGAGGACCAAATGTTCCCCACACCTGACCAATGCAAACATCTGTTTCTGTTATATAATCTGAACATTTACTTAGTTCTTTTCAAGGTTTTCTGCTTCACTAACAAGCACTGGTGCTATATTTTTATTCTATTCACTAAAGAACTGAAAACGGAACACATCTGTTGTATACACACACTTAATCCAGTTCATCACTTGCCCCAAATAAACCTTTATAAACTTCACCCTGGCTCTAGCTGAGAAGGCTCATATATACACAGAAAATAGAGCAGTTTGTTTACAACAATTCCCTGCAATAGTCAGGCTTCCTAGTGTGTTGGACAATATATGATCTTTCACTAAAGCAATTTATTACTCCTTTGGAAGGGAGAGGCTTGTTTGTATGTTGATTTGGGAATTGATGATAAACTGATGGAAATCTGACAGTTTCCGTAGGCAGCAGTTCTTGCTGCCCTTCACTCAATAGCTACACTTCCAAGGAAGGAAGCATAAAAAAGGACAAGTAAATGGGAGAATTGGTTAAACAGCAGCCTTCAAAGATGCTATGTGTCACATAAGCAGATAAAAATGTTGGATTTTGTTCTGTTTTTTGTTTTGGATACAAGAAGGCCTTGTATCTAACTAGGGTTAGAGGAGAATTTTGATATTGTTTGCATTTTAATGAGAAAATACCTAATTCACACTTCTTAAATCAATATGTGAACCAAAGTGCAGCTATCCTTCGAAATGTGCACTTCTTCAAATTTTATGATGCAGTTTTCCTGGCAAACACTATGTGCAAAAATGCCTATATCACATGAAGTGTGGGCATAAGGGTGCTTATACTAGTGACAACAACATACAAACATAAATGATACTAGGGGAAATTGTTTGCAAAATGGCAGCTACCATTCCGGGCAGCTGGGACACAGAGTCTTGGCCAGCTGTTGGGAATCTCCCTGGCTGGCCATGCTGCAGAGCAGGACTACCTGCCCAATTCCTGGATTCAAATAGGTCAGTCAGGGGTCCACTAGACACCCAGTACTTAAGCCAAAACCCACCTACATCTGAAACCCATCAAGTTGTGGACATTTCTAGCCCAGACTGTTGTCTGCTTGATTTGTTCATTATACCTTAGTGTGGCGATTGCCCATTCTTTGGGGATACGTTTGTATTGGGGGAGAGAAAGGGTTAATAGGCTGACCAATAAGAAAGCCCGGAGGCAGAGCCTACCTGATTTTGAGGCTCAGCCCAGAGGTTTTGACTGTTAATTCGGTTGGTACTTTGGAGGTGGGGGGGGGGGAGATAGAGGAGTCAGAGTGAGTAATAGACAGGGACAAGACTGAGAGGGAATAGAGTGTCAGTGTTTCAAATATATTTTAAAACTTGTTTGTATTTGAAATAAACTTTAATCTTCATTGTTAACTCTACCTGACTGAGACTCAATACTTCACCGGGGAACCCTGGGTTTTTTTCCACAAAATGTGTGGCAGCGGAAGAATAAAGTAGTGGTGTACAGGTCAATAATCCGTAAAACGACCAGGGGCTCTGTATGAATGCCACACTTAGCTATAGCTACTGCACAGGGAGGGTGGCACTGCAACTGGGACCACAAATAGGTATATTATGATAAACGTTCACTCAAATGCAGACACATTTTTGTAAGGTTTCTTTCTTTCTTTTTTTAAGTCACAAACTGTTGTGGAATTGTGGTGAACTGAGCTTCAGTCTGAAAAAATGGAAACTGAAATTGACAGATTTATTCATCCCTTCCTTGCGCCACTGTTTTGAGGAACCCATATAACTAAGTCATTACTCTGAGCGGAACTGGAAGACAAAAAAGGATGTCTAGATGTAACTTGTAAAAAAAGATATCCAACCTTCTGTAAATGTACTTACTACCAAGCAGAATCTCATCTATAGATCTGTTCCTGGTCTAACACAGGCCTGTACCTGGGCTGTGCCACTTCAGACTGCAAATGGGGGGGGGGGAATACCATGATTAAATACTCCTCCATACAAAAATATTACCTCCTTGGGGAGAAGGCTATATAACAGGAAGAAGGGTTCTAGCATGTCTTTGTTGTGACTGGGAAAACCCAGCCAAATTGGGGGGGGGGGGTATAAATTATTATTATTATTATTATTATTATTATTATTATTATTAATCATGCTACAGGTTTCTTTTTCACATGGGTATTCCATCATGAGCCTCCATTTGCAATGTGAAGTGGTACAGCATAGCACCAGTTTGACAGAAGTTTGACAACCTAGTGCTAGGAAAGACAGAGGTCTTTTCTATCCCTATAAAATCCAGTTCACTGAGTTGTTATTGAAGAAGCTGCAAGGCAATATTTTTATTTTCAGGTGTATACATCCATGGTAATGCCATAGCTGAAAACCTATTTGTTTGAGAACTTATGTGAGATTCAGGCTTAATGCATCTCCGGCCCTTGTCAGCCTGAATTTAATTGATTGCTGGCATAAGTATACTTGACAGAAGGAAGTGAAATGATGGAGAAAATGTTTGTTGAAAACAGTTGAAGGAAACATGGTTTTAGGCCAAAAGGACATGCCATCCACAGATTATTTATCAGGAAATAACAGCAAGACAAAGAGAAAACTTAAACCCAGAGGATTGTATCTGACTAAATTATACTCAGAGTAGTCCCCATTGAAATTAAAAGGCATAAATTAGTCATATCCATTGTGTTCAATGGATCTATTCTGAACGGGACTAACATTGGATACAATTGAGAAAACAGATGGGTATTTGATACATAATGTTGGAGGAGGACTAATAATAATAATAATAAATTTTATTTATATCCCGCCCTCCCCAGCCGAAGCCGGGCTCAGGGCGGCTAACAACACTAAAACAGTGCAACATTATGAAAACATTATAAAAATTAATTAAAATCAAAATTGATGGCAACCATAAACTAAAGTTTTGTAAAGATTGCCAAAGGAGGGAGTCAGGCTGCGCCATGACCAAAGGCCAGGTGGATCAGCTCTGTCTTGCAGGCCCTGCGGAAAGATGTCAAGTCCTGCAGGGCCCTTGTCTCTTGTGACAGAGCGTTCCACCAGGTTGGAGCCGCAGCCGAAAAAGCCCTGGCTCTAGTTGAGGCCAGCCTAACCTCTTTGTGGCTTGGGACCTTCAAGATGTTTTTATTTGAAGACCGTAAGTTCCTTTGTGGGGCATACCAGGAGAGGCGGTCCCGTAGGTACAAGGGTCCTAGGCCGTATAGGGCTTTGAAGGTTAAAACCAGCACCTTAAACCTGATCCTGTACTCCACTGGGAGCCAGTGCAGCTGGTATAGCACCGGATGAATGTGATCTCGCAGCGAAGACCCAGTAAGGAGTCTCGCTGCAGCAACAGCTTCTTCTAGAGATGTATGAATTCTGCAAAAATTATCCTCATCCTATTAACATCTGGGATTTCTTAATAAGTTTTCCTTCTTCCCCTGAGTTCAAATTCTTCTTAAATTTCATTTTTAGAATTGAAGGCAACTGGAAATACATGAAATACCTCTGCAAAAGGAATCAAGATGGCTTACAGATGAAATAAAGGTAAAGGTAAAGGGACCCCTGACCATTAGATCCAGTCGTGGCCGACTCGGGGGTTGCAGCGCTCATCTCGCTTTATTGGCCAAGGGAGCCGGCGTACAGCGTCCGGGTCATGTGGCCAACATGACTAAGCCGCTTCTGGCGAACCAGAGCAGTGCACGGAAACTCCGTTTACCTTCCCACTGGAGCGGTACCTATTTATCTACTTGCACTTTGATGTGCTTTCAAACTGCTAGGTGGGCAGGAGCAGGGACCGAGCAATGGGAGCTCACCCTGCCGTGGGGATTCGAATCACCGACCTTCTGATCGGCAAGTCCTAGGCTCTGTGGTTTAACCCACAGCGCCACCCGCATCCCTTTACAGATGAAATAGGAACAGCTAAAAACATAGAAATACACAGCCAGTACTATATATAAATATAAAGCATCTATTAAAAACACCCATTTTCAAGGATACCTCAAGGCCTATTTGATTCACCTCTCCCCCTTTCCCCCTGCTGCCTTTTTCTTCCTCTCAAGCTTCCTTGGTCATGGGACAAGAGAAGTAGCATGCCTTCTCACCCCTCCATCCTGTCCTCTTCCTCTTCCTGGTACACAGAATGCTACAAGGACATTGCCCTGAGCACAAAGGTAACTGAGAAACATAGTTCTCCAGTGCTGCTATGATTCCTATGGCTCCTTTTGCCTAAGCATTCTAGGCCTGCACAGAAGAGGCCAAGTAGAAGCCTCTAGAGAGGTGAGGGAGGAGAAGGAAAGACACCTTGCTGTCCCTGTTCCTGTGGCCTACCGCACTGGCCAGATACATTTGGAAAATGGGGAAATGGAGCCAGGGAATGAAGGCTTGCTGGCAGTGGTGGTGGTGATAGGTGGGGAATCCCAGAACCAAGTCAGATTTGGAAGGGCCTGAAATTGTTTCATATTAGGGGAAGTGTTTCAAACTGAGGGAGTTCTTGTCCCAAACTCCCTCAATTCAAACATCACCACCATAAGGATTTAGAGCAGGGATTGGCAACCTAAGGCCCATGGGCCACAAGTGGCCCATGGGGGTCATTTAACTGGCCCATGGACCCTCCTCCACCCACTCGGGGACCCCCCCCTCGGTCGGCTCCCATGCACCGCGCTAAACCGGCTCAGAGCAGAGCGGGGACCGCCTTCTGCGACACTGGCCGGCTTCCCATTGGCTGCAGGAAGCCTCCTCTGAGCCGGAAGGAGCGTCTGCGGGACCGTGAAGTGGCCCAAGCCACAAAAACTTTGCCGACCCCTGATTTAAAGTAAACATGAATACACCGGCATCATAGAACTATCTCAATGAAATAATAATGTTGGTTCTGTTGCAGATCCTGGACATACCTACAGTAATGCCATTCATAGTTCATGGCACTCCTCCTGCTTTTCAAGAGAAGAAGATAAAGATTATTAGCTTCTCAAGAAAGTAGCTAGCAATTGCTTCATCTTTCTTCAATTTATTTCATCTTCTTTTTATGAGCGCTCTGTTATGAGTTCCCATTCCTTACATGCGCAATCTTTTTTCATGGCTCTGAAACAATAAAATATACACTGTCCAGTATGTTTTTAATGGCTAGAAAATCTTTTAACCCTCGCTCCACAAGACTAGACATCAATAATAAAAATAAATCATGATATACTTTTTTTTAAAAAGGAACAGGAAACATTGTGATGGGAACTTTTGACCAAATGCTAACTTTGTTCAGTAAATGTGGCAATAGCTCCATTAGGATGGCATGAATAACAAATTACATGAGTCAAAACAAAATAAAAGAAAAAAAAATCCTTCCAGTAGCACCTTAAAGACCAACTAAGTTAGTTCTAGGTATGAGCTTTCGTGTGCATGCACACTTCTTCAGATACACTGAAACAGAAGTCACCAGACCCTTCTATATAGTGAGAAGGTGGGGAGGGGTATTACTCAGAAGGGTGGTGGGAATGGGTGATTGGCAGATAGCTGTGATGAGCCTGTTGACGACTCTTAACGACTGCAATAGGTCTTACAGGAAAAAGCAAGGGGTGAGAAGGTGAAAAATGGCTTTGTCATGTTACTTAAGACTACAATTATGTAAACTCTATACCTAGACGCAATACTCTAATCTTATATTGGACTTTTTTGTATCTCCCTTGCTGTGCTGCATTAACATAAGGTTGTTCATGAAATTATATTTGATGAAGCTATATAAAAACGTTCTATTTTTATTTAAAATACTTACATACTTTGGAGTTCTGAAGGTCACACAATATGCTTTACAAGCAATTATCACAAAAAAGTGATAGTCGGTGAAAAGGCTGGTACATTTCTTGTTGCTCCTACTCTCCCATGTAAAGCTAACTGTCTTATACAGTGGAACCAGTGGCAGAGGAAGAGGAGTGCGGGTGGTGGCCCCCGCCCCAGGACGTATGTCAGCCCTGCCCCTACCTGCTCTCTGCCCCCCCCCCAGTGCCGGAGCATGAAGCTCCACCACTGAGTGGAACCTCAGGTTTTGAACGTAATCCGTTCTGGAAGTCCGTTCGACTTTTGAAACATTTGAAAGTCAAGGATCAAAGGGCTGCCAGCAAGTTCAATGGGGGAAATTGAGAAACGTGCCTCAGAAGCTGTTTTACTTCTGAGGCATATTTGAAAATGGAAACATTCACTTCTGGGTTTTTGGAGTTCGGCTTCCGAAACATTTAGCAGCTGAGACGTTCGAAAACTGAGGTTTCACTGTACCAAGTCAGACCATTGGTCCACGTAGGCGAGTGTTGCTTACATAGACTGGCAGCAATCCTCCAGGATTTCAGCCCAGGATTCTCTTTCAGCCCTACCTGGGACCTTCTGCTTGCATAGCATGACCCCAAGCTATGGCCCTGCCCTCAGCTTTTGCATTCATTGCTGTCACCCTCAGATGCAATAGAGGAAAGGCTGAGCAGCAGGGTCTTACTCAGCCCATGATGGAAGCAAGGTTTTCCCTGCTGCTGCCAGGCAACAGCACTCACTGCGGTTCTCAAACACATAACACACAAACACACCCCAGCATACCACTTCACACACATTTGCTCTGGATCCTGGCACGATGCAGTTAATCACTAAAAACATCTGCTTATTACAGTGACTAACAAAGCAGAAATGTTAAATTCTTACAACAAACATTCCAGCTTCTGCCTTCATCAGTTCCTCTGATAAAAATGATGCTTTGAGGATGCTCAGAAGGCCTTCATTCGCTGAAGCTAAGTGATGCTGGTAACTGTCCTCTAGGCTGAGGGCATGCAATGTTAAAGTGTCCGACGTGTACACCCAGAAGCGCACACACGCACACACAGATCCCTAAGGTATATAATGTAATATGCTGATTAAAGTCCTCTTTATAAAGTCAGAGGAGGAGTATAATAATGGAATTTGGATAGAAAAGAAACTGAATCCTACATTTAGATTCTTAGGAGACACCTGCTTTATTCATATGTACTTTGTGTTGATGCATACTGTTAATTGTAGTACAGATATATATGAGAAAAAATACCCAACTAGCAGATAAGTTATTTTGTGTAATGAAATAAAAGCTGAGAATCAGAATAAAGTGTCCTACTCATGACATTAAGAAGGGAGAATGTGAAAGGGTTATGACAGGCAAAGAGTTTGTAATGCTCTTTTCAAAGTGATGATATGTGATAATTAACATCTTGTAGTTGAGCAGCAAGCTATTGTCGTCATTCAGACCCAAGTAGATAAGCCTGAACATTTGTTCAAGGATGGCTACCTTAAGAAAAGTAGCAAAATAAATTTATTCATAAGGTGCCATAAGACTTTTTTTTTTTAAGGATATGGTTGTTTAGATAATGGATGGGATGACAAGCAAACAATGAAAAGCTACCTCTCTGTCAGGAAAGGAAGAGGTTGCAATTCTATACGCTCACAGAAAGAAATCCAGTTCTATTTCATTTTTGCTAATAATGTCACCTTTTATTTCCATGCATACTTCCACCACATGTTCATTGCTTATGCCAAAAGAGTGGAAATAAAACAGCAGTAAGAGCTCCTGCACATCCTCGCCACCTTTTCTGCCACAGAAAACGGCTTCCTGCAAAAAGCAAAGATTCAGAGATACCTCATTGGCATTCAGGAAAAGGCTTCCGTTGTTTTCAAGAGCACCTAAGAACCCTGCGCACACACAAAATGCAGCAGCAATCAGAGTTTGAGCAGGCAAATGCATGTTTGTAGCTCAAGAGGGAGGTGGAAACAACACAGTCTGGACCTCAGAGGTGGGTAAAAGCAGGCCACAACTTTTATTGGTTAAACAGCAGGCAAGCCGGGTTGGCATGGCAGCAGGCTGAAGGACCATTCTGTGTTCCACTCAGGCTCTTGCTGATAGAATGACATTCTGCTTAGGGTTGGGAAGCACCCACCCCACCACCATGGGAATTGCCCAGTGCTGAATCCTGGTGTGGTGCAAGCTAAGCATACAGTATCCCACTGGGCAACTGGAGGGGGGGCAGATTCCAGATAGGCAGTGGCCCTACTTAAGCCTGAGGCATGCCCTGAACCAATTTCCCACATGTCCCCTGTGCACCCCTCATTGCTATGTTGATTCTGCACAATGCCATTTCTGCCCCAAGCTGTGACAAAATTATGCAATCGTGTTCAAAAAGCATTTCATTGAGGAGAGAACGCCACTGCCACCAAGGGCCAATTGCAGTTAGGAGGAAGAAAATCATTCCCAGCCCTGTCAGCCAGCGACCCAAGTAGCCCAGTAAGGTAAAGGTAAAGGGACCCCTGACCATTAGGTCCAGTCGTGACCGACTCTGGGGTTGTGGCACTCATCTTGCTTTATTGGCCAAGGAAACTGGCGTACAGCTTCCGCGTCATGTGGCCAGCATGACTAATCCGCTTCTGGTGAACTAGAGCAGCACACAGAAATGACGTTTACCTTCCCGCCGGAGCGGTACCTATTTATCTACTTGCACTTTGACATGCTTTCGAACTGCTAGGTTGGCAGGAGCTTGGACCGAGCAATCGCGGGGATTCGAACTGCCGGCCTTCTGATCGGCAAGTCCTAGGCTCTGTGGTTTAAACCACAGCACCACCTGCGTCCCAAGTAGCCCAGTAGATGCTCTAATAAAGATGATGGGAAACTGGCACTGAACCCTCATAGCCAAGGCACTTGCCTCAGTCCCTCCCCGCTCTCATGGTATGATCCCAGTCCTGTCGGAGCCCCACCTCTGAACTACTCCCTGAGCCTCCATGGAGGCATGCATGGAGTAAGGCATGACCCACCTGCAAAAATCTGTTGGACACATCAGATACAACACAGACTATGTGCAACAGCTTAAAAAACAGCTGCACAATACTTTTTGCCTTTTTGTTTGTTTCTCTCCCACTTCCCTGGACTCACAGCCTTCTGGATCAAATCCAAAGTAGTAAGGATTAAGTGTAGAGAGCTATTCATTTTATGATAGTCAAAGGGCATACAAGATCTGAAGGTGTGCATGCTAAATCCAAATTTTGGAAACTTCACCTAAAGGCAACCATGAGGGGACAGAATAAGATAACAAAAAATGCTGGGTGTTTCATTTATTCAGCTTCTTGTGAAACAAAAGCTCTATAAAACAAACTCTGCCTAGAGAGACTGCTGTTTAAACCCAAGCATCACCCAAGCTTCCATGGGTCCACCACTTTGTTTATTCAATTTTTCAAGTGTTTTATCTCCATACATTTTTCAAGTTAGAAGTGGTCCTTGATCATTCATTTGCATTGACATGGTGATGTCAGAGTGGGCTGTTTGCCAAAGTACACTTGATAGAAACAAAATACTGTTCCCACTTGAAACACCAAAGCGAGGCTGTTAATGGACAGGCTCCTGGGTTGCTGTTTTTTAATTAAGCAAGAAACAAAGCAACAAATAATAAGAATGTTTTCTACCTGAAATGCTAGACTATCAAAGCAGAGGAAACTGAACAAAACCTCTTTCTCCTGGGAAAAAGGCAACCAAGTTAATAAATTTGTGTTGCTCAGGGGAAGCCAATGCAATGTCCTAGATGTTGGATTCCAAGTCCTATCAGTCCCACCCAACATTGCCATTGGTCAGGAATGGTGGGAGCTGTAGGACACGGTGTTGGTTACCCCTGGTGCAGCATATGGCTAGCAGAAATAATTGTTTGTTCCCATTTTTTTGGGTGCAGGAACTGTTATGGAGAAGTCAGGGTATGTGCTTTGGTCAGTTGTAGAGAAGATATTTCTAATATTTATGCTGCATTTGTAGAAATTACTAATGTTGGCTATGATCCATGGGAAGCTGCCTTATACCACATCAGTCAGCATGAGGGCCAATGTGCTGTATCGACAGTAAACTAGAGCATAGGTGCTCCCACACTAAAATATTGATTTCTTACAAATGCAAAGCAGGTATTATGTGGCATCTGGGTTTCATGGGACTTATGCCATACAAAATGTGTTCAGGATTGAAGACTTATTCACACTTGAATGTGAATTACTTCAAGTATTGATTTTCATGTGTGCATAGACAACATCACCAGTGGAGCTTCCACATCACCTAGCATCATTTCAATGTTTTCTTTCCCCAGTAGGCAGATTAATGTAAACAGGAAAATGTGTAGATAATACAGGCATCCCAGTAGATTTTGGAACAGTGCTGACTTAATTAATTATAGGCAAAAAGTATCATTCTTCAATGTCTGAGACAGAAGAAGCATTCCTGATTTATCTGTTGCTGCCCCACAATTCTAACTTCTAAGGATAGTGAGATCAATGTGATCAATGATAAAGTATTTTCAATGAGTAACTAAAAGAAAATCATGGGTGTTGTATATAAGCAAATGTATTTTCCTATAATCGCCCTTCCATTTTCCTGAGTTGGTAAACAAACGACAAACAGGCTCTTAATGAAAAATTCAGAATATTATTCATGATAAGTGAATATGGTATGTGATGTTGAAATAATACTTTTAAGCAGGTGCTTGTCACCCACAATAACTCAAAGTATTCAAACAAATGGAAGTTCGATCACCTAAGGGCACATTTCATTCTTTGAAAAAGTATTTAATCAATACGATTGATTAACTAACTGGATGTAACAGCCCTACTTAAAATACTTCATATGGGGGCATCCACCCAGTCCTAGTCACCAGATCCTTTAATTTGTTTTTGCTGCTGTAATACAAGCCATAGTTTGCACTGCTTCTCATCTTCAGTATGGTGTGCCATACAGTATGAGTGCCAACCCACGAAGCCAACAGAAACAACAGAAGTGGGGTGGACAAGATGAGATGGACCACCCACTAAAAGAGTCACTGCCAATAGCATGGGGAGCATCAGAAGTCTCCATGGATTGGATAAGGCTTCTGCTAATTTGGAGCCCTGGACTTCTCCCTCAAAGCCCCGCCCACTGATGCTACCATAGTTGAACAGCTAATGGAAGGGTTGACCAAAATAGTGCCCTTCAGATGTTGCTGGACTTCAATTCCATCATTCGTGATCATTGGCCATGCTGGCTGGTTGCAATTCAACAACATCTGGAGTGTGTTGCATTGGCTGTCCCTAGCTTTCAGCTTCCTAATGTACTTTTCTATGTTACTTCTCTGCGCAAGTATTGGATCAGTGCCCTTCAATAACAATCTTCTTGCAAGACATTAAGGGACAGGAAGCAACTTCAGCAGCTTCAGCATGAAATGTTATTCACAGCCATTTCTCTTTTCTTCGTACTTGCTAGTGCTGTCAAAGGGTTGTTTTGTCACAACATGCTTTGGTCTGACCCATAAAATCCCCAAGGGGTCTAGAAGGCCCTCAGATTACTGAGCTAAAAGAAGCTGTGAGTTTCTGTAACCATCATAATTCAGCGCAAGAGCTGCAATATCTGGAGGCGGGAGCACAATTTTATATCAAACCTGATAGAGAAAAGACATGGCATGAATTCAGCTACAATTCAAGGAAAAAAGTGGAGCACTCACAACATCTGGTATTCTGGGAAACATGCAGCATGGGAAACATAGCTAAAACCAACGTGTTCTTGCTATTACTGAGACTATTACTGAGAACATACAAATGAACAAGAAATGGGTACCATGGTTCAAGGAAAGGGTCAGGAGAGAGTGGTAGAGCACTTGCTTTGAATGTAGAAGGTCCCAGGTTCAATTCCTGGCATCTCCAGGTAGGACTGGAAATTTCCCCTCTATGGAGAGATGTTGTCCCCTCTATGGAGAGATGTTGCCAGTCAATGCAGACAATAAATACTGAGTTAGATAGGTCAAAGGTCTGGCTCAAGTAAACCCCTTCCACTGCCCTGAAAACCCAAGCTTGACTATTGGTATTCTTCCTGATCCATCTTGTTAGACTGACAGCAATGTTAGTACTCAGATCATCACTTGCTCTGGAAGCCTTGGGGATTTAGGGACGATTTATTTGGAAGCCTTTGAGATTTAGAGATGACTGATGGATTACTGGGTTTATCAACAGTGTTTCAATAGTGCTGATTTTGTTAATTATTGTTTCTTTAAATAAAAAGTCAGGAAAGATGGATTGCTTATTTATGCAAACATTTATATGCTGTCATATTGTGAACTATATCAAGGTAGTGTACACTGTAAAACATAAAACTTCATTTATTCCTTTTTAAAAAATAAATAAATCAGATAATCATTGAGGTGACTGACTGACTGAACAAAAATTAAACAGTTGCAAAGGCCTGTTGTCATAAAAATGGTCTCTAAGAGGTACTCGGAAGTCATAAGCGAGGCTGTCAACAGATTCTGTGTTGGAAGAGTGTTTCACTGCATGGGCCAATTGAGCTTCTGTAACACAGGAAACATGTAAGTAGTGTCACTGTACCATTTAGTTACTAGAGCCCTCTTCAGGTGTAACTGATTTCTAAAATACGCAGGGAGTTTCCATTTTACACAGTCACCCTTCAGTTTGTGGGGGAAAATAAGAGCAACAATGGGTGAGGGCAGAGCTATTGCATGTCCCCTTTACAGAAATCTGAAGAGGGTTTTGATGGAACTGGACTTCCTAATATTTGAGTAGGACAGTTGTGTTTGTGATGTTGTTATTATTGTTGTTGTTGTTGCCAATAAATTTTCTATTCCACTCTTCCTCCCCAAATGAGGCTAAGTTGTCAAACAACCACATAGTAATTTAAAATAAAACATATTCAATACATTTTAAAACATCAAAAAGCCTTTACCAACAATAAGATTTAAAACCAATTTTGGAAATGGTCTCCCACTCTCACAGCTAATAATTTCAAGGTGGCCAGGAGCAAGAAAAGAGACACTATAAAATTTCTGGGCTAGCTTTTAAACTACTGTGTCCTCTAAGCTTTCCATGCTGCTGTGTGCACGAATGTCCCAACTGACCACATCCCAGTGAACACTAGTAAAGGGCTGCAGACCAGTTTTGCCATTCTAAACAACACAATTGACATTAATAAAGACAGCACCGAATGGCTTTAAAATTTAATTGTCTGTCCTTTTAGCACCATAGATCCAGTAATGAGAGCTGTTACTATTCTATGAATACTCAGAACATCATCTGATAAAAAAGTAAGAGAATGAGAGGAAGGGAATCAGAAAAGAGTAGCTTCTTCAGGAATGGGATCAGCACAGCAATCAGTAACTTCTAGACTGATTGGAAATGACTTTGGAATATCCCATTTTAAGGGTCTGCCTTGCCCATAGTTCTGTGGAGTGTAAAAGTGGAAGACAATCGGACTTTGAACACATTTGAAAATGGGTTTCAGCAGGAGTCCAATGGGCAGCCATTTTGTGCCATCCACAGTTTCATTTCTCATTGCTCTTTCCCACCCTCTCTCCTGCAAAATAATAATGAAAATAAGTGATGAAGCTCTGCCTCATAGACTCCAGCCAAGGAACTTTGTCCTCAATTCATATTTTAATTTAATGGAAGGCCCCTTTTTGACTTTGATGGATATTAGATCAGCTCCTAATGGAAACACTGCAGACTTGCTTATGCTAACTGCACTCTTTTTCTCCAGACCTGATAGATGCAGTTTGGTGCAATTAGCATAAACTTAAAGGTTTCTTCTTCATCTTTGTCTTTGTCTTCATCTTTGTCTTCCTCTTCTTCCTCTTCTTCTTCAGGCACCATGTCCAGTGTGACAATATTATTCCTACACTCATCACTCTGAAGTGGTACTGGTAATGAAGGGTGGGTGAATATGTCCATTTTATTTTTCTCTCAATATTTAAGGCTTAGATTTAGCCCTCTACATTTCCACACCAGTTTTCTTTGTGTGGAGGAGGGAGGGGGAGGAGAGAGTGTCCTTGTGGAAATTCATCAGCATTTTATTGCTAATCCCCCCCCCCCCCCCCGCAATAGAAACATGTTTGCATGCATTTTTCCTCTCTAACACACATTTTTGTATATTACTTTCACCACTGTATGGATTTTTACATACAAATTATCTCAGTATTTTCATTTTTATAGATATTAGTTGGCTGGACAATTGCATTGCATAATTCAGAGAAATGTGTGTTTTGAAGCATGGTTGTGTTTCAGTTCAACTGTTGTTTCAGAAATTGTAGATAAGGTAGGTTTGTCTTTAAATGCAAACTGAATTGAATTTATCTCCATCCCTAGTGGTGGTTTTGTGATGGAACGCTCATGTAGCCTCCCAAGGTGGTGGTGACAACAGTGTCACAGCACAGGTGCATCTTCTTGTCCTCCTTTCCCTCCCTCACATTGCATTCCTTAAGTGGGGTGTGAGGGATACTTGGGAAGCCAGCACTGCATCCCAGGAGCAATTCAGATGTATTAGTTATCTTTTTAAATCAAGGGCTACCAACATAGCATCAAGTATCTCCTATGGTGCCCGTGAAAAATCTCAGTAAATATCCGCTCAAAAATCCAAAATGCACAAGAGAATGTTTGCTGTTCCTGATAGCACTTGTTCAGCCACTCCATGACAACAGTCCTTATGCCATGCCTCCCCAGCCAACATTTTTGGTTATGCCATGCCTCCAGCCCATGGATTTTCACTGGCAGAATGAGAGCAATATGCATATTCAACCCCTAGCCCAGAACAGTTTGGAGAGAGATCTTGGAGACCCTGTGGTAAAAAAGAACTTCTGCTTCACAGCTATTTTTCAGCAAGACTGGAGAGTATCTGCTATCACCAACTTCACATCCTGCAAAGTGTAGGAACTTAGTCTTAGCAAAACAAGGAGTGATCTTGCAGTGTCATTTGAAGAGATACCTGCTGGGATGATGGGCAGTTGTTTAGGACAGCTTGCTCACCACCCACATCCCAACCCCCCTTGCACCTATCATCCTGATAGACCTTTCACTAGTATATAAGGAACGGTGACCCCCCCCACAAGGTCAAGACGTTGTATCACCGCTGCATGGCCTAGGAGCATGATGACTTTGTCATCTCAGTTGTGGCCCAAACAATCTTGTTCACTTTCAAGTTCACGAAAAGAAAAGCACAACGTTTTTCATTAGGAAACAGCTAGTTAAAATGGCACCTGCAGTGGGTGCCATTAAAGTCTCGACATTTACCACTCCACAGTATTTACCTTTATCATCTTATTTGCAGAATTCTTGGTACTTCAGGTTGGAGCACGCCATGATAAATTAAGCAGCTAGGTGTGGAGAATGTCAACATTTTAATGGCGCTTTCTGTATTCTAACACAGAAGGAATGTAGCTGTCAGCTCTAGGGGTGTTCAGCCCCCTCATCTGAAAGAAAAACACGGCTGTTCTGGAGACATTATTCACATGAAACAACATTAAACTAACAACAAGGGAGTCTCTTGGCAGTATTGCTACATACTTAAATTCTGATGTGTCTACACTCTGTAGATCTTGCTGAAAGCTGTGTGTGACACATGGTGTAAAAAAAAGCTTGTGAAAGTCTTCATGGAAGACGACTGACTGAAAGAAACAATGCAGGTTAGCAATAAACAAAGTTAACAGAAGCAAACTAATGAAGAGTACGCAAAACCAGCAGGAAGATGGACAAATCCCTGCCTATCCTCTTTGTTTAATGTCCCCAGTTAGGTGATCGCAGATGCTCTACATCCTCCCTCTCTCAGGCTTAATACTGCTTGCTCAAATGCACACACAATCAGCTAGACCTAGTTGTCTTGTCTAGGAGCACTACCACCATCTCCAATCGCCCAGTTTCTTCCTTCTCAGCTACCTCTCAGATACTCCATCTCCTTTCCTCCAATTAGCAGTCCATGGATTTCATATTCTGAACATATACAAAATGTGATCTCTCTCACTGGCGAAGGAAGGGGGTGTAGTGGGTGCGGCCAGCCCCGGGTGTCATCGCTGAGGGGGGTTGACATCGCCACACCGCCATGCCCCCCTGCGACACTCACAGTGCATGGCACCCCCTAGGATGCTTGCTGCATGCGGCTGTTAGGATTTTACGTAGCCGATGCCAGCTAGTGTGTTTATGTGATGTGATTATGTGATTATGGATTCTCTGTATATATTGTGAATAAAGCATAGTTTAGATCTACGGATGTTTCTATCTTCTTGCTGTGTGATGACAGAAGGCTTTTGTGCACTTTTCATATAAGAAATGTCGCAGAGGGGCACTCTGGAGTGAAGGGACATGTCATTCCAGAGACGTGCCTACTGGGAGATGCTCAGAGGTACTGGGGGTCTGCCCCCCCCAGGAGCGTTTGCCAACAGCGGCACCCCATGGGCGGCTAGCCCCGCCCCCAGGTGCACAACATGTGCACCGTTCCGGGTGGTGCAACAGCTAGCTCCACCTCTGATCTCTGCAATATGAATGCACATACAGAAAACAAAAACAAAAAAACCCAGATTCCCGGCCAGACTTTCCACTTTATCAACAGGTTGGTGCATTTCCAGATAAACTGCTTTCTGAGTATTCATTTTAATTAGCTTGCTTAAAACTTATGTGGAGTTCAAACTATGCACAGCCTTGGTGAACATTAATTCTGATTTGTTTATGGCGTGGTTATACACCAATGAGCATTCATCCTGATTTGCTTGTACTGTGTTTAGATCAGTGTTTCCCAACCTTGGGTCTCCAGCTGTTTTTGGACTACAACTCCCATCATACTTAGGGAGCAAGACCAGTGGTCAGGGATGATGGGAAGTGTAGTCCAAAAACAGCTAGAGACCAAAAGTTGGGAAACACTGGTTTAGATGACTTCCTGTGCATCATTTGTACATACTACAGTCCTCACTGTATCTTCCCATCACTTTCCTAGCTACATATTTTTTTCAAAAAGTGGATTTGTAACAATGGGGTGTCAGAGCCTTTTGATCCCCTTTAATTTCACAGACCTAAATTTCCCGTATGCGTGTGAATCCCTCCTGCAAATATCACGACAGTCTGGAGGTGAGAAGCAACAACTTTGACATGGATTTTCTCACCAATATATCAATTATACATTCAGTTGACACCTTTCTGTGATGACATAAGCAAGATCTGAGATGTGCTACCCACCAAAATCCAAACTTTAATTTGGAACTGTTAAGGTCATCCTATGATTATTAAGAAAAGGCAGCTGTCAGTCTCCCACCAATCCAATGAGGTATGATTAAGATGTCTTTTATGATTTTACAGGTATTGAGCAGCAAATACGTACCTGCATTAATTCACTCCAATTGTTCATCGATCTCCCCTGGAAGTAGTCAAAGACAAATTATGTGCCACAGCTGAGAGAGGGATAGAAGTAGAAATTCTTACTGTGTAATTACTGTACACACATTTGTTTTCATATAGGGTGTAGTTTTATTTACTGAGCAATCTTTCTATCATCTTCTCTAGGCAAAGAATGCTGGATTGTCATATCAGGGCTTGTGTACAGATTTGTCATGAATTCACAGAAATAAAACGGGGGTCTATGGCATATTTTACATTAGTGTTACCTTGGTTTGTTATCATCAGGTCTTTCTTTTCAGCCGGAACTCATTCGAACTCAGTTCTGGCACCTCTAAGGTAGACATGATTGTCATTATAAGAGAACAAGGGAGGCATTCATGGTGAGTTCTGGCACCTCTTTTTCCAGAAAAGTAGCACTGATACCACCCACTCTTATGCTTTGTTACTGATTATCCTTAGGAAGTGACCTGCACCTCACTTCCCAGACTCATATGCAGATCAGGATTACATTATACACATGTTTTGCACTTCCCAAATACTCTGAAATACATATTGGCTCAAAAATATATCAAAATACATTTTAAAAAGGTGGCTTTGGAGATAAAAACTGCCCCGAGACAAGCAGGTATAGGGCATCATAAAAATTGTATAATTATAATTATAAATTATAATAAGTATGGCTAGAAATGCATATTTTGAGAAAATGCATATAATGCAAATAAAAGATCCAAATGAATTTTTTAAATAGTTAAAACTATTATTATCCATACAAATTTGAAGAAAAATAAATTCAGAAATATGTATATTGCAATGCACACTTGGTGCAATTACAAATAAAATAAAATTGTAGTTTAATATGGAAATACAACAAAATGGATTTATGGATCAATATATGTGAAAGTGACATAAGCTGTAAATAGATTGACTCACCTATCTGTAAACCAGACTTGTCCTTTAGCAATCACATATTTCTCACACTGCTTAATGGTGGTGAAATTATATCTGAGAGTTGTATCCAACTAAGGTCTACTTAGAGTAAACCCAGTGAAATTAATGGATCTGCCCCGAGCACGATTAACATTGGACACAACCCTGAATCTTTGAGAGGCCAGATATTTTGGCTTTCTGGATAAATGCAGTTGTACTTTGCCTAGTTACTCATAATTGCAGTGTAACTGCAGGCATTGTAATTACAATATAACTACACTAGGTTATGCTCTTTTTATTGTAATTAAAATTAGTTCATACAATTGGAAGCCTAATTTCATTATTAAATAGCTTGTGTCTGACTTCATAATGGAAGACATTAGTATGTACTTTGTTTTTTTCAAAAATAGAACTTTTGTAAATGTGTTCATAAGTCTCTAACGGGAGGGTTAACTACACGGGTTAAATACACTTCATAGTCCAGTGAATGTAATTACATTGCAATTGCGTAGAAGTTACAATAAAAATATAAAGTGAAATTTTACCACAAGCTATCACTTTGCCCATAAAAACCCCTCTCAGATACACACACACACACACAACCCTTCCCTTTGATGATTTTTTTTTTATCATGGCTCACTCTATTTCATCATTTCTTACAACTTGAATTCTGTCATTTAGGTTTATTTATTTGAAAGCATTTCTAGACTACATAATATTTAAGCATCTCTAAGTCATGCTGGAGGAGACTCTTGAGAGTCCCATGGACTGCAAGAAGATCAAACCTATCCATTCTGCCCTGAGTGCTCACTGGAAGGACAGATTGTGAAGCTGAGGCTCCAATACTTTGGCCACCTCATGAGAAGAGAAGACTCCCTGGAAAAGACCCTGATGTTGGGAAAGATTGAGGGCACAAGGAGAAGGGAACGACAGAGGACGAGATGGTTGGACAGTGTTCTCAAAGCTACCAACATGAGTTTGACCAAACTGCGGGGGGCAGTGGAAGACAGGAGGGCCTGGCGTGCTCTGGTTCATGGGGCTTGAAGAGTCAGACATGACTAAATGACTAAACAACAACAACAAGCAGTATACAATTGCAGAACATAAAAATAACAAAACAGTATCATAAAAACAGAGATACAACATAAAACATATAGAGAGAGAGAAAGAGAGAAAGAGAGATCCAATATCAACAGGGATCCAATCTTATGAGTCAGAGAAAGCATGAGCAAAGAAGATGTCTCTTTACAAGATGCCTGAAGCAAAGGATGGATGATGCTTCATGTATGTCAGAGGGAAGGGCACTTCACAGTGCACAGGAAATAGTGAGAAATGCCCATTTTGGTCACAACTCTGGGGCATTCTGCAGAGTGTTGTGCTGCAAGTTAAACTTCTCCTGATAATTAAAGTGACCTTACAGGCCTATACAAGGATGACTGGTCTTCAGGTAAAACAATACAGGTTCCTTGATAGGTGTGAAACAGGCAGTTTTTACCATTAAGAAAGCTGGAGGGTAATTTTAGGTTGTTTGTTAGGGATGGACAATTGATGGTTTCAAACAGTCCCTGCACTGAGAGCTGGCTCTTGTGCCCTTGTTTTACAACAGAAAATACATCCATGCGCCTTTCATCTGGTATTGCTCTTTTAGATCAGCGACTGTGAGACTGTGATAGTTTGACAGTGTCCCTTTAAATCCAGCTGAGACACTTGGCCCTGTACTGACTGCCCCCCTGTGGTTTGCATTACTTTTTTATGGGATTCTGTTTTATGGGGTGCTAAATGGCTTAATTACATTTTACTGGTTTATTCTGCTTGCTTGCTCATATCCTATTTAAACTGACACAGAAAATTTCCTTTCCCCAGATGAGGAAATGAAATCCTTGCATATATTTTGGGGGCTGAGGGGCAGAGGGGTCTAGAGGGATTAGGAAAAGGTATTATTTGGTTTAATGCTTTATTTGCTGAGAGGTTACTTTTATGTGAGTTTCCAAACCATAGACAAACAAACAAAGATCCCAAAGGATTATGCTATTGGTTCTGGTAGCAGAATAGAAACGGTGTATTCCCTTGGCTAGCTCTAAAACTTCAGCTCCGTTTTGCACATACAAAATATCAATTTGCATTCCGGTTTGCATGTCAAGAAATCATTGGACAAAACTTTAAATATATGGCTTACTGAATAATGCTCTCTGGTTTCAAATATAGCTGGTGGGTGTTTTTTTTTTTTTTTTTTTTGCTGACAAAAGAGTGCTGATCTCTGCTATGTGAAGAAATATTGAGATACTCCAGGCATGAGACACACTTACTTAAAAGTGAGTTATATCAAACAGTGAGGATTACTAGTGAGCAAACATGCATAACTGGTCTGTTCAGCTATCTAAATTTTGAAGATTCAGGACATCTCCCTGCAAAAGCTAGAAAAATTACGTTGGAAATCTTGAAACTTCCCATCTGCGGCCCAAAGGCTAAACCCAAGTTTTAAAGGTTAAAAAAAAGAAACTTGTAAAACAGTCATAGCTAACCAATGGCTTTCCATCTGGGCTAAAAGTCCATCATACCTGTGCACTGGCGATGTTGGCTAGTTCTGATTGGTGGTGGAGTCCAACAACATATGGTAGACCACACAAATTCCTCCTCCTTCCAAAAGCTACCTAAGCTTAGATTTTGGGTAGTCTGCAGCTGCATTCACACAGTGGTTTATTCCATTTCCATGATGTTTCCCTCACTGTTAATTTCTGCATTATATTTGACCTTTCGCATGCCATAAAAGCCACATCCAGAAAACTGATGGATTATATTGCATTTGTAGTGTTGATTTCTGTGTTACTTGGCCCAGAATGAAATCTGTTTGCAGTCCCCTTAACCTGGCAAATCATGGCAAGGTAAAATGACAAAATTTGGGACAGTATAAAATTCTTTCCTGCTGTTTTTATGTCCAGTGACATTTCTTAGTGTGAACAGAATTCAGCACGGTGTGGCAGCATAAAAAATACCCAAACCCACAGTTGCAAAACTCAACAGATACTGCAGTGTAAAAGGAACGCTGGAAAATGGGAAAGAACCACAAGCATTATAATCAGGGAGGTGAATGCAGGGTGGTGATGAAGTTTTTTCTGTGTGAGCACATAAGAAGAGCCAATTCAGTGTTCCCTCTAGTATCCTGCTCTGCCCCTAGACAACCCAGATTTGCCATAATGACAACAGTATTGGGAAGTTAGTTCTGTGGCCCAGGCCCACTGTGCCAGCTGCCCTTAAACTCTAGGATCATAGGTTTCCATTGGAGCAAGAACCTAGGCCCTATGAAATCCTACAAACAGAGGCTTCCATGGCTCCTATGTTTAAAGCATTGACATTGGGGGTGAGATCCAGGAAGCTTTGCATGACTGGAGTGACATCAGATCCCACCACACCTTTTCAGTGTATTGACTCCTTCTTGGACATAACATGTGAAGTGTGCTTGGACTCGTTCACACATGTGAGAAGCCTCCCCCCAACCCACATAGGATTATGTATATGATGCAGAGGAGAAACACGAAGAAGCACATGATTTAGCAGAGACACATGCAATGCATTATTTCTGAAACTGGGACCACACTTTTCCTATTCTACAGTAAGGTAAAAGGTAAAGGACCCTTGGACAGTTAAGACCAGTTGCATATGACTATGGGGTGTGGTGCTCATCTTCGCTTTCAGGCTGATGGAGCTGGTGTTTGTCTACAGGCAGCTTTCTGGGTCACTTGGCCAGCGTGACTAAACCGCTTCTGGCACGACAGGACACCGTGATGGAAGCCAGAGTGCACAGAAATGCAGCTTACCTTCTTGCTGCAGCAGTACCTATTTATCTTCTCACACTGGTATTATTATTATTATTTTATTATTTATTGAATTTATATACCTCCTTATACCCAAGGGTCTCAGGGCGGTTCACAGAGTAAAATCAAGGTAAAGATAAAGGTAAAGGTAAAGGGACCCCTGACCATTAGGTCCAGTCGTGACTGACTCTGGGGTTGCGGTGCTCATCTCGCTTTATTGGCTGAGGGAGCCGGCGTACAGCTTCCGGGTCACGTGGCCAGCATGACTAAGCCGCTTCTGGCGAACCAGAGCAGTGCACGGAAATGCCGTTTACCTTATCGCCGGGGCGGTCCTTATTTATCTACTTGCACTTTGGCGTGCTTTCGAACTGCTAGCTTGGCAGGTGCAGGGACTGAGCAACGGGAGCTCACCCCGTCACGGGGATTCGAACCGCTGGCCCGCTGATTGGCAAGTCCTAGGCTCAGTGGTTTAACCCACTGCGCCAAAACCACAAAATACATGATAAAAATAAAAATGACGACCCAATAACCCCCCCCCAAAAAAAACCACACATTTCAATAAGGGCATATGATGTAAATCAAATCAACTAAAGTCCTGGTTAAAAAGGAACATTTTTGCATGGTGCCTAATGGTATATAATGAAGGTGCCAGGTGAACTTCTCTGGGGAGAGCATTCCACAGATGAGGAGCCACTGCAGAGAGGGCCCGTTCACATGTTGCCACCCTCCGGACCTCTCGAGTAGGAGGCACACAAAGAAATGCCAAAGAAGATGATCTCAGGGTCTGGGCAGGTTCATATGGAAAGAGGTGGTCCTTGAGGTATTGCAGTCCTGAGGCGTTTAAGGTTTTATACGTCAAAACCAGCACTTTGAATTGGGCTTGGAAGCTAATTAGTAGCCAGTGCAGTTAGACCAGGATTGGTATAATATACTCAAACCATCTTGCTTCAGTGAGCAACCTGGCCACTGAATTCTGCACCAGCTGAGGTTTCCAAACCATCTTCAGAGGCAGCCCTACGTATAACGCATTGCAGTAAACACACTGCTTTTGAACTGCTAGGTTGGCAGGAGCTGGGATGAAGCAACAGGAGTTCACCCCATTGCACAGATTCCAACTGCCCACCTTACGATTAGCAAGCCCAAGAGGCTTGGTGGTTTAGATCACAGCGCCACCCGCGTCCCCTTTTTCTATAGTCTTCATATACAATTCTCCCTGATCCAGGTTCACATTAAAGTTTCTGCCCATATCCTTGTGTGTGGTACTCATAGGTGTAAACTGACCTATGCAAGCCTAGGAAATATTGCCACAAGTTTGTTTTGGATGCAAAAAGCAAGATATTGTAACATAATGGCCATCTGTCCTGGATGCTTTAGTTGAAATTCCTGCATTACAGGAGGTTGTCCTAGGTGACTCTCGGGGTTCCTTCCAACTCTACAGTTCTATGATTCTATGGAAACTGGATCAGGATTCCATAGCAAAGAAGAAAAATATCCTAGCAGTCACACAACATCACTGTGTCTACTGTTGTTATGAGTTCATTGCTTGGTGTTTGAGGTGAGGAGAATGTCTTTTAAAAAACAGGATGTTTTCTTTAGTGGCATTAATAATTATGGAATCTACACATGGTTGTCCTAGTTGATGTTAGAGTTGCTTTAAGCTGTACCACAAAGAAGCATCAATGAATAAATAATTCAGAAACGGAAAGGAAATAAAAAATAATGATCACGCATCTAGACCCTGGGAGTGGGTAGGTGGTCTTAATTATCAATTAATTATTGACCCTAGTCCTATTTTTCTTCATGGAAACATTCATTCTTCATGGACTCAAATTCACTACATGAGGTCAATTAAGAAAGAAATGTAACTTTCAACCCATATTTACTGGCAAAGGATTTATTATGAATCAAAAGGATTGTAGAATTTTGTATTGATTTATCATTTAAACTCCCAAACATGTCCAATTTACAGGAACAGCTTTTCACCATATTAGAAGATGAAGCTAAGGAACTATACACTTGTTCAATTACCCACCCCCCTTATATTTACTAGGGCTATGCATTGACCCCAAGATTCACCTGGCCCTGCCCTCCACTGACATGTGGTTCCCAGAACATTGCCCAGAAGATAATGTGGCCCTCAAACTGAAAAATCCCTATACACTCTTGTTATCTTTTAAGCACCGAGTAAAGTCAATCCCATTCTCTTGTACTTTTGGTGCTATGCATTTGATCCTAAATTCATCGTACTTTATCTGTTGCTCTTACCTTTTTCATATTTATCTTATTTTTCATCTGCTTGCCTGCCACTTTTTTATCATGGTGGTTCTGTCTTATAACATTTTGCTGGTTGTTGTTGTTGTAATCTGCCTAGAGGCTATTTCCAGCAAAAGGTAGGGTATAAATTCTCTGAATGAATGAATGAGTGAGTGAGATCAATTTTTCAACCAGGCCAAATAAAAGAACATGCTGCTCCTCAAAGATGCTTGGGCTTAAACTTCAGCACATTTCTTGGGGTTCTACAAAGAAAATGCCTCTCTCTGCCTGCCTTATCTGTTCTGTCTTGGAACCAAGATGGTATCTTCCACACAGAACTGTTCCTTGAGCTTAGAGATCATGATAGAATGGGGTGGGGGTGGTTATCCCAAGTCATTAAAGATTTGGGTTAAAATCAGTGAATAGGATGATGCATTGCACAAAATAGAACATCAGTGCCCATTGCTGAAGCACTGATGAAATACACTCGGTGCAATATGCATTGCTTGAGTCCCAGGCCTGCTAGTTGCATTCTCTGCCTGCTGAAATTCCCAGGCAGTTATGAACAACAGCATCTGGACAAGTTTTAATTATTTTTATTTAAAACATTTATTGTTTGCCTTGGTGAATAGAACATCTTTAAGAAGGCTTGCACAACAGTAAATAAAAAAGTAGATAACTATCAACTAAATAAGGTAAAGTACAATGCAACTAGTACTGTTCATTGCAATGATTGCCAATGAGCAGTCAATGTTAATTCACTTCCACGAAAACAACAGAGACTTGTGGCACCATGAAGACTAACAAGTTTTATGAAGGCATAGGTTTTCATGGACCAGAGCTCAGTTCATCAGATACGTGTTATTTTTATTTTATTTTTGTTTATTTAGCAAGATTTATTTTTATTCATTTAGCAAGTATTGGAAATATGAAACACACCATTCATTTGAAATTCACACGTCTCTGAATATTGCAGTGTAGTTCTCCAGCTGAATAATGTGTAGAAATATGCTGAGGTAAAGTGTGCATAAGATGCACATATTCATGAAAATAACAGACAAACATGCATTGTATTGATGAAAACTTGCTTTGCAAAAATTTGCATATTCTGAAAAATTGCATACAAACATGTGTATCTTAGGAGAAATACCCATTCAAATGCTGATGAAATTCCATTAGGACTTTTACAAATGCAAATTGATGTGGAAATGTGGAGTGCACAACTTGAGAATGGGGGAAAAAAAATTGGACCTGAGAAGAAATTGAAATTGACAAATTCATCCAGCCCTTTCTGGAAGTATATGTCATTACACCCAGTACTGTGAACTTCTGAATATATACAGATAGACAGACAGACAGACAGACAGACAGACCTCTTTCCTCCCCTGTTATATAATATCTATTCAAGGAATGTTTTATTATATGGGGGCATATTTGAGCATGTTGTCCCCACCTGCTGTTGGAAGCAGACCACCTCATCACACATGCCAGGAAAGGACATTATACAAGTTGTTGGTTCATTCCAGCAAGAATCCTCTTACGTTGCTTTGAATGAAGCTGTTTTATAAGGTAAGCATCCTCTTGTACTGTCTCCAAACCTCCTTGTGGCGAATCAATTGATTTTTGATGTTAACACCATGGCGGGGGGTAAACCAGAGATGAATTTAGCTCATGCTGGGTCCCCCCCTTTCCTTTCCTTCAATTTTCACATTTGTGCTAAGAATGCCATGATCATTACAAACCACAGTTCTCAACTCCCATTCTCTTTTGCTCCGATCCAAGTCATGGAGCCACTCTGTGTGAATGAGTGATGATGATGGTTATTATTGGGTACATGCTCTGATACTTTAGGATTAGTACTTAATTAACTGGGAAGAAACGGAGAAAACAATTGGGCTAAATCCCACTGGTGGGAAAACATGCCCATGTGATTGTATGAGCAATCTCTTTTCATTTTCTTCTCCCGCTCCCTGAAATGCCAGAAACTGCAGAGGGAGACAGGAGGGCCACCTGCTTTGAATCTTGGCATATGTGGCTAATCAGGGGCTTTCTGTCTCTTGTATGATGCTCCTCTACACAGCAGGACATTAGCCACAGCAGATGTGGTGTCAACAGGACTCTTTGGAGTCCGTTCAATGCTTCCTCCACACACACCCATTTGTCTGAATTACAACATTTCAAGAGGAATGTTTTATTTCTTGAAGGGGATCCAAACACCATTTTCTTCATCTCATTCTTTTCAAGTGCAATATAAAAATTGGGGGGGGGGTGTGTCAATCAGTGTTTTTCTCCTGCCTAATAGCATTTCCCTCCCTGTCCTGTAGTAAGTAATGAGGTCACAGCTGACTGTCCTTCTTGACTCGTCTAAAAAGCCATCTGGGTTTCACAAGCATTCTTGATTATGAGTACTTGAAAAACCAGGAGAGTCCCTCACACCCGTTGTAAGTAGAAAAAGAAAACCTTATCTTTGCAAGTTGGCTGAGAGGAGGTCAGTGGGAGTCTGTCTCTCTCCCCCCCCCCCATATTAGTATAGTGGTACCTCGGGTTAAGTACTTAATTCGTTCCAAAGGTCCATACTTAACCTGAAACTGTTCTTAACCTGAAGCACCACTTTAGCTAATGGGGCCTCCAGCTGCCTCTGCGCCGCCGGAGCACGATTTCTGTTCCCATCCTGAAGCAAAGTTCTTAACCTGAAGCACTATTTCTGGGTTAGCGGAGTCTGTAACCTGAAGCGTATGTAACCTGAAGCGTATGTAACCTGAGGTACCACTGTAATGGCAGTGTGTGTGCATATGTATGCGAGATTGGGATTACAGGTTGGAAGGTAAATTCTTTGAGGATAGGCCCATGGCCCCAAATTCAATCTCCAGGTAGGACTGGAAGACACCTCAGTCCAAAATCATGGAGAGCCACTGCCAGTGTGTGTCGACAATACAAAAGTAGATGGGCCAATGGTCTGATCTGGTATAAGGTGGCTTCCAATTATGTGAATGAAAAATCCTGATTTAATTCAAGCAACAGCTTGGGTGTCACATATATTTAGGTTCTTTCTCTGCCCAGTGGTAAGGGTGGCCCTTCGAGCACTGGCTTAACTGAATGACTTGAAATGAAACCCTGTTTTAGCATTTGGATTTACCATTAACACTGCCTCACCAGGAGACCAAGTCCAAAAAGGTAATAGACTGCAAGTGAATACTGGGTGGGAGGCAATGCATCCCCAATTTTTCACATCACTATGCCCCATGTGAATGATGCAGGGGACCTCTTTGACTGCAGAGTTACTGGGGAGCAGGGGCTGGTCCCATAGTAGAGTTGTATAAAATAGGAAAGAAAAGGCTACAGGTGTTTGCCATCTTTTTTCTTTCTTTCAGGAATAATTACTTGACATGAAATATATTTCAAAATTTTTATTCTATCTAATTTATTAAACTCCATTAGTTTTTGTTACCTAAAAGGTATCCAAACAATTTGCATTTAAAAACATATATTATACATGCGGTAACTAGGTCATAAGATGTGCAGGGTGGGGATTGATAGAATATATTAACATTTGATACATTATGTAAAACCACCAGAAAACCAGAGAAACAAGAAATAAATAAAAAAGGGAGTCTCCTTTCACTCCTGTGTTACACCTGATGGAGGAAAAGTTTAAACCGTTGATTTATACTTCCTCTCTCTTCATGATGCCAATGTGTGTCATAAAGGAGGTATTAATAAAAAAATACTGCACATTCATCAAGCAACTACAGTAGCTAGGTGTTGTATATAAAATAAACCATTAGTTGCTCAATTTGCAAAAGAGGAAAGACTGGACTCATTGTATTCAAGGAACATGCAATTATAGAAGCCACTCAGTGTGTTTAAGATGCACATGAATGGACAGAGCCAGCCAAAGTCCTTCTAAGTTCCTGCTACTTCTCTTGACCTTGGCATGTTTGACAAGCATCTCTTCAAGCATCACTTTGCCAGCTGGTGGGGTGAAGGGGGGCAGGAAATACAAAGAACACAGAGAAAGAAAGATTGGTTCAAACCTCTCCCCCCACCCTCCCCAGCAAGAAACTTGTCATTTTGCTGGTGTTCCACTTCAATGACCTGTTGGGCTGGCCGGCCAGGAGCCAACACATATCCCCAAGGGGAATGTCTGGTTGCTTCTTCCTGCTCCAGTGCTCTGGAAACTTGTTTAGATTTAGCAAAACTTACCATTCTAAATGGCCTGTTTTGGAAAGCCAGACGGAACAAAAAGGAAAGGCATAAACGTTTCTCCACCATGATCAGAGCCCTTGCCAGCCATCAGATAAGGTCCGGGAAGGGGTTTCTCATCTTGTCTTTCAGCTGAGTTTGACATTACTGCAGGGAATAAGTTTGCCCGGCCTCAGTTATTATTGCTAAAATTCTGAATAATGATCTGGAAGAAGAAAGCTGGCTTAAGATGGTAGCAAATATGTGGTGCTGTAATGAGAATATCACTCCTCGATACACTTTGCCCCTCCAACTTGGAGCCCTGAGAATAAATTTCAAAAAGACGAGAGAGAGAGGATCAATTAATCTGGTGAGTGAATTTTCAAATCCATTCTTAATGCTATTGATAGTGGGAGACCACCTCCCTGTGTTTGGTAATTACCCCAATATTTCCTGCAGTATAAGTATAAACGGCTTATACATGGGCTTCCTGTGAAGAAATGCTCTCCCTCTGCTGATCTGAAGCATGAGAGAAAGGCTGCTTGCCTTATCGCTCTGCCTCATTCCATCTGCAGCCAGCAGGCGGTCTGGCTAATCATTGTCATTGGGACAGCGGACAAGCAATCTGGGGGACACAGATAGATGTGACACCAGAGGAGATTGGCTCCTTCCAACAGTGTGAGCATTGCAGAAAGCTCATCACACTCTCCAGGTTTCAAAGGCGAAATTGTTGCACCTTTAAACCAGAGGCCTGTCCCTTAATTACACAAATGCAGTGATCAAAGTTATTATCCATCTTTACAAAGGCAAGGGCTTTAATTGAACGATGCTTTGCTACCTTTGAAAGAAAAAAGTGTTTGGTTTTCATGGAGAGCGCCGTGACAGTGAGGAAGAAGGGAGTGCGGGAGGGGAAGAGTGAGAAAATGGAGAGATGGTATTTAACAAGCAAGCTGCTTTATATGGAAATGTAATGAATACAGCTGATAAAAAAAGGAAGAGACAAAAGTTGTGAAGTTTCAAGCTGCGAAAGAACTTCAAAGTGTATTCAAATGTCACATTGATTTTTCTTCAAATCTCTAAGTAGTAAGTTTTTCAAAAGAAGAATATGATCCTCTATTTTATCCACTAATGTTTTATCTACAAACAGGGGAGAAAAAGCACAGTGTTTTCTTTTCACATGAAATAATCCCTATATTGGAAGTCTTTATCTCCACCCCCCCTTTATAACCAAAGATTTCTCCAGCGCCTTTGAAAATGCCTATGTTTCTGCCATATTTGTCTGTTGTTGGAAGTTAAGGTCCAATTATGAATGTGAAAGATGAGTCTCTCTCTCTCTCTCTCTCTCTCTCTCTCTCTCTCTCTGTGTGTGTATGTGTGTGTGTGTGTGTGTGTCGGTGTCCCAGATCTGTGGCTTTCTTCCAGCAATTGGTTCGATGCCAATAGCTGTCCAGTTCTCGTAGTATAGAAAAGTTCACAGAGCATGGCAGCATCAAGAAGTGAGAATGGTCTGAGGACAGCATACTAAAAGATTTTCACTGGGAGCTAGATAGCTGGAGTGTGTCCTTGTTGCTTCTACTGGCTTATGCTACTATTGACCTGAGTAATCCTTCTGAGTCGCCTTGCTGCGATGTGGCTGGGTATACCGTTTTGTGGTAGCCTTACTTGAGGATAGTTTTCATAAGGTGGCGCTGGGAGACTGGTGGATTTTGGGTTTGGATTCCTCCCTAAGCTCCTGAAAGCAAAAAGCAAAACAAACAAACAAACAATTATTAATGCGGATCTTTAAAATATTTATCAGCACCTTTAGCAATGTGACACTACCAATATATATTAGGCAATGCCTGTCACAGATTCTACACTTGTTAGGAGGGAAATTATGACAAATAATCTCAGAAGTCAACGTTCTTTTTCCAAATCCTGCCGGATTCATCACAAACATCCCATTACATCAGATAAACAGAATGAACAAGAAATGACTTAGATCCTCCCACACTTTACCTTTAAAGTACAATGCCCAGAAGGACAGAAATGAACATCGACTCAGGTTTTTGCCTGCGTGCACATTGTAATTCTTTTGTTCATAGGATTGCTTTTGTGGATGAATGGTTTATTTTATTTTTCTGGTAGACTGTTTCTCCACTGTCATTTACATACAATTCTCAGCTGTTGTCACCTGAAGTACCTTCCCCTCAGTATTGCAACACATGGCCCCTGCTTGCTTTCAGCTTTTATCCCCAGCCCATCCATCACTCATCTTTGAGGGGAGGCTTAAAACAGGTGCATCAAGCCCCAGGATCATCACAGGAATTTCAAAGTCAATTTCAAATGTGATCAGAAGAAGAAGAGGGGAGGGGAAATATTGTGTTTCCCCATCCATATGGGAGAAAGCCTCCATTTCCTGTATTCTTATGTAAACATGGCTTTTTAGGAGCACGGAACTGCTGTTCCTTCCCTCTACTTGACAGAGTTACGCCTGTCAACTTTGGCATCACTCATCAGTGATCTGGGAGACAGTTCATGATGACTACACAGAGATGAGGTTTGCTTTTAAACTTCATTTGTCCTCAGAAAGTCATTGGAACATAAGATGTGTTGGATGCTACAAGTGAGAGGAAATCAATTGCGTGTGGCAGGAAGATAGCTGAAATTCTGTGATCACAGCTGTTTAAACCCACCTGGAGCTTGCATTGTAGTCTCCTCCAGTTTTATGGAGATAAATAAACAAAGTCCCCCTTCAGCATTCAGACATATGGCTGAGGGCTCAAACTGGGTGTGGAATGTAGTGGTTTGTGTTGAGTTATGACTGGGGATACATGGTCCAAAGCCCTACTCGGCAATGAAACTCACTGAATGGGCTGGCCAGTATATCTCATACCTCCAGATATCTCACTGGAGGCTCTTTTGAGGACCTAAGAAACAGTCCAGCATTGTATACGCTGACTAGCAGCAGCCCTCCAGAATTCCAGATGCAAATCTGCCTCATTCCTGCTTGGAAATGCCAAAGATTGAATCTGAGACCTTCTGTATATAAATCAGATGCTCCACGGCTGAGTTATGGACCTTCCCTGAAAGGTGGAATAGGAAACAAATAGGAATAAACAAACACTTTCCAGATGTTGAGCTCTGCAGAAAAGAACATGCCTAGGCATGAAAAAGAGCCGTTGTGTCAGTAATCATCATCTCTGACCAGCACATGTTTCAGAAAATTTGGAAACTGCCTTATATTGGCTATTGGTCTATATACATTAGTGTCGCAAGCACTGGCTGGCAGTGGCTACCCAAGATTTCAGACGTGGGTCTCGCCATCTCTCCCAGTCCTACCTGGAGATCCCTGGGGCTTGAACCAGGACCTTCTGCATAGAAAGCAGATATTCTGCCACAAACTAATGGTTCTCTTCCCCTAAACAAATAAGATCATAGAAGGATAATAGAACTGTAGAGTTGGAAGGGACCCTGAGGATCATCTGACCCAAAGCCCTGCAATGCAGGAATACGCAGCTATCCCATATGGAGATTGAACCTGCAACTTTGGTGTTATCAGCACCACACTCTAACCAACTGGGCTATCGCCTTGTTTGATAAAAATGACTTCACAACGCCAACCCTGACTTTGTAACTTCATTTCTGAGAAAGGTGAATTCCTAACCTACTTTACAGTGTTATTAAGAGAAAATGGGCCAACAAGCCCAGGGTTTGCTGCCATGCTTTGCTCCATGGAGAAAGGGTGGGATACAAATGTAGAAAAAGGAAAAGTGCAGACGGCCAGTTTGAAGTTTTCTTTTATGTTGCTAGCCACACCTGCAGCTTTTTGATCTTTTCCATCAGACTTTTGAAAGTGGGTGAGCTGTTCAGCATCGTTTCTGCATTTTAACTCTCTTTTATTAATAATTATTATGATCATGATAAAAGGGACATGGGTGGTGCTGTGGGTAAAACCTCAGCGCCTAGGACTTGCCGATCGTATGGTCGGTGGTTCGAATCCCCGCGGCGGGGTGCGCTCCTGTCGTTCGGTCCCAGCGCCTGCCAACCTAGCAGTTCGAAAGCACCCCCGGGTGCAAGTAGATAAATAGGGATCGCTTACCAGCAGGAAGGTAAACAGCGTTCCGTGTGCTGCTCTGGCTCGCCAGATGCAGCTTGTCATGCTGGCCATGGGACCCGGAAGTGTCTGCGGACAGTGCTGGCTCCCGGCCTATAGAGTGAGATGAGCGCACAACCCTAGAGTCTGGCAAGACTGGCCTGTACGGGCAGGGGTACCTTTACCTTTTACCTTTTATGATCATGATGATTACCTTAAAGGAGGAGATGGTCTTTCCTTTCTTGTAAGGAGGGACAGGGTTATGATGACCCAGTTCTCTGCTGATAAACTGGCAAGTTTAATTTGGAGCTGTGGGATATCTTGTAGGAGGTTTGTTCACCAATATATGGACTTGTCCTTTAGGACAATTAAAAAGGCACCATTTTTTATTCCTAACTGTAGCACTTTGGTGGCTCACACACATGTGATTGTGATAGTATCAGATCTTCACAGGCTGCATAGCAGTGATGACTTCCACTTTTCCTCTTCCAAAGATCTGCCTCTTGCAAAAAAAGAACCCCATTGATGAAAGGACCAGTTGAGCAATGTCTTATGATCACAGCTGTCTGCATGTCGCAGTTCCACAAGAACACAAAGAAAGGACAGAAGCTGGCTTCCTGAGAATACTTTTGTCAAAGTAAGTTTCTAGTCCTTATGACTGCAAAGTTATACTAGAACCTTGGTGAAAATTCCAAAGCCAGAAGAATTGCTGGGAAGAGCTTTTAGTTGTTCAGGTGACAATTTTCCAATACACTTCTGTGTGAGTTTTGAGGTGGAGATGTGTACACCAACTGCCTATTTAAGAAATGCACAGGCATTTCTTGAACTTCACCAAAAACTCACTAAAATCAAAGGGCTCATTCCCTTTAGAGTTATGCAGTATTAACTCCTTTGATTTCAACTTGAGAGAGCTAAGCACAGGTATATCTCTTCCAGTAAGATCAAAGGGATGTGTGCCCAGTCCTATGCATCTGGACTGGATCAGGGTTTTCTGGGCCCATGACACCATGATTTCAATTTGACATTACAAGTTTCAATCACAGCAGTCTCCACACAGCCTGCCCCTCAGCCCCACCAACTATAAGAAGGATAGTGGCAGGAGACAAAAAGAAACCCTCTCAAACTCCATGCACTAGGATGAGAAGATAATCCTGGTGAGCTGTATAGATAGAATCTCACCATCTAGGAAAAGGTTAGCTTGCTTGGCAAATTATACTTTTGATCCCAGAATTGCAGAGCATAGTAGCCTTCATTAATGCAGAGAATGTTAGAGAAGAATGTGCTGTCATGAGCACACATAAATCCCTTGATGTGAAGCATCATGGCGGGAGATTTTTTAAAATTTATTATTATTATTTTTAAAAATATGACCTCTTCGGTCCAACCTAAGTGATTTTGATTCCTTGCAAGTTTACCGGGAGCAGATATGAGGCTCGTAAAGCAGTCATTTCTGAAATTGCTCTTTCCCTCAATGCTTTCTTCTTCTTTGAAACAGGCACCAGGTTAGATGTTCCACTTTTAAAGAAACAGCTGCTATTTTTGATTATTTATTACTGTCACTACCCTTACTGTTTTGTACTCTATTTCTTTCCAAACCCCCTATGAATACCATCTGGCCAAAGTGATTTACTGCACTTGGATTTCGATGAGTTGCTTCATGAAACTCCAAATTAAGACAATGAAAATATAAGATGAAAATCTTAATGATGGCTCTATTAGGCTGAGGACTAATCTTTCAATGGAAGTTGCATCACTTAAGACATTTATATAGCGAGACTGAGCTGAGCACTGGAACACTACCCTGCAGGGAACAATTCTGCTCCTGAGTCTAGGACAGAACATGTGAAAAATGTTCACATTGTGAGCATTTCCCTGAATTTAGTCCATTTTGTGGGCTGTATCACATACCCATCAGGGAATCATCTACCGTCATTTATCTAAGATTGCTGTTATGTCTGAATTTGGGAGAAGACACCAGTGGCCATTTCACATTTTTAAGGTGGAATGCCGTACCAGGGAGTACAAGATATGAACACTCTTTAGTAAAGCATGACATGCACCTGCACTGTGCAACTGAACTTTAAGGGATGCAGGTGGCACTGTGGTCTAAACCACAGAGCCTAGGGCTTGCTGATCAGAAGGTTGACGGTTCAATTCCCCTTGACGGGGTGAGCTCCCATTGTTCTGTCCCAGCTCTTGCCCACCTAGCAGTTCGAAAGCATGTCAAAATGCAAGTAGATAAATAGGTACCACTCTGGCGGGAAGGTAAACGGCGTTTCTGCGTGCTGCTCTGGTTCACCAGAAGCAGCTTAGTCATGGTGGCCACATGTCTGCAGACAAACACCAGCTCCCTCAGCCTATAGAGCGACTGGACCTAATGGTCAGGGGTACCTTTACCTTTTGTTCCACTTTAAAGCGTCATGGCTTCCCACAATGAATCCTGGGAATGGTAGTTTGTAAAGGGTGCTGAGAGCCCCTTACAGAGCTACAGTTCCCAGAGCAATTTAATAATTATTTCCTCTTCCCTGGAGCTCTGGGAAGGGAGTAGGGGTCTTCTAACAACTCTCAGCACTATTAACAAACCACAGTTCCCTGGGTTCTTGCTGGGATTTCACGTGCTTTAAATATATGGTGTGCACACAGATTGATTCTTTGGTGCTCACTCCAACAGGTGCATACAGGCATGTGTAATAGGTGGTAGCCACTAGTAAAAGCCATTGAACACTTCTAGAAAGCAAACTCTAGAAATCCTTGAAGATATGAATGTCTACTATATTGGCTGTTTTGCACATCCAAATAGTACAACTTGAAACACTCACATTGTGAATACCATACTTTACATTAAAGCCAGATTGCCAAGAACTAAATGAGAAATAAGCCTGAAACAAGAACATAACACATTTCTACTAACAAAGCAGAAATGCTCACCTCAAAAAACTAACAGGTGGAAACCTAATTTTCTATAAATCCAGATCTAATATTTGGAGAGCAACTTTATCCATTTTTAATTTTTGCTTCTGTAATTGTAATTCTAAGAGGCACCCATTTAAGATTTTGTCAGAGCCTCGATTAATCCCTATTCACCCCAATGTTAAATTGCTTTTGGGAGTTCTTATGCACAGTGTTATATACTGACTCACTTTCTGGTGCATGTTAGATTCCACACCTTCAATATAAGATAATCATAATGATGAAAGTGGCTGTTGCTATATTCTTTCCATTGATAAATGCACCAAGAGAAATTAAGTAGATTTCGAGGAAATGCCACATGTACTTGATGGTCATAGGATATGAAGAAATGAAGGTGTTATATAGTGAGTCCAGAACTATCTACAGCAGCCTTCTCTTTAAACAATAACTCTCATCATCCCCAACCATTGGCCATGCTGGTTGGAGTTGATGGGCCTTGTAATACAAAACAACCAGGCTGAGGAAGGGTCATCTCCTGCAACTGGCAGTGGCTCACCAACATCTCCAGCTGATGACAGAAATAGGATGCTAGGAGAACAGGAATTGGAGCTTTTCTCCTCACAAGCTGGATCCTTGAGATCAGGACTCATTGACTCTAGAAGAGGTACTCGCTACCCCAACGTTACTTATATTTCCATTTTACACACAGTTTATGAGAACAGATACAGTCTAACAGCATTCACCTTGGCTTTCCCATACATTCCATATTAAAGGGGCCCACTGTTGCTTCTGTCTAAGGGTTCCCAAAATCCTAAAGCCAGTACTGCATGAAACCTGGTTATGATCCTGGGGTCTAGGGGAAAAGGTCATTGGTGAAGGAGAAGGTCCTAGGTTTAATCCCTAGCATTTCCAGGTGGGAGACATCAATCTAAATCCTCAGAGAGATGCTTAAAGTCAGTGCAGATGCTGCTGCACTAGATGGACTCAGTATAAGGCAGCTTGCAGTGTACACTCTGCACTCTGATTACTTTGACAAATATACTTCTGCCCTGCCCTGCAAAGGTAACTCAAAAATCACTTCTGACATCCATTTAACATAGCTAATGTAGTCTGGCAACACACAAATAATACCATTTGTTTTGTTTATGAGTCCTCTGTGCCAGGTTTCACATCCTAAACTTGAGCTCAAGATTGTGTTTCTAAATATCTGGTGTGCAATGTTTGAATTGTAGTGCTCCTGAGAGAGCTTGCACGCAATGTGATTTCTGATGTGAGAGCACAGTGTTACCTTGTAAGTTTCTATTTTCTCATCTTTGCCAGGCCAGTGGGTCACAGGGGCCCCTGTGAGATAGATTAAACTGGTCCCAAGACGGAGAGTGCACTATCCAGCATGGTTGGAGTTGTGTGAGAATGAAAGGTGGTGTTAAAAGCCTAGGCGGGAGTGAAACAACTCTCAGAGGGCAAGGCAAACGGCTTAATTTACTGAAGTGCTAATAGGCACATTTTCATTATCATAAATCAGGATGGCGTGTACACACGCGCGCGCACACACACACACCTCTTCCTCCACTCCCCACCCCCACTCCAGAGCTCCCTGCCTACTAGAAAATGTCCTTGCCATATCCAAACCCATTAGGCCATTTTAAAAGCAAGGTTAAAGAAGATGCATTAGCAGAGGTCATACATTACGGTGTGTTTCTATCAAGCCATTTTGGTGACCATCCTAATTACAGTTGTGATATTAAAAACAATAAAACTCCCAATATAGAGGATGATGGCCATAAAAACAAAACATGCATGGAATATTGGCTAAAACAGCTGCTGTTGAGCAGGAATCCACATTTTCTAAAGTGGCTTCACAATCACGTGTCAATGCACACCAATGCTGAAGACTCTTATGCACCCCTTATTTGAAAGGCCAAGAACCTTTATGGTCTGTAAGTCTAACATGATCTAAAATTTGAGACACATTACAAACCACCACCACCACCACTTATTTATTTATTAGTAAGCCTTAAGGTAAAGGTAAAGGTACCCCTGACAGTTAGGTCCAGTTGTGGACAACTCTGGGGTTGTGCTCTCATCTCACTCTATAGGCCGAGGGAGCTGGCTTTGTCTGCAGGCAACTTCTGGGTCATGTGGCCAGCATGGCTAAGCCACTTCTGGCAAACCAGAACAGTGCATGGAAATGCTGTTTACCTTCTCTCTGGAGCGGTACCTATTTAACTACTTGCACTTTGATGTGCTTTAGAACTGCTAGGTGGGCAGGAGCTGGGACCGAACAATGGGAGCTCACCCTGTTGCGGGGATTTGAACCACCAACCTTCTGATCGGCAAGTCCTAGGCTCAGTGGTTTAGACCACAGTGCCACCCGTGTCCCAACATTTAATGGAGATGCCGTAATTTATGCATTATATGCTTGGGAAAGTGCATAGCTTATCTTCTGTACTTTATAAACGATGCATTGGGAATGAATTTGAGTTCAGTTGTGGGAACCTCTGAGCACAAAGAAGCTGTAGAATAACATGAAACAGGACCACAGAAGTAGCTGTAGCCAGCTCCTGTGTTTCTCAACCTGCATGTGTAGACATCTTCTTTCCCCTGAGCGAGTTCCTTGAGTGGAGAGGACTCTGTCTCCAGTAGGGTAGCCACTTCTGCATTGCTAAATAGAGAAAACTCATTACCCCAAAATTACATTGATTTGCATAAAATGTACCTATGCTAATTTATACATGCACATGCAAATTTAGACATAATTAGTAGTAGCTGCTGTGGTGGGTGGGGTTGAGCTATGGAGCCACTGCAACATATTTGGATGGAACTGGGGTGGAGCAGCGCAGTAGCAAATTTGGGGTTGTGCGGACGCATGGGCGGAGCCAATCTAGCTGCCCCAACAGTGCATCTGCACAGCCACAACCTGTTCTGCACCATCCAGATAAGTTGCAGAAGCACCAGTGCTAGGAAGGGAGCTCCATGGCTCTGCTCCACCACACCAGTTACTAGTGGACAATAACTTAAACTGCAATACAATAAATCTCACCACAGTAGAGAAGGCTGTGACCAAATGAACCTGCATATGACCAAGTGAGTATTCTGTCCAGGTGCTAAATATTGATGGACAACTTCAAGGCTGTCCTTACATCTATAAGCTGGACTTAACTCAGAGAGCCCTTCAAATACAGAACTGTCCTCTGATAGTCTTTCAGTTAGAGGACTCCACTCTGTAAAGTAGGACACATAGGTATCTTAGTCTCCAGGAAGACAAAAGCACAAGTCCCTGGGAAAAGAGAATGGTGTTTTTTCTTTCTAATAATTTCTCTTGATGATAACCCCAAACACCCCAGCACTCTAACTTCATTATTTCATTATTTCTTGCAATATAAACTTCTGAGCTGATGGAAAACATCCCAGCTCCTTGAAAGTTGGTGGGGATTAGATATCAAAGCCTCAGGAGGTTAAAATATACCATAAAGCTGTCTGATTTCCAACTGCTTCTGATATATTCTTGTTTCAGAGCCCCACTGAAGTTCATTATGATATCAGATCTGAAAATTAAATGATCTGATTGGCAGTTACGGCTTGATAGCTGTGCAGTTATGGAACAGTGATCATGTGGGTAGGACATAATTAGTCTCATCTTCTTAATGTTAGACAGAAAATCATTTAATCATCAAGCTCCTTCTTTTTCTTTTCTTTATAAAGCCTCTGCAGGAATGAAAAGGAGTCACAAATATAAAAGAGAGAATTGAAGTGACTCACCCATTTTTAAATGTAACATTTTGTCCATGAGGCGACATTGAAACAGAACAGGAACAAAATTGTAGCCAGCCTTAAGAAAGAGATAATGAAATTGTAACTGTATGACTCCTAACTTCCCAGAAGTATACATATTAACTCTTGCTCTTCTGGTTTTCTTTTGAGCAAGTTATATCTGGAGAATAAAGATATCTGATTTAAGTCTTAATAATAATAATTTTATTATTTATACACCACCCATCTGGCTGGGTTTCCCCAGCCACTCTGGGCAGCTCACAGCATATATCGAAACATAATAAAATGTTAAAAACTTCCTTAAACAGGGCTGCCTTCAGATGTCTTCTAAAAGTCAGTTGTTTATTTCCTTGACAACTGATGTGACAGCATTCCACAGGGAGGGCACCACTACCGAAAAGGCCCTCTGCCTGATTCCCTGTAACTTCACTTCTTGCAGTGAGGGAACCAGCAGAAGACCCTCAGAGGAGGACCTCAGTGTCTGTGCTAAACGATGATGGTGGAGACTCTCCTTCAGGTATACTGGGCCAAGGCTGTTTAGGGCCTTAAAAGTCAGCACTAACACTGTGAATTGTGCTTGGAAACACTGGGAGCCAGTGAAGATCTTTTAGGACCGGTGTTATATGACCCCTGGTGACTCACAGTCACCAATTTAGCTGCCTCATTCTGGATTAGTTGCAGTTTCTGAGTCACTTTCAAAGGCAGCCCCACATAGAGCACATCAAAGCAGTCCAAGTGGTAGATAACCAGAGCACACACCACTCTGGTGAGACAGTCTGCAGGCAGGTAGGGTCCCAGCCGGCGTACCAAGTGGAGCTGGTAGACGGCTGCCCTGGACACAGAATTGACCTGAGTCTCCATGGACAGCTGTGAGTCTAAAATGACTCCCAAGCTGTGCACCTGCTCTTTCAGGGGCACAGTTACCCCATTAAACATTAAAGGCACTACAGACTTGAATAAAATGGAATGAGCTCCATTATTTTAGAGCATAATTCATAGCAATGGGTACTGCAGTGTTTCCAAGGATATTACATTGTATTTGTTTAAAGAAACTGCCCAGAATGCAAATAAGCACCCCAATCCAGCACATCCAGCTTAGAGAACGGTTGGGAAGTAGCCTCAAAAGTTCATTCTCCAAGGTTGGGGTCAAGATGAGAATGACTGGGTTAACAGCAGGGTTACTGTGGACAGTACTGACTGGGTAGCACATATGACATCATCAACCCTCTTCTATCAAAATCCCTGGAGCAATTTTGCCACTGTTCCTAAATCATGTCTGTTGAGAGAAAATGCATAATGGAGAATGGATTGATAGACAATCAGTCAGATATCCATCAGCCCACATGAAGCAAGGGAGGGATGTGACTAAATGCTTACCTGGTGCCACATTCACACCATTTAAAGCAGTATAGTACCACTTTAAACAGTCATGGCTTCCACCAAAGACTTCAGGGTGTTTGTTAAGGGTGATGAGAGTTGTTTGGATGCACCAACTCCCCTCACAGAGCTACAATTCTCAAGAGTGTTTTAGCAATCAATCCCTCTTCCCAGGGACATATGGGAATTGTAGCTCTATGAAGGGAACAGGGGCCTCATAACAACGACTACAGCTCCCAGAATTCTCTGGGGAAGGTCATGACCATTTAAAGTGGTATATGCTGTGGATTTGGCCTGATATATGTTGCAAAGACATAGGAAGACAGGCTGGCACCACAGCTGATGAATATCGAGTGAGTTTTCTGCTTTATATTGCATCAGTCTTCATCTGGGGTGGTTTACTTGGATAGCCTTCTGGAGCAGCCTACATGTGTTCAAAAATGTGAGAGGAAACTCAACAACTCTTATTTGGGTGAGGTGCTCCTTTTTTTCCTAATGTGCCAGGCACCGACCTTGAAAAGAAGAGTTTGGATTTGATATTCTGCTTTATCACTACCCGGAAGGAGTCTTAAAGTGACTAACATTCTCCTTTCCCTTCCTTCCCCACAACAAACACTCTGTGAGGTGAGTGGGGCTGAGAGACTTCAAAGAAGTGTGACTGGTCCGAGGTCACCCAGCAGCTGCATGTGGAGGAGTGGAAACGCGAAGCCGGTTCCCCAGATTATGAGTCTATTGCTCCTAACCACTACACCACACTGGCTCTCAATTGTTGTTGGGGAGTATCTTACTATATGTATTTCCATATCCCCACCAGATGAATGGGGTGGGGTGCCAATCAGAACTTTAACCTGTGGAGAAAATGGGTGGTACTATTCATGCACAATGGCATGTGCACAGCTTTTGACTGGAGGCGAAAGCATGTAAGCTTAGCTCCATTAAAATCAGTAGGAATTTGGGCATTGGTCTCTGCAGAAGATGGACACAGAGAGCAAGCAAAATGTCTTCATTTTTAAGATCTCACAGTGAAGCAAAATATTGCTTGTTAATATCTCAGAATGACTGGTTTATGTCTCTGTGAATGATTATAATTGTTGGGAGACAGACCAGGGATCTCTTTGGAATACTTGGAATGAAAAAGGCATCAGATAAGATGGAGAAGGTGAAACATCCTTCCCACCACCACATGGACACAAATATGTGGTTGTTGGTAAAAACAGAAATTTGAGAGAGAGAAGTAAAGAAGAAGCTTACAGCTGAAAGCCTCTTTGGGTGAAGGAAAGTACATCTCTCACACTACCTGACTGGAGTGTTACTGCTTGCATTCATTTATGCCCATATCTACATATATTTAAAAACTGCTGTAAATCTCCAGTAATCTCTCCTCCAAAAGTAAGCTAAACCAGTAGCTCTTCTTCTGGAACTTCTAACTGGCCAGGGAGGTGGCAAGCAGGTAATGATATTTACTAGGGGTGTGCAGTGACCACAAGACTCACATTGAATCTGTAGTGATTAGAAGGAGTTTTGCCTCAGATCTGCTCTGTGTCATTCCAATCTAATGGGTTATTCTAGGGATCTTGTATGGGATTCATGAGCTCTGCCCCTTGATCTAATTTAGGAATGGATCCAGGGCAGGGTAGATGGTCCCTAGGTTGTCCCAGGTTGGCTTGTCTGATTGGGGATCCCCAGATCAGGGCTACGGGGTAGATAGCCCTAGCTTTCTGTTGCTTCTCTTCAGTTGCTGTAGCTTCCATGAAGAAAAAGAGAGAATGAGCTGTGATTTATAATATAGCAATATTTTGGTTCACGGTAAGATCTTAAAAATGCTTTTTAAAGATCTTACAGTGCTTTTTTCTGGGGAGATGCAGGGGTATGCATACCCCTAAACATTTTGTGAATCTAACAGGTGAAGAAACTAAAAAATAAATAAATTTTAGTTTCTTCTCTAGCACAGTGAATCATCAGCTCCATCGAATAGCACGGTGAATCGTCAGTTCCGTTGCTACCCCCGATGGCGGCCTCATTTACCGTCAAGGTGTTTCCTGAGTCTCAGACGGAAGCGAGCATTTAATGTGTGGAGTAGGAGTTGGAATCTAACATGTTGATTGGTCATTTTCATTGTTACCACCTCCGACAGACACCAACAGCAAGCAGAAGAATCGGGAAGATGTTAGTGCACATAGCCTCATGCCAACGCGGAAATTACAGTGGTACCTCGGGTTAAGAACTTAATTCATTCTGGAGGTCCGTTCTTAACTTGAAACTGTTCTTAACCTGAGGTACCACTTTAGCTAATGGGGCCTCCTGCTGCTGCCGTGCCGCCACCATGAGATTTCTGTTCTCATCCTGAAGCAAAGTTCTTAACCCGAGGTACTATTTCTGGGTTAGCGGAGTCTGTAACCTGAAGCATCTGTAACCTGAAGCATCTGTAACCTGAGGTACCACTGTATTGTGAGCTGTCAGCTGTGTAATATGAGGTAATGCATGTTCTTTGTACTTTTGTCCATTTACTGTATTTCCTCCCGATTTGAACTATGAAATGGTGATTTTCTTGAGTCAAAATGAGAGTACCCCTAAACATTTTTTCTGAAAAAAGCACTGATTGTTACAAATAACGTTTGAGAAGAAGCAGGCCACCCCGATAGTCTTAGGTCCACTGCTTATTTCCTGCTCTCATGGTGAAAACTTTGAGAACAATGTCCCATCTGAGGAAGAGATCTATTTATTTACGTCAACATTCCTCTTCCAAATCATGGCAGCTGGAATCGCCTTGTAAAACAATTCACTGTGATTAAAAGCAAGGCTTGTCCATCAAAATGAAAGCTTCCATGGCCTCTTCTCCCTCCCCTCTACTTAGCAGAGGGTTAGCAAGTCTCAGATCCACCTTGATGTACCTTGCTAATGGTGCAATGTGCTTTTGGGACATAATATCATGACCTGAATTACCTTGATTTCATCTCATTATTTGGGTGCCCCCCCCAATACATGCAGAGGAAGGATGCAGCTTCAGAGCCGTTTCGTTACTGTATGCACATTGTGCTTGTTAGATTAGTATACCTGTTTGCAAATCTGGACATAACTTGGGACTCCCAAGATGATACTGTCACCTACAAACATCTGGCTCAGTATATATTGAGATATTGTATGCAGCAGAATTAATTTTTCAGGTTATTTGGTACTAATGTCCACATTTTCTGGAGCTTTTTGTCTTGTTGCCTAAATCATGCATAGTATTTACAACTGGTGCTTGACATTATCGTCACATGAGTTTACCTGGCATGCCAGCCGATGACCTTCAGAATCAACAGCATAATAAAATGCTGTTAATTGGTTGAACTGGAAAGGTGACAGACCTCTTCCTTGCCCTCTCTCTTTTGTGGCCTCAGGCTTGCATTGATGGCCATCATTGTCCATAGATTCTGAATGCTAATAGATTTGTTCTGAGGTTGGGTGATTCACACTGGCAAGATTATCTTCCTACTCTTTTTTTTGAGTAAGAATTGTAGGAATGCTAGAGACTATAAGGCACATATCCAATGTAATTTCATTTCCCCTGCCCGCCTGTTTGGCACCTCTCGCTCTAAATGCATGTGGTGCTTTTACTCTAAATATGCTAGAAATGCCTACATTGGGTTAGCAAAGGCATTGGCCAGAATACATCCCTCTGGATGGAGTTGCTTTCATCCACGATTTCCTAAACCAAGTAGTAAAGTTCCCTGTGACAGGTTACCTCCTCAGCCTGGACTCTTCCCCTTTCAGAGGGGCTTGGTTTGACATCCATTTCTTTGTATTTCTATGACTTCTGGTGAATGACCATCCCTTTGTTAGGCAGCTTACAGGTGAACAGTCCCTAATGTGTCACTGATTATATTTCCTCAGTGGAAGCTAATGATCAGAAGACATTTGTGAATCTCTCTGAATGAAACACCAACTTAAACATGGAGACGGTGAAAACATTATTGTGAACTAAGGAACACTGGAAGCTGCCACTGGTCCATCTAGCTCAGTATTTGCTACACTGACAATAACTTTCCAGGGTTTCAGACAGGGGCCTTTTTGCTTTATTTCTTTTAAAGCACCCAACAAACAAACAAATAAACAAAACAAAACAATAAAATAAAATAAAATTAGTGTATTGTGCCTAGAGATGAGAACAAACACCATTTTTGCTTCAGCTTTGCTTCTGATTCTCTTTATCTCAAAGTGATGTGTCAAGGTCTAATTAGCATATTCATCTTATGGCATGGAAACAGATTCATGTATTAGAAACTACAGATGATTCTGTTAGTGTAAAGACATTAGACACCTACCAGGGGAGCTATGAATATTCATTGCCTTGATTACATAACCATGCTTTAATCAAATATTTTTGTTTACTTACTATATTGTGTCAATATTATTGTCAGTTATGGCACAGTCATTCTCAGGAAATGATTTTCCCTTAATAAAGCTTTAAACGAATAATTAAGGCAATTTAGCCAATTATGGGACATATGGTGGCACTGTGGTCAGAATTCTAATAGCTCCCTTTGAACCCATTGCATATTTCACAAATGTGGGTACTGTGGTTCCACGAACCAAATATTAGGGTGTCAAAGAGAAGTGAGGTGTAGCACAGAAAAGTTTTTCAAGTCCTATTTATATGTACATGCATGCATATAGAATTACGTGTGAGGGCTTTGTACCAACATGGGAGAAGTATGAGGAAAATACACGGGGCAGTTGTTTTGTGATGGGCACAAATAACAAGGTGAATCGGGGTGCTTTTTTTTTTTTTTAAAAAAAATAATTTTTATTAACTGGCCAATCACATCAAATTAAATCACATCATATAAATTCCAAATTACAAAGCCAAATTTTTAAATTTTGTTGGGGGAACCCATACTTCAAGTTCCGAAGGGGGATTCAAATCATCTTCTTATTACTGCGTTAATGTCCAAATCAGTCCCAATCAGTCCAAACAAAGTTCATAATTCTATCCAGTCTTATCTTGGTGTTGCCACATCATATCTTGTTCATATAATTTCTCTTTTTCCTTTACGATCTCTTCTGTTAGTCTCCTTAAGCCGATAGCAAGTGTAATATTCCTGTGTGGATTTCCCGTTCCTCCACTAAGTCCAGATGGTTTCCATATATCTCCTTCGTAGATAACATCACTCTTTCCATCGTAAATTTTGGCATTTGTCGCTCTTAAGTCCCACCGAGGAGTTGATTCACGATATGTAAACAACTCTATTTCTCTCTTTCTCGGGGTGCTTTTAACCCTCCCTGAACCAAACCACAATGCCAACAAAGTGTCCTGTGAAGATCCTTTAGGACTGGTGTTATATGGTCTTGGCAGCCACTCCCAGCCACCAGTCTTGCTGCTGCATTCTGGATTAAAATTTCAAAACAATCCATCTGTCCATACCAGGTTTCTGCAACTGTGTGGTAACATACATAAGGTATTTGAAAGACTTGTAGGAAGAGAAAGATCTTCAACTCTCATTGGAAGATAGCTGATGTAGGCACCAGCCAAACCTCAGGAGCGGTGTGCTTTGAGGTGCTCTTGCCAAATAATATCACATTCATCACAGATCTTGCTGCTTTAACTTTGTGCAAAAGGAATATAACTTTTTCTTTAGGTGGCTGTGCATTGTGGGCTGAGTATCCCACATGTCAGGAAGCCTTCATGGTGCCCACACAATGTTGTTGGCATCAAGATGCCAGCCTGGCTGCATTTACAAAGCAGTTTATTCTGTTTTCCTGACGTTTCCCTAACTGCTAATTTCCACATTATATTTGAGCTGTCACACGGCATAAAAGCCACTTCCAGCAATACAGCAGAATATAGTGCACGCTTAGTGCTCGTTTTCATGTTATTTGCTTCCATTTGCAAATAACACAGAAATGAGCACTAAACTTGTGCTATATTCCACTATAATTTTGGATGTGCCTTTTACATTGTCTGAAAGCTGACCTCTACCTACCTACCTCCCTCCCTCCCTCCCTCTTTGCCTGCCTCTGTCCCTGGAAGCGCAAGAGGGCAGGAGTGCAATGGTACCTCTCCCTGCAAGCCATCCCTGTTGTACCTCTCACAATTATCTGCACCTTCATCCAGTGCATTTGAATTAGTTGAGCAGTTCAGAAATATATATTGATATACACAGTTTTGGGATGGGGAGATATTGCTCTATCCAGTTGTGCTGCAATTAAGGCTCTGGCTGAAGAAAGGGCAACAGCTTTGCTCTCTAGCAGATTTCTTGAGATGGCTAGAAAAACTGGCAGAGCCATAGCTGTCAACGTTTCCCTTTTTTAAAGGGAAATTCCCTTATTCCGGATAGGATTCCTCACAAGAAAAGGGGAAAGTTGGCAGCTATGGGCAGAGCGAGAAGGAGGACAGATCTACCACACTATGTCTGCGGCAGATAAATCAATCCTTGGCTGACGAGAATGCCGAAGGTACTACCTCAATGCTGCATGTTATCCATTTTGGTTTTATCAGCATGTAGCTGAAGAAAACTTCTAGTGTGCTCTGAAACAATTCTAGTTATTTTTCTTTCACTGGGATGTTAACCAAAAGGAGTAAATAGACCTGAAGTCATGCAGAGTCAGATGCAATTAAACCCATTGATTTCAACAGGCTTTGGCTTCCTTAATTATGCAGAGGAGCTGACTATAAGCGTTGCAGATGAAACCCTTTCCTCCTTTGGGATACAGTTACAATCATTCCTGCTATTTCTAATGCCAGGTGGTCAGTGCCATCACTTATGTGGCCAAAACAGAGCCATCTGTGTATGAGAGGAAAGTACCAGCATGCCTGGGGGACATCCCCCCCTGCGAAGTTGCAGAAGTGCAAAAAGCTAAGAGGAGGACCCCCCAAACAGCCCAGTGCAAACTGAGCATGCTCCGTGGGAGAGGAATGCTGAATGACTGCTGGAGGTGAGGAAGGAAGGAAGCTATGGGAGGAGGATAGAATGGAGGGGCTAGAATCCTGAACAGAAGCATTCCACACTGCAATACTTTGTCATAGGACTCTCTTGTGTTGCAAAACTGCTATAAAACTGCATTAACTCAACAGTCCTTGCTTGGCGCTTTCTGTCTTAAAGTACCCACTGCTGCTGAAAAATGCAGTGAGACACAACATCATTTCCAGCATTTAGAAATTTGCCATCTGAATTCCAAAATCTAATGACTCATTTGAAGTCTAATTACCAGTTACCATCAGTAATCTGAACACAACTGAATGCCACTCGTACTGTTGCCATTAAGTTGTAGCTATGTCTGTTTTACTTAGCTGTTAAAATTTTAATTGTGTCATCTATCAGTTTCGGTTAAAGGATGGGGCAGGAAGGAAAATAAATAAAATGGATATTTCCCCCTAAAGTAGGGAGTATAGTTTGGCCTAGTCTTGAGAACAGAAGTGTCAAGCAATGTAATTAGACTTCCACTGCCATTAAAAGTGAGAGAGACAGAGAGCGAGAAGCCACAGCCAAACAGATTGAGAGGAAGAAAAGATTCTAAATATAAAAATGGAAAATTGTATTTCCTAATTCATTATACTCTGACTTTCTCATTTAAACAGGGACAGGAAGCTTTAATAATTAATTTCTTATTTTTAGGACCTTTGCAACCCATTTTATTAGTACAGTAAGAAACTCCCAAATGTGAGTGGGTTCATAGATTATCAGAGGGGAAATGGACTCCTAATGCTTTAGCAGTTGCAAATTACCTACTCAGTAAGTTTGGAGGTTTAAGGTTATCTGGCTTTATCACATCCATCACATTGAGGAAGGAGAAGTATGAACACATGGGCCTGAGCCCCCTTTCAACATGCTTGCCAAGAAGTTGACATGATCGCTCCTGAGCAAAGACTAGGGCATAAGTGGCACAAATTCTCACTCCAAAACCAACCAAACACTAGTGCACATAATCATGCCTACCATGTAGCAGTGCAGGCTGTGAAGAAGGCTCATTTTGCAGTTTCCTTTGCATCATCTAAGTAAGCAGCTGGTGGAATTATTTCAGGTAGTCTAGACTCCCACTGTGGATGAGGGATCTCTGCGTTCAGGGACCTGTTGCAACCATGCTTTGATCATAAGTCGCTCAACTTGAGAGAGACCTTGACTCTGAAGTTGTCGCGGTTCCAGTTGAAGCTCCAGTGCCAGAATTGAAATCAATTTCAGTTTATGCAGTTAGCTGTTATGGACAAGTTGCTGGCAGCTACCTGCCCAACCACATGGCCTCTTGAACCCTGTGCCTCCTGGCTTATTCAATTAGCAGAGAGGGGATGACAGAGCATGGTTAATGCTCCATTGTATGAGGGGCTAAAGAAATATTTAATGGAAAGCATAACACACATACACAATGTTTGGCCACATTCCAATTGCAGTCGTACCTCCATTTATGTAACCCTCTGGTTACAGAAACTTTGGGATGCATGCGCAACAAACCTGGAAGTATTTTACCGGGTTTCGCCATTCACGCATGGACAGAAGTGGTCCTCAGGTTGCAGAAACCTCAGGATCCGACCGGACCTCCAGAACGGACCCCTTCCGTAACCGGAGGTACCACTGTATAAGATAGCCCTAACCCACACCCACTGAATACACACACACACACACACACACACACACTCAAGCTCCCCTTGAATGATGGAGAAAAGCAGAAAGATCTTTGCAAAAGAAAACTTTGGAGAGATCAGTGGATAGGTTTTGGCACTGTGCTAGTTAAGCAGCCGGTATAAATAAGGTCCCTTTCATTGGCTACCTGGCCTTGTATTGCCTGTTGAGAGACAGAGAGTTCCACCCATTAAGCAGAACATGGATTTGAACTTTCTCAGATTCTGCTCTGCTGAACTGCTGGAAACCATGGAGTAGATCTCTATTTTGTTTCACAACATTTATTTACAGTTTGATTGTAATAACATGAAGCTACATCATCTTCTGAAACACTTCGGCTTCCATCTGTCGTGCACTTTCTGGTGCGCATAGAAAGAGCCATGTGACCTCTGCCCAATGGAATTCTTTTATTCACACATACCCCACAATGTGAGATTGCACTATGATGAAGCAGCTCATGCTGTACTCTGGGTGTGTATGTGTCTAGGAGCTTTAAGTGTGTATATGAAGTTCCCTGTGTGCTCTTGATTGCATCCATCCATCATGTTGAAATAAGTTCTATGGACCCCCATGCCCTGATTTCCCCAGCCTTCCTGGAACATTCATTATACTTGTTCTGACATGCCTTTATAGAGCGGGTAGTAAGGAAGGAACCTCAGAAACAGCAATTCAGAGAACACTTTTTGAAGATATTTTAACACTGATACCATGCCAATGTAATACCCTGCACAAATGAGAGCAAGAAGAGGGATTTAAATTCAATGAGAAATAACACTAATGGGGAGGAACATACTATCTCAAAGTTAAAAGTGGACTCTAACTGTCTAATTACAGAATATCAGAGGTGTGCTGAAATGAATCCCAAGTAATGTATCCCTTTGTGAATATTACAGTCATTTAATTCACTCACTCGGTTAGGCCTTTTACTCCTATTAGAGCATTATTAATGGCTTTCATTTCATTTCAATCTAGTTACCTTTCTTTACAGGCTTGGGTGATTTGCGTTCAACCTTCTTACCCAAAGATCTGACTCGATGGGGAGAAAACAATAAAAGAAGTATTGGCTCAAGTGTTCACCAAACTCACATTTTAGTTATGATTCATGATAAGCTTACAACAAAAGTATGAGGGATGGCTCACATAATTTAAACTGGGCAAGTTTTTTTTATGGATGGGGGTGTCAATAGGTATCACATAATAAGGAGAAGAGGGGTTCTAACATTTTCCCAGTTTCCACTTCCAAGGAGTCGGATGTCTTCTTTTTAGCTTAGAAACATCAGGGGGAAAGCATATGTAGGGCCTACTCATACAACCATATTAGGGCTTCCCCCCGTCCTACTAATCTGTTGTGATAACATAATATATTGGAAACTAGAGTCACATCCACATGATGCTTTTAAAGCACATTTAAAGCACTTGAGTTCCCCCAGAGAATATTGGAAACTGTAGTTTACTCCTCACAGAGCTACAGTTCCCAGCAGCTTTGGCCAATACCAGTTCTCAGGATTCTTTGGGGGAAGCTGTGCACTTTAAAAGTGTGTTAAATGTGCTATAAATGTACAGTGTGGATGTGGGTGTTTGTCCTTTGTGGGATGGCAACCACTTCACCACCTGATTCTCCTGAAGGCAAAAAGGATATTCAGACTTGCCACACAACACATGCACACACACTGCTATGTAATTTTTAATTTATGTTGTCTGATTCTGTATGAATGTCGTGTTTTTTGTTCACTGTGAAGGCCTTTGGCTATATAAAATAAAACACACACACACACACACACACACACACACACACACACACAAACATGAATCCCAAGATCGACCAACCAGAGAAAGAGATGTTCCACTTGACTTTTGGGAACTGAGTATTTTTGATGAGGTGGCTAGTGACATGCTGCTTTTGTTGTGATTGTCTCTGTGTTGCGAAAATATCTTTTTATATAGATATAGATAAGTTTAAACTATAGTAATGTTTAATGAGGGGGTTGATGATCCCCCCCTTGTTTTTAGCTGTTCTTATTTTATCTATAAGATGCCCTGAGTTCCTACCAGGGGAAAAGGCAGGGTATACAGTAGTACAGTGGTGCCTCGTAAGACGAAATTAATTTGTTCCGCGAGTTGCTTCGTCTTGCGATTTTTTCGTTTTGCGGAGCGCGGATTCCCCGGGTATTAACAGCTTTAAGAAAAAGGAAGCAAATCCGCAAGACGTTTTCGTCTTGCGAAGCAAGCCCATAGGGAAATTCGTCTTGCGAAGCACCTCGAAAAATGGAAAACCCTTTCGCTAGCGAGTTTTTCGTCTTGCGAGGCATTCGTCTTGCGGGGCACCACTGTACCTCTGGTTAATAACTGAATTCGTTCTGGAGGTCCGTTCTTAACCTGAAACTGTTCTTAACCTGAGGTACCACTTTAGCTAATGGGGCCTCCCGCTGCTGCCACGCCACGCTGCATTATTTCTGTTCTCATCCTGAAGCAAAGTTCTTAACCCGAGGTACTATTTCTGGGTTAGCGGAGTCTGTAACCTGAAGCATCTGTAACCCGAGATACCACTGTAAATTAAATAAATAAAAGAAATGCACTCACATATTTTTGTTTGTTTGTTTAAGGATGCCTCTGAGCTCATTTTCAGCCTAGGAATTTGTTTTCAGTACCAAAGCTCCATTTCAGCAGCCTAATTTAGGTGGAGAGAATAGTTTTGCTATTGTTAGACAATTAGGAGTCAGAAACACTTGCTGCTGACCTACTGCAAATCAGCCAGGGGCCTGCCAATAGGTTCCAATCTGCCTTCTGCTTACCCCTGTTCTAGTGTTTGGCTTGATCCACAGAGAGACAAGTTAAGCTACCAAACATCAAGTACTATAGCTCCATAAGCATTAACTGGCTTACTGCAACAAGTTTTTGTTGTTGTTGTGGTTGTTGTTTTCTTTTTATATCTGAAACCACCCTCTGATCTTTGGATAAAGAGTGGTATATAAATTTAATAAGTAATAATGATTTTAAAAAATGATAGGGAAAGATTTGCAATCATCCTCAAAGCAAGAACTTTTTTGCCTGTCGCTTGGGCACTGCATGCTGCACAGCCCTTGTCCAAAAGACTAATTTTACTTCTCCTTGCTAAGGAGATGAACTGTAAAGAATTATTTGTCCCCCAGCACTGTGAATAGCAATTTAGGCACCATTACATTTAATGGGATTTGGATTGTGAAATTTGCTCGTATTCCTAAATCTTTGTTTTCCCTTCATTGCTACAAACCATCAGGCGATCTTATATAACAGAAAATTGTTCAGAAAGGAGATTTCCTGGGTAGTTTGACTGTACAGTACATGGGGAAATAATGGTTTCGATTTTATCCCTGGACTAATTTGGATTAAAAGTGATCTCCAGTGGGTCATTTAATCCATTCCTCTGCATCATGTAAAAAGCAAATTTCATTATCTATAAATGACCCCTGATAGCTGGCTTTAACTTTCATCTTTCTGTTGAAAATGATTTTGCCAGTAGCTCTATGTATTTTTATTCCAAAGCACTAATGTATTAACAGTTATACACATTATCATATACTGGAGCTAAATATGCTATCTTGGTCATCATAATCCCCTGTCTCCTTCTTTGGGCTCTGTATATTAATGATAATTACAGGGATAACTTCACTCTTCTTTTTTTTGTTTTAATGAGATGCCTTCATGTCAGTGGTCAGTGCACACTGTGAGGACACACAAACCTTCTCCCTCTGCATCTTTCAAGTTTTCTTCTTTTCTTCTCCTCCTTCTCCTTTTCTTGAAAACATTCTAAATGACACATCGAGGTGTGACTCAAGTCAAGGAACCCATACATAAACTCAAGAATGCACAATGAATGCATTATGAGAAAATGTAACATTAGGGGCTATTTGGTTTGGGGGAAAAGTGCAAGGGGGATGAGGAATTGATAGAGGTGTGTGAAGGATGCTCAGTGATCTATTTCACACTGCATTCACATGACACTCTTCACTAGGGATGGAGAAGAAATTTGATTTTGTTTACATTTTAATGAGAATCTGCCTCATTTGCACTTCTTGAACTAAAAGGCAAGCTGAAACACAGCTGTTCTTCAAAATTCACACTTCTCCAAATTTTGTGATAGGAGTTCTCCAACAAAACAATATGTAGGAAGAAATGTGCATAAGAATTCAAATATTTGTGAAAACAACTTGCTTCTGCAGCTCTTCATATTCTGAGCTGAATCTTGCTCTTATAAATACTTCTGATGTAATCTGCAACCTACCTTGGCCATGTTCCTATTTACAGTCACATGAATAAGTCAAAAGGAACTTGACTGAATTCTATGATATGATACAAGATGCACGTAAGCCCCCCAAAATAACATTTATGTGACAATAAAGAAATGTTTGGATGAAGAAAGACAAGTATTGCTTTCCGTCGATTTGGATCACCTTCAGATGACTGTCGATTTTATTTTTTTTATTAGACCCTCTACTAACACAATAACGTTTGTGCTCTCCTGCCTATGACTTTAATACACAGAGACATTTTAATTGCACTACATTCCTGAGTAATCATTTTATGGTGGGTTTATTGCCACCTCTCCCTTATCAGGGCATGGCACTGTTACAGGCCCTGGTGATAAATTACCCTTTAGAGAGAGAGAAGACAGTACCACTTTAACAAGTGCAATAAAGCCCTTTTTAGACCAGGAGAGTTCAGTGCATTTCCCATTCATCATATACCCTCTGTGATTTTACACAGATTTTACACTGTTGATTAGCTCATTAGTGGGGTTAATTGGATACATTAACTGGCAGAATTACAGCTTGACAATGAACCAGAGGCTGCAGTATTATAAATGACAGACAAACCACAGACTACATGGCCAGCCTGAAGGAAGTTCTTTTCTTTGATTAGCTTTGATTAGCTTTTAATTCTTTCCCTGCTTATTTTTATAACTGTCCCTGCATGAATATTTACCATGGCATTGAGCAGTTAAGAGAATAGGTTATGGCCCTACATGTTATTTTCCATACGTGGCTGTCTTGAAGTTGATAGAGACTGACTAGTTCCATCTGCATGCAAAACTTGCATGGGGCAGGCATGTAATTAAGAGTTTACAAACTAGACATATCAGTAAGGTTTGACATTGAACAAAGGTCCACCACCAACCTTAGAAACAAGCCAATTTGTTTGTGTGTTTTTTTATAAAAAAAAAAAATTGGAAATGTAGCAGACACTCATTACAGACACTCATCATGCATGTCCATGCCTCTGACATATTTAGACTGCATTAGCATGGACTGTGACTTGGGATTATTTAGAAGATATTCACAGCTTCAGTTTTTGCACGATCTAAACGTCCAAACTGAAGGATACCATCTTTTGCAGCCTTTTGCACAAGTTCTTCTTAGCATCTCAAAAATCCAATGGAGTTGTGGGTTTCCATCTTTCTGGTCCATGGGCGGGCGAGGGATTTCCAAGACAGCATTCAGTTACTCAAATCAAAACTCTCAGCAAATGTCTGATGAAAGAGTCATCACAGCCTGCCCTCCAGAATGCTATAGATTAGATTATTGGTGTGGATGGACGAGAATGTTTGTCAAAAGATAAACAAGGGACTGAGCTTTTGCACCAGGATTAGTTTCTGACCTTTGGTTTCATGTCTCCCTTTCCATTTGGAAGTGAATATTTTCCTTCTCCTTGTTCAGATAATCACAGTGATACTTCCATCATCGTGAATTATCTTTTTCTCTCTCATGGGAAAATCATGAAGCTGGATTCACCTTCTGTTGGGCCTTCTTTATCTGGATATATCCAGGGTCCATTTAAGGTGCTTCGTAAACAACTCCCTTTACATATTGGTGAAGCCTATGGGCTGATTTTACAACTAATTCTTTTCGGATAGAGTATTGATTTGTTAATGGTGAGTGATTATGACTTAAAAGCAACCTTGTCCCATACCCTTCTAACTACGTGCGAGTCATTAATTTTTCAGTAATGTTGGTGTCAGGAACTGAAATAACTAGAAGCAATTTGAAAACGGAGATGGAAATACACAGGTTTTAAATGCCCTGCCTGGATCAGCATGAAGAAAATTAGCTTAGCTACCATTTGAGTTCTGGCAGCACTTTAAAAAACAACAACTGAAAAACCAGGGACAGACTTTTTTTTTTGTGAGAATATATTGCAAATCCCGAATAAAGAGGGTACTTCACTTCCCAGGTAAGCAATTTATTAAACAAATCACATTTGTTTGAAGCATAAAATGGTTCCTTGACTTTGAGGGCCCCAGTAGTGAACAGCAAATTGACAGCCAAAAACGAACATTTCCACCGTACCTCTTCTTAATGGGCAGGATGTGCTTTTTAAAATGCCAAGGGGATCGTTTCCAAAAACATTTCTGTTCATTATTTCTCTGTGTAAAAGTGAGAACACTACCCTCTTAGTTTTCCTTATCAATAAATTCATTCTCTTTTGGCCTCAGAAGTTTATCCCTTTGGGAGTGGGATTATTGTCTCATAAACCAGTGAGCAGCTACTTATCCCTTAATTACTAATAATGGTGTGAAACTGAAAAGTAATATTGTGTGGCATGTACTATCAATGCTATTATACACAGCATTTTCTGACAGGGAGATTGATTCAGATTTAATTTTTCAGCTCTGCTAGAGCTAAACAGCTCACTCTGAAATGTACATTATTTTACAAATATCAGGAACTTAATGGCCTGACAAACCTCTGCACTAATGCAACAGGCAAATAGGATTGGATATCAGAGTCCCTGATGGTTATAAGTAATTCCAGATCAGGTCTCGGTTGTTACCTGGGCAACAGCTCTTTGGGCCTTTCCTTTTAGGCTGCATTCACATGGCAGTTTATTCCATTTCTCTGATGTTTCCCTAATTGTTAATTTCCACATTATATTTGAGCTTTCACATGATGCAAAAGCCACTTTTGGAAATCTAGCGGAATGTTGTGAAAGTGTAGTGCTCATTTCTGTGTTAATTGCTTTTGTTATTAAATTTATATACCTCCCTTGTTCCAAGGATCACAGAGCAGTTTAAAGTACAAAAACACAAAAATACATAACATAATATCAAAGAAAACAATAGCATCATCACCTGGTTTAAAAGATCATAGATTGTTTAATGAGACAAAAGCCTGGGAGAACAGGAATGTTTTTGCCTGGCACCTTAAGATATGCAACAAATGTGCCAAGTGAACCTCCCTGGGGAGGGCATTCCACAAAGGGGGTGCCACCACAGAAAAGGCCCATTCTCAGGTTGCCATCCCCCAGGCCTGTATGGAAGAGACACACATATAAAGGCCCCAGATTGCAGGGTCTGGGTCGGTTCTTATGGGGAGAGGCAGTCCTTGAGGCATTACGAAAGATGAAAATGCGGGGGGAAATCAATTTGTGACCACATGAACCCAGAAAATTGTGGGAATAAAGTGATGGAATTTGGGGTGGTATACTGGCATAATAGTTCTTTCTGGTCATTTTCATGAGGAAACCCACATGTGCAGAAAAGGTGGGAGAGTAGTGACATTCTCCCAAGACATTCCTTCTTGTGTCACACAATACTCACTGGTTTGAATGAAATTTAGCACAAACTACCAGCTGAACAGTAAAAAAAATGCCACAGTTCCTTAGTGCAAGTGTGAAAGGAATGCCAGGAAGTGGGAAAGAAGCACTAGCATTGTAATCAGGAAAATTAATGCAATGTTCCCTATGTCTGAATGCAGCCCTTAATCTCCTTGGGAGAATAAGTGGGTTGCAATGTCATCCATGGAATTTTGGGTGATCGCATGCTCCGCTTTTGACACTATTTGAATGGCTGTCAGGTCCACATCCAATTTGAATATGAAAACGTAAAGAAAGGAGAGCAGAGGAAGTGGGCTTGAAGTTGTAGCCATCAACAGGTAGCCCCTGGGACAGGAAACACAAGTCACCTGTTTATGAATATACCAATTATTTCTTACTTTGGAGCTATATCAATTCCCATACAATTCTGAGTGGCTGAACAATTCGCAGGGCTCTTTGGGAATTGTAGCTCTAGTAGGGGAATAGGGGGTCTCCTATCAGCTCTCAGCACCCTAAACAAATTAGAGCCCCCAAGTTTATTTGGCAGAAGCCAGGGCTGTTTAAAATGGCATCATAGTGCTTTAAATGCATGGCGTGAATGTGGCCAAGAAATCTTTAGTGACTCACCATAAATGTCACCAGTAGTTTGAGATAGGAAAGACATGTTTCTCCATTTGCATTTAAAGGCAAACCTACCTTGTTCACACTTTCAGAAATAATGTGAGAACTGAAACATAGCCACCTTCAAAATTCATGGTTATCTGAATTTTGCAATGCAGTTCTCCAACCTAGTAATGTGTCCAAAAACACTGGGGTAAAAAAATGTGATATTGAGAAAACTCCAGAATTGACAGATTCTCACATCCCTACGGATAGGTAGCTGGTTCAAATCTTGGTCAAACCTGATGAGCACTTGGGAGTTCTTGAAAGACATATGATGTCATCATAATCAGTACAACAGCCCGAAGGGCTACTATTATTGCTTCTTGTGGCCAGAGATGGGGCTGAGATAAGACTGAATTTATGATGGAGGTGAGATTTGAAACAGGAATTTCCCACCTAACCACTACAGTTTTCAAGGGTACACAAAAATTTAGTTTGTGGTAACTTCTGCAGATGGTGTTCGTATTCACATGAAAAGTTGGGAAACTGATTAAAAATCACACCAGCCATGTGCCGAAAGGGTCATAAGAGTCAACTTTCAGTCCTGGCATTTTCTGTGCAGTTCTTGCCAAGTTCTATCAAGTGATTATCTGAATGTGTGAAACGGCAGTAGCAGATTTGCTGTCACAGATTGTTCTGGCTCATAGCATTGGCTTGCTGTCTAGGAGAAACCAGGGACAAGACTATAAGGTTTGCACATGTCATTATGCACAGAAATGATTTGCTAAATCTGCCTCTATCATCTATCTATCATCTATCTATCTATCTATCTATCATCTATCTATCTATCATCTCTATCTATCTATCATCTATCTATCTATCTATCTATCTATCTATCTATCTATCTATCATCTATCTATCTATCTATCTATCATCTATCTATCTATCTATCTATCATCTATCTATCTATCTATCTATCATCTATCATCTATCTATCTATCTATCATCTATCTATCTATCTATCTATCTATCTATCTATCTATCTATCATCTATCTATCTATCTATCTATCTATCATCATCTATCTATCTATCTATCATCTATATCTATCTATCTATCTATCTATCTATCTATCTATCTATCATCTATCTATCTATCTATCTATCTATCTATCTATCTATCATCTCCCCACTGAATTTTCTAGGTTTTGATCCCTTTCACAATATAGTCTTCTGCTCCTAGAGATATGACCGATATTAATTGCAAAGGGTGAGGGACACACACCAGGAAGTGTCTGCCTTTCCTATGGAAGATCCTTTTCTAAGTCTTCCTGCTCCCTTCACTCCTGCAAGCTATACTGTGATTCATAATGTGTAATGTGATTTTGGCTGCTTCCCCTCTCTCAGAATTGATGTTTCTTTCCATAGCTGTTAGCGAACATGTTATTCAAATTCAAAACATTATTATATTTCTCTTCCCACACTCTCTCCCTGCACACCCCCCTTGCTCCAAATCAAACCTTATTAACAACCTGATTCAAGCTCTTATCTCTTTAAAGTGCCCTTGGGTGTGTACCCAGATACCTACAAGCTTTAAGGGAGAAAATAATCTAAGACAATGCATTTTTAAACAAAGACAGCTTACAGTTAAATAGCCCCAGTCCCATTTCAGATCCCCAGGGGGACTCCACTGCTTACTTCCCTCTGCTGTGAAAACATGCATTTATGCTCTGCTTTCTGCTCTTTAACCACTTGCTGAGCTGTACTATTGTCGCATGATCGCTACGTTTACCTAGGAGGCTTTGATAAGGGTTAAATGTTATCCTCCTTCACCAAGTATATTACTTTCATTCACTGAAGACCTCTTTGCATATTATTAAGAAGCAGAGAGGAGATGTGAAAATAACTCATTTAGCTCCTTTCCATGCATTCAGTTATCAAGCAATGGAGGGTGTTTCAAGGCTCGGAAGGGTCAGGTCTGTTAGTTTTCAAATTTTTCCTCTCTGAAGTTAAATTCTGCCTCAGTCCCCCCCCCCCAAAAAAAACCCTCAGGAAAATTGATTTTAATGAGCTTTTAATAACATAAGGAGGGACGCAGGTGGCGCTGTGTGTGCCTAGGACTTGCCGATCAGAAGGTCAGCGGTTCGATTCCCTGCAACGGGGTGAGCTCCAGTTGCTTGGTCCCTGCTCCTGCCAACCTCGCAGTTCGAAAGCACGTCAAAGTGCAAATAGATCAATAGGTACCGCTCTGGCAGGAAGGTAAACGGCGTTTCCGTGCGCTACTCTGGTTCGCCAGAAGCGGCTTAGTCATGCTGGCCACATGACCCAGAAGCTGTACGCCGGCTCCCTCAGCCAGTAAAGCAAGATGAGTGCCGCAACCCCAGAGTTGGTCACGACTGGACCTAATGGTCAGGCGTACCTTTACCTTAATAACATAAGGAGAGGCTGCTGAATCAGTCCAATGGTCTCTGTAGAAGGAGAAGAAGAAGAAGAAGAAGAAGAAGAAGAAGAAGAAGAAGAAGAAGAAGAATAGTTTGGATTTGATATCCCGCCTTTCACTCCCCTTCAGGAGTCTCAAAGCGGCTAACATTCTCCTTTCCCTTCCTCCCCCCCAACAAACAGTCTGTGAGGTGAGTGGGGCTGAGAGACTTCGAAGAAGTGTGATGGCCCAAGGTCACCCAGCAGCTGCATGTGGAGCATGTGGAGGAGCAGAGATGCGAACCCGGTTCACCAGATTACGAGTCTACCGCTCTTAACCACTACACCACACTGGCTCTCTGTAGCCCAGCATTCTGTTCTAACAATGGTCAACCACATGCCCATGGAAAGCATGAAAGTGGAGCCTGAGCACAAGAACATTCTCCCCTCCTGCAGATCCCAGCAACTGGATTTAGAAGCACCATCACTTCCAGATGTTGAGGCACAGCACAGTCTTCATGGCTAGTAGCACAGAGAGCATAATTGAATTGAATTTTCTTAAATTCTTTATTGTCACTTGTACAACTTGTATACAGTGAGATTACACAAGCACCCCCCACTCAGCTTTCTTAGTCTTAATTCCCCTCATTTACTGACGCACACCCCCCACCCTGAAAGTCGGTTGCCCTGTTGTTATCTTTTCATTCAGCAGGCTAACAGCCCATGGATAGAAGCTGTTCTTTGCCCTGTTGGTGTGACTAATCATGCTTCTATATATTCTGCCTGAGGGCAGGAGATCAACAAAGTGCCGGCCAGGGTGTGAATCATCCCTGAAAATTTTCCTTACTCTCCTGAGGCAACGTTCTTCCACTATTTCATCCAGCGGATTCACGGGACAGCCCATAATATATTGTGCTGTATTCACCACCCTCTGTAGGCACTTCCTATCAGTTGATGTCAACCAGCGTAGCACACCGTGATGCATAATCCTCTGTTAAAGTTATCCAAATTGGTGGTCGTCATTGGCTCATGTGGGAGTGAGATCCATATTTTAACTGTGCCCTACATGAAGAAATACTTTTTTGTATCTATACAGAATGTATTTGACTGGTTATACCTCAAGGAAAGCCTTCCCAAACAAAAACAACTTCAGTATCATTACATTGGTTGCATTCTTGTGTGTTGTTGGTTTCCGCTTCCTTCACTGTGCAGCGAAAGTGCTTGTCACGAGACAGGTGTTTACATTCCACAGTCAATTGCTGTTGGAGTTTCTCACGGGAAAGGAGACTGGATGTGACGTACATTGGTTTCCTGTTTTTCACTGTTCTCACAGTGTTCTCTCCGTGCTTCAGAGGGAGAGGATGCTTTCTCTGCTCCGGCAGAGGCAAGATGTTTTTCTGTAATCTACCAGCTTTGAAGTGTAAATAAAGTAATATAGAGTATGTGGCACGTACTCCTCATCATTCCGCTGTGCTTGGGACACTGCAAATTCAACATTTATGGTTATGGGCCCAGAAAGACGCAGTCATCTGAATGCCGGCAAAAGGATCGGAATGCAGAGGGACGGATCGGACGATATCTCTGCGCGTCAGGATGATTGATGAGAGGTATGTTGCTCATGCTCCGGGCAGCCTGCCAGCTCCTAGTTAATGGCTTTATGGCTAGACTTTGAACTTTTAGAGCCGTTTGCCGGGCACAGGCAAAGGCTCAAAGGCACAAGCTCCTAGGCTTGGGGGAAACCGAAAGTACCTTTTAAAAGTGCCTTTGGAATGAGATTTAAAGCAGCAGAGATGACGCAGAAGGCTAATGCCAGAGTCACGATGGCTAGCTGCAGAAGGCTGGCTGATGCAAGTGGGGAATCTGTGGCCACTCAGATTGCTGATCCAATTGCTCAGCTCACAGTAGCCTGTGATACTGCCATGATTCAGAATGAAGCAGACCGCCAGGGTGATAGCTGCATGGGTAAGGGGGAGTCTTCACAGACGTCATCCCAGAGTGCAGTGGAACCACCAGATGGCGCCAAAGCTTTGAAGGCAGTGAAATGCTACTCGTGTGGACGTCTAGGCCATATGAAGAGGGAATGCAAATATCCCAGGGCCAAGACAGAGCAGCGCAGTGAAAGCTCATCGCGTGGAAAAGGCCAGAGCAAAGGCAAAGGTCCGGTGTCCAGGACAACGCAGCACAAGGCAATGGTCTCACGCTTCACTCCAAAGGTTGCAAAGGTCCAGAAGACGTCTAGATCTTTCTTTGTTGTTGATTTGGCTGCAACGCATCACATGTGCAACGATAAGCGACTATTCGTGTCTTTTACACCGCAGGAAGGTGCAATTCACCAGGCGGATGACCACACAATCCCCAGTAAAGGCTACGGAACTGTTGTTCTTCACAGTTTGGACTTATTGATAAAAGATGTGCTTTACGTACCAGATGCCAAACATAATCTGCTCAGCGTTGGACAGCTGAATGAGCGGAAAATTGACGTTTCCTTTAAGAACAAAAAGTGCATCATCACAAAGAAAAATGATTATGTATTGCATGCTGAATATGTTGATCGTTTTATGTTTTGTATTATGATGATGTTGTGCAGGATGACACTTGTTGCATTGCAGGTTCTAACAAAAGTTTGCATGCAGAAAGTATTCATGATTTTCATCGAAAATTTGGTCATTTGAATTTTGAGGCAGTATCTAAAATGCCTGCCTTGGTTGAAGGTATGACTATTAAACCCTGCAGGTACCACATGAAGTGCAAGGCATGCGCAGCAAACAAGGTGAAAATGGCTGCGAAAGGTAAGGTGTCTAGTAGGCAAGCTACAGAACCATACCAAATTGTTCATGCTGATTTGGTTGGACCACTATCGCCCTCTTTGGGTGGAAACAGGTACTTCATGGTTCTCATTGATGCATTTTCCAGGTATATTTATGTGTACAATCTCAAGCAGAAATCAGAGGCTTTTCCAAGGTTCAAGGAATTCTGTGCTTGGTTGGAAAATGTGCATGGTAAGAAGATAAAAATTCTTTTCACTGATCGCGGGGGGGAATTCACTTCTCAGCAGTTTGAAGCTTTTCTGACTGAGAAAGGAATTCAACACGATTTGTCTAGTCCTCGCTCGCCATGGCAGAATGGACTTTGCGAGAGGGCAAATCAAACATTGCTTCAAGGGTTAAAAACCTTGCTGCATGATGCCAATCTTCCAGAGAGTTATTGGGCTGAATCTCTCTCGTGTTTTACTTACAGTTATAATCGCAGGTTATCTTCAGCGATTGGTTGTACCCCCTATGAGAAGATGTTTGGCAAAAAGCCATACATCAAACACATGAAAATTTTTGGTTCTGACATGTGGGTTCACTCACCACAAAACTCCAAGTTAGACAAGCGTGGATTGCATGGTATCTTTCTAGGTTATCAGAAAGGGTCTTACAGAATAATGATGACTGACTCTAAGACAATTAAGCTCACAAGAAGTGTTGAGTACAATGCCAAGTGGGGGGAGAATGTGGGAATTTTCCAATGTTATCCTGATGACAGTGATGAGACTGAGGATAGTCAACATCAAAAGCAACCGCAACAACCCACACCCACTGATGAAGGTTCTGATTCTGAGTCTGAAATTGAATCGGGTGATTCAGAGGATTTCAAGAGTGCGAAAGCCTCTATGCGACCCTCTGAAAGCTCTGATCAAGAATTAGAAGAACCATTGTTCACTATAGGTCACTTTTCTCCTAAGAAGGAAGAGGAGAGTGTTGAAGACCTAAGGCTAATTCGCAGGTCACAAAGAGCCACAAAAGGCAGACCTCCAAAGAGATTTGCTGATGAGTTTGCCAAGATAGCAGTAACAGCTGTTAAAAGCTCCAAAAAGGTATTTGAACCTTCAAGTTTCCAAGAAATCCAGGATTTGGATTCAAAGGAAGCTGAGCCATGGTTAAATGCCATGAAGGCTGAGCTTGATTCCTTGGAAAGGAACAAAACATGGGAACTTGTTCCAGTAGTTCCAGGAATGAAACTGCTTGGAAGCAAATGGGTCTTCAAAGCGAAGACTGATCAAAATGGCAAGATAGTCAGACACAAAGCCAGATTGGTAGCCAGAGGTTTTGCACAGGTACCAGGTGAAGACTATCACGAGACCTACTCACCCACAGTGAGGTATGAGAGCATTAGGCTTATGCTCAAGCTAGCTGCAGAGGAGAATTTACACATTAGTCACCATGATGTGAATACAGCTTTTCTGTACGGATCTCTAGGTGAATCTCTTTATATGCTTCCACCTGATGGCGTACAGGTAAAACAGGGATTTGTTTGTGCTCTGAAAAAGTCCCTTTATGGTCTCAAACAAAGTGCACGGTGTTGGCACACAAAACTCACTGAAGTATTGTTTTCTCTAGGTTTTCAGCAAGGGAAAGCTGATCCATGTGTATTTGTCAAAGAGGAGGGGCAAAAGAAACTGTATTGTTTGTTTTATGTTGATGATCTTTTATTCTTTTGGAAGGATGTCACAATGTACAATAACGCCCTAGCTCAACTGAAAGAGCACTTTGACATGAAAGATCTTGGAGAGGTAAACAACTACCTATCTCTGGAAATAGAGAGAGATCAAGATGGTAACATTCTAGTACACCAGTCACGGAAAATTGCTGATGTGTTAAGCAAGCTAAACCTGATGGATGCTAACCGCGTAGACACACCGATGACAACAGGTTATCAGGTAGATGACACTGAAGAAGCATTTTCTGACACTACACTGTACAGAAGTGTGCTAGGCAAGCTAAACTTCATTGCCAGATGTTCAAGACCAGACATTGCTGTTAGCTGTAATTTGCTAAGCAGACAAGTCAACAATCCTACTGTTAAGGATTGGAAAGCTCTGAAACGTATAGCACGCTATTTGAAAGGCACTATGCATTACAGACTGAGATTTAACAATCAGAAGTCTGGTGGTCTTGAGATATTTGCAGATGCAAGTTTTGGAAGTGACACTACAGACAGGAAAAGCACGTCTGGAGTTTGCTATATGTACAATCAGGGTCTATTTGATTGGTCATGCAAGAAGCAAACAACAGTTAGCTTAAGTACTTGTGAAGCTGAACTGAATGCACTGTCTTATTCACTTAAGGATTGTGAATGGTTGTTACAATTGTGCAAAGACATGAAAATTCCTGTCAAATGTCCAATCCAGATTTACCAGGACAACAAAGCATGTTTGGCTTTGCTGAATTCTGAAGGTTGTAAGCAAAGCACGAAGCACTTGCAATTGAAGCTGCAGCATGCTAGGGAACGTATTCAGAAGGGACTCGTAACGGTGTCCTATATGCCAGGTAATGAAATTCCTGCTGATGTATTGTCCAAGATTGTATCAAGGGATCAACACTGTACCTATGTGCAGAAGTTGGGTTTGTACTGATATTGTACGAACACACTGCCCAGTGATGTTCACAGAAAGGGGGAGGATGTTGGTTTCTGCTTCCTTCACTGTGCAGCGAAAGTGCTTGTCACGAGACAGGTGTTTACATTCCACAGTCAATTGCTGTTGGAGTTTCTCACGGGAAAGGAGACTGGATGTGACGTACATTGGTTTCCTGTTTTTCACTGTTCTCACAGTGTTCTCTCCGTGCTTCAGAGGGAGAGGATGCTTTCTCTGCTCCGGCAGAGGCAAGATGTTTTTCTGTAATCTACCAGCTTTGAAGTGTAAATAAAGTAATATAGAGTATGTGGCACGTACTCCTCATCATTCCGCTGTGCTTGGGACACTGCAAATTCAACAGTTTTCACTAACTTTTGCATTTCTGTACACAGTTTATGATATGCATTTTTAGTTTTGACAAATTAACTTGGCTGGTGAACCGCACTGCAAAATTTGGAAAAGTTTGAATTTTGAAGGGATCACATAATGTTTGGAAAGTGTGGATTTAAATGCATTTAAATGCAAAGTGGGTTGAAATGCTGCAGAAGCTGTTGCAGATCCATTATTAAGGTCAATCAGATGGTCAGGGACTTTTCAGTGGTGGCCCCTGTCTTTGTGGAGTTTCCTCCTATAGGATATATATTTGGTCTCCTCTTTAGCTGATTGTTCCAGCTTGCTTTCCATTAATGACTGAGACTGAATGTTTTATATATATTCTACGTAAGGGTTTGAATTTATTGATGCTGTTGTTGCTTTAGCATTAATATTGAATATGTGTGTTTTGTATATTTTTAAAATCATTTGTTTATTTCTCTTGAGGGGTTTTTTTTGTCCTGAAAGGTGGAATAAAAATATCTAACTCAATACCTGAATGAATAACTCTCTATATCAGGCAAAAAATATAAAATAAAAGAAAATAAAAAATGAAGCCAAAACAATTTTATCGAGTGTCAGTCTGAGTGAGATTTATTTCCATATGTTTAAGGGAGACAATTCTGGTGAGATCTCAGCTGCATTTCTATATAAATGAACAGACAAATCTTATTTCTCTTCACTCTCAACAGAACTGTTGAAAAGATGGGTCAGCTTTTTGACTATAAAGCCAGCAATTTAAGGTAAAGGTGGGGTGGGGGCAGGAATACGCTCTGCATATAAAACCTAAGAATATTGCATACATACAGAGGATGGCTTCTTTAAAAACAAGACACCCCCCCCCCCCCAACATTTCAGCAGCATTTCCATAACCATAGCTCACATTACGAAGCTCATATTTCATGGAAGTTACTTACGCATAGATTTCAATTTTGCATCAAAGGAGATGAATTGCAAAAGGCATTGGTAAAGTGTATCATAAACAAAAGCAGAGACTGGCTGGTTTTCTTGCAATTTTTTATGTAGAAGCCCCACTTGATACAGCAGCTATGTACCAAAAAACAAAAAAAAGAACACCCACCAGCTCATTAAGATTCTATTTTGATAGGGGCTTATTGTTTACATTGTATGAGGTATAATGTAGCTGTGATGTACAATATGGCAATTTTGCTGCTATCCAAGTCTGTATTTTATAGTTAGATAACAGATAGATATATTCTGGGTCTAGTTGCAAATGGTATCCTATTAATCAGAAAGCAATGATTAATTTGAAGACTATGGAATGAACCTATTTTGGGACACATGGATAGTAACAGGGAATTTATGCTGAAGGTGAGTAACTACTACTACCACTACTACTACTACTATTACCACTAAATTTAATCACAGGGGGAGTGGTGAATATCTCTCTAACTCTCCTCCAAAACTGTCAGTTGATCAGGACACAAGCAGCTTGCTTCAAAATGTTTCTGACAATTTCCTCTAATACCAGGGGCCATAGGCCCAGGCACATGGTTTTAGGGGGTGCGAGCCAGGCACCCCCATGCAGAGATCCCTGTCCTACCCTGCCTGCCATGGGGTGTGTGTATCCTCTGGGCCCTGGAGCCCAGTCTGGCCTTACCGCCACATCACTGCCCCTTCTCTGAATGGGTGTCTGGCCAGGATCGGTGGGCGGGATTTGCCTGAGAAGAGCCACATCGGCCAGCTAGGCTCCTCCATCCATAGGCGGGCAGGGGTACAGCACAGCTCTACTTGGCTCTGTGGGCCAGGGCTGAGCTGGTGTATGGGCTTCATGAACCCTCCATGTCCCATGCAGGTGTGCCCGGTGGCGTCGATAGCAAGTTGGCCAGGTGTGGTGGGTTTTGCTGACCCTCTGCGCCCCACCCCTGCCCTGCGGGTGTATGCCTCAGGTTCCAGAAAAGTACACAATGCCACTAGCAACTCTTGGTGGGGCAGCATTCTGCATGTGAGAAACAGGCCTGTTATGCCATTAAGACAGTATCTACACAAGGAATAAAATATCAATGAATTTATTAAATCACTCTCTTCACGTTATGAATAACAGAATGAAAAAGGGGAAATTATGGGGGGCCACTAGGTGGCGCATCGGAAGATGGCTGACAATAACATCTCTCCGACCCACACGAGGTAATTTGGAGGCTATGATGGGGGTAATTAGCCTCCTTAACCCCCCCAGGATTATGGGGGGGACGGCCCTTGCCTGCTGTGCCCTATACCACCCCCGAATTTGTGGGGGTGGGGGCACTAGGCACAAAGCCCTCCTGTGGGATTTTCGGCACTCCTCGACGCTGTCCCCGATTCGCGCCGCTGGTTGCAATGATCTTTAAAAGAAATAATTTGGACATGATTAATTGCACATACATCAAGGAAAAAGGGGAGTAAATACTGCTGACAGAAGAGATCTCTGATAACAAGACAACAATAAAATACGAGAAGAACGTCAAGATACGGTAATGACTGAGGGGGGAGGGGGGAAAAAACCTGCCTCTACCTTTTTATGTGATTTAACAAGAATCCCCCTCCCCTAATGAGTCAGAAATTAAGGACTTAAGCTGTGGATTTAAGGCTGTGTGGAGATAAACTTTCGATCCAAAGCAATGTTTCAAGATGAAGCTTGAAAGCTAAGAGTTTTGGAGTGACGCAGTCAGGAAAAAATGCCGTTCGCCATTTTGTGAGGCATTGTGGGAGCTCTTGGGTCTGGGAGGAGAAAGAGAGAAATAGAGTTGTTTACATATCGTGAATCAACTCCTCGGTGGGACTTAAGAGCGACAAATGCCAAAATTTACGATGGATAAAGTGATGTTATCTACGAAGGAGATATATGGAAACCATCTGGACTTAGTGAAGGAACGGGAAATCCACACAGGATTATTACACTTGCTATCGGCTTAAGGAGACTAACAGAAGAGATCGTAAAGGAAAAAGAGAAATTATACGAACAAGATATGATGTGGCAACACCAAGATAAGACTGGATAGAATTATGAACTTTGTTTGGACTGATTGGGACTGATTTGGACATTAACGCAGTAATAAGAAGATGATCTGAATTCCCCTTTGGATCTTGAAGTATGGGTTTCCCCAACAAAATTTAAAAATTTGGCTTTGTAATTCGGAATTTATATGATGTGATTTAATTTGATGTGATTGGCCAGTTAATAAAAATTATTTAAAAAAAGAAAAAAAGAAAAAGGGGAAATTATGTATATTTTGTTTTGAATCACCCTTCACACATAGAAACTGCCAGTGTATTCAGTGCACAAAATTAATATTTTGATTGGCTATTTTTGTTTCTGGCAACTTGGTTTAGCGTGAGGGGTTTGTGTTGGTATGAGCCGATACTTGTTAAAAGACACATTAAAAACAAGTACTTATTTGTGTGAGTATCTCAAGAAGAAATGAGATTAGCATCCTAAGAAGTAGACAGCTTGCCTCAGAACCAAGATGATGGCAGTGCAACAAGAAATGTTGTAGTGCAGCATATTTCACAAGCAAACAAATGATGATTCACCCCTCCAACATAAACCAATGCATCACAGAATAAATGTTTTATTTGGCAATAGTTCACAATTTGCCATTCTGCACATGTCTTCTCTTCATGGAATAGGACATAAAGGTTGTTCTTTTTCAAAGTACTGTGATGGTATCCAAGGCGCTAATGAAATTTATTTATACTCTTCACTAGATGCAAGCATTCTGTTCCGTTCCACATAGACATGGTTTTAAACATCTTGTCTATGCAGGTCCTTTTCCAGGTATCTCTGTGTCCCTTAGACACCAATAGTCTGTGTCCCTGACACCAATAGTCAGCATGGATTTCTGAAAAATAAGTCATGTCAGACTAACCTGATCTCGTTTTTTGACAGAATTACAACCCCGGTAGATGAAGGGAACGCAGTGGATGTAGCCTACCTTGATTTCAGCAAGGCATTTGACAAGGTGCCCCGTGGTATTCTTGTAAAGAAGCTGGTAAAATGCGGTCTTGACTATGCTACCACTCAGTGGATTTGTAACTGGCTGACTGACCGAATGAACCCAAAGGGTGCTCATCAATGGTTCCTCTTCATCCTGGAGAAGAGTGACTAGTGGGGTGCCACAGGGTTCTGTCTTGGGCCCGGTCTTATTCAACATCTTTATCAACGACTTGGATGATGGACTCAAGGGCATCCTGATCAAATTTGCAGATGACACCAAACTGGGAGGGGTGGCTAACACCCCAGAGGACAGGATCACACTTCAAAACGACCTTGACAGATTAGAGAACTGGGCCAAAACAAACAAGATGAATTTTAACAGGGAGAAATGTAAAGTATTGCACTTGGGCAAAAAAAATGAGAGGCACAAATACAAGATGGGTGACACCTGGCTTGAGAGCAGTACATGTGAAAAGGATCTAGGAGTCTTGGTTGACCACAAACTTGACATGAGCCAACAGTGTGACGCGGCAGCTAAAAAAGCCAATGCAATTCTGGGCTGCATCAATAGGAGTATAGCATCTAGATCAAGGGAAGTAATAGTGCCACTGTATTGTGCTCTGGTCAGACCTCACCTGGAGTACTGTGTCCAGTTCTGGGCACCACAGTTCAAGAAGGACACTGACAAACTGGAATGTGTCCAGAGGAGGGCAACCAAAATGGTCAAAGGCCTGGAAACGATGCCTTATGAGGAACGGCTAAGGGAGCTGGGCATGTTTAGCCTGGAGAAGAGGAGGTTAAGGGGTGATATGATAGCCATGTTCAAATATATAAAAGGATGTCACATAGAGGAGGGAGAAAGGTTGTTTTCTGCTGCTCCAGAGAAGCGGACACGGAGCAATGGATCCAAACTACAAGAAAGAAGATTCCACCTAAACATTAGGAAGAACTTCCTGACAATAAGAGCTGTTCGACAGTGGAATTTGCTGCCAAGGAGTGTGGTGGAGTCTCCTTCTTTGGAGGTCTTTAAGCAGAGGCTTGACAACCATATGTCAGGAGTGCTCTGATGGTGTTTCCTGCTTGGCAGGGGGTTGGACTCGATGGCCCTTGTGGTCTCTTCCAACTCTATGATTCTATTCTATGATTCTATGATTCTAGATGCTCCGAGTAGGACCTATACTTTGATCTTGGACTGGCCAGCTGAAGTGTATAACTCTCTGTTGGATTCAGTCTCTGTTGGATGCCCATGCATTTCTGTGCTCAGTTTCAGCTGCCGGTTCTTATTTTTTAAAGCCTTAAATGGTTGGGACTCTTGCTTACTTAATGATGGTCTTCTTCCATGCACTCTAAGCCATGCACTCTAGCCAACATCACATGTTCTTCAATGCATCCTGCTGTCGACTGAAGTATGTCAGAAGGGTCCTTCTCTGGGATGCCCCTGGAATGAATACCCGTGAAAGAAAGAGAGAATTCAATCATAAAATGCCTTCTCTGCTTTTGGGAGGCTTTTGGAGGAAACTGACTGCCAATTAGTGTTGCTTTTTGATGTCCCATTCTGCTGTTTTGATTGCTCCATGCAGGTGTCTTATTTATTATTCCCTTTTATAATCTAGATGGCTTTTAATTGTTTTGTGTGTGTGTGTGTGTGTGTGTGTGTGTGTGTGTGTGTGGAAGTGTTGTTTAGCAGTCAGGCAGAGTGGCATAATGTTTGCTGAGGCCTGATTGGCCGTATGGTTTTGAGGGAGATTTTCCTCAGTACGTTTGTGCTGTATGCACAAAGCCTCAAGTAAAAAAGACAGAAACTCTCCATTTATGCCTCTGCCGATTACACTCTGGTTTTGTTCAAAATTTCTTTTCCCTCTGGACTCCACCTGCATTAAGTTGTTTTGCTAACATGCCATACCATGTATGACACCAACAAAGATCTTTCCATATCATGGCATTGGATGAAACGTCTCCCATGCCTCTAATTTTAGCACTGAAGCAAGGATATTTTCACTGCAATATTTATTATTCCATTTATTATTGGTCACTTATTTTTCCATTTAATTAATATAAAGGTAAAAAGAAACATAAGTGAGCCCACTCCATTTGATTCTCACAGACTGTGAGGCAGATTATGCTGAAAGAGAATGTGATTTGCTTAAGGTCAGCCAGTGAGTGAGAATTCAGATTTGGGCCTGCCAACCAGCATCAAATCATTTGCTTTAGGTGAAATTTGATTACAGAATTTGATTACTCCTGAGAAATAATGCTTATCTTATAATAATTTTGATAAGTTTCTTTGATATTCCTACAGTTTATTTCCATAGCAGTGTATTATTTCTGATCAATGTGCTCTGAGGGGGCCAGGGGAAATCAGCAAAGATACAAACACCCCATGGTTGGAGGGGACACTCTCAAAGTGGATACATTGGAGAGGATATTATTACACTGGATGACCTGCTGCAACTGCAAATTAAATAATGGGGAGGGGCAAAAAGTATTTTTAGCATTATAGCGCCACAGACCCACAGGAGAAGGAAATTGTTATTGTTATATTTTTAATTTTATTAGCCATCATTGGACTATACAATTAATAAGTGACAAGATAATCTGTCAAGCAACAGAATCCATGGGAAACTCTTTTGCGCAGTCATTAATGGACGGAGTGGAGGAAACGAATGAGTAATGTTAAAAAAATCCCACTGTATTGGGCTTCTACAGAGTCACACTATTATAGCACTAAACCAATATGAAAATGGAGGCAAGTGCAAGATTTATTTTATGAAGGTCTTGGGGAAATGTGATTAAAACAGTGGAAACATTTCCTATTAACTATGCAGGGTGGTCAAATGATAGGAATGAGTATAATAGGAGCTAATTTATAAATCCCTGGCTCATCTTTAATTGCAGTGACCTAAGATTAGTCACATTATTTGCTACGACTGAACGGTGAGTGCATTGCCCTCTAAGAAGCTTTTATTTTATTCAACTGCATCAACTAGGGTTATATTTTGGGGAAATGCCCATTTGGGGGGGTTCACGTTAACAGTAGCAAAGCATACTGGAGCTGAGGTGGGGTTTACAGTCTGAGGGAGTTTAGGAAAGCTATTTTAATATACAGGTATTTGCACAGGAGCTGAAATGTCTTTCAAAATACACTGTTTTGACATAAAACATCTCATATCATGGCAAGATCATTTTAATTGCCAAAGCATAATTTGGGGGATTATCAGTGAAGTTGAAACCTCGTGAAACAAGCCAAACTCAGAAGAACAGATTTTCCCCGGCAGAATGAAGGTCATTGTTAAAATTGGATATTTCCATGTGGACAATGGAAGAACTTCCTGGCAACCTCCACAACATAGTGGGTCCCTTTGATGTCAGTCCTATTCATATCATGAGGCACGCACAGTGAACATATTACGGGAAGTGGAATCACATCTTCCAGCAGTGGAACAGCTGGTTTTGGACTTCTGGGGTGAAGTCCAGGATAGGGATGAAGAGGAATCCATTTTAAATGCATTTATACACATAATTTGGCAATTCCAAGGTTTGCTCTTATCAGGTTGCCTTTTGCAGTGTTCATTCCCCCTTGTCTTAGGTCCTTGTGCATTGTGTGGTTTTTTTTTTTTAAAAAAAAGCCTGAGTAATTATATGAATAACTATACAATCAATGCAAGGATGCTAACCGTGTTCAGCAGGTTCCCATCAGCAGACATGGGGAACATTGGGCTTTCAATCAGTGAATGCAGCCTTGTAATTGAAGAGGGCTATGAGGCACTATTTCGAATCCCCGTGGCGGGGTGCGCTCCCGTTGCTCGGTCCCAGCGCCTGCCAACCTAGCAGTTCAAAAGCACCCCCGGGTGCAAGTAGATAAATAGGGACCGCTTACTAGCAGGAAGGTAAACGGCGTTTCCGTGTGCTGCGCTGGCTCGCCAGATGCAGCTTGTCACGCTGGCCACGTGACCCAGAAGTGTCTTCGGACAGTGCTGGCCTCTTAAGCGAGATGGGCACGCAACCCCAGAGTCAGACACGACTGGCCCGTACGGGCAGGGGTACCTTTACCTTTACCTTTACGAGGCACTAAGTGCAATGCCTAAATGAGACCTTCATGTGAATCAGAATGCCTCTTGGATTATCCATTACTAGAGTGGGACATATAATGGGGACAGCTGTTGCCTTCAACTCAGCTTGTGAACTTTGTTGAAGCCTCCGCTTGAACATTGGATGAAACATTTGGACGAGATGGACACTCCATCTTCAATCTCAGTGACCTAAGATTAGTCCAGCTTCCATCTGATTGAGCAGGTGGTCATATTAGGGTTGGGTGACTCTCAATTTCAGTTTCTCTCAATTTCATTTCAAATTTCAGTTCCCATTCTTCACATTTCCATATCAGTTCGTGTTTGTTTGTTTTATATTTATGTAAAAGTCTTCCTGAAAATGCATCAGCACTCTAGTGTGAATTTTCCTAAGGTGCACATGTTTCTATGCCATTTTGTCTGATATACATATTTTTTACAGTGCTGTTTCCCCTAATGCAATGCATTTTTGTATGATTCTTTTCAGTAATATATGCCTTTATACAGTGCTTTTTTCTGGGAGGATGCAGGGGTACGCATGGCTATAAACATTTTGTGAATCTAACGGGAGAAGAAACTATAAAATGCTGATTTCTTGAGTCAAAATGAGGGAACTCCTAAACATTTTTTTTAGGAAAAAAGCACTGCCTTTATATACATACATTAGCCTAGTATTTGCATTTTTGTATACATTACTTGGCTGGGGAACTTCACTGCAAAATTTAGAAAAGTTCACATTTTGAAGGATGTTTTGGTTGCCGTATTGTTTTGGGAAATGACAATTGGTTTACCTATAATTGTAAACTGAAGCGAATCTCTACTTCTGCCATCCTTAACCCCAGTTATCAAACCATATCTTAACATATTGTTAGATAATTATTATTTTCAACAAGTGGGGACTCCAGGTGTGAGATCTATTAGCTTGGCTTGCTATGCCTGCCTTGATGTGCACGCTGTATGATACACAGGACTGATGCTCCGTATCTTGAGAGAAGTCTTGACTAATTATGTTTCCAAAGTGCACTTAAGAATGTGTTGCAGCTGACTGTAAGGCATTGCTTAATTAAAAAGTGCCAGAGAGAACACTCAGCAGGTGGGGAAGCTGAGAAAAGGAATAATGGGAACTTAAGCCTCTCACAAGCAGAGCTCTGCTCAACAACACCAAAGATTAAAGCATTTCTTCCCCCGGTTAAACACACACTTTACTTTTTCATCTTCAAAACTTAGCAGATGAGACCATACGTCTGTTTTGACTGCAAACAAGAAGATGTTATTCTGCCCTTCCCCAAAGCAGCAAACAAGAGCACAGGAAAAAGTACATCCTGCTCTGAATATTTGCTGAAATCTACAAGCCAAAATTGGACAAACAACACATTTTCGGAGATTTGAGCACATCTGCGTTACAGACTTTAGCTGGTTCATTAATCAATTCAGGGGAACTCAGGGGATCTCTACTGCGGCATCCCTCCCAAACCACAATTCCCAGCATTCACTGGGGGAAGCCGTAGCATTCCATAGATATAAAAGCAATAGAATTGTGTAGAATATACGTACCCTTAGATGGCAGTGCTACCATTACCTGAAGCTCAACCCTGCACCATCAAAACGACAGAAGAAATTCCATGGCATGCTGTGAATGAGGCAGAGATACAGAAGCCTCTTTTATGGGGGGGGGGGAGGTGAGAACACTTTTTGGTGGAATAGCCCTAAACACGATTACTGTGTGGATCTTTCAGAGGGAGGAAATAAATGAATTTCAGCACCGCCTCATGCTCTATGCTGTAATCCTACACATACTCATTGAGAGTAAGTCCTTCTAAAACTCACTGGAGTAAAAATGTATAGGATTACACTGCAATCCTTAATGTACTTACTAGGGAGGAAACCTCACTATATCTCTTAAATCTGAGTTAATCAGCACAGGTTTGCATTGTTAATAATCAGAGAGAGGGGGGAGCTTCTGGGCATGGGGCAGAAAGTACACAGACAAAGCCCAGAGGAAGTGACAGAAAGGGCCAATGGTGAATAATAACAATAATAACAACAATAATAATTTATTTATACCCCGCCTATTGGGCTGGGTTTTCCCAGCCACTCTGGAATATTTGAGTTAGCGAAGGACTTTCTATTTCAATTTCTTTCATTTCCCCCCACTTACTCTTATTCTATTCTTTGCAAAATATGTCTTTAAATGTGAAAATTGATGCATCTAAATAGCGGTGATCAATGCCCTGGGGTGGCTGCCCTTTCAGTGTGGGCATTGCTGTAAATTACCTGGATGGGTCTGGGCTAGGGCAGGACAGCCGTGAGGTCACATACCTCTCAACCACCCAATTTAAGTGGTTCATCCCTGAATTACAGAACCCATAGCAGCTTATGATGGAATCCCAGAATTTCCCATTTCTTAGTCCGGTGCTCTCGCACAAATCAGCTATCTCACCTGAGAGCTCACAACCAAATAATGAACATCCCTTTTTGATTAGCAGGATGTAGGAGGGTATGGGTCAGGGCTGTGCAGATGCACCAGTGGTGACAATCTGGTGCTGCCTTTGGTGCATCCCCACAGACCTGACTTTGCCAACCCCCTGCCTGACCCCAACCCCCCCCCCCCGCAATTCCAGGTAAGGTGCAGCAACACCAGCATCAGTAGGGTGGGTCTGCCCCACCACACCAGGAGCTATTGCATAGAAACTGTTGCAATTCACTGTACAACATTCATAGAAGTGCAAAATTGTATGGGTGGTTCATTTCCAATCTGCATATCAGCCTGAGAGGTGCAGATGAATATATTTGCAAAGACTCAGTTCCACCAGGATCCCTAACTTTTGAGTCACAGCTACTCACTCATGCTATGTAGTTGAGTATTTCAGCACCCTATGCTATATGGCAAAGGACTTTGACTTCCAAACAATTGATGAAATGTTATAATGCAAATTTGTATGTGAGTCTGTTATCCACAAATTCACTTAACCTACCCATGCCTAGAGCTCATCTAAGTTAGGTCTTGGATTCCTAGCCATAGCCCAGGGGAGGCTGAATCTGAGCAGACATGGTCAACGCTCTTGTGACCTATTTTAAATACCAGGCTTTGGCTCTGGGAAAGAGAATAACCCATAAAAGAGTGCCTCTGAGAATGTGCAAAGTGTGCATCACTTACCACCGTGCAACTACAATCATCCCTCAGATCTGGGAGTATGGATAGAGTTTCTGATGCCTGGGTCATTCATTAAGCAGCCCTTTTAAAATCCCTTCTAACATTGTAGATGCATTTCTTTCTTTTTTAAAATTATGTTGAAAAATAAATGACTCCTACTTGCAATTAAAAAGAGCATTTATTCTGATTTATGATTATGTTGTAAAACCTGTAAAACAAACAGACATCTCTAACCAAATGAGGAGTTTTTAACCACATATCTGTGACGCCAGTTTGAACAATTCCACTTTGAAGAACTCTCATTGTGTGATTTACATCCTTGCATTTCCATCTGAGTACAATATGACTGCAGATATCTAATTAACTAGGAATCATTTTAATCCACTGTGATGATGGATAAGTAGGCATTATCCTACCATTTTTGAGTTAATAGCATATTATGAACCCAATATGTATATCATTTCCCATAAAACACAGCATTTGGCGAATGGAGTCTTGCATTAATTCCGCTCTCCCCTTTTCTCTTTCTCTAAAAGGATGAGAGACTAAAGCTACACCTGTAAGGAGAGCACGGCTAGGGTCAAATGCACATAAGCGTGTTACAGCAAACACAGTCATCAGAGAGCCCTGCTGGGATTAACTCCAAGACCTTGGGGTGAGGTGCAAAATCTTCTTCCCATTTTTCCTCCCCACAGATGAGGATGCTGTGGAATTTTAAATACATCAATTTGAAATGATAAAGAGAAGAAAAACACTACCTCCATGGGGAATCGCTGTAATTGCACTGACCCCAAAGGGTAACCCATGCAGAGCAGCAGGAGAGTCATATTCAGAGCACAGAATCCTGCCCGCAAGCATGAGCTATCCTTTTCTCTGCACAGATACAGATACACCTGGCCCTGGCTTACATACCAGGTACAGCTTGTTCTAACCACATAACAACCGCACCTTAAAACCCAACAAATTAACTGTGGCACAAACTTTTGTGAACTAGAATCCACCTCATCAGATGTGTGTGTGCATGCACACCTGCCAGAATGCACACAAGCAGAGGATATATTGTTAGGATACTGATGTTCCATTCCACCTTAACAGATGTGTGGAATTGTTGTATGTCACATGTCTGTTTACACTCCAGCACAGCTTGCTGGGAACTTCCATTTGTGTGTATAGCTATTGCTTATGCTGCTTGCTTGGACATGAAAGGGAGAAGACATGTTTTTCCTCTTGTCCTGATGTATGCTGAATAAACTGCTTGTAAATATGCTTTACACAGCCTCTCCCTGCCACTTCTGTTGTGCGTTTGCTCCCCTGAGTTGCGTGCCCAGCTTCTGAAGCTCTTGGTCGCAGATTCATGCTGCACCAAGAACTGGAGTTCGACCGGCACGTCGGCCGGTAGGCTGGAGCCAGCTGGGGGCTTGCCAATTGCCCCCGATCCCATACTATTTTTGCCTCTGTTTCAGGTTGGCAGAAACAACACTTGGCGTCACTTGGGCTGATGAAGTGTGAGAGTAGAACCAATCATTTAAAAACGTAAAAAGAGCTTGCTGGATCAGGTCAATGGCCCATCTAGTCCTGCATCCTGTTCTCACAGTGACCAACAATTTCGCTGCAGGAAACTTGCAAGCAGGAGTTGAACACAAGAACACTCTCCTTTCCTGTGGTTTCCAGCAACTGGAATTCATAAGCATTGCTGCTTCCAACTGTAGAGGCAGAGCATAGCAATCATAGCTAATAACCCTCCATAGCCCCCTCCTCCATAGACTTGTCTAATGCTCTTCTAAAGCCATCTAGATTGGTAGCTATCACTGCCCCCTGTGGGAGCAAGGACCATAGATTTAACAGTGCACTGCATGAAGAAGTACCATATTTTTCGCTATATAAGACACACCAGACCATAAGACACACCTAGTTTTTGGAGAAGGAAAACAAGAAAACAAATATTCTGAATCCCAGAAGCCAGAACAGCAAGAGGGATCACTGTGCAGTGAAAGCAGCGATCCCTCCTGCTGTTCTGGCTTCTGGGATAGCTGCGCAGCCTGCATTTGCTCCATAAGACGCACACACATTTCCCCTTACTTTTTAGGAGGGAAAAAGTGAGTCTTATAGAGCAAAAAATACGGTATTTTCTTTTATCTGTCCTGAATCCATCAACATTCAGCCTCATTGGATGCCCGTGGGTTCTAGGGTTATCTGGGTGGGCACTTTGCTATATGCACTTTCTCCAGCCCTTAATTTTATAAACTTCTGTCATGTCCCAACTGCTGCAACCAGGGCCAGAATAAGGTTTGATGGGGCCCTAAGCTACAGAAGGCAATGGAGCCCTTTATATGTCCAGCTGTCCTTTGTCAACAACAAATTGTCACTGTTTTTTATGTTGAACATATGCGATATGGTAATTTACGGACCTAATAGGTATCTAAAGCCATTTGCACATGACAAAATATGTATTTTATCAAAGTAATTGTTGAATTGAAATACAATTAAGAAGTATATTAATAGTGATTTTTTGGGGGGGGCAAGAGAATGGGGCCCTAAGCTATATCTTGTTTAGCTTATATGTAAATCCGGCACTGGCTGCAACTTTTATTCATGGAGGCTCCATCAAATATGCCTTTGATACGAATCCATAGATACAGCAGAAAGTCACAATCAAGTTCTCCCACATTCGAGTCCCTGTACTGTATCTCTTCCTCACCCCCAATATAAGACAGACTAAAGTAATCTTACTTGTTACCAAATGGAAGCCATTGGCAAATGCTGACATTTTTATTCATTTGGGGGAAGGGAAGAGGGGAAAACATGCACACATATTTCCTTATTTTAAGTAAAATTCTAACAGGTATACTTCTTATTATGTACATTTATATAGCAATGACCTTTTACTATAACATTTGCTACATCTCATAGCATAAAAATCAGCCTGACCTTTCAAATAAATTTTCACTTACCACAACCTCAATGTTTTAGACAAGAAAAAAAATCTAAACACCAGCTGCCTTTGGGACTTGTGGTCAGAGGGGGCTGATGGCGTTTGGGCAGATTTATAATAAGATTGTGGTTTTTTTTCTCTTTTCATTCATTTGTTCTTTTCTTTTGTGCTATATGAACATGTCCAGTGTTCTCACAGTTTCAGTCTTTATTCCTTTTTCAGTCCAAAGTGATCATTCCTTCCGAGAACTGAACTCAAAACTTGCAGTCATCAAATAAATAAGACATCACTTGGAACAGACTCCAAATATCTGCAGTGGTTGCAGAAAGTTGTAATGATCCAAGAACTTCAGAGCTCTATTCAAGCCATAGTCCTTTGAATGAATAGAGGTTATGGCTCTTAATTTCCAGACATGTCCTTTAAAGGTGTCACCATTCAGCTTCCTTTGAAGAGAATAAATGAAAGGGTGAGAGTGAGAAAGAGTGGACAGAGGTGTGAAAGGCTAAGTTTGGGTCTTATTGTCACACAGTGACATTTTAAGCCAAACATGTAGTTGAGAAAACCAAGCATTAAAAATGAATCAACACCAGGCATACTAAAAATAGGTGACCTGCTCTAAAAAGTTACCATGAATGACCAATGCTCAAGGTCACTTTGGGGTGTTGTACGCTGCAGACCTTGGAATCAGGAAGATGTGGATTCAAATTCCCACTTAGCCTCGCAGCTGTTCTTGGAGAAATCAGTCTAATCTACCTTGCAGAAGAATAATTTGAATAATTCCATTGATTAATCATGATAATTCCAACAAATTCTCTCAAATCATCGGATTGTTTTCACAAATCATGTCCTCCAAATCATGGAGAGCCACGTGTTGCGGTGAGATCACCAAACTGCCTTCTTGTTGCTGGGGCGGGCCTGTTTGGATGACCTCCTTGCCTCATTGGCCGCCCCTTTGTTACTGGGGCAGATTTCTGTCAGTTGGGGTTTGATTGGCACATAAGGGGCTATTTAAGGGGCTGCACGTGGAGAAGTACTTCCTCTTTCGCATCGTGCAGTGGATCTCCTGCCCTTCCTCCCTATAATTTAGGTTGTGTTTTTGACCTTGCTATGCCTGTCTAGGGGTTGTCTGTTTTTGGAGCAGGGGCCCGGTAGGAATTTTGCCAGTTGGCTGATTGGCTGGTGCCATTTGGTTTTTGCCTACCGTGTAGCAAATCATCACAACTTTATAAGGTTGGCAGTTAGGCATTGGTTCATTCTTTGGTGGAGGGGATTATGGATTGGCTGTGCCTGCCCCTCATTTTTGTTGCTGCTGCTAGGGAATTCCGTTAAAGGAATCCAGGGGCTCGATTTGCTCTGTCCGATCCCCTCTCAGGGATAGGGCCATGCCAGAGTTCCTGGGAACATCTGGGGTGAACTAAGAGGTGGAAATCCGCCTCTGTGCTCCCCCAGTATGTTTTCCCTTACTGACCTCTGGAGGTTCCAGTTGTCATTCCTGTTCCTGCCGTGCAGGTTCAGGTAGTCCAAACCAATGCCTAAGCAACCACTCACATGCTGTAAACAATAAAGTTGTGGCCAAATTAATGCCAAAAATCCTAAACAAATATTCTGTTTCCTGTGTGATTTATTTTGGAGGGTGTTTGGGGGTCTTCACACGCAACAGTGGAAAGTGTGCACAGATCTGACACATCTTGGCATGGTGAAGACATGGTTTTCCTAATCTCCAGTAATAGTAACAAATCTGTGCAGTTTTGGCTGAAGATGTTAGCGGCTAAAAGGATCAAGAAAACCAGGTTAGAGTCTGCTTCCATGATATAAACAGCCCAGAGGGTGATGTAGACAGAAGAGGAGACCGCTCTCAGCTTGAAGGGCTAGAAGCATCAGGGAACCAACTCGTTGTACACCATATTTGGGGCTTGGGGGGAAAGGGGTGTTTGAGACTCTGTGGGAAGCTGGTAGGCTTGTTCTTCTGCATTCTCCCTCAGGCTAAGCAGGGACTCTTGTATCTGAGGAAAGATGAAGATGGAATTCTAGGAGGGGATTGGAACTTTGCTCTGAGTGATAGAAAAACAGTTCCATGAAAATATAACCACCCTGGTTAGAAGATTATGCTTGATCATTCTAAGGAGAGGACAGGCTACAGCTCTGTGGTAGAGAATCTGCTTTGCATGCAAAAGGTTGCAGCTTTGATCCCTGGCATCCTCAGGTAGGGTTGTGATAGACTCCTGCCTGAAACCTAGTCAGCCAGTCAGCATAGACTACACTGAGCTAGATGGGCCAATGGTCTGACTCAGTATTAGGCAGCTAATTATGTTTCTATGTTCACCTACTTTGCCACACAATTCCACTTCTTTAACCACAGTGTAGTGTTACATCTGCTACACACCTGGCTTGCTTTAACCATGGTGAGCTGTTACATCAGTGTCAGCAGCACTAATCAGAATCTGAAATCAGGATTTTAAGTATCATATAAATAATTATGTTAGTGAATTTCATGTTATCGCTTAATTCCAAAGAGGCATATGTAACGGGAGCAGCGCAAGAAGTTTTGCTGCCTGAGGTGGAACAGTGCCTACAGCCAGGAAATTTTTGCACTGAGGCCAAAAACCCAATCTCACCCCCCCAGCTGTAAAATTACAGTAATAACCATACATAACCATACATTAAATAACTACAAGTTTGCTGTCCTTTCATGGTGCTCAAAATTAGCCACCTGAGGCAGCGGTCTCACTCTGCCTAATGGTAGGGCTGGCACTGCACGCCAAAGTGATCCTGCAGGCACCTTGCCAGGGCTCTCCAAAGTTTTCCAAGTTGTCTCAACTTATCTTTTGGGATCATAGGAAGGGAGAGGCTCTGAATTGTGAGAGTAGAAGCAGAAATGCTTGTTCATGCAGGGAAGCTTTGCCATCACCTCTGTGGATCCAACCCATATACACAATTACGTATTAAATATCATAAAATATTGTCAGATCCCCAATCCTTGTTATTTTATTTATTTACTGACTGTAAACCCCATATATTCCCCCAAAGGAGCCCAGGCAGCAAACATGTCAATACTATAGCAATACAATTAAAGTGTCTAACAACAATTAAATCAATCTTTTAAAAACAGTTAAAACTCATAAAAGCAACCACCTGCTCTCAAGCTAATAATTCAGGGTTGCCAGGATAAGACTTTTAGACATCTAGTGCCCGGGTCAAAAGGCATGTTAAAATTATTGAATATTTGGCATCAAAATCCACAAGGAAGGCTCATACCTTAACTTTACAGCTTTAAGATTGCAACTGTATACACACTTCCAGGGAGAAAATCCGATTGAACTCAGTGGATTGTCAGATATCACGCTTTACCTAGATATCCATTCTGTGTGATGAAGAGTTTGTGTTACTTAAAAGAGTGCATGCCTTTTTCTCACCAACAGATTTTGTTCAATTGCAAGTGAAATCCTAGACAAGCTTACTATATCTGAAAAATCCTCATGGGTGAAGAATATCACATTCAACCTTAGGGATTTCTACTATTGATCAGGTATTTCAGATATTCGCCCTCCCTCCCTGCACCCAAGAGGACAAAACACTTGAACATGTAAGTATAGCCTAAATCTATATTGCAAACAGTGCTGAATCCCTGCTGTTTGGATACTAGGAACGACGTTGGGGCTTGAAAGCTGTTATTAATTTCTAGAGTATTATCCTCATGAATAAATGCATTAATTTGCTGCTCCCTGTGGTATATTTCTAAACTATATTTCTATTAGCAGAGTTGCATCAAGCTAGGATTGCATTTGGTATCTTAGCAGAATCCCTCACTTGATATTGTTTTATTACGTCCATAATTATCTGCACAACACAGGCTGTACCATCTTCATAATGCATTCTGAACACTTGAAAACTGTGGAAGTCCCCTTGAACGATCTTCCCGGGAAATTATACATTGAGAGCGTTTCTGCCATGCACCAACAAACACACAAATACGGAGTGCAGATTCCTGAGCATAAGTATCGGGGACCTCAGTTGTAGAATAATGGTACTTCTATAGGTTTCGTGATGAGAATAACTTCCCCAAGTTGAAGGTTGGTAAGGGCAGCTCTTCATTTTACAGCATCACCAGCACAGTTCTAATAGTCAACTTGTGTCTATTAATAGAAGCACATCTGCTCCACAGACCTGCATAATGTTGGTGCCTCGTTTTTTGGTGCATTGGTGTGCCTCAAGTTTTAAGTCTGTAGTGGGTGTTTAGACAGATAAAGTACTTCTGAAGCCATTCAATGCCCAAAGCTGTATGTGTGCTAGTGTACTCAGAGGCCACATCCATCCCATACGTTTAAAGCACCATGATACTTTGTGGCTTCCCCTAAAGACTTTTGGGAGCTATAGTTTGCTAAGATGGCTGAGACTTGTTAAGGGACCCCTATTCCCTTCCCAGATCTACAATTTCCAGAGTGGTTTAAGAATCAACCCCTCTTCCTGGGGGGCTCTTTGGAACTGTAGCTGTGTGAGGGGAACAAGAGTTTCCTAACAACTCTCAGACTCTTTAACAAACTACAGCTCCCAGAATTATTTTGGAGAAGCCATGACTGTTTAAAGTGGTATCACAGTGCTTTAAATGTTTGGTGTGACTGTTGCCAAAGTCCTCTCTCTCTCTCTTTCTCTCCCTTCCCTGTGTCCTATCTTACTAGAATAATGAGATTTTGTCTACCAGTTGTGGAGAAAGGAATTTGTTTGGCAACCGCAGTACATGGGTTTTATTTTTATTTTTGAAAAAGAAAGCACTGTGTTGCACTAGTAGGTTATATCATCCTTTTTTCATGACAGAATTTGCATTTTTGTTCTGCAGAAGAGTCTTCTTCTTCATCTTCTTACCCCTTAAAATAATGGCTAAACATTTGTCTATCATCATTATCATCATCATCATCATGCTCGTTGCCATGATGAAAATGAAATGCTTTTTTAAAAATGAAAATGCATGGAAAAATATGTGGTTTCTTCATTTTTATGCATGATTTCATTGGGTCTGGGCCAAAGGGATTCCTTTAGGCCTCTGGAAAACCTTCAGGCCACCCTGAAGCTACTGAATAAATTAAGAACTACCCATTAACCAAAATATAAATGTGACGGTATCATTACTTTGTGAGATACAGAAGAGGCATCACATCCATTTAACCTCTACTGTTGAGGAGTCATCCCTGCTATCTATATTCCCGGTGAAGCTTCAGTAGCACAAACAAGTGGTCCCAGATGGGACTGAGCATGAACATCTAAAATATGCATTTAACCCGTTCAATGGACTTTGACGGGCATGTATCCCTAAACAGGCTTCATGTACAGAGTTTCGTTTTACATGTGTCCCTTGGGCTGAATATTTGCTGTAATTATGAACAAGCGATAAATTAAGGGGGAAATAAAGACCTAGCAAAATGACTGCTGTACCAGTGAAATGTCATAACCTGGAGGGGTGTCCTGGCATCCACAACTGACACTGGATGGCTTGTTGATTCACTAGCATGGGTGATGTGAGCAGTATTTCATCAGCGGGTGCCAATGTGCCATATAGTGCAGAGATGGGCAAAAGCTAGGCCACAATCTTCTGGCAGATGTTTTGTTGGTTTGGAATAGATCACCAAGGATTTCTGACACCCAATTGTTTAATGATAGGAAGAACATTTTTTCTAAAATGAAGGAAACTTGGACGAAGGCCTGGATTTTTTTTGCGTGTGAAAGGACTATGAGTTCTGTTATGGTACTGAAAAATAAAGAAGAATAATTCTGGACTGAGATGCACTCATCTTCTATTCTAAATGTACATCTTCCCCTCTTTCCAAGCCACTTGGTTCCAGCTGGTAGACCTCAAAGGCTGGGGACAAATGAAGTGGACCTCCCAAGCATAAGGTCCGCTCACTCAACACAATGCTTAAGATACAGCGCAACTGGGTTCAGATTTATGCTCGGCAACCTAACCTGTCTCACAAGCGTCATATCCACATCATCCATTTAAAGCACTCTTTATGCAAGGAGTCTTGCTTTTTTCTTTTTCTTTTTTGAAAAATGCTTTGTGGCTCTTTCTAAAATTTATTTATGGGTGTATGTTTTCCTTTTTGTAAATCTACCAAAGAATAAAATAAAATAGGGGTTAGAGGGTTTTCTCAGGATGATGGAGGGGGCATGTCCCACTGGTGTAGTTGTGGTAGAAATGCTTTGTGATGGAGGGGATGACAAAAAAATGGGGGGATGAGGAGGATCAGTTGTGGAGAGCGGGGGAGTGAGAATGTCCCTATATTCATCTGGGGAATGTGGGAGGGTATTATGTACCTGTACAGTCTCCTAAGGGAACTCTGGGCACCATCTACCCAGGAATAGTAAAACAATCCTAATGATAAGCTAAGTAAATTAAAGCTATAAGGATATTGTCACCTTCTGTATTTAATTTAGGAGGTTTGGCGCACTCAGGATAGAAAGCTAGAGAAGAGAAAACCTGTTGTGTTTATTTCATAAAATTATTTATTGCTCAGCTGCTCTGATCTGCTCATCATTTAGCAGAGAACATTACAAGAAGTCTATTGTATATTAACTTCTACCCCCAAACCAGGCTGATTCAGACTCATGCCCATATATTTATGCCATTCAAACTTCACAGTGTGCCACAAGCAACCTGCTGCAGGAAAGGCAAGCGTGTGTTTCAATGCACTTAGAACTGGTGTACTTCCTAGTAGGACAAATCTATTGCTTTGGCAAGGTTAGGAAGTCAACGGATTTACATCTGCACAAAATCTTTGCAGCTATTAAAACTAGGGCAGCAGGAAACATTTGCCTATTTCTTTAATGATAAAAAACCCCACACAGATTGGAACAGATGGGGCTATTTGATTAATAGCTATACCTCAGTAAATGATGGGCATAACGTCCTGAAAAATTAAGCAACAATAGAAAGGCAAAGTGACAAGAATGAAATTGATAAGGTGGCAGCGCCGGCAGGCAGAAGGAACTCCGTGTTTTATGTACACCCTCTTTCCTTTCTCACATTTCTTTCTTTCCTTTGGTAAAAGTCCCAGGTTCCTTTCCTAGATCTTTAGCAATAAATTATTATTGTTATACTGCCAGAGACAATTCCCTCCCGTGCCACTCAAGACAGTTTGTTCAATTAAAATGACAAGAGTGGCACGCATGGATAACTTTGGGGCGAAAGGGAAATGAGGGAGGGCTCGTCAATGAAATCCAAGCCTTATACCTTTAGGTGTGGAAAGGTGTTCCCATAAGCAGAGGAGGGAGGGCGGGGGAGGTTTTCCTAAGTTTCCTTCCCCGGAGATGATAACCAACAAAAGCTGTAGCTGGACTTGATTAAGTCTGCATGTTTTTTCTTGACCTCATTAAGAGAGTCAGCTGATGGATTTCCAGATCAATTTGTATGCAAATGCAACAGAAATGGAGTTACAGTGTAACAACCAAGCTGTCCAACTTCCCCCAGAACCCCTCTCAAGATCATCTCAGCGCATGCAAAAGGGAGCAATAAAGGAGAATCCAGGCATTGAAAGTCTCGTCAGCCTCTGCTCGGCCCACAATACACCCTGTATTGTTCAGAGTTGGGGGTGGTGGTGGTAGTCTGTCTAAAGATGCCCTGAGCCCCTTCCAATTGTCCTTTTTCCAGTGTGGGTTAGAATCTAGCAGGGGAGAACACTGAACCGGTCAGACAAGTTTGATAGTGCTTTTGGTAGCATTTAAAAGAATGAACTAGATTGCAAAAGCTACAGCTAAGTGATGGATAGGCCAAAGGGGGGCTAGGCTAGAGAGTTTTGTGTGTGAGAGTGTTTTTGCTCAGAGCAGACACTGGAGACACAGAGACATGTTTGCTCTCTGCTGGGCTAGAAATCTAAGGGGGAAACAAGATCTGTTGGGGTGTTAATGCTGTGAGTCTCTCCACTCAGTGCTCAGGTTCTACATATATGTAACTAAAACCATATACTGTGGTACCTCGGTGTGGCGATCACACAGGGCACCCGGACGTTTGATGGTCTATTGACCCTGTGCCACCACTGAGATTGCTTTTTCCGCTGCCACCACCCCGTATCTCACGGGGACACACTGAGTCCAGTCAGTTGTTAACATTAACAAATAATCAAGTTTATTTTTAAATGCAGGAACAAGCTTATGGTTTCAGTTAATTTTTCTTAAATCGTAGTTCCTAACAACTTCAAACTGATTATTCCCAACTATCTATCTGACTCCACCTGACAATTCCTTTCACTCTCTCACAATACAACTCTACCAACCCACACCTAATATTCCCTCTTCCTTCTTCAACTCCCAAGCCTCAACTGACTTTCAAAACCTCCCACTCTAACTTTTACTCCTCCTTTGCATTCCCACTGGCCAATCACATCACATTCATTTAACCCTTTCCTTATGACCCACCTAGGAGGCAAACGCCACACTTGGGTTAACTACCATATTTTCCGCCCTATAGGACGCGCTTTTTCCCCTCCAAAAATGAAGGGGAAATGTGTGTGCGTCCTATGGGGTGAATGCAGGCTTTCGCTGAATCCTGGAGAGCGAGAGGGGTCGGTGCGCACTGACCCCTCTCCCTCTCCAGGCTTCAGGAAGCTATCTGCAAGCCTTGGGAGCCCGCGGGAGTTCCCCCCCAGGCTCCCCCGGCTTGCGCAGAGCTGCCTGCACCCCAAAGCCCGGGCGCGCTGAGCAGTCGCGCCTGGGCTTCGGGTAGCTGTGCGCAAGCCGCGGGAGCCCTCCCCCGGCTTGCGCAAAGCTGCCTCTTATCCTGAAGCCCCGGAGCGCTAAGCAGTCATGCCGGGGCTTTGGGTAGCTGTGCGCAAGCCACGGGAGGGCTCCAGTTTCCTGGCGCCAGTTTCCCGCGGCTTGCAGAGAGTTGCCTGTTCTGGGGGCTGGGGTCGGGGGAAGCTCAGGCTTCCCCCGCCCCAGCCCCGTGCCTGGGAAAAAAATAATAATCCCCCCCTTTATTTCCCCCCAAAAAACTAGGTGCGCCTTATGGGACGGTGTGTCCTATAGGGCAAAAAATACGGTACTTAATTCGTTCCGGAGGTCCGTTCTTAACCTGAAACTGTTCTTAACCTGAAGCACCACTTTAGCTAATGGGGCCTTCTGCTGCTGCCGTGCTACTGGAGCACGATTTCTGTTCTCATCCTGAAGCAAAGTTCTTAACCCGAGGTACTATTTCTGGGTTAGCAGAGTCTGTAACCTGAAGTGTATGTAACCTGAGGCATATGTAACCCGAGGTACCACTGTATCCTAAAGACATTACAGTCTCCGCTGCAATGAAAGTTTCCTTTCATTCCAAGGAAACAGAATCCCGAGTAAGCACTGGAACCTCCGGAGTATCTCACTAGCTGGAGATTGGGGTGGTGTGTAACAATATTTCCTGGTGCTGCGCCAGATCCTGGCTGGATCTAGAGACATCAAAGAAGCGTTTCAGTTTAAAGAGTTGTAAATTTACACAGGGAAAACAGGTAGAGAAAAACGGGACTCCATGTTACCATCTGGTGGCACAATGTTATATCGCATATACAACACATATAAATCGCTTTTTCTTTACCAGCCTAGCTGTGTCCCCTGTCCTCCAATTTCTCAAAAGTTTTCTTCTGTGAAAGATGCTTCTGGGTTTTGTTTTGTTTTTTGCCTTTTTCTCATCTCACTTTAGAATTTCTTTGGAATTTGGTTGGAAGCAGGGTTGAGCGTACGTTATTGCCATGGTTGCAGACTTTCCAAGTGTCCCTATTTTCTAGGGACAGTCCTGGATTGACAGAAGCCATCCTGGTTTCTGATTTGATCCTGGAATGATCCACTTTTCCTTAATATGTCCCTATTTTCATCAGAGAAATTTTGGAGGGTATGTGGTTGGTGTGTGTGTGTGTGTGTGGGTTGCCCTCCCCACCAACTTAAAATATCTCTAACAGTCTGTAGCCTTCCCCAGCTACAGGTATTTTCTGATCTGAATAAGCCTCACAGGGAATAGGGTTGGAGGCATCATGTGACATTGCTTACCTGGTTTCCCAATGCAGTGCATGTGTTCCTGAGAGGGAGTGGCAAGGCACTGCACATCTTGGTGCGGTGTTGGTGAAACCAAACTGATGCTCCCAAGGCTACACTTGCATTTCCAAATTCTCTGCCCCCTTGCATATGTACCCTCTCATTAACCAGCAGTGACAAATAGCATTGGGAAGTCAGGTGAGCAGCACTGCTTCAGCCATAGGTAAAAGGTAAAGGTAAAGGACCCCTGGACAGTTAAGTCCAGTCAAAAGCAACTATGGGGTTGTGGCGCTCATCTCACTTTCAGGCTGAGGGAGCCGGCGTTTGTATGTAGACAGCTTTCCGGGTCATGTGGCCAGCATGACTAAACTGCTTCTGGCACAACGGAACACCATGGCAGAAAGCAGAGCACACAGAAACACTGTTTACCTTGCTGCCGCAGCGGTACCTATTTATCTACTCGTGCTGGGGTGCTAGGTTGGCAGGAGCTGGGACAGAGTTTAATAGTAATATGGGACATAGCCCTCAGTTACCCCCCACTTATATATACCACATTAGGAAGGGAAATGGGTGAAGATATGACATGACTAGAAGAATGGGCACAAGGGTACAAGGAAGAGAGAAGAGGTTCAGAAGAGCCCACTGAGTTGGGCCATTGGTCTATCTAGTCTTACATTCTGTTCTCATATTAATCAAACAGATGCTGATGGGAAGTTCCAAAAAGGAATGTGGATAAATTTGAATGTTCAAATATCATGCCAAATTGTTTAGAACTGTAGAGGATCACCTCCAGGTTGTCAGTATTTTGCAAGAGGAAGTGATTGCAGTGGATACCATAAATTTGGTTTAGCACAATTAAACGGAATTAAAGAGTTCTGCTGACCAAGCACAATAAGTCCTCTTAAAACACACACACACACACACACACACAGAGAGAGAGAGAGAGAGAGAGAGAGAGAGAGAGAGAACTTGTTGCAGTTAGGAAAGTGAGTGGGAAATGCACTGAAATATGTGAGATGCAAAGAAATCAGAATGAATAATCAGTAAAAACTGGGCACAGTCTTTCCTCTGCATACACTATGTCGAGGCAAATTAGGATGAATGCTCAATAAACAGGTGGTCTGGTGGAGCCCTAGGAGAAAGAAGAATCACTGGAAGAGAGGAATGCCTAGGATGGTCTCCAAGGAGCTGCTCTGTGTCAGCTTCTTCCTTGCACCCCAGTGCCTGAATGCCCTTCTCTGTAAATTGAGTTTTCTTTGAGAAAACCAAGCTGTATGAAGCACCACCAGCAGATGAATGAACAGCATCAAAGTTAATACCCTGCTTAATGGATGCTACAACTTTACCAGCACTCATTTATTTTGTCGATGAATGATCCATAAGTGTAGGTGGGCTTCTAGTCAATTATACTTCAACTAAGCATGACATAGAGAGCAGGCAGCACACAAGCCTCTTCAAAGATGCAGTAATGGAGAACAACAGGACAGATAATCATAAGGAATTACTATACTGGGTCATAAATCCACACCAGGGCTGACAATTTCAGATCTCAGGGTGAGAAACCTCTCTGTTCCCTTACGATGCTGACTTTTGAGATCTGACATAGACTCCCCACCCCCTCTGAAAAGCACACAGGAAAATAATTGATACCGCTTCATGTGGATTAGTTGCCATATTTTTCGTCCCATAGGACGCACCGGCCCATAGGATGCACCTAGTTTTTTGGGGGGAAATAAAGGAAAAATTTCCCCCCTTTATTCCCCCCCAAAAGCAGGTCGGGGAATCCAAACCAGGTCAGGGAACAGCGGGATGGCGGCGCTGCGCCTCCCCACTGTCCCCCGAGCTTGTGGGGCTGCCCGATGTCTGCCCAGTGCGCAGGGTGCTCTGCTTCAGGAAGCCCGCGCGCCGGGCAGCAGGCTGCTATCCGCAGACTAGGGAGCCCTGTGGGAACTCCCGCAGGGCTCCCCAGGCTGCAGATGTCTGCCCAGCGTGCGGGGCGCTCTGCTTCAGTGCGCCCTGCGCCCCGTGCAGCAGGTTGCTATCCCCAGGCTGCGGATGTCTGCCCGGCACGAGGGGCGCTCTGCTTCAGGGCGCCCCGCACCCCATGCATCAGGCTGCGGATGTCTGCCCGGTGCGCGGGGCGCTCTGCTTCAGGGCGCCCGCGTGCCGGGCAGCAGGCTGCTATCCGCAGGGCTCCCCAGGCTGCGGATAGCTTCTTGAAGCCTGGAGAGCGAGAGGGGTCGGTGTGCACCGACCCCTCTCCCTCTCCAAGCTTCAGCAAAAGCTTGTATTCGCCCCATAGGATGCACACAGATTTCCCCTTCGTTTTTGGAGGGGGAAAAGTGCATCCTATAGGGCGAAAAATACGGTACCTGTTAATACTCTTAAATCAACCTGCCACCAATCACAGGATACTGAAGGCTTGATTCACATATAAACTGAGCCAGAGTTAGCATATTTATAACATACTTCACAGTGTCTTGTGTGCATTATGTCAATAATTCCTTAAGCGTTAGGCCAGCGATCTTATCCCCATATTGCAATTGTGAATTGCCACCATGGAAGATTATTGTGTTTGTGGGGACGTCTGGTGATGTTGAAATTTTGCCTATGGTGATTCCACTCAGGGTCCCCTCCCTCTTTTGATAAATTAAGGAGACAAGTCAAAGGTCAGAGGTAGAGTGTTGCGTGCAAAAGGTTCCTGGTTCAGTCACCTGAATTTCAACAGTCCTGAGAGAGACTGTTGCCTCAAACCCTAGAGAGCTGCTCCTAGTCCATGTCAACAGCTCTGCTTAATATATATATATATATATATGGTTCATATCAATAAAAATAAAATAATAAAAACCCCAGCAAACAGAGAATTCGAGACTATCTTTAGGGATCACAATTTTTCAGTGCCATCATGCATGCCTGTTGCCTTCAACAACCCACATAACCTACAATACACACCAGGTACTGTTTACGATGAACTGCAGTACCAACTAGCTGCAAAGCTAAGTTCATCTTGCTGGTACTGGTGTAGAAGTATACAGTTTAGAACCAGGATCACCTCACCCCTGCTTCTATACCCAACTGAACACTGCGTTCTGCAGGAGAGGGCCTCCTGCAGATAGCATCTCATCAGGAGGTCTGCTGCTATGGCACAGGAATTGGGCCTAGCGTGTAGTGGGACCGACCCTCTCATTACAGATCAGACAGACACTGTCTATTATCTTTTGGACATATTTTTAAGTCCTTCCTTTTTCAACAAGCCTGAGACTTTTATGTCAGCGAGCATCTGTGCCAGTTTTGAAATCATTTTTATATATGACATTGCTTTGATTCTTTTCCACATATACGTTTTAATTTTGGTGTTTTTGTTCTGTGATTTTAATATTCTGCTGGGGCTCTTTGTTGCTGGGGAGTGTGATTAGCCCCGCACTCTGGATCTGGCTGTTTTATTCATTATTTCACTATATAAAGATCAAATGGGAAAATAGGGACTTACGTAGGAAGCTCCCTTCTACCAAGTCAGACCATTAGTCAATCTAGTTCAGTGCTGTCTACAGTAACCAGCAGCGCCTCTCTATGGATTTTTCCCAGTCAAGCATTGAGCTTGGGACCTTCTATATGAAAAGCTCAATGCTCTACCACTGAGCTATGTCCTTTCCTCAGTATTTTGCTGAGGACATCATCGTGTGGATGCTGCACAAAGTCACATGCATCACCAGCACCGAGTTCACAATAAACTGCTGCATGGGATATCCCGCAAAGTGCAAATGGGGAGACCTCTGAAAGCATCATACTTCCATAACCTTCAGGTGAAGGTTAAAGAGTCTTGGCTTGCATGGAGAAAGTGTCATGACTGTGATGAAAAACAAGGGTTTTCCTTAACATCTGAGACTCATTTCTCTTACCCTTCTGCTTTTTTCTGTTGTCATCAGATTATATAAACACAATGACAATTCTTGGTAGCAGGAACTGCTCCTCTCAAACATTGCAAAATATTGATGAAGGTGTTTTAAAAAAGTAAAAGCCATCCAATGCCAATAGTCATTACATATTTATTTCACTGCTTTGTTCATTTCTCCCCTACTACAAATGAACTAAATGATGATATAATTATATCCTGAAGCTGTTGGTAATTGTATGTGATGCACTAATAGCAATGAAAAACTAATGTCAGGAAAGAGAGGGAAGCCAGATTAAAAATTACTATCAGCCGTGTACTCCTGCATCCCCCATAAAAAGACATGATTCCGATGAGTTACCTGACCTGCAAATTACCCACACAAAATCCAAATCGAATGTATGGAACACAAATTAATTACCTGGAAATTATTTGCTGATTGCGTGCCAAATACAGCCTCATTGACATTCAGCACCACTGGAACACGATGAAGGATAACAATATTGAATCCTTGGGGGGGGGAGGCAAAAAAGAGCGGGGGGAGGACCCAGAACAGTGGAAGGAAAGTGGTTACTTATGCTATTTTGTCTCAGATTCTTTTTGAAGTGCCAGAGGAAGAGCAGTGCAATTCAATCTTCTGTTAAGTACTCTTGGGGAAGGAAAGCCACTCCAACATTATTAAAATAAGGGGGGGAAATAATGTTAATAAAAAAGTTTTGGCAGTTTTTCTTTAAATAAAATAAAATAGATAATTTCAAAAAAAAATCAAAAACAGTGCAGTCCTATGCATGTTTACTCAGAAGTAGGTCATCCTGGATTCACTGGACCTTACTCCTAGGTATGTGTGCATAGAATAGGCAGCTGTAATGCATGTTGAGTCTATTCCAGAGAGGATTTCTCCCCATTTTCTGGGAACCTGCCTGGTCTATACAGGATGTGGATCACAAGGAAAGCCCATACCTGTGTAAGCTTTCTATGCATGCCCAGTTGCATTTAAATGCATTTACCATATACACTGGCCCATTCACTTGTAACATTAGCGTGCCAGAGATGCAGTCAGCCAGGCCATCCATTGCTGGCATGGATGTAAACATGATCAACAAACATGGTGAGCATATTAAGTTTTTAATGGGTGGGTTTGGGAAGCTTTGAAAGCTTTTGTGGTGGAAATATGGCCTTGCTGAAGTAAGTATGACATTTCAGTCTGATGAAGCATTTTCAATGCTGATCAAAATAAGATCGAATTTGGTCTTCTCTGATCATGACAGCCATTTTTCAAGCAGGCCACTTGGGTTTCTGAATATAGGGATATTGAACTTCCTTAAATTTACATGGTGTGTGTGTGTGAAATGGGTAAAATGCAATTTATTTTAAAATCATCACAATGTGTTTTTATTGTTATTTTGAATTATCAGTGGCCTGCTTAATTTTATTGTATATTTATGTGAGATGTGTTTGTTAGTTTATTGTTTCTAACTATATAAATTCTGCTGTGTCTTATAGCTGTTATGTAATTATGTAAACTTTTCCATGTTGTGAGTTGCATGGTTTATTATGGAAAGGCAACGTAGCAAATAAATTATAATGATGATGACTGGAATTTGTGTTCACCATATTGCTAACCCATCCTTAGTGAATACTGACACACACACACACACACACACACACACACACACCATATCCTAGGAAGCGGATTGTAGAGATTGTTATCTACAACAGTAGTCATGTCTCTCCTATACATTCTCAATATTGCATGAGTGCTGCCAAACTCACAGACTTACTGAGAGCTATACAAAATCCTTCCAGTTTCCTCTATCAAAGAGGCTGAATTGGCAGAGTGCTTTAAGTGGCTGCTGAGCATGGCCTACATCTTTTGCCTTATCGAACATAAAGATAGTACAGTATGTAGAGCAGGTGTGAAGGCTTTGAGAGAGGGCTTTTCAGTTGCCAGCCAGAGAGAAAAACCAGAGTAGTGGAAGAACCGACAGCAGAGTAGAAAAGTCTCATTAGAGTCAAATCAGACTCGAAAAGTTCTTCACAATGTGGAATTGTGAAGTGTGAAAAGATGAGTCTGTAACACACTTGACCTGTAACACATTTTCAAGTAGGATCTGCTTTTCATTTTCAAGCCTAAATATTTTCTTGGCTGCTACTAAGCTCACTGTGATATGGAAGATATCCAAAACCACTGGATAAAACAAGAACACTGTTACAGAGCCATAGTGATCAATAAAAGAAAAGAGAAAAAATGCAGTCATAATTTACATGCAATCCTAATGATGTCTACTCATCCATAAATTCCATTGGATTCAATGGGACTTATTCCTAAGTAGGGATGTAAGAATGAATCAGTTTTTAGTCTGCCCTGTATTCCTCACACACAGTGCTGTTTCTGTTCCAATGCACTGTGCCTTCCACCAAAGGCTACATTATTCATCTTGCATCATAACTAAGTTATTTGTTATATAAATTACGTAAGTTCCATTGCTATTCCACCACACTCACTTAAATACAAAGCAAACATAGTGTAAATGTGTGGGTTAGGGTGGGGATAACATAGTCCATTATGTATTGTTTGCGGACTGAAAGAAAAAACAACAGTAAATACCTATCACATTCACTTGGTTGATTTCTGTCCTGTACATAGAACTGTACAGTTAGAACAGATCACAGGAATAATCTAGTCAAGCCGCATGCAACGAGGGAATCTTTTTGACCAATGTGGGGCTTGAATCCGTGACCCTGAGATCAAGAGTCTCATGCTCTACCGACTGAGCTATGAAATGAATAAGTAAATATAGGCAATTTCTGTTCGTGTTTTCAGTGGAAATCTCTGATATTCCTGCTTGCAGATAAGTGGAGTTTGAACTGCAGAAAGACAGAAGGAACATGGGGGAGATCATACATTTTGGCAGCCATGGTGGTCAATATGAGGGTAATCTATCTATACATCTGCAGGGTCATTGAAAAATGAAACTAAACAAGTACTATACATTTGCGACATACAACATGGTTCAGACAACATGGCGAGCCAAACTTTTTGCACTCCCTCACTGAACTGAGCTAAGCCAAAGTTAGGCTTTGCTTGTCATCCAAACTGGGACTTGAGCTGTAGCCAAGAACAAACCTTGGCTGGAGCTTGTGACTATTGAGGAGACACAGCTTAACTATGAGTCCTTGGCTTAGGTCAGTGAGATGCAGTGAGATGCTTAGCTCAGTGAGATGCAGAGGTAAAATGGAGGAGCAAAGTGGCTGTGATGAGCTATCCCAGAGCCTTCACATTTGCATGGTCTCATGGCTTGGCTTTCTATAGGCCAGTGAAGGCTGGCAACTACCTTTATTTGGAAGGTATTTAGGAAGCAATTCTGGCTGCTTCTTTTTTTTTAGGGCTGAGCTGATTGCATTTTAAGTGGATTTCACTCTAAGTGTTTAGGTTTCGAAAAAAGCATTCATCGGATAATAGGGTATGATATACTTTCTCTTAATAATATAGCGCCACGTTATTTGCAATTGGTTTATTAAAAAGCATGGATTTTATCTACTCACTGAAAGCTGCTTTTCAAGTGGACTTTAAAAAAATAAAATAAAACCAAGTGCCTTCTTTCATCTTTTTCCCATCCACTGTTGTGACACCTGACATCCCTTCTTTGCTAAAGCCTAAGGTAAAGTAGTAGGAAGCGTTGCATTTAGGAAAGTTATTTTTACTCACTATTGCTACAAAATCCCTCTGGACCTTAAGCAAGCAGTCTCCCTGCTGTGCTGTTTGGAGCTCACTCACCAGTTCTTGTCTGTCACACAATGGCAGGAGAAAAGAGACGGCAGGATGCTGAGTCAGCAGAAGGCGGAGAATTGGGCTATAGCAGCATGACAGTATCAGAATGGGGAATAATGATAATATTTTAAATATATATATATATTTAACAGTATTTATCTGAATACTGCCTAATTGTAAATGAAAGCTCTATGAAGTATAGAAATCACTTATCCGAAAAGAAAACATTTATAGAAAAGAAAACACTTATAGAAAACATTTATCCGATGAAAATAGGGACGTCCCATTCCATAATGATGATTTTACTATTTATACCCCAAACATCTTACTGGTTTGCCCCCAGTCACTCTGGGCAGCTTCCAACATATGTAAAAAACAATAAAACATTAAACATTTTTTTTTTAAAAAAAACTTCCCTATACAGGATTGCCTTCAGACAGCTCGGGAATCAGATAACTCCTTGTAGGCTGCACTGCCTTATTGCTTCTACTCTTAAGAACCTTTCTCTCATGACAGAAACACCCACAAAATATAATGATACTGGGGATATAAGGATACTTTGTGTCCTTATATTGCAAACTGCCTTGTTTAAAACTGTCTCAAGGCAAATCTAAAAAAAATGTAGTATAAACACCAATGTAGTATAAACACCAACAACTGGGAAACACTGGCCTGCAAGCGCTCCAGTTGGAGAACAGCCTTTACCAAAGGTGTCATGGGCTTTGAAGACACTCAAACTCCGGACGCAAGGGCGAAACGTGCTAAGAGGAAGGCACGCTTGGCAAATCCACACCGTGATCAACTTCCGCCCAGGAACCAATGTTCCCACTGTGGAAGGACATATGGATCCAGAATTGGCCTCCACAGTCACTTACGGACTCATTGTTAAAACCGTGTTTATGGAAGACAATCTTACTCAGCTATGAATGATCGCCAAAGAAGAAGATGAAGAAACTGCCTTGTGATCCTCAGATGAAGGGTGGTATAGAAATGTAATTATTATTATTAATAAAATGGTTGGTATCTTTATAGAAATGCTATGCAGAGCTTAGGTACTATTCCATCCTCTTCCTCTAAGAAATCATGTATTTTCAGGTGACTGGGTGCTTCAGTAAAATGCAAGTGCAGATTCATGCTGCTGAATTGGTCTCTTTTTATGCAACCCTAATGAAACTTTGGATTGTAGCCTATCTCCCAAATTAGGAATCAATTACATTTTACACAAAAAACACTGAGTACCCAGCAACCTTTATGTAATTGGGCAGAAGCTATATTGCCATTTCTATGCAGTTACACCAAATTACACAATCGCGTCAACAGAGTTACATTGGCAAATTACGCATCCATTTGTTCATATTAGGCCTTGCAAGACAAGGGCTCAACATCAAAAAGCTGGTCACTTGGAACAAGCTCTGTGAGATAATGTATAAATCCAGGCAACTGTGCAAAGATAGCAAGGGGCCCCTCAATTAATTTGTCATCATGGTGTAATTAGTGCCACTTAATGTAAAGTGGTAGCAAGTGAATTATCTTAACTATTTAATTATGTTATTGACTTGAAGGGAAAGGGAATAATTAGTAAAATAGGGCTTAGATGTTATGATATCTAGAAGGAAAGAAGGTGTCCTTGAAGATATTCACATTAATTAACATGTATTCACCCCAAAATAATGCTTATAGCACACTTTTACATATTACAAAGCCATTTGTTGATTAACTGAACCCAGGAGTTTGCGGTATTGATTTCATGAACTGAAGACATAAGCAGACCTATATTAAATCATTATCTGGTGAACAGAATTGCTTCCTGGTTTATCTTTAATGCAGAAAATTTAAGCGAGCTACTTCTCTGTTTGAACATTGCCCCTTCCTTGCTAATTCTATGTCACTATACTCTTGTGAATATGGAATACAGGAAACTAACTGAACAATATGCCCTAAGCTGAGTCAGGGTTCAACATTAAAGGCAAAGGCTTTTCAAAACAATAATACTCAATACCAGATCTTGCAAAAAAAAAAAAAAAAACCCAACCCTATTTATACCTACACACACACTTTTCTGTGGTTGAAAAAATGCACAGAATAATTGACAGTCATTAGTACAAAGCCAGCGTCTTACACTACTTAGTAGTAAATTCAGTCTTGGATCCTGAGTCTTAAGCGTTAAGCTTTTGAATTAAAAACAGCCTAAACAAAGATTTGAACTTTTCAGATTAATGCAACCCCTCTATTTTCTGACAAACTCCCAAAGGTAGTTCCATAAATCCTGAAATCATGTGCTCTCTTATAAAACCCAATGAAAATCAAAGGAATTAATTTAAGTATTCATTTAGGTCCAGTATTGTGGTATTCCTAATTGTGGTAACTTTGGTTGTATTTACACTGAGCATGCTCTATTCCAAAGTACTGCAGCAAGAAACAGCAATTCTAAAGATTTTTTTTTCAACACTCATAAAGATTGCAAAAGTTACCCTATACTTATCCCTGGAAACTAAAAGCTCAACTTTAAAGCATATCATTGTTCCCAGATAAGTGACAGATGAAGACATGCATAGGTTTTTAAAGTCCAAGCTATACAAACTCATGTTTTGGACCTCATTATTTCCATTTATACCTATTTTCATTATACCTACCGTATTTTTCGCTCTATAACACGCACCCGACCATAACACGCATGTAGTTTTTAGAGGAGGAAAACAAGAAAAAAAATATTCTAAACGAAACAGTGGATGTATGATTTTTGTGATTCATGCTGTGGCCACAGACATGTGATCTGAAGGTGAGTTTGGAGTAGCCCAATGCAAAAATTCTGAGGATCCATGCTTTGTAACCACGTTTTTGCACCACTGTGGCCCCAGGCAACAGTGGGTGCGTGATTTTTTTTGTGCAAGATGTAGCCATGGACATGCTATGTGATCTGATGGTGAATTTGGGGTAACACAGTGCAAAAATCCTGAGGATCCATGTGGATCCGTGCTTTGTAACCACGTTTTAAGTGGGGAGGGAAGGAAAAGCACTCAAGGGACAAGGAGCACGCGTGGGGTGTGTGGAGAAGGATGCTGCTAATAATGCAGAAGAGGGGTTTAAGGGGAGAAGGAACATGCATGGGGTGGGTGGAGAAGGATGCTGCTAATAATGAAGAAGCGGGGTATAAGGGGAGAAGGCTCCTCTCCTCTCCCACTTTGCTCCTTTAAAGCAAGCAGGTTCTGCTTTTCTCCCTCCTCCCCGCTCATCCCCGGCTTAGCGAGCTGAAAAACTTTGCTGCTATGTAGCAAGCTGAGTGGGGAGGAGAGAGGGACAGAGAGCTTGCTTGCTTTAAAGGAACCAACCAGACAGGAGCCGCTTACACTCGTGTAAGCAGCTCCTCTCCTCTCCCACTTTGCTCCTTTAAAGAAGCAGGCTCTCTGTCCCTCTCTCCTGCCCACTCAGCAGCTCTTCTCCCTCTTTGCTGTTTCAAAGCGAGTCATGGAGGAGGGAAGGAAGGGGAACCATGGATCCTCTGCTCACGACTGCAGCAGATCCCCCCCCCCGCCACCCGTAGGCATTCCCTCCATAACACGCACAGACATTTCCCCTTACTTTCTGGGAGAAAAAAAGTGAGTGTTATGGTGCAAAAAATACGGTATTTGTTTACCATTTATGTCTTGCCTACTACCAGCACAGAAACTCTCAAGATAACTTATGGGACAATTGAGCAAAGAACTTTAAAGGAGTAATGCTGTAGCTACCAATAAAAAATCAAGACATAGGACTTGAACAAATAGATTCAAGTTACAAGAAAGAGATTCCAACTAAACACCAGACCAGGAAGAACTTTCTGACAGTGAGAGCTGTTTGACAGTGGAACAGACTCCCTCGGAAGGTTTTGGATTCTCCTTCCTTGGAGGTTTTTAAGCAGAGTTTGGATGGCCATCTGTCCTGGATGCTGTAGCTGAGATTCCTGCATGGCAGAGGGTTGGACTAGATGACCCTCGCAATCCCTTCCAAGTCTATTTTGCTATGATTCTATGAAATAGAAAGTTCTTAATCATTGTCTGAAAAGGAGCAAGTGCGTGAACCTTGCAGGCCTTTTAACTTATGTGGTTGACAATGTAGTGAAAACAGTATCTTATCCATTGTTGTTGTTTAGCCGTTTAGTCGTTTCCGACTCTTCATGACCCCATGGACCAGAGCACACCAGGCACTCCTGTCTTCCACTGCCTCCCACAGTTTGGTCAAACTCATGCTGGTAGCTTTGAGAGCACTATCCAACCATCTCGTGCTCTGTCGTCCCCTTCTCCTTGTGCCCTCCATCTTTCCCAACATCAGGGTCTTTTCCAGGGAGTCTTCTCTTCTCATGAGGTGGCCAAAGTATTGGAGCCTCAGCTTCAGGATCTGTCCTTCCAGTGAGCACTCAGGGCTCATTTCCTTAAGAATGGATAGGTTTGATCTTCTTGCAGTCCACGGGACTCTCAAGAGTCTCCTCCAGCACCATAATTCAAAAGCCTCAATTCTTCGGCGATCAGCCTTCTTTATGGTCCAGCTCTCACTTCCATACATCACTACTGGGAAAATCTTATCCATATGTTGTCTTAAATGTATATGTCAATGTTTCCATCAGGAAATCTGCACCTTAAGCCATATGTGTTTTCATCAGAAAACAACCCTAATTGTAACTGAAATATGTAGTCCCCAGAAAAATGAAAGCACGGAGACATTCTGTTTTAATGAACTTTTCACTTCATAGAATCATAGACCTGGAAGGGACCATACGTATCATCTAGTCCAACCCCCTGCAATGCAAGAATCTTTTCTCCAACATGGGGCTCAAACCCACAACCCTGAGGTTAAGAGCTTCATGCTCTACCAACTGAGCTAGCTTTGGACTGTAGCTAACTGTAGGTCTACCAGCCCTTAGACCACAACCTAAAAGCGAGTAATTCCTTTGGAGGAAGATGAGAATGTTGTATGCATTCCTGCAGAAACGGGGCAGACAGAACAGACTTTGTAAGAAAAATTACTGAAACAGAACAAGCTGGAATTGGCCTGATCCCAATCTCCCTAAATAGCTTCTGTAGTCTAGCAACATCTGGAGGCCCATACGTTCTTCATCCCTGGTTTATCAATAGGTATGGTCTGTTTAGAAAAATGCTTGTGGCTCACGGGATTCAATAGCTCTTTATACCAACATTAGACTCTTACCTTTCTCTGCCTACATTGCTCTCTTTAGTTACAATGTTCTTGACTTCACTCCTGCATTAATTTAAGGAAAATAATATCTCCTCCCACTCTCATGAAACCTTCACCAAAAAAGCGTGTTCCCCTAAGGAAAAGATAATTGGCATTCAAAAGGTGACATTTGCTATTCTAAGCATTTTAATTCTGACCGAAGTCAGACTGAGACTGTGCCTTAAATCCAAAAAAAGCAGTCACCCTTCGAGTCGAGCACTGAGTGAGTGAGTTCCTTGCAGGATTGCCCATCTAAGGTCTGCTGGGACTTCACTGTAATGGTAACTGTTCCTGTTTTTTGACACCCTTTTGATATGTTAACAGCTTGTTGTCAAGACGATACCTGAAGTGCTGAAATATTTTGCACTGTTAGTAAGTTTAGCTGACATTTAACCGCCTGTTTCACCTGTTTTCATCTTCTGCAACTTTTCGCCACTGCTTTTCTTTGCTCAAAAAAGAATGCTCAGACGACTTAAAAGTATATGTTTGGTCATAAAAGGCTACGATAAAAGGCTACAATAAGGCTGGTGCCCTACCAATAGGCAGAGTGAGATTTTGGGTGTCATGAAAGGGCAACAAATGGTTGGTTATTCAGTTGTCTTTTTACTGCCAGGAAGGAAAAGAGACAAGCTCAAGTAAACACCTCAAGTAAAGTACAAAAATGTGGGAGATTTTGCAGTCAAACCAAACAATGCATATCTATGCTAGTAAATCAAGGGGTCAAGAACCACAGAGTGGTAAATTTCTGGAGAGTGCTTAGCTAGGTCACGCCCCCTCACCTTCAAGGAGGGAGGAAGTTAGGGTTGTTTCCTGTTCCTCCCTCCCTCTCTCTCCTTCTCTCCTCTTCAGACCATGTAACTGAAGAGCGGTTGAGGCTGGGGCTCCAGACTCAGGCTGTATGTTTGAGACCAGCTTCTTTATTTGGAACCAAGAAAACTTTACCTGTGTTGTTTCTGCTGTAGGATTGAATGATGCACGAGCATGTGATTACTGTAAGTAAAGCATTTAAACTTACCTAAGTTTGTAGTCTATTCACTCCAAGAAGAGTAGTGGTGGGGGAGCACAATTCTGAGTGCTTACTACCGGGACACTTAAAGGTCTAAAATCCTATATACCCCACACTTTGCAAACACTGCATGTATTTCTGTTTTAAACTCTGCTGGGGGTTCTTTTGCGTAGCTGGTGTGACAAGCTCTGTATGCTTTTTGAATTCAGGCAGTCAGCAGTTTCTTTCTTTCTTTTGTAGTTTCCCATCCTCTGGGCCCATGAGACTTTAGGATTAAATGATATTCCCCATCCCAACACAAAATACCTTGACAGGTAGTGAGTATTATGCTATTCAAGGGTGAGGAAACTTTTTTCAACCTGAGGACCACATTCCATTCTTAGGAACCTTTTGGGGGCCATGTGGGTAGGACCAGAGACAGAGGTGGTCTGAGCAAGAAATGTGTATTTTGTCTGTGCACAGTGTGTTCATCACAATTGACTAGTTTGTTCATGCTCACCACCTCTTTATCCCCAATCACAGAAAGCATGAACCAAAATCAGAAGAATTCAAGGGCTCATTCCAGCCAAGCAAAAACACTCATGTATAGTATAAAGCAAGGCTCTGGCTCAGAAGGTTATGTGGCCTGGGAAGAGTTCCAAGGGCTAGACAGAGGATCACATTTTGTCCACCAGCCTGAGGTTTTCCATCCCTGATGTAATTTTCAAATAATGTTGTTAGTAACAGTGACTACATAATCACATGAGCACTGTTCCAGAGTATTTTTCATTCTCATGTACATTATATCAATTCGGAAAAAAGTTTGGGTATGTAACTTTTGTATGCTACAGTTTATAATTTCCACGCTATTTGAAGTTATTGTTATGTACGTGCAGGTCATCGTTTGAATATTTTATTTTCAGTTAATGAAGAAATTGCACATCTTTCTACTTACGAGTGTTTGTTGAGCTAACTGGCTGATGAAGAACTGAACGAAACAGTAGTTGCTATTCGGAAACACTGTTCAGCAGAGTTCAGAGCTGGACATCAGAATTGGACATTTGCCGATTAAACAAAGTTTTACAAGCTTGATCTCTGCTGGGTAAAGTCTGGCACCATGACTTATTTAAGAACTTTCAGAGACTTCAGTTTGATAGTTTTGATGTTTTGCATTATTTCATAAAGTTTTCTATACTGTAATTGTTTCTGGCCATCGTGTTGCTTTCGATATTGCTGAGTCATATTTTGCAACACGGGTTTGTTTGTTTGTTTGTTTGTTTACCCAGTGCCGATGTTTGGATTTGGATTTGATATCCCGCTTTATCACTACCCGAAGGAGTCTCAAAGCGGCTAACATTCTCCTTTCCCTTCCTCCCCCACAACAAACACTCTGTGAGGTGAGTTGGGCTGAGAGACTTCAGAGAAGTGTGACGGGCCCAAGGTCACCCAACAGCTGCATGTGGAGGAGTGGAGACGTGAACCCGGTTCACCAGATTACGAGTCTACCGCTCTTAACCACTACACCACACTGTCTCTCAATGTGAGCAGATCTTCTGGAAATGGCCTGTGACTACAGTTGGCCTGCTTGAGGCAGTGAAACTTTGGAGAGTAACAGAGGCAAGGGCTGGAATGTCCTCAGACTTTTGATCATCAGGTGTTCAGTGATGCTCCAGACACTACATGAGAGTCTGTAAGTGAGACTGAATAATGGCTGGTGAGTGTGCAGCTGGCGAAGAAGAAGAAGAAGATGAAGAAGAAGAAGAAGAAGAAGAAGAAGAAGAAGAAGAATTTACTATTTATATGTGGACATATAAGCCCTTCCAAGTTATTTGGGATTCGTATATAGTCAATTCATGGAGGCATGAGCACAATGTATTTATATTTTATTATCCCAGACTCTTCCAATAGTTATGTCACTGCAGCTTACTGGGATGGTGCTGTGTAGTGCAGAGATGACTCATGCCCCTGGGGGTTGGTAGGTAGGAAGATCAACAGCCAATGGAACAAAAGCCAATTCACTAATTCTACATTTGTCCCTGTCCTCCTCCCTGCTGGGCCACACTGAGGCTATGGAGGAGGAAACTAACAGGCAATGCCATGTCCTGGACTGGTTATAAGTAAAAAGGGGGGCAGTTGGTGGGGCAGTACTCTATTTGCCTTAACAAACTAGCCTCTGTTAGCGCAGAAGGGTTGTGGAAAAGTTGTGGCTCTGCAAGCCCATGATAGGATGGTGGCTTGAGAAGAGATGCTGAGAAAACTATGGATGGTGGGCATGGTGCCATATCCTGCTTATAGACCTTTGGGCAGACTCAACAAGGAACTTGAATGCAACATTGCCTAATAATTGCACTGGTTTTAGGTTCAGTGAGGAAGAGCGGCATGAGTGCTGCCCACTCCCTTCTTTAGCTGTTAGTCTTTCCTTGCCCTGCAGTTGAAGCAGTGCCACAGCATCATACTATAAATCACATAAATTACCGGGGGGGGGGGGGTTCTTTTCAAAAGCCTAGGTTAAAAAGTTTTCCCTAAGAATGATTATGTTGTTATTGTTCTTATTATTACCGATACAAGAAAGCACATAAAAAAGTGGCTGGTAATAAATGTGACTGACAGGCCCTTAAATATAAAGGCACTGGGAAGCATGAATCTAATAGTGAAAGTCCCTTGTCTCTCTCTCTCTCTTTTCATCCTGGCTAATTCATTGCTCCATTTTATATTCAGTTACACACAGTGTGTCCTCTCTTGATATCTCGGAAATTCAGGGTGGGCCAATGCATCAAGCACCATCCAGGGATTGACAGCCTCAGCCTTCACACTTGTCATTAGAATTCGCCCATTAATCATCTGACTCAAGTGCCCCTCTTCATATTCAGGATCAAAAATATATAATAACAAATGAGATTGATCATGCAATGACTACACCGCCCCCTCTACTTATGGACATGTGTGTTTCAGTTCATCAGGAAAAGGCTTGCTTAACAGTTCAAATCATTTCCTAACAACCAAGGGAATATTATCTTTCTGCTACTTTCAACTGAGATGCATCTGGGTTTTTTTACCATACAGCTTTCAGCAAATCCTGAAAATGCGCCTCCTTACCCTGGTCTTTGACATGAGATGTGTGTTTTCAGGGAGCACCCTGTTCCTCTGAGTGCAATCCTCTGGGACAGCTCAGTCAGTAGAGTCTGAGACACATAATCTCAGGGTCATGGGTTTGAGCTCCACATTGGGCAAAATATTCCTGCAGTGCAAGGGGGTGAACTAGATGTCCCTTGTGGCCCCTTCCAACTGTACAATTCTATGAATCTGTTTTAGCTGTTTTTAATTCTGAATTTTAAATTGTTGTAACCTGTCCTGGGACCTGTTGGTGAAGCATGAGTAATAAATTTAGTATTAATAAGAAATACTAGAATATATGAATTATGTTACTATACTAAAATATTTTTATACTAGCTACCTATAAAGTGCTCTCTCTCCTTCTCCTTCTCCCTCCCTCCCTCCCTCCCTCCCTTCTCTTTCTCTGTCTCTTTCTCTGTCTCTGTCTCTGTCTCTCTCTCTCGCTCGCTATCCCCCCCCCTCTCTCTCTCTCACACACACATAGAGCTATTCCCAACACCTCAAATATAGTCTTTCTTGAGTTTTCTTTGATTACAACTATCATAAAAAACAATTGTAGATTTTTTATCTATTTAACAATGTAGGATATGAAGGCAATCTCTTCTGGTGACCGCCTGATGTTTGTGAACTCCAGCTACCATCAACTGCAGCCAGCATGGTCAATGGTGAGGAATGATGGGAGTTGAAGTCCAACAACACCTTGAGGGCCACAGCTCCCCCACTAGATCAACAAATGCACACTGAAAGTTTTCAGGACTTTCAGTTTGTAGTCTTTATCATAGGATACTCCAGAAGAAAAAAAGATAGGCATTCTTCCTCCTACTCGGCATCATATTAACAGTAAACAAGCCCCAACCTCTGGGAGTGGGAGAAGAAAGCAACATTATTGAAATTTATTCACGTGGTGGGACTTCACCTCATCACAGTAGATTAAAAGGAAATCTTTAATTCCATTTTATGGGTGAGTTATTGCCCAGTAGTTTTCTTTTTGATTTTGTTTTGAGATAACCTTAGGGATACTTAATAACAAGCACCCTATATAATGTCTTACTTCAGTGTAGTATATTTCCATGTATTATTAACACCAAAGGCCAAATGAATAATGAAAACACAACCTGGGAAAACCCATTTTCTTCCCTATTCACTCTGTTATTTTGATCTAAGCAGCATAATAATTGCTTTCTTTTCTGTGGCATGGACTAATAATTAGCCAGAGAGAGAAAGAGAGTGAGATCGCAATTGCCTCGTTGGTTTTTTTTTTTTTTAATTACTTGTTTATGCAGCCACTTCCATTAGGCTGGATTATTTGCTAAAGTTGGCGGATGTATGGCTTCTTCCACAAAACATTAAGGCTCCTAATAAACACTCTGAAAGACATTCAGATAAACATGTAAGATGCAAACTTGAAATTTTACTGTAATTGTGGAGTCTAGGGTGAGTAATTTTAGCAGGACAATTTCCTTTTCCTTTTAATATTGAAACGGGATATTTGGTAGGCACATTCAAAATAAATTTGCATATGATGATAAGTTTCTTTGTCCTCTTTTTGAGAACAAATTTCCACTTTTTTGGCAGTGCCTAAGAGGACACCCTACAATTTCCTCAAAACAGTTCCACCCACAACCCTGGGGAGGATTGAATTAACCTCTGGAAGCATTTTTGCCCATCTTGGATGATCATAAATAAGTGGAAATCCAAAGGTATAATTGATATTGACATAAAGAAAACAATGATACCGACTGTGCAGTTCCACTAACGTCAACTCAGAAGTAAGTCTCATTCGAGTTCAGAAGGGCTTACTTACAGGTCATGGAATTGCAGCCCTAATTATCTAACCCTAAACAGATGATACTTGCAGAAAGGGTTATTGAAAACCTTGTAATCATATGGCAAAATACAGAACCCCTTTTCTTGAAAGGGACTTTGCACATAGTCCATGAATACTGTTATTTTTCAATCTTCACCATCCAGTATGTTTCCAGTTAATTTATGGAAATGGAAAAATGGAGCATAAAATAAAATGTGTGTGAGTGAGGGGGGCTTTCTTCTTAATTTTGCATATTATGTGGAGTGCATTCTAGTCCATGATTTCATTATAACAAGCAATATTTCTGCTAATTCCCAAATCCCTCCTGCAGAGAGTCCTGGGCTGATGTGGAGCTCAAAAGTGCTAATGCCTGAACTTCAGAATCAGTCTTATAGCTGTCCTTGTAGTGTCAACATCTGGCTTGTTTGTAGGGCTAGACCAAGAAGTTTGACTGCCTGAGGCAAAATCCAAGGTAGCACATATGTACCCTATTCCATTTACAGAAGCCAGCCAGTCTGGAAATTGAATCTTACATTTTCACCAATGATGGAACAGGCAGCAGACTAGTTCAGGGAGTGCTGGGCAGGGCTGCATGGTACACATAGCTATGTCACCCAACAGTACAGAGCAATCAGCAGAGATCAGGAGAAACAGCTGGGGAGGTTGACTTCACTGCCTCTCTAAAATTCCAGTGTCTACTACCTGAGTTAGTCACTTCTCACTGCCTAACGAAAGGGGCAGCCCTGCTTAGAACGAAAGATAATTTTACATTACGTTACATAAAGCTAGGGTTAAGGTCTATTTGGTCAACCCTGAGCAAGGGCACAATGCATTTGAATTTCCCTGTTTTAAACCTCTCTCATATTCTCATTGCATTTAATTAAAATCACCATAATATCATAATACAGTAGCAAAATAGGAAACCATGGGCTTCCTTGACTAAAAGTATGTTAAGAACTTAAGTGCTGCATTTATGTGTTCTAAGAAGAACAGGAGGATCAATCACCATAAATCTAAACTAGTAGCAAGTCTCCGTACGATTTGGGACTTTGTTTACACCAGTGTAAATCTGTACTAGGAGAACAGAAGGTAATGGGCTTATTCTGAACCCTTCCTTGTGTAAGGGAAAGCAGAATTGGGAAATTTTATAGCCACTCTATTGAGTTTATCATTGATTAAGCAAAAGTTATATTAACTTTATACAATAAATGTTACCTCTATTGATTCCTTGAGCCCAGTAATTGTGTCTGGAAAGTGGCCCACATGAACCATTCACTCTGGTTTCCTTATTGATCTGCCATATTAAAAAGCACCCCACAACAGTATAAACTACTATACACAGGGGTCAATAAAAATTTATGCAGTAAGAGGCAACTACCGGCTCTGGAGTATATTTGAGAAATGCTCAATACCATAATTGAATAGTTAAACTCTTTACAAGGATCCTTTGTACTGCACAGCAGCTACACAATAAAGTTGGCCAGATCACAAGTAGAGGCTACTGAACAAAATTCTCAAAAATGAGAGCCACATAAAACAGTTTAATGGACTTAGGAACATGTGAAGCTGCCTTATACTGAGTCAGATCAATGGTTCATCTAGTTTGGTATTGTTTGCATTGATTAGCAGAAGCTCTCCATGATTTCAGGCAGGCAAAAGATCCTAGCCTTATTTGGAGATGCTGAGGATGGAATCTAGGACCTTCTGCTATGACCATTCAGCTAACAGCTCATAAGGGCTTCCAAGGTTGCCCTTTCGGCTTAACCAGGGTACCAGAGACATGTGGCCACTTCCTGGGGCTGTGCAGAAAGTAATAGAAAGTTGTGGCCCACAGATTCCCAGGCATGGCATTAATGGGGAAAGAATAAGAGAGTGTGCTTCAGTAGTGGGATCATCCCACAAGGGGCCAACAGCTGCAACAGGTTGCATCTTCTGTGCAATGGTCTTGTCAGGGTAGAACCTTAGGACCCTAAGTCAATAGAAAGAGGAGGACGTGTCAACACAGCAGAGCTGGCTTACTACATTTTGACATAAGCTAGGTAATATCTGCCTGTTGTCTTTGTCCATGGAGTTTTCTTGGCAGGGATACTGGAGTGGCTTGCCGGTTCCTCCTCCAGGTGGATCACGTTTGGTCAAAACTCTCCACTATGACCTGTTCATCTTGGGTGCCCTGCTCGGCATAGTTCATAGCTTCTCTGAGTTCTCTGAGTTCTTCTTCCCTGGAGAAGACCCTGATGTTGGGAAAGATGGAGAGCACAAGGAGAAGGGGGCGACAGAGGACGAGATGGTTGGATAGTGTTTTCGAGGTTACCAGCATGAGTCTGACCAAGCTGCGGGGGGCAGTGGAGGACAGGAGTGCCTGGCGTTCTCTGGTCCATGGGGTCACGAAGAGTCGGACACGACTAAACGACTAAACAACAACAAAAGATAATGTCAGGGACTCAGCAGGAGCGCAGGGAGGAGAGGAGATGGAGAGCGAGGGGGAGCAATCCGAGGGCAGCGTAGGAGAAGATGACAGCAGCCCGATAGATTCCATGAGCCTCTCCAGCGAATCGGAAGATTCACAGAAGGGGGCGCCGATGGGCAGGGCAAGGGGGGACCCAAGGAGGACACCCCAGAAGCAAGGGGCCAGCGGGGACTCCCAGAGCAGCAGTTGGAAATCAGGACCAGCTTCCCCACCAGAGCGTAGTGGGGGGGGAGGAGTCCCAGGGATCAGAGCCCACATATGCACCACCAGCGAGAGAAGATGAGTCAGGGTTGGCCACGCCTTCATCGGAGAGCGAGGGAACGGTCAAGAGGAAAGTTGCAGGCTGGGCGCGCGCGCCAAGTTCAAATGTACAGGCGAGCGGCACAGAAGGTAGCCCGGATAGGGAACCAGGTCCTAAAGCCCGCCGGAAGGAGGGGGAAGAATCATCAGGGTCAGCGTCAGAGGAGTCCAGAAAGGATGAAACCCTAGCGGGCAGGAGGGCCCAGAGGAGAAAGGAACTTAGGAAGAGGTGGAGCAAAGCGAGAGTGTTAAACTGGTGTGGAAGGGGCGGAGACTCAGACGGGACTTCGCCGGTCTAAGGTCGAGACGTAGAGCTGCGCGCTGAGGCTTTAAAATGGAAACTGAACCTCAATAAAGACTTTTGTACATAACTACAGCCTAGCGTTGGTCCTCTGTGAGCTGGGACCTGGAGGCAGCTCTGACAGGTAATATCTATTATTACCTAAAGAGTCACCCCCTCAAATAAGTCCATTGTGTCTTCTTCTGGTAGGAAAAAAACCTGTGAGTACGGAGAGAGTCTCTTTGAGGAAATTGCCTTTGTAGAGTGTTTGATTACATCTGTTCAGCAAAACAGATAAAGTCATCTTGATCTGTAAATAGTAATCTCAGTACAAAAAGATGCCATGTTCTTTTTCTCTCTCTTTCCATAGGAGGGTTCTAGATTTGATTAAGTGCCTATGGTGGTGCTGGAGAAACTCTGGCTCTCTAGCTGTTGTCCAAGTTCCATCATCCCTGACCATTGGCTTGGTGGCTGGGATTGAAGGGTGTTGGAGTCCAGCAACACCTGGAGGGTCACAGGTTCTCACTAGTGGCCTCCAGTATCAAGGCCACTATGACTAAGGCTACTATATTTCAGAAAGTAAAAAACCAGGACACCCCCAAAATCACCAAAATGCAGTTTTTTTATTAAGTTGCCTAAGATCCAGGACAAAGCACCCCAGATGTCATTTCTGCCTTTGAAATCCCAGCAATGTCTGGGAAAATCCAGACGTATGGCAGCCCTAACTGTGACCCTAGATGTTTTTAAACACAGCTGTGTACCAATACTCCCAGAGGCAAAAAGGACAGTTAACAGTTCCAAAGCTAGATATCTGCTGCCCAAATCATGGTTGGCTTGTCAACTAGGGGTGTAGGAAGGCAGCAATTTCCTTCCCATCTTGGTTTTGTGATGTTTCTGTTCCGCTGCAACTCAGCTTCCACCATAACTTATCTTATTCATCTCACTGTTAGCTATTAATTTCACTGGAATATCTAAAACAATGAAGAAATTAATTTATGTAACATTTGTGAACTGTGGGAATAGAACGATGATAGTATATACCACTTATATTCTCTTCTTTATTTCCATCTCTGACCTTAGACAAACACGCACAAGGTGGGAATTTCTGCTCCAGTTTCCATTTCTGACAGAATTACCTGTCTATTTTGCAGCCATTTAATTATTTTATTGCATTTATAACCACAACTGAACTTGAGGTATCACAAGCAGGGTTTCCATATGGTTTCTCATCCTGGCACTGATGAGAGACCAGTTTAGCTTCAGCAATGTTGGGGCACCAAGAACCTTCCGATCATGCCATATCCGCTTTCTAACAGTCCACGACACAACAGGACATCGTGACATGCAATGTGGCTAGCAGCATATACAACCTCCCTACCAAAACTTTGCTAGTCATGTAAAAAAAATCGATGTCAAAAAATTCCCCTGGTGCTGGAATTGTAGATAAAATTAGGTAAAATATTGGTGACATCTCTAGACCACCATGGTAGAAATGGGATTCTGAAATATGTGTGCTTACTTTTGAAACACTTAAGTAATGAAGGAAGACAGAAGAGTTGACGCAGAGGCTAGTAATGACCGCTCCCCACATTAAATGGGGAGCACCCTTTGCGTGGTTGCACGCAGCCCCCTGGACCCTATGCAGCACCATTAGCACAGGCTGGGCTTTGCCTTCCCCAGGTGGGACACCTGGAGGTCTCCACCTACCTCAGCCAGTTGCCCAATCCCACCTGGGGAGGCATTGCCAGGGTGATCAGGCCAGGTAGGGGGTGGGACCATCCTGCCCACACAATAGGGGGAGGATCTTACCTGGGAATCATCAGTTGTCTCTAGAGTTTCTCCCACCCTGCCCACCCTCAGTTAAGACTTCTTTTGTAGGTTAACCTTTTCTCCACAGGTACACAGGTGCTGCTAAATTAAGGTTGCTGTTGAAGGACCAGAAAGGAATTATCCTGTATTGGCAGGTTTGCCTTTCCCGAAGCAAAATGTCACAACTTTGGTGGCATCAGCCCTTGGGCAGAATCCTTTAGTCTATCTTCCCTAAAAGGGGGTGGGCATGTAGCAGTGACCCACACCCTCCTTCTTTTTCCGGCGGCGATACCAGGGTTCCCCGTCAAAGGGGTTTTGAGGGGAGGCTTTGGCCATACGCCTAGAGGTTGTCATTGCTCTGCCATGCAACGGTGGCGTAACGGGGGCGGGCTCTCTCTGCTTGAACATATGTTCTCCAGAGCCAGCCCACCCCCCACCCCAACTGGATAATCCTGATGTTCCTCAGATCCCTGGCGGGGGACTGGGAGGGATAAACGCCCAATGCCTGAGCCAAGGTCTACCCGCCTGTCCACACAAACTAGGATGATGAAGAAAAACAGCCCCCCCTTTATTTCAGAGCTACCTATTGCATTTTTGTAAGTTGTTACCTTTACATGATGGAAATCTCACCCTTCTCACCTCCTCAGATAAACTTTATTATATACTGGTTCTCTCTCTCACTCACTCTCTCTGTTTTTTTTTACAGTTTGGATTCTTTAAAAACAGCACTGTCCTTGTTTTTAGCTTCTTTTATTAGACAAGATGTCATGAAAGATCGATCTTTGTTGATCAGGGACGATGTCATGCTTTGCAATGGCTTTGACGACATGTTTTTGTAGCAGATGAAACGATATCACAAAATCTGCTATTATCTTGATAACTTTGAACATTGCAAGACCAAGATATTTCTAATGAGATTTTTTTTTTTTTAAAAAAAAAGCTTCATAGATCAGATGGAAAAGCAAGATAGTTATATAAATAGTTTCCTATGATTTCCTTTGTGGTTAAAAGGGCCAGTACAGTTATCGGGGGAAGCTAGCTCACTGAAATCCCAAAGAAGCTATAAAGAGCATAGATTTAGCTCATGCTAACAAGAAGAAAGGTTAAACGAAGATCTGATTTATAATTTGTTGCTTGTATTTGAGTTGTTATTGGAGGAAAGATGTGGGGTGCCATGTCTGATTTCAGTAGGGGGGCAAACATGTTTCAGTGGGGGGCAAGACAGCAAGGTTTAAAGGCCAATTCTTGGTTATAGTAAATATTAAATTCCATTAAAGCAATGAACTTCAAGTAGTGTTGCTAATGAAATTCACAAATAAGGAACTGTAAATACGAATTTCCACTATGTGCAGCACTAATTTTTAATACAACTTGGGCATTCTTAGCCTGAATCTCTTATTCGTTTCATAACTAATCAGACATATTTTGAGCTAATATCCCAGCGTTAATGAGATCAGGCTGTTGAGGTTGGTTTGTGCTTAGAAGTCAGAACTATATATTTAAAGAACAACAACACTTGGATTAAGTAATTTGCAGTCTGGGGGCCTCAGGTGGACAGGTGGCTCTTGACCTAATTGTGCTTAATCTTCATTGAGATCCTGGTTTCTTTATGTGACAACACTACTCTTGCCTTCCAGAACACCCTTCTGGGAATCAGAGAAGTAGAGAAGGCATGGAGTACTTCAAAGAGAGAGATAGAGAAAGCTGTGCAAACCTGCAATACTGCATACATGGCTCGAGTTTGTCCCTGGCTACATTCACACAATACATTTAAATCAGTATGATACCACTTTAAATTGTCATGGCTTTGCCCTCAAAATTCTCCAGGCCGTAGTTAGTTAAGGTTCATGAGAGTTTTGAGTAGCCTCCGCTACCCCTCTCACAGAGCTACATTTCACAGAGTGGGTTAACGCTCAATCCCTGTCCACAAGGAACTCTGGGAACTATCTGGGAACGCACTCCTAATACTTCTTCATTTTAACTGCAGCTTGAAGCTTCCCATACCTGACAAGCCAACATTTGAAGACTGACAGGCATAAACAGGCTTGTGAACTGGAGGTCCCCCACCCCTGGGCTATGGTCTCAGTGAGAAACTGTCCTTATTTCCTGATAGCTGCCTTTTATGGTAGCCCAAGTATTTTCACTTGTGCGTGTGTAGTTTTCCAGTCTCATTCTAAGTTCTGCCTTTGTTTTCAAGACAGTGTACTGATAACAGTGTGAGGCTAGCTTATTGCAAATATTAATATTATGCAGCCTGAAGCAATAGGATGCATAACAACCGACTCATTTGGGAACAAAAATTGTCTAGACCCATTTGTTAGATTCAGAACTTTACTTGCAGAATGTTCTTCAAAAATGGTTACAAAACAATCTGAGATACATCCAAAGAATTCCATAAGACATATGTTTATCCAAGCATAGGCTCAGCATAAGAAATAAAATAGTTTATAATCAGAGCTGACAAACGTAGCTCTCTCTCTCATACACAGGCTCCATTAGCCTCTACTCCAGCCCCAAGGCTTTGCAGCTTCTGAAGAGAGCCCAGGAACAAAGATTTCAGCTACCACCTTTCCAAGATGGCAAATTTGCAATTCAATAGACTCCCATGTGATCTAAGGATAATCACTCATGTGTTGGCTGGAAGAGAATAGCAACAGTTAATTTTCACCCTATCCAGGAGCTCAGAGAGTTCTTAGTATATTTCAGTGGAATTTCCCCAAGTTAAACTTTTTCAGCAATACACATGGGCACCCTCCATTTCAGTGTGAATTTAATAATTCTGCTTAGCACAGCTGTGGTTCCTTATCACTACTCTTTCCCCTCTTAAAAACCACTGGAATTCTTGGTGCATTTTCTTGCCAAGAGTACTTTGCCAAAGTGGAGCAGCTTAATGCAAAGAAAAGCACTATATTCTGAGATCAGAGTGCATTGATGTTTACCTGCAATTGACCCTGGAGTGGATAACATATGAGGTTTTTAGTGTGTGTGTGTTGTTGTTTTTTTAAAAAAAGATACTGGAGAGTAACATTGGACTGGACCAGCAAATTACCACTGTAAAGTTTACTGACCTGCTCCCAGAAGATATAAGTTGTGATGATTTCTCTTGAGACGAAAATAATGCTTGCAGTGGGGAGAGAAAGAGAGAGGTTGTCAACAACAGCATAGCGTGCTTTTCTAGAAGGAATGACAGGCGGTGGTTTGTAGAATGAATTGTCTGTTGATTTCTATTTACCTTTCTATCTAATATTGAATGAAACCTCATCAGCAATGTTTAAAGCCACCGAGTTTCCATTGTGTTTTTCAGCTATATTCTTTCTGCCAGCATCCCAGTTTGCCTCTAACAGTTTCTTAAGCTGCGGACAAAGGATACCTGCTGATCTACTGTTTTATTGAACCATTCAGTTCAGAGATTCACAGGCCACTGGTAGAAAGCAGAAATAGCAATGCAGCTGGGAAAAAGAACAGGGCAACAGCATCCAGCAGCTCTTTGAGAAAGCACCATTATCGGATTTTCAAGACCTGTGTGAAGTGAAATATGACCACTGTTTAACCATTTTCCAGTATCACATTCTTAATGCAAAAGCTAGACACTGTCTTTCTTAGAGCTACAAGCAGAAGCTTTTATTTAAGCTGTTCACAAAGGAAACAGTTATTTTGTTTTATTTTACATGTATTTTAGAAATCTAGGTGACTGCTACATTTTGCATGAAGTGCAGCTCCCCAGAGTCCCAAATTCCTATAGGCTGCAAATTATGCTAAACAGTCTTTTATTAATGATGAACAGTTGGATAGATAAATTATGTGGGCCAGGCCATCATCATCTTTCATCTCCTCAATGTGGCTGGAAAATTTGCCTTAGCAGGTCTCCAAGGGTCTTCAGATGTACTTGCTTTGTGGCCTTGCACAACTCTGAAGACCTCTTGTTCAAGGCTGCTCAAGCAAGCAGTGGGGGTAGAGATGAAAGCTTTCTCCAATGCCAACATTGCCTGATTATTTGCTATTATATTTCACAGATCCTCACCTGTGTTTTCCAGGCCTGGGGCTCAGGAACATTAGCCATCCCTGCCACTCTCAGGGTCTGTGGTAGGTGAAGAATTTCACTGACCTACAGTGGCATGTTAAGAGTTGACACAGACCATACTAAGCAATAGATATCTCCCTCAGAAATGTGAAAGGATGAGCTTTGGAGTCTGTTGCCAGAAACCATATTATTTCTGGAATTTTGCAGAAACCAGAACTCCAGGGTAGCATCTACACACATATAAAAGAACACTGTGAAAAGGTTTTTTTTAAAGAATGTTTTGATAAATATGTTTAATTTGCCATAGCTCACCATCACCATCTAGTGTTGCATTTGTATATTACACTTTACAACACACTTAAAATGTTTTATTTGCAGCTGTATTGCTTAGTCCCCAGGCTCTCATAATAACCTGTTCTGGCTGCTGGTTCGTTGAAGGTATTAGTGTTCACCTTTAAAGCCCCCAAAGGCTTGGTACCTGGCTACCTTAAGAGCCACCTTCTTCCATATGTTCATCCTCACATTCTCAAATCATCATCTGAGGCCATGCATCAAATTCCTTGACCATGGTTGATGTGTCCTGTTAGATGCCCTGAAAAGAGGGCAGGGTACGAGTTTTTTAAAATTAATAAAAATAAACTAAATGAGAACAAACTATGCTACTTCCCAACTGGAGCAGAGGTGGAAATCCCATCAGTCCCAGGTAACATGGCCAATGGTTATGGATGATGGGAGTTATAGTCCAGCAAGAGCAGGAAAGTTTCTCAGCCCTGCTTTGTTGTCTTAATTCTCAAGCAGTAACAGGGGCTTTTCTCCATACAGGACATAGGTTGGTGTGGAGGCAGACACATGTTCCTTCATGCCTCCTGAAGAACAGGTAATTTTTACTTTATTACTGTACTTTTGTAATCATGGCCTATATTTACCTCTATTATTAGTGTTCGTTATGACTTCTCAGCAAAAATAACACCTCCTCAGAAATATTGTCAGTTTCTTAGTAGCTCACTAGCACCCTGATTCTAAGAATATGCATAGCTGAGATTCTTATATAAGGGACACGTGTGACCCAAATAATTACAGAATCCATTTTCTGCTTGTGCCTTGAGATACCATGTTTTCAAGGGTGCATTGCAGAAGCCAGTGAGGGGAAGAAGCAGGGAAAGAATAGGGTAGGAGGAAAAAAGTGAGAAATTGTAGACATTCTTCTAAAGCTTCCCTGCTGCAAGGGAAAAGGAGGGTCTTGGGGCAGGAGAAAATCAATCCGAGGAAGAGAGAAACTTTCTCCTAGGTGGGACTGATTCTTTGGGGAATGAACAGGTATCCTCTCATGCTGAGGATACTTCTCCAATGGGTGGAGGGATCCTGGTCATGAGTGATTTGATGATTAAGAACATACATAGCTGGGTGTGTGGTGGGCATACAGACTGCATGCAAGATGAATTGCCAGGCTGGCATTTGGTTGCAGATTTTGCCCATTGCCTTGGTAGCCTAGAGAGAGCCAGTGTGGTGTTGTGATTAAGAGTGGTAGACTCATAATCTGGTGAGCCGGGTTCGCGTCTCCACTTCTCCACATGCAGCTGCTGGGTGAACTTGGGCCAGTCACACTTCTTTGAAGTCTCTCAGCCTCACTCACCTCACAGAGTGTTTGTTGTGGGGGAGGAAGGGAAAGGAGAATGTTAGCCGCTTTGAGACTCCTTCGGGTAGTGATAAAGCGGGATATCAAATCCAAACTCCTCTTCTTCTAGATAGGAGCTATATAATATCCCTCTTTAATTCTATCTACGGGGGGGGGGGTTGGTACTGTTTTAGCTGCTTTAATGAATTTCCTTGAGATATAAGCAAAGCGTGATTCGTAAATTACTAAAATTCATTTCATTTATGAAATTATTATTATTTTAATAAGCACCGAGGAAAGCAAACTGAACTGAATGGCACTTAGCTTCCACTGGTCATGGAAGTTTTGTTTTTTCTCAACACAAGAAAGGAGAACAGCATGATTTTATTCAGCCGTACGCTTATTTGCTGAGAAAGCAAACACTTGGAAGTCACAGAAAAGCTTGAAAGGACTGTTCCCTTGGAGCCCAGCACCAGATCCTGTAGGAGGGATGTCCTTTGGGTGGGTTATGCATGATGTTGTCAGGCAACGCACAGAGTTAAAACAAGGCACTTACAATGTTAACAAAAGTAGAACATCACTTCTCTCAGTAAGGGATTCTCTTGTATTTTTTTGTCCTTTGTTATTGATGCTGAAAGTTGAATAAAATCTATACAAGCAAATCCATGGCCCAGAGAAAGGGTCAAGGCATCTTAGGATCTTTCATTATAGATATCCACAGCAGAATTCTACATGTCAAGGAGTGGATTGTTTCCTTCTTTTTAATAATGAAAGATATCCTGGCAATTATCCTATGAAGAACGGTTAAACTTATGCTACATTTGAGAGAAGCATAACAGGAAAAGGTTAACGAGGAGACGGGTGTGTCTCTGTGTGTAAATTTAGATGCTATCTTCATTGCCCGAGTAATTTATATGAGACTTCTGAGAAGTCTCAGCACAAGCAAATGGTGTGTTGTAGTAGTCATGTGGACAGCTGAGCTGGACGGGCCTCAGCTGTCCCAATCAGCTGATCTACAGAAGTATTTTATAGATAGGCTTTGGTACAGTCAGCAGCAACAATTCTTCTGAGAAAACTCCCTTGGGTAGTATGATATTACAATCCAGATAGATGGGCTTAAAAATTTATCTAAGGGACAGATGACAATGAAGTAATTGGATTTTGGGTACAATATTCAATTTGAAGATTGGGAAAAACTGTGGAAAGAGCATTTAAAATTTACAGCATGTATTACACTGAAGGAGAATGTGATGAAAATGTTTTATAGATGGTATATGACACCTGTAAAATTAGCAAAGATGTATAAGGTTGATAACAAATGTTGGAAGTGTAAAGACAAGGAAGGGACATTCTTTCATCAGTGGTGGGAATGTAAGAAAGTGAAAAGTTTTTGGGAAATGATATATAATGAGTTGAAAAAAATGTTAAGATATACTTTTGTGAAAAAACCCGAAGCTTTTCTTTTAGGTATGGTAGGAAAGGACATCAGAAGAAAGGACTGCAAGCTTTTCCAGTATGTGGTAACGGCAGCCAGAATCCTGTTGGCTCAGAAGTGGAAACAAGAGGAAATACCGACGATAGAAGAATGGAGACTAAAAATGATAGACTATGCAGAACTGGACAAATTAACTGGGAAAATTAGATATACTAAAGATCAAAAGTTCATCGAAGACTGGGGGAAATTTGTGGATTATCTGAAAAATATATGTGGTGTGAATACAACGCTAGCGGGATTTAAAGAGGCACTGTAAAAAAAGAAAATAAGTATTGTTTATGAGAAATAATAGGAGTAAGGAGGAAAAATGGCAATACGAAAGAAGGGAATGTGTATTAAAGGTGTAACTACGGATGATTGTCAGAGACGTTGAAGGAAGTAAAAAAAATAACTATGATTTGTTGTATGCGGGATTGAACGAAGAATTGGAGGGAAATTTATAAAATGTATAATAATAAAAATTATTATATAAAAAAAAGACAATGAGGTAATTGGTGTTCCATGAGACCTCTTGCTGACACAGCAGACTCAGAAAGCGACAAGCGCTGCAGGCAAGGCAATGTACAGATGAAAAGCTCTTAGACAGCCAAGGTGGTACCATCCGGATGTTGGAATACAATGACCAGCATCCATAGCTTGCATGACCAATGGTCAGGAACTACATAAGAACATAAGAAGAGCCTACTGAGTCAGGCCAATGGCCCATCTAGTTCAGCATCCTATTGTCACAGTGGCCAACCAGATGCCTGTAGGAACCCCACAAGAAGGACTCAAGATCAAGAGCACTCTCTCCTTATTGGTTTCTAGCAACTGGTATTCAGAAGCATACTGTCTCTGACTCTGGTGACAGAGCAAAGCCATTAATAGACTTATCCTACATGAATTAGTCAATTCTTCTTTCAAAGTTGTCCAAATTGTTGTTAACCACCGCCTCTTGTGGGAGTAAGTTCCAGAGAACCTATTTTTGCAGCTTTTAACTATGTATTCCTCTTGTCCACTGGCAGGTGTGTTTTTTAAAAAATGGTATTTTATCTTCATTTGCTTTTTCACTTTGCACAAACACACCTGCTGTGCATTATTTTCCTTCTGGGTTCATAAAACGTTATGTTTGCAACTCTGATCTCCCACAGGCAATTCAGGCAACTATTTAAATCAACATTTGGTGGCTTCTTTTTGCCCCTCTACCATTTGAAGATTTCACAGTGGAGGTGTTCTTCTTAATCTTTCCCTTCAAATCCAGTTTATATCATTCAGATCAGTATAATGATTTCCTTCCTTTGCTACACAATCTGTTCTGTTTTGAAACAAATAGCACAGATGCAGAAGCTGCTTGTGAGTAAGACACCCCATTTGCTTCCATCTGCCTGAAACATTTAAATGATATCTGGAGAGAGAAAGCGGCCCCAAGTTTGTTTCTAACAGTACAGCCTTATGCATGTATACTTAGAACTGAGGTAAGTCCCATTGGCTCTCCATAGGTCTCCCTAAGGGTCTGACTCCTTCATAATTGTGAGAGAATATCAAGCCTTGGATTGCTTTGAGTGAACACCAAGCATGATGACTGAAAAAAAATTCAGTGGCTTTACAGGAAGCTACTTGAAGAGCAAGGTCTACAAAATATAATTAAACAAAGAACTCCATGATATTCTGTCTGCTTCTACACTGGGCATTTAGTGTGGAATAGCCACGCTTTGCCACTGCATGATGTCATTTTTTTCTCCTGCATTTTTTTCTCCTTTTAAGCTTCCTCCCTGCCCCACTCAAGCTCAAAACAATCTAAAACTGGATGGAAGAGCTGCACAATATTATTCTGGACAATTGTGACATACATGGACTTTTCTAGTCTTGTGTTAGATTGCTGCAGCTATTTCCTGCTGTTTAACCTCTACCTTTCCAAATAGCATTTCCTTTATATCAGTTTTTCTTCTCCCTCTTCCCCACAAGCAGTCTTTCTATCCCCCTCCCTCCCTCCCTCTCTCTCTCTCTCTCTCTCTCTCTCTCTGCATGTGTGTGTATCATAACCATGAGCACAAGGAAGGGGCAGAGAATATTTAACCCAGACATCCCCAAGCTTCGGCCCTCCCGAAGCTTTGGACTACAATTCCCATCATGCCTGACCACTGGTCCTGTTAGCTAGGGATCATGGGAGTTGTAGGCGTAAACATCTGGAGGACCGCAGGTTGGGGGATGCCTGATTTAACCCTTTCCTTCACACCATGGTCACAAAAAAGATGCCCTTCACAGCAGTTGGGTTTGGGGTACTTTCTGCAGAATGCTAGATGTTTGGAGGAAGATTTGCTATTCCACTTCTAGCTTAAACAGAGCAACAATGACTGGGAACTGCCAAATCATCCAAATCTGGAAATTGCCTAGGAATATTATTTACAGGCGTATTTCATCCCTAAACTAATTCTTTAAAAAGTAGTTGTCTCCTTGGCGACAACTAACAGGTTTGAGGGCCAGGCAGGTGTGGCCTTACAAATAGAAACAGGTTTCTAAAAGTTAAGCTTCATCAAGGGTCTGCTTAGCATCATTTGTTGAAACCTGCAGTTAATTTGCAACAAAACTGGCCAACTTCATTTTGAAAACATTGTGGACTTAATGAGCGTAGAGTGCTTTAAAAGCCCACTATAAAAGAACATGAGACATTATCTTTCTTCCATTGAACTCAATGGGAAAACTTGGCACTGAATTTCTGTAGAGCGGAGTTGCAGGTACATGCATTTTAGCAAGATGCTCATACTGCATAGAAACGAAAAGCAACATCTGCTGTTTCGTATTTGGGGACAGGTGCATGTAGCATAAACAGAAGCATGTGTTGATGTCCCGGCCTTGCTATGCAATATGCCAGTTTTGTTAAAAAGCTATTAGAGTAATCAAACTTCAGTCTGAGGCATCAATTATATATATCAAATAACCCTATATGAAATCCAAGCATGCTGCAAGCTGCAGAGTGGGGGAAACAGATCAAGAAAGATGTTTAAAAGCAGGCATTTATTCTAGTGAGTGACTCTGAAACAATATGGTAATTCCATTATACATTTACTATCTGGGTTCTTGACTTTGCCATTAGGTTCAGTTAGTTGTTATATTAAATTAGTGTGATTATTAAAAATATTAAATGCTACCAGAGCTTCTGTCGAACTGATTAGGTAGCTTATGCTAAAATTAAGAGAGCTGCTACTGAGCTCACTGGTATCCTGTCTTTGGATTAATGTAGTTGACTTACTATCCTTCACTCTTTGCAAAGAAGCTGACTCTTCTTCAGTACTAGCGATGTGGAACAGTTTTGCCATAACCTTATTTTTAACCCATAGCTCACCATTGGCTAATTTATTTTGGACTGAGCCCCAGGCTGTCTAGGGCTTAGATCAGGTTTGAATTAATTAAAGCCTCCAGGCACTGGTGGGATGATGCATCATTGACACACACCAGGGCTCACCATGAGTGACCTCCATACCCTCCACTGTCAGAGAATTGTCTTTATCAAAATGCTTGCTAACACATCCCTGAATGTCTGTGATGGAACTTCTTTGATCCTTTCAAAGGATTCTTGAATGCAGTTTCAATTCATGTAGGGTACATGCCAGGCATATTGGGTATCTCAGTTGATATATTTACTGTGGTGTTTTTTTAAGGAGGAGCAGATCCCACTAAGTTTTTGGAAAGTCCTCAGGGCACTAGGACATACTCTTATTTCTGGGTTCTGAAACTCTTCTAATTCATATGGCCGTATCCATCCCTTCATCCTATTTCCCTGGTCATTAAGATTTCCATATGATTTCAGAGACATCACCTTGCCAACAAAGGTCCGTATAGTTAAAGCTATGGTTTTCCCAATAGTGATGTATGGAAGTGAGAGCTGGACCATAAAGAAGGCTGATCGCCAAAGAATTGATGCTTTTGAATTATGGTGCTGGAGGAGATTCTTGAGAGTCCCATGGACTGCAAGAAGATCAAGCCTATCCATTCTTAAGGAAATCAGCCCTGAGTGCTCACTGGAAGGACAGATCCTGAAGCTGAGGCTCCAATACTTTGGCCACCTCATGAGAAGAGAAGACTCCCTGGAAAAGACCCTGATGTTGGGAAAGATGGAGGGCACAAGGAGAAGCAGACGACAGAGGACGACATGGTTGGACAGTGTTCTCAAAGCTACAAACATGAGTCTGACCAAACTGCGGGAGGCAGTGGAAGACAGGAGTGCCTGGCGTGCTCTGGTCCATGGGGTCATGAAGAGTCAGACACGACTAAACGACTAAACAACAAAAACAACAACATGATTTCCCCATTGCCACCACCCCTTTTCTCCTGTTTTGTAGCTGGCTCATCACTCGGTGTAAAACACCTAGTTCCCCATTTAATTTTGCCCAGTGTCCTTGCCACTGTCTCTGCTGGGGGAGGGCACCAAGCCTCAGATCTCCTGCCCCTTTCCACCACTTCCCCTTCTTAAAGCAAAACAAAACATTGCTTACAGGGCACGTGGTCATCCTGAAATGCACAATAAGATTTCCACACACTTTTATATGCACACAAATTGGCATGTGCACATGGTAAGCAAATTTTCACCATGAGTAAGTACCTAGCAGTGCTTTTCTTTGTCCCATGGAGGGTGAAACTCATGTCCCCCCCAACCTTTGATTTAGAGAGTACTGATAGAAGTATGGCAATGTTTGATAACACCTGATGGGTATCTGGAGTGTCCTGTATATGTAGTATTTTCTGGCAGAATCAGTGGGCTTTTAGACAAAAAATAAATGAAAAGCGTCTGGAATACTGTCAGTGACAGGGTTTTCTGTACAATGAGGATGGCCTGGAATGTTCTGAGAAATGGATAAGGAAGTGAATGGAACACTGATTGTTATTATTTTTTACTGTGCCAAGTGCCAGAGATAAAAGGATATCTGATATAAAGACCAGCTGTAAATCTGTCAGACCTGGGGCTGTTGTTTTGCCTTATCTTAATGGAAGGGAGTAGGGAGAGGATGCAAAGTGAAAGAGAAAGGGGAAGAGTGATTGGGGGAAATGGAGAAAAGGACAGAGAATGATGAGAGGCTGGGGAGACATACCATCTGTTCTAGGAGCTGCAACTCTTGCAAGGTATGTGCACTGTTCTTTTGGTGGCCAAATCTCTAAGCTTTTTGATAGGCTGCCTACTGAGGACTGTTTAAAAGAGAGTGGCACTTTTTCAGCCAATGCCAACAACCTACATGCCCGATCCTAGAAAAGTCTCTGGGCTTTATTTTATTTTATTTTTTTTAAATGGAAACAATAACAAATACAACCCCAGCAACTAAAAGCTGATATGTCTCTATTTTCTTCTCGACTTGTATCACACAATTTGTAATTGAGAAAGCATTTACGTTGCTGAATAATGCAAACAGATGGAGGGAGAAATTAAGAGGAATTGGCAAAGTAGAAAAGATGAATGTTCAGTTGAGATTTGAAATGAGATGGAGAGTCAATGAGGCAGAGCTATGGGAAAGATGTTCCAGATGGCCAGACCTGCACAGGAGAAGGCTCACACCGGAACAGCGATGAGACGAGACTGGCGAACGTGAGGCGAAGGAGAGAAATATGGGAGGAGAGCAGGAGTTAGGAGAGCAAAGCAGAGGGAAGGAGAGCCTTGCAGACAGGGCAAGGAGGCTAGCAGCGCAATTCTAAATCCAGAGTTTGGTTGCCAAATGGTGGGACTGGGTTTTTTCCTTGTAGGGTTAAGTGGCTTCCTGATTTTTTAAGTGCAGACGTATGATGTATAGTAAGTCTCATTTTACACAACCCACTTGGATTTTTGTACTTTATCTAAGGATGGTGGAGAAATTGTCTTTCAGTTCACATTTAAAGCAAGCCTATTTAATTATCACTTTCCAAATCCGAATCATAACCATCCTTCAAAATCTGCACTTGTCTGAATTTTGCAATGCAGTTCTCCAGCCAAGTAATGTGTACAAAAATGTATGTGCTCAGGCAGTGTGTGTATCAGAATGCATACATTAGTAAAAGTAACATGGGAGAATGCCTTATGTTAAGAAAAGTTGAATTGCAAAAAAATGTGTATATTGGGCAAAACTGCACACAGAGTACATTAGGAGAAATTTGCAGTAAGCTGCTGAATACTTTTCAGTAAGGACTTATTTAAAAAACATATAAATAAATCTCAAACTGGCGTGCAGTCTTTTTCTAAGACTAGAAAAATGAGAAAAACAGAGATTGACCAATTCTATGCAGGTACTCTTTGGTTCCAAGCCCCATCTTTGCTATTAACCTTTTGGCTTACATATTCTGTTCTTCATCACCAATGAAACGGAACCCAAAGGATGGGATTCTAACTCAAGAAGAAGGTAAATCCTTTTCTTCCACTACAAGGCCATGGTCAAGTTGTGACTCCTTGTAGGTACTAAGCACCCAGGCCATGAAGTGAACCAAAATATACATCAAAGAAAAATCTGAACCTTATGTAGGTGTATACATGATGTGTATGTAGACATTTATAGCCTACCTTTTCTCCGAGGAGCTCAAGGTGGTATAATAATAATAATAATAATAATAATAATAATAATAATAATAATTTATTTATATCCCGCCCTCCCCAGCCGAAGCCGGGCTCAGTATAAATGGTTCTTCCCCCTCTCCATGTTATCCCCAAAACAATTAGGTGAGTTGAGTTAGACTGAGGAGACAGTGACTCGCCCAGTGGAATATTCTCCTTCATACCATTCAGGAGGTATCTGCTGTAGCATGTTTCAAGTTACTTCTAAAAAATCGTTTATTCAGACTTTTTTCTTATTCTTTTAGATTATGCTGCTCAGTGTTATGATTTAGTATTTTATTGTACTTGGTATATTAGCTTCATGTTTTTATGATTTCAATATTTGTAATCCGCATAAATAGCTTGTACATTAAGTGATAGATAAACTGCAAAAGCACTAATTGTCTCTATACCACTCTTTAGAGTAACTCTCTCTCGCTCTCTAAATTAAATTAGGCAATCTAAGCCAAGTATATGTGATTACATTTGCTATCTTTCATGTTTCTTGCAATTCTCTCTGATCCCATATTTTTATTTTAATGCTTTGACAAAATTGTTTTATTTTGCCGTTTAATTAAGTGTGTATATTTTTTGGGGAATTGATTTTATACTTGTAAACCACTTACAGCAATTAAGTGGCATAGGTAAAGGGTAAAGGGACCCCTGACCATTAGGTCCAGTTGTGACCGACTCTGGGGTTGCGGCACTCATCTTGCTTTATTGGCCGAGGGAGCCGGCGTACAGCTTCCGGGTCATGTGGCCAGCATGACTAAGCCGCTTCTGGCAAACCAGAGCAGCACACGGAAACACCGTTTACCTTCCCGCCAGAGCGGTTCCTATTTATCTACTTGCACTTTGACATGCTTTCGAACTGTTAGGTTGGCAGGAGCAGGGACCGAGCAACGGGAGCTCACCCCGTTGTGGGGATTTGAACCGCCAACCTTCAATCGGCAAGCCCTAGGCTCTGTGATTTAACCCACAGCACCACCCGAGTCCCATTAAGTGGCTTATACATTAATAAATCACTATCTTCATCTTTCCACCCATCTAAATTCAGATTGTAAAGGTAATCACCTGCCTTTCGCTGATGCTACTTTATAAAATGCCACCTACAGTAGTAGTAGTACTAATGGAAATATGAGTATAGAAAAGATAGCTATGCATTTACACAGGGGGGGGGGGAAGTGGCATATGGCTGACGAGTAGTAAGAAATGGTATCACTTTCTTCCTTTATATGAACAATTGAAAAAGGCCTAAGCGTGTATTTCGGTTTTTGTTCCAAATGAGCTCAGCTGGGTCTCCTTTTAACTGATGTGGCCTTTCCAGATAATTATAGGAGCGACAGGTCTGAGTCTAAAATCCCGAAGTGTACAAGGCTTAAAGTCAAGATACTGGTGATTGGTCCTGTGCTAGAGCCAGGATACTCATTAGCAGAACACCTGGAGACAGTTTCTAATCTGACAGTTAAACATGATTGAAGTTTTCAGCAGATTGTAGGAATTTGGGAGTACTGTACTCCATTACTGCTAGAGAAACAGTGAAATTGCATGAAGGGAACATCCTGAAAAGTAACCCTGATGTGGTAATTAAATGCAAGTTCACTCACCACGGGAATGTGCATTGAGATGGATGAGAATATCTTGTGTAACGTGATGTGCTTAAACCTAATCTATTTTTAAGTACCATACAGAAGATGTAGGGAAGGACCAGACAAGCCAACACCAATCACCACCAACTCCAGGATTAGAATAATAGAACTGTAGAATTGGAAGGGTCCATGAGGATCATCTAGTCCAACCTCCTGCAATGCAGGAATCTTTTGCCCAACCTGGGGCTCGAACCTACAGCCCTGAGATTAAGAGTCTCATGACCTCCCACTGAGCTATCCCTCAGGATTAGATGGAAGAAGCTGGTTTCCATCTAGCATAGCACTATCTACTGTGACTGGCAGTGGTTCTGCAGGGCTTCAATGCCTACTACAAGATACCACTACCCTGTCCTACCTGAAGACACCGGGGACTAAATCTGGGACCTTTTGTATGCAGAGCACATGCTCTACCATTTGGGATTGGGGATAAACTTGCTTTAGTTTAGAGGGAAGAAAGAATAGCTGGAAATTGCCTCTGTCAACATTGAGCAGTGCCAGATTTACATATAAGCTAAGCAAGCTACAGCTTGGGGCCACACTCTCTTGCCCCCCCCAAATGTAAAGAAAAAAACCTGCATACTTCTTCTTAATTGTATTCAGTTCAACAATTACTTTGATAAAATACGTATTTTGTTATGTGCAAATGGCTTTAGATACCTATTAGGTCCGTAAATTACCATAAAGCATATATTCAAGACAAAAAACAGTGACAATTTGTTGTTGACAAAGGACAGCAGGACATATAAAGGGCCCCATTACCTTCAGTAGCTTAGGGCCTCATCAAACCTAAATCCAGCCCTGCCTCTGAGAGATGCCTTCAGACAATGTTGCATTTTCTGAAGGAAAAGCTTCACAGATTTAATAGATTAACAACACAACTCTCTCTATATATATCTCTACTCAGAAGTAAATTCCATTGAGTTGAATAAAGCTTACTCTTAGGTAAGTGAGCATTGGATTGCAGTCTGAGAACCCCATACATTTTAGGGAAGTAAGCCTGACTGATCTCTTGAGGCCCAAAACTTTTCCAAAATGAAAAGTTTGTAACACGATCCGTGGAAGATGGCTAGGCTTGGATTTGGACCACTCTCTATGGAAAGCCTAGCAATGCAACCTAATGCACAGAGTTGGGATTTTGCTCTATTGGGAAGTACACCTGAGTAAGTAAAGGGACAGAATTTGACTGTAGAATGCATATGATCGTTTTGTTTTCCAGCCACGGCGCTATCAGCATAATCAGCCCACTCCATGTATTTAGAGGCATTTTAAAAATGGAAGGGCAAAGCATCCATATAGATAAAAATGTAAACTTCTACAGTCTATTACAATCTACCAATTTATGTCTAAAAGCCCTTAAACGGTATTGCATTTCAAGGAAGAAGATCCACTCTGCCAACAAGCCTTTACTTATTAAAGTTTTTTTTTTAAAAAAAAACCCCAGTAAGATGCTTTCTTTTTAGTACTAGTGATAAGAAGGTTAAGGGTTATTACTCCCGAAGCTATTGCATACACTGCCCAATTTTATAGCCACACTTTTTGCGATAAGATCTCTCATGTAACTGAACCTTCAACATCAATTTCCTTGATTATAAGTCTGTGTCACTGAACAAATGGCCATCAAATGCCTCTCCACCTACTTCTGATTTCCTGAACTTCAAAATGGAACATTAAGTGCCATTTAGTCACTGACAGCAGCAATACGCCATTTATCAGCCTATTAGGTACACCTAGGAACGCTAATGGGGGCGAATGTAAAATAACAAAAGCCTCGCACTGAGGCTTCACTTTCCTTGCTGGAAAGGGATAATTCAGTAATTACAGAGCATGCCTCATTTAGTAGCCTGGCCAGAGGACAGGAAATGGGTTACTCATAAGATTTCAGGGATCTGACTTAAACACCTGCTCTTAACAGGGTTCTCAAAATCTTATTACACTATATATGCTGCATTTTCCATCTGCATACTGAATAGCAGCTTCCATTGTTAGAACCTCCTCTCTGACACACACATTTTTAAGAGGATTCAGTGGAGAGTTTCAATTATCTTCTAAAAATCAGATTTTCCAACAGCCATGCCACTCACAAGAGCCACCAGGTACTGCAAGACCGTTCTTTTACTGTTCTGAAGAGTTTGCTATAAATGTATAAGAGATGATAATGAGTGATAAGAAGCCATGTCTGTTTTAAGTGGTATTGTAAGGTCTGAATGTAACCTCTGTGTTGTGTGAAGGTGTACCTTCTTGTCTGCCCTGAATCTTCAGCATCCTTGGGATCTCAAATTTCAGTGGCGCCATGTATGACACCAAAATCTGGTGCCCCCATCTCTCACCTTCCATTCTACATGATAGGTGCAGTGCCCCCAAGACTCTGGGTTCAGTTCAACTGAACCGGTCACACTCCCCTAAATCTGCTGCTGCAACCTTATTGGAGAACCTTGGAGTACTCTTCCCATCAGAATGTATTCCTAGATTTTGGAGTTGCAGATTATATGAGTTGTGAATTACATGGTGCCATTTCCAAAGTGGACCTGGTCCATAAGGAATCCCCCATGATTCTGGGCAGATGAGTGTATGTATTAAATGTACATGCGCACACTGATAAAACACTGGGAAAAAGGGAAGAAACTAAAAACCATCTCCACACAATCATAGCGATAAAATGAATGGGCACTTGGACGTAAAAATATTCAGTGACTATCTAAAAACAAACTTAAAACGAACCAGTTATTATCATCTGAACAAAATCAAATAAAGGTATTGTGTCATTCATTTTAGTATTTATCTTATCGCAACATCATACGATCTTATTGTGAGATATATCTAAAGATAGTAGGAAGCAAATTTTGATAAAACCCGAACTTCTCTCAAAGCCTTAGATACAGTTCAACTTTATTCACTGCACAGAACCACAGATCAGGTGCATATTATGGGGAAGTATAATTCTGAAAATGCTTAGAATTTCTGCTTAGAACTGGGGGTCACTCCATGTCAAGGAGCAGTGCAATGAAGAATCATATCATGGTTTTGAAATTAGTGAGGTTGTTTAGTTCAGCCACAGGCAAAGCTGCCGGGCTCCGAGAAATGTCCACACGGCCCTCTTGGTTAAACTGTGCTTGGAAAACTCTGGTGTGGTCAGCAGAACAGGACGTTTAAAGGCAATGCAAGATAGATTTGATTATAGCCCATGAATTGCAGGTGTTTGCTTTGCTAACATTCCACAATCTTTTATGGCTTACAAAAGAAAGCAGTAGTAATATTTCTTCAAATGGTGACTGACATCCTAACAAACAGAAAGACTTTAAATTATAGATTTTACTAGTAACCGTTCTCCTCACTAAACAACTGATTAAAAGCAAAAAAGAAGTACCAACCAAATCTCTTTAAGTCTGAATCATCCTCATCCAGTGTTTCAAAGTACATAGAGTCAGGGGGGAGCAACTTTATTTATCTTCATAAGATGTTGGAGAAATGCAGCCATCATTTCCCTCTCAAATGCCCTTCCCAACTGAGCAATTTCTAGAAACATAGGAAGGATTATATTTCTCAGATAGCCTCCTCAACCTTTTCCAGTCCTGGGGCTCAGGAACATTAGCTTCCCTACCACTCTTGGGGTCTATGGTAGGTGAAGAATATCACTGACCTACAGTAGCATGTTAATCCTCATGTTTATTTAGGCTCAATATGGGTGTGGGACAGATTTTTTTTGGAGCTGACACAGACTCCGCTAAACCTTAGATATCTTCCCCACCAATATGAAAGGATGGGTTTTGGAGTCTGGAATGTCATAATAACCTGCTTTGGCTGCCAGTTCATTTAAGGTGTTCATTTAAGGTTGGCATCTGTCTACGTTAAGGGTCAACTTCTTCCATACAGTATGTTCATCCTCAAATTCTCAGATCATCATCTGAGGCCATGCTTTGGATTCAAGGAGCAGATGAATCATTTTTTTAAAATATAATTATATTTTATTAATTTTCCATCAAAAGAAAATACAAATCACACCACATTACAACTTCTATAAATTTTTCCATTTTTGACTTCCTTCAGCCTCTCTGCCAATCATCCAAGGAGCAGATGAATCATAGCCTGGTTTTGAAATCTTGTTCGATCCACCATGAGAACCATTGTCTCGAGAAGGTACATCGACTGCAGAGAAAGAAATTACACGTGGTTCTATTTGCTGTGCTTTCACTACTTAAAATGTTTAAGACAGTTTCATAAAATGGCTGAGATGTTTTGTCTTTGAATATATGAAAGGGTTGAACATTCCCTCCAGGAATCATTATGAAAGCATTTCATTTTTATTTCATTCCAAGATATGAATTTCAAACACCCCATGGCCAAGGGTACTATAATGGTCTGTTCCAAATCATCTTTTAAAAATGCTGAAAGGTATTTCTCCAAATCAGCCAGTGAACTAGATGTGCTCAGGCTGTCTCCTAATAGGCACAGTTTTGATTCTTTCCAATGCAGTTTAATAGCAGTGACAAGCACTTCTTGTAACTTTAGAGGTGTTTTTTTTTTAACCCACTTTCTGTTTTTCAGATTCTTTATACCATATTCCCCTAGGGTTACTTGGGAGCAGCTGAGTACCACATCTCTCAGTTATCAGGTTAGACTGTATCTCTTTGTGCCTCTGCTTCTTAAAAAAGTACAGCCCTGAGCCTACACATATAAACTTTGTTCAGAAGTAATTTCCACTGATTTTAGTGGAGTTTACTCTCAAGTAAACATGTACTGGGGTGCATCCTGCCAGTGCAATCCTATAACTATATATTCAGAAGTCTTCTTCTTCGTAGCCTAGTAAGATTGTTTTCCATAAACACGGTTTTAACAATGAATCCGTAAGTGATTGTGGAAGCCAATTCTGGATCCACACGTCCTTCCATAGTGGAGCATTGGTTTCTGGGCGGGAGTTGATCATGGTGTGGATTTGCCAAGCGTGCCTTCCTTCTGGCACGTTTCTCCCTTGCGTCCTGAGTTTGAGAAGTATGCCTCATTGAGTTCAGTGGGGCTTAATTCCAGGTGGATGGAATTAATTCCAGGTAGGTGCAGGATTGCTGAAAGGTATTCAGCAGCCTAACTGAATGAAAAAGTATTAGTTTTGGTGCAGTAAAAATAATACCACCATGAGTTTATTTAAAACTCTTTATTATTCTAGCAGTACAATACTAAAGAAACGTGTGAACAATATTTGGTTAACTCTGGACATCTCCAGAGAACAGGAAACTAACCTGTTCCATCAGAGCAAATATTTCCACTTCCACTTGTGCAACAGAACCTCACCCCCACTCTCCTACCCACATGCACCCCGAAAATCTGTTTTGGGTTTCCCCATGACCTTCTGGAACAAATTTGGGGAGAGTGTGGAGACTTCCGGGTTAGCGCGATCGGTTAATGGCGGATTCCCTCCGAGCTCCGGAGGGAATCGGCTCTGCTGAAGACGGGTCTTACCGCGCCGGCGACGCGGGGACCCTTAGAAACCGCAGGCGCGGAAGCCTGCGGACTTGGTGACTCGGTGGGCACCTTTAAGCGCCCTCCCCGACCCACGAAGAGCCTTTTTAAAGGCTACGGAGAGGGTACGGAGAGTGGCGTGGTGCTGGGAGTAGACCGCTACTTCAGTGGAGCGAAGCCGCGAGCCATGGCCGGAGAGCGCTGACTTTTTCCCCAAAATTTGGACTGGAAAACAAACAACCTGTGAGTAAAATGGAATTTGGACTTTAAAATTTTTGTTTTACCTTGGAATTTGGCATGACCGGGGGATGCGCTAAAGGGAAGTCCGCACCCCCCCTACCTACAAATGATTTAAAGCAAGAACCGGAAAACTAAGGTGGAAAGATTATTGTTTTTGTGGTGTTAGACAAAGATATTTCCATGAATTTGACAGAAGAAGTTTATGTGCTGGAGAGAAAGGGAGGACTCTGGGAAGTGTTCTGGTAAACCCCCCCCCCCGAACCCGGGAGCGTCCTGTGCTGGTGCCGGAGGAAAAAGAATAAGGAGTTTGACAGCTGTCAAAGGAGCTGTCAAACGGGCGGTTAAAGTTAAGAACTTTGCTACTTAATAACTCTCTGAACTAAAGGTGTTACATTTGAATAGAGGTGGTTGGAAACAAAGTAGTAATAAACAACAAAGTGACGGATTGTTGGAAAAGGACTATTAAGCAATTGGAACCCCCCTAGGGGGAACTAGAGACATTACAATGGCTGCAGAGGGAAAATTACTGGCAGAGATAGAAAAAATGTTTTTTCTCGTGGGAATTTTGCAAGAGCAGAGCACGGCTATGAACAAAGAACTTTTGACCTTGAATTCTAAAACAAACAACTCTGCTGAATGCATAAAGGATTCAACTGATAAAGAATCTGCGGATGAACCAGAAATGACATCTTTGGAACCGATGGAGAGGAAAGAAGGAGTGGAGAAAGTACAGGCGGAAAATACCAACCAGAAATTTATATTGTCAGAAAAGAAAGAAGAAGATCTTCGGATTATAAATCTGCGAAAGATGAGAAAGATGAAGAAGGAAGTCCCTGGAGTACTTGGAACACTGGAATTTAAAAGAATAAAGAAACATGATTGGGACTTCCTTTTTGAGTATGGGAGAGCAGCTGACCTTTTGCAGCAACTGCTTCTAAATATTTCGGATGGAAGAAAATTTGTTGTGACTGTGACAGAACTCCTTCGAGACCTGAGGACCAACAAAAAGGATTACCAACAAAATCGGCAGAGAGAGACTAACAGAGAGTTGAGGGCCTCGGATGTGAGGAGTCCGGGCTAGGAACTGCTTTTGTGGACATTTGCTTGGGAAGGGACGGAGACCGGGGTAGGGAGGGAGGGGAGAATTGAATTTCAAAATTTTATGATTTTTGTATTTGGCTATTGTGATTTATAATTAGTATAAGAATGGGAGAAATTCATGGAAGGGAAGTTAGGTCGACCTTAGAAAAAGGATTTAATGTTTATAAGAGAATTGGATAAGTTAAATGTGGACAACTAAAAAGAGTTAAGTTTTAAAAATAATAACAATATGTTTAAGATGATAGACAAGAACTTGCTGAACTAATTACTGGAATTGGGATGTATGAAGAGGGGGTGGGGGGAAGTCCGGGAAAGAGGGTAAAGAAAGTAAGGGTATGAAAATGTATATGTGTTGTCTTTGTCTTTTTATGTGTGTGTGTCTTTATAAAATGTAAAAACCCAATAAAAATTTTTATATAAAAAAAACAAATTTGGGGAGAGTGTGAGGCATGCGCAGGAAGAAGAGAGTGGGAAAGTTATGTTGTGTATGTGGAAATCCATGTGCTGATGCAATGAGTTTGCTGGATGCCACCCTCTGTTTCTACCCAACTCACAATGATAGAAAATGGAGTTGTGAAAGACTTTGGAAGCAGAACTGGTAATATCTACCAGCTTTTTAAAGTAACATTATACTGCTGGCAGTAATTCTAAGAGGACTTAGATTAATTACCAGAGCTAGCAGGGGAATGGCCTTCCTCAGAGCAAAGTATTCCAGGCGATGCAGCCAGAGAGAGAGAGAGAGACTGCACCACCACCGCTTTTCCAGAACAGCCATTAAAATTAAATGTTTTTGAAAATAAGCCCTAGTCACAGTGGTGGGGCAGGGACCTCGGCCACATCATCCAGAATGCCTCACTCTGAGGAAGGATCCTCTTTCTTCCTGATTCCTCAGAATGAGAAGTCAGAATGAGATGGCTATTTTGGAAAACCCTACAAGAGAAACGTAGGGAAGCAGTGGCCAGTGGGCAGGTGAGGCAAGTGAACAGTGACAATGTGTGTGTCATAATTCCCCCTCCCGCCAGCACCCCTACACACCAGAGGGAATTGCCTCATTTTGCCTAATGGGTCAAACGGTCCTGCAAATTACACTTACTTTTAAAAAACAACAACCTAGAGACTTCAGTGTGGTGTAGTGAATAATATAAGACTTGGGCCAGATAGACCTAGGTTCAGTTCCCCACTCACCCATGAAGTTCAAAGAAAGATCTGCTGCTCTATATGAAGTCAAGAAATGATTCTCCTATCGGCCATAGCTCAACAGTGCGGCACATGTTCCAATCTGAAACCCCGGAAATCTGAAGCTGATCTGTGTTGACAATCCCAAGCTAAATGGACCAATGATTTGACTTGCTGTAAGGCAGCCTCCACATAAATATGGCTCCCCTGATGCTTGCTTCCCCATTTCTATACTGTGGGCATGGCTTTTTAATTTGGTAGCCATACAGACATAAGAAGAGCTGGCTGAATCATGCCAATGATTCATCTAGTCCAGCATTCTGTTTTCACAGTGACCAACCCTCAGGCCTGCAAGCAGGCAATAGCACTCAGCCTTGTCCTTCATGAATTTGTCTAATCATCTTTTAAAGCCATCCTAGTTGTTGGCCATCAATGCCTCCTGTGGGAGCAGCTCTTGACTCCAGGGTCAGGAGTTTTGTACATTAAACTGCTGCACAGTTTTTGCATAAATTTGAAAGCATGATGTAAACATCATGTTTCCTGCTCAGGGAAAACATTCAGATGTCAAGGAAGCAAAACCGGGACACACACACACACACACACACACACGCGCGCGCGCGCACACACACACACACACACACACACACACACAGGCAAGCAACATTTCCATCACCCCTGTTCCTACAATATTGATACTACTTTGCCCTTTTCACCTCAATCTTGCATGCAAAAGATAGGCAGAAACTTGGAAGCCCACCCAATCTGCTACAAAATTCATGTGCAGAAATAAATTTGTCCTGAAAATTTCAAATTTGACCTATTTAGCCAAGCACAAATAAAGAAAGAGATATACGTAATAGTAGGTTACAAGTGTGAGAAATGAATTTGTGTTAATTTGGCTACAACATTGTTGTCCTCTTCCAATACGGAGCTATTTGATTTATGGGAAGTCAATTCCATTTTAGGATTAACTTTGGAATTGTATTCCTCTCTAGGGAGAAGGAAGTTGGGGCATGTATATGTGTGACTTAACAGAAAGACCTCTATTATCTGAAATGTCAAACTGTCAGAAATATGCCTGCTTCACTCCTTCCACCAGTAACTGTTGCTATTTATGACAACTCCTTGCTACTAGGTGTTTCCAGGCTGTTTTTAAAATGGTTCTTGAAAAGCATGAAAAATCTAGTGATCAGGTTGTGGGTAATAGGAATTTATCATGGTTAGGGTAGCTTTCAAATGATCCTTAGAAACCATGATAGACAGTTGTTGTTCAGCATATTTTTCCTTGTCAAGTTAGGTTGATCTAAAGACTTGTAGATCCAATTGTTTCTTTTGCTGAAGAAGATAAGCAATTGAGGTTCCTTCTTGACATAACCTGTACCCCTAAGGAATATCTGCTGCCCCTCAGCTGTTGTCCCAGAAACAAGAGAGTTGGTGGTTGTGAGGGCTGATGGTTGTGTAAACAGGATTTGTCTGTCCACTTTAGGGATGTTGGACCCCGTCAATATCCTTTTTATAATAGTACTTGCTACTATTCACTTCTATACACCCATAAAGTAGAATCCAGACCTCCATTTCTTTGCATGACATCCATATTTAGAATGTTGACGATGCTCTTGGAAGTATCCAGGTCTCAACTATGTCATTGCATGGATTGAAGACTTTTAAAGATCCATCTAAATTTCTCAAGCTACCGGGGTGGGGTGGGGGATCTCTTCCTGTAAATGAAGCATGAATTATTTTGGTCTCACTCTGGTTTGAAATTGCCCTCTATTTTAGTTTTACCTGGAATTATTAAGCCCTTCTCTTCCAGTTGCTCAGAGGGACTGATGCAATCATATATATTAAACATAGAAGCACTGTTGGTCTTTTATGAATCTTACATCTTGTGATCACAAAGGCACAAACTACTGTACATCATTAGGGAACATTGTGAAAGAGCAGAGAAAAGGTTAAAATAAGTTAGACATGCTTCTATTGATCAGGATACTATAGAGTGTGCAAAGAGCTAGATAAAAGCCAGGGAGCCTGAAATTGAGACTGAAATTGCCTCTCTAAGGACAAGATCCTATTGAAATAGGCACTGTGTTTATCATCTCAGGCTGAACTATGCTAACCCCCAAGTGCAAGATGAGACTTTTCTTTAAACTATGCATATTTCTGAGGTAAATGTCACTAGTCATTTGATTTTCCCCCACCCTCCCACACTACCTTAAAATACAATATTGCCATCTGAGTGACTACGTAATCTATTAAGCTCCATGAAGCCCATTTTCTGTAACTATTACATGGTGATGTGCGAATCGAGCCCCCTCATAATTTGCAATTTTTCTTACCAAACTATGACTCCAACATTATATATTTGATCAGAAGTTCTCTGTTATTACGAGATTTTGAAGTATTTGATCTTATAGTAATATGGGTTGGTCTGAGGGCTTTAAAAGCCATTTGCTTCTTTATTTTCTTTAGAGAAGTTAAAGAAGCCTCTTGTAGAAGCAGTAAAGCATGATTCGTGCCACACGCTTTCAAAGTGGAGTCAGAAATGTCCCTAGAATTAATGCTAAAATTGTGGTGTAATGTTGCTTCCAGGGGCTGTATGGCAGGGTGTGTGTGTGTGTGTGTGTGTGTGTGGATATGGCTGCCCCCATGTCTTTTTTGAAAGTGGTCCACAGAAGTTGTGATCTAAAGCCTCTACAAAGGGGTGGGGGGTGGGGTTGGTTACGACGACGACAACTACAACTACTATTACTAATTAAATTTATATATTGACCTTCATCCAAAGATCACTGGGTGGTTCACAACATAAAAATACAAAATGAGAACATAAAATACAAAATGCTGAACACAAAATACATAATAAAACAAACACAAACACAAACCAACCAACCAACCAACCAACCAATAACTCTACTCCCTCAAATGCAGGCAGGTCAGAACTGCCATATTCTTCTAACAAAAACAAAAGACAGAGGACTGATAGCATATTAAGGTCACTGCTCTGTTGAACACAGTGCCACAATTCAAGTGGCCAAAAGCCCCCTCTGACTTGAAGTCACACTTCGTTTCACCCTGCCCCCAGCTGTTACCCTTCCTCCTTCCCACAAACAAAAATACCGTATGTTGTAGAAAGAGGAAAGCAGGGAGTTTCATCAGCCTCCTGGAGAGTCAGTTGCATCTGGGACTCTTGGGACCTTCACAACGGAATCTTACATATTTCATGTTAATGCAGCCTCTGCGTGCGGAAAAGAGACTTCTGATGCAACACTCACCACTTTGCTTCAGGCGGAAGTGTTCTTTACAAAGCCTTTATTCAAAGCTGTTGATATTCTGATGTGAGATCCATATTCCACAATCCAACCTGTAAACTTTACTGTTGTTTTGTTGACATGCTAAAGAGAGTCAAGTTGCTTAACAGCATTATTGTAGAGATGGAATGAATGGTTAAGAGAACAGAAATGTCCCTTGACTTAATGGACAGTTTTATCTGCTAAGTTGCCACATAGATTTTGGTTGCTTCTGGTAGATGTAAAGGCTTGGATGTGTAGGTCTGTGCCAGCTGCACTTCACAAACAAGCAAGAACTTGAAATGTTGCTCACTTTTATAACTTCTTGAATATTTTTTTTTAAAAAAAGAAAAGCACAGTGACTTCCAAGCAGGCATTTTAAAAGATAAGCATGGTATTTATTCCCAGTTGCTTCAGGTAATGAATAATAATATCTCTATTTTTATATCTCACAATAAGAAAATTTCAGGGACATGGAGCCTCTCATCAAAGCGCACATAAATGTTTTCCATAGAAATGCAGAAATATATTTGGGGACAAGACATTCCATTTGATCTGATGTTTAAAGATCTTGCTGACTCATATAGAATAAGAAAATAAATTGTAGGAAGGTACCTATATTTTATTTATTTAAATAATTTAAAAGCTGCTGCTACAAAAAACACACGTGTTAGTGCACAAAAATAAGAATATATTAGATACATCTGTAAAACCAGCATGAACAATATTCAACAATGCTACCCTGTAAAAGCCTGGTTGAATAAAAAAAGTCTGAAGGAGTTCCCTGGAAAAAACAAGCTGTTGGTGCCCTCCTAATTTCCGGGGGAAGTGTATTCCAAAATTAGGGTGCCATCATACTGAAAGCTCTGCACTAGATCCTTATTAAAAGGACACCCATAAGAGGGCTTCACCTGATGATCTAAAACAGGTGTGGGGAACCTCTGACTCTCCAGAGATTTGCAGCTCCCATCATCACTGCCTATTGGCCATGCTTGCTGGGACTGATGGGTGTTGTAGTTCAGCAGCATCAGGAGGACTAAAGGCTCCCTTCATGTGATTTAAGGGTTCAAGCAGGCTATGGGGAAAGGTGGCCTCTCAGGTAAGCAGTTCATAGGCTGTTTAGGGCTTCATACACCAACAGTAAAACTTTTATTGTGGTCTGGTAGCTAATTGGCAGTCATTGCAGATACCTTAATAGGAGCAGTGTTACATGCTGGCAGTAGGTCACTCCTAACAGCACATTAGCTATGGCATTCTGAACCAGCTGTTGCTTCTTGGCCAGCATTAAAGGCAGCCCAACATAGAACACCTTGCTGTAGCCCAAGCTCAAGGTTACCAATGCATATATCATCATGGTCAAGTTATTCCTCTCCATGAACAGTCATAGCTTGTCAAATTCACTTCAGGAAACCAGAGAAGCCATTGCTGTCTTCACAATTTGCTCTCCGTGTGTAAGGCTAAATGCCTCCTGGCCCCACCCCAATACCATGAGCTTTGCTCTACCCACCAATGCTTCCATGCTGAGTGTGAAGTCAGGGTTTCAAATAGCCTTCAAGTTGCCTTTGCAGACATAATGGTCAATTAATGAAAACTGGGGCTGGTGAAGGCAGGGCATATGACATTGGGCATGGTGAGGAAGCAGGGTCCTGCTCCTCTTCATGGGTTTAGCTTATGGATGGAGGGCAAGTTGTGATGAGGTCAAGTAGAGTAACGTTAAGGAGATGCTTTCCTCAGGAGAGATGCTGGCTCTAGCTGTAAGTTCCACTGCATCCAATCATGATGTCATCTGAAGATAGAATAGAATCATGATGTCATCTGGAACAGAACAGGGCAAGGCAGCCATCAGGCAGCCATCCCACATCCTAGCTGTTAAGGTCTCACGTTTTTTGATGATGGGACATTGCTCTTTGGCTACAGCCAAGAAAAGGAATTTGAATTGTATTTCGTTCCATTGATGTAAGAAAGATCAGACCAGAACTTTTCTCTTCAAATAAAGAACAGGCTCATATTTAACATCCAGTGTTGTTAGGGGGCAAATATATGTGGGGTGTTGTTTTTTCTTCTTCTAAGACCACATCAGTGAAGTGCATTCAACTGTAACAAACAACTGAGCCTTGAAGGTGCAAATGAGAGAGGCATTGCAGAGATGCCTATTAAATCCATATTCTCTGTTTGATGTTGCTTTATCTTTTGCGGAACAAAGATTGAATGCTCATTATTTATAAGTAAATGGTAATGCCTATCACTTGAAAAGCAGGGTCAGGCACAGGGGCAGTGTGCAAATTAGAGTTATGGATTCACAAACTGACAAGTCCCTACTCTGAGGGATGTGGATTTCTGTCACGAAGGAAAATGTGATAGTGAGCTGCTATGGAGCAATAACCACTTATGGCTATGAAGAGACAATTTCAGCTAACAAGGTTTCCTTCAGATGGTTTGAACCAAAACTCCCATCATCCTTTGATCATTGGCCATTATGGTTGAGGAAGGCTGGTCTGTTTAGTTCAGCATTCTGACTCCCAACACTGACCAGTTAGATGTCCTATTTCTTCCCTAAAATGGTTTCTTTAAAACCATTTAAAATAATAACTTTCTTGTTTTTCTTCATGGAGGGCACTGCATGGAGGAGTACACCTTAGGAGGTGAAGTCAAAGAGACCAATGTGGGAGAAATGTGTTTATTGTAGCTGGGGCAGATGAAGGTGTCCAGTTGCCAGGTAACTCACAGCTTTCCTGCTGCATTTATGGAAACTAAAATTTCCCAGGACAGGCATAGAAAAACTGTAGTGCAGGATGGTATTTTGGACAAGTTTAATGTGCTACAGGTATTATTTTCTCAAGAACCTTTTCAATGCATTTACAGTTGGCAACTTTGCAGCTCATACAGTATCAGATTTAAATTAGAGCAAGATCTCTGGAATTACTGGAAATTTGCAGACAATTCCTAGGCTAATTTTCTTGCTGTTGATTAATGTCAGTAGCAATGCATATTGAAATGCCATTCACTTTCCCAGATAATATTGGTTTCTAATTTGATTATCATATTAGCTGTTCAGTGACTGATTCACAGCCTAGCTAGTAGGGGAAATGATCAACAGAAAGGGCAATCCTTAAACCAGTTAAAAAACCCATGTTCACACTAAGTTGGTGTGATATTATTGAGGAAAGAGTGAAGTGAACTACAAAGATCAATGTGCACTAATGCTGGCTTAAATACTTTCCTAATTGTCATCACTTTGTATGTGTACCAGTTCCCTTTTCAGTTCCACAAAAGATGATCAAACGTATTCATACTGCTTCTGAAGAATGGCCAAGAATCACTGTAAGAAGTAGAAACAGATTTGCCCAGGGGAAGAAATTTACATAGGCAAACTCAGCCCTCCAGATATTTTGGTACTACAACTCCCATCATCCCTAGCTAACAGGACCAGTGGTTAGGGATGATGGGAGTTGTAGTCCCAAAACATCTGGAGGGCCAAGTTTGCCTATGCCTGGCATGGTGACAAGGACTGGGGAAATGAAAGGGTACTTGAGTTGAGAAGGCAGGGTGCTCATTGGGAATATCCCATATAGGACCTAGGGCACAGTTAGGGAACCTGTGGCTCTCCAGATGTTGATGGATTACAAGTTTCACTCCGGCTACAATCAACCACAGTGGCTGTGGTTGATTGCAGCTGGAGTCCCCAAGCATCTGGAGGGCCATGGGTTCCTTACCCCAGCCCCAGGGAGAGCAGAGGCAGTATGAAGACAGAATGGTCTTAAAAAGGAGGGCAAGAGGAAGGTGGGAATAAACTTGACACAGACTATGCAGTTTTACAGGGACATGGGTGGCGCTGTGGGTTAAACCACAGAGCCTAGGACCTGCTGATCAGAAGGTTGGCGGTTCGAATCCCCGTGATGGGGTGAGCTCCCGTTGCTTGGTCCCTGCTCCTGCCAACCTAGCAGTTCGAAAGCACATCAAAGTGCAAATAGATAAATAGGTACCACATCAAAGTGCAAATAGATAAATAGGTACCACTCCGTGTGCTGCTCTGGTTCACCAGAAGCGGCTTAGTCATGCTGGCCACATGACACGGAAACTGTACTCCAGCTCCCTTGGCCAGTAATGCGAGATGAGCGCCGCAACCCCAGAGTCGGTCACGACTGGACCTAATGGACAGGGGTCTCTTTACCTTTACCTTTATGCAGTTTTAGTAAACCTATTTTCCCTGATATAACACATGTTTGTGTATTATTTTTCACTAATATATGCATTTCTAAGCATACTTCGCTCTAGTGTATGCATTTCTGTACACAGGAAAAATGCCAATGACGCCAATGTGAGAGAATTAAAAAAGATGGAGGGGCAGTGTGTGGGGGCGGGAAATCAACCCTGTCTCTACTTCCTGCAGCAAACTGGCAAGACTTTGATTGTGGCATATCCACTACCAGAGACTCTGCCCCCATCTACCATAGGACTTCAGCCTGTATAACTGAGGTGGGGACAAGGCACTTTTAGCAGTACACATGCACATATAAAATTTATTTTTTTAGAAACTTGGAATGGCCTCACACAGGAAGCAATCATACCCGGCTATTTACAGCTAATGGATTTCATCTGGGTAAGCAATAGCAGCAGAACTGGCCAATTAGGGGAAAGGTTTGCATTCTTGCAAACAAAACAAAAAAAATAAATGTGTTTTTTCTTCTTCACAAGTGCCCATTGCCTGATGTTTTGCCAGACACCTGTACTTGGCAATGTATGAAACAGCTCATGGAAAAAGCTTGAGAACTGGAGGATTTTAAGTTAGACTGTGAAAGTGGCTCCTCTAAAAAAAGCAGTGCCTATCCTGGCTTTCAAAGCGTCCCTCAGCCAGCTCAGCAGGAAAACTTGAGGACGTCAGGTAACCATAAGCAGGCTATTTGTGGGAAATGGGAGACGAGAAAGAAGCAAGGTAATGAAGCATGGCTTCAGCATGGCCGTTTCCCAGCCTATTTAGGTAGATTGCCTTTCTCTAATTGTTTTTCCCCCTGGAGACAGAGAGTGTGGGAGGGAAGCAAAAAACAGAAATTTCGATACCATAGAGCCAGACTTTATTACTGTATTTCCAGTCTTTCACAAAGAAATATGCACAGTTTCAGAACTGTGGCCGGTAGTGATGCTATAGTTAAAGATGTGTCAGCATTTATGTTGTCAGACCTTGATGTGGAAGGGCTTAGTTGCACTAGGAGCAAACTCGAACATTTTGCAAGCATATTATCCCCTTGAAGAATCTCCCTTCCACATTTCCCTAGTTTCTTGGCCAGGCACACACACAAAAAGGGGGCAGAAGGAATCTTCTCCCCAGCCACTGGCTGCATTATCTTCTTCAGAACTCCTTTCCTCAAACCCTTTTTAGTCTGTTTTCAAACATGACAACATCACAAGGGCAGGTGAAATATAGGGGCAGCACCCTCACTCTGAAAAGCTTTGTTTTTCTTCAGCCCAGCTCATTCCCTAGGGCTCTAACTGTACTAGACACTTATAGTAGTTTCATACCATTTTAAATAATCATGGCTTCCCCCAAAGAATCCTGGGGACTGTAGTTGGTTAAGGGTGCTGAGCGAAATTAAGAGACCCCTTTGCCCCTCAGAGAGCTACAATTCCCAGTGTGGGTTAACAAACAATCTCTCTTCCCAGGGAACTTTGTGAACACCCAGTGCTGCCCTTGCACACCCTCCAAAATTTCTCCGATGAAAATTAGAATGTCTTATTCAAGAACAACAACAATAGTTTTTATTATTTATACCCCTCCCATCTGACTGGTTTGCCCCAGCAACTCTGGGCAGCTTCCAACATATATAAAAACATTAAACATTTTAAAAGACTTCCCTATACAGGCTTTTGTCGGATTGTCCAACATTTCTCTGATGAAAATAGGGATGTTCTAGGGAAAAGGGGGGTGGGGGTGTTCTGGGATCATATCAGAAACTGGGATGGCTTCTGTAAATCTGGGACTGTCCCTGGAAAACAGGGACCCTTGAAGGACCCTTGTACTGTAGAACTGAACAGGGAGGAGGATGGAGACAAAATGAAAATTAGTTGGCTCTGCCTTCTACCCTACCAGTCAAAATGGGTACCAGTGATGAGGTGTGAATAGAGGTTGACCCTGGGGAGGGAAGGGCCAGGGGAGAGGCCTGTATGCCCTCATTTTGCCCCTGGGCATGAGATTCCCCTACATCATATGACCTGGGATGGGATTACCTCTCATTGCTCTGTGTATTGGCTAGGCTCAGGGAATGGATCCATCATAACCACAGACACCGCTGCAGCCTTGTCATGTGACTGCTTGATAATCATGGCCTTTCACATCTTGGCAAGCAAATGGACTTCATTAATGAGAAGGATATTTCAACTAAGAGAAGAGGCAGCTTATTCTCTTCTTATTTAGTCCATTTATTGCCTAATTAGGACCAGTAATTAATGTGTGACCTCTGAGCCATAGTAAAATGGAAACTTCTTGATGCTGTTAATCATGTTGAAACAGTAAAATCAGCAATGTTCACTGACTGGCAAAATCAATGCTTCTCTCTTCCTTACGCTCACTAGCGCAAAGCCAACAGAAGGAAAACCTGAAGGTGCAAGACAGATCAAGGAATGAAGAAGTAAAAAGTGAACTTAGACTGCGATCTTATACACGCTTGCCTGGGAGGAAGCCACAGCAAAAAGATTGCCACTTCCTTCTGAGCAGATATGTATAGGATTGCACTTAGACACATTCATGCTTATGAAACAATGACAGAGGGAAGGAAAGAAAACAATTTTAATCTACTCCCTTGGATATTTATATAGGTGGGTGAGTTAGCACTATCAAGTCATCGCACAGCAGAGAGTGGTGGCTGAAGAGATAGAACACATTTCCCATGATCTAGCACCATCCGAGTGTGAAAATGGTATTTACATGTGACCAGTTCTGCCAGAACGGGGATGGGGAAATCCATTTAAATGTGCATTCAAGCATTCTTTGAAAGCAGTGAAATGGGATAGACGTCTGTGCTCAGATGTGTCATCAGATGTGTAGTCTGATTCACATCCAGTTTGCACCAAGTTTCAAATTCTGATTAGTGTGGCCGGTTGGAAAACAATGCAGGGAATCTGCCCCTTTAATAGTCATGTAGGAGATGGAATCTCAGCAGGTATAATCTGTCATGGAAGTTAGCCTTGCTGAAATCCCTTCTTCTAGACAACTATTAAGGGGGCAGGAGCCCTGTATTCTCTTGCACCTGGAGATACTAATTCCGATCCAGATAACATGCACCCAAAAACTTGCTTTCTTGCAGGGTTCTGCTTCTCTGGTGTTTTCATAGACCTGAGGCCCACTTTCATCCATATGAAAGATTGAACTCTGGAAATTATGGGAAATGTTTGCACAGTTACCATGGTAGTAATATGCCACATGTGAAACTATCACACATACTGCAGCAAAGCAACTCTGAACAAGTCTGATGTATCCAAACATTCATATTAGGGATATGTCCAGTGGTGTCAGAAATGTCCATCTCAAATAAAGCTATTCAATTCTATCTCGGCTGGCCTATGAGAAAAGTTGCTTAAATATTCTTTTACGCTCCCTTACCAACTTCTTCATACAGTATGTTTCACTTGTTAAGAGAATTTTCTTCACACACTTTGAGTGCTCTATACAGAAAAGTAGAGTAAAATATACAGAAATGAAATAACAAATTATCTCGGAACAGCTCTTCAGGCAAAATCTTGAAACAATCTTGGGTAATTTGTTTGTGAGGGCCTCCCCTTGAGAAATTTTGCCCATCTTATTGATGTGATTTGGGCTTCCTTCAAAATTCCTCAGATGTTTTGCCTGAGGAGAAACCCAACCCCAATTAATTCTAAATTTTGCTTTAGGCAGAATGTTAGTGTTAACTAAATTTAAAATATTCCCGGGAGCTGTAGCTGGTGCAAAATGCAGCAGTTTGACTGCTTATTGGGCAGTGGCAGACTCTGGGCTTTCACATTTCAGTAATGCCCTATGTCACCCAGTGCAACTGCACCCATTGGACTACCCTAAAATCACCTCTGCACTGGGGTATTGTATCACTAGCACGTCTTCCCACCGTTGAATGAATTACACTTGCTGCCAATTAGCCACCAGGCTAAATTGAAGCCTACCTATGAAGCTTGGGAAAGATTGTCTCACCCCTTATAAGCCAATCAATCACGTGCAGGAGGTGAGGGCCTCCTTCAAGTACCATCTTATCAGGAGATTCATTCTGCACAAAATAAAAAAATAGGCCTTTGGTGTTATGGCACTCATATTTTCAAATTCCCTCCCATTAAATATTAGACAAGTGCCATCTCTACAGTCATACCTCATCCTGTGTTCTGCTCTTCTTATGGACTTTCAGCTTACGAACACGGCAAACCCAGAAGTGTTGACTTCTGGGTTCTCCGCTCGCACATGTGCAGAAGCAATCTGTGTGCTTTGCACACACGCAGAAGCGCTTGATCGCTCCGTGCACATGCACGGAAGAGGTGCTCTAGTTGAGGACTTTTCAGGGTGTGAACGGCACCCCAAAATGGATTAAGTCCGCAACTAGAGGTACAGTGGTACCTCAGGTTACATGTGCTTCAGGTTACAGATGCTTCAGGTTACAGACTCCACTAACCCAGAAATAGTACCTCAGGTTAAGAACTTTGCTTCAGGATGGGAACAGAAATCGTGTGGCAGCGGCGCGGCAGCAGCGGGAGGCGCCATTAGCTAAAGTGGTGCTTCAGGTTAAGAACAGTTTCAGGTTAAGAATGGACCTCTGGAACAAATTAAGTACGTAACCAGAGGTACAACTGTACCACTGTATTGTCTTGTTAGTGCTTGCCAAATACCTTCCTTTTCCAACATGCCTATTAAGAAGAGATTTTTCTCAGTCTGCATCTGTGCTGGAATTGTCCAAACAGCTATTCATGTCAAAAACTTCGCTGCGCCTCATTTGACTTCTCCTTTTTGTCATTCGATAGAATTTTTGCTCTCAAGTAGCTCCTATGCAATAAGGCTATTACTAATAATGAGCCTGGGGAGGCCATTGAATGGTCATAAATAAGGGATAGCCAATGTGGTGCCCTCCAGGTGTTGCTGGACTCCAAGTCTCATCAGCACCTGTCATCATGGCCAATGTTCAAAGATGATGGGAGCTGTAGTCTAATATCACCTGGAGGACATGTTTTGTTATCCCTGCCAATTATGAATTTAGATCCATGTGTCTCCAGTTTCATTTTGTACATTAAAACACCAAACTGTTTGGGAATGAACTAAAAAAGAAGAAAAGATAAGGAAGATAACCCAGAAAAAATACTTAAAAAAATATTCAACTTCCAACTGATCTCAGTGGAAACCAAGTTAATTTTTAATGATAAAAATTAAAAACAATGAATATCAACCTCATATAAAATGCACTGAGTGGGTTACAGCATCCACAGTGTATCCATATAGCATTCTGGAGAAGGGGTGGGAACAAACCTACTAGAGGAATGCATTAAAGATTTCCATCGCAGCAACATCAAGATATCATTTTTAACAAATGCCCCATTGACACCTATTTTCCAAACCACTTGACTAAGCACAGTTTAAAAGAATAGATCAAGAGCAGCAAACTACATTTTGGCTCTGCCAAGTGTCAGAATATTATTTAACATAGATGTAAAATCTACAGCAAGGGACTGTTTATAGGGCTAGCACAGGACAAGATATCAATTTGATGTCTCTCCCTCACTTGCTCTCAGAAGCAAAGAGCTGGAGCTTTTCTTGCAACTGCCCTATAATTTTCACAGACCTCCAGCATTCATGTTGTCTTCTTATTGAACACGGCAGAGTTATCCTTAAAGCTACCACAAATGACATAGCAGGGAGAATGTTCTATTCAACAAAGGAGTCACTGATTTGAATCCCACAATGATTAGTATTGATTTCGAATTAGCAGTGGTGAATAAAACAACTGCAGCATTTCCAAGTACTCACACACCAGCCTACTCCATCATTTGCTTTCAGGTATTACACTGAACCTTCACTTTATAACAGGAAGGCACTGGTATTGTACAGAACAAACTGTAGGTCACCTGAGTCTTTGAACTTTGGTGTCTATATTTTATGGCATAGCTGATGCCTAGTACTGGCCTTCCAAGTGTCTCTATTTTCCAGGGACAGTCCTGGATTTACAGAAGCCATCCTGGTTTCTGATTAGACCGGAATGTCCCGCTTTTCCTTAGGATGTCCCTATTTATATGGAAGAAACGTTGGAGGGTATGGTAGGATGTCCCTATGTTCATTGGAGAAATGTTAGAGGGTATGGAGTTATGTGACCCCCAAGCCAAGTAACTATATAACCTTTAGAAGACATCTGAAGGCAGCCCTGTATAGGGTGTTTTTTTTTAAAAAAAAAGTTTTATGTTTTATTATGCTTTTATATAGGTTGGAAGCCACCCAGAGTGGCTAGGGAAACCTAGTCAGATGGGCGGAGAATAATAATAATAATAATAATAATAATAATAATAATAATAATAATAGAATAGAAAGTGCCTATTTTCATCAGAGAAATGTTGGAAGGTATGGGACTGGCCATATAAAACAGTGACAGTAGTTGTTAATTACAATGGTGCCACTAGTAATGCCAGTAACTTCCAGATTGGATTACTGCAAAGCACTCTACATGGGGCTGAGAAACTTCAGCTGGTCTGAAATGCAGTGGCAGATTATGGACTGCGGTTGACTTTAGAATTCATATAACCTGGTTTTCATTGCCTGCTAGTTCATTTCCAGGCAAAATTCAAGGTACTCATGTTAGTGTTTAAAGCCCTAAACGATTTGAAGAGGGGGAGAAAAAATTAATTATTCCAAGGAGCTCAAGGTGGTAGACAAGTTGATTAAAAAAAATGCAGTATATAAATAAAATGATTAAGATTGCATTGCTGTTGGGATAGCATCACTGAATATGAACCAACAGAAGAAAAAAGCCTATTCCAAAACCTATCAGTAGATTCAGGACCATAAGTAGCAATTTTTCTGTCCCATAGAAATCTCCCAATTATACAGACATGCGGACAAATGAAAGAAAAGCCGCCTTGGAGTTTATATATCATAGAATCATAGAATCATAGAGTTGGAAGAGACCACAAGGGCCATCGAGTCCAACCCCCTGCCAAGCAGGAAACACCATCAGAGCACTCCTGACATATGGTTGTCAAGCCTCTGCTTAAAGACCTCCAAAGAAGGAGACTCCACCACACACCTTGGCAGCAAATTCCACTGTCGAACAGCTTTTACTGTCAGGAAGTTCTTCCTAATGTTTAGGTGGAATCTTTTTTCTTGTAGTTTGGAACCATTGCTCCGTGTCCGCTTCTCTGGAGCAGCAGAAAACAACCTTTCTCCCTCCTCTATGTGACATCCTTTTATATATTTGAACATGGCTATCATATCACAATCATATAATACATAAAGAAGTTCAATATGTAAAACAGAAGCTACTCTTGGACAGACTCAGCTGGGAGTGGTATGTAAAAGTGAAGGGAAATTAAGAATGGTTAATGATACTTCTTCTGAAATTAAAATTCCTCACTGCTCAGTATTGCTTCTTCTGTACCACAGTACACTAGATCAGAAGATATTTCAACCAGATCAAGGGATAAAGAGACTAGATGCAATTAGTGGGTTGAAGTAGGGCCACATCTTCCTCTGGGCAGGCCACAACCAATGTTTCCAATTTCTGCCTCCCTTTTGAGCATTAATTGTGGTCGACATTTGTACCGTGTCTGGTTAATGCACAGAGCCAGTATGAAGCTTTAAGGTGCCACTCTGCTTGCCCCATGAGATCAGGATGTGTCGGGTAGCCAAGCCAAGTGGGGAAAAGGCTGTAGTTCAGAGTACATGCTCTGCATGCAAAAGGTCCTAAGTTCAATCTTTGGCATCTCTAGTTAGAGTTGGAAAAAGGCTCTTGTCTGAAATCCAGGACACTTGCTGTCAGTTACTCTAGACCAGGCATAGGCAAACTCTGGCCCTCTAGATGTTTTGGAACTACAATTCCCATCATCCCTAGCTAACAGGACCAGTGGTCAGGGCTGATGGGAATTGTAGTCTCAAAACATCTGGAGGGCCGGAATTTACCTATGCCTGCTCTAGACTGAGTGTGGAGAACCTTTGGCCCTTCAGACATTGCTGAACTACAATGCCCACCTTCCTTGGTTATTGGCCATACTTTCTTGGGTTAATGAAAGTTGCAGTTCAGCAACATCTGGAGGTCCAAAGGTTCCTCACACCAGCTCGAGACAATACTAAACTAGATGGATCAATGGTCTGGATTAGTATGATACAGCTTTCTATAGGGAAGAACATCTCCTCCCACTTTATCAAATGGGTTTGGGCAGGAGACAATGTTTGTGATACATATAACAGATGTGGCAATGAATGGCCAAAAATGAATGCAGGCAGCTGAGCATAAATTAGCACATCTTCTTCCTTGGGTACATAGCTGACTGATTGCTGAGGACCTGTGGAAGCAGAGATACATTTTCCAGGAATTTGGTCAAACAATTGGGGGGGGGGGATGTCAACCTGTGCCCATTTAAAACATTTTTTGCAGATGTGGCCCTAAACTAAACATTAGTTTAGTTATTGATGGTCCAAGCTCTTCAACCATGGAAGATACTACATTGGAAGATGGTGGACTCATTGAGATTTGAAAGCAGCAGCTGGATGGCCACCTATCCGAAATGCTGTAATAGTTGATCTCTTGCATCAAAAGGGAGTTACACTAGATGACCAGGGGTAGGCAACCTAAGGCCCAGGGGCTGGATGCGACCCAATTGCCTTCTCAATCTGGCCCGCGGATGGTCTAGGAATCAGCGTGTTTTTACATGAGTAGAATGTGTCCTTTTATTTAAAATGCATCTCTGGGTTCTTTGTAGGGCCTGTCTGGTGTTTTTACATGAATAGAGTGTGTGCTTTTATTTAAAATGCATCTCTGGGTTATTTGTGGGGCATAGGAATTTGTTCATTTCCCCCCCTCCCCCAAAAAATATAGTCCAGCCCACCACATGGTCTGAGGGACAGTGGACTAGCCCATGGCTGAAAAAAAGGTTGCTGACCCCTGCTAGATGACCTTTGAGGTTCCTTCCAGATCTATGTTTTTGTGAAATGAAGCACAAATGGTGGGAAGGTGGCATGCCATAGGGCTGGAAAACTTATGAGGAACTGGGTCTGGGAAGTAAGGAGTCTAAGGTTGGCAACACAATATGTAAATTGATTAAGGAAGGGATTAAAGGGATTAAAGAAGGAGCCTGAGGGAGGAAAACTGGAGAAGACAAGAATTTAAGGAAAGAGGGACAGGAGAGGCACAGGTAAAGTAGGCCTGGAAGCCTTGGAGAAGTGTGGTCAGGACATTTGGTTGAAGCCTTTAATGTACATAGGGAGTGCCAAAAGTGTATAAAGAACAGAACATGCTAACCCACAGCTTTCCTGCTTAGCATAAAACTAGGAAAATATCTGAGAAATATTAAAAGAACCCTTGGAAGTTTCAACTTTTGACCTACTTTATTATTCCTTATATCTGTTTTTAAAATGTTTTTTTCTGTGCCTTCGCTAGACATTTCCCTCAGTGTAAAGTCTTCAATACCCTTCTTCGCTTTCATAAAAATATCCTGACAAGGCATCCCTCTTGGGCATCCCTACAATAGCTAACTAATACAGTGTGTTTGTTTATGGATGAAAAAAGTAATAAAACATAAGGAAGCAGGAGATACTTCCTTCTGAGGTCAAAAAAGAAATTTATAAAATGAATGTGAGCTGAAATCCAATGTACTGTATTTAAAATCAGAGAAGCTACTCCAGCAGGCAACCGCCTGTGCAGATCCTAACTGTAATTGATTTTGTTATTATTTCAAGGCTACACTAACTTGCAATTTATTGCATGTGTTTTATTCTGTTGCTAGTGTAAGGCTCCAGAAATAAATTTTGCCATATATTGTCTTTCCTTACCTCTCAGAGCTGGGGAGTGCATAGATTTTGAGGTCATTGACGCCTAGTCAGCTGATCCTCTATACAGAAACAAGAACTATAGAATTTCACCCAGTGACTCCAATATTAGGGCATTCAGTAAATGTCTTGGACAAATATTTAGGACAATATTTGGCTTTAATCAAGAGACCTCCAGGAGAATCCCTTCCTTGAAAAATGGTTGATAATTTTGAAAAGGAGTCTGACAATGCTGCCACTGATGATATTATTTAACACCAGCTTTACATAATGAGATGAGAGAAGGCCAAACGAGATGTGACATGAAGCATGTGATTATTCTTTACATCTGAATTTGTTTTTTTTTTTTGTATTCCTAATTAGCAGCCACGAGGGATGTGATATTCCATCTCTTCGCATCCATACACAGAGATGTGGGAGATGATTTCCTATGGTGAAATCCCACATAGCCTTTACATGGGTACATAAATACCCATAACTACCCACCGCTACCACCTGTTCTCACTAAATGACTATGGATTTTCTCTGCAGATTTTGAAAACATGAGTCTAGAATTATGGTATATAGGATAGGACCAATAATGAGACTTGCCACACACACACACACACACACACACACACACACACACACGCATCTGAACATCTTCCATCGTTTCCCTTTTGCAAATAGACCCAATTGACTTAAATTAATATTTAGTATAATTAGCACTCAAACAAGAAACTGCTTAATGACATCTTAATGAATTGTAATGATTTGATGCATTAAATCCTCTAGCTAGTACTTATTATCACAAAAATGAAACAATGGGGACACACATTCTGCAATTTGGAAATGTGGATTTGATATAAACATTAGCTAAGGGCCCTGTCTAACAAGCAGAACTAAATATATATGGCGATAGTGAACATATTTTTACGGTTAACATGAACTGCTTTGCAGGATTGCCAAGAAGAAGTAGGTAGTTTTTCATTTTAAGGACTCTTTTTCGGGAAGCTTTTCAGGGAACAGTCTCTTGGACTCTGCTACACTATAGTACGTATATGAAATGATATTTTGATGATGTATTTCATGCCTCTCTCTTAAAACTGCTATTTTTCGGCTGCTGTATTGTAACAATGGTTGACAGTAGCCCATTAAAGACTCCTTTTAACAGTGGACTCTGACATTTTATGACAAACGTATCATTTAAAGGATGAGTGGCTCTCCCCTGTAGAACAATGCCCCCTCTTATTGTTTTGTGGGAGCACTCATGTTCCATGCTGCCTGCCTTCTAGTTGAACATGGTGCACATTAGCCTTCCTTTTTCCATTCATATATTGTTTTTCTTACGGGTTGCCAAGGCATTTCAGCTTACATGTCCATTGATTCAATCACAATGCAAAAAAACAAACAAAAACAAAAGCTTTCTTGTGCAATTGTATAATCATATCCAAATAACTTTGTGTGCAAGTTCAGCCCTCTGTCTCTAGGTTCTTCCAGGGATTTTACCACTTCCCAGTTATTGTTCTCCCATTGTAGGCTACATAACATTCCATGTTTCAGCAGGTACATCTGCTATCGCCCATCATGTCAATTTTCACTATTTCTGGAGAAAAGAGTAGGGATTTCATATCACAACACTTAGTGTGGAAGTACCCTCTGTGTTTCTCTTGGATCGTAATCCTTATATATCTGAGTGTAAGCCTGTTTAATGTACAGTGGTACCTCGGGTTAAGAACTTAATTCGTTCTGGAGGTCCGTTCTTAACCTGAAACTGTTCTTAACCTGAGGTACTACTTTAGCTAATGGAGCCTCCCGCTGCTGCCGTGGTGCCACCACATGATTTCTGTTCTCATCCTGAAGCAAAGTTCTTAACCCTTACTATTTCTGGGTTAGCGGAGTCTGTAATCTGAAGCATCTGTAACCTGAAGCATCTGTAACCACTGTAATTGGACTTACTTTTCAGTAACTATGCATAAGATTGTGCAGTCAGTCTCACTGAAACTGCAACCTTTCTTCGCACAAGGCCATCTAGATTACATCACCCTTAGCTTTGAGCAGGGATGATCTGCTGCTACCTCTAGCCACTTTGCTAATCACACCTCGGACCACACCAACTTCTTCTCCTTCCATGAACTGTTCCACACATAAGACACAGAGAAAAGATTACTTGTATCTATTGCTGTATGTATGTTAGTAGTTGGTCGCATTGTTTTCTTTTGTTTGTTCATGTATCTCAATAATTCAAAAACCACAATAAATAAATAATTCTCAAAATGGTCCCTTATCAAGAAACAATTGCCTAACCTTTAGTTCTTATGGAAATAGACCACTTGTTTACCTAATAAAAGGATATGCCTGGACAGAGCCTGGCCAACAGATTCAGCCAATTTAAGCAGTCCTTCTTGCCATGTTAACTGTGTCTTGTCCAAACTCCCAAACCTACAACAAGTTTATGAGTGTTTGGAAATATCACTCTTTCGAAGAGGTGTGACTGGCTGCCCTACCCAACAACTAAGTAATTAATATCCATACAAACATTATTTGGGAGGGGCGGGTGAAGAGCTCTTTTTGAGAACCCTTTACTCTTTGTGTCCTTCTACATAATGAAAATATGCTAGAAGGTGTCAGAAAGCATCAGAGGAGACTGTGAATGACAGGCAGAGCTAGTGCTGCTGCTGATTAATACTGGGAAGGAAACCTGACAGATCTCTTAGCTGGTTTAAATGAGCTCATAATAGGCAACTGTTTATAACAGAGAAAAAAGCAAACATTCTCTGTACTAGACATATGTAATACATATGTTACTTAAGCAGTGCTGAAGAAGTGGTGCTTCCTAGATAAGGTGCTTTTAATCAAGAGACTTGCATTTGTTTTGATCTCTAATTCCCATGAAATGCTTTTAAATTTTGCAAAATTTGGAACAGTGTGAATTTCAAAGGATGGTTCTGTTTTGGTTCACTCTGGTGCTGCAGAGGATTTTGGAGGACCTTCTATGATGCACTCTTAATTTGTGTAGGGTAACAGCCAGGCTTGTTTTTGGACCTTAGCATTGCTATGCACAAACTGAGAAAGTGCCATAGGAAATGCCCAATACTTCTCTGAAGCTATGGATTGTGAGGGAAGATCAATGATGGTGGAAATGCTGGTTTTCTGGAAGGCTTGGTTGCAGTCACCGATCTTCTCATCAAGGAACCCTTGCAACTGCCCATATACCTCCTGCAGAAAGAGTTTGACTGGTACATATAATCTGCAGGAGGTACATGGAAAGACTGCTGCCATGCATGATGTTGGCCTTCCTTTGAAATGAATGGGCAATTGCAGGATGGTTTTGCACTCAGTTCCATAACATTGGGGTTCATCTTTTACAGTAATTTGCTGGTTTCAGTGTTAAGAATTCAAGTGTGGCAATGTTATGCTTTTGTTTTATTCTAGCTAGCTCTCATGGCCTTGAGTTTGCAGATAATTTAGTTTATTTTTGTGTGGGTTTTTTTCCCCTTTTCTTTACCAGCATGTGTTCCACAGTGGCAATATATTCGACAGGCTGTGCTGTGCTGCTGCCCTTTTGTAGCTGAAGTGTTTAACTGCCAGTGATGTGGTTGAAGAGACGGGATTGTAAATCTCCAGTTCTCTTAAATGTCCAGCAAAATGATTCACGAAAGCCTCGTTTCTTTGGTACAGAGCAGTGTCGCACATTTTGTTGCAGAAAAAGCCGCAAGTTGTTCTTTTGAAGCTACACAGTGAAAACATCTCTCAGTGTTCAAAGAAGGCACGAGGAAAGAGATTTCTATTAAGCATAAAATGTCTTCTGCTTAAATTAGGTTCATATATTAGAGCTGCCACTGGATCTTGCCTGAAGTGAAACTGAAAATGGATTTGGAGGGTCCTTCTGAGGTGAAACAGCTGTAGAATTTGGGTGTGATTTGCAAGAAATTCCTCGGGGAGGCTTCATACAACTCGAAGACCTGATTTAAGTGAGCCGCTGAGTGTATTTAAATGTGCAAGTCTCAGGGAGTTCTCCATGTTTAGGGGTCTCTTGATGGATTCCTTCACTTAGCACACCACTCCTCATTTCCTTCCCCTTTCCATCAAAGCTCAGTCTGTATAAACCTCCCTGTCAAAGCGACTGGTGCAGAAGCTCCCAGCTTATGCTGTCAGCTTCACGGTCAGCTGCAGAAGTGAGTCAAGAAGACCAAAAGATGGTGGACAGGGCATCCCCATGAGAAAAGGAGAGAAGTTCAACCAAGCCAACAGATAAAGGTGTGGTGGTGGCACATTTAGAGGGGGTTCCAAGCAGGCAGAGAGAAAGAATGGGGAAGGAGTAATAGAAAACGGAAATACAAAAGAGCTAGTCCGGGCAGAGGCAAACTTGGCCCTCCAGATGTTTTGAGACTACAGTTACCACCAACCCTGACCACTGATCCTGTTAGCTAGGGATGATGGGAGTTGTAGGCCCAGAACATCTGGAGAGCCGAGTTTGCCTATGCCTGAGCTAGTCTATGGGCAAGCGTTGCCACAGTGACTTATGGCACAGCGTGAGAGGAAGGAAAAGGCTGAAATGTTAGGGCTAACCACCCCAGTGGCAAGTCAAGGAGGGAAAGGAAGAGAGAGGCTGCTTATGGGCATCATGATAGAGGGATCCATCTTTTTCCCTAGTATGTTGCTCCTTTTGGCTTATATGCAGAATTCATTATGTGAAAGGCTGGACTGGAATTAAAATTGCCGGAAGAAATATCAACAACCTCAGATATGCAGATGACACAACATTGATGGCAGAAAGTGAGGAGGAATTAAAGAACCTTTTAATGAGGGTGAAAGAGGAGAGCGCAAAATATGGTTTGAACCTCAACATCAAAAAAAGGAAGATCATGGCCACTGGTCCCATCACCTCCTGGCAAATAGAAGGGGAAGAAATGGAGGCAGTGAGAGATTTTACTTTCTTGGGCTCCATGATTACTACAGATGGTGACAGCAGCCAAGAAATTAAAAGACGCCTGCTTCTTGGGAGAAAAGCAATGACAAACCTAGACAGCATCTTAAAAAGCAGAGACATCATCTTGCTGACAAAGGTCCGTATAGTTAAAGCTATGGTTTTCCCAGTAGTGATGTATGGAAGTGAGAGCTGGACCATAAAGAAGGCTGATCGCCGAAGAGTTGATGCTTTTGAATTATGGTGCTGGAGGAGACTCTTGAGAGTCCCATGGACTGCAAGAAGATCCCATGGACTGCAAGAAAATCAGCCCTGAGTGCTCACTGGAAGGACAGATCTTGAAGCTGAGACTCCAATACTTTGGCCACCTCATGAGAAGACTCCCTGGAAAAGACCCTGATATTGGGAAAGATGGAGGGCCCAAGGAGAAGGGCCCAAGGAGAAGGGGACGACAGAGGATGAGATGGTTGGACAGTGTTCTCGAAGCTACCAGCATGAGTTTGACTAAACTGCGGGAGGCAGTGGAAGACAGGAGTGGAGTGTCTGGCGTGCTCTGGTCCATGGGGTTATGAAGAGTCGGACACGACTAAACGACTAAACAACAAAAACAACAACATGTTGCTCCTTGCCATCCAAACCATCTTTTCTTTTGCTCTTCCAAGATCCCCTTCTGTCGCTCCTGTCCTCTTCCTCCTCCTGCTTTCTGCTGAGATGTTTTCATATGATGGCCTTTTAACAGATACTGCATTCTCCTGTTGTGAGGCATCATCACAGAGCTCTCCTTCTGACCCCGAAATCTGTGGGTTGCATTGAATTCTCTAAGGAGTTACAAGGACATCTGCCCCACCTGCTGGAACACCCTCATAATAAGGCTAAACCCCCTCCCAATAAAAAAACCCCTCCAAAACACTGAGCTAAGCTCAGGAGTCCCTTCACTTAACTACACTTATTGAGTCACTGCTCTATACCCTAAGTCCCATAAGTCCTACTGTGTTAAGAATCTGTGATCTACATCCTAAGCCAGGGGTGTACAGTGGTACCTCAGGTTAAGCACTTAAATGTTCTGGAGGTCTGTTCTTAACCTGAAACTGTTCTTAACCTGAGGTACCCAGTGGCGTAGTGTGGGGGGTGCAGGGGGGGCCGGCCACACCGGGCGCAACATCTGGGGGGGGCACGCTCGCACTCGAGTGCTAAAATCCACGGGTTAGGGTGCGCAAATTACTTGCCTTGCCCCGGGTGCTGACAACCCATGCTACGCCACTGGAGGTACCACTTTAGCTAATGGGGCTTCCTGCTGCTACTGCGCCGCCGCCAGACCATGATTTCTGTTCTCATCCTGAAGCAAAGTTCTTAACCTGAGGTACTATTTCTGCGTTAGCGGAGTCTGTAACCTGAAGCGTCTGTAACCTGAGGTAGCACTGTATAGACTTCCGGTTTGCCCTATGCTCTTCATTCTTTTCTATAACTCCAAGAACCAGAGCAAAAGGCAGATAGAATTAAAGAACCGGGTGCCTCTGAGAACATTCTGTGTTTAGGAATTTGTTTTTGGGACAGCACCAGAACTGCATTGAGCTCACAACTCCTTCACACTAAATTAGCTGTCTAATTTAGGTGGGAAAATGCCATTTTGTTGCTATTTTTAAAAACAAACAAACCTGAGAGTCGGAAACTGCAAATCACACAAAGATCTACTAGTAATCCTCATATACCTCCTGACCACTCCTACCCTAAGTAGAACAACTGGAAATAAGTTTCTGTATGTCTTTAAATCTTTGACAATATGTGAAAAGTAAAGTTGTGATGGAATATTTGTAGTTGAACTGCCTTTTGTTGTAGTTTTAGATGCCACGTTTTAGTTTGTCAATATTAATCTGCAGGATGCCAAGTAACTTAATACCAAATGAACTGCAGACCTCGTTAACTTTCCCCCCATCGTGTACAAAGCCTTATTACAGCTGATTACTGGAACTTGCCCAGAAGCACCAAATAACCTTTCTCCTGCGAAACAGCTTCTCCAATAATATTTTAAAGATTGGTTTGTAAAATTCCAACCATCATGTGAAGGTGCCAATGGAAAATCAGAAGTGGGAAATCTGCAGGGCAAGCACAGTCAGTCTTTGAGTTGGAGGAAGAAAACCACAGCCCTGCAAACTATTAGGCTGCTAGAACCCCGTGGGTTCTAATAGGATTGAATCAAGTTGTGTGCAAGATTCCAGCCAATTTTGCTTCCTTTGTCTTATCCATTATTATATAGGAGCCATTACCACGGGGACTGGGGATGTGAAGATGGAGAGCCACAGGTATAAATGGATTGGATTCTTCCAACATTAAGCATAGCATAATTTTCACCCACTGGTGTTGTAGTCCGATGAATGTGGAGGGCACTAGCTTGGGGAAGGCTGTGGCACAAGGAACTTCTGAATGGGTGCAGCTTCCTGCAGTAGGTGGCTGTGTGGCAAAACACCAATGTCATTCTCAATGCAGCCCTAGCCTTATGTTGGAGCTCTAATCTGTGTCCCAAGGACTATATCCATTCATAGTTCGTGTATCTTGCATTGCTCACATTTGAGCTCTATGTCAGAATAAGCAGTCGGTCATAATCAGATTTTCTTGGGCCAACACTTCTCACTTACGGCATTTGACCTTCATCCAAAAATGTTTTTCCATCAGGGCAAGTTAATTCTCTGGACGAAAAGGCAGCTGGGTCACATTTCTTGCTTAAACAGAATGAAGAGCATGGGAAGTAGGATCTACACCGTCTACTGAATGACACTTAAGCCACAGAAGCTCCACAAAGAATAATAACATCACGGAAGCATTTAAACATAATTGGATTGTGCTCGCTACAATTACCTCTGCAAATGCACTTTGAGTCTTCCTATGACCTCCTAGATCTAATTGGTAAGATTTTAAAATGATAGTGTAGCAATAAATACAGGATGTACACTTGAGTGTTCTGTGGCCTAATGGCTGCTTATTAATAATAACTTTGTACTTTTCTTACTTTCTTTCCCATTTGTGCACTGCTGGCGGATTTTAGGAAGAGAAGACTTGAGCTACTTACACTGCATGCAATGTGTGTATATAAGAGAGCAATTCAACCTTCTGCAGCAGAATCACAAATTGAGCTAATTAGGGTTGGCCGAATTAGAACATTCATCCTCAACCAGTAGCCTGTCTCTGGAAATTTCAGTGTTTTCCATTAAAACTAAGTGAAACCATTTGTGTAGTTTACTGTTGTGCTCTCTCTTCCATTAGCAGGCTAAATAAGTACATGCTTTAAGAAGTCAAGAGAAATCCTCAAAGATGGAACTGTGGCTGCATTTTGCAAACCGTTTATCCTGAGCAGCTCCACTATAGACAACGCCACTCCTCCACGTTGAGGTGGGGGTGCCTTTGTCCAGACTACTTGGACAAAGTGAAACCAAGGAGTTCTCACGTAAGTATGTTGCTGTGACAATATGGTGACCACAAGGCAGCCTCACAAGATGTCTCTGCAGAGCACCTGGGGCCCTATGAGATTCATCCCTCTGAATTCTAGACATGCACCTCTCAGGAGTTTTCCCTCACTTCACCCTTAATGAGAATGGATGAGGAAAGGCCCAGATTAGTCGATCAGCATGGAGCAGGAGTGGTGTCACCTACTACAAAAGGGAAGGAGGAACTCCCAGCCCCTTTTAGTTAGGGATGCATGCAGGTCTCAATTTAGTTAATGTTGCAGGTCCTTGATTTTCAGGAAAGTGGTGACCTTATTTCCAAGTGTGTCTTATATCTTCATTCTGGGGGTTGTGGGTGATGGGGTTTTCCAAGGACATGTAGCATAGAACATGGGTTGGATCCAACCGTCTTCTTCTCTTCACAGTGGGGGCTTGGTCTGGTGAAGGTCTTGAGGGCTGGATAGAGGAGGGACTCATTCAGCCCCTTGGCATGAATGTCTTTAGTAAAGGTAAAGGGACCCCTGATCATTAGGTCCAGTCGTGGCCGACTCTGGGGTTGCGGCGCTCATCTCTCTTTACTGGCCAAGGGAGCCGGCGTACAGCTTCTGGGTCATGTGGCCAGCATGACTAAGCCGCTTCTGGCAAACCAGAGCAGCGCACGGAAACGCTGTTTACCTTCCCATCGGAGCAGTACCTATTTATCTACTTGCACTTTGACGTGCTTTCATACTGCTAAGTTGGCAGGAGCAGGGGCCGAGCAACGGGGGCTCACCCCGTCACAGGGATTTGAACCACCGACCTTCTGATTAGCAAGTCCTAGGCTCTGTGGTTTAACCCACAGCGCCACCCTAGGAAGCATAGGAAACCAGTTTATACCAAATCAGATTATTTGTCCATCTAACCCCATATTCTCTACTCTCACTGGCAGCAGCTTGTCCTGGTTAAGAATAGTTCTGCTGGGTTAGCTGAATGGCCCATCTAGTCCAACATCCTGCTCTCACAGTGGTCAACCAGATGCCCAAGGGAAGTTTGTAAGCAGGGCTTGAGCACAGCAGCACTCTCCTTTCCTGTGGTTTCCTGCAGCTGGTATTCAGAAGGATATTGCCTCTGATGATTGAGGTAGAACATTGTCATCATGGTTAGTAGCATCTGATAACCATATCATCCATAGTTCTCAGACAGAGGACTTTACTGAACCTGGGACCTTTTTAAAAAATATTATATCATTATCTTCCTTTTCTTTTCACTCCCTATCACACCCAGCCTTCATTTATTTTCTTTTTCAAACATGCAGGACACTAAATTCCTAAACTGGAAGTTAAAACTGCAAGTGATTTTAAGCATGAGTCAAACACCTATTTAGGCTGGCCATTTCTCTTTGCTTATACAAGCTACCTATGAGAGCCCCAATCCAGAATGTCACCACAGCAGTGGGTTAACTTTTTCCTCCGGCACCATTTTCCTGCTGGAAAAATCACCTCCTCTAAAGAAGCCATTTCTCTTGATTTGAAAAGAGGCTAGACCGGAACCAAACCAAACATTATTTTAAATGCACCAGGTAATAATATTTTGCTCTTATAGAAAGGGGAGAGCTCAACAGATCACTGTAATAGGTTTGGATGTATCATCTGTCACAGGGTTATGGAAGGCTGGGCAAAAATGACATATTCCAGGTAAATCTTTTGAAACAGATTGTGTTATGCAGAAATGTGTTTTAGAAAATGCATGTAACCCGAAAAATGTATTGCTTTACCCACCCCCATATGGAAATTTCTAGTAAAAACAATTTTATCTGGAAAAAATAGTCATAATTTTATGCATCAATTATTCATATTTTTAGAGAGCTCTGAAAACTCTATAAACTTTGAAACAAACCATTAATCACTCTGAACAAAGCTATAAAAGGGGGACTATTTTCTGTTCTTTAAATTATGTAAGGGATCGGTTAAGCTATCTGCTCTTAATTTACAGCCAATTATTCAGAAGAACATAAATGCAAAGATTCCTCCTCATTAATGCACACAGTTCACAATGTTTAGCTTCTAAAAGGCATCGTAAGGGAAGTGGTTTCATCTCTGATCACTGTGCGCCTCCAAGGCATGGGGTGACTAGATTAGGTAGTTGACTTCAGTGCAAAGGAGGACTGACCATAGAACGGTAGAGCTAGAAGGGACGGTGAGAGTCATCTACTCCAACCCCCAGCAATGCATAAATATTTTGCCCAGCAGCAGACTTTGGTCTTTCAAATTTCAGCAACACCCTATGATACTTGATGAGTTTTGATAAGATACTTGAAGGACTGCCTCTTCCCCTGTGAATCTGCTCCTCCTTTAAGAACTCCCGCGGCAGCCCTTTTGCACGTGCCATTGAGTTGCATGCCTCTGGTTATGCTGGTGCTTATTTTATTTATCATTACCTCTGTCTCTTGTGCTTTTTGTCAATTGATGCTGCTTTTCGCCCATGTTATTAATAATCTGTTTTAGTGATGAATTATGCTTTTTATTTTTCTCTTTGTTTTGATGCTCTGCTAACAGCTCTGAAGTGAATGTTTTTTGAAGGGAAAAGTGGGATATAAATTTTTGTATGAAGAAAAATAAATGAACAAATTTCTGGGTGTGATAACCTTCTGGTTTATCAGTTTCTTCATTTATTTATTTTTCATCTGGGCCTTTCAGAGAAGAATAATTGATCATGACTAGAGATGGATGAATCTTTCCATTTAAGTTTCTCTTTTTTTCAGTTGTTAAGTTTCAATTTGCCACATTTCTGCATCATTTTGCTCTTTAAAAAAAGGCCTTCAAACTATCACTATCTGAGTGCGGATTTCATCTTTCCTGATATAATGCACTTTTGTATGCTATTTCACTAATATATGTATTTTTATAAATATGTTCCCTTAACATTTGCATTTTGTACCCATTCTTTGGAAGGGGGAAGAAGTGCCTCGTAAAATTCAGAGAAATGCACATTTTGAAGTATGTCTGAGTTTTGATCCACATATTGTTTGGGGAAGTGCAAATTAGGTTCACACTGAAATGTGAACAGAACCAAATTTTTTCAACATCTGTAATGGAGAAAGAATGACTATCAATGAACTCAACGTAATAGGTAGAAAAATGTTGAACGCATTTGGTTCTAGATAAGAAATCGCATAAAAGATGACACAAGAAAACCCTTGGGAAAAATATGCCCCAAAGGCAACAAAAGAAAATTAAGATGTTTAGTATGTACAACTTTGTTCAAAATGATGACACAGACTTTATGGACAACTCTTAAGAAATACGAAGCGGTTATGAATGGCATGTAGACCAGTTCTGAGAAATAACTGAATGATTCCTTTTGAACTTTTGATTAAAGAAACAACTCCACCCAAAGGAGAACTCTGTGGTGCAGGTACCGTCCAATATAGGTTCCCAAAGGTGTGGGGAGGTAGGAGTTTAAAATTGTTTTTATGCTTTTACTTGTGAATTGTTTCGGCAAGACCTGTGGGCCAGATAGGCAATATAAAAAACCCTAAATGAATAAATAAATATTTGTTGTTCTTGCCTGCCTTCATATAGATGCATTAAGATTACCCAATTATTTTTAGTGGCAATATCCTGAAAACCCATCTCTTAAATGAAGCAGGCTGCCTATGTTCCAGTTTTGGCTTACTATGTAATCTTTGAGGCTGTTAGTAAATAGGTCTCTAGTTTTACATAGACATATTCCATAAGATGGACTAAACTGCTGAGTAGAAACACCAACAGATAGAAATGGATGAATCACTGAATTTCCGGTCTTCATCACGTTCACATATTTTTACCCATCATTCTCTTCCATTCCATTTCTGCCCTCATCTTAAATTTCTGTATCTTTCTGTTTGTTTTTAAAATCATGTTCTCCCCTTGTTCTTCCAGCACCCGGAACAAGAACCATCAAATGCATTCTGAAATTTTTCTTTATGTGAATAAAAAAGATTTTTGCAGGTCCAAGGAGAGACTTTTGTCTTTAACTTTAGTGATTTGTATATATTCCACTAAACAGTTCAGGCATTTTCTGTACCGCTTTTGCATTCCTGTAGAGATCCAGCTTGGGCAAATTTCAGCTGGATGCATTTGGTTTCCCAACCTTGCTACGCAGAAATTGGAGCATAAATTTATGCTTAATCAGTGGCGCAATGGGAAATGTAACACAGTTTCAAAACAGATAAAGATCAACCCATTCAAGAAATTTATGGGACAATTTGGTAACAGTGAACTACCTCCCTCTTTTCCAATCACTCTGATTCAGGTCAAGTTTCAATTACAGGGAGACTTTTCTGTCAGGAGACAATGATTTCTATTGTCAGCAGTGCATTCTTTATCATCTCATACATCAAAAAGAATTAAGGCATCATGGGCCACCTGATTTTCTCTTCAGGTCAGCACCTAGAATGTCTCCTAAACTTGTTAATTTAATCAACAAGAATGCAGGGAGGGAGAAATGAAAACTCTCTGGTTCTTGGAGTGTCTATACAAATTTCAGAATAGCCACAAACATAAAATAAAGAACTATTAACAGTTCTATAACAAAACCTGTTTATTTATTGTTCAAGTTTTATCTTAGTACTTTGTGGGGAGCAGAGAGCAGGAATGATTGCTGTTTTGTTTCCATGACGTACTCTTGAGCAAGAATGTTAAAATTTCAAACATCAGATTAGACCATCTTAACAGAATTTTCCAGAGACTCCCATTAAACAGTATGCTAGCAGCACTGAAGCTGTTCTGGATGCCCCTGAGGTAATTAAACAACAACAACCCTAACCATGTGGGGGGGCTGACTGAATTGGCTTCAACCATGAAACTGGCACTTCATAGAGGGAAAAGTGTCAATATAATCAACCCACATCCATATGGTTGGGTCATCTAAATGTAATCTGAGCAATGTGGAAGCTGTTCCAATAAAGATAGGATAACACTGAAAGGGCCTTAGGAGTTGAATGCTAAATTGGAGCTGATTTTCATATTACTTTTTGAGGAGTGTGTGAAACCATAACATCATGATGCCAAAGTTACATAAGTGATGTTGTTCTGTTATGAAAACTGCTTGGTTTCTAATTAGCCAATGATATGAGGCAGGGGGAGATAGGAGATTTACTCCTGAGGCCTAAGAAACACATTAGATAGGTGTTCTTCAGTTGGCGATCTGCTAAGAAAAAGACTGGAGCAGTTACTAAGTGGTTGACTATGGGTCTTGTGAGGTAGTATGATATGTGCCAGTTGGCATCAGAGACCAGCTTTTATAGAGAACAGTAGAATTAAAAAAGTGAGGTTGTGATAAGTCCTTTACTAGGCATTCCATTTGAACCCATTGGTCCATAGTTAAAGACCAATGGAATGCTGGGTTGTCAGAGATACTATTTGTATTGGGTAAAAGGGTTTGGACTGAAGTGTATAAGAAACCAGAAAAATAAAGAGAAGAAGAAATAGAAGAGGAAGAGGAAGAGGAAGCCAGTCACACAACAGTTGAGGGGCAGTTTGTAGGAAAAGGCTGAGTGAGACTGAAGAAGAACAAAAATAAAGACTTAATGGTTCCTGAAGAGAAGTAAAGTGGCAGCAGCAGCAGCAGCAGCAAAAGTGATTGTGAGGAGCTCCACAAGGATCTCCCCAAACTGGATATCAAATACAATGTAACCAAGTAGAAAGTAGTATACATTGGAGCAAGAATTCCTAATTTCACATGTATGTCAATAGGGCCTGAACTGGTGCACACTGACCAGGAACAAGATTTTGGCATTGTAGTGGATAGCTAAAAAAAAAAAAAAAAGTCAACTCATTGTGTGGCAGTTGTGAAAAAAGTGAATTCTATTTTAGGGTTGATTAGGCAAAGGATTGAAAATGAAACTGTTAATATCAAAATACCATTATATAAATCTTTGGAATATTGTGTCCAGGTATGGTTGCCTCACCTCAAAAGGGATATTGTAGACTTTCTCCAAAAAGGAAGCTTCTATTGCAGCCAAAATGATCAAGGTTGGATTGGAAAGTTACAACATTTGGGCCTTTTTAGTTTAGAGAAGAGGTGATTAAGGTGGAGAAGAGAAAATTGTATAAAATAATGCATGACATGGAGAAAGTGGATAGAGAAAAGATTTGCTTCCTCTCACATAATGCTAGAACCCAGGTTCATCCAATGAAGCTGACTGTCAGAAAAGATAAAAGGGAGTGCTCTTCAAACAGTACATATGTAAAGTATGGCATTAGCACCCAGAAAATGGAGAGATGACGATCAATTTGAATGGATTTGAAAGGGGATCAGACAAATTCATAAACAATAAGGCCATGAATAGCTACTTGCCATGATGTCTGTGTTTCTACCTCCAGTGTTGAAGGCAGTATGCTCTGAACGACAGTTCCTGGGAATCACAAGTGGACCTTTGCTCTGATCCTGCAGGATGCTCTTTAGGTTCTTAGCTGCGAGTCCTCTTGTAAAAGGTAAAAGACAGATCCTGAGAATCCAGGAGTCAATCCAGAAGAGTGTCTTAGAAGCAGTTAGGCCTAGGCCTTTCTCCCCTTCCACCTCAAGTATGTGCAGCTTATAGAACACTAATGTACAAATGGTAAAGCATTCAGAATGAACAAGTGAGAAATGATTCCAAATCATTATTAGCAGGTCAAATTTGGCTTCAATAATACATGTTAAGGAAAATTCACACGCTCACAATAACCGTTGTACTAGGGCATATAACTTTCCTAAAAAGTTTTAGCACTTTAAAGAAAGCATTCCATGACATTTCAATACCCATTTAATTTGTCTAAATAAATTTGTCTAAAGCAATTTGTATATAAGTACGGCTAACAGCTTTTTATTTCTTCAGAAATTACTTGGAAGAATGGCAAATTTGTTCCCTTTGATCAATGCAAGACATAACCTTTGATGTGTTAATATTGCTATTCGGACTATTCAGCCATCTCTTTCAGGTGATAGTTATGAATGAATTAAGATGGTGCAATTTCATGTCAATCACAGGGAGAGCAGTTGAATAAAATCGCCTTATGGCAATGAATCACACACATACACACACGTACATCTATACAAAAGAAAACGAAAGACTGACTGTCATGTCATATTAAGCGGAGATCATTTGCTTTTATTTAACGTTTACGGTATGTCACATAACAATGTACACTCAACATGGTCTATAATTTTCAAAGGCAAGATTGACACCATAATGACCAATATAGTCATTATATGCTAATCAGTAAAGGACAGCTATATGATAAGACACGTATATAATAACTTTTCTGTGGTCCTATTTTAACTGCTCTTTGGTGGACAATCACCTGTATCCCTGGATTTGGAAATAGGGCTTGCCAAAAAGTTGCGGTACAGTGGTAGCTCGGGTTACAGATGTTTCAGGTTATAGACTCCATTAACCCAGAAATAGTACCTCGGGTTAAGAACAGAACTTTGCTTCAGGATGAGAACAGAAATTGTGCTCCGGCGGTGCGGTAGCAGCAGGAGGCCTCATTAGCTAAAGTGGTGCTGGACAGTTTCAGGTTAAGAACGGACCTCCAGAATAAATTAAGTACTTAACCTGAGGTACCAATGTATTTGGAAGGGGAACTTCTCTATTGGTTCAGATAACAATCTGGACTAAGGATAATAATAATAATAATTTATTATTTATACCCCGCCCATCTGGCTGGGCCTCCCCAGCCACTCTGGGCGGCTTCCATAGAAACCAAAAATACAGTAAAATATCACACGTTAAAAACTTCCCTGAACAGGGCTGCCTTAAGATGTCTTCTGAATGTCAGGTAGTTGTTTATCGCTTTGACATCTGCTGGAAGGATGTTCCACAGGGCGGGCGCCACTACCGAGAAGGCCCTCTGCCTGGTTCCCTGTAGCTTTGCTTCTCGCAATGAGGGAACCGCCAGAAGGCCCTCGGCGCTGGACCTCAGCGTCCGGGCAGAATGATGGGGGTGGAGACGCTCCTTCAGGTATACTGGACCGAGGTCGTTTAGGATCTGTTGGAGAGGGGGAATGGGCTAGTACAACACTCAGACAGTGTGCCAGTTTTGTATTCTGAACTGGGTAATGAAATTCAATAACAAAGCTAATGGTTATAGCTAAACTGAAAATTGTGGAATACCTCCATTTTCGGAGACTACCAGTTGCTGGTGGGGAAACTGCTATTGCATTCAAGTCCTGCTTGCTGATTTCTCACAGGGATCTGGGTGACCACCATGAGAACAGGATTCTGCACTTGATCAGCCATTGTCCTGATCCAGTAAGCTTGTGTTATGCTCTCATGTCTCTGCTAACAGGTAAAAGTTATAACTTTGCATATTAACCTCCATCTTTTCCCTTGGAATGCTGAGAAACCTTATACAAGATTTATTATAGTTAAAGGAAACAAACCTCATTGATTAAATGATTGAGTGCATTTGTACCCCACCTTTCCTCTGAGAAGCTCAAGGGGGCATACATGATTCTCCTCCTCACCTTGTGAGTTAGGCTAGGTTGAGAGACCTTGAGGTCACATGCTGAGCTTCATGACTGAGCGGGGATTTTAACTATTACCTACCACTATTCTAGCTCTTGTGAGCCAGTGTGGTGTAGTGGTTAAGAGCGCTAGACTCGTAATCTGGTGAATCGGGTTCACGTCCTTGCTCCTCCACATGCAGCTGCTGGGTGACCTTGGGCTAGTCACATTTCTCTGAAGTCTCTCAGCCTCACTCACCTCACTGAGTGTTCGTTGTGGGGGAGGAAGGGAAAGGAGATTGTTAGCCACTTTGGGACTCCTTAAAGGGAGTGAAAGGCGGGATATCAAATCCAAACTCTTCTTCTTCTTGTCCACTATTCTAACCATTGCACCACACTAGTACTTGACTAGATTGTTAAAGCTGTGTGTGCAACTTTACCTAGGTTTAAGGTTGCAGGTTTGCAATCTTCTCATGTGATTGTGTAAATTTAGATAAGCATGCTCACAGAAGCTGCACAGTGAGCACCCTCACAGGAGGAGAATTTTTGCATCCCTAACATGCCTTGTTTGCAAAGAAGCTGCTGTGACTTCTGTAAATATTCTTATCTCACATTATGCGGCTTGTGCAACAAAATACCAAAAATAACAAGCAGTTAAGCTGGCAGGGAGATGCATTAACTGGTTCTGTGATGCTGTCAGCTAGTTATAAAGAGAGAATATAAAGAGAGGTCTCTCGTCCTCACTCCTGGCGCCAAATACTGTGTGTGGGCTCTTTTGGATTTGGAATTGCTACAGATTTTAAGTAGATTCCACAGAATTATAGGCACTTACGAACACCCTGCTTTATTGAGCATTCATCCTGATTTGTTTGTAGGGAGATTAAACAATATTGGCTATTTAATGAGCACTCATTCTGATATGTTTGTGGGGAAGATGTTGTATCAAAGCAAGCTCTATCCCACACTTTCCAGTGTATTTTTCTGTCATTTTCCTTATCTCAAAAGTCCAATTCTTTTTGCAGAAGACCTTCCAATCAACTACAATGCCGAGCCCAAATTTGCCAGTATTGAATGTGATTGAATGCTGGCCCAAAATAGTGACATGAATTTGATGGAATCCCACCCTAGATTTGTTGGGAAGCACCCTAAGAACCAGAGAGTGAATCAATGTTGTTGCTGTTGTTTAGTCGTTTAGTCGTGTCCAACTCTTCGTGACACCATGGACCAGAGCATGCCAGGTACTCCTGTCTTCCACTGCCTCCCACAGTTTGGTCAAACTCATACTGTCATGAGAACAGTGTCCAACCATCTCGTGCTCTGTCGTCCCCTTCTCTTTGTGCCCTCCATCTTTCCCAACATCAGGGTCTTTTCCAAGGAGTCTTCTCTTCTCATGAGGTGGCCAAAGTACTGGAGCCTCACCTTCAGGATCTGTCCTTCCAGTGAGCACTCAGGGCTGATTTCCTTCAGAATGGATAGGTTTGATCTTCTTGCAGTCCATGGGACTCTCAAGAGTCTCCTCCATACCAAAACCACAGTTTTAATCATCAAACCCCAGATCCCAGATGTTGACTGTTGATCCATCTAGTTCAGTACTGTCTTCACTGACCAGAAGTGTTTCTCCACAGTTTCAGGCAGGGTGCATTCCCAGTTCTGTTTGGAGATTCCAGAAATTGTCTGCATGCACAGCAGATGGTCTACCACTGAGCTACAGAGCCAGTTCCCAGGCTTAGGTGTTGGCAGAACGAGGGTGAAAATAGTCTTTGGCATAGATGGTACATGGAAAGTAGCCTCTATCTCCACTGACATGGTGGTCAAAGCAAAAGCAGTACTGAATGAATCTCTTTAAAAGAGCTAGAGAGGAATGCAGGGCCAATCCTCAATTCCAGGTGTTGGCGGGAACACAGTGAAAACACTTTCAGGCCTAGATGAGTAATGCAAGTCAGCAAAGCCTCTCCTCTGGCATGGTGGTCAAAGCAGAAACAGCAGAATGAGCCTTTTTAAGGAGCTACAGAGAGAGGCAGGGACACAACTGAGTCCCAAATGTTGATAGGAGCAAGGGGAAGCTTCCACTAGTCTCAATGCCATATAGCATCTAGCACAGCCTCCAGCACGGTGTTTTAGTTGTAGGGCTGCTAGATTTCCAGGTCTGACCTGAAGTCTTCAGGTTTGCATGCCCCACTCCAGGTGGCAGGTGGGGGGGCTTGAATCTCCAGGTGAGCAGCAGCTTGCAAGCTTCAGACCAGCAGGAACTGGCTACAAATCATAGGATTAGACACTCTAGGGGATCCGAACTTCTCCACTCTGCTCTCCCAATGAACCTCCATCACCAGGGGACACCCAATGACATCACCAGGGGCCACCCCTAGGTCTCAGATTTAGGTCCTGAAATCTCTTCGTTTGGAATGCTCCTCATCTGGCAACCTGGCTTTGTGGGGTTTGTGTGGTAAATATATGGGGTAGATTGTTCGGCCCTGAGGCCACATTCCCTCATGTTCCTCAGCCCTGAGGCCACATTCCCTCGTGTCCCTCAGTGGTGGGCAGAGCAGGAAGCAACAAGTGTGTGGAGCCACAGCTGTGACCCCTTAGTTTTGGTCCAGCCATACAGATGCAGAGGTTTTCTTCTACACATACAAGTCCCAAATCTATCTATCCTCCTTCTAGCATTCAAGGACACTTTCCATCCAGGCAAAAGCACTTGAGGAGGATGCAGGTCCAGTGTGGGGTGTGGCCAAAAAAGAATTATGGGGGCCATATAGAGAGACCTGGAGGGCCACAATTAGGCCCCAGGTATGAGGTATCTCATTCTTGGTGTAGGATATGAATTCCACAAACAAACTACTTTTTGCCCAATTATTTCTTGGCAATACATCATTCTAAACACTTTCCTAATTCTGGTTACTATTTTAGTTCCCTCTTTTTCTAAATGTAGATCTTCTCTCCCCCCTCTCTCCCCCCCCCCCCATTCCAGCTGGGAAATGGTTTTATTATTCAAGTCTAATGCCTTACTCAAGTTTCCCAAAACAGCTCAGCTTGAAACAAACATTTCCTTTGTCACTGGACTACAGCATCTCCACATCAGATTTCCAGAAAGGGTGAAGATAGCAATTTTGTGCAAACACAATGCAGCCTCTTTGGCCAGGGTGGGGGACTGGAGCCGGCTGGTGGTCCAGATCTTCATCTCCCCTATCCCCCATGGGACAAATATGGCAAGTGGATGCAACCACATATTTTTCCTCTTTGTTGCTTGAAACCATGTGCTCCGTTGCTGTTCTTGCATCAGTGCTTGTCCACTGCTGCCTTAGGATGAGAATTTATAGGCAGGGACAGAGGAAAAGTATGCATTCTTCTTCTGCCACCAGAAAATATTACTGTCCTCCAATTTGCATAAATTATTCCAACATCAGTTTTAATGGAAGAGTTGGCCTGCATCCCTTAATTTCTCTGTACATTTTTACCATATACTTGATGTCTGGCAATGAAATATGTGAATCGAAACCACTAAGCATTATATATGAGCTGATGTGAACTGATATGAAAGTTCAGTCCATGTTGATATAGTCACACTTGATACTTATGCATTGACTATGCCTTTGCAAACCTGTTGAGTGTGGCCAAGTTTCACCTGAACCACTTGGCAGCTTTGGGCAAGACACTCATTTTTTTTTCATACCTGTGTCTGTAAAACAGCCATAACACTAGACCCCGGTTGAAGGATAGTAAGAATGAGACCATAAGAGCATAGGAAGTGTCCTGCTAGATTGGAACAAACATCTATCGACTTATTGTCGTTTTATTTACATGGCACATTTTTCATTTGTGCTCAAAGCATTTCCAAAAATATTGCTGCTTAAATACATTATAATCTTTAGCATGTATTTGTTATTGCAGTATTGCAGCATAATGGCCAACAGTTTAATGGTTCACTTAAAATATATCAAGAGGATATTAAGTGTGCATGAACTTTGCCTAACAATATCCCAAAGGAAACACAAAACTGATGGCACCAGGACCTATCTTCCGGCATCCTCTTTCACAAGTGGCTAACCAGATGCTTATGATAGCCTACAGGCAGGGCATGAGTACTTAACACCACAACCTTCTCCTGCTATTATTCCCCAGCCACTGGTATTCAGGAGCATGCTGACTCTGATCTTGGAGGTAATACAGTATAAAGCCATCATGACGAGTAGCTATAGATAGCCTTATCCTCCAAGAATTTGTCTAATCCAATGCCACTATTCCCCTCAGAGAGCTACAGTTCCCAGAGTTTCCTGGGAAGAGGGATTGAATGTTAAGCCACTCTGGGAATTGTAGCTGTGTGAAGGAAGCAGGGGCCTCTGAACAGCACCCTTAACAAACTACAGTTTCCAGGGTATCCCTGATCATTTTGGATGCCCTCCTCCTGTTTGCATCATTAGAGGGGGAAAGAATGATGCACTTCCATACATGATCAAAAATCATTTTAAAGAATCAAAAATAATTAATATGAAAGAACTGGCTTCCATTTAATGGAAGCAGTTTACATAAATTGCCCATTGAAAACAGATGGGCACTCTCAACATCTATAAATTAAGTGGTATGCGTTATACCTGACAAAGTTAAACATCACTGCTACATGTAGGAAAATGGTTCTCTGAGAGTGAAGCATGTTAAAAATGCATTGATTTTATATAGGAATTAAGATGCCCTACATTAAGGATGAAATATGAGGTGAAATGGAACAAAATGTTATAGGCATAGCTTGGGAGACTAAGATGCTGAGAAAATGCTACTGCTTGATCTTGCTAATTGCGGCTCAAATGCTTTCATCCATATACTAAATCTCACTTTCCAAGTCCTATGCCTGCAGCAGCCGCTATTTAAATGTTTCCTTCTGCAAATGCAAGCAGAACCTAATCGGGACTGAAAAATAAACCAGCCTGGTCCGACTAGGATCCTCCAATAAATTTGGAGTGGGTGCACAATGCGAGACATGTCACTTATGCTTAGTAGGAAGTCTTAGGCTGGTTGGCTAGGGGATTTGCTTCCCATGATATAGACACACATATTTCTTTGATCATACCATCATTTTTTTGCTGGTTCCACCTAGGGTTGTAGGGTGAATCCAGTCTTTGGCTATTCTTGTAATAAATTTCTCTTGACCTATGGTCCTTGAACTATGGTGTACCACAGTTGTACAATCTTGTCCGCAGGGCTGTGTGATATCTATATGAAGCTGCTGGGATAAATCAGTAGGAGATGGGGGACAAAGTGTCATCAGCATGCTGGTGATAGACTGAGTCAGGGCAGGCTGTGTATGATATGGACTGGGTACAATGCTGGAGTGAGTGATGCCAATAAACTGAGCTTGAACCCAGGGAAGATGAGGGCATTGTGGGTATCTAGGAGATTGGCCCATTGCTTGTTCTGGATGGGGTTGCACTAACTCTGAAAGAACGGGCTTGGAGTCTAGGGGTGCTCCTGGATCCATCTTTGTTGCTGAAAACTCAGAAAGCTTCGGTGGCAAAGAATGTATTTTGCAAGTCTAAGCTGGTGGGCCTGGACTGACCATGGTGATTCATGCGTTGGTAACCTCTAGACTCAATTATTGCAATACATTCTATGTGGAGTAATGCTTGTGCTTGGTCCAGATGCTCCAGCTGATGTAAAACACTGTTGATGGGGACTGACTGCCTCCAGCAGATAACCCCAACATCAGCAGATAACCCTAACACCAGCTTTTACAGTACTTGGAATTTTGCAATGCAGTTCTTCACTATTTTAAATATATTGGAAATGTTTTAGATCACATTTTGAGAAAGAATATATAGCACATGTAAAAATGTATTTTCAGAGAAAATACCTGTTTAAACAGTGCCTATGTGGCAGTAAAACCAGCTACATTTTGTTTCATTTGCTCTCATTTTCATCCTTAATGTAGTGTATCTTAATTCCTATTAAAATAGTTGGGAGACCATTTAAACTTACTAAAATACATATTTAAATATGTATTTTGAGACTATTTTGTTAAATTGCATATTAATGTGTAAATGGAAAGCAACAGGAATATAAAAATTGGAACATGGAATGGATATGGACGGCTTTGTCCAACCCTAAAGTCCCGCCCCCCCCCCCACAATTTTGCAGGTTTTTTTTTTAAAGCTGATGTTTTATTCGTTCATACATTGTGTTTGTGAATAATAAAAAGATATAAGAAACTTATGGCCAAAAATAGTATCAAAATGCATTTAGAATTTTTTTTCTTCAGAAAACCAGCTTAGAAATGTATATTATGGGGAGAAAACATGTTTAAAAGCACATATCTATATGTGTAAAGGTAAAAGGTAAAGGTACCCCTGCCCGTACGGGCCAGTCTTGACAGACTCTGGGGTTGTGTGCCCATCTCACTTAAGAGGCCAGGGGCCAGCGCTGTCCGGAGACACTTCCGGGTCACGTGGCCAGCGTGACATCGCTGCTCTGGCCAGAGCCAGAGCCGCACACGGAAACACCGTTTACCTTCCCGCTGGTAAGCGGTCCCTATTTATCTACTTGCACCCGGAGGTGCTTTCGAACTGCTAGGTTGGCAGGCGCTGGGACCGAGCAGCGGGAGCGCACCCTGCCGCAGGGATTCGAACCGCCGACCTTTCGATCGGCAAGTCCTAGGCGCTGAGGCTTTAACCCACAGCGCCACCTGCGTCCCTTTTATCTATATGTGAGTAAATCTAAATGCAGGATTATTATTACTATTATTGTTTTACTATTAAGATTTCACAGAATAATTTGAACTTGGGACAGAATAGAAACAGTTGCTATCCCTCCACAATCAACACTATACCTGATTTTCCATACGTGGCTATCCATTCACTGCTCAACCTATCTCATATTGCAGACTTTTATGAGGATTCTGGGGCTGCCTAATAGAAGGAAATGCACATTGGGTTATTGATTATGAGAAAACATTGAATTTTATGTGCAGCATATTTTACAAAGTGGACATTTATACTGCTTGCGCTCAAGGATACGGATCAACAGTTCTTAAGAGGCCTGTGCTGTCTTCATTGAGGATTTGCTACTTGGTGCTTTGTTAATTAGTGTTACATGACAGAGCCTGGAATGCTCATTAGTAGCCCTTATCGAAAGTAAAGGGAAAATCTCCTTCATATTGGCATGGGGGAAGAATTATTTCAGGCCTGTTTTTTTTCTTTTTTTTTCTGCTGCAGTGATCTGGCTGCTATAGGTGTTAGCCACATGCCTTAAATGCGACTGACACTTCTGTGAATTTAATGTGTCACACGCTGGGTTCAGGATCTGTTGTCTATCTTGGAATGACTTAGAAAATGAATTGCTTCGAGTTGATTTATTGCAAGAAGGATAAATGAGGGAAATGATAACAAAAACAACACAGTGAAAAGTGCCTTAAATGTAATAGCACTGTTTGATGTGTAAATGATTTTGCAAATATAATCAAACATTCACACTGTGTGTCTATCAATTACAGTGAGGCTACCACTTCGAAGAGCATTTGCTGCTCTCTGATTCATTAACATCTACTGTCATTAAACAACTGCATAAATCCCTTTGTCTTTGTTCGCAATGTTCTGTTTCAACCTGTAACTCATCTTAGGGAGGGAATGAAAGTTTATGAAGGTCCATTCCAACCTGCAGAATTCATCACTGTGTTTTATCTTCTCTTGCACTTAATTTCTCTCGTTTCTGACAATGAATATTCTTTTTCTTAATGCATTTGCAACATTAATTAATTTTTAAAAAACTAATTCTTTCTCTCAGCAAACAAACAAAAACAGAGCAAGAGAGAATCTTTCTCTGGCATTATGAAGGGCCCTGCATATGTTTTCTAGGATGGTCTTAATATTTTAAGAAAATTTATTATATTAAAATGTATTATATTCTAAGGGAAGCCAGCTAGACTAGATAGTGCAGAAGAGGCCACATAGCTCTGTCCACCAGCACTTCACCATCCCACCACCTGTAACCTGAGGAAGCTACCTTGCTCTGAGTAATGGTGGGGCTAGCCCTAATTAACTGGAAAAAGTAATCATGCTGTTCACTAGGACTGAACACTCATCTTTTGGGTTAGCCTAGAAGTAGTTTGACTTGGGAGCTCTGAGTCCTAAACACGAACTCACAAACCTTCCAGTGTAAGTTCCCTTCTCTACACATTGTTGTTGTTGGCATCTGTCCGTCTCAAGAGACAATGGAGTGTACCTCTGGAGGTGAAGTCAAACTACTGTGTTAGTAGCATCGAAGAGACCTTCCCAGGGTGCTAGCCTGGGCAGTGTGTATGGAGGTCCTGGGCTGCCCAAACAACATTACTCCCACTCTTGGCTTCACTGATGTGGTACAAAGGAAAGCAGAGCAACACATTTGGCACCAGCTTGGCTGCAGGAGTTGCCAGAAGGATGTGTACAAGGTGTCGTTCAACCATCTTAGGGACTATACTCCGTATTTCTGTAGGGTTTATGCCTTAGCCTTTTCTTCTCCTGTAGATATCCTGCAAGGCAGGAGAAATTTAGAATCAGAGTTTCCTTCTACTAGAGAGGCTACTTTCCCAGGTTGATCAGCCTTATCTGCCCCTCACTTCCCTCACAGCATGTGCAGAAACCATTGACCATTGGAACCACTATTGGTCTCATATGCTCAATCTGCTGGAGCCTATCTTTGCATGTGGGAGAAGTTGGCTGGAGCTGATGGGTTGAACAGGTTCTTCATAGGCAGAAGGTCTATTGACAAGAATGACAACCAAAGGGAGACTTGGTTCAAGACTGAAGACAGGGCTGAGTTTCACATACTGATTTTCAAACTGTTGCCTGCAGATTTTCAGTGATTTGACTAAGAATTCTGTAAACACAGCTAGAAATACAATGATGCCTCCTAAGAACAGCCACATTATTCTAGTGCTGCAGAACAACACCTACATGAAGGGCTTCTTGACAAAGAGATGTGTCAGAAATGATATTCACAAAGTGGGAACAGCTTGCACATCTCTTGAGCATGTGAAGTACCATTCTGAGTGCCTTGGAAGCCCTTTTCCAGTGTTCAAAAAACTGTGCAGAATCAACACATAGAAGCCAGATTAGAATCATGTGGTGGACCCTGATGTCAAATTTCATGTGCTGATTGTCCGTTTGTGCATTGAGTAGAGATGTAAGCCCCACCCCCGTGGGAGGAAACTGCTTCTCCAATGACTTATTAACTCTGATCTTTCCAATTTAAAAATAGAAATCTGGGGGAAACGCTGAAAAAAAGCCCCACTGTGAAATATATCCCCTTTCAGTATAAATGAAATACTTTAAGAATCTGTTTTGAAAGATAATATAAAACATTTTAGAAGATGATAATTTTGAAGCTTTTCTGCACCTAGATGGGCCTACTGTTTAGGGAAGTTTTTAATGTTTGATGTTTTATCGTGGTTTTAATATTCTGTTGGGAGCCACCCAGAGTGGCTGGGGAAAACCAGCCAGATGGGCGGGGTATAAATATGTTGTTGTTGTTGTTGTTGTTGTTGTTGTTGTTGTTGTTGTTGTTGTTGTTGTTGTGTTTTCATGAGAGGAGCATACATGGCCTCCACTGCTTGCTGCTCTCCTTTTTCTGGTGGCCTTTGGTCTAGTCTGGAGATACTAGCAGCAGGTATCAAGCTCCTGCTGTCCTTTTGACCTGGCTCTTCCATTTGGTACCTCTCATCTGTTAAACAGTTGTGATATGGTCTCATTGTGGGTACAAAAGACTTGAAAGGGAAATATGAAAGTTTGGGTGACAACTGAGTTTTAACAAAGACCCGTAGAAGGAATAGGACTACAGTTGGGTATACCTGCAACTTTGTTGATACAGTGGTACCTTGGGTTACAGACGCTTCACGTTACAGACTCTTCAGGTTACAGACTCCGCTAACCTAGAAATAGTACCTCGGGTTAAGAACTTTGCTTCAGGATGAGAACAGAAATCATGCGGTGGCGCAGCAACAGCAGCAGGAGGCCCCATTAGCTAAAGTGGTACCTCAGGTTAAGAACAGTTTCAGGTTAAGAACGGACCTCAAGAATGAATTAAGTTCTTAACCCGAGGTACCACTGTACAAAAGTGATTCATTTATTAGGGCTGTGCACAGCCTTGACACCTGTCCCTTGGCCCAAATCTGGGGGGCTTCCAACCCAGTCAATCTGCCCTGCGTCAACTTGCAGACCACCTGCCTTGCCCTCAATCCAGTCCTGAATTAGCTTCAGGTGGGCTCAGGAATAATTGCTATTCTTCTAGAAAAATGGATGCTGATACTGTCTACCCTTGAGTACCTCCAGGAAAAAAAGCACTATAGAGCAGCTGTTGCATGGAGGAATTGCTCCTGTGTGGTGGTTGGAAGCAGTTTCTCTACAGCCTCTGCTGTTGCAGCCATCAGTTCTGCGCAGTGCTGCTTCAGGGATGGGTGTCAGGCAGGATGAATGATTGAGGACAGTTGTCTAGTAAATCAAGGTGTCAACTGAATGATGCAGCCTTACTAGTTGCTACTGATTTCCCTTCCCTTCCCTCCTCTCTGTTAACAGCTTGTTTCAAAGTGCATTGCAAAATACTTACATTGATGGCAAAGTATACATTACATTATCATCAACATAACAGTCATAATAAATAGGCAACAACGGTTCCCTGTTGGAACCAATAAAAGGCTATTTGCCCAGCCTAATTGTGCCATGGAGTGTTTGCATTTACAGTGGATCAAAGTGCACAGGGAAGGAAAGGTTAACCCTTCCCTCTCTATCTATGCCCCCCTCCCCAAAAACAAAAACCCCCCAACCTTTCACAATAAGGCATGGTGGGGAAGACTTATACTGACTCCAACTGCAGACTTTTTTCAAGCTTAATTTTAACAAAGAAGGGTCAGAGTGAGGAGGAGATGCTGCAGGCTGGATATAGATGTCCCAGAGTTGGTATCAATTCCAAGAATGTCCGTTTTCCACCCCTGATCTATGTGGTATGTCAGGGATGGGGTGCCTGCTGCCCTCTAGATATTGCTCAGCTTTCATCAGCTCCTGCAAACACAGCCAATTGTAAGGGCTAGTGGGAGTTTCAGTTTAACAACACCTGGAAGGCTTCAACTTCCCCATGTGTTCAATACATCATTGAGACCCCACCAAAGTCAGTGGGATTCAAGAGTGCACAGAATTTCATCCTTTGTATTTATTGTTATCTGGAGGGCTTTCCTGTATGGGTTGATGTTCTCTCATGGCTGGCATGGCCTCATCCTTATTCTCTACCTTGAAGCAGAATCTTCGGAATGTTCCAGAGGCAGGTTGGGCTTATTTGTGTGTCATGACACCTGCAGCTGGGCATACAGCATGGCTTGCTGAAACAATTTGTGTCAACTATAATCCCTCTTCAAAACTGCAGCAGGAAGCTTTAGAAATATTGCCTGAGGTACTCAGTAGGCATTTGGTGCTTAGAAAAATCCAACAAAAGAACAAGTCACATCCAAACAGGTCTCTCTACATTGCTATTTCTTGCAGCTCACGAGTTGGGTATGCGGTAAGATGGAGGATTTCCTCAGCAAGGCAGTCCATGTGCCATTATGACAACCACAGAATTTTAGAAACCTCAAAATGCCATCTAATCCAACCTCCAGCAGAGTTGCACACACACCAACTCCACCCTCCACTACATAATCTCACCCCATCTACAGCTCAGCAAGTCATCTCAGTTGTCTGGGGCTGATGGGAGTTGTGATCCAAAACTGGAGGGTGCCAGGTTGGCAAAGGCTGCCCTGTAGGCTTTTCTACAGGATTCTGTCACTGTTGCCCATGGAGATCTTGAACAAGAGACGCCGTAAGGGACCTCTTAACCAGTTAGCTGACAGACAATGCCCAATGGATAAAGGATTAAGAGAGACAGAGAACACTTTCTGAGATGTTGCAAAACATTAGTCAGGTGCAACATTTTTCTATTTCTATTCTGTTATCACCATGACCACGACCTGTTCGTGGGATGCATTATGCAGCTGGTAAGAAAGAAGACAGCTATGAACACTTAAATTCTAGAACTTTCATGGCACAAGATTTTTTTTTTAAACCCTCCTAGTGGCAACTAAATATCTATGGAAGGAAAACAAAGGCTGCACACTTCCTAGTACTGAATAGAATGCTCCATCCGTGGGAGTGCTTCTCCTACAAATTCCAAAGTTCTCAGAAGCCTCCTCTGCACTCACTCGGAGCAGGTTTTTCAGGAGGCTGCCCTGTTCTGTGGAATAACATTCCTGTTGAGATATGACAGGAGCTCACTATCCATACTTGCTGGAAATAGTTGAAGACATATTTGTTCCAACAGACTTTTCCCAGCTGGATCAAACAGCCTTTACCACAGCTGTCCACTTGTATTTGCTGTACTTGTGTTTTTGGACTGCTTTTTGATTTTCTTACATGTAAATCAACTTGAGACGGTGGTTTAGAAGGTGATTAATAAAATAATATGGGATGCGGGTGGCGCTGTGGGTTAAACCGCAGAGTTTAGGACTTGCCAATCAGAAGGTCAGCAGTTCGAATCCCCGCAATGGGGTGAGCTCCCGTTGCTCGGTCCCTGCTCCTGCCAACCTAGCAGTTCGAAAGTATGTCAAAGTGCAAGTAGATAAATAGGTACCACTCTGGCAGGAAGGTAAATGGATAAAATAATATTAGACCATTTAGTTCAATATTATCCACTCTGACTAGCAGTAGCTGTCTAGTATTTCAGATAGGGAGTGTCTCTCTCTCAGCCCCACCTGGAAATGCCATGGTTCAACCTAGGTCCTTATGTAGTCAAAGCAGATACTTACTACTGACCTACAGCCCTTCCCACATACATGTGTAGTTCTGGATTCAGCTTCTGTTCACCATTTCACAAGTGCTTCATGAGAAATTTAGGAATCCAGCTGGGATTCCTCTGTGGCCAGCCTGAGCAGCCCTGTGAGGAAAAACCAGGAAGGATGAATGGACACTAATACTCAGTCACTAATACTCAGGACACTAATACACAGTCAAAAGCCTTTGACTGTGTCGACCACAGCAAACTATGGCAAGCTCTTAAAGAAATGGGAGTGCCTGATCACCTCATCTATCTCCTGAGAAATCTCTATGTGGGACAAGAAGCTACAGTTAGAACTGGATATGGAACAACTGTTTGGTTCAAAATTGGGAAAGGAGTACGACAAGGCTGTATATTGTCTCCCTGCTTATTTAACTTATATGCAGAATTCATCATGCGAAAGGCTGGGCTGGATGAATCCGAAGCCGGAATTAAGATTGCCGGAAGAAATATCAACAACCTCAGATATGCAGATGACACAACCTTGATGGCAGAAAGTGAGGAGGAATTAAAGAACCTTTTATTGAGGGTGAAAGAGGAGAGCGCAAAATATGGTCTGAAGCTCAACATCAAAAAAACCAAGATCATGGCCACTGGTCCCATCACCTCCTGGCAAATAGAAGGAGAAGAAATGGAGGCAGTGAGAGATTTTACTTTCTTGGGCTCCATGATCACTGCAGATGGTGACAGCAGCCACGAAATTAAGAGACGCCTGCTTCTTGGGAGGAAAGCAATGACAAACCTAGACAGCATCTTAAAAAGTAGAGACATCACCTTGCCAACAAAGGTCCGTATAGTAAAAGCTATGGTTTTCCCAGTAGTGATGTATGGAAGCGAGAGCTGGACCATAAAGAAGGCAGATCGCCGAAGAATTGATTCCTTTGAATTATGGTGCTGGAGGAGACTCTTGAGAGTCCCATGGACTGCAAGAAGAACAAACCGATCCATTCTTAAGGAAATCAGCCCTGAGTGCTCACTGGAAGGACAGATCGTGAAGCTGAGGCTCCAATACTTTGGCCACCTCATGAGAAGAGAAGACTCCCTGGAAAAGACCCTGATGTTGGGAAAGATGGAGGGCACAAGGAGAAGGGGACGACAGAGGACGAGATGGTTGGATAGTGTCTTCGAAGCTACAAACATGAGTCTGACCAAACTGCGGGAGGCAGTGGAAGACAGGAGGGCCTGGCGTGCTCTGGTCCATGGGGTCACGAAGAGTCGGACACGACTAAACGACTAAACAACAACAACAACAATACTCAGTGGGGTGAGATATCACTCCCCTTCTTCTCAAGAACATAATTGAGTCAATCCTCATCTGAAATGAAGCTGTCTCTCTTTTTTATTGTCCTGGTTATGAGCACTTGTCGTGGCAGAGCCGTGCAGCAGTGGCAGCTGTGGGGCTTGATCTCACAGCGGGGTCAAGTATTCCCACACACAGTTTCATGAGACCATTCATCCCCATCAAAACTGAAAGGGGGGCCTTTTCAGTGACTTTCAGGGAATAGGGCAAATTCTAGTAATTTCAGGGGCTGGAGGCTTCCCATTAGACGATGAAGTGGCAAAAGCATTTCGGCTTTAACAACCAAGGCTTTTTGCTGCTGTTTGAGTGGCAACAGTGAACTGGTGACATGCCTAATTTGTCACAGAAAAGCCCAATGGGAATGTGGCTGCATCATGTTTTTCAAATGCAACATAGTTGTTTTAAAGTGGTTGAAGAGACTTGCCTGTCATCTTCTGAAAATCCCACTTTCAATTTTTGTTAGCCAGCTATGGAAATCCAAGAAATGGAAAAAAAAAACAACATTAATAACCAATTTAGCTCTAGTAACATGTGAACAACCAAAACAAGTATTTACATGTGACTAATTGTACCAGAACATGAAAGGGAATGTGCATTCAAATGCACATTTTTTTAAAAAAAAAAAACAGACATCAATTAGCCATTGTGGAAAGATGCATTCTTAATTGCCTGTAGGGCTGGTAGAATAGTAAAGTTTTCAGCAGACATTCAAAAGCTGGCAGAGAAGGTCCCTGTTGAATCTCTATTGGCAGAGTATTCCACAGGACTGGGCTGAAGACACTAAAAGCTCAGTTTCTTGTTGTCAAATGAGCCTTACCAACTTGTAGAATGACCAACAAAGCTCCTGCAGATGATCTCTGTGATTGAGCTAGAACAAGGGCTCAGGTTATCCCTGAGTTACACTGGACCTAAGTTGTTCAAGGCGTGGTAAATTATTACAAGAACTTTAACTGGGCTTGGTAGTGGAGGAGCAAATAGTGCAGCTGTTTTAACAATGGTATCATGTGTTCTCAACCAGTGGCTCCCATCAGCAGTGTGGCCACTGCATTCTCCACCAGTTGGAGGTTCCAAACCAGACCCAAGGGCAGCCCCACATGGAGTGCATTACAACAAACTATCCTTGAGGACTACATGGACTACAGTGGCAAACTAGATGAAGCTGGTAAAAGGCACTCCTAGCCACACAGGGCATATGGACCTCTAGTGACAAAGATGTGTCCAGAAGTAACCAAGTTACAGATCTGCTCCTTCAGAAAGTGTGTTGCCTTGAAAGTTATAAAGCGCATACCGAGAACACTGACATTTGGATGTAAACCAGAATGCACATTCCATATAATGCCCATATATTGTTTTATGCCTGTGGATCTCCTTATCAGGATCACAGGACAAATCTGTCTGTTTGGTTTACTTCAGGAATCATTGAATGTGTCAAGCTCCAACACTTATGTGAGTAAAACAAATCCTTGCTAAATATATCTTTACATGGTCTTGCCACTGTCATTGCAATTAGAAGGTACCATAATGTTTGAGGGAGGCACAGCTTTGTTTTGTAACTTGCGTGCTTTCGGTGTTCCTAAGAAAGCAGCAGAGTTTGCTGGAGTTGGCAAACTTGGAAATTATTTTCAGCCACTCTAATTCTGTGGAAGACAAAACCCTTAGTTGAATAATCTCCATGAATAAGTAGATTTGCTACATCAAAGCCTGCCATTCCTCATTTGCATTTGCTAATTTATTTAAGTGGGTCCATACTTTACAACTGCCCTTTGACTAAAATTGAAGCTGAATAAGTAAAAAAAAGAAGAAAGCAAATTACAATAAAACTTCAAACACCTGAAGCAAATAAGTCAATTGAACTAGTTTTAGCTGGGGGGGGGGTACGAGCTATTACTTAATTCTGTAGGTATTGCAACAAATAATTGGCTTGTGGTGGCCAAGAATATGGTTTGAACAGTGACAACCAAGGAGAACATAAGCCATCTTTCTGCCACACAGAGGTCAACAAAATCTGACTTGGCTCAGTAGAAACCAATCATTTGGTTTTGCCACCAATTGTTACCCGACCTTAATATAAGGGTATTTGGATTTTGTGTTGGGCTTGGGATTTGTCATGTGTCATGTGTTTGTATTCTGTTGAAAGCCACCCAGAGTGGCTGGGGCAACCCAGTCAGATGGACAGGATACAAATAATAAATTGAAGAAGAAGTCATCAACATGACGTCTTACGCAACTGCATTCTATAACCTTTCTGAACAATGCATTATGTCCTCAGCTAGGATTTCCAGTAAGAACAGCGGTGCGACCTACCATGCACCTGACAACTGGTTGTTGTTTTGTTGAAGTCTTTTTACTTTTAAATGCAACAGTGTGGAGAACTGCATTTTAAAGGTAAAAGAAAAGACTCTCTTTAAATCCTCTTCCTCTCCAGCTGAATCAGTCTCAGGTGCTTCACAGCTAGCCTTCAGGTTGAAGGTGCCAAGAGGTAACTCCTCTGTTTAAGATTGCAGAGTGATGGACAAATGTTTAATTGAAAGAAAAACACAAACACCACCCAATGACATATTACAACAGTAAAGTAAGTTAATTCTTGCACCCACCAAAGTTCTAAAGTAATGTGGAAACATCCTGGAAGTGAGGCAGTAAAGGGAAGTGTTTTTCACAGGGAAAGAAAATGTTTAGAAATTTGGAGGTCAGGTTTCAACATGGCACTAGACAGGACTTGTGATGGGAGAGAAATTCATTCAGTCTGTGTTTTAATGAGAATCGTCTCAATTTGTAATTATTCCATTTTGAACCCTTCCACAGGTTTGTGTTTTATCAGAATCTGGGTATCCTTTTTCTTGTTCAAACCACATGGTTAGGGGTAGCTGTGGGCTGCTGCAGCTGCATTGATTGACATCCCTGGATGAGGGCAAAAATTGCCCTCCCTGGTGTTACAATCCTTTACTTGAAAAACCTCCATAGACACACTGAGCCCCATTTGACATAGCTGAGTACACTTCCTCAGAGTCTGAGAACCTCTGTCTTGGAGACATCTCTTTTTCCAGAACCAAGTAGAGTAGACACATGCCTCCTTATTTTTCTTTGCACTGTAGAAATGAGCTCTGTGTGATAAATTGGAGGCTGCAGCTGACTATAGAAAAGAACATTTTCTCCCCTTTCCTTAGCAAGGCACAAAGAAATGCAATTCTGTTACAAAGTGCAGTGAAGGAGCAGAAAGGCACCAAGAATCACAGCAAAGAAACAGAAGGAGGCATTGGGTCAGCAAGTCAGTCCCCAGTCAAAGGGAGGTGGATGGAGATGGGAAGACTTTCAGAAAATGGCAGAACTTTTTCATTTCAACAAAACAAATTAAAAATATTTCCACCATTTCCCAAGAATAAGGAGAATCAAAGATTCCCAACTCAGGTTCAGAATATTTTGTTTTAATCTAGAAAAAAGGTTGGGACTTTATTTTATTTTATTTTTTGAAGTTGAGGGCCTTATTCCCTCAAGGAGAGATGGCTGTGGACCACAAGTTGATAGTAAATGGGCCAAAAAGTGGGTAGGAAAACCTCATTCATACAGTAGCTGTCCACATCCATTCACATTCATCTATCCAACTTCCATTCCACTCATCCTGTTACCTACACCCTTCCTTCACTCAACCAAGCATCCCATTTACAATCATCCACCAATGTATCAACACACATACACTCTCTCCATTCATATACATCCATATGCCTTCTCTTTCAGTCATTTAAACATCTTATATATCTTTCCTCTATCATCCATCCGTCTGTCTGTCTATCTATCTGTCTATGAGATAGACAGAGTGGATGCATGTTGGACTCCTCCAGCACATGCATTTCTGATCCCCTCCCTAGCATAGACCTTTAAGTCTTTGAACACATGACTCAGGCTAATGATCCAAAGAACAGTGTCACTGACTTCCTCTCTTGGAAACATGTTGTCAGAGCTGCCTCTAGGTCCCAGCTCACAGAGGACCAACGCTAGGCTGTCGTAATGTACAAAAGTTCTTTATTGAAGTTCAATTTCCATTTCAAAGCCGCAGCGCGCAGCCCTACATCTTAAACCCTAGATCGGCGAAGTCCCGTCTGAATCTCCTCCCCTCTTACACCAGTTTAAGATCCTAGCCCTGCTCCACCTTTTCCGCTGCTCTCTTCTCCTCTGGGTCCTCCTGCCCGCTGGGGCATTGCCCTTTCTGGACTCTTCCGACGCTGAGTCGCTTAGCTCCTCCCCCTGCCTCCGGCGGGCTTTAGGACCCGGTTCCCAATCCTCATTCTCTGCTGTCCCACGCTCCTGTACATTTGAACTTGCCTCTCGCGCCAACCCAGTGACCTTCCTCCTGACCGTTACACTACTTCTGTCACTGCTTCCCTCTTCCGGGATACTGGCCGGATCTGACCTCCCCTCCGTTGTCTGACTCTCCGATGGAGGCATGGTCAGCCCTGACTCCTCTCCTCTCCCTGCTGGGGGAGACGCTACTCCCGATACCTGTGACTCTCCCCCCCCCCCCACTATGCTCTGGTGGGGAAGCTGGTCCTGATTTCCAACTGCTGCTCTGGGAGTCCCCGCTGGCCCCTTGCTTCTGGGGTGTCCCCCTTGGGACCCCCCTTGCCCTGGCCACCGGCGCCCCCTTCTGTGAATCTTCCGATTCGCTGGAGAGGCTCATGGAATCTCTCGGGCCACTGTCATCTTCTCCTACGCTGCCCTCAGATTCTTCCCCTTCGCTCTCCATCTCCCCTCTTCCCTGTGCTTCTGCTCCTGAACCCCTGACACATGTGTTCAAATCTCTGTGTGTCCATGGGCAAGCTACAGACTCAGTCTCATCTTCTAGTCTATAAAATAGGAATAACAGAATTCTAATTTACTTGTTGGTAGTGTGAGGTGTGGTTTAAATGCGAACAGGAAAAATGTGTGATAAAGCAGGGATGGAGAACCTATGACCTTCCAGATGTTGATAAGACTCCATTAGCCTTAGCTAGCATGGTCAATGATCAGGAATGATGGAGAATGTAGTCCACAAACATCAGGAGAGCCACAGACTCCCAATTCCTTTGCTCAAATAATCCCAGCACTTTATAATGTTGTCGTCCATACACAAAGTACCATACATAATTGATCCCCCCCTTTTATATAGTCTCCCAAACAAATCTACAATGTGTTCAAATCATTGCAAAAACATGCACTTTTCAGGCATTAGAAGGTTAAGTAAATATTAATGAGATGAGTTGAGATGTATTGAAAAAAAACTGCAGTATTTCCAGAAGGCCTGCTACTGTATAGAGTGTAATATATGGACAATTTCCAAGAAATGTTGTGAAGTCTAGTAATTATTGCCATGCCAGATGCTGGATTCTATACAGACACAGAGTAGGTTGAATGTGCTGTCACATTAGACATACTTGCCAAAAACAGACTGTGCCTACGATCTGTACATCTCTTTCTCGCTTCCTCTCTGGGGCATTTTTAAGCATTGCTTAATTAGCTTTTGTTTACTCAGTGTAATGTTTAATATCTCTTGGAGGCTTGAGTTGGGAGAGGAGGATGCATGATGAAAAAATAGTTTAGCTGTAAAGCATTACACATGACCAGGGAATTAGTTTACAGCATAGCCACAATTGGCAATGCTAATCAAGCAATGTAGTTTCATCTAGTACATGGTAACCAAAGCAGTTATTCTGTTTGTGTGATAATCATGGCAGCCATTCTCTCTCTCTTTTTTAAAATATAATTTTTATTAACAGACCAATCAAATCACATTAATTCCAAATCACATTAGTTCCAAATTATACAGCCAGATTTTTAAAATTTTTGTTGGGGGTACCCATACTTCAAGCTCCGAAAGGGATCCAAACTTCACTCTTGCTGCTGCTGCTTTAATTAAACAGTTCTATCCAGTTCTGTCCAGATAGTCTCTCTGTTATTTTCCTCATCTTCTTGTTGTTATCATATATTCCTTTCTTTGTGATCTCTGATAATCTTCACAAGCGGGTTGCAAACAAACATATTCTGTGTGGGTTTTACATTCTCCAAGAGTCATATCACATAAAGGACCGATGCCATTTCCACACCTCCGTAAAAAACATTCCCACAGTCTGTCCGTTGATTTCCACAGGCTTGCCAATCTATATCTCAGGGGGACATGCTAGGTCAAGATCACATTCTGATAACCATACATTCACATTCCGATGACCCTGGTCCTCCTCCCCCTCGTCCTCCTATGGGCAAGCCTGTCTTAACAAAAGTCCACTTGTAACTGCGTCATAAAACTTTCTTTCCATTCCCCGATGTTTCCACCAGTCCTCTCTTTGATCAGTAATTCATTTCCACACAGTTCTTAACTCCTGCTTGTGATTAGTAATTAGCAATGATTCTTCTCTCTGGAGGGGAAGGTTATTGGTACTCACATAAGACAAAATAAGAAAAGTTTTTTTCCTCCCCCCCTTTCCATTTCACTCCAACATACCAGTCTTTTAATGATGATTCTTCACTTGATTTATTTGTCCAGCCCATCGCTCCACTCGCAGAGATCCCATTAATCAGCAGTCTTTACTCCCGATCTTCACTTGATGTATGTGCATTAGCTTCTTTCCAATTATATATTTCCAATGATATATTCTGAGTTAATGCGAACCAGTGCGCGATTAGAGACAGCGTCAGGGAGAGCCGACCTCACCCGAGGGCTTCGTGCCAAGTGTCCTCACCCCCTTCTTTCGAATCCGGGGGTGAATTATGGACACAGCTGGCAAGGCAGTCCCCCCCATTCCCTGGGGGGGCAAGGGAGGCTGCATACTCCCATCACAGCCTCTTAATTACCTCGTGTGGGTCGGAGAGATGTTATTGTCGGCCATCTTCCAATGCGCCCCCTGGTGGCCCCCCCAAGGCAGCCATTCTCAACATACAAAATACATGAACCTGGGTACATTGCACATGAGCATATACACTACTAGTTCAGAGTCCGTAGAAGGCGCATCAACTCTAGGGGGCCAAGGTGTCTTCAGCCCCCTCGAGATTTGTTGGAAGGGGCCCCAACTCTCTAGGTATAATGCTTGTTTATAATGAGCAGTGAAGATTGGGAGGACAACAACTTCTTCCTGTTGTCTCAAAATAAATTCAAGGAACAGTTACCAAGTAACTGAGAATGATGTTTTAGATTTAACCCCTCTAAGTTGTCTGTTGGGACGCAGGTGGCGCTGTGGGTTAAACCACAGAGCCTAGGACTTGCCAATCAGAAGGTTGGCGGTTCGAATCCCCACGATGGGGTGAGCTCCCATTGCTCGGACCCTGCTCCTGCCAACCTAGCAGTTCGAAAGCACGTCAAAGTGCAAGTAGATAAATAGGTACCGCTCTGGTGGAAAGTTAAACGGCGTTTCTGTGCGCTGCTGTTTTGCCAGAAGCGGATTAGTCATGCTGGCCACATGACCCGGAAGCTGTACTCCAGCTTCCTTGGCCAATAAAGTGAGATGAGTGCCGCAACCCCAGAGTCGGCCACAACTGGACCTAATGGTCAGGAGTCCCTTTACCTTTAAGTTGTTTGTTACACTCCCTAACTTTTTCTACAACTGCTAACTGCCATACCTGATTCCACCATCCCTTTAAGGTGAAGTGGGAAAATGCCGAGCTGGTGTTTAGTAATCTGGCCACTGTGAATATATCTGTCAACTGAGGTGGGGGAGGAGAAAAATCAGGAGGAGCAGAGCAATCCTAACCACCAGATTTATGGGCCCAAGTGGTTTAGAACTGGGCAGAGGCCCCGGAGAGGAGGCTCCCTCCACCAGTGGGGAGTCCACATCCATGGCTGACTTTCCTGTGCCTGCGAAAAGCTATTGCTGGCTGTGTTCCCTAGTAGCTAGCTCCCAAATGGATGTTGATTGTGCAGTCTTGGTTTGCTGAATAGGTCGTAGGATTGGACTCTCCATCCAGGGCAGCTGAGAACAGGCATAAAAAATCCCTCCTATTGAAACCAGTTGTGGAGGGAATGTAGAAACGATTTTTGCAGGTACAAAAACAGGTAAACCCATTACACCAAATCTTGCCCCAGCCCATAAAAGCCAGCAGAAATGGTGGTCAACCCATCTTTTTTACAAACCCACAGGATAGTTCTCTCTCTGTGCACTGCAAGTGTACAGATGATGTGTTGTGCCTCAAAAAAGAAGGTTAGTTTCTCCCAAAATCCTTGACTCTGACAGCAATTTCTCTTATGGTGGCACAGCAGACATTTATTCCATTTTGAAAGGGCTAGAACTAATTTTATTAATTAATCTGAACTCCCCCATGCCCCAGTCTCATCATTTCCCAACCAATTTCCATTTATCTAGTTTTTTTTTTAATATATATAACAGTATTGACATCCTGGCTGCAAGATAACTTGACCCACATTTCTTGCAAATTAAAGCGACCAAGAAGAGGCCTTTTTTACCTTTAGAGATATGAGCAGAATTCTTAATCAGTAACAATATCCACCCCCCTTTTCTTGGTTTCCCCCCTCCTTCCCCCCTTTTTAAAGGAGAGATGATGTTTACTAATTGTGTCTCATTGCCTTACACAGCAGGGCTCCTCATCCTATTTTGGCATAATGACGGAGCTGGCTTCGGTTTTTAAGAATGTATGTTATCATTATTCATTACAGTACTGCACCGAAGCTTCACTTGGAAGCAATAAAGAAGAAAATGTATATTTTAAAGACTCTCATTTTCCCCTAAATGCTTGAATTAAGCTGCAGTCGGTGGTGTTGAGAGAATTGAGTTATGTCCTGAAGCAATGATTCTGCGGGAGTACATCATGCCTGGAGATTGGGCTCTGATTAGCTTTTGAGTTTCCTAATACAGCCTATTGATTTTGTGCTACCGTAGCTGCCATTGGATTTTGTATTCTGGCATCCCGGGCTGGGTGTGTGTGAAGCTTCTATCTTTTGCATGAGGGAATGATGAATGGTTGTCTGAGTGGTTCCCAGCACATATTTATTTCCTCTTCAATAAGAACAACAGTCAATATCATTTAGGCACAGAAGAAGCATTTCGGCAGCTCGACAAAGCTGGGAAAAGGTTTTCTACTTACGTTTGCTTGTTGTTAAGCTCTCGGGCTGAATTGCAGACCTTTGGCTCAAAAACCTAACATTTTTATTTATTCCGCATTCTTGTGGCTCAAGGGATGTATCAAATAGCGGACGAAAAGTACTGGGGAGAGAAATAAAGTATCTTCTATAAATACATCCCACACCTGTATGTCTTGGTGCCCCCCATATTTTGGGGTTCTGATTTAGCTGGTCTTTGGGTGGGTGTGTTGGCAGTGCTGAATTAGCAGTCTACCATTCTCATGTTTTTCTTTTTATTTCCAGGCTTTCTACATGCCAGTGGAGAAGAGTGGTTTGTCACCACCCCCTATTTCTTTTGTTCATTTCCTCCCCTGCCCCAATACAAGCTACTGATGCACACAACTCTTTGTGTGTATTGTCAGAACTGCATTGATACTCTTTCTTGCCCTGTGTTTCATGAATGTGTGCAGGTGATTGCATGCACTAACCACTTGGATGGATAAAAAGGAGATTTAAATGAACAGAAGGAACTGAAAGCTATGGCTCAGGTACCAATTCCGGAATTCACTTTGTGAGATCTCCATGTTAAGCTGGAGGAAGCCTAAGTGTAACTTGAGGCTAAGAAACCCACAGGATAAAGGAATGAAATGGGCTGGTGTGGAATCCAGTTATACCTAATCAGTCTGTCTGTCTTCTCGGGTGATTCTGCTGCTGGCAAAGATATGAAAGCTGATTTCCTTGGGGAACAATTCAGTGGGGGAGAATTTCATTAGCATCCCCAAGAATGAGAAGAAGACAGTAGTTTGGGCTTGAGGAAACAGTCAGCTTCTTACCTGGTGAAAAATCTCCACTATTCCCCCCATGAATTGCTTCAGAGAATGACAACGTTTTCCAAGCTGACATTTGCAGACTTCTGTTTTTAACTATGGTTTGCTATGACGGCTCTACCCATGAATAAGAAGACTTGTCCTGTGACATCAGCAGGCATTATTCCAATCCTCAGTTTCATCTCATACCTATTTGCTTAATTAGCACAGAATGCAGCCAATGTTAGGCAAAAAGGTAAAAGATTACCAGGCATAAGAAGTTCAGAAGCAAAGGGGAAACGTGTGCATACAGAGATGAACAATAGCTGCTATCAGTGTGAACAGTGGCACACATCAAACAACTTAAAATAACTGGATTGGTAAAATTATAAACGCAGCTTCACACACACTGTCTCTCATTGCTGGTTCCTCCGAGCCTAAGACTGTTAGGCCTTTGAGATCCACTCAAACCATAACCACTCACACAGACTGTTCCACCCAGTTCTCTACCCAGGTGTGTTTCATGCTGGGACTTTCTGGGATTGGCAAAACAACAACAACAACAACAACCAGCACAAGAGCTGCCTGGAAATACCATTGAATAATAAAGGAGGCTGAAACACATTACTCAAGGTTTGGGACCAACCCAACCATGCTCATTTTGCAAGATGCCATCCATGGCTAAGCCACATTTCTATAGGGCAGAGATGGGGAACCTCAATCCCATGGGGCAAAATTGGCCCTCTATGCTTCTCATTGTGGCTGTTGGGACTTTCTCTTGCTTGTCTAGATGGCAAATGAACTGCAAAAAGCACTACTGTGCTAACTGACAGAAAGATCTGGGTCTCAACATTACAGAAAGAACGCTAAAAATAGCATCCCACAGATTCAATCTCACTGAAAAGATAACATTGATACTCCATTTGACAAGGATTTATGGTTACAATTTTCCTCAGAATGATAAAGCTTCAAATACACTCCTTCAAACTGAACACATTAAACAAATATTCCCAGCCAAAAAGATATGAACCACAGATTTAAAAGAGCATCTTTACCAATCTAGTGTTGCCTAGCCTTTTAATTTATTGCCTACCTTGCACCCTCTATAGCACAAATAGTGTCTTCCAAAAATGAGGTTATGGGCTTTTATGAATGTTAGTAAACACTCACTGGAGTGAGAAGTCTCAGAGCACGACCCAAGGTTTATTGAGGAAGCTTGCCCTGGGTTCGCAGGCAGAAATAAAAATGATTAGGACAGTTGATAGCTGCAGTCACTACTTACGCAGTGCAAGAATCACGGATAGGACAAAGCTGAATGGGAGAATAGCATCTTGCAGAGGAGCAGCAATGAAAGAATTTGGACTTCAAGATCGGGAAGAAAACATACATGCATACATTATTTTATTCGTATGTTGTCTTTCCATGGCTAAAACCATGCTCAAGGCAGCTTACAACATGAATTATTTTTTTACACAATCACAAACATAACAAAAGTAGTTATAAACAATAAAAAACACATCAAAAAGTACACAGCCAAACCAAACCATTTCCAAATTAAGATCTAAAATAAATAAGATCTAAAAACAGTCATAAAAAATCAACAGCAGCAACTTCCTTCCCAGAAACAATACCCATGAGTCTTCAGCAGCCTCAGCTTTTGTAGCTGGAGTCGGTTGAAGCCCCACCTTCTGAAGGCTAGGTGGAAAAGGCCTGCAAGGCAGGGAGCAGGTCTTCCAAGACTCACAGCCAGAAAGAAAAAACCCTGGTGCCTGATTTTCAGCTAAAGGAAGGACAATTTAAAAGTGAGGTACTTGAATGTATGAATGAACCAACCTATTAAGGCTCAGAAGCTTCTTGTCGTTGTTGTTTTTCATATAAGACCTCAACTGGTTCCGTGGGATATGTGGAGAACTCAAATCGGAGAAATGAACATTGTGGTATCAGATGTGCCATTTCTTAAGACAGCCACTTATAAGAGAGCAAGCTAACAGAAACCAAACAGTGTTTGGATCTATACTGGTGGAGTTGGAAGACAACAATAAAGGATTAGTGTCAAGGCTTTATGATCACCTTATACAAATGGATATGGATCCAACAGATAGCCTTAGAAGGTTATTGGAGAGGGACTGGAATTTAACCACGGTTGATACTCAATAGGCTTCCCCCAGGATAAATAAATCAACTGCCACTCACACTAAGGAAATAATGTGTTGGGTTTTTTTCAGGGAGGGGGGAGGAAAAATGGTATCGTATACCTCTCAAACTGTCATATAAACACTATAAAGCTTTTCATTATGCTGAAGGAGATGTAAAGCCAAAGGTTCATTTAGCCATATGTGGTTGGATTTCTGGTAGAAATCCTCCAAAACCCATGTCACATATGCAGGATTGCACCCTTACCATGGACTTCATAAGATCCAGTTTAGGAGGAACCTAACAATGACTATTGTGGGAATGTTAAGGATAGCAGGAAAGGATATACAGTGGTGCCTTGGGTTACGTACGCTTCAGGTTACATACACTTCAGGTTACAGACTCCGCTAACCCAGAAATAGTACCTCACGTTAAGAACTTTGCTTCAGGATAAGAACAGAAATCTTGCTCTGGCAGCGCGGCAGCAGCAGGAGGTCCCATTAGCTAAAGTGGTGCTTCAGGTTAAGAACAGTTTCAGGTTAAGAATGGACCTCTGGAATCAATTAAGTACTTAACCCGAGGTACCACTGTATTGAATAAGTGTTATCCTTTCTTCACTCATGCTAGTGAGTGATGTAGCAAAGCAAATTCCCCTCAATATAGCTGGAAGCTAGTTTGCAGATTCGTTTGACTCTCTTAGTTAAGATTATTTCCTGTTGTCTCCTTTTGATTCCTCTTAAAAGAATAAAGAAACAAGAGTCTTTATGAGTAAAGCAACAAAAAGTTTACTCACATTTCAGTTCATGATTTGATCCCTGAAAGGCAGGCTTTTCTTCATAGTTACACAAAGAAACTGTGAGTTTATCTCATAAGGAGACTGAACTCATGTGCTGCTGGCTGAGAGCCAGCAGACAGCAAAATTACATTAAGAGAACAAAATGGCTGCAGGAGGGAAGCACGGCAGCAAAAGAACAGCAACAAGAGATCAGCAAGTGAAGACTGAGAAAATGGCTGCATGACTCGGCTCTTTTATGGAGTCAGCTAGAGCCACACCCATCTTCCAGGACACATGCAGGGGGAGGAAGCTCCAGACCAGTGGAACAGGAAGTTACACTGACTGGCCCACTCTAGGGAAATAAGGAATGTTGCATTTGACTGCACCAATGGATTACATTCCACAACTGTTAGAGTGGAAAACTCCAGATAAGTTGCAAAGTGGGTTCTGCACATATCCAAGCAAAAATCTTGGATTGAATAAGTGTTTTCAAGGACTATGGTTGGATGAGAGATGGCGAGGTGATGGGTTGACAGAAGCTGGTTGGCTAGAGGATGCAACAGGTAAGATGGCATATCATTCCCATATAGGGTGTGTGTTAATGGAAATGCCTTTACAGACTCTTTTGGACTCTGCCCGGTAATGCATCATGAATAAAGTCTGACTAATTGGGAATTTGATGTGGACCTCCATACTGGATCCCTAAAGAGAATTTTATCACACTGATTGCAGCAAGACTTCTAAAAATTGGGACCAAAATATCTAACATAACAAGGCAACTACTCAAGAAAACCCCAGATTTGGCATTACTAAATTTAATCATGGGAGAAAACATGGAGCTGCAAAATAAGAATTTAATTGGATATTTACTTGCAGTGGCAAGAGCTATAATTGCCAGGTTCTGGAAGGCTCCAAAGAGTCCTAGCCTGGCTAGCTGTATAACAAGGTTTGGAAAATTGCCATTATTGAAAAACTTACACAAAAGTTATGTATGGCCAAAGGGAAGAAACAGAGAGACACATTTGCTGCTGACAGGTGGAGTTTTATTGCTTTTACAAATAGACCCGAAAATAACAGATCAGTCCCAAAAGTATTTTCAAATCCATAGATTGTGTAGGGATGGCTGTTCTTTTTCTGCGTAAATTTTCTTTCTTGGACATTCTTCGACTGGAGCTTCACTGATATGTTGCAAACGAAGATGCTGAAGATGCTGTAAAGGTTGTTTTTGCGTGGACAGGTGGAGTCTGCCATACCCTGGGCGGCCCCATGTGGAATAATGACTCAAGACAACGTGCTATGGGATTAAAATTGGCCACAACTTTATAATGTTTCAGATGTGGGTAGACCTTGGCTCAGGCATTGGGCGTTTATCCCTCCCAGTCACCCGCTGGGGATCTGGGGGAACATCAGGGTTATCCAGAGTGTGTGTGGGAGATTGGCTGGCTCTGGAGAACATATGTTCAAGCAAAGAGAGCCCACCCCCGTTACGCCGCTGTTGCAGGGGAGAGCAATGACAACCTCTAGGTGTGACTGCTACACGCCCTCCCCCTTTTAGGGAAGATAGACTAAAGGATTCCGCCCAAGGCCTGATACCACCAAAGTTGTGATGTTTTGCTATGGGAAAGGCAAACCTGCCAATGCAGAAGAATTCCTTTCCTGCCCTTCAACAGCAACCTTGACATAGCAGCGCCTGTGTACCTGTGGAGAACAGGTTAACCTGCAAAAGAAGTCTTAAATGAGGGTGGGTAGGGTGGGAGAAGCTCTGGAGCCAACTGACGATTCCCAGGTAAAATCCTCCCCCTATTGTGTGGGCGGGTAGTCCCTCCCCCTACCTGGCCTGATCACCTTGGCAACACCTCCCCAGGCGGGATCAGGCAACTGGCTGAGGTAGGCGGAGACCTCCAGGTATCCCACCTGGGGAAGGCGAAGCCAAGCTTGTGCTAATGGTGCCGCATAGGGTCCAGGGTGCTGCGTGCGACCACTCAAAGGCCATTCCCATTTAATGTAGGGAGTGGTCATTGTTGTATCTTTGTTTTCTGAATGAATTTTTAATGTACTTTGGTAGTTAGGTGATATTCTTTAACTAAAATGTTTATTATACTGGCCTCCATCCACTTTGGATTTCAGAGTGGCATATAAGAAAAGGAGGAATGGACAAATCTGTCAGAATGTAAGACGAATCAATCTAGTAACTTGTTGAGTCCAGCATCCTTTTTGTCACAGTGGGCAACCTGATATGCACAGGAAACTCTCAAGCAGAGCACAACCACATCCTCCCGATTGCAATTCCCAGCAACTAGTGGGAGCCAGTTGGACAGCCAGTGCAATGTAACACCATTTATCAGAAGAGCAGCACTGCTTCCACATGGCCAGCAGATTGCAAATGTACGGCAGCAATTGTTCAGGTGTACAGATGGATTGAGAAATAGACAGGTGTTGATGGAAGCGGAGGATTTTTGTGAAGTCATTGTCCAGAACAGAACAGGGTTTGCCAGCTGGTTATCCCCAAGTTGGATTTGGCCTTGAAGCAACTTTGTCTCCCCACGCCATGAACCTGATTCAAATAGAAAGATGTTGTCAGAGCTGCCTCTAGGTCCCAGCTCACAGAGGACCAACGCTAGGCTGTCGTAATGTACAAAAGTCTTTATTGAAGTTCAATTTCCATTTCAAAGCCGCAGCGCGCCGCCCTACATCTTAAACCCTAGATCGGCGAAGTCCCGTCTGAGTCTCCTCCCCTCTGACACCAGTTTAAGATCCTAGCCCTGCTCCACCTTTTCCGCTGCTCTCTCCTCTTCTGGGTCCTCCTGCCCACTGGGGCATTGCCCTTTCTGGACTCTTCCGACGCTGAGTCGCTTAGCTCCTCCCCCTGCCTCCTGCGGGCTTTAGGACCCGGTTCCCAATCCTCATTCTCTGCTGTCCCGCGCTCCTGTACATTTGAACTTGCCTCTCGCGCCAACCCAGTGACCTTTCTCCTAACCGTTACACTACTTCGGTCACTGCTTCCCTCTTCCGGGATACTTGCCGGATCTGACCTCCCCTCCGTTGTCCGACTTTCTGATGGAGGCGTGGTCAGCCCTGCCTCATCTTCTCTCCCTGGTGGGGAATGCACTGGCCCCGATCCTTGGGACTCTCCCCCCCCCACTCTGCTCTGGTGGGGAAGCTGGTCCTGATTTCCAACTACTGCTCTGGGAGTCCCTGCTGCCCCCTTGCTCCTGGGGCGTTCCCCTTGGGAACCCCCTCCCCCTGGCCACTGGCGCCCCCTTCTGTGAATCTTCCGATTCGCTGGAGAGGCTCATGGAATCCCTCGGTCCACTGTCCTCTTCTCCTACGCTCCTCTCGGATTCTTCCCCTTCGCTCTCCATCTCCTCTCTTCCCTGTGCCTCTGCTCCTGAGCCCCTGACAGATGTGTTTAAAGAAACAGCAACAACATTCCACTTGTAAGGAATAGAAGAAACTTTATTATGGAGTCTTGCCATTCATGATGAGGTCAGATTCTTCCATCCTCCAGAGAAAAGTCTTGAAAATACAATGAATATATAAGTGCACTGTCTCTGGCCTACAAGATTCAATAGCAATTTGGTGTCTCCAGAGTCGTGCATAAAGGTAAAGGTACCCCTGCCCGTACGGGCCAGTCTTGACAGACTCTGGGGTTGTGCGCCCATCTCACTTAAGAGGCCAGGGGCCAGCGCTGTCCGGAGACACTTCTGGGTCATGTGGCCAGCGTGACATCGCTGCTCTGGCGAGCCAGAGCCGCACACGGAAACGCCGTTTACCTTCCCGCTGGTAAGCGGTCCCTATTTATCTACTTGCACCCGGAGGTGCTTTCGAACTGCTAGGTTGGCAGGCGCTGGGACCGAGCAGCGGGAGCGCACCCCGCCGCAGGGATTCGAACCGCCGACCTTTCGATCGGCAAGCCCTAGGTGCTGAGGCTTTAACCCACAGCGCCACCTGCGTCCCATAGAGTCGTGCATACTCTTTGATAAAATAAAATAGAATTCTGCAGCAAGAAAATACTACCAGGACCTGAATTCTGCAACCTGGAGAATTGCTTAATTTATGCCACAAAATGTATTTTTCTGGCCAGGCCCAGCCCATTACATTTTGTTCCCTGTGGCATCATCTCCAATTCAATGTACAGAAAGTGATCCGTTGAATCACAACTTAAAACAATAAAAACTATATAATTAAAAACATCACTACAAACAGTGAAACATCATTTTTTTTAAAGTCAGCTAATTGTTATCCTGGATTTTTACTGTTTTTATTGTACTCTAAGGATGATCATGATGTTTAATATCTGTTAATGTTATACTTTGCAATCCATACAGGCAGCACTATTATTGGCACATATAAATACTGCTAATTAATGAAAGTAAAATAAAAAATAGGCCTCAGAAGAGCGGGGTCAAATTTCCTCTCACACATAAATTCACCATGAGCCTGTCATTTGCTCTTGGGGTTGCTGTGAAAATAAAAAGAAAAGAAAAGAGGGGGAAAAGAAAAGAATAAAAATAAAAAGAAAAGAAAAGAGGGGGAAAGATCAATTGTGCTTCTCTGATCTTTTTGATGGAAGGGATGGGTAAAAATGTAATAAATAAATACAAGACATATTCCCTTCATATGTGGACACACTGATTGCTCTCCAGGTGGTTCTGCTAAACACCATCCCACTGAGTTCTACTTCTGGGCTGCCCCATTGAATTCAAACCACTGTGTTTATTTTCAGGCTCTTGGGTGTTACATTAACAGGTGCAGAAGCAATGCATAAGGACTCAGTGATTCACACACCGCACAAACCTGTGTTTAGGGCTCTCCATGTGCAAAACTGGATAGAACCTGGAGCTGAGAGAATAACTCAAACCTTTGTATTTTGAGTGAATTGGCTCCAAAGCTTTGCCAGCTTTGCCAGGTGTAAAAGATGAAATTGCATTAGATTAGTTACACTAAAAAATGATAACATTATTCATATTTGCCTTCTGATTGTTTTCGTTTCTTAGATCCACATCTCTAAGCAATCAATAAAATACAGTTTTGAGTGTGATCCACATGCAGGCAAAGAAACAGGCCTTTTAGGTAAACCTTCTGTCAGGGCTTGAATCAAGGTCAGCGACAAGCAGCGATAAATCACCCAAGGCCAGTGAAGTTAAATCTTTATTCAAGTGAAGTTTGGGGGGGGGGGGGCTCTGAGGTGGCACATTGGTGTTCCCACAGGGGCATGGCACACCCACAAGATTGGCACCACCAAGCTAGAGCTACCTTGATTTTGCTATTGTGATCTCACCCCATGCCTGCCCTGATGAACACAGTGCCACCTTAGCCGGGGGATGGAGGATGCCACAGCCTTTCCTGATTATGAGCATCTCCTGGAGCAGAGGTGGGGAACCTAGTGCCCCTGGTGCTAAATGATCTTGGACTAAAGTAGTCCCTAAAGATTCCTGCATTGCAAGGGGTTGAATTAGATGACCCTTGGGGTCCATTTCAACTCTACAGTTCTATGATTCTATAACCAGCAAAAGGACGGATACATACAGCAATGCTCTTAAATTTATAAGCATACATATGCATTAATACTTCTGCAATTGTGTCGCAGAAATCTAGTCCCGCATTGAACATGACTTTTTAATGCATATTGTTTTTTGCATATAATTTTAGATATACAGTCATACCTCATGTTACGTCCGCTTCAGGTTCCGTGTTTTAGTCTTGTGTCCCGCGGCAAACCCGGAAGTACTGGAATGGGTTACTTCCAGGTTTCGCTGCTCACACCTGCGCAGAAGTGCTAAATCGTGCTTTACGCATGTGTAGAAGAGTTGAATCACGCCGCGCGCCTGCGCAGATGCAGCGCTTTGAGTTTTGGTCTTTTCACGTTACGGATGGGCCTCTGGAATGGATCCTGTCCGTAACACGAGGTACCACTGTAATTAATCAGGCTTTCTTTTTTTTAAAGATAGTTCGTGAGCAGCTCAGGCAAACACTTGATGCAAGAGGCAGCCCAGTGTGGGCAAAGCTCAGTTGGGTCAGAACCACCAAATTTCATGTCAAATTTAAAACCCATTCCTCATCCATGCCTATGCTTCGAATCCCAAGCAGTCAGTGTGTTCCCCTCCAGATGTTGTTGGGCCATTGGACATGTTGGCAAGGCTTGATGGCATTGCCTCTCTGGTATTAGTCAAACATGCTTTCCTGTAGCACACCTGTGCTTTTCACACTAGCTACTTAGGACGCAGCAGCATGCCAAAGAAGACTTTGGGGAGCATTCCTGCTATACTATTCCCTGTCCTTTTAACCCGGAGTGTCTTCTAAACAGCGCAGAATGGTTACACCACCGTGAGGTGATTTGGGCGCATGGATAAACAGCTCCGAGTTAGTATTTTGTAGCCTTGTGTGAATAAAAGAGTGCCTGGGGCATGCTAAGGATGATCTAAAGCATTTGTAAGTAAGTCTCACAAAGGACTCCCTCGGGAACTAGAACAGTAGGGCTGCTGCTTCAAATGGAAGTTGATGTGAGTGAAATGTTACCGGAGGTACTTTATAACCATGAGACCTAGGAACATAGTTTTAAATAAAAGTTGAGATTCTCAAAATTCTATCAAGACTCTTCCTTCTCTGACTGCACTCCAGAGCCTAGGAACACACCACTTGTGCAGTATACAATATGTTCAGGGAAGGCTGCTTCCTCAGGCCACAGGAGAACCTTCTTCACAATGCCTTTTTCTTTGGGTTACTTTTAAAATACACACTTCTATTGCGATCTTTCAAAAACCAGTCTTCTGAAGGAAAACATATTCGGCATGAAACAAACCTTTTAAAATGTCAGATTACATCAGCAAGCTTCAATGGCATTTCCAGAAACGCAGCGTCTGTTTTATAATAATCAAAAATAAGAATCCAGCTGCAGATGCATCAAACGTGCCAGGAGCAACCTGCATTTTCAAAGAAAAGGGAAAATGATGGCAGAAGGGAGGTTATCAAGCTAGGTTCAATGACAGCAAGATTATTTTTCAGATGGTTGCTGAAACAATCATTTTCTTTCAGGAGGAAGCAGAGGCAAAGATGCAAAAGAAAAGAAAAGTTGCCGTGGGTCCTGTAGATGAAAATCAGCTGCCCCAGTATGCTGGTAACGCATGTGGTACATGATGTCAGCAGTGCGCAGGAAGTAAAGCACAGTCCACCAACAGATACCTGCTGAATTTAACATACTTGGGTTTTCCTGGACCTAAGAATGTTCAAGAAGATCAATGTTAGCTTGATTCAATAAGGGGGTTCCCTTTTGAAAAGCAAAGAGAAGCAAAAGGAAGAAGAAGAAGAAAGAAGTACTTAATGCAACAGATTACTTAGAGATGCTGAATATAGATATTCCCATTTTGTAAAACTGTGGACTACAGAAATTCTAGGGAAGGCAGGCAGGCAAGCATCTGGGGCAGGGATGAATCCAGAAACTCAGTTCACAGTGCTAATATGGTACAATGGTCAGAGCATCCAACCAGGATGCTCTCCCTAAGATATTTTCCGTTGGATATTGAACTTGGGACCACATACGTACCAATGTGTGCTTTGTGATTGTGGCTCCATGGCCCATGCCAATGATGCCTAATAGATCAGGCCACAAACCAAAAAGATGGCAATCCAAAGTAAAAGTTGAAGTGAGTTGTCAGGGGTTCAGGAGCAGAGGCACAGGGAAGAGAGGAGATGGAGAGCGAAGGGGAAGAATCCGAGGGGAGCGTAGGAGAAGAGGACAGTGGAACGAGGGATTCCATGAGCCTCTACAGTGAATCAGAAGATTCACAGAAGGGGGCGCCAGTGGCCAGGGGTAGGGGGTTCCCAAGGGGAACATCCCAGGAGCAAGGGGGCAGCAGGGACTCCCAGAGCAGTAGTTGGAAATCAGGACCAGCTTCCCCACCAGAGCAGAGTGGGGGGGAAGAGTCCCAAGGATCAGGGCTGACCACACCTCCATCGGAGAGTCAGACAATGGAGGGGAGGTCAGATCCGGCCAGTATCCAGGAAGAGGGAAGCAGTGACAGAAGTAGTGTAACGGTCAGGAGGAAGGTCACTGGGTTGGCGCGAGAGGCAAGTTCAAATGTACAGGAGCGCGGGACAGCAGAGAGTGAGGATTGGGAACCGGGTCCTAAAGCCCGCAGGAGGGAGGGGGAGGAGCTAAGCGACTCAGCGTCGGAAGAGTCCAGAAAGGGCAATGCCCCAGCGGGCAGGAGGACCCAGAGGAGGAGAGAGCAGCGGAAAAGGTGGAGCCGGGCTAGGATCTTAAACTGGTGTCATAGGGGAGGAGACTCAGACGGTACTTCGCCGGTCTAGGCTTTAAGACGTAGAGCTGCGCGCTACGGCTTGGAAATGGAAACCAATCTTCAATAAAGACTTTTGTACATAACGACAGCCTAGTGTTTGGTCCTCTGTGAGCTGGGACCTAGAGGCAGCCCTGACACGAGTAGTAGAAATGCTTTTAAAGAACTGAGCAAAGTTGGCATATTTTGATGGATTTAGTAGTAAAAAAAGGGGAAAGAACCCCTTTCTAGGAATTACGTTGTTGTGGCATCCACCAATCACCTTTAATACTTTTGTTAACATTTATTTGCTCTTGATCTCAGTCTAGAAAATCACTTGGAGCATTTATCACTCTGACATTCCTTCAGATTGCCATTTGGGACGCTGCCAGTCAACTCTTCAGTTCACAGTGTGCTGCCTTCTATATGATGACTGTCAACATACAAATGAGGAGAATGCTACCCTCATTCCTTTATTTCTGCCTTAAAAAATAGTCAATATAGCAAAATTTGATAACGGGGGGTCAAACTACTCTGAAAGTGCTGAAAGTGTATGACTAATAGGTATCATTCAGATACATCAATTGCTTTTCTTTCATTAATGTGAGCCAGTGATGTGTTGTGATGCCCTTTTTGCCATTGGGCTCTACCCCAGCATGGCAGGCTGGAACAGATAGAAACCACATCCACCCTGTTCCTATCTGGATGTGCAGACACGGGTTGTGTTCGCTTCAGGATGTGAACGGGACTCCGGAACGGATCCCATTCACATCCAAAGGTACCACTGTATGTTGGTCCCTCGATCCGTTTGGACTGCACCCCATTGGTCAGATTGAACCCAACATCGAGGGACCCACCAATTGGGTGTTGTGGCTAACCAATCAATCCCGCCTACAACACAGGGAGTCAGTCTCCAGGTCTCACCGCCACACGTGCCCTCTTTTAGGGAGGACACGATTAAGCTAAAGTACAACTCCGAAGCCTATCATGTTTCATTTGCACAATAGTTGCAAAAAATATAGGCAAGATCAGAAAAATACCCATTCAATGGGGAGGAAGACCTAATTTGCAAGCGTCCAAATTCAATGATGCTGTTCCTTACCTCACCAAAGGTATATGTATAAAAAGTGTATGGTAGGGGCAAGTGTGTACAGTACAGAGGACGCTCGGGTTGCGAATGTGATTCATATGGGATGCACGTTCACAACCCGCAGCGTCTGCAACCCACAGCAGCGCTTCTGCGCATGTGCGACCGCCGAAACCCGGAAGTAACCCGTTCCAGTACTTCCGGGTTTCGGCGGTCTGTAACCCGAAAAAATGCAACCTGGAGTGTCTGTAACCTGAGGTATGACTGTATAAGAATCCATATACTGGTGAAAATAACATAAAACATTTTTTGAAGTTGTTTTCCCTATTATAATGGATATTAGGGAAAACAACTTGAAAAAATGTCCACATCATGCAAAAAAAAAAGCTGAAATTTTTTCATGGCGACCTTTAAAAAATTGCAGACTGATGCCTGAAAGCAAGTGGAGAACTGAACTTAAAGCAGGAAAAAGTAGAAACCAAAATTGGCAGACTTATCTATACCTAGCAGAATGTCATATATATCCTTGATAAAATTATGTGTGCCTGTGTGTGTGTGTGTATATATATATATATATATATATATATATATATATATGTGCACATATTTATTTTCAAAAGAGAAAAAAACCTATATTTACAATGGAGGCAAGATGCAAATAAAAAATTATCATGCCGTCAACATATCAGTGTTCAGTTACTCTTCCCCCTCCACCTGTTATTACAATAAATTCAACAAAGGACCTCCGCCCACAGAAGACTGTGTGTGTTGGAGATTGGTTAATTTCTTGCAGTCAGCTAGTATTCTTAATTTGTGGTTAACTCTAGGGTTCTGGTCTGAAAATGCTCCAATTACAGGAACTTAATTTAGATTTCAGTGGGATTCTTGCTTGGGCAAGGTCTGAAGGATTGGTGTGATCTTTAATTGTATTGTAGCAACAGAGAATCTTTATTTCGACAGTTACATGAGTATAGCAGGAGCAGCTCAGCTCCTGAATTCCAATCCTGTGGTTCCTTTAACACCAGCTTCTTTATTTCCTTAAAAGTGCTGGGACAGAAGGTGGATTGCGTGCGTGCGTTTGTCATTGTATCCCTCAGCAGGCAAATAAAATAATGATGTTTACACACACTGTTGGCCTTTCTCTATTGCCACTGACTGCGAATTCAGGTTCAGTGCGGTACAAATTAGTCAGCTGGCGTCAAAGCAAGCTGTTGTCCAACAGTGAACTTGTATGGAATGTTCAATGTATTGCTGCTTCTTTACCTTTCCTAAAAAGCCCACATAAAATTAGCCTGAAACCAAACTCTCTGAATCAAGGGAGGAAAACAAACATACTTATTAGAGCCATTCCTGTTATCTGCTGCTATAACAAGCTTCTTAGCATCTGTAATGTGGAACAAAACAAAACAAAATCAGCAGAAGAAATGGTTGCTGATGCAAAATAATTTGACAAAGAAGTTGGTTGAAAAGCTGAGAACAGGAGGTCTAGTTTGGGCGATAGTCTGACTCACCTTGTTCTTATCTACAGTGATAGCTTTGCACATAGAAGCATCTCCTTTGAATTTAGAAGCCCCCAGGTGCAACCCAAGTAGAGCCAGGAGAGAGCCCTGTCCTGGAGAACCACTGTCAGTCAATCAAAGCACTGTAGAACTAGATGGACCAATGGTCAGACTTAGCATAAGATAGCATCATACATTCTGCATCACTTACTGGCATTCCTGGCCCATTCCCAACGTTCCTAAGAACCAAAGCAGAGCTCTGCTGGATTACACCAAAGGCCCATCCTGTTTCCTATCCAGATGACTATGGGAATACCACAAGTACAACAGCAATCTCATACAGTTGTTCCCTAGCCATTGGTATCATGAGACTTCTGATACTCTAAGGAGACTTCTGATACTCTAGTAGCTGCTGGTAGCCCCTTTTCTTCATAACTTTCTTGAATCCCCTTCAGAGCCAAATAAGCTATGTTTATTTATTTGTTGTTTATTTATTGTGCCATTCAGCCAAAAAAAGGCTCCCAAATGGCTTGTGAACATCAGGAATAATATGGCATACAGTCTAAAATACAAAATAAAAAGGGATTGGGAAGAAGGAGGAAGATGGAAGACTTGGCTAGTAGTTTTCAGTTACACAGTTCATAGAATGAACACCGGGCATGAAAAATAGTTCAAGGAGATGAGAAACCAAAAGTAGGGTGCATGCCCATAAAAATCCATATGCAGATGTTTAAATCACACTGAATATCTAGTTTGTGAGTGGTAAAAAAAGTTAACAAGCTAAAGGCTTCTACCAAAATCTCCACCCATCAATTCTGACCAGAAAACCTAACACTGGAGCAGATGGAATAAAAGAAATTCCACCTGTTAGATATTGAAAGCCATGAAAAATATATATGATCTAGGATGGATGAGTTTGCTTGCAACAGGTGATATTTTTAATCTTCTAAAAGGAGCCAATTTACACTGTGGAATGTGGAAGTGCTTTTTGGATGCAGCCTGTTGGGGTCAGGGTGGGGTCATGGTCAGAACCAGCCCTACCATGAGGCAGATTGAGGCAGTAGCCTCAGATGGCAGGTGCTGATGGGCAGTGAATGGACAGATCTATGGGTGGGGGTGTTCCATGTATCATCTTCTGCAACTCCTAAGACAGACCCAGACACTAGAACTTAGCTACAAAATTATTAAAATGATCAATTGGAATGGTTTGCTTAATTACTCTCAGCTGAGCTGACAGAGTGGCCATCCTTTCTCTTTCTTCCTGCAGCCTGACAGAACTGTGGTCTCTGGCCCCAAAAAGAGTTGACTAAGGTGTCAATCGAGGTGGTGATCACAGAGGGTTTAGCAAGGGTTTGGAGGTAGGGAAATGACTCTGGCAGGTCTCAAATACAGCAAAAGTACATCTAAGGACTTGAGCAGAACAAAAGAGTCTGTGCAAGATAAACACTTAATCTCTGGGACAGACACGCACACAAGTATTTTGCGATGAAGGCCAGAGCGATCCATTAGGCCCCACATAACACAATGTGACAATTAGCAGGTTTAGAAATATTTTCTTAATGCATCTCCCTTTTGTGTTTTTCATTAAAGGACCTTGGCAGTGTAGAGTGTGTCTTGTTTCATCTAAATAAAATGCATTAGGTTTAATAAAATGCAATCATAAGGGAACAAGGGAGGCTGTGGAAGTGCTTGTGCCGAAATCCAGAATTTGAAATAAGGCCTCCATTAACAGCCCTAGTTAACAATGATAAAGCATTTCGTGGTTACCATTTAATACTTGAAAAGGTCAAAAATCCCCTTTGTATTAAGCCTGTTATAGGCTCACATTAAAGTTGAGCAAGAAAGATCAAAAGGCTTGATAAAAGCCTCAAAAGCCATCTGCAAAGAGTTTAATAAAGATCTGCCTCCATTTCCCAGAGCCCAGCAAATAATGCACATCACCACATGGCCTTTGATTTGGCAGGATAAGAAATGGATTTCAACGTTCCCCACAAGGACTCTATTTCTAGAACACTCACCATTCCAAAGCCATCATGAATTTATGTTATATGCTGAGGGTTTGTTCAGATGATCCCAGTAGTGGTGGGTCCCTGTTGGGGCTGGTAGGGAGACCAACAGCAGATGGAGCCAGACACAATAAGAGGAAGAACCAACCAATTCTAGTTCTGTCCCCTTCCCTGCTGAGTTGTATGAGGGACAACACTGAGACTAAGTAGTAGTAAGCTGCAGGCAGTACCCCCCGGACTGGTTGTAAGAAAGAAGGCAGATCTGGGGTTTGTTGAGGGCATTTGTTGAGGGACCAGCCTCCACTAGATGATACAGTCTTCAACTTCCCAGTTTCCCCTCACAAATGTTTGTGTGCAAATGAATATAGCAGGTCAGCTGGGAGAGACAATTCATTGGCAATGACTGGGAAATGTGTATTAGAAGGTGGGCAAATATGACCCTAGGAACACACAGTTCACAGCTGGAACAAACTGGTGGGGATCATGAGAAGGAATGCTCTTGCTTCTAGAGTTTTGTGAGGTCAAAATGGAGTAATTTGGTCTTTGGTGTGACTCAGTAGGGCTCTTCTTTTGTTCATATAAGCCAAGTTTGGGTAATAATCCACAACTTTATAAGAAGTCATGAAGTTGTGGCTGAGAGCCATACGCATGTGCAACTCACCCATCATTTCCTTCCATTGTGTGCTGCCTTCAGCACAAGAATCCTGGCTTGAATTTAAAATTATGTCCAAATTAAGGAACTCTGGCATAATGTTGGTTAACAAACCAGGATAATAACCTGGAATTTGTTCAAAAGATGATAGGCAGGCTCATTAACCCACTAAACTTTTGATTCGAGATTTCAAGTTCAGAGAAATTTTAAAATCATTATTATTTCATTTGTCTGTGACATGGGAGCCCTTTGCCTGATCTTTCTGAAACTTGGCAGTGATACCCTTGTGGAGTACAAGTATTATAAAATAATAGTGTTTTTTAAAGGGGAAAAATGAATGTGCTAGTTTGAAATGTACTAGATGTGAATGGAAGTTTCATGAGAGAGTAAATTATGAAAATACTGGTTTTTATAAAAAATGAAGAACCCCCCCCCCCACTCCAACAATTTTTCAAGCTCATCTCTAACAATTGCCAATCCTCCTTTCAGTAGCTGCAAGAGTATTATTGCCAAGTTCCAGAAAGATCAGGGTTGCCCTCTATAATATGTCCCATAAGTGCTTCCAAATACAACACAGGAGTTTTTTTTTTTTTTTAGCTGATGCACAGGATTCTTTGCCAAATAAGTGAATATGATAGAGATTCCCTGAGGGAATAATTGTGAGGAACATGAGGGAGATATAAACACCATATTGCAATCCAAGGGAAGGAAGTTTGAGTTCCTACTGATGGATTCAGCTGCCTTGGCTAAAAGGAAGAAGACAAATAAAGTATTCCCACAAATTATTGTTTCCATTCTAAATTCTCCAGAATATAGATGACCAAAAGACGGCAAAGACTAATAAAAAGATGGCAAAGCGGACTGGTGAAGGACTGTGGTTTAGATGTGGGAGCTCCAGGATGACAGTAGATATTGACGGACATTGGGAACGCAACCGGGAAAGGGGGGAGGGAAATTTGGAATCCAAAGGGTGTTAAATTACATTTTATTCTTTTTTCTATTTTTCTGTTTATCTTAATCTGTATTGCATATTAAAGAGGGGAACTCGTGGAAGGGAACAGGTCGATTTTAGGGGATGGGAATATATTTTTTAAATTGGGTCAATGATAAATAATTTTAAAATTTGGGGTAAGAATTTGTTGAATCTATTTGAAAGAATTGGAATACAAGAGGGGGAGGGGAGGGGAAGTCCTGGAAGGATGCCAATGAAAAATTAGGTTTTAAATTTGGATGTTCTTCTTTTTCTGTTATATTTGAAAATCTTTAATAAATATTATTTTTAAAAAAAATAAATTCTCCAGAATATAGGGCTGCAGAATGGGCAGATCCCTGTGAAGGCAAAGAATACATCCAATCCTCATTTAACTGAACAGGAAATGTTTTTGTTGTTTCTAAGAGTGGGCTAATACAGTAATGCCTTTCTGTTTCTCTCATAACTACCTTGAAAAACGTGAACAGCTGCCATGCTGTCCCTGTAGTGAAGGGATTTCAGCTGTCAAACATTTATCTCAAAATCTTGCTACAGAGATCCCACAGAAGGTACACCACAAGTCTCAAACACTACTGGCATTTTCATCTCTTGATCTACGAGGTAGATGAACCTGATAGGTGATAGGGACTTACTATAGCATCTTCATGTGTAATTACAGTTTTCAAATATTGTTGTTTGTTTGTGTTTGTAAATCTCCAGAATATTTAACAAGGGCTGTAAAATACATGGGAGAAAAAGCAGGTTTGATGACCATTTTAGCTCGCTTCACATGACCTATGTTTAGCTATGAATGCATGGAGGGGGCAGGGGGGTTATATCTATTGCCTCTACCCTCATTCTCTATACACTCACATTAAGGTCTGAAGCATTTTCCCCCACCCCCTCTTATATCACTAGGGAAAGCTTCATTAGAAGCTGAATGTTGGAGGATTCAAGACAGACAAAATAAAGGACTTCTTCACACAGTGCATAGCTAAACTATGGAATTCATTTCCACAAGATGTGATGATGGCCACTAACTTGGGTAGCTCTTAAAGATAAAGGGACCCTGACCATTAGGTCCAGTCGTGGCCGACTCTGGGGTTGCGGCACTCATCTCACTTTATTGGCCGAGGGAACCGGCGTACAGCTTCCGGGTCATGTGGCCAGCATAACTAAACCACTTCTGGCGAAGCAGAGCAGTGCACAGAAATGCCATTTACCTTCCCGCTGGAGTGGTACCTATTTGTCTACTTGCACTTTGATGTGCTTTTGAACTGCTAGGTTGGCAGGAGCAGGGACTGAGCAACAGGAGCTCACCCCGTCGCGGGGATTCGAACCGCCGACCTTCTGATCAGCAAATCCTAGGCTCTGTGGTTTAACCCATGCCTCTTAAAGATAATTAAGCAAATTCATGAATGATAAAGGCTGTCCATGGCCACTAGCCGTGATGGCTCTGCCTCCCTCTGTTCTCCCTCCACTGTTGGAGTCAGTGTGCTGCTGAACGTCAGTTGCTGTGAGTCACAGGTGGGGAGATGAATATTGTGGTTGGCTCCTCTTCTCAGGCTTCTCATGGACATCTGGTTAGCCATGTTGGGAACAGGATGCTGGTCCAGATGAGCCTTGACCTGACCCAGCAGGTACTTGTGTTCTTATGGTTGTCCTCTTTGAAGATGGACACACATGGACACCCTATGTTACCTGCACACACTCAGATATTTAGATTTACATGACTTGTGGAAACAACCATGAAGGTAGACTGCTTGGGAAGTGGTTTTGTTTTTTGCACAGGCATCGTAATTCCAATAATATTTTGACTTTTCAGTCTAGAAGACAAACATGAGTGAGGGTTAGCAGAGATAAACACCATCTTGGGTTGCTGCAGAACAGATACAGACACACAGGTCATGTCATTGTCATCATCCTCTCTTACAGCTTCTCAGTTAAACAACTCAGTTTCTCTGTCCCCCCCCCCCTCTATTTATTGTGCATGTGTGGGGAATAGAGAGCCAGAGAGCATGTGGAGAGACATAGGAAGATCTTATACTTTTATTTAAGAAAGAAACAGCTTCAGGTCACAAAACCCTTTCTAACCAACTGCCAAACCAAAGACTTTTTTAATACAGGTACAAAAAGATTTCAAGTTTATATATGTAGTTCTGCTGAAAAGCTATCCTGAAAACTGGGTGGGGGTGGGAGAGAGATGGATATTGTTATGTACTGAGCTGAATCCTAGAACAATAGGATCCAGAATGCAGCAGTCTGATTGGTCCACAGGAGCCACCCAATCCAGCTCCAGGTGGAAGTGAATCAGCAACCTAACTGGCCTGCAGGAGCAGCCAATCAGGCTTCTGGAGGAGGTGAATCTGCAACCTGATTGGCCTATAAGAGTAACCTGGAATTAGCCAATCACGCGGGGCCCATTGTGTAAATAATGTATATATAGCCAGATGTTTTGGGGCAAGTTTCAATCATTGTGTGATGGCCTGGGATTCGGACTCGGAGGCTAAACCTGAGGAATCCCAGCCTGCACAGGAGTCCCCACCTCCAGAACCAGCTGAGCCGGGGCTGGGGCTTGAGCCTGAAGGGTCCTCACCTGTGCTGAATCCTCAGGTGCAGTCACCAGCTGAGTCTTCTCTGGCTCCTGAGGTGATGGAGGACCCATTGCCTGCAGGTGCAGCACTCTCAGCCCCGTCAGGGGAAGCTGAGGTTGCCTCTGGGTCCGGTAACCCTCCAGCCTCTCCTGAGCTGCAGAGGCTCAGGGCAGAGAAGTGGAGGGAACTAAGTTCCTGCAGGAGGAGTGCTCGCCTCCAGGCCAGGAGAGGTGAGTCATCTGTGGACCGGGGCCGCCCTATGCCTCGGGCAGATAAAAGCCAGCCAGCCCCAGTCCCAGGTTCAGGAGCAACATTGTTGGCAGCCTGATCCTGCCTGCACCCTGTCCTGCTCTCCTGCCAGAGTTCCTGACCTCACCCGACTCCCTGCCTTGGACCCTGCCTCAGCTTTGACGGACAGCCTCCATACCGCACCCTCAACCTCAGACTGGACTCAGACCTCGCCGCACAGTTAACCCTCGGGACCAGCACACATTGCTACTATGAGCTGAATAAAGAGCATGAAATTCACACTCGACTCTGAGTATATTTCAGATACCTTATTTATATAGCACATATATGAATACAATCACACAGGAGCATATCCAATTTGTATTTCACATTATTGCGGAGTTGACATGTTGATTTTCAAATTCACACAAACACCTGTACATGTGTGCAGACTCTTTGTACATGTGTACACATGTCTGAATAGGATGAGCCATATCAATCCCTTCTTTGCCTAGCCTTCATCTGGCAGTGATTCCAGCCATTACATAAGATGATCCCATCATTGCTCCAATTACGAGATGCCAGTAGCCTTGCTGCTCCTAGGAGCTGAATGGGCGAGCTATTGAATGGGAGCACCAACAGGCCTTCTCTTGTGGTGGCTGGTTATGTTGTGTGCTCTAGTTTTGCTTTGTTTGTCTGACACATTTTTACTCCACGCTTCAGCTGAAAAGACCCCCAGAGCGGCTTATATGAGATCAATAAGTACAGTCCTTGCCCACAGGCTTAGCAGATAAAAGACATGACCCCAAAGCAAAAAGAGCTCAAGAAATTCAGAAAAACAAGTACACCTAGCCACCAGTTCTAAAAGTTACAACATTATAATAATACCACTCTGGCTCTTTTGCAGGGGCAAATTTGCCCCAACACCTCCTCCTTGGGAGAAAACTAGAGTTGAACATTAGGAAGAACTTCCTGATAGTAAGAGCTGTTCGACAGTGGAATTTTCTGCCAAGGAGTGTGGTGGAGTCTCCTTCTTTGGAGGTCTTTAAGCAGAGGCTTGACAACCATATGTCAGGAGTGCTCTGATGGTGTTTCCTGCTTGGCAGGGGGTTGGACTCGATGGCCCTTGTGGTCTCTTCCAACTCTATGATTCTATGATTCTATGATCTCTCCCAGGAGAAGAGGTTCTGCAGACCATGTGGGCAGGAATACCCAGTTGGTGGGGGATATCAGGCTGGTATTTAGGCATGCTGTACCCCTTCCACTCCACTATTCACAATCCCCACCTTCACTCCCTATGCAGTGTGGGCTTGGCTAGTTGTCTTTTCCAGAGGCTGGAATATTTTTTTTGCAGTGCCCCTGATTGAAGCTTTGGGATTCCTCTTTCTCACTTATTTCACACTGCAGGGTTACCAGTATTATAATGTATATTAATTTGGTTTATCTGACCAATAGTAGCCAATAGAACAGGTTGCAGTGTGTGTTTGGTTGCTGCCTCTATATGATTCCCATGACCAGTTCTTCAGCTTGCACATGCATCACAAATAAATTTCAACTGCTTTAGAAATGCATAAGGATGCTCCCTATTTTAGAAAACATTGGTATATTCTCTAAGTTTATATATGGTAAAGGTAAAGGGACCCCTGACCATTAGGTCCAGTCATGGCCGACTCTGGGGTTGTGGCGCTCATCTTGCTTTATTGGCCGAGGGAGCTGGCATACAGCTTCCAGGTCATGTGGCCAGCATAACTAAGCAGCTTCTGGCGAACCAGAGCAGCACATGGAAACGCCGTTTACCTTCCCACTGGAGCGGTACCTATTTATCTACTTGCACTTTGACGTGCTTTTGAAATGCTAGGTTGGCAGGAGCAGGGACCGAGCAGCGGGAGCTCACCCCGTCAAGGGGATTCGAACCGCCGACCTTCTGATCGGCAAGTCCTAGGCTCTGTGGTTTAACCCACAGCACCACCTGCGTCCCAGTGTGTGTGTGTCTACCGTATATATAACATGCTAAAGATATTGTATTACTGCTGAGGCAGAAAAATTATTGTGCAGGGATGGGGAACTTGTGGCCCTCCAGATGTTGCTGCTCCCACCCCCCTTGTACATTGGCGAGGCTGGCTGCAACTGATGAAAGCTGGAATTCAACAACATCCAAAGGGCCACAGGTTAGCTGTCCCTGCTATTATGGGTTGCATAGATGTAAGGTTGCCTTTAGTTACTCCGTGAAGGCTGAAGCTATGCGTCTTAATACCCAAAGCTCTGAGCTTGGTGGCTCTTTCTTAACTTCCTCCCTTCTTTTCACTCCAGCGCCAAAACTTTATTTGCCAACTTGTGTCACTCTGAGGCTGCAGTTTGCAATCTGAGAAAGAGGTGAGCAAACCACCTAATTTAGCCCCCTTACTTGCCCTCCATTTTCTGTGTCCTCAGCACTGCCAACAAATGAAGCAGGTGGAGAAGCAGGTGGACCAGGTGCTGAACACATGGGGACCCCCATGAGTTCAGGAGGCTCCTCACTTCAGAAGATTAGCCTCCAATTTGACGAGGGCACGTGAAAAAGACATTGGTGGGTGGAGTTAGTATGCCCATTCCCATACCCTTCCTTGTGGGTTTACTTAACACAAGAGCTAGCCCAAGACATTTGGGAACCTGAGAAGAACTACAAACAGCATCCCCTGCTCCACAAGGGAGGAAGCCCTTTCCCCATCTATAGATGTCTGCTAACCGCTCAGTGAATCTCTTCCTTTTGCTACCTACCTGGGACTGCTAAAAGAGGGAGGCATATCCCAATTACTTGGTGGACTGAGTAAACTATGAGTTTATCCGAGTTTGGCAAAAATGGGAAGTATAGTTCCTTTGGTTTATATACACATGTATGAGGTTGTTTTTTTAAAAGAAATCATTGGTTCAATGCCCCAAGGTGCACTAAACTTGGGAACACAGTTTACATGATGGATAATAAGGGAAAGAAGCAAAGGACAACTGATGGTGAATTATGCTCTCCACCTTTTTAATTACATTCTCTTGCACAACTGTAAATTCCTCAGAAAGATTTAGTTCTCAGAAGTGATCTTATGCAACAGAAACCAAGAAAGCTTGGGCTGAAACTGTTAACAGTATGACAAATCACTTCTTAATCTCTCATCTATGAAATCCATTCCTCCTTCAACAGATAAAGGGCTGGATAATTTTATTTTGAAGGCAAGTGACTTATCTGTGAATAAATCTTTCATCCTCTTTTTATTGGTTTCAATCACAGTCCCTGCCACAGCTGACCCCTGGTAGCCATTCTGCACCTACTGCAGGATGTTATCTTAAATTGGATATCAGGAGATTATAGAATTATGACTTCAATGATTCAAATGTAAATTGTTTCTTTGAGCTGATCTGTTACAAGGGAGTTTGTGTGTGTGTTGGGAGGGGTGGGCAGGGAGGGGAAAGCTCTCAAACATCCAAGAAACAACAGTCCTCTTGACACAAGAATGAGTCACTAAGTTAAGACAATATTATTGCTCTCACATTCTGTAATGTTAGCCTTACTTTTTGCCCTTAAAGTGAATTTGAGATGTGAGTTAAGACGATACAATCTTGTGCAGATGATAGAACCTGAGGGATTTGGTAAATACGGAGGAGGCTAGTCAGGGTAAATGTTCAAAATGATGCCAAAACTAACAAGTATTAAAAGAAGTATCTCTAAAATTATGGGAGTTTTTTGTTTTGTTTTGTAAAAAAATATTCTCATGATTCTTGCAATAGATAAGCCAGCAGAAAGCAAAATCCAATGGTGTAATGTTGAAATCTTCTCCTACCTGGGCAGTTATCTTTCCACAAGGGCTGACATTGATTCCAAAATCCAGCATCGCCTAAGCTCTGCGAGTGCAGCTTTCTCCTGATTGAAGGGCAGAGTGTTTGAGGACCAGGACATTCACAGGGAAACCAAAATGCTTGTTTACAAAGCTATTCTCCTACCAACCTTACTGTATGCTTGTGAAACATGGACTACTTATAAATGCCATCTCAAACTCCAAATTTCATCAACAGTGTCTCCAAAAATTTTTACACATCACTTGGGAAGACAGGTGAACTAATGCCAGTGTACTGGAAGAAGCAAAGATCACCAATGATTTTTCAACATCAACTTCGTTTGACTGGTCATGTTGTGCAGATGCCTGATTATCGTCTTCCAAAGCAACTACTCTATTTCAAACTTAAAAATGGAAAGCATAATGCTGGTGGTCAACAAAAGAGGTTTAAAGACTTTCTCAAGGAAAATCTTTAAAAATGTAGCATAAACACAGACAACTGGGAAATACTGGCCTGAGAGCACTCCAATTGGAGAACAGCAGTTACCAAAGGTGTCATGGGCTTTGAAGATGCTGAAACTCAGGACGAAAGGGAGAAGCGTGCTAAGAGGAAGGCACGCTTGGCAAACCCTCACCTGATCAACTCCTGCCCAGAAACCTATGTCCCCATTGTGGAAGGACGTGTGGATCCAGAAATGGCCTCCACAGTCACTTACAGACTGATTGTTAAAACTGTGTTTATAGAAGACAATCTTACTCAGCTACGAGTGATTGCCAAAGAAGAAGAAGGTACAGCAAAACCAAGCTTTTTAAAAATCACATGGATTCCAGTGGAAGAGTTAACGACAAATATGTTCACGTACTGCATCTAATGAGTGTACAATCTGTGTATCTATGAAAAAAATAATGGAGTTGTACACTCATACACTCGTACATTCACGGAGATTTGTTAGACTGAACATTTCTGTTACTTCATCTATGGAATCCTCATTTTCTCTTGATAATTCCTGATCTGTATTGATAACACCATCATCCAAATAATCAGAAGTTACATCCATATATTTTTATTTCCTCTTGAAGATTACTAACAAAATATGCAATAAAATGCGTCTCTCATTTGATTGACTAATAAAAAAACAGCATTTCATACTACAAGCACTGCCCTTCAGGTTTATATCCAAGGACAATCTCCATCTCCATTTTGCCATGACTGGACTTTGGTAGATCTCACTGAACCATCTGAAATGCCTCTGATGCTAACTTTTATTGAAACCTCAAAATATATGCACATGATTAAGCACTTCCAATACTTTTTAAAAACACACACATCATGGTTTCCCTTTACCAAATTTAAGAGATTATATTTTAAAATAACAGGTTATGTTTCTATCGCATTGATTATTTTTCATCCTACTCTTTTTCCTCTAAAAAACTTCAAATTCATAATAAGACTGATTTCAATAATAATAATAATAATAATAATAATAATAATAATAATAATAATAATTTAAAAAAAATCTCCAAGGCCACATTCACATTTAAAACAGTATGATACCAAACAGACATGGTGTCCCCAAATAATCCTGGGAACTGTAGTTTGTTAAGGGTGTTGAAAGTTGTTAAAAAGGTAAAGGGACTCCTGACCATTAGGTTCAGTTGTGACCGACTCTGGGGTTTCGGCACTCATCTCGCTTTATTGGCTGAGGGAGCCAGCGTTTGTCCGTAGACAGCTTCCGGGTCATGTGGCCAGCATGACCAAGCTGCTTCTGGCGAACCAGAGCAGCGCATGGAAACGCCGTTTACCTTCCCACCGGAGCGGTACCTATTTATCTGCAAGCACTTTGATGTGCTTTCGAACTGCTAGGTTGTCAGGAGCAGGGACCAAGCAATGGGAGTTCACCCCATCACGGGGATTCGAACCGCCGACCTTCTGATCGGCAAGTCCTAGGCTCCCAGAACTACAGTTCCCAGATTGGTTTGACAATCCACCTCTTTTTCAAGGGAAGTCTAGGAATTGTAGCTCTGGGAAGGGAATAGGGATCTTCTAACAACACTCAGCACCTTTAACAATCTACAGCTCCCAGAATTCTTTGGGGGAGGTTATGACTTGTAAAAGTGGCTCCATGGTGCTTTAAATTTACAGTGTGAATATGGCCTGAGTTACCTGAATTTGTATGGATGCCCCAGAACAAAAGACATGCACTCCCATCAAGTTTTCAAAAATCAAAGGCATGGATTTTTCTTTCTCTTCACATTCAAAATATATGTGAGCAGGCGCTGTTCTGGGACCGTCTTCAACTGTACTTTAAAAGGGAACGAATTGAAAAATGCATGTATAAGCCTTTCATTTATGATGGGCAACATATGCCTGGGTATCCACCCCCAAATGCAAGCAATCCAGTGAGATGTGACCTTTGGAGAATAAAAGCAAGGCAAACAGAAAGTGAATTATATTTTCAGACAAAGCAGTCAAACCACATCTGCTTGAACTCTCTGGGCCTGTTGATAGAAGTCAGTGCATTTATCCCCAGTAGTCATTGCTATTAGCCTATGAACTTGCATAATCAGCACAGTTATCAGCTGACGCTTGAAGGTTCCCAGAGGGAGGGGATCTCCTTCAAATGCAACTAAATAAATAAATAAACAAATAGCCTGAAACATATCCAGTGCAACCATGTTTAAATAAACCAAGCATGGCTGATCTCTTACTTAAAAAATAGATCTGGCATATTCCAAGCAGATTTCCATAACCTGAAACTCAGAGAAATGTGAGAAACATCAAATGGAAAATCGCCAGACGTAAAATCCCAGTAAGTGTTTGTCTCTGTTTCAAACTTGTTCAAATAGCATTAGCTTTGTATAATCAATAAATATATTTGTGGACTGGAAAGGTCTCCCTGAAGGACCTGTGTTGCCTACAAAAGTCCATGGGGCTATAATACAGTGGTACCTTGGTTTACAACCATAATCTGTTCCGGAGGTCCGGTTTTAAACCAAAACAGGTTGTAACCCAAGGTGCGCTTTCGCCAATGGGGCCTCAAAAAAAAAAAAAAAAGAAAAGAAAAGAAAAGAAAAGAAAAGAAAAGAAAAGAAAAGAGAAAAGGGGGGGGTTGTAATCTGAAAAAAATGGGTTGTAATCCAAAAAAAGGGACACACACTTCAGGGTTTGAGGTGGTTGTGATCCAAAACGGTTGTAATCCAAAACCAAGGTACCACTGTATTCATAAATCTGACACTGGGAAAGTGCTTCCTGAAGAAAATGCATGGGCAAAGTTCTTCAAACTGAGAATATGTTTGTAGTTTGTGCATACAGTCATAGGGTGGCCAAATGACCCTAACAGAAAGCCAGTGTAACCACTTTGAACCCAGAGTAAGAAGAAGAAGAAGTTTCTTATTTATTCCCCAGCCACTCTGGGCAGCTCCCAACAGAATATTATTATTATTAATAATAAAGTGATAAAACATCAAACATTAAAAACTTCCCTAAACAGGGCTGCCTTCAGATGTCTTCTAAAAGTCATATAGTTGTTTTGCTTCTCACAGTGAGGGAACCAGCAGAAGACCCTCGGAGCTGGACCTCACTTTCCGGGCTGAATGATGCGGGTGGAGACGCTCCTTCAGATATACTGGGCCGAAGCCATTTAGGGCTTTAAAGGTCAGCACCAACACTTTGAATTGTGCTCAGAAATGTACTGGGAACCAGTGAAGATCCTTTAGGACCAGTGTTACATGGTTCTGGTGGCTGCTCCTGTTATGTACTGCAGATCTCACCCTGGGCCAGCAGGGGGATACTGTAGATAGTTTTCACTCAGGTCCACATATGCAAATCAGGAATTGAAAGTGACGTTCAGTGATTGGATAGTTACAGAAAGTTGTTACTGTTGCTTTGTAGTTGAGCTCTATATAAGCAGGTTGGCTGAACCCTTCAGTTCTGTTCTGTTCTGGCCTGTGAATAAATAAGAGCTTTCTGAAGAATCACTGTGTCGTCTGATATGTTCACCAACAACTTAACAGCTCCCAGTCACCAGTCTAGCTGTCGCATTCTGGATTAGTTGTAGTTTCCGGGTCACCTTCAAAGGTAGCCCCACGTAGAGTGTGTTGCAGTAGTCCAAGCAGGAGATAACTAGAGCATGCACCACTCTGGCAAGACAGTCTGTGGGCAGGTAGGGTCTTATGTGTAGTTATTCCACAGTAACCACTTCATATGACATGAATTTGTAAGCAGGACTACATGAAAACACAGAGTTTTTACAGCAAACTGCCAAGCTTCCTTTCACATTATAAGGGCATTTTTAAGGGTGGTGGTAGTATTTCTTTAAGCCAAGTATTCCTTACATCAGGGATGGGGATTCCAGTTCCCATGATCCACAAGCACCATGGCCAATGGGCAAGGGTGGTGGTATGAAGCAGTCCAACAAGATCTAGAGGAGCCCAGGCTTCAGATCCATTAAAATTGTATCTTTTTGGCTCTTATGAATATGTACAAAGATATTCTTAGCCCAATCTTTTCTTTAAAAAAGTATTCATGAAAGTCTGGAGTGGCATATCACATGAAAGAATATTTGATTTCAAGAAATGGTGTTTGGTTTCACATACCTGTTGGTGGACATGTTTGTGGTTTTGATTTGCAGGAGAACAAAATGATTTAAATATATAGATATATTTGGTATGGATCAGGGGTAGATTATTGTGTTTTACTATTGGCTTTGCTGGCCAGCCTTGATGGAATTTGTACTCCAAGTTGGGAAAAGGTACCCTATGCCTAGAAACCTTCAAAGATTAACTCAAACCCCGAGCAAATTAAGGATTACTCTTCCAGATGCCACAAAAAAGTATAGTTTATGTAATTTGCAAAAATAAAAATAAAGGAGCCCTGCTATATTTATCCCAAATGTTTTTCTTGGCAGAGCTAAAAACAGCCACTATGTTGGCTTTCCTTTGCACTGCTGAGAGAGCGGATGCAAAGGCGTTCTTTTATCTTGATATTAGATTATGAAGAAATGTAACTTGAATTTTACAGTGCTTCTAACAAAATTGCAGGAACATCAACTTTAAGCAGTGAAAAATAAAAATTTAAAACTTTCTCAAAGATACACACACAAATATATATCGATAGGAAATAGGCTACAGACAGCCAAAGTAATTTCATTACTCATAGTATATATGTGTAAACACTAATTGTTCCATGACAATCTACAGTGGTACCTTGGTTTACGAACTTAATCCATTCCGGAAGTCCGTTCTTAAACCAAAGCACTCTTAAACCAAGGCATGCTTTCCCATAAGAGCAGGGGACTCAATTAACAAATGGAACACACTCAACAGGAAGCGAAACATGTTCTTATTCCAAGGCAAAGTTCACAAACCAAAATACCTGCTTCCGGATTTGCAGCATTCTTAATCCAAGTTTTTCATAAACTAAGCTGTTATTAAACCAAGGGACCACTCTATAGGTAACCCATAAAGAATACCATCAATATTCCCAAATCATGCATGTGTGGTTATCACAGAACAGGGGGGCAAACTTGAATAAAATATTGTGGGGGCCCAGGGAAGCCCTGCCTTACATAACAGATCACGTGTCATAGTGCACATGCACCATTTGAATGGGAATGCCCATCTACTTTGTGGGGATCAGGCCCCCTCACATATATTATTATTGGTGCCAAAGCCCCCACAGCCCCTAAGAGTTGACTCCTATGTCACAGAGCTGTATGTGTGTAAAAGTGGGTAGAGTAAGGTTTTCTTCCTTTCTCTTAACACGAGCACTTTCAGACATCCATTGAAGATGAATATTGGAAGATTCAGGTTGGACAAAAGAAATTATTTTTTCACTTGGCACAGCAACAGTGGAATTCACTCCCACACGAAGCAGTGATAGCCATCAACAGTGATGGCTTTAGAAGAGGTTTAGCAAAATCAAGGGTGGGAAACAATAGCGGATAAAGTCTGCTAACTCTGATGGCTATGATATACTTCCAATATGTTTCTGAATACCAGCTCCTGGAAACTGCTGGAGAGGAGAGCTATTGCACAAAGTTCCTGCTTCCCATCGGCATCTGGTTGGCCACTGTGAGAACAGAATGTTGGATTAGATAGGCCACTGGCCTGATTCAGATGTTCTTCTCCTCGCCTCTTCCCTCTACATGGCTGTCCCATGTTGTAATTTCATCTTAATCTTAATATGCCAGTGCCAGGGAACTGCCATCGGAGCCAGAGGGAGAGGGAGGGCTCCAGAGGGATTCTGGATCGCGTACCGGGAGGGAGAGAAGCAGCCCATTTTCTGGGGAAGGAAATCAGCGTAGCACCAGTGGAGAAGGGGGGCAGATGGGGGAATCGGCGAGGTGGCTCCATGACTCCTCGCCGGAGACCAGCGGGGAGAGCACGGGTCCTCCGCTGCCCACACCCTCCCTGCGCAGAAGGCTTCTTTGCTGGAAGAAGTTCAAGAAACGCCCACTGACGGATTCTGCCAGCGATTGAGACAGCCACGGGTGAGTGGCTGTCCGGACAGAAAGGGTTCACTCAGGCAACCCAGCCAGGTGTGGCGTCAATTTTACGCACGAGCAACCCCTAGAATCATTACAGCCAGGTATTTTTTTTTTTTAATCTATTTGATAATTTACTCTCCTACCCATTTCTTCATTTTTCAAGACACACACACACACAGAGGGGTGGGGGCTGGCTTTTTAGTTTTATGGTTTCATCCCTTTCCAGCTTTGTTTTGTCTTATTTCCCTCTTGGTTTTGTAAAGTTTCATACAAGGTGGAATTTCATTCTTGTGAGGTTTTGTATATATTCACCTAGTAACATTTGGCATGTCTTGTTCAAATATATTTTGTAGGAGGAAATGGAGCACCTTTCTCCCCACTCCCCTTGAGGCAGAAGCCTGGAATACTAGTTAACAGTTATAGAGAAGGTATATGGGTTAGTATGCCCGAAGGTGGTTTAAGGGGAGATTCTCAAATGTCATCTAGATTAGCACAGAGCTGAGTTTTTGCAGAGTAGGAAAGAGAAAACTGCCTTGGTAACTGTTCAGTGAGGAGCATTTTTAACTGAGTATAATGAAAGCAGCAACAAAGTTTGGCAGAAGCATGGAGAGCAATTCTTTCAGGATTTGTTAGAAAAGTAATGGAAAATATTTTCTTTTCTTTTCTCAGATTATAGAGCTAAAGTGTCAGTGAACTCAAGATTAATATCCGAATCTCTATGCAAAAATTCTGCCCCCAAACAGCATTGAAGTAGATTAAATAAAACAAGTGCAGTTAAAAGTCACAAAAAATCCACATGATCTAGTGGAGAATGGGTGAGATTGTATTCTTTCTAAAGATGCTAACTCACAGCCTGGAGGTGATTTTGGGATGTGTTCTGTTAGTGTTAGCTGAGGTCCATGGGCAGGGTTGGTTGAGCGAGCCACTGAGTGATCCTGGGACACTATAGCTGAACAGGATGCATGCCTATAAAATTCCAAGGTAAAGGTAAAGGGACCCCTGACCATTAGGTCCAGTCGCGGACGACTCTGGGGTTGCGGCGCTCATCTTGCTTTCCTAGCTGAGGGAGCCAGCATACAGCTTCCAGGTCATGTGGCCAGCATGATTAAGCTGCTTTCTGGCAAACCAGAGCAGCGCACAGAAACGCTGTTTACCTTCCTGCCAGAGTGGTACCTATTTATTTACTTGCACTTTGACATGCTTTCGAATTGCTAGGTTGGCAGGAGCTGGGATCGAGCAACGAGAGCTCACCCCGTCACAGGGATTTGAACCACCAACCTTCTGATTGGCAAGCCCTAGGCTCTGTGGTTTAACCCACAGCGCCGCCCATGTCCCACCAAAATTCCAAGTATCTATGTCCAAATGACAGAATCACTATCTAGATTGTAAGCAAAGTATTCATAATGCTGCTTATGGGTTTTGTGCATGTGCAAACATTTCACATATTATTTGCACATGCAACTTTCCAATTATAGTTATCCTTAACTCAATATCACTCCCCACCGCACCCCCAAAATGAGAAGCATATTATGTTATCCAGGCCAATGTAGAGGTTCTTACCAGTTGCTCCTAAAGGCATAGCTCAAGGATGGGGCAATTTGTGGCCCTCCATGGGATGTTGAACTCTAATTCACATCATCCCTGACCCCTGGGCCATGCTGGCTGAGGTTGATCAGAGCTGCAGTCCAAGAATATTTGGATGGCCAGTTTCCTCATCGCTGGTATACATAATGGCTGCCACATCCAAACATGGCAGAAAGAGTTTAGAAATTGCAAAAATAAAATAAAACGTGGGCTCCACCATAGATAAGTGGTGTCAGTTGAGGTGGTGATCAAAGAGGGGTTAGCAAGGGCCAGGATGACTCCTCGCAGGTGTCAGATATAGCAAATGTACATCTAAGGATTGTGATCTTAGCTGGGTTGTGGAGTGGTCCCGCTTCCATTATCTCTCTTGCTGCAGCCCAATGGAATGGTTGCCCCACTCCCAGGCTCAGATATCCCTGAGTGTTTCAGATGTCCTTGCTTTTAGAAACTGTAAGTATAAATAGGATGTGATTTGGGATGTGTGTGCAAATGTGGGCACTGCCCTTTGCCTTCAGTTGGATGATAACAGGAATGTACATTTCTCCACTTAAGTGTCCACACTTTGATCTGATGCCAATCTTCCTCCAGAGTCCAGAATACAGTAGATCAGGTAGAATTAGACTGGTAGTTGGTTCAGGATTATTATTATTTTTTACACAAGAAACTACAATATCTGTGTTGGAAACTGAAACTGCTGGATTGCTGTAGTATCCCTTCTTCACAGCAGTGGGATTCCCCTCTAATCTGGCAGATTACCAGACAGACCAAAGTAATCCACGTTTTAAAAAGAGGAAAAAGAATGTAGCAGCATTTACCTACAACCTGAGCAACAGCATTATGAGAGATGTTATGTAAAGCAGCTTATGCATTTCTTAGGTTTATCGGTATACTGAAGCCACTTCCACTAATTTTTGTTTATTTTCCTTTCAGTGGAGATGAAGCTAAAGAATAACTGGTTTTCCCACTTTTTGGATTTCATATAGCATTTTTTTAAAAAAAAAGAAAAGAAAAAGAAAAAAAGCAAAGCAAAGCAAAGCAAAGCAAAACAAAACAAAACAGAAAAGTGCTGCAATTTAAAACCTTGTTCTAAAACACAGTCATGAAATGCAGTGAAGCAACTAAAGCCCTGTTTGACAAGAAGATCAATAGAGAGATGGGGTTTCTAAGCACCTCAGTACCTTTCGGGTGAGGCAGAGGCAATCACAGGAAGGAAAATTAAAGGGGAAAACCAAGGGCATTTTGCATAAATATGATATTTTCAGTGTTTGTGTTCATTTTGCTCATAGGTGCTCACACTTTAAAGGAAGCAGGAAGAATGTTCAGGTCAACTGTACCAATAGTTGTGTAGCAGTCAGGGGAAGAGATGGAAGTCAGGACAGTATCCGGCAAGCTCTGCATTTCTAGAGCTGTATGTTTTGCATAGAGCAGGGGTGCCTGACTTCAGCTCGGTGGCAGGTCCACCCCATGCCCCAAGCAAATTCTTCTGGCATGCCCATTTTGGCAGCAGCGTCAAAATGGAAATAAAACATAATGTAGACATCGTGCCTGGGTGGAGGGAGCACTGAGGGAGCACCGAGAGGGATGCGAATCATCCCCCCTCCAGTCATTTGATCAATCATCTTACGAATGGAAAAGGTACAATAAGCTACACGGCTCAGCTGAGGAAGGGAAGCCATCTGCTTGTTTGTGTGTATGCCTGTGCATGTTGTGTGAGTGTGCGCGTACACACACACGCGCAAGAGTGTGTATGAGACAGTGGGGTGGCCACACCCACCACTGGCATGTGGTCCCAGACAGTTGTCTAAGGAGGAACATGGGCCTCAGGGTAAAAAAACAAGTTTGTCGCCACTGGCATACAGTTTCTTTAAATGGTAGAGAAAGCTATACAAATTTAAGACTGAGATACAACATTCTGAACAGAGCAGGGGCTGAACTTGTTGTTGTTGTTGTCTGTAATTTTCCATAATGCTTCTGGTACTTTTTAAACCCATCTCTCTAATACACAAAAGCCAGCTCCTAGCTTCTGTCTCTTTGTCCCCACACCTAAAAAGGATGTGATGATGTTCCCCAGGAGGCAGTTGTAGAGCTGTGTGGATGGAATGCTCACAAGATTTCATTCACTGACGGTAAGCAATACTGGTAGCATCCTCTAGGTTGAAGCCATGCAATGGTAATGTGTCCAACATGTACATCCAGATGTTCTTCCTTTTTGCTGGCATTGTTGGACCTGCTGGTATCTCAATAGCAATTATTGATAAGTGCGACAGACTGTGACTCTCAGCATTAAAGTGCATAGCATCAGGTTGCTCCAATTCCTTTGCGAAGAAAAAAAAGAAGACAACGAAGTGATTCCTGCTTTGTTGATCACTGTAATAAATATATGGTTTTAGTGATTAACTGCATCCTACCAGAAAACTTGTTGGATGTGCTGTTTGATGCTTTCATTACAATCATCTATCATCTATCTATCTATCTATCTATCATCTATCTATCTATCTATCTATCTATCATCTATCTATCTATCATCTATCATCTATCTATCTATATCTATCTATCTATCTATCTATCTATCTATCTATCTATCTAATCTATCATCTATCTATCTATCTATCTATCTATCTATCATCTATCTATCATCTATCTATCTATCTATCTATCTATCTATCTATCTATCTATCATCTATCATCTATCTATCTATCTATCTATCTATCTATCTATCATCTATCTATCTATCTATCTATCTATCTATCTATCTATCTATCATCTATCATCTATATCATCTATCTATCTATCCATCTATCCATCTATCATCTATCATCTATCATCTATTTATCTATCTCACAGATCTACCCCAATCACTAGGGAGAATTAGTAGTGCTTAGAAGTCAGGTTTATATGCCAGAGAACCTGCAGAGCATTGGAGAAATGCTTCACAGAAGCATGTACACAACCCAAAGCAACCTCACAATGAAAAGGTAAGCTTCTCCCTGCATCCACTGGATTCTAAAGAAATTCTTAAGCATTCTGCAAATGAGGCAATAAACAGAAGCCTACTTTGCAAAGGAAGAAAAACTTAAAAGAAATTGGGGAGAAGTTTTTGGTACAGCACTAGCACGACTGTGATTTGGTAGCAGAAAAGACAACACTGACAGTTCTTGAATCCTGCCCCTATCATTATCTTTTATTTTTATGGCACCTATTGTATACTATATCCTGATCTAAATCATAGTCATTTTCCAGGTGGTGCCCAATTATTTTTTACCTGTTTCCTTCCTAGAAAATGAGTTTTGATTTTATGCCTCAAAAGAATGTGCAGTGAACATGTTTATTTAGTCCTTTGACAAACAATATAAAATTCTAAGGTGCTGCCAAGTGTTATCATTAGAGATTCCTTTATCTATTTTATTTTGGAAGCTGATGCAAGTATCTGAGATAAAGCTTTTGTGTTTATTTAATTTGTTTGACACCTTTGATTTTAGGAATTCAGCGAGGAGGAGGAGGAGGAGGAGGAGAAATAAAAATATTGATTTTTCTAGGTGGAAGTGGATTCCCAAACTTAGTCCAGCCCCATCCTTAGCCTGTTTCTCATGACAAAACAGCAGGCTGATTCCATTGCTCAAGCCAGATGAAAAGAACCAAGACTCTTAGGGATGCTTCTTGTGAAGAGAGAACTGGCAAAGGCCCCGTATGAAAGTGAACTCAGGAAATGATAAGAAAATCGTGAGAAGAATGCTAACGTTGAAAGATTTTGGCTGAACATGGGGGGAAAGAATATGAAAAGATCAACCTTCCTCAATCTGGTGCCCTCTACGTGTTTTGGATGCCAGCTCCCATGAGCCCAGCCAGCACAGCCAATATTCATGGGAAGATGGGAGTTGTAATTCAACAACACCTGTTTGCACTGGGTTGGTGCAATAAGGCAGTGGGACATTGTGGTTCAACAAGAAATAACTGAGTCCACAAACTATGGAAGCCAATCATGGGAAAGCCGGAATAGGGTGACCCAGCTGGATCTATACACATAAAAAAGTTACAGAAAAACACGTTATAAAAGCTTTTAATGGAAAATCCCACTGGCGATGGATTGCAGCTCTACAGCGCCAATTGGTGCCACATATTTATAATGCAGCTATAACAATAAAATTGACGAGCATAGCTGAGTCCCCAGTTACAGTGTAAATTGGCTCCTGGGCCTAAGTGATACATTACTGATGTAACTGCCATAAAATTGGCCCACCTTGCCTGGGCTTCACACTGCACTAGTGACATGTGGAAGCATCAATCACTAGTTATCTAGCTCACTGATTCCTTTCTTAGGACTCTATGAAAGCCCTGGCACTGGCGTAAGAAGTAACCAAGTGGACATGGGTAATCCATGAGATTTGAGCAGGGTGACTTAACTGATGGCCTTCCCGTTGGACTTCAACTCCTATCAGTCATAGCCAGCATACTCAATGGCTAGGGATGATAGGAATTGTTGTCCAACCAACATCTGATTAGAGCCTGCATCAGGGTGTTATCCAGATGCAAATTGTTGCTCAGCTGTTAGCATAGCAGACTATGGTATGAGTTGGGTCTTTGCTTCTTACTCTTAGGTATTGAACAGAGTCTATTCAATAGACTATGTTGATCATGTTCATTTGAAATCTGATGTTAATAAAGAGAGAAGGATCTTCTTGAAACAGCATTATTACTGTGACATTTGTAACAGATACATGTGCTGGGAGCTAGGAATCCATGACTGATTCAATTAAAATGAAGACTTCTAAAAGTTTTTGGTGTTTTAATTGAGGAAGAAGAAAGCAAGGTCCTAGGTCTTTTTTCTTCTGCTGCCAATGAGGGTGTAAGTGATACAGGAGAAGTCACTGAAACATTCATGCCTTCATTTTCCACTTTGTTCAGAATGAGAGGCTTCATTACCTTAAAGGGATATTTGAGAGAAAATTAAATCATGAATGCATGTGAAATGCTTGAGCTGCTACAAATATGAATGCAACATAAGTCGCAGTATCCATTAATAACTTAACAGTATTGTGGAGTCTGTGATAGCCATGACTAAGACAGGATATTGCTGAGAACCATAGGAAAAGACATTTGCAATAAAATAAAGCAGAAATTGGATTCAGTGTTGCAATTTCTCTCTCTCTCTCTGATGTTGCTAATATCACCTAGCAGAAAAGGTGAGGACATGTCATTGTGATTTACATTTTATGTAAAATGTTGTGCTTCCCTCTCCTAAAAATGCAACCAGAAATTAATCAAATTCAAAGAAAAAATATTAATATTTATACTTTTTTCTGATCTAAATATTTCTAGAAATGAAAGCATTGTAGTGAGGGTGTGCATGTCTATGATATGCAGACACATATATATGGTGTTCCTACATTAAGGTGTTCATGCATTTTCTATTTATGTAGAGCCCAGAAATTTATCTCACAAGGCTATTTGACCTGATCTGTAAATGTGTGTGCATGTGTGTACATTGTGTGTATACATTTGGAATGTTAGTTGAATAGTTAATGTGTTCAACAACTGGCCATTGTACACATTCACCAATGTGCTTGGTGAATCCTTCCATTAATTGGCAATTGTGCACATCTTCCAGTACATAATCTTCAACAGGTCTTGTTGAATGTTCATATATCATCTGAGCCTTGTACATTCTGTGTCCATTATGCATAATTTTCAAAAAGCTTTGGGGAATGTGCAGATCTTGGCTGGATTTTTTTCATTTTCTGGCTAATATGCGTGCTCAGTAGATATGGGAATCACAGGGTGGGTGTCAGATGGAGAAGAACAGTTAACTACTAAGTTGTCTTCAGGCTGTTATATTATGTGATAAGAGTGGGTGTGAGTCAGGCTTCCTCTGGTGCATCATTTCCCCCTTTCTTTTCATCTCTCTATTAGTTGGAAGATCGTTCTGAATGAGCGGGACTCCTACCCACATGATTTCAAACCCTGCTGTAGAACCCTGTTTATGCAGTACTTCATGAGTAGAGGAAGCCCATAACTTCATTCTTCAACTCATAGAGAGCCAGAAATGGCAGGGGGAATAGGGACAATGAACAGGGAAATATGGGAGGTTTGTATACATACCTGCCATTTCCTCTAACAATCTGTACATGGAGTTGTGGTTGTTTGTTGTTTAGTCATTTAGTCGTGTCTGACTCTCCGTGACCCCATGGACCAGAGCACGCCAGGCACTCCTGTCTTCCACTGCCCTCTGCAATTTGATCAAACTCATGTTGGTAGCTTCGAGAACACTGTCCAACCATCTCGTCCTCTGTCGTCCCCTTCTCCTTGTGCCCTCAATCTTTCCCAGCATCATGGGCTTTGCCAGGGAGTCTTCTCTTCTCATGAGGTGACCAAAGTATTGGAGCCTCAGCTTCAGGATCTGTCCTTCCAGTGAGCACTCAGGGCTGTTTTCCTTCAGGTTTGATCTTCTTGCAGTCCATGGGACTCTCAAGAGTCTCCTCCAGCACCATAATTCAAAGGCATCAATTCTTCGGCGATCAGCCTTTATGGTCCAGCTCTCACTTCCATACATCACTTCCATATATTTCATACATGGAGTACCCATGCATATATGCCAAGGTTGGGGGTCTGTTATGCCCTGTTGAGATCTTGCTGTGCTTGGTTGCTGCACCCACATGGCAAAGGACCATGCCCTTTGCTTCAGAGTGCTCAGTTGGCATAGTTAAATTAGACTCAACTATGCCACCCACTGAGGAACCACATCAGAGAGTAGCTTGCATGACAAACAACATTCACAAGTTCCCAGTTGTCACCAGCTATTGTATTATTGAAACCACTAAAGAGATGAATTTAGCTTCATTGGGTCAAGATTCAAAATTGATCTAATCAGAAGGGGAGTAGTGTTGTGATGGTGAATAAATGCCTATATATAAATAAATACCTAAATAATAATGGAGTAAAATGGATTGTTTCTGGTTCAAGAAACAAGGAGCTGCCTTTTACTTTGGTCTGCTTAACAAAACACTTGTCTGTTTTGACTGTCAGCAGCTCCCAAAGGTCTTAGGATATGGTTTATCTCTGCACCGCTACATGGGATAGCTCAGTCAGTAGAGCATGAGACTCTTAATCTCAGGGTTGTGGGTTCACGTCCCACATTGGGCAAAAAATTCCTGCATTGCTGGGGGTTGGACTAGATGATCCTCATACAGTGATACCTCGGGTTACATACGCTTCAGGTTACATACGCTTCAGGTTACAGACTCCACTAACCCAGAAATAGTGCTTCAGGTTAAGAACTTTGCTTCAGGATGAGAACAGAAATTGTGCTCTGGCGGTGCAGCAGCAGCAGGAGGCCCCCACCCCATTAGCTAAAGTGGTGCTTCAGGTTAAGAACAGTTTCAGGTTAAGTACGGACCTCCGGAACCAATTAAGTACTTAACTCGAGGTACCACTGTAGTCCCTTCTAACTCTATGATTCTGTGTGATCCTTTTTGAAACAGAGATGCCAAGAATGGTATCTTCTATATCCTTAGGAGGTACTGCGCATAATACTGAGCTACAGTCCCTCACTTATTTAACAGAAGCCATTTATACCACACATTAAATTGCAGTGACCTCCATAGAAGTAAAGCACATGTCACCATCCACACAGTAGATCTTGAACCATGTCCTTGCATGGAGATGTGTGCAGACTGGAGCTTCAACAAGAAGTAAAGCACTTATAAAAAAAAGAGATCTGAAGTCATCATATGTTATTAGCAATATATCTTTTGAACCACCCCCTTTATCTGCTTATGTTAGCAGCTTTTATTAAATAGGGAAGTTGTTTTTTAAAAAACACACACATACATAACATAAAATATTATGTCTAAACAAAAAGCTTGGTCAAGGCAATTGCTGACTACATGTTTTTATGTTTCTCTGCTTTGGAAGGGAGACGAAAAGGAGATATTAATGCTATTGATGCCATTAAATCAAAACTCAGCTAATTATACCCAGGGGATCAAGGTGAGGTCGGCTTCTTCTCTAATTGGATCCACCATTTAAAATACCTGGGCCAGCTATTTGTTGGCAGCTGTGTAGAAGTTACAAAGGCTTTGTGAGTTTGGTTTACGGGAAGACTCAAGAATGCAAAGCTGCAAGGCTAGGTGGTGCTTAAAGAGCAACCAACAACATTGGCCTTGAGAGACTCCGCTATTGATTATTTCTTTTTATGAAGCTTTGGGCTGATTGAATTTCTCCATGATTAGTAACGTTGTTTATTTTATTTTATTGCCCTGAAGCTGGAAATTCACTACCTGCAGGTGATCACCTGAAATGTTCACAAGGGCATTGTGGGATTGAATCATAAGGTGGGGGAGGGGTGGAATCTAAAGGCATGTTGCACTCACCACACCACAATCAAGGCTTTTGGCAGTGTAGATCGCTGGGATTTCTTGATGATTGGAAAGTTCAGGAATGGGAAACCTTTTTTGTAGCTTGGGTGCTGCACTCCCTTTGAGGGGTGTGTGTGTGTGATATACTAGTCATGGGTGTGGCCAGAGAAAAACTGAGCAATAAACACCAAGTGGCTGGGTTTGGGAGCTGCCATTTCCAACAATATATCATCAGTTCTGAAAAATTAAAATAGCATCCTCCAGAGCTAGATGCCCTAGATCAGCTGTTCTCAACCTGTGGGTCCCCAGATGTTGTTGGACTACAACTCCCATCATCCCTAGCTAGCAAGCTCAGGGCTCAGGGATGATGGCAGTTGTAGTCCAACAACATTTGGGGACCCACAGGTTGAGAACCGCTGCCCTAGATGAATGCTATGTTGGGAGCATTGTAGGATATTAAGTGGTGGCTCTCACATCTTTTCAGTGGAGGCCACCTGTTGCTCATCACAGCACAATTTGACTACCCACCACTCCTGCCACCAGATAAACCCACCAAGAGAGCCCACCAACATAGGAGAGGCCCCACCAGAAGTCACCTTGACATGAGACCCCCCCCCTTAAAGCTAGAACTAGCTGTGTTAAAATGGGCCTTAATTTAGTTACTATTCCCCTACTGTGTCCAACTAATAGTTAAGCACTATTTTACAACACAATCCCAATTTTGTAATTACTAAATTGCAGGCTGAAATCCTAACCCTACTTTCCTGGGAGTAAGGCCCATTAAATGTAATAGGGCTTACTTTTGAATAATCATAGTTAGATTCCACTCTTGGTCTTTGGGGAGAGGATACAAAGAACCAATGGAGTCTGGGGAGGGACTGCTGTAGGAAAGTTGCACAAGGATTAAGAGATTACTGAGGAACATCGTTCTACTCAACCACTTCCATTTCTGAGAAGGTACTAGAATGCCCATATTGAATGAAATATGGAATGCTATTGTCTCTCAAAAGCAGGAGCCTCCCTTTCTCATGCCTGAAACAGTCCTCACAGCTTATCTTGTTAATGCCCTCATTTTTTCCCTTTGACATTAAAAGCTAGTTGGATATCAACTGTGACATCCAATTGCCTCATTTCTGATAGGAGTGGTATTTAATCAGACAAGTGGAGATGTACTGGTTTAGGCAACTAAAGACTTTCATGTGAAACAAAGATAGTGGAGAACGACAGAGGTGCTGCTCCATAGAAATTGGAGTTTTGTTCACAGAGAGTTTATATAAATTGGACATGTCCTCTGATTTCAGACACGAATAATTAAGCAAGGCCACTGGAGGAAAAATAAGAAAATGAAAAGATGGGCTTTCTGGAAGAAGACAAGAACTTGGAAGGATTCTGATCTTTGCTCCGTATGAACTCAGCATTTAATTATGAATAATATTTTTAGGTAAATGGATTGAGATTCAATGGATAGGACCACCACTGTTTGGCTCTCCAGGGTCTCAGACAGGGTTCACATTACTTACTTTAATTTTTACATTATATAACACTTTTCCTCCAGTGAGCTCAGGGTAGTGTACATGGTCCCAACACCTCACCCTATCATCACAACAGACCTGTGTGGTAGGTTAAGCTAAGAATCTGACTCAAGCTGTGCTTCAGTAAGCTTCATGACTGAGTAGGGATTCAAACGCTGCTTCCCCACATCCTAGTCCAACGCTGTAATCATTACTCAACACTGCCTCTCTAACCTGTTAAGTGATTCTTTAAAAAACAAAACTTTGTGGCAAAAAAGAACAAGGATAATAATTTGAAATCTAACTAAAAGATGCTGTGCAGTGATGTGCCATAGTGATTTAGCCCATGCTTGGGGTGGAAAGAAAACAGTGCTTATGTCAAACCATGGCCCCTAACTCGGGCCAAAAATAACTCAAGCAGTCAATTGGTTCCTTAATAACAAATGGTTGTTAGTGGATAAGTATTTCAAATATCACCTCAGCCATGAAGGTGGCCTTAAGAAACCACTGTCTGTCAACTTCATCCTCTTATGGGGACAAAAACATTGACCTTCCATGCTGTAAGACAGGAGCGGCAAAAATGTGGTGTCCTCCAGGGGTTGTGGGACCATAGTTTCCATCATCACTGACTGTTGGCCATGTTGACTGCAGCTGATGACCACTGGAGTCCACAACATTTGGAGGACCACTGGTTAGCCTTCTGAGGGCCATGTGCCGGTGGTGGATGGGGCCAGAGGAAAACATGGGTGGAGCAATTAATGTAAATTTCACTTTGGTACAGTAGGCTAGATTCTACACATGCTTGCACACATCTTTGACTATCCTCCATCCAGACAAACCAGAAGTTAGGGTTCAGAGTGTGAAGCAGGGCTGTTGAGGGGTATGGTTCTGGGGGAGAGAGAATGTTCCAAAGGACCATATAAAGAGGCCTGGCCTGGCTGGACACATTTGGTCCCCCAGACCTTAGGTCTCATAACACTGTGTCAGATTATCTCTTGTTTTAGCTCGTGTTGAATCTAAACAGAGTAGGAAGTGAATTCATAGCCTTTAAAATTAAAAGAGATCCTTGCCATCATGAATTGCTGTCTTTGCACATAATCAGAGTGATCATCTACCCAGCAGATGGGTACTTAGCCAGTTGGCTAAGGGTTATAGTACATTTGCATTTCCAAAAAAAGAAGAGTGGGCTTGTTCAACCTTTTTAAAGCTACTGATTTCCCATGATATACTCTCACAATAAAATATCTTTATAAATGGTTTATTGGCTCAAATGCAAAGGTCAAAAATAGATATCCAACTAACTAATTAAGGGACCATTTTAATAACATATTTTAATCTTACCCCACTTATTACTTCTTGATTTTACAATCCTAGGGAAAAAATAATGACACTTGAGTGAGCATAAAGCTTAAACTGCATGGCTGCTCTAGATAATCTTTCAAACATTTAACAGCTTTTTGGCCATATGGATACCATGCATCCCATTAAAAAAAATATGGGAAATTTCATCCACAGCCATACGAATTTGCTGGTAAATTGCAAGAAAATGTGCATGTGGAGGCAAAGGTAAATACCTAATTAAAAAGCCAAAGAGTGATGGTAGGATGAGTTTTGAGCAGTATGGATTTTTGTTGAGTATGACGAAATAACAGAATACATTGCCTATGCGCAGGAATGTAGGAAGGTGCTTGTCTTCCATCTTACTCAGTATTTTCTACACTGACTGTTAGTAGCTCTCCAATGTTTCAGGCAGTAGTCTCTCCCAGACCCACCTGGAGACACCAGGGAATGAACCTGGGACCTTTGTCATGCAAAACAGATGCTCTGTTACTGAACTGTGGCCCAATGCTCCTCATCCCCCCCCCCAGACAAATAACAGTCCACAATTGACCGTGATCAACTTCTGTTCGACCTGTTGGACATCCCTGCCCTATAGGAGGAACGGAATCAATGGAGTCTTTGGAGAAAAGACTAGCGACCTATTCACAAGCTCATAATCTCCCTCTATGCAAGGTGCCACAGTTGTCTTTTGAGACAACATCATATGATGAACTCTTCCACCATCACTAGCCATCTTATGTGATGCTTTCCACCCTCTACTGCACCTTTCTCACACTTTGACAAACTTTGCTCTCCCAGAATGTTGTGTCCAACTAATGAATCAGAGCAGGCTCACTGAAACTAATGGATCTAAGTTAGTCATGTAGATTAATTCTAATGGGGCTACTCAGAGAATTGCTAACACTGGATACAGCAACATGTGCCCAGTGGCAGAGGAAGAGGAGTGTGGGGGGATGCATGCCAGCCCTGCCCCCACCTCCTCTCCGCCCCCCGGTGCTGGAGCATGAAGCTCCACCACTGCATGTGCCCGGGTCTCTTTCCATCAACCAAAACTTCTGACCATGCACAACCCCTCCTTTGTCAATAGGAACTCTGGAAAGCAATGGGGCTTTTAAAAACTCCTCCTAGTCAATGAACAAGGAGGTATTATAAACAGCGTTACAAGAACATTGTCATTCTACACTGGCAGGTACAGCGATGCAGCAACTTTGATGATAATTATTATTTCCTCTTTCCAAGCTGAAGAAAAGGAGCGGTGCTGTGCTACTTGAAGCTGAAGTGAAATTCAAAGATGGTTTGGGCTCAGAAACAAAGACCCGGATGCAGTCGTACCTCGGATCCTGAACACCTTACAAGTCGAACGTTTGGGTTCCCAAATGCCGCAAACCTGAAAGTTCCTGCAGCCAATCGGAAGCCACGCCTTGGTTTCTGAACATTTTGGAAGTTGAATGGACATCTGAAGGCAGCCCTGTTTAGGGAAGCTTTTAATATTTGATGAATCATTGTATTTTAATATTCTGCTGGAAGCTGCCCAGAATGGCTGGGAAAACACAACCAGATGGGTGGGGTATAAATAATATATTATTATTATTATTATTATTATTATTATTATTATTATTATTATTCTGTTCAGCTTCCGAAGCATGACTGTATTTTGCAGAGCAATTTTTGAACATTTTTTTATAGCTGTGTAGATCTAGCCAGGGTTTTGTTTTTGTCCTCTAATGCACACACATAAAACACCTAAACCCAGAGTTGAATCCAGTGAAGGTGTTCTCTTCACATAATGAATTATGCTTGCACAACATCAATTGCCCTCCTTCGCTTCTGCCTCATAGACCCCCCCACACTCCCCCAAAATCTGCCCTGGAGAGTTTAGAAACCCAGAAGAGATTTGAGGTACATGGGGAAGGAGAGGCAGGGGACATTCCATTGTGAAAGAGGAAATCCTTAGGCAAGTGAAATGACTTTGCTGGATAAACTCTCCACTCACCCACCCACCCACATATAGACGTTTCTGTTTTATTTCTCACAAGAATGCAATTATTATTATACAACTTAAATTCAGAGAAGAGGCTTGTTCCTGTAGAACTGGTGTTGTTGTTTGTATTTTGAAGGGCTCCTTTGGGAGGATGATATAATAATAATAATAATAATAATAATAATAATAATAATAATAATAATAACAACAACAACAACTACAACAGGGACAATGCATTATATACTAGCATATTAAGAATACGTGCTTCATACAATACATACAAAGATGTTAATATAAATAACATTACAATCCTATTAATCTTCTAAACAGCCTATAAATATAACAGTATATCATTGCTCTTCAGATACTTAAGTACACTTATAATATAGTAAATAAAATGTACTTAAAAATACTTAAATACTGAGTAGTCACTTAATAACTTTAGCTTCTTCACTTATAATTAAAGAGCAGAAACACTTAAACATTGATTATGTACATTAGTCACTGTGTGGAAAAGCTTCTATGCTGATCAGTATCCATGTTCAAATTTTAAAAATTGCCTGTCACCCTTTAAACATATAAATTCCACTGAGTTTACTCATCCTGCAGTTCTCCATATCTTTGCAGAACACTCTTTTTATCGCAGGTGAAACACTGTTTCTCTATTTTTGCGCTACTGACATTCACGCTGCTATTAGCAGGTTCCATAGTAGCTCTAATATCCACATTTTTAAACAAAGCTGTCATGGGATCAAAGTGATGAATCACTCTCCTTTTTTGGGGGGTGAGGTTTGCAGAACACCCTAAACTAGGCTGAAGCACTATGCAGGATACTCCATGTTCACCATCTGCTTCACACAGAAGACAGCCAGTCACCTGCAGCCTCCATCTAGTCCCAATTCTGCAGCAGTTACATTTATACAGTTCCCAAAGTCTTATTCAAATTAATGCCAACATCGCATGAGCAATTACAGTGTTGCGTGCTAGATTAATCAAATCTTGTGTGAGTATCTATACTATCCCCCCCCCCCACTCCAGAATAAGCGACGGTATTACAAGAAAATAATGCATTCAGTTGACTTATACTCAAAATATTTTTAGATTAATATGCCTGTCATCACTCTCTACTGTAGCTGGTAAAATACAATAATTAATGAATAAGTTAGTTGCTTTTAATGTTCCATGGTTTGGTGATATACAACTTGCAGCTTCTCAGAATCTTTTAGAGTTATGCTTAGATGAGCAAGCCCCTGATATATTGCTTCTTTGGTAAGAGTATAATAGCCAAAGAACAATTACTTGCTATGTGAGGATGGCATTTTATCAATGGAATTTCCATTAAGTTAGCCTTCCATCTTGTTAATGTCATGGTCTTTTTCTCTAGACCTTGACATCATTATACTATGTCACTGGAGGAGGAAAATCTGTGAACTTTTGAGGTACCTTTGGTATAAACATATATCTCTACACCCTGTTCCCTTAGTGCAGAAAGCTAATTTTTCTCTCCCATTCTAGCAGCACCAGTATGCCACACACAGCTATAACAGCATTTGTGGCACAGCTTAATCAGGGGTGAGGGTACAAAATAGTTTTGGAGCAGATCTCTTAACCTTGCTCATGCATCAGATTTCAACAAGGGCTTGCCATTATTAAGCCTCCCAACCTGTTTCAGATGTCAGGGGATTCTGAACCTAGACAGACATGGGTAGGATGCCATTATGGAATTGCCTGTGGTTACGAGCTCGAGAAGGTCACCAGAGAAGTCATGTGGCCATGTGATTACAGATCTGTGGGTGCATCATAGCATTATAGAGTTTGGACCCAAGGGTCATCTAAACCAATCTCCTGCAATGCAGGAATCTCAACAAATGGCCATCCAGCCTGTGCTTAAAAACCTCCAATGAAAGAGACTCCACCACCTTCTGAGGGAGTTCATTTCACTGTTGAACAGCTCTGGTTGTCAGAAAGTTCCTCCTGATGTTTAGACAGAATCTCCTTTCTTGTGCTGTAACTTGAAACCATTGGTTCAGGTCCTACTCTCCAGAACAGGAGAGAACAAGCTTTCTCCAACTTCCATGGGACAGTCCTTTAGATATCTGAAGAAGGCTATCATGTCACCTCTCAGTCTCCTCTTTTCCAGGCTAAACATACCCAACTCTCTCAACTGTTCCCCATAAGGCTTGATTTCCAGACTCTTTATCAACTTGGTTGCCCTCCTTTGCACATGTTCCAGCTTGTCATGTTCATGTCCAGCTGCACATGTTCCTTCTTAAATTGTGGTGCCCCTATGTGGGCATAGTACTCCAGCTGGGGTCTGACCAAAGCACAACAGAGTGGTACTATTTCTTCCCTTGATCTGGACACTACACTTCTGCTGATGCAGTCTAGAATACTATTAGCTTTCTTTAGTACTTTATCACACTGTTGACTTATGTTAAACTTGTGGTCTACCAAGATCCCTTGATCCATTTCATATGTACTACCAGTAAGCCAGATGTCCTCCATATTATATTTGTGCATCTGGTTATTTCCTGCCTAAGTGTAGAACCTTGCATTTGTCCCTGCTGAAATTCATTTTGTTAGTTTTTACCCAGTTCTCCATTCTTGACTCCTGATTCTTTCCTCTGCAGTATTAGCTACCTGTCCCACTTTGGTTTAATCTGCAAGCTTGATGAGCATCTATACAATTCCTTCATCCAAGTCATTTATAAAGATGTTCAACAACACCAAGCCCAGGACAGAACAATCCTTAGGTCAATTCAGTGAGTCTGCTCAGAATAATAACACCAAGCCCAGGACAGAACAATCCTTAGGTCAATTCAGTGAGTCTGCTCAGAATATTACAGCATACAACCCATTATGTCTGATTGCAGATTTTAAAATCAGTGAATGATATCCTAACAATACGATCTGTGTATCTCATTAGATCGTATATGACTTCTTTATCCACTTTATTTAGACTAGTTGTGAGGGAGGAGTATTAAGCTAGTAGGGGCTAACTTGTCCTGTTTATCATAGAATCATAGAATCATAGAATCATAGAATCATAGAATCATAGAATCATAGAATCATAGAGTTGGAAGAGACCACAAGGGCCATCGAGTCCAACCCCCTGCCAAGCAGGAAACACCATCAGAGCACTCCTGACATATGGTTGTCAAGCCTCTGCTTAAAGACATCCAAAGAAGGAGACTCCACCACACTCCTTGGCAGCAAATTCCACTGTCGAACAGCTCTTACTGTCAGGAAGTTCTTCCTAATGTTTAGGTGGAATCTTCTTTCTTGTAGTTTGGATCCATTGCTCCGTGTCTGCTTCTCTGGAGCAGCAGAAAACAACCTTTCTCCCTCCTCTATGTGACATCCTTTTATATATTTGAACATGGCTATCATATCACCCCTTAACCTCCTCTTCTCCAGGCTAAACATGCCCAGCTCCCTTAGCCGTTCCTCATAAGGCATCGTTTCCAGGCCTTTGACCATTTTGGTTGCCCTCCTCTGGACACATTCCAGTTTGTCAGTGTCCTTCTTGAACTGTGGTGCCCAGAACTGGCCACAGTACTCCAGGTGAGGTCTGACCAGAGCACAATACAATGGCACTATTACTTCCCTTGATCTAGATGCTATACTCCTATTGATGCAGCCCAGAATTGCATTGGCCTTTTTAGCTGCCGCGTCACACTGTTGGCTCATGTCAAGTTTGTGGTCAACCAAGACTCCTAGATCCTTTTCACATGTACTGCTCTCAAGCCAGGTGTCACCCATCTTGTATTTGTGCCTCTCATTTTTTTTGCCCAAGTGCAATACTTTACATTTCTCCCTGTTAAAATTCATCTTGTTTGTTTTGGCCCAGTTCTCTAATCTGTCAAGGTCGTTTTGAAGTGTGATCCTGTCCTCTGGGGTGTTAGTGAGTAAAGTGAGTAAAGTGAGTTAGTTTTAGTGAGTAAAAATTGGGCCTAAGATAGAAATAAGGGTGGCTGTCTCCCCTTCCCATGATTTATCCCTTGAAGAAAGACTCTTCCTCTATTGCCATGAATGTTAATGGGGTAATAGTTACTGGCAAAGATATTAGCAAAGGACAAGCCTTTGTACTGATATGCACATATTCCTAATGAATGTGCCATGTGCATTCCTCCAGGATGCAACTTTGTGCATAGGCTTCACATACTGCCTGCCTTGGATAGTGTGCAGGTGAAAAATGGACGCAATTTTAAGGCTGCAACAATTTCCAGAACTCTGTTATCATCTGACACAGCTGTACACCAGCAAATTGCTATTGTGTCTTATCTAGGCCATTGGGGGGAAATGGTCAACATAGGCTATGCCATCGGAATGACCTCTCTTTTATATATTGCCTTCCAGTGCCCATCAGTATACTGTTGCTCATGAAAAACTGCTCAGCCACCTTTACTCACCTGAAATACTAACATAACTTTATTGCACGAACTGCACATATCCTCACTTGGGTCTCCCTGATCTTTTCTCTTCTGGTCGTCACTTTTTGAGCATCAGATTCCTTCTCTTAAAAACAGCAATACTTGTTTTCTGGGCTATACGCTATGGAGGAAAGTATAAGCACCCTGGCTAGACGCAGAACAGTGTTTGGTTTTTAAGAAGCATGGAAGGGTTCCAGGAATAAAAAGGAGACCACTTACTCCATAAGTAAGCAAAGATAACCAACTAAGAACCAAATTACATGCAATGTGAAACATACATAATCAGATCTCCCAGCAGCTTTTTATTGTCCTTAAAACAGTCTTGGGGCTCACTGGGAAGGTTAACTATTTCTCCCTCTGCCTATTTCCAATACAAATCCCCCACCTCAATCTGCTATTAGCTGTGGAAGGAAAAACCAGGGCCGGCTCTACCATTAGGCAGAGCAAGATAATTACCTCAGGCAGCAGATGCTGGGGGAAATTGATGGCAGCCTCCTGAGCCTCCTGGCAATTTCCCTCTGTTGCAGATCAGAACCATGGTGCCATACTTTAAATTTCCTCAACTAGCCTGCACCGGAGGACATCATCCCATTGCCAGGGTTGAAGTATGACCCAAATCCTAATCAACCTCCTTTCCTTTGCCACAGACAGCAAAATGTATTGGGCCAGCTTTAGAATACATGTATGTTTTCCTCTTAACAGATAAGAATAGCCTTGGGAAAGGTACAATTTTCATTGGAGGATCAGCATGAGTCAATCCCTCTCTCTCTCCATGCCATAGCCCCAATCCAAAAAGCAAACACACACACACACACATACACACACACGTGAGTCTGCTTCAGACTCTGTAATTATCCTTTGCATCAGTCGTTGCTAAAAACCCTGAATCTGTTGTCTGCCATCTTACTCCTTCCATTCAGGCACGTTCTCACTTGTGGTTCAGGTACAGAAGCATCATTCATTCTGTACCTCTTGCTCCTAGGCTTGGAATGTATAGTTGTTGGTGGTGGGGTTTTGTCCCCAAGTTTAGATGAGTCTTCCTGAAAGATGCTGTCATGGGACCTTCCCTTTCCAGTTTCCAGCAAGTGTGTTTTCTCTGCCTTCCCTGTTTCCTGTGTGTTCCCTTTCCATAGGCTACTCAGAGGAGGGTGATGTTCTTCCATGTCCCTCTCTTCCTCGTCCTTAGGGACTGTAAGTTGGAGGTGACTATAAACTGGCTTGTGGATAGACTCTGCTACACCCTGATGAAGCTTTGATCTGGCTTTGCCACTCAGCATTTCAGATATCTTCATTCATGTCCTTCCACTAGCTTATATCATAACATATTTTGGATTTGGCGAACAAGTGAGATAGGACAACCCTACACTTTTCAACCCAGCTGCCTCCCCATGTGCTCTTCAGGCTCTCTTACAACCTGGCAGGACCACTGAATATCTACCAAAGTTATCTACTGCCTTACAGGCACACCCAGTTGTGGAGCCTTTCCCAAGGTCCCACTACAAAGGAAAATCCCAGCAGAAGCAGGAAAACCACAAACCAGGAGGCTGCCTGAGGGAGGGCTTTGATATCATTGGATGGCTACAAAGACGTGGTGCTCTTGGATGACTGCAAAGCTTTGGTGTGACTGGATTACATCATACTCACAAGAAAATATGCAGCTGGGTGGCAGGGGTGGAGAGTTGTTTCCCTTTAGAAGTTGCCCCAATCCTTAAGCACATGGTACAGAATTTCATTGCTTTATTTTTGCCCTTGCAAATTCTAAAAACAAACAACACCCAAATATTCTGATTGTGTTATTCCAAGAAATATTGATTGCGCTTCACGTGTAACCTTGTAGGAAGCCCAATGAATCAATCTCTCGCTACCAGTTACAAATTTACCTGTCTTTTCACTCCGTTACTCAGGAGTCCCAGAGGATCCTCGCAGCTCCAGGAAAACACTTGCATCTGGTGGGCCCTATGCTCTCAGAGCTCAAGAGCTCCTTCTCTTTCTGCTTCTGTGCTACCACTTCCATCTGCCTACCCAAAGAGCCACTCTCCCTCTTCTGCTGGAAGACCTTTTATGTTGCTGCAGCAAGAGGCTGGCTGCCATGGCACCATTCCATCCCTGCCCACCTGGGTTTACTTCTGGTTGGGTCAATAGCGGAATGATGCAGAGGTGTGTTGTGCTCACGTCCACCTCCTCACACCACCTTTTATCACAACCATTTGTGTCACTCACTATTTATTTTCCTTTCCATACTTGCTCTCCACACTGAACTCTCAGATGGCATAAAACTGAAGGTAAGAACACCTTAAGCTATGGAGATGAGATGGACTTTAATTATTAGAGGTATTAAAAATGCTTCAGATATTCCCCCCCTCCCTGCTGTCCCATTAGCCAGACCTGCAAACATTGTCAATCTTGTCTCAGCTAAGGTGATCAATCACCAGGGGTTTGCAGGCATCTCTCGGGCACCCTCTTTCTCACCTTCCTTTTTCAGTGAAAGATGATTTATATAATCCAATGAGAGCTTAACAAACTTATCACAACTTTCCATACTATTTTATATGGAGACCACCCTTGTGGTACTTCTGCCAAGCAAACAAACTTCTTACATAATACAGAATCATGCCCAGCTACCCACCATTCTAATGAACTTCTTGATATTAAACAGCTAATCAAGGTATCTTTTCACTCACGTTCATCTTAATCACTGTAAAGGAAAATGAGATACACAAGGCCTGAAATTCCCTTAAAGGGATCCCTGACCATTAGGTCCAGTCACGGACAACTCTGGGGTTGCAGTGCTGATTTCGCTTTACTGGCCGAGGGAGCCGGCGTACAGCTTCCGGGTTATGTGGCCAGCATGACAAAGCCGCTTCTGGCAAACCAGAGCAACACATGGAAACGCTGTTTACCTTCCCACCAGAGCGGTACCTATTTATCTATTTTTACTTTGACGTGCTTTCGAACTGCTAGTTTGGCAGGAGCAGGGACCAAGTGACGGGAGCTCACAGGAATTTGAACCGCTGATCTTCTGATCGGCATGCCCTGGGCTCTGTGGTTTAGACCACAGTGCCACCCACATCCCGTAATTCCCTTACCACCACCAAAATTTTAAACCGTCACAAAAATAATGAATATCAAAGGCCTAGATTTTATTCATATTCAAACCAGAACACACAGTACCAGTATCACAGGGTTTTGTCATATGTTGTGGGACTGGGGGGGGGGGTACACAGAGCAGAAGAATTGGAGTTCCAGCTCAGCCCTTAGAAAACCCCGAAGCTTCAAGTGTACCCTCCATTGCCAGTTCTGAGCGTGTTGCCACCAAACACGCCAAAGTGATGGCAAGTTCTTAGACCATGCACTTTAAAGAAGAATCTTCCCTTAAGATATTTCCCTTTGCTGTTTCACAACCTTGAGCCAATGCTTCAGTTCACCTCCCTAATTGCTGAAAAAGAATGCAGTATTTTCATTGTGCGGAAAATTTCACAGTAAAACGAGGCTTTGAGCAAAGAAGTCACACAGCATTAGCAAAATAATTAGTCCTTGTCAGTCCCCAAGGACAGGGCTCAGTGACTTATTTCAATATCTGTCTTTTGTAATGTAATATAATAATATAATATAATATAATATAATATAATATAATATAATATAATAAATATAATATAATATAATATAATATAATATTTAAGTATTTTTTTGGCATATACAACCTGCCTTTATATGAAGTACAGTATTCAAGGCAGCATAAGACAACATCCTGAACAATCATATGCATGTTAATTTGGAAGTTGGGATTCACTAAACACCTCTAATCAGTGGAAGCCCCGTGCAAGGACTTCTGCCTTCACAACAGGGCTTCCCCTCTCCTCCCATTGCATACCTCCTGATATTGGTCCTGCAGGGGTCAGAAGAATCCCCAGAATAGACCACAGGGGAAGGAGAAGGGAGATCACTTCATCTGGAAATTTATTTCCTCCCCACCTCGTGATATTCACTAGCCAATTAGTATTATTAATATTATTTATTAAATCTGTATATCACCTTTCATCTGTAGATCTCAGGGCCATGGAATGAATGTTCAGAAAAGTGTTTTGTTTTCGTTTTTAGAATTTCAGCACAATAGTACTAAATATTACCATGTAAAAAGTGAAGCCATTATCCTCATTTCCTCCAAAGAATAGCAGCAATAGTTTTGTAGGATTTGCGTTCAACACTGAGTGGCCTTCAGCAAAGACACTCCAACTAAGCTCCTATTAGCAACAAGGCCATAACAGTGATCATTCTGAAAATAACCAAGAAGGAAAAGCAATGTGATATGCTCAGCATTTTAGTCAGGGGTGGGAAACCTCAGGCCCAGAGCCCAAATGCCACCTCCCAACCCCTCTCTGTGACCTTCAGGACTGTTCCCATGGCACACCTCCACCTGCTCTCCCCAGACCATGCCAGCTCTGCTTCATATCCTCCTTCAGTGCTTTTTTCATGGCTGGAATGAGCCCTTGAACTCTGATAATACATCTTGCCTGAGGGAGGATAGAGAGGGGTGTTTGAGCGTGTGTAGAAACTAGCTGTCTATGGCAAAATTCATTGCTCTGTCCACTTTTGCCTGTGGCCCCAGCCATGGGTGGTATGTGGGCCCTTTGAAAGTTACCCAGTAAGGATAGCATATGGAAACAGGGATGTCCTAAGGAAAAGTAGGACATTCCAGGATCACATCAGAAACCAGGATGGCTTCTGTAAATCTGGGACTGTCCCTGGAAAATAGGGATGTGGGTGGTGCTGTGGGTTAAACCACAGAGCCTAGGACTTGCCGATCAGAAGGTCGGCGGTTCAAATCCCCGCAATTGGGTGAGCTCCCTTTGCTTGGTCCCTGCTCCTGCCAACCTAGCAGTTTGAAAGCATGGCAAAGAGCAAGTAGATAAATAGGTACCGCTCCAGCGGGAAGGTAAACGGCATTTCCGTGCGCTGCTCTGGTTCACCAGAAGTGGCTTAGTCATGCTGGCCACATGACCCGGAAGCTGTACACCGGCTCCCTCGGCCAATAAAGCGAGATGAGCACCGCAACCCCAGAGTCGGTCACAACTGGACCTAATGATCAGGGGTCCCTTTACCTTTAAGGAAAAGTAGGGCATTCCAGGATCACATCAGAAACCAGGACGGCTTCTGTAAATCTGGGACTGTCCCTGGAAAATAGGGACACTTGGAGGGTCTGGAAAGGCAGTCTTTGATACGAAAAAGTTTCCAAGCCCCTTGGCTATACACTGGACTATGCATCAAAATCACAGGATACAAGCAGTATAACACAATATCACAGCCTTCTTGAATCAGGCATGAAATGTATATGAAAAGGATATTACTTCAAGCAAGGCCAATTCAAGGGGAATAGAGAGAAAGAAGGAGAGAGATTCAATTTTTCTCTTGCCCTTTTCCAGCTATAAAAGTTGACAGCCCTAGACCCACCGCAGCCATTGATGTTTCTTAACATTTCCCCAACCCCAAGAAACAATAATGTATTTCCCAGATATCTTTATCAGCCCTAAGGTGTTATGTATGGCCAGAGCATTTACTTTTTTATTTCCACTGACTGTATCTTCGCAAAGAGCTTTTCTTAAGCCAAGCAGATACAGAGCCAATAAAAACCTCTCTCTTGTGCTCTTGGGCCATTTCGGCAACATAAGTTTTTGATGAAAGAGCATTGACCTTCATTATTGTCCTTCCTCTTCACAGGGATTTTTAAAATTAGGAATCAGATACTGAAATATCTTATTACTTGCTTTGTTTGTCTATACTTTTTCCTCCCACTTACATCACTGGAAACATATTATTATTTGTTATGAGTCTGTAAAGTCTACTTCACCCCCCTTACATTGGTGTAAGTGCAAGGACTTCAGTGCACTTCATGTGATTTGACTGGGTATTCTCAGACCCCTAGCCTGGACCCCACCTGGAGACTGACAATGAGGAAGCATGGGCCATCAATGTGCTGAATCAATAGATAATAAAATGCTTTGGGGGGGGGAAGTAGGTGTGGGCGTCACACTTATTGATTCCACCCCCTTGGTTCATCTGGCCTTCTTTACAGAAAAGTGTTTTATGTTTGTATTTGTTTATTATAAGCATTCAATTACTGCCTTTCAACTGATTGTTCCCAGGGCAACCCATAAAAGAGCAACCAAAATGGTCAATGGGGCAAAAGCAGCCAAGCAATGAGTCTCTTTTTAAACAAAAGAAAATACAAAATAAATTATATACGTTTTTGTATTAAGTATGGGGTGGAGGAAGCTGACAGAGAGACTTTTTTCTCCCTTTATTATAATATTGTGAGATGGCCTGGGGTCTTCTAATGATGCTAATTGTTGGAAAATTGAGAAGAGGAAAAAAGGAAGTGCCTCTTCATATACACGCTGAGACAAAACCAAAACCACCGTTCTAATGTAAATATCAGGCTTTGAATGGGTAACTGTATGTGTACATGCATTCACATTAATCTTACAAATGAGAGTACTGTGCTCTTGTATGCATACCCAACATGTGTCACATAACACATGTGTACCATGACCACATCCCATCCCATATGGTACATTTTCAGTGCAGGGCCCTTGGTCTTTAGTTGGTCTTTAAGGTGCTACTGGAAGGAATTTTTTTTTCTTTTATTTTGTTTTGGCAAATTTATGAGTATAACTTGCACATCACAAATATGCAGATGCAGACTTCACAGACCTGGTACAGCACACATCAATTTATTACCCAAAATTCATACTTGAGTATGATAAGCAAAGTGCAACTCAGGCCCATGACTTCTAGAGTTTCTCAGTATATTCAAATCGAGACTTCTCAGGGAAATTGAATTTGGCTCACATATTAATAATCATTGTGACTGTCAACTCTCATATTTAAGTTAAATGACTTTATGCAGCACAAATTAATTACAGATTGAAAAGATAATGAACCAGTGTTTCTTGAGAAGTTGCTTTTGTAGGGTTTTTTTATTGTTGTTGTTTCTCTGAAGCTGCTGGGTACTGGCTTTCAGAGGCCTAGTATGTTTGTTAAATCACATTCTAGCATGGCTAGCAGCCCTCATTCAATTTCCAGTGTCAAAATGTTTGCATACGTCCACTGATGTGAAGGATTAAACCACTTCATAAAGTATAATGGAAAGCATGTGATTAAATGTCTTGACGGGGAAAATAATTGCCAGCAGTTATGAAAAACAATGTGATTGTTTTAATAGAATGAATTTTAACATATTAACGAGCAGCACAGGGAAGCATAGCCATATGGAGAAGCTTCATCAGCCTGACCCTAAATAGGTGGTATTACTAGCTGCCACTGCAATTTCTGGGCAGAGGCACCTCAGTCAGCACACACAGTTCTTGATCACTGATTGTGATGGCCTGGGAATCCGATTCAGAGGCTGAACCGGAGGAATCCCAGCCTGCACAGGAGTCCCTCCACCCGCCTCCAGGGCCGGCTGAACTGGGGCAGGGCCTTGATTCTGAAGCGCCTGCACCTGTGCCGGATCCTCAGGTGAATCCACTCTGGATCCAGAGGTGGTTGAGGACTCAGTGCCTACAGGTGAGTCTCCCCCAGGGCCCAGTAACCCTTCAGCCTCTCCTGAACTGCAGAGGCTCAGGGCAGAGAGGCGAAGGGAACTGGTTTCTCCCAGGAGGAGTGCTCGCCTTAAGGCCAGGAGAGGCGGGTCTCCTGGGGGCCGGGACCACCCCTGGCCTCAGAGAAGATAAAGGCCAGTCAGCCCGGTCCCAGGTTGTGGGAGCAACGTCGTTAAAGAGCTGTTTTGGCCAGCATCCAGTCCTGTTCCCCCAGAGTTCCTGTCCTTGCCCGGCTTCTCGCTGTGGACCCCGCTTCGCCCGTGGAGGACTGTCTGCCGACCCTCAACTCAGGTCCTGGACCTCGCCCCACGGTAACCTCCCCCCTGGACCAGCACACTGATGTTATAGCCCCAGTCAGGGCACGAGCCTATTAGCAGCCAGTTAACCCATCTACTTAGCATGCCGAGGATCCTTATAATATGCAAAGAGTTATAGATCTGAGGAAAAAGCTGGAAAATAACCAGTCAAACATCCTACTGTTCCCATAAGCTCATTAGGTAGCCATAGGTAAGCTGCTATATCTCTCCTCTTAACACACACACACACCAAATTTGCAAAACAGGGATAATACTTACAGGGATAATACTTTCAGGTCCTACTTTCAGGATTGTTGCAAACCATAAAGCAATATAAAATATGGTTACCAGAGGTCCCCATTTCCCGGGGACAGTCCCCGGATTTACAAATCTGTCCCTGGACCAAATCCGTCCCTGGAATGTCCCTGGATTTCATTTAATGTCCCTGGATTTATATTTTAAGTGTTGTAGGTTTATTAGTAGGGAATAAATGTTGTGTGATTGGTTCAATGGCACAAGACGCATCATATGGGGACTTCTGGTGAGGCAAAATGGCGGGCACCACGGCAGCGAGCAGCTCCTGAAGCCAGCCAGAGCCAACTGTGCTACCAGGCTGGCTCCAGGCTGCTGAGACTGCTGCTTCCACTGCCACTGCCAAGGGGAACCAGGGACGTCCGGCGTGTCAACTGGGGGAACCGCTGACCCCCTCATGTGACCCAAATCGATTTGGCCACCCAGCCGACTGCCCAGTCCTCCAGGGCCAGGAAAACCCCAGAGCAAACGCAGGAAGAAGGAGGAGAGGAAAAGGGAGAGGGAGAAAGAGGAAGGAGAAAAATGATGGGAGCCCTGACCTTATCACACTGCTGCCACCGCTGCCGCTGAGGAGAAGAGGTAGGAGAGCACCGGGAGGGCAAGGACACGTGGCCAAACCCAGGCCCGACCTGAGCCTACTCCACGGCGGCTAGTGCTCCAAGAGAGCAGGCTGGGGCCCAGAGGAAGGCCACACAACAGAGGAGACCACAGAAGGTAAGATATTTTATATATATATATATATATATATATATATATATATATATATATAAACTTTTTCTTTTCTCTTTTCAAAATATAAAATAAAAAATAAAACTGTCCCCGGATTCTTTGGAAAAAACAACTGAAACACACCAAACAACCAAAGCACTATAAGAATTTGAAATATCTTCTTAACATAGGAGCCAACTCCTAGGGGCTGAGGTCCCTTCACCCCCATCCCAATAAAATATTTGAGGGAGCTCCCCCCAGTTGATGCGCATTGCCATTCAAATAGTGCATGTGTGTGCGCTGTGTCATGCAATCAATTATGCAGAGAGGGGCTTACCTGGGCACCCCAAATTTCATTCAAGTTGGCACCCCTGGTTCTTAATGATGTAACATTATCATAAGAAGAGCCCTGATGGATCTATCCAAAGATCCATCTAGACCAGGGGTCTGCAACCTTTAAGACAAAAAGAGCCACTTGGACCCATTTCCGAAGGAAAAAAAACTGGGAGCCGCAAAACTCGTCATTATAAAAATAACTTTTTTGTCACTTTTTATTATTTCTTTGTTTGACCCCTCAGAATTACTCCTCCTCATAGAAATAAACGTTAAATTAACAAGTTACCTTTTTTTGTGTGTGTGTTCTTCACTCCCCTTCAAAACAGTGACCAGCGTACATGCCCCCTTTCAATGCAGTGACCAGTGTACATGCCCCTTACAATGTCGCGGGCGGGCAGGCGGGAAGGTGACGTCGGGACGGTGCGTGACTAATGCACGCACCGCCCCCATGCAACGTCACAGCCAGTACAGTGCCTGCCACAGTGGGGAGTATCGGGGCGCACAATGCGCCTCCTCCCCTCGCTAGTATCCACCCCAGAGCCGCGGCAAAGGTGTAAAAGAGCCACATGCGGCTCCGGAGCCGCGGGTTGCAGACCCCTGATCTAGACCAATGTCATGTTCTCAAAGTGACCAAGCAGATGACTATGGGAAGCCTGCATGCAGCAGGCACTCTCACCACCTATGATTACCAGCAGCTGGTATCTATTAAAAGGTATGGATTTTATACAGCATGCATTCATATTCCCCCAAAGTCTCTGTTCTTATGGCTGAAGGTAACATGGCTAGTCTGCCTGATGGCAAAGAAAATCAATATGAACTACTGTGTTTTTAAAGCTTAGTTGCTTAGGAAATGCGTAGCATTCACAATCAAAAAGAGTACACACAGTATGTCTTTAAGAGAGAACAGATAACATATACAGAATAGCTTGGTTGTACTGTGTGCAGTCAAAAACGCATACTGGGAAACACTAACCTTTCCCCACTTTCTTTTAAAAAAATACTGTTAAAGTTATAGGGGTGAAATGATAGCTGCTAGCCTTTTTCTCTCTGTGAAACTGTGAAACCACATGCTATTTACTAACTGATATCTGATCATGTATGAACAGACCTAATATTCTGTTCTTCAACCTTGGGCTGCCAGATGTTGTTGAACTACAACTTCCATCATCCCCAGACAGCTTACCAATAGTCAGGAATGATGGGAATCACAGTCTAACAACATCAAGGCTTTAAGTCGGGGATGGGAAAGTTGTGACCCTCCAAATATTGCTGGAATCCAACTTCCATCAGCTCCAACTAGCAGTTTCAATGGTCAGGGGTGAGAGAATCCATTGTTTAAGCTCTGGAAGGCCACAACTTCTCCATTCATAAACTAAGTTGAGGAGCCATGGAAGGGAAGTTTAGCTGTTCATGGAAGTGGAGTTGGAAGAGATCAGACCTTGAAGTGCACCCAAAGATATTTCACATGGTGAGCTTGGAATAATCAAAGTTATTTCCTGTTTCACATTCCACCACAAAGGAATGTGCCAATCGGGTGAGCAAAAGCTACATGACTGGGGTCCCTTCGATTTCTTTGGAATGTCCATGCATGCTTTCCACTAACAAAGCGAAGATATTCTCATATAGTTCCTTATATTTTTGCACGTGTCTTTTGTACCCCTGATACTGTACCCTTTAAAATTTGAAACACTCCACAAGTTAAAATGATCTGAGTTTCTCTTCTGCCAATTCTTGAAGGAAAGAAGCATAGCAGAAGCATCGCTAAATAAAACAGTAAGCCTGAGTTGAAACACACACACACACACACACACACACACACACACACACACACCGGTTTTGAAGAACCCCCACCTCTCATCACATACAGTACTTGGAACTGGTACAGAATAAAAGTGTCTTAAAGTAGATCTGGAGTTCCTAATCCTCTCCTCCAAAGTTATCGCAGATGTTGTCACAGTTTTAAAAGAGAAATCACTTTAAAAGGATCCACCACTGTGAAATAACTGTATTTGGTATTTAATTGACCCGTGAAACTGATGCTTTGTTAAAAAGCTGATTCTGCAAGAAAAGCTGATTTTGAAAGCACCATGGAAAGCAGATGCATTCTGGGAAGGAATTAAGTGCCTGCTGGTAGGGGGGTGATGGGTTGCTTCATTAATAAAATGTGAACAGCAGATAATGAACAGATACCATGGAATGCACATACAAAATTTATATAATCAAGGCACCTACCCAAAAGATTCAGCTTTAATTTATTGACAATACATGGGCTTCTACAAAGGAAAACTTTCCTATGCGATACAGAGGGTGACTAAATAGTAGTAGTAGTAATAGTAGTAGTAGTAGTAGTAATAATAATAATAATAATAATAATAGTTATGCCAAACAACTTGCAATGAAAGCAATCTAATACTGCTTTCCCAAAACATATGGCTAGACTTAAAGGCACATCAGACTTTATGGTTTCCCGACTGAGAAAGCATTTAAGTGTAGGAAAAAGAAGGAAATTCCTGGAGAGCACCATATATGGTAATTGTACATATATGCATATGTTGCTGTGGCTACATGAGCTAAGGCTAATTGCAGCTTCCCAGTCATGCAGCCAAATGCAGGCTGCCTTTTCTTTATCTAAGAAATGGGCTCTAATAGGGAAGATCCACAGTGGTGGAGAGAAAGTTTTTTCTATGTAGTGGAGGAAGGTTTTCACCCACCAATTTCAGTGCCTTTACTAGCCCCCTTTAACTCACATGATAGAGCAAAGTGCAGCCATTACTCTGGCTTTTCTACTGACAATATGAGGCTCCCCTTGCTCTGTCCCTGCTGCCCATGCCTTAGCATGAATGTTTGAGGTGGTGAAGTATTTGCATGTAGCCTTCCAAAAGTGTAGGCTACCCTAGAACCTTGATAATTCAGGTTTCCAGGACCTTCATGAAGATTTCCAGGTCTCTGCATGCAGGCTGCACCATGGAGACCACACATAGTTGAGTATTGAACCAAAGATGTGGACCCACACAGTTGCTCGCTCTCACTGTGTACTTTGGCCTTTGATCGAAGTAGCAGATGAAAGGAGCTGCTCTCTCCCATAGAAGTGAATTGCAACCATTTAATTCTGTCGGAAAAAGTTAGCTGAAGTTAGAGCAAAATTTCACCCCTGACCTGCCAGAATGTGTGTGGCCATGTTTTGCCTATGCTCAGTAATATCATTAAGAGCAACCCCTGACTTTCTCTCACAGAAATCTTTAGGAGCCAATTAATATTATAGAAGAAAATTAAATAACTGGATAGAAATTTTAGGTGGAAGTTAATTGATCTGGGACAGGAAAACAAAACTGGAAATAGAATTCCATCTGCAGACAGCAGACTTATCAGGAGAGCATACCGAGTCTGGTGTAAAAAAAGACAAGTCTGCTCATAAGTAATTTTAAAAATAAACGAAGCTGCACCAAATGTTCAGGCACTTACAAATTAAAAGGGATCCTGGATCATAACAAAACAATACCAAACACTTTAAAGAATGGTTTGCCTCAGATACATGCTATGAGTAGCTAATGGGCAGTGAAAGAGATGGAGAAGTGATTTTACATAGCACATGCAACCAGTTCTTCAAGAGCAGCTGCATACTTTTGTGAACTTCACTCCTATACCTCTGCATGCTTTAATGCACCTTGTGACAAAATTGGTTCTGAAGTAACTGTAAGCTGAGGAGAACGTACCATAATTTAAGCCACCAACTAAGGTTTCTTCTATACAGTGGTACCTCAGGTTATATATGCTTCAGGTTACATACGCTTCAGGTTACAGACTCCACTAACCCAGAAATAGTGCTTCAGGTTAAGAACTTTGCTTCAGGATGAGAACAGAAATCGGGCTCCGGTGGCGCAGCAGCAGCGGTAGGCCCCATTAGCTAAAGTGGTGCTTCAGGTTAAAAACAGTTTCAGCTTAAGTATGGACCTCCGGAACGAATTAAGTACTTAACCTGAGGTACCACTGTACAGGCAACTTCCAATTTACATGGGGGTTACGTACCAAGGAACCGCACACGTCAGTGACATCACAGATATTTGAAACACCATTGGAGAAGCCTGCAAATACCCTCTAAACATCTTTTGTAGATAATCAACCAAGGTTTATATCCCCACTCTACTTAAGCATAGTCAGGGACATTAATTGAATCAAAACTACTAGTGCAATGGGTTGTTGTGGTTGTTGGGTGGGTTACAGCACATAAAAATATAACACAATGATTACAATTTCGAAAAACCCAGTCCTAACCCAAAACAATAATTCCACACAACACATTAGTCATGCTGATTAATATTAGTTGGATTGATAAATTGATCCATCAGTGTGACTATGGCAAATTTTAATTGCAGGCAAATTTTAATGTCAATCGGCAAGTTAAATATAGACTTGGTTAGAGTATTAACAGTAAGAAGGTATGAAAAATGAAGCATAAAAATGGCATTTGTCATTTTTGTTTATTAAATTTTAAGCTCTTCAGTTTCTCAGAAAGTCACTAGGATTGAGGTTTGGGTAATATGTTTGTAAGCATATTTAAATTTAATCAATTAAGTAACTGATTAATGGGTTAAAAGGCAACTGTAATACAACTAAAGGTGTTCTAGTTGTTTGACAGCCTGAAGGGGGGGTGGTGGATTGCAAAACATACCCTTCCAAATATTTTTCATTCCTTTAATGATTGGGAGTGAGGTTTTAATAATCCTTTTATAACAAAAAATGTTTCAGTTTAATATATATTATAAATACCCCGTAGTAGATGGAAATTATTATAGCTATTAAGGCCTTCTAAGGCATTATGCAAATTCTCCTTTAACTGTAATACTATTTCATACAACCAGGAGCAATGAAATATGAGATTAGTTTAATTGTAAGGAAACAAAGCACGACAACTTTGCTTAATAAAAAGGCAGGCAAGTATGGTGAGACCAACTCCCTATTCAGTGTGGAAGACAGAAAGGCACGGATATTCATTCAAAGCAAGACATTTTTACTAAATTGTGGTGGGAAAGACCTCAGGTCCAGGGTCTTAAGGACAATAGTAGGGAACATTCAGTGTGTGGCTTAAGGAGTTAATTTTGTTACTGGTCTGGGGGCTAGCAGACTGGTTTGCTGGAGGTCCTAACCAGTTTAGCTGTCAGTGTCGAAGACAACTGAGATTTGACAGCTGTAGTAGTTGGGGGGAGCAGTAGTTCTGAAGATGTTTACCCCCATTGTAGATCTGGCTTAAATAAGACAAACCATCCTGCTTATTTCTCCTCAAATTGTGTCCTCTTTTGTTCAGTAAATTATCAGTTCCCCCTGCCTCTAGATTCCAAGATGGCAGGATCCCCAAGGACACGCTCTACAGGGCGCTGGCTTCAAGCACCAGGCCTATTGGCAGACCAACTATGGGTTACAAAGATGCCTGAAAATGTGACATGAAGGCCAACATCAACCCCACTGTGTGGGAATCCCCACAGACAGTCAGCTGGTGTATCCACAGCAGTGACCAGAGAAAAAATGACCGCTGGGAGGAGCGCAGAGAGAGAAAACACCCTGGTGCATCTGCAGAAGCACAACCAGGTGCCTTCATGTGCCCCAGATGCAACAAAACACACCTTTCTCTTATCAGACTCCAATAAGTCTGGCCACAATAAGTGCTGTCACTCTCCAATGGTTTGTCTTCACCCCCAAAGCAGCACTCCTCCATTGTCTCCTGAGACAGACGGATGCCAACAACATTCCAGTCACTCTGCTAATACAGACTTCTCTATCCAACCCCCAGGACTCTGCCCAGGCCACCCACCTCTCCTCAGGCCACCCCTCTTACCAACTCTCTTCCACACCCTTGTTGGGTGCTTTTACCTGCCTGAAACATATTCTTGAGTTGTGTTGATGCCTGTTGTTTGCCTGCGAGGAGAGAAAAGCTGGCTTTTGTGTGGCTGTGTAGTCTACTGGACAAATGTAAAGCCATATCTGTTGTTCAGCTCATTTTCATTTCTGGCCCTGGGCATAAGACTAAAAAGCATTCCTCACCACTTACTAAATAGATACATCCAAAGCAATTCTAAAATAGGAGTAGGAAACAGACCTCCAAATTTAGAATATTCTTAATTAATGATCTCTAAATAATAAACACAGCATTGTCCTGTTAACTATAGAAGTGGTTTGGTTCTCTCTTTTGTCATAATACAAACATGAGGAGTACAGTGGTACCTCGGGTTAAGAACTTAATTCATTCTGGAGGTCCGTTCTTAACCTGAAACTATTCTTAACCTGAGGTACCACTTTAGCTAATGGGGTCTCCCGCTGCTGCCGTGCAATTTCTGTTCTCATCCTGAAGCAAAGTTCTTAACCCGAGTCGGTAACCTGAAGCATCTGTAACCTGAGGTACCGCTGTAGTTCTATGTGTGCAGGAGTAGTTCTATGTGTTTACATGACTTGTTAAATGTGCAGCCAGTGGGGATGGGGCTATGTGCCACACCCTCATGGTCCTCTTTCAATGTGTTCTCCTCATGTGAATCAATTTTCAGCCACAGATCAGTATGCAAAACATAGTCACGTTCTTCCCTCATTAAAAATATTAAAGACTGAAAGATGAAATTGCTATGTTGTAATCCAGATCTTTTCTTTTCTTTAAAATGGGAGTGGGATCCCTGTGGCCCTCCAATTTCCATCACATTGGCCAGCATTGGTTGATGGGAGTCCCAACAACATCTGGAAGTTTACAGCTTCTCCACCCTGCTCCAAATCAGCTGCTTAATCTGTAGCAGACTTAAGAAGCACAAGGAGGATCATTAAGATTGGGTCTTGACAGCAACTGAGTTTAAGGACTATGAAGTTGCATTCTTAGATACATGCATACATTGTGTGCATACTAGATAGATGTTCGCCACACGAGAGAAATGTATTTAGAAAGGTTTCCATAAAGAACTAAGTGGGTCACTGGTTAGTCTCAGCTGTGAAATGTTGGAGGGTATTCAGTATGTTCAATGAATCTCAGCCAAATAATTTTTTAAAAGCAAATTTCTGGAGGAAAGTAGGGCATCTACTGATTCACCCATGCAATGTCAAGATGAAAAAGATTATTATTGTAGTGTACCACTTCCCTCACACTACAAATAAAGCAAAACATTGTTTTCTTTCATTAAAAACAACCAAAGCTAAATCTAACATGCGTTTGCAGCAAATTCTCCCTTGAAAATGATATTGGCCCAAGGCTGATCAATGGCTTCTGAGTTAATGCTTTATTTTCTGGTGTTACTTAAACTAGTAACACACAGAGAGAGAAGTTTCCAGTGAACATCTTCTCAAATAGACTCTTAAAAACTGACATGCTGTAAGCTATAAGCCAAAAGTTAGATGCTGGAGAATTTCTAGATTGACTCTGGCTTTGATTCTGAAAGTTTTATTTCTGGCATAAGCCCCAGCCACTACAATGGGGCCTTTTTCAACAAATGGCTCTGAGAGGCAGCTGTCAAACTGGGATACCATTTATCTATTTAGATACATGACCCAGGTTCTTTCTAACAAGACTTGCTTCAAATAGTTAAAGATTTTTTTCTAGCCAATTAACTGCACAGCTTTGCAGATTAATCAATGTTTTATCTGATTAAAAAATAAAAACTCAGTTCTGATTTTTTTTGCTTAAAATCCCTCTCTCATTGTGTCCCACATGAACTACTTTCCCCTTCCTTTCGCTTTTCCAGAACTAGAATTGTAAATAATGTACCTTATTTGTTTGCACACAGATAAGAAGAGAGCTTGGCAGAGCTTTTGCAGTACCCCAAATGGGAACATGTCTTAAATTAAAGACCTTCTGCCTATATACTGGCTATGTTCTGCGTCCACTGTTGAAAGCAGAATGTTTCTGAAAACCAGTTACTGAAAATCCCCAGAGGGGGAAGAGTGCTTTTGTGCTCTGGTCCTACTTGTGTGCTTCCCAGCATGGTGTAGTGGTTAAGAGCGGTGGACTCGTAATCTGGTGAACCAGGTTCACGTCCCCGCTCCTCCACATGCAGCTGCTGGGTGACCTTGGGCTAGTCACACTTCTCTGAAGTCTCTCAGCCTCACTCACCTCACAGAGTGTTTGTTGTGGGGGAGGAAGGGAAAGGAGATTGTTAGCCGCTTTGAGACTCCTTCGGGTAGTGATAAAGCAGGATATCAAATCCAAACTCTTCTTCTTCCCACAGACAACTGGCTGGTCACTGTGAGAGCAGAGTCCTGGACTAGTTGGGCCACGGACCTGATCTAGCACGGATTTGTTCTGTTCTTATCCTGTTAGTTGATTAAGAATACAAGGACTGAGCAATGGGCCAATGATTCCCAGTCCCCCCCCCAAAAAAAATTTTTTCCACAAGATTAGCCTAACTAACCAACAGCTTTATCATAACCATGAATATTTGTTTTCAATGGGGCTTCATTCCTCTTTCACATATTTATAATTGCCTTGTTCCATCAAGAACTTTATATGACTTCACAAAAGAAATCTCAATGGACTTCAAACAACCTTTGGGATTTAGATACCACTCCCTAATTAGAACTGATTCCCCTACTTGTACATTCCATTTGAAATGCCTATCTTTGTTGCTGACATTATAGGATCCTGATTTAGAGTTTGAAGGCAAAAACCATTTGGCTCTCGATTATATGTGACTCCACAGCTGCTGTGTTTGTTTGTTCTCCCAGTTTCTCTATTATCAATGCTCTTATTTTATTAAGAAATATAGATCTAATATTCTTTTGGATGCTCTGTTTTTATGAATTTCTATTACTTCTCTAATAAAATGCCAGGCAAATGAATTTATGTAAAAACATAAAGAAAAACTAGAAAATGAATCCATAGGCAAGACAAAGAAAAAGGCACCACAGTATGAGTTCAGTTATTATCCACTAAAAAAAAAGTTTATTGTTGCATTTTGTTTACTCAACAGCATATGTCTGCAAAAATTAACTTTTTATAAAGCCAAATATTCTTCCCCAGGCTACTCAGTACTATAACTTCTGCTGTATCCTTTAGATGTTTCTTAATACTCTAGCCAGAATAGACAGCCAATCTGTTACTTAAGTTACAAACTACTATTTCAGATGTGAAAAATTGGGACAAAAAATGATAAATGTCCACTATGGGTTGTGCTACCATACTCTGTCTGCTAGTGTAAGGGCGGTTGTGCTATCAGGGAAGTGAGATTTCATGCTGCACAATAGAGGAATGCCGTGTAACAGTTGCGCTGGCAGAAACTCATTGTACAACTGATTGCACAATCTATTGTGCATAAAAGTTACCAGCAACCAGCTTATGCATTCTCTTCTGCAGCTATGTTCTGCTGGTGAGTGTACCAACCACTAAGTGACTTGAACTTAGCATTACATTAGATACAACCCTTGGTGTTTTAAGAAATAAAATCACACAGCTTTTGGAAACACTAACAGAAAGAATGGCACGTGTAGTAACAGAGCTTACCTGGATAGAAATGGAGCAGAACAACAGTGAGATTGGAGATGCATGGGTGAAGCACCATCACCAATTAAGCACAACTGCCAATGGACCAAACCATCCCAACCTCACTGCCACCTTATCACCCTCAAGGTAAGCAGCAGTGACATTGGTGTTAGGAGGGTGCCTCCATCCCAATATGTGTGCCACTACTATGGTGTTTCCCAAACTTGGGTCTTCATCTTATTTCATACTAAAATTCCCATAATCTCTGAACCAGGAGGTGGGCAGGTGTGGGGGACTACCTGGTCCTGAATGGGGTAACTGTGCCCCTGAAGGTGTGCAGCCTGGGAGTCATTTTGGACTCACAGCTGTCCATGGAGGTGCAGGTCAATTCTGTGTCCAGGGCAGTTGATTACCAGCTCCATATGGTACGCACGCTGAGACCCTACCTGCCCGTGGACTGTCTCACCAGAGTGGTGCATGCTCTGGTTATCTCTTGCTTGGACTACTGCAATGCATTCTATGTGGGGCTACCTTTTAAGGTGACCTGGAAACTACAACTAATCCAGAATGCAGCAGCTAGACTGGTGACTGGGAGCAGCCGCCGAGACCACATAACACTGGTCTTGAAAGACCTACATTGGCTCCCAGTACCTTTCTGAGCACAATTCAAAGTGTTGGTGCTGACCTTTAAAGCCCTAAACGGCCTCAGTCCCTGAAGGAACATCTCCACCCCTTTTGTACTGCCTGGACACTGAGATCCAAAGCTGAGGGCCTTCTGGTGGTTTCCTTGCTGCAAGAAGCCAAGTTACAGGGAACCAGACAGAGAGCCTTCTTGGTAGTGGCACCTGCCCTGTGGAATGCCCTCCCACCAGTTGTCAAAGAGAAAAACAACTACCAGACTTTTAGAAGACATCGGAAGGCAGCCCTGTTTATTGAAGCTTTTAATGTTTAACAGACTATTGTATTTTAATATTTTGTTGGAAGCTGCCAGGGTGGCTGGGGAAACCCAGCCAGATAGGCGGGGTATAAATAATGAATTATTATTATTATTATTATTATTATTATTATTATTATTATTAACCACTGGTCTTGCTAGCTACGGATGATGGGAACGGTAGTCCAAAAACAGATGGAGTCCCAAGTTTGGGAAACACTCCACTACTAAATGTGGGTGTGATGTTCTGAATGCAACTTCTCACCAGCTTCACTGATTTCAATCTTGACATATTTTAGCTAATTAGCCAGCTGGGAAGAACTATAAGTACTTGCATAGTGTTAGTTATGTAGTGGTGACTTTACACATGGAACAGTAAGACATGGCTAAGAAGGTGAAAAGAGGCGAACCTCAAAGCAGGGCCATATGGAGAGTATATTCAGAAAGTGCAACTGTCTGATGTGTTTTGACAAAATATATTCGACAACAGCCATAGTTTGGTTCTCATAGTTCTCCTGTGAGAAACATCCTGTAAGTACAAAAACACTGAGGCAACACCTTTTTGACAGATTGCTATAGTCAGGCAGCAATGAATATGCATTTGTAAACTAGCCTTTAGTTTACAATCTCTTAATCTTTCTAAACCAGATATCTGTGTTTTGTATCTATCAGTGTAGCCTTGTATGGCTGTCTCTTACACAATGAAAGCCTTCTGTAGTCGATGTTGGAATGATGTCGTTTCAAATGTCGGAACGTGTCCCTTACCCTAAAGGAATTTGCAGTTCATTAATTCTTTATACCTGCTGTTGTATAAGCTACTCTCTTTTTTCTTAACCTGAAAGAAGTGTACTTATTCTCATCCCAAATGTGTTAGTGGATTTGTCAATGATTTAGCTTCGGTGTGCTCCACTGCAAGTTAATTTTTCAAAAGCCAGTTTCTGTGCTATGTACAAGATGGGATGGGGCACACAGAGAAGGGCCTCAGATGACAAACGAAGGGTCTGGGTTAGTTCATATGAGGAGAGGCTGGCCTTGGAGTACTGGCATCTTGAGCCTCATAAGTCTTTACAGGTCAGAGCCAGAACTTGGAATTGGGCTCAGAAACTAATTGGTGGCCAATGCAGCTGTGCAATTTGAAGAGCTAAGAAGACTATACCCCAGATTTTTTAACATCTTTGCTCTTTATCAGATTCATGCTATCTTCTCCGGCCCTGGCACCCCTCAAACTCAGAGGAAGCCCTGGGCAGGGGAGGCGGACACCTCTTGAAGAGTCATCATCATCTTCTCCAAGACACAGCATGGAAGAAGACATGCTCCCTGCCATGTCAACAGCATAGGAATCAATGACTGCACAATAAGACAACTGTATTTCAAGGTCTTAGGCAGGTTCACAGAAGGGAGTGGGGCTAAAGGCAGGTGAAGGCTGGCTGCTACACCTTGATGGAACAGAAGCTCTTCTTACTATAGATCAGAGATCAGGAACCTGTGGCCCTCTGAAAGTTACTGAACTATGAGTCCCATCATCAGTGACAATTGTCCATGTTTGTTGAGACTGATGGGAGTCCAAGAACATGTGGAGGGATGCAAGTTGTCCATCCTTGCTATAAGCATCCCTTTTCAGCCAGTGCTCTGTCCAAGGTTCTGATTGGCTCTGCTTAGTCTATCTTGCCTTACCTACTGGGACCTTATCTTGCTGGATGTAACTTGACCAGGTTCTTGTTATTATGATGTCCTTGGTGGGTGTGCTATTGCCTTGTCCAAGCCTTACTTTGCCTTACCCACCTCTATATCTTCCTGCTAGCTGGTACCTGTACTGTAGCATGCTTTCCTGGGACCCTCAATCCTAGCAGGGATGGGTCAGGTCATTCTAACATTCCAATGCTCTGTTTGCTCAAAAATCTGCCGGCAGTGTTCCTCATATGCTGCATTCTTAGATGGCACTTTAATAAAGAAAATCTCCAGGGTTATAACAATTCTCAGCTGACAGTGTGAAAAGAAAGGAGAATTATTCACACTAGAGGAGTTTCTAAATTAGACCCCTAGTGTGACTGTAACATGATAAGAAAGCACATTAAGTAAGCAGCAGCCTGCTACCAGATTAGCACTTCTTTGGAGAAGTGCATGAAAGCCTCTATGATAACTCAGTGGTTCCATATCATATAAATGATGCAGATGCACAACAAAAGGGATAGCATTTATAAAACTGGAAGAGATATCAGGGGGTCCTTGGCTAAATTTCATATGACCCTAGGCCTTATTTCAAAAGCCTTATGCAAACAGTAAGTTCAGACCTCAGGAAAGAGCCACCTCTCTCTTTCCCAGCAGCCTCTGGGTAGACTAATGGAGGAGAGAGAAGAGGTGGCTCTGGTTTTAGCTCCACCCACTACAAGCATGTGGTTTAAGAAGGCTGAAGCCAGCTGGTTCTCATCAGTGCCACCTGGTTCTCAACATCGCCTGTTCCTCCATGTCCTTGAAGGCTGAACAGCTGAAGGGGGAGTCACTCTGCCTTCTCTCCTTTCAGGCTGCTGTTCAGCAGGCAAAGCTGAACTAGCCCATTACAATAGTCAGAGAAAGGGCCGGAGGTTGTTGTTGTTGTTGTTATTTCAATAGACCTTCCACTCCAATCTCTGAATCAGGGGTGGGGGAACTGTGGCCCTCCAGATATTGCTACAATTCCTAGCCTCCCTGACCATTGAGCATGCTGTTTGGGTTCAATGGAAGTTGGAGTCCTAGAACATCTGGAAGCCATCTGAGCTGTCATAGGTTCCACACTCCTGCTGCCAATACAGTGGTACCTCAGGTTAAGTACTTAATTCGTTCCAGAGGTCCGTACTTAACCTGAAACTGTTCTTAACCTAAAGCACCACTTTAGCTAATGGGACCTCCTGCTGCCGCTGCAGCACGATTTCTGTTCTCATCCTGAAGCAAAGTTCTTAACTTGAAGCCTGTAACCTGAAGCGTACGTAACCCGAGGTACCACTGTAATTTGATAACTGATGCACACAGAAGGGTTTTGGATCAAACCAAAGGCCCATCTATCCAGTATTCCCTTTTCATACCACTACCAGGTTTCATCTGTCATCACTCAGATGCAATGCATGTTGGACATGAATACGATATCCCTATTCTGTTTCTCTTGATTTTCCTATATTATTTGCAGAGATACCCTGTCTCTGAACATGGAGGCTCCCCTTAGCTCTTATGGTGAATATGCTGTAGTCAACATAGCACTTGAAAATGGAAGCAAAAATCTAATACAAGGCAAAAGGGACATTTTCCCACATCCCCATGATACTTCCCTAGGAATCATCTGTGCAACTTGAAAGAAATTGAGAATGTACTCTCCTCTATATTCATATCTGTTCTGCGAATGCTGAGTACAGAGGCCACTGGTTTTTATTTGCACTGTGGCATCATGAGACTGTATTACAGAGCAGAGAAACCCATAATCTGGGCACCAAAGGAATGCTTAGAAATACAATGTGGTGTCATCTTGAATCTTGAATGAAAATAAAGGAAATATTTGTAGTGCCTTGCACATAACCCCATTAGATTCTGTGTCATTCATGCCCTGCTCTCTGTACTTCCTTAAGCACAATTTGTGACTTTTGGACTGCTGAAGACTGGCAATTGTTACCAAAGGCAACTGCTGAAGGATGATAATATTTACCCAAGGTAAATGAGAGTGAAAATGCATGGTTGTGCTCCTCCCCCCTCCGATGTGTATGCTGAAAAGTTGTAGCTTACAACGACAAGCCCATTTTGCTGCCTCAGCCATTTGAGTTTAAGCTACCTGTATTACTGAAGAAGTACGATAAGGGGCAAGTCAACCTTCTGGGGACTGCATGCCAGTGTTGGTTGGGTCCAGAGGCAAAAGTGAGCAGTGTAATTAATTTAAATTTCCCCTTTGGTCCAGTCAACTAGTTCCTACAGAAACATACATACATATAAGTATGGGTTTTTAAAAACATACAGTAAAGAATGATGTTATAAATGTACACCAATGTTTAGGGCACCCCAGAGGCTAAATCTGGACCCCCAGGCCTCCCCATCAGGCCCCCAGGAATCTCCCCAAGCCACACCCCTCCCAAGCCACACCCTTTCTCCCCAGGCCACACCCATCATCAACTCTATACCCTCCTTGGGTGTTTTTGCCTAGCAAGAACATATTCTTGAACTTTTATGTCTCTTGGTTTCCTAGAGGAAGGCTAGAGAGGGATGTGTGTAGAAACTAGCCTACCATACAATGCTAACTTTTGCATTTGTTATTTCAGCCATTTCTGCCTCTGGCTGAACCCACCATTGGCATGCAGCTCCTGGAAAGTTGTACAGCTGAGAATGTGGCCCTTGGTCTGAAAAAGGTTCATCACCCCTGTTGTATAGCATAATTGGGGGGAAAGGAGGTGGGGAAATTATAAGTCAGGTTTTTGTGCATAAGGACATTCATGAACTCCTGCATCACACCTGCTATATATTTTGGAAAGTTGTTTGCTTGTTTGCTGTGTATCAGGACACCTCTGAAGATGTCAAGACCAAATTCTGCATGGTGGTTCCTGAGATCAAGTGTTTATTTATTTTTGGATACAGTTTGAAGTCATTCTGAATCAAGATGGCAGAGCGAACCCTTCCAAATGCACCCATTTTAATCACAGATTTCAAAAATGCACTCTTTTGGGGAGGGTTCCTTTCAATTCACAAGCAACCACAGGCATGAAATTTGTAGTGTTATATAATGTGAAGAAAAGGATACACCCACTTTCTACTGCAATGGCTTTCAAATTTGTGTGAAACCAGGTGTCTGAACCAGGATATGAGTGGCAAAAAGGGTTATGCTGTCAGAAGCAGTGAATATGGCTTCCCCACCAGTACAGTTTACAATTCCTTTTTTTAAAAAAAAAAAAATATTTATTAACAGTTTAAAGATTACAAAAGAAAAGAAAAAGAATTAAACAAAACAAAACAATACAATACAAAAACAAAAACACCACACAACCCAAACCCTAAAAACATTGAATCAACCAAACAAAATAAAAACAATTAAAAACACATCCAATAATTTCGATATCATAACTTTCGTTCACTTGTTTCAGTGACCTCCTCACACCTCCCTTTTTGTATTCCATTTCAATTAACTGTTTCAGCAATTCCTTTCCATCTTCCTCTGTTTTCTGTCCTGTCATTTATCTTAACATATTCTAACCTCGTTTTTTCCCTTTAATACATTTACAATCTGTCTGTACCTAATTCCTTATAACATTTCTGCTAAAGCCATATAACTTCATTCCACCATTTTTCTAACATTCATTAATATTACAATATGTCTGTAAATAATCTTTCAACTTTTTCCAGTCTTCTTCCACCAACTCTTCTCCCTGGTCTCGGATTCTGCCAGTCATTTCCGCCAGTTCCATATAGTCCATCAACTTCATCTGCCATTCTTCCCGGGTGGGTAAATCTTGTGTCTTCCAATACTTCACGATGAGTATTCTTGCTGCTGTTGTTGCATACATAAAGAAAGTTCTATCCTTCTTTGGCACCAATTGGCTGACCATGCCCAGGAGAAAGGCCTCTGGTTTCTTCAGGAAGGTATATTTGAATACCTTTTTCATTTCATTATAAATCATCTCCCAGAATGTCTTAATCCTTGGGCATGTCTACCAAAGGTGAAAGAATGTACGGTACCTTCAATCTCATTACATTTCCAACATTTATTTTCGGGCAAATGGTAAATTTTTGCAAGCTTGACTGGTGCCATGTACCACCTATAAATCATTTTCATTAAATTCTCTCTTAGGGCATTACATGCCGTAAATTTCATTCCTGTGGTCCATAACTGTTCCCAGTCAGCCATCATAATGTTATGTCCAACATCTTGTGCCCATTTAATCATAGCAGATTTCACCGTTTCATCCTGAGTGTTCCATTTCAACAGCAAGTTATACATTCTTGACAAATTCTTAATTTGGGGATCTACCAATTCTGTTTCCAATTTTGATTTTTCCACCTGGAAGCCAACTTTTTTGTCCAATTTATATGCCTCCATTATTTGGTAATAATGGAGCCAATCTCGCACTTTGTTTTTTAATTTTTCAAAGCTCTGCAGTTTTAGCCTGCCTCCATCTTGTTCCAAAATTTCCCAATATTTCGGCCATTTGGCCTCCATATTGAGTTTTTTCTGTGCCTTCGCTTCCATTGGTGACAACCATCTTGGGGTTTTATTTTCTAACAAATCCTTATATCTTGTCCAAACATTAAACAGTGCTTTTCTAACAATATGGTTTTTAAACGCTTTATGTGCTTTTACCTTATCATACCACAAGTATGCATGCCAACGAAATACATTGTTAAAACCTTCTAAATCCAGCACATCAGTGTTTTCAAGAAGCAGCCATTCTTTCAGCCAGCAAAAAGCAGCTGATTCATAGTAAAGTTTAAGGTCTGGCAGGGCAAATCCACCTCTTTCTTTAGCATCAGTTAATATCTTAAATTTTATTCGAGGCTTCTTGCCCTGCCAGACAAATCTGGAAATATCTCTCTGCCACTTCTTGAAACAATCCATCTTGTCTATAATTTGCAATGTTTGAAACAAGAACAACATCCTTGGCAATACATTCATTTTTATCGCAGCAATTCGACCTAGCAATGATAGCTTCAAATTTGACCATATTTCTAAGTCCTTTTTCACTTCAATCCAACATTTTTCATAATTATCCTTAAACAGGTTCACATTCTTAGCAGTCATGTTAACCCCTAAATATTTCACTTTCTTGACCAATGTTAATCCTGTCTCCTCCTGGAACTTCCCTCTCTCATTCACAGTAAAAATTTTCTCTAAGACCTTAGTTTTCATTTTATTCAACTTGAAGCCTGCTACCTGTCCAAATTCTTGAATCAGTTCCAGTACTCTTTTGTACAGTTTACAATTCCTTGCTGCTTTAGTATTTATGCTGTGCACTTTGAATGACAGGGAGGATACTCGTGGTGGAATCATTGCTACATTCTGCTGACTTTTCAGCCGGATCCTGCAGGTGTGACATGCTCGACTGGAGAGTCTAAGACCCATAAGCTACTCTCCTGTTCCGTGTCCCTTTATACCCTCCCCATGGACTACAGCAGTTTAACCAGGTGGCTCCCACACAGGGAAATCATACTGCCTTGTAATTTTAAAAGCTATTGTTTGTGTTTATGGCAAGAGCAGAAAGTGGTGCTATCCAATTTCCTGAGTCACTGGCAAAATAGCTTGAGGCTAGGTAGGTTATTACTCTTTTAAAAGCAGATGGCAATACACAAAGGCCATCTGAGAAGCACCCAGGTCCCCAGCTCAGCACATGATTCCTTGAAAACAAGCCATCCAATTTATTGCAGATTACATGAAATCTCTGCTATAAGCCTCTATTATCATTCTATTAAATATTCACCATGCAGCAATGCTTGTCAACACAATGAGCTTTGTTATTCAGGGTTTGGTGTTAAACACAAAAAGACTTGTGATATCTTGATTTTACAGTATGCATTTTGGCATAGAAGCCAGTTTACAAAGTGAGTACCAATGGCTTGCCTTAGCTAAGGAAAGTTGGGTCACCAGCTCTAAAGACAAAGCAACAGGGTGGTATTATCTGATAAATTTCTTTTAATGCAACCTCTAGATACAGCACTGACAAAATTATTGCTGCCTTGGTTTCATAGGACATCACGCTATTGAATCATTTCAGCAATCCATCTAGACTTCTTAATGATGATTGTGAAAACAGGTGATGTGTTAGTGATCCATCAATATCACTTGTCCACTTATCTTATTTAAAAACAAATTAGTGAATAAATTATTTCAGTATTGATGGCACAGCAGTTTCGAAGCCAGCTCATCCGTGGATGAACAGTGACTTTTCCAATGCTAACTCTGCATTATCATACCATGGTGAAACCAGCTCCATAAAGTCTTCACAAATCAAAAGATGGTCAGGCATGGAGCACAGAACGTAAGTTAGACAAGAAAAAGTCCGGTACGGGATATACCATACCTGAATTGATGAATTTGAAGAGGAGATGATTGGTTAAGTAAGTTTTCAGTTTTCAGTAAAAGTCATACAGACCTGTTACTTGGGATAAAAGGCACACACAAGTATTACCTGTGACCATGTCTAAGGTCAAAGTTGAACATATGTATTACTTGAAGCCACAAGCAAGCATGTTAGGAGTATATTGTGGCCTGCCTGACCTTCTCCCGGCAACTGTGTATACTCTGCCTTCATGATTCCCCCTTTCTTATACATGCCCTTCTTAAATCTCAGCTCATCAGTAAACTCCTTATGCAGCTACACTGGTTCCTATAGATGCCTCCAATTTTTCTTTCTTGGTGTAATTGTTTGCATTTGTGCCTTCAATATTTCACCTTTAAGAAATTCCCATCCCTCTTGGACTCTCTTCTCTTTGAGTATTTCTTGTGGGGATGTTAAGGAAGATAGGAGACGATATATTATTTTGATACTATCTCTCCTCACTCACACTAGTGAGTAAACAGCAGAGCACATTCCCTTTGCAACTTGTTGGAAGCAAGTTGATGATTCGTTAGAATCCTTTAATTCAGCAATCCAGTCTGGCTTGTCCAGTCTGGATTGTTCCTGGTAAGTTTCCCTTTTATTTCCTTCTAACAGCAACAACAACACACAACAGTCTTCTTTAATAGTAAGAATAAGGTTTAACTTACATTTAGTTCAAAGCAGTAATCTGAAGGCTGGATTTATCTTGTGGTTACAGTAAAAAGAAGTCTGAGCTACATCTCAGACTTTCTACTTGTGGGCTCCATCCTATGTGAAGGTTGAGCCATGTGTTGGCTAAGAGCCAAGGGACCAAGAGACCAAGAGTAAGAGTCCAAGAGAGAGATGGTTGAGTGGCCAGCCCATTTATCTGGTCAGCTACAGTCACGCCCATCTACCTGGTCGCACACAGGGGGAAGAAGCTTCAGAGTAAGTATGATAGGAAGTCCTCCCTGTCTGGAGCCACATTCCCCTGTGTGTCCATTCTAGGCAACAGGAAAATGTTGTAATTAACTGCTCTAGGAATAATACATCCCACATTTCTGACCATTTCATCCAGTAGTTCCGCAAAATCAACCTTATTAAAGTCCAGAGTTCATGTCCATCTCCTGTAGTGGACGTGAATGATATGGATTCCCCTGTTCTTGATTTTTCTCTCGGCAGCCTGAGGCTAAACTGGCTGCTATAGCAACTGGCATTTACCACAGTTCTGACAGCTACGGCCAGATACTAAACCAACACAGCCTTTGAGACCCCACAGAAAGCCTCAGAATGGGCAGATGATGATGATGATTTACTGAATTTATATACCACCCTATACCCATGGGTCTCAGGGCAGATATCTCTCCTGGTCCTGCAAAGCATTTGTCAGCCAAGGAAGCAATAATTCTTGTCCAGCTTACATTTCAATCTGAGCTGGAGAATTCATAGAAATTGCTTAGAATGTACCTGCAATTTTGCCCCATAACTTTATTTATAGGAGGGCTAGAAATATACTTAAAAAGAAAGAAACTCAGAGTCTGGGGCGGGCATAGCTAAACTTGGCCCTCCAGAGTTTTGAGTTTTGAGACTACAATTCCCATCCTCCCTGACCACTGGTCCTGTTAGCTAGGGGTGATGGGAGTTGTAGTCCCCAAACATCTGGAGGGCTGAGTTTGCCTATGCCTGGTCTGGGGCATCTGTCCAGGGGTACCACTGGAAGTATTTATCACTGCCGTGGCATCTGAAAACACAGGGTTGGCAACCCCTGAGTCGAATTCAAGGATTGATCCAGTCTTAATCTTAATCACCATTACAAGGGTTTTGCATCCTATTGAACACAGTGGCAATTACTTTTAAATAAACAAGCTTCAGAGTCATGTTCACAGAGGGTAAAATTATCCATCAAAGCTGTGTGTGTATGGATGTATAAGCACACACATACTGCTGAGTCAGGGTTCTTTTTGGCATTCCAAAAAGGAGCAGAGTGTACACCACTTGCATATTATACAGGAAGCTGCTAAAAAGCAATTTTCAGCATTATAGTGAAGCATATATTTAGTCATCATTATTTTACTTTTCAGAGTCTAGATGATATCACCCTCTCAGCTGCTCAGTGAAGGAGAAATCACAGAGATAATTTCTGCTGAGAGGAAGCAACTGTGAGGCTGGAGTGTCTTTTTGGACTCACATTGAGACTGCATGGCGTCATTGCTCAAAACAGATCCCCAAACAGTTTATTTTTTAAAAAAAAAAACTGTGTCCCCCCCCCCTTACTCTTCATGCTGCTTAAATGTAAAACCAATAACTACAAAACCAATTAATACCCCTCCAAAAATGAATGATTTTGTTAGTTAAACTCCCTGGAATGTTGAAAGGCAGTAAATACAGGACATGCTTATTCATTCATGCAGATATGATTCCTAGTAAAACCTACCATATTTTTTGCTTTCTAAGACTCACTTTTTCCCTCCTAAAAAGTAAGGGGAAATGTGTGTGCATCTTATGGAGCGAATGCAGGCTGCACAGCTATTCCAGAAGCCAGAACAGCAAGAGGGATTGCTGCTTTCACTGCACAGCGATCCCTCTTGCTGTTCTGGCTTCTGAGATTCAGAATATTTTTTTTCTTGTTCTCCTCCTCCAAAAACTAGGTGCGTCTTGTGGTCTGGTGCATCTTGTAGAGCAAAAAATACAGTATTTCCTGATTTCACCAAAAGGCCAAAATTCAGGTTCAGTCTACTCAAGCAGCAAAATGTATTGGCAAAGTTCTGGTGTGGTTGAAGAACTACTTAGAAGTGTTTGTGGTGACATCAGTTTGAATGCACACTCTGTAAAACCCCCAAATCAGGGTGTTGCTGTTGTTTTTTAATTTAGCACATAAGAGAGAAAGGTTCTAGCACTCCTTGTTGTGCTAGCTTTATACTTGCAGGGATCTTTTTCACACAGAGTACCATTTCCCACCTGTTTGGTTTCTGCACTAGACCTTGTACAAAGAAGATGCTTCTGTTGGGAGCTCAGTCTTCTGCCTAAAGAAGTGAACTCATGAGAAATCAGTTTCTTTCTCTTGCTAATGCTTTCTTGGCTTGTACCTGTGTTATCTTACCTGTAACAGGGTTTCAAGACCAAAGATGGCAGAGTTCGTTAATTGGACAAATTCCTCAGCTGTGAAGTGACACTGTACACTCTCAGTTCTGGAAAATCACAGTATGGATGTCTTCTGATTGGCTGTGAGGACTCAGGCCAGTTGCTAACCTGAAAAGTATAAATTGCCCATATTCCCTTTGGGTAATGCCTCACCTTTTCTTCCTTACCTTCCTGACACCTTTGTCCAGGTGGGGTCCTGGATTGTAGCAATATATTAGACTAGGCTAGTTTAGCCTTATCTTTTTTCATGTTTCCCAAATGCTATTGTATTCTTAACAGTATTTTCCTATTCCATTTACCTCTTGGTAAATTGGTTCTATTTTATGCTCCTTTTTTAATTATTATTAATAAAATCTATCTTTTCATTTTGGTGTGTTTTTTTAGAATCTAAGCTTGGTACTAAATCCAGTAAATTGACTGTTTAGTCAAGTTGCTGCTGTATGATTTGGTTTTTGCTTAAGGCTCCATAAGCAGAAAGTGGGAAGCCATTCTATAACCTTACAACCTCATCCTGTCACTTGCTTAAATCAAACTAAAGTAAGAAAATAAAAATTAACGGAAGTTCAGAACAATTCCTTGCCAAATCTGAGGCAGATTTTTGGGCTCAGTGTTGCAATGTCAGGCCTAGGTTTCCAGCTAATTCAAGTGGCCTGCTGTTTGGAATACTGCAATTTGTATGAGGTGAGAGCTAATGGAACAAGGTAAAGGGTAAAGGTAAAGGGACCCCTGACCATTAGGTCCAGTCGTGACCGACTCTGGGGTTGCGGCGCTCATCTCGCTTTATTGGCCAAGGGAGCCGGCGTACAGCTTCCGGGTCATGTGGCCAGCATGACTAAGCCACTTCTGGCGAACCAGAGCAGTGCACGGAAACGCCGTTTACTTTCCCGCCGGAGCAGTACCTATTTATCTACTTGCACTTTGACATGCTTTCGAACTGCTAGGTTGGCAGGAGCTGGGACCGAGCAACAGGAGCTCACCCTGTCACAGGGATTCGAACCACCGACCTTCTGATCAGCAAGTCCTAGGCTCTGTGGTTTAACCCACAGCACCACCTGCATCCCAATGGAACAAAGCTGCTGCAAATTCCATGATTAGGGAATAAGCAAAAAGTCTGCCAAAATAGATCACAGGTTTAGCTTTCATGCTCACCCAGGCTGCAATGGTGGGAGAGGACTTGTGCCATGCGTTCTGCAGAGATACCAAGTCCCATGCACTCCCTCCTGTCCCAAAACAGATTCCATTACAGCTCGTCACTTAAGAGAACTACCATTTAACTTGAAAAATTGACACTTGAGTTTGTTTTCCCCCTCTTCCCTTCTCATCCTTTTTTCCTTTTGTGTTATTTGCAAAAGTCTGTGGGTAGGAGATTTGCTTTCATTAATTATATGTAAGCTACTCTGTGAGTTATTTCAGTTGAAGAGCAGGTTAAAAAAATACTCTAAATAAACAAAAACAGGCAGTGCTCCAAGTTTATTATCTATGCAATCTTTTCCTTCATTTTCAAGGCAAAGAGTATCAGTGTAAAGAGTTGGACAAATGAAAGTCTTATGGGTTGGAACAAGTCGTGGTGTCGCTATCACGATCTGACAAAAATAACTAGTAACTTTATAATCTCTATGAAGGTATCTAAATGAATTTCTACAAAATAGGGGACAATCAAAAAGTTTTACAATAGCATGTCTCCTTGCTTAAATGGCACCATAATTGCTGGGTTGGCAGTTACACTGTAATTATCATTTAGCTGTGAGATAATTGTGCACCGGACCCTCTTATCATGACTGGGAAAATGCATGATGATTTCTCTTTTTAAGTATACAGAATACATTGCATGCCTTTTTGTCATTAAAGAATCTGAGGAGGAAGAAGAAGGGAACATATAATGACTGCTCTGTTCAAGCTGATGTTCCACCAAACTTAGGTGAATGTGAGTTTAAATGCTTGGGTGTGGGTGGGCCGAGAAGTAAAAAAAATAGATGTGGGGCCTGCATAGAACTTCAGGGAAATGCTACAATAAATGCAACAAGGAATCTGTTTCTGTATGAGCACAACAAACCAGCTGCATTCTATTCAAGGCTAGTTTGCACTTTTCATTTTTTATTCAGACAGAGAAACCCTGACATTAAAAGGACCCTGTCAGGCCTTAAGAGTGCATCTTGTCATGTGTATAATGCTCCATTTTCAACTCTCCCTTTCCAGCCTAAGGCAGTGGGGCTTGGTGGTGCAAAAGAAGTTGCCTATTTGAATTTCAAACATTTCTGTTTTTGCTGCCATTCCTTCAGTATCATCAAGTATTCCAATGTCCCAGACGCTTTCAGGTATGTGTTCACATTTGCACTACCTTGTGAGTGTTTTAGTCTTCAAGCAGCACCAACAAGTAATTGTGTATGAAATTTTATGCATGCATACAATCTGAAAATTTCTAAAATGTGCCTTCATTTAAAGCATGGATTCCAGGGTGGTTTATCTTACTATATAGTAAATTTGTAAGGCTGTCATCACATTGCACATGTCAAAATTGGCCAACCAGGTCAATCCTCATATGGATATGGCCTGTGGAGCCTAAAAGGTTCCCCACCTCTGCTTTATTGGTGACAGTCAACACTGTGAAGTAGGTGGAAAAATGTATGTTACCACTAGCATGAATCAAGTTTATGGATGTTTAGGAAACATCAGCAGCTCTCCAGTCTCCTTCTTTAATCCTTGGAAAAAAAACTGTAGCAGAAAGTTTCTTGAACACTGTGAGCTATTCAAAGGACTTAACCAGACTCACTTTTGTGCCTGTGTAGTTGTATAGAAGTTTTTCCCTCTGAGACTGAAACTCTTAAGCAAGATCCCACAGTGGAAGACTCTTTAACCCTACATTTCTCCATCTTTAGAACATCTCTATGGTAAATCCTGTCTTTTAGTTAAGTTCCCACTGTGTTATAGATTTTTTTCCTGAGGTCAAGAGATAGAAGAGAGATGGTTCTTTTCTTTTCTGGTGCATCTTGGATGAAGTGATACAATCTTTTCTTAATGCAGGCTTCATTTTCTCTCCCTTTCCCCTGGTAATATACACAAGGTTATCAAACCCACTTCAGATACCACATAATAAAAAGGATTTACTGGATGTTGCCATGCTAAGATCCAGAAAGGTTGAGGAGGGCTATGTACTCAAAAGAGCCTGCCATGTTGTGGTACAGAAATAATGTAGCTGACATTGCACTACTAGGACTTTATACCACTGTTGAAGCACAACAGTGACTTCCAAAGAGGGAGTGTGCACCCTGCGGCCCCACTGAACACTTGCTGTGCAGCAAATATCCACCATGATTCTGCTACATATGTGGATCAGAGTTCAGGTGTAGCTCTTGCCCTCACAGCACAAATGCGCATGTGAAACATGTTTTGGAGTGCAGGTCACAACTTTATTAAAATCAAGGACCGGCAAGGGCAAGGACTGGAATATACTGCTTTAGATATGACAGGAGACTTTTTGTTTTTGAAGGAGGAACAGCATATTATTTTGAAAATGAATTAAGTTTCTCTCTCTCTCTCTCTCTCACACACACACACACACACAGCTTCGCTTTAACTACAAAAATCAAACAGAGCAGCATTAGACAGTCTCACATCTTGCAAAGTCCAGGGACCTAGATTAAAGAAACATAGGCCCCCATCAGCACTTTGCATTTAAAGCAGTAGCATACCTCTTTAGTCATAGTTTCCCCAAAGAATCCTGGTGACTGCAGCTTGTTAAAGGTGCTGAGAGTTTTTAGGATACCCCTATTCTCCACATGGAGCTACATTTCTCAGAGTTCCCTGGGAAAGGGGATTGAACATTAAACTACTCTAGGAATGATACTGCTTTAAATGTATTGTGCAGATACACAGTGATACCGTGAACAGCAAAGTAGTGATATATTTCACAGCAAAGTAGAGATGACAGAAAAAAAGAGCAGCATTAGACTTTGTGGGGATCCTGATTTAATTCAGCAGGGGGCAGCATTCTTGAAATTATAGTTCAGCTTTAATTAGGAGAGGTAAAATCACCCTGATTCATCTCATCATTTGGCCTCTCTCCAGCCCTTGTGGCCTCAGTTTAAGCAGGACTTTGGAAAGAAGGCACAAGGCTCTGGCAGGGTCCTGGAGCCCTGCTCCACTTCTTTCCCAAAGCCCAGTAAGTGCTTGCTCAGTTTTTGGGAAGGAGGCAAGAGGAATCTAGGACCCTGTCAGTATGCTCACACTTCCCTTCTGAAGCTGGGCAAACACTTATCAGACTTTAAGAAGGTGTCCTCCTAAATTGTATGCCCAGTGTGACTGCACTACTTGCACTGCCCCAAATCTGCCTCTGCTGCCTGCCTCTCTCCATGTGACCTGGATTGGAAATCTATTTTGAAACAGCAATTTTGGAGGAAAATGCATTTCTGAACAGTAAATATTTTCGGTATATGAGTGAATGGTGGATCAGGAATTCGGGATTTGGTTATTGCAGGAGAATATAAAAACCCTATGTTGGGTAAGACTAGGGATAGGTGATTCAGTAAATTTCTCTCATTTTCTTATCTTAAATTCGCTACATTTCCACTTCAGGTTGTGATCTTTAAAAAAAAAAAAGTCTTCATGAAAATTCGTCAGAGTTTCAGTGCTAATTTATCCCAATATCCATGTTTTGGAATGCCATTTCCCCTAATACACATTTCACAAAGCATTTTCCCCTAATTGAATCCATTTTATATGTTATTTTCACTATTATATGGATTTCATGCGCTTTTAATAGTCGTGGATGCATTTTGGTGCACATTACTCAGCTGAAAAACTACATTGCAAAATTCAGAGAAGTGCAGATTTCAACATATGGCTTTGTTTTAGTTGCTTTATTGTTTTTGGAAAGTGTGAATCAGGTAGGTTCATCTTTAAATGTGAGTTGAATCTCAATTTCCCCTATATCAGATGGTTAATTAAGGCTTTAGTCCTATACACCATTACCTTAAAGTGAGCTCCACTGAACTCTGAGTAAATATACATAGCATTGTGCTGCTCATGCAAAATTCTGATTCCAGCACTGGCTACCAGCAATGCCCAGAAGCTCACAGACAGGGCAGTAAGTTGATTCCTTTCTCCTGCTCTCAAAATCATCTGATTTTAGCTGTATGCTACCTGTGAACTTGCCATAGCTTTTGGTAACACTCTCTTCTACCAATTTCTCTATTCATCTTTTTTTTTTAATAGTCTAAGATACCCAGCACCATATTACCTCATATCTCCTTCTGTATCTTAACCAATCTCAGCCTGGTGACTGAATAATCCACTGAAAGACAGATGGCTGATGAAATAAAAGTTATCTAATCAGCAGATTAAGCCTGCAACTCCTTGCAAACTTACCCTGGAGTAAGCATCATTGAACATAATAGGATGAGTAAGCATTGCACAGCACAGCACTATTAGAAAATATATTGTGGCACCTTCTGATAAATATCTGCAACTACATTGCTAAAGTTTGGAAGCTCCAGTACTGTGTCAATCATCATCCTCTTTATTAGTATTACAGGAATAGAGGGGTGAAAATTCACACCCAGCAGGAACTGGCAGAAGCATCTTACCCTAAACTCATAATTTGCTTTTATTTTTCTGCTGTTTTTAATCTTTTGTCCACTTAAAACATAATGTTGACTTTTTCTTTTCTTTTTTGAAGCAGACCCCTTGACATTAGAAAGCAATCCAGTTACCAATTGCTCAGATTCAAACAATAAGAAAATTCCTTTAAATTCTATCAAAGTCTATTAAAGTCTGTTCCTTGTGATTTCAGGGTACTTGGTTGTCAAGGTTGCTGCTGTCTTGAGACTTGTTCTCTTTCTTCCCATTTTGTTGGAGAACAAACATAAATGAAGATTTGCACTGCAGATCTTTAAAATTGTGCATTTGTACGTGTGTTTATTATACAGCCCATGGATTTTGTGCACAGGAACACAACATTACTCTAAATCAACCCACCCTGACCCTGGTAGTGATCCTCACCAGTGGATCTTCTTGCCTTCATTTTGTAAACCGGATTATTAATATGCATTCATATTTTGGATGCATTTGTTTTAATTTGCTGCTGCTGCGGCTTTCTTCATTCTTCTGAAACAGCATGGGGTTCTCTAACTAGCATGGGATTCCCATGCTATTCCCCTTGCAAAAATACAATTCCTAGAGTTTCCCAGGAAAGGAGTTTGATGGTTAAACCTCTCCAGAAATGTTACTATACCACTTTCCCATTAGGTTCCAACCCTTAATATCAATGAGCAATTTGTGATTGGCTGAAAGAGCTTGTTGGGGCATAGTTTTTAAAGTACTGCAGCTGTTTTCTGGGAGCCTAGTAAGCTGTATCAAGCAGCAGAACAACAAACGGAAAATCCTCAAAAGGGGGAAAGAAACAAGAGAAATTAGATAGGCCAATACTTTCCCCCAAAATAGGATGAGGAAACCAAAATAAATATGCTCCAGCCTGGCTTCTGGGACACAAGAAAACTCTTCAGCAATTCCACTGGTTTAGATTTGTTCTCTGTTAGATGTCAAATCCTCCAATCCTACTCCACAATTTGGCCCTGTGTTCAGGCAATCCTATAGATGGAAGTAACACCCCAGAAAGCTTTTCACCGTCTTCTCCTGTTTCCTTTCCCATTCAATTCTTGTCCTTTGATTGCCAGAGTTTATTACCACAGTATGCTATAATTCCTTCAGATAATGTCTTTGAGATTATGAAGAGGAGTTAAATTACTACCAATGCTGCCAATCCTCCGTACATCTTGCATACTGCGAAATCAATACTTCAAGGATTGCATTCACTGCTGTGAAAGAACATTCAGTGATTAAACATTTGTGGGTATCATCAGAAAGCATCTCTTACCACTTGAACAGAATGCATTATGTCACAGTGGCCCAACAGAAATACTGAAGGGCAAAAGAACATAAAACAAGCTCTGTTAGATTAGATCAAGTGTCCCTGTTTGTGTGTGTGTGTGTTTAAAAAATCATTTATGAAACTACTGGAGGAAGTCATCCAGAGGTTGTGGGTGCAATGTCACCAATACATGGATGATATTCAGCTCTGCCTCTTTCTTCAACCTGAAAACTCTAAAGAGGGTGCAGAACTCCTGAAACAATGTCCTGGGTTGCTGTTTTGGGGTAGATAAGGGGAACAAGCTGAAGCTTAATCCAAATAAGGCAGAGAAACTGTGGGTATGAGGGTTGCTGTCTCTGGATAGAAGTAATCAACAAGTATTTATACCTGTAGGGTGGTACTCCATCTGATTAGCCAGGTTCTCATTTCGAGAATGAGCCAGGACTCATTGCAATCTGGAGAAACTGTGCTGGCAGTACTTTTGTGGCTCTGCTGGTTGGGACCACATTTTCCAGCCTATGCTGTTACATCAACTTCAAGAGGCTAGATTTTGTCTCAGCTATCAATGCATTTGTCACATTCAGACTAGACTACTTCAAGCCTCAGAAACTGTCTTTGAAGCCTCAGAAACATTGGCTGTGGTCCTGTTGTAAGCGCCAACAGTTGTGAGGCTTCTCTCTCATGTAAAAGCTCCCCTCTCTCAGCATCTCTGTTTTATCTATTTACATGGACATAGGCGGCGTGGCCCCTAGCCTGTCCTTGGTTGCTGGGGAAGTATCCTGCAAATATGCAAAGAGCCAAGAGTAGATGACTGGTGTCTCCTCAAAATCAGTTTGATACTGATCAGTTGTCCTTTAGCCCTGAATTTTGACAGGTTCCATATTTCCTGGCTCTGACTCACTTGTATATGGAGGCTCAACTCTGCTGTCATGTCCCAAAGCTATTAGCGCTTGATAGACCTGACCTCCAGAAATGTCTGCACAAGTACGTAAATCTTGATCATGTTCTTTGACATTCACAACACCTGGCACACATTATTGGTGAATGCGTGATGATTGCTCATTGACTACCGAAATTAATAGGCTTGCTAGTTGATTGATTCAAAATGAGCATTTTCTTTTCTGCTACTCCTTACACATGCTTCATTTTGGAGCCATTCCCTCTTTTCAGCAGTATAAGCAAATTAGCACCATGGAGACTTGGAAACCATGAAAATACATATTCTGAGCATCTGTTAAGTGGATTTTTGTTATGCCATCTAAATGAGAATCAGACCTAGGTCAGGTCAAGTACTGTGAAGGACACACTAAACATCTCAATTTGCTGCAGTCATTCATTTGTATGTAAGGCAGAGAGAACAATAGCCCCTTCTTCCTTTCCAGTGTGACAAATTATTAGAGGGGAAATTGACAATAGCAGAATGTAAAATTATAAGAATGAAAGAAAATAATGAAGACCTGTACTTCATTAAACATTTATTTATTTATTTACTACCTTCATATCCCATTTCTCTTCCATCATCAGAGCAGCATGTATGGGGGTTCTTGGGTAGTCTTCCATCCAAGTACTGAACAGACCTTGACCTGCTTAGCTTCACCAAAGGGTGCTCTATCTGTCCTCAGACCATACCCTGGGACTAGGACCAGCCTCCCCTTGATTACATTGTAAGATGTTGTGTCATTTATTCTCTTCAAGCTCCAGGAGTGGAGGGAATTGGTAAAATTAGGGGGAAAAATGATAAAATCCATATGGTCCTGCCATGGTGGTCCATACATTCATAACCTCACAATTAAAATTACTGTGATGTGCTGTATGTGTGGTCCAGTTCGGAAGCTGCAGCTAGTGCAATATATGGTAATACTGCTAGGATGTTTAGTGAGACACCCAACTTTACATATATTGCATGCATGTTGAAGGATCTATACTGGCTGCCTACTAGTTATGAAACCAAGTTGAAGGCATTGTGGTTGACATTTAAAGCCCTGAGCTACTTGGTACAAGCAGACCACCTTCCTTGTCTGATGAGACACATGATCAACAAATTGTGAATTGGTGACAACACAGAAGTGGGGCTTCTTGGCGATAGCACCCGCCCTGGAGATAGCACATGCTTCACACATACAATGGTAACATGATGATTGCATTCCTATTCCTCATGTAACTATTTTTTCATTTGTATCTTAGGTGTAAGTTAGGAACTCTAGTGGTTGTGTATTAATTCTGAATCCAGTCCTGATAAGTCTGTCAGTCAGGAACTTATCCAAGCTGAGCTCACCCCTGATGCAAAGGCTTCTGCTTCCTGGAGTATCTGTGACTTGGGTAGCCCAGTCGCTAATCTACAATCAATTGTATTTCCAGAGAGACTGCCATTTACTTAATGGGCTTTATTTAGGCTCCAATGCAAACAAACAAACCCATTTGGATTCTCAGTTGGTTGAAAACTTTGCATGTCAAAACAATGGTTTATTAAGGAAGACTTTATTGTCCCTGCTCATTGCAATTTGTTAGGTTTTTGTTTTCTTTAAAAGTGAATGGTTGTAAACCTTATTGGGCACACTAATACTTAATGATACATTTCGATTCCATTTTACTTAAATTATCAAACCAGCTAGATCTGCCGCTTTGTGGCCAAGTTGCTTTGGAAGCACTCAATCAGCATTTTGTAAGGCATTTCCCTCAATTAACTAAATTGCTATCTGACAAGACTTTTTTTTTTTTTTAACTTCCTGCCTGGGGAAATTTATAGTCTAAGAAGGCCTGAACAAGAACTGAGAAGCCCAGTCAAATTAATAGATACATTCTACAAAAACATACAGAAATCAGACTGTGATATCAAGAAGAATTTACAGGCCTGCTAACAGTCTCTGTTATCAGCAAAGAAAACCACTCTGCTAGGTGCCGCTATGACTAATATGTCACCGAATCAGCCCTTCTTTTATGGCGCCAGCAGAGAGAGGTCCCAATAAATCAGAGTTGTCGTAAGGCTAAATAGCAGTGGAATGTCAGCTAGATCCCAATCTCAGTGTACCACGATAATGTGTTTAGGTTTTTGGCAAGAAGGAAGCCATTTTCTGAAGAATTTCCCACCATCTCTCTCACTAGTTTTCCTATCTTCTTATATCCTTTAACTTGTCATATCCCTTGGGAACTGGGAAGGGCAATCACTGTATGAGGAACCCTTTTAATGGGTCTGGCTTAATACCAGGAAGCAGGAGGAGTCAGGATAACTTCAATAGTACTGTTTAGTTATGAACAACAGGCTAGTAGCTCAAAGTAGCAGCTAGGGCTTGCTGCACAAGGAACACCAAGGGATCCAATTAGTACCTACTGAACTTTGGGCATAGGTGGCACCACAGGGGAGGAGGTGGAAAGTATCCCCTCCAAAAAAGGAGCATGCACCCACCCTCATTTCCTTCCCACTAATGCTGAATTCCTGACATTGCTATGTTTGTTGTTTAGTCGTTTAGTCGTGTCCGACTCTTCGTGACCGCATGGACCAGAGCATGCCAGGCACTCCTGTCTTCCACTGCCTCCCACAGTTTGGTCAAACTCATGTTGGTAGCTTAGAGAACTTTTATATGCCTGTTGTCTTTGTCCATGGAGTTTCCCTTCACCACGACAAGGCAACTAGCCCCTTCACCACGACAAGGCAATGATCCATGAAGGAGCATTGCTATATATATAGCAATGGCAATCCTAAGCCATTTTGACTCTCCCAATGACCTCAAATATTCCTCTGCAGTAAGGGAGGCAAATGGGGAAAGCCTTCCCATTTTCTTTTCACTTACAAATCCTGTCGTAAGGGCTTATTTGTGTATGAGTAGGGTGAGCCTGTGACCTGGATTCAGGAACTAAAGTATTAACCACCACAAAAGAATGGCCAGGCTGCCCAGGTAATGCAATCAGCGACCATTATCAGGTATCCTGGCAGACAGGATTTCTGCTTTAGACCGCCTCCTATGATGTATGTATGATGATTTGGGAGTGGTCTTTGGCTAAGGGGGTTGGGCAATGTCAAAAGTCTTTAAAGGTTCCTGCACACTTTTGTTCAGGGTCCCTCCCTCCTCAGAACGAGAGGAGGGAACTCTGTTGCCACAGAAAAATAAAGACCTACAAAGCTTTCCACTGAATCCAGTCCCCATCCATTTTTCTCTGTCCAATCATGGACTTAGGGGACTCAGAGTACCATGGGGAGTTGGGCAGCAAAAGCCAAATCTCAATTTTTACATCAATACTTTCTCTCCCCCATATGTGTGTGTGTGTGTGTTGTGTGTGTGTATTCTGGTGCTGGCACTGGCTATTGGGGGGAACCACACATTGGGGAAATTACATTACTGAAGAGGCGTGTGAGACAGGATATACACACTGCATAACCTGAGGGAAGGCTTGCTTTTGTGTCTTCCCAAATGCAGGTTTCCTTTAATATTCAAGCTGCCGAGCTGGGAAGGTATGCTGCAGTTTTCTTATTATCATAGTTTCCAAGAAAAGAATCAGTAGTACAATATTTGCTCATTGAATGCTCAGTGGAGCCTAAGAACATAAGGAAAACCCTGCTGGATGAAACCAAAAGCCTATCCAGTCTAGCATGCTGTTCTCACAATACTCTCCTGAATGATGGTGATTATTACCAGCACTATTTTTCAAGGAAAAGAGGTGCACAAACTCACCATGAACTCAGAATGGCAATGGTGCCCACTTGAGAGGTGCTGGAGCTGAGCTCCAGTGAACTTTGGCTGAAAAAAAGCCTGGGTTATTATTATTTGCCCGTTGTGTTCCTGATGGGATACATAGCCTCCAACATTTCTCTGATGAAAATAGGGGTGTCCTATTGAAGAAGAAAAGCTCACCCATCTGACTGGGTGGCTTCCAACATATATAAAAACACAATAAAACATTAAACATTTTAAAACCTCCCTATACAGAGCTGCCTTCAGGTGTCTTCTAAAGTTTGTATAGTTACTTATCTCCTTGGTTTGGGAGTTACAGGACTTCATACCTTCCAACAACATTTCTCTGATGAAAATAGGGACATCCTACCATACCTTCCAAAATTTCTCCAATGAAAATTAGGGACATAGGGACACTTGCAGAGTCTGGAATTACCAATTTTGGGGGGCTGGGGAAAACTTCCACACCTTTAAGAGTCAAGTGAAAAAAGACTTGTTGAAAAGGTTTAATAATACACTTGCATTGCACAATGAATACCACATGTCTGCTTGGTGGAGGGGGAAAAACATTTTTCTCTTTTTTTGCAATGTTGTTTTTATAATGGCAAATTGTTCTGTTCCCTATTATGAATATAGCACTAGTAGCAGCAGCAATGTGTATTTTTCTTCAAAAAGCAAAGGCACCCATGCTTTGCTCTAGGGCCTTTTTACCATGATTAATAACTCATGATATCTAAAAGCATTCATCATCGCTAATGCAATTCAATAGGCAGCCCCCCGCGGCTCACACCAATAATTATCTGTCAATACTAATAGAGAAAACCCCTGAATACCCATTGCAGGAACAATCTGGATTATGTGGATTAAAGTAAGAGGGTGGCAGGTCTAGAGGATTGTAAAGAAGGTAACACATTGCAGGGCAGAATTACTCAGTTTGCTGCCACAAAGGGCAAGAGGTGGGGTTTTATAAGTTTGTACTATAAAATGAAAGGTACCAAGTAATTTTACAGCACAATCCTATGTAGTGCTTATTGGAAGTAAATTGAAATGAGTCCAATGTAGTTTATTTGACATGCAAATGCATTGAGGATTTCAGTCTACTGCACACTTACGTGGGAGTAAGCTCTGCTGAAGTGTTTACTTCTGTGTTTAACTAACCACAGTTCATTATTATGTCTAAACCCAGACAAACTGTGATTAGTCTTAAACGTTGTATTCATGAATCTGGCCATAATGGTTGATTAAGTTGTTGCTCTTAAACATGGTTTCGGGGGGGGGGTAACAATGTTTAGGGGTTGGATATAATGTTGTTGTCATCCATCTGTCTCAGGAGACAATGGAGGAGTGGGCATCTGGGGATGAAGTCAAACTATTGGAAGGTCACAGCGCCTGCTGTGGCTGTTGAGACCAATACAGGAGAGGCATTTTCTGTTGCAGCTGGGGCAGATGAAGGCATCCAGTTGTGCTGCTGCAGATGTACCATGGGATTTCTTCTCTCTGAGCTCCTCCCAGCAGCCCTTCCTCCTCTGGTCACTGCTATGGATGCATGTCCTGACTGCCAGTCTCCAGGCACTGTGGTCATCTACAAGAGATTCCCACACAGTGGGGTTGATGGGAAACGGAAGCAAAATCTCCTCACTGCTATGATACCAGAGGAGGGGAGGCAGAGCACATGGACATAACACTAAACAGTGGCTTAGTTCCATTCAAACCAGGCATTTATAAGATACCTATTAAGGTACATACAGAAACTATTGGAACAGATCTCTTCATCAATTCATGATACAGTGGTACCTCGGGTTACATACACTTCAGTTTCAAGACGCTTCAGGTTACAGACTCTGCTAACCCAGAGATAGTACCTCGGGTTAAGAACTTTGCTTCAGGATGAGAACAGAAATTGTGATCCGGCGGCGTGGCGGCAGCTGGAGGCCCCATTAACTAAAGTGGTGCTCTAGGTTAAGAACAGTTTCAGGTTAAGAACAGACCTCTGGAACGAATTAAGTACTTAACCCGAGGTACCACTGTACTTGAAGTGATAAAAGAAACTTTTTATTAGATATTTCAACAGCAGTAGTGTCTAGAAACAGGTTCAAACCCTTTCATGTGAGATTGATTTGGAACCATCATCTTAATAATAAACCTCTTTTAGAATCACATTCTTCAATACTATGAGTTACAGATAGGTAGCCGTGTTGGTCTGCCATAGTCAAAACAAAAAAAATTCCTTCCAGTAGCACCTTAAAGACCAACTAAGTTAGTTCTTGGTATGAGCTTTCGTGTGCATGCACACTTCTTCAGATACCAATATCTGAAGAAGTGATATCTAAAGAAGTGTGCATGCACACGAAAGCTCATACCAAGAACTAACTTAGTTGGTCTTTAAGGTGCTACTGGAAGGAATTTTTTTTGTTTCAATACTATGGTCCACATATTTACCAATATCTGCCTGACAGCTACAGCTGTACATTCCTTCCTAATACTGTATTGCATCAGGTCTAGTTTAGTATCTCAAAGAGCCGGATACTTAGCTATGTCAAAATGTATTGATTGAGATAATGGTAAAGAAGATTGATTCAATTTACACCAGTTTTTACATTTTTACACTGTTGGCTTTATTAATGTTATTTACAAGTTTTATTTTCAGAGCACACTGATCAAAATAATACCAAGGAAAGAAAGATACTGGAAGTATTGGAATTGGTCATACTAGCACAGAAATCGTATCCATTGTCTAGAAATACATATTATTCAAAAGTGACAGGTTAATGCTATTGCAAATATTAATATTGTGCAGTTTGAAGTGACTGGATGCATAAAAAACTGAGTCCCGGGGAAAAATGAAGTGTTGTACAGACCCATTAGATTGTTCAAAAATATAATTGCAGAGCTTGCTTCAAAACAAAAACATCAAATGATACATCCAAACAGTCCCTTAAGACATAGGCCAGTACAAGGCATTGGCTCAGCATCTTGCAAAATATAAACTAATTCCAACAGAGATAGAAGCAGCGATCTGCCCCTCTCCACTGCCTGCATCCCAGCCTCCATTAGCCTGGAGCTGTTTACCTGGAGAGCTTTATTTACATCCTCACTCTCACAGATCCTGGGAACAAAGGACTTCAGCCACCACATTTCCAAGATGGTGAATTTTTAATTCAATACCTCTCGTGTGATCTAAGGTTAAACACTCATGTGTTAGCTAGCAGAAAACAACAGTAGTTAATTATCAACTCAATTAAAGCTCAGAGTCTCTTATAATACTGCAGTAGAATTTTCTAATGTTAAATTATTTCACCCACAAACAGAGACATTATCATTTCAGCGTGAATTAAATAAATTACACTTAGCAAATGCAGATGTAGGTGGCAAGGAGTCAAGTTTACAAGTAGCACCACATAGTCTGCACAATAAGCCAGTCGACCATTTAGATAATTTGGTTGTCAAGGTTGGGTATATCATTTCACTGTCCTCAAGTAGGCACAAGCTCAGTCAATTCATCACCCAGAGAAGAGATGGTCAGGAAGGAAGGTAAACCTCAAAGATGGCTAAACTGTGGTAAGGACAAAAAAGGTCTTGAATTACTAGCAGCAAGCTGCTAGTCTAATGCCTGATAATTTGTGAAGGCAAGAAGCTTATACAGAGGTATCGCACAATCAGGAGGAGAGATTAAAACCAGTTGATGTCTGAAGACTAAAGGGGCTATCTTCTACAAACATTCACATACTACTCTCTGTCTTACATCCAGACAAGTAAGAAGCTTGATCAGAGCTCAGGGACACATTTCAGTCCAGTAAGAACACTTGAGGAGGGGGTAAAGCTGGACTCGTAAGGAGTGTGACTTGGGGAGAGGAGGTATGAGCTGGGGAGAGTCCTGTGGCCCCACCTTCAATGCTTGCCCTGAGGTTCTCAACTGCTGAGTTAGCCCAAAGCATCGGGGCTTGATGAGAATAGTGTTCCTGTTTCTGATACCACATTTGCAAAGCTAAGCAGGGTCTGGTATGGTTTCAAATTGGATGAGGGACTGTGTGTCGAGATTCCTGCATTGCAGGGGGTTGAACTGGATGACCCTCAGGCTCCTTCCCAACCCAACTCTGATTTTCTGATACTCTTCTAAAAAAAGAAACATACTGATATAATGCTGCTCACATTCTCTTTTTGCTGAGAAGCCCTGAAGAGAAGCTGTTTTTCAAAAAGTTGTTTTTTCTAGCCCAGGACATTGGGTTACTTTTCATTATGATACATTTTCATTATGAAGTATACTCTAATCTCTGTGAGTGCTATTTTTATTTCTCTCATGTTTTAAAGAAACATTTCTTAAGCAATCAATACGATGTTAGAAGAAATATTTTCCATTCAGATCCTAATCTTTTTTTAAGCCTATATTTGGAGTTCTCTTTGGCAGAAGTATTGTATTTTTCTAAAAACAATAAAAAGCCAGTGATTTTTTCCCCTTTCCATAAACCATTATAACCTTTATGAGATCCACATAGGCGGTGTTACATAGCAACAGGAAAAATTGCTCTCAGTTCAGACTACTCAGACACCATCTTACAGGGTTAGATTTTCTAAAACTGGGGAGAATAAAATGTTCTTTGAACTTCAGAGGGATTATTCAACCAGTGGCCTACTACTAGGAATTAATAAAGTGTTTAGAACTGGTCATGTGGCATTTGGCTGTCATGTGTTAAATGTAAAAGGCCATACATTTATAAAGCCATCTAGCAGAATGTTATTGTATCACAGCTTTCTCCAATCTGCTTCCCTCCAGATGTTTCGGACTAAAATTCCCATCAGCCCCAACCAGCAGCTGTGTTGAGTGGGACTGATGAGAATGGTAGTGCAAAACATCTGGAGGGCAATAGGTTGACAAAAGCTGTTGAATCATATATCACATGGGAGGGAGTGTCTTGTTCCATCCACCATTGTGATGGCACACCATAGTTTGCATGTTATGGGTTAATACATGGTATGCACATGAATTGCAGTGTAAAGGTGTCTGCCTGAGGAAGATATGTTGAAGCAGATTGTTTTCTTATTCATCTGATCCTGATGATTTGCAGTATGTAATAGCATGGCCAAGCTGTTTCTTGAGTGCCTCATGCTGCTCTTGATCCATCCATAAAAATAAACACTGTAATTGAATTAGGTTAATTTAGTGTTTATGTAGGGTTGCGTGTGTACAGGGCTGGGCAGTCCTGAAGAGAGAAGAAACTGCAGGGCTTTGTTGGGAGCAGGATGCAGATTTTACACAGCTGTTGTAACACAGTGTAGCAAATGTACTTGGCTTATATTTGAACGTAGGAGTGGATGAATCAGTCCATTTCAGTTTCTCTCGATTTCTTGTTTTCCAAACTTAAGCTCAGTTTGCCCAATTTATATATCATTTTGCGATTTCTTTGAAAGTCCTCATAAAAATTTGAATGCAAAGAATACATGTAGAAGTCACAGGCCATGGGCTAGTCCTGCCTTTTTCCAGTAATAGATTTGGTTGCCATACCCTCTGCTGGAACATTTGCTAGGGGGAATCTTCTGGTATACACACACAATGGAAGGTTCTGGTGCATTCTGGGGTTCCCATGGGGGGGCATCTAACTCTTACCAAATGTAACCCTACTACTCACAGCCTCCTTGAATGCATTGTAAACACACCCAATTCCACAAGCCTTTAAGTCCTTTCACTCCAAATTGGTGTTAATGTAAGTACATATGTGCTAGTGCTGTGCTGAAAATTTATCTCTCATTTTTACCATCAATTAATGAAAAAATAAATTGCATTTGAAAATAATCAAAGGGGGAGAGAAATTTTGGTGAAGGACTCATGTAAGGGATGCAGGGTTTCTGTTGTCATTGTTGCTCTGACTTTGGAGGTGGTTGAAAGCTGTTTGTGAGTGCCTCTCCTTTCATTCTAATATAGCTGTTGTTATTTCCATTTATATTCTGACCTTCCTCCCAAAGGAGTCCTGGGCAGTTGATTCGACAATGCATCTTATCCTTGGTCTGAACTTTGCAGCCTCCCCAGATGCTCACACTTCAACTAAAAGCCAGGGGGAACTAGTCATGAGATAACTCCTTCAATGGTGAATTTTCACATCAGGAAACACAAGCAGCTGAGGAGGGTATGGGACGCTGGAGAAATGTTTACACGGGTGGAGGGAGGACATGCACTACCCTTTAGAGAAATTGGGGGACAGGCTTCAACATAGCACTAGCATGCACAGCCCAGTGATGGATCTTGGGGTCTCAAATTTCAGTGGTACCCTGTGAAAGGCCAAAATTCAGAGCTCAAGTGTAAATCATAGTTGTGGTGTTCCTGGCAGCACCCCCAAGGCTCCATGCCCAGTGTGACCAAACCGGTCATACTCCCCTAAATCCACCTTTGCACATTTCCTAACCCCCTACCCCCCTTTTAAGGAAACCTTCATTTTTCTGCATACAGTACATTGAAAATCTTTTCACTTCTTTCCCACATTTGTTCAATATGTTGTCACCAGCATATCTTGTTGAAATTCAGATGGATATATTCTTGTTGAACTTACTTTCGGATAACCTGACCTCTTCTAAGCTTCATCCACCATTGCATTTATTATGCTCTTTACTATGATAGGCATCAGTCAAAAGGGTTAGATCTTGAGGTGTTAAAAAATATTAATAATCATATTATCTTTGTGGCATGTGCAGATCAACTTTTCTCTTAGCTTCTTCAGATTCTACAGGTGAAGATGATTCAAGTGCTTAAGATATAACATATTTTTCTTTTTTACAGCAGTCACAGTTCATGGCATTCATAGTGACAGGTCATCTATTTCTGGTCTTCATCATTTTCACATGTGTTTATTCATAGCTCTCCTCCATCCTGTTTATCTATAATCTTCTAATTTTTTTTAATTCACTCAAAAATGTGTATTGAAATGGGAATTCCAGGCTCAAAATGTTGAGGATACTATGACTCTTCACTTCCCTGTGGTTGCATAGGAAGACTTGATTTGCTTTTGCTGTGAACTGATGAGAGTAAGATTTGTTCAGAAGAAGGCTTCTGTGAGCCTTATGCAAGGTCTGAGAAGATTCAGGTTATCATTTCATCATCATCTATGGATAGCAGATGGAAAACAGCAAATGAGGGGGTATGGTACAACTGTATGTCAGTTCACACCACTGGGACGAATCTGTTTATCTTTGCCCTAGTACACAGAAACAGGAAGCAATTTCTGCAGTTTGACCAGAGGTTCACATATAGAGCTTTTATACAGTCCAGTAGATGTATTTCCTATTGTTACAGAGAGTTTGAAATGTGGAGTTCATAATGGCCACAATTCATTTTATTCCTTGCACACACTTTATTAATCCTTACCACTCTGGGATTGTTTTTTTTAAAATAACAGTTGACATATGGAGGGGAATGCACTGATTGTGAATATGGCTGCAGGCTGTATCCTTTGAAAGTCCATTTCACACTAAGCTTTCTCAACATGACCTGCATAAACAGGAGGGATCACTTGGAGAGAAGGAGACATAGTTTGCATATGTGACCAGGCCCTCTGTCTCTCTTGGCAATCAGAATTTCATGATGGTTGGTGAAATACACAAAAGATGTTATTGTTCTTTAGTCATTTAGTTGTGTCTGATTCTTCATGACCCCATGGACCAAAGCACACCAGGCATTCCTGTCTTCCACTGCCTCCCACAGTTTAGTCAAACTCATGTTAGTAGCTTCAAGAACACTGTCCAACCATCTCATCCTCTGTTGTCCCCTTCTCCTTGTGCCCTCCATCTTTCCCAACATCAGGGTCTTTTCCAGGGAGTCTTCTCTTCTCATGAGGTGGTCAAAGTATTGGAGCCTCAGCTTCAGGATCTGTCCTTCCAGTGAGCACTCAGGGCTGATTTCCTTCAGAATGGATAGATTTGATTTTCTTGCAGTCCATGGGACTCTCAAGAGTCTCCTCCAGCACCATAATTCAAAAGCATGAATTCTTTGGCAATCAGCCTTCTTTATGGTCCAGCTTTCACTTCCATACATCACTACTGGGAAAACCATAGCTTTAACTATACGGACCTTTGTTGGCAAGGTGATGTCACTGCTTTTTAAGGTGCTGTCTAGGTTTGTCATCACTTTTCTCCCAAGAAGCAGGCATCTTTTAATTTCGTGACTGCTGTCACCATCTGCAGTGATCATGGAGCCCAAGTGATCTCCTTCATGGATCACTGCCTTGCCGTGGCGAAGGGGTTTGAATAACTCAGAGAAGCAATGCACTATGCCATGCAGGTCCACCCAGACGGACAGGTCATAGTGGAGAATTTTGACTAAATGTGATCCACCTGGAGCAGGAACTGGCAAGCCACTCCAGTATCCCTGCCAAGAAAACTCCATGGACAAAAACAATGGACAAAAACACAAAAGATAGTTGTTAGCAATTAGGGAGATGCAGACTTAGCTGGAATGTTATTATTTTTCTGAGCACCTAACTGGAGGGATGTTCAACACCAGCAGTTCATTGGGTGCACATTTCTTTTCAGGACACCAGGAATCTGAAGCTGTTTGAAGAAAACTGACAATCAAAACCCATTATTTGAGTGTGGGAGAGAAGCAATCTTCACCACAGTGTGTCAACTGATTCTTCTGTATTGATATGACGATGGTGAAGAATCTGTCTGTGATGGCACAGTGAGCATAGATGGCAAGCCTGAAAAAGTATTTGTACAAGAACCTTAAATGTTTGGTAATCATAATAATAATATAAAAGAAAGAAATCCAAATGCTATCTGCTCCCCCCCCCCCCAACCTGGCAATTGCTAGTTGGCAAAATAGAAGTTAATGGTTGTAATCCTGAATCCTTTGGGAATGGAGAGAAATGCACATTATCTTCTCAACAGAAGCGTCAAAATAGCCTATTCACCCTGACAAGGATGCTTCTATGCCCACTGCATTGCTGTCGTGCTTAGGGCACATCCTGTATAGGGAAACAATTGTACCTCTCACCATAAGGCACTGAACAGCCTGCTCTTGCACAGGTGAGCAGATGTGCTGTTGAATCCTCTCAGGGGAGGGCAGATCAGCCTTCACTTAGAACAGGCCCCTTCCCGTCCCTGCACAATCACATTTGATTTCCACTTCAGCCATCATGTAAGATTTGATCCCACCCCCCCACTTGTTCTTGATGTAGATCTTCACCCACCCCTTCTTCTCTGGCAGGGAAGGGGAGCTTCATTTTGTGGTTCACCTCAGATGCCAAAATGTCTTGTGCCAGCCCTGGTTCCCTTCCACATGGCAGTGGTGGGCAGGACCCAAGCAAGCAGAGCAAATGCAGATTTTATCTTTGTACATTAGACTGTTGTCTACATCGACCCATACACCACTTTCTGTCCTTCATCTGTCCATCCATCCATCCTTTCATCCAAGCAAGCAAGCAAGCAAGCAAGCAAGCAAGAAAGCATCATCATCAGAGTTCAAGAACACTTTCCAGATAGAAGGTGTGGTTTGGGAAGAGTGCCAAGGGCCAGATAAAGCGGTCTGAAGGACCACATTTGATCTCCAGGCCTTAGGTTCCACTTAGTGACTGTTGAATTCTGTTAGGACTGAGGAACCTTCTTTTCAAGGGACAGCCCTGCCAAAATGTAGCATGTTCAGCATAACAATAGTGTATCAAATATGGAGAAATGCAGGAAATAATACACTGGCTTCATATAAATACCTCCTCTGCACTTTGCTTATATGGGTTTAGGATTGTGACCAATAGGTCTACTCAAAGATGCATGACAGAAAAGCATGCTGTACCATTTGATGGGCCAATGTAATGCAATGGCATCCAACAAGTGAAGAGAATGTCTTTCTGAAAATCCTGAGGCGCCAACACCAAAAAGAGAGAGTGCAAATTTTGCATGAAGCAAACAGGAGCATACTTTTGTAAAGTGGTGGTTTTTATCAGAGCTGGTTAATTTCTTAAAAAGAATATTTGCTTCGCTATACTTCCCCCGTCAAATATTTGATAATGTCATGTTTATTTCAGTTGCACAAACAAAGTAATATTTTATTTCAGCTGTGTGCTTATTACAGCCACATCTGATTGCTTGGATTTTTTAATAAAAAGAAAGAAAATAATTCAGTGTCAACAATGTAACAGTTTGCCCATGGGTAACTAAACGGATAACTGATATGGAATTAGCCATTAAAACATGTTAAGTCCTCAATTTCTAGTGAATAAATCTCATTTGCTTCATGATTTATTTCATAGGTTTTTTTTGTATAAAATAGAATTCTTCTTCACTAACTATCTCCTTCTACCATTTAAAGGAGATTTGATTAATTCCATGTCCTTGTAAGGATGAAATATTATTTATTACTATCATTACTATTGCTTCAGTAAGATTAAAATGGTAATCATGGTGATAGAAAGCAAAAGCCATAAATATTTCTTCCCTTTCCAATTTGGCTTTTATTTTTCCAGTCACTGGTCCAGTGTCATAAAACGTGCCTCAGGTTACAGAGTCCACATGTCCTCTCTTTCAGAAAAGCAGAAGGAATTAACATGCACTGCTACAAAAGAATGCCAAACCAAATACCTCATTCCATTCAGTTCCCAAACCTACAAATCATGTGGGAGGTTGTAAAGAAAAGAGGAGACAACCACCTTTTTCTAGCATTCATTTCTTCTACTTTCTCTTCCTGATTCAAAATGGCACCCAACACAGGCAAAAACCTGCTGCTTGAACTCAGGAACCATCATGCAAAATTTGGTTACAATGTTTTAACAGTTTTTACATAGCAAACAACTTTCCAGTGGACTAACAGACAGCATTGCTGAGACTTCTAAGAATATTTTTTTTGACTTTTTCTTTTAATGGAAAAAATATTGTTTTTAGTGTATTGCTGTTGGGTAAACTATAATATACTTTAAAGTTCGGTTAAAATCACCACAGCCTTGAAAAGTTCAGTCCACCATCTTGATTCAAAATACTATCCAAACAGACAAAAACCTGCTCCTCAATCTGAGAAACTGTCATGCCAAATTTGGTTAAGAGGAGACCAAATGCATGGAAAACAGAAAGACCATCAACTCCTCAAAATATAGATACAGAAGAAAAAGATGAAAGATTAAATAATTTCTATTTCTGTGATTGTAAGTTGTTTTAATCTGTTTTAAATGTTGTATTTTAAATTGTTGTAAGCTGGTGAAAGGCAGGTAAACAACAACAACAGATCTGTAAAAGTGCTGGGACAGTTTGGGAATGGCCACTTACCCTGTTCTGGATAGGTGGTATTTGCAGCACCTCACAGGCTGCCCTCCTTTCCAGGTCAACAAGGAGTCATGTCCTTGAGGCTGGCCATTGTAAATCCCTGGCCAATTAGCCTGCCAATAAAAAAAAAATCTGAATGACCCAATCATGGGCTGGTAGGGGGTAGGGCCTGGTCAGCAGACCTGAGAGAGGAACTTCTCATTGTGGTCTGATTGGAGAGTTTAAATCAGGCATAGGCAAACTTGGCCCTCCAGATGTTTTGGGACTACAATTCCTATCATCGCTGACCACTGGTCCTGTTAGCTAGGGATCATGGGAGTTGTAATCCCAAAACAGCTGGAGGGCTGAGTTTGCCTATGCCTGGTTTAAATGAATCATAATTAATCAAAACCACATCTTGGACAGCGTTTTGACACCAGTGTTGCAGTCCTATGCCTGTCTACTCAGATATGCCTCCCATGAGGCTTAGTCTCAGGAATGTGTATTTGGCAATGCAGCCTAAGGGTGCAATCCTGTATTCATTTACCTGGGGGTAAACTCCATTGATTTAATTGGGACTTCCAAGTATGCGCACAATCAATTAGAGAACACTATACAATAGCATTCAAGCTATTCCTTGAAAAATGTTTGACTTTTCTGCTGACTGAAAAAAAAAGCCATTTTAATCTTGGGGGTAGGCATACAAGGTGTGAGATTTCTCCATTTGCAATCTTTGAGAGGGTTGCAGGAGAGAGGGAGAGGCATGTGGAAAATGTTTCTCTTTTGCAGGAAGTTGAAATATGTATTTCAACAGACAGGATCTGTACTGCTATTTACATATCCAATACCAGCACAAGAGTAACATTAAGTAGAAGAAAATAGGTGCATCGTTTTGGCTGATGGGTAGTTGAAATTTACTGGAGGAGAGAGACAGCTAGCTACAATAATGGTATCTCTCTATTTACTTTGACAAAACCATGACAGAACCATTCAGTTTCCTGATTTCATGACTCATACGATTCTAGGAAATGTGCTGAGATTTCATCTTTGTCTGATGCTTTCTCTTCCTCAACCACTTTTAGTAGCCGGATTTCATTGCAAACAAAATTCAACCAAATGGGGAGAGGGATTTCTCCCTTTAAAATGTTCATCATCATCATCATCATCATCATCATCACCATCATTCTGTTTATGTGTCTGGAAAATTGCAGAGGAAATACATTGATGGATTGGGCCCATAAAAACATGCAACTAGATAATGGATGCAAACCAGTGGAAATGTTTGCATGGTGCCATTAGTGGCTTCACATGGAGCATAGAACCATAGAGTAGACATAAGGAACCTGTGGCTTCCTGATGTTGTTTGACTCTAGGTCCCCATCAGCCCCAGCCAATATGGCCAATGGTCAGAAGTGATGGGAGCTGTCATGCAAAAACATTTGGAAGGCTGCCTTTTCCATGTCTGGCACTGAAGATTCTTCACTGTGTGGAAGCTCTCCATCACATGCCTGGTGGCAACTGATGCATGTGTGCAGGTATGTCATTGGAAAAGTACACTGGTAAGCATGCCTACACCTCATATATCCACCTGCTGTCACACAGAAGTGCTTCCCAGGCCTCCATGTAGCTTCTGTGATGTGAAAAACAGCTCTATAAAAATTGGTTTCATGGGCCTTTTTGCACTATTGGGCACTGATGCCAGGAAACTGCCTTATACCAAGTCACAATGGTCCATCCAGCTCACTACTGTCTACACTAACTGCCAATGACTCTTCAGGATTTTGGACAGGTGTCTTTTCCAGCCCTGCCTAGAGCTGTGGGGATAGAACCTGGGACATTTTTCATGTAAGGGAGACACTTTGCCACTTGACTTCTTACACAAAGAGGGAGGGGGGAACGAAAATTTATTCCCTATAGTGCTATTCCATGCCTCACCACTCTGAGAGAGGAAGAAAAGCAAAATAAGGTGATAGATACATGGAAATAGCTCTGTTCACATGGTTACGCAACGTAAATCCATGTTACAGAAACTCACATCTGGCAAATGTAAGGTCTGAAGAAAGTGAAGGATTTTCCTTTTTCATAGTGGTCGAGGGGAGTCGTATTCCTGTAGGTTTGAATCCAATTTGAATCCAGGTGTCTCCTATCCTATTTCTTACACTATCTTGGTGAGAAGGTTGAACTGTTGCCAAATCTACAAATGATGCTTTTTTCTGAGGTGCAACTAGGCAAAGCAGAGGAATTCTGTGGATAGAATTTTAAAAAATAATAATAATCAATCATGGGAGAATCAATCATGTTTGTGATAGTGGGAGATGTGGGTTATAGCTTCTCCCACCCCACTTTCCCCCACCCACACTGAAACATATAAACCTTCTAGTTGCCTCACAGGGGAAGTTAAGATTAAACTTCTTCCCCTCCAGGACTCCAGGCATGAACTGAAGCTCCAGGAAATGACAGCAAGCGATCATCTGATATGCAGTTTTTCTTTTTGATCTCCCCATTCAATTCTACAGATAGAGGAAACTACAAACTCCATTCTGCCTTGGAGCATCCTTTCCAGTTAAAGAGAAAACTGGAAAGCTTATCTTCCTAGCAAGTCTCCATCATGGTCAGTGGCTACCTTGCTCTTCTCAAAAGTAAGAAAGTTGTTTTTTGAGGCGGTTGCTTATGAAGATAGTGAAGGACTGTCAAGTGGCAATGAATCTTAAAAAGGTAAAGGTAAAGGTACCCCTGCCCGTACGGGCCAGTCTTGACAGACTCTGGGGTTGTGCGCCCATCTCACTTAAGAGGCCAGGGGCCAGCGCTGTCCGGAGACACTTCCGGGTCACGTGGCCAGCGTGACATTGCTGCTCTGGCGAGCCAGAGCCGCACACGGAAACGCCGTTTACCTTCCTGCTGGTAAGCGGTCCCTATTTATCTACTTGCACCCGGAGGTGCTTTCGAACTGCTAGGTTGGCAGGCGCTGGGACCGAGCAGCGGGAGTGCACCCTGCCGCAGGGATTCGAACCGCCGACCTTTTGATCGGCAAGTCCTAGGCGCTGAGGCTTTAACCCACAGCGCCACCTGCGTCCCAAGGCAATGAATCTTATTCTGAGCCAAATTTTCAACCATTAAACCCTCTCCACTCCAAGTGGTCCCCTCTCATTTCACAATGTTTATTTCTTTTTTTCTTTTATTTGAGATAGGTGAATGGAGGAAGGCAAGTGTGTGCCTAATACACTGTTTATTTTTTGAACTTTTATTGTGAACACCTGAAAAGGCTTGAGGGACCTTCCCCCTTCCACAATGCACTCTCAAATAAAATGTGCAAAAACAAGTGGAAATTGGGATGAGCTAAGAAGCATTTGTTAATCAACATGTATATTGTATATCTCCATTTAGAAAATTGGTCTCTTCCAACTCTATGATTCTATGATTCTATGAAAGGCATTCAATTTGCTATCTCACTTGGAAAAGACAAGTGTAAATATATATTTCTGTTGGTGTGAGAGCTCACACTGGGAGAGCTCACTTAGTCGGCAGATATTGGGCTTCATACTTAAATGGAAAATGGGTTTGCTCTAGCTAATACATTCCCAAATGTTGCTGTGAGTCTCACCTTCTTCAGGAAATCTCATAAAGTCACTCCTCGGTACTGTTCAAGGTATCCATTACAAGAATCAAAGTGGATGAGAAAGCTAGGACACCATGAAATAAGGAACAGTATTAAGCAGAGAGAACCGGAAAGGAATATTCTAAAATTTCATTTCTGAAATGATAATGTAATGCATTCTCAAGCACAGATAACTTCCCAAGAAGATTATATGTTTTGGGAAGGTTAAAAAAGAAGAAAGCCCAGAAAGGTTACGTCAACTAGAATATTCGACAAGTATTAAGAAAAACTTTGAGCCAACATATCCTACTAATGTAATTATAGCTAGTGTCAAGCTTCATAATGTCTGGTTTAGAAATGCACATTTCATAATGTTCGCATAACAGTCCAGAAAAGATGTACCCTTCTCCCTTCTCCCCTTGCCCCTCGCCTCCCGCAAAACTCCTTATTTCCTTCCATTCAACCACTCAGTTCCCTTCCTTGCCACGGCTCTACAGAGAAGAAGGGAAGGTAGTGTCTCTTTCTATGTGTCTCTTCCCACCTCCCCTTCTCTGGCATAAGGCACATTACTAAGAACCCAAGAACACAGTTGAATCAGGCCAAAGGCCCATCAGGTCCAACATCTTGCTTTCATGGTGGCCAACCAAATGTCTCTCCCCACTTAGATTCCCTGGTTTTCTTTTATATATATATATATATATATATATATATATAGTTTTTATTAATTTTCCAATTTTAAGACAAAACAACATACACACATCAACAAACAAAAACAAACACACAGATATAATTTCATAACCTCATTTTCATAAGCCTTCTTTCTCGGACTTCCCCATACCTCACCCTTTTTGCATCCTTATTTTACAATTTTTCAGCAACCCTTTACTCCAATTAATTAAAACTTATTATCTTTCTCAATTTCATCTTATTTCAACAAACAATTTCCGCTGCAATTCTGTATCTTCCTTTCCCTTGACATTTTAGCACACATCAATATTGTAACAGTTCTTAAGGTAAACTTTGAACTTCTTCCAGTCTTCCTCCACTGTCTCTTTCTCTTGGTCACGGATTCTGCCAGTCATTTTTTTTTTTTTTAATAAGAATTTTTATTAAATTTTCACATTTTATAAAGACAAACATACACACACATAAACAAAGACAACACATATGAAGTTTCATAACCTTACTTTCCTAACCCCGGTTCTTGACCTCCCCCCACCCCCCCTTCATACATCCTAATTCAATTAAATTAACTCAGCAAATTCATATCTCTCATCCTTTACATATTATTATTGTATATATAATTTTTTTAAAAACCTTTTACTTGGCCAGATTTTACTTATCCAATTTTCTTAGAAATATTAAAACCTTTTCTAAGGTCGACTCGAGTTCCTTCCACGAATTTCCCTTTTATCTTAAAAATAGATCATAATAATCAAACACAAAAGTCATAAACATTTTTAAAAGATTTTTTCCCTTTCCCGCCCCCCCCCCCCAGGCCCGGTTTCTGTCCCTTCCCAATGTCCCCACGTCCACAAAAACAGTTTTTAGCCTGGATTCCTCACATCTGAGACCTTTAAATCCCTGTCAGTCTCTCTTTGCCGGTTTTGTTGGCAGCCCTCCTCATTGGTCCACGGATCTCGAGGAAGTTCCAGCTCGGTATCATCAAAATTTCTTCCATCCAAAATACTTGGCACCAGCTGCTGCAGAAGGTCAGCCAGTCCATACTCGAAGAGGAAGCCCCAGTCATATTTCTTATTTCTTTTAAATTCAAATATTCCAAATGTTCCAGGGGCTTCCTCCCTCCTTTCTCGCATCTTTCGCAGGTTTGTAATCCAAGGGTCTTCTTCTTTGTATTCTAACAATGTAAGCTTGTGGTTGGTACTCTCCATCTGTACTGGCCCTTGCTCACTCTCCCCCTGTTCCAAGGTTATCTCTTCTGATTCAGCTGCAGATTTTTTCCCAGTCCAGTCCATTGTGCCTTCAGCAGAGTCACTTATTTTAGAGTTCAAGGTTATAAGTTGTTTACTCATGGCCATAGTCTGCTCCTGCAGCTTTCCCACAAGAAAAAACATTCTTTCTAACTCTGCCTGTAATTTTCCATCTGCAGCCATTTTAGTGTTTCAATGTTTCCCCTAGGGGGATTCTGGTTACTTAATAGTCTTTTCCCAATAGTCCTTTACTTTGTTATTTCCCTTCTTTGTTTCCAACCACTTTAGTTCAAATGTAGCAAATTAAGTCCAAAAAGGTGTTAAATAATAAAGTTTTTAACTTTCGCTGCCCATTTGACAGCTCCTTTGACAGCTGTCAAACTCCTCGTTCCTTTTTCTCCAGCTCACATAGAGGACACTCCCGGGTCTGGGGAGGTTTAAGCAAAAGCTTCTAAAATTCCACTCTTACTCTCCAGCACAAATCTTCTTCTGTCAAATTCATACAAATATTATCTTTTACAAAACACCAAAGAAAGAACTCTCCACCTTAGTTCTCCGATCCTTGCTTTAAATTTTCTGTAAGCAGGGGGGTGCGGACTTCCCTTTAGCACATCCCCCGATCGTGCCGAATTCAAAGATAAAATTTTTAAAGTCCAAATTCCAATCTACTCACGGATTAATTAAAGTCCGAATTTCAGGGAAGAAAGTCAGCGGTCTCCGGCCATGGCTCGCAGCTTCGCTCCACTGCAGTAGCGGTCTACTCACAGCACCACGCCGCTCCCCGTACCCTCTCTGTAGCCTTTAAAAAGGCTCTTCGTGGGTCGGGGGGCGCTTTAGGTGCCCGCCGAGTCACCAGGTCCGCAGGCTTCCGCGCCTGCGGTTTCTAAGGGTCCCCGCGTCGCCGTCGCGGTGAGACCCGTCTGCAATGGAGCCGATTCCCTCCGGAGCTCGGAGGGAATCCGCCATTAACCGGATCGCGCTAACCCGGAAGCCCGATTCTGCCAGTCATTTCTGCCAGTCCCATAAAGTCAATCACTTTCGTCTGCCATTCTTCCAGTGTGGGAAGTTCTTGTGTCTTTCAATACTTTGCTAGAAGGATCCTTGCTGCTGTAGTGGCGTACATAAAAAAAGTCCTATCCTTACTTGACACCAATTGGCCGACCATGCCCAAGAGAAATGCCTCTGGTTTCTTGTGAAAGGTACATTTAAGTACCTTCTTAATTTCATTATAGATCATTTCCCAGAAGGCTTTAATCTTTGGGCAGGTCCACCAAAGGTGAAAGAAGGTACCTTCAGTCTCATTACATTTCCAGCATTTATTATTGGGCAGATGATAAATCTTCGCAAGCTTGACTGGGGTCATGTACCACCTATAAATCATTTTCATAATATTTTCTCTCAAGGCATTACATGCCGTGAATTTAATACCGGTGGTCCATAACTGTTCCCAGTCAGCAAACATAATGTCATGACCAATATCCTGTGCCCATTTAATCATGGCTGATTTAACTGTCTCATCTATTGTATTCCACTTCAGCAACAAATTATACATTCTTGATACATTCTTAGTATTGGGTTCTAACAATTCTGTTTCCAATTTCGATTTCTCCACCTGGAAGCCAATTTTCCTGTCTTGTTTAAAGGTTTCCATTATTTGGTAGTAATGGAGCCAATCTCGTACCTTGGACTTTATTTTCTCAAAACTCTGTAGTTTAAATTCACCGCTTTCTTGTTCTAAAATTTCAGAGTATTTTGGCCATTTGGATTCTATGTTAAGTTTCTTCACCTCCTTAGCCTCCATAGGTGATAACCACCTAGGAGTTTTATTTTCCAACAAATCCTTGTATCGAATCCAAACATTATATAGTGCTTTCCTAACAATATGGTTTTTAAAACCCTTGTGAACTTTAACCTTGTCATACCATAAATATGCATGCCAGCCAAACCTATTATCAAATCCTTCCAAGTCCAGAGTGTCTGCATTCTCAAGAAGTAGCCAATCTTTCAACCAGCAGAAAGCTGCCGATTCATAGTACAGTCTTAAATCCGGCAGGGCAAACCCCCTCTTTCTTTTGCATCAGTAAGTATCTTAAATTTTATTCTGGGCTTTTTGCCCTGCCAGATAAGTTTAGATATATCTTTCTGCCACTTCTTGAAACAATCTAGTTTATCCACAATTTGTAATGTCTGAAACAAAAATAACATTCTAGGCAATACATTCATTTTGATCACTGCGATTCGGCCTAACAAGGAAAGCTTCAGATTCGACCATATTTCTAGATCTTTCTTTACCTCTGTCCAGCATTTATCATAATTGTCTTTAAATAAATTCACATTTTTAGATGTCATGTTAATCCCCAAATATTTTACTTTCTTTGCCACCATTAACCCAGTTTCATTTTGGAATCTCTCTCTTTCAACATTTGTTAAATTTTTTTCCAAAACTTTAGTTTTTTGTTTGTTCAGCTTGAATCCTGCCACCTGACCAAAGAATTGAATTAACTCTAAAACTCTTTTTGTACTAGTGTCTGGCTCTTGTAAAGTCAATACTAGGTCATCTGCAAATGCCTTCAATTTGTAGTGTTTAGCTCCGACCTGAACTCCTTTTACCAGCTGGTCCCCCCTGATCATATTCAACAAAACCTCCAGGACTGATATAAAAAGTAATGGGGATATTGGGCACCCCTGACGTGTCCCTTTTTCTATGGAAAGTTCATCAGTAACCACGTTATTTACAATTAGCTTTGCCTTTTGTTCAGAATATATTGCACTTATACCATTTTCAAACCTTTGACCTACCCCCATCCCATGGAGATTCTTCTTCATGAAATTCCAAGAGATATTATCTAAGGCTTTCTCCGCGTCCACAAAGATTAGGACTGCCTTCGTATTAATATTTACAGTTAGCAGTTCCATAATGTCAATTATGTTCCTTACATTATCTGATAAGTGTCTTCCTGGGAGAAAGCCTGCCTGGTCCTTATGAATCTCCTCCATTAACACCCTCTTCAGTCTTTTTGCTAAAATGTCAGCAAATATTTTGTAATCCACATTAAGTAGTGATATAGGGCGGTAGTTCTTGATCTGGTTTTTTTCAGTTTCAGTCTTTGGTATAAGTGTGATAAATGCTTCTTTCCACGATTCAGGTGCCTTTTCCCCCTCTAATATTTCGTTACAAACCTCCTTAAGCGGCTGTATTAACCATTCTTTCAATGCTTTATAATATCTGGAGGTTAGTCCATCTGGTCCTGGAGATTTCCCTAGTTGCATGTTTTGAATGGCACCCTCCATTTCTTGATCTGTTATTTTCTCATTTAAAATCAACATACTTTGTTGCGAAATTTTTTGTAATCCATATTTCTTAAGAAAATCTTCTATATCTCCTTCGTTTTCTGGCCCTTGTGCATATAATCTCCTGAAATAGCTCTGAAAGCAATTGCTGATCTCATTTGGTTTAAAGATGTTCTTTCCATCCACCTCCAAGCTTGTGACTGTATTTAATTTCTGTCTCTTCTTCAATTGCCATGCTAGAAGTTTCCCACATTTGTCCGCTGATTCAAATGTCCTCTGTCTCATTTGCTTGATTTTCCATTCTATCTCCTGGTTCATCAATTCTATATATTGCATCTGATAAAACTTAATTTCTCTCAGAATCTCATGAGACTTTGGTTTAGACCTCAGTTTCTTTTCTCCTTCTTTTATTTTTTCCAGAATCTTATCCTTCCTTTCATTTTGTTTCTTTCTCTTTAAAGAGTTCTGTTGTATCAGAAAACCTCGCATCACGGCCTTGCTTGCGTCCCAAATCACTCTTTTCTCAACATCTGTCCTCAGATTTATCTCAAAGTAGTCCTTCAAGGTTTTTTGGGCCTTTTTGTAAATCTCCACCTCTCTGAATAGGGTGTCATTCATTCTCCATCTGAAGGATCCAGCTGTTGTTAGTTTCATTTCCATCTTCACTGCGTTATGGTCGGAGCATGTCTTTGGGCAGATTTCCACCTTTTTTATCCTTGGAGCCATTCCACTAGTAGTCCATATTTGATCTATTCTTGTCCATGTCATTTGTGCCTCTGAAAAGAATGTTCCCTCTCTCTCAAGAGGGTTTCTTGTTCTCCAGATATCAATCAGGTCCATGTTTTCAGTCATTTCAAAGAAGGTCTTGTTGGGATTCAGAACTTACAGGGTTAAGTTGTTCTGAGTAGTGCCTCCCATTCTGACGTTTGGAAGGAGGGAGGAGCCTTTACTTTTCTGTTGTTCTCTCTTTGTCTCTGAGAGAGACGGACGCCATGAATGCTAGCAGTCCAGGAGAATCTGAGAAATGCTGAGCTGTAAATATTTTGCTGCAATAAAGAACTGATAAGAATAGGGACACACAGGTGCTTGGTGTGTTTGGATCTAAGCAAGCAGCAACGGTTTTTGTTCCGCTGTGTTTTTACTCTGCAAGGCGAAACCGGAGAGAAGAAGGTCTGCGCAGCTTGGCTAAGAAGTGTGCCGGACCGCAATAAACTGAGGCTAATTGGGGCCATAAAGTAATTAGCCAATTAAGATTTTATCACAGGTTATGGACAGTAATTACCGCTTATAAAACTGTTGCTGAAAGTCTGCCGGTGGGCTTTGAAGTCAGCTTGAACAGCTGGGAAGACGCTACCGAAGCGGAGGTCTGCGTTCTGTGTTTTGCCTGCTGCTAAGAGGCAAGAGTTGCTGAGAGCTGAGAGCTGAGAGAGCAGCTGAAAAATCGGGTGCCGGAGAGCTGACTGGTTTTACGTGAGTAGCAGCTGGGGCCCCGGGGAAGAGGAGAAAATGGCAGACAGCCAGGTCCTTGAGGACGTTCCGCTTGAAAAGCTCACTTTAAGAAGTTGGGCAACCTGGTCCAGAAGAGTAAGGGGTTGGTTTCTGGTTACTGGGCTTTGGGATGTAAGCCAGAAAGAGCCACTTCCCTTGAATCCAGGTCCTGAGGGGACAGACATTGCAGGCTTTGAGGCTGCGTTGCCTGAAGATGGCCAGCAGAGAATGCAAGGCGAAACCGGAGAGAAGAAGGTCTGCGCAGCTTGGCTAAGAAGTGTGCCGGACCGCAATAAACTGAGGCTAATTGGGGCCATAAAGTAATTAGCCAATTAAGATTTTATCACAGGTCTTAGGTAGTCTCCCGTCCTTAGAGACCACCTGTCTTTGTGCTTTATCCATATTTGTAGAGACCACGCCATTCATATCTCCTAATAAGATCACCTTATAATCCAAATAATTCATTAATGTCTCATGCAATTTCTTGTAGAATTCTGCCTTCCCTTCATTTGGTGCATAGATGCCAACTATCAGGAGTTTTTCTCCTTGGATTTGTATCTCAATTGCCAAAATTCTTCCATGTTCATCTTTAAAGATCAATTTTGGAGCCAATTTTTCCTTTGCATAAATCACCACTCCTCTTTTCTTAACTTTGTCTGATGAAATAAATTCCTGTCCTAATCTTTTATTTATAAGTAATCTTCTGTGTGCCCTTGTTACGTGGGTTTCTTGTAGACATATCAAATCCAATTGTTCTCTTTTCAAGATGTGAAAGACCTCACGCCTTTTTCTGGGAAGGTTCAGTCCATTACAGTTCCAGGTTAAAAATTGCAGAGACATTATTAATTAGTTACCTCCAGCTGCTCCCTGCAGCTGTTTTTTTTCCGTTGGTAACTTCAGTCCAAATGTCAAGTTCCAAGGTCTGTGTCAGAGGTCGAGTCTAGCACTCCTTTCACAAGGTCCTCCTCGTTTCTGTCTAGGAATTGTTCTTTATCTTGCACTGTTCTTATTTTGACTTTCTTTCCTTTGAAGTTAAAAGACAAACCTTGTGGAAATTCCCACCTAAAAGGTATGTTATTCTTCTTCAGCAGGTCGACCAGGTTCTTAAAATAAGTTCTTACCTCCAGAATGTATTTTGGGATGTCCTTGTAAATTTGAACAGAAGCATTTCCAATCTGAAGGGTTCTCTGGTAATGTAAATTTAAAATTTTATCTCTTTCCTCTTTAGATCTCAGAGTTATCAGACAATCCCTTGGGATCTTCCTGCCTTGCCTTCTGCCCAATCTGAAGGCGGTTGTTATCTTAAATTCTTCTTCCTCTGAATTTACCTGCCAAAATTCTGATAATTCTTTTGTGAGAAAGTCCACTAGGTTGTCCCCTTCACTTTCAGGGACCAACCTAAGTCTCAAATTCTTCTCTTTCCTCTGCATCTCCCACAAAGACAAGGCCGCCTCATGCTGGTCCAACTTCTTACAGACTGGTATTAAACTTTCCTGTGTGGTTTCTGCAGTAAATTTAGCTTCTTCTGCAATTTTTCGAATTGTGGCGTTTTCTTGAACCAATTTGTTTATGGTTTCTGTATTAGATGTAATGCTTTTGGTATTTAAGTCCAATTTTGTTGTAAGTTCTGTCAGTTGTTTGGTATTCTCCGTGCTCTGCTTAGTCAAATTTTCTAAAGATTCATTTATTTTGAGTAATGCCTGAGTCACTGAATCCATGAATATGTTTATTCCTTTCTCCTGTCCAGCTGTGCCTGTTGGCGGTAAGCCTGATATTGAGCCTCTTTTCTTTTGTGCAGCTTTAGCCTTAGATCTTGTTGTTATATCTTCTGCGGAACCACTCATGTCCCAAGGTTGTTCCCACAGGAACAGCTCTTGAGTGGAAAAATCCAGTGACTTGTTTTTATTTGACAGTCTATGTTACAACTGTAGCCTTTCAACCCTCTAGAGGGAGCAGTACATTGTGTCCAATAAGCAGAAGAAACAAAGAAACCAAAAGCCCTCTTGGAGAAAAGTTTTTGGTTTTTTTTTGACAAAGAAACTTTCAATCTTCCAATTGCAACAATATTATTTCTGTAAAGTCCCAAAAATTGTATCTATTTGAGCTCTCCGCTTTGCAGCAGGTTCTGTCAGACAGTTCCTGTCAAAGCGCTTCACCCAGGCAGTCTGTTCCCAGAGTCAGAGACAGCAGGAATTAATCACTTAAATTTCCTCTCATGCAGGTTAAGCCAAGTTCCCTTTTCTCCCCCCCCTGCTCCTGCTTGCTGGAGGGGTAGTTAGAGTTCAATGCCAAAGTTAAATAATTCAAAAGTTCAAAGTTACTTTTCCTTCAATTGCAGCTTTCCAGTTCCGTTGCTTTAAAAGCCATGCAGTCCGGGGGGGGGGGGGCAGACTTCCTTTATTTACCATCCCCGTTTTCAGCCAAATTTCAAACTTTTTTTTTATAATCCCAGTAGGTTTCCCAATCCTACTTACGGGTATTTCAATTTCAGTCCAGATTTCAGGAAGGAATCGGCGCTCTCCGCCTATGGCGACGCGGCTTCACTTCACGGGCTGGGTAGCGACTCTCAGCACCGCACCTCCGGAGCCTTTAAAAAGGCTCTTTTGCAGTAAAGGGGGGCGCAAATGGTGCCCACCGAGTCTCCTTGTTCACAGGCTTCCGCGCCTGTGATTTTAGGGGTCCCCGCTTCGCCGTAGCGGTCAGACCCGAACTCGTGAAGCAGCCCTCTCTCCGGAGATCGGGGAGAGAGCCGCCATTAAGCGCTGGCGCCGACCGGAAGTCTAGATTCCTTGGTTTTCAGACACACATACCTGTAGCCTCTGACACTGGGGGCGGGAGGAAGGTGGCATCACCATTAAACTTAGTAGTCTTATCTTCCATGCAACACATTATAGTTAGGGCTGACTCTGAAGATGGTTTGGAATCTTCAGCTGGTTGCTCACCCAGGCAAGACGTTTGATCATATTTTACCAATCCTGGCCTACCTGCACTGGCTGCCAATTAATTACTGAACTGTCTTCAGAGGCAGTCCTGCATATAATGTGTTGCAGTAATCTAATCTAGAGGTTACTAGAGTACAGATGACAGAAGTAGGCTATCACTGTACTGATAGGGCCACCAGCTGAGCCACCAGCTGAACTTAATGGAAGGCACTCCACATCTATGAGGCTACCTGAGCATCAAGTGACAGCAAAGATCCAGAAGGATTCCCCAAGCTATGTACCTGCTCCTGCAGAGGGAGTGCAGCCCCATCAAGAACAGGCCATCTCCCATCCATCAGGTCTAGGAAACCACTCATTAATAGTGTCTCAATCTTATCCACATTGGGCTTCAGCACAACTCCTGCCACACCTGCAGATGTAAATGAGATGTAGAGCTGTGTGTCACCAGCATATTGCTGACAACATACTCCAAAACTTTGAATAACTCCACTCAGCAGTTTCATGTAGGTGTTAAACAGTATAGGGGATAAAATTGAACCCTGAGGAACCCAACAATGAAGACTCTGAAGAGCACTCCCCAAGCATCACCCCTGGAAACAACCATTGAAGTAGGACCAGAACCACCACAAAGTGGTGCCACTCACCACTAACTCAAACAGCTGCTGCAAAAGGATACTGTGGTTGATGGTACTGAAAGGCACTGAGAAGTTGAGGACAATTAACAGGGACACATTTGCCCTGTCTCTTTCCTGACAGAAGTAATCATACAGGGTAACCAGAGCAGTTTCTGTGCCAAAACCAGGCCTAAGCCCCAACTGAAATGGATCTAGAAAATCATAAACTTCTTAATTTCTCATGGGTCTTTGCAGAGGCAGAGCTATGTTTTGCCCTACTGCACATTATGAGGAATGTATGACAAATGGGTAGATCATTTCCCCATCAGATTGGCTTAGAAAAATTGTCCAATTTTTGCTGGTTTGGGGAAAGGGAGAGAAACTGAATAATTAACAAGTCAATCTGTGGTGAATTTGGGAGAGTTTGCACCTATGTATTTCAAGTTCATTTCAGCAAAAAATCAACATATTTCAACACGGTAAGTGTGTTTGTGAGGACTGTGAGGAAAGCAGACTGTGAAGCTGCTAAATCAGCAGATAAGGTCATAGTATACTCAATTTAAATTACAAGTAGAAGGCCATTTTCAGAGAAATAGGATAGAAGTTGGAGATCTGAGATGGATTTATCGTGTGTTCCTGGGTACATAACTGGACCTCTCTGCTTCAAGTCTCTGATATAATATGAAATTGTAGGCACCTGAATTACAGGTACAGAAGCTATTATTGTTCCTGGGGATGAACAGATCTTTCACACAAAGCCTTTTTCTACAACCCTCCAGGCTTGAGGCTTGTTTCAAACCCTGAATCAACAACATTTATGCAAAGGAAATGCTTTGCCTTCTGCACAAATACTGTCATCTTATATTGCACTAATAGGTTCTCATCCAAAAAGCAGGACAGGTTCTGTGTGAAGTTCCTGGCAGATGAAGACTGTTGCTGCAAGAATAGATTGATTGAAAAAATATGCATTTCTCAGGAAGTAATATTCTGGTCAGCATAACATGTGAGGATTAGTTTGGCTCAAATTTGAAAATTAAACCCAATTTAACACCCAGCAATTGAAACAAAACCCAAACTCTTTTAATCCAAGTAATGCAAAATTAGCAGTCAAAACACTATTTCTTGTTGTATTTACAACAGACAAATGGATTTTGTATAACACTGTCTGCCTGATTAACTTTTGAGTTTTATTCTCTACAAATTAATGAGATTTGGATAAGCATTCATATTTATTCCCCCCCAACCCAAATTACCATTATAAATGTTCTGATCATGTAAATATTTATTTAAGCATTCCCATAGTACAAAATCCCCATTGGGGTTTGGCCATTATCAGCATGCAAATTTCATTCTTTTAAGAACAAAAACCAAAAAGAAGAAAATTTAGGTTGAAGGTATATTTCTAATTTTGCACTGAAGAAGAGACTTTATTCCAATTATTATTCCTAGAGCTGAATGGAAGTCGGTTTTGCTTCCATATTTTCTTGGGTTATCATCAGGTCTGGTGGCAGGGAAGCTTTAAACCTTTTCCAAGGGGAGAATATTTTTTTGACAGCCCATTAATTGAGTATTGCTCCTTGCATTGTTTTGCCTGCCTTTCCTTCCCTTCCTGAATTGCCGTGAAGATGGCATTTCGGAGTCATCCCGGCAGGTTTTCAGGAGCACCATGGTAAAAGGAAGTCAATGGAATTGATTGGAGGAGGAACTGCTGTCTGACGTGGCAGAATTTACAGTCAGGATGTGTTCGCTTCTCAATTCCCAGCCTATCATCTTTCATTAGGCACTTCAGTGTGGGGACTGAACACCTCATGGGCTACTTGTCACACGGACCAAGAAAAGAGATAAGAAATGATGTAAAACTATTTCCCTTGACACTGAGACACAGATGGAGACTTCATTCTTACCATATTGTCTGCTTTAGTGCCATCCCTGAAGCCATTAACTATCATAATGATGGGTCTCTAGTTATTTATTTCTTCCCAGTTTCCTGATGCTTTCCTCACATTCCATCAATGCATTGCATATTGTAGCAATCGTTCGTCCTTGAGATCTCCAGTAATTGTTCGCCCTTGCACATGCAAAACACTCAATCCAAGGTCCAAAGATAACAGGTCAAGTGCAAATAACACAGATGAGAGGGCTGGTAAGAGAAAGAAAGCTAACACCAAGAACGGAGCTGTTGATTTTATTTCACAGTTTCCCCTATACCCTTAGGCTTCAATTTGTCCCTGAATTTAATTGTGCTTACTGTGCATTTGTTTCACTACGCATACCTACACACATCGCTTTATTTGTATGTCAGATTTCCAAAGTTAAAACCATGCTCAAGCAGCTTACAGCATAAACAAATTTGAATAGTCATGAAAAATAAATAAAACACACCAAGAGGTGCACAACCAAATTGAACAATTTCCACTTTAAAAATGCATGCATGCACACAGTGAAGACATTGACAATGTTATCATTATAATACTACAGCTGGATATCTGCAAATTGGTGAATGCCAACATGACAAGTGCATAACCAGTTCTAGAGTTCCCCAAAGTAAAACTGCTCTCGTAAGACTCTCCTACTGCGCGGGCACGTGCGCGCGCGCACACACACACACACAGAGAGAGAGAGTGTGTGTGTGTGTTTGTGTGTAATATGATTGGGTGATATATCTTGGGTGACACACTGGGGATGGGCACCTTGACCAAAGTCAAGGAAAGTAGAATGGCTCTTCTCATCACACAGCTTAATGATCTTGATTTTCTTTTGATTGACAACAAAGGGCTCCTCCAGACAGCATGTTTATTGAGCATTAATCCTGGTTTGATTGCAGAAAGCTCGCCTCTAGTCTTTACTGATCATTCATTCTTATTTGTTTGCAGAGAGGTTACATGGCAACAGACTTTTGCCCTGCATTCATTTTGGTTTGCTTGTAGGAGGTTTATACATCTTCCCATTAATCATTTGTTTATGCTAATGAATTTCTATGTCTGCTTCATTTTCAGAAAGATTTGTTGCACTCGGGTGTCATTGTACAAACCTAAATTTCTTAGTGTGCACTTGATCCCTCACATGAAATACTGACAGTCTGGAGGAGAATTGAATTGAATTGAATTGAATTGAATCTAATTGTCTAGTCGTTCTGTGATAGCAGGCCATTGCCCCTCTTCTTCTTCTTCTTCTTCTTCTTCTTCTTCTTCTTCTTCTTCTTCTTCTATCACTTGTAGATTGTCTTCCATGAACACGGTCTTAAAAGTGAGTCCATAAGTTACTGTGGAGGCCAGTTCTGGATCCACAAGTCCTTCCACAGTGGGGACATAGGTTTCCAGGTGGGAGTTAATCACGGTGAGGGTTTACCAAATGTGCTGCCTTCTTAGCACATTTGTCCTGAGTTTGAGCATCTTCAGAGTCCATGACAACTTTGGTAAAGGTTGTTCTCCAATTGGAGTGCTTGCAGGCCAGTGTTTCCCAATTGTCATTGTTCATACCACTTTTTTTTTTAAGATTTGCCTTGAAAAAGTCTTTAAATCTCTTTTGGGACAACCTGGCCCTTCTCCTCCCAGTATGCTAATAAATTTAGGTGAAGAGAACTCATTAACTCCTGCAGAGAGCCTGAGACATGTTGACTGTTTTGTTTGGTAACATTCAGGCTGTTGTATTAAATTATTACCCCTCTTGAAGATCTTGTTAGAAAGGCAGTGTATAAAATTTTAAAAGCCAATGAATAAATATATGTAATGCATGAGGTTCGTGTTGGCTTGCTTTTTTTGAATGCTGACCCCTGAAATGAATTGTCAAGATCTGAAGGGTTAATCTCCTCCCTGCCCTGTGCTCTCAAAGTGTAAAAGTTCTGAGAATTGGCTTGAGGCTTTCCAAGCACTATTCTGAAAGAGCAGACATTTTCACCTTTCACAAAGTCAGCTCCCATCCACCTTTTGCAGATGCACTATGACCAGGAATGCAGCGAAACTGAGACGGAAATTGCTGATAAGAAGTGTTTTACATCTGTGACATTTTCCTCTCCGGGTACAGTGGAGAGTTGCCTTACATTTCCCCCTCTCTATCCATGCCCTTCTAACTGCAATTGAGTCCAATGGGAGTTATGCATATAGACAACGGAAGACAAAATATAGCCCTTGGAGGCGTAGAGATATTTTAACAGGTGCTTATCTCTACCAGAAAGAGACCATAAAAGGAGAAAATTTCAAAGAGCAGAGAGATCCATCCTTGCGTTCATTTGCTTTCATTCAGGTGAGAAACTTGCCAAAGTGTTGGCCATGCCAGTTAAGCAATTACTGTGATCTTTAAGAACCCTGTTCTATGTTGCATAAGCTCCATAAAGGGAGATATTCTTCACACGGATGCCATTCATGAAGCTGCCTTGTCAATATGGGTCAGCAAACTCTCTGCGGTAGCTTTGAAGTCCTGTATGGAAATTAATGGGAAGATATGTGGGTCCATGGAGTTATTGCACAGAAAAAGCATAGTAAGTATATCCAGTACAAAGGTAACCCTTCTAAGAAATGCAGGTACAGAAGCCAGTTCAGCCAGGCAAAGAAGGGTCAATGTGTTGAGTCAAGCCAGCCTTTGGTTTTTGAATCTGACTATAATGAAGATATACAATCACCAGCCGAACATTTAGATAATTTCAAAGTCTGGGCCTCAGGGTCTTTAAGAAGGCCACTCTTAATATGGCAACGTGCATAAGTTCAGCAGAAGACCCAAGACTCTTTTTGGAGATGCTGCTGACTTTTAAAAGCTATATGTGAGCAGAGCAGTCCTTGAACCAGAAGGCACCAATGCTCCCCGGGGCATTTGCAGCCCCGGCTTAAATGTGGGTGGCATTTCTAGTCACTCAGGGTGGTTATTTTCCATTTTAAAAAAGAAAATTAAAACACAGCTGTTGAACCACCTTGTAGAATTCATTGTGGATGCAGAAATCCAAGAAGGGCCACATCCTAATCTGCACATAAATCCAGGAGGTGTTGATCAGGTCAAGTTGTTTCAACTATAAAATTTCTTCCATTATCCCTAGGTTTGATCCGACATGAAACTAACTACACATGCTGTCCCAACTATACTCCTATATGCAGACGTCCATAATTAAGGGTTGCTCTATGCATGGATGGAGAGGCCCTGGTGGCCTAATGCCTTATTTCCATCCTTAGTCTTTTCCGCAGAGAATCTCCATGCATAAAATATGTACACATTTAGACTCTTTGCAGGAAAACCAATGTTTGAAGACTGGGGGTGGGACCAGCAATTACGCTGCTCTTCCGTGTCTCGAATAGCCAAAGATTTTAATCACTGGCCCAGGGATCATGTGGGCATCCTCACAGTAGTGTAGAGAAATATGAATTTTGGTTCCCTTGCATCTTGAAATTGTGAAGCCATATTCCACAAACTGAAGGTGGTGGAGCATTTACTTCGAATGCAAACTTTCTGTAAGGTTGGTGTTATGTTATGTCATGCCTTCACTTTCATCCTTCAGCAGCAAAGTATGATACACATTTTTATAACAGTGAAATGTAAGTGGGTGTGCAGGTTCACCTATAGGCCCAGCTTCTACACTGACATCTTTCTGTTCTGCTCCACTGGTGTGTGAAGATGCAGAGCATTCAAAGAACAAGTCCAATTTAACTGACACTCAAACACTCTATAGCTTTCTCTAAGTATAGGTTTAAATGGGAAAACTCTGCTAAAAATAAAGTTTCCATCTGCTCTGCCTCTCGGTGCATGCAAGCGACTGAATTACTTGAAAAGTTTGCCATACCTGTAGACAATTTCTATTCATTATCCTTCTATTCAGTGTCTAATTTGCTGAATTATATTGCCTGCATGACAACCTTGTCAATAAATTCTAAATAATCAACTGTAATTTATGAGCATGAATTTATGCATTCAGCTACCCTAAACTCAAGTACAAATGGCTTAATTATACCAAAATAATAGCAACCCACAGAACTGACTATAGTATATACATGTATTTATTGCCTATACCTTCCAATAAATCAGATATTATTCCTGTTGAAATCTGCCTAACTGACATTTTTCTTCTTCAATTATTGCCTGGAAATTTACACAGGGAATCAGACCAGATGCCAAAGTTTAGTAAAGAGAAAGACTATAAAGTCAGTTAGTCTGAAGAAGTGCATTATTTCTTATAGGAATGCAATTATTATATTCAGTAACAGGTTGTTTTGATAAGGGCCATTTTGGCTCAGCCCTAATTTCAGGCACAGTGAATAGTGCAAGTAAGCCAGCCTCCTAACTTTCTTCCTTTTGACTATATTTTCTTCATTGTTATTATGACCACTGATTAGCCACCTTTTTGACTATAGACATGTTCACATGTTACACTGAACCCAGGTCCAATCTGCCTGAACACATCCACAAGTGTTTGTGTGAAAGAGCGTATGCTGGTTGAGTTGCACAGCTCAATTATTATATATACAAGTACACAGAATGTATACTCACTGACTGTTACATGTGTATAATTGAGCATAGACTATTTGTGCACACAGGTGAGATTGTTTGAGTTCTGTTGCAGTTCTGCTAGGGAGCCACACATGACCCTGTAAAATAAACCTGTTCGTTGGATGGAACCTGAATCCAATAATCAATATTCAATAAACAGGAAATGCTCCAGAATCTGGTATGCTGTAACTCCCAGAGTGGATTTCTAAATGTTACTGAAAGCAGTTTTAAGAGTAATTGTAGTCTAAAATGTTGTATATTAGCTTCTGCTTTCCAAAACTACCAGCATCTGAGGGTCCTTTAGTATACATTTCTTCGTCCAGATCTAATACATCCTAGCTGCTAAACTGAGCATCCTGAACTACCAACACAGCAAGTTCAAAACAAGTGGGTGGGAAACAGTTAAATTATGTCAACCCTGTTGTCACCACTTTTCTAGGAAACAAAGAGGTTTGTTTCAAAAGTTATTATTGGCCTCTGAGCTGTTGATTTGTTTTGTACAGTATTTCATATTGTATGGATACATCTCATAGTCGAAATTATGGGTAAAGATAATACTGAGGTATATCTTTGGGGTGAGAGCATATCTAATAAGCTTACAGCTGGATCGAGATGATTCTGTAGCCACAATGATCTTTTTGTTGCTGGTGGCTCTTGAGGGACCCAATTGAAATCTGTATTTCTTCCTCCCAGATTTCAGGGGTCCAAATTGTCTTGTTTCCAAAGAGCAATTGATACATTAGGAAATCGCAATTGCGCTAGTTTTTTTGGTTGTTTTTTCAATGTAAGCTTGTGCAGCTTTCAAGTTCTTCATCCCTCCCCAACCCCATTTAATTACCCAAAGGGGTTATCTGTATTGGTTGTTGTTGTTTAGTCGTTTAATCATGTCTGACTCTTCGTGAACCCATTGACCAGAGCACGCCAGGCACTCCTGTCTTCCACTGCCTGGTCAAACTGTTGGTAGCTTCGAGAACATTGTCCAACTATCTTGTCCTCTGTTGTCCCCTTCTCCTTGTGCCCTCAATCTTTCCCAACACCAGTGTCTTTTCAAGGGAGTCTTCTCTTCTTACGAGGTGGCCAAAGTATTGGAGCCTGCAATGGCATTCCACTAGCTTTTGAAGACACACATCTTTACAATGGCATTCCTTTCATCGCTTCACTGATTCTCCTGTTTTAATTGTGACACTGTTTTAAAGGAATTGTTTTATTGCATATTTGATTTTGGTTGTCATATTTTCATGTTTGTGTCATTGGTATTTATATCTGTACACTACTTAAAAGTCTATAGTGGTATTGAAGTAGTATATAAATTTCACAAATTGTGATAAAGAAATTGCCCTCGAAAATCAATGAGAGGTGGTAGAATTTTAATGAAACATTCAGGGGGTGTATTGGGTGTTTGTGTGTTGACATTAACATGATAACTGTTTATGTACAAGGTTAACTTTAAATGTTAAAAGAAACATAGACTCATGCAGCAATCTGACATCTCCACGATTCTGAAGGGCCAAAGCTCAGTAGCAGGACATTGCTTTGCATGCAGAAGATCCCATGTTCTCCTTATTTTAAGATGAACTTTCGCTTCCATCTTTTAATTAAATGCTCTATTTTTCATATACAGTGTGTGCAGCAGGCAAGTGCCCCTATCCCATTTATATGTGATGACTGTACATCTCATTGACTAGAGGAGAAGTGAAGTTGTTTAAAAAGTGATGACCCTGTTGTTTAAGAAGTGACAATCCTATTGTTGTGATTTCTGTGACTGGTGTGCTTCAAGGCAAAGTGGAAAGGAGTGTACTCTCCCACACGCTCCTGATTAAGTTTTCACTATGGCTCTACAGCTCAAAGGTCTCCAAACCAAATGAATAAATCTATAGATGCTGTCAATAGTGCAGCTATTTATTTATTTATTTTGCTCCTATACTTAGTGCCTGAAGAGAAAAGGTTAGCTTAGTTAACTTAGCATTGGTTTAGCTAATGGGCTTGTATGAGATACATACAGAGCAAATGGTTTAATCATTACAACAGATGCTTCGGAGCTTGCAGCCATAGATTTAAATCCCAGCAGGGGATTTACGATTAGCCTTGCCATTAGCATAAATTGATCGCTCTGATTGGCTAATCACTTAATTAGGAAAAGGCCTTTGCTATTGAGCCATTTGGAATAATTTCCATAACTATAGGACAGTGTTCAGGTTCAATCTCCATGTTAGGCTTCCTTTTTGCTTCTCAGGCGCTGATGTAAGAATTCATTAAAGATCAGGCATTTTTTTGGCAGCAGCTAAAGACAGCGCTGGCCCCATGCCTCTTAAGTGAGATGGGCGCACAACCCCAGAGTCTGTCAAGACTGGCCCGTACGGGCAGGGGTACCTTTACCTTTTAAAGTCCTTTTATATTCTGAAAATCTCCAAGAAGAACAGACCAGTTGCTGGAAACCACAGAAGGTAAGAGAGTTCTTGTGCCTGGGTCCTTATCGCAGGCTTCCCATGGGCATCTGGTTGGCCACTGTGAGAACAGGATGCTGGAATAGGTATGCCATTGACCTGATACAAAAGAATATAAGGTTTTGTGACACCTCCATGTATGCAGTGCACCATTCACTTTCTGTGGTGTTGGGAGTGAGTTGGATGAATGGATAAGATACTGAAGCTAATAGGGTCCATCTGTGAGATGAAAGGGCAAATACTGTATGTGAGAGGTGTGTGCATGCAATCATATAAAATAATAATAATAATAATAATAATAATAATAATAATAATAATAATATAATATAATAATAATAATAATAATAATAATAATAATAATAATAATAATAATAATAATTTATTTGTACCCCACCCTGCCCGACTAGAGCCAGGCTCAGGGCGGCTAACATCATAAAACTAACACAGTATACAAAGAACATAAGAACAGGCAAACAATTAATTAAAATACATCTTAAAATTAGTTCAGAGCAAATTAAAATCTGGACAGATGGCAGTCCATGGGTAAAATTGGGAGTGGTTAATATTCTCCATGGCCAACTGTTACCACTGGTCTTATATAGGACCTGTGAGCATGTTTGTTCTTATACAGAAAGAAAATAATCAGACTGAACCCCAACCAAAGGCCTGGCGGAACAGCTCTGTCTTGCAGGCCCTGCAGAAAGATGAGTGTTCCACCAGGCCGGGGCCATGGCCGAAAAGTCTAATCTCTTTGGGGTCTGGGATTTTCAGGGTTTATTATTTGCAGACCTTAAGATCCTCCATGGGGCATACCAGAGGAGGCGGACCTGTAGGTACGAGGGTCCTAGGCCGTATAGGGCTTTAAAGGTTAAAACCAGCACCTTAAACCTTATCCTGTACTCCACTGGGAGCCGGTGCAGCTGGTATAGCACCAGATGAATGTGCTTCCTATTTAAATAGGAAGTCTATTATTTTCAACCAACAATTAAACCCCATCCAACCAACTGAAGCTAGATAGAGTGAAGGAGTGTCTTACAATTGTAGCATATGCAGCACATGACATCCAAGTTGGAATGGACATGAGCTATTTCCCCTCCCCCCAAAAAATAATTTCACCAGGGTCTGTTTCATCATCATGGGGTGAAGGAACATTCTCTCTACCTACTAAGCTCTATTAGATAACACAGTGCAGATGGAATGATGGTAGAGAACTGCCCTCTCTTCATCTCCATCATCACCCAGGCCAGCCTGAGATGTTTTGCTACAGAAGGCAAAATGCTCCCAGCCCTCTGCAGATCTGGGACCCCTCACCCTCCCTGCCCCCACCATGGTGCCCATGCTGTTGCCACCCCTGTCTCCACAACTGCAGCCTCACCTGCAGTTGTGCCCGCTCTGCCACCACAACACAGTGGCAGCAGTGCGGGTCCAGCAAACAAAGTGCCGAGAGCAACAGAACTGTGTTGGTGGCACACAGCCTGAGCCAAATGACTTCACCTTGCCTCATGCACAGGCTGCCCTGATCATCACTGCAGGTTAGGTCTTCAAATAGGCTTTAGCCTCTGTTTGGTCAGATTCATCCCTCATCTTTCTCTCCTTGCAGCCATAAGATATTATGCCCACGTTTTGTAATAGCGTACTGGTTTTGCCCAACGGTCAGCAATTTTTCTACACTTAGTTAAAGCTGCTTCCTGGTGGCTAGAAAACATTTCTCAAGGGCCTTAAAATGGTTGGTGGCTACTTTGAGAAAGACTCCCATATTTTCTATTTAGGAGGCTCAATGGCTGAGAGCCAGTGTGGTGTAGTGGTTAAGAGCAGTAGACTCGTAATCTGGTGAACCGGGTTCGCATCCCCGCTCCTCCACTTGCAGCTGCTGGGTGACCTTGGGCTAGTCACACTTCTCTGAAGTCTCTCAGCCTCACTCACCTCACAGAGTGTTTGTTGTGGGGGAGGAAGGGAAAGGAGACTGTTAGCCACTTTGAGACTCCTTAAAGGGGAGTGAAAGGCGGGATATCAAGTCCAACTCCTCCTCCTCCTCCTCCTCCTCTTCCTCTTCTTCTTGGACTGGACAAGACTGGACAGCGGAGGAGGCTGAGAGTTGTATCCCATTCTGCCTTGTGCAACATACTTCCACTTGCCCAGGAGAACTTTCCCCTCCTCTCTCACGTAGTCACCAGTACATCATCAAAATCTGTTCCAAGGGACTGGAGGAAAACCGTGGAGTAGATTTTGGAAGTGCACAGGGAGAGGAGAGAAAGGGGGAAGTCCCACTGTGTGAGCAGAACACCACTTGCACTGTGTTGGATAGAACCCAGAGGTTTTGCTGTTAACTTACAAGGAGCCACTGTGCTGTTGGATCCCGTTTATATATACAGTCTGATGTTGGCAGAAGTGCTGCTGTTTTATAGATTGGTACCGTCTGTCTGGACAGATGCTCTGCCATGCTCCACAAGTATATTTTAAAATAAACAGATATCATAACTAGGGATGCTTGATCATTGTGAATTGACATGATCTGCATCTCCCCAAATGTGTGTATTGGAACACAGCTTTGCATTGGATTTCACACTTTTCTGAATGTTGCAACACTGTTCTTGGTTAGAAAAAAGTATAAAAATATTTTATTTTATTGAGTGACAGAAAGAATACATTTAAACTGTATATCTTAAGAGAATATATAGCAATGCAAATGCAATATTTTATGCAGAAATTGTCAATACTAGATTAATGGCAGAAGCAGACAGAGAGAGAGGAACAAATTTATGGGTGAACAGAAGTGAAAATAACAAGGATCTGAAAAAGAATAAACCATCCATTCCTAGCCATAATTCTCCATTGTCCCGCTACTAAATAAAGAATTATATCCTATTGATATCTGGGTATTATGACCTGGAACCCAGGTGGATGTTGTGGCCCAGGAAGTAGGTCAGAACCCATAGCAAACACACCTATGCTCACACCTTCTGTCACAGAACACATCTCTGATAACATCTGATCTCAGCCTCTTAAGGGCTGAGTCTGCATAAACACGTTATCACAGCCACAACCACAAGGTATCTGTGCCATTGCCCTGTATTGATAATGTATTGGAAATATAGCCACATCTCTCCTGCCTGCTTATTTTGCAAGGAATTCAGTGCTGCCTTGAAGTTCTAACAGCTTGCTAATTCTCCCTGCACCCCTATTTGTGAATAAGAAGGCACATTTTTGTATTTTGCTGCCATAGCACCCATTGTGGGCCTCTCTTATAAGCTTCCAAAGCAGAGAAGAGCAAGCTAACCTTGAGCAGAAGAAATACTGGGAGATCTTCAAGGAAGAGAAACAGTAAATTCTCCTGACCCAGACAAGTCTTCATGTAGCAGATAGCAGAAAGGCAATATTTTGTATGAAATTTGCTTAAAAATACCTGTTGCCATAGTAATTAGGGGCAGGTTGTTCTGACCAATGAAATTAGTTTTTGCGGTCCACAAGCTGTCCCTGCATTCTGTTCTCCAATCATATTACTGAAAAGGATCGTGCACGAGGTGATCACTCATGTAAATGCTATAAAAGTGTCTTGAATTTTGTATTCAGAGTCCAGAATTTGGAGAATTCTTCTGCACCATTCATTCTTGCTGCAGCCTGCAATAAATATGACGCTGCTGTCTTTATTTGGCTAAAGAGGAACAGACTCCCTTTGTAGGGTAGCACTATAGCTCAGAGGTGGCTAACCTGCAGCCTTCCAGATGTTTCTTGACTACAACTAGTTCACTGACCTGTCAATTTTGGTTTATCTCAGACTATTATTTTTTCCAGCCTTAAGTTCAGTTCACCACATTTCCACACCAGCTTACATTTGTTTTCTTTAAAAAGTAATCACAAAAATTAATTCACATTTTAGTGTGCATTCCTCCCACTGTACACATTTTTGCATGCATTTTCCCATAATATAAAGCATTTTAATGCATTTTTTTTAACTAATCTATGCATACTAATGTACACTTTCCCCTAGGGTACACATTAGAATAATAGAATCGTAGAATTGTAGAGTTGGAAGGAACCCATTTTTGCACATTTATTTTGGTTGGGGAACTGCACCACAAAACTCAGACAACTGCAATTTTTTGGAGGGATAGCTCTCTTTTGGATTCCATGATTTGATGAGTTTCACACTGAAATGCAAACCAAAATATATTTCTCCCCAATCCCTAACTTTAATTTCCACTTTCCCTGACGACTGGCCATTCTGTTGTTGTTGTTGTTTAGTCATTTAGTTGTGTCCGACTCTTCGTGATCCCATGGACCAGAGCACACCAGGCACTCCTGTCTTCCACTGCCTCCCGCAGTTTGGTCAAACTCATGCTGGTAGCTTCAAGAACACTGACCAACCATCTTGTCCTCTGTCGTCCCCTTCTCCTTGTGCCCTCCATCTTTCCCAACATCAGGGTCTTTTCCAAGGAGTCTTCTCTACTCATGAGGTGGTCAAAGTATTGCAGCCTCAGCTTCACGATCTGTCCTTCCAGTGAGCACTCAGGGCTGATTTCCTTCAGAATGGATAGGTTTGATCATCTTGCAGTCCATGGGACTCTCAAGAGTCTCCTCCAGCACCATAATTTAAAAGCATCAATTTTTTGGCGATCAGCCTTCTTTATGGTCCAGCTCTCACTTCCATACATCACTACTGGGAAAACCATAGCTTTAACTATACGGACCTTTGTTGGCAAGGTGATGTCTCTGCTTTTTAAGATGCTGTCTAGGTTTGTCATTGCTTTTCTCCCAAGAAGCCATTCTAGCTGGGGCTAATGGAAGATGAATCCCAGCACCACAGTACCTGCTCCCCATAGCTGCAGCAGCAGCTGGAGTTTCCTCCTCTTTGAGGTAATTGATGAGACACACACACACCACTGTCATGCGGAATGAGAGGCACTGATACAGAAAGTGGAGTTCAGCTTTCCATTTAAAGATAATAGATGGGAACATGTTTCCTTTTCTGCAAAGGTAGGCATAAGACATAAAGGCTATCCTTTGTTGTTGTTTCAAAGGCCAGACCAACAGTTCTGTAAAAGAATCCCAAGGGCCTTGTTGCCACTTCACTTTCTGATGAGGCAGATTAGCTGCCTTACTTGGTGACATCATAGAGTAACTAGTTGAAAACAGCACTTCAAGAGTTTCTTTCTTTTCTTTTTTTTAAAAAAAGCAAGAATTAAGTGGGCCTGTCTCATTTAATTTCATTTAATTTAAGTGATCCTCTGAACTGCATTCCTTTACTCTAGCATTGAGCTAGGAGCCATGCTGACTGATTAATGCTTGGCTGTTTGAAGTATACTCTTTTCTTATCTGGTCCTGCACAGGCCTCACTACAGCCTGAGGAGACCTGCTGGTAAGTCAGCGCTTGGGGAGATTTTTGTCTGCTCCACCCCGAGGAGGATGGAGAAGAGATAAGCGGCAAGCTGTAAGACAGAAAACAAAATGAATACCTGTTGCCCCATTTGAAAAAAAAGAAAAGAATGCCAACCTTTTTTGACAAAAGGAGATGAAATAAAGGCCACCGCATCTCTGTGTTATATACAACTCCTAATTTCAGCTGTGCATTAATAATGATAGCATTTCAGTCAAGGATGTTCAGATAGTACCATTGCCTAACAACTTAACATTGGTCTAAAAATGTCCTTGTTGCTTCCATTTGGTCACAAACATAATGCATAAACACCGTGATAATCATTTCTTTCTTAAAAAGCCAGTGCAGTTATAGTTGGGGAGTTAAAAATCCATGCATTTTGAAGATTTCAAGTGGCAGAGAAGGTTATTAGTCTGGAATTTTTAAACCCTCTGCTCCATTTCACAATGCTGCCTCTCAAGCATCCCTTCATGTAAGAGATACAACTCGCATCATCCCTGCCCATTGGCCATGTTGGCTGAGGTGGATGGGAGGTGGAGTCCAGCAACATCTGGAAGGCCAAAGGTTCCCCATCTCTGATATAAACAGTAGTGAGAAGTAGCTCATCTAGGGGTGTAAGGAGGCAATGATTTCTGCCTCATCCTCTTTTCATCACAAACATCATTGTTTCTGTTCCATCATGGTCTGTCACCCACTAAGGCCTACATTATTTGGCTTGCTATTTGCTGTGGTCGAATTAATTAATTATATAATCATTTCAGGGAAAGGGGAACAATGCTGAAAATGATGAAGCTATATATGTAACACTCACTGACTAAAAAACAATAATAGCGAATACTGCTCATCTTAGCATGAGTGATTTCCATTCCTTGGACAAACATGTGAATTGGGCCGATTTCCATTCCTGTTCCAATTCCAGTGGAATTCTCTGACATCCCTACTTCAATAGCTGGTGCAGTGGTGATATGAGCTCAGTGGCGTAGTGTGGTGGGTGCAGGGGTGCCGGCCGCACCGGGCACAACATCTGGGGGGGCGCTCGCACTCGCAGCTCTCTGCCCCTACCGGGTTAGGGGTGCAAATTACTTGCCTTGCCCCAGGGGCTGACAACCCACGCTATGCCACTGTATGAGCTTGTTCAAATTTCAGGATATAGGGCCCATTGAGAGCCACAATAAAATCTTCAATTGGCAGGATTGTCGCACTATTTTTCTGCGGCAGAAAGAGTCTTTCCCTAATAACTGATCTGTTTAACTGGCAAAGCCAAAGATTAAATCTGGGACTATCTGCATATAAATCTTGTGTCCCAGCTCTGGAAGGAGCTTAGGCTACATTCCCCAGTTCTTCCATACTCATGTCTACAGCAAATTCTCAACCACAGAGAACAAGCCCCTGGTCACTGTGTTTCATCTTTTCACTCGTCTGCTTGAAGAGGCATTGGGAATACTGCTAAGGAGTATGTTCTTGAGAGGCTTTGCAACTTCTGTGATGATAGAAAGTTATGTAAATGTCTCACTTTGAACATATAAATGATACTTTATTTGAGTAAGTTTTGATCTGATTGGTGTTGGAGCCAAGGAGTTAAAACGGAAGAAGGGGGAAGAGGAGTCGTTTGTTGTTGTGATTTGCTCTTGCTGTTTTCTTTTGTTGGTGTGACGGTTTTCCCCAGACACACCATCAAACCGAATAGAAGACAGCATCCACCAAGATGAAATGAAGGTGGGTGGGGGGCACTTGAAAATGTTTCATTTCACAGCTAGTGGATGAGCTTGAAGGAGACAGTAAGTGGTGGTTAAACCATGTTCATTATAATGAAGGGTGGCTTCCGATGCCTTTGTTCCATTGCAGTGTTTTGTAGTGCCTGTTAACACTTTGATATCCATTCCAGTGAGAAGAGTGATGAAGGAAGTCCCTCCCCCCCAGCCAGAAAGAGTAGTAACAATTTAGCAAGGTGTTAGCAATTTTGTTTAGATATTCATCCAGCACACATATCCTATAAATAAATATAAGTGCAAAGTGGGCTTCAAAACTGGCAGCCCCAGTTGCTGTGCTGAATATAAGTCACATCCAGGTAATTGGGCAGAGAAGATGGAAAAGAGTTGGGTTTGCTTTTTAAAGTAAGCTATTGGTATCCAGGGATATATATGCATATATATGCATACTATGATAGGTTGGTAACATGTTGTTTAGTCGTTTAGTCGTTTCCAACTCTTTGTGACGCCATGGACCAGAGCACGCCAGGCACGCCTGTCTTCCACTGCCTCCCGCAGTTTGGTCAAACTCATGCTGGTAGCTTCGAGAACACTGTCCAACCATCTCGTCCTCTGTCGTCCCCTTCTCCTTGTGCCCTCCATCTTTCCCAACATCAGGGTCTTTTCCAGGGAGTCTTCTCTTCTCATGATGTGGCAAAAGTATTGGAGCCTCAGCTGCAGGATCTGTCCTTCCAGTGAGCACTGAGGGCTGATTTCCTTAAGAATGGAGAGGTTTGATCTTCTTGCAGTCCATGGGACTCTCAAGAGTCTCCTCCAGCACCATAATTCAAAAGCATCAATTCTTAAGCGATCAGCCTTCTTTATGGTCCAGCTCTCACTTCCATACATCACTACTGGGAAAACCATAGCTTTAACTATACGGACCTTTGTCAGCAAGGTGATGTCTCTGCTTTTTAAGATGCTGTCTAGGTTTGTCATTGCTTTTCTCCCAAAAAGCAGGCATCTTTTAATTTCATGACTGCTGTCACCATCTGCAGTGATCATGGAGCCCAAGAAAGTAAAATCTCTCACTGCCTTCATTTCTTCCCCTTCTATTTGCCAGGAGGTGATGGGACCAGTGGCCATGATCTTCGTTTTTTTGATGTTGAGCTTCAGACCATATTTTGCGCTCTCCTCTTTCACCCTCAATAAAAGGTTCTTTAATTCCTCCTCACTTTCTGCCATCAAGGTTGTGTCATCTGCATATCTGAGGTTGTTGATATTTCTTCCAGCAATCTTAATTCCGGCTAGGGATTCATCCAGCCCAGCCTTTCACATGGTGAATTCTGCATATAAGTTAAATAAGCAGGGAGACAATATACAGCCTTGCCGTACTCCTTTCCCAATTTTGAACCAATCAGTTGTTCCATATCCAGTTCTAACTGTAGCTTCTTGTCCCACATAGAGATTTCTCAGGAGACAGATGAGGTGATCAGGCACTCCCATTTCTTTCAGAACTTGCCATAGTTTGCTGTGGTTGACACAGTCAAAGGCTTTTGCATAGTCAATGAAGCAGAAGTAGATGTCTTTCTGGGACTCTCTAGCTTTCTCCATAATCCAGCGCATGTTTGCAATTTGGTCTCTGGTTCCTCTGCCTCTTCTAAATCCAGCTTGCACTTCTGGGAGTTCTCGGTCCACATACTGCTTGAGCCTTCCTTGCAGAATTTTAAGCATAACCTTGCTAGGTTGGTAACATACATGGATATATTTGCTAGGCTGTTGTAAAGCTGGCCTCTTTAATACAAGGTGAATATTCTCCTAATTGTTCGCTACCACTAGAATGAATACAAATGGAAAGTCTCTCTCTCTCTCTCTCTCTCTCTCTCTCTCTCTCTCTCTCACACACACACACACACACACACACACACACACACACAATTAAACCATCTAGAATTGTATTTTGATTGATATAAGTGGTAGGCATTACCTAAATCAGTCTTTCTCAATCTGAGTCCTACAATCCCCAACATTCCTGATCATTGACTACGCTGGCTGGAGCTGCAGTCTGAAACGTCTGGAGGGCACCATGTTGGGGAAGCCTGGCCTAAGTGAATACCACAATTTAAAGCAGGCACCCACAAACTCGGCTCTCCAGATGTTTGGGGACTACAATTCTCATCATCCCTGACCACTGGTCCTGTTAGCAAGGGATGATGGGAGTTGTAGTCCCAAAACATCTGGAGGGCCGGGTTTGGGGGTGCCTGATTTAAAGTGAATCTGAATACTGTAAAAGCCAACTTTTGTCATGTAACGCCCTCAAAAGAAGGCTTTTAATGGTATTTTGGAAGCCTTTCATTACATTTTCAAACAGCATTAGGTTATAACTTTTCAGCATATAAATGTTTTTTAGGCACTGCCATTCTCCAGAAGTGTACTTCCCATCCCTCAAATAATTATGGAAGAAATTGTCCAAGATACAAATAGCAGGATCCAACACCATTAAGTCTGGAGTTTATATATGCTTTCATGGACCTTTCTCTTCTCTTTGTTCCAATATTCCCCACAGGAGGTGCATTGACTCGAGTGAATCAATTATTGCGCTTGTTATTTACTGTGCATACTTACCACACCACACAGCTTTCAGGATTGTTCTTCCAGCTGTAATTTCAACAGGGTAAATCACAGTGGCAATTTGCACATAAAAGCTGGTCCAAAATGCTCATTGTCCTTGCTTGACCTTCAGGCGAGCCACTTTCCAGAATATCATTTTTCCTTTAGACTTTCCAGGGGAAAGAGGGGAAAAAGGGTTACCTACTGTTTTTGAACTCATTAGTCTCATTAATTCAGAGTTAATCTACTGTAAATTAAATGCTGTGTCATGTATCGTATCTCTAACATGAATTATGCAAGTTGATATAAGGCATTGCACTCCAATGGAAGAGTTGTACTTTACCTTATGGGTCTAACTGGTGACTAGGAATAGTTCAGCACAGGTAATTCCTTTCTCACTCCTCTGTTCTAAGAACTTCTTTTTTTTTTTTTAGAAGACCTGTAGCCAGATATGTGGTGATGCAGATGAAGACTAAGGACCCACACTGCAGCTTAGGGGTTGGGGTTATAACTCAATGCAAAACAGCAATACCTAAATGAAAGTCGTATCATGTGTTTATTATTGATGTGAGCAATCCTGAGGAACCTGTCCACTCTGGTGAAGCTCACACTGTGCCCTAGTTTTTAGTGTGAACATTCAGGCTACAAAAGGCTGGCAGGCATTGGAGTGCAGATGGCACAAGACCTATATGAACATTATCAAACACAGAATTCTTGTATACTGTTGTTACAGCATTTTCATTTATGATGTTCAGTTGTTTGCAGTGCTTCAGTTCACATGTACAGATGAGGGTTAGGATAAAGGAGTGTCAGTTTTCTGCTTGAGCCCCAGGTTAAAAACCACTAAACTGAATGCCTTTCCATCCCTGCATGGTGCCTCCCTAGTTCTTATAGGCGAGATTATTACCTAGTGAAGGATATCAGAAATGTGCTCCAAACCTCTTGGAAGGTTGCCTTTTTATGTAGTTAAAGAGAAGGATTCTCTCATAGTTCTGCTAGGTGTAAGAATTTGGGCATCCAGTTTTCCATGCTTGGCGTAGCCTAGACCTTCCAGTATCAGAGGACTATTCATTTTGCTGTCAATATGGCTCCATGGAACCATCCTTCCTGTCCTTTCCTGTTCTTTCTATAATCTTCACCAGGCAAGTATGTAGCAGGTTGTTTTGTTGGTGCCTCCTGTTAGTTGGGATTCATTCAGGACCAAGTTAATTCGAGTCTGGAAGGGTAATAATTACTGGCTAGTTTCATAATAGATGAGTTAGGTCTGCTTGTGCTGTTTACATCTTGAGCAGTCATCTGTGGGTGTAAGGGGCATGCCATACCCTCCACGTATTTTCCAGGGGCAGTTCTGGAATTACAAAATACATTCCTGTAGGGATAATCGTGGAGTGGGGAGTGGGGTCCGGAGGGAGCACACTCCCCACCAGCAGGCAGCCACCGTCTGGATGCACGCGTGACCCTGGGTGTGTAGCATACTCCCCCTCACAGACAAAGCCACAGCTGTCTGGAACATTGTTCCCTCTGTCTGACCTTTTGCGGTCTCAGTAGTCTGCGGTGTCCTTTCTGTAACCTTTGTCCCTGAGAACTTTCGTCTCCTTCGTCATACACTGTGCAAGAGGAAAATGACGCGGTGGAAACAGGTGCCAAAATAACTTTGTACCACCCCACGATCTTGGGACCAGAAGATGTGTAAAGGTCACAGCCCAAAATGTATCTGCTTGGGTTTGCATATTTGTCTCAATAAAAGGAGGCTCCACAGGGCTGGCCGGCAGCTTGCATGCAGCCCACCTGTGCGCAGCTCACATGATGATCAACACCTGTCTTGTGCCTTCACTTCACATTCCAGCTTCTGATTTGATCCCGGAATGTCCCTATTTTCCCCACCAGTGCTGCTGCTGCTCAGCTTGGGAGGAGGATGAGCCAGTGCTTTTCCTGAGCAATGGCGCCGGCGTCAGTGGTGGCTATGAGAGAGCATCCTGTTGCCTCTCCATGGCTGCTGCTGACCTCCTCCTTTGGGCAGCTCGTATTGGCTGCTGGAGAGTTGGTGAGGAGGAGGAGGAGAGGTGGCGGCTGCTGCTGTGGTTCAGCCCCATGCTTCGGAGGGGCAAGCAGAGGGCAGGGCTGCCCTGGGCAGGAAGAAAGGGGGAGCAGAGTGGAGCACAAGGAGTCTTGCTTTTTTTAAAAAAAAAAACACACACTTTGTGCACCCACATAAAATCTTTCCCCTTTCTAAAATTTATTTTTGTAAATCTACCAAAGAATAAAATAAAATTCAATTAAGGGGTTTTCTAAGGAGGGTGTATGTGTGTGTGTGTGTGTGTGTGTGTTGTGTCCCATTGGTATACTGATAATGGAAATGCTCTCCGGAGGGCAGGGAAAAACAAAAAATGGAGGGGTTGAGGAGGGTTAGTTGAGGGGATGAGAAATGTCCCTATTTTCATCTGAGGAATGTTGGAGGGTATGCATGCATTTAATGTATGTTGGTTGTCCAGAAGGCCCCGAATACTGTTTTACAGTGGGTTACTGTTTTACAGTGAGTTATAATTTCGTGTGCCTAGTTTGATACTATGCAAGTGTTTTTCACATTGTACAGATGTTCGCCGAGCTTCGGTTTCTTGGTTCCATTTATGCCTAATGGGATCTAGATCAGGACTTAGTTTTTAACATATTAATGTGTTTAGACACTATTCAGCCCTGAATGGTGTCCACTTGTGTGGAGATAGATAGATGATAGATAGTATTGTCTGTTAGAGATACATAAAGTAAAGGCTCTGTGTTGCTGCTTGTCCACACTACACATGAAGTTGGCTACAGTGTTTTAAATAACACAGTTTATTTCTGCAGTTCTTTATAGTTCTTTAAAGTCAGAATTATCCACAGACAACAATGTCTAATTACTCACTGTCTATTTTTGTAACTGAAATATCAAAATTAATGTGAACCTGCTGAAGATGTGGGAAGTGAAAACAGATTTTAGACAAATATAACAGGAAAGTTTGCAGATTAAGACATTTCAGGTAAACACTTTATGTGCATAAGTGGGTAGTGATAATGTAAGGAATCAAATAGGGGCACTTGCAAGCTATCTGAATAAGGCTATTTGCTTTTGTAATTAAGGCTGGGCTGTGGCCTGCTTGGAACCTGCCACGTCCATTCGTGTTGATCCTCACCACACAATCCTATACATGTATACTCAGAAGTAAATTTCCTTGAGTTCAGTGGGGATAATTCACTTGTATCACAGCCTAAGACCTCAGTATCTGGGGCAACCCACTTATAACAATAGCCCTATGGAAAACATGGGCAAGGAGGGATATTATATACCTTTTACAGATCCTAACACAATGCAATGAATTTAAAGCATGTGGGATGCTCCAATAAGAATTTGAGCTTCCCCCAGTAGCTGCCTGACAATTCTTAAAATTCAAGCACAGCATTTCTGCAAAACTTTGCCCAGATGTGCTGAGTGCAACAGACACAACATATCACATGCAAACATTATGTACCTTGAGAAGGTGAGACACTATTTAGGGTTGGCATAGTTGGGCATATGCTGGGAACCCACTCCACCTGTCCCTTCTCTTTACCACTGCAGTCTCCTTGCTTGTTTACTGCATTTTGCTCTGACCCAGATGACTGTGGTGGAGGAACAGGAGACACCACTGCCTGCTTTTTAATTGGCTTCATTGCCTGGCAAGCAAGAATGACAGCAATGAGGTGGAGGAGGAATAGTATCATTGAGGAGGTACACTAACCAAAGGAGGAGCTCTTGCTCAAGAGCATTCCAAAACCTGGACCTGGGCCTAGCATGGCTTCAGCAAATATTTCCTACTGATTGGTAATTCTATTATGTTCTAGTGATTGCAGCCCCCACTCAGGAATGCCACTCTGTACTGCTTCCCCATGGAGCACTTTCTTCCATTGACTCCGGAAGCCTAGGGTCACGTAGGCTGCTGCATGTCAGAGTCTATGGTTATTGAACGGGAGACTGACAATCATTCTTTCATTTAGAATATGAATATATTTTCAATATCAACTTTCAGACTAATAACAATATAGATTGGCTGTGCAGCAACCACAAGATTCACCTTTTATCTGTATCTACGGCAGCAGAATATATTTTCAATCTGTTCTGTGCTACTCTGATTTGATTCGTTATTCACGTCTGAAAGTGATCTGTCAAACCCAAAATTCTGTTTCGCTCCCCTCCCTTCTTTTATTTTAATGGCAATATCTAAAACAGCTATAATATCCCTCCCCCCCCCATTCCCACATAGCTCAAATTTGCAGGCAAAGGCCCTCCAGGGTGGATTAAGCCTGCCAAATTTCAGGCAGATCCAGCTCCGAGGGTTCATGTAGGGTACCTTAAAACAGGAAAAGCCAATATGGAGCCCTTCAGATTGTGCTAGATCACAATTCCCACCATCCATGACCATTACACCCTTTGGCTGGGGCTGATGGGAACTGTAGTCGTCCAACAACATCTCAGGGGCATCATGTGGGCTATCTCTCTTTTGTTTTGTTTTCTTAAAGAAATTGCATCTAACTTCTTTATTTTCTACCAGAACTTAATGGAATTTGCAGGCCTGGTCACCACTTCTGGGGGAATGAAGCCTGCCAAATTTCAAAAAATGGGTGCAGCAATTCTTCTACAAGGGCAGATCTCACCATTTGGGGTTGGAAAAATAAATATCATGTTTCTCCCCAAGTTTTGGTTTTTGGTGTGTGTGGTTTTTGGTGTTTTTTTGTTTTTTGTTTTTTTGCAGTAATTGAGTTTGAAAACTAAGTCCATGAAGTGGCTGATTTTTGGTAAGGAATCTGTGAAAGTTCAGGCAACTAGGCCCCAAGACTATTATGCTTGGTGATTTTAACTTCTTTATAAAACCCTGGAAAAGCTACATTTTTTTCACCACTCTGTCCCTTGAAGTACCTTCTTTGAAAGAGAGAGAGAGAAGCTTTGGTTTTGTTGTTTTTGTTTGGGAAAAGAACATCTGGAAAAGGAGCAGGCCACCCCAGATATCTAACTCCACCTTTTACCCCCTGATCTCACAGCTAGACCTCAAAGGAAAGTGACAATCCATGTGAAGAACAACTCTTTATTTTCTACAGCTTCCCTTCTCCAAATCACTGTGATTGGAGTGTAAGGGGGAATAACCTACTGCTATTAAAAGCCAGACCACATCTTTAAAATAAAAGATCCTTCCCCACTCCTTTTCCCACTTTTGCTTGGAAGTTTATGGTCTCCCTGATCTGCTTTGATGTGCCTTGCTAATTGTGTGATCTGACTTGGGAAGGCGAGAGTCTGCTCTGAATCACCTCAATGTATCTCATTATTAAGACGGGAGCTCAGCTCAAAAACTTTGTTTAGAATGACTGGTGAGTTGCTGAACATCTCAGAAGAAAGGTTTGATCCAATTCATTCTCTCTGATTGCTCATTCTGTTACCATATGCCATCCATTAGTGCAATTTCACTTCTGGTTAAGACGGGGCAATACAAGTTAATACGTGTCATTGTTTGATGAGTTTCAGAGTGACAGCTCTTCTTGACAACACACCAAATGAGACTACAATCGCACAGAGGGAGAAGTAAGTGGGAAGCATACCTCGAGCCAGTAGTTATCTCAGACCATTGGCTAGGTTCCCACTGATGGCATAGAAGGCACCAATGATTGTGGGAAGCAGCTGACAGCCGCATCAAAACCAGACATGGACTCTGCAGGAATCAGTCATTGAAAACCACAGTGGCTTCAAACATCCTCTGGTGGGAACTTTGAGACAAAAGAGGAAAAACAGCTTGCAATGTTCTCATTATTTGCAAACAAAGCATTTAATAAGCATGCCAAAATGCTCCCTGTTTGCAAAGTCTGATTGCTACAGACCTTACGCTAATGTGGAAAGTCAGAAACAGTTGCCATTCTGTAAAGCAAGAGGGGGTTTATTTATATATCTACACCACCACCTATCCTATGTCAACCAACAAGATTTATCTGTATTTTACTTATTTAAGCAATTTATGTACTGCTTAACTACAGGAGTTTACCAAGTGGTTTACAAAGATACTGTACCCCCCAAAATCAGTTAAAACTATAAAATCAAAGATCAATTAAAATGCCTGTTGGGGGGAAAAAAGTCTTCAGTAGGCACTGGAAGTTCAACAGGGAGGGGGTCTGTCTGACCTCAGCTGGAAGGAAGCTCCATTAAATTGGGCCCCCAATACTAAATGCACGGTTCTTGATGGATATAAGCCATGCCTCTGATCCATGGGGGACCACTAACAGTGACTCACTTGATTAACTTAGTGATAAGAAAGGGTTTTTGCTGGCATCCATCTGTCTTGAGAGACAATGGAAGAGTTTGCCTTTAGGGGTTTAGAAAAACAAGTCAAATTGTTGGAGAGTTACAGTGTCTGCTGTGGCTGTGGAGACCTATACAGTAGAGACATGCTTTGTTGCAGCTGGGGCAGATGAAGACATCCAGTTGTGCTGTTGCCAACACTAAGGTTGAGGTTCAAAGAAGAACCAGAGAACTAAAGAGCACCAAGAAGGGTCTTGTTCACAATTAGAGAGTGATCTATGTTGCAGTAGTTGTCACTGTGGCAGCTCCATGTCAACACACAGTGCTGACCATCTCGTAACATTCAAGTCTATCTAGTGCCCGTGGCCTGAACTTGGATTTCTCCAGGACACTTCCTGTTGTGCCTTTGTAGAGAAGAACATGTTTGTTATGCAGAGGCTGTGACATGAGTGCAGTTAGAGTAGATTTTGTCTATTCTTATTCATGCCGCTAATTCCAAAGTGTCCTATGAAGTTGTCCCATTTGTGATGAGCATTCCCAATTCCCAACAGGAATAGGTGTTCATGGTCTGGAACCCTCCTGACAGCCTGGGCTAGTTCCTCATAGAACCGATCCTTGGTTTGTATGTCAGAGCACATATTGGGAACATAGATGCTCAAGATGGTAATCAGACCAGAGACGGTTGAGAGTCAGAACGAAAGCAAGCATTCTGGGCCCTTGGTTGGTGGTTATATTGCAGTCAGAAGAGAGTTCCTACCTACAAAGCCTACATGTATATTAACACAAAGAGCTGAACAGAGGTGACATATCTATGAAAACTAAATCAGAACAGCATCTTGAAGACATCTGGTCTAATGAATAAACCTTATGATTGACTAGCAGTGAAATCCTAACCGTGTGTACTCAGAAGTAAATCTTACTGTATTCAGTGGTACATACTCACTGGTAAGTGGGTTTAGGATTACGGCCTAAGGCATGATAGTCTTGATCACAGAAGCCTGAGAAACACCAGCACCATATGGTGCCTTCTGTGCATTTGTGTGTGTGTGTGTGTGTGTGTGAGAGAGAGAGAGAGAGAGAGAGAGAGAGAGAGAGATATTAAGTTGCACATATATCGTCATCAGTCCACCCACTTACATGAGTGTTCTAGACTATCCTGGAAAAAATATTCCTTTTTCAGTCGCTCTTTGGGAACATAAATTGTCAGTTTGTAAACAAACATTTTTTTTAAAGTAGGGTTTTAAAAGTGCTACTTCCTCTGTATGAAAAACAAGCCATTAACAATGTCTCTAAATGAGCCTGACTATATTTGCCAGTACCTCTAGCTTCTTTAGTGTATTTTTGTTCCTTGACCGGAAGCCCTTTGCTCACTAGTAAAACCACCCCCAAATTTCCCATACAATCAAGGAGGTCTGGTTCTTCTCTTCCAGTTGAAATCAAACATTCATCCAATACAAGCAATGCAGTTACTGGCTGAAGTGCAATCTGTTTCCAGGCTCTCCAATGTGTCACAAATGAAGAAGACCATGCTGATAAAGACTTCTGCTCTCATACCAAAGTTCACTTGCAAATCCACTTCTTCCTTTGAATGTTATCTGTACCTGAAATAAGTTAGATCATTCCCCATCAGAGTACATAGGGGGGGGGGGAAATATATTTTTTTAAAAAACTTCACAAATAAATTAAGAGGTACGCCATGAAACTTTCATGAAACTGAGCAAAATTCAGTAACCTGACACCCTCATATAACTGCTCTAGCTTCAGTCTTTGAAGCTATGATTTTGAAAGAAAAATGCTGTAGAATCAATGAACCTTCATGGAAATAAATGACTTATATCAGGACTAAATTGACGACAGTGAAATTGAACAGACAGCTGCCTTTCCGCATAGTACATTGTGCTGATAATAACCAGTTCACAATATTCTGCTGAAAAAGTGCTTATGATGGAAACAACGCCCATCTCTTCCAAGTGTAGGTGAAAATGAATGCAAATCTAAATTACTCTCGTAGAGACAGCCAATCTAAAAATGTATATATTTGCTAGGAGCATTTTTGTTTTATTTCCTCTCCTGATGTCACTAACAACTTAGAAAGGACAGGCTCATAACTATGCTCCCTAACCCCTGTCGGAAATTACTAGCTACTCTGGAGATTGCTCCAGATGATGGAAAGATAATCTTCTGCCTCCACACATCTGCATATCCATCTGCACAGCCTCTCAAGATCAGACAAATTACTGATAAATGCCATAATAATTTTCTCTTTTCCCCTCTCCCTACTTTGCCTTACCCTTTATCACACTTTCACGCCTGATGAACTGCTGTGACTAGTAGGGAGAACATTTATATATGCGGAACTCAGTGTGGTTCACTCTCAGAAAGAACTGGCTCATTTCATGGACATTTGTAATTTTTTCATCAAATGCCCATACATTTTTGGCAGGCTGGAAAATAGACAGTTTTGAATATGTCACTGCTGTCAATATAGATTCTCTCTATAGTCAGTGAAACACCCACCCACCCCTTGCTCTTGCTTCAAAATAAAAGCAACCCAAATGAGTTAGGGGGGGAATGTTTAAAATTACCTTCCCCAAAATACCAGAGTCCTTTTTATTGGGAATAACCCAGACAAAAATTCCTAGGCATCAGAAAAGGCTATTTATGTATGCAACAACAGCAGCCTGTGTTTTGTTAGCCCCCAAATGGAAAATGAGCGAGGTCCCAGACAAGGAGGATTGGCAACTTAAGATGTTAGAATACGCAGAACTTGCAGGTTTAACACTTAAAATAAGAGAGCAAGAAGAAAATATATTTAAAGAAGAGTGGAAAACATTTATTGAATATATGGAAAATAATTGCGCATAACTGAAAATGCTGGCAGCATTAAGATAAATTCAACAGTGTGATTAATGTCTGAATGGTGTAAAAACTGAAAACTAACTTGAATGGTTATAGTAAAATATGCAGGAATGGAAGATATATAAATGAACCGTGGAAAGAGAAGAAGGGAAGTCACTGGATATCAATAAGTTGGTAAAATATTTATTTGTTGTAAATAAATATTTTTATTTGTAAAAAATTGAAAAATTAATAAAAACTACACACACACACAATAAAAGCAACCCAAAACAACAATATATTTTCTTGCTTTAACTTGGTTTGGCTATTTCTAAAGGTGTGCAGATATGTCAGGAGGAGGACACCTCAGTACATCTCATTTTCTGTTCCTCAGAAAGTCCAGAGTAGCTCTCATTTAAATTAACAGTGTTAACAATTTGCCTTGTGGGGAGTGCAACTATGGCTGAGAATTGCCAATGATGATAGAGAAAACTGGGTGGGGCAGAATAATTATTTCCTGCTGCAATCCCACCATTGCTGCACCAACTGCTGCAGAAGAAGCCACATAATGGGAAAGGGCCATAGCTCAGTGACAGAGCATCTGCAGAAGATCTCAGATTCAATCCCTAGCATCAACAGTCAAGACTGGAAAGAAACAGCCTTCTGAAGCCCTAGAGAGCTGCAGACAGTCAATGTAGGCAATACTGAACTAGAATGTTCAATGCTCTGACTAGTTATAAACTAGCTCCCCACAATTCAGCATAGGAAGAGAAGAGGAATCCACAAGCCTCAGTTTCTGCCTGGTCTGTTGGCAAGGTTACCCCATCTGGGGACAGTAATTTCTTATTACCATTACTGTTGTAGGAGAAGATTAAGGAAGGGTTCAGGCTGGTCCTGCTCTGCATCCTCAAAGTCAGGCTACTGACCACAGATGAGGAGAAAGACACTATCACCAGTGTTTGAAATGCCAGTCTAGTCTAGTTTCTGTACATACAATTGGTAGAGGAGATTTGGCCTTCGCAAGGCAGCAAAATGTCTTAAACTAACTTCATTGATTTTCATGTATTTGTGGGAGCGACACAATTCTCAATGGCCATTCCTGCTCTTCCTTTTTGAAAGAACGAAAATAGTCCAGGAATGGGTGCTTGGTTCCAGTCCTCTTGAGCACTGCATGTACAAACAGTACCCTTACCTGAAAACCAGGTGGCTGGTTCTTTAGGGGGAGGAGGCCAGTAAAGAAGAATATGATCAAAAAGTAGAGGGAGTCCAGAAATGTTTGAGAAATCCTGCTGTGGACCACATTTTCAACTTCTACAACAAGAGTCAGTATAGTGTAATGGATTGTGTGTCAGAGTAGAGAGACCTAGGGGCAAATCCCACTCCCAGACTTAAAGCTCTCTGAATGACCTAGGGACAGTCGTCATCACTCAGCATAATTCAGCATAGGAGAGCCTCTATTCCAGGGATAGCCAAAACAGAGCTGTCCAGATGTTGGTGGGACTCCAACCCTCATCAGCCCCAGCCAGCAGAGGTAATAATAAGGATGATAGGAGCAGGGGGTTTTCCCAGCCAGAACTCACTGGAGCTCAGCTCTGGCACCTCTCGGGTGGGTGCCATTGCCATTCTAAGAGAGGAAGGGAGAAGTTCATGGTGAGCTCTGGCAACTCTTTTTCTAGAAAAATAGGAGTTATAGTTATAGTTATAGTTATAGTTATAGTTATAGTTATAGTTATAGTTATAGTTGTTATAGTTCAGCAACTTCTGAAGGGCACCACATTGCATAGTGGATTGTTGTCAATAGAGGCTGCAGAAGGCCCAGACTTATGGAAATACTTTTACCATACGAAACTTGATTTTGTTTGCAGTCTAATTAAATTGGAGGAAAATCTTTCAAATCATTTGAGATAAAGCCTTGGTGATCAAAACAAAAAGCATTAGATTTAGGCTATTATTGCACTAATAGGCAAAGGATAACACTGAATTAATTTGGAAAGATTATATGCTGTCATGTAACTAAATCTTAGGAAAGGGTTAGGAAAAGAAAACTTTTTGTACCAACCTGGGAGACAGTGTTCCTTGGAATCCTAATTATATACAATGCAGTATAAACTGTAGCATTGGCATTTAACAGAATTTCTTTGCCCTGGGGACAGTGCCTCAACATGGAGCTTGTAACATGAGCTCATTTGCAATTCCAACAATAGTTTAAACTCAAGTCAAGGTCAAAATTAATAATCTGAAAGATGGGCAAGCTACAGAACTCCTCAGATATGATATAGAATTACAAGGAAAGAACACTGTGTTGCACATCAAAGTGAAATAGGGAAGGGCTGTAGCTCAGTGGGAGAGCATCCTGTTTTGCTTGCAGAAGGTCCCAGGTTCAATCTCAAGCATCTCCTTAATAAGATTTGGAGAGACCCTTGTCTGAAATCCTGGAGAGCCACTCCCAGTCAGTATAAACAATATTGAGCATGATGAACCAATGATATGACTCAGTATAAGGCGGCTTCCTAAGTTTGTATGCTAATAATAATAATAATAATAATAATAATAATAATAATTTATTATTTATACCCCGCCCATCTGGCTGAGTTTCCCCAGCCACTCTGGGTGGCTTCCAATCAAGTGTTAAAAAACAATACAGCATTAAATATTAAAAACTTCCCTAAACAGGGCTGCCTTCAGATGTCTTTTAAAAAGAAGATAGCTGCTTATTTCCTTCACATTTGAAGGGAGGGCATTCCACAGGGCGGGCGCCACTACTGAGAAGGCCCTCTGTCTGGTTCCCTGTAACCTCACTTCTCACAATGAGGGAACCACCAGAAGGCGCTCGCCTCTGGACCTCAGTTTCCGGGCAGAACGATGGGGGTGGAGACGCTCCTTCAGGTATACAGGACCAAGGCCATTTAGGGCTTTAAAGGTCAGCACCAACACTTTGAATTGTGCTAGGAAACGTACTGGGAGCCAATGCAGATCTCTCAGGACTGGTGTTATGTGGTCCCGGCTGCCACTCCCAGTCACCAGTCTAGCTGCCGCATTCTGGATTAATTGCAGTTTCCGGGTCACCTTCAAAGGTAGCCCCACGTAGAGCGCATTGCAGTAGTCCAAGCAGGAGATAACTAGAGCATGCACCACTCTTGCAAGACAGTCTGCAGGCAGGTAGGGTCTCAGCCTGCGTACCAGATGGAGCTGGTAGACAAACGCCCTGGACACAGAATTAACCTGCGCCTCCATGGACAGCTGTGAGTCCAAAATGACTCCCAGGCTGCGCACCTGGTCCTTCAGGGGCACAGTTACCCCATTCAGGACCAGGGAATCCCCCACACCCGCCCGCCCCCTGTCCCCCAAAAACAGTACTTCTGTCTTGTCAGGATTCAACCTCAATCTGTTAGCTGCCATCCATCCTCCAACAGCCTCCAGGCACTCACACAGGACCTTCACTGGTTCCGATTTAAAAGAGAGGTAGAGCTGGGTATCATCTGCATACTGATGAACATTGTCCCCTAGGCTATGCAGATCTACTGGCTGGAGAAGATTGGGATTGCATAGAGGTGCCTCCCGGCAAAGGAGAAAAGCTACCTCTCCCACAGGGGCCCTCACCATGCTTGTGGAAAGCTCTATGGACTGGTATTCGACACAAAAATGGAGCATTCCAAGGAGGAAGGGGAAGCAGGGCATCGAGGGGAAGCCTTTTATGTGCTGAATCTAAGCCCCCTGCCTTCTTTGAAGTGGTGACAGGATTAGGCCCACCCAGGTTCCCTCCAGACATCAGTGTAAATAATTTCCCCTCGATGAATCCAATGGAAGGAAATTCAGGGGGTAAAATGCTACTGGAAAGAGAGTGAGGAGAAGGGGAGAGATTCTGTGCATGCAGGTGTGAGTGAGAGACTGAAAGTTTGTGTGAGAGAGATGGAATCTGTGTGTGTGTGTGTGTGTGTGTGTGTGTGTGTGTGTGTGAAGGATCCGTGGATGGTTAAGTCCAGTCAAATTTGACTATGGGGTGAGGTGCTCATCTCCACTTTCAGGCCGAAGGAGCTGGCATTTGTCTGCAGACAGCTTTTCCTGGTCATGTGGCCAGTATGACTAAACCATTTCTGGTGCATGGAGCACCATGACAAGTGCCAGAGCGCACAGAAAACCATTTACCTTCCCGCCACAGTGGTACCTATTTATCTCCTCCCGCTGGTATGCTTTCAAACTGCTAGGTTGGAAGGAGCTGGGACAGAGCAATGGGAGCTCACCGCATTGCACAGATTCAAACTGTCGACCTTACGATCGGCAAGCCCAAGAGGCTCGGTGGTTTAGACCATAGTGCCGCCGGTGCATTATTCATCTTGTTCATACAAGTTACCAAAGCTGTATGATTTACCAAACCATGTTAGTTGGTCTCCCCAAAAAATGACTTCTGCTCACAGGAAGATACACATTCCTTGTCAGACTCATTCAAACACATGCCCCACCATCACCTTAAGATTGGGTCATTTAAGCTTGCTAGAGAGATAACAACTGAAAAATGGAACCCATACAGTTAGTGTACGATAAGGTTTAAAGAGACCCACATTTACCCCCCGCGCCCCGCTGCGCTGCATGGAGTACTGCCACCTGACCATGGTTTAATATAATTTCTTTTATTTTTCTATGCTACTTTCCTTTTCAGCTTGTGCTATTTCTCAAATGCACTCAGCAGGAATTTGTTCCATATTTAAGGCTGAAAAATTTGTTGCACGGAGAAATATCAGTAATGCTGATGCAAAGCCAAATCTCTCTTTCTCTCTCTGTGTGTGTGTGTGTGTGAGCACGCATAGGAACTAAACAAATTGATGCTGTATCAGTGGGCTTAAGATGCAACATGTGGGAAGATATATCCTAAGGCTTTTCAAACAAGATTAGTTTATCCTTGAATAATCTTGGAGAAGACTTAATTCCAGTGTACCAGAACAAAAGGTTATAATCTTCCACCTTAGGATATAAGAAACTAAAGAAGCTTAAAAGAAAAGCATTTCGGAACAGCTCACCATTTGAGCTAATTTCCACTCCACACCCCCCCCACCCCAGACACAAACATAAAGTAGCTGAGTCTAAACGGCTGACCTGTGCAATGTTTGGGGAGGGAAAAGACATGGGGTGGCGCAGCTTTAAGGAACTTCTTTGCAGTTTCTGTCTCACATTTGCACCCAGCATTCCCACCCTAAATACTTCCATCTTTGGCCATAGCCTGACTGCTTTCCTCATTTCCATAAAGTGAGTTGTTGAATGCAAGGTGCCATTTGACCCTTCCTCCCCCTCGTTGACTCCCAGTACTTTGCTTTGCCTTGAGCAGAGTACCATATTTTCCCCTGTATTAGACGAGATTTTTTGACTCAAAAATCATGTCAAAAACCAGGGGTCATCCTATACATGGATAGTGGTGTGGGGCAGGGAGCTGCTAGCTACCAGCCAGCTGGTTGGTGGCCCACGCTCTAGGGAGCTTCCCGCCCACAGTGGCATGGGGGGAGCAGCTGCCCACTTTGCTAACCCCCAGCAATGGCCCTGCTGGGGTGATGGTGCGCATGCAAAAAGCTCAACAACTTTGGGCCATCTCCCGTCATTTTCTTTAAATTTAGTCCCCCAAAATAGGGGGCATCTTATACATGAGGGCGTCTTATACACAGAAAAATATGGCACCTTACTTTACAGGGAAGTGAACAGAAACCAATAACAGCAGCAACAACAAATAGCAATAACAGCATATAGCAGTTCTAGTAAGGTGGAGATCCCCTTTCCCCAGGGCTAGATGTACACTCCTACACATATTTTCATGTCACTTATGGGCATTTTAATAGACTTTTCCCATCTGGCACATTGGCAGAGCCATTTGGTTTTCGCCTACCACATAGCAATTGTCACAACTTTGTAAGGTTTGGCGGTTAGGCATTGGATCAGCAGTATGTGGGGGGGGGAGGGGAAGTACGGCCATCATCTGCCCTTCCAAGCTCAAGATTATTCCGTTAGAGGAATCAGGTGTTGGCCTGGGTCTTGTCTGAAACCCCATGGTAGGGTCTAGGGCCATACCAGGACCCCAAGGGGGCACCAGGCGTGAGCTCAAGTCGGTTTGCATCGGCAGGGCTCCCTCTGGTGGTGTTTCACCCTTTTATCAGATTCCCCGCAATGCAGGTGGGGGTCTGATATAGTTGGATGATTCCAGTGCCTAAGCCAATACCACTCACATTCTGTATTCAATAAAGTTGTGGCCTAAATTTTGCCCAATAACTTCAACTAAAATTCCGTGCCACTGTGTCTTCATTGGGGGTGGGGGGTGGTTGGGGTTCTTGAAGTGCAATAACTGTGCCATCACACTACAGGCAGGAGGTTTTTATCACATCACTCTAACGCATGCTTCTCAATGGAGTCAATTCACATATTCATGACACATGTCCGGTTACAAGTTTGAGTAATGCTATATGCAAGCAGATAGTTTCCGTTTTGGGATGCTAGTCCTGGCGTTCTTCAAAACAACCTGCTCTTTAAAAAGGGCAGCACTCCAAAGAAATGTAACAAAATAATGAATGATTTTGCCACCATTGGCTTAGCATGATTGTCCATTCATCTTTAGCTTTTCACATCAAAGTCTCACAACACTGAACTAATTCTTCCGCTGCTTCAGAAAGTCTGAAAGAGAGAGGGAGAAATATCCACTATCAACTAAATCTTCAAGAGCCTGACACCCTCATTTCCCCCACATAAGTTCTCTTTCAAATTCTTACATTTAAATTATGCCAAAAAGACCACATGGGCAAACCAAGGTAAGTGGGATTTAACAATACTCAGGGCTAACTGTCATATTTTTGGGGTGTTCACAATGAACGGATTAAAATTCTAACTGTAAACGTATAGCGCCAGATCAAAGCCTAACACAGATTAAATGCTATAGACTTCAAAACTGGAGATCTAGAAGAACCATGCCTCTAAGACTAATCAGAAATTAAACTGTAGACAGAGAAGCAAGGTTCTGAAAAACTTTTGAAAGTCTCTGTTATCTCGTCTATAAATAAATAGCAAGTTGCATGAGAGGGTGCTTTGCATAGAAACACAGATATGCCTGCAGAAGAAGGTGAATGAAACTCAAAGAGCAAGGGAAAGTGCAGATCCATGGAAGTTAACTTGCAAGTGAGCATCATCTTTGAGACTGCAGCCTGTTTCCTGCTTATATGATATGAAAAGTTAAAGCGGGTGCCTTTACTTTCCATACTTATGCTTTTTTTGTGCATGGATTTATTTGCAGATATATTAACTCCTTTATCATGAAGGGCTTTGAATCTTCAATTTAATCTGTATGTACCCTAAGCCAGCAAGGGAATCAGAAAGCAGACAGGCTTCAAGAATATAGCCAATGAGGATCTGGGTGTACATTTGCAATTCCATTGTAATGTGTGCCTTTCCAAACTCTGCAAAACCAGGAACCTTGTCATTTGTAACCTTTCATACTAACTGGGGTTCACGCTTGACTGCCAATGGTAAGGAATGAAACCTGGATGGTTCTGCTCATGATTAATGTTGATAATAGCATAATATTCCAGTGGACCAGGAGAACAAATATTATTGTCCCGATTACAGGCTTCCCACAGGAAATGGATGGCCACTGTGAGAAGAGAATGCAGGACTGGATGGGTCATTGGCCTGATCCAGGAGGCTCTGTTTATGTTTCTTTCCACTGTTGCTGGAGGGAGCTTCTGAGAGCAAATCTCCCTCTCTACCTGCAGAGAGATAGATCTGCAAAATACTATGACCACTGGGGATGCTTTGCCAGGGCATCTGGGATTGAGCCCTTAGGCTTGTAACAATTATCTGATTCCATGTGTAGGTTGTGTCTATCATTATTTGTGACAGGATGAACACTCATCCAATCCTTCAACCAATATTGCAATGTATTGCAGCGGCCTGTTCTTTGGGACTTTCTTCTATGTCATGCCTATGTTATTCACACTCACTCCATTCTGAAAGTGAGAGCAGCATGTTTTTTAGAATATCGGCTGGATCAATTTTCTCTCTGCACTGTGAGCTGTACAAGGCAGCAATTTGATTCAAATGATAAGCATCTTGTCCCCTCCAAAAAAAAAAAAGAAGAAAAGAAAAAAGTATTGCTCATGGCAGCAGAAGGTATCTCACTTATCTCATGATCATTGGATACCCATTTCACTTTTGTACCGAAAGAAACACAAATTCTATCTAGAATCCATTCAGTTGTGGTTTCTTCCTATGTCTCTACATCCTCCGTAAAACACTTCTAAACCAAAGCTTTCTGTTGCTTGTTAATAATAGCTTTAATTTTCCTTGCAACCACAGATATCTTGCCCTGATTTATTTAAAAGGCTAAAAAGCAAATTTATTCCTAACTAGTCTCAGGAAGAAAAAACACACACTCTCCTATTGTGTGAGCCAACTGATGTGGAAATTCATTTGCCTCCTTCATGTTTTAGAGTCTTAACTGCTTCTATAGAATCTGGACAAAATTCAAATGTGGGGAATATTCATATCTTGAATCCCAGATTTTATGTGAAACCTGCTCTGTTATGCAGCAGTAACGTTACTGAAAGATGACATTATGCTTTCCAAATGTAACTAGTAAATACTACTTTTCATAGAATTATGGCTGTCTCAGAAGCTACCCCCTTCCAACAGAGGGAGAAAGAGTCTTGCTGGGAGAAAAAGGCACAGTTGATTAAACTATTATTAAAATGTCACAAAGAGGAAGGGGTTGATATTTGCCATCCAAGTGGGAGCCCACTCTGTTTGCATATATCTTAAGTTGTTAACACAGGCATGGCAAATCAACAAAAGCAAAATGAAGGTATCACAGTCCCTCAGAGGCATGGCAGGGGGTGAAGAATAAGGTTTGCCTTGTATACTAAAGGTAAGTAGGTAGGTATATTGACATTTATAGCACAGCAACCGCTAGCCCTGGTTGCTGCCCTAGCAGTAATTGCCTAAATATTTATGTATTTACTTACTAGCTTTATATGCTGTCCTCCCTCCCCAAAGAGTCCAGGGCAGCCAAAAACAAAAAACACCATTTTTAAAAATTAATTTTCTTGGTTACACACAGAGATGATTCTTTCTCATAACATGAGCTCAGCCAGTTAGGAGTCACATTGTGAATGACATCATTTTACGATGATATAAAGTCCACTGAATTCATCATTAACCAGCAGTGACATTGTTACAGTCAGTGGAGTCAATTCAGAGTGAGGGCAACTAGAATTTTAGCCATGGCCACTGCTTCATTAAATGGTTAATGAAGTCATATACCTGTTTGCAACTCCAACTCTGGTTGGTTTCCTGAAGCCAAGGCAACTGAGGTACTTTCCTGTCTATGGCAACACCACTTGCTGTTTACCACAAATTAGCTACAAACATTCTCCTCCCAAAAGTATGGGCTTATTTTATGGTCTGCTAACAGCGGTGTGTGACCTCAGGAGGTCCGCTTCAGCTCAGCCTGAAGCGTGCTTTATTTTAATCATAAAAGCATAGAAATGTAATTGGAAGGGACCCTGAGGATCAACTAGTCCAGGCTTCCTCAACCTCGGCCCTCCAGATGTTTTGAGTCTACAATTCCCATCATCCCTGACCACTGGTCCTGCTAGCTAGGGATCATGGGTGTTATGTACTGAAGTTCTCACCCTGGGCCAGCAGGGGGATACTGTAGATAGTTTTCACTCAGGTCCACATATGCAAATAAGGGATTGGAAGTGACGTTCAGTGATTGGATATGTATAGAAAGTTGTTACCGTTGCTTTGTAGTTGAGCTTTATATAAGCAGGTTGGCTGAACTCTTCAGCCCAGTTCTGTTCTGGCCTGTGAATAAACAAGAGCTGTTTGAAGAATCGCTGTGTTGTCTGATATGTTCACCCACAACCTAACAATGGGAGATGTAGGCCAAAAACACCTGGAGGGCTGAGATTGAGGAAGCCTGAACTAGTCTAACCCCCTGAAATGCAGAAATATGCAGCTGTCCCATACGGGAATCAAACTTACAACCTTGGCATTATCAGCACCATGCTCTAACCAACTGAGCTAGGACCAGCTTGGCAGAGGAGATGGTCTTATGTATATAAACAGAGGCGTTTTTTTAGGTTGATCCAAGTGACCAAAGGAGAAGGGACTAAAGGTAACAGCACCGCTAGACGAGGTAATGTGGTATTTTTGTTTTGCTTTTATGGGACTTTTTCTTGAAGCAAGCCAATGGCGCCAGGAAATGATCTCCATGTGGGATAAATGACACCTTTATGCAGAAGCCTGTTAGACTTAATCTGAACAGATTTCACAAATGTGTGTTGGTATTCTGATATTGTTTGCAATAATAACTCTAATGCATCTGCTCCATCTTTGCACAGTTACCTAGACTACCTTGCCTGACACCACACTCTGATAATAACCTCCATCTGCTCTGCTGTGTCTGTCATTTCTTTTCTTCATAACATATTGTGACAGAGGCTTCATTTACCTAAACTTATCTTGGCAACTTGTACTTCATTAAAGGGAATCCTGCAATCATCAGTTAAAGCTTTTTCCTATCTGGCCATGCATAGCTAAGCTTCATAAATCATTCTTTCACTTTCCATTTTGCAGCTCCTGGAAAGGTAACATTATTGAATTCAGATCACTGGAATAGACCAGTACTAAAATGTTTATTGACCGGCTTTTAGGCGCTGAGCGCTCACTTTTGAATGCAGACAGTAATATTAGCTAAAGCTTTCGAATTTTAAAAAAGGATGTCACTAATATGTTTTATGCTTTGCTATAAATACTCCTGATGGCAGGCCATTCCAACAAAGCTGCTGGCGGAAAGCAAGCAGCGTTAGCATATAATTCCTTTTTCCAACACTTTGGTGCTCCGTTTAGTGTGCACTTGCAAAACAAAGGGCTAGGAAGAAAGGCGTTCCTGAATACACACAAGTGATTCACCATTCGTTCTATGGAAAGTAGGAGGCACAAAATGCTCTGGATTTTTTCCCTACCCATTACCCTGTCATATGATTGGCAGATAGCATGAAACCAGAAGCCATAGGAACAATGGGAGCTGCCTTCAAGCTCCCACTAGGGTGGGGCAATTCATTCTTTCTCAGCTCAACGCCCCATTTCCTTCTGGGCAACAATTTGGGGGCCACATGGCCTGAAGCTTTCCAAGTTTTCAGATAAAAGAGATTACCAGCCCTACCTGGCGGTGCTGAGGCTTGAACCTACGACCTTTTCCATGCAAAGGAAATGCTCTTCCACTGAACTATGGTCCTTCTCCATCACCTGCAACCCTGTTCAATATTGCCCTTTTCATTCAGTCCCATGCATGTGTACAATCCAAATTGTGTTTATAAATTAATAATAATAATAATAATAATAATAATAATAATAATAATAATAATAATTTTTATTTATACCCCGCCCACCCCAGCCAAGGCCGGGCTCAGGGCGGCTAACAAGCAATAATAAAAACAAGTTGAATGATTACAACTTAAAAACAAAATTAAAATACAACATTAAAATATTGAAACATAAAAATATTAAAATGTAGCCTTATCACAGGAGGAGAAAGGAAAAGAAAAAAGAAAGGGAGGGAATCAAATTGACTTCAAGCCAAAGGCCAGGTGGAACAACTCTGTCTTACAGGCCCTGCGGAAAGAAATCAGATCCTGCAGGGCCCTGGTCTCATGAGGCAGAGCGTTCCAACAGGCCGGAGCCAGAGTTGAAAAGGCCCTGGCTCTGGTTGAAGCTAATCTAACTTCTTTAGGGCCCGGGACCACTAGGGTGTTGCTATTTATGGACCTTGAGGCTCTCCGTGGGGCATACTGGGAGAGGCGGTCCCGTAGGCACGAGGGTCCTAGGCCGTGAAGGGCTTTAAAGGTCAAAAGCAGCACCTTAAATCTGACCCTCTACTCCACCGGGAGCCAGTGCAGTTTGAAAAGCACTGGGTGAATATGCTCCCATGGCAGAGACCCCGTGAGGAGCCTCACTGCAGCATTCTGCACCCACTGGAGTTTCTGGGACAGCTTCAAGGGCAGCCCCACATAGAGTGAATTACAGTAGTCAAGCCTGGAGGTGACCGTCACATGGATCACTGTGGCCAGGTCAGGGCAGGAAATTATACAAATTATACAAATTTCATGCAAGTGATCATCACTGAAGGAACTGAAAATAAAACTGCCAACATCATGATGCTATCGTACAAATTCATGTTCACAGTTCTGGTCACCTCTGCTCAAAAATGGTATTGTAGAGCTGGAAAGGGTTCGTAAAAGAGCAAACAAAATGATCAAGCAATTCCTCAATGAGAAAAGGCTGAAGCATCTGAGAAGAACTGAGAGCAAGAAGTTACATGATAGTTTATAAAATTATACAGCATGGAGAAAGAAATGCTTTTCTCCCTCTTTCATAACAATAGAATTCATGGACATTCAATAAAGCTGAATGTTCAAAGACTGATCTTTCATGCAGCACATAGTAACTATGTAAAGTGGGGAATCTTTGGCCAATGGGCAAGGATGACTGAAGTTGTAGTTCAGCAATAGGTAAAGGTAAAGGGTAAAGGGACCCCTGACCATTAGGCCCAGTTGTGGCCGGCTCTGGGGTTGCGGCGCTCATCTCTCTTTATTGGCCGAGGGAGCCGGCATACAGCTTCCGGGTCATGTGGCCAGCATGACTAAGCTGCTTCTGGCGAACCAGAGCAGCGCACAGAAACACCATTTACCTTCCTACTTGCATGTTGGCGTGCTTTCGAACTGCTAGGTTGGCAGGAGCAGGGACCAAGCAACGGGAGCTCACCCCATCACAGGGATTTGAACCGCCAACCTTCTGATCGGCAGGTCCTAGGCTCTGTGGTTTAACCCACAGCACCACCCGCGTCCCAGTTCAGCAGTATCTGGAGCCAAAGTTTCTCCACACTTGTGTTAAACCAATGGACTTTCCCCCTGCTTCCATTATGGGAGGGAAACTATTGTGTGGAGTAACACAGTTAATCAAAATAACCTAAGTTTCCAAAGAGTGCCAGTATTGTTAGCAATTTCATACTGTGCCTTTAAATAGCACTTACATTTTCACACTGTTCCTATCAACAGTCCATTTTGCCTAGAGTCTTCCTGAGGAAGAATTACGCACATATAGCGAAAAATCTTCACCTACATATTCTAATTGGTTGACACTGTGTTGGGTGCATTTTATGTACCCTTAGGGTAAATTTTGCCTGGAGATAAGATTTTATTCTGGGATTTACCATTTTTGTTCTTCTACCCCTGCAATGATCTTTGCTGATGACACAATCATCTCAATGTGACATAGTCACAGATTAATGGGTTTAAAAAATATATTTGTGCAGATAATAGTCTTATTGGCCAAAGATAATAGCTGTCACAATAGCTGCTTTTTATTTGTCTTGCAACTACAGCTTAATTGATTTGCTGCAGAGTAAGCCATCTAAATGCAAGCAAATATCCTCCAATTGCAACAATTACTACATCCCATTAGAAAAGTGCACCTTAACGGCTGGGAAAATTGCTACAGGAGTTGATAAAAGATTTTTGCACATGATATATGTTTATATTCTTTAAATACTGGCCTAAGGCCCAACAACCACTGTAGTGGACAAAAACTTGGAGTCAGCTAAACTAAGGCCCCATCTGCAACATTATGCCACTTCAAACGGCCATGGCTTCTCCCAAAGAATCCAGGAAACTGATTTGTTAAGGGTGCTGAGAGTTGTTAGGAGACCTCTATTCCCCTCACAAAGCTAGAATTCCCAGAGTTCCCAATGAAGAGGGATTGATCCCTAAACCGTGGGGAGGACATTCCACAAACAGGAAACCATTACTGAGAAGGCCTTGTCACAGGTCAATGTGACAGCACCTAGCAGTGGCACCACCAACAGTGCCTCTCCTGCCAAACGCATGACCTGAGATGGTTGATACCAACCCTTTTGGAGACTTGAGTCCCAAGCTTAGAGCTTTGTAAGCTAGTACTAACATCTTGAATTGGAGCCAGTAGCTCACTGGCAGCCTATACAGCATCTTCAAGCCCAGTGACACATGGTCCCAAGCAGATTGCCCCTCTTCACAATCTAGTTGTCTCATTCTGAGTTAAGTAGCCTTGCTCCATCCCATTTCAGTTCTGGAGGTAGATAGGACAATGGTGTGATTCAGTATAAGGCAGCATTCTGTGTTCCTAAAACTTCTTACCCAGACTCGTTCCTCCTCTCCTGAACAACACATAACAACAATCCTAATACAGCTTAAGCAGCCAATTATATCTCTTGGCAATCCCATATGGAACATACGCAGGGCTTTGTTTGATATTTATCCAGCAGAAAAACATGTTTGGAAGGGTTGTAGTATGAAACACAGCCATATTTCAGCATTCACACGTATCCGAATTTTGTGATGCAGTTCTTCAACCAAGCAATATTCACAAAAAATGCATATATTATGGGGAACTGTGCTTAAAAAATAATATATTATTGAAAATAACATACAAAATGCATTCAGTTAGGTAAAAGTTCTTAAGAAAATGTGTATATTATTATTATTATTATTATTATTATTATTATTATTATTATTATTTTATCTATTGACTTTATATCCCATATTTCCTCCCTAAGGAGCCCGTGGCAGCAAAATGGCATTGGGGGGGGAGTGTTTATAAGGAGGCATTCACATAAAAATGTTGGGAGATTTTCATGAGGATATTTTTTTTTAAAAAAAAATCACAAATTGCTGCAGAAGTTGGGAGAAATGAATTTAGGATTGGGAAAAAAAAAAAGCTGAGGGAACATAAACTGAGAGATCCTGCCATCCTTATAACATTCACCAATTTTGTGGGGTTTCTCAGAATCAGATCAACAATTTTATCCAAGTGTGCGTGTGTGTTTTAAACACTATGGTAACTTCCCCCTTCTTTAGTACTATGACACTCACATTTAGTAACTCCAGTCATCCTGTTCTTGTTTTATGCAGCACCTATGAAAAAGCATCTCTCCTGGTGTTAAGTAACTATTATCAGTGAGATAAAGATGTGTCACATTAGTCCTGGAGCCAGCCAGTCCTTATGTCCCCATGAAAAAGTAGCACTCTCCAAATTTGCTAAGACTACAAATTACAGTTTGCCGTAGGTTAGCAAAATCCTTAAAACCTTTGAGAATCAAGACATATTGAAAAATCCATTTTGCTAGCTACATTTTTTAAAAAAACCCTCTTAAAAGCATTCTTTGTGCCAAGTGAAGAAAATGCAGCGAAGGTGGAAAGACATTATTACTGAGGCAAGTATTTGGCTTTTATCTTGGAATCCTTTCATTCTTATTAAAATGTTATTTCTTTTTTTCCTTGACAGTGATTTCCCTTTTTCATGATAAAAGCCCTATGTGTCATCATCTAATTTATTTTTAACTGGGTTTGGGGTTAGAAACAGCAATACATACACCCAATTCTGCACAGCAGAGATATTTTGATTGTGTGCCGGACACCAACAATACTCATATACATTATGAGTACTCTAAATAATTTAATTAATGTTGCAGTTCTAGGCACAATCTAAATACAAGGTGAAAGATCTGCTTCTGAGCAAACATACTTACTATTCTGCTGTCATGTGATCAACCAGATGGAAACTTGGTGGGACAAAGCCATGGAGCCACCCTCCTGATGCCATCATCACTATACATTGCCTGGACATGGCTGAGGCATCACTATACATTGCCTGGACATGGCTGAGGCAAAATATCCAGAATAGGAATCAATCCAATGAATGTTATTGGCATTTGCTGCTATTGTTGCTTTCAGTCCACAAATGATAGATAATTTATTATGCCCCCCACCCCCACCAACTGTAATGTGCTGGCATTGCATTGAAATTCAAGGGGTGAAATAATGCAATTTATGTGAATAACATAAGATTAATAAGAAAGATGATCTGCAGGAGAAAAGAAACAGTGTCGCATGTGATGAATACAGGGCTGAACAGAAAATATTGTCTTCTCACATCCCAACTACCAGTGCATTGATGCAGCCTTGACCAAGTTGTAGCAATGTCATTGTCAGGAGGGCAGCTCTGCAGCTCTTCCCCAGCCACTACTGCCACAAGCATTGTGGCATAATTCAATGGAGGAGGACAAAGAGAGAGAGGCAGAAAAGCAAATCTGCTTATTTCTCAGCTATGGAGTATGGAAGGTACACGGAATACTTTTCAACAGTATGCCAGTTCTCCAGTGGCATTTCCAGAGTTCCAGGGCACATGGAAAGCAGAAAAGGTAAATATGTCAGAATTTTCAGTGCTTATTTTATTTGTTTAAGTTGTTTTCTTTGCCACCTGCTAGCTGCTATGAATTGATGACTCTGAACCCTGGAAAAAGCTAGTGGGGAATAATACTAATAGCAAACTTAGCTTTCTGATTGCAGGTCCTTACATAGCTCAAGCAGCAGCATCAGCGGAGTCAGAGAACTCCCAAAGTTTTCAGAAGTACAAAATAACCTCTAGGGAAAAAATAGCCCAGGGCAAGAGAGAATTCTAAGCAGCATGATGAGGACCAACCATGTTCACTGGACATGGAATGTTGACTGGTTGTCAGGAGAAGAGATTGGACACTGGGAGGAATAGGGAAGGGATGGCATAGTCTGAACAGAAGCTCTCCACATTGTAACATTTTGTTGCAGGTCCCACTTGACACTGTCAACCAGTCATCAATAAGTCCCTTCACCTGGCACCCAATGGAAAATTATGTCCAAGTTGATATGCAACCCCTTCAAACCTCATGTGTGATCAAGGCTATTGCTTCAATCACCCAGTTCACTCCACCAAAATGGGTGGTGATGAAAGTATTATAAGAAGTGTCCACTGTATATTGGATAGTGAAATGTGCTTGCCGGTCAACAGTTTAAATTAGAAGTGTAAGGACTGTGTATCTTTCCCTCAAATACAGTGTAATCCATTCTGAAGGAAATCAGCCCTGAGTGCTCACTGGAAGGCCAAATCCTGAAGTTGAGGCTCCAATACTTTGACCACCTCATGAGAAGAGAAGACTCCCTGGAAAAGACTGTGAAGGGGATGACAAAGGATGAGATGGTTGGACAGTGTTCTCAAAGCTACCAACATGAGTTTGACCAAAGGAGTGCCTGGCATGCTCTGATCCATGGGGTCACGGAGAGTTGGACATGACTAAACGACTAAACAACAGCAACAAAGTGACAATAGGCGTACATGGCCTTTGAACCCACAGGTTGAGTTCAGATGTTTCCCAAGTGCTTGGATGCAGAGAGAATACAAAATGTTCATAAATGCACAGTGTAGCAAAAGAGTGAGGGAAGAGACCTATACAGACATATTTCTGGATCTGTTCCAGAAAAGCACTTTACCTTTTAGGGCAACCTTCTCAATGACACTAAAGGGAACTACTCTGATATGCCTGGATCAGGACACAAATAAGTGTAAACACAAGTTTTCTTTTTTCTTTCTTTTTTAAGAAAAAACTGTACAAATACACAAACAGATATCTTCTGGTTGGTTTCTTGGTGGTTGTTGTTTTAATGCATCTCTATTTCCTTTTGGAGGTTCAGATTTGTACCTGACAGTAAATATGCAACAATAATAAATTAGTTAGCTAACAATTTGTTGACCATTCAGGATGCCCATTACCAGCTGACCAAGGCAGCCACCTCACTCTACCAAATAGTAGGACTGGAACTCAACACAACTATATTATGAAAGGCCACTTAGCCCTTAGTTAACTCATTCAAAGGAACCAGAACCTGCACCTCTGGATTTCTAACCCCTTGGGCAAGGAGGGCCCAACACATTAACAGTACATAATAGTAACTGGAACACAGTTTGCTAAAGTTAGCATGAAGATGAGCATGCTGGAAGATCTAAGTAGAGAAGAAGAGATCTATTTGATGCACAGTGTCATTTTGATTTTAATGGCAAGTTTCACTTCTGGGTAATCCACATTTTTTTAAAAAAAGTTAATGATCAAAACCCCAGATGGAAACATCTAAAACATAAGCAAATGTTAATGGGCGTATTCTGAAGCAACAGAAATAACACATGCCTTTTGGGAACCCATGTGTACCAAATCCATATTTTCACTAAGATATCTAACATTTACTCTCTCTTTTTTTGTTGTTAAATAGCACTTTCCCCCTCAGTACGTCTTTGGTGCATGTTAAATGATTGTCTTCTCAAATTGATGTGCACCCTGAGCCTGGAGGAATCAAAAAGTATCAACAGCACAGTAGGCATCTGAGAATGTTAAGACATGTGAAGAATTGCCTTGCATCCTTGCATCCATATAATCAGAACAATACTCCATCCTCTCTCGGCCTAATTGCAGGGTAGTTGAAGGAACAGGTGCACATTTTGAGCTCTGTTAAGCACTAAAGTTTTTAAGTGTCTCTCTGGACTGATGACTGATGTGTCACTGGCCGCTGGGAAGTATTGAAATATTCCGTAAATAATGTGGACAGATTCCCATCAAGCTTTTCCTTTGTACCTTTGTCAGCAATTACTTAACATTAAAGGTTTATCTAATTAAACTCCTAGTATGGGGAAGAAACTGTAAATGGAATGGGCCGCACAGCCTGTGAAAAGCAGGGTTGGGAAGCTGGCCATCTTGCAGATGTGGTTGCACTCAAAACTCCCATAAGCCCCCAGCCATAAAGGCCAATGGTCAGGGAGGATGGGAACTGTAGTTCAAATGGCTGTTGTAAATAGACCAATTACAGCAGGAAGGCAGAAACCAATGAACTGGGCATACAGTGTTCCCCAGCAAAGAAATGCCAAAGATGAGTTGTACAGCAGCAAGCCATTTAGGTTTTGTTATTAAGTGTAATGCACATTAAAATCCAACCTCCAACTTAGGGGAAAGAGCCTTGTCTGAACACAGCCAATGGAAACAAACCAGATGGGGCCATTTTAGCTTGGCATTGCCAAACAGCTACAGTTAGATCATGAACTTGCTCACATGTTTTTTTTCTTGCAGACTAAGGGACTAGCTGTCCTAGCCGAATTATGTGCTGTCATTAATTCACTGACCTTGAAATCTGGGACACAGACGTGGTCATGGACCTATTCAGGAACAGAAAGGTCATATTCAACAGAAGTTACTCTATGATTTATTTCAGCCTAATATGCTAGAGGGGAACTTCACAGCTTCCAGAGACACAGCTGTGGGAAACATCCGTCTGTCCCTTTGGGTTATGCAGGAAATTTGCCAAAATACCTACAATTCTGAGATCACAGTGTGTGCGTTCATATGTTCACACTAAAACAAGGCTTGATTTTTCTTGCCTATGGAATTTAATAAACTCAGGTCAATATGCAAGTCATTCTCTCTCTCTCTCTTTCCAAAGATTGAGAAAAAATGACTTTTTTTCTATGAACATCTCAGTTTATGCTGCTTTTTCAGCCAAATGTTGCCCACTTATATCCATTTTTTTCTCATTTTCCAGCCTGGATCATCCATTTTATTCATTTTGCTCACAGTGAAATGATGGTATAAAACAGCATTCCCCAATCTGATACCCTCCAGTTGCCTACAATTCCCATCAGCCCCAGCAAGCATGGACAAAGGTCAAAACACATGGGAATTATAGTCTAAAACATCTGGAGGGCACCAGCTTGGTGAATGCTGATTTAAGACTTCTACTATAGACCAGTTTGCAGGATGATATATAGCATGCTTCCTTTGTCTACCTACTTTTCAAAGGTTTACAGTAGAGCACAAACTGGATAGGGATAAAACAAAATAAAAGAAAAAAAATTCCTTCCAGTAGCACCTTAAAGACCAACTAAGTTAGTTCTAGGTATGAGCTTTCGTGTGCATGCACACTTCTTCAGATACACTGAATTTGTAACTGGATAGGGATAGTGATAATGAAAATTGTCCATGCAAATTAGAAGTACTAAGGATATGAGGAATTTTTATAAGAGGACCACATTCATCGATTGACATCAGTTTTCACCCAGAACAGTATTTAGAGGCTTCTCTTCCAGTGAAGGACCTCAAGAATTCTGAGTGAAGCCAAAAGACATTGATTTCAGATTTCTATAGATGGATAGAACTCATCTGAAACTAGATAGCTTACTGAAATTCACTGTTCCTTGACAATCTAGCCCAGGGATTGTCAACCTGGTCCCTACCATCCACTAGTGGGCATTTCAGGATTCTAGGTGGGCAGTACGGGGGTTCTATGGCACAAGCTGAATCCTCCTTCCATCGAGCACTGGTGGGCGGTAAGGAAATTTTACCATCAAGAAAGATACATTAGTGGGCAGTAGGTATAAAAAGGTTGACTACCCCTGATCTAGGACATTCTACATAGATTGCAAATTAGGCACTATCCTTTTCTGATGCTGCAGCTACAGGAGTGGCAGAGAGGATCTTGATATGATTCATGCATGCAATGATTTCTAGACATGCTTGTTCACCTGGATAGCCAATTCAAGCGGCTATTAGGACTTTATGGAACCATGGTTGTTTGTTAAGGGTTTGTTTGTTAAAAGTTGCTGGAAATTGTAACTCTATGAAAGATAGACTACAGTGCCCAGAATTCTTTGAGGGGAGAAATGTGTTTGAATATGTGTACAGAGCCCACAAAGAACCTGATATGATTATACAAAGTATGAGCCAAAATCTTCAGGGAGATCCAGCAGATCCAGCAGAAATCCAGCTCTAGATATGACTTCATGGTAAAGCACAGGCAAGCTACAGGAAAATTGCAATTCAGTTTCAACACGATGCAACACGACAGAAAAGGATTGTGGCAATAATTTGCAGGTGATCTATTTGGCTTCGAATTAGATAACATAGGCCCTATTTACTGTCCTTTAGGAACATGTAGCCACCATTTGGGACATGTATTAGCCAGTATATTGAATCAGAACTCTGGCTTAAATTCTGGAAGATTACATCATCTGGTTCAGAGGAGTGGTAAATCTACAGAACCCACAAATGGTGGGTCTACTGTGATTGTGGTTGTTTTCCCTAGCCATTAGATTGCCTTTCTCATTGCCAGGCCCAGAAGCCAAACCATACATCAGACATAACATTTGTACATAGCTTACATGCATAAAATACAATATGTTAAATTCTAAACAATGCATTTATTGACTTATATTGTAATGAAGATTAACTGTAATCTGGGAAGCAGATGCATTACATCTAATACATGGGCTTCCAGTGATCTTTGTGGTGAGACAGCAAGTCTGGTGGGTGGATCAGCCACAATTTACCTCCTCTTTTATGTTAAGTCTAGATTTAGAACCTTGTTCAAGTCAGCCCCAGGTGCTCAATGCTTAATATATTCATATATCACATACCATGTACTTTTAAGAATACACATCCTTCTTGAAAAGAACACTCAAACACAAGAATTGTCAACTATGCTTATGTCCCTTATCTTCCTGTCTCTTGTGTATAAAAATGTGTGTGGTTTCACTAAATAAAGAGAGACTGGCTGCTCTCTTAAATTTATATCCTTTCTTAAGTGCTTTGCTGGATCAGAGCCTTAGTCAATATGCAAGACTAAAATTATTTATTGTTATTATGATATATATATTTAAGTTAGAACATCACATTTTTAATATTCAAACAATCTACGTCCAAGCATCTACTCAAAGAAAGACCATTCAAATTTGAAAGAAATTTCAGATTTTATTCTCTTATGCTGGTTAAAGAGGGAAATGTTAATTCGGTTAAAAGAAAATACAAACATCATGCTAGTCCTACTCAAAGTAATTTTTCACTATATTCCCCAAATAGCAAATACTTCCCAACTAGTTTCCCTGAGGAAAACAGAATCACAGAAAAATCACTATTCAGCTTGCAAGTCCCCCCAAACCACCCAATTTTGTATGCTAATAGAAATGATAGCTGACCAGTAAAGTCATGCTATTAACAATCACTTGAAGAGAGAGAGATCAAAGCTCTACTTGCTGGCCCCACTCTGCTATCAGCCCATGCTCCCCACAGCATGCATGCATTGGGAACTAATACCTGCAGCTGGAAGCCTGCCCTATGCCCATGGCCTCCCCCAGTGCTATTTTTCTAGGGAAAGAGGTGCCAGAACTCACCATGAACATCTCCCTCATTCTCTTAGAATGGCAATTGTGACCACCTGAGAAACGCTGGGACTGATTTCCAGCGAGTTCTGGCTGGAAAAAAGCCTGGGCTCCCCTCATTATGTGAAACGATGATCACACATAGAGTAGACACACCATGATAGACATGACCTAGAAGATGTGGGCAGTAGGAGCTAGGCTGCAAGGGATGCATGACCTCACTCTCCCACTCCATGTGATTGTTATTTTCAGGTTACCTAGCACATCCCAATTCAGGGCATTCATGTCATTGGGTGGCTGCCATTACAATTAAAACTGACCCCCTGAAAGTACCTCCTGCTTGTAATTTGGCAAGCTAAATCCACTCTTAAGGGCAGGGGTCAGCAAACTTTTTCAGGAGGGGGCCAGTCCACTGTCCCTCAGACCTTGTGGGGGGCTGGAACCACCCCTCCTGAAAGCACCCTGCCTCCCAAAAGGACCCCCCACCACCACTCATGCCACAACCACCGATGCTGCCTCGTCTTCAGCAGTGTCGTCGTTGTCCTCTGCCACGGCCAGGGGTCCATGGGGCGAAGAGCCTGGGGGGCAGAGGCAGCCTCCCCACCACTCCTCCTCCCACTCGGCTCTTGGCCATATGCGGCTGCCTCAGCAGGAAGGAAGGGGCGTCACCCAGCCATGTCCGTGGCTTCACATTGGCTGCAGGAGCTTCCTGCAACCAATCTGAAGCCATGCCAGCGTCGCCGCCCTCCCAGAGGTGCCCGTGGTTCAGATTGGCTGCAGGTGCTTCCTGTAGCCAATCCGAAGCTGTGCCAGCTTCATGGAAGTCAGTCTTTGCACATGCCGGTTTAGTACAGGGACTGATCAAGCAGCCAGCAGGGTCCGCAAGGTTCGTGGGCTGGATTAACAAGCCCGGTGGGCCGCATCCGGCCTATGGGCCTTAGTTTGCTGACCCCACTTCTGTCAAAGGGGGAGAATTATAGCCATTTTTAGATTCCCAATAAGAGTGAATAGGGAAAACAGAGCTTTTTTGTATACAGAGTGGATCACAATTCAGATCGCAGACTGAAGTAGACAAGGCACAGAGCGGTACAGAATCCCATATCTCCCCACAAACCTGGGGCTAGCACTACTTATCTGCTTCCTCCATTGTAGTTGCAGTGCTGCCCTTGGAGGAAAATTGGAATTAGGCTCTGCCTGTCATTGGCTCCAGCTCCATCTACTGTTGGCCTCCCTGCCTTTCACCCTACCGATTTCAATGGGCTATGGCTGCCGCATACTTGGGCAGGAAACGGAAAATGATGCTCATTAAAACTGTTGACTACAATCAAACAAGTATCATTGGCACCAGTTACCAATTAGAGGATGCAGTGAGTTTCTGAATAGCGAATAAATCCTGTAATTTATAAGTTAATTACAGAATAAAATGTTTTAGTACTCAGTTTATTTATTTGTAAGTGTGTTTGTGTGCATAGGGTGAGAGATTGAGTGAGGCAAAAGCAGTCCCTCATTTGATTCATAGTCTTTAGCATAAGAACTCTATTTTTTAAAGAAAATTGGTCCAACTTGGTCAACCACATGTGACTTTCAGTAACATAGTATGGATTTGTCCATATTTCATTGTGGATGGATGTAAAGGCATTTTTCTAAATCAGCCATAAACATGTTCCATTAAACTGAGTCATAAAAGATACAAAATGTATATACAGACTGTGCTCCGCTAAATCAGTTTTGCTTGCATCATCTGTTTATTACAGAAAAGCTAAAGTACTTATGTAATCTTTTCCATCTAAGTAAAATTGCATAAGCAGGCTTTGGCAAATTTCACAGAAGATGATCACACCATCTTCTTCAGATAGAAAAATCATGAAAAACCCATAGGAATGAGCTTAGTGCAATACATGTTTCATCTCTCGTAAAAAAAAACAGAAAACAGTCTCAAAGTATTTGGTTAGTCAACGTGAAAACAAGCTGGTGGGCTAGATGGGCCCAATCCAACAAGCTCTCTTATGACTAGAAGAGTCTACTTCATCATATGAATAAATTTCCACATCATATTTGGGAGTACTAAATACAGTATTTGCAATTTGCAAGCCACTGAGGAAGCCCACATGGTTGAACATGTCTGGAAATTTGAGTTATTATTACTAATTCCACATTTTCTGACTGATCCTGCTGATGTTGTCAAAATGGCAGCACTTGTACACAAAAGGAAAGTCAGCCCACTTGGGAGACACACAAATTTTGCAGAAGCACAAAAAACAAGGTGGGAGAAATCCTTACATTTTGAGGGGAGGAAAAAGTGACCCAAATCAGCCCAGTGAGGATGGAATGTGTTCCATGGCTATGAAATGCTGGTTGTTGTTGTTGTTGTTTTGTGGGTGGTTGAGGAAAAATAGAATGGAGTGACTGGAAATATAAACAGAAGAACTTTTCTTCTGTGATTGGTTCTTTGTTTGTTTTCATAATCTAAAATGGTTTATTTGAAGGAAAGCCACCCAATAAAACTCTCTTTAGTCCATCAGCTTTATAAATATAGAGGCATGCTCTTAAAATAAAATAGAATTGGTTTAGCTACACATAGATCGCTTTTCGTCTCCTAACCATTTTAAAAATTTGTTTTCTTTCTTTCTTTGCATAAACGTATTGGGAAATGTTTTCCTCCTGTTGCCATTCCAATGGTTGATTGGCGAGAAAGACAACGTGATTTATCATCTTCACTTCAGCTGTTAGGGTTAAACCTTTTAGGAAATGCTGCAGGGCTGAAAAGGGCATTGTTATCCCTATCTCCATCTCTCACTTTCCTTTGATTTGCCCATTGCTAATCCAGTGAGCACTGTGAGTAGATTGCCCCAAGAGCTCACATTGCTACAATTATGGCATGCCAAGCCATTAAATCAGTTCACAGCACAAGTCAATGGAAATAAACTATGATCTTAAAACATTCCAGATACTGTGGCAGAGAAGGAGAAGAAGACTGAAGCAAAGTTAAAAGCAATGTTAAGTCCCTTTGTTGCTAGCTAGGGATAACTTGGGGGCTAGCTATTAAGTAGCTCTGCATAAGCTTCTCATCATCTGATTACAGAATTTTAGGCTGCGATCCAACCAGTGCACACGCCACAAACACAGCATGCTTACAACTTCTCAGTTCCCCAAACCCCTATTGCAGGCTTCCCATAGGCATCTAGTTGACCACTATGAGAACAGGTTGCTTGACAAAATAGGCACATAGGGTTCTTTTGTTCTTATAGCACAAAATACAGTGGTACCTCAGGTTACAGACAGTTCAGGTTACAGACTCTGCTAACCCAGACATAGTACCTCGGGTTAAGAAATTTGCTTCAGGATGAGAACAGAAAATGTGCTCCGGGAGCAGCGGGAGGCCCCATTAGCTAAAGTGGTGCTTCAGGTTAAGAACAGTTTCAGGTTTCAGGTTAAGAACGGACCTCCAGAATGAATTAAGTTCTTAACCTGAGGTACCACTATACTACATAAAAGTGAAGGGTGCTACTGTGTCATGGTCCAAGAGGTCATACAACATAGTCCAGGGAAGGCAAGTGTGACTATGAAGGGTCAGAGATGCAGATGACCCTGATCTTGGACAGGCAGATAGTGGGGTTTCAGAAAGTGGTGTAGAGAACTAAGACTCAACACTGGCCATTTCATTCGGCCGGAAGTTGCACAGGTGGTACAGAGAGGAAGGTCCTTCAGCCTGGTTTGAGCTGCCTATAACATTTCTGCTCATGCCATTAGGTTTCAAACAGACCTTAAAACCTCATTGTTTCAAACTGCATTCTATTAAAAGTTTAGTGAGTTGGGTTTTCAACTGCTGCTGTTGCAAGTTTTTGTAATTAGATTGCTTTATCTTTATTTTTAAGATAGCTTTGTGATTTTAGGTAAGGCACTATGGGATGGCTTTTCCATTGCATATAAATATTGTAAATAAATGCATGGATAGAATAACAAAAAGAACTCTGTAAAGGTAAGGAAAGCCACTACCATCGTGAGCAGAAACATTTGTGTGAGAGGTCATGAGATGCACAGACTATTCCACCTACTGCACTTCAGCATGTTCCTGCAAATGGCTAGGACCATCTATTAGCCTTGGTGTGCTAAATACCAATGCATTTAGGGTTTGGCAAATGTGAATGTAGATTATAAATAATATACCTGTTAATTATGCATTGTGATACATTTTAATTTCAGAACACCGCTCAAAACACCAATATTTTCCAACTCTATCAGCCTCTACTTTATTTGTCTGTATTTCTTACAATGGATGGATACTATTTTATCCCGCACAATCTAAATGTATAAATTATTCCCCTAATGATTATCTAAATTTAAATTGTAAATCATTGATGCTGTATAAATAATAAATAACGCTATTTTTTCACCTTCTCTGACCCTGGATTTATCTCCCAATATAGTCTCATTAACATATGTTCTAAGAATGAAAAACTCTCCAAATCTCTTCACACCAACATTTTAGAAAACTCTCTGTATAGACAGTGGCAGGCTTTCTCAACATGACGCCTTCAACACAACACTCACCATTCCTTTCCATTATGTATGCCATTAAATATACCAGCTAGGGAGTAAACCTCAACAAACACAGAGTGACATACTTCTGAGTAAACTAAACTTACATAGGATTCTGCTGTATCTTCTGCTGTATGTCCCCCTTTGTTCAGCTCCTGGCAGTGAGACACCTCTTTGCATGATACACAAGGCAATCTCTTGTCTTAATATAGAGTGTACACCCAAAATTCTGTTCACATATTCCACTGAACACAGCTACAACTGTCTCTACAAGTGTATACACTTGTTGATTTGTACAGCTCAGCTACTGCATACACAAGTGCTCATTTTTACCTATAAAGCCTTAAATGGCTCAGGACTGCAATAACTCAAGGACTGCCGCTCCCCATAAGAACCTACCAAGACCCAGAAATCACCACCTGAGGCCCTTCTTCATGTTCCCCCTTCATGAAATGCCTGGAGAATGCCAACACAAGAATGGGCTTATCTCCAAAGGTTGTCTGGCACCTTTATTATATATCTTGAAGTGGCAGGCAAAACTATTCCTCTTCGACCAGGCCTTTGACTGATTAAGATTCTACATCCTTTTAAATAGTCCTTTAAATAGTCCTTTAAAATGTTTTGTTTTCCTTTTGTTTTAACTATCTATTTTGTGCTTTTATCCTGCATTTTTATATTGTGAACTGTCCTGAGATCTTCAGATGAAGGATGGTATGTGAATTTAATAATTAAAAATTTGATGATAATAATAACAACTTTAATACTATTACTAATAATAATGACTGTACACTCATTGAATGTTGCATGTTTACAGCTCAACTATTCATGGACGCAGGTACGCATATTGTACACATGTGGAATGTAGTGTGTGAACACCCCTAGTACGGCATAGGAATCTTTAGTGTATGCCATACCACAGTTTCATAAAGACTAAATGTTTGTCTTTTGAAATTCAGTGAAATTCTTTTGAGACATAGCAGCTGGTTTGCAGAAATACAAATGACAAAGCAGTAAATAACAAAGTAAGAAATTGTACCCTCACTTAGCCCCATGCAGCTTACTTAACTGGCAAAGTCGATGCAAGAGAAGAATTTGGTCTCCTATCAGGTATCCCTATGGAATTAAGTTATCTCCATTATACAGACGTGCTCATGGTAAATCAGTTTTAGTTACATGCTGTATCACATCAATTCTGGGAAAGAAAACACGGCTCATTTAATCAAAACACTCCTGAACTATTACAAAATTATCCTGCCTGCAAATCTGAAAATGCGACATGGCCTCAAAGTACATATTATTTTAATGAGTCGGTACACTATCTTTAAACATATGTTGATAGGCTAAGGATTCTATGTTTTTAAAGTGGTTATCAAATGGATTTCTCCTAGTAAAGAAGGCAAAAGATAGAATACAGATAAAATATAAGCCCTTCATGAAAGCACGAAGAGGGGGGAGTATTGTTCGTGTGTGTGTGTGTGTGTGTGTGTGTGTGTGTTTAAAAAAAATCGTAGTCAATATTCAGACATTGCATAGACTGTGCATTAGATCAGACAACAAATTGGATATTGATAGAGCCATTCTGAAGAGTCAATAAGCTTTTTGATGACTGATACCTTTAGGCTGGCTGGTAATATCAATACCACTATTTGGAAACTAGAGAAAGACATTGTAATGTAATATTCTCTTTGTGATATCCTTAAGGGTAACCTAAGCTCAGAAATCTAGCCAATTGCTCAGGCTCTAGGGTTTTCATTAACTTCTCTTTAACAGTAATGGGATGAACAGAAAATTAATCCTCCTTCAGCTCTTTCTATATGCTAGTAACAAATTAAAAAAATGAAGGCTGGGAAATGGTCCACCAAAAAGAGATTTTAGAGTATGCAAATAAATAAACAGGGAATCATACAAAATTAGGTGAAGGTTTTGCAATAAACAAATGAACTCGAAAGAAGCTAATTCTGCTAACATGGATTAAGTTGACTTGATTAATTGAATTTATAAGTTGCTTTGCTATTAATTAGAACACTCAAGTTATGTAGAATAGGACATGATCAGCCAATTGAAAAAAAACACAGAGAAGAGCGGTAACAAACACTCCATTAAATCCAGCTGCTGCTCCTAACAGCAAACTAAAGTGCTATGTGCTGACAGGTTTGTGGCTAAAATGGAGTCACTTGGGAAACAAGAGAAAGATAAGATTGCACATGGTGTGGAGACAGTGCATAAGGAGAAGTTTTCGTCCTTCTCTCATAATATTAGAACTCAGAGCTATCAAACGAAGTTGAATATTGGAAGATTCAGGACAGACAAAACAAAGCACTCCATACATTGCATTGAAATTCTTTCCCACAAGCAACAGTGATGGCCTCCTACTTGAATGGCGTTATTCAGTATGCCTCTGAATATTGGTTGCCGAGAATCACAAGTGGAGAGAGTGCTATTGCCCTCAGGTCCTGCTAGCAGGCTTCCTGAAGAAATCAAGACCCCTGCATTGCAGGGGGTTGAACTAGATGACCCTTGTGGCCCCTTCCAGATCTACAATTCTATGATTAAGTTGGCTACTGTGATAATAGTTCACTGGACTAGATGCGCCTTTGACCTGATCCGTCAGGGGTTTCCTTATGTTCTTATCAGTACAGTGGTACCTCGGGTTACATACGCTTCAGGTTACATACGCTTCAGGTTACACACTCCGCTAACCCAGAAATAGTGCTCCAGGTTAAGAACTTTGCTTCAGGATAAGAACAGAAATCAGGCTCTGGCGGCACGGAAGCAGCAGGAAGCCCCATTAGCTAAAGTGGTGCTTCAGGTTAAGAACAGTTTCAGGTTAAGAATGTACCTCCGGAACGAATTAAGTACTTAACCTGAGGTACCACTGTATGAATATCTGGGAGAACCTGGAATTTCCTGGGGGACAATAAACCCACATATACAGCCCAGTGAGGACTGATCATGCTTGGTAGCCACAGAATGGTTGGAAAAGAACAGTGGGACACCTGGTCTTCAGGGTGGTTGAGTTTTCTTGTGGGTGTTCAGTTGAATGTCTCCCTGCTCTTAACAGGGCCTGTCAAAAAGGCAAATACCCTCTGTTTCATTCTGCTCAAGTTATATACCATACCCTCTAACATGTTGAGGATGAAAACTGGGATGCACATCTTCCTAAGCACACTCCTGTGTTAGTCATGTGACTTGCACAAGAGCATGGTACCCCAAAATGGGATGCCCAAATTTAAACAGGACAATCGAGTGGTATAAACTTGTTCAGTAAACTTTTACCAGGCTTTCTTCACTGGACTCCATCTACTTTATTCAAATGCCTCTGCTAACAGAAAGCTATTGTGTTTTTCTGCCATGTTGATTTGTGCCCACAGGCATATGGCTGGCTCATATTGGAAATAAAATAGAAGACTAGTTGGGCCTTTGGTCTCATCCAGTGAGGTAAGTCATACTCTGCTGGATGCTGAGGCTTGTTCTTCTAGTGGAGTTTCATTCTGTACTCAAGGCCCAGCTTCTGCAGTAAGGTGTGCTATGTAGCCATGGAGAGGGGAAAACCTTTCATAAATCATTGTTGTTAGAATTGAATAGGCCATACTGTGTTATGGAAGTCCATGCAGCATATATTCTAATTTGTTTGTTCATTGCTATTATATTGCACAGCCTCTTTTTCCTAATACAGACTTAATGAATGCACAACACTTATGGCGTATTAAGCAGGGAGTTAAAGAACATGTGTGGGAAAATGAATAAACATAAATCCTCTACTGAGAGAGATAAGAATAATAGAAGCCCTGTGGGCCCCTCCCACACAGAAATCGCAATGGAAACTTCTGTGGGCCAACAAAGAGATGGGAATTAAAGAGGAAAAAGACTGAACAGAATTGTTCTCTAAAGTAATGGAAGAATTATGTATAAATAAATATAATCATCTGCTGACAAGGAGAGGCGTAAGCTGTGTACAATTCATTTTTCCATATTGAGGCTCAGTAACCACTTATACTTACACATATAGTCCCACTGGCATCAGTGGGTGTATGGCAATATTAGCAACCTCTGAATAGGCTTGGGGCAACATCTGAAGCATCCATCAGTTTGCAGTGCTGGTGAACCTAAAGCCATTAGGACATTGACTTCTATGTACAAGTTTCAGACTTGGGCTGAAATTACTGGAGGAATGGATCCCAGGAAGATGGGAGTTGGTAACAACAGCAAACATTGAAAGAGATCTCATCGGAGGGATTATGTAGAATCTAGGAAGTGTGGCTACTGAGATACAGGAGTAGCAATCCAGAGACATGATGAATGAAAACTATGGTCAAAAGCTAAGGGAGGCTAGAGCAGGAATGAAGGTAAATGGTGGGAAAAAGCATGGGCAATCGGGGAAGAGGAAGCATAGGCAGGCGAATACTCACTGGGCTGTACAGGCAAATCCACGCAGGCAAGACCAAGATGCAACCAAAGAGTATTGACAGCCAGCCAAGGTTAGTGAGGAGCTGGACCAGTGTGCTTCTAGGTGGGGTTAAGGAATGGAGAGACAGGCAGGAGGCAAGAGAAAGAGGGAGGGGGAAGAACAGTAATATTTATCTGTCTGTACTGGTGAACTGAACAGCACTAGAGCTGTTCATGTGTAGACCAGGAATTTCCTGGTTCAGCTTTGGGCTACTACAATAGCCCTGTTCCTAATACAAGTAGGGAGTGTGCAGGAATCCTTGTTGCCCCCAGATACTGTACCCAACTTTCTTTCATTGAGTCTGAAGGGGTCTTCTAAGCACAAACAGGAACCCTGCACTTTCAGCATTCCAGTTAGAAATCTTGTCAATGGTCATTTATAAGCACACTGAAGATCCCTTCATATATTTCTTTTCCATGCTGAAAGGTTTGGTGTGGAGCCAGCATGCATGAGGACATTAGAGGAGAGGCTAGCATTCACACCCCACTGCTCCCTACAAGGCAATAACACCTGAGTTCGCAGATTCCCTGATATTTCCAGATAAGGACAAACTAAACAAGTCTTCTATTTAGCTTGGTTCAATACTCCTTTATTTATTCAGAGTAAACAATCCACAATTCACATAGACCACTGATCTGACTGTATATATGATTATTCCTTATACATATCAGAGTATGTTTCCTCATACTTGTAGACAGATAAAAACAGGAGATGACAAGTGTTTGTATTGAATTAGTTTTGCAAAATCAAACGACAAGCCTTCAGACGTCACAAAGCAATGATCACACAGCTGTTCCACAAGCAAAATGTCTCAATGGATTTTTCTAAACGAACCCAGAGACCACATAAAAGCTTACAGAAATACAAATCTACACCACAGAATGACTGAGAGGCAGTGACAAAGAAACATTTCAAGTAGACATTCTCAAGAAGCTCAATATTAGTCAAGATATTTAAGAGCACAAATATTACACATAGAATGGAAAATTCCTCTTTATTTTATCAGTGCTAAGAACAGGTGGTGCTGACTCCAGCATTTACCTTCTTCAAAAGATGTTCTTATTTGAAATGTTAAAGTTAAGAGGGAAACAGTGTGGTATTTCTTTGTGTTTGCTGACTTGTTGCAAACATAAAAATGACAGATGTTTGAAGTGAGAACTTTTCACAGTTTGCATGGTGCTCAAGTGTGTGAATGATAGGTATACGCATACATGCATATTGGGGTACCAGATGTTGTTAGACTCTAGCTCCCATTAGTCCAAGCCAGGGATGATGGGATTTGTAGTCTAACAACATATGAAAGGCACCATGTTGGCTAACCCATTACACACACAAACAAACATTCAATGATTTTAAAAAACTGCTTTTTCAAGATCAAAATTAAGGCTATCTCACTTTGGTTCAAGCTATACAAATGGGAAAATGGGGTTAAGGTTGATGCCTTAACACAGGGATGGGGATCTTAAGATCCGGGCCCAAATGTGGCCCTCCAGGTCATCTGAACCTTGGGACTCTACCCAGGTCACACCTCTTCCCAAAACACACCCAGCCCTCTACCCCCCTTGATTGTTTTTGCCAAGATAGAATGTGCCCTTGTACTTTTATAATGTTCCTTGCATGTCTATATGGAAGATAGAGAGGAGCATGGGAACGCAAGAAAACTAGCCTGCTGTACAAAGATAAGAGTCATATTTGATGCTCCACCTACTTTTTCCTCTGGCCCTGCCCACCATTGGCATGTGGCCTCTGGAAATTTGCCCAGAAGGGAATGTGGGTTTCAGACTGAAAAGTGTTCCCCACCCCTGGCTTAACAGATGTGTCTCATAATCAGTAAAGGCGTTGAGCAATGTTGCAAATTGTGCTTGCCTACAACTTACCCGCAATGCACCCAACACTTTTACCTGGTCGTTCAGTCCCAGCTGAGATGTGACATAACCAATAAACAAGAATAGGTCAACTCATCAGGAGGATTCCACTAGTAATTCAGTAAGGCTCAGGGTCTTCCTAAGGCAATAAAGAACCAGATAAGGTGGGGCAACTTTTCTGTTCCCAGGCACTCCATCCTTCCCTTTTAGATTTGGGTCCCAAAGACATTTTCATCATGCTGTATGCTGTTTTGCTGTGTCACGTGAAGAGTGGTGTGTATATATATACAAATAAATAAATGTAAATCTTTAAAGAAAGTATTTGGATTATGTTGTTGTTGTTGTTGCTGCTGCTGCTGTTATTCGCCATTTTCTGAATAATGCTTTCTTTAAAAGCACTGTATGGCACTTAAACTAACCAGTAAAAGTTATACCAATGGTAAGGTTTAGGAAGAGGACAGCACATGATTTGTTAGACTCAGCTGCAAAATACATTGCAAGAAAACAAGAGGAAGGGCTGATCATATGGTATGCACATATCTTTGCAGGAAATAACCAAGAACCTGGGAGATATTCTATAGTACAACATCATAAAAACATTAAGAGGAACCTTGCTGTATTTGTCAAAGGGCTTCTAGTCTAAATCACTGAGCCTCTTGGGCTTGCCAATCAGAAGGTCAGCGGTTCGAATCCCACGACGGGGTGAGCTCCCGTTGTTCTGTCCCAGCTTCTGCCAACCTAGCAGTTCGAAAGCATACCAGTTCTAGTAGATAAATAGGTATCGCTGCGGTGGAAAGGTAAACTGCATTTCCAGGCACTCTGGCTTCTGTCACAGTGTTCTGTAGCACCAGATTTGGTTTAGTTATGCTGCCCACATGACTCAGAAAGCTGTCTGTGGACAAACACCGGCACCCTCGGCCTGAAAACAAAATTAGTGCCACACCCCATAGTCGCCTTTGACTGAACTTAATCATCCAGGGGTCCTTTACCTTTATCTCTCACACTGACCAACCAGATGCTCATGTGAAGCCCACCAGGAGAACCAGAGTGCAACAGCACTCTTCCCACCCATGAGTCCCAGCAGATCAAAACTGTGCTAAAGCCAAAGAATTTTAGTGAGGAATGAAGATATTTATAAATGTTCCAATACTCCATGCAGTATTCTCCTAGCATGCTAGAATACTCCTGGAGAGACAAGACACCCTCTGGGCATTTCTTGCTGCAATTATAAACAAGCCTAATGAAAACGTGACAATATTTGTTGATCAAAGGAAATAACTAAAAAACTTTTCACTATGGCAGACACATTGTATAAAATCTCTGGAGTGGGATTTGTTCAGAGTTTTGAAATGGCGGCTGGAATTCATCAAATTTCAAAAGGGCCAGGAGTGGGGAAATGCATTTGCCACACCCTCGCTACTTTTCAACTCAGCAGAATGCCTTTCAAGACTTATAAGCATCCCAAATTCATTTTAATGAGTTGCAAACAACCTCACCCAGGTTTTGAAAATGGATGACAAATGGTAGATTGCAAGGAGGCTCCTCACTTTCTTAAGGCATGAAGTCCTTGATAATGGGCTGGAGCTCTATCACACAAAACTTGTCTGTGATTCAGACAAGCAGATTTAGGGGGGCACAACCAGTTTAGTTGTACTAGATGCATAGCCTCAGGGGTGCCAAAGCAGGGCAGAGTGCAACAGTGTTGCAGAATGGAAGGCAGGGGGCACCCAATTTTGAGATTGTACAGGATGCCACCGAAATTTGAGACCCCAAGGCCTGCTGCTGCAGAAAGGTCCATTCACATGTTGTATCACCACGTGAGCAGAGTCACACTGACTAGCCCTATGCCTGAAGTTTTTGCAAATTGCATGAATGTCTGCAGCAGGAAAATCTTTGCACATATACAGCTGAATGGGCAAAAGCTTCCATGTGATCCGGGTACCAGATCTGTGCAAACAGCTATATATGTTGGAATTTAGCCTCGGTCAGAGGAATGTGCCTACCTCTCCAGGCACCGGCTGAATTCCTTTTGACCTCCCCCCTGCGACTCCCGGCAGGTAAACAGGCGAGGTCTGTATCGGCGATTTTTCCCAGATTGTGAGAAAAACACACCACTGCTTCTCTCCTCCTCCCTGCTCCCCAGGGAGGGGAATCAGACTCAGACAGAAATGTATTTACATGTCTTTATTTCTGTCTTTAGCAGCCATACAGATAAAGATGACTGCACTCTTCACAAAAAAACAGTAGAGAGTATAATAACTCCACCCTTGTACATCCTGTACAGGTCATATGTCACACACTGAGCTAACATCCGGTGCTCAATACGGAGAATGGACTGCCCCTTTCTTGCCATGGTAACAGTCACAAACATCCTGCCTGGCTTTCCAGCCACCAGCAGCTGGCTTAGCTGCTGCTTCTTGCTTCTGCATTGCTTCTTTATGGTAACAATATACTCACAAAGGCTTTCCTGCTGCAGACATTTGCACTGTACACCAGATGTCCAGAGCAGGGCAGGTTTAGGCAGCGTGTTCCCAATCCCCGTTTACCCATCTATATTTGAGTCTATGAAATATATGTCGGTGGTTACTGTTGACTTGCCCGTAAACAAATGAATGCCTATGGTATTTATTTGAAACATTTTTATGCCATCCCAGTTTATGAAAACTCCCAGGGCATCTTTCAACCATCATAACAACAATATCAAATGCAAAATAAATCAATTTCTGAAAATTGATTTGGCTCTGCTCAGAGCAGACCCACTGAAAGTAAAATACTTAAGTTAATCATTAATTTCAGTAGGTCTGCTCTGAACATGACTAGCTAGAATCCATAGTCCCTGCCTTCTACTTGCAACATATTACACTGCACTGTACTAGCTACTAAGGAAGTACAAGTGACAGATTCACAAACTATCTGAATATGTCTCCACCAGTCTTTTTTAAAAAAGGAAAGCAAAACATGGTTACAGATGTACAGACAGTGAAATAGGCACAGCTTGATCATCAGAGGGCATTCGCCAGGAACACCACAAGGACTCAGTGCTGTGTACAACGTGTCAACAGATCAATCTCAGACATAGACTGGGAAGATTGGCATCATTCCGGGAAAATTATCCACTGAACTACTTATAAATGTGCTTGTTTATGAGGGCAGCAAGATGGTTATGTCAGTAGGCTTACTGAAAGCAGTGCTAGAATGCCTGTGTGAAAATGAAGAGACAGACATTCAACTATCCAGGCAGGCCTCCTCTCATGAGATTGTTTTTGGGGCTTCCATCCCATGGACTTCATGGGACTTGAAGTGGCAAGTCCATGTACACAGGTGAGTGATTAAGCATAGACATCTATTAGGAGTCTTGGCTAATGCCTGCATGTTAATTAAATGTATTTACTTCCATTTAGAATGTTGTTATTGTTGGGAGTGTTGCATCCCCAACCAGTACATGGTGCTACATTATTCCTGTCCACCCAGGGAGTGTTATGTATGCTTCCATCTTGTTGTTCAATTCTGAAAAGAAACTGGATGTTCATTGATATTGTAGTATATTTGTTGCATTGGAGATGCTGCAGTGCATTAAAGCTTATTTTGTTTAGCAAGCCTTGCAATATGTCAGAATCCTGCCCCCCTCCTGCTAAATTGAAGATGAGTTGAAGTAAAATAGCAAATGAGCAATGTGACCCTAAGCCAGGAAGAAGCACTAAAAAGAAAGACTCTGAGTTGCTCAGAAGAGCAAGAAGATTTGCCTAAAAGTTGGGAAGATTTGCCTAATTCACTCTGACCAGAAGTGTAAACAAGTGTGCAAACAAGTGGTGCAAAATTTTTATGAAATAAATAAAAATAAAATAAAATAAAATAAAAATAATATTTGCATTTTTATACACATTGGCTGGAGAACTGTACTGAAAACATCTGAGGTGTGAATGTCAAATGATACCTGTGTTTCACTTCACATACATTAGGAAATGTGAATTAGGATAGTTTGCTTTAAAATGTGAACTAAACTGAATTTCTCCCCCATCCTTCTCAGAGCTCCCTGGAGGCTTACGACAATTTGGGGATATATGTGTTAATATCTCTCTCTCTCTCTCTCTCTCACACACACACACCCATTAGACGTATAAGCCTATACCATAGAATTCTTCTACAGAGCGGCTCAGCTTTCTGTGTCTCTCCTTCAGTGTGACTCCAAAAACTGCAGACCTAACTCATCCCCCTCCCACAGGCCAGGAGGATGATAAAAGGATGACATCTTCCTTTGGCCCACTTACATAAGTTGAAGCTCAGCTGATAGCCATCAATGAACAGAGCAACATGCCTGGGCAAAGATCTTTGCAGACCAGCTCTGGTTACTGGAAAGACAAGAAGCTGCCTTATATAAAGTCAGATCAAGTTCAGTATTGTCTACACTGACTGGCAGCAACTATTCAGATATTTCACACAAGGATATCTCTCCAGTCTGCGTGGAAATGCCAGGAATTGAACCCAAGACCTTCTGCATGCAAAGCAAATACTCTTCGCCTGAGCTTTGGACCTTTTCCTTAGCTGGGGAGAAGCCGTGAAAGATCATTCAGAATCACCCTCAAGCCCATAAGATTTTCAGGTATTGAAAAGAGACGATAATGCACACCTTTCCTTGACTGCTGCTATAGACTAGCTTAAGTCAATGGCAGAAATCCAGTAATGGAGCCCTCCACACAGCTCCATCTGCTGCGGCCAGCAATCATGCCCTGTGTGCAGTCGGGATTCTGGACAGCAGCCAATGACAATATTAACCAGCTGAAGATTTCAACTGGGAACTGCTGTGTCCTTCTCCTCCTCTCCGTTGGACTTCTATACTGTTTACCATTCATGAAATAACCTTTTAGAACTGAATGTTGCTACTTGAGTGTTCGAAAAAGTAAACATAAGACGAGGAAACATCTGACTAACACTTACTATTGCTTTCCAAAATATTTAAGCTGTCCCTCCATTGTGGATTACCTTTCGTGCATTCCTGGAAGTGCAGTTTGTGATATCGTAATGTACCGAATCTTCGGTAATGTACGAAGATCATGGCCACTGGTCCCATCACCTCCTGGCAAACAGATGGGGAAGAAATGGAGGCAGTGAGAGATTTTACTTTCTTGGGCTCCATGATCACTGTGGATGGTGACAGCAGTCACGAAATTAAAAGACGCCTGCTTCTTGGGAAAAAAAGCAATGACAAACCTAGACAGCATCTTAAAAAGCAGAGATATCACCTTGCCGACAAAGGTCTGTATTGTTAAAGTTATGGTTTTCCCAGTAGTGATGCATGGAAGTGAGAGCTGGACCATAAAGAAGGCTGATTGCCAAAGAATTGATGCTTTTGAATTATGGTGCTGGAGAAGACTCTTGAGAGTCCCATGGACTGCAAGAAGATCAAACCTATCCATTCTGAAGGAAATCAGCCCTGAGTGCTCACTGGAAGGACAGATCGTGACACTGAAGCTCCAATACTTTGGCCACCTCGTGAGAAAAGACTCCCTGGAAAGGACACTGATGTTGGGAAAGATTGAGGGCACAAGGAGAAGGGGACAACAGAGGACGAGATGGTTGGACAGTGTTCTCGAACCTACCAGCATGAGTTTGACCAAACTGAGGGAGGCAGCGGAGGACAGAAGTGCCTGGCGTGCTCTGGTCCATGGGGTCACAAAGAATAGGACATGACTAAACGACTAAACAACGACAACAACAATGTACTGAATTAATCCCTGTATTGCTTTTGGAGTCTACTACAAATAGGCAAGGGCAGTACTATGTTACATGACAGAAAAGGTCACCACCAGCTTTGGGACTGCAAAGGTTCACCCTCCATAGGAAAGTGCTTGCCTGCCCTCTCTATGACATGCCCCATCAGTGAGGAAGACCATTGGCACCTGAGACCTCCCTCCCATAACAGTGAGGTATGGTGGCTCTTCAATGACTGGATAATCTGCTTGGGTGATTCACTGTGCTGTTCAAGTGAGTTTAATGTAACTTACTCCCGGGTAAGCAAGTGTGAGTGGTGCTAAGGGTTCTTTTCATTTGTTTAAAAGCATCATTTATTCACATATTTGTTTGTTTATGAGACCCTTCCCATGCAACACCCCAAAGCAATGTACAATAAGAACATAAACAATAAAAACACAATATTGAAAACAATTTCAAATCCAGTACAAATACAGCCTGGGAAAAGTATTTCTGCATAATTTTTCTTTCTCTCATTGAGACTGTGTCAGCCAGCATAATTCTTTTCTGTTAATTCTGCTCTTAAGCTACACTCCCCAACCTCATCAAGAAAAAGAAATACAGCAAATAGCTATTAAATTCTTTAGCGTTGCTCCCTTCAGACACAATATTGCGTCAGTGCCCTATAATCTTCATTGGTTTCTTCTGCATAATTTCCAGGTGCAATGAAAAGTAATGCATTTAACCTATGAAGCCCTAGACAGTCCTAATCTATATGTTTCATTATTACCTCTTTCAGTGGCAGCTGAGTTCTAATAACTTTCTTGGGCAAATATTTTTGACTATCATATTTTTCCAAGGAGGAAATGAGGTGGGGGAACTGCTAAGCCTTTCTTTTGTCCTATCTCCCAGTCAAGAAAATCAAAAATCTGATGATGATGCATGCTCTAGTCTATGGAAACTCTAGCTACAATAAATAGATTATTCAGTAAGATTACATAGGACCAATAGTTGGATTTTATTTCTTGTGGTGGTGGTGGTGGGAAAATCAAGTGGCCAGAGCGAAGGGGGAACTGGTAGAATTTATGAACCTGGCTTGTTTACACTACCCATAGTTAATATTAACCAATGTTTATAATATGAACAACACACTTAACTATGGCTAAGCTAGAACAGAAACCTTTGATCTCTTCCTCAAAGCGACATGAAACAGGAGATGAGGGAGTTATGCAAGCCTGGGTGAAGTGTAGGCTCATTCTTGTAGAGCTAAACCATGGTTTCATGTGATATCTGAACACAGCCACTGTGATGCTCCTAAACAAAACAAATATGAGCACTAAGGCTGATTTGGTATGTGTGCTTTGTACCTGAATCATTTAACTTTAGATAGAATGGCGAGCCTGAACACCGAATCTCACACTATATTTCCTGGACCACAAGGAAAATATAAAATTCCTTGAAAAATATTGCATCAAAAAATATTGGATGTATTGCTCCCAAATTCCATGGAATTCAGCTCACTAAAATGTAACATGCCTAGTTTACATAAGAATTCCTTACCCCTTTCCTTCTTTCTCTTTTGGTTCCCGGTCGATCTCATGTATAATTCATCTATCACATTCTTATCACTTTCCATGCTAAAAATAAAGGATGCGAGCGTGATTTACTAGCATTGTTCCATTCTTAGATCAAACTCTACAGGACATGCATCCAATAGAGATGATCACAGTGCCAGCCAGAGCCTTTGACTCAGTACATTACTCCCGCTGTTGGAAACTCCCCCACCGCCACAACGTAATTAAAGCAGAGAAGGAAAGAGTTACAAATTAAACACCAATGCAATTAAATGGGGGAATTCTCACTCGTAGGGTGCTCATGCCATTCATTAAGAATTAGGCTGCTTGTCTAATTTACCTCTTGTCATTTAGTTAATTGTCCTGACAATTGGAAGAATGGCCATTGTTAAATATCATTGAATTGTTTTGAAACTGCTGATGAGCTTTGGTTTCATGGTCATCCCACTAGGGCATGATTGCCCATGATTTACCCACCTGCTGGCCATTTCCTGATCCATTCTGGGGGCAATGTATTCATCACAGCATTCACAAGTGAGAGCGCTGCCAGCCAAATTCCACGCTAGGGCCCAAATATGGTAGCAGCTGCCACAATGATCTCTTTTTGCACAGATGTGTGGGAGGCGTCCCACCAAAATCAAAGAGATCTCTGGGCATGCTTCTGTGAGCATGTTTCTTATTTGACTGTCCAAACACATACGCATGCATACCACCTCTCTCTTCCCTGTATTATATCAGGCATAATCTGGCAATGTTTTGAGGGTGTCAAGAGCATTGAACACCCCAGGAGCAAAAATACTTATTAAGCAACAGCAGCATTTATTCAGGAAAACATAAGATAAATTCAAGCATATAAAAAGCAACATTAAATAGCTAATTAATTCTGACTCAGCAGAGATATTAAATACCACTGCTTGGGGCATCTGATTTAGAACAAAGCAAAGCTGATTTATTCAGGAAAATAAGGCAGCAGGATACAGAAGATACTGCTTTCAACCAAAGGTAAGTTTTATATCTAAGGTGGGCAGAAAATTAAAGTATGGTTCATGCATATTATACTTTCCTGTATCTTTTATTCCTTCTTTTCTTGAGCTACACCTTGATTATCCCAACATGGCAATTCCGGACACCACTGCACTCTTAGTGCCCATCAAGGCTAGGAATGGAGAGGAAATTTAGTTCAATTCACTTTTAAAGGTGAAACAACCAAATTCCCAGATCATTAAACAATGTGTAAGGCAAAATGTGCACTCTGAATTTTGCTATGCAGTTTTATAGCCAAGTAATGTATACTAAAATGCACACACAACAGAGTGCATAAAAATGCATATATAAGCGAAAACGACATACACCAATGCATTGTATTGGGGAAAATATCTTGTAAGAATGTGTGCATTGGGCAAGATTGCATAAAAAAATGTGCATACAAGGAGAATTTTGCACCAAAATACTGGTGTGATTTTCACGAGGACTTTAAAAAAACAACAACCTAACGTAAACACTGAAGACTGGAGAAATGGAAAATGATCAGAAATTAAAACTAACAGATTTTCACATGCCTAGTGAAAGCCTCCTCTGAATTTTAAAAGTTTTTTTTTGAGGGGGGGGACGTCCCTTTCCTCAGAAATATGGGGGCCTGCCCCCTGGCCTCCCCCCTACTCAGCATCCCTGCAGCATAGCAATCATGGGAGGGAAATCTGAGGGTTATTACTGTTTATATTTTCAAGAAAATTCACAAACTGATTCTCATACCTCTCTGTTGTGCTCTCTCTCTCTCTCTCTCTCTCTCACACACACACACACACACTACAAGCCTAAAATATATATCATAAACTGCTAGGCATTATTGAAAATGATAAGTTGATTTAAAATGACAACGAAGGCCCAACCAGTCAGCTGGGGCCCATTTTGTGGTCAACCACTATTCTGAAAGAGGTAAAGCTGAACCATGATTGCCTATACAGAGCAATTGAAATGATCAAGAATTACTGAATGAAGCAGGCTTTTTGTGATCCACATTTTGGCAGGAATCCTGTGCACACTTCTGTATAGTTAAATTCCACAGAAGTCAATGAGACTTGAAAGCACATAACTGCGCACACACAGCCAAAGTGTTTATTGCTGTGATACAAAATCATATCATTGTGCAGATCTGAAACAGTGGATTCATTCATTCCAACCTAGTGGATAGGTTGACAGCAAGGATTATTTCGGGTAAAGTAATGTCTCATTATGGCACTAACACAGAACCTCCAAGTGTCCCTATTTCCCAGGGATGTCCCTGATTTAGAGAAGCTGTTTCAGTTTCTGATTTGATCCCAGAATGTCCTACTTTTCCTTAGGATGTCCCTATTTTCATTGGAGAAATGTTGGAGGGTATGGAGTTATCCATCCCCCCCCCCCGAGCTGTCTGAAGGCAATACTGTATAGGGAAGGTTTTTTTAAATGCTTAATGTTTTATATTCAGAGCTGCCCAGAATGGCTGGGGCAGCCCAATAAGATGTGTGGGGTATAAATAGTAAAATTATCATTATGGAAAGGGATGTCCCTATTTTCATCAGAGATATGTTGGAAGGTATGATAACATGTACAGAGGAGTGTTCTGGGAGTTCAGTTGCCTGTCTTTGTAGCTTTCTTTACATGGTCGCCATATTCTGTTGCAAAGTTTGTTTCTCTGATTTGGCATGAAACTTGCATTGAAAGACTCAAAACGCAAGATGTACAAACTGCTGAGCTAAAAGCTTCCCAACCCACCTCTTTTATCACAGTAAAATACTCTAAACCACCTCATAATTCTTCCACCTACTTTGTGTGTGTTGAAGGTTTTGAAAGTTATAATCAATTTGCCAAACAAACAACAGTGGGGGGAAGGGGGAGAGAGATCTGTTGTTCTTTGTGAAACCTATAACTCACCAATAGTGAACAAACAGCATGTGCATACAGATTTGTAAGGATTTATAATGCTAAATGTAACTCTCTCTCCTACTCACAGAATTGCTTAAAATTCAAGGTCCTTGAAATTATATTATCTGTTCAGTAAAAGAAAACAGAAAGGAAGATAACTCTGGATATTAAACCTACTTTTTTAAAAGAAAAAGAAAGTAGTCATATATCTAATCCTGAATTAGATATGAAAGTGACTGGCGGGGTGCTGTTGGAAATCCGCTTTAATGTGCAAAAGCCAGGGCCTTCTTTGTTCCCACACAGATAGTATGTTTAAAATTATGAAGTGGAGGGTAACTTAAAACCCTTCTTATAGGTTTATGTAAGATTTAAACAAGAGAAAGAAAGAAAGAAAGAAAGAAAGAAAGAAAGAAAGAAAGAAAGAAAGAAACAAACCTGGGCTTAATTCATCTCTAATGAACCAATCCCTATTAACTGTAGAGCCGCTTTTCGTAATGACATTTTCATACCTACAGACCACTGTGTGAGTATGGAGTTATGTGCTTCATAAAGCGAAAATGGTCAAACCACTGTATTTCTCTAGATGCACGTAGGAAAAATGTATGTGCCTGCTTCCTGACACATGTGGTGGGTCAAAAATATACTAGCACAAGGATCCCTATGTTACAAACTCATCATATATATTTATCATTCCCAGGGTATGTCATGGGGTGTTGGTAGCAGTCTAGAGTGAACCAGGAGTTTGGAACCATGGATGCAGACAGTAGTCAAAAATGGAAGCGTTTTTCCAAAGGAGGCTCTACTGAGGATCAAGTCAGGACCGAAGAGCAAGTCAGAAGTCAGAATGAAGGACATACTGGAAGGCAGAATCAAGGAACAAGCCAGAAGTCAGGATCAAAAATTAAAGATGAAGAAAAACATCTACCAGAACTCTGCAAGACCTCTGTTCTTCTCAAGACAGCCTGAACTAGAACACAGTGCTATTTTACGTTCCTTCCTTCCTTCCTGACCAGGTGGCTCTAATGGCGCTGATGACCTCAGCCTTTGCTGACAAACTGAAAACTGCAGTTCAGTGGTTCACCCCATGGGGCAGCTGCACACAGAGCCAGCAGCTCTTGGCAGTACAGTGGTACCTCGGGTTACATACGCTTCAGGTTACATACACCTCAGGTTACAGACTCCGCTAACCAAGAAATAGTACCTCGGGTTAAGAACTTTGCTTCAGGATGAGAACAGAAATTGTGCTCCAGCAGCGTGGCAGCAGCAGGAGGCCCCATTAGCTAAAGTGGTACTTCAGGTTAAGAACAGTTTCAGGTTAAGAACGGACCTCCGGAACAAATTAAGTACTTAACCCGAGGTACCACTATATATGTAAGCATTCCATGTACAGTACAATTATATGATTCTGTGATTCCAAGACCACCAAGGTAGCCAGATACCCTTCATAGAGATCATAGAGATCACGGAATGCCACCTTTATTTATACCTGTTGGTATAAATAAACTTCATTATTGTGCTTTCCCACAGTTCTGCTTTGCCAGGACTAGCAGCATACAAGCTGAATCCCTGCTTCATAATCTTTTGGTCCAGGAGCAGTTTTCCTGGTATGTTAGAGCTGCAGCAAGACCAACCCCCCCCCCCAGCAGTGGCATTTCTGTAGTGACATTGCTTCAGCATTGCTGGGAGAGGGGGTGGTAAAGACGTCAGAAAGGTCAGGTTGCTTGGATGTGCTCATGGAACCAATCCAGACTCCTACCACCAGAGTGGTTGGGGAAAATCAGCCAGATGGGCAGGGTATAAATAATAAATTATTAAATTATTATTGTTGCACCCACACAGTTCTGACCTTGCTGTAATCTTAGCCATTTGCCTCCTAGGCCATTGCTATAGCTCAGCCCCACTGAATGAACTGCTTCTGTTGAGGTCACAAAGCCCAGACAAGAGTGGATATGACTTTCCCCTTTGAACATTGCAAAGGACATACAAGCAGAAGATGTGCCAGTCACTCACGAACTCTTTCTGCTCAGTGTACAAAGTTGCCTTAAATGCGAGTCTCATCTCCAAGAAACATTCTAAGGATACATACATTTTTGGCCAACGTGATAGCATTGATTGTTCATGATCTTAACTCTTTAATTTTAAAAAAGGAAGTCAATTCTTTGAATAAATTGTTGCACTGGCTTATAGAACATTCTGACTTGTCATCTGTCATACTGTCTTGTTCCCTGCAGATCACTATACTGTACGGTTTGTAGCAATCATTTAAACTTTCTCCCTCTTCCATGACCTTTCAGTCTCCCCATCCCTTTTGAGCTACTAGAGCTATTAATGACACATGGAAAGTCTCCAGGACTGTTTGGTGACTTTAGGTTTCACCGAGTCATCAAAGTTGGTATCACAAAGAAAAACCTCATTAAATCCTTCTCCAAGAAGTGATTCCCTCTAGGAAGCTCCACCAGATTATAATGGGTTTGCATCCCTCGTCCTGATTAACATAATAATAGCCCATAAGAATATAATGAAGCAATGGTAGAAGTTTTCAGTTCATTACTTCCAAATATTAGTTTTCCTTCTTGCAAGCTTTGCCCTGTAAATTAAAGTATATGAAGAATGGCATAAAAGAAAATGGGATATGATGATAACTTCCAGTATAGGCCTAAGAGTTTACTTTGTAGGTGATGTTTTGCTTTTCCCTAAAAGAGGTAATCTCCATGCTGGGGGGGGGGGGCAGGAGTGTGCCAACTTTCATGCATGAACTATGATACAACAGCTTTTGTTTTTGTGATAAGTGCGCTTGTCTGTTGACTGAAGCATGGTCCTCTTGCAGCACTGCTGTGTACTGTCTTCCCTATACAGATATCTATTTAACTTCCACAGATATTACCAGCTCAATGAATGGCAACATGGTATGTTTGGGGCATCTCCCATGTTGCAAACACACACACATATACAGTGGTACCTCAGGTTACAAACACTTCGGGTTACAGACTCTGCTAACCCAGAAGTAGTACCTCGGGGTTAAGAATTTTACCTCAGGATGAGAACAGAAATTGCGCGCTGGTGGCATGGCAGCAGCAGGAAGCCCCGTCAGCCAAAGTGGTACCTCAGGTTAAGAATGGTTTCAGGTTAAGAACGGACCTCCGAAATGAATTAAGTTCGTAACCGGAGGTACTACTGTACATAATTTAATGGAAAGGTAGGATTTCTCATTGGTGGGTGCCTCCTGCCTAGCTCCAGGGCTGGACTTACCTCTGCTCCACTAGGAAGATGCTATGGCAGTCAGTTCCAGACACTTCCCCATTGTAGGATCAGCCAAAGTGCCAAATGCCCCTACTAAATTGGGCTAAAGTGTGGACTGGGGCAAGAGCACACATGCAAGTCTCAGCCTCAACATCTGCATGCACATGACCCCATTCCTCAATCCCCGACCTTCCCCATGTTGAGTGGGGAAGGCTTGCAGGCGGCTTTTACTCTTGTTCCCTTCAATGTGAGCAGAACACCTTGAGAACACCTCAAGTGAATGTGCATAAAAGCCTCCTGTGAACCTTTCCCACTTAACCCAAGGAGGGTCAGGGATTGAGTGTGCAGGGTGATGTGCAACTGGAAGGTTGGAGACTGTGTTTGTACGAATACCACTGGACCCTAATGCAGATATTAATATTGCAGAGCTTGAAACAATTGGATGCATAAAAAACTGACTCCTTTTGAAACAAACCATTTCCCAGACCCATAAGTATCATTCAAAGCTTTGCTAGCCGGAACATCTTTAAAACAGGTACAACAACATAAATGAAACATCCAGAAATCTGTATAAAGTATATACACATTCAAGCATAGGTTCTTCTTAAATATACGACCAGAGCTTAACTCAAAGGTCTGTTTCTCCCATAGCTTGCATTAGCCTGCATCTAGCCTAAGGCTATGCAGCTCCTGGCATCGTTAGCATAGCCTTTCTCTTACTGTGCCTGGGAACAAAAGACAAAGGTAACTCTCTTCAAAATGGTGAATTTGAAATTGAATACCTTAATCACATGTTCTAAGGTTAAACACTCACATAAAGGCTAGCAGAGAACATCAAAAGTTCATATTCAACTCAGCTAGAAGCTTAAAGAGAACTCTTTCTAGCTCAGTATACTGCAATGGAATTTTCCAATGTTAAGCATTCTCCATTGTAATGTGCAATGAAACCATTATACTTAACATACCCATTGCCAGATTCAGCATTTACATGTTCAGGCAAATGCTTAAAGCATGCCTTGAGGACTCGGGTATTCTGGAAAAGGCATGTGAGCCCCACGGCTTATTGATTATCTGGGCACGCTCAGAAGATCAGTTAACCCACCAAGTCAAAGAACTTCCTGGATAAATGCTTGATTCAGAAATGTAGCCAAGCATTAAATACTGGAGAAATTCATATTCGTAATGAATCTTAACTGATTTTCACTTCAGGACTTTTTTTTTAATGGATATTTGTTCTATCTCTTTTTTTTTTTTTAATAATTTTTATTCGTTTTTCAGACAGATAATAAAAACAATATAGAACAATACAGCTTCAAAATCATCATTTCATACCCTTCTTTCTTTTGACTTCCCCATACCTCCCCATCCCTGCATCCTTGTTTAATGGTTCTTTAGCAACCCTTAGGTCCATTGCTTAGTTCCCTTTCATAAAGTTTCCTTTAGTTTTTTTTTGATTACTGCTGCAATTCTTTACCTCTTACCCCCTGACATCTTAACATTCCTCAATTTTACAATTGTTTTTAAGATATATTTTGAATTTCTTCCAGTCCTCTTCCACTGTCTCTTTCCCCTGGTCACGGATTCTGCCCGTCATCTTGGCCAGTCCCATAAAGTCGATCACCTTTGTTTGCCATTCTTCCAGAGTAGGTAGTTCTTGCATCTTCCAATACTTTGCCAGTAGAATTCTTGCTGCTGTAGTGGCATACATAAAGAAAATCCTATCCTTCCTTAACACCACTTGGCCAACCATGCCCAAGAGAAAAGCCTCTGGTTTCTTAGGAAAAGTCCACTTAAGGACCTTCTTAATTTCATTATAGATCATTTCCCAGAAAGCTTTAACCTTTGGGCAGGTCCACCAAAGGTGGTAGAAGGTGCCTTCAGTCTCATTACATTTCCAACACTTATTATTAGGCAAGTGGTAAATTTTTGCAAGCTTGACTGGGGTCATGTACCACCGATAGATCATTTTCATAATATTTTCTTTTAAAGCATTACATGCAGTAAATTTAATACCGGTGGTCCATAACTGTTCCCAGTCAGCAAACATAATATCATGACCAATATCTTGTGCCCATTTAATCATTGCTGATTTCACCGTTTCATCCTGTGTATTCCATTTCAACAGCAAGTTATACATTTTTGATAAGTTCTTAGTATTGGGTTCCAACAATTCTGTTTCTAGTTTTGACCTCTCTTTCTGAAATCCTATTTTCCTGTCCTGTTTAAATGTCTCATTTATCTGATGATAGTGCAACCAATCTCGAACCTTAGGCTTTAGTTTCTCATAACTCTGAAGTTTCACCCTTTCACCATCATATTCTAGAATCTCATGATATTTTGGCCATTTAGAGTCCATATTAAGCTTTTTTACTTCCCTAGCTTCCATTGGTGACACCCACCTAGGGGTTTTACTTTCCAGCAGATCTTTATATCTAATCCAAACATTATACAATGCTTTCCTTACAATATGGTTTTTAAAACTTTTATACACCTTTACCTTGTCGTACCATAAGTATGCATGCCAACCAAAGCTATTGTCGTACCCTTCCAGGTCCAAAATGTCAGTGTTCTCAAGAAGTAGCCAGTGTTTCAACCAGCAGAAAGCTGCCGATTCATAATAAAGTCTTAAGTCCGGCAGGGCAAACCCCCCTCTATCCTTTGCATCAGTTAAAATCTTAAATTTAATTCTGGGCTTTTTGCCCTGCCAGACAAATTTTGATATGTCTTTCTGCCACTTCTTGAAACAGTCCATCTTGTCCAAAATCTGCAACGTCTGGAATAAAAACAGCATTCTAGGCAATACATTCATCTTAATAGTAGCAATTCGGCCTAACAAGGAAAGTTTCAACCTTGACCATATTTCCAGATCCTTCTTTACCTCTGACCAACTTTTTTCATAGTTATCCTTAAATAGATTCACATTCTTGGATGTTAAGTTTAACCCCAGGTATTTTACCCTTTTTGTTATTTCCAAGCCTGTTTCATTCTGAAAACTCTCTCTTTCTTCCATTGTTAAATTTTTTTCCAACACTTTCGTTTTTTGTTTGTTCAATTTGAAACCTGCTACTCGACCAAATATTTCAATTAATTCTAATACTCTTTTAGTACTAGTGTCTGGCTGTTGCAAGGTCAATACTAGATCATCTGCGAATGCTCTTAATTTGTAATGTCTAACTCCGACCTGAACTCCTTTAACCAACTGGTCCTTTCTAATCATGTTTAACAAAACCTCCAGGACTGATATAAAAAGCAAAGGGGATATTGGGCATCCCTGCCGTGTACCTTTTTCTATGGGTATTTCTTCTGTTACCACATTGTTTACAATTAACTTGGCCTTTTGTTTGGAATATATTGCACTTATACCGTTTTCAAAACCTTGACCTACCCCCATCCCTTGGAGATTCTTTATCATAAAAGTCCAACAGATATTGTCAAAGGCTTTCTCCGCGTCCACAAAAATCAGAACTGCTTTCCTGTTAATGTCTACATCTAGCAACTCCAAAATGTCTATAATGTTCCTCACATTGTCTGACATATGTCTCCCTGGGAGAAAGCCTGTTTGGTCCTTATGAATCTCCTCTATCAACACTCTATTTGTTCTATCTCTACTCCTGTATTTGTTCGATATTTGTTCTATCTCTACTCCTGTAGCTAATGGGGCAGGAGACACCCCCCCCCCCCAAAAAAAGTTCCTGGTTCCTAGTGCAGAAAACCAATATTGTCTCCAAAGCCCCTTCTGATCTCTTATTAGGCTTTGTGTTTAACTTCAAGGACTTCTGCCTCAAAACAGCTTTGGCTCTGTCACCACGCTGACTTCCCTTTCACAACCACATGCCTCCCATTACTGATGAGCAGCCTCAGCAAATTCTGTTTGTTGTCTCTTACGTGTCTTACATGTTGTGGATTTAGAGAAGGAATGAATCCAAGCTGACAAGCTGCAGGGTTTTCCAAAAAACGCTAGATGGTGAAGTGCAAATGAAGTGCTTGTCCTGGGGGGTAAATGAACATTGAAATGACATCCCACTCTTGCAGAGAAATGGGTGATAGAAGGGAAACAAGGCAAACCAGAGAGCTATTCTCCAACAGGGCTTCACGTCTATGTAAGACTTCAAGGATACAAACGAAACTGATCTATAGAAAATGGAACCTGAAAAAGAGACATTGCACATACTTTTGTAAACCCAGAAACCTTTAATAAAAAATACATTTTTTTTTTTTTTTAAAAAGGATAAAGGAGGCAGTAACAATCAAATTCTGGAGTTTTGGGTTCTGGATTCTGAAGATACTAGCTCAGGCTTCCTCAGCCTCGGCCCTCCAGATGTTTTTGGCCTACAACTCCCATGATCCCTAGCTAGCAGAACCAGTGGTCAGGGATGCTGGGAATTGTAGTCTCAAAACATCTGGAGGGCCGAGGTTGAGGAAGCCTGGACTAGCTGATGAGAATGTAAATTGCTTGACAGAACACTTTGTATGTTTTCAGACATCAGAAAATGCACAGGGTTCCCTGTAGTCTTTATCTTTTAATGTGATCTTAAAAAAGACATTTTAAGAAAAATCAGCTCTTTTTGCTGTCGATACTTTTGTGTGTGTGTGCTTCTTACTTTTCCTGTCATTTTGTAGGTTTTTGCCCAACTCTACACATATTTCTTGCTGCTCTTTTGTACTACCTAAAGTTGCCAAGATTGGATTTCAAAAATATTTGTGTCCCCTGAATGGGTGGAATCAGGGCCACAGTCTGGGCATGAAGGGCCAGCGCAGAGTGAGGAAGGCCAGGGGAAGATGCAGCAAAGGATGTGGCAGGTCAAAAGCAGACCAGGAACAAATTATTTCTAATTGAAATGGAATCCCAGAGAAAGCTTCTGGATTGTGGCTCTATTGTGGCAGAATTTAGTGACTTTTCAGTCCAAAATCTTGCATACTAGAGATACTGTGGTGCTTTTTATTGAGATATGCATAGGAAAACTTTCCCATGTTCTTGAGCAGTTGTAGCTGTTGTCTAAATCCTTTCCAGTTTAACACCATCACTTTTAAGTCCTAAAGGAACTTTTCCCAACAATAGAACTGCAGCTTGTTACATAGGAAGGGCATGAGTGGAACCGACTGCCTTAGGACAAGCACCAGCTGTGAGGTGGGGATGATGTTGATCAGGAAAATGGCATCAGGGAACCAGGTTAAACAACCTCTTCTTTCCTTCTCTCCAATGAAATTGACAGCTTCCTGCAACTGACCAGACCAAATCCAGGCACTTTTGCAAGAAACTGATTTTCTGAATCCATTTCAAAGGGGGTTTAGGCCCAGCTTTGGCATGCAAACTGCTTTGGTTGCCCTGTATGATGACCTCTGTCGAAAGAGAGACAAGGGTTACACTTGATGGGGTTACACTTCCTCTGAAGGAGCAGGCTCATAGCTTGGGGGTCCTCCTGGATCCTTTGCTGTCGCTCGAAGCTCGGGTGGCCTCAGTGGCCCAGAGTGCCTTCCAACAGCTTTGGCTGGTGGCCCAGCTACACCCCTATCTGCAGTGGCGTAGCGTGGGTTGTCAGCACCCGGGGCAAGGCAAGTAATTTGCGCCCCCTAACCCATGGATTTCTGCCCCCTAACCCGTGGATTTGCGCCCCCTAACCCCCAGATGTTGCGCCCGGTGCGGCCGGCCCCCCCTGCACCCCCCACGCTACACCACTGCCTATCTGGACAGGGATAGCCTAACTACTGTTGTCTATGCTCTGATCACCTGAAGATTGCTGCAATGTATTATACGTAAGGCTGCCTCTGAAGACGGTTCGAAAACTTCAGCTAGTGCAGAATTCAGTGGCGAGGTTGCTCACCAGTGCAAGATGGTTTGAGCATATTACCCTGATCCTGGTCCAACTGCACTGGTTACCAATTAATTTCTGGGCCCAATTCAAAGTGCTGGTTTTGACCTATAAAGCCTTAAACGGCTCATGACCGCAGTACCTCAGGGATTGCCTCTTTTCATATGAACCTGCCCAGACCCTGAGATCATCTTCTGAGGCCCTCTTTATGTGTCTTCTCAAGAGGTCTGGAGGGTGGCAAGACAAGAACGGGCCTCCTCTGCAGTGGCTCCCTGTCTGTGGAATGCTCTCCCTAGGGAAGTTCGTCTGGCACCTTCATTATACACCTTTAGGCACCAGGCAAATATGTTCCATTTATAGGACAGTGTATAAATTCAATCATCATCATCATCATCATCAACAACAACAACAACTGCATTTCAGTGAACATGGAAGAAAACAAGCTGGAAGATCCACCACAATCTCATGCATAACGTGTGCTTTGGTTCTATGAAACCTTGAGGTTTTTGACACCTTTCTGCTAAAACCAAAGGTACCTCTTTTCTCCAGAAAATGTCTACTTTGAGACTGAGAAAGGTCACAAAATGACATTTAAATCAGTCACTAGGCAGTGATATTTCGCTTATAAGAGGGGCAGTGAAGCATTAATGTTTTTGGTTGAGTCATTCGGAAAAATTTAAGAGAACAGGGCTTGTTTTTTCTTTCTTTCTCATGCCTGTGCAAACTTCCATTCAGAGTTTTATACCTTTCTTACCTGAGGGCAAGGGTGCCCTTGTTGCTTCCTGAGACATTCCATCCAAAGTATGTGTGTAGAGGAATAGTGGGTTTACAGGCATTAAAAAACACAGGAGAAAATATTCTTAGCACAGTGACTAGGCAATATGGGCTTGGTCTATGTATGCAAAATGATAAGATGATAAAATACTTTTTGGTTGTACCTTATCAGACCAAAGCGAAAAGTTATTAGGAGGCCCCATTCCCCCCACAGAGATGCAATTCCCAGAGTGGATTAAGAGTCAATCCTGATTCCCAGGGAACTCTGGAAATATTAGCTCTGTGAGGAAAATAAGAGTCTCATAACAACTCTCAGCACCTGTCAGGGGACTGCCATTGGAACAGGAAAGGGAAACAGAAGGGTAGTTGGGGACTTCCGGGTTAGCGCCATCGGTAATGGCGGAATCCCTCTGACTAGGAGGGATTTGCTTCATGGGAATCGGGTCTGTCCACCACGGCGAAGGCGGAGACCCTTTAAAAATCACAGGTGGGTGAAACCTGTGAACGTGGGTGTCAGAGCTGCCTCCAGGTCCCAGCTCACAGAGGACCAACGCTAGGCTGTAGTTATGTACAAAAGTCTTTATTGAGGTTCAGTTTCCATTTTAAAGCCGCAGCACGCAGCTCTACGTCTCGACCTTAGACCGCCGAAGTCCCGTCTGAGTCTCCGCCCTTTCCACACCAGTTTAACACTCTCGCTTTGCTCCACCTCTTCCTAAGTTCCTTTCTCCTCTGGGCCCTCCTGCCCGCTAGGGTTTCATCCTTTCTGGACTCCTCTGACGCTGACCCTGATGATTCTTCCCCCTCCTTCCGGCGGGCTTTAGGACCTGGTTCCCTATCCGGGCTACCTTCTGTGCCGCTCGCCTGTACATTTGAACTTGGCGCGCGCGCCCAGCCTGCAACTTTCCTCTTGACCGTTCCCTCGCTCTCCGATGGAGGCGTGGCCAACCCTGACTCATCTTCTCTCACTGGTGGTGCATATGTGGGCTCTGATACCTGGGACTCCTCCCCCCCACTACGCTCTGGTGGGGAAGCTGGTCCTGATTTCCAACTGCTGCTCTGGGAGTCCCCGCTGGCCCCTTGCTTCTGGGGTGTCCCCCTTGGGTCCCCCCTTGCCCTGCCCATCGGCGCCCCCTTCTGTGAATCTTCCGATTCGCTGGAGAGGCTCATGGAATCTATCGGGCTGCTGTCATCTTCTCCTACGCTGCCCTCGGATTGCTCCCCCTCGCTCTCCATCTCCTCTCCTCCCTGCGCTCCCGCTGAGTCCCTGACAGTGGGATTCGGCGGGCACCCTTTGCATCCCTCCAACTCACGGGGGAACCCGACTACGGGCTCCGGAGTGAAGCGGGGTGAGTGGTGCGGTGCTGTGAATCGACTGCTTTTTCCACGGAGCTAAGCCGCACAGCTTTTTCCTGTGACAATTCAACTTCAAAAGCAACTACCCGTGAGTAGGATAAATCAGAAAAAAGGAGGGGGAAAAAGACTCAATTTGACACCGAAGCGGGGAGGCTTAAACAGGAAGTCCGCCTTCCGCTTTTGTAAATAGACTGAAGCAAAGACGTTACAAGCTAAAGTCTTTGAAAGTTTTTTGATAAAGGATTAAATCTCCATTGGTTAAAAATACAAAACTCCCCTTGGAAGCAGGTGAAGAGGGGGGAAATTTGGAATTTTGAACTTAGTGAGCCTGCAGGAGTGAGGGGAAGATCAAATTACCTCAGCTCTGAACTTGGGAACGGGCTGCCAGATGATGCTTGGGGAAAGTTTATTGACAGAACGGATTTGACAGCTAGCTAAAATAAGAGCAAGATACTGTTTCCATTGTCCTCTTCTGCATTTAAGATGGAGGGAAAAGTAACTGAAAATCGAAACTATGTTTAATGCCTGAGTTGTGCTTGAAAGAACTGATACAAGTGGAGACTGTTTCCCTGTAGAGGGAGCCTTTGAAATTGTTATAGGAGTGTAACTGGGAGGTCTCCAGCTGCAAGATAAGGATTCTGAGAACCAGAGATTGACCTTGGACTATTCAAAATGTTGATAGGAGAAGTTATTTTGACTGCATTATGTAAGACAAACTATTTGCTGGAAGAGATTCATAAAAAGATGGATGACATGACTTTTAAAACTGATAATTTGGAACAGAAAGTGACTAATATGAGACAAAAAGCGAGCACCAACACAGAAATAATTCAGGACCTGGCACAGGAACTTACCTTGGCAGAACAAATGGTGGAGGAAAAGGAGAAAGTCGTTGTTTTTGAACCTAAAATAACACAAGAGGGACCCTTAGTTCTACAGAAGCAAATTGAGGACTACAAATTGAGGCCTTTTATGATTGAATCTAGAAAAAGCCAGATTTTGAGGCTTGGACTGAAGAAGGATAGTTGGAAAGATCTCTTTATCCAGGGATTAATTGACTTTTGGGACATGGACTTGGATTTGAAGGAGACTGAAGTTTTGGGGGCCTTTGGATTTGGAGGAACCTTGAAATACGTCCTGAAACACTGTATAGACTCTAGCTTCAACTATGGAAATCTGGTTGAATTGTCTAGAAGGAATAAAAGTAATGTTAGGATGGAGTTCTCTCGAGATTTGCTCTCTAGCATTAAAGAATATGAAGAAGATCTGCAGAAGGGATCTGGAAAAGAGTTAAGAGCCTCGGACATAAGATCTCCAGGTTGATGGACTATATGGAATTGACGGAAAGGACTGGCAGAATCCGAAACCAGGGAGAGGAGTTGATGGAAGAAGATTGGAAAATTTAAAGTTTATAAAAAGAAATACTGCAAAATTAATGAGTGATAGAAAAATGGTGGATTGATATTTTATGGATTTAGCAGAAATGTTATAAGGAGTTAAGCATATATAAGTATTTTAGTTTTAATGTTAAAATAAGGTTAAAAAAAATTGGTGAAAGGAGGGAAAGTAAAGTTACATTATATTGAGATAAAATACAGAACAAAAATTGGAAAAGATGGAAAGGATTTGCTGAAATAGTTAATCGAATTAGAATACAAAAAAGGGAGGTGGGAGGAGGTCAAGGAAACAAGCAAATGAAAGATAAGTTGGGAAGATTAGTTGTGTTTTTTGTTTTTTGTTTTTTGTGTGTTCTTTCTTCTTCTTCTTCTTCTTTTCTTATTGTGATGTGTTGTTTTGTTTTTGTTTAATATGGTGTTATTACCTTTACTTTTGTTTTTGTAACCCTTAAAAATCTTAATAAATATTATTTTTAAAAAAAGAAAAAAAACAAGAAAAACAAAACAAAAACAGAGGGGCAGTTGGGTTACAGGGAATCTCTGAAAATCTTGCAAAGCAGTTCCTCTTCCTGTGGTGGGGAAAGCCACACGTCCAGTGGGGAAGAGGGGAAGGGACCAGAGGATGCTGCTGGGAGCCTCAGCACCGCTCCTGGTCAAGCCAGCCAGGAGGGAAGCATGCCCCTTCTGTCACCCACCCTGCGCAGAGGCGTAAAACGCAAAGAAGGAAGGAAAAGGGTGGGGGGTAACTAAGCTATTATGTTGGGGGTGGACCCAGAAATGACCACTCCCGGATTCTGCTAGCGATTGAGGCAGACATGAACTTGTGGTTCTGCATTGTAAATAGTTTTGCACCAAAATAAAAACCTGTAAAAGACAGGTCGGAGTCCTGACTGGTTACTCATGAGCAACCACCATTGCCATCTGACAGCACCCTTATCAAACTACACTTCCCAGGATTCTTTGAGGGAAGCCATGGCTGGTATGATACTGCTTTGACGGTATAGTATAGATGGGGGGCCTAGATTAGCCATCTCTCAGAGTTACTACCTTTCTATGTGGAGTGAATTTTAGTTCAAGGATTATTCAAATATATGCTCTTCTACCGTAAGTACCAACTACAAACTGAAGTGGTAGAGTGTGCATAGACCATATTGATAGATTGCATGCTCCAGAAAACACCGTTCCCTCTATTGTCTCCACTGTGTTCATTTATAGAGTGGTAACCCCTCAGGGCGGTGACCTTGCTGCATATAATTTTCAAAGTACCAGCAACAACAGCTAAACAGACAAGCCACTGTAATCTTCGTATACCTCTGCATGATGGCTATACAGAGGAGAAGCTCAGGCAGGGAACACACACCATTAGCTCCTGAAATCAACAGTCTGAGGAACTGTTAGAATACTTCCTCCTGAACCTTCCCTGGGGTTAGGACATCAAAAACAATGCAGTGCAAGCTGAAGAGCTTGTGATGTGAGGTTTTGCGGGATTCCGTCTTGTTCCTTATGGTTTTCAAGCCATTGGGAATAGTCTATGATCAAAGGGCCTTCTCCATAATGACACTACAGTTGTGGAACACATGCCTTCTGTACTTTCAGGTTGCACTAATGTTTAGGTGCCGTTTGAGAATCTGCCTCTTGTTCCAGGCTTAATTTTAATGTGGAGTGATGCCTGGATTTCAGAAAACTGATTGATGTTCTATCTAATATATTATTGATTTTAAAATGTTTCTTTTATTACTGATTGTTTTATGTATTTTGTCTCATAGCCCTCCCAGGGGTCATTAGGATGAAGGGCAGGATATACTTTTAAAATGTAGAGAAAAGAACCCACATGCAGGCATGCACACCTCATTGCTGAGTGTGATTGTTTTTGCATCTGTTTTCCATATTGTTCCAGGAAGATTTTGTGTGTATAGTTAGGCCTTATCATCTATAACCACTGGGATTTTTCCTTACGCCTGAGCATTCAGCACACATATGGTTACCAAATTTTATAGATCAATCATATTTGCATATATAAGGCATAGAATCTGCAGTGACGGCATCCTAAGTTGCTGCATTAGGGTTGCCATAATTGCTCACAGCCTTTGTTCATGAAGAACTTTCTGCTCTTCCTTGCTGTTTTCTGGTTTTGATATTCATAGACCTTGTGCCTCTTATTAAAACTATTCTTCATGGAAACTTAGGAAATAGTCAATGGAGTCATAGAAATCAATCTATTTGTGAATGAATCACAAGGAGTATGAATGTTTTATGCACTGTTAGTCACCCAGCTTGGCTCATTACAAATTGGAATATTATTGCAAAGGAGTAGGCAGTTTTTACATTTTGGTCTGTCTCATTTTATGTGCTTCACATTTGACGGTAATTCCTATAGTAGTAACACATTTCCAGATGCTCAGGTTTTTCAATAACTAGTCTAGTTAACAACCTGCAAAAAAACATGAAACTTTCCACTTTTATTTGATCATTTAGAATCTGAAGTCAATCTGGAAGATTCAGCTCATACAAAATGAAATGGCCCATCTGCCTTCAGGCAAGGGTGGAACAAAGGAAGCTACATGACAATGAACCAGGCCATTTGTCCCCCTAGTCCAGTAGCTGACTGTCAGTTGGCCTCCAATGAGGAATTAAAGAACCTCTTAATGAGGGTGAAAGAGGAATAGGAGAGTGCAATATACAGTCTGAAACTCAACATCAAAAAAACTAAGATCATGGCCACTGGGCCCATCACATCCTGGCAAATAGAAGGGGAAGAAATGGAGGCAGTGAGAAATTTTACTTTCTTGGGCTCCATGATCACTGCGGATGGTGACAGCAGTCACGAAATTAAAGGACGCCTGCTTCTTGGGGAAAAAAGCAATGACAAACCTAAAAAGCAGAGATATCACCTTGCCAACAAATGTCCATATAGTTAAAGCTATGGTTTTCCCAGTAGTGATGTATGGAAGTGAGAGCTGGACCATAAAGAAGGCTGATCGCTGAAGAATTGATGCTTTTGAATTATGGTGCTGGATGAGAATCTTGAGAGTCCCATGGACTGCAAGAAGATCAAACCTATCCATTCTGAAGGAAATCAGCCCTGAGTGCTCACTAGAAGGACAGATCCTGAAGCTGAGGCTCCAATACTTTGGCCACCTCATGAGAAGAGAAGACTCCCTGGAAAAGACCCTGATGTTGGGAAAGATTGAGGGCACAAGGAGAAGGGGACGACAGAGGACGAGATGGTTGGACAGTGTTCTCGAAGGTAGTAACATGAGTCTGACCAAACTGCGGGAGGCAGTGGAAGACAGGAGTGCCTGACATGCTCTAGTCCATGGGGTCACGAAGAGTCGGACATGACTAAACAACTAAACAACAAGAACTGTCAACCTGAATTGGCCAGATCCCAGACCTCAAACCAGACCCGGCCCTTTCAAATTGATCTGGGACTTGGTAGGATCAGGTTGAGGGAGCCCTGGGTCATCATTGGTTAATATCAGGACCACCTGGAGTGATCCAGAGCTGAAAATGTGCGGTAGTCTGGTGGCAATAATGGGAGAAGGAGATGCAGAGGCAGCCTGTGTGCATCTCCTTTGCACCCCAACCCCAAATTTAAATAGGTTTTAAAATACCAGTTAAACAATTTGGTTGGGAGTGGGGAGAAGAAGAGGCACATTTTCTCCTTGGCTATCCACATGAGCCTTCTCCAAAGGACCAGATTGGGATTAGGTGGGAGCATGCATGGCTCTTGTCTCCAGGGTTTCTGGCAGAAGAACGTCTTTCTCATCATCACCCACTGTCAGATCCTTCTTTGACTGAATATGCCAGCAACTAAACATGGAGTCATCAACATTCAAAAAATATGCTCTGCCTTCCGATTGCACATTTCTCCTGTCTGTTCACAAAGATGTTTAGTTTACTTGCAAATTGAATTCCATGTTCTTTAGACTTTGAAGCCCACATATTTTTAACAATGATGCACTGCACCATTAGCTAGCTTGCACAACTTCATTAGAGGGACGCAGGTGGCGCTGTGGGTAAAACCTCAGCGCCTAGGGCTTGCCGATCGCATGGTCGGCGGTTCGAATCCCCGTGGCGGGGTGAGCTCCCATCTTCGGTCCCAGCTCCTGCCCACCTAGCAGTTCGAAAGCACCCCTAAGTGCAAGTAGATAAATAGGTACCGCTTTATAAGCAGGAAGGTAAATGGCGTTTCCGTGTGCTGTGCTGGTGCCGGCTCGCCAGAGCAGCTTCGTCACGCTAGCCACGTGACCCGGAAGTGTCTCCGGACAGCGCTGGCCCCCGGCCTCTTAAGTGAGATGGGCGCACAACCCTAGAGTCGGACACGACTGGCCCGTATGGGCAGGGGTACCTTTACCTTTACCTTTACACCTTCAATTGAGCTGGTTACATCTGTAGGGACACAAGGAGCAGCAGCAGTGTTTTCCACTTGGAATGTTCTGCCAGAACTATCATTGGCATATTGGGTACCTGCCTCATATGAAGTCAGACCTTTGATCCATCTAGCTCAGTGTTATCCTCAACAGCCTTTCCCAACCTGGTGCCCTCCAGATGTTTTAGATTACAACTCCCATCAATTCCAATCAGCATGGTCAATGGTCAGGGACTATGGGAGATGCCATCCAAAACATGTGAAGGCTATTGGGGTGGACAAGAATGGCCTACACTCTCCCCCATTTCAAGTAGGTATCTTTTAGGCAGGTTCAAATTTAAGGCTGATGTCTTTCCCAGCACAACCTGGAGATGCCAAGGCTTGAACCTGGGAGCTTCTGCATGTAACTGAAGATAACTCCTATTTATTTACTTTTTCACAGACAGCTATACAATACTTGCCTGCTAAAATAAATAAATAATTTTGGCTATTTGTTTTCAGCATGTATAGCAATGAACAAAACAGAAAAAGGAAAATAAACCATATCCAGAGATTATTTCCAGTCTACGTACATTTCCTCCAACAGTTCAGTGAGATTATTACAAGTCCAGAGAGAAAAAGTAACAGGATCCAGTCCAGCATAAAACAGATTTTTGCTCTCGATCATCTGATGCAAATCCCCAGATAGCCATGGACTAAAAATTTTAATTGCTCCATTCATCTCTCTGATGGCACAGGATTTGTTTTTAATCTGGTGCTTTTAAACACCTCTGTTTTATGCTCTTGGGTGCTCTTGTTTATTGATTTAAGTTTATTTATGCTTTTGTTGTTGGTTTTATGGTGACAAAATAGCTGGTTTTAGGTTTTATTTTTAGCTTATGATTTTGTGCATTGCTTAGAGCATTCCCCATGAGTGGGAAACCAATTCACATATTTTTAAATAATAGAAAATTACAAGATCATATAGAAATTAGCATGGGGGGGGGTTGCTTTCTTCCAATATGCCCTTCCTTTTCATATATCTTGAATAGATCCATGTTGCTCTCCAACTGTTTTCTGACTAGTCTGTGGCACATGATATCATTGAACACCTACTTCTGCTGCAGAGATTAACTGTCTATGATGGATTATCTATTGTAGTATCAAAAACGTTTTTGATGGAAGCAGCTTGTGGCTCATAACCCCTCTTATCTGCTGTGCAATATGTATTGTTTCTGGGGTTCCAGAATTAATGTGCTTTTCTGCTCCCCCAGTCCCACAATTAATGTGAACAAGGAGAAATAATTGTAGCTAATAGGCCTATCCTGAGTTCTCGCATGTCTCCTTTATAGCAGTTATAAATAGATGTTCTGTTTTTGCTGTTGCCAAGGTTTGTAGCATTGATGATAAGGAAGGGAATTGTCCATCGAAACCGTCAGGCAAATGAAAAACAAAGCCAGCTTAAATAAGTTGTTCAGCCATTACACTGGAGTAGATACTTCTAAACACAGTGGAACTGAACCTGAATCAATGAAATGTCAGAAAGAGACTAGACAATACAGCATGAGTTCCTTTTTTATAAAAAGTGCCAGATTATGCTTACCAGAATGACACGTGACTCACAGAAACAGGCAAAATAATTGCCAAGCTCACACAGTATGATTTGTAAGTTCACATCATTTTCCAGAATCTTTGTTCCTTGAGGTATTGCTCAACAACAGCCTCCATCAGCTCCAGCAACCATGGGCAATGGCTAGGGATGGTAGGAGTTGTAGTTTAGCAATATCTGGAGGGACAAAGGTTTCCAACACTTAAGCTGACTTATACTGATTCAGACCATCTAACTCAGTATTATCTACACTGACTGGCAGTAGCTCTCCAGGGTTTCAGGTAAGGGAAAGTCCCAGCCCTACCCAGAGATGTGGAGTTTTGCACCTGGGGGTCTTCTGTACTCAGAACAGTTGCTCAGCCACTGAGCTACAGCCCTTTGAATCAAAGAACAAGGCACCTCAGAGCATATCTTTCAGCCCAATAATTTGTTTTCACTGCTAGAACCAAGTTCATAGTCTCATCACACCAAAATCAATTCCTATTTTTCCTTCAAGTTGCAGAAGCCTCCCTTGTGTTTTGGGGTGTGGTTGGACTTGTTGCCATTGTTAAACAATTGGGAACCAGAAGGGATCTCCCCCAAATCATCCAGAGATCCACTAGCAGAATTCACTTTACCTTCTGTCCACTCCAGCCTGACCTATCTAACCAGTCTTGTTTTATGTCAAAGGATCCAGCAAGGGAAGAAGGCAACCTCATCATTTCATTTCAATTCAATTCTTTTTTGGTGTTTCTTGTAGGCAGAGAAAAAGAATAAAGTTGCTTTCTTTGCTATTATTATTATTTCTTTGGTACACAGTGCTTAAAATTTCCTCAGGGAATCATTAGAGCATCTTCATAATCAGTCATTGTTTTGAATGAGACCTTCAAAGACCCTAAGAAATTTTCTTGCCTGATTCTGATACGTTTAATATTGCATCTGAACCTGTGGCTCTGTTCCACTGTGCTCCTGGGATTCAACTGTTCTTCAATATTGAGTATGCTTTGTTGCATTTCTGTATCACTAATTCTAGTCTCCAGAGCTTTAACGGCTTTTGTTCATTGTTTTCTTCTTTCCCGATGCTTGCCTGGTTATTTTGGCTCTGGGGACTACTTAAGCAGAATCCCACAGGAAAACCAAGGAAGTCTTGGCCCTGTTGTGTTAATGCCAAAAGAAAAGATTGTTTTTAGCCATCCACCCTGAATGAAAGCAGTGAGGAAGAGAAAGGGAACGAGTTTTGAAGGAATTGTTGATTCTGGCACTTGACTCCATGAAGCCCTACCTTACACATGCCATAGCAAAGTGTTCCTATGTGCCATAATTTCCTGTTCCAGGTTGTTGCCTCCCATATATTTTGGACTACAACTCATCAGCTCCTGCTGGCTAGGGCTGATGGGAGTTGTAGTCTAAAACATGACACCACCTTTGGTGGGAGATCTTATGAGTGAAAAGTTTAACCATTTCTTGCATAAAATGCAAGCCACTGGGGTCTAGAGAACATGGCTGAATTAGCTCAGCTTGCTGCCGTCTCTTGAAATCAGGGTTGGGGGAAAGAAATTCAGTTCACATTTATAGGTGAACCTAGCTAAACTACACTTCCAAAAACAAACTATGAACTGAAACACAGCCATCCTTAAAAATCCATGCTTCTCAGAGTCCAAGGTGCCCCTCAACCCACTAATGCTTCAGGGTGGAAGTGCAATAATGTATTTCTTTAGCCTACCTGCCCAGACTGTAGAGAAAGAGGGGAGGGTTCCACAGCTGCTAAAGGAGGGGGAAGAGGAAGTGGTGCATCCATAAATGCAGGGCAGAAGTGCCCCCTCTTGTAGGGCACTCCTGCACACATGTAAACACCCCCACCCACTGGGAGAGAACCAACCCTTATTTTTTCCCCAGACAAGAGCAGGGAGGCAAATTCATTATCACTGAAATCAGGAAGGACATTATCCACGCAAAACAATTGCTCTACCACAACTGGTTTCTCCTCAAAAATGTATACTTTGTATGCTTCAAGTTATCATATAGTGAGGTCACATGACATTATATTGCCACCTTACACAAAATCAGCTAGGAAAGAAACCACACAAGAGGTGGGCTACTGTAAATCCTTAAGGAAAGATGTCTCTCGTGCAGCACGTCACCATTTGTAAAAAGTATGAGTAACATTTATTGTACAAATGTCCAGATTGAACCACCACATCTTGTGTGTTTGTGACTTTCAAAAAAAGCTACTTAGTGAAGTTTTGCACAGCACATTTGTTTGCTGAATAACACATATTTATGTGCATTATCTTGAAAAATATAATGCACATAAATGTGTGTTATTAATAGATTCTAAAGCACTTGGTTGCATGGTTTGCGTTATTCTATAGCAAGATGCTTGAATAGATCCTTGGTTACTAAGGGATGTCAAACTGAAGGTTATGCATTGGGGTTAACTATTGTTTCAACCATCAGTAATAATACAGCCCCTTCAATTCAGGGAATTCAAAGCACACTTCAAATACGAATGAGTTCAGCCTTATGGCTCTCATGTGCAATGGGCAAGCAATAATAGACCTCTTACTGATGAAGAAAATTAAAGATGAAATGACTCTTTAAAATGTTCACTCACAAAGGAACTATATGATGGCAAAGTGTGAAAGTGCAAGGGCTCCCCAACAAAACTAGCAATTTTTCCAAGAAACAATTGCAAAGCTCCTGCTCAATGTTCATAGCCAGACCTAACCTCAAGGAATGCAAAGTGTCCCCTTTGACTTGCAGATTTTGGGCAGATGGGCTACCAAAGTGAAAGACAGGCACATGTGAATTGGGAGGGAGGTTCAAAGATGGATTAAAATACCTGTTTCTAAATACATTTTCACTCAAAATACATATTTTCATGCGCTTTTATATTGAAATTAAATATTTAAAACCCTGTGCATAATGTGGCTCATCTAGCTTTATTGGCAAGTGTTTTATGGTAGTGGCCTACAAATATAATGTAGCTGCATTTTTTTCCACTTTCCCCCCCTCAAGGACATTTTGAAAATGAGATATAGCGTCTTGGGTGTTTTATCATATTAGGTAAAACGTTAATACATGGATAAATCTGAACACCTGCTGAATCTTGGTGGTGCTTGGGGATGTTTGCAAAGAGGCTGGAAAATGGCGCAGAGTATTTGGAAATCAAATGTGAATACCATACCTCTTGCCATGGCCACCAATCCTGAACAAAGTCTAATACTAGGGTGGAATTTACACGTGTAAAAAAGTCACCAACAAAGCTGTCTTCAGGAGTTATTCAAATGGAGATGCAAGCACATGAGGTTGGACAGTGGTGGTGCACACAACCCCATAAGAACGTAAGAAACGCCTACTAGATCCTGTCAAAGACCAATCTAAGCACAGAATTGTAGAGTTGGAAAGGACCCCAAGGGTCATCTAGCCCAACCCCCTGAAATGCAGGAAGCTGGCCATCTAACCTATGCTTAAAAACCTTCAGCATTCTGTTATCTAAGTGGCCAAACATTTGCCTATGTGAAGCCCGCAAGGAGGATTTGAGTGCAACAGCACTCTCCCTTGGTGTTCAAATGCAAACTGCTTCTGACAGTAGAGGGAGAACATAGCTATCCTAGCTGCTACCACACACTCCTTTCCCATTTCCATCATCTTCCAATTCATTGAAGGAAACTGTCTGCTGTGGGGAGCCCTCTGTACCCACGTGTTTTGGAATGCAGATTTTTCCAGGTTTCAGGACTAGGAAAAACAGTTGCCTAGGACATTCAAGAGTTACTGCCAGTTGGAGTAACCAAGGTAACTTAATATACAGTGGTACCTCAGTTTAATAACTGAATCCGTTCCTGAAGTCCATTCTTAAACCGAATCCGTTCTTAAACCGAGGCGCGCTTTACCTAATGAGGCCTCCCGCCGCTGGTGCCCTTCCACCATTCGGTTTTCGTTTGCAGACCGAGGTAAAGTTCACAAACTACTTCTGGTTTTGCGGAGTTCGTAAACTGAATCATTCGTAAACAGGACTATTCTTAAACCAAGGTACCACTGCATTGAAGTGTTGGTCTGGAATTGGGGGAATCTGAGTTCAGATCTTCAGTCACAATAAAGCTCAATGGTTGCTCTTGGCTTATTTGCATGTTGTTAGCCTAATCTACTTTACAGTGTTCTTGCAGCAATAAAAAAGTAATGCACATTGCATGCTGCTACCCTGAAATCCTTGGAGAAAGGGTGGGGTATAATAATAATAATAATAATAATAATAATAATAATAATAATAAATCATTTATACCCCATCTGGCTTGGGTTTCCCTAGCCACTCTGGGTGGCCCCAATCGTATAAATGTGACAAGTGAATACTGGTCAAATGGAAAAATAGCCTACCTCAGCATAAAGACAGCATGCACATCCAATCACCTGCAAAAGAAGACAGCCCTTGCTAAACTTGGACACTTCATCCAGTTGTTTCAGTTTTGCTTCAAAACTAATGTAACAGGAAATACTGTGAGTAATATCTGCATCATTCTAGAAAGATGTGTTAGTTTTAAAAAGGTATCTATCTAGCTAACAGCTTTTCATGAGGGCAAAGATAAATTACTATCAATTATAATTAGTCAAATTGATAATGAATTGCTCTAGCACAAATATTTGTGGCGTTAAAAGGGTAATTATTTTAGTTGCAATCCAATGCTTCATCTACAATACATATTCTCTCAAGCTATAGCTGTCCATGCCAACACAACATTAAGATTACATATTTGCACACCATGTTTTGGGAGATAAGCAATGCCGTCGGACCAGGTTCTAAAGGATTATGGATATATTTATTTTGTTTTCTTAATTGAGTGTTTACCCTGCAATAGTCAATGGAGAAATGCCTTAAATGAAATCCAAAACACCTTTGGAAGTTCTTACTTAGGCAAAAAGTGCAATGAATTTCAAAGAAAACCCAAAGAGTTTCAATAAGAATACCAAATGTTTGAAGAAGAAGAAGAAGAAGAAGAAGAAGAAGAAGAAGAAGAAGAAGAAGAAGAGTTTGGATTTGATATCCCGCCTTTCACTCCCCTTCAGGAGTCTCAAAGCGGCTAACAATCTCCTTTCCCTGAGATGGAGATGGGACATTGTTTGTCCTTCCCTGGGTTATTGCTTGGGGTGGGATAAGCACTGAGTCAGCACAATTGTTCCTTGTTTTGCTTTGTTTTGTTTTGTTTTGTTCTGTTTTGTTTTATTATTATTATTATTCTGTTAAATTATTATATAGTTTGTATTTTGCCTTTTAAGGGGGAGGGTCATGGCTGCCTGGGAGTGGGCCTCAGCCAATAGATTGGGTGGGGCAGGTTCCACAGGGGGAGATGTATTGGGACACCCGATCTCAGTGATCACGGGCAGGAGGAGGAGTTATGCTAAGACCAGACCATGTCATTACCGAGGAGGCAGGTTTAGTCGTTGTTTGAGGACTATCCCTGCCTCCAGGTCTGGTCCTGACCGGAAGGATACAGTAATCAGCAAGGGAAACCCACATGACCTGAAAGTGTTGCTGTGCAATGCCAGGTCAATGATGAATAAAACCACTGCCATCCACGACCTGATTGTGGATGGAGGATTTGACCTGGCATGTGTGACAGAGACCTGGTTGGATGAGGCAGATGGGCCTGTCCTTGCCGCTGCTTGCCCACCAGGTTTCTCTTACGCACAGCAACCCAGGTCATGTGGGCGGGGAGGGGGGGTTGCAGCGATTTTTAGGAAGTCATTAGTCTGCACCAGGCGTCCTATTGGGAAGACCCAGTTTTCTGAGTGCATGTTCTGGAAGTTGGGCAATAGGGGCAGTACAGGATTCCTACTGGTGTACCGACCTCCCCGCTGCACCAAGGATTCCCTGCCCGAGCTGCTTCAGGTCGTGGCGGATATACTCCTGGAGACACCTAGCTTGGTTGTCCTGGGGGATTTTAACATCCATGCCGACACGACCTTACAAGGGGCAGCTCGGGACTTCGTGGAAAGCATGGCCTCCATGGGGCTGTCCCTGAATAAGTCTGGCCCAACTCATAGCCACGGACATGCCTTAGACTTGGTGTTTACCTCTACGGATGTTGGTGATCTGACATTAACTAAAAGCGAAATAAAAGAAGTGCCATGGTCAGATCACTTCCTGGTGCAACTGGACTTCTCCGCAACCCTTCCCCTCCGCAGGGAGGTGGGACCGATTCGGATGGTCCGCCCCCGCCACTTAATGGATCCAATTGGCTTCCAGAGAGTGGTAGGGGATGCTTTATCCCAAGTTGATGGCCTTTCAGCTGATTCCCTGGTGGCACGCTGGAATGCGGAGTTAACCAGGGCTATTGACTGTCTGGCTCCGAAGCGCCCTCTCCGATTGCATGGAGCCCGGACAGCCCCGTGGTTCTCCCCGGAGCTGAGGGTGATGAAACAATCGTTGAGACGGCTAGAGCGCCGGTGGCGGAAAACTCATTCTGAATCAGACCGGACACGGGTTAGAGCTCAACGTCGAGCCTACCAAGTGGCAATGGCGACGGCGAAGAGGGCCTTCTTCGCTGCCTCCATTGCATCTGCAGAAAACAGCAGCAGGAGACTTTTTCAGGTGGTTCGCAGTTTATCGGAACCACCTGTACCACCGGGGCCTGGTAGGGACCCCAAGATCTCCTGCAATGCTTTTGCAAAGTTTTTTGCAGATAAAATCGCTCAGATTCAGAAGGAAGTAGACTCCACAGTGGGAGCAGGGCCAGGGCGGGAGAGTGCCAGAGTTCTGTCTGGTCCTGTTATATGGGATCAATTCCAATCTGTTACCTCCGAGGATGTGGACAGGCTGCTTGGACGAGTGAAACCGACCACCTGTCTCCTTGATCCTTGCCCATCCTGGCTGATAAAAGCGAGCCGGGAAGGGCTGGGCGATGGGCTTTGCGGGGTGGTGAATGCTTCCCTCTGTGAGGGAGCCTTCCCAGACCCGCTGAAAGAGGCGGTCATTAAACCGCTTCTTAAAAAAACATCTTTAGACCCGGCCAATTTGGCCAACTATCGCCCAGTCTCAAATCTGCCATTCTTGGCCAAGGTGATTGAGCGGGTGGTTGCTGAACAACTCCAAGCACGCCTGGAGGAAACGGACCATTTGGATCCCTTCCAATCGGGATTCAGGCCTCACCATGGGACTGAAACTGCCTTGGTCGCGCTGGTTGATGGTCTCCGGCGGGCTAGGGACAAAGGTGAGAGCTGCTTCCTAGTTCTGCTGGATCTCTCAGCGGCCTTTGACACCATCGACCATAACATCCTTCTGGACCGTCTAGAGGGGCTGGGAGCTGGGGGCACTGTTATACAGTGGTTCCGCTCCTTCCTCCTGGGCCGTGTTCAGAAAGTGGTGGTGGGGGATGAGTGTTCAGACCCTTGGGCCCTCACTTGTGGGGTACCTCAGGGTTCCGTCCTCTCCCCCATGCTTTTTAACATCTATATGAAGCCGCTGGGAGAGATCATCAGGGGGTTTGGACTGGGTGTTCATCAGTATGCAGATGACACCCAGCTCTACCTCTCCTTTAAATCAGAACCAGTGAAGGCGGTGAAGGTCCTGTGTGAGTGCCTGGAGGCGGTTGGAGGTTGGATGGCGGCTAACAGATTGAGGTTGAATCCTGACAAGACAGAAGTACTGTTTTTGGGGGACAGGAGGCGGGCAGGTGTGGAGGATTCCCTGGTCCTGAATGGGGTAACTGTGCCCCTGAAGGACCAGGTGCGCAGCCTGGGAGTCATTTTGGACTCACAGCTGTCCATGGAGGCGCAGGTTAACTCTGTGTCCAGGGCAGCTGTCTACCAGCTCCACCTGGTACGCAGGCTAAGACCCTACCTTCCCGCGGACTGTCTCGCCAGAGTGGTGCATGCTCTGGTTATCTCACGCTTGGACTACTGCAACGCGCTCTACGTGGGGCTACCTTTGAAGGTGACCCGGAAACTGCAATTAATCCAGAATGCGGCAGCTAGACTGGTGACTGGGAGTGGCCGCCGGGACCACATAACACCGGTTCTGAGAGATCTGCACTGGCTCCCAGTACGTTTCCGAGCACGATTCAAAGTGTTGGTGCTGACCTTTAAAGCCCTAAACGGCCTCGGTCCTGTATACCTGAAGGAGCATCTCCACCCCCATCGTTCAGCCCGGACACTGAGATCCAGCGCCGAGGGCCTTCTGGCGGTTCCCTCATTGCGAGAAGTGAGGCTACAGGGAACCAGGCAGAGGGCCTTCTCGGTAGTGGCGCCCGACCTGTGGAACGCCCTCCCATCAGATGTCAAAGAGATAAAGAATTACCTGACATTCAGAAGACATCTTAAGGCAGCCCTGTTCAGGGAAGTTTTTAATATGTAATGCTGTATTGTTTTTAACACTGATTGGGAGCCGCCCAGAGTGGCTGGGGAAACTCAGCCAGATGGGCGGGGTATAAATAATAAATTATTATTATTATTATTATTATTATTATCACTAGTTTGTTATGGATGCTGAGTTTTTAAGAGACCCCTCCCCTTCCCACAGTTACAGTACAATTGATTTCTCTTCACAGGGAACTCTAGGAATTGTAGCTCTGTGAAAGGACTAGGGGGCACATGACAGCTTTCAGCACCCTTAAAAAACAACAGCTCCCATAATTCTTTGAGGGGAAACCCATGAAGAAGAAGAAGAGGAGGATGAGTTTGGATTTGATATCCCGCTTTATCACAACTCGAAGGAGTCTCAAAGTGGCTAACATTCTCCTTTCCCTTCCTCCCCCACAGCAAACACTCTGTGAGGTGAGTGGGGCTGAGAGACTTTAGAGAAGCGTGACTAGTCCAAGGTCACCCAGCAGCTGCATGTGGAGGAGCGGGGAAGTGAACCCTGTTCCCCAGATTACGAATCTACCGCTCTTAACCACTACACCACACTGGCACACATGACTGTTTAAAGTGGTATGAGACCACTTCAAATGTATGGTGTGCATGTTGCCTAGATTTCATCTGAAGTTCAAAGCAAATTAGAGTTCTGCATCTGCTTTGGTGAATTTACACCTGTACCCAAAATACAGCCTTAAATCATGTTCCACTCGGCAGTCAGGCTTAGAAGAATTGAGGGTGGGTGGGTGTCCACATTTATTTAATGCCTGTGCTGGACCTTCAGGGGCAATAAGAACTTACAGCAGGAATGGGGGACCTGCAGCAGTCCAAACTGCTGGACTCCACCTGTCATCAACCTAGACAGCAAAGCTGATGGTCAGGCTCAATTGAAGTAGCAGACCACAGGCTCCCCACTCCTGCTTTAAAGTAAAATAACAAATTTTAGCTGTGTACCTCTGATTTTACTGGAGGTGCTGGATTTCAGCAGTGCCACTACAGCTCCAGTCAAGTTAGATGCAGAGCTGTCCATGCGACCTTGCATAGATTGTTACCGCAATCAGGAACAGGCTTGTATTATTTCCACATAAGGGGTTCGTGTGCATCCGGCCTTGTGAGTGAATCCTTTCTGCTTGCAGTGACTTGACAGCTTTTACAGTGTTTCCAATTTTGCTTCCAGGGAACTGGAAATGACTTTTAAAACACACACACAAAACTCAAGCTAAGGAAAAATATGATTGACATCTTGTCAGAAAGGATTGAAACATGCAACCAGATCTATTGCCATTATTGTTCCCCCTTCTTTCTTGTTATACATGTCCAAAGGTTTTTCCTGCTTCATGTGAAATATCGTAAATAGCGCACGTATGTGCAGGTCTGAGCCAAACTCCTGCTTTTGCAGCACTGGCTACTCTTGGTATAGCATAGGAAATAGTATGGACCTCCTTCATTGCATCCTCTTTGGGGAAGGGCTTAGCTCAGTGGGAGAATAGGAGGTTGGACCATTGGTCTGATCCAGCAAACTCTCGTTACGTTCTAATGTTCTTATCTAGAGACACGAGGGATTAAACTTCATATCTCCTCCATGCAAAACAGATACTGATTTTTCCCAATGTGGGGCTCAAACACACGACCCTGAAATTAAAAGTCTGATGCTCTACCACCTGAGCTATCCCAGCAGGATAGCTGGTGGCTATAATAAAATCAATTATTGATTTTATTTTATTTATACAAATTATTATATACTGCCCTCTCATAAAGATATCAGGGTGGTGTACAAAAATATAAAATCATAAAAATTATTACAAGCAGAACAGAACAATCATTAAAATGACTGACTACTCAAGGGAATTTTAAACAACTGCTATGCCTGCTAACAGAATTTGTATACCGTTTAATTGTAAATAAAATCACTTAAGAGCTCTTGCTTGGAGAATGCACAGGATGATGAAAGGAATCGGTGGAATGACAAGAAAATCAAACGCATGGTTCCAGATCTCACACTAAGGCAAGACATGCTAGTTTAATACAGAACACATCTCTCAATATTTGCACTCCTGTGGTGTAGAACTTGGATATCTGGGAGAAGCGATGCTCAATTCATAATACATCTGAGCATTATGAGTAGGAAAAATTCATATTCCAAACTGGGTAATTGCAAACTTGGGTGCTATCTTTCTTTGCAATCCATCATTTTAAACTTCCATTATCCTCTGCTACAAAATGTACTGGGAGCTAATTTTCAAGATTCTGAAAATATTTGGCATATTTCTTCTAAAAAAATATCTATAGTATTAGTTTGACACTTATTGAATTCATATCAAGCCTCTATACTTCAAGACAGACATTAGAGGAAAAAAGCACACCATCTCAGGATTCTAAAAAATATCATTGCATAAATGGATGAGCGAGGAAATCCAACAGCCTATAGCGGTTTCTCAGTGTGTTGCCCTTAAAAAAAAGAAGAAGGGCTACTTCAAGATCCAGGAAGCTCCACACAGAACCGATCCTTCAGGACACTTATACAAATTTATTAAGTCACACGCTATTCACAAAATGTCAGTGTTTTTGGTTAGAACTTGACATTTTCAAGAGCTGGCTCTATTAAACTGTGAGTTTAAGTATCCAGATTAACTGCCTTGCTTGTACCGAACCGTAGCTTAAGAATTTAGAACATAAAGTATACAAACCTTAATGAAAAATGAACTTGGTAAAACTTAACTCTCATTAACACCTACATTACTGTCACATTGGAGGCCATACAAGCAATTACATTTATAGAGCACTCCACTGTGTATATAGAGAGAACGGAGATTTCAGGTGGGAGGGAAAGCGAAATGGTGCTGCATTTAGACTTGCCATACATTTCCCCAGGTTCGAAATTCATCTAAACCATTCTGAAAGCCCGAAAACATGCCTCAAATATTCAGTGCACCTGCTTAATATTCATGTCAGATTTTTTCTAAAATGAGCATGATTTCTCACATGCACATTTGCTGCGAGAGTACACTGGAAAAGATAAGCAAAAGGGATCAGAAGGCCCAAACAGTACTCTAAGGTGTGACTGCACAACTACTTAGCTACATTGCTAATGTAGCTTTGCAACCTGTAGGGCTTGATCTTCACATGTTCATCCACCTCTTTTTTCTTAGCTCAACCTAGCCTAATTTTAACTTTCCCCATGAACTGATTAAATGTGTAGGACATTGGGCTGTTGCAAAGTTCCTTCCCACAATTATTTCAGATGCAGGAGAAATTGGGCGAAGACATTCTGCCAGTTTTTGAGGGTAGGGGCCCTCAAATTGGTTTAGGAAAGGGAAGGCTGCAGAATTTCTTCTTCTTTTAGGTTTGGAAGTTTTGGCTTCTTTCCTTCCATTATCCACCTTTATCATGCCCATCTTACCTTTTTTTCTTAGCTATAAAGTCCCAAAGATGCTTCTAAGGTTTGTTAGCTTCCTTGAGTCTCCCTCCTGCTTTTCCACTCAAAAAAAAGGTTTCATTTCTTTCAGAGTCCAAGTCCGGGGAGACCATACAATGAATGCAAATCTGGGAAGACGAATGAGCTAAAATCTCCATGTTTCTTTGGCCACAACATATATTTGAAGCACCAGGATACCACTCTAAACTGTTACGGCTTCCCCCAAATAATTTTGTGAGCTGTAGTTTGCTAAGGGCCCTGAGAGTTGTTCGGAGACCTATTCCCCTCACAGAGTTACAATTTCCAGAGTTCCCCAAGAAGAAGGAACCTACTCTGGGAATCATAGCCCTGGGAAGGAAATAGGGGTTCTCCTAACAACTCTCAGTATCCTTAACAAACGACAGTTCCTATAATTATTTGGGGGAAGGGGTTAGCTCCTGTTGCTCAGTCCCTGCTCCTGCCAACCTAGCAGTTCGAAAGCACGTCAAAGTGCAAGTAGATAAATAGGCACCGCTCCAGCGGGATGGGAAACGGCGTTTCCGTGTGCTGCTCTGGTTCACCAGAAGCGGCTTAGTCATGCTGGCCACAGGACCCGGAAGCTGTACGCCGGCTCCCTCGGCCCATAAAGCGAGATGAGCGCCACAACCCCAGAGTCGGCCAAGACTGGACCTAATGGTCAGGGGTCCCTTTACCTTTACCTTTATGACTGTTTAAAGTGGAAATATATAAAAAAATTAAAAAATTGTCCTTATACCACCAATAACAAATTTAGTTGGTCTCTAAGGTGTTACTGGACATTTTTTTAAATTTTTTATATATATTTCAACTGCATCAGACCAACACGGCTACTTACCTGAATGTTTAAAGTGGTTTCATGTTTCTTTGAATGTATGGTGTGAATGTGACCTTAGAAGAGTTGCATGTGCACTGGATTTCCATATAACCTTTTGCATCTAGAAACCATACAGCTGTTTGATAATATTACCCACATGCACCAGATATGGCATAGGCCAGAGCTTATGAATAAAATTGGTTTTGAGCACCACACACCAATTTTTATAGAAGAACTAGATCTAGCACACCAATTCAATTTGTGTCTGTCATATTTAAATTGGCACAGTAGCATTTCCCCCCATATAGGAACTTGGCGAGCATGGGTTATAAAGTGCATTGAGCAAGCTACAAACTATACTGATTGCTTTTGCAAAGAGCAACCACTGTAGCTGGGTGTTGGAACCTTGACCATGCAATATAGATTTAACACTAACTGGTTACTGTTTGATGATTCCATTCTAAGCACTTCTCTTGCATCTGGATACCAGGATGAAGGCAAGTTCAGGCTTTGTTTGTTTTTTGTTTCTTTACCTGCCCCGCCCACAGCAATATGGAGCCTGCTTGCAAGGTATTGATTCAAATGTCGGAGCTCAACTCAAAAGTACGAAAGATCGAAGGAAGAGTTACAAGTTTTCTTTTTAATGATCACAGCTCACGTCTTTTTATACTTTTCCGGGATGCAAGAATAAATAATTATTTGTATTGATTAAGAAGTGGAAATAAATCATGCATACATTTTTATATCTATTAACAATATTTTCTGCTATTGTCTGAAATTTATATTTTGGTCCTTAACCAGGCTAGTTCCAAAATTGCATTTCTCTATGGATTGTTTTCATCCAGATTTTAAAACCTGGTCCTTTAAATCCACTTTAGAAAAGAAACTATACTTTTGTGGTTAGGAAAGAGATCAGGTAATGCATTGAAAGGTGTGGGATGAATAATGGTTAGTGAGAAGATACTCCACAACTGAATTAGGGTGAATTCAGGATGAATGCTCATTGTTACCTAACCACCCTGAAAACAAATCAGAACAAATGCCCAGTGAAGCCCAGATGTTGTCTAATCTCTGGGGAAGCTTTGAGCAAGTATATCAGGACAAATGCTCAATAAGTAGGTCCTGTGGAAGTCTGACTGTGGTGGCCAGCTAAACAGACCCCACCCCACTAAGCCTGTTAGTGGCATGAGGATAGAGTTGAAGATGCTAATCAGAGGAGCAAGAGAGAGAAACCACCTGCACTGGCCATTATGAAGCAACACAGATGATTGTCTCATGGAGAAATACCATTTCCTTAAGGCCTTTTTGACAATAAAATTGAACACTCCCTTAATTACTAAAGAGGGTAGCTGGCATATGGGCACAGGGCAGGGATGTCAGAGAGTTCTGATGCAAATGGGAGAAGAAATTGCCAGCATTTATTTGTACTTCCATGTCTGGAAAGGAAATCAATCCGGTGAATATGATTGGTATTTGCTATTGCTTTCACATGATAATGGATTATTATGCACCCCATTTGCACTGAAGCTAATGCGGTGGAATAACATAACGACAATTACCTACCGTAATTACTTACCTAATTAGTTACGTATGTTACATAATTTCATTACAGCAATGTGGAAGACAGGCTGCAGCAGAAGAGAAACAGTGTTGCATGTGATTGATAGAGGGCAAAATGGAAAACGATGCCTTCTTAAATCCCTAGCACAGGGGGCCAAAACAGATGGAGGGAGAGGACAAAGATTTCTAAAGATGGGGGTTCTCCCCAGAGCCATGCAGGGAAAACTTCTCCTCTAAAATGAAAACTCCATTTCTTACTCCAAACAGACATATATTTTTAGGATTTTGAGCACTGAGCAATGGTTGATGTGCACAGTGTGAAGGCAGAAGGAGAAAGAATATCAAAGACAGAGGAGTTGTATCTCATGGGAGTCTAGGTGTTGATGTAGAAGATTCCACAAGCATTCACAAAAGCTTAAAAAATGTTCACAGAACAAAAGAAGGTGAGAAGATAACCCAAAGGCAGTCATTTTTTATATATAAAAAAAAACATGTTCAATTCAAATTAATTCACTGGCAATTAATTAGAGTCCAGAGCAGACTGGAATGAAGGGGTGTGCAGTGAGTGGGCAGGGGGATCTGAAGAAACAACATTGAATAAAGTTTGTAAAAGAGACTGAAAAAAATCACTGAAGCTAGACTAGGGGAACAAGGCACCATACATATACAGAAATATTATATAAAACAGGCAGAAAACTGTTGGCTCACGGTCTGGTTCTGGCTCCCTAAATTTCCCAAGCGACCCTGCCAGCAATTGATCAGCAGTGGCATCACTGAAAAAGCAAAAACCCAAACCACAAATGTCAAGTGGGGACCATAGCAAGCCTTTCCAAGGAGCCCACCAGCCAGCCTTGACCTTTGGGAATAAGTCCAACAAGGAACTGACTCCACTGAGTCTACCTCCATCTTCAAGGGCTTGGAGGCAACAGTGCTGGCATGAAGAACCACGCATGTCAGTCTCTACAGATGAGTACAGTGGTACCTCGGGTTACATACGCTTCAGGTTACATATGCTTCAGGTTACAGACTCCTCTAACCCAGAAATAGTGCTTCAGGTTAAGAACTTTGCTTCAGGATAAGAACAGAAATTGTGCTCCGGCGGCACGGCGGCAGCAGGAGGCCCCTTTAGCTAAAGTGGTGCTTCAGGTTAAGAACAGTTTCAGGTTAAGAACGGACCTCCGGAACGAATTAAGTACTTAACCCGAGGTACCACTGTATATGCTTGCTTGCCGAGTTCTGACATCACCTGTCCAAATAGCTGTGTCCACCTGGCTTTTCTAAAGGAGAGTGCAGGGGGCATGTCAACTGTTTGATCAACATCTTAGCTAAGCCTTAGCTAAGTCTTACAGTTCTCTGCTGCAGTTTACCTGCTTGTAACCTGTAAATCAGGATGGTGTCCCAGCCTGGAGGTCTGCTGATACCAGTGAGAGGTGTTGCTGCTGTCACTGTGGCAGCAATGGCAGAAAGGGGTGTGTGTGCACAGTCATATTGGGGGTGGGGTGGGGCTGTGCCAATGGCTTCCTGAGGTCTGGTGCCAGCCTGCTTATAATATTGGGGCAGCACTGCCTGTTGTTGTGCTTCACCTGCCCATTTTGTACAGCTCTAATTGCTGCAGAGGAAGAGAGCAGATTTCCAATGAAAAACAAAGACAGAGACTCTGTAGGGCACAGCAAGCCAGCAGGTTGACATCTGTGAATTATGCAAACAGCAGAGCAGAAAACAAGCTTGTCCTAATAGGCAGGGCATATCGAGGCTGAAGGAGAGAGCCGGAGAAGGACTCTCAGTTGACAATTATCAAAGTCAGAGGGAGGGCTTATTCCCAAGGCCCTTTTCAGAGCAGAATAGTTTTGTTTTGGCTTGCCTCTTCAAGTGGAAACTTATGCGAATTAAAAAGGGGCATGCTGAGTTTTAGGAGCAGCCCTCGTGCTCTTGGCCAGAGAAGAGCTTTGGGCCGAGGGCAGCTTGTCATTGATCTTTGAAGCCTGGATACACTTTTTATCCCCTTCTAGTGAATACTAAATACTGCTTATGAATGGAAGTTCATGCTAATCAATGGAATCTTCACACAGCTGCTTCCCAATAATCACACACCATCACCACAGCTCCTCATACATGGATTGCTGCAGCATAACCATCGGCCTTATTTAGGAACACTGATGAGTCAAGTTATCCTTTTCGGAAACATATTTCTGCATAAAACTTATTTTCTAGATACTTCTCTAACTTTGGCAGATTTTGTTTCTGATGACTGCATAAAGAGATAGTCTTGATGACCCCTACAAACAAAGTTCTCTATTGTCAACAGCATTCCAGTAAGTAACATTCCTGCTGTAAATGTTTTGGTAATAGTTTTCTGCTACTGCAGGCTTGCTGTTTTGCTGGATCTGTTTAATGGGTTATTGTAGAAGATGGACGGTAACATATTCTATTTGTGTCATATGCCTTTGGCTCTTAATTTGTGTAAAATACTCTGTTGTTATTGTTGTTGTTGTTGTTGTTTAGTCGTTTAGTCATGTCCGACTCTTCGTGACCCCATGGACCAGAGCACACCAGGCACTCCTGTTTTCCATGGCCTCCTGCAGTTTGGTCAGACTCATGCTGATAGCTTCGAGAACACTGTCCAACCATCTCGTCCTCTGTCATCCCCTTCTCCTTGTGCCCTCAGTCTTTCCCAACATCAGGGTCTTTTCCAGGGAGTCTTCTCTTCTCATGAGGTGGCCAAAGTATTAGAGCCTCAGCTTCATGATCTGTCCTTCCAGTGAGCACTCAGGGCTGATTTCATTAAGAATGGATACATTTGATCTTCTTTCAGTCCATGGGACTCTCAAGAGTCTCCTCCAGCACCATAATTCAAAAGCATCAATTCTTCGGCGATCAGCCTTCTTTATGGTCTAGCTCTCACTTCCATACATCACTACTGGGAAAACCATGGCTTTAACTATACGGACCTTTGTCGGCATGGTGATGTCTCTGCTTTTTAAGGTGCTGACTAGGCTTGTCATCGCTTTTCTCCCAAGAAGCAGGTGTCTTTTAATTTTGTGACTGCTGTCACCATCTGCAGTGATCATGGAGCCCAAGAAAGTAAAATCTCTCACTGCCTCCATTTCTTCCCCTTCTATTTGCCAGGAGGTGATGGGACCAGTAGACATGATCTTAGTTTTTTTGATGTTGAGCTTCAGACCATATTTTGCACTGTCCTCTTTCACCCTCATTAAGAGGTTCTTTAATTCCTCCTCACTTTCTGCCATCAAAGTTGTGTCATCTGCATATCTGAGGTTGTTGATATTTCTTCCGACAATCTTAATTCTGGCTTGGGATTCTTCCAGTCCAGCCTTTCACATGATGAATTCTGCATAATAATGATACCTAGTATACAGAGAGCCAGTTAGGAGCACAGGAATCTGCTCATACCAGGTCAGATTATTTGTCCATTTATCTTAATACTGCCTAGGCTAACAGGGGTTCTCCCACTACCTGTTTCCTGATTCTTTTGACTGGAGATGCCAGGGGAATATTCTTTTTGGAAATCATGGCCTCTATCACTGCTCCCTCCCCAAGCCATTAAATGTGTTGTCATGTGTTGGATGAAGAGAGCTGTAGTCCAAAACATCTCAAGGGCACCCAAGTGACAAAATGCTAGTTTAGAGCAATAATATCTAAACTGAGTATCACAAAATGAGCTTAATTAGGACTTTTCATATGCAAAAAAGGGGAGGAAATAAACCAACCATTTATAAGTCAATGCAACAGCCATTAGTCTGGTGGTGGGGATTTCTGAACTACACTGAGCAAGAAATTGTGGATCTGGAAAAAGAGATCCTTAAAGTAATAAGAGCAGAGACCTCTTGATGCTCTCAACATTGACCTGAGAAGAATTGAGTATCCCAGAGAAATACATCCCTCAGTCACTGTTTGACTCCCAGTGCCAGTTGGTCACATCTAGAACCCCCACATTCAAGACCACCCTCTTCCACAGAGTGCTCCAATGCACACCAAGAAATGAAAAGGAGTTCTGAAGGACATTGTTGAGAAATATCATCCAATATAACCCTCTTCCATCATTCTCCTAATGCAGAGCATAATTACACAAGATTTAGGCTCCACACGTCCGACCTTCTCCCACGAATAAAGTATGGAGTGGAATTGGCAGTAATGCAAGGGCCGAGATAGTGAGCACTCCTCATCTCCTTTCAAGCTGTTGTTAATTCCATGAGGAGAATGGGACTCTTCTCCCCCTGTAATTCTGCCCAGAACTACTTCCATTTATTTGACCCATTTGAATGTGTGATGCTGGCTTATGACAGACTTACAGCAAATTGAAATGTAAGGGGTAAGATGTAATCTCAAGGGTAACTGTTGAAGAAAAAGCCTAGGGATGTTGAAGAGGAGAATATTGCTTTTCAGCATCCCTAGGCTTTTGCTTCAACAATTACCCTTGAGATTACATCTTACCCCTTATGTGGCACTGTGGGTTAAACCACAGAGCCTAGGGCTTGCCGATCAGAAGGTTGGCGGTTCGAATCCCCGCGACGGGGTGAGCTCCCGTTGTTCGGTCCCTGCTCCTTCCAACCTAGCAATTCGAAAGCACATCAAAGTGCAAGTAGATAAATAGGTACCACTCCGGCGGGAAGGTAAACTGTGTTTCTGTGCGCTGCTCTGGTTCGCCAGAAGCGGCTTAGTCCTGCTGGCCACATGACCCGTAAGCTGTACGCTGGCTCCCTCAGCCAATAAAGCGAGATGAGCACCACAACCCCAGAGTCGGTCACGACTGGACCTAATGGTCAGGGGTCCCTTTACCACACACACACACACACACACACACACACACAGTACCTTGCCAGCTTCACTGTAGATGGAGTAGATTAATGTTTCTATACTGGCTTTCTTTATCTTTCCTTTGGCTCTTCAGCAAAGACACACACACAGGTGCACAAACACAGAGGTAAATAGCAAGGAATGTACAATGTAATTTCCCACTGGCTACAGCAAGGCCCAAATCATAGGCACATTGGCTCCCTGGGGTGTTAAACCACTGAGGAGATGCAGCTGAGCTCTACAGGTACACCTGCAATCTGCATTACCTCCCCTTTTCGTTTGCTACCTGGCCTGTGATTTCAAACACCACCCAGGTAGCCAGAAATAAATTAACTCTTCTCCACACACCTTCCAAAAACCAACAACCCTACTTCTTTTATTATTAATATTTTGGCTTAGACTATACAAGCGTGTAACTTGAACAATCACCGATTCTCCAAGTCGTTCTGAAGATTGCAAGTGACGTTGCACCATAAGGAAAGAGACAGTTTCATGCCTGGCTCCCTTGATGGTACTCCCACAGCAGCTCCCCCACCCCAGCCCACCCTGCCACCCTGACTTAGACATACAGAACCACATGTTTGTTTTATTCAGCACTTCCACGAAACGAGTCTGCAGTACAAATTCGAGCAAAATGTTTTCGCCACTGTGAGCCAAAGGGCGTCTGGTGCTTGCGTCGATTTCATGCTGAAGCTGAAAAGAGAGATATGTCATTAAGGATGATATCCTACACAGACACGCACACCCTTTAAAAAAAAAATAAAGAAGGAAGGAAGGAAAGAAATGGATCATCTCTTAAGGATGCACACAGTGGGCTTTTGACTCTCCATCTCGATTTAGGATTCTGGTGCGAGAACTGACATGCCTCCCTCTGCCTGTGCTGTTTGCTCCCTGCTTGATAGTGCTGCTGTCACTTCTGTCCTCCTTTCATTCCTGCAGGTATTCAGCATCTCCAGGGAGCACTATCTTTGTGTGAATGAGGAATATGACACTGCAGGCTGGAGCCGGAGTGTTAATGGATCACTGAATGACAGCTGAGCCTTCTCTCGGCGGTATCAGGCTAGCGATCAGTGCCAGGAACACAAGGCCTCGACGTTGAAGCGTGCCAATTTAATTTCTGTCACATGTGGCCTAAGCTGTACACCCAGGGCTTCTTTTAAAAGCCTCCTTTGACAAGGCATGCACTGACACAGGCCTTAATGGAACATTGAAAGATGCTAATAATGGAATAATTGCACGAGGGGACTATCTGTTTTTACCAGAGTAATGTAGAATTAGGGGAAATCACGGAAGGCAGGTTTAATATATCCTGGGCACATAGAGGGATATTAAATCCTTCCAATTTGTCACCCACCACACTGCTGTTACTTTTGCCTCCAAAAAAAAAGCTAACAGTGTGCTTGATTTACTAATTACAATAGTTCTTGAAAATGCTGCATACAAATAATCGCTCTGATTAATTAGCTTGAGGTGGGAGGGTTGGGGGGAGATTATCTATTTGTTTTAAGATCATTTCTGTACTGCCTGCTACTTCGAAGAAGGCTTTAAGCAGTTCGCATCATTATAAAACCATCACAAAGGCAAAAATGCAATAAATTCACATTTGAAAGCTGCAGAGAACAATAAGAGCCTCTTAAACATCAATATAGGGATGTGGGTGGTACTGTGGTCTAAACCACTGAATGAGCCTAGGGCTTGCTGATCGGAAGGTTGGCAGTTTGACGGGGTGAGCTCCCATTGCGCGGTCAAAGCTCCTGCCAACCTAGCAGTTCGAAAGCACGTCGAAAGCAAGGGCAAGTAGATAAATAGGTACCTCTCCGGCAGGAAGGTAAACGGCATTTCCGTGCGCTGCTCTGGTTTCGCCAGAAGCGGCTTAGTCATGCTGGCCACATGACCCAGAAAAACTGTCTGCGGACAAACGTTGGCTCCCTTGGCCAGTAAAGCGAGATGAGCGCCGCAACCCCAGAGTCATTCGTGACTGGACTTAACTGTCAGGGGTCCTTTACCTTTACCTTTTTAAAAGACATCAATATAAACTAAAACAGCCTAACACATTTGTCAGGGACTCAGCGGGAGCGCAGGGAGGAGAGGAGATGGAGAGCGAGGGGGAGCAATCCGAGGGCAGCGTAGGAGAAGATGACAGCAGCCCGATAGATTCCATGAGCCTCTCCAGCGAATCGGAAGATTCACAGAAGGGGGCGCCGATGGGCAGGGCAAGGGGCGACCCAAGGGGGACACCCCAGAAGCAAGGGGCCAGCGGGGACTCCCAGAGCAGCAGTTGGAAATCAGGACCAGCTTCCCCACCAGAGCGTAGTGGGGGGGAGGAGTCCCAGGTGTCAGAGCCCACATATGCACCACCAGCGAGAGAAGATGAGTCAGGGTTGACCACGCCTCCATCGGAGAGCGAGTTAACGGTCAAGAGGAAAGTTGCAGGCTGGGCACGCGCGCCAAGTTCAAATGTACAGGCGAGCGGCACAGAAGGTAGCCCGGATAGGGGACCAGGTCCTAAAGCCCGCCGGAAGGAGGGGCAAGAATCATCAGGGTCAGCGTCAGAGGAGTCCAGGAAGGATGAAACCCTAGCGGGCAGGAGGGCCCAGAGGAGAAAGGAACTTAGGAAGAGGTAGAGCAAGGCGAGAGTCTTAAACTGGTGTGGAAGGGGAGGAGACTCAGACGGGACTTCGCCGGTCTAAGGTCGAGACGTAGAGCTGCACGCTGCGGCTTTAAAATGGAAACTGAACCTCAATAAAGACTTTTGTACATAACTACAGCCTAGCGTTGGTCCTCTGTGAGCTGGGACCTGGAGGCAGCTCTGACAACATTAATATTATTTATTTCATTTCATTTTTAATTGCTTCACAAGTAACATCCTGAAGAGAGAGAGCGGTTGCTGAACAGCTTTGTAGGTTTCTGGATGAAACATCTGCTCTGGATCCATTCCAGTCCGGCTTCCGCGCTGGTCATGGGACCGAGACGGCTCTGGTCGCCCTAACAGATGATCTCCGCAGGCAGCTGGATCGAGGCGGGTCGGGGCTGCTGATTCTTCTAGATCTGTCAGCAGCCTTCGACATGGTCGATCACGAACTCCTGGACCACCGCCTTGCCGATGTGGGGATCCAGGGCACAGTCCTTCAATGGCTGCGCTCGTTTCTCTCTGGTCGGGGACAGAGGGTGGCGCTTGGGGGGGAATTGTCATCGCGCCACTCCTTGGTGTGTGGAGTGCCTCAGGGTACGATTCTCTCCCCGATGCTTTTTAACATCTTTATGCGCCCCCTCGCCCAGCTTGTCCGGAGTTTTGGGCTGGGTTGCCATCAGTATGCTGATGACACCCAACTCTATCTGTTGATGGATGGCCATCCTGACTCGGCCCCAGACACACTGGCGAGTTGTCTGGAAGCTGTGGCTGCATGGTTACGTGGGAGCCGGTTGAAGTTAAATCCTTCGAAGACAGAGGTCCTCTGGCTGGGGCGGGACGATATGGGATTGAGGGGGCAACTCCCATCTCTTGCGGGGGTGCAATTAGTGCCAGCACCGTCCGTTAAGAGTTTGGGTGTAATCTTCGATACCTCCCTCTTTATGGAGGCACAGATTACAGCTATAGCAAAGGCGGCATTTTTTCATCTCCGCCAAGCTAAGCAGTTGGCCCCTTATCTCTCTCGCCCTGACCTAGCCACTGTGATCCATGCGACGGTCACCTCCAGACTGGATTATTGTAACTCGCTCTACGTGGGGCTGCCCTTGAGACTGACCCAGAAACTCCAGCAGGTGCAGAATGCCGTGGCGAGACTCCTTATGGGGTCTTTGCTGCGAGATCACATTCATCCGGTACTATACCAGCTGCACTGGCTCCCGGTGGAGTACAGGATCAGGTTTAAGGTGCTGGTTTTAACCTTTAAAGCCCTATACGGCCTAGGACCCTCGTACCTACGGGACCGCCTCTCCTGGTATGCCCCACAGAGAAACCTACGGTCTGCAAATAATAACATCCTCAAGGTCCCAGGCCACAGAGAGGTTAGGCTGGCCTCAACTAGAGCCAGGGCCTTCTCGGCTGCGGCTCCAATCTGGTGGAACGCTCTGTCACAAGAGACTAGGGCCCTGCGGGACCTGACATCTTTCCGCAGGGCCTGCAAGACAGAGTTGTTCCACCAGGCCTTTGGTCAGGGCGCAGCCTGACTCCCTCCTCTGGCAACCTGCACAGAATTTTGCTTAATCGGTTGCCATTAATTTGATTTTAATTAATTTTTATAATGAAATATTTTTAGAATGTGTGATTATTTGATTGTTTGATTATTTGATTATTGTTAGCCGCCCTGAGCCCGGCTTCGGCTGGGGAGGGCGGGATATAAATAAAATGTATTATTATTATTATTATTATTATTATTATTATTATTATTATGTGACTAAAGATTTTAAAACTTCCACCATAAAATCCTATGTAGAAACAATGTACTGTAATTCCAAGTCCTGTATACATGGCAGACCTGCCTGTCGGCCCGCCCACCAGCTCAGAATTATAAGCTTTATTGGTTGTCACTGTTCAGTAAAATGTTTGACCAACACAGTGGCAAAGGATTTGCTCACAGATCCACTCTTGCAAATCTGCTGGCAATAATGACTCACTGTAAATCCAACTTTTTAATTAGTGTTAAATCTCATTTTTAATCTACCCAGAATTAGAGGGAGAAACAGATGAGCACTTTTATAAGGTCAGCGGCAAGCCTTATATTTAACTGATAAGTCTAATAATAAAAGAAAGTAGAGATCATCATAAGCACGTTGCTTCTTGCTGCAACATATAATTTTGATAATGTCACTGACGGATGATCCTTGTGGGGAAACTCACTCAGAGGATTATGCTCTCAAGACACTGCACATTCTGATAGTCCTAAAGAACCAGAGAGTTAGGAACTATTTCAAAACAAACAGCCATGTGTCAAAACATGAGGCCAGAGACAAATTCAACAATCTTCTTGAACTTATCTTGCAATGAACAACTTGGGGTTCCTTGTTCCCTGCTTCCTGTGTGCCACTGCAAAAATGGAGGGGGGGGGAGTTTGAAGTTGGACACTGTTGGACACCTCCACCCTGCCACTCACAGCCAATACAAACTTTATGAACATAGGAAGAGATCTGACAGGCCTTTGGAGTAATCTATCTAGTTCTGTATCTTGTTTTCCATGGTGGTCAACTGGTTAGCTGTGGGAAGCCCCAGACAGGACATGAGCACAATAGCTCTCTCCTGCTGCTGTTCCCAGAGCCTGGCAGTGTTCAGTGAGGACAAACAGCACATACCAAATTGTTCTGTACTGCTTCTGAGTTCATGGAGCAGGGATGGTTTATTTGGAAGTGATCCCCAGCTGAAATTTATCCATACAACGCAACTGTCCCACTTTAAGTGAATCATAGAATCATAGAGTTGGAAGAGACCACAAGGGCCATCGAGTCCAACCCCCTGCCAAGCAGGAAACACCATCAGAGCACTCCTGACATATAGTTGTCAAGCCTCTGCTTAAAGACCTCCAAAGAAGGAGACTCCACCACACTCCTTGGCAGCAAATTCCACTGTCGAACAGCTCTTACTGTCAGGAAGTTCTTCCTAATGTTTAGGTGGAATCTTCTTTCTTGTAGTTTGGAACCATTGCTCCGTGTCCGCTTCTCTGGAGCAGCAGAAAACAACCTTTCTCCCTCCTCTATGTGACATCCTTTTATATATTTGAACATGGCTATCATATCACCCCTTAACCTCCTCTTCTCCAGGCTAAACATGCCCAGCTCCCTTAGCCGTTCCTCATAAGGCATCGTTTCCAGGCCTTTGACCATTTTGGTTGCCCTCCTTTGGACACGTTCCAGTTTGTCAGTGTCCTTCTTGAACTGTGGTGCCCAGAACTGGACACAGTACTCCAGGTGAGGTCTGACCAGAGCAGAATACAGTGGCACTATTACTTCTCTTGATCTAGATGCAATACTCCTATTGATGCAGCCCAGAATTGCATTGGCTTTTTTAGCTGCCGCGTCACACTGTTGGCTCATGTCAAGTTTGTGGTCAACCAAGACTCCTAGATCCTTTTCACATGTACTGCTCTCAAGCCAGGTGTCACCCATCTTGTATTTGTGCCTCTCCCTTTTTTTGCCCAAGTGCATTTCTCCCTATTAAAATTCATCTTGTTTGTTTTGGCCCAGTTCTCTAATCTGTCAAGGTCGTTTGGAAGTGTGATCCTGTCCTCTGGGGTGTTAGCCACCCCTCCCAGTTTGGTGTCATCTGCAAATTTGATCAGGATGCCCTTGAGTCCATCATCCAAATCGTTGATAAAGATGTTGAATAAGACCGGGCCCAAGCCCTGTGGCACCCTACTAGTCACTCTTCTCCAGGATGAAGAGGAACCATTGATGAGCACCCTTTGGGTTTGGTCAGTCAGCCAGTTAGAAATCCACTGAGTGGTAGCATAGTCAAGACCGCATTTTACCAGCTTCTTTACAAGAATATCATGGGGCACCTTGTCAAATGCCTTGCTGAAATCAAGGTAGGCTACATCCACTGCGTTCCCTTCATCTACCAGGCTTGTAATTCTGTCAAAAAACAAGATCAGGTTAGTCTGACATGACTTATTTTTCAGAAATCCATGCTGACTATTGGTGATCACAGCATTCCTTTCTAGGTGCTCACAGACTGTTTGCTTAATGATCTGCTCCAGAATCTTCCCTGGTATTGATGTCAGACTGACTGGGCAGTAATTATTTGGGTCCTCTCTTTCCCCCTTTTTGAAAATAGGGACAACATTTGCCCTCCTCCAGTCTGCCGGGACTTCGCCTGTTCTCCAGGAATTCTCAAAGATGACTGCCAGTGGTTCTGAGATCACATCTGCCAGTTCTTTTAATACTCTTGGATGCAGTTCATCTGGCCCTGGAGACTTGAAGTGAGACATTCTGGAATTACAGATGCATCCCCTCTATTTTCTGAATCCATCCTGGGATGTCCCATTTTGACTACCACACTCTGGCTGCACCAAGACCATGTCTGTTGAGGCCGTGTCCCAATTTGCCTCACCAGCATGTTGGAAGGCATGATTTACCTTAAAGAGGAATGCTAATGTCCTAGCTGTGGCAGATAGAGAGATAAGAGATCAGCTCCGTGTGGCTCCCACTCTCCCTGAACTCTTTCTATTAAAGCTAGTCTCTATAAGAACTTTAAAACTTAAAGTTATAAAGATTGAGAGACTGTGGTCCTCCAGATGTTCTTAGACTCCCAAATCCCATGAATTCCAACCCTCAGCTGCATGGTCAATCATCAGGGAGAATTGAGAGTACTAGTTTCCACCTTGGGCTCCATGGGAGAAAAGGAAGGACAGAAATATAACAAATCAATAATAGTCCAGCTGAAATATCTGTAAGAACACAAGTTCCCAGTCCCTGTTTAACAGACTGGTGCTGCCTGAATTTGCTTGCCTGCCTTCCCAGCCCCTTTTGGGACTCGTCTTTTAGACTGTAAGTCTGTGGGCAGGGACTGTCTTGTCTGTTATTGTCTACCATGGCTTTCTTTTTTTAATTTTAAAGGCTTAAAATAAATGGTACTTATCAGGGAGAAGAATCTGCTCTCTGTCATTTCTTCCCATATCCATACAAGGCCATTGTGGATGACTTCACTGTGAGTGAAGAAGACAGCAAGACAAGGAGAAGGAACTCAAGAGGGCTTCTGGAAGGAATTAAGAAAATTAACAAAGTTTGCATGCTAATTCTGCCCATTGGAAGCTCCTCCTTAGCCATAAGGGGGGAAAAGGTCTTCCGCAAATTGTCAGACAGCTTCCATATGCCATCAACTCTTGCAGTTGTTTCATCACTGTTCAGCATAATTGTCTGACTGGTCAGAAAACAGAAGTTGCAAGTGGAAATTTTCTGGGGAGATCTGTCAGTTTTCACAGTATGCTGCTGTTAAATTTGAATACAACATAAAAAAGTGTTTTTTTTAAAAAAAAAGTGAAGAAAGAAAAAAAGAAAAAAGGGGTATAATATTTAAATTGCATTCATGTATTTAAATTTTAAAAATAAATAATAACAGTATTGCTGCTGTGTACAGCATGCTTATTTGATGCCCTTGAAATAGGAATGCCCCTCCAACAAACCATCTTTTGTTTTCTTAGAAACAATGAAGTCATCACACAGCCAATCAGCCCATGCTTGGTAATGATGTCACTGGAGACAAACAAAACTATTCAGAGAGTATCGTCCATAAATGTTAGTTGCCCTCTGTGACATAGCTACCTGGCCAAATCCAGTTCATTATATAAATGACATTACTGTTTCTAGGAAGTAGAAAGCTATTTTTAATGGTGCTGAAGTAGCAGTACTATAACAGCAAACAGGATGAAATGACTATGGGGAGAGGAAGACTGAATTGGGCCATGAAGGCATGGGATAAGCCCTGGAGTTGGTGTGGGTGGGTGACTGAGAAGAGGGAATAAGAGTCCCACGCCCTTTTGCAGACTCACTATCCAAAATAAGAAATTTGTATGAGTTTTCTGCAGGGGGGAGGTAACACATTCTCAAAATATACCTATATATTGGCTTCTTCTCAACTTTACAACCCAGTCTGCAACTTCTCTCCTTAAAGTACTGTCCCATCTCCCACAGCTCAACTGCAATATTTTTAGACACATTTTTGCTATGTTAACAAAATATATAAACACCTTTTCCCATTATTTTTCAGCACTTCTTACGAGATACTCAACGCCTAATTACAGAAGTAATTTTGGCATATAAGTGGTAAATTAATAAATAAATGAATAACACACCACTGTGTTGTTGTTGTTGTTTTTGTGTGTGTGTTGCAAATTGACTTTATTTGCTCTGCATGATGTCATCAGGTAGGAAAAGGTGATTTGCTAAATAGCATAGTGACATCCTCCATTTCACTGTGTGGTCCCTGATTTACTTGGGATCTCGTATAACTAATGCAGAACAGAGAACAAAGCATTAACTAGAAGGCGAAATATTATCAAAGGAAGAGCTGGGGAAAGCACTGGCCCAAAGTATGATTGGTAAAAGGCTGTTTTGTTGGGAAATGCTTCTACAACCCTCTCCCAAAAATGTTTCGCTCCCAGAATAAAGCAGGTGGCCACGTCCCTTGTTGTCTTTCAATAGCTAGTAAATACTTCTTTTTCCTCCTTCTTCTTGGCTTCTGGCCTTGCTGTGTGGTTCATCTTTCCTTTACAGAGCTTATTTTTTATCCGCCTTGTCTCTGCTTTGTATATTTAATTGTCATTTGGGACTTTATTTTGAAATTGCATTTAGTATTATTAAATCTGCTGGAAGCTGCCTTAGACCATGCATGCACACTAGAAAGCTAGGGTAAAATGCTGCCTTTCAACTAACAGCACCCATGCTTAACATGGTGGCAAATACATAGTGAAGAGGCAATGCTTTTGTAAATCTGATGTAAATGATAAGCGATAATAGGCTCTGGGAGGGGTATTTCCTGGCAAAGCTCTTCTGTCGTCAACTGCCAGGAAATGCCTGACCTGGATCTCAGTAAGTATGAAAATATTAAAAATGTGTAAAGAAATCAATTAAGTAATTACCTTTATTAATGCTGGAAATGGAAGGCCAAAGAGCACAGCACATTGTGGCCGTGACATTTGGGTGTGTGGGTGTGTATTTATATATATTGCTAGCAGGAAATTTAAGCCAGTGTCAAGAGTAGCAGCCTTGAAATGGAAGACAAGAATGTAGATAGCCTACTCAATTGTACAATGAATAACAAACTTTCCTGGGATCACATGACTCCAGGTTAGGGATCTTCAGGTCCAGGGGCCAACTGTGGCTACCCATGCCTTTCTATCTGGCCCTTCATACCCTCCTAGAGTGTTTTTATCTCACTACCATCCTTGAACTGACATTGTGCTCCTTCTGGGGTAGTTTGTCCACCTTTGGTCCTCACACTGCACTCAGCTCTCACCTGTGGCTCCTAGAAGCTGTCAGCATGTGACAGTGTCCACACCCTGGGAAGCATCTTTGATTGGCCAGTTAAGGCAGCTGGGGGTAGCTGATGGGTCTCAGTCTCTCAGCAGTGTAGGGACTTCTCCTGCATGTAAAGACAGGCTCTGGTGGATTGAGCTGACAAGAACAATAGCAGGTTCAACAGTCGATAAAACAGTTATTGCTCATGCTGTAGAGGGAAGTTAGAAGCAGATGAGGCTCACCAACTTGAGAAGGTAGCCCATCTAGGAGAAGGAAAACTCTGTCCCTAAGCCTCCACTATCTTGTGGCTATACTCATCTATGAGAAAGGCTTTTGATGAAAAATCTGTACCTGCTGCCTTGTGGGACATCTTCAGGAGAGGAAAACGCTAAGGAGTAAACTCTGCACAAAGCCAGAGTAGATTCCCTAAGGCAGTTGGATGACACCTTGTATGCCTCCTTCCAGCAATTCCAGCAGCCAAGCTGGTTCCAAATGTACTGCTCTGCTTTCCTTTGGACCACATCAGAGGCTGATAAGGCAGCCCAGGACCTTCATGAGCAATGCTCAGGCTTGCTCCCTGGAGAGGTCACCTCAATACTGTTAATGCAACAAAAACAACATGGGAAGCGGCAGTTATGAGTTACCAGTCTCTGCAGCCAAACCAGGCACTATGATTCTCCAGCAGTTTGACTTCACCCCCCAGAGGCACACTCCATTGTCTTTTGAGACAGACGGATGTCAACAATATCCTTGAACTCTGACAATGCTTCTTGGTTGTCAGGGTGGAGGATAGAGAGGGATGTACGAGTTTGTGTAGAAACTAGCCTACTCTACAAAGATAAAATCAACATTTGCCTCTGGCCTTGCCCAGCACTGAGATGTGGCCCCTGAAAGGTTGCCTAGATGAGAAAGTAGCAGCCTTCCATTAAACCAGTTCTGCAACAGCTGCAATGGTTACTAATTTGTTTCCTGGTATACCTCGAAATATTGGTGGTTACCATGAAAGCCCTAAATAGCTTATCTCCAGTATACTTTAGAGATCACATCATCCCAAACCATCCTGCTTTTACTAGTGCTCTCTCATCCTAGTGCTTTGGGGGAAAGGGGAAACTTTGCAAGAGTGATGACAGATCCTCATCTATGCCATTCAGGGAACTGTAGTTTGTCAAGAATGCTGAAAACTGTAGCTCTGTGAGGGGAAAACTATAGTTCTGAGTTATATCTTTAAAAATGCATTGAATGTGCTTTAAATTTATGGCCTGGATTTGCCCCCAGGTAGGAACTTCCCCAACACTGGTTCCTTCACAAATGCAGTTATTATGTGCAAGTCAATGTTTCCTTCTTTGTACCTGGCTGAATCTCAATGGCCCTATTAGGCATGTCCTCTGCTTGGTAGGTCTCCTGCCGCTTTCTGTGCACCTCACATTCTCTTTCGCAGGGGAAGAGCCATCGATCCAATTGTCTCAGGCACAGTGATTGCACACAATAATGTAAAACCCCTGTTGCTACGTCTTGTACAGCCTCCAAAGTTTAACAGCTGTTGTGCCTGCAAAATTACCAGGAGAGGCACTGAACTAATTAAGAGCAATACGATGAGTAAGATCAGTTGTTTTCCTCTGCATTTTTGCCCATGTTGAGGAAATGCCCAAGTTCTTACTTAGCCTGGAGAAGAGGAGGTTAAGGGGTGATATGATAGCCATGTTCAAATATATAAAAGGATGTCACATAGAGGAGGGAGAAAGGTTGTTTTCTGCTGCTCCAGAGAAGCGGACACGGAGCAATGGTTCCAAACTACAAGAAAGAAGATTCCACCTAAACATTAGGAAGAACTTCCTGACAGTAAGAGCTGTTCGACAGTGGAATTTGCTGCCAAGGAGTGTGGTGGAGTCTCCTTCTTTGGAGGTCTTTAAGCAGAGGCTTGGCAACCATATGTCAGGAGTGCTCTGATGGTGTTTCCTGCTTGGCAGGGGGTTGGACTCGATGGCCCTTGTGGTCTCTTCCAACTCTATGATTCTATGATTCTAACCAGTGGCAGACCTCCGTTTTGGGGGGCCGTGAAGCTTTATCTGTTATGGGGGCCCCTTCACAACCAGCAACAAGATCTGGATAACCACGATTATCTTCAGTGAGGATGATAGATCACCACATTAAAAAAAAACAACTACTACTACATCTCAGATTTTGAATAAAATTGCTGTACTGGATTATCTCACATGTCAAAGTCACTGGTACAGATTTCCTGTACCTTATAGGTTTCGAGTAATGAGGGAGGTGAAACATTATATACATTCATGATGCATCATAGAATGATCGTGCGACTCAGATTGAGTCTACTAGACCCAAACTTTTAAAGCAATATGGACGAAAGGCACTTCTGGGGCCCCTCTAGGATTAGGGGACCTGAAGCTTAAACTTCATTAGTTTGACAGAAAATCTGTCCCTGCTTACAACCAGTACAGGAAGTGGCATTTGCCTGACAGCTTCCTCTTCCTTGAGTGTTGCCCTCATAGAACACAGGAAGGAGGAGGAGCAAAGTTCATATACTCTGGCTCCATCTATTACCGGTTTCCCTGCCTTCCATCCAGTCAGTCCCAATGGTCATGAGTCACATATCTCAACAACCTGCCAAACTGAGTACCCAAAGGAGTCTGCTCAGTGTCCTTGAAAGAGGAAAGAAAGCTATGAGTAATATTGCCTAGAATCCTCAGTTTAGGATTCTGAATTAATCTATCCACCATCAGGATTGTTCACTAACTTCAAAGGCATTATTGGAGAAGCAAAAGACCACAAACCAAGGCCACCAGAGGCATTACAGTACACCCTGCCCCAAAGTAACGTACATTATTTACATTGCCTGCTATTTCACGCAAGGACTAAGACTCTGGCAGTCACCAAGTCCTGCTTTAGACCTTGTTAGATATCTGTCCACCTTCTTGGAGTGAGCTTGCCATGAGTGCAAACATTTAGGCAGCTCAAAGCAGGGCATTTTTTAAAAAAGGCTTTTTGAGACGGGGAAACAACTTTTTAATATATAAAAAAATCCCCCTAAAAATCAGCAATAACATCTCCCTTTAATAACTAAATAAATATTACACACCTGGTTTTGGTGCAGTTCTGAATGTCTACACTTATAATATCTTCAAACTGAATGCTGAACATTGCTTTTTTTATAGAAAAAGGAACCACTGGTGAAGATGCATTGGCACTCAAGAGTAGAGTGCTATTTAGATAAACTACCTAGACGATCTCACAGATAAGAGAACCTTAATGAAGTGAATTGTTAACTCTACATGCTAGACTGATGGAGAATATATTTCCAGGAATGTTTGCACTGGATTGGTTCACAGGTACAATTTTTGGCTTTTTACAGCTCTTACAGAATGCAGATATCCTTTGTTCTGTAAGCCAATGCATGGAATTGTACCCTGCCCCTTGATTTTTATAGAGATAAGGAGAAACAGTGAAGCATTATTCCCTTGATTATAATTATACTGACATACTACAGACAGATGATCACTGGGTTAAATTTGTGTACTTAGCCTGTCCCCAAAGCGCAATGATTTTGACTTTTAAAATTGTTCTTGTCACCTCACTTTCATATTCACATTCTTCAGCATTCCCACAAATATTTCAGAGATTATTTGTGCATTGCGGAAATGTGTGTGCTTTCTATGGACTGATGGCTACACACTAGTGTTTCTTTCAATTTGCAGTATTCATGATGATGAATACCCTGGGGGAATAGAGAGAGAGGAAGGCAGATTATTAGGTTGTGAGGAAAACTCTTTCCGGGTTAATAGGGCAATTTCAAGCAGAACTTCATATTACACATACCTTGTGATAGGTTCTAAAAGTATTGCCACCTTAAATGATTGCCTGAGAATGCAATCCTGCACACCAGGTGTGGGCAACCTGAGGCTCTCCAGATGTTGCTGGACTACAACTCCCATCACCCCCCACCATTAACTCTAAAATCACAAGCTTCTGTAGCAGCTAAAAATGTTAACTACTATTAGTATCCATTTTAAACCAACCTTCTAGTCTGCAGAAAACAGAGACATCATTATTTGTCCCTTTTCCAGCCATCTTTTTCATGGTGTTAGGAACACTTTCAGTGAAAAACAAAGAGAAGAAAGTACACAGCTCATAGTAGTGGTATGAATGGATCGTGTCCCTAAGTCCCTGCTGTCTTGTTCTCAATTCTTCTTTCCCAAGGTCCCTTAAAACGTTTTCAAAAGCTTCAGGTCTAGCCAAATGGTGATATCCAACAAAGTAATCCCACCTGTGCAAAGACTTCCAGATGCACAACAGAATTTTCCCTCCCGGATTGTAAGGTTGCCATGAAAATGCCTGCACTGTCACCATGGTTTGCAGCAATGACTAGAAAGGTGTTGTAATCATGGATTTATTTATTTTTAAGCTCTACAAGCATTGCCAGTATGCCTGGCTCTGAAGAAGGATCCCCTTGGCACTTTCTCAGAATGGGGTGAGGTTGTGGGGAGAAGGCGAGGGAGAAGTTTTCACCACTGCTACTTCTAAGTACTTACTAATGTGTTGGCAATTTATTTTTATTTTTTTTTAAGTATGAGACCCCTCATACAGCAGGGTGGGAGGGGAAGGAATGGAGACAGAAGTAGGAGGACAGCAGTGCTGCCACTATTGCAGAAAGATGGGGCAGTAGTGGGGAAAGGAGGAAAGAACAGTGGAGAGAAGAGATGGAGAGGCAATGGCAGAGCCACTACCTGCCTCAGGCAGCTTAATCCCTTGAACCAGGTCTGCCCAGGGCTATGAGCAGTTGCACCATCTTCCATTGTGCTCCTGTAGGTTTGCCATATTTCAAACAGTGAAAATCTGGGCAGATGAGTTGTTGGCCAAAACAATGCCATTTTGGAGCTATTTTTTTATGGAATATCAGCAAACCAGCATTGCCGACATGGGCTGCCATATGTCTGGCTTTCCCCACACATTTGCTGATTTCTGCCCAGACACTGCTGCTGACTGCAGTATTCCAGATATGTCCGGACGTATGGCAACCCTAGACCTGCCACATTATCCCTCTGCTCTTTCTCATGCAATGCAATTACTGTCCTGTTGATAAAATGTTTTATCTCTCAATGATGGCTTCTCCCCCACCCCATACAATGCAATGACTATCTCTGCCAATAAAATGCCATGTCAGTCACTGAAAGCTTCCACCTTTTCAGCACCGCTGACCCACACTATGGTGCTGAGGCAGCTTCTCAATGCAGGAAGTTACAAAGTTGTCCATTTGCCTTATAATATTATGTTTTCATTTTTACAGCTCTGCAGCTCAGAGCATCAAATGGCTCTGATGACAAGTCTTCCTTTTTCTTTTGAAATGACTGTTGCCTAATACTTTGGATTTGGGGTTATCATGCTCTTAACTGTCATACTGTATCCTATCCTGCTGCAAACAAAGCTGCCATTTTGTAGTTTGGTTCAAATATAGCATGTTACCTGGTGAATCACTGCTGCCAACCTCCCTCACACAGTCTTCCAATTTTGTCCTATTAAACCTTTTGTTTCTTAGCTCAAAGTGACATGAATCATCCAAACTGAAAATTATATGTTTCACTCTTTTTTCTTTGAGGTGGTATAATATCCCTGTTCCCTTCCTGATAAGTTTTTTTTTTTAATTGCAGACTTTAAAGTAACTTATTATCATTTATATGCCATTGCATTTATTTGCCAAAAGGATGCACCAAAAGGCAAATGATATTCTCCCATTCCCCCCCCAAAAGAATTGTAATTAAATATTTTGGCCAGCGCCCAAATTATTATTCTGCTTACAGTAGTTATTTATTTCTCTTTGAAGAAAGTGCTTTTTGCATAAGTAATTGCATATGAACATGCTAGACCAGCCTTTCTCAACCTGTAGGTCCACAGATGTTGTTGAACTACAACTCCAATCACCCCTACCTAGCAAGGCCAGAGCTCAGGAATGATGGGATTTGTAGTCCAACAACAACTGAGGAACCCACAGGTTGAGAACCGCTGTGCTAGACCAAGCCAATGGGCCATCTAGGAAGTGGAGAAAGAAGTAGGGTGGAGACATAGAATCTAGTACTCAGGACTGGAGGATGGAAGTTCTCCTGTTGTGAATCTAGATGTTGGAGATGGGAAAGATGATCCACCAGCTCTCCCCTCCTGAAGTGCCCAGTGCCTCATTGGAGAGGGAGGGGGGCTTTGACCAGCCAGTGGGAGAATCTGAGCACGTGGAAGTGGAGTCAGAGGGACAGAACACAGTGTTGTTGCCAAGATCTAGGTGGCACCTCCGTAGGGTTGCCATATTTCAAAAAGTAAAAACCAGGACACCCCAAAAGTTGTTGAGCTTCTTTAAAGGAAATCACCAAAATTGTTGGGCAGCCCTAATTAACCTGGGATTTAACCAGGATGGGTTGAGGCAGCCCCAGTTCGTGTTCAACTGGAGGGATCTTTCAAAAGGTAGGGCTATTTGGTGACAAGGAGGTGGGGGGGAGACACGTAGGCAGTTCAAAACCCTAATTAAACCCTGTGAAAGACCCTGGATTGGTTTGGGAGCCCCAACCTTGGTTGGATTCTGGGTTAGACTGGAGCTGCTCTAAAGGGCTGGATTGGGTATGGAATCAGAAGTGAGGGTTGTGCACGGCCCTATAATTTATGTAATTCACCTGTTAGATTCCCCGTACATGTTTAAAGCATCAAATAAAACTTTGCCAAGCCATCTGCATGTGTCCAAGTGCTCCTTCTCAGATTTTGCATTACCACCACTGGCTCCACTTTCCTGGCTCCATTCAAAGTAGCACTGTTAACCTTTAAAAAACCCTTAATGGTCTGCAACCAGAATACCTTAAGAACCACTTGCTCTCAAAGGGACCTGCCTGAACGCTGAGATCGGTTCCAGAGTCTTTTCCACAGCAAGCAGGCATAAAGAACAGGGTCCTTTCTGTGGTGGCACCTAGTTTGTTGAATACCTCCTTAGGGTGAGTTGCAGCATTCCTTCTTCACTCCCTTTCCAAATCATATTTTAGAAAACAACTTTTTACTCTCTGAGTGGTTGCTGTGGTTGCTAGTGATCTACTGGTGCTGCTATGTCTTTTTTGTTATGCTGGTTTAATTATTTTATGTCTCATGGACTGGTTGCTTAAATGGCATAGTTAACTAAATTAAGAGGGGACTTAATTCACCTTTCTAGGACTGAGCTACAAACAGGTGCCAGAGTGCATTCTGCTGAATTCTAGCACAAATTAAGAACTGGTTCTGGTGGCATTTTCATACATGATATTAAGTAGGATTGCAATATTTCAAACAGTGACAGAAAAATTGTTGAGCTTTTTGGACAAAATGGGGGGGGGATTACATTGTTGAGGTATTTTTATGGGAAGTTGGCCAAAACAGCACTGCCAACATGGGCTGCCATACGTCCAGATTTTCCCAAACATTTCACTGATTTCTGCCTGGACATTGCTGCTGACTATAGTATTCTGGACGTATGGCAACCCTACACCTCCGTTGATGGGATCAAACACACTAGCCCTGACTGAGCATGTGTTTCCACATGTGGCAGTCTCAAAAGGCAAGATAGTCTCATCAATGATCTTGCCCCACCTCATCTTTAAGAGCTTGGTAGGAGCGGGTGCCAACTGTTGGGACATCTTCATTGCTTCCATCCAGTTCTGCATCTCTTGCCCTGCTCATGTACCTTGGACTCATGATTTCTGGATCTTGTGGTTGCTGCTTAGCCTGAATAAAGGTCTCTTCCTTACTCTCAGGTAAGAGCCACTGTCATTGTTTTGGGATGGGAGCATGGCAATGGAATTGCAGTCCAAATGCCCTATAACACCTCACTGGTCCTCAAATGTATCTAAAGATAATAACATTCTCATGTGGAACATCTAGTGAGAGTGACGTAGAAAGATGCTCTTTAACTCTTAGCCTTACTGTCAACAGAAGTAAGGTAATTATTTTTTTCATGTTGATTAAAATACTGGTTTTGGTCCTGCTGTGTGAAGATTTATGGGACTGTGTCTGTGGGAAACTGACATTTTGTAATGTCAGGGATTTCTTTGGTATCCTCCCGGAACTCTTTTAATAGCTAAGCAGGCACAGCCACCTTATATCAACGTTAATTTGTAATAGGGTGATAAAATCAAAGGTGTGCTAATTGTGTTCTGCTCTGCTGCCTTTGACCTCCTGCTTTCTGTCACATTCTGCAAATGTAAAAATGCAAAGCTTTCTGAGCTCATGCTTTAGGGCAAGACTCCTTTCACTAGACGAGCATAGCTGTTTGTGGGAGGGAAGAAGACATTGGCCTTGAACGGTGTGCATAGGCTTTACCAATACAAGTACAGTTCCCCTCTCCATATGGGAAGGTCACAATAGGAGTCAGCATGTACAGAGACATTGGGGTCAGGGTTAGCATTCATGGCATTGATTCTCCCCACATGACTTCTGGCAAATTTTTTGAATAAGGTTAGAGAAAATATACTAATCAGAGAGCTAGATAAGCTCATCTGGATGCACACAATCACACTCAAGCTGGATACAGTTGACTGTGCACTCGGAGGAAAATCCAGAGTTGCCACTACATACTCGTGTGCTGCTTGCACATACAAAGGTCTTCAGGGCTGTATTCACGTATGTCAAGGGAAAGACAGGGTCAACTCATATATAAGTTGTCCAGCTTCTGTCATCACATTTGTCAGGCTTGCATGGAATTGGTGTGTCATGTCAACCAGTGCCCGCAACATGTGTTGTATATATTGAGCCATATGACCTTGATGCTGGTGTTAACTTTTCGATCCACTTCTGTATTGAAAGGGGAAGGAATAGAACGTCTGGAGGCAGGGGAGGTGAGCAGATACACACAGTACAGCCTGGTTCAAATATTCCTCTGTATATAATATAGGTGGACATGGAAAGAAGGACAATTCCATGACTCACACCTGCCAGTATTGCATTGAGAATACTCTCGGTGAAATAGCTTCAGAAGGTCCACTGTCTGAGGGCTGTTTCATTTTCCTAGAAGCTGCTGCCACCTTGCTAAGTTAAAGCTACTTTGCAAAAATGTGCCGCCCTACGATGCAGCCAAAAAGAATGTCAGGCCACTCTTTTGAATGGGTTGTAAATGAACAGACCTAGCAGTACATACAGTGCATTGACTTTATGTTTCAGTGAATATCAAGATTTATTGTCCCAAGAGCTATATATTGACTAAAGCCAACAAAAGTCAATATTTCCTATTTTACATGCTCTAGACTGCAATTAAGCAAAAACAACTGGAGGGGAAAGCTACACATCTTGCAGGGTTAAGTCTTTATTCTGCTGCCCATTAAACATGACCTTCTCTCATGACTCTATGAAAAAACATGCTGTGTTCCTTTTCTTAGATGAACTGTTCTTGCCTGGTTACAAAACCTTAACCTTAACCTTCACCATTGTTAACATGGCGGTGTTAATCAGCATGAACAAATCTGAATGTCTTATTGCAGGCATAGACAAACTCCAGCCCTCCAGATGTTTGGGACTACAATTCCCATCACCCCTAGCTAACAGGACCAGTGGTCAGGGATGATGGGAATTGTAGTCCCAAAGATCTGGAGGACCGGAGTTTGCCCATGCCTGTCTTATAGACTATGGCTACACACCAACACAGTGTTAGATGTGGTTAGCATGCCTAACTCTGAGCTAGACAGTAGTCTTTTTGTGCATCTTGATGTTTGCAGTCTTGAAACGTGGTATATTAATTAATTGCAATGTGGTATATGAGTTCTTTTATTATTAACAACAACAACAACAAAGCAGGGATGGTGAACTTGTGGCTCTCCAGATGTTGTTGGACTCTAACACCCATTAGCCCCAACTAGCAAAGGATTTGTGGTCCAGCAACATCTGGAAGGCCATAAAATTGCCCATTCCTAGACTACAGTAAACACATACATTGAAGTGAACTGGTTGCCTATCTTTCTGGATTTCCTATGAGCTGAATTCCAGCTGTCAGTTTGTGGCAGCCATTCCACCAGGATGCAGAACAGAGGGGAATAAGAGCAGCAGGACCATGGCCTCTGCTAAGACACCAGCTGCCTTCATCCTCCTAGGGATGGGTGAATCTGTCAGTATTGGTTGCTTCCTAGTAATTGGTTCAGTTTTCCATATTTCCATATCAGTATGCAATTTTTTAAAAAGTCCTCATGAGAATCCACCAGCATTTTTTGAATGAATCTATCCTACTATATACATTTTTATATGTAACTTTCCCTGATATACACATTTTTGCAAAGCAATTTTCCGTATTATAAAGCATCTTTATCTGCCATTTTCCTACGTTACCCCAGAATATGCATTTTTGTACACAATAGTTAGTTGGAGAACTGCATCACAAAATTTGGAAAGTTGTGATTTTCAAAGGATGGCGGTGTTTTAGTTCCCATTTTGTTTCAGATGCTGCAAATTAAGTAGGTTCACCTTCAAATGAAAACTGAATCTAATTTCTACCCCATCCTGAGTGTTCGCTAAACTGACACCTAACAGCAGCCATTCTATAAGGAAACTTGAATGGTTTCCAGTCCAGTTGCTATGAGAACTAGAGGGATAAAAAACAACTGTGCCTGAGCTTGCTTCCCCTCCTCCAGTCCACCCCAACTCATCTCTTTTCCTTGCATCATGTCTTTTAGTTTGTTGAATCCAAAAACAGGTACTGTCTTACTACCGATTATCATAAGCCTTTTTTTAAGCTAACGAAGGGATTAAAAAATGCTTTAAAGAACTATAAATAAAAATGGTTGAGCCACAAAGAACATACTGTGAGGAAGAACCTGGAGCACTTTCATAAGCCAGTTTGCAGGGGAGGAGGTAATCAAAGGAACTTACTTCAGGTGATTTAATACATAGAAGGCCAACTCTGGCTTAATCTGAGCAACAGTTTAGCCTTAGGTCATGTCCCTTACACAATAGTTCAGCTAAGGAAAATTTGAAGGCATAATAAGCAAGTATATGCAGAGTAAGGAAGCACAACAAGCCATCAAATGCATCATAGATTGGAACGGGAGGGTCTTCTCAGAACAGACTGCCCCAAATGGATTTGTAGACTTCTTGACTATACGACTTCATACTGTAAAGTGGTGGGGGGGGGGTCAACGTTGCTGGGAATCACAGGTAGGCAGAGTGCTGTTGCATTCATGTCCTGCTTGTAGGCTTCCCAAAGGCATCTGGTTGACCATTGCAAGAGCAAGACGCTGCACCAAATGGGCTATTAGCCTGATCCCGCAATCTCTTCTTATGTCCTTAATATGTTTCAATCATCCCCGCAGGAGAATAATAACGGTAACAACAACTTTGACATAGTATCCCATATCCTCCAACATCCAAGTGATCCAAATTGGGACACTATATCTATCATCTATCTATCTATCTATCATCTATCTATCTATCTATCTATCTATCTATCTATCTATCTATCTATCTATCATCTATCTATCATCTATCTATCTATCTATCTATCTATCTATCTATCTATCTATCTATCATCTATCTATCTATCATCTATCATCTATCTATCTATTTATGTCCTGAGCTCTTGCGGAGCCAGCTGACTTATGCCAGAGCACCAGACCAAAAACTGGGACATTTTAGGATCCAATCAGAAGCCAGGATGGCTTCTGTAATTCCGGGGTGTCCTGCTTAAATCGGGATGGTAGATCAGTATGGTATCCTAGCACCAGAGAAAATAGACAGCGGTTCTGCATCTGCCCCTTCCTCCATAAGAAAGATATTCAAACTACCAGCCATATTCTCACTTTTCAACACCAAACTCATAGTTAACAGGATGCAACAGGAGTTTTTATGTGGCCCTCTCACTGATGTACTAACTTACTACAAGCAAGAAGCTTTTGATGTGAAAAAGCATTTAAAAATACCCCCTACAGTCTTAAGTGGTACAATTGAGAGAGTTCCACTACCTTCTTATGCATAATATTGATTTGGTTTACAGATGAAGCTGAATGGGGTGGTAGAATGGTCTGTACCTCTTCAGACCACACAAGTTTTTGATTTCATGGGGGGGGGGGGAAACACCGCTACAAAAAGAAAAGGAGCACAAACAGCTAGGTTGAAATATTTCCATCTTCTCCTTCCCTCCCCTCAGGTGCTTGAGTGTATGTGTTAGACATGACAGAGAACTTTCAAAAATGGTATTCCTCACCTGAAATGGCACAGCCTATTCTATAGCAGACCCAAATCTCAGAAGCTTCTAATTATAAGAATTAAGTAGAACTTGCACCTGAGTGAGTGACAGGTCCCCCTTTTTAATTCCAAAGTCTACAAGAAAAGTCCTCTTTGCTTGCATTTGACCTCTGTTAGTCACAGTAATAGATACCTGAGGCCAATAAAGTACGCTCTGAGCATGACTAAAATTCCCCTAGCAGCTGGCCTGGAGAAGCTTATTCCTTGTTCTTTTAAAATGACTCCTTATTACTGGACTGGACTCCTGCCTTTTCTGGGAAAAATTAAGCCACCTCTTTGCTATTATGGTAATGGATGAAAAATCAGGTGCCAGGGAACAACCCTCTGAAGATTGTAACACAGTCTGCAATTTTCACGTGTTCTGCCTCCCTCTCCTTCCGTTTTAATAGCTGCAGGAAAGTCAACAGATTTTGAAGTAGCAGACGCACAGTAGAGCCCTAAGCACTGAGCAAAATAAACATCAGGTGAAAGACAAAAGGCTGGAAGAATTGATTATGCCACTTGGCTGCTCTCCTGAGAAAGATAAAAAGAGGCCAGGACATGCTTCGCTACTCCTTGCATGTAGAAGTCAGGCTCAGGAAACAATACCCTGACATCTCTGCCATGCAGATAACTCCAACAAGCACAGTGAGTGATTTAACTATTCTTTTGTTGTTGCTGCATTTTCCCCTCTTTTGATTGACAGCTGCAGAGTATATTACAAGGGTCTCATCTTTGTGGACTGGTTTCTTGGTGGTGGAAATAATCAGATGAAAAATTTAGGCGGGTTTTTTTTTATTTTAAAAAACTTATTTAAAAAACTAAAGAAGCTTACCCACCAGCAGCAAACAACACACATTTAAAGCACATGACTCCCCCTAAATAATCTGGGAACTGTAGTTCATTAAGGTTGCTGGGTAATGTAGCTCTGTGAGGGCAAACTACAGTTCCCAAGATTCTTGGGGGAAGTCATGTGCTCTAAATGTGCTTTAAATGTATGGTGTGTGTGGTCAAGCTAAGAATAAACAGAAGGGTCCTGATGTTGGATTTGTAAGGGCAGATCTCTGCAAGTCATAAACGTGTCACAGAAGGCTTGAGTTCAAGAGAGAATACTAGAGGAGAGGTAAGTTGGGTTACATCCTTGTGCAGTTGGGTTGAATAAGATGATGTTTGCCAAGTTTGCTGCTGCAAATTGCACAAATGACGCAGACATAAACTGTGAAATTATTTTAAAATGATAATACCAACTACCAGCTTTTTGGGGGGTTTATAATATACACTTTGCTTGATATTCCCAAGAACCACCTTCTTAACTATAACCACTTAAGGAACACTTTCCTTCTGACTTAATATCACTGTCCGTAACACTCCTAAACATTTTTTTTATAATAACACTGTATCATTTGTACATTGAAATTTATGTCCAGGATGCAGAAGCTTTCTACACCAAGGGCCACTTTCCTTATAAGTAGGCTTCTGGGGGCTACATGCCACTGGTAGGCAGGAACAGATGCACAAGAGAGCAGTGCGTTGAATGTGACTCTTACTTTTGTATAGTATCCTATATTCCAACCATGCAGACAATGAGTGTTCACTTCAAGGAACAAGGGGCAATGTTGCTACTCCCCCATCCTTCTTCATATGCATGCTTCTTTCCCCATATGATTCCCCCATGAAAGAACCAAATGCCAGCATACTACCCCAAATTTGGTTACTTTACTCCTGCGATTTTCCAGGATAAGGGGGCTGCAAACTTTTTTTTTCCCTCCTGGAATGAAATAACATGGAAACAATTGCTAAACAAGCTCTTACATTCCATTAGTTTTCCATAACTGGCCTTTACCTCATGTGAAACCTCAGATGTAACACAATAATTAAGAGTTAAGGAAACCTTGGGGAAATGGAAGAAACTGCCATGGGAATGCAGCCTCAGATGATCTTTGAAGCCCCCACATAGCTTTATAATTGTAAATTTTGTTCTGCTGCTGTATATCAGACAAAAGATTCGCAAAGTAGCTTGGTTTCCAACGAGCCGCCAAAATTAAGGCTATTTCCATAGTTATCTCCTGCAGCCAGATTTCTGAAACAGATCAACATGCTGAGTAAATGAAAGAAGAGCTTTGGAAACCCAGCCCATAGCAGGTACTGCGTTTAATGAACAGTTGCTTTGTGCTTGTCTTATTTCATCCTGCTGTTATTCCTTGAGCTCTGATACAGTCATTGCAAGGATCCTCTAATCCAGCTCAAATGCCACGTGGCAGCACATAGCAAGGTCTTCCAGTAGAGGAATGGCTGGCATATAAGATGCAGGCAAGGAGGGCTAAAGAACTTTAAATGGCATGCCTCCCTTTCATTCCTTAACTTCTTCTGCATCTCTGCTTGGTTGTTCCACATCTCCCTTCCTTTTGGAACAGCTGGTTCTATACTTGCTCTGTATACAAAGGGTTTTTATATCTCTCCACAACTCAATTATTTTATGTGATGTCAGTCTACATATTTTGCTGTGAGCCATCTTGGCCCTGATGTCTAAGCCAGCTGTAACCAATGGGGTGCCCTCCATATGTTGCTGGAACTACAACTCATGCTAGCCCTGCTGGCTTGGGGCTGTTGGGAGTTGCAGTTCAAAACATCGGGAGGATGGTCTACACCAGGCTTACTTGACATGGCACCTCCTATCAGCCCTAGGAAATAGGTGCATAGGAAGCTGCCTTACACAGAGTCAGACCTTTGATCAATCTAGGTCTGTATTGTCTACAGCAGCTCTTTAGGGTTTCAGACAGGGCAGTCTGATGCCTTGGAGATGCCAAGGTGAACGTGGAACCCTCTGCATGCAAGATTCATTCTCTAATCACTGAGCTACATCCCCTCCAGCACAACCAATAGTGGTAGTTGTAGTGCAGCATAATCTGGAGTGCCCCACATTGTCTGTCTCAGTTATAAACCATAGAATGAATGTGTAGGGGATATGATATTATTGCTGAAGGTTATACCCTGACATACTGTATGTGTGTTCATTGAAATGAATGTGCAGCCATCAGGGATAGATGCAATCCTCATCCAGCATATTCATTCAAACTGGTTGGAATGCTTGAGAAGAAAGTTATTAAGAAAGCACCTATGAGCCCCAGAGATTTGGGATTATGTGATGGGAAACCTTATGAATATTGTTCTCGGGTACTCGGTGTCCATTCCTCTGGGAGCCCCTTGAATCAACATCTGTGTTGCAACTCTTGTGTGTGAACTTCCTATTCGACCAAAAGTACATGTGCAAACTGATTTGTGTGACAAGCCCTCCAGTGGTTGTCAAACTTCAGAACATAGAACATAAGAAGTTGCCTTATACTGAGACAGATCATTGGTCCATCTAGCTCAGGACTGTCTGCACTGATTGGCATCAGCTGCCCGAGGTTTCAGAGAAACCAGGGGTCTCACCCAGCCTTGTCTAGAAATACCAGGGATTGAACCTGAAACAGCCTGTGTGCCAAGCAGATGACTCTACCACTGAGCTACAGACAGCCCATCCTTCTAAACTTCAACTCCTGCTGACCATTTCAAGGCTGTAGGGCACCTAATTGGCCACCCTCACTCTGTATGGTGACCCTTAGAATCAGCCACCCCTGCCACCTCGCTCCAAAAAAGAAAATATATGGAAAGTACAGCTGCACTGCATCCATTTAAAACTTGACCATAAACTCTCTGTTGGTGAGCACAATGAAGTCCGCCTGCCCTCTTCTAGAGCTGTTACATCTTCGTATGTTCTGATATTTTTCCAGGGGGAAAAGAGTTGAAATTCTTACTATGTGAACTTTTGGAACCATTTCCTCCAAAGAGAAACAGTAAGATTTCTACACTCATATTGTAGCCTCAACAGATACAGTCTAAACTTCCAGACAATTCAACAGCAGCAAAACATAGAAATGGACTGTGGACCACAGTCTGAATGGTGGCTAAGCCTTATTAACAGCCCAATCACTTACTCTGCTGTGTGCCCCACAATGGCCATTGGAAGCTCATTTTCCGCTGTGAAAGATGCAGTTTGATCAAATTGTAGCTTTCTTTCTCTGGTAAAAATAGCTAAGTAATGTTTCAAGTCCTGGTCACTTTGTATAAAGGTTTTCCCCCCTCTGAATCTATGCCTGTTATAAAACCAGTAAAAGGCCCCTTTGAATATATTCTCTGAAAGATTAAGTGTGATATAGCAGGAACATATTGAGAGGTGGTTCAGAGAAGCTGGAGGGAGGCAAAAAGAATGGAAATTGGTTTGGCCCTTATTACAAGAATAATGGAGATGTGTCAGTTCATTGCTTGTGACCAAGGGAGTTTTAATGGTGCAGGCTGTAAGGAAGCATGAAAGCCAAGTTTTCCCACAAAGCACAGAGCAGTCTTCACACACACACACACACACACACACACACACACACACACACACACAAGTGACAGTGGCACAAAATCCATTTTAACAACAGCAAATTGCATGCAGATATATAGTATTTACTTTGGGATAGCTCAGTTGGAAGAGCATGAGAGCCTTAATCTGAGCCTCATGGATTCGAGCCCCACCTTGGATGAAATATTACATTACAGGGGTTGGACTAGATCAGGGTAAGGTACATGGGTGGTGCTTTGGTCTAAACCACTGAGCCTCTTGGGCTTGTCAATCAGAAGGTTTGCAGTTCAAATCCCTGTGATAGGGTGAGCTCCCATTGCTCTGTCCCAGCTTCTGCCATCCTAGCAGTTTGAAAGCACAGGTAGATAAATAGGTACTGCTGTGGCTGGAAGATAAACGGCATTTCTGTGTTCTCTGGCTTCTGTCATGGTGTCCTTGTGCCAGAAACAGTTGAGTTGTGCCAGAAGCAGTTTAGTCATGCTGGCCACATGACCCTGAAAGCTGCCTGTGGACAAACGGTGGCTCAAACGGTGGCTCAAAAGTGAGATGAGTGCCGCACCACATAGTCCAGGGGTCCTTTAACTTTACCTTTTTAGATCAGGGTTTCCCAAACTTGCGTCTTCAGCTTTTTTTAGACTACAGGTCCCATCATCCCAGCATTGGTCAGGGATGATGGGAACTGTGGTCCAAATACAGCTGGAGACCCAAGTTTGGGAAACCCTGGACTAGATTATCCTTGTGGTCCCTTCCGACTCTACAATTGTATCATTCTCTGATACAGGGAATTAGAGGCATAAACATGTGGTTTTATGGAAGCACATCATAGAGAAGGGTGGGGAGTTGATATCATTACTCTGAGGCACAGAATTTTGTTACCTGTGAAAGCAATCTAGTAATACTGCTGTTAATTTAATCCCAGCATGCACAATTTTCACTGATATCCTGTACTGTATCCTGTATCCTTTTACTGTATCCTGTTTCTCAAAATACATTTGATTGCAAAGATAGGTAAATAACTCACCTGTTTTATAACTGCTCAGGGAGCATTCCAATATAGGTGCCCAGGTAAGGGTCTCGCTCACCTTTCTTCTGTGATATGGTGCTTGGGTCTTCAATTGTGAGAAGCAGAAACTTGGCTGCTATTCCCCTTCCCAATATTTGAAAGAAACAGGTTTTTTTGTGTAACTTTGAAATTCTGTGTGTGTGTAAAATCTGTAACAGCTTTAGGCTTTGCCAACATGAATTATTGTGGGAGCAACATGAGCGGCGTATTGTGAAACCAGCACCTGTTTCAGCAACTTGATTGACTGTTGGAAAGATATATGACAAACGGAATAAAAACGGCTAGCTTAGGTGAATTAGAATTTTGCCTCCTCCGGTGTTCTATATGAATCTCTTAATGTTCCTGGGATTCAATTCATTTTAGGAAAGAAAGAAAGAAAGACAGACCCAACATTCAATGGGCCTGTATTTTGTGCTGAAAGTATTGTCTGGAAGAAGAGCATGAAAAAAAAAGTGAATTTCTCATTTTTTCCACTCTTCAGTATTCCACATTGCCACATCAGTTTGAAGTTCTGGGGTTTCTTTCAAAATAAAAGCTGCATGAAAATTCACCAGCATTTTAGTGTTAATTTTGCCTAATATACACATTTATGCAGAACAATTTCTCCTAATATAGTGCATTTTTGTATGCTATTTTCGTGAATATATGCATTTTTATGCACACTTTACCCCAGTATGTGGTTTTTTCCCCCTACCAGTTACAATTGCAAAATTCAGATAACTTTGGATTTCAGAGGTTGGCTGTGTTTAAGTTCCCACGTTGCTTTGCAAAGTGTGAATTAGGTGAGTTCACCATTAAATGAGAACTGAATCCAATTCCGCCCCCATGTCTAGTGGGGCCAGAGCAAAATATGAGTGGAGCTGGAGTCAGAACCAAAACCAAAAGTAGGTGGGGCCTCCTGATTTTCTGTCTTTCGACCAACATCGTTTCTGTTTCTGTCACCCCGCATCTCTCCTGGCCACACTCCCTCCCCTTCCCCTCCCCTTGACAACCACATAAAATTAGCCCAAGGGTTGTATGGTGTTCTGGGGCCACACCCTCCTCATGCGACTTCTAGCATGGCTGAAATGGATCCTTGAATTCTGATAAAGAGCCAGTGTGGTGTAGTGGCTAAGAGCGGTAGATTCGTAATCTGGGGAACAGGGTTTGCGTCTCCGCTCCTCCACATGCAGCTGCTGGGTGACCTTGGGCTAGTCACACTTCTCTGAAGTCTCTCAGCCCCACTCACCTCACAGAGTGTTTGTTGTGGGGGAGGAAGGGAAAGGAGAATGTTAACCACTTTGAGACTCCTTCGGGTAGTGATAAAGCGGGATATCAAATCCAAACTCTTCTTCTTCTTCTAAATGTGTCTTGGTTTCCTGGATGGAGGTTAGAGAAGTGAGGGGGAGAGAGACCTCTGGCTTTTGCATAGCTGGGATGTAGCTAACTGTACAAAGATCAGAGTCACATCTGTTGCTCTGTCCACTTTTCCCTCTGGCCCCTCTCGACATTGACATGCACCCCTTCCAAAGGTGGCTTATGAGGGAATTGGCCTCAGGCTGGAAAATGAAGTATGATGGGAAACTTTATTTACCTGTAGCTGTAAGCACCAGGCAGTCACTGCAAGCTTTTCCTGCTCAAACGACGTGCAACATAAATTCTTGTGACACAGTTCATATTGCCTATATAGGTGCTTTAAATTATGCTACATGATCCTCAGAGAGGATGGCCATGTACACATTTTCACATATAATGGTTGTTGTCACCTCTCATCCTGAAAATCCACCCCATTATATGTTTTAAATTCTTTTTTTTCTGGAAAACATCATTACAATTCTGTGATGCATGAGTGCATCCTTTGCCACAGACAGATCTGTATATAAGAGGTGGAGAAATTTGTACATGTTGAAATGTTAAAACAAATAACCTTGCATTTTTAGGTCTTTAAGCTTGGAAGCAGATGCTTTCTTGCTATGTCATCTCTCAGCATCACCTGACATCTCAAGGTCATGTGTATGCAGCTCTGACTTCTTTGTATAATGAGTCAAACTATTGACATTTTGCTGTATTAGTTACAGTTTACAAGGTTTGGCCACTGACTTCTGAGTTAATATTGACATGGGCAGTTTCTTATTTGGGAAAGAAAACCTGGCACCTTACTATTTCTAAATTCTTGCAAACCAAGCGGTATGCATTTAGTGTACCGTGCATTAACCATCTTCTGTGGCAATACTCATTGGATCATTGCTTTCTTGCATGAGGAAAATAAATCTACTTGGGAAATTGTAGCAAAGGGTGCTTCCAGCCTGTCGCTATTTTCAGGGAGGATTCAATCAGATGCTGGCAAATTCGGGTTGCCTAATTATCACAAGGACCAAGGAAAGTGATGGAGAAATGCACTGGAATGTGTGAGGTAACACTTGCTTTGATGCAACATCATCTAATCTCCCCATAAACCAATGAGAATGAATGCTCGTTAAATAGCCAATGCTATCTAATCTCTCCCCAAATGAATCAATAGGAATACTAAATACACAGGTCATCTGAAAGCGCCCACAGATTGCCCATTGACTCCTGAATGTGGCATTCTTTATTCTCATTTGACTGGGGAATCCATTTCACCTTAGAATGAATGAGTGGGCAGATTTCAAGGTGTGTTTTGGAGGAGTGATTTTCATGATTTGGGGGGAGGGATGTAGCTCTTGGTGAAAGTGAGCTTCATGGTAGTGACCAGATAGTTGTTTACATCCCTCCTTCTAGAATGAGCACTTTGTGTGACACTAGCAATACAGAGAGTGGGCTCTTTTTTTTTCCTTAGAAGAAAGAAAATGGCAGCCCCTTACTGGCTCCCAATGAGAGAGTTGCTCTTCTGCTGCCACGCTGAAACCCAGGTAGCAGTGGTGAAGAAAATCAAAAGGAGGATAATGATTTCACATCCCATATTGTTCCCAAGCCCCACTCAATTCAGGCTGCAAGTTCATCTCAGAACTTCATCTCAACACTAGTTGCAATGGCAGAGTTTGCTTGTTGGGGAATAGTGTTGAATAATTGGGGCTCTCTTGCTTAGGGAGGGTCCTGAAACCATTGTGGCAAGATAAATTATTGCTTATGCCATTGTAATCCATGACAGTAGCCACAACAGGGCTGCTTTTTCATCCTCACACTTTATCTTACATTGACATCTGAAATTGCTTGAAGCAGAAATTGAACGGAAAAAGAGTTGTGGAGTTTCTCCCTTTATTCTCCACCCCTTTGTTTATTTTTGTATATTTTCTGAGGGCAGAGTAAGCTTCATTTTCAAAGCAACTGGAGGGGATTGTGTTCAGCAGATAGGCATATAAAAAGTAACCTGGCCACTTTCTGTATCTTACTCTGAAGTTAGCATCATTATTACACTTCTGATACTTTGATGCTTTACAAGCAGAGTATGTGCTTGTGTGAAAATAATAGTTCTTTTCTTTCCTTTCATCACTTTTCTCAGAACTCTTCAGCTCTGGTGTGAAATGTGTACTGTTTGTCAAAAAGCTGTTTTCTTTGGACATTACATAGCAGGCAGTTTCGTTTATTCTATTGTACACAGAATGCATGATCCTTGTTTCACTTATGATAGAGGCTGACTTCAGGGAAATCTAGTAGTGCCAATTGGTATGACTTGCCTTAATAAAATCAAAGGTTGGAGGAAGGAGAAGTCTAGTGGTGACTTGGGAGAGGACCCCACCCCCTTATTGCAGGACCTCCTAATCTCTAACCCACCTCCTGAAAGCAAAATCCCTATAGTAGTCAAGGAGATGCCTGGGCAATCAGCCTGAAGTGGAAGGAGAGTGGGGGGCTTCGGCTTTGGCATCACCAAAGATGCATGAATATTTACACCAGCATGAATAGACTTGACTCACCCTCTACAGGAACACAAGAGCAGTCTTCTCACTTGGGACAAGAACCTCATAAATGCCTGGTCCTACCCTGCTCTTTAAAAGTAAAGCAGAAAGGCTGTGGGGTTGACAATATCTGTTATTGCCTACCCATGTATCCTTAGGGCTCTGCTTGTAGACTTTGACTTGTGTAACCTGTACTTAGAACTGATGCTAAGATGGTCTGCTGATTCATTGAATAAAGCTTTCAGGTTCCCTTGAGCCAAGATTCCAAGTACTATGTCACAGGTTGAGAGACAAGACATCCAGTTCAGTGCTGTTCCCACAGAAAGAGTGATTCCCCCTCTCTCCACTATCCCTTTTTAAGTTCATTTGCATGCAGACCACTGGTGGAAGTTTGACTTGTTCATGATGTAACTGGCCATTTCTTATCTTTCATTGACAAGTTGTTTGTCCACCTCCCTCCCTGCTTCCATTTTCTCCCCCAAGAGTCCTTGTTTGCCACTTGGTAGCTCAATCCATTTAGTTCCATCCTCCCTCTGCCTTCTCTGGTATGATCCTGATCTATAAAAATGTATTTAAGCCCATACCTTCTTGAGCATTGCTTATCCAGAAGTGAGACAAAATGGGAGTCGTGGTAAATCTCAGTAACTCAACCTTATGCATTCATTGCTTCTGCCTTGGCTTGGTTTCTCAGTGGCATCCCAGTGTGGCACTCACTGTCTGCCTTCCCTGTTTAGAATTCAGGCCAGCTCATCTAGGAGATCCGCCCATATGGTTTTGTGGTAGAATGTAAGCCAAGGCGCTGTTTACACCAGAATGCACACAACTCTATTAAGCTGCATTCATTTGTAGTGTCAGCAAGCAAGCATCTGTCAGCTGAAGTATAAGTTCCAGTCCTCTTCAATTGACACCAGCCTTTTGTAGACTCTGGCTCTCCATCCCTTATGCAGTGAGCAAGTAATTATGCTCGCACAGGGACCCATTTATGCAGAAGCTGTATACATCTGCTTGTGTGTGTGTATTTAACTGGAAACTGGTGGGGAACTTCAGCCCAGGGGCCTCAATCCTCTTTATCTGGTCCTTGCAACTTTCCCCAGGCCATACCTCCTCTCCCCAGATTACTTCCTAGGCTACTCCTTCCTCCTTTTGCCTGGCTGGAATGTGTTATTGAACTGGGATAATGCCTCTTTTTTTCTCTGGGTGGAGGGGTCTCTGTATGTAGAAATGTAAGACATTTGCATGGTTGAATGTAGCTTGTTGTACAAAGATAGCACCTAACCAGGCAGCCCTGTTCAGGGAAGTTTTTAACGTGTGATATTTTACTGTATTTTTGGTTTCTATGGAAGCCACCCAGAGTGGCTGGGGAGGCCCAGCCAGATGGGCAGGGTATAAATAATAAATTATTATTATTATTATTATTATTATTATTATTATTATTATTATTAACCACACCTCAAATAATAGGGATTTCCAACTTAAAACTTGATTTTCTTCCAGAGCAAGTATTGGAGTCCTTGTGTGGCATGCTGTCTTCTCAACCTATCCTCCATCAAAAGCATTAATTTGAGGATCCAAATTAGGTGCACCATGCCAAGTCCTTGCTAAGGTGTACCATGCCAAGTCCTTGCCAATGCACCAACACTGCTTGACTCCTTCACTCAGGGCCAGATTTGTTCAGCAGTAACCCAGTGGACAATGTTTAAAGCATAACCAGTGATAACTATGGACTTGATCCATGTATTGGTATACAAAGCTTACTGGCTTGGTGTACAGTAGTACACATCATGCCAGTATCATGAATCAGGATCATCAGGCAAAAGCCAAGACCCTTCTGCACTGGAAAGGCTTACCAATGATCTTGTAACAAGAAATGCTCTAAACTTTCATTCGCAACCAGATTAATGAATGGGTTATCACATTAACAGTCTGTCTTTCCTCCAAGGAGTCCCAAGAGGTGCATATGGTTCTCCGCTTCCCCATTTTATTAGCACAGTGTCCCTGTGAGATAGGTTAGTCTGAAAATTGGTCACTGGCCCAATATCATCCAATGAGTTTCACAGATTAGTTGGGATTTGCACCCTGGTCTCCCTGTATCTAGACCTACACTCTAACCCTTCTCAGATGACATTCATTTATGTCAGCCAAATATATTTTGTTTCTTACAGTCTCTTTAGTTTCTTAAATATTGTGTAGGCTTGAATCTAACATCGTTTGTTCCCAAGTTATCATGGAGTAACTTTACTGAAATCACTTCAACCCTTGTTATGGTCATTTTTCTGAAATCATTAGTTATTACTGGATTGCCAAACTCTGTAGATTGATTGATTTGGGCATTTGAGATCTGTTGTTTTAAACATGAATAAGGCTTGCCCACTTTATTTAGTCAGGCCAGAAGAAAGTATTGTTTTCATGAAAGAACCTCACCTCTATTGAGATACTGTAATGGATTGATTAATGTATGCATCAATCCATTAAAATCAAGACAGTTAATGAGCTATGATTGGCAGCCATAATTATTACAGAGAGCAAGAATGACATGACACCTAACACATTTGCACACTGCTCTAAATGGCAACTTGACAGCAGGTTAGGATTTATGTAATTTATGTAATTTACATGCACACATACTCTATAATCTGATTTGGGCTTTGTCCACCTGTCTCCCATTCATGCTTTTGTGGTTCTCTTTGATTGAGTCCTAGAACTAGCCCTAGATAGCAGAAAGCACATGGTGTTAAGAAGCCAAGGGTGATGTGAGTTTAACCATTTACAAGTAATTGATGCTTTTATCTTGATACTGGTCGTTGACCTTAATAAACAATAATGACTACTACCACACAAGTCTACTGTCACTGGCTAGATCAGTCAATATGTCCTGGAACAAACCAGACGACTTTAAAATAGTCATTGACACCTCAGCCACTTGCATCAATCCTTGTAGAGACTATGAGGCTGGAACTCTTCCCAATGATAGTCTGTAGATCCATGATAGAGAATTAAAAAACAAATACTATGATTGTAGACTGCCAAGTCACAGATTTCCATACCTCCTCTCTCTCACAGATGTGCACACAGTTCCAAGCAATGAATTGTGATCAGGAACATGTAGAGATCAGATTTTTAAAAATCATTCATGTAATCTAAGTCACTGCACTGTAAAGCTCAATATTTGTCTCGTACCCCCATATAGATCCCCGTATCAGATAGATTTCTCTGATAAAATGTATACTCTTCAAGGACACACATCGCTACTGTATAAGATTAAGGATGTGAGGAACCCACTTGGAGGAATTTCACACCTCTCCTGCTTCCTCATATTTGATCCCTGATCAGGAACCACCAAATATACTTCGAAATTTCACTTTAGAGTTAACTTGTTGTCAACTAGACTCAGTAGCAATTGATAGGGGGGAGGTTGCTCACCTGCCTTCCCAACTCCGAGCATAAGAATAAGTAGGTAAGATCAGATTTGTGCAAGTCAGAGTCATGGAACAATGAGAGAAGCTATTGAACCAGGTGGGATTAATTAGTACACAATTCAAGCAAACTATGGGTCAAGCAAAAGTGTGGGTGAGCCCTAAGAGCCCTATCGGCTTGTGGCATTATGCTAGAGGTCAGGGACATCCAATGAAACAGAACATTAGAGGATTTAGGACAGAGCAAAAAGAGGCACTTCTTCATGCAGCACATAGTTAAAATATGGAATTCATTATCACAAGGTGTGGTAATAGCCTCCAACTTGGCAGGCTAACATAGCCTTGATGCAGGTAGGTAGTCATATTGGTCTGATGCAGTCAATAAAAAATTGTCCAGTAGCATCTTAGAGACCAACTAAGCTTTTTCTGGGTATAAGTTTTCGTGTTTATGTTCAAATTTACTTAAATTTACTGCATGTAATGCTTTAAAAGAAAATATTATGAAAATGATCTATCGGTGGTACATGACCCCAGTCAAGCTTGCAAAAATTTACCACTTGCCTAATAATAAGTGTTGGAAATGTAATGAGACTGAAGGCACCTTCTACCACCTTTGGTGGACCTGCCCAAAGGTTAAAGCTTTCTGGGAAATGATCTATAATGAAATTAAGAAGGTCCTTAGGTGGACTTTTCCTAAGAAACCAGAGGCTTTTCTCTTGGGCATGGTTGGCCAATTGGTGTTAAAGAAGGATAGGATTTTCTTTATGTATGCCACTACAGCAGCAAGAATTCTACTGGCAAAGTATTGGAAGATGCAAGAACTACCTACTCTGGAAGAATGGCAAACAAAGGTGATGGACTTTATGGGACTGGCTGAGATGACGGGCAGAATCCGCGACCAGGGGAAAGAGACAGTGGAAGAGGACTGGAAGAAATTTAAAATATATCTCAAAAACAATTGTAAAATTGAGGAATGTTAAGATGTCAGGGGGTAAGAGGTAAAGAATTGCAGCAGTAACTAAAAAACTAAAGGAAACTTTAGGAAAGGGAATTAAGACAATTGACTTAAGGGTTGCTAAAGAATCATTAAACAAGGATGCAGGGATGGGGAGGTATGGGGAAGTCAAAAGAAAGAAGAGTATGAAATGATGATTTTGAAGTTATATTGGTTTAATTGTTTTGTGTGCCTTGTTTGCTTTTTGTTTTTCTTTTGTTTGTTTTGTTGTGTCTTTATTATCTGTCTGAAAAACGAATAAAAATTAACTTAAAAAAAAATAAGTTTTCGTGTTTATGTACACTTCTTCAGATACCTTGCCTTGATGGTGATGCTGTACCTCCATTGTCAGAGGTAGTAGATCTCTGAATAGGAGTTGCTAGGAATCACATGTGATGCTGTTGCCCTCAAGTTCTGTTTGTGGACTTCCCACAGACAAATGGTTGGTCACTTTGAAAATTGGATATTGGACTAGATGGGTTTTTTTAATATAATCTGATCCACTGAGCCCTTCTTATGCTGATGGATCTGCATATACTGCCTCTTGATGGAGTTTGAGGACATTTACTTCCACAGCAAATTCCAGTATTTCGGTTTCGGATTTCAGAAGAAAATGCCTTTTTGTTTGTTTCTTTGCATGTGCTTCTGGGAACTGGATTTGTGTAAAGATTTATTTTGCAGCAACAGGTAGATCTTTCTACATGTTGGAGATGAGGGTGTCTTTCATTTCCGAAAGGGTTGTTGTCTCAAGGAAATAGCTCCTGTGATTGATTACTAAGAAGTACTATCCACTGAAAGTTAAATTACTGAAAGTTAAATTACACTGAAATCCAAGATACCTTACAATATTATGCAGTGTGAGCCTTGTATGTTTATTCAGTTCAGAAGTCTTCCAGTGCTCAGTGAGATGCTTCCAAGTGTGTGTAGAATTGCAGCCTTAGTGGCATTGATTTAGCTAGGACTTCAGCATGCCTAAATTCCACAAGATCTCCACAAGATCTCATGTGATTTTGGCTGTGGAGGCAGCAGGGTAGGCAGGGAGCTTGTGGGGCTAAAATCTTGGGCACCTTGGGCAGCTGCCTCAGTCTGCCTAATGACTGAGCTGGCCATTGTCCTCAATTAATGAGGGAAAAAATCTGTAACAGTGGGGTGCAGGGCTTTGCCATGTTTACTTTACTTTTGATGTGGCCAGTGCTTTCTTTTATGGGGAGACGCAGGGGTACACATACCCCTAAACATTTTGTGAATCTTTGTACGTTTGTCCATTTACTGTACAGTGGAACCTCATGTTACGGACGGGATCCATTCCGGAGGCCCATTCGTAACATGGAACTGACACAAGCTGAAGCACTGTGTCTGTGCACATGCATGGCGTGATTTAGTGCTTCTGTGCATGTGCGAGTGGTGAAACCCGGAAGTAACCCATTCTGGTACTTCCGGGTTGCCACAGGATGCAACACGAAAACACGTAACCTGAAGCGGCCGCAACATGAGGTATGACTGTATTTATTTTTCCCAATTTGAACTATAAAATGGTGGTTTTCTTGAGTCAAAATGTGAGTACCCCTAAACATTTTATCAGGAAAAAAGCACTGGATGTGGCTGAGGAGTGTCTGTATGTCCTTTCTTTCATTCTACACATCATCTCATCAGTATTCTGCATTCTGCAGCCTTCTCAGGTGCCCATGCTTCAACTAAATTCCAAGGGGAAACATTGTGAGGTAACTCCTTGCATGAGCCCTTGCATGAGGCAGCCAGGTCTGAATGTGAGTTTAACGGAAAGAAAAAGACACACACCACCCTTGACTACCTAAAATGAGCTCAATCGCTCCCCCGCCACCCCCCCCCCAAAAAAAACACCTTTAAGTGCTCTGCGAATGAGGCAGAAAATTTGAAATATTTTGCAAGGAAAGAAAATGTTGACAAAATTGGATGATAGGTGCAGCATCCATTTTAACCATTTGACTGATTTCCTATGCCTGCTTGCTTGAGAGTAAGCCACATTGTACTCAGTGAGACCTTCTTCTGGGTATACATGTACAGGATTGCACCCTTGGAGTATTCTGTGCTCTCACAATGCAGGCTCCTTGAAAGCATCTTAAGACTTTCCAGCTTTGTTATAGACCTCCTGTAAAATCCAGAGCAGGCCAAGTCGCTCTGTGGTTCCCCCTGGCCACACCACTTGAGTAGTTTGTCATTTCGCTGAGGCCTGCTTGACCTTGTTTAGTGGCTCCTTAATGATGGTACTGATAAAAATTTCAGCATGACCCTCTCAAGTGCGACAGGGCTCGACTCCTAGCAGCCTCCTTGGCTTCCAAATGGCATAGCACTGATTCTCCACTCTGAGTTCTTGACTCTATTCACTGTGGCTTCTCTGTCCCCTTTCAATGCCCTGCCTAACTAACCTTGAGAAAAGTAATTATGCACTCACTATTGATTAGCAGGGATCCATATTTAATTATGTGTAACATGTTCCACTCTCAAAGTTTTAGCTCTTTGTTCTCCAGCGCATGCCAAGTCAGATTGCTGTGTGCTTTCAGCCATTTCGGTAATGATCTTCAGAGCCATGCAAATCTTCTCCTATCTTTGAGCTGTACCAGGGAAAGACTTCTTTCCACCGTCTTGAAAGAAGGTCAAGGCTCATCTTTTGGGTATGCAAACTAAACCAGAATTTCCTTCTTGATGCTAGCCTCTTCTTTTTTTTGCTTTTTTCCCATGGAAAACTCTTTTGTTCTGTATATGATTGGAGCACTTTAGAAAATAATACTCATAGCACATTGGCCACAGTTAGAATAGATTCTATCTCATGTGACAGATCTTGCTATAATTTATATGCTATAAGATCCCTCATTTCTGCATAATAGAGATCTTTTGTACTATCTCCTGCCAGTGTTTTTTATGACTAAACCACCAAACATGTTGGAAGAAGTGAAATGGACAAGGTTGATTATTTCAACTGATTTTTTTTAAAAATCCTTTTGTTATTTTTCTATCACACTCACGCACCCTTCTTTGCTAATTTCTGGGTGGATTGTAGTATGAGACAGAAATTTGGTTAACATATGTCAGGGACTGGCTGGTGAAGAGGAGTGGTGGAAGACACCAGCCAGCGAACCTGCAAGGGAAACCCCAGAGGAGGAAGGCTCAGAACCAGGGCGTTGGTGGTGGGACATTGAAGAGGGGTCAGAGGAAGAAGATTCCAAGTAATTGTTGGATGCTGAATGGGCAACAGGATTTGGTGAACAGGGAGAGCCTGTGACAGAGAGCAGTTCCGACTCAGCTGAAGCAGAGGAAGAGGGGCAAGAGGCTGCAGAATAATATAGGGAGCCTGCCTCTCCAACTGTGACAAGTTCCCCTCCCTCCGTTTCCAGGGACCCTCGGAGTGATGGATAGTGCAGAACAGAGATGCCCCGCCACAGTTTGAGATTACTTGGGAAATATGCGGCAGTGGAAGAGCCTTGGAGTGGTTGAAGGTGAGGACTGTCAGTCCTGGGAACTGTTCTATAGGGGCAAGACTTACTGAGAAGGGTTGCTGAGTTGTATGCCATTTCTTTGAATAAAGAGTTAATTTCTGTAACAAACTCTGCTTCTGCTAGCTGCCCTCATCTGACTCCAGCTCTGACAGAATCTCACGTTCAGGTTGCCTGAAATCATGCGTGTTACCTAAAACTAACTGAGACAAATTGTCTCTTATATCTATGGTCATGTGTGTGTGTGTGTGTTCTGAAACTCTTCATTAAATGCTAACAAGAGCTTCATTGTGAAAGCTCAAATAATCTTAAGTAAAAGTATTTTATTTTCTAGAGCTCATGGTTAATTTTTATTCTGATTCATTGAATGATTGCTAATTTATCTATCATAGCACACCAATTCTAATTAACACTTACTTAGTATTAACCATCTTGAAATGATTAATCTTCTCAGTTGCACATATAATACTGAAAACTCTAGCAAACTTTTTATAATCCATAAAGTCATTCTTTTGTCTGATAGTACAGTAACATGTAAAACTAATGATACTCCCAGAAAGGGATATGTCTCTTCCTTCATTACACAACTTAGAATTTGCAAAACAGCCTTAACTTTCCGGTTAAAATGCAGATTTATGCAGGGTCCCGGTAGTGCTTCTATTTCAGCTAGAAACAGTTTTAGATAAGCTACAGAACTGAAAAGTTGAGTAACATTGCTTATGATTGAGCTGGGAATGAATGAGACACCCATTTGTGGATAAAAGCTGAATAATTCCTGTCAAGTGATAAGAGCGAAGAATCATTCTCTGCTAATGTTGAACAGAAAAATACAACACACAGTATTATCCATAAACCTACCCTATCTTATTCTCTCCAACAAAGAATTTCCTTCAGATTCATGAATTATCCAAGGGGGAAACATTTTGTGTAGCATGAAACAAAAATACATACAGCAATGAAAAAGCAAAAGCTCTCTGGTCTCAGAAGAAAAAAAATGTTTTTCACAATGGTAGAAAAGAATCTATAATAACAGGAAGTTAACGTGTAGATTTATTAATTATGGAATTAATTGGATTTATATCGAACCTATCCTTTATAGGATGATATATCCTATAAAGATATATAGGATGATGTTTAACATAAGCAGCAATATATGTATGTATATTTGTTATAAGAATTATTTTTAGGCTTGCACTGGAGGGAAAAATTGGAATCCTGAGGCAGAAGTTGACACCTCATCAAAATCACCTTGTGACAATTCATTCACCTCCAACTGAGTTTGATATACTTCATTTTATTGAATTGCAAGCATTTCCAGAGAAGAATCACTCCTACATGATGGCCCGAGCCACCAGTTCACAAACTATTTCCCCTCTGTGGACCACTTGAAAATTGCTGGGGGTCTCAGAAAAACTACTTGATAATTTTGTTTTACAGATGAAACCACATACAGTGGTACCTCGGATTAAGTACTTAATTCATTCTGGAGATCCGTTCTTAACCTGAAACTGTTCTTAACCTGAAGCACCACTTCAGCTAATAGGGCCTCCTGCTGCTGCCGCACCGCCAGAGCACGATTTCTGTTCTCATCCTGAAGCAAAGTTCTTAACCCGAGGTACTATTTCTAGGTTAACGGAGTCTGTAACCTGAAGCGTATGTAACCTGAGGTACCACTGTACGACTGATATTTTAATAATCGGGGTCTTGCCCTTCTTAAACAAAAAATATGACCGCTTTTGTGAGCAAAATTCTTTGTAATCAGTCTATGTCATCAGAAAAAATAAATCGTGCAGGGAGAGAAAGGGTTAAGCACCCTCTCCTCTCTGCTATTGCCCCAAAGATACCGGCAGTCTATGTGGCTGCATTTCAGTTACAAATATATACATAAATCAGGATATTAATCACAGGTCTCCTGCATAATGTGTAGTTTGGCCCTTAGGAACAAAATAATCTCCTTCAGTAAGGATTGAGAGCCAATCAACTTTCAAAATATCCCGACTGCTTTATAACTGACTTCGCACATAAAATGCATTGTGCTCATAAGCCACACTGGCCTTAGTTAAACTTTTTGAAATTTGTTGATCATATTCATCTATTTCATTTTCAGGGCAACCAATAACAAACATGACACGGAAGGAACTCTGCACCCTGCTTATGGATGTGTGTGAGAAGTGGATGATTCTGCTATCGCTCCTGAAAGTTAGGCATGAATATTTACATACATAAGCAGGTTGTGTTTCTTGAACCAAAAAATGTGCTAGGCTGTCTTGACGGAAGTCTGTATTTATAGCATTATCTATAATGAGAGGGAGCTTTTTTGGCTTTTCGGTGTTGTTTAATTTCGGAAGGTTTATAGGAAGGTTGGGAAGTCTTAAAAGTGTAAGACCTTTAAAAGCTGTGTCTGGCACCTTCATTATACAATTTCTGCAAATGCTGAAGACGCTCCTCTTTACTGTGGCTTTTGACATTTGGGGTGTATATTTTTAAGACCTACCATATTTCTGTGATTCTAAGTTGTTTTCAACTGTATTTAATACTGTTTTTTTAAATTGCTGTAACGGTCCCTGGGACCTTAAGGAGGAAGGAGGGTAAACAACACACAACTACAATATCCCTTGGACACCATGCATATAGACAGGGGAATATTCAACCCAGCATAGAACTAGATGAAAAGTGGAGCTATGTGGATGCATTTAGGTCTTATTCTCGGTGACAAGGGTCACCAGCATTGGCATAGCCTTTGCACTGATGGCATCCCCTTAGAGCACTGGGGGTGTTTTCCTCGATAGTTGAATGGTGTACACAGGTGTATGCAGTATTTCTTAGAGGCATTTGCCAGCATCTCATCCTTTGTGCAAGGGGCTGCTGCTAAAAGGACCCACCATACCACCCCCAGTGTACAATGGAACATGCTTTCTTCTCAGCCACTGGTTTGGTGAAAGCAAACATTGTCATCTGTGGTCTAGTGGCTTCTGCAAAAGAGATGCACTACCCTGTGTACAGTGATCCCTGTGACGTTAACATATGAGAGTGCTGGAGGTGAAATAGTTAAACAGGTTACCCAATCAGAACCCAGGGGGGTGGAGTCAGAGGAACATAAAACCAGCTCTGGGAGAGACGAAGAGGAGGAGTTCGTTGGGAGCTGGGTGCTTGGTTGGAGTGGGAGTGAATTGGGATATAGTCTGTGGGTAGGTCGAGTTAGTGTAGTGAAATAAGTGGAGTCAGGAACAGTTAGGAGCTAGGAAGACAAGTAAATATCTGAGAGGTGGTTTAGTGAGTGAGAGCAGGTAGCGGAAGTTATAGGTCTGGATAGGCACCCTATGATGGTAATGGACCGATACCGTTTATGAAACCACACGCTTGTTAAACTGCAATAAATAAACAGAAGTTTATGTTCCAATTTAACCCTGACTGGACTCAGTATTTTACCAGGTAGGGCCTGGGTGGTGGCAGCTAGAAATAAAGTGGTGACCATCAATAGATGGTGAAACGTCCGGGGACTGTGTGATCGCCACAATCCCCTTGACCCATCTCCCAGGGCCCTTGCAATATACAAGCCTTCCACCACAGTCCCTCCACCTATCAAAATGACAGGCATTGTGTTAGACACATATTCCTCACTCAATATGCATTAATACAGTTTGCCTTAACAGTGAGATTATATATATATATATATATATATATATATATATATATATATATATAATCTGCATGCTCGGGATGCGGGTGGCACTGTGGGTAAAACCTCAGCGCCTAGGACTTGCCGATCGCATGGCTGGCGGTTCGAATCCCTGCGGTGGGGTGTGCTCCCGTCATTCGGTCCCAGCGCCTGCCAACCTAGCAGTTCGAAAGCACCTCCAGGTGCAAGTAGATAAATAGGGACCGCTTACCAGCGGGAAGGTAAACGGCGTTCCGTGTGCTGTGCTGGCTCGCCAGATGCAGCTTGTCACGCTGGCCACGTGACCCAGATGTTTCTGCGGACAGTGCTGGCTCCCAGCCTATAGAGTGAGATGAGCGCACAACCCTAGAGTCTGTCAAGACTGGCCCATACGGGCAGGGGTACCTTTACCTAACTGCATGCTCAGGCTTTCCAATAACCTGCAAGACTCATCTTTCTTTCGTGTGCATTTCAACTCACCAAGACTTTAACCCACACAAAATCACCTATTTTAGATGGTACATTTCATATTCCACACAGCCGGCGAAAATAATACACAAATGCAGAGAATGCATACCAACAGTAAACTGTCAGTACGTAGAACTACTGCATTTGCAGTGCAAAGCCAAATTTTGCAAGTGCAAATGAAAATTTAAAAAATAAAATAATTGTCTTACAGTGCACTCCTAGGCATTTTTCTTCAGAATTATGTCCCACTGAGTCAAATAGAACTTGCCAGCATTCTATACCCCGTAAATAGTTCTGTGTTTAAATGAGCCACTTCAACACATCTACTATTATTAACTCTATATTTCAACATAAGGTCATATCTTTCCACAAGCTTCCCTAAGTGCAAGAACAGGAGCAAACTATTAGATTGCTGAGCTCCCATTAAGGGCTTATCCATACTTAAATCTGAGGAGCAACAAACTGCAATTAGAATTTTTCGTGGGTTGCCATTTGCTCTGATTCAGCTTTAAAGAGTGGGTTTTGATGGGGAAAGCTCTGGAGCAAAGAAAGGGAAAAAGAGTGCTTGGAAATAGAGCTTTAAACCATGGCCATGCCTGGAAAGAGTGGAGGAATGGTAAGTGTTTGGATAAGCCCTCAGTTGTTCAGGCCAGCTAGTCCAATAAGTGCTTTTAATGAGACAGAACTTGATGGTGATGGGGGGGTGGGGGACAAAGGAAGAATTAATGCTAGAAAGTGGGAAAGAGAAAATGGGCTTTATTAGTCATCAATCTGATATAGTCAAATTTAAAAAAATATGTCAGTACTATTATGCAGGAATTCTTGTCTGCCCTAGCATACTTATGCTTTACTCATCCCATAACAAGTAGAGAATAATATCTGACAATTCTAAACAGAACAATTTCAGATTTGATGGGACACTCGAGAGCTGTGCTGTCTTGCAGAATCTTAGCATGGAATGTAAGTAATAGGGACAAGGCCAAAGCATAAGCCAGCAAATTGAATGCCTAAACCTGCCTCACTGTGCTGGTTTGCAATCCGGTTTGATTCCTGGCTTGATGGCCTTCCTCTAGCCACTTGATATGGTTAATACATGCCAAGCTGGCAATAACCAGACAAGTCTAATAAGCCAATCATTTCATGTCAGTATGCCAAGTGAGGTAGGGTGGTGGTGGTAGAAAACCAATGATCATCACTTTAGAAAGAGGCATGCCTGATAGCAACATCAGAAAGGGAGGAAGCAGTCAAACTTTGTTACTTGCTGAAAAATTTTCTTAGCTAGCCAGAGTTAGACAGGGCTTTCAGTATCTATCACGCAACGATGGGATGTTCTATTTCTTTTTAAGAAGAAATTGCAAAGACATAACAGTTATTTCTGGCAGCCGTTCAAAAGAATGGAAGCAGTTCTGGGTTTGTTGTTGTTACCATGAGCACATTTGCCCCACTCTTTTCATAAAACGTTTTCAAATATTTACTCCTTATAAAGCACCATCAGTGTAGTCGACACTGGGAACATATCAGAACACAGGTCCATACCCTCCAACATTTCACAGATGAAAATGGGGACATTTCTTTCTCCCCCACAACTGATCCTCCTCGACTCCTCATCATTTTGTCAACCTGCCCCCCCCCCATGGCAGAACATTTCCTATCAGAAGAAGGTGAGTGTCGCCACAATTACACCAGTGGTACACAGCACGCATACCCTTCACCGTCCTGAGAAAATCTCTGAATCCAAATTTTATTTTATTTTATTCCTTGATAAATTTACAGAAAGAATAACACACACAAGATTAGATGCATAAAGCAAAGAAAGAAAGAAAGAAAGAAAGAAAGAGAAAAGAAAGGAAGGAAGGAAGGAAGGAAGGAAGGAAGGAAGGAAGGAAGGAAGGAAGGAAGGAAGGAAGGACAGAAGACTCCTTGCACTCTCCTCTGCTCCCTTCCCCCTTTCTTCCCATCCAGAGTGGCCCTGCTCTCTGCCTGCCCCTCAGAGCTGGCCCATCACATGGGGCAGGGCCTTAGAAACAGCTGTCAGCAGTAGCCATGCAGAGGCCATGGAGAGACCATGGAATGCTCCCTCACTGTCGCCTCCACTGCTCAGGACAAGCTCTGGCTTAACCCCCCCCCCTCACCTGAGCTCAGCAGTGGCAACACTGGCAGGGGATGGTGGTGGTGATGATGATGGTGATGATGATTTTTTATCCCCCGATCCCTTTCCTGATCTAAATGCCGTAGGTACACACATGGCACTTCATATTTTCTCCCACAAAGCTAAGAGCAACACACAGGGTGGGTGCAATTTAGCTTTGGGAAACAGCCTACAAAGGAGCAGTTCAACACCCCAGCCCTACTTCCCCAACCTTCAAAGCAATCACATTAGCTAATTAGTTTTTTTAAAACAAAAAACTGCAGGAGATCTTAATCGTACATCCCCTATATCATATCCAGTTTGCGGCCGAGGGTCCATGTGAGCGCTCTCATTTCAAGCTCTCCAAGGTTCTGTTTGCACAATCAGTTATCCTTAGGTCATAATCCCACAACATGCAAGGGGTGATTCAGAGGACATTGAAGAGAAGTGAAAGAAAATCAATAGCCCCTGGCACGATCATCTGCAATTCATGAATCTTCTCTCTTTGATTCAGGAGCAACGGCTGATACCCATTGGAAGCAAATGTAGTAATGGAGCAATCTGTTTCTTTTTTTAAAAAAAAATAATAATAATTAATTAAAGCAGTGTCAGGAGGGAAGGTCCATGAAAACAATAATTGGGCTCATATTTCAGGTGAGGGGGAATTGAGCTCCACAGCTTCATACAGGAGCAAGTGACTGCCCCAAGATAGTCAGCAGAGTAAACATCCTGAAATTCTTATATATACAAGTGTCATCCCATAAAACAACCTAGAAGAGCACTCTCCAAATATTAAGAATCAGAACCAATCCTTCAGTTGGATACAGTACCTAGAGTTGAGATTCTGAGACATCCTTCAAGGAGAACACATTGTCAAACGGTTTATTATTACCCACTATAGAAGAGTGTCATTTTGAATTTCTCTCTCAGGTACCAAAATATTTTCGGCCACCTCTCTTCAAAGTCCCTGCTCAAAGGCTTTAAGACCCTTCAGGTTAGATGTCAGACACATAGCAGACAGTATAAATGCTGAGCTTTTATAAACTGAGGTATTCTGCCAACCATATTCTATCCACTGATATAAAATTCAGAGTTTCAGCACCAGAGTGGTTCCTGAAAGATGATCTCCATACTCCAGGGTTTATCAGCAGAAAGGAAGTCTTAATATTTGGGGCACTGTCAATGGCAGCAGACTGCAACTACCAGCTCCCCTTTAATTTAGTGTTCCATAAGTTTTGCCTGTCACATTATACCTGCCAGTTTGAGCAAGAGGTAGACTGTGTTTCTCCCACTTCACTGCTTAACAGCGCAGCGCTGGCTGGTTCAAAGGGAGAGCCAGGCCTGAGCTCACTGACGCAAGAAGCGGCAGTCAAGGATTAATGTTTAATAACGAATAGGCCAGCTATGACCCGTTTTAATTGCAGAACGGATTGACTCAAAGAATTTAAGAGCAAAACGTGGAGCCCCTTCCTACAATCTTATTTTGAGATTTGAAACTTCAAGGGTGCCATTTTCAACATTCAAATTCACTTTGCATCGCTACAGCTCCCAGAGTAGTTTAAATGTCACTCTCCCTTCCCAGGGAACTCTGGGAGTTGTAGGTCTGTGAAGGGAATAGGGGAATAAGGGTCTCATAACAACTCTCAGCACCCTTAACAAATTTTGGTTCCCAGAATGCTTTGGGAGTGCCATGACGGTTTAAAGTGGTATAATAATGATTTAACTATATAGTGCAGCAGCCCAGTTCATCTACTGTTCTGGAAAGCAAGGAAAGGTAATTTTTCTATCTTTAGTGTTATTTCCCCCCCAAAGCTGCAACTATTTTATTAAATAAAATACTGTCTCTTTTATTCCAAAACTACATAGAAAGAAGTGGGGAAAGCAATTTTCCCCAGCATCTTTGTAGGGGAAAAACATGCATCAGGCCCCAATTCCCTTCCTCTTCCAATTTCAGGATTGGATCCAAAACCAGTCTTGTTCATTTATGAAATGTTACTTTGCTCCTTGCATGTTCTGCTTGTCTAACCCTTTGGCTGTACACATCGTCCCTGCACACAACTGACCACCTGTGGTTAGAGAGGGGATTTTTTATATATATACAATCTGCTGCCATCTGGAACAGCTTTCCTATCGCCCTGTGGTTTGTCTGGTGGCCATCTACTTTCAAATCTCAGCAGAAAGCATACCTTTCCCTCACACTCTCTTGACTGTACGTCTCTTGATTTCACGCTTCCTCTGCAATTATTTATTATTTAGCGCTTCAGCTGTGTAACTTAGCTCTATAAATCATTCAGGCACACAACCGGAAAGGGCTGTAGAAAAATAAAACTGTGTTCCACCGCATTTTAGCACAGATACACAGGGTGATGGGCTACAGCCAGGGTGGTTAGCTTGTGTCTTCCCATATATTGTTGCACTCCAATGCCCATCACTCCCAGGCTCAGCCCAATAGTCAGGGATGATGGGAGCTGTAGAATTGTAGGGTTGGGAGGGCACCTTGAGGATCATCTAGTCCAACCCCCTGCAATGCAGGAATATGCAGCTGTCCCCTACAAGGATCGAACCTGCAACCTTGGCATCTAACCAACTGCTAAGTAGCTCAGAGCCATTTGTCTCTTTGCGGGGCTTGAATGTTCTATCACTGAGCTATGGCCATTCCCCTTAATTTAAACAGCAACTCCTTGACCAGATAGAATGCAATTAAAAACCACTGATCTTAAAGGTCTGTGGAAATAAATGGGGTTTCACCAGGTGCCCAAAGCACAAAAAAACTTGGTGCCATCTTTTTTTTTAATGGGGAGACAGTTTCAAAGCTGGAGTGTCCACACAGAGAAAGCCCTGTCACCAGTCCACTTTACCTGTGATAGCAGGAAGAAGGACCCCTGAAGAAGATCTTAATACATGAAGAGACTCGTGGGGAAGAATCAGACGCACACTCAGACACATACACACACACACACACAAATGTAGCGTCAACTTGGCTAAGACGCTAATGGGTTTCACATCTTCCTCTGCACTTTCTTTGTCATAAGTGATTTGGTCATCTCATTCCAAATATCTGCAGCCACTTCTCCAGTCAACGCCTTTCCATAATGAATCTGAATTCTGCAGATAAATGTACCATGAGGTGGATCTAAACTCTTAAATGCACTGGTGGGACTATGCTCCTGATTTTTATTTTTGCAGCTTTAGATTCCAGATTGTTTTTTTAAGCTCAGTAGTAACCACTAGAGACATATTTTTATCTTTCTAAGAGTCAGCTGTTTTACATAATGAATTCTGTAGTCAACCGGATTGTACATATATATTATTACTACCATATGGCCTCTGAAATTCTACAATTTATTTCAATTTCTATGATATCTTCTGCACCATTTGACCACAGGTCTCTTCTGCCCCAGTTGTACATTAGTTTGCTTTTAAATCTATATCTATCTATCTATCTATCTATCTATCTATCTATCTATCTATCATCTATCTATCTATCATCTCCATGTATGGGTTTGCTGCTAAACACATACTTCAATGTATTTTGTTTTAAAATTAATATCTCTAAACATTTCTTCCTCAAGGCGCATATTTCGATACCGCTTTTGAGATCAGAACTGTGACAGAACTTTTTGAGTGTGTGAAAGTCAGTGGATCACTCGTGTCTGATCCACACATGAGGTCTGAGAGGTGTGGATCATGTGCGAACACATTAGGGGTGTGGATGGGCCCCAATAGTTATCTTGTGTCTATCTGGTTTTTCGTTTTGTGTGTGTGTGTGTGAATGAAGAATATATATAATCAATTCCTCAGTTACTGTGTGCTCTCATCTTCAATCTGTGTTTTGGGTTCCAAGCCACTCTTTATGAGATGAAGCTAAAATGGGGAATCTGCAAATGGCTATAACTTTTCCTCCTTTTGACAAAGGTTGATGGAAAAGAAGTGCTTCTAGAGCTGATTAAGCCTGCCAAAATTCAGATGGACAAGTCTGGGGTCTTCTACAAGGAAAATAAATCAGGTTGAATTTCTTCAATAATCTCTTACTGGGGGAGCAGGTGTTGCTGCTTCTTACCTTAAAATGGGTAAGTGATGACTATTCTTCTTCGTACATTTTGTTTAAATTAGCACCTTCACACCAGCCCTTCTTTTCTGGTGATTGTTCATGTCCTCCAATAGGAATTTAACGAAGCTTTTTACTTTGTCTTTTTCTCAGGTCACAATTTGTCTATGTCCTGATTGCCAGAAAACTTTAAAAAAAAAAAGCCAAAAAAACACACAAAATGAACTGCAGAAAGACGGTGTTAATGAGAAGTTATACTTTTAGATAAGAGTTGTCTGTTATTATCACCACACCTGTGAAATTCTGATATGAAGGATCATCATTTTAAATAAAGGTAGCAGGTTATCTTAAATGACACTTTGTTATGTGTGGTTGTAGTATTGATTATAGGTAAAACACATACACCCCAAAACAAAAAAGTCCTATACATGCATATATAGATACATACAGATTAGATAGATATAGATGATAAATAGATAGATAGATGATAGATAGATAGATAGATAGATGATAGATGATAGATGATAGATAGATAGATAGATAGATGATAGATGATAGATGATAGATGATAGATGATAGATGATAGATAGATAGATGATAGATAGATAGATAGATAGATGATAGATAGATAGATAGATAGATAGATAGATAGATGACAAATAGATAGATTAGATAGATGATTGATAGATAGATAGATAGATAGATAGAAAGCTGAGTGATGTATGTTTTACCTTGTAATAGGACTGTTAGCACTTGAATTAATAACTTGTCTCACTGATTTCTTAAGGATCATTATTCACTCAAAAATTCTCACCCAGATATATTTAGAATCCAGCAAAAACCTCATTAAAAATGCCTTATAGGTTGGCTGGGGGTATAAGAGAATTCTTTAAAGATTTTTTTAATTTAAAAGTAGTTCTCTTAAATGTCAGAGGTGTCAATTTCTGCTGACACAAAAATAAGGATTGATAAACTCCCTCCAGCTAAATTCGGAATCAGCTCAGTAACTATGAACTTCCTGTGTGAGGATTTGAGTGGAGAAAAGAGTTTCCAAAAGTTTTCTCCTGGTTCATAATGTTGACACACACACACACACACTGTTTTCTCAGTCTTCTTAAATCTATTTTATACTTCAGCATAGCAACTTGTCATATTCAGAACGTTGGGAGCGGGTTGTGTGTGTGTGTATCAACTATCATTTAGATGAACTGGAGCTGAACTGTGAATGCAACATGAACCAAACTAATTTATTTAGTAAAAGGACCAGCATGAACTGGAATTAGTAGCTTTTGGGACATGGGCAGCTTGAACTAGAAATAGTTCCTTTTAAAATGAACGTTCTAAGCTTTGCCAAAATGTACGCATGCGCCCCCTTGGAACAATACACACAAGCTAACCTTTGCCCTCCTTTCTCTTTGTTGTTGTTTAGTCGTTTAGTCCTGTCCGACTCTTCGTGACCCCATGGACCAGAGCATGCCAGGCACTCCTGTCTTCCACTGCCTCCCGCAGTTTGGTCAAACTCTTGCTGGTAACTTCGAGAACACTATCCAACCATCTCATCCTGTCATCCCCTTCTCCTTGTGCCCTCCATCTTTCCCAACATCAGGGTCTTTTTCAGGGAGTCTTCTCTTCTCATGAGGTGGCCAAAGTATTGGAGCCTCAGCTTCAGGATCTGTCCTTCCAGTGAGCACTCAGGGCTGATTTCCTTAAGAATGGAGAGGTTTGATCTTCTTGCAGTCCATGGGACTCTCAAGAGTCTCCTCCAGCACCATAATTCAAAAGCATCAATTCTTCAGCGATCAGCCTTCTTTATGGTCCAGCTCTCACTTCCATACATCACTACTGGGAAAACCATAGCTTTAACTATTTGGACCTTTGTTGGCAAGGTGATGTCTCTGCTTTTTAAGATGCTGTCTAGGTTTGTCATTGCTTTTCTCCCAAGAAGCAGGCATCTTTTAATTTCATGGCTGCTGTCACCATCTGCAGTGATCATGGAGCCCAAGAAAGTAAAATCTCTCACTCCTTTCTCTTACCCACCCCTCAAATCAGTTTGTGGCTTTAGTGAAGAACTGCTGTCTCCACTTGTGCTGCTAGTCTAGCCATTACTCCTCCTTCGTAGGGACCATTCTCCATATCAGAGAATGATACAATTGTAGAGTCGGAAGGGACCACAGGGATCGTCTAGTCCAGGGTTTCCCAAACTTGGCCCTTCAGATGTTTTGGGACTACAACTCCCATCATCCCTAGCTAACAGGACCAATGGTCAGGGATGATGGGAATTGTAGTCCCAAAACATCTGGAGGGCTGAGTTTGGCCAAGCCTGATCTAGGCTCAGTGCTGCTTTCTGCACCTGGGCTTAGCCTCTCCACCTCTCTTTTAGAGGCTTTCGGAAGTGCCCACAGAGAAAGGCCAGCCAGACCATCTTGCTCTGGGGGCCTCTGTGAGTCTACTTCTCATATGAGCCAGCACATTCCAGCTAGACTCCAGAAGGACCCATCCATTATGGTGAACCACTTGCAGCTGTGTTACATCTGCTTCCAAGAGGAAAAGGCTATTTCTCAGGAGACTAATAAGGCCCCCCTTTTTTTACCTGTATACAACCTGTTGCCATCCCATTGGTAACATTTAAGAAGGAGGTGTCTGTTTGCTTTCCTCTTCCCCACCCCCACATGCCTTTTTCCATTGTGTTATCATGTCCTTTTAGTTTCTAAGATGAAAGGCAAAGATTGTGTTTTGCTTATTGATATATTAGCCACTCTGGGAATCTTTCCAGTAGAAGAGTGGGATATAAATGGTTTGGATTAAAAAGAGAGATAGAGGGTGAAATCACTTTGTTTGTTTATTTGTTTGTTTGTTTTTGGTGCAAACTACAATGAAATAATGGAAGGTATGTATGCTTTGTTGTGAAATGTTGAGATGTTATGTGTGATTTTGTGGGCAGGCAGTGAACTCTGTTAAAATTCCCGTTTTCTAACCAGTGTTCTGTTTATTAGAGTTTGTGATGATTTAGGAATTCAGCCAAATTAAAGAAAACGCCCACACAACACAGGGATGAATGCACGAACCTCTGATTAAATCAGGATTATTATTTTAAAAAACCAAGCTTATTAAACAGGAAAAAGCAACTTAATTTGCTAAATTACTCATTGAAGATTACTCAACTCTCTAGGCTTTAGATAAACTCTTGTGCTGCTCAGGGCAAGAAAGGGATTTGAAGAGGTCATATCAAGGACTATAGATTATCTCAGCCATTGCCCTCTAGATGAAAGAATCATAGAATTGTAGAACTGGAAAAGACCCCAAGGGACATCTATTCCAACCCCCTTGCAATGCAGGAATCTCAGCTAAAGCATCCAAGACAAATGGCATTACAACCTCTGCTTAAAAACTTTCACAACCTCCCAAGGGACGCCATTCCACTTTCAAACAGCTCTGTCAGAACATTTTTTCATATGTTTAGTCGGAATCTCCTTTCTTGTAACTTGAAGCCATTGGTCGAGTCCAGAGCAGGGGAAAATAAGTCTGTTCCCTCTTCTGTGTGACAGCCCTTGATATATTTAAAGATGGCTATCATATCTCCTCTCAGTCTCTTCTTTTCCAGGCTAAACATACTCAGCTCCTTCAACCGTTCCTCTTAAGGCTTAGTTTCCAGACCCTTTATCATCTTGGTTGCCCAAGATGTTTTGGACTACAACTCCCATCAGCCCAAACAGCACTTAACAACTTGCACCATGTATGTTTTAGCCCAAGATGCCATGTAAGATTAAGTCCAGAGTTGCCTCCCTTCTGGTTGGTTCCATTAGCACAGTTATGGGCCACAGCTGGTTCTAGAGCACAGTAGGGTTATCTAGAAATTTGTTGTTACCAGAGCGAGCATTTACCCTGTCTGTGTAGGGGTAATGAAAGTCACCTAGGACCACAACACTTCTTCATTTGAATGACTCCTTGATTTCATTCTTCATCGCAAGATCACCTAAGGCAATTTGATCAGACTGTAAAATGTTCTCCACCTCTCTTCTATATCAATCTAGATCCACAAAAAAGCAACTGTTGTACCTAGGTTCTAATCCAGTTGCATGTCTTCCTTTGCTTCCAATGGAATACATATCTGGATTTACACCCTGAGCTCATCGTGCATTTTTCTTGCAACTTGAAATGAACTAGGGTGCAGGTGAATACGGTATGAAATATCTCCAGGGATATTTTTGTTTAGCTGGTTATCAGTGTTCATGAAACTTTACCCAATTATTTGGCTGTTGCTTGTGAAGATTCTCCCAGAGTGGCCTTAGCAGAAGGTTAGATCAATGAAGACTCAGAATAGATTCCTGAAGGGACTGTGGGCTTAACTTGTCTCTTGACAAAAGATTTCAGCTTTTAGATAATGCCCTTATGTGATGCTAACTTTCATGGCAGTTGCTGTTCACTGGCTAATACTTCATATTATACACTAAGTTTATACTCCAGTGAAATTATAAATTGCATTTTCCTCCAAGCTCATTAATGTTTTTATTACACCACTTTAGGCTCTCTGTAGACTTTGACTATGTCTGCAGTTTTAAAATATTCAGTCTATACTCATGTAGTTTTGATTTGCACTGGTTTCAGTGCTCCTGATTCACATTATGGGGCCATTCCAGTTCTCTGAATTGTCAGGAATATTTTGTTCTTTTGTGTGCTGGGGTTGTCTGAGCTAACTTTTAGAATGTACTTGTCTGTTACCCTCCTAGCTCTTCTTCAATTTCCCACAATGTATTATGAATGCATATGATACATAAAGAACATGAGACAGAGAGGCAGAGACCTCCAACGTCAGAGAGGGAGTACATAAGAAAATAAGAGCCTGCTGGATCAGGCCATTTGGCCCATCTAGTTCATCATCCTGTGCTAATGGTGGCCAACCAGATGCCCATGGGGAATCCACAAGCAGGATTCAAGAAAAAGAACACTCTCCCCTCCTTTGGTTTCCAGCAACTAGTATTCAGAAAAACTGTTGAGGAGACCAGCACCATCATGGCTTCCATAGACTGCTCCTCCATGAAGTTGTCTAAATCTTAATGCTAATTTTAAAACTGTCTGAATTTTAAAGCCACCCAGGTTGGTGGAATCACTGCCTCCCAAGCGAATGAGTGGCATAGTGTAACTATGAACTGCTTGAACAAGTATTTTATCTCTCCTTTATTCAGCTTCCTTGGATGTCTATGAGTTCTAGTGTTGGGAGAGAGGGAGAAAAACTTTTCTGCATCCACTTTCTCCATGCCATTAATCTCACATTACAGCCTTTCTCCAACAGTGATGGCTTTTCTAAGGTCCTGGACCAACCAACATCAGTGCTCTTACATCAGAAGAGACTGGATTTCAAAGGGGGAAGGGTATTTTGGGAAGGGACTGGAATTCAAAGGTCCCTGTCATTTTCCCAAACAAAGGGAATATGTGGACATACTCATGTACTAATCTCTCATTCTTTTTCCCCTCCCTTGGTTTCCAATGGGTGGAGGTAACATTTTTAAAGGTTTTTAAAAACAATTCAAAACCAAGAAGGGGACAGAAGAATGCAAAGCATCTTTCCCACCCTCCAGCAGGGCTTTGAATGAACCCCAACTCCACACACCCCAATCCACCCTAGGATTGCATTTTATAAAGAAAAGTGGGAGATGTACTCTTCAGAAAAGGAATCAATTAATAAAATACATTAGTCTGAATGCTAAGCTGCTTATGAATGCTATTATTCTACTTTATCTTCTGCATTAATAATTATCAGATGAGGTTCAGTGTCAATAGGAAGTGCCAAGTATGAAAGCACCATTTCTTTCAGTAACACTACATCAGACTTCCATAACATTGTGGCATCCATAGGTTTTGGATTACAACTCCAATGGACTACAACCATTGGCCATGCTGACAGAGAATGATGGGAGCTGGAGTCCAGCAACATCTAGAGGGACCAGGCTGGGTAGACTGCCATCAGTTATTGTGATTCGACAACCCTACCCCCAACGCTTGGGGATAAGAAATACACACGGACACAGATTTTAAAGTTAATGGGCTAGAAAAGGTCACAACTTTATTGATTACAGCATGTGAGAGGTATTGGCTTAGGCATTGGAAAAAAACACCAAAGTTCGATTCCACCCTGAGGGAGGGGTGAGTCTAACAAGGGTTAACCACCAGTAGGGGGAGCCTGTTGATGCAAATACAACTGTAAGTTCTTCCCTGATGTCACCGGGGGTCGTGCCATGGCCCCCAGCCACACAGGGCATCGGACAGGATCCACGACCGCCAGATTCCTTTAACGGAATACCCATAAGGAAGGGGTAGGCGATGGCCACACCCTGCCCTTCCATACACCAACAACAGATTCCAATACCTAACTGCTAATAACAAAAAGTTGTGACAAGTTGCTACGAGGTAGGTGAAAAAACCAAGAGGCCAGTGCCAATTTGCTAATTGGGAAAAAACTCCTACCAGGCCCCTTGGACAACCAAGGCGACCAACCAAAGGGACCAGGTTGGGTAGTCTGTCATCAGTTATTCTCACATGGTGTCTTCTCACCATTCAAAAGATGAAAGGCAACTAATTGTTTCTGCTGTTTTGTGTTGTTGTGATCTAAGATGTGCTACCCTCCAGATGCTGTTGCATAACAATTCCCATCATCTCTGACCATTGGCTATTCTGGCTGGGGCTTACGTGAGCAGTTGTCCAACAATATATAAAAGCACCATATTTGCTGCCTGTGTTGTAACCTGCTCTATGCTACCTTGATCATTTGATACACATTTTCAATTGAGAATAATGCCTACAATTTCACACCAAAATAAAAAATAAAAAATGCAACAGTGTACTTAGCAATCACATGAACAGATACACCTTCAGAATTTTCACATATCCCAGGTAGCACACATTATCTTCATTAGTGTAATGCAGACTACAAAGTTTCAGCTAATGGAGCATGAGCAAGTTGCCTTTCCATCTAGCTTATTGAGAAGAAATATCAGCAGTTTTAATGTTCTCTGTTTAGCTGAATGAATGCCAATACAGGCCAGTGATGGAGTGTGTTTAAATAGAAAGGTGACAGCAAGATAGCCTTAATTTACACAATTCAACCTTTAGGACCAACAGATTACATCACAACTGTTGCTGCCATCTGTAAGGAATATATTTTTCCCTTCTGACTTTGCTTCTTTTCTGTAAAAAGGACTCATTATCACTTTTTTCCCCTTTACAAAAACCTTTCCACAAAGCAAATGACCAGTATTGTACAAAAGGGGTGAGGAACACATTTCACTATTCCCCCCACCCCACCTAGTGTAAAATCAATGTTAGACTTGTGCCTGAACCACTTATTCATGAGCCAAACACTGCAACTCAGCTCACAAAATCTGATATTTTCTTGTGAATGTGTGAACATTGGATAAGATACAATCACTTCCTGCATTTGTGTTTTGTTATTTACCGAATGTATTTATAACCCACTAAGATGATGTATTGAAATAGATAATGATACCCTATCCTAAAAATTATATGCATATTGATAGCCTTCACTGACTCAGTAGAAGAGAAACTGTTTTGCATTCATAGGGTCCTAGGTTCAATTTATCTCATCTCTGGCTAAAAGGATATCAGGAAGCCTAGCTGGAAAGATCTGTACATTTCCTTGATATCTCCTAACCTGAATCTCTTATTTTATTGCTGCTTTAACAATGAGTCCCACTGGGATGCTACCTGACTAGTTAAATAGCAGGTCAAATGGGTTGCCAGTAGGAAAAGGCAGGTCTGTCACTCTCTCAGCTTCTAAATTTTCCAGTCTTAAGTTCAATTCTTAAGTTCAGTTTGTGAGTTTTTAAAAAAAGTTCTCATGAAAATTCATAAGCGTTTGAGTGCAAATTTCTCCTACTATACACATTTTTTTCCTGCAGTTTTGCTAGATATGCACACTTTTGCAAAGCAATTCTGCAAGCATGAGGCCGCTACTGAAAGACTCAATTAGGATGGTTAGCATGAAAGATGGGGACTTTTTAGTAGTGGCCCCATGCTTGTGGAATTCCCTTCCTAGACACTTAGTATACTGCTTTTCAAAAAGAAAATGTGGTGGTGCTCTATATATGTGCTTCTCCACTGCTGTTTTTGTATTATGTTGTTGTTTCATTGACTTTGTGTATTGTATTTTTTATATGAGCTGCATTGGGACAGTTTTGCCCTAAAAGTCAGCATATACACTTGTGAAACAAATTTGGTTGCCTCCAAATGACCTGTTTCTTGAGCATTCATTCCGATTTCCTTGCACAAAGTCTGCAGAGAGGCTAGGCCATTTCGGATATGTTCATTCTGGCTTCATTGCAGGGAGGTTGTATCATATTGTGTCACACAAATGCTATCCCACACATTTCAGTTCTTTTTTCCATCACAATGCGCAACCTGATATTTTTGTTATGCGGTTGAATCCTACTCAAATAGCAAGCATCCGGATGCACCCTAAAATGTTCTGTTATACATCATGGGTGGAGCTGTGAGGGATAGTGAGTGCCAGCACTTAATTTCAAAAATAAGCATGATAGTTTATTTGAAAGGAGCTTCTTGGCCAAACAGGAATTTGAACCTGGGTCTCCTCAGACTTGTTCTGACACTCTAACCACTACACCACAGCAGCTCTTTAGTGCTATGCATTAAAGCCCATACCATTTCTCTATTACTCACTACTTGTTGCACAGATTAGAACTGCCAGTAAGTAAAAGCAGTTATACAGTCAGAAATAAGTAATACTTAACCAGACACATATCAGCATTCACAGGAGGATGGATATGTGAGGGCGTGGGCACATAGAAGGAAGATAGAGTTTGAATGCAGGGTGGAAGAAAGAGAGAGAAGCTACAATATTAGATTTTTAATCTCTCTCTGTGTGTGGGGAGAGAGAGAGAGAGAGAGAGAGAGAGAGAGAGAGAGAGCATACAAACAAACTCACAATATATGCATGCACATATATTTACACTGAAGAATCTATTACTGAACATTTAACAACATCAGAGTAGTTCTTCCTTCTCGCTCAAAAGAGCTAAGTAATCTATGTGGGATGTCTTTGGAAGCATTCGTTCTTTCCAAGTCAACAGAATAATAATTTTCACCCAGGAGAGTACTTGGGAGGCAGACCAAGTAACGCTCAGAGAAACTCGGAGCTGAAGTGTTATTTCCTGAGCCATTATCAGCTCCACTCCCATGACTAAAATGCATTTCTCTGGAGGGGGGAAAGGGGAAATCCTGCTGAATGTGTAGCCATTTCACTTGAAATCATTTCTGTTTTCCTTCTGGAGAACGACAGAAGCACTCATCGTGATACCGAAATTGAGCTTTCTCTGAGAATGAACTTTGAGAACACAAGCTGATAGGAGGACGGCAAAAGATTCCATGGCGTTGGGAGCCTACAAAACTCAATTGTTTTAGTAGCATCGCTGCCCCTCTCTATATTGAACCAGTTAGGGGCAATGAAGGGCCTATTTCCTCACTTGCAGATGTTACAGCAAAGGGCTGCATGCATTGGGTTCCAGCTGCTTCAGAGTCGTGGCACAATTCTCATTTGCATTTGCAGTCAAGAGGAGGATTTGGCTGTTAGTAGCCTCCTGCAAATGTCACTAGGCAGAACTGATTCTCCTGTAGTTTTGGCAATACAATCTATTTTAAAATGTATTTGTCAGAGCTGCCTCTAGGTCCCAGCTCACAGAGGACCAACGCCAGGCTGTCGTTATGTACAAAAGTCTTTACTGAGGTTTAGTTTCCATTTCAAAGCCGCAGCGCGCAACTCTACGTCTTAAAGCCTAGACCGGCGAAGTCCCGTCTGAGTCTCCGCCCCTTCCACACCAGTTTAAGACTCTCGCTTTGCTCCACCTCTTCCTAAGTTCCTTTCTCCTCTGGGCCCTCCTGCCCGCTAGGGTTTCATCCTTTCTGGACTCCTCTGACGCTGACCCTGATGATTCTTCCCCCTCCTTCCGGCGGGCTTTAGGACCTGGTTCCCTATCCGGGTTACCTTCTGTGCCGCTCGCCTGTACATTTGAACTTGGCGCGCGCACCCAGCCGGCAACTTTCCTCTTGACCGTTCCCTCGCTCTCCGATGGAGGCGTGGCCAACCCTGACTCATCTTCTCTCGCTGGTGGTGAATATGTGGGCTCTGATACCTGGGACTCCTCCCCCCCACTACGCTCTGGTGGGGAAGCTGGTCTTGATTTCCAACTGCTGCTCTGGGAGTCCCCGCTGGCCCCTTGCTTCTGGGGTGTCCCCCTTGGGTCCCCCCTTGCCCTGGCCATCGGCGCCCCCTTCTGTGAATCTTCCGATTCACTGGAGAGGCTCATGGAATCTCTCGGGCTGCTGTCATCTTCTCCTACGCTGCCCTCGGATTGCTCCCCCTCGCTCTCCATCTCCTCCCCTCCCTGCGCTCCCGCTGAGTCCCTGACAGTATTTTTAAAATCTATTTTTTTAAAAAATGATAATCTAAAAACATGGGGGGAAATCACATACACTCACAGTTAATAATTTCAAGGTTGCCAGGAATGGTATCTGAAACCCATCAAATCCCAGGATCATAGAAACAGAGAACTGTAGAGTTGGAAGGGACCACAAGGCTCATCTAGTACAACTCCCTGAGATGTAGGACTCTTTTGCCCAATGTGGGGCTTGAACTGAGATTAAGAGTCTTGTGCTCTACTGACTGAGCCATCCCAGAAGGCATGTTTTAAAACTATTCCTGAAAATTAAGAATGAGGTTGACAGAGACACACACCTTTCTAGGGAGGGCATTATACAAATGGAAAACAGCCACCAAGATGTCCCTTAATGAACCATACCATTACAGGATATTTTGAACCATACAATTACAGGGAGTTTTCAGTCTTCACCTTGCTCATTCAACATCATGGCCCAGCTTTTTAACCTCAGTACATCATCAGAAAAAAACTTATTTATTCAATAAGTTTCTCCAAATTGGGATTGTATCTGAGTTTGCTTATTTCCTCTTCCCTCTCAATCCATTTTCCCTTTTGTACTGTGTCAGCATGCCTGAGGGTAGGAACTATTTTGGGTTTGTGTCTTTTTAAAGTGATCTTTTAGCCACTCTGGAACTTCCTTTAGCTGAAGGACAGGGCCAAAATTCCTTAAATAAATAAATAAATTGGTGGGAATGCAAGATGGTTGAAATTTCATGAAGCCACATGGCTGTTCAATGTGTCCAGTGCTAAAGTAAATTAAACCTTGCAATATATTTATTTTTATTTTAAGCTGAGTAGCCATACTTTGAACTATACCAAGCAAGAGGATCTCTGCTTTGAAGCGCAGGAACCGGTATCAGCAAGACAAACCTTCTTTTAGCAGAGCATTGGGGGGGGGGGGGACTCTTGCTTTGAAATACAATCTGGGGAAAAATTTTAGCACAGTTCATGATAAAACGAAGTACAAAATGTGCTTTTTAGGGGGAAAAACAAAGAGGAAAGCTGGGCTTAGAAACTTGAAAAGGATCAAGAAAAGGTACACAGTGGTAAATGCAGCATGGGGTGGGTGGAAAAGTAAGTCTAAGTGGGCTTGAAGTTTGGAGCCAAAAGCTTTTGACTCATGTATTTCCTCCCCAAGATTAACTCATTAGAAGTCTTTGCCTACTCCAGTTTCTCCATCCACAGAGAGTGAATGACTCAAGGAGCCTCCATCACTGGGGTGTTGTGAAGCGAAAATAATATATGTTGCTTTCAAGCTGCAGAGCTGTTCATGTGGGGTAAATATTATTACTGCAATTATGGATGATGGTCGTTTCTGTACAAAAGGAGAATAGCAGGTTGCCTGAAAACTGGAAACATACAAACGTACTGTTTGGAAACAAGCAAGCTCCTTTTATATGAATACATATATAGATATATATAAACAGAATAGCATGAACGGCTAAGAACATTCATTTCATTTTTTCTGCCTCCCCTTTCTCTAAAGTGGGGGCAGAGGAGCGCTTTGGAAAGTGCTAACCCCATTCATTTCCCAGAAAGAAACTGCATGTCAAATAGCCGTCACGTGGCAAAGAAAGAACTTGAAGTATGACCTAGTCTTTTGCAGCCGGAAATGTACTTTGTTTTGGATGAGTTACACAATATCTGGGTAAGACATGCAGCAGCTGGGTTGTTGATTGAGATATCCCCTCAACATCCTATAATACTTCTGCAGAGGATATTGCACTGGTTGCCAATATGGCTGCTGAGTACTGCACTCCTTAAATGGGACATTATTGAGAGTAATGTCTGAGAGTGATACTGAGAGTAATGCCCACAGGGGCACTTAGCTTGTAGTAGAATATGGGTTTTGGGTGCTGCATCCCCAGCCCTCTGGAATCGGTTGCTAGCTGGAATTAAACAGGCGCCCAGCGCCAAGAAGTTTAGGCACCTACTGTGAACACATTTCCGCATAAGAAGGTTTCCCTCAATGTGCGGTGCAGTCGTTTCTGAAATATTAATTGTATATCAGCAGGAATGCATTGATCATCAAAAGTGAACTTTTTCATCTCTCTGCTCCACCTCCCTGCCTAGAACTCTTCTAAGGAGCTGTAGACAGCAAGGTTTGGGACTAAATATCTTTATTATCTCATTCTTGTGGTGCAGTCAGCACTTGAAAGATATATCTGGTCAGCAGAGCTAGATATTTCAAAAGATATTGATGGGATATTATATATAGTGGGAGTGTGTTCAACTAACATTTACTCAAGAGTAGTCTCATTAAAATTACTGGAGCTAAGTTAGTCATGACCATTAATTGCAGGATTGCAGCCTTTTTCTTCATTTGAAAAGCAAAGAGCTTAAGTTGGAAGAGTTTTCCAGGCTCAGATTAATACCACTGAAGTGTCTAGACAGGGTAGTAGCCATGTTACTTGCTAAAAAAAATCCAAATGTACTAATGGGTCTCATAAGTTTGGCAGTCCCTGAATTTGTTTCATTCACTTTATTTTTTTACATTTATGTATCACCTTTCCTTTAAGGAGTTCAAAGTGGCACACATGACTCTCACCCTCCCAATTTTATAATCACAACAATCCTGTGAGGTTGGTTCAGCTGAGGTTGGCTAGACTGTGATTGACCCAAGATCATCCAGCCAGCTTCATGGCTGAGTGGGGATTCGAACCCTTGTCTCCCAAGTCCTAGTCTGACATTCTAACTACTATACCGCACTGAATCCAAACAGACGTTACCCAGACACCTAAAAAATGGACTTGAAGTAACACTTTGGGGGATCATCTGCAACAGGTAGTGGTGCTCCTAATATTCAAAGGCTCCAAGGAAGCAGTCCTGGCATTTGCTGGACATGAAACAACCCCATTGTTTCACAGTGGGATGCATGTTTGGGTAACTGGACACAGGATCAAGAAGGATTAATAGAGGAAGAAGATAGAAGGTTTTCATTTCTCAACTTGGGCAGAAATCCCTTGAATTCAACAAAATATATGAAGGCTCTAAAGATGGCGGGGAGGGGGGACATTCAGCAGTCAGAATGGGCTGTTCAGCATGGTGTATTTATCCTTTTATTCAGACCCCCGCAGGATTACTTTATTTCATAGAAACCAGGCAACATTAATTAGGTTCTTAGTTGTGATAAGCAAAAGAGAAATGTTGTCAAATGCAAACATGACGGTGGTCTCTGCCCTGCTTATAACCTTTTGCAAATGCAATTTATTTTTACCTTGAAAAACTCCTCCTTTTGCACTTACATTATATAAACCAGAGCTGTTTATAAGGCTATTTAATTAAAACCAATTATCGTGAAGCGATTCCACTTTCTCCTCTGTAGTCCCACTGCTTTACTTTACGAAGGCTCTGAATTTCCATCAGCCTGACAATTAAAGTACCAAACCAGTTACTAAAGCCTTTTATATCTGGTCTTCATTAGTTCATATTAAACGATTCATTGGCTTGATTTTCACTTCAGTGACTCCACTCATAAAATCTAGTTAGCCTTGATGGTGATACCACGTATGAGATGAAATGAATTAATACATCAGCAGAAAATACTTCCTAGCCAGTGGTTTTTGCTCATCTTTTATCATTTCTCCACTTATATGTATAACTCATGTACCAGAATCATATACGGAGGCCACACGGATTAAAAAAAAAAAAAGATTAAACATCGTTAAGTCGAAAGAAATTCTTTGACATTTTGTTCAGAGTGCATTTGACCGAGCAGGTGTATAGTCAGCAGAACTGTACAGGAAAGTCTTACCCTATGGATGGGCTCAGTGTCATAACAGTGCTCACTAACACTGCACCAATTAAAGATTTCTCTTGCTTTCCATTATAAAGCCATATTTTCAGATTGGTTTATAACAGGTCTATAAAATGAGTCTTGCTTCCTGTTAAAATAATTGCTGGCAAGGTATGGAATTTAATTTTTTTAATAAATTAGATGGGGAGACTTTACCACCACCACATGAAAGACTCCAGAATATTTAAAACACAGGCAATATACACTATGTTGGAAACACAGTAAATGTCTTCCAAAAAAACCCCCACATCTGGTGAAATAGATGCTTAAACTAGATAGGCAGGACTTAAAATATCTGCTTAACTTTCTATTTGTCTACCTGCACAGCACACATTCCACCTGTTCCCAAATCCTATATGGTTGGGTTTTTCCCCTACAACCAACTTGACCTCTCACCTTACTCACGGAATTTGCATTGTTTGCCAGTGTTCTATTGCTGACAGTATCTCCTTGAGCTTTGAGGGCTATATGCACATATTCTGTAGTCTCATCACAACTCAGATACAGGCAGGCAAGCAGATCACTTGTGATCATCTGATCTCAGCATTTAGATTCAGAATTGTATATTTAGAAACTACTATGACTTCCATGATACTTCTTTTCATTTAGTCTTGAGTTCCATTGGTACAACCCAAAACCAAGGTTACCTTTCCTAATGCAACTTCTTCCATCATAGATTACAAATATTCTCATTAACATTTCAGTCTGGCACGTCCCTGAATGGAGCTACATTAAACCACAGCTGCCTAAAAACTTTCAGAAGTGAGGTATTCGCATTCCTACTGCCTTTTGAAGTTGTTTGATTGTATCTTAGGATTTTTCTATTTTATGGTTGCAATCTTTATTTGAATGAGTTGTAGAACATGGAATCTAGAAGGACCTGGAAGGTCATCTAGTCCAAATCTCTGTCAATGCATGATCTGTAACAAGGGTGTAACTACAGTGTCTGCAACCAATGATGAATTAGTCCTTGCTTAAACATCCCCAGAGAAAGAGAGTTTGCCACCTTAGGAGTCTATTTCACTGTTGAACAGCTCTTAACATTAGCTAGTCTTTCCTAACATTTAACTACAGTCTGCTTCCTTGCCATTATCTGCCACTGATTCTAGTTGTGCACTAGAACATCAGACAACAAGCCTGCTCCATCTTTGCCATGATAGTCTTTTAGATATTTAAAGATCACTTTCATCTCCAGCTTAAATATACCCAGTCCATATAGGACTTTGGCTGCAACCCTAATCCCATTAGATGTGTGGTGATTGAATGGAGTTGTATCACCACCTAGCCCCGCCAGCTGACACTCCTGGAGTGACACCTCTGCTACTTCACAGGTATGTGGATTGATGGAAGTACAGTGGTTCCTCTGGTTACAAACTTAATTCATTCTTAACCTGAAACCGTTCTTAACCTGAGGTACCACTTTAGCTAATGGGGCCTCCCACTGCCACCGCACAGCTGCACGATTTCTTTTCTCATCCTGGGGCAAAGTACTTAACCCAAGGTACTACTTCCGAGTTAGTGGAGTCTGTAATCCAACATGTTTGTAACCTGAGGTGTTTGTAACCTGAGGTACCACTGTACCTCAGTGGTAGCCTGGAGAAAGCCTCAAAATAGGGCAGTGAGGGAGCAGGGATGAGCTGAAGCGGCCTTGGAGGAATTCCATCATTTGACAACATCAGGCTTGATTTGGGGCTCCAGGCTGACATGGCAATTTGCCTGACTCTTCCAACCTCCAGCTGCTTTGAGCATTGGGGCTGCCAGAGTAGAGTAGAGGTCACTCCATTGTGCTGTATCACACCCCACTGCCTACCTCGATTGCACTTTAAATACTGCACTTGATTGTAGTCTAAATACCTCTCAGCATCCTGGCTCCTCACCTCTGGACACTCTCAATTTGGTCACCATCCTTCAGAAACCTGGAGCTGAACATGGTACTCTAAATGTGAACTGAGCCATAAGGAATGGAACAATGGCATCAGGCCAACTTTTATTACACGTTGTCGGGCTGAAGGGGAACAACCCAACACATCTTAGGAGCAGGTCTGTTTTTCTCATATCATGTAGTTTTGCCCTAAATGTAAGCATTCTGTTAGTTTGCTTTAAGAATTTATATTGAAACCTACAAAAACCTTACATGGTGACTGATCCGATGGACTCAGAACAAGACTGTTCCATGAGAGCACCAGTTTCAAGATGCAAACATATTCCAGGTAATATTTTCTCCTACATTTCCCTTTAATTTCCCTTCATTTTCAAGGTGTTGTGTTTGCCAAAAAGAAACAGATTTCACTGCAGTTAAGGAGGGGTTTTTGTTTGTTTTTACTGCATCACCATGCAGTGAAATCAGGTGTGCTAATCCTTGCTTGTTACTGTGGAAAAGTACAGTCACACCCAAAACTAACCTTTCCCTCATTGTGACGGAATGTAGATTTGTTTTTCTTATGAGCAGCTGATTCAGATTAGACTTTTATGTGTAACAGCTGACAACCCCATGCTAAACTACAAGCTTATATTGCTACATGTTCTTTATCTGCACTTATGCAGCAAGAGCACAGAAGCAGTCATATAGACATAAACACACACACACACACACTCCTCCCTCCCTCCCCCCCCTCTCTCTCTCTCTCACACCTGATTTCACTGCATGGTGATGTGCAACATTTTCTAGGGTGATGAGTTACAAAGGAGGACAGAGCTAATTCACCTGTAATATCCGGATAAAGGCAGGACTGGTAACGTGCAGCTTGTTCCCTAACCTTTAGGTAAGGGAATCCAGTCCATTTTGCCTTTGATAATTTTCACCCACTCCCTTATGCTAATAGTATTTTAGGGTTTTTGAACAACAACAACGAAATAAAATGTGTCCACCATGTTCATATCAATATAGTTATTCAATTTGTTTTCAAATCAGCTTTCATCAATTATATACTGTATCTGGTTGCTGTGCAAAGAAGAATCAAACATAGTCATGCAACTATAGAATACAACCTTAAAATATAAAAACTGTAGCAGACATACAACTTTAAGAAGGCAGCAGGAACAGAACAGAACATACTGGTAAACAAACAAAATCCTGAGCAAATATAAAAGGTTTTTGGAGCCAAAAAGTTAATGAAGCTGGCACCAGTTGCACACCAGCAAGGAGGATGTTCCAAAACTGGGACAATATGAGGGAGAAGACTCCCTCATTGACACATTAGGAGTAGATGGTACTTTTAGGAAGAGCCTCCACCACAGATGTAAAGATACAAGCAGGCTAATATAGGTAGATGTGCTGATATTATGTATCTGGGTAGAAGGTTATTTAGGACTTTAAGCCTTCACCTTGAATTGGATAAATATGCAAATAATAATATAAGAACATTTTTTAAATGCCTGGGTAAATAAAAGATTGCAATATAGGTGTCAGGCAAGCCTCATTAGTGCAGGCATTCCATTAGTTTAGTAAAGCAAGTGTAGGTAAGAGGTTCGGTATAGATAGCACCTTGGACAGCTCCATGAGGAATTCATACTAGTCTCAAAACCATGAGTAGACAAACTAAGGCCTGGGCTCCGGATCTGGCCCAATCGCCTTCTAAATCCGGCCCACGGATGGTCTGGGAATCAGCATGTTTTTACCTGAGTAGAATGTGTCCTTTTATTTAAAATGCATCTCTGGGTTATTTGTGGGGCATAGGAATTCGTTCATTTTTTCTTTCTTTCAAAATATAGTCTGGCCCCCCACAGTGGACCGGAGGGACAGTGGACTGGCACCCTGCTAAAAAAGGAGAGAGCTTGATAAGAATATATTTTTGTTGCTGTCATATGCCAATTCATTGCAAGTTTTCCCTTTAGTACATTTTTGTGATATTTAACTTTTTATGAAATTATTGTTGAAATTTTAATGGGAAGTTGACAATTTAATAAGTGTTTTGATTGGGTATTTCATTAATAGCATTAATTCAAAGATTGAAGAGGGGAAGAGTGAGTCAATTTTAAATCTTGCAAAAGAGGTATTTTTAGAATTGTCAGTTTCACCTACTTACAGAGGCCATTTTGTTCATGGTAGCTATTCTGGAAAGGAATATAGAAGACCAACTACAACATTTTTGTATGTTCACACAGCAGAGGGGAATCAAACCCTTTTGCCACCTTAATATATAAGCAATTGACCTAACTGCTGTATTTCCTCCATCCACTTTAAAATATAGATTTACACTCCTAGTCAATTCCTCAAAGGATTAGCACTTTTTGATAAATTGTCATGCTCCTGGGGATGCCTAGGGGGACTAGGATCTCAGTTAGAGGAGATCTAAGCCTCGTACTTGCTAATAAGGAGAGGTTGCAGGTGAAGCACAGTCCTAACAAATGAAGGTCAAGCACAAAGAGTAAGCCTAAGTCCAAACAGAATCCAGAATCCAGAAATGAAATATATGAGTTTTTAATACTTTTGATTTAGTTTTGACTTTTTTATCATTTTTATTGTTATTTGTATATGTGTGTTTATTCTTTATGGGTCATCTTGGTGTGTCCCCCTTTTTGGCCCAAAAGTGGTATAGAGTAACATAGTAGCATAGAAACATGTAAAACACATTTTTCAGAAAATCTGTATATATATCCTGAAATCTCTTTGATCCTTTGATCAAAATATATGATCTGAATTTTAGAAGGCATATGAAGGCAACTCTGTTTAGGGAATTTTTTATGTTTGATGTTTTATCACTTTATTATTGTTATTATTATTAATATTCTGTTGGGAGCCACCCAGATTGGCTGGGGAAACCCAGCCAGATGGGCAGGGTATAAATAATACAGTCATACATCAGGTTACAGACTCGTCAGGTTGCATGTTTTCGGGTTGTGCACCACACTGAACCCGGAAGTACCGGAATGGGTTACTTCCGGGTTTCAGTGCTCGCACATGTGCAAAAACACTAAATTGCACTTTGCGCATGCGCAGAAGTGCTGCATCTCGACATGCGCATGCACAGACGCGGGGCTGCAGGTTGTGAATGCTGTGGGTAGCAAACGTGCCTCCCGCACGGATCACGTTCGCAACCCGAGCGTCCACTGTAAATTATTATTATTATTATTACTTCACAATATACATTGCCCAGGAGCTTTGTTAAAACTTCGCTCTACCTAGCACAGGTAATGTGATTGTCTCTTTTGAATTGACCTACCTTGGTGTCTATCTGCATTTACTCTGCTTGAAATTAGCATGTGTAGTATGTTAGTTTTCATTTAAAAAAAAAAAAAACCCCAGCTAAATGAGCACAAACTCACACATTCTTGTGGAATAAACAAATTGCTCCCCAGACTGCAGCGCATTCTGCCGAGACCTTCTGGCTATAAACAGAGAACAACAACTATGACCTCAGGGGAGCAACTGGCACACGTTCTCTTCTCGAAGTTGCTTTGATTTTGGCCATAGGCAAACCAGCAATTGAAATCAGCCTTTGGGACTGCTTTTCCAGTGAGGCGGCGCAGCACAGGCAACTGTGGCTCAGTTCATAGACACTGAAGATATTTCTCTGCACTCTGCCCGTTATTACTTTTCGTACACACATAACCGAACGCTGTGGCAGCCTTAGATGTTCCAGCACCTGTAGTGAAAAACTGAGATGACTCCGGCTGCCAGATTTGTACACCTTTCAAGCATCCACCCGGAAAATAAAAGGGGAGGTTTGTTCCCTAGATTCCAAAGGATACTTACTAGAGGCAGGATGAGTTGGAGGGAGAGGGGGTGGAGAACTGAGAAGAAGAAAGCACAAGATCTGCAGCTTGCTGAGCTACTGCGAAGAAAGGCACTCCTCAAAGTTTTATCTGGCTTCTGCTACTAGTGAGGCATTTTTAAAGCTTACGTTTCACTTACTTGTGTTTATTTATTTATTATGCTGTTTAGTTGTTTGATATAGTTATATCCCACCTTTTCCTCCAAGGAACTCCAGGTGGAATTCATTGTTTTGCTTCTCCCCACCTTATTCTCAGAGACGCGGGTGGTGCTGTGGGTTAAACCACAGAGCCTAGGACTTGCTGATTAGAAGGTCGGCTGTTCGAATCCCCATGACGGGGTGAGCTCCCGTTGCTCGGTCTCTGCTTCTACCAACCTAACAGCTCGAAAGCACATCAAAGTGCAAGTAGATAAATAGGTACCACTCCAGCAGGAAGGTAAACGGCATTTCTGTGCGCTGCTCTGGTTTGCCAGAAGCGGCTTAGTCATGCTGGCCACATGACCCAGAAGCTGTACGCCTGCTCCTTCGGCCAATAAAGCGAGATGAGCGCCGCAACCCCAGAGTCGGTCACGACTGGACCTAATGGTCAGGGGTCCCTTTACCTTTACCTTATTCTCACAACAACCCTGTGAGGGCCTGTTAGGCTATGGGACAGTCGCTGGCCCAATATCACCCAGCAAGTTTCATGGGTGAGTGGGGATTTGAACCCTGGTCTCCCAGGTCTTAGTCACACGCTCTGACTACTACACTATACTAGCTACACTTTGCCATATATTTTTCAGGGGAGGGCCATAGCTCAGAGCACCTGCATCACTGTGCAGAAGGTGACAGGTCCAATCCCTGGCTGGGGATGTCCCCTGTCTGGAAACCTGGACAGCTACTACCAGTCTGCGTAGACAGCTACTAGCTAGATGAACCCCTGGTCTGACTTGGTATATGATTGTTATTTATTGTGTTTATTCCTCACTTTCCATAAGAAAATGTCTCAATGTGGGCTTACAAATCCATAAAATAAAAAAAACAGCTTGACAATCCTTTAAAACCAAATATATTGAAGCAATAGCATAGGGCAGCTTTCTACGTTTTACTGCTTGGGTATGTGTGTAAGCCAAGCAACCCACACAGTTTAATATTTAATATTTAATTTTACACAGATAGTGTTTGCTTTTAATAGCCTATAATACTGTGACCCTTTCCCCTATATTCTGAAATGTGGCTGGTCTAACCCCATGGTCAGCTCTCGCTGCAGGGACAGTATTTGTATATGCCTGTATCCAAGAGGTTGTAATAATAATAATAATAATAATAATTTATTATTTGTACCCTGCTCATCTGGGTGGGTTTCCCCAGCCACTCTGGGTGGCTTCCAACAGAGATGAAAAATACACTAAAATGTCACATATTAAAAACTTCCCTGAACAGGGCTGCCTTCAGATGTCTTCTGAATGTCAGGTAGTTGTTTATCGCTTTGACATCTGATGGGAGGGCATTCCACAGGGCGGGCGCCACTACCGAGAAGGCCCTCTGCCTGGTTCCCTGTAACTTGGCCTCTCGCAGTGAGGGAACCGCCAGAAGGCCCTCGGAGCTGGACCTCAGTGTCCGGGCAGAACGATGGGGGAGGAGATGCTCCTTCAGATATACTGGACCGAGGCCATTTAGGGCTTTAAAGGTCAGCACCAACACTTTGAATTGTGCTCGGAAACGTACTGGGAGCCAATGTAGGTCTTTCAAGACCGGTGTTATATGGTCTCGGCGGCCGCTCCCAGTCACCAGTCTAGCTGCTGCATTCTGGATTAGTTGTAGTTTCCGGGTCACCTTCAAAGGTAGCCCCACGTAGAGCTCATTGCAGTAGTTCAAGCGGGAGATAACCAGAGCACGTACCACTCTGGCGAGATAGTCTGCAGGCAGATAGGGTCTCAGCCTACGTACCAGATGGAGCTGGTAAACAGCTGCCCTGGATACAGATTTGACCTGTGCCTCCATGGACAGCTGTGAGTCCAAAATGACTCCCAGGCTGCGCACCTGGTCCTTCAGGGGCACAGTTACCCCATTCAGGACCAGGGAATCCTCCACACCTGCCCGCTTCCTGTCCCCCCAAAACAGTACTTCTGTCTTGTCAGGATTCAACCTCAATCTGTTAGCCGCCATCCATCCTCCAACCGCTTCCAGATACTCACACAGGACCTTCACCGCCTTCACTGGTTCTGATTTAAAAGAGAGGTAGAGCTGGGTATCATCTGCATACTGATGCACACCCAGCCCAAACCTCCTGATGATCTCTCCCAGTGGCTGCATGTAAATGTTGAAAAGCATAGGGGAGAGGACAGAACCCTGGGGCACCCCACAAGTGAGAGCCCAGGGGTCTGAACACTCATCCCCCACCACCACTTTCTGAACACGGCCCAGGAGGAAGGAGCGGAACCACTGTATGACAGTGCCCCCAGCTCCCAGCCCCTCAAGACGGTCCAGAAGGATGTCATGGTCGATGGTATCAAACGCCGCTGAGAGATCCAGCAGAACTAGGAAACAGCTCTCACCTTTGTCCCTAGCCCGCCGGAGATCATCAACCAGTGCGACCAAGGCAGTTTCAGTCCCATGATGAGGCCTGAATCCTGACTGGAAGGGATCCAAATGGTCCGCTTCTTCCAGGCGTGCCTGGAGTTGTTCAGCAACCACTCGCTCAATCACCTTGCCCAAGAATGGAAGGTTTGAGACTGGGCGGTAATTGGCCATCGTGGCCGCATCTAAAGATGTTTTTTTAAGAAGCGGTTTAATAACCGCCTCTTTCAGTGGGTCTGGGAAGGCTCCCTCACGGAGGGAAGCATTCACCACCCCACGAAGCCCATTGCCCAGTCCCTCCCAGCTAGCTTTTATAAGCCAGGATGGGCAAGGATCCAGGAGACAGGTGGTTGGCTTCACTCGTCCAAGCAGCCTGTCCACATCCTCGGAGGTAACAGATTGGAATTGATCCCACACAACTTGACCAGACAGGACTCTAGCACTCTCCCGCCCCGGCCCTGCTCCCACGGTGGAGTCTACTTCTTCCCGAATCTGAGCGATTTTATCTGCAAAAAAATTTGCAAAATCATTGCAGGAGAACAGGTGGCCCGTACTGGGCCCCGATGTTACAGGTGGTTCCGCTAAATTGTGAACCACCTGAAAGAGTCTCCTGCTGCTGTTTTCTGCAGATGCAATAGAGGCGGTGAAGAAAGTCTTCTTCGCCTTCGCTATCGCCACTTGGTAGGCTCGACGTTGAGCTCTAACCTGTGTCCGGTCAGATTCGGAATGAGTTATCCGCCACCGGCGCTCTAGCCGTCTCAACGATTGTTTCATTGCCCTCAGATCCGTGGAAAACCACGGGGCTCTCCGGGCTCCATGCAATCGGAGAGGGCGCTTCGGAGCCAAACAGTCAATAGCCCTGGTTAACTCCACATTCCAGCGGGCCACCAGGGAATCGGCTGAAAGGCCATCAACATGGGATAAAGCATCCCCTACCACTCTCTGGAAACCATTTGGATCCATTAAGTGGCGGGGGCTGACCATCTGAATCGGTCCCACCTCCCTGCAGAGGGGATGGGTTGCAGAGAAGTCCAGTTGCACCAGGAAGTGGTCTGACCATGGCACTTCTTTCGTTTCACTTTTACTTAGTGTCAGATCACCAACATCCGTAGAGGTAAACACCAGGTCCAAGGCATGTCCGCGGCTATGGGTTGGGCCAGACTTATTCAGGGACAGCCCCATGGAGGCCATGCTTTCCACGAAGTCCCGAGCGGCCCCTTGTAAGGTCGTGTCGGCATGGATGTTAAAATCCCCTAGGACAACCAAGCTAGGTGTCTCCAGGAGAACATCCGCCACGACCTGAAGCAGCTCGGGCAGGGAATCCTTGGTGCAGTGGGGAGGTTGGTACACCAAAAGGAATCCTGTACTGCCCCTATTGCCCAACTTCCAGAACATGCACTCAGAAAACTGGGTCTTCCCAATAGGACGCCTGGTGCAAACTAATGACTTCCTAAAAATCACTGCAAACCCCCCTCCCCGCCCACATGACCTGGGTTGCTGTGCGTAAGAGAAACCTGGTGGACAAGCAGCAGCAAGGACAGGCCCATCTGCTTCATCCAACCAAGTCTCTGTTACACATGCCAGGTCAAGTCCTCCATCCATGATCAAGTCATGGATGGCAGTGGTCTTATGAATCATTGACCTGGCATTGTATACAGGTGTAGGCGGGAAACTCTCTCCCCCCCCCATCAATTAGTTTTCTAACTCTATAAAAATGCTTCATGTGGAGGCATGTTCTGGCAGGCCATTTGCCCACTTACGGTTGGCCAGTATGGGAACAACATGCCAGGTGGCCTGCTATTTGTGTAGTCCGAGCCTTGTCTCACAGAACATCAGGACTGAAAGCTCATTGCCTCCTAAATATACACACAGAGAGAGGGAGGGAGAGAGGAAATAGGGCAGAGTTAGTGAATCCTTCCATCCGTGCATAGTACTGGAATGACTCTTAAGTGACCAACTTTTGTATACTTAGTAAAGGGTAAAGGGAACCCTGACTATCAGGTCCAGTCGTGACCGACTCTGGGGTTGCGGCACTCATTTCACTTTATTTGCCGAGGGAGCCGGCATACAGCTTCTGGGTCATGTGGCCAGCATGACTAAGCCGCTTCTGGCGAACCAGAATAGCGCACGGAAATGCCGTTTACCTTCCCGACGGAGTGGTACCTATTTATCCACTTGAACTTTGACGTGCTTTTGAACTGCTAGGTTGGCAGGAGCAGGGACCGAGCAACGGGAAGTCACCCCGTCACAGGAATTCGAACTGCCGACCTTCTGATCAGCAAGTCCTAGGCTCTGTGGTTTAACCCACAGCGGCACCAGTGTCCCTTTTGTATACTTGCCTGCTAATACTCTCTGATGGTCAAGTGGTATTTTCTCAATGGACTGTAATGGCAATAAGGTGTTTCTTAGGTGGGCACTCCTTCTCTATCCAACAGAGTGGAGGTAAGACACATGTCTCACCTCCATGGGAGATGAAAAAACAGTTTGCAGAAAACTAATGAAGACTGCAGAAAAGAAGCAGATTACCTGGTGGAGAGACTGAGGAATTGGTACTGGGTTATCTTTGGAGAAATGTACTGTTTTGTTGACCAGAATTGGTTTTTAATCTATGGATACTTTTCTCATCCTCCATGCTCTACCTGTGCTTTACCTTTGGCAGTGGGAGATGCGAGTTAGAATCCAATATCTGAGGGAACCACAGCCACGTCCCCATCCCAGATTTATTAATTCAATGTGCTGTGCATTGTCCAGAGGCCATATCAACATGCCAGCCCTCCCTCTGCACATACCCAACCCATCACAATGACACACATTTTGATACTGAAATAATAATAAGCTGTAGAATGTTCTATTTCCACTATATACCTAATTACTCTTTGAAAGCGTCTAATGATGATTTTGATGACTATCACGAGTACTCAGCAGTGACACTTTGTTCAAAAGATCCTTTTTTCTCGGTTTACTGAAACATCAACTGGATGAAAACATCTTATTTCTCTCACTGGTGTCTATTACTGTTTTCCCTGCTATCTTTGTTTCACAATTTGAAAGGAATAAAAATCCTATCTTATGAGCTGGAAGCCGGCAGCATTATTACAAGGCTTGCTCATGAGACTAAAATGTCACACGCAACAAGAACGAGTGGGAGAAGTTCTGCTGCAGTTCAGGGGATAATGATAGCCATCATAAATTAATTGCACCTGCACTGGAGAAACTGCAATACAAACAAGGAACTGGAGAAAAATATACAAGTGTTGAGATTTGGGATTTTTAAGAGTTTGTAAGGAGGCCAAAATTTTGTTCTATCTATTCTACAATGGAACTGTGGAATGAGAGGAAATGTCTATCTGGTGCAAAACTCCATAAGCAACTTAATATAGGAAGATATATATTATAGGGCAATAGTTAAGAAACCACTATTGCCTGCCTTTCTTCTTTATGAGCTAGACAGGTGGTCTGGGGTACTCCAATATTCCCTGGAAGTTTATCCAGAATCCCACAATGAGAAGTTCAGAAATGGTAGGCAAGCTTCACTGAAATGAGACTTGTCCCCTCATTACCATCATCCCCTTAAACAGGGGTAGCCAACATGGTGGCCTTCATGTTGAACTCCAATTTCCATCAGCCCCAGCCAGCCAGGGATGATGGGAGTTCAAGTCCAACAGCATCTGGAGAGTACCTCATTGACTATCCCTGCAGCCATGTGCAGTCATAAGGACCTAGCTCAATCAGATCAAGCCTAGAATCTGGCTTCCCACAGGGGCCAACCCAATACCTCTTGGAAGCTCAAAACAGAGGTTGCTCTAGAGCAATGGTTCTTAAACTTATCTGGGGTCACAAACCCCTTTCAGAATTTAGTGAAAGCTATGGACCACCGCCCCAAGAATACACAAAAACACATCCCCACAAAATTTTGAGCACAATTTATTTTATTGTGTTGTGTTGTGTTGTGTTGGGGAAATCTTTTTTTCTTCTTCTGCATAACAGACTCCCTGAAGCTCATTCATGGACCTGTGGACCACAGGTTAGGAACCCTTGCTATAGAATCACAGGGCATGCATTAGGATTTGGTCTCAGTGCAAGGAGCAGTGGTATGACACTGGAGGCCTGGCCACCCACATACATAAACTGAGTGTGCTTTATCAGAACCCTTGCCAACATTCTCTTCAGCATGCAGGGTCTTCTTGGTAGACCCTGAAGGCCTCTCAGGGCATACGTTGATATGGAAATGGTTCCCTCAACCGAGACCATTTAAAAATCATTGAGTTAACCACTGAAGTTTCAGGTCACTTGGTGTTTCCCAAAGTTTCAAAGCTTGGAACTAGAATTAGATTGATGAGTGAATTTCTGCTCCAATTCATTTCCACACTTCTTCACTCCTAAGTCATTCCCCTACCATTTCCATATATTTTTTATCTGCATGAAAATTCACAGTTAAGTATGTAGATTCTCTCAAAATGCATATTTCTAGGCATATTCTATTTCAAAAGACAACTACAATTCATATGTAGGAAAACTATGCTCCTAAGAAAAGGTTGAAAACACTCATCAATTCAGATCTAACGACAAACCAGCTTCAGACAAACCACAGTTTGCTGTTATTATCAAACCATTGGACCAGGTGTGGGTCCCTCCAGCTATTGTTGGACACCAGCTCCTATCAGTCCCAGCAAGCATAGCCAAAAATATCTGGAAGGGCCATGGGTTTCCAATAGGGATTTCTGGTTGTGTGAAGCCCGTGTGAGGAAACATGGACCAGAACACTACTTGAGAGTAACTGCACATTGTTTGCACATACGCAAACATGAAAACATGAACTCCCTTGTGAAGAAGAGTAAAGAATGTCACCAGCAAAACTCAGGGATGTGAGGCAAGTTCTGTATCCTCATGTGGCATATCTGTTGGGACAGATGCACTTGATCTGCACTTGAAATTTACAAAATGTTCTCTAAATCCTAATAGATACAACATTATGTAATTATTCTGTCTGGTTCCAGAACAAAAGACACTCTGTGGCTTTGCGAACATCGTGTGCTGCATTTTCTCCTTCCAGTGGAAAAAAAAATAGATGGATTGCTAAATTATATTGTATTAAAAAGCAAAATGGTCTGAACATTTTGCCGGAGAGCATGCATGGGTTGAAAGGTTACATTTTGTACAGTATCATTGAAATGGCATGTTTTGCTCCCACGGTAATCGATGGAAACCTTGTGTGAACAACCTCAGGTAAGACTTTGACTAAAGGCTGTAATACTTTATTAATTTTTCATTATCAATCTCAGAGAAGTTAGATGTCCTTAAATACATTTGCTGTTAATTTAATTACAATTGAGTGGGATGGAGCAGACTGTGTGTTAACTGCAATCAATCATTATGGAAGAGCAGTTCTACCACGTCAGCAAATCTGCTAAAGGATCTTCATCTCTTGGGTCTGGTAGAGAAGGACTGGTTTATTATACAATAATGAAACCATAAAGCTGAAAGACACCCACTGGATCACAAAGACCCATCGCCTGCACTAAGAGACGCCTTATACCTACAGCAGGACTGGCCAGTCCACAGTGATTTTACCCCCACCAAGCTATTTAATATTTCCTCTAGAAGCCCTACCAAATTTAAATCCAGGCATTGGGAAATCTTACTCATAAGAAAAACAGAAGATGCTTTCATGTTGCAAGAAAATATTATTGTATGCTTTCATTTGGCATATCTCCTTTTTTCTCTCCTTTGTTTTAGTGCACAACACGTTGTCAGTTGACTCTCCCAGTCCAATTGGAAATTGGCTAGCAAACCAGGGAGTGGGTCTTTCAGGACTCTTAGGTAAGATGGTCTCTGACAGAGACATTATTCAAAGGCATACTGCCTCCAGCTGTGGAGGTAGAGATAGAACATAGTCATAATGGATGGTAAACATTGATAGTCTTGTCCTCTACCAAGACGCTTGATTAAAGAGTAGTAGAGGCAGGTTGGGAGATACTGAGCACACTTGTATCCAGGTCAGGAGAACTAGCAGTTCCTGCTTATGGGCAACATAAGCATTGTAAAAGTCTACTCAACATGTAGCCATAATGCAACAGAAAGCCTGTACCCCTGTAGCTGAATGTGCATTACAGTATCTGTTCTGTACATAGTGACTTGCCCAAGGCTTCCTAGAGAGCTTCATACTTTGGAGAGAATGTCAATCTAATTTCCTGATATTTAACAAAATTCTTCAGTCACTGTACCACTATGCTTCTGTTCCTAGGTTCAACATTTCTCCTGTACAGAGCTGGTGGATTCATGAATTCACAGCAGAATGTTTCAGTGCTGCTGAGGGGTGCTTCTGTATGGCCTTTCTAGCGCCACCACTTCTGCATGAGTAGAAGTAATTTATTGTACAAATGTAAGAATCATCTCTGTTTCTCCACCCACTTTTCCTCTGTCTTGCTCTCCAATAGCATATGGCCCCCAGAAGGTTGCCCATGAGGGAATGTGGCCCTTGAGTTAAAAAGTATTCTCCACCTCTAGAAATCAGTGTCTCTCAATTTCTCAGTCTTAAATTCAGCTCGCCACATTTCCACAACAGTTTGTGAATTTTTTTAACGTTCTCATGAAATTTCATCAGAACTTTTGCTTGAAATTCTCCTACAGTACACATTTTCATATGCATTTTTTCCTAATATACGTATTTCTGCAAAGCAATTCTTCCTAATAGTAAACATTTTTGTGAGCTATTTCCACTAATATATACATTTATATGCCCACTGTAATATACATTTTTTTGTACAAATTGCTTAACTGGAGAACTACATCGCAATATTTGGAGAAGTGCAAACTTTGAAGAATGGTTGTGGTTCAATTTGCATATTATTTCAGAAACTGCAAAATAGGTAAGCTCACCTTTAGATGTGGCCTGAGCTGAATTTCTCTCCCATCCCCATGGACCTCTGACTTGCTCTGTGCCATTTTGAAATGATGCATGTTCCTACCCCTGCTCCCTGGTACATGGACTGAGTGGGGAATGTTATCAGCACATGGTAAATATTAATAGGAAGAGGTGGGACAATGTAGCATGGTATCCCCAAGTTAGCATTGGAGTTATTCCCATGTTAGAACTTATACTTTTCCTAATGTTCTTTGGCCCTTAAATCTTTTATCAAATATGGGTGATTTTGAGCATGAGCTTTGTCAGCACTTAATACAGCCAGAAGGGTCAGTCAGAATGTGAATGGCTGATGATCTTCTAAGTCAGGTAGCACAGACATGAGGCTGCTAAATTATTTACTTGTATTTGAAAGCCATATCAGGAAAATAAAGAAGAACTGCTAGGAAAATACATACAGCCAGACCTTAGACTGTATGGCTGCTTTATATATATACCTCGCCATAGCCCCAGACAGAAGAAAACGGAAAATTCTAAATTTGGTTTCATCGAGACATTTCTCATTCTAAAACTAGAGGAACTTTCACTTGGTTTCAGAGAGCTCTTTTCCCTTCAACCTCCATATCCAACCTTTCAAATTTATCATGACTCTGATCCTGAAATATTGTTATATTACATAGCACCATTTGTAAGCTGCCTACATGCTGTTACCAGATTGTTATTTCAGATGTTCTTTTAACTATAGCAACTATTTTGTGCTATGACTTTATATCACTCCTGTATTTTTCCTATTAGAATATACAAGTGGGGCCTAAAGTAATAGAATCATTGAGCTGGAGGAGACCACAAAGGTCATCTTATCCAAACCTCTGCTGATGCAGCACATCCATCACTGAAGCATCTCTGATAGATGATCATCAGGCTATGCTGAAAAACCTCAATGACGGAAATTCCATTTCTAAGGCACTCTTTTCCACTGTGGGACAGTATGTACCATTCAGAAGTTCATCCTAATGTTTAGTCTAATTCTTCTTTCTTGAATTCTGCTTTCTAGCCAGCCAGGCATATCCTCCCCCAGGATACTACAGTATAAGCAGTAGCAAGCTCAAGCAGGACAATTCAATTTCTTCCCATCTTCTTCTGTTTTCCATTATTCTTTTCCATTTTCTGACTGACAGTCAATATGCTCTGACTCTTGGTAGCCACTGAGCATGTTCAGTTCTTATTCAACTGTTTTGTGGGGAGATTTAAAGGATCTTGTTATACTTCTTCAGACCTTAGGAGTTCATCAAAGCATGCTGATACCTCCCTCTCCTTAACCCATTGGTTCCATGTTTGTTGACACAGGGCATGGTGTTCCCTGTTAGAGAGAGTCGTAATTGGTGGCGTAACAAAGAACTATATAAAGCATGATCCAGCCAAAGTTAAGTCCAATGGGCTCTTTTTAAAAAAAATAATGTTATTTGTTTTTGAGGTTAGAAAAATAAAAATGAAATTGTATAGTACCCGAACATGCATATTTTGAAGTATTCAAGATAATCAAACAAAAAGGAAACAGGAGGAAAAATACTCAGCTATATCCAACTAAGTTTTACTAGAAGTACACCTACTGAAATAAATGGACCTAACTTAGTTACGTTTGCTAATTTCAGTGGAGCTACTCTTATTTTGGAGTTCATTTTAATTATTCTGGGGGTTTCTTCATAGAGCTTATCTAAGATGGCTCGTAGTTCAAGAGTCCTGGAGACTTAGATCAGCTATGGATTATTCCATATGTCTGCATATAGAAGTGCTTACCTTTGCCCCACTAAACCTACTTCAGAGGGACCTCCAACACATTCAGCATTGTTGGATACACCCTATAGGTTGAAGCTTGCTATTTCCAAACTTTCTTTCAATCTGAAGCACAGTACTAAAAAAATAAAACAAAATCCCCCGAAGGGCAAATGTTAATAGGAAATATAAGAAGCATAAATAAAAACACAAGGTAGAAGTGACCAAAATCCAATCTACAGTCCGTTATGGTCACTAGAAGTTTTCCTATTGGCTTTAGTAGCATTTAGACCTGAATTTGCAAGAGCAATAAAGCCCCAACAGAGTCAATTTAAATTCAATCAGTTGTTGTATGGGGAGTTACAGTACAGCAAGCTAGGTGGGGATGATGTAAGCATTGTTATCTTTCCCTCTGACAATGCATGCTGATCTGCTGTGCTACAAGGAACAGAGTGGATGTGCTCCATCACTGTGGTTATAGGTAGAAATAAAAATAGCTTGAGGATGGGGGAGGAAGGGGAGGGGATGTACAATGGCAACACAATGAGGAGTTCCAAGAATTTTGCCCCGCAGAAAAGATGGGGAGGGTGGGCTCTGTTTACACCATAGAATTATATTTGCGCCGTTCACATCACATATGTATTGTATGCAGCTTTCTTTTTGCCAGCACAAATTAGGAACAACATTCTGATCTTAACATAATGGCAGCATTGAAAAATCAAATGGAAAAAAGAGAGTGAAAGGAGAACTAGCTGGTGGCTCCTACAGAGAAATATGTATTGACATTAAATGGAAGATTGTAGAATTCCAGTGCAAATGAGCACTTATTGTGAACTGTTAATGGGGTGTTCATAAAAAAAGCAGCTCTTATCAAAAGCATTGCATAAGATCTAGCTAATCTTTAATAACGTTTAACATATTAGATGAAAGCCTAACTATGAAAAGGGCATGCCCTGTAGGTCTGTGAGGGAGGTGCTTGTTATTTTTCCCATTTTACAGTTTGTTAAATATCATTGAGGGACTCATTTATCCACAGCTACGCAATTCCTGGCTGAACAGGGATCCAAATAGCTGCAGAAGGGATGTGGAATCCTCTAGATATTGCCTCATTTTCCCTGATCATTGGTCGTGCAGGCTGCGGCTTTCTAAAGGCACTGTGTCCGTCATTTGTTGCCCTCCTGGTGGTTCCTCCTCCTCCTCTCCCATTATTTCCCAGGTTTTCCCCTCATCTGCCTCTGAGCTGTAACCTCCCTCAAACCCCTGCTGTAATTCTGAACTGTCTTCTTCTCCTCTGGATAGGTCAGGCTGGGGAGGTGGTCTCCACCATTCCTCCTTTGCCCAGTCCCTGACATTATTCCACTCCTAGACCCACAGTTCCCAGAGTTCTCTGTGAAGAGGGATTGATTGTTAAATCACTCCGAGAATTGTAGTAACTAGGATGAAGGAGTTGTAATCCAGCAACTTCCAGTGGGTCAGCGATCCCCCACTTCTACTCCATAGCAAAAGGTAAAGGTAAGGTAAAGGACCCCAGGACAGTTAAGTCCAGTCAAAGGTGACTATGGGGTGTGACGCTCATCTTGCTTCAGGCTGAGGGAGCTGGTGTTTGTCCACAGACAGCTTTCAGGGACATGTGGCCAGCATGACTAAACCACTTTTGGCACATGGAGGACCATGACAAGTGCCAGAGCGCATGGAAACATCGTTTACCTTCCTGCCGTAGCGGTACCTATTTATCTACTTACACTGTGATGCAGATGGTGCTGTGATCTAAACCACTGAGCCTCTTGGGCTTGCTGGTCGGAAGGTCGGCAGTTCAAATCCACGCAATGGGGTGAGCTCCCGTTGCTCTGTCCCAGCTTTTGCAAATCTAGCAGTTCAAGAGCACAGGGATTGGAAACCTGTGTCTCTCCAGATCTTGTTGTATTATAATTCCCTTCATTCTTGACTGACAGTAAGAGCTGTTCGACAGTGAAATTTGCTGCCAAGGAGTGTGGTGGAGTCTCCTTCTTTGGAGGTCTTTAAGCAGAGGCTTGACAACCATATGTCAGGAGTGCTCTGATGGTGTTTCCTGCTTGACAGGGGGTTGGACTCGATGGTCCTTGTGGTCTCTTCCAACTCTATGATTCTATGATTCTATGATTCTATGATTCTTCTATGACTACTGGTGTTGATTAGGGCTGTTGATAGTTGGAGTCATGTCACATGGAGGTTGGAGCAAGCTTGTTTTCTCCTGCTACAAAGGCTAGGACACAAACCAATGGAATCAAGTTACAAGGAAACATCAGGAAGAACTTTCTGACAGTAAGAGCTGTTTGGCAGTGAGGCAGACTCCCACAAGAGGTGTTGGACTCTCCTTCCTTGGAGGTTTTTAAGTGGGGGTTGGATGGCCATTTGTCATGTATGATCTAGTTGAGATTCTTGCATTGCAGGGAGTTGAACTAGATAACCCTCAGACGTATTCAACTCTACAGTTCTATGATTCTATGAATGTGTTCTGACCCGTGTAGGTGATCTTCAAATTCTTCCAAGTTCCTCCATGGAACCATGTTGATTCCTTGGAATAATCCCACTGATTTTTTTTTCCTTTCTAAGTTGGTACACAGGCAGTGCCCCCAACATGATGTTCAGGGACCCTGCGCTGCTTCTTTTCAGCTAGAACAGGAAATCAGATCCTCCAGCACTTGTGGCCATTAGTATATCTTTGGCATTCTTCCAAGAGAAGCAATGTTAACTTAACCTTGGTGTCCTGGATTGAATCCAAATAGGTAATTAGGTCCTTTTTACCTAAAATTCCCCTCTGCCGATTTAAATGAAAGTTATTCTTCCCTCATGTGCTTTGAAAATAAAGAGCTTCTGCAACTTCTGCACGTTGTCCAGACTGATGACCTAGCAATCTGTTATATTTGCAATAAGCGGGGGGGGGGGGGAATCTGTTCTTGATTTTTCTATCCTAAATGGATTATGCAACTGTTGTCCTGTTAGGTTCTTATAGATGGGCACAATAGTGGCTGGTGTACACTGGGACTGGTAGGGTGAAGGGCCAACAGCAGGTCAACAGCAGGCAGAATTAGAGCCATTGACAAGCAAAGCCGCCTAAGGAGGAAGCTGATAGCCACTGCCATTCCCTGGACTGGTTGTAAATCAGAAGACAAGTAAGTGGGGTCTGGCTGGAAGCAGAATGAGGTTGACTGATAGGCAGTTCCCCATTTGCTCTAATAGGGCAGTCTCCACTGTGTGCATCTCCTGTATCTGGACACACTCCTGTATCTAGAGACACACTCCTATGTATCTAGAGACACACTCCTTTATCTAGAGACACACTCCTGTATCTAGAGACACACTCCTGTATCTAGAGACACACTCCTTTATCTAGAGACACACTCCTGTATCTAGAGACACACTCCTTTATCTAGAGACACCAGTCACTAACTTGCTCTCTATGTTTCCTTTTAATCTCATTGAAGAAAATCAAGGTCTCATAGATTTTTCTCCCAAGGGATCTATGCAAGGTCTGAACTCTGCCTCTGAGACTGTACAGCAAGCAGAGTGGTGCAGTGAAAGTGTACTGGGCCCATAGCCCAGAAGTCGATGGACTGAAACCATTCTCTGCTTATTCTATTTTGGAGAGCCAGTGTAGAGCAGTGCTCAAGAGTGCTGGACTAGGACCTGGGAGACAAGGATTCAAATCCCCACTCAGTCATGAAGCCCACTGGGTTACTCTGGGCCTCTCAGTCTAACCTACTTCGTAGCATTGTTAAGAGGATCAATGAAGAAGGGGAGAAAGTTGTGTGTCACTTTGAGCTCTTCGGAGAAAAGCTGGGCTAGAAATGTAATTAAAATAAAACAAAATCATGGGCCAAGCCTGATTAATAACTGGCTAAGCAAAGACTAAGCAATTATTATGCATGGTTATGGTAACAGTAGTGTTCACCACATTTGCTATTTAAACACTAGCTAGCTGTCACAGCAAATGCCAGCTAGACATAGTGCATCATTCTAGTCTAACAAATGCTCATTTAAAACACACACACACACTCCACTGTGTTCAGAGAGTTTCCTCCTCGGTTCCTTGTTAAAGCCACAAGCCCAATGTGTTGTTGCTCATCAAGCAGCACTTCCCCTGATCCAGAAAAAAAGAAACTATTCACAAAGCTGTTTGTCTGTTTGAGACATTTCTCCACAATAGAGAATCTGCCTTGCCAACTCGAGGTGTGTCTTCAAAAGCATAGCTATCCACTGCATAGCACAGCAAAAGACATTCTGGGGAAAGGTTAAAGAGGTGTGAAAGAGATTATTTTTAAAGAATCTATTCATGCCCTTGTAGGCAAGATTATGGATGGGGCTACATAAGAGGATCCTAAATGAAATCCACTCACGACTCTCCCCAAATTTAGGTAAGTCATGTCCATAACCACAGCAGCTACGGAGGATGACACACACAAAAATAAGAAAGCTGGGACAATTCTGTGCATGTCAACATTTAACAATCACATTTTGAAATTCCCATCTTTTGCTGATACATGGAGAGGTAGACGAGTTAACAGGCAGGAAACGAACACTGCTTTCAGAAGTTGCGGCATTCTTTTAAAGGACTAATGTATATTTTGGTGTTAACTAAAAGGCTTTATACCAGAAAATTACACCCACTGTAAACAGAGATGGACAAATCTGTCAACTTCAGTTTTTCTCAGTTTCTCATATTCCCCGTCTTAATTTCAATTATCCAGATCTCTCCATCATTTTCCAAACAACTCATCACAAAATTATTTAGCATTTTTGTGTGAAAAGTGAATGCACACTTTTTATTAGCTATTTTTCCCTCATAAAATGCATATGCATATGTTATTGTCATGAATATATGCATTTATATGCATGCTGTTCCCTGATATGAATGTATTGGTACACATTATTTGGTTGGATAACTGCATTGCAAAATTCAGACAAATGTGAATTTCAAAGGATAGCTGTGTTTCAGTTTTTATGTTGTTTGAGGAAGTGTAAGTTGAGCAGCTTTACATTGAAATCATGAACTGAACTAAATCCCCCCCCCCCGCCCTCTAAACATACAGTTATAAATGAGGGGGTGTAAAAAGAAGAGAGATAATGGGCCAGAAGAACCTCTTGAACTTGCTCAAACCTTCTGGCCAGATGAATCCTATTATTATGTAAACTACAACTGATACATTGCCACGGGAATTAAATTGCCAGACAACAGCTTTTTGTTATAGGACTATTTTGGTGATATTCTGAATAGGAAAGCCCAATCAGAGCTGGGGGTAGACATGGCCACCTCCCAGCCTAGAATCAACTAATGTAGGTGAAGGAAATGAAAGATAGGGCTTCCGTATGTCTGAGACATAGCCAGCATTCATTCACTTAAAATGGAGTCAGGGCAGAATATTCGAAAAGAGGCTAAAATGTCCGTGGAAACCAGGTGTCAACCCATATTGGAAGTGTCAATATTTTGGCGCTGTTCCTAAAAGATAGGTTAAAACCTTCATTTTTTCCCCCTCAACAACTTTGGGTTTTCACTTTTTGAAATATTGCAGCCCTGCAAAAAACAAGCTGTACTTCTGAGCTAGAGGCAAGCAGGGAAAGGCAGAGAGCTGAAATTTGGGCCTCCAGCAGTGATCAACCTATACATAGTTGTAAATACCCACAAAAATTACAAAGGTGCCCAGTGACCTCATTCCAAAGGAAACCAAATCTGGATCAACACTGAACTTCTCACCACTTGGAGAAGTGAAACGAGCATAACAATAGTTTCTGTTATGCTTCACAAACTATCTCCATGGAAATGCAGAGTTGACTTTCTCTCTCTTCCTTATAAAAAGGTTTGGAGTAAAGATCACTCCTGATTTGAAATTTAAATTCCAGTTTCTTCATGAATGAGAGAGCTCTTTTAGTCATGCATGGTATCATTGAGGTTCTGTTTTTTCTTAGGATTCTCCTGCCGCTGCCCCCTTCCCCACAAATGGCTACTCACTCCCATTTTCAGGCTGATGGGTTCCACATCAAACTTGAAAAGCCACAGTAGACTTTAAAAGTGGCAGCTATTTGTCCAGGGAGCATATTTCAATATTTTCTGATGTGAAAGCAAAAAATGCATCTGAATCAATTTCACTACATTCTGACGGAAACCTTGGAGGGGGGGGATTTATTGGGGAGGGGAAATGCTGTTCTTCACCCTTCCCTAAGCGTAGCTCTTGCTTTCATTTTAATGTATTCACAGCATGAGGGGGTTGCATCAACTGGAACATCATTTAACATACACTGTGTGATAAACTAGTCTCTGATACCACTGGTGCATGGTTAGGCAATGAAACCGAGAAGAGAGCTCATACACTGTTATTACATTTTTTTCCACATTACCTCTTTCACAGATTGTGGTTGATAGCCCAACTGTAACTTAAGGAAAAGTAAAGGTTATTCTGCTTTCATGTCTACAAAAGTTGTACTTGCAGAAGCTTCTAGTATCGAGGCCTCATTATCAGGGAGCAAATTCGTACATCTGATGCACCAATTTTGTTCTTTCGCCTGTGAAGGCTGCCTGGAATTGGTGAATCATCCCTGTGATTCCATTCACCATGAATGAAAATGGCCAGAAACAGCAATCTGCAATGGTGGCTTTTGGTGCTATTCAAAACTGATGGCTTTACTGGGAAGAAGGATTGATTGTTAAACTGTTCTGGGAACTGTAGCCCTGTAAAGGTCTCCTAACAACTCTTAGCACCCTGTACAAACTATAGTTTCTAGGATTCTTTGGGGCAAATCACTTCTTAAAGTGGTATCATAGTGTTTTAAATGTATCATGAAGATGTGGCCTAAGTCCCATTGCCCAATTAATTTCATCTACTTACATCAAAGTATTCCATGTTTAACTTGATTGCCATATTGTAATCCTAAAATCCATTACTCGGGAGTAATCTTAGTATTTTCAGTTAGGCTACACTAGCATAATAGGATCTCAGACACAATGAATGCATACATTTATATGAACTAGTTATATGTTTATACAAGGCCACATGCTTTGTTTATATGCTTTACATTTATATCATGTAGTAAAACCCATATTCTTTGGCTAATAAATATCAGAGTACACTAAGCTTCAAGTTGTGTGAACATCTCTGTGATCCAATTGTCTTTATTGCCCTTCTCAGAAAATTATAAACCTACTATCAAGACTTAATATCCCATCTAATCACATTTTAATTCATTTTAATTATATATGTACTCTAAACAGATCTCAGTTCAGAGTTTCCATTCAGCACAGCATTACAAAGCTTGGATAATTGGTACGATAATTTTAAATTTAAAAGGCAGTAAACATTTTCTAAGAGTATAATAAACCTTGAGAAACTTCTTGTGGAAGATACTGGACTGTGAACAACAATGCCTTAAGAATTCATTTGCACTTGTGTAGAGTTAGTTTATGAGCAACCCAGTACTAAAAGCATTTTCCTTAGAAGTATTGTTAATTTCTATAGAGTTTGCTCTTAAGTAAATGCACTTAGTACTGTAAGCAAATGTCCAAATCCACCAAATAGATATGAGTATGGAAGCCTTTTTCTTACACCACCAATATCTGGATGCTTGACCCTTTCTGAAGGCATTAGTTATGATTCTACACTACTATTTTCCCATGTCAAGAGCTGAACTAAGGGTGGAAACTGTACCTCTCCAATACCAATCCAGCCAGTGGTATAGATAGGCCTGGTCTTCATGACTGAAGTCCAAGATCCCACAGTCCATGAGAACCCCAAATACCTACTGAGAGAGTGGGAGATGATGAGGTAGGTGGCAACAGTGGCGTAGCGTGGGGGGTGCAGGGGGGGCTGGCCGCACCGGGCGCAACATCTGGGGGGGCGCGCTCGCACTCGCAGCTCTCTGCCCCTACCTGGCTCACTCTCTCTCTCTCACTGCTGTGCGAATCCGATCCGAGCCGCCGGGTCGCCGCCCACTGTGGAGGGGGGCGTGTGTGCCAGGCGTGCAGGTTAGGGGGCGCAAATTACTTGCCTTGCCCCGGGTGCTGACAACCCATGCTACGCCACTGGGTGGCAAACAGGCCCTGCATCAGCACCTGAGTTGCTATGAGCATATCAAAGCCCACCAGGTCCAGCTTCCTTCCTTCCTATTATCAGCAACATTCATAAGGGAAGGCTGGCTAGGCATGTACATGGTTGCAGGTGTTCATTTTATTATTTGGGTTTTAAAATACATTATCCCTTTCTACAACAATGATGGTCATTGCCCGGTAAATGTGTTCTGCATCATGGCAGCAGAAGCAAATGCTATGTTATTCCTGCATTCGTGATGGTGCAATGTATGACGCTATGATTAAAGTGAGTTTAATATGTCACTCTGCATGTGCTCAGAGTCTTCCTTCTTCATCAGGGTAGGCAAACTGTTGTTGCTCTAACATATCAGAAATGTAGCTGCAGCTGTAAAACATGGAATGGTAGCAGGGTGTGGGGGAGAGAAATGTTAATTGTGTGCATCATAACTGAAGTCATATACAGTGGTACCTCAGGTTAAGTACTTAATTCGTTCCAGAGGTCCGTTCTTAACCTGAAGCACCACTTTAGCTAATGGGGCCTCCTGCTGCTGCCGTGCTGCCGGAGCCCAATTTCTGTTCTTATCCTGAAGCAAAGTTCTTAACCTGAAGCACTCTTTCTGGGTTAGCGGAGTGTGTAACCTGAAGTGTATGTAACCTGAAGCATATGTAACCTGAGGTACCACTGTACAAGGCTGTCTAAAGCCCACCCACCTCCAGCCCTCCAATAAGAACATTAAGTCCAGGGTCTAAAATCACCTAACTATGCCACTGAATTCAATAGTCCAACCACTGCACAATGCTGGCTCTCTCTACACAAGTTTTGTGGAGTGAATAATCATTCTTTTGTCTGGAAAAAAAGCAGTGATGAATATGAAATATTCATTTGGCAACAAAACAGCAGGCCCAGGTGCAAATGGATGTCTGTGAAGCTGAGTCATTTCATTTGCTGGTTAAGTGTCATCCACCTTCTTTGAACTTCTCTAGAGGAAACAAGATGATGCTTAGAGTTGCAACCATCGTTTTTGCCCTGAAACATCATACTGTCAATGTGTACACTTATGTATAAAAGCTATCCTCCGCTCATGCTAAATAAAAGAATACATAGTTCACTATTGATATGACTGTTCCCTTCCCTTTCAAGGCCAATGAACTGCAATAGAGAAAGTATAAAAGCAACCACTTGAGAAGAATGAGGGACTTGTGAACTTTCTGCACTTTTTGTTATTAAAATCTCCATGCTGCTTACTCAGTATGGCACTAAGGCAGCCATGGATTGGTGGAAGTTTCTACCTAGAGTTTTCTTCTCTGCATGTGCCAGGTCATCTTGGATTCAACCTTATATCCTGAGTGCAGCAAGTTTCTTTCTTACCAAGTTCCAGTGTTAGGCAGAATTCTAGAGGTGTAGACTGAAAGCAGGGCTGGCCCACCTCAGGAGGCGTAAGCCCTTGAGGCTGCCCTACCCACCCTCCCGCCTCCACCACTGGTGGAGAAGTAGTGCCAGCAGCAGCTGCTGCAGTTTCCAGAGGGAGATCCTGCTGGAATCCTGGCAAAATCTTGTGAGGTATCATGTGTTCCACAAGCTCTCGTGACAGTTCTGCAAGATCTCATGAGATCTTGCCGCTGCCACTGCTTCGCAGGCACCACCGCGCAACCCATGTAAGGGCAGCACTGATGGGGGTGGGGGTGGCAGGGCAGGCCCCCCAAAGATATACACACACACTTGCCACTAACATCTGCCCCAGTATTGCTCATCCAGTCTTTCCTAGGAACTAGTTCTCAGAATTCTTTGGGGCAAGTCATGACGGTTTTGAAAGTGTTATCATGGTACGTCACTCCTGGAGTGTTGGCCAAGGATGAACCCTTTTTCCTTGGGCCAAAAAAATTAATAAAGGTTAACCTGCTTTAACACCTGCTTTAAGTCAGTTTGATGACATTATTTTCAGAAATACTAACACGATCCAACTAATGTGGGCTGCAGTAAAGGAGAAATATTATTAGAGTACTTTTGAAATTTATCAAAATGAGTCAATAATACTGTTTAAAGAATCTTGACACTGATCGTTTAAACAGGCAGGGGAAAGTCAATACAAACAAATAATGGCCTATTTCCTTAAATTTAGGGCTCTTTTATGTTCATATTTAAATGAGGATTATTTACAATGCAAAGCTTAAAATCCCCTAAACTTTGCTCTCACCCGGTTGAGGTAGTGACAGAATAAATGTATGGTTTAAGTGTAGACAGCACTTCTGTATGTAAAAGCTGATGTTAGCCATTGTATTAATTCACAATAGTTCCATAATTCTTGCGCCGATTGATAAATCAATCATACTTAATACTATTAAGCTTCCTTAATGCAAGCAATACAGAATATGTATAAGAGGGTGGGTGTAAAAATGCTGTTATTAGCATAATGACAAGCACAGCAAAGGAGTGAGAGAAAGAAATAAGAAAATCAGGAAACTGGGTCATGTAGCACATGCTCAGATTGCTTTGAGTTGTGAAAGATTTGTCAAAACCATAAAATTATTCTAGTCTGCTCCATCATCCAAAATGAAATTGCAACAGCACAATAGAAATGGCATCCAAGTTGTAGGAAGCTACACACCCATGATCACTTAAGAGAAGGACCAAGGCATGTCCATGGCCAGTTATAGCTGACTCTTGATGTGCAGTGAGTGTGTTCTTCATAGGAACATAGTGAGCTGTCCAGTACCGAGTCAGACCAATGGTCCATCTACCTCTGTACTGTATTCTGCCTTGGTCAGACCACACCCAGAATGCTGCATCCAGTTCTGGGCAACACAATCTAAGAAGGATATTGACAAGCTAGAATGTGTGCAGAGGAGGGCAACCAAGATGATCAAGGGCCTAGAAGCCAAATCTGATGAGGAACATTTGAACGAGCTGGGTATGTTTAGCCTGAAAAAGAGGAGCCTGAGAGGAGATATGATAGCCATCTTCAAATATCTCAAGGGCTCTCGCATGGAAGAGGGAACAAACTTGTTTTCTCCTGCTCTGGAGGGTAGGACTCGAACTAATGGCTTCGAGTTACAGAAAAGGAGATTCCAGCTAAACATCAGGAAGACCTTTCTGACACTAAGCACTGTTCAACAGTGGAATGGACTCTCCTTTATTGGAGGCTTTTAAGCAGAAGTTGGGTGGTCATCTGTCATGGATGGTTTAGCTGAGATTCCTGCATTGAAGGAATTGGACTAGCTAATGTTTGACACCCCTTCCAACTCTATCATTCTAGTATTCTACAATGACTGGCAGTGGCTCTCCAGGATTTGAGACAAGGCTGTTTCCCCCCAGCTTTAGCTGGAGATGGATTAGTCAGGGATTGAACCTGGGATGTTCTGAATGCAAAGCAAGCACTCTACCACTGACCTGCAGTTCATCCTCCTAAAGTCAGTGAAAGCAGGCATGTTGTTAGTGAACCAACACAGTGTCTTGCGCTGCTCCCTGCCTCTCCTAACCTTTCCCTGCTTCTCAACCTTATTGCTAGAGCACTAAAAAGCCCAGAGGCAAATTTGCATCATGGGCCTGTGTTAGGTATCTAACAGTGCCCACAGCTAGAAGGGGAGGCACTCCTCTGCTGGCAAGAAGTCTAATAAGGGAAAGTTTGTAGAGCATATGCTTTGCATGTAGAAGGTCCAAAATTCAATCTCCAGCATCTCTGCGTAGGGTTGGGAAAGACTCCCTGTCTGAAACCCTGTAAAGCCACTGTGACAGATTGTGGTCAAGGATGAGCTGACTCTTCCTAAAGCAGCTTCCTGAGTCTTTGATTTGTGGCAGTATTCAAACCACTAGGCAAGGGGAGAGTGAGATAGCCTGGTCCACTCCCTCAGCTCAACAGGGACTAGCTGCAATTTCACACATGTTCATTCATTATAATCATGCTGCGTTTCCACATTGATTTTGTTTTTTTAAAAAACAAAATTGTTTATGGAAATTCCCATTTCGATATATATTTTATCTTCAAATCCTTTACCCTCAAATACATTTTAATGCCTTTGGGTATGTTTCTTGAGCTAAGAGCTATATTGTAAAATTCAGAGAAGTGCAAAATCTGAAGGATAATTACCTTTGGATCCACACATTAGCCACAGAGGTATTGATCAAGTCAGTTTCCTCCGGAATTCACAGAAATCAAATTCCTCAAACATCCCTACTGTGAAGTAGATTAAGTTGAGTGACGGTGACCTGCCCAAGGTTATCTAATGAGCTTCAGGCCTTGAATGAGCCACATTCTTTGTGCCAAGATGTTTTGTGCAATGTTTGTTCAGCCAGGGCCGCCCCTAGCATTAGGCAAAGCGAGGTGACTGCCTCAGGCAGTAGATGCTGATGAGCAGCAACACCCTCAGCCTAAGCCCTCTACCTTTCAACTTTGTTGCCACGTGGCCCGTCCTGGGCCTCCTAAACTGGCCTGTTGCCTCAGGTATGGAAGAGGATGCTATCTTATCACTATACAGTCATGCTTCAGGTTGCACAGTTTTGGGTTGTGCACCGCGCCAAACCCAGAAGTACCGGAACGGGTTACTTTCGCGTTTCAGCGCTTGCACATGCACAGAAGTGCTAAATCGTGCTTTGTGCATGTGCAGAAGCACTGAATTGTGATGCAGCACTGTGGGTTGTGAACGTGCTTCCCGCACAGATCGCATTCGCAACCCAAGCATCCACTGTAATAGACCTTTGATCTAAATCAACAGGACTTAAGACATGCCTCACTTTTCATGTTGATTTCAGCAAAGTTAAGATGATCACCAAAGAAGAACTTAGTTTGGGTTGAACCTAGCAGTAGTAATAGTGCTGATACTGCAGGACTCTTGCTCAGAAGGACACAAAGTTCCTGGAATGGTCCTGTGTTGGACTGCAGAAATCATGCACTGTATTTACAATTCTGGGCATGGAGAGTTGGGATGAATACAAAGGTGGCTGCATTGCAAATAAGGTGAGCAACAGGGGATTACTGAAAGGGGCAAGAGGGAGACTTAATATTAAAGGAAGGTTTTGCATGTGTCTGAACCATTTTGCTCTTCATTGAATTTAAAATACAGAATGTTAGTCTGTTTGCACTAATACATTTGATTAACTCTACTGGCTTCTGGCATTTTCCTAGTAAAACTCAATTCTATTCATATAGATTTTGTAGACAGCATCTTAAAAATTCAGGCTGCCGTGAAATTCAAGGGGGCTGGGGGTAGGAAATCATTTGCTGATTTCAGTAAAGTGTAGATTAGAACCTTAATTGCAAGAATTTAAATAAGGGGGAAGAGCTCGCTAATGCCTCTGTCTTGGGATTGCTATAAGACATTTTCCTGTATGTCTTGCTGTCAAGCAGCTGTTGTTACAGAAATGGCATTTACCTCCTGTCATCCTGGACTAAACTTAAAAGGAAAGCCTATGGATAAAAGGCCTTCTGTTGTTGCAATTTATCCTGTCTAATTAGCCTCAGGGTCAGATTTGTATCGAGAAGTTTATGGATCAAGAAAAATAGAAATTCCCAGAAACAATGGCCACAATCCAAAAGCCCATGTAACCAGCTCAGCAAGCCTGGAGACACTCTTGACAAACAAATTCAACACCATTACCAGGAGCAGACAGCATGGTGGAGCGCAGGTGCTTACCTGACACTCCTGGCAGGTGCGTCACTGCTGCTTACTGGAAATGGGAGGGGCAAGACATTGGGGAGGGTGGCCTAGTGCACCAGATTGATTCCGCCGGCACATTTGCACCATGCTGACCTCACCATTACTTCCCCCTCCCCCACCTGGTAAGCAGCTGTGACTCACCTTTTGTCTGCCCTGGATCTTCCAACTTTCTCTATCCACTTTCTCAATACCATGCATAATCTTATAGACCTTCACCATGCCCCTACTCTACGTGCCTTTTCCCCACTCATAAACAAAGAAAATAGGGACCTGGGTGGCCTGGGACTTGCCAATCAGAAGGTCGGCGGTTCGAATCCCTGCGACGGGGTGAGCTCCCGTTGCTGGGTCCCTGCTCCTGCCAAACCAGCAGTTCGAAAGCACGTCAAAGTGCAAGTAGATAAATAGGTACCGCTCCGGCGGGAAGGTAAATGGCGTTTCCGTGCGCTGCTCTGGTTTGCCAGAAGCGGCTTAGTCATGCTGGCCACATGACCCGGAAGCTGTACGCTGGCTCCCTTGGCCAATAAAGCAAGATGAGCGCCGCAACCCCAGGGTTAGCCACGACTGGACCTAATGGTCAGGGGTCCCTTTACCCTTTACTTTAAACAAAGAAAAACCCCAAATGTTGTGGCCCTTGTGTCACTGGGGAGTCGCTCCAGACCCCTGAACATTTTGGTTGCCCTTTCAAAATGGCACGAGGAGTGGCTACTCTTCCAAGAGAAACATTCCCAGAAATCCCACTGTTGTGCTCAAGACATCACGGACCTCTTTCTGTCATTTACATGTCATCCAAAAAAACACACACCATTCACTCCAGCTTTGGTTGTAGTTTCAGGTCTTTCAGCTGAGACTAGGATGCCACTTGAAATGCAATAGCACAACAGATGTGTAAACATCTGCTTGCACACCAGCAGCCAAAGTGGTGCCAAAGGATCTGTCTGCTTGTCCCACTGACTTCAATCAACCTGAAGAGTGTTCCATATAAGCACTTCAACTTGCAGATTGGGCTCTAAATCATTTGTTCAAGCTCAGTCCAAAAGGTGTTTGTCAATCCATAAATGCTCTTTTAATTGAAAACTAGCAAGGGAGCAAAACCTTTGTCAGTAATATGCATCTTGAAAACTTCCTTCTGACATTTCAAGATGCATCAATCATATCTCTCATCTGAGTGAACCAAATCCATGGAGGCACTACTTCAATTGTCAAAAACATTTTTTAGTGGTTCCCCAAAAGAGGTTCGGATAGATCAGATGAATGTAAATGGTTCTCTTGTAAGACTGCAAGATGCTTATTTTTTTATTTAAAAAAATCAGAATCAGTTTTAGCCAGATGTGACTTTGGGTACTTCCAGTAGAGACAACCTTTCTTTTGCAGGAAGGATTCAGTCACATACCATCGAATTCAGGCTGCATGGTTAAAACAGACTGGGTGCTCCAGTGATGGGGAAATGCACTGGGTAGAATAACAATAGCATAAAACATGTTATCATTTCCATAAGCTCAATAAACAGCCATCATATAACCTCTTCACAAACTTTGTGGAAACAAATCAGGATGGGTGCTGAATAAATAGGCCATCTGGAAGCAGCCTTATGGTCACAAGTTGATGGGTGCCTATGGGATTACCTACATGTGAAAATGTGACCTGTGAACTGATGAGATAGCAGATATTTATATGCTGCTTTTCCAGAAAAAGCCCATTCAAAGTGGCTTACAGCTCTAAAGTGGTTTGTGTCTCCATATGATGTTAAAAGACTGCTAAGCAACAGCTAAAAGGTGTGGTAATTTGCGCTGAATTTAATGGGGCTACAGAGTGAGAATTGCAATGAGCGAGAATTGCAGAGTGAGAATCACTGACTGCTGAATTGCAGAATGAGAATCACTGACTTTCTGTATTCCAGCTACTTGGCCATCTCTGCTAATTTCATCCAGGATGGCTGCAGACTCAAATTAAGGAGCACACAGGAGGATTTGTTCTGGAATTGCTTGGACTATGTGTATTGAAAACACTTTCTGAGCCTAGTGGAAGCTTTCATATTGGCGTACTCAAGGAATGATGTAGAAGACTATACCCAGCCTGCAGGAAGGGGTTTCACAATGCATTCATTAAAGTGACCATTCTCTCTCCCTGCTGTCCCCAGCATCAAGTGTATTAACTCTTCCCCAATTTATTTGCGCATTGCAGAGCAGGCAGAAGCAGAAGGAGTCTCTCACTACATGCTGTGTGAGAGAGGTGCTGACCCACTCCCAGATCCCTGGCATGTGTGGATTATGTGGGGGAAAGGAAGAGGCCAGTCTCTTGCTTCTCTGTGGGCTTCAGAGGCACTCAAAAGCAACCTGAGATAATCTTGGTGCTGGAGCAGATCCAAGAGAGGAGCAGATCCAAGAGAGAAGCACCTTTTCAAAACTGATTTTAATATTGTGTTTAAATGTTGTAACACACCTTGGGACCTTAGGTGAGGGACGGGTGGACAGAGAGGAGGAAGCCTGGCTCCTTGCCTTTTCTGAGTCTTCTAGAAGACTTGCAAGAGAAGAGGGGAAACCACGAACAATAGCTACTGCTTCAAGCCATTTTCTGAAAAGCACGCCATTCTCTCTGCACAGGGAAATAGCACAGCAGAGATCATCTTTTTGATACTATTAACATAATTTATGATACAAGGAAGGGACTCCAGCAGTAGACCAAGGCACTGCAATGGCGCTCCAGAGAGGCCCATTAGCAAAGGTCCCCATAATCTTCTGGACATATCAATAGTTCTTTGGTGCGACAATTGGTGGAATTTTCAGAAATGCCTTGTATATATCCAAATATAAAGGATCAAACTAGACCACCCTTCCAGAATCTGGTACCTTCCAAATATTTTGGGGTACAACTCCCATCAGGCAGCTAGGTCAGGGAATGATTGACTTTACCAATAATTATTCTTGCCAATAGGGGGGGGAATCACAAATACATCAACTGTTCCATCTTAACAATGTTTTTTCCTCCCTGGATTAGGAGATATTTACCTATACTTGTAGAAAGGAGGAGAGAGAAAGAGAGAGCTATGACTACCTAAAGCAGCAGTCCTGGCAGAAAATAACTGCAATGATTGTTTTAAAGGGTAGTGTTGCTAAGGGTATCTCAAGTTTGCATTTTAACTTCATTCTTATTTAGTACCAGTGCCAATTTCACACCACCTCAGCCCCTACTCCCTCTGTTTCTGGGTTCCCAACCCACTCCCACCCCCATCCTGAGGGCCAGCTCATTTGTCTTTGTAGCTTTTCCATTCACTAGCATGGAACTGCTGCTGAGCACATCGCTCTTCAGTGAACACAGCCAATTAACTTCTCCTTTTGTGTGAGAAAAGACCACCCCAGCTCTCCCCCTCTTCTTTGTTACTACAGGAGGGTTAGCCAAAGTACATATTAGCTGCTATAAATAAAAATGCTTTGAAAATGTGTATAAACATGTGTCGTCCGTTGCCTCTCCTTAGTCTTCTTGAGGAACGGAAAGCTAATGCTGAGCCAGTTTGTGGCCCCTCCACTTTGCTTTCCATTGTTACAAAAGACAACAATTTGGTCATGAATGCTAAAGCAGCCAGAGATACAAAGCAGGGATAACAAAATTCAACGGCTGCCCATTCAGTTACCATCCCCCGCCCCCCAACAGAACTCTGAAATCCCAAAAGAGTCCTAGGCTGGATCTAGACACATCAAAGAAGCGTTTCAGTTTAAAGCGCTATAAATTTAAACAGGGAAAACAGGTGGAGAAAAACGGGGCTCCACATTGCCACCTGGTGGCACAATGTTATGTCGCATATAGAAGACATATAAATCGCTTTTTCCTTTTTCCTAGACTCAGACTGATGGGACCATGCCTCCCTTGTAGCAATACCTATCAATCCAAGCTGAACCATCCTGAAGTCAGCCAGGAAAGAAAGGCAGAAAGAAAGGCAAAAAAAAAAAAAAAAAAAAAAGAGCCACTGTTCAGTAAGCAATGGGTGGCTATTTCTTGTTGAGAAGAATCAGTTTAGCCTCTCCATTTGCTTGGATAGAGAATTCCCTGCTTCCCAGAGGATCAGCTCCTGGTTATAGAATTGTGGGCACTTCCTCAAGTCATTAATAGGACAGAAATGCAATTACACCTTGGGTTTTGTTTTGTTTTGTTTTGCGGGGAGTGGATTGGTATAGTTTTATTGATTACGCAAACAGAAGGGCAAATAACTGAAGTGTCCCTTCAGCCTACACTAAGATCCAGAACAGATAATCTCACATGTTTTTCACCTAACATAGCATGAGAACATATGAAGAGCGCTGCTGAGCTGGGCCAAGGTCCCATCTAGTTCAGTATCGTCTTCTCACAGTGGCCAACCAAATGCTTGTGGGAAACCCACAAGCATCGCCTGAGCACAAGAGCTCATAAAATAAATAAATAATAATTGCAGGTGCTTCTAGATGGGCTGTTTATTGAGCATTCACCCTGTCATGTATGCACTATTTAATGAGATATTTAATTAGCATCCATTCTGATTTGTTTGTAAGGAGGTTAGATGATGCTCCCTCAAAGCAAATGTTATTCCACACCCCTTTCCTTATTGCAAATAGTCTGATTGTTTGATTTAAAAAATATTAATAATCAAATAATAATAATAATAATAATAATAATAATAATAATTTATTTATACTACCCCCCCCCCATCTGGCTGGGCCTCCCCAGCCACTCTGGGCAGCTTCCATAGAAACCAAAAATACAGTAAAATCACACGTTAAAAACTTCCTTGAACAGGGCTGCCTTAAGATGTCTTCTGAATGTCAGGTAGTTGTTTATCGCTTTGACATCTGCTGGAAGGGCGTTCCACAGGGCGAACGCCACTACCGAGAAGGCCCTCTGCCTGGTTCCCTGTAGCTTTGCTTCTCGCAATGAGGGAACCACCAGAAGGCCCTCGGCGCTGGACCTCAATGTCTGGGCAGAATGGTGGGGGTGGAGACGCTCCTTCAGGTATACTGGACCGAGGCCGTTTAGGGCTTTAAAGGTCAGCACCAACACTTTGAATTGTGCTCGGAAACGTACTGGGAGCCAATGTAGGTCTTTCAAGACCGGTGTTATATGGTCTCGGCAGCCGCCCCCAGTCACCAGTCTAGCTGCCGCATTCTGGATTAGTTGTAGTTTCCGAGTCACCTTCAAAGGTAGCCCCATGTAGAGTGCATTGCAGTAGTCCAAGCGGGAGATAACCAGAGCATGCACCACTCTGGCGAGACAGTCCGCAGGCAGATAGGGTCTCAGCCTACGTACCAGATGGAGCTGGTAAACAGCTGCCCTGGACACAGATTTGACCTGTGCCTCCATGGACAGCTGTGAGTCCAAAATGACTCCCAGGCTGCGCACCTGGTCCTTCAGGGGCACAGTTACCCCATTTAGGACCAGGGAATCCTCCACACCTGCCCACCTCCTGTCCCCCCGAAACAGTACTTCTGTCTTGTCAGGATTCAACCTCAATCTGTTAGCCGCCATCCATCCTCCAACCGCCTCCAGACACTCACACAGGACCTTCACCGCCTTCACTGGTTCTGATTTAAAAGAGAGGTAGAGCTGGGTATCATCCGCATACTGATGCACACCCAGCCCAAACCTCCTGATGATCTCTCCCAGCGGCTGCATGTAAATGTTGAAAAGCATGGGGGAGAGGACAGAACCCTGAGGCACCCCACAAGTGAGAGCCCAGGGGTCTGAACACTCATCCCCCACCACCACTTTCTGAACACGGCCCAGGAGGAAGGAGCGGAACCACTGTATGACAGTGCCCCCAGCTCCCAGCCCCTCAAGACGGTACAGAAGGATGTTATGGTTGATGGTATCAAACGCCGCTGAGAGATCCAGCTCTCTAGGAAACAGCTCTCACCTTTGTCCCTAGCCCGCCGGAGATCATCAACCAGTGTGACCAAGGCAGTTTCAGTCCCATGATGAGGCCTGAATCCCGACTGGAAGGGATCCAAATGGTCCGCTTCTTCCAGGTGTGCCTGGAGTTGTTCGGCAACCGCTCACTCAATATGTGTCAGCTTTACATGTCTAGGTAGACTTGCCTAAACAGGAAAGTTCTTAGCAGGTGCCAAAAAGACGACAGCAAAAGTGGCTCCTTAATTTCAATGGGCAGGGAGTTCTAGAGCTTAGGAGATGCCCCACTAAAGGAGCCAGTGTGTTGTGGTGTTTAGAGAGTTGGACCTGGGATTAAATGAGGACAGAGAGAACCTTGTACACCATCTTGAGCTCCTTGGAGGAAAAGGTGGGATATAAAGGCAGTCAATAAATGATTAATTGATTGATTGATTCCTTACAATAACAGAATGGACATTATGTGGCATTTGTAAAAGTGCCAGTGCCACAGATCCAAGGGGTCAAGCGGGCTTATATGGGCCCAACAACATGTTTCTTAAGGGAGTTTTTGAAATGTGTTTTGCTTGTCATCAACTGAGCTTTCCAGAATTGTTTGTATATGTATATTATGTGCTCTCGTAGCATAGTCTGTATGTTGTAAATATTCTGTTTGATTTTTTTGAGAAGCAAAATTAAGGTTTTATAAACTTATTAAGTTTTTATAAAGACCTTCCACCTCCCTAGTTTTTATTTATGGATTTAAACTTCTTTTTGCCACATCTCTAATTCTGGCATATCTAGTGCAAGTGGAACTGTGTGTATAGTCAGGGTTACCAATGCAACAGAAAAGAAAAGGGTAGGGGGAATCAGCCTAGCCTTCCCAAGCAGCCTGATATGCAGAAATCTTGAGGCAAAGCCTCTGTGCCCAGGTTGCATCGAGTGAAGTCATCCCACCAGTGCAAGGACTTCCACTTATGCAACAGAGCTTCCCTTCCCACTACTCTACCCGGGCACCCCACTCCAACTGCCCCACCCAAAAAAATGCTTTGGGGGGATTTGGGGAGTGTGCAAGAGGAGAAAAGGGAAAGAAAATTCCATTACACAAGTGGACGCTCTTGTGCCAATGGGATGACTTTGTCAAATACAAGCCATTATTAGCAGTGAATATTCACGGAACAGTCATTGTTGAAAAACCTGGTGCAATTATCACCATTTGTACTTTGGGATTTGACACTGTCCTACACACTGCAGCCAATGGCAAGGGTGGGGTGGAGAGACTGTGGCGTAGCGTGGTTTGCCAGCATCCGGGACAAGGCAAGTATCCTCAGCACCACATGCTGATAGGCTGGAACAAAGGGGCAATAGGTCAGCGACCTACCTGAGTGGCAGCCGCAGCTCCCTGTGAGCATCAAACACAGCAGAGAGTTAGACAGGGGATTGCTCAGGAGAGGATATCTTTCTAAAGCCTGTGCAGAGGGTGTCCTAGCAACCAGCCGTCCCCCCAATCTGCTCCTTAGTCTACTCACGTGAATATTGGGAGATTTTCTGTGGGAGTGGGAGGGTGCACTGTTTTTTATTTATTACTTCAACTCTCTTTTTCTCTTCTGAAATTTTGCACCGCTAAGAATTCTGAGCCCAGGGAAACCACCCCTGTGGTCCAACCCAAGCTACGCCACTGAACTCTCTAACTTCAAAGATGATGGTCAGTTAGCCCAACCTGGCACACTCTAGATCAGCTTCATTGTGATCAATCTTCCTTGAGCATTTCCAACAAAAAGAAGCTTATTCTTGGAAGAACTTCATTTGGGAACTGTCTGAAATGGAACAATAAGTAAATGAGCATGATTTGATTGTTTCCCAGTTTTGTGATTAACTATCTTGCGCCAGTCAACATATTATAATGAAAGCTGCATTTAAAAATGATAGACTTTTTAGCCAGGCTCGTATTCAGTTCATGAATTAATAGCAAACATGGCTGGCAATTAGTTCATTAATCAAAGCCTTTTTTCATAAATCAGTTTATGAATACATTTTAGCCTTTAGATTGATTGTGAATAATCTGAGCTAAATGCTATTTAGGTCTGGCTCCAGTTTCCATTTATGCCCCACCTCTCTCATCTGTCATTTTGTTGGCAAGAATAGGGTCCTAACTTACATCATGCATTCTTGCTGCGATTCTACCAGATCCATCATAAAGCTTACTGTGCCAGCATAAGTAAGGCTCTTAGAATGTGATAAAGCACAATTACTCCCAGTGGCGCCATCAGGGCAGGACTGTGGGGCAGAAGTCCAAGGCCCTACTTCACAAGATGAGCTGAAGGGTCCCCAAAGGCAGGAGGGCTATTTTGCCACACTTTGAAGCAAATTAGCTTGGGGGGGGGGACTCCATATGACCATTAACTCCAGGGTCTGAAATTACCAAACTGCATCATTGATTACTCCAGTCCATCAAAATGGATATTCAAATGCAAACTATGTGTGCCACTTGTCAAGCCTGAAAAGCACACACATGCAAAACATATTGCATGTGCTCTTTAAAATACTGCGAAATGGAGACCTTATATATTTTTTTTCCAATAGGCAATTCACAGACATTTAAAAAGCAAGGTGCCCTTTGTTGTTAGATATTTTCAAAGAGAATTCTAATATAGAACACAGTAATCGGTTTATTACTATTTCTTAAACAATGTTAAAGTTAAAACAAACATCATAGTTGTGTTCAGGTGCCACAATAAACTATGGTTTATTATGATGAGAATGAACATCGCCTTCTCCTAGACTCACAGACCTCTCCTTCTCCAGCATAGTCACATCTGCTTCCAATTTCAGTTAACGGCAGTTGAGTGTTATGTACAAACTATGGTTAATCTTAACTATTGTTTGTTGAAGCATGCCTGTTTCACAAACCGTGGTTGAAGATGGGTTGTATAAAATAAACCATTGTTAAAATGCACCACAGTATGTCAGGTTTGGACAACACAGCAAGTTGCGACTAATCAATAATGGAAGCCAAAAACTCCAAACTCCTCTTCTTGGTGGCATTAGTGGAGTAGAGAGGAGCGCATGAGTGCATGAGTGCATGAGCGCATCCCCTTGTGATATGGAATGAAGAATGCCCCCTTGTTCCAGGATGTCATTGTGTCTTTCACTCTTGATGGATTTTGTGTGTATTTTCCAGTGACGTATGCATCTCCAAAATGTCTCCAAAAGAGCCAGTCTTTGGGGGTCAGTTCAAAAAATACAGGGTACTTCTCTTTGGGACTAGTATATGTTGATATAGCATGATAGGCACAACTGGACACATTCATCAGCCCCAGCTACAATGAAACATGTCTCTTCTTTATCAGTCTCTACATGCAGTGGCGCTGTGGCTAAAACCTCAGTGCCTAGGACTTGCTGATCGTATGGTCGGCGGTTTGAATCCCCGTGGCGGGGTGAGCTCCCATCGTTCGGTCCCTGCTCCTGCCCACCTAGCAGTTCGAAAGCACCCTTAAGTGCAAGTAGATAAATAGGTACCGCTTTATAGCGGGAAGGTAAACGGTGTTTCCGTGTGCTGCACTGGTGCTGGCTCGCCAGCTGCAGCTTCATCATGCTGGCCACGTGACCTGGAAGTGTCTTCGGACGGCGTCGGCTCACGGCCTCTTGAGCGAGATGAGCACGCAACCCTAGAGTCGGACATGACTGGCCCGTACGGGCAGGGGTACCTTTACCTTTACAGCCACAGCATGCAATGTAACTCTCCAACAATTTGACTTCACCCCCAAAGCACACTCCTCCATTGTCTCCCGACAGATAAATGCCAACTACAGTGGTACCTCGGGTTACAGGCGCTTCAGGTTGCAGACACTTCAGGTTACAGACTCCACTAACCCAGAAATAGTACCTTGGGTTAAGAACTTTGCTTCAGGATGAGAACAGAAATCATGCAGCGCAGCGTGGCAGGAGCGAGAAGCCCCATTAGCTAAAGTGTTGCTTCAGGTTAAGAACAGTTTCAGCTTAAGAACGGACCTCCAGAACGAATTAAGTTCTTAACCCGAGGTACCACTGTACTACTTATAGCTTTGGAATTTGTTTTTATTTTTTCAGAATGCTGAGCAGGAATATTATACATGTTATTAAAATTGTGAGTAGCATGGAGAGAAGTGAATAGGGAAATATCTCCTCTCAAAATGCAAAAACCTTCAGCTTTATCTACTCAAGGAGTCTTGGGACACCTTTACTGTGGCAAAAAAAATAATAAAAAAAAATTACATGCTTTTGTGGACTTGAGCCCACTTCAGTGGATGCAATGTTATCCTCTGACACTGAAATGTTACCAGTTTGAAGCTACTGAAGGCAAATCTTTACACAACATGCTTTTCACAGCAGATTAATGTGATATCCACTTACATGAACAGCTTCCATCTATTTATTTACCAGACTTCCAGACTGTCCTTCATCATGTAGCAATCACAGAGTGGTTTCCATAAACAATATATAAAACAACATATTGTACAGAATAAAGCCACAATTAAAAATCAATTAAAACCAATTAAGCCATCACAGGCAATGAAACAAGAACTCAGAATAATCCTAGGACATTGGAAGGCTTCAATTAACTTTCTCCAAAGGTCTGAGAGAACCAATATGTTTTAACCTGGCATCAGAATCCCAACATATGTTAGATCTGTTAGTTCTTATAAGACAGTTTGAGTGCTGCAAATTATTTTAATATAGTGCTTTTTTTAATTTGTCATTTTATGCTGTGAAGTCCAGAGAACAATGTTATTTGGCAATTGTAGATTAATATAATAAATAAATGTATGATAGCCAAATGTGGAGGGACGCAGGTGGCGCTGTGGGTTAAAGCCTCAGCGCCTAGGACTTGCCGATCGAAAGGTCGGCGGTTCGAATCCCTGTGGCGGGGTGCGCTCCCGCTGCTCGGTCCCAGCGCCTGCCAACCTAGCAGTTCGAAAGCACCTCCGGGTGCAAGTAGATAAATAGGGACCGCTTACCAGCGGGAAGGTAAACGGCGTTTCCGTGTGCGGCTCTGGCTCGCCAGAGCAGCGATGTCACGCTGGCCACGTGACCCGGAAGTGTCTCCGGACAGCGCTGGCCCCTGGCCTCTTGAGTGAGATGGGCGCACAACCCCAGAGTCTGTCAAGACTGGCCCGTACGGGCAGGGGTACCTTTACCTTTACCTAGCCAAATGTGCAGTTCCGTTTGGAGACAATATGCTATCTAATGCAAGAAAGGCATTTGCACATAAACTTCCCAGGCATGTCTGATTATGGTTAACCATTGGTCTGATAAGAATAATCATTACTGGCATTTGTTCTTGGGGATGTCTTGAGCCTACAGGATAGGGTAGGAGGAGAAAACCCAATAAAGAATAGAAGATGGTGCAGTCCTTCATTCTGTAACTTTCATCCAGTTGCTAACAGGAGCAGTGGTAGTCAACTATGTTTACTTGGAGTAGAAAGAAAATGAAAATAACTAAAGTAGGTCCATTATTTTTAATGGGTCCACTCTGAGTAATACTTAGTTGCAAAACCCATTGGGCTGATGACAGGGATGGACAAACCTGTCTATACAGTGGTACCTCGGGTTACAGGCGCTTCCGCTAACCCAGAAATAGTACCTCGGGTTAAGAACTTTGCTTCAGGATAAGAACAGAAATCGTGCAGTTGCGGTGCAGTGGCAGTGGGAGACCCCATTAGCTAAAGTGGTGCTTCAGGTTAAGAACAGTTTCAGGTTAAGAACGGACCTCCGGAATAAATTAAGTTCTTAACCCGAGGTACCACTGTATTCATTATTTATTTATTTCACATATTTATATGCTGCTTAGACAGTCTTTGTCAGGGCTTCTTTTCCAGCAGGAACTCACCAGAACTCAGTTCCGGCACCTCTCAGGTGGGCACCATTGCCATTCTAAGAGAATGGAGGAGGTGTTCATGGTGAGCTCTAGCACCTAAGGTAAAGGTAAAGGGACCCCTGACCATTAGGTCCAGTCGTGGCCGACTCTGGGGTTGTGGTGCTCATCTCGCTTTACTGGCCAAGGGAGCCGGCATATAGCTTCCGGGTCTTGTGGCCAGCATGACTAAGCCGCTTCTGGCGAACCAGAATAGCGCACGGAAACGCCGTTTACCTTCCCGCCGGAGTGGTACCTATTTATCTACTTGAACTTTGACGTGCTTTTGAACTGCTAGGTTGGCAGGAGCAGGGACCGAGCAACGGGAGCTCACCCCATCGCGGGGATTCGAACCACCGACCTTCTGATCGGCAAGTCCTAGGCTCTGTGGTTTAAAACAACACTGGTCTCTATGCTAGGTTATTGAGCTTTTCTTTTCTTTTCTTTTTACAAAAACACCAAAAAATCAATTGCCTAAAAAAAATCAATTGCCTAAAAAATCAATTGCCTAAAAGTGCTACCTATCAGAAATCCTCCCTAGACATCAGTTCCACCTTTGAAATCCCAGTAATGTCCGGTCATGTGGCAGCCCTCCTCTATTCAGTTTCCAAAATAACAAATACAATATGTACCGTATATATTGGAAATGAAAAATTACAATATAATACAATACAATGTGGAATTACAATACAATGAACATACAACAATAAAATCTTCAAAGAGTGAATCCCTCCAGCATGGGCTGAAAATCTGAGAGGCTGAAAATCCACCCGGTGGAGCTAACTTCCTTTCCCCACGGCTATTCTTCAAAGAGAGTAAATCAGCATTGTCTCCCCCACCTTTTGGTTCCATGGCTTCCCTGGGACGATGACAGAGTGTGTGTGTTTCTTGTAGCAGCCAAGTGTCCACTAATAATTACTCTGGGTGACACTATGAATGATGATCGCAAAGATGAAACCAAGCTCTTCCATGGGAATGGCGCCGACATGAGTGGAGGTCTTTGCCTTGACCTGCCTATTAAGAAAGAAAGATTCCTGAGTCGCAGAGTACAAGGACTAACATTAGTGAACAAAACGGCTGGACTCGGTGACAGGCAGCTACCACTTTGGGGAACACTCGAAGGGAATTACGATGCAGCTGCACACACAGGACACTTAAAAGAACCATGATTCCTTCCACCTGAGAAGGACTCGGCCATAAACCACTTGAAACCAAGGCTAATTGACACTGGGACTGCATCCAAGCAGCATCAGCATCCTCCTTCTTTTCTTATTCTTTTGCCATTTTGACAGGGTCCTTTGCAAGCGTTTCATTGTATCCGAAGAGCAAGCAGTCGTGTGGTGGAAAAAAGAAGAGGTTACGCCATCTAATCCAGTTGGCGGCAAACTACTTTGGATTGTGCTTATTTAGCCCATTTATTGACCTTCTCCTCTTTGCAGTAAGGAGAAATATCTTGACAAAGATGGGATAATGTGGTGTGGAATAACCTTATGCCAACTGCATATCTGCAGAGTGGAAAAACCAAAGACATGAGAACTTGAGTAACCAAAAGCAATGAACTAGTTATATCCAGTTCTCAGAGAAAGGCCTGTGAACAGTATACACAACTATAGGCTACCCCAGGGTTTAAGGAAGGCATATGATGCAATTATCCCAGGGGCAGTGCCACTTCAAACTACAGTTTGGCATTTGATGTTTGATTGCTACCCACCACCATCTCTTAGAGATTGTGGGTGGTGTTTAATGTGAAGGACCTTTCAAAGAGGAGATCGTCCACTCACAGTTGCTGCAGTTCAAGGATTTATCTGAATGTGCAGACAGTTATCCAATCTTGGTACTCTAGATTATCACTGGTCAAAATATCCACTCAACTGCAACTCCCTACTGGGTGACCTGGGGTCAGTGTCAACATCTCTCAGTCAGACCTACCTGAGCTTCATGCAAGTGTGGTGTGGGGGCAGCATTTTTTAAAAGTTTCAACAACTAGATAACTGATTATAGTGGTACCTCATTCAGAACTTAACCTGAAACTGTTCTTAAACTGAGACACCACTTTAGCTAATGGGGCCTCCCGCTGCGCCACTGTGCGATTTCTGTTCTCATCCTGAAGGAAAGTTCTTAACCCGAGATACTATTTCTGGGTTAGCAGAGTCTGTAACCTGAAGTGTCTGTAACCTGAAGCATCTGTAACCTGAGGTACCACTGTATACTGGAAGTGTCTATATCCCTGAATACTCATGACATTGTTGTCTGAGCATATTATGCCACATGGTGCTTTGCAAAACAAGGGAATCTGGAGTTCTCCTTATTCTGTTCCAAATATGTCATGTACCTTCATTAGACTACGCTTCTTTCCCTTCCAGCTGTCTTTTCCTATCACGCTCACACATGAAGCAGAGAGATCTAAGTTACCCTTTTCCCCACAGCAGTAGGATATATTCCAGTCTCCTGGCCACCCTAGAATCCATGGTGCTATCTTCTCTTTGAAGCACTGAACGCAGAAGTGTAATTTAAAAACAACAGCAGCACAGCTATTTAGCAGGGTGCTTCCTTTCTCCTTTGCATTTCTCAGCTTCCCTGTGCTGGAAAAAAAAACTCCGCCTACTGGTTCTTTTGTAGATCACAGTGCAAGGAACGTAATATAGTAAGGGATTATCAATGCAGCACAACCAGAAACTGCTTGTTCTGTTCACCCAGCAGTTTATAACTGGGAAGAGTAAATTTCTAAAATGCTGTTCTGATCTGGAAGCTTTTTCTACCTTCCTCTATATGTTCAGAGGGTGTCATCTACAGGAAAGGTTGCCTGCCCAAGCCCATTTAAATTAGTGGGGGCTGAACAAGAGCCCCTGTCTTGTGCAGTTCTAATTCATTTTGATGGGGTTTCAAGAGGAGATCCTCCTGTTTGATTCTGCCCCAAAGGACAATACGAGTGCCAGGCCCTAAATGCATTGTCACTTCAATTGCTGCCTACTTAATTGTTTCTACCAGACATGTACAGAGTGGATTAAATCATAAAATGTCAAGTGAAGTCTCTCTCTAAAGTGAGTTTGGGGCATTAATTTAATTTACTAGCCAGTCGAGCTAATAGTCCTTCACTGTTAAATCAGCATGCATGTTTCTTTAATATATCTTGAAAGATTTTACCTCTGCTGTCAAGAGGCAGTATGTCTCTGAATATCAGTTGTTGCAGCTCACAGGTGGGGAGAGGGCTGTTGCGCTTAGAACCTGCTGTTTAGCTTCCCAGAGGCATCTGGTTGGCCATGGTGAGGACAGATGTTGCAGCCAGATCACCCTCACATCCATGGTGAGAACAGGTTGCTGGACTAGATGGGACAGTGTCCTGATCTAGCAGAGCTCTTCTTATAGACTTATGTTCTTACTGCTCACCTGTCAGTAATTCTCCCAGCTGAGCTTAATAAGCTTGCCCATCTTAATTAGAATGCAGAACCAACAGGAAAGATAGAATCTCCCATCCCCCCCCCCCTTCTTTCAGACCTGTCAGCTCATGAATTTGGCATTTGTTGCATTGTTATTCCACCCTGCTCCACAAAAACTCAGGCTGGTATATATATAACCCAAACTTTAATCTTCACAACAACTTTGTGAGGTAGGTTAGTCTGGCCCTAGGTTTGGCTCAAGGTTTTCCAGATAGCTTTGTGGCTGCATGAGCGTTTGAAACCAGGTCAGTCCTAGTCCAACACTCTAACCCAGGGGCAGTCAATATGCAGACCTCCAGATGTTGCACTACAACTCCCATCAACTCCAGCCAGCATAGACAATGATAAAGGATGGTGGTAGTGCAGTCCAACAGCATTTTATGGGCACCAGGTGAGCTCTAGCTAGCGTACCAAGCTGAAAACTCAGCACATAATGACTGCAGCACAGAGCAATGGATGTGTGAAGGAACCATCACAGATCAACTATGCCACAGACAGAGCTCTCAGGTCATCTTGCGCACCATCCCAGACACAACACTTTTCAATGACACCAGTTTGCACTGGTGGCTCGTCAAGTGATGAGATCTCATGTCATTGGCACACATTTGTAACTAGTGCTCAGGAAGGTGATGACGAGGTTTAGGAGACACTCAAGTGCCCTGGGGACACACCAGTACAAAGAATGGATGGTGTCGTCATTGTTGGCTAGGATCCAGAGGAGCTGAAAGGTCTCCACAGGTGCACAGGAAGATGCAGTGGTGGCTGGTGCCCATTAAGTCGGGTGGGGCAGAAGGTAGGGAGACCAAAGTAGGTGGATCCAAAGCCATAGAGCCCATTGTCCTCCCTGCTGAGTTCTACAAGGGCAGCACTGGAACTGAGGAGGATACCAACAGGCAGGACCTCCTCCTGCCCTGCTTCTACAGTGCAGGCAGACTGAGGTAGATGTATTACTACCCCATTTGACCTAATACATCAGCCTCCACTGGGATGATGGTGATGCAGTAGAGACTGCAACTCACAGAGCAGAGGCAATTTTCTGCAGTCCTGAAGTCTCCTGGCTCATCTCTTTCACTTTTGGAGGTGGGTGGGGGGTTGTCCTCCAATCCTCCTGCTCAGGCTAGGGAGTACAGAGGGTTGCAGCAAGAAGGGAAACTCTATGAAAATTGCTTCTCCCATATTCTATGAGCAAAAATTCTATCTCAGGACCTCTGGATCCAAACCATTATTTGTTGAGGGTTTTTATTTAAACAAATTGTTATTGCTGTTCTTTTTCTGCACTTGTATTTTCTGAGCCTCTTTTACTGCATGTTTATTGTTCGAAAGCAGCATTAAAAACTAATCATTTAATGTGTGCCAAATCCTATCTTGGAGTGAGAGAGCAACACAGACAAGTGTGGGGAAAGGGAAGTGGAAAGGATGGAGCCATTCAAACTGATGCTAGTTTCACAATCTAAGGTGTGTGTGGGTTTTTGTGTATAGAATCTATTCTTCAAAATGTGTGAAGATTACTGTGAGGGGGGAGAGAATCTATTCTTCAAAATGTGTGAAGATTACTGTGAGGGGGGAGAGAAAGAGAGAGTTATATATAGACATGGCAGAATTAGGTTATCAATAAAGGTTGATTTCACCATCTACACACAAAGGGAAGAAAAATAGCAAACAGATCACAGTCTAAATTTAGAGCCACCGTAATAAATTTGATGTAGAACCCATATTTTTCGCTCTGCCAGAACAGAACAAATGGGAAGAGGAACAATTTGTGGGAATAAAAAAAGAAGAAGATGTTTTGAAGTGTGATGTTAGCTGTTCCCATTACTGTGGTTTATAACAGTACATCTCAGTTTTTGAATCTAAGTCGTTGCTTTTAGAAAGTAATGCTTTTGTGTGTGACATCAGTCCAAGGGAGAGAGACCTCTCAAAGTCTGCACCATCCAAATCTTCACAAAAGAGGAGACGCCATGTTTAGAGAAGGGCTTGCATAGAATGTATATTCTTGCTCATTTCATTGAAGTAAATAAAAATTCACTGAGAGTTTTTCAGAAAGCCAAATGAAAGATCTTACAATCTCTTAAGGTGAGGACCCTCAATGTTAAGGACACAGGCAAATGATCATGAAATTGTTTTTGTGATGTCATTTAACTGGTTGTTCCAACCTCCTTCATTCCTTCTCTGGGGCTTCTGGCTAATGTTTTTTCTAGTCTAGGAAGATTCACCATGACTCCCACCTTCCGTATGTATGCCCACAGTGCCACCGAATGATTCCTGGCTAAGAACCTTTGCCTGGCAGATGGGGACTGCTCTCTGCCATGTTTCTGGACAGCTTTAAATTCCCTCTGCCTGACTCTTGGCCACCCTTTCCTGGCTCTCTACTGCTTCTGTTTTACTCCTGGTTTGTTCCTCTGTCTTTTGCCTTCTGCTTTCTGCTTTCTTTCTCTCCTCCTTGCTCCCACTTGTCTTATTATTATGATTATGTATCTATACCCTACCTTTTTCCCTGAAAAGGACTAAAGGCAGTTGAATTTCTCCCTTCCTTGCAGCTTTGATTCACCCTTTGCAGCCCAAGGGTTACATTCCCTTCTGGGAGTGGCAACATGCCAGTGCCATGAGGGGCCAGAGACAAAGATTGACAAAGTAATGGATGTGACTGCTGCCTTTGTACAGTTTGCTACATTCCAGCCATTCAAAAACCAGAGTCTTAGATCCAAACACAAATGCCCCCTCCATCCTCCATCCAGGCAAGCAAAATGCATGAGCACAGTTCAAGGACATCTTCCAGCAGGCAAAAGGAGGAGTGTATGGAGCAGACTCAGTGAAGGGCATGGCTTAGGGGAGGGGAAATGCCCTAGGGAGACTTCCAATGGCCAGGTGGAGATGCAAGGAAGGTTGCATTTCACCCTGGACCTGAGAGTTTCTATATGGTTTTATAATCTTTCTTCATGCTTCCTTTGCCACCCTGTTCTCTCTATGCTTCTTTCAGCCATTCACTCCTCATTTTTGTACTAGCCAAGATTTAAAGGACTCCAGCTTGGGAGTCATCCCTACTCACTCCAGCTGCAAACAGCAGTCTAGCCAACAGCCAAAGTCCCAGTGCCCTCTGTCCTGCACGCTCCCAGACCAATGAAGACAAGTAACTGGAATGTTATCTCTTTATTAGTAAAGCACTTGGTTCCATTAGCTCCTGTGATGCAAGGGATAGGCACACCACGTCCTGCTAACTAGCTGTAGGCAATCTAACTCTGCAGACCTGTGCACCATCTGGGACACTGGAGCAACAGGGTAGCCATGCCTCTTCCTGCTTTCTTAAATTCCCTTGTGTGATGGCTTCTCCTGACTGGCAGCTCCAGCTGCTCCCATCCATGACCATGGGAACAGTGGAAGGTGGGGGACGGAGGTCTCTCTGGACCCATCACAGTCTCTTCAGCTTCCAGAACCTCACCCAACTCTTTTCCTTCCTCCTTTTCCTTTGTCTCTGACTGCCCATTCTCTTCCTTCTGGCTCCCATCTACCTCCACTCCCAGCAGCTGCCTCACAGATGGCACAGAAGCCCACAAATCACTAGCCTCTTCCCCTGGATCATCCTCTCTCCCACCTGCCTCCTCTGCCCATACATCATCCCACCCCTCACATAGATATAAGCTGTAGGCAATAGAGTCCACAGTCAGCCCAGATCAGCTCTCACTGCAGCTAATAGATCCAACGACCCATTTAGTCCTGCTAAATGAAGTTTCCCTGGGGCATTTGCCCTTCCCCTAAGCCATACTCTTCACTGGTTCTGCTCCATACAGTCCTCCTTTTGCCTGCTGGAATATGTCCTTGAACTGTGCTCATGTCTCTTGCTTGCATGAATGGAGGATGGAGAAGTGCATTTGTGTTTGGATATAAGACTCTGGTTTTGAATGGCTGGAAACCCTGGCCTAAATGAATGTAAGAAAAGTCATGTTGGATCAGGCCAAAGGCCCATCTATCTAGTCCAGCACTCTGTTCTCACAGCGGCCAACCAGATGCCTGTGGGAACCCTCAAGCAAGACCCAAACACAAAAACACTCTCCCTTCCCGTGGTTTCCAACAACTGGCATTCAGAATCATCCCTGCCTCTGACTGTGGAGGCAAAGTATAGCCTTCATGGCTAGTAGTCATTGATATATTTTCTACTGTGGAGGATAAGGCTAACAAGCAAAATCTACTTCCCTAACTTCTAGGGGAAATCGTGGAGAGCTGGGCCAGAGAATGACAGCCGCTGAACTTTCAGAGTAATGATCATTTCAAAATTATGGTCAACCTCTGTTTGCAGGAATCTGTAAACAACGATGGCCTGCTGTAAATGAAATGCTGACATTTCAGGAACCTTTGCTAAATCGGAGCTTTACTAGAAAGTCAGCTCTGCACACACACAAAATTCCTTCTCTACTTACCCTAACATCTTATGCAGATGGCAAATTAACTTCCATTACAAGAGTTCACAGCAGACAAGTTTTGCTTTCCCATGTGTGGCAACCTTGCTGTTAGTCTCAGTAGAAAGAACAGGGAGGGAAATGGGCATGCAGGCTACTCAAGACATCTCTTCTTCATCTGAATAAAGGCACATTGGCAGCAGAATGCAGGAGAGTTTGTACTATACCTAGTCTGTGAATAAACAGAACTTCAATCTCATGGGCTGTCAATTCGACATGCTTCACAAACTTCCAATTCACATAACATTTTTTCCCTTAAATTACATCCAGGATGAGTGGAAAGAGGTTTCCAATCACAGAGATGTAAAGTGCCTTCTCAGTAATGTTTGGTGTTCTTTTCTTTAAAAAATAAAATAAAACAAACATATACACAACCCACTTCCTTTCCTTTTTCTTTACATAGAAAACGTGCTGTTCCTGAGTGGTTGCACTTTCTATTTTAGATTCCCCCAGCCAGCACTAAGAGCTGCCAGCTCTTCCCAACTCAGCCTAGAGTCCAGTGGGGCCATCCCACTGGGCAAAGAGAAAGAGAAGGGCCATGTTGTTGCAGTGATTTATGTCACTTCCAGAACAATGCATTTTTAAAAAAACAAAACCATGCAGCCATAAGGGAACTGAAAAAGAAGCAGCCTCTTGTACTGAGTGTATATATACAATCTGCGCAATGTTGTAGACCACTGTGCAAGGGAACCATTTGACTGCTCCACCAGTGTATATCACAGCCTGTGACCTTGTGAGAATGCTGACCCAGCCCACCCAGCAGCACAGAGTGGAAGAAGCAACCACTACCACTGCCAAACGTTGTGTCATTGGGCCAACATGCATGTCCTATGGGCCCAAGAAAAGAAAAGAAGGGTTGGGTGGGGAAGGGACATTTCTCATTGGTAAAGCCATCTTCTTTGTATGCAGAATAGCCCAGGTTTAATCCCTGGCATTTCCTGGTACAGCTAGGATTGTCCCCTGAAACCACCAATAGGTTAATGTAGACCATAATGAGCTAGATGGACCAATGGCTTGACTTGGTACAATGTTCCTAAGATTTCACAGTATCATGACAGCACTTTGCACACTATACAGCCAGCTACCATGAGGTGAAATGTTAATCTGTAGGCCATTTCCTGTACTCTCCTTTCGCTAGAAATTCAGGTGCTGAGGCCTTTGCAGGTTCATCACCTCAGTTATGGGCTGCCCTTCAAAGGGAAGTCTACTGCCCTCCCCACCATCACTGGGCTTTCTTCACATCCCTTTCTCCCTAGACCTTGGTCTTGGAGGACACCTGTAATGTGTGAAGTGATGTACTGTTTCACCCAGAGGGAGATATTAGTCAGCAGTGGAGGAACCCAAATCATTAGAAGTAGAGTAAATGGAAAAAACATGGTGTCTATGTGGAAGGCACCAGATTTTGCTTCCATGAAGTTGCGTAATTGAGGGAAAACACAGCGTAATTATACAGAGGATGCATTCAAAATTAAAGTGGGAAAATTACAGGAAGGAGTTATTTTAGACTATACGCTTTGGATACGTGCAATGAACAAAACACATTTTTACACTGATGAGATTTTAATTAGACACATTTCCCATTAGCTAAGATTAAGAGTTAGATTTCATCTCTGCCTTTTCTTGAAACATGATAGGGTGATGAAAAAGAACGAGTGAAAAGGACCATTAGCACAAGAAAGTTTTGCTGTATCTGGGGATATGCTAAATAACATCTGAACAAAGAAAAAGGACTTTGCTTCCCTGCTCACCCCAATCCGCTGATGTCTTTCGTGCTGATAAACCAAAACAAGAGACAGAGTGAGTGTTTATGTACCGGAGAGAGATTTCTTTTAAATATTTATAGGGTGCAAACTCCTGAGGAATTTAGAGGAGGCTTTGTGAATTCATCATGAAGTTTCATATTTTATGGGGGGGGGGGAATATCTTTGCTGAAGTTCACTGATTCCACACCCTCAAATTTGTTATCAGTTTAAGGTAGATAATTCAAGATCTTGGTCATGTGCACCAAAACCCCAAGGGTGTGTTCTATGGGGAGCTGCCTTCAGGCACTAGGCCCTTTGGTAGTCCAACTCTGTGTTTAAAAGATATCTGCAAATGTGACATGAAAGCTGGCAACATTAACCCTGCTGTATGGGAATCCCTTGCAGATGACCGTGGTGCATGGAGACAGACAGGCTATCCATCCATAGCAGTGACCAGAGGAGGAAAGACTGCACAGAGAAAAGAAACGCCATAGTGTACATGCAGCAGCACAACTGGATGCCTTCATCTGCCTCCTCTTCAACAAAACATCTCTCCCATAAATAAAAAATTAAAAAATTGTCCAGTAGCACCTTAGAGACCAACTAAGTTTGTTCTGGGTATAAGCTTTCATGTGCATGCACACTTCTTCAGATACACCGAAACAGAAGCCACCAGACCGTTATATAGAGTGGGAAGGTGGGGTGGGGTTTTTCTCAGAAGGGTAGTAGGAGATGGGTGATTGACTCAATGGGTATGGTAAACCTGTTGACGACTGTTAATGACTGCAATTAGTCCTACAGGAAAAAGCAAGGGATAGTATGCAGATGACCAAAAATAGCTTTAGCATATGTAATGAGACAAGAATCCAATATCTCTATTCAGAAAAAATTAAGGGTGACCATGCCTTGCTATTTATTTAATTGAAATATTCTCATACCACCTGTTTTTATCAGTCCTATATTACATGCAATACATTACAGTCAATCAAATCATATAAAGCAAACAAGGGGGAAATGCACCATAAAGGGGAAAATTAAACCATAAAAATGAATGTGTTCAAATGGATTTTGAATACGTATATACAAAGAACTTTTCACTCTGTTTCCTACATGACCTTATCATAGATTTGATCAAGGTTGTTGCTGCAAATTTTGGTAAGTTCCTTGCATCTGCTCTCAATAAATATAAGAAGTAAACATTCTCTGTGACCAAAATGTTCTTAACCCAAACTCAATCCAAACTTGTATACAAGAAAAGGGAAACAAATGAGTCCTTAACAGCTACAGTCACATTTCATTCCACCAAGCACTATATAAAGCATCCCATATATTAACATAGTCTATTTAGTGTAGATGGGGTTTAGATGGGGAAACTGAGGGCTTCCAGATATGTTGTCTACTACTTTGGGTACATTTGGGTGGGGGGGAGTGACATACAAATAAACAGATGGTGGTGATAGTGATAGATCTTAGATCTTTCCTGATCCTCTGAGGCATCTGTGGCCCAATCAGAACCTGGTGGCTGAGGTTCAGAAGATAAGATGCAAGTTCTGGTGCCAGTAGATCCACATGAGAAAGACAAGAGAGTAGATCCCCCTTCTCTGCAGAGCTACTATTGAAGGAGAACTCTGATCCTGAGGATTCCTGGTCTGAGGTCTTGACATCAGGAGCCCCAATATATCAGCAGGGCCATCTGTGCTGACACCTGCCCCATGTATCTGAGGCACCATTTTTAATTTTCTAGGAACAACGCTTCATTTGGGACATTGTAGGAATGGAAAATGACCACTCACAACTGCCCACCTCAGCTGTGTGGAAAGCCTGAGGCCAGCCACTGTAGAAGGGAGCCAACCAGGGGTCACTTTGCCAGCAGTCTCCTAAAACCTGGAGCTGGCCATGCAAGCTTGATCAAGACAAAGGTGGATCAAGGGGAGCCCTGTCATACTGGGTGCGGAGCTTCTGGGATACCGCAGTAGGCGCTACAACTATGAAGTCCAACAGAAGGCAGAGGCAGATTTTGGCATAACACAGGGAGTCACTGAAATTTGAGATGCCAAGGTCCACTACTGATCAAGAGGGATCTGAGTTTTTCCCAAAGAGGCCCCTGCAGCTTGAAACCCCATAGCCTAGAAGAAGAGACCAAGCACGAGCAAAGGTCAAACTCATGCTTACCTCATCCATAAGGCACTTCAGCCCACAGGTCTAATTCAGCACACCAACCTCCCCATGAAGTTGCTTGGCCAAGCAATGCCCACCTGGCCTACACATGATTTGACTCAGGTGTGTGGTAGGTGAAGCCCTTGCAAACAATCAGCTGGTGGTCAGGGCTTGCGGTGTGATATACACCTGGCTTTGCAAGCTCTGATGATCACCTGACATGTAGAGATGATGGATACCTGCAAAGTAAGATACCCACCAACTCCTTCCTGTTTGAGGCATTTGCACCGTAGTGGAACCTAGTTGAGGAATTCTGGTGCCATTAGCAGTGTTTTGGGCCTAAGCTTCATGGCTCAGAGGATTACTGAGATAAGTACTTTTGAACAACAATGTGCTGCAACAACAATTTAAGTATTCGAAATATATTTAAAAAGTAAAAAAAAGAAAATGTCCAGTATGTGTATCTGAAGAAGTATGCATGCACACGAAAGCTTATACCAAGAACAAACTTAGTTGGTCTCTAAGACGCTACTGGACAATATATATAGAACTGTGAAGACACCTTTTCACAGCCATGGAAGAACCATGAAAACACTCGAGCGACCTTTTCACAGCCATTCTGGCCTGTTACTTTAGAATTGCAATCATTTCGACTGTGTCACACCAACACAGCTACCTACCTGAATTTAAGTATTGTTTTACTTTGAACACACCCAGGTTACCAGGGTTTATGTTAGATGAAGCAAGTTTAGTTACACAAAACACTGGAGCATATTTTTGTTTGTGTGAGATTCGTCTGTTTTAAATTCTCGATGTGAAGAGAAAATAATTTTCACTGATGAGATTTTAATTAGCCACATTTTGGTGTCAGCACTGAAGCATCAACACCACATGCCCTCAACACACTTTGCCACACTTGTTGGTTTTTAGGTTCCAAGTAATGTATAAACAATATAAAGGATGAATACAAGGAAGGATACAGAGCTAGAGAGTGCAAGAAAACAGATCTCCCTTCACGAAACACATCTAAGTCCAATTATTTGAGAGCAAGCCCTACTGAACACAGGGGCACTTTCTTTTGAATTCTCCAATGGAGGTGCTGGACTGTTGTCCTGCTTCATTAATGGACAGGATGAGAGTCAACAAACTGAAGCTCAATCCAGATAAAACTGCAGCACTGTTAGTCGGCAGTTCTCCAGACGCATTTTGTAGGTGTAGGAAATATTGATATGCAAACCACCTATAGGAAAACATTGTATGTACACCTTCCTTCTACAAGAATAAATCATTTTGTTGCTAGACAACTAGTCCATTAATTGATTGACAGCTTCAGTAAATCACAGTCTCACACAGTTGCAGATCAAAAATCCCTGACACTGACAGCTTGGAACAACTACCTGGTTCAAAGAACTGTGGAGACACCTGTTCACAGCCATGGAAGAACCATGAAAACACTCAAGCATCCTTTTCACAGCCATTCTGGCCTGTTACTTTAGAATTGCAATCATTCTTGCCACACATCAGTGGGACAGGACCATGTGGGAAGACTTATGGTGAACGCAGATGCCTGAATCAAGCCTCTGACCATATTATGGTTCTTCCCATTTGAGTTTTACTTTACTGGAGGACTATGTAATGGGGACATAGATAAGTGGCAATTACACCACTCTCATACTATAAGAATCAGCCCTTCTTCAGATCATGTTTACTTTGGGCTGCCTAAAAGTTCATTTTAATATCCAATTGCCTCTTTGAGAGCTGCCCATAAGTGAGGGCCTTTTAAAATGGAACTGAGCTCACCATAGAAATAAGAATTGCTACAAGAGTGGAATTATTTCAAATCTAATAGGCTCAATCATTCCAGATAAACTAGAAACATACAAGGATAGTTGAAAATGGCCACTTGACTCTTCTCTTCCTTCAGTTGCTTGCCTGCGTGACAAAATCTCATTTCCAGCAGAGAACATTTTAGCTCGTGAAGGTAAACAGATTCCAAAGTTGAGAGAATCCCAGAACAGGATGGGCTATCTCAGAAAATAGACCAGCCAGCAGACTGAAAGCCAAGGGAAAAAGACAGTCACTGTTATTTCTGAGTTATTGGGCAATTATAAAATGACTTCCAGACATCAACTGAGATCATCTTCCTGAGCCCATTGTAACTTTATGATTCACTTATATTGTATAAAAAACACACCAAACAAACAAACAAAGCAAAACATAATGGACTGCACAGCCCTATGTCCTTTATTTCTTCTTCTTCCTCGCACAGATTGTAAAAGCTTCTCTTAATCTCCAGGAGTACAGAATGTGCATTAGGATGACAAAGAGGTGTTATTGCAGGAACATAGCATATGCCCTTTTAAAACTCAAACAAATCCAATGCCATTGAACAAAGAGCTTTTAATTTATGTCATATGCAAAGCAGTGAATATATTGCCAGTATAATCACAGTGATATGGTTGGTATGATTACCCATAGAACTAGAATTTTCATTAATCCACAGCTCAGCTTCAAGGTGTGTGTGTGGTCCCGTCCCCCGAGCAAAAATGTCATTGTAATTCTGTTCAATAGTTTTCAGCATCAGGAGTTTGAGGTGAGGCTTCTGAGACTGCTTAAGGAGTCTACTCTTGACACATAGAAGGTCTTGGGGTTTTTATGTAATCAGAGAATAAAAGAACTAGAATATTATCAAATAGAGTAGTGTCCTGAATACTGCACAAACTCAGATTAACTAATGCAATCCTGACCATGACCCCCCCTAAGGCACGTGCCTTAGGATCATATATATCCAGGCATTTGGATACTGGGTGCTGATTTCCAATATGTCTGCAGAATAGCCAGCTCCCAATGTGCTATCTCTAGTACCCTAGGGGTGATCCTCACTACTTGTTTCCTGCTCCAGCCTCCCACTTACTTCCTCAACTGTGAGCTTACCTGGTAACAGTGGACTGGGTCTCTGAAGCCAGCATTCATTTAATTTTCTCCACAATGCTCCAGAGCAGTCTTTTCTCAGCCACCTTGGGATACTGTGGGGAAATGAGAATGGAAGCTTTGTGGCCACCAGCACCAAATGGTCACGGGAGAAGATGGGATGAAGGACCAAGTGGTGGGCACTGCTGTGGTACTTCAACCTCAGCAACTGTTTGAGGATGTTGGGTGCTGATGCTGGTCTTGCTACATTCATTGCTGCACTCTAACATAACTGATGGTAGCTGGGATCTGTGGGCGCATGCAGATGGAGTGGGGCTTTGCAGGTGGGAATTGCCTTATTTGTCAATGGTTCTTAGAGGAAAAGGACAGCTGTAACACTCATCCCCACCCCCAAAGAAACAAATGTTACCAGGGGAAGGGGGCACGTAACTAGCCCACTGCTAGGAGCAGTGCTCCACAACTTCTTTGTCTACATAGTTCCACCCAGGAATCTGTTAGTCAAGCTACAGTGTGGCAGGGAGACAAAAAGCTGAACTAAATATTAAGGAGATATGAAGGTTGGAAATGGAAATCAGAAGCTGGCTTGAAATGTCTGGAGACATCTGCTCGTAAGAACATACCTTCTAGCTGTAGCAGGGGATGGGTGTCCTTCAATCATTTAAGAAACCACACTTGAAGACAACATTATAGAGGGAACAAAAATCCCCACATACATTTGTTTAAGGGTTTATGCATTGCTTCTCAAAAAATGTTTCCATAGTGGTACAAAAGGGAAAAAAATGTTTAGAAAACCAAATACAGTGTGTGTGTGTGTGTGTGTGTAAAACAATAAAAAAATATTTAAAGCACCAAATTACACAAGTTCCACAAATTTTCAGATAGAGTGAACCTTTGTCCTACTTTACAGAGGACAGCACTCTGCTTGAAGGGTTCTCCATTCCAAATGTGATTTAAATATTTTTTTTAAAAAAAAACACACACACAAGAAACATAATAAAAGAGAACAGAGACCTTGAATTTGCCCGTGAACAGCAACCTAGGGAGCAAACGAAGGGGGCACACAGATCACAGCCTTCTCCACTGTGGCAATATGCATTGTATTTCTATTTTAAACTGTTTTATTTCTAAACTTATGTCTATACATATAAATTAGTATTTTTAAATTGTGTGCAAAGTGTGTCCTCTTTTTTGATGCATTTTCTTCATTTTCAACAATGCATAAGGGACAACTTCCTATTCCTGCAAAAATAATGGACATCTCAGAAGACCCTGTGTGGGAAATTGTAACTGAAATGCCTGATAAAATGGAAACCTTCAGGAGATCCCAACAAGTATAAAACATCAATAGTAAATATTATTATTATTATTATTATTATTATTATTATTAATACTCCACTCATCTGGCCGGGTTTCCCCAGCCAATCTGGGCAGCTCCCAACAGAATATTAAAAACACGATAAAACATCAAATATTAAAAACTTGTCTAAACAGGGTTGCCTTCAGATGTCTTCTAAACGTCAGATAGTTGTTTATTTCCTTGACATTTGATGGGAGGGTATTCCACAGGGTGGGTGCCACTACCAAAAAGGCCCTCTGCCTGGTTCATCCGATTTAAAGCGCTGAGGCCAAATTCATATTTCAATTGAAATTCCAACCTTAAACATGTGCAAAATGTCAATGCTCAAACGGTAAAATCTCAGAATTGCAGAGGTTTGAAAATATTTGTTTCAGCTCTGATATTTATCATGATCAATTGTTTTCCTACAATTACTATCATGCTTGCAGCACATTACATTTTATTTTTAAGGTGGAACTTGCCTGATTTCTGCAACAGACCCATTTGCATGAATTAGGGGGTAGGAATCTTGTATTTAAAATACAGCATCAGTTCACTTAAGATTTAGTTCTACAGACATTCTCTCTTTTAAATTCAGTTAAGGTCTAGGAGCTCACATCATTATTACTGTCAAAATGTTAATATCAGAGGTCTGGAAATGTAATAGCACAATGCAGTAAATGTCTTTTATCTGTATTGATTTTAGAGATGAGCCTGGCTAGAAGAATCTTATGCCCCAACATATATTTCAAGTAGCCAACCAGCATACAGGGTATTTAAGGCAGTGGAGTAGCTTTTTGCTAGGATATTATTCCCAGAGGTATAGCAGTGATGTAGCAATATGGATTAATCACTATCTTTCAATGGTGTGATGTCATTACTCTAAAGCTCTGCTTCCAGGAATGATGAAAAGTCTGATAGTGCCAGCACACTAAAAACCAGCAGCCTGGATTTCACTTCCTAGTGCTCTTGAGGGTCAATGTGGACTTCTGTCTAAAGCATCAAATATTACTTTGACCATTTCAGCTGCTTCACAGAAGACTCAAAATCAGTTTTTGAATTTCTCCCCTGCTGGACCTTCATTTTTCATGCTTTCTTCCAAGTCTGTCTTTTTGAGGCCTCTGCCTGAATCACTCAGCTCACTCATGCATGTAGATTGCTCAGTGACTGCAACACCAAGTGGTACCTTCCATGTGTCAACCAGTCATCACAAATAAAACACCACAGGCAGAGCTTTTTCACCAGGCATTGGGTCATAAGAAGAGCTCTCCAGGATCTGACCAAAAGTCTGCTTTGCCCAGCATCCTGTGCCTCCCACAAGCAAGAATTGAAGGCAATGGGTCTTTCCCGCTGTTGCTTATCAGCATGTAGTGCAAAGTGGCATGTTGTGGGTCAGGCATCTGATATCTCAAACATTTAGCTAAAGACTACATAATGTACTCATGACAATTTCTCATTTTTTTGCTATTCGCCATCAGTAGCAAACTTCTCCCTCCAGCCACAAACCCTTTTTTCCAAGCATTTTCACTTTTAATTATCCTCAGCTTGAGGACAACTTACTGAGTTTCCTGAAGTCAACAAGAAAATAAGGTGTCACCAAGATGAACAGTTTGAAATCACCAACTTAACAAACAAAAACAAATTGGGGAAAAATAATGAGGGGGAAATTCTTCAAATGGACCAGCCACTCAAGCCTCCACAATCCTTTTTTTCTGGCTCTTTGTGTATGAAAAGAAAAATGAGTGATATCCAATGTTTGCCATGCTCGGAGTAAGCTCAATGAAATTAATGGTCTTAGGCAAACTCCACTGATTTCAGTGGGCATGACTAACATTAGATATAACCCTGTGCCATGCATCACTGGTGAAAGTGCCTTTATTTTGCAACTACAAATGTGATTCACATGTTATATCTAATAAGAGTGTATTCCCCTGCATTCCATCCTCACACCTAGGAATATCTCAACATTCTCGTCTGCTACATTTTCCCATAATGTTTCACTAACCAGGAATGAGAAGCTGCTGCTTCCTTGGTTATTCACTTGCTCGCTCACAAAGAACAGGTGTGCATGTGACATTGGCTGCCGTGCCCTTTCTCCCAATGAAAGTGTGTCTTAGGTCTGGTTGTGTTAACAGCACTGCATCATACCGACCCATCACACATTCCACTCACCTTGCCTCAGGCACACACCATATGCCATTGGTACTGCCAGAGGGTTTGTTTGCTTATTGTTTTGCAGGGATGCCTTGGGAATGGGTGGAAAGATTCCTTTTCCAATAAGCGTCTCACAGATATTTCAGGAGAGGGAACACATGTGAACATCAGAATTGCCTTGCTCAACCAGACAAAAGGCCCACCAAGCATTCCATCTCCCAAGAGTTGTTTGCTTCCAGCACCTAGCCCTTAGAAACACTGTGCCTTCCAATGTGTTTAGCTGGTATGCCTAACAGTAACTGATAAACCTGTCCTCCAATCTTATATGCTAATAGCAAACTCAAACTCATTCTACCAGTAGCAATTCCTATGCCAAAATGGCAATTTCCATGCACAAGAGAGAGGTATCAACAAGCGGGGGAGAATCCCAAAGTTTGCAGAAGTACACAAAAGTGAGGAAAACCTAAGGTGGAAACCCCCTCTCCAAATAGCCCAATGAGGACGGAGCACGCTCAGTGGCCAAAGAACACTGAGTGCCTGTTGGGAAAAAGAAATAGAAAACAAGGGGAGTACCAATGGAATGGAGTATTCTGCAAGATTGTGGGGCTGGCTGGTTCAAACTTGAATTCTAACTCTGCAATATTTTGTTGCAGGTTTCACTAGACTTCCTTAAAAGCCATTGAAGCCTATTTGGTCCTTGATTTTTTTAAGTTGACTATGCATTGTTCAGAGTATTTCCTTTTGCCTATCTTGAGCCTACTGTCAATCCATATCTTTGGTGTCCCTAAGGTCCTAGTATTAACTGACAGGGTGAAAAGGTTTGTTCTATTTATATATCACTATGACTTGTACTGCACTTGGAGCAGTAAAGTTTCTTGCACTGGTTGGCTGAGCAGTTGTGAATACTCCAACTCAAACATTCTAGTTGCTCAAGAAACAAAAAAGATGTTAGAATAATCACAAAGGAGGCAGGGAATCGAGGCAATAGGAAGTTTGTAATATTTAACGTCAGAAGGGGCTTATGATTTCTTCAGGTGGAAAGGAGCAAGTTCTGCAGAAATTCTAGTCAAGACACAAATTGGTTAAAACAAATTTGACTAAATAACATAGGGCCTGACAATCCAGGAGGGGTGGAGAGATGGAGGAGCTTCAGAAAGTAGAATCGAGGCAAACTTTACATGAGGCCTAGAAATGGAAAGAATGTACATTCTTTGCAGGAATGAAGCAGGTAGCCAAGGAAAAATTGGTAGCCTGTGTAGGTCATGAGCCTAAGGACCAAAGAAGCATAGGGTACTAGTCTAAGCCAGATAACCCCCCGTCATCCCTAGCTAGCAGGACCAGTGGTCAGGAATGCTGGGAGTTGTGGTCCAACAACATCTGGGGACCCAAAGTTGAAAAGGGCTGGTCTAAACTGCTAGGTCTACACTCTAGATCAGGATCAATGTAGGGCCCTCCAAATGCTGTGCACTATAGCTCCTATCTGAAGTAACCATTGGCCATGCTGATTGAGGCTGACGGGAGTTGTAATTCAAAACATCTGGAGGGCACCATGTTAGCTATCCCTAGTGCCCTTCAGATGTTGTGTATTACAACTCCCATCAGTCCCAGCCAGCATGGCCAATGGACAGGTGGGAGGGGAGCTGTAGACCAGAACATCTTGAGGGCATCATGTTGGCTAACTGCTGGATTAGACTGCTAGTACACAGAATAGAGCATTTGCCAATGGTGGGCTTCTACTGTCAATGCAATCAAATCAAATCAAGGTTTATTGGTCAACCAGATTCAGGCTATAATGTTAATGCAGCATTGTAATCTGATAACCCCAAAGGAGCCACGAGGGCCAAGAAGCAGGAAGGAAGTGACGCAGAATAGCTGAATATTTGTACTGATAGAGCTAACCAACCTATTCCATGGCTGCAGACTTTTGGTATCCCAACCCCTGCCCAATCAAAATTCCCCAAATCTTAGGAAAGTGGCCACAAATGATCCTTGTCCTACTGCTTCTCATATGTGTTGAAGTCTTGCACTAGTTAGTTCAGCTGTGAGCACAAGTTTTTCTGTCAGGCCCACTGCATTCTTTCTGTGGCAACTGGAGTGGCGAGGAGATTAAAAATGTGTGCTATATAAATAACATTAAGGTAAAAGGTAAATGTAAAGGACCCCTGGACTGTTAAGTCCAGTCAAAGGCGACTATGGGGTGTGGTGCTCATCTCGCTTTCAGGCTGAGGGAGCTGGCATTTGTCCACAGACAGCTTTCTGGGTCATGTGGCCAGCATGACTAAACCACAACAGAAAACCGTGATGGAAACCAGAGCACACGGAAATGCCGTTTATCTTCCCACACCAGTATTACTATTTACCTACTTGCACTGGCATGCTTTTGAACTGCTAGGTTGGTAGGAGCTGGGACAGAGCAATGGGAGCTCACCCCACCATGGGCATTCAAACTGCCAACCTTCTGATTAGCAAGCCCAAGAGGCTCAGTGATTTAGACCACAGAGCCACCCACGTCCCATATACAGTGATGGTTGCAGAGTATTGATGATGCTCCACTATTGATAACATACTTAGAATACCAGTTCATCCACTCCTGCCTATTAGCCAAGCAAGAGAGCTTTTTTAAAAAAGCACCTCTTCTATTAATATTTTTAAACCATTTGAGTGGAGAAAGAATAATAAAGGATATTAGAGCTGTGGAATTTATAAGGCTTTACTACCATATTTTCATATTAGATGTCACATCACCTTCCACAGAAAGGAAGGAAGACTTTTTTCAGGACACTATAAAAGCCAAGATTCAAATCTGCCTGGCATCTCATCAGCATCTTAAAGACCCCAAGAACAGCTTTATTTTATTTTTATTTTTATTATTACTGAAAATGTGAATATCTTTGCAGAGGATAATGTAGAATATTAAGTTTTTATTAACAGATTACCATCAACTAATTTATGACTGCATATGGTATGAAATGAACTAAGAGATTCGGTGTAAGCTACTTAATAAACCTTGAACATAGATTGTCTGAGACTTCCAATAATAGGAGACATTGTGTGCTATCACAACCAAAGGACCATCCATTATACAGTCATTTATTTGATATTAGATTCTCTCGTGTTACTGAAAAGAAAACTGAAACAATATAAAACAAAATATAAACCTAGAATTAAAGACATAACAGTCTAGACAGATGATGATAACCCTCAGTTCCCTAGAGCAAGAAATGAAAGATTCAAGACTGTTATGCTTACAGCAGATACCACTCTGCTAATAACCACCAATATTTTGCAGCATGTTTCATGAGTGAATAACTTATATATGCTGTGACGGATGAGAAAAAAGCTGAACTCCAAATACACACTTCCCTGGGAGTAGACTGTGCTGTCTACAGTGGGATTTATTGCTGAGCAAACATGCAGAGAATCGGGTGGAAAGCCTGCTTTCCTATGCCCACTTACTTTTAAGCAAATCTCACTGAACTCAAGGAGTTTTTTCCACCAAGCAAATGTGCCTAGCATGTGGCAGAAAGGATCTGTGTTCCTACAAAGTGCTTCAACCACCAATTAAATTTATACTAACGGTAGCACACAGCCACAAACATTAGTAATACAGCATTGTGCAATGCATGGTTGCCACAATCCGACCAGGGAGACGACATACAGAGAATCTCTCTTCACTAGGAACTGCAGGCTGCAAGAGCTTCTTCTTGCCTGTGACTTCTCAGTAAATATTCAAACAAGTAAGTATGTATTGGCTATACAGAACTCCTCCTTTATGGATTTCTGGGTAACAGCCAAGATGTGAGATGTGACATTGCACATCTAGTGCAATGCACTTGTTTTACAAACAGGTTAGCTCAGAAACAGATAATAATAATTAATAATAATAATAATAATAATAATAATAATAATAATAATAATAATACAGTCATACTACCTCGGGTTACAGATGCTTCAAGTTGCGTTTTTTTGGGTTATGGACCCACCCAAACCCAGAAGTACTGGAATGGGTTATTTCCAGGTTTTGGGGGTTGTGCATGCACATAAGCACTAAATTGTGCATGGTGCAGAAGCGCCAAATCACAACCCGTGCATGCGCAGACGTGCTGCTACAGGTTGCAAGCACTGTGGGTTGTGAATGTGCATCCCACATAGATCACGTTCGCAACCCGAGCGTCCACTGTATACCCTGCCCATCTGGCTGGGTTTCCTCAGCCACTCCTGCCAAAGAAAACTGAACAACAACAAAAACACAATCTATGGTCTCAACTTAATAGCCTTAAATGGTACAATGTGGTACATCATGTGCTCCAAATTGGGATGGAAGGGGACTACATTGGATAGCTTATGTCTGGCTTCACATTGCAACAGAGGAAGCTGCCATATAACCATTTGGCTATCTAGCTTAGTGGGGATGCGGGTGGAACTGTGGTCTAAACCACTGAGCCTCTTGGGCTTGCTGATCAGAAAGTCAGCAGTTCAAATCCCCATGGCGGGATGAGCTCCCATTGCTCTGTCCCAGCTCCTGCCAACCTAGCAGTTCAAAAGCACACCTGTGCAAGTAGATAAATAGGTACCGCTGCGGCAAAAAGGTAAACGGCATTTCCGTGCACTCTGGTTTCTGTCACGGTGTTCTGTTGCACCAGATGTGGTTTAGTCATGTTGGCCACATGACCCGGAAAGCTGTTTGTGTAGAAACGCTGGCTCCCTCGGCCTGAAAGCTATATGAGCGCCGCAACCCCATAGTCACCTTTGACTGCACTTAACCGTCCAGGGGTCCTTTACCTTACCTTTTTTTTTTACCTTTTACCTAGCTTAGTATTGTCTGTACCGAATGACGTCAGCTCTCTAGAGTCTCAAAGAAAAGTCTTTCCCAGCTTTTTCTGAAAATGCTGGGGATTATATGTGGAACTCTTTGCATGTAAATTTTCAGGTTTACCCCCAGCTATGGACCTTCCTGCTACATGATTCCTAATCTTTTGTTCTTAATCCATGTAAACCATCATGTGATCCACACATGAAGGGCAGTATATGAATTTAATTAATTAATGAGCAAGAGGGATTTTGTGCCCAGAGTCCTTCTAGTTGGGTTGAGACCAAAAGTGTGTTGCAACTGCTATACATTTCCTTTCAACTGTTTCAGGAGTGGCTACCCTAAATAAGTGATGGTTGACGTTATAAATAGACTTGGGATTCATATGCAAATATATGTTCTCTTCCCAAGTAGACAGGCTCTTAGCACGTTGATTAAAGCATAATTTATAGCAATACAGCTCTAGATATGCACATTTTATAATGCACATAAACATATTTGAGGGGTTAGTGAATAAGAGTGTCATTAATGCATAAAAAGGAATTAACTTGCACTCTCAAGGAAATATGTATTAATTCCCCCCCCAACCCCGATTCCCAAAAGGGGGGGGGGAAACACAACTTGGCACATCATTAAGTCTCCCCCTTAAATGTATGCAGGGAGATGCAGGGTTGCATATTGTGGGTGGTTGGAGGGGGGGGAGAGATGTTGTCACATTAGTTTTCATTCTCTGCTATCTTTGTTTCATAAATATGTTAACAGTATAGCAGGGATTACAAAAGAGATTAATTTGTCTTTACTGATAGCATAACTTAGGAATTAATTGTTTTTTTGGAAAACGTTTTTAGGATCTGATTTACATAACTGTGAAAGGGAACTTCTATAGCCAAACATTTTACATTCCTAGGAATCAGCTTATCTTGGAGCTATAGAGTATTTACGAGCTAAATGTCAATTTACTCTGTGTGTGATGTGGAATGATCTTAATTCTTTCAGATAAAGATGTACAAATGCCCATTTTCATTTCCCCCCTCTTAATGTGTGCCAAGGAGTCCACACATGTGCACTAAATATAAGCTTCCCAGCTAGCATTGGAATGTGTTAGTTATTTTGCGGGACATGTCATATCCCCCCCCCCGATATTTATGGAGTGTTGTGCATTTAAAAAAAAACCTGGGTGTGTACAAAATGTCAGCCTTCACCCTCCTGGGAAGAGAGGATCTAATGTCAGTTTTCCACTTTAAAAAATAATAATAATAAGTCAAAATTTCAGTTACCTAGGCCCTGCTGAAATGTTAGGGGTATATAACCACTTGGATAACCCTGTAACTGACTTAGTAAGCCCTTCACATCTTTATGTCTTTATTACATGTATATGCAGCACCCGGTTTGTGTGTGTACCTGCAATTAGCCTCCACACCAAGAAATGGCTTCCATATGAATAAGCCACCACAGATCTTTTTAAAAAAGATTATCCAACAACTCCTATTTCATTTTTGCAGGCTGCAAATTTAGCAGCACACTATTGTACGATTAGATATGAATGCATCTTTCACTAGGAATGTCAGTTCCAACCCCATACAGATTCACTATGCTCCACCACTTGCATGTAATCAACCTAGGAGGTAAACAACCTTATACCAAGTGAGAACATTGGCTCATCTAGCTCAGTAGCTCTCCAAGGCTTTCAGGGGAGATTCCCAGACCTACCTGCAGATGCCAGGAATTGAGCCTAGGATCCTGTGTGTGCAAAGTACACACATTATCACAGAGCTACAGCCCTTCCCCTATGTAACAGGACAGAGATGTGTCCACATAATCAGAGAGAGCGCAAGCTGTGCTGTTTGTACTGCTCACTAAGAAATAATTACTTTTTCAAAGTATTCATCAAGCTGGAGTCTTAGAAGTAGTGATCTAGATTGAGATATTTAACTAGAGCAAATCTGATAATCATCAAAAAGCCAAAATGCTTAGCTGTGAGAATAGAAAGGATTTTTCACAGTAAGGCTGAAGGCTTGAGGAAAATGCTGGAGACAGTTTTGGAGGCCAGGAATGACCAGGCAGTGTGCCCTCTACTGTCTGAAATCAGAACTGCTTTCTTGTGCATCATACACAATTAGACGAGAACGTTGTTTAACTGCTGAGAAAAGGAAGAGTTCCTGACAACTATAGTTTTGGAAATGTCATGTGTGATGTTTCTTACAAGTGGACTTTCTTGAAGGGGTTGGAAAAGTGCTATAGCATGCTATAAATTCAAAGTTCTCCACCAGGAAAAGCTGATGTTATGCTCACCCTGTGCAAACACTGGGGGGACACTAATATTTTCCCCAACAGGGAAAAGATACCAACCCTAAATTAAAAAGGAGGATCTTGCAAAGTTTTCGTAATGCACAGAAATTATCCAATGATATTCAGTTCATTTCCCCCACACCCACCCATTCTTTTTTACATTATAGTGAAGGCAAAAATCAACCATATTGCAATAGACGAGGGACAGATAGAGGAATGGACTCACAAAAGTCAGTAAGGATCATAACATTATTACCCTTGCAGGGTGATATTTCCTAAGTCATACTGGAGAACAAAGTCCTGATTCCACTGAGGTTAATGTTACAGGCTTCTATCCTACAAACATTCTGCTGATAAAAATCCAGTTCAGGCTGATTGACGACAGGTTAACTGTGTGAAGGACTGCATCATTTTTACTTCAGCGGAGTCAGGAATCCACATCTAGCTTTCATTGGCTAGAAGCTCGTGCAGCATAGGATTCCATCCAACATGAGAAATGCATTAACCATGTTTCTTTATTAGTTCAAGTAACAGAGTTGGGTCAGGGAGGGAGCCACGAATAGCAAAAGCCCTGTGCAAACCTAGACAATCAAATACCTGCATGACAGCTATATTGCAAAGACAGTATCTTTTATCCAACCATTTGTGAAACTCAAAAGGCACAAAAAAGGCATGTAAATGTATTCAGGATCAAAGCCTTTTCAGTGGTGGTCCCACTTCTATGGAACTCCTTCCCATGAGATATATGCATGTGGTTCCATCATCACTGACTTTCAAAAAAAAGAGAGAGCTTGAAAACCTATTTATTTCAAGCTGCTTTTAGTTGAGACGCAGAGATTTATTGATTTGTATTGCTAAGTGTTTTTTAAATCTCTTAAATTGTTTAATCTAGGTTTATTTGACTGTGTTTCTGGATTGTGAAATGTGCTGTTTCAGAAAACTGTACTTTATTGGAATGTGATTGTGTAGTTTCATGTGTGTGTTTTTGGATGTAAGCCACCTTGAAAGAGTTTTCATCCTAAAAGTTACCACAGAAATACCGTATTTTTTGCTCTATAAGACTCACTTTTTCCCTCCTAAAAAGTAAGGGGAAATGTGTGTGCGTCTTATGGAGTGAATGCAGGCTGCGCAGCTGTCCCAGAAGCCAGAACAGCAGGAGGGATTGCTGCTTTCACTGCGCAGCGATCCCTCTTGCTGTTCTGGCTTCTGAGATTCAGAATATTTTTTTTCTTGTTTTCCTCCTCCAAAAACTAGGTGCGTCTTGTGGTCTGGTGCATCTTATAGAGCAAAAAATACGGTATATAAATTCTCAACAGTAACAGAACATATCCCCACACAGATCCTAGAAGTATTTCTGTTGAAAGAAGACTATAATTGAGGGGACAATAATTTTGTATGAATGGCCATCTGTCACGGATGCTTTAGCTGAGATTCCTGCATTGCAGGGGGTTGAACTAGATTGGGTTCCTTCCAACTCTATATTCTATGCTTCTATGAAATATATCCACATACCATTAAAATGTTCACCAAGTCAGCCTAGAATGTCCAGGTGGTGGTAAGTGATGGAAGCATATAGGCCACTGATGCATATTTTCATAACAAATGATGATATATGGTTTGATGTTCTTGAGAACTTAGGTTCCATAAACCTGGCAATAAAAATGGAGAAAACGTTTTTGGCTGACTTAGAACTCAATCCTAAGTGTGTTTACTCAGACTTAAGTCCCAGTGAATTATTATTTATTGATATAAGAGATTTATAAACTGCTTTTCTGAAGTTCAAACTTGTAGCCAAATAATAAAAGCACTATAAAACAGAATACTAGATACAAATACCAATGCAATAAAACATAATAAAAGAGAACTAGTCAGAAAACCAACCAAAGGTTATTAGGAAAGATTGATAGTACCTTCTAAATCCCAGGGAAGTTGTAGATTTCCAAGTTTTCACAGAGTAATTGTAGCACCAGGGGTGGGGGGGATGGACAAAAAGGGCAAAATGAATTAGGGGGCAAGCTTTGTCCTGTGTTAATTTTCGGAATGAAAAGTATCAATTAAGTTCACATTAAAGCTCCCATTCTGTGCATATTTTATTGGATGTAAGTCCGATTGGTTTTTATGGATAAAAGTTCCAAGTAAACAGAAGTGGGACTGCTGACTTATTTTAATGCCCAGTTCATGATTTAGTTATAATTTGTATGTAAATAGTGTCTTTCCTTCAATTAACCACAGGGGTCCACATTGTAGCTCTTTCCCTGCATGCTTAAGCAGAAGTAAGTCCCAGTATTTCCAGTGGGACTTCCCGCAGAAGATGTGCATATGATTCAGCCTTCTACTGCAAGACACTTAAAGAACCCATATGAGCCGATGTCCCAACTGAGGTTGAGCCAGCACAGCAGTATCACAACCTTGGTATCCATTTTCCTCTTTTCAGCAGACAAGGCCATGGAATCAGAGGGTGAGAGGAAATTGCCCTAAGAATGAGCCATGATAATTCCATATGTTTTCCTTTGCAAATGAAATTTTCCCATTCACTGAGATCTACAGATCACACTCACCTGTTGCTCCATCCAACATTTATATATATGTGTGTGCGCGCGCGCGCACATGCATGCGTGTGTGTGTGTGTGTATACACATACACACACACATACACAAACACTGCCCTGCATCCACAGACCCTCCAAGTGTCCCTGATTTCCAGGGACGACCCTGATTTAGAGAAGCTAAATCAGAAGTTTCTGATTTGATCCCAGAATATCTCACATATCCTTAGGATGTCCCTATTTTCATTGGAGAAATGTTGGAGGGTTTGAGTTCACAGAGCAAAATGCAAAATGCAAACACAAAACACATAATAGCATAGCAACAAAAAAACAAAAAACCAAGGATGCTGCTCCCATAAACACGTTTAAAAGGCCATTGATTATTAAAACAGCCCAAGGCCTGGTTATAGAAGAACATTTTTGCTTGTTGCCTGAAGATATACAGTGGCACCTCCGGTTGCAAACGGGATCCATTCCGGAGCTCTGGCTCCATCCCGAGGAATTCGCAACTAGAGGTGCCACTTCTGTGCATGTGCGCGTGGCGAAACCCGGGAAAATACTTCCGGGTTTGCTGCGTACATATCCCAAAGGATACGTAACCAGAGGTGAACGCAACTAGAGGTACCACTGTATAATGAAGGCACCAGGTGAGCCTCCCTTGGAAGAGCACTCTACAAACAGGGGGCAACCACAAAAAAGGCCTGTTCTCATGTTGCCACCCTCCAGACCTCTTATGAAGGAGGCACACACAAAAAAGACCTCAAATGATGATCCCAGAGTCCAAGGCAGTTTATTTGGGGAGAGGCGGTCCTTGAGGTATTGTAGTACTGGGCCCTTGAAGGCTTAATAGGTCAAAACTAGCAGTTTGACTTGGGCCTAGAAACTAACTGGTAGCCAGTATACATCTTGCACAAGTGGGGGAGCACCTTCTCTGTTGTGGCACCCAGTCTATGGAATCCCTTAGTTGTCTTTTGGATCTGTTACAGCCATACCTTTTTCAACAACTCTTGCTGGTTCAAATACCTAGCTTTTAGTAATATTGCTTTATATTGTTCTACTGTTTTCACTCTCTGAGTTCTTGCTAGTTATATACATACTGTTTAATGTACTGTATCTTGTAAACTACTGTGGAATTTGATAATGAAAAGCTGTACGTATTTAAAATAAAATAAATTATTTTCTTAATATCTGAATTTTGCAGTTCCCCGTGAAAGTAGATTTCCATGAACATTGTTTTTAAAAAGGCTAAACAAATTTTATCTCCCTGTTGGATGTTAAGTAGCTGAACTGTGCATCCTATCCTTAGCAGGTTTTAAAGGTGATGTTGAAACTAAAAACAAATCAAATTGCTTATTCCAACTGTGAGCAAGAACTGCAGCATGTAGTAGCAAGTGGAACTCCTGCTGCATCACTGCAGGGCAAGTTACACACCTTCTTTCGCACTCTGTCACAACCCCAAGGCTCTCCAGAAAACAATGGGTGGTATAACAAATCTTTGGCCATGCATGTTATCAAGTCCAAATGAAGGCTCAAAATATACTGTTGTAAATGTATTCTTTGGCAATGCAAAATTATCCTCTTCTTTAAGATTTTGTGTGTCTTTGACAATTGGCAAGGTGCTTAGCTGTGACCTGTGGTGACTGCGTCACTCAACAAATTGCCCTCAAACCATGCATTCTTGGGCAGTGCTTGGAATGAACTTATTCAATCAAATGGAGTTCCAAACTACTTCAAAAAATCTCTGAACTACACCTGAAACTAGTACCCACAATTGCCAGGTGAACTAAAGGTGAACTAAATTCATTCTGGGGTAGAATTTTGAGCAATACCGAGCTCATCTTTATGTTCACTCCCTTCCTCACTCTCAGTGGGAAGCCAGTAACTAGCTTGCTTTGTTTTTGAACTCCTGGCTTTCTGGGGGGGGAAAGAAAAGTGAGTCAGTCAGACATCTATAAAGAAAGTTAGAAAGCAAAATGTGAAGGCAATGTTCTAAGGCTTATTAAGCAAATGCAGAGGCACTGCTGTTGCTAAGGGTGCTTAAGTCATATAATCACTTTTGCTGAGCGATCAGAAAGAATGACTATGAGGCACTGGCTATATCTTCCCTACTAAAGAGGTTCACTCTCTCCCAACAGGAGCAATTCAGCTTTTAACACACGCTGAAGCACCTTTTTCTCATGGCCTTCGGCAGGGCATTTTTTGTAAGACCCATATCTTCTGTTTTGTTCAAACTATACCACACTGCTTTTCCTTGGAATCCTTTTACTTGCTATTATAATTGTATATCACTTTTTGTTACTTCTTTCTGATTGCATTATTATATTGGAACCTTTTGATGAAACCTAAGAAATAAATAAATAGGCATGTAGGAAGCTGCCAGTCAGACTGTTGGTGCATCTCACTCACTATTTTCTATACTGACTGGCAGTAATTCTCCAGGTTTCTAGACAGGGTTGCCTCCCAGCCTTACCTGGAGATGCCAGGGATTGAAAATAAGGCCTTCTTCATGAAAAGCAGATGTTCTACCACTGAGCTAAGGTCTTTCCCCAAAATAAACTCCCTACAACTGGTTACTTCCTGCCTTATTTCCTTTTTCCGCCACAGGCATTGGTCCAGGTAATGGTAGTATGCACTCAGTTGTATCAAAATATATCCAGGGACAGTCCTTAATACCCTGATTATATGTTAAGCCTGCAGTACAGTTTGATTCTTCATCCTTTTGTTTGCATTTGAATTTTGAGTACATCCTTAGGAATCCAGTCCTTCGAAATTAACATTGCCCAAAAGAGCAATGCTGAGCACAAACGCATGGCATGCTCACATCCACAGCAAGCGTCTGATGGAACTCCATGAATCAGAAGCAATCTATGGGCCAAGCAAATGCTGTCCAACTCCAGCCTGTCACATGCCATATGTTTCAAAACCAAGCTTGCCAAGCTGCTGAGCCAGGAGCTTTACTTATCCGTGAACTTGAAGGCCAAAAGCAATGGAAGGCTCTGAGGCAAAGACAGCTGTATGTTTTCTGCCTATGTGTGTATAACTCTTCAGCCAGATGGACAGAGATGGACAGGAGCAGGGAGAGAGAACTGGGTTTATATGCAGAATATTAAAGAGAGGGGGACCTGTATTAACCTTGGTTTGAGTCCATAGACTGGAGTGATTCTCCTACTAAGTTTTAGCAGCTTCTCTCAAGTTTTAAGGCTTAATTTGTGCTGCAGTCACACCATATATTTAACACACACACACACCCCCCCAAATCATGAGAACTATGGTTTACCCCTTACAGAGGTACAATTCTCAGATCCCCTAAAAGACATTTCCCATAATTCTCGGGGGGGGGGCTTCAAATGTATTGTGTATAGCCAACAGCAGAGTTTCTTACATTACAGGAACGGAAAAGGGAGGCAGAAGTCAATAAATTTATTTTTCAGTTCTTTCTCTGTTGAAAAGCTGTCTATTTTACAAAGCTATTTCAAAGGAAAACCAAGTAGACAAAGGAATTCAAGGAGTTACTACGTACATTTATGGTTAGCTGTGTTTCACATACGGTATACTGTTAGAGGAGTAGGTCAAAGATCTCCCCTCCAGTTTGTGGTTTAACACTTTATTTACTTTAATATTTTGTCTCTAATTTTATAATAATAATAATAATAATTTATTATTTATACCCCGCCCATCTGGCTGAGTTTCCCCAGCCACTCTGGGCGGCTCCCAATCAGTGTTAAAAAACAGTGTTAAAAACAGTACAGCATTACATATTAAAAACTTCCCTGAACAGGGCTGCCTTAAGATGTCTTCTGAATGTCAGGTAATTCTTTATCTCTTTGACACCTGATGGGAGGGCGTTCCACAGGGCGGGTGCCACTACCGAGAAGGCCCTCTGTCTGGTTCCCTGTAGCCTCACTTCTCGCAATGAGGGAACCGCCAGAAACAGTAAATCATACCTCTTATGTAGGGTGACATATCCAGTAGAGGTGGTGCAGGAGAAACAGAGGGAATCTCAGTAGTATTCTCCTTTCAAGTTTATTTACACTGCATTATTCATTACTGCATTATATTCCTCTGAGGGGCTCACAGCAGCATCCATGGCACTCTTTTCATTTTCATCCTCACAACCACCTGAGAGATAGTGACTGTCCCATCCAGTGAGTTTCATAGCTGGGGAGGGGTTTGAACCCCCGTCTCTCAGGTTCTAGTCTGACACTCTAACCACTACACCACACAGATGCTCTGCCAAAGAAGAACCGGACGACACTGTACCAAATACGTCATCCTTCTCCACTTCAGCATTAAGATCTTTCATAAACAATACAAGTTAGAAACTTAACGTCAGCTGCTTGAACTCCCCAGTATAAGCAGAATAAATGCATGTGTGTTCCCTTGCTAATAATGATTCACACGGTGTTTCTCCCAAGAGGACAAGCTATTTGGTCAACGATTCCTGTTATCAGCATTAGCATCCAGCGGAGCACTGACAACTTGCTGGATCCCACTACACATTACTCAGACCTTGCTCATCCTCTGTCTAGTACCTATTATCACACAGAGAGAGACAAACTTCAAAGATGGAAAATGGCTTACCGAGGCCCTGAGGAAATACCCTATGTCAGATCGAGTCATATTCTGCCCGAAGCCATCTGGCCCATCTGGTTCATGCTCTTTGTGTCATTCTAGTTGACTTTATACATATTTATTCACTTGAGGTCCTGAAGCAGCAAACGCTCACAAAGTCTTCTGGACCTGATTGAGACAGACAGGAAAGAGATCTGTTCCAGGACACTGTGAAACTGGGCTTTGGGTCTCCTCAAGACTTTTACCTTAGGCCTTGGAAAGCCTCTTCATGTGTAACATTCTCCCTACAAGGGTATATCTGAGTGTAGAGAGGAACAGGGAGGGAAATGTATATTTATGGATCCCACCATGTAAACAACCATGGACAATGGAAAATCACAGGTACATGTGACACATTTTCCTACACCCATGCAGGGAAAAAGTAACATGTGAGGTGGCTTTGACATTTCAGGGTAGGCCCTTAGGCTTAGCCATGGGTGACAACTGTACTTTGGGACAAGTCATTAATACACACTGAGAGTAATATGAGGAATAAGGCATACATGGAACACATCTAAACTCAAAGAACATGTCTGGCTTCCAAAAATGGAAGTTAGGTTAACTATATGACCTGTGCTCATACATATTTCTCATTATTATGAGGCATAACAAAATGTACCACACACATGATATACACCTTTGATTTTTCTGAACACTGTTTTCATTATGCTTTTATGGTGATTTTGATTTTTGTTACATATTATGCATTAATGCATAATGTTTTTTAATGATGACATTATTATGTCTTTACCAGAAACTTTATATTTAGGCTATTGTATACGCATCACGATACTCATAATTACCAGTCTCCTGTCTCAAAAAGATGGACTGTATCTCCCAGTAGAGATCCATATGAATATTGCATGCATGCTGATGCAAAGTCATCAGTCTTTATCTTCCTGCACAATACTTTTCTATGTGTATCACATTTTCTGACCAAAGCATAGAGCTTTGTATCTTGGAAAATGTGATATAGATAGCTATTGTGTTGGCTGTGTGGAATGTGATTGTGTAGATTTCATGGATGCCTAAGTGGATATTTGATAATGTCCCTGCATAAAAACTGAGTTGCAGAGTCGTGAGAGAGACCTGTTCCAACTTTAACAAATGGCCATTTGGATAGGCCCTGGGTTATTCCATATAGGCTCAGCCTGATCTTTTATATATATAGCCTCAAAATATAGAGCCTGATCTTATATATACTCTGAGGTAACTGCAATCCTGACAACACTTAAAGTACCACTTGTCTTCCTCAAAAAGTAATGATTAACAATGTGTTAATGGATTGAAGGTACTTCCAGACTATTTTGGGGTGGAACTCACACAACAAATTTAAGTGGCACAATTAAAGTTTATTTGGAACTCTTGCAAAACAAACCTATTCCCTTTCCCGCCACACACACAAAAATGACTTTTGGTTGGGGAAAACGTCAGTATTCCGACCAGGCCATTCCACCACCAACAACAACCCATTTTTCAGTGTTGTCACCGAAGCATCAGACAACCACCAAGCATGTTCAGTCTTGAGACTGTTTTGAGGAGCTTCCCCACTTAAGGGGAAGTTAAAGATGCTTTGTGGTTCAGCAAGCCTTGGGGTTCCCTGGAGTTTGCCCAAACTGTATCTCTCTCTTTTGTGTGTGTGGTGAAATCTTGGTTACATAAGAAATGGAGGCTGAAGACTGCTGTTAGTCGATGATGATGATGATGATGATAACGATAAATCTTCAAACCCTTCAGAGTGACTTCAAATTATCCCTGACTGCCTTAGGGCAGCCATCTAGTGAATAAGTGGTTGAAGTGACATTTGGGCATCAAAATCTTAATGATTTCACAACACTAGCTCTTTTTTCTTCTGGCGGGACTCCCCTACTCTAACTTCATATACCACAGGAGAGGGAACCTTTTATGGCCAAGTGGAGTGGCAAGCTGAGGATCACTTTCCCTTCTGGGCAGTCTCCCATGGGCCACAGACCAGTGGTGAGTGGGGCCAAAGGCAAAAGTGGACAGAGCAACAAGGATAATTTTTACCTTCACATAGTAGGCTAGTTTCTATGCACAGCTTTCTCACAGCCATCTTGAGCCTCCACCCAGAGAGGAAAGAGGTGTTCCCAGAGTTCAGGGACATATTCCAGCCAGACAAAATCACTCACGGAAAGTGCAAAGCAAGGCTGAAGGAGAGATGATGTGTAGAATGCAGAGATTCCTGAGAGCTAGATAAAGAGGGTTGGAGGGTCACATTGATCTCCTGGATCAATGCAGCTGCAAGTAATGTAAAAAATAACACAATATTTTCCCTTGCTAGGCAGAGCAGCACGTGTTGGATTTCCAATCGCGAAGGAGCTGTTAAACGCAGGTGTGCGAAACCTTTGACTCTTTAGATGGTGCTAAACTACAACACCCATCATCCCTGAGTATTGGCCATGTCTGCTGGGGCTGATGGGAGTTTAAGTTCAGCAGCACCTGTAACGCTAAAGACTCACTACACCTGTGTGAAAGGCTCGGGAGACTTCCCAGAAGTCTCCTTTTTTGCCCTTCGGGTAAGTCTGCTCCGCACGAGCCTCTTTCCCGGCAAAGGCAAGGTGATTCGCCTTCCCCGCTCTAGGTTCCCTTTACCATCCTTGCCCTCTGCTGTTGTCGTCACTCGAAGAACACCAAGCACACTCTGAAGCCTATTGGGAAAGGGGGAAGGAAGAGACCCCCAAACTGAGCCGACCTTCTTTCCCCTTGCTTCTACTGCAGGACATGGTGACGCCGTTCCGATCAAGGAATCCAGCTCGGGTTTTACTGGTGTCTTGCGGGAACGCGAAACTCCTTCGGCTGTACGGGCGGTGGGCAGAGCGTTCCTTTGCCGAGGCTTCGCCCTCGGCTCCTGCGTTTGATCAAGAGGCAGAGGGGCGGGAGGACCGGGCGGGCTCTCGCGCCCTGCTTCCGATCTATCCGACAGGCGCAGCGGCACACTTTGGGCTGCCCTGCCTGCGCGGAAGCCTCTCGTGCGGAGGCAGTTAAGGCGGGATCGACGCGCGAGAATCCGGGGCTTCTATGGCTTGCGGGGGAGAGAAACCTCAAAGCATCCTGACCCTCCGCGGTTTGAGGTTTCTCGGCCCTGGCGGTGCTAGTAGGCGAGGGAGCCTGGATCGACTTCCACCGGCAGGGCACGACGAGGGAGAGAAGCGGATTTGGAACAGGGCTCCGATTGCGCAGCTCAAAAGCAGCCTCGTCCGATTTGCTCGGAGTTTCGCGAAGGCTGCAATGCTGTGCGCATTTATCTGGGAGTAAATCCCAGAGAACCCAATGAGGCTTAAACTTTGGACAAGCCAGGTAGAGAATGGGGGGGGGGGTGCGGCGTTGCAAGCCGTTAGGTAGAACGAGGGCTCGGCTAGGAATCAGGATTCCCCCAGTCCTACATCACCCCTCTCCATTTCTATAATACTTCGTGGGCAGAGTGGCTTGAAAATATAGAGGGATGCAGACGTGTGTACGAATGATGATATCGGTGCACAGCATTTAAACTAAATCGGCGGAAAAATATATACAAAGCAGGGGAGGCACCGTCACATTACAGAATGACCATTCTGGAGGTTAAAAAAAAAAGCTTTTTCAACTCCAGTCCACTAGGCAGTAGGGAAAGTCGGTTCATTGTCAGTTTGCCATCCGACGTTGCATGCTAGTTTAAATGTGATCTATAGTAGGAATAGGCAGGTGATCATGGGCAAAGCCAAGGGGGCTGCTGCCCCCCCAATCAAGTAAAACAATAGAAATACTTAACTAATTGACCAATCACGTCGGTTCTCTCCCCCCCCCCCACACAAAATCCTGGCTACGCCCATGCAACTGATCAAATCTTTGCAGATACTTTTAATTTGTCCAGGTCCAGCACATTCTTCCCTGCATAGGAGCCAACTCCTAGGGACCGAGGCCCCCCCCTAAAATAATTGAGGGGGCTGGGCCTCCACAAAGTTGGTGGTATTTCTATTCAAATAGTGCTGCGTGATCAATTATGTGGGGTGGTGGTTACCTGCCCCCCACCCATATTTTATTCCAGTTGGCACCCCTGCTTGCCTGTAACCATTGCTTGCTCTCCAGAGTCTAGTTTGATTGCAAGATACCAACCAAGGAATGTGGTTGTATTGAAAAAAACTTGTTTCCATTTGGTGTCTTTAGCAATTATATAAAAAATAAGCAATTCATACATAGTAGCACAAAGTTGTTTCCATTCCTTTCTCTCGCTATTTGATGGCACATAATGTAACTCACAGCTGCTTGGATTCTAGAAAGGAGAACTCCCTTTGCGATTTATATGGGATAATCTCATAGGAAGAAATAGAGTGCTTTGTTTTCTCTTTATATATTAACTTGTTATTACTGTTTCGATTTATAAGTCACTTGCCACATAAGGCATCTGCAAGCAACTTGCAAAATTTAAAGTGTAACATAACATCAGAAAAAGAGCAATATGTTACTGTATGGCTTTTATGGTAATCTATAAAACAGACCCTGTAGAACAGCAGCAGAAACTTCAGCAGCAAAAGACATACCATCAATAAATGGCAAAATCGTCATAATCTGTCAAATTAAATGGGAGAAGATGTACGTTTTTACCTGGCACCCAAAGGATGTTAAGGAGGCCACCAGGGGAAAGCATTCCACAAGTGGGAATGTTGCACATGCACATTAAACAGCACATTATTGGGAGCAGAGGGCTAGTGCTTTATTCTACACTTCTGTAAATGGTGGTGGGGAACTACATAAATGGTGTGCAGTTAGGAGATCAGTAAATTGCAGAAAAGTGTATGCAGCAAAGGAACACAAAAGTATCTACAGCCAACTGCTTTCCCATTGCATATGTCTTTTAAGAATCAGCTTAAGGGCCTAAATAGACGTTTGGGAGGATTTGTGGCCCCTGCTAACTCATATCACCCTCCGTACATTTCTCTGGAAATGCCTAGCATTGAGGGGGTGGGCAGCCTGTGGTCCTAGGACCACATGCAGTCCTCAGTCTAATTTGAAAGGGCATCTGCCAACTATTAGGTCAGATCTCTGGCAAGAGTGATTTGTTTCCCAGCACTGCAGCTGGGCCAGGAGGAGGAAGAGAAAGAGACAGAATGAGGAAGATAGGGTGACTCCACAGACATTTTGCTCTGGCTCTTCCTCCCAATGACTTCAGCCCCACTCACCACTGGCATGGAACCTGTAGCAGACCAACCATGAGAGAACGTGGCCACCACTGTATCTGGTGCAGGGGCGAGAAAACATTTTCAGTTTGATGTCCACATTCCCATCTGGGCAGCCTTCCCGGGGCCAGAAGTCAATACTGGGTGGGGCTAGAACAAAAAATGGACAGAATAACCAGAGCCATAGCTGGGGGGGGGTAGCCAGGTTTTTTGCCCTGGCTGAAGCCTCCAAAGAGGCACCATTGAGGCTCCCAGCCTGTGTGTGTGTGTGTGTGTGTGTGTGTGTGTGTGTACACAAATGTGTCAGTGTGGGTGCCAAACTGGTTCTTTGACCTGGGTTGAAATAAAGCCTAGTTTTGCCCCTGGAATAACTAATGTGTGTGCTAGTTTTTGCAGAAACCCACAAACCCCACTCTATCTAAGCAAACAAGTGGTAAGATCAAAGTTCAAGGACACTTTCCAGACAAGCAATTTGACCATATTTAGTAAACAAAAAACAATGAAGCCAATTTTGTCATAACTGGAACTCTTTTACATATGGGGAAAATAAAAACAAATCAAAGAACATCCTATTTCATGACCAAAGAAGGGGAAAGGGTGTGTTTGGACATGGATGTGTTGGGAGACATGCACCCAGTGAAGATGGTGAAACCCTCTAATGGCTGGGAAATGTCCAAGTTTTCAGTGTCTTTACCTTTTGGGTATTAATACTCTATCTGGCCATCACAGTTCATCTCCACTACTTTATGAATTTGTTCAGTGGATCAGCCTCTGACTCCTTTGGAATACTTTGTCTTCCACAACAAACAAAGATTTGCACATCCATTCTGGATTCATTTCTCATTCCTTATTCAAATGTTAGCTTTGCAGCAAAGATCCTTTTTTCATTTCCCTATTGCTAGTTACAGTATAGCTGGAATCACAAAGGGCTTTCTTCCAGATGTTACCTCTAAGAACTGCATGGTAACTGAAGGAACAGGAAGTTATTGGGGAGTGTCTACGTGGTTGGTAAACTGCAAAATGATGGGGGGAACCATCGGCTCCTCATGCATGACTTAGGAAAAAGTCCTTAAACTGTCTGGGTCTAAAAATTGCTACCAATACTGCCATCTGGTCATGACTCCCAGACTATTGAAAATAGAGAGCTATGAACAGGGGGCTGACTGATGGTGAAAGGAGGAATGCCATGCATTGGGTAGTCCAAGAATCTGGAGGTCTTTCATCTCAAAAACACAAAAACAGGATACTGTACAAGCTTCTGCCCTACACATAGGCTGTGTACACACTCCTGTTACTCTGCACCCATCACAGCCTTAGCAACAATCTACCCTGTAATTTATTAGGAAATACTATGTTTCCCCCCTAAACAAGCTTAGATCCCATCTGAGAAAAACAACAGATTAGCTGCATTTTCAGCTGGTAATGCATACACAGTCGTGGTGTGCCTAACTTTGCAGGTCACCAGAGCCCACTCAGAACAAAAATGTATTCTTGAGAACCTGCTCAATGTTTTGCTCCCTAGGAGATGCATATTCTCTTGGAATGGACTCTGGATTTTACAAAAAAAATCATCACAAACAAGGCTGCCAAGTCAAATCAGGCTGTGTTTAGCCAAGTTTATTTTGCTTTTATTGGTTAAAGCCACAGCAGCATCTACAGGTACAGAACAAGAAGTTGTGCATTACAGCACAATGCAGTGACCCACATAATAGGCTTTTGACAATTGTTTGCAAGCATCTTAACCCCTCTAGCTCTGTTTGTCCACTAAGCAAACCAAACACTCTAGGCATAGTTGACAGGTTTTGAATATTACTGCGGTAATCCATTTTTACATTAAAGGTAAAGGTAAAGGTACCCCTGCCCGTACGGGCCAGTCTTGACAGACTCTGGGGTTGTGCGCCCATCTCACTTAAGAGGCCAGGGGCCAGCGCTGTCCGGAGACACTTCCGGGTCACGTGGCCAGCGTGACATCGCTGCTCTGGCGAGCCAGAGCCGCACACGGAAACGCCGTTTACCTTCCCGCTGGTAAGCGGTCCCTATTTATCTACTTGCACCCGGAGGTGCTTTCGAACTGCTAGGTTGGCAGGCGCTGGGACCGAGCAGCGGGAGCGCACCCCGCCGCAGGGATTCGAACCGCCGACCTTTCGATCGGCAAGTCCTAGGTGCTGAGGCTTTAACCCACAGCGCCACCTGCGTCCCCTAATTTTTTTTATTTATTTTTTACATTTTTACATTAGCTGGCCTAAAAGCAGCTGTAAGGATCGCAGGCAGGTATTTTGGCCAGACAACAGGATCAACAAAGCTAATCAAGAAATAAATGTTTTGCTCTTCCTGACTCAGTAGGCAGAACGTACAACTGCCCCAAGCAGAAATCCTGAGAAGAATATATATGGGAACTGAAGGATCATATTGTCCCTTATAATCCCAACCAATCACTTCCTCTTTGCAGGAGAAGGCCCCCTGCACCTACCCTTTCTCTCTCCCTTCCATAATACATCAGTCAAGTGCTGTCCCTGGTGTCTGTTGAAGACCTTCCTTTTCCAGCATATTTTTAAGTGGATATTCATGGGTAGGCAAACTAAGGCCCGGGGGCCAGATTCGGCCCAATCGCCTTCTAAATCCGGCCCATGGAAGGTCCGGGAATCAGCATGTTTTTACATGAGTAGAATGTGTCCTTTTATTTAAAATGCATCTCTGGGTTATTTGTTGGGCCTGCCTGGTGTTTTTACATGAGCAGAATGTGTGTTTTTATTTAAAATGCATCTCTGGGTTATTTGTGGGGCAAAGGAATTCGTTCATCCCCCCCCCAATATAGTCTGGCCCCCCACAAGGTGTGAGGGACAGTGGACCAGCCCCCTGCTGAAAAAGATTGCTGACCCCTGTCCTAATTAATATCTATAATGGAGATTGATCAATCAACAGATGGATGATAGATAGATGCTTTCATTGTCAGTCACTTCAGGGTACCATACTTTTTGCTCTATAAGACTCACTTTTTCCCTCCTAAAAAGTAAGGGGAAATGTGTGTGCGTCTTATGGAGCGAATGCAGGCTGCACAGCTATCCCAGAAGCCAGAACATCAAGAGGAATTGCTGCTTTCACTGCGCAGCGATCCCTTTTGCTGTTCTGGCTTCTGAGATTCAGAATATTTTTTTCCTTGTTTTCCTCCTCCAAAAACTAGGTGCATCTTGTGGTCTGGTGCGTCTTATAGAGCGAAAAATATGGTATTTCATAGGGAGCCCTTTGGAACATTATTTACAACATTTTCAGGTTTCTTGTTCTCCTCTTTGGCCAACCACTTTATTGATGCAGTAGTTCTTTATATTCCAAAGGAAATGACTGTAACGTAGCCTTCTCCAGACCAAAGATCCTCACTACAGCCTGTAGGTTCAAGCCTGGCAGTGCTTGGTGTCTTCTGGTGTGTTGCCAGGTCTTCACAACGCTCTTCCCCAGGGATGGTACTCACATAGCTGCAGCCTTATACAAATGCCCCATTGCCCCATTACTATCATGATGTTATCCATGCCACAAGCACAGGGCCAGGCAATGAGTTCCCAAGAAGGTGATCTGACTTAAATAACAACCATACACAGGCTCCAGACTCACCCCACACTTACAAAATAATAATAATATAGGATTGTGCCACAAAGTGTCCTGTTGCATCCACTACAGGCAAAGAAGTGCAAGTTGGTAGAGCATGTGACTCTTAACCTTAAGGGTTGTGGGTTCAAGCCCCACATTGGGCAAAAGATTCCTGCATTGCAAATGGTTGGACTAGATGATCCTCATGGTTCCTTCCAACTCGACATTTTATTATTCTATGGAACTAGATGAAGGTAAAGGGATAATATCTGCCTCTTTCTAGCAGATAGCAGCTGGGTGGATTTTCTTGTAAAATGTGGAAAATAAATATCATAAATAAAATACACATATGAAATCGGGAGGAAACCAAACTGCCGCTTGTCTCCATAGGAAGGGCAGCAGCTTTTTTTCTCTCTCTCTCTCTTTGGAGAATATTGGCTTTAAAACATGAAGCTGCCTGCCATAGACCACATCAGATCCTTGGCCCATGTAGTTCATTATTGCCTACTCTGACTGCCAGCACCATTCCAAGGGCAGAGCAACAGGATCTCACTCCTTCATGGGGATTTGAACCACGACTTTCCAATCGGCAAGCCCAAGAGGCTCAGTAGTTTGTCCCAGCTCCTGCCAACCTAGCAGTTCAAATGCACTGTTTTACTTCCTTTGCAGTTTGTGGCAAAGGTCTGGAATTATCTCATTCCAAAGAGACCTAACTTAGGTAGTACAGAAAACTGCTGCTCTTGTTTTACAGCTGTTAAGAGGACACCTGACACCACAAAGGCAAGATCCCAGAGGTGGCTGTATCCCTCATGAATCCAGTCTCAGGAACATATTCCTATTGTTTACTCACACAGCTGCACATTTCCAAGCATGTTTACTCAGAAACAAGTCCCTCTAAATTCATTAGGATTTCTAGTGTTTGGGATTAACAGCTACTTAGATGAGAAGCTCCGCTGTTTTCTGGGTGTGGGCACCATTCAGCATCAGCGGTGAGAACCTTTGCTGAAATCTGTTCTCTGGGTGTGGTGAGATTCCTTTCCCTTATTACTCTCATTCCCCCCCCCTCCCAATCACAGCATGCGGGCTTTTAAAGGCACAATATCAACATCTATCCTTCTTACCAACGTCTGGTCTCAAGTAAGTGTCCAACCTGCCTATACCTGCCTACTTAGGAGTAAACCCCAATGAGCGAAGGAGACTTACTCCCAGTGGTGTGTACAGGATTGCAACACATGCCATATTCGCTTTCAGGATCGCTGCCCCTCTAGAGTCTTACTACTCTCGAGTTGAGAGAAGCGCGTCAGCAGCAGCCAGGGGGAGGAGCCAGTCCCGTCCGCGAGTCCAGCTCCGGTTTTGCAAGTGTCCCTGGGAAAGCGGCGCTCCATTGGCTAGAGCGCGTTGTGCCTCCGCCAGGGCTCCGCTCCGCAGCTCGTGTACCACATTCGAGGGGGGGAGAGGCAGAGGGGAAAAGCGCGCCGGCTCTCTCGCTCTCGCTTCGCCTTCACGCAGGCAGCGCCGCGCTCAGGGGCGTGTGCCTCTGCGGGGCTGCCTCGCCTCGCCTCCAGTTGAGTCCTCGCGGCCGGAGTTGGGAAGAAGGATGCTGCCGGAGCCGGAGGCGCTTCCCCCCGTCCTCCCGCCTCTGCCATCTCCAGCTCCCTCAGACTTCTTGGCCAGACTATGAAATGACCATTCCTGCTCACCTCGCAGCAGCAGCAGCAGTTCCCGCCGCCCGGACCCCGCTCTTGCCGCTCGCGCTTGGGGCGAAAGGGCGCCCGTCCTGCCTGAGGAGCAGCCCCAGCTGGGTCTACCGGCCAAGTCAAGGCGGCTGAGGGAAGAGAGTCGGCGAGGCTGGCGGGCGGGCGAAGCCCGTTTCGGAGTGGCTGCTTCTCCTTCCACCTCAGAGGCGCGCGCGCCCCTCTGTGCCCCAGTGTGCCGCCTGCCTGAAGGCGCTGCTGCTGCCGCCGCGCGCGCTTCCTCTCCTGAGGCGAAGCGAGGCAGCGCCTCTCTCTGAAGTCTCGGGCCACTTCGCCAACTGCTCCCGCTCCGCTTCGCCCTCAGGAAAAGTCGCGAGGGCGGCGCCGCTTCCAGGTGGGCCCGTGGCCGACGCAGCAGCCCACCCCCGCGGAGAAAGTAGGGGCGGGCGGGAGGGAGGGTGGGCTTGGGGCACCGGCGAGCTGGACTTCGGCTTGGGGGTTTGGCTGCTCCCCCCAGCAGCAGCAGCAGCAGCAGCAGCCATGGCGAAAGGGCTGGAAGCCGCCGCCGCCGCCCGCTACGGACTGGGACTGGGATACTTACTGCAAATGCTCGTGCTGCCCGCCTTGGCCATCCTGAGCGCCAGCAGCCCCGGCTCCGCCGCGCAAGGTAAGGCTGTCCTTCTTCGGCCAGGCGGCGCCTGCCTGCCTGCCTCGCGCCTTCCCTCTCTCGGCTCCTCAGAGTTCTTTCCCGGCCTGCCCAGCAGGCTGGACTGAGTGGCGCTGCCTGCCGGTCCATCTTCCCCGCAGAAGCCCGCAAAGGCGAGAGCGAGCGCTTTCCTCGCTTACCTCTCCACAGGTTAACTAACGGCTACCAGCAGGGCGAGCTGGGGACGGGGGGTGGGGAGGAGCACCTCTCTCGTTAAGAGCTATTGCTACTTCTACATTCCTCTGGCCAAGTGGCCCCGACACCTTTGGGGCGTGTTTACTCGAGGTTCAGTGCCGACGAATCCAAAAGGGGGCTCGTCTCCCGAGCCTTCGAGGCGCCGCGTGGGGCTGGTGGCTCCTGAGAGAGAGATGGATGTGGGGATGGAGGTCTTCAGGCATCCCCGCGCGCGCACACACCTTCTCTTCCTTCTCCATCCACGCAGCTTCTGCAAGGGAGAAACTTACGAAACGAGGCTCTCTCTCTCTTCCCCCCCCCCTTTCCCCTCGCCAGGAGATGGAGAGCGAGAGGGACTCTCCCCTAATCCAGCTTGATCTCTAGGACTGGGGGGGGGGGGACCTGCGATCTCCTCTGGTTGGAGCTGGAAAGTGTGTGTGTAGATATATAGGTGAGTAAGGGGCAAGCTCGATCGCTTCGCTTCCTCGGGTGAGGCGTTGGAAACGCGAGTGGCGAAGGGAGTGTTGGAAGCGGCCCGGAGTGAAGCTGTGCTGCTACGCAGGCGCCTGTACTTCGCAGTTTAGGAGAATAGGGTCAGGATGCCAGGCGGGGCATGTCCCCTGTACCCCTCGCCTCCCCTCTGCATATCTGGGGAAGGAGAAAGGAAAGGGTTGTTGCCAGCCTTGCCAGTAGCACCCGGGGCTTTCGCTTCATGTGTCCCGGCTTCTCTCTGAGCGTGTGTTGCTATGCAGCTATGTGTCTTTGACATGATAAGAGAACCGCGGGAGTGTTCACGGTGAGTTCCGGCACCTCTTTTTCTAGAAAAACAGCACTGCAGAAAACCATTTGAAATCCCACACACACCCTCAGCTGAATTGATCACAGCCAGAGGTACTCCTCTAGGTCCAACACATTTTCTTTGACTTCGCTAGGAGACGTCGCCTGCCTAGTTTTGTGGCACCTTCATAACTGGCAGGTTTGTTGTGGCAGAAGCCTACAAGGTGCCACAAGGCTGGCTCTCTGCCCATCACCGTCTTTCTCCATCTCTCTGTGTTTGATCTGCTGAAACAGACTTAACAGGGCTACTACCCCTCTCGAATTTGACTTTCAGCAGGAGCACTTCAGAGAGAGTGAATTGCTTGCATGCCAGGGGCAGCTCTATAAACATGAGCCAAAGTGAGACAGCCACTTCAAGTGGCAGGTTTTGGCAGCCATGAAGGGTGGGAGGGCAGGAGAGTTGAGTGAGAGACAGATCTGCCCCATGGGGTAAAATCCAGTGGGGAAGCATTCCTGGGCAAGCTGCCTGGGGCAAGCCCTATCAAAAGGAACAGGAGCAGGACGCAGTGCTTCCCTTCTCACAGATGCTATGCATTTCAGTTGGGGACTTGTGAAGGAGAATTTCCTGATGGATTGTGTACCATATTAGAACAGTAGTTGACGGCATTATTTATGTTTTCCACCGCAGGCATAAAAAATGTCTGAGAGGCACCTCCAGAGCAAGTGACGTCTTGCTTAACACTTCCAGACTTCAGGGTTTGGGGCGATTTTTTTTTTTTGCCCCATCCCAAATATTAGTATGTGGACAATGCTATCAGAAACAAACAAACAAACCCACCCCCCACTTGAGTCAGAATGTTAAGCTTTGCTGAAATTCCTAGAGCAAAATGAACTTAAGTATTTGTATAGATACCAGGAGTGCACAGTGCCCTGCTGATGTTTCTTCGCTGAGATCCCCATGAAAAGGACCCTTTGCAAAGTTTGCAGTCTCTGGGCAGCATCAAAACTGGTTGGTTGGCTCAGCTCCTTTGAACCCCAGCACTTGAACAAAAACAAGAGGAGAGACAGACATCACACTTCTGCTGGACCTTTCAGGGGTAGCCAGCTTCCATGTGAAGGATTAGTAACAACAGGCACCAGCAGAAGGGTGGCTTTTTAGGTTTAACAAACACACTCTTCTGTTGTCTCCCCAGACAGACAGGTGCCAACTAACTTTATATATATAAACTGAATGCTGGTTTTCCTGATATAAGACTGAGGAAGCCAGAAGGAGAGACCCTCACCCCTGAATACTCACTGAATGAATTAATGAGAGAAGCTGATAAGGCTCAAACTCATGTTGAAAGGCTGACACTGTCTTTATCTCATAACATCAAACAAACAAATAAAAGGGTTAACTGGGGAACAAAAGCAGGCTCCATAGAGATAGCCAAATGGGAAGATAATCTGATTCGTACTGGAAAGGGAGGGGGCAAGGCACTATGAATGGGACAATTAGTTGAATTGCTTAGTGCTTCTTCTTATATTAGCCATATCTGGCAGGCTGAGGTTCCTGGGAGTTCATCCTTCTTTCTCCTTTTTGCTTTGCTCAGCAGGAAAAGAGCTTTCCTGAAATGTTCCTCCATTGGTTTCTAACCCCCCCTTGCCTGCCACCTCTTTCACTGCACGCCTAAAACATAATCTTCGCCCAAAGAATTTGCCTGTGTACATATAGAGAGTAGCACCATCATACAGAGATATATATCACTAGCTCGTTTTTTAAACTGAGAATAAATCCGCAGCCATTTTATTACTATTATTATAGCCTGAAGATGACTGTAAAATATCTCCTTCAGAATTATCTCTGTGTCCCCGGGAATGTTTTGCTACATTCTGACTAACCTTGCACTAGAGCATCAGGTCTCTACATTGTATTTGCCTTGGCTTCTACATCACAAGGCATTTCCTTTGCAAGATGCTTTAAGCGAGTGCCTTCTTGAACTTCCCTTGCCACACACCAGTTGGCTCAATAACAAATGATGGAAAGAAGTTCCATACATGTGTTGAGCTATATGCCATATATACAATAACGACAAGCAGTCTCAGTAATGCTAGCTGAGAAACCTGTTTTCATTGTTACCATGGTAAAAGGAGTGGAGTGGGTAAAAGAGACACACACTAGAAATTCACATTTTCAGCGACAGCTGAAAAAACATTGTGTGCATAGAGGGCCCCACAGAAGACAACAAGGATAGGTGTTTGCCAGGACATCTGGAATATTGTCCAGTTAGGTTTCTTTGCATAGAGCACCCAATAAAGTAAGAACCAGAAACCTTTTCAGTGTGGGCATATTTCCTCTTTCAAGTTCAGGGAATTCACAGGAATCCCCTCAAATCTTGGACATGCAGTTTGTAAAGCATTCCAATAAACTATATATAATATATATATATATATATATATATATATATATAATGTTAAATGGAAAACAGTGACATCAATTATACAACATGCCTTTTTTGAACTTTTTTTAAAAATATAAAACAATAACAACAACAACCCTACTGTATTAAAAACTTCTGTGGTCCAAAGAATTCCTGTGGGTCTTGGGAGTCTGAAGGACTGCCACTTTTAGGGATCAATAAAGTCGCCACTATAAGGATGACTATGAAGTTGCCGCTACTAGGTTTATTGTGCATGAAGATCTCTTGGATCACTTTATTTCTTATACTAAGAGACTAGTTTGGGGTGATGTGGGGCCATGTGGGTGAACTTAGAAGTCAGTGCTACTCTTCGATCTTTTTGAATGTGATGAAAGAAGCTAAAAACATTTCCCTGTGTTATGGATTGGACTGCTTTCTTAGAGATGAGCAAGACTGAAGATGGCAAAATAGCGCCCCCTCTGGAATCTGCTGTCTGGTACAACTGCTTCACATTATTTCAGTTGCAGGTGCTGTGAAGCTCTGACAGAGTCAGAGGTACCTTTTCTCCTGTTGTCAAAGCTTTAATGTAGCCACCAAGACTGCTAGACTAACTTGAAAACTGCAGAGTCTTGAAATATATTAATGTTCCTTTCTACAGCATTTTATTCCCACATGTGCCTACATTTGTGATTAGCTTGTTTTAGGAGGAACCTGACATGCCCTTTTCTAACCCTCTTCTAATACCAGTATTGGATTCTAATAATAATAATAATAATAATAATAATAATAATAATAATATATTATTAATATCGACCATGGAGCAGCACATTGCATACATACAGCTGTGCTTGAATATTATTTGCAATTATATGGTGGCGAGAGAGCTGCCACTGGGTTGTGGGGTTCAGAGTCCAAAAGGTTTGAGAGGTCTGCATTATTTCATAGCAAGGCTGGTCCTTATTCAAGTCCCCTAAAATAAAGCTGTTCTCCTTTCTTTGTGTTAGCATTTCACATCTGGCTTATGATGTGTAAATTGTGGTGTTAACGATGCTCTGTGTAAACTTCTTGTTTTTCACACTCAGTAATTACAATTATAGTTAGGGTTGGCACAGGATTACCTGTAGAAAAGTTTCTGCAGCTGTAGGCAGAGGGAATTGCAGCAGTGTCTGGATGTGGAAGACTTTTTGTTGTCCTCATCTGTGGAGAACATTCACGTAGTGGTTAGCTAACGTTAACATTTTACACTTCACTCTCTCTTTCAATTATGCATGTTGCTTTTCCCGTGCAATTTTAATAATATTATGATTGTTAACTTCATATGTGCACATTCAATCTTAACTGTATATGGCATTCTGATTTCATTTAAACTGTGTAATGAATGAAAGAGGAGTCCTCTCACTATAACTACTATAAGATGTCCTGGAAATAGAATAGTGGATGTAATAAATACATAGGTGAAAACCATTGCAGAAAGAGGAGAATGAAGCATAGCCATTGGAACTCTTACCAGGTGGTCACGAAGCTTTCTCTTTTCCTGACTTTCTCTTAGTCACAAATATGTGAGAGCAGATACCAACTGAGAAAGCATTAAAGCAAAGGCTGAACAAAAATTCCTGACACTTTCTTTTTAATTATTTGACCAAGATAGTGTAATGGACCATAGGAGACTGATATTTTTGCTACAAATTTGGATGGTTCACAGGTTCCCCTGCTCCTTCAACTGATATAATGATGCATGTTGCCCTATGCAGATGTTTACAGAGAGTATCAAGGGAGGGATTGTAGTCATGGTCACACAGCCCATCCCACTAATGGGCCCAGTGTTATACTGATCATAATATCTACACAGAGACCTGCACATGATAGGACCCTGTGCACATAGAACTCTGTGCAGACACTATGGTCAATGAATAGCATTTCCAAAATGTGGCTTCCCAGATGTTGTTAGACTACAACACTCTTCATCGCCTGTCAGTGAAGCGGGAGGTCAGGAACAATGGGGGTTGGAATTACACAACATCTGAGGATCAAAGTCTGAGAAGGGGTAGTATGGGGTGCAGGGGCGGTGTTACTGGATCCACAATCTTCTCTCTCCTCTTTAGCTGAATTTTGCACCACAATTCTTTTTTTCTGGCTTAAAAAAAAACTCCCTAAAGCTTATGGCGACACTCTTGACTCCATAGTGCACTGCACTATGAGAATTAGACAGCCAGTCTCATGAGAACTCGTATTTCAAACCTGGCTTTGCTTTTGTAGGATCCAAACCCAATTAAATGAACGATTTAAATGAAAACTTCTTCTAGTTTTTCCATTTTAGTAAGTAAAGTGGGTCTTTTCTTTTGTCTCAAAAAACTGTACACCCTGGAATGATTTTCATAATTATCAAGCATTTTGCCTTGTTTCTTCTCTTGATCTTTTGAAGTAGGGCATGGATGCCTTGGGCAATTCTGGAGCCCTCTCCTTTCTCTTTCCACTACAACTTGGAAAACAAATTCACTAATTGAGAAATTGATGGATTTTTTTTTTAGCCCTCTCCCTAGAGAGATGTGCTGCTCAGCATATGAATAAACCACTGAGAATAAAGCATTAGGAAGAACTATGTTTATAATTAACTGGGAAAATAATTATAGTTTTCTATTGTATTACTAATCTTTATTTTAACATCTCAGGCTGTGTGCATATTTGATTTCTTCAAGCTGCCAAGATTTCTTGTGATATTTCTTGGGGAGAAGTTGTTAGGTGTGAGCTACAACTTACGGGCCTTGGAGTTCCATATTCACTTTCATAGGGCTTAGCCAAGGAGTCACACAAATGAACAACAATGCAGTCATATATAATAATAATATCTATACAGTACTTTATAAGTTCAGGGTAACTTACAGTGACTTGCAGTAATATACATGAAAAGTAAAAGCTACAGAACATAATAAAATAAAACCATAATGTCAGATTAAGAAAAGCAGAGCCAGCTGTTACCCATACCTTATGATGAAATTTCCGTAAGACTTTCTTAAAGAGAAATGACTTGGGCTGCACTCCTGCATACAAATCAACTGCATAAATCCCATAGACCTCAGTGGGATTTACGCGGGCTAATTGTGTGCACTGTTGCATCTTTAGGACATACTTCTAGTAATATGTGGACATGAGAGAATAGAGCTATTTTGAAAACTTTTATGACAGCAGGTAATCTAGCAGACCAGGCAAGCTGTTTTTCCTTTTAGTACTCTATTTGCTATAAAGCAGGATGATCAGCTGCAGGAAACACATTCATAACATCTCAAACTGTACATGTACTTCCTGCTTGCCAGCACTATGATTGTATAGGACTTTGGCCATAAACTGGCTTCTAAACGCAAGCAGGGGAGTGCTGTGATAATTCTCCCTAGGAAAGTAATTCTATAAAATGGGGCCACCACTGTGAAGTTCCTACTCCCTGTATGTTTGCTAATAATGCTTCATAAGAGATTAAAACTTGGAGCAAGGCCATGGTGATAATAGGGAACAGGATACCTCATTTGTGGATAGGATTCTCCCTAAACAGTGCTTTGCATTTTGTATGATCACTTCTTCACTGTGACCCCAGAGATGTGTGTATATTCAAGGTTGCAGTGCAAAGAATATAGATTCTAGCACTGGAAATCAAAGGAGTGGAGAGAAGCAGAGAAAGACCAGACAGTATACTACTTGAAAAGCTTTTTTTAACTGGGGAAAGAACCAGATGAAGAAGGATGGAAAGTGACTTACTACACCCCTTGAGCTATAGAAAACCTTTAGGTCCTTTCTCATTTGTAGGTGTCTTGTGATGCCCTTCTTTTTAAAATAAATAAATAACCCTGCATAGCATGCTCTTTCTTTCTCTCATCCAAAGCTTGTATCGTAGGAGACTGGTGTTAGCCGGTCCAGATCTGTGAACGCTCAACTACTTTATTTAGTGAAACAATAAAATAGCAGTCCAGATTTCAGATAACTACCAGACTAAACCCCACATATCAGGTTGAAGTAGGCAAAATGCCCTTATCAACTAAACTTCCCTTACTTTGATATATCATCTCTGCATTTAACTTGCTATGAACTGATTATTGAACATTTCTGGCTTATGCCTTTAATTATGCATTCTGAAAATTTCTACTGATGTCAGGTACTGCAACCATTCACCTCGTGGCACAGCATTCAGGTCCCCTGGTGACACACACAGCACTGACAGATTTATATGCTGAGGATGATGGTGAAAGAGTTGGGTTTGAAAGTAGAGGTCAAAGGTTATGCATATTACACAGATTTTGTTTCATTTGTTCCATGTGTGTATGCTGGTGACTATATTGTTAAAAGTTACCAAGTCCCCCCCCCCCTTCAAAAGAACCTATAATTAAATTAAAGTGATAATTCTGAAAGAGGAGAATAAAAGGAGCCATATGTGCAGATATTTTCTCTAACTCACTGTATTAGCAACAGCAGCAGTTTGAAAATGCTTGGTGTGGAAAAAGTGAAATATAATATGAGAATACGCCAACCTTCTGGGGATACGCTTTTTAATTAAGCACCTAAATGAATCCTGTTGCCGAAAGAGAGAAGGAGAGAGGGAGGTTGGAGTGAAAAAAAGGACTTAATTATCTTGATGCATCAGTGAACCAGTTCTATTTGATATGTTGGCTGTAACTATTTGTATTTGTTAAAGAAGTGCTGAGTAGGATTTGCCTGTAAACCAGTTTGCAACATTTCTCTCTCTCTCTCTCTCATATTCTGAGCTCATGCACTTGATGGATTCAACAACCTTAATAATTTGGAACCTGTCTGCCACCTTCACTTTCATCTTATTGCACTGATAGCCACACATCATGATCAAAGCTGTCCACTGGGGTTCCTTGCAGTGCAGAATGCAAACTTCAGCAAGACAATGGAAACGATATCTTGTGTGTAGTTGTATAATGATATATAATTTTGTGTGTGTGTTCAGTACACCTCATAATTATGTAAAACTCTGTAATGGTTCTAGGGGTTGCTCATGCATAAATCGGCGCCATGCTTGGCTGAGTTACCCGGGTGAACCCTTTCTGTCCGGACAGCCACTCACCCGTCGCTGGCAGAATCCGCTGGCAGAATCCGTCAGTGGGCGTTTCTTAAACTTCTTCCAGCAAAGAAGCTCTTTGACGCCTAGTCTCCGCCTACTCTCCCTGCGCGGAAGCCTTCTGCGCAGGGAGGGTGTGGGCAGAGGAGGACCCGTGCTCTCCCCGCTGGTCTCCGGCGAGGAGTCATGGAGCCACCTCGCTGATTCCCCCATCTGCCCCCCTTCTCCACTAGTGTTACGCTGATTTCCTTCCCCAGAAGATGGGCTGCTTCTCTCCCTCCGGAATCCCTCTGGAGCCCTCCCTCTCCCTCTGGCTCCGATGGCAGTTCCCTGACAAACTCTATCCACTAATACCTGATTTAAACAGTTAAGAAAACATGAAAGTTATAAAGTACAGTCAGTTTTTAGTTCTTTTCCACATGGATGGTGTTTATATGCATTTTTGTTATAAGAGTATAATCAGTGGTCCAGTTTGGACATAATGAAAAACCGTGGTTACCTGCTCTGTGAGCATACATCTTCCAGTTGGGAACTGTTGATGTAATTTTCAGAAAGAAAATGTATTTGAAATAAAAACAAAAATGTTAGGAGCTTAATAGGAAGTGTATCAGTTCCATGGCCTAGCTACTAAACAGACAGAACAGGGATATGTTATAGTTAGGGCTTTTTTGTGACAGACAGTACTCATCAGTACAGCACCTCTTTTTGTGGCTTGCAGAAGCTCTTTTGCGCTGGCACCCATGACACTTTTATTAATATATGAGTACCAGCACTCCATCTTTTTACCAGAAAAAAAGCCAATTGTAGTAATTAAAATGTCAGAATTTTTCAACTTGTTGATTTGTGTTTGGAAATTACTCAACATGGAATTGTCATATATAATGTAAGCTAAAGCCATGATTTGGACATTACTTTTGTATATTTCTTATACATATATATTGCATCTTTAGCTTTCAAGAGAATATGGGACAGAAACCAGTTTGGCATATGAAAAAATATGTCTAATTGTCTTCAATGGATCTTAATTAAAGGGTGCTGGGGATTGACCAATCTTCCCAGAAATAATTCCCATTGAATTTAATGGTTTTCTTTGCTTTGGAAGCATGCTTAAGCAATTGGAAAAATGAAATGGATGACTACTCATCTTTTACTGTCACCTCACTCCTATTAATTCACTGTAAATCCAGTTAATCAAGAATATGTTCTTGCTCCTCATCTAAAATTACCTTGAGTTGCTTAGGGCTGTTGCTGTATTTCTGCATATCCCCCTCCATTCATCATTGTAATGATAGCTGATGTTCATGGTAGATATAAGTCCCAAATCAAAAGTAAGGCATTTAGAAAATGCCTTCAGAATCCTATGCAGCATTCTAACTATTATTGAGACATCAATAAATTGTTGCTGAACATCAGTTTCCAAAACAAACACTAGCTGTGCTAGGTTTTTTATTATTATATCCGATTAGTAGGTATACTTTAGTTCATCCATAAAAACATGATCATGGAGAGAGAGAAAAGGAAATGTATTTCTTTGTCTATGTAGTTTTTAGCCACCCAGTGGAGATGTTAAAATTTAGCAGGCAATCTTGACATCAGAGCTGATAGAACAGCAATGCCATTGCTGGTCATTTGTGTTAGCATGTTTCTTTTAAAATATTTAATATGCCGCTTTTCCAGGGGAAGTGACAATTATAAAAATCGGTCAATTACTAAAACAAAAACAGATCCACAAGAATAAAACAGAGTCAGAACTTGAGCAACATACAAATATTATAGCCTCTATGTGACGAGGAGGACAAAAAAAAAAAAAAAATACTAAGGGGAGGCCAATAAAATAAAATGAGTTTTTAAGGCCTTCTGAAATGCCCGACGTGTAACTGCCCACCACAGCTCTGTTGGGAGGGGTTCCAGAGATGCTGAAGCAGCATAGCAGAGGCTACGGTTGCACACTTCACAGACCTATGAGTGGCTGCACCAGGACTGAGCCTCTGAGTGTTGGAGCAGAATGCCTGGGCCCAAGACATTTAAGGCTTTAAACATTAACACCAGCATTTTCAATTGAGCCTGGAACTGCACTGGATGATACTGAATGAAGCTGACTACCATGTGACTATCAGAAATCTAGTATAGCAGCATATTGAGCCTGCTGAAATTTACGAACTGCCTTTAAAGGCAGTCCCACTTTGAGTACCTTACAGTATTCTAGTCTAGCTTTGGTTAGGGCATGAGTCACTGTGGTTAGCCTCCCCTTTTCAGAAAGGACTGCAGCCGATAAAATGAACTCTTGACTGCTGGTGCTAGTCATTTCCTCAGAGTCCTGCCTTTAGGCTCTACGTTCTGTGATGAAACATTTTAAGCACTTTAGGCTACAGTTCTATACCCACTTACCTTGGAGTGAACCTCCTAGAACTCCATACCCTCCAACATTTCTCTGATGAAAACAGGCAAGTCCCATTCCATAATAATGATTGTATTATTTATCTGGCTGTGTTACCCCAGCTATCCAGCTTCCAGCATATATAAAAACCTAACAAAACATTTAAAATTGAAAACCTTCCTTATAGAGGGCTGCCTTCAGTTGTCTTCTAAAGGTTGTATGGTTACTTATTTCCTTGGATTGGGGGCCGCATAACTCCATACCCTCCAACATTTCTCTGATGAAAATAGGGATGTCCTAAGGAAAAGTGGGACATTCTAGGATAAAATCAGAAACCAGGGCGGCTTCTGTAAATCCGGGACTGTCCCTGGAAAATAGGGACACTTGGAGGGTCTGGAACTCAGTGGAGTTTACTTCTGAATAGATGTGAATAGGGTTTTGCTGTCAAAGGCCAAGTGTGAAGAATAAAAGAGACAGGCAGTTCCTTTTCCTGTATGGAGTCATAGTTCAGGACTAACTGCTTTCAAGGCCTCAAAAAGAACACAAATGCAGGAAGTGATTTATTGCAAGTACTCCACAGAGCTGCCAGTCTCACGTTAAGACACCACTTGAGCTCATTCTATCATAATATTGTTAAACAGGCAATCTTAAGGAAATGATATTAAGCCTCTGCGGTGCAAATTTTATCTAAGCAATGACTTAATTTGCAGCATTTTGCAATTAATGTGCTGAAAGTGTAGGGAGACAGAAACAAACAAACAGAAACAAGGGTAAGCAGGGAAATGTCAAACTCATATTAACATAGTTCTTTGACCTCTCAGTTCTACACATGCTTCATTTCAATGTGACATTATTAAATAATGTTTATAAGCAGTGTGCTTATGTATTTTAAAAAGGAATGTTGCTAACTATCCATCTAACATTTGTTCTATGACTCTTTGCCATATGATAGTACACAAAAAATGGAAATTTAGACAACTAAATTATGCAAGAATAATGATAAGTTTGATTTGTGACAAGATTAGATATGAGAATGCATAGAAGCTTGAGGGAATTATTTTTCACCAGCTTTACCAAAACTTTAATTTACTGCACTTAACCTTTTATGGATGTTTTGCCCAAGCTAAATGTGCTGACTCTTGGGAAGCAAGTAAGGAAAGCCCTAGATTAAATGTGTCCGTACTTCACCGCTTGTTAATTGCTGTCTCAATTCTCAATTTTAAGGTAACTTTAAGATTCTGAAATAGTGTGTCAATCTGCCAACTTTGTAGCTTTGTACCCACAGTATTCATTAACACAGATTATGTAAATCATAATTGCCTAAAACAGGCTGATCGCTGCAACTCTGAGTTTCTGCTCTGTGTGACATTAAATGTATATTTGCATTTAATATGCATAGTGTTTTTTAAATGCAAATAGGAGCCACTGAGGGGGCTGGTTATTATCAGGATCATAGCAGGTGAGAAGGAAAATTTAACCCTTTCCTCCTCTGCTACAGCCTCAAAGATAATCATTCCTTTGAAATTACTATTTGCATTGGGAGAAACCAGTAGCAACATCACATCCAACTTGACCTTAAGTAGCTCATCCTTGAAGCAAACCTATAAACATATTTACTCTGAGGTTAATCTATCAGTGCTCAGTGGAACTTTTGCTCTAATCACTGTGCCTTAAAGTATTTTCATAGTGAGAAGCAGGTCCAGAGATGGTTATAAACTGTGTAAATTATGACACTCTCATATACTAGACCTGCATGCAACAGAAATTTGAGCCTTGCCAGCATGCCATTATGAAATTAGTCATGGCATTGGTATCTGTATGGGCAGGGCTTAGAATGAACTACTTTATGGATCTACGTGAGATAAATTACGGGAGAGCATTACAAAGTTCACACAGAAATATAAACAACGTTCCTTTCGACTTGCTTGTGGAAACAACTCGGAGGTTATTAAGAAGAAAAAGGATAACAACAAGGAGATGGGAAGATGGGACTGTGAATATCAAAGCAGCAGAAATATAAGATGATTGGACCCCTACCGAACTCGAAGCATGGGTACCCCCCACAAAAAAATTATAATTCGGTTGAATATTTGGACTCTGTGATATGTAATTTGGAATAATTAATTAATATGATATGATTGGTTTGGTAAATGGAAATATAATAAAAAAATTTTTTTTAAAAAAAGAATGAACTACTTTAAAGCTGTAAGTGGGTAGCATCCAACAGAATGATATTCATAGTAGACCCACTGAAATTGTTGACTCTAGTTCATTGATTCCAGGGGTTCAAATTGTGTGCTAGAGGGATCTGATCCACACATTCCAAGCACAACCAGTTTGAACTGCAGTTGGAACTGCAAGGTAGTTTTGGTCTCTTGGAGAGCTTTCCCCTCCCCTCCACTATTGACAGATTTCCTGCACAGATTGGTACAAAATTGAGCTGCCTTTTAAAAATATACCAGCCAGCTTTATGAAGTCCAACTTGTTCAGTACTCATTCATGCCATATCTGTCACCATAGCTGTCTGGGGGTAACAAGGTAATTAAAGCCTAAGGACAAAGCCGTATTTCATTATTCAGAAAGAAGGGCCCGTCTAATGAATCCAATTTGCTTAAAATTGTGTCAGAAACATTAGCCCAGATTCTAATCTCACTAGATAACTTATCTCTCTGTTGGATCTTTTATTCAGTCCTCATTATGGCACCCCCCCCAACATTATTCTTCTGACCTGCTTTTATCAGCACCATTCCTGAAAATTGTCCCCTTGCTTCCTTTTAGCTTTCAGTCTGTGAAAACATTGGATTCATTCCCCTTGCCACCTCTATGGATGTGGTATGAGCAATGCTTTTAATCTTTATACTGCTTACTTGATATGCAAGTGTAAAATTATTAAAAAATAACATAATTAAAATACACAATTTCATCCAAACATGTAAACACCCATAATGAAGTGTACAATAAAACAAACCCATTTAAACAGTTAAAGCAATTAGATCAGGAAGTTGAAGTCAAGAGACCAGGGGCATGGTTGTCTAAACAGATATATCTTTAGGAGCCGGTGGAGTACCAGTTCTGATGGAGCCTCTCATATTTCATCAGGGACAGCAATTCACAAGACAGCTGTTACCCTTGAAAAGATTTGCCTCCGTGTTACCACAAGCCAATAATCACCATACTGTAAGAAAACTTATATTTTAACATAGAATGTTTAACATAGAATGTTAAAAGACCTTGCAGGTCATGGCAGACTTGAAGAAGAAGAAGAAGAGTTTGGATTTGATATCCTGCCTTTCACTCCCTTTAAGGAGTCTCAAAGCGGCTAACATTCTCCTTTCCCTTCCTCCCCCACAACAAACACTCTGTGAGGTGAGTGGAGCTGAGAGACTTCAAAGAAGTGTGACTAGCCCAAGGTCACCCAGCAGCTGCATGTGGAGGAGCGGAGACGCGAACCCGGTTCCCCAGATTACGAGACTACCGCTCTTAACCACTACACCACACTGGCTCTTGCAAGGTTAGATGCAGAGTTGGCATCCTTGACAGATGGCTGTCGGCCTCCCCTTAAATACCTACAGTAAAGAAGAGCCTTCCACTTCCTGAGCCAGTCTGTTGCTTACCTTAAGAAGTTTCTCTTAATGTTTAACATAAATCTGTTTCCCTGAACATTCCAACCAAGAAATCCAGGGCAAAAAAGAGTGGATCCTGCTGTACATGCTGTGTTGTGACATCACTAAATGTGTGTATCTGAAGAAGTGTGCATGCACGCGAAAGCTCATACCTAGAACTAACTTAGTTGGTCTTTAAGGTGCTACTGGAAGGAATTTTTTTTCTTTTATTTTGTTATCACTAAACAGCATTAGTTGAAAAGTTGGCATGTAGTTGTAGAACGGCCCAGGGGAGGATTACAGCAGGATAAAATTCATGAAGTGTGGCTGCCCTTTTTGTGTATATAAATAATCATAAAGAAGAAATGCATCCCCTGACTTTCCAGTACTCTTTTTGGAGGAATACATTTGTATAATTTATAATATTCTCTGCATTTTGTTGTGACTATGTTACATTGATGTCAAAATTGATTGTATTCTTTGCAGACCTGACCCAAATACAAAAAAAATCTCAATAAAATTTATATATGTATTAATGTTTAGCAAGTGTGATGCTAATTCAGTAGGATTCACTCAGGCAGCAGCTGATTTCCCCTTTTAGTCAGTTTTCTCAAAGCAAAGTGAGTTTATTGCTAAGAGGTTGAAATGTTAAGCTATGCGGATTATCAGCAAATCCTGCGAGAAAATACCCAAATTTGGATTTACCTTGGATTCTCCCTTGGGTGCAGACTCTAAAAGTCTGAGAAACCTAATTGTGCTTCTTATATCCAAGGAATTTGTGATGTGTGTTCTTATTAAGGTGAATTTCATTTATTCTGAGGGAAGTCTTCATTTATTTTTTGTTGTATGTTATGCACACAAGAAAACAGAGCATGAATAATCTGTAAGTGTATTTGGAAGAATTTGGCTTCAAGGGCTGTGCTTCTCTTCCCCACCCCAAAAGAGAATCAGTGTGGTGTGGTAGTTAGGGTTGTACTGCAGTCTTGGAAAGCAGGGTAAATATCCCACTCAGCCCTGAAGGCCACCCACCTAGCAGATTTGGGGGGCCTGTGGTGGGCTGGAAAGTGGAAGACCCATTGTGCATTTACTATAGATTTCCATGCACAAGCAGTTGAGTATCATTGGATGTCACCCACGGAGTTTCTCTCTTATAGCTGTGTACACACATCTGGAAATTAGGGTGTAGCACAGATGTATTTTCCAATAATAGTGTTTTAAGTGCAATGTGCAGAGTTACCCTTCATGTAGAATGCAGCAGTGCCATTTTTGTATTACATATTCATCAATGCGGATAACTGTTTTTGATTTGTCTGCTTCGTCTTGCAATGTTATTTTAAAGGTCCTTATTTTTTCAGAACAAAACAAATCCTTACATACTTCTGAGTAGTGATCACTAGTTCAGTGAAGCTCTCCAACTATGTGTGTGTGGTAAATGTTCACTTATTTCCTTCCTCTGCAATAATGTTTGCGGGGTGAAATATCCGGATGTGATGTGTGTATCTCTTGAATGTGCATTTATAAGAGATCACAGGATAAATGGACTTCAAATAACTAAAACTGAGTGATACACCACAAACCCCTCATCTGGTGTATCTCACAGCTGAGTTTCATCTAAGTAATTTTGCCTTAATTGCACAAGTTTTCTACAGAGACCTTAAACATTAGTTGGACCACATCTTGTTCTCATCTTGGGAAGAGTCAGACCACTGTTTTTCTCAGGAAAGGAACCTTATGATGAAGATCTGTGTAACACTGTTTTCTTGAGTGAGGTTATATGGAGTCTCTTGGCTCTTTGCCTTTTATAAATTTGCTAAACCCCTGGCCCCAATCACAATGTGTATTTTGACAATTGTAAGGTTGGACTGAGGTTAATGAGTTGGTTCTACAGATAACATCAGATTCCAGAGACGTCAAGTTTGTTTTGCATTCAGTGACAGTCATTAAATCAAAGGAAGGAGCCTTCTTAAAAGAAACACACTTGAGGAAAAGAGCTTTAAAAAAATAAAAATGGTGTATTCCTCCTAATAGCCACTCACTGCATATAACCCCACTGACATTAAAAGTCCATTAGCTAAGCCCAGTTTAAACAGCAGCTGATGCTATGTCAGCTAAATGTACATTGGAATTTTCACATAATGCACAAATGGGACATCTGTAATTTTTCTAAAACAATGTACATTATAGGAAATCAAAAATCATCTGGTAGAAGTAGATATGTAAGAGCAAAGTACCTGTAATCAGCCAAACCAATAAGAAGCAGAAGAAAGCAGAGATATAACTAAAAAGACCTCAAAGTTAATGAAAGCCAAGCTCATCTGACAATGCGGTCTTGTCTCTTCAAATGTGTCTCTCATTGAATTGCATTAGTCTTATTTTCAGGTAAACATGTGTGGAAATAAAGCCTCAGTAGTTTGGGGAGAAGTGTACTGGGAACTTTCAATAACATGTAAAGTCTTTGTATGTAATTTTTCACGATCACAGTGTGTGAGAGAGTGTGCATCATTGGTGTTTATGGATGCATGTGGTTACTCACATTGCATGAATTTATTTATACAGTGTCATTAGTAGAGGTGGCATATGTGACAACATAAGCAAAAATACAGGCCCCACCCTGAAGACAGTAAGGATCTTCGAGTTTTGCAGTAGGGCAAGATCATCTCTGCCTGGAAAACATCTGCCCTGTGGACTAATATCAGTTGGCCTCTAAGACCAAGACTTCTGGGTGGGGCCAGATAAATTGTTCTGCCTTATGTGGGTAGCAGTGTCCCCGGTGACAGCAGAGACACAAAAGGAGTCTAGCCCCTTTGGGAGGGGGAGTGCAAGGGGCAAGGACACACCTTCAGATATTTTAGCTAACAGATTTACTTCTAATGGCTTGGGAACTGTTTGTGGTTTTGTTTCTTGGTGGCTTGATGAGGGGTGATGGGTTTTGTCTTGCTGAGGCAGGTAGAAGAATAGGAGAGTTTTTTGGTGGTGGGTTGTGTGGGGGCCCAATGGGGTAAACATGATTCATAGCTGAGGGTTGGATGGTTGAACAGATGACTGAAGTCTCTGCCATGTTCTGACTATTCTTCCAATCAAATATTTGTTGTCTTGCCCTTGAGTCTCTGTTTGTAGATGGCAGGTCAGTTTATAATAAGTTCTCTGTAATCCATTATTTAATCATGGATAAGCCACTGATCCAGTCTGTATAACCAAGACCTAGGTGGGGAAGCAGGCGGAGGGTCAGTCTTTTCCAGCTCTGCCTACCCAGGTATTTGGTTTAGCACAAGGGTCCACATTTAAGACTGGGCTACTATGGTCTTCAAAGATACTGTATTCATCTACAGGTTTCCTATTCATTTAGGTGTCAATTTGTTGGGCCAGCACATAGGCGCCGACTCCATGGGGCCTGAGGGGGCCCGAGCCCCCTCAAAAATTCGTTTGGGGGGTCCCGCCCCCCAATAATTTAAGCCCCCCCCAATAATTTAAGAAAATTATTAGTTATATTATGCTTTGTAAAATCACAAAATTATGTTGGTATTTTTTATTTTCCTTGTTTGACGATAGTTACCTTTTAAAATACATTCAGTAATGAGTTAAAACAAAGCCACTCCCGATCTAGAGAGGGGGTGGGGTTGCGGGCTCTCGACCCATCAACAATCTCGCAGGGCTGGCGTCAGCCCCGCGAGAAGCGGGGATTCCCCCTAGCTCATTAATATTCACCGCCCACGGCGGCAGCCAATTGGCTGCCGCAAAGGGCAGGCCCTCACAGGTTCACTTAAGGTCGGGGCAGCCCGGGGCTCACCCCTTTCGTTCCCCCAGCAGCAGCGGTTTGGGGGTCTTGGGCCCCCCCAATATTTTTTATAAGTCGGTATGGGCCCCCGCTCCCCCAATATTTTTTATAAGTCGGCGCCCCTGGGCCAGCAGCATAGATTCACAGGCTTTTCACAGTTCAAAGCATGCTCAAGTCAGCTTACAAAATGTAAAGAATACATAACTACAACATAACAAAAGTAGTCGTAAACAATAAATGAAACTTTAAAACACACACAACCCAAATGAGCAACTTCCACATAAATCACAAGATCTAAAATAAACATAAAAAAGTAACAACTTCCCAACAACAAAACCCCTAAAAAATATCCCAACCCAAGAATCTGTTCAGCAGCCTCAGCTTTTGTAGCTGGAGTCAGTCATGGCTTGGACCTCCCAGGCCAAGTGGAAAAATACAGGGAGCAGGTCTTCCAGGACCCACAACCAAGATGGTTACACAGCTGGTACCAGAACTTTTTCCTTTCAAGGGTTGGCCTGTGCCACTGGTGGCTGATGAACTGCAAGTTAGCAACTCACTATGATTTGTACAGTCTAGGTTCAAGCAGGGGAGGGGATGCATTGAAGTCATTGGGGGAAATTGCCTGCACAAGGAGAAGCAAAATGTATTTTAATGCACAGTGAGTTTTTCCCTTTAATGTAGGCATGTTTAGAGATAGATGCATATCTTTTAAGCACCTCAGTTAGTAAGAACCTGAAATTCTTCATACCCCATGCTGTGCACATGTGTGCCTCTGTTAAACCTAGCTTAAATTGCAGCACTCTTCGGGCAATAAATATCCAGACCTGCTGAAGCAGATGTTCATGGAGAAATATATTTTGAAAACATTCATCACATAATTGAAATGCAAAAAATGGAAATCATAAGTGACATTGCATTAAAAAAAAGAATTGTATTCTTTACAGAGCTCTGCTGTTCATGCTGAAAACCAAGCAGTGAACTACAAGCTCTTAACCCAGTGATCAGAGGCTCCTAAAATACAAACAGCTTAATGCCCAAATGCTGCTGGCATCCAACCCCATTTTGATAGGTTATTATTTTAAAGTGTCTTGTGAAAATAGTCATTGTGCTGTTTCTGTAATGCCATTGTGGAGACAGAGGGTTTTTTGGTAAGCTAATGTGCAAGCTCGGATTGGAATAGAGCAGTAATTAATCACTTTTCTGTCACACTTATAACTACTATGAAATATTACTATGACCTCCTTCTCCCACTTCTATTACCAGTCCATTAGCAAAAACCTGTGCAAGTATCAACAAGTGTTCCTAAGTGTATGACCAGTGGATACATAATCATTACGAAAGATTAATGCCTATGTGGTTGCTTGCTTTGCAGAACACTATGCACCCCATTTCAGTTTGAAATAGCCTTATTCTTTGCAAACTTTTTCAGAGAATTTGTGGAAAGAGCCTAGAAGCCCTGCCAAACTTTAGTTCCTGGGTATCCTGTATTATGGGATACAAGAATTACTAACTCTTTACAATATGTGCAGGACCCTTTAACATTTGCCCACTTGCCTCCAATCATCTTTTGGCTTCAAACCACTAGTCATATGCAAGCCTTCCAATATGTTAACATTCTGTTTCTAACAATTCCCCCTATTAAATTAAAATGTTTCATTTGTTGACAAAATTATATATGTGGGTATTTATGAGCTGTGAGAACTATAGAATTGAATTAATGTTTAGAACTAAGAACGCTGTGCAGATGGAAGCTGTAAAGATAATGCAAAATTGGTTGTGACAGTGGCTGCATACTACAGACCTTGTATATTCAGCAAACTGTCAAAACCCGGGGAAGGGTTGTAGCTCAGTGGTAGAGCATATGTTTAGCATGCAGAAGATATCTGGGGTCTTTATGCAGGGCTGGGAGAGGCTCCTATATGAAACCCTGGAGAATGACCGCTAGTTAGTATTGAAGAGCATGAACCAGATGGACTAATGCTTGGATGGTATAAGGCAGCTTCCTATGTTCCTATTGAATGCCTGGTAGATGAATATAAGATATTATATCTAATCCAGGGGTCGACAAACTAAGGCCCGGGGGCCGGTTGCAGCCCACCGCGGACCTTGCAGACCCTGCTGCCTGCCCAGTCAGTCCCAGCGCTAAACAGGCGTGGTGCAGGGACTGACTTCCGTGACGCTGGTGCAGCTTCGGATTGGCCACAGGAATCTCCTGCAGCCAATCCAAAGCTGTGGACGCCTCTGGGCGATGTCCTTTCCTTCCCGCTGAGGTGGCAGTGTATGGCCAAGAGCCGAGTGGGAGGAAGTGGCAGTGGCGGGGCAGTTGCCTCCGCCACCCAGGCCAGCGGCATGGACTCTGTGCCCCACGAACCCCTGGCCAAGGCAGAGGACGACGCTGCTGCTGCCGAAGACAAGGCGGAGTCAGCAGCTGTGGTGTGAGTGGTGGCAGGCCTTTCAGGAGAGGGCTGTCCTTTCCGGAGGGGGTTGCTCTTAGGAGAGGGTGGGTCCGGCCCCCCACAAGGTCTGAGGGACAGTGGACCAGCCTCCTCCTGAAAAAGTTTGCTGGCCCCTGATCTAATCCATTCTCTCAATGAATGGTAGAGTAATAGTTGAAAGAGTAAATATTTATGCAAGCTTTACCTACAAGCTTTTACTCTCTGATGTTGCACATATTATATGGTGCATGCTTGTGGAGATCCATGAACATATGCTAATTTAGATACTACATTGACTGCATAGGAAAGGAATAGGGATAGGATGCATGCATGCATGTGTTCAGTAGCACCCAATGTACCCACTTCCACACTTTTAGACTAGACTCTATAACTTTGTAAGCTTTTAAGGGTTTGTCAACAGAAACTGCGCAAAAGCTGCTGCTCTAGTGGTAAGAACATGCATGCGCCAAGTTGTGTAGTGGGCTGAAAAAGAAACTAGCCATTTGAGACAGAGGTGCAAGAATCGTTTTCTGAGTGAAGGAGAGACAGAGCAAAGATTCAAGGAGTGGAGACTACTTAAGGAGCATTATATGCATCTATAAAAGACAAAAGATAGGAAAGTGTCACAACAGGTGAGAAAGTAACACATTAGTGCTTAGTGTGCAAACAGAACTTTTGGTAAAGTTTTTAAAAATTAGACGTCTTGTGTAGGAGAAAGTTGGACGTTTATTCCTATTACGTAGGTTAATACCATTTTTATGTTCATTTTGTTCGGCCTGCATTACGAAAGCAATCTTGGTTTATTTGTGGAAAGAAGCAGTTCAGTATTAATGGCAGAATGCATTGTGCTGCTTATTTCCAAAAGCCTTAAGTAACCATGTAAGAATGGTTGCTGCAAAACAAAATCTGACAATACACATTGTTGTGAGTTGGGGGGGGGGGGGGGATTAGCCTGCAAGATGCCTGAGCCTCTTGTAATTCATGGGGTCCTGGATCCAACAAGGGTTAAAGTCTATTGGAGGATTCAAATGTTGAATATCCAGGCCAGCTTCTTGGTGAGTTAATGGGCCCAAGTTGGTATAACAAAGGAGGTTGTTCTGGGCCAGAGGACACATGGCTGGGCCACCTTCCTTACTTGGCTGGTAGTGAGAAAGGTGGAAGCTGGGCTAAAAGCAGGCTGGTGGCAGCAGCCAGAGAGACAGAGCCATACTTGATTTCTGCTTCAATCTGAGACTGTGACTATGGGAGAAGCAATGGGGGGGGGTGTTAATGCTGTGAGCCCCTCAATTGTAGGCTTAGGTTGTATATACATGTAAATAAACCATATACCATAAAGATGTCACACTTTCTGCTGTCCTTCGTTCCCTCATTCATTTAACATAAGATAACACTACTTTACTCCCCCCCCCCCCCGGTTTTTTTGGTAGTTTAAAGATATATCTTAACAGGTTAAAGAGATATCTCTAATGACCAAATGAGGCAAAATCAGGTTCATGGCCTCTCTTTGGTTACTTTACTTCAGACGGGCTGACTATATAATCAATCCAGTTGTTAGAAAGTGGTTGACTATGTACTGGCTGATGACTGGCAGTTCTAACTGGTATCTCACCACGATGGACTTTCAACCACAACCACACACCTGCATCTTATCCAAAACATGGGAAGTTAAAGACATAGGGTTGAATAAGAGGCTAATTCCTGTTCAACCAACAGTTCCTCCTTTTGCTCCTTTTTCTCAACTCCTGAAAATCTCCGAAATGGCCCCTCCATATTTACCAGTGAAATTTGTGGAAATGTTGTGTCAGTACTGACCATTGCCGATGTGGTTGTATGCATAACATGGGAAGTTACCACATGATAAATGGTCAGCTGCATCCACCCGCTGTGACGGGAGATGACAGAGCAAGACCATGTGGCTAAAACCTTCTGGGGTTCTTATAAACAAAAACCAAAGATGGGTTGTAGATTTGAGTTGAATTGTAAAACTCCAGTAATCACTGTTTGAAAGGATGATGATTTCACCAGCCAGCTTTTGAAAGATACTTAAGATACCCGTAACAAAACAGAAATGGAAATCTTATGGAGTCCAATAATTTATGGTATATGTTTTAGCTTCAGTTCAATTAACTTAAACCCTCTTTTGTACTGAAGACCTTAGTATTGGGGTGGCAGTGTCTCTTCATCAAATATGCCTGTCATATGTTACTAGAATTTCACTAATTCTGTGGGAATAGTTTCACAAAAAGAAACAAAAGCAAAAAGGAGATGCAGCAGAGAAAACCATTAGTCAGAAATTCTGGCATTACCAATGAGATTATTTTTTTCTTGCCACTGAACAGTCATGAAAATAATCCTCCTGTATCTTTACAAGATCTCTTCCCACTTAAAAGGACCAAAATAAAAGACATGCATGCAGAACAGCAATTACTGGGTAATATGCTTTTAATGGCAAGTATGGGGGCTTAAAAAATACTTTAAAGGGAGCTCGGTTTGCAAAGTTTTCCTTTGAAAGCTTTTAGTAAACCGCTGCTAGCTCTGTACCCTTACTCAAACAACTTTTTGAGCAATTAAAAATGAAGGATATAAATCTTTGTTACTTCTTACAAGACAAGAAACATTTCTCATTCACATGGCACTTTATGATCAAAAAATCTTTTGCACACTGGTCTCCTGCTTCCTTGTTGCTGTCTGGAGATGTAATGATCTGCTTTTTTCTGTCCTGCTTTCCTTCATAATCAATTTATAGTGAAAATTCAAGGCAAAAATGAACTCTGCAAGTCTTTCAGAACATCCACGTAAATAACTTCCGACAATTTAAGTTGATCCTGCTTCCAATTAAGTGTGTTTAGCTTCACACTTACATCCTGATCCTAAATGCTTAGTGTTGGGCTCAGTGGCCAAACCCTGTGTTCCTCTGAAGCAATGATAAAAAAGTTGCATGAAACTTCACATGCTGTAATAATGCAAATGTATTCAGAAATAAACTCCGTGAAGTTCATTGGGGAAGTGTGCACTGACACTTACTAAGGTTGCAGTTCAACCAGAAAGAGACGTCAGCCCTGTTTAGGGAAGGTTTTTTTTATTTTTTATGACTGATGTTTTAATGTATTTTTAATCTCCTATTGGAAGCCGCCCAGAGTGGGCGGGGTATAAGAAAATTATTATTATTATTATTAGTAGTAGTAGTAGTAGTAGTAGTATAAAAAACAAACTTCCCTCTATAGTTGTCATTGGATTGCTAGTTCCTGCACATGCAGAGTTTGCATGCCATGAATTCATAGCCATTTTGCACATGGAGTGCTTATGCTGTGTGCACAGGAAATGGCCACCTGATGAGAAGGCAACAACAGTCGTGTTAATTCAGTGTGGGTAAGTTTCTTTCGTTTGCACGCTGTCACTTTTATAAACCACTTTTATAAAATAGCGAGCCGCTATTAGGCACAAAGACACTGCAAGGTTACAGCATATTTGACTACCAGTACATCAGTGGTGCAGAACGTTTTTAAGAATAAGGGCTGCATTCCCCTCTGGGCAGCCATGTGAGGGCCACATGCCAGTGGTGGCTGGGGCCAGAGGCAAAGTTGGGAAGCATCAGATAAAATTTGACAGTAGGCCAGTTTCTGCACAGACTCACATACCCCTCTCTATTCTCCATCCAGACAAGCAAGAGACTTTATCAGAGTTTAGTTACACATTCAGGCTGGGATTGTGGGAGTGTAGAAAGATCATCAGTTCTAGTTCAGTTGATAAAGCTTGTTTATTGTTCCTATCACCATTTTCTTTTCTTTTTTACATTTCATATCAGATGTTCAAAAAATCAGACAAATTCAGACTAAATTTATCCATTATATTCTTACCAAATTACAGCACCTTCCCTCTCTAGCTTTAGATTTTTAAAAATAGATTTCCCACAATGCTAAATGGCACTTTTTGGCCATCTTATAACAGTTTTGTTATAATTTACTGCCACAGAGGAACCAAGAACCCTTTCTAAGAGTTTCCAAAACTCTTCCTTAATTATTCCCTGCATTTCTCTACACTTTTTGTTTCCATAAAGCTTTGAGTTTGCATTCAGAATAAATATACATAATGTTGCTAATAGCATCACCTCTACTATATAATTTTTCAAATTGGAAATAAAAATTATTTTATATATATATATATATATATATATATATATATATATAATTTCTCAAATTGTTTTCCACTGACTGAAATCCTATTTTTTCTTCTGACTTAAAAAAAGTTTCAGTTTGAATATGTTGAAAAAAGAGGAGTCTCTTGTGTTCGTAACTTCTGCAACTTTTTCATATTATGCTATAGATGTGTATTTGCCATATTTTGATATTTATGAAGAAAATTATATTTCTGAATGCCAACGATACAGTAAACACAAAGTTCTTTTGATTAGTCTTAGCTACTCTCTACATTTTTTTAAAAAAGAAAGGAATGACCCTATTTATTGAAGGCAAATTTTGTTTTGAGGGCAGTTTTTACTAAAGGATGCAATAACTCTAGGGAAATACTATATTATATATTTAATAGTTCCATAGGACTAAGGGGAATTTTTTAAATGAAAAAAAAATCAGCACAATACTTTAAAGATTATTCTATTTCAGGCAAGATATTTTAAACCTCTTCTCTTGGTTCAAGACTTCAGTAAACACAAAACTCCATAATTACCATAGGGGTTGTGTGCAACATTCTCTTTGCTGGTAGTTGTTTGTAATCAACTGGTGGAATCTTTCTTGTCTTGACATAAAACAGAGGAAGTGGTTAGGAGACAGGCCTGTAATTATCAGCAGCAGGTGCCCATAATGGAATGCCAGAGAGAGGGTTGAAGAGAGACAAATATTGCTTTAGGAAAAACTTCAAGGCTGTCAAAAGAAACCAGAAGACAGCAAAGTGAAAACCATGTAGAGGAGGGAAAGAGACAGAATGAGCCTTGACCGTGGGGGAAGAAAACAAGCTAAAGCAGGAGACCTTGGAGACAAGACTGCATAAAACCTATCCTGCTTTATCATCTTTTGGCTGCAACCTTATACCAACTTACCTGGGAGTAAGCTGGATTGAAGTCAATAGGATTTACATTTGAGGAGCATATAGTACTGCACTGATTACACAATTCACTGGTGGCAAAAAAATGACTCCTTACAATAGAAAAGTAAACTTTAAAAAGGTATTATTTTTAAAAATCCCATCCAAGCAGTACATTTAAGAGAATCCAAAACAACAAGAAAAACTAAAAAAAGAAGGCAACCACTATACAAATGTCTTAACAATGGTACAGTAACTGAAATACTAAACTTTTTGGTAATTTGTTAGTAAGCATACTGAAAACATTATTAAAAGCAGAGGAAAATGACAACATTTTACCTCTGTTTTTCCACTAATTTTTCTGTGTTTATTTTCACAAGCGACTCCATATGCATAAAAGCAAACTTGTTAAATCTGGGTTCCCAATGCTTCAGGTAGACAGAATTGTGTCAGTTGAAATAGGTATTTCTGGCAGGTAAATTAACTAATAATGTCAGTTATACAGCTGCTTAAGTCCTGGAGAGATCAGATCAAATTACTCTGGAATAAAGAGCACATATATTCAGTATGCCATATAAGCTCAGCCCACATGTTGGCTAAGCCCTATTGGAGTTGGAGGCCAAAATACCTGGAGGGCATTGGATTGGCAAAGGCTGCTCTAGCCCCTGAATCACTCCTGTACTTGATTTCTTTGGGTTCACTAAGCTGAATGCAGCCACCAGACTCTGTGTATAATGTGACCTGACATAGGCTTGACGTACCTCTTGTTTTTTGCTGGAGCTTATACCCCAGAGTCTGTCAAGACTGGCCCGTACGGGCAGGGGTACCTTTACCTTTTATTGAGATTGCTGGAAGAAATATCAACAACGTCAGATGTGCAGATGACACAACCTTGATGGCAGAAAGTGAGGAGGAATTAAAGAACCTTTTAATGAGGGTGAAAGAGGAGAGCGCAAAATATGGTCTGAAGCTCAACATCAAAAAAAACCAAGATCGTGGCCACTGGGCCCATCACCTCCTGGCAAATAGAAGGGGAAGAAGTGGAGGCAGTGAGAGATTTTACTTTCTTGGGCTCCATGATCACTGCAGATGGTGAGAGCAGTCACGAAATTAAAAGACGCCTGCTTCTTGGGAGAAAAGCATTGACAAACCTAGACAGCATCTTAAAAAGCAGAGACATCACCTTGCCAACAAAGGTCCATATAGTTAAAGCTATGGTTTTCCCAGTAGTGATGTATGGAAGTGAGAGCTGGACCATAAAGAAGGCTGATCGCCGAAGAATTGATGCTTTTGAATTATGGTGTTGGAGGAGACTCTTGAGAGTCCCATGGACTGCAAGAAGATCAAACCTCTCAATTCTTAAGGAAATCAGCCCTGAGTGCTCCCTGGAAGGACAGATCATGAAGCTGAGGCTCCAATACTTTGGCCACCTCATGAGAAGAGAAGATTCCCTGGAAAAGACCCTGATGTTGGGAAAGATGGAGGGCACAAGAAGAAGGGGACGACAGAGGGCGAGATGGTTGGACAGTGTTCTCGAAGCTATCAGCATGAGTTTGACCAAACTGCGGGAGGCAGTGGAAGACAGGAGTGCCTGGCGTGCTCTGGTCCATGGGGGTCACGAAGAGTCGGACACGACTAAACAACATTGAGCCAACATAGGTGGTGTCCTGCATTACATTGGCTATCTCTTAGATTCAGGCCTTCCAGGTAGACCGCTTCTTTTTAGGTCTGATCAATACCAGCAGGGGACTAGTCATGTGAATTTTCTGGGACAACTTAGTTTGAAATCTCGTTCTATGCTCATGAGGACTAGATACTTTTCTAGGAAATGAAAACTGCCTTTTTAAGGGTTTCTGAAATCCCTTATGTGCTATATATTGTTCAACCTTGTCTTGAAGTTTTATTGCCCCCAAACCCAAGTCTAGACATTACTGAATATCTCATTAGAAGATTTAACATTTGTCTCAAGTATACAGGTTGATTCTTCTTCTTTTTAAAGGCAATTTTACATGCCTTAGTGCTTGTTTAGATTTTGAGTAATGGTCACCTTGGTACTCTTCTGTTTATAAAATGATGTCAGTGTACAGCTCTGCAATATATTGCAAACCATCCACCCTCCCTGATTTTTGTCTAAGAAAAAAATACTGTCTGGATCTCTTGAGTGGTAGAAGTGAGAGAATTCTGTTGAAAAAAATCTTCTAGGCTCCTTTAAGTAAATAAATACTGAAGCTATCTGAACACTAAAAAAAAAGCTAAAAACTTTTGAAAGGTGGAACCAATCAAATGAAGATAGGGGTCAAGCATCCGAATGCACTTTTCTAAGTCCCTATGGCTGCAATCCAGTGCATGCTTACCTGGGAGTAAGTTCCATTGAACTTGAAGGGTCCTACTTCTGAGTAGGTACACACTGTAACTTAGTGAAATTTAATTATTTTCCTGAAATAATTTTTGAAATTGGCCATTTTTGAAAGGGGAGTTAATCTGGTGCTTAGTTTGTGTGTGTGTGTTGTTTTTTGCATATTTGACATATTTATAGGTTTATTGCACTGAAGAGTAGAAGAATTTTGGTGGTAGCTAATACTTAACAGAAAGGATTAACCCTTGGCTTCCACTTCAGCTGAGCTACTGAAATCACTTTCTTTATTGACAGAAACAGCATTTTCCCCTTCTTGAAGGTTAATATCCAGAAGACCGTGGGCAAGATTAGCAGACCAGTATTGCAATGTCACATATTTTGAAGAGTAAGCAAAATACATGCAATTTGTCTCTAAGGTGTTTCGATACACATTTACCAGTATTTCAGGTTAGCCTTCCAACTGCTTTTGCAAAAGAAGGTACTTGTTGTGCTCCTTCTGGTGTAGTTTGTCCACCTTTGGTCCCCACCCTGTACTCAGCTCTCATCTGTGGCTCCTAGAAAGAAAAACTCAGCATGCGACAGTGGTCACAACCCAGGGAAGTGCTTTGACTAGTCACCTAAACCAGGTGAGGGTAGCTGATGGGTCTCAAACCCTCAGTGAGTTAGGGACGTATCTGTCCCCTGCATGCAAAGGTAGGCTCCTGTGGATTCAGCAGACGAGACCAACAGTGGGTTCAATGGTCAAGAAGGCAGTTTCTGCATGTTCTGTTGAGGGAAATGAGGGGCAGGTAGGGCTCATCAACCTGAGAAGGTAGCCCATCTAGAAAAAGAAAAACTTTCATTCTAAACCTCCGCTGCCTTGCACCTATACTCATTCATGAGAAAGCCTTTGAGAGTAAATCCTAAGGAATAATTCATACCCACTTCCTTGCAAGACATCCTCAAGAGAAGAAAAGGCTAAGGAGTAAACCATACAGAAATCTGAAGTGAAGTCCCTAAAGCAGTTTAACAATAACAATAAAACAATAACAATAACAATAACAATAACAATAACAATAACAATAACAACAACAATATAATTTTATTTATACCCCACCCTCCCGGGCTCAGGGCAGCTAACACCAGTAAAAATTACAGTAAAAACATAATGGGGGGGACCCTAATTTAAAAGATACGTTAAAAGGCAATTTAAAATGCATCCTCATTTTAAAAGTAGCCCATAGATCACATAAAGGGAGGGAAACATAAGGGTCAGACTGAGTCCAAACCAAAGGCCAGGCGGAACAGCTCTTTTATCTTGTATGTTGTGTGTCTCGTATGTCTTTTTCTGGCAACTCCTGCAGCCAAGTCGATGCCAAATATACTGGCTTCCTTTCCTCTGGACTACATCAGTGACGCCGAGAGAGGGATCTTGTCATCTGGGCAGCCCAGGACTTCCATACACACTGCCTAGGCTTGTGCCCTGGAGATGTCACATCAGTGCTGCAAACGTAGAAGGGAGGAAAGTCTTCTCATTGCGTATGCCAGAAACCCTAATGAGTTTCTGTGGAGCTCTTCCTCAAAACTATCATATGAGGATGGGCGGAATCCAACTACCTTTAAAACTGGTTTCTGTAAGTTCTTGGTTCTGGCTTCTTCCGACTCCAAAATCATGCTATCTGATTTTTTTTAATGGGTTTCAGCTTTTGAATCTATAGAGCCTCAATGGTGTTGCCTTCTAATTACTAGTTATCTTAAAAGATAATGACCAACTGCTATTTGCAGCCATAGTGGAATGTCTTTTTAGCTCATATGGCATACATCTGTGGAACTAAAGAGTATGAGTCCCAGACAGAGTTATGCAAGTGTTGGTAATTGTATGTTGCTGCCTCAAGATTACAGGTTTGCTACAATGTATTTTCCCTGGGGGCCAGTCCTTTCTTCCACGGTTAGCACTGAAATCAGAGCACTGCTATTCAGTTTAGGTTTCCTGAGACCCCACCATCCACGGAGACTGGCTTCTTCCATCCCCTGCTTAATCTGTAACGCTTGCAAAGGTTTCATTCACCCTGAGCCTTAAGGATAGGGCAACCCACTAATCAAAATATTTATGCTACAGCACATAAATAAAGATAAACACACACCAAATGATTTGGCTACATATTAGCAGACTTGAAGATATGTTTTTCTCTGAATTTGATGAAGTGATTAGTGCAGTTAGCAGTCACCTTAAAAAAAGGGGGGGAGAGTGGCAGCCTGCTAAGTTTTACTTAGAGTACACCTACAGAAATTAATGGGCCTGGCTAATTTCAGTGAGTCTACTCTGAGTAGAACTTAGTTGACTACCACCCTAGAATTTCAGCTGTGTCGAACACTGCAACATGTTTACTGTGATTGAATGCAGGGACCTCTATGTTCTGATCTCGGTGTAATTCTGCAGGAGCTGTGGGGGTTGATAAAGGGAGCTATCTGAAACCTGCAAGGCAGATGTCATTCTCATGTAAAAGTCAGTGTTTGGAGTAGAGAACTTCAAGTCACATCTATAATATTGCTGACCTTTTCGGTGACCTAAATGTGAAGAAGTTAAGCATGATGAACGAGCTGTTTTCATTCTGTGAGGTATTGGAAAATGCTGGATTAGTCAGTCAATTGCATATTAATAATGTATTAAAACAGGGTTGAAGAGACATGCTTCTCAGAGTAAAAAAGGGAGTGCCTGACTTCGACACTGTGCACAATAAAATAATTCTCTTGATGAAAATGTGAAATGTTCATCTGCAATGAACATTTATATAAGCATTATGGAAAAGTTGTAAAGACAGACACTAGTCTTGTGAGCAGTGCTTATATAAGCTTTATATGCACATAATGTTCTATGAGTAATGACTGCAGTTATAGTAATGCACTTCCTGTGAGAGCGTTCATGGTGCCTGAAGCATTGCTTCCAGATATCGGTTTTTACCAAAATGAGAAAGTGTTAGCTGCATGGACCTTTTTTAGATGGTGCATCAGGGGATGGATGGATAGGTAGATATAATTTGTCCTAATAGCCATGCATGAATTGATGGGAAGAGAAATAAATCATAAAATACTGTATCCACTGAATATCCTTCCTGTTTTTGTTTTGGAAAAAAATAATCAAATTCCTGCAGAGATGCAAGGGAGCTGCCAGAGCTTGTGCCATAAAACAACAGAAGAACTGACAAAAACACAGACCGAATTTGTGTTGTGGGTTGTTATACAAGATAGTGCAAGCTAATCTGAAATCTTCAGAAATATGTTTTCTGCATGACAGCAACACAGGCAGAAGATAAAAGCATCAACTTGGAGGGAAAATGGTTTCCTGAGTCCAAACAACAATTTGCCAAAGAAGGAAAACAGCCTGGCCTTTAGAAACAAGGGTGCAAAGCAAGCTATGCAGTGTGTAGAAGGAGAGATTGAGTAGGGATGTGGGAGAAGTTTGATTCAGTTTGCATTTAAAGTCAAACCCTACCATATTTTGACTTTGCAGAACAATATTGGAACTGAAATACAGGCATCCTTTGGAATTTACACTTCTCTGAATTTTATAATGCAGTTTGAGTTTTGTTAAAGAAAAACACAAACCTTATTTCCCCTTCTCTTAGGCTTTAAGGCATGGCACTGAGATCAATCAATGGATGGTGATCACTTTCATTTCTTGGGATTTCATATCCTTTGAAGAATATTTTTAAGATAAAGGTCAGGGTTCAAAATACACTTGGGCCTCATCTTTGGGGATTGGGTAACATCTCTTAACCTTGTATTATGATTAATAGTAAGGGATATAATGAAAGCATGTGAAGTCACACCGAGTCTCTACCATATGTTTCTGAATAATGATGCTGAGTATTCCATTTTATTTAAACAGGGGAGGGAAAGTGGAGGAGAACTCTGTAGTTCTATGCTTATTTTCCATCAGTCTGTCCAACAGAGGGCTGTGGGGTTTTATCACACAAGATGTATTAGGAGAGAGGATGCCCGGCTTATGTCTTAAAACACTCCCTTCAATGACATTTTAAGCCAAACTGAGATGAGATTAAGCAGCCTCCATTCTCAAAATCTGCCAGGATGTGAACCTCTCTGGTATTTTATCAGTGCTTGAAGAGGGAGTTCAGAGTTAACTTGGATAACACATTCATATCTCTGTTGATTTTTCCGCTATTAAGTAAATCAGCTATCAGTGTATAGATAATGGTCCTTGAGATTGGCACTAAATGCTGTTGTTAACTTATTCCAGATGTTGTAAAGTCTTGGATCCAGCAAGAGTTCTTCATCTATCCCCCACCCCACCCCCATTTTTATATGAGCTAAATAGTACTGCACTTAGAAAGGAAGCCATGCTGCCTACAAAATTATTTGGTGGGTAAATACAGTTTGTAACAAAATAAGAACTAATTCCCCAGCCTATTGACAAATTATTTTTAGTTATTTCTTTGACATACGTCCTCTTTTAGTGGGAATGTAGCCACTGATTGTGATCCAACTCTAGTTGCTGGCATCTTTGTGTGTGCAGCAACTTGTTGGTCTGACTGAAGATTCCAGTTCGCATCTACATGAAAAGATGGACTCAGAGAGTTGAGAGACCCAGATAAGTATCTCAATGAGGATGTACATACATATGTGCAGCTGCTACTTGCGAAAGCCCCCCCTCCCCGCAGCTCTCTCTTGATCAGGGGCCGGCAAGGTTTACCTTGCCTGGGCCAGTTCACTCCCGCAGAGATCGCTCCGTGGGCTGGATTGCGTCTGCGCAGAAGCGATTTTTGGTGCCTGCACAGATGTGATTTCCGGTGCTGTGGAAGTGAGTCCCTGTTCCTCGTTGTGCTGGTTTAGCGCGGTGCACAGGGGTTGCCGAGCAGGCGGCTTAGTTCAGGGGCGGCTCATGGGCAAATGACCCCCATGGGCCACAGGTTGCTGACCCCTGCTCTTGATGGATCAAGGTAATTGCCTTGAGAAGAAACAAGTAAAATCTTTACAGTATTTTATAACTATTTTATAACTGGAAATATGAGTTTTTTCAAATAAGTTAATTCCTCATTGCCACATTCAAGTAGAATGCTCGTACAATACATTATTCATAGCATGCATATATATTTAGTGAACTTTTGCAGTTCGTATATGGACATGGATGAATGCCACAACAAGTTTCCCACCTTTATGTCTGAACTGCTCTCCTTGGATAGGTAGCAAACTCCCTTGGACGATCCATGTATCATTGTTCCCCTTCCTGCCTCTCTGATAAAGATGTGGAATGAAGGACAAAGGCCTGTTTGCTTATTAATATTCAGCATGCTTTCCTACATGCTCACAAGTTCCGATGCTAAGGTTATAGTTTTCAGAGGACTAAAAGGGTAGTAACTGCATGGAAGGACCAAGTTCTGAAGAGCACCAGCAGAAATGGAAACCTACAGCTCTTGTTGCATGTGCTTCCAAAATATTCTCAACTGCCCAAGAGAACAATGCTCAAACTGAAAAAGAAACTTTGGCAATTGCATGTTGTGATGCATGCAATTCTATGAAAAAACAGTGACTGTAGAAAGCGACCACAAACTGTTGGATATGGTTTTCATCAAGTGGTGTAATGCTCCAAAATTTCTATTAAAGCTGCAGAATTAATAACTACAAGTAAAATATGGACAAGAAAAGAGTTAACAAATGCTAATGCTCTCTTCAAGGGATTACATGGAACTAGGAGAAGGAATAAGCTCTGAGAAGTCTGCTATTACTATATGCAGCATGCTGTAAATCTTAAAAAACAAAATTAAATGAATTTCTACCAGCAACTGCAGATGAAAAGAATGTTAAACGATATAAAATGATATAAAAATAGTATTTTGCAGGAAAGACCCTGATTGATTTTATCTGATACAAGCATGAAGGCTCAAGAGGTCTAAGCTTGTTGGAACTATGGAGAGGAATTATGTATACATGATGGCCTAATTCTTTTTTAAAAAAGACAGAATTCTGTTACAAAAAAGGCAAAAAGAAATAAGTAATGAAATGAAAGTCACCACAGGAATGAGTTACATAAATGAAGGGTTTGTGAGGCAGTCTGCTGGAGAGGCATATATGCCAAAATTCAGGACTTGTCAAACCTTCAGAACCTTCCCACTTCAGCAATACCACTGAGACACTGGCAGAAGCTGGTAATGGATTTATTTATATCTAAAGGGAAAGAAAGAAATATGCTTGCCTGAGAACATTTCAAGTAAACACTGTAAATCTGTATTTGCAAGGCACTGTATACCATAGAAGAGATTGTGATTGACAACACTATTCAGTTTTGAGGATGCTGAAATGCCTGTGGCTACATTAAAAGGCAGAACGATAAGAAAACTTATTAACTATAAAAAATCATGTTTCCTTCAAAAGGGATATTTAATGATAGTAGGGATCTTTCGTGAATAGAAGCATGGAAAGAAAAACGTTATGGGGAACATCAGCAGAGAATTGATAACCAGAGAAGCAGCAATTGTAATACCAATATTTAAAAAATTGCACTGTATTAAGAAAACATTTTCTTCCACCATTTGTGTGATGATTTTATAATAAGTCCCATCTTATTTGTTCCAGTAGAGCGGAGTAAAGCCTCTGTCTATCTGCCTTCCACAGCTTCTCTTACTTCAGTAAACAAAACATTGACGCTTCCAAACAGGTTGCTTGAGTCCTATCTTCTAGTCTAGTGGGCTGCTTTGGTCACTTAAGCTGCCAGTTAAGTCCACAGCTGACCATACTAAAGATCTGGCTATTTTAAGAACTTACGAATCCTTCTGGACCCAACTAATCCAGTCTCCTGTTCTCACAATGGCTAATCAGATGTCTTTGGAAAGCCTCAAGCAGGACGTGAGCACAACAACACTCTCCTCATTTGTGCTCTCTTGCAACTTGTATTCAGAGATTTATTGCCTCCACTGACACTTGGTCTAACCCACGTTTTAACGCCACTCAACTTGGTGACCATAACTATAGCTTCCATAGTTTTAAATATGAGCTGCGTTAAGAATTACCTCCTTATGTTCTATCCTGAATCTTCCAACACATAGTTTCATCGGATGTACTAGGGTTCTAGTATTATGAAAGAGGGTGAAAGATGTTCCCTACATCATGCATAATTTTATGCACCTCCATTGCTCATGTGTCCTTTTTTTGTAAACTTAAAAACCACAAATGTTATAAGCTTTCCTCATAGAGGAATTATTCCACTCCCATGATCATTTTAATTTCCCCTTTTTTGATCCCTCCCCTGAATTCTACCATATCCTTTTTGAGGTGTAGTGATGAGAACTGTATACAGTGGTACCTCCGGTTAAGAACTTAATTCATTCCGGATGTCCATTCTTAATCTGAAACTGTTCTTAACCTGAAGCACCTCTTTAGCTAATGGGGCCTCTCACTGCCGCCACACTGCCGGAGCATGATTTCTGTTCTCATCCTGAAGCAAAGTTCTTAACCCGTGGTACTATTTCTGTCTTAGAGGAGTCTGTAACCTGAAGTGTATGTAACCCGAGGTACCACTGTACAGATTTCCAAATGTGGTCACACCACAGATTTGTATAACAGCATTATGATATTGGTAGTTTTATCTTCAATTCCTTTTCTAATGATGTGATGCTAATCATTGAATTTGCTGTTTTTGCAGCTGCCACACAAGGGCTTGACATTTTCATCAAGCTATCCACAACTCCTGTCAGTCACCCGCCAGTTCAAACTCCATAAGTGAATATTTTACATGTTGCTTTTTGTGAAGTAAGGCACAGGTGTTTTCTGAGATGCCAAAAGAACTAGTAGTTGTATAGATGTTTTCCTAGGTCAACAAATAATCTAATATACTGTATTCTATTAGAGTTTTTTGTTTGTTTGTTTGGTACTTATTTCTCTATACAAGGAACAAATTCATTAAACATTAGTAACCTTCTTGACAATGACCAATGCCAAAGTGGCACACCAGGAAAAACAGGGCTGTAAATTATGAATGCTACTTTTTATTGAACTACACTGTTTCAACTTTGCAAGCAAAATGCATTGGTAGGATCCTAAGAGCCACTTGCAAGCAGTAAGCTTTTTTCTTTTTTTTTTTACTTTCTTCACTGCTGTGAGTTTTATGCTCTGTTTAGTTTTTAGTTTTTTAATGTTCTTGTAGATGCTTGATTTTTTTGTACAAAGATTTTCTGTAATTGGTTTATACATGGACATGGACTGTGACAGAGAAAGACTACACAGCATGAAAAATATTCCCTTGCATTACTAATATTTAAGCATATAAAATCCACTATGCATATTTGGTTGTTTTAAACAACATTTAAAACAACTTTCTTTCTTTACAGAATTGTTTTTGCCTAAGTCTGTTACTGATACAAGGAGCATAATAAGAGCCCCTGCTACATCAAATCAAAACGGCCGTCTAGTTCAGCATCCTGTTTCCTGCTGTTGCTAATCAGATATCACTTGGGAAGCCCACAAGCAGGATATGAAAGCAATAGTCCTCTTTTAGTGCAGTTCTGCAGATACTCATTTGGAACTTCTCATATGGCTGTTCTTAACATGGCACAGTAAAATGACAATGGCTCAGTGATACATCATTTTTGTAGCTTCCTCCTTCCTTGGGTTTTAGTTATCATTTCTGGAGATTGAGTTTCACCAATTTATTGCATCACTCCGGGTACCTTCAGTCAAAGTTTAGTAGCAGGTTGAACTCATCCCTATTCACGCTGCTAGTGCATTTCCTGCCAGAGGGGATGCAGTGCACAACGCTACCAAAATAATGAGGAGCAGCGCATGTTTTTTCAGTGTATATTCAGGAGTACAGAAACATGGGCTAGCTGAAGATACTGCTGGGCAGCAGAAAAGCTCCGAAACTCTGAGGACAGTGACACTGTGTGAGGCTGAAAATGGTAATCTACACTGGGAGCTGATTTCCACAATATTTTCTTAAATAAAAATGGCAAAGTAAACAATTTAATATTTGTTCAAAAATCTGAGAGGCTTCTAAGCAATCTTTTTCTGGATTTGTAAGTCTTATACACACACCCTTTTGCTTATATCCTACATATTTATTTACAGTCACACAATTCCCCTCCCCTTGCAAGAGGGGGACGAAGGAACCATAACGAAGTGGTAGAGAACATGCACTGTAAGGAGAAGGTTTAATACCTGCCATCAGGTGGTAGAAAAAGTAGGTGATGTGAAAGTCCTCTGAGGCTTTAACTTGCTGCTGGCTGTTGGAATAAACAATACTAGGCTAGATGCATAATCCATTTTACCATTTTATAAGGCATCTTCCTAGATATCTAACTATAAATACCAGAGCAGCCAGTAATTGCTATTGCACATCTTTGGGAAATGATGTGTTCCTAAAACCTTCATTAATATATCCTGTATATGATGGGAACACTTATGGGCAGTTTATACTGTTTGTAAAATCAAGAGATAAAGTATTTTCTGGACTGTACCACTTCAGGCTTCAGATATGCACATACTTTCTCATGAGAAAAAGCTCCCTGTATGTAGAAAACTAGCAGAATTGAGGCTAGGTGTTACCCTATCAGTGGGGAGCTGCATTCTTCAGTTTCTTAGTTTTTTGTAAGGGAGCATTCAAACAAGCAACCCTGTATGCTCAAAACTGAAATAGCACAACCCAGAAAAAACTTTAATGCTTGATTCTGTTCACTGTAAAAATTCGCTGCTGGTTTTTGCTGCCAGGTCACCATCACTTGCGTACTTGAAGATTGGTGGACAGCAAAAGTCATTTGCCTGCTGTTCTCTCCTTTTCTACAAACCTGGGCTTCCCACTAGGGTTTTGGGTTTGATTTTTATTGGTAGAATGAGGGCTGTGTCTTCTGTTTATATGCCATTGTGAAGATTAGTTATTGCTTTGCAATGGCTTTGAGAAGTGCAGCTTAAGTGCGGACATTATTCTGGTTAATAAAACAGCCATGCAATTTGCTATTGAAATAGTGATAGCGAACAGTTTGGATGTTGTACTAGTCTAGTCATATCAGTTCTGGGAAACAATGTTCATTATCCAGAACTATGCTTCCCCTGCTTTTTATTTATAAGAAAATAAAGTTAAGTGTACGTAATGAGACAGCGCACAGGGAGCAGACAGTGTTAGCGCTACATCTCCAGCTAATTCAGTATGATTGTAATGTGCATGGCTTCTACAGCTATTACTGTTGTATAACACAATGAGTGACAAACACTATTTAGCATACTGAAAGGGGACAGCGTCTCCAGCTTTAATCTAACTAATGCCCCCACTGCAAGATATAAATAGATTAAGTGAGGAAATCCAATATTTTCTCCATTCTCCCACTAGAGCGATGCACATTAGTTGTTTCTTGCCATCTAATTGTATTACATGGCAGGGATGCGATAAAGGTTTAATGGCAGTTACAGTCATCTGTCACTTCCCTTTAGATGCATGCTGCTCAGTATGATTTACATGCCTTGCACTGCAGCAACACATTCCTTCTGCAGCTATCACAATTGTAAATACGCCAATAAAGTTTCGCTGATGCTTTTTTTGAAATTAAAATCTTCTCCCATCCCCCTTAGAACAATAACAATAATGTGTACTACATTTCTAAGGTAAGCTAATCTGACCTGATACAACAATGTAGGCTTGGTGCAGAACAGCCTGATGCTGGCTTTTCCCAGTTCAGGAGCATTGTGTTCCCTGTTCCATACCCCCTCTCCCTCAGGAGCAATGTTCCCTCTTTGTCCTTGCATTAACCAGGTTGCTGTGTGTTAAAAGTGGTGGTCCTTGGATGCAGTAGAATGAGCCTCAAATTCTGGGGAAACCTTGAAATGGGCATGTTTTGTTAAGTTCACTGGGTGCATTTTTGTGGAGAGAAGACCTCTGACTATTGTACTTTAGGACTGAGGTGGAGGTGCTGCTGCAAGCAGACACAGCACAGTTTCCACTGGTAAATAATAGTACCTGTGCTTTCTGACCTTGCCAGACACTTCCACACATGCATGCAACAATGTCCAGGCATATTAAGGAAGTTTACACCATTTATTCATTGAACAGAATTTGTATACTGCTAGGTTATAAGAAAACCTCTAAGCGGTTTACAAAAATATAAAATAAAACATTACAATTATCCATAAAAACCTGTTGAAAACCAGTGAAGTTTGAGAAAGGAGGAATACTTGTGATGAGGTGGGTGGTGGGGAAGCTTTTAGACCCTGTTGTATCCAAGAGGATATCTGTCAATAGGCCCATGATGGAGACAGCCTCAGAATGGGGCTGAATTAAAACATGACAAAATGCTGTGTTGTGTTCCTGGGCCTGCCCCATCCCCACTGCCAGATATCAATATACACCAGGGGCTATTGGCCCACTTGCTTTGCTTTACAACCCCAGCTTTCTCCAACCCTGGCCAAGTCCTCCCATTCCCTTTACACCTTGCCTTTCCACTTCCTTTAAATTTCTCCAACCCCAACCTCTTACCAAACACCCCTTAAGATTGCTAAGCCCACCTTTACAACTCACCCAAGCCTCACCTTTCTTTACAACTCACCCAAACTGCACACCTGACACCTTAGAGCTCACCCAAACTGCATTCCCTTGCCATACAACTTGCCCAAACTGTGGCCCAGGTTATCCACAGTTGAACAGACATGGCATGATAGTTGCCCAGCAACCATCTTGTTCTGCTGCCGCTTCCCTCTTCCTTGGCCTCCAACATTGCTGAGACTGAAATGGTGGTGTGAGGTGCACAGTGACACCAGAGAAGAATAGTTGTTGGGAATCCCTAGTTGTTCCTCTGAGGCTTGCCTGGGCTGCCTGCATGGCATTCTGCAGTTTTTGTGCCCATCTACTGGCCACACATGTGAACTACAGCGTGACAACATCATATATATATATATATATATAGTGTACATATATATATAGTGTACATATATATATATATATATATATATATATATATACACTTTCTCTCTCTCTCTCTCTCTCTCTCTCTCTCTCACACACACACACACACACACATGCATCTCTGTATGTTCACACACAGTTACATACAGCTTCTTTACCTCCTTTCTGTCTTCTACCTCTATGACTCACCATGGGCATGGTGGAAATGAGTGGGACCTGTTGCCAGATAATGGTGGTTCTTCCCTCCTGAATCTCCCACTCTACACTGCCCATCATGGGGTCAATGCCACATGCAGAGTTCTGATTAGTGGGAGTAGTTTTCCTCCATTGAGTTCCCCATAATCCGGCCCTGTTTTAACCCTGTGGCTCAGTAACTTAAATCCTAAAAAAAGCTCAACAACACTGGGGTAAAAAAAGCCCAAAAACTTTGGGGTAAAATTTTTAAAAAAGCTCAACAACTTTGGTCGGCCCTCATGCATGTTCACTTCATCAAATCTGGCCCTCTTGGGGAAAAAAGTTCAGGCACCCCTGGTCTAAGTGGTTGTGGGAATGACCAAAGAACCCCACATTTGAACAGAATTAAACCAACAGAGTTGTAAAATACTTTCACGCAGTCCATCATAAAGCCAATCCAGTTTATAAACAAGTTCTCAGCTACAATAAATATGAAATGTATTAAAAAGAGTTGCCTCAAGGCCCCTGTAGCCCATTAACAATCCCTCGAGGCTTGTTATTTTCCAGCTGGGCCTATTTTGAAGTCCTGCTGAGATTTCATTTCATATCCATTCTCATTTTGCTGCTCTTTATGCTTAGAAGTGGGGGATGGGGGAGCTACTTCAGGCTGGCACAAGAAGGCAGCCCTCACTCAGTAGATTCCCGTAAGACTTTACTGACCCAGTGGCTTCTATCAGTTCTAACAAAGATGAAAAGAAAATGCAATCCCAGCAATTTAGCTTGTTCAGTGGGCGAGGTACAACAGGGGAAGGAGTGAATGTTGCTGTTATTATTAATAATGCTGCAAGGATTTCTCAAGTACAGCAAGGTGAGCACAGAAAATGCCGTACTCCGCAGCTGCCCCAAGATTTAACTTCTCATGTTCAAAACAGTTGGAAAACCTTTTACACCAAGAGGGCAGATTCATTTAGGTGTATGTGTGCTTCTTTTCTTTGCTGGTTTGCTAGCAAGGTAGCTGCAGCTATGACATTATTATAGCCTTCTGCTAATTTGACAAGGTCAGATCATGTGGCACTGTCTGCATTGCAAACAATTACCAAAGGTTGTTGAGGCAGCTTCTGTGCTATGAATCACTAAATCATTAACTTCTTTGTCACTGAAAAAGTATCCTAGCTACTGGCCTGTCTCAATCAATATCCCCAGACAGAGTATCTGTGTCCTTTTTCTTTAATCTCCCAAGAGGATGAGTCAACCATTGCACCACTTCCAAATCACTCAGCTAATGGGTACAGGAGTGGGGACCCTGATTGTCCCTGACACCAACACAACCACTTTTCTTCTTTGCATATCAATGCTATACATCTCTGTCGCAGAGGAGGCAAATTGAGTTATGGAAATGCTAAGTCTGCTCTCGAGACTACATTATATTGAATTTGGGGCCTGCAGACTTGATTCTGTTTAACATACCTGATAATTTTAATATCCTCCTGAAAGCAGTTATTTGTCATTCATTGTTGAGGCTGTCTAAATTAACTCCAGTACCAGGGCCATGTGATTTGTGTGTGTGTGTAAAAGAAATACAACTTCCTCTCTTTCCCTTGAAAACAACTTTGCCAACCCTTTGATTTAAACATGACCAATCTCATTTAAAGTGATAAGGAAAAGACATTAAAAGGAAACTGAGAGGTAGAAAGTGATAATAGATCCTATGAATGTAAAAGATACTGTAATAACATTATGAGTTGATTGCTAAAATCCAGTCCATTGCGTGAATAAACAAGGAATTTAAGGAAGCAGAAGAATATAGCACAGGTGCTAGATTGCAGTAACATCACCCTCTAGTGGTACTAGATGATGATTAAAATATTAGTTGCTTCATATCTGTGTCGTTTATTTTGCCCAGAATGGATCATTTTACGAATTACTTATTTTACTTTAAACATATGTGTGTTTCTAAATATTTAAATATTACTTTGATATCTTTGAACTTCTATCTTATGTACGTTTTGAAGACCAGTTGTGCCATGACATACAGCTTAAGGGGAAAATAAATACTACTGATTTATTATTTACAACCTTTAAATTTAATTATGTAAGAAAAGAAGGATTTATGTTATAGACTCAGGTTACTGGAAATGCTTAATCCTTGGGAGCATGTCTCTTGTGGCTCCTTCCTTACCCTGTCAAAACTGTTGGATTATATATGGTGGAGATTCTGTGATTTAATTGGCAACTATCAAGCCCTCCCAAATGTCAAACAAATCAGCCTAGAACATTTAAAATGTAATCAAAAACAGGAAAAATAAAACCTTTGGTTTTTGCCTTTCAGGCAGATTCCTTTATGTTTCTGATAACATATTCCTATAATCAGTATTACAAATTAGGGTATTCCTTGTGAATTCCTTTCTGTTTTCCTTCACTGATTTTGAAATAGGAGGTTCTGTCTTAGCTGAACTCAGATGTTTTAGTTCACTTTCATATGTGTTGATCCATAAACATGTAGACTGACAAGTTCTGAAATTTCAGATCCACGTTGTGCAAGTTTGGCATGGAGTCTTTCTCCTGCATGCTCAGTGCAAAACAATACTCCATTTGTGAAATTTGCAAGTCCAGTGATCACAAAGACCATACCCACCAAGTGTCCTGGAAAAAACAGGGCATCATGCTTTTTTCACACAAGATAGTGGTGGCCATTTTGGGTGTCATGATCTTGTGCACTCTTGCACTGCACTCTCACCCTGAGAAAGTGCTTTTTCCAGGGCTAGATTGTGGTGCTGGTCATGTGACTCACCCGGGAGCGCACCCCGAAAGATGCACATCCCAGTTTTTACATGAAAAAGTTGGGCGGTATGAAAGACTTGTTCTATGTTGTGTACCAAGTGTACACTTTCCCTTTAAATACAACATGACCTCCAGAACCCTCCCTCCTTCTCTTTCCTTGGATTAATGGAAACCTTGCTGCCTGTTTGTGTTGTTAACGTTGTTGTTTTTTACCCTATTCTTCACCAGTAGGTCCCAGTATTAAAACCTGTTATAAGAGTTTACAATCAAGAGAATAGGATGGGCCTTTAAATGTATGTCTCAGGTATCAAAGGGCAACTTCAGCATCACATGCATGACTGTGGGGAGGGAATTACACAAACTGGGGGCTGCTACAGACAATGCTGTCTTTGGCTACCACCCCTCAAACTTGATGAAACTACCAAGAGAACTCTCTCTGTCGATTATAATACCCTAAAGGATCTGTATTGTAGGATATTTGGGGTCTTTCAGATATTTGTTTTTTTTATTAAAAAAAGTATTAACAGTTTCAATATAACAACATATCAAAACATAACATATTCATTATTTTCCCCCTTTTCTCCCAGCCCCTCAAACCCTCCCTCCCCTCCCCCAGAGACTTTCCTCAGCTCCTCTCTCTGATTTCTCAGCACATATTATTCTCTGCATGTTATAAAATTATACGAATCCTTACATTATCTATCTACCATGTTGTCAATCAGTAAACTTGTGTATGTTTATTCAAAACCTGCCAAGGAGTCCAATTCATTTTGTTGTCTTTTTAAGTAATTTGTGAAGAGTTCCCATTCTTCTTTAAAGTCACAGTTGTCCTTATCTCACAGTTTGTATGTCAGTTTAGCCAATTCTGCGTAGTTCATCAATTTTTCTTGCCACTGTTCTTTTGTCGGGGTTTCCTCATTCTTCCATCCTTATGCTAACAAGACTCTTGCCGCTGTTGTTGCATACATAAATAAATTCTTTGTTTTCCTTGGCAGGTCTTGTCCTACCATCCCTAACAAAAATGCATCTGGTTTTTAAACAAATGTCATTTTAAATATTTTCTTCAATTCATTATATATCATTTCCCAAGGGTCTTTCAGATATTTGGGGCCTAAGCCGCTTAGGGCTTTAAACACTAATGTGAACACCTTTAATTGGGTCAAGAAATGAACTGGTTTCCATTTTTTTAAAAAATAAATAAATCAGGAATTATAGAATCATATAATTGTAGAATTGGAAGGGAGCCTGAGGGTCATCTAGTCCAAGCCCCTGCAATGAAGAAATCTCAACTAGGTCATACATGACAGATGGCCATCCAACCTCTGCTTAAAAACGTCGAAGGAGAGTGCTGCGCCTCTCATGGGAGTCTGTTCCACTGTCGAACTCTATAAATTCTAGATGGAATTTCAGCCAGTAATCTGCCTGCTGTATTTTGAACCAAGATTCTGAATTCTCTTCAAGGGCAGACCCACATAGAGTGCATCACTGTCCAAAAGCAACTGTAGCTGGCAGACCAGCCGTAACTAGAAATAGGCACTGCTAGCCAACAAGACCACCTAATGTCATGTGACAATATCTAAGCCAGGAGTATTCCCAAGATATGGACCTGCTCCTTCCAGTAGAGTTGACATATGTCTTCTTTTTCCAGGACACTTGCTTTTTTTCAGGGTTAAAATTTCTGTCCAGGTGGATTTTCAAAATTTGCCAAAATGTCTCTGGCTATACTTCCTGGATGAGACATAGACATAACTGGTAGCTGAAGACTTGCTTTCCTCTTCTCTTCTCCTGCCCCGCTCAGCAATATATCACAGCTTCAATAGCCTACATATAGTAGGGGTATTTAAAATGAGAGTTGTCATAGCGTCCTCCTTTTTGCTCTTCAAGATATGGCAACCCTACTTCCAGCAGAGTACAACCCCATCCAGAACAGGCTATCTCCCCCCCCCCTACTGAATTCTAGAACTTGGAACACATAACACGAATATATTAGTCTATCACTGCCTCCAAACACAGGCTAGCACCTCACTCGCCTCTCCTTACTCAGATGTGTCAAAAGATTGTGATGTCAAATAGATGGGCCAGTTAGATCTACCTGATGGGCAGTAGAGGGTGGGGAGTAAGAATGGTCAATCCCAGATGTTTCAGTAGCAGCTTCATGATGGTGTCCTTACCTGTCCTCCCTGAACTTCTGCCATCCATGCCCACTATGATGGAGGGACGGATCTATATTTCTGATGTAACAGCAGACATAATTGCAATGAAAGTCAAATGTAGAGTGCCCTCCTCTATTGCATGGCAGGCAAGTACTGACATCTAAAAATTTTTGCCAGAGCCATTGTGTCTTACAGCAACTGATCTATCATTACCTATTCATAGGAAGCGGCAGGAGTCCTCTGTGTATTCTTGCCTTTCTTTAATGTGCCTCAAAAGTGCTTAGAAGTTTGTTTGCAGTTGCCCTGTCCTTGCTCTTTTCCATTTTTGCTCGCACTATTGTAAAATTATACCTCGGTGGTCACTGTAGTTTGAAATCAATGGAAGATAGTTGTCACATTATCACGTTACTGCTGCATAAAGACTGCCTCTTTCTTAATCTTTTTTTAAAAATAAAGTCAATCCTGTGATAAATGAAATTAAAGTTTCATCAAGGCAGCCTTTTCAGGGGCTGTTTTATACAATCATCACTCGCTTAAGGCCACATAAGTCATCACACAAGATGTAATTAGTGTAGCTAACTATTGAGCTGTCCAAGATAAACAAGAAGCTTAATGTATACACAAAAACTTGCTAAAGACTCTTGACTAATAAAATGTGCAATAAGTATTTTAAGCGTGCTTACATGAAATATATCCTTGATAACGACAGTGATATTTGGGGGTGTAGAAAATTGTACATTGAATTGTGCAATATATTAGATACATTTAAAATTAATCAAGTATTGATGCAAATCAAGAACTAAGTAGTCTATTTCTCATTTAGAAACCAAACCCTAGCTTGATTCATTGGTTAACAATTTTTGTCATTAACATTTGGAAAACATCCCAGAATATATTGCAAAGTACTTTTGATTCAACCAAGATTATGGTAAAGCTCTGACAAAGGGAAGTGAGTTTTTTTTACTGCCAAATATTGCATATAATGCATTCGAAGGAAACCTAATAGAATATTGAGATTTGTTGTCTTAAAGGGTCTGCCTTTATACAGGAAATATTTTGCAATGGTTTGCCCTGAAACCAACATCTTAATTGTTCCCAACCAAAAACATGGGAAATGTCCCAGAGGAAAGGACTAATGAGTTATAACAGGAGTTAGGGCTCATCCAAACATCCTTTTGTGCCATGCTTTTCAGGTCCATGTCTGAGCAGGGTTTTGTTTTGTTTTGTTTTTGGTCCTACCACTTCCCACTGGCAAAGCCCGCTGTTTAGTGCTGAATTGGAACCAACAGCAATTGGATTTTCCATGGATTGTCATTTGTTCCTATTCAGCAGTAAACAGTGGGTTTTCCCTGGGAAAGTAGCAAGACGGGGGGAAAAGAACAACCACAAACCTTAAAAGTGCAAACCTATGCCTAGAACATGCAGTGCCAAAGGAAATCTGGGTGAGCCCTTAGTGTCATTGTTTTCCTGCTGCAATTAACGTAGCTCTAGTAGAGATAACTACAGTACTATATAGTTTATTTGGTATATAAGCAATAGTGCTCTCCTTTGCTTCTCCCCTGCCCTCCTTTACCTTTTTATGATGTGTTTTTAGATTGCAAGCCTGAGGACACGAACTGCCTTATTATATTTGTAAGCTGCCCTGGGGGGCTATTTTTGGCTGAATGGTGGGATAAAATGCTTTTCATATATGATCAAACAACATCAGGAAGCTGTTTTAGAGTTTAGTTCCTAAGATTCTTAGTAATAATGCTTGCCTGTAGAAGCTTTCCTGCGTAAAAGGATAGCATGAGTGCAGGATCCAGGATGCAAAAGACCAAGGCGTACAGAAGATTCTTCTGTCTCCCTTCAAGGTTCGCTGCTGCAACTGCCCCTGCCTCTTGTCTTGTTACTTGTTGCATCACTGTAGAGGTATGAATGTTCATGGGGCAGGGAGCAACCTGTGGCAGGTAGAACCAGCTGGTGTTTTGCCATCACAGGTATGACCAGCTTCAGAAAGATTCACTGCCCTAGTAAGAAGAAATACTGTCCTGGTCCACAAAGCTCTCCATGCATTCACCAGTACAGCTGGGTTGGGTTTTGAGAACCAAGAAGTAGGGTAGATTTAGGACAAGCGCCAGGAACTATGTGTTAGACACACCACGTGGATTTAACACACTGTTAATAGCAGGCCACATTCAATGGATTATCTTCACACTGCCATTTCAGAGCACTATAGTATATAAATATACATTGACAATGGGGGTGGCCTTGTAGATGTTGCTGGGTTACAGCTCTCAATAGCTCTAGCCAACATAGCCAATGTTCAGGGATAATATCGTCCAGCAACATGTGAAATTCTAAAGATTTCCCTTTGTTGATCAACAATATTTCTTGCTGTGGAGGGAGAAAAAGAGAACATTTTTTATAAACTTTAACCTTACAGAAATGCAGATAAGGAGTCTGTTACAATTTTGGTCTCTTCTGCTAAACAGTCTCCTATCTTCCCATTTTACTAGCTTGAATTACTTTGAACTGGGTGGCAGGCCATGTTTGTGAGGCACAGCATACAATTAGGAAGTAAATTCCTATACTTTTGTGCTAACTCGGCAGCGGGCACAGCTTCTGAGCCTGAATTGAGATCTTTGATGGCGAGAGAGCAGGCTACTACAATGTGCTCTTTGAAAAGCCTGGCTAAATCACAGATTAGTTGCTGAAATGTTTCCACAGTTTATTTTTCTAGGATCTCTTCCATGGCTGCTTTCTCATAAAAAGACAAGGCTGTGGAAGGAAATCGGGCCTCTTTATTTGCCTGGCTCCACTGACCTGCACAATGGACTGTTGCACATTTGGGGTTTCAGCTTGTTCAGGTACAACTGCATAATTGATAAATGACCTATTAATTAAAACCAAATACAAGTTTGTCCACGAAGAAGCCATGCTGCTCAGGAAATGGAGATCTTCCTCCCCACATATTTGGGCTGTAAGATTGGGGGGAAGAATCATGCCTCTTGTTGCTGCAGCTTAACCTTGAATAAGTTGGGAATACTTGATATGCAGTTTCTGAAAGGAAAATACCTTGGGGTTGTGTCCAGTGCTAGTCCTGCTAAGAGTAGACCCATAGAAATGATTAGCCATGACTAAGTTGGGTTCATTAATTTCTGTGGATCTATTCTGAGTAAAACTTAGCAACTCCCTGAGACAGAAATTAAGCTAAGCTATGTTTAATTTCTCAATGCAAACCCTTCTGTTTAATTTTAGTGTAAATCAAGAAGACTTTTTTGCTGCCTTCTAATTTTTTCTGCCTGAATATGACAGTGTAATTTTTAATGTAATTATTTAAATGCATTGCTGAATTGCTTAGTAGTTTTAAAAATGCAAACAGTATACAAATATAACATAAAAACAATAAAACAGCAGACAGCATCATAACATATGTATACAGCATGTTTGGTGTGTGTTCACTTTCACCTCGCCCAGTATATAGAGAATTCAGTGGAACTTCTGAGCAGACATGTATAGAGCTGCGCTGTCACCATAACATGGTATAATACATTTTTTAATCCCCAAGAAAAGCTGCTGATGAATTACACTATTTTTTAGTGAAAGGGCATTTTGACTTAAATATGGAGTGAGAGGCCATTGCTGCTCTAAGAGGTCACATTTGCCTTGTGGCAAAGCATGGGAAGTGATTTGTTGATTGGCCATTGACATTAGCAGTTTGTTCATAGTCATTTTTCGGACAAATGTCATTTTCATCTGATGGTGATCTCTTGCTATTTAGTTGATCAGGATATTTTGGGTAGAAGAATCAAAATGAGCACAAGGCAGGATAGGCATGTTGCTGATAGCTATTATATACCGTATATACTCGAGTGTAAGCCAACCCAAATATAAGCCGAGGCACCTAATTTTACCACAAAAAACTGGGAAAACTTATTGACTCGAGTATAAGCCTAGGGTGGGAAATGCCGACAGTGGCAAAGGCGGTGGAGGAGGAAGGGGCAGCCCAAAAGGGCTGCTTTCGGGCTGCTCGTTCCTCCTCCTCCGCCAACAGCAGCCTCTGCCACTCGCAAGGGAGCTACTGGCACCTGGTGGCACTATATTGGCAACCTCTTTTTTTACTGCTAGAGGAAAGTGTAGACCTAGAACTGAGAGAGGAAGCTTGGGTCTGGGAAAGTGTGTACAGGGTACCTCGGCTTAAGAACTTGATTCGTTCTGGAGGTCTGTTCTTAACCTGAAATGGTTCTTAACTTGAGGTGCCACTTTAGCTAATGGGGCCTCCCACTGCCGCTGTGCCACCACTGTGCGATTTCTGTTCTCATCCTGAAGCAAAGTTCTTAATCCAAGGTACTATTTCTGGGTTAGCAGAGTCTGTAACCTGAAGCGTCTGTAACCTGAAGAGTCTGTAACCCAAGGTACCACTGTAATTCCTTTACAATGTGATGGGCTCTCTTGAGTTTTTTCTTAACCAGCAGAATGGTCTTACAGATCTTTCCCCCTTACACAAATGAGTTGCAAGCTAGTAAAGATTGCCATCCAACCAGCAAGGAGAAAGCACTGCCTTGCTTCTACATGATATAAGAAGTCTTGTCAATCCATGCTTCTAAGAGGCATTAGCAATCCAGCTGCATGAATGTTGTCCTGACAGCGACATTCCCTCCTATCCATTTTGTATGCAGTCCGCTGCCATTTTACCTTCAAATAATTGCAGAACAAAGCAGATTTGGAAGAAATTAGCACCAGTTTCTGTAGCTCCATATCTCCCTTTGCTGCCCTCCCCCATTGCTTGTTCTACCATTTCCCGTTTTCCACTTTCCACTGCAAATGCACCATTGCCAGTACTTCTTATATTTTAATATTTGCACAGCTATTCAAATAAAATATTTTTAAAGGGAAAAAGTCAACAATCTTATCAGGGCTGGTGTTAAGGCTTTGGCTTTTTATATTTGGAAGGTTTTTGTTCCAGTTTTTAGCCTGTCCAGTTTAAGTCTGATGCCGCTGTTTTAAGAAGAAGAACTGGTGCATTATACTATAATCACTGGCTTGAGAGGAGTTGCTGTTTTCTCAATTTATTTGTTCTCTCTTGCTGTTGACCTTTAAGTATTAAAAAATTCAGAGTGTTGAAAAGATGACCTGTATATAAACCCAAAGTCCCAATGATGCTTAAAATTCATCCCATTTCTTTTTGAATACTGCTGCTATGAAGTGAACTCTATAAAGAAGCACTTAAATGAACAACATCAGTGTGTGTGTGTTCCCCACCCCGCAAGGTAAAATGTTAAAGCTGGCATATTAGCAGCCAACATAGACAGCAAAAGAAGAAACTAATCTACTAAATTCCAAAGACTGGGGAAATGGAGGTAGGGCAGGCTTAGTACAGAGTGATTTATAAACTGTTTTTAAAGTGAACAGAGTGTATATTGAAGGGTAAGAGGGGGGAAATTGTTGAGGGAGAGAGCAAGAAGAAAACCAGCAAGAAGCAGAAATGAGTAGCAGTGTTTGTCTCCCAGGGATCACAGCTTAGTTCAGCACAACAATATTTCTACCAGGGACTAAGTGTATGAAGGTAGAAATTAGCAGAATACTGTGTTACTGGAGCAGAATATATATAGCAGGCACGTCCAACTCCCTAGAGACTATACAACAACTGGCAGTCATCTACCCATTGTCATTGGGGGGGGGGACTTGGAGTTGTTGAGCTTTTTTTTGGGGGGTAGGGAGTACTGATGATATATACCATTTTTGATTGTTCGAAACACTTCACACATTGCCTCAGTAGTCCCTGTTACAAACGTATATTCACTTTTTTTCATGTTGTAACACAGACCACAGTTGTCATATTCTTCCTTGCTATGTTTAATCATAATTTGGATGAAGGAGTGGAGGGAAACCTTACCAAATTTGCAGATGCCACAAAATCGGGATAGATCTTTGAGTTGATTTCAAATAAGGTGCAACTGCGTATTCTTATTTCAACAAAGCAGTAACTTTCTTCAGATCTTAGATTCTGACATCTTACTCTTTAAATATTCTATGTTTGCATATGCTTTACATGGGGCTGCTTTTAAAAAATTGTTGGAAAAGAACAGCAGCAAGGCTCTTTGACAACTCAAAGTAGTGAATTTTCATCTCCAATACACTGGCTCTCAGTTTGCTTTTGAGCCATGATACAAACTGTTTTTCACCTTAACTCTCTGAAGTGACTTACTGCTAGCATCCGTCTGTCCTGGGAGAGAATGGAGGAGTGTGCATTTGGGGGTGAGGTCAGTCAAGCTGTTTGCAGAGACATCTTTGCAGAGACTGATGTGGGAGAGGCATGTTTTGTTGCAGCTGGGACAGATGAAGGCATCCAGTTGTGCTGTTGCAGAATGACTTGGGAGCAGAATATCTGAAGGACTGCCCAATTATTAAGATTGTAATTAGAAGCATTCATAAGTTGGTACTATGAGGAGTAGGGCCTCCTCAGTGATGGTATCTTAGTTTTGAAACTCTCTCGCCATATCACTTCAACTGGCCTTTAGGCACCAGTAAAACAATATTGCTTTCTAGGATTTTTGAAATAGTTTTTAGGTTGATTTGAAGTGTCTCTCATTGATGTGACAGTATTCTAGCAGCTCTTGAGGAGTCTGGAAAAAATGCTGTTGTATTTGCTTCATTCTTGGTGGTTAATTGTGTTCAAACTTCAGTTATAAGCACAAATGAAAATGGCTGGCTGAATGGTAAGTACTGTAATATTTTAAATACATGTAACCTACAGGGAAAAAATATATTATATTGTGTGACATGTACCTGAGTTGAGATTTGAGGAGCAATCTCCTATGACAAAAGTACAAAGCACTGCTCTGTTGTAATTGTACCAGTTTACTCTGTGAAGGTCTCAATGCTTCTGCTGTTCCAGAGGTCAATATACAAGAAAGGAGATTATGACTAAACAATTAGAAAGAACTTTCTGACAGTAAGAGCTGTTTGACTGTGGATTTGACTTCCTCAGATGGTGGTGGACTCCCCTTATTGGAGGCTTTTAAATAAGGTTAGATGGCCATCTGCCACAGTTGTTTTAACTGTGATTACTGCATTGCATAGGGACATGGGTGGTGCTGTGGGTTAAACCACAGAGCCTAGGACTTGCCGATCAGAAGAGTGGCAGTTCGAATCCCCACGATGGGGTGAGTGCCCATTGCTCAGTCCCTCCTCCTGCCAACCTAGCAGTTCAACAGCACATCAAAGTGCAAGTAGATAAATAGGTACCGCTCTGGCAGGAAGGTAAACGGTGTTTCCATGCACTGCTCTGGTTCACCAGAAGCGGCTTGGTCATGACCCAGAAGCTGTACCCCGGCTCCCTCGGCCAATAAAGTGAGAGGAGCGCCGCAACCCCAGAGTCGGCCACGACTGGACCTAATGGTCAGGGGTCCCTTTACCTTTATTGCATTGCATGGGGTTGGACTAGATGACCCTTTGCATCCCTTCCAATGGTTCTACAGTTCTATGATTCTATTATTCCAAATACTGTTCAGTGCAGGTAAATTCTAAATTCTCTTAGTTTATAATTAAATTGCTCTGAATAACTCTTCTCCTTCTCCCGCCACACACAAATGTTTAAAAGTGCCATTGTTATACTGTGTAAATAGCATTTCTGTTTGTTTGACATCTTCATCCTTCCCCAAATAATTTGGATGAAGGAGGACCTGGTAAGTGGTTGTATCCCAATACCTCCTAGCATGAAAAGCAAAAGTAAAAGCTTTCCCCAATATTACAAACATAATTAAAAACAAACAAACAAGTGTGATTCCTAAATGAACAGGTTTGCCCAACCCCATTTCCAAACAGAGAGGTAGCAATGATAGGCTCCCAAGATCAATTCTTAAGGGACACACACACACAAAGCAATGCTATCTAGTCAAGGCTCAGGTAGTGTACAAAGCGTGTACCTAAGAGATGCTGTGGCTTGATAGATGGACAGGCAGAGAGATCAATCTGCTCTTGCTCTCCACAAGACATGAATACCATCATTGTCCTTGCATCAGGGAAACATTAGTTTGAAAGGCTTTCCAAAGGTAAAATGTTTTCCTCGTATCAAGCTGCTTGCTTATTTAAGAGACAATTCAGGCATAGCAACAGCACACCATGCTAACTCCAGGGCCTGGGGGCGGGGCTTAAGCAAGTCACCCTCCATGGAACCCTTCCATGCCTCAGTAAGTCTACCTGTCCAGAAGCTCCAAGTTGTCTTGTAAATGGGCCTCCTCCACTATTCACATAATTACCACCAGCCAATTAAAAGGGGGGTTATGAAAAAAACTCTCCTTGAAATGTGATGCCTGAGGCAGGGTGAAGCCAAAGGTACTTTAACATAGAGGTGGGGAAGCTAAAGCCCTCCACAGGTTGTTAGATTGCAGCTCCCATCACCTCAGGCCAATGGCTTTGCTGACTGGGATGTATGGGAGTTGGAGCCTAACAACCTCTGAAGGGTGATAGGTTGGCATTTTTGAAGCACCCTTTTCTCAATAATCTTTATAACAGCTTGACATAATTTGCCCTTCACCATAGACATTTGCTGAGACTGGCTTTTCAAAGGTCACCTAGTGAATTTATGCCAAGGTGTTGAACTAAGGATCACCTGGTCTGTTTGCTTGTTTTTAGGATAAACACTGTAGCCTTAGCCACTAGACTATTCCAGTTCTGATTATGCAGAAAGCTTGCTGTGTGGCAAGAAGCAAACCACAAGCTGTCCACTATAATAAAACTTCCACTGGAGAGATCACAAAGAGCTGGTTTTCCTTTGGACAATTTCACATGCCAGGAAAATCCATTCTAGTTAGCCTAACAAGAGGGCATCTTGAGGACAATCTGGAAAAGCAGCTCCAAGTATGCAGAATTGGTGTAATACACATGTGTAAACTAGCAAAAGCAATGCCAGTATTGATCGTCCTTCCACAAGAGTGTAGTTAGGTTGCATGCAGTGATTAGTCATCACTTCCACTAACTTTGAAAACCCCCAGAATGCCTCCCTGTCATGTACAGTATGAGTTCCTGCAGCCAGCTATAGTAAATCAAGCCTCATAAGGCATGCAAGATGCTTTTTTAAACTGCTGACACCGGAGAATGACACCACCTGCTGGATTACAGCAGTAATGTGCATATTTGGACCCCACAAGGAGATCAAGGTAGCAGACATAGAAGATACTTTACTGGGTCCTAGCAACAAGCTAGTATTGTACTTTAGGCTGAGAGATAGTATCCAGCTCAAGACAACTCTTAGTAGCCTCATGGCTGACCAGGAGTTTCATCCAGGGTGGCCACATTATCAAAACAGAGGAGCCGTATCACTAAAAAGAAGGCACATATTTGCACAAACGTATTTGCACCTAGTTTGAGCAGGTGATCTGTATGCTTGCTCAGTTTCCTGCCCAGATGCTTATGATTGATGGGCAACTTCAAGGTCACTGCTATCCCTTCTTATGTTTAAGCAGCACTGGACATGACAGCCCTTGAAATAGAAAACTCTCCTTTATAAAGTGGAACATGTGGACACCCTAATTTCAGCCTGGGCTCCTCAAACCAAGTCCAACCCTTCTGCCATTGTACCAACAGACTTAAAACAGCAGCTCAAAAGATTGGACAAGCAGCTAGATGAGAACTTCCAAAATGGGGGAGTGGTAGAATTACTGTAACAGATTCCCAATGAGTGCTTTCAAATCTCCATCAGTAGAGGTGTTTAAAAGTATGACAGACAGGCATTTTATTGGATTACTTGGGGTTGCTTCAGTGCCTGAAGAAGGTCTGAAAATTAGACCCCTTACCATCATGTTTGGTTTTCTATACAAAGGTGATGAAGTACATCTCTGCTGGTGAGGCATAGTCCTCTAGCAAGGATAGCTTGGTGTAAGTTCCTTCATCTAGCAAGGGGCTGGACTTAATGAGGCCCCTTCCAAGTTTATCTTTATATGTAGGAAAGTATGGGGGTGAGTGTCCTTAAGAGGCTACAAATGAAAAGGAGCATTCATTCATGGTGCAAAACACATCTAGACAGAAATGTCATATTTAACGGCAGAGGCTGAGAAAACTGTCCTTGAAGGCATCAGCCTAGTGTGGCAGCAGGACAAAAGGCAAATATGATTATAGGTTCATCAGAGGAAGCAGGGAATACAAATCCTCAGAAATTATGTTGTTGTTATTCAAGGCACAGAGTTTAGACTTTATCTAGTAGACAGGCTTCAGGTTTGCTCAACTATTCATAGATAGACTATTGCTGGCTTGGAGCCATTGTGGCACACAGCAAAATGTTCTCTTGTGCGTGTGTGGTTTTTTAAAAAAGAAGACAGCTAAAGAAGCAAAGTTTATCGCTGATCAGAAAAAGCAATTTAGCAATATGTAACAAGGATTCTTTTTTTAAGGCAGGAGCAGATAAAGAGTAGAAAACTGTTGGCATTGGTAGGTGTTTAGAGAAGGCAAGTAACCCAGGCAGAGACATATTTTTGAATAATTAGCAAATAAAGAGTAACACAGAGAAATCAGGCAGAAGTATTTTGCTCTAGTATCAGTAAACATGCAAAATAGCTCATTTGGTACATGTGACAAAAGCAGTGAGGTAAACAAATTAAAAGTTAGATAAGTTTATGTAAAAAAGAAGAAAAAAATCTAATTGCAATCTAATCATGAGTACAACTTGAGAAGCCAGTGCTAATGAGCTGAGATTTTAAAAAGTCAAGGTTCTTCTCCTGACTTTTATTTTTATTCCATAAAACCACATTGTCAGTGACTGCATATACATTGGAGTTTTGCTGTTCTGTTATCCTGTTACTACATTTAGAAGACTAATTTTACTACCTGCCCACATATGCAATAACTTCTACAGTCATTATTTAGAGTGGTACCTCAGGAATGCTAGTTTCTGAAGGTATATGTTGGGTGTAGGAGGGAGAGTCTCTACACTGAAGGGAATTGGAGTCAAAAACTACTTGAGGGCACCAGGTTGAGGAAAGTTGATGTAGTCAAGGTATCTTCAACCTTTCAGAACTTTTAACCCAAACATGCATTTGAGGACCCACTTCTTAATCATTCATGATCTATTTGCATGGTGGTAGTGCTCATGTTGTGACCCATTCGTGGGTCCTGACCTGCCAGCTGAAGACGAGTGAATTGTAGCCCATACCATCTAAAAGTAAGGTCCACATAATTTCCTCCTAGTCTGTTCCACAGTACCCTTTGTAATGTGTCATGGTGACGCACTAAATTGGATAAGGTACCCTAATCACCCAAGACTTTTGCAGAAGGGTGTGCAAAGTATCTCTTACAGGGTGTTATTCTAACCATGTCTTCTCAGAAAAAAAGCCTTGTTGAATTCAGTGGGGCTTACACCCAGGTTAGTGGGGTTATGAATGCAGCCTTAGTTGTTTTTGGAAACCCAGCATCCCACATCCAAACAAAAAAAGAGTGCCACTATATCTATATTGCAGCCTGCTCACACATACAAAATTTAGATAAATTCCCTAAATAAAGAATTAAGGAATTCTAGGTTGTTTTCAGCCACAGCTGCCTTCTGTCTCTCTGTGGAAGTGTGTGAACTTGAATCTGTTGTTTCCATACTTCCATATCCTTTGTTGGAACAGAAATGAGATGCTTTTGTCCCTTCCAGAGTTGTTAAAAAAGCTTTAACTCACTTGAACTTCTGATTTATTTTGTCCAGGACTTGTTATCTCTGCCTAGCTGATTCTGTTAAGACGTGTTCATGATGTGCTAGAATTGGGGATCATGGGCATCTGTAGTGACAGAAGTGCTTTTAAGGCAAGGAAATATCCCTAAATACAGGTTTGAATAAGGTGTCCCTTGATAACCCTTTTTTTTGTGTGTGTTTTCTACCTAACAATATTTTGTTTGCATTGAGTCATATAAGGAGGACCTGCATACCAGCTGAATATATTATTTTAATTTCAGCAGGTTTTGGATCAAGTCTGCATTATCAAATGTGTCAAGCAGGCACAGTAATGCGATGATGCCTGGCCCAGATATGTCACCAACAATGTAACACACATAATATGAATTGTGTTCTTTCTTCAAAGTGCTCTGCTAATGCTAAACTTGATCGTCAGTGCATTAAACATGTAAGGGAGCCTGCTAATTTCAGTCTGACTGCTCAGTTGAGGGTTTGGTATATCTAAAAATGAACACTCACTATTATCATGCTGAGACAGGAGATTCCAGCAGCCTAATTTTCCTCACATTGGTTGTGAGCTTTTGGGATGATTTTGTTGCAACATTTTTCCTTCCAAACAATATCTTTGGAGGCATACATGTGACAAATGCTTTGATTGAGAAGCTTAATCTACCTAGATTCTGCCCTGTGACATAAGACATTGTTCTCCTCCAGATGTTTCTTCATGGAGTAAAAATGTTACATCAAAATTGGAGCTGTGGAGTATGGTCTTAATATTCCTTCCTTCCTTCCTTCCTTCCTTCCTTCCTTCCTTCCTTCCTTCCTTTCTTTCTTTCTTTCTTTCAACAGCTTAAAATTTTTAAACAAAATCTAAGCAGTGTCCAACAGTAGCAATCAACATAAAACCACCAAAACAATATCCTAAAAACAGAGATAAAAATGCCATCGGTACACATCAAAATATAAGCTTCATGTATGAAGGTTATTACAAAGGTTATTACAGAGCGTAACAATTTTAATAGTCTTGGTCCTATTAACCACAGTTTACTGAATCAAGATCAAGCCTGGTGCCAAAAAGCCCCTGCTCCAACCTTCCTCCACTTACCTCTCTTGCACCTTTAATGCAGAATTTGAGGGGGTTGTTAGACCACAGTTTCTTGTTTTGTGCATTTTAAACTCTGACTGCACTCTAGTATTGGAGGCCATGGAACCTCCATGTTTGGAACCTAGATTAGTTATGTCTCATCCAGGTCAGTGTGGTGTTGTTGACTGAATGACAGAACTTGGGAAAAGGAATACCTGAGTTTGAACCTCAGCTCAGCCAGGAAGTTTATAAGGTCTCCTTCTTTGGAGGTCTTTAAACAGAGGCTTGACAACCATATGTCAGGAGTGCTCTGATGGTGTTTCCTGCTTGGCAGGGGGTTGGACTCGATGGCCCTTGTGGTCTCTTCCAACTCTATGATTCTATGATTCTATGATTCTTAGAAGAAGAAGAGTTTGGATTTGATATCCCGCTTTATCACTACCCTAAGGAGTCTCAAAGTGGCTAACATTCTCCTTTCCCTTCCTCCCCCACAGCAAACACTCTGTGAGGTGAGTGGGGCTGAGAGACTTCAAAGAAGTATGACTTGCCCAAGGTCACCCAGCAGCTGCATGTGGAGGAGCGGAGACACGAACCCGGTTCACCAGATTATGAGACTACCGCTCTTAACCACTACACCACACTGGCTCTCTTAGGGAAGCCACTGGCCTCTATTATTATTATTATTATTATTATTATTATTATTAATATTATTTTGGTCTTCCTACCACACATAGTTTTTGTGAAAATATGATGGGATATAAGACTGAGTTCCTTACGGGAAGTGATGGAGTCTAAATAAATAAACCTTTTGCATGTCTCTTTAGCAGAATTAAAAAGGGAACAGCAATATAGAGCACGTACATCCAGTCCTGTTGAGTATCAGACCTTTGGTGTTTCAGGTTTGTCACAGAGTGGGTCTGGATGCTTGTCTGAGGTGGTCTGTCGTAGAGCAGACATTTCTATCAGCAGCAGAAAGCCTTATGAGGATATGTTTCAAAATAATAAGAATAATGACAAAAAAGAGGTAAGAGGATATTCATCACTCTAAGAGCCCATTCAAAGGCAACGTCAGCCTTGTAATTCAAGACAGCTTCAAAGCTGGATACCTGGGGAAAAAAATATGAGCAAAGGAGTGCACAGTCAGTGTGTCTGGCGTTCTTTGGTCTTTGCTTGGTTCGTTTTCTGCCTGTCACTCAGACGTACAGTTCATACTTTTGTGCTTTATACAAAAAGACATGTCTTTGGCTGTCGGAGGTACACTGGTTTTTAAACCAATGGAATTTAATTTTTATTGTTTTATGATGGTTTATGTTTTGCCTTCATGCATTTATTATTGTCGTTGTTGTACACAGGCCTGGAATCCATTTGAGCAAAGACCAGTTTAGACATTTAAAAACTAAAAACTATTTTTTTTATTGCAAAAAGGAAAAGCAAGTTTAAATCAATGAGGTGTTCAAAATCAAGTGTCCCATTTAAGATATTTTCTAAAGAAAAGGGAACACAAACAGCATATTATTTCATAAAGGAGGAGTTATAGCCCAGTAGTAGAATACCCATACAGAAGTTCACTGGAATTGCCAGTTGGAGCTCAGAAAGATTCCCTGTCTGAAATCATGGACTGCCACTGCCAGCCATTGTTAACAGTACTGATCTAGATGGACCAGATTCCTATGTTCTGTTGTTCCTAGTCAACATTTAAACCACAGCTATATAGCTGTACAGTATAAGGATTATGTGCAAGCTGGTTTATTTGAGGACAAATTCAGTTCTCCACCACCACCCCTTTGCCTATGTAATTTCCACAGTTCCTCACTTCTTCTAGTCATTTGAGAACTAAACAAATTGAAAAACTCAGATAGGTAAACATAAACTTTGAGAACAAGAGTACCTAGGGGAGATTGGTAGATGACCCTAGTGGCATCTTCTGGAGGCAGGATCTAGTTTCAAAAATCCAGATTAATTGGAGGTTTTTTGCACCTGTGTTAGGTTGTTGTATATGAGAATGTACCAAGAAATTGGTAGAGGCCAATACATTTTAATACAACAATCATGGATCTAATAAGAAAATCCACCTCTATTCCTTCAGGGAAAGATTAAGATAAAACAACTGCTGTGTCCTGGTACTGTGTTTGATGCAAAGAAAATAGTAAATAAGCATCTTCCCATCTGGTTAAACAACAACAGCCTTAATTTGATTATAGACAGTGAGCTCATGTTTTTCCTTAAGCTATTGGTTTGCTAGGGGCGTACTGATAATTCAGAAAATACAACAGCAACAGCAGTGTTTCTCTCATTTAAAGGGCTTGATCATATCAATCCATTTTATCTACAGTGGCGCAAATAATTTATTTCATTGCTTTAATTCAGGTGTCAGGAACCTCAGGCCCAGAGGCCAAATGCAGCTCCTCAGACTCCTCCTTGTGTCCTTTGGAACTCTACACAGGCCACAGCCACTCTCCTCAGGCCACACCCCTCACAGGCCAGCTTTGCACCCTGCTTGATTTTGCCTGATTGGAATGTGCCCTTGAGCTTTGCTAACATCTCTGGCTTGTCTGGAAGGACGATAGAGAGGATTTTGCAGGCATGTGTAGAAACTAGTATCCATTGCTTTGCACATATTCCCCTCCGGCCTCAACTGCCACTGGCATGTACTGTATATGGCCCTTAGAAGGCTACCCAGAAGGGAATATGGCTCTTGGGCTGATTCCCTATGTGCTATGAAGGAGAACCTGTATTTTGTGTGGGGTGATTTCCTCTAATGCCCATAGTGAAGGTAGAAACCTAGGCAGACGTGAAAGACCACCAGTCGTCTACTTGTTCTCCTCAGTGAACTGGAAGCGGTAGTGGTGGAAGCCGTGAGAAATCTGTCCTGGGAGTTTTGATCTGGCTGAGGATAAATTGGAGTCCTCAAAGATGCAGTTGGACTTTGGCTGTAGAAGGGATACCACCAATAAAAAAATGTAGTGTTCTGCCTCTACTATCAGAGGAGTCCAGAAATTGCTAGTGGGGAGAGTACCATTACACTCAGCTCCTGCTTGTGGGCTTCCCATATGCAGCTGGCTGGCCATTGTGAGAATCAGCTGCTGGATTAGATAGGATGCTGGTCTGATTCAGCCGGGCTGTTCTAATGTGCTTCCTACCTGAGCTTTTTGCTAGCAACTTATGGCCTTATAAAACATTGCTTGCATGTGTCAGTAATCACCCAAGTTCAGCTTACCTTTGAGATGTATGTGTTTCTGATTCCAGTGTAGCATGGAGAGTTTGATGTCCCACTCCCAGAGGAGATGTTCTCACCCCAGTCTTAATCCAAATGATCACCACTACAAAAGACTGCTGTTGAGAGGACATTATTTGTTCCTGATTTTAAAACAGCTGCATCAAATAAGAATGCCCTATGAGTAAATACATTTTGCATAATCAAATATCAAGAGATGTATATAAAGAATAAGTCTCCTGCACAGGAGATGATAACAGTAATAGGCAGCAATACTTCCCTAGCCACAAACACAGCTATTGATCAAGTGTGTTAGAAGCAGATGATGAGACTTGAAGCCACAACCTCACAAAAATGATTCTCGGTGTCTGGAAGGACACTGCGAATAAATTGTTATTGGACACAATCAGTCTAACAAATCAATATTATGGCAAGAACCAGAAACTTGAAAACATCTGTATGTCCACTTGGGAGTCCTTTCCAAATGCTCCATCTTGGATTGAGTTCTTTTGTACTAGGCTCAGCTGCATGCAGGGTTTCCACCGATAGATCATAATATGAAAACAACGCTTCATTTTGCTTACTTCAGCTACATGAGGTTAACATTTTTTGGGGGGTGGGGAACCTGTGTCAGGCATCTGGTTTAACTTTAAAAAGTGCATGAGTAACGCGTTATTTATTCAACCCTTAATAGAAGGAAGCCCAACTTCAGCACATAACATTGCAGCTGGCATGCCCTAAGGGAGGCACAAAAGTGTTCTTAAAAACTTATTTTACATCACTTTCAATGAATTCTGATCATAGACAACCCCTAATTATGCCGCATATAAAACAGGGGCGCAATGTCTTTCTCTATAAAGATTTCACTTGTGTCTCTAGATGACTGCCCTTACCATGGGAAGAATTATATGGACAGTTTTATAAGTTATGAATCCAAGGGTAACCTTGTGCACTTTTCAAAAAAGATGCACATTATACAAGACTTAAATATTTAAAACTCTTTTTGAAATATTTATTTATTTCATAGAATATATACACTGCTTGATTGTAAATACAACAACAATCTCAGGGCAGTTGACAAAAGGACAAAACAATAAAATCATGAACAAAATTGCAGCCCTACTTTAAAACATACAAAAGTTAAAATTCAAAAATGACCTCAGCTTTCTAAGCTTCTGCGTAGGCTTGTCTAAACAGTAATGTTTTTAGCAGGTACTGAAAAGAGTGCAATGAAGGCACCTATTCAATGGTGTGCGGTGTAATTTTTCATAGGGCAACAGTTAGGGCAATTGGTGGGTTGGGGGAGTTGCGCGCATGAACATCACAACTCCCCTGCCTAAGCCAGGCAGAAGCTTCCCAGGCTGTGGGAAGGAGGCACCAGGGGAACATTTAGGGGACTAGCCTATCATCCTACTCCATTGATTGCATGCTGCTACACCTATTTGATCTGTTCATTCTATTGCTTGTTATCAATTTCACTATGATGAAAGGTGTTCTGCCTTGCACCTGAGCATCTGAAGAACTCTGATTTGTCCAATCAAAGCTGCTCCCTGCTCCCCGGATACCTGTATGTTTTTCCCAGTAGGGCGAATAGCATTTTGGGAGTATTTAACACAGATAAATGGCTTAATACCTCCCCAATACTTTGCTCCCAATCTGATTCAGGGTCAATATTTTTGTTTTTATCGGAGAGAAGTGGGCAAGGTGTTCATACACACTAAATTAGGAAGAAATCCATTTTATGCATTTTGTTTTCAGCCTTCTAATGTGCATTATACTGTTAATTTCATTTGTGTGTGTACTGCACAAATGTGTCAAAATAATGTGGAGGTGAAAATAGCATTCCCCCTGGTAGCTTTTTTTATTGTAAACGCTGAATGTGAAAGTGTGGTTCACCAGATTGCCTTATCCATCTGTTACACAAGAAAGCTTAGCGCTTCCTGGGTTTCTTTGAGTTATTTACTTTAATATTCTTCTTTTTATAGAGAAGATTATCTCAAAAACTGGATTGTCCATACTAGATGGACTTTATTATTTAATCCTATTCTTGATATCTCTTTCTAATTCTATCCTCCCCCTCTTCTCTTAAATGAAATATTGCCTTTTCTGATGTGCTTACATAAAAATACCCCAGATTTCACTTCTTATGTTTATAATACTGCCTTGAGCACAGTGCCTTTCCTTGCTGCATATTATTGAGAAATAACTCATCCAGGAATCTCTGGCTGACCTAATCCCTTCTGTCTTGGCTTCTGTCTCCTACTCTGGTGAAGTCTGCACCATTTAAATAGTCATATATTATTCTACTTTGGGGAGAAGTACGGGGCAGCTCAGTGATGACCCTTTTCTTCACTTAAGTGGATTTGGATCAAACCTATTAATTAGAAGGATATATTGATGGTCCCTTCAGTACAGGAGGTCTCCCCAGTAAATGCTAGCAGTAGAACTTTATGGACTGTAGAACAAGTAGCACTTCCATGATGGCTTACCTACTATGAAAGCAACTCTTAATGTTGCAGTTATTCAATGATGGTCATGCATAGACTGTTTCAGACTTCAGTCCAGGGTGATTGGATGCATTTGGAAGGGGAACTGATGGACCCAATCCCCACCTGTGCAATTTAAGTTGAATATTGGAACAGTACTTACCACCATACATTGTCAGAATCCCAGATTTTTCAAGATTTCTTATATCTTGGGACTCAGCTAGACTGGTAAAGGAAAAGTGATTTATATGTGTTGTATGTGTGCCACCAGATGGCGATGGGGAGCCCCATTTTCCTCTACCTGTTTTCCCTGTTTAAATTTACAGCGCTTTAAACTAAAACGCTTCTTTGCTGTGTCCAGATCCAGCCTTGGAAAGTCTTTCAATTGAACATGCATAGATAAGTGGTCAGGAAAGCGATCCTCTTTTGTGGCACTTTTTTTCTCTCTGAAAAGAGTTGTTGTTTGAGTTCATCTTAAGAGGCAGGCAGGAAGGCTCTCCTTTACATACTGAATTAGATTGTGGGCTTATTTTTAATTTTTTAAAAATATGTGTGCTGCAAAATACAGATTGAAGTGTGTGCCCCTGGGATGTCTGGGCTACACATTCAGAGAGGTCAATAAACAAAAATAATATGTAAATGACTAATGCTGGCTTTATAATACAGTCTCAGAAAAAGTAAAAGAAAAACCTTTCTCTTTGTCTGCATGAGATGGTCCATCTGTGCATTTGGAAAACAAGGGCAAAAGCTAGAGCATATTCCCAAACTGTGTTGTGGCAAAAGAACTGCTATCATACTGTTAGTTTAATCAACTAAGGATCCTGTGTACCCAAAGTAGTTGCTCACACAGGAGGTTGACTGATGCTTCTGTTCTTGATACACTGGTCTGGATTTGGTTCCAGTCCAAGCTCAAGTCTACCTCCAGTAGGGTTGGATAATTCTGTCTTGTCTTTGGATAGGTGGAAGAATTTATATCAGAAATATTGGGTATATAGGTTCCTTTTACACACTAGGTAAAAGCCTTGACAGTTTGACTTATCAGAAACTTGGGAAACACTTCTTCTTGAAGTCCTTGTTTTCTTTTGTCTTCGTTTCTTTTTGTCTCTGTCCTTTCATATTCATTTGTCTCTGCTCAGTCACTAATGCAAAGACAATGAAATATCTTCATCCCTTAGCAAATCACTTTGTAAATTAGAGTAAAACATTCCTGGGAGTGTTTTCCTAAGTCTCCTTTCCAAGCTAAGAGAGAATTAAACATCCACTGATTGACCAACAAGCCTCCTTATCTGTCCTCCCCCTTTCCTTTACCTCCCTTTCCCATCCTCAATAACTCTACTTCTCTGGCCCAGATCAATGTCAGTAGTTAAATGGATCAGTTATTTGAAAGCTGTCTGTTGACCTTTCTGCCGTGATTGATTGCACGAGAGTGCACAGGAGTGAGGATTCCAGGCAAGGAGAGCAGTCACCGCTGCCTGCTTTCCCCTCGCCACTCCCAGAAGGCTGCTACAGTTTCCCACAGAGGAATAAGCTGCATGCGCAGATGCAGGACCAGAGAGTGCTCTCAAGTAACCATAATGAAGCCGAGAGCTCGCATCTAGTCTTCCTCGGTGGCTTAGAGGAATTATTTATGAAGAGGAGTTGAGAGCTGAGTGGTTTACTGGCCTTTGACACACTTCCTGGCCTGAGGTTTGGAATCAGAAAGTCACAGGAGCCCTGTGTGACAGCTGCCCTAGGGTGTTGCCCTGCACACTATCAAAATAGAAGGCAAAGTGACAGGAGGCAGAATCACAGAGATGTTTTGTGTTTCTGTTCCCCCTCATCCAGACCAGAAATTTCCTTTTTTAATGTACCATTCTCTCCTTTTTGGCATTGTTAAAGCACACAAATAACCCACATAACAAAGTGTGCGGAATAGTCCTTCAATAACTCTGTCCCCTGTTGTGTTTTCTTTCTGGAAGTAATTTTGCCAGGGCCTTTAATTTGCTTTTAAATCTCCTGCAACCTGTTCCTTGGAAGAAAGGGGCTTTGACCTTTTTAGCAATCTGTTTTATTTAGTTGTTGAGGATTCTCTGTTAGCATTACGGATAAGAATGCCACCCACTATTCTTAACTTTTGTAATATACAGTTGGATAATTCAGCGAATGCCATCCTCCCTGTGCATAGCCGAGGAATACAAATTACCTTCAGAGTAGAAAACAAGAAGCAAGTTGTGCGTGATTATTTTGTTTTTCATCTTTTTAAAGTCGCTTGAGATGGCTGTAATTCACTGCATGGTCACAATTTCCAATCGCTTACTTAATAAACATGTAACACCACTAGAGTATTCCAGGGCACGTCACGGCAAGGTTCCTGAGCTGAATCCATATTTTGTAATCCAGTGATACAAAGCAAATAATGAAAAGTTCATTGGGTTGCTGGTTTGCTTCAGATTATCAGAGAAGAACAAAGTTCAGGTGTTTATGCATATTTGACAGAACTTGGAAGGAACTTTAGACTAGTTCACTTTCCCCAACCTGGTACTCTCAAAGATATTTTAGTCTTCAATTTTCATCAGTCCCAGCCAGGAGGGTCAGAGGCAGTAATGCTTCTGAATTCCAGTTGCTGGAAGCCACATGACATGTTTCCCACAGACATCTCCCCATTCTAAATCTTCTCTAAAGGGTTGGGAAACCATCCAGAGCAGATTTAGGAGGGTGCTGGGGGAAATGGCCCAAAAATGATTTCCCTTCCCATTTAACTTACAAAAACCTTACTGTCAGCTGAGTTGGTTGCACTGTTGGGTGCAGCCCATAAATTTGGAAAAATATGCAGTCGACAAAGACTACATAAATGTTTGCTTCTTTTAAATTATTTAAAGGGTTTCTTTTGAACAATGCCATTTTTAAGATGATTTTAAGATGTTTTATTTAGTAGTTGTAGCTAAGTACTATTAATGTTATTTGATATTAGATTAAGCTATGTTTTTTCTGTGTTCCTGTTTTTGTGATCTTGTGTTACAGGAAAAAGCTGCAATTCTCAGACCTTTGCAGATGGACAGAACCATGAGCATTTTCAAAGAAACCTTTTTATTTTGAATCATTAATGGAAAATACAAAGCAATAATTTATAGTTGTTGTTTTTTTTTTTTTAAAAAAGATATTTAATGTAAAAGTTTGGGTTTTTTTTAATGTTCATGGCTGTATCCATCTGCAGAGCCCTGAAAATCTCAGCTTTTCCTTCTCTTTATGACCAAGTTTCTAATTCTTGGTTTTGAAGAAAAAAATGGGGCAGGTTTTTCTGAGATCTTACAAGCTGGGCAGGTTTCACACATCCCTCCCCTGCAATTCCAGACGGTTTAGAACTTTCTGTATATTCCTAATACCTTCTTCTCATTGGGTCTACAGAAAATGATATGGATTCTAGTTCCAAATGGCCCCTGATTTCACTGATGCATGTGAAGACTGTTGCACAAGGACTAATCACTTGTTCCAATTTATATACCTAGGATAGAAGAAGAAAAAACAGGGTATCTTTTTGCTCAAGTTTGAATCACTAATTTGTAATACAAGTTTGCTTTTGCTTTTTAGAAAACTACACAGAAAATCTTTTTAGCCTTTTAACAATGTAGAAAGTGACAGACTGACAAGAGTTGAAAGGGAATACCTAAAGTGACACCATCTGTTTTAGTCCCATTGGCTCAATGGCACTTACATACTACTAAATGAAGAAGAGTTGAACATGTAATGTTTTATATGTTAGTGGCATAACTGACCACCAAATCATAGCATGTACCTCCAGAATATATCATAAGAACATTCATTATAAGGAGTAATAGTTTCTTGGGATTTAAAAAAGGATGCTAGTTTCTATGCATTAAGAAAGACAAGGCATTCTAAGTCCTTACTCATAAGGGAGTGCTATTATAGGTTAGGAACCTATTATAGGTTAGAAACTTGAAAAATGAGCAACTTATTATGTTGGCCAGTTGGATCAGGAAGGCCTCATTCAAAACACACAAGGAGGTGTGCATGAAAAGGGCCATAAACAAAATAACAACAACAGGTCCCTATCTTGAGGAACTCACAATTTAGGAGGAGGAATCTTGAGGAGGAATCAGAAGTGCACCAAAGGAAATCCATGCTTTCTGCAATTACTAAATGGGATTTCACTGCAAAGTTATCCACAAAAATGCATCTACGAAGAGAGATTTTGTGACTCCGAGAGAGAGAGAGAGAGAGAGAGAGAGAGAGAGAGCTGATTGTAGCTATACATCTTATTAGTCCTTCTTGGATTGAGGCTATTCTGTTCTAAAATCTTTTATATGGGGTAATGAATGCCGCTCTTTGCTTATCTGAGTAAACTGTTGGTGCTGGTATTAGGGAAGTAATAGTGCCACTGTATTCTGCTCTGGTCAGACCTCACCTGGAGTACTGTGTCCAGTTCTGGGCACCACAGTTCAAGAAGGACACTGACAAACTGGAACGTGTCTAGAGGAGGGCAACCAAAATGGTCAAAGGCCTGGAAACGATGCCTTATGAAGAACGGCTAAGGGAGCTGGGCATGTTTAGCCTGGAGAAGAGGAGGTTAAGGGGTGATATGATAGCCATGTTCAAATATATAAAAGGATGTCACATAGAGGAGGGAGAAAGGTTGTTTTCTGCTGCTCCAGAGAAGCGGACACGGAGCAATGGTTCCAAACTACAAGAAAGAAGATTCCACCTAAACATTAGGAAGAACTTCCTGACAGTAAGAGCTGTTCGACAGAGGAATTTGCTGCCAAGGTGTGTGGTGGAGTCTCCTTCTTTGGAGGTCTTTAAGCAGAGGCTTGACAACCATATGTCAGGAGTGCTCTGATGGTGTTTCCTGCTTGGCAGGGGGTTGGACTTGATGGCCCTTGTGGTCTTTTCCAACTCTATGATTCTATGATTCTATGGTGAACAATGCTTCAGAGCTATTTGTCTGTTCTGTGCGATAGACTAATTTGTCCAATAAAATCCCAAGGAAAAAGCACGGTGGAGTGGATAAAAAAGGGCAAAAGGACTCATTGACTCATCCATTTCCCAAACTATCTGTGTTTAATGGTAAGGGATCAATTAAGGATGTACACTGGTAGATTAACATTTGATTGGGTAGGGATTTGGGGAAAGAGAAACAATGGCCAAGTGTTCTTTTGTTCTCTTTTGGTGCTGTAGAATAGCTGGAAACAGTGGAAAGAGCAACTTTCTCTCTGTTATCCTTAGCCCCAGCCTCAGACCACTGTCGTAATAGTTTCTACTGCAGGTTAAATTACCTGCATCTGTAACAAAAATACACTGTAATAAAAGTTGTGGTATAACTGGATTCTGAACTGAAAACTTTTCACAGTAAATTTATGTGTTCCACAACAGTCCCAGAATTAAGTGAAGAGGTGTTATAGCTAATGATGTGGGGAAATAGTGCTGACTTCTCAGACAAAGGCACGGTTAACATACAGCGCATAGCCAGGCTGTGGCTAAGTATGAATGTGCAAACAACCTTAGCAGAAATCACGGCCACTTCACTTCTCCAGTCCTGCTGGCTTCAATGCTACCATGGTTTGGCTCAGCATTCTGTCACAATCTAGGCTCATGGTTTGGCTTGCTGCTGACAAACCATGAGCAAAAGTTTGCTCTTGGCAAACAGGCCTAGATTTGGATTTAATGTTAAGCGAAACCAATACTTAGTGCCAGAAAATGCTGCAACAGAAGGATACAGGAGTGAAGCACCAGTGATTTCTGTTGTGTTCACCTGCTCACTTGTCCACTCCCACTCAGCCATAGTTTGACTTAGTGTTACATTGGCCATTGTTGGTTAGAAAACAAAAGCCACCAAACACTGGGCTGTTGTTTTACACTACTGAGGGAATGAATGTAAAGTAATTAGATAATTATGATAAGACAGGCTAAGGAATAATAAAATGGTTGTTACTAATTCGATCTGTGTTGCTATGTTTTTATTATGTGGTAAATGCACACACACACACACACACACACACGCACACACACGCACACAATTCTTTAATTTTCTTTGCCTTGCCTGCTAAAACAACATAAAATATACCTATAACCAAAGGAGAGGCACTTTGGCAAGCAAAAGTCAGTGAAGAGTAAGGGCAGTATTTTCTTAATTTGACACAGGAATGATCTCACCTAATCAGGCATCACACCAGAATGACATCACAGCACTTTGGGCTCATGAATAAAGGTTTGTTTGTACTCGGTATACTGCCACCATCAAGGCCAAATGCTTTTCTATAAAATGTATGCACCTTCTCACCTTTGCCAAGACCAGTACTCTTGGAGAATAGGGGGACTCAAGCAATTTAAAATATATTTTGCTTCTGGCCTACAGCCTGCCCTTGTGAACTGTTGTGACTCATGGTGCTACTTAAGAGTCTTGTTATTCGGAGCAAACTTCCTCCTTGTGCCAGCCAGGGTTGTGACTCAACCCCTAATACCAGTGCAACATAAGTTGTTGGTAGTGCTATGCTGGAACTTCCAAAATAAAGCCACGTAAGAGGACATGTGCAGCTCATGGAGAAAGGACTTTGGGTGCCTTCCAGCCTTCTTCTGCTGATGACATGTAGAATAACTTTATATAAGCCATGACTGGTGTGTGTGTGTGTGTGTGTGTGTGTGTGTGTGTGTGTTTTCATTAGAGTAGTCTTTGCTCCTTGGTTATGAAGTGTAGTGCAGCACTTCATTATGGTATTGTGGGGGAAAGAAAATGGTAGGTAATTGTTTTTTGCCTCTTCACCATGAAGAAATTAGAAGGCAAATTGAAATGTTGTGTGCTCGGATATAAATCTGTTCAATCCTGTGCTGTCCTATTATTAATGTAAAGGGAACATGGGGCAAACTGGAGGGAATTAATGTTTTAATTTAGTTGCTTTCATGCTGTCTAGGTGCCATCGCTGTTTTTAGAATGTTTGAAGATAAATGCAGGTCACAGACTCCTCGATACTTGATAAAGTTTCCTAGTGAATGTTGAGTACATAATTTGTTTTATCATATTGAAGTGTGGCTCCTGCCGTGAGTTATTTCTTTGCAAATGCCAAATCAAATGTTTCAAAGAAGACTGGAGATGAAATGAAAATGAAGGGAGAAGACAATATAGATGTCATTAGACTGGAAATTGTTTATGAGAACCAGAGCTGACCGGCAGGTCTAAATGACATTGATTTGCATACTTTAAATTAGAGTTAATGGATTAATTCTGTGCAGAACTCTTGGCAGGTAAAACAAAGCAGTGTCTGGGAACTATGTTGAGATCCCTAAAACATGAGCAGGTCTGATTATGCTACTGATAAGTTATTTACTTGTTTACTCATTTATTTTTCTTTACTGGGTCAAATGCATAATGGCATTTTGTATTTTGCTTCTACCAGTATGATTATAATTAGGGGTGTACCAGTTATTCTTCAGTTTCAATTTTCAAACGAAAATAATTCTTTCCTTGTTTACAAAGTGTTTTGGCATTTTTAAAACCCTTTTTGTCCTTTCTAGTTCCACTGTTTTCCGTAACTGTTGTTTCAATGCCATTTTTATTCTATTCTACTTCATTTAAAAATCTTTCCTGGAACAGACATACAGGTGATCCCATCCCTTTACAGATATTGTAGTGAAGATGATATTATAGCATTTCTATATAGCCAGTTATATTTGATTATGTGATGATGGCAAATGAAGTCAGTTGAAAATGAGGGCAGTGATTCCTGCATCTGTCAACCTGTGTGATACAGCTGATTAGAGAATTATATCCTAAGCATGATGGCATTACACTATGTTATGATATCATGTGACAACATGTCAACTTTTACCCGAGCAAAAGAGATCATTGTAAATAAACACATGAACACTCTTCAAGCCTGTTCTAAAGTTCAGGTCCCGTCTTACCCCAATAACATCAACAGGACATAAGCATCTTATCCCAACCCTGCCCTGTGAGCCCTTCAAAACACGTCAACTTACCACCCCTTTCTGCCTCCTTACATTTCCCAAAGCTCAGGAGCCGTGGGAAATCCAATTTACCCAGGGGCAGTGGCGTAGCGTGGGGGGTGCAGGGGGGCCCGGCCGCACCGGGCGCAACATCTGGGGGTTAGGGTTAGGGGGCGCAAATCCACGGGTTAGGGGGCGCAAATTACTTGCCTTGCCCCGGGTGCTGACAACCCACGCTACGCCACTGCCCAGGGGTCCTGGATATACTGTAGGCTCTGGCATCAGCACTCTCATAGTAAGATGCCCTTATTATTGCTTCCACTAGCATATATTTTGAGGATAGGGAAGAAATTGTGGGATTTTGGTTTGAAGGGATTTAAGACCTTGTATGAGACATTTGGGATGCATGCATTTAGGCTCTGTTGGACTTGCAATAATGCTGGGAAGGCTGCCACAAGGTATGGCAAGGTTCTCAGCACCCACTGAAGCAGACTTTTGACAGTAATGAAGCCTTATGAAAGGTGAGGTGGACTCCTTGCACAAAGGGTGAAGGCAGAAATGGCAGCACCTTCCCCTTTTTCTCCATATTGTAAGGCAGACTTTTGCAGTAGCAGCAGCTTAAAAGCTCAGTGTTTCCACCTCCCTTTTAATATTGGGTTGTTGTTGTTTTGCTGTAGCTAGCATATGACTCCTTCACAGTATGGTCAGAGAAGGAGACCTGGTTCATGGTCCTATCCCAGAGGGCTTGGGCTGTCATTGAATGCCCCACTGTGCCAACACCTCACACCAGTAAACAGCATTTCCATGCACTCTGGTTTCCATCAGTGTTCTATTGCACCAGAAGTGGTTTAGTCATGCTGGCCACATGACCCAGAAAGCTGTCTGTGGACAAACGCTGGCTCCCTTGGCCTGAAAGTGAGATCAGCACCACAACCCCATAGTCGCCTTTGACTGGACTAAACCATCCAGGGGTCCTTTACCTTTACCATTAGGAGCACAATGATGCTGAATGTTTCAAAATGCTTAGAGAGCAATGGGACTTTAGTGTGTGTGTGTTTTTTTAAATGGTTCATTTTAGCCATGGATATCGGAGTTTGGCTCAGCAAGAGGGTGCACCAAGGAAGGAGGCAGCTGAGGGAGCAGAGGAACCACCACATGCTGGACCCAAATTTTGGGAGGCAGTTGGGCTGACTTCATAATGGATGTAGCAGTATCCCCCTCTACCAAATTTCAAAGTTTCAGTATTGTTATTTAGTTGTTGGCTTTCTTTGGGATGTGCCCGACTCAAAACTCAGTCTAAATTTATCATGTTGCCACTGACTGATTTTGGAAGCACTGTACTGGTAAATGGAACCTGGGTTTCTGAACTGGAAGCACACTGTATTCCTGTACAACTATGTCTGCACTGCCAGATACAATATATATCTATTCAATGGCACAAGCCCACACCTTATTTCTGATTTTGTCTTTGTTTTATGAGCCCTTTAGTATATTCACAGAGGCAGAATTTGGCACAATCTGTTAAATGCATCAGTGGCTTATAAAAATCACTGCTTGTTTCTTGCTTCCTATTAAGTAAGACATGCCAAAACTGGAAACCATTTGAGACATGAAATATGACTCAAAGGTCAGTGCTTAGAACGCGGATAATACAGTGCATGAGACAACACTAATCTCTTGGTACTGTGATGAATATGTTGACAAGCATTCAACTTTTAATAATTAATCATGAAAAAACAAAGCCATGTTAATAATTCAAGGCCTACTAATGTAGGGTGCTATGGCTATTTGAATACCATGCTTTCTGCTGAGCTTTGCCTGTGTTAATTTTAACCCAAAGAACTCTTGAGCATCATCTCCTTTTGTGACAGCATTTGCTCATTCTGCCATCAGCACAGAACAGGCCAGCTCAGCTACATGTAGCAGCTTAAGCAGCAGAATTGGGAACAAAACAGTTTAAAAAGTCCAAAGGTTAATCAAAATCATGAGCGATCCTTTCTAACCATTTTCTACTAAAAAATTTTTTTAAAGCAAGACTAATCCCCCCACCCCAGCATTTTGTTCTTATTCTGCAGCAGCAGTACATGTGTAATGTTTGCTTTGTGGTTAAGTTTCTGAATTGTATCCCTGCTTGGCTCTCCTTTTACCAGCTTACCCGTTCTACAGTAAATGAATGGATACAGTCATTTCTGTCTCTGTCTTCATGCCTTGTGTGTTTCCTGATACTTACAATAGGAAATTCCTTGAATACTGGAACTACCAAAGCACCTATTTCGTGGTCCAACCCATTTGGCCCATTAAGCAAGGGTGATTGCTCCTCTCAAGTTGCTGTTTTTGCAATTGCACACAGTTCCTAGATAAACAAAAGACTGACGTTTTCTAAAGAGTACCATTCTGTTAGCTTTGTTGAAGTTGGAGCCAGTAACTGGAGGGAGAAAATGCCTCTCATGTTGCATGTCTGGTTACAGAAACCAGTTGACTTAGTGTAATTCTTTCCAATGTTAGTGGTTTAAACGCCTAATTTTGTTCTATGTTTGGCTGGCTTTTTTTTTCTTCCAAAAAACTTTGCTGTTCCTAAAATGTACTCAGAGAAATTACACCAACTCTGCTTTTAAAAGCAGAAAACTACAGGAGGTAGATGAAACATCATATAAACAATATCTAAGGTTATTTCAGCATGTTTTGATACATACCACTGAAGCAAAAGAAAGAAAGAATAACCAAAACAAACAGTATACTTTAAAGGAGTTGAAATACATTTGCAAGGCAAACTCTAGTCAATGCCCTTTCAATGTTTCAGATAACAAAAGAGGGTGTGTGACACTGTACCTGTTGACCACAATCTACAACCAACATGGCAAATCTTTAGTCCAGTCTGATGGCCACAATCCCTCATTTGCAACCATCCAGAGGGTTAGATGCTAGCGGCAGCCAATGCTGGAGTGAAAAGTGTTAGAGAGAAAAAGTGGGGAGGCAATGGCTGTGCCTTCTTTGTACATTCCAAAATTAGAAGTTTCATTCTAAACATACACCCATCCAGAACAAGCAAGAGATATCATAGTTCAAGGATAAATTTTAGCCAGGTAAAATGCTTGAGGGTATGGAAGAGGGCCAGTGGAGTGGCATTGCCTGGGGAGACACTCAAGAGTCAGATATCCAGTGCCAATGTTCCCCATCCTGATCTACAGGAATCTTATTTATGATTTACACCATGCCCAATCAGTTTCCTAGGTTCCGTCCTATTGATGCTTATCTCAAAGAATCAAATTCCTTTCATGAGTGGCAGTTATTTCATGGAACGGTGTTAGTTTTATTCTTTAGGTGCCTCTGTATTGATTGAATGAAAGCTTCATAGTAAAGTTAAAGAGCTCTGGATCCTTTAAGAGCATGATGCGTTTAATATTTACATTAGGCTTTCGAAAGCTGTAAGCTTCTTGCATAGATTTTCCAGTAGAATTCCATCCAGGTACTATGCACCTTTTCAGTTTCAACATTTCCAGATCACTGATCCCAACAGGTTCTAACCATTGCAGTGACCAGTAAGTTGCAATTCTGGAGCAAAAACATGATGCAGCAATTAGCCAACAACACTCCTCATCTTATTTGCTAAGTTAGACTTCACAAACAACCATGGCAATCTAGTAGTACCCTACATTTACATAGCTACCCTGAGAGCACTGAAACAGGCATGAGAAATAGTATGATTTATTTTTTGTTGCTTTTTAGCCTCAAAGCCCCAAAGATGTATTGTCCAAGATTGTATCAAGGGATCAACACTGTACCTATGTGCAGAAGTTGGGTTTGTACTGATATTGTACGAACACGCTGCCCAGTGATGTTCACAGAAAGGGGTAGGATGTTGGTTTCTGCTTTCTTCACTGTGCAGCGAAATGCTTGTCACGAGACATTGTTTACATTCCACAGTCAGAGTTGCTGTTGGGTTTCCCACGGGAATAGGAGACTGGATGTGACGTACACTGGTTTCCTGTTTTTCACAGTTCTCTCGGTGATTCCGAGGAGAGAGGAGTTGCTTCTCTGCTCTCGCAGAGGCAAGATGCGTGTTTGTAATCTCTCAGCATTGAAGTGTAAATAAAGTAAAGTAAAGTATGTGGCACGTACTGCTCATCCTTCCGCTGTGCAGAAGAGTCTGCAAATACAACAGTGAACAACTTCAGTGTATATTTCTTTTGTATTAATATGTAATTCAATTACAATACATAAATCACACCAATCGAAATAATATAAAATAGCAGCAAGGTTTTCAATGGCCAATGGAGGGAATGTGTGGCCCTCCAGATGTTGTTGGACTCCAATATGGTTATTAGTCAAGTTTGATGCGAGTAATAGTCCAGCAATAGCTTATTATTTTTATTTATATTCAGGATGGATGGATGAGTTGAACCAACTGGAAGCAACAAATACACAACAATCTGTTTGTGGTGGTCTTTTAAAATCCAGAAGGAAAACAGCTAAATTTTCCTATCTTGCAAAACCTTTCATAACAGTACAAAGTGCAAACAACTGAAATAGTGATAGCTCACAGCATAACAGTACAAAGTGCAAACAACTGAAATAGCGATAGCTCACAGCTTTCGCCTACATGTATGGGCATAATCCACCAAGAACAGATCCTGACCAAGCCTCATTTCAATAAATCGAATTTCTGCAACAGCGTATCTACACTCACTAGGGCTTGCACAGGAGATATACCTAATGATTTGTGGCTTGTAAATGGCTGTCCTGAAGAGAATTGCATGCAGAAATGTGTTTTGCAGTCCTCACTAAAATCCATGCTTTTAAAATATGGACAGAGTATGTTTATTGGGAATTGAGAAATATAGGATATCTGAGTTACAGTAAATCACTGTTATTTTCTGGTCAGGTTCTGAATAAAAGATACTAGTATCCCTTTCCCCACCCCTTCTGTCTGCAAATCTATAAATCTTGTTTGGTATTTTTCTGTATCTGCAACTACAGACCAGTGCTTAGATAAGATTAGGAATGGTGGGTCTGTCTATTTCTGATACATGTCACATTCATATGCATCCACCCAGAAATCTGCTACATCCAGTTCTGCAATTTTTAAAATGTCATGTAAAAAAATGTATTGAATGTCCATTTAAATCTATTACATATCTATGTTTCTAAACAGATTTTCTCTGAATATACATCTCTGAAGATATTTTGATAGGTCTTTTGAGACAATATTGGGACACCTGAGAAGGGTAAATGCCAGGGGATAATAGACACCAATCTGCACATTAGCTGCACATTAAAGATTCAAAACAGGTTAATTTTCTGTGGTGGCATCTTGACACTGGAAGGCCTTCCCAATAATTTAAATAACTAAATAATAAGACCCTGATGACACATTTGGCAATTGCATTACCATCCTCTTGATGCCAGGTTAAGACCCCTCTGTTAGCTTGGGCATTTTAGATGTAACGGTGTTCTCTCTACATTTGTTTTTGTTCTGATCTGTGGGCAAGCTCACCACTGAGGGGATTCCCAGGTGGGATGGATGGCAAGGCAAGGCGAAAGTCAGCACCTCGAAAAGAGATCAAGGTATTCAGGACCATGGATAGGGTACCTGACATGGAGGCCAAAGATCCAATTTATCTCAGTTGTAGCCTATCTAAGAGAAGGAAATCTCTTCTCCTAAACATCCACTGCTTTTCAGGATATCTTTGGGAGAAGAAAAGGCTAAGCTGTAAACTCCACACAAATCCAGAGTGGAGTCCCTAAGATGGTTGGATAGTGCCTTGTACACCTCCTTCTGGCAACTCCTGCAGCCCAGCTGGTGCCAAACATATTGCTTTCCTTTCCTTTGGACCACATCAGCGAGGCCAAGAGGGAGGTCTTGTCGTCTGGGCAGCCCAGAACCTCCACACACACTGCCCAGGGTCTGTGCCCCAGGGAAGGTCACTTTGGTGCTGACTTCACCCCTGGAGGTGCACTCCATTGTCTCACAAGACAGATGGATGCCAACAACAGCAAATGTCTTGCAGCAGTGTGCCCCAGATATTGGGGTCTCTCTTTAGGACTATCTTGTGCCACAACTACTGAATCTGGCAGTAGAGTTGTACCCTTGGGGAGGTTGACTCCAGTGCCCACAGACTCACATGGTACAGGCTAGGACAGTGATCCATCTCCTCAAGTTGCCGAAGGTCATGGTAACATTTTTGTGTGTGTGTTGGTCAATCTTTTATCTGTCAGCACAAAATAATTCTGTGCTGAAAATTTCTTCTGAGAGTGTGAAGCTGGGGAGATTGTCTGCTATGTGCTGCACATTGTTGTTTTTAATTGAATTATTTTTACTTATAAACGAATTGCTGCAGAAAGTTATTTTTAAAAGAAGGACTTCCCTTAAAAACAGAATATGTCTGTACTCAGTAGCTATCCTTCCTCGCTTCTTAAAAGCACAGGGGAGGGTGTCATGTGGCAGTTCTTTCCATGGGGATTTTGAGATCAGGAAGCACCAGCAGCTAGAAGGGTTGCAAAGCACTTGTTAAATTGTTTGATGGAAAGAAGGACACAGAGAATGCTCTCTTTTTTTTTTTTTATAATAATTTTTATTAATTTTCCACACATAAAATAAAGAACAGTGTAACACAATATAACTTCATACTCATCGGTTCATAGCCTTTTTTCTTTGACTTCCCCATACCTCCCCATCCCTGCATCCTTGTTTAAAAATTCTTTAGCAACCCTTAAGTCCATTGTCTTAGTTCCTTTTCGTAAATATTTCTTAAGTTTTTTTGTTTACTGCTGCAATTCTTTACTTCTTACCCCCTGACATCTTAACATTCCTCAATTTTACAGTTATTTTTAAGATATATTTTGAAATTCTTCCAGTCCTCTTCCACTGTCTCTTTCCCCTGGTCCCGGATTCTGCCCGTCATCTCAGCCAGTCCCATAAAGTCAATCACCTTTGTTTGCCATTCTTCCAGAGTCGGTAGTTCTTGCGTCTTCCAATACTTTGCCAGTAGAATTCTTGCTGCTGTAGTGGCATACATAAAGAAAGTCCTATCCTTCCTTAACACCACTTGGCCCACCATACCCAAGAGGAAAGCCTCTGGTTTCTTAGGAAAAGTCCACTTAAGGACCTTCTTAATTTCATTATAGATCATTTCCCAGAAAGCTTTAACCTTTGGGCAGGTCCACCAAAGGTGGTAGAAAGTGCCTTCAGTCTCATTACATTTCCAACACTTATTATTAGGCAAATGATAAATTTTTGCTAGCTTGACTGGGGTCATGTACCACCGGTAGATCATTTTCATAATATTTTCTTTTAAAGCATTACATGCAGTAAATTTAATACCGGTGGTCCATAACTGTTCCCAGTCAGCAAACATAATATCATGACCTATATCTTGTGCCCATTTAATCATAGCTGATTTCACCGTTTCATCCTGTGTATTCCATTTTAACAGCAAGTTATACATTCTTGATAAATTCTTAGTATTGGGTTCCAACAATTCTGTTTCTAATTTTGACTTCTCTTTCTGAAATCCTATTTTCCTGTCCTGTTTAAACGTCTCATTTATCTGATGGTAATGCAACCAATCTCGAACCTTAGGTTTTAGTTTCTCATAACTCTGAAGTTTCACCCTTTCACCATCGTATTCTATAATCTCATGATATTTTGGCCATTTAGAATCCATGTTAAGCTTTTTTACTTCCCTAGCTTCCATTGGTGACACCCACCTAGGGGTTTTACTTTCCAACAAATCTTTGTATCTAGTCCAAACGTTATACAATGCTTTCCTTACAATATGGTTTTTAAAACTTTTATACACCTTTACCTTGTCGTACCATAAATATGCATGCCAACCAAAACTATTGTCATACCCTTCCAGATCCAAAATGTCAGTATTCTCAAGAAGTAGCCAGTGTTTCAACCAGCAAAAAGCTGCTGATTCATAGTAGAGTCTTAAGTCCGGCAGGGCAAACCCCCCTCTATCCTTTGCATCAGTTAAAATCTTAAATTTAATTCTGGGCTTTTTGCCCTGCCAGACAAATTTTGATATGTCTTTCTGCCACTTCTTGAAACAGTCCATCTTGTCCACAATCTGCAGCGTCTGGAATAAAAACAGCATTCTAGGCAATACATTCATCTTAATAGTAGCGATTCGGCCTAACAAGGAAAGTTTCAGCCTTGACCATATTTCCAGATCCTTTTTAACTTCTGACCAACATTTTTCATAATTATCCTTAAATAAATTCACATTCTTAGATGTTAAGTTTACCCCCAGGTATTTTACCCTTTTTATTATTTCCAAGCCTGTTTCATTCTGAAAACTCTCTCTTTCTTCCATTGTTAAATTTTTTTCCAACACTTTCGTTTTTTGTCTGTTCAATTTAAAACCTGCTACTCGACCAAATATTTCAATTAGTTCTAATACTCTTTTAGTACTAGTGTCTGGCTGTTGCAAGGTCAATACTAGATCATCTGCAAATGCTCTTAATTTATAATGTCTAACTCCGACCTGAACTCCTTTAACCAACTGGTCCTTTCTGATCATGTTTAACAAAACCTCCAGGACTGATATAAAAAGTAAAGGGGATATTGGGCAACCCTGTCGTGTACCTTTTTCTATAGGTATTTCTTCTGTTACCACATTATTTACAATTAATTTGGCTTTTTGTTGAGAATATATCGCACCTATACCGTTTTCAAAACCTTGGCCTACCCCCATCCCTTGGAGATTCTTTTTCATAAAAGTCCAACAAATGTTGTCAAAGGCTTTCTCCGCATCCACAAAAATCAAAACTGCTTTCCTATTAATGTCAACGTCCAGCAGCTCCAATATATCTATAATATTTCTCACATTGTCTGACATATGTCTACCTGGGAGAAAGCCTGTTTGGTCCTTATGAATCTCTTCTGCCAGAACTCTCTTTAATCTTTTTGCCAAAATGTCTGCAAAAATTTTGTAATCCACATTAAGCAAAGATATAGGGCGGTAGTTTTTAACCTGGTTCTTTTCAGTCTCTGTTTTCGGTATAAGTGAGATGAAAGCCTCTTTCCACGATTCAGGTGCCTTTTTCCCCTTCAAAATTTCATTGCAAACTTCCTTTAATGGTTGTATCAGCCATTCTTTCAGCATTTTGTAGTATTTGGCCGTCAGGCCATCTGGTCCTGGTGATTTTCCCAATTTCATATTTTGAATGGCACCCTCTATTTCTTGTTCTGTTATTTCCTCGTTTAAGATCCTTTTACTTTGTTCTGAGATTTTTGGTAAACCGTATTTTCTGATGAATTCTTCTATTTCTTGCTCGTTGGTTGGCCCTTGTGCATACAATTTCTTAAAAAAGCTTTGAAAACAATTGTTGATCTCGTTGGGTTTGTGGATAATCTTTCCATCCATTTCTAAACTTGTTACCGTATTCATTTTCTGCCTTTTTTTCAATTGCCATGACAGAAGTTTCCCACATTTATCCGCTGATTCAAAAGTTCTTTGTCTCATTTGCTTTATCTTCCATTCTATTTGTTGGTTCATGAGCTCCATGTATTGCATCTGATGAAACTTTATTTCTCTCAAAATCTCATGGGACTTTGGTTTGGACCTCAACTTCTTCTCTCCTTCTTTTATTTTTTCTAAAATTTTTTCCTTCTTTTCATTTTGTTGCTTCCTCTTAATAGAATTTTGTTGAATTAGGAAACCTCGCATCACGGCTTTGCTTGCGTCCCAAATTATTCTTTTTTCCACATCTGTTTTCCTGTTAATCTCAAAATAATCTTTTAGTGTTTTAAGGGCCTTCTTATGGATCTCTTCATCCTTGAATAGGGTGTCATTCATTCTCCATCTAAAGGAACCAGTTGTTGTTAGTTTCATCTCCATCTTAACCGCATTATGGTCGGAGCACGTTTTTGGGCATATTTCTACTTTTTTTGTTCTTGACGCCAGACTGCTAGAAATCCAAATTTGGTCTATTCTTGTCCATGTCATTTTTGCTTCTGAGAAGAAAGTTCCCTCTCTCTCTAAAGGATTCTTTGTTCTCCAGATATCAATCAAGTCCATTGTTTCAGTCATTTCAAAAAAGATCTTTGGTAGTCTCCCTTCTTTCGAGATCACTTGTCTCTGTGCTTTATCCATGTTTGTTGAGACAACTCCATTCATATCTCCCATCATTAGGATTTTATAATCTAAAAAGTCAACTAATGTCTCATGCAACTTCCTAAAGAATTCAGCCTTCCCTTCATTTGGGGCATAAACTCCCACAATTAATATCTTTTCTCCTTGAATTTGTATTTCAATTGCCAGGTATCTTCCTTGTTCATCTTTGAATATCAATTTTGGAGCCAACTTTTCCTTTGCATAGATCACCACACCTCTTTTCTTTACTTTATCTGATGAGATAAATTCTTGACCGAGTCTCTTATTTATCAGTAATTTCCTATGTATCCTGGCAATATGGGTTTCTTGCAAACATATTATGTCTAATTGTTCTTTCTTCAAAATGTGAAAAACCTGTCTTCTTTTCCGAGGAAGGTTCAAACCGTTACAGTTCCAGCTAAGGAGTTGCAGAGACATTTTGTATTTAGGTAGCTGTTCCTCCAACTGCTCCAAGCTTCTGCTCTTCCTCCGATGGTGGTAGTGGAAGTCCAAATGACAAATTTGCTATATCAGGTGGTTCCCTCTCCTCCACGGTTCCTTTCTGCAGATCCTCTAGGTACTTCTCCAAAAATTGTTCTTTGTCCTGAATTGTTTTTATTTTAATCTTCCTTCCTTTGAAGTTAAAGGACAGTCCTTGTGGAAACTCCCATCTGAATGGTATAGTGTTTTTCTTCAGCAGGTCTACTAAACTTTTGTAATATGTTCTCACCTCTAAAATGTATTTAGGAATGTCCTTAAAAATCTGTATCTGACAATTTTGGATCACCAATGCCTTTTGATAATGCAAATTCAATATTCTGTCTCTTTCTTCTTTTGATCTCAGTGTAATTAGACAGTCCCTTGGTTTTTTATCCTGCCTTCTACCCAATCGAAAGGCTGATATTATCTCAAGTTCCTCATCTTCCTCCCATTCCTCCTGCCAAAAAGTTATGATGTTCTCTGTAAGAAATTTCACAAGGTTGTCCCCTTCCCCTTCAGGCACCAATCTAAATTTTAAATTCTTCTCTTTACGTTGAAGTTCCAGTAAGGAGAGGGCTGCATCATGCTCATTCACTTTTTTAATAATAGGCCCAAATTTTTCCCTTGTCTCTTCTGCCGTTGTTTTTGCACTTTCTGCAATCTTTCGTGTTTCTGAACTTTCCTGAATTAATCTATTTATAGAATCTGTGTTCGATGTAACACTAGCTGTATTCACATCCAACCTTGTTGTCAACTCTGTTAATTTTTTAGAATTCTCTGTCGATAGTTTTGTCAATGCTTCCAGGGATTGATTTATTTTAAGTAGTGCCTGAGTCATAGGATCCATAGAAGCTGGTGTTTTTTCCTGCACAGCTGCAGTTCCTGATATAGAGGCCCTTTTCTTGTGAGATTGTTTTGCTTTCTGCCTTGTTACTATCTCATCTGTAGGGGCACTCATATCCTCAAGGTCGTTTTCACAGAGTTGATTCCCAGGTGGAAAATCCCACTGTTACTTTTTCAAGTGCAACAATTTCACATAGAACCCTCTAGAGGGAGCATTCAATTGTATCCAAATGGCAGAGATAGAAGAAAACAAAGAGGCAAGGAAGTATAACAGTAGCCAAAAATTTTCCAATATCCAAATTGTAAAGTCTCTATTTTCTATGTGGCCAAAATGCCACAAAGTACGTCTAAGGTCCGGTAACTTTGTTACAAACAAGTCCCCACTTCTCAAAGTTTGACAGTTCACGTCCCGGTGTCTTGTTTGGGCAGCCCGACCCCAGGGGGTTTGACAATGGAAGGTCTTAATTTTCCATTAATTTTCCAGCAGGTTAACAACGTTCCAATCCCTTCCCCCCTTCTCCTGCCAATCTGGGGGGAGGTTTTAAGTCCGATGTCAGTTTGACAGCTTAAAAAAAATTAGAAAGATTCCCTTTAAGTGCAGCTTGATTTTCGTTGCTTTATCTCTTCTGCAGTTCCGGGGAGGCAGACTTCCTTAATTTTTGCCTTTCCCGTTTTCAGCCGAATTTTTTTTTTCCTAATGTCCCGTTACTTTTTCAATCTTACTCACGGGTGTTGTAATCAAATTCCAATTGCAGGAAGGAATCGGCGCTCTCCGCTCATGGCGACGCGGCTTCACTCCGCTAGCTGGGTGACGACTCTCAGCACCGCGCTTACCCCGATGCCGCTCAGAAGCCTTTAAAAAGGCTCCCTCACAGTGCCGGGGGGCGCAAAAGGTGCCCACCGAATCTCCTTTGTTCACAGGCTCCGCGCCTGTGATTTTAGGGGTCCCCCGCTAGAGAATGCTCTCTGCCATCTTGCAACAATAAGATAAGCTCCGCTCTGCACCACCAGAATTGTAAAAGGGGGGGGGGGAGCATACACAGAAAAACAGAAACTTGTTTTGCAGGTGAAGCAGCCTTTGGAGATATTACAGGGTGGAGCAGCACTGATGCAGAGCTTTTTGAGAGTGGTACATATTCATTCAGAAGGTGATGGACTGTCCTTCCTTGTAGGTTTTAAAGCAAAGTTTGGATGGCCATGTGTGCTGGATGCTTTAGTTGAGATTCCTGCATTTCAGGGGGTTGGACTAGATGACTCCCTGGGTGCCTTCCAACTTTACGGTTCTAGGACTCTTTGACTCTGTGTCTCTATTCTTATTTCCTGAGTTATTTTAAAAGAAGGTGGCATGGATCAGTTCCTGAAACACATCCACATTCAATGCATGAATTTCATCACTGCGTTAAGATTCACCAAGCTAAATGGGGTCAGTTGGGAGGAATTTGCTCCAGTTGATATTTGTCTGCTTTTATGTGCATATGGAGTACTTTGAAAGTTTATTTCTATACCTTGTGTTTTTAAGTTACTATAACTGGCCCTGAGTCTTTGAAATGGGGTGCTATAAAAAATTAAATAAAATTTCTGAATGCTCTCTTATCTTACTAGCTACTGTCTAGCATAAATAAAGCCAACATATATTTTATGTGCAATATATGGACAGGAATAAAAATCAACCCAAGTGTATTCAAGATTTATTACAGAAGGGGGAAGCTATTATTCTTTGATTTCTAGCCAGCAGAAGGCCTTTATACCTCAACCCTCTCCCTACTAAATAACATTATAAGTGTGTTCAAGACAGACTACCATTAGGTTTATAAAAAGTGAGCCTTGCTTAGGAACTTTTCCAGTTGTTGAAAACACCACTGCTTGCATTTCAGTTTTATCATGCTTTTCACCATTAAACAGTCTGTTTGGAGCCAGCTTTAATATAATAAAGCAACTAAATAAATGTTTGCAAGGTTTGGTTTGGGTTTTTGTTGTTGTTTTTTTTAAAAAGGCTGAGTAAAGTATTGCTTTGACATGCTTACTTTGCATTTAGAGGATTTAGAACCACTGAACATACAGGATACACTTTTTTTGCTAGCCTTTTAAAGTCTGACTGTGTTTTGTGTGCTAGACAAAAATTATTAATCTACTTGCTCTAGAATTGCCTTGTTGTAGTCATCCCATTGAGTGGAACATCTATGAAGTTAGTGGTTTGAGGTCTACAACTTTATACAGTAAAGTATAGATATTTCATTATTCTTAATTTGGAAATTTAATCCCATTATAATCATTGGTATGCCAGAGGAAGGCAAAAGCAATGGTGGTTTGGGAAGTCACCACATAATTGCATCTGTCCCATACAGTTCCTGTGTATACATCACTTGATCAAACCAGGCATAAACAGTTTCCATAGGAACTACTGCCTGAAGTAGGACGAAGTTGGATTCAAGTATGATCCATTGAAATGAAACACAGCAATTCACTGGAGTGCCTAATTTTCTTTCAAGTGCCTCCAGTATTCACAATATTCCCTGTTATCTGTGTACTCTTATCCCACCCATGAGGATGAGGATGTTGCAATATAATACAATTTCTTATCTTACCTATAAGTTAAAACAATTTAAAAATAAAATATTAAAATGAGTTGAAACAAATTGCAGCCAAGGGAATAGGGTGTGCCCTATACAGTAATATATATCTCAGGTGTCAAAGGCAAGGGTAAAGTGGTGTGTCTTTAACTATGCCTCCTTTGCCCTTTATACGCACTTGCTAAGAATTCATATACATGGTTTCATCATGCAGGGGAAAAAATCACTTGGGTCAAAATAGATGCTACATTAAATAAATCGCCCTCAAGAATTGAGGCTTGCAGAGTGTAGAATCTGAGGGTGCAACTATTGGAGCTACTTCCCTTTGAGGGTGTTTGTGGTAGAAGAAGAAAGAGCAGTGATTTTGTTAATACAGGAATGGGGAACTTGTGGCCCTCCAAGTGTTGTTAGACTACAACTCCCATTATCCCTGATCACTAACCATGCTGGGTGGGATTAATAGGAGCTGGAATCAAACAACACCTGGAGGCTCACTTTTGATATCTATGAATAGAGGTAGAATAGCTGGATAATTTATGTTGCTGTGCTTCAACTGTGATTTATGTACTTTTTCTTATACAGGTTATGTAGACGCCATACATTTAAAACACATTTGAAGCCCATTCCCCCCTCCAAGAATCCTGGGAACTGCAGTTTACTACTCATGACTCTACAATTCGCAGTACCTTTACCACACTACAGTTCTCAGGATTTTATTTTATTTTTTTTATTTGGTGGAGAGGGGTGAGGGAAAATGCGCTTTACATGTATGGTGCACAGAAGCCCCTTTGAAAGGTCTAATGAAGTTTGTTTAGTGGGGAAAAGGATCACAGCACCAGGTTTCACCTTTGACCAGTATGCGTTCATTAGAAGTCTATAGAAAACCCTTCATGCTGTTTGGTCCACGTGATTTCAAGAGTTTTCAGCTGCATGGAGTGAAATGCATGGGCATCTCTCTATAGATACTGCTATGAACATGTGTAGGTCAAGCAGAATTTGCCAGTGTGGTGCTGTTGCTCATTCCTTACATGCTTCCATTACAGCATTTGAATGAGGCTAATAGTAATCCCTGTTTGTTAAAGATGTCACATGCTTTTGCTTTTGACTCAGCTCATTAGCAGTAGAAAGAAGTATATGAAAAAGGAGGAATCCTTTCATTGGTTTCATTCTTGGCCAGTTCACTGTATGTTAATAGGTGCACATGAACCAAGTGAGAGACACAGCTGCTGCTTGCAGCTCAGTTAGTTAATCCAGACCACTTAAATCTGAGAGTTTAGATATGCTGCAGTCAATGGAACAAACTTTGCTTATTCGGCAGCTAAGATGGTGTAAAGTGGAGAATACAGTATTTTCAAGGTAAGGATGCAAACCTGTATGAAATACAACTTTGGTTGTGTTGTGTTACACTATTTCCCCTTGTTAATTCTTTATTTCCCTATAATGAAGGAAAAATATGGCTAGACCGAATCTGGAAATCAACGACAAAACACTAAAGCATTAAAGGATATAGGAATGCACCCAGCAAAATTTCCCAGCTTTTGTATTAGCCAGAAGGGAAAATGTTTGAATCTTGATGTCTTTGGTAACCCTGCACATTTGAGTCTCGCTGCTAAGCACTAACTATACTGTCCTTCTAGCAATGTGCAGGTAGTATGAACTCTTCTTAGCAGCAGAGATCGATAGATATCAAAGGCAAACATAGACCTTTCCTGTGCAAAGCTGTGTTTGCCCTTAACTTGCTCTCCTCCAAATTCAGGAGCCAGCTGTAGCTTTCCTCTGTGCATTGAAGCGCCACAGGAGAACTATACCTTGTAGGATAAATGTGATACTACATAGGGTACATTAGGCATTTGATGGGCTTAGGAAATGTACTGATACTTATATGTTAAGTACCCTGCCCCATTTTAAGCCCTCCTGAGCCTTTTTAATACATGAAACACAGTGATCTGAATTATAATAATGTGGATTAGTATTCTTTTTTTAAAAAAAAGGATAGAATAGATGTTTAATAAATTGCATTAATATTTAAATCACACACACACAAACATATATATCACATTGACATAAATAACGTTAACTGAATATAGTGTGTGGGAGAGTCTGTGTATTATGTACGCAGCTTTTTCAAAGAGGTTTTAAACATTAATAGAAATCATTAAATTAATTATGAAAATTCTTTATTCAGAGCAACTCTAATGTGGGTTAGTGGCTGACAGTTAATGAATTTCTACTTCTTTCCGTGGGAATTGTCATCAGAGGCACTTCACTAATAAGACAGCACATTGAATTTAAATTGCAGTATACATTCTATACCATAAAATGCCTGTACTGCTAAGAAGAGAGAGAGAGAGGTACAAGTGACAGATATTCTAAACAGCATTTATTTTAAGACTACTACAACACTCTGAAATGTTGTGTCAACTTGGGGAAATGGTTTAAGGTAGCTTGATCTTGCTTAGCTTGTTCCTCCCATCATCTGTCAGCATTGAACTCCATGTGCAAAGAGTTCCATTGAAAGGGCATGTCAAGCAAGCTGTTCTCTTTTGAATTGTTTGTTTTTTGATCAAGTGGCTTTCTAAAAAGTTCTTCAATTGTAAATAAAGGCAGAAAATGTTGCTTTGCAGGATTAAAACACTTCAGCATGTGGTTTAACCACTGGGTGCAAATGCTGAACTGCTGTCTTAGATCTCTTTTCTCTACTTAATGGAAATATTTCACTTAAAGTTTGAGGCAATTGCTGTGAACCAGCATGAAAAAAGTCCAATCAGCACCACCTCTTAACCCTGTTCTTCCTCTCATAGTACTTTTGAGGAAGATGCTTCATCATTGTGGCCTGACATTACTGTGCACTTGTGTGGAAAGACGGTTAATCTGCACAAAGTGAAGGGAGTGTGTAAGTTGACATTGCTGACACCCCCTCTATAGATTTCTCTGTCTTTGCCTCACATGCATTATTCAGCCTCCTGTTGTGCAGTTCAACTTTTGTAATATCCACTTAAAAATTGGCTAGATAATGCCTGGCCCCTGGACCACAGTGATCATGCTGCTGACTTGACCATAGGGCAGCTGTTTATGAGGAGAACAGGGGAAATCTTTATCTGTTACAGGAAGGCAATGGCAGGTTGAATGTGACCTACAAGATGTACATAAGGGGAAAGAGTAGGGGTATGAAGCTTGGAACTACTTGGGGATCAGACTATGCATAACATGATACAAAGCTGAAACAAAGGAGATGTAATTAATTAACTTCCTGTAGTAGGTAAGACTCTGGATGAGTTTCATAAAGCAAGGGAAATCCTATATTTAGCTTGGTTGCAGTACAAGAACATTACATACAAAGCAAGAAAAGAAAATAATTATTCTGGAAACTTTGTCATGGTGTCTTTTCGAAATCCTGTGCCCATCCATATCCCTCCAGAATAATGTTACCAAATTGTCATAGCCAGGACCGCAAAAGACAAATCTCTAAGAATTAAGATTTGGCTCCAGTGTCTGTTGAGCAGCTGCCTTTTGAAGCCTTTTATAAATCAGTTAGGAACTCCCATTGTGCTAAACGAACTGAAGTCTGAAGAGACAAAAAAAAAAAAAACCAACCTGGAAAGGGAAAGACAGTGGAAGGAGTTGTTGATTTGATTCTGATAGCTGCTAGACAAAATGCTCTGACAAAAGCATTAAATGCCTCTTTTGGGATTGCTCGACAGGAGGTCAAAGGACACACAAGAGAGGAAAGGGTCTGGGTGAGTTATTTTATGTCTGAAAGACTGTAAGACTGATGACTTATTACGCCTGAATGCAGGCAAAATTACTTGCCACTGATTGTCCTAGTGTACCAGAGCAGAGGCCTGGACTTCGAATCTCCATAGGAGGTCATGAAAGAGAATAAGCAAAAGGCTGTTGTTTGCTCTGGGATGGCAACAGTTGGCATGTGGGAACTGCTTTTGCTCCCCACTGGTGTGCCAGCAGAATCCTTTGTACCCCTATGAAAATGGACCATTCTTGTATGAGGCATGGTGGAGGAGCTCTACAGCTGCTCTGTGCTGGGTGGTAGCAGAGAAGTCACTGAGGGCTTGAGTGAGTGTCAGTCAGACAAAGTCTTTTGAGCAGATGCTTAACACAACAATATCTCCATACCATGACTACAGTTTTATGATAAGGTCTGCTGGCATGAGACAATAGTGATGGCGGGGCAGCACTTGTTCCTGAGGAATTTAGTCTCTTCTTGCTGTTTTTGTTTTTCCAAGTGCTTGCCACTGCTTTGCATACAAATGAAAATGAAAGATGGACAATATATGGGTTTGTTAAAATGCCCTTAAGAAGTAAGGAGTGCCCTGATGAAGAGAGACGGAAAGATGGCGAACAGCTGGCGGGCCTACAACTGACTGCTTATGTCTTTTGACCATATTTGTTCTGTGTTAACTATGGCTGTCCCATAAAATACTTTTGAAACTGCTCTTGTGTGTTAATGGTATATAGCTGATTGTGCACAGTGTGCTGCTCCCTGTAAGACCAGAGGCTTCGTGACTGTGGGATGGGGTCCATGGTTGCAGGGAAACGTCATGCTTCTAAGCATGGAGAAAGTGGTATTGTAGGGCATATGTCTAAGTGGTATTGTAGGGCATATGTCTAAGGCAGGTCCCTACCGCCCAATAGTGGGCATTTCAGGATTCTAGGTGAGCAATAGGGGGTTCTACAGCACAAGCTGAATCCTCCTTCCATTGATCACTGGTGGGCGGTAAGGAAAGATGTATTAGTGGGCAGTAGGTATAAAAAAGTTGATGACCCCTGGTCTAAGGCAAGTCTGGAAGTGATGAGATCAGATGTGTTATGTGTTGTTTAGGCACAGACAGTACAGGCTGTGGACTTGAGAATGGTCTGAAGACACATGATGCAGTTGTGATATTAGAGCTAAGGAAGTCTGATTCTTAGCCACACTTCATTGGAAATACACGTATCAGCTGCTCTGAGGCATTTTGGTGGGAAAGGAAGTTACATAAGAGTCTAGAGTACAGTGGTACCTCGGTTTACGAACAGCCCTGTTTACGAACTATTCAGATCATGAAGTCCGCAAAAGGTATTCCAGTTAGGTGTTCTGGTTAGCAAACTTTACCTCCGTCTATGAATGGAAACCAAATGATGGAAGGGCACCAGCAGTTGGAGGCCTCATTAGGGAAAGTGCGCCTTGGTTTAAGAACGGTTTAAGAACGGACTTCCGGAATGGATTAAGTTTGTAAACCGAGGTAAAAAGGTAAAGTTAAAGGAACCCCTGACCATTAGGTCCAGCCGTGACTGACTCTGGGGTTGCGGCACTCATCTCGCTTTATTAGCCGAGGGAGCCGGTGTACAGCTTCTGGGTCATGTGGCCAGCATGACTAAGCCGCTTCTGGCGAACCAGAGCAGCACATGGAAACGCCGTTTACCTTCCCGCCAGAGCGGTACCTATTTATCTACTTGCACTTTGACATGCTTTCGAACTGCTAGGTTGGCAGGAGCAGGGACCGAGCAACGGGAGCTCACCCCGTCACGAGGATTTGAACCGCCGACCTTCTGATCGGCAAGTCCTAGGCTCTGTGATTTAACCCACAGCGCCCCCCGCATCCCAAACCGAGGTACCACTGTAATTCTTTAAAGGAAACTGTCAGTTTTGGAAAGTTCAAGGGATGTTCCCTTAAAAGGATGCAAGCATAGTGTTGACTGTAAGGTGGCAACCAACATATACCTTCAAACACCATCTGATTAATTCAACAACTATTAGAGAAAAGTTGTAGGTAAGATGGTACAGAAAACAGACCTCATATTTCAGAACAGGAGCAATTGCAATATAATGATGATGACGACTCTGTTCTAGGTCAGGAGAAGCTAAAGTGGTGCACTCCAGATATTGTGGGCTCCAACTCCCATCACCTCCAGCCAGCATGGCCAAATGTCAGGGATGATGGGAGTTGAAATTCATCAACATCTAGAGGTACCACCTTGACCGCCCTTGCTTTAGGTAAACAGCTGCTGCTCCTTCAGATGACTGCTCAGACTTTAAGGACCCAAGGAATACACATAGCATGTCTCAATTATTTCCCTCTCTTTAAACACACACACACACACACACACACACACGCCCGCCCATACACACCCATATCCATTTACCACTCAGTCTGGCTTAGTTCACTCATTTCCCCCCACCCACCCACAGCACGAACAGCCTCCACATATGCTTTGAATTGTTGGCTCTCAAAACTTCTTTCCATGATTTGCGTCAGGGCAAGACTAATGAGGCATGAAATCATCTTGGCCATGAGACATTCTCTAAGCAAACTCTGCTCCAAGACAAGCAGGCACTCTCAGCCCAATGGGGCAGTGAAAACTTTAAAGCACACAAGGAGGGCCTTGGAAAACCACACTGTTGAAGAATGCCAGTGATATTTCTACTTTTATCCACATGTGTATATAAGTATGTTTTGATTGCGTGTGCTTTATAATCCTAGTTTACTCACAGTAGCTGAGGCAGGCCTGACGGCAGGACCAGGAGACAACAAGTCTTTCTAGATAAGGCAATAATACAAAGCAATAATCTGAGTATGGTAAAAGAGAGAGAGAACTATTTGCAGTGGTGAAATAAGATAATTGTGTTCTGGTGAGATATTGGCAGAATTGGGCTGAACATATTTATAACTAAGTTGTAGCTTGTACTGGCAACTTTTGTGTAAGCATGCTAAGAGTTAAGGCATACTTGTTTCACTTGGCATTTGGTGGAAGGTTGGCTACTCAATGGCTGGCAAAATATTTTAAGCTAGTTTTATGCTGCTGTCTCTTAGCTTGCTATGTTTTCAACATTGGCTGTTATAAGCCAGATGAAGGGAGTGCCTGAAAGATGGGATATAAATTGTAGAAATAAAACAATTGAACAAATGTAGAAAGGGTCATTTATTTTTGGCAAGTGGGTTATTAATGAACACTTTATTATTTGCCTGTTTATTGTTATTTGGCAAATGCATCTGAAAGTCTGTAATCTTATTTAAGAGCTGGTTGTTTGGCATTTGGTCTATGTGATTCTTGTGCAGAAAACTGCTACTGGTACAATATTTTTTAATGTTAAGACCTGTGTCTATTTTACTGTCAAGAAGGACCAAAGAACATGACTTTCTTAAACGACAGGTGTACGTATCTGGCAACATGAGTCTTAAGATAAATGTTTGTAAAATGCAGCCACTGAAACTGCTGCAATAAATTGCTTAGACCTGCTCAGAGTCATATGGGAATTCCTTGGCAAACTGAGGAATTGTGCCTGAGCTTCTCAAATCCCAGTACAGCACCTTTGCACAAGATCATTCCCTTTTCTTGTAATCCAGATACTGCAGCAATATTTTTATTCTGCACACACCACAGTGTAGTTAAAACTAGGATATTTTAAGGCTTGTCATGTAGATGGTTGACCATGCGCTTTCCTTCAGGAATGTAAGTTACAGAAAACATTCATATACACCAACAAGAAGTGAGCAGAATAGCTGTAGCTAAGCAAAAACTAAGCAAAAACTCAAAATTGGAATAATTAAGGTAGCTTTCTGGAAAATGCTGCAGGGAGGCTTTTTAGGAGCGAAAATTTTGATAAGGTTTTTATTATTATTTTTTAAAGCATGCTGAGGGTCTTAACTACCTATGATGGTAAAAGGTAAAGGTACTCCTGACCGTTAGTTCCAGTCGCGGACAACTCTGGAGTTGCGTGCTCATCTCTCTCTATAGGTTGAGGGAGCTGGCGTTTGTCCACAGACAGCTTCCGGGTCATGTGGCCAGCATTACTAAGTGACTTCTGATGAACCAGAGCAGCGCAGAGAAACACCGTTTACCTTCCCACTGGAGTGGTACCTATTTATCTACTTGCACTTTGTGCTTTCGAACTGCTAGGTGGCAGAAGCAGGGACCAAGCAATGGGAGCTCACCCAGTTGCGGGGATTCAAACTGCCAACCTTCCAATCAGCAAGCCCTAGGCTCAGTGGTTTAGACCACAGTGCCACCTGTGTCCCTCCTATGATGGTATCATAGTATGTAGCCACCTTTCCCCTTTTCCCTGATTAAGTACAAGTGTATGGAGGCAATCCTTACAGGGAACTAGGGTAAGGCAAATCTTTCAGTCTCTTTTTAAAGTCCTCATAAAAAATTATCAGCATTTTAGTGCAAGTTTCCCCTAATATAGACAGTTCTGCATATTTTCCATAATGTAATGCATTTTGTATGTTTTTACTAGTATGTGCATTTTAAAAATAGATGCTTTACCCCAGCATATGCAGTTTAGCATGCATTGCTTGGCTGGAGAACTGCATTTCCATATTCAGATAGGTGCGGATTTCAAAGGATGGCTGTGGTTTACATAATTGTGAATTGGTCTGTAAAATGTAAACATTGATAAAATCCAGGTGATTGAAGGGAAATCTGTTTGGATTAGTAGCTGTTTGATTAATTGGTGAGGAATTAACAATAGAATTTGCACCAGCTGCTGACACTGATATATGATACTGGTTTAAGATAACATACCTCTTCTGCAGAATAGTTTCTGCATTGAAAAAAACCATTGCAGTGTGATGCAAAATCTATACAGTTTTTCATTGGAAAGATCCATAAGCATCAGCAGGTTGGAATCAATTCTCTTGCTGGCAATTCCCACCCCATCCACCTGCAAAATTTATGTATATTTTGCATGGTGACATTACATTTTTCATGAATATGTCTCCTTAGGTCTTATTTCACTGAGGAAACGACATTATATATAGTTTTAGAATACTATATCTCTGATGCAGCTAGAGCTGGAACTTGGGTCCAAAGGCCAGAGCCCCACAGCAGAAGAGGACTCCAAATACAGAGAGCAGCAGATGATGGCCACTGCAATTATGCCACTGCAATTATGCAAGCCTAATGTCACTGATCAAGTACAGTGGAACAGCTGGAATAAGTTGTAGTCCTTCACAATAGAAGGTGCATGGAAGCACACCTATCAGTCCTGTGGCTCATAATAATACAGTCAGAAGTGGAAAGGATTAGGGGAGAAGTTGTTGGCCTTGTTCTTTGGAGTGCAACAAATTTACCAGTATGACTTCTCTGCACAGCATGGGTGATCAATCAGGCTGCAAGCTGCTGGCAGCACCATGAAGAGACCTCTGCTGGGTGCATTGAAGCAGTAGCAGCACAAACTATTAAGATTCCAGCAGAGGCTTGGAAGAGTGTGCTCTATTGCCCAGAAAAAGCCGCAACAGGTAGCCAATGCCATGAATGAGGCCTACCTAAAGGGACCAACTAGCACAGTTAGCTCAGGAGAATTAGAAATAGACTCTGTGTGACTTTTCCTCTGTCTGCGGAAAGTTTTAAATTCCAGAGGAACTGAAATGGGATTGGGTGTAATAGGCAGGGAAGTTGTTCTTACCAAAGGATTCCACAAGCAGAAGCCAGGGTGGGCAGCTGAATAGTGGGACTAATGTTATGAGCCTTATTTGACAAGCCAACTCAATTGTATCTTGCTATACAAGAAATGAAAATGTAGGACTGGAAAGGCATCTGTTCTCGTAAGACGTCTTGTTTCTGTAATGATTAAAAACAATAAGATCAAATAAAACTAAATAAACCCAGCTTTATTTGTAACCTTAGCTACAAGGGAACAATCACATGTTGCTGTATCCCAGTGCTATCTGAGGAGTTGAACCGGACTGATCTTGTGCATTGTGCAAGTTCTAGTTCCCTGACAAAACAAACAGATAAATGCAGGTTTTCCTTTGTTTCTTCTGCCCAATATAATATTAAGCAAAGAATACCAAGGAACCTTGACATACATTTCCTTATCTCAAAAGCCTCTTCCCCTGTTAGTTGCAGAGCATCCTCATTGATCTGGTTCACACATCAAAGGCAAAATATGGTTTCCTGCCCTTGTGTGGATGTGTGGGCTGTTGGAGAAATTAAACCTTATCTACAGCTCATGGTTAGCAAAGAGAGAGCATGACCACAAACCTGGTCATGTTGCTTTTGCTGTTGCTGTTGCTGTTGCTGCTGCTGCTGCTGCTGCAGCTGTTTGTTTGTTAAATTTGGATAATGCCCAACAGTTCCCCTGAATTTTAAACAGGATTGTTCTGCAGGGGCACCTATCAGGAGGGCACCACTACTGATTTGGCCACCTAGCAGCAGCATCACAGGCAGATACTGTGATGGGGTGGGGGCAGGGTATTGATGTGTCTTGGGTAGGGTGGGTGCACTGGCAGAATCCATCTGGCACTCCTGCCATGTGCCTACTTCACCCCAACCTGATCACTGCCCTGTTGTACTCTCATACTATCCCAGTAAGCCGCAATGATGCCACTGCTGGGAAGATGAGTCTGCGATGACAAGCCCTCCTTACTAACTGCTCCTGGTCTTTTGCATCACTACTTGGGGATACCTGAGGTTGGACATGGGATCTTTTCAGCTATGGCACTTGGCAAATGTCAATCACCAGAACACACAAGGATTATGACAGCTGCAGATGTACATTCGACAAGTCAGTCCAGTATTAAGTACAAATTCAGTGCAGCTAACCAACCTTTATTCAGTGACAAAGCTGGTCCTACTCATTTTAACATTGGAGTGTACATAATGGCTGTGTGGGGGGTGATTTTTTAAGAAAAACAAAATTGCTGCAGCTTCATATTACTTGGCTCTCCGTACAATTAGTGCATATAAGCTAGAATATTGTTGGGCGAGAGCATTTTTTAAAAAATGGTTTACAACAGTAGAACAAGCCAAATATCCTTATAAATTATATTAATGAGAGAGATTACTGCTTGTAATTGAGCCCCTGTGCTCCACATTGCACTGTGTGCAGATGTGCCAGTTAATAAGCCCTAACAGTGTTTCTGTTCATGGGAAATGAATCTGAAACGATTGTCAGATTATCTATTTGGCATGCCTGCCTAGTGTCTGGAATGGCACTTTGCTAATGTGCTATTACTCAGTGTCATTAACCTAGAGATGTGATTGAAAGGTGAATTCATGTTTGCATTGTCCTGCTCAAAGGAGGTGGTGCTTCAGTAGTAATGAGCTTTCTGGGGAAGGATGCTGCATTCGGTAAAATGAGCCTTTCTTGTACTTGACACATACTTTAATATCCCTTTTGAAAACTGGGGTGGAACTGGGAATGCTACTTGTGTTAAAATATTATAGATCTCTTCACATCCATATACCTTATTCTAGCTCTAAGGTTTGCCCTGTGTCCCTTGCTTCAAATCTTGGCTAGGCACTGGCAGTCAACAATGGCAGTAGATCTGCAAGATCATTGAGATCATCTGTGGAAATTCTCCTTGTGGTACCCTACCCTACAGAATATCTTTGGGTGGGCCTTTTCTGCTTGTACAATGGATTTCCCTTCCCTCTGCCATATGTGAAGCAGCAACCATGCATTGCTTCAGATGTCTTGTAAAGATGGATCTTTTTGCCCTGACCCATAAGTTTGGACCCTGTTTTTATTTTTAATTCTCTGAGTTCCTGCTTTTATTTGCTTTTATACTGCTGCATTGCTATATTTTTGTTCTAACTTTGTTCTATTTGTTGTTCACCACTTGAATTTTTTTTAAAAAAGTATTAAGTGACTTATAAATGCTTCCAAGTAAATAAATAAAATAATAAAATATGCCATCCTTTTGCAACCTGATGCCACCCAGTTGTTTGGGACTGTAGTCCAAAAAACAGCTGGAGGGCACCAGGTTGGGTGAGAGTACTATACTTACTCCATCCATACAGACAAGAGGCTTTCTCACAGCCGAGGTTCTCCAAGAGGGAATAGAGGACAGATGAGGGACATGGCCTGGGGAGATGGGATATGATCTGGGAGAGTTCTGAAGACCAGGTAGAAAGGTCTTGAGGCAGGGGCTGTATTCAGCCTGTGGGCCAGAGATTCTCCACAATTGGAGAATCACAATTGTCCTACAATTGTCCTAAGGGGTTGAAAGAATTGTTAGATGAGGTTTAGACCTGCTCTGTTCTGTTACTTTTCTATAAGTAGCTGCAGAGCTAAACTTTTCTGGAAAGCGATAACTGCTAAGTAGGCATTGTGGTGGTGGTGTTGCTGCTGCTTCTGCTGCTGATTTTATTGTACTGTGCTTAAATGTGGTGTGTGAAGGGTTGTATTTTTCATATGTGGTTTTTTAAAAAAAGTTCATGTTTTATTCTGTTGGAACCCACTTTGATCTTTAAATAAACGAAGAGACTTGTTTCCTCAGTCATTGTTTGCAATGCTCTCTTAACCACTTAGCAGTATTCATATTAAGAATTGCTTTAGGAAGGTTGCCAACCAGTGACAAAGAAGCTAAGTCCATTTTGAGTAGAGGGAAGTATATGCCTATTTAATTTATAATGAATTATCTAATTAATTCTGCTGCAAATTGTAAAGCAGAGTGAAACAAAACAAAGCAGCAAAACAGGTCTTTTTTAAAAAAAACAGGGTGAAAGGACTGATACAAGTTTTTAAATGTATAAATGGCTAAGTTTGAAAACACAATATAAAGGAGAAAGAGTAACACATAATGTTAGTTTCAGGAAAAGAATCCAAAATCCTATGCCTACACCAGCATTATCTGCCTTCAGCCACCAACTTCAAATAACCTTCTGCAAGAAAATATGATGGTTTTTGTTAAGGCTAGATGCATGAACATACCAAATGGAACTCCAATAAAACACTTGCCCGAATTATGATATTATACTGACCTTACAATGAACACTAAACTGGTACAAGGAGGAAACAGAGTGGTAAAAGGTTTGGGGGAATATAAGCAAATCAGACACCAAGAATGCACGTGTTACAGTAGAGGACATTTGACACAATGTCAGAAAATATGGCAGCATTAACAAATCATCTCAGTGGAAACAGCAGACATGTGCATGTTGATCTTAAATGAGGGGTGTCACGGTAACAAATGACTTCTTGGAATCCTGGTGACAAGCTAGTGTGTCTTGGGTCAACATGTGGAACACCGTATGACAAGCCAGGGAGAAGAATACATCACTGTGTTTTGCACTAGGTTTAGGGATATTTCTTAATGAAAAATCTCCTAAAATAGATATGTTTCTGATATTTTAATATATAATATTTTAATACATATATATTAAAATTGCAATTACTCGTTAGATGAGAAGGAGAAATAGTTCATGCCCAGAGTCATTGTTTATCCTTAAGGTTTAATTAGTGAGGAATAAACAAAAAAAAATTCCTTCCAGTAGCACCTTAAAGACCAACTAAGTTAGTTCTTGGTATGAGCTTTCGTGTGCATGCACACTTCTTCAGATACACTGAAACAGAAGTTTCCAGACCCTTCTATATAGTGAGAAGGTGGGGAGGGGTATTACTCAGAAGGGTGGTGGGAATGGGTGATTGGCAGATAGCTGTGATGAGCCTGTTGACGACTCTTAACGACTGCAATAGGTCTTACAGGAAAAAGCAAGGGGTGAGAAGGTGAAAAATGGCTTTGTCATGTATAATGAGATAAGAATCCAAGGTCTTTGTTCAGACCAGGACTCTCCATGGTTTTAAGTTTGGTGATAAGTTGCAATTCAGCAGCTTCTCTTTCCAGTCTATTTCTGAAATTCCTTTGTAGTAAAACAGCTACTTTGAGATCTTGTATAGAATGTCCTGGGAGATTGAAGTGTTCTCCTACTGGTTTCTCTGTCTTGTGGTTCCTGATGTCAGATTTATGTCCGTTTATTCTTTGGCGTAAGGTCTGGCCTGTTTGTCCAATATAGAGAGCTGAAGGACACTGTTGGCATTTGATGGCATACACAATGTTAGACGATGAGCAATTAAATAGTCCCGAGATGGTATGTGTGATGTTGTTGGGGCCAGTAATGGTGTTGTCCGGGTGTATGTGGCAGCAAAGTTGGCATCTGGGTTTATTGCAGGCTCTGGTGCCAGTGTCCGTGTTAGGTCTGGTTGTAGTATTATTGTGGGTTAGGAGTTGTTTAAGATTGGGTGGCTGTCTGTAGGCAATGAAAGGTCTTCCTCCCAGAGCTTGAGAAAGAGAACTGTCATTGTCCAGGAGAGGTTGTAGATCTCTGATGATGCGTTGTACTGTTTTAACTTGGGAGCTGTATGTGATGACTAGAGGTGTTCTGTTATTTTCTTTTTTGGGTCTGTCTTGCAGCAAGTTCTCTCTGGGTATCAGTCTGGCTCTGTTGATCTGTTGTCTAACTTCATCTGCTGGGTATTTTAGTTCTAAAAAGGTTTGCTGTAGATCTCTTAGGTGAGAGTCTCTGTCTGTAGAATTGGAACAGATGCGGCTGTAACGTAGTGCCTGGCTATATACAATGGACTGTTTGGTATGTTTGGGATGGTAGCTAGAGGCATGTAGATATGTTTGTCGGTCAGTTGGTTTACGGTATAAGGTGGTGTCTATGCGCCCATCCGGTATTTTTATAGTAGTGTCCAAAAAATGTATTTCTTGCATAGATTGATTCATTGTTAGGTTGATTGTGGGGTGAAAATCATTGAATTTCTGGTGGAAGGTGTCCAGGGTCTGTTGACCATGTGTCCAGATGATAAAAATATCATCAATGTATCGCAGGTACAAGAGAGGTTTGAGTGGGTAGGAGTTTAGGAGAGGGGAGAACGACAGGAATAAACAGAAGGGCCTGGAGCATAAGCACATCAGTCTTTACAAAGTCTGGAAATCAAAACCAGAATAGCAGATTGCACAATGCATCTGTGCCACCTTGCAAGCAACACTTGCAGGTGATTTGTAATACCCAAATCCAAGGAGAAATTCTGACTTGGAACAATTTTGCAAGCATCTCTATCTGGAAGCTCTACAAGGCTTTTCGAACTAATTCTGCTCATGGTTTATTAGATTGTAAATTTGTAAGCTGTATGTAGCCAAGTAAGGGTTCTGCCTCATCTTGCGTATTCACTGTGATGCTATCAGCCTGTGGTAAATCATTCTTTGAGGAAAGTGAGGAAAGGCATATTGCTCCAAATGTTCCCGGGGCCTTCTATTCCTTACCCCTGACATCTCTCAACACTTAAGAAGCTTAGTGATTTCCTAGCATGAAAGTTGCTATTATAGTTTCTTGTGCTCTGAATGGCCTATTGGCACTTTTGCAAACCTAGTGCCCTCCAGTTGTTTTGAACTACAACTCCCATTAGCCCCAGACAACACGTACAGGTTAGGGCTGATAGGGATTGCAGTTCAAAACATTTTGAGGGCACCATGTTGGTGAAGACTGGCCCAATGCGTTTCCAAAAGTATTATACTCAAGTTTGATTTCATCTTCTGATTTATTGAAAGGGAGAATCTTCCTTTCTTCAGAAGCAGCTCTTTTTCTGTTCAGATCTGCTTAAATTCTTAATAATGTAATCAAAAGTAGAGGGCTGATTTATGTAAAAAAGAACTTCACCCAGGAACAAACAGTGAAGAGGCATGGAAAATATGATTCTTACAGGAGGTCATGCAAAGAAATCGTGTATCCCCAAAGCATACGGTGGGGTGGGTGGGATCTTTCACTAGCGAAATCCAGCATCTCTGACAATTCTGAAGTCAGATGGTTTGGCAAAATGCCACTCAGTGGGAGCTTCTCATTCCCTCTTGAAAAATACAGCTACACTTTACTTCACGGTTTGAAAGATCAGCTCCAGGGAGAGAAGCTGGGATTGATCCTTTCGTCTGCATGAGAAACCACCCATCACTTTGTCTCCTGAGTGCTCTTGGGCTTTGTAATTGTTCAATTTTAATTTTTTATTGTTTTTGTTAGCTTAACCTGCAGCTGACCCATACAGATTTCATTTGGAGCTGTGCCACTTAGTAGTAATGCATTTTCTGACACCCTGCAGAAACTGTGCTGCCATTTTTGTGGCTTCTGCCGTGGTTTTTTTTAATTAAAAAAAAAAATGTACATGTCCTTGTGAGGAGCCTAGTTCTTTTCCATTATTTAATACCCCACTTACGGCATTTGAACTTCAGAACTTTTCAAGTCTGCTTCATTGCCCTGAGTTTGATAGCAGGTTGGCGAACCCAGAGGACAGGGATGGGGATGAAAAAAACAACCTTGAGAACAAGAATTTTCATTAGAAATACATCATGCACAACACCCACCACGATACTTTCATTTTAATAAACCTTCCCCATCCCCCTGAATCTCTCCATTCTCTCCTGCTTTTCCTTCTTCCCAGCCTATAGTCAAACACCTATTGCTTCTCATTTTTGTCCCTTTCCTTTCTTCTGATGCTCATGTAGAAAACTAGCACATCAGATAAAGGCCTTGCTAATAGCACTTCTCCCTTGCATGCACTTGTTTATGGAGTGGAGTACTTTGGGAAGCGGAAAGGAAAAGATTTGCAGCCTCAAATGATCCTATCCAGGAATGGCATGACCATCCGGCTTTGCTGAAGTGGTCCTTTGGTTCTTACATATGATTAAGAGGTCCATCAAAATTTTGTGTTAGAATTTTTTATTTCTAGAGTACAGATGAGCAACATGGTTGAGCTCATTGTGCAGACCTTTTCTGGCCAGTCTACAGTCCTACAGTGCTGCCTGGGGTCAGGCCGTATAAGTAATAGTTTAAATCTCAGCTCAGTTGTGAATATATGTGAATAATATTGGTGCATTACAGTAATACTGTTAGTACTGGGGTATTTGTAGGACTGCTAGGATAAAACTTTTTGTGTGCTTAGAAAAGCACTACAGTATATGAAAACTAAACATTGTGCCACGTCAGTATGTTCTATAAAAAGCCACACAACTTACTTTAACATAATCCCTTTAGAGTAAAGACGCCCCTAAAGACGCCACTGCTTTTACCAGCTCAGAGAAGGCATCTAAATTACGATTCTACCATCAGATCCACGTCAACTTGACCCTTCTACCTAACCTGGGGAATTGGTAGAGAAGGAGAAAAGAACAACATTGAGACCTCTGACAGTGTCAGTCATGCGATCACAGAGACTGGGAGAAACACAGAATAATTCCCCTGAGCTTTTTGGTGGTTACATTTACAAGTTAGTGTTTCTGTTTGATAGGGCTAAATAGCTCATTGATCTCACTTGCTGTTCTACCCCAGATTGTTTTTTGTGGGTCAACTAACAGGGGCAGTTTTCGCTTTTGATTTACCACCCAGCTTTCTCAGCTGTCATATGGCTACATTCCTTGTCCATTTCACTCTGAGATTTTAATCAATGAGATATTTGCCCTGTTAAAAGAGGAAGTCTCTTCATCATTTATTTCCCCAAATTTCACTTATCTTCTATTAAGAAATCAATAGTGATCTTACAAATGGGGGTATCAAAATTGGGAATGCCTGTTAAGCTAGCTAAGGATCTAGGAGAGGCACTGTTGAGATGCAAAAACATCACCTTTGGTTTTCAGAACAACATTTCTGTGATGCGATGATTTCATAGAGTTTCATACTTAGGCACCCTGTTTATATCAGAGGCCACCAATATGGCACCCATGAGTGAACAGTTGTACTTCGATTCCCCAAAGACCCAGAACTCGTATGTTTTGGCTCCTAAATGATCAAAAGCCGGAAGTGAGTGTTCCGGTTTTCAAATGTTCTTTTGGAAGCCGAATGCCCAATGGGGCTTCCGTGGCTTCTGATTGGCTGCAGGAGCTTCCATTCTATTTCTCTTCCCTCCCAACCACTTAACATTCAATCAACATTTCATGACCACTGAGCATGTTTAGTTCTCATTTGACTGTTTTCAATTTTTCCTCTCTTAAAATTCTTTCCACTCCTTTTTTTTCCGTGTTTCTGAAAAATCCCACAGCAGTTAAATTAGCAGTACAATTTAAACACACACGCACACTGTATATATACATTAAATGTATATTAAGAGGAAATATTGTGGTTAGAACATGCCCCAGAATCTTCTGAAATGCATATGGGTTTCATGGGGTTTCTTCAGCAGACAAATGAGTTTCCTTTTAAGTGTAAAGTGTAAAAATCACTGCCACATGTATTATTCACACAGTCTTTATGTATAGGGGTGCTTTCTTCAGTTTTCTATTATATACTTCAAGTGCTATGCTATACCATCAGCTCACACAACGATAAGGCCTAGTGAACTACCTCATTGACCTGTATCAACTGAGACTACCCCCAGACGTCTCTGCATTGTGCATTGCAAGGGAAGATCAGGAGTGGTGGCAACTGTTTCTTTCAAGGGAGCATGTTCACCATTCCTGATGCTCTCATTCTGAGGTTGCCTAGTGTCTTCAGGAACACAGATCATTAATATAGAAGTAAGGCTCATCCTCCTGGATAAGATTACCTGATTTAAACAGACCTTATATATATATATATTCCATTTGAGAATGTCCCAATTTTTTGATATGAGGGACAGGAGACTTTTATTTCCTCAAAAGGAGCCCTGATATTATGAAGTACATCCAATTCAGAACATGTGTGGAAGCAAATGTGTGCCTCCCACTGCAAAGATGCCCAGATTCTGATTTAATTCACTATGCAATATTTTAAAATTTGAATTAGTGGGAATGAGGGCTGTGACATTTTCCATAAATTGTTCCTTTATTTGCTCCCCTTTTTCTGAAGGCTGTATGTAGAGAGAAAGAGAGGAAATGCAGCAGAATGTCTGTGGCTGATGTTTCAGAATGAAACAGAGAACAAAATTTCAGTTTGACCCTGGTACCGCAGCTGCTAAAACATTAATAGCATTAAATGCAGGTGAATCAGAAATGTGTGTGCAGGGCAAAGACTCCTCCAGGCAGTTTTCTTCTAGCTTGCTTGTTCCCTCCTTTGGTTGCCATAAGAGTAGAATCTCATCTGCTTCTCTTGCCCAAATGAAGAGTGACAGAGGTGATGAGGATAGTGGATATTGCAACAGCATTTCTTTGATAGCAGAAGCTGTCTGTCTGATAAGATTTAGCAGGCAATATGGGTTTTTCAGGAAATACAAAGCTACCTTTGAAACGTACAGAGAAACTCCAGGGAGAAATGTTTGTGCGATCTCTGGCTTATGCATGCCTCTTTCTAGATTTCTCTCTCTCTCTCTCTCTCTCTCTCTCTCTCTCTCTCTCTCTGTGTGTGTGTGTGTGTGTGTGTGCATGTATGTGTGTGTATATTTTTATTTAATTTTTGTGAAGTACCTATAACACTGGGGAACAATTTGTTTTCATTTTCTGTTGCATGAGATTTTTCAACTGTTCATATATGTTCTTTCAATGCTGATTTCAAATCTGAAATCAGTTTTCGTGTACATACTATAATTAATGCTCTTGTTCATTCAAATAAATATATTTTGAAATCAAGAACAAGATTTTAATAAGGAGATGTTTCCTAATGATCTTGGAATTTGAAAATAACAGATTCTTCTTAACGTTTGGAGATGTAATTGATGTAAAAGAAGCATAATGACCCCAAATTGTTCTTTACTATAGACTTAGTCATTTTCTGCCAAGCTTCCATTCCTACAGCTGGAAGGTTCATGTGGATATTAAGATCCTGTGTTCGATCCATATCAAGATAGTTGTATTTTGTTCCCATTGAAGTCAATCGGACTTAAGTCATTACAAACTTATCCCATTGATTTAAATGGCTTCAAATAACCTTGTTTGGATCAAACTTATTAAAGTTAATATTTGTTTAGTTCGATTGTGTGTTTTTACAGACACTTTAGTTATTTTGAAGGACTTATTTTGGCATGCTCAACCAAGTTTCTTGAGCATAGGCTTTTATATAAGAACAAATCCATTTATCCCTCTATGTAGAGTCTTCAGCTGTAGGGTTCACTCTAAAGTACTAGAGGGCTTTTTCTCCTTTCTTAACAGTGATTGACGAATTTTCAGAAAGGTTAAAATTGGTTTATTGAAAGGTTTACTAGAGGCAGAGATGCCTTATGGCTCTGACTTAAGCCGGGCTTTGGGAAGGAAGCACGAAGCTCTGGCAGGGTCCTAGAGCCCTCCTACCTCCTTCTCAAGGCCCGGTAAATGCTTGCCCAACTTGGAGAAAGAGGCAGGAGGACTCTAGGAACCCATCAGAGCTCTCATGCATCCTTCTCAAAGCCGGTGAAGCACTTATCATGCTTTGAGAAGGTGCCCTCCTTGGCTGCACACCCGGTGTGACCGCACCGTTCGCACTGCCCTAAATTCACCTCTGCTCTACAATGCACAGTGTGGAAACTGAGAGAGATTTTCCCTCTCCCTTTCTCAGATGAGTAACTCAAGTAGCCCAATGAATTTGGTAGCAGATTCAGAACACCCAAGACAAGAGGAAGTATTTCTTCACATAGAATGGAGGATTATTTGCCACAATGTGGTCAGTAGCTTAGATGGCGTTACAAAAAAGAATTAAGTAATTTTACAGAGCCTAGGCCTCTCTACGAATAGCTGTTAGCTTTGGTACCTCCATGTTCAAAAGCAGTATGGGGTTGATTGCCAGGGGGAAAAAACATAACAAGGGTGGGCAACCTTTGCTGTGTTCACAGTCACATACTGATGGTGGGTGAAGCAGAGCCTGAAATGGGTGGGGCTTCTCACTTTCCCCTGTCTTCTGCTACCCACTCCCCACTCTCATTTTCCCACTCCCTTTGTCACCTTGGCATGGGCCAATGGCCCTACATGGAGATGTTGCAGTTTTGTGTGCACAGCTCATCTTCTATCACTGAGCTATGGCCCTTCCCTACTTCACATAAACTGGAGTATTTGTGCCAGTAGGAAATGAATGGTGATTGTGTTGGGATCAAGGTGAAAGATGTGCACTCCAATAAAAAGTCTTATATCCTGCCACAGGAAACTCCACCCTGTTATTACTAAGGCTTTGATCCTATGTATACATACCTGGGACCAAGTTTCACTGAGCACAGTGGGTCTTAAGCTACTGAGTAAACATGTAGGGTATTGCTCTAAAAGTGCAATGCCACCCAGTGACCAAGCAATATAATTGACACACTCTGAACAAATTCAAGATCTGAATAACTCATTGGCCTCCAAACAACCTTGAAAAAAATTACCTTGCATCATTAGGAATTCATAGAAATTATTATTTTCTTTTTTTCAAGAAGACTTGCACATGCAGAACAAGTGCTTGTTGAAATGCAGCAGGTGTCATCCAACCTAGTGAACTTTCAAAATTGTAATTCTACAGGGAGCTAATTGCACCCACCTTTAAAACGTGGATCGAGTACAGTAATTTGACTTTCTAAAATAATATATTGAAATTCATGAACCATGAAACATATATATCATCGGAACTTTGACAGGTATTACATTTCAGTACTGCATGTTAACGGATGGGCAGACTTGAAGGGAGAAAAGCAAACAAAGGCTTTGCTTCCCAATATAGCAACTGTCAGTCTTTACTGTAATACTGCTCACAAGTAGTGTAATTGGGGAATATATGAAATCTCATGCAAAGAGAGCAGGAAAACCATACTTGGTCATATTACAACAGAATATTGTAATACAGTGGTACCTCCGGTTGCAGATGGGATCCATTCTGGAGCTCCTGTCAGATCCTGAGATTTCCACAACCGGAGGGACCGCTTCTGTGCATGTGCATGGGACAAAACACTTCCGAGTTTGCCGCTTTCACAACCCGAAGTTTATGTTACCCATGGGTAACATAAGCCAAGGTGCTACTGTATCTCCTATCGATACAATTTTGTGATCCTGCCTCTCGCATCTTCCCTTAGCAGAGGAGGCTGAAATCTCCTTGATAAATTCTAAGTACAAATAGGTACCATGCCATAGTCATGCAACTGTTGTGAGGCACAGAGAGAATAATTTAGAGGCAGGAAGAATACAAAATAGATTTAGATCAAGCCTACTTTGTCTTGCATAGGCAAGTTGTTAGAAACAGTACTCTGCAGTGGGGAGAGGGCAAGAATGGACAAGTCATTTTCAGAGATCACATGTCTGCTTTAATGTTCTGACCAGCTAGCAAATGGAGTGTCATGAAAGATGAATGCACTAGTCTTTTAAGAACTCACTTGCCTCTATATTGTAGTGTGGGTGGTGCACAGGTTCAATGGGCAATGCTAGGCAAAGGGCCAGACAGCCGAATTTTTGTTTGTGTAAGCAATCACTTAAAAGGAATACAAAAAACATTTTAATTTTTCAATTGTTGTTTCTTCATCACCATTACATGGCAACAGATGCTGACAGCCTTGATTAATAGTTTTTCAGCTGGTGCTTTTTTGTCTTGTTATAAGGGTTTAATTTGCAAGCATTATATCGCCAGGATGAAATGAACAGGTAACAAAAAGTAGAAGAGGGGAGAGAGAGAGAGAGAGAGAGAGAGAGAGAGAGAGAGATGGTTTAACGAAAGCAATTTAAAAATACTGCTTCAGGGCAAACATTCAAATCTGTACCCAAATTGAGCACACAAATGAAAATAAAACAACATTGTAGGGTGTGTTTTCAGTGTATCCCTTTCATCTTTCCAACAGTTCTAAACATCCTGAATATTTGGACAATCACATTTATGTTGTGTTTATATTATTTCATTGGTGCTTTAAAAAAACCCCCCTTGGAACAGGGGTGTTTAATGGCACAATAAGAACATCATCTGTCCCATTTTATGTTATCTTTTCTAATAGGTAAGGTAGTTGCATTTGGTATTCTTATGGAAAAGAGAATCCCGAAAGACATTTTACACACATACACACACACACACACACACACACACACACACGTTTCCCTGAAGAACAGTGTGAGATTTCTAGTCTTCCGTTTTAACACATAAAATATTAAGAGCCAATTTTCAGCTGCACCTCTGTCACTTCCATTATCATTCTACACGTCCGGGGGCGATAATGGACTTGGTAAATTGAGGCCTTGTTTCCATCCTAGGCCACAAGGGTTTTCACTTGGGGGACAGTTCTACACTAGGGGTGGTAGCTAAGCATTAATGGCATCGAACAGCAGCAGCAGATGCAACAGAAGGCATATTATTTAAGCGAATAAACAGAAGTGGCCTACAAAGGGCCTTACTTTGAATCTAAGTTCAGATTTCACAGATTCTCTGATCCAAGCTTTAGGTTCCAGAATTTGTGGAGAGGGAGAATCCTTCTCTGTTTTAGCTCAGAGCAAAAGCATGTGTGTGAGGAAAACAAAAATATTTCATCTCAGAATCAGTAAGGAAATACTGCTTTTGCTTACAAAATGCATCCGTATGTTCCCTTTCAGGTTGGAGGAACATGGCTGACAGGACAAAAGTTAGTCCAAATTGTTTTCCTTTGTGTTGCCCTACCTGAACCCCCCACCCCCGATTCAGTTTCTTTCATGGTGGTAAACATTACTGAGAGCAATGATTTTTTAATTAGCATGTGACAGCAAAATGGACCAGTGTGCAGGCGCAGAGAGAGAGAGAGAGAGAGAGAGAGAGAGAGCAGGCACTCAGCATGTCAGCTGAGTTCAAGGGCAGAACTCAAAGTCAGACACACAGAATCTAGTTAGACAGAGAAATATTCATTCACACTTTGTGCTTGGCTTCCAGCTTTGCTTGCAGAACTGGCACAGAAAGTGGCAAAATGCTCTTATCCGGGCCTTGTTTCTTCCTGTTTCCTAGTGAAAAAGAAAGCAAAAGCACACACAGGAGTGACTTCATCTTACTTCAGATTTGCATTCTGACCTTGGTTAGGTGAAAGGAATGTTTCAGATTGTGGGGGGTTTTTTTGCCTCTGAGAAGGATTTAGTTTCTGGCTCCTCTTAGAAGTATTTACTTGGATGCAGGACTAATTTATTTAAATGGGAATTACTTCCAAGTAATGTGTTTAGGATCAATAGGCCAAAGACTATGGCTTTTTAAAAGACCCAGATCAATCCCTTTCCACATATGCAAGAGATTATGAACATACATTTGGACTTTATATTATTTTTTCCAAATAGTTTTTCCACAGCAGTGCTAACTCAGGAGAGTTTTGGAGAACAGCCTGCAATTCTGTTTACACTGCTGTGTTTGGGACAAGGAAACAAATCTCTCATATCTGCATTCAAATTCATCCCACCCTGCCCCCCTTTTCCTGGATTAGGTCTGGAATATTTTAATGCATAGTGCTGGCGCTAAATGAAATGTTAATTAAGATTCGGAGTACTAATGAATTCCAGTTATTGTAAATAGCAATCAGAAAAGTTGACTTCTGTGTAGCTTGATCGGACAACTCAGCTGGTTTCCAATAATGCTAAATCAGGTTTCCTATGCACGTTATAAATGCTGGCTTTTTAAAGATCTTACTTGACCATTTAATCTTTTCCATGAAAGATGGATGAATTGATTAAATTAACAGGGAGAACACAGGTGAATCTATGGAACTAGTTTCAAATAAATAGAACCTTTAATAGAAGATAGGTTGTGGATTCTGAACACCTCTGGTTGCCAAACATTTAAGCAGACATAATAGGTAAGATGATAGCTTCAGCTGGACCTCCTTTAGCTGGCTGTCAGAGTACAGTGAGCCATCAAGACCTGTCCTTCACACAGCCTATCCCAGCTCTGCCAAGGATTATATAACAGATAAATAATTGGTCTTTTTGAACAACTCTTTTATTAGCATAGGTGCAAATGACATCTTGGTTTTTCATGAAATCCTTTTCATCTAACATCATATATATTAGTCTTCACCTAATGTGACAAAGGAGGGACGCAGGTGGCGCTGTGGGTAAAAGCCTCCGCGCCTAGGACTTGCCGATCGAAAGGTCGGCGGTTCGAATCCCCGCGGCGGGGTGCGCTCCTGCTGCTCAGTCCCAGCGCCTGCCAACCTAGCAGTTCGAAAGCACCTCCGGGTGCAAGTAGATAAATAGGGACCGCTTAACAGCGGGAAGGTAAACGGCGTTTCCATGTGCGGCTCTGGCTCGCCAGAGCAGCAATGTCACGCTGGCCACGTGACCCGGAAGTGTCTCCGGACAGCGCTGGCCCCCGGCCTCTTGAGTGAGATGGGCGCACAACCCCAGAGTCTGTCAAGACTGGCCCGTACGGGCAGGGGTACCTTTACCTTTACCTAATGTGACAAAGGAGGTGTGCACAAGGAAATTTACAGATTGGAACAACATAATTCTCACAGAGTATTGGAATAGACCTGAGAAAAGAAAACTGCTGTTAACTGTGAATATTTACAACCTAAGCGTATAGATTTGAAACAATGAGAACTGCTGTGAAAATTACCTCCGCTTAGTGATTTTTTATTTAACACAAGCTTTGAACTTTTACATAGGTAGGTAGATAACTTCCTACATAATGGTTCCTGTGTACATCTGCATATGAGACTTATTCAGTTGTATACAGTATTTTAAAATGGATGTTTAGATGTCAATGTAGTAGGCATGATTAAGGAGGTTTGCCACTTCTATTGTATGAGATACATGAGTTTATGCCCTTAAAGATTGGATGATTTTTTAATTGATTATTTAATTTCTATTTATAAATATCTCTAAGCGGTGTACAGAAAAGAAGCAACAACAGACAACTTAAACAAAATATTACAAAAATACACAGTTACATATTAAAATGTTACACTAACACCAGGTTACTAATATATAAAAAACAGTATCAATTCATTTTCCTTCTGATACACCTTCCATCTCAGCCTCCGGGTTGTCACCCAGGATCCAAACAAACTCTCAGCTCACCCACAAAAGTCTCACAATGAGAGAAAAGATCCTGGAAACCACAGGCATCACCTTAGTCTATCACTTTGGACTTGCACTTTATGGGCAGGCCCAAAGTAGAAGACCCACAGCTGTATCCCATTCAGCTTTCCACACAAATTCCAGGAACAGCAGATTTATTGAGTTTCCCATGGGTTCCAAAGGATGGGGAAGGGTTCCCCCTCTGCACAGAGCTATTTCTTCACCCTCTGTCCTCTCCTCTTATTCTTCTAGCTGTATGTCGGTTTGATATATCTGAATGATATATCTTTAAATGAAACCTCACATCTCAGGCATAAGAAGATGCTCATGGTGGCAAAATTGCTGTCTAGAAATGAAGCATGGTACGTCCTTTAATATACATGGAGGTGTTAAGTATGGCAGTTAGGCTTGCCATACATCAGCTCAACAATTTGGTTTTGTTATATAAAAAAAAAAGCTTGTGGGTTTCTTAAAAAAAGCAGTAACTTTTTGGGGTGTCAGGAATTTTATTTTTTGAAATATGGAAACCCTAACTACAATTGTGTTGTAGGCAGTGTGTGATCTTGTTCTGCAGTGTATTGCCTCCAAAATGATGAGTTTCGGTCTCAGTGCCCAAGATACAATATTGCCACCTGGTGGTTTTTAACATATTCTAGGTGTCTAATTAACCTTGTTTGGAAGTCACATTCTATAAAGTTCAGATAAAAATAGGAGTAGTAATTTCTCATCTCTGAAATGGTGGCTCTTTTGACAGATTCCCTAAAGCATTTGCATCAAGCTAGAGATTAACTAGTCTTGTGTTCTGCTGTGCATCTGTTAGATAGAAGAACAAGTCTTAGAAGATTTCTGCTTTACAATACTTTTTAAAACTCAACAGCTATAACTCAAATGATATACACATAGGAAAGGCTACCAGAAGGGAAGTGGAGAATTATTTTCTATCTCTGATCTTTGATCCTACCTTGTGTATTTTAATTGTCACCATACCTAGAGGACTTAATGGGTATTCTGTCAGTGTTTCAGTGTGCAGAGCTCCAGCAGTTCTATGGATTGCATGACTCTTCAAATTACTACATGACAAAACCATGTAACCCATTCGTTCTTCATAGGCCTACATTTTCTCTACTCAGCGATTCTTAAGACGAATCAAAGTTCATGACCACAAAAGGAAAATGAAATATGTACAACTCACTCTAGAAATAAAAATGGCTTGAAGCTGGGTTGGGGGGACACTTTCAAATTGCAACACTGGGCTGGGGAGAACAAATTATCTTTTAAAAAAATAGATTGCTTGTTTGTTTCTGTCCTGTCAAATGATGAAATGCATAACAGCTGTGTCATACATTAGAAACTATGTTTATTCCCTTTTTACCTTTTTTGATTGGCATACTGTTTCAGGTGCGTTTTATGCCTCTAGCTGTCAGCTCTCCTTAAAGTGATTTCAAAGACAGAAGAATTTCCATTAAGAAGGATATTAAAAGTATATAGATACCGATACCAAATCATAGACTCCACTGTGAGATTATGAAACCATTGTTGGTAGTCACTGGTTTGAACGCTACAGGAAGGTCATAGTATTTAAGCAACCTGACATAAAATTCATATAAAATGGTTTCTAGGAATTTTATGTGGGTTTGCTTAAATACTATGACCTTACTGTAGAGTTCAAACCAGTGACTAACAGCAATGCATAATGAAAGTAAACAAACAAACAAACAAGCCTCATATATTCCAAACCTTTGTATGTTTAGTTGGAAATAAGTCACCCTGAGTTAAGTGATGCTCACAACCAAGTATGCGTGCAGGAAACTGTAACTGTAATCTACCATGATATCCACCTTCTGATGTAACTGGTAGGGAAAGTCCTCTGTTTTGTTTTGCTTTTTTAAATCACATACAGAGGTTCTTTAAAGAAAAGAAAATGCATTTCAGCATCTTAGGGAGATTAATATTTATTAGGTAAGGCAAACAACCTTGAGTGAAGCCTTTTTTTTTTCCTGGGAGCTTGGAGAAGTGACAGTGAAGTAAATTGAGCTCTCTATGGTGCTGTTAGGATTCCTGTATGTCATGAAAATGCAGCTTGCTTTATAAATAGTCCAGCACTGAGGTCATGGAGCTTGTCTAGGCTGATTGAGACATGTGTGAAGTAGGTTTCCTTCACCCTATTATGGTCCTCCTTGTCCGTACAAGATTCATAACTGGGGTTTCAAGGAAGAGCAAGTCTTCCAATTTCCTTGACAACACACTGTTCTGAGAAATGATTAAAATTCATCCTGCGTGGATATGCTTTTCCTTTTAAAGATTTGGCTTTTTCTCCTTTTTTCTTTTTGCTGTCTATGATAGCAACTCTGTATTCATCTGCCTATGCCTCTTCCTCTTCCTTATGTAAATCCTAGAAGTGGCTTGATTATTTATCTGTAATACCTTGCAGTTCCCGATGAAGAACACTTACTGAGAGGGTGTGAAGGATGGAAATGGGACTTGACTTGACATGGGACCATTTAGCTCTGACTGATGTGCATCTCATGGAATCATTTGTCTTGTTTTGTGGCAAATGCATAATGGAACCATACTTATTTGTAGTGCTTTCAGAGTGATAGTGCATTTATTGAATAGCTTTCCATGGGTATACAAGAGAAGTTTTTTTTAAAGTAATATTGGAAACATAAATAACTGGTGTAGCCAGCATTGGTATTGGATTGCAATGGTTTGTCCTTGACCACTGGCTTTGTTGGCTTGGACTGGTAGATTTGTAGTCCAACCACTTATAGATCACACCATATTGACTCCCCTGGTCAATAAAGTAACCCAGTCTGATACACTTCATGTGTATTAAGATTAAGAAATGCTTCATAACCTGAAAAATTCATACACTGCCATGCAACATGCATATCAATTGTAATGCAAGTGGATTTCACATTGAGTGTGTGTAGGTGGGTGGGTGGCTTTGCATCAGGGCTATGCCCAGTATAAAAACCTGCATGTGGAATTTATTTTTTAAAATACATTCAGGATTGCTTATAGCAGTTAAACACACATTTATTTGCGATTCAGATCTAAAACTTGTAAATAAAAGAAATGAATCCTACAAAAACAAATTCAAAATCAATACCATATTCCAAAACATGCAAGCCCATTTCCACAATGTAAAAGATAGTTCAAACATAATTTGGTGTTATATATATCTGAACTGGCAGACCAATTGAATAGCAAATAAAAAACTCTTGATAGTTTGCAGTAATTGTGATTCACCATGATGTCCAACACAGCATATGTCTGGCTGTTCATGTACATAGCACACATTGTGGCAAATTCCTGGCCTACCCCTACTGCAGTTTCCAATGGGTCTCTCCCAACACTGCTGTCACCACTGTCTCTCACTGCTGTTGTCAGTCACTTACTTATTCCTCCTCTCATGTGTGAGGATTATGCCCAACTCTGGCACTGAAATCTCCCAGCAGCCTGTTTCCCAGCAGACATGCACCCTCCTGGCAGCCTGGCCTAGTTCGTCATAGAACTTGATCTATGTATCAGAGCACATAGTGGAAGTATAAAAGCTCAAGATGCTAACCAGACCAGAGGTGGTTGAAAGACGGAGATAAAGCTGTTGAATTTGCAGTGTCCCAAGCACAGCGGAATGATGAGGAGTACGTGCCACATACTCTATATTACTTTATTTACACTTCAAAGCTGGTAGATTACAGAAAAGAATCTTGCCTCTGCCGGAGCAGAGAAAGCATCCTCTCTCCTCTAAAGCACGGAGAGAACTGAGAAAAACAGGAAACCAGTGTACGTCACATCCAGTCTCCTTTCCCGTGAGAAACTCCAACAGCAACTCTGAGTGTGGAATGTAAACATTGCCTCGTGACAAGCACTTCGCTGCACAGTGAAGAGAGCAGAAACCAACAAAAGCAAGCCTTCGGTCAACAGGTAAACAAGTCTCTTACTCACTGAGGGGTTAACAACCACAGGCTACCTTCACCAGGTTTAACTGGCCAGTCCAAGCCATTTTCCAGGGTGTGACCACTGTCACGTGCTAACAGCTTCTAGAAGCCACAGGTGAGAACTGAGTGCAGAGTGGGGACCAAAGATGGACGAACCCCCAGAAGGAGCACAGTGTGTGTCCCCCCCACCAGAGGTAATGCATCCATACACCTCCATGAGACACCTGGAATAACTGCATAGGCCACATTGGTATTGGCATCATGAACAATAATAAACAAAACAACCTGGGTCTGGTGACTTCTGTTTCAGTGTATCTGAAGAAGTGTGCATGCACACGAAAGCTCATACCAAAAACTAACTTAGTTGGTCTTTAAGGTGCTACTGGAAGGAATTTTTTATTTTTTATTTTGTTTTAATAATAAACAAAGGCTGCTTGAACTGTGGTCATACCGCAGCTTTTGCAACACAAACATGTTCTTCTCTACCAAGGCAAAATGGTGAGTGTCCTGGAGGCATCCAATGTCAGGCCACTGGCACCAACTGTACTTGATTGTCACCAGGTGATCAGCATGGAACTGTGTTTGTGTCAAATGACTCTACCACAGTGCTAACTGGAACATTGATCTCTCCCTGGTGGCGAGCAACATCATTCTCCAGCCAAAGAAGACATAGAACAAAGCAGAAAGTGTGACCATGGATAAACATAGCCGGAACAGTCATACCTGAACTCTATGAATGCTTCTCTCATGCTGTTGAACTAGCACTGCTGAACTGCCCTTGAGAGAACTTTAAAGTAAGGTGGAACCACATCAGAGAGGCTACCTACAACACAACTTATGTCCTCCTTTGGAAAAAAAGACCAGCAGATCCCTGACTGGTTTGAGGCAGGCATTAAGAACAGGACTGTGGAGAAAAAGTTAAAATTTTCTGAGGAAAATATTCTTTTGAATTATATACCTACTATATGGGATTTGACAACTGGACAACGTAAATGGATTATTTGTGCCATTACTATGGCCAAAAGACTGATATTGATGCACTGGAAAGATAAATCTATGGCCCCCTTTAGTCAATGGATATGACATCTGTATTTTTCCAGGACATCTTGACCCCAAAGAACAAACGCAAAGTAGAGCCTAGGCTGTTGCAGAATAAATAATTATTTAGAAAACAATAGGCCAGAGTAGAGCTTTCAGTAATGAAATATGAATAACAGGCCTTCCTTCATGGAAGTAATTTGGTGTGAAAACAGAGGATGTTTGGTGTGTGTCCTTATTTTCAGCTGTTAAATGACAGCATGATGAATGTGTAGTTCAACAGGTAACCCAGTAGTGAATAACTGAAGATGCAACAAGGCAGTTTTTATCCGAATTAAACTGATATTTGAAGCAGCGGGTAGCATACCCCAGAATGAATGCTATGCAGGTCTTTTAAAACTCTCCATAGTGAATTTTTGTAGCATCTGAACTCCTTTTTTCTTAAATGCTAGTGGAAGACGGCAGGCATGGCTGGTGAGATAGATCTGAATTTCCAGCAATGCTGATAGAAGATTTTCTAAGTTCTTTAAAGTGGGGGTGGTGGGCAGAGTCAATATGTTTCTCCCTCTACAACAAAGCTGCTTTGTTTTTGTTTCCAGTAGCTGAATGAAATCTGCACAGATTATTAATGGAGGCAGGAGCACAACTGAGCTGGCACTTACCCACCACTCTACCCTTATCTCTAACGTTCAAATAAAGTATGGCTAAATTGCAGAATTAATCACACTAAAGTCCCCGGCCCTGATAAAGATCCTGCCACTCTATTTTTATTTATTTTGAGCTTGGAAAACAATTTAGCAGCATTCCTCAGGATGTACCAATTGCTTCCAATGCGGTATCATGTGACACTGCTTTAGATCTTATCGCTATGACTGAGTTAGTGTGACAGAACAGCATTCCGGGGATTATATCTACCTTTTTCAACTTCATTGCTAAGTGAAGTGGGACAGGAAAGCTAATTGTACCTCTGCTATAGAGGATGGTTTTGTATTGCCCAGTCCACTGATTTCCAAAAGGACTCTGTACTGTGTGCTGCAGCTGCCCTCAGTATGTATGTGGAAATGGACAGGTTGATCTCCCTGTTGCAAAATTCAGTGCTGCTTTTGCCCTTGGAACAGTTTTTGATCTCTTAAGGTTCTCCAGTCTTGAGGCAATAATAACTGATTGTTGAAAAGGCTACAGATTACTGTATTATCCCAAGACCCTTCAAACTGCTGCTTCTTAATTCTCAAACTATAAAGTCTATCCATTTCAAGTTTTTATCCAAAGCAGAGTTTGGTATCTTGAGAGTACAAAGGAAAAGCAGCATGCCCAGGCAATATCCCATCCAGATACAAAGCAAACCAAGACCTGTTGAGTTTCAGCCCAATTGCTGTATCATGTGACTTCAGCCCATGGCCTAGCATGACATTTCTCTCCACTGCCTTTGTTTATACCACTTCTACTTAATTATCCTCTGGATTTTGTACTTCTCTGAATTTTGTAATTTTGGCTTTAAAAAGTGTATTTAAAATGTGTAATTTTTAGGATAAATACACATTTTGTGGTAAAGTATGTATTTAAATAGAACTTTTTATATGTTTCTGTGCAGTTGTTGTTGTTTTAATGCAGGGACAGAACTGATTCATGAATGGACACATGCAAGAATGAAATGGAGTGGAAGTAGGGCATTCTATAAATCCCTACTAGTAACACCACAGCCCACCTTGAAAACCTTTATACATGTCTGTCATAATTGTGTAAATATTATCAGGATTTCAGCACCAAATAAATTACTGTGTATAAGCTGACTCCTATTTTGGGGGACTACAATTTAAGAAAATGGGGGGACATGGCCTAGGACTGTTGAGGTTTTTTGGTAGGGGAAATGTAGAAAATAATTCACAAGAATGACAAAACTGCCAATCACATGTGTCACAGAAGTCACCAAGCGTCTGCCCGCTAGACAACAGCAGTCAGCAATCACACAACCAATTACCACAGCAGCAGCCAATCCAAAGCAGCCCTTGCCACAGCCACCAAACACCCACCAAATCACAGCTTAATAGCTCCTGTTTGCGGCTGCAACCAAACGCCCATCCGAACTCAGCACTATCCGAGTATAAGACAACACGCGATTTTTAACATTATTTTAGAGTAAAAAATATTGTCTTATACAAGGAAAAGGACAGTAGTATTATGTGCAATGTTTCCATTTTGCAGCGCACATCTTTTCTGAGATCATTAAATGCTGTGTGTCCCCAGTATAGATCTATCAGTCACATTTTAATGTTCAGTTGTGTTGAAATGTTTGCATCTAGGCTAAAAATGAGCTGCATTTCTACCAGTTTCAGGCATGAGGCTAGGCAAAAGAAGAAGTTCATAATGGAAATGCTGACAGATAGTTCAGCAGTCATAAGCACGCTGACAGGTTTAATTGAAAGTAATGAGCTCATGCCTTCATGGAAACTTTTCAAAATGCAATTGCTGCTTTGTACAAAAAAATGAAATAAAATACCAATGAGCAAAAAGACCTCATTTTGTTTTCAGCACACTTTGAATGCATTATGTCTTCCATCTGTCTGTGAAAATTTAGGGCTATTTGTTCTCTTTTAATTTCATTCAATGCTCCATTTGACTCCAGGTGGAAGTTCTTTATGAGGGACTGGGCATAAACAAGGTACATAACAAGTGGGTTTTTAAAGCAACTATTTTTTAGCTTAGTTGCATATGCAATAACTTGTAATTGCCATATTCTAAATATACAAATTCTAAACTCCCCAGCAGAATGCTGGGGGGGGGGGCTAAAGTTGTCTCTGCCTATCTACTTTGTTGGATTTTTTTAATTCTTCCAAAATTATTAATTCACCAGTGAATTAACTTCATCTGTCTTGAACATTAGACATCAGGGATTTAGAAAATTTATACTTTTTAAATAAGTCAAGAATGCTCTGTTTGTTCTTTTCTAAATCTTTGATGTTATAATTACTGGTCAGCAAACAACGGCTATAAGACAAACTCCTCTACTCCATATGTTGCCAACATGGAGCTTTCCAGTTTTTGTTGGACTATAACTCACATAAGCCTCAGTCAGCATAGCCAATGGTCAGGGATCATGGGAGTTGTAGTCCAGCGACCTCTGGATGGCCACAGGTTCCCTACCACTGATGTATACCGTATTTTTCGCCCTATAGGACGCACTTTTTCCCCTCCAAAAATGAAGGGGAAATGTGTGTGCATCCTATGGGGCGAATGCAGGCTTTCAATGAAGCCTGGAGAGCGAGAGGGGTCGGTGCGCACCGACTCCTCTCACTCTCCAGGCTTCAGGAAGCTATCCGCAAGCCTTGGGAGCCCGCGGGAGTTCCCACTGGGCTCCCATGGCTTGCGGAGAGCTGCCTGCACCCCAAAGCCCGGGCGCACTGAGCAGTCGTGCCGGGGCTTCAGATAGCTCTGCGCAAGCCGCGGGAGCCCTCCCACGGCTTGCGCAGAGCTGCCTCTTGTCCTGAAGCCCGAGCGCGCTGAGCAGTCGCGCCCGGGCTTCGGGTAGCTCTGCACAAGCCATGGGAGGGCTCCCACGGCTTGTGGAGAGCAGCCTGTTCTGGGTGCTGGGGTCGAGGGAAGCTCTAGCTTCCCCCGCCCCAGCCCCGTGCCTGGGGGGAAATATTTTTTTTTCTTTATTTCCCCCCCCCAAAAAAAAACTAGGTGCATCCTATGAGCCGGTGCGCCCTATGGGGCGAAAAATACGGTACTTCTGTGAAATGTAATGAACTATTAAATACCAGAGGGGGCAAAAGGAGAGTGATGGCACAACCCCAGTTTACATAACCTTCATAGTACAAGACCATGGAAATGAAAGAAAATGTAGGACCCTGTGTAGAAGTTCTAACATGGAATATCCAATTCCATTACACTTTGATACATACTTTGATAGTATGAACAAGGGTTATGCTACAACACTGTGCAGGCATGGATAACCTTCACTGTCTTCTGGCACACCCTTTCCTGCAGAGCTGAGGGACACTGTTATCTATGCAGGCAAGGAAGTAAAGACATTAAATGATGATATACATTTTGGCCATGCCTCTCACAGTTTAGCTTGTGGCACAATTCTATCACCACAATTTCACTTTGCACAACCATGTTGTTGTTGTTTTTAACCTTTGTTGTTGTTTAGTCGTTTAGTCGTGTCCGACTCTTCGTGACCCCATGGACCAGAGAACGCCAGGCACTCCTGTCCTCCACTGCCCCCCGCAGCTTGGTCAGACTCATGCTGGTAACCTCGAAAACACTATCCAACCATCTCATCCTCTGTCGCCCCCTTCTCCTTGTGCCCTCCATCTTTCCCAACATCAGGGTCTTCTCCAGGGAGTCTTCTCTTCTCATGAGGTGGCCAAAGTACTGGAGCCTCAGCTTCACAATCTGTCCTTCCAGTGAGCACTCAGGGCTGATTTCCTTCAGAATGGAGAGGTTTGATCTTCTTGCAGTCCATGGGACTCTCAAGAGTCTCCTCCAGCACCATAATTCAAAAGCATCAATTCTTCGGCGATCAGCCTTCTTTATGGTCCAGCTCTCACTTCCATACATCACTACTGGGAAAACCATAGCTTTAACTATACGGACCTTTGTTGGCAAGGTGATGTCTCTACTTCTCAAGATGCTGTCGTTTTTAACCTATGGGCAGTTATTATAGCACACAATCATGGAAGAGCATATTGCTACATAGGGTTGCTCACTAGCTCTGTGGTTTTAGTCTGTATTGCCAGGATTTTTGCCACCTTGCTTTCTTGAGTCAGTGGGCAAGCTGAGCCATGGTCTCCTCTTATTTTGTTTCCTTTTTTGTCTTCCTGAAGAGGCAATCGTACTACTAATTAATGTGGACAGTAGAAACAGAATTTCAAAACCAGTTGACTTCTGAAAGTATTGTGTTTCCTGAATGGCTGGTGCCTTTATTTCTCTAGCTTCTAATTTGCTCACTGGGATTTTTTTTTTGTTTTTTGTTTTGTTTTTTGTTCTTCATTCATTTTATTCAGAGGGACAATGAGAATGTTGATTAAATAATTTGGGGTACAATCCAATGCCACATTTTCCTTCTGAAGCCTGTCTGAACTGTACAGGGGCTGTGCAAGAAAACTAGTAGATCATTCCCCTTTGAGGAACGTGCAGAAGAGAAAGTGAAGGGGGGAGACTCTTCTGCTGGGTTAGTGCTGTGTTCTTACTTTTCATAAAGATGGCTGAAGCCAGCTGCAGGCACTCTGATGCCAGTTTTAATAATTAAAAGCTTTATTCCCTGACACAATGTTTTTATATGCATAAACTTTGGGAATTTCTGTTCTGCCGGCTAGAACTATGCACATCTTTGTTTTAACTGCAACAAAGAAATCAGCAGTGGTTTGCTGCCCCTCTGGCAGTAATGTGGAATGTGTGACTCTGGCAGGTGGAAATAAGCAACACATTTCACCGGTCAGGGAATGGAGAGTGTTGTGGACAAGCAAATATGTTTTTGTTGCCTGAGATCCATCTATGTCTATTTCTGAGCAAGTGAGTACATCTGTAATGATGTACTATGACAGCCTGGCAGAATGTAGCCCAGAATCCAAGGGAACGTGGGTTCCTTTGGGTCCTAGTGCAAACCCCTACATAGATAGCTACACAGTATTGCTCAAAAGGAAAAAACAAAGGTTCTTCAAGTGGAAATTTTGTTGATTCAAAAACTAGAGAGAAGGCAAGAAGACGGGACCTGGCTGTAGCCTATGCTTTCTCCTTGGCATGTGCTACTGTTGGAGTGGGATTAGTTTTGACATCTTATTGCAATGAGTTCTTATGGTGCAACCCTTTGTGTGCATGGAGATGCTTCCCATAGCATGCTGACAAAGTGAAAAGGGGGAAACTCTTAAAGAGTCATTTAATCGACTTCTGTATCGTCACTGTGAATTTGATCCTGCTCCAGCAGAAATAATGCAGTGGTGGTGGCCAACAACTGTGAGGTCAGCTTTTCCAAGTGTGAAATGATGGAAAGGAAGATCAAGTATGACATAGTCCATTAACATTAGTGCACACAGTTCTGGTGCTGAGGACAAGAAGCAAAATGCAATGCCTCCTTACATAAAACAAGGCATGAGATCTGTAAAGTTGAACAAAAGTATGTCAGTCCACTTTTAACTAGAAAGGATGCACAGAGCAGGCTGAAACAAACACTTAAATAAAATGTTTCAGAAGCTGGACCCTTCTCTTAAACACTTGACATTTTAACTTAAACACAGAAAACGAGTAGATAATGAAATCTGTGTGTATATATGCATCTTGAATAAATGAGTGGAACTTTCAGACTGCTACACAAGTAGACTATTCTGTTTCAGCCCAGTTTATCCACAGCCCAATTGTAACATTTTTCAGAAGTGGGGTGCAGTAAGCTTTTGGTAGCAGGGATTGAGATTTGGTGCATATGTATGCATGGGTTAATTTTATTTTAGGTATAATTAAATAGAAATATATATATTAGGTATCCATCCCTGCTTTGAATTGTTTTTCACTCAGAGTTTGAGTAAATAAAGATTTTTAAAAATGCATCGACTCTGTTGCCCAAAGAACAAATCAATGCAGCAGCAGCAACCTAACCATTAAGGCCACAACTCATAAGCACTTTTAAGTTTTATTGATTTCAATGAGAGAAGAGTGATTATTGTGTTTTATGGGACACAAAGGTGCTTAACTGTGGCTGGATTGTGCCTTAAGTAAGATGAGGGGAGGGATATTTTTCCAGCTCCGGAATTTACAGGGTGGATGGGGGAATACGATGAAGATGTTCAGTGATCATTGCCAAAGAGCTGTTGCCTGAATGACCAAGTGGATGCAATTTGTTGCTCGCATGTCTTGTTGATCTGGATTAAATCAGAGACAAGGGACTGGTTTTCAGTTGAGACATGTATGCAGGCTGGAAAAGCATTTCCATCCTCAAGTTCCTGATAAAGTCCAGACCATATACATAAACAAATTTAAACAATAAATCTCAGTTTACTGTTAAGCAATTGCTAACGTTTCTGCACATTTTAAAGGCCAAGTACAGTGTTACCTCGGATTACAGATGCTTCAGGTTATAGATGCTTCAGGTTACAGACTCCGCTAACCCAGAAATAGTACCTCGGGTTAAGAAATTTGCTTCAGGATGAGAACAGACATCATGTGGCGCAAGCAGGAGGCCCCATTAGCTAAAGTGGTACCTCGGGTTAAGAACAGTTTCAGGTTAAGAACGGACCTCCGGAATGAATTAAGTTCTTAACCGAGGTACCACTGTAACAGTAATCTAAATGAAAGGAAATATGCCGGAAAGGTGCTTTAATACAGGGCTGGCTGTGATTCTTTTAGGTAATGTCATTATACTTCTCTCATTAACACTGAACCTAAAAGAAGGTGACTTGAGCTGCAGATTTTGCTCTCAATGCCTGTAGTACAAAAAGATTGCTTGGGGCCCCTTGTCAGCTGCCATAGCTTAGATCACCAGGCACATAGGAGAGAAAGCTTTCAAATGCTTTACATGAAGCCATTACAAGAGGCAGAAAGTGAAGACAATGAAAGAAAGGGACTGTTATGGAAGGACTTAGAGCTAAGGATCAGGGTTTTGGAGAAAGTGAATAGCAGATAATAGACTTCTAGTGGATGGTCTGCATACAGTGAACTGTAGGGCCTTTGTCAGTATGAATAGTATTGATGGCTTTTGCCCACTTGACCTTTACTCTGAATGGGTGGGCTTAAAGGGATCACAAAAGGCTTTGCAGAAGGGTGTTCAGCTGAGATTCACTGGTGGCCAAAACTCCTTTATGAGACTTGGATGTTGAAGGTGATCTGTCCTTTTCAACATGCTCTTTGCTTGTTGTATGCCTTTACGAGTCCTTTGGAATATTTATTTCAACAAGTAGTGGAAGGAGATGGCACGATTCATGTGAGTGCAATATCATAGGATTCCATTTCTTTGTCTCCTTCGCACACTTTCCCATTAACCTGCACACACTCGGCTGTTCACACAGCACACATTCAGCACTCTTACAAACGCGATGCACATGTTCCATTCACATATATTCTCATATGTAGAAAACACTCATGCATGTAATTTAATAGTTGATAAGCACTTCATTATCTACCGACTCCCTTCTTTGCTGAAAGATCTCTCACAAGCTGAAGATAGGCCCATCTGTTATGAGGCCTTAGGGTGCTGACAGTTCTTTAAACTTCTGAGCAGTTGAAAAGTTCATAAACATTCAAAACATAGCACTTCAGCAGCTGAGCCAATGGCTAGGAGTGGTTCACTTCAATGAATTGAAATCAGAGTGCTCTAAACCAGGCATAATGTAGATGGACTCTGTGGCTTTTCCTTTGTTACGTTGTTGTTGTTCTAGTGGCTTTTCCTTTGTTTGTCATGGTGTTGTTGTTTATCAAATTTGTATACTGCTCTTTATAAAAATACAATATAAAAACACATACATAATAAAAACAAGAACAGAACAAACCAATAACCAACCCTCCCCTCCACCCCCTCCCACAAAGACATTAAAAGGGGTATAGGATGTTAATCAGCCAAAAATTTAGTGGAGGAGGGATATTTTCACCTGGTGCCTAAAGGTATATAATGAAGGTGTTGTATCCATCTGATTTTGGGTGATAATTAGGCCAACTTTTTCTATTTCTATGAATCCATACGTGAAGAACCTCACTCATCTCCCTCAAACCATCTTAAGCACCTGAAACATTTATCCACAGCAAGGGGTGACTTTGAAGATAAAGACGTAGATCAACGAAAACAAAGCAAGGAGAATTAGTAATTAAATGATTAATTCCCTCAATGCTCTCCCCTTGCCAAACTGCTGGTATAACATAGGAATATAGGCTACTACCCTACACAGAGTCAGACCATTGGGTTACATTCAGTTACTTTTACTCAGAGTAGACCCATTGATATTAATGGCTCTAAGTTAGCCATGAAGCCTGGCGTGCTCTGGTCCATGGGGTCATGAAGAGTCGGACACGACTAAAAAACAAGAGGTTAGCCATGGCCGTTAAATTCAGTGGGTCTGCTCTGAGTAAAAGTTAGTTGACTACATGCCACTGATCCAAACCAGCTGATTGCAAAAAGTTCTCCAGGGTTTCAGGAAGTTTTCCCAGCCCTATCTGAATATGTACTCTACCTCTGAGGTATGGCCTTTCCCATCATACCTAGGGAGGCGTGTGCTGTGTTCAGGCAAAAGGAAGAGGAGTACAGCCTGCCCTAACACCCTGCCACCAAACAATACACTGGGTGCTAAATTAGGGCCCTATACTGTGCACGAAACCTAACCTTGAAAGCATTGTCAAGAGGTCACTTTTGATGTGACTTATGGATTCTAAGTATGCAACCTTAAATTGCACCATAACAGCTACATAAGGTGGTTGTTTTTCAGTGCACAGTTGACCAGCCAACATTCTTTAGAGAGCAAGATGGTACTGAGTTGCCAGATCTTCAACTGAAGAGGAGGAAATGAGATAGAAAGAATCAGTGAGAAGTGTGAAAAGAAAAGGGTCAAGAAGTAGGTTAAAAAGAAAAGAACAAGGGGGGAACCTCTGCTTAATTGAAATTACAATTGCTTTCATTTTGGGGAAATGTTTTCTTAACAGATTGCTACAGCCTTCTGCCTCAAGGTTTTTCCTGATTAAATTAATGATGGTAGTGATAAGCTCCATTAATGTTGCCATTTCCAGAGGGAAATATTTCTACGACGCATTCCCTTTCTCGATCTTTTCCCCAAATCTCAGGTACAGTGACAGAATTCATAATTGGGGCCAGAGCAGGCCAAGAGGATGAATTTCCTTTTATTACTATGCAAATGTAGGCAATTGGGGGGATTAATATTTCATGTGTGTCAGTCTTAACACACACTGTTTCGCCTACAGGCTCCTTTGCACTCAGCTCGGAGGGCTTTTGAGAAGGTTGTTGCTGCAAGCAGAGGTCCTGAACTTACTTCTGTTTTATGTTGATGACTATTGTTGGCATCAGGCAATTATGTGAAGTGGGCTGCTGTTGAAGTTGTACTACAGTTAGGGGAGATATTGGATATACTGATTATTCAGGGTCTCCATAGTAAAATGCATGTTGTGTTTACCAGGAACAGTTTCTACTTTTTGTTGTTCACCGTCTCTGTTTTGTCCCTGTTTTTGACTTTTTACAGGATGCACCCCCCCAAAAAAAAGACTCACATTTGCAGAATATTTACATATGCTAATTTTATGTATGTATGCATATTTAGGGATATTTTCTATAATGTAATTAGAAATGCAGCAATCTCACCATAGTGTTTGCCTGGTCAGTCTGCTTTCCAGGTGCTAACTATTGATAGATACTTTCACTGCCCCTGCTATGGTTCTTTATATTTAAACTAGACTGGGACATGGCAACCTTTCAAACAGAGTACATTCGTATCCTGGTTGTCGAACAGCTTAGTATGCGGACATTTTGGCTCCTGAATGCCGCAAACCTGGAAGTGAGTGTTCCGGTTTGCAAACGTTTTTTGGAAGCTGAATGTCCGACACGGCTTCCGATTGAGTGCAGGAAGACCCTGCAGCCAATCGGAAGCCGCGCCTTGGTTTCCGAATGTTGAACGGACTTCCGGAATGGATTAAGATCAACAACCAAGGTACGACTGTATGCCTTCAAGCACAAAAATGACCTTTTCAAAGTAGGATACATTGCTACCCTAGCCTAAGTATGAAATGTTGAAAGTGTAATCTACAGCATTATTAGCTTGCTTTAAAAAAAAAAAAAAAGTAATACTGCATGGACACAACAGTATCCTAAAGTACACGGAGAGGGGATCTGTGAAATTTCTCCCAAGCATTCAGCAATTGCTGATAGGAAAAAGGAGCTCCCTTGGGGCAATTGCTTTATGCAGAACAGGCATTTTTTTAAAAAATGGAGGCTGTAGCTTCGGATGTTTAAATCTCCCCTCCCCATGCTCTGTGGTCCTGATGAAAACACACACCACGCCCTGCTATTGCTAAATTAATAGTACTACGTAATTCTTATTTTTAAAAAACAAAAAAAAAACTGGTAGTGATGCCAACAACACATTTAGCATGGAGTTAAACACTGAGTTGCAAAGGTTGTCATTTTCCAGTGTTCTATAGAACTTACATCTTGAAGTCAGGTGTGGGCACACCTTGTCTCTTGTGCAAAGTGCATCTAAATGCCTGTGCTTGAACTTTCAGGGACCATGCGGTGCACAGCCTGCCATTTCAGATGCTAAAGCTGCTGAGATTATATTTTGAACTTTTGTAGGGTACTTGCACTTTTAATTAACCGAAGTAACAAACTCCTCTTGGTTTATAAATGAATGGGCAGCAGGCTGTGACAAATCAAGCAAGGAAAGGCAGCAATGGGAAATGGTAATGGGGTTAAAACAATGATACCTGGTATGAAAATTTGGGTTAACAAGCATGTCCTTATTTTCATCTCTGAAATTTTGGTCCCTAGACCAAATGGTGCCTAAGGCTAGAAGTCTTTGGTGTTTCGTTCATTTATTCATTCATTCCACTGTTCCAAAACATTATTTTTTATTGATTTTGTAGCCCATTTCATAAACTCTGATGCCCAGTATGTATGCATGATTTATTCTTGTCATATAAGTTGATAAACATGCATGTTAAGGTCTGTACATATGTATCGTAATACATTACAATACAGCGGTTGCTGAGCAGCTTGGTAGGTTTCTGGATGAAACATCAGCTCTGGATCCATTCCAGTCCGGCTTCCGCACTGGTCATGGGACCGAGACGGCTCTGGTCGCCCTAACAGATGATCTCCGCAGGCAGCTGGATCGAGGCGGGTCGGGGCTGCTGATTCTTCTAGACCTGTCAGCAGCCTTCGACATGGTCGATCACGAACTCCTGGACCACCGCCTTGTCGACGTGGGGATCCAGGGCACAGTCCTTCAATGGCTGCGCTCGTTTCTCTCTGGTCGGGGACAGAGGGTGGCGCTTGGGGGGGAATTGTCATCCCGCCACTCCTTGGTGTGTGGTGTGCCTCAGGGTGCAATACTCTCCCCGATGCTTTTTAACATCTTTATGCGCCCCCTCGCCCAGCTTGTCCGGAGTTTTGGGCTGGGCTGCCATCAGTATGCTGATGACACCCAACTCTATTTGTTGATGGACGGCCACCCGGACTCGGCCCCAGACACACTGATCAGATGCTTGGAGGCTGTGGCTGGATGGTTACGTGGGAGCCGGCTGAAGTTAAATCCTTCGAAGACAGAGGTCCTCTGGCTGGGACGGGACGACATGGGACTGAGGGGGCAACTCCCATCTCTTGCGGGGGTGCAATTAGTGCCAGCACCGTCCGTTAAGAGTTTGGGTGTAATCTTCGATACCTCCCTTTCCATGGAGGCGCAGATTGCAGCTACAACAAAGGCGGCATTTTTTCATCTCCGCCAAGCTAAGCAGTTGGCTCCTTACCTCTCTCGCCCTGACCTAGCCACTGTGATCCACGCGACGGTCACCTCCAGACTGGATTATTGTAACTCGCTCTACGTGGGGCTGCCCTTGAGACTGACCCAGAAACTCCAGCGGGTGCAGAATGCCGCAGCGAGACTCCTCACAGGGTCCTCGCTTAGAGATCACATTCATCCGGTGCTATACCAGCTGCACTGGCTCCCGGTGGAGTACAGGATCAGGTTTAAGGTGCTGGTTTTAACCTTCAAAGCCCTATACGGCCTAGGGCCCTCGTACCTACGGGACCGCCTCTCCTGGTATGCCCCACAGAGGAACTTACGATCTTCAAATAAAAACACCTTGAGGGTCCCAGGCCTCAGAGAGGTTAGGCTGGCCTCAACTAGAGCCAGGGCTTTTTCGGCTGCGGCTCCAACCTGGTGGAACGCTCTGTCACAAGAGACAAGGGCCCTGCAGGACTTGACATCTTTCCGCAGGGCCTGCAAGACAGAGCTGTTCCACCTGGCATTTGGTCAGGGCGCAGCCTGACCCCCTCCTCTGGCAATCTTTACAAAGCTTTAGTTTATGGTTGCCATCAATTTTGATTTTAATTCATTTTTATAATGTTTTATAATGTCACACTGTTTTAATGTTGTTAGCCGCCCTGAGCCCGGCTTCGGCTGGGGAGGGCGGGATATAAATAAAATTTATTATTATTATTATTATTATTATTATTATTATTATTATTAAAGTTGTTGAATTGAGGAGATACACCATTACAAACACCCTCCAACTCTGGCACTCTGTTTCAGCTACCCTCTAAATCTGGCCCAGGGTATAACAGTCCAGAAGAACTAAGGCTTTTCTCTGTATGCCTTGGGTAGCCAATATGGGGCCCTATATTTGTTGTCAAATTCTAAATCCCTACCAGCATGACTAATGGTCAGGGATCATGGAAGTTGTAGTCCAGCAATCCCTGGAGGGAACCACATTCACTGCTTCTGATTTAAGACATAATCCTAACTATTTGAAAATGAATAATACTCTGAACACACACAAAGTATTTTAAAACATTTCTATTTCCCCTGTTTTATATACCATATTTTTTGCCCTATAGGACACACTTTTTCCCCTCCAAAAATGAAGGGGAAATGTGTGTGCATCCTATGGGGCGAATGCGGGCTTTCGCTGAAGCCTAGAAAGTGAGGGGGGTTGGTGCGCACCGACCCCCCTCTCTCTCCAGGCTTCAGGAAGCTATCCGCTAGCCGTGGGAGATGCAGCTCTCCCACGGCTAGCGGAGAGCTTGCCGGCACCCAGAAGCTTGGGGCGCGCTGAGCTCAGCACGCCCCAAGCTTCGGGCTTCACGCAGTCCTCCGCTAGCCGTGGGAGAGCTGCACAACTGGGGGGGGGGAAATAATTTTTTTTCTTTATTTCCCCCCCAAAAAACTAGGTGCGTCCTATGGGCCAGTGCGTCCCATGGGGCGAAAAATACGGTATTCCCGGGCTATGATTTGTCATGAAAACCTAATTCTGGGCCTGGGGCCTGGTAAACTTTGCTAATTTGGTCAAGAGGAAAGGGTGGGTGTGAAAAGAAATCCTGTAGCAGCCATGTGAAGCTCTGGAAATATTTTTCCTGCATCGTAACTGATGAACAGCTAAGCCTAGCCCATTTTTTTTTTAAAAAAAAATTGAGTATGTTTCTAAAGTGCAAACTATTCTGCACACATTGCCATTTACTTTGCATTGATTTATAGTGACTCAAACCACATAATCACAAAAGTCATTGTACACTTACAAATAAGTGCTTTTATGTGCATTGGAGAAATGGGGTTCTGGGACTTAACTGAGGTGCTCTGAGACATTCTGTCTGCACTACACATAAGGAGTAGTGCCTCAGGGTGTGTGCCTGGAGCAGTATGCTGTACAGCATTCTTTTCACCTGCCTTGAAGAGGAGGAGCAGACTGTTATTCAGCATGAGCTGCCAGCCAGATGCAAGTTGATGGCGGACGTAGCTGTATTAGTACCCTATAATCCAGGGAATGCTAATCTTTTTAGGCCTATGATGACAGTTTTAATTTTTGAGTGAGTTCCATAAGCACCTAAGGGCTGCACATCACATTTTGCTGCCTGAGGCAAAACAGGAAGATGCCACTGCCATCCTACTGCTGGGTTGTGCAGCAGTGGCAGGTTCCGATGAAATCTCGTACATTCAGCAAGATCTCACGAGATACTGGTTCCCATCACTGGTGCCACTGCTTCTCGACTACTACTTGTCCATTGGCAGTGGTGGGATGGGACAGGGGCCCAGCGGGGTGTCACATCTTGGCATTTCACTACCCGAGATGGATGCCTCAACTCGCCTCTTGCATTGGCCAGCCTTGTAAGCACCAGAAACAAAGCAAGGTGCTCTCTCTCTCTCTCTCTCTCTCTCTCTCTCTCACACACACACACACACTTACCACTTTTCTAAGGGATCTGTATAAGTTGGATTCAGTAGAATTAATCTGAGCCTTGAAACACACATAGAGTTGTAAGAGGAAGTGGGGAAGAGTTTCATTTTCCCAACTTATGCTTTCAGCTTCTAGGCACTTTTCAAGGCAGAAAAAGTGGACCACTTTTGCTATGACCAAAAAGGTCTGTTTCCAACAAGTTTCCTGGTAGCAATTCACTACATCCAGCAGGTCCTCCACTGATGGCCATGAAGGTCAGTTTCACCTATGGAAGGGAAGGCAGTCTCCCAAGTACTTTAAGCTGCTTAGAGTTCTATAGGTGAATAGTAAAACCTTGAACTTGTCTCAGTAGCAAACTAGCAGCCAGTGCAGGTCCTTAAGCACTAGTGTAACGTGTTCATGGCTAGACGTATCACTCAGTATTTTAGTTGCAGCATCCTGCACTAGCTGCAGCTTCTGAACGAAGCGCAAGGGCAGCCCCACTTAGAATCATAGAATCATAGAGTTGGAAGAGACCACAAGGGCCACCGAGTGCAACCCCCTGCCAAGCAGGAAACACCATCAGAGCACTCCTGACATATGGTTGTCAAGCCTCTGCTTAAAGACCTCCAAAGAAGGAGACTCCACCACACTCCTTGGCAGCAAATTCCACTGTCAAACAGCTCTTACTGTCAGGAAGTTCTTCCTAATGTTTAGGTGGAATCTTCTTTCTTGTAGTTTGGAACCATTGCTCCGTGTCCGCTTCTCTGGAGCAGCAGAAAACAACCTTTCTCCCTCCTCTATGTGACATCCTTTTATATATTTGAACATGGCTATCATATCACTCCTTAACCTCCTCTTCTCCAGGCTAAACATGCCCAGCTCCCTTAGCCGTTCCGCATAAGGCATCGTTTCCAGGTCTTTGACCATTTTGGTTGCCCTCCTCTGGACACGTTCCAGTTTGTCAGTGTCCTTCTTGAACTGTGGTTCCCAGAACTGGACACAGTACTCCAGGTGAGGTCTGACCAGAGCAGAATACAGTGGCACTATTGCTTCCCTTGATCTAGATGCTATACTCCTATTGATGCAGCCCAGAATTGCATTGGCTTTTTTAGCTACCGCGTCACACTGTTGGCTCATGTCAAGTTTGTGGTCAACCAAGACTCCTAGATCCTTTTCACATGTACTGCTCTCAAGCCAGGTGTCACCCATCTTGTATTTGTGCCTCTCATTTTTTTTTTGCCCAAGTGCAATACTTTACATTTCTCCCTGTTAAAATTCATCTTGTTTGTTTTGGCCCAGTTCTCTAATCTGTCAAAGTCGTTTTGAAGTGTGATCCTGTCCTCTGGGGTGTTAGCCACCCCTCCCAGTTTGGTGTCATCTGCAAATTTGATCAGGATGCCCTTGAGTCCATCATCCAAGTCGTTGATAAAGAATGTCACAGCAATCTCAACATGAGACCACCATGTACATATCTACCTATATGTACTTCAGTACTATGGAGAATTACAAGACTTCAGCTATTCTCGCAACTTAATATTGATTTTTTTTTTTTTTATGACAGAACGTTTTCTGTGGTTCCTTTCCCCCATAAAGTTTGACAGCAAGAAGAAAAGCCTAATATTCATATAAAAATGAACTAGGTTTTACTGGTGCTTCATTGATAGGCAATAGTATATAATTTGTGGAGGGACCAAGAACTCAGCAGGGATGGGAAATGATTGCGCATGATAAACATGGATATGTCTGTTTTGTGTAATGAATGTATTCAGTCTGATTGCTGTAAATGCCACGGCAAACAGATTTAATCTTCCAAAAGGTTAACAGAGAGGGGAAAAAAATTATTATCCTAAAAATACACAGAGATAATTTTTGAGTAGGTTGAAAGCCCAGGGATGTAGACAAGGTGCTTGCAGAGGCTCATATGACCACAGTGCCCTCTCAGTCTTTGTCCATTGTGGCAAGGGTTTCTTTTACTAGGTGGGTCCAGAGTCTAGTCATTGCATCATTGCAAGAGGGAACATTCTCTGTCACCTTTAAAGAGGCAGTAATATAACCACTCTTGGAAAATAACTCCGGGTCCAAAGGTTTTGGGTAACCTCCTGTTTGAAAATACTGTTCTTTGTTGCAAAGTGCCTGAGGAGATCATGGGAGCTCAGCCACGGACACTCTTGTGATGGGTGGGATTATCTGTATCCCTTCCAATATGGGTCAGACCTGGATCTGGGACTGACCTGGGCTTAGCTCAGATGGTTTGCCTTAACTACCTTAAACAGAAGTGAGAAAGGGTGGTGTGGCCCTGCCATTCTTACTTGATCTCTTGGCAGCTTTCAGCCATGGTATCTTCTGTGAGCCAGAACAGGAGGACATTCTTTTTTAGTGATGCTCCTAGCCCTTGAGCTGAAAGGGTTTCTATATCATCGTCATCCAAAAGGAATGTTAGCCTGAGTGCTGAGACCATTTCTTTACCAGTGTGTAAACTGTGGGGAAGGGAAAGCATCTCAAATAAATAAATAAATAAACTAATTTTGAGATAAAGTAGTTTTGAGATATACTTACTATCTGGGGCAACCCCTATTCTCCCCCACCCTATGAAATATCTATCATTTGTACTGGGAGAAAGCAGGGCAAGGGAGGTCAACATGCTTGTAACTAAAAGAAAATGCTCCATCTGAACGAGCCATTTGAGTGGGGGAGAATTAACGACAGAAGCAGGGCTATCAGCCATAAAAATTATTCTAAGCCTTGAAAATTATTTTTAAACCATTAAATTGCATATGAAATACTTATTAAGGGTAACAATTACTTTTGAAAGATCTGCATTTTTGGTACAGTGACAGTCGTTAGAAGCATTCCAATTTGCATCATTATTATTTGTTAAAAGAGGCTACAGTTTTCATGAATTCTCCGCTGCAAGCAGCATGTAGAGTTTTGACACTTGCAATAAAATAATAGATGTTGGCAATAGAGTAACAACAGAAACTGGAACTAGGCCTAAGCAATTAGAGCCTGTCAGTAATTGGGACTGAATAATCAATCTAGACACTAAGAGAATGTACACAGTTAGCAACAGTCTTGCATTGACTATGAGATGGATTGGCTGAATTGCGAGGCCTTTTCTACTGCACTGTCTATGGTTTCCTGACAGTCTAATCTATGAGCAATTTATTTCTCAGATTTAAACATCAAATATCAATATGTTGTGTTATTTTCTTTCTTTCTTTCTTTCTTTCTTTCTTTCTTTCTTTCTTTCTTTCTTTCTTTCTCCTCTCTTCTTCTGTTTCCGAAATAGACTTGAACAAGCTGGAGGTCTTGTTACTGAAAGGGATAAATGTTCAGGGAAGAACCTGAAAGAAATCATAAGGATCAATGCCCACAAAATCAGCAAAATCAGTTGGCAGACTTCTTCTGGAACTATCATCAGTTCAGATTGCAAGTAGAGGAGTTGCACATTTTAATGCGGCCTCATCTTGTTTAAAAAAGGCCCTATACCTAGAAAAAGGTACAGAGAGCAGTAGGCGAGGACCTCCTTCCTAATCTGCTAGTTATCTACATACAAAGCATTCAAAAGTGCAACCAGCTCCCTGCAGTCTGAAATGGCATAGGCCAAAAATGTTGCTACCATGTAAATTTGCAGAAATTGTATCTTGTACTACACATGCCAGGTACAATTGCTGTCCAATAAGGCATGTTTGTTGTTAAGCTCCAAAGTGACCTCCGGATTTTTTCCTCACCATGAACAAATAACATTTTGAAAATCTGGAGGAACCTGTATTGACCTTCTGGCCTGTCCACTTTCTATGAGCAAATTAATAATGACTGGTTACTGGTAGAGTTTGGTAAAGCTCTGCAGACTGTTTGGGTGAACACTAAATAGTGCAGAATCTTTGCTGCATTGTCCAAACATATCAGTTCCCAAATCACAGGGCCAGATTTTCCATGATCCTGAAAAATGGGATTGTAATCAGGAGATAAACTAGCTTTGTGCCTCTCCTTTTATTGTGAAGCAGGTTTCATATCCAGGTCCTAGACAAAGTTTAATTAAGGGGTAATTGGATTTCAGTACTTTTGGAAGAAATTTAGATGCAGCAGTATGGAGTAGCCCAGTGATGTATTTTTTTAAAGCTTTCTAGGTTTCCACATTGCCATTCCTTCATTAGTGCCAAGGAATTCTGCATATCATTTGCCAGGGAGACCTGGCATTTTGCAGAGGTTTTGAGGTCATGTTTTAGGCAGAGTAATAGTGGGGACCTTTTTTTCAGCCAAGAAGCCTCTTCCAGGGGCCATATGCCAGTGGTGGATGGGGCCAGAGGCAAATATAGCAGAGCAAAAGGTTCTTTGATTCTTATCACTCAAATCACAGACACTGAGGTCTCAATGTGCCCCTCCCCCTTGTAGAACACAGGCCCCTGTGGCTGTGCAGTTCAATGAGATAGTGATGGACAAGTTGTCTTCCGGGGAAGCTTGTCAAACATTTCTGATCTCCTGATTGACAAGGCTCTAGTAAACTTCCACATAACCCCACGGTTCCCCAGAACACAGTTTGAAAACCACAGGGTTAGCTGAATATTTCTGAAAATACTGTAGAAAAGAAGCTCAGTATTGACAAGAAAAGTACAGCTTCCAAAATGGGCCGACAACAGACACCGTAAATGGCTGTCATTTCCAGTAGCAGTTTTTGGCACCAGCTCTGAAAAGGAACATTTCCAATTACTAAGAATGGCATTGGGTTGTTGTGCTGGAGATTGCAGCCGGGGAGGGGAGGAAACGGGACTGCAGGAAGAAAGTCCACTTTGTTGGGAGTTTATAGATGCCAGACAGCCTCCTGAAAGTAAATCTGTTTGGGCGTAGAGGCATATACAACCTTAGCATTCTGCTCAGTCACTAGATATGTCAGTCTTTCAGTCTGAGTGCTTTTAAAATGCCTGGCACTCCTGGCTTCTGTTTGACTTTAGACATCACAACTGAACACTTTAAGAAAGAACAGAGAGGGAGGTTAAAAATAAACAAGCGTGGTAGAGTGTCTGTCTTGAGGGTCTCTGTCCTTTCAGCACTTTGCAGATTTTGATAAAGTCATTATCCAGTAAAAAGTTAAAGCTTCAATAGTCTACCATGTAACTGACCAAACCAAAGGCTCCATTATCAGGAAAGTGGTAGGACATAATCGTCTCTGTGCTAGGTTACAGCAAGTTTTTTTTTGTAGGAACTGCTATTAGGGAAGCTGTTTAAATGATGAAGGGTGCTAACATTCTTATTTATTCATTTTATAAATAAAAGCATTTATATCCTGCCTTATCATAAAATATCAAGGTGATGTTCAGCAATATAAAAACATATTTTCATTTAAAAAAGCAATACAGAAATATAATTAATTATATAAAAATAATAAATGTCACGACCAATGTTATCCTGCACTGCTGAGAGGATTTAGGAGATTAAGGGAGTAGCACCTCCCACTTTCTGTCTCCCATAAAGGCTATTGAATTGAGGAGAAATGTTGAGGCTGGAGGAAGGGGGGGCAGGTCAGTAAAGGGGACTGGGGAGTATGTTTAGGCAAAACATAATCAATCCTTCTACCAGTCAGTGCTTTTCATTATCCTTGAAGCTTTCTTCTGAATCTGTTCCAGATTGTTGGCATCATTCTTTAAAATTATTAGGCGAGCAACCTTTTATTAAGTGCTCTCTTCATTTAAGTTTCCTCCTTTTTCTTATGAGAATTATCTCTGCTCTGCCCTGTTCATCATCTTAAGTCTATTATTACAGAAGAAATTGCTGAAGCTATTAATACATACAGAGGGAAAGAAAAATTAAATTTTGATATCATCTGTTTTACACATACACACAGAACCAACCCTACAGTGTTTTGAGAAATAGTCTATTCAAAGCTAAGAGGGGAAATATGTCTATCTGAAGCTAGGAAGTAACAGATACATCACTACGAGAAATTAGGCAAAGTCACGTTGTCTTCATTTTCCTGCTGTCTTTTGATAATAACTAGATTATGTCAAATTTAGTAGAGAAGCAGAGATCCATTTGAAACTAGAGAGTCCTTCCCATCAGCCGTGTCCATTGCTTCAAATGCAGTAATTCCATTACTCCTGACCTCTGGTGCATTGACTTTTCAGCTACTCTGAGGGATTATCCACTTTCATCTGTACTATAGAACTCAAGGCAGAAACAGTTTGTATACAAAACAATATCTTCAGGTAGGAGAGGTAAAGTGAGTGGTGTCTTTTAAATGAATTGCAGAGGTTCTGTGTAAAGTGATGCACACAGGCACAAAAATAAATTCCAGCTACACATCTAGCACAGATGAGATCTGAATAGACTGGGACTAGCCAGGTGTGAGATCTTTGGCAATGAAAGCACCAATTCAGCGAATTGTGTGCTTGAGATTGTTAGAAAGGGTATTGAAATAAAATTAGGGAAGGACTAAAGATCAACAGCAGAGCACAAACTTTGTATGCAGATGTTTCCATTTTCAATCCCTGGCATCTCCAGGTAGGACTGGGAGATGCCCAAGATTATGGAAAGCCTCTGCCAATCAATACCAACAATACTGAGCTAGATGGACCAATAGTCCGACTCATTGTAAAGCTGTTCCCTATGTTGCTGAAGTGGCGCTGTGGGTTAAAGCCTCAGCGCCTAGGGCTTGCCGATCGAAAGGTCGGCGGTTCGAATCCCTGCGGCGGGGTGCGCTCCCGCTGCTCGGTCCCAGCGCCTGCCAACCTAGCAGTTCGAAAGCACCTCCGGGTGCAAGTAGATAAATAGGGACCGCTTACCAGCGGGAAGGTAAACGGCGTTTCCGTGTGCGGCTCTGGCTCTGGCTCTGGCCAGAGCAGCGATGTCACGCTGGCCACGTGACCCGGAAGTGTCTCCGGACAGCGCTGGCCCCTGGCCTCTTAAGTGAGATGGGCACACAACCCCAGAGTCTGTCAAGACTGGCCCGTACGGGCAGGGGTACCTTTACCTTTACCTTTATGTTGCTGAAGATAAAATGGCAAGCACCACCATGGCTTTATCCTATACACTCATAGTGAAACAAATTCACTTAAGTGTGGGTCCATTTGTAGCTAAAATGGCACCATCCTTGCACAAAAGGGAGGCATCAGGACTGGGGGAACCTCAAAATTTGCAGAATTACCTCTCCCCCCCCCCAGAAATAATACTTGTGGGAGCCCTAAGCAGGGGACCAAAAACAAGCACAACTCAGTGACCATTGAATGCTGACTGAAAGTTGTGGAGAGGGATAGATGAGGAATTGTAGGCAAAATGGAATGGAATACTCTGAAAGAAGGCATGGCTGGCTAGAACTGTGAGCAGAGCATTCTACACTGCATTCCACACGTTCTGTTATCTAAATCTATCTTCCACCCACCTTTTGAACGCAGGGCCAATCTCATAAAATACTGAGGAACAATAATGGTGCCCTTAAGAAGGGTATTTTCAAGCTTTCTAGTTTAGGGGGATTAAAAAATGATGATTTGAGAAAACATGATTGGCTTCTACAAAATACTAAAATTATAAAATTGTGGAAGAAATGAATGTGGGGGGGGGGGAATTACCCCTCTCTCATCATTCTGGATCTCAGGGTTACCTAGTGAAAGTGATTGGTGGTAGATTCAGTACAAAAGAAAGCACTTGAGCTTGGAAGCTGTATTCCAGCAGTGAAAGGGGGCAAGAGGTTCACATTTGGAAAGCTTTCCCATTTCGTTCCTGAAATGGGTGCCTCTGTCTCTGAGTGGGGTGTCACTTATGGAACAGAAAGCACAGAGATTAAGGGAGCGGTGAGTTAGCCCTGAACCCTTTGCTGTGTGCTGCATTGCATGTTTGGAGACGCACACTTCTCCAGTGGAATGCCAGCCTGCAAAGGGTTGACTCATAAAATCGTGCAATTGCTGGTAGTGTATACCTATCGTGGCTATGACAGATCGCTTTGCTGTTCCTAGGGAAAAGATCATAAAATAAAAAAAGGACAACCTTCAGGGTAGCCTTAAGCCAAGTTATTTATTTATTTTTTATTATTAACACTAAAAGCTTTACTTCTACCCCTTAATAGACGGCTGTGTTTGATGAAGCTTTCCGGGCTCTACAAAACGGTCAGGTGTCAGAGATATATGGGCAGCTGGTGTTTGTTTAGTAAATGATGTTCCTGTTATTGTAGTAGAAGACAGGCCTCGGTAGACTATAAATATACTCTGTTCCCATGCATTATGCCACAGTCCAAAGGCATATTTCAGGCTGTGGTTGTTTACTTTCTAATCGGTTTCCATTTCATTAGGGTGCCCCCCGCACAACTAAATTCTTTCCATATCACAGAGTTTGCTGAAAGGTGAGCAGATTACCTCATTCAAGCCTGAAAGGAGAATTATGGACTGGCGATAAAACAGAGATAAACATATGTCGTGATCGCTGTTAAAATTCGCCATCCATTTGCGAGGAGCTGCTTCTGCTGTTTAAAAGGCTGTGAATGCCATTTATGGAGCTAATCAGGAAACAATAAAACTGGAGGTTTTTAAGTAAGAAAAGAAAAAAAATTAGCTGTTGACACACATTGTTAAAAAGCAAGTCCTGAGCTATCTAGCTGTTTTAGTTAAGACTGCAAGTCTTGTACCAAGGGTCTTCTGGTGGTTCCTTCACTTGTAGGGTTGCCATATTTCAAATAGTGAGATATTTTTAAGGAAATTCACCAAAATCTATGCTTCCGACATGGGTTGCCATACGTCTGGATTTTACTGGACATTTTAGCAATTTCTGCCCAGACACTGTTTCTGACAGCCGAATAGCGGCTATGTCTGGGGAAATTCCAGACGTATGGCAACCCTAATCAATGCGAGAAGTGAGGTTACAAGGATCCAGGCAGAGGGCCTTCTTGGCAGTGGCAGCCTCCCTGTGGAATGCCCTCCCATCAAAAGTCAAGGAAATAAAGATCTACACAACTTTTAGAAGACATCTGAAGGCAGCCTTATATCGGGAGGTTTTTAACATTTGACGTTTTATTATGTTTTTAAATGTGTTGGAAGCCACCCAGAGTGGCTGGGCCAACCCAGCCTGATGGACAGAGTATAAATAGTAAAATCATCATCATCATTATTATTATTATTAGACTAAAATGCCTTTGCTTCTTACTAGTGGGAGACACTACTATATTTACAGTCCATTTCCCCTTCTCACATAGTGAGGGTGAATGTCCAAGCTGAGTTTGGAGAACTGCCTGTTCTTGAAAGACAATCTTTTGGTACTTGGGTAGGCTCTGTGGGTAGAGTCCTGTAGCTCTGGGCTGCATACAATGAGTAAAAGGGACAGAGCTTAATAGTTCAGGGATAGAACCCTCTAAATCAGCCTTTCTCAACCTGTGGGTCCCCAGATTTGTTGAACTACAACTCCCATCACCCCTAGCTAGCAAGGCCAGAGCTCAGGGATGATGGGAGTTGTAGTCCAACAACATCTGGGGACCCACAGGTTGAGAGCTGCTGCTCTAAATTGTACTGCTGTCGGATGTTCTGACAAGTTTTCTGCTATCACACAATCCCCTCTACACATGATATCAGGTCCCCAGAGAATGAAACATTTTCACAAGTAGAAGTGTATGCAGAGAGAATAACTCATGCAAGTGAGCCCACCTGCAAACTACAAGTCACATGTCTGCAATATATTAGTAATGATTCTCTGGCATCTGTATCACAGAGCATCTCTAACTTGCATTATCAGCCACAGAGGTAGGTGGTAGCAGCTGAATGTTGTAGGGACGGTGTAACTCATTCCTTTTGATCCAGAAATGAAACACTAAGATGAACAAACAGACAATGTGGTTATCTCTGTGGGACACTGGGATATGCGACACCTCCTTCTCCCCATAAATTAATCATCTAGAGACCCCTGCTGAAAATCCTGGAGAGCCTTTGCTAGTTAGTGCAGGCAGTTTTGAACTAGATGGGCCAATAGTCTGACTCAGTATAAGAAAGCTTCCCACACTCCTAATTTTTATTATGAGAAATGTATTTTCACAGTGTTAGCATGGTGATAAAAATGTACGTGAAGACCACCATAATCAATTTTGAGTTTTCTGTCCAAAAGAGCCTTCATGATTTGTTTGCTTTGTGTTTTGTTGTTTTAGCTTTAAGTATGGTTTTCTTTTTATATATATATATAAAATGCTGTGTTCAGACCTCTAAAAATCTGCAGCTCATGGAGAGAAGATGCTTGCTCACCTCTTTCTGAGTTTGTTTTTATGTTCCTCAACTGATGTTCCAAGCAAAAAGCTTTGAAGGAGCCAAATAATTGGCATCTTCGGGGAACGGATTGTTCATTTTCCAGAGAATACGAAACTAATCGTGCTAAACAGTGAATAGAGGAGGACATGGTAAAGTGTTTCTGAATATAGAAGCAAAAAGACAGCAATAGCACAAATGGAGGGCTGGGGGAAGAGGAGAAAAGGGAGGGGATGTCATGAAATGACATTTCCCTAGCTCATCTTAAAAACACAAATCCTTTTTAACAGCATTTGGAACCAATACCATGAAAGAAGACCCAATTAATTTTATCTTCATGCTGCTATGCAATCCGTTGAATTCTTTTGGTCACTAAAATGTCTTTAGTACATCATGTTGCTCACAAAGGGCTCATTCCCATTTTAGAAAAAAGAAAAGAAAAAAGAAATAAGGACAAGAAATCACATTCAATCTTAATCAGTGGATTGATCTCTCTCAGTGAATTATAGAAAACCTCAGCCAAAGAAAAGTGTTGATAATATTCAGGCCTGATAAAATTCTAGAAGACTCAAAGAAAGAAAGAAAGAAAGAAAGAAGGAACGGGGGATGGGGACTGACACATAAATGCAGGTGCAAAATATAACATAGAGACATGTGTGTTGATGCAGACAATGTGATCTGGCCATCCAGATGAAACCTTGGTTATATAATTACAGTGACCTTACAATTCGCATCTTAGTTTAACTATTAGTGGTCAGGAAAAGTGAGGCTTTTAATGAAGCGATGCATAGCTGTGTACTCCACACATAGAGAGGTTGGTTCAATGCACTCAGCTGCTCATTTTGCCACAATAAAGTTGCCACCCACAACATAGGATTTTCCTTATGGGAAAGACATGCAACTTGGACACCGGTGAGGTTGAAGACAGAATGACGGACTAGATGTAACTTGGCATGATTAAGGACAGCAGTTCATAAGCAGTGGTTCACTTTCTGCCACCGTGAGGATAACTGAAGAAGCCTTGTATGTCCACAAGTTGCACTTGAGCATCAGAGACAACATCATTCATAACTCAGGTTTATATGTGTATGGAGTTTCCAAAGAACTCTGAGCTCCCTCCACCCACAATTTTCTTTTTATGTTATGAAAAGGAAGCTTTTCTGCTGGCCCTTCCAAGAACTAGATTTGGGTGCCATTTAAGAGCAGCAAAAAGGGACACAGACAAGTCTAGTCTATAGAGCACAATCCACTGGGAAATGGTCTTTCACAGGCCAAATTAATTTCAAACTGGGATGTACAAAACCTCAATGGATTCTACCCCATTTTCATTATTATATTTTAATCCCTGCACACCAAAATGTCTTGGCTAGCCTTTCATGGGCAATACATTGATCCATATAGGGTTTCAGATTGAGTTCAATAACCAGTCTACCATCTGCTGGTCCTCTTCTGCATTTGTAATACTGTGAGGCTCACTATACTATCTCCTGCATGTGACTTATTGCTTTGAACTATATAATTGAAGACTGCCTGTTTTGTACCTTCAAGTCCTGAGAGACAAAATTCTCTTATAAAGAGAATGTCTCTTTGTAATGTCTCTTACAAAGTAAACTATATGAAACATTCTTACCATTTGAAGGTATATTGTTCTACCAATCTCTGCCTACTTTGGGCCTGTCCCAGTTTTTGTACAGCACAAAGTATCTCTTTTTTAAAAAGGCAGTAACTCTTGCATTTAAAGCAAAAAAGTATGATAATATCCCCTATATAAGTTAGAACTGTCAGTGGCAGTGAGATGTATTAATCTTCCCTGTCACTGGCCCTCTGTACTTAGCTCCCAGGGGGACCCAACACTTGGTTTCCCTGAAATTCTCCATAAAGGATGGTCAAATAAGGTATTTTCTATACTCCCCTCTTCCAAACCTTTAACTTCAGCTAGAGTGTCTTGCAGTGACAATTAAACCAAGCTGTTGCCCCAGTTTAGATGAACATTGTTATTACAGCATTTGTCCCTTCCTGACAAATTGCATTATTTTTGTGCCCTTAGACCATTAGGGGAGTCTGCAGGGAGCCAACCAGAGACCCCCAAGCGGCAGATCTTGCATTCTTTAACCCTGAGGCAGATGGAAGATGACTTACTGAAGTCCTTTGATTCCATATATTAGTTTAAGAGGTGATGTTGGGGTGGGGGGGGGAGGCAGATGATTCTTTTGAACATTGGTCTACACTCTGATCTGGCGGCTGTCATCTTCTTAATGTTTAGAGTGTATGTGATGCCCTCAGACACATTCAATAAGCGCTTTCCCTCTGAGCCTCAGGCTCCACGTAGCTGAAGGTTATGAAGCTGTATTTACGTCCTCTCATCCTCTTTCCCCAACATTCATCTTGTTCTCGCCCGGTTCCATAGTCTTGTCTTATTACTATGAGAATTATTGCCAAATAATGCATTTTCTTTTTCAAGAGATTCCTTTCCTTTCCTTTTTAAAAAGGCAGAACTAAAAAAAGCTGTATACTGACCAATGCAAAATCAAATGGCATATTGGATGGTGATGATGTAGCAGTAGCAGCAGCAGTAGTTTCAAACTACTTTATTACACTGGCTGATATGCCAATCACTGGATCCTCGTGAGTTTGGCAGGGGTTCCCAAAGTGCTGCCTTCTAGATGTTGTTGGACTACAAATCCCATTATCCCTGACCATCAGGCATGCTGGCTGAGGGTGATGGGCGGTAGATTCCAGTTGAATTATGTGTGGGGCACTGTGCTGGCTACCCCTGCAGTATAGCTATAAAGCCTTATGTGTTTCTCATCACTCTTCTATGACTTACCTCACCCCTTTAAAAAATAGTTTTAATTTATTAATAACTTGCCTCTTTTGCCCCACCCAAGTGCACGAGATGTTTTCTTCTGGTACCAGTTAGCAGCACTACTTCCTCTCTGACCTTCCAAATGTTGTTGGATTCCTCCTTCCAACAACTCCCACCAGCATGACCATTGGTATATGGGAGTGGTGGTCCAGCAACATCTGGAGAGCCATCGCTCATTTATTCCTGCACTAGGTAAAGGTGCTGGGAGTAAAATTTCTGCTGGGTGTATCCACACGACTTTACATTGACTGGACTAAGTTGTGGTTAAACTAAAAGGGAGGGGAAAGTAAACTGGGTAAACAATGTGCATGATTATTCAGCAACCGTGCACATATCCTCTATTTCTTCCTATTAACAGTGTGGAATGTATTCATGTTTGCCCGGCAACCATGTCATCTCCTGGTCCCTATTTTCTTCCACTTTTGCAGTTTAGGGCTTATTTCCATCTAGAGTGATGTCACACTAAATACGATAAGACTTGGTTGTGTGGTGATATCAAACAGAGCAAATATAGCATATTCAAAGTGATTGCATTCACCTGGTCTTTCTTCCATGAAATATTGTAATACATTGCACAATGAGGATTCCTACATAACATGCACCACCATTGTGTGTATTTATATATTTCTGGGTCTTTTTGCTGGTTGTGTATATATTTTGCCCGTGAAATAGGTGTTTGTGCCATGGTCTACCAATTTTTTTCTCCATTTATCCTGACCTACTTTCCTGGGAAAGCAAGCCATCACTTTTCTAGTTTTTTTTAAAAAGCTCCACAGTCTGTCTGTCTCTCCCCCCTCCCTTTTAATGCCTTTTTAATTTAGACTGCTTGAGGTACTCATCATCTCATGTATACTGTAAGCCTTTTTTCTGTTTGTTTTATTTCCTCAGGTACATCATGTACTTTCCAACAGAAATCTCTTCGCACATTTCTCATTAGCAAGTCTCTGTGATTTTTCATGCCACCGTTCTGTTATGTTAAATAAGCAGATGTAGCTTTCTCTTTTAATACTTCTTTCTTACTCAGCATTTCAGTCTGGCATTAAAAAAAAAACAACCCTGAGACTTGCTGCTGTTGATTGTACTTTAGTATTTCAATGCACTTCTCAGAAGTGACTCAGGCTTTCTCTCAACTACAGGCATCCAGTGCAGAAAAGAGCAAACACAGTTAATTCCAATGCTTTGATTTGCAATGCAAAAATGTGTGTTGTTCATATAATTGTAGAGTTGGAAGGAACCCCAAGACTCATCTAGTCCAAACCCCTGAAATGAAGGAATCGCTATGTTAAAGCATAGTGAACTAGTGTGATTTAAAGAAGAGTGTAATTCAGTGATTTGGAGAAAAATAAAAGTTCTAATGAAATAATGTACATTGGGAGACTAATCAGTGCTTCCTTTGAAACATACTCAGTGAAAAGCAAAGTAGTCAGGGAGGGAGGACTGAATGGATGTTTGTTCTCCATCACCAGAATCCTGGAGCAGGGAAGAAGCAATGGAACCCTAAAATTATCATGTGAGTCTGAACCTGACTATGCTTATAAGAACAAAAAACCAGCCTGCTGGACCAGGCCAGTGGCCCATCTGGTCCAGCACCCTGTTCTCACAGTGGCCAACCCAATGCCTATGGGAAGCCGTAAGCAGGATTTGAGCACGAGAGCACTCTCCCCTCCTGTGGTTTCCAGCAACTCAGAGCTGCTGTACATCTAACAAAGATTTGTTTAATGCTTTGGCCATACTGTGTTAATTCTCCATGTAGCAGCAAAACAGGCTTTTTGGTTACGTGACCTGGCATAGGCTAGAAGCTAAGCAGTTGGCTCCTTACCTCTCTCGCCCTGACCTAGCCACTGTGATCCATGCGATGGTCACCTCCAGACTGGATTATTGTAACTCGCTCTATGTGGGGCTGCCCTTGAGACTGACCCAGAAACTCCAGCGGGTGCAGAATGCTGCAGCGAGACTCCTCACAGGGTCCTCGCTGTGAGATCACATTCACCCAGTGCTAAACCAACTGCACTGGCTCCCGGTGGAGTACAGGATCAGGTTTAAGGTGCTGGTTTTAAGCTTTAAGGCCCTATATGGCCTAGGACCCTTGTACCTACAGGACCGCCTCTCCTGGCATGTCCCACAGAGGACCTTACGGTCTTCAAACAAAAACATCTTGGAGGTCCCGGGCCACAGAGAGGTTAGGCTGGTCTCAACCAGAGCCAGGGCTTTTTGGGCTGTGGCTCCGATCTGGTGGAACGCTCTGTCACAAGAGACTAGGGCCCTGTGGGACTTGACATCTTTCTGCAGGGCCTGCAAGACAGAGCTGTTCCACCAGGCCTTTGGCCAGGGCACAGCCTGACCCCCTCCTTTGGCAATCCTCACAGAACTCTAGGCCAATGGTTGCCATTAATCTGATTTGAATTAATTTTATAATGAAATGATTTTAGAATGTTGTATTTATTTTATTGTTGTTAGCCGCTCTGAGCCCAGTTTTGGCTGGGGAGGGCGGGATATGAATAATTTATTATTATTATTATTATTATTATTATTATTATTAGTTTTGCAGGTTACAGCTTGCAGTTTCATCTCCCCTTATTTCCTGAGCACTCTTGTCTTGGACTGCCTGGTCACCCATCTTCATCTCCTTTCCTCCAACTCTCACTAGAGATGTTGTATTTCACACTACTCACCAGTTTATTGTCACGATGCTGGACTGTGTGGTAATATTCAGGATTGCCTTTATCTTTCCATTGCTTTTGACAGTTGAAGAAGCCTTTACCTGTGAAGGTAAATACTACCCAGCGGCTGTTCAGAGTTTTATGGCTTCTACTTGCTCTTTTCTTGCAGAATGACAGGTGGAGATTACCAATGACTAAAGTGTTGACAGCCATCAAGTATATTGCTTTACATTTAATTATGAATTAAATATTTTGTTAGTTGCTTTAGAGTCTTCTGTCTCTTAATTTTTTTCAGAACTCTCAGAAAAATACCATCTGGTAGTGGAATATAATTTCTATATCAACAGACTTGCATCTGTTGCTCCCTTTTCTGTGAGCAATGAAGATTTCACAGCGTTGGGTTGTTGTTGTTGTTTGCAGGGGGAATGTCTTTTCCCAAGGGTTGGTTTCCTTTCTGAGAAAGTAGAAAAATAGAACCTCCTGGTGTTCCTTCAGAAACATTTTTGTTTACACATTTTGCAACCTTAAGGGAGGCAAATGGGTGGGAAATCACCTTGTGTAGTTTTGCAGCCACCATGGCCATGAAACCAGGATGTGCTTCTTTCTTTTCTCTCTTTTGAGGGCTATACCTGCTTGAAGGCCCTTACTCAGCCTGTCCTAAATTGCTTTGGCAGGATCAAATACAAATCATCCACTTGCGTATTTAAGAGCCTCCCTGTGGCTGTGACAAAAACAGGAGCAACACATGGCATGTTGAATTAGGCTTATTAACCCACCCACCCCATATTTGCTCTACAAATTGCTTAAGAATTAGATTATTGGACACTTATTTCAAAGTGCTGTTAAAACCAATGAGGTCATAAGTGAACGTGTTTAGCATAAGTGCCAGGGTTGGCATCAGCAGCCAGCATGGCTGAGCATCTGTCAGGGCCCACACATGGCTGGATGCCCACTTCCAACCACAGCACTCCAGATTGTGAATGCCAAACCATGTGAATAATCTTCAGCAGAGGGATTGAACTGGTGCATTTTTCATGCCCATTTGAAAACCTGGACAGGGAGAAGCTAGGAAAAAGGCCACCTGATGCCTGTTGCCCATCTCCTTCTCTCTGCAGTGATCTAAGGAGCCTCATATTGAGGTCCTGCTGGCCTGAAGTGCTTGCTGTGCCAGAGATTCATCCTTCCTAGGGAAGGAATCTTGCTTTCTAACTGTCCCAGCTTGGATCTCTCCGAGTGGAAAAGAAGAGCAGATGGATTAATGTGGTCCTTTACCCCACTGATCTTCAAGTAGTAGGTGGGGACTCACTAGTGGGTTGTGGCCAGACCCATAGCGGGTCACAACAGGAGTACTACTATCACACAAAGATACAATAAAAGATTATAAACAGGGCCCATATGCATGTTTGCGTTAAAAATAGGTCCTTGGTCTGAAAAGGTTGAAGACACCAGCTTTACCTTCATCACATCAAGTATATAATGACAATCTTTTGTTACATCTGAATGAGAAGATAGGTCAACCAGTGTTTATTGCATGTACTGGTAACCCCAAGCAGTGCTCAACCCCATCTTACAAGAGCAATTGTATCAGAGCTAAAACTGTAGCTTTATTGAAGTCTGTAAATTGTTGTAAAATGACTATAGCTTCCCATATGGTCTTCTGATGACAGCTTGCTTTGCTTTTCTCAGCTCAGATCCTGCACACTATACGAGGAGAAATAACAGCAAGTATCTTCACAATGCAGCACATGGAGCATGATTCATGAGCATGACCCACCACTTGCTGCCAAATGTGATACAAACCGAGGCAGTAATGCTTCTGAATATCAGCTGCTGGAAACCTCAGCAGGGGAGAGCGCTCTTGAGCTTGGCTTGACGGTTTCCCAAAGGCATTTGAGTGGTCACCATTGGCCTGATCCAACAGGCTCTTCTTATGTTCTTAAACAGGATACAGGAGAGTTTTGCAGGATCCTTTTTCCACAACATATGATTAATTTAGCTTAGAGGACTTCGAAGGGATATTGGACAAACGGATGGAGGAAAAACCTGTCAATGGTTGTTAGCCAAGTGCTCTTCAGCTCTAGAGGTTGCATGCAATGTCTTGTGTATGACATTAGGTTAGAAAACAAGATGCTGGACTGTTGGTCACATATTGTTACATTCTCAATGGTAGTTAATTGAATGGGGAACCCGCCTCTTTTTCACTGGGCTATTACTGGTGAGTTGCTGTTATCCCTTTATTTCTTAATATGAGAGCCTGTCATCCCTGCTATTTATATTCTGTTTGGGTCTAAATTTCAGGGTACTGAATCCTAAAAAGATATAAATAAGTAACTTCTATGCTTCAAAACAGATACATAAAACGAATGTTTTGTGATTGGGTGTTTGATTGGGCAACCTGTCTTTTTTTCTATTCTGTTTGATTCAGTGAACTCTGAGCATCAGAAAAGTGCTCTTAAAATTCTTCTTTATAAGCTACTGTTTTTCTTTGGCTGTGGTTTCCTCTAATTAGGTACACACCAACTTTCTGTCATAACTGATGTGCACCTTCATCCCCTCTCAGAAAAAACTTTGGCAGAAAGAGGACAGGCCATGGAAATTGTTTCTACCAATTAGATGGTGCACACACAAAAAATCATTATACTGAGGATGTGTTTAAAACAAAGGCAACATCATTTGTTTATAGGGCATCTAAAATTAATGCTGTAAAATCTCTCAGAAGCATATGATTTGAAAGACACTGTACAAAATGTACAAAAAAATGCAGCTTTAAAAAAAATTGTGAAGGACAGTGGCAATGTTTCTTCCAGATGCAACCTCTGAAACATAATAAACTGTGTAACAGATCATAGGGCTAGAGGTCTGCAAGAGTTGTGACACCCATGTTCAAGGCTAAGCAATGTTCGGAGTTTAGCTTTTACACTACAAACCCCCATTAAGACTTGAGTCTGCAGTTCCTAGCATTTTGACCAGTTCAAAACTTGATCGTTTCTAGTTTCATGATAATGAGATGTGGAACATAAATACCCAGCAGGGAAAGATATTTTCCTTGCACAAAGTGGTGGAAAATAGCTTCCTGTGATTAGGTATGCAGTTGGAGCGAGTGGGAGAACAGTTTGATTCTAGACACAGAAGTCTTTGTCTCCATTTATACAAGTTCAGTAGTATAAATTCTTTTCTGTCCTGTGGGACTGAGCTTACAGGTAATAGAGAGAAGCATTTTATATAGAAAAAAGGAAAGGGGAAAAACTACATTTAGACAATTGCAGCCCAAGGGCGTAATAAAGAGACCAATTCTATGAAGCCCAAATAGGCCTCAGCCACATTAAATTATGAAGTGTGAGAGCAACACAATCAATTATAGCAGAAACGGCACTTAAATGTAAATGAGAGCTAGGGAGAATGTTTTGGATAATAATCTTTGTAATAGTACAATAAAGTGATCTGTATACCTTGCACGGAAGAACTTATTTAAAATAAAATGGCTCCCCCCCCCAAGACAAAAGCTAGAGATTTGATGTGAAATTCTAATATCTGTCATTATTACCTAGACAGACTGACAGCGCTTAATTCCATTATCTTCCTAGGTGAACATGGTGCAAAACTGAATGAGCTAATGTTGAATTTGTATGATCATCCTCTAAGAACATAAGAACCACCCTGCTGGATCAGACCAAAGGCCCATGTAGTCCAGCATCCTGTTTTCACAGTGGTGACCGATAGAGACAGAGATATGAGAAGCCCACAAACAGGGCATGAGGGCAGCAGCATTCTCCCTACTCAAACTAACCAGCAACTTACATTTACACTTCTATTTAAACCATGACCAATGGTTAGGGATGATGGAGTTGTAGTCTTGCAGCATCTAGAAGGCTGCATATTCCACCATGAGAAGAGAAATCCCTGCAATACTTTTGCATGTATTTGGTGTAGTAGATATGCAAAAGCACAGGGGCAGGGGGCGGAGCAGAGCGGGTAGTACTCAAAGAAATTGATTTTTGTTGGGTTTAAAAGAGAAGATGAATTGTGCTTTTCTTTTCTTTTTAACTTGTTTTGTCTTCAGTCCTACTTGGACTCCTGTGCCTGTTGTCTGTCTGATTCCTGCATATGATGATAATGTCCACAAAAGCTCATGCTACGGTAACCCCAATGACTCCTAAGGTGCCACACATTTATGGTTGTTTTCCTAAGGCAGACAAACATGGCTGCACTTCTTTAATCCAAATGTGGTATAATGCCTCCCTTTCCCCTTCTGTCAGTTGTGTTGTACTTCCCATCTTGTCTGCTCAGCAAACGAGATCTACGCAGAACGCAGAAGCTGGCTGCCACCCTGTGAATCTTCATAATGACAGTGTCAAGGAAGCAGCACATCTTTATTAAGCCAGCAGGCTGTGGTTTTTTTTCCTGAGATAGGGTTAATTAGCTCTGCTAGGGCAGTGGGGATGAAGCGACCTAAACTGTGACAGCTGTTACATTAGAAAGGCCACAGTGGAAAGCTGTTGCTGCAGGTGCCCCCTCCAGAGTTAACCTTTTCTGACCAGATATCACAAGCTTGTAGTTGAAGGGCTCCCCCCAGCCCCAGCCCCAGTTTATCCTTTCTTTTTTAAAATGATGGTGTTTTGATTAGAGCTTGCACATTCATTTATTTTTAACGTAGCATTGCTTAGCTTTGCTAGTGATCTGCATTTTTTTTTGTCATCCCACTTTTTTCAGAGAAAGAAATAGAAATGGCTCACTTGGGAAGGGTGTTTTGTCTTTAAATGTGATTTGTAAACTGCATTACCACAAGTCTCTTAAGCACAACTAGTAATCAGCTAGCCTCTCGATGTTCAAAAAGCTGAAACCATTAAGGGAATTAATGCAATGAAGGTACGTCAGAAGTACTTTCTATTGAGTGAAGAACTATGCAGAACAAATGACCTCTGCAACCAAGGACAACCTTTATGGATTGAATGTTGAAGGGCTAATATGAGCAGGGTCCCTAAAACAGAGAGTCGTAATGGTGTGGTTGAAGAAACTGCATGGGTTCAAGTTGAATTGAAACAGATTGAATTATTACAGTATTATGTTGGGAAAACTTAAGCATATACATTGGAGTAAATAGTTAGCACCTCATCCTGCATATCTTGACTTTAGGTTGAATTTATACAGCTGTGCAAGTTCTGTTTAATATTAGCATCCAGTCGTACCCAGCATTTTTCCTTTGTTCTAAGCCTTTATTTATTACTTTCCCCTTCTCCCAAATAGTATCTTCCAATAGTAGTACCTCCCCTACTATCTGCTGAATAGTCACTCACTTATTATGGTGCCACAGGCCAGTGATGTAACAGCTTTTGTTGTTGTCTGTTTAGGGTTTGATGTTAGGAAGAATGTACCTAAAAACTGATTCATCAAACTAATTTCCACACAGCTATGTGACAGCTTGTGTTCCAGTTTTTTTTTTCTACCTGTATTTTGCTCCACTTCCACTGCTTCCATGCAGATATTTCCTGGGCAAGTCTTAAAAATAAAAGTTAAAAGTTAAAAATAACTTCGAAACCAAGGGTGTTTGTCACAAAATAGATTTGTAAGTTGCCAAATTCCCCATCGTTTGATGAAAACACTAATGCCCAAACTACTGAAAAAATAGTTTTTGCTAGGGCTTTCCAAATAATTTGTCATTGGTGATTGAAAGGTCTTTCCAAAGGGTCAGAGGTGAAATAAATTCAGTTTTGGCATGCAGGGCTATGGGAGAAGCAACTAGTCCACTTTTATGATTCTACAGCCAGATGGGCGGGGTACAAATATATTATTATTATTATTATTATTATTATTATTATTATTACAATCCGATGTCACAAGAAATTGGCATTGGGGTGGACCAAAAATTCTTCAACAAAGTTGATATGTTACTGTCTGGTCTTCCAGTTGTATATTAAGTCTTCCACTTTTGTAGTCTTACATGGGGATTGTCATCTTATAGGGAGACATCACAGATTGCCATCAACAGATAGGATCATGGTGAAGAAGGTTTTCAGTACAATAAATTTTCCCTTGATTTGATAGTTAGGTTTTATTGCCATTATTGAGATCAGAACGGAGTTTTGCCTAGGTGTTACTAACCCACATGTTTGATTATCTTGCCCTCTCTGTTGATTATAACACATTTCTGATTTTAGTGCTGGCAAGGTGGGTAGTGGAGAGAACCAGCAGGAGCTCCTTATACCCTCTTCCAGTTCTAGAGTCCATTTATTTGATTTGTAGGACATGCAATTATTTCTCTTTGGCCCCTGACAGACAGCAAAGTTCTATACAGTGGTACCTCAGGTTAAGAACTTAATTCATTCTGGAGGTCCATTCTTAACCTCAAACTGTTCTTAACCTGAGGTACCACTTTAGCCCAGTGTTTCCCAACCTTGGGCCTCCACATGTTTTTGGCCTACAACTCCCATCATCCCTAGCTAGCAAGACCAGTGGTCAGGGATGGTGGGAATTGTAGTTCAAAAACAGCTGGAGGCCCAAGGTTGGGAAACACTGCTTTAGCCAATGGTGCCTCCCGCTGCTGCCACGTTGCTGGAACACGACTTCTCATCCTGAAGCAAAGTTCTTAACCCAAGGTACTATTTCTAGGTTAGCAGAGTCTGTAACCTGAAGCGTCTGTAATCTGAAGCGTATCACTGTATTTTTCTTTTTTTCCCTCCCCCCTTTTTTTGCATTTTAAATACTTTATTGAGATCCGTTGGTAACAAGTTCTATATTTTTCAACATTATTTCTGATGACATGGGATAATTATAGTTTCTACTCTTGTTCATTTGACTTCCCTGTTCTTATATAAATGAAATTATTACACTTATTCCCTGTTTCCTCGTGGAGCTCAAAATTACTAGTATATGGTTTAAAATGAAATATTCAGCCTAAGCATAACCTGCATTTGGCTCTATTCTCCAGTATTACGTCTAGGACTATGTCCTACCAAAGGCTCTATAAACAACACAGACCGCCTCATTTTGCCCAATAATTTTAGCATCAGCTCAGCTTTATACATCCAGAGCAAATTGTTTTTTGTTTGTTTGTTTCTATTGAGATTTCACTACATATTTGGACCTAGAGACAACAAACCAGAAACATTCTATATACAGAGGCATAGGCTTCAGATGAGTTTTTTCTAGGTTTACAATATGATACGGAGGCAAGTCACCAGGACAACATGATACTGCTTTCTTCAAATCAAATAATTGGCATGCTAGGCTTTCCACTTGGCTGTGTCAAAGGATGGGGAGAAGGGCCATTCGGCGTGTCTGTGTGGTGCAAGTTGGGGGTTGAGAAGCAGCAGGCTCAATTTGAATGTTTGCCCTCTGAATTAATTCTAGTTGACCTACTTGAGCAATGATTGAAGAATATTTTATGCGGTTTGCCCTGATCTATCCCCTAGTGAGCCTGTGCTTGTTATTTTTTAATGAAACCATTTTCACAGCCTGTTGTTTTAGGTGTTGAGAATGCAGGAGGGTGAGGTATGTATATATGTGTAGATATAATATTTAGGGTTGCTGGTGCCACTAAGATGCTTTTAACTTTGTACCTCACAGCAGACTTCACCATACTTATTTGTCAGAACAGCAGGGTTATTTTCACAAACTGACAAAAATGGAGAGACAGAGAAAGATCAATGTTCAAAGAATCTTTACCTTTAGAATGAAATACAAATACATGAAAACTTTAAAGGCAGCCCTTGGATCATCTCGCAACAAGGCAAATAGAATGTTGTGAAAATTCAGATGCGTGCAAAATTCAGAGTATAACTATGGTCAGATCTGCACATTAATCCAGAAGGTGAGGGTCAGTTCGGTTCAGTTTGAAATGCAGACCTAGCAAATTCCTCTAGTATTTTCTCTGATGTAGCAGTGTTAGCCAATATGGTCCTTTCCAGATTCTGCTGGACAACAACTTCATTCCTAACATCATTGACTATCTTGGCTGAGAGTGATGAGAGTTCCTGTCCAGTAGCATCTAGAAGGCACCATGTTGTCTACCCCTGAAAGGTTACACTATAAGTGGAATAGGAACCCAATTAAAGGATAACCAGACTGTTAAATACTGTGCATTTCCTTTCCTTGCCATCTTGACTTCTGTCACAGTTTTAGGCAATGTTTCTTTGTGCATTCCACGTGGAGTTGAGAGGGACCCCACGTTCCTGACCTTCATACATATGCCACATTATAAACTGAAAATGTGGAGGTCACAAATGCAGATGACATCCATAGTCCTTTTCCCCTTCAAAGGTTCAGTGCAGTGTCTGAAAAGCAGTTGTGTTTTCATAGCGAAATGGTGATCTGTGCTGATGAGAATCTTCATTTAACAAATCTTAAATAATACATAAGTAACTAAAACATATTATGCTACCTCCAGCAAGAAATCTCTGCTTGCTGAAACAACTGGAAGATTAAGACTGCTTAAAAGTTGCAGTGGGAAGGTTTGCACCTAACTATGGGGGGGGGGGAATAGAGTTAAATAATGAAGCATAACTTCAGTTCCACCCCCCCATCCCCCATCGCTATAAATTCATCCACGGTCTATTAGGGTCAATACGCAAATATGAATCAACCGTTTACTTTTGTCAGTAGCTTAAATGGGGAAGGGGGTTCCGGCATAATACAGTGCATTTGTTCCACCATATCCCACTAAATAAGAGGACAAATAGTTTATTTAATGCATATTTAAAGATGAAAGAAATCCATGAAGACACACTGTGGTATTCCAGCTTCTGTGTAACTAGCCAGCAACAGATTTCATAATGGAAGACCATTATCATAACTTTAATCTTGTTTAAATTCACAATTCTGTCTGCAAGCCTCTGGGCCTAGAGGAAAGAACTTTAGTAAGTTATCTTAAGGAAGCAGATTGCATGAGAATCATCACTTCTTATAGCCAATAAAATTCTTTTGTTATTTATGTAACAACTGTCCATAATAAAGCAAAATAAAGCTCTTCTTTGTATTGTGAAATTGAAATAAACACATGCTACAGGGGAGAAAAGTGTGTCTGCATAACACATTTTCATAATTTAAAAGGTACAGGTTCTAATTACTGGCTTTTCTGTATTTACTTATGAAATGCAGAGGAAATTCTGCTTTGGAAAGTACTATCAGATCACATAATTGACAATAGAAATCAAATCAGAGGTAAGCCACCCGATCCAATTATCCAAAGAGAACTCACTAGAGAAGCTAAGTGATAATGCATTGGTGGATGAGAAGTGCTGTCTTTTAAAAACAGGTTTTGTTAGGATACTTCACTCAAGCTAATAATTTTCTGGTTTTCTCCCTGCAATTTACCGCATACTAGCGAGTTCAAGGACAGTTTGAAGACTAATTAGGAAAAGGTGGTGGCTGAACATTTCAAAGAAATAATAGGCATTCAGTTGGTACCTATGACTAGCACAGTAAGAGATTTTACTACTGAATTATTGTTTGCAGAATGCTTGCAAAAAACTCTATTCTCCTTGTGTTCACCCTCTGTCTAAAGGAACGTCTGCACAGGACTTAATGGTTCAGACCTTTGCAGGTCGCCTCACACTTCCTAACAATATGGACAACCGTCTGCTTTTCCAGGTGTTAGCACTAACAGACATTAATTGTGTGGTTATCAACTGCATCTAGGATATTTGAATTTAATAGGTGACTTAGGGACCCCATTTTTTGTTGCAGCCACATCACAAGTGGGAAATGAGTTATTAAACCCTTCCCTTCCCAGCTATGATCTTGACAAAAGGAAGCTCTGATATGCAAATCAACAGTAGAAGGAAAAGTTCCTACAGGTGCAAAAGAGAGAGAGAAGTAATTCCTCTTGGCAGTTTTCTTTGAACATTCACAGCATATATAAGATAGGCAACAGTAAGCAACCTAAAAAGGGGTGGTGGTGCTGCTGCTGAAAAATACTGCTGTTGGACATTTACAATTGTATGTCACTTCCTTCAGAAAACGGTCCCTTGAAATTGTAAGACTCCCAGTGGCATGGAGAGAACAGTTGTGTACACATAGACTCTAGTTTGTTCTCCAGATGAATATATGGAGGAGCCTTCAAATGGACCTCAGAAGTAGGGGCAGTCCATATGAACCTATCCCCTGCAATACATTCAAAACATCTGAAAGGATTCAAAACATCTGAGATGAGACTCTTGCTTTCTAATATTATCCTGCCCACTGGAGCATACAACCCTTTCAGCTTTAATGTTCTTAGTTCCCAGTCTCCTCTTCTCTACCCCTTAAATGGTGTTGTCCACATCCTTTTTTTGAGGAGAGGGGTTGTCTTTAATCAGCTCTCTACTTTTCACCCTTATAGCTATCCTTTACCATCCCTGCATCCTAGGACCTCTTCTCAGTCCACAGTCTATCCTGCAAAGTCACCAGTTGTCGCCAAGGCTTTAATGCCAACAAAACTGACAACTTTTCCTTCCCTCACAGAAGGCGGTTGAACAGTTGCATATTCTGTGCCATCATATCTGCTCAGGCAGCCAGTGGCAGAATCTTCCCTGCTATGACAACAATATAGGTTACTTTAGCAGTCTGCTTTTCCTACCAACTTTCCTAACCAACTCCCACCAACTTTGTGGTGGGAGATCTTGCAAGTATAACCAACTTGCTACACTCCAGATGTGGTTGAATTCAGACCATCTTTAAATATTGGCCGTGCTGGCTGAGGCTGATGGGAATTCTAGCTCAGTAACATATGTGGGTCATGTCTTGCATGAAACATGCCTCTCTTAAATTATCTTTGCTATTTCTCCACAGTCTCTTAATAGACTGACAGTTCACACTGCAAAAGTTAATTATTGTGTCTCACTAACTGGATAAACTGAACAGATAGCATGGTGGAGTGGTTAGTTGGCTGGACTTGGATTGGACTTGGAGATGGGCCTTGAAGCCCATCTGCTTAGCCATTAGTCTGACTCTGTGAACTTGGATCCAGTTACTGTCTCTTCCTAGCATACCCTACATGAACACTGTGAGAAAGACTCTCCTCCCTGAATGAGAGGGGAGTGGTTGTGGACGGGAGCCCGAACTCCGCTCCTGCAGGGGGTGTTGCCCCCTGCCTCCAGCTCACCTGGCTGGCGCTCACGCCCCCCCCCCCAGGTGTCCATCCAACCAGGTGCCTCAGGGGGGGGGGGTGTCCAGCAGCCTTTATGCTGCAGTGCCAGCCTCTCACCGGCCTCATTTCTCCTCGTCGTCCTATGCAAGTCACCCACCCTCCACTCCCTTTGAGTTAGGGCTTAGGTCATTGGCCTTGCTATGGACCTTAGGTTGGTCGCCCCAGTTGCCCGGGGGGCTTGGTAGGAGTTTTTCCATTTGGCATTAGGCTTTTTGGTTTTTTCGCCTACCTCGTAGCAATCGTCACAACTTTTGTGGTATTGGTGGGTAGGTTAGGCATTGGAATAATGTGTTGTGGTGTGTCAAAGTGCTAGGTGTGGCCATCGCCTATGCCTTCAATCTTCAGGGGTATTCTGTTAAAGGAATCTGGCGGTCGTGTATTCCGTCCGAAGCCTGCTTGGCGGGAGGCCATGGCACGACCCTCGGTGACATCAGGGGTGAGCCTATAGTTGGATTAGCATCAACAGGTGATGAACCTCTGGTGAATAAACCCACTTGTTTCGCGATCCAATGCCTAAGCCAATACCTTTTCATTGCTGTAATCAATAAAGTTGTGGCCTTTTATAGCCCATTAACCTTATATCACGTGTCCCTGTGTATTTATTTCACTTCGTGGGGGTCGGGTCCTCGAACCACAATAAAACAACAAAAACACATCTCTTACCTATACGTAGGAAAGAAGGATACAAATGTGCAATGATTGTCTCAAGGAAAATTGTCATTCCTGGAGCTGATGGCAATTGGACTCCAACATCATCTGAAGGGACACAGGTTGCTCATTCAGTGTGTGTGTGTGTGTGTGTGTGTGTGTGTAAAAATCCACATCTAAAAAACTTTTTTAAGATGTAAAAATTATAACTTAAGATACCTATTTCAAGCATTTCTTCTAACTTGATAACTTTTCAGTTTTTTGTCATGCAAGCTGTTTCACAGATGCAGTGCTGCCAACATGAAAATATATGGAAATTGTAGGACTTCAAAAATACATATGAAAATATTTTCACGTCATGGTGAGAAGGATGGAAGGGAAAAGCAGAACTTCACCAATGGAGGGGGTGGGTACAGAGCAGGTATAGGATTCAAAATGAAGATGGCAGCACCAGCAGATGTGCCAGGGGCACAGAATCAATCCCTGCAAAGAACAGGACAGTCCACTATCTAGTGCTTTCCTTATTCTAATATACCACTTACTGCTTTACTGGTTCACGTACCATACTCAGCTGTGTGCTGTGGTGGGTGTCATCACCTTTAACAATCTGCACTACCAAAAGTGATCACTCAGGCATGGCACTGTTGACGTGTGCAGGTGTAATAGCATTCCACTGGAAAAAGGATATGCTGTTTTTGAGGCCTCAGTAATTTGCTTGTGGTGATTTTAGTGGCTTTTCCTAGGGTTGGTAATGGAGGGCTGAGAGAAAGCAAAGCCGTTCTTCTGCTGCACGGGCTATAAACTGGAGCTATTAGAGCGTAGAAAAGCCTGCTGGATGAGCACCATGCTTGCCGTGTATTTCTTTGTACACAATAAAAGGGCTGGGAATGGAGTAGGGGGAGGGAACCTCTCCAAGATCAAGATCAAGAACCAGAAGCTGGTAGTATTAAATTTCCTTCCTGCCTTTTAGTTTTCAAATGTGTCCACCTCTGTTTTCACACATTAGAAAGTTGGCGAGCTTAAAATATTTGGTGTTTTTTTTTGGGGGGGGGGTTGGTTCTGTGTCCTTTCTCCTATGTAAAGTTTTATCTCATCTCTGGTTTGAACCTCTGTAAATATGCGGTGAATAATATCCTTCCCATACAGGTAGATCTTGATTTCAAGGTGACGTAATAACTTCCATAGCCAAGGGCAACAACCCTCTCCCCTATTTTATTTTTAAAGAAATTGTGGTAGTTTAGGGAGCTATTCAAATAGTAGCAATCCTGTTCAACGTGGAAGGTGTATGAAGATGTATAAAAGGGCCTGTCTTGAAGCAAGGAGGGGCACTGCTTTAAGACAGGCCCTTCAGGTTTTCTCCAGTCCTATTGATCTGGAGGAAGTACACATAAAACAGAAAGGATTGTAGCTGTCTCTAGACATTGTAGCCACAAAGGGGCAACCCTGGTAGGACAGAGATGCCGTGGCACATCTTTCTCCTCTCCACCAGCATTGCATGCCTTGGACCAGCTGTCCCTTGGGGGAGGGCCATGGCTGAAAAGTATAGCATTGGCATTGCATGCAGAAGGTCCTAGGTTCTGTCCCCAGTATTGCACTGAGCACAGGGATATTGCCAGGGCCAGGAGAGGAGTGGCAGGCTGAGACTGACAGGAAGGGCAAACAGGAAGATGACATGGTGGGGAAGCTGAGAAGGGAAGAGAAGCTGGGGGAGGCAGGTACTTCACCCTCCCTGTATCTGGCTAGGAAAACAGGACTCACATTTCCCTTCTTCCCTCCCGGGGAAAGGAGCACAGTGACAAGAAACCAATGAGGGCATTGGCCCATTGCTGGGGATGGGGGAACAGTTTTGGGGGAAAAACAATCCATGGTTTGCTGCTTATCTGTGAGACAATGTATGGTCTGTTGAACAAACATTAGGGAAAAGGAACAATGGCTTAGCATTATGTGTGAATGTAGCCATGTTCAGGATCATGGCTCAAACAAAAAATTACTTTATTTCTTCTTTTACAGACCAGAATCTCTCCCCCCCCCCCCAGTAAGAGGGGACAGCAGGGACATCAGAACTTTGTCCTTTCTGTATATGTGTTACAACAAGGGTCAGCAAACTTTTTCAGCAGGTGGCCGGTCCACTGTCCCTCAGACCTTGTGGGGGGCTGGACTATATTTTGAAAGAGAAAAAAAAAGAACAAATTCCTATGCCCCACAGATAACCAAGAGATGCATTTTAAATAAAAGCACATGTTCTACTCATGTAAAAACACCAGGCAGGCCCCACAAATAACCTAGAGATGCATTTTAAATAAAATGACACATTCTACTCTTGTAAAAACACACTGATTCCCGGACTGTCTGCAGGCCGGATTTAGAAGGCGATTGGACCGGATCCGGCCCCCAGGCCTTAGTTTGCCTACCCATGTGTTACAACCTCAACTTGAGTCCCCTCACATGTAAAATAATCACATGTACACATACGCAAAATTGCTGACCTGGCTGTGAACCTCAAATTGTTGGCATGATTCCATGACTCTCATTTTTTTTATATACACACATACATGATGCAGATATAGATATATATGAAGCTAGATCATCTCACTGAATATTATAGATATGGGACCTTCCAAGGTAAGTGGTTGACTTCCATAAAAAATACATGAACCACTGCAGGCAATGATTACAATACAATTAAGCAGATAAACAGAGCAGTGCAGCAAGGGCACACATCTGTACCAGCATGAACAATAATTTGTATTCAATAGGTAAGCAGTCACATTCATACTGAAAACAACTCATTGTGGTTGACCTATTTTCAAACAAACAGACAGAACTATACATGGAATTCTTTAATGTTGAAGGCAACAAACTGAATAGCAGCTGCAATGGACAGAGGCACAACAAAAGAAAAGTCATGTATTGAGTTGCATCATTTTAATGTGGGCTTGTGTGTGTATGTGTTTACATAAAGGAATTCCTTGATTGAAATTCTGTTATATTAATCACAAGAGATTTTCGGTGGATTACTTTATAAATCCTGGGCTATTTTGCCATAGAATGCTATATAGCTCTTCAGATAGCTAGATAGCTATGTGGTCATGTTTCATAGTGACTTCCAAAAATTAACACAGAAAATAAATCCACAACAAATGCAGGCTGAGAACTACAGCACAGAATTAAGCACAGAGCTTTGACTGGACCAAGCAGACATAAGTACACTTTACCTTTAAAGTTGCTTTCTGTCCCAAATATCCAGTAGCAGTGACACTGGGAGAGAAATACATTGTAATTATACTTTCATCCTATTCTCTAAATACACAGAGCAATATCGTACTATGTTTCCTAAGCTTAACTCATTAAGTTAGCCATATATATAGCCAGTGTGGTGTAGTGGTTAAGAGCGGTAGTCTCGTAATCTGGTGAACCGGGTTCGCGTCTCTGCTCCTCCACATGCAGCTGCTGGGTGACCTTGGGCCAGTCACACTTCTTTGAAGTCTCTCAGCCCCACTCACCTCACAGAGTGTTTGTTGTGGGGAAGGAAGGGAAAGGAGAATGTTAGCCGCTTTGAGACTCCTTAAAGGGAGTGAAAGGCGGGATATCAAATCCAAACTCCTCCTCTTCTTCTTTCATTCTGGGTGTTGGAGAAGGGTGATAACTTATATGCTTTCTATGCAGAAAGTCGCAGGTTCAATCTGCAGCAATTCCAGATATCTAGTGAAATGGTGGGTAGCAGAAAGAAGGTCTTTTATAGACTCAATCCCCTACGATGAACAACTCTGGGCTTGGTGGGCCAGATTTAGTATATTCTTAGTATAATGGCATATAAATTTTCAGCATTTGTGTAATGTGACTAATCCTATCTAGTGTTATTGGGGAGGAGAGTTGTTTAGTTTTGATAGCAGTCAAAAAGAATTGTGGATATAGCAGAATGAGAGTATCTTTGAGAGGCGATTGAGGATTGGGTATTTGTAGATTAGATTAAAGGGTGGTGAACAACAGAAAGTTTTAACAGGCTTGCATGTACTGACTCACTCATTTGTCATTGAAGTTGAAAGAACACACCATGTGAATATTACTGGAATTCTGATAGTGGTTTCTCATACTACATTTTGTAGAAGGCATGTCATTATCGTAACAGTTCTGAAAAGCTTTGGCAAATTGCCACTTCCACCTTTAATAATGAATACAGGACCCCAATCTCTTCCTGGTCCTTGTTGCTGTGTATTTTAAAAAGAAAATGAGCACAGAGACATGCCCTTCACAACTTGACATGATATATCTGTGTATTTCGCCAGCATGCTCAGAATGTAGCATTAGAAGCTGCCCCAAGATGCACTTTGTTATGCAGCGACCTGGATAATCAGGTGGTTTAGCATCATTACTATTACTGGATAATCATGCTTATTTTGACTGATAATCAGAAGGCACTTTCTTATAAGCTTCTGAATACAGAGGCCAGCATCGACCCTTGGCTTGGTTACCCTTGTGACCAGATGTCAGTGTTGTGAAGGGGATAGAGTAAGTCAGGTTGAGTTTGTGAATAAGAGACACAGATGGCTGACCTCAGCTCTATTTCTGCCTAATCTATCACACAGTTGTTTTTGAGGATGACACAATAGGTTGTTCCTTCCAGTAGCACCTTAAAGACCAACTAAGTTAGTTCTTGGTATGAGCTTTCGTGTGCATGCACACTTCTTCAGATACCATTGTATCTGAAGAAGTGTGCATGCACACGAAAGCTCATACCAATAACTAACTTAGTTGGTCTTTAAGGTGCTACTGGAAGGAATTTTTTTATTTTGTTTTGACTATGGCAGACCAACACGGCTACCTATCTGTAACTGGAACAATAGGTTGTATCCAAGTTATACTCAGAGTAGTCCCACTGTCATGAATTGACCTTAACTATGTAGATTAATTTCACTAATATTCTCTGAGTAGGACTAATCTTGGATAAAATCCAGTGTGTGCTGGAAACTACAATGGGAATTAAAATGCCTACCATAATGACAGTCTCTCCAATGCAGGAGTTTGACGTTACCCATGGAAGCACACTCCATTGTCTCTCAAGACAGACAGATGTCAACAACATTAGACTTGTTACACAGCACAGCAACCAATGTCTGTTACATTTATTTGAAAACGTGTGAGGGTTTTTTAAATGCAAATAATGTTGTTTTTAAATGCAAACTTTGTGTTTGTCCCCCATTGTACCCCTATTATAATACCCTACTGGCAATATGGCAAATGAAAATTTTGATGGATATATAGCAGGAGCATCACTAGAGTGTTCCATGTGTCTCCAGTAAGTTAATCAGCCTTTGATACCTGAAAATCTCACTGGAAAACACGGCCCATAAGACGGATGGCACAATACTGCAGTAAATTGTTTCTTAGCAGGAAATCTGCAATAGTGGTGTAATTTGGACAATGGAGCGTTTGACAGCTAACCTATCAAGAACAGTGCACCCCAGGGAAGCCGCTCACTCTCAGTGTTACATTCAGTCAAGCATTGATGAAGCAGGGGCTAAATAGGGGAATCATTTTCCAATCAGACAACAGAGTGGCTATTTATCCCTTGGCCCAAAGGGTCTTTGTCAAGTACAGCTCCTCACCTAGCTATGTATACTGGTACCTTCAGCCAAGAGAAGTTCATTGTATGACCAAGGTGTTATTGAAAATGACCGAAAGCTTCATTGCCCCGTGTGGCCTTATCAGCTTCTGTAATGCAAGATACAAAACACTGCAGGTTTTCTGGGGCTTTTCAAGAAAGATTTTGGTTGTATTTAACAGCTTAGTGTAAGCACAAGGAAGAAAAGATTTATGTACTCAAAATACCTGTTAATCAGTTTGTTCCATCCAGCTGTTTGGGTAGCCAAATAGCTTTAAATGTGCCCTGCAAGCATACTAAACAGTCTTATGCATCTACTGTTGACTAGTTAATCTCCAATTGTCAGGGGTTTTAAAATACAAAATGCAACTGTGGTTTAAATAGTGGGTGATTGGGATTATCTAGGTATTAATGTAACTATTTCTTTAAAATAGAACACCATGATCCATGTTCATCTCAGTTCTGCGTATAAATGGATAGCCAGTGGAAAACATGTTTTTGCTTTTAAAATGACAAGATAGTAGACTGTGAACAAATTTGTATTTAAACAGTTATGTAATATACATAGATGTCTCTTTATAGATCTACCTCTTTGCAGTATCTAAATATCTGATCAGTCATCAAAGTCTCTGAATAAGTGTATATTGGGCTTAAAGGGTCATTTTGTATACTATATGCATGGCATTTTACAAACGTGTCCATGCAGAATCTATAACATGCTGCGGTTTACTGCATAGCTTCTAACTAGGAAGGTGTTTTATCTTTTCGCAAAAAAATAATTCTAGTACAGAGCTACAGATGTAGAGCCCCCGGGAATGTAAATTGAGCCATCAACCATTTGTCTTTTTTCTGTTTATCTACACCATTTCCTTTTCCCCAGTTCCCATATGTCAAAAGACAACGACTTATCTTCTTAACTTTACATGTTATAAAAATAATGTGTAGTGATTTCGTCCTCAGATTGCTCTGATTCGGTCATACATCTAGTATCTTCTTGTATTATGACAGAGATTTTGAAATTACACCACTGTAAATCAGTCTAATATCAGACCACTTCTTCAGAATACATATTATCCAAGATTATTATTTTTTTAGAAAAACCATTGCAATGTCAAATTCATTTGTTAAATTATGTTCCTGTTTATGAGAAAATACTGATCTAAATTTCAGTTCTCAGAATAGAATTTGTAGAACACTTGTTAACAAATTTTCCAAGATTGATTATGGAAATGTAAACTGTATGAATGTAATAGTTAGGGTTTATCTGCCCCAAAACTGCAGTTAGTGAAAAAAATATACCAGCATGATTACCACCTTTTAATTGGCCAAAGGTGGATTATTCAGGACTCTGGACAGTTCTGAGGAAGACAGTAAATTGTTCTGACAAGTGCAGGGTGCTAACCAATATAAAGGCCACATGAGAACACTTACCGTATTTATTTTTCTTTCTACATTTATATCCAACCTTTCTTCCATCATGGAACTCAAGGCAGCATTCATGTGGCTTCCAGGCAATCACCCATTCAGGCACTGCTTTATTTCAGCAAGGTCATGGTCCCTTGTGCCTTCAGACTTCTCACTGACATTTAACCATATGTATAAGGCGACTTTTAGTATGGAGGAGCACTCAGCATTGCAATCATAGCAGTTAAGATCTGCAAGTGAGAGCTTTTTCAGTTTGGCCTCCGGAAGAAGTAAGGCCTTCTCTATGATGGGCTCAACTGCTATGGAATGATCTTCCACAAATGTTTATATGGCCTTCTTCCTCTGACTCTTCAAAGGCAAGGCCATTCCCCTACCCCAAGTAGCCTTTAAGTTAAATGAGTTATTAATGTTGCTGTTGTATGATTTTATCAGTTTTATTCAGTATTCTAAACTGGTATTTTTATACACTGCTATAAATTTTTTAAAAAATTAAAAGAGAAGGGAATAAATAAATATTCCTCCATCTATACATTCAGCTTAAGGTAATACAATCCAGGAAGTGTTTTATCCATCCTCATCTGCTGATTGTATGAGTTCACAAGTCGCTGTATTTTATGTCCTGTCCTGCGCTTCTACTAATCCATCTCAGAATTCTAAAGGAACTGCTCATTGTTACTCCTGTATACCATAGCAGGATTACAGTCACTCTGAAGTGCTTATTTGCTATTGAGTTACTTTCAGTTGACATCATTCAAGGAATGAAACCTTGCTTTCCAGGATGAAAGCTTGAAAATGATTAAAGTCTGAGTGAATTCAGGAAGAAAATAATGGTGAACATGAGCCATAGCTTTACTGATAATGTAACACTGGGCTTACCAAATGTCTGCCAGGAATTGCAGAAGAGATCTCCCTCTCTCCTTCTCTCTGAAAGTTTGCATATGCATTAAGTGAATATGGAAGGTAAGCACTCCTAATCAAAGCAATCAAGACTTCTGGCAATAATGTCATGAGTGAGACAGTAAACGCTCTATAGGAACTTCCAAAAGAAAAGGTCATTGATTTGAAGAAAAATCTCCATATACTTCCAGATACATTTGTATTTTTCAGACGATGTGAAGCTGAGATATGGACAGGTTTATCTAAAATGTAGCTGCATGCTATTTACTGTATGTCATAACCTTATCTTCTTAGCGGATTTTCCAATACTGCACACTGTGCATCTGTGACTGAGACAAAATCAATGCTTATGGATTTAGCTGTGTAATCCTATCACTTGTCCTGCAAGATATGATTTGAAATGTAAAGTTTGTTAAGGTTTAAATGAACTTGAGGATCCTGGGTCTCCAGAGGAGGTTTTAGTTTCTTAGGGTGTAATCTGTTTGCTTCCTCCCCCTTTTTCTTTCCTGTTAGCTGTCTTTCTTCTCCACATCTAACTCAGCTCAAGGCATTCCCAGAGTATTTCAGTTTACCCATTTGAAATCCAAACGGTCTATAGCTGTGAGTGAATCAGGTTAACAAGGGTTCTGAAAGCATATGGAAATACAATTAAACAGCTCTGAGTGCTTTTATGAGGAGTAGAGGAAAGACTGTATTGATGTTGAAAGAGAAATTAGTTGTTGACTTGAAATGGAATGACTATTGCTGTGCTGCAGTATTTCTGTATTAAGTTACCTTTTTCATTTTGTGATGTTCTGAAGCACTCCGTTGAACGTGCCTTGATAAATGGATGAGCATCCTTATGGTTGTGCAAAAGCGCATTCTACAGGTGTTATTAGCTCTTTAGAATTGAATGAGGTGGGTACCACCCAGAACAAGTCCCACTGAAATGTGCAGTGCAATAGCATGATAAAAGAAGAGGACCATTGTTTTTATGAAAAGGGTTGGTTCCAGTTCTCCTAAAGATCTACATAAATTAAGCAACACTGCATATCCTGGAAACTCTTGATATAACTGAAGCCGTATCCTATATATAGGGAGTTGTGTGAGTCAGTCCTGATGTGTTATATAATTTTAGTGAGCTGATGATGGGTAGTTTAGGCTTCTGGCAGAAATGGGAATCTGTGGCCTTCCAGATGTTATTGGCTTGTCATTCCTAACCACTGGCCACACTGGCTGACTGGGACTGATAGGAGTTGTAGTCCAACAACATCTGGAGGGTCACAGATTCCCCATCTTCAGTTGATGCTAAGGCAGCAACTGGATCCCAAAGTATGCTAACCTGACAAGTTGAGACATCCACTAAGAAAACCAGGCACTGAAGAAGCATTTTAAAACAGGCAAAATTCCTTGGATGAGTTTTCAGGCATTTGCAAACAACCAAATTCCCTCTGTCACCTGCTACATCAACTCTCTCCTAAGGGGAAGTGAGGCTTGGGTCAATGCAGCAATATCCTAGTGATAATATCCCACTGGGCTCCTTCTCTTACACAACAAAAAGGAAAGCATGCTACCTGTGCAGTGATGTTAACATTTCTTTCTACCAGGGTTCATGAATAATGCTCATCTTTAAGGGAACCCTTCACCCTCTGCTTCTGTGACCCCTTTCCCAAGGTGAGTTTTTCCCCTTAGAAAGGAGCAATTTACTGCAGTAGTCAACAATGGAGGACTGGATGCAGAATGGAGGCATTCAGTGTGGGCTCTGCCTGTCTTGAGAAGCTGCTCAAAGGCCAAACAGGAGTGGCTACCTGGTTGAGCAACCGACTTTGACTATTCACTCAATCAGTAATGGCAATAATCACTTTAGACCTGGCTGTGGTTATGATAAGATCATTTTTTTCCCTACCTTACCGTGGACTTCATTAGAGAAATGAATCTAAACTTTTTGCTTCTTTGGAAATTCAAAATTTGTAACCAGCCTGGGTACTTACTAGAATTGCTTTGGCATGGAGTCAGCTGTGTTTGTGTAAGTAAAGAAGTGGGCAAATATGTTTTGGGCTCTTTCAAAACATTGCTTGGCATTGGCCTGAGGCTATTAAAAGAAATAGCTAATTATTCATTCATGTTCCAATCTCTAAAATCTAACCTAACACTGAGATGTAGTGCTGCCTGCCTGATAATAATGGTCTCTGCTTTAATGGATTAATTTTAAGAGTGGGATCGGGTATTCTAATGTCTTCACTGTAAAATATGCACTTGCCACGGTGCCTGAGAATCAATATCCAAGCAAATAATACAGCCAGCTCCCAATAGGATATGTTCCTTTACTTATTTTTAAATCTTTAATTATATCTGAGGGTATTTGGAGAGTACAGGCAGAGCTTGTTCTGACCTCCTCATTCCTTTGCCACCCTCTTGTCATCTAGCTTTCTCCCAAATGACAGCAACTAGAGGACAGAGAATTCTAGGGCTTGTTGACAGACTGAAAGTGAATGTTTGAAATGTGTTGTGATCGTAGCAATCCTAACAGCAGGCAAAAAGTACAGGGGTGAAAATCCCACTTAATTGTGTTAAATTTTAGACTAGAAAACAAGTTAGGCAATTAGATTTCCCACTCTAAAGGCCATGTGAACTGTAGATAGATGAAGTGTGAATTAAATGAGGGAGTAAACTTCTGCTGTTTTTAAAAGGTGGGTGCAAAAACAGGAGAAAGTGTGCATGTGTGTTTATCTCCCAGATTTTTCCCAGCTGGGTAGCTTTTATATGCCTAGCAGACAACAACAGTGGCAGGAGAGATAAGTGTGTTTGATACAACTAAGTGTCTCAGATCATTTATATAACACCACCATCCGGCTCCCAGGTGTGATAGCAATTGCAAGAAGATTACTAATAGGGTGATTTTTTGTCTGTTTGTTTCCCAGAAAGAGTGTGCAGATCGCTCAATAGAGAGTCTTACTTTGAAAATCATTATCAGTGTGGGCAGATGCTGGCTTATATATACAAATAGAGCCTGTAGGCTCAACTTTGATGTAAAACCTTTTCACAAAGAACAATCCCCAGGATGACCTTCAGCCGCAGTTCACCAATGCAAGTATAAGCCAATTTTGCACTGGACAAATCTACAACCATCACAAAACAACAGTCATTTCTTTTTTCTACACTACTTTGCCTCCCTCCCTCCCTCCCTCCTTTGAGGACAAATTTGCTACTTGATAGTAGTATTGTTTTTCTTTTCTTTGTACTGATTCACTTACACTTTTTTTCTAGATCATCATAGGTATATGCAGTGATTTTCTTCATCTAAATATCAGGTTTTATATTAAAATCTGATATATTTGGTCTTTTACAGGGATAGTCCAGATGAGCATTTCTCAGTAAACCAAGGTAGGGACTCCCTCCCACCCTCACCCTGCTGGAGACCCTTCACACCTCCCTTTCTGGTGGGAGAAAACAGCCTAGGAAGTCTCCAGACTGGGAAACCGTGGTTTTCATAACAAGCTACAGTATGAAGTGAGCATCACAATTTCATATTGTGGCATGTTCCAAAGCAGTTAACCAAATGTTCCTGGTTTGGTATATAATGCTATAATTAACAGGAGACACCCTGGTTTTGTTTCATTTCATCTCCCATTGTGAAGGGACTGCAGAGACAGCCACATGGCACAGTCGTATCCTGGCTTAATTAGCTGACATATGATCTACTACAAATATCATCATAGTGTGAGGCTGGGATATAAATTGACAGAGGCAGCTAATAAAGATGGACTTCAGATTTCAAGTTCTGAAGTACTGAGGTGTTAAGAAATGGGATGTGGCTTAGTGAGGTATACATGTCAAGAAGAATAAGAGCGACTTGCATCTTATTTTATCTTGCTTGTGTGATAATTACATAGTGTAATTACAGACCACCCAGAATTGTATGAGTGGTCCTAAATTAAGTCGGTGCTTTGTAGCTGATGTCATTTCATTGTGTGTGCAGTCTTTGAGGGATAAGGGCGCAGTAATTTTCAACTAGTCACTGTTGTTTGTCCTGAAGAGTCACTTGTGCATTTTATATTTGAATCATGTGATGAAACCCATGCTAGGTGTGGAAGGAGTAGACTCTACTGCCTAGGCTACAAGTGGCTAACCTGTGGCCCTCCAAATGTTGTTGAACTACAACTCATCATCCCTGATCATTGGCCACTCTGGCTAGGCTAATGGGAGCCAGAGCCTAAAAATATCTGGATGAAAACAGGATGTTGTTGTTGTTGTTGTTTAGTTGTTTAGTCGTGTCCAACTCTTCGTGACCCCATGGACCAGAGCACGCCAGGCACTCCTGTCTTCCACTGCCTCCCGCAGTTTGGTCAGACTCATGTTTGTAGCTTCGAGAACACTGTCCAACCATCTCGTCCTCTGTCGTCCCCTTCTCCTTATGCCCTCAATCTTTCCCAACATCAGGGTCTTTTCCAGGGAGTCTTCTCTTCTCATGAAGTGGCCAAAGTATTGGAGCCTCAACTTCACGATCTGTCCTTCCAGTGAGCGCTCAGAGCTGATTTCCTTCAGAATGGATAGGTTTGATCTTCTTGCAGTCCATGGGACTCTCAAGAGTCTTCTCCAGCACCATAATTCAAAAGCATCAATTCTTCAGCAATCAGCCTTCTTTATGGTCCAGCTCTCACTTCCATACATCACTACTGGGAAAACCATGGCTTTAACTATACGGAAAACAGGATAGCCAATCCTAAACTAGGTTCTAAATCCCGATGCTATTGAGATTTACCATTTATGTAATAGTTGGTGGCCAGCATTATATAGGGCATTCAACAAAGTCCTATTTGTTCACCAAGTTCAGAAGTAGAGGTAATTTAATATTCTGAGCAGGCAAAAATTTAAACAGCCAATGAACAAAGGGAATTGATGTGTTACTTTTTAATTTACCATGGTTGAATGCATGAAGGTTTTTATCTGCAGCCCTAAAAATCTATATGTGCACTTGGAAGAGAAACTCCACATGGTTTGCACATATCTTTGAGGTTTCTAACACAGCTGGGGTTTTAATGTGTTTGGGCTGCAATCCCACTTTTCTAGTAGTTATATTAGGATAACTTAGAAGTTATATTAGGATAACTTTCTGAGGTTGGATAGACTTAACATTGCCAAGCCACAATGGAAGCTTCATGGTTGGATCTGAACCTTGATTCCCACATCCAGATCCAAGTGCTTTAGACACACCACTACGGTAGGTTGAAATAATAGAAGAACCAAAGTTTGTATAAAATCCTTATTCTTTTGCACTAAAGTGGGGGTAGCGAGAGAAATACTGCTAACTTAACTACAGAAAAACTTTCACCTTTAATCTGCTGCATTTTGTCTTTGTTAAAGCACAAAGTTGAAAACCCTATTGTGTCCTCAGCCTAGGGAAATTTGATGCAAACAATATAATATTCCTGGGGGCCTCCAGATAGGAACAGTGCTTGTTGTTCAGCGTAATGTGTGCCCCCAAAAGAGATGCAAACCAAACATGGAAGTGAGTTCCTTTTCACTTGTCTGACTTGCAAATGGCTGTGCATGTAACTCTTTCTGCTGTTACAGTTTACCTCACAGGAATGGCTTGCAAGGACACTCCCTGGAGAAGAATTAGTAGTGTAAGAAGCAGGCTTATAAAAGCAGCTGTTCTCCTAAATATATTAAGCAATTTACTTTAGGTAATGTAGCCTATAAAATTTTAATTTTGGATTAAATAAACCATATCCTTCAGCATGACTGTTGCACCTTGATGTTCAAAAGATGATATATGGGCACATTTAGAGAATTTCTTCTCTCGGATGCTCCAATGGACCAGGGTCAATAGCTGCCTAATGAAAGCAGTCAATAGTAATTTCTCTTAGTGAGCTCAAAGAAATTAGCATTAAACAACAGGCGTTCATGGATAGAGTCTTATATGATTACATGTTCTTAAGTTTATTCAAGACAAAACATATATTCAACAATTTACCTGGTTCATTTTTATAAAATTTGTACAGAGATTATATGATGTTGCTGTCAAGTTATTCTGTACTTTGCACTGTAGTTTTCCATCACTTTTCTTACCGCAAAAGTCCAGGGAATTTTTAAGCAGATTTGTTGCTCAAGAGTGCTATTTAGGAAACTGCCTTATACCAAACAGACCATTGCTACATCTAGCCCATTGCTGTCTACACTGACTAGCATTGGCTTGTCAGAATTTCAGACTGGGGGCATTTCAAGCTTTACCTGCATTTGCTAGAGATTGAAACTGACACCATTAGAGGCTTTCCCCTAAATTAGCAATTGCTATTTACTGCAATGCATCTACTTTCTTTTTGAAGGTACACAGGGATCATATGTCAACATTTAATCGAATGTGTGAGAGTTACACACAAAAATAAAACTTTCTTAGACACTGAAACTCCCTTATCCACATAAAATCTGATGCATTGTGCTCGTTAAAAACATTCAGGTGTCGCTTGCAGGCTTTCCCTAGCCATGTGGTGGTTGGCCATGGTGAGAATAGAATGTCAGATCTAATGGGCCTTTGGTCTGATCCTGCAGGGCTCTTCTTCTCTGAAACCGCAGAGGCCAATATATTGTCTCTACAAAGATAGTTATCAAATGCAAAAAAATCCAATTTCATTTTAACTGTACTAGTTTTTGCTTTTGATAATGGGAGTTCTGTGCATGGTAAGACCCATGGCCAGCTATGGATAATGTCTGCTCCACATGAGGCAAAGGCTAATTGTTGAGCAATGACTTCAGCTGTTCTGCAGCAGTAGCATCCAAATGAATGACTAAACTGCTCAGTAGTAGCTGGTGCTAATGAGGTGCTAATTATCCTGTTTCCAAGGAGCTTAACAAACTACCGGTCAGTCTCTGTGTAGCCTTAGAAGAAATGTCTATTAGTGATCTGAAAGAAGACTTTTAATCTTTTTTGGACAGTATGTTACAAGGCAACGAACAGAGAAATGAATATTGCAACTCCTTCCTGGGGCACATTTTAGGTGATTTAGTTCAGACTATATTGAAACAGAGTGAAAGTGTTGTTCCTGTTCAATTTTATATTTGCCTTATCAACAACACAGGGGGGAAATAAAACAATTTATTTGGCAGCAGGCAGATTCAGTGATCATCTAAATGTTGGCTCTTTTGCTGCAGAAATGTAGTCATTGGCATCTGCTGAAAGTAAACGATTTATCTTGGGTTAATTAACCAGAAACAAATAATACCTCATGGTTTTCTGAAATTATAATCATGAAAGGTAGGTTAAACATTATTACTCCATGTATAAACCCACAGTAAAATAATAAAAAGTTTGCTTAAGTTATCTTCAGTCTGTACTCCTGATGCTGGGCTCATTGACTGATGGTTTTGTTATGTCACAACTTGCTGTCTAGCCATTGGAAATATAGAGCAAATTCTTAATAGATTTGCTAATAATTGACTGCTAATTCTTCTACTACTGAATATGTGTGTGATTCCACTGAAAAGCCACATTATGTCTCTCATGATCTGTTCACACATTTATTTGATGTTGCATCCATTATGTAATGAATTGCGGGGGGTTGGACTAGATGGCACTCATGGTCCCTTCCAACTCTATAATTCTACGATTCAGATGTGTGAACATGCATGTGTGAACCAAACCAACTTGTATTCCCAAAGTTTGTTTAACACGGCATTTGTGGCATGTGACTCCATTACATAATGAATGTAGATACATGCTTCTCCCAACTTCAATGTAACCAGCTAACAATGCATGGAAGAAGCAAGTCAGCATGCACAGTTCTGCTGATCTGCATGACCAAGGATCGGAAGAACTATTACTAGCCAGCTTCCTTTCACCTTCCATGTTTTTTTAGTGGCAGCCCCTAATAGTGCTTATATCAGAAAAGTCAAGTTGTACTAGAAATGAGTTGTGCATATTTAATTGCTTCAGAAGCAAATCTGTCAATAGAAGCAAGGAACTGGGATGAGTTGGCAGTGGGCAAATGCTTAATGTATGCTGAGTTTTGTTTTCCCTGCTTTTACAGTTTTTTTCCTAAATCAGATTATGCTGTCTAGAGAATTCTGCTGAAAACCTGGGCAGGGGAGACTGTTACTATTATCACTACCAGTACTACAACTATTGTCATCAGTACTGCTAGTACTATTAATACTGATAATGGCAGTAATAGTCTTGGCCGTTGGTGCTCCAACTGATTTAAATATTTCCAGAGCTATTATCAAGCACAATTTTATAATCCTATGGCTGTGACTATTGCATCCTTTTATGTTGGGATTCTAAATAGAACCTTTGTAGCACTTGTATGTGAGTCTATTCATTTCCTTTAACGTGAACAAGGACACCCAACTGAATTTCAGAAGCTAGGTTACCGTATTTATGGTGCCAGCTGTTCTCATAGTCAAAGGGTCACATTAAGCAATTCATTAAAAGTACACCTTACCGCTGAGCCCACATTCAAGTGGATCAGGTTTTGTTCTCTGCTTAATCCCGAGCGCTTGCTTTTTGTACCTGTGCTGACAATGGAAGTTGCCTTTCCATACTCCCAGTAGAAGCTATTCTTCCAGAATTTACCACACAGTTACTACTGCAAACCCAATAACAATGATGATGTCAAAATGTTTGCTGTTATTTAGTACTGTATCTACGTAGCATGAAGCTGTCGATAGCATGCACATCCCCATATCCCCAAATAATCCCTTGTAAACTCAGCAGTCATGGGATAAGAGGAAGGTTCTGCTTCATGGCTTTCCACAGGCATTTGGGCAGCCACTGTGAGAACAGGACGCTGGACTAGATGGGCTAGATCCAGCAAGCTTCTCTTACGTCCTTAAGGCTATGAATGCACATATCTTTGCTCTTGCTTGAGACACAATGAGCTGACATAATCAGTCAGTGGGTGCTGGCCAGCTACATACAATCTGATCCAGAAGCAGAGAAGCAGACTTGACTCATCTCAGTGATGGGATGGGGTGGTGGAAGAGGCCAGTAGCAGGCTTGGAAATTAAAAGAGTAGTGATTGAATTCCTAAGGAAGAAGGGACAGAGATTTGATGGGCCTTTGAGGTCCAAGTGGCTTCAGGAAAAAAGTAGAATCATAGAATCATAGAATCATAGAGTTGGAAGAGACCACAAGGGCCTTCGAGTCCAACCCCCTGCCAAGCAGGAAACACCATCAGAGCACTCCTGACATATGGTTGTCAAGCCTCTGCTTAAAGACCTCCAAAGAAGGAGACTCCACCACACTCCTTGGCAGCAAATTCCACTGTCGAACAGCTCTTACTGTCAGGAAGTTCTTCCTAATGTTTAGGTGGAATCTTCTTTCTTGTAGTTTGGAGCCATTGCTCCGTGTCCGCTTCTCTGGAGCAGCAGAAAACAACCTTTCTCCCTCCTCTATGTGACATCCTTTTATATATTTGAACATGGCTATCATATCACCCCTTAACCTCCTCTTCTCCAGGCTAAACATGCCCAGCTCCCTTAGCCATTCCTCATAAGGCATCGTTTCCAGGCCTTTGACCATTTTGGTTGCCCTCCTCTGGACACGTTCCAGTTTGTCAGTGTCCTTCTTGACACTGTAAAGTGATGGGAAGGTATGATGGGGAAATGAGGAATGGTTTTCAACTGTGACCACTTGAGTAAAACAGCTTGATAATGAAGCAAGCCTAGCTGTCATGTCTCCTTGCTAATCTCAATGAATCCTGGGAGTTTTAATTTGAAGGATATTCAGGGAAGATGAAAGGGAGTGCTTCACACAATACATAGTTAAAAACTACAGTATGGAACTGCTTTCTTATGGTAACCTCATCCTTACATGTGAGGTACATTGAGATCCTTCTCTGACTATTGTTAATCAGGCTTTGATATTTAAGCCTGATCTTAATTGCTGCTGGTTTTATATTTTATATTTTACAGCTGTGACTTACTAACATTTTCATTCTTATTTGGCTTGATATTTAAATGCTGCTGTTTTAGTTAATGTTAATGTTATGGGTTTTTTAAAAAACAAAGCCCTTAAGGGCAGTATAAAAATATTGTGAATAAATTCAATAACATTTAAGGTGCTGTGATGATGGCTATCTGTGCATGTGTGTTCAGTATCCTATTCTTCCTGACATTGTTTGAAAGAAACAAATTTGACAACCAAAATGCAACACTTCTAGCAGAATAATTTGTGGGTGGATCGGTTTTCACATTTAGAATCCACTTGTTTGGGGAACTTAGCATTTATTTATTTTTTAAGTGCCTCTCTGTACTCATCATTTTCTTAATAGAACATTCTGTTCCATGGCTTTGGGGTTCGGCAAAGCAGCTACCTCACAATCCTTCTCTGCTTGAGGAGTGAAGAACAACCTGCTGAACATGACAACATTTCATCTCTTTATGTCTGGGGACAGTAATGCATGAGCTGTAGGTGAAGACATTAATCTCCTTAGCTCTCCAGAAATGAACTGTCATGTAGAACAACTCGTTCTTCACTCTGCTCCTGCATATTTCCTAACACCCCCCACCCAGTTTTCATTCATATATATCAAAAACCTGCTGGTATCCTTCAGATAGAAAACAGATAAGGTCAAAACTTTTCATTCAATTGGACCAACTTCTGAAGGTACAGGAGTACCAGAAGAACTCTTGATCTTTCTTATACGAAGCTTGTTTGTGCAATTGCTATTCTCAAGGTCATTTCAGAGTTTGCTGAGTTAGGATTGAACCTGGATAGTAACTGTTTGGGCAGAAATTTGATTAGGTTTGCATTTTAATGCACTTTCTGAAACAATACATCAATTTGAAACGCAGTTATGCTTTGAATTTCATATATCTCCAAATGTTTTGATGCATAACTGTGATGTATTGTACAAAAACGTCTATATTGGGGAATGGTATGCATAAAGATGCATATATCGGTTAAAATGGCATACAAAAATGCATTATATTAGGGGAAAATGCATACAAAAATGTGTACATCAGGGAGAATTTGGGCTAAAATATAAGATGTCTAGATATCCAAAATTTGCAACTTATGATGTGCTATTTTATGGTACCATCTCTTGGACCAAAGTTGGCAGGGAACTCCAACTTCCATCAGCCCCCAAAAAGCAATGGGAGTTGCAGTCTGGAGGGCCAAAGCTTCCCCACCCCTCGTATAAAAGATTACAAATAGTTTGTGAGCTTCATTTAGGAAGTCATTTCAAGAGATGGGAATGGTCCACACAATACTCTGCAAATAATGTGTGTCTGTCACATCCCTTGGGATCTCAGCCTTTTGGAAACACTATTTGTCCATCCATCCCAGTATTGACTATTTGGACTAGTGGCATCTATCCAGGGTCTGAACCAGCACTCTCTCATGTGTGCTGTCTGATCCTTATTCACCGGAGAAGCTAGTAATTGAACTTAGAACCTTCTTCATGCAAAGCATGTAGGTTAAGTTTCCTCCCCGCTTAACAGGGGGAAAGGTTAAGCCTTATTTATTGGCTATAGTGCTAACTGAACAAAGACTAGAATGGGAACCAGACCAAAACACTTAGCTTTCCCTAAACACTGGACACTGAAGTGCAGTTGTGTACAACCCATATTAACACCAATGCACACAACAACTCTTTCTAAATGAGGTATTAATTTACTTTTGCTGTGACTTCGCCACTTATGATGAAGTGTTTATGAGAGTACAATCGGATCAAGAAAAATGGCCTTTTTGGCCTAAAACTTTCTCTTTCATTAATCATGTACGTGTTTTGCCTTAAAACTTTTCCTCCTAAAGATCCATGTAGCCATGCAGTGTGACCTTTTACTTGCTGAAACCTGATGTAATGTTGCTTTGCTCTGTTAGCTGCAAATTAGAAATCTGCTGAATGAACCTGGCTAAGCTGACCTTATATTTATGCTGCTCAGAGCAGTGGTCCAAATGTCTAATCAAAAGCTTGCTTGATGGTGGGTATTGATTGGATGCTGAGGCTGGCCTCTGATCTCAGACCCTACATAAGACTTAAATTAGCTTATGCCACCCAGTGAAGTTTTATGCTGATGTGCTCAGGAGTATTGTAATATTTTCATCTTGTCACTCTTCTAGACGTTCTCATAAAGAGCCCTGTGCAGGTAACTAATAAGGGGGCAGGAATGTGCCCTCTGACCCTGCCTCCAGCCTTATTGTCTTTGTCCCTTTTGCACAGAACCTCTTTGTGTATAGGCTGCATGTACATAAGTGCTCATTGAACAGTTATTGCATACTACATATCTGCAGTCAGCTTACATGCAGAGGCTCTGCCTCTATGTGGGATCAGGGGCAGGAGCTGCAGAACCACTCATGCATTCTCCACTTTGTTGTCTTCCTCTGGTGTAGCTGTGAAGTATCTGGGACCTTTTGCATCTGTTTTCAACCAACTGTGGTTAGTATGTTTGACCCTTGATAAGCTGTGACCTTGTCTTTATTCTATAAACCACCTCTCTGATTTTCTTATGCAGAGTGATATATAAATGAAATAACTAAAAATCAACAAATGATAAAGCCTTACCCATGGTTAGGGGATGTGAACCAACTAACGCTAAACCATAGCTTGACTTTACATGTGAAGGAAGCCGGATTGGGGCATGGGGTATTGTGGGGGGTGGGGAGAGACAGCAATGAGAGGAAACATTGATAATGATTAGGTTCAGAATCCTATTGGGGCAGCATGTTTTGACTCAGTTGACTTGATCAAAGGTCAGATAATTTCTTTTGAAATTTGAGTGTGAGAGCCACACCTGCACTTTCCCATATGGGCATTTTCTGCAGTAAAATCTTGTGATCAATGCTCAAGATTGTAAGGAAGAAATGAAAGAGAAGACCATATAACTCTTCACTGTGTGTGCTTTGCTAAGAAGTACCTTAAGTAATCTCCTTAAATAACTCCTTAAATAACTCGAAATAAATATTAAAAACAAATTGACCCAAATCTTTAAATAAATTATCTCTGGTCTTTTTTTATTCTTCCTTAATTAATGTACATTTGCACTTACAAGAGAAATGTATCTAATCTTTCATTGTTATATGCTCCCTGCACTGATAGGAATGGTTTCATTTCTTCTTCAAAAGATAGCGATTAATAGGCCATAGTAAAATTACTGCATGCTCCAGACTCCTAGCATTGGGTGTTGTTGTTTTATAGACCAGTGGTTTGTAATTGCATATGTGCAAAGGTAACATGTGGGGACTATGTGAAGAGAAAACAAGTAAAAATCTTTCAACAGAAACCTTTGAACAAAAGAACCATAAAGAACAAAATTATAATCCTAACTGGAAACTGACGTCTTATGTTTTGATTATGGTCTAGTTGTTACTGCCTAGACTAGGGATGGACTGTATTCCCCCCCCCCCGACATATCTCAATTAATTTATCTAAACCCTACTTTCCAGCCAAAACAATATCTATCCTGCTTTAAAGCAGAAAAGGCTCCAAGCATGGCTTACAGATACAGTGGTACCTCGGGTTACATACACTTCAGGTTACAGACGCTTCAGGTTACAGACTCCCCTAACCCAGAAATAGTACCTTGGGTTAAGAACTTTGCTTCAAGATGAGAACAGAAATTATGCTCTGGTGGCGCGGCGGCAGCAGCAGGAGGCCCCATTAGCTAAAGTGGTGCTTCAGGTTAAGAACAGTTTCAGGTTAAGAACGAACGGACCTCCAGAACAAATTAAGTACTTACCCCGAGGTACCACTGTAATAATAAGGAAATGAATTGCAAGATCATCCATGAATTCTGGCTTAAAATCTAAAAGGTGTGACACAACAGGAAAAAAGTCTCAGGGAGGAAGAAGAACAAAAATACACCCAAACACCAGTTTCCAAAGCCACACTTCTTGCAAAGACCTGGATGGAAAAGATTCACTTAGTGTAATGGAATGGCTTCATCTGAGAGTTGATGAAGAGCCAGAGATAGCTGGTTTCTCTCTGATCCACATCCAGATTGAATGGCTGCCACTAGGTGAATGTTGGGGAGGGCCTCTCATATGTGTTTCTCTAATGTCCTACTTCCTAACACATGCAAGCAGCCTGATTTAGTTGTTGTGCATGATTTTCTGAATTCTTCCCTTTAGCAAGTATATGTCATATACCTGCCCACATGTTCTTTTTGGAATTAACTTTGATGTCAACCACTTAGGGGAATAAAGTATAAGATTTTGAGTTGAACCACAGTGTGGAGAAGGGAATGTTAGACCAGGAGGGCAAATTACAAGAGTTCTTTTCCTGATTTGACATCTTCCCTTGAATTAAATCAATTGGGGTGGCAGGAGGAATGGAAGCAGATGATAGCAAATCAGTCAGATTTTACAAAGGGGGAGATGATAGAATTAGATACTGCAGGGGGTAAGGCATTGCAATATGTAACCAGATAGTGCCCTGGATTACAGCACTTTTGTGAACTTTTTAGCTTTGTGGTTGTAGATTGCTTCTGTTCAGTCATATGAGCCAGATGGAATTGTAATGCCCCACTGTGAGCATGGAAATTAATCAATTGCTGTTTAAATCTTGGAGGGGAAACCATAGGGTGTTAACATCAATGCAGTAGTTGTATTCCTGAATGTTTTACTGAGTCTGTTGGTGGCTGAGAGAGAGCAGAGCTATGGAGACTGAAAAGTGTGCCCGCTTGTATGTAAACACATGGACTGAAAGAGCTGCTTTATGTACAGCTCTTCAAATAAGGAATCTGATCTGCAAGAAGAAAGGTCACTCCAGGAATGTCTTTTAAGCACCAGCTTATTCACACTATTTGGAGTTTTGGTTCCTTACGCCTATGATTTTACATCCATTTTTTTTTTAAAAAAATGCATTTATTAGTATTCTTGACTCCCAATACACCATGTATGTGTATATGGTTATATAACAATCAGCTTTTATTTGCTTTAGAGTCTGTCTACACATGAAGAAGCCCAGAAAAATAATTCTGCTTTTAGGTAGCAAGGCAGGGGAAGGAAGATTAAAACAGGAAATCCAAGTCAAAAGTTGCCTGCATGTAAATTAGCACACAAGAAAGCTAGCTTCAAATCCTCCTCTCCTTTTTTAATGGTGAAGCATTCAAACATGAGGCTCATCATTGCCATGTTTGCATGTAGTGCTATGCCAAACAAAGGCTCAGTGCTAGTGTGCTGGCTCCCAGGGAGGAAACTGCAACTTGTTTGGCATGGTGTCTAAACCAAACTTTGGCTTAGCATGCTGTCTGAACCTAGGATCATGGTTATGCTCTCTCCTTAACCACAGTCTGTAGCCAAGATCTGTTCTTCTGTGGAACCAGCATATTTGTACAGTCATACCTCGGGTTAAAGTTGCTTCAGGTTGAGAGTTTTCGGGTTGCACTCCGCAGTGACCCAGAAGTAACGGAATGCGTTACTTCCGGGTTTCACCACTCGCTCATGCGTGGACACTCAAAATGATGTCATGTGCAGAAGCAGCGAATCGCGACCCGCGCACACGTAGATGCGCAGATGTGGGTTGCGTTCACTTCAGGATGTGAACGGGGCTCCGGAACGGATCCCATTCGCATCCAGAGGTACCCCTGTACAGGGCTGGAAAGCCATAGTTTGAACCAGGATCGTATCTCATGTTCATCTTCTGTATAATATAATTGTAAACCAACATGCACCCAAAACCCATTCACCCTAGTGTTGATCCTATTGCTTTGAATTTGGGAATGGTGCTGGGTACAATGATGTACTGGTTTTGCTTATGCTGCATTTCTATTCAAAGCTTTATTTTGAGTTTGTAATTAACATCTGGCTGCTTGAGAACAAGACTGCCTAATTCAATATTAAGATAGTCATTATATTTATTAGTTTTTTTAAGTGTGGGCTTTTTTCTTGCCAGCCTTCTCTCTAGAATGTCACTAATGGACTTCTAATGCAACTGGGACTTATGCAGAAATAAATCAGTCACAAAGAGAAGGATTTATGATTCTTGCAAAATTGGCAGTAGGTGCATTAGATAACTAGTGTCGGGCAAATAATGCATACCATTAGGATCCAAGGAATAAAGTAATGGGATGACATCTAAAAAGTAATACTTGATCATAAGGAAGATGCATTTATATTACATGCAAGCCATTTTAATTGAGCTAGAATACTGTGTAATTTCGAATAAGCTGTTTTCTGTGTTGTCTTCTTCAGGATTATGTTTCCTATATTAAGGGAAAGTATTTGGTTCCATCTTCTTTTTTTTAAAAAAAGGAGAGATGCAAAACTCTAGACAAATAATATGTGAATGCTAACAGAAGTAATTCTTAACTGCTTATACCAGAAGCAGATTTAGGGCAGTGCGACCGGTTCTGCTGCACTGGGTGCTGAGGCTAGGATGCACCGCAGGGCATCATAACTATGAAATAGTGAGTTGAGCAGAACGGAAGGCGAGATGCAGGGGCATCAGACTTTGGCTTTGCACAGAGCACTACTCAAATCTTAAAAACCAAAGTAATGTGCCCCCCCCCCCAGCTTGCACACAACACTTGATTATTTATATTTGGCATGTGATTGCCAAATAATGCCCAGTTAGCTTCATGGAAATGGGATTCAAGTAATTCAGTTTAATAGACTACCACCAATTCATGACAGTAGTGGTAAAAGAGCTATAACTGGCTTCCCACCTATTACTGGGCCAGGTTCAATGTTCTTGCACCAGGTACAAACCCCTGAACAAATTAGGCCCAGGGTACCTTAAGGACTCATGTCAATGAGGAGTCATGCCTTCATTGCAGTGGAACCTCTCTGGGATTCCTTCTCATTAGAAATCAGGGAGGCATAAGTCCCTGCTAGGCTTCAGAAACCAGATTAAAGCAGTTTTGTTTCTGGAGTCCTTTACGAATGCTGTTCTGATGCTTTATTCTTTGATGCTTAAAATTTAATGTTTACAATTTTGCATATTGTATGTTTTTATTTTTTGTAAGCTGCTTTAATACCTAGATGTGGTTAAAAGTAGTACAGACAGACAGAAAGACAGACAGACAGACAGACAGATATATATGGATATATTGGCCAAACTGCATACTCTAGTCATTACCTTATTCTGGCCCGTCATCAGTAACAATGAGAAAGTGGCATGTTCAGCATGATATTTATCATTTGATACACATTTAATGGCACAAACTATTACTGAGTTTGAAAAAGAACCCCAGAGGGTTCTATATTTTTCCACTGGGCATAATGTGGTTAATATTTTCCTGGGAAAATACCTTGTGTGAACAAGGCATGTTTGTATAAGAGCAAAGTCTATCTTTATAATGAACAAACTTTAATATTGACATCTATCAGAGTTTTGTGTCCAGCTATCAGCTGTGCTAAAGAACAACAACCTCATTTATGACTAAAACAAAAAAATTCCTTCCAGTAGCACCTTAAAGACCAACTAAGTCAGTTCTTGGTATGAGCTTTCATGTGCATGCACACTTCTTCAGATATGTGTGCATGCACACGAAAGCTCATACCAAGAACTGACTTAGTTGGTCTTTAAGGTGCTACTGGAAGGAATTTTTTTGTTTTGACTATGGCAGACCAACACGGCTACCTATCTGTAACTCATTTATGACTGTAAAGGAATCACATCTTCTAGGATAATTTACACCACATGCTTGACAGCATTAGTAGGAAAACCTAGCATTTTTGTTGGACGTACATTTTGAGTGCTATATATATAACAGACGCCACAAAAGTTATACTTTTCTGTGTGTGTCTCTTTCTCCTTGTTCTGTGTTCTAGCATCAGCTTTCATCTTCATGTAAATATGCCAAACTGTGTCCTAAGTGACAAAGTGTGCCTTAAGGGGACTTAAGAATGAATAGGTTTAACAAAAACTATTTTAGCCTAAGCCTTGTCCATCTTTAATTAGTTATCAAGGTTAAAGGAGGGTCAAGAGCCTGAAGCAGTTTCAGGACTAATGTGTCAAAGAAAAATGAAGCCTTACACTGGGAAGGAAATGATGTTGCTTAGAGGTGCAATAATTCTGTGACCCCATGTCAACCATTAGGACTACTAATGGTGGTAGAGAAGGAAAATATTTCTCGTGTTGCAGGTGGTTCAGAAGCTCCAACTGCTCAGAAGACAGGCTTTTAGGGAGAACAAACAAAAGCCAAATGGAATAATGCATTCAAGCTTTACGAGCAAATTGAAAAGATGAGATCGTATCTTTTGACCCTGAATTCTTCTGCCAAGCCATTGCCCCTCCAAATCCAAAAATCAGTTATACAAGGAAAGCGAACACCTTATATTAATGATACTGAACTGCTCATAATCTGCCATCACATCACAACCACATCTAATTTGACTAGTGTCAGTTTCCTAATTAGATAAAGTGCCCAGAGCTCACACTTTTGAGTGCTTATGATCTACAGACTACGTGCTTTTGTTGCATGAGAAAAGCTGCACAGATAAAGTTCCCTACTCAATTTGTGATCCACGTTTCCTTTATTTTTAGAGCTTAAATATTTTATTAGTCTTAAACAAATAAAAAGAAAAGGTGATAGCACAAAGGAATATCCATGCAAAGCTTTGTAATAATTAGAAGAAAGTTTCCATAGCATCTCCCCCCCCCCAGCACCTTAAATGGGCATGGCAACCTTTCTTTTCAAATGAGGTTCTTCTGATAAACTGAGCCAAACCAACTCCATGTTGGCAGCCAATTATTGAATTTCTGCCACAGCAGCTAGGAGAGATTTGTAAATACCCCAGTTCCTGGTCACCTGGAACAATTGCTTTCAGGTGATGAGGCAGGTAAGATCTGCAGAAGTTTGCATTTGCCATAGTCTTATTTACACCAGTCTTGCAGAAAGCGCCCCCCCCCAAAAAAAACACCCCTACTAGTCCATAACATTTTTAATAGTTTGGTTAGCCAACTATACCTAATTTGTAATTGGTGGAAACATGTTGGTGTGAGAAACTGCTTTAATGTGCCCCACCCTAATGATGAAAAATGAATGGTGGTGTGATTTAGCCTTCAGCCGCTTCATGTAGTAAGATTGTAAGATGATGATGGTGATTGAATTTATATACCGTCCTATGCCCGCAGGTCTAAGGGTGGTTCATAAAATAAAATAAGATCTTATGTAGGTATGCACCCCAAAAGCAAGAGCTAACTTATGTACATGTCCTAAATCCTAAATTTTCTTGTGCATGTGAATAACTTGGCCCCTTTGTTGCATTACACATTGTTTTAGAACATTGTGCAAGACAGAAGAGCAGCTTGAATGAAATGTTGTACCTTGAATGAAATGAAATGTTGAGAGACCTGGGTTCTTTCTCAGCCATAAAGTTTACCGAGTGTGCCACAATCTCTTAGCTTTTCTTTTGCAGGCAAAATAGAGTTGTGGACAATATAATACACCTGAACTGACCATACATGAAGGGTGGGATAAAAATTTTAAGGAATATGTTGAACTTACCAATATTTGAAATATGATTTTCTGTGACAGAGTTTATAAGCTGCCATACATATTTACCTACTTTAGTTGGCTGGTTGTAAGAAGGGAGGGTTGCAATTTTTAAGCACTAGTGAGTAATAGTCCCTTTGGAAAGAAACACACTAAAAACAAGACATTATCTCCTGCCTAATAAAGTTGCCTGTCCAAAGTGGCACCTGCTGTTAATTTCACACAAAACAGGATTTGTTCTTCCAAAAAACCCTTTAATCATAACATTTAAAAACTAAGCACAAATCCCAAACATGCAGTTAACTCCAGCTGCCTTTGTTGTAATGTATTGCAAAAGATTTCACTGAACGATGGAATCCAAAAGCGAATGGAATTACCTTGGCAGCTATTTCTTTTAAATTGCTCTTGAACCATCCCAAAGTAAATTCCATTTGAGAAGAATTTGCTTTAGATCTCAGGAAGATAATAGTCATATGTATTATGATGTAAGTAATAATAATTTAATCCCTGAGATTTAGAAAAAGATACATTATGTGAATGGGTGAGAATTTATTCTAGATCTGTAGCGACAAGTCTGGCAATAGAGAAATAAATGTATTGGTGTATGGAACCTGTATTATTATTATTTAAGTATTTAAAATATTTTTTGGCTGCTTCTCAGGACATGTGCCCATTCAAAGAGGCTTACAGTCAAAATACTCCTGCTCTGGCAGGAAGGTAAACGGCGTTTTCATGCACTGCTCTGGTTCGCCAGAAGCAGCTTAGTCATGCTGGCCACATGACCCGGGAAAACTGTCTGCGGAGCAGACAAAGGCCAGCTCCCTCAGCCAGTAAAGCAAGATGAGCGCTGTAACCATTAACGTTTTCCTTTTTTGCTGTCTATTTTATTGTTTACTAAAATACCATGACAAAACAACTTAAGATGGTGGTTATGGCATTTGTAGTAGATTGCAGGCCTGGAACTCCTAGGAATGGGAATCAGTATGTAGAATAGGCTGACAGCACAATCCAAACCCAACATCCACCAGAATGAGAAAGCCTGGAGTTGGTGGATCTTTGGCTTCCCTGGCTAAGCTAGGAGATTCCAAGGACATGGTGGGATGGAGAAAGCAGAGAGTTATACCTATACCAACCCCCTTTCAGCTTGGTCATGTGACCCTGCACCTTAGCAGAAAAAGGCCAGAAAAACAGGAGGTGCGAGTAGAACTCCTTCTGAATAGAGTTTGGAATAGGGTGGTTTGTGCTAGCATAAATTACACCAGCATAAGTTACATTGACTTTCTATTGTTAGTGTTCCTTTGTACATAAATGTTAGATTACAGTGCTCCTATTGGGTCTTTAAATATAGCAACAACTGGACTCCTTGGTTCTTTTGTCTAGAGTTTGCTCTCTTTTCTTCCCTGTCTACTATAAGGCCTGTGATGGATTAGTAAATGGATAACCCAGGGCATTCTGGAACACTGGATAGAATGAAAATGGATTTACTAGAAACGTTAAAAGTATTCTTAACATTTTGAGCTTTGGAAACAGGCTGAGGCTGCATTCCAGAGAGGGCCCAAGATACTTTGTTGCCTGAGGCAGAAAATCCAAAAGGCACCTCAGATGTAACAATAGCATTTATCCCTATTAAAAGGTAAAGGTAAAGGTACCCCTGCCCGTACGGGCCAGTCTTGACAGACTCTGGGGTTGTGCGCCCATCTCACTTAAGAGGCCAGGGGCCAGCGCTGTCCGGAGACACTTCCGGGTCACGTGGCCAGCGTGACATCGCTGCTCTGGCGAGCCAGAGCCGCACACGGAAACGCCGTTTACCTTCCCACTGGTAAGCGGTCCCTATTTATCTACTTGCACCCGGAGGTGCTTTCGAACTGCTAGGTTGGCAGGCGCTGGGACCGAGCAGCGGGAGCGCACCCCGCCGCAGGGATTCGAACCGCCGACCTTTCGATCGGCAAGCCCTAGGCGCTGAGGCTTTAACCCACAGCGCCACCTGCGTCCCTATTAGCCTATTATTTATTATTTATCCCTATTAGCCGTGTCCTAAAATCCACTCCCTTGATGGCCTGTACTGTGGTCACGTGAAACTAAGCAAACTGTGCTAGGTGCATTCTCCTGATTGCCTTACTGCATTTACTTTGTGTTTTTAAGAACTCAGTGCTCAGCCCCAAGAAGATTGTGGTCAGTGAAGTCCTGGGAAAGCATTTGGGTTGTGCTTCCTAGAACGGAAGTGGCTGTGCCAGTGTGGTAAAGCGATTTCAGTTTGTTTTTTCTCTCTACTCTGCCTTATTCCCACTTGCTGATCCAGTTACAGTGAAGTCCCCCACTGAAATCATTCAAGCATGCCAGAATGTAAGTTTTAATCTTCACAGTGCTTGCTGACCAAAATGAGAGACTCCTTTTGCCCTGCACTGTTCTTGTGAATCCCGGATGTATATGTGTCCCGATGTAGTTAATGCTGAGGGAGAAGCCCCCTGTTCATGTACAAAGACTGCCCAGTTATCATTTACAAGGAAAGCAGGTTTCTGCCTTAGCTCTGATTCAGCTGAGTTGAATTAATGCTCCACATTTTGTGCATTATAGCAAGGCTATCACACAGCAACAGCGAGATACGAGGGCACATTTTAACTGTGCTCAAGCATGCCCAGGTTGTGATTTTCTCTCCCCCACGCACCCACCGTTATAGCTTTTATCTAAGGTATATACAGAAACAGAACTTGTAAAGACATAGTTTGTCTGCCTGGGAGAAAAGGAAATAACGTTTTGTGCTCTTGCTTCAGGAGATCTAATCGCATCTGAGAACCCAGAAAAGCACAAACCGAGTTTCCTGCATTGATTCCATCAGTCTGATAAGGCTGTGCCTATTACTCCTTAGCAGTGTGCAGCAGATGTGTAGGCTAGAGACCTGGAATGCTGATGGAGAGGAGAATGTACCATCTGATTGTTTGGGTGCTTTTTTTTCATAGGGTGTAGAAAAATCCAATCATTGTTCCATTATTAGGCATTCTCTTCTGCACAGCTATTATCTTGGTGAATAATGAAAAATGTAAACCCCGCAAATGAATGAGAACATGCTTGTCTGAAAAACATTTTGAAGCAAATGTGTAAAATGAATGCCATTCTGTTCTCAGCAATGCTGTGTGGGTGGTTGTTTTCTCACAGTGCAATCTTACTTCTAAGTCTACTCAAAAGTAGGCAAAGGTAAGGTAAAGGACCCCTGGATGGTTAAGTCCAGCCAAAGGCAACTGTGGGGTGAGGCGCTCATCTCGCTTCAGGCCGAGGGAGCCAGCGTTTGTCCACAGGCAGCAAAAGTAAGCACCCTTGAATTCAATAGGACCTACTCCCAGGGAAGTGGGTAAAGGATTGCAGACTTGATCTCTCAAAGAACAAAGTAAAATATGTTGTCAGTGAAAGGTCCTTATTTGAAACAAGGCTCTTTGTCAGATATCTATATATCACAAATCTGGAACTTTAAGTACAGCAGAGAAAGTCTAGTTTATTCTTTGATAGCACGGTTATGAACATTATCTTCAGTCAATGTGTTGGGAGCTCTCAATGAAAAACAATACTTTTTTTGCAGTTGCCAGGAATTAGCAAGGCAATACTTGTTTAATTATAAAACATATGCCTGCTTTGTTAGTTTCCATCTGTCTCTTTGCTGATTTGCAATTAAATGACCAGAAGAAAAAGATGTGCCCTGAGGCTATTGGGGGGGGGGGAATGACTCATCTCTAATGGTTACACTTTATACTTTGTTTTTGTGCATGTGTGTATGTGAGGTCTTATTCACAATCTTCTTCTTTCTGCTTGCATCTTTGAAAAGTATTTGGGGATGCGAGCACAAAATGGCTAAAGAGAGGGTGGGGTAGATGTAAATAAGGCAATTGAAAATCAGCAACACACACACATATCAGTTTAAACCATGGTAACTTCTCCATTGATACTATGCCATATGCTTCCAAAACAAATCAAAAATCTGCAAATCAGGCAGAGTGTTCATATTTGATAATGATCATATTGATTTTTAATCAGCATTGAAATGCCTCCTTTCACTCATTTTGCTAGATCACACAAAATGCTTTGCCAGACCTTGACTTACCAAGCCGCTGTGAATGTGTGGACTCATACTTACTGAGGAGAGAGCTTAGCCATGATTCCCAGTTTGAGCAACATGCTAAACCAAACTTTGGCTTAATTTAGGTCACATTCACACTATACATTTAAAGCAATATTATACCACTTTAAATGGTAAGATTTTCCCTAAGGAATCATGGGAGCTGTAGTTTGTCAAGGGTTCTGAGAGTTGTTAGGAGACCTTTCCCCCTCTCACAGAGCTACAATTTCAAGAGTTGTTTGAACCCACTACCCAGGGAACTCCTGAGATATAAAGGCTCAGGCAGCCCTCTTAAAGTATCCTTGGCCTAAGTTGTTTAGGACTCCAATAACTCTTTTGGCAATGTGTAAACAGACCCTGGTACCTTAGTTCACTTAAAGGAAAATGTTGAGGTCAAATTGGTGTTTCCTCAAGGATTTTGTAGGAAGAAAGAAGAGTTTTGTTACAGACTGGTTAAATTTTCCAGGGATGTTTCAGCCTTTATGCAGCTTTTTTACCAGTTGGGGGGGGGGGCATTTCCAATTCTTTACCATACTACTCCCAGTAGTGGTGTGACTGTATGCAGCAACATGAATTTATTGCTTTTTGAATTTTTTTAAAAAATGATTTGATTGCAAAAAGAGTTAAATACATTGTTTTAAATGACAGTACTTTTTTTATTGATTTGTGTTTCATAAACAGTTAAATACTGTGCTTTTAAATGACTGTGGAAAGGTTTGCATTCTTCTAATATAGTTTGAGAGGCTCCGGAGGTCCATGAAACCTCAAACCCTCTTGATTTACCTACATCCAATAAAGACATGGTGTAACTCTAGCTATGGAGATAGATATCGTGGTAGCAATCTATCCAATCCCTTTCATCTGTCATTGTTCTTTCTTTATCTGTCTGTCTACAAAAGCTGTGGCTGGAGGAAGAGTCTTTCATATCCTCTGTAATTCTGGACACAGGAAAATATAGGTATATCTAGTGTAAAGAAAGGTAGTTGACTGACATTTAATCTTCATGAAGACTGACACGAAGGGGAGAGCTAACCTTCTGCAGTATTTCTAGTTTGATATTCTGTGGCGCTTTTATTGATCATCTCCGGCGTCGGTCACTGCCTATAACGATAACTGCTTCAGAGGCAGAAAAGAGGAGATTGAATAAGGCCTTCAGGACTGTCAGCTTCTTACTGATAGATCTGTCAATAGTTACTGCTCCCTCATCCTTTTACCACTGTGAGAACTGTTTGTCTTGGGCATCTTGGAGACTCTTGCATATTGACGCTAGAGTTTAAAGCCAGCGGGGTGATCTTTTCCCTGTGAATCACTGTGATTTTCCCCTTTAAAGAACAGAATGGTTGTTGCTGTTGTTTTAAGATTCTAACAAAGGAGAATGATGAGGCTGTCTGAAAATTAGTTCATTCCCAGCAGTTTAGTTCAGTGAAAGGAATTACCATACTGATGTAAGAAGCTGAAGTTGATTATGAGATCACAGAGCAGGAGGATTATGGTTAACTTACTTGGGTTCATTGAAATGGGTCTGTGATGTCAGCTCACTTCCGAATTGCAATCCCTGTGCATAATTCTCAAAGGAACCAAAGGAAATTATGAGTTCATAATTGAATCTGGATTCCAGTCATGGTAAGTGGTAGTCATTGTGAAGGGTAACAGATGTTCACCCTATGTTTATCGATGCCCCTCGCTCTGCAGCCTACCTGTAGTTATGACTCCATCCAATGCTGGTACCCTACCTATCCATGCTGGTCAGGCTATCCTCAGCTATCCTGGGAGCAAAATACAGAAAAGAGGATTCATTAACAGTACAGTGGTACCTCTGGTTAAGAACCTAATTTGTTCTGGAGGTCCATTCTTAATCTGAAGCTGTTCTTAACATGAGGTACCACTTTAGCTAATGGGGCCTCCCGCTGCCACTGTGCCACTGCTGCACGATTTCTCTTCTCATCCTGAAGCAAAGTTCTTAACCCAAGGTACTATTTCTGGGTTAGCAGAGTCTGTAACCTGAAGCGTCTATACCCTGAAGCATCTGTAACCCAAGGTACCACTGTAAATAGCACACTGTCTTCACTGTGGTTGCAGCCAAAGTTAAACAAACCCTACTGCTAGTCTCATTGCTCTCATTGGATGATTTTGGCTTCTGTAAGAGATTTTACACCTGTATTACCTGAGATGGGTTTTATGGATGCAGTCTCCGTGGATAAAGAAGGATGTAGTTCAGGAATCTGCTTTGCATGCGGAAGGTTCCTGGGTTCAATCCTCAGAATTTCTAGATAGGACTGGGAAAGATTAAACGATACTGAGCAATATGGGCCCAGTATAAGACATCTTCCCTTGGCCCAGTTAGCTTGGGCTGGATTCAACTGTCCCATCACACTCCATGCCCCATGCACTCCACCACCTCCCCCAAATCCATTTTGGAAGGTCAGAACAGTGTGTGTCGGGAGAAGCATAAATGATTGCACTGATAGAACAATATTCTTTTTGCTACATTGAATTCTACGCATCAGCTCCGGAGACCTTAACCAGCATTATTCTCAGTTGATTCAGGAAAGGCCCACAGTAGGCTTCCATAGGTGTATAAGTAATCCACATGATCTTAGTCTCATTCTTCTCAGTTTCTATTAAATCATTGTTTTTGAGTGTTCGGCTAGGCCAAATTTGTAATCAGTAGGCACCAATGTTGCATATAATGCCGCCTAGACTATGGTTTAAGATTAAAATTTGCATTTAATTCCTCATATGATAGAAGAATATAATCTTCAGCCATGAGATCTTTGATGCTGAACAGAGATCAACCCAAACATACCACACAAATGGCCTTTTACCTGTAAGTCAGTCAGCTACTCCATACAGCAAAAAGATAAGTGTTTTGATCAATGTTAAACAACTTAATACAACCCTGCAAAGCCATCGTACTCCTGTTATCATTATTACAGAAACACTTACATTATTAAGATACTGAGAAATCAATGCTGCTCAGCAAGGAAGAGGCCACATGTAGGAGTATTCCAGATGTACACATCGAATCCATCTAAACAGGTACATCTCATTGTCACCAGTATTGTAACTGTGTGTTAATAGAGCCTGCTGTTGGGAAAAATTGAATGCGCCCGCTTGAAAGGATAGCTGCAGTTTTGTCATAATGATTCCCCCGAAAACTGTCTTAAAATCAGCTATATCTTTTATTCGAAACACTCATAGGGCAATCTTCTAAGAATATGTATCATTCATGTAAGGATTGCCATCTCTATTTTCTTCTTGTAGTGAAAGCTGAAAAACAGCTTTCAAGTTCAGATTCAATTTTATTTAACAGCTTGTTAATGTTTCCCTTCCAACTTCTTTTCTTGCAGATGATGACTTTTTTCATGAGCTCCCAGAAACCTTCCCTTCGGATCCTCCAGAGCCACTTCCTCACTTCCTCATTGAGCCTGAAGAGGCCTACATCGTGAAGAACAAACCTGTGAACCTGTACTGTAAAGCTAGCCCTGCCACCCAGATCTACTTCAAATGCAACAGTGAATGGGTCCACCAGAAAGACCATGTAGTAGATGAAAGAGTTGATGAAACATCTGGTGAGTTGTTATTGTTTTGAGAAAATGTACTAATGGCTATGTTGGATAAATTATTTAAAATATAATTGCATAAGTAATCTCTCTTTACTGTACTGCTGGAAAAACAAAACATCTCCTGAGTTGTGCTTCATCATAACTTGGTGGTGAAAACAGACAGCAGGGGAAATCCTAAAATCTGATACCATGACACACCATGACATACAGGTAATGTTAGCTCTCAACAAGTATTGATGAGTAAGAAAAATAGGATACAGAATGCTGACCCTATTATAACCTAATCTCTATGGTTTATCTGGTAGAATTAAAATGCAGTCATCATATATGCATCAGGCAAAAATCAGATGCATGCAAAAGGATTTCCTTGACATAAAATGTGGGTTTTATCAGCCTAGTGTACATGTCATTTCTGCATATGTGTGTGTGTGTGAGCAGGATAGTGATCATGGCATAAATCTTGGGCATTCATGGGTCTGACCTTCATTTATTGGTCTATGCCAAACAGACTATGTACAAAGACTTGAGTCAAGCAAATCTATATATCCAGTTTTCTCATGTACAGAACATGTATTTGAAGAGATTGCTCTCACATGTTCAAGAAACATACGGAGGTTAGGCACACCATAGTGTGAAACTTGCCACAGTAATTGAGTTCTTCCCACACACGTTGGGAAAAATTACTACTGTACTGGGTTACATGTGGTTTGATTCAAGTGTGCAGTTTGAGACTGAATGCACAGACAGACATTACATTCCACGTCCATTCAGGATGATGAATGCATGCACAACATAACAACTGCATAGGGCTCAAGGCTCCCATTGACTTCATTGACCACATTTAATATCTTGAAAAAATCTAAGAGACTTAGAAAACATCCCATGGGCCATAAACATATTTGTGTCAATGATATGATTCCTCTTGTTTTGAAAGATTAGTAATCAATATACTTTGGGTCACATACAAGATAGAGAGAAGTGGAGCTTAGTGCTGTCTGACAGCAATGAAAAATAACTGGCTAGCAAGGAAGGTGATTTCTTTCATAAGGGAATTGTACCAGCACTTGGCCTAATTACTCAGAAAAAATAATTCCACCAGATGCCTTGGAAGTCTCATGTGAATTGGGCTTTATTTGTTTCAGCTCATTTATTTGCACAGTTTTATATATATATATATAAAAAATGCACTTTTAACAGTGCAGTGCTGTGCACAATTTGAGAATAGGAAAGCAGTGAGGTGTTGCAGTGGGACAATCACTTAAGTTAAACTGGTGCAGGGAAAACCCGATATCTAGGTTTTTAGATGTAGAAGAAACAGATAAATTAGCACAACTGCAATGGTTAGGAAATTGTCTTATTCATTCATGCACACATGCACGCACACATATCTAGGCCTGGTTTGCCCATCGCAGCAGACCAAGCTTTGGCTTACCAGGACCATGCAAATATTCTGGCTCCATAGAGGAGCTAACAACCCCTGCTGTTCTCATTTTAGCACAGCAACACAACCCAGCCAAGGTTTGGCATAGCATGCTGTGTGAACCCCAGATCCTGGCTGAAGTCTTTCCTCTGTAACCACAATCTATAGCCATGGTTTGTCCTATGGTTACAGATCATGTTTAACCATGATCCAGGTTGGGATGACATGCCATATGGTGCTGTGCTAGAAGGACTGGGGAAAGGAGCAAAGCAGCTGCCTGTTCCTCTCTGGGAGCTCGCCATGTTTGTGCAATTTTTGGAAAACATAGTTTTGTTTACCATGATGTGTAAATAAGGCCATAGAGAAAGAAAGAGAGAGTTGGACGGATAGGCATGGATATACACAAATGCACACATATTAATTCCATGTTGGCATTTAGATGCCAGGCCCAGGTGTTCCTAGTTAGTAATGAGTGTAAAAATCCTGTTCTTCTATGCAAATTCAAGTAGTTTCCCTCTTCTCGATCCAAATCCAGGAGGTTTTGCCTATGTAATATAACTCAGCAGTGCTGTGCTGTACATAACAGCCTTTTTGGCTGTGCCACATTTGAAAGCAAAGCAATAAATCAAGATTATGCAGCATTTTAGGGTGCTTGTAGATGCTGTTTTATTTATTTTTCTCAATGATGCTTAAGTTCTTAATAAACCGGCTTGTAAATAGGTGTCTAACCTCCCATAAGTGTTTACCAGTGAAAGAAGATTAAATTCACATTTCTCCTTCCTGTCGGTATATCTGCATCAACGCTCAAGTAACAGGAAGCAAAGCTCATCTTAAATTGCTTCTGAAATGCCAGTTTTGAACCAGATTTTCTTCTAAGTCCTCCAATAGCAAGCAATGACAAGGGAAACAAGACAAGCAAGTAGTAAAATGCATGTGTGAATGGCAAAATCTGATCATGCATTCTATCCTAAAAGGCAGGTGTTAGCCAGAGATTACAGGGATGAAGGACCAGGAATGTGAAATAAAGGCATAATGTTCAAATGTACTTGGCACAGCAACTTATCTGGGATTGTAAAAGGTAAAGAGATAAGGAGAGAGAAAGAGAGAGAAATCCGCTAAGGGCTGTAAAGGATTACATGTTCATGAACTCAGAAGCACTGTAAGGGCCAAGCCAGATGAAATTGGTGCAGTAGCTTGTGTATATTCCTGTGTGTGTATCTGAAAGAGAAAGAGAGGGAGAAATCGAGAATGAAAGTATGAGCGTATTTTGTCACTGATCAATACAGCAGCAGAGCTGTATATTCTATTTCAGCTATGACTGACGATGCAGAAGTTCTGGAGAGAGTGTGCCTTAGTTATCCCAATTCCCATTGAGAATAACTAGAAATATATGTCCTTTGAGGCCCAATTATTTTAACAAAAAGAATCTTATACCCACTTGCTGACTAAAGGTTGAAAGTTAATATCAATATAAGTCTTGTAAAGTGCAGTGCTTAAAAGTATGCCTGAGTATATTAGACCAGACTGTGTTCCATGGGTATCCTCCAGAGTATTGACCTTTAGTGTTAAAACATCTTGTTACTAGAAGTGCAACTGGAGAGGTTGGGCAAGTTATCTTGCAAGATTTGCCCAGCTTTAGCTTGCTCCACATTGCCCTCTGACATTAATGAAGCAAAGTTCACCACTTATCTGACCCATACTTCCTTTCACCTTCTCCAATAGGACTTAGAGCCAGCAGACCCTCCATGTATTTAGCTGCTTTTGCAGCTTTGATGATGACTCGATAAACCAATGTGGAAGCATAGATTATTTTGCAATCATTATAAATTAATCAAAAGAGAGAGAAAAACCCCTGATCGTCTCTCCTTCCTGACTGTTATTTTCTTTCTTTCGGCATGTTGGATACACTTAACTTCATTTTTTAAAAAATGCATTTATTGTAGTGGTGCATATTTTGTGCCAACTAGTTCTGTGCTGCAGCCAATTAACTAATCCGGTTGCTTAAAATGGACTTCAGCATCTCAGATTTGCATAGTAGCCAAAGACATTTTTCTGCCTGAAGCAGAGCCCCAATAGTTTGCCACCATGCTAGGGGCGCTCTAAGAAGCCTTGCTGCATCTTTCACCAATTCCTGTCTTCATTTTATCAGCTCAAGCAAGTTGCTTCCACTCTCACCCTGTTAATACTTCCTAAAACAGGAAGACCCAGCTTGGCAGGCTACTTGGCAGCTCAGTCTTGTTTGTGCTTTGAATTTTGTGATAGTCTTGACTCTTAAGAATATTGTTTAAGGACATCCTAGTCAGAACTACTTGATGGTACAGTGTTGTTGTTGTTGTTGTTGTTGTTATTTAAATTTACACCCCACATTTCCTCCCATAGGAGCCCAGGGCAGCCAGCAGACAAATTACAAAACAATTAAAATATCTGTAAACAATTCTAACACAGGTGCAGACTGGGAAAAGTCTCTACTTAAGAGATCAAGGTCCTCAGTAGTCATTGAAAAGACAGTATTTAACAGGAGGGGGTTAATTCCAGAGATATGGTGCCACATCACTAAAGACCCAATATCTATATTGTGTGGAAAACATCTCCTGATATGATGGTTTCTGCAAGAGGCCTGCAAAGGGCTCCATTCGGTATATAAGGATTAAGACCATTTTTCAAGTTTGTAGCTCATTAACAGCTAGTGCAGTTCATTCACCAGTGGAATAACATTGTGTCGATATCCTGCCACAGTGAACAGTTATCCCGGCACATTTTGCATTAGCTGAAGCTACCAGACCAACCTCAAGGACTGCCCCACATGAAGCTCATTGCAGCAATACCACCTGAAGGTTACCAAGGCATGGACAACTACAGTTCTTGTGCTTTTAGAGATGATATTGTCTTTGGAGCAATGGCCAGACCAAACACATCTGCTGAATGCACAAAATAGTCTGTAAAACCTTACTAAGGCTAAGGATTAGAAGAAACTCTTCAGTTGTGAGATGATCAGATAACTGCATCAATGCAGTTTTAAGTCAGCCGAGGTTAAACACATAATCAACAGGGCAATAGAAAATAGAAAGTTTTTGGTCAGGAAGCTTAAGTGCATCTGCCAGAATTGCAGGCTGCATGAGCAATAATGCCAAATGCTAGACAAAGATGTTCAAAAACTCTTGCAGTATACATGGTGCAGAATGTATATCCCATTTGTCTTGTCACTGGGTAGCTGTATTTCACAACACTGCTATAATTCTCCAGTAACATCATAGCCATAAAATATGGAATGTGGCTTTTCCTACTCAATATGAAGTATCCATGCAGTTTTTCCCTTTTATCATATTTGACATTTAGATTGCTGTCATTTTAAGTGTCTCTCAGGCTTCCCTTCTCCTTCCTTCACATATTTTCTGCTGGCTATTTGAGAACAGAGAGGCTCATAAGCAGCATTATTAAAAGCATGACTTTGCAGCTTCTAAATCAAGCTTTTTTTAAAAAAAAAGAAAAAAAAAAAGGCCCAGGCCTTCAGTGGATGAAGAACAAACACAAGGTAGCAAGTCCCTTGTGGCCATATTTACCAGAAGAGCAAAACTTCCCATTTTACATTTGAAAACAAAAAAATAAGCACCTTAAATGGAAAAAAAAGTACGTTGAAGCTTCAGAATAGCACAGATATTGGTAGGTTACAAGTAATCCAAAATGCCAGATATTTCAGATGTTTATAATTTTCATAATTTGCTAATGCAATGTCTTCAGGGAAGCTTCCTGACCTTTCAGTTTGGTGTTACTCAGCCAGAAACATGAGAGTACTAGAATTACCATTCCCTAATCAATGATGCTATTGTATGAAATTCCCCTTCATCATCATTTCTAGGACACACTATCCACTGGTGCTGGTACTGACTCTGTTTTGTACCTTAGTAGATAAATTTGTGTTAGGTAAATGTACTGATTTTCCAGAGACCAACAAATTATGACTGCACAGAAACACGCAAGCCCGAAGTTAGGTTTCAGATTTGGACTCCAGCATCCCTTCACCACGCGGGTGGCACTGTGGGTTAAACCACAGAGTCTAGGACTTGCTGATCAGAAGGTCGGTGGTTCGAATCCCTGTGGCAGGGTGAGCTCCCGTTGCTCAGTCCCTGCTCCTGCCAACCTAGCAGTTCGAAAGCACCTCAAAGTGCAAGTAGATAAATAGGTACCGCTGTGGCGGGAAGGTAAACGGCATTTCCGTGCGCTGATCTGGTTCACCAGAAGTGGCTTAGTCATGCTGGCCACATGACCCGGAAGCTCTACGCCAGCTCCCTCGGCCAATAAAGCGAGATGAGCGCCGCAACCCCAGAGCCAGCCACAACTGGACCTAACGATCAGGGGTCCCTTTACCTTTATCCCTTCTTCACTACTCTACAGCAGGAGCATGGCATTAGCAACAGCATTTAAAAAATTGTAATCTAGAGGTAACCTAGATTGGCAAGCTTTTTCCGGTATTATATTCGCACCATCATATGTGAACTCAGAATTTTGCAGTTCCCCACTGTAGCATCTCTCAACCCAGATGGGAGGCAGAGACAGAGGTAGGCTGAAGAGGAGTGGCTGGATCCTTGGTAACTGAGGGTGACTCTTGGAACTGCCTGAGGTATCAGCCCTCAGTAGGAATCTTTTCGTGGCTGTGGGGTGGAGTCCAAACAGGTCATGTGAAGGCTGGGGCATCAAGGCTGCAATGATCAAAGCTTCAAAAAGTCAGAGGCAGGGTCCATACAGAGTAAGCCCATCAGGGTCTGAGGCAGTGGTAGTGATGACAGGTACAGTCAAAAGGTCAACATCCATATGAAGCTGGATTAGGCAAGGCAAGGATCACATGTCTGCTGCTGCTGTTACTTCTCCTTGTAACAATGCATTTCTCAGTTGCTCAGGCAAGGCTTTATTGACCTCCAAGAACCATGGTTGACCTGTGGGCTCTGGAATTCATAGACTTTTGCAGGAGTGGCAGACCACTGGTGGTGCAGGGGTTAAGGCTCCAAGTCCTGATTTGAGATATATGCACCCCTGCTGCATTACAATGAAACATGGGGAATATGACCACATCAGATTTAGGAGCTGTGAGATGAGCTGTATAGGAGGAAGGTAAAATTGGGAAAAGGCTATGAGGTGGCCCCTGCCCAGAACAACTTGTATAAGTTGCCTTAGGAATGTGCATCCACGGCAAGGATGTCATATAATACAGCCTTCAATTTCCTTTTCATTTATCAAAAAAACTAGCAAATCAACTGAAGCCTGTTCTTAACTTGCACTGGTAGTGTGGGAGCTATTCCTTCCTAAGCTGAAAAGCCTCATATCTTGTGAGATATGTCTGCTCCTCATGCCAGTATTGCCCTTCCTGGAAACTGGGACAATGCTGGTACAGGGGAGAGCCACAGAACATACTCCTTTATGGAGAATATACTCAGTCTGGAGCTGTTTATGTTTCTTTGGAAACATGGGAAGGGCCTATGTTGTAGTGGGGCCCATGCCATCAATGTAATACTAGGAGGGCCCTCAAGAGAAGTAAATCTGAATACTGATTAACCTATCCTCTGGATAGGTTCTGGATTCTTACAATAAAATGTGGGCATTCTTTTACCACTCAATACAGACACACATCTTACTGCATAGTTGCTCACAAGTTGGTTAGAACCAAATAAATAAATCCCCATTACTTCAGTTCCTGAGTAGCATATTATCATTGACCACTGAGTAAAGGATAGCCTTCATCATTAAAATGTAGACTTGCCTGGCCTTTTTAGATGCCTGCAAAGACTGTCACAGTCTGGTATGCCCCTTCATCAGTCCTCCTTTTTCTTTTTTTTAATGTACAGGGGTTTTTTTAAGCACCCTGGGCTATCTGTACACCTACATGCGTAAGGTACACACATCCTAAATTGAGAGTTTGGCCAACTGCAGACTGCTTCACCATAAGGCTAGCTGTGAATAGAACAAGCACTGAAATTAACAGAGTTGTCAGAATGATAAATGAGGGACAGAGCTGGATAAGCTCACTCCATTCCAGATCTTTCCATTGACCCACTGTCACAGCAATCTCCAAGCAGGACTGAAAGTGTCTAATTCCCATTGACTTCAATATAGATTTTCCAGTAAGTAACCAGCAAGGTTATTGATGCTAGGAAAGGCTTAGATTTTGTGCCATCCCAGTGGAGTCGGTAGGGATTTAATGGCGTGTGTACACAAAGGTGATGCATTTTATTTCACATGTCCAGGTGGAGATTTTCAGAAGATAATTGAACTTGACCACTACCTTTTCACACTTCTGTTCTGCTGACAACTTGTTTCCCTTTCGAGAGATGTTGCCCCTTGATGGTCAGAAGGTGCATTAAACACTCCTGACTGCTCAGAGACCTGAATGTGCTTAAAATGTGGGAGTAGGTGTTAAATTCCCAGAGCCGCTGTCTGTCTGAAAAAAGTCACTTTTCTTGACAGTGCCCTGGAAAAGAGCTGGGGAGGAGAGAAACCTTTGAGATCGGTTGCTTTCCTTTCCTTTCTTTTTCTTTTCCTTTTTGTGTGTGTGTGAAAAATGTCAAGCTTCAAAGTTAGCTGTGAAATTTGATCCCTAACTGACAACAGAAAGGGGGGAGGGGTAGAGTAGTGACTTTAGACATCTACCCTTGTCCTGCTCCTCTGCACTTTATGAACTAAGAAAAATCAAAAACAAGCCTTCAGCAAGGCTCCCTAGTGACCCCTTGTGTCATTTTGCCGATTGTACTTATTCCCACAGTCTCCGACAGTCACTGAACTGTGACACAGCATCAAGATCACGGGAATAAGGCATTTCCACACACACACACACACACACACACACAAACACACACACACACCCTCATCAAAACAGTATCTCTAAAAGTATGTAGTATAGATGAATTTTTAAAAATAGAAACCTTTTGTTTTCAGAATAATATTTATTTGACTTCATTTGTACCTTGGTTGCACTAGCAGGATGCAACCATATTGTGCAATGTTTTCTTTTGGTCCCAAATGGCTAGATAGAAGTGCAGTTTTTCTTTTCTCTCTCTCTCTTTTCCCTCTGATTTTCTCAGCTTCCTTTAACAAGTACTAAACGGCCATTATGCTTTCTCAGTGCACATTGAGATTCATCTGCCAGCTCTAAACTGCCTCAGAGTGCTTCAGTTTTGCATGAGCACTAAACTGGGACTGGGAAGGATTACCCAGTGCTGAAGGGCTAGATCATTAGAAAAGGGCATGCAAATCCACTGAACCAGGGATGAGAGAGTGCACAGATTTTTCTTTGCGAAGTCTGAACTGCAGTTTATGTAAATCATTAACCTCTGGCAGACTTTCCCTCCCTCCAAGCTTCCTTCCTTCCTTCCTCCTTTCCTCTTTTTCTTTCTCTGTCATTTACATGTGGAAATAGATGAAGCCACTCTGGGCTTTCTGTCAAGTGCAAGAATAACTGGTGCCATCACTCTTTGCCACATTTCTCAGCTTGGACCTGGCCTTCCTGTGCTCTTTTTCACTTGTACAGTACCAGTCCTTCAAAGCACTGCTAAGGGATCCCTGCATGTGACAATAAAGAGCTACTGAATGACAGGAAGCACAGAGCAGCACAGACAGCTTGTCACAAATGTATTTATGCTCATGAACCGGAGCCTATCTTATTTTAGAAATTATTAAACTCAAGTGTCACTGGAAAGGCATGGGGGCTAAGGCTAGAATCCCACCGACAGTCACTTACTAGGGAAGAAGCCCATCTGAAACAGTTGGTATTTTATCCAAGAGTATGCACATGGGATTGCATTGTAGGTGCCCAGGCCATTGCGTGGGCACCTACAATGCAATATACAGGGTGTGTTTATATGATTTAAGCTACAGCCAACCCTTTCCCAAAGGCTTGAAAATGGGTCGTGGTTAATGAAAAACAAAATTCAGAAATAAGTGCAATTAAATCCAGTAGTTCTAAACAGAGCCAGTCTTGCCATTAGGCAAGGTGAGGTGGCCTCAGGCAAAAAAAAAAAAAGTGAACCATTAATTAGCAGAAAATTATTAGTTACTTAATATTATGCACATATCTAAAAACTGTGTGAGTGCAGCATTCTGCCAGAGGCATAAAACATAACAGTTGTTAATTCCCTCTTTACCAACGCTGTACCAGATGTTGCTGGACAACAGCTCTCATTGACCTTGATCACTGGAAGTTGGAGTCAAACAACGCCTGGAGCGCTAAAAGTGCCCTTACCCTACTCTATCAGAATAAGCATGGTTGACCTTTGAAAGATGCTCAGGCTTCTGCTTTAGAAAGTGTCCAAGGGACTATGAGCTCCATACTTACAGCACTGACAAAAAGAACTATAATAAGCAGAGCCTTGCTTTAAGAACATGGTGCGTGGATGGTATCATTTAAGGCACTTTGGAGATTCAATTTGATTCTCACTTGTTCCAGTCCAGATAAGCGTCTCCATTTCACATCAGTCCCTTGGATATTGACAATGATCTGCCTAAACCTTGCATCGGTCACAGCTTACAAACTGACCTCGTTATAAGCTTACTTAAGGGACTAGATAAAATTCTACCGAAACAGTGGGGGGGAGCATATATTTAGAATTGCATATGGAGAACACTGCTGCATCAGAGAACAGCATCCTGTTTCTCACAGTGTCTAGTTGGGAACTTCCAGGAAGCTCAACAGAAGAGCTTGATTGAGGGCAATAGATTCTCCTACTGTTCACCACCACCACCACAACATCTGGCACTTCCACACCTGGAGCTTCCATATAGTTTAGGGATGGGAAGCCTGGAGCCCTCCAGATGTTGAACTATAATTCCCATTGACCACTCTGCCTGGGGCTGATGGGAACTGCAGTTCAACAATAGCTGACTCACCTGGTTTAGCTATTGTGGCTATATCTATCTATATCTATCTATCAATCATCTATCTATCTTTTATCTGTTTGTTGTTGTTTTTTATTATTATCATTAATCAATTAAATTTCTATACCACCCTTCATCAGAGGATTACAGGGCAGTTCACAATATAAAAACACAAAAATACATAGCATAGTAACAAACAAAAAATCCTCCCCAGGTTTAAAAGGACGTATATTGTTTAATTAGTCAAAGGCCTGGGGAAAGAGGAATGATTTTACCTGGCACCTAAAAATACGTAAGGAAGGCACCAGGTGAGTCTCCCTGGGGAGAGTATTTTACAAATGGGGAGCCACTGCAGTAATTGCAGGTAGATCCATCCAAGGTAGTAGCCATCTCTACATCCATTGGCCAAAAGGGATGAAGTAAAGGAAGGTTATCAGAAGTGCTTGAAGCATTATAATCAGGATACCTTACCCTGCAAGATACACCAATTTCAAATGTACTATTTGTGCAAAACAGTTTTAAAATAAGACATAAGTTTTATATATGAAAGCATAGTTGTTCCAGTTTTGGGGTTGTAGTTTAAAAAAAAAAAAAAAAATCAGGTTCTCAGCCTAAAGCAGAGTGAGAGAAAATTCTGCTAATTGGAACCTGATTGATAAGTCTAAGCAAAGCCTTCAGGGCTTTGCCTTAAGCATCTGAGTTTTGAAGGAAAATGTATAAATATATCCCCATTGTACATAGCTCTATAATCATTTTACTGTTAGCTGCCCATAAAACCTGGTATGTCAAATATTTGTGTCAGAGGAAACTGCCCCATGGTTATTATCTGATGTACCATTTGAAAGAAGTTGTTTGCAACGTTTACCCACATATTGAATTCGGTAATAAACCATGCAGATATGTTGTGTATGAGGCATATACCTATATAAAATTATCACCTTCCAGATCAGATGCAGATAGCATTTTTCTTTTTCCTAACCAACATCTCCTTCCCTCCCTCCTCTTTCTCTCTGTCTCTCTCTGGCATCTATTTATGTTTAACCTATTTATTAATTTTTGATTTGCAAACACTGCAGAGTATGTGCTTTGAAGTATTTGAACAAGAACACTCTATGGCTACTTGAGGTCCATATTTGAGAATCCTGTAAACATTTCTTCGAAGAACAGGGATTAACTCTACTTAATATCAAAGGCATGTTTGTTTCCTGTCTCTCTCTCTCTCTCTCTCTCTCTCTCTCTCTCTCTCTCTCCACACACACACACACACACACATTTGTTCAGGTCCCACCATGGGAGCAGCTTCACAAAAAGTATGTTGAGCACTAAACCGTAGAGAAAGAATCATAGAATCATAGTATTGTAGAGTTGCAAGGGACCTCATGGTTCATCTAGCCCAACCTCCTGCATTGCAGGATAGTTGAACTAGTGATATGTTAATGTTTCAAAAGCGTAATTCCCTTCTGAAAGAGGCTCCCATTTTTCCACTTCATTCTCAGGGCACTTCTGAATTTATTTAGATTTTGCAGGTTGTGATTTCCACTTGATGTTCCCCAGCAATCTGCAGCCTCCCTGACTGCTCATAGGTTTGCTGATCTGAAAAAAAAAAAGTCCATGTGAGAAGTTACCTCACAATGTCTTTCCCTGAGCTCTAAGTGTGGGAAGCCCAGGAACTGCAGAGTTCAGAGCTGAGATGAACTGTAGAAAGAAAGGAAAGGCAACCACAAAAGCTCTGTGTCCACCACAAAAGATGAACACAACAAAAATTCCACACTTGACTCAGGAGAATTTCTTGCCTTTGATAATTTATTTTCTCACTGATTGATGGAGAGTGGTCAGGAAAAGGATATGGGAGAAATTTTTGACACCACACTAATTCTAACAGCCCAATCCTATACATGTATGCTTAGAAGGAGGTCTTTCTGAGTTCAGTAGGGGTTTCTCTTGCATCTGCATAGGTTTGTTGTAGGCAGCCCTGTATCGGGAAGTTCTTTATGTTTGACATTTTATTGTATTTGTATATGTGCTGGAAGCTGCCCAGAGTGATTGGGGAAACCCAGCCAGATGGTCAGGGTATAAATAATAAAATTAGTAGTATTACTAGTAGTAGTGATAGATGAAATCTCTTTCACATCAGTTTGGAATTCAACTTTATAAAAATCAGAAAACAGCTGCTGCTGCTGCATCTTTCTGAAATAGATACCCCATTTTGCTCCCATCCCATTGTCAAGAGCATGAGTCTTAATGCACCCCCTCAACACTCTCTCAACTCCCAGTTCCAGGTTGGGTGAGTTTCCCAGAGGCCTCAAGGATGGCAAATAGGACAACCCTTCCCCTCACTGCTGTTTCTCTGGTCTGCACACTTGTGCTTCAGACACATGTAAATCTGTTGGATCGCTTCTTACACTGACCATAAAAGTATCCTCAGGGAAACTATACTCAACCTTCCTTGAAAAGCCACCACCTGACAAGGTCACAGAAGAATAAAGAACAGTTCCTTCCTCAGTTTTATCACAATCTTTAATAAGAAGACAGAACTGGGGGGAGAGAGAAAGAAAAGACAAGGTAATAAAAAGAAATAAAGCAGAATTAACAATGCAGTTGTCTCCAACTGTCATGCTAGTTTTATATCTCACATTTAAAAACTGAATTTTCATTGGGGGGAAAGAAGCAAAGTAATTTAAGGATGGGGATTAAGGAAGAAGACGAGTAGGGTGGGAAGGGAAGGTGTCAGAAGTCAAGATTTTTTGAGAGAGACAAATGTGGTAAGAACAAGAAATATGAGCACCATATATACAGTGAACCAAAAGTTAGCATATATGATTTCGGTCCAGCACTCAGCCCTAACACACATACATACAGTCAACAGTGCTTGATACCAGTTTGGGCAGATGGGGTAGATTTCAGAGAGGCAAAGATTTCATTACAGACCTATAGTGGACCATTTCATGTAATTGCTTTGATAAACAGACCTGTTTAACTTCAGCAGTAGAACTACATCATCTGCTTTCCAAGACGTTCCCTTAGAGCAGTGTTCAGATGTTTTCCGAATGCAGACAATCAAGCAGAATGATTGTGCCTGCTAGCCCCATCTTGCCTGTTATATGCATTGGGTCAGAAAACTTCTACATCTGTATAATCTGTCCTTGAATTGGCAAGGTCCTCAGTCATAAAGGTAAAGGTTATGTAAGAGCAGTTAAGTGCACATTTAGTTTTCCAAATGAATGTACAAAGGAGGCAGGGCCAGGGAACATGGGCAAGGTCTGGCGAGAGTTGTATCTGAAGGGCATCAGGTTGTGGATACCTGGTCTATTTACATGAACATGTTGGTGCTGTCTTTTTCTTTCTCTCATACTCTTATTACTCTTAAGTATTCACCAGAACTTTGCCGAAGTGGGAGTGAATTAAGGGATTCCTCCTTTGGTGAGACTTTCATAGAAAGCGGAGATGGCCTGAAGAGCTTTGACAGGACTAGTAATATTTCTCAGAGGGATTTTCACCAGACTCGATGCCAGCAGTCAGCAAAATCAGGCACTGGCTGAGATCACGGGGGCTTGGAAGAGCCTTTCACTGTGCCACCTTTTGCCACTGTCCCTGACTCCTGGCTGGCTATGTTGTACCTCCACTGTTGGAAACAGTAAGCCTCTGAATACTTGTTGAGAGGAGAGTTCTGTTTTACTCTGTTCCTGCTTGCTGGCTTCCCAAGCCTAGATCTGCTTTGCTTCAGGAAGACTGCTGGATTATGTGCCAATTTTGTGCCATGGATTTGCTTTGTGTCATGTCAAAAGTAACAATATGGTGCCTCTCAATATGTACAGAGATGAATTGCAGGTTACCCAACACATATATTAGGATGAGACTGGAGACAGGGTATGGTTTTTAGATTCTAAGGGTATGGCTTATAAAATCCCAGTATTTACCCTTTTCTTCATTTTATTAAAATGATGTAAGAAATATGGGGAATACCTAACCATCACTCTTTCAGGTGCATTAGCAGCACCAAAGTGACCTTCCATGGTGTGCAAACCTGGGCAATATGTATGGGTGTCCTGGGCTGCCCAGATGATGTGGCCCAAAGGAAAGCAGATCAATGTGTTTGGCACCAGCTTCACTGCAAGAATTGCCGGATAGAGGCATACAAGGTGCCACCCAACTGTCTAGGGACGCCACTCCAGATTTGTGTAGGGTTAACTCCTCAGTCATTTCTTCTCCCAAATATATCCCACAATTTCCCTTCTCATAGATGGGGTACCCTCCCAAATTGATGGGTTCTGTCTGCCCCTCAATTCCCTCTACAGCATGTGCAGAAAATGCCTTCTTGACCACTGGACCCACTGTTGGTCTTGTCCGCTCAAATAGTTATACATAATTATGTGGCTCAGGAAACTACCATATGTATAGTCAGAGCATTGTTCCTTCACTGAGTGGCAGAGAGTTGGTTTATTCCAGAGTGTCAGGCACAAGACTTTCTAGCTCTACCTGGAAATGTTTGAGATTGAATTTGCAAACTCTTTGCATGCAAAGCATGTGGTCTGCCACCACAGCCCTTCCTTTCCTATTGTGTCTTTTCTACTTTTGGAAAGTAAAGGTTTTCAAATTGGGGGATGTGTGCATTCCCTTTCTGTCCCATGATATTTTGACTTTATTTGTGCTCACCATGGAAAAACAGCAGAAGCAGTACCATAAACGAGTGCAGAAGACATTTCATTACCAATTCTTAATTACTGGGATTTTATACTGTGCGCAGCACTTATTGTGCACTATGGGTCTCTGCAAACTCATGCAATTATTCCCCTACAATTAAGTTTGTTATGACATAACTTTAAATGGAAAGCACATGCTTCTGAGCCCTGGTGTTTGAATTTATGCAAATATATTAATGTATGCAAATTTGCAATTTCCTGGATTTCTCTCAGAGGTTACTGGCAGTTATTCAGTTGTGGATTTTGGGTGTATAAATGGATGAGTGATGCTGATTCTTGTCTGCCAGGAACTAGATGAAACAATTAACTCATTTTAACTTCTTTTTTCACCAGAGTGATCTCCTGGTGGGCAAGGACTGCTCAGTTTCATCACACCTTCCCAGCAGGCCCTTTTTAATTGTTTATGACTATAGTCACTCAGGATGTTGAAGATATCAGTGCTTCCAAGAAATAGAAATATGCCTGGAAACTTGGGCAGGATAGAGGGCAACTACCCCTCCCTTTGTTCCTGAAATAACAGCCATGGTTTTGCCCTACAGCGGAGGCAAATGATATATTTTGGCAAACTGACCATCTGAAGCAACCGTCCTCCAACCTTGGACATGGTTTCAGCACTTACAAACTGGTTCTAATTATCAGGTGCAACAAAACGAAACAAGTCCTAAAACCGAGAAGCTAAAATGAATGGTATTTAATATAGGGCCACCACAAATGTACTCTTAGGGATTGAGAGTGCTTTTGACCTATTGGCCTCAACTGGTCATATATTGTGGTCAAGTGGCAATACTACCTAGGCTTAACCATGGTCAACATGACTGTATTCTTGCAGACATAGGCTCAGATCCAAAGTAGAAGGAAGTTTATGAAAGGGGATTTTCTTATCCCTTCCTCCTGCAGCCCTACGCAGCCCCATAAAGCCTCTCTGGAGGGCTGAGAGACCACCCTCTGTGCTGCTAGATGGGGTGCAGAGAGCTGCTGTAGTAAAGGGAACTGATCAAAATTCAGCCACACCTTTCAGAAACCTTCTTCTGCTTGTGGTTCTCTGGATCCAAACCATTTACTTATACATTTATGCTTAGGAAGAGGAAAATGAGGCATAATTCTGAATTAAATATACTGGCCTTTGGTGCCTTTTAGAACATCTCAGCATACTGGCTACTATTGAAGCATAAAGGGACTTGCATTAACTTCTACAGCAAGGAATAGCAAACATTCAGATATTACACAGGTGTTCTCTTCCCTAAGTTAACATTCTCCATGTGCAGCATGTCTGTGATACAGCACCAGATGACCACAAAGAAAAGAAAATTAGCTATTCCATATGGTCTACAAAATCACATCATACACTCACACAATAAGTTCTGTGCCATCGCAGATGCTTTAACAGATTAAATTTTCTCTAACACACCTAGGAAGTGTTGTCATATTAGGGACTTCAACTGTATTAGCAAAGGCTAATAAGATTTAGCTTAGCTGACTTGATATAACACTGGAGAAATATATCATTTCCAGTTGCTGAAGCCGTACAGTTCCCTTTGTTATTTGGTCCAACAAGTAGTTTCTTTTACTTCCGAAAACTAATATTTCTGAAGCAAACCACCATTGCAAGGTTACCTTAACTGAATACATGTATAGCTAATAAATCATGATCATTTTCAAAAGCCAAGCTTGTGATCTAAGCAGAGACAAGCTGGGACTTGTTTAAATATTATATATGTGTTTGCAAGGCATATATATAATTAACATTTCCAGGTTTGCATGGCATCTTAAAATATTATCATACCATTTAAAGTCGCACTCTTTAAAATGTATTCATGCCATTTTTAAATTTATTCGTGCCATTTGGAAACACATCCCTTGATTACATACTTCTATGAAGATGCATGCAGAGTTACAGAGGGGCAGGCCATATGCCCATGCAAAACTTCCAGAATCGTGTGTGCTAAGCAGTACTGGTGTGTCACAAGATGTCAAGGACAGGCAAGAGTCCGAAGGGTGGGCAGAGGAAGCAGGAGACAGGAGGATGAACCAGGGGAAGAAGCCAGCGATTTGTGGGATACTGTGCCAACCATGAGGCAGGGGGAAGGCAGTCAGATGGGAGAAGAAGAGGTGGGTGAAGAATTGCAGTAAGGCACAGAGGTGGAAGAGGCAATCCTAGAGATAAAAGGTAAAGGTAAAAGTACCACCGCCCGTACGGGCCAGTCTTGACAGACTCTGGGGTTGTGCGCCCATCTCACTTAAGAGGCCAGGGGCCAGCGCTGTCCGGAGACACTTCCGGGTCACGTGGCCAGCGTGACATCGCTGCTCTGGCGAGCCAGAGCCGCACACGAAAACGCCGTTTACCTTCCCACTGGTAAGCGGTCCCTATTTATCTACTTGCACCCGGAGGTGCTTTCGAACTGCTAGGTTGGCAGGCGCTGGGACCGAGCAGCGGGAGCGCACCCCACCGCAGGGATTCGAACTGCCGACCTTTCGATCGGCAAGTCCTAGGCGCTGAGGCTTTAACCCACAGCGCCACCTGCGTCCCATAATCCTAGAGATAGTCACATCATTAGAATCTCCTCTGTTCCCCCCCCCCCCACTGTTTCCCAGGACAAGGAGGGACTTAAAGTGACACGAGCAGCTGGAGCTGATGTGCAGCAGAACTTGCCAGTTGCTTGCATGTGTCACATCAGAAGTGGGGGTTTAAATGTGCTAATGGAGGTGTTGTCTGTCCATACATGGGCTGGGTGTCAGGAGCACCTTCACCAACCTTCTGATCACAGGAATGCAGGAACAGGAGAGCACAGCATTCCTCTGGAACAAGTCCTGGGGCAGTGGACTCACATTTACTATTGTGAGCACCTCAATAGTAGCAGAGCAATGGAAGCAAAACAGTGGAGGTTTCGTTGCATACCTTAATCTTATTACTACTGGTTAAACAAAACATAAGAACATAACGGACATGCACGAGAGTGTCAGCTCTCTCATACTGCCACCTAGTCTCTAGACAGATCAAAGAAAAACCAGCACTTCTAGGGACAGAAGTCTGTAAGAGTGGTTTCCACCCCCTCCTTTCTCTGATGCAGAAAGTAAAACAAACATGATTTGGTGATCTTTGCAATGGAAGGGATGAAAACACTGGCATTGTCATGGTGCTGCTACACCTGTCTGGGTCAGGTCTAGGAACTGGTCTGAAGAAGGAAATGCCTAGCAGGAGATGCCTTTTGCAGGAGTTGTGCATGTGATTCTTCTGCCTCAGGAGCTGGTGTGTGCTTTGCCAATAAAGACCTAAATTTACAATCACATGTCCTTGGATGGGTGTGCTCAGGACACAAGAGGAGGTTAAGAATGCCTTGAAATTTAAGCCCCCATCGTGAATGCAGCCACTATGCTATGACCACTCTTCTTCAGAGGTTACAAGAAAAATTAGCTCCCCTTTCTGCTAATATCTAGACAGTGAATCATAGAACTGATGGGACTTCAATGGTCATTCAGCTCCTCTGCAAATGCAGGAAATCCATCAGGTGCATGTTGCAACAAACCAAAGTAAAACCAATACTGGGACATTTAGGTTGTCACAGAAGTGCTATTATTAAAGAAACATTTGTTTCTCAGCTTGAACAAACAATCAGCAACTGTAGCTCACATCAAATTAAAACGTTTCCAAACCTATTAGGCAAATATATGCTTGCATTTAGAAGAATGATCACTTCCCAACTGTTGCAGTTCATCAGACTGATTTGGAGCCTACTGATGTCACTTTTTATATGCTACACTGCCAAGGCTAAACCTGTGAAAACAAGGAAAAAGGAAGCTTCAACCTAGAATAACTGCACTTCAGAATTAAAGCAGATTTCAAAAATGCATATTGTGTTTCCCCATATTGTAAACAGGGGAGGAGACATTACAAGGGCCACTTCCTAGAGTGGAAATTGCTCATGAACACACACAAAAAGGTGGAGAGAGTTGTGTCTGCAGTCCACTGTCCCTGCTCAGTTCAGTTCTTGAAACCACAGCAGCTATATTGTCAGTCTTTTAATTTCAAGGTGAAATGCTATTATGCATTTCCCCCAAAGTAGTTCATAATTTGATTGGCAAAATGTCAAGGATAATGAATCTTTTAAAAACAAAAACTGGCATACAACAGAGGCCCTAACAGTACAGTGCATCTCATTAAGTCCTCCCCTCCCACCAGATAACACTGGGCTACATTTATATGCTTCATTCCCTCTATTGTTATAATATTGAAGGTGTTTTTGGCAGTGACTTTTTAAAAATTGAATTGGCATACAACGTAAGTGGCAGTATGCAAGTGTTTGCAGACAGTAATTAATTGCCGATTTTTTCCTGTGAAACTGGGAGCAAAAAATAAGGAGCATTCTTGGTTTTTGCTTGCCAGGACACACTGCGCAGTATAATTAAGGATATCTGCGCTATCTTTCTGAACTGCTAGGTCCTCAAAGGACTTTGACAAGCACATGACACAAATGTACATATAATTTGAATATGCTAATTTGCATGCACATTTGATTCGGCTTTCAGAGGAGCAGAATATTTTTAAAAAAGTTGGGGGGAATGGGCCAAGAGACCTGGGACTCATTGTAATGGCTTTGGTCCCTGGGCCACTCTTTAAGAACACTCTGGCCACATACACACCATACGTTTGAAGCACATGGATTGAATCATAGAATAATAGAATTGTAAAGTTGGATAGGACTCCAAGAGACATCTGGTCCAACCCTCTCCAATGCAGGAATCTCAACTAAAGCATCCATGACAGATGACCATCCAACCTCTGCTTAAAAACCTCCAAGGAAGGAAAGTCCACCATGATTCCCCTAAAGAATCATGGGAACCACCAAAGGTGCCAAGACTGAGGGGGCCCATTGCATGCCATGTGAAGTTGCATCGTTTGGAAGAGGATGAGTGCAGAACCCAGCAGAGTGTGACTTCAATGGCCTGTAGCTCCTCCTCTTTGTTGCTCAGGAGGAGCTGACCACTGAAGCTGTGCTTCGCTTAGCTCTGCGCCTACTCTACCTCCTTATCATTGAGGCGGCTTGGCTCCTGGCCAACAGATATTGGGAAGGTCGAAGACAGCTCGGCCCCATAGAGTTGGCACCCCTGGGAACTGCAGTTTCTGAAGGGTCTTGGAAAACATAGTTTAGTGATGGATAAGGGTTCGGGACAGGGGGTGATGTGCTTTGATTGTGTGGTATGTATGCAGCGTCTGGCTTTCCAGAGGTACTCCCATTTGCTCTCAGTAGGCTGGGCCAGGCTGCTGCAGTCCCACTGCTTTATACACAGAAGCAGAAAGCCCAGACAGAAAACCTTTGTTTAGCTGAATGTCAAACTGCACATTTTGAGATCCAGATACTGTTTAATTTACATTTCCTAGCAATCTTATACAGAGGTGAAAAAGGCCCAATGTGGGTCTGAGTCTTTTAGCAGTGTGGAGTTTTGGAAATTGCATTTTAAAATATTAACGTGCATACTCACGCAACACTTTTTTCAACCCCTTGTCAAAAATAATATGAGAACAAGTGCTGAAGAGTGGTGTTTTGACATCTCTAATGCTTTCCTGTTTGGTTAGTTTTGAAATATTAAAGATGTGTAGGCTTGGACTATTAATCCTGAAGGTGAGAGTGGCACCAAGACTCAACCTGAAGTTATGAAACAAAACATCAGCTGATGTTACCCTTGGTACCTGCCACCAAACATTGTCACATTTCTATTTGTCTGAGAAGGGAGGGGGCATTGTTATGCCTTGGATGCTCGAGTGGGGAATTTATGGACATTTTAAAATTATAAAATGGTTGTTCTTGTCAGGTTCCCAGTTTAAAATCCATTATGGGTCAGGAAAAGGAGGCTAGTTAGTACTTTGAGGGGCAAATGTACAAAGTTGGTTGACATTCTGAGTCTTTAATTATAATTGTAGTTTAATGATAAATTTTGCAGCTATGGTTTTAGATAACTGATGTTTGTGATCACTGATCTGCTGTTTCAAAGTGCAAATTAGCAGCATTAGAATTCTGTTAGAATTTTGCTACAAGTGTTCCAGATTTTAAAATATCCAGATTTAACATAGCATCATTAAGTCCAGTGTATTGGGGATGATCTGCTACATATATTAACCTTGTTTTGTTGCTAGGTGAATTAAATGCTGTAAAAGTCTCTTTATATATCTCTACCACTTTGCCTTAATCACTTTCTCAGTAAGGTGTATACAACTATATTGTAACCACTTTGATCATAGAAATGATAAATGTTAGTAACACCTCAGTGAATCTTGGAGGGTATTTCAATAGCAATAAGATGTGTCCCAGATTTCTTTAAAATATCTTAAGGAGTGACATTTTCAGACATTCAAAGGAGCAAGGAGCAAAGCTGCAAAATTAGACTTTGCCTACTGTTCTAACTCTTCATTGCAGTGCTAACTCCAGATGGCCAGAGAACAACAAACGTAGAGACCAGGAGGCCAGCATAATATTTGCAAGAGACTGCATTAGAAGGAAGAAACTTTAGTCAACAGTGTGCTGCTACCAAACTATATACAAACGTGAAACCAGCAAGATGAACCTAGTTTCCTTTCCCTGCTGGTCTCCCCCAGGACTGATCCAGCCAATACAACCATTTCTAAATCACTTTAATTCCTGCTTACATTATAACCAAGTCCTATGAGGGGAAAGGTTGAAGGAATTGGGCATGTTTAGCCAGGAAAACAGACAATTAAGAAAATTACAGGAAAAGGATTCGGACTAAACAGTTAGGAAGTTTGAGCTGCTTGATAGCATCAATAATAATTTCATTTATGAATCACTTCTCATGAGCCATCCCAAAGCAATTCGCAATATAATAAAAACACATATAAAACAGTTACATGTATAAAAAACCTGTAAAGCAATTGCATGTATGAAAATTCTTATATATCACACACAGAAAGATTTTAAGGCAACAATAGCACATTCATAAAATCAATTCAAATCCAATACACATGCCAACTGGGATAAAACTCTCCATTTAGAAGGCTTGTTGAAGGAGGAAAGCCTTTAGCAAGCAGAGAAGATACCTGCCTGGTATTTAATGGGAGTTCCCAAAGCTATCTTCCACTACATTAAAGGTGTTGCATGGAATGGACCTCCTGACAGGATGGTATCTACAGGAGACCCTCTCCTGCAGAACACAGTGATTGGTTGGGTGTTTAGAGGAGGTAGATGGCCATGCAAGCGGTAATAGTGAAGCTGAAGCTAAGCCACAGCAAAGCAGGTCCTGGGAGTTCTTGATGGTGGGACTCTTCTGAGGTATGGAATTCAGCCAGTTTCTGACTGCGCTGCCAGCCCTGCTGTGCTGATCCCGGGGGGAAGGTTACCGTAGGCGTAGTCAAAGTCCGGTCCTGGGTCACTAGCCTGGAATCAGTCCACAAGGAGTGGGGCGAGGTCCGAAACAGGAAGCCGGGCGGGGACAGGAGCACTGGAGAGTCAGGTCTGGGTCCGGGCAGGAACAGGAACTCAACAACGACGTTGCTCCCGCAACCTGGGACCGGGCCGACTGTCCTTTATCTGTTCTGAGGCCAGGGGCGGTCCCGGCCCCCAGGAGACCCGCCTCTCTTGGCCTTAAGGCAAGCACTCCTCCTGGGAGCAACCAGTTCCCTTCGCCTCTCTGCCCTGAGTCTCTGCAGTTCAGGAGAGGCTAAAGGGTTACTGGGCCCAGGGGGAGACTCACCTGCAGGCACTGAGTCTTCAACCACCTCTGGAGCCAGAGTGGGATCACCTGGTGCCTGCTCCTGAGGCTCCGACACAGGTGCAGGCGCTTCAGCATCAAGGCCCTGCCCCAATTCAGCCGGCCCTGGAGGCGGGGACTCCTGTGCAGGCTGGGATTCCTCTGGTTCAGCCTCTGAATCGGAATCCCAGGCCATCACACCTGCCTTCTTGTCTGAAGCCCTGCCTTTTTGTCCCTTTCCTTAGAGAGTATACATTGCTCTATGAGGGAAATGAACATTTCCCCCTTTAGACAAGACCTCAAAGTGTGTAGAAAAGTCCCAGGATCATTTTGCATCGACTCTACTCCTTTTGAGTATCTAAAGCCAAGATGTATGCAACCATTTCATTTTATTACCCAACATTTTGACCCAACAGCATGTATGCTTCAAAGGTAAGGTCATGCAGCCTTTCCCATTCCCATGCTAACGAGCACAATGTCTGCTGCTGTTAACAGTTCAAACAGCGTTTCCCCCCAATTCTGAAATAAATATGGGGATATTGATTGTGTTCTGGCAGGACTGATTGTTCGAGAAGTCAGCATTGAGATTTCCCGCCAGCAAGTTGAAGAACTCTTCGGGCCAGAAGATTACTGGTGCCAGTGTGTGGCTTGGAGCTCAGCAGGTACTACGAAGAGCCGGAAGGCCTACGTTCGTATCGCATGTAAGTATTCATGCTTTTGCATGGCTCTGCCTTGTTTGCATGATCAAACTTTGCATCGCACTACTTAAGTCAAAAGGACCGAAGTTCCTTTTATAGGAGTATAAGAAGCTGCCTTACACTGAGACCATAGGCCCATACAACCCTGTATTGTCTGCACTCTCCAGAATTTCAGATAAGGAGTCTTTTCCAAGGTGTACCTGGAGATGCTGTACCGCTGAGCTATACCCTTTCTCTCAAAGGGAAACATATCTACACACTCTGCATTAGTGTAAGGTGTAGTTTGACCCTCAGTCTTCATTGCTGCTGGGAATGAAGGTTAGAAGGATAAGCCTTCATAGAAAAGGTGCACTATGAAGACATATCTGAATGCAAATCTCCATTGCACAACCTGAGATTTTAATTACTGATAAAACCCCAACACAATTACTTGTCAAACACAACCGGCAGAGCTTTTCAAATTTGTGGCTCACCTTCCAGTATTTATTTTCTCGGCTGAATGTACATTACAAAAACCCACAGAATAAGTGAGACTTTTAAGTCCACTGTGAACATTTCTTTCAGCACTGCAGATGAAATTAAAATGAATAGTGTTTTCCAAATTCACAAATCAGAATTGGGTATTTATTTCCCTTGACAGATACTTGAACTTAAGAGTCGTGCTATGTGGATCCATTAATCTGTCAGATTTGAAGTGCAGTGCAAGTAATGGTCTTCAACCCAGAGAAATTGCCTGTAGTCAAACAAACAGTTATTATATCCAAATAAACCTTCTGTCAGGATGTATGCAATCCCAGAGTGGAAGATTAGATATATGCAACCATTTCATTGCACTGTGAATAAAATCTGAATAAAGAATGGATGTGGCCTATTTTGCCTTAATCAGAAGAGAATAAGACTGTAAAAAACCCTGTCTTTGCCCTATTGACACTCATATTAATATTAAATTTTCTCTTCTCCCATCACATCTGTACTGCCCTGCTTCTCCTGACACAATTCAAGGCAAGCAGATCTTAGAAACACAGATATCCATCTTATTATACAAATATTTAATTTTCATTAATTTTCAAAGGGAGGACTGTCTTTCAAATGCTGTATTTGCTCTGGAGACTCACATTTCACTACCATGTGGATGAAATGAGTTTACCCTGACTTACAGTGGAAGTAAGCCACATTACTCAGAGTCAGGTTTTCTTTGCCTTTGGGGAAATGAAACAAAACAGCTTTTGGTGAATGCTCACTAGAAGCTGGGTATCTGTCTGGCATTTAGCCTGACATTTTAGTGAAAAAGAATTTCACTTCTAGTAATGTGAATGAATTATCCAGGAAAAAACCGTTATTGGGATGTACAGTTTTTCCAAGAGGTACTCTTGCTCTGGAGGCTATCAGAAGAATTCGTAAATGAGAAATTAAGGCACAGTGAGGTTTTAAAACTGAAAATAGGCCTTGTTCCTGTGCTCACTTATTTCATACTGACAATCAACCCTGCTTTTCCTGAATCATATTTAGTCTTATTTCCAATTATGCTTCTTGCTTTTGATTAACATTGGTAGAAAATTAAAGATGAGTAAGTGGTTGTCCAGTCTTTCTGAATAATTTCTAATGGTGCCCCAACTGAGAGGAGCACAAAGGACTGCTTCAGATGTTCATAGATTAATAGGTTCATAGAATTGTAGAGTAGGAAGGGACCTTGAGGATCATATAGCCCAGGGATTGTCAACCTGGTCGCTACCACCCACCAGTGGCCATTTTAGGATTCTAGGTGGGTGGTAGGGGGTTCTACAGCATAAGCTGAATCCTCCTCCCACCAAGCACTGGTGGGCAGTAAGGAAATTTTACCATCAAGAAAGATGCATTAGTGGGCGGTAGGTATAAAAAGGTTGACTAGCTGCAATGTGGAAATATGCAGCTGTCCCATACGGGGATCAAAGCTGCAAGCTTTGTTTTATCATCACCATGCTCTAATCAACTGAACTTTCCAGACACATGTTTTATCTCGTGATGGCTGCCTCATCAAGTGATGACTCCCATATGTAAATATTCATCATCGCATACTTATTTCCATAGGATTCACTTTTGTATGACCTTACACACCGCACTTTTCTATGTGTTTACACATTCAGATGCCAGCCATCAAGTGTACAGCAATCAAATGTATAAAAAAAAATCAAGTGATGTGCATGCATGTGTGGACTGACAAATGATACAACTCCTTCACTATCTTAACTTTCCATCTGCAGTTACAAAAAAGAGAAAAGAATCAAAAATGGAAAAATAGAAAAGGGCAACCCAAATGAATCCTCTAGACCAGGCACGTTCAACAGGTAGATCATGATCTACTGGTAGATAACTAGACATCAGTGGTAGATCACTGGTAGATCACTGCCCCACCAGGAAGTTTTGCCCTCAACAACTCACAGTTCAACAACTTTGACCTGAACCCCCCTGCCAGTTTTTAACAGTAGCTCACTGCCAGTTTTTAACAGTCTCTTGGGAGTTGGCCACCCCTGCTCTAGACACATTGGCAAAGGGAGTTCTACTATTAAATGAGAAATGGGGCGATGCTCTCCAGCTTTACCCCTACATATTTCACCCAGGATGCTTGCCCAGAAAAATTATGTTAGTGGCTCTAGAGTTATATCAAGGGATAGGATCTGCAGGTGTTATTACATAGTCTATGGAGTGCAAAGCTCTGCAATATACTACATTTTCCACATTTAAGATCCCAGGGTACTCTAGTTGACAGGGTCACAGGGCTTGGCAGGAGTCTTTGGGGTTTTGTCTGAGACCCTGAAGAACAGCTGCCAGTCAGATGATTTCTTCATGCAATGCATAGTTAGTTTATGGAACTTGCTGCAGCAAGATATGACAGTGGCCACTGGGTTTGATGGCTTTAAAAGGGATCAAAAACATCCATGGAGAATAGTGTATCAATGGCTATAAGCCGGGAGAACTAGAAAGAATCTCCAGATTCAGAATATATATGAATTCCAGTTGCCGGAGGAGAAACAGCAAGGGAGAGCTTTTGTCACCATGTCGTGCTTGTGGGCTGCTGAGAACCATCTGGACAGCAGTTGTTAAGAAACAGAATGCTTGACTAGACATTTCATGTTCTGATCCAGCAAGGTTCTTCTTTTGTTCCTACAAGATTTTGTAGAGCAGGGGATCTGCAAAATGTTTCTGTTAAGTATCCATTCATTCACTGAAAGCCTTTTCACAGGCTATAGTAAGGTTTAGAAGGGCAAGCAATTAAATGACAACTGAGCCCTCGTGTATTCCAGGAAACCCTAACATAAGTATTTAACAAGACATATATATCTGGCATTCTGCTGAGATTATACTTCTAGTAGCAAACAAATATTGCAGCCTTTGGGGACTTTCGTGACAGATGAACGCTAAACCTATCCCTTCCAAGTGCTAGCAGTGAGCCCAAGATCAATTTAGAAATGTTTCATAAGTTTATTCTAAGATGATAAAAATAAAACTACATTAAATTATGAAGTGGATTTCAGTGCCTTGTCAGGGAAAGTGTGACAGATTGCTACCATGTTACATTTAATTGGCATTATTGTGATCTAATGTAACAAGGCAAAATTGTTAAAGCCATGTGTATGTAATCACATGTCATCTGCAATGAGATATACTGATGTCAGCTCTTCCTTGCTAAGCTGAAATTCTCTGAATGCTTCTCATACGTTCGATTTATTGTTTCAGTCATGCGTTGGTTGGCTTTTACAACAGCAGCACACAACACCATCATAGTTCCTGGTCAGCTGACAACTGCAAGCTAATTGGGACAATACCCTGAACTTTTCATGATAGAGTTATGTTGTCCAGAGTTTATAATTCAATACACATTTATTTGTTTTACAAATAATCTTGCATATAAAATTGTCATTCAGATTGAAGTGACGGATCTTTCAAGCTACTCTTTTAAGAGAGGAAGAAAAACAAAAACAAACTATGAAATGCAAAATGTGATAGTACCAAGGTGACATTGGGTGTATTGCGCTCTCCTAATTTAGAAGTGAGTTTCAGTTTCTGATATTAAAATTTATGCTTTCAGGCTTCTTTGTGCAAGTGAATTACTGTTCTCAGTTATGTTGGATAATTAGCCAGTGCCAAATCCTTCAGCTTCTGTTGACAGATTTTTTGTTGTTGTGTTATCAAACCCTTGGCCTGAAATGAGAAGTGGCAGAGGTACGTTTACTGAAAATTTAATGAGAGTTCTTTTCACATTTCAATATACAGAACTGTGCTAACAAGTCACACCCAACTTAACTTACAATGGGGACACATAGATAGAGGTCCTGACCACAACAGCATAACCTCCCACTTCTGCTGCTCACAGAGCCACACCACCTCCAACCGTTTAAAAGTTAGATATCTATCATAGCTAGGACCCATTGACAGGGTTATTCTTTATGAAGTTGTCTAATCCCTTTTTAAAGCCTTCCAAGTTGACAGCCATCACTATATGCCATGGTAAAGGTAAAGGTAAAGGTACCCCTGCCCGTACGGGCCAGTCTTGACAGACTCTAGGGTTGTGCGCTCATCTCACTCTATAGGCCGGGAGCCAGTGCTGTCCGCAGACACTTCCGGGTCACATGGCCAGTGTGACAAGCTGCATCTGGCGAGCCAGCACAGCACACGGAACGCCGTTTACCTTCCCGCTGGTAAGCGGTCCCTATTTATCTACTTGCACTCGGGGGTGCTTTCGAACTGCTAGGTTGGCAGGCGCTGGGACCGAGCGACGGGAGCGCACCCCGCCGCGGGGATTCGAACCGCTGACCATGCGATCGGCAAGTCCTAGGCGCTGAGGTTTTACCCACAGCGCCACCCGCATCCCATATGCCATGGTAGTGAATGTCATAGGGTTTCTTTTACAGCAGCTGCATGCTGGGTTAATGTCATCAAGTTATCCACTGCAACTCCAAGATCATCACCAGTTCAGATCCCATTATACTGTTTCAGACCATTGGTCCATCTAGCTCAGTGTTTGTTAACAATGACTTGCAGTGGCTTTCCAGCATTTCAGACAAGAATCTTTTCCACCCTACCTGGAGATGCTGGCAGATTGAACCTGGCATATTTTGCCTAAAAACCATATGCTCTTTTGAGCTTCAGTACTTCCCCTGTAATGGCAAATGAACTGTCCTTCTGTGGATTGATAATTTGGCTTCCATACTGGCCATGTAAGCTCTCAGCACAATGATCAGACCCATATGAAGTGGTATCATTCTCAAGCACCATTTGATGATGACAAAAGGCAAGGAGTGATGTGTCTAAGCCACAGTTTCTGCAACTGATGCTCACAGGACACCCTAAGTTTCTAAGAATCCAGGATTGACCGAAATAACTGTCTGAAGGAGCATGCTAAAGCTAAAGAGCCCTGGACTGATAAATTGTCTGGATGGTAGATCAGCAGTAAAACATATAGGTGTAGCTTGACATGCTCAACTATGTCTTGTGCATATATACTAGTGCATGGGTACTTATATGAATTTGGGGGACATTATGGCGACTAAAAGTCAATGGGTGGCAAGTGCTTCTGGGGGAAAATAAAAAGTTTCAATCAATTCTAGCTCTAAACCTCTTGCTTCTCTAATAAACCAAAATCTCTCAAGTCACATCTGGTTTAGCAGCACTTTTTATACTTTGTTGTCTTCCAGTTTCATCTATGTCTACGAAACTAGTACTCTAGCTTAGATTGATTAAATTTCAGCCAACACCAGTTGTAAGCAGTCCCTCTTTGTGCTGTTTCAGCCTTTGCTTTAAAACTGCTATGCCACAGATGCTTAAGAGCCCATAAGCATTTTTTAAAAATGTTTTATTTGAACCCAGGTTGATAATTAGTAGATTTGCTAATGAGCTGAATTTGGTGGCTACTTGTTAGCAGTGGCATCCAAAAATTAAATGTGCTCTGGACTGAGGAATAAAACAAGCAAAATGCATTTGCTAAACAGCATAATGGGCCAACATCCTCACTATTTCAAACATATCCATGCACTGGAGGAGGAAGAGGAGTGGGGGGGGAGCGTACCACCCCTGGCAGGGCGATTCCCAGTCTGCCATCGCAGCTGTGAGCCACACCCCCAGGATGTGCGCCACGCCCCTGTGGGCAGTGTGCCATGCCCCCGGGACGCGCTCCAGCCCCGCCCCCACCTGTTTTCCTCCCCTAGTGCCCGGAGCATGAAGTGCCAAACCACTGTATCCATGGTTCGGGGATTTACAGTCTGATTCTATTCACATTGATCTACTAAACTCAGAATGCACATGTAGCAGTCTCTCTCTTGGCCTCTCTTTCTCTGCTAGAAATATCTAGTTGAATAACAAGACAAATTGTCTTTACCCCTCCCCAAGTCAAATGCAATGTCAAGAAAAGTGCCCATAGTCAGACTAGTGGCCCTGCAAAGCCTTGTTTCATTGTTAGTCTGTATGCCTCCACTCTCTACTTTTCTGTGCACTTGGGTGGAATTCAGTCTTGTGCTATTACAAATATTTCATGTGTGCAAGCATTTCAGCTTGTAATATGGAATGGTTCCCTCTCTGCTCCTTCTGTGCGCTGTTCTAGGGGTTCTCCCAGCTTCCCGCCAAGCCAGTTTCAAGGGGTGTTCGGGAAGGAGAGGGAGAAAGCCCCATTGCACAAATAGACGTCCTTGAGCAGGGCTTCCATTGAAGTGGCTCATTAGCCATATCCTGCCCTAGATCCCTGTACTCCTGTTCTATAGGTCCATGGGCTTTGCAAGAAGGTGGGCTCTCTAAATGCTGCCCAGAGAGCACTAAAGAGCTCTGGATGGTTTTGTTGCTGTTAAAGCAAAGCAGCAGATGGTTTCTTTAAAAAGTTGAACTCTTTATCTTTAATAAACAAAAACCAAAAAACTTCCACTGCTTTGATTGGAGGAAAAAAATCTTCTGCAGAGAGCATGAAGGACTACTGCATTTTATAATGCCTGTTAGAGGGTGCTTCATTCAAACACAAAGCTAAGCTGGCCGGGGTAAAAGCTGCTAAAGTTCAAAAAGAATACAGGCAAGAATACACACCATTCTGCCTGAGACCCTTTGTTGGAGGGAACATCTCCCTAAGGGTTTACTCCTGCTCTCTGACATTTTTGTGGGGGCTGCCCTTTACCTTTTGGCAGAAACATAGATGTATTTGGCTGTTGGCCTTTTCTAAATGTTGGGATTTTGTTGTCTCAAATTTTTGAAAATTGCATATCTTTCTTCCTTGAATTTTGTATTGTGTATGGCCCTTTGGTGGTATTATTATTATTATTATTATTATTATTATTATTATACCCTGCCCATCTGGCTGGGTTTCCCGAGCCACTCTGGGCAGATTACAGAATATAAGGGGACTTTTGGAGTCTTTTTGGCTGAAGGCAGCATAGAAATGAATTCCAACAATGCATTTATACACATGAGTGTATGTTACAGATGAAGCCAAAGCCCAACTATGCATTTCCCTCCCACCCCTAGGTTGTGGCCTGAATACCATATGCCACAGAAATAAATATATTAATAATAATTGAAGAAACTGTGAGTGGGGAGAGAAGCTTTACACACATAATTGGGTTGTGTACACGCAGGTTTCTCCTATGAGTCAGGTCAGGAATATTATCTTCATATGTCTAATGCCTTGTTTTGACCAGACCAGACCATGTACCGTATTTTTCTGTGTATTAGATGCCCCCATGTATAAGACACCCCCTATTTTTGGAGACTCCAAATTAAGAAAACACCCCTCAGCACTACCCGTATATAAAACAAACCCCAATTTTAAACCTAATTTTTTGGTTTTAAAAAACCTAGTCTTATACATGGAAAAATAGGGTAATCTGCAATCTATTTGTTCCAGAGGAAAGCTACTAATGTAAATGGACTGCAGTCAGTATAGTGTGAATGCAGAAAGTAGTGGGAGAAAAAAACATAATACTTTTATTCTACATCTCACTTGCCTAGGGATTTTTTCATTTTTAATAAGTACTATTATGAAGAGTGTTATATTTGGCAGGAGGAAAGATAAACATAAAATGCTCAGTTTGCCTCTACTTTCCTTTAATGGCTGCTTCTGGCGATTTCCGGACAAGCCAAACTGTACTACCATGACAGAATTAGTGCTTTTTAGTAATAAATAGTGATGTTTAAGTAGTCGTTTCATAGCATGAAATTCAGGGTGGTGCCAGCTGCTATAAACAGAATCACCATTTGTGGGTCGCCCCACACATGGCGTCGGTACATTTCTCCCAAAATTGTTTTCTGGACATGTGATGAGTATACAGTTAGGGAAGGAGCCAGTGAGTAACCCATACAGGGAATCAGACTTTATGCTAATGTTCATCATAAGCTAACTTCAATAGTCTATTTTTAGGGGGAGGGGAATATATAGATATTGACTTGCCTCCAACTGTGACATTATTTTTCTTTTTTAAATTGAAAGGACTCTCTTCTTGGCAGCTTGCTGTCTTCCATGGTAAACATTTTGTGCTGTGTTGGGTTGGGTTGGGTTGAGTTGAGTTCACTAATTCATGGATAATAATAATGGACCCAGCTGTGTAAAAATATAAACTAACTGTAAGATTATTTGGGGAGGGGGGCAATTCTGCTGGAGAGTTATACAACTTCAAATTAAAGTCTCCCGCACATCTCTTGCTGGATCTGTTTGTCCTCAGAAACCTAGCGATTTAATTTCCACATCGGCTAACTGTGTGATAGTGAAAGAGGAAGCTTATTTCAGGAAGCTGAATATCAGCTAATGATGACCTAGTTTACTCCCTTACTATTCTAAGCAGCACCTGGTCAGGTTGTGTTGAAAGGGTGCTAGCAACATCTTCAAATACTGAGACTTGAAACAGATATTCTACAGTGACCGTTGTTTTAAAAAGGAAAAGAAGGAAGGGGTGTGTCAGAAACGCTTTCACAAAATGACTAACAAAATTCAGTAATTCTAAATTAATTCATGTCAAAAGAGCAATCCAGCCTCATTCTGGGACATCATTAGGACTGCAAAGTCCATTGTCATTGTCAGTTTATTTGCATATTGCATTTTCTGCTAGTAAATCTGTGCTCAAAGCAGTTTTCAGAAAAAATAAATAAATTTAAATACAGTACTGTAATACAATAACAATACATAAGTATATACATAAGTATACATGAAATATCACTGCAACACAACACTTATAATTAGTAAACAAATAACAGTTCATTTTAACATATATAAACATTGAACAAAGCATAGAGCATACTAATAGGTCAAGTCAAAATACATTGCACCATTTCTTCCAAAAAAGTTCAGGGTGAGGCTGTCGGACTAATGATCCTTAACATGCAGTTCAAGGCCCCACCTTCTTCCATCATCCTAGTCCATGACACTTTTCGTACTGAGTTGCATATCTTCTGCTTTGCACTTCATTGTGCATTCCTTCCAACCTGTCTTTCCTTTACTCAAATCCCGACCTTCTCCCCACCCCCCCAAAAGCTTGTAAAAAAAGCACACTGCAAACCTCTATCAAATGCATGGTTGTGAAAATGAGCTACAAGGTTTTAAAATTCTGTCCGTTCTTTTGGATGATCTAGAAAATTAAATAAATATATCTTTATAGTGTATATTGAAATCAAATCAAGAGTAGCTAAAAAATGCCTTTTGAACGAAGATATCATTATTACTTTTCTGATTGATTAGTCTTCCTTTCAGGAAAAAAATAACTTTCCCCCCCAAAAGAATTAGTAATTACATGTTCAATATTGACACTCAACATTCTGCTGACACTATTCTGCAGTCCAGTGCTTATATGTTATCTTTTCTGAAATTGATTTTCATATCCCTGTCTTTATAATGCAGACCATGTTGTGAGGACAAAGATTGATGGGCAGCAGAAGATTATATAGCAGCATATTAAAAGAATAAGGCAAAGTCAATGAGATAAACTAATAATGAAGGGTAAAGAACAATAGACTTACTAAATTTCCATAGTGCCTAAACGAATACAGTTGACGGTCCCTGCCTGGTGTTGCTGCTGCCACACTAAACATTTCATTTCTTACAAATGTAAAAGGAGTATTATGTGGCACCTGTAACAGACCCAATTCTGCAGATCAAATCCGCTAAGTGGGCATATATGAGGTAAAGTCATATCACAAGTAAACTGATCCCAAGCTGTTAAGGGCTCTATATACTAATTGTAATAGTACTAATTGTGAACTTGATCCAGTAGCAAATTGGCAGCCAGTACAGGGCTCCAAGCAGAGGTGTTACATGCCAATGGGGTTTCACTCCTGCATGCAATCGTGCTGCAGCATTCTGCACTAACTGCAGCTTCCAGATCAAGCTCAAGCGATGCCCCACATAGAGCAGTAATCCAATCTTGAAGTATCTCGACTATCTCTTTCACAATACTTGTTGATGTAAGGATAGAGGATAAATTGGGTTCTGAGTGGGGAAGCATGACAGAACAATTAACATGTTACGGAATATGCCCCCCCCCCAAAAAAATAAACCCAACTAGTCTGGATGCAACCTTAGTTATCATAGTGTTGGATTCTTTAGGATTTTTTTCTTCATTCTAAATTTGGTGTATGTGAACTCTTTTGATCAATAATGCAAGTAGACATTTGTGTTTAATAACTATCAAACATCTGTGTATGGTATTATCTCAGTCAATATGCCTACAGCTAAAGAAATCAGAGCAAAGTTATCAGTTCAATCAACTGACGCAATGAGAGCAGAAAATTCTTCTAAAGAAAATGTTATTAAGGGGTTGTTAGAAAACTGGAAAAGATTCCTGATCCCATAAACTACAGACACAACAATAATCCCTACCTCAAAGATTTCAGACTGGGATACCAAGTTAGTATTTGATGGTTGATTGTCTCCTGCTAGATTCCATTTTAAGTAGCCTTTCTCAGCTGAGATGAATTCAAACTTGCTCTGATTACTCTTTAATGAACACTGGTAAACAACAGACTAATTTACTCAAACAATAAGAATGGAAGCGGGGGGAAACTGCATTCATAGTGAGATGTTCATGGAACAAGTGAAAAGTGGTGTCTTCTGTTTAAAATAAGCAAAGGAGAACAGCCAACAACTGACTTTCCAGACTTCGCCAATGGATCTCTAATAATATTCTTCTTCTTAATTGGCGATCACTCGTAGCCAAGTAACATTGTCTTCCATAAACACAGTTTTAACAATGAGTCCGTATGTGACTGTGATATTTATAAATACATGACCATTTACTAAAAGAGGAAGGAAGGAAGGAATTGAGATAGAGAAAGGTTATCTGAGAATTTGTGGTCCAACAACTGGGCAGGCAGCTGAAAAAGCTTATGTGCTATCCATCATTTGGCAGGGATCACCTGTGTATGCTGTTCAGTGCTTTAAAAGAAGAAGGGATATACCCAGCCATAGACATAACTGGAGATGACTAATTGTTCAAAACAGCCATGTATTGAACTGCATTTTAAGTTAACCATGCATTTTAAGTTAACATGGTTAACTTAAATAACCAAATTGACACTTGAATAATAGCAAGGGGTGGTGGTGGATGATTCTCACTGCTTGCGCAAATTCCGTACAGTAATATTCTTTCCCATCACTGCCCCTTCCTAACAATACGGACTTTGACTTCAGTAGGACTATGTACAATTTTGGATTTCTGATAAGTATAGCAGCTAGTAGTGGTGGCTGCTTGTATGTCACACACAAAAAATCTGCCCAGAAGATAGGATTATAGGTAATCCATTATAAATAAAGTTGTTGTCCCATCCCCCCGCCATGCCAAAAAAAACAACAAAAACCCCTACTGGAATCTTGACTTCCATTATGCATGTGCTTAAAAGAATGTGAATAAATTCATACTATAAGCTTCTTGGGTCTTTAAAGTTATTTTCTTGAAATCAAGTGTAGAAAATGGAGCTTAAACGCCATCAGTTTGCTTTAAATCAAAGTTTCAGTCAAAGAAAAATGCATATAAAAGCCCTTCTTGTTTTCTGTAGACTCCTGCTATGTTTGTTTTAGAGGGAAAGTCCTAGGTAGAATTACTGAAAAGGGCATGTGAGAGGAATAAGGAGTCTTTAAGGTCTACCAAGGGCAAAAATCCATCTTTCTCTGACAGTAATGCACCATTCTTCAGTATGTTCCTGGTTTACATTTAATTCCTAGCTGACAAGTGTCCATTTTTCATGCCTATTCATTAGTCACCCTTGCATTAGCACTGCCTTGAAGGCATCTCACCTGCCTCTTATCACATTTCGTGCAAAATGATAAAAGATATCCTTTAAGTTTTAACCACAACCCCCTTCCATCACAGTGAAGTCCAACCAAAAAAATAAAATAAAATAATACAAGAGGAGATTAAGTGGCAATTTTGCACAAAGGGGAATTCCTTGTGGACTATGAATTTAAAGAGGAAATGATGTTGGGAAGTAAAGTGTGAGTAAAAATCACATAGAGGTGGAATATTTTCAGAAAGTTAAATATTGAATCCACACAGTGTTTAAGATTTCAGAAAATTACAAGAACACAAGGAACCTTAAGAGGAGGAGGAGAGGCCAGTACTCAGTAACATATAATAATTTGCTGTCCTCCAGATGTTGTCAGACTGCAACTGGGGCTCATGGGAGTTGTAGTCCAATGACATCCAAAGGGCACCAGGTTGAGTACCATTGCACTACATGCTTTCCTTTCTAAACCCTCAGAGTTGGTCCCTGGTATTTTACAATGTGATTGATCTCCATTAATTGGGCTAAAATGAAGCCCTCCCAAAAACAGGGGGAATCCCAGCCAGTCTGGGTTAAACTGTCCTGGGTTAGGCAACTCTTAACTTTAAATATTTCTCTAGAGCTTCAAAATCATTGTAACACTAGGGCCTTCTTCTACATTTTGACATCTGTTGATTCAAATGCAGTATTTCTGTAAATTCTGAATGTTTGTCATATCAGGTATGTTTTTTCCATGAGAATAATTTGCATCTCCAAGAAGAATATAGGTTGGTGAGATATGATTGAGCTGGATATTAAGTTCCTGACTTGACTCTCTCTTTTTTAGTATTTTAAATGAAACTTTAATTTTTGTAACTTTCTTTATTTGACTAGCTTTGAAAAGAGAGTAAAATCTTGCTGCTGTTTGAGGGATTTCAGTCACAGAGAATGGCATTCACAGAAACTCACTGTGAAATTGCCACCTGCAGCTCTGCACTCTTAGAAGCACAGCCGCTTTTAGCTCACAGATGCTTGCTGTGCATCCAGCGCTGAGAAGGGACTTTACTTTTTCTCGTTCAACTGTAATCTGAATGTAGCAAGCCACATATGAAGCTGTACAGCAGGAGAGTCAACAGGCTTCTGAGGAATGTATAAAATAAATAAATAAGATCTGAAGGGATAGTGCTTGTCACTCATTTCATCCGGGACACACACACCCAAAAGCCTTGTGAGTACACAAAGGGGCTAAGTGCAAGAATAATGGTGTGTTTTGAGCACTTGGAAAAACATGACAGTGTTGCAGCCTTCAGGGAAGACTTGAACTCAAGAAATGAGAAACCCATGAGACATTTGTAGTTGCACATAAACTAGTTATGTTTAAGGTTGCCATGTTCCTAAAAGTGAAAATCTGGACAAAGTTGTTCAGGGTTTTTTTTTGGAACATCTCCCAAAGAAAGTTTTTGGGCTTTGGGGGGATTTCTAAAGCTGCTTTTAAAAAAAGATTTAAAAAATCACCCTACTTGCCATACGTCCGGGTTTCCCCAGACATTTTGCCGATTTAGAAGAAATCTACCATGGACACCAGTTTTTGGCACAATTCCCAGATATATCCAGGAAAATCTGGACATATGGCAGGTCTAGCAATGTATGATTTACCTGTGCTTTCCCACATCTTTTTTATACCCCAAAGGAACTGGTTGGCATTTTCTTTTTTCTTTTCTTTTCTTTTCTTTGCATTCTTGTAGTTGCTGTGTGGAAAACAGACGGCATCGCTAACCAGCATCCGTCTGGATTAGAAATATAGTAGTGGAAACATAGCTCTAAGTACACAAAAGGAAGTAACCAACAGAATGTAAGAGCTCTGCTGCCTTGTAAACACACAATTATATCCTTCTTGAAAGGGGGGAGTATTCTTTACTTTGATAGTCTCTAATGGCTGTTTTAAGGGCATTAGAGTCTATTATGTCAGGGTCTGTAGTTAAGAGTACTTTTAGTTTGTAGATCATTGACCCAGTGAAGCATAATGGTGCCTTTTCAAGTGTTAGTGCATATCAGGTCACTATGATGGACATAAAGAGGAAATGGGAGTGGAGAGTTTGGAATCATTAAATTCTCCTGAAGGGCTGGTAGGAAAGGGGCTTCATCTGTGCTGCCTTTTTCCATTATAATGAACAGGATTTAGCTTGCTGGGAAGCAGCAAAAACAAATTATCAGTGTTACGAGTTAATGAAGCTGCCTGCAGAATTGTGCTTTCATAAACAAAACGTGTTATGAGCAGAGAGGATCATGATTTAAAAGGTTGGTGCATTAACATCAGGCCTAAATTAATGCTTCGTTGGGTACATGGGGAAAAGTAAAACCAAACTCCAGGGAACACGCTTGGATTATTATCTGTTTCTAGCACACCACCGCTTCTCTCACTGCAGTAACCTGGAATGGTTGCAGTTTATTATCTGTCCATGATCTGTTGCTGTAGCTGTGTGCTGCTGCAGCCAATACTGCGTTTTTCCTTCTTGCCACCTCATGTTTAATATGACGGTCAGGTATAATAATAGTTGCATCTATAAAAATGCAGATTATATGGAGGTAGTACAGGGCTGGCAGCAATAGTGGCCTGTGAGGTGGTGCAGATGGGACTTGGTTGCTCTCCTGGCTTCCCAACACAGCGGGTTGCTGGTGCTTACCCAACAGAGAGTAGGTGTGGGGAGATTGGTTGTCAAGCGGGCACCTACTTCATCGAATCATATAATTGAAGAGTTGGAAGGATCATCTAGTCCAACACTCTGTTATGCAGGAAACTTTTGTCCAACATGGCATGCAAGAGTCCCATGCTCTACTGACTGAGCTATCCTGAGTATTAAGTGATTAATTTGGAAACATGAAGGCACCACCTGGATATGAACCTAGGCCCTTTGAGATGCTAAAATGGGTGCCCTCTTTGCAGAAACACAGGGGATGGGCAAAGGCATTCCCTGTAGCAGTTCCCAAAATGTGGAACTCTCTCCCATAAAGGTGTGTCAGGCACCCTCATTATGGTTTCTGTCATTTGCCGAAAATGCACCCTGGTCTTTCTTAGATTCAGGTAGGTAGCCATGTTGGTCTGACACAGTCAAAATAAATTAAAAAAAATAATAAAAATTGTCCAGTAGCACCTTAGAGACCAACTAAGTTTGTTCTGGGTAAGAAGTGTGCATGCACACGAAAGCTTATACCCAGAGCAAACTTACCTGGTCTTTGTCATTTATGATTTGGATGAACTATGCCTCTAAAACTTGCTGAGAATCACTGGTGGGCAGAGGGCTGTTGCACAAGCAGATCCTGCTTGTGGACTTCCCAAAGGCATCCAGTTGGCCACTGCAAGAACAGGATGCTGGACTAGATGGGGCATACAGCTGGCTCATTTACTATCATGGTGCTGTGTGTAGTTTTTGTGGGACCACCTCTGTTCTTCTTTGCTTTGGTTTGAATTATTTTATTGGTACCTTATAGTGAAGGACAGGTAATAAATATTTCAAATGGATAAATAATAAAACTTTGGTGATGGGGCCAAGTCCTCTGCTGAATCTCAGGGCAGCACACCATCTTAGAGAGCAGACAGCATGTCATGTGGCACACAAAGTGCTGCCCCCCTCAAACAAATGTTGCAGAAGAACAGTGGTGGCAGCATGTTTCACATGAGCAGATGAAAACATGAACATGCCTAGTACCTGCTGGAGTGCTTGACCTGGGTTGCCTGCCTTTGGGTCTGCTCACTCAGTGAACCACCTTTTCCAACAGTGCTGTCTTGTGACGTGTTGGGACAATATGTCTTTTGATGAGTCCAGGCCAGCAATAACAAAGCACCAGTGCCTCTGGAACAATGGCTTTGGAGGGCGAGAATAGATGAGGGGGCTGTCCCCAGCACCTGCCTTCTCAGGCAGCTGCCTCACTCTGCATAATGGTTGGGCCATCCCCAAGACAACAGATCACCCCAACACTGTTTTTTAATACAAGCCATGTCCTATTGAACCCAGCAGACAAGTGACCACAGAGCTTAGTGATTCTACTTCTCACTTGTGTTTTAAAAGTCCCATAATTTGGCAGACTAGAATAGATCAGATTGTTTATTGTCAAATATGGAAATTAATCTAACATATATGTATAAATGATGGTCAACCTTAGGTAAATGGACCAAGTAGCAAGTAAAATACCAAATTCGACAACTAGGAATATTACTGCTATCTGTTGCAAGGTGATAATTGTATTCAGAGAATCAGAGAATCATAGAGTTGGAAGAGACCACAAGGGCCATCGAGTCCAACCCCCTGCCAAGCAGGAAACACCATCAGAGCACTCCTGACATATGGTTGTCAAGCCTCTGCTTAAAGACCTCCAAAGAAGGAGACTCCACCACACTCCTTGGCAGCAAATTCCACTGTTGAACAGCTCTTACTGTCAGGAAGTTCTTCCTAATGTTTAGGTGGAATCTTCTTTCTTGTAGTTTGGAACCATTGCTCCGTGTCCGCTTCTCTGGAGCAGCAGAAAACAACCTTTCTCCCTCCTCTATGTGACATCCTTTTATATATTTGAACATGGCTATCATATCACCCCTTAACCTCCTCTTCTCCAGGCTAAACATGCCCAGCTCCCTTAGCCGTTCCGCATAAGGCATCGTTTCCAGGCCTTTGACCATTTTGGTTGCCCTCCTCTGTACACATTCCAGTTTCTCAGTGTCCTTCTTGAACTGTGGTGCCCAGAACTGAACACAGTACTCCAGGTGAGGTCTGACCAGAGCAGAATACAGTGGCACTATTACTTCCCTTGATCTAGATGCTATACTCCTATTGATGCAGCCTAGAATTGCATTGGCTTTTTTAGCTGCCGCGTCACACTGTTGGCTCATGTCAAGTTTGTGGTCAACCAAGACTCCTAGATCCTTTTCACATGTACTGCTCTCAAGCCAGGTGTCACCCATCTTGTATTTGTGCCTCTCATTTTTTTTTGCCCAAGTGCAATACTTTACATTTCTCCCTGTTAAAATTCATCTTGTTTGTTTTGGCCCAGTTCTCTAATCTGTCAAGGTCGTTTTGAAGTGTGATCCTGTCCTCTGGGGTGTTAGCCACCCCTCCCAGTTTGGTGTCATCTGCAATTTGATCAGGATGCCCTTGAGTCCATCATCAGGATGCCCTTGAGTCCATCATCCAAGTCGTTGATAAAGATGTTGAGTAAGACCGGGCCCAAGATAGAACCCTGTGGCACCCCACTAGTCACTCTTCTCCAGGATGAAGAGGAACCATTGATGAGCACCCTTTGGGTTCAGTCAGTCAGCCAGTTACAAATCCACTGAGTGGTAGCATAGCCAAGACCGCATTTTACCAGCTTCTTTACAAGAATATCATGGGGCACCTTGTCAAATGCCTTGCTGAAATCAAGGTAGGCTACATCCACTGCATTCCCTTCATCTACCAGGGTTGTAATTCTGTCAAAAAATGAGATCAGGTTAGTCTGACATGATTTATTTTTCAGAAATCCATGCTGACTATTGGTGATCACAGCATTCCTTTCTAGGTGCTCACAGACTGTTTGCTTAATGATCTGCTCCAGAATCTTCCCTGGTATTGATGTCAGACTGACTGGGCAGTAATTATTTGGGTCCTCTCTTTTCCCCTTTTTGAAAATAGGGACAACATTTGCCCTCCTCCAGTCTGCCGGGACTTCGCCTGTTCTCCAGGAATTCTCAAAGATGACTGCCAGTGGTTCTGAGATCACATCTGCCAGTTCTTTTAATACTCTTGGATGCAGTTCATCTGACTTGAATACAGCTAAACTAGCCAAGTATTCTTGTACTATCTCCTTAGTTATTCTGGGCTGTGTTTCCTCTGCTGAATCATTTGCTCCAAATTCTTCAGGTTGGGCATTGTTTTCTTTATTGGAGAAGACTGAGGCAAAGAAGGCATTGAGGTACTTGAAGAGTCAGGAGCAGGTGCTGAACGTCCGAAGGACTTTCTGGAATCCTTTCCCTCTCACACTAATACAATGCACTCTTGAACTTGATACTTTGTGATTCAGATGTTTCTATAATATGTAATTTTATTTCCCCTAGAAAACATTTTTGTTATAGAGAACCTAAACAGATTTTGCACTGCTTCAGCATTCCTGTGGGTTGCCAGTGGGCTCAGTTGAAAGAAGTAATCTAATGGCTAGGAGTCCTTAGGTCATCTGTTTGCTAACTGTGATGTGTGCCCATCAACCTGCAATCAGTGCATTATGGATTAATGCCAACAAAGCAAGATGGCATTGGGCCATGTCGGCAGATGATCGAGGAAGTACTATCAGTGACTTCATAATCGGCTAAGAAATCATTTCCAATTTGATTCCCAAAACAAATTAGAGAACAAGCATTCAAATCTTCAGTTGCCCTGGAAAATAATAAATAGTGTCTGTCATGGGCAAGATTATCACACACTTCATGTTATCTGCGTCTATATAAAAACTGAGAGTCTGCTGTGGCCAAAAAAAACTGCACCTACGATCAGACAATGAAAATATTCAGTTCTAAACAATGACTTAATTTTAAAACAGCAGGTGGTGTCGGAAAGCAGATTTAACCGTCAACCTGAGATAGTTCCTCAGTCCCTCATGGCCTTACCATCTACTTTCTCCCACATACATGGTAACTGCCATTCATTACAGCAGTGAGGGCAAAACATGTCTTCCATCATTGGCATTGTGTAGTCCAGCTCTCAATAACCAAATATCACAAGAGGGTACAGTGGTGACAAAATAGGAGACCTCTTTCCACGTACACACCGCAGCCATCATTACAATGCACTTTCCAAAGCTAGAATAAACACTACCGTGAAATACTTTTGGTCTTCTTTTTTCACCCTAGATCTGCGGAAGACTTTTGAGCAAGAGCCTCTTGGGAAGGAAGTATCTTTGGAACAGGAAGTCCTTCTCCAGTGCCGGCCACCTGAAGGAATCCCAGTTGCTGAGGTGAGTGGCAACAGCTTTTCTTACGGGAGGGAAGTAAAGGGAGGGGGAACTGACACAGTTATCCTAACTGAGGCCTAATCTGTGGCTAATGGTGCAGTGAGTTAGGCGATGGCATGATAAATGGGAGGTAATGGAGATCTAACTGCCTGCTGCTGGTAGAATAGATTGATTGGGAACTGATTAATGACTTCAGAGTCAATTAGAATGCCCCACTAGGCAGAGCTACAGGCAGTTTAGTTTCATTCTTCTGCTCCCTTTTCAAGAAACTAGAACACAGCAAAATTCTATCTGTTATCTCTAAGACAAACACTGGGAAGAATTTATGAATGCATCACTGTTATCTCCCACCCAGCCATCCCTATCCTTTTCAACATGCTACTATTGTGACAACGGGCTTTCACATACATTATTAAAAACTTTTTTTTATAAATGCTGTATTTTGTTTTACTACTACACTCGTGCATATGGCAAGTCATTCAAGCTGCATGACTATAAGAATTCACATGCTGTGATCTGATAGGAAGCTAGAAGAAAGGAAGACCATAATCCATCTTTTAATGTTCCATGTCTGTTTTACTTAATAGCAATTAAAAACTCATGGGTGGGTATTCTTTTATCTTCCTTGTGGAAGTGACCCTACCGAGAAGAGGAAAAAAGAGTCAGCTTTCAGCATGGGGACACCATCTGTGAAGAATAACCCCCTAAGTCTGGTAGTTGTGCTGATTATGGAAATGTACTGTTCCTTCTAGTTGCTGATAGTTTAAAATAAGCATTCTCCTCCTCTTCTAAGTACATAACGAGTTTGTATTTAAGCTCATAATACAAGCTGCACAGGCCACTTCTATTGTTGTTGTGTTCCACTGGATCACCAAGCAGCTGCCATCTCTCTGGGAGAGTTTATTATGTTTAATTCACCTTTTTCAGAATGTGGCCCTTATTTTTCCCATCTGCCAAATTAAAAGTCTTGCCAACTTGCTAAAAGACAAGTAAGGATTGTTTAGTATGAAGCTGCTTGGCGTGTGCTTTGATGGTTGATTTCTTGTGAGGCTCTACAGGCTACCTGAGCCTTACTCTGAAACTACACATCACAGTTCCAGCAAAAGTGTGGGCAAGCAACTGAATAAAATAATATATGATTAATTCTGTTTTACTCCCATATTTTCTTTCTTTGCTTTCTTATTTCCTGGGGCAGGAGAAGGAGGAGGAATAATAATTCAGTGGAAAGATGAGCTGACTTCTAATAAGCCAGCTTTGCAGTGGCCATGGTGTACTAATCAGCTGATATTCCTTTGCCTCCAAACATCCCACCAACCAGCTGTTGCAGACAACAGAAACTGCATCAGGGCATGTCATATTGCAGATGCATGGTGGTACTTAGGGACTTCATTACCTTTGCAAGGAGCTGAGATTACTCATGACTGGTAGATTGTCTGCGTGCTGTATTACATGCATAACACAGATCTGTACCTCCCAATATCTTAATAGCTAGGAGCAGGAAGTCTGATTGCGTGCCAAAGATAGAAGGAAAAACAGCATGATGAGTAGACAGGAAGCTTTCACTTTTGTTGTGCATAGCCTGCCAAGAAATATTATCGTCTTTTTCCAGAAAAAGAGGAAAAAATAGTGCCATAAATTGTTTTGGTTTTTTAATTATTTAAAAGATTGGAAAAGAAAGATGACACTCCAAATATAGAAAGTACCAAACATTTTTTACAAATGCTATAAGCTTCTAAGCACACCAGCTGAGTGTGTAGGAAGCATTTTGATTTAACAACATACAAAATGGGTAGCAGTATTTCTTACTGTTTGTTTTCTCTCGACGGAGATGATGAGAAGAACCTGTGGCCCTCCAGTTGTTGCTGGACTACAACTCCCATAATCCCTGACCATTGACAATGATGGCAAGGAGTTGAAGTCTAACATGTAGAAGGCCAGAAATTCCCCATGCCTGCTCTAGACCTAATCACATTCCCGTAAGAAGAAGAAGAAGAAGAAGAAGAAGAAGAAGAAGAAGAAGAAGAAGAAGAGTAGTAGTAGTAGTAGTAGTTTGGATTTGATATCCCACCTTTCACTCCCCTTAAGGAGCCTCACAGTGACTACCAATCTCCTTTCCCTTCCTCCCCCACAGCAAACACTCTGTGAGGTGAGTGAGGATGAGAGACTTCAGAGAAGTGTGACTAGCCCAAGGTCACCCAACAGCTGCGTGTGGAGGAGTGGAGACGCAAACCCGGTTCACCAGATTACGAGTCTACCACTCTTAACCACTACACCACACTGGCTCTCTATAATATGTAAGGTCACAATTTTTCAAGCAATGAGACTCTTCTTTGATTTGCCCCTTCCCAAACACAATTTTAAAAAGTTAATTTATTCATTGACATAGTCTGTCAAATTTTCATAGCTATTCCACTCCTGAGGATAGAGAGAAAAAAATTCCTCATAAGAAGCAGATGACTAACCTAGTTTATTTATTAATTTATTAAATTTATATACTGCCCTTTATCACAAAGGTTCACAGTGTGGCTCACGGAATAAAATACAAGATAAAAACACAAGTACAGTGTTACAGGGTTACAGACGCTTCAGGTTACAGACTCCACTAACCCAGAAATAGTACCTCAGGTTAAGAACTTTCTTTTAGGATGAGGACGGAAATCGCGGAGCAGCAGCGGGAGGCCCCATTAGCTAAAGTAGTACCTCAGGTTAAAAACAGTTTCAGGTTAAGAACAGACCTCCAAATGAATTAAGTTCTTAACCCAAGGTACCACTGTAAACGATTAATACAAAAACAACAAAACAATACTCCCCTTCCCACAGAAACATTTGGAAGGCTGTAGAATATTACTCAGCCAGAGGCCTGGTTGAAGAAGAATATTTTTGCCTGGTGCCTAAAAATATGTATTGAAAGCACCAGGTGAACCTCCCTGGAAAGAGCATTCCACAAAGGTGGACAAACAACCCCAAAAGGAGCACGATGTGACGTGTCCCACCAGAGGTACTACCTGTCCACTAACACTCCACACCCCCGCTGCAATGCATGAAGGGGAAGGGAATAATTATTAGTTTGAGGCAGGGTTCACCCAGGAACGCATGAAGTGGTAAACAGGAGGGCAGCACCACTGAGCGTGTACAGACTGCATTTCTGTCACCATTTAGTAAACAAAGTCTGCCCTAGCTGCTGGATCTGGGATGAGTTGAAGAAGGCTTCCAGGCTGGAAAACATTCTTTCTATGAAAGCCCTGAGCCTTCCCATCATGTCTTGTAAAAATGCATCACAGACTGAACTCTAGAATGATCATCCCCAGAGCTGGCCTGTTAATAGCTGCCGTTTTTCCAGACCATGCAACATATTAATTCACTTTGTCAAGCAGAAGAGATTGATGTCTGCAAGCTAATTGACTGTTAAAGCTATTTGTACTGCTGTCGGGGCAGACACCATTTAACACTTGGTGGGTCCCAGAGTCATCTGTGCAGTAGCTATTCTGAATAATACTGTTAATGGCTTCTGCCCACCTACCTCCCTCCACCTTACCTTGCCTTCCGACTTTTCTTTTTCTTTTTTCTTTTCTTGCTTGTTTTTGAAGCCAGGAGGGGGAGATCAAACACCCAGATTGGAGATTAGCCTAATAGAGCTTCTGTATAGACTCCTTCCAACACTATTAAAGGAACAAAGGACCAAACACAAATGAGCATGAATACCTTAATGTGGCGTTTTACTGCTGCCACTAGCTGTAACTGGCGAGATAAAGTGATGAAAGATAACTGGGTTGGTTGAAGGATTACATGATTATTTTAATTTTGGAGATGAATGCACGCTTTGTTTAAGGCTATACTCATTTGCTTGAAAGACTTTTATTATAATAGCATAGTTAACAGAGTAAGAAGTAGCTGTTGGAAGTCAGACAACTAGCTATGCCCCTGACTTCGGAAGTCAAGCCAGATAATGTATTCAACACAGTCACGTGTTACTAGTTGGTCTTATTTTATGGAAGGTGGTGGACCCTCCTTCAGTGTAGGTTTTTAAGCAGAGCTTGGATGGCCATCTGCTAGTGATGGTTTAGTTGTGATTCCTGCATTGCAGGGGGTGGAGTGGATGATTCTTGGGGTCCCTTATAATTCTATAATTCTGTTATTTTATGGTTACCTTACCACCAAGGAGATCAAGATAGCGTACATGGTCCCCACCATTTTAACCTTGCAGCAATCCTGTAAGATGAGGTACACTGACAGACTGTGATTTTCCCAAGCTTCATGGCTCAGTAGGGATTTGCTCCCTGGTCTACCAGGTCCCAGTTCAAGACTCTAACCATTACTTCCTGTTCCACTTAGAAGAAAAGTAAACCCAGTAGCCTAGCATATTTAAATGTGCATTTTTTTCTTTTAAAAATATGTGGTTTTTTTGTCTTAAGCTGCATCACATTTGGAAAAGTGCAAAATGCAGTAGACAGCTATGTTCTGAGCTGCACTTTGGTCTGAGAAGTGTAGATCAGCTCATTTCATGGAAGAAGTTGTAAAGAGTGAGTTACGGTACTTAAGAATCCCTAGTCCGTCATGAAACTCTGGATAATGACAAATGGCAGGACATATCTTATTATTCAGAAGACTGAGATGTACAGCAGTGAAAGTGTGGGTTTGCTCTGTCTCCAGATTCCCAGACTATCCCTGCTCCTTTGACTTCTTTGCTGTCTTCCCTATCTCTTTAAAGTTTGGACTGATACATCTTAGGTCACATCCTGTGCACAACTTCCTTCTCCTCACACTTCTCTATCAAACCTCAAGATGAGAGGTCTTCTTGGATCTATCCTCAGAGATCTGCTTTGTCTTCTTTAGATTAGTTAGGTTGGAACTAGAAACCTTTTCTATTGAAGTTATGCACTTCCTATAATAAACAGCTTCATTGTTTTCTAACTCTACAATATCTCTGTGTGTATGATTGTCACAAGTAAAGTCTACTGTCTAGCCAAATGCACAGGCCACACACTGCACTCTTCGCATACCAAAGAGCTCAGTTTCAATACTGCTTTGATGAGCCTAAAGAGCTGACTGGTCTTCAGGACTGTGCCTGTTGCCTCTAGCTACTAGCCACTCCTGAACTTCAAAGTGACCTTTTGTACAGGAAGCTACACCACTGTTTCCATCTTTCCTTCCAGCCCTTGTCCAGATGGGTGTTGGCTGCTCTGTGTTGGTTTCCCATTATAAGGCAATGTAGAGATGCAGTTGCTTTACTTTTGTGTGAACTGTATTCTGGAGCCAGCGGGAGCTCTAGAAGCTGCCATTCCCAAGACCCAACACATAGGAGGAGCTGGCTAGCAGCCAGCTACAGTTTCTAAAAGCAGCAACAGCTCAGCTTGAGTTGAGGCTTCACTGAAACATAGCATTTGTTTGAGTGGATTGGAGTTGCAGGCCTTGTAAGAGACAGCCAAATCCAAATGAATGGGTGTGTGTTAGGAATTCTACACATTGCCCAGAAGGCCTAGAGTCAAAGCCAGATTCATTATTCTGGGTAGCTTGGAGCCAGGAAAGGCAACAGACGATTTGTTCAGCCAATGGAAAAATCAACTCGGCATCTCTTTCACTAGTATTAGTGCAGCAGCAATCCAGTAGCTGATGAAGGAAAAGGTTAATGTTGTAGGACGAATGGCAAAAGCAATATGACATTTCCAGTAGCTCTGGCTTTTTTCTACCAACATCACTGGTTGCTTAACCATAGTTAATGAATATGTGTATAGCACCATGGTTAAGGGTTATGTTAGCAGGTTTTCCCTGTTAACCCAGGATCTGAAGTCAGATGATTGTTCTACCTACCCAACTCTTTCTTTCTGAATATGGATTTTGTTATTTTCAAGAAAAATAACAAGTGACTAACTGAGAGACCAGTAAGCAGCAGCAACAACAGTGGAGTACATTATTTAAGTATTCCAAATTATGTACAGTCGAGGCCAAAAGTTGAGGCAGAGCCAGCGATAAAAGGTATATAACAATATCAGTCCACAACTGAGCATCTGTTACATCCAAAAAGTATCATGGGGGAATGGAGATTGAAGAGATATCCTTTCCTACTTCTCCTAAAAGCGCAAGGTTGCATACAAGGTTCTTCCCCTCCCCATTTTATCCTCATAACAGCCCTGTGGGGTAGGTTGGACTGAGAAACAATGACTGGCTCAGTCAGCCAGTGAGTTTCATAGCTGGGCAGGGATTTGAGTCCTGGTCTCTCTGGTCCTTGTACAACACTCTTTCCGCTGTGCCACAATGGCTCTACTATATTGGAAAAAAATACACATTTCTTTTTATGACACCAAGACACATCAAATTTAAAGGTCTAGATTGTTGTCATAGCATGTAAACTGGGGCAGGAGGTGCAGAAAAATGATGGCTAACTTCCTCACAGTATGTTTCTGATCTGAACCAGATGGCACCACTAAGAATTTGTGATTCTCTTAGTTCCTTCCAAGGAAAACCTTAACACAACCTTGGGCATTGGAGCCCTAATTGAAAACGACATATAGTCAGTGGCAGTGTGGATCCATTTGTGTTGGGTTTCCAGAGTGGGTGTCTTTAACAGTATTGCCCCAGTGAAGAGTGCGGTCTTAGATACTCTTTAAACAAGGCCCTACCACCCGTAGTCCTCTGGGAAAGACAAGCCTGTGTTCTCTCTTTTTTCTTTCTAGGCCACATACTGATCCTTCCAAAGTAACACAGCCAAGTTATTAGCAATTAATTCGTTTTCTCTTTGCTTCTACTCTTTTCATAGATGCCCAAATCTCATTGGGAGTGAGGAACGGTCTCTGAGTGAGGCAGACTCATCAAATTAATTCCTAGCAATAAGGTTATAGATCAAACATCAGTGAGATCTAAGATTAGTTAATATGCCATAAGCAGCTAAATGAAGTTTTGCATTGGAATGTGTGATTCGCTGCACCTTCAACAAGGGGATAATTGCCTCGCTAATTATAAAGGGGCTGCTTCTCCCTAAGAGTTTAATTGCAGAACATCAGCTGTAAAACTTGGTGACCCAATTGGGCTTCAAAACTGCCATTGTACCTGCTTAAATCCAGTTAGATGTGGGTGAGGGGAGGCATAGGGGGCAGTTACTGTGATGTCAAGCAATCACATTTGCTTGTGAAGCTGGGATGAGCGTGACTCAAATTCTGCTCAGCTGGCATTGTCTGGGCAGAAAGCTCAGAGCAGCCTGGGACTTATCCAAATATGCAGCATCAGGTGGCTGCTGTGTCTAATTGATTGTTAATATAACTGCTGTTTGCTTTGTTTGATGAGAGTGGCTCTTGTTTTTTTCTCTTTTCTTTCTCTGCCGTTATCCCTTAATTGGAACTCCTGTGTGTATGCATTTCTATGCAGGTGCTCTTGTCGCCCTGGCTGTGTTTTGTATTCTGTTCAGAAAGGGGAAAGCTTTTATAAGGCGGGTGGAACGCTAGAGGCAAAGATGACTGTGAATACTGATAGGGCAGGAAGTGGCGCTGTCACTTGCAAAGCTGTGTGACACCTATTGTGGGGCATCATCTGGAAGGTATCAGTAGGGCAGAGAAGGCAAGGAGGTTCTGCAGAGCTACGGGGTATGTTTTAATAGTTACAGAGGATAAGTTCAGAAACAGAAACTTTGGCTGCAGCTGAGGAATGGGTCACTTACCACTTTCCCGTCCTGCACACTGATTCATTTGCCCCACCTTCTGAAGACTTCCAGACCAGCGCTCTCAGCAACGGGTTACAGTCTGCGCTCTTGATAACTCGAGGCAGACAAGCAGCAGAGTAAGAGGGCAAAAGGATAGATTGAGGAGCAATGGAGGCAAGGTTGTTCCAACGCTCAGCTGGGTGACTTGAGTGGCGAAGAAGTGCCAGCACCAGAAGGGGTTTCCCCCCATGAAATAAAACAAAACAGATAAGAAAGAAAGGAATAAAGGGCGAGAATCTTGGTGCTTCAAGCAACAACCTCTTTTACCTTCCACTGCCTGAAAACCCGTGTGAGATAGCACTGGGCTACTCCTTTCACTTGCCCCACTAGGCCCCCTCCTCCTGAAAGCCTCCTGCCCTTTCACCACTTTCTGTTATGAATTTCCTGGTCTATTCAACTAGCTGCTGCCTTCCCTTGTTCCTCTCTTTTTTTTCTAAACCACCACCAGCTTTTGCCCTGCCTTCTTTTCCTTGGCCCTTGCTTTTGATATATCTTTACTGGGATGTCTGCTTCATCTCCCTCTTAGGCAGTTGCCTGAATCTGCTCCCTGGGTGGATGAGGGCAGGTCCCAAATTATCCTCTTTGGATTTATTTCTATTGGGCCCTGTTTATGTCAGGTTCCTTCATTCCAGGTTCCTTTAGGTGTGTTCACCCATGATCCTGTAAACCAGTACAAGCTGTCTGTACATATGCACACTGTTTGTTGATTTGTATAGCTCAAATACCGTGTAAATAGACTGTATACTCATTGAATGTTACAAGTGAATAACTGTACAAGCATACAGCTCACCTACTGTGGTCAGAGAAACAGCCTGCACACTCACTGAACATAAAGAGTACAGCTCAACTATCCAGTGTGTACACTTGTTGATATTACATGTGAAAAACGTTGAGTATACAGTTCAACTATTGTGTGCACAGATGCTCAGATTATACACTTATTGAATGTGATGTATGAACACCTTTCTTGCATGTCTCTCCTGCTTCATCAGCTCTTAACCCAGGTCCAGTTGCCTTTACCAGCTGTACTTTCTCACTGTTCCTTCCACTAAGATCCTTTGATCAATTCCTTTTAGCTCGTTGGAAGCTGTGATGATGAAATTAATTTTAGTAACAGTTTTAACTCCCTCAATTTTTTTTTACTCTGCTGTGTTATATTTGTTAGTGTTTTAATTTGTTGTTGTCAGCTGCCTTGAGTTCTGCTGAGGAAGGATAGGATATATATATCCTGGTGGGGAAAATGGCAAATTCATGTTTATTAGAGTTAAGACAGAGCATGCTCAGCAGTTGTCCTGTTTTCCAAGATGGGTGTCAAACTGTTGCTTGTGTGAACAGATAACAAAGTAAAACCATGTTATCATTTCACACTGTGAGGGTCGCCTCCGTTATGTTGTACCTGGTGATGAGGATAAGCTGCTTCCCTGATTCTTAATATGCTATAAGGAGGAGCGTGGCTGGAGAATGACTACCTATGGAATTATGAAATTGTTTGATGCTGATAGGAGGACTGGGTTGCAGCAGGCAGAAAGCACTTCATTTCTAATTATATTGATGATCACAAAAAGTGTGCAGTGCAGCTGTTTGTGGCGCAAAGACATATGGCACGGTTAGAAGCTTGGTAGCACCTGAAAAACCCACTGCCAAACCTTTGAAGAGCTAATTGAAATTGTCTCGCATCATGATAAAGCTCGTTCCACCAGACATTGTTCAATGCTTAAGTTTAAATGCAAAATAAGGTTTCATTATATGACGTGCATGTATATTCTAGCAGGCCCAAATGATAGGCAAATCATTTTCTCCTGTGAGAAGGAGGAGTGTGCTTCTTTTAAGAATGCAACAGTCCATGATTTGTATACAGATTTATATTTTCAAAGGCTAAAAATTAAATATACGCCAAATAATCAACTGGTGTGACTTTTAAGTAGACTATGCAAAACCTAAAACTAATTTGCTTTGCCTGCCCTCAATTCATTATTTTAACATTAAACAGTTGCTCAAAATGTTCTACAGACCTGATTAGGGCCATGCAAGGGAGCCCTTGTGACAATTGTGGGTTTTTCTCCCTTGGTGATGGCTGTTGGTCTCACATTTCATGTTGGGTGACATGTGGCAGGTTCCCTCAGTTAATTAGAACAAATGTGCCAATTATGTTAATATATCTTCCGATGCCAATCAGTGAATAATTAGAGACAACACATCTGTCTCCCACCAGGGAGTAGGAGAGAGTGAGCGAGAGAAAGCAGGAACTACAAGGTGCATAGTGCTCTAAATTGCTGCCACAGTGGATTGTGCATTTCTTCTCTATGAATGCAGTGTCATGAAAGCCTTGCACATGCTTTAGCAATACTGTGTGTGTTGTGTGTGTTGTGTGTTCACACACAGGGAGGGCATGAAGTTGCATGCAATCACATTATGAAGAATTATCCAGGTGTTTTGTTACAGTGAAAATTCTGCAACAGCACTATAGTATTTATGGTGTTAGGTTGTTGGGACCCTGTGGGTATCACAGCTGCTTCTTTATGGGCAATGGTGTGCATCAAAAAAGCAAAGGAGCTTCAGTGAATGAAAGGTGCTCTAGCATTTGTGGGCTAATTGTTCCCATATTGCAGATGTAGGTGAGGAGGGTGAGAGAATATATATGCATCTTTTAGCATGAAATTTTGGCATGGTTGAGAGATACGTTAATGTTTTGCTCACATTCAAAGCTCCTTCAGTGTGATGTAGCCAGTGTGGTGTAGTGGTTAAGAGCCGTGGACTCGTAATCTGGTGAACCGGGTTCGCGTCCCCGCTCCTCCACATGCAGCTGCTGGGTGACCTTGGGCTAGTCACACTTCTCTGAGGCCTCTCAGCCTCACTCACCTCACAGAGTGTTTTTTGTACGGGAGGAAGGGAAAGGAGATTGTTAGCCGCTTTGAGACTCCTTAGGGTTGTGATAAAGCAGGATATCAAATCCAAACTCTCTTCGGTTTCCTTTTGTGTGAGCCATATTGGCTAACTGCAAACAAGAAAATGTGTGAGCTCCTAGTGGGGAGTTTGTGGCTGCTTTGCTCCTGTGGTTGTTATGTGGTTGCATTGCACTAAGTTAAGTTATGGCTTGTGTTAGTGTTGCATCCTGGCTCATGTTCCATATATTCTCTTCCAGACTGTGAGCTGTGTGTCCTATGGTTTACAGCTCAAAATTTGTCTGGGAGAGTTAAACCATAAACATGAATTCAGGAAACACTGTAAGTCAAACCATGGCTTGGCACAGCAGCACAATGGCCAGGAAAGGACCAAAACAGCTGCCATATTTTCTTTGGGAGCCCACACATTTGCTCATTCATACTAAGCCATAGTTTAGCTCAAGAATGAAATTTACTGCATGTACTACAATAAAAGAAAATGTTATGAAAATGTTATATAGATGGTATGTTACACCAGTAAAACTTGGAAAGATGTATAAAATGAGTAATAAATGTTGGAAATGTCAGGAGAAAGAAGGAACATTCTATCATATGTGGCGGGAATGTAAAAAAATGAAAGGTTTCCGGGAAATGATTTATAATGAATTGAAAAAAATGTTGAAATATACCTTTGTTAAAAAAACAGAAACTTTTCTGTTAGGAATACTAGGAAATGACATAAAAAAGAAGGATGAGAAGTTGTTTTTATATGCAGTAACAGCGGCAAGAATTTTGGTGGCACAAAAATGGAAACAGGAAGAAATCCCAACGAAAGAAGAATGGAGAATGAAGTTGATGGAATACGCAGAATTAGACAAGCTAACGGGCAGAATTCGGGACCGGCGAGACCAGAGATTTACCGAGGACTGGGATAAATTTACAGAGTATATTAAGAATATATGTGAAGGTCAATTAACGTTTGTAGGTTTTCAAGAAGCTCTGGGATAATAATGGAAAGAAATATTGTTTTATAATAATTGTTAAGATTAATTTGGTTAAAAAAACAAAACACTATAGATGTAAGAAATGTGAATAATTGTGAAAACATGAAAATTTCCAGATAGACTGAAGGAAGTCTGAAAGTGGAAAGATTAGATTTGGATGTATAATTCAAATGGAATGGTTTTTTGTGTTCTTTCTTTCTTTATTATTTATTGTTAAATTTGAAAATTTTATAAATAAAAAATTTAAAGGGGGAAAAAAAGGAAAGGAAAAGCCATAGTTTAGCTCAGTGTTACGTGCAAATGAGGACAGTAGGGATAAAGAAATCCGCTAGCTGCTATCAGAGTGAAAAGACCTGGATTCACAAGCAGATGTGTTATTTGCATATATATCAGTTGCAATAACCTTCTTTTTAAAAATAGCAGCTGTGGAGGGCCCTGATCCAGATTGGCTCCATGGTATTGAGTAAGTAGGGCCTTAATCCTTTATCCATGGCACAACTGTTCTATTAGGACAGAAGCTTCATTTCACACCAAAATTAGGGGATATAAATCTGACGACATCACAGGGGTGTCTGATGTAAAGAAGCATAAAGCATAGAACTATAGTAATATGGAGCTCCTAAATTACTGAAATATGTGAAAATATAGATGAAGCAGGACTTTTTATTGCAAATTGTCCTTCATTTTCCTGAGGTAATTGCAATGTGCATTTTGTATCTGGAGCAATTGTTGTTTGCTTTATATAGCACTATTACCAGTGGCATTATAACTCTCTCATTTTTTAAAGGCCCTACGAGTAGATCTGGTGGTTTTGGTCAAAGCCCCAAGGAGCTTAAAATGCAATATCCTGTCTTTTATGATAAATTATACACATAAAACATTGGTAAATGGTTTGAATTTTCATCTTCTGAGTGTGTATCCAGCATTTTAGAAGAAATTATAACAGAGCTCTGATGAAGAAGGCATAGCAAGGCTTGATTTTGAGAAACATTATGAAAGAGATGGAACCATAGGAGGGAAGTTAGCCTAAGGTACAGGAGAAAATGGCAAACATCATTAGAGAGGTTTTCCCAATCATCTTCTTTTATGTTACTCTGCCCCATATCTCAACTCCATCTTGTCTTTCTTGTGGCTTTCTGCAGCTGTGCTTACGTTATCTGGGCTCTCAACATACCTTGAGCCAGTTTTCCTGTATTATTACATCTGCAATGGGCAGTATTTGGTTTTACTGTACTTTTAATAAAGTTAATTTTATACTTCATTTTGTACTCGTACTCATTTACTTGGGCGTAAGCCCCATCAAACTCTGTAGGACTTATTTCGAAGTAGATATGTATTGGGTTACATCATCAGTGTTTGCTTCTCTGTATTTAGTTTCCATATTTGAAAAGCACTGTCATTATACTGGTATGATTTCTGCAGCAAAGTGTGCAAAGTATTTTGGTTTCCTTGTACTTTGTTACTACAAGTATCTAAACAACAACAACAACTAAGTATCATCCTTCTTTAACAAATAAGGATCATAGATAGGTTTGTTATATAGAAGTCCATTTCATTAAATTCAGTTAGACACCCCACCCTATCACTAGGCAGAGGGAGGTAGCTGCCTTGGGTGCAGATGTCAGAAAGAGGAAGCAGTTCTGCCACCATCTGCTGAGTCTCTAACTAGCCTCTTCTACACCTCTTAAAATACTCGGCTGCCTTTAGACACCATAGTGGTGAGGATTGCAGGTGATGTGAATGCCTACCTATGGACAGGGCTTTGCACATTCACACCAAACGATCATTTATGGGATAACATAGACCACTCGGTTCAAATATGGATATTCCTGCCTTGGAGTAATCATTCCTTTGGTGGGACTTAACTGGTTCTAGCAAGGAATGAATCAAGCTTTGTGTTACTGAAAACGGGAGAGGCTTACTGCCTATATGCTCATAGTGTTTTCTGTGACTGAAATAAGATGGAGCAGGCTTCGTTGGCTTCCAGTCTCCTTGGGCAGATGTTCAAATGGTTTAGGGTAAAGGGGATGTTTGTCAGGACAAACCGGGTCTTTATTAGTAGTGAGACCCTTCTGTGTTCCATTGGGTTGGCCAGGGGCTGAGAATATTTCTGTTTTTCTTCGTTTCATTAAATTGCTGGGCACAAATTCCAGTGATCCAGTGACATGAAGGCACTGCTTTGATCCATCCTGGGTCTCTAAAGCATGCTCAGTTCAAAAGCAAATAAGCCACTGAATGTTCAGCCAAGTTATGCTAGACTAGCTTACCTCAGGCGGCTCTAGGAGAATGGGGTGCTTCTATGGAGTGGAAATGAATGGAATATTGTATAGCTAGAGAACGCATGTCTATATCTTTAACTATTTCCCTCTGTTTGTCTACAAACATTTTTTTAAATGTTCGTATAAAGATTAGGAGTGTTAAGTTGCAACTGTGGCTAATATGCTTGTAGCATATATAGTAGAATCTATGCATACATTATCCTTGTTTTTACATCTGAACACAAGATGTTTTACTTGTAAAATCCTTTGGGTTTATGTCTACAAATGTAATATGTGAGTGAGGCAGATTTGCAAGCCTATAGCGTTGTGAGCACACTCAGCCAAGATGCATCATTTATTGTAACGTTCTTTGATTCTATCTGTATTGTACATTTTTATTGCTAGACACTCTAAGAGTATTGCCAAAGGGCAGGGTAGGAAAGCAGTAGTTCCCCTACACATTTTGCTTCATATTTTCCTTTTCAGGAGGCCTATTGACTTACAGTGGTGCCTCGCAAGACGAAATTAATCTGTTCCGCGATTCTCTTCGTATAGCGGTTTTTTCGTCTTGCGAAGCAAGCCCATTGGCAGCTTAGCAGATTAGTGCTATTAGTGGTCTAGCGGCTTTTAGCGATCAGCTGAGAAGCGGCTTATCAGCGGAACAGCTGATAAGCGGCTTAGTGGCTTAGGAAAAGGGCGAAAAAAGCGAAAAAAAACCCGCGGGAACTCGCAAGATTTTTTCGTCTTGCGAAGCAACCCCATAGAGAAATTTGTTTAGCGAAGCGCCTCCAAAACGGAAAACCCTTTCGTCTAGCGGGTTTTCCGTCTTGCGGGGCGATCGTCTTGCGGGGCACCACTGTACATTTATATATGCAAAAGCTCAGAGTGCCATCTGTTTCTGTCTCTTGGTGGCCCTGTATGTAGACAATACTGTACGGAGTTAGCTGGACCAGTTTTTTGATTCAGTAGAACAGCCTCCTACATTTCTAGTCTTCTGATATAGATATTAATTTTTTTAAAAACCCACTGCATGCTATTTATGGTAGGGGCTGCTGACCTTCCCTGTGAATCTCAACAGGTAGAGTGGCTGAAAAATGAAGAGGTGATTGATCCCGTTGAAGACCGAAATTTTTACATCACTATCGACCACAACCTGATAATAAAGCAGGCACGCCTCTCTGACACAGCCAATTATACTTGTGTTGCCAAAAACATTGTGGCCAAGAGGAAGAGCACGACTGCTGCTGTCATTGTTTATGGTAAGGGGAAATGGTTTTGCCTCACTATGAAACTACAGCTTGATCTACCAAATTAATACAGTGAGTTGTACCATCCAGTTGGCTATTTCTCTCCAGGACCTGGCAGGCAGAATATGCATATGATCACATGGCTGTCATCTAAAATGTATATCCCTTGGAAAGACCTTCTTGGACAAGGGGGACATGTGTGTATGTGTATTTAGGGATTTTTATTTTGCCTTTTTGCAAATGACTAAAGGTGGCTAAGCTAATCAATAGCATTAAAACAACAGCAGCAAATAACAAAATCTGCAGATTAAACAAAGATAACCATAAAAACAATGACACTAGTGAGCCATTAAAACAGTTTGAATTAGTTATCCTGAAAAGCAATCAAATGTCATTAAAACACTAGCAGAACACAATGGATATCTCTTCTCCAATGACCCAAATGACCCAAACTGGTCTATAGACCTTGTCAACAACTATTTTTTAGACTAGCACTGCGTGGAATGGGATAAATCACAAGGGTTCTTACCCTCTTCCCCTCCTCCCCAAACACAAAGCATGTGGACAATTGGCAAATGTTTCAGCATCTCAAATTTCACTGCACTAGCTATGGCAGTGTTGTCATAAAGCTACACTGATCCTCTAAATCATGAAGTCTTTCTGCTTCGTCACAAAATCCAGGCAAATCCATCTATGCAATCCACTTATTAAGCATCCCTACATATAATGCCCCCAGTGCAGAACTGCCATACCACATAGAAGTTTCCTAGTGGGCTCCTTGTGCCTGGAACAATGTACATATAAACTGTCCTTTGTTGTCTACTAAAGTGAGAAAAGTATTGTGAGGATAAAACCTAGCTCTAATGGTACCATAGATGATCCTTGTTGCTTTTATCACAATCAGTTTAATTACAAGACAGATTATGCTAGAACTTTTATTTTGCAGGTAGGGCAGCAGTTTCGCTTAATTGTAAGCAGTTGTTTCAGTGAAGTCACAGTGAGGGCTTTTCATTCCTCTTTCTGTGAGGAAAATGGTTGAATACAGCTAATTAGCAGTATTTGTGATACAAAGGAGGCCCAACAGACGCACACAGCATAGTTCAGCTGGAGAGCACAATAGCACGCAGGAACAGAAGCAAGGCTCAGCACACACTATATTTAATTATTCTTTCCAAACACAAAGAATTTGACTAGGTAGGTGGAACTTCGTCACCTGTTGCTGAAATGCTGTGAGGAATAGGGGATTGGAGTTGAAAACCCGATAAGCCTACCTAAGATACTTTTTGCATGAGCTCACACCTCTATGACAAAGACTGTCAGTGAATTAAGGAAAACAGCCATTCGATCCTATACAGAAGCCAGTGGTCAAGGTTGTTGGAGGCTAAGTTCAGCAACATATAGAGGGCCTTATGCTCTCTACCCTTGACCTACGGCATGCTGCAAAGGAGGATAGGCACCGGTGCAGGAATGAGTAGAGCAAAGGTCCACTGAGCTATTTTAGTTTTCCAACAGAGCATGTAGAGAATGGTGTTTTTGTTTGCTAGTCACTCTGGATATCAGTTATTCCCAGTATCAGAGGCTCTGTGCATCTGAAAACCAGTTGCTGGAGAACATGAGTGGGGAGAGTGTGATGGTGCTCATACTCTGCTTGCAGGCTTCCCATGGGAAGCTGGTTGGCAACTGTGCAAATCAAAGGCTAGGCTAGGTAGGTCTTTGGTCTGATCCAGAAGGAGTCTTCTTACATTCTCATTTTTAATCAAAACACAGTGAGCTGAAGAAATTAGTTCTTCTTGTTACTGTGGAATGCTGACGTCCCATGCCTTGCTTTTTTTCACATTTCATTACCAAGGCATAAAAACAGAACCAGTGGGAATATGCAGTCAATACTGCCTTTGGCCTGCAAGAATTAGATTCTAGACCCCATATTACATTCAACATGTGAGAGCAGCCTGGCGTTCTGCTGTTGAGAAATCTGAAGGCTTCCTAGGGAAGAGATAAAGGGAGATAAAGAACTTATAAAGAGAAAGAGAGGTGACCAAGAGCACCTTTTCTGTCTATGTGGTTGCATTCATTATCAGCTTTCTCTGCCTCAAGGCGGGACAACCTGCAGAATTCTCAACAGGCTGTTGTCACGTGGTAAGCATTATTATTATTATACTAATTATTAAATTTCTATATTACTCTTCATCCGAAGATCACAGGGCAGTTTACAATATGAAAACGTAAAAATATATTCCATAATAACAAACTAAAACAATACACACACAACCCCGACATACACAGTTTTAAAGGCCACAGATTGTTTAATTAGCCAAAGGTCTGCAAGAAGAGGAATATTTTTGCCTGGGACCAGGCAAGATAATAAAAATAAAACAGATAAAGCAGTTAAAACAGTATAGCACAGTCCCTTACTCCTAGCAATTGTGAGCTTCATCAGAGCAGTCTGGAAGTCCATCTATCTCTGGGAAGGGTGCATTTTAGTGGCATGCCATATAAACGCTGTTTAAAATGGGAAAGGGGGTAAAAGTTAACTGATAGAGTTGTGAATTAATGCTCCCTTAGAAAAGGAATTTTGTAATTAGGGTTGGTACATCTACTAGGGGAGGGATACATTACTCATTTGCATTTTCTGATTCATTTAATTAGAATTCATAAATTGTGTGCCAGTGTTCCACATATCAGCTGGGATGGAAATAAAGATCAGTTGAATCACTACCCTAATTGTAGTGCACTTAACTGAGGATTTTGGCAGGCTGTTGGAAACCAAAAGGGAAATTGCATGCAATACATAAGAGTGAAGAGCTTAGGCTTTTAAGAAGCACCAGTTCATGTGTATAGATAACTAAAGCGATTAAGCTCCAACATTCACCATACCTGGCTTAATAAAGAGGCCAACACAGTACATGAAATAGTAAAAGCTTTAGGATTCCTGTGAAATCTCAGTGTTCATTGACTTATATACCCTGCCTTTGAGCCTTCTCTATTTCTCTGTCTTCTCAGTCAATGGAGGATGGTCAACCTGGACCGAGTGGTCCATCTGCAACAGCCGTTGTGGAAAAGGCTCCCAGAAGCGCACAAGAACCTGTACCAACCCTGCTCCACTCAATGGAGGTGCCTTCTGTGAAGGCCAAAGTTTGCAGAAAATAGCTTGTACCACATTGTGTCCAGGTATGTCAAATATAACTCTGATGGGTCCACTTCTGTATATTTTGTTTCCATCTTGTTCTTCTAGCATCAAGCTTTTGGGAGATAACTGTTTTCTTGTGTCCCCCCCCCCTCCCTTTTAGTGGGTAAATGTTTCATTCTGTTATATAAATGCACAGAATGGTGTGCAAACAGCAGTAGGTTCATTCCAATTATTGCACAAAGCTTACCCACCATCTCTGTTCTTTGTAATTTGCAATTTACGTAACATTTCAAAGCTCAAAATCTTAAGAGACTTAACTCTTAGCTCTGTTGAAATCTCTGGAAATAAACTAGAATTTAAGTATATAAAAGGATTCTGAGCAGTAAAGCTGAAAACAATATTTTAAGCTCTTGGGTGAAGACTTTTTTACCTGCCAGGACAAACAAGGGCATTCGTAGGGGAACTTTCCCCCCTTCTTGCTACATTTTGGTCACTTTGCTCAAAGACTTGAGACTAGAGATTTGATATTTTTGAATACTTGTCAATATATTTTGTTTTAAAGCATATTTTAGATATTTTGCTTTTGTAAACTGCCTGAAGATTTTTTTTATAGTAAGCAATCTATAGATTGACTAGTAAAGAACATAAGGAATAAATAGAGACTGGTAAACTCTCCACATCTCATTTGGGATTGATTTTGAAATAATCTGAGGTTCCACCCCCACCTCGGCAAAACAAAATAAACACAAAGAAAGAACTTGGATAATTTTCTGAACCAACACAAGTCTCTGAAAATGACCCATCCTACCTATCTCCATCAGACCCAGCAAACACACACACACACCTGGCCAGTGACAACATGAACAGCAGTAGTATGTGTAGAAATGGGAGACGGAGAAGTCTGTCTACCTCCCCATCTTTCACCATGACTTTCTGGCCCTTGATAGTTGTAGTAACCTAAGCAATAGCACTTGGAATACTACAAATCTCAAAGACCACTGTGTCTCTCTCCCTAGTGCACTGCTATGCAGGGCTCTAAGATGATGGACAAAGAGAGGGCAAGTGTCCAACTTCTCATCTCCCTATGTGCTTCAGTTGCTTGTGATACTGCTGATGTTGTCCAAGTATGCAAAAGAAACAGAGAGCATGTTTGGCAGAGGAAACAGCCTAAGGGCAACAGTGTTTTGGGGTCAAGGAGGGTCGAAAATTTAGTGTCACTTCTGCATCTGTGCTCAAATCTTGTGTGTTTGGATGGGGTGGCAGGTGAGAATTATGGTGCAGCTAATCAGGATTATTAAATCTAATGAGTGACACAAACTCTAATGATGAGGGTGTTAGCCCAGCAGCTTGCTATTAGACTGCTGCTTCTCATACTACAAGCATTTGTTAAAGCAGAAAGTCATCAGTGTGGATAGTTGGGCTCAATCTTATCATGAAGTCAGTGACCGCATCAGAGTCACTGATTGCTTCCATATACGCTTCATATTGGATGTTAAACATGATTTATGTTCGCACAAAGTTTGTAGAGGTGTTATACAATGTTAGCTGTTAGATTTCCTCCTATTTGTTTGCAGTGATGCTATATGTCACGGTGTCAAGCAATTCATATCCCACAACATTCTCCTTCACTTTCTTTGCTGTAAAAATTACAGATTTTTATTTGGAAGAGGGTTTGTTGTACAACCCGAGTTTGCACAACCTGAATTTTCTGGGATGCATTAAATCCCACCCAACAAATAGTGGGAATCTGGAAGTGTCCACTGAATCAGGGTGTTAGTAGCTGAATAGAAAGGGCTGCATATGTACATACGCTAGCAGCTTTCTGGGTGGAATTTGCTGTCCTTGAGCAATATGAATTTAATGTCAGATACTGTAAGACTTCATTACAGCATGGCACCCCCACAATCTAGGCTGTTCCTTAAACAAATAAGGCAAATGGTCCAGAAACAGACTGAAACAAAGCCCTTTAATATAGGCTTCAGAGTATTTTCAGACTAAAATAAATATCATTGATATTGCATGATCTGTATTTTGGATAAATAAGATATCGGCTTTCTCAAATGTTGTACCACTCTTCATGCACAGCAGATTCACATCTGGGTGTTGTTGTTTTTTTTAAAAAAGACTTTATAAACAAGTCTTTATTTACATCTCTACCTCTTGCCTCCCTCCCCTTCAAAATTGATTTATTTTTTTACTTTTTTCTGGAACAGTAGATGGAAGGTGGACACCGTGGAGTAAATGGTCTACCTGCGGAACAGAGTGTACCCACTGGCGCAGGAGGGAATGCATGGCCCCAGCACCAAAGAACGGGGGGAAAGACTGTGAAGGCCTTGTCTTACAGTCCAAGAACTGCACAGATGGTCTGTGTATGCAGAGTAAGTAGAAGTACATGAGTGCAGCTACACTGGCATTGTGATTTGTAGAAGAAAGAAACCCACTGAAACAATTAAAAACAATTAAAGATTCAATATTCTCATACTATATTGCTGGAGTGGATCCAAAAAGGACCCTCCACTTTATGACAACACAGCGGTGGGTGGGAAACCCACAATTCTGCATTTAAAACATTTGGCAGAAGTTTCAGAAAAAAAGTCTTGTTCTGTGCTCCATTTGGGAAGAATTTCAACTGAAGCTTGCTAAGCATGGGAGGCCATGCTTCCTTTAAAAAAAAAATGCACAATTGCATGAGGGTTTTAACAGCAAATCTTTCAAATATATTTTTTATTTATTCTGCCACCTGTACTGATTTCCCCCTCACCTTAATTTCTCCCTCCTGGGATTTGGACTTGCAAGCTTCAGTATGAGACTTGGCAAAGTTCTTCTGTGTCTTCTAGGTCTTGAGTGCAACCTGAATAAATCTCAGCCTGGAAGTGCCTTCAGGCACTGGCTGGGCTAAAGTTCCCAACCTTACTAGATAAGTGCTAGTTTCTGCTTAGTGTATACCTCTATGGGATTGGTGTGGGTCTAGTCCTGCATGAGGATTTTTTAAAAGGAAAGACTATGGTTCATGGTACTAGATTTCTGTTGGCTCCTGTTCCTAAATACTTGTTTCGTGACATATTCATTTAGGCTACAATCCTGAGCACACTTATGAGGGATTAAGCCCCATTGAACGAAGTGGGATTTTCTTCCAAATAGGAATCCAAGAACCCGTTGTACACCAAGTGAGACCAGCTCCATCTAGCTCAGGGTTTCCCAAACATGGGTCTCCAGCTGTTGTTGGACTACAACTTCCATCATCCCTAGCTAGCAGGACCAGTGGTCAGGGATGATGGGAATTGTAGTACCAAAAAATAAGCTTCCAAATAAACATGCATAGGATTGTACTGATAGGATGTATACAATGGTCAGTTTTCATTGGGCCAATGGTATAATAAGAGTGATCATTGCCTATCGGCAACACACATTAACTTTTTCTCCCCAAATATAACCACTGTTCAAATAGATCGTGAAGGCTTTTGAAGCACTGCAAAGACTTTAGGGTGATGCTTTCCCCTTCCCTTCCTTTTTGGTTCACGTTACCTCAAAGGTAACAAAAAATAATTCCATGTGATATTTATCTGACAATATCTGTTCTTGTCAGCCATCTTGTAAGGTTGTCTCCAGTTCATCAGTGTATGGGAAGGAGGCAAAAAGCTTATGACTTTAGAAAGAAGCATATTTTTGTAATACTGAGGGGGGGGCAGGGGAATATCTATTCTTAACTTAATTTCCTGACAGTATGTCTTGGAGATAGAAGAGATAATGTACATATAACTCTGCTGGTGTGAATGGACCATTATGACAAATTAGCAAGGAAATATATCTCCTTCATTTCGAGCAGAGCTTTACTGCTAGATTATATTTAGACAGATGTGTGTCATCTTTGTGTGCGTGCAGAGTCATTTAAGCAGAAATATTTTGGAGAAGGGAGATTTTTATGTGACTGAAGAATAAGAGCCCTATAGGAATGTCATTATTATGTAGATAGTATATTATTTTTTATGCTATTGGATACAAACCTATATTATTAGCCATAGGATGGAAACTTTCATGACTTGGTCCAATTCACAATACTGGCTTTGGGTTCAGATTCTTCCTCAGATTTTTCCTCAGATACAAGCTAGGTGAGTAATGTTGGGCCAAGTAGTAGTAATAGTGAATGGAAGATCTTAGCCATCTGGAATGTACTTGTGATAGAATACACATATAGAAGAAGTTAATCCTCTTATACACAGCCAGGGATATGTAGCTGCATAAATAAATACAGATGTCCTAAAAAACATTGCTTTGTATCTACAAGCCTTTTCTCTTCCAGTCCATTATTTGCTACAGTAACATCACTCAGGCAAATCAATAAGCTCTTTCATTCACCTAGCCCTACTCCTGTGTAAAGAAGCAGTCAGAACTGCTATCGATTTCTTTGCGGATAAAAACTGTGGAGCTTTCCCTGAGCCCCTCCACCCCTCAAACCCTCATAATTATAGTATTTTTCACCCAAAGCTGTAGTTTCTGCTTACCGCTAACTGTGGTATTTCTGGTGCAACTTGGCTGTCACATTTATTCAGACTAATGATCTTGCCAGTACACACACTCTCTTATTCTGTAGTTAGTATTTTCCCCCTAACGTGAAAGGATGAATAGTCATTAAGTCAGCGTGCCTTCAGAGAGAGGGGGGAGAGGGAGGGAGGGAGAGGGAGACAGCAAGACCGAATTGGAAAATAAAACTAGCTGTAGTGAAAATTTAGAACTGCTGTTATTAGAAAAGGCCTCCCAAGTACACAACCTCTACTAGCTGGAGCCCTTACAATAATTTAATAATTATTGTAATGGCTTTAATTAGGCCTCAGCCACTGTCTGCGTTGTAAGGCACATTAAAAGTCTGGCCATCTGCCATCTGGAAGAGTTATTTATTTACCTCTATATGTGCCATATTTTCATGTGCATTAAACATCAACAGTTTAGAAAAACCAGTGTATCAGGACTGCGTAGAAAGAGATAACTGTGGAGTTGATAAAATGAAAACTGTAGGGATGACCCAGTGCATAGTCTGAATAATATATATATATATATGTATATATATATATATATATATATATATAAAACTGAGCACTGGTGTCACCCCGCCAACCTGTTGTGGAGAGAACTTTGGATCTAGAGTGAGCAAGCACCTCCAAACAAAGAGCTACTTCCTCCCTAGACCTCATTGTTGGACCCCTGTGGTTACTTGAAGGAAAAGCAATTTTCACATATAAAATAGTAAATTATTCCTAAGCAGGAGAATAAGGCTGCAGTCCTAAGCATACTTTCTAAATGCAAAATAAACTTTGCATATATACGAGCCTTATTCAGGCATTTCATGTTTATGCGCAGCATGAGGCAGAGGGGTAGCATCGGGGGCTGCAAAGAGAGGCAAAAGTGTTCACCAAAATTGTTCAGAGCGAGGGCAAAGCTTTCTGCCCTAACTCTGAATTGGCTTAGTGATGTCATGTAACCAAATCTGATTTGTCTTCATGGGATTGCAACATAATCACTTCAGCTGAATAATATCCTTGACTAATAGTAGTATGCTATGAGTAGGGGTGGGGGACGCAGGTGGCACTGTGGGTTAAACCACAGAGCCTAGGACTTGCCGATCAGAAGGTCAGCGGTTCGAATCCCCGCGACTGGGTGAGCTCCCATTGCTCAGTCCCTGCTCCTGCCAACCTAGCAGTTCGAAAGCACGTCAAAGTGCAAGTAGATAAATAGGTACCGCTCCAGTGGGGAGGTAAACAGTGTTTCTGTGTGCTGCTCTGGTTCGCCAGACGCGGCTTAGTCATGCTGGCCACATGACCCGGAATCTGTACGCCGGCTCCCTTGGCCAATAAAGTGAGATGAGCGCCGCAACCCCAGAGTCGGTCACAACTGGACCTAATGGTCAGGGGTCCCTTTACCTTTATGAGTGGGGGGGAAACAGATCAGTTCACACCATGAAGTATTTTATCAACTTCAGAGGAATATATTATTATTATTATTATTATTATTATTATTATTATTATTATTATGTCATGGATCTGTAGCTTCACTGCAGTCCACTTCTGTTGAAATTGCCACCTGTCCTTCAGTGGTGGATCTTGGGCTCTCAAATTTCAGTGGTGCCCTGTGCTGCACTAAAATTTTGCCATCCCCATCTCTCACACACTGTTCTACATCATTATTACAGCACCCCCTGTGCGTGAGTCAGCTGATGGGACATTCCAGGATCCAATCAGAAGCTGGGATACTCTACTTAAATCAGGAGGGTTGAGCAGTATAGGAACCCCAAGGCAGGAGGAATCCAAAATGGAGAATGACTGAAGGTGGGGGACAGACAACCAGGTGGGAAGGGAGTTTAGAATCAAGTAGCTACAAAGAAAGAAGAGCAAAGGAGAAAGACACACTCACAGAGAGCGAGAGAGGAGTCTCTTTCTATTCATACTGATAAGACAGGACAGAATAGAGAGATGACAATAAAAATTGTGAAATCCAAGATTTTAATGGTGCTGGGCTTAGGCACAAGTATGCCCTAGGTCATCCACCCAAGCAGCCACAAAAGATTGCAGCAAACCCTGCAGTGTCAGTCTCAGTTATATCTCAGTTGCAGGTTGGAGGGCTGTGCTGAGAGAGAGTAGTTTGCATGTTCAGACCTTTAAACCTCCCCCTTAAATAAATTCAGACAAGACTCAAATTTTGGTTTGGTTTTTGGCAGAATTTAGGCCACAACTTTATTGATTACAGCAAGTGAGTGGTTGCATAGGCTCTGGTTCAACTAGCTCCCTGCACTGTTGCAGTAGCACTGACCCAGGGCACCAGCATAGGTCAGCCTAGCGTGAACACCTGGATAAGCGGAAAGCTGGAAACAGGCTATCTCCACCACCCAAATGCCCCCCTGGACCTAGGCACGGGCACAACCCCCTCACAGGGGTTGACCAAACCATTGAGTCCCTGGATTCCTTTAACGGAATACCCTTCACATAGGGATGGCGAGAGCGTTCTCCCATCCCTATCACATGAACCAGTGCCTATGCGCAATCTTACAAGTTGTGATGATTTGCTACATGGCAGGCGAAACCCAAATGGCATCAGCCAAGTGGGGAAAATTCCTGCCGTGCCCCTGTCCCAACGACAGACGACACACGACGGCATAGCAAGGTCAAGCGCACAGCCCTAAATATAGGGAGAGGTGGGCAGGTGTTCCGATGCACGCACCGAAAGAGGAAGTTCTGGGTCACATGATCCATTTAGCTTGCGTCCCATTGGCCTGATTGAACCCAGCATCAAGGGACCTACCAAATGGCTGTTGTGGCTATTCAATCAAACCCACCCACAACACAGGGTTTAGTTGCCAGGTCTCTCTGCAACATGTGCCCTCTTTAAGGGAGGACCCGATTTACAGCAAGCCTGCAATGTTAAAACTGCTAATACTGTATGTCAGAGGTGAGACTGAGACTAGTCCAGATTCCCATTCCAAAATACCACTCAGGTTGCAGCAAAGGTTAATCTAGGTGAACTACTGCTGCAGTCTTCCTTGCTGGCCAAATTAATCCCTTAGTTGTATGAAGAAGCCTAATGCTCCACTAATTAGCATGCAGACTGGTAGCACTTTAAAATGTGCAAATACTTTTTTAAAACATGCATCCAAATTAAAGCAGGGAGTCCTGTTTATGATGCTGTTTTTTGTTTGCTTTTTCAATGGGTAACACACATGAACACACAAACACATACCAGGGGAACAGGCCGCTTGCCCATAAATCCTGAGCTATGGATTTAGTCATAGCTCTCCAGGAGCTGCTCTCTCTATGTTTTGCACATTGACCTCCAAGCTGTTCCTTGAGGGGAAAGAAAGGTTAATTTAACAACTCTGTCTTTTGTGTTGTAGTAATGTTACAACACAATGTTAATCTGGCAACACACATAGCCCTGCATAATTAAGTGGTCATGTCAGGCTTTTCCTATGCAATATGTGTTCAAATTCCCTCTGTGCTTATTTTAAAAGCTATAATGGATTATAGATAAAGGTAAAGGTACCCCTGCCCGTACGGGCCAGTCTTGACAGACTCTGGGGTTGTGCGCCAATCTCACTCAAGAGGCCAGGGGCCAGCGCTGTCCGGAGATACTTCCGGGTCACGTGGCCAGCGTGACATCGCTGCTCTGGCCAGAGCCAGAGCCAGAGCCAGAGCCGCACACAGAAACGCCGTTTACCTTCCCGCTGGTAAGCGGTCCCTATTTATCTACTTGCACCCGGAGGTGCTTTCGAACTGCTAGGTTGGCAGGCGCTGGGACCGAGCAGCGGGAGCGCACCCCGCCGCAGGGATTCGAACCGCCGACCTTTCGATCGGCAAGCCCTAGGCGCTGAGGCTTTAACCCACAGCGCCACCTGCGTCCCCCATAATGGATTATAGATCACGATATTAGTGATGTGAACCTATCACGCCCTTAAGCAGATTAGCTTGCAGTAAGCAAGAAAGGAGGCTTTTGCTGTTGTTTTGTTGTTGTTTTAAAAAAGCAAAAAATAAAATAGTTTTCTTGGAAGATCATCACAGTGAAACCCTCTTGAGTGCACACAAAGGAATTAAATGAGCCTTTGTATTAAAATGGAATAAGTCACTCTGAATATACCTGCCTATCTGCATAATCACATTCCCAACCATCCAGATGCAAAGCACATGCACACAGGGGCTTTCTGTACTTGATATGGCACTCAAGCACTAAATTATATGCAGGAAAGCATTCATGCAAACAAAGATCCGTGGGGGCAACATGTTTCTATTTTAACATAATTTACTTCTGTGTCAGGCCTGCCTTATTGGGCCAGGTCCACAATCTACTACCCCCTCTGTTGTGTGGACACATGTGTGATAGTGGTTGAACAAGGTAGACATGGGAAGCTATTAGATAAAGACATTGTAACACTGGCCCATCTAGTTCAAAGGTGGAGAACTTCCCCCTCTCAGCAGGTGAAAATTTTATCATCCCTAACCATCATGGACCAAATGATGCCAGTTGATGTCATAATGATGTCAGGTGATGAGCTCTTTGAAGGCACACTGGCTGCAGAAGGAGGGAGTAGTTTCATTTCAAACTTCTGATGAAGCTGCTTTTCCTTCATTTTAGCAGCAATACTCTTCCTGCTCCTGGTGCAAAGTCCGCTCGACCTGTGCATCAGTTGATGGGTCGTGGAAGCACACCTGGCTCCAGCAAAGGAGCACTCAGGAGCTCACTTTAAGCTCCCAGGTTCCTTTGAAGCAACATTGATACCTGCCCTACACTTGACATCACAGATGACATCAGGTGTGCGGCAGGTGGGTGTGGTTTGCCAAGAAAGGGTTGGTGGACCAATTTGGGTCCCCTTCCAGGCTGAATTTAGCCCATGGACTGGAGATTACCCACCTCAATCTAGCTCAATGCTACCTATGACCAGCAGTCATCCTCCGAGGTTTTTAACAGAATTCTATCCCAGTTATGCATTGAATTGCCAGGGATTGAGCCTGGGATCTTTTGCATACAAAGCCTATGCTGTCAGTACTGCTGAGCTGATCTATGTGGCTTTTAGGAATCAGATGCGCTAAATGAATGAGAACTTGTACACAGTGGTGAAGGAAGGGTCTCCGGCACCCGGGGCAGGGTGTCGAGGGGTGGGGCAAACCGTCCACAGGGGCAGGGCAAACCACCCGGCGGCACATCTGTGGCGCCGATAATGACGGCACCGCTCAAGCAGCTTGCGTACGGTGCTCGAGCGTCACCCTTCGTTCCGGAGGTCCATTTTTATCCTGAGGCGTGCTTTTGCTAATGGGGTCTCCGGCGTGCGGTTTTTGTTCGCATCCTGGGGCAAAGTTCACAACCAGGAGCAGCTACTTGCAGGTTAGTGGAGCTCGTAACCTGAAGCGTTCATAACCAGAGGTACCACTGTAAATTCAAATGCATGCATGCAAAATTTCCCTACTGGGTATCAAAGATGGAAGAGCGAATGATATGAGCCAGATAGCAGCCTAAATCTGTACCATCTAGATTTAAAAAATAAAAAATAAAAATAAAGCTGAGCTGATATAACATTATGGTCATAAGTAAATGGTATAGCAGTGTCACTATAACTAAAACAGAGTATGGAAAGATCCATGAAGAATCTACTAAAGAGAATGGGTAGGTCTAGTGTGCTTTAGAACTTGATTTATTGAAATTTGACTACACTTAATCAAAGATTACTCAGCTCAGGTTCTGGTCCCCAAGATAGACTTTTAGAATGAACAGCAGCTGTCCTGCACGCCACATAAATCTTACAAAAACTTAATATAAGATGTTAATAAAAATGTTTAAAAATCCTACAAGGAGTTACCTTGAAAACATTGTCCATTCTGTCTTTCTGCAGCCCGTAGAGCTCTATAATAAATTAATAATAATAAATTTGTATTTATACTCCGCCCTCCCCAGCTTAAAAACTGGGCTCAGGGCAGCTAACAGCAAATATAAAACATTGATTAAAATGTGACAAAAACAGCATAAAATACAACATAAAATGTAGCATCAATAAATCAATAAAATTCAAAAATTCAGGGATCAGTGAACTTTGTCACAGGACAAATGCTTTCGTAGAATAAGAAATGAAACACACTGAAGTTTTAAAAATGAAAACAAATGCATGTTGGAATGATTTGCCCCCACCTTGCACACACCTAGTTTTCAGTGGGAGAGTTCTTTCCAGTGGTTGCCAGAAAGAAATAGTTCCCCCCATAATGTGAGCTTTTTCTTGTGATACTTCACTGCTGCATTTTGTGCCAAATTTTGCTATGAAATAGAAAGAAATAGTTCCCCCCATAATGTGAGCTTTTTCTTGTGATACTTCACTGCTGCATTTTGTGCCAAATTTTGCTATGCTTGAGGTCAAACTAGACATGATTGCTAAATGATTCTTTGCATTTAAAGTTCAGGGTTTTTTTAATGCAAATATCAGATTGGGGGAGGAGCTGATAATTATTGGAAATGCAGCAGTCAAAGGCAATAAAGTTAACTTTCATCATAGGACTGAATGAGGGTTAAATTCCTCTTCCACAAGCACCTGTGATACCTATGATTACCAGCCTCCAACACTCCAAACTAATTTTATTTGTAATCGGTGCCTGCAAAGGTGAGAATTGGAAAGGGAAATACTATTTCATGAATGGAAGTCTGCTAGTGTGACATTGGATGTCAAACTGCATATTAAATGCCAAGAGGCATTTAAGTTTCCGGTTAATTTGGCTTACTAGGAGGAAAAACCCCTACTATAATCTCCATCATGACTTGCTTTTCACTCATGAGATTTCACTGCAAGTACTTGAGGCCTATGTTGGGTGTGCTGCTCACAACCACACCACAATTTCTATATTGCTTTGACCATCATGCCATTTTCACTATGAGCTCTCAGTGTTACAAAGTTGAGAACTGGAAATGGAGCCAAAAATGGATTTTAGAAAAATCATTGTCAGTATTGGGAGGAGGGGGGGGGGAACCCATAAATGATAATGGAAGTTTCAACAGAGCCTTAAGTCTAGCTGTGCCCTACTTTTTCCTTCCTAAAACTGGAATGAATAATTCCCACCCCTCCAAATAATTTGAGATGTTCATTTAAATGCAAGGAAGAAACTAAGTGTCGAACTAACAGCACTATTCCTACAGTAAACACACAAGAAGTTAGCAACAAACACTGATAGAACCTTTGAAAATAATTTTTTTTTGTTTGTTTCATCAAAAGCCACTTGAGGCATCTTAAATTACTTTTTTCCCCCTCAAAGCAAGTTAGCGACTATGACACCAGCTGCTCCAGGCACAGATCAACAGAGCCAGCAACTATAGTGGAGTCAAATTCAGCAGCACTTTTTTCTACATTTACCCTAGTAAAGAAATGTGGCAATGATAGTTGAAGTCCCTCAGGTACTCGCCATGCCGCAGTGCTGATACTGTGAGCAAAATAGATCAAGGAGGAGAGACTACAAATCCCTGCTTTGCACTGTTCTCACTTTGAAGCTGGGAGAAAAGTCATTTTTCATTATTGCAGGTACTAATCTCAGCAGATTTGCCTCATTATCTAAAGAAAATGTTCTTTCTTATTATATGAAAGATCAGATTGCCAAGCATTCAAAAAAACACAAAAACCCTAAAGAGAGATGGCCAGGCTCACATCTTATGAAGCAGTTGACACCAAACACTGATTGTTTGTGTCCCCCAAATAATTTCCTTGCCCCTCCCAAACCCGTTAATATTCTGAATTAAAATGTAATTTCAGAAAGGTGCTAAAGTTTCTGATTTAAAGTAAATTCCTATTATCAAAAGTGTTTGTGTATAAACAGTTGCAAGGGGTGTTATGTTAATCACCCATGAGCATTTTTTCAAAATGCCTGCATTCAGTTGATACGTATAAACAACATATACTGAAGTAGAGTTATTTCTTCCTAACGACACAGAGCAAAATCACCATTTACACTTAATGGTAGTGGTTTGTGCTACATGGTCACCCCACCCTTAGTCTTATGTTGAGCTTGCATCATGAGATCTGACATTAGTTGACCACTCAAGTGCTGGGTAGCTCTCAGCCAAATGTGTGAGCTGACCTCCCTGAAAATGGAAGGGGTCAGTCCAGCCTGCTATGTTTAGAGCACAGAGGGATTTACATGGGGCATCCCATATCGTTGTGTTGCCACCTTTCCCTGTGGCACATGCATGTGGATATTCAGAGCATCAGACCACTATAGGGAATTAGAGACTTGTGCATAACTCCCACTGAGTGCCCATGCACAAACTCTAACAGTGGAGAGCTGAATCAAGGCTTTCTTTGGCCTTGTTCTGCATGTGGGCACTGGGCCTGTGGTGTGCTAGATTGAGCTCAAGGTATTATAGCTGAATTGACGTAGGATTACTCTGCAATGGTTCTTTCATAAGGCAATACATCACTTCACATTACAGTCTATGGCTAGTGAACAGGACTTTGTGAACTATCTGGCTGCCACGTTGATGGTTTCCACATGTTGCACACCCCTAATAAAAACCTAAGGGCTCTGCTGGATCAGGCCAATGGCCCATGTTGTCCACCATCCTGTTCTAACAGCAGCCAACTAGATGCCTATGGGAAGCCTACAAGCAGGACTTGAGTGCAACAGCACTCTCCCCACATCTGATTCCCAGCGACTGAGATTCAGAGACATACTGCCTCTCACACTGGATGTATTTTATATATATATATTTTAAAATAATATTTATTCAAAATTTAAAAATAACAAAAAGAAGAAAAGAAAATTACAAAATACAAAAAACAAAATACAAAATACAAAAAGACATAACAACACCAAAAGAGAAAGATAAAAATAGAAAAAACTAATTAATCCTTTGCATAACTTTCTTCCTTTACTTATTTTCTTGACCTCCTCTCACCTCCCAATTTTGTATTCTAATTCAGATCGTTGTTTCAGCAAATCCTTCCAACCTTATTTTCATTTAAGTAGTTTAACATAACATATTACAATTTAACATCCTCTCTTTTCATCAATTTCTCAACTCGTCTTTACTTAGTCCTTTGTGTCATTTCAACCAAAACCATCTAATTTTCTTTTTCCAACATCTTTCTAACAGTCCTTAATTTTACAATATTTTTGAAGATATACTTTAATTTTTTTCCAATCTTCTTCCACTGACTCTTCTCCCTGGTCCCGGATTCTGCCGGACACTGGAGGTATTATATGGCCATCATGCCTATTAGATATTGATAACCTTATCCTCGATGAATTTGTCCATTCCCTTTGGAAGCTATTCAAGTTGGCACCTTGTGTGGGAGTAATGTGAATCAGCTAGGAATCTGAAAGCAAATCTAAGTTATGGAATGGTTCAGCCTTTTCATTAATAAGAAGCCAAAGCCAATAACAGGAAGTATGTATGGAAAGAGACAAAACCCGGCCATTAACATTTAATCTACTGAGAGTTTAGAAGCAACTCTTGGGTCTCATAGTGATCTGATTTCACTCTGTCACCCTTGTGGCACTATCACCCTTGGAACGTAGGAAGCCGTTTATACCGAATCAGGCCATTGGTCCATCCAACTCAGTATTGTCAACACTGACTGACACTAGTTCTCCAGTGTGTCAGACAGGCTTCCTTCCCAGCCATAGCTAAAGATGCTGTGCATTGAACCTCAGACCTTTTGCATGCAAACCATGTGCTCTGCCATTGAGCCACAGCCTGTGAGCTTTTGCTTTTCTGCAGTATTGACTGGGAAATAGAATTATTAGCACAGGTGAAAGGGTCAGAGTGTAAAGTTGAGAAGCCAAGTCTGTTCTTTTGTCCACTTTGCTTATTTCCACTAACATATTCATGGTGGTCTGAGGCTGAAAATGGTGGACTGTTATGGGATTGCAAATGATAGTCATGAAAACACATGCCTGAGAAGTGTGGCCAAAGCTAAAAAGGTGTCTACAATGCGCTTGTTTCATAAAACTTATACACAACTTGCTTGTAAAAAACCTCAAAGCAAGAAAAGATAAAACAATAAATTCAAGAAAAATTCATAACCAAACAAACAAAAGTTAAAATACTAAAACATTTTACAGTTACCTCAACTTTCTAAGCATTTGCTTTGACTTACCTAAACAAGAATGTTTTAGCAGGTGACAAAAAGAGTACAGTGAAGGTTCCTGCTTGATCTCTATAGACAGGGAACTCAGAAGATATGTCTAGCCACATAAAATCTTAATTCTTACATATTGCAGTATCTTTTACAGTTCCTTTACCTTACACAAAACACCATGTCCTCCATTTAGTATTGCTTTGTTTGAATTGCTTCTTGGTCCACACATTTGAAGTTGCATAAGCCCATATTTTAGAGTCCAGGAGTTGAGATGTACATGTAGAAATGGTAGCAACTTCTAGCAGTCTTCAGACATTTTATTTCCCACATGCCCAACATTGCAGTATTTTTCTATCTAGGCACAGGGTGTTTTTTGTTGTTGTTTTTGTGAACACAAGTGGAGCCAAATTCACTCTAGCTGGTGCCCTGATCCTAATCATGTTTGCCTGGGAGTAAGTCCTATTGGTCTCAGCAGGAACTTACTTCCAAATAATCATGTCTGTATTGGCACAAAGTAACAACAACAACAGCTTTTCTCTGTCACAGGAGCCACAGGGCAGATTTCCTAGAAGCATTGAATTATCACAGGAAATCAGGAAGAAAGTCACTTTTCTTGCTATTTGTCTCTAGGATAAAAAAATGTGAATTGTGCAATGATTTTGTCAATATTACACAAAGCCTTCAAAATCTAAAATAAATTACTTTACAATCTCAAGGCTCCTATTGATTTTCTAATGATCTCAAATGGAACACATTCCATTTCCAACTCTCTGGCAAATTGCTTGCTCCCTGGAGAATTCCTATTGGATTTCTATTAAAGGGGAGGTTAAAACCATTCCCCGGAAATCTAGGGGAAAGGGGAGGCAGGGGGAACGAGGCTTTTGCATGGGCTGAGCTCTCTGTAAATGGGTATTTAACCTCTGACCAATGACGGCAGGTCTCTTTCAGTTCTATTAGGCCAACAGCAAGCTACTATAATTAAATAAAAAAAACCTGTTTAGAGCCCCACTGAACATGTCCTGGGAATTAAAGCATATGGCAAGGATTGGGGGGAAGAAGACTTTCCATATGCTAATGACCCTTGATGTCTGAAATAAATTAGATCCATTAGAGTTTATGCTCAATAAAAGAAAGACTTTAAGCACTCCAAAGTTAGTGACTCGAGACCGATTTTTGGCTCTGAAATTCAATCTGCCTACTTATTAATTCTTAGTGAGGCTCCTGAGCAGACAGGAGATGCAAAATTATAATAGTGTGCTTGATCAGAATTTTAAAGTACCATGGGTTTCCTTTCCTTTTCCTTTTTTTCTTTTTAAATTAAACCATTCTTCATGTGTTGTTTGGTTTTTTTGGTTTTTGTTTTTAAAAAAGCTCCCTTTGTTAATTTGATTTTGTTCCCATCTTTTTTTTCTTTTAAAGGTTTCATTTACCCTATTTCAACCGAACAGAGAACCCAGAATGAATATGGATTGTCTTGTAAGTGTTGTTTGATATTATGTTCTTAGATACCAATTTCCTACTCCCAAGATTTACTTTCAGCCTAACTTGTATGTGTTTTGCTAGCTTTAAAGAGGTGTATTGGCTGCTACGTTAAAGAATCCAGTGTAGATAATGGGATGAGAAAAGGACAACAGGAAAACATGTGGAAGCAAGAGACTTAGAGAAGTGTATTCAGAAGCAGGAGAACAGGAAGCATAACATGGCTGCATACATGTGATTTGTATTAAGGAAGAGAAACTCGCAAGAGGGAATATATGGTTGGCAGATTTTGCTTCTACTCTTGTTTGAGAAGGCTGAATAAAATAAGTGGCAACATTTGCAAAATGGAGCCTTTAAATTCCATTAGCACAGAGTAAATTGAACTTGATCATTCCTTCTTGGAGATTTCTCCATTTTCAGCTGTGTAGCTAGGACTCTGTTGAGGAGTTTAAAGGAAGCAAAGAACAAAAAAAGTGTGTTTTCATATCTCTCTCTCTCTCTCTCTCTCTCTCTCTCTCTCTCTCTCTCTTTTAGAAAAGTGTTATCTTTATACAGAAAGAATGCAAAGTGGCTTGCTAAAAAATTGTTGATGTGTTTGTATTTCCTAATCTTAGCCTGCTTGAAAATAATAATGGTGGGATTTTTGTCCCTCTCTACATCAAAACTCTGCATCAAATTTGTGTTACATACTTAAGCCTTTTGGAAAGATACCTTGAGGGAGGGTATGTGCAAAGAGTGGCATTAAGTATTACACTGGGATTAGCAAAGGAGATGTGTTACATGGAGATAGTGAAAATTCTCACAAGCTGGACAGGCTCCCTCAGGAAAACTACTGAAAATCCTGGCTTGCTTTTAGAGGTTTTTATAGCACTTGAATCTGTACTGACTTCTGAGAATAAATGTAGCAAAGTGAGTAAGCTGAGAAATTCTAGCTCAGTTCAGCTGTGAACGTGGTAGGCAAACTACTGTTTCTAAGCTTTTGCCCCACTATGGAGCTTAATAGTACTGTCCTATGTTACAGAGTTTTTGTAAGGGTTCATAGGCTAATCTTATGTGAAACATTCTAGAGGCTCAGATATGTTCTGTACATTGCTTTCTTTCTTGTTGAGTCAGTATTAACTCCGCCCTTCCGTTTAAAAAGTTGTCCTATACATTAAAAGTAAAAGAATCACAACAGCATAAAGCCACATTTAGAGCAGGACCATGAAGCATGATCTAGGAACACACAGAGAGACCAAACTTTTGCTGATAAGACATTAAAGTACGCAGAGCATTCTAGAGCTAGAACACATTAGCTCCAAAAGACTTTGCCACCAGTTGACAGACACCTCACTTCAGAGGGTTGAAGAAGAACCTTCAAACACTATTAATGCATGGACAGATGCGCTGGGGAGAAAGGCAGTCCTTCAGCTTGTATTACCCTGCTTTGTGCATATAGTTCAGACTCCATCCCCAAAGTTAAGTCCAGTATGTGTTTCAAGCCATGACGACATTTCTGCTTATTCTGCTGTTATCTGTAGAGTTGACTGGATTGTCACTGTCAGCCTCCACTGGAGGCAGGAGAAACTCTTGAGCCTTTCCTAATTCTTTGGGCAGCTGCTGTAGGCTTCTTCTGCTTGGCAGATGGCAAACCCCTTGAAATCTGTCCATTTGCTCATAAATGCGGGAGGGGGGCTTAAATCCCAAGATCACTTTCAAGTCAAAGTCTTGAAAAAGAGCTTTTTTAAAAATCAGCTATTTTGATATTTTATTTATTGTTGATTAGGAGCCTGTAGGAAACATTGCTTTGTCAGTTGTGTGACACTTTCCATCAGGTTCCTGGTGTGTTGCAGAGCTTCCATAATGGCTGGTCCACTCATGGCTTTAGAGCTGGCATTGGGAAGCTATGAGCTTTCAGTTGTGATTAGCTGACAATTTAGGAAATGTTCTGTTGAAGCAATCATTCCTATTGCGCTATGCATGAAAGCTGGAACCCAACACCATCTAGAGGGCCATAGGTTCCCCAGCCTTGCTTTAAAGGAAGCATACCGTGCTAATCAGCAGCAGTGTGCCCACAGCCCCTTAATCATGGGAGCGCCCATGGAGCTTTCCTTGTCCCTTCAATAGAGGGGGCAATTCTCCACATATGTGGATCCTGGTGTGGATTGCTAGCTTGTTTATGGCAGACAAGAGAGTTCTGCAGGGCCATCTCAAGCCATCTTGCTGCCTGAGGTGAAAGACAAGATGGCACCCTTCCCAATGGGACATACAGAAACCAGTTGGGTTGGCAGTTGAATCTTACTGCAGTACTGGTGAACGGAAAGTATCTTCATCTGCAATTAAGGACAGTCAGCCAGCGTAAGGGGTACAGGACAGGCCACATGGCACTCACAACTGTGTCTCCTCCCCACCCCTCAGTATCTGCTGCCTGAAGCAGCTGCCTCACTCTGTCTAATCATAGATCCGTCCCTGAATATTTGTGTGTGTATGCAGGAGAATTCTAAACTACACAAGCAATCACAGTGAATATCTTGATGGAAACTTTGTGATTAACCGAAGACACAGTTATGTGCTCTTAAGCCCCCTTTTAGGCCATGGAATTTTGGCATATAAGTTTCCCTTAAGAAATATGCTTGATGAATATCAGATTCGGAAGATGACTGCCATTTTCTGTACTTGTTTAGTTTAAGGTTGGCTTGCTTTTTAAAAAGTGAAACATTCAATGTAAGGGGCAGGGGAGGAAGAAAGAGAGTCTGTTTTATGATCACATGCCTTGATGAATTAGCATTGATAATTTCACCATGAACTGCTATGGTGAATACCTCTTTTGATTAAATTTGCCTTGTTCATCCGGTTATAAACAGTATGTTATTCTACCTCCTTACAAGAAAGAGAGAAACATAGATGAAGAATTAGAAAACAGCTATGAGAATTATTTTTAATAAATATAAATATCTACTCAAAGTGGAGAGTTTTTGAAGTAGTTTTTAAATTAACCTATAAAACTGGTAGTATGCATCTGTAGGAAAGGATAGCAATGTATAAATACGCTTTCATACATTCTTGAGACCGTAATTAATACTTTATTCTTCTTTGCCCCAACCCACCAACTTTCCCCCCAGCTGCTCCTGATTCAGATGATGTAGCTCTCTATGTCGGGATTGTGATAGCCGTGATCGTGTGCCTGGCTATTTCAGTGATCGTCGCATTATTCATCTACAGGAAGAACCACCGGGACTTTGAGTCAGATATTATAGACTCCTCAGCGCTAAATGGTGGATTTCAGCCTGTTAATATCAAAGCTGCGAGGCAAGGTTAGTTTCCCTTTGGCCTTTCACATTGACCATAAAAAGACAATCTCTAGGGCCATGTGAATTACAGTACATTTCCTGAAGTCATCCTAGCACCCTATAAGAAATCAAAATTTATCTGTATGTATGTATGTATGTATGTATGTATGTGTATACATCTTCCTACCAGTTTTAGTGACAGCTAGTAACTTGAATGGCCATCTTTTAAAAGAGGATTAGACAACTTTATAGAGGAGAAGACTAGCAATGGCTATAATTGATATGTTTTCCTTCCACTCTTGGAGCCAGTATGCCTCTGAATACCATTTCCTAAGAACCACAAGCAGAGAGAGCACTGTTGCACTCAGGTCTTGCCCATGTGCATCTCACTGGCCTCTGTGTGAGCAGAATGCTGGACCAGATGGTCCTTTGGCCTCATCCACCAAATCACTGAATTGGAAGGAGCATGAGGATCATCTGCTCCAATCCCCTGCAGTGTCCTCCCATGTTTTACTCAACACGGGACTTGAACCCACAACCCTGATATTAAGAGTCTCATGCTCTACTGACTGAGCTATCCAATCAGGTTTTCATTTTGTTATATGTATTTGTTTCCTGGGACAAGTGCTAAAAGGCAGGTCATGTAATTATGGATCAGCAATTAATCAACAGGATGAAGACAGAATGTAGGTTTTCACTGAATGCTATCAATTTACCTTCCCTTATCTTCCATAATCCCATTTTAAACCTATTAGTCTCCCTTTCATTGTGGCAAATCTAGATGGTAAGTCTCTTCAATCAGGAGTCTGTTTTTGGTACAGGGTTTGGAGACACCAGGACCAAATCCAGCCTCAGATCATTCAACCTTCAGCCTACAGCCCAGGGGGGTGGGAAATATATTGATGATATAAATTGACCCTTAGGCTTGATTGTGCTCATAAATATTTGTGGCTATGATGCTTCAGAAAATGAAGGCATGTAAGCCTCTTGGCACTTGATGAAAAGCACTTGCTGAGGCCGCAATTCTTTTTTTCTTTAAAGAAATCATATTTTGCAAATTAAAGTTAAATCAAGTTGGAAGTAAACGTAGCCAGAGTTTTGTCCAAGGCAGAAGATTAGCAGAGCTGCAGTTTGGTTGCCAAGGATTCATTTAAATCATTGCTGCAGAAGACACTCAAGAAGATGCCACAGGCAACAGTTCAGTCCTGACTAGGAATGATAAAGTACATGATTTCATAGTTATTTGGAATTCTCTGTTTCCTTTTCCTGTTCCATTTGGTTGCATAGGCTGATGTTTGGCAGTCAGCATTTTGCATGAAAAGTATGACAGAGAACATTTCCTTCAGAGAAATTTGGAGTTGGACTCCAGTTGCTTTGACTATAGCCTTATCAACTGTTGCCCTCTGTCCAGTACTTTAAATCCAGTCCTGACTTATTGCTCCATCACCACCATCATTATTAAACATTTACTGGTACACTTACTTCTATACTATAGAAATCTCATATAACCAAACAAAGTGCATATGAACCAGGCACTTTCAAACTTGCGTCAAAATTAGGACTGAGGGGAGAGAATCTGCATTCAGAAACACAATTATAAATAACGAAGCATACTTGGCAGGAGCTGAAAGAAAAATAATTCTGAGTTTCACACTTCAAAACTTTACTAATATTTTGGCATGAATTTGGGGTTTCATTATTGCTAGCTGTTGGGCTTCATGAAGAGAAATACAGTTTTCAAAATTCTGAGCTTGGGTTCTGCTGCTAAAACCAATATTAAAAGTAATGGGATTTGTCTAGTCTTGGGTTTTTGGATCTTTGCTGACCTAATGCAAACAAATTATTGGTTTTCAGAGACTTGGTAGAGTAATAGGGATGTTCATTTTTTCCTGAATTGCATTAGTCTCCTTTCAAACAGGCTTTGGAGTTGTTGCAGTTTTTGAAATATTCTTTGACTTGTATAGTAAAAAGAGGAACTCTTTAAGGTTAGAGAGATACTTTCCTTTATTTTCATTATTTCCAGTAGTATGTTCAATTAGAATGAATTTTCCTTTTAACCTGTTGACAAAAACAAGGATGTAAATCATATGGATCCAGCTAAAAGCCAGTGATTATCGCCTCTCATTACATCAAGTAAGGAATAGGAACTTTTTTTCCCTAGACAAGCAGTCTTCTCTATGTCTCCATGTAAATCAGGGTTACCTAAACTGGTGTTCTTTTCATCTGGAGAGTATCGTATTAGCTACCCTTGATATAGATATTCATCCTGGATTTCATCTGCCACAAAGCCACATTATTTTTTTAACTCCAGCCAATATTGCACCTAGTAAAGAGTATATCTTATACCTAATCATTTCCATATTACTTTTCTTTTTATTAACACAGACCTCCTAGCTGTGCCTCCAGACCTCACTTCTGCTGCAGCCATGTACAGAGGCCCCGTCTACGCTTTGCATGATGTGTCAGATAAAATACCAATGACCAACTCACCCATTCTTGATCCACTTCCCAACTTGAAGATCAAGGTGTACAACAATTCGGGTGCAGTCACTCCACAGGATGAGCTGTCCGACTTTTCGTCCAAACTCTCCCCGCAGATCACTCAATCCTTGCTGGATAACGAAGCATTAAACATTAAAAACCAAAGTCTTGCACGGCAGACAGACCCATCATGCACTGCTTTTAGCACCTTTAACTCTCTTGGAGGTCATCTGATTGTACCAAATTCAGGTAAGTGACTTCAAATACAGTAGTTGGTTTTTTAAAATTTATTTTTAAAACTGACTGATGTGTCAAAAAATATGGTTTAAAGTGTGTGTGCGCGCATGCACGCACGTGCGCACTTGCGCGCACACACACACATACCCCAGCAAATAAAATTATTTAGGTCACTCTTGGAAATCTATATCTTCTGTGTTTAGACCAAAGAGTGCTTTCTCCAATTTGGGTTTATTCAGCTATTACACATATTTGCTCCCCAAAGCCCTGGCCTTCTTTAGCAGAAAATTGCAAAGCTCTGAGTCATTGCCTTCAGAAGCATTGGCCTCTCAACTTCCATGTGTGAAGTGGGATTCAGAACCCTTGACCTTTTCTTTCATGCAGCACCAAAAGACAAACCAACCTTCAAGGCAGAAAGCCTCACTTTTGGCACTAGACATAAAAGGACAAATTAATTACAAAACAATTTAGACATTCCAAGTTTCAGTTTGCTGTAAACACTATGGATAGAAAGGAAGATGCTTAGAATACGAAGATTTTTATTTTTCTCATTGCAGATTCCAGTGCAAAGCATTGCTCTTGCTGCATCGAATCCCTCAATACATATGTGTTTTTGTATTTGAAAGTTATTATGCAATATTTAGGGGTTTCAAATAGGGAAAGTTCTTTTTCCAGGATTATAATGGTCATTTTCAGAAGTACATATAAATGCACACAGAGCATTGCAAAGGAAGGGTTTCTAGCTGTATAGGGGGAACTCATTGTGTATTTAACTAAATGCATACGGGCTCTCAGGAATTATCACAAATGTGTGTAGCTCTGGGGTGGAGTATGCTACCACAATGCCACCACCCCACGCTTCCTATGTGTCCATTGCCCCCATTTAGAACATCTGAAAAAGGGTAGCCTGGATAGCTCAGTTGGTTAGAGCATGGCGCTGATAACGCCAAGGTTGTAGGCTCAATCCCTGTATGGGACAGCTGCATGTTCCTGCATTACAGGGACTAGATGAACCTCAGGGTCCCTTCCAACTCTATGATTTTATAATTCTGTGATATTGCATACTGATTTAAGGAAGGTCATGGAAAGAAAGCTTCCCTTCCCCTTCTCCTCCCCCCCCCAAAAAAAACCCCCACACACAACAACAACAGCACCTTATCAGGATGTTGGAGGCCCTCCTGAACAAACTTAGGGAAATGTTTGTTACCTTGTACAGAGTCAGAGCAATGGCTAGCTCAATACTGTCACTGGCAGTGGTTCTCCAGTCTTCCCATCCCAACCTGAAGGAAGCAGGGGTTGACCTTGGGATCATCTGCAAGAAAGCAGAAGCTCTATCTGTTTGTTATAGTTCTTCTCCTGAACATGAGATAAGTGAGGGGTGGGGCTGGGAGGCAAGGGGTTGCTGAACAGATATGAAACTTTCCTTCCATTAACTTCCTTCATTTATTTTAGGATCTGGTTTGGAGTGATTACTAACTCTCCATGCCCTATTCAACAATATTCAGGACTGACTACCATGCCTAAATGGTAGATGATGACCAGATAAACTGATATCTTCTGGGCAGCAGGAAAAAAATGCTCCTGTTGTTTCATGGGGCAATGCTTTGCTGGCCTTTCTAAAAGTTTAATTAAATGAGAATTGCCAAGGGAAATGATCCCATTACTACTGTTTGGAATAGTAGATGTAATTGTTGTTTCCCCCTCCTTCATTTTTACAATGTAAGCAACAGAGCAGCCATCTGCTTGTTCCTTAAATAAAACAAAAAGGGAGGGGGAAAACACCCCCTTTTCCGACTCCTTCATTGCTGGAGACAAGCGGAAGAGGCATCAGCAAGTAATAAACTGCCAGGTAAAAGCATCAAGATAGCCATAAAGCACCCTGCTTTGAGTGGGATTTTGGCATGCAGAGCCATGTGTTCCCGAGCTTCTTCCTCAAAAGGTCAGCCTGCCTTTCTTTTCCACTCTTTATTTTATCTGCTTTTCTCTCTCTCTCTTGTTGTTGTTCTGCAGGAGTAAGTTTGCTGATTCCTGCAGGGGCCGTTCCCCAGGGGAGAGTCTATGAAATGTATGTGACAGTTCACCGAAAAGAAAACATGAGGTAAAAGAAGGCTCTGCTTACAGTGCATTTGCTTTAGTGTTAATTGCAGGGAGGAGGCAAAGTGTGTGAACACAGCGTTCTGATCAGCATATATCTGTATCGACACAAGACTGGAAAAGCTGCTGAGGCCACAGAATGGTTTGCAAGCAGACCCAGAAATGGAACACTTTGTGTGTGTGTGTGTGTGTGTGTGTGTGTTTGTAAATCTAACCAGAGGTCTCTCTCATGCGGTGTAGGAATTTGAATTTTGCAGCTACTCAGCTCTCAGGTTCATGCCAGTATTCAAGGGGTGGGAGGAAGCAGCAGCCTTGAAGGTGCTGTTCAACAGGGTTATATCTAACTCCCTCCCACCCATCCACCTCCAAAAATTGTCACACAAAAATACTATCAAGAGCTATGTAAGCCTGTAGCATGGCAGACCAGCATCATTCTGAAATCCAAGATTTAGTATCATTTATCACAATTGCACGGGACACAGGTGGCGCTGTGGGTTAAAGCCTCAGCGCCTAGGACTTGCCGATTGAAAGGTCGGCGGTTCGAATCCCTGCGGCGGGGTGCGCTCCCGCTGCTCGGTCCCAGCGCCTGCCAACCTAGCAGTTCGAAAGCACCTCCGGGTGCAAGTAGATAAATAGGGACCGCTTACCAGCGGGAAGGTAAACGGCGTTTCCGTGTGCGGCTCTGGCTTGCCAGAGCAGCCATGTCACGCTGGCCACGTGACCCGGAAGTGTCTCCGGACAGCGCTGGCCCCTGGCCTCTTAAGTGAGATGGGCGCACAACCCCAGAGTCTGTCAAGACTGGCCCGTACGGGCAGGGGTACCTTTACCTTTACCTATCACAATTGCACAGGGACGCGGGTGGCGCTGTGGGTTAAACCACAGAGCCTAGGACTTGCCGATCAGAAGGTCGGGGGTTTGAATCCCTGCGACGGGGTGAGCTCCTGTTGCTCAGTCCCTGCTCCTGCCAACCTAGCAGATAAATAGATAAATAGGTACTGCTCCGGCGCGAAGGTAAACGGCGTTTCCGTGCACTGCTCTGGTTCGCCAGAAGTGGCTGAGTCATGCCGGCCACATGACCCGGAAGTGGTACACCAGCTCCTTCAGCCAATAAAGTGAGATGAGCGCTGCAACTCCAGAGTCGGTCATGACTAGACCTAATGGTCAGGGGTCCCTTTACCTTTACCTTTATCACAATTGCACATTTTACAAAAACACCAATAGAAATAATCATCAGTGATAGTTGTTTGAGTACTGAAGTACAAGCTTGATTTTAACAATGGAAAGTTACAAGCCAAGTTCAGCACTGCAATCCTGTACTTGGAAAGAAGTCTTGTAGAGTCCAATGGGTCTGATTCCTAGGTACCTGTGCTTAAGACTGTAGCCTAAGGTAAACATGCATAAGATTGTGTTGTGAGTGTTAGAGGCGTGAGAAAACCAGGCCCTCTTTGAGCAAAGCTAATTCGCTGCAAACATGGCGTCCCGTGAGCCTCACTTCAGAATACGACAAAGCAGCTCTTAATAGCTCAGACTAAAAGCAGAAATGTGTTATTCCTCCGGGCCTCCATCCCAGCTCCTTGTTTTTGCACCTCCATGCTCCAGAACTTTTATCTCTCCTTCTAATCTCCCTAGATTCATTCCGCTTGAGCTTGACAGCATTCACTCCTTGGCCAAATAATAAAGCTGCTCTTTCTGCTGGATGAAGGTTGTGGGTGTCAAAGCACTGTGAGGCCTCTCGTGTGCTATCTTCCCATTAAAGCACATAAAAGCCTGAGGGTGTCAGTGGAAGTGTTAGTAAGCCATCAACATGGGAATCTAATGGTCCATATGAAATGGTAGTGTTACTGTCAGATACTCACAGGATCTCGCTTCACTCTCCCCAAAAGGCATGTTAATGGCAAGGAAAATTCTGTAGGTTCAGCATTGTTTCAGGACTCTCTACCATCCCAATGTAATTATGCCCATTGTTATTTTTGAGATATGTGTTATTATTTTTATTTTACAAAATACTGTTGCAGAAATACATAAACAAAACTTCCCTATATTATTATCCTTATGAATAATAGTAAGCACACCTTTTTAAACATCTTCTAAGCTGTAATGTATGTCAGCGACAATCTCTAGAACATTAATCACTTGATTAAGATCAATAAAAGTATGTGTTTTGCTGTTTCAAAACTTGAGAAACAAACAACAGTCTTTGTTGTAATAATTACATCTTTGTCTTCCTTCTTTGGTTCTTACGTGTTGATTTTTCCTTAATTTCATATCAATGAAATTTATCTTCTTTCATTCCTCATTTATAGGAATTGTTCTTTCGTTACAGTACTCAGCATAAAGAAAGCTAGCTGCTGCTACCATATGACATAGCAATTCTTTAGCATCTCTTAATTACAGATTTAAATCACAAAGTATAATAAAGGAATGAGATATATATTCTTTCAAATTATTCTATTAATTGCTCTAGCAACCGTAAACCAGTACTTTATTAGCAAAGAGATAAGAATCAGTGCATGCTTTCCTCAAAGTAAGCCCCATGGAAAACACATGAATGTTATTTCTGAATAGACATGCAACGGGTTGCATTGTTAGGGAACAATCCTATGGCAAGATCCACTGGGAGAAACATAGGGCTGGGCTGCCCATAACACAATGTGACGTGGTTGCCTCTGGCAGAAGATCTGGGCCCAGGGAACACACTGCTCACTGTTGGGTCATGCCACCACCATGCCCCCGCTTCCTCCACAGCCATGCCCCCTACCACTATGCCCCTCACCCATGGAGGAGGCAGGGGCATGGCTGCAGAGGACACAGGGGAATGGCCTTAATTGGTGAAACAGCCTGGGCCGGCCCTGGATAAGCAGCTTCAGCCAGCATTAATTCTCCAACCCTGGCTTAACCCAATATACGCAGGCAGAACTTGCTTATCCTGGCTCCGCCAGCTGAGCTGAAGCTGGTAGAGTCAAGACTGGTATAAGGTAAAGGTAAAGGGACCCCTGACCATTAAGTCCAGTTGTGACCGACTCTGGGGTTGCGGCGCTCATCTTGCTTTACTGGCGTACAGCTTCTGGGTCATGTGACCAGCATGACTAAGCTGCTTCTGGCAAACCAGAGCAGCGCACAGAAACGCCGTTTACCTTCCCGCCAGAGTGGTACCTATTTATCTACTTGCACTTTGATGTGCTTTCGAACTCCTAGGTTGGCAGGAGCAGGGACCGAGCAACGGGAGCTCACCCCATCGCAGGGATTCGACTTTCTGATTGACAAGTCCTAGGCTCTGTGGTTTAACCCACAGCGCCACCCGCGTCCCAAGACTGGTGTAAGTCTCCCCAAAAGTGGCATTTTGGGAGTGGGGTGGGACCAGAGAAGAGGGACTTAGGCTGGATCCTAACCATGTTCAGCTTGGTCACATCACCTGGCAACCCAGCAAAGAGCACTATTTTAAAGACTTTGTTTTCCCTCTATGAGGCTTAGAACCCAGCCAAACTTGAGTACATTTAAGTCCCATTCATTTAAGTGGGCAAGTAATGCATTTGATTATTATTGAATCTTTGCAAAGGTCTAGCACTATTGTGATTACCATCTGATGTTATTAAAAGCAGCTTCCAGAGCACATTTGCCATCTCTTGGTGATGGTAGAGTGCTGTGATGTGGGTGACTGGCAAACAGATATTGAAAGATATTGAAAAGGAGCAGAATATTAAAATAACATTTGTGAGAACCCTTTATGAGTCGGGAGTTGCAGAAATATTTTTTAAGCATTTACCCTTTTTTAAGGAATGCATTTGACAGAATTAATTTGATCATCGTACGAGTTTTATTAGCTCACCCTAGCAGCTGTGAATAAAAAATCCAAATAATTAAAAGCCTGTACAGACATCCTCTTTGTCTCAGTAGACAAATTGTGAATCATTTTCAGTTACTGGGAAATTTGCTCACCTTTTTCAAAATTTAAACACGGGGGAGGATAAAAGTGATAAGAATGAATTTGGAAGAAAAGGCAAAATAATAATAATAATAATAATAATAATAATAATAATAATAGAGCAAGACAGCAATAGGAAGACAACAGAGTTTTAAATTTGCAAAGCCTTCAGTTAACCCGACTGGAAGGGTTACCATTTGCTCTTTGTGAGTGATTCATTTCCCTCTTCTCACTCTATGCTCTTCTTTCTCCTTTTCCTTGAATATAGCTGTTGAAACTGCATGTCAGTCAAAAAGCAAGATTTCACTTTTGCAAACCAAATCGCAGACATACTGACAGATGGCACAATCGGTTTAATGAAATCTGTATGGCACTCACCACGAGCTTAAAGTGGTTTGCTAGCATGAATTCCCCATGGGGAATCCTGAGATTTGTAGCTCACTGAGAAGGTTAAGTAGGGAATGGAATTCTCAGAAACCTTATATAAAACTACAGTTCCCAGTGTTCCTAGAGAGAGTCATGACAAGTAAACTATTTTAAACCCAGTGAGTACAGTGATGCCCTTTACGATGAACAAGTAGTCCAAAGCATTCATTTGCACCATGCTGGTAAGCCTTAGTTTGGCATACTGTGATGTGTGGATTAGGCTGAAGTCTTTATAGCTGATAGATATTTTGGGAGTGCAGCTTACTCCCTTCTCTGCTGGACCTTTTCTCATCCATAGTACAGAATCCCTCTATTTCTAGGCCTTGTGTGCAGGCATTGTTGTTATTTTCAACTTTCGAACCATGGTTCTGCAGTGACATAAAAAGAGGGAGAGAACATTTTAAAGAGCCAAGAAAAACGAGGAGGGAACAAGCAGGAAGGAATGAAGGAACTCTGGAGGGATAGAGGAATGGAGAAGCTTCAGGAAGTGCTGAGGACCATATAAAATGAGATTGGGGCCACAAGTCTATAGTTTAGGAAAGGTGGTAGGCACTTCTGGGTGACACATGAAAGTGGTAGGCATGGGCACAATTCAACCATGCAAAAGCCAGACGTTTCTACAAATGCACACCTCTTTGTCCTCCATCCGGAAGAGCAGGAAACATGATCAAATGATGCATTCTAGCCAGGCAGAAGCACTCAAGGTGAGTGCAGACAAGGAGCAATATGGGGTATGGTTTGGGGAGAGAATGTGACCTAGAGAGGCTTGGAGAGTCACATTCGACCACTTGGCATGAAGTTCCCTGCCCCTGATCTAGAACCACCCTCTGGAATCACTTACCAGCCTGAATTAGACAATCATTGAAGTCATTGAAGACGTTTGTATTGAAGATGGCTTTCCCTGAGGGTGTGACCCAGTTGCCAACGGAACATTCATTGTATATTTGCAGATATGTGGTTGTTTTCATAGAAATGATTTTATTGCTTTTAGAAGTCAAGTGTCTTGTTTTATCCTTTTTTTTATATATTGTCTGCTGCTTCGATGACCTCCAGCCATGAGCCATTTATAAATCTAAAATAAAAAATACAATTAATTAAAGTTGCTCTATAGAAGCCTTCTCCAACCTGGTGCCCACCAGATGTTTTGAACTACTGTGGCTGGTGGCACATGTCATCCAAAACATCTGGAGAGCACCAGGTTGGCAAAGACTTCTATAGTTTATAGTCAACTTGAACTTTGCCGCACTTACCAAAAAGGCTGGCTACCATTGTTCTGGGATTTTTGGTTTTTTTTCTTGCGTGCTTCCTTCTTGTGCAATGGTTTAAACATTAAGGAACATCACATCTTGCACTGAGGAATAACTATGATGATAGATTTGAAAAACAAACCTGCTTCTACATAATATTTATTAAACTCGTGTGGAAAAACATGGATTTCCCTTCCTATAATCTTGCCAGGCCACCGGTAGAAGACAGCCAAACCCTTTTGACCCCTGTGGTGAGCTGTGGACCTCCAGGAGCACTGCTGACCCGCCCTGTCATTCTGACAATGCGCCACTGTGCAGAACCAAACACGGAAGACTGGAAGATCCAGCTGAAGAACCAAACTGCCCAGGGACAGTGGGAGGTGAGTCTACAGACCTTCAACATATACCACCGTAATTGCTTGCTTGCCACAACTCTTCAGGACAAGTTATTAGTCATTTGTTGTAAATTATCTGGCTATTCTAAATAATGGCAGCATCACGCCACCTCTGGACCGGATATCTATGCCAGCAGGGCTGCAGATATGGCACTGATTCTGCCTTTCTGTGTAGGTCTGCAGACAGAGGATGATGGTTTGATTCGTGACCTTAGATTAGATGTGGGAAAATTATAGCTCAGACTATTTTACACATGGTTTTGCATGCACAAGCTACTTGTTTATTTCAAGGCCCAGTTCAAGTGTTTTGTGTCTGTGTTTAAAGTCCTACCCAGCTTAGGTTCTGCCTCTTCTGCATATATTCCCCATGTGCACTGAGAAACTCCATTGCAAGTGTTCTTTCTTTCTGTAATGCTGTGGAAGAGCCCTTAATTGAATTAGGCTTCAGTTGGAGTCCCTGTCTTTTATTCCTTGTGCGTGCTATTTACTTTTATTCTGTATATGGCGTTTCATTGTGTTTATTGCTTGTATTTCATTTTTGTATTTTGTTCATTGAGCCTTGCTGTGAAGCAGTATAGAAATGCAATAAAAAAGTAAATATTGATTGATGGATTGAATTTATATCCCCAAGGAACCCAGGACAGATAAACACAATTTAAAAGCAAAGCTAAAACACTCTAAAACAGAACATTCTAAAAACAATTATAATTATTAAAAAAACCCAAAAGCAGTTACAGCTAAATACATTGTTCCATCCGTTAACGGAAGCCCTGAGGCATTCAGCCCTTCGCATCTCTGAACCCAGAAGCTCAGGGCTTCGAAAAGCTCTCTGTCTTCCTGGAGACTGGGCTAAATGGACCAATGCTCTTTTTCAGGAGAAGGCAACTTGAGAGCCAGTGTGGTGTAGTGGTTAAGAGCGGTAGATTCGTAATCTGGGGAACCGGGTTCGCGTCTCCACTCCTCCACATGCAGCTGCTAGGTGACCTTGGGCCAGTCACACTTCTCTGAAGTCTCTCAGCCCCACTCCCCTCACAGAGTGTTTGTTGTGGGGGAGGAAGGGAAAGGAGAATGTTAGCCGCTTTGAGACTCCTTCGGGTAGTGATAAAGCGGGATATCAAATCCAAACTCTTCTTCTTCATATGTTCATCATGACCATGCAGTTGTTAAAACTAGTTTCCAGAATCACACACGTAGTCTGCAAACAATCACCAAGGTTCTTGCATAGTAAGCATCACCTTCAGCAGGTTCACTCTCTTCCTCACTCACACTTTTTTGGAACCGATCTCCTGTCTCTTGCTCTTACTCAGTTGAACAGATGTTTGCATGGCTGGAGGCAGGTCAGCCTTATGAGTGCCTGCACAAATGCTTCATGACTTGGCTGGCAGGGGTGCGTAGAATCAGCATTTCAGGTGGCAATTTTCTTCCTAGCCCTTGGGAAGGATGGTGTTGCCTTTGCAAATGTGCAGCATCACCTCTGCCCAGAGTCTTGAATCTGTTCCCAAGCTAGGAAATAACCAGATCCAGCAGCCCTATTTCCCTGGATCACCAGCATTGCCAGAATCCTTTGGAGACTGCAGAGAGAAGGTTCATCAGAGCGCCGTGTGTCACAGATACAACATTTGCAGCTGCACATTCCTCTGTTCTTGCTTGTTTTATTTTTGAACCAAACTTACCAGACACCTTTTGTCCCCATGCAGTATTGCACAGAAAAATAAGCAGGGAAAGTATTCAAAAGTATCTCTTTGTCTGTGGCCCCGTGGTAGGAAGCTGCCTTCCTCTGAGTCAGACCATTGGTCCATCACAACTGTCTGCACTGACTGGCAGCACTTCTCCAGGATCTTGACAGGGGTATTTATTTCCTTGCCCTACACAGAGATGCTAGGGATTGTTCCTGGCACTTTCTGCATGCAAAGCAGGTCATCTGCCATTGCACTATGGCCCTTTCCTTATGGTTTTCTTTTGCATATGGAACTGTGAGCAGGATAATTGTCCACAAGCATAATCAGTTATGCAGGTCAGTTTTCTCCATGCTCTTGATCGTCACTTATGCTCTTCCTTAGTAAGCTTGCAAATAGAATGAGTGAGATGGCATTCACTAGATGATTTTTTAGAAATAGATCAGTGCACCTTTCCTGCTAGGCTTTCTTTTAGAAGTCAATGTATCTATATAACTAGTGTTTCTTTTTAGTGGTGGACTCATGTTAGACATGCTTCTTCTTGTTGTTGTTGTTTAGTCGTTTAGTCATGTCCGACTCTTCGTGACCCCATGGACCAGAGCACTCCAGGCGCTCCTGTCTTCCACTGCCTCCCGCAGTTTGGTCAAACTCATGCTGGTAGCTTCGAGAACACTGTCCAACCATCTCGTCCTCTGTCGTCCCCTTCTCCTTGTGCCCTCAATCTTTCCCAACATCAGGGTCATTTCCAGGGAGTCTTCTCTTCTCATGAGGTGGCCAAAGTATTAGAGCCTCAGCTTCTCGATCTGTCCTTCCAGTGAGCACTCAGGGCTGATTTCCTTAAGAATGGATAGGTTTGATCTTCTTGCAGTCCATGGGACTCTCAAGAGTCTCTTCCAGCACCATAATTCAAAAGCATCAATTCATGCTTCTAGAAATAAGTAAATAAAAAACAAGGGTCCCAAAAGATATAGTCCCTAAACGTATTTGAATGCTGGCCCCTGATTCTCAGCTTCTTGGCTATCTCTGCTGTCAGACACCTCCTGCTTTTGAAAATCTCACCATTGCACTTTAATTTGGTAGGTGGTTCCTGAATCATAACAGTGAGCTGGATGGATCCCATCAAGCATATGGCTGATTTGTTATTTTGTGTTGTTAACTTCCCACCTTTTAGGATGTGGTAGCAGTTGGAGAAGAAAACTTCACCACCCCATGCTACATTCAGTTGGATCCAGAGGCCTGCCATATCCTGACAGAAACTCTCAGCACCTACGCCTTGGTAGGGCAGTCGATCACCAAAGCAGCTGCCAAGCGTCTCAAGCTGGCCATCTTCGGACCACTGATCTGCTCATCCTTGGAATATAATATCCGTGTCTACTGCCTGGATGACACCCAAGATGCCCTTAAGGTAATAATTAGACTCATTCATTTTAGAATTGTGTGTGTGGAGATCTAAATGCTGCAATTACCATATATTAGCCTCCTGATTACAGCTATTGTGCATTTTTTAGACTTCGTTTTTTGTGCATGAGGTCGGATGTTGTACAATACTTTGTTTTATAATACAGAGGGGAGCAAAGAAAGAAAGCAGAGATAAGAACCAACACTGCCTTTTCCATAATTATTTCTCTTGTACATTAGGCTAATTCTTCTCCCAGCATTCTTCCTTCTTTTGTTTACCTGTATCATCACCTGGATTCTGAGATTTTTGCATTATTAACAGGCCATAAGGTTCACCAGAACTTCATTGGTGGTTCATGTATTTTTAATGCTAAGTGCCAGTTCCCCCAGAGATGCAAAACATATAAATGCCTCTTTGTAAATAGTTGATAACGATAAAAAAAGCACCAGGGCTGTTAATCAAGTGCTTGCTGTTATATTACTTTCTTCTATGACTTTGTCTGCAGTTTTCTGCCCTCTGAATTTGCAATTGAAATGTACCTCAGCTGCTGCTTTCCCTATGAGTGCATGTGGCCTTATATAATGCAGATTTAAATGTATTTCATTTCATTTATTTATTTTGTTTCAAGCTACTCTTCATCAAGCAAGTGATCCCAGGATGGGGTGCATCAAATATAAAATCAAACTAACCATAAAACAATATACCAGTAAAAATAATTAAATGGTTCCAATAGAAAGCATAAAAAATATCAGTCAATATTACCTCTCTTCCTCCTAACTATAGAAATTGGTGTCCTAGTGCATCAAGGAGCCACAGCATTAAAAGCCTTGGGAAAGAGATAAGTTTTTTAGCCGGTGCGGTGGGGGGGGGGGAGTGTTAACTGATATTCCATAGCTGAGGAGCCACTGCTGAAAAGGCCCTTTTATGCAGGGGAGAGATACAAACCTCACTCAAAGATGAGCTAACAAGTAAAGCGCAGGTGAGGAACCCATTGGGCCCAGTGGCCCAGGTCTTCATCTCCTCCCTAACTATACTAAGAGTGGCATTTTACTTGGAGCAAATGTATGTAAGTGCTTTTGTGAATTTGTTACAGCAGGCCTCCAAGGGGTCCAGTAGCCCACCATTTGGGCCAGATCCCCAAAGCCCATTGACCACTTAGAAGACCTCAGCTGAAGAACTATTTGAAGTCACAAGGATGGTGGAGATCTAATCTCTCTTTCCTGCCATCCACATCACCCATTAGGCAATAATCATCATTGCAATAAACTTATAAAACCAGGTGCTAGTTCTATCCTGCAAGTTAATCCATGTACACTTGCGATCAAATATAGGGTGGGTTTAGGCTTGCCATGCATCCAGAAAATTCCAGACATGTATGGAAATCGGATGCCAAAAATGACGTCCAGGGAAAGGGGATGGGGGGGCGTTTTTTCTGGGGGTTTTTATGTGGTGCACACGGCAAGGGCTCCAGCTGCCCATGGTGTCACTTCTGTTGGCACTGGCCATTGTCTCATCACTTGGCGATGTGCAGCCACCCCGTCGGAGAACCACTTCTCTGAGGTGCAGATGGTGTGGTAGGCAGCAGCAGCACTTCAGCATGTGGTGGCAGCACAGTGTCCTGAGTGTGGCGGGCTCTTCCAGTGTGGAGAGCCAGTGTGGTGTAGTGGTTAAGAGCAGTAGACTCGTAATCTGGTGAACCGGGTTTGCGTCTCCACTCCTCCACTTGCAGCTGCTGGGTGACCTTGGGCTAGTCATACTTCTTTGAAGTCTCTCAGCTCCACTCACCTCACAGAGTGTTTGTTGTGGGGGAGGAAGGGAAAGGAGAATATTAGCCACTTTGAGACTCCTTCGGGTAGTGATAAAGCGGGATATCAAATCCAAACTACTACTCCTCCTCCTCCTCCTCTTCTTCTTCAGCTGCAGTGCCAGCACCTGGCACTCCTTTCCCAGGGGCCTGGACCTGCCATTTACCTCTCTGAGCCTGCCCACCTGGCCACAAGGTCTGAGAGCTCCTGCCTGACGGCTCTCACCATCTCCTGCAGGTTAAAGGGAGGCAACACTGGCTCATGTGCAAGTGTGTGTGTGTTATTCCAGAAAGCGGAAGCGAGAGCATTGCTTTCACTCTCCATGAACTCTGTGATCCAGGGAGGTTGAGCAGCCTCTAGCCATAGCAGAATAGGCTCCCCCCATGCCCCACTCTCGGCCTGAGGCAACTGTATGGTTGCAGGAGGCTGGATGGGCTCCTTGCGGGCAGTGGTGGGAAGAGAGAGCAGGTTTGAAGGGGAGCCGTAGAGAGAGCAGGGCAGCAGTGGCCAGAGGTGTCCGCCAAGGGAAGCTGGAAGGCAGGGGATCCAGGGCGGGTATTGGGCTCTGGGGAAATAAGAGGCACTACGAGGTAAGCCTAGGTAGGTTTGCTGCATCATGGTAAAGGTCCTTCGCTGGTGACATCTATACAGTGGTGCCTTGGGTTAAGAACTTAATTCATTCTGGAGGCCCATTCTTAACCTGAAACTGTTCTTAATCTGAGGTACCACTTTAGCTAATGGGGCCTCTCACTGCCACCGCACCACCAGAGCACAATTTCTGTTCTCATCCTGAAGCAAAGTTCTTAACCTGAAGTTTTATTTCTGGGTTAGTGGAGTCTGTAACCTGAAGCGTCTGTAACCTGAAGCATCTGTAACCCGAGGTACCACTGTACTGATGTGAAGTTTAGATTCCCATCATTAAGTATTTGGCTGGATTGCCAGTATCTTACTGCCTCCACTTGCAAATTTCCTACAGAGTGGATTATTCCCAAGAGTTTTACATAACAAGAATCCATAACAATATCAATAACCTCTGCCTAGAAGATGTTTGCATTTTATAATGCTTTGCTAGCAAATTCAATTTTCATTCCGAATGCATTTTGGCATCATGTCTTCCAGAACATCAAAGCGTACTATCTTTGTTACAAAAGCAGAGTGACTGGTTTCTGTAGTGATTGGAAACACAGGGGGGAAGTGTTTGAAGGAGTAGGATGAAGACAAGGCATATAGGTTTTGGAAAGCTGAAGGTGGTATCAAAGAGGTGTTGCCCTTGGTGGGTGTGCACTCATTCCCATGTCACCACAGGTCAATCCATTTTTGTAGGTATTTGTAGAGTGGTTAAAAAAACCTGCAACACCTATTTGAAAACAGGTAACAGCAGAACAGAACAAATTAGTACACTATGGGCGATACTACCTGTGCCATACCATCTTAAACTCTCTTAAAAACTATTATCTGCCTGCAGCTGAAAAAAAGCAAGCCAGGAAAGCTTCCTTGCTCTGCATGGGGTTTATTTGGGGCAATGTCTGACAGCTTCTCTTGGAAAATTACTGCATTTTATTCATCATAATATTATTACTTGCATCCCGGACTCATTAAAAGGGGATTAAGTTCTAAGCAGTGTCAAGGTCTGAGTCTCCCAAAGACAATAATCTTTTCCTATCTGCCCATCTTAGTCCACATGGTCCGTGGGTGTCTTCTCATTTTCTCTGGAATTTGCATGCACAGGAAAACATCTTCTGAGAATTAGTAATAGAGGCATCTAACCTGCTGACATATGCAGGAGCCAATGAGGCTGTTCCCCAGGTCCTTGTTGGTTGCCCATATATGCACTGTCTGCATAAAGGTACCATACAGAAACGTTGTGCATGTATCTATGTATGTACGTACAAGTATGTATGCATGTATATGTGTTTGTGCATGTGTGTGTATTCTGTTGGTTTGCTTTGTAGATGTGCAGATCTTAACTAATATAATAAAACTTAGCACAACAAATGTCCCACAGGACCATATGTGGCATGCCAGCAATACATTGTGGTTCACCAGGTGTTTTATAAAGTAGGAGCAGGAATAGTGGAATTGCAAAGCATGTGGCAAGCCATTGCACATGGCTGGTGTGCTATGTATGCCATAAGGACCACCTGTGATGCAGACCTGCCTGAGGTTTCATCCCAGGAAGCAGCAGCTTTCCCCATGGCTGATTTTAGCAGTAGCCAAAAGCAGAGGCAGCTACCTTAAGGGAGGCCAGATGCAAAGTGAGATAGCAGCACTCCATTACTCTGTAAGATGGTGCCACCAATGCTGATTTAGCTAGTTTGTGGACTGTCGTTTGACCTAGCAGGAAACAGCAGGGATTGTCACAGCTGTCATGTGGCTTTCAGGCTTCTGCTGCATTGAATGAGCATGCTGACCAGTCAGAAAAAGCCCTCAAACTTGGAAGTGTTGTCAACCGGATAATGCCAAGGAGACAGGCTAAATTTGGGATTCTGCACACTCTGCAGCTGAAACAATCAAATTTTTTAAGTGCTCCCTGTTCCCTGCATCACCTTCATTAGTTTGCGGGAGCTCAGGTTGGTCACTTAGGCATCGCCATGGAAGAGGAACTGCAGCACCAAAAAAGAGGGCAAAAGTCGGTGTGGGTTTTTGTAAGATTTGCATAGGCTAATTGATATGTAGAGATGCAAATACAGAAACAATTGCTGCAATTTAAGTATAAGTACATCTCATCATAGTAGGAACTGTCTTCTTTCCAGTTGCTAACTATAGATAGGCGATTTAAAGACCCCTGCTCTCTTTTCTTTATCTTTAAAAGGATTTGCACTTTGGACATAAGACTTCTATCTATGAAGCAAGATACATGGGGACCCTAGGGATTGATTTATACAGTTAACACTAAAAATGAAGCAGATTGTCAGGGACTGGCTGGATGCAGAAGAGTGGTGGGAGGCATCAGTTGGGGAACCCCCGAGGGAAACCCCCGGTGGAAGAAGGCTCAGAGCAAGGGGATTGGTGGTGGGACAGCGATGAGTGGCCAGAGGGAGAAGAGGGAGCAGACTGGGAGGTGTCGGAAGCTGAAGGGGCAATATGGTTTAGTGAAGTGAGCAGGAAGAGGCTGTGGCAAAGAGCAGTGCAGAATCAGAGGCAGGGCAGCCAGGAGACAGAGATGAGGCAGGCTGCTGGTCTCCCGCTCCTTCTGTGACCAGCTCCCCTCTCTCCCTGGTCTCCTAGATCACGCAGAGAAATGAAAAGAGCAGAGCAGAGATTGGTTGTGTGCAGATACTGTCTATGACTGCTTGGAAAACACTCTTGAGAGGAGGGGACTTTGGCAGCTGTGGGAAGGCGAGGACCTTCAGTCCTCACAACTGCCTCATTGGGGGCAAGACCTACTGGGAAGAGTTGCAATAGGCCTTCACCGTTTAGGTTGATCTGAACGAAGAATTAACTTCATTGACACCGGTTTTTTCCTGCTGACCTATGTTGGACTCCGGCTCCTGACACAGACTGAAATATGATTGGAATGCAAGCTTCCTAATTTTTTAATTAATGTAGAATCCCTTCTAGCTGTTATTAAGACTATCACCCTGGGATTACCAGCCTGCCAATACCCACTATGGTGTGTGTGAAAGGTCTCTGTAAATCAGGCTTCCTGAAACTTGGCCCTCCAGATGTTTTTGGCCTACAACTCCCATGATCCCTAGCTAGCAGGACCAGTGGTTGAGTTTGAGGAAGCCTGCTGCAAGCATCACCTGGATGAATGTTTGTGTGGAGCTTTTGCCTTGAATTGTCTATCCAGCACTGTCTTTTCTTATCACATTCTGGCCTGTTTCTAATTGGTATGAAGACAGGGAATGGTCCATGGTACCAAACAACAAATAAATGATAGTGGAGCGGGGAGAAATGGTGAACTCATTTCACATGGATTCTCCATTAGTGACTGTCAGGGAACTGCCATCGGAGCTCCAAGTGGTGGAGGGGCTCCAGGATGCTGGGAGACCCTCGGATGCTGAGGAGGGAACCAGCAGGGGGAGAGGGGGAGTTTCAGCAGAAACAGAGTCGGAGGAACAGCTCCGAGACGCTTCCAGTGAGAACAGCGGGGAGAGCTCAGGACCTCCTCTTGGGACGCCCACTTTGCGCAGGAAGCTGTCACGTAGAGAATCTAGGCGTAGAGTTTCTGTCAAAGAACTCTTATGTTGGAAGAAATTCCAGAAACGCCCACTGACGGATTCTGCCAGCGATTAAGGCAGCCATGCACCGATGGCTGCACGGAGAGGGACAGTTTTGAAACTGATTACTAAACTCTAAGAGTGCAAGCACTTACACACAAGTAGCCCCATAGTTCATCACAGCAATCCATCAGTCCCTGACGCTACTTGTGCGAAGGAAGGCATCATGAGCAACCCAACCGGCGCCGGAGGAGCAGGAGGAGCTGGAGGAGGACCAACTCTGGAGGAGAGAAACAGAGATTTGGAACGCCAGCTGGCTCTGCTAACAGCGCGGCTCGATGAAAGGAGAGCTCAGGATGCACAGGGGAAACCCACCCCCATTACAAGGAAGGTACCGGGGTTGGTGCAGAAATTCGGGGGGGACCCAAGAAACTACCAAGCCTTTAAGACAGAGATGCAGTATGCCCTGAACCTGCAGTATGATGTCTTTGCTGATGAGGAGTCGAGAGTGGCCTTTGTGATTGGACATCTCGAGGGGGGGCTAAAGACTGGGTTCGACCCCTGATGGCATCAAATAATGACGCCTTGAAAGACTTGAGGAAATTCTTTATCGTGATGGACTTGATGTTTTCCAGCCAGATTGAACAGGGCGTGGTACACAGACAGTTGATGGCGTGCAAACAGGGAAATCAGTCAGTCCGAGAGTATTGGGTGCAATTTACCATGCTCATACACAAACTGGGTTGGGATCTGTCTTCGGACCCGATACAAATGTTGTTTGAAGAAGGCCTAGCCCCGGCGGTGAAAGATGAACTTTCCCGCGCGCCCCGTCCTGAGTCCATGGATCAGCTGACCAAAGCGGTGCTTACGATTGGTGCGCGCCAAGAGGCGAGGGCGCTGGAGAAGCGGGAAGGGAGAGGAGAGCGTTGGAATGATTTCCGCATTCCTGAGATGCCAGAGCAACCTTCTCCGCCAGTGGAACCAATGGAAATTGGAGGCCCGCGCGCGCGGAACTTCGAATTTTAACGAAGGGCGGAAGAAGGAGGGAAAGAGCGCCAAAAAGTGCTTCCTCTGCCAACAGCCAGGACATTTTGCCAGGGTCTGCCCTCAAAGGAAGGCGTGGCAAGGAATGGTGGGGGCTGTTGGGGGTGAGGAGGAGGGGGAAAAGGAGCAGGTAAAAGCCAACGCCTGGCTGCCAGCGACAGGGCACAGCAGCCAGGCCAAGGAGCAGTGAATGTGCCCAAGCCTGAACCCCCCCCCGAGCATCCCTCGCCATAGAGGTGGTGCTAGAGTTACCCAACGGACATCCACTCACGATCAAAGCCTTGTTAGACTCAGGCAGCTCTTGCAATTTCATGAGTAAGAAATTTGCATCAGAGCACCAGATACAGACGCTGCCCTTAAGTCGTCCTTTGCAGGTCACTACGATTGATGGGAGGGAACTACTGGGAGGAGAAGTAACCCAACAGACGGTGCCTATGACAATGAGAGTGGCAAGGCACGTGGAAGTCATTGCATTTCATGTAGCCACACTAGCGGGACCTCCCATCATTTTGGGAATGAGCTGGCTGGCACTACATGACCCGCTAGTGGGATGGCACCAACGGACGGTGTCTTTCGGGTCAGCTCATTGCTTAGAACACTGCAAGGGAAGAGGAAACCCTGGGTTGTCCATGGCAAGTTTGGCAGGGATGGAGGTGGGGAAAAAGGGAGAAATACCACGGCAATACGCTGACCTGAGTGACGTCTTCAGTGAGAAGGAAGCAGATAGACTGCCCCCTCATAGACCCTTTGACTGTCAAATCAACCTACTCCCAGGAGCCCAGCTACCAGTGGGCAAACTGTACGCCATGTCGGACAGAGAGATGCAGGAGTTAAGGGAGTTCATAGACAAAAACCTAAAGAGAGGTTTCATAAGGGAGTCGAGAGCGGTGGGGGGCAGTCCAGTGTTTTTTGTGGACAAAAAAGACACTAATAAGCCCAGGCTTGTAGTGGACTTCAGGGCCGTCAACTCAGTGTCGGAACCAGTAGCCTTTCCCATGCCCAGAATTGACGACATTTTGACCAGGGTTAGGAAGGGAAAGATTTTTACCAAGCTGGACCTAAGGGGGGCGTACAACCTGATCAGAATGAGGGAAGGGGATGAATGGAAAACCACCATGTTTACCCCCCTGGGGGCCTTCGAGTACCTCGTTATGCCTTTTGGATTACAGGGGGGCTCAGCATGTTTTCAATCCTTCATGCATCACGTTCTAGGACCCTTGCTGTACAAGAACTGTGTAGCCTTCTTAGACGACGTGCTGGTCTACTCAGAGGACAAGGAGCAGCATGTCAGAGATGTCCGGGAAGTGCTAAGCAGGTTACAAGCAAACCAGCTATGGGTCAAACTGGAGAAGTGCCAGTTCCATACGAGAGAGGTGGAATTCCTGGGGTACCGTTTGTCAGACCAGGGGTTATCAATGGATCCGAGCAAAGTACAGGCGGTACTGGAATGGAAGACACCTCGAACCAGGAAGGACGTGCAGAGATTCCTGGGGTTTGGAAATTTCTATCGGAAGTTCATCAAAAACTTTGCACATTTGACGGCACCCATCACCGATTGCCTCAGCAGTAAGAAGAAATTTGTGTGGACGGAAGAGGCGCAGCAAGCGTTTGACCGCCTAAAGAAGGCGTTCTCGTCGGAAGAACAGCTCTTGCACGTGGATCTGCAGAAACCAATGAGGGTGGAGACCGATGCATCAGACCGAGCGGTAGGGGCAGTGCTGCTCCAGCCAGGAAAGGATCCCTCAGACTGGAGGCCGTGTGCCTTCTTCTCGCGGAAGTTGAATAAGTCCGAAAGGAATTACACGGTGTACGACAGAGAACTGCTGGCCATTTATGAAGCATTTCGACGCTGGCGACATCTACTAATAGGAGCGCAACACAAGGTCCAGGTGTGCACCGACCATAAAAACCTGGAGTATTGGAGAACGGCCAGGGTATTGAACCAGAGACAGGTGCGATGGGCACAGGAGTTCTCCAAGTTCCATTTTGAGATTCGCTACATACCGGGGGAAGAAAACGTAAGGGCGGACGCTCTCTCCCGGAAACCAGAATATATGGAGGGGGAGGGAGCGCCGGAAGAAAGGCATGTGATACCCGAGGACCACTGGGTGTGTGGAGCAGCATTGGTGGGACAACGAGAACTTGTAGAGGGGACTGAGAGCAATGAATACGCCCAAAATAAGCTCAGAGAGGTCCGGGGAGCAGGGGAAAACCCTGGGGGGTTTGAGGAAAAAAACGGGGCACTGTACTACAAGGGGGCCTTGTACATACCAGAGGGGGAATTGAGGAGGAGGGTACTCAAACAACTGCACGACAGCCCCACTGCTGGGCACTTTGGGCAACACAAGATGATGTTGTTAGTCACCAGGCAGTTCTGGTGGCCAAAGGTGAGGGAAGATGTACGAGAATATATAAGGGGGTGCGACCGCTGCCAGAGAGCCAAAGGGGAGAGGGCAGCACCGGCGGGGTTGCTGGAACCATTACCCACACCAGAACGGCCGTGGCAGGCAGTGTCCATCGATTTTATGACGGATTTGCCCAAATCCAAGGGGAAAACGGTGGTCATGGTAGTAGTGGACTTGTTAACCAAGATATGCCACTTTGTAGCTTGCTCACATGCGGTGACAGCGGAAGAAACCGCCAGATTGTTTGTAAAACACATTTTTAGGTTGCATGGCGCCCCCTTGAGGGTAGTCTCTGACAGAGGAAAACAATTTACGTCCCGGTTCTGGAGGAAGCTCATGAGCCTACTCCATGTGGAGGTCAATTTCTCGACCGCCAGGCACCCAGAAACCAATGGGCAGGCGGAAAGGGCAAACAGTATCTTGCAACAATATCTGAGGTGTTATGTAAATGACCGAGAGAGTGACTGGGTAGAGAAATTAGCCCTGGCCGAGTTCGCCTACAATAACGCAGAAAATGTGTCCACAGGCATGAGTCCATTCATGGCCAATTATGGGTGTCACCCTAGGGCCTTTCCAGGGGAAGGGGAGGACAGATGGAGCGTTCCGGCGGCGGAACATTTTGTGGAAGAAATGGAAGCAATACATCAACAGCTGAAATTGAATTTAGATAGGGCTAAGGAAGAATACAAGAGGCAGGCAGATAGGAGCAGAAGGGAAGGAGAGACTATAAGGGTGGGGGACCGGGTGTGGTTGTCAACACGAGGGTTACCTTTCAAGGGAGGTTGCAAGAAATTAAGGCCAAGACGACTGGGACCCTTCGAAGTCACACAGCAGGTCAATCCTGTGGCCTTCAGGCTCAGACTGCCAGACAACATGAAACTACATCCAGTATTTCATAGGTCATTACTGTCACCACACAGGGAAGGGCGGGAATTTCGGGGAAGAGAAGGTGAAGTTCCCGCGGCACCACAAGTAGAAGAGAGGGAGCGCAGCAGTCATGTAGCAGAAATACTTGACTCTCGGTGGAAGGGTAAACAGGTGGAGTACTTAGTGGCATGGGAAGGGGAACCGGAGTCAGAGAATGCTTGGGTACCCGCAGAAGAGGAAGAGGAAGAAGAATCAGATGGGGAAGATTATTTGGGAAGAAGGGATAGTAGTAGGTGGAGAGCAGTGTTCGAGTCATCCGAAGATGGGGAAGAGTCCTTCCGGGGGTTCCCAGCCTCACCACCCAGAGAAAGGAGGAGAACGGGGGGTGAGGGGGGTCCTGGAGGGGAGGTGGATGTCAGGGAACTGCCATCGGAGCTCCAAGTGGTGGAGGGGCTCCAGGATGCTGGGAGACCCTCGGATGCTGAGGAGGGAACCAGCAGGGGGAGAGGGGGAGTTTCAGCAGAAACAGAGTCGGAGGAACAGCTCCGAGACGCTTCCAGTGAGAACAGCGGGGAGAGCTCAGGACCTCCTCTTGGGACGCCCACTTTGCGCAGGAAGCTGTCACGTAGAGAATCTAGGCGTAGAGTTTCTGTCAAAGAACTCTTATGTTGGAAGAAATTCCGGAAACGCCCACTGACGGATTCTGCCAGCGATTAAGGCAGCCATGCACCGATGGCTGCGCGGAGAGGGACAGTTTTGAAACTGATTACTAAACACTAAGAGTGCAAGCGCTTACACACAAGTAGCCCCATAGTTCATCACAGTGACCTTTTCATTTGTGGGAGTTCCATTGACCCTACTTTATGGGTAATGAATATGTGCTCACAACCCCTTCCTATATACAGTGTCTGTATAGAGTGTTTGTGTGATAATTTTCCTAAGCTGTCAATCATATATTGCTATTTATAAATCATCCATGGCTTGTCATGTACATACCCCCCCAAAAAAACAGTCACCAAAGGCTGAAGAGGCGTTCTGATTATAAAAGGCACAATGCTGCATTTCTCCTGACAGACTTACTCCTCAAATTATTCAGCTGAAGCATTCCCCGAACAGTTGCCAAAGTCTTAGGCGCAGCAGCAAAGCCTAATGACATGTCATAAATAATGCCTTGTTCCTTGTAAAAACGGCTTGTTTTTCTTCCTTGTGTAATGGTAGCAGAAATGTTTTTGTCTCATCCAGCACTAATCAGTAATAAAGCTTACACGGTGAGATGTGGTAGGAATGTGCAATGTGGGTCAACTATAGCCACTGTTCTTCATTTCTTTATGGGTAAATGAAGGACCCCTACCACTGTCCTTTTTTAAAAAATGCAAATGGAAACTGTTGCAAACTGTCCCCTTTAGTGCTGTCAATTTCCTTTCCTTCTCCCTTTCTGCACCACAGTTTGCAAGACTGAGGACCAGTCCTTTTGTTAAATTTGTATCCCACCTTTTCACCCGATGGTGCTCATGGCCAGCTGTGTATTTGCTGCCTCGATTACTCTAGAATTGTGGAGAATGGCTCCCCCACAGCCAAGCTTCACACTGCAGTATTCAAGTCTGGGATCACGTGGCTTTCCTTAAGTTGTGTGTGTCTATTTTTGTTTAAATTGCATCTCACTTTATAGTCGCAGTGGGACCCTCCAGGCAACTCACAAAGCATCATTAAAATCACAATATTAGAAAATGACAGCCATATCATAAAACCAACATACACTATAAATTAGGTAGAGAAACAGCAGCAGTAAGAATTCATTTTCGGAGTGGCCCCACGTGCCTTTTTAAATAAATGTTTCGACTGATCTCTGAAGGTTATGTTGTGTAGGGAGTCTCTCTAGGGCAAGGGCAGACAAAGTTGTGCCGCCCAGATGTTGATGGATTACAGTGCCTGCTACCACTGGCTGGCTGGGGGTGATGGGCTGATGGGAGCTGGAGGCCAACAGCCCCTGGAGGGCATTTATTTGGTTCCTCCTGGGCTAGGGAGATGATTTCACAGTTTTAGGACAAGTGTATCCAAAGGAAGGGCAAGTAACACTCTTGTCATGAGATGCCTTTCACTCCTGGGTCTGGTCCCTCAACTGCAGCCTTTTCTAAAAATATATATATTGGCCACATCTATCCATGTCCCAGTAACACCCAGGCTAGATAAATATAATGTGTAGTTGTACAGTGGGCAGGGTTTTTTTTAGACTGAAGATTTCACCTGCTTCAGAGCATGGCAGGTAGACCGTTGCATCGATCCAGTTTGTTTCCGTGCACAATGCAGAGTGCTGATTTTGACATATAAATCCCTAAATAGCTTGGTCCTAGAGTGCTTCCCCATATAAACCTGCTGAGCCCTCCACCGAAGAGGCCTTTTTGCAAGATCAGGTGCCATTAAAGAGCATTGTTTCAAATTCTTACTTAGTGGTATAATTTTTGATGATCTGATTGTAAGCTGCTCTGGAGACTCTTAGAGTGGAAAAGCATAAAAGTACTTGAAATAGCAGATCAAGGCTGCATTCTTATGCACAGTTTGAACGCAGTGGGCCTCCCTTCCAAGTTAACAGGCATCGGATTGGCATGCATATAAATAAATGTCTGAAATACAGGACCAGCCCTATCATTAGGTAGAGTGAAGTGGCCACCTAATGCAACAGATTTTGAATGTCATAAAGAGGCAGCAAATTGTTGTTTAATTTATTATTGTTGTATTTTTACTCCCAGGGAGGAGGAGAGGCACTTGTGGGCGTACTAACTTGACTAACTTTGGGTAATGTAACTTGAGGGCAGGAACATTGCTGCTCTGCCTTAGGCAGCAAATTCCTGTGAATTGACTTGAATGTCTAAGGCTCTATACGAATGATGATTAGTAGTAGTAGAATTATATTAGCAAGTTCATGCATATGCATGTGTAAGTGAAGATCTTTCATGGTATATACCAAGACAGTCTGTGTGGGGCATACATCAGTTTGCTGTAAGGAAATGTAACAAATTTTCCTTTAGACAAAACTGGGAGATAATTTGGGTGTAATGAACGTTGATAGTAATCAAATAATTACTATTGATTTGCTATTTAAGACGTCTTCATGATGTAATTAAGGCGTACTCAAAGGAACCTGGAATTGATTGATTGGCAGAACCTTAATTCTAAAAGCTTTCTAATTACATTCCTTTTCTTCTAATAGTGTAAAGACAAACACCATTTTGACTTTAAGACTGGTCAGGTTAGTAGTTGGGACACCAGACTTGTCTCTTATGCTAAACAGACAACATGGCAAACATAATGCTCTTGCATTGCACTGCTCAAGCAAAACCACATTTTATACTGGATTTCAAAAGTTTTACCTGCTTCTGTGCATGGATTTGTAATGAGAGGGGAAAGTGGTGAACTGATTAATTGACCTGGGATTTTGTGATAATATGAGCTGAAGTCTTTTGAAGGCAAATAATAAGGTGCTGTTGAAGACCTCTCAGAGCAGAATGCAGAATGACACAGTAGTCTGGTTTGCATGTAATATCTACCATGGTTTGTTTGATTGTCTGAACTCTGACTAGTGGCTTAATTTTGACTTGTTTACTGCCAGCAAACAAACCAAATCTGATCCCATGGTTTGTTATGGTTTGTTAAACAATCCAGGGATTATTGTTATATGTGAGCCACACAAATGTCAATACTGTTCCATTCACTGTTGAAATGGATTCTGATTGTGTCCTTTCTCTGGTAGAGGGATGTATAACAAATGTCTTCCTATGATGCTATCTAGTAGTAATGTCCAGAGAGGTGGTTGTGTTAGTCTGTTGAAGCAAAATCAGCCTAAAGTCTTTTTAAAAATACACAACCAACCCCCCCCCCAAAAAAAACACCTCCGTTAAATGGATGTTGTCTTTCTTTCAATACTCAGGAGGTGCTACAGCTGGAGCGGCAAATGGGTGGACAGCTGCTAGAAGAACCAAAGGATTTGAATTTTAAGGGTAGCACTCATAACCTCCGCTTATCCATTCATGATATCACCCATTCCCTCTGGAAAAGCAAGCTGCTGGCTAAGTACCAGGTAAGCATTTGGAACTGCTAGAAACAACTACTGTACCAGTGTGCTAAGAAGAATGCTGTGGAAAGGCCTAGAGAGTCAGTGCCTCACCTGCATGTACAAAAATACTTTAAAGCCAAATATGCAGTGGCTCCCTAGGAACAAGTGTGCTTAGGTTCCCAATACTTTTACTTTAGGGACACGGGTGGAGCTGTGGTCTAAACCACAGAGCCTAGGGCTTGCCAATAAGAAGGTCAGTGGTTCAAATCCCTGCGACGGGGTGAGCTCCCGTTGTTTGGTCCCTGCTCCTGCCCACCTAGCAATTTGAAAGCACGTCAAATTGCAAGTAGATAAGTTGGTACCACTTCAGCTGAAAGTAAACAGCTTTTCCGTGTGCTGCTCTAGTTTCATCAGAAGCGGCTTAGTCATGCTGGCCCCATGACCCAAAAGCTGTATGCCGACTCCCTCGGCCAGTAAAGCGTGATGAGTGCCGCAACCCCAGAGAAGTCTGCAACTGGACCTAATGGTCAGGGGTCCCTTTACCTTTACCTTACTTTTATTTTAAAACTAGATCTCCTCCTCCTCCTCCTCCTCCTCCCCAGTAGATTCAGTGTTTATTTCTGTTTCTGCTCTGACACGGTTCATCTTTGTTCATGCCAAGAATGTAGAAGAAACATATATTTGTAATATGAGGAATTTAAACCTTTACATTTTTGCCCATGTACTAAAAGGAGCAATTCAAGGAATGCCAAATACGCTTCCCCATTAATTGATCTCACAGTGATCTCAACTAGCAGCTTTCGACATGCCTTTTGTTACAGAATTCTATAAGTTAAGGTTACCAGATGTCCCCATTTCTTGGGGACAGTTCCCAGATTTACGAATCAGTCCCCATACAAAATCCATTGAAGTTGAAAAGTGCCCCCGGATTCATTGAAAAAAATCTGGTAAATTCAATTAAGTGTGCACTGTGCAATATTATCTTTAGCTGGTTGTGAATAAGCCAATAAACAGTGGATGGAAGTCAGTGCTAATCATACCCAGAGAGTAGACCCACTGAAATAAATGGACCTACTCTGAGTATGACTTAGCTGGACATCACACATTATCCTTGCTATTAGCCATAGTCACCTCCTTGCTTGAGAGTTTTATCTAGCTGGGGCTTATAGCTATCACTTCTCCAACAGGAAATCCCCTTTTACCATATCTGGAGTGGATGTCAAAGAAACCTGCATTGTACCTTCACCTTGGAAAGGTTCAGTCTGAACACACTGGAGCTGGTGTGCAAACTTTGCATACGGCAGGTTGAAGGAGAAGGGCAGATATTCCAGCTCAACTGTTCAGTATCAGAGGTAAGGAAACTCAACCGCTTCCCACAAGTCACCAATATTACTTACCCAGGTTCAGTAATTTATGTGTATGGTATCCATTAAACTGGGGTGGGTGATCTTGCAGTCATCTTCGATCCATCTACTGGGCAAATGTGAAAGGTGCTACTTACATATTTTGCCCTCTGAAAAGGTCCGAAGCTGTATTGGGGAGTGCCCTGGAAAATTTACATAGAAAAAAAGTTGATTTTGTACCATTTTTTTACAGTGCAAATTGCAGGAGCAATCTGGATAGAATGAAAGTTTGTTTGTTTTATTTTGTTTTGTTTTGTTTTCACTATCCCCTACTGAGGGATCCTAAACTCAACCAGGTCTCCTGCACTGGCAATTAATGTTCAAAATACAATCCTGCACTTAGAAACACAGCTATTGTAGCTAATATAATGTGTAGTTAGGCCCTGAGAAGCATTCGAGAGTCGGCTTAATGATGCATCAGGAGATAATCTTACAATTCTGCCTGGAGAATGCTCGTATACAAGGACCGCAGGAGAAAAAGGCATGTAAAATCACATCTTGTTTAGACAAGATGGACATTAGTCCCTGTTTATATAAATTGGGAGGTGATGCTCAACTGTTCTGGATTGGGGTCACTCTCTCCCTAACGTATCAGGTTTACAGGTTAGTGGCGCTGTTAGATCTGGCCCTGTCTTTTGATGCCTAGGTGGCATTGGTGTTATGAAACATCTGCCGCCAGCTGCAACACCTCATGGGCAGAGATAGGCTGGCTGCTGCTATCCATGCTCTGGTAAACCTCCAGATTAGAGTTTTGCAATGTTTTGTACATCAGGTCACCCTAAAACGTCAGTCAAGAATATATATGCAGTAATTGGGCTGGGCTGGGTGCACTTTATGTCAGGTCTTAAAAAGCATCACTTGCAACTATAAATGGACAAATCTGTCAATTTCAGTTTCTCTCCCAATTTTCCAGTCAGTTCAGGTCAGTTCTCCACATTCCCACCAGTGTTAGAAACTGAGATATGAAAGCTAGAAGCTAAATGGCACCCAAAGCCTAGGTTATGGGCACAACAACAGAATGTCTAGGCACATTTTTTATAACAAGAATAGAAAGCTGAAAATGAATGAACTGCAGATAAAATATTATGTTTATTTTTCACATTGTCTAGTCCTTTCCCTGCCCATGCCCATAATATTCTGAAGAGGGTCACTTCTTCAGTCTTCAGAGAGTAGCTGGAAGTGGGGAGGCAGAAAAAGGTCCTCCTTTCCTTCCACTGTGCAGTTTTAATCTGGAATCTTAGGTGCAGTACAGCGCCCAGAGTTCAGAAACTGCTTGCACCAATGAAATTCCCTGTTGCAAAATGCGCCTAGAACAATGGCTGTGTTTTGATTCACATAGTGTTGCACAAAGTGCAAATTAGGTAGATTCACATTTAAAAGTGAACTGAACCAAACTTCAGTGAACTGAACCAAACTTCAGTTCATTTAAAAGTGAACTGAACCAAACTTCTACTTGCAACCCATTTGTTTCCAAGTATAATCCATTGTGCTAGGTCTCTAATATAAAATTTGGGACCAACCACTACCAAAAGAACTTGATCAAGCATTAAGATCACCTTCAGACGTCCTGCTCTGAGCCCAAGTAGCAATCAGGGAAAGGACCTTAGTGGTATTGCTCCAGAGAGACCACTGAATCTTTTGTCCTTTCCATGCCAGGCAAAGTGTGTCTTACTCAACCTTTTAATATTTTGTGGTTTCTTAGTATCAACTCCTGCTGACTTCCCCGCTTTTTACATAACTTAAAGCCACCAAACTGAAGTGCAGGATATTAAATTGAGTAAATAAATAAAATTAATATTTAACAAACACTCCTTATTATCTTCCTTGAAATAAAATGCAACTTAAATGAGGGCAGCTTACTTCCAAATAATATGTTTAGGAGTTTAAACAGATTGTTCCAATGGGTTGGATCCAAACTAAGGTAGCTGCGTATACAGCATATTGAAGTCAAAGTGGCATGTTAGTCCCCATTGAAATAAATTGAACTGGAATCATGGCTAATTCAATGGGAACTAATTCAGCGACGACCAATTAGTTTGGACCCAACCCAGCCTTTGCCAACCAAGGGCCCTCCAGATGTTCTGGAACTCCCTTCAGCATAGCTAGTGCTGATGGGAGTTGTGGTGTGAAACATCTGGAGAGTACCAGGTTTGCAAAGGCAGATGATGATGACGATGATGATGATTGAATTTATATACCACCCTATACCTGCAAGCCTCAGGGTGGTTCACACATCTAACCCCATGTAACTTTTCTAAACTGGACTCAGGCTAAAAGGCTATATTGTGTATTAGAAAAAGTAATTGTGTGTAACACTGATCTATTGAAATCAGCGGAAAACTTAGAATCATATAACAGTAGAGTTGGAAGGGACCGTACAAATCATCTAGTCCACCTGTTGCAGTGCAAGAATATTTCACTCAACATGGGACTCAAACCCCTGGGTCTGAGTGTTATTCTAAAGCAGCAATGCAGCAGCAAGCAAAGGCTATAGCAGCCAAGTCTGCTGCTTGTGGCTGGAAAGCCAAACAGGATGTGTGTGACTGTTGCCATGGAAACAAAGGGGCAGTCCATTCTGTATTGAGCACCGGATGTTAGCTCAGTGTGTGTCATATGACCTGTACAGGATGTACATGGGTGGAGTTTTGAAGTTTCTCTCTGTTTGTTGATGAGAGCAGACATGTTTTCTCTATATGACTGCTGAAGACAGGAATAAAACATGTAGATACATTTCTGTCTGTGTCTGATTCCCCTCCCTGGGGATATGCTGGAGAGCAGGGAGGAGGAGAAGCAGTTTGGTGTGTTTTTCTCACAGCCTGAGGAAAATCGCCGGAACGGACCTCGTGTGTTTTTCCTCCGGGAGTCGCCGGAGGGAGGTCGAAAGAATTCAGCCGGTGCCTGGAGAGATAGGCACATACCTCTGACCGGCCCTGAATCTGACATTGGTAGCAGTTGACGGTTGCTACGATCCATGGGAGTCTGCCTCAAGGAGACTGTACTCATCCCTCTCCATGGAGGCCTGAGATGGATGCTGATTCTCTGCAGCTAGAAGCTGACCAGAAGAAGCTGAAAGCCAGGCTACGGAGCCCAGGTATGAGATTTTCGGGCTTAAGAGTGTGAATGCAGATGGATTAATTCTCTGCTTCATGGGAGCAACGTTTGGGAAAAACAGCTCCGAGAGAGAAGAGTCTGCATTCCAAACATTCCTGTGGTTTTTCCTGTCCAAGGAAAGGAATGTGGTTGCTTAGCAACGCAGGCCAGTTTCAAGATAAGGGCTGGATGTCAGGCTGTGCTCGGAGAAGCAAAAACAGCTCGTGTTTTGACTAGGAACTGTGAAAGGGACTTTCCAAGCAGCCAGTGTTATTGCTGCCAGGTGCACAGAGTGTAAACAAGCCAGCTTTTGGATTTTAGAGGCTTGTGTTTGAGAGTCAATGCAAGGACTCAAAATGAATGCCAAGAAAGGGGGAGGCCTGCCTTCTCCAACCCTTTTGACCAGTGACAATTATGCATCTTGGTCTATTAAGATGAAGGCTTTGCTGCAGAATCAGAGACTGTTTGGGGTGATTGAGAACCCCATCCCTGCAGCACCAACGCGTCCTTGGGAGTCACAGGATATGAAGGCCAGAACTGCTATAATTCTGTGCGTGTCAGACTCTCAGCTTATCCATATACAAAGTTTAGAACACGCGAAAGATGTTTGGGACACGCTGAGAAGGACACATCAGAGAGATGCAGGTTCTTCAGCGTTGCTGTATTTTGAAAAGCTGACTAACCTGAGGCTTGCGCCTGATGGAGATGTTCAAGCGCACCTGACGGAAATGAAATTTCTGCGTCAGCAGATGGTGGAACGCAATTTCCGTCTGCAGGAGGAAGTGTTTTGCTTCATGGTGATCAACAGCCTGAATCGGAACTACAAAACGGTTGCCAGTCAGCTGGGGTCTCTCCCAGCAGCTAATCTAACGGCGGACAGGGTCTTTGCCGTGGTTCTGAACGAACATGACAGGCTTGCCGCCCTGGAAGTCAAGGACAGGGGGAGGGAAGAACAGAGTTCTAACACCCCCACTGCTGTAGCTACTGGAGGAGACGCCGTAACTTTGAACGTTGTCCGATGCCACAATTGTGGACAGACTGGGCATCTTCAGCGGAACTGCAGGAAGCCACGTCAGAACAAAGGAGCCAAGGGAAGCTCCACGAAGTCTGAGGCGTCAGGCAGAAGTCATGCCAAGTCACAGGCGAAGCCTGCAAAGGCTTTGATGTCCCTAAAAGCCACACCACAAGTGGGGAATTCCTTCATTTTAGACACGGGAGCGACGGTTCACATGACCCATCGCAGGGATTTGTTTTCGTCGTTTAAGAAGCAAAGCTTCGTTGTACAACAAGCCAACGGTCGAGAGCTGGAAGCCACCGGAATTGGGACTGTGTATCTTAAAAGTCTGAACTTGACTATAAACGATGTTTATTTGGTTCCAGAGTTGAAGTACAATCTGCTCAGCGTTTCGCAGATTGCCAAGAAGGGACTAAAACTGTCCTATGATGATCAACACTGCGAGATCTACAAAGATGGAGAGCTGTATCTTTCTGCCAAAGAGAAAGATGGACTGTATTTGTTGACTTTTGATCAAAGTGATTACATGGAATGTAATTCTTGTGATTCTAACATGATTTCTTTTGCAGGTGTAGCCAAGAAGAACGCCAAGCAGGTCACCTCGAGGGTCGACAAGGCATTTCAGCGGGTGTATGCTGATGTGATTGGTCCTTTAGCACCATCTAGAGGCAATGCAAAGTATTACCTAATATGTGTTGATTCTTTTACAGGTTTTGTCTGGATTTATCTTTTGGAGAGACCGAAAGAAGCCTTAGAAAGGTTTAAAGAGTTTTGTGACAAGGTTAAAAATATGCATGATGCTGACATAGATTGTCTTTGCACAGATGAGAAGCCAATTTTTCTCTTACAGGATTTCCAGAGGTTCCTGAAGAAGAAAGGGATAAGACACAAAATTGCAGCTTCCGAAGAAGCTTGGAGGAGATGTGTCTGTGTTAGGGTGAACAAAGAATTGCAAAAGGGAATGGAAGCGCAATTGCTTAGTTCACATCTGCCACATGAGTACTGGGCTGAGTCACTAATGTCATATTGTTACACGTGGTTGAGAAAGGTTTCAAAAGACTTGGGATGTTCTCCTTTTGAGAAACTGTTCCATAGAAAACCTTCTGTTGCCCATTTCAAGGTTTTCGGGTCTCATGTGAGAACAGAAGCTCCAGGTGGAGTAAAGAATGTCAGAGGCATTTTTGTGGGTTACGAAAAGGGTCTCTACAGAGTAATTTTGTCTGAATCTGGAAAAGTGATTCTCACAAAATTTCTAGAGAGTGCTCCTGAACAGGAGAGAGTGATTGTTCACACATTTCCCACAGGAGATGATGATGATTCTGATGATGATGATGATGAGTTTGATCTTATTGAGTTCAGTAGTACTGATGATGACAGCGATAGCTCAGACAGCTCAGTTGTCACAGTCATTGAGAGGAAATCTCACATAATGACTAGACCCTCAGAAGAGGAGGATGAACCACTGATTAAGCTTAGTACTGGTTCTTCAGAGAGTTCAGAGGCTGAACCAGAAAGCAAGGAAGAGCAGCACCTCTTACGTAGGTCTGAGAGAGCAACGAAGGGTGTACCACCCAAGAGGTATTCAAAAGAGTTTGCTAACCAAGCTATTGCATGTGTTGCTGTTGTAAACGACCAAGGTCAAATTGAAGCTGTGTCTGAGTCAGAGACAAAGGCACAACAGAGAGTTGCTAACCAAGGTAATGCAGAAGCACTCATTCCTTGGAAGTCACACAACCAGAGAGGTACATTGGTAAAACCAGTGGCGGGTAGTTCCAAGGGTGGAACTGAAACAACAGGGGAGTGTTATAAGTATAACAACTGTTTGTTTTCTTCTCTGGATGACGCTTTGCTCGCTGCACGCATCGATACTTTAGGGGGAGTATGTTATTCTAAAGCAGCAATGCAGCAGCAAGCAAAGGCTATAGCAGCCAAGTCTGCTGCTTGTGGCTGGAAAGCCAAACAGGATGTGTGTGACTGTTGCCATGGAAACAAAGGGGCAGTCCATTCTGTATTGAGCACCGGATGTTAGCTCAGTGTGTGTCATATGACCTGTACAGGATGTACATGGGTGGAGTTTTGAAGTTTCTCTCTGTTTGTTGATGAGAGCAGACATGTTTTCTCTATATGACTGCTGAAGACAGGAATAAAACATGTAGATACATTTCTGTCTGTGTCTGATTCCCCTCCCTGGGGATATGCTGGAGAGCAGGGAGGAGGAGAAGCAGTTTGGTGTGTTTTTCTCACAGCCTGAGGAAAATCGCCGGAACGGACCTCGTGTGTTTTTCCTCCGGGAGTCGCCGGAGGGAGGTCGAAAGAATTCAGCCGGTGCCTGGAGAGATAGGCACATACCTCTGACCGGCCCTGAATCTGACACTGAGATGAAGAGTCTCATGCTCTACCGACAAAGACTTGATACAATGGACAAATACAATGGACTTTCATTATGTTCTCTCAAATTAACTAGTGAGCACTGCTCTGGAGAATCAGAATTGATGTGAGAGAAGTAGACTTGGACTTGCTTCACTTCAGATCAGAGGAACTGACCTACTGACTGCCCAGAGATACAGTGGCAGAGTAAAGGCCATTACTCTGTAATTTTATTTCCAAAGTGTTTTGAAGTGCTGCCGTCTCACTCATGAAGTATAAGGGGGGAAAGAAAAGCAAATCCAAACAGTCTCGAGGTGAAGCATTCTTGTCTTCATTTTCTTTTCACGTAATTAAGGGCAAGTCATCTCGTCTGTCAGGCTGCTGCCTTGACCTCCTCTCTCTTTCTCGCAGCCAACATTTCCTCCCAGAGTTTTGCCACCCTCTTTGACTTACAAACAACTTCAGTCAAAGACCCCACTGACATTAATAAGGAATGATCTTGATGTGATGGCGCCATGGCAACCAGCCGGCAGGTTTCGTTCTGCAAGCCATATCTCTGAGCCGCAGAGCTCCACCCCTGCTGGTTTTGGACGGTGTTTTCACCGCCGAAGCCCAGCAGGTCTGTGAAGTTCAATAACCACACAACTCCTGCAACAACAGAAGGAACAGCTTTTGGAGGAACAGGGTGGAAGGGCCAGCTATGCCTCTGATGAGTGCTGGCCGTCTGGTGTGCACAAGTGCCAGCAGATAAAGAGGGAGGTGGGATGAGGCAGAGAAACAAATAATGAGGAGGAGAAAATCCCCCTTTTGTGGAGAGATGGTTCCTCAAAGAGGGCAGCAGCAGCATAAAGATTTCATTTGAGTTGACCTGGGATAAAGAACGATTTATTTCACAGTTCATGCAGCAATATGAGGTTCCAAATGGAGTAGGGGAATGAAATGCTGATGAGGTTTTGTGCCAGTAGCTGACATCATAGATAAACAAGTAGATGGGCTGGGAGGCTGACTGATAAGGGGAAAGGTCTCTATTATGTGATATATGCCACTTTGAAGCAAGTAGCACCATCTAAGGGCCATATTAGAAACATATCATGAATTACCCAAGCTGATGTAATTCAGCTGACAAGTGCAGGGCCCAGGTTGGTTCATGTGGGGAGAGGCGGTCCTTAAAGTATTGAGGTTGTTGGGATACTGCCAGGGAGACAAAAGCCATCATGCCCCTACGCTGTCTCCGGACATCCATCGACCTCCCGTAGAAACGCAGTATCAATCAATTGGCGGCATGAGCTCCAGAAATAGCTTGCCACATTCCAGAGCTGATGCACGCTCTATCAGCATCTTTCGCACAGCGAAAGATGCACGCAGGAGAGCATATTTACAAGTTTATTCAGCGTTGGTAGGAACAAAGAAAAAAACATGACTGCCTGCTTTAGTGTCTCAGGCACAGAGAGAGAAACAAAAGCAAAGACACAACAGAAACATCCTGTGAACAGGAAATACGCAGACTCTGTGACTCACAAAGCCTGCTCCCTTTTAAGGTGGTACGGAAATATCCTAACATTGAGGTCCTGAGCACTTTGAATTAGGCCTGGATACTAACTGGGGGCCAGTGCAATAGTGTTATGTATGTGCAAACCATCTTGTTGTGGTGAGCAATCTGGCCATTGAATTTTGCACCAGCTGAAGTTTCTGACCTGCCTTTAAAGATAACCTGCCTTTGATACACTAAGGCCTTATATGCACTATACATTCAGCTTCCCCCCAAAGCCTGTTGAGAGTTGTTAAGAGACCAATTTCACTCGCCGACCTATAATTTCCAGGGTTCCCTGGGAAGAGTAGTTGACTGTTAAACCACTCCGGAAATGGTAGTTCTGTGAGGGGAATAGGGGGTCTCTTGACAGCACCTTTAGCAAACTAAAGTTTACAGGATATTTGGGGGGAAGCAGTGACTTTTTAGAGTGGTGTGGTACTGCTTTTAATGTATAGCTTGAATTCCTGTTTCCTGGGAGCTTATTATATGGCGAACATGAACCCTGTAAGCCCACTTCCTTCTGTTGCTGGATTTTACCTTCCATCCATCCCAACCACCATGGCCAATTGTCAGGGAAGAAGGGAGTTATACTTTAACAACATCTGGAGGACCATGGAGGACCATCTGCAGCAGAATAAGCATTTATTCAATTGGCTGAGGGACTATCCAGTGTTCATCAGCCAGAAAGTGATTTTTTTCTGGATTATTTTTGAAGGGCCAGGAGATGACAGCTGAAAGTTACTAAATTCTGCATTTTGCAACATCGCTTGTAACATCTGCTTGGTTATTGGGTATAAAGTTATATATTCAGCTGGGGACTCCATAACATTAAAGACAGATGGTAAAACAAGTATCGTAAACAATTATTACAATAAGTACTGTACTGAAGTAATCTCTAATTTAACCTAGCAAAGGAGCAAAAGAGCAGGTATTATCTTTAGCAGCGAAACTCTGGAATGTAACAAATGTCATCTTCTTATACATAATGAGACCCGGTAACAGCAAAATGTGGAAAGAACATTAATTTCTTTTCCTGTGCTCTGATTCTGTCTATCAGAGAGAATTATGGAACAGGGATAACACAGCTGCAATGCATTTAATGGGTGATTGCACGCCAGGGCTGTGTCAGACCTGACCCTTTTATTCTGGGAGAGTTTTGCCTATGGCAATGCCACCCTGCACACACCTGATCTGAACTGATCACAGAAGCTAACCGGGGCAGCCCCAGTTAGTATTCTATCACTTGCCGGTCCAGCAGCAATGGCAGCAACAGTGGCAGGACAAGTGTGTGGGTACATTATCCATTGTCCAGGTTTTCTGCTTTGCATTATTTTGAAAAGGAATTTGCAGTCTTCTTGAAGGCCACTGTAATGATGATTGTATTTTGGAGCCACAGTTTTAGCTGCAGACTTTGAGCACAGGTACCCGTAAGTGAAGTCTGGTTTCCTAGTGTCAGGGATGGAGTGCACAATTTCCGTTCATGGTGGCAGAGCCCATGAACAGTATTTTATTTCTCCATATAGGAATTAATGGGATCTATACCAGTTATCCCTATAGCTCAGGTGGTAGAGCATGAGACACTGAATGTCAAGGTTGTGGGTTTGAGCCCCACATTGGGTGAAATATTCTGCATTGCAGGGAGTGGGACTAGATGACCCTCGTGGTCCCTTCAAACTCTACAATTCTATTATTCTACTATTTGTTGTTGTTATTTAGTCATTTAGTCGTGTCCGACTCTTCGTGACCTCATGGACCAGAGCACGCCAGGCACTCCTGTCTTCCACTGCCTCCTGCAGTTTGGTCAAACTCATGCTGCTAGCTTTGAGAACACTGTCCAGCCATCTCATCCTCTGTTTTCCCCTTCTCCTTGTGCCCTCAATCTTTCCCAACATCAGGGTTTTTTTCCAGGGGGTCTACTATTTGTACTTGGAGCTAAACCTGTTCCCTGTCTTAAAAAGCCAAACCTGCTTTTATTTCCATAACCCCCTTTTGGCTCCTGTTTCTTGGACACACTGAAGGCTGATGGAAAGTTGGGAGATGGGAAAGGAATGTTGGCAGCTTGGCTAATCATATGCCCAAGGACTCTTACATAGAAAAGGTCTCAAAGTTCAGTCCAGGAGGGCCATGAATCAAATTAAGATGTTGCCCCAAGTGGTGGCCATACATCCCTCTACCTCCATGCAGCTCAACAAGTTGGCCATACTGAGCAAACAGGTGGAGCTATCAAGGGAAAAGAGAAGCATCCAGCCTCCCAGGAGGTAACAGTAATGACAAGAATCCCTAGGAGCCGGTGGTACAGTGCATCGGGGTCCATGGAGTGACCTAGCCCTGTTTACCACATCTCAAGTAGGTTTTGGTGTGCATGAAGGCAGTGAATAAGTCAAAGACTGGGGAGATTACATGGCGAAGGCCATGGGAGAGGCTATGGGCATAAATAATCAGCCACCACCACCCTGGTTTATTTTGTAATTATAAAAGAGGACTTATGCAGCTAAACAAATCATACAGGGGCTTAGAAAACCCAGATTCATATCTATTTTTCCTGTTTAACTTCTGATATGACTCTATTCCTCCCTCCCACCTTCCTTTTCTTTCCCCCGTTTTTCGTCTTTGAATATGCCCAAGTTCAGTTTATTTTGTCTACAGACCATAAATATCAAACACAGTGCAGGGTTAAAAATAGAGAAATTTTTGGCTCAGTACTCATCTACCCTTAGTAAGTGTGACCTAGTTTTGATGGGTACAGCAAGGAACTTAGCTATATTTTCTGTGATCTTAGGATTGGAAACTGCCATTAAAAGTGAGGTATAAAATTCATCTGAGCTCCCCAAGTGAAAAGAAAGTACCAGGGAGATAAAATGGGATCTTATGTCCCTATAAAAAATACAGTGCAGGAGAATGTGGACTAATGTTTCGACTGAGCCACTTCTGCAAGGACAAACTCTCTGATGCCAAGACAGCCTGGTAAATCAGCCTCCCATAACTGCTGATGGCAAAACATTTAACCAGCCATTGAGAATGCTCTCCTATATCTAGGAACATTTAATCTTGCTAAATACCTAGCCGGCCGATAATAACTGCTAGGACAAGGTGCAGCAGTGAGTAAGCCATGTTTGCAAGAACTAACAAATTTTGCATGTTAAGATCTGTTTGACGATAGCAAGAGCAAGGCTCCTTTAGTATAAGACTTCTAAAGGCTAATCATTTTGGCAAAAATTTCCCATCTTTGCATTCCTGCGTGTTTGTCCTCATCTCTGTCAAATATACCTGGGTTTCCTCCTTCAAGAGGGTCAGTGTCTGCCTAATAATAATAATAATAATAATAATTATTTATTTATACCCCACCTATCTGGCTGGGTTTCCGAGGCATGTGTAGCACAGTGGATTACAAGGAACAAATATCTATCAGATTCTGCTGCACATCTCTGTGAGTATCTAAAAGTGGGTATGTAGTACAGATAGTTGAGCTCCTTAAACTTTCTTTCTCTGAAATAAAGCAGAAGAAATAAACCCTCATAGGAACGAGTAGCGCCATTAGATCATATGGGGACAGTGAAAAACACTACAGACCAAAATTGGAGGATGTGGGCCAAAAGTTGCCATCTGTGGGTGATCTTTGGCCCATACCTCCCAATCCCCCCCCCCATCATTTATTTTCCTCCACCCCATTGGAATTAATGGAATATTTTGTTTTTATGGGGGATTTGTTCTTATGAGGGGAAAGCCACTCCCTCTTATGTGTCATCCATGGGTCATCAGAATTTTATCCAAACTTCCCATCTCTTAAAATCAGTTGTATGGAATGGAATGGAATAGCTAAATTCTGCTAAATTGCATTGGTCCAGCATTAAGATGCTTGTGCAAAGCATTCATCAGCCAGAGAAGGCAGTCATTCTTGGATTTCAATCTGAGCGGGAGAAGAATTTGAGGCTTTTAGAAATTCACCTCTCCTTTCAAGCATATTTTTATTAGTCCCTGAAGTTCTCATCTGAACTTGGCTTCAGTGACCTTCCCCAACATCCCCAGTGTATAGAACAGGTGAAACTATATTTAAGATGAAGCTTCTGAAAAAAACGCTTACTACCATCTATGCTAACATGAAAAACTTTGCACCCTGCATTTTCTTGCTATGGTGACTTCTATTTAAGCCCTGGAAAATGGTGTGATTTAAAGTGGTTCTATTTGTGGCAATGCATTGTGGAGAGCCAGTTACCTTATAGCTGGGAAGGCAGCTAGTTGAAATACAAAGAAATTGACATTTAAAGTGGGTCTTTTTATTGTTTTAGTTGTTCATAGACAAGGCTTGCTTTACTTTTCCAGTTGGCTGATGTGATGGCCAAATTAATTTCCTTTCTTCCGCTGCAGATGAAAGATCCTGAAATGATACGTTTTTATTCTTCCCATCTACTTTAAATGTCACACAGTTTAGGAGGGGGTGAGTGTGTGTGTAGCTTTAATGCAGGTTTTAACAATATATGTCTATCTCTGACTGTCAACCTTTTATTCGAAGGAGATAGGCACTATTTCATATAATTTCATTCGATAGTGAATGCAGAGGGGAAAGTGTGCTGATCTGCGGGGGGGGGGGGGGGAGCAAGGCAGAGGTCAGAGTGTTAGTTCTGCTACTGAGTTGTTTATGTTTTCTTGGACGTGTTTTGACCTCAATTTCCCCATCTGCAAATCAGGGTAATCATGCTTTGTGAATTGATTTAGAATACTACAGATGTGGTGTGCTGCAAAGGAGGGCAACCGCAGTTTTATCAGGCTGCCCAACGATGTGTATCCATTATTATTTGCCTTTCTTTCAGTTTGTCAATATGGTTTGCCCAATGGCTCTGAAGCGCCTCCTCCACTGTGACATTTCTTCTTGCAGAAAGTAGTTTTCTTTTTAACAGGCTCGTTCAAAACGTATATCTTTCTTTGTGGATTTATACGGTTGACAATCACCTGCAGAGCTCTCGCCAATTTTGTCTGAAGACAAGCAGCATCTGGAACGCACAATATTTAGGCCATTAGGCTTTTGCCTATTTGAAAAAGACATTTTGTAAAACTATCGTGAAGCAACATGTAGCAGTTTTCTCTGATGTAATAGAGAACAGTGCATCCCTAAGTTAAGGGTGATAGGTGGTATAGTGGTATAATGAACTAAATGAATGGCTTGCCTAAGCATAAGAAGTTTTATGTTTATGTGCATTTTTTAAAAAATAGGTTGTTTTCCCACTAAAAACCCATCCAAAGTGGCTTGCATAGTGCTTTCATCTGTGTTCTTCAATAATATTTATTCCTTCTTTTTTATATATATTTGTATTCCACTTTTGCTCTGAGGAGCTCAAGACGGTGTACTTAGCTTTACTCCTCCCCTTTTCTATCCAGAAAACTATGCTTCACAGATTGCTTCTCTGTAGATAATAAGTTTATTTCCTCTGCTAATGATGCTGCCGTATCCTCTTCTCCTCTTCTCTAAAATGCAGGAACCTACTGGCATTGACTATCCACTCATGGACCCAGCAAACACCATCACCACCGTAGTGGGACCTTGTGCATTCAGTATCCCCCTCCCAATCCGACAGAAGCTTTGCAGCAGCCTAGATGCGCCTCAGACAAGAGGTCATGACTGGAGGATGCTGGCCCACAAACTGAAATTGGACAGGTGGGTAAGCATGCTTGCCACACAAGCTGTGCAATGTGGCAGAGGGTCGATAAATGGGTGCATGTGCTAGTGAGGCCTTGCACAATCCTTTGGGAAATTCTGAGATTCAGTCCTCCATTGAAATTTGCACAGATTTAGTCATCTAAACGACGCAGGTGGCGCTGTGGGTTAAAGCCTCAGCGCCTAGGGCTTGCCGATCGAAAGGTCGGCGGTTCGAATCCCTGCGGCGGTTCGAATCCCTGCGGCGGGGTGCGGCGGGGTGCGCTCCCGCTGCTCGGTCCCAGCGCCTGCCAACCTAGCAGTTCGAAAGCACCTCCGGGTGCAAGTAGATAAATAGGGACCGCTTACCAGCGGGAAGGTAAACGGCGTTTCCGTGTGCGGCTCTGGCTCTGGCTCTGGCCAGAGCAGCGATGTCACGCTGGCCACGTGACCCGGAAGTGTCTCCGGACAGCGCTGGCCCCTGGCCTCTTAAGTGAGATGGGCGCACAACCCCAGAGTCTGTCAAGACTGGCCCGTACGGGCAGGGGTACCTTTACCTTTACCTTTAGTCATCTCAAGGAAGCCAAGTATGGAATAAGGCTCCCTGGAACCAGTGAGGTGCTTGCATGCCCATCTTTGGATTAGACTTTGTGTCCTGTAATGCATGTGACAGAAGGTCATTGTTATGTACTGAGCTGAATAGGATCCAAAAGGCAGCAGTCTGATTGGTCCTAGAACAATAGGGTTCAGAATGCAACAGTCTGATTGGTCCACAGGAGCCACCCATGCAGCTCCAGGTGGAAGTGAATCCGCAACCTGATTGGCCTACAGGAGAATCCCAGAATTAGCCAATCACGTGGGGCCCATTGTGTAAATAATGTATATAAAGCAGACATTCTGGGGGAACTCCCATTCCTCCTCACTGCTATGAGTTGAATAAAGAGAATGAAATCCACTCTCGACTCCAAGTATATTTCAGTCATAGTTGTTTTTGTGCTGACAATCAGAGAACATAGGGAATGCATGCCGTTTCAAAGCATGCTTACTAGTAGAGCAGCAACTAGGTGTTAGCAGAGTTATTGGTCGTGCAAGTGGGGCAGAATGTGGTGCTTCTGCATGACAGCTAAAAGGAACAGGGATTTCATGTCCTTATAATAGCAGGTGTTGCTGGAAGGAAGTGGTTGTGCTGTGGGCTGTTGTCTACTCAGCTGCTGCATGGTTCCATAGTTAAGTCGCAGTTGCCCCAGCTTCGGTCCATTACACTTGCCAGTAAGTGGTAACTGTGGCTGAATGCTACATTCACAGACAGCTGCTGCACATGCAACTACGCATGACTGTATTGACGCTGTAGACCAGGGATGGACAGTGGCCTTGCAGCTGTTGCTGGACTCCAACCCCCATCAGCTCCAGCCAAGATAGCCAATGATCAGTAATGATAGGAGCTGTAGTCCAGAAGCATCTCAAGGGTCACAGGTTCCATAGCCTATTGTTCAGCATCTATGTTGATAGTGTGGGGTCAGGTGAATGGGAATGCTCTTAACTGTAGTCATTGTCCCGTTACAGGTACCTCAATTATTTTGCTACAAAATCAAGTCCCACCGGTGTGATCTTAGACCTTTGGGAAGCTCAGAATTTCCCTGATGGGAACCTGAGCATGCTGGCCACAGTTCTGGAAGAGATGGGAAGACACGAGACATTCGTTTCACTGGCACCAGAAGGAAAGTACTGAGGCAACCTTAGGAGGAGAAGGAAGGAATGTTAACCACGTCGGCTGTGACTAACTCAAACCGAGCACCCCAGACCAATGTGTTCCAATGCAAGAGGCATTCCAGAGTGGGGGGAAAGACACAAAATCCTGACTTTTCACATGCATTCTCCTTGTACATTATCACAGGATTTAAAAGAAATCTCACAAAGTTGTTACCTTGATAATATAATTCAATCTAACATTCCTCTCAGCTTGGCTGTACACTGCTTGGTACAGGATTTTACAGTTTCCTAGGAAACGCTTTTTATTGCTATCCAGATATATGGATAAACTTTCTTAACAATCCCAGTTTCTATGAACATTGTTTACATCAAATCCTGGGCAGCGGGATGGAAAGAACTGTCCATGGCTCTCTTTTATATATATCTATATTTTCTTCTTCTTTTGTTGAAAGCCATTCTAGACCAAGCCATGGACAAAGCAGGGTTGTGGCTATTTCCAGATAAGTCAGTTCCTCACACCCATCTCAAATGCATTTCATGGTTGCAAATCTGTCCATCAGATGTCTTAAAATAATCTGTCACCAGACTGCTTTCTGGATTGAGTTGTTAAGCCAGAGTTTTAAATTTGTGCATCTGGCAAGGAGATAATGTAGATTCTGAGCAGGAATGCAAGTACCTCTCCCTACCTTCCCCAGGGATGCCTGTGCCCCTTGGTGACTTAAACTGCAGGGATTTTCTCTCCCAGCTCACAGTGTCCCCTGCCTCCATCATCAAAGTGTGGGTGTGTGGGTGTATGTGATATGCAATTTGGCGTGAATTGGGGGAGAGAGAGAGAAACCCTACCAAAAAGGGGGGGAAAGAAAAAAAGAATTTGCTTGTATGGTTATTTACTGAATAGTATCTAGTGCAAGGAATATTATATTTCTTATTATTACTACTATTATTTTTGCTTTCCAGATTTATCCACAGCATTAATCATTTGAGCAATGGCAGCACCCACCCTGGAAGCTGTATGTGGCTGTCAAGGGTCTTCTAATCCCTTCTAATGGGAGCTTTCATCCTCTCTCTGTCCTTTTCTAGCTCTGTGGTTCCCCTCAAAACCAGTTCCAGTGAGCTGTTGAATGGGTTGCTATCAAACTGCAAGCCTTTCGCGCTGCAAACTTGCCTTTTCCATGTGGATTGTAATGCATTCATATTTATAACAGAGGCCAACCCATGTGGACCATTTCACACAAATGAGATATTTCACATGCAAGAAACATTGCAAGTTAATCTGCCCTTAATCATTTCAAGACGTTCTCTAGCGGTGTTGATGCTGGCTTCTCTTTCTGTTTGCCATAAACCAAAGTATCGTGCAAGTCAAGGGGGACTGGAAGAATTTGCAGTTTAACTGACCAATCCTAGGCATATCACCACTTTAACAATATTGGCTTCATATTCCTATGTTTATAGAGGAATCCTTCCAGTTATTGGTCTCAATCCAAAGATGCATTTTATTTTGTTTTTTAAAAAAAGCTTTCCATGCAAGTTATTGGATGACAGTTTGGCTTGCATATACTCATTTATTTCTAAAGGTAGGGACAAATGTCAATGAATTGCTAAGTTTAAGGGCAGATAACTTGCTTGTGTGGCGTCTCGGACCTTTTAAGTCTCAGCATAAACAATGGATTACTGTGAGTTCCATTGCACAGCAAGGAACTCTAAACAGAGTGTGCATCTGCAAGGCCCATCAATGGGACTGATGTTGATTTCACGTAGAGGAGAAGTATCCTGCAGATGTGGCACCTTCACAGCGCAAATGAGAGATTGCTGACTTGGAGCAATGCTTTGCCTCAGGCCAAGGAAGTGACCATCTCAAAAACATGTAAATACCACCCCCTCTCGAATCACATGCACAGGCATTTTCTTTGAGGGACCATTTTGTGGAAACAAATGTGAGATTCTTGAAAAAAAGACTTTTTTACAAAATGAGAATGTCAGTGTTTTCCATCCTATAGCCTCAGACAGTGATGGAGCAGAATTCAGTTCTCAGTTACACACAGTGGCCTTTTACAAACCTTGTAATCTCCCTGCATCCCATTTTAAATGAACACCCTGGGGTCAGTGAAGCACTGTTGTGTCCTCAAGACAGAATAGCAAGGGCAGAATCGTCCCTTTCATTTTAATTTCTTAGTTTCTTTTCCCATGCTGTACTTGTTCTCAGAATTGTTTGTCGGATGAGTTCATTTTCTTTGTTGCTCTGTGCAAGGATGTGTTTTCAGTCCATGCTCCCTGTCAGCTGCTTTGAAGTGTTAGGACACCTGTTGCCTGTTGACAAACGAAATTGGTGGTGGTTCAGTTTGGGCCAATACGTATTAAGAAGAGGGTCTTCTCTGAAAAAAACAGGGTGTCCCTCTTTGGCTTCTGTTTACAACTTTCCGAGCTCTCTTACCATCCCCACTTCCCTGAGGCCTCAGTCCGGCCAGCTGATATTCAGATAAGCATGATTTTATTTCTCTGAAGGTAACTGGAAATGCCACTGGTTAACACACAAGGTGGATTTTGCCTGACCTTTTCCCCATTTTGACATTTCCACAGGCTTTTATGTTCCATCCAGTGACCGTGTTTTTATTAAACACAGAGCAGCGTTCATAAAAACCTTTCACGTTTGGAAAGTAGTTGGCCTTCAGTCTTTGACAGTCAAAAGCAAGGTACAGGTTTTGGCTGGGTTTGTGGTGGACACAGGGCGCTTTTCAAAATGTGGCCAGGATTTGGTCTGGAATGCTCTAGCTGAACTTTTTGAGTGATTCTGGACCCAACGTGCTGCCTTCTGGACTAAGTTGTTCTTTGTATTCAGAGACAGCCTCTGCTTGACTGTCAGAAAATCAGATGCAGGAGCTTTTTGAAGTAAAAAGTCATTTGCTGTATGGCTTTTTCTACCTGGTATTTTAAAGGGAAATCTGTACCACCACTGTAGAGGCATAACACAGACCCTCCAAGTGTCCATGTTTTACAGGGACAGTCCTGGATTTACAGAAGCTGTCCCGGTTTCTGATCCCAGAATGTCCCGCTTTTCCTTAGAGCACCCCTATTTTCATAGGAGAAATGTTGGAGCGTATGGAGTTATGCGACCCCCGAGCCAAGGAGATAAGCAACTATGCAACCTTTGGAAGACATCTGAAGGCAGCTCTGTATAGGGATTTTTTTTTAATGCTTAATGTTTTCTTATGTTGGAAGCCACCGACTGGATGGGGCAACCCAGTCAGATGGGCGGAGTATTATTATTAGTAGTAGTATTAAATAGGACACCCCAGTTTTCATTGGATAAATGTTGGAGGGTATGATAACACAGTGCTGTGGAGTACAAGCAAAGAGAGAGAACGGAACATAATGACAACAATATTTAATTGCAATGATAACAATTTAATGGTAATGGCAAAGTTGCGTTCAGCATAATTTCCTGTTCTTTCCCCTAACACCTCTTCCCATTCTCCCTCAAGGTTTCACTTCATATTTTTCATTTACATTTCCCCCCACCCCTACCAGGGGAGATTCTGTTACCTCAGTCTCACTAACCCCACTCTACCCCAAAGTTCAGTAAGGGAAACGAAAACATATTTGCAAGAACAATGTACAATTATATTGTTGTCTCCAAGGCCTTCTGCATATATTTTTTCACGTACAAATGAATACCCTCTGTCTCCTCCTTTGGTGCATATGTTCCAATATCAAAAATTGTCTTTTGGAGCATAAAATGCTACTTTTATTTTCAAGGTATTGAAATCTTTTGAGAAAGTGGCTATCTGTGCTCATCTTTGGGAAGAAAAAATATTTTGCACGTACATTGGTGTTTCATTCTTCCATCTTTCTCAAAGTGTTCTTTCTGAGGTGTGAAAGATGCATGATGCCCTGATGGGGTTTTTTTATTCTTATTCTGAAAAGCCCTGGAAAAAGACAATGTGTGTATGTATTATTTAGGACAGCCTCTCCTAAGCTGGTTCCACTTCCATTCAGTTCCATCCACTACGTCTGATAGACAGGGATACTGAAAGTTTCTGGTCTGAAAGTTTGGAGAGCATCAACTTAGGAAAGGCTGATTTAGGGAAAGGTTCATTGGTAGAATACATGTTTGGCATGCAGAAAGTCTAGGGTTCAGTCCCCGGCATCCTTTGTGAGGGTTGGAAAACCCCAGAAAGCCATTGCCAGCCAGCAAAAACAGTGATGAGTTGAATAGGTGAATAGTAAAACTTGATAAAAGTCAGCTTTCAGTGTTTCTAAAAACAGTGTGATGCTTGTTCCATCATATTCATATATATGAGACAAGAGTAAAAAATCCTGACTGAAATTGTGTCGGGTAGGTGGGTGATAATAAGGCGGGGGCGGGGGGAGAATACCTTTTAAGAAAAGTAGAACAGTTCCTAATCATTATTCCTTGGAAGTAGTCTTCAGGTTGTTCTTGGCTATTTTTTTCTGCTCGTAACTTGGCCTGTTCACTCCTGTCAGTGCATTGCTTGCTAATTTCTTCAGCCTCTAGATTGGATGAGCATCAGCTGCTGAGGTCTCTGTGACCTCCAGGCTCACACCTGCATGGTTCAGGTGAGTAGAGAACTCCTTGATTGAAAGTTACCAATTTAGAAATCAAAGCCAACCAGTTGTTCCTAGAGAGAGGACTGGGAAACAAGGCGTGCCACCTATTCACTGCAAGAAAGGAAAAGTCCAACTTTCCCCTACACTTTGTGGTTATTACAAGCCTCGTTGAATTCCCAGGTAGGTGAGCATAGGATTGCAACTTTAGTCAGCTTACTCCTTTCCTAACTCCCTAGGAACAAGTGAGCTGTAGCTGATGTGTGGGATGTCGTGATTATTACAAAGTCTGTGTGTTATTAATGGTGTGCTAGAGAGCTCTTCATAATGCCCCTCTTTTAAGAGTTTTTAAGGATTTCATCTGGCCATTTCAACCTCTCTGAGAAGGTGGAGGAAGGAGTTCTAGGGTCCTAGTTCTTGTTTTGTGACTATCAGAAGTGAACTGTTAGTGTTAGTGTCATTCCTCATTTCAGCTGCCCCCACTTAACATCCTTCATTACACTGATTTGTGAGTCTTCTGGAAGGATTTTAGGCTGTGCCATTTTGCTGTGCAAAGGGGAGTGCTTTTCTAGTCTTCTACTATTACAGGGAAGGAAGGGAAGCTCAGAAAATTGTGTTCACAGATTTGGTCTTCTGAAAATAACCAAGCAGAGAGTTGTTGGGATTTTGATGTGGATACATGCTTTATCTAACGTTTCCTATGTCCCACCCCTGTGGAGACAAATCTCTATATAGTCAAATATGTGTGGACTCCCAACTCTCACTGGCCTTACCAACATGGTCAGTGGCCAGGTATGTTGGGGGCTGCATTATAGATGGGGAAGACTGGCTTGTGTAAAATGGTCAGGAAACTGTTTTCAGCCATATAGGTTGAAAAGAGACACACAAAATGGCTTCCCAACCTCTGTATTTGCTGTGAACCTATATATATGAACATATACATATAAATGTATATGGGGGTGTGGGTGTTTTCACACACACTGGTTAAATCATGTCTTATATGAGGCAGCCGGGAAGAGAGTAGTTCTGGGGAAAACGGAGAATGGTAGAGAAGCTTTGAGAAAACCAGAATCCTTTGGCTGCGTTTCTAAATGCTTGTTCTCGCTGCCATCTAGTGGCAGCATACACAATCTGAATATGTTGCATTTTATGTTTTGCTTGTTTTTCAAACTAGTAAAAAATACTTTTTTATCTTGGGAATGAATGTAATTTCTTTTCTTTCTTTCTTTTAAAATAACCAGACTCAGAGCTAGTACAGAGTACAGGATAAGAGCTTGGCAAACTGCATTTATGAGGAATTTAATATTAGTCAGCAAAGGAATCCAACCTAGAGAGAAGGCACATTTTTAAATAAATCAAAAAAATGCTAAGCTTCCACAATTGTTAGTCTTTTTAGTTCTATTTAAAGGAATTGCTTATTTTTCCTATTAGCCTCTTATAATTTTGCAAATTTGTGTATTGTATACAGCTACTCATGACATGTCAGCTGGTAGTAATATAAGTAAAATATATAAATTTATATATACATATACATCTATATAAAAGTACCTAGAGATGTTAAGAACTGTTTTACTTCTTTATTTTAAAAATCCTATGATAAGGAAGAGTTGTTTTAGCTTATTTGCAATTTTCTTGTAGCATTTTCCTTGACAAATCACATGTCAGAATACTCTTGATATAGCACATTCTAAATAGTTTAAACTGATCATCCTTGGAATGGACTCAGCTTAGATGTTCTGCAGTCTCTGCAATGGACTTTCTTCTTTCCAATGTAGTAGTTGCAAGTGGCCCTTTCATTTCTCTATATGAGATTCCCGTGTATTTATTTTGACTATTTTATCATTTGAATAATGTCTGAGGGATCATCATACACTTCTGTTTCCTTTGCTTGACATCTGGGGAAACCACTGGGTTCATTCACCCCCAACTCAGCAAGAAAGGATCCGACATACAGCTTAAAGCGGTTTAGTTCAAGTACTAACAGTCTCCATCATTTCTACAGTAAAGAGTGATAACTTAGAAGTTGTCAATAGATGCAAAGCTGCTGTGAGCATCTCTGGATCAGACTAGCATCTTTTCCCCATTCACTCCTTTTCTTCTTCTTCAGTCTGAAAAAACGTTTCATTGTTTTTGTAGTGCAGTCAAGGACTTGGGAGATAGTACCACATGTGACTTTTCATCTTGGTAATGAATGTAATTCTTGCCCTTTTCTGGCTTTCTTTTTCTTTAAGTCTGTACTGAGAACCAGTGTGGCAGCAAGGGACTTAAAGGCTGCAAGCTGCAAACCAGGGAAGACCCTAGTTTAAATCTTAGAATAGAATCATAGAATCATAGAGTTGGAAGAGACCACAAGGGCCATCGAGTCCAACCCCCTGCCAAGCAGGAAACACCATCAGAGCTCTCCTGACATATGGTTGCCACTCCTGACATATGGTTGCCACTCAAATCTTGCCACTCAAGAGGAAGCTTGAAGCCCTTGCTCTCAGTTCCTCCACCTGTACTGTGGGCATAGCAACAGCAACCTGGCTGAACAATGCTTTGAATATGCAAATGCCCTATCAAATGCTGGGTAGCATTGTTCTCTTAGTTGTGGGAATCATCATATAACTGATGAGCAAGCAATAAATATAAAAGGCATGTGAGACACACACACACAGCTAATTCTGGCTCCTGCGTTCAAGAAACTTTCAGAGAATTTTGAGGATGTTTCTTTTTCCTTCTCCTCCTCCTCCTCCTATCTCTATTCCAAAACTCAGCTAACAGTTTCTGAATGAGAAACCAAACCCCTATTCCCTCAAACTTTACCTCTGTTGAGGTAATCAGGTGTTTTATCTGATCAGGTGTTTTATCTGAAGGGAAATTCTACCTATGTTACTTATTTCCATATTGCCTTTAAGACGTTTGCCACAAAAAACTCACATGATGGATGCTGGCATAGTTCCTGTAGCATTGTGGTATTTGTTTTGAGTGATCAGGCTGCAAAAGCAGAAGGGTGAGTGAGCAGCTATGAGGCGCTTGAGTCCTCACCTGAGACCTATCACTGCTTTGAGGAAATGGGGAATGTGTGGAGCACACTCACTCTTATACTAAGGTAATATCAAGGTTGGTTTGTGACGTTGTGGTTGTATGCCACTCCCTCCTTAGCAAGTAGTTGCTTGCATAGGAAAAAAAAAGTAGAACCTGGAGGTGTTCATTAGCACAAGACAGTTGTGTGTCTGACTGATGACTCCTCTTTCAGGGTCATTCTCCCAAGGTGGCTGGTTATAATGTAAATCTTCACGTAAGCTAATGGTTTGGACTAACGTGAGTAAATGGAATCGCTAACTCTTCATGTCTGCAGTGCATGAGGGGGTTCACAAGGCATAAGTTAAGACATGGGCCATAACTTCAGAACAGTGTACAATAGGTTGATCTTCCACCAAGACATGAAAAGAGCTTAGCAACTTGTGTACAACTCATTGGTATTATAGTTTACTCTTTTTCATGGAGAAAGGAATTTAGCATTTTCTATGTCAGTGAAAATGTGCAGTGGTTTTAGCATCTGTTGCAGGTCGGAGATTTTCATCCACCCCACTCCACCCCCTTTTTCCTAGAGGCCAAGTTAATTGTATGATGGGTGCAGTCTTGTTAGGCAAGGAAACCACAGAGGTGGCATCCTTATCTAATGATTTTTATTTTCTTTCCAGGTTTATGTAACCAAATGTCACTTCCTTTGGCAATTCCTTTTGAGACTGGTGGGAGTGGGATGTCTCATTTCCTGGGATAAACCATTGTTGCATTGTTTAGCTGAGCTTGTGTGGTCCGCACATGACTATTTCCACAGACTGGCTATAATATAAACGGAGGAGATTAGGGGAGGGAGGAAAATAATGCAACCGAGCAAACAAGATAATACCGTGCAAAGCTGCACACGGTGCTCACTTTCATTCTCCTTCTTGGGCTTTGCAAATCATCATTTCCAAAAATAAATCCCTAACCACACATCAGCTTCTAACCCCTCTTTCTGAGAGGGCACTGAACATAATCGGCACTAAGACATACGATTCTCCTGAGGCTCATATTATGGCATCTATGTATGCGACTTCCTTCGCTGAGCGATGCTCTTTCAACCTATTACTGAGCAGTAGCAGTAAGAAGACTTAGGCATTTGATACCTGCCTTAAGCACAGGCAAATGCAACCTTGGCAGCAGGGTGGGAATGGGCAAGCGGAGTGGAAAGAACGGCTGTCTAGTCCGGGCTTGGAAGGAGAATTTTGTTTCTCAACTTTTTGCATCTCAGAGCTGAACCATAGCAGCGTTACTTAGTTTGTGCTGGGTGTGGTCTTTGTTTATTGTTTTGCTGATCAGCTATGGGAAAGTGTTTGGTTTGATCTCCCTTATTGCTGTATCTTCTATGCAATTCCTTTTTCTAAAGAATAACTAACAGAGCAAAGTGCTAGCCATTGCATTTCTTTGTATTGCTGTACAGTGGAAGTGTAGTTTACTAGTTCAGAGTGTGCCTCTGTCCCTTTCTCCCTGTTTTTTCTTCTGCCCTCCGTTTGTAAATGCCTGCATTTATGCTGTCAGCCTGACATGTACAAAGTGTAAGAAAGAATTTTTAAACAGGTTATAAATTATATTTATAAGCAAGTGGAAAAAAATCCTATGTGTCTTTTCATTTAGTGACCAGAGAAAGCATCTTCTGCTGCCTTTGTCTGCAGGGACATAACTTGTTTTCCTCTCCATCACTGGCGAAGAAACCTGTTGTTCACACACAAATAACTGCTTTAGCCTCGTTTCCAACCTAAGGTCAATAACACACTTGCTGTTTTGCTGGTGGGCAGTGGTTTGACTTCACCTCCAGAGGTGCACTCCATTGTCTCTCAAGAAAGACAGATGCTAACATATTCAATTTCATATCCCTATTTTAGGTTCCACAATAAATGGGTTTGGTGCTGTTGCGCAACAAATCTGCTTCTCAAAAATAAATAAATCCCTGGATTTTTTTCAGTAAGAAAAGCGATGGGGGGGAATGCACTGGAAAGTGTGGGAGGAAAAACTGCTTGATGTGACCCCATATAACCTCTCTGCAAGCAAATCAAACGTGCTTTTCACCAGCTTCCTCCCAAACTTGCTCAGAGCATTATTCTTTTTTAAATAAATAAATACCAAGTTGTGGCAAACACTGCCAGCTGTTGAATATGGTAATGATTAGTCAAGGCCTCAGGAACTTTTTCTCCAAAAATGTGCTATTAATTTCCCCCCCCCCTATAAAACATTTAGTCCACAATACCGTATAGAGGTATCACATGAATAGATTACCACTGGGACCCAGAACATAAATGAAGAAGCTACCCCTTACAGAAAATCAAAGCAGTTGTGTCAACTTCTTTCACCCTTCCTCCCCCTGCCCTCCCAAACCTTCTGAGCTCACAAGACAATTAGGCATTTGTTTTTTCCAGTCACATCAGCCCTCTGGAGCCCCAAACACCACATACTCTTTTGTATCAGAAATCTTTCTGTAGCTTGAAAGACACCTGCTTTTTTATGCATTCAAAATGTCTTGCTTTGTTCTGTTTAAATCAAAGTAGTATAAATCAGAGTTAAAAAGTAATTGTTTTGCCATGCTGTTTCCCAGTTGGCTTCCTCATTACAGTATTACAAAACTTCCATTTTTCACTTGGCATCATTTAAATGCAGTAAAACACTGGAACTCAAGAGGCCCATTAGATACAGTGATGGCCCAGCCCCTGTGTGTTAAGTGTGGCTCACTGCCAAATTCCTACAACACCTGGGCGGGAAGAAGCAATGGAAACAAGGGAGAAATGGAACCATGCTGCAGACAAAATGGCTTTCCAGTATGTGAACTGATCCCATTTACTCTCATAGGCCAGAGGCAGGGATCAAGTAGACTTCATGTTTTGATTTGCTAGCATAAAACTGCACAAACCATGGGAGGCAGCTGGTGGATCATTTTGCACAGGTCTGTGGGATCTCTCATCAGAGTTTTAAACCAGGGGCCAGCAAACTTTTTCAGCAGGGGGCTGGTCCACTGTCCCTCAGACCTTGTGAGGGGCCAGACTATATTGGAGGGGGGGGGAATAAATGAATTCCTATGCCCCACAAATAACCCAGAGATGCATTTTAAATAAAAGTGCAAATTCTACTCATGTAAAAACACGCTGATTCCCAGACCATTCACAGGCCGGATTTAGAAGGCGATTGCGCTGGATTCGGCCCCCGGGCCTTAGCTTGCCTACCCATGATTTAAACCAATAATCTATTGTTAATTTCACCATTGAGCACCTGAACAGGAGATGGCATTATTCTTGCATTGTAGGAGTTGCACTAGATGACCCTTAAGGTCCTTCCGACTCTACACTTGTATGACTTATAAGCACTGCAGTGTACACTGCCTCTAATCACCAAGTAGTCAGGCATCTCCACAAACGGAAAGAAGCAGGATTTAGAGCTTCAAGGCTCTAGGAAGGTGGTAACCAATATGGTGCGCTCTCCCCCCCCCCCGGTGTTTTGGACTACAAAACCCGCCAGCATTGCCAATGGTCAGGGATGATGGGAGTTGTAGTCCACATCTGGAAGACAGCATGATGGCTATCCTTGCCTAGTGGTTTTACCTTTTAGGCACCAGTGCATGTTCTCTTGCAGAGAAAGGAGTTTGGTTATTTCTTATATTTCTGAACTGCCCTTCATTCGATCACAGAGTGATTGACAACACAAAAGCACAAAATAATAGCATAGTAACAATTTAAAAGGCCATAGATGGTTTAATGAGCCAAAGGCTATCAGTGGCTCAGCACAGTCAGGGATAGGATTACAGGAAAGGGGGTGTCTAAAGCACACACATTTGTAGGTTTGCAGACTTGAGGGAGCAAACCGCAAGGAGTACAGTTTACAAATGATGGTCTCCTTTGAAAACACTTAGGTACATAGAAGGGTACCTCTATAGTCAGACCATTGGCGCATCTAGCCCAGTATTGTCTACACTGGCTGACAGCAGCTCTGCAGCATTTCAGGCAGAAATATCAGCCAGCTCTACTTGCCAAAGTGAGGGATTGAACCTGCGACCTTTTGCATGCAAAGCAGATGTGCTACTACTGAGCGCCAGCTTCCCCCTATTTCTCACAAGGAGATACACAAATGACACAGCCCCCATTCCCCCTCACCCAGTATTTCCCTGCTTCATTGCAGAAAGTGCCTGTGTTCAAAACTAGCGTCCCTTTATGTCCTATGGCACCCCCAACACTCACAATGGACCACATTATAGACTACATCCTCACATTGATTTATAGGAAGAAATTCCTCCCCCAATGCAATGGGTGTTTTACATTAAAATCAATAGCAGGATGCAGCCAAACCAATATGCTGTTAACGGGGGATGATGATGAAGTGTGTGGCATTATTATAAAGCATTCAGATGGACAGGGCGCAAAAGCAAATGAGTATGCAAATATAAGATTGGTCCACAGTACAAATCCAATGTCATTGTCTTGCACAGAAGAAATTGAGGTAGGTAATTAAACCCTGCTGATCAGGCATAACCTTAGGCATGGCTGAAAATGGGCCTTTGGAGGCCAATTGTGATGCTAGATTGGTGCCCTGCACTTTGTCTTCAATCCCTTGAGGTTTGGCAGGGCAAGGGGAATCCTACATCACAACTCATTGCAACACTTTCCCTTGGGCTAAACAGAAGGGAAGGGAAGAAAGCAAGCAGGAAGGGCCAAAGAGGTCAGATAACCGGCTTCTGGGAAGAAAAGGGCAGCAGCTGCAGGATGAATGACATCCCACCACAGAAGTGCTGCTGATCTGAAAATTGATTTGGCTCCAAAATATTTTTGACATTTTGGTTGGCCACTTTTTTTGTCCATCCTCGCACAAGTCCGAAACGGAGCTCACTTGTGGCCAAAGCACCAAAGTGACTGGCAGAAATGAAATGCACTTGCAATAAAATATAGATGTGAAGTGGAGGATAAAAATCAGAAGAGGCTTGTGGGAAGCAGCAATAAATTAAAGATGTGCACGCAAAACATCCACTTAAAACTGGTTCGGAATGCATAAACCTTTAGCGATATAGCCCTGTCTCAATGCTAGCTTAACCCCAGCTTTGTTTTACACAAAACCAAACTGCCCTACAGGGGCCAAAACACACTGTCTTCCCCAACTATATATAAATGACCTTGGCAAGTGGCTGGCTAAGATTATGGGAAGGAAACACTTGAAACCAGAGATCTCTTTGTGGCCAGCTTAACGTTCAAGTTCCCGCAAGTAAATCTGGTAGTATTGGGGGAAAGTGCTCACAAAAGTTAGGGTTTTTTTTCCATTGGCAACTGATGTTATGGATACAACTCTTCCCTTTGCACAGGTATACAAATTTAATAAACCACCACCGCCATTGAGATTTCACTTTTTACTCACCTGCCACTCTATCCAGTTCAAGGGCACATTCTAGGCAGGCAAAAGCACTTGAAGTGCGGAGCAGGACCATTGTAGGGTGAGGCCTGGGAAGGAGGTATGGCCTGTTGACAGTCATGGGGATTCCTGGAGAACCACTTTGGTCCCTGAACCTGACTCCAATTCCCACGGTCAGGGAAGATAATAGCTGGAGTTCAACACCTTGAAGGCGACAGGATTCCATACCTGCCATTTTCGACTCTCCTGTGCCAAACCAGCTCTTGAAGAGGCTCAGTGGACCGCAGGCAAAGCACACATACTGCTTGGTACTCATTAAAAACTGGGGAGAGAATTTGTGCAGTTTCCTGCTTGCTAGTTAAATGAAGACACCTTTAATAAGAAACACGGCGCCTGACACAGCCAACACATCTATCCTTGATCAATAATGATGGACATTACAAAAAAAGCCAAACTATTTCAAAGAGAATTGTTTTGTTTTTAAACAGGGAACTTAAAACGCTTTATTTAGGGAATGTTAAGACAGACATATACCATTTTGAACAATTACAATACAGGTTTGTTCCCTAGATGGTGCTTTCTTTTTTTTCTTTTTTTAACAATTACAGTATTTACAGATTGAATAAGGCACTGGTTCTCAAAAAAGAACACAAATCAGTATCAAGAAAAAAATTACATTGTCAACCATTCTTCAAAAGAAAGTTTGTGCTGTGTCAGCAAAGGACTAACAGTTGCAAGGTTATTGTTCTCCTTGGTCTCCTCTCTTCCCAACATAAATGCCATTAAGGTAGTTTCACAGGCTACACATTTTAATCTATATTTCCCTGAAAAGCTCTCCTTTAAAAATTCTGGTGTCTATATTTAACTATTAACTATGTCAGATATTTGAAGCCCTAAAAAATGGTGAATTCTCAGACTAATGGCCAACAGGGGCATCATCTTTAAGGTTCATAGCTCAAATTGCTACTGGAACAGAAGAATTACTGTTTGGCAATCTTAGTGAGTAACCAAGTGGTAAAATAAAATATTGGTGCTAAAGCCAATTTGCAACACTGGCTGAGGATGCGTTCTGTCATTTTGAACAACCACATTGCAAAATCTGATTTCAGAAAAGCTAACGTAAGAGATGAAGGGGGAAACAGGCCCTTTCAAGTCTTGCAGCAAACCTGAAGCAAACAAACTATGTCATTATGCCCTTTTCACTCCAGTACTAATGTCTCTCTTCTTCCATATTACATTGTCACTATGAATTGTCAGCCTACATGTTTTCATAAATAAACACTTCGCTTAGTGCTTCATCATCTGTAATATTTTACTCTTGATCCACATAATGGAGTTGACCTCACTCCCAACTGTGATATATATATATATATATATATATATATATATATATATTCACACAGACACACACAAATATTTCCTTAAAATGCAAACCTGAACATCTCAACAGATTTATATATATATATATTTAAAAATAAGAATATAGGGCTTATGGACACCGGCATCCAAAAGTCCATTTACTTCAGGAACCATAGAAGAAAAGGCTTTGCATCTTTAAAGTATTTGGAAAATCCAGAAACTCAAGTAACTACTAAGGCCCTGTGTTTGAATCATAGTGAAATAAAATTATTTGTACCCTCTGTGGAGTCAGCCTCAAGTTAAAGGAGAAGAAAGTCCTAAAGTCCTTTTTTAATAAAATGAGAGAGGCGGGGAGTTATTTTAATTATTCAGTCCAATGGGGACTGCACATGCCCATTTTTTGCAGTTCAGCTGCAAATGCTCAATCACTTTCTGGGAACTCTGGTGGCTGTGAATTGTGTGACTGGCTTACCACAGACTGCACTGCACACATAATCCATCTAATCACATTTTAGCCACTATCAGGGTTCTATGATTTGGCTGCAAATATTGTGCTGGAGACAAATATCCAGTTTTCCTTGGGTGAGTGGGAGCAATCACTTTTACATTATCTGCCCAAGTGGCACCATCTTCATATTTTCAATGATTGCAGAAACTTGCTGTTTTAATAATTGCCAAGTGCAAGCAAAGTTACTCCAAATATAAGGGGGTGGGATTCACACTGCACAACAGGGAAGGGCCGTGACATCCATTTTTTAAGATGGTATGGGAAGGGAGATCCTGTGGGCTCCCATTTCTCATCCAGTGAGAGTTTAAATGGGCTTTCCCCACTTCTGGGTCCCGGCCATGTCAGAAAACTCCTTAGTGCTATGCATTCTTAACCTCCATTAACTAATCACCACTCAAGGCAGAGGTGATTTATGGTGCCAGCTGTCAAGACACGAGGCACCCAAGAGAAAAAAGAGGACAACTTCTGAAGAAACTAGCTTTGTGCATGATTGACTCTGTTTTGGAACAGAAATGTTCATGTAAAAACAACTAATGGCTCCAGAAGTCAAATTGCTTTCAGAATAGCCTATAAATTACCCCCAAATCGATGAGAATCACCCACGGTTAACTGCATGCAGCACTAAGCCCATTCAGGTTTTGAAGTATGTGGAGGGTTTGTGGCTGTGCTTGAGCAAGGAATCTTTACAGATGGCTCCCTGTACGATACTTACAGGAGGGATCAGAGTTGGAAATTCTTCTGTTATTACCCACCTAGGCTGCAATCTTAAAGTGAGGGTGAATAGGTAGAAACCAAAGGTGGTTGAACTATCTTATCTAAAACCCTACCAGCTTCTCAAGAGGCATGGCAGGAGTGAGGGAGGAGAGACACGCCTTTGCTCTTCGGTTCTGCAACTTAAAACGCTTTTCTGATTGCATGAAATGAAATCAGTGAAAGAGATTTAAGCTAGCTCCTGAGCTAATCTATATTTCTGTCCAATTCATGAGTGTCAAGTGGCGGAGATAGCACTGGATTCCTACTTCCAATGTGTTTGATGGTCCCCAGTCTCCAACAGCTTTTGTCCCATTGGGTCTTTCAGTGTTGGAATTCCAACATTCAGTCAGCCGGAGTTCAGAGGTTTTGGTGGGGATTTGGATCTGAAACTGGATCTCCTGCTCCACTATTAAGAGTATTCTCTCTGACGTCAGCAAGGGAGATCATTTGGCCTCTGAAATACCCTCCCAGGAGCCACTGGACTGCAGCCTTAAACTTTTATGTCAGGGGGAATACATATCCCCAACATCCATCCATATTTCTCTCTGAAGTTCAGAGTCTGAAACTGCATCAATCTATCAGTCAGCTCCAATATTTTGCACCAAAAAATTAACTTCACACAGTATACTTTTTTTCCCAGCGTCTTAAATTCTTACTTCCACTAACCTTGCAAAGAGAGAGGGAACACTGACAGTTATGCATGTGGAATCCAGCCTATTTAAGTGGATTTTCTTTGGGGAGGGTATGCACTTCCAACTTACAACAACCTACGGCTCCCACTGCGCTGGGAATCTGAAGCTGCACAGTGCCCACTGCAGGCTTCAAAATAACCTTAAAACGAAAAATATAACATAACAGCTCAACAATTCAAAACTACATTTAATTTTCCAAAGTGAAAAACAGCTCAGCAACCTAGAACTTCATGGTCAGAATTTTATGCAGTTTTGCTTGATACTTATGTGTGTGCCTTTAAGAAAAACTTGCAGTATTTTTCAAAACTTGTAACTGGAGGAATACACATAGCATATTTTGCTAGCTATGGTGCTACAAATTATTTTATCCCATTTACAGTTCTATTTCTTTAGTGTATTACTTTAAAACACCAACAACATGTTTTACAGAAGACAGCCCAAATTCAGGAGATTCAGGGAAGGGTCTGAAGATGGGACAGGACTGAAAGCACCCTTATGCAAGCAAGGCCTTCTGCATGCATATGGAAACTTGCCAAATTTTGGAGGGTGTGCCAACTCACATTCTGGGGAACGGGGTGCTGCAGGAGGAAGAAGAGTCCCCCAACTCCTTGTGCGTGCAAAATACCTAATAGGTTCACCTCACAACCAAAATATGTGTCTCAGTGAGTGCTTCTTTGACCAGAATTGCAGAGGAGAAAACCTGGGAATTCAGTACTCCTCCAGTAGAATCTGATTTTTAAAACAATAATTAAAAAAAGGAAACGTTCTGCTCCCGTAAAGCATGTGGCCCAATAATCCAATACATAAAAATCCCCTTCACTTTAGAAAAACTCTCTCAATTTCCTTTCAGAATTAAAGAGGAAATTATATTTTTGAAAAGTCGTGAAAAGAATAAAACCTCTCCTTTCCAAAGCAATGCTCACCTACATGTGTTTAGAAACACACTGCAGTTTTCTTCTACCCCGTTAGTGGCAAGTTACTATTTCCAGGTGCACGCTGAACAGAACGCGTCCTTTTGTCAATACTCTTCATTTTCTTACGGCAAACAGTATGCAATGCAACTTGGTCAGCCGTTTCATCGATCAGGGACTTTGCCGGTAAAGGAAAGGTTAGTGCGTATAACACCATATTCTACCAAACTTTAATTTACACCAATTTCAGAATTATTGTTTTGTGTGTAAAATGCCAGGAAAAAAATTCCCAAATAATAGAAAGTAAAGGGTGCTTGGTATTACTTGAGCTTGTTTGATTAGGGTTTTTTTCATTGTCTTCCACCTTTCACCTTTCACATCTAATGTTCCTTAGATGCCTATAACAGTGTTGCTTTAATAAACCTGAAATGTGAAGGGCTTATACAAGGGATACTGATGGATCATTAGGTCTACTGTGCACAAGAAACTGCTTGGTAGCATATCTACCGATTCCCATTGAGAATGTGGTCTATCTATCAGGAACAGCTTACATCAGGGACAGCCAATATGGTACCCTCCAGATGTTGTTTGACTACAACTCCCAACAGCCTCAGCCAGAGTAGGATGATGGGAGTTGTAGTCCAAAAAAATAATCAGAACACCACATTGGCTTCCTTTGGCCTACATCATATATGAGTTGCCCAAAATCAAATTTGTATAGGCGATCACTTATATTTCTATTATATTTTTCTTTCACAACATAGTGTGTTGCCTTGGGAGTGCAACAGTCTTTCATCAGCAGGAAATCATAACCAATTTGTTTTAGACTCCAGATGCACTTTTGCTTGACTTTCCTCCACCCCCACCCCGCTTTAGAGTAACAATATAATTCTTTTCTTGTACTTTGTATTTGCGAAGGTTCATTTTTATGAAAATTAAACAGTCCAAATATAATAATAATATTAATATTAATAACATTAGGGGCTTTCACAGAAAGCAGCATGCATAATCTTGAAGCAGTTATCGATAACTGTTTCTCCCACCGCTTCCAAAAGAGGCCAAAGGTCTTCGCATCTGGCAGCTGAGGAGCCAAACTTGATGGAGCCGCGTTGCTTTCTTTCTCCTGGAATGGCCTCTGCGCCAGAGTGGAAGATTATTCGCCGAAAGACTGCATTCAAGGTTTATATTAGCGAAGTCTTGTAATTCCTCTTCCTGTCTCTTTGAAACATGAAGGAAAGTCCATTTTTCTGAGATTTAGCAAAGAGGTGCCTTTCTTCAGCCGAATCAGAGCTTAATGTCCTGTGACTCTGACATTTTGGCAAGAGTTTTCTTCACTCGCAGAGCTGTGAGCCGAGAAGCAGGGTTGTGAGCCCAGCATTCTGTCATGAGCTTGCCCATTTGTCTTAGGCACTAGAGGAAGAAAGAAAACATATAGATGAATGCATCACACACTCACACAAAGGTTTAATCTTGGCTGGAAGCCAAACACTACTCTGGAAAGAAACAAAATGAACCTAATTGAGAACTCATACTGAGCATGGAATTCTGCCCCTGTGTACCTTCAACGGTTATAGGCCTCATGTACAGCAGGACAATATGCAATCACACTGCCCCAAGACATGGTTCACAACTAGATGGATGGTACTGTGGCTGCGTAAATACCGTACATTTAAACCACGTTTACCAAGCATATGGTTTCCTCCACAGTGGTTCCTGTGAACTGCAGATTAACCCTCACAGAACTACAATTCCCAGCACCCACGACGAACTACAGTTCCCAGCATTATTGCGGAGTTTTCTATGTGCTTTAAACGTATGGTGTGTACACAGCCTGTACCTGCACAATTAGTCTTGATGCTGTATGATCCTTGTCACTAGCACTGCTGAATAAGGAACAGAAGATCAAGGCAATGTGTGCTAGACTGCAGATACGTGTGTGTTTGTGTATGGATGGATGGATGGATGGATAGATAGATAGATAGATAGATAGATAGGAAGCCCAGGCCAACAACCATCAAAGCAGTAGAACAATACAATTAAAAATAAAATCAAACATGTAAGAACAATTCGAAACAAGCAAAACAGTCACATACCCTCACAGCTAATTGGATTAGGGGACAGATATACACACACACACACACACACACACACACACACACACCACCTTCCTTCAGGTTTTTCATCTTTGCACCCTGCTAATGAATGGAAGAGAGTCATGTACAGCAGCTCTTACTGCAGCATGGGATGCATGGCTTCACTGTTATGCTAAAGGTAAAGGTAAAGGTACCCCTGCCCGTACGGGCCAGTCTTGACAGACTCTGGGGTTGTGCGCCCATCTCACTTAAGAGGCCAGGGGCCAGCGCTGTCCGGAGACACTTCCGGGTCACGTGGCCAGCGTGACATCGCTGCTCTGGCGAGCCAGAGCCGCACACGGAAACGCCGTTTACCTTCCCGCTGGTAAGCGGTCCCTATTTATCTACTTGCACCCGGAGGTGCTTTCGAACTGCTAGGTTGGCAGGCGCTGGGACCGAGCAGCGGGAGCGCACCCCGCCGCAGGGTATGCTACTTTATGTCAAAGAATGGGTTAGCACTCCGAAGGATCGTAAGTTACTGTAGGAAGTCAGTGGCGCCCTCAAAACTTTTTATTCTGTGGTGGGCTATATACCAAATTTTCTCAATCTGCTTTGCTAGATCCTTCTTTCTCCTGGTTGTGTGTGTGTGTGTGTGTGTGTGTGTGTGGTGTTTGGGGGGTTTTTTTTTACATCCCCCCTCTGCGACCCTCCCCAACGCACTCAAGATTGTTTACAACTCTTGCCATTTAAGTATTTTTAAATCTAATTGCAGAATACTTAAGTGAAGACTGCTATTCCCAAATCACAGCTGCCTCCTACAATAATAGCATTACACTGTACCACTTAACAAGATTAATGACCTCTGCATAGCATCACCATAACTGTCGGCAGATTTGTCTGCGGTACATCAATTACTGGTCTACTGATTCCAAAACACAATTTTGCTTCATTATAAATTCTCTGTGGAAAGTGTTCAGGCAACTTCCTCCCTCCCCTAAAGGAAAATACCACTACAGCTTTGAAAAGCAATTTCCTATATTAATTGACAAAAAGTGGAATTGAGAGACAGAAGACTAACACACAGGCTTTCAACTCCCCTCCCAATTTGTTTTTCCTTTTTACAGACACTAGTACCCTATTGGTGGGGCCTACAAAGCAGCGTATATACATGTATATAATATATTCGAAAGATTATGCACACTGCCTTGTATACACTGTAATGTACTAGTATTCCATGGGCACTTGGAAGACCCACCTGCTTTTAGACAAGCATGCCCCCTTATCTCAGGACCTGAACCCCCTGTTTTAATTGGCTTGTTTCATTGCACATTTTAAACCACAGGTGTCTATTTTAATGATATTGTTTTAGTGGCAATTAGGTAAAGGTAAAGGGATCCCTGACCATTAGGTCCAGTCGCGGACGACTCTGGGGTTGCGGCGCTCATCTCGCTTTATTGACCGAGGGAGCCAGCGTACAGTTTCCGGGTCATGTGGCCAGCATGACTAAGCCACTTCTGACAAACCAGAGCAGCGCACGGAAACACTGTTTACCTTCCCACCGGAGTGGTACCTATTTATCTACTTGCACTTCGTGCTTTCAAACTGCTAGGTTGGCAGGAGCAGGGACCGATTCGAACCGCCAACCTTCTGATTGGCAAGCCCAAGAGGCTCAGTGGTTTAGACCACAGCACCACCCATGTCCCTTTAGTGGCAATTATGTGTGTTTAAATGTTTTGAAATTGGTTTTATACTTGTAAACTGCTTAGACGCTACCTTGGCAATTAAGTAGCATATTAATTAATTAATCATATCAGAGGTGAGAAACCTGTAGTCCTCCAAATGTTGCTGGACAACAATTCCCATCAATACAGGGGCCAGGAGTAGGATCTGTGTGGCAGGTCAAATCCTGAGCTCCCGCATCCTCCTGGGGTCTACTTCAAGAGGGAGGTGAGGCGGCCCACCTGTCAATCATCTGGTGCTACCATGACATCAGGTGACTCAACTTCAAAGGAAACCATCTTTTCCTTTCTTCCTTTGCAGTTGAGGTTTAAAACACACATGCATGCAAGGGAACATTGTTTCTTTGCAGCCATGGCTTGGACTTGAGCTGAGCTGCTCTACCCCAACACCCTCTAAAGATCAAACTAGACCAGGATTGTCACAACCTGGTATCCTTCAGATGTTGTCGGACTATATTATAGGGATGGCCAACTCCCAAGAGACTGCGATCTACTTACAGAATAAAAAACTGGCAGTGATCTACCCCCGTTTCTGGGGGGTTCAAATCAAAGTTGTTGACCTTTTTTGGGAAGGAAAGCCCCGTTTTTAAGAGTTTGAGGGGAGAAAGAGGAACAGCTGCTCATCAACAAGTCGCTGGGGAAAACAACAGCCTCAATGAGTAAGCTCTGTCTTCCATTCTACAGATCAAGCAATAATTGGGGGGGGGGGCCGTTTCAATTTTACCAATGCTAAGAAAAGGGAGCCAGCGATCGACCGGGATCTACCAAAACTTCCCAGGGATCTACCAGTAGATTGCGATTGACCTGTTGGACATCCCTGGACTATAACACCCATGCTATCTGATCACTGGGAATGCTGGCTGGGGCTGATGGGAGTTGCAGTCCAACAGCATCGGACAAAGTCTGCCTCGCAAGGAAAAGGCATTTAGTGTCAAAGTTGCTCCATCCATGGCCTGATGCAAATGCTCTGAGCTGCTATAGAGACCAAAGAGTTGATGTGCACATTCAGTGTATATTTAAAACATTTCAGTTCTCTGATTTTCACTAAGAAACTGTTCTGTTATAAACTGTGGCTTTTAAAGGAAGATCAATATTTTGACATTTTTATTTGCTTTTTAATGAGGCTCAAATACCAAACTGTAAATGCTGGTCCTGGAGTATTTACTTCCAACATCAGTAAAATCAAATTAATCAAAAACTCTTAAGGGCCACGCTAGGCATGGCATTTGTCACAAGCAATGATGTGTGGTGGTAGGGGGAAATCCCATTTCGTAAGTTCATTAGTAACAATGAATATCCATTTGAAAACATAGCATTAAGAAAGCTACTGTCTGGTTTACAGTGGTTTATAGCCAGCCTGCATGGGTGAGCTAGTCCTTGTGTCTCATCTGTAAGCTATTTTTAGCTTTCAGTACATTACAATGGAAGGCAACACTCAAAACACATGCCAATCACAGGCTCACACTCACAGATCTGGGTAACCGCTGCCCTTTGAATTTCCAAAAAAATGACCAGCGGCCATTGCTTCTTTCGCCCAGAATACTAGGTGATACCAGATTTACATCAACATCTTGCAGAGGACTTGCTTATTCTGAAATGAGTCTAAAAAGCTGACCTTATAGGTACACCGTAATTTTGACAGGCACTGTAACAGGTATAACTCAGCTTTGAAATTTTCTTGGTTTTTCCTTATCCAACTGCAAAAGGCAGCATCCTATAATGTCAAGACTTTTCCCTCCTTAAATCACCCGAGTCGATTTTGACAAAAGGAGGTAAATGTAATGGGTCATGTTTTGAAAGTATTCTCTCCTTGGATAGCTCAATCGGTAGAGCACGAGACTCTTAACCCCAGGTTTCTGGGTTTGAGCCCCACATGGGGTGCATTGCAGGGGGCTGGACATTAGGGGTCCCCCCTTCCAACTCTAAAATTCTATGATTCCTTACCTCATCACTGCTCCACCTGTTGGGAAACGAGGGCCGTAGCTTCTTGATACCTACTATTTCTCTCATGTCTTCGTATGAAGGGTCAGTGGGAACAAGGTCATGATATGGAAGCTGATACTCTTCAACTATACCTGGAAAATGTGCCATTTGTTAGCTGTATCAGTGTCAGGTAGGTTTGAGAACAATGCTTTATCAAAACCCAAATGAATAGGCATGCACAGACCGAAGCTCATTGGGAAGGTTCATTGGGATATGGTAGTAGGAAGCAGCCAAGTGAATGCTGAATCCATTTTAGCATGTGGGTCCACATATAAAGGCAAAAGGTAAGGTGACTGCAAAATGCTTTCAAAAGCAAGTAGCTTGAGATGTCACAGACCTGCTCCACATATGTCCTGCGTCCTAAAACCCAGGCTAACTGTAGGTATCTTTTCCACTAATACCCAGGGCTTAGTTTATAAAATTCAAAAGCAAGCTGGATTTCACCCTTCCACATTGGAAAGACCTAATCCTAACTCAAACTGGTTATTTGATGCTGTGCAATTGAAGGGTGGTTTTTGCGCATGCTCGAAGGCACTTTCCTAATTTCATTTTCTAAACCTCATGGCTTAGTCTTGGTGTTAAAAACCAGATCAAAACCATGATGACCTTAAGTCTGCCCTCTGGTTCCCTGTAGTCAAAGTCCTGTCAATAAAAGCCAACTTCCTTCTTCAAATGCCTCGAGGCTAGCATACGAAATCTCTGCATTGCCATTCTTAGACAGGTAACAGAAAGCTTTGCAAACAGCAATCAGCCAGAGGAGATCTAGCAGAGGAAAATACAAGACAGTGGAGGAACTGAGTTTAAAAATGCCAGTCTTGCCAGGTCTGGAATTAATTTTATACAGGCAACAATGCCTTTTCAATACAGGTTTCCTAATGCTAGCTAACACCTGCTAACACCTCTTGCATCATATCTGCGTAATCTTCTTGTTAATCATGGGACCTAAGCAAAACCAACCCCATTCTTTTTCTACATAAGCAAAGGGAGCGCTCTCGGTTTAAGCTCTGATGTTTATAATTCTGGAAGTGCCCATAAATGAGCTCCAAATTCCCATTGCAATTATGAAACACGCTACATCTTTAGAAGAGACTATTAAAAGAGAGGATCAATCTTTGCGGCTAAATGAGGACCTACAGGGACGGGAAAAATGAGTCCTAACAACCAGAAAGGAAATGGGAATAAATAAGTTCAGCGACAACAGTTCTTTGAAATGGATGGTTTTCTCTGTCTCTCTTAAAACACACACACACAACACACACACATGGAATTGAAATAATGTAGAGACATGCGCCAGTGCTGTAAGGCATTTACCTCCTGAAACACATCTCCTTGCTATTTCCCAAAGGATGAGTCCGAAGCTGTACATATCGGCCATGATATATGACTGGAAGTGATTCCGATTTAAGCTTTCATCTAGGACTTCAGGAGGCATGTACCGCTTTGTACCCACTCTGGTGTTCGGTGGTATATCCACCTCATTTGTGTCACTGAAAGATGAAGGGGGTGGATAGAAGGAGACAAAAATGAGTGCGTTTCCCCCCTAAAACCAAATTGTATATGAAAGGCCAGGGTGGGCAGGTGGGAGAAAAAGGGACCTCGAATTAAATCCATCTACGAGCAAGGTCAAAGTAAAAGAAAACCTTAATGGAGATGATCCTTTCAGAGAAAGGTTTTTAACTGTTAACCAGGGGCTTTTTTGTTTTGTGTTTTGAGGCTTCCATGCCTGGGGATACTTCAAGCATCCAAATGCAAACACACAACAGTGATAAGACTCAGCAGGGGTTGCTGGTAACATTTGTGAGATTTCATTAGCATTAAGATGAAACTCCCCTGCCAAAGATAGCAGTCCAATTTCCCTGAAAGGTTGTTTTCTTAGCAGGGCTCAGTTTCCCATGCTTAAATATGTTTATTAATCTTATTAGGTTCATTTATATATAGTTCTTAATTTGGAAAAATTCCAGGATGGCAGTGGTGTAGCTAGCCGCTCAGACTCCTGGGGGGGTGCACCCCTGTGCGCGTGCGCCACACAGTGGGGGGGATGAGCCGCCCAAGGCGCATGGGGCAAATCGCCCACCGGGCAGGGTAGGGGGAGTGCTGGGCGGAGCCTGCAGGGAGCCTGCCCACTGCCTCCCCCTTAGCTGCGAGACTTTGGGGAGTGGGACTTTGGGGAGTGGGACGAGGAAGATCTATAAGAAGGAAAGTCAAAAGGCAGCCCCCTCCCCACCGGCTGCATGCAAATCAACTGAGGCAGAGCAGAAAAAGGAGAGAGAGAGTCTTTATTCAGGCCTTAACAGACTTTTAAAGCCACAGTTTCTGGGTGCCAAATTTTTAATCTGCCATAAAGGCTTAAAATCTGGAGAGAACAGAGCCAAGGGGAGCAGGGGAGTGAATGCATGTACCCAAAACTTGTGGCTTCACTTCTCAAAGAGGGAGGCAGGCAGGCGGGTAGTGGAGGCGGAGGAGAGGGTTCCTTTGTGCCGCCATTCTCCTCCCCTTGCTGGGCCAAGAACCAGGGCTGCCAGGTGCACGTCACAGCGAAGAGTCAACAGGCTTTAAAAGCACCTGGCTCATGGAAGGAGGAGCTAAGGGGTGCCAGCAGCAGGTGGCTGCACCACTCAGCTCCCCCCAGTCTGGTGAATGCATCTCCCCTCACACCAGCAGTGTAGCTAGCTGTTCAGGGCGCCCTCATGGGAGTGGGTCGAGATGCCACAGAGGTAGGGCTAGCTGCCCATGGGGGCAGGGCAAGCCGCCAACCGTGCAAGGTGAGCCTGGGCTGGCATGCCCAACAGGCTACACACGTCCCATGCTGCATTTTCAGGCAGCGCTGGGCTTGCCTGCTGGAGGAGATGAGGGGAGGAGGTGGAGATGAGATCCTCACTAAAGAGCAGACAGAGGAATACCATCTCCCAGTCAGATCATGAGGTAAGATAAAAGCTTCTGGGGCTAGCGAGCCACTTCCTGTGGCCTTGTAGGCTCAGATCTGCCACCCCTTGCTTTAGCTGCTCAGCCATTCATGGAGGACACCCAAAAGGCAGGGCACTGAAATCAACTCTCTTGCAAGATGGGCCGGTAAAGAAGAGACTTTATTTTCCTTAAGGATATAAGTAGAGCCCTGCCAGATCAACCCAAAGGCCTGTCTAGCCCAGCATTCTGCTCTCATGGTGCTTATGAGAAGCTCACAAGCATGGCAAACATGCAACATTAATCTCCAGCAAACTGGTATCCAGAAGTCTCTGGTACTGGAGATCATATATAGCAAAGTTACAGGTAGGTAGCCATGTTGGTCTGCCGTAGTCGAAACAAAATAAAAAAAATTCCTTCCAGTAGCACCTTAGAGACCAACTAAGTTTGTTATTGGTATGAGCTTTCATGTGCATGCACACTTCTTCAGATAGGTATCTGAAGAAGTGTGCATGCACACAAAAACTCATACCAATAACAAACTTAGTTGGTCTCTAAGGTGCTACTGGAAGGAATATATAGCAAAGCCATCATTACTCGTAGTCCTGATAGCTATCCTCTGTGCATTTATCTAACTAACTATGGCTATAACTGCAACTTGTGGTAGTGGCTCCCATGATTGAATTATGTATTTCTTTTAGTCTGTTCTCAATCCTCCAGCACACAGCTTCATTGGGATGACTCTGAGTTCCAGTACCAAGAATGAGAAAAACTGCTTTTCTTTATACACTTCTATCATATCTCCCTTATTTGCATTTCCCCCCCTGTCATCTAAAATGCTACAAAGACGGCATCCTTTCCTCAAATGGACTTGCTCCAATCTCCTGAGCATCTTGCTTGCCCTTTGCACCACCACATTCTTCACGTGAGCTTTAACCAAAATCTCAGTGGTTTCCTCCCATTCATACAGTTCTACTTGTTTCTCATCATATCTGACTCAGCTGCATCAGTTTCCAGGGCTAAGATCCAACGACCTATGCTAGCCTCCCTTGTGGCTGACCACAATTCTGTACCACAACCACTTGTGGCGTGTGAAGTCAATTAGCATGTGGCTTGCCTGCCCCATAATTTGCAGCTACAGAGTGTGAGTTTTACTCTGTGTTGGGATGGTCACCATGATCTCAAACAGTCAGTCTTAATCTTCACAAACAGCTCATGCGACAATCCACTGTTTCCTTCCTTGTCACAAGGTCCCAACTCCAGGCCCCCTTTGAAACCTACTCCCTTTGCATGTTCACAAACCAAGTTTCAGCGAGAAAACCCAGTATTTTGCTCACCTAATGAACTTAACTGCCAAACCCAGGTCTGCTATACAGCAAGTTCCATTCTTTTTCACCAGGATGTTTTTGCTTTTGAGGTCCCGGTGGGCAATAGCTGGCTTGCCTTGAGTGCTGAAGATTTCAGTGTGCAAATGGCACAGTCCGCTGACTGAGGAATATGCCAGCTTCAGCATGGCTTTTGTATCCAAGGTAGTGGATTTCAGGTAGTCGTACAGGGATCCATTCTCATGGTAGTCCGTGATAAGATACAGCTGAGTCCAAGACCCTGTGCCTTTAATGTCTGCAGCAATGAAGCCTACAAGGGGGAATGGAGACAGGACTGTTCAAACACTGTGCATAGAATCATAGAATCATAGAGTTGGAAGAGACCACAAGGGCCATCGAGTCCAACCCCCTACCAAGCAGGAAACACCATCAGAGCACTCCTGACATATGGTTGTCAAGCCTCTGCTTAAAGACCTCCAAAGAAGGAGATTCTACCACACTCCTTGGCAGCAAATTCCACTGTCGAAGAGCTCTTACTGTCAGGAAGTTCTTCCTAATGTTTAGGTGGAATCTTCTTTCTTGTAGTTTGGAACCATTGCTCCGTGTCCGCTTCTCTGGAGCAGCAGAAAACAACCTTTCTCCCTCCTCTATGTGACATCCTTTTATATATTTGAACATGGCTATCATATCACCCCTTAACCTCCTCTTCTCCAGGCTAAACATTCCCAGCTCCCTTAGCCGTTCCTCATAAGGCATCGTTTCCAGGCCTTTGACCATTTTGGTTGCCCTCCTCTGGACGCGTTCCAGTTTGTCAGTGTCCTTCTTGAACTGTGGTGCCCAGAACTGGACACAGTACTCCAGTACTCCAGCATGTTTTGAAAGAAGGTACAGAGTCAATTTCTTTTGAATTCCAAGGTGAAGACGCCGTATCCAATGCTGCTTGTACTAACTGGAAATCTGAGAAGTCAGTGGAGTTACTATAGCTCCACATTCCATGACACATGTGGAACTGATACTGCAGTGAATGGTCAAGACTATGTTGACCTAGAATACCACCAAGCAAGTCTTTGCACTAGGACAGGCATGGCCAAACTTGGCCCTCCAGCTGTTTTGGGACTACAACTCCCGTCATCCCTAGCTAACAGGACCAATGGTCAGGGATGATGGGAACTGTAGTCCCAAAACAGCTGGAGGGCCAAGTTTGGCCATCATTGCACCAGGGGCATAAGTTACACTTCAAAGGATAGCCCTATCAAAACATTAGCTAGATTTGAAACCCTTGTCCACATTCCTGAACTCAAAACACACAAACTCAGGCCGAAAGACAAGGAGTTGAAAATCTAAATTCAATTTTAGGAGTATGAACAGTGATTCGAAGTTTGCTGCTATATTTATGATTCCCTCATTCATTTGTTGGAATCAGAATCATAGAAATTAAAGTGCAGAATGAAATTTGTGTGCAAGGGCTCAAAACTCAAGTATTTTGAAGTTTGTTCCAAGTTCGGTTTTTAAAATTCAAATGAATTTGAGCAGTGGGACAAAACAAATGCACAGCAACTGAAATTAGCAATTGTTGAAGACCGTATTGATGACCCTGAAAACTGTGAAGGCATGGATTTATTTTTCCTTCTCTGGGGAAATATGAGGAATCTCTGAACTCGCAAGTCCTCAGGATCCTAACTCCTCTTAAGGGACGTGATCTCAACTGTAAGTCCACAATGTCAGGTCTAAGCCAGAATTTGGAGGTGAGCTGCTATACAGGTGTTTTCTCACCTTGTTTATGAAAGGTTAAGCAGCAAGCAGGGCTAAGATGAAACCAGGTTGTCAAAATGAAACCACTTTGCTAACTTTGGCTTTTGATACATTTTTTTAATACTCCAGAATACACATCTTGGCTGTGAGTCTTGGGAGACCTTGCAGGCCTTTTCCCACCTGGCCTGGGAGGACGGAGCCCTGACTGACTGACTCCCTCCAGCTACAAAAGCTAAGGTTGTTGAACAGACTCATGGGCTAAAGCAAGCTTCCTCAAACTCAGCCCTCCAGATGTTTTGAGACTAAAATTCCCATCATCCCTGACCACTGGTCCTGCTAGCTAGGGATCATGGGAGTTGTAGGCCAAAAACTTCTGGAGGGCCAAGTTTGCGGAAGCCTGGGCTAGAGTGTTGTTTGAGCAGAGGGGTGTTGTTGTTGGGTTTTTGCTGTTTTGTTTTGTTATTTTTATTTTGGATCTTGTGAGGTACGTGTAAATTGTTCAGTTTGGCTGTGTATTTTTAAATGTTTCATTTATTATTTATGACTACCTTTGTTATGTGGTAGTTATGCCTTCCTTTTGTGTTGTAAGCCGCCTTGAGCGCCTGCGGAAAGGTGGCATACAAATAAAATTATGTACGTATGCAGCTGCAAAATACAGAATTAAAAATTGGGGCGCCTTAAATGACCAGGACCCTTACTTTTAGTTTGTGCCACTCACCCAAAATGTTTTCATGCCTCATCAGAACAGTCTGATAGATCTCCGTCTCTCGAAACCAACTGGCTTCCTCCGTCGTGAAGAAAACTTTGACGGCCACTTTTTCTCCTCTCCACTTCCCCATCCAGACCTCTCCATAGCGACCTTTACCAATCTGCTTCACCATCTGAATCTGCTTTGCTATAGTCCTTTGCACCTGTCAAGAGAAAAGACAATGGTGCCATAGTAACTAATGCTGAGACAAGCTGCTTGCAGATAGAAAGCACCCTCAAGGACTAGAAAACGCCAGCAGAGGGAGCTCAGTGTTTGATAGACAGATGATCATAACACTGCAGTTGAAAAGTCTCTGGTCGCATCCACCCTATGAGCGCTTGGCAGGTCCTCTGCTGTATTGTTTTCAGTGCCTGCTAAAAGTGTTTTTACTTAAAGAAGCCTAACCAGAAATGTATGGTAATTTTAACATTTAATTTTATTATGCAGATTTGTGCAAAACTGCCGGCTTTATTTATTTCTTGATAAATTCCATGTCAACTTGTTTCTAACGTTTGACTTCACTGGAACTTTCTTGTGAGTTAATATTTATATTGTTGTATGTGAAGCTCTCAGAGGTTTGTTGATTTAAGCAATACATGCATCTTGTTCAATAAATAAACAGACATAAGCCACACTCATCACAGTGCCACTTCTGCTAGGGCAACCACTGAATGAGGCAATGGAGGTTGTGGAAAGAAAGAAAGAAAGAAAGAAAGAAAGAAAGAAAGAAAGAGAGAGAGAGAGAGAGAGCTCCAGGTGCAAGGAATCAGGATTCCAGATCTGATGTGTTTCAGGGGGGAAATATCCTCCCTTTCGAAAACATTTGTAGCAGTAATTCTCAAATGCAAGAAATGCATGCCAGAAAAGTGTTCCCAAGGAAGAATTTTCTTCCAAAACATGTTGTGCCTGGAATAAATTTTATTTCTATCACCCCAAGTTTTTCGCCTCTTTTTTTCAAAAGGAAAACCGTACTAATGTTTTGGGGGAGTTTTTGTACTTTTAGTTAAACAAAATGTTAATTTGTATGGAAAATCTTGAAAGTAAAAAAATATATTTATTTATAGTCCACCTTTCCTGCAAGATCAAAAGCGCATTCATAGATCTCCTCTTCCCCATCACCAGAAGCCTGACAACTTGAGGGACAATGACTGGCCCATCATCACTCAGTAAGCTTCATAGCCAAGTGGGATTTTAAGCCAGGCTCCCCAACTCCTAGTCCAACACTCTAACCAGTACACCACACTGGCTCTCCTGGTTTGCTTAACACCTAGTCTGATGAAGTATTCAGGTGAATGTGAAAGGTTGCTCACTATCCTGTGGTAACTTGGAACATTCAAATAAAAGTACTGATATTTCGGATTGTAGAGATTATTTTACAGACCAGCACAGCTACCTTTCCTTTTCACTCTGTTAAGTTATGGAGATAGCAAGTTTATTAACAAGTCAGCTCATCGGCAGAAGATGGCTACAGCTCTAAAAATGGAGTGCCTTTTAGGCATTAATCAGAGCAGGTGTTCATGCAGATATTGGCACTACAATCCTAATCAGAGTTCAGTAGTTTTCAATCCCTCCTCCTTGAGGGTTCATCAGATGTTTATTGAGGCTCTTAACTGAGCAGACTGGGAAAGGTGGTGAAACGTACGCCGCCACCCAAAAAAGATAGCCTACTTACAAATTACAAAACTTGTGCCACAATGTGCATCTGCAGGGCAGAGTTAAGACTGTCATACAGGATGCAAAATGGTGGTCAGGTTGCTTGCTGCTGCCACTACTTGCAGTGGAAGCAACGAAAACAAACCTCTAGGAACAAATAAAAAAGCTGAAGGAATAAAGCAATTTTGCTAACTGTATCTTAGGCTGAATCAACTTTGCCATAATTTCTGCATTCAGATAACCTTTGCATTTATGCTGGTTTACTTTTGGCTCTCCAGATGTTGCTGGACTGCAACTGCCATCAGCCCCAGACAGCATGACCAATGGTCGTGGGTGGCGGGAGTTGGCAGTCCAGCAACTTCTGAAGGGCCACCAAGTTTTAGGCAGAACCAGGGCTGCAGATAGCGATGATGCTCTGTTCCTATGCCGCTATTATCATTAATATGTCTCGGTGTCTCAGTACCCCTTTCTCACCAGAAGAGGGAGCCCAGAACCGCTTCCCGAGCTCTGAGACTGTTCAATGAGGTCTTTCAAGGATTCTCCAGGTGGAATGTAAGTCTCGTCTTGTTCAAGCCCGATGCTGTACCGAGGTCTGCTTTCTTGCCTTTTAAACCTGCAGTTGTGTATGAAAATAAACATAGGTTGATTCTGCACCGCTGGGTGGTCGCAACATCAGGCAAAAGTTGCTATTTGAGTCTGTTTAATTTCCCACTAGCGTTGCATATTAAAAAAAAAAAAAATCTCTAAAGCTTTCACTTTTCTAGTCTATTTTCAGCAACCTCAGTAACAAAGCAATACTTTCATCTCTGCGAATTTGTGCCCAGGCCATTGCAATTAGATGTACAGTAGCAAGGGTTTTTTAAAAACACACACACACAATCTTATTCAATACCTCAATTCACACTGAAACTTTAAATACTGGGTGGCCTACCCCACCCCCCATGTCTTTCCCCCACAATCTGCCACTTTATAATATATAAAATCAGCTACCATAACCTTCCTCAACCTGGTGTCTTCCACATGTTCTGGACTACAGCTGCCACAGCATGGCTTTATTGGCTGAGGCTGATGGGAGTTGTTTTGGGTGATGAAGCATAAAATTGTAGGGTTGGAAGGGGTCCTGAGAGTTATCTAGTCCAACCCCCTGCAGTGCAGGAATATTTTGCCCAACGTGGGCCTCAAACCCACAACCCTAAGATTTAAGAGTCTCGTGCTCTACTGACTGAGCGATCCAGGTGGACTACAGCGCAAGGGCATCAGGTTGAAGAAGGATGAATTAGTAAGATGGGACAGACCAGCAGCAACAGTCCTTCCCAGTAAAGCCAGTATCAGCTGGTGGGAGCACACCTTGCTCCAGCAAAAGAACCTTCAGGGGAAAGCCTAGCTGGTTGTGTTCGGTCCACCCCTGGCCTACAGCCTCTAGCCCGTGTGGTGTAGTGGTTGAGTGCTGGACTAGGACCTGGGAGACCAGGGTTCAAATCCCCACTGGGTAACCTTGGGCCAGTCACTATCAGAGACAGATTTAGGGCAGGGCGATCGGTTCTGCCACACTGAGCACCAAGCCTAGGGGGTGCTGCGAGGTGATGTTGTGAATTGAGCAGAACGGAAGGTGAGAGGCACAGGGGAGGGCAAATTTTGGCCTCGCACAAGGGGTGCCACTAAAATTAGAAAAATCAAAGTCAGCCCCTGTCACCGTCTCTCAGCCTAACCTACATCAACCTACATCCAAGGTACACCAACTTGGGCACCTTGGAGGAAAGAGGGGACATAAATGGACCAGGCATGTCCAAGGTCCGTTTCGGGGGCATAATCCAGCCTGCCAGTTGGTTTAATCTGGCCCCTGTGGCAGTTTATTTCCTGGGGTAAAATCCTAAAAAAACCTCAACAAGTTTGGTTGGCTCTTTAGTCAGCCCTCACGGTCCCTCCAATCTGGCCTTCTTTGAAAAAAGTTTGGACACCAGTGCACAAAGAAAGAAAGAAACCAACTTGGCACTAGCTAAGTTGCCTATCCTTGCTTTACTTGACATACCACTCCAAGTCCATTTTCATTCACTTTTCTTTTCTGCATTACCTCCCACTGGAAACTCAGTCTGTGCTGAAGACACTATGCACTTTCATGACTTTTCCCTAACTGTTAAATTCTTCATTAGATTTGAGCTTCAAAGGTAAAGGGACCCCTGACCATTAGGTCCAGTCGTGGCCGACTCTGGGGTTGCGGTGCTCATCTCGCTTTATTGGCCGAGGGAGCCGGCGTATAGCTTCCGGGTCATGTGGCCAGCATGACTAAGCCGCTTCTGGCGAACCAGAGCAGTGCCACGGAAACGCCTTTTACCTTCCCGCTGGAGCGATACCTATTTATCTACTTGCACTTTGACATGCTTTCAAACTGCTAGTTTAGCAGGAGCAGAGACCGAGCAGCGGGAGCTCACCCCGTCGTGGGGATTTGAACTGCCAACCTTCTGATCAGCAAGTCCTAGGCTCTGTGGTTTAACCCACAGCTATTTGAGCTTTAACAACACATAAAAGTCTCTTCTGGAGCTATAGTGGAATACAGTGGAATTTTAGTGCTCATGTCCATGCTATTTGCTTCCAGAAAAAAAATCAAGTAATACGGAAGCTAGTGCTAATCTTCCAGTATAGTTCCGAAAGTGGCTTTTACGTCGTGTGGAAGTTCATATATAATGTGGAAATTAGCAGGGAAATTTCTTGAAAAACGAATAAACTGCCATATGAATGCAGCCTATGATAACAAAGCTCATTCGCACCACCAGTACTCCCAATAACATTTTTGTAATCTCAGCATTACTAGGATACATAGGATTTTTAAAATAAAATCTCCAAACCAACCACTGCATCTGTATAGATCAGAAGCTCGAAATATGAATGACAGAAAGAAACAGCTACCAGGGGGGGAAACCAAGCTTTTCTGGACCATACCTGAAGTAACAGAATATGATGATAAGCACTAGGAGGACACTACAGACGGTCACTGAAATCAGTAAGGCCTTGTGATGGACATTTCCCTCTTCCAAACCTGAAACAAAACAAAAGGACTTTTAGCAGGCAGGTAATAACTGCATTTATCTCCCTTAAGCCACTTACTCTCATTCTCTCTCTCCCTCCCCCCCCCCCCCAAGTGTTTGAGGTGGCTTGCAAGCATGATAAAAACATATTTTTCCCGTGTATAAGATGCCCCCATGTATAAGACACCCCCTGATTTTGGGGGACTCCAAATTAAGAAAACACCCCTCAGCACTACCAGTGTATAAGATGAGCTCCAATTTTAAACCTAATTTTTTGGTTAAAAAAAAAACTAGTCTTACACATGGAATAATACGGTATATTTAAAGATAAATGAAAATAAACAGCCATCGTCCAACAGCAGAAACTCGGAAAGGGTCCAGCCTGGCCTGGAGTGGCTTGAAAGTTTGCTAACTGCCAGGAAAGGCCAGCACAGTTTGTGAGATGGCACAGGAGCACGTCAGAGCAGTGGCAAGGTCAAGGCTATGCAGGGACACCACCAGCAGGAGCAGCAGATTAGCATCGCTAGTGTGCCTATAAAGTTCTATGCTGTTCCAGTAAACAGTAGCAAAGCCACTGTCTGGAGGATGGCTCCCCTGCCACAGCTGCTTCTGCTGTGGAATTGTGTGTACCAAACACAGATGGACAGGGAGACACACATCCCAATTTCTGAAATTTGCCAGCATCCACTTATGTGGATCAAGGCACCGAGATATTCTGGGAAAGCAACCTTCTCCAGTGCGGGTGTGAATTTCTATATCCACAACGCGCTAACATATCCGACGTTGCGTCTGGTTACTTGGGATCAGAAGCAGGATCTATCTTCCAAGATAAGGATGAGCAGGGCATAAGCTGTGAGAACTCTATTCTGATTGATCTCTCCTGGAACAGGGGCTATTGCATTTCAGGTTTACTAGAGTGATGCGAAAGGGAAGTTCCATGGGGACTCTCAGCTTTCCACTATGCACTTTTATTTTATTTCCAAGCTCTGGTTTCTTCTTCTATTTTGGCCACTGAACAGCGGCGTTTTCCTTCTCACTTGCTCCTAATGCAAGAGGCTGGCAAACAATGTATCTCCTGTTAGCACCAGGCTCAGTGTTTTAACCTAACATTACCTGCCACTAGCGCATTAGTGGCATAAACATTCAAGACACTGCCGTCACTTTTTGTAATCCCTTTTGTAAGGAGACACTGGCAACCGGGAAAACACTAGCGTGCTGTATTCTCGCTAGGCCAGCAGATTTGTACCTGAGCCATCGCTACGAATAAGGGGGACGGGAAACTGAGAATCCGCCAGGGAGATCACTTGTCGCTATGAAGGAAGAGGCTGCTACTGGGGGCAAGACAGGCGGGGAAGCAAATGCTCCGTTTTCATTGTTAATCAGGTCTATACTTCTGCAAGCCATTTATCTCCAATGCACACGGCTTGTAATAGTTGTAAACACGTTCCAGTCTGTCTGCAAAAGGATAAGGAAGGCTTGAAGATGAGAGAAGGGTACCGCACAGCTGAGAATAGGGTGGTTTGTGCCTGGCAACACAAATCTGATTTTCAGATCCGAGGTCAATAAGACCTCATCTGCACCATACACTTACAGCACTATTAGAGCACTTTTGACAGCCCACACCATCTCTAGCGCACGGCGTTGGCTACCCCTGCTGTAGACTGTATGCACTGTACGTACACATACACTCAGCTCTGCTTCTAATCACGCTAAGCAGCTGTGAAAAACTGGAGAGGGCTTGAGAAGGACTTGGGAGTGAATCATTCCTTTAATTTTTACTTGCAAAAAGTTGGTGGGACAAGCACCAGCAAAAGGAATAGGAGCTTCCCTCTTGCAATTCCTACTCGGTTCCAGCAAGGAGAACTTCCTGGTGTACTGTGAGCCCTTTGCTACATCATCTCCCAGGTTTGCAATGTGCACAGGGCTTATTACTGCAGCAGCAGCAGCAACATCAACCTGGGGCCAGGAGTGTGGGATGCAGTACACATATCAAACCCCATCCTTTCCTCAGTCATCACTGCCCAGCTCATTCAATCACCAGCTATAGAGACTGCGAGCCAGACATGGTGGCACCAACACTTCTGCTTATAAGGGCGTTAAATCAGTAAAGACGGATCTCTCCTCTCATCTCCCTGCAGTCTGCCTTTTCATTGGGGTTTCCAGTAATATATTTTTTATTGTTTAAAATGGCAATGTTATATTGGGATCTGATTATTTTTCCTGCTTTCTTAATAAGCAGACTGCCTGCCCAGCACAGGGTCTTCTTGTACTCATCAGGATGTTTTTATTTTATTTGCTGGGCATGGAAGCTATTCAGAATAGTGAGCAGGGAGTGTAGCTGAATTGTTGTTGTGTGTTTATATTCCTTCCTACATGCTAAGACTTTCCTTGCTCTCAGGACGGGTTAGCTTTAACTCCTCATTCTGAAATATCCAAGTCCACAGAACTCCTTTGTTCCTTTCATATATATTTTTTGAAAACTATCCTTTCCCTTTCTAGCACATTCAAGGCACAGAAAAGCACTCTCAGTGAACAATGTCCCCGCTTTTGCTGACATCACCTCTGTGCCTGGGTTAATTTGTAGTTCAACCACCTCTGACCTACAGCTAGAAGACCTCCTTAGACCTTAGCATCCCCTGAGATGTGACCCTAGTCATACGACTCCTGAATCAAAAGCAACATCTATTCTGTTTTTCACATGCCCACAGAAAGACACTTGTGTTAGAAAATAGTTTTTGGTAAGGTACTTTCCAAAATAAGGAAAAGGGTGACAATGAGATTTTCTTTGTATGTTCTCTTGGACAGTCGCCTGTCTTGAATTTATGCAGAAATGAGCCAAAACTACTACTGGCTTTTGTTAACAGTAGCAGTGCTGAAAGTGTCCTCTTTATGGCAATTTGTCAACATTCCTTGAGAAATTGGGCATTTATTAATTTAAGTTGCAATCCTAACCATGTCTGCTCCAACCAAGGGGAAAATTTGGTGTTTCTAATTAGTTGCAGGTCCCTTCTGGATTCTATCCGGAGGAGCCAATCCCTTGGTTGACACTTCTTCAAGGTCAAAGCAGAGCTCAGTTCTGGGAAATATTAATAGTCTAAAACAGCCTGACAAGCTGCTTTCCAGAGTTGTTTATTGCCCAATTCCATATAGTACAAGGCAGGAAAAATGCTCAATAGGTGTAGCAGCAATTTCTTAAACATACTTTAACTGAGCACAGACTGCTATTGCCTTAATTGTTGGCCACATGGGTTCTCTACAAAACAAGAGATGCTCATACTCTTGATGGTAGAGAATATACCTTCTGGGGAAAATATTCTGCACAGCTTCCAAAACTTTAATGGCGTTCTAATCAGAGCCCTAAATTTGAACACCTTGGAGCATTTGGATAAGCATTTTGCTACCAAATATCTTTAGGGCAGCTTCAACCAATTGCCTTCCCTTATTGTAATAGAACTTTATCAATGCCCCTATGGTTTTATGCACTTTGCCTCCATATGACACTTCCATCTCCTAAGCAGTCATATTGGTGCCAGAGGTCATGCATCAATCTTGATAGATTTAATCTTGTCATTTAATTGTTTAGCTACTGAATTTGATGAGGACTTAAGAGACCGCAGACCTACCCCCCATCTTTAAGTGATTCCAAACCATCACCAACATCAGCTTCTTTGCTGGAAGGTCCCAACTGCAGGGCTACAGTTAAATATTCCTGTCTCCACTAACCCAATTGGTGTACCTGTTATAGCACTTGAACCAGAAACGTCATTTTCCAGTGCTGTCTCCTCAGAAGCAAGTCCCACTGAATTCAATGGGGATTACTCCCAGATGAGAGGGGTTAAAACTGCAGCCTTACTTAGCTCTCACATATGTCACTGGGCAGCCAAATCTGATTGGCTTGAAGCATCGAGACATCAGCCCATTTGCTGAATGATTCCTGACTGGGTAGATGATGAATATAGGTGAGCCAAGAGGGAGGAAGAAGCAGCACTGCCTGGGGCAGGGAGGCATGACTCTCAAAACAGTTCTAATGCAGCAACTTAAGCAACAAGAACTTAAGAGTCATGCTGGATCAAACCAAAGGCCTATCTAGTCCAGATGCATGTGGGAAACTCAGGGGCACGGTGTGAGGTCCGTAGCACTCTCCTGCTGCTGTTTTGCAGCAACCGGGATTTAGAGCCCATACTTCCTCTGATCCTAGAGGTAGCATACAAAGGTCATGACAAATGGCCATTGATACCCTTATCTTCCATGGAGTCATCCAATCCCATTTTAAACCCACTGAAGTTGGTGGCCATCACCACATCTTTAAGGGGAAAATTATATGATTCAATTAATGTGCTGCATGAAGAAGTACACCCTCCCCCCCCGCCCCCGCCCTGAATCTTCCACCATTCATCTTCATTACATGGGCCCTGGCTTCTAGTATTATGCAAGAGAGAGAAAGAGAGATTGAGAGAGAGAGAGAGAGAAACCACACATCACTATCTATCTATCAAGTTAATGGAAAAAAGGCACCAAATAGGATTTTTTAAGAGATAAATTTTCACACAGTTGAAAACGTTTTCAGGGGGAAATGTCTACTTCGAGGTAAAAAAGCTTCAATCAGAATTAGAAAATGGATTCTGCTTTGAGAAACTCAAACCCAAGCCCATTAACCAATAAAATAACTGGATAAAAACAAATATTGTGTTTTTAGGATGTATAATGGAATGATATTTTTTTCTTCACTCTGAAGCATCAACAAATCTTTTTTTCATCGGAAACCCATCTTAGAAATGTTTTAGCTGGATGAGCAAGCAGTGCGCCCGGAATGCTTACACTGCAAATGTTGCCACTGGCACTGAAAATGTTATCTGCAGTTTTTGTTTTCTAGAAATAAAAGCAATATGCAGAATGGAAATTAAAGATTTGCCTCTTTCGTTACCTCCTTTTATCAGTGGTGGTAGCGTAGGGTGAAGATCTTTGTTACAGTAATCCTGATCTGTGCAGCATTCAATTAATCTTCTCGGTTGAGACAGTGGTGTGTCCTGCAACAGATAATAGTTATGAGCAGCTTTGTCCACATCCAAAAGGCATTAGAAACGCTGAAAGCTTTCAGATGTGAAAAACCATGCACGTGCTAACACCTTAATGTGCTTTTTAAAAACCTAGATGACAATTCCTTTTAAACTATATAAGAATCTAGACCTAGATACAGTTTAATAAACAGGTGTAGTTTTTACTATTTCGTTTTTCGATGGAAGGCAAAGCTTAAATCTGGGTTCTCAATATAATTAGAGAAAGCAAATGGTACTGTTCTTCTAGGCTTAGACAACTTCAGAATATGTGGGGAAAATGCATTATTGAAGGCCTACAGAAAAAGCCCTGCACAAGGAAAATTAGTATGTAAGGGACAATAGCTGTGGCGTCCTCCTCTCTCTGCTAGCTTTCTATGTTCACAGAAGGTGCTGCTGTTGTTTTTCAAGTGAACGAAGAATTTAAATATACTGTTTTTAACCTGAAATGGTACACGACTGTTTGGGTTTTCTGAACATGTATATTGCTTCTGAGCCTAATGCAGAAGGGGACTTTACATGAGGGGTGACAACATAGGCCTGTATCTAGTCCTGCAAACTATGAGCATCTAGAAAACCCCTCTTCATTTTTCTTAGAGCAATCAGTATGTGGGCAAGTTGTCACAGGGTGGCAATATGGGAAAACAGAGGTAGGGACAAATGCCTTGGTGACCTGAAAATTGTCTGACCTGGTACAATGGAAGCATTCTATGTCGTGGAGAAAGGGGGCTGGGAGCAGGAAACTCCTGTATACAAACCAGCACACGGGGTAAGGAGGGTAGATGCAAAGGCTAAATGAATCAGGCTCACCCCGATTACATTTCATACTTCACCTTCATTTAAAGCAATAAGGCAGCAGTCCTGAACATCTTACTAGGGAGTAAGCCTCTCTTAATACCGTGGACTTAATTCTGAGTAAACATGCATACGGTTGTGCACTAAATATTGCACCTGAGCTCTTGAGATGGGAATTTAAATAAGTAGCACAGAAACATTATGAGCCCATTCTTAAAACGCTGTATCTCAAAGTGGGTCCCATTGCCTGTGATAGGATGCTACTTCTAAGAAAGATGGTATCATCTTGCAAAATGAGGATTACTGCTGGGCTTTCCAACCTGTTAGTGCTCTGCTGACTTCTGCTTACCTGTGTTATGGACCACTGGGAAGACTTACAAAGATATTCACAGCCTGACTTGCATTCCAACTCCCCTGGAGGAGGAAGGCAACAGACTATGTATCTCCATTCCTAACTATTTGTAAGGTTAGGGTACTAGAATGGTACTCTGCAGATGTTGCACTGCAACTCCCATCATATCTGAGCACTGGTTGAGGCTGATGGAAGCTGCAGTCCAACAACATCTGAAGGGCACATTGGCTACCCCTGACCTAAGCTGACTCCCAGCTAAAACTAAAGACGAAATCTAGATCAGAATATATTCTTACCCGGCACTGGAAGTCAGAACCCTCTAACCCGATACAGCCTGTGGTGAAAGTCTGCCCTCCAGAGTCTTCATCTTCTACCATGGCAAAACAAAAGCCATCAGTACTGAATGTGGGGAAAGAAAAGAAACAAATGTATTTGATCAGAAACTTATTATTATTAGCTTCCTGTATCTCGCTTGCAATGCACAGATTACCCTATGAAAATCATTAAAGGGAAATAAAACAAAGCTTTCGTAAGGTGCATGCTATAAAGTAAGCTATTATTTGCAGTCACCCTTCCCCTTTCCTGAGACCTCTGGAATATGTAGAGGACTTTGAAGGTATATGGCTGTATGGTTGTCACAGTCGCAGGTTTTGGACCAGGCAGAAACAGCAAGCAGTACTTGTGCTATTTCTGTCTGCTCCAAAGCCCAGTACAACATGCGATCGTTTGATGAAGTGCTGTCAAAAGCCACTTTGAGCTACTCCTTTGTGGAGAGACTGCAGAATGAGCATGACAGGTCCCTTCAAATGCCAGAGGACCTGGGCAAAGGCATTTTCTTCTTGTGATGACCTCTGGAGCAGGCAGAAGTTTTCTGGAGCTTTACCACTTCCTTTGGGAGATCTGCCTGGCCCCATTGCTCGTTATTTTTAGATGGGAAGAAAATGTGTGTGCGGTTTCTCCCCCAGAAACATTTTGCAGAGTAATATCTTTTTAGCATATATTTCTGCTGCTATTGCTTTTGTCTCATTACGATGTCCTTTTGGTATTGTTGCAGTTCTCATATTCTATTGTTGTTTTTTATTCCTATTTTAAGTTAACTTAAATATTTTACAGGGTACATCTTTCGAGAATAAATATTAAGGAAATAAATACACCTTGACCTGCTCCAAAATGCAGCCACATGTCTTTCTCTCTATCTATCTCTGCAATTCAGAGGAGAGGAAGAGGAGATCCCTTGTGTTCTTCATGTTAAGATTTGTGAGCAGCAAGATTTGTGGAGGTCTGATTATGCTAGGCATTTCAAGCATACATATTAATTACTGGGACACAGTGGCATATGCATCAATAAAATAAAATGTAGGTCCAGAATGGCTAATATTAAGGGCTTCCACACACTGCATTCAAGTCTACAATCTGTGCCCCTGAGGACACAGCTGTACACATCAACAAATGTAGACTCTTTACATGTGTAGAGACAGCTTTTTCCAGTGGTCTGTGTAATGTGTGAACAAACCTTTTCTCTGTGTTTTAATTGCTGTACCTTCCTGGTGCATTGGAGTAAAGGGCAGGCAATAAATTGTAGTAGTAATAGTAGTAGTAGTAGCAGTAGTGGTAACAATGCACCCACAAGAACAGTTGTATCCAAATCTTGTGCCATTTATTCCAAAGGAAATCCTATTAAGTCAAATTGAGCAACCACCTAGAAAGGACAATCACTGGAACTGAACCACCTGGTATATATGATTGCAGTTTTAATGGGTGTGGTGAAGGGCGGAAATATAAAGGTTTGTGGTTGTTTTTTTAATAATGTCACCCCTAGCTACATTTTAGGGATGCCTGTTTTCTGACTTTCCTCCTGAAAAGATTATCCTCCCTCTTCAAGGTAATACCATACTTCAGTTGCTGTTCTTAAGCCAAGAAAATAAAGCATTCCTTATGTTTACTACAATGTTGGTAATTTCTTAATCTTAAACTTCCACATCTCCTCTTGCAGGAACAGCAACTAGGAAAGTAGATGATGATGTTAAAGTTTTTGAATTATTGGCGGGGGGAGAAACATCTTATCAATATGTTCACAGATGATGTGCTATTCCTTTCTGATCCTGAAACCTCATTACCTGCTGTTATGGACCAACTTGCTATATATGGCAAGATATCTGGGTTCACCGTCAACTTCACCAAGTCTTAAGAACAATTCCGATACACACCCCCATCAAACCTACAACAGCATCGGCGCAAGACAACTGGCCCAAATCTCTGTAAGATCAACTTTAAATACCCGGGAGTGAATATACCTAAGAATCTAAACCAGTGGGATTATACAAACTCAGACAAATCAAAAGTCCTTTACAGCTCCAGCTGCTCTTTTTATTTCTTTTCTGTACAACTAACTAAGCTCTGTTTTGGGTATTTTTTTGTCACTTGAAATTAAAAATCAAATTTTAAAAACCAGAAATGTGAAGCCAAAAATGGGGTAGGGGGTGGGGAGTCGGGGAAGTGAGAGAGCAGCTGGGGAAACCCCAGCCAGCTATGTTCAAGGATGGGCAAAATATCTGTATAATCAGATTAAATATTTGAATCCTGAAAACTTAAGCTACACACACACACCATACATTTAAAGCACATTTGCACCCACCAAAGAATTGTGAGGACTGTAGTTTGTTAATAATAATAATAATAATAATAATAATAATAATTTATTTATACCCTGCCCATCTGGCTGGGTTTCCCCAGCCACTCTGGGTGGCTTCCAACAAAAGAGTTAAATACATTAAAACATCAATCATTAAAAACTTCCCTAAACAGGGCTGCTTTCAGATGTCTTCTAAACGTCAGAAAGTTGTTAATTTCTTTGACATCTGATGGGAGGGTGTTCCACAGGGTGGGCATCCTGTGTTGTGTTAAGGGTGTTGGGAACTGTAAGCTCTGGAATAAAGATATGAAGTTTACTGCTTGCGTTGCCTTAAGAGAAAACATGGAAAAAATGATGTACAGATGGTACATCACCCCCGTAAAACTAGGAAAAATCTATATGAATGGAGACAAAATGTGCTGGAGGTGTAAAAACAAGGAAGGAAGTTTCTACCACATGTGGTGGACTTGCGAAAAAATCAAGAAGTTCTGGGAGCTCATTTATAATGAATTAAAAAAAATGTTTAAATACACTTTTGTTAAAAAGCCTGAAAATTTCCTTCTGGAAATGATTGGCAATGAAATTAAAAAAGAGGACCAGACCTTATTCCAGTGTGCAACAACAGCTGCTAGAATTTTAATCGCCCAAAATTGGAAATCAATTAATATCCCAACGGTAAGAGATTGGCAAAGTAAATTATTCAAATATTCAGAATTGGCAAAATTAACACAAAAAATTAGAGACCAGAAAGAAAGAAAGTTTATTAAGGAATGGAACAAATTTATAACATATATTGAAGCAGATTTTAAAAATTCAAAGATCACAGTAGGCTTAATATAACCCTACGACATGCAGGAGCTTTAAAGATAAACTGCGGAAAAAATTGTACTACATAACCCAAAACCGAGGTGGAAGGAAGTCAATAACTTACATGTCTGTTTTTGTTTTTTGTTTTTTTGTTTTCTTATAATTTAGTTATGTTGTTTTTCTGTATATATATGTGTGCATCTGTGGGTATGAAAATCAATAAAGAGAATTTTTTTAAAAAAAGGGAACTGTAGCTATACAGAGGTATACCACCATTCCGATTTCTTTTTGGGGAGAGGTGTGCTTAAATGTATGGTGTATGTGCAGTTTTGGTACAACTGACCTTTTCTGAAACATTAGCGATTTATGTAGCGCAAAGAAGCAGGCAATTCCTAATTACTCCTACTGTGCTCTAATGCAATGTATTTGGGTAATTCGAGTAAGACAATTGTCCTTCTGGGTACCAACCATTATGACTTCATTGCTCAGGCTCAGGAAAAGAATGATAGGAAGCACTGCCAAGAAGAGACGGAAAGGCATCCATTAGGGCAGGATATTATATTATGTTACATTTTAATTACATGGTGCCATTCATCCATATCAACGAGCAAGGATAATTGAGGGATACAGTGAAAAACAATGGGTAACAATTAGATACGGACTTTCACAATGCAGTGGTACCTCGGTTTAAGAACACTCCTGTTTACAATCTCCGCAAAACCGGAAGTAGTGTCCAAACTTTACTTTGGTGTAAGAATGGAATCCAAACGGTGGAAGGGCATCGGCGGTGGGAAGCCCCATTAGGGAAAGTGCGCCTCGGTTTAAGACCGGTTTCGGTTTAAGAACGGACTTCCAGAATGGATTAAGTTCGTAAACCGAGGCACCACTGTATCAGATGAAGAAACAGGAGTAGGTAATCAGGTATCACACAGATGCCCTAAACTACAATTTCCGTCAGCTTCCCCCATCATGGCCAATACTTAGGAGTGGTGAGATCTATGGTGCAGAACACTTGAAGGGCACCAAACTGTCAGCCTCTGAAGCAGCGCAAAGAGAGGAACAAATGCTGGGCAGAAATCCACCAATGATAAGCATCTCTGAACTGCAGATAAAGTCAGGCAGGAGCTTTGAATCATAGAACTGTAGAGTTGGAAGGGAGCCTGAGGGTCATCTAGTCCAACTCCCTGCAACGCAGGAATCTCAACTAAAGCATCTATGGTAGATGGCCATCCAACCTCTGCTTAAAAACCTCTAGTGAAGGAGAGCCCACCACCTCTCGTGGGAGTCTGATCCACTGTTGAACAGCTGTTACCGACTGAAAGTTTAGTTGGAATCTCCTTTCTTGTAACTTAAAGCCATTGATTTGGGTCCTACCCTCCAGAGCAGGAGAAAACAATCTTGCTCCATCTTCCTGACAGCCCTTGAGATATTTGACAATGGCTATCACATCTCCTCTCAGCCTCATCTTTTCCATCGCACAGTCTTCACAGAAAGGGTCTATTCCAATGACATGAGTGTCATGACGACCGGTAGATTCTTATCTGCTACAGCCTTCATCTGCCTTCATAGCCATTGTAACAAACTGCTTGTTATCTTCTGTGCGTTCTGCTGTTGAGGACTTCTTGGGTCATTCTTTGTCTAGCTTCTCCCCCTTGACCTTACCACCTTGAGTGACCCTACTGGGAGTACAGGACTCCTGGGGCCTTTGCTCACAAGGATCATAGGAACGTGCAAGCCCACTTACCACGACAAGGTGATGATCCAGCAAGTGTGCTAAGATAGGCAACCAAGAGAGGAGGGGAGGAGGGATATGAGTTCATTCTCAAATCATGGTTTATAGGACTGTTATATCTAAACTGCCTGATCTTCAAATTAAAAAATGCCCATACTTTTTTTTAGCTGCAAGAGCAAGTGGGGAAGAGACAAAATATAGGCATAGGATATGCAACCAAGATGCATTATGGTGCTGGAGGAGACTCTTGAGAGTCCCATGGACTGCAAGAAGATCAAACACATCCATTCTTAAGGAAATTAGCCCTGAGTGCTCACTGGAAGGACAGATTCTGAAGCTGAGGCTCCAATACTTTGGCCGCCTCATGAGAAAAGAAGACTCCCTGGAAAAGACGCTGATGTTGGGAAAGATTGAGGGCACAAGGAGAAGAGGAGGACAGAGGACGAGATGGTTGGACAGTGTTCTCGAAGCTACAAACATGAGTCTGACCAAACTGCGGGAGGCAGTGGAAGACAGGAGTGCCTGGCGTGCTCTGGTCCATGGGGTCATGAAGAGTCGGACACGACTAAACAACTAAACAACAACAACAACAAATGCAACCAAGAGAGGAGGGGAGGAGGGATATGAGTTTATTCTCAAATCATGGTTTATAGGACTGTTATATCTAAACTGCCCACACATATCTAAAATGCCCACACTTTTTTTTAGCTTCAAGAGAGTAAGTGGGGAAGAGACAAAATATAAACATGTTACTTAAACCTCAACCCATATTTTGCATCATGTTCTATTACAGTGCAGCTTTCGGATGAGATAATTAAGAAAGCAGAAGGTTTGGTGTGTCATGTTTCTCAGCCGAGAGTGAATTTTTACAGCCAAGGAAAACACCTGAAAAAATGTGGTTTGTAACGGAAATGCTGAGAGATGTTGCTGTCAAAGATGCTTTTAATTAAAGATTTGCCCAGTCCAAGGAGCTGATCTTAATGCAGACCTTTACTAAATGTCAAAAGAAAAGGAAGTGGGCCAGCCACTTTGCAGCTGTTTAAGCAGATGTCTTTACTGGAGAAGGGCCCACTTTTTGTACAAGTCACAGCACCTTAACTACTAAATTTGGTCAAAGAACGCCTTTCCCAGCCCAGATATTCAAACAAAATCTCAGGAGGAATTTCCCCTAACAGACTTATACTAGCCATGATGGCTGTGTCCAACATCAAATATCAGAGGCAGCATGCCTCTAAATATCAGTTACTGGGAATCTTAAATCTTAGAGCTGGAAGGGTTCATGAGGATCATCTAGTCTAGCCCCTGCAATTGAGGAATCTTTCACCCAATGTGGGGTTCAAACCGACAAGTGATGTTAAACTAAGGTCCTGATTGCAGTTTCTAATAGGAATCTGGTTGACAATGAAGGACTAGATGGCCTGATCAGACATGGGTCTTCTCATGTTCTCACACATTCATGTAAATGAATTAGGATCTTTGGCCAGCCATTTTAATGGTTATTTTGTATTGTTTTACATTTTATTGTGCTTCAATATACCATTGTGTACTGTCTTAATATTTGATGTGAGGTGACAGTATATATTTTACAAATTTGCCCTTGAATGTTTGAACCAGCTCTCAGTTTCAAGTAATTATGAACCAATGCTGTAATTCAGAAATCATCTACTCTACAATATATAACACTACCTTATTTTGCAAAATACTTACAGGATATGACGATGGAGAGCGAATGAATATTTCTTCTACATAGCTGTGCATTCAGGATATGAGGTTGATAGTTTAGATCCGGAATTATATATTCTTTAAACCAGGGGTGAGAAATGTGGTCCTTCAGATGTTGTTAGATTACAGCTTTCATCCTGGCTTGAGTTGATGAGAGTTAGGAGTCCAACAACATCTGGATGGCCACAGATTCCCCACTCTTACTTTCTACCTTTCTTAAATTAGCTCTTATGGTTCAGTTTTCCATGTTCCTTAGATGAAGAAACTTTCGTCAGACCAGGCACTTTTGACCTATATCTATACCTCTTACAAATTGTTGTATCAGTAAATTCAATGTAAAGCTGGATGTGTATAAGATCTAACAAGAGAATCTTAACCATATCTATTCAGAAGTAAGTTCTATTGAACTCACTGGGGGCTTACTCCCAGGTAAGCAGGATCAGAACTGCAACCTAAACCACTCCCTCTCATAGGTTATATTGTTACTTATACACATAACATTCACATCCATTATTCAACCCACTTTCATGGTGGGTTTCTCACACCTAATTGAGATTGCAAATTCCTCAAGGAATGTAGACTGCTGAATGTCAGCAGCTGGTGATATCAGCTGGATATATACAACATTTCTTACAAACCTATCTGATGCACATTTTGGGTGGGGGTAATGTCAGAGTAATTCAGCTGCTGAACCCATGAAACCAAGTAAGAATGTGCTAAGCAGCCAGTATCTTTCTTCAGCTGTGTGGGCAACCACATTACATATTGAAGCCTATGGGCATTTAAGAAAGCACACTGAGTCAAAGGTTAGTTGCTCTGTATGCAGAACAAAAAACAAAAAAACCCTATCTGACTCAGTTCCTTTGCTTAGCATAGCCTATCCTTTTAACCTTGGTGGTTAATGTAGGTGCCAGTGAACTAATGTAGGTAGAGCCAGCTGACAAATTCACACCCGTTGCGGAACTTTTAGGCGTACTCAGTTTTGTTTTTTATCCTGGTGGAAAACTCCAGAGTGTTCAGGCTGCTATGTTGGGGCTTACTTACAAAACAAAAAACCCAAAAAACTTGGATTGGTACACAAGGAAGGAGCCACAGGGTTATGCCTGTATGCTCAGGCTGCTGTTGAATGCCTGCAGCAGACACTCCTTCCTCCCATGCTGGAGCCAACTTGAAGGAGGGAAGAGTGGGTGGAGAGAAGAGGCAGGGATATCCCCACAAGCTAAGGGTGTCACTGCCTGCCAGCAAGTGACAGACATTCCCATTGTCCAATGCTGGATCTTGCTTGTTGTTTTTTTAAAAAAAGGGGGGGGGGAGTGGAGGCATCCCTACACATTCCAAGTTGCTGTTGCCTGCCAGCAAGGTGGAGCTGATAGCAGGTGCTTCCATTGGCTCAGGGCAGAGCTTTCATGGATTTTGGGGGAGGAGGATGAGGAGGAGGAGAAGAAGAGTTTGGATTTGATATCCCACTTTATCATTACCCTAAGGAGTCTCAAAGCGGCTAACAATCTCCTTTCCCTTCCTCCCCCACAGCAAACACTCTGTGAGGTGAGTGAGGCTGAGAGACTTCAGAGAAGTGTGACTAGCCCAAGGTCACCCAGCAGCTGCATGTGGAGGAGCGGAGACACAAACCCAGTTCACCAGATTACGAGTCTACCGCTCTTAACCACTACACCACACTGGGTGGGTGGGTGGGTGGGTGGGTGAGAGAGAGAGAGAGCGCTATTCATGTATAATTTGTGTGAGGTGTGTAATTGTTGGGGGTGAGTGACGGAGGAAGGCAAGGAGAGGCAAATTCGATGTTTTCTGTGTGCATGTGAAAGAAAAGGGGGGATGTCTGTGAGGTCAATGTGCAGGAGAGGTGCCCTTGGATTGAGGGAGAGATCTATGTGTAGCTCGTGAGAGGAAGAGACTAGGAGATACCTATTTATGTGTATGCTGAGTGCATGGATGCAAGAGGGAGTGTGGCTGACGATATTGTGGTACAGTACTATGGTACTATTGTGTGTGCATGTGCAGAAATATTGTATTATTGCCATAATCAAGGCCAGCATGAGTTGGGGCAGGGAGCAAGCAGCAACGACTCTCTCATTTTGTGCCTTTATTTATTTATTTATTTAATTTATATATTGTCCTTCATCACAAGATCTCAGGGCAGGTGCTATGCCACACCCCCATGGCGGAAATGTTGTGCTGTACCACGCATCCTACAGCGGCCATTTTGCGAATGGTACCCTTGCCATCACTCTCAATTAATTCTTTATAACTCAAAGTAATGAACTTCACCTATTACACATATGAAACATTACTTATTATGTATTTTTAAATGTCAGCTTTTAAAAAGTTTGTCACAAATTCAATAGGGGAGGGGGGGCAAGGAAGAAGGGAGCAATGGGAGAGGCATTTTATAATTCATCAAGATATGAGTGCCGACTCCTCATTTTTACACACACACACAGCACTGCACATACCTGAATAACTATTAAAATGTGTGGTGTATGGAAAAAAAACTCCAAAGAATGTGGCCAGCTCTCCAAAATAAGCCACGCCATGAGTGAAACTATATATATTTCAGTTCTTTAAAGAGTGGGGGTACGTTGTGTGTTCTGACAACATCAAAGGTTTCTCATAGAAAGATGTTCATAAAAGCATGGCAAATAAATGTCTATTTGGAACTCCCCAGGTGCACGACATATTCACAGAGATGGTTAAAGTTTCAAAAGGCTGAGGGGCTAACATAACCTTTACAAGCCTAGGTTTAGGGAACCCTTTCAAAAGGTTTCACCTCTCCTGGAGAAAGGTCCTTGTTAATCAATCAGTCTTCCAAACACCTGTGCACGTAGCCGCCACCTCCTTCAGATACCCTGACAGTATTTACATATCCTTTGTGGTGATGTAAGGTAACAAGGAAACCCAATACCGCAGCCTTGGAAAGCTACCAGAGCCCATGTCATTCATACTGAGCCCAAAATACACACACACACACACAAGAAACAAATCACCCTTCTTCTGAAATTCAAGGTGCAAAGCAGCCATTTGGGGGACCAAATTACTAGCCAGCCACTTTGCGGCACTTGGAAAAGAGCCAGGCGTATTATGTAACCAAGTAAATATTTGCAGTTGGATAACTTTTAATGTTTGCACTCTTCAGAGTATTTATTCCCCAGACTCAGTACGAAGTAGCACAAAAGGAATAGGTAAGGTTACCACCTTATCTTACATGAGGGCTAGCAAGTGCTAGGAGATCTTATAAAAAAAGTGAATGCTTTTTTAAGGCATTAGAAAGATGAGGTCAGAAATAAGTGATCAACAGTTTAAAGCACAATGGCAACCTAAATTTATCTGAATGTAGGAGTCTAGCCATAGTGAATTCTGAACTGTATAGTTTGGAAATGAGCAGTTGATTTTTTAAACTCACAAATAAAAGCTTAGAATAGTCAAGACAAAATTATAATGAATGGGACCATGTCAAGGTCTAAACAAAAACTGTCCCCAGTTGTCATTTAGTGCAAGGAAGAAGCTGGCATTGTCCCCAATTGCATGTTCTGTCCCATACAAAGTAGTGACGTGATGTGGGGTCATTAAGGCTATTGTACGGGAGGGAAAGGTTAACTCTTGTCCTCATGGGTTCAATTCTGAAGAGCCCCACAACTGTTATTTGCAGTAAAAAAAAACCCAAAACAGTGAACCATGCAAGACCAATCTGCCTGCTATAGACTAGCCTGAAGTGCACAACACCAAAAGGAACCAGTAGAAGTGTAATGTTAATAACGGGGGGGGGGGGGATATACATGGATTGCTGGTGCAGGAAACCCAACTTTCATCACCTTGGATCTACAGAAATTTTCCAATCAAAGTTCTTATGGCAAATTTTCTTTGTACCACCCTGTGTCCCAAATGCATCATTGCACTTAGAGGCTAATCTTCTCTCGGTAGAATTATGGATCTGGTGTAGGACATTTAACTATTGGCTTCGCCTAAACTCAAATCCACCCGGTCTAAAATCCCTAGTGCTGCAAGATTGTCACAAGAGCGCCTGGACTAGAATTGTCTATCAAAAACTTCACTCTTGTGGTTTATCACCAAAACAGCTACTCACTTTGGGTTTTAGTAAAGCAAACAGTCTAATTTGTCAGCGCCTAAATAATATCGAGCGTCAGAAGAACTTGGCACAATAAGGAAATTTTGCCCATGGTATGACTATTTTCCACCTTATCATTTTGACTCTCTGGCACCCTATCTGCATAACATAGCAATTCTAAAATACAGGCATGCTTTTACTCTCACAAGATTGAATGTATTGCCCTCGGCTGTACTTGAGGGATGATTCCAACAGATTCCATACGAAAAAACGCTTATGTCCCTTTGGAGATGGCAGTACCGAATCAGTGGCGCATGCCCTTCTGGCTTGCACTCTTTATAAAGACTTGAGGAATGAGATTATCACCCCTCTTTTATTGTCTATTCCAGGTCACCCAACCACTCCCACAGTGTCCTTTCTCTTGGCAGATCAAGACGAGCAGGTGACAGCAAAGGTTGCAAGGCTTTTAGCTTGGGCAATCAGAATAAGATCCACTATTTGACTATTGATTCAAAACCCTAAAATGTATTTTATATACTGTGGCACCTCGGGTTACAGATGCTTCAGGTTACAGACTCCGCTAACCCAGAAATACTACCTCGGGTTAAGAACTTTGCTTCAGGATGAGAACAGAAATTGTGCTCCGGCAGTGCGGCAGCAGCGGGAGGCTCCATTAGCTAAATTGGTACCTCAGGTCAGGAACAGTTTCAGGTTAAGAACGGACCTCCAGAACAAATTAAGTTCTTAACCTGAGGTACCACTGTAATTGACTCTTTATTTCTTTTCTTTGTATACCATATTGTTGTTTTATTGCTATGGTCGATGGCTGACGCAAATAAAGATTCATTCATTCATTCATCAGCTGGAATGCTCAGTTGGTTAGAGTGTGGTGCTGATAAGGCCAAGGTTGATAGGTTTGATCCCCGTATGGGACAACTGCATATTCCTGCACTGCAGGGGGCTGGGCTGGATGACCCTCAGGGTCCCTTCCACCTCTATGATTCCATGAAAGCCCTCAGACCATAATATAGCCCACTGTCCTTTTTCCAACAGTGGCCAACTAGATACTTTTGGGAATCCCACAAGTGTGGCATGTCATCAACTACCCTTTTCCCCATGGTTTGTACACCAGCATCATATCGTGATTAGCTATCATGGCTAACAGAATTTAAAGATCTCTCCTTCCAGGCTCTGTCTTCTAAAACCATCTAAGCCAGGTAGCTCTTGGATGCCCCCTCCTCATCGTGTGGCAGAAGACTCCACAGATTAATCATTCCCACACTCACCTGCAAGTGTTGTTTTTTGACTCTTCGGGGCAGTAGTGATGGCAATGGCAAAACAGCTTCTTCTGGGGAGGAGATGCTGCTGTGCTCCCGCTATCTTCCTTCCTGGTTTCCATGTTCACCTTCCCGGAACTCCTCAAGGGCCTGCTGTCTAGAAAGTTTGCTGTAAAAGAAACAGAATGAAATAAAAGGTAAGTCGCTGGGCAGGAATGGCTGAGAGCGGTTTTCCGAAAGGCTTTTAAGGCTTTGTCAGCAACTGTTTGCTTGTTCATGTGTGGATAGGTACAAAGAAACATAAGAAGGTCTCCTACGCCAAAAATGACCATTGACATCACAAAGCGGCTCACAAATGAATTGCAATAACAGAACATCACAGTACGGCATAAATCACGTAGAATAATTGACAAATCAAAAATTACAAATCATCACTAAAATAACCACCTTCCATAAAGCACGATTAACAAAACAACTCCAAAAATAAGCTGAACAGTACAAACAAAAGTCGTATTATAAGATTTACAAAGCACCGCAGCATTCATAACTCGCAAAACAACATTAACAAACCAGCAACCAAAAACAAACTAGGCACTGTTGAAATTCACACACACACTTTCCCCGCCGCCATGATTCAAAACCTTCCACTCATGCGCCTACACATAATGTCTGTGGCAGCAACTTTTTTTTAAAGCCGGCTGGGGCTTGGAGGGTGGGGCAAGGCAGGTAGAAACAGCCACTGCCTGATGGTCAGCACAAAGTCTTACCCCCCTTACCTATTGTCATCATTATCATTATCATTACTATTACTATTATTCATATCCCACTTTTTTCCCTGACAGGGACTCAATGCGGCTGACAGCTAAAATAGAAACAACTAAAAAATACTGTATTTTTCGCTCTATAAGACGTACCCAACCATAAGACGCACCTAGTTTTTAGAGGAAGAAAACAAGAAAAAAAAATATTCTGAATCCCTGAAGCCAAAACAGCAAAAGGGATTGCTGCGCAGCCTGCATTCGCTCCATAAGACACACACACATTTCCCCTTACTTTTTAGGAGGGAAAAAGTGTGTCTTATAGAGCGAAAAATATGGTATATGGGGAAAAGTAACTTATACTGGTCTACAACCGCAATAAAGATTTGTTGTTGTTGTTGGGGGAAAATAACCATTAAAAACTTGGTAAACATCAACCCACCAGCCCTTTCTTTAAAAACTGTCATTAAAATCTGTTGGGACAAGTACCTGCTGTCAGAAAGAAGTACAGCAAGGATGGAGCCAGATTAGCCTCCTTAGGGAGGGACTTCCACAGTCTGGGAGGAGCCACCAAGAAGGAGAGGAGATGTGTGCTCTCAAGAGTTCATCACATGGCCCTGGGATACTCTCCCAGATACCTTAAGGTTGCAGGAGAGGATTCATAGTGTTGCAGGACCCATGTTGGAAACTGGCCCATTCTAGCCTCCCCTACCCCATTAGTTTTCTAAGTGAATGGCTGGTGAAAGTGGCTTTCAATGTCTCAAGAACATTCAGATGTGGAAAGCTTCATGTTGATCTGCAGATAGAAAGGCCTGTAGCATGAGCTATTTCTAAATGCATTGTTCAATGTTTTGTTGGGAAACTTTTGTCCCTCAATACAGGGCACAGTAACAGGTACATTATTCTTCTGGCTTCTTTGGGTGGGGGTGGGGAATTGTTTGGTATTTTAACCATAATAACTTTAGATTTTGAGCACATATTGCCTTCAGCCTATGAACAGCAATTACCATTTGGTTCCAAGCATTTCTTTTATACTACTTCTTTCTGGGTGGGGAAAAATAAGTTTTCTCTCTTGCTCTCTCGCTTATTTTGGATTAGGATATTTTAAAATCCAGCCTACACAGGGAAATTCAGCATCAACAGATGTTCACTTTCTGGGTCAGTGGAACAGAGCCTTTTAAAACCAAGTCCCCCTTTTCTTCAGCAGATATGCACAAAGCTAGGATTGTGACTGAGTTACATTGTTATTCATGGACAGAGAATGAACTTTTAAAAATGTTCTAGGCAGAGGTTTCAGACATCTGGTTCATGATGCAACAGAGCTAAATAAAATATATTAATAGTAAAGAAGAATAAAAATACCAGTCTTCTTTCATCCACACCATGATACTTTTATAACTAAATTTATCCACCTTCTGGGGCAATTTCATTCTCTCTCTCTCCTCTCTCTCCCTACACACACACACACACACACACACACAGTCCTCTCTGGCTCTTATTACTTAGTTACGTTGTTATTCATGAACAAACAGTGAACTTTTTAAAATGTTCCAGGCAGAAGTTATAAATAATATACAATAATGTGTAAATAAAATAATTTAGGACAAAGTCCAGCCAAAGTTAGACACGTTTTACATCCTGTGAAATTAAATGGGAGAGTTTTAACTGTATCTCCCATTTAAATCAATGGGGATCGATACTGTCTCCTATCACAGAATTGTAGAGTTGGAAGAGATCCCAAGGTTCAGTGCAGGAATCTTATTATTGCATTCCTGAAAAATTACCATATTGTTGAACAATTTTCAGTTGCTGAAGTATTTCCTTCTATTATACAATATCAGGAAGTACCCGGCTGTAGTGCTGAATGCACGAGAGCACAATCAACAGCCTGATTATATCTGAACAAGTCAAATTACATCCTAAAAAATGACTGCTTTTATGGGAAAGGGAAATATTAACTGCTTTAACTCCCTATATTTTTCAGGCATCAGATAAAGGAATTTCCACAGGATATTGTTGGCAACCAATCAGTGACAGAACAGCAGCACAGAAGGAAAGTGCAATAAATTATCCCTCTGAAACCACAGCCACAGCCTACTGTATAAAGCAGTTCTGAGAGGGACAGTAAAATAAAAAGTTTCACTGATAAGGTTTCATTGGCAACAATCATGTGCTGAATAAGGCATGGGCTAGCTACCTCTCCATAGTTCATGGAATGATAAAACTGAGAAGCGATCTTAAGAAAGGCACCTTATGTCAGATATTCAAAATGAAATTTTGGGGTTAGGAATTTTATTTTTAAAATCTGTCCTCAATTTAGCAAGTAGAATGCTAGGGGTTGAGGCACTTAACTCAGGGTCCTGTTCATAACTCAGGGTCCTGTTTCCTGTTCATAATGAGGCATAGCAGAGACTGTGGTGTCTTTACAATATATGGTTTATACACAACCTGAGACTGCGATGGAGGGATTCACAGCATTACTACTACAAGAGGGTCTTGCTTCTCCCATGGGTGCAGCCTTGGATCCAAGCAGAAATCAACCACTGAACTCTAACCTTCCCTCCAGCTTTCAACCTTTAACTAGCCTGCAACCTTCTTTTCTCAAGATCACATCACAGCCAACTCAAACTCTTTGCCTTTGTCTTCTATCTAAGAGTTGGAAGAGGGATCCCACCCACTTGCCATCTGGCACAGAGCCTTATCCCTTTGTTTTCTCAATGGGCCATCACCTTTCCTTTGTTTTCCTAATGGCTCATCTCCCAGGCGATTGAGTCATGAGGAAACTAGCCCAACTTACTTAGCTTTCAGCATTTGCTTGGTACAGGGATTAAGGGTCTGGCACCCACAAACTCTTAACTCTGTGCATGTGTGTGTGTGTGTGTGTGTGTGTGTGTGTAAAAGATCTCCATGGTATTTTTTCTTGGGGGGGGAGCAGGCATCAGAAGGAGAGTGGTTGTGTGTATCAGTTTGATATGGAACCTGTTTCAGGGGCAGAAAATGTGTCTAAAGGAAATGGTAATTAAATAGAACAACAATAGAACAACAATAATAAACCTGCGGTCAAGGAGCAACACTATGTAATTTGCTCGATCGATTAAAACAGTACAAACACATTTATACTTTTCAGAAATGCACAACAGCTGTTAAGCTTCGCAGTGGTGGAAGCACATTGACTTCTGAATCTTCCAACAAGAATACAGAGGAATCCATTTGGTCTTTTGGCAGCAAGCCACAAATTTCGGAGGAGGGAAAGCCCTGCCTTTGATTAGGAAAAAAAATTGCTGTGTCAATTATCTACTAACTGCACTGCACTTGATATTAGCCAAAAGGCCAAGAAGCAACAAATTCATCCATTCCTAGATGTGGGTAAAGGTAAAGATGCCCCTGACCGTTAGGCCCAGTTGCAGATGACTCTGGGGTTGCACGCTCATCTCGCTCTATAGGCCGAGGGAGCCGGCGTTTGTCCGCAGACAGCTTCCAGGTCATGTGGCCAGCATGACTAAGCCGCTTCTGGCGAACCAGAGCAGTGCACGGAAATGCCGTTTACCTTCCCGCTGGAGTGGTACCTATTTATCTACTTGCACTTTGACGTGCTTTCAAACTGCTAGGTTGGCAGAAGCAGGGACCGAGTAACGGGAGCTCACGCCGTCACGGAGATTCAAACCGCCGACCTTCTGATCGACAAGCCCTAGGTTCTGTGGTTTAGACCACAGTGCCACCCGTGTCCCTCCTAGATGTGGGTGGGAAGGGAATAACCTATACAAGATTCTATTTCTGCTTTTACACACGCAAACGTTTCCCTTTAACATCTCTTATCTGAAGCTTAAGGAAGGAAACCATTCTAAAATAGGAACGTATTAATAGCCAGGTCTATAAAACCAGCTGAGCCTGACCGCTTGGACATATAAGCTGATTCATGAGGACTGTTCAGACATTGCTTGGTCTTTTTAACGAGGAAAAAGCGGGAGGTCTTGGGTTTCTAGGTTTCCTTCCCCATCCCCTCTACCTTTCGCTCATCACAGGGGGGAAAACAACAAATGCATGGGGAGAGCCTACATTTGTTTGAGTAATGTCTACTAGGACATCAGGCTTCATGTGCCCCAACTGCCCTTACTTCCTGTGCCCCTTCGAAAATCACTAGCCCAATTCAAGAATTCAGCCTGACCACAGGAGGGTTAATTGTGTGGCCCCACCCCAATGTCCCCTGCACACAAGGCACACTCTCTCCTCCTGTCCTTCATGTGTTTAGCATAAAAGCCTGAAGGCGGCTTCTAACTATGTTCAGCTGAAAATGGCTAGAGACCTTCCATGTGATTGGGAAATCTGTGCTATTTGGAGGTTTCTAACTGATCAATGTGCAAAGGACTCAGAAGGGCTCAGATGAATGGGGACACTTTGGGTAGGGCCTGTGTGAAAATACAGAAATGCAAGGCGATGTGCACAATAACATCATCTTAGCCCCACAGGTAGTAGCACTTCAATTAAATGGCATTCTCCGGTCATGTGTGCCCAGGCCTGATCCTTTGTAAAAAGCCACTGAACCTCTCCCCTACCCCTGCAAAGAGGATAAACTCAAAAGCTCATTCTTCCTCATTTTTCCCCTTCCCTAAAGTATTCTGTAAAGGTTTGGCGGGGGGGGGGGTTGGTTTTTTTAAAAGCTGACCTATTCTACTTACATTCAATTTCCGTATGCTTGTTATATCCTTGCCAGATTCCTCCCTTGGAGGAGAACCATGTGACAAAGCAGTAAACTACGGCTGCTAAGGGGCTTCCATTAACAAAACAGAGCTCCGTATGTTGGGTTAATCCTGCACCTGTGATCTGTTATTCAGCAGTTAAGAAATGCAACCCAGGCTGTCGTTGCCCTAATGCAGTTCAGCTGTTGCCCCTACCCCACTGGGCCCCTAGAATTCTCTTTGATTGTATAGTTGGCAAGCAAGAAATAGTCCAATCAGGCACAGAACTACATGAGGGGAAAGGGGAAAGGAAAAGGAAAGCCTCACATTAGAGAGAATGGTTGGCTTTCTGCTCATTCACCATTCCTTACCATTTCCAGATGGGTTAAAAGCTTCTCACTGAACCTACATGTGAACTGTCGCACTGCAGCTTTTAAAGTCCAGAGCTCCTTTTTTGCCAAAGGAAATTTGTCTGATTGTTTTTTAAGTGGCATTTTTATAGTGCTTACATAAGAGTATGATATACCAAGGTGTGTGGCAATATTAGTCAGTGCTAATACTCAACAAGAATAACACTCTGCACAGCACTTTGAAATATTTTCAATATATTAAATGGTGTAGAAATTAAATAACCCTCCTTCAAGTGACCGTAATAAATTACAAACAAAAATTGGTATATTTTGATTCTGTTTTTCAGTGTTACATGAACAGATTCCAAACAGTAATGCAGGACCTAACTAGGATGACTGCTTCCCTCATTGGATATGAACTATGGACACATCCACCTATACCAGTACGAATCTTTAGCCAAAAAATAAAAGGTGAAGAAGGAAGTGGAAATGTAGATTCCTTTTATTCCTGCAGGCATAATTCTCCCAATGCATTTATGCAGGGGGGTTTTGTCCTCATAGCTGACCCTGTATGTCCTCCAGATGTTGCACTCCCAACTCCCATCAGCCCCAGCCAGAATGCCAATGGTCAAGGATGATGAGAGTCGTAGTCCAGCAATACATGGAGGTCACAGATGAGCCAGCCCTGTTGTATGCAATATGTGCAGGTGCTAAAGACCAATCTGTGTGGATCAGGTGTGGAACAGATACATATTCAAATGCATTTTAAAGTACCCATTCATACAGTCCCTATGCATACAGACCCACTGTCCTCTCCATCAGAAATTTTCAGCTGTAAAATAAGCTATGCTACTGTTTTTCAGAAAGCTTAAACCAGTGGGAATATGACAGTGTTGCTCTGTTGTTGATATTGGTGGGAAGTGCAAGCCAGGTCTGTCCCATTCTCTTCCAATTCCTATATGCAACAATATTTTTTTCCCCTAAGGGTGGGAACTCTTTTTCAAGCCTCATAGCTGTTGGGGAGGGAGTGAGATTTTTTTTTTGGGGGGGGGTGCAGCTGGAGAAGGAAGAGATAAACCTCTCTTTCCAACATGTTGTGATACCACTGAGAACAGGGACTCCCTATGCTTGTAGTTACTTGAAGAGAATAAGAGAAAATGAAGCTGGAAGCAAATATATCGTTTGGTTTTGAGTTTGTTTTCAACTTGGGCTGCAAATGTTCAAGCTTTTTTTTATTTTTTCTAATCTTAACTTTTCTATGTCACCCTGCAAGCACATGCTTCCATAGAAAATGCAGTCCCCAATAGGACACCACATGGTCCATCTTCATCCATGGTGCATGAGTGGGTGTGGGGGGTAGAAGGAGGATATTCTGAGTGGTAGGTGATGCTCTTAGGGTGATTGCAGCCTGTGCTGGTGCCACATTGCATTTGGTGTGGTTTCTCCTAGGCAGTGGGGTCTCAGTTGCATCCTATGAAAAGAAGGAGAAAATGGAAGCAGCAAAGCAGTCTCTACTTGCCCAGCTCTGCCTATGCATTCTTTAAGGACAGAGCAGATATTTCCAAACAGCACGTGTTGGTGACACACTTCTGTAGACATGCATCATTTCACAACACAGTAATTCAGTTTTACAAAGTTTAAACTAACCCCTTTCCAGCCCCGGGAGGACAGCAGGGAGCATACATGCCACACACTGCAGCTGACACACTAAACTGTCACGACACACACTTTGGAAATCTCTGGACTAAAAGATACTGCGTGCTTGCTCACTCTCTTCTCGGTCTTCAGTGCCGAAGTGTGGTACCTGCTTTGATTTCCTCCCTCGTCTTCTGTCCCCACAGGGGAAACCAATAGCATGCCCCAATTCAGAGCCATGGGAAACAAACAACCCATCCACCACCCTTAGAACATTGGGAAGTACCATGACAACAGTCTACAGCAAATACAGTATTGAGATGTCTATAGCTGGAGAGTACAATGTATTCAATTATCCTGATACGTGCAACTGTTTTAGCACTGCTGGCTTGAACTCAGCTTGCCTTCATATTCATAAGCTGAGCAGTTCAGTGACAGTAAGTTAGCTGTGCCTGAGGACCTTATTCTGCTCCTAATTAATGCAACAGAGCAGTGAAAGCCATGGCTACAGGCGTCAGCACATCCAAACTACCCACATGCTGTTTGGAGGACTTTCTCTTTCTGCAGAATTCACTGTCTCCTAACTTTTTCTAGACAACAGATCAGTAGTTATGTACAAGCCAGCAGATCAGATCACACTTTTGTCTAGAAAAGGCAAGACGGAAATGTGCTGATGCTTCTTTCAGGAACTATTAAACTACAAACAGTGCTTGAAAGCTACTTATCTGCATCTTTAGAATAAGCAGGAGAAGGCACTCACTTTAACACACTACGTAAAATATGCTGCAGATTGTCAAATCATTTAACATTTGCATTTGTTTTTAAAAAGAGTGATATCACTTTTGATTAACGCAGTCCCGCCCCACAAAAACATCAAACATGCATATTCTATGACCATTTATTTAGGATATTGAGAACGAAAAGTGAAACTCAAGTAGCAGAAGTGCAGAATGGGTTTCAAGCAACTGCTATGTCAAGGGCACTTAAAAATGCACAAGGATATCTCAGTTTAGAAATGTTAACATATAAACGTACAGCGAGTCCGCTATGCTCCGTGACCTTGTTTGAAAATGGGGTCAAGATATAGCACCATAAGATAAATGCCCATGCATTAATTTTCAGAAATCAGCAGCACATACTATGCTCTGGAGACATTAAAAGATTGTCAAAGCAAAGCCTCTCCTCTTCCCTGAGGCTTTGTGAGCAGGTCTCGCTTCCCACACTTCGCAGGGGGCGTGGATGGCCCACTGCGTCACAAGGAGTCCTGGGCCCATGTCATGCCCTCCGCCAGCCAATCCGGCTGGCTGGGGGGCATGGTTTGCCACTCTTAAGTGAATGCAGGACCGTGACTCAGCCTGTTTGTTTCCTGCACGCACGGATCTCCCACCCTCCCTTCCTCTATTCTCATGCATTCAACAGCTGACCTTGCTATGGACCTTGGTTGGTCGCCTGTTGAAGGGACCTGGTAGGAATTTTTTCCACTTGGCAAATTGGCACCAGCCATTTGGTTTTTCACCTACCTCGTAGCAAATCGTCACAACTTTGTAAGGTTTGGCGGTTAGGCATTGGAAAATGCGTTGTGTGTTGGAGGATAGGTTGTGTCCATCACCTACCTCTCCCCTTGAAGGGTATTCCATTAAAGGAATCCAGAGGTCGTGGTTCCTGTCCGATGCCCAGGTGGTGGCTAGGGCCATGGCACAACCCTCCGGTGACTCTAGGGGAGAGCTTCCAGTTGATTTGCATCAACAGACTCCACCTACAGGTCGTTAACCCTTGTGTGACTTGCTGCAGGGCGAGAAAGAGTCAAGTACAGTCTGTTCGGATCCAATGCCTAAGCCAATACGACTCACATCCAATAAAGTTGTTGCCATTTTTAGCCCATTAACCTAAAACACTGGTGTCCATGTGTCTTATTTCATCATGAAGCGGGGGGTGGGGCCTCGACTCACAACCAATTAGCCTGGACTTTAACTCAGTTCAGTCTGATTCTGTTAAACACTCAACAAATTAATCAGATAAATCCAAGAAAGAGAGACACAGCTAATGCCTGGGCTTGGCCTTCTGATATCTACCCCTTACACAACCATCTACCCATGCCAAGCAATTCACTTTTCCTCCAGAGGGTGTGGTAAGTAACAATGGAGTGCTCTAATGGAGTGCTCCATGCACACTGTAAGCACTGTTTGTAATGGAGTGCATGGGCCTATGGGAATCACCATGAAGATCTGCAGCAGATCTTGCCGAACCTCATCTCATTATAGTAAAGAAAGCAGCCCGCTCTGTGGTGGCACCTATCCTGTGGCATGCCCCCTTGAAGATTAGGAAGGCACAAACACAGTGCTGGGTGTTTCCAGAGTGCATTGAAAACTATATCCTTGCTCAGGCATTCCCATGCTGTTGACGCCAGCTTGTAGTACCCGGATTGTTGTAGCTGATATGAATATTCTACTGGTATGTATGGATTTATAAATAATTCCCTTGGTTATTTTAATATTTCTATTTAGTTTTATGTAAATAAAAAATGTATGTGGAAATGAAGCTTTAGGGTGTATGCAAATGCCATTAGGATTATGTGTGTCACCAATTTAGCGAGTCCAAGAAGAAAGGTCCATTTAATTCAGCATCTTGCTTCCTCAACAGCTTTCTTCCACTGTTGTCCCCTAGCAGTAGACATTCAGTGGCACAATATCTGTAAACCTAAAGATTCCACATTTATCATATATTAACAAAATAGTAGTTTTCACAAAAAAAGTGTCCAAAGTGACTAAGAAGACCCAAACATCCAAAAACGCAACATTAAAACAAATGAAATCCTAACAGTCATCATGACAAATAGCCGCTCTCCTCAAATATGTGTAATCTCCTTTTAGAATCACTACAATTAGTGGCAGCAAGCACCATAAATTAATTGTGCATTGTGTGAAGAATTACTTTTGTCTGCTCTGAACCTCCTGCCAATCAATTTAATTGGATGACCCTGGGTTGACGTTTTTGTTGAGCTATTCATCATGACCCCGGGATCACTTGCCTGGTTGGTTACCATTAGTTCAGACACTATCAGTGTATATATTAATTTAGGATTGTTGTTTCTTGGGAATCGCAAGTAGGGAGAGTGGTGCTGCACAGAACGTCTTGCTTGTGAGATTCCTATAGGCAAATGATTGGCCACTGTGAGTACAGAATGCTGGATTAGATGGGCTTCTTGGCCTGATCCAGCAGCCTCTTCTTGTTTTCCTGCAATTCGGATGTTACATGTGGGTCCCTTAGACATGCAGAAGTGGCCATTCTTGCTTAAAGCTGCCCAGAATGGCTGGGGTAACCTAGTCAGATGGGCAGGGTACAAATAATAAATTATTGTTGTTGTTGTTGAATAAATACAAATGAATGGTGGATCTAAATGGCCTATTGGAGTGCCAATGCAGTGGGAAAGACCCATGCAATCAGACTTACCCATGCAATTATTAGCTCTGGCTGTGTGGATCTGTTCACAGACAAGCAGTTCCCATGCAGAATAGAAAAGGAGGCACCATGTTATTTGTATTAGATGGCATTCAACTAAAGTTTACTCGGAGTAGACTTACTGAAATTAATGCGCCTAACTTAATCATGATCATTGATTTCAATAGGTCTACTCTGAGTAAACCTTAGTTGAATACCAACCGCTGAATTTAATTATACAACAGCAACCACTTCTGCACACCTGAAAGAATGGACACATTACTTTGCTTTATGTAGGATATAAGGTGTAACTGAAGAACTATGGATGAGATCCAACATAATGTCAATGGGCATCTACTCATGCAGTGGGGCCTCTACTTCCTTTTGCCTTTCACCTCCACATAACAACAAAATCTGTTACAGATGGTTGGAATACCCTTTAGAACAGGTTTGGAGTGCACACGTGGGACTGCGAAGAAGAGAGTGTTCTGTTGCACACGTGGATTTTTGTTGTGTACGTTGAGTAGACATCACAGGATGTTGTCCCATAAATCATGTCTCATCAGTTTTCTGCTCAGAATTGCTTCCCACGACAGCTCTATGATGCCATACTTCCTTCGAATCTCCTCTTTGCAACTCAAAGTTCCTACAAATCCTTTAGCACAGGGGTAGGCAATTTAAGGCCCATGGGCCACAAGCAGCCCACGGGGGTCGTTTAACCGGCCCATGAGCCTCCCCCAAACTAAGCTGCCCACTCGGTGAGTCCCTGTACTAAACCGGTGCAGCGCGGTGCTGGGACACGCTTCCATGGCACCAAAAATCTCATCTGCGCATGCACAGACGCTGAAAAACGTGTCTGTGCATGTGTAGACACCAGAAATTATGTCATGCATAGACACCAGACGCAGACACCAGAAATCGTGGGCAGGCGCATTCAAACACATGTGCAATCTGGCCCATGAAGGGATCTCCACTAGCGTGAACTAGCCCAGGCAAGGTAAACCTTGCCGTCTCCTGATTTAGCAGAACCTTACTGCAGGTAAGTTCCCATGCCTTACTGCAACTAAGTAGGCATTCAAACCTAAGTGAAACCACTTCTTTTCTGTGTCAAATATTCACCTGCAAGTTCCTTGGTGCAGCAACCTGTCCTTGTAATACACTGCAAAGCACCAAGCACGGGTGCCACTAGGGGGCGCATTGGAAGATGGCCGACAATACCATCTCTCCGACCCACATGGGGTAATTAAGAGGCTGTTATGGGAGTAGGCAGCCTCCCTTGTTGCCCCAAGGAACTGTGCGGAGATAAACTTTAACCAAAAGTATGCTTTATGGAGACCGAGAAGCAATAAGAGCTTTTGGGAATGGCACAGCAATTAATTCGGAGTCGCCATCTTGCCAAAGGATTTATAGCCAGGAGGAAGAACGGATTTGTTTTCAGACTGCATTCCTAGTGAATCTCCTCAGAGGTTTTGAGAAAGGAGGCAGATTGGTGAAGATTAATGACACTAAAACTGTTTTGATGTATGGAAGTGATGTTATATGGAAAACGTCTGGATATGGCTACTGGATAAAAAAAATAATATCCACGCAGGAATACAAACTGTTCTAACCAGTTTGCGGAGACTATCAGAGGTCACAAAGAGAAAGGAAAAATATATGAAAATAACAACAAGAGATGTGGAAAAATAATAAGAAAGGACTGGATAGTACTGTGAACATCATAAGGTTAGATTTGTGGACATTAAAACAGCAGTAAGAAGCAAGAAGTTGATTGGATCCCTTCGGAACTTGAAATATGGGTACTCCCAACAAAAATTTAAAATTCGGCTGTGTAATTTGGAATTTATATAATTTGGTTTGATTTGATGTGATTGGTCGGTTAATAAAAAATTATTCTTAAAAAAACAAAGTACCAAGCACGGCAAAAAGAAGATGCTTTTCCCTCACTACTGAGCACATCGGTAGAAGAACAGGACAGAAACACCACCACCATCATCATGTTAACAATATTTCCAAACATCTGCATAACAAAGCATTAGCATGCAAAGCTAATGATAAAGCAGAAAGTCAAAACCGCAGGTGAGAAGCGAAATTTCACCTCGTCAAAAAAAACCTCCAACCTTTTTCTTTCTTTAAAGCTATAACATATTTTCTTTTCATCCATAAACAAACAAACAAAGAGCCACACAAAGCCCCCTAATTTCAGTTGTCAGGGTCTTTTCAATGCAACTTACAGGTCAAAAGAGAGAACACACAGGTGTGCATTATGTCAGTAACTGAAAGCAACTGAGTTAAGTCTGGAATCTGATCCAACCACCCACACATTCCGGTGGGCATTATAAAACACTCCCTGAAGGAATATTACACTAATACTGACTAATTTTCACAAACACCTCTGATCTCTTCAGGCTTGCCTTCCCCTCTTCTGGGCATTGTGCAAAGCTGGTTCAGCTGGTAAAGTGGATCTCTGCTGTTTCTGCTCACATAAAAGCTTTTATTCCTCTCTCCAGGTCAGGTCTTCTATACACACAATGCACAAAGAAGGGTTCACCATATACTACCCTAACTCCACTTACCAAGGAGTAAGCTGCATTGAATTCAGTGGCTCACACTTCTGAGTAGATATCATTATCTGCTTGGAGCCTGTACATCCTTTTTCCTGACCATTCCAGTAGAATAGGTTGGAGCTTGACAGGGCTCAATAAATATTGACTAATGATAAACAACAATAAATTAAGTCATTGCAGCACAGTCGAGACAGGTAGGTAAGAGGGAGGGACTCATCCATTATATCTTATGAGGGCTGGCATGCATTCCAAACATTTTCACTGGCTGATATAATAATGATGATTGGCTTGCGCCCATTTCATTAACTGAACATATTAGCCGCTTGTGACACAAAAGGCTCTTCAATCAACTTTTTAAGAGCATAAGACATAAATAGAAAATATAGTAAAAACGTGACTGGTTGTTGTTGTTTTTTAAAAAAACACACCACTATAAACCACCACAATATATAATCAATAAGCAATAAACATCACTGTGGTCCATCAAATGCCAAGGGCAATAGTTTTAAAAAGATATTAGTTTTTGCTCTGGGGAGAGCATTGCGTAAATGGAGTGCCACAACTGAATAATAATAATTATTGTTGTTGTTGTTGTTTATTCCCCAGCCACTCTGGGCGGCTCCCAACAGAATATTAAAAACACAATAAAACATCAAACATTAAAAACTTCCCTAAACTTCCCTTGTCATCATGCTCTGAGACTCCCTCAAAGGAAGGAGCTGAAGACACCAGAGAAGATCTAGGAGTATAAAGGTAAAGGGACCCCTGACCATTAGGTCCAGTCATGGCCAACTCTGGGGTTGCGGTGCTCATCTCACTTTATTGGCCAAGGGAGCCAGCGCACAGCTTCCGGGTCATGTGGCCAGCATGACTAAGCCGCTTCTGGCGAACCAGAGCAGCGCACGGAAATGTCGTTTACCTTCCCGCCAGAGCGGTACCTATTTATCTACTTGCACTTTGACGTGCTTTCGAACTGCTAGGTTGGCAGAAGCAGGGACCGAGCAACGGGAGCTCACCCCGTCATGGGGATTCGAACCGCCGACCTTCTGATCGGCAAGTCCTAGGCTTTTTGGTTTAACCCACAGCACCACCCGCGTCCCATCTAGGAGTATGGGTAGGTTCATATCGAGAGAGGCATTCAAAATTCCAAGAAATACATTGATTGGTCCCTCAACCCATCCACTTTATTTTTACATTCACTATTAACTATCTTCAAATACAGAACAAGGATTTCTACTGTATTAGTAACTACCCATTTAGAGGTTGTGTTCCTTTAAGGTTTAAACTGCAGGGATCACCATCTTCTCAAACACTGTCCATTTGGCAAGGATTAATGTGTCTCTAGCTTTCCATCACCTCCCTTTTTGTTTATTCCGCTACCTATCAATCTTGTGCTGTGGGAGGAACCAGACAGCTACAACTTGGTTGAGCTCTTAATGGCTGGACAGTACTTTCTATACTTCACTTGCAGCCGGAACGTTCTAAGCTTAGCAATAGTTGGAATGTATTTAGAGGCTCCCACATATGTTTATTTCAAAAAATGTTTAATCAAATTTGCCATAACTAAATATAATAGTTATCACAATATAACTTAAATAACTAATGAATTTGTCTTTCCCCCAACAGCAAATACTTTGTGCAAATGAGACAAAGCACAACTTATCCTGAGGTTCTGACTGGAAGTTATGATGCAATTGTTACTTCGAACTGTGGTGTTATTATTTTTTAAATGCTTTATTTTCTCGCCAATCTCTGGCTTTTAGATTTTCTTCTGTTCTCCACAGAAAGATATTGTTCCGTGACAGTGCTTTCCTTTAAAAACAGCTGGTCAGACCTTAAAATAAATACTGAATAATGAGAAGTAGGTGACTAAAGCAAATGCACTTCATGGTGGCAGGTTGTATAATTTCGGAGAGAAAGAATAATATTTTCCCAGGGTTTTTAGCTTTTTCAAAGTGAATAAAATACTTTATGTAATTGGTGAGCAAACCTTGTTAAAATTAGAGCAGTGTGCAAATGGATATGGTATAATATAGATACTGTTACACACAAATAAATGCACGGACTGTTGAGCATTTTCCAGCCTATAATGCAGCCTTTTGCCAACCTGGTGCCCTCCAGATATTTTGGACTCCATCCCCCACCCCATCCCCCATCCTGGCAGATCTAAAGGCACCAAGTTTCTGAAAGTGAAAGAAGACTGGATAAATAAAGAGTATAGAATCATAGTAACAGTCCCATGGACTGCAAGAAGATCAAACCTCTCCATTCTGAAGGAAATCAGCCCTGAGTGCTCACTGGAAAGACAGATCCTGAAGCTGAGACTCCAATACTTTGGCCACCTCATGAGAAAAGAAGACTCCCTGGAAAAGACCCTGATGTTGGGAAAGATGGAGGGCACAAGGAGAAGGGGATGACAGAGGACGAGGTGGTTGGACAGTGTTCTCGAAGCTGCCAGCATGAGTTTGACCAAACTGTGGGAGGCAGTGGAAGACAGAAGTGCCTGGCGTGCTCTGGTCCACGGGGTCATGAAGAGTCGGACACGACTAAACAACAACAACAACAACAGCAAGTCCTATTTTGCAGTATTGTAAAATACTAACTGTTCTAATGTTACAATGATAAACAAAGATCTCATGAACAAAACCTATACATTCTAAGATACATTGCCATGAACATGGGTCTAAGCAACATTTCAGAATGTGCTACCCAGATGGAGGATATGTAAATAGGAATGTCCTTTCTTTTTCCAGCAAGCACTGAGATATGACAAACTATCTAGATAAATTTTCCAGCTTGCCATTATTAAAATTTTAGTGAAACAACTGGCCAGTACAAAAGCCAGGGCCAAAGGATGTTTTGGTCAATAAGGCTGTGCCCGACAACTGGTCACTCCCTTCCTCCTGCCTGTGCATTTCAATCCCTTCTGATCTTTGTTGGTTCATGATTTGTCATCATCTGAATCAGGCAGAGGGGGAGAACAAACAGGAACAAGGTGTGAACATCAGTTTGCAATATTTCATGCAATTTAAAGCAGTGGTGCTGAGCCTCCAGTTCCCAATTTGGGCTGTAACGTGGTTCCCCACAACATATGCCCAATTGTCCCACACTTAACATCATGTATTAACTTAAAAAGTAAGTTTATTTGCAACCAGCTGATTGATGATTATAATTGTTTAGCGGAGGTAGGAGGAGGGAAAAGGAGTCTTCCAAGATCCAAGTTTAGGGCAAGTACTCTTTGGTGAGGGAACACCAGCAGAGATTTAAAGTTACCAAACATGCATGCAGCACAGTAAAGTAAGGGAATATAGGCTGTTAGACCTTTAAAATATGCACTTCCAAGTGAGTTCCAGAATTTCCCTCTTTCCTCAGTATAAGGAAACACCACATTTGGTGAGTTAAAAACTGTTTCACTTACAAAATCTTCAAAGGTCTGGTTCATGTGCTTTCCCATACATGGGTCAAAAAAGTTGCACAGGCAGTAAAACTTAGTTTAGTTATAAAGTGGCAAAAGTTCCTGGTTTATTGGTACAGGAATGCAAGAGTTGCTGATGAGAGCCAAGAGTCTGAGCTGGAGTAAGCAGCTCAAACTTCTTCACATGCTGGGGGGGGGGTGGAACAAGAGGCTTGATTACCTATTTCCTTCCAAGGCAAGGGGAAAATATAGCTAAGCCTGGCAGGACAGCTTACTCTATGGTATTAACCCCTTTGTGCATTAATTAGACTTAAGCATGTTGGTTATATGCAGCTGGTTATCCCACAGTAAAACTTTCTTTGATAAGTTTTGGTCACCTGGTGTTATTATGTCAAAGTTGACCCTAAGCAGGTGACAGAATCTGGGATTCAGCCCCCTGACTAGCTCCAGTTCCTCACCCCACGTTTAAAGGAAAGTATATACTGAGTAATAAGCAAGAATACTTCTATGGTGATGCCTATGAATTGGCAAAAGGGTTGAGAAATCATAAACATTTAGGTCTCTTTTGACATTCACTTTAGATACTAACCAATCTAATCGAAAAATATAAATGGGAAGTATATATATATATTAAAGGATTAGAAGTGGACTTGTAAGACTCATTGGGGGCAGGGGGAGATGGAGTTTGAAGTCTGAAGAAGCAAATACCGTATATACTCGAGTATAAGCCGACCCAAATATAAGCCGGGAAAACTGGGAAAACTTATTGACTCAAGTATAAGCCGGTTCACCACACCACAAACCTCTCCCCCCAGCCCCTCCCATCCCCCTGCCTACCTAGGGTGCTGCCGAGAGGCAGAGGCTAGTGGCGGCAGTGGCGGAGGAAGAAAAGGGCTGCTTTCAGGCTGCTCGTTCCTCCTCCACCACCAACAGCGACCCTCACTCGAGTATAAGCTGAGGGGGAATTTTTCAGCATAAAAAAATGTGCTGAAAAAGTCAGCTTACACTCGAGTATATACAGTATGTCTGTGGCCAGAAATATCTAGAAATGAGATAGGCAAGCAAAGGGCAGAAACAGAGATTGGCACTGGAAAGTTTGTCTTTCTTACAGATGGGTGGGTGCACTTACTAAGGGACTTATTATCCGAAGTAACCATGCCACTGACTTGAAAATTAAGGCTGAACAGACAGAAACTCTAGAGGGGGGAAAGCTGATTATTTAGATAACTCCAATCCAGGCAATACCATCTCCCCTGTTTATTTTACCTATTCAAGTCTGGTTTCATGCATCTCTTGATGAGCCCAGCAGAAGCAGCAGCAAGTTGTTCTGCAGTCATTCATTATAGTTTCAGCAGTGATTTGCTCAACTGAACTCAAGTAACGACCTTAAATGTCAATGACAGTGCTGTGTTTTGTTCAGTTTTGCCTCCAAGAAAGTCCCACCCTTGGGGGCATTAAAAGTTACTGCAAATTCCTATGGACATGGCTCTCCCCCCCTTTTTTTCCAGTGAAATGAATGAATGCTACCAGCCAAGCCAGGTGTGTGGAACCTATAGCTCTCCAGATATTATCGTACCAAAACTCCCATCATCACTGGCCACTGCCCATGCCGGCCGGGGCTGATGGGAGCTGGAGTCCAGCAACACCTGGAGGACCAAAGGTTCCCCACTCCTGAGCTGAGCCTTTGAGCTGAACTTTGGCAATGCACAAAATTACACATACAGAAAGAGAGACTTCTGACACAGTCTGAGAAACTCTGGTAAATTATTTCCCAGGTAAAACCAGCATAACGAAAACAAAAAGAGGAAGTTATGTTTGTCTTCAAGTTTCCCATTACTCCTGGGTTGATATTTACGTTTTAACACAATTCCATGCACAGAGCACAGAAGTAGAATCAGAGTCTGTTTCACTTCAAAGTATTATACAAAAAACAGATGGCTGAAGTAATAAGCATGACAATTCAGAAACCTGTGGCAAGTGTGACTAACCCTCAGTAAAATTTATGGGTTTTTTGTGATTCTGGAATCTTTTAAAAAGAATGCTGTGGATCACATCAAAGAGATGCTATAGTTCATGAAATGCAAAAACTGTTGAAGGAATTGTTTAGGTAGCTACCTCTGCAGCCAAGTCATCTCTGTATTTGCAAATAAGGGCCGTTTGAGACAACATACTGCTTTCACAGTACACTTAAGAATGCAGGTGTGTGGTCACATTTCAATGTTCTTAGAACTGGAAAATATTTTGCACACAGAAAACCAGCACCCCGGTGAGACTGCCAAAGTATAACTCCTCTCCTCCAACATACTACCATTCATAGGGCAGGGAGCAATTTCTTACCTTAGCAGTATACACAATATAATATACAACATTATAATAGCAGGTGCATTTCTTTTGCACCTGGCTCTGACTGGCAAATCTTATGGTTGTAGTAAAAAAAATTAAAGTAGATCTAACAAGCCTGAAGTTTGCCCCCCTCCCCCTATATGCAGTATGGTCTAACAATATAGGCCCACAAACTGAGTTGAGGGGTTTGGGGTTATTTAAAATCCTCACTAAAAGCAGCTCCTTCTTGCAAAGTGACCTGGGTATTGTTTGTTTCCTTCCCCAGCCACTCTGGGCAGCTTCCAAAAAAATATTAAAATACTATAATGCATCAAACATTAAAAGCTTCCCTAAACTCAGGTCATTAGTCTATCTAGCTCAGTGCTGTCTGCACTGACTGGAAGCAGCACACTAGGATTTTAGACAAGGTGCCCTCCCTTGGCTACCCAGGGATACCAGGAATTGAACCTGGGACCTCAGCACACACCGAAGATGTTCTACCTCTGAGCCTCCCCAAACACATTCTTGACTTGGATTTCATGGTGGTCTGATAATGAGGGATTTTGTGTTAACTGTCCCTTGCCGTGGTCAAATAACCTTATTTTAGGCTCACAAGAACAACACCCTTTCTTTTTTCCAGGGAAAGGGGGAGCTATTGGAATGGTAAATTCCTGGAAACTAATGAAGACTCTGAGGAACTCTTTGAAGGCTTTGGAGGGATTTCCAGCTGCTGAAGCTTTGTGAAATACAGAAATGACTTCAGAGGGTGATACATTTGCTCCCAAGGCCCTTCTTCACTGAGCAGCGCCCATATGGCTCTCTGGTGTACATCTCAGATAAGTGTCTTTCTCAGGGTTATCCAGTCGAGATGTTCTCAGCACTGATTTGGGGTTTCACAATTTGGCCCAGACAATATGGAGGAATCATCATGTTGACAACTAGACACGATGAGGTCAAAATTGCTTGCTTCCCACGGAGATGTCTAGAGCACCATCTGGTCCAGTTTTATCAGATGCCTTTCCATCTTTAAGACCTGAGGACAAGGTGTTTGGCAAGCCTGGCTGACCGCTTGCAAGCTCGACCCTTGACCCTCTTGGCTTATTACATATAGCAGTGAGAGGATGTCCCAGCTGGACCCAAAAGGTTGTAAATGCCTGTCTGAGAGTCCAGGTGGTCCCTGTTTTGTCAAAGAAAGCTGTAATAACCTGGGGGGTGGGAGGTATCTATCTACCTGTACTCATTTTCCTGATCTAAATCACACAACTCTCAGCCAGTAGCTAACATTCCTTTCCCAGGCAAGGTTGCTTGAGCAAATAAGCTGCTGGACAAGTGATTTTCAAAATCCATTTCAACTGTGTTTCAGAGGCCGGGTTTTGGCATAGAAGCTGCTTTGGTCACCTCATGGGATGGCCTTTGCCATGAGAGGGGCTGGAAGAGTGTGGCCCTGTTAATTTTCCTGGAACAAGTGGCTTTCATTAGCATCAGACATGGTACTTTTCTAGATAGGCCGCGCCAGAGTGCTGCTGCAGTTAATGCTTTCCTGTGATTCAGCCAATGGCAGAGGTTTGTGCTGTGAAACCTATTGGCATTATTTCTTTGGGATCCTGAAGGGTTCTATTTCATGTATCATGTTGTTTAACATCTCTATGAAGCCACTCAAATACCAGTAATCACTCCATTTTTGCCTAAGTGAGAGTAGATTGGAGTTTTAATGCTTTTATGTTGTTAGTCACTTCAGAACATTCTCCTGTCTGTGAAAAGCAGTTAATTAAAAAAGCATTATTGTGTCCTGCAATCTGGAAGGGAAATGAGGTGAACAGAAATGTGTTCCTTCTGTGTGCATGCTTGTGAAAAACAACAACAACAGAGTGCTCTATGAATTTAGGGGGGTAAGAGTGGTTCCCCCCCCCCTGTTTTACAAGTCTCCATTTGTTTTTCGACAAGAAGCATGCCTTCGTGGCCCATAAACGTCTACATTCTCAGTTATTTGATTAGCTTTTAAATGGGGACAGTGCATTTTATCTTTATAATGCACTTCCGTTCAGACAGCGCCTTTGACACTCCCGAGAATGAAATAACAAATTTACTGAGCGCCATTTGGCCAGCCTCTGAGCAAACCCAGCATGATATTTGCAGATCCGTTTCTCTCAGAGCAAGTAGAGCTTTATGGAGCAAAACGACTGCCGTCCTAGAAGCAACCTTGTTGCACGCAAGTGGGCGGTTTTCAAAAAAGAGTAGTAGCCAGCTTCATTTGTCCCAGCTTCTGGTGCCATGATGCAACCCAGAGTCCCAAGGAGAAAGTAAACTATATACACTGTTGTTGTAAATTTCTTTTTCAGACTGGCTTCCAGAATCTTCTTTCTCCTTTTGTTTTGTTTATAAATTTGAATGTTCTAGTGCTCCTGCAGCAGGAGCCTTCACAGGAAAAGCAGCTGAACATTTCTATTTGAGGAAAATCTCTATGAGATTTATATCCTCCGAGTGGGAAAAGTCTTGCTGAACCTAAACAAATGCCGTTTGAAGGTAGCAACATGTCTAGCACAGCTATTTTCTGATGCACGGGTGGTTTCCTCGCCATCACTCCACCCTTCAGGAATGTATTGTACAAGCAAAGAGGGGAAGAAGCTCACTGCTAACGTGTGCCATCTGTTTAAAGTGGGAATGGGGAACTTGCAGACATTAACATTTGGAGGACCACAGCTCACATCACCCCCAGTCCTTGGGCTATGCTAGTTTGGGCTGATAGGAGGGGGTTCATACTTAATGGATGTGGATAAAGCAAAAGGGGATGAAGCTACAAGACCTTAAGACAAGCAATACGTAACACTATATCTATATCTATATCTATATCTATATCTATATCTATATCTATATCTATATCTATATCTATAATAGTTAATACCATGGTTGCTGTGAAACTAAAATGTTGCTATGAGGAAAAGATGGGCATCTTTCTCTCATTCCTTTAGTAAGCAACACAAAACAGCATCAGACAGCTCCTGTGCACAACCATTTATCCAATCCGATGCAATCATTAGATTTGCTCTTTTAATTTAACAAACACAATTATCCTTAAGATTTATGTACTGTAATTGGATTTGCATGACATTGTATTTATTGGCCGCCACTGCAATCTTCTGTGATTAATCATGTTCACCATGGAAATAATTTCCTCTTTACAGAATAGCTGTAAGTGACTACATTTTAAAATTGTTATTGTGCTGTGCACATGGGTATAATGAAGAAAAACTAAAAGGGAAAAGAAAGAGAGGATTTGGATTTTTGTGGCAAAGAGATTTTCTGGAACAGATTTGCATACGTGGAGGGCATTTTCAAATATGATGCTTTTTAGAGGCAAGTCAAATATCATGAATTGTTGCTTTTCCCCCACACTGGATTGCATCCAATCACACTCAGAATACATAGAGCCACTGATATGACTAATTTAGGTCCATTAATTTCAATGGGCCTACTCTAAGAACAACTTGGTTAGATGCAACACACTTCTTTTCTGCCAACAAGAACTGTGCATGCAGATATAAAACAAGGATAGCTGCGTGACTTGAAAAATGACTCGCAAGCAACAGTGGTTCCCACGTTAGTTTGTAGAACACATAAATAGCAACAAAAGGCAGAGAGAACCGGGCCTTTTACAAGCAATGGGCCTTGCTTCTCAATGTGGTGGAATCTTAAGCCATGGGAGGAGGTACTGCCAGATTTGTATGGGAACTACGGTTTTGCATTGAGTGCCATGTGGAACCTCATTTTAATTCCTTTTCCAGCTGACTGGAAAAATAATGCCTCGGTAGTGCTAAGAGGCCCTAATGAGGAGGCCACCCTTCTCTTACTGTGTGGCATTGCAATCTGCTTTAAATAGCTTTCCTATTTATCCAAACATCTGAAAGCTGCAAAAGCCTTTTGGGGCTTTCCTACTAACAGCATTCTATGTACTTACTTTTGGAGGGCTAAAGCTCTTTACACAGCAAAATCCCCATAGCATTTTTCAATGATAATTAATTAATGCATTAATTACAGACATGTCCCATCCTTTGGTGGGGGGAAACACACACATAGACCACCCTTTCATTTTATCCTCATGGCTAGCCGTTGAAACAGGTTAGACTAAGAGAGGGAAAGGAATTCAAGCAGGATTCCACACATCCCACCAGCCCTAGTCCAACCTGGAGATGTTGGGAATTGAACCTGGGATCTTCTGTACACATAGCAGATGTTTTCTACCACTGAGCTACAGCCCTCTTAAAACAAGTGCAGGTTGCACAATACAGCAAACTCCTTGCTAGTTCCGAATGTTCCTTTCTGGCAAGGTAGCTTCTTAATATTCTTCCCTTTAGTATTTTAAATGTGTTCATATTTAGTAAACACACTTAATTGTCTAATCAGTAGCATCATTAAGGTTGTCAGAATCATTCCACTCAGCATGTAGCATTTTAAAATAAACTGCATGTGTTATTAATCTGGCTAGGGCAGTAGAACTACTCAAAATAATCCACTACTCACGGCGGGGCACAAAGCTCTATCAAGACACATGCTATTGACATTCATTAAGTGACACTCTAACCATTCATTCACCGTGACGCATTGTACTTCTGTAGCGGTCAATAACTAAACTGACAATGTAGATTTTTGACTCTCCAGTGCTAGGTAAGCATGCAAGTGGACATTATATCCACATTATTCAAAGCGGAATAAGAAAAGTCATCTTTGACTCAGATATGCTATCTACAAAGGTCGTATACCCAAGGGCTAAAGTAAATGCAGACATTTAGGCTGAGTAAGAAGTCTAATATTGTCAAGTACACTTGATTGGTCCACTACACCCAGGGCAGCAACCAAAATAACCACCAGTTCAGGAAAGCAACCGTGTGTTCTTTGCAACCAATTAAACATGCACATCATCTGTAGAGCAGCAAATTGCCATCTTAGTCAACTGGCTCAGAAACTAATGGGATTTGACAAGCAAAAGGAAGGAACAACTCTGCCCTTAAGAAAAGTGCTTCTGACTCCTCCTTATTTATCTATTACATTTTTATTCCTCCCCACCTCAACTACCCAGCATAGTAAAGCAATTAAGAGTCATCTATGAAGTTCATTGGGGAATCTTCAGCCACTCATTCTGCGTCTCGGCCTAACCTACTTCACCGTTTTGATATAACCGTATACGTTAGCTGCATCGAGTTTCAGAAGAAAAACAAAAGAAGCTCATCAACTTTGGTCCGCCCCAGGAATGCACTGGCTGGGATTGCTATGCCACTGTCCACATGTGCCCAAAATCTCTCTCAGCTCAGGGTTCATGTCAAGCTAGCCAGAAGTAACTGTGTTTTACTGACAACTTGGAACAAAGGAAGGAAACCTGAAAGTGTGAGGGGTTAGCAACAAGGGGTAACACAGGCATGAGGTCTCTTCATATGCTGTGGCATTGAACCAGCTCATTCAGTTTCATGCCTGTTTTAAATTTAGTTTTTATGCAAGGTTATTGTGGATATTGGAGTGTGCCCAACACCACACATGTGGAAGGAAAGCCCCCCCCCCTTCACTTCCTCCCACCTGCTATCCTCATAACTCCTTAAAAGCCTCTTCAAAGTATCAGGGGACCTACCAAATTTTGTGATATGTGTCATCTAGGACAGCACGGGGAGAAGGAAATGGATTGAGAAGGAATGATGTCCTCCTTTGGCACATGTTTCCTTTGCATAATTTTGGGCAATTCACCCCTACCCCAAGTAGTATCAGGTGACATGGACCACAATGTTCTATAGGTCCCTCAACCATTAGGAGAGGCTTTCCAGGGGGCACAGAGGTCAGAAGAGAAAGTTCCAGCACACAAGCTGCCTTTCACTCAATGCAATGTTGGATACAGCCCATGTGTGTTAAAACATGTTGCTAGTTGCTTTGGGAATCTTTGATTAATGGGCGAGGAGGAAATCTTTTAGATGCAGAAATAAGCAAAGAGGAATTTGAACTCGGGCCTCTCCAGTCCACGTTAATCACCGTATCACTTTATCAGCTGGCTTCCTAGGACTCATTTGTCATCAAATCGCAAAAAATATTATACAGTATTTACCTAGGTAACCAAAGATAACCCCCAACGCTAAGGAAGTTGGGAGTTGTACACAAATCATAATGAAATATGGGGAATCTAGAAGAAAAGGGGTATGTGTAAAAATAGAAGCTATACCAGCTAATGTTCTTTAAAGCTGAGATTTCTGGTCTTAACACTGACTTTTAACATTTCAGTACCAAGCAGGTGAGCTTAAAGAAAACACTGTATCCAAAAACTCTTGTCTGATAAACATACAGCTTGCTTTGCAAAGAAATACAGCTGAATGGCTTGGGCCTTCTCCAAGGCTAATTTATTGCACGTCTAAATATAAAGTAGGTTCCCTTGACAGAGAACTGTGTAATGTCTGCAAGACAAAAACCAGCACACACTGTTAGCTAGACAGACAGGGCGATGGACAGAAATGACTATTCAGTGCCTTACTGGCTGCCTGCCATTCTGCAAATGGTACAATTATGAAATATTTGAGAACATGACTTTTCATAAGATTAAATTTGGAGTTAGTTGTTTGTGATGAATACGCAACACGGACCATAACTCACCTTGGATACCAAGACCATAGCCACGCAACATTAAACTGCACATCTTTTGCAAGCACAAAAAAAAGGTTAGGTTCTAGAAATAGGCAAAGCACAGCTTAGCCTAGGTCTCTAAACTTTTTGGGACTCATGGATATTTTGGGGAGCAGAAAAACTGGCAGCACTCAAAAGCCTCTCCCCCCCCCTGCCCCCCAAACAGGCAAAACGCCTACAAAAAAGGACAAAAAAGCAATCAACCCCCGTCAACCAAACAATCCCCTCCAGAAAGCAAAAAAAAAAAAAAAAACTATTTTCAATTAAAAACCAATAAAAATTTATTGAGGCAGGGGACCTTGGCAGATGCCAAGTTTATACCACAATGCCCATGGTTTGCACAAGCATGTTGCATTTTTTAACTTTCAAATTCCAAAAATGAAGGGGTGCTAACATCTTATAACATGACCTTGGAATTCAAAAGATATTAATATAATTTAGTTTTGCAAAACGTGTGTAAAATTACACAGAAACCATTACAATGATTGCCAAGCACTTGCGGTTATATTACATATTAATATTATTAATATTAATATTATTAATATTATTTTCACTCTTTATTATTATTTAGCATTGCCAGACATTTTCAGAAGGTGCTTCTGCATCGAATGTAGACTTACCAGGCTAAATGTTGCCCTGTCACAAATATAACAGCAGATTTGAATTCCTCACACCCAAAAACATATTTTTAAGACCACTCACTGAAGAAATTTGCAAGAATTAAGCCTTATCCCCCAAAATGGCACACTCCCAAGTTGGGGGTTCCAGGCTTGGGCTGCATCTTTTTGCATCTTATCCCCCCCCCCCAATAAACCAGCATGATGTTTTCCCCCAAAATGGAGCCCTTACTCTAGAAATTGTTTAAGAGAACTTTTTTTTTGGCGGGGGGGGGGGGGACACAGGTTGGACAGTGCCTTTACAGTGCCTGTGTTTGGACATCAAGCTAAGCATTGGCCATGAAAAAAAGTTCCTATTCCATGATTTAACACATCACCCAAATACATCCCACAGAATTACGGGGAAGGAACCACAACATGCTCCAGAGTAAGTAGCTTCTTAGGAGAGGGAGAGAGAATGCTAAGATGTCAAATAACATTAAGACACTGTTATGTACTGAAGTTCTCACCCTGGGCCAGCAGGGGAATACTGTAGATAGTTTTCACTCAGGTCCACATATGCAAATAAGGGATTGAAAGTGACGTTCAGTGTTTGGATCGTTACAGAAAGTGGTTACTGTTTCGTTCTAGTGGAGCTCTATATAAGCAGGCTGGCTGAACCCTTCAGTTCAGTTCTGTTCTGGCCTGTGAATAAACAAGAGCTGTTTGAAGAATCGCTGTGTCGTCTGATATGTTCACCCACAACTTAACAGACACAACCCTGCATTTCAACACCATCCCATCAGATGGACAGATATAGTACTAGAAAACTGCTGTATATAAGTAGACCCTATAAGCTCCACCTTAGCAGTGGAAGAGTGGCTATTCAATTTCTACTTGGAGAAATGAAAACTGCTTTTTTTATGTGTAGGATGTGAGCACTACAGAAACAAGCACAGTGCATTTTGAGCTTTGCTGAAATGCCTTGAATTTCACTGTGGTATGTGCCTAAAAAGTTTCAGTGACAATAATCCTAAAGTGCATAGCCCTCCTGGACATCTTTTGAGACTATTCTCAAAGAGGACACCACATCCAGCTTTATTCTTTGGAAGGGGACATAAAGATATTTGAAACAACCAGTCTAAACTTAGCATTGTGATGCTGATGGTTTTGGAAATCGTTTGTAGAGGCAGTTCTGAGGGAAAAGCTTCAGCTTTGTTTATGTGTTTTAATCCACATTCTCTACTCCATCCCAAGCTGCTGACAGGAAGAGTCCATGTTTTGCTTAACCTCGAATTACTCCCACAGAAATAGTGAAATGGAACAAGGGGGGAAAACAGGAGATGGCAAGCAGGGAGGCTTTTCCTTATTTTACAAGATTAACAGCCCCGTGCAGATAAGGAGATTTTAATCCCTACTTCCTTACTATTCATTTTCTTTCACAGAAGAAGGAGGGGAAAAACCTTTCCACTTCTGCAGTACCGGTATATATCAGAGTCAGCAGCTCTTATACAACAGGAGTAAACACTGCACTTTTGTGGAAAATGCATCCAACTAACAGGCTGTTGCTTTGCAGGGCCAAGAGGGATTAACACTATCTTGTAGGAATAATTATTTTCAAGCCCTTGAAAGAAGTGAAAATCTTTTACATACTACAAGCTACCTTGATAATACTATTTCTAACTTTAAAAAATAAACTGTGATCACAACTACTTTATTTTTATTTTAGTACATTTAGATCCCACATTTCTTTGAATGCAAAACTCAAGGCAGCAAAGTTAACTATGTAAGTCACAACTGTTTGTGTTCAACTTCTTGTTGATTATAAATGGATTCTGCTTCAATGTTCCAAGTTTTTAGAAGGAATTGCAACTTCTTTCTTTCTCTTTCTTTCTTTCTTAGCAAGAGTTGGGAGCTTGACGGTAGGGAAGGATAGAGAAGTTAGATCTAGATGGGCAGCAAAAGCCAAGGCTGGGCAATACTAACCACAGGGAAATACGTGTTCAGGCAATAGTTCAACCACAAGTTTGGGTCTTTTGCTGACATAGTCTGTCCCTGAATAAATCCAGCCTTTTCTCGTTTCATTTACTCACTTTTCCCTGAGTTGAGGGGAATGCACCAGCCGGGAGCCTGCCCTCATTCTGTCTTTGAGTACAATCCTGGAGTGAAATATTGCACTCAGATGCCTCAAAACATAGCATTTGGCTCCTTGGCCAATGGCAAGAACATAAGAAGAATCCTACTGCATCAGGCCAAAGACCCATCTAGCCCATCATCCTGTTATGCCTTATGCAAAGTTCACAAGTAGGACCCGAGTGTAACAGTGCTCTTGCAACCTATGGTTCCCAAAATGGGCATTCAGAAGCAGGTTGTCTCTAACAGTGGAGGTAGTGATGGTCAACAAAAACTGTGATGATTTCTAAGATTTATTAAGGAGGTACGCTCGCCATCTTCAAACATTTCTGCACAGTTACGAAGTCACGATGGGTAAAAAAATAAACCCTTTTATAAATAAGGCATCTGGAATCCTCAAGATGCTAAACAGTTAGATACAAATCAGACTTATCCATGTTTGCAGCCACCTTAAGGACTGCAAAACCTAAAAAAGCAGTGCCAAACAGAATACAGCTGTGTGAAAGCAGCTGTACTGTGCAAGGACATTTATTAATTAAGGAGACTACAGTAAGAGGATTCCCCCCCCTTCTCCTTTGTCATTAGTTTAACAAGGTCACCACTGGTGACAATACATCTGAAACCACAGTGACAGTTTTTAACACACACACACACACACACACACACACGTAAATCTTGAAGGCTGACATGCCAGAAGTGAAAGGCAAATCTTGTTGTTTTCACTAATAGCCTTGTAAAGACAAACCGCTGTCCCATTTGTACCACATCTTTAATTAGCTCCTTAAAAACCCTTTTAAGAATCGAACACAGGACTTTAAAAGCTCAGCCACAAATCCAGAGTGCACATTCACCCAAACACATGGCTAAGGTGCACACTTCCATTAGAAGTAAAAGTATAGTAACTGGAGATCATTTTGCAAGCACCGTGGCGGTAATTTGCTTCTCAAAACAGTATTCACAAACATATTTTATTGTGGGGGCAGAGAGGGGGAGATGACAGTGCTCATCAGAAACCTAAACTGGCGATTGTGGGAGCTCCGCACATCGAATTACCAATGAGCACAAGAGGGAAGAGGAGAATGCATTAATAAAACATTGAAAACGATGAATCAATACTGTAATGTTAGAGTTTAACCTAAATAATATCTGATTAGGCAGAAGTGGGCTCTGCTAACAAAGCGAAATAAAGTAACTTGTTTTGGTTTTACATTCTAGATGGGGAGATGTGCATTTAAGTTGTTTTATACACTATTCTTTGGAGGGGGGAAAATCCTTCTAAAATTGTGTTTAAAACCATTTGAAACCCTGAATAGTTGTGATTTTGGACAACCTGCTTACCACCACCACCACCCAGAAAAAACTCCCCCCCCCCATATATGCATGGTCCTAGTTTCTGAAAGCTGTTTGAGGCAGTCTCTAATGCAGTCTGTAACAAGGACAAAGCTATCTATCAGGGATGCAGAGGCTGTGCAGATTAAACGAAAGAGTGTCTTCTTGTTGGGCAATTCCATGACTAAGAGAGTTGAAGCAGCTACTCAAGAACGAATGCTTAAAAGAGCTGGGCAATGGCTGAAGGCAGGTGGTGAGGCAGACATCTTGGGCTCATCCTTACTTCCGTCTGCACAACTGCTTTCCCACAGTTCAGCACAGAATCGGAACAAACGGCTATCAGGTTTTCCAGCAGATTGCCGTTTGTCCTGACTTAGCACTAAAGAGTGGATGTTCTGGGGGAAAGCAGCAGGGCAAAGCAAAACTTCTTGGATCTGTGCTTAGAAAGCATGGGACAAGCAGAAAACTGTGTGGATGTGTCCCTTGTTAAAGTGAAGCATGCTGCCTGTGCCTGGCAGCAGTGATAAGCTAAGCTGCAGCAACATCCTCTTCCCATCGGCAGCCAAGATGGGCATGAGATGGTGGTGAGGCTGGGGACATCTGCACAGGTGGTGGCCATGCAGTGAGTACATATTTGCGGGACAACCAGCAACAACATGGATCTCCCTTGACTCCCCCACCCTCTTTCCTAGCCATCCCAGTGACTGGCAGTGCTATTGCCACTGGGGGGATGCCACTGCAACTCCACCTTCCTTCACACATCACTCCTGGGGGCTGGCGGGTGCCTGGTGGGGATACTGCCCAGAAGAACACTATGCATGCCATCAGGAGTTCCATGGGGGGATATATAAAGCTAATAAATCCATCTGTCACTCCTACAGGCCATGCAAAGAAGGTGGAATCCAATTTTTGCTAGTCAAGTCATCAGCCACTGCCAGCTGTATTCACAGAAGTACTGTTCCAAAACCACCAAAATAACAAGCAGCTTCTGCAAAGAAACAGGCTCTTGTTTAGGGCACCCTTTTTGAAAATGAAACGCATCTGGCTAGGCAAACTATCAGGTATCTCAACAGTGCTTTCATGGGCTAAATCAAGCAGAAAAAAGAGGTGAAATATTGATGAAAATTAAATCTGCAAGGAGGATTGCTTTAAGCTTAAGAGAGAGAATTTTTTTTGGGGGGGGGGCGTTCTTTCTGAACAAAACAAAACAAAACAAAACCCCAATGCAACCCACTTTTCCCCACACTGAGACAGGTCTGATTAAAATGGAGATCTTCACACATGTCTTTAAGTTGCTTTTGTTTCATGTAACCAGCTAAGACTTTAGTCCCTGTACATTCCAGAAGCTAGAGTCACTGGTACTAATCCTGATTAGTGCCATAAACTATACCCACCAATGAAACTACAAGGGTAAATTTCTTTCCCAACAATACAGCATCTCAGAATGCAGCCTACTGCAGAAAATAATGGGGTAACAAAGCAAAAACAGCTAAGAATTAAATTCAAGGAAATATAAAGAGTAGGTAGAGCTTTAACCACAGCAGCACTCTTAGAAGGTCTTTCATGCTACCGATTTTCTTGTGTTGTGCTGGCACTAAAGCTCCTCTTTTGAGAAGTGTCTCCATGAGTGGAGATATGCAAAACATATTGCAGCTTTAGTCTTCTAAGCATTTTCCCCAACGGGGCATTCAATAACTGCCAAATACAGGAATGAATTATCACAGTGATAGCTGTTTTCTCCCTCTAAAGAGAAGTACGGTACTTAGGCAGGCTTCAAGTGTAACTCACATTCATTTCTAGAGACACATCAACATTACAGAAATCAACATATTTATTCAACTTTTTTGGACGGCAACTTTTTCTTTTTTTAAAGACATTCCAAATAACTTAGTTAGAGACATGTGTCCAATAAAACCCACAGATTAAAATGTATCACTTTGACGCAGTCACTTAATACAATCCATACTAACCAATTAAATAAATATGTAGACGTAATAAACTTGTCAAATTTTGCTGAGCAGTTAAAATGCAGCAATTTGGGATTATTAGATTGCAGATTTAGAGCCAGGGACTTGTTAGCCTGATTTTTTTTGATTTTTTTTGTACAGTGCCTACTTACGTTAGTTGCTCTATAAATAATAAATATAATCATTAATAAATATAGACAGCTTCATCTTATGGCCAAAACGGAAAAATGCATTATTACTAGTTTGGAAGATGACTTGGAATATTATACCTTTTCCACAACGTAAATGGGAGGGAGGGAGGGAGAGATGAAAAAGGATGCCAAGTTTGTGTCATTTCTCCCTTGGGAAAAATCACAGATGAGATAAAATTTCAAGCATCTGTAATACTGAGCACAAGTTGTGTTTACTGAAATTTTTAGCAGAAAATTTAACAGGAATGCCAAGGAATGGATGTACTGCAAAACCTTGGGGCAACAGTCCTCAAGTCAGTACCTACAATCCTCATTTTTTCAGAGGGACACGACTGCAGCTATCACAGTATTAAATATAAACACACCCCTGGTTCACATGTCACAGGAAGCCAAATTATGGCTTACTGGGACCACATGTGTGTGCAGGCTCTTGGAGAGGAAGACACAGTTGCTTTCGTCTTCCCTGGTCTCATTTACTCCACACTCAGCATGTTTTCCAAACTTTGACTTGTGGTTAAGCACTCTCCTCAGTCATGATGAACTGTAATCAAGAAGAAACCACCTTGGAGTGAAAAAGACCTGGGAAGAGCAAAGTAACTGTTCTTTTGAAGCCCACACATCCACACGGTCCTCATAAACCATAGTTTGGCTTACTGTGACATGAGAACCAGGTCACAGTCATGACTCTGTGATAACAACTGTGCCTACACATGATGCAGAGGGAAGTGAGGGGCAGATGGGGCTTGTCCACCTGGGAAGGTAGCCCATCTAGGAAAAGGAAAACTAAATCTCCGCTGCCTTGCAGGACATCTTCGGGGAGGGGAAGGCTAAGGAGTAAACTCTACACAAATCCGGACTGAAGTCTCTATGATGATTGGATGGAGTCTTGTATTCCTTTTTCCGGAAACTCCTGCAGTTAAGGCAACACCAAACGTATTGCTCTGCTTTCCTCTGGACAACATCAGCAAGGCCCGGGGGGGGGGGGGGGCTTGTCGTCTGGGCAGCCCAGGACCTCCAGACACACTGCCCAGGGCTTGCGCTCTACAGAGGTCACTTCACACACTGTGATTCACCTCTGGAGGCACACTCCATTGTCTCCTGAGGCAGACAGGTAGCAACTGTCCTTAACTACTGCAACTTCCACTGCGTTTTTTCCATATGGTGCCCAATATCATTTTATTCTGGAAAAGTATTATTGAAGAACATGACAGAACATGACTGTGACACATTGTCTGTTCCTCATACAGAACATTCATGTACACACCCTCTTATGGACAGTTGCATAGAAATATACAGCCAGTCCACAAGTTACAAAGTGGTGGATTTATGTTGGACACACTGATCTCACCCATTATCCATAAACCAATCATTCTACTCTTTTCTCTGTGTTCTCTAGGTTTTCTTCTTTCCAGCTGTCACTCTGCATACCATGGCTAACGAGCCTGTTAAGTTCCCACTGGGCTGTTTTTAGACATTTTGTCTTGTCAGGGGTTCAGGAGCAGAGGCACAGGGAAGAGAGGAGATGGAGAGCGAAGGGGAAGAATCCGAGGGGAGCGTAGGAGAAGAGGACAGTGAGCCGAGGGATTCCATGAGCCTCTCCAGCGAATCGGAAGATTCACAGAAGGGGGCGCCAGTGGTCAGGGGTAGGGGGTTCCCAAGGGGAACGCCCCAGGAGCAAGGGGGCAGCAGGGACTCCCAGAGCAGTAGTTGGAAATCAGGACCAGCTTCCCCACCAGAGCAGGGGGGGGGGGGAAGAGTCCCAAGGATCGGGGCCAGTGCATTCCCCACCAGGGAGAGAAGATAAGGCAGGGCTGACCACACCTCCATCGGAGAGTCAGACAATGGAGGGGAGGTCAGATCCGGCCAGTATCCCGGAAGAGGGAAGCAGTGACAGAAGTAGTATAACGGTCAGGAGGAAGGTCACTGGGTTGGCGCGAGAGGCAAGTTCAAATGTACAAGAGCGCGGGACAGCAGAGAATGCTAACCTTGGGGCTACCATGAACATGCTGGAAAAAAATACTTCTGTGTTGCATCTTAATGGCCCCATTTTGCCTACAGTACATTCCTTGTGGCTTCCAACCCTGTGAAATTTCTACTACAAAGAGCAATACCCTGCCAACACAGGTCCTATTGCATAATATCTAGCCACATTTCTTGACACCCTCAAACAATCCTAGAAAAAAAATAGCTGAGGCAAGAACTCACAGAACATTTTTGCCTAACCTATGCCAAACATAATGGTGTTATAATAATGCTGTGGTACTATTCTTTTGTTAAGTAATACCAAAGGAGATGTTATGGGGGGGGGGGGGGTTGGTGACTGATATGGATGCTGCAGACCACTATAATTCATAAGTCATTTTAGCTGTATCTTTGTTAAAATGAAATTTGTTCTTCACAGGTCAAAACTCTGATTTATATCACTATAATAAATCATATGATATAATTTTAATATGCTATATATAATTTTAATTACAGTGGTACCTCGGGTCAAATATTTAATTCATTCCGGAGGTCCGTTCTTAACCTGAAACTGTTCTTAACCTGAAGCACCACTTTACCTAATCGGGCCTCCTAAAAGGACACATTCTACTCACGTAAAAACACGCTGATTCCTGGACCGTCTGCAGGCCAGATTTAGGAGGCAATTGGGCCGGATCTAGCCCCCAGGCCTTAGTTTGCCTACCCATGATCTAAACCAGGCTTCCTCAACCTCGGCCCTCCAGAAGTTTTGAGCCTACAGTTCCCATCATCCCTGACCACTGGTCCTGCTAGCTAGGGATCATGGGAGTTGTAGGCCAAAAACATCTGGAGGGCCGAGGTTGAGGAAGCCTGATCTAAACCATAATCTTGGACTCAGACAAACTTCAGCATAGCTGCCCCACCACGCTTTGCTTAAAGGACCAGGGAGGACCAAAGCAGGTGCAAGCTCCCCCCCCCCCCCCTGCCCAGGAGCCAGCATGTTCACATAATCACAGTCATAATCCATAGTTTGGCCCCATCTGCACTATACATATGAAGCAGTATCATACCACTTTAATTTGTCATGGCTTCTCCCCAAAAACCTTAAGAACGGTTGATTTTAAAAGTGCTGGGAATTGCTTACAGACACCCACCCCCATTCCCCTCACAGAAGTACAATTCCCAGAGTTCCCTGGGAAGAAGGATTGATTGTTAAACTGCTATGGGAATTGTAGCTCTGTGAGAATACAGAGTCTCCTGAAAGCTCCCTGCCCCACAGTAAACTACAATTCCCAGGATTCTTTGAGAGAAGCCATCGCTACTTCAAATGTATAGTGCAAATGAAGCCCATGATCTGTAAACTATGCCTGTGGTTCATTGTCACTACCCCCACCAATGGTTTCCTACTGTAATAGAAGAGACACCTCTTCTACTTTTGACCTGGAAATACCTTGGGGTATCTTTTTAGTCTCTGTGTGAAAACAAGTATAAATATCCTAACTTTAAGTGAAGTAAGATAGATTTATCTTTGCCTATGTATGCAGCAAATATCAGGGTTCTATGTAGCTAACAAATGCTCCTATCAGCAAAGGAAAAAGCAAGGAGGATGACGACTGTGTATGTGAATGGATGGGTATTGTTACATGAAAATTGATAACATATCACATGTTAAACTGAATTAGTTCTCCTAATTTGACTTTGTATTCCTTCATATTTATTTTACTTTTTCTCATGTTTCCCATTTGGAATAGGCCTAATAAGACAACAAAATTCCATTTCGTTGGGTAGAGAGATTGTCAGTGTTTGCCTTTCAGCTGTCCACTGCAGGTTTCCTGCATAACTCTTTCCACGCCCTTACAGATGTTCATATCTTAGTACAGATCTGTTTCCCTTGAGGGTCAGCCAAACCATTAAGAATCTGTGTTTTAATGTGGGAGGAGCTGCCCAGCATCTGGCAATGGAATATAATCTATATATTCAAAATCTGTTTAAGGCTTCTTTAATTTTTCCAAAGCCGCTCCTTCAACTTCCTCAGTAATATTGGAACGTTTTCTTTCTAATGGGTCCTCCGAGATTAAAAACGAGCACCTGTGCTTGTACAATCGGATTTTCACACAGAATGTGATCTGCAGCAGTATGCTTACTTGGAAACAAGTTTTTGCAATGGAGCTTCATTCCCAGAAAATGCTCTGGGATGTTAAAAGGAGTGGAACAAAGAATGATGGAAAATTAATGTCTCTCAAACTAGCACCACATCTTACAGAACAGCAGGAAAGATAGCCAGCCACAAATGACTCCAGCACAACAGTAAACATATTTCCAAAATTCTAGAAACCCATGAAGTAGATTTGAAGCATATTCTTATATTCAGTATCTGCTGGCAATAGGATTTGATGGAAGCCATGAAACACCAACAGATTGCCATGAACACTTCTGCCACCAAAACACACACCAGCAAAGATACAGTGACAGAACAGGTGAATTTGGGTGCACTCATGCATCTTATAGGAGTGACACAGGAAACACAAAATCCAATAATAATAATAATAATAATAATAATAATAATAATAATTTATTATTTATACCCCGCCCATCTGGCTGGGCCTCTCCAGCCACTCTGGGCGGCTTCCATAAACCTTGAGTGGTATTCAACTAAGTTTTATTAAGAGTGGACTCATTTTAACTGATGAACCTAACTTTTGTTCATTAAATTTAATGGATCTACTCAGAGTACAACTTAGCTACATATTACCCCTTTAATTCACAATCACAGTTTAATAAGATTTATTTATTTTTTTAATACCCTGCCCAACTGGCTGGGTTTCCCCAACCACTCTGGACAGCTTACAGCATATCTAAAAACATAAAACATCAAGTATTAAAAACCTCCCATTCCAGGGCTGCCTTCAGATGTCTTGTGTCATTTTTTTATCTCCTTGACGTATGAAGAGAGGGTGTTCCACAGCGAGGGCACCACTACTGAGAAGACCCTATGCCTGGTCCCCTGTAACTTCGCTACTTGCAGTGAGGGAACCGCCAGAAGGCCCTCGGAGCTGGACCTCAGTGTCCGGGCTGAGCGATGGGGGTGGAGACACTGCTTCAGGTATACTCAGTCAAGGCCATTTAGGCCTTTAAAGGTCAGCACCAACACTCTGAATTGTGCCTGGAAATGTACTGGGAACCAGTGAAGATCCTTTAGGACCGGTGTTATATGGTTCCGGCAGCCACTCCCAGTCACCAGTCTAGCTGCAGAATTCTGGATTTTTTGTAGTTTCCAAGTCACCCTCAAAGGTGGCTCCACATAGAGCGCATTGAAGCAGTCCAAGCAGGAGATAACCAGGGCATGCACTATTCTGGTGAGACAGTCTGTGGACAGGTAGGGTCTCAGCCTGCGTACCAGATGGAACTGCTAGACAGCTGTCCTGGACACAGAATGGACCTGTGCCTCCATGGACAGCTGTGAGTCCAAAATGACTCCCAGGCTGCACAGCTGGTCTTTCAGGGGCAGAGTTACCCTGTTCAGGAACAGGGAGTCCTCCACACCCACCTGCCCGTCCCCCCAAAACAGTACTTCTGTTTCAACTTCAATCTGTTAACCACCATCCATCTGCCAACCACCTTCACCGACCTCACTGGATCTGATTTGAAGGAGAGGTAGAGCTGGGAATCATTTGCACACAAACAAACACACACACACACACACACAGAAGCCTACCAAGTTGTTCTCTAACCTTTGAGAGGGAAAAACGATACATCTTTGAGAAAAGTTTTTAAAAAAACAAAACAAAAACAAACCAACAGCCATACATTAATTTATTTGTATCAAAGGACTGCCCCTTCCAGTTCTTATACTTTATGGCCAGGGTTTGGAACTTCAGTCCCAAGGGCCAAATGTAGCCTTCAGGCCACCCACCTCCGACAGGCCACTTCCTCCTTGAACACTCTTGCCTGGTGGTTCTGGTTTCATCTCCAGGGACAGCTGAAGAAGGTAGCATTAGATTAGTGTTCCTCAGCCCCATGACTCTTGAACTGTGTGGTGCCAAAGAACACTCTATTGTATCCTGTGCTGTTTAACATCTATCTATATGAAATCACCAGGAGTGGTCAGTGGGAGATATGGAATGAAGTGTCATCAGGGCACTGATCAAACCCAACTTTTTTTCTCAATAGCATCTGAATCAGGAATGGTCGAGCAGGCCCTGATGTCCAGATGCAGTGGTGGACTTTGAGGGCTAACAACTGGGTCAGAATCCTGGCAAGTCAGAGGTGGGGGATTCCCAGGATGAGAAGTCAGTAAATGGGGTCCCAGTTTCCCTGAATGTAGTGTGTAGTTTGTGGGTGCACCTTGATCCATTTTATATCTATGCATGTGTTCAGGTTTTTCTTCTGTTTTGGTTTTCTACTAGTTTTAAGATTATAAATCTAATAAGTGCAATAAGTAAATAAATAATAGATCTAGCCCTGTTACTGGGGGCGTAGGTCTCCTCAGTAGCCAAGGGTGCATTTGACCAGCTATGGCTGGTAACAGTGCTTTTTTTCTGGGTGGACGCAGGGGTACACATACCCCTAAACATTTTGTGAATCTAAGTTTGGCCTCATTGAGGGGCAGTATTTTAATATGAGTAGGAAAATGAGAGTATCCCTAAGCATTTTTTTAAGAAAAGAAGCACTGACTGGTAAGGTGGCTCTGACCGTTTTTGAATCATGACAGCTTGACCACACTTGCCCATGCATTAGTAACATCAAGGTTGGATTACTGCCATACACTCTATGTGGGGCTACTCTTGAGGTTGGTCAGGCAGCAGCAGCAAGTGCAGAACACAGTGGCTAGGTTGTTTGGGGGGGGGGGGGGACAAACTACTATCAAGGTACAACACGATATTTTCTGGATTTGCACTTGTTTCCAGTCTGCTACCAGGGAAAGTTCAAGATTTTGGTACTAACATGTAAGATCCAATACAGCTCAGGACAAGGTTACTTGAGAGAACAGCTTATTCCTTATATTCCCAGTAGATCACTGTGTTGTGCAGAAGAATTTCTCCTTAAAGTCCCCAAAATATCAGATGCAAGAACTCAGAGCAGGGCCTTCAGTGTAGTGGCCCGTTTTGTGGAGCAGCATCCCTGCTGACATGCAACAAAGCAAACCACTAGATGTACTTTCCAGAAACAACTGAAGACAATTTCGTTTACACAAGCTTTTCCAGCCACATGAAAATATATCTGCATTAGGTTTAAAAACAATACAGAAAAAAAAACCCTATTTTTAGTTACATTTGTACTTTTTAAAAGAATTTTTAGCTGTTTATGGTATGTTTGTAACATGCCTTGAAACAAATGCAAAAGATGATTCATGAATTAATTAAATAACAACTAGAATGGTCCTAAGTTCTGGCTTCTGTCAGAGCATCTTCACAGTTCTAAAGATACATCATCCTTATAACTAAACCGTTAACTAAACATATTTATTTATACCAGTTTGTATCCAGTTCAAAATTTCCTTTTGGCGAATGTCGATTTATACATTCTTTTAAAACTTCCCAGATACTTGTTTCCTGTGCAGTTCATTCATTAACTTCACTCTTCACTTTCCCCTTTTTAAAATGAGAACCTTTTCAGTCCTTTTAAACAAGCTAAAAGTTATTATGCTGACTCATGTTTCGCAATCATTTGCATTCAACTCAGCTTCCTTTTTAAAAAGTAATCTTTTTTAAAAATAAAAAGGCATAAATCTCTAAATTCCCGCTTAGATTTTTTTCCTTTTTTGCATAATTTTACTCCAACACATCCCTGAAGTAATTTCAAAGAACTGTATCAACAGTGTAAGAGCAAACATCAGTTGCTACTGATACCAAAACGACCTTAACGGCGTTTTGCTGGTTCTATAAACTTCAGAATGCTATCACCCTACTCAAAAGCAAATGGCAACGTGATTAAAATGCAGGGAAGGCGAAGAAAAATGCAGTAAAGTAGAGGCTTGCAAGTTTAACACACATCAGCTTTCAATTCCCATGCACTGCCCTAATGGTGTTGTGCACAAGTTATTAAACTGCTGAACTTTTTTTATTTTGCACAAAGCACCGGTGGCTTGCAAACTCCAAGCTACTCTCCCCTAAGCTTTCCATTTCACAATAGCAACAGAGCAGTTAGAGGCTATCTTCAGCTCATCAGCACCCTGTCAGAAGTACATTGCACAACATTTTATCTCCTTACCCCTGGTGTGCATCGAGAGCAGCATGAGGAGGGAAACGTGAAACCTCCAGTTTGGTTCTTCTAGCCAGTTCATTGCAGTAGCAGTAGCAGCAGCAGCAGCAGCAGCAGCAGCAGTGATTTGCTTGTGGTTTAAATCTCCCGTTTCTTTCCTTTTCTTATTTCACTTTGCAGCCCTTTTGCACTCCCGCCTCTCTCAGATCCTCACATGAGTCTTGCCAGCAAAGCCTGGAGAGGAGAAGGTGAAAGACAAGCCTGTTACAAACTGGTTCTGTCACCACATAGTCCTCAACTGATCACCCTCGTGGGGAGGACAACAAAAGGGCAGCAAGGCTCTCAAGCCGGACTGGATTCCTGAGACAGGAGCATGGACTGATCGCTGCCCACACTGGGAATGTGTGTAAACTTAGAAGCTGCAGCCAGAGAGACAGAGACAGAGAGATTTCAGCTCCTCTCTTCTCTTTTACACTCATGTGCACAAAACAAAGCCAGGAGATCCTTGAGGAATACAAAGAAAGTACCAAACTGCTAGGCGTTATTATGAAAACAAAAGTACAACTGTGATTTCTTCAGTTCGAATTAGCTTGTTAACCATGCTTTGCACTGAGCAACAGAAAGTTGCGCAGCTTCAAATTATGGGGTTTTTAAAAGTTGTTTGTTTGGCTTCTCATTTCAGCCTATTCCCGAGGAAGCAAGGCAAAAAAAAAAGTTTTTAAAAAGTGGCATTTTAAGTAAACTGAGCTTTAGATCACTGTGTATTCCACTCGGCACCAGTCATACGGTGAGGCAGAAGGAAGTGGGCACATCAATCTGCAGGTTTTAAAGGGTGATTAATCATCAGAAATATTTTTTCGTTGTATCTATAGTGATGGGTGATATTACTCAAACTGGGCTTTCCTAAACACAGGCTAATTTCGGCTCATTTTTTATCAGGCCCAATTACTATTTTAAGCACAGCTCCATCAAAGCTCCATCACACTTTTGGAGACGCCACTGGAAACACAAGATCTGGAACAAGCTGGAGCTCTGAATGCTCTCCATCGCTTCTGCGAGGCTCCCTGCTCTTCTCCTTAACTCTCTGCATGGAACGCTGGTGCCCCAGAAATGTCCTTCAGTAAGAACCCAAAGCACCAAGAGTCTATAATTTCCTTAGAATGCATGCTAAGGATTCCTAGGAATTGTCCCATTCAAGGGTTCCTTTGCTAAGGATCCAGAACCACTGGGAAATCACATCGCACATAGCTTTTGTCATTGCAGGGCCTAATGAATGCCTAGCACCTTGCATCCTTGCTGTAAGGCAAGTTTCAGCAGTGATGTGGCTGGAGGCTGCTCCTGGGGAGGTAGAGGCTCGGCTTATTATGAGCTAAGCTCAAACTCCAGAAATCTGGAGGTGGAAGGGAACAACTACTCTAGAAATTTTGGACTTGAGAAGTTTGATTCTGAAGTTTGGGTGCATCACTATTAGACAACAGTCCTATGGCCTCTTACCTGTGGGTAAAGGTAAAGGGACCACTGACCATTAGGTCCAGTCGTGGCCAACTCTCGGGTTGCGGCGGTCATTTCGCTTTATTGGCCGAGGGAGCCGGCATACAGCTTCCGGGTCATGTGGCCAGCATGACTAAGCCGCTTCTGGTGAACCAGAGCAGCGCACGGAAATGCCGTTTACCTTCCCGCCGGAGTGGTACCTATTTATCTACTTGCACTTTGATGTGCTTTCAAACTGCTAGATTGGCAGCAGCAGGGACTGAGCAACGGGAGCTCACCCTATCGTGGGGATTTGAACCACCGACCTTCTGATCAGCAAGCCCTAGGCTCAGTGGTTGAGACCACAGCGCCAAGCCCTGTTAAAAACTCACTGGGACTTACTCCTGAAAAGACATGGAGAAGATGGCACTGCTAGTTACTAGAATGTCTGGGGCCAAACCTGGCTCCACTTTGTAAGCCTGGGTTCCTGATGTTTTTGCAAGATAGCATATCCACTTGCTTTTGGGCACCCACAATGGCAGATTAGCCATAACCCCGATATCAAAATATGGCAGTACATGTTGTTTGTAGTTTAATGTTATATATTTACTGAGCAGCCACAAACCATTTTCTGTGGGTGACATCTAGGTTATTTTGATCTGATCAAAGAAAGGTTGTGCAGGTGGAATACACCTATGCTCTTCAACAACCACAAAACATATTATTTTGACACAAGACTCAGTCTTTCACGATGAATTTAGAAGTTAAACTAGATGAAAAGGATAGTGCACACTGAATCAAAAAATACAAGCATACCAGTATACCAACAGTGGAGGGGTCATTAAAAATATACGTATATGCAATATAACTGAATATATTGCACAAACCAATATTTCACCATTTCTTACCATATATACTTTATACAAAGTTTTTTTTTTATTAAAAAAATCACAACATCACATTATTGAAATTTTAAAAATGGGTCATAATTCAGTAGTAAAACATTAGCTTTGTATGCAAAAGATCCCAAGTTCAAACCCTGGTGTCTCCAGTTAGGGCTTGTTAAGCCTCCAGCCCAGAACCCGGAGAGCTGCTGCCAGTCAGTGTCAGCAATACTGACCTAGACAAACCAATGGTGTGACTGAGTACAAAGCAGTTTCTTATGTTCCAAAATCAGCAGGACACCCTTTCATTTTGTTTCTTTCTTAAAAGTAGTTTCTCTAAGGGTCTGATCTTAATTGAAAGAATTCCCATTTCTGAAAATAACAACCGAACATCTGGCCCAAACAATACTGTTGTCCTTATAATACTGCAAGAAAAAGGCAGTGTGTGCGGAGAAGATTCTGTTTGGTGGGTAGGACATGTCAGGAGTTCAGCCTACACTCGAGTAGGACCCTGGCAGAGACATATGCCTGACTGGCATGTTCTCTCCCTCCTGGTTGTTCGTTCGGGAGCTTCAAAAGCTTTCTTCTGCCCGAACATCACAGCGACCGATGCCAACCGACACCGGCACACTTAGGGATCCGCAGAGTTTGCACGGTTGCGTAACAGACCTCAGCAACTCAGCATTTTGGCTAATCTACTTTATTTACATATAAACACACACGGAGCACTGCAACATGGCTCCCTCTCTCTCTAGCATCAGACAGCAAAGAGAAAAAACAAAGGACAAAAGTCCCACTTCACGGAACCCAGTAACACAAACATCCTGCCTCAGTCACTTCCCACTCTGTGGAGTCAAAATATACACCATCATGTGAAAGACAAAAATCCTATTACTGCAATCACGGAGCAGGAATTCTAACAGGACAGTGGTGGCCACAAGGAAGGCAAGAACTGAAACATGAAGTGAACTAGAGGGCAGTGTGAAGAAGCAGGAGGAACAGAGGCGTTAGGAGTTCCATACTTGGCATTTCCTCCTAGACCGTGGAAGGTAAAAACATAGGACAACAGGAATGTGTGTCCCGTTCCTGGGCAGGGAAATAGGAACAGAGGGAGGAAGGAGCATGGTGGTATTCAGTGAAGGGACTCAAAAACTATCTGAGGAGGAACCCCTTCCTGAAAAAAGTGAAGAATAAGCAGACACAGAGGATTTGGCATAAAAAGCCATCTCCACACCCAGGCTGGCTCCTACAGGGTTTCATGCACCAAAGTCTGGTCGAAGCAGGGATTAACATTGTAAATAACAACATAAAATAAAAGCTGAAGATGCTGCTGTCTTCATTATATGTTTGTTGGAGTCGTTTGTAGACCGCCTTTCCATCCAAGAATCCCAAAGGAATTGGAATAGAATTCCAACACTAACTGTACCCCTAACCATACCCACTCAGAAGTAAATCTAGAGGATTAAATGGAGATTACTCGTATGCATGTGGGCCCAAAGTATTGAAACACATGTAAACATACATTAAAAACATATGTAAAATCAAAATCAAAAGGAGACAATGGCTTGGTTCGCACAATATTATGAACTTAGTGACACTGCGGCTGCATTCACATCACAATTTGTTCTGTTTTCACTACGTTTCCCCAACATTGTATCTGAGTTTTCACAGGATGTAAAAAGCCAATTCCAGAACTATAGTGGAATATTTCTGTATTATTTACAGGTGGATGTTTTCTGGAAGCAAATAATACAAAAAAAGCAGTAAACCTGCACTATTGTTCCAGAAGTAGCTTTTATGTTGTGCAAAAGCTCAAATATAATGTGGAATGTAAGAGTCATGAAAATCAAATAAACTATCATGTGAATGCAGCCTGAATGCATATTGGATCTCCCAGAGAGCAGTTTGTACTCACTTAGTTCCTCCCTTGCCCTTTCTGCTAAATGCACTGCATGAGCAAAACCAAGGTTTGACTTAGTGTGGCCTCTGAACTAGGAGTGTGGCCTCTGAACTAGGACTTGTGGTTAAGTTCCCTCCTCACCAACCACAGGCTAAGAGGTTTGGACCTGGAACAGCACTACATTGTGAAGTAATGACATACTTGGGTGGGGGAGAGGCTTTCCCCACCATGACTAATAGGGATGGAGGCTTAGACAGATTCTCCAAGATCAAAGGCAGCATGCTTCTGGAATAACAGCTAGGGATGGCAACTGCCCTCACGTGCTGCTTATGCGCTTTACAATAAACATGTGGCTGGGAAGATACTGGGCTGAAAACCCCTGAATAAAATTAATTACACATTTTGCAAAGTTGTTTGCTTGCTATGCATCTGGACATTTCTTAAGGTATCACAACCAAATGTTGTGTGATGGTTCCTCAGTTCAAAGAGTAGGTTTCTATCTATGTTTGGATAACAGTGGCTGCCGTTTCTAAACATTTCAAAACAACACAGTTTTTAACCACTGATTTTAAAACTGCACTGATGATGATGTTGTTGTTGTTGTTGTTTGGAATTCCAAGCAATGCCAGGTACCAGGCTCCTAGTTTAATTAATTAAAATCTCTAGAAAACATTTACATGATAAAGTGCAATTTCCAGTGACGGTACATATTTACTTGGGCATAGCCAGATGTTGATGGACCTCAACTCCCATCAGCCCCAGCCAGTATGGACAAAGGCCAGGGATGATGGGAGCTGTAGTCCAATGACACTGGGAGCTCATTGACTACCCCATTCTACACCAACACCTCACTGCCCTCTGAGCTACCAAGGATGGGACATCAATGAGAGAAGTAACCATGCAGCCACCATGATCAAAACATGCACAGATTAGTCTGAGTATCATATGGTGAAGTTTCAACATCAACCATATTACAAGAATAATGCTACGAATCAGGCCTATGTACATATCATGCAAAACTGAAAGCGAAGATAAATATTGATCATAAAAGGTAAAGAGAACAAACGAAACACACAGAGAGACAGCCATTTCCCATCTCTCTCCTTTCTTTCTGAACAGGTGTCATTTGTACATGTTTGTACTAGCTAGCCCAGGAACCTATTTGTGGCTCATCTCACAACATTTTTCATGTCACAAAACTGATTCTATTACAGTTCCTAATGTATTGTGAACGTGTCTGCTTTGTTTCAACGCCACTTTGCGAGTTTCCTAACAGAACTTACTTGTCAGCATATGCAGTGCTTGCAAAAGTGTGGTTTATCCATCACTGTCACGCCACTTTAGAGAAGGAAAGGGCCAATATACTCATGAGGACTGCTTGTGCTTCTATCTAGACCGAGCCCATAGCCTACCAAGACTATATGCACATTAGCAGCTTAAAATGGAGTGAGGTTGTTGCCCCCGCCCACTGTATTTCAAGTCACATTTGCACACTGTTGTACATACCAGAGAGGGGGTGGGCATGGGCACTGTCTCTTTGGTTTTCCCACACCTACAACTGAAGCTGTCATCTGCATACAGTGATACCTCGGGTTACAAACACTTCGGGTTACAAACACTTCGGGTTACAAACTCCGCTAACCCGGAAGTAATACCTCGAGATAAGAACTTTAACTCAGGATGAGAACAGAAATTGTGTGCTGGCGGCACGACGGCAGCAGGAGGCCCCATTAGCTAAAGTAGTACCTCAGGTTAAGAACGGTTTCAGGTTAAGAATGGACCTCCGGAACGAATTACGTTCATAACCCGAGGTACCACTGTATGCACAATGGCTATCTCAAAAGTGCACAGCTTAGACTAACTGCAAAGTGACTTTGGCTTAAACTTTTGTATTGAGGGAAAACACATCAAACAGTAGTATTTCTTAAGAAACGTCAGGATAGCTCTGCTCCATTGTGGGTAATGCCATGTGTACATGGATACAAAAAACCAGCAGTGGGAGCATGCTGAAACCAGAGTAAACAGTAACGTTCTACACAGCCTTTCCCTCTACTTCCAATGTGACAGCACAGCTAAAGTTTAAGAAGTCTGGCTGCTAACTTGGAGGTTGGTGGTTCGAACACACCCAGGGATAGCTGTGGGCAGGATTCCTGCATTGCATAGGGCTGGACTAAAAGACCCTCAGGATCCCTTCCAATTCTACTCTTCTACTATTCTGTGATGATACTTCATTTGGGCAGCAGCCATTTCTTACACCAGTAAGCTTCTGACTTTAAGAATCCAGTAACGTATAAAAGATGCCACTGAATCAGCAGCCCATGACAAAAAAATCATGTTACATCTGCATCTGAATCCAACCCTGAAATAAGAAGGGACATGTGCTGATAGTTCTGACGCGAGACCAACAAGCATCCTTATGTCCTTGGTAAGAGAACAGAGGCTGCTGAGCTGTATAATGCTAAGGGAATTCTACTGGGAGGCTCAGGTTTTACTCAGTTTTATTCCTGCTTTCATATTACTGGTGCAATTAAGAAGTCAGACTGTATTCGCTGATACTAAGTAAGTATCAAGGGTCCTATATGTGGCAACAACAGTGTGATTCAAAATAAATAAAGCGTGTAACTACTATGATTATGCCAGTTTTGTAAGTAGACGTCAAGGCTTTCGGAGTTTTGCATTTGATAAGTCATTTAATCCATATTACATTTTCCCACTGTATAAGGTTAGCACAGTTACTATTAAATCCTGTCGGGGGGGGGGGGGAGGTCCTTGAATTAAAAAAAAATCCAAGGTAATATAAATATAAAAGGGGGAATCTCGCTTGTTTCCATGGTTTGGAAAATGACATCATTGTTTCCATGCTTGTTAATCTTATCAGCCATGTAACTCTAGCTCTTTATTTTTTTTTATGCTGATCATCTTATTATGTGCTTTAGAAAGCCACTGAATGCATTAGGTAAAGGAACAAAACCAACAGCCACACATTAATTGCAACAAGAAATCCTGCCTTGCTCCCTCTTCAAGCCCAAACCAACTATGATACTAAATTGGGAAAGATTAGCAGTCATGCTTCTCCTTTAAAAAAAAAAAAAAATTACCTTTAGTAAACGTTTGGTACAAAAATGCATATGCTTCAGTTGTTTTAAAAGAAAAATCATAAATTGTTCAGAAAAGAAGTCACTGAGAAATGACTGTATGCCAAAAGTTCCTCTACACATACTAGAATTACTATTAATTTTTTACAATATACAATTCATTCCGTATATTAGCAGTGTTCATAAATGCTCAGTCACTACAAGGCCAGTTGTTCTGCGTCAATGTTATCACAAATGATATCCTCAGCAGAAGAAAGCTGATTGTGCGATATGCGTTATGTTCTGGTTTGTTGGCCAGCTGCTTGTTCCTAGCAGAAAGGTGTAAATTCTCAACGAAGAAAGCTAGCCTACTTCATAGTCACTTTCATTTCCTCATCCTGTGCGCATACACTTGAAAAGAAAGAATCAATTTAAATGGGATGCTCCGTGTGCACAAGCATGCAGGAAATTGTTTGCTTTTGTGGCATTTCATGTGTCTAGCATCTCATTTCTCATAACGTATCCTGTCTGAACACATGGCCTTAGCACATGTCAGGAATCAGTGAACTGGAGCAAGCGCCATACTGATGTGCTAATGTTGCATGTGGGTTGCCAAGGGACCATTTTACAGTGGTACCTCGGGTTACATACGCTTCAGGTTACATACGTTTCAAGTTACAGACTCCGCTAACCCAGAAATAGTACCTCAGGTTAAGAACTTTGCTTCAAGATGAGAACAGAAATTGTGCTCCGGTGGTGCGGTGGCAGCAGGAGGCCCCATTAGCTAAAGTGGTGCTTCAGGTTAAGAACAGTTTCAGGTTAAGAACGGATCTCCGGAACGAATTAAGTACTTAACCCGAGGTACCACTGTATGTGTGAAGCATCATGGTGTCAGTTTTAAATCAGATCCCAAATCCCACAAGTCTTCTGCTTTGTAGATGTGGGCTAAAACCATTCGGCATTGTTTTCCCAATCATTATCAAAGCGCTTTGATACAGTCTTTTTTTTCCTGAAGCCAGAGAATTTCCCCCCTCCCCAGTCCATTCCCAGCTCTCAACATTCCACATCACAGGCCAGTAGCAACCAGTAGCGGAGAACTTGCTTCAAACTCCCAGTGAAAAGACTAACACTTTGTTACAAATAAACAATCCAATCCAATCACCCCCACCGCCCCCTTGAATGAGCAGCATTATATGCCAAGCACGTATTCCCTTGCTTTTCAGAACGATGCTGGGTCTCGCCCGCCGCCCTCAACCTTCCAAGGCGAGGGGAGAGAATCCCATAACTTTTCCAAAGCCTGCAGAGGATGATTTGTGTTCTCGCTTATGGGGTATGGCTGTCACTGTTGATCTGCTTTCAGGCCTAGATTACATGTGATAAGGGCTGACCTTATTTGAGTATTCACACATTATGCACTCATGGAGTGCAAGCCAGGGAAACAAAAGTCCCTCAGATGTTCTGTGCATCAATCAAGCTCACAGCAGGGAGGCTGCCAAACTTTTCTTCCATTTAACTGACGAGAGGAAAGGAGAGTCCAAGGCAGACTTAATAAAGTTTAAAGCTGTGCCACAGTAGACTTGGGGCCCATTGTCTTCCCCCCGAAAAAGTGTGGTTTTCAACAAATTCCCTGCAGTTGCTATTAGCAACAATGTCTTAAAGAAATTTAGCATGGGGAAAGTGAACAAACAAATTGGCAGAAATGTGTTGTGTGTCTGTGCGTATGTGTTTCTTCTTCCTCCAACCATTCTCTTTAATAAATATAAGCAAATTTCCCATGAACCTACAACATAACATTATTTTAAATGCATATCTTTTTATAAGAAATTGGTGTGTAATTGAGGGAGAATTTCGGGGTACATCACAAAATAGAGAGGCGGGAAACCTATTCTCACTTACTCAGGAGTAAGCAAAATTGAACCCAGTGGAACTTAATTCCAACGTAAATATTTACAGCAATGACTGCAGAATACCTAGCCATATACATTTCAAGAATGCAACAATATTTCAAAGAAAACACTGCCGATAATTGTCAATATTTGTTCTTCTTGTTTGCTTTAAGCATTTTGCAAGACTTGCTTATATTTATATTATTTTCTTTATTTCTTCACAATTTCCACCCCACCTTTCCTCCAAATTGTTCAGGGTGCATATGTGGGGAGTTAATCCATTTTATCCTAACAACAACCCTAAGGGGTAAAGCCAGACTGAGTGAGTTGGGAATTAAGGGCACATCCACACCATACATTTAAAGCACATGACTTTCACCAAATAATCCTGGGAACTGTGGTTTGTTAAAAAATCTTGAGAATTGCAGCTCTGTGAGGGGAAAACTACAGCTCCCAGGTTTTTTTGGGGGGGAAGTTGTGTGCTTTAAATATGAGATCAATGTGTGCTTTAAATGCATGGTGTGGATTTGCCCCAAATCATCTTAGCCTATATCCAAAATTTTAATCACTTTGCTTCTATTTCTAATAAGCTTTGGCCTTTACTTTTATCCCTTCCAAGCTCCAGGTCATGGATCTCTTCACAAATGAACACATCCTTTATAAATACTCGTCCCTTCCTGTTGTGTCTATTCCTTCAGTTTCTATGTACCAGTCATGAGTCTCATCGCACTGGGTTTCAGTAATGCCTATTAGGACATACTTGCCATCCTGTATTAAGAGCTCAAATTTGTCTTGGTAGTTTCCCATACTCTGTGAATTAGTATAGAGACAACTAAAACCATGAGTCATTCTCTCCAGCTGCTTCCTCCTTGTAGTTTCCTGCTCTTCAGCAGGTTTCTTGAGCACTGCCTCAATTTCCTGTGCATCAAATACATGATTATCCCCCATACCAGGTGTTCTTCTGTCTTGCTCCTCCATAGGATTTAGTTTAAAGCTCTTCTGAACTCTGCAAACACATTCTTGTCACTACTGTGATGTGCAACTGTTGTAAACAAAAATGTGCCCTTTTTTCCCTTGTGGGGTATCCAAGAGCCCATAACCCATCTCTTGCCAGAAGTCCTTCCTCAAGGAAGCAGATACCATGGTCAAAGAAGCCAAACATTTCCTGAAATCAACACCAGTGCAGCCAGTAGTTTACTTCTAGTTCTTTCCTCTTTCTTCCTGAGGCATGACCTTCAAGAGGAAGGAGTGTTGAAAAAGACCACCTGCACCCCAAGGCCCTTCAGCTTCCTGCCCAGAAAGAAACAATAAGAAGCCACTATCTTGCATTGCCTTACAAATGTTCCAGTAAGAGTTAATATCTCATTCATCTATCAGAAATCCACATCTTTTTACCAGTTTTGTAAACATTAATTTAAAGTATGAAACAAAAACTCAACCAACTTCAGTAAAGAAGGAAAAAACACTTTGACAATGAAAAGTGTGTGTGTGTGTGTGTGTGTGTGTAAGTAACAATTGTTTTGAATTACCGGTACTTTAACATCGCTTAGGCTCATGTTAATATTTCAATATTTAATAGTCTCTTAAATAGTCATAATGGGTATGTAAAAATCTCTTTTCATGTAGCCTTACTCTTACACTTCAACCCAGTGCATGTTTACACAGAATTAAGGCTTAATTCCATGTGAGAATGGAAGTAAGCACCACTGAATTCACTGGGACTTACTTTTGAGCGCACCTGTATACAACTTTGCTGCAAATCCCCACCCCACCCCTGCTAATGCAGAATGCTAAGAGGTGGCATTCAGTCACTGCTATTCAGAAATTCTTGCCTTCCCACAATCGTTGACCTGAAACCAAGTATTGACAGGTTTAATGATAGTTATGCAGAACTGAAAAGTTTAATGGAGTATATATATTGGTAAAGCCCTTTGGAGACCTAATTCCTTTGTACATGTGCTGGCACCTTCTCATTATGTTTTCCTCTCTTCTTGTATTATATTGGAATCACCCTGTGCAACTAGGCAGAATAAAGCACCTGTTGTTTTGTCAATTGTTTATCAGTGACAATTTCAAGAGGCAGAGCTTATATTACTAAAGTGGCACTAATGGGAAAACTACACCAGCCAAATTTCTCATTCCTATAATTTAAAAGCACAGGGACCCTGCCCAGACCTAGCTTTCACACCTTCCAACCTTTAAAAGATGAAAATAGGGATAAGTTTATAACGTATCTATTTTTCACTCTGCCCAAGCACTCCTTGCCTCCTCGCACAATGCTGAAAGTTCTGCTCTATCAAGAGTAGCCTGTCCTATACAATTTTAAAAGCCAAGAAGGGGTGGGGAAGAGATAAAGGTATGTTTATAGGCTTCCTATCAAAGTTCTGTGAGTAGGGCAATCAGTGTTGGTTACCCTGAGGCAATACCAGACCAACCTCTTGACAAAAGACTTGTTGATAGCTTGTAATATTCAGGCAACATGTCTCCAGGAGAGCTAAGATGATCGCCAGGAGGAGGAGGGGGCAAGGTGTTTGTGTGTGGAAAGAACAAAAGATTGCAGTTTAGACAGAGACACAAGAGAGCTACATTTTGAGATGTGTAAGTGTCAGGTTCTAGCTATCTCCCTAGAGATCTGATAGTGGACTTTCACTGTCTGTTGCCTCCACCTATATTCAAACTTGTACATTTCAAAATAAGCTCACAATTATTATCAGCCAGCTTAAGCCTCCAGTGACTTCTCCCAAAGGAAACCAAACTTGGGTAAACACAGTGCTCTTAGAATTTTTCAGGACTCAGAGGAGTAGGGTGACCTAACAGCAGAGAAAACATGATTGCTATGTTACCAACAGCTCACAATACACATGTCTGGTACATGAAATAGCAGAGTGTATATGCTGCATGATACTTTTAGAATTCCATGTGCATGAATTTACATCAGGGGGACAAAGAAACTGTGGCTCTCCACATGCTGTTGGGACTCCAGTTCTCATTGGCCCCAGGCAGCATGGACAAGAGTCAGGGATGTGGGGGATTGGTCCAGCAACATATATTATTATTATTATTATTTATTAATTTGTATACAGGCAACTCCGCAATTACACACATTCAAGGCATGCACAGCCATGTGCATCACTGTGAACCCAGAATGGTTTGCCTAAGACTGTCCAGTCTAGTACCGCATTTTTTGCCCTATAGGACGTACTTTTCCCCCTCCAAACATGAAGGGGAAATGTGTGTGCGTCCTATGGGGCGAATGCAGGCTTTCGCTGAAGCCTGGAGAGCGAGAGGGGTCGTGTGCACCGACCCCTCTCGCTCTCCAGGCTTCGGGCAGCTATCCGCAAGCTGTGGGAGCCCGCACTGGGCTCCCACGGCTTGCGGAGAGTTGCCTGCATGCTGAAGCCTGGGCGCGCTGAGCTCAGCACGCCCAGGCTTCACGCAGCTCTCCGCAAGACGCGGGAGCCCGGCGCACGGCTCCCACGGCTTGCAGAGAGTTGCCTGTTCTGGGAGCTGGGGGGAAGCTCGGGCCTGGGGGGGAAATAAATTTTTTTCCCTTTATTCCCCCCCAAAAAAAAACTAGGTACGCCTTATGGGACGGTGCGTCCTATAGGGTGAAAAATACGGTAACTCACAGCAACAAATTTATAATGAGGCTTTTCGCCATCAGGCAAAAATTAGGGGGCGGGGGAAGGAGAGTGATTTACCAGGAAGCTGTAAAATAAAACAAAATACTTCTAATGATAACAACAACAACAGTAGTGGCTCTCCCGGGTAAACAGAGAATGTTGAAATGTATGTATTTTCTCAAACTTATGGCCCTAAACTAATATGGAATGGGAATGCACCACAAAGCTCGATTATGTTCCTGAGACTGCAAGGAGAGTTTCTTTACAAAACAAGTGTATGTGATACATAGCGCCGCTACAAAAAGGGCAAAGGACGGAGCTAGCTGGTTTGACCTGGAGTCCAGGCAAACAAGGAGACAAATGAGAACTGCCTACCAGAGATATAGGAAATCAGGGACTGCCCCCCTACTTAATGCTTATATTGATCTGAGACGGTCTTACAAACAATTACTAAGGAGAAAGAAACTGGAAGCTGAAAGAGCCGCATGGCACAGTTTGGTTAAGGCATCACACGAGAAAGATACCACTTACTTTTGGCGAACCATATCTGGTCTACTGGACCAGGAGCGTACTAATTCCATCTGTACAGTAGAACCAATGGAGTGGTTGCGCCATTTTCAATCTGTGTTCTATGACCAGGAAGCCCAACATTACAAATTATGTATTCAATTGGAGGACCTACCTCACTGGCCACCAGTAACTGTTAAGGAAGTTGAGAACTTAATCGCACAATTAAAGAACAACAAGGCCCCAGGGATTGATTACATCCCTGCCGAACTTCTGAAGTCCAACATTGGCTGGTGGGCCCCCCTGCTGGCGTCTCTATTTTCTTGGATCGACTCAACGGGTTTACTTCCAGATGGTTGGACTGAGGCAATAGTTATTCCAATCTACAAAAAAGGACCTACGCCAGACCCGGCGAGCTATAGACCAATCAGCCTTCTGCCTATACCCAGCAAACTATATGCCAAACATCTTTATATTAAGCTAACTAGCTGGCTGGAAACTGAAGCTATTCTAGCGGAAGAGCAAGCGGGTTTCAGGCAAGGCAGATCCACCATAGACCACTGCTTCACCCTAGCCTATTTAATTGATAAATATGCCAAAAAATCCCGCGGGGTGCTATATGCAGCCTTTATCGATCTAAAGGCTGCCTTCGATTCAATTCCACGTGCAAGACTCTGGGATAAATTGAGCACATCAAGTATAGACAAAAGACTATTATTCCTGATCAGCTGTCTATATAAAGACACGGTGCTGCATGTAAGAACTTCGTTAAATGGCCATCTTATAGGACCAGTTCCTGTCAGCAAGGGGGTCAAGCAAGGTTGCATCCTGGCCCCAGTTCTATTTAACTTTTACATCAATGATATGGTTAACTGTTTGTCATCTCCGGACTTCCACGCCCCCAAACTGGCTGACAAATCAATATCAGTACTTTTGTATGCTGATGATGCGATACTCCTATCTCGAACAAGAATAGGCTTAAATAGGCTCATAGGTGAATTTTCAGCATACTGTAGGAGAGAGCAACTGGCAATAAACTATCAGAAAACCAAAATTATGGTTTTTGCAAGGAAACACAGACAGTACAGCTGGAGGATGGATAACCAGACAATTGAACAGGTTAAAGCCTTCAAATATCTGGGTATCGTGTTCCAGTCGACCGGGTCCTGGGATGTCCATCAAAAATGTGCCAAAGAAAAAGCAGCTCAAAGTATTAAGATGCTGTCCCGCTTCTTTTACACAAAGGGGGGCAGATACATCCCAGCAGCCCTTGAAGTTTTTCAAGCAAAACCTTTGGCGCAGTTACTGTATGGGGCACAAATCTGGACGGGGAACCACTGCTCCAGTCTTGAAACTGTTCAGTCTAAATTTCTAAGGCAGATATTCGGCGTCCCCCCCTGTGTTCCAAACGCAGCATTACGACTCGAGGCCTGCCTTCCATCTGTAGAAACTCAGACTTGGCAAAGAACATTCAACTACTGGCTTCGTCTTAATCTAAACCCACCTGGTCTACTGCCTCTAGTAATGCAAGATTCTCACAAAAGCAAGTGGTTCAAAACTGTGCATCAAAAACTCCTTACATGCGGTTTGCATTCACAGTCCCTACTATCAATGGGCCTCATTAAAGCAAAGAGTCTAATTGGCCAGCGCCTGAAAGACATTGAACGGCAAAACAACCTGACCATCTTAAAGAAACTGTGCCCATGGTATACCTACTTTCCCCCTTCTCATTTTGACTCCCCAGCCTCATATTTGTCTAAATTAACCATCCCAAAATACAGACGTGCCTTTACATTGGCCAGATGGGATGTTCTTCCTTCTGCCGTACTCGAAGGTCGTTACCAAAAGACTCCATTTGAAAAACGACTCTGCCCATGTGGAGATGGTAACACGGAAACAGTGTCCCATGTCCTTCTATCTTGCCCTATTTACAAAGACCTAAGGAATGAGATTATTACTCCACTTATTCTCTCCAACCCCGGCCGTTCACCAGACATTACACTGTATTTTCTCTTATCTGATACGGATAGTCAGATAACAGAGAAGGTCGCGAGGTACATCGAGAGAGCTGTGAAATTGAGGGCCACCATCTGAGTGACAGACTTGTTCATCTGACGGACCCCCTTTTGCCTGTTCTTTTCTTCTTTTTATTCTTATTTTTATTTTTATTTTTAATTCTTGTCTAGCTGTGGCCTGTTGGCTTTGCTAATAAAGTTTTGATTGAACTTATGGCCCTAAACTAATATGGAATGGGAATGCACCACAAAGCTCGATTATGTTCCTGAGACTGCAAGGAGAGTTTCTTTACAAAACAAGTGTAGAGACCCATGTCAACTTGAATACTAGGATGGGAAACATGAAGCACTTTTCTACTATAAAATATGAATTCAACTCGGTTTTGTTGGGTTAGGTATTGATTTTAAACGCTTGCAAAAAGAAAAGCCTTCCTTTTTTCCCTTTTAAATCCCCTGCTTCTTAACTATTGCACTGGTTTTTTTATTCCCTCAAATTCTGTCACCTGTCCTCAGTTAAACAGTGCAGCTGCTTGGTTTATGGGATTTTATTTTATTTTTTTGGAGGGGGGAAAATTGTTTTATGCATGTGTGTTTTTGTGAAGGAACAGTCCGTGATAATCTCATTAAATCCCTTTCTAACACTTTCCAGTTTGTACAGGATTTTCCTCAGCCTGGGTGAGTGCAGCCCTATATGAGTTGTTTATTTTATTTTATTTTTTTAAATGATATTTATTAAGATTTTCCAATTACAAAAAAAAAAAAAAACAAACATCCAATTTTAAAATCTTTTTCCCAATAACATCTTTTCGGGACTTCCCCTCCCCTCCCCCTCCTGTATTCCAATTCTTACAAATAAACAAAAAAAAATTCAACAAGTTCTTATCCCAAATTTAAACTTATTATCATTGACTCAATTTTAAAAATATTTTCCCATCCCCTAAAATCGACCTGTTCCCTTCCGCGAGTTCCCCCCTTTAATATGCAATACAGATTAAAATAGAAGGGAAAAAAAATTTACACCCTTTGGATTCCAAATTTCCCTCCCCCCTTTCCCGGTTGCGTTCCCAATGTTCCTCAACGTCTGATGTCTTCCTGGAGTTCCCACATCTTTCCAAACCATAGTCCTTTCCCAGTCATCTTTAATTTCGAATGTCCAATCTTGGAAGGAGTCTGTCTCAAAAAAGGCCCATTTCTTCCATCCAGATTTTTATATCTAGGAGTAAAAACTCCAATTTTATTTCTTTAAACCTGTCAAATCTGGATGTCCCAAATGTTCCCACTTCCAGCTTTATCCAGTTCTTATTATTTTTGTTGTTCTTGTTGATCTCACTCCTCCTTCCCCCCCCCCCCGCTCTCCTGCACAAATGTTCTAATTCCAGCTATATGAGTTGTTTAAACAACCTTCTAGGAAAAGAACATTTTAAAAAACAGGGAGAACAAAGCATCACACTGGCTGACACCGTGCAGAGAAAACAGGACTTAACGGAAAGTGTGAAGCTCAAACAAACAGTGATTCAAACTCTCTCTTCATTGGCCTGAGCCTATGATACAGCATTAAATAGATAATCCTTTATATCCTGTATGTCTATGAAAATATATATCAAGCAGTAAGTACACCTGCAAATCATTTCTTTTCAGTCAGGGTGCATTCTCAAGATCACTCCACGTGGAGTAGTTCCCAATTTAATGCATTTGCACTTTTTTGTCAAAATTCCACCTAACTGTTCTGGTTAAAGATTTTTAAAAAGAGAAGTTAATCTACTCTTACCAGTGACTATTTATATTCACAATGTTAGGGTGCCTGCAGACTATCATTATTTTGAGGGAGGAACTTTAGGTTTGCTCAATTAAAGGGGATTAAATCTATTAAAAAATTGACTTTTTTCAGTTAGGAAAGTGACAAGAAAAAGCGAGGGATGAGAAAATTACTGGCTCCCAGTATGTTTCTAAGCACAATTCAAAGTTTTGGTGCTGCTGACCTCTAAAGTCCTAATGGTCTCTGCCCTATATGCCTGAAGGAGCATCTCCACCCCCATCGTTAAGCCAGGACACTGAAGTCCAGCTCTGGGCACCTTCTGGCAGTTCCCTTGTTGTAAGAAGTGAAGTTACAGAGAAACAGGCAGAGGGCCTTCCTTCTTGCATTCACTCTGTGGAACATATTTCCATCAGATGTCAAACAGATAAACAACTATATAACTTTTAGAAGACTTCTGTATGGGGAAGATTTTAATGTTTGATGTTTTGTGGTGTTTTTACATTTTGCTGGAAGCTACCCAGAGTGGCTGGAGCAACCCAGTCAGATAGGTGGGATATAAATAATAAATCATCATCATCATCATCATCATCATTACAATTTCTAATGCTGGAAGAGCAGACCCTCCAGGTGTCCTTATTTTCCCAGGACATCCCTGATTTAGAGAAGCAGCCCCGGTTTCTGATTTGATCCCGGAATGTCCCTCTTTTCCTTAGGATGCCCCTATTTTCATTTGAGAAATGTTGGAGGGTATGGCGTTATCCGAACTCCCGAGCTATCTGAAGGCAATCCTGTATAGAGAAGTTTGTCTTAATGTTTAACGTTTTATTACATTTTTAAATATGTTGGAAGCTGCCTAGAGTGGCTGGGGCAACCCAGTGAGATGTGTGGGGTATAAATAGTAAAATTATCGTTATAGAATGGGACGTCCCTATTTTCATCAGATAAATGTTGGAGGGTATGGAAGAGTAAGCTTTTATTTATTGATATCCCACCTTTCCTCCAAGAAACTGATGTTTAGGCTGAATAGGTAGTTACTGCTCCAAGGTTGGCCAGTGGGTTTCATGGCCGAGCAAAGACCTGGTCTCCCCTGTCCTAATCCAATCATCTAACTACTACACCATAACCAGCTGCCATCTTTTTCAATATGCCAGGCTGCTGCAGCCAGACACAGACAAGGCTCCAATGCAGCTCACAGTCTTAAAAACCATATACAAAACTCTTCTTCACAGGAAACCGGTCTGGAGGATATTTCAGTCTGACGCCAAAGCCTGCACTTCCATTTTTAACTTTAATGGGTCCAATAAAAGGTACTGGCTTGTTCTGTTTGTATGCTTATGTTTGTTCAAACCACTGAGAAAAGTGTGATGTGAATGTCTCTGCTCCCTAAAAATTAACTTGTGTGGGGTTTTTTAAGCCCCACACAAGAGGCAGGCCACCTTATACGGGGAAAACAAACAGATAAACAGCTGTACTCTCTAATTAGAGGGCAAATATGCACAGAATATAATTTGGCAGCAGCTGCCTGCCATGTGTACAATCTGCTTGTAATAGGTATACATATTTAAAATATGAACACGAGTCAAAACAAGGTTCAGTAAATCCCTGCATCCTGTTATGTCCCAAAGTGGTTTCTGCATCAGCTAAGTGCATGCAGTCCTTACAATTTGAACATTCAAGAGAAATAGATTTAGGCTCTGCCTGCTGAGCTGGGAGTGGAGTAACAGCTCCTGACCTGGAGAGTGCACCTCTTGTTTTTACAGTTCTAGTGTTGGGATAGGAAGGAATGTTTGGAAACAACACATTCTCCTGCAATGATGCAGCAACCCATTTGGCTACCATGCTTCACTTCCCATGGAACAAAGCTGAATTTGAGTTTTTCTCTATAGGTAGCAGCAAAGAAGGATGCCATGAACAAACCACTGCAGCACCAGATTGGGAAACTATGTTTGTGTATGCATATATACACACCTTAACATTTCACAGGTGCAAACAGGGACAACGCTTACATAGTTGTCACCTTCTCAGGTCAAGGATTAACTTCTTTTTTCTCTTTTCTGCTTTAATTGCATTCACGTATTCTGCCATAGCTTGTCCATTTCACCTCAGAAAAAGTACTGCAGAGTAGAAAAAGACTCAGAAAAAGGCAACCAAAACAATCAAGGAGTTGGAGCAACTCCCCTGTGAAGAAAGGCTGCATTATTTGATACTTTTTAATTTCCATTCCTAAAAGTGAAAATAAATCATTCATGTTAAATGGAAATCGACCTCTGAATACCAATTGCTAGGGAGCAATGGCAGGAAAGACTTCTTGAATTCAGGCCGTTTGTGGAGTTTTCACAAGCATTAGGTTGGCTACTGTAAAGAGTGGGAAGAAGGGAACTGGATAAAAGTCTCACTCAGTAGTCTGATGCTCGGGGAGAAGGAAAATGAAAGTCTTGTTAACACTCACATAGTAGCTCCTGAAGTCCCCCAGACCCACAAATTAGAAAACTACCAACATGTGCAGTTACATTACATGCTGAATGGCCTTTCCCCCTCCCATGAAACCTATCTGCTGTGTGCATGTACAAGGTTTAAAGGGCAGCGTCAGGATTGTGTAAAGCCCAAGGAATCTCTGCTAGGGTTACTGAAACGCAAACTCTCTTTATGCTTACAAAGGAAGGTTGTAAAATTGGGGACTTGGAAGATATGTAGCAGCACAGAACTCGGCTGTAGCAATTCTGATGCTAAATTAAAGTACCTTCCTGTTTAGTATTCAAGGGAACCATCTATTAAAAAGAAGCCCCTGAAGTAAATACAATACTGGCTTTCTAATCTCCCTGCTTGCAAGGTTATATAATCTTGCACAATCACAACCTCCTCCTGGCATAGCTAGATTATCAGTTTCCTCAACCTCGGCCCTCCAAATGTTTTGAGACTACAATTCCCCTCATCCCTGACGACTGGTCCTGCTAGCTAGGGATCATGGGAGTTGTAGGCCAAAAACATCTGGAGGGCCAAGGTTGAGGAAGCCTGGTTTAGAATATTTTCCCTACTTGCAATTCCAAGCAACAGGTATTCGGAAACATACTGTTTTGAACAGTAGAGTTGGAACATGGCCAGTCGTCATGGATAGCCACATCCTCCATGGATTTATGTAATCCCCTTTTAAAACCATCCCATTTGGGGCCCATCACTGTAAGAGCCATGATGCTGCAAGAGAGATTTGACCCTTCCCTCTTTGCGAACTTTGCCAGTATTTAATCAATATTTAATTTGTTTTAAACCACAGATTCACATACCTTTAGACTGCATGCCATGCACTCTCACACACCTCACTGGACTTAAATGGGCCCTACTTCTGAATCAAGATGCATGAGATTCCAGAGCTCTTTATGATAGTTTCAAAGCACCCTCTCTTTTCTCCCACAGCTGAAAGGTAGCATTATATGCATTTTCATTCTGAGATCAGTGGGATTTTGTAAAGACTCCTAAGTAAAAAGCTTTATTCCATGAAGGTGCTCAGCTGGAACATACTTGGAAAGCTGAAAGCAGTTTAAAAGCAAGCCCACAGCAGCCACTCTTGAACAAGTCAAGATTACAAGGTATTTCTCTCTCTCTCTCTCTCTCTCTCTCTCTCTCTCGGAGTAATCAAATGGTTGCCAACAGTGTTAAGAATGAACAAAGTCACTGCTACAGGCAACAAGCAGATGACCAGTTCAGGTTCGAGGGTTCACTGCACATGGACATCCAGAAATGCCCCCGACAGCTTTCACAGTATAATGAACCATGCAGCAACTCAGGCAGGCAATTGACACAATACATGAACATAAAGCCTCTAACATTAAAGCAAGGCATACTTAGCTAGCAACTTGTCAGTCCAACCCAGCTGAAGCAGCATTATCTCAAAGGATTCCTTTTTTTAGATTCCAGAGATTTAATTAGAAACGGCTCTGCTCTGTTTTGGAAATGCACAGGAACACAATCTGTGAGTTATTAAAAATAACTGCACTATGCATTATTTAATTGCCATACTAATTAATTAGCAGAAAGCTTTATAGTTAAAATGGTGAGGTGTGCGCACACAAATGAAATAACCTTTCCTTGGCATAACTGATATATTATCATGGAGTCAATAACATCTGGAGAGCCACAGGTTCCGCCACCTCTTGATGTGATATGATCCTGACAGGTCAGTTCCGAATTAGGATGAAAACAGGTCAATTCTATTATGCCAAATAATGCTTTTAAAGAATCACCAAGGCAGTGCCATATTCAGCGCAGAGTAGACTCTAATTATGAAAGTGTGACAAATAATCACAAGATCTACTTGCTGAAACTTCTTGCCCTTCCATTTTAAAGTTCTCCAGGGCCTCACCTTTATACCACCCTCAGCTTCCCAAAGGTCACCTGCTCTCTTGCACAACACAACACCATCTTAGATGGCTTTTAAAAAAAGGATTAGACAAATTCATGGGAGGGTAAGGCTATCAATGGCTACTTACCCTGATGGCTATGTTCTACCACCTTCACTGTTGGAGGCAGTAATGCTTCCAGTTTCTGGAAAATGCAAGAAGAGGGAGTGCTGTTGTGCTAGGTCTTGAGGATAGGCTTCACATGAGTATCTGGCAACTGTGAAAACAGGATGTTGGGCAGGCTGGACCACTGACCTAATCCAATCAGCTCTTAACCATTCTCTCCTGGTGCTCCTATGTCTGGAACTGTGTCCCAGAATTACATACTCCCATACCACTTCCTTATTTTGTTTCATCTTCCACCTCACATGAATAGCAGCTCCAGTTTCCAAGCACTATGGAATCAAACTGGGGGATAGTGGCTGGGAGTTGGCTTACAGCTACAAAGGTAATGTGTAACCAACGTTCAAAAGTAACAGGGCTACTTTTATGGAATTTGAAATGGTTTTGTGACTGTAGCTTTCCAAAGATGAAAATGTCCAGTATATAAGGTCTACTTTACCTTTCTGAGTGTACACTTAAAAGGTAAACCAACTTAGAAAATGTTGCTACTGGATGCATTAAAATGTAAATATAGTTGGCAGTGTAAAGCATGATTGCAGTACGCGCAAGTATCAGTGCAGATACAATGGCCAGGGTACTGGAACTGCCTGCTCCTGGTTGTAAATCCTCATTTGCCTTTACACAGTGTATGAAATAGCTCTAAGTCTCCTTAGTAGCCCATTTAGCATCAGTTCTCACCTTCTCATCATCCTAACTCTAGCACCTTTGCTGCACAATCATATACTGGATTCCCATTTATCACAGGAGGAATCTAAAATGGAGGTCAGATGAGGAAATTTAAATCCCATCACTAATCCTGCCACTAATCCTTTGAGGACTGCATCTTTTGCCAGTGCTAATTTGGAGGATATCCTCCCGGTGATACATTTGAGACAGGAAGGTGAATAAAAGGTCAGGAATGCCTATGCCTTGATGCCACAGAATAGTTTTGCCAGCTGAATATCTTCCAAGGATTTATAGGATGCGTTCTCATGGCTGGTATGCAGCTAGAAGTACCACGGGAAGCACTTACTTCCCTGCGGTTTGCAGTCTTACTTTGTAAGGTTGGTGCAAATTCTGATTTGTAGACCTGACAGGATACCTTCGCAACACAGGGGAATTGCTGTTAAAAAGAAGTAAGTCTGCATGTTGAGTACAAAGTGTCCCTATGCAGATCTCGCCACATAACCCCACTACCAGCTGTAAGGAAAAGGCAATTCCTCTTTCATTATGTGGGAAGAGAAAATCAATGCAAATGGGGGGCAACGGAATCCCAACAGAAGTTCTGAAAAGCCAGCCTCAGTTCCTCCTTCATGACACACCTGCACGGCCTTCTATTGCAGTGTTGGGAAAAAGGATCCGTGCCACAAAACATGAGTGACCTCAGCACTGTGACCTTCTCCGAGTACAAAGGTGACTGCCATGATTGTAACAACTACCATGGAACCTCCCTGCTGAGTACTGTGGGTAAAGTCTTTGCCCATGTAGTTCCTCAAGAGATTACAGTTACTCGCTGACAGTGCTATCTCAAGTCACAATGCTGCTTTAGAGCTCAGAGGTCAACAGTCAACATGATTTTCTCACTGTGCCAGCTGCTGAAGAAGTGCTGAGAGCAGAGACGCCCCTTGCACATTGCCTTCATAGACCTGACGAAGGCCTTTGACCTCATCAGCTGAAAAGGACTCTTCACACTGCTCAACAAGATAGGATGCCCACCTAAGCTCCATGAGATGATCCTGTCCTGCCATGAGGACATGAACAGCACTGTCCAGTATGACAGCTCATTCTCAGATGCCTTACCTATCAAAAGTGGTGTGAAACAGGTCTGTGTTCTGGCTCCAAATCTCTGTGGCATATTTCTCTCCCTGTTGCTTTCCTATGTCTTCAGCTTGACTGTGTACTTCCATTAAAGGAGTAATGGTGCTATGTTCAAGTTGGCACATCTCCATGCCAAGAGAAAAGTGCAGTGGGTCTTTGTCCAAGGTATCTTGTTTGCACGGGATGCAGTTGCACTCTGAGGAAGCTCTACAGAGACTCATCAACCGTGTTGTCCATCAGTCTGACAAAGACCAACAGGACGTCACCAGCACTCCACTCATCAGCATTGGTGACCACATGCTTGAGGTGATAAGACAGTTTTGTCTACCTGGGCTTCCCACCATAACCAGCAACCTTTGTATTGATGCTGAACTGGACTAGTGTATTGGCAAGGCAGCTACGGCAAAGGCTTGCCTCTGCAAAAGGGTATGGGAGAATGAGATGCTAATGATCAACACCAAGATAAAAGTCTACCTTGCTTGTGTGTTGAGCATGCTGCTTTATGGAAATGTGTTGTGGGCAGCTTACACCCACCAGGAATGATGCCTCAATGCCTTCCATATGTGCTGTGTCAGGAAGATTTTGAGCATCACATGGGAGGACAGAGTTTCAAACAAAGATGTGCTCTCCCAAGTCCATATTCCCAGCATGGTCACACTTCTGTCTCAGGTAATGTCCACCACACAGAAGATGGAGGTATCCTCAAGGATATGCTATACAGGGAGCATTAGGCCTATTGGCAGACCTACACTGTATTACAAAGATTTCGGCAAACATGACATGAAAGCTGACATTAAACCCACTGTATGGGAATCCCTTGCAGACAACTGCAGTGCCTGGAGACAGACAGACAGGTCACGGATCCACAGCAGTGAGCAGTGAAGAAATGACCACTGGGAGGAATAAAGAGAGAATAAATGCCATGGTGCACTTGTAGCAGCAAAACCGGGTGCCTTCATCTGCCCCAGCTGCAACAAAACATGTCTCTCCCATATTAGTCTCTACAGCCACAGCAGGCACTGTAACTCTCCAATGATTTGACGTCACCCTCAAAGGAATAACTCTTCCATTGTCTTCTGAAACAGAAGGATGCCAGCATACAACACAATTCTATGAATGTTTAATTGTTTTTTAAATTATTATATTTCTATGTTTTTAGCTGTTCTTATTTTATCTGTAAGCTACCTTGAGTCCCTGTCATGGGAAAAGGTGAGGTATAAATAAATAAATATACAACAGCAATATTTAGAATTCTAGGCCAAAGGCTCCTCTTTCCCCAAAAGGCCAATGCCTGTTTAGTCTGAAGTTTTCAGATCGCCACGGAGCTCCCTTTCTCATTACTAGGAGGCTGCTTGCAACTACAGCTAACATTCCCAATTTAGAAACACTCTTTAACACAACTGAATTGTTTAAGCTAATAATTTTCCACAGAGTATGGCTACATTGCACTTTGGTTATGCAAAATGAAGATTTAAAAAAAAATTTACACCATTCCATAATAGACATTCAATACTGTGAAAAAACAAGATGGACTAATGGTCAGGCTTGATAGAAGGCAGCTCCCTATGCTCCTATGCCTTCTAGCAAGAGTACCAACTTGACCCTGCAACTATGGATGCCCAGGGTCACAGGTGCCATGCAGCATGCATGGCCCTAGCACCAAAATTTGTGGGTGCCCTGCCCCTTCATGGGGAATATTGTGGGTGCTCGGGCACCCAGGTTCCCAGGGAGTTGGCACCTATGCCTTCTAGATTCATATTGTTGTATTCTTTTTGTAATCTTGGGTAGCTTAATTGCAGGGATTCATTTGAAGAGTTCTCAGCATTGAATGCAGAGACCTTCCTAAAAATAAATGCCGTATATTTGGATAAGCTTTAATGAGTGGTTATTTCCAGACAGCGACAGAATGTTTAGCGTACTCAGCGATTGCAGAACGGGTGCTTAACCAGCAAAACTCCTAAATAGTACAAAAACAACAGCAATAACCCGTCAAAGTTCATGAGCCCTTATTACACATTACTTTTCATTAAACAAAGAGATTATACAGATGCTGCTGACAAGGATTATCAAAACAGAATGGCACCACCTGCCCCCTGCAACCTCACTAATTAGTACAGAATCTGAGGTGCCAATTAACAAAGAAAAGAGGGAGGGGTCAGTAAACACAGTCCGAGGCCACCATTTCATGCAGAGCACAAAGGCTGTTGCTGCTGCATTACTTTGGCATGGGGCTACTTTTATGCAGAGACTGGAGGTTTCAGCTACGCTTCAGTGGCATAACATACTTCCCTGATTTTCCTCTTGCTTCTCTGATTCTCAGTCCTCTCTCTTTCTTGATTGCACCTAGAGCTAGCTGAAAGTGATTTTAGACTATTTAAATAAAAGGAAAACATGTAAGGTTGTATCCAGTTCTGTCTCCACTGATGGAGGACTCTTCAATTCGCTGGAGGAGAGGGAAGGTGGTTTTTTTTTTTGCAAATCCCCTTTTTTTGCCTGAAATCCCTTATACCACCTATCATGCAGTTTCAAAGTGTCCCCAACCTTCTGGAGTAAATCTGGGCTAGGCGGGCAATTTTTCTGTTTCTGCTAATGGGAACCATTGCTGGATAAGATAGCCTTCCATCAGTAGTGGACACAGCCCCAAATACTATACAAAACATTTCTATGATGGGGAAAAAATGAATCCCTTCTCAATTAAAGTAAAACATTCAAAAATATTTGCACAAAATTCCTAGTGTGGTTTTTAAAACAAAGTGCTAAATACATTCACAACATCTTTTTACTAACTCATAGACCAGGCTTCCTCAACCTCAGCCCTCCAGATGTTTTGAGACTACAATTTTCATCATCCCTGACCACTGATCTTGCTAGCTAGGGATCATGGGAGTTGTAGGCCAAAAACATCTGGAGGGCCGAGTTTGCGGAAGCCTGGCATTGGCATAGACATACTCTCTCTCTCTCTCTCTCTGTGTGTGTGTGTGTGTGTGTGTGCGTGCGTGTGTATACACCCACACACCACTGTTATTTTTCTAGAAAAAGAGATGGCAGAGCTCACCATTAACTTTTCCCTTGTTCTCTTTGAATGGCAATGGCGACCACCTGAGAGGTGCTGAAGCTGAGCTCCAGTGAGCTCTGGCTGAAAAAAAGGCCCAGATATACATATACATAACGACGAGGGAAAATAAGTGTTTTCTATACCCTCTGGTAATTGTAGGGCTAATATAACTCTGATTGAGTTATTCATCAGTACTGCACATTTAATTGACCCACCCTAAATCATGTAGTGTAAACATTTATCTCTGCCTTCCTCCCCACTTCCCAGAACTTTAAAGGACAATGAAGAGACATTTGCAGCCAGGGGTTTACTTATGAATTGTTGCTCTGCATTCTATGAAGTCCTCGGAATCCAATCTGCAAAAAGGGATTTTGAATTTGATCTATACACATACGTTCAGCGAACAAAAGGTGGCCTACAACTTTGCTAAATAAGTCCCACTAAAATGCCACCATTCCATGGCCTCATTTAATTCTTATGCAGGCTAGCACTTATTGTACTCAAATTTCCATTAAATATGGAATTATAAAATACTACCATGTCTGAATGCTTATTTTGATTACAATATTGTTTAAAATGTATTTGGAATATTAATTTTGTATACAATAATTCTCTATACCGCCAAGTTTCCGGACAGTGTCCCAATCAAGTATTGACAACATCCAGCCCTGCTTAGTTTAATTAAGGTTGTTGCATCATGTACCATCGGCATATGAAGTTAGTAAGTTCCTTGGGGCAGAAAGCTGTTATTTTTGCTCAAGCAACACTGTACATCTGTAACAACAGTGTTATTGCTACAGAATGGTTGAAAATCCTCCCCCCCCCCCCATCCCTCAGTTTCAGTATGTCAATGATCAGGGATGATGGGAGTTGCAGTCAGCACCATGTGCGGGGCCAAAGGTTTCCCCATCCATGCTGTTTCCCTGTGGTGTCCTTCAATGCCATCACACTATATTTATGATGAAATGGGCCAATCACCATTCAAATCTTCCAAGCCAAGTGACGACCAAGATTTGAAATGAAATTATTTGAAGGACACTGAAACAGGGATGCAGCAATTCTGCTTGGACTACTGCAATGCGCTCTTTGTGGGGCTACTTTTGAAGGTGACCCAGAAACTGCAATTAATCATTAATCCAGAATGTGGCAGCTAGACTGGTGACTGGGAGTGGCCACCGGGACCACATAACACCGGTCCTGAGAGATCTGAGCACAATTCAAAGTGTCTAAATGGCCTTGGTCCTGTATACCTGAAGAAGCGTCTCCACCCCCATCGTTCAGCCCAGACACTGACATCCAGCGCCAAGGGCCTTCTGGAGGTTCCCTCATTGCGAGAAGTGAGGTTACAGGGAACCAGACAGAGGGCCTTCTCGTAGTGGCGCCCGCCCTGTGGAACGCCCTCCCATCAGGTGTCAAGTAAATAAGAAGCTATCTTATTTTTAAAAGACATCTGAAGGCAGCCCTGTTTAGGGAAGTTTTTAATATTTAATGCTGTATTGTTTTTAACACTCGGTTGGGAGCTGCCCAGAGTGGCTGGGGAAACTCAGCCAGATGGGCGGGGTATAAATAATAAATTATTATTATATAGCAATCGCTTTGCATGGGGATGGAGCCATGCTGGAGTACAGCGATACATTGCTGCCATTTCCTCTCAATCCTGTAGCTTCAAATGGCATTCTGCAAGGAACAGCAAATGCAGAAGCCAGGGTCCTCCTAGTTCCAGCCCTGGCAGATCCTGACAGTTAGACACCCTAAGAATATCAACAGAGACTCACAAAGCAGACACCACAAAGACTCATCCTGTCACACCATTTTCTAAGTATGCAACATCCACAAGGGAACACAAGGAAGGCCACATATTTCCCTAATCCCAATCCCGCATCAGTTCCACTAACAAGGCACCTCTCTATGCAATATGGTGTAAAAGTTTACAGCAACACCATGAAGCTTAAATGACTGTTAACCTCTGGATGAAACTCAGTCTATAATCACCAAGGTCTGTTTTATTATGAAGTATATGTTTATTGATGCAACAGTGAAACACAAACTTCTTTCAAGGGGTAATTATTAGCATGATTTGCACAACCTTCCAGCCAAAATCCAAGCCCACCTCATCGTTTCCTGAAGGTCATTCAACAGATGTTGAAGAAACAAATGGCGTGCTTACATTTGCCCAGTTAAGATCAGTGTTAATACCTGCCTTTCCCCCCCAACTCAATAATTATTGCCCTGAGGGGTGATTCGTTTTACCGAATGTCAGTTCAGGCACCCTTCAGCGGCATTAAACTGAAATTCCCATTAAATTCTGAAAAATTAGGAAGTTAAACTTACAGTCTTCATAACTGGTGTTGCCTCTTTTCTGAATTTACTCCACTGTCACATTTAAAGGCATTTACGGTAAATATAGCAGGGTCATCCACCAAACTCATCTGCAACAGGCAACTTGTTAAAAACAATCAGCTCTAGAAGCGTTTTCCTTCAGAAAAGGCACAGGTTTTACTTAGGTCAATTTATTTGTCATTAACAGAACAGTTCCACATATGTGTTATTGCAATTAAAGGTAACATCTTAAACTTAGGTTCACATTTTTAAAAGAGCAAAATGATGTTGGTGATTAAGCAAATAGGCACAGATCAACTAATAACAATTTGGGAATCCCTCTTGGACTTTTCGTTGTAAGAATAAATGAATGATTCTGAGACACACAGGCTTAAGACAAATATGGTTTAACAGAAAGCGAAGAATACGGATATTAACATGGACTGTATGTCTTAAATAATCTTTCTCTTAACGTAACCGGCAAACGGAAAATCAGAAGCTTATTTTCTCCATCTCTAATGTTCATTTTCCCTTTGTTTTTCCTGTTTCTTCTATTTTCTTCTTTTCTCTCTCTTTTCCTTTTCCTTCTTCTTTCTTTTATTATGTGTGCTCTGTTTTTTAGTTTGTGTAGCTATTATTTTATTGTATTACAAAAAACTTTAATAAAAAATATTATTATTATTTTTAAAAACCCGATAACGATTTTCTAGCTCACTTGCTTCAACAGTAGCTATGTGATGCAAGTGTTATTAAAAGCTTAATTAGGCACACGATTTTTTAAAAAATGCTCTGCTAATTATATAAATTTGCAACCAATTATTTTCTTCATGGTGAAACAAACCTTCAGCAGCTGTTAAAACTCTAATGGGTGAAAGCTTTGCATCCCTGCCAAATGGCTTTGCTTCTTCAATGGTGGGGAGAAGGATTTGTAAGTGTTTACACACTCCCACTACCCTTCAATAGCTTACGATGACTTCAAATCCCACATTGATCTCTATATTGCAATAGGAGCCCAAGCAGAGGTTGAAAATATTTGTTTTGGCTGTAGGTTTGTGTCAAACTCAACAGCCTGTAAAATCCCATAGCCTGTAGCCCATTTTTAGACTTGCTGTGCCAGCACACAAGTTCTTAGAGAAAGGACATTAAACTGTCGCACCAATGCAATCGCAAACAAGAAACCTAATGGCCCAATGCATTAATGCAAAATGCCCGTCATTTAAAGAGGTGTGGTATGTGTGCAGAAAGGATGCATGTACTGCAAGGTGCCAGGGTAGGGAAGTGTAACAGAACACTGGCAACTTTTATAGATAGTTTCCAGACAGCTATTTCAGAATTTGAATTGCAGGTAGCATCTTCATTTTCTCTTCTAAGATGTATTATACACTAGTCAATGCAGCTGGCATGCAACAAACAGCAACCCCCTCTCCACTGATAGATTGTTAAAAATGTGAAGGAAGGAGCACCGGCCATGTGCAGTATTCAGCAATTATAAGACTGGCTGCCATGGCAAATCTGTCCTGGTTCACACATCACACCAAGCCAGCCAAGCCTTAGCATGAATTTGTGAGAATATGGGCTCTGAGAAAGTATATTGCTAAGAGATATCTTAGCCCAGTGTGTAATCCATACCCAGGCTCATAGTCATGAGCCATACACCATAGGACAAACATTAATAATAATAATAATAATTTATTATTTATACCCCGCCCATCTGGCTGGGTTTCCTTGGTTGCAGACAATCATTAGTCTGTAGAGAGCTAAACCATGAGCTTAGGTTTTGATGATACACTAAGCCAAGCCATGGCTTTGCTCAGAATGGCACAGTAGCAAAAGAATGTAAGAAGAACCTGTTGATTCATGCTAAGTGCTTATGTAGCATCCAGTTCTCACAGAGGCCAACCAGATACCTGTGGGAAGCCCCCGCAAGCAGGACCTGAGTGCAAGAGCACTCTGCCCACCTGTGATTTCCAGCCACCGATATATCAGGTGCATGCTGCCTCTTACAGTGGAGGTAAAACACAGACCTTGTGGCTAGTACGTGTTCATAGCCGCCTTCTCCTTGAATGTCTCTGATCTTCTTTTAAAGCCTTGGATGCTTACACTGACCTTGTTGAGACCTACAGCTAAGCCAAACCAAGGTTGAGCAAAACTGAGCAAACAAGCAGGCTACTGGAGAGGAGATTGTAGCCTTTTCACTCCCCCTAAGGGAGAACTGAAGTGTTAAAACTTAATGGCAAATGCTAGCACAGCTCCATTCCTTTCAATGGGAATCGAACACTAGAACTTCCTGCTTGGCTGTGGCAAAAATAAATATCTCAAATAATGCAACATTTGTTCTGGTTATATTGCAGTATGCTTATTATGTATACTGGGGCCTGTATATACACTGACAGTTGGGGAGTGGGGGGGAGGATATGGAATTTGCTGCTCTGGGAGTTTGTTTGTTTTTTGTTTTTGCTGAAGAGCAGAATAAAAATAAATAATAGAATTTCACCCAGCTGTTCATTGGGGATAAAAATGGAGCACCTGGAGACTCCTTGCCAGATGCCTCTAGATAGGAAATACATTCAGAGTATTATATTAGTTTATACAAGTAATATAGAGAACAATGGAGAAAAGGTTTCAAATATTGAGATGGCCTTAAAATTATCATCATGCCATTCCTCTGAATAGTTCAGCATATGTTTGTTACTAAAGCAGCCAGATGTAGTACTGAGAGGAGATAAACTTAATCCTTTAAGCATCGGGTCTCTTTATTACACATGATTTATGATAGCCTTGAATTAAAAACAAAACAAAACCATATTGCATTTGCAGCATAGTCACTGGTGGACAGATAGTATATACACTGTACCATGAAAAATACACTGTACCTAGAATTGTTCTAATTTAAACTTAGCCTTTTCTGTCCTGATGTATTAAACAACTTGGCTCCTATAGCGACCTTGCAATACCTGTGCATGATCAGATTTATGCCAGTAATTGCCAGCATAACCACTATATCAAATGAAACTCAAATGCACTTTGTGTGTGTGTGTGTGTGTGTGTGTGTGTGTGTGTGTTTGGTGCCTGATTCTAATAAGCAGAAACAGAATCCAGCAACAGCTGTCAACAGAGAGATATTTTAATAGACAGAAGCAAATACATCCTACAAGGGCTTCGAACTGAATTATCCAAGTTCAACACTGTGCTTTGCAGAAGCAACTTTTCTTTTTGCTACTTCCAATTCTACCAACACCAGCTGCTATAAACACTCCTGCTCCCTTAAATGATCCTGCCCAAACTACCTTGCTGCCCCCTAGACTTAGAACAACACTGTCTTTTCCTTAAAGGTAACCTCTTCAGTGGTGGCTATGGTTTAACTCCCTTGCCCCTATATGTCTGGCTCTGGCCCAGCTCTGAGACTGGGTGAAGCTGAGATGCAGTTCAGGTGTGGAGGACAGGACCAGAAGAGCAACAGGCATGGTCACTGGAAAGGCTGGAGGTCAGGGGTCAGATCAGACAGCAGAAGATCAAATGGCCAGAAGCAAGAGCAGACTCAAGTCAGGCAGAAGATCAGTTTCTAAAGCAGCAGTGAAAGACTGAGGGGCCAGAAGCAGATGCCAAAGGCAGGCAAGCAGGTGGTGGTCACTAAGGCAGGGGTCAGCAACCTAAGGCCCATGGGCTGGAAGTGGCCTGTGGAGGTTGTTTGACTGGCCCACAAGCCGCCCCGAACCGAGCTGCTCGCTCGCGCACTGCGCTAAACTCATAGCTGGCAACCTTCCCTTTTTTTGCAGGAAATTCCCTTATTCCAGCGCCGTTTCCCGCTGCTATCCTAGATTGTTAGATATCCCGTAGACTGTCCCCGGGACAGGTGAGGCTGCTGATCCCTTATTTTCGAGACTGCTGATCCCTTATTTTTAAATCTTAAAATTGACAGCTATGGCTAAACGGGATTCGCTTCCGTGGTGCCGAAAATTGCATCTGCGCATGTGCAGATGCTGAAAATTACAGGTGTGCGCACGATCTGGCCCACGGAGGGATTTCCGCAGGACCAATCTGGCCCAGGCAAGATAAACCTTGCTGACCCCAATCTAAGGCAAAGAAACCCAGCAGAAGAGAGAGAGAAGCAGGGAAGCAGAAGCAAAACTGAAGTTTGGAGGATAAAATTATACAAGCAGGTGCTGGACAGGCTATGTCAATTTCTCTGCCTTATCCTTCAAGCTCAATTATCTGAAAAATGGCATTAAAGGGAGTTCAATAACTGTCTTGCAATGAGTCCAAGGGTAAACTTTCTCAAGTTAAGTGGTGGCTCTTTTAACTGCTGCCCCATCTAAGTTCACCTGGAGTCTGTAGGAGGCAACAGCTATTAACATTTATTTTGCAAAAAACAACAACCCCAGAACAGCCAACTTTGACTAAAAGTTCAGGACAATGCACTGGATGGATTGAGATGTGACAGCCCTTCTATACTTAACCCCTGCCTGATCACAATGACATGATCTCTGTCTAGACTCCAGAGACGCAAGGCTGACATAGGAGAACGCTGAAAGATGTTTGGCTCTGACAACAGAAAACCTTGATACACTTGCCACAAAACCAACCAAATCCTCACTAACAATAGACTAAACTCAGGGAATCATGCCATTTCCAAAGGAATCAGGCCATCTCCAAAGCTACGTTAACCATGTTACAGCAGGTGCCTTCAACCTTTTCAGACCAAAGACCCACTTTTAACCCAGACATGAATTTGGAGACCCATTTCTTAATCTTTTGTCATACATTTGCCTGTTGGTGGTTCTCCTGCTGTGACCCACCTTGGATCAGGTTGCAACCTGCCAGCTGAAGACCAGTGGGCTCGAGTATTCGATTCTGATTGCAGTAATATCCACTCAGCCCTGAAGCACCTTGGGACAGTCACCCTCTCTGATCCTAACATATTTCACAGGGTTCATAGAATGGTAGTATTGGAAGGGACCCCAAAGGTAATCAAGTCTAACCTCCTGCAATGCAGGAATCTCAGCTAAAACGTCAATGGCAGATGGTCACCCAACCTCTGTTGAAAGCCCTCCAAGGAAAGAGAGTCCACAACCTCCCAAGGGGGACTGTTCCACTGTTGTTGCAAGGTTAAAAAATTGGGGTGGAAGGGGCAGGAAATGTGCACACCATCTTCAGCTCCTGGGAGGAATAGTGGGATATACTGTTCCTGACACCTGTTAAAACCCTGTTTGTTCAGACAAGCCTACCCAGACATGTAATTTTGTGATGTATATTAGATTTTTTTAATCCACTGAGTTTTCTTTTTATTATTTCTACCTTTGCCTTATTGGTATTTTCTTATGAATATTTTATACACTGTTTTATGTAAACTGTTTAGAAGAGTTTTTAAAAATTAAATTGTACACAAATATTGTTAAATGAATACATACAAATCTAGTTTTTAAAAATGGCACCAGCACTGTTTGCCAAAGACCGTAATTAAGGGCAAAAACTGAACTGATAGAGGAAGCTACTCCTGGTTCTGATTACAGCTGCTTTTTTAAACAGCATTAACTTCAGCAAATTACGACTTTTTTGTAATTCAATGAACATTAACTAAAGTAGAGATGAAATTATTTTCTTCAGGCTTAGATGAAAAGTAACCTTATGTTTCCATGTATTGAAGAAGGGAGTATGGAAAAGGCTGCATTTTAAAGTTTCTCTGCTTAGTGCACCAAGAGACCAGAAGCAATAATGCAGTCTGAACAAGTGACACTACTTGTTGCAGGTATTAGGAACCTTTGGCCCTTCAGATGTCGCTGAACTACAACTCCCATCATCCCCAGTTGTTGGCAGTGCTTGCCAGAGTGTATGGAAGTTGCAGTTCGGCAACATCTGGGAGAGCCAAAGGTTCCCCAGACCTGCTCTATTGCGCTTCTAGTAGATCATCCTGCAGCATTTCAACATGGCATCTCTGCTGGTTTGACACAATAACGCAGTACTAGTAAGATTCAGAATTAAGCCAGCACCAAACAGCCAGTGCAAATGTATCCAAGCACCTAATTATTCTCTGAACATTAATTTGGGACAAAGTTTTATCTTATTAACCCATGCATTATATACTTTAAGGCTTATTTTTAGATTTTTGATACGGCAATTTCTCTCAAACCTTTGAAGAAGGTGGGCATGAAAATATTTCCCCCCCGTACTCCTCCAAAAATGAATGGATAACAATAAGAGTTGGTTTTGTAAAAAAAAGTCAAAACCCTAAAAGACATTCATCTGATCTAAGGTTGCTTTTATCTGTTAAGAATATAGTGTTATGCGGCACCTTAAAGACTAACAAATTTATTAGGCTATAACATTTTTGCAAACTACAGTTTACTTTATTCTAGTCCACAAAGCTTGTGCCATGTGTCATGCCACAAAACCCAGTGTTGCTTTTTCTGCAACAGACGAACAGAGCTACCCCATTTGTATATGTAATTAGGAATGATTTTTATGTAGGTTATTACAAGCACAAGATACAAGTGGCCTGGCGATGTGTCTCCTGCTCACCACCCAAAAAGTATTTTTCTTTGTCAAGATTCCCATAATGACTAGTATATCCACAATGGTAAAAGGCCAAGGGGCTTAGAAAAACTGCTGCTTTTGATTTTTTCAATTTTTTTTTTACTCCTGGGTCTACAAAAATAAAAAGACATAGTTTCCTTTTCTAATTCTAGCCACAAGAGGGAGTATGCAGAATTTGTTTAAGCCACAAATAAATGTATACACTTTGCTTAATCATATTTTTGTTTTCAGGAGGGTCAGAGAAATGTCACCAAGTCGAAAAATTATTTTGGTTTTAAAGTTAGCCTACAATCCGAAGCATATTCAGTCTCCATCAAAATCTCATTTGCAAAGCGGCAGAAGCAAAATGCAAGACAAAGTAAAACAGCAAAATAGAGGGGCATGCAAGAAGATCCACAAGCACATCCCTGAGTTGAAACCCCAATGACACACCCACTTGGTCACATGACACACTGCTCTTAAAATTAAATGATCTTGCAGAGATGGAAAGCCCCTGTTAAGAGGTGAAGTAAGAGGAACCACGGCACTCATGAAAGCCCATATAGGCTCACAAGGAAGCTTTGTGGATCACCATTGAAGTCTACATGATCAACATGCTAGAGGTCTTACATAGAAACGCTTGAGCTGGACTTCTGCTAAATAGCAAAGGCAGCATTCTGTTGGGGGTGGCATTTTGCTTTCGCACTGGTATTGATTTGTTAAGCCACCAGGATGGCCCATGGGTGGGCTAGGAGGCAGAAGAGGATTTAAAAACCAAAACAGAGAACATTTGGAGCCAGTCATGAATTCTAGCCCTCCACCCACCCATCCATGGCCAGACTGGATATAAGGGACTCCCTTGTACTGAGTCAGCCTATTCATCTATCTAGACTGACCATTCATCCATCTAACTGACAGAAAAGCTCCCCAAGGGCCCAGAGGGAACGGTCTTTCCTATTCCTGTCTCCCAAGATCATTTTGATTGATGAACACCAGGTCCTGAAAGTCTATGCTCTGTCTCTCTGCCACCAAGCACCAGTGAGCTTTAATGCATAGTGGCTTGGGCTAGAAGCTGTGAGACCTGGGTTCAAATCCCTACAGAAACAGGAAGCTATTTAGGTAACTATGGGCCAGTTACCATAGTTAGGAGGAAGGAAATGGGGAGGAGGAAATGGGGAGAGGAAGAGCCTTGAGGTCCCAGGAGGAAAGGTGGGGTACAAATAAAATATAATAGAATTAAATGACATTGAAATTTAATCTACAGTTTGTGGGGTTGCTGCTCACCCCCATATGTTGTTGTTGGTATCCGTCTGTTTTGGGAGACAGTGGAGGAGTGTGCCTTTGGTGATTAAGTCAACTTGTTGCTGTGGATGTAGGGACTAATACGTGAGAGACATGTTTTGTTGCAGCAGGGGCCAATGAAGCATGTGGTTGTGCTGTTGCAGATGCACCACGGCGTCTCTTCTCTCTGCATCCTCCCAGTAGTCATTCCTCCTCTGGTCACTGCTTATGGATACATGACCTGACTATCTGTCGCCAGGCACCGTGGTTGTCTGCAAGGATTGATGCTGCCAGCCTTCATGTTACTTTTGCAAACACCTTTGCAATGCAATATTGGTCTGTCAATGGGTCTGGTGCTTGAAGCCAGCCCGCCATAGAGCACGTCCTTGGGGATCCTGCCATCTTCCATCCTGTAGACATGACCAAGCCAGCACAGACGCCACTGAGACAGAAGTGCAAACATGCTGGGAATATGGGCTTGGGAGAGCACATATTTGTTTGAAACTGCCCTGCTGCGATGTTCCCCCATCTGGGTATATTATTTTTAAAGCAAGGTACCTTCATAGGGATTCTAGACTAATAGGCTGCCCTTGGGAAGATCCCCCATCTGTCATCACTGACAGATGTTTAACTCTACATGGTTGAGATGAAAGGAGGCTCCAATGAGATGAAAAGGAAACGCCACACAAAATGTTCCTGCAGAACAGATAGGCTCCAGGTGGCTTAACCCAAAGGTATTTCCAACATGGTCCCATTGGCCTGTTTCTTGCATGCCCCTTTTGTGGCATGAAATAATCAGCAGAGTATCAAATCCAATATTACCCCATCTAAAAAAACTCAGTATTATCTAAAACAACAACAGCCCACTATTTTCAGAAACCTTGTCTGAAGAGAGAAATTAACTCCATTAGCACTACCTCCCTAAATTTTAATTAACAAAGGAGAAAATGGCAGCACCTCCTCCTTTAAGACCCATACTTATTTCTGCTTCTTCTCCCTCCCCACTCATACCACCCTTTCCATTCTTCATTTAGCTATTCCTTTAGCTACTGTATTTCACAACCTAGATCCAAAGAAGGAGCTCGCAATTCCTCAAAGGCTTCCCATTAATAGCTAACCAGGTTGCTCACTTTGTAATGAGATTCATTATAAATCTGGGGGCAGGCTGGGGGTAGAGATTCAATAGCCTTCAAAAGGTTTTAGCAGAACTCTGTGTCCCAGGTCACTCTGCTTCCTCCAGCCTACCACTTGACTTGCCAAACTTGATTTACCAGCAGAGTGCTGACAATAAACATGTAAATCACGTTTCAAAAGATTAGTAAATGTCAATAGCCATGCAGGTGACTGAGATAGGAAGGCACAAAATGGAATACAGGCATTTCTTGTATTAACAGCACACAACTATATTTGGTTGTTTGTCATAGCTTGTTAATTAGCAATGCAGTTTAGAAAACCCCAAAAAAATGACAGCTGAGAAGGCTAAGGGCATTATATAATCACTGGGAAGGTAGGCACAGCCAGCTAACCATTATGGATGCTGATATGCAATTTTCCAAGTCAAGGCACAGGGACAATGTGCTTGTTAATTAAAAGTCATACTTTACACTTTAGACTTCAGAGAGTAGGGTGCTATGCAATAATAAATAGCTGCAATTCGCTGGATTGTTTCAGTTTTCAACAAAAGGTCCTGCCTCAGTGCTCTGGCACCAAACAAAGGATATGCTGACATGTGGTCTTATGGTAACATGATCTGGACCATGAAGGATATAGAAAAATTAGTATAGCTAGACCCCTGCTGAGAGAGAAGGCTGTTCTCAAGGGGTGATTTATCATAAACAAGCCAAAGCCCTAGCCTCACCAGGGTACTCACACTTTAAAGGAGAAAAGCTGCCCTGCCAATTCTGTCTTCCTGGTTGCTGTGTGAACTGAACACCTGAAGAACATAAAAACCCCGCTCCTTCCTCACTCACCTATGCTGCACCTTGAGAAGCAAACAGATTGGACAGTATTTCAAAAGTGAACAGAGGTGGCTTTTATGTTACGTTAAAGATCAAATATAATGCCTGGCTTAACAGCTAGGGGAAAGTCATGAAAGCAGAATAAATTGCCATGCGAATGCAGCCTTACAGACCCTTAGAAAAGAAATATTTAATCGCCCTTCCTTTCTTAAAACTAAGCAACACTTGCATGCAGTGCAAATAACAGGCACAAAATTCAGGAAAGGCATACTTACCAGCTCTAGCCTTAGAGCTATGGAGTGGGCAAATATGCACAGTGACAACAGAAGCAGCATCATTTGAACAGTCTGGTTTGAGGTTTCTTAAATCTCAATTTACAGATAAAAATAGCCTTCACTACATGGAATCTTTCTTATCAGACCAAACTAACTAGTTATCACCCCCTCACTCCGGCCAGTGATCCAGGGTGAACATTTTGTTGTTCTCTTCTCCAGCCCACATATCAGCTCACTTTAATCTGCACAGATTATAGTCTACAACTGGCATGGTATGGAATAATTTATTTTGTGAATTTAGTATTGTCAACAACCTATGTATGTGAATATGCATTTGTGTATGTGAATCAGTCATAATCCTAATATCAATCAATATCGGAACAACAAAACAATCAAACAAAATAAGCACAAGAAATGCAGCTCTCATTTCTAATATGCATACAATCACTAAAACATTCTATAATGTTAAGTATAGCAAAACAAAACAAGAGAAGTCCTCTAATTATAGGATATCCACCAGTGCGCTCAATATTGCGAGACCCAACATCATTCTGCATTCATAAACTTAGGAAAATGTAAACAAATACTTTATTCAATAACTGAATTGCATTCATCGATCCTGCTTTTACTAGGTACAAGCTCTGTTCACAATCACTTGATGCCAAACTTGCTGAAGCCCTTCTCCCAACAAAATAGGGTAGACATTTCCCTGTCCTGAGTTCATAATCCCCAACCTATTCCCACTTTGCACTGCAAGCATTTTCTGTTTGAACTGTCCAAGTCCAGCTTTGGTTTATCAATTATAGCTTGCCTGAGGTGACCTACCAAGGGCTAAACTATAAATGATGTCTACATTTAGCATACAGGGGTTTTGTTTTATTTAAGTGCAAATTGCATCAGCCGGTGAGTGTGGGTGGATGTGATCAGTAACCGGAACGGAGCGAACGTGGAGAGGGGCCTTTACTTTTCCCTTCCAGCAGTGCTGTTAAAACTAGTTAACATTTGGTCCTAAGTTTATCACATCTATGTGAGATTTGAAATATAGTAAATAGCACCACCTTTCAGATGCAGGAACCACATTGCCTGAAACTGGGCATGATGCACATTTCCAACAGGGAAAATACACAAGCTTCCCTTTGGCTACATATAGCAGAATAATGAAAACAACAAGTTCTAATCACTTCTGCTTCTCCTCCTTAAAGAAACAAATATGCTCTGTGACAAATGGAAACTAATAAACAAGTTTCCTCAAAAGTATATTATTCCTTTTAAAAAAGCATTTTCTATACTTAAGCATGCTGTTGCTGGAAGGAAAGGCCTTTAAAATAATCACCCCCCTTTTCCAAGTATTATTTCATTCTGTTTTTTTCTAATGTATACCCCGAATAATGTACACAGAAACTGCATGCACGGTAAATGGATTCCGAAGGTTATAAGTACACATGCACTATATTGTATATGAAATTTAATTTCCTTCTATTAGCCTAGAAATGTATATTTGTTGCATAATCCTGAAAAACACACACGTTTTATGTCCTGCAAAGACCTTTGCTATCGGCTGTTCTCCCACTCCTGCAGTGTCAAATTGTACAAGCAGGCTTGGCAGACAGCACAAGGCAGTAGAAACCACACATGTTTAAACCTGGTTTCACCCCACTCATGTATGAAAATGGGGAGGTATGTGTCTGAACTTTAAAGGAAAAGGAGAACCAGAACCCTCCTTGCATCCATCACTTACTTCTTTGAAGATCTCTCACCGACATGTTTCTACCTACTGTGAATTTACTGGAGTTTGGCGAGAAGAAAAGTACCTGGTGAGAATACTGCAGATAGATAAAGGTTTAGCGCCGTACCTTACCTGTGTCACATCAGCAATAGGAATCAGACCTACGCAGCACATACATTATAAAGCAAAGAGGCCACCAACACATATAGTCTGAACACTACAAGCATGCAGACATTGACTCCCACCCTTTTTTTCTTTTCATTTCGGCTCTAGACTGTTTAAAATAGGTGTTAGAAGATGTATATAAACTACTTGCAGATGCACCCACGCATATTCAGGTAAATGACTTGTCAAGATGGATACTTGAAAGCAGAAAATTGCAAAGTACACATAAGTAAATGTGTGTTTTTAAAAGATGAGTGCTTTCACTCATGCCATGGAGTCATGTCCTCTTTTCAAGTGCCTTAATGAGTGCACAACCAAGGTTTCTCCATCTTCATATGATTTATTTGCAAAGGCAGCCACACTCACAACAACAGTTGTAACTCAACGAACAGCAGAAGCCACTGACCACAGGGCTTCTGCTTATGGCTGCACAGCTCTCAAAAGGGCACAGCATGCAGCGAGGCGATGTGAAAGGTGAAACTGAAAGAGCAGTTACATACCTTTAGAATCCTTCCTTTACCCCAGAATTCTCCTTCGTCATTGGAGCAAGACTGCTATGATTCACCATTGAAAAGCAGTTTAAACCTGGTAAGTGAAAACAACACCACTTAGATGTTTGCATTTGTAAATAAAATTAATTGCAAGAGAAATGCAAAACTCTGCTGCAAATCTAAGCTTCCTTTCAGCCCATGCTTACTCTTATTTCCCTTCTGCATATGTCTTTCTCTCCCTCTCTCTCTCTCTCACTCACTCCCACTTTCTAGAATTGCTACGTAGTGGTCTATAAATATTGGCCCCGACACTTGCCTGCTCCTTTACTTGCTCATGGCACAGGTCTGTGTTACTGTACACCATGGTATTACTGGGCTGGAGTCCTCAGCTGCTCAGACAAAGCCATGAATTGGCTCCTACCCTGCAGCTCTTTGCCTGTCTGGAAATACCATTTTGCTGCCAGCTTTACAGATGCTGTGGGCCTTTCCTGGAGGCTCAGATCAGGCACAGAAGGGTAATTATGAGGCTTGTCTGAAGAAACAGAGCTTTCTCCAAGCAGGTGGAAAAGCCGGAGGAAGGTGAAAAGGAGGAGGGAACAACTACCTTTGTTTTGGCTAAATTGCCTGATCTCCAACCCCCTTTATGGCTTTACATATCTAAATATTATTCAATTAGGATCATTAAATTTAATTACTGTATAATATGGATGTCAAAAAATTTCTGGAAGAGCATTCTTTAAAAGCAGCTTCTTAAAGAGGAAAAAAATGTGCTTCCTAAGTGTTTTAAAGAGCATGCAGACTTTCTGAATGGCAGCAAGACACAATTACAGAGAATAGAATAGACTTCGTAACAAATCCAATGCAACCATATTTAAGAATATCAACCACAGAAACCCAAAGCATTTACAGCTACGGAAGACCAGATAATAGCATGTGCTAAATGCGTAAGAAGACAGACAAAAATGCAGATTGAATTTGGAAAACTGACAGATTAATTCAATGGGATTTAATTCCAGGTTAAGCATGCATATCAGGGATTTCACCCTCCCATAATCCCCAACCCGTGAGGCTAATGATCAAGCATGATGGGAGTTGCAGACCCAAACATCTAGAAGGCACCTTGTTGGTGTATATGATTGAAACCTGCCAGTCTGGCCCAGCGCTTCCAGAGATTTCCATTACCATCATATGAACCTGTCCTGCAAATCTGCATGGTTTTTTGTGCAGTGACCTGGCTTCACAGAATCACAGATTTGTAGAGTTGGAAGGGGCTGCAAGGGCCATAACCCCTTGCAATTTAGGAATGGGAATGCCTCCATTTGTTCCATCATTTGTTCCATTTGGCCTCCATTTGTTCCATGATGTGGTCAGACTGAGTGAAACATCTTGCAGTTACTCTGAAACTGCAAGACACACGCATCCCCTATTTCTCCCGGTGCAGGAAAGGATTCAGGGGTCAGTGTACTGAAGCTGTCTTGTACCAAGCCAGGCTTTTGTTTCATCTTGTTTCAGTTCTTCTTGGCAGAGATCCTGCAGTGTCTGTCAGAGATCTCTTTCACCTCCTAGCTGATCGTTTTTGGAGATGCCAAGGATGGAATCTGGGACCTTTTGTATCTAAAGCATGTATCTCCTGCATACAGAGGGAATTATTTGGGTCAATTCACATTGGGGAAGGGAACCCATGGTCCTCCAGATGGTACTGTGCTACAACTCGCATCATCCCTGACCATTGGCCATGTTGGCTCAGAATGATGACAGCTGGAATCCAACAACATCAGGGCAGTATAATGTTGGCAATCCCTGGCCAAGATTAGGGATGGGATGGAAAAATGCTTCTAATAGAATTTTCTAAACTGTGAACAGGGTTTCTCCGCTGCCAAAAATAACATCCTAAGTAGGCCTTGCTTTCACTGAAGCCAGCATTGGCAACATTTCTGTTTACTTTTGCATTGCAATTAGCTCGTTAGTGGTTTATAGTAATTGGCAATCTTCTAACGAGTTCCAATAATTAACACATTATTTATGAATTATTCAGATTCATCTTTGAATACTACTCAATGGCACCACTGGAAAGCAACCATAAGACTAAGAATGTAAATAAAACATTCATCACAGGCTACATTTTATAATAATAATAATAATAATAATAATAATAATAATAATAATAATAATAATAAATTATTTATACACCACCCATCTGGCTGGGTTTTCCCAGCCACCCTGGGCGGCTCCCAATAGAATATTAAAAACACGAAAAATATAAATACATCAAACATTAAAAACTTCCCTAAAGGGCTGCCTTCAGATGTTTTCTAGTCAGGTAGTTTATTTCCTTGACATCTGATGGGAGGGCATTCAACAGGGCGGGCGCCACTACCGAGAAGGGCCTCTGCCTGGTTCCCTGTAACCTCACTTCTCACAGGGACAAAACCACCAGAAGTCCCTCAGAGGAGGACCTCAGTGTCTGGTCTGAATGATGGGAGTGGAGATGCTCCTTCCGGTATACTGGGCCAAGGCCATTTAGGGCTTAACAAAACACATATCAGTTTTAGTTGAAAGCAACTTTTTTTACTGGTTATGATACTGCCTGCATTCGCAACACTAAAGTAACATTGAAACAAGGCATTAAATGGGCAACAAGGTATATATGAGCCAGGAATCACAGCTACAACAAATTCTGGTTAGTTTCAACAAGAAGCCAGATTTGTAACACATGGTTTTAAGCTGACTTGTTTTGAAACTTACCAGTGTTTGTCATAAATCATAAATGTTTGCCTAACACATGTGGATGCGTTTTCCTTTTAAAGAATGCCAGTTACACTATTGGAAAAGGTTGTTAGCTTGGATCTTGCGTTGTTGTTGTTGTTGTTGTTGTTGTTGTTGTTATATATTCATTTATTTATACTCCACCTTTTTCCCTGACAGGGATTCAAGGCAACTTACAGATAAAAATAAGAACAGCTAAAAACATAGATGGGGGGAAGGAATCATTAAAAATAATAATTAAACATTGACATTCTAATAAAACCATACAAATAATTACAATAAAAACAGCACAGCACCAACACTTTCATTAAAAGCAGTTAGTTCCCAAAAGCTTGTTGAAACAATAAGCCAGTCTTACCAGCCATTCTATAAGCCAGAGCCAGCCAGTCTAACTTCTTTAGGGAGGGCGGTTCAAATGGGCACATACAAATGTTATTATTTAGAATTTTTCTTATTTGCTTGATCAAACAATTCTCCAAGCAGTGTGCAAAAAAACCAAACCACCTCACACAGATAAAACATGGCTAAAATCCTCTAATATATGTGTGTCTTATCTGTATTTATTGATGTAGGTTCGTGGAAGAGAGAGTGACTGGCCCAAGGTCACCCAACAAGCTTCATGGATAGCGGTAATTTCAACCTAAGCCTTCCCTATCCTAGTAAGACACTATAAGCAGTAGATCACATGGAAAAGTATTTGTGTCATGCTCTTGAGATATTGTTGTTTTTGTCAAGGAAGTACACCTGTAAAAACCCTTTACACTGAAGTTTGTCTGGTTCCTCCAAACTTCAACGTGAATTAATCAGTAGAGGTTAAGTATTTTTTTGCTAAACTACATTGTAAAAAGTATTGTTGTAATATCAAAGTGATATTAATAAACCTTATGGGAGTCTTTCTATAACATATTAAAGTAACTTCACCTCAACAAACTACAGTAACCAAAAGTAAGATGTAGAGGAAGTAGCATAAGGTAATTATTTCTACTATTTCAATCAGTACCTACAATATTATTGTCAACAAGCCCTAAATTCCAAGCTGCTCCTGCCTGATCGGGTCAACTGAAAGCTGCCAGTTCTCAGCCTCTTTCTCATAGGCGCTCTCATCTTCTTTGAATGGCTTCTGCTTCCTCTTTCCTTTATTAATGGACTTGGCTCTCTGTTGGCTGTGTTGCCCCAGCAACAGGGCCAGTATCATTCTGGAAGCCAGGAGTCTTATGCTGGGCATGCTCTGCCTTCCTGCTCATAGCAAATAACACTTCTGAATACCCGCTGCAGGCAACCATGGGGGTGGGGGACAAACTACTATTGTGGTCAGATCCTGCTTATGGATTTCTGACATGAATCTGGGTGGCCACTGTGAGAATAGGTCGCTAGACTAGATGGGCCAGAGGCCTGTTCCAGCAGACTGTTCCTATGTTCTTATCTGTATGCCTTCTCTTAAACCAGGCATGGCCAAACTTGGCCCTCCAGATGTTTTGAGACTACAATTCCCATCATCCCTGACCACTGGTCCTGTTAGCTAGGGATGATAAGAGTTGTAATCCGAAAACAGCTGGAGGGCCAGGTTTGGACATGCCTGTCTTAAAGCATCCTTCACCAATCTGGTACCATCCAGATGTTTTGGACTACAACACCCATCATCTGTGCTGGCTGAGGCTGCTGGAAGTTGCAATTCAAACCTGATTGGCAAAGGCCGTCTTAAAGAGATGGAATAATGGGCTCAAAACTGTTAACTACAAATTACATAACGTTCTATGAACGATATAATACTGAACCATGACTAGCAACTAAACTAAAAGTTTCCCCCAATTATTGACTGTCAGAGAGTTTGTCTACCTTCCATCATCCCAGGACCACATGTTGTTAGCTGACAATATCTGTAATTATTTTGCTTATTCAGTTATATTTATAATGTAGCCCATTCTGTATGGTCAGGGTGGGAATTAAAACATTCAATTATCATTGTCCTGAAGATCAACCCAGTCCAATTGTGGAATTGAATGTTCACATACCCAAGCAGATGCACTCAAAACTGTTCTGTGATCAGCCAGCCCTCCAAAAAAACAACAACAAAACACACACACACACACACACACAAACACACACACACACAAACCAACCCCCACAAATCGTGCATAATTTACAGTTTTGGCATCTGAATTACTGGAAGCTACATGTGTTCAGAACTTAATCTTGACTACAGCCAAGCAAAAAGGGACATTTAAATAGCAAATGTGATTCAGTATAAGCAAGTGTACAGCAATGCATATCGAAATCCTAACTTCACTCACACCGTTATGGGGTCTGACTTAGCAGTGGCTACCGGGAAAGTGATCTTGGGGTCGTAGTGAATACCTCAGTTAAAATGTTGAGCTTGTGTGCAGCAGCTGTTAAAGGTTCTGTGTTAAAGATAACTAGGAAAGGGTTCGAAATTAAAACTGGCAACACCATAATGTTATTATACAAATTTATGTTGTGACTACACTTAGAATACTATGTATGGGCCTTAGGAAGTATCCCCCTCCCCAAGCTAATATTTTTAAAATACCACAAATTAAAAGCCAACATAAATTAGGGGCACCAAAACGCTAAACTCTTCTGGTAGTACGCAACATAATAAACACTACACTCCAAGCAACTTCAGACATTAATGATAGGTGCAAATGCAGGAAGTGCAAATGAGTCGCACTTCCTGTATCCATGCATATCTTTAATGTCCCAAACTACTCTCAACACCATGGGTCTGAAACCCTGGGCTCTTTGTTTAGACAAAATGATCGTGCAGTAGTGTTACATTCCTCACAAACTAATGAGGGCATGAAAAATATAGGTAATGTGTGAGTTTACTCTTTATGAGCACGGCCATTGGGAACTGTGGCATTCAGCAAAAAGGGATTACAGGGGTAAAGGGTGCAAGTAAATCTCAGTATGCAGTATAGCCTGTTGAAGGACTATTATTAACTGTTTTCTGCCTTCCCATTTTATGAGCATGCTGTTGCTATTTAAGCACCAAGTTGCTTACCTTTGACTCTAAGAGTCTTTGTTTTCACATAATAAATACTTTAGAGTCCTGGGACTAGACAGGAAGATCATACATGACTCCAAAAGACTTCTACTGTTGACAGATCATTGTAGATGCTTATTCATTATTAGCTGCAAAACTATTGACTGAACACTTAATAAATACACGGGGCTTTTTTAGCCATAGCATCAGTACAGTGTAACTTCAGAGAAAACCTAGGAAACTCTTGAGCTTGGGAGTTTTCAATTCGCCTCATCATCCTTGCAAAATTGACAAATGCTGAATAAAAAAAAGGCAAGAGTGCTACCAGTACTTAGATCATATTTCAGCAATGAAATATAAGACATCTAATATTTGCAATATTTGAAAGAACAGCATGTTGAGGTGGTTCCATGATTACTGATTGCACATATAGAAGGTTGTACGGTATCTAATGCTGCATGAGCTGCTAAAGAACTTCTCTTTCTCCCCACACACATGCCTCCCCATCTGCCCAAAGAGAGTTCCCCAATGCTCTGGAGCAGATTCTGAAGTTCTTGAAGGAGGGCTGGAGAGGAAGGAAAGTTCTGTCGTGCAAGCAAAATGCTGTTGTTTGAGCAGAACAGCAGCAGTGGATACAACCAGAAGTCTTTCATCCTTCTCAGAACATTAAAGATTTATTGAAGTCCAACATCTATGTTGGCAGGAATTAACCTAGTTGGGCTGCACCAATAAAGCTGCCAGATTCTTAAATGGATTCACACATCAGAAATCACCACAGTGGGAAATAATTAGCGCTGCTGTTGGCGAAGCATGCTTGTGGCTTCTATGATTAACTACCATCACTGCCTTAGCAAATCGTCCTTCCAGGCTGAAATAGATGTTATGCCAATCCAACTCAAGAACTGCAAATATATTTCCAATTGTTGAGTTAGGTTGGCCAAGGAGCATGCAGCAAAGCTTGTTTTGTGTTTTCCCACTGACTTTCATAAGACCTTCCATGACCTTCTTTAATGTGATGTGACAGCAACCAGCATCCTCTGTGAAAATGGTCAATAGCGGTAAGGAAAGTGGTTTAGGAAAGTCACAGCTAAATGTGCCTGCTATTTCCCCATAGCAAGGCAGTTATAGTCTCCATTGGGAAAGCTAATTAGGAATTTCATAGCAAAGTGACATCAGAACATTGATTACATGCAAGATCCACTTCACTGACCCTCTATTTTAATCTGGAAATCACCAGTTAAGTGTTTGTATTCATGTGCTTAAGAGAGAGAGATGCAGTTTCACTCAAACCCTCCCTCAGGTAGTTCATTTTATTATGGAGATTTGATGCCCACCAACAGCTGCCTGCCTGCTCTCCTAGCTACATAATTTTGCTGCAAAATCACTGGACTCATAGCTGAGGGCAGGGAGGAAAAAGAAACAATGATATGCTATGAATGCTTAAAAGCAGACTAAACATTTCAGTTAGCATCAAATTCTTTCTAGGCACATATTGCCAGTCAGGCAGTAAGAGTTGGACTCATCTGCAAGACTGAAATAAGGTACTAATTAAGACCCAGAATCCAGGTTAACCCACTAAAGAGTAGCAATGTTCTTGAACAGATATAATTCAGTTTTCTTTGCTGCCTTCTCATTGCAATTCAAGTTTTGCCAAGTTTTAAAGCTCACCACCAAGAAATATATACACAAGACATGCTTTTACAAGACAATCTTCATTTAAGGGATCTGTGCCTGAGTTCTGATATTTGTAATTCTAATATAAATTACCATGGAAACAATACTAGTGTTGTCTTAATGGGTGGAGATCTATGCTGATCACACATGCACATTTAACACTTGACAAGTGCAACATAAAGTGGAAAAGATCTATCAGAGATCAAACATCAGAGACACAGGTTTCAGAGCCCCTGAGACACATCAGTCAGCTGAAACTTGCAAAATGTTGAGTAATTAGGTCATGCACATGCATGCAAGAAAGTCTTTTATGTACTGAAGAAGATTTTTATAAAGCAAAAAAAAAAAAGGTAGAAGTAATGAGAAGGCAAAGATAAAGTGGTGTGTGGGTGCAATTCCTCCCACAGATTTGATAAAGGGTGAGAAAAAGTTACTTTTGAACTCCTTTGAAAAGAAACAAAGAGAGATGCTTCTCACTTAGAAAAGAGAAGGAGCAAAGACAAACGTTCCACACTGTAAGAAGAATGCAGCTTCTGGGACTTCACCTTAGAAAGATCAGGTTGGACCAACCCGTTTGAAAATGAAAATACAATTGGGAAGTCAGTGGACATGAATGCTTGTAAACAGCAAGATGAAGGAGGCTTTATGAAGCAGGATCATAGAATTTTATACTTGGAAAGGCGCATGCATGAATTTTGCAATAACAACATCCCTGGCAGAGGGCTATGAAGCCACTGCTAAAATATGTCTAGTGTGAAATAGAACCCACCACCTTCCGAGTTCACATTCCACTCTGAAATAGGCTCCTACCTAGGAAGCTTCTCCTAACATTTAGCCAAAATCTGTTTTCTTCTGATTTCTCCTTGTTGATTCTAGTCATACACTCAAGAACAATAGAGGGGACAAGCCTGCTCTGTCTTCTACTGATTTGAAGACAGCTATTACGTCTCCCTTTAAATCTTTACTTCACTCAAATAAACATGCCCAGTTCTTTCAAGTATTCCTCAATACTTGGCTCCTAGACCGTTTACTATCCTGCCCATCTCTAGTTTGTCCATGTCCACCTTAAAAAGTGGTGCCCAGACCTGGATTCAGTACTCCATGTTCTTCAAACAAGAACACCAGAACAAAGGATCAGCAACGTAGATATTGGAGGCCACATCTGGCTTGTCAAGCTTTCCCCTTTCCCTGCTAATCCTGCTCTACAACTGTTCTCTTGCTCATAGGCCAATTATTTAAGGTTCAAAGCTATCCCAGAGAGCAGGGAGATTACCACATGTTGCCCATCCTGAAGACTGACAGATGAGTTGAATAATACAGTAGCTACCAAGCCATTAGTCTAGTCTTATACTTACAACAGCTTTCCTGCTGCTGCTGGGGCACAGCAGTGAATGCAGCAGTTCCATGGTGAAATGCTCAGGACGGCTGATATCTCCCTCTTAAATTTATAGAGCTCCTAGAGGGAGAATCTGGGTTGTTTAAGGGTTTGAAAACTGCATTTGTGCAGCTCTTGAATATCTCATTCCAGAATGACTTTCTCTTTAAGAAGTGTGTTGCATGGAGCTTTGTTTAACCCAGGGCTTTCGCTTCCAAAAACCTAGGGTTTATCCACACTTTCTCTTGTCCTGCTGATTTCCCCAGGGGAAAACTGCTCTTTAGTGCTCTACGGAAGCAAACGGTAATTGGGTTTTCCATTGACTACCATTTAGAGCTAAAGAACTGGTTTTCCCCAGGGAAGGAGGAGGGGCAAGGGGAAAACCACTTGGATGTATCCCTGGAAAATGTGGGTCAAGCAGAAAACTTTTCGGATCCATGCTTTCTAGGCATGGGACAAACAGAAGTGTGGATGAGCCCCTAGACTGCATGGTGCTCTACATGGGAGGAACATAGGAAGGTGCTTTAGATCGTATCATATTGCTTGTCCTTCTAAGCCCAGTATCACCTACTCTGTCTGGAAGCGGCTTTCCAGGGTCTCAAAGAGAAAATTCCATTGTCTGCTATTCAAGATCTTTTAGATTATAGATGCTGGGGACTGAACCTGGGATGTCCAGAATGCACAGCATGTGTTCTAGCACTAAGCTATGGTCCCTCTCCAAAAGGTACGTAGGAAAATACTTGGAAGAAATCCCAACTGCTAGATGTTCAAAACGCTGAGATCAAATGTCGTGAGGTTCTGAATTAATACATCTTAAACTATTTACCATCCTTCCAACATCCTTCCAGCAGGTGGGGACTGGGCATATCAACAGTGACCTTGGAAAAAATAGTCCTTATGGACAAAATAATTTGATTATTGCTCCTTATTATGACTCCTTGGCAAATGTTTACTGAGCCTCGAGGCAGTCTGAACTTGGAAAGATAAACGCAAAAGCTGTTTTCTCCTAAACAGCTTAAAATGAAAAAGAAAAAAAAGATAGAAAATTGAAGTCATATTTCCATCATTATTTATTAGAAAGAACAAACCCAGAAGATTTCACTTCTGTTAAAACAATACTGTGTGCTTAAAACAAAAGCTGGTGTCTATTAAATAGGTGTCATGGCATAGCAGATGGTTGGCTTAGTCTTCCCTCAAAGTTAATACCTTTTCCATTTCCCAAGCTGTACTCTGTAATTAGTGACAAAAATGTGTAAACTGAGATTGACTGTAATCTGCACACTAATTTTATAATACAGGAAATAAACAAGTCACATATGGCAAAACTGAAGGTTGCAAAAGATGTAGGGATATAGCCAGAACTATCATCCCCATGTCTAGTTTTCCATTGTTCCTCTGTAACATCTAATGAAACTCAATATGTGAGTTTAACTCTAAGTTTGACAGAGCCTAGAAGAGACAACTAACAACATGGATGAAGCACAGGAAATCTCAGTGTGCTGGTTCACACATTGCATTAAAACAATAGTTAACATATAACTATGGCTGCATGGAAATGAGCAGCATAGTAGTGCTCCACTTCTCAAAAGTCCCCACTTGGCTCCTCTAATGCTCCTGGACCATGCCACACTGGGAGCAACGAAACAGAAACATTGGCTTGTTGTGCCATCAGAACCCCATATTGTGGTTTGTTTGGTGGTAGCCAAAGCTTACTGCTCATGGTTTCTTTGAAAGCAAACAATGAGCCTGGGTTCAGATGACACACCAACCCAAAGCTTCTGGTTTGCTGCTCCCAGCATGGTGTAGCCAGGAGGAGCAAAGCATGGACTTTTGAGCAGTGTGCACTAGCATACTGCTTATTTGCATTAAACCATATTTAATATGAGCTGTGGTTTAATGTGAAATGTAAACACAGCAGCATGGATATTATGAGAATCAGATACAAGGCTACCATTTTTGTGGCTTCAAAAACTTCTAGTTGAACTCTGACTTGCATTATATGCCTTCACCTTTTCAAGCAAACATGGCTAAACAAGAAAAACAATACAAATATCTCCATTTAAGCCTGATTTCCAATGCAATTTTAAAAAGCAGCTTAGCTATTAATCATTATTGCCACTAAAATAAAATTGAGAAAGTCAAAGCATAAATCACTGGTGGTGGTTGTTTCTAAAGACCTAGAAGTCCACAGATCAACTTGATATAACCTAGGAATATGGTCAAAGCGGTCACACAATTTGCAACCTAAGTAAAAAGAAAGAAGAAAAAGCTATGAAAAACTTTGCACGCTATATTTGTTCCCCAACTGAACTTGTTTAGCAGAAGTTCTCACCTTCTCAGTGCCATAACTCGTATTGTTGGGAAGCTAATGAAGCTACAAATATCTATATCCAGATTAAATATTGCATATAGGACAAACACCCACGGTCCTTCTATAATCCTAAAGTCTAGACTCATTTGGGGCTTTCATGGGGGCAGGAGAAGTAGGCCAGCTATGGAGCTCTCATTTCACCACCCTGCAATCATGGCTTCCATTCTCCCATTTCAGTCCTGCCTGTACCAAAGGGGAGAAAGAACGCTGAACTCCTTTTGCAGCTACTGACTGCACTCCTCAGATCCCGTCATATAAAATTTGTTCAGATTCATTTCAGAGTAGTTTGTCTGAACTTCCTTCGTAGTTTGATGTCAAGATACAGCAGCAGTTGCAGCTCTGGGATGCATGAACCATTGTTACAAAGGCAAAATGAGGGGTAGAATAGCCTCAGAGGAAAGCAGGAAGCAAAGCAAAATGAATAGATATGTAGAGAGTTAACTCCCCATAGTATCCAAGCACATAGGGCCAGTCTAAATGAGGAGGGGATGAGACAAGTAAGGGTGTACTTACAAGAGCTTTGTGGCTCCTTGTGGATATGGAATTTAAGGCTCTCTAATGTTTGAAAGCATCACTGTGTCAATATTTCAGGTTTGTGGAGGAACCCTATCTGCTTTGCCTATATGTGTCTGCAAGACTTCTTCTTTCCAGAAACAATTACTTTTTCCTCTCTGCTTTTTCAGGGAAGTACCCTGAAGTACAGGACACAAGATGTTTCACTGCACATGCCCTACTGCATGCACCGTTGCTAAAGATATGTACACCTGTGGACTCAGTAAACATTCTATATTTCTTGAAGCTCTGGAGAAGCTCAGTACGCTACTATTTTCCAAGGAAATGCTGCAGCGATGCTTTCCAGACTTCGTTGTGTAGCAGTCCCCAATGAACTATACATTTGCAGCCATTTTAATTAAACATACAGGAAGATAAATCGTCAAGGGGAAGTGGAACTAATGACTTCCACCTCAAGAGACCAGGGCCCAGATCAGGGCAAAGGTCACAGGTGGAGGAGAGACTCATAAGCTTACTGTTTTCTTGTGTGCAACACACACAAAACAGAGCAAGCATGAAGCCTTGCATTACTATTGTTTCCACCTTTCGTATTTCAAAATCTTTATCGCTCACTGCTGTTTAACAGGATTTCTACTGTTGCAGCCAGTTAACTTGTTGGCCTAGTACAAACATTACAGAAAATCATGGTTTCCCACAATGTGAACAAACTATGGTGAGCCTCAGGCTGACACAATCTACTTTCCCATCTTCTTTTTGTATTCCAGGATATCAGAACCATCAGTTGCTGATTATATACTAACTGCAGTTACCCATTTTGGGCACTGTGATCTGTTTAAACTATGATTTGAGAATGACCCTGGGTATGAAACTAATGGATTGGAAAGAGGTACTTAGATGAGGATGAGAAATACTTATAAATAATTATTCTTAACTGGCTTGTAATCTAACTGTACCACTGAGGGCTAAGGAACAGGGGGAGGAGAATAAAGGATTTGTTGTTGTTGTTATTATGTCCTACCGTTTTCATGTTTAGTGTCATAAAATTATAAAATCCAACTAAAAAGAAAAGCTATAATTAAGTGAAATATACTTATAGACTAAACATTGCCTGTCAGCTTGACACCTGTGAACTTGCTAGGTCTTATTTAAGGTGTAATGATGTCATGGAATGCTCACGAAACATTTTAAGTGCCAAAGAGGCAGGGTCAGAATGCTGGGAATTAGTTCAAGTGCTGTCAAGAAAATCTAAAGCTGATCAGGCAAAACTTCACTAAGGTCTTACAGATGGGACTGTCATATACTTTTGAGGAGAAAGGAATCAAAGAGTAAAATGGGTGGACATCTGAGTAGCAGTAGAAATGTGAAGTAAGCAATGGGGGAGGTCTGCCCTTGATGGATAGGAGGTCAAGAAGTCAAGGGATCAGGGACAGCAAAGTATACACATCACATACTTGAAATAACTGCCCATATCTTTACTTGAGCATCTCTAAATTCACCTGATCCAACTATGTAGGCTAACATGCCACATGATACAAGGTCAAAATACACAATACAAACAAGGTTTTAAAATGGCAATGGTCTTTTCCATATTTCAGGAGATGTGATGTCTAGATAATCAGTCCTTGCATGTCAAATATTTGAGACATTTGACCATGGACTTAAATAGAAAATAATGGACTCATGCACTGAAATTCCTGGGACCAAGCCCATGATACAGTAATTAAACTGCAGCAGTCATATGGTTTCCATGCGCTACCTTTGTCTCCCTAAATACAAAAGAACTGATTTCCTTTTGAGCAGAACTAGCTTAACCTGTGCAAAATTTCTACTCCAAGAAAGTAATTCATTAAACTGTTTTTTTCCGTTGGTCAGTAGTAGTAAAACTATGCAACATTATGAACAGTTTCCATATTTGACTCTAAAATATTTAGGATCTCTGCCTAGAAGCACTACAACTTTTGTTCTTTTTAGTTATAGCAGACCCCACCAAACTCCTTTTACTGCCCTATTCCAAATACCTTTTGGAACTTCATTTAGCAGTTTCATTGCACATTTCTAAAAGCTTTGCAAGAAAACCATGAATGAGAATTGTAGCAAGCCTTTTGCAATCTGCTGGTAGTCAGTACATCAGAAGAACAGAATAAATCCCCACCCCCCAAAAAACCCACATCCATCTGCAAACCTTTTGATTTTGAAACATATTGGTTATATTATATATACCCAAACTTTAACAATAACTGATTACACAATGGCTAACAAAATTGTAACAATAAAAACATCAGAAAAAATGAAAGTAAAACACAGCTTGAAATCTTCCTAAAATCACAGGCTCCATCTTGCTCAGGATCAGGGCAACTGGACTGATACATACATCATGTTAAAATACAGTAAAGCTTAACTATGGTTTAAAGGTTGAACATACAGCATCCTGGTACACGATACTGAAATTATACTTCACTTCTCCTCCACTCCTGCTATACTTGGCATAGCATTACATTGGAACTCAGGCTCATTGCATTTCTCTACACAAACCATGAGCTATAACCAAGGTTTGTTACTCCCATGGTTTGGCTTACCAGCACCTCTGCACCTGGGCTCATGGTTTGCTTTTACAAACCAATTATGAGCAGTAAGACAAGAATAAAATATATCCCAGGAGAGGCAAAGACAGGTCTGTACTAGGTTATGAACAAATATTCAAACTGGTAGAATTAGAATGTGAAAAATCCTGATGCACAAGTTAGAACCAGCATAGGGTGGCCACATGTCCTGCTTTTTAGAGGACAGTCCTCTATGCGTAGGCCATAAGAAGGGAAACTAGAAACCTTTAGTGCACCATCAACTGTTAGCAACCCTTCCCCTTTTAATTTTAGAGTCTATTAAGTTAGCAATGTATAAAATGATTATACAATTTTTAAAGCATTTATTCAAGGGGGGGGGTTAAATACCAAAGAAGTAGAAATAGCACATATCACACCCTGCTTTTCCAGCTGACCTGTTTATTGAACATTCATTCTTATTTCTTTGCAGGGCAGTTATGAGACAACATAACAATAAATATCCATCCTGCATTCATTCTGTTCATCATTCATCCATCCCATATTTTTCAATGCATTTCCCCATCACTGCCCTAACTGCAAGAAGGTCCATTTCTTTCCCTTTTTTAAGTACATTTGTTGTGCTACAACAGCATAGTGATTTAATCCACTTTTTACTGCACAAGCTAAAGTTATGATTTGTGCTTGAATCCCTCCTGCAAACAGTGATACTCTAGAATCACCCTCAAACTACACAAAAGGTTCTCTGTGTTAAACTCAATGAAGTTTAATATACCAGGATTGTCAGTGGTTCCAGTATTGTCCTTACCCTACACATTGTAACTTAGTTGCTCAAAAACGTAATCTGCCTTTGTTCATTGTGGCAAAGGAACCTGCACGTTTGCCCCTGATGTATAACAGAATGCTCCTGATGGTGAGCCCCCCCTTTTAAAAAAAATTACAGGGCCAGTTAAAAACTTATTGGCTCATCGCTTGACCCTAATCATTTTGCTACATCGAAAGCTGCATCACTGTCACTTGTGTGGAGCAGGAAATCTGCTACACTTTGTAACATAAAGCATTTAAAAAGTACATGCAGCTGTTCTTATTTTCAAGAAAAGTCTGGTATAGCAATGTTGTCATGGAAAAGCCTGGAATCGATTAAAATGTATCAGACAGAAAGACCATTCAATCACTCGAAATAATACATGTTCACATATTGAGCCACGTGCACTAGAGTACAAGACAGCAGAGAATGGAGCCCTTTTCAAAAAAATATCATTGAGATTGGGCAATTCACATGCTTTTTTAGCTTTATTTAATGAAACTGTGATCATTACAAGACTAGCAAACTGTCAAACAAATGGTTTGAGACCCACATCTCTCGCACCCTGCCACAAACACTAAGATCAACCAAGAGTCCTATTAACAGAACATATATGTAGTATGTTTGGATAACGAGGGCTTCTAGAGAAATGTTCTTGTTGGTTGTCTGAACTCTGTAAAAGCACTGGGAAATAAAAAAAATCAGTGCCTAGAAGAATACAATTGTATAAATTAACTTGCCCATTTTTGAAAATCTGATCCTTTTGAACTTCAGCTGTTGCTTATAATAAAAGCTTTGTGTTAACATATCAATGGAATTTCTGTAACAAGCACCAAAATGAAGTTTTGTGATTCACCCTCCTTGTTCCATGAACTCAGCAAGAGCCTCAGATTGGCACGTCAAGCCAACTGAAGTCATATTTATTATACAAAGCCATATGGTATAGATCTGCATGCATCTGCAAGTTTATGTTAGAAAACTTCTTCTCCTATAGCTCTATGGATGTTCAAAAGGTAACAGGTCGAAAACTACACACGTTCAGGCCTAATGACCATGGAGATCAGCTTTCCACAACCTGGTGTCCTCCAGATGTTTTGGACCCCAGGTGTTGTGAACAACTCCCACCGTCTACAGCCAGCATGGATGAACTGGCCAGGGATGATAGTTGTAGTCCTAGACAACTGGAGGGTACCAGGTTGGGGAGGGTGGGTGTACATGATAGGTTTGCTGCTCTTGAGAAGTAGGGGAAATATCTGAACTGTTCCTCTGAAAGCAATACTTACAGCTCAAGACTGTTAAGTGTTTGGATTTTGAAAAGCAGCTTGCTTGGTCCAGCTGTGGAAGAATTAATTCTGAGCACACAGCAAGAAATTATAGGCCAAACATGGGAAAAGAAGCAGGATGGATAACTTATGTCTGAAGCCTGGCTGATAGCCTATAACCCAACTGGGTGTGGCCCTGAATATGGCAGCTGTGTTGTGGCAATAAAATTAACTCCTTGCATAGGTTTTAAAGGCTGTAACCATTATGGTGTCAAAAAGGCCAAAGCAGAGGTCAATATACAGAGAGAAAATGTAGATAAAGAAAGGCAAGAAATGAAAGTTGGGGAAATCTTGTTGGACAGTGAAGTCCTGCTAGCTGAAGAATGCATACAAGCAAGCAAGGTTGGGGAACCTTCACAGTATTCTTCAATTGAGGGTCCCCAGTTGAGTGGGTGGACTACAAGCCCCATTATACACAGCCAGGTTAATCCAGTGGTTAAGGATGAGGGGAACTGTAGTCCACCCACATCTGGAGCCCCTTGGTTGAAGAACACTGTTCTAAGGGTTCTGTGTTTAATTACAAAAGCAAAAGATACATATTTGGAGCATCAGGCAAAGGAACACAGTTTGTGCAATGTTGGTGAACTGGACCTCCTATGTTTTATTATTATTTTATATGAGATATAAGCAGCTTTAGCTTCCACTGCACCCACAATGTGATGGGAGAAGGAAAGCCTTCTTCCCCATACTATTTTCCTGATTTCAGTCACACAAACACACTTGGAGAACCTAACACAGATATTCAACACACAGGGAAAACATACATGTGCCCATATTTCAGAGAGTAAAGCATAATGAGCAATAGTCCAGTCTTCTGGGAAGCAGCCCAGTGGTATACAAAAGGCTTTCAGAATTTTGACAGGAAAAAAATAAGCAACAGCAAGCCAACAAGTAACTGTGAATTAATGTATTACCCTGTGTTTATTTTGAAGGCAAATGTCCTGGACGTGCAAGGTTATTCTTCCACAAGGTGGAACTATCCATGAAAATAATAGGAAAGGTTGTACACATCCTGATTTTGGACCTTAAATAATACTGTGAGAGCCTGCAGGACCCTCATTCCTATTTGTTAAGTGAGAAATTTATTGTTTTCTAATCAAAGAGTCTGGAAGAGTAAAATAAATCCAAAAGGTGTCCCATACATTTTTGAAACATTTCCAACAATAAATAGTAAAACAGACATACAATAAAATGTTTCTATAAATTCTTTGAGCTATAACCGCATCTCAGTTTGGCCAAACAGCAGGCTTCTGAAGCAACTGGCATCAGGCACCGGAGCTGTAGTAAAAGCTGAGCAGCCACTAAAACACTTCAAAGAAAGGATTAGCTGGATAAAACCTGGTCTGCACTCAACAGAAGACACTTCAATAGTGTATATATTGAATCAATAACTTTACATATTGAATTCCAATGAATACCATATCATGCAATTTTGAGATAAAACACCCTCTCTCACACACATAAGCACAGCACATGTTACTTTTGAAAGTTAATGTACAGACAAGCACACACACACAAAGTTAGAATATATGATACAATGTATATCCAAAACCATTTTATTATTACCTTACTAATAAGATTTGCTCCTATTTTTATTTATTGAGTTACTTACCCACCCTTCACCATAAAGTCCCAGACATAGGGGCCAACTCCTCCTCAGAGTTGAGGTTCTTTCAGCCCCCCCATAAAATATTTGAGGGTCTCCCCAAGTTGATGGGCATTGTCATTCAAATGGTGTGTGCATGCCATGTCATGCAAATGGGATCCTCCTAAATCAAGGGTCCTGGTTGCGCTCGGGACCCTTAAGGGTTTATTGTTGCTAGGCGTGGCCCAAGCCTTGTCAGTTGGGCCCCAGGATTGCTCTTGGCTGTTTGGGCCAATTGGGTCGAGTGGCGTGATCCCAGGGACCTATAAATGTGGCAGCACAATGGGGGTGGGGCACTTGCTTCGCACTGCTGAACACCCGCCCTCCCTCCCTATTTTAGGTGCTGCTGCTTTGGCCTTGCTTTGGATTGAGTCGCCTGCTTTGGAGCAGGGGCTGAGTAGGAATATTTCCATTTGGCAGATTGGCTTTAGCCAATTGGTTTTCGCCTACCCCCTTAGCAATCATCACAACTTTGTAAGGATTGACGGTTAGGCATTGGTTTATAGAAATGTGTGGGATGGGGGGTGTGGCCATCACCTACCCCTCCAGAAATACGGTACTCCGGTAAAGGAATCTGGGGGTCCTGGATCTCGTCCGAAGTCCACTTGAGGGGCTAGGGCCATGCCAGGACCACAGGAACCCTGGGGTGAGCTTCAATCATTATTCACCAATGTTGCTCCCTCATTTGGTGTTTACCCTTTCAGACTGCCAGCCAGAGAGGCAGGAGTCAGTTATAGTCCCTGACCAATGCCTAGGCCAATACCGCTCAATTTGTTTTGTAATCAATAAACTTGTGGCCTAAATTTTGCTCAAAAACTTAAAACTAAATTATGTGTCCATTTGAAGTTATTTACTGGGAAAGGGCTTAGGGGCCTTGGGGCACAACCGATCATGTGAGGTGGGGCTTACCTGCCCTCCATATTTTATTCAAGTTGACACCCTGGGTCCCAGGGCCAGATCACATCAATACAATATAGCACTAAAACCAGTTAAAAGCAGAAGAATAGGGTGGTTCCAAAAAACCCCAAAACATATTGCAAGTATCAAAGGGCTGGGTAAAGAGGCATATTTAATTTAAAATATTTTATTGTGCTAGCCAAAGGCCATGGCAATGTCCAAAGAAGGAAGAAAAGAACTGTCGCTGCATATGCAATAAAACCATGGTCAAATCCACCAAAATTTCTTATTACACAGAATGAAAAGTAATTCTCAAATAAAATGTGCAGATTAGATCTCAGAGTCCCCTTTGCAATTGACTGCTAGCCCATCCAGTTCTTTCTTCCTAATCTTCCTAGCTGCTAGGGCATAGAAAGTCACCTTATAAGTCACAGAGTCATCAGTATCACTCAGCAGCCATTTCACCCTCTCCGCCTGTAAAGAGGGATATGATGAAAGCTATGCAATAAAGCTATACAGTGAGGGTGCTAGACGCATACAACAAAAGCTACACAATGAAGGTGCCAGATACAACTCTATGGAGAGAGAATTCCACAGCCTAGAGGCTGTCACATACAAGTAGGCTAGGCAAAGGCTTATGCAGCATTGATTTCTAAGTCAATCTAGTATAGAATCATAGAATTATGAAGTTGGAAGGGACCCAAGGGTCATCTTGGTTTTACTAATCATTGCGGTTGCAATACATCTGTGTCTTTTTCACATTCACTATGTTAAGGAGGATGCAAAAGCAAGGGAAACTGCAGTATTGTGATACCCTCTGCTCTCATTCACTAACACTGCAACACTGGCCTTGAGTGTGTCTGCATATAGAAATATAATCCCAAACACTGGTTCAGCATTATAATTGAACTTGCTCCATTGTACAAGGCACAGTCTATGAAGGGTTGCCAATCCAGGATGTCAAACTACAGTTTGACGCTGGCTTGCTTTGATTTTCTGTTATGTCTGAATTCACAAACCGTAGTTTGGGAATTGCTGAGCTGTAACAGAAGGGGAAGAAATGGAGGTAGTGAGAGATTTTACCTTCTTGGGCTCCATGATCACTGCAGATGGTGACAGCAGGCACAAAATTAAAAGACGCCTGCTCCTTGGGAGAAAGGCGATGGCAAACCTAGACAGCATCTTAAAAAGCAGAGACATTACCTTGCCGACAAAGGTCTGTATAGTTAAACCTATGGTTTTCCCAGTAGTGATGTATGGAAGTGAAAGCTGGACCATAAAGAAGGCTGATCGTAGAAGAATTTATGCTTTTGAATTATGGTGCTGGAGGAGACTCTTGAGAGTCCCATGGACAGCAAGATGGTCAAACTTATCCATTCTGAAGGAAATCAGCTCTGAGTGCTCACTGGAAGGACAGATCCTGAAGCTGAGGCGCCAATACTTTGGCCACCTCATGAGAAGAGAAGACTTCCTGGAAAAGAGCCTGATGTTGGGAAAGATGGAGGGCACAAGGAGAAGGGGATGACAGAGGACAAGATGGTTGGACAGTGTTCTCGCAGCTACTAACATGAATTTGACCAAACTGCAGGAGGCAGTGGAAGACAGGCGTGCCTGGCATGCTCTGGTCCTTGGGGTCATGAAGAGTCAGACATGACTAAACAACAACAACAATGCACCAACAGCACTTGCATGGAAGTGTATTAGCTATGGTAATAATTGTGAAATGGAGGCAACGGGCAAAGTTATTTTACATAAGAAGTGGCTGCTTCATTGAAACAATAGAACTTTTACCTGCACCAATCTCAAGGGTCAAAATGTTTTCTTCATGCTGTCTAGGTAAACTAAAACATGGCCATGGCTATGCAGTAGAACAGAAAGAAATATCACTTGAACCCTGAACATGATACACAAAAGCTTCACACTTCAACCAGAAGAGTGAGTTAGCTGTTTCAACTATTTAGCTACAGAATATCTTTTTGTTGAAATTTATGTCAAAGTGAAAGAGAAATGTTTTGATTGCCTACCTTACATTAATTATATTGCAGCATTATAAATATATTACCATAGTTTATTTATATTATAAATAAATAAACAACTAAGAGCACACAATCCATAAACCACAGTATATTTTTACAGCTCAAAATACTAATCAATGGGATTAAAACATTTCATCAAAACCTCAAATGGGTAGCTTGAAGGCATCAAATTCTTACACATAAGCTCTACAGTTTAAACAAATAAATTATCAGGCTTGTTTCAAAGTATATTGCATTTTGCAAATCAGTATAGATTGAATATTTCTTAGTAGCCTCAGGGTATAGTCCTGTACTCCAGATCCACCAGCTGAGGGCAATAGGATTTGGCAGAAGCTTTGATACACCAATGAGAACTTGTGTTGTACTGCCAGCATGAAAGATGCACCAGTGAAACTGCCTAGATATGCCAGTGGAATAGCCAAAATTGGGCCATTCAGGTAGGTCAGGGGCAGCAGAGGTAAGGAAAATCCAGAGCCTGTCATTGGTGGTCCAACTTTACACCAGCCGCAGACCTGGAACAAAGCGTTTCCCTTCCACTGGTTCTAATGGGGGGGGGGAGGGAATGGAAAACCAAAAAGCTTCCTCCATATTTATGACCACCCCACCCATGCTATTATGATAATGCATGGACTGTGATGCAACTCAGCAGCACCAGTATATAAACACCAAAAAGACAGACGTAACTCTGAAGACAGCATGGAGCTATATATCTCTGTGCTCCTGTTGTATTCACTTAGAGCAGGGGTCAGCAACTTTTTTCAGCTGTGGGCCGGTCCACCGTCCCTCAGATCATGTGGTGGGCCAGACTATATTTTGGAAAAAAATATGAACAAATTCCTATGCCCCACAAATAACCCAGAGATGCATTTTAAATAAAAACACACAGGCAGGCCCTACAAATAACCCAGAGATGCATTTTAAATAAAAGGACACATTCTACTCATGTAAAAACATGCTGATTCCTGGACCGTCCATGGGCCAGACTGAGAAGGCGATTGGGCTGCATCCGGCCCCCGGGCCTTAGGTTGCCTACCCCTGACTTAGAGCAAGCAAGGAAGTGAGAGAAAGCACTGAGAAAGCTTGCTTTGCACCAAAGAGCCTGCCTTGATAATGTGCATGGGAACCTGAGCACATCACTAACACTTGCATGTGAAAATTGTGCTTACTGATTCACCTGAAGGGTTTCTGAGGGACCATCTTTTTCGGGGGGGGGGGGAGAGTGAGAAGCAGCAGCAGCAGCTTTTTCCAAACAAGCAAGTTGCCTTTTCAATTCTACTTTAACTTTGTTTTTTGTAATCAGTGCTGACTGTTGTAATAATCTTGTGTTAATGGCTTAATAATTGTCTCCATAAAATATCTGCATATCTAGGAAGCAAAACATCCAGTTACTTTCTGTAAAATTCAGAAACCTTACACTCATATATTTTCACTAAGTGATAGCAGTACTCAGTTTTACAGTAGGATGTGGCTGTTTTATTGCTGCATATTTGTGGTGGACCTTAAGTAATTATCTAGTTCGTTTGAAACATATGCCTATTATTTGCAAATAAGGTTATGAATGTACAGAAAAGAGGGATGGAGAAACAACGCCTGGGAATAAAACAAATCCAGATATGTCTGGATACCATCTGATAATTTAACAGTGGTGGAAAACAGTTCCGTTTGTTCACATTTTTAGAAAGAAAGCCATCCTTCACTATGGGCCAACTGCCCTTTCCTCTATCCTCAACACATTGCAAAATACTAGAACCCACACTGGAAACTATATTAACTGGAAGCTGTTCTGAACAACAGACCCTCTGTGGGTTACTTTGTTCCTTCTGGCAAGTGTTACAATGGACTTAATAAATTACAGCAAAATATAGTAAGGTTAAAGGAGAGTAAGGGATGCGGGTGGCACTGTGGTCTAAACCACAGAGCCTAGGGCTTGCCGATCAGAAGGTCGGCGGTTCAAATCCCCACGTCAGGGTGAGCTCCCATTGCTCGGTCCCTGCTCCTGCCAACCTAGTAGTTTGAAAGCACGTCAAAGTACAAGTAGATAAATAGGTACTGCTCTGGCAGGAAGGTAAACAGCATTTCTGTGCGCTGCTCTGGTTCACCAGAAGAGGCTTACTCATGCTGGCCACATGACCCCAAAAAACTGTCTGCGGACAAACACCGGCTCCATCAGCCTATAGAGTGAGATGAGCACGCAACCCCAGAGTTGTCCTAACAGTCAGGGGTACCTTTAAGCCCCAAGGGGCAAACTTACATTCAGGTAAGCATGAGCATGTTTGCAATCCTAAACAGGCATACTTGGAACAGTGGCAGAGCTTCATGCTCCAGCACCGGGGGGCGGAGCGCAGGCAGGGGCGTGGTGCACTGCCCGCAGGAGTGTGGCATGCATCCTGGGGCATGGCACCCAGCACAGGTGGGGGCGCAGCTGCGATGGCACCCCACCGGGATCACGCTGCCAGGGGTGGTATGCTCCCCCCTGCCCCCCTCTTCCTCCGCCAGTGACTTGGAAATAAGGTCCATGGGAGTAATTCCATGTCCATGCATTTGGGATCAGCTTCCAATGTTAGATAGTGTGCTGCAAGGCTACTACCCAGTATCTCAGGTGGATCCCAAATGCATTTACATGGAATTATTCCAATGCATGCTTAGGATCATAATGCAAGACAATACAGGTTGGTTACAACAATACTGAAATATTCTGCATCAAAATGTATGGTAAACTTTGTGAAGTGGCAAATTCACAACTCCCCCACCAAGTTATAACTCACTTTGGTAACAAAGTTGAAAATAATGTAGAAGTATGTTCTTAGCACCACAGCTGAGACTGTAAAACACTTGCAGAAAGTATTAAAAACCAAGGTCTTGAACACATTATAATCATTAGAAAAACAACACACAAGACATTTCCCAAGTAGAGAGGTGTGAGCTCTAACATTCTGGCCAAGTTTTGCCTCAGTTAATTACTTCTTAAATACACCTAAAATTTCCTTTACACTTGCTATTGGACACATTATTATATCCTTCCTGAATCCAATTATGACCTGCTATCACCACTATATACAAATTATTACTAACAGTCTAAGAGTCCCATCAGGGAAGGATGCTTTTCATTTGGCAATTCCAAAGCAGACTACCAAACGCAGAGCATCTGCTAGTGAGTTTCTTCTTGCTTCTGGTTTGGCCTCTTAACACCAAACTGAGCATTTGGGAGTTGTTGCTCCGGCACTGCAAGTGTACTCACATATGATGGGGCATTTGCACTGACATTGCACATGTGGACCAGATGAACAAAGCAAGGCTTTCCACTATGCACAAGGCACCAATTCAGACTTCAGCCCAGGCTGAAGGAAATTGATACAAGTACTGTCTTTGTATTATTACAAGAAACACATATATCATGTGCAGAGTCCCAGTTTGGTTAAACAAGCATGCATACAGTGGAAAGGGAGATTTACCGGTAAATGTTGGGAACAGACTGAAAAGGCCTTTCCTCTCTCCCAACGCCTGCCCTCTTTCTGCTTCCTTTTTATTTTATTTTTGTTTTGCCAAGCACATAAAGCTGAATGCGCACAAGTTAAATGTACATAAGTTGTGAGTTACCTGTACTTATTCTTAAACATTTGTGCACATTGGTGTCCTTTTCTTTTTTTGGCACATGGTTTCAGCTACATGCTCATCTCTGCTCAAATATCAAGCTTGCCAGGTGTGAGCTTATAGGTCTGAAGACAATTAGACATTGTGATAAAAAGGAAGCTATGCTCATGTCCCTTTGTAAATGTGGTAAAACTTAGTACCTACATACTGATAATTGTGTTGTCTTTTCCCCCAGTGTTGCAGGTGTAGGGAAGCAAACAACATGATCCTACCAGGCCACAAAAATGTTTATGGCATGTAATAGAGGGAGGGAACTCAACAGAAGCAGCCATTTTCAGTGTTTTGTGCAGCATACACTTCCACTCTTAGTTGCTCCCAGCTCATAACTATTCTAAGACGGATAATGGCAATGAAAAGTCTGCAAAAAAGACACACTTGATTGACAAAAAATGGTTGCAGAGAAGTCAAATCTGAAGCAAATTTTCATTTACCAAGCAAGTTTATTAAAATCCCTTACCAAAATTATTCCCTCTCTTTTCCTATTTCTTCTATTTCTTCTCTTCATTCTTTTATTATTCTTTCTTCCCACATCTGGTTTTGGCTGCCCTTTAGCATAATTTTAAGTGCTGCATCTATATTTATTTTGATGAATTTGTATTCCTTGTTAATATTATTGCCGTGTTATAGCCTTCTATTTCAATTTTCAAGGAATCCCATGCAGGTGACTGGAGTAGTCAACAAATTTGCAGGTTGAAAGCTTCTGTGAGCTTGTTTACAAGTCTGTAATATTGGGTTTATTGGTTTATGTAAACCACTTTGAGCACCATTTTCTTTTTAAAAAATAAATATATAGATGGGATCAGGTATGTAAATGTCCAGTTGCACAAGGTCAGCTGCATGTGTCTATCATATTTTCCTTCATTAAATGAAGGGCTGAACTTTTCAGACATGACTACCCAGCATGAAGGAACAAATGCCTTGGTCCTGTTACAGCATTTGCAGCAGCGTGAGGCCCTCTTGGGACATTAACAAAAAATGCCTTTGATACCCAGAGTCTCAGTACCACCAGAGTTGATGTCTTCCACCTCATATGTCAAACGCTTCAATGAGCAAAACACTTCCCAATTAAATAACTACTGAGGAAAAGATTTGCAGCCATTGTAAGGCTTCGTGTAACTGATTACACAGTATTACAAGCAAGAGGGTCACTCAGAGGTCAAATTCTGGCTTACATTCCTTGACTAATTAAAATCCAAAAACCTCACAGAAAATTTCAAGGCTAAAATCTGATAGCTAAAATACATGGAAAATATCTGAGTGCCTCTGAATTAAAATTAGGGTTCCCCCTACCCAATTTAATGAAAGCTGGCATACGGCCAACCTCACTAATTAAGACTGCTTAAAAGCATTCCCATTATAACTTTCCATCAGCACTGTTTCCCCCCTCTCCTCCTTCTGAGGTACATCATCTCAAATTTGTAAAATCAAAAAATGAGATGAGGTATTAAATACAAAAATAAGGGACATGTGTGATTCTTTAGGCTAGTATCCAAATAACTGCTTAACAGTAATGTAAAGGAGTGTGCATTATTAGCCCATGTATTTCCCCCACTGTTTTCTTTAAATCAACTGACTACCAGTTGTTCTCCTTTAAGTTTCACGAGCTATCTGTCATGGACGCATCTTCATTGTTCTTTAGACTTTAGCCTTACAATGGAAGAACTATGACACAAACTAAGATACGGTTCTTCAAGGATGTTCACAGATGGAAGGTTTACAACCCCCTGCTCCTCACGGAACCAACCAAAACCCCCAACTATAGGATCATGGGCTTTCCTGAACAACATTGGTCAACGCATGCAGGCTGCTGCACAAGGGTGAATTGCTATAAAGTGAGGAGAGAGACCTGCCAAAGTTCAGGCAATCTTACCATGTCCCCTCCGCCAGGGCTTTTTTACAGCCGGAACTCACCGGAACTCAGTTCTGGCACCTCACAGGTGGGCACCATTGCCATTATATGAGAACTAGGAAGGCATTCATGTTGTTCTTTTTTAAGAAAAATAGTACTGCCTTCCGCCGTTGCTCAACTGGGTCCTGACCCTCCAGGTAGGTTTTCAGGCGGGGGGCACAGGCAGTTGACCTAGCACACAATACAAATAACTGATCATAAATATTATTTATTTATTATGTTAAATGAATTAACAATGCATGTGGATAGATGGGCTTTGAGTTTCAGTTTAACATTAGAAGCAGGAAATGGACTTTTAAAAAACCCCCCAAAAAACTGATCACAGTATTTAGTGCTACTTTAAGATACACCCATGTCTGTATGCAGCCATTAAATGAAGTGTGTTACACACATCTGCTGTTCAGACAAGCCTCACACTCTGTGGGCTATCTCTGGAAAATGGCCTAGCCTACACTACATCTGTATATTTTCTAAAACAACCACCAAGCTAAATGTGCACACACCAGTCACATGCCCTGGCTTACGTGTAGTTCACAGCTACCTATGCTCTGTAGACTGGGACAGTCTTTAAAAACTCAGTGTGGCATGAATAATGATGGACAAATTTGTCAGTTCTGGTTTCTCTCCATTTCCCTTTCCCCCTATCAGGTTGCCACATTTCTGCATCAGTTTGCAATTTACATATATCCCTGCCCCCCAAAAATCCCCATGAAAATATGTTATCATTTTAATTGCTCCGAATACATACATTTTTTTCTCAATTTTCCTGATACAATGCATTGTACTGATATATGTTACTTTCATTAATACATGCATTTTATGCACATTTTCCCTAACGTACATATTTTGGCCCACATTTTTCAGGTAGAGAACTGTAAATAATCAAGAGATATCTGCATTTCAATTTGTGTATTGTTTCATGAAGTGTGAATTAGCTTGATTAGCATTAAAACTGCAAGTCAAAGCAAATTTCTCCCTCATCCCTAGGCATGAATTTGCTACTAATTTCCCTATCTGTACCTGTAGAACAGAAGGATCCATGCTCAGGATGGGATTGGGTAGTATCCCTACCTACTGGTAACAAAGGATAGTTCCCAACTGTCAGTCACCTGCTATAATTCAAAGCACTGCAAACCTGAGGAGTGAAGTGGTTATCTCCATATTCTGGAGTGGTCTGCAATGGGATTATTTTCCTGCACATCACATCAATGTGACCTAATAAAAGTACATTTTAAAACAGCAACTTAGAATGTACAGCCAATTAAGCACCATTGAAAATGCATTAATGGTATTTTTCCTCCAAGTAAAGAACAAAGGGATGAAATATTTCATTTAATTCAACCTCTCTTTCTGGACAAATACTTCAGGTCTATATAACGCAGCCAGGTCGTGCGCAATAAACATGGAAGTACAGGAAGCAGCTCATGGGGAAATTCCATCCACAATTGCTTGCCACTTGGCCCAACTGGGCAATTATTGTAGGTTTCCATAATGCAGATTTTGGATGGCACTTGTCCCAAATCGCCCTTTAAAATTACGTTCCATAGTTTAACAACCGTGGCACTTGCTGTGATGTCAAGAACGGTTGCAGGAAGGGATCCCTTTTTAGTAAATTTCTTGTAGTTAGTGTTAGGTTAAATACAGCACCTGACTGGTGGGGACTTTGAATCACAGTTGTATTGGCAAAGTTTATTTTCTGTAATAACAAAAACAGAACTTGTCCCTGGAAAAAAAGGACTGAGCTGTCCCATAACCTATTCAAAATATCATGAGGGGAAACAACGTGCGCTGGAAAGTCTGGTGTACTTTCCACGCTTCCTACAGCCCATCCATGAGCCAAGGGAATAAAGAGAATGTGTCAGTGCTATGGGACAGGCGGCACTGGGACTGGAGATTTCAGGTGCATACTTTCAGGCTGGGTTAGGCTCCTTTTGTATACCTGCAATTCAGCTGGGACAAGGAGAAAAACTCTTGTTGTAGACAAGGTCTTGTTATAAAATCCCAGACAGAATTGTTTTCATGTGTGTTATTATGCTTATTCCACCAATGGTCTTCTTGTATCCCCTACCACTTCATATGAAGATGCTGTAACAGCTAGCTGCATCATGATCTACTGCTATCAGGAACTTACCAATCAGACTGCAAATCAGTGATTCATCTGGCCCATGGCAGTTTGCTGTGCCCATGAGTCAGAAAACCATCTTTGGCGGAGGGAGGGAGAGAGAAAGAGAATAAAACTGGCAAAGGTGCATTCTACCAAGCAGCAAGGTGATTGGCTTTCCTAGTAAGCAAGCAGCAATATTAACTTAGGCTCATCACTAGCTGCAGATCTCTCTTCCCAAGTTCTGATAATCAATCCAAATGGTTAGCAATGCATGTGGCACCATCTTTTCCTGCAGCAGGTGGCACGGTGCTCACCTGACCTCTGGTTGGTCACATTGCTGCTCCTTATGCAGAGGTGGAGAGGGCAAGGTGGAAGTACAATGGTGAAACCAATCCAGTGCTCCACCTGATGCATTTGCACTACGTCAATCTCACAACCACATCAGTCCTGCTCCTCTACCTTCCCAGTAAACAGCAGTGTGAGTGCTGCCACACGCTACTTATCTCTTCTGCCCAGACATGTAACTTGCTTTCATATATATTTTTAAACTGATGATTATATCTGTATTTTGGTAGTTTTATTCTACTTGTTTTAAAGTCTGTTGTTCTTGTTAGTATTTCCTTATGAATATTCTTACACTTTTTATGCAAACCATCAAGAGGATGTCATTGTTTCTTCATGAAGTAGTATATAATTTTGGGTTAAAATAAATACATCTTCACTAGATTGTACTACTCCAGCCTTGCACATGAAGGTGGTTTGTTGCCCCATGTTGAAATCTCTCGGCACATAGGACACCAGTACAACAGAGAAAAAAGCTATGCTGAAAAAGTTTTTTGTGATATGCTAATTTTATGACATGGGGGAAACATCAAACATATCATCCTCCATGTGAATTCTAAAGCTTGTAGGATTTAGTGCGTCTGCATTAATTTGTTTGGTCATACAGGCACACTGTGCAACTTATGCAATAAATATGCATTTTGTCTGGATTTGTTGGGGAGGGCAGGATACTGGACTAGGTGGGACTTTGGTTTGATCCAGTGGGGCTCTTACATTTTTACTTGGGTATCTGAACCTAAGTAGAAAAGGACTGTTAGGAATTTCCTTCAAATGCTCTGTTCCAGTTCACGTGTCTACCTGTAACATACAGCAGAACATCCAAACCCACATTTCCAACAGTATCCCTTTGCTCTGAAAGTCACTATTTATGACATTTCTAAAAAGAAATTCAGAAAAGCCCTGGAGTCACAATATTTATAACTCGAACAATCCTCCTGGTGTCTACCAAAAAAAGGGGGGTATAAAAAAACCCAGTAGACAGAGTAATTCCCTAAGCCTTTAAATGGATTATTTAATTTAAAATGTTGCTTTTTTCTGGCATTCAGCTCCACACACACTGCAGCTGTTTTGAGGCTAAGAAAAACAAATAGGAGGAAAATACACTTTTTCAAGCTCGTTTTCCTTGACATCCAGCACATTGGTACTAAGTGTTAATCTGTGAAGGAAAAGCAAACTAATTCTACAAAAGTGCCTTTGGTTTCAGGCCATGTAACACCAATCTTGCCATTCTCAAAGGTGTTAAACATTTCCAGACAGGCAAAATCATATTAGCTAATTGTACTGACAAAGAGCTTCTCATTTTAACAGAAAGAATGAGTTATACATTTAGATCTTATTTTCAGTTACTATTTTTGTCTGCACAATTATACATCAAAATATGCATCTTGGAACTGAGAGCCACTAATTACATTATTAGATATTAAAGTAATAGTCAAGATGTTTAACAAAATTGCTATTTCCTTTTGTTTTTCTTTTATTCCTTTTCTAGCTGTTTATTTCCTTGGGGAATAAAAGGTCCTCAGAATCTTGTGTTTTTGTGATTTCCCCTATAAACATAAACTTATTTAATCTAAATATGAAACTAAGACTATGCTCACACTAGCAGCTTCCACTGATGTTCTTTCCAAGTCAGTTGCTTCTGCCTCTGTTCACATCAGAGTAAGAACAGGGCTGATTTTACCTGATGATTTCTTTCCCCACATCAAGTGTAGCTCACATTTAAGCATGCATGGTCATCTGTGCTTGCACAAAATCCACCTGAACTGTCCACACCATAACAGAACTGTGGCTTCTATTTTTTAATCAGACAGAAGACGGTCTGAGGAAAATCAGGTCAAATAGGGGTATTTCTTGGAAAGCCACAGGATACAGATGGATTGTGACCAATGTGGTGTGAACCCAGCTTTAAAAACCAGTGGTGCATCATGCTGGAGCTGTGCTAAATGGTAATGTGAACACACCCTAAGTTTCAAACACACTATGTATTCTGTAGTGGCCTCTAAACATAGCTATGGCTATAGCTAGGGATAACTAAGGGTACACCTATGGTTATGGTCAGAAATTAGAAGCAATATTCAGAAAATTGTTGAAAAAATACTTGTTTTCCCCTGGAGTTTTTCCTAAATGGATTCAACATCATTTGCACTTTACTGCACACAAGTTTTTTCTTAACTTTTCTTAACAGTATAACACAGATCTTATACTGCAACTGTTTATTATTTATAATAGTTTTAAATAATGAAGAGTTAAGTGCCTGTCTTATTGGCGGTGGGTAGACACTTTCTCATCCTTAGAGCTGTTTTTCCTCTGGCTGACTATATTAAACACTAGATTGTATCAAGATTAAGTGAACTGTACTTGGTTCCCATTTAAATCAGTGTGAAAAACTGACCATGACTTCAATGGGAACTAAGTGCAATGTGCCATGTAATTCTATAGCTGTACAATTCTATAATACAGACGCATAGGAGTCAACTCATAGGGCCTGAGGTCCCTTTACCTCCCCGATAAAATATCTGATGGGCATTGCCATTCAAATACAGTGGTTTAAGAACAGTCCTGTTTACGAACGATTCGGTTTATGAACTCTGCAAAACCGGAAGTAGTGTCCCGATTTGATAACTTTACCTCCAAATGGTGGAAGGGCACCAGCGGCAGTGCCCTCATGCCTCAGTTTCAGAATGGTTTCGGTTTAAGAACGGACTTCTGGAATGGATTAAGTTTGTAAACCAAGGTACTGCTGTAGTGTGTGCATGCTGCATCTTGCGATCAATTATGTAGAGTGGGACTTACCTGCCACCTCTCAATATTTTATTCAAGTTGGCATCCCTGCACAGACACAAGTCCCACTTTGATCAGCTGACCTTAATTCTAGGTACACCATATTATATCATGGCTTATTTGTAGACCACTTTTTGGCTCAAAGTTTAAAAGGAAGGAAGGAAAGTGTATATAGGATTGCCGCCTAATTCAGGTTGGGGAAGACTGGCCTACCCTGGCTGGCAGTAGCTCTCCAGAGTTTTGAACACAAGTATTTGTCCAGTTCTACTTGGAGATGCCAGACATTGGACTGAGGACCTTTTGCACACAAATCATATGCTTATTGCAGCACTGCGAGCCCTTCCATCTGAGTGTCATTTTTGAGAGGAGCAGAGGAAACGGCTTAACAAATACATGTAATAGATAAATAAATAAAATGCACATATTAGTTTTCCCGTCAAGTTGCTGTCCTCTGCCACTAAACAATTTAAATGCAAAACACAAAAGCATTCACTGTCCTGGTTTTCACACCATAGCTAGTGGTTTTCCATAAACACACTGATCTTTGCCGCTTTGCTCCTTTTCCCGCTAGCATGCAAGGTAAACAAACCACGATTCCCTGTCCAAGCATTATGTGCAAACCAGCGGTCATGGTGGCATGCTTCACTCCAAGCAATGCGCAATCTGCAGCCCAAGTTTATTCTTAGCTTAATAATGATCTAAACAAAACATGATTCTCAGTTCGGACATAATGGTAAGCTGGGAATTATGGTTTGTTTGTCCTGTGCAGCAGTGGGAAAAAGCAAAGTAGGCATGTTCAACACGTTTGTGGTAAACAAAGGGAGACTAACCTGTGGCCATCTAGATCTTGTTGGGTGGCACTTCCTATCATCCCTGACCACTGACCATGCTGCCTGAAGCTTAAGGGAATTGGAGTCCAACAATATCTGGGTGGGCCACAGATTAAGCCACTCTGGTTAACCATGATGTGTGAACAAGGCTAACGTCACCCCATCTGACATAAAATGCACACATATTTTGCAAGGGAACAAAATATGACCACCCAATATACCCCACTCAATGGTGTTTTCCTTTCCACAAATGTAGTTCAAGATGAAATGTTGATCAAACCAGTCAAATATCTTATTTAAAACCTTGCTGCGATTTCAGTTTTGTGTACTCAAAGGTTCTGAAAATATACCTGGAATGTTATGTCTAAGCCTCTTCTGAGTCCGCTTTGTCATCTCAACTTATGAATGTCCCGATTTTTAGAAGCAATCCACATTTAAAAGTAAAAACCTCTCATATTCTGCAGCTGGTTCAATAACATCTGGTAACAAATCACTGGCAGTACATTTCATAAATCATGTGTGTATTGTGGTAGAAGAGGGAAAATAGTTAATTTGTACTTAAGGTCTACTACAAGTCAATCTGACATACTTAGTTTCTGGAGGGAAAAGAAGAAATGGCAGCTCAGTTTGAGCATAAGGAAGGTTTGCAATAAATTAAATTGTAATTGCCTGCCTGAATCCAGTACAGGTCATTGAACTTAACCCAACATCATATTGCAAAACACTATGAAACATACATCTAGTGGACATTTTGCTTTACTTCCCTCCCACCCCCCTTCCTGGGTTGAAGGCTTCCATTTCTGGTTTTTGTTTTGATTAATCCAATACAGCACAGTGTGCATATGGGAACGCATAGCAAGCACTTCCCAAGAAATAATAAATAAAAATAAATAGAAAGCAGGAGTTTTATAGCTAGTTTCTGTACTGGTTCCTGCTTCATGGTTACTTGCATAATTGCCAGTGATGTGAATGTTAAGTTGCTCTGAGGCCAAGCTCTGTAATACGCATGAGTACAGTTCATAGCACTGGCTCCAAATCAAGCAGCTTCTAACTAAGCTTAATTTAGCATGACTTCTACTGGCTTGGTCAATGGAAGCCAACCCAGTAAACCACAATATGGCTGTGCTAATTCTAGGTAGTATCCTGAAGTCAGTGAAACTACTTTAGAGCACAGGAGATAATGAATAGAGAACTTGAATGAGCATTTCAAATTATTCTTTCCCACTTGTAGGAAGAGGAGAAGAGATTTTAACCTCCCTGTGTAGCAACTGGATTTGGTGCAATGAATAAGCTACAAATCCAAAGGTATATAGCTGCCACTGAAACCACATCCTCATTAATGATCTTTGGGCAACAGATAACACATACTTTCAATGAATTATGTGCTCACAAGTGGTTCCTTCAAGTGATTTCCAACCACAAGGCTAGAGCATATTTGCTAGTTGTCTGACTACCTTGGACGGCTTTGTGAGTTGGGGATAACCATGGAAAAATCAGAATGGTCCATATTTTTAGGCAAGGCTTTACTGCTGCAACAGACTTTGGCTTTGCCTGGGCAAAATCATATATTGCTATGGTACATAAATATGATATAAACAGGTCTGCTGAAAGCATGTAACAAAGAATAGCAAAAAAATACTATTAAGCAAGAATGCAGTCATATATTAAGTAAGATTCATGCATTTATGTTATGAGTGGTAGACAGAAGTATTACTGATTACTATATAAATAACAATCTTAAGGCAGGATCTTCTTTGATGTTCCAGTTACATTATTCTCCATGTCAGGAGCTGTCTAGCAAAGAGCTAGCCCCAGGGCCATGAGAAGATCTCATGTCTGAGCAAGTTATTCTATTAAAAAAAAAAAAGGTTTTATGCAAAGTATACTGGGTAGTCTTCTTTGGAGAATAAGATTTCAGGCAAGTGAAATGGGTTCCAATGGAAATATATATTTCCCACCTATGCACAGTATATACCAATGAATGCTGAGCATCTCATTCAGATGACTTTCAACACTTCAGCACCTTGGAAGGTGGTGGACTCTCCTTCAGTTGGATGGCCATCTGTCAGGAATTCTTCAGCTGTGATTCCTGCATTGCAGAGGGCTGGACTAGATGACTAATGTGGTCCCTTTGAGCTGTACAATTCTATGATACTATCACTTGGAAAGCATTCGATAACCATGTCTTCAGGACAGAAAAGTGTCTCTTCTTAATCTCCACTCACTTCACTTTCAGATGGTGGAGGATAATTAGTATCATCCAAGAGCCTGGAGTGTCTAGTGTTGTACAGCAATTAGTACCTTGCCCAGGATGAACATATATTAGTGACTGTCTAGTACAGTGGTACCTCGGGTTACATATGCTTCAGGTTACATACGCTTCAGGTTACAGACTCTGCTAACCCAGAAATAGTACCTCGGGTTAAGAACTTTGCTTCAGGATGAGAAAAGAAATTGTGGTCCAGCAGCGCGGCGGCAGCAGGAGGCCCCATTAGCTAAAGTGGTGCTTCAGGTTAAGAACAGTTTCAGGTTAAGAACGGACCTCCGGAACGAATTAAGTTCTTAACCTTGAGGTACCAATGTAGTTGGTCCTTAGATCCTGAGGACTGCACCAACTACATTGATACCTCAAGGTTAAGAACTTAATTCGTTCCGGGGTCCGTTCTTAACCTGAAACTGTTCTTAACCTGAAGCACCACTTTAGCTAATGGGACCTCTCGCTGCTGCCGCGCCACCGCCACACAATTTCTGTTCTCATCCTGAAGCAAAGTTCTTAACCCGAGGTACTATTTCTGGGTTAGCGGAGTCTGTAACCTGAAAGCATCTGTAACCCAAGGTACCACTGTACTACTTTTAGTTTATTTGCATCCTTGGGTATCAGGAACTAAAACTTATTCATCAGAAATTATCCCCAAGACAAACTGAAAGCTAGCTACTGTTATACAGTGCAGCATTGAAGACTCAAGCCACTTTAAGAATTTATTGTTGAAAAGTGGTATACAAATATTCAAGACAATTAAATAATGGACATAAGAGTTCTGCCACATCCACTAACTGTATAGTGTCTATACTGTAAAAGAAGTGACAGCCAAGTCTCCATTTGATATCAGTGGCTTTATTCTTGTGCTTAGCAAACAGAAGGCTAAGGAACATAAGAATCTGCCTTATACCAAGTCAGACCATTGGTTCATCTAGCTTAGCATTGTTTAGATTGAGTGATGACTCTCCAAGGTTTCAGAAAGAGGACATTCCCAGTCCTAGCTACAGTTACTGGGCATTAAACCTGGGACTTTCTGCAGACAAAACAGATGTTCTACCATTCAGCTATTGCCCTTCCCATGATGTATTTTCTGGTGCTGCTGAACAGCAACAGGGGGCGGGGGGCAGGCAGGGATGTGATTGCAGCAGAGAGCTGTTGCGTCTCTGCAACCATTTAGCAGGTAGACTCTAAGATGAGCTCAGCTGCATTTTTCTTCCACCTATACTCTAGCTATCATCTGCTTCATTGCTCACTACTTCCAAGAAAACTAAGGAGCTGCTTTCCTTTATCTGTCCCCAGAGATTCATTTACTTTAATAATGTACCATGGTGAAGACTGGAGTCAGAAAAATAGTGTGTTGCCTGTCTGGAATTGGCTGCCTATTGTAACATATTCATGTCTCTTCCAGCACTAAGCACTCCTATCATGTATGTAGGTGTGTATAGGTGACTATGCTATACAGCAACCAAAGGTAAAGAGGTAGAGGTAAAGAGAAGTAAGCTAGCAGATGATGGACAAAATTAAACTGGCATTTCTTGCCAGCATCCCACTATATATAAAACCATGACTGCTTCCAAGTTTTCATCATTTTGAAAGTCAGCCCATACATACTAAGAACAAGTCGTACAGGAAAAAGCCAAGTGAGGCTTCAAAAGTGGCTGTGATTTCAAGACCTCTCTCACTGTTTTTGAAGGCGCCAAACACTTATTGAAAGCCTACATTGATAAGAAGTCTGCTTCCCATTCCCCCAAAGGACTTTTTATGCTCCAAAATAACTAGACCAGGCGAAATGCTGATCAAGCCAAGCACTCTGGCTCTTGAAAGGTGAAGGTCATTTATCACATATGTGTGTGTGTGTGACTCAAAGGAACACATTATAAGAAGTCCCATTACTAAGTAGCCAGTCAGCCATATTGCTTGTGAACTGGGAATAAAACAGTCCCATATCAAGGCCTGCTGAAAGTACACAAACATTTTCAAAACTCTCAAAATAAACTTCAGCTGGATAACTGGCTAGCTGCATATTTCAAATCAATATGTAAAAATTTAGGAGCATGCTTCCCTCCATTAAGCTCCCTTAGTATTGCCAGATCACAATCTTTCATTATTAAGGTCCGGCTTCCTAGTGTTGTGCCAAAAATGTGTCCTCCAATTTCTCAAAACTTCTCTTGCCCTCCCCCCCCCCCCCGCAAAAAAGACTTCCATTTTATACTTTCTTTCTCAGGGCACTTTAGAATTTCAGTTGCTACTGTGTTTTGAACTTACCTTATTATTACAAGAGAGCTGTGGGTGGTAAGAATGCCATAAGACCTTCTCTAGCATTCTGCACTCTCCTTGACTGCATGTGCTTTTGAAAGGCCTTTGGGATAAGTTACCTCATAACATCTTTCCCTTGAGTTTTAACTGAGAACTGCAAAGAGGGGGAGGCTGGCTACTGAGCACCTGAAGTCATTCAGTGCACACACAGATTTTGTTTTTTTTAAAATGGAAGTCCTTTATTTTATCCTTTTTTTAAAAAAAAAAATCTGTACTGATTTCTTTGAAGGTAAAAATGCTTCACTTTAAAGAATGACAAACAGCTGTCAGGCACATGGAAAACAGCCTCCTCACTTTCCTAGGCTTACAAGAAAGCCAAGCCAATAAAGTAATGAGGTTTTCTGGAAATGCAAGCAGATAAGAAGGCTGCACACAACAAGCCACCAGAGATATTTCTAGGTTACTCTTTTAGGCAATGCCCAAGATGATTTATGGAATGGAAGATAAGACACAAACACCTGCTGAAAGTTAAGTCAGTGCAACTAAAATCACATATCCAACCCCATGCGAATTTCTCTGAAATTTTCTCTCCCTTCTTATAATTCTAAATTTTATTTTCTTATAAATCTCTGGAAAATGTGCCAAAAGGCACCCTAAACTCTCTAACAGATGGTCTCAGGGCTTTTCCTCCAGGCTTTTCCACCTGTCCTTTCCTAAGGCCTAAGGCCCACATACGTTATTTTAATTATTTTCGCTTTTCTATGCTGCTTTTCAGTCATGTCAACAAGCTTACTTCAAAGCTCCACAATAAAAAGAACCAATCAGCTATATTACAGCTGCATAGACAACATAACTTTAAAGTGTTTGGCCTGATCAAAATAAAAAGTTTTCAATTGTCCAAGGGTACAGGTTTGGAGGGTCTTTCTGAAGAAGGAATACTGGAAAATTGGAGACACTTCTTGTAGAAAACAGAGAAGTGGCAGAAGGGAGCAATTCTTTGTATCAGATATTCTATGCCTAGGCTGCTTAGACTCGTTGATAAGTTTGTTCTTCTTTGCTCTAGGTGAAACTTAAGGATGGGAGAAGAAATTTGGTTCAGAACCTACCTAATTCATATCGTCCCAAAGACAGCACGGGTCAAACACAACTAGCTTTCGAAAATCACACCTCTCCAAATTTTGTGATGCAGTTCTTCCATCAGAAAAAATGTGTACATTAGGGCAAAGCGTGCATTAAAATACATTTGTGAAAATAATGTACAAAATGCATTTTAATAGGAGAAAGTCATTGCAAAAATGTGCATATTAAGAGGGGTATAGAATAAAATGCGTGTGAACTTTTATGAGGAGTAAAATAATAATAATTACAAACTGACATAAAAATGTGACTAAGGTCAAAAATATGAGAAACCACAATGGACAGATTTGTCCATCCTTAGGATCTGAAAGCACGCAATAAAGTTCTACTGATACTATGCAGGTTTGACCACGGAAGCTGTCTAAATAGGAAACCACTTGGGAAGCATATGTAAGCTCCTCCAGTATTGTCAGAGGAATTGGGATGGGGGCAGTTCTTACCTTGTGCTGAGAGAAAAATCAGGCAGCTGTTAAATGTTTTTGAGGTTCTCCAGGTGTTGCTTTTAAAAAAAGTAACTTTGAGAAATGTTCATCATGACAAGTTTTACACACCTGCTTTAGCAGAAAACCCCCAAACTGAGAGAAGCATCAACTAAGGAACTTCCAGTTTCCTGCATATCTTACTATTACTTGATCAAGCAGATGAGCAATTACGTGTTTGGCCTTCCCAAAGAATGATTCAATGCCTGTTGCTTCAGATGACTCCCTCTCCCCTGAGTACCATGTTTCCCTTCACTTTCTGCAGTCAGTCTGCTGAACAGGAGGCTAAGCGTACCAGAGATGGTTTATTGCACATGTTTGGGCTCAATGACTTTTGCAAATGGCTTCATCTAGGCTTCAACCTGCATTCACTGCTGACATGTGGGACGTACCTGACAAATGTTTCAGTGCTATATCTAACCCCAGAGGCCAGACAGATGGGATTTGTTTTTGTTTTTTTGCATAATTCAAATTGGTAAGTGATGGGAAGAACCCCATTTTAAAGAAACGATGCAGGTGCCTTGCAAAGCAGTAATGTGATCTCTGCAAATGTCACTTGTCAGAAGGTTAGGCAATTTACGAAGCATTAGTTACAGTACAAAACAAGCACTTAATTTACTAAACATGCAATCAGCCAGCTAAAAGTAGCAGTAGAATAAAATGCCCTGAAAATAACAAAGGGCTAGGTTGCCTGGGAAACAGCTCCTCCTTGCATAGTATTTGCATGCATTTGAAGACTTGCTAAAATCCTAACACTAAACATTTTAATTTATTTAACTGCTTATGTGATGCCATGTTAAACTTTGCTACAATGGCAGTATAACAGCTGCTGTTGCGCACCCTTGTTGTGACCTGGCAAAACATGGACTCAAACCATATATCACAATCTTTCTGTGCGAAAACTTCATCACTCAGTGCCAAATGAAATAAATGCCGAGTGAAATAAATGGGATTCTGTCACACCCACACTCAATATGACAGGAACTGTATGACAGGCAACTATGTCCTTGTTTTCATCCTATGAAGCCACAATCAATGAACACAAATCCAGCCTTTTCTGCACATATCAGAGTCATTTACCCAGAGGTGGATACAGCAGAATACATACGCGTGGTTGGGAAGTGTTTCAGTGGGTTCAGTGTTAGAAACAAAAAACAGAGTCCACATATCTTAGCCATCTGATGCTTTGCCTTTCTCTATTCACTATTAAATTCCCATGGTAAGCAGCACAGTGGATTCTGCTTTCATCAGTACAGCAGTATGATGGCTATCCTGTGCTTCCCTGGTCAGAGGCATTATCCTTCTGAATTCCAGTTGCTGGAAACCATAGGAGGGGAGAGTGTGCTTGTGGTTGGGTTCTGCTAGTGGCATCTGCAGGCATCTGGTTGGCCACTGTGAGAACAGGATGCTAGACTAGATGAGCCAATAGCTTGACCCAGCCAGCTCTTTTTGTGCTGTCTAGACTACAACACCCTGGTGTAGTTCAAAACATCTGCAAGGACCAGGTTGAAGAAGGCTGCCTCTATGATATTCTTGTTCCCCACAACAAAATAATACAGTGGTACCTCGGGTTACATACGCTTCAGGTTACAGACTCCACTAGCCCAGAATACTACCTCGGGTTAAGAACTTTGCTTCAGGTTGAGAACAGAATTTGTGTTCCGGCGGCGCGACAGCAGCAGGAAGCCCCATTAGCTAAAGTGGTGCTTCAGGTTAAGAACAATTTCAGGTTAAGAAAGGACCTCCAGAACGAATTAAGTACTTAACCCGAGGTACCACTGTAATCCCTAGTCTTCTTGAAGTCATGCAGTAGCTGTCAGGCTCAATGTTCTTATTGACTTTGCAGAATCAGTGGCAACTTGATTTCTTTACGTCCTTAGTAACTGTTACTTAAAACTGCAACATCTCTTCATATGCCATGCATCTTTTCTGCACCATTTTGTAAAACCAGGTATGTTATCTACGTGCAAAAAGTGTGACTTGCACTATATACACAGTGTGGAGAAAGGCAAGAAGCCACTGGTTCTGCAAACATCCCCCATTTTTTTCTTTGATCTAACCTTAACATTCATGAAGATCCCTTTGTAATTAGTAGTATCTCAGGATGAGATGGTGCATCATCAAAAAGCCATGCACCAGAAAGCACCTGCTCTCAGTAAATGAAACATGAGAGCCCACTCTACCATCAGCAAGCACACAAAGGGCTGTGTGGTGTTGCCCAACCACAGTAGTGAACATTTTACTTCATTGCACCAGTCCAGGCCGGCATTGCAATATTCAATGTTAATCTAGTAACAAATATAAAACATGTAGTATTTTAAGCATTCCTATAATATTCTTCAGGTCAAAGCAGTTTGTGAAACTAATAATTTCAATAAAGATTTATAAAGTACAGGCAACTGGTAAGCTAGTGGAATTTGTGCAACCTGATCATAGATCATAATAATTCCCCTTGATTCCAATGGATGCAACTTCTAAACTCAGGCTGTTTACAATTTCAGTAATTCAAATACCTCCTGGCACTGACCAGGTATACTAAGATTAAAGGGAGTTTTCCAAAAGATGACTTATTTGAATTTTCCAAGAGCCTTGGAATACTGTGGATACATCTGAGCTGCAGCAGTTGTGGCTTGAAGAAGCTCTACCACTGACTCCTTAAAATAATAATTGCTCCAAACCTGGGTCATCATTCCAAAGTGCAAGAAGCTCACTTGCCTTACCTCCTTGTCAAACTTGCCTGCACCAGAAGCTGACCACAGCCTGTCTTCAGCCATGGCATTGTCACTGCCTCAAATCATTTGGATTCTCCCTTCCCTGTCTGCACTAGAACCAGACCCCCAGCCAGTCTATGATGTTTTAGTTTATAATTCTGTATTGTGTTTTATTTCTGACTATCGGTCGAATAAAGGAAATTGATTGATTGATTGACCCCCAGCCAGTCTAGGACCCAGCAGTCTGAGCTTGGTTGAAGCCAAGCACTGGATGCTGCCTGTAAATCCAGCCCTGCTAGGTCCAAGTAATTACTGAATTTGGCAAACATTTGAAGTAGAATGGAGAACAGGAATGGGAAAGTCCAACTCTCACAAGCTTCTTGTCATTTTTGCTCAAGCGAGGGGATGGGTAGTGTGAGACCTTGGATCTAGCTAATTAATGGATTATAAGGTTCTCAGTGACCACTACTTAAGACGGCTGTATGTGGAGATAATTTGCTTATGAGTACCAGTTTCAGGGACGCAGGTGGCGCAGGTGGCGCTGTGGGTTAAAGCCTCAGTGCCTAGGGCTTGCCGATCGAAAGGTCGGCGGTTCGAATCCCTGCGGCGGGGTGCGCTCCCGCTGCTCGGTCCCAGCGCCTGCCAACCTAGCAGTTCGAAAGCACCTCCGGGTGCAAGTAGATAAATAGGGACCGCTTACCAGCGGGAAGGTAAACGGCGTTTCCGTGTGCGGCTCTGGCTCTGGCTCTGGCTCTGGCCAGAGCAGCGATGTCACGCTGGCCACGTGACCCGGAAGTGTCTCCGGACAGCGCTGGCCCCTGGCCTCTTAAGTGAGATGGGCACACAACCCCAGAGTCTGTCAAGACTGGCCCGTACGGGCAGGGGTACCTTTACCTTTACCTTTACCAGTTTCAGGGGAACAAAAGTGGGAAGAGTGCTGCTTAAAACTCATGCCCTGCTTGTGAGCTTCCCATAGACATCAGGTTGGAACCTGTCAGAAGAGAGTACTGGGCTAAGACAGGTGTTTGACCTGATCCAGCCAGGCTCTTCTAATGTTCTTAATAAAGGCATAAGAATGCTACTACTCCTAGTGCTAAAGGAGTCAAAAGGCTTCAGTTGTGAAGTCCTCTCCAGGATCAGTCAGAAAATACTTCTGAAGCCTGTGATTATACCTTGAGGGTCTGGGCTTCTCACAGAGACTCTTCTAAGACTATAAGAGTGGCCTTAAAGGAGTATATGTAGAACATTTGGTGTGGCTTAAAGAGGATATCGTAGCCGTATCAGGCAGCAAGAATCAGCGATAGCTCTATAAACACCCTTGGGGAAAGTAGTGGAAAAGGCAGAAGGTACCCAGCTCTTTCATGCTTTTTTGACTGGTTACTAAGGTATTGCTTGTACAGTGGTACCTCGGGTTAAGAACTTAATTCGTTCTGGAGGTCTGGTCTTAACCTGAAACTGTTCTTAACCTGAGGTACCGCTTTAGGTAATGGGGTCTCCTGCTGCCACCATGCTGCCACCGCACGATTTCTGTTCTCATCCTGAAGCAAAGTTCTTAACCCGAGGTACTATTCCTCAGTTAGCAGAGTCTGTAACCTGAAGCATCTGTAACCTGAGGTACCAGAGGTTTCAGTGATGAATAGAATGAGCTGTGTGCAAAAAAGGGGTCTAACAAGATTTTAAAACCTTCACAGCTTGTCAACAGGCATGCTCATATATAAGGCCCATTAAAAGAAAAAGAAAACAGTCCCACTTTCTAAACTTCCGCTATCTAAAAATAAAAGCACCATCTTAACAATACACCTCTCCATGTTGATCTTTTGTTCCTATGTGGATGTGCTAGGAAGGCAGACTGAGAACAGCTCTTAAAACATTGACGGAGGGTTTGTGGTGGGAAATATCCCTCTTATGCTGGGCTTTTAAAGAGGTGGTGGTGGAAACATCCAAATGAGAAAACTCCGTTTATCTTTATCGCACTGAAACATCAAGAAAACACACAGTCCTGTTAAGGAGCTCATTAGCAACAAAGCCCTGACGCCGGCATTCTCCTACACAAAACCTCTTTCAGGGACGTCAGAAATAGAATACTTGCAGCATTTGTCACCTCTCAGGGCTGAGTTTCCAGCACGCTTCTTGTTATACACAATTAGCTCCATGCCAAGATTTGTTACTTTTCATAATAAATCCCTTGACCGCATTTGCTGCAGGCTTGGCAGACTTGGAAAAGACTCTATTCATTAAAGAAGAAAGCACACACACACACACACACACACACACACACACACACACTTACCAGACATTGCAGCTCATTTGCAGAACTCCAACACACACTACACATTTGAACGGCCATCACTTCTTCCCCTTCCTGCTTGCTTAAAGAAACCCTACCATATGAATGTGATTAAGAAGGATATAAGAAAGCTCCAATCAACTTTTCTGATTCTCCATCTTTTGCCTCCCCCTTTTCACCTCTCACCTCCCTCAGCACTGCTCCCCTCTCCTCTCTATATGTGAGGTAAGGAATGGCTTATGCATGCATTTAAACAGTAACCATCTGTTACTTGCAGGAAAGCTCCTATCTCCTTCTCAGGTTTCTCCATTTTTTGGAACAGTCACATGGTGGCCTGACAGAAAGCAAGCTCAAGGCTGAGAAAGTCCTGCCTGAGATGCACACAAAAGAACATTGCAAGTTATCGCAGCAGCAGGAGCTCCTGTTGGTGACACTGCTGTGCATTCACAAATGAAGCAAAACAGAAAAACCTCACATTTTTCCAGCTGCTGCTCTCGAGCATTCCAACAGCTGCAACCACAAAAGCCGGTTGTGAAGACGGCATGTAAAATTGGCCTTGCCTGTTATTAGGGTGGCAATAGAATATTCCTTCTTAAATTCTTCTGCCATCGCTGAAAGTATTGTGATGCACTTAGGAAAGCACAAAAAGGTTTCATTCCCACAAAGGTTTGAGCTGCATTTAATTTGCAAGTATATCATCAGACCTGGTCAGGCACTGACTAATGAAGCTGGTATGAGGAGGGAGCAAGTTATTGGTTCTTGTAACGCGTCACCCCATCCCAATCCTTCAAGACAAAAAAATAACATCTGAACTAGCAAAGTACCCATTTCTATCCATGTCTGGAATCTCCTTGAACATATACATATATTTTCACCAGTCCAGAAACAGCAAGTTGGTTTCTGAAGACCCTATGTTAGGGTTGCCATACATCTAGAATTTATTGGAATACAGCAGTCGGAAGCAGTGTCCAAGCAGAAATCGCTGAAATGTCCAGGAAAATCTGGGTGTATGGCAACCCATGTCAAAAGTCTAGATTTTGTCAAAAACCTTTTTCCTTTTTTTTGAGATTTTGCAAAAAAAAACAAACAAAAACAAGCTCAAAAACATTGGGCAAAACTAAACTAAACAAAGCTCAAAAACTTTGCCCAAAAATCTTTTGTGTCCGAAATTTCACTTTTTGAAATATGGAAACCCTACCCAATTTATAAATCCTACTATATTCTTCAACTCAAATTTGCTCATCAGATTTGCACATGGCACCAAACTGGGAGAGGTAGTTATTGCAGTAGAAGACAGAGCAGGTAAAAGCTATAATGGCAAGGGACGTAGCTTAGTTGTAGAGCCTTAATCTCTGGCATCTCCAGTTAGAGTTGGGAGAAATCCTAGAGAGCTCCTGCCAGTCAGTGCAGACGGTATTAAGCTAGATGGACTGTGGTCTGATTCAGTATAAGGCAGTTTCCTATGTTGCTATGGCAGTAGGTGAATCATTCTACCAAAAAGAAAAAATGTGCCATTTCCAGTTTCAGCTATTTCCCCCATCTAATCTCTCTCTTTTAACTATCCCCACAAACATGCAAAATAAAGACAGGCATGAAGATGTTACAAATATTTTACAAATCCATCATGTTGCCTGTAATTTGTACATTCCAAGTTCAGGAAATCCAACTTAAGTGCCATTTAAGCCTTTTGCTTCAAATACTAGTGATATAATTGTGGAAGGAAGTATATAGAGAAATAGGTGGTGAGTTTACAAAGGCATCAGGAAACAGCAGTGAGAGATGATGGGTCAATGATCTTTCTGCAAAAAGCTATTTAAATCTGGCATAAACTCATGACAACTTTGTATTCCTGTTATGTTCTCTTTTGAAAGCAAAACAGTGGTACATTCTGGAGTGCTTGTATGAGGCAGAACAGCTGGGCAATATGCATTCTCCTAAACAATCTAGACATATTTTATGCCATAGAAGCCCTTCATCTTCTTGTGCTCTGACAGAGTTCCTCTTGCTAGCTGATGCAGTGTTTATCTTATGCTTCATACAATTTGCCTGCACACTAGAAGGAGCTTAGCAGAGACCATGACAAAGACGTCTTGCTTGCAGAATCTTCATAACTGAAGGTTATTTGTGGTCTTCTGCTTTTCAGCCAACCTTGATCATTGATATGCCTCTGTGTTTATTACCAAAATGTAATAGGGAATATAATTGTAACACACATAGAGAATGGTTTATTCAAAGTATTTGTAACAGTTGCTGCACCATGTCTAAGAAAGATTTGTTACATGCTTGCTCATCAGAATAAATAAGTCACTTGTTGGACTGCATTTTTTTTTGCAACAAAAATGAGACATGAATATACTGAATTGTTGCTGTAGCAACCAGAAACCAGTACTTTGTGATGTTTGATATCTCTTATAATAATGACAGTAATAAATTATTATTTGTGACCTATAAAGTAAATAAATCAAATGAATGAATTTTTGACCTATAAATAAATGGAATAAATGAACAAGTCTTTCATACTGTCAGATTGCGGTGTATAGCACCAAGTCTCCACTGGTGCAAAGCAGAAAGCAGCCTCTTCCACATTCCTGGGTATAGTGCCAGAATAAATGGAGGCACCGTGTTTAAAAAAGAAACAAGCATCACTTCCTACATTGCACACCTGCTTGTCTGCATTGTATGGAGCACCAGACAAAGACGGCTGAAGCAATTAACATGGAAATACAGCCTTATGGTATGAAAACTTGCAATTAAGAGTTTTACATGCCTTTGAAATGATCAAGTGTGTCACTTGACTCCTTTGTTTAAAGATGAACGTGTCTACAGAGTCAACATAAAATGTCAATGTTTTATGCATTAAATATCTGAACTTGTCTACAACTTCCAACCTTGAAGGTTGTCACAAATAGATGCCACAGCTTCCCCATTATTTGGAATAGTACGTCCTCTGTTCTCATTTTCTCTTTTTTTGTTCCATGTTGGTTTTAACCAAGTTAACGACGTGTGAAAACCAAAGATAACAGGAATGCAAAGAACACATCCTGATAGCTGGTGTGGAACCATGAATACAATACATAAGCCAACAGTTGCTGGAGCATCAAAGCATGAATACTGCCTCCATATGGTGCCCATTTGCAGCACCAAATGGGAAGCAGTTATTGTTTGTTATAACAGCATCACCCATTAGCCCTAGTCAAGACTCTGAGAAACAGCCTTACATTTGTGAACACATTCTATTGCTGAAGTCCCCCGCCTTCATATGTCTCTTGCAGGGGAATATGTTCTTCTCAGTATTAGAGACACTATACTTACAAAATTAAATAATTTAACATTGCTCATTTTCAGCCCCACTAGCTTCCAAAGAATAAGATTTTTGTGTGTGTTTGGTATTTTAGCTAGTAGAGCAACTTCAAACTCAAGGTCACATTTGCAACATTTATCTACCCGATTAGCTTCGTGATGAAGCAAATCTATCCTGCTGCTATGTGACAAGGACATCACAATATCCTTTAGGATTGTATGCAAGTGGTTTTGGGTGGTCCCCACAAAGCCCTGAAATGCCATGTTTAAGGGATTTCCCATATCACAGCTATAGCAGCACCAGTGTTTGCAGAAAGAAGTAGGTAACACTTCTTACACTCTAGGGAGCTCAAACACAGGGTTTCCATGCATTCCTGTCCTGAGCGCTAGAGAAGCAGCTCAGGCTATCAGAGGCTCTTAATCTCTAAACAGCCACAGCAGTGCATCAATCAAATCCAGAAATTCAACTGTTATACTAGTACTTGCAGATTTGCCCAACACACCACCAGGAAGAGATTGGGAAAGAAATCAGTATCTCCTTTCCCCTCTTCAATATGAAGGCAGGGTGGAGGCAGGGCTTGCCATATACAGTAAGTGCAGGGTTTTGTCATTGGAAGATTTTCTGCCCCACTTTAGCTAAACAATCCAAAGAAATGCAGTTCTCTGACAAAGCAGGCGACTGAGTTATTATTTTACTGAGCTGCAGATCACCATGCTGCCTGTAAAACTGCTCATAACAGTAGTTTGGCAAAACTGTTGGGCACAAGCCTGAAACAACTGTTTAGATCCTGGTCTACATCATCATCTGTCAACTTATCCGCAGAAAACAAAATTAATTGTTATTCTACGAAGGCACTAATGAGCTTACATTCCTTTTCTCTTCATTTAAAGCGTCTCAAAAGTAACACAATATTTCTTAACAGCTCTCACCACCTGTGCAAATGTTTGATGAACAGCACAATAACTGGGTAAGCCAATATTTTAAATTAACCTGAGTGTGGGAAATGCCACAAGCGACTGTGTAACAAATTTCTATCCACTTTGTTATGTTGAGCTACAGTCATTTACTTATCTCAAGAGATTATGTCTCAAAGAATCAACAGCAAACTACCAATTTCAATAGTCTGTAATGGTCTTTGCAAGAAATGTGTTAGTATATGTGTGCTAAGCTAAGAATTGTCCAAAAAAGAATACACAGAATGTAAACAGGGTATTCCCTGAATGACACTTAACTTCTATAACTTGATTCCAAGACTTGTTGCATTCACACATATGTATTATGGGTTAGATCCTGAGATATGTTAATGGAAGAAATTCTGGCAGTGGTGCTGTTCTGCAAACCATTGCACAAGACCTAGCTGCAGCCTTCACACAAGACAGACTTAGAACAAGCATGCAATTTGACATTTTGTGTGAAACTTCGTGCAATCACACATTTGGTTGCTGTGCAAGAGATGGCAAAATGCCTTGTGCTAGCATTTCAGTTATCTTTTATCACTCATGAATGAATCTTTGGGGGGGGGAGCAAATAGGAAACTAGATAGCTCACCTTGACATAGGTTGTTGGAGATTTAAAACAGGCTATTGAAAAAAATAGATGCTTTATGAAGAGAGGACTGGAATATATAGGAAGCTGGTCATGAGTTAGAATGCACATGAACTTTTTTTCTTAAAGTGGACCTCCTTGGCCAAGAGAGAAGCTAATATTGTAAATACACTTTTTCCCCCTCTGTCACACAGACAGACAGACACACACACACACACACACACACACACAAGCTAGCAACAATCCAGAATGTGCTACAAGAAGAGGCAGGCATCAACAAGATGCATCACATCAAAATGATGGAAGAACATATAGCTTCTGATGATATTAGAACCTTAGGTCCTCATCTTAAGGATGTTCACAAAATATAAGCTTCCCATCCCCTCCAACCCACAAAAGCCTCTCTGAGGTATTAAGAGGTCTTACTGAATGGTAAGGATATGGTGGAAAGAGAGAATCTCCCCAAAACTGCTCCTGAGGATTATGGGGAACTCAGGGGGAACTCAATTCAGGGTTTCTCAATTCTGAGGAATGGCTTTCTGGGGAGTACAAGGGGCTGTGCACTGGGTTGGAGGGCGGCAGGAAATTCCTGCTATTTCTGTTCATGGTTCTCAGGAAATTTAGTGTTCTAACTTCTCCTATTTTGAAGAATGAGAGAAGAAGAGATATTCATACTGGGGTGACATGGCTAAACCAGTCCCCCGAGGCTGCAACTGCTCAGAGAAGTGGGAAGGCCAACAGTTTGAGCCTTCAGGTTCCACCACCTGGAACAAATTATTCCATTTGCCTGCTGGGTGGGCTGGATCATTCCTCTGAATTCCTCACCAGCAGTTTTAAACAATGACAGGTAAAATCAAAGATTTAGCAACGCTGAAACAGAAATAGTTAAGGAGGCTTTTGTTATTAAGCATGCTCTGTAAAAAGTCCTCAATGAAGTACAACATTGTTGCAGTTTGCTTTCAGAACCTCACTTCGCAGAATTAAAAGAAAAGAAAAACCCAGCTGTTAAAACTTCATGCATTGTGAATAATTCTACAGAAACAACATCATGGTAACTCAATAAAGCAAGTTGGTCTTTATCCTGCCATGCCAATTATATGCCCCACCAGGCAATTTCTGATAAAAAGGAACATCTTGGAATAATTACAGAGACAGCATTAGGATAATTAAGGAAATTACTTAAACTCAATAGAGCTCAAAACATCTGAGAAGATAAGGATCTATCATTAAATCTCTGAGAGCACAGCAAATTACAAGAAAAGTGTTACAATACAAAAAAGGTTATATTTCATTTGATGCCTCTTCTGCACAGCAAAATCAATGAGAATGCTTGCAGGAGAAAAGACTGAATGTAATACTGAGTGTAAATCCTTTGCAATACTTCTGAGAGAAGCCAAATTTAAGGGGCAGAGAACAACTTTAGATACTGAATCTACAGTATAGTGGTATTTATGTTTATAGAGTGATTCATCAGTAAAAGCGGTTGATAGCTGTGTGTGTTGAAATAATCATTTTCTACAATAAATATCTAAAGACAAGGAAAGATGTTAATTAAGAGTAGTAAAATAATAATAATAATTCTAAGGTACTGAGAAAATTGAGTAGCCGAAACACGGATTTTAAAAATCACACATTAAGATGGAAAGTTTCCATGAGAAACAGGAAGGTTGATGTAAATCAGTGGTGCAATTAATCCCAAAAAGATGGAAGTGCTATTGTTCAGGAGTTCTGACCACCTGAGAGAATGTACAAGCTGTTCTGGACGAGTTTGTGCTGTGTCTGAGGGAGCAAGGATTCAGCCTAGGAGTACCTATTGGCCCAGCACTCTCCATGGATGCACAGGTGGTGTCAGTGACTAGGAATGCTTAACCAGCGTCAGATGGTCTTTCCAAAATACCTGGTATCCATTATCTATGTTCTAGTCATTTCCAGGTCGAGCTACTACAATGCTCTCTAAATGGACTTTAAAAATGACCCCAAAACTTCCAGTTGGGACCAAGAGATCTAAGCACATCCCTCTAATCTCGTGTCATCTGCACTAATTGCCTATTTCTTTCTTTAAAAGTACTGATACTAACCTTTAAAACACTAAACAGTTTAGGACTAAATTGCCTCAGGCACTACCTGTTCTCACATAAGTCTGCCCAATCCTTAAAAGCATAATCAGAAACCTTGCTCTCTGTCCCATCATTATGAGAGAGCAGGTGTGTACAAGAGACAAGGCCTTTTCGGTGGTGGTGCCAAGATCGTGTATACACTCGATGTTGAGATCTGCCAGGCTTCCTCTCTATTTCTCATCAGATTTTGAAGACCTTTTTATTCCAGTACTACAATTTTGATACTTCATACAGTTTTATATTTTGATTTTATATTTGACTACATCTTTTTTTCTTAAGCCTTTTTTCTTTTTCTTTTTAACTAACTATAAATTTATAAACACTACTATTAACAACCATAACAGACTAGCAGGATAAATATGCCATACATGCAACAAATATAGTAGGAATTAAATTATTGAAAAACACTCCAGTTCTTATATTTATGCCATAAAACAAATAGGGGGGAAATGTTGTGAGCTCAACTTCAAGCAGCAGTTATGACTTCAACTCAGAATGGGAGCAGCCAGCCAGTTTTGCAACCAGTGATAAAAGCAGCAGAGGTGCTAGATTTGAATCTCAACATTGAGCCTGAGAACCAAGAGACACCCTCATGAGAGGTAACACATCCCAAGTCCTTAGAATAGTTGATATTCCTCAGGAGAGGGCAGAGCCTAGGAGAGATGGCTAGAAGGGATATAAGGACTCACAGCAGATAGAAAACCATTTGAACAAGTCATCTGCTCTCTGTGAACTGTCCAAGGTACTTAAGGACATATCTCTGACTGTCCTTGCCATCTGCCACGATTTAAGCACATAGTCCATAACATCTTTTGCCAGAGCTGCTGCCTCCCGGTCCCAACCCTTTCATGGGCTCAACCTAACTAGACTATCAGGGGATGTAGATCTTTGTCATTAGTGTTTTGGAGTTCATTTGAAATAGGACACAAATGCACAAAATCATGTCCTTACTCTGTGTACTTGCCCTGCATTGTGTCATCTTTGTGTTGTACATTTTACACACACACACACACACACACACACACACACACTTGGCTGCTGCTGCTGGCTATTTCCACAGTAGTATTCAATACCCCATAGATTCCAATGACCACAACAGCATTATTTTATATTGCAAGGCACACGTACTATGGCTTTGGTTTTTTTGTTTAACACCAGGGATAGGCAACCTAAGGCCCATGGGCCGGATGTGGCCCAATCATCTTCTCAATCCAGCCCACGGACGGTCCGGGAATCAGCCTGTTTTTACATGAGTAGAATGTGTGCTTTTATTTAAAATGCATCTCTGGGTTATTTGTGGAGCATAGGAATTCGTTCATTTTTTTCTTCAAAATATCGTCCAGCCTACCACATGGTCTGAGGGACGGTGGACTGGCCCATGGCTGAAAAAGGTTGCTGACCCCTGGTTAACACAATCATTTGTGTGCCTGACTCCACACGCATTTATGAGAGCTAAAAACATAGGCGTATCAGATTATTGGCTGTGCTATCCATGTGTTAAGACCTGGCAAAGAAAATTCACTTCATCATTTGTTATATAAAAAAGCATTCCATAACGCATGCATTGCTTTTCACCAAATGAGAGAGAGACTGATGAACACCACCATTGCCTCTAGATATTATTAACAGTGCATTCACCAAGGAGGACTTGCATTGGCCCTAACAGAAATATTGGGCAAACATAATCAATTAGCCCTGGATACTATTGTACCTAATTCAGATTGCATGTCTGCTTCCAGGAAAAAAGCAAAGAGTAAATATAGATAAGAGATAAAATTATAAAAGCAAAGTCACCTTTCTATAACAAAAAAACAAACAAAAAACCCTTCTCAGAGGTCCTAAAGCTAACAGTAAATCAGCTAAAACAAGCGCTCTTGCATTTAGAAGGGTGTGCTGAGTTCAAACATACTAGAGTGGTCACAATTAAAATATAATTCATCCACAATTACAATGGACTGATTAGTAAGCTAATATTGCATGCCCTTAAACCAATCCACACCTAAGTATTTGGTTGTTACCAGAACAGAAATAAAATGTGTGTTCTAAAGCCATTCCACTAAACTAATAACATTATATTCTTAAAGCTCAAATGCGGCTTCAAATTCATGAACTATGAAGTCAAAGAACCATACACACTCCTGGTTTTTGTTGTTTTTTCTAACTGGTGGAAATTCAAGTTTTAAACACAAAGCTCTATTGCCATCATGTCTGGTTTGGGTCTGACAATTAAGGTTGAAACAAAAGGAGGGAAAGGGTAACAGCTTTCAAGTCTAGCTAAGCAAAGGTTGTCTTTGCTGATATTTTGTGAGTTGTTATGAGATGCTATGTTGTGTATTTTAAAGACTGTTATTTTAAGTATTCTTTTTATCTTTGTCACTTTGCTGTAAGTGACTGTGTGGCTTCTGCAAAGGGTGGTATACAAATAAGCTAAACTAACAAACAAGCATTATTCAAGCATTATGCTTTCGGTTTGCACAGCTTACACACTGGAAATTCTCCATATAGTACTAAACTAAAACATAGCTCCATCATTGGTCATTTGCTATGAAAAATTGCATTCTAATCCCATTAAATCTTTCTGTTTTACAGCAACATTCTCCTATAGCGAAAGGGTATCTAAACAAAAATATCTTCTTAGTTTATTCTGCTTGAATTGGCTTTTCATCCATTGTGCCAAGTCCACATTGCACCTATTAAGACAAATACTTGGCTTCCAAAGAAAGCACCCTCTTAAATCATTTCCAGATCCTTTTCAGTATACCTGGAACAATACAACAACATATTGCAGGGCTAAAATATTTTCAAATGCTTGTCAAACATCTGTCTAGGAATCTGCCATAAAAATGTCAGCATCTCTTAAGATGCAAAAAGAGAGATCAACTGTAGCAGAACATTAAATAGTTGGGGGGAAACTGCACCTAATTAGGAAAAAAAAAAAGTAAGCACTTTGAAAAACTATCAGGAGACAGAACTAGTTTATTATGCATTGTCAACATCCCTTCCACAAAAAAGGAAAAGCTGCAAAATGCCAGCAACCTCAAATTCTTCACTCTTTTATTTTCCAACATTTTAAGTTTGCTACCACTGTTTTAAACAAAGATAAAAAGAGCATTTACACCATTCCTGAGCAGCATGGTCACTGAATCTTTTTTTTAAAAAAAAATGTTTAAAACCAGTGGCGTAGCGTGGGGGGTGCAGGGGGGGCCAGCCGCACCGGGCGCAACATCTGGGGTTAGGGCAAATCTACGGGTTAGGGGGTGCAAATCCACGGGTTAGGGGGCGCAAATTACTTGCCTTGCCCCAGGTGCTGACAACCCACGCTACGCCACTGTTTAAAACAAATATCCTCAAGGGTACACCAGCATGTCCATACTTTACTATGAAAATGAGTTAAATGAGTTGTTGTTGCATTCACAATTTTTTATACAGATGATGTTTTCTGATGCTAAAGTATTGGGACTCATTCATACATTCAGGTATACATTGTAGCCAATGACGGGGCTCAGTTGATGGTGAGGTTTATATCATCAGAATGGGAAGGGAAGCAATTTTTAGCAATTCCCTGTTTCCTAAAGCCTGTAAGTCTGCTCTAGAGGGACCCCAAAGCTCTGGAGCAGTGTTAAACCGAGGAAGTTTCAAGGAAGAGGCAAGTGCCAAAATTTGCTTCATTTCCCATTCCACTCATGGAAGCCTCAGTATCAGCTGAGTTGCACCATTGTTTACATCCATCTATTTATTTATCTAAGATGAAGATGTAGAACAGGAGTAAGCAGACTCCATACCTGAGGGAGCCAATTGTTCATTTTAGTAGGACTCCACAGTGTCCATCATGCTGGAGCAAGGTGAAAAATAGTGGTTCAAGGGGAAGACATACCGCTATATATTAGAACTATGAGAACAAACTGGGTGAGCCTAGGACTCATATTCACCACCTCCCCTCTTATGGAATGGCCACAACCTTTCCTGCCCATTTTACATTAACTACAATTTGTTGTGATGCTTGAACCTGGGCAAGCTGGCTCATCTTAACTATGGCTTGTAGAAACAAGAGCATCAAATTATAATGAGAAGTGTGCTTGTTTCAACAAACCATGGTTAGTTTTATCAACAGTTTATGGTGCAATTGGGCCAAATGTTGTTAGGACTTCAACTCGCATTATCCCTGAGCATTGGCTATGCAGATTGGGGCTGATAAGAGTCAAAGCAGGAGGGCCACAGTTTTAGAGTTTAGATGAAATGCTAAACTATGGTGAGAATGTAAAATGGAAGTGAAATCTTTCAACTCCAACCATCTTCTCTGGGCCACTCCTTCAGAAGGAAGTGTTTAAATCCAAGAATTATTGTTCCTCATCCTCAAAATATGAAACAATGGTTTAGCAATATATGTGAACCAGTTCATACACTTATAATGAAGGGAAAGGATGCTTATGAGCAATTGTTCAGATATGGATTCATCACCATTACCATTAACTTAGCTCACATACTTTCCACATAAAATTCCACTCATGATTCCCACTGCGAAACAAAAACTCAGAGGCCTATTGTTTCGTGGGGTGAATTTTTATGTGGTAACTATTGTTAGCCAACTGGAAAGCATAAAAACTTGCTGATCTATTACAAATCAACCAGACGTTTACTAGTAGATACCTTATAATTACTCCAGTCTAGAGCATTTTCATATATGGCACTAACAATATGCAGACTGGCTAAACAATAGGGAATGTTTTATATGCATCAAGGTTAATAATTATCAAGCTAGTTTGGCTGTCATTAAAATGCATCCTGCCTGTTTCTCATACTGTTTTAGAAATGGTGCCCAATAGACCACAGGCATCAGCCTGCCAATTTGTTTTCATGTAAAGATGAAAGGAAAGATAATTTAGTACATTATTTACCAATTGAAGGGTCACACTTCACTACATGTAGCCATGCTTACATCCATCCTCCAAAAATACCACAAGATCTAAAAATATTGTGCAATAGTTATCAAATTACACACTGCTTTGCAAACTGACTCATTTTTCTACATTCTACAGGAGTCAGTGTTATGTTTAATGTAATTAGAATTAAAAATAAATGTATCCTTTGTATTCTAGAGCAGCAACTTTACTTAGCAGTGCCAGCGAATGTTAAGCAAATATCAAAGAATGACCATTGTTCAAAATCATGCAAGTATAATATAAAAAATAGTAGCCTGAGACCCTATGGTGGTGCTGATGGATGCCCTACACAAACACCAGTTTCTCTCTTGTTTAAATACCTCCAGCAGGGGGTTGCAACTGTTCAGAATCAGTAACCTAGCAGTAACCACCTCTCTTGCTAGAGATGTAAACCAAAGCCAATAGATTTGAAGAAATGCCCCAGCCTACACAAAAAACTACTGTTTGTAACAATATAATCCATGGATCAGGGTAGTTAATGCCATGATGCCACAAGATGTTAAGCTGAAGCATGTGGCATATTTTGAGCTCCCTGTCATAAACCCAGAACAATGGTGAAGCCAAGGAAGTGAAGACTTGTGAAGTGGCTCAGATAAGGTACCCCTGGGAGTCTTATGGAATAACTTTCTAAAGGAAGAGCAGATCACCAGTGTTGAAGCAATGATTCTTCAACATCAACTTTGTTGGACTGGTCATGTTGTGCGGATACCTGATGATCGTCTTCCAAAGCAACTTCTCTTTTCCGAACTTAAAATGGAAAGCGTAATGCTGGTGGTCAACAAAAGAGGTTTAAAGACTGTCTCAAGGCAAATCTTTAAAAATGTGGTATAAACACTGACAACTGGGAAACACTGGCCTGCAAGCACTCCAATTGGAGAAAAGCCTTTACCAAAGGTGTCGTGGGCTTTGAAGACACTCGAACTCAGGACACAAGGGAGAAATGTGCTAGGAGGAAGGCACGCTTGGCAAATCCACACAATGATGAACTCCCACCCGGAAACCAATGTCCCCACTGTGGAAGGATGCGTGGATCCAGAATTGGCCTCCAAAGTCACTTATGGACTCATTGTTAAAACCCTGTTTATGGAAGACAATCTTACTCGGCTACGAGTGATCGCCAAAGATGGAATAACTTTCTAAAAGAAGAGCAGAGTGTTCAAATAGGCAGATAAATCAATATCAGGTCCATCTATTTCTAGTATTAAAAACAACAAAAATTATTCCAATGACATTTGTTCTAGGAGGTGAAAATCTAATTATAGTATTCTATGTCCACATACAAAATGAAATGTAGCTGGGCCTGAGTTTAATTTATGAAACTTTCCTATGGTAACAAGATAACAATAGTTTTAGACCAATTCCATTAATAACTATGAATAAGCTTTTCAGTGGTTCTGTTTTCACATCCTGTAATCATTCAACAGGAAACAGCAGGTTAAAGGTTCAACTTGTGCTTTTACAAAAATGCCTGAAATTATAAATTAATCTGACCTTAGCCTGAGGCAGAAACTTCATAACCTCTGCAACCTTCAAACAGGCTGTAGCATTTGATATTTAAATCTTGTATGTGGTCGATGAAGATGTAGTCAACATTAAACAGAACAGTCATGCCTGAAGTACTATTAAGGTAGCAATATACGAACCGTTAATAGAATAATTAAAATTGTTCTATTATAGCCTTGAAATAGAGCAGCTTGAAAATTTTGAAAACATCAATTGAAACAGGTTTGTTCTGCTCTCTTGCAAACTTTCATAGCTCTTTTTCACTCCTGTGCTTGTCTAGGTTTGCACATAACACTGAATCATAGCTCAATGAACCATGGCTTAGCATTTTGTGTGAACAATACTAGTAGCTTAACTATGCCTTGTTCACTGCCAACAAAACACAATCTGGAGCCATGGTTTGTTCTTGGTTTACAAAACTTGGAGGTCTTGATGTTACATGTGAAGCCAGCACCCTTCCTTCATGGTTTGCTTGTCTACCCAACCCCAGACCCAACCCCACTATATTACAAAGGCACAAGTCAAGAGCAGCTTGAAAACAAATCAAACTTGGACAGATAAGTCATGGTTGTTTGATGACCTGTGAAACAACTTACCGTTTGCACATCATTTGTTAAACAAACCGTAGATTTTTTTGAAATAAAAAAATAGCTTACCATTTAATACAAAGCTTTGAAAAACCTTTGCAAACATTTTTGCACTTTTACAGAGTATTAACAGGGGTGGATGAAGAAAAGTAGCCATTAACCCATGCAAACACACTTTGTACTGCTAATACCCATTGCACCAATTTACTGAAAAGGTTTTACAAAGGAACCATCATCAGTGCAGCTGATGAATCTTCCTGAGTTTTTTACTGGCTAAGCAAAGGAGGAACTCTGAAGTATTCTTGAGTCATGACACATTCAAATGATAGTGTGAATGAAAAATGCTCCTTGTTCAACAGCCTACATTACTGTACTCTTTTCACTGGGGAAGATCATTACCCTTTGAGTCATTTCTCTTCCCCCAGCAATAGCAATCAAACAATCATATTTGGAAGATAAGGCTTGTCACTTTTGTTGGCAGGTTTGTTAATATTAGAAGCTCCAGAAAAATTCAGGAAAATCCTGAAAGTAGTTGGAACCATCTTCCCTTTGTCATCTCGACCTTGGCTTTTATCAGTTACTTGGAGCCATTCTACTATAACTTACTCTTCCTAATTTGTGCCTCATTATCTTAGGTAACTGGTTTAAAGATCTGGTAAAAGAAGTCCCATCCAGAAAAAGATGACTTTGCTTCACATGAAACATACTTCAGTCTTTCTGGGGAAAACTGTCTTTATGGGCTGATGACAGGCAAACAACAGAAGCCAAAATTGTCCAAATGGATACAGTGCTAGGTTTGGATCCAGAATATCTGTATTTTCATCTGACTTCAGACATACCACAAAGCAAGCAACTTTGGCCTGAATTTTCCACCTATGAAAATGGGAATCTATTCCCCATTTTTACCATAACAAGTGAAAAAAATGCACCTGGGGCATTACAATATAATTTATATATTGAAGTTATTTATATTTCATATTAGGTGGTGGTTAGGGATATACTGTAACAGAACACTTAAGGCCACTTTACATAGGAAATGTGTTTCCAGGATATCCATTGTATGCCTCTGGGTGGACTCCATAACATTTGAAATGGCTATGTGCCCTTGTGATAGCTCAGTTGGTAGAGCACGAGACTCTTAATCTCAGGGTTATGGGTTCAAGCCCCATCTTGGGCAAAAGATCCCTGCAATGCAGTGGGTTGGACTAGATAACCCTCATGGTCCCTTCCAACTCTATGATTCTATTATTAACTTTCTGATATTAATCCCATGGACCCCCATGGCACACATTCCACAGAAAGCTGTGGTGGCACTGGCTTCAAACATTATGGTGAATACTGTAAGGGGTAGAAGGTTGCATTCCTTTGTGGGCAGCTTGCTGGAGGGCTCCTGGCAGTAGTGGGTGGGACCAGAGGCAAAAAGTTGGGAGGGACAATGGATGCAACACTTCCCTTTTGTCATTTTCTCATCCTGAGCAGCAATGAGCAGAGCTCAGTGGAGCAGGACGCCAGCCAACCAGCAGAGTCTCTGAGGTGTACTTGCCTGAAGGCAGAGTCAGTATCCAAAGTCAGGTCCAGTCCTAGGGTCAAGTGAACAGCAATCCCCAGATGGACCAGGGATCAGGGAATGCAATGGTCAAGGGCCAAGACAAGCGGAAAGCAGGGAGGTAGGGCCAGGAACTACAAGCATTGTTTCCAGCATCTGCCTGTTGTTGGAAACTCTGCTTAAGAAGGCTAAAGCCAGCCTCTGTGTCCTTGAAGGCTGATCAACTGCAGGTGGAGTCACTTTGCTTTCTCCCCCTCCAGGCTGCTGTTAAGCAGGAGAAGCTGACTCCTGGATCATGGCATCTTTGTATCGTAAGTTGTATTCCCACCACACAGAAGTCAGATATTTCTACACACACACACACACAACAGCACCACCCCAGCAAATACATCTCTTTGCCCTCCATCAAGGCTAGCACACATTACAGCCAGGCAAAAGCACCTAGGGAGGACACTGGGCAGGAAAAGTGAGATGTGTGGACTGCAGAGGAGTCATGGCCTGGGGGAGAGTCCTGAGGTCTAGACAGAGTGGCTTATTGAGCCCTATCTGGTAGGGGTTCCCCACTCCTGCAATAATACATACTGTAGATAAAATGGAACTATGTGTCTGTGCAAAGGACAGTAGATATAAAGACCTTAATTGGTAAGTATTGCATATATATAACTCCTAATAAAATCTTCAAGGTCTCCCTGACCTTTACGACAATATAGGACATCTCTTTGCATAAGCACAAGCTGTCCTCAGGAAGCTTTACCAGTACACAAATCACCAATTTCTTTGTTTCTGGTTAGCATATAGGTGTTCTTGTTCTACTTCATACTTCCTACAAACACACAAACACAGAGAAACTAAATAAACTGCTTATTGTGGACAGAAGCCAAGGACAGTGACACAGTGCAGTCACTTGTTCAAACGTGAAGCTGTCACTTTGGATTTGCCAGGATGTAACCGATAAAACTCAGTGGCCAATAGAGCTATTGTTCCAACATTAGAAATTTCCCCCTCTTGATTTTAGCACATAAAGGTACGGTGTGTGAAACACCTGCTGTATTTATTGCAAACAAATGAGGCCCTTGAAAGCCAGCTCCAGCAACAGTAAACTGAAAGAGAACCACCTAATTTGGCATCAGAGAACATGACGCTGAATGTGAAGACAGTTCTGGCAAAGTCAGAAGATAGGTCCATTGCATGATACTGGAAACTCACGTGCTGAGTCACCAGAATAGGAGCTTGAAGCATCTTCCTGTGCAAAAAATTAAAAGTCTTCCTATTTGGGCTGGGACTTTGCCTAAGCAACCACTGTCTTCCTCAGCTCAGATTTATAACTTCATTTCTCTACAATGACTTCTGGCTTGACTCTATGCCTTGACTCCATGGTACAACACTATGGCCAATTCCTAACACCCCTCTGCCTCCATCTTGCCAGTAAGAAGTTCTTATACTTAGTTTACAAATTCACGGTTGTTTGAGAGATGTGGGGTTTTTTTTGGGGGGGGGGGATTGGACACTCTCCCTCTCTACTTTTCTGAACACAGGAGAGCTGCAAATAACTTCTCTTTGGAAGCAAGTGTGGCAGTGGCTGATATAGGTCCCATTTTGCCATTTATATGGGTGGGAAGAGGGCTAGCCAGCACCAGTTTGTGGTCCTGTCTCTTTGCTTTGCTCTTTTAGATGTGGCAGCTGTTTTGAAATATATGCCAAGTCCACACAGCACTTTCTCAAAATTCCAGATGTTCCCACCGACCTAAGTAAGTTGGTGACCCCTGCAAAAAGACTTGACATTACAAATATTTTGCTGCAGGAAATGATAATCATTTTGATCTGAAATCTAGTGGGTGTGATTCAAAATTTACACCAACAATATTATTGTTTAGCATACTAAGATCCAATGGCGGGGGGGGGGGAGAGAGAAACGTGATGGCCCTAAAACGCACCTTGAAAGTCCTATAGATTTTCAGAGCTAACTAAGGCAATCGTTCCAAGTCATTAAGTGGTGGCCAGGTCACTGACCAAAAATCGTTCACTGTGATCAAAAGAGAGAAGCTATCCAGAAACGTGAAGTACATTTCAAACCTAAGGCTATGAACAAACACAATAGGATAATTTGGCTGAAGAATGCCATGTCAAATCAACTTTCCCCCAATGCTTCTGCAAGTGGGAAAGGCTTACAAAGAATACCCAGGCCATGTTTACTCCATACAGAGTTCCTCTCTCCATAAGGAAAAAGTCCTTCAGAACATCTCTCCCTGTGCACTAATTGTGCTTTAGATGATTTAGTACATCTGCTCATTCTGCCAAAGTTACAGTATTCACACCAAGTAGCTTCCCTAATGCAAGGCTCACTGCTCTTGATCTCTTGCCCCAGCATGCCTTGGATTTGGAAATTAACTTTGCTTTTGCCTTTAACCCTCACGTCTGTCTGAACATGGCACCTCACCTGCAAATCCCTTCAACTATGACCTTTGCTAGCCTTTGGGCACACTGCTCGTCACCTTCCTTGAAAATATTCTCTTTCAGAAACTTGGATCTTCAGCTTGTCTGGACTTGCTATGTCTCCAGATCTGCTCTGGTGACTCTTGCCTGCCCTGGCTCAGTGCATGGGCATGATAGCCACCACAGTTTAACTTGACATAACATAACTGAATTACCACGCTGTTAGCTGGAAACTAATCTGCAGTGGCAGAAACGACCTTCCACTGCATACTTCACTGTGGAGATATCTGGCTACCCTTCCCCAAGGGTCACTTCCAAAATCTCATTTCTGTTATGTGTTGTTCTTCAAACATAAGAAGAGAAGGAACCAGAACACAGAAGCAATTTAGTAACATGTAATAATAATAATAATAATAATAAATTTTATTTATATCCCGCCCTCCCCAGCTGAAGCCGGGCTCAGGGCGGCTAACAACATTAAAACAGTATGACATTATAAAACATTATAAAAATGAATTAAAATCAAAATTGATGGCAACCATAAACTAAAGCTTTGTAAAGATTGCCAGAGGAGGGGGTCAGGCTGCGCCCTGACCAAATGCCAGGTGGAACAGCTCTGTCTTGCAGGCCCTGCGGAAAGATGTCAAGTCCTGCAGGGCCCTTGTCTCTTGTGACAGAGCGTTCCACCAGGTTGGAGCCGCAGCCGAAAAAGCCCTGGCTCTAGTTGAGGCCAGCCTAACCTCTCTGAGGCCTGGGACCCTCAAGGTGTTTTTATTTGAAGATCGTAAGTTCCTCTGTGGGGCATACCAGGAGAGGCGGTCCCGTAGGTACGAGGGCCCTAGGCCGTATAGGGCTTTGAAGGTTAAAACCAGCACCTTAAACCTGATCCTGTACTCCACCGGGAGCCAGTGCAGCTGGTATAGCACCGGATGAATGTGATCTCTAAGCGAAGACCCCGTAAGGAGTCTCGCTGCGGCATTCTGCACCCGCTGGAGTTTCTGGGTCAGTCTCAAGGGCAGCCCCACGTAGAGCGAGTTACAATAATCCAGTCTGGAGGTGACCGTCGCGTGGATCACAGTGGCTAGGTCAGGGCGAGAGAGGTAAGGAGCCAACTGCTTAGCTTGGCGGAGATGAAAAAATGCCGCCTTTGTTGTAGCTGCAATCTGCGCCTCCATGGAGAGGGAGGTATCGAAGATTACACCCAAACTCTTAACGGACGGTGCTGGCACTAATTGCACCCCCGCAAGAGATGGGAGTTGCCCCCTCAGTCCCATGTCGTCCCGTCCCAGCCAGAGGACCTCTGTCTTCGAAGGATTTAACTTCAGCCGGCTCCCACGTAACCATCCAGCCACAGCCTCCAAGCATCTGATCAGTGTGTCTGGGGCCGAGTCCGGGTGGCCGTCCATCAACAAATAGAGTTGGGTGTCATCAGCATACTGATGGCAGCCCAGCCCAAAACTCCGGACAAGCTGGGCGAGGGGGCGCATAAAGATGTTAAAAAGCATCGGGGAGAGTATTGCACCCTGAGGCACACCACACACCAGGGAGTGGCGGGATGACAATTCCCCCCCAAGTGCCACCCTCTGTCCCCGACCAGAGAGAAACGAGCGCAGCCATTGAAGGACTGTGCCCTGGATCCCCACGTCGGCAAGGCGGTGGTCCAGGAGTTCGTGATCGACCATGTCGAAGGCTGCTGACAGGTCTAGAAGAATCAGCAGCCCCGACCCGCCTCAATCCAGCTGCCTGCAGAGATCATCTGTTAGGGCGACCAGAGCCGTCTCGGTCCCATGACCAGCGCGGAAGCCGGACTGGAATGGATCCAGAGCTGATGTTTCATCCAGAAACCTACCAAGCTGTTCAGCAACCGCTCTCTCAATCACCTTACCCAGGAATGGAAGATTCGAGACCGGGCGGTAATTGGATAGATCTAAGGGATCTAATGATGTTTTCTTTAAGAGCGGGCGCACCACTGCCTCCTTCAGTTCCCCTGGGAATGTCCCGGTGCCAAGGGACAGATTGATGATATCCCCCAGGGGGGCCCGCACCTCTTCTGGACACGCTCTAATCAGCCAGGACGGGCACGGGTCGAGAGGACAGGTGGTGGGCTTTCCAGCTCGGAGGAATCTGTCTACATCAGCTGGGGATATCCAGTCAAAGTGGTCCAATACTGAACCCGAGGACAGTCGAGGGGCCTCCAGTTCCTTTATTGTATCCAAATTGGCAGGGAGGTCATGGCGGAGCAACAAGACCTTCTCCGCAAAAAAGCTCGCAAATGCCTCACAGCTGTGTGTCAAATTGTTATTTAAATTTGGCTGTCCTTCGAGGGACGTTAAAGACCGAATTATACTAAATAATTGCGCCGGGCGAGAGCTAGCGGATGCAATGGAGGCCGAGAAGTAGGACTTTTTAGCGGCCTTCACTGCCATCTCATAGGTTTTCATAAAAACCCTATAAGATGTTCTTGAGGCTCCGTCACGGGCACCCCGCCATACTCGCTCTAGCCGTCTGAGGTCCCGCTTCATTTTCCGGAGCTCCTCGGTAAACCAGGGAGCCCGGTTTCTGCGGGGTCGCAGAGGGCGCTTAGGTGCGATCTCATTGATGGCTGCCAGGAGCTGGGTATTCCAGGCCTCAACAAGCTCAGTCAATGAGTCGCCAGGGGGAGAAAGGTCCCGCAAGGCTTGACGGAATCTATCAGGGTCCATCAGCCTCTGCGGGCGAGCCCAAATTGGCTCGCCACCCAAGCAGGGTGGGGGTGGAACGTCAATCCTGGCTTTCATAGCATAGTGATCAGACCATGGCACCTTCATCGAAGGAAACATGATCACATCTATACCGACGCCAAAGATCAAATCCAGCGTGTGGCCTGCTTGATGTGTGGGGCCCGAAACAAACTGGGAGAGCCCTAGTGTCGCCATGGAAGACACCAGGTCCAGAGCCTGTGAGGAGGGAGTGGCATCAGCATGGATGTTGAAGTCCCCCAATACCAATAGGTTAGGGAACTCCAAGGCCCAGCCGGCCACCGCCTCCAGTAGGCCTGACAGGGTGGCTGCTGGTGCGCTAGGTGGCCGGTACACCAGCCAGACAGCCAAGCTCACCTCGGAGCCCCACACTAGGCCAACACATTCAATGACGGGGATCGATGGCGATGGTAGAGCCCTGAAAGAACAATATTCCCGGATTAATAACGCCACCCCTCCCCCCCGGCCCACAGTCCACGACTGGTGAAGGACGGAGAAACCCGGGGGCGCCATCTCTCGTAAGGTAACAGTATCCCCTTCGCGCACCCAGGTCTCAGTCACACATGCCAGGTCAACCCCCTGCGAGGTGAAGAAATCTCGCAGGGTGGCGGTTTTGTTGCCTATAGACCTGGCATTGCACAACACCAGTGACGGAGGTGAGTAATCCTTGCTCACCCTACCCTCGTCTCTCGGGATGGGGCGCAGATTGGAAGGGGTACGAGCATATCCGTATCTCGATCCCCTTCGCCTATGACATCTGCCCCCACCGCCATACCTCCCTCGCCCCTCCACAGTAGGAATCCCAAGCCTCATACTTGCCTCCATTTACAGAATATAAAAGCAAGCAAACAAAAACAATTACATAAAAACAAAACCAATCCCCACCCCACTCCCCAACCACCCCACCCCAACCCAAAATAAATCAAAACAAAATAAAAGTACATGGATAAAAGCCACCGCTTATGATGGTACAACAAAGCAAAAAAATAAAAACAGTTTAAAACATATAAGAACACTTCCAACAACCGCTGCAGCAGCACCAGTGTCCCCGAGGCTGCGGCGGTGGTGAGCGTGGGCCCCGCCCCCTGGCCTGGTGGAGAGTGGGCCTGCAGGGGGAAGAGCCCTCCCCACAAACGCACGGCAGAGTGGCAGCAGCGATGTTCCGAGGCCTCCGTGGAGCCTTATATGCTGAGGTGGAGTCTGGGGCCCGCCCCCAGGCCCAAGGTGGAGAATGGGCTTGCAGGGGGAGCGGTCCTCCCCAAGACTCACTGGCAAAGCGGCAGCAGCAGTGTCCCGGGCCTCCTTGGAGTCCTTCACGCTGAGGTGGAGTATGGGCCCGTCCCCAAGCCCAAGATGGAGAATGGGCTAGCAGGGGGAAGAGCCCTCCCCACAAACGCATGGCAAAGCGGCAAGTCAAGCAGCTAGAGATCACAAGGCAAAATCTGCCCACCCACCCGCATGGTGTACACACTGCACATTAGTGGCCAATCAGCAGTGTGATGAGGGAGCAGTGGTTGTGTGAATGGGTCTTGCTGGCAATCCATTTGGGGCATCAGGATTAGAGCCTGACTCTCTTTCTCTATCGCCTACTCAGTGAGACACTCACGTAAATCTAACAGTTAAGCAGAAGTTTAAATGCTATTACAATCTATCACACTCTCCTTTGACCTTCTGGCCATTTTCTTAGTCACAGTTTAGAGAAGCAGCCCCCAGCACATGGGCTTCAGTGGTGATCTGAAGTTGGGAAGTTTCCATGTTGCATGAGAGGGTGGGAAGTCAAGCTTGTTAATACTGAAGTGAATGCATGCAGTAAACCTGTGGAAACACTTCTGTTTCAGCTCTGAGCCACACTTTATAAACTTTTTCATCATGATTAAATCTGGGCAGTTTATTAGAATTAGTGCTACAACAGCATGAGAGGCAATTAGAAGATTTCTCCAATTCTATTTCACCACCAAGAGATCCATTAAAACGGTTATGTGCTCACACATTTTTCCACCTATCGTAATGAACTGAGCAGAGCTTCTGGTCAGCATATCTTGGCACACTTAGTTTTAAAGGGTTGCGCTGGTAGAGCAGGGCAGCAACTAACTTTGCCAACAACATGCTTAAAACTGTGTGGTATAGAAACAAGCCTCCTTGTTGACTCCAATTAATATTGTGTGTGGTCTCAGAATGGCAGATACCACCTTCAGAAAACTCAGAAGGAACTGCTAAGAAATTTGGGACAGTCAGTTCCACAGAACTCTAGACTGCAAAGGGGGAGGGCAAACAGGTGGCCATGAGTGCCTGTATTTTATTTTCCAGAGCAGCCACTTGGGTGGTCCTCTCGAACAGCTTATACATGGGATCATATCTATCTCAGCCACACTTAGAAACAGATGTGCTCTAGTTCTCAGGTCCAGGAAATCAAAAGAGTGCCAGCCATTTCTGCCACTGAAGGCAAGCCATAATGTCTAATTGTAGGATGCATGATGGACTATGGGAGCACACTGAAAGGTAGTCAGTGATGAAGCACTGTGAACTACACTTAGGAACATAAGAAGAGCCCTGCTAGATCCGGATAAAGACCCTGCTAGTCCAGCATTCTCTTCTCAGCAGCCAACAAGATGCCTATGGGAAGTTTGCAAGCAGGACCTGAGTGCACCTGTAGCAGCAAACCGGACACCTTCATCTGCACCAGCTGCAACATGTCTGAAGGACAGAGTCTCAAACAAAGATGTGTTCTCCCAAATCCACATTCCCAGGACTAAAACCTGTACCCTTTATTCTGCCATATGGAGATAATTTACTAGCGCCCACCCGGCCCCCGAGAACCAGGGGAGTTGTAGTGGGATAACGAGTATTCAGAGGGAAAAGAAAGAGCAGATTGGAAGGAGGAGGTGTCAGAAGCAGAGGAGCGAACAGGGTTTAGTGAGGAGGAAGAGGCTGTGGCCAAGAATCAGAAGTGGAGGCTGGAGAGGAGGGGGGCCCAAGAGGCAGAGCTGAGAAAGGCTACTGAAGAATCCAGGGAGTCTACCCCTCCTGCTGTGACCAGCTCCCCTCCCCATTGGTCTCCTAGAACACACAGAGAAATGCAAAGAGAAGAGCAGAAGTTGGTTGTGCACAGATGCAGTATGTGACTGCTTGGCAAAGACTGTGGAGAAGAGGAGCCATTGAGAGTGGTGGGAAGGGCAGAGACTTTCAATCCTTGCAACTGTTTCATTGGGACAAGACCTACTGGGAAGAGTTACTGGGATCACTAGACCTGTGCTGTTTTGGTTTCTTTGAATGAAGAGTTAACTGCATTGGCACCATGGTTTTTTGTTTATTGCTGACCTATTCTTAACTCCGGCTCCTGACACCAGTGGTCAGAAATGGTGGGAGCCATTTACATTTACATCTCTATCCCTGATGTAAAGGAAGTCCACTCATTTGATGCCAACTTTACTGCACAACATCATCATGTCAAATTATCTCCCTTCTCCACTATAAATATACAATAATACTTAAACGTCAATATAATTTTACCACTTGTGAAATTTCAGTACATCTTTAGGCCAATAATGTGCAATGGGAGACGAAAATTCACAGCACAACCACTCCACAACACAGGTAAATGTTACAACACATTGTGGATGGAGACAAGACACAAGGATGCCATGTTTAGGGAAGCTTTTAATGTTTAACACACCACTGTATTTTAATATTTTGTTGGAAGCCGCCCAGAGTGGCTGGGGAAACCCAGCCAGATGGGCAGGGTATAATAAATTATTATTATTATTATTATTATTATTATTATTATTATTATTTGCAGCAAATCCATTTATTATTTTTATTAAATCCATATCCTGCCTTTGTGCCTAAGATTGCAGGGTGGATTACAACATCAAATGGCATTAACAAGAAATTAAATAATTAGTCAGACTAAATCACTAAAACCTCTAAAACCAGCACAGTATTTCCCATCGCTTAAAAACAGCATAGTTAACAACTACAACAAATACTTGCAAGTTTTGGCAAAATTAAAATGTCCCTAACTGTGGCCAGAACTCACTCGGTGTAGTAGCCTGCCTGACTGCAAGGGGGAGCTTGTTTCAGAACCCGGGTTTAGCTGGAGCATCTAGTAGTGCCTCCCTTATACTGTTATCATGAGGAAGTTAAAAACATACTGTCAGAGCTGCCTCTAGGTCCCAGCTCACAGAGGACCAACGCTAGGCTGTCGTTATGTACAAAAGTCTTTATTGAGGTTCAGTTTCCATTTCAAAGCCACAGCGTGCAGCCCTACGTCTTAAACCCTAGATCGGCGAAGTCCCGTCTGAGTCTCCTCCCCTATGACACCAGTTTAAGATCCTAGCCCGGCTCCACCTTTTACGCTGCTCTCTCCTCCTCTGGGTCCTCCTGCCCGCTGGGGCATTGCCCTTTCTGGACTCTTCCGACGCTGAGTCGCTTAGCTCCTCCCCCTCCCTCCGGCGGGCTTTAGGACCCGGTTCCCAATCCTCATTCTCTGCTGTCCCGTGCTCCTGTACATTTGAACTTGCCTCTCGCGCCAACCCAGTGACCTTCCTCCTGACCGTTATACTACTTCTGTCACTGCTTCCCTCTTCCGGGATACTGGCCGGATCTGACCTCCCCTCCGTTGTCTGACTCTCCGATGGAGGTGTGGTCAGCCCTGCCTTATCTTCTCTCCCTGGTGGGGAATGCACTGGCCCCGATCCTTGGGACTCTTCCCCCCCACTCTGCTCTGGTGGGGAAGCTGGTCCTGATTTCCAACTACTGCTCTAGGAGTCCCTGCTGCCCCCTTGCTCCTGGGGCGTTCCCCTTGGGAACCCCCTACCCCTGGCCACTGGCGCCCCCTTCTGTGAATCTTCCGATTCGCTGGAGAGGCTCATGGAATCCCTCGGTCCACTGTCCTCTTCTCCTACGCTCCCCTCGGATTCTTCCCCTTCGCTCTCCATCTCCTCTCTTCCCTGTGCCTCTGCTCCTGAACCCCTGACACACACGTACAGAAATTTATTTGTATGCCGCCTTTCCACAGTTCAAACCATGCTCAAAGCAGCTTGCAACATGAAAAAAATCACAACAGTATCTAAAAGAAAGGTTAAAAAAACCCCAAAACCAACAGCAAGAACAGCCCCAACAAAACCCCCAAAGCAACACCCTAGCTCCAAAGTAAACAACAACAACAAAACCCCCAAAGTAGCAGCATACTGCAGGGAAGAACATGGATCAGCCACATATTAGCGGACCAAAGTTAATGTTGAAGAAAGCTGACCTTTTTGAAAAAGGAGAACGCCAGCACAAATCCTGAAGTTTGGCAAAATGGAGCCAGAGCAATGAGAAAGTCAGGTTACACTGGCAACAGCTGTGGATAGTTTGGAAAAGGGAGAAACAACATCCTTCAGAGATTACATCGGTTCTCAAAGCTTCAAGTTTCATACCACCTTATTAAAGAAAATGCCAAAAAGTAACAAATTAAATTCTGCTAACACAAAAAAGGGGGAAAAGTATGTCCGTTTGCTGGCCAAATTACTATTCAACCCAACAGTACTTAATTTCTGGGAAACATACATGACTTTTATTGTCAATTGGCTCCTGCTTTTAATGACTTCTTAAACATTAATAGGCCAATGGATTGAAAAGACTGTAGGCTTTTTTTTCCAGAATGTTCTCTAGAACAGTTCCAAAATTTCTGAGGAAATAATAATCATTCACACATTTAAATTAAATAGATCAACCCTTCATTTGACTCCTTCCTGAGAATTTTTGTACGGGTAAACTTAATAATCAAGAAGAACAAACTGCTTCAGAGCAGGTGTATAAGATGTAAGTAAATACATAAGAAAAACACATGATTGTGAAATGTTCAAGATATCCTAGTGACATGACTTGCTTTGCACATTATTGTAGCCAATATAAATTTATAGTAGTTACATTCCTTGGCCAAAATCTTTAAAATGTCATAAGATTAGGTGTCTATGTTAAATAAAATCCAGCAAATTCTTTGCTTGACCTCCTCAATTTTATATCCCCAGCTTGTGGACATAAAATTCCCATTACTGGATTTTCTTCATATCTGATATACTGAACTTACAAAACAAAAATGTGCCCCAACAATATTTAATTAAGTTTTCAGTGTTTGACATCTGGTGTGCATGGAAAAGATACCATATAGACATCTATTTAAATGTCTGTAACTTTGAGGAATCTGATCTTAAATAGACAGAGCAATCTTAAGATAACAATTTAATAATTAGAAAAAAATTGTAATTATTATTTCATTTGTGAATCGTTTCCCGTGAGACATCCTTCAGCAATTTGCAATAAAATAACATATTAAAAACTGCATAAATTAAAAAATTAAATAACAACTATAAATTTAAAAGTAGTACAAAACAACAACTGCAAATACATAAAACCAATTCAAATGCAAGACAGATACCAACTGGGATAGAGGTTTTAGAAGCCTTGTGTTATTGGCCCCATGACACCAGCCAGGAACAGGGTGGGAATGGCAGGGTAGGAATGGTGGGATCTATGAAAGGAGGAACATTCCAATATATGGGCGGTGGTGTTGGGAACATTCAGTTAGTGATAGAGAAGAGGGTCCTGCTCGGCTGTTACCAGGTGTCTCTGTAATGGAGGAAAAGTTAGCTGGGCCAGTTCCTGTTCTGTTTCCTGAGAACGAAGATCCCAGGATAGCCAAAAAGGCACCTGGCTAAACAGTGGAGCTGGGTGAGTTGAAGGCAGAGAGAGAAAGAGAGTTGGAATAGTTGGACTCAGGTCTCATTGCTAAGGCTACATCACCATCTGGGCTGAGGCAGTAGCCACAGCCACAGCTCCACTCCATAGGAGAGCTCTCACTTGCAAACAGTCTCCTCACTTGATGAGAACCATGCAAATCACTGCTCCTACCCCACTCTTTAAAGCATGACAGCTGTTTGAAAGAGGAACATTGACTTCTGCAAGCACCAAAAAGCCAGTAAAGAAGACAGCTCTCTGATATGCAACGCGAAGGAGTCCAAAAAGAGTAGATGCTGCTACACCAAAGGCCTGATCCCTACACAGCTTAAATCCAAGCTATCGGAAAGATCATATTCCCTCATATGAACCTGCTCAGGTTTTGAGATCGTCAAGGGAGGCCCTTCTCTCAGTCCCACCACCCTCATAGGCATGTTTAAGTGGGGATGTGGAAGAGGGGATTCTTGGTGGCTGTTTTCCAAATCTGGAAGTCCTTTCCTGGTGCCGTGCTGTTTTTATTTTTATTGCAATTATTTGTCCATTTTAACAGATTTTATATATGTATATAGTTTTAATTCTATTGATGTTTCATTGTTTTTTTCTATGTTTCTAACAATTCTTGTTTTTATCTGTAAGCCAACCTTAAGTCTTGTCAGGTAAAAAGTGCAGAGTTTAATTAAAATACATGAATAAATAGTCCATTAAAAAGAGTATGCATCCCTTTTACAGAAACTAAACATGAGATCTAAAGTTTTATTTTAGTCCAAGCAATTTATTCTCTTGCTTAGAATCTGTATATTAAAAACCCCCCAAACATTTAAAACAGAATCTGGAAACTCCACTGAAAAGATTTAGTAGAGGAGACAACAAGAGTCATTGGCTCTGGTGAAGAACAACCACCTCTAAGTTAACTAACCATTGTTTAATCTTAGAGCTTATTTCTCCATAACAATTTCAGTTTTAAAAGGACATGCCCTTTGATTTCTTCTCAAATTAGTCACTACTGATCTATAGACGGGATCAGCCCAGTGTATTTCTTGAAAATTGAATGGGTGTGTATCTTTTTCTCTTTCCTCAAACGCTCCTATTTATAACCTGCAAACGCTGTCGGGAATGTCAGTAAGGCCAAGCCAAAATATTTGGTACTTCCAAAAACCTAACATGTGCTCATAATTTAACAAAGTGGCCCACCTTAATTTGAAGAATATCATTTTGACACTGCTTGTCAGCCTGAATTACTTTGTCCCTTCCAATTTATTTCCAAGTCTTAAAATACAGTTTTGGGGGGGGGGGGGGAGAAATGTAAAAAGTTGTCTCCCCCCCCCCCTCAAGTTCTTATTCCAAAGGAATCTATGAAGGTTTTTTTTTTTTTTTTTGTAGTTTTCTGAACACTGACAAAAACACTCTGTCTAATAAATTGACCTTGAACAGATTCAAAATGAAGCTTTCCCAAGTCTCCTGGGTGGACTTTTAGTACCTCAGTGCCAAATATTATTTTAGTTATTTCTCTTATATCCTGTTCTTCCTCCAACGAGGTCAGAGCAGCTTACTAAGTTGGTAACTACACAATCAGGAGAATGGTAAACAGAAAGAAGTTATTATATATACTGGGGTGGAGCTAAGTTTTAGTCTGTGTCTTAAAGCAGAATGCAACAGAGAAAGCCTATGGGGGAGGCTAAAATGAAGGATGTCAGGTAGTCTTCAAATAACATTTCTTTCTCATAGTCTGAAGAGACCCACAACTAAGAGTCCCATTAACAACTATGTTAATGACTAATGGATCTAGGTTACTGCATTTCTTGTACAGTAGTACAACAGCTCTCTGTTCCATACTGCTAAAAAACTTTTGAAGTGTATACAGTACAAAGGTTGAAAAGCATTTTGGTTGACATGGCATGCTTTCAAACTATAATGCCATCAATCCCAGCAAGCATATGCAAATCCATGAAGGTGTCTAAAATTATGGTTTGGGTCCTGGATACTTAAACAGGACATCTGTACAACAGCTGTTCACCACAGCGAGTTCAGATGACACAACATACAAGAATAAGAGCACTGAGACTGCGAGGATTCTCCTGCACGCAATTCTTCTGCAGGCTATCAATACTAACATGGCAGTTGCTGAACTTGAGTTGGTAAGGAATGTGGCCTGCATTTTTCTAAAACTGCATTCATAAAGCGGTTATTCTCATTTTTAGAAACAAAGCAACACGCAGAACTCAAGTTGGAGGTTCCTGGAACAAAGGGCACCACAAAAATAATCACATCATTCACTACAGAATGAATACAATTGTGTCTCTTGACTTATGTGTAACATACAATATTGAGTCCTGAAGTTATGGTAACTTTAAAACAGGCCACCAATGCTGAGCTAACTGAAATGGAGGGAAGTAAGAGACAAGGAAAAGAAAATCCCATTTTTGTTTTCCTTAAGAAACTGCAGCCAAAAATCACAGCCATTTAAATTTATGCATCTTTCTCCTGTACGTATTGCTTCAGTAATTTAAAAACTGTTTAAATAGAAATTAAGACCTTTCATGCACAAAAGTGGCTAATATGCATTTTGCTCAGACAGATTAGTGTGGTGGTCTACCACAAATCAGGGCCTCATTGATTTACAGAATTCTCTCCTAAAGGAGAGAAAGGAAATACTGCTGCAAACAGACGGTGGTCAAACACAGGAATGATAATATTATACACCATCATTATAATATCAGAGAAGGCAAAATATTTCCATTAGAGATAAACTAATCTGCAATTCAGTTAACATTTACAATTTTAATATTCTAATACTATTTTGTATACAATCTCTTCTGTCGTTGCTCTCCAATTCTGATATAGCTCTGCTTTTTGTTATTTGGGGTATTATAACAATTTCAGCAAGGTTGCAATAAATCTTGCTTATCAACTTTCAGAATCGTTCTTGGCATTGATATTAGTTATAAGATACTTTGATACAGCTACCAACTCTTTGCTTCTCAAACAGACTACAGCCCTGTATATCTTATTAGCTGCAGCCATGCATTTTTTTAAAAAAAGCACATAAATGGATACTTACTACAGAATAAAGCAGATTTCTGGGAGAAAGCTATAGAAAGAAAGCTACAGATATATACTTTTAATCCTCAAACTATTAAGACAAAACCCAATGAAAATCTCTCTCCCTGGTGCCAATGAGAGCTGTTTTTCTCCCCTGAGGCTAATTGTCACACCCATGAATGGCAATTTTTGTTGTTAGTGGGGAGGGAGAGATTTAGGCACCTCTCCTAATGTGCTATGGTCCTGGTGCAAAATCATGGGAAGGGGCTGCTTGGTATTTGTTTATCTTTATTTCTTTAAGCCTGACTCATGTTAAAAGAAATATCTGGTTTGGTCCTGAAATGTGCTTCTGTTCAGCAACAATCTAGGGCCCCAGAGATATATGTTGCCACAGAGAACCTGACTTCACCCTGCAGAAGTCCATGCTTTGAGAACTAACTTGTGACGTAAGAATGCAAACAGGAACATGCACACAATAGAGACTAATAGATACTATTTATTCATTTGGAAAGACAGAAATAGACAGCTCCAAGGGTGTGGGGAGGATGACCACCCAGAAGGCTGAAGCCAGTCACCACAGCATTCCCTTTCTTCCTATTTTTAAAAACATTCTATAGTCAGGGTGGCAAGCCAGATACATACATGGTTACAGATGACCGTTTTATTATTTTTACTTAAAATATATACTACTCTTTTCTACAAGTATGCTGCAATCAAGACCCCTTTTGCCCTAGACTAGGAGTGGGGCTGGATTGGGCTGAGCTGTTCCTCCACCCAGTCCTGCCAACTTCTGCCTGCAGACTGATGCCAGCACGAACTCCCCATTTCCACTCACAGGATCCCCACTGCTATCACGTAACAGCACTGAGCCCAACAGGAACCCAAATCAGCTCTGAGCTGGCACAGCTGTTAGATTCCTCCTGCCCTGCCTTCCAACCTGGTTGGCATGAGAAGCAGACTTGCAGATCCAACAATGGCTGCACCACTCAGAGCCCACCAGGCACTGAAAACTGCAGTGCTAACCCCACTCACCTGGGAGTATGCACCATGGAACTTGCTTCTAAGAAGACGTTGTTTGAAAAAAAGAAAATTCCAGTTTAGAAACAGGTGCGTAAAGCAGGGGCGAGGAGGGGGATGTTGCATGCTTTAAAACTGAACACAAGCCCACCCCATGCATAAGACAGTTTAGTCCAGGATCAAACGTTGCCTAGCTGCTGCACCAGTAGACATATGAGTTGTGTTAATGGACTGATATACCTTCTGAATAAACTGGAATGTTAATTCTGCAACCGTATGTTCACTTACTTGGTGTTTACTTTGAGTAGGCATGCACAGGATGCAGCGGTAAGTGTACCAACAGAATGACTTTGAATCAACCTGAACCATGATCTCTGTAGCATTCATTATGCAAGAACTGTTGTGCTCCTCTTGCAACAGAATTAACTTCACCACGAGGAGAGCATATGTTTAATTTATCAGCTCTATTCAGATACTTTATTTTATATTTATCTCAGGAAGTGAACTGGTGTGTGAGTAACAGAAGCATTGTGTTAGGCTTGAAAAACCCATTTTGAATAAGATAAATAGTACCACAAAATTGTGGTTTGGTAACTGCAAATATATTATTTTTAGCTTCTTGGGGAGGAAAAGAGACCCATACACAGCAAAGAATAAGTGCAACACATTTGGGGCAGATGTGCTTTAAATGTATGGTGTAGACAGGATCAGGATACATAGCACACGGTTGGGGAAATTTACTCAAACTCTGCCAAAATGTAAAGTCCAACAAATTCCTTAATTGCCTCTCTGACAATTTCATTTACCAGAAGGTGGAAGAAACAATAAGGGGGTCATATCTCTTGAATCTGGTCCTCACCAACAGGGAGGAACTGATCAGTGGAGGACTTTGGGCTCTCAAATTTCAGTGGTGCCCTGCATGACACTAAAATTCGGCATCCTCCTGGCATTGTTGTGGTGCCCTCTGCAGCACAGCACCCAGTGCCACCGCACTAGTCGTGCTAACCTAAAACCACCTCTGAACTGATTGATGAAGTGAAACTAACCTTGGAAGGAAGTGATCATGTCCTCTTGGGTTTCATTATACACAGGCCAAGGAAAGCTAAGTGAAGTTGGACATGTACTCTGGACTTTAAGAAGGCTGATTTCAAAAAGCTTAAGGAACTACTATGTGGAGTCCCATGGCCAGAAATACTCAAAGAGAAGGGAGTCCAAGATAGATGGGAATTTTGTAAATGTGAGATATTGATGGTAAAAATGCAGACAATTCCAATGAGAAAGAAAAGTGGGAGGCACCTAAAGAAACTGGTGTGGCTGCATAAGGAGCTAAGGAAGGATGTTGACAAGCTGGAACATATGCAAAGGAGGGCGACCAAGATGATCAAGGGTCTAGAAGCCAAGCTTTATGAGGAATGGTTGAAGGAGCTGGGTATGTTGAGCCTGGAAAAGAGGGGACTCAGAGGAGATATGATAGCCATCTTCAAATATTTGAAGGGCTGTCACATGGAAGATGGAACAAGCTTGTTTTCACCTGCTTTGGAGGGTAGGACTCGAACCAATGTCTTCCAAGTTAAATGAGATTCTGAATAAACATAGAAAAAACTTTCTGAGCTGTTTGACAGTGGAACAGTCTCCTCCAGGAGGTAGTGGACTCTCCTTCCTTGGAGGTTTTTAAGCAGAGGTTGGACGGCCATCTGTCATGGATGCTTTAGCTGAGATTCCTGCATAGCAGGAGGTTGAACGAGAAGACGCTTGGGGTCGCTTCCAATTCTAAGAGTCTACGACTGGGGATATTTACAGTACTATTTCTTTACTGAAGACCAGGGTAAGGGAGTCCTGTTTGATATATATATTCCCTGCAGCCAAGTAAAACATTTTGGAGTCTTCCATTCGGTCAAGGGAGAAAATTCTATTTGGATCAAAGAGAAGGTTCACTGCTTAGGTACATGGGCTAAAAAATAGTTTCCACATTGCATAAACTGTAATGCTAAGTAATAGAAACAAAGACACATATATTCAACTCCACTGTTGGACATATACACTTGAAGAACTGGATATTGGAGAGGGAAAGCAATTTAGTGTTATAACTCTATTTTTGGAAGTACTTCTACCCTTGAAATGTGCCAGCTTAAATATAGGTGATATCAGTTCATACAAAAAGGCTATACAACTGAGGTGGGGAACCTTTTTTTCTGTTGAGGGCTACATGGATCAGGCAGAAGGCCCACCTAGTCCAGCTTCCTGCTCTCACATTCCTGTTTCTCATTGGAAGCCCCCAGACACCTACCCACACACAAAAAAAGAGAGAGAGAGGCTGTGACAGAAGTACTGTAAAATACCCACACGTTTTATTTTATATATTCGAAGGCTCTGCAAGCAGGTAACAACAATTTAGATTGTGTGGGATTCTATAAATCTGAGGCATAGGATCATATACCTACACCTCAAATTTTGGGGGTGAGCTTCCATGGCTTAGTACCTCCCTGCCCATTAACTCAGATCCCCACTCTGAAGCCTTGTGGCACTGACAAGAAGGCATGAGGAAGCACACCTTCATCAAGCAGAAAGCTCTTTACCCCTGTTTTTATCCAGCCCTGCATGACATTAACCAAGAGCGAAATGAAGGCCCCAGTGCCCCATCCCGCCAAAGTCTGTGCAGCGCAGATGGAGGGGGGAACCTAAGGAACAAAAATTCCTACAAGGTTCCAAATGAAACTGGTAACCCATAAAACCCACATTGCCCTGACAGTGGGCAAATAAGGACAAGCCAACACGTGAAGTGGGCAGCAAAGCAATGTCCTCCCAAGCCAAAACAAAGCTTTGGAGCCATCCCTGAACTTGTGCCAGGTGCAAAAGGTGCAGAGCCTCAGTCACGAGCCTTGCCAAAGCAAAGTATCAGTGGAGGCAATGGGAGACATCAACATCCAGCAAAGGAACTAGCAACTCTTGTGACTGCACAAGCCATGGAGGCCATGCAGTGCAAGGGGATGGAAACTAGAATGGTTTCATTCTGGTTGAGCCAGGCTCAATAACATGCATTGAAGAAAGTGGGGTGGTTTTAGGTCCACCTGAAGAGAACTGCAATGGTGTCCCCAAACTACCACACTTCAAGCACTGACTGTGCAACAGGGAGACCCAAGTAGTGTAGGGGCTGTTTGAAGTAACAAAAGCTGGCAATGGAATACATATTAAAATCAGCAATTATTTGGCTTCAAAGCTGGGCTAAAAAGTGCCAGTGACTCACTAGACTCACAACCGATTCAGTGAAATTACTGAAGATCTGCATATAGCACTCAGCGTCCTTTGCAGCCACTGGCATGCAGATGATGTGAGCGCATGCACACACACACACCAATTAATTTGGGTGATGCTGGAAACCACATCAGAAATCTTCTCTCCTGGCTCTGGAAAAGGATGCTGGCCTTACTAATAAATCAGTTCCCTGGCTGCCGGCGCCTCTCCTCTTGTCAGCACCACAGACCACCAGCTGCCTCACTCACATTCCTTCTATACCACTATGTCTCTCACTGGCGGGCAAATGGCACTAGAAAGTGCCCACTTAGCCAGAGCAGAGGCAACTAAATCTGTCAAGAAAAAATGCTTAAGTAAAAGCATATGTGAACAGTGAGGTGGGCAAATGAAAGACTTAATCAACAGAGATGCCAGCTTTGGATATGAGGGTAATAGTCATATGGTGGTGCTAATAGCAGTCAAATACTTGGTGACTCCCATGCAATTGTCCACGGGTAACCTTGAGGCTGTCAACAAGAATCCCACGCACACTCTGAATTTATGGTCTGGCATTTCCATGTGAGGCCAAAATAAGCAGTACAATTATGGCAGTCCTTTTTCATACTGCTACTAATCCAATCTATCTGCAGGTCCCATTGGTTCACAAAATGGCCCTGTGCGATTCTCTACCAAGACAGCTCTGCTGTCATGGACTGGCTGGATGCAAAGGAATGGTGCAAGTTTTCAATGGTTAAGATTTTTAAATCATCTATGAGTGGTAGGAGAAATCTAAGAAATGTAAGCTGCCGTGGTTGTGGATGCCTTCAAATGATAGCTCATATTTATGCATATCCATCCATTTAATGGCCTCAGAAAGACAGGCAAGATGGAAGGGTAAGTTATCTGAATCAATCCTAAACTATAAAATAAAAGGGCATAGGTTCAGGTGGTAGCCATGTTGGTCTGACGCAGTAGAAATATACCAAAAAATAAAAAGAAGTGTGCATGCACACAAAAGCTCATACCAAGAACAAACTTAGTTGGTCTCTAAGGTGCTACTAGACAATTTATTTTATTTTATTTTTATATAAAAGGGCATGATCCCTTTACAATGTCACTGATTCAACAGGAGAAAGACTTAAATCAACGGGATTTTGTTGTGTTTAACTTTGGCTGGATTTTAGTTGTTAAATAATAATTATGTTTTTTAAAAAATAGGAGAAGACCAAAAAATTAGGCTTGTCAAACTGGGTGACAGATGGGGGGGGGGCATTCTCAATATAAATAATATGAATCCACTGAAACAACAAACACAGCACAACCTTTTGTAATAGCTTAAAGGAGTTTCTCAAATGAACTGCTAAAACAACAGCAAGATAAGCAAGGCACACCTTCACTAAAGACAGTCTTAAACCTAGTACTTTTTTGTTAAAAACAAACAAGTTCCCTAACTAGGACACCTGAACAGATTCCACAAAGAAAAGTCACATCATGAGAAAACAAAAGCAGTATCAAGCCCTTTAAAGTTGCAATGAAGATTGAAGTATTATTTGATGGTACCATTGGCTAGGGATCTAACCGTATTGTCAAACAGGTCTCCCAAGACAGAAACTGATTATTGTGCAGAATTTATCAGCCTTTAATTTTCCATTTCCTTTTTAAATAAAGCAAGGTTTTTATTCTCATAAATGAGCAGATGTGGCCCAGGAACTACTTGTTTGTTGTTTATTTATTTTGTAAGAATTTCTATATCTTGCCCTTCATCGTACAATCCCACAGCAGAGTATACTACAATAAAAACACCACAACAGTTCACACACAATTTATAAAGATAAAGCAAAAATGTGACACATAACATCTCCCTACTTTGAAGTAGCAACACTAATACTAATCTCCCACAAATTCCCAGGCAAACAAATGGGTCTCTACCCGGTTCTGGAATGAAAAAAAATGTCAGTTCCACTCATGCTTCTGGGAAAAGGTGTTCTATAAACAGGGCCCCAATGCAGAGAAAACCCTATCCTTGTCAACACATAATGGACCTCTCCCAGTTGTGGAACAAGGAGAAGGGCCTCCCTCCCTGATCTATTTTTTTTTTTTTAAATAATTTTTATTCATTTTTCAAATAGATAACAAAAGCAATACAAAACAATATAATTTCAATCTCATCATTTCATACCCTTCTTTCTTTTGACTTCCCCGTACCTCCCCATCCCTGCATCCTTGTTTAATAGTTCTTTAGCAACCCTTAGGTCCATTATCTTAATTCCCTTTCAGTCCCTCCCTGATCTAAAGACACTGGCAGGCTGAGACAGGGAGTGGCTGCTTCAGACATCTGGATCCTGAGTCATTTGGGGATTTATAGGTCAAGACTAGCACCCTGAAATCAGCCCAGAATCTGCATGCAAGGCAGCCAGTGTAAATATAGCTCAGCTGGTTAGAGCGTGGTACTGATAACACCAAGGTTGCAGGTTCAATCCCCGTTCTGGACAACTGCATATTCCTGCATTGCAAGGGGTTGTGCTAGATGACCCTCAGGGTCCCTTCCAACCCTACAGTTCTATGATTCCAGCTTGGCTACACATGCAACCTTTAATTGGAATATGGAAAAAAGGATACACATCACTATAATAGGCAGATATCAGATAAAAATCTGAAGGTGTCCCCCATACTACTGAGTGTATCTCCAGAGGATTAAAGTAACCAGACAGATGAGGCATTTCCAAAGAAAACCTGGTCCCAAGTTGTTCAGGGCTTGAAATGGCAATAGCACAACCTTAAATTTGGTGCAGTAATGTATTGGCAGTCAGTGCATCTCTTTTAGCACAAACGTTACATGCTGCTGATAGGGCATCCCCTTCAACCACCTTGCTGAAGCATTTTACACTAGCTGTGGCTTCCAGGGGTTCATAGAGCGCATTGCAGTACTCCAGTCTAGAGGTTACCAATGCCTGGACTTCCATAAACAAGCTATTCCAATCTAGGAATGGCTATGGCTGCCACACCAACCTAAACTGGGAGAAAAGAGCTCCTAAACACTGAAGCCACTTATGCTTCCAGTAATATTTACTGCAACAATTTATATACTGCATAAGACCATAGTGTCAGAAGCACCCCCAGGGTACAAGAGGGCACACAGCTGGGCACATTAGTGCAAGTACATTTTCCATGTCATCAGGCTGCATCAGCTGAATTTGATTCCCCAAAGTTGTAATATTGGACATGTCATCAGGAGCTGTCATCAAGATAATTCTAAAGGTGAGCAGCTTTATCCTCAAAGTGTTGTACAAACATGTTACAGTGGGCCTTTCAAGCATCCCATGGTACGCCCAATTCCAACCCTTTGTACTACACTGGTATAGTAAGAGTCGGTGAACCTTTTGCTCCACATACCCCAAAGATCAGGTGAGGGGGTGGGAGGCCTTTGCCTCTTACCTTCCAAGAGATCTCTTTGCTACTAACTTCAGAGCAGGAAATGAGTTGCCTATCGTTAGGGGAAGTCAAGAGGTAGGGGTGCTGATTTTCATTAAATTCCTTTCCTTCTCCCCATAACCACCATTGCTCAGATGGTGGCCTAATCTAAACTTGCCTGCTTAGCTGCAGTACAGTCATACCAATGTCCTTTGCTTTTGGAATATCTGGCATTAGTGAGTCAGGTGAAACAAAACATACTGATCACACCCATATCCACAAATTCACTGATTCAAGCAGAGTCATATTCGATTACAAGACATACAGTGTGGATTTGTAAAAAATAAAAAAATTCTTCTGCAGGAAAACAGAGACTCCTGAGATCGAGAAAATATAATTAGTCAATAAGAGCACTGGTGCATATCTCCATACCACTCAGCATCCTTTGCTTAGATACAGCAAAAGTAATTAATTCATATGTTTAATAGTATCACACATTGCAACACAGAATTACAAAATGGGAGTTGGAAGGCACCTTGATGGTCATCTAGTCCAACCTCCTGGGTCCCCACCATATTTTATTCAAGTTGGCACCCCTGTGTGAGCTCACACCACCAACCTTCTGGTTAACAGCCAGATGCATTGACCCATTGCACCACAGGAGGTAACATACTTTTTGAAGAAGATCCTTATGCCAGGAGCATATGCATTTGCAAGGCAATTGTTCCCAATAAGCTGAACAGCTAACATCTGACATGAGTCAGCCATAGCAAAAGCATGGATGTTCACAGCCTCTCCCATCTTCATGAATGCCATAAAACTAAACAACAATGCGCCTTTGCCATTCAATCACAAGATCCCTGTCATCCCATTCCTAGATCTGCTTTAGACACAATCTGTCAGCTTGGGTTTTAATCCTTCTTTCAAAGAGGACTCAGCTGAGAACAAACTCTTTGCAGTTCCCTAGCTTTTCAAAAGGTGCTGACTCCTCACAATTTGTAATGGTTTCACCTTTGAAAATCAGGTCAAAGGATCAGGCAGCGTATCAGCAGCAGAGAATGAGTGGGGAGAATACAAAATCTTTGCGGAGAAATAAAATTATGAAATCTTGCCTTTGCAAACATTAACGGGAAAAGCTTTCATTCCTCCAGGGGACAGAAACTTGTGCAAGGATACACTGATGCACCTATTGTCCTAAGCAACAATGCATATGGATTGACAAATAATAGCTGTGATTGATCAGCTGCCTTCCTTGCCATCACCTGGTGCCTGGGAAAGATGAGCGTAGCCTTTTTCTAACATCTAGGACCCATTTGGCACAAATAAGCCATGTCACAAGGCTGCTGTTATTGCTACTTTCCATAAGAAAAAGAAGAAGAAGAAGAAGAAGAAGAAGAAGAAGAGTTTGGATTTGATATCCCGCCTTTCACTCCCTTTAAGGAGTCTCAAAGCGGCTAACATTCTCCTTTCCCTTCCTCCCCCACAACAAACACTCTGTGAGGTGAGTGGGGCTGAGAGACTTCACAGAAGTGTGACTGGCCCAAGGTCACCCAGCAGCTGCATGTGGAGGAGCGGAGACGCGAACCTGGTTCCCCAGATTACGAGACTACCGCTCTTAACCACTACACCACATTAACCTAGTTAAGTCCAAATCACATTTACAGAACTGGGTGTGTCTGCTAGATTGACACCTGTGTCCTCCTATGTCTCCAAATATACAGTAGAAGCGCTAGGAAATCACATAGATGAACACAGCTCCTTGCAGTTCTCTACCATGTCTCCTCTGGTGTTGGAGTGACTCATGTCTCCAAACATATTACTTGGGGCTGAGGAGTTGTTGCTGTTGTTGCTACAGTTTCTTCCATTTTTATTATTGACCCTGCTGCGATTTATGTGGACATTGTTTAGTTTGGTTGTATATACTTTAATGTTTTATTCATTGTTTATTATTAGTTTTGTTATATTGTAGCTATGTATTCTTTTCATATTGTAAGCTGCCTTGAGCATGGTTTGAACTGTGGAAAGGCGGCATACAAACAAAATTAAGTATGTATATATGGTATACTTCTTCCAGCACTTCCTTTAAGGAGCTTGGAGCTGCTTCAACCACCATCCATATAATGGGAAAACAGCATATCTATTTAATTTAATAAGACATCTGTTGCATCCAAGCCATGCTAAGGTTAAGTATAAATCTCCAAATACAGAGTGTGCTAATGTTAGAAGAAAAACACAAAGCAAGCTTTCTCACTCCTTCCCGCCCAACTTTCAGCACTGTACACTCTAAATGTGTATATCTGACCTGGACCACTGAGAAGAAGGATGATGTAATTTGTAAAAACCACTTTTCAAGCTATTACTACATTTTCCACCTAATACTTCTCCATGAACTCACCCAGACAGTGACTCAATGGTTCAATAGCTCTATTCACAGAAGAAACAGGGCCAATACTTCATGCTTTAAACATCTGAAATTCACAGCAGCAATACAGATAAAAAAACGGCAAGTCCTATTTACCTGAGTCAAGAAATTTCATGTAACTTGCTGCTGCTGTTTCATGTCACAACAGTCCAGAATATAAGGCAACAACCTGCAGTAAAGAAGATTTCAAAAGAAGAACCACTGTTGTCTTCTTTTAAAATGAAATGCTTCATAGCTGGGCTAAACTGAGGTTGCAAGGAAGGGATCCAGAAAATCCCCACAAATTACCATTTGCTCAGGAGATTCATAGTGGGCTCTCATGCAAGCTTTAACCTGGTTCAACTAATGTTTTCCATGATGTGTCCCCTTATTATTTCATGAGATCCAAATCAGGTCACCTGATACTGCACACATCAAGGAGCTTGTAATGACATTATGGTTAGGCACAAGGGCAAAGCTCAAGTGACTTGTGATGTCACTAGGGTGCTGAGCTAGCTGACAAATGAAAGGAGGGTTTCCTTGAGCAAAATATTATGCCAGGGAGTAAACTTTCACATTTTAAAGCCCAGTTGATGCGGACCTGCTTGCAACATTTGCAAAGTGAACCTATTTCCACAATGGAAAACTCCACCTGGCATACGCTGTCAGTTAATCCCCTTTCGGAAGGGATCAGATATAAGAGCAGACTTCATAAATTCATCACCAGCGATGAAGCCGCTGACCACTTACACCCTACAGAAAAGTACAGTACTCAGCTACTTGACCACATATAGAATGGAAACTCAAGACATATTATCAGCAACAAAATAACAACATTGCAGATGACCTGGATCCTCCCTTTCTCACTTTTGGTTGGCTCTGTGTTAAACTGAAAATAATTGCATGCTTTCCATTCTGATCCTGTGATTTTTTAATTAGAATTTAAAGTTCAGTGGGACTTAGGCTGCAATTGAAAACACTATTTCAGAAGAATAACACCCCCTGCTAAACACAATGGGTTTATTTGTGAGTAAACAGGTTTGGATTGCATGACTACACACAAGTATGCATCGGATCAAAATCCTAGAGCATCCGTTTTGGGTAGAAAAGCCATAGAAAAATTTGCAAAATGTGAAATTCAGGTCGAAATTCAGGTCCCAAAAGATTAATCAGCTGAGAATTTCCTCTATTTTCATGCTTCAAAATGTGAACAAGTCAGATGGCATCTGTATTCACAAGCTCAACCTAACATGCACAAATAAGGATGATGATGTCATAGTGTTGTGCATGTGGCTGACAATTGCACTAATCTATTGATGTTTCAGAATTGATACGACTATGGGGAAACCTGTGGCCCTCCAGATGTTGGCATACAGTTCTGACCATTCTCAATGATGGCTGGGGTTGATAGGATGTGTAGATCAAAAACATTTGGAGGGTGACACAGGTTCCTTATCACTTTTTTAATATAATCTGAATATTCAGGCGTGGAGAAAAGGAATCCTTTTCCTTCTTGTGGAATAGGAACAGTATTTATTTATTTTTTTACAAATATTAGCTTTAAGAACAGCTTTTCAATCCCTTTCCTCATGAACGTAATGTAGTGAAGTTCTACCAGACTATAAATATGCTGCATTGTAAAAGTGAATGTGTTTTCCATCTGCTCCTCAATGTGTTTCATTTAAATCAGAATTATTCACTTGTATCAGCTATTTATTTTACCCCTTAATAAAAAACACAGACAGTTCTGATCTTTGTCTAAAATATGTGTTTGTGATACTATGGAAGGATATGCACATTACAGGCAACAACTGTTTTGCATGAGGGTTATGTTCCTGACCCCCATGTGCATTGGGGGAACTCGCCCTGCCCATTACACCCCACCCCAACCACCCCCTTTTCTGGTCACCTCTGGGTTGCTGTGATGCACTTGTGCACGGTTGCACACATATCAGAGAAGCATAAAACAGCGTAAAAAGGTTCTCCCCCCAGGGTCTTCTGCTGTTCCCTCACTATGAGAAGCAAGGCTACAGGGAACCAGGCAGAGGGCCTTATCAGTAGGGGGGGCCCTCCCTGTGAAACACCCTCCCTTCAGATGTAAAGGAAATAAACAACTATCTGACTTTTAGAAGAGATCTGAAGGCAGTCCTGTTTCAGGAAGATTTTAATGTATAGTGTTTTAGTATGTTCTGATATATGCTGTAAACTGCCCAGAGTGGGCAGGGTATAGATTACAGTGGTACCTCAGGTTACAGACGCTTCAGGTTACAGACTCCGCTAACCCAGAAATAGTACCTCGGGTTAAGAACTTTGCTTCAGGATGAGAACAGAAATTGAGCGGCGGCAGCAGCAGCAGGCTCCATTAGCTAAAGTGATGCTTCAGGTTAAGAACAGTTTCAGGTTAAGAACGGACCTCCGGAACGAATTAAGTACATAACCCGAGGTACCACTGTATTATTATTATTATTATTATTATTATTATTGATAGCAGAACACAGCATTCATTGACCTAATCAAAAGAACTGAGCTTCACTCACAAGTGGTGCTTGTATCCAGTTAGTATTATTGAAAAAGAGATATAAGTAGTAGGAATTGAAGTCATATTTGGTTGCAATTTAGAAGGTAAAAAATGGCCACCAGATTAAAACACTGCACTGCATCTTCAAATCTGCCATTCCTTTGATTTCCAAAGTTCAGGCTGCGAATGTGGTTGTGTATGTAGCCAAAATGGCATACCTCCACCCACCACCCCAAAGAAGGAAATATCTGAAGGCTTTGGAAAATGCCAGGGTTTGCTGAAGTACACAAAAAAAAAAAAAAAACACCACATTTCTGGAAAATCTTAGGGCTGTGAAGAACTAAACAAACCTTCCCAACAAGGTTTGTGCATGCCACACAAATGCTGACTGACCATACCAGGGAGCTGGGACAGGGTTGCAAGGAGGGATGAAATATTGATGGTGAAATGGAATGGCTGGAATCCTGAACAGCAAGACTCCATTCTGCAGCAGTTTGTTGCAGGTCCCATATCAACTTCTGAAAGGTCTAAGAACTTAAGAAGGCCCCTTCTGGACCAGGTCAAAGCCCCATCTAGAGTAGCATCCTGTCACCACAGTGGCCAAAACAGTGGCTCTTTGCGTACCCCCCAAATAAGGCAAATCAGGATGATTTGGGTCATGATATCACATTCCCAAGTCAGATCGCACCATTAGCAAGGTGTCTCAAGGAGGTGTCAGGGTCACCACTAAGCTTCCAAGTCACTCTGTGACTTGTACAAGTTTTTATTTTATTTTCTGAGATATTAAGCAAGCTGACTGAGGAATTTCCCAGAGCTTAAGAGGAGAGATGATGAAGATGAGAAGGGAAGGGTGAAGAGAGGGTACAATCTTTCATTTTGACATACAGGCCCAGCTTTTAATCACGGTTAATTGTTTTACAAGAGCACTTCAATCACTGTGATTTGGTGGAGGGATTTTGAAGTAAACAGAGTTGTTCTTCTCATGGGTCATCATTCTCCAATGAGTTTTGTCTGTGAGAAAAGCGTGTAAACCGCAGAATTAAGACGTTTGGGGTGGCTTGCTTCTGTCCTAAGCATTATTTTTCCTAACAAACAATTAAAAACCATAGCTTTCGCTGTCTCTTTTCTTCACAGAGCGGAATTTCAATAAGGCAGGTTTGAGAAAAAAGGTATGACTTTTCCAAACTTTGGCAGGTTTCTAACCCAGCACCAATTCTGCCCGCCCCCTAAAGAAATTGGGGGTGGAGATGTGATTTCTATCTTCCCACTCCAAGGTGGTAATGTCTGCCTTTGTAGGAGAAGCAAAGCACCTATCTTTCTGAAATGTAGGCTTCATCTTCTCCAAAGGGTGACCATGCATGCAATTTGCATTCTGTTTCATCAGAAACTAAAAGACTCCCCCTTTTTTTTGCATTTTTAACAAAGTTTTCCTGCACAATATCCCCTGAATGGCTCTATCTGAAATTTGGCAGGCTTAATTTGCACAGGAGGGGTCCACCTGCCTGCAAATTTCATCCACTTATGTAAAGAGGAAGCCATTTTTAGTCAATGGTGATGAAACAGATATTCAGATTTGGACACAAATAATAAATTGAATCAGAGCAGATCTGAAACACAATGGGCTGATTCCAAATGTTACAGATACAAGGCAAATCTTGTGGCCATTGCACACCCCTGATTTCTGATATCTAGACGTGATCTAGGTGTTCAGGAATGCAGTTCAGCAACCAGAACATCTGGGAGGCTGGGGAAGGTGACTTATTGCAATTGCCCTCCCCAGAACTGCCCCTATTGTTGTCATCCGCCTCCTCTGAAAGAGTGAAAAGGGAGTCAGCTGTTAACCATCCAGCCTGGTGAGAAAAATCCCATGCTCTGTGCACCGATTTTATTCAGTGGTGATCTGCCTTATATTATTAAATATTTGTATCTTTGTCTGAAGAAAGACACATAGACCTATGTTTGTCCCAAATGGATTTATTTTTATCAAACAAGCAAAAATCTACCTTATTAAATCTTATCACCACCACCGTCACCTTACTGCATGTGTGGGTTTCTCTCCCTCTCTCACACACAGTACTGCCTATTACTACACTACAATATTGTGTGCACAGGCAGTGTTGTAAGAAGCAAGGCATCACTTTGACATTCATCACCATCATTGTTACACAGCCACACCCTTATTGTTAGCAATCCATTATTGTGCCTGATCATGAGGCATGCACATGATGTTGGCAGCAAACCATGTGTTGCCCCCAGGGAGCAATGACTGGGAGCAATGGCAGAGTTGGTAGCAACACTGGCCATTTGGCTTACTCCTCTTGCTCAAATGCACCAACACCGTTGAAGGCAGGAGCAGTGATGACAGGCAGCAGTGGCAGCTTCACCCCAGCCTCGGTGTTCTGAGACTGGCAGCACTAGCAGTGGCAGCAAGGTACAGATCATAGTCTAGGGTTACTTTGAGTTGGCAGTGGGTACAAGCTATTCTAGGGACACGGGTGGCGATGTGGGTTAAACCACAGAGCCTAGGACTTGCCAATCAGAAGGTCGGCAGTTCGAATCCCCACAACAGGGTGAGCTCCCATTGCTCGGTCCCTGCTCCTGCCAACCTAGCAGTTCGAAAGCATGTCAAAGTCAAGTAGATAAATAGGTACCACTCTGGCGGGAAGGTAAATGGTGCTTCCATGCACTGCTCTGGTTCGCCAGAAGCGGCTTAGTCATGCTGGCCACATGACCCGGAAGCTGTACGCCAGCTCCCTTGGCCAAAAAAGCGAGATGAGCACCGCAACCCCAGAGTCGGTCACGACTGGACCTAATGGTCAGGGGTTCCTTTACCTTTACAAGCTATTCTATCCTCTCGCACTGCAGGAAGCAGCTAAGCAGGCAGAAGACACTACACCAGCAGCAGCCTCATCCTGCACCTGCACCAGGTCCTCTTGCTCCAAGAAGATGCAGAGTCAGGGAAGTCAGGCAGAAGGTTGCAAGACACCAGTCTACTCAAGTCAAAACACTTTGCTTGCATCTCTGCATGCAGCACTACCTAGGGGGCACGCATCTAATGCCACTGAATTAGTGACCACAGAGAGAGAGAGAGACAAAAATCACATAGAGAAGAAAGCAAATCAGTTACAGCTTCCCCCTTTACCAAAATCTGTCTATCAACACACCCACATGGGGGTGGGGGGAGGCAAACAAACTAGGATCCATTTTCCTAAAATTTGGCAGGTTTTATCCACTCTGGACTCTAGAGAGGCTCCTACAACAGCAGATTTCATCCACTGCTGTCAAAAGAGGGGAAGTTACAGCTGGTTTTTATTTCCCAGTAGTAGAGGGGAAAGGAAATGGAGCTTCATTTTGGTCAGAAAAGGGTACTGAACCCCATCAAATCGGGCAACCTCCAAAGTGATTTGGACTGAGGCAGGCTGTAAAGCTGAAAAATCAGGGTCCAAACTGAATCTCATCTATTTTGCGAAGTCTGTCTTTGCCCAAGTTCACAGTTACTGAGTAAGACCATTGGCACATCTGTCCCAATACTGTCCAATGCTGACTGACATTGGATCTCCAAGGTCTCAGGCAGAGATCTTTCCTTGCTCTGTTAGTTAGAAATGCCAACAATTCAACTTGGAACATTCTGTGTGCAAAACCTGTGATTAAGGAACGAGCTATAGCCCCCTCTTAAATCCCAATAAGCACACCAGATCTTCTCTTAGCCACTTCTTGCCAAGAATGGTTTATTTGTAGCTGTCTACAATGGTTTTCAGACTGCATTCCTTCTCACAGATTCATCTCCATGAAACTATGAATATGGAATCAATTCTTCCTTTGCCTACATGTTCTTCCAGGAAGAGCGGACCTCGTATAATTAATGCTTATTGAAGCCACCAAAATCCACTACCTGTCCTCTGATATAATCGTCCAAAAAAGTCAGATGTCATTGAATCAAGACAGAAAGTATCTATGTATCTTTACAACAGTAAAGTGCAAAAAAATGCAGGTGCAATTAATAGCATATGGATTACTATCCTTGCTGAGGCTTAGTTAACTTGATAAAAGTTCCTAGTAACCAGTGGGTCATCTTACCAGCAGGAATGGAAAATTATAGTGGACAGAGGACACCTGTTAGAACAAGGAGTTTGCAGTTGCTGCCAGTACAGTCCTTGGATAAAGGACACTCAGTACCATACTAGGTATTGGACTACTGATCGCGAAGTTGACTTTTAATGAATAGAAACCTTTCTCGTCTTTAACGTTCAAAATGCCCTCACTCCAAAAGACCACACATGGGGCTAATTTATTTCGTGAGTGAAATGACCAACTACAGGCCAAACATGCAATGTTGGTTCACATGGCTTTTGTAACTTAGATATAACCCCCCCACCCCCAGTAATTTAGCTGGTGTCAAATTAGAAACAAATGTGGAGTTTTCAGCAGTGGGCTACTTCGTATGTATCAAAAATACATCTCTCTCCTAACCCCTACCATCAACATGCCTCAGCTGAAGGGTTTCCACCACCAAGCTGAGGAGGTGCGCCTGTCCCCAACATTTCTGCGTTGTCTTGCTCTAGTTTCTTTTTTTAATCCTACAGAGAAATGTGTGGTTGTGTGCAATTAATCACATTGATAGATCAATCGGCTACAGAACTTCCAGATGGTTTTGCCTGTATCTGCTTCAAACACACACAATGCCTGCAATCTCCATGGTGACTGTTCCCAATCATTGCGTTGGCCATTGCTACTCCAAACTAAAGAAACAGCAACAGTGACACAAAATCAGTTATCGTGCCAGCATTACACTCCCCCCAGTGACTGCAAGTTCAACAATGGGAGAGGACTGTTGCTCTCATGTCCTGCTTGGGCATCAGTGTAGCCAGGATTTTTGTTGGGGGAGGGGGGCAGAACCCCAGAGTTGTACTGATTTTGATTTATGGGAGGGCAGCTGCCCATGTGCATGGGGCCTTCCCATAGGCATCTAGTTGGCCATTGTAGGATAGCAAATACATTGTGGGATAGCAGGGGTGACAATTTTAAATTGAGCATTAGGGTCAGTTTGACACTCTTGCACAGCAAACCTGTTTCTCCACCAAATCAAACTTTTTGCAATAAGTAAAGTAGCGGGAAAATGTGCTGCAAACTGTGGGCTGATGATTGATTGGTGCAACATTGGATACAGCCCTCTGATATTTTTTTGGAAAAGGTAATATACAATGTTAGCCCTATTCAGAGTAGATATATTGAAATTAATGGACAGGAGTAATTGAAGTCCATTCATTTCAAGGAGTCCACTCCCAGCATATTTTAGCTGCATACAACCCAGAGTGGGTTAGCCAACGTTGTCTAATCTGCTTGCAGCCTTTGCACAAACAAAGCAGGATGCGTGCTCAACGGGGCATCTGCAAGCAACCACAGACAATCATTTTCGCCTAGGGTAGGCTAACGTTGTCCTAAAGATTGACCTTAGGGCTACAACACCCAGCCTAACTTTTCTGCTTGGTTTGCTTATTTTTCCTCGGTCCCCTCCTGCTTTGTGTTAACATCTCGCCTGACGAAGAGTCCTGCTCAACTTGAAAGCTTGCTACTACTCTGTGACATCTTCGTTGGCCCTAATAAAAGGAGTCTCCAGTTGTGGGTTTTCCTCGGCCGTCTTCTGCTCTTTATCGGACTCCTCTAATATAGCAACCGGCAGAAGGACGAGAAGCGTGAGGGGCTCGACTCGGTCTCCTGTGTCCAGAAGCCCTGAAAGCTTCCCCGGCAGAACCCCGTGGAAAGTGAGGGGAGGGCCGGGCTCTGCCGAGGAGACCCATGAAGGAACCGACGCCGCGGACTCGGACCCTTCCCAAACTGAGGGATTTGGGGGCAGGAATACATCGTCCCCCTCCCTCCAGACGCCTCTCTTCCCCCCGCGCGCCCAATTCTGCCCAGGCGCTTCCCACCGCCACCCTCAGGAGCCCCCCTGCCTCGCGGGGAGTGAAAAGGCGCCTCAGAGACTCCTGGGAGCGGGCGGGAAAACGTGAGGGGCGCGCGGACAGACGCCAAGCAAAACGCGGTGAAACTAGCGCGGCAAAAATTCAAACCCCCACCTCAGACAGAGTTTTGTCTCTCAACAATACGCAGCACCCCCACCCCGGCTCACTCTTTTCCCGCCCGGGCTGCTCCCAAACTCACTTGCAACTCCTGGAAACCCGAAGTCTTGCTGGCAGACTGCAGCGGAGTCACGCCGGGCTTCCCTTCCTGGGCTGGGAGGAGGCGGGAGAGCGGCGTCGCCCGCTTCGCGCCGCCAGAGGCTGCTTCTCCTCCCCGGAGCCGCGGCGGCCTCCCTGCGCGGCGTCTCCGGCGTCTCCTCGCCACGCCGCTGCTCGTCTCCGGGCTGAGGGAGCCGCTGCTCCAGCTGCTCTCGCCTCTATTCTCTCTCAAGGACAGATCCGCTCGGCTTGGTTTCCTTGCCCTCTCCAGCTCCCACTAGTGATTGTAGAGAGCCAAATGCTTTCAAGGGAAGGGAGTATATGAGGCAGCTCTTTTTGCCTCGCTCTTCTCGCTTCTCCACCCCCCTCTCCACACGCCGAAGAATGCAGGCGCTGAACCTTCATTCACACGTTATCGAGCATGCTACGTGTTGGGGGTGAGAACGCGCCGCCGGCGCGCGATGCATCACGTGCAGCGAATTTACTGCTTTCTTGAAATTTACTCGATGGCTTTTAGAACCCATTTTGGCTTGTATCAGGGATGGGGAATTTGTGTGCCTCCCCAGGTGTGTTTAAGCACCGACTTCCATCAGTTCCAGACAGCAGAGGCAATTATGAGAGATGATGGGTGCCGGAGTCCGAGATCGTTTGCAGGGCCACAGGTTCCCTATCCCTGATGTTAAGTGGATCCTCAAAACAGGCTGAGAGTCAATCCCAGGTTGCTTGCAGAGGACTTGTTTAGGGTGCAGACATCCTGATTTGTTTGCAGGGAGTTTATTATGACTCCAGGAGTTTATTAAGCATCCGTTCCAAATTGTTTGTGGGGATGTTGCAGGGGTGTTCACACAACACATTCAGTACTATCTGTGTAGCTATGTACAGTGGTACCTCGGGTTAAGTACTTAATTCGTTCCAGAGGTCCGTACTTAACCTGAAACTGTTCTTAACCTGAAGCACCACTTTAGCTAATGGGGCCTCCTGCTGCCGCTGCGCTGCCGGAGCATGATTTCTGTTCTCATCCTGAAGCAAAGTTCTTAACCTGAAGCAATATTTCTGGGTTAACCGAGTCTGTAACCTGAAGCGTATGTAACCCGAGGTACCACTGTACACAAATAGGCAGACTGTACACTCATGGGGTTACTCACATGTAGTGTTCAAGGAGTTTACCATCTGTGTACACAAACAGATAAACTGTACAAATCAGCATGTGTACACACAAAACCTTTTACATGCATACAGGCAGCTTGTGCCTGAGTTCAGTGTAATGTGTGAGAAAGCCTTGCACAGTGTCATGTTATCCCACACTTTCCAATGCATTTTCCTGTCCCTTAACCCAATAACTCTGATTTGATTTGGAAACGGGTGTGTTGAGCAAAAGCACCCAAATTTGCTTATGCAACCTGAATTGGCCAGCATGTGGTTGAAGTATATCTGCAAAAGAATGACGCTATGGATGTGCTCCTAGGCATCTTTACTCAGACGTAAATTCCGCTATGCTCCATGGAGATTACGCCATTTAAGTGTGCACAGGATTAAAGACTAAGACAACACCCAAATTTACTTTATGCAAACTGCCAAAGAGATAGGATTGGTTTGGTCCTGTAGCAAAAGAAGTGTAAGAAGGCGGAAATGAGTACTATAAGGAAAGGCTGTGGCTCAGTTGTAGAGCACCTGTTTTGCATGCAAAAGGTACCAGGTTCAATCTGGTAGGGCCAGGAGAGAGCCCTCTCTGAAAGCCTGAGGAGCTGATGCCAGTCACTTCAAACAATAGTCTGAGTATAAGACAGCTTCCTATGCTCCTTCTAAGGGAGATGATTTATGTCCACTTCCCACTTGAGGTATCACCCTTATTCTGACTTATCGTACAGCCGACCCTGTGGGGAACAAACATTTCATCCTTGCTTCTACTCCATATCAACTGTGCACTGTGTAAGGTTGCCAGTTCCAAGCCCTCCTCACTTATTTCAGTACTGGCCTTAGGATAGTACAGTGGTACCTCGGGTTACATACGCTTCAGGTTACAGGCTCTGCTAACCCAGAAATAGTGCTTCAGGTTAAGAACTTTGCTTCAGGATAAGAACAGAAATCGTGCTCTGGCAAGCGTGGCGGCAGCAGGAGGCCCCATTAGCTAAAGTGGTGCTTCAGGTTAAGAATAGTTTCAGGTTAAGAACAGACCTCCAGAACGAATTAAGTACTTAACCCGAGGTACCACTGTATCCTGCATCACACCAGAGGGCAGCAGGCCAATTAAGAGGGTGCAGGACAGTTTTGTCCTCCAACAGAAGCGTTCAGCCAGGGGACGCAGAAAGGCAGGCCAGAGGGTTTATGTTGCCACTGCCCCCCAGCATCTACCACCTGGTGTAGTAGATTTTCTAATTGCACAAGTTATCTTATCAGGCACACTGCGCACACACACAAAAAGCAGGGTGGGGTAAGCTGAAAAAAGCATAAAGTGTGCTTCTCCCTTTGTGGTTAAGTACTTAATTTGTTCTGGAGGTCTGTTCTTAACCTGAAACTATTCTTAACCTGAAGCACCACTTTAGCTCCATAGGAGTCAGTAGTAGCAACTTCTTGTTGGCGAAGGTCCATTTATGAATCTGCCTTAGTACAGTAACTAGCAAGCACAAGAAAGGAGTACTTTTCGTATTATAATTTAAGAATGTGCTGAAGCATTACCTGCCTGAAGATAAAAGTGAAGAGGAGGTGGTGCCAGCCAAAAATAAGAAGAAAGTGGGCCATTTGTTTTAAGTGTGGAAACCAAGCACATCCTTTGACTGCACATGCTGTCCCTGGCATTGGTTGTCATTGGATATGCTCATCATGTTTAATTCCCCCTCGTCATTTTTCCAACTGCTCAACCCCCACCCAAGCTCCACATTTTGGGTGGTATTCAACTACATTTTACTCAGCATAGAACCATTGAAATTAACGAACAGGGCTAAATTAGGTCCATTAATTCCAGTTAGTTGAATGTCACCCTTGTGTTCAAGAAAAGAAGTGGGGTGGGAATCTCATTCTGCCTAATGGTAGGGGGCCCTGAATGCTACAGACTACCTACACTGTGAAGGGATGCAGGTGGCACTGTGGGTTAAACCACAGAGCCTAGGCCTTGCTGATCAGAAGGTCGGCAGTTCGAATCCTCGCGACGGGGTGAGCTCCCATTGTTCGGTCCCTGCTCCTGCCAACCTAGCAGTTCGAAAGCATGTCAAAGTGCAAGGAGATAAATAGGTACCGTTCCAGCGGGAAGGTAAACGGCGTTTCCGTGCACTGCTCTGGTTTGCCAGAAGCAGCTTAGTCATGCTGGTCACATGACCTGGAAGCTGTACACTAGCTCCCTTGGCCAATAAAGCGAGATGTGCGCCGCAACCCCAGACTCAGTCATGACTGGACCTAATGGTCAGGGTCCCTTTACCTTTACCTTACCTACACTGTAAGTTCCAATTGATGTGTTTCTGAAGCACATGCACAAAGGCCAAAGCTTTTGTTTTTCATATTGTGGAGGAACGCTAAGGAAGAAAGCAAAGAAGTGCTCTTGAGATTTTGGGACATTGAAACATACCAAGGAGTGTGCAAACCAGTTCAAAAGCAAACACACAGAAACAAAAAGTTCCTCCACCTGACCTGTCACCCACTTTGAGGACTGAACCTTTGATTAAGTTCTTGACATGTTGGGTGAAATCTTGTTTGCCTTTTTCTTTTCATGCACCTTTGCACTTGTAGGCCCTGCCTGGGACCCAAGCCAGAACTGCTCAAAGCATGCAAGAAAAGGTTTAGGACTGACTGAGCCTGGAAGCGGAAATATTGGAGGCTTTACAAGAAGGATTGCTCTTGTTTGATTTCTGTGCCCTAAGCTTGCAAAATTCATGTTCACAGATTATTCTCACACATTCAAAACCTCTGGCTCCTTTGGCAATTTTCCTGCTCACAGCACTGATAGATCCCTTCGTAGGTGTTTACCGATCCCCGCTGCCCATCAAACACTTTGCTGCCTCATGTTGAACTGTTCCTTTCAATATTTTACACCCATAGGCATACTATGTAGCACAAAAGAGTTGAACAGTGCTCAGGAAAAGCATAAGAAGCATGCACATGTCATAAGATGGAGAGAGCAGGAAATAAAGAGATAAGGTATATGGGCAAATATTGGCTATATAATTAGAGTTTGTGGAAAGGGCAAAACCTTCAGAAATGGAAAAAAATAGTATTAAAAGAAAGAATGAATAGAAGTAGGGCAAAGGCAAGGAATTAAGCAGCATTTTATAGAGCGGAAAACACCTCAAATTTTTGATGGTTATGCCTTCCTTCATGATTGAAAAAAGGCAAATTGCTTTTTAAAGCTATAAATAAGATTAGCAGGCTATATAGTGTCCGTATTTGGTCAATGTGATATTGCTAAACTAGAGAATTATCAAAGCAGAAGTTGTTAAGCTGTGAAAAATAAATAAATAGGACCAACGAGCTTTGTCTTTCAGGCTGTAAAGCTAAAACAGATAGACCAGGGCTGAGGAACCTATGGACTTCCAGATGCTGCTGAACTCCAACTCCAAAAATATTATTTTTTTAAAAAAAATTGCTGAAACACTGACCATGTTTCTTCCTGCCCTTCCGCTTTGTTTTTCCAGGGGAGACTACTTCATGCATAATTAATGGGTTAACAGTCTCTTTGAGCTGCTTTGTCTATTAAATGGCACTTGTAAAAACTCTTGGCCGCCAACAGCGATGTTTCAGAGCTCTCAACAGTGATGTTTCAAAGAAGAGATAGAGCTATCTGACAAGATGCTGCTTAGAGTTGTCAGCAGCAACACTAGTTGGTAAGTAATTGTCTAAAACTGATATTACTTCCAAAGCAAACAAGACAAAAACCACAGAAATGTTCACTCTGGTTTGCAAAGTGGTCTGCATGATTTCAGCTCCCTGACCCTCAGAGTGTTGAACGGTATTCTTCAGATGCCCTAAATATCAGCATAACACAAGCCCCTGTAATCACATACTGTATAAACAAAGTGTCAAGGGGACAAAAATCATCACTTGCTTTGAAACTTTGTTCAACAATTCCTGCAAAATATTTATGATATTCCAGTCTTATATGGTTCACCCAGCAGTTTTCCATTCTAGGGATTGACCCAAATCCACACCTGAGGTGCTCCTAGGCTATTCACCAGACCAAGCGGTTAAGTTGCCCTGAGATGTGTGCTCTGTTTTCATCTCCTGCAAACAACCCAGATAAATATGTTTGTTAATCATATCCCTTTGCAAAGGGATCCTATTTTTTCAAGACATCATTTAGGATACCTTGAGGATATTACTCTCTTCCGCCTTGATTAATTTACCAGCATTGGAGGTCATCCACACTTGCCATTTTCCTGTGGTTTATCAGTTCTTCTTTTTGCATTTTTACTGAAAATTGTAACAAACGTAAGAGAGAGTGAGTGCCTGGTTTGCACATAATACTAAACCATGGTAAATAATCGCTTAGCATTACGTGTGAACTCTATCCAGCATCTTAACTGCAATGTTGTTTTGTTTTTGTCATCAAAACCACAATTTGAAGTCATGTTTTGTTGTTGGCTTACAGAACCTGGGTTTGTTTTAATAATGGCTTGGCATTACATGTGGACCAAACAACTTTCCGTAATCATGGATGGATGAACCACCTTGTACTGTTTGACAAGGTGATTGTTCAGGGTAGCAGCACAGTGTCCCTGGGTGGCTGCAGTTGCTCCATCAGTCCGTGGCATCCTCCCTTCCTCCCTCTGTATCCCATAGCCCAGCTCCCCAGAAAGTGATGTCACACCACTTACACCTGGCATCTTCAGGTAGGACTGAGAAAGAACCTGTGGTTCTCCATATGTTGTTGGATTAGAACTCTGTTAACCCCAGCCAGCATTGTGAGGCTACAGGTTTCCTACCCTGGTTCTACTCCATTTGATACACCAGAAGGAGCTGCTACCAGATTCCCCCTTGTCTTGCAGAACTCTGCACTAGAAGGGGGATATAATTGGTGGAAGTTGAAGGATTAGGATCAGAGGACCTGAGCAGCATCTGAGGAATGAGGAGGAAATAAACTGAACTTTCTTGAGATAATTTCTATCAGGACTGGCAAGATGCTCACAAGTGTGCAACAGGGGAAGCAGGGCTGGAGTCTGACTTGGGAGATGGGGCCAGTGATTTGTGGAGACCTGTACTAGCCAGGAGGCAAGAGAGGCAGCTTCAGAGCTGGAGGGAGGAGCACAGGGAGAGGAAGAGAAGAGGCAGGTCTGGTCAGTGAAGGGGCAGGTGCTTCACCACCATCTTCTGCACCACTGTCTCCCAGAACCAGGAGATAATTGAAGCGGGGGAAACAGAGGCAGCTTCCATGCAGATGTAGTCTCTACCTGCTTGTGTGCAGCCTACTGGGGGAAGATACATAAGCTGGTGGTGATGTTGACCCCTGCTGCTGCAACTGCTCCCTAGAGCGCAGACCGGGGAATAGCTGCCTAGATGTTCAACTGGTGTGCATGGGTATTTGGAGTCATAGAAGGCTTTGTAAGTGCTTGCTTTTGACAGTAAAGAGTTAACTATACTATCTTCTGTGTACATTCTGTGATTATTTATGGCTGAGTATATCAGTCAGTAGAGTATCTCAGGGTGGTGGATTTGAGCCCCATGCTGGGCAAAAAGATTCCTGCATTGCACAAGCTTAGACTAGATGAGCCTCACAATACCTTCAAACTCTACAGTTCTGTGATTCTATGTTCATAATAGGGATTGGTTTCCCTGTTCTGTACTTGCTTGTCTTTTGATCACCTCATCATAACTCAAACCCAGTCTCTTGTGGTCTTGATTTCTGTAAACGTACATGATCATGGCCCAATTTGGAGGTTTGTGAAAATAACTTCAATTGTTTTTGTTCCTGCTGGCAATGCTACCAGCATTTGCTTAAAGGTAAAGGTAAAGGGACCCTTGACAGTTAAGTCCAGTCGCAAATGACTCTGGGGTTGCGGCGCTCATCTCGCTTTACTGGCCGAGGGAGCCGACATTTGTCTGCAGACAGTTTTTTTGGGTCATGTGGCCAGCATGACTAAGCTGCTTCTGATGAAACCAGAGAAGCACACAGAAACACCGTTTACCTTCCTGCCAGAGCGGTACCTATTTATCTACTTGCACTTTGATGTGCTTTCGACTGCTATGTTGGCAGTATTTACTTGCATAATGGATATTGCTATTTACAGTACTGCTACTGTAATTCATTGCCCATCATCAAGTACATCACACTGGTACAGGGGGTGGGGTGGTAATGGACTTTATATGTCCTAAAAATATCCATGGGGAAAAAAGTGCCTGCACTATTTTTTTTTTATTCTGTATAAGAAATAAATGAAAAGCATGATATTAATATATTACTAATTAAGGATGAGATGTGAAGAGGCTAAATAAAACTAGTGTAAATCAGAATGAGCTCAGTTTTGTACTGCATCACGGTGTGACTTGGCGAGGAGCTCCGTGAATCATCATTGCTTTTAAAATTCATTTGGCTGTGTATTTAGAAAGCTGCTATAACCATTAAGCATTACAACCTTACACCCACTTGCATCTAGCCTGTAATAAAGAGCTTAAAATGTAGGGAGACGGGATAAGAAACATAATGAATATTAATGGAGACAATCATAACCTCAATAAATACGAGATCAAGGGACATTGCTTCTTAGTCATTAAGTTCATTACACACATACACAAATTACATACAAGCACACACACACACATCAGTACTATTAAATATCTCTAGCAGTCTCATGAAAACCAGTTGTCTTCTACAGTCAGTGAGTGAGTGAACAGCGCAGAGCTGGCATTAAAATTCTATTATTGTAAAATTCTCCACCATCCCTAGTGTACAATATTAAATCTCAAATGATGGCATGATGACCTTGAGGATATGGGTTACTGTTTTCTTTCTATGCCTCACCTCTGGAAGACAAGCCAGTAGACAGTGGCGGAGCTTCATGCTCTGGCACCGGGGAGGTGGAAAGCAGGCGGGGGTGGGGCTGGTGTGCATCTCGGGGGTGTGACACACCTCCTGCAGGGGCATGGCGCATGTCCTGGGGGCATGGTACACCGCCTGCAGGGGCATGGCGCCCAGCGCGCGGGGGGGCAGCCACGATGGTACCCTACCAGGATTGCGCTGCCAGGGGCGGTGCGCTCCCCCCGCACTCCTCTTCCTCCGCCAGTGCCAGCAGACAACCCTGTTCTGAATTATTTCACGGAAGTGGTCACTTCAACTTACATGAGTACTGCTACTGCAAGGCAAACTGGGGATCTTTTTAGTGTAACTAAACTGTAAAACTCAAGTTTTACAGTGCAAAAAACCTTCAAGCAGGTACAAAATGATAAAATATAAAAACAAAGAATCCATAGTAACGGGCCTCCACACAAACACAATGCCTTACGGTAAAAATAGTCTCCTAATACTCCTACCCTCCCCCTGGACAAGGGAATATCCCACAGCGAACTTTGTACACTCCACAAAAAAACTTATATTCACAAGCTGATTTGCTAATGGATGACCACACTGGAGCTCAATGGCATGACTCACGTCAGCAAAGCTGTTCACATTTCCTAAATGTCTCAAAGATCATTTTTCTCCATCTACTTTTCTTGGAGCTGCATTTGATTTCTTTTCGTTCCCTGAACCACTCATTATGCGAATAATATGGACTAATCCCATTTTTAGCTTCATGTTCTATGGTTTAATTAGTTTAATCTAATGGTATTTATTCAGCGGTGCTGACTCTTTAGTCAGATTTCAGCACAGTACTAGTGTAATCTTCCACCCAACCAGGGCTTTTGTTTTCAGTGGGTACTCAAGGATACCCAGTACCGGCACCTCTGTTGTTGTTGTTGATGATGATGATGATGTTAAAAAGTGTGGCATTTACTGTAACAACTTCGTGGTTAGTACTGGCACTTATTTTTCTATTTAAAAAGCACTGTACCCCACCCACTTTTCTAATTAATGCATTTGCCTTCTGTGAACCAGTAGAGAGGGGACTAGGTTTTCTATAATGCAATATTCAGGAGAGAGAGAGAGACAGAGAGAGAGAGATTCATACATGGTTACCAAAAGGTAAGTTATAATTTTATCATACCACTACTACTACTTGGAATTGATTTTTAGCAATTGCGTTCGTTGACCTACAGGATCCTTTGCAACTTTCTTGTAAGGTTGGTCAATATTTTCTACATGACCTATGGCATGTTTAGACAGTAAGAAACTGCAGTGTTTGGTCTATACTCTCATTAGGCTCCAGAACAAGCTACTTTCCATCTAACCTCTATCCAGCTTGTGTGAAAGACATCAACCTGCATCATTCTCTACTCTTATTTACACTACTGAGCTTCAGCCAGAATTATTATTTTTTAATCTACTATATATTTTGGAAAGCTGCATGTCTGTTCACTATGCATTTGGATATCTCTTAAGATATCATAACCAAATTTTGAATGATGGTTCCTACGATAAAGCTTTTCTTCTATGTTTGGATATAACTGGATGGTACTTTGGTTCAAGATGACAGACATAACCTTTCAAAAGTACCCTGATTTTAACTACCAATTTCAAGACTGCACTGATATTTTGGCATTTTTAAAATTACTGAGCAATACCAAATATCAGGCTGCTAGTGGTAAATATTCTGAGAAATTTAAAATATCTTAACAGGTTGAGATATTTTAAATTTCTCAAAATATTTACCACTAATTAGAACACTCTCCCCCTTTAGGAAGGAATTAATTCTTGTTGTTATTATTAGTAGTAGTAGCAGTAGTATACCACCCTTTATCTGAATATCAAAGTGCAGTTCACAACAGAAAAATACAAAAATGAGAATACAAAATACATAACAAAACAAAAACAAATCAAACCAATAACCCCCTTCCCACAAACAGATTTAAAAATCCATGGAAAGTTAATCAGCCGAATACCTGAATATTGTTGAAGGTTGCACATCACTGCAGCCTGTTGCATCAGTGTACCCTGAAACAGCTTCTTCTCCATTGGCCAGTTTATGATCCCCAGCCAGCCTGGCCAATGATTAGTCCTGATGATAATCCAATAAACAACCCCGACCACCACATTCCCCACCCCTAATGTACTGATTAGGGCAGTGGTTCCCAATTAGCCAAGTCCTGCAGACGCCCTGTTTTTCAAAAGCCAAGCCATGGATCCCTTACTTTAGTTTTTGTTATGTGAATGGTGCTACAGATCCCCTGGGTGGTTTATGAGGACTTCCTGGAGTCAGCGGACCACCAACTGAGAACCACTAATATTCCTCCATGTGACTGTGCACCTTCTCTGCAAGTTCTTATGAAGAAAGTAAGCTTCAGGCCTCATATTATGTTGACCAGTTAGTTTCTGCCATGATTCTCTTTCTCTGCATTAAAAGCAGTGGCCTAGACTTCAGTCTCCCACAGGACACACTGTAGGAGACTTACATGGGGAAATCAATCTTGAGCTTCACAGAAATCTTTGGCAATGAATATTTATTTTTCGCTTTGATTTTGCGTTTCCACTCAGAATGAGGTTAGGCAAAATCTTAGGTTTCTATGCCTCTGCACTTAGAAAAACATGTCAGTTGTATTTCATCTGCATTGGCGCATGAAAGCAGGAACTCACCATTTCCTTTTGCATTTCAACCCAGGTCACCGTTGTACAGAACTCCCCCACCCCATACAGATATTTAAAGCTAGAAGGGTTTGTTGTTGTTTTTTAAGAAGAAAAAAAGGCAAGAACTCTGAAAGCACAAAATTGCTCAAATATAGCAAAACTATTGCCTTTGTGAAAATCTTTATGTAATGCATTTGGCATGTAAATATTGGACACCCAATATCCAGCTTTCCCCCTTTTTTGCTTTGAAGCATCACTGGGATATCCTTCGAAAAACATTTAGGATTGCTGTTAGAAAATCTCCTTGCCTTCTTGAGAACTGCAAACTTACTTTTTAACCTGACATTATCAGTAGGATAATTGCCTGAAAAGCATTGTTCAGAATAGCAGTTTGCTAAAAAAAACAACAACCACAAAACAAAGAAGAAGGATTTAAGAGAATACCGGTACATCTTGCAGAGCATAAAAAGTCCTTACACAGAGACAGAACATTTTCATCGTATGGCCAAGGCTGACCAGTGCTGTTTCACTGCATCTCCCATTGCGCAACATCACCTCATAGCTGTCAGTTCACCAGTTCTAAAAATAAGAGCCCAGTGGCATTATGGTCTCAAAGTACTCCCCAATACTTTGATATGTTGCTCTTTCAAAAGATGCCATGTTACACAATTTGTTGGACCAGTTCTTCTACCCCAGGGAGGCACAGAGGATTTCCAGCACTATTTTGGTCCAATTAAGCTCTAAGGGAATCAGATTTCTTTTGATCCGGTAAGCAAAAAATAACCGAACTAAACCAGGCCCCCCAGTCCACAATTCTTCTGGCTGGGTCCAAGGAAAGGTATGTGATTCATCCCTTCTGCCCAAGGGGGAAGAAAAATGGATCTATAAACACAATCTATAATTTGCAACCCATTTGGGAATCCATGATGGAAGGAATTCACCAGGGCTTTGTCACAGGGAAAGATATCCAAATTAACAGGAATCATGTGAAAGCACATCTCTGCTCAGTTGCATGCCCAGTTCATTTTAGTGGAACATGTGCAGGAGGAGTTCATGGTGGATTATCCACGCTCTCTGCATCATGAATTCCAAATAGTTTCGATATGGTAGATGGTTTTAATTTGGTCTCAGGATTGGAACCAACCAACAGGTGGAATCCAATTAAAGATACAGTTCTGTGGACAGGTCCCCTCTAGTAAAACCTTTTAAGAACCATTGGTCTGTATCTTTACAGCAGTAAGCAAAACAATCTATTTTATATCAAGAGCTGTTATCCAGAGACTGACATATATAGAGTTTACCTCTTGAGTATTTTTTTTAAAAAAGGGAAGTGAGGGAGGTGAACATATCCAGGCACTTATGTTGCCACAGCCACCAATGGGACAGTCCCACTTGCACAGGTAGAGTTATATTTTCAGATTGCGGCAATTAATTCCAAAACTTGATATGCAATGAAAATCTCTCTCTTGTCCATTTTTGATTTGGAGGCCTGAGATTTAACGCATAAATAACTTGTTGTTTATTCTATGACAATAATTACTGGAGATCCCTGACCATTGATCTAATAATCTGTAGACACCACTAATTGTGGACCCTGGGAAATTAACACACCAGCTTTGTGCATGTTGGAAAAACAAACCAATTGGCAGCTACTTGATCTTGATTTACTCATTATGTGGTAACAAAAAATATCGCCCACCAGGAAACCATGGAAAGAGACATTGGGATGAAGATACACAGGTTGATTGTGGATTGACTGGTGTTTTCCTTCTGTGGGTTGTTCTGTGTTTTTTTTGTGTGTGTGTGTGTGTGTGTGTGTGTATGTACGTACACCCACCCACTTGATACAATCTTCCCTGGCTTTGTTTACCATCTAACCCAGTGGTTCCTAAACTTTTCTGAGCCACAGCCCTGCTAGGTCCATGAACTCATCCCCAATGCCCCTACCCTGTAAAAAGCATTATTCAGAACAGTGGTTTGCATGACCCATACACAATAAAATTCAGAACAGTAACATTTAATTGCACATTTAATTAAAATTCAATTAAAACTATTTAGTTCAACAAAACTGATGAACTTAATCTAGTGATAGCAGCTTTTCAAAGTCTGGTAATCATTTACACCTCTTGTGCCCCTGCCATTTCCTTGCCCCTTAGGCAATCCTACCACCCCACAGGGGGCAGTACCACCCACTTTGGGAATAACCAATCTAACCTAATCAATAACATGTGCACATTCTTTTGCAATAATTCAGTTGGCCTTACAAAGGTATTTCTGTTATATGGATTTGGGAATTATCATTATGGGCCAGCACAACTATGTTTACTTTCTGAATGAGTAGGAAAATACTGAATTTAGTTGTGTAACAGCATCAGCCTAACATGGAGGAAGAGGGTCATACTACCTGAAAAGGAACTTTGAGGGATCAGTCCCTTGAACTAATGCTGCCAATTTGGTTTAATCTAGCACACTGCCTAAAATTCTACTGCTGTTGATAGAAAGACTGCTTAGTTTCTCTTTGTTTTGTACCTACCAAGGAACCTGTGTGTTTCTCCTAATGATGGAGACAAAATTCAGCAACAGCTGACTTTTGTAATTCCAGAGGCAGAGAATCAGCCATTGTTAGGTTTCTTCTTCTCAAAAGGCCATGGTGCAACCTGATTCATGCATAGCAACTAAAACAATGTCTGCTACTTCCTCTAACCTTTCTTTGTTAAGATTCTTACCAGATGTAGACTCTGGTTGTTAGACAAGGGTTTTATCCCCCTCTCCCTGCATTTGTTTTGTTTACCATTTAGCTTGATCATAAGTTCCTGAGAACTCAAAATCTTGCACACGTGTGAGATTCCAGTTGGCCTAATAAAGGTATTACTCCAACATGCATTGTGGAAGTCTACTGTATAAAAAAATTCCCAATGGGCAAGAAAATTATGTAGACCCTTGTATTGTGCACGCGCGCACAGAAATCCACATATCATTATTATGTATAGAAAAATACAGAATAATACTATAAATACCATTAACTAAATGTATATAGCCACTAAGATTCTAACCAAGCACACTTAATATATATATAAACATGGGAATTGCATGCAGTAAAGGCGGAACTGAACATAAGCACAGTTGACTACAGATACAAAATTTCTGTATTTACATTCATTTTAAGTATTGTATTTTTTAAAAAAGATATGTAATATAGATTTTGAAATGTTACAACTTTTTTTTTTGCTGGACTTTTGGGTGCAACTCAGCTCACTGAAAGGGGTTTTCATGGGGTTAAAACAGATAGTTCAGGTTACCTCAGGATCCCCAGACTACCCCTGGACCTCTCACCTCCATGCTGACCTCTCTGTCCATTAAAGTTTAGACTGGTATGTCTTAGGCTGCATCCTCTCTACATCTTCTGTTTCCTCACATTTCTCTCTCTGATCTCAAGATGAGAGATCATCATTGAACACCCCTACTGAAAGTGTTAACTCTCACATAATTCACAATCCTCTGATGAAGACAGTAGGGCTGTGCCTGTTACCCAAGCCCCACCACCAACTCTCTGCATTGGGAAGGAAGGTCTGAAGCAGTGGAGCCTGATCTACCTGTCAAGATGCACGAAAATATTCAGAGGGAAAGAGCCAAGGATTCAAGCAAATCTGGGCAAAGTCCCGGAGCCATTTTTTAAAAAAAATCTGAGGGTTATCCTTGTAGTTTATGTTTAGCTTAATCATCAAGTGACGTGGCTCTAGAGGAGCCCTTCTTTCATCAGTGAGTAATCAGAATAAGCCCCAACACATTCGGGATTAGATATAGGGCTTCTAAGACAAGGCACATTTCATCCTAGCAGATTTGGGACCTGGTTCTTTTCAGGTTAGATATTAACCATTGGAAGGAGCTTCAACCGTGTATTATGACAACCTTTTAAATCCTGCAAATCCCCACCTGACAGTAGAACAGGAGGATGAAGAATCTCTGGCCTTAGATTAAGAGACCAGAATGTTCATTTTCTGCTGAGTAACTCTTAAGAAAAATAAACAAAAGCCCTTGCTTATTTTTTTAGGACTGTACAGCTGTCTCTCCCAACAAAGACAGGGCATAGACCTTTCATGTAATTTTAAAACGATGATTTATAAACATACTGACAGCCATTTTCAAGGCCAGCCCAATTATGTACTCATCACAGTGTAGACTGAAGAGAACCATTTAAAAAAATGAAATAAAATAAAAAATAAAATAGGAGTGCTTATCTAATTAAATAAATGACTTTCTCAGTATTTTTTTCTGGCAGTATATATATACTGTGAAGGGCAGAATTGTTTGTGTCCTGAACAGGTATTAGCTCTGCTAGGCTAATCATAGAGTTGGAAGGGAACCCCCTGCAATGCAGAAATCTCAACTAAAGCATCCATGACAAATGGCCTTCCAACCTCTGCTTTACAGTCGCCAATGAAGGAGAGTCCACAATGCCTAGCTTAGACATGCTGCTCGTATCTACACCCATAGATGGGCGAATCTGTTAATTTCATTTTTTTAAATTTTTCCAGTCTTATTTCCCCTGATGTAATGTGCTTTTGTATGTTATTTATCACAAACAAATGCATTTGTATGCATGCTTTACACCTCGTACATGCATTTTTGTAAACATTAGCTTGTTAAACTGCATTCCAAAATTCAGAGAGGTGAAAATCTTGAAGGATGACAGTTTCTGTTCATGTATTGTTTTGGAAAGTGCAAATTTGTTCCCTATACTAGCCACTTCCTCTGAGTTTTTAAATTCAGATTATTCCATTCATCCATCCCTTCAGAGTAGGCACACTGCATCGCTTTAACACAGAATCATAGAGTTGAAAGGGACCCTGAGGGTCAGGAAGTCCTGCAATACAGGAATATGCAGCTGTCCTATACAGGGATTGAACCTGCAACCTTGGCATCATCAACATCACACTCTAACTAACTGCATTATTCAAACATGTGCTGCTATTCATATTCAATTCCCTTTCTGTGCTTGGCTGTGCTGCCTCCTCTTCTCCCAACGATATACCAACATCAGTCTCTGCCTCAACAAATCCCAGCTTATTCCTTCTACATATCAACCAAAATAGCAGCCCAGGCTGTAAAGCTGGGAATCGGCAGGAGCAATGGAAGGGAATGATATAAATGATAAACTGACTGCTGGGGAATCTTTTAAGCACTAGTAGCAAAGGCACCCAACCTATTTGATCAGTGGATAAGCCAACACTGCAGGGGAGAATAGTGTAATTCCTTGGACTATCAAGATGTTCAAAAGAGAATGAGCCTGTCCTTGAGCTTATAATGAGCTGCACAGATCAGGGACAAGCTCATAGCAATAGCTACAAGCCACAGCTATTCATTCATCAAGACTTAAATTCAGTGCTAATAAACTAACCTCTTGGCCCCGTCACTTGCAGCTGCAAGAGGCAAGGTGATGCATGCCACCATTCACCAAGAATTGTCTACAAAAGGATTCCTTGTTCCCTCTCAGCAGCAACCAAACTCATCCAAACCTCTTCATGCTACTCAAACCACAAACAGCAGCAGCCGCCTCACACAGCAGCCCTGAGGCTTGAAAATATTATTATTATTATTATTATTATTATTATTATTATTGGATTGTATTCAACTAAATTCTATTCCAAGTAGGCCCATTGAAATCAATGGGCATGTGTACATTAGCCCACTGATGTCAATGGGTCTGTTCTGAGTAAAACTTCATTGGATACTACCTTTATTTATATATTCATTCATTTATTTAGTTAGTTATAAATCACTTTTCCAGCCTGAAGGCCTTCAAACAATGAACAGAAAATAATAAATAATACACTACCAGACTAAAACACACACTAAAGTCCAATAACCTGTCATGATTCAAGAAACAGTAGGCAATGAAATCACAAGAGATAGAAGAATCACCCCTGCCCCCCATTTTAGCTATACAGGGGTTCAAGGAGAACAATTAACCCATGTAATTAACTGCCACAAACCCCTAGACAAACAAGAATAAAATTAGAAATACTTAAAATATTAACAGTTGCCACTAGGGGTTGGTTAGATCTGTCAGTTTCACTTCTCTGTTTCTATTCTCCATGTTTCTGCAGCAATAAGCAATTTTTAAAAATCCTCATGAAAACTCATCATTTTATTGCAAAGTTCTAATACACACATTTTGGTGCACATATTGTCTAATGTACACTCTTTTACAAAATGATTTACCCTAATACAATGCATCTTTGCATATTATTTTAACTGCATTTTTCTGCACACTTTACCCCAATATATGCATTTTTGTACATGTTACATGGCTGGCGAACTGCATTACAACATTCAGAGCACCGTGAATTTTGAAGGATGGCTGTGTTTCAACCTGTGTATTGTTTCAGAAAGTGTGAATTTGGTAAGCTCACCTTTAAATGAGAACTTGACTGAATTTCCACCTCCACCCTCTGAGTTACCACAAAAAGGAAGAGTCCAACATCCTTCCCCAAGTTTTCTAGGTAGATACAATCCCCAAATGTTGGGATAGAAAGGATGTATCCAGTTGGAATATAGCTAGATTTCAGGAGAGCAATGTGACTTATCTGGAAAAGTCAGCAACAGTAGTTAATATTGGCAGGAGAGTACAATTAAGGGAAAACCTAAGTAGCAAATTATCATTCACTGGGTGGACAAAAAAGGTGCTCCCCTTTGTCAATCCCATCTCCTCCTACCTGTAAACAATGTGTATTTTCTATTGTTTCTCCTTTTCTTTCTCAGTGCCTCAGACCAATTTTTTTTTGGGTTAGTTAGGTCCCCCAATAACCCTTCTCAATGCCTTTATCTGATAAACTGCTCCTGATCCTAGAGGAATGTGGGCATTGGGGTAAAAAAAGAGACAACCCTAATGCAATGAATTACAACCTACTGGGTAGTTTTGTTTTGTTTTGTTTTGTATTAGGAAGTTTCTTGCATTGACAGGAAGTTGGACTAGAATACATTTGAAGTTGTACCAAGTCTGTGATTCTGTGATAGTATTACTGTATATGAAAAGTCTAAATCAGGCCACACTTTAATGACGTAGTTTTTTACAACAAACAAACAACTTTCCTTGGCTTCAAGTCTAAAAGTATCTGAACCCAACAAAGTAACCAGAAATGTCACAATTCAGAGAGACAGGCGTCCTTAAAAATGCAATCCTAAGCATGTCTACTCAGATCGTTGAACTGAGTTAAAGTGTCGCTTAATCTTAAGAAAGTGTATGCAGGTTTGCAGCCTAAACCTATTTATTTAAAAACAACAACAACAACATGTGCACACACCTAAAGCTGTTGGATTATACTCAAAGAGACTATTTGGTATCACTGAGCTTTGGTAACTGGAAAATCTAAACTTGGAGCTAACTCTTTCCATCAATAATTTGCCATGCTAAAAGACTTTCCTATTCTTTTATAATCATGTACTGGCTGATAGATATAGTGCAGATGGGGAAAGAATGGCATTTCATATATGTTGGCACAGAAGAGAAAAGATGGCAGAGAGCACAAATTGTATGTCAGTTCTTCTGAATGACCACCTCAAGGATTGTCAATGCCAATCTCTGCATAAACATTTGACCTTCTCGTTTTGCTTGCTTGGGGGCAGAACTGTTACACTTCCTCATCTTTTTCTCTGTTGCAGATCTGTTCCACAGTGATGCACCAGCAGCTAAAGGTTAAAATCAGGACATGTATTACACTTTAAACTGAGAATGCCTGTAAATAGCAATGACCAGATTGAACACAGGAGAATCCTTATGAATAGTGAAGTGCAGGGACCCATCCTGAGCAAGGACCTCATCTAGATTATTTACCATTCCCTGAAAAAAGTCCTAAAGAGCCCCACCAGAAATTGGGGGCTATAATGCTTTTATAGGATTTACCGTAAACAGAATGGGAACTCTTTGTGGAGGTATTGATTTCATCCAGAACCAGAGCCACTAATTACCACCACCCATCTCACCAGCAAAACACTTAAAACAAGTTGTTTCCTTGTTGACTGTTCCCTTCCCTTTGAGCCAAAGTCTGGATGCTAAAAACTGTCGTGCTTTTGGTGAAGAGAAAAATCAGAAGAGAGTCAAGTGGTAATTGATTTTTTTTTCCTGCTCCCCCTTACAACATGGTGCCAGTTTTGCTTTGAAGGCCAAAAAATATTTTTGACAGCTCTTTTTGAAAAGGGAGAGTGCTGATATTTCACTTCACTTCATCCCTCCTCCTACTCCACTGGTATTCTAGCACGAATATGGGTGTGTGAATTCAGTGACAATTATCCAATGTACAAACCACCCTGCCAGAATTATTTAATTCTTTACAGAGTCCTGTAATTATTTCATTCATATACTCATTGCTGTTTGGCACAAAAGGCATGTTTTTACTTGGCCTACTGTTCAAAGACCATTTTTCAGGAAGAAAAAGACAACACTTGGGGAACTTGAACAGAAAACCTATTTATTGAGCATCCATCCTGATTTGTTTGCAGGGAGATTAGATAGCATCGACTATTTTATTATTTTATTTATTTAAATTTCTATACCACCCTTCTCCCAGGATCACAGGGTGGCTTACAATATAAACCATTTACGTTGAAATGTTTCCTGGAAGGTTAAATGATGTTTCATCCAAGTGTTCCTATACTTTCCAGTGCATTTTTTCATAATTTTCCTTAACATAAAAATGCTTTTTTTTTTTTAAAAAAAAAAAAAGGAAGCAGTGGTGACACACCAATGAGATGTGACTCTTAATCCAAAATACTTTTCATCTGGCTCCTTGAGATCATTTGTTACCCAGTTTAATACAGCCTGTTTTGCATTCTGAAATATTTCTGAAAGTCAGAAAAGGAAATGTATCCAAACTTTATAAATGTCTGATCTGGAGTATCCCAGCCATAAAATATAAAGTGGTGTCTGGAATCCTGTTTGAATATATCATCAGGATGTTGTTAGCCACGGCTCAATACTCAACTCATGTAAACCTTTGATTGTAATTTCTCACATTCTTTTCGAATGAGGTGATATGCAATTGAGATTCCTGCCTGATGTTTTTTAAGACCAGTTGTTATGCTCCAAACAGGGGTTTTTCCTTGACCATTTAACTCCAGACATATTAATATAATTAAATGGTTTCTGAAACCTGGAAAAATCATTACGCCTTTCATGATGGAAAAGCAATTGTCTTCAGGAGTGGTTGTTTTTTTTAAAAGACATATGTCTTCAGGACCCTTTTCAAAGTTCTGATCTCTGATGGTGGTAGAATCAGTCTGTTCAGAAAACATGCATGCAGGTTTCTTTGGAAGACACAGTTAAAAACCCAAGGATGATGACAGGTGCCTGCAACCATTCACTTAAATGGAACAAAGCACACAGAGTCATTTTCTGAAATGGGAGGCCAAGCCTGCTGGAATAGATAGATGGACAGACAGACAGACAGATAGATAGATAGGAGGGAAACTGAGAAAACTGGGGGGGGGGGACACAATATTTTGTTTGTTTGCAGAAGGTATCAAGTTTTTCTCTTTCATGTCTAGAGCCAGCCCAATACATTTTGCTATCTGAGGCAAAGAACAATACATATTTATTTTTACCCCCCCCCCCCCGGAAAGGCTTTGCAAACCATCTTCAGAGGCAGCCCTACATATAATACATTGAGGTAATCTAACCTGGAGGTTATCAGAGCATAAGCAACAGAGCTTAGACTATCCCTGTCCAGATAGGGGTGCAGCTGGGCCACCAGCCAAAGCTAATGGAAGACACTCTGCACTGCTGAGGATACCTGAGCCTCAAGTAACAGCTATGAATCCAGAAGTACCACCAACCTGCCTACCTGCTCTTTCAGAGGGAGTGTAAACCTATCAAAAGCAGGCCATTGCCCATCAGTCCAGTCTAGGGAACTACCAACAAACAGCATCTCAGTCTCATCTGGATTGAGCTTCAGTTTGTAGGCCCTCATCCAGTCTGCAACCTTCCACTACCGCACCTGCAGATGTAAAGGAGAACTAGAGTTGTGTGTCATCAGCATGTTGCTGACAACATACTCCAAAACTCCAGATGATACCACTCAGATAATGACTATAACTCTACCCACTTGTCCTGTTCTGTCTCTAAAAGCCTCTTCCGCAAAATGGACCACAAAAGACCTGTGTTTGTTCATTGCTTATTGTTGATTCTTTAACGTAAAGTTCCAATAGTACGAAATAAATAATACAGTCCTTTTTTCAAGGTTGCAGAATGGACTCATGAAACTGTTTAACATCAGGAATAACTTTCTGATGGTTAGAGCTGTTCAACAGTGGAACAGACTCCCTTGTAAGGCTGCAGGGGGTTGGAGCAGATGATCCCAGGGTCCCTTCCAACTCTACAGTTCTATGAGACTATGATTCTATAACAAATCAAACGCCTCTTTATTTAATCTCCCTTTGGCTCCCTTTGCTGTTTTTGCCATCTGTGCAAGTTTGAGAAAATAGGAATCTTAGTTAATCAATTAGCATCCTAAGATTTTACAGCTTCTCCCACATGTAACAGCAGGGTTAAGTTATGGTTATATCAAGTATGTTGCTTCTCAACAAGCAGATTAACAATGAGTATCTTAGAGCACGCATGACTCATTTATGACCTTTACTGACAAATTCCATGGCATTTTCCATATAGAACCACCCTGGATCAGAAAATGCTCTTACTTGAAATAACATCGTGTACCAGTATATTGCTGGCAAAAATATAATGCCCCTAAGTCCAGATTTTAAAGTCTGAAAACCTTGGAACTTCCTTCTGTTTCCACATCCCTTGCTATTGTTGCTATCTCAAGTTGTGAGTGAAGCAAGCACTGAGAAATTGTGGCTTCAGGCCCAAAGAGCCAGCAGGGCCACGTGTAATACAATACAGTATTAGCATGTGAGAAATAATAACAGAAATAATCATTATTAAAGTTAGCATTTATGTAGCACTTCCAAACTGTTCAATGTTATTCATATGCATCTTAAGTGAAGAGACCACAGCTCATGCTTTGTACACAGACCTCAGATTTGATCACTGGCATTTTCAGTTGTTCCTTTTTTAAAAAAGGAAAAAAAAGGAGCAAGTTATAGGAAAGACTTACCTGGACCTCTGGACAACCACTGCTAGTCAGTAATTTATGAAGCAAAATTTGAGCAGGCAGGTGTTCTCTCTGGCACAACACTTTTCTTCCTCTGTATCAGGGTGGATGGTAAACCAAACACAAACCATAGAAGCTACAGAAGGATTTCATACCCAACACCTGGAAGCTGCATCTCAGCTCAAACCTCCAAATGAGACACAGCTGTGAGTGAGAGGAGTGAGCAGGTGGAGCAGCCCCTTAGTCTGAACACTGCTTGGGGAGAGTCAGATTGAGAGAAAGAAAGAAGGGAAAGAATGAGGCTAGGAATGAGAAAGAAACAGAAGGCAGGAGTGGTGGATGGTTCCAGAGGCAAGCTTGGGAACAAACAAACCCAGCAAGCAGCAAATGAGGCTGGAAAGGCAGATGGCTTGGTGAGCAGCAACCTAGATGAGAAAAAGTAGCCACATGGATAAAGCTCTGATCCTTTTGGAGCTCTTCACAATCCATTTTTGTTTTAATCACCCTGAACAATTCCGCAAACTTGGCCACCTCACAGTTTATTTATAACTGTGGGTTGTTAATAAACAAGTTAGAAAACACAGGTTCCACTTTCCACATCCCTCCCTGGAAAAACTGTCAATTTATCCTTACTTTTGGCTTCCTATTTCTTTCTGATTCAGAAGAGGACCCTGTCTCTTATCCCATGACTGCCCTAAAGTCTTCGGTGATGTGTTTTGTCAAAAACTTTTTCGAAGTCTAAATACACAATATCAACTGGATCTCCCCTATCTATATGGTTGTTTACACTTTCAAAAAGCTCTAACAGGTTAGTGATACAGGACTTGCCCTTGAAGAAGCCAGCTGGCTCTGCTTCAGTAAGGTTTATTCTTCTCTATTTTCATTTATTTTGTCTTTAAAAATACTTTCCACCAGTTTCCTCATAATGGATATTTTCTTTTGCTATTCTAAACCTTGGCTAACAAATTTCATATATTTAAAAAACTTGACAGAAAAATTAACAGGAATTCTACTTATTTATTTAACATAACTTATTCTGAGTTTAGGAATTGTCTTAAATCGGAAAAACACCTCTAGAGAACACATAGCCTCAAGTTTACAGCACTATTCACATTTTCTTAATTATTTCAGGCAGAATCATTGTTCTGAAATTTAAAAGGCCTCTTAGTTTTTGGAGGTCTACCTACATCAATCCCTGTTACAAATTTGTTAATTTGGATTAGATTGCATTAAAAAAGAACACCTCAGAGAATATCACTTCTCTTTCATTTCTTATACAGCCTCTGTGCTGGACATCCCATGGTCTCATGCTGCACACTTCTTTCAAAGCCTGGGAATTCCTGATGCCTGCTTTTCTGTTTCCACAGCTTTGCTATGGACACCTGTTCCAAATGCAATTGGAAAAGCTTCTCTGCATCCCAGACCTTCATTTTCTGGCCAACACAAAACCCTTTTACAGGCTTAAAGCATAATACTGTGTTTCATTTTGCTAGGGTCTGAAACTTTTATGAAAGAGCTTTGTGCTACAAAACTGTTTTTGCTTGATAATCAAGCTTTTGCAATTCGTTCCAGTTTGCACAACTCTTGGGCAGCAATTCCTGAATTCTCTGCTCAGGATTCAATATTATAAAATAACATGCTCATGTGCAGTCCAAATATTCACTTGTTGAAGACACTTCCTGCTGTATCTCTGCATGATTGGGAATTTGTCCTTTACTTGGTCAGGCTATCTTGCCCAGGATTAGATAACCGCCAGCAGCTGTTCAGGATCTCAGCCAGAGGTCTTCTCCATCACCTATTGTCAGATCCATCAACCTTGAGGGCAAGGTTCTCCTTTCGGTTCCAGACATTGTGGAGCTTAAAGATCAAGTGATATATCAAAGAAACCGAAAAAATAATCAGTTTTTTCCTTCTTTGTTGAGTCCTTCTAACTTTTCACCATCAGCAATATTGTTTATTTTTCAATAACTTAAAATGCTTCATTCTGTGCGTATTTTCATTATGAAACAGATTGGAAAGTAGAACAAAAAACCCTTACAAAATTACCCCAAAAGTAATTGCAGCCACTTTTCAATGTTTAATATCCTGTCCATTTAAATTTTTTACAAGATGTAAATGGCAATGAAATCACACTATTTGCTAACTGATTGCCAATTTTTTTTGTTTCATCCCACAGCACTTATTAAGTCAGTACATTTGCTGAAGTTGAGGGAGGCAATGCTAAGAAATCATGATCAAATATTTTGCTTTACATAAAAATATGATTAATTACAAAGGGGTGCAAGGCAACCTGAAAATATTTACCAACTTATTTTTTTATATATAAAAAAGCTAAATTACTTGATTATAAATTTAATTTTGTAATAATAATAATAGTAATAGTAATAATAATAATAATAATAGCAGCAGCAGCAGCAGCAGCAGCTAGGAAAGCATATATTTAGGGATTCGGCTGTATGCCCAAGTCATAAACCCCTGAAAACAAGAGCTTATAATGGAAGTTTTGACATAGCTTCCACTACGGGGTGGAAGGTTGCGGAACCATGACAGTGCCAAGGCTATAAAATCCAACACCACCAACTTACAACTTCGTACCAAAAATAACCAAAAAGGAAACAAATAGGAACACATTAAGAAATTAGACACATACTCTGTTAAAACTTTTAAAGGCTAATAAAATGCCATAGACCCGTTAAAGAGTATTCTGTGAATATAAGAATCGGCGCCAAATAGTATCAAGGATTTCAGAAGGAAAAATAAATTTTAACAAATGCGAGGGCTTCCAGCCTAAGTGACAATTGACCGCCTATTCTCAGGACAATTTCAGACAGCAACAGGAAGAGGGTTCCCCCCCCCCCCGCTAACTTTTGGCCTGCTTTGGCATGTGCCAAGCCTGTTATGTGAACCCTTGTGTTATGTGGCACATTTAACTGTCAGCACACGTGCAGTGCTCCATGTTACATTACAATCAAGGCTTGCAGTGCTCCACAAGTTCCATTTATATCCAGATTTTCTTCCCAATAGCTTGAGGGTTGTGCATGGACTGTGGGCGTGTTTGGCTCCCTCCTTTGACTGTCACCAGGCAGGAACCATTGCGTCAGGCTGTGGCAGAGGAGTGTAGAACAGGGCCCCTCTATCAGTGCAGTGAGAGATGAGAAACGTTTGGCTCTTCTCTGTCAACTTTCCCACCCAGTGCCGGATTTATGTATAAGCTAAACAAGCTATAGCTTAGGGCCCCACTCTCTTGGGGGGCCCTAAAAAAATTAAAGGAAAAAAACAACTGGATGTACATTTCCAAAATATAAGATAAAAAACAAATAAAATAAAACATACAGCAAGAGTTTTGTGTTGTGTAGGCTCCTATGAAGTAAGTAATGAGCCCTGCCTGCTAGTCTGCTCCCTAAAATATCACTGGTTTGCTCATTTCTATATATAGGGTGCCTACATTCTGCATGTGCAAATGGCTTTAGATACATATTAGGTCCATAAATTACCATATAGAGTATATTCAACACAAAATCGTGACAATTTGTTGTTGACAAAGGACAGCTGGACATATAAAGAGTCCCATTACCTTCAGTAGCTTAGGGCCTCATCAAACCTAAATCCAGCCGTTCCCACCCCAGCTGGTTCTTAGAAGAGGACCCAAGTGCTTATTTCCTCCTCCCTCCCACTCCTTTTTGTGTCATGTCTTTTTGAATTGTAAGCCAAAGGGGCAAGGGATGTATTATTTGTATGCAAGGCCCTTAGTGAATTTAATTCATTAATGAACTTGTAAAGCCCAACCAGTTTAATTCCTTTGGTGCATCTGCATTAGTGCCATCAGAGCCAGCCTTTGCACTGAATTCAGCCTGTAGTGGTGTAAACTCCCAAAACAAAATTCGGGTTTTAGGAAGCCCTCAGTAAAGTGCCATCTGATGGGACACTTATTACTTTGGTGGGTCCTTATGCTAGGTTGTCCAGCAGCATCAGTGAACTGCGATCAATAGCTTGTGCTTTAGGGGTGCCATACTCATTTCCCACAATGTCTACCAAGCAACATCACTCCAGGGCAGTGGTAGGAAGGCTTTGGGTTTGTCAGATCTATTTTGTTTTTACTAGAACTCCAAGAGGCACCAGCCAGAGCCAGGCACAAAAGGCCTATAGTTAGAATGAAAGAACAGCGTGCCTCTGAGCACATTCTAAGCCGATAAGTACTGCTAATGAAAACAGATTTTCACACAAAAGACCACTCCTGCTTAGCTTTCTTCATTTCAGCTACGCAATTAAAGTGGGGAAATTCATTTTTTGTCATCGGTATTAAATAGGAAAGCCCCGGGGATCTACTAGAACAGGCTTCCTCAACCTCGGCCCTCCAGATGTTTTTTGCCCACAACTCCCATGATCCCTAGCTAGCAGGACCAGCGGTCAAGGATGATGGGAACTGTAGTCTCAAAACATCTGGAGGGCTGAGTTTGAGGAAGCCTGTCCTAGAATCTTAGAATCAGAATTGTAGAATTGGAAGGGACCCTGAAGATCATGTCGTCCAACCTCCTGCAATGCAGGAATATGCAGCTGTGCCATATGGGGATCAAACTTGCAACCATGGCATTACCAGCACCACACTCTAAACAACTGAGCACCAATGCCCCAGAGCAATGTAAGAACACAGGAGAGCCTGGTGGAGATTTGTGAAGTCCAACGTCCTGTTCTCACTGTGGCCAACCAGATGCATGTGGGAAGCCAGCAAACAGGTCATGAACGCAACAGCTCTCCTGCAGTTTCAAACAACTGGTATTCAGATGCCTCCAACAGCATGCTTGAGCGATCTCTGGATGGTCACTCAGTACCTCTGATCCACCCTTGCTCTAGGGCACTGTGGGAAATTCAGATGGTGTTTCCCTGGGCCCACCTCTCTGGCCCAGGGGGCCCAGGGCAGTGTTGCCATGCTGCTGTCAGGCCTTAGAACACAAGTAGTCTGAAGCAGCTGCAGAGCAGCACAGGCTGAACTTCTCCTGCTGCAGCCACCACAGACAGAAATGGGCAGTCTGTTTGGCCCTAAGTAAGATGAGATTCATGCATTCCTATGACCATGTGCCTGTTGCTCAGAGACTGCTTCTAACTGACTAGAGCTCCATCTTGCTGCCTTTAACAGGGCAGGAGAACCTAGGCCCTTCCAGATGTTGTTGGACTGCAGTGCTCATCATCCCTGATTGTTGGCCCTGCTGGCTAGGGCTGATGGGAGCTGGAATCCAATGACATGTGGAGAGCCGCAGGTTACCCACCAGTCTTTAATGGGTACAAATGACAGCCAAGTAGGTTGCTTGGATCCTGTGGTTAGTTCCCGTCTCAGAACTTTGAAACCAAGAATGCACCAGGCTTGTAATTAACTCACTTCACCATTTCTGAAATGAGAGTTTTGCTGTTGCCCTTCCCTCCATCTCTTGGTATGTGTGTACACACACACCCCTGATAGAATCCAGTTTCTATGCATAAAATGTATCTGTTGTGCAGAGAAATATTTGTGGGCATCTCACCAGTGCTTGTCTACTGCAGGTCAATGATTGCTCTGTTTGTAAGAGTCTTTCACTTGTGGCATGCAAATACCATATTTTGATATCACTAACAAGCGTCTCCTGGGACAAGGAACAAGTGTCAAGTGTGCATGACAGTCTTCATGGCTGCACACAACCTATACCTTTAAGCTCTTTTCAACTTTGGTTCCTGAGCGATTTTTTTTATTTAAAAAAATTGTTTGCATAAAGTGCTGCTCCAGTAGACTAAACAAATGGAATGGCATGGAGACTTAGGTTATAGGTAGAAGTGCCAAAGTATACAGTATTGAAGCTCTAGTAAAGCAGGAAGGCTAAGCCAATATTTTGGAGAAATAATATTGCCTATTTTCTGCTGTAGCATTAATACGTTTTTAACGGGATTAAAACAGCTCCATTGGCATCCCTAGTATTGCCAAGCACAGTTCAAGGGGTTGCTGCTTGGGACCAGGATATCTCAAATCATCAATTCAGACCACCCCATATTTTCAGATCTTCTGCTAAGGCCTATTCTGAAGCCCCTCCCCACCTATTGCCTTGGTGGAGAGCCTGTGACCCTCAGCTACCATGGCCAGTAATCACAGGTGATGGGAGTTAGTTCATTTGGAGAACCACAGGACCCACTTCTTGAGCAGCCTCACATGTAGCTATTTGGATAGTACACCAAGGGCCCCGAGTCTCCAGCTTCGCTTGCCATCTCCTGTGAGCCTGGAGGTCATGAGAAGAAACTGTCCCAGACCTCAAGTAAACCACACAGGACAACTTGTTTATCAAGCATCCATCCTGATTAGTTTGCAGTGTGGTTAGACAATGTTGGAATCAAAGCAAGAGGGTTATCCTCTGCATTTCCCCATCACTTTCCTTACTGCAAAAAGCTCAGTCTTTGGGAGAAGTGGATTTGTTGAGCAAGACCTTCCACTCAACTATAATTGCATGACCTGAATTTGCTGGTACATGATTGAATCCAGAAGCAGTCTGGGAGTGCCCACAGATCCCTAGTTAGGCTGAAAGCGTGTTCCACTTTGTCACCCCCCCATTATTGAGTTTCAAAGAGATTATGAGGAGCCATTATGGACATTCTTTAAATGTTCACTCACACAGCCTAGCACCCTGTGAAGAGATTAAAGCAAGTGCTGGGTTCTTGCCATGTAGTTAAAGTTACCAGCAAATTTCCAAATATGTCTGCACTCATTTTATACATATTACTCCCAAGATAGCCAGGAGCCAGCCAGCATTCACAAAGCCGGTATAGTCTTTATTACACCCATTCTTTAACGTGATAATTTTTTGCAAGTCTTTTTTCCTTTCTTACTGAGCATTTGTATATCGTGGGTAACCAAAGATCTCTTGTAAAACAACAGGAGAGCTAACAGTATAATTTTCACAATGGATATTTAACATTTATAGCCAGATGTCCTACGTGAAAGTGACCTGGCAGCTGTGATTACTTTCTCTCACTAAGTAAATGACTGACATTATCTGTAACCAGATCTGTGTTTTGATTGATAAAGTTCCAGAAATAGCAGCTAGCTGCTCAACTATAAGCCCAATACGATTCAAAAGATAACCCTGGAAAATAAGTTTACTAGTCTAAATGCTACAGTGGGAAAATAGGAACTCCTAATACTAGAGAAAACTAGCAGTTTCATGCTTGTACCCCAAACAGTCTTTGTCCATGGAGTTTTCTTGGCAGGGATACTGGAGTGGCTTGCCGGTTCCTTCTCCAGGTGGATCACGTTTGGTCAAAACTCTCCACTATGACCTATTCATCTTGGGTGCCCTGCTCGGCATAGTTCATAGCTTCTCTGAGTTATTCAAGCCCCTTCGCCACGGCAAGGAGGACCGACTGTGGGAGGCAGTGGAAGACAGAAGTGCCTGGCGTGCTCTGGTCCATGGGGTCACAAAGAGTCAGACATGACTAAACGACTAAACAACAACAACCCCAAACAGTGGGTCCAGAGCATAAGCCATCATCCTGACTGACCTAAGCACCTCTTCCACAGCCTCAGGCCTTACCAATTAAAACTCATCCAACACAATAGGACCGGACACCCCTTGAGAGTCCTCTCCTGTAACAGTGGAGTCAAGATGCCAGTGAATGCAACAATTTTATCCTCAAAATGTTTTGCAAACAAGTCACAAGTTACCGTTGGTTCTGCCAGCCTTATGTTTGTATGTATACAGGAAGATATACAAGGACAAACTAACTTTAAAAACAGGTAAGCATAACATTAGGGATGCGGGTGGCGCTGTGGTCTAAACCACAGAGCCTAGGGCTTGCCGATTGGAAGGTTGGCAGTTCAAATCCCCGCGGTCCCAGCTCCTGCCAACCTAGCAGTTCGAAAGCATGTCAAAGGGCAAGTAAATAAATAGGTATCGCTCCGGCAGGAAGGTAAACGGCGTTTCTGTGCGCTGCTCTGGTTTCACCAGAAGTGGCTTAGTCATGCTGGCCACATGAAAAACTGTCTGCAGACAAACGTCGGCTCCCTCGGCCAGTAAAGCAAGATGAGCACCACAACCCCAGAGTTGTCCATGACTGGACTTAACGGTCAGGGGTCCCTTTACCTTTACCTTTAAGCATAACATTTATAAAAATAAAGATGATAGATGATAGATAGATAGATAGATAGATATAGATGATAGATAAAACCAGCATTTTAAAACACATCTGCATAATAACATTACATGTCTGGTTGATCTTGCCAAAACAAAAAAGTTTTCAGCAGATGTCAGTGAAGGTGCCTTAATATTAAAAGGTGGGGGGTTCTAGTGAGTAGCCGCTGCCACTCAAAAGGTTCGGTTCCTTACAGGTATGGAATGAATATTATGTTGCACTTGTAAAAGTGCCAGTTCTACAGATTGAAGCATTTGAGTGGTCTCATGTGGGACTCAAGGTGATTCCTCCAAGTAAAGTAGTACCAAGCTGTTACATGGTTTTATATACTAACAGAGCAACTTGAATCTGGCCTGTTAAGAAACCTTACAGAACAAATATAGGAGCTTATTTTTCATTGTGATGCAAAAGAAAAACGAAAAACAGTTCTTCATAAGAATGTTGTGATCTTCATGGTAAAGAATGAATTCCCAAGTCAGACATCCTTCCAAAGCAATATGCCACATTATTTGTCCACCGAGTTTGAGATTTATTTGCTCTGAAGGAGTTTTGGAAGCAAATGGCTAGGAAAGACAGTGATGAGATGAGAAGCTTAAGGATTAATGGGTTTATCCCCCATGATGTAATCTTACTCCAATGGCTATTGCCCATCCTCCCCCTTGTAATTACACCACACATTCCAAGAGACACCCCCCACCAAAAAAAAGCCTAATGCACTTCTCTTAAGTTGTATGTAAATGTGCATTTCTCTGAGGTTTAATTCAGCTGCTGCCAAAACATATGTGCCCACAGGAAGACTTTAAGAACTCCACGGGGGATAGAGATATAGAGAAACTGCAGTAGAACATGTTGGCTGCTGTCCATATTACAACACCACACTGAGAACTATTCCAGATGGAGAGGAATTCCAAAGGAGTTCAGACCCTCTGTCGAATGACAAGGCAGTGTATCAAACCAGAGATTAGGGCTGGAGAGATCCCGGAGCAGTTATTCCCCAGGGAATGACATAAAGTAGTCTACCAAAAGCATGCCGTGGAGTATCACCAGATGCAAGCACATAATCTGCATACCACAAACACACACTGGGGTTTGTTTAACACAGTGAGCCATGGCAACTACCCTTTAGGATCTTTCCATCATCCAGAGCAGCTGCACCAAACTCCATCCTGAAGAGCGTGGAAGAAGCTTGCTCTTGTGCTTATATTTTATAAACACCATGCAAAGTATTCTGGAGGTGGGGTGGGGGTGCAAATAAAGAAAAAGTGGGGGAAGTAGGTTTAGAGCTTAACACAGTATATAAGACAATGAAAGGCTTCAGCTGAACTATAGGCAGGGTTCCCACAGGCAGTCAAACTGGCATGCTCACACGCATTAAAAAATTAAAACAGTTTGCATAAAATGCATGTGCTAATTTATGTATAGATGCAAATCTAGACATTATTACTATAGTTTAAATGAAAACATACATCTTCATTTATTTGTTTGTTTGTTATCCTGCCTCTCCCCACCCCCCAGCCCAATGAGTCTAGGGCAGCAAACAGATATACATTTTAAACACGGTAACATTCAAAAGCAAAAGCATTCTAAAATAGATCAAAACATTCTAAGAGCAGTCACAGTTAAAAACCTTCCATCCATTGAGTGCCGTCGCCAGGAACAGTATTCGTCAGCCACCAAATGCCTGAGTAAACAGGAAGGTTTCCACATTCTTCCCAAAATTTTGTAATGATGGGAGTCAGGTGCATCCCACTATGGAGGGAACACCACTGAAAAGGTACCGTCACAGGTCAACACCAACTGGGCAGACAGAGTGATCACAGTGGGGAAAACTGTGATCACAATAACTATTATATTAACTACACCCGGTGCTTTTTTCCTGGCAGAACACTGCCACAAGAGTCCATGGTTGCCCCTTGGTTGCTGCTGAGGAGAAGCAAGGATAGTACTGGGTGGTGGGACATGGCACAGGAAGCAGATTGTGGCTCGCATCGTCCCTGCAGAGCAGAGGTGGTGGTAGCAGCAAGCAAGCTCAAGGTTTCTCCTCCTCACAGCTGCCATAAAATGAAGGGTCAGATGGAGCCTGGGTGAGCTGGCGGTTTCTGCGCTGCCGCTGCCCCAGACCAGAGCAGCAGAGTGCAGGATGGACTTGGGAGGGGGAGTGCCCTCCTCCTTCTCCCACAGCCTGCAAGCAATGCACACGTTGACACAGCAGCTCACCCTCCTTTTCCTTACATGGCAGCTTGGGGATGGACGCAGGAGAGAGAGAGAAAAGCAACTGACTGTGTGAGAGAAGAGTACGTTTCCAAGCACAATTCAAAGTGTTGGGATTGACCTTTAAAGCCCTAAATGGCCTTGGCCCAGTATACCTGAAGGAGCGTCTCCACCCCCATCGTTCTGCCCGGACGCTGAGGTCCAGCATCAAGCGCCTTCTGGCGGTTCCCTCACTGCGAGAAGCAAAGCTACAGGGAACCAGGCAGAGGGCCTTCTTGGTAGTGGCGCCCGCCCTGTGGAACACCCTCCCATCAGATGTCAAAGAGATAAACAACTACCTGACATTTAGAAGACATCTGAAGGCAGCCTTGTTCAGGGAAGTTTTTAATGTGTGACATTTTGATGTATTTTTAATCTTTGTTGGAAGCCGCCCAGAGTGGCTGGGGAGACCCAGCCAGATGGGCGGGGTACAAATAATAAATTATTATTATTAGTAGTAGTAGTAGTAGTATTGGGCAATTGACCGGGGAACGGGAGTGCATGCATGTGTGCAATGGGTCAAAGTTGCATCCAGGAGCCACTGACTGACCACCCAATGGCTTAGCCAGCTGCCCCAAAGTGAGAGAGTGAGAGCAGGGGAGGGGAGGGGAGGGGAGGAGTCTGGCTTCAGGAGCCCTGCCGGCAGGAAAGGTGTCTCCCACACCCAAGCAGGCAAGTGCTGGTGGTGATTGCAACCCACAGGGGACGCCTCTTCACCTGGGTAGCAGTGCCCCAGTAGTTGAGTGGGTGGGCAAGGGAATTTCAAGCAGCTAACCTGCCCCCTCTGCCACACGCTGGCCCCTCCCCGTGCCGTGAGTACCAGCCCCTTTTCTCTCGAAAAAAAAGCACTCGTTACACCCCACGGTATTAATGGACAGCAGCAAGTTTTTGCTCTGGCTATACCATTTTATGTGTGTTTTAAAAAGATTTGGCATGAACCAGAGGGTTGCTGAAACATTTCCCACACAAAACACAGATGTGAACTTTTAAATGAAGGAGAAAACACACACACACACACACACACACACACACAATGCTTTCATTAACACATTCCTTAATATAAACATGGCAGGTATTTGCTTTTTAAAAAATGTTCTTCCATTTTAAAATCTAAACATGGTTCACAAAACATAGCTGGGGGGGGGGAGAGACGAGTTATAATCACAAATGGCTGCTCACAGGGAAGGAAAAATTACCACCACCAAGGAAGTATAAATATGCATAGATGCTTTTTGTCTGCAGAACAGGGGGCACCTATTTTCTTTTAATGAGCCTCGGATATCAATGAATCCATTTAGAACCGATCATTTCAACATTTTGGAAACTTTGGCTGGCTAGCACTACTTCCCCCTCCCCCCACCATTTTAAAATTTAAATAGCACAGAGGAGCCAGTGACTTTGGGAGGGTCTCCATGATTATAGCCAAGTCTTCCTCAGAGGAATTTTGACACCCTGTTAATTAGTCAATTTCGAGTAGGAGCTGGGCTCTTTCAGTGACTCCTATTCTGCCATCAGTAAAGTGTGATTTCCTAATAAATTTCCATCAAGCAAACTATTTCTAGTAACTCCCCCTAATTAACACCAGGTTGCTAATAATAAATTAGGCTCTATGTGTTTCTGATATAACCAAGATCTTGTCTGAGCACAAGATATTAACGTCCCCAGAAAAGTAAAACTCCAGCCTAAATTAAGCCTGTGCTGGTTAAAAGGATTTATGTGCAGTCCTGTAAGAAAGGCTTTGAAGATCTTTAACACAGTACATTTCAACCAGAAACCTTTTTGACTGAAAGATTTGTTCTAGGTTGAGCAGTGAAAGGGGATTTATTGTGAAAACACACTGTTGAGTTTTAAGACTATAAATATTACACTAGATTACAGTTTCTTAATGAATGAATGACAGATCTCTTATTTTTGTTTCTTGGTGCATTTTAATGTTAAATTATATTGTTGGTTGACAGAAACCAACCCTCTGCTGTTAAAATGTCAAACCCAGCCTTGATGCCTTTAAGAGTTTGGCTTCTGGAGTTTAATATACTGTTTTGCAAATAGACTTGCATTTGTCTTTAATTGTAGCCTAAACAAATGCAGCAGCGGCAAGATTCCTGTAAAGCTGGCTGTAGCTTTTTATAGTCATATGCAGTGCTCCCCCTTCCCTTGTACAAACAAGGTAGAAAACAGCAGCACATTCACCTAGTCAAAAGATACCCAGCTCATAAGAATCTTATGAGGCTACTGTTATCACGAAGTAATTGACCATGTTACTATAGATGGTTAAGTATCCTAAGGTGAAATCAGAGAATGCTTTGTGCCAAGGCTAAATACAGTATCAGATAAACTTAGTCAGAGGAGATAGAATTGCAGTTCCTATTTACTCTCTCCGGTTTACAGAGGACATCAGACATCTTTGCACACAACTCTGTCAAATATTCTGTTTTGCACCCAGGATTTGGGAAATTAAACAATAAATTATTGCAAACAAAGATTAAAGGGGTACGGGGCATCAAATTTAGATTTAAGCATGCTGTTGTCTTATGAAAACACAGGTTGCATTCGCACAACCAAATCCTGGCTTAATTAAGATGGGAAATGCATGAGCTCCATGCACTTGAAGGCAGGCTATTTATTCCCACTTTGCTCCTCCTTTTGCAGGAGTTGGAAAACAAGCTAGGAAGCTGCAGTTAAACCACAGCTTCCCATTACATGCAGACTAGGAAACTTCCAAGCAAAACATGATATGAAGACATGGTTTAAAGTTGGCTTATGTATGCTGGCCTTAATGGAAGATATTGTGTACTCCATGGATCCAATCATTCATTGATTTCAGTAGGTCTACTCCAGATATAAAGGAGTTGGATGTCATGCATGCCCTGGTTTAAAATTAAAATAAGCCAGATCACAGAGATGAGAATTTTTATAAATAAATGGGGGGGGGGGATACACTGTAATTTCATGCCTTTTTTATTTATCATGTTGCTGACTTTGGTTTTTTGTAACAACTGGATCCAAAGACAACTGGATTTAGACAAGATGTTTAAAAAAGAGAAAAAACGAGAGAGAGAAGCAACAAAGCAAAGCATAACATAACATTCATATCACCAGAATCCATTGACTGGAGCAGAACAAAGCTGAACACAATGATCTGGGAAATCCAAGAGCTGTTTCTGTCCGTCTTGGTTCTGAATGTCATCACTCCCCCACTTCTGAGAAATACTGAAGAAGACCAAAGTGCAACTAGTCCCAGATTTTGCTTTAGCCCTCTTACTACTGGAACTTTAAATATTCTGTTTGCAGATAACTGTGTACTGGCTTATTACAATATGCAAAAATGTTTTAGTGCAGCTAAGATTTTACTTTACTTAATGCCTGATGCTCATAAACAGTTTGGGTTTCAGCTCTGCCTTCTGAACAAGCTATTTTCTAAGTGAATTGCTCCTAAACTTGCATACAAATGTCCTTCTCTCTGTTATTTTACTATGTTGTTGTTGTTGTTGTTGTTGTTGTTGTTGTTGTTGTTGTTGTTGTTGTTGTTAATAGCTGCTGGTACATTTGGAGACTACCACTTGGTGGAACTGCTTGATAAATTCTTGGCATTGTCCACTAAGCCATTTTGAATATTATTTTTCAACTTGTAAGTTTCCCAGCCAATTGCCAGGTCGTGAACTTTGCCACATCATATATGTGTAGAGAATAAAGAAAACGACACATCTAAAAGAGTTTAGAGATACTGAATTAAAGTGCACTCCAAAAACCTTGGTCACTGCTATTAAAAGTATGGTAGGAAATATAACTTAAATTCCCATGGACTTTACTTGTCTCTTGAGTATATTTATATTTTTGGGTGGTCATAAGTGCTTGGCAGAGCTTACTAGATCCCAAGTTAATAATGAACCATGCTTTAAGGACTGTATCCAACTTAAGTTCTAGAACAGACCTACTGGAATAAGTTGGAAGGGACCCCACAATGCAAGAACCTGTTAGTCATGTCTTTTTATTTCAGTGGGCCTGAGCTCAGTACAACTAATGTTGGCTATAACCCTTTGTTTCTATTTGTTTATAACAGAAACCAGTTTAACGCAAACAACTATTAACCAGGTGGGGTATGCAGCCACTTGGTCCAGCCAGCTAAACTGTCCTGCCATGTAGCAAGGACAGAACAATCAATAATGTGCACATGAATCAAAACAGGGGATTCTATTTTCTCATCCTATGTGATAATCTGCAACATGCGTGCTTCCAGGGTATGGAACACTGAGCAGGATTTGCCATGGCACAACAACATAGCCTAACATGTAGCTGAGAGAATCATGAGTCACCATTTTTGACTGGGGGAGTGGAAGCCAGGTGTGCAAGTATAAACTGGCATGTGGCCATTTACAAGTCAACATTGGCCAAATAGCTTAAAAACCACATTCATTCTATGCTTCTGAAGTTTAAAAGCTAGAATACATAAACTTTATATACCACTTCACTGGAGTGAATAAAGCTGGAAGTGGAATATTTCATGCCCCACAGTCCAGTCTGTGAAGTCACACAATGTGACACAGCATTTCATAATTCAAAGCAACAGTTCTTTGTTTTGTAGTCATTCTTCAGAAGTGACTGAAAACCAAGGCAAGCACAGCTAAACTGGCTCCTATGATCAGCTGCAAAGGATTGATTTACTTTTACTTTAATTAAAAAAATCACACACCCCAGTTTGGTAGCGTGGCCCATTAATCTTCTATGTAGATTCCACAGAAGCCAACTTATTCTTTCAATGGAACACATAAAATGTATGTGCATAATCACACACTTATTAGTCTTGTTTGGATGACTTAACAGTTACCCAGAGGTTGCAGACTAATTGTTTGCCCTTATTGGAATTTCCCAGCTCCTCTTATAGTAGGATATGCTTTAAAAACAGGTATGGGAACTTGTAATCTTCCCGAAGTTGTTGGACTCAAACACCTATCAGCTCCAGCCAGCTATCCCAAATGTGAGAATGATGGGAACTGCAGTCTAAAAACATCTGGATGGCGCTACTTTTGCATTACAGTAAAAATTATTTCCCTTCTTTCCACTTTCAAAGTGATAAATACTTTGCCTTGCATTTCATTACAAAATCATCTTCCTAACTCTGGAGAAACCAGAGGGATTGACATGTGTAGAAAGAACGTCAACTAATTCATGTATCTATTTACAAATTATGGCAAGCAAGCAAGCACCTGTGTTAAAATGGTAAATCTATATCATTCACAATGTCCTAACACCACAAAATATTATGTTAATTTTTATTTGATTTACTAGTGCAGTGAGAGTATTGCATCTAAGAAAGCTGACATTTTTTCATCCTTCACCCTTCCCTTTTCTGTTACACCAAAGAAGTGCACACAATAAATAAATATGTGCACACAATAAAGTAAAATTATATACAAGAAAGTATAAGATGTGATCTTACGTAACCCAAATCAGACTTACCCCTCCCCAATATTCATCAGTCATTTTCTAGAAACATTTATGACATTTTAAGAGCAGGTAAGTTGCATGTTCTTCATCTGCACTCATACAAATTATACTCTGCATGGCCAAGTGTCTCATTAATTGGTTAATAACATGTTAACTCTTTCCCCCACATCTTTTAAGGGAGAAAATGAATGCAAAAAGGCAAATATTTATACAATGTGGGAGCTAAAAGAATTGGCTTAACACTGCTTAGTTTCAAATTTCCTAATTACCTACAATAATGAATACTCCCTTTTGTGCCAAACAGTTTCATGTTCTTGGTTATATTTCTGAAATGCATATGATACATACCAGTTAAACTGATTCATGATCTAAAATTGGCCCTCCTCCCTCTCTCTCCTACCTAAGAAGCAGCAACAAACCCACCTTTAGTTTACCACTAGTGGCACTTAAATACAAATGCAAGCTGAGCTACAAAATGTGTGATTGAAACAATATCGCCCTTTCTTAAAAAGAAAAACGAAACAGCCCATCCCACAAAGTCCCAAAGATTTGCTCTCACTAAGAGAGAGTGTCCATCTTCATTTGTCTGACATTACTACTCTAAGTCATTTTAAAGCTGGGGTGGGGAACCTGTGGCCCCCTCCCCTGCTCTTATTATTATTTTATTATTTATTAAATTTGTATGCCACCCTATACTCTCAGGGCGGTTACAACATAAAATCGCTATATAATAACACAACATACATACTTGGGTTCCAATTTCCATCAATCTCAGCTAACGTGGCCAATGGTCAGGGATGATGAGAATTTGAGTCCAGCAACATCTGCGGGGCTCTAAATGCTCCTTGTTGTATTACATGAAACAGTCATAAGCTTTATTCCTTCCCCACCCCAATCTCCGCTTCTACAGTTAAAAAGTCTAGATAAATACTTCAGTAAGCCTACTGAAAACCAAAACCCAGGAACTTTATTTCCCTGTCAATATCTATTATTCAGCAACCCCCAGAGCTTCAGATGTTCACAGAGTGGGCATGTTTCTTGCAAAGGGGCTTGTCCTTCTTGGAGAAAAAAGTGTGGCCTTCCAAACTCTCACAGCACACCTGAAATGAAATTTAAAAAGGCAGAAATGTTTCTCGTTTCAAAAATTAGCACATTGGTTAATAGCAATGTAGGTGTTTTAGGTGCTCATCACGCTGAATTCTAAACAAACTAGTCTGGAGTTTTTTGTTTTGCTTTTAACATGAATAAAATACAAGTGGAATCTGCAACAAAATGTTGTGGTGTAGAGTGCTCCTGTTCAGGGCTCTAGCCAGTCATGCTCTCTTTATGGGTGTCCATTTCTTTATCCTCCCATTTAACCCAAACCAGCATTCCTTGGCTACTGAAGATGCTCAGTCTTCTACTAAACTGTTTTTGGGTCCCCTACCTTAGGATGCTTTTCCCCTTAAGCCTACTTTTTGTAAACACCGGGTTTCCCCCACAAGGCTGCTGATGCGTCTCTCTCATGTGTGTGTGGCTGTCTTGCCTCAGCAAAGTTCCATACTTGAAAAATGAATTCACTATTGAACTGATTTGATGCAGTGATGGCTGAATGTTCTATTGTTGTTAGAAGCCACCAATAACCTTTCACCTAGGAAGGTCAGCCTCAGGAGAGGTTTTCTGGGACAACCAGGAGCTACAGTGGGAAGGATGGGGTGGCGAATGCCACTAGCTTGTGCTCACAATGGGTTGGATACAACTTGTATTTTTGTACTGCTCTTTTCCCAAGGAAATATGTAAATGGGCTCCTGCTTCCCTTTTTTATCCTCCTATGTTCTCTATGAACATAGAGATAGTGACTGGACTCAAGGGCACCCAGTGAGCTTTATAGTTGAGTTGGGAATTGAATCTCCATGGTTTAAGCCCATCTAGGGAACCATTAATCTAGGAAGCATCTGCATGCAGATAATCTGCTCTACAACTGAACTACAGCCCTTCAAACAGAAGACTACAAACTTGTATGTTTGGCAACTGATGGGAACAAATCTGAATGATTAAAGGGTTTTAAGAAAACAGTGTCAAACAAATTCACATCAAATATATATTTAAGGAGCAAAAAAACAAAAAAGGCCAGCTTTACACAATAGCAAAGTGCTCTCCAAACAATTATGAATTATCCATAACGCATACAAGATAACACTATTAAAAGAGCATTTCAGAAGTTACTCCTATCTTATTCAGGCTAGCAATAGCATTGCTGCCATTGATAACTAAGTTTTTATACTTACTGAGCACACAAAGCAGGTATCATGCCAAGTGTGGCCCAAGGCTTCCAGGAACCTGTCCCCAGCTTCAATGGGGAATTCACAGCCATGGCACATGGTCCCAAAGAGTCCGTAGTAATCTGTGCAGGCAGACACAAACATGGCCACTGAACAACTTGCAACAAACACTAAATCTGAATAAATGTCACGGTAAGCACATAAGTGCTCAAATCACACGCCATAGGTAAGGTATGGGAAGATTTAAAAATTGAGAACATGATCCCCTTTCCCTTTGGCATTCCACCACTACATAAGCGACACTCAATGTTGGTTGTTATGTACTGAAGTTCTCACCCTGGGCCAGCAGGGGGATACTGTAGATAGTTATGCAAATGAAGGATCAAAAGTAACGTTCAGTGATTGGATAGTTTTTATGCAAATGAAGGATCGAAAGTGACGTTCAGTGATTGGATAGTTTTAGAAAGTTGCTACAGTAACATTGTACTGGAGCTCTATATAAGCAGGCTGACTGAGCCCTTCAGTTCAGTTCTGTTCTGGCCTCTGAATAAACAAGAGCTGTTTGAAGAATCGCTGTGTCGTCTGATATGTTCACCCACAACTTAACATTGGTCAAGCCTGGAGTAGAGAAACTGAAACCAATGGGTATTTCCTGTTTTCAGTGGGTCTCCTCTTTGTACTACTTAAGTTGGATTATCACCCTATGGTTTTTCCTTAACTGAAGAGAGACACATCAGAAAAATGAAATTTTAAAAATTGTGGCATTGCAATACTTTTCTTTCTTTCTTTCTTTCTTTCTTTCTTTCTTTCTTTCTTTCTTTCTTTCTTTCTTTCATCTATATCCCACCCATTTCTTCAAAGAACTCAAGGTGGTGTACATGATTCCCCCTTCAATCCTTACAACAACCCTATGAGGTAGGTTAGGCTGAGAGGCTGCGTGTCTGCCCCAAGGTCACCCAGGAAGCTTCATGGCCAAGTGGGGATTTGAACCTTGGTCTCCTAGTCCAACACCCTCACCACTACACCACACTGTCTCTTTATTTGCCAGAACCATTTTTATTTATTCATTAGGAAATTCATATACCTCCCTTCCATTTGTGAGAACTGTCAAAGCATCTCACATAATCAAAAATACAGTAAAATAAATAATAAAAATGGAATCAATATAAGCAAATCAGAAACAGACAGCAAGGAAACCCTTTTTCCGTTTTTCTCCAAGGAATCCAACACAATACATTCCTGCAACAAAAGCAATCTCAGCATATGGCTATAACTCTCATTGCCCTTCTCCCAGTGACCAACTCAGTTCCCTAAGATCATATGGATGCTACTTCTACAACTTAAAGGGTTTACTAAGTTTGGTATAACTTACTACTCAAAAAGAGCTCATTTTAAACCTGAAAAAGTCCTCTCCATTTCACAGTATCATATTGAGAATGGGTGAACGCCTATTTAACTTGGCTGCTGTTTACAGTTTCAAGAGGTTTACAAGCTTTTCTACAGAAGACAGAAAACAGTAGCCAGGGCAGATTGAAAAGCTTCTGTTTTCTTTCTCTTTCAACCCCAGACACACAGTCTAAGATTTTTCTCCTGTTACGTTAACCATGGTAACAGCAGCCTGAAGTAATCTGTGCACAGAAAATTTACAAAGGACAAGTCAGTGATGTCCTGTATTGAAGCTTGTTCATCTAATTTCCAGTCTCTGATTCCACAGAGAAATCTAGCTTGAAGGCTTGCTGGGTGCAAAACTGGTGCCTTAAGCTTAGACTTCTAACTATTCTTTCTATATTGCAGCTTCACTACTTCCACTCAATGCAACTGAGCTTGGTTCCCAGGGTTTACACTGCCATCTACTCTTAACTGCCGTCAAGTTTGAGGCATACCTTGGGTTCACACAGCAATGTGTTATCCTGTGCCAAAAAGACAGTTCCTTGGTTTTGCCAATCCTATGTCTTGTTGAGGGGGAAATAGCTTACCACTAACCCACTCAAAAACACAGGAAAAGCAAACAATTGTGATTTTTAATTCTAAATTTTTGCATTTTTAATGATAAAAATAGGGGAACTATTAAAAGAACAAAGGAGAGCAAGAGAGAGCGAGAGAACACAAAGGAAAACAAAATCGTTTGCCATCGAAGGAAGTTTTGCAAAACACATTCCAATTCAGACATGTGTGAACATGTTACTTTGGGATTCTTGCTTAAGTATTCTCACTAGCATCTTAAGCAGTTACTAATGACCAAGGTCCAGGTTAATGAAGTACAGTTTTCTGTAAGAGGTAAATAAAAACAGCTGAAAAATACCAACTGCTTATTTCCCTTTCTCCATCAGAAAAAGAGCTCTTCCATTACAGGAAAGAAACCTTTGGATCTAACCCTATATAGATAATCAAAATAATGACAGAAATGAACCAAGTGCCATTTTCCCCACACTTTTTCTACCCAATCAGGGACTCCAAATTTACTTAAATCTGATTTTATAGTTTTAACTGATTTTTACCCTTTAAATCTATTGTCTTTTAAAGACACTGCTTAGAGGCAATTGGAGTTAAGCAGTATATAAATTGTTTCTTTAAATCAGGCTACCTCAACTTCGGCCCTCCAGATGTTTTGGTCTACAACTCCCATGATCCCTAGCTAGCAGGACCAGTGGTCAGGGATGCTGGGAATTGTAGTCTCAAAACATCTGGAGGGCCGAAGTTGAGGAACCCTGGTTTAAACAAACAAGACAAACTAGAGAAGCTCCATCTGTAAAAGTTTGATGTACTGGTAACAGCAAGGGATGGGTCTTATTTTGTAGCGGAAAAACATGATGCCGGTGTAACTAACACAAACATACTGAGTCAAGTAAAATGCTCACCTGTCTCACAGTAGGGATCACCATCCTCCAAATGGAAAACATTGTTGCGTATGGGCTTGTGACAAGCCACACAAACAAAGCAGGAAACATGCCAGGTTTGTTTCAAGGCATTTATTACTTCCTAGATGCAGGAGAGACAAAAAACACCACCACCATGTTGATCACTATAGGACTGGAATGAGATGGATTGCTGTTCTCTTGACCATGAAGAAACCCTTTTTTCTTACAAGAAAAAAGGAAAGAAGGAAAGAAACTGGAGAAAGCACTGAGGAATGTAGATCTTGAATCAGATTTTCTGAAGTTACTGCCGTTCGTAGGCTGAGAATCATAACAAGGGAGCAAGAGACGAGTGAGTTCAGGTCGCCCCATGCCTATGAATCTGAACATATAATTTGAACAATTTTTTCTGCCCTGAATAAATTTCATACCTAAATGTTTTAGGTAGCAGGTGCTTATTTTTTTACAAGTATCTCAGGCAGAACGCCACCTGGGGTATTATGATTACAAATTTCACAGGTTACTAGTAAAGGCTTCATAGAGACATATTCGTTTGTTTCTGTGTTATGTATTTTGTGTTCTCATTTTTTTTTATCTTTATGTTGTGATCTTTGGATGAAGGGCTGTGGAATGCCCTCCCATCACATGCCAAGTCTTTTAGAATACTATCTTTTAGAAGACATCTGAAGGCAGCCCTGTTTAGGGAATGTTTTATCGCTTTATTATTATTATTATCATTTATTCTGCTGGGAGCCACCATTCTTTTCTGAACTTAAATGTAATCAGGGACATGATAAAAAGTCTTTCTACTGCCAGTGTATTATTTAACCCTGGATAAGGTACAATAGAAGGAGTTTCCTGACTTTCTGCAATTCAGTCTTTTAAAGGTGGTTACCAGGTTCCACAGTTAGGTCTGCATATGTCCCAATACTTCTGAATTGACCTAGCGTTATGGATTCCAACATCTAGCCCAAAACTTTAACATGACAACTTTATTACTTACCCCAAGTATCTTCCTCTGGCATCGGGCACATTCAGGGGCAAGGAACTTCTCATAGCAGCCCTCACAGTAAAGAGCTCCCTTTTCTTCCACAAAGCCAATGTAAGCCATGGAAGTTTTGCAGTGTGCACAATTAAACTCCTCTGGGTGCCACGATTTCCCCAAGGCCACCAGGAAAGGCCCTCTGTTTTGAACAGAAACAAAATAATCAAATGCTATGCAATTAGAAGCAGGGAAACGTGGACAATTTTCATGTTAAGAACATGCCGATAACACACCTTAAAAGCAAAGCTGATTTATAAAAAATATATATATACTGAGAGAATGAAAAGGTACAATGGAATGTAATTACATTATTTTCAACAGCTAGTTTAAAGGTTTTAATAAGTTAGATTTAACTCTGCTAAGAATGCTTGCCCTGGTATGATCCATTTTTCAAGGGAAAGGTGTTGAATTAGCATCTCTTAAAAGACAAGACTGTTGAAGAAATTAAAAACTGAAGAAGTTGGAATGGAATGTTGGAAGACATCTAAAGGCAGCCCTATTTAGGGAAGCTTTTAATGTCTGACGGAATTGTATTTTAATATTTTGTTGGAAAACCCGCCCAGAGTGGCTGGGAAAACCCAGCCAGATAGGCAGGGTATAAATAATAAATTAAATTATTATTATTATTATTATTATTATTATTATTATTATTATTATAAGCGGTTTGGTGAAAAGGGCAAGCATAATGCAGCAGGGATGGCCAACCTTTTGTGAGAAAAAGAAACAGGCAAAACTCCTGAGAAACAGACATCGTCCCCCAACAAACACCTTGGTGTGCACCGAGGGGGGTGAGTGGGTATCTGAGGGCACCACACTGGAGATGCCATTATTAAAGGCACATGAAACCAGGGTCAATTTGAAAATGTAAACGACTGAAGATTCAAAAGTGAAGTAAAGCAATGTTGAAAGTAAAACTAACTTTTAAACAAATATGAAACAGCTCCGGGCATTTTATTATCCCTTTACCTTGAAACAGAATTAATACTCATTTCTAAAATGAGAATAAATGTAATTTTGGAAGAAGATGAAAGCTAAATTTCAGACTCATTTCCTGGATGCACGTGAGAAGTCAGCCCATCCGATGGAAAACTCTTGAAACAGTCCTGTGTGTGGTATGCAGCCCCTTTTCATCAACTTCAGCATCAAATTTATTGACAAGTCTTTGGCTTAACCGGTTTCCTCTGCCAAAGAATGGAAGCTATCTTTTAAATACCAACCAGATCTAGAATTCCTGCTGCATGTTTGCACAACCATTCAAACATCTAGAAAAAGAGGACATGCTATTTCATTTAGAAAATTGATTTTTGTCTTTCTACGGCCTGTTGGCGACTTTAGAACTTATTGCAAAGGGTTTTATTTATTATTTACAGTTCTCCATGCAGCTTTAAGAGGACAGTCCAGAATTCTATAGACACCCCCTGCTGCCATGTGATTACCTGAACAGTGCAAATACTGACCTAACCCGATACCCTCCAACCTCTGTACAAGCACCTTTTTACATCAATGCCCTTTCAGTTATGTAGCGATCAAACAATACAAGTCCTTATGTACAACAAAGTGCTCCCTTCTCACTGTGTCAGCAAAGGCTAATTTACCAGACTCATTAGGAACACAGAAGAGGTCCTTCTGGCCCCAGGTGGAATCAAGTTTCCAATTGTCTGCTCTAAAATGATAGACTTGGATGCTAATGAAGTAGGAAGGGAGGAAGTGTTTTTACACCACCTGTTACATTTAGCAAGCAGTTTTTTCATACTTGTTATATTTAAGTTTTCTGCTGTGATTTTACAGTTTTGACATTGCAAAGTGAACCGCTTAAAGCAGTACAAAAGTCCCAATTTAAGAGGGGTGGGGAAGCAACTGTTTTCTTCCAGTATCTCCCTATATTCAGAAGTTATTCATGATTTCTGCAGTTAAAAGTGACATGTTTAATGCATGGAATCACACCAAGAAAAGACCACAAAGTGATTATAACATTACTTTCACTGATCCAGAATTTAATACTCATGCTCTGAATAACATAAAGTGAATTGCAACACGGGCCAAGAAAACATAAGTGTTAAGTACTGGCTGTCAGTTAATGTACTAATTTCAGTCTCTCCCCCGTCCATTGTACCACTTTGAAGTATCAATAGAACTTACATCTGCGTGTACACGCTTAAGATCCATGCTAAGTCCTTCAAATGTTTCCCTAGGAGTAGAACTGTAATCATTTATAGGACATGCCTTGTAGTCTCCATTTATTAATGAATAACAACAGTTTGGATGAAGTTTAAGCCTGCTTCACTGATTGCTTCCTGCACTCAAATTGCTTTCTGTTACTATAGTTGTGGTCAGATACTCAGAACTAGTATTACTTTCAGACTTTTGAGACACAGATGTGTTCCCCCATGGATGAAAATATCCAATATTTCCATATCCAGTGTTTCCACATCCAATGTGAGCACTTTCTTCGATTTGTATTGTTCAAACAGTAACTGAAAGGGCAATGATGGAAAAAGATTGCTGGAGTGTATCAAGTTAGTGTCACTGTTTGCTCTGTTCTGGTAACCAAAAGGCAACAACTCTGGCCTGATTTCTTTGCGTTAAATGAAGATAATATAAAAATAAAAACCACATTTTTATACTGCATTGCTTTTTCATTTCCTGTGTCAGGCAACACTGTGTCAGGGAAGATTCTGGAGCAGATCATTAAGCAAACAGTCTGTGAGCACCTAGAAAGGAATACTGTGATCACCAATAGTCAGCATGGATTTCTGAAAAATAAGTCATGTCAGACTAACCTGATCTCATTTTTTGACAGAATTACAAGCCTGGTAGATGAAGGGAACACAGTGGATGTAGCCTACCTTGATTTCAGCAAGGCATTTGACAAGGTGCCTCATGATATTCTTGTAAAGAAGCTGGTAAAATGTGGACTTGACTATGCTACCACTCAGTGGATTTGTAACTGGCTGACTGACCGGACCCAAAGGGTGCTCATCAATGGTTCCTCTTCATCCTGGAGAAGAGTGACTAGTGGGGTGCCACAGGGTTCTGTCTTGGGCCTGGTCTTATTCAACATCTTTATCAACGACTTGGATGATGGACTCAAGGGCATCCTGATCAAATTTGCAGATGACACCAAACTGGGAGGGGTGGCTAACACCCCAGAGGAAGGGATCACACTTCAAAACGACCTCCACATAGAGGAGGGAGAAAGGTTGTTTTCTGCTGCTCCAGAGAAGCGGACACGGAGCAATGGTTCCAAACTACAAGAAAGAAGATTCCACCTAAACATTAGGAAGAACTTCCTGACAGTAAGAGCTGTTCGACAGTGGAATTTGCTGCCAAGGAGTGTGGTGGAGTCTCCTTCTTTGGAGGTCTTTAAGCAGAGGCTTGACAACTATATGTCAGGAGTGCTCTGATGGTGTTTCTTGCTTGGCAGGGGGTTGGACTCGATGGCCCTTGTGGTCTCTTCCAACTCTATGATTCTATGAACTCCTTATTTATCTTGGGGGATTCCCCCCCACTCTTTTTTAGCAGCTGACAAAGCCTATGATAACTTTGTTTTAGAATGAAAGACCTTTAAAATAATCCCATTGCATGTAAACTACACAAAAACACATTAATAAAAATATGGATTTGAAAGTGATAGCTAACTTAGTTATTCTGACATTCAAAGACATGCCATGCTGCATGAGTACTTGAGTACTGTCAAAGAACACCCCATCAGATCCACATTACAAATATTTTGTAGATTTGTACATATGCAATAGGCCTCCCCCCTCCCCCTGCAGTGCACCCTGCCAAACCTGGCTCTGGGGTGGCTGGCTGAACCCATGGAAGAGCACACAGGGTGAGGAAAGGGGATATTGTTTTGTCTGGGAAGCTGAAATGCTTGCACTGACAGAGCGATCGCCACGGCGCTACGTTGAATTTGTCATCTGTCTTAGGTTTCAATGCAAAAAGAAGGATTTTTTTTTAAAAAGTAGGCCCAGGAAAGTATCTAGGATGACTAGATGATAACTTGATCAATAATTAAGAAAAGAAATTAAAAAGTTATGAGGTGGCCTCTCTTAAATTTTGGGAGCTGGCATTTCATGGTTATTTTATGTCTCAGTGTAAAGTAACCAAGTCTACAATGCAGTTTGGCTGCAAAACAGGTGTGCTGTGGAATGTCACTTGATCCAGCGCTTACCTTTTCATAGGTAATACTGCCCCAAAGGGCATGAACTGTAATTATGCTAAAACCTCAACCCTGAAGGCTATCACAAGTTTCCCAAACCACTGTAGTGCAAGAGTGTACGGAGAACATGATATATTGATTAAGGTATTGTCAGATGGCTTCAGTGCATATCCTTCTCATCTGGTGTTTTCTGCTTCCTTTCATTTCCTGAATAAAGCACTGGGATAATTTGCCTGCAGATACTGTGGGCATCAATTACACATTGGATCCATACCCATGCAATACTTTTTATAATTCCCAGCCTAGATATTGTGAGCATTAATTATGCTTTGTTGATCCTCCTACGTTTTTCTATGCTCTCTGATACAACTGATCATGGAGAACTGGTGATCCAAATGCAGGACTTCATGGATCCTCCTTGGGTTGGCCCAGAGTTCTCAGAGTGGGGGCAAGGTACGGTTATTGCTTGTCTCCTCGTAATTTTCCTTATGGAATCATGAAAGTCTCAATTCCATTTAATGTACAAGAGCCAGCTCAACTAAGTCATATGAAGGGGTGGAGTAATCATTTTCCTTGACACCCCTACGGTTTCATCATTTACTTGATGACTGGCCACAGTTAAGAGTTCCAGTGTGAATTGACTAATCCAGGCAGACAATAATAGCTCTGTAACCTGCCTTGGGGATTTGGGATACCTGTCACTGACAAGGTTGTTACAGAAGGCAGTGCTGGAGCGCAACCTGCAGGCTGTCAATCATTGTTATTACATGGGTTGAACTTGAAGACGACTTGTGAGAAGCAGTCAAACTCCTAAGGAGCTTGTGTAAGCATAGTTCTAGCAATGATTCAATTGTTTGCTTAATTGCCATTTAAGTTTGATAGAGGCGGTATTGTTTAGTTTTCTTTTACCTGTTCTGGCCTTCAAAGAAATATTTGCTACTGCATATTTCTAGTTTTATTTCCATATCACCTGCTATTTGCTTTTCACCTTGTTTACCTTCTGGGTCTGATTGCAATGAATACTTATTTGCTTTAAGTTTCACTTCTGGTGTCTCCTGCTCCTTGTGCCAATGTCACTAAAAACAGTTTCAAAAAGTGTCCATAGCTACTGGGAGTATATGATATGCAGTTTATATTTATGCTTACTTCCTTCTCAGATTCAAATTATTGAGTGATGTATCTTTGTTTTTTCTAATATGAATTACACAAACATTAACTATATCTATATATACAATCTGTTTCAAGTAGAGTTCTAGAAACACCAGCTAGTAAAACTTATAATTTATAATGTTTGTGGGGTTTTAAGAGAAAACCTGGAATGGTCTTGTCTATGGGCTAAGAATACTCAGGTGTAAAAATCTTGTAGATTAACAATTAGAAAGCCTTTACCTCATGTTAAAAGGGGGGAAATTACAAACCTAATTACTTGATTGCAATGAGCACACATTGGAGTTCGCTTTCCTGCCGGGATATGCTCTGCCATCTGAACCAAAGTGTCTTCATCTGTTGGCAGAGGTGGTGGTGCTGTATTTTTTTCACTTGGCACAGTTGCTCCGGGTCTTCCACTCTTGTCTGATGCCCATCCACTTCCAGCTGCTATAAAGCAAAATGGAAGGAAAACATTATAATAAACTATGAGCCTGACCAAACTGCAGGAGGCAGTGGAAGACAGGAGTGCCTGGCGTTCTCTGGCGTTCTCTGGTCACGAAGAGTCGGACACGACTAAACGACTAAACAACAACAACAATGCTTGCAATGATAAATATGAGTAACCTCAAAGAACTTTTGAGCATAGCATATGTAATGATTGGGTCAAAGCTAAGCAACTAGACAATGAAATAGATGTGTACCTATATATTAATCTGTACTATTATAATTACAAAGTAGTTTTTTTAGGTCATAAGTGCCATTTAACTCAATGGAGCTTATTTCTGAGTATATATGTACAAAATCACACTTTAAAAAGTTTTTTTTAATGCTTTAATAAAAAGCTTGAAAAGTTGTAGCTCAAACTAGACTCATGGATAGTTTCCAAAAATGGTATGGCTATGAGTACTTAATTGCAAATACACAGGCTTAAGACAAGGAAACAATGTTTAAAAACATATTGAACTTTCATCAGGTACAGATTATTGCCAATCAGGATGTTTTATTTTATTTTTTTTATAAATATTTATTGAGGTTTTTTAAATACAAAATGCAAAAATAATAAACAATATGACATGTATCAAAACATATTTTCAAAGCTTCTTTGGACTCCCTCACGTCTCCCGCTCCCACTTACATCATTGTAAAACTTTTTCCAGCAATTTATCATCTTGTTTACATTCTTAAATCTCATTCATTTAATTTAATCTAATAATTCTCCAAAAGGTTTATATTTTCCTCAATCTCGCTTATCATCCAAATTACGTCTAATTTAGTGGTGCTCAATTATTTATGGTCTGGCATCCTTCTTAACATTCAACCAAATTACAGTATTTTTGTAAATAAATCCTAAATTTCTTCCAGTCTTCTTCAACCCTCTCCTCTCCCAGGTCTCGGATTCTGCCGGTCATCTCAGCCAATTCCATATAGTCTATCAGTTGCATTTGCCATTCTTCCAGTGTGGGTAGATCTCGAGTTTTCCAGTGCTTGGCGATGAGTATCCTTGCTGCTGTTGTTGCATACAGGAAAAAAGTTCTGTCCTTCTTTATCACCCTCTGGCCGACAATACCCAGGAGAAAGGCCTCTGGTTTCTTGGGGAAAGTATACTTAAATACCTTTTTCAACTCATTATATATCATTTCCCAGAAGGCCTTCACTCTAGGGCACGTCCACCAGAGGTGAAAGAATGTTCCTTCATTCCCTTTACATTTCCAGCATTTGTTATCAGACAAATGGTATATTTTAGCAAGTTTAACTGGGGTCATGTACCATCTATATATCATTTTCATTACATTTTCCTTCAAAGCATTACATGCAGTGAAGTTCAAGCCAGTGGTCCACAACCTTTCCCAGTCCTCGAACATGATATTATACCCAATGTCCTGTGCCCACTTTATCATAGCCTATTTAACCATTTCATCTTGTGTGTTCCATTTTAACAGCAAGTTATACATTCTTGAAAGTACCTTAGTCTTAGGTTCTAGCAGTTCTAATTCCAATTTCGATTTCTCCACCTGGAACCCTAACTTTTTGTCATTTTTAAAAACTTCTTTAATCTGAGCGTAGTGTAACCAGTCTCGCACTTTATCCTTCATTTTCTCCAAACTCTGCAATTTCCAATTGTCTCCATCTTTTTCTAAAATTTCCCAATACTTTGGCCATTTGGCCTCCATATTGGGTCTTTTTCGGGCCTTAGCTTCCAGAGGTGATAGCCACCTTGGAGTTTTGTTTTCCAATAAGTCTTTATATTTTGTCCAGACATTGAACACTGCTTTTCTGACAATATGGTTTTTAAAGGCCTTATTGATTTTAACCTTATCATACCATAAGTATGCATGCCAACCAAAAGCATTGTTAAAACCTTCCAAATCCAATACATCAGTGTCTTCGAGAAGTAGCCAATCTTTTAGCCAGCAGAAAGCTGCGGCCTCATAATACAACTTTAAGTCCGGCAGGGCAAAGCCCCCTCTCTCTTTCGCGTCGGTTAATATCTTAAACTTAATTCTGGGCTTTTTGCCCTGCCAGACAAACTTAGAAATATCTCTCTGCCACTTCCGGAAGCACTCCCTCTTGTCCACAATCTGTAGTGTTTGAAACAAAAACAACATTTTTGGCAATACATTCATCTTAATAGCAGCAATTCGGCCTAACAAAGAAAGTTTCAATTTTGTCCAACTATCTAAGTCTCTCTTAATTTCTGACCAACATTTTTCATAATTATCCTTAAATAGACTCAGATTTTTTGCTGTTATATTTACCCCTAGGTACTTTACTTTTTTAACCACATTTAATTCTGTCTTTCTCTGAAACTGTTCTGACTCTGTATCTGTCAAATTTTTTCCCAATACCTTGGTTTTCTGTTTGTTTAGTTTAAATCCCGCCACCCGACCAAAGTCTTGGATCAATTGTAGTACTCTTTTCGTACTAGATTCTGGCTCCTGCAGGGTCAAAACTAGGTCATCTGCAAAAGCTTTGAGTTTATATTGTTTCGCTCCGACCTGAATTCCTTCCACCAACCAGTCCCCTCTAATCATATTCAGGAGCACTTCCAGAACCGAAATAAATAGCAAAGGGGAGATAGGACAGCCTTGTCGTGTTCCTTTTTCAATTTTAAACTCTTCTGTAACCACATTGTTAACTATCAATTTAGCCTTTTGTTCTGAATATATTGCATCAATCCCATTCTCAAAACCCCGTCCCACTCCCATTTCTTTTAAATTTCCCTTCATAAATTTCCAGGAGATATTGTCAAAGGCCTTCTCCGCGTCTATAAAAATTAACACTGCTTTTGTATTTATGTCTGTTTGCAAAAGTTCCAAAATGTCAATAATGTTCCTTGTGTTAGCAAACAAGTGTCTACCTGGGAGAAAGCCCGCCTGGTCCTTATGAATTACCTCATTTAAAACTTTTTTAAATCTACTTGCCAGAATGTCTGCAAATATTTTGTAATCCACGTTTAAAAGAGAGATGGGACGATAGTTCTTAAGTTGTGTCTTTTCAGCTTCCGATTTTGGTATCAATGTGATGAAGGCTTCTTTCCACGAATCTGGCGCCCTCCTCCCCTCCATAATTTCATTGCTAACCTCCATCAGTGGTTGTATCAGATAGTCTTTTAGTGTCTTATAATACTTGGAGGTCAGCCCATCTGGTCCTGGAGATTTGCCCAATTTCATATTCGGAATGGCTTGTTCAATCTCTTGTCGTGTTATTTTACAGTTCAGGATTGATCTATTTTCTTGTGACAATTTTGGTAATCCATTTTTTTCCAAAAATTGTTTAATCTCAATCTCATCTTGCGGCCCTTGGGTATATAATTTTTTGAAATATCTCTGGAAGCACTTTCTAATATCCACAGGGTTCTGAATGTTTCTTCCTTCAATCTCTAAATTTGTAACTGTATTTAATTTTTGTCTCCTCTTCAACTGCCAAGCTAGCAGTTTTCCACATTTATTCGCCGATTCAAAAGTTTTTTGTTTCATTAATTTAATCTTCCACTCTATTTCCTGGTTTATCAATTTAGAATATTGTGCTTGATGAAGTTTAATTTCTCTCAGCGTCGGCTGTGACTTCGGGTTTAATCTTAGCTTCTTTTCTAATTCTTTAATTTTCTCCAAAATTTTATCTTTCCTCTCATTTTGTGTCCTTTTCTTTACAGCATTCTGTTGTATCAAGAACCCCCTCATCACTGCCTTGCTTGCGTCCCAGATGGTTCTTTTTTCCACCGTAGTGTTCATGTTTATCTCAAAATAATCCTTTAAAGCTTTTTGGGCCTTCTTAATAATCTCCTGATCTCTAAACAAATTGTCATTCATCTTCCATCTAAAGGAGCCGGTTGGTATTAGTGTCATGTCCATCTTTACTGCATTATGGTCGGAGCAGGTCTTTGGGCAGATTTCCACCTTTTTGACCTTGGGTGCCAGACCTCTAGATATCCATATTTGGTCGATTCTTGTCCAGGTCAGTTGGGCTTCAGAGAAAAATGTTCCCTCTCTTCCCAAGGGGTTCTTTATTCTCCAAATATCAATCAAATCCATATTGTCTGTCATTTCGAAAAAGGTCTTTGATAGTCTGCCATCTTTTGTAACATTTTGGCTTTGTGACTTATCCATGCTGGTTGATACGACCCTGTTCATATCTCCCATCAAAATGATGTTGTTGTAGTCCAGATAATCCAGCATGGTCTCACGCAACTTCTTATAAAATTCCGATTTCCCCTCATTTGGCGCATAGATTCCTAATATCAAAAGTTTCTCTCCTTGATGTTGTATCTCAATTGCCAAAATTCTTCCATGTTCGTCTTTAAATAGGAATTTGGGTGACAGGCTCTCTTTTGCATAAATGACCACACCTCTCTTCTTTACTCTGTCCGAAGATATAAATTCCTGGCCCAATCTTTTGTTTATTAGCACTTTTCTGTGGAGCCTAGTCACATGAGTTTCTTGCAGACAAATAATGTCCAATTGTTCTTTTTTTAATATATGAAATATTTTCCTCCTTTTTTCCGGGATGTTACAGCCATTTATATTCCAGCTCAGAAGTTGCAGAGACATCCTGAAATAATCTGGTTATTTTTCCAGGGGTGGTATATTATTCGTTGAATCTTCAGGTTCCAAGGGTGCCGGTACCGCCGGTGCTCCAGGCCCAAAGGGTAGTTCAATTCCTTTTTGAAGGTCCTCTCCGTATGTGGTCAGAAATTTGTCTCTATCTTCCAGTGTTCTAATTTTAACCTTCTTCCCTCTGAAGGTAAAAGATAGTCCTTGGGGAAATTCCCACCTAAAGATAATTGAATTGCTCCTAAGCAGTTTAACCAATTCCAGGTAGGCAGATCTAAGGTCCAACAGTTGTTTAGGGATATCTTTATAAATTTCAATTCTTCTATCCAAAATGTCCAGTGACTTTTCGTAATGTAAGCCCAAAATCTTATCCCTTTCCTCCTTTGATCTCAATGTTATCAAACAGTCTCTGGGCTTTTCTTTCTTTGCAAGTCTTCCAAGCCTGAAAGCAGACGCAATTTTAAAGTCCTTTTCCTCTAAATTCCAGAACTTGGAAAATTCTTTAGTCAGAAACTCAGCTAAGTTGCCTTCTTCCACTTCTGGTATCGACCTTATCCTTAAATTACTCTCCCGGTTCCGCAGTTCTATCATAGATAGATAGGTCTGATGTTCACCTACTTGTTTGCAGAGTGGTCTTACCTCTTGTTCTAAATTTTCTAATTTTTGACTAGTGTCCTCAGCCAATTTCCGATTTTCTACTGTGGCCTCCGTCAACTGCCCAATTGCCTGTGCGTTCTGTGATACTTGTCCAGTTAATCTATTTAGACATTCTGTGTTTTGATCAATTTTGGCTGTTTGTTCATCGGCTTTCTTGTCCAGAGATTCCACTCTCTTGTCCAGAGATTCCAATTTTTCATAGATTTTCTCTAGAATAGAAGCAGTTGCTCCTGAGGCCATATCTTCCAATTGTAACTGTTCAGTTTCTCCCTCTCCTGCCCTTGGCAGAGAAGCGGCTTTTTCCTCTGAAGGCAAAGTAGGTACAGATGATCTACGTGTCTGCGAGACTGAGGTTAAAGTTGTCAAAGTTGCTTGTCTAGTTCTTCGCCTCCTTCTTGCGCCACTCATTCCAGAGTTATCTAAAAGTCAAGGTCAAGCTGAGTTGTTCCCATGAGAAAGCAGCGGCCCAGAGGAAAACAGTCAAACAGGAGGTCGGGGAAAAAGAAAGTGAAATGATGTCACTGCTTTAAATCCCAGATCCTCTAGGGGGAGCTTGAAATGTCTTAAGGGAAGAATCCAATTCTAGTAAATTTACTAAAATCAAATTTAATGTCCAGGAACCTTCAATAGCAGGTTTTAAGCAGAGTTAGTATTAACAGCCACATTGTTTCAGACAGTGCATACTGGTACTTCAATTGATGTTTCAAAGTAACAAGTCCAAACCCCCTCAGATTGTTGCAAGTTCTGATACACAATAGCCAGATCTGCAGAACTGACAGCTCAAGTTGCTCAGGCAGCTCCAGCACCTGGGTTTCTCATTCAAGTTGTAGTTCCAATAGAAGAAAGGTATCACAATACAAATAAAAGTCAGAGAATCAAATGCTTAAAGTCCTTATTTTGTTTAAGGAAAAGTTCAGTGGGTGCTCAGATCAGTTAGGCTAAAGATTCTTTTTAAGCCTCCACTCCTCCAGCTCTTTGCTTTGAAGTTCAGTGACAGCGGAAGACGGACTTCCTGTTTTGCGTCGCTCCGCTTTCAGCCGAATTCAATAATTTAGTCTCAAATTAGTCTTAGTCTTTACTCACGGGTTGTTGCTTTCCCGAGTCAAAAGTTTCCAGGAAAAGAGGTCAGCGCTCACCGGCAGCAGCAGCGCGGCTTCACTCCATAGATTGTGAAACGACTCACAGCGCCACTACCCCCTCCACATTCCGGAGCCCCTTACGGGGTTCCTTCAGCGTTTCGGGAGCCGCTTCTGGCGCCCGCCGAGTCTCAAGACCACAGGCTCTTGCTGCCTGTGGGTTTCCGATGTGGGTCTCCGCTTTGCCGTAGCGGACGACCCAGTTTCCACGGAGCTTCCTCCTCACGAAAGGAATAGGACCGCCATTGCCGTTCGCGCCGCCTCCGGAAGCCGCCAATCAGGATGTTTTAGCAAAAGAAGTGGGAGGTGACAGAATTTTAAAAATATGGCGGTCATAAAAATAACAAAGACACTGTAAAGAACTATGAACAATCCAATTTTATTTGGGATAAAATATGTTAGTATGACCCCTCTCTTTCAATTGCGGATCTGGATGAAACACAAAGTTATTGACACTATATGTCTAACATTACAATGTGAAAACTAGTTTTTAGATTTATTATCTTGTTACTACCTATATCTAAAAACAGAGTTTTCAGACAGTCTGAGAGCAACTATGCATTCATATTATTTGAATTAGAGTGTGACTCAAAAGCGAAACACTATAGATATTAAACTTTAAGCAAACAAATGAGGGATGAATGATATGCTACCTTCTGACACATTTACAAAGGCAGTACAAACAGAAGCGTGTTTGAAAAAAGCATACTTTCATGAAGCATGTCAATGAATGTTAGGACGTTACCAGAAGTACATTTAAACAAAAGAAGACTTGCTTCCTTTAGTTAGCTATTACCAAGAAAAAAAGAGGCATTTTCCTCATTTGAAAATGGTGACCTGATGTGTACTGTGCAATGCTGCATAATAGCCACAGGAACCCAAGTGGGGCTGGGCCACTGAGAAACAGGATAGAGGTGTTGAAATGCTTTAGGAAGCACCAATGTTCTCAGAAGCACAAAAAAACCCCCACACCACCAAATGGGGTGATCCTCCAAAACACACCCCAATGAGGACTGAGTAGTCAACATGTGTTACAGAATATTGCATGTCAGTTGGGGTGGAGAACCAGGCAAGGGGACAAGAGACAGAACTGGCCTGCTTGAGCTGAACCCCAACTGAACATGGTAATGTTCAGAAACATGTTTACAAATATTCAACTGGATAAAGAAATACCACTTCTTAGGCATGCAAAAAACCCCAAAAACATTTCACCTATTCATATACAAACACAGCATTTTCCATGAAATATTACTACTATTACTATTTTGATTTTCTATATCACTATTTTAAAGCCTTAAAATTAAAGGTGACAATATTTGGCACAGCCAAGATTTTATTAATAGCATATTGTACTGCTGATTGCCAACTCAATATTGAACTGGAAAAAATAGTGAAGCATTGGTACAAGGGAGTAAGGTCAGATGTGTGAGGCAGTTACTCTGACAGATGATCTCTTGCCCATGACAACAATACAACAGACTAAATAGTTCAGCACTCACTTAAATATAAGATCAAGTGTCATGTAATATCTATAAATAACAATACTACTTCAATGTGCACCATTTCATTTTCAACTGCTGAAATGAAATATAGTGCTATTAGACTAGTATAAAACAAAATGCTGGTTCTTCAGCAGAATATTAACACATTCTTATACAGTAGCAGTTCTTTATTTCCTGCCCATATGGAAGCTGAAGGAATTTATCCTGCTTAAATAAAAAAATAATTATGGTAAATGTATGAGATACTTTAGTCCCTTAAGATCCCCTAAAGAATCATGGGCTCAGGTTAGCAGCAGAGAAAGAGCACACAGCATTCAATAGCCACATTTTATTTTATTTTGCTGAATCTGTGGAATACAGTTAAAGCTTTAAATCCTCTCATGATGAAAGGCAGAACAGGAAGGATTATGCTGTTATCATTTCTTAAAATGACTGAGAAAGCTAGAATGTGCACCATGAAAATCAGAACAGGTGCATTAGAGGCCCGGTTACAACTTCAGAGGGTTAGTTTCCTGCTGTAGTAGCTAGCCTTTCATCTCTCAAGAGCTCAGATTAAATGGGCTGTGAAGCTTCTTAATTAAAATGAGCATTCTGGGTTGGCTTGGGTCATCTTCTCATCTGCTGCACCATAAGCCACTCAAAAGTCAGCATAATTTCAGAGTGTACACAATGTGTACTGACATACACATACAAACACCAAGTAAGGGCAGTTATAGAACCTGGGAAGGAAGTAACACCTTGGAGCACCATCACATCCTATTTACACCCATCTATTTATTTTAGTTTGGCTAATTTTTGCATCAAGTAGCATTACTCATTATATCTCATATATTTGTGTCTTGGCTGACTTCATGGTTTTCCCCATGTGATTTTTGCATAGTGTACACACCCACCCACCCACCCTTCTCATGATTTGTGAGATCAAAAATTATGAACCCGATATCACAATAAGGACTTCAAGCTGGTTTGGGACGATATATTGCTTTATCGCCCAGCCCAAGCTCTGGATAATGCCATTGGGGTAATTGGGATTCCATACTGGGACTCTTAAAAGTAGAACTACTAAGTAATGAGGCAGAAATGGCTCTGAGAGATAGAGACATTCCCACATTCCAAGACAGCAAGAGACTTCTGCATGGACAATTCCATGCAGTTCGGAATGATGATGGCAGCAACCAGACCCCCAAAAGGCCCCCCAAAATGAAGATAAACACACAATAAAAACCAGTAGCTAACAATGCAAAATTCACAAGCCATTACCTTCAGGTACAATAAAACTAGGGTTACCATATGTCTGGGTTTCCCCAGACATTTAAACCGTACTATCCTTGCTACTAAACAGCACTTCCATTTTACTTCTGCCAACATTTTCTAAAGGAGAGATGAGAGTGCTGACTGTAAATCAACTAGCCTGTCTCTGAACTATATTTAAACTAGGGAATGGAAGAGACTTTCATTCAGTTTGCAATTTTAAGTGAACTGAACTGATTCCCATCTCCCAAACTAGCACAATGGCCTGGAACAAACATTCCTCGACTCACAAACTGTACCAAGTGTCAAAAACATATATTTTAGGATAAAATCATTTAAAAAAATGTTCAATGAGATAAAACACATATTTTAATATGAATTTTTGGATGGATTCCCCCCCATTTTAAAAAACCAGTTTAATGTGGAAACAAATTCATGAATGAACACATGCAAAATTGGTCCTAACTGGAAATTAATTAAGGACAGATGGAAGAGACTAACAGAGGTTACTGTAGTCCCCTACACTTCAGCAAGGCTAACTAGTACAGTGGTACCTTGGTTTACAAACTTAATCTGTTCCGGAAGTCCGTTCTTAAACCAAAACATTCTTAAACCAAGGTGTGCTTTCCCATAGAAGCGGGGGGCTCAATTTACAAATGGAACACACTCAACAGGAAGTGAAACATGTTCTGCTTCCAAGGAAAAGTTCACAAACCAAAACACCTACTTCTGGATTTGCAGCATTCTTAATCCAAATTGTTCATAGACTAAGCTGTTCTTAAACCAAGGTACCACTGTAGTTGAATTAGCTTTGTAAACTATTTTTATTTTTTGCCTGTTAATAAGTAGGAAGTGAAATCAAAGTTATGTATTAAGTCTAGATCTAGATTATTTCATTGCATTACTGAATCTATCCTATATATATCCACACCCACACAGGTGCATTTACTATCAGACCATATTTCTCTCTTTATCCCCCACCTTTTCAAAGCACTGTAGCAACACCTGAGCTGATTTTGAACTGCCTGCACCTCGTCTAATCATAGCAACCTATGTGAAGTCGGTGTCAAATGCTACCGTTTTGATCTGATAGCACCTCTTTTGCAGAGGTATATTGTTGCAATGGAGAATCATGTCCTAATTAACTAATCAACCCTCAACAGCTTTTTGCTATCGCTCTTTGTCATGGGGTAGCAGGGAAAATTAGAACTTTTTGTTTTTTACAAGACTGTCTGAATGCACTCTGAATAACGTATGGTGAATTTCTATCAATCATTGATCCTGGGGCATGTCTCTATGTGCTGCAGCGCTGCAAATGCTTTCTAGCAGTGGGGTTAATTCACCTCTTATTTTGCCATTTCAAAATGTTATATTGTTTGGAACCATGCACCCTCTGGATGGCTAAGACAACAAAAAATAACAATAAATAATAAAATGTCAAGTCCCGCAGGGCTCTAGTCTCTTGTGACAGAGTGTTCCACCAGATTGGGGCCACAGCCAAAAAAGCCCTGGCTCTGGTTGAGGCCAGCCTAACCTCCTGTGGCCCGAGACCTCCAAGATGTTTTTGTTTGAAGACTGTAAGGTCCTCCAGGCGGTCCCATAGGTACGAGGGTCCTAGGCCATATAGGGCTTAAAGGTTCTCTCCCTTAAATTTCCCATAGCGGCAGATCCCACCTAACAGGGTAGCCTCATTGCAGAATTATTGGGGTCATGGACGTGCCTGGCTAGAGGCTAAGGAAGGATGTACTGTTGCCAGAAGTGGGTGGGAAGAGCAAGAGGATATGGGCACATATTAATCCATCCCCTCTGCATCTGACACCATAGGAGCAGCAAATGGGCTGTGGAAGCAAACAATGCAAGCATTTCAAAGCTCTCCCACTACCTGAACCTAGATATGAATAATGCTAAATATTTCCACACCAGTTTATAAACCAATGAAATAATACATACAACCCCCCAAAATATTATATAGCCCCCATTGTATCTTCCAGTGGTCCCAGGAATTTCACATATTTTCATTTATATTTGCACAATCCTAAAAAAAAAACCTGAAATAAAAACCAAAAATAAACCCCACTGCCACGGTGATTTCAAAAGGTTGACATTTCACATCACAAGTAAATACCCCAGCTTTAACAGTTGACATTTACGAATAGCTTTGCTGTGGTTTCACAATATACTTTCCTTGGCTGTGTCGGAATTCACATTAGTTAACTTGTGAGAGTTTGTGGTATGCCACCTCGTGACAGAAAAACAATTTAGAATTATTAATACCAGACTGTCCATTTGTTAGAATGAAACTCCTCTGATGTTGCTACTGAACTATCTATGCAATGTTTGTAGGGAATTAAGGTCTATTCCTACATTTGCTATATTGGTTGACTGCAGAGATGCCTAATCACATCCTCTTTTATTCTTCTGCAAAAAAAGGGAAGGCAGGTTCCAGAGAATGATTTAAAAATCTATGCAGAAGTGAAATTGCTGAAACAGGTCTAGGTCTGATCATTTAAAGGAGTCCAACAATGCTGTATTTTAGTTTGATTAAAAAATAATGATGATTTAGCTCCAGCGCTGCATAATCAGTATTTCTATATTCCTAAGGTCTCCCTATGCCCGTAAACATATAACCTCAACACTGCAAGGCATTATGAGAATATTATTTACTGCCTTCTGCAAAGAAAATGATCTAGTCATTAATAATGCTAAATCCAAATTAGTGGTCTACTACGGTAAGAGGAAAAAAAGTTATACAAATAGTACATAGACTTAGAACAGATAAAATCATGTTATCTTGTAACAGCTTTTTCTGCTTCTGGATCTTGGGCTTTACAAAAATAAAAATAAAAATAAAAATAAAAATAAAAATAAAAATAAAAATAAAAATAAAAATAAAAATAAAAATAAAAATAAAAATAAAAATAAAAATAAAAATAAAAATAAAAATAAAAATAAAAATAAAAATAAAAATAAAAATAAAAATGAATGCTTAGACTCCTGAATTTTAGGCACCTGTGATCAATATGGTCATTTTAAACGTCTTTGGAGCAAAAGTGCTGCCAATGTTTGTTTTTGACACATAAATCGAGGGCTTTGCAAATATCACCAGAACAGAAAGAGTTCATAGGCATGTGAGTTGGGGTATTAAAATCTCCCCCTGCTTATTTAATAAGAACAGTTATGTGTTATGGCAATCTCTGGCCTAACACATGTTAGGATATCTAATTATTGGTGCAGATTATTTCAAATGGGTGAAGATAGACTTCCTAAGACGTGACTTAAAGAAACAGATGGTACCAGCTCCGAGTAGTTTCTGGTTTCAGAAATTTTCCAAGTTACTAGAACAGTATGGATTTTCAGGGCAGGCTCTGAATTCACTTGTGACCAGAAACATCTTTAAACAAAGAGTATCAGATGTCGGAGCAGAAACTGACAAAGTTGAACACAAAAGGGCTGCTATTATGCATTGATTGTCAGTTCCAAAACAACTGTATTTTCATACTGATGCTGATATTTCCCATGAAAACAGAATACCAGAATGCTTTTATCGTACTTCATTTTGAACAGATGGAATCAGTGATGCAACTGGAGAGATTCCTGGGCATCCATCTGTTGGGCAGCACTAACAGGGTACCCACCTCAGTATATTATTTGTAGTCTAATATTAGAGAACGCTATGTAAAGTCCTTACAAAAAGCATGAAATATTGGAGACTGAGCGGGGAAAAAAGCTTTATATTATAAGGAACTAATCAGTAGGTAACTTGGAAGGGAGCCTCTTCTGTGATAAAAGTCTTCAAGTCTTAGGGTGGGATTCAACTAAGTTTTGTTCAAAGTAGGCAGTTTCAGTGCCCTGACTGGGCCTGAAGCCAGGCTGAAATAGATCCAGACAATCAGTTACCTATTTTTACCTAGCAGTTAAACTATTTTGCAAAACCTGGACAAAAGCACTTAAATATTTCATGAAGTAGTTGCAGTTGCATGAGGAGCAAGTATCTGCTGCTAAAAATAGCCAAATGTAATAATGGGAAGTCTTTGCATGTCCTGTACTTGGTATAGATTTCCACAAAAGCTCAAGTTTTCCAAATGTGTTCTAGGATCAGTATATAAATCTCCTTAATGCTTCACAGGTGGTATTTATCACCAAGTAATCCAACAAGTTTCATAAACAAGCTGATGAATGCACTGTTATGCTTCCATTGTGGATTTTTCTCACCTTTTTATGGACAATTTCATCTGCATGAATGCCTTTAGATACAACCCTTTGTGACTGCTGTTATTTTCACTTAAGAAGAACTGGCACATTATATTCCCCCCCCACACACAGCATCTTTTAGAAAGTACACTTTCAAAAGCTACTCCCTCTTGTCAGTCATCTCCCACCTTCAAACAATGTGCAGAGGCTCTGTCAAAATCATCTTTCTCCCACAGTCACTGAAGTCATCCTTCTGTTAATTTTCTGCACTAGCCCAACTTCCTTTTTAACACTAATTTAAAACTCTAGTTCTTGATTTAAAGTGCAACCAATCCTGGCCTTCCCTGCCCAATCACCTAGAAGGCAAATGGCTAGATATATGATTGTAAAAACCATTATATTTCTTTGTGTCTTTTGGCTTATTTTTATTACTCAGAGGCCTCTCAAGTTATCTTGAGAAAGACATCTTGGGTGTGAGTCCTGGAAGACCTGCTCCATGCCTTGCAGGCCTTTTCCACTTGACTTGGCAGGCGGGGCCCGGACTGACTCCAGCTACAAAAGCTAAGGCTGCTGAATACACTCTTTGGCTAGGATATTGTTTAGGGGCTTTCACTGTTTTGTTGTTGTGGTGGTTGTTGTTGCAGTTATTTATACATATTTTTGTATCTTTATTTTTAGATGCTATAATGTGTACTTTTTACGGTGTTTTAATTATTGTTTATTGTTTATGACTACTTTTATTATGTTTGTAATTATGTAAATCTTTTCATGTTGTAAGCCGCCTTGAGCATGGTTTTTAACTATGGAAAGGCAGCATACAAATTAAATGATGGTGATGATGAAGTCTGCCTCAGGAAACAAAATAATGTGTTAACTTCAAACAAACAAACAAACAAACAAACAAACACCAACAAGGCTGTAGGAGATAAGAATCAACTCAAAAGAATGATGGGATCAGTCATGAACCATAATAGCTTTATGAGGTGTTTCTGCGAACAATTCAAAGTGCAGGTTTTAACCTTTACAGCTTAAACATTTTGGGAGAGGGTTGTTTGAAGGACCATCGGCAAAGACACAAACTTATCCAGTTTTGAAATGTGCCTCAAGAGGCCCTGCTCATGGGGCTGTGTGTGAAGTAAAGTTGGTTAGTAAGATTGAAAGAAAGGGCCTTTTCTGTGGTGGCACCCAGGTTGTGGAAACAACTGCCCTCAGGGATGGGCATAGCCTTTAACTGTGGGTTTTTAAAACGGTTTTAAGAAACTTCCTTTTTTGAGCAGCCTTCTCTTAAATGTCTCTCCCCCCCCCCCCCGGCATGAAAGGTATTTTGCAGAATATAGCTATATTAGTTGTTACGATAGTCTCTTATTTGTTTTAATCGGCCTTTATAATGAGCAGTAAATGTCACTCCTTTTATCAGCCCTGATTATTCAAATTTTTCTCCTTATGTTTTTATGATGTGAGCCATCTTGGGGCAGCATATAAATCTTTTTATAAACATAAATAAATTAGCGGCAGTGCTGTGTCAAATCCAATCGCCTGAGTTTTTCTAAGCCATTGTCCTCTTTATTCTGCCACTTTTTTTGGAGATGGGGCAAATTTCAGAGATGAGGCAGGCTTGGTCCATACCAGTTACATAACTTTATAAGGTGGCTGAGGAACCAAGAGAAAGCTCCTGAAAACAAACAGTGTGTCAGTAACAACAAGCGTGATCCTGACTTTCAAAGGACGTTTTTCAGCCTGCCGGGATGGAATGGGATATACTCTTTTCCACCCAACCGGGGAGATCCTTTGAAAGCCAGGATTACCATCACTGTTACTAGTGCAATCCCTGCTTTCAAAGGCATTTTCTTTCCCAAAACCACCTTGCAAAATTCCTTTCTGATAGGGACCAGCCCTCAAATCCCTCTAAAATTCACCATGCCTCTCTCCCAATTTTCAAGGTGGATTTTTTTAGTGCTTCCCATCATCACAATCATTTGCTTTAAAAAACAAACAAAAACACCTGCACTCGTAAAGTTCAGCTTAGCTCCAGGCAGGGAGCAAGAATCTTTACTCTTCTGTAGAGCATGTTAACACAGTTGTGGCCCTTGCTGTTGAGCTGGCAACAGCAGAAGTGACAGCGGCAATATCAGAGAGAAAAAGTACTGAAATGTGATTCTGAACATATGCTTTAAAAAAAATAAAAATCAACCAGTTATGGAAGACCGCATACTAAAACTTTCAACACTCTTAACTTTCCACCACCAAGTAGAATAATCTGAAGGTCAAACACTGCATTTTTGTTAAATGTAGCATATATGAAAAGAACACAGAGCATTCAACGCAGGCTATCGTCTTTTCCTTTTTGTAAACAGCCTTAACTTCGTCTCACGTTTTGCCACTAAAAGTGAGTTCAACGGGGCATAGATACGATGATTTATTGCCACCTTGAGGATACTTTGAAGTTCCACAACTCTGAAGCCCAAAGAGTTGTTCGTTTATTAAATGGTTGCAACACAGCCATATGCTCAAAAGGCTGCATTATTAAAAATACATGGCACATTAACACCTTATGTTCTCTCTTTTACTTTGAGATTTTCCCCCTAACTTGTAAGCACATTCCCTGCCTCCCCTGAAAGGACAAATCCCTTTAAAGTGCCATTGAAAATACAGCTTTACAACTTGAACCATTGGAGAAGCAGGTAAGGGGACCCTATCCTGTATTCAAGATGGTTGATAGTCAAGCTATTCGGGACCCGCTGAAAACATTCTTGTTTAGGCAAGCCTACCCAGATGTTTAAGGGACGCGCGTGGCGCTGTGGGTTAAACCACAGAGCCTAGGACTTGCTGATCAGAAAGTCGGCGGTTCGAATCCCCACAACAGGGTAAGCTCCCGTTGCTGGGTCCCTGCTCCTGCCAATTTAGCAGTTCAAAAGCACGTCAAAGTGCAAGTAGATAAATAGGTACCGCTCCAGTGGGAAGGTAAACGGCAGTTCCGTGAGCTGCTCTGGTTCGCCAGAAGCAGCTTAGTCATGCTGGCGACATGACCCGGAAGCTGTACGCCAGCTCCCCTGGCCAATAAAGTGAGATGAGCACCGCAACCCCAGAGTCAGTCACGACTGGACCTAATGGTCAGGGGTCCCTTTACCTTTGCCTTTTTACCCAGATGCTTAGAAAGCTGAGGTAATTTTAAACTGCTTTAGTATGTTAGCTTCTGTATGTTTAAAGTATAGTTCTGAATTTTTCTCCATAAGGCACATCCACACAGGGCAGTTACATCCACTCCCTTTTCAATATGGCACCACAGACCTATGTACCTTGAGAATTGCATTTTTTAAATGTTTTCTATGTTATAGTCAAAGTAGAAGTTTCCTGCAGGAAAAAATATAGGAGTGGAAACATTTATTCTCCACAGAACTGGCTGTATAAGTGCATCATATTAATAATTACTGATATACTTGAGAAGGGTGGCTTTTTTTGTATGTATTGTATAAATGATGCCACATACTCTTATTATAAAAAAGGATCCCTGGACAGTTAAGTCCAGTCAAAGGCGACTATGGGGTTGTGGCGCTCATCTTGCTTTCAGGCCGAGGGAGCTGGCATTTGTCCACAGACAGCTTTCCGAGTCATGTGGCCAGCATGACTAAACCACTTCTGGCACAACAGAACACCGTGACGAAAACCAGAGCGCATGGAAACGCTGTTTACCTTCCCGCCACAGTGGTACCTATTTATCTAATCGCACTGGTGTGTTTTTGAACTGCTAGGTTGGCAGGAACTGGGACAGAGTGGCGGGAGCTCACCCCATTGAGGGTATTCAAACCACTGACCTTCTGATCAGCAAGCCCAAGATGCTCAGTGGTTTAGACCACAGCGCCACTCGCGTAACTACTCTTATTATATCCTTTAACACACTAGCAAAGTAAGGCAACTAAAAACTCGAACTTACAAACAGGAATTATCCTCATCATTTTACCTTTTCCATATACTCCTTTTGCATTTTTAACTGAGCAAATAGTAGTTGGTAAATGTACCTGGCTGATTAGAAGATTGCCAGCCTGAGGTTTTGACTGCATACTGAGGTCCTGTTGGCTTGACAGCTGGCACAGATGCTGGATTGGCAGGAACTGGTCCACGTGTGCCATTCTCTGGAGTTTCAGGCATGCTCCTTACTGTGGCAGCAGTGTAAGCAGTAAACTGTGTTTGCTCCTGGGAATCACTATTTGGAAACAAAATATTATCCCTTAGTTTAAAGCATTCACAAAACAAGGGTAAATGAAGTTAGATGAATGTGCTCTTGATTTACATAAATATGAAGGATAATTTTTATCTGAAATTACAAAACTCTATTCCAAAATATTTATCTTTCATTATATCCAACACACACAGCAATGTATTTGTCTTATGACAATTCGGACTCAGGGAACGTGACGGCTCTCATTTTCAATGTTTTGAAACCCAAGCACACACTGAAATAGCAAAATGCTGAGATCAGTTACACAATTGGTACATAATGCTAAGGTATAGTGTTTCTGAAATGCCCAAGACAAATGAACAAACAAATCAGGAAAAATACTTTTAAAAGATAAGCTTACACCTCTGGAAATAACAAGCTTATTCCAGGTTGCACTGTGGCTGATGTCACTATTGAAAAGTCAGTGTTTTTGTTATCAAAACACTGGTCAGATGCACCCAAGGCTTTCTGTTTGAAGCTATTCCAGTAGGCAAGTGAAACTAGCAAATGCTTTAAGTCTGTTATTTTTTTGCTGCTACTTACTATTACAATTATATACCATCTTTCCTCCAAGGAGCATCTAGGGTCTGAGTACATGGTTCTTCCTCTTTCACTTTAACCTGTAAGTCATGCTAGGCTAGGCTAAGAGATAGCGACTGGCCCAAGATCACCCAGTGAACTTTGTGACCGAATGGGGATTTGAAAACTACCCCCCTTGGTCCTAGACATTTCACTCACAATACCACACTAGTTATTACACACAAATTAAATGAGCACAGAATGGAACGCTATATGTAAGATGAATGATAACAGTAAAAAATAAAGCCATACAGCTGCAATGCAACAAACTATGGGTATTTTAATGGAAGGGAAGGCTGCAGCCTTAGTGGAGAGTGGCCTTTTCATGAAACTTTTGATTTATGGCTCACTCCAATGCCTATCGAGCTTAGAAGGAGGCTCTCTGTCAACATTTGCAGCAGGTCTCACACACCAATAACTGTTGGAACTGTTTTTGTAAGATGTACTTCATCAAATCAGAAAACATTTTTCTCTTCTGCTGCTGCACTCCCTCTGGGCTTCCTCCCAGTGGTAATCTTTGCATCACGTTCAAGTAATCATGGAAATGCTGTCAATATGCAGCACAACGACTTAAAAAGCGCTAATTTCCATAGCAATCGGCTTTCTGGCATAATTCTGTGTATCAGTCAGACTGATTAATGGGACAGTGTTTTGAGGGAAGAAAATCCCACATTAATATTGAGAAACACTAACGCAAAGTTGCTCATCTGTCAAGTTCATTTAACACAGCCAGCAAAAAGCTCAAGAATGAGCCCCCCTGGCAACTGGGTACCTCCCTCAAAGGAATGCATCTTTTACCATTAAAAGTAGTAAAGGACTTTTAAGTTCCTTTAAGTGATACAATTTCCCTGATCTGTAGTTTTAAGAAAGCCTTTCAAATTGCATTTAAGAATCGGGGGGGGGGGGGAGACCATGTGCCATGAATGCGGAAGATTTCAGGTTCAATCCCCAACGTCCACAAGAAAAGAGATTCTGCCAGTTACTTGGCCTCTGGATAGTGTTGACTCCCATCAGCCTTGACCATTGGCCATGCTGGCTGGGACTGATGGGAGTTGTAGTTCAGCAAAACCTAGAGGACAAAAGGCTCCTCACCCCAAGACAAAGATAGATGGATGAGTCCAACTCAGTATAGAGCAGCTTCCCATGTCCTTCTTTTAAAAGACACAAGGCAGGCAGGCTAGAACATATTATTTAATGCATCACCATGTGCTTTTTCATTTTCTTATCTATGATAGGTTGGTACTAATTAAGTTTCAGTTTTAGGCTGAAACAACCAACACTCCTTTTATCAAAAGAGCTAGTAAAAGATCAGGGAAATTTTGAAGGTGGGATGGGAGACGTAATTGCTGTGAGAGCTCTGGCCCCTTTCCCCTCGGCCCTCCTATTCCTGCTGCCCCTTCCCCATCTTGCATCCCTTCAGATTCTCTTACTTTCTCTTTGTAACCAAAAGGGCCAAATCAGATACGATGGGGCAGCCATATTTGTTGTTCATGTGTCTGTCCCTTGTGCATTGAAATGGAAGGAATTCAAAGAGGCATGCAAGTGAGAGGAGCTTACCTCTCGACACTTCGCCTCCCTGAGATCTGTCACTTCAGGTACTTTTCTCTCAGCTCACTTCCAATACCGGAGACAGATTGGGAGAAAAAGTGCCTGAAATGATGAAGCGCTTCCCTAAAGCAGGAAAGACAAAAGGGCTCACACCCCACATGTCAACACCCTGGTTTTCTGTGGAATAGTGGATGGAAAGGGTCATTGACATGACTCTTCCTAAACCCCCTCTCTTGCCATGGGAAGTTTGGGAGGCTGCTTGGTTTACCGAAAACCTTCAGAAGATAAAGGAGGCCAGACACTGTCTACAGCAGGTGGCACATGTTCTGGTGTGAATCTGATCAAATAGAGACACGAGTGCATAGCCCTTCCAACTGGATGGCACTGATGGCTGTGAAAAAAGCATCTCTCTCTGCCTCTATTGCATCCTCAGTGAATCACCCAGTAGGGGGTATTAAGAATGGTAAATTAGGTGGTCCAGACCAGTGTGGTATCATCAACAGAAGACCAGTCAATAGCCTTCTGTGAGAGATCTGTGAATCACTTTGAGGAGGGGGGAAGGTGTGTAAGGGTATGATTTTCTCATCTCATTTCAATTCACAGCAGAGATCTATGCTGACAGTTTGCCTGAAATCAATACTTCCCATGTCTGACTTCTGAGGTTACATATGAGGATATTTTGCTTTCAGCTTCAAGATTTAGAAACCTGCTTCAAGTCCTCCAGAGATCAAATCAAACTCACTAACTGTTAAGAGCATTGCAGCTGGAAATATAATTTGAACATGCAGAAAATAGAATTAATTAAATTTAGTAAAAAGCTAAATTAGCGACAGTGACTAATGAAGAATGAATTAGAGCAATAGAGCCACTTAAGTAAAAGTTAATGAGATACAGAAGAGCTGAAATATGCAAAGCACTTGCCTAACCTATGTATTGCATTTCCCCAAGCTAGTATTAATTCTGTAAAGTAGATCTCTACATATAATTTTTAAAGATTTTTTCCCCTCCTCCTCATCTACCTATTCTTGAAGAACAATGAACTCTCTCAGGCTTTTATGGGGACAAGACAGAGAACTGCTGCAATCCAGGAACTCCCTTTGGTGCAAGAAATTTAAAAGGTTACACATCACGCAGTATAGGTTAGGGTGTTCTTTTGTGAAAAGGAATGAACTTCAACATGGGCAAATTTGCACCATTGTCTGCCTAGATTGCAACTTGGTACATTAGCGAGAAGCTAATGTACAGAAGTGCTTCAGAAAGTTAAGCAAAACAGTGGGGCGGTCATTCCCAGGGCAGACTACAGAGGCCAGACATCTGCTGGATTCTTTAGATCAGGAAGCCTACAGTTCAGAGCCACTACTATCATTTTGCATTGAAGAAGAGAGTAGCAGGCAAACATTCCTGGTCAAAAATCCCCCACTAGTGAGACAGCTTGCCCATACAGATCCCTAAGCACTGGCCATAGTGCTGTTAATTCCAGAAATAAGTAAATCTACACAGAAACAGTTTATTTTTCACCACACAAAGCAATTAACTCTAACTTTTAAATACGGTTCAGTACCCTCTGTAAGCAAAACCATTTTTCAGCAAGACTTGTGCTCTTCAATCCTTCAAGTTTTGTTTTCTACATTAAATGTCAAATTTTATTCTCATTATATCAAGGGTGGTTCACCTTTGCCTGACAGCAACCCGTCCCCCCCCCCCCCAGGGGGTGTTTGCTTTTATTCTGCCTCCCAACACTCCCTAAAATTTAACATTTTTGCCCACTATTGCCAATCTGTCCATGGAAACTGCAATGCAGGCTGATAGAGACTGTGCTTATATGGTATATCATTTGACAAAGAGAATATGAAGAAAGACTTGACAGATAAAGCAAAATATTGGGGGAAGGGAGATTAAAGGAAAAAGTCAGTCATACTGCGTAAGAGCTCAGACAAACTTTACATCAATGTTTCATGAGGGAAACTTGAAAAGTGCAAATAGATGAGCCTTGCAGGAGAGCATTCCAAAGTCAGGCCACCACCACAACAAAGATCATATTCCATAACCACCTGCCTCACTTATGAAAATAGGGAAACACAATTTGAGTAGGATTCTTTCTAGAACCTGTTGCTGGGTTGTAACTATAGGTCAATCCTTTACGCTATTCTACTGAGTCCTGGCTTTCCCTAAGGTATCTTCTTCTACTACCTACTGATTTAGAGAGCAGCAAGACTCTCCTTCTAAAACGAGACTCCCCTTTGTGGCATAGATGTCTAATCAGTGAACACAAGAACCAGAACAAACACTTATTAGATGCAGGCATTCTTATAACTCTAGCATTCTGACTTAACATACTGTCTCTCCAGCAACTATTCTCACTCCTTTATACAAATAGTCGTACCTTGGAAGTCAAACGGAATCCATTCCGGAAGTCCGTTTGACTTCCAAAATGTTTGGAAACCAAAGCGCAGCTTCTGATTGGCTGCAAGAGGTTCCTGCAGCCAATTGGAAGCCGCGGAAGTCATGCCGGACATTCGGCTTCTGAAAATTGTTAAAAAATCAGAACACTCACTTCCGGGTTTCAATCGTTTGGGGGCTGATTTGTTTGGGAGCCAAGGCGTTCGGGATCCAAGGTACAACTGTATTCATATATATATCTGTTTGCCCCATATTCCCCTAATGCTAGCCCTCATGTTACTCAACCATAATTAACCGTCGTTTTCCTAATGTTCTGTACAAGTCACTTCCCTCTAGCTCCACCCAACATTCTATTCCCCCACTGCCAATCAAGCTTCCCTTTCGACTTTTGTTATAAAGATACTTTATATCTATATACGTATATATAAATAATAAACAATGATTTAACTACCTTTGCTTTAGGACTGCAGCCTTAGCCGTGTCTCTGTTTTAAGGATTAGCTTCTAATGAAAATCAACTTTTTGCTATGTTTCAGGCATCTCTTTTTAAAAACAAAGAGAAATGCACAAAGTATTTAAAATGGTTCTACCTTTTTATCACCAGTAAAAGGAGGGAGGTATTGAACTCTAATTTGTGGTTTCTGGAATGTTAAACAGAGATCAACAGATGTAAAAATAAACCTGCCATTTCATAATGTTTGCAGGCATAACAGAAATGTTTGGAGGAAAAATGCCTGCATGATGGCAACATAAAAAAAAATGCTTGGTGCCAAGGTCACAGGAGACACAAAGGGAGAAGAAATTCTTACTTTCCACCCCATAATCCTATTCTGCTCTTAAAAAAAAAAAACTTTCCGCTGTAAATTACAAAGGTAAATGTTTATGTTGCTAAAAGTAACAGTGTTTCCAATGGTTTATAAGGAAAAAGGAGGAACTGCCAGGCTCACAAAGAGGTAAAAAAGAACAAATAGGGTAATGCTATTCAAGTTCTTTTTGCCTTGGATTCTGTTAAAAAGGGCACACGCAATAAAGGTGTGAGAAGTGGGAATCCAAGTTGCATCAAGCACAAAGCATTCTTTTCCAGAAGCAGCATAATCTGTTTCCTCAAAACACACCATGGTTTCCTCCATAACACTAAATCATTAGTGTTACAATCCTAGAAAGGTGTCAATTATGTGCTAATAGAGGGAGTTTGGAAATTCACAATTTAAAAGGCAGCCAAGGCAGCCACTTGCCTGGTACAAGTAACAGAGCGAATTATACTTGCATGTTTTACAATGCCACCTACCTGTGTTTGGGCTGCTACTGCAGCAAAATCCTAGATATCTACCCTTGGACTTCTAAGTTCCCGGGGAAATGCATCCCTAGGACAGATGTGCACAAAGTTCTCTCTGCCTTCTTTCATTACATGACCAATGGACTTTGCAACTAGATTGTAGTCCCTACAAAATTTTCAAATTGGAGCCCAGGGAGCATATGCTTTCCCCCTTCCCTCTCCGAGCAAATTCTCCTCCCTTCCTTTGTTAAATGTGCACCAACAGAAACCAGAGTTCCCCCATAATCACAGTTTCCAGTTCCATTTTAATCTATGGTTTCAATTCAAGTTTATTAAAAATTATGATTTGATCATGTTTGTCAAAGGCGCTACCCATCCAAAGAATGCACACAGCAGAGAATGAACTCTTTATTGTGAAAGATAACACAGTCACTTCTGGAGACCTACACACACCAATCTAGAGCTTAGGGAGCTATTCCCAGGTTTCATGCTCTGTGGAACAGGTGCGGCAACTGGTGACCACCCCCCCTCCACCAATTTATGTACCTTTCCCCAATGGGCTGTGAACACCTAGTCAGAGACTACACCTGCAAGGAAGCTGCTTTTGCTCTTCCCACTTCACTTCTCTCCTGGTTCTGGGAGATTGTGGTGCAGAAGAGGGTGGGCAAGCACCTGGCCCTTCACTTGCCTGGCCTGCCTCTGCCTCCTCTTCCTCCAGCTCTGAAGCTTTCTCTGCTGCTCTGATTGTTGCCTCCTGGCTGGTACAGGTCCTCACAGACCACTGCCACCCTATCCCCAAGTCAGACTCCAGCCGCCCTTCCCCCAGTACACACTCTGAAGAGGAAGAAAAACCACATTTCTGAGTCCGTATCCTAATTAGCAAATCAGTTTGCAGAGAGTTTGCATTGCATCTACATACAGGCAGTGGTAGCCAAATTGTGGTGGTAAATAAAGCAATTGACTGGGCCACATTTCCCCACTCGTGTCCTAGTCTAAAGGGTACGTCCATTCCAACCACTCTTCCCGTTTTCAGAGGTGCAGGAAGTAAAGAAACTTTTCGTGTCATGCCCCTGTTTTTCTGCACTGGATGGGTCAATTCAAAGATATTCCACAGGCAACCGACACATGACTAGAGTATATGGCAGCGGTCAATTGTATGAAAGCAGATTATGTATGGAAGCACATATGCAGCTACACTAGCACAAAAACAACTCCTGTTATTTAATGATAGAACTAGCCTTTGAAGACTGACTGCTTTCAACTGACTGTGCTGCTGAAACGTGAAACCCTATACTCCTGTAGTTTCATAATATTTTCTCATATGCCTACGATTTTTGAAAACGTTCCCTCTTTCCAACCTTTTTCTGCACCTCACTATTGTGAAAGACATATGGTAGTACTTTCATATATTATAAAACTGGCCTAGAACTGGCATAACAACCCAGATTTGGGGAGGGACAAGGACAAAGTTTTATGAAGTACCAAAAGAAAAGTTGCGCATCAAAAAAATGGGGGGGGGGGACACTCATCTGGCTGTGGAATACATAACAGACATTCATTGCTCTTAAGGAATTTATGATAGAACAAAACAAAATCCTTTGTATACTGTGACTTGGGATATTCAGAATTATGCCTGCTCCTGAGGCACGTTAATAGTGAAATGGTCCATGTGTGCCAAGCTAGAGGAAACTAGTTTGCTAGACACAATAAATGAGCTAGTTGCATCTAAACCATCAAAACACAGACGTCTGGTTTGTAGGTTAAATAAAGCGTCCAAGGAAAGTTAGGTCTAATGTTACCATAGTTGTGGTCAGGAAGTATGACACAGAACAAAATGTCCCACCCCACAAGGAAACATGAAACATTTCATGGAGTAGCTGTCAAATGTGTATAAAACCATTTATTCGCTCCCCATTTACCGACAGTAACAGCCTCATAAGATTAAGTCAGTGAATATCTGAGGAAGAGAGACTCTCTGTTCCAATAATACAATAATGTGGCTTCTTCACTGATGGAGTTGTTGCCAGTACCTCATTCAAAACGATTGATTCCACTCTGGTAACATTTTCCCGCCTTGCGGTTAACAAAAAGGTCACACCTCTTTTAAATTAAGGGAAAAGGTTCGGTGCTATGCAGCACATCACAAATTCAAAACGAGTTGGAGGGCCACCACCAACCTGCACAATTTATAATGACAGCTTTTTAGAGTGATTAACAGTTCTGTGCCCCCCCCCACCTCCACACACACACACACACACACACACACAAAGCAAAGCTTCCCCCCATGCAGCAAGATTCCCTGTCCCATTCTATTAGGTTGTAATGGATATTTTGCTAATAGTGACTGATCAGTACTAGTGAAAATAAACCGCAAGAAGACCTCCATTGCTGGAGCTAAGTACTACATGAGTGGTATACGTAAGTGTGAATTAATTCATGACAGTCCATTAACAAGTTAGAAGATAAGAAGTCAAAGGAGTGCAAAACCATTCCTGTCGCACACTCTTACGGTCTCCAGTTTCTTTGCATCTCGAAAGCACTTGCTGATTGTCTTGATGGTCTTGTACTTTCCAGAGTTGGTGGTTTGATAATAGGAGTAATGAGAAGGGCATCCAACAGTGAACGATAGGTACTGTGATCAGAGAGTCTGGTAAGCATTTAAAGAGAATTTACTTTGGCAGCTGGTTTACTCACAAAGTAGAAGGTTAACTAGACATGCTACAGTCGTGAGAGGCGAACTATCCAGTGCAATTCAGAAATGAGTCGTCAACTCTAAGGCAATGCTCCCTCTACTCACAGCCCCCCAACAGGGGTGTTGACAAGTACTTAAGGGCTTGGGACAGAGGCAGGAGACCCAGGCTTCAGGGGCCTTTTGTCACCCCCTAACACCGCCCCTGTCCCCTAATAATTTTAAACTGACTCATGATTCTGGTTGTAATATACAATGCTCCTGAGCCTTTGAGAAAAGGAAAGATGTGCAGCCTCCAAATTTGACTCACCAGGCTCTGAGAAGCTTTCTAATCCTAGCAGCCAATAATAGCATCTGCAAAGGTTTTACTAAGCTCTACTAGCTATCCTTCTATCCTGTATTTTCATGACAGCTTCAACTTATAGCAAGCCAAAAACAAAACAAAAAACCCTCTTCCCATATGCTTCTCTGTTCATTGCAAATATTTCTTTTTGAGGGAAATAACATTGCTGCTTGAGAATTATGAGGCATGCAAAATTCTATGTTGAACCAGATAATTCCAAGTTTTGGACACATCACTATATCAAAATTAGAAGGCTGGGCTGGATAGTTGTTCAAAAGTAATGAACAGAAACTGCTAAGTGCATCCAAATCACCTTGTATGGGTTCATTTAAATAATTAGAGTGACACATCCTGGATTCTGCATCCATTATAAAACCCCAAGGTAAAAGACTGAATTTTGGTTTGTGTGATGTGTTCAATAAATGAGCAGAGCTAACTTACAATTCATATCTTTTCAGCTTCTGCTGTGTATATTTGAAAGGAGTTATATTACTAAAAAATATATTCCCTCCCTCTGGTGCATGTTCAAGTAATTAATTCACTCAGTTGGGGAAATGATGTGGGGTTTTGAAAGACAAATAATATCCCATACTATGTCCATGATTCTTGAGTGTATTGTAAAATGCTAGTACGCTGGTTGAATTCACACAACTATGTACTAAAGCAAAACAAACAGAGCCTTGACCCTCTGGTTTCTTACTGGGCAGCCATGATGGTGATAGCAGCTTCCACTTGTTTTAGATTAACAGTAGTTGAACATTGTCATCTGAATTTGGCTTGTTTTCATTAACCAGCCAGTTTATCCATGTTCAGACAACATGGCAAATGGCAGTATTTTAAAAACGTATGTAGAACTTTCTGAAACGATCTTTGCAGCTACCTCAGAGAAAGAATACTAAAGCAAAATGTTTTAGCATCACGTCTGAACCAGCTCTGTTAAGTTAGTACCACTGAATTTCACCACTTGCAAGTGAACATATTCCACCTCCCGCCCTCCATGAGATACAAAGATATTCCAGACCTCCGTACAGCAACTGCAGCAGACACAGCAGCAGCAGCACTCTTAACTTGTGATGATTCCACCTTTGGAAGTAAAGTAGAGGGGATGGGAGCAAACGTTACATTACTTCCCAGTAGATTTTCCAGTGGCTCTTTCATAGGGTAGAAGCTTCAGTTCAAATGGAGAAAAAGCAAGGAAGTGAAAGGACAGAGAAAAAGGAAATGAGAAAGAAAATATACAAGACACATTTAGAGAAGTAATTTCAAAGCTCATTCCTAGCAAAGCAGCAACAAAACCGCTAGCACATTGGATGGGCGACCACGTGTTGATTCCTGCGTTTAAGGAGATTGGGTTAGATTACCCTTGGGGTCCCTTTCAACTCTATGATTCTATGATTTTTTTTGGGGGGGGGAGAGACATTTAAGCCACCTAGCGTACAATTTCATTAATGAAATTTTCATAACTGCTTCAGAGACTTTTAAAGTTGGCTCTGTAATGGGAGTTTGACCATGTTCAACCCATGCAGTGGTGACGGCTCTCATATTTTAATTGAGACAAAACAGGAAAACTGTTGCCTTCACATTCTCCTTACAGACTGCCTGGACTAATCTAATAGCAATAATGCAGCATTGTTTGTGTGTGTATATGTTAGGATTCTTGCCCCGTGTTGCAGTCATGGGATTGTTTTATCAAATGACGGTGTATGTTTTCATTCCACATAGTAGGAAGTAACGGAGACAGGATGTTTGTATTACTGTGTTTCCATGATGTAGAATTATTGTCCTGTGTTCTTTCTCTTTTTGCTCTTTGATGCTGATGAGGAAGGAGCTGAGACAGAATGCTCCAAGTGTATTATATGTAAATAAAGTAGTTTAGCCAATATTGCTGCACTACTGAGTCTGTCACGCTGACTGCTAACACTCTGCTGATCCTGAAGTGTGCTGACGTCTCTGAGGCATCAGTCGCTGTGATGTTCGGGCTGGAGAAAGACTTTGAGTCTCCCGACCAACCAGGAGGGCAGTACTGAACGTGTTGGACTAGTCAATAGTGTAGTTCTCACAATATCCAAGTGCATCTTTGTTTGATATGTAGTTACTGGAATTGTAGCCATTCAAAAATGAAGTTCAGCCTGCACTACTAATCCAGTATGGAAAAGTCAGCAAGGCCTGGCTGATTGAATTTATGCATTTTCCACTTTTTCTTCCCTAAGAATGTTATTGAGCCTGAAGCAGTTTCTGTCATCAATAGAGAATCCAAATCTAAATCCAACACAGAATGCGGCATGCTTGCCCCCACTGATTTTAATGGGGTTGCTGAAGTCCATTGGTTTCAATAGGCTTAAGCAAGCTTAAACTTTGTATCAGGTTTAGACCTTCCTTTTGATCTTCTTAAGATGTATCTCCATAATTCATTTAAAGCTTCAAATCAGCATGGTGGCTTTTATTAGGCAATTGTAAAGAAAATTTGATGCATGATCGTCTCTGATCGTCTTCCATGAATTTAAGCATGGAGTATTTGGTTTCAGGTCATTGGGACACAGAGCTTGAATTTTGTAATGAATAACTCACTTCAGATGTTAAAAGAAAATTAGCTGACCCCTCATAAAAACAGCAACTGGGGTTGGGGGGAATGTATGAGATTATTTTGAGCAACATTAGTATTCAGAAACATTATATATATTTTCAAAGTTACTAGACTCCCCAGAACAATCAGAAGAGGTGTGGCAGCATTGCTGTTATTGCTTAGGGTTAAGCTTCCAATAATTCCCTTGTGGCCAGTTTACCTGGCCAAAAACTTACTGTTATTGAAAATGTCACTCCGTCCATATTTACTATTTTTTTTTGTTCTGTTTTTGTTGGACAAACTTTTCTGCAATGTATTCTTGGGATTTAAGAAAGAAAAGCATTTACTTTTACAGTTTAACTTTTATGGATAAAAGCAACACCTCCCCCTCGTCATGCTTTTGCACACACACAAAATAAATACAGGGAGCCTTATTTCCCTTTAAAAAAAAAAAGCACAGGAAGTAATTCGGTCTTCAAAATTCTAGGATTTCAATACCTTCCAGGAAGAGGGGGCACCAATGCAGATTTCCCAGTCTGGACTGTCAAAGTTGATTCCTCTGGAGCAATTGGAGACATAAGTGTCTCAAATGTCTGAGTTGCCACTGTGCTAGTCAGGGGTTGGCTCCTTTTATTATCAGCTTCATTTGCACCCAACCTTGCAGCAGCTGGGGCAAGCTCTGGAGAACCAGTTTTTATCCTACTTGACCTTAATTCAACAAGAATTATGATACATTAAACACAAATACCATACTTATTTATTTAAATGTTACCTAATAAAAGGCGTAACCAACAGTTACAGTGCTCGATAGGGTTTTCGGGGGTTTTTAATGAACTACATCTGTTCAAAAGACCTGTGGTATACAAATATCCGGTGTTTATATTTGCCAAATGTCCAATTCCTCCCCCCCCCTTCTTTGGATAACTCAAGTCAACTTTGGATAACGAGAATGCGAAGGCAGTCATGGTTTCCTTCCCCGGAGATGGCGCTCCTCCAGCTCGTAACTGACAAAAATTATACGCCCAATTTCATTCCCTGAACTTGAATGTTACCATACTTAACACAGAACTTGGATGATGGTCAGAAGGGAGAACTAAAAATTATACTGAGTCAGGGTCACTTGACACAACTCAGAAAGATCAGTCAGTGTAGGATTTTAAGAAAGCCTGTGCGCCAACATTTCCAGTGTTATACCAACCAGACTGCATATGTCTGGAGTACACACAACGCAAATTTCAACAGTCATACAGAACATGTCCCCTTATATCCATTTGACAAAATTTATATACTGTTTGAGCGTAAGAAAACCTCTAGCCGGCTTACAACGAAAATGCTTATACATGCTGATGGGAGAGATGGCAGGATCACTGAAGATTAGGTACGTGTACAGAAGCTGTTTTAACTTGGGTGTCTAACGAAATACCACTGCAAGCAGAGATTTGGTTTTTATGTTGATGCTCATGGGAACTATTGATCAGAAAATCTGTGGTTTCTGCTGAGCCCTGCTGCCATCTTGTGGACAACAGAATATCTACTGTAGGAACATTTGAACTATCTTTTCTCAGGGCATTGCATGTTCTCAGACTAGCCGATAGAAAGCATTTGCACTGCCATCAGTTACATTCTAGACCAGAACCAATTCAGAATAGTTTGTGACTTGTTTGAATTTTTCAGGAAGTGATGGAGAAAACACAAATGCTGTGATATGAAAGCAAGTAGCATTTGCTTTTGGTTGAGCTTCAAAGACATTTGTTGTTGCCCCCAGCAAAAGTGGACCATACGTAAAAAAAACATTTTGAACTTCCATCTCTTGATCACATTGAATGTCTGAGCAGAATGAAATACCTCACCTCCCCCTTCTCACTAATTCTGAATACAGACTGTCACTTGAGGTAGAGGTAGCGGTAGAGGTAAAGGTAAATGACCCCTGGACAGTTAGGTCCAGTCAAAGGCGACTTTGGGGTGCAGTGCTCATCTCGCTTCAGGCCGAGGGAGCTGGCATTTGTCCACAGACATCTTTTTGCATCTTTAGCATGACTAAACCGCTTCTGGCGCAATGGAATATCGTAACTGAAGCCAGAGCATACGGAAATGCCATTTACCTTCCCGCTGCAGCGGTGCCTATTTATCTACTTGCACTGGTATGCTTTCAAACTGCTAGGTTGGCAGAAGCTAGGGCAGAGCAACTAGCTGAGGTAGAGCAGAGCTGTAGGATAGGTCTCAGAAGTAGGGAAGTTGGACCGTGGAGAAAGTTGAGGAGAGAGGGAGAAGAGGCAGGCAGGCAGAGAGAAAATTTAGGAAACCTAACATTCACTGTTCTTCACCAAAGTTTGACAGGCATTTTGCGCGCTTCAGAGAATAAGTGATAAACAGTTTTTAAAAATAATTTATGATATGCTTTGAACAGAATGTAATAAATTAGTATGAAACTACCTAGTGTAGGTTGATGCCGTTTTGGACACAATGGCTACTTGGCTGCTATCACTTAAAATATGAACAGTAGCAGGTGGATATGGTGCACACTTGGGCAAGGCCTCCAATGGATTGTTGAAAAAAAGTTCTCTGAAGAAGAAAATGACAAAGTTTCTAACACCAGAAGTTCTCTTAGTATCCACCCCACCCCACCCCCAGCAATTGCACAAATGTATCTGGAGTTGGCTTAAGTTCCCATACTACACGGTTAATTTGACAAACTTTACAGGCATGGCTATCTCCAACCAATTTCTGCTCATGTAGGATCCGCAAATATCTGTCTGTCGACAAAGAAGACAAAATGCTGGGCTAGATCAGTGTTTCCCAACCTTGGGTCTCCAGCTGCTTTTGGACTACAGTTCCCATCATCCCTGACCTTGCTAGCTAGGGATGATGAGGGAGTTGTAGTCCAAAAACAACTGGAGACCCAAGGTGGAATTTGAGAGGTACACACGATTGACCAGAAGTCTAATTCATAGACTTCAATAAGGATACACAGTTTCTGTTGTTATTTGTGCTGGCAGTTTCTGGGATTGGCTATGTCTGAGGTGGGGAACATCAGCCCTGTGTAACTAAGCTGGGACTCTACACAGCCAGCACTCTCCCCCAAGCCATACCCCTTACTGGCTGCAATTCATGCCTGAGCTGGAATGTGCCCTTGAACTGTGGTAATGGTTGTCTGGAAAGAAAAGAGCTAGGCGGTGGGGGTAAGTCTGAAATTTTGCGTGGCTGGAATGCTGCCTAATATTCCAAGGTAGGATTTGCACCTACTGCCCCATTCACTTTTTGTCTCTGGCCTTATCCACCACCAACGTACAGCCCTTAAAAGTTTTCTGTCAAGGGAATGTCTCTCCCCCCCCCCGCCCCCTCGGATAAGACGGGTTCACCACTGATGGATATGAAGGTGTTATTCAACTGGGATAACTCACTTTCCCATTAACAGGAAGTAAATAAGGCAAAGGAAGAGCTTTCAAAACCAATAATCCAGTAAAGAACAGCAAGTATTTACCTCTTGTGAGATGTAGTAGAAAGATTAGGACCAGGAAGATTGGTTGAAGAAATAGTGATAAGAGCTGGATCTGTTACCACAGAAGTATTTGAAGTTGCTTCTCCCCTGATAGATAGCAGTTTGTTTAAATTCCACCCCCAAAATCAGAGAATAAGTCAAGTTTATGAAGAAAATGTTAAATTCTACATCTAAATGTGATTTGACAGATGACATTTGTGCACAAAACTATTAATCCATTGGGGTGACAGCAAGTCTACAAGAGTTTGGCAATAACAGGTAGCCACTGCCAAAGCAGAAGGTTGCAGCATTTTCTAGAACTTATTTGGAACAGTCAAAGCTGAATTCACAATGCAATTCAGACCTTGGTGAGAATTTTCAAGTTTGTTTCGTAGCAGTGATAGGGAGATCCTAAAAGCGGAGTATGTTTTGCATGCTTTGAAAACACACTTGAAATTAAATAATGGAAGTTTCAGTAAAAATGGCAAGGGCATTCAGAACAAATCATAGTCCAATACAGAAATAACTTTTATTTTGGCCATTGGAATACACATATACAACTTCAATATCTCATTCGCACTATTAGCTCTTAAGTTGTTGTTTCTCTTAAAATTAATGAATAAGAGCAATCCAGTTTGCCACAGCACCCTGCTTTTTGCTGTGTGCATTGCCCTGTGCAAAAAAATATTTCACAATACAGTGGTACCTCGCAAGACGAATACCTCGTAAGACGAAAAACTCGCAAGACGAAAGAGTTTTTCGTTTTTTGAGTTGCTTCGCAAGACGAATTTCCCTATGGGCTTGCTTCGCAAGACGAAAACGTCTTGCAAGTTTGTTTCCTTTGTCTTGCAAGTTTGTTTCCTTTTTCTTAAAACCGTGCATTCAGGGGGTGCAGTTGCGACTTGACTTCAAGGAGCAACTCATAGCACGCGGTGTGGCAGCCTTTTTTGAGGTTTTTGAAGACTTTGGTGATTTTTGAAGCTTTTCCAAAATCCGTGCTTCGCAAGACGAAAAAATTGCAAGACAAATAACTCGCAGAACGAATTAATTTCGTCTTGCCAGGTACCACTGTAATGCTTCCCTCGCAATTAACAGCTTCCCATGCACATAACAGACAGGAGTGCTGGCTGTGCCCAGTACCATTCATGGGGAGTGAGTATATTGGGTCCATCGTTTTCCAAAATAGGGAATGGGAATCCACTGGTCCAGTGATAAAGCAGTGCCATTAAGCAGTGACAATTGTGATAAGGATAATGCTTGCTTAATTATCAAATTTAGTGCAAGTCTGATGAACTACTTGAGAATAATAATGACTTCTTCAAGTGTCATGTGCATTCATGTGTGGTGCAAAACGGTTTTCCACAATAAAGTTTAGTCATGTCAGTGAACCATGAATGGATGGAATAAGGACAGAGAAACAGACCTTTGAGCTGGCAACGGTGGTTGTTCTGACACATCAGGTATTTCGCAGGTCTGGGTAACTACTGTATGGGAATGCTGGGTTTCCAGTCCATTAGTTAGTTCCGTAGACATGCTTTATTCATAATAGTAACAGAGAACACACAATTTACGTAACCAGTCACACGTTTTGAGGCTATATATCTAGCTTAACATTCCATAAAATAGAGTTGCTAAACCTCTAGGAAATGCTCGTATGAGTGTTCAGAATTTCAGTAACCAGTTCAATTATTTTGATAACAGAGGGCAAGGGGATTGCTTTAGCCAAAGGACACAAAGATACATCCTGAGCTACTAATTTTGCACCGAACCTAGACTAAGCAAGGCTGCAATCCAAACCCCTCTTTTGCTTGGCTGAGGGGGATTTGGATTGAGTATAGACTTACCTCCACCCACTTCAGCCAGCTCAGCTGGCATCCTGCTGGAAGAGATGCCCCTTTCTGCTCTCTGAAAGGTGGTTCACTGGCAGTATTATTGCCAGCACAGTCCAGCAGAAAGCACCCAAAAGGGGTGTTCTGAGGGCAAGGCTTAGCTGGCCTGGGTTCCTGAAGTGCTCCCACAGCCAGCACTTGACAGCATCAGGTCTACCATGGTCCAAATTACTACCTAAAATTGGCACGGAGCTCAGATTTTATCTACCAGCCTCACTTTCCACTGCAGCTGCCATGAATCAGTGGGCTACAGATCTGTTGCGAGCTCCATGTTTTGTAGAGCCTTGGTTGCAGCAGCAAGCAATATGGATCACTCTGTTAGCCACACTTTAGTTCCACTGAGATCAGTGTGGTGTAATTTAATGATCTCTATACTGTACCACCCATTTCAAAGTTTCTAAAGCAGGATGTAAGTCTCAATCCAACTATCTCTCTCACTTTTTTTCTTTTTTCCCCCTTTGCTAAATGTGCTGTGGGTGCCAGCTCAAAAGGGATACTGGGATGATAATGGGAGTGTAGATAGGAAAATGCCTGCATCAGTACATCTGTTCCCCCTTTCCCTTAATTCTGTTCAGTGCAGTTGTCTCCCCTCCACCCCACCCCAACCCCGGTCTGCTACAGCCAGCCATCTACACCACTTACTAACAAGCATCCAGATGTGAATTGCTGGGGGGGAATTAAGATTTGTGTGCTGTTGCCACTGACAGTGCAGTCTTTAGCTTATGCACCGCTGGGGTGCAAAGATCCACCCAGCGCCCCCAAATTTAATTTAGCCCCCAAATTAACTTTTATTATGATGTAAGAGTTAATTTTGCATGCAAGGCGCCATTGAGAATGACAAGCGCCGTCATTGAGTCTGACAAACGCTGCTGTTGTGAATGACAAGCACCGCCGCTGGTGTGGCGTGTCTTTGGTAAATGAGCGCACAAAGCTGAAAGTCCTTTAGTGAAACAGTAGGTATTTCGGTAATACCTAGATATATAGGTATTTTGTTTTTCTGGCTTGATCAAAATTATTTATTATTTCATAACAGGTAGATAGTTAAGAGTTTAGGTGGCTTCAGCGGCGGGAGCCTGGCGCACCCCAGAATTTGGTGCCCGTGTGCCCCACACCCCTTGCACCCCCAGGTAAAGACAGCCCTGGCCACTGAACTCCGTAAATAGAGATAAGGTCGGGGGGGGGAGGGAAAATAGCAATTAGAGACTGAAGAAAAGGAGGAAACAAGATAGAGACAAGAGTCTTGGTGGAGTGGAAAAGAAGGGACTGAGATATGTGGTACAAGTATATATAATCCATTTTAGGTCAAGCAACTTTCGATGCATAAAGAATACTTTTTTTAAAGTACTGCATTTTTTCAACTCCCCCCCCCCCAATTTTATTTTAAAAAACAAGCAAACCTGGGAGGAATGCCCCCCCTTCAAAAGCTTCAAAATTTCTCAGAAATTGTACATCTCTACTAGATACCATCTTTTCAGTAAAACTGATTGACACATCGTTCACCAGGGGAGGGGGGGAACCCTGCATCAGACCCATATTTGTAGCTCAAAGACAGAGCTAATGGTTTACAGCTGAGAATGAAATGGAATCTGGTAGTTATTAAGAACTTTCAAGTGTTCTAGCAGAAGGGGGTCAGGCATCCAGGTAAGTTGAATGCTCATTGTGCCAGGAAAAAAAAAGTTTTTCTTGGACTACACAAAAGTGATGACAAAAGTTATGGGCTTGGAGCAATTTAAGCTGCTTTCCAGCCATTCAAAGTAGTCAAAATAGAAGCATGGGGAGTTTGGGTGAGATTTGGATGCACTGCACACTGTCAAATGCAACACAAATCCACGTACAATAAGAATTGATCAGTATTTAGGTGCTGGGGTTGCAGCAAAAAGGGGGAACAGCTAAGAAATGGAATTACAGAAAAGAACAAGTTACAACTTTAGGGGGAAGGGGAGAAAGAAAAAGAAGACGTGTTACAACTATTGTCAAAGCAATGAATCCTATCTGCATTAATATAAATGTAAACATGGTCTTCAGAGTGATTTGTGCTATGTGTGCTTCTGACCTGTATCAAACCCTGCAAATAAGGAGGGCCACCAGAACTCTCCAAAACACAGTTGTAATTGAGATTAATTGCCAACATTTAATTGAGCAATTGCCAGAGAAGAATACTTTTTTTTATACTGTTTTTATAGTGGCTTGTGACAAACTATAAAATATTCACTTTTAACTTTCTCAGCAAAAGCCGTTCATTTCAACAGGCCTTCAACAAGAAATGTTGCTCTTGGTAGTGAACACTGCCTATTATCATTAAAAACAAGTGTTTCAGCACCTTGACATCTTTATCATGTATAGGTTTTTGTGGGCTCCAGTCCACGTCATCAGATGCATGAAGCTATATCCATGAAAGCTTAGGCAACAATAAATTTGTTTTTGTTGCAAGAGACTAACATGGTTCTCCTTTGGATAATATTGCCAAGGGACTATTGATTCTGCACATCCATTGTGTTTTGCAGTAGCTTTCTACATCTGGAGAATTCCCAGCATTTCTCTGTAACCTTTGAAACAGAGCACCACCACATCTTCCACCTTTGGTTATTCAAATATTACCGAGAAGTAGAAGAACCAGTTGTATAAGAAATGACTACTCTTTGCTCCACCTTCATCCCTCTGAATTGGTGAAGTAGGATTGCCATATTTTAAAGGGAAAAAGGGACACATTTGCCATCTTCTACTTTTAACTATGGATAGCTATGACGACTTTACCCATGAAAAAGAGAAAGTGTCCTGGAAAAAGAGGACATATGTCAACCCTATGTGAAGTGACTCCTGGAACTGTTTTAGACTAGTAATAAATAATGGTAATATATAACATCTGTATGAGACTTGCAAGTGTTCAAAGGACTTCAGATGCATTATCTAGAAAAATTTCTTACAATCACCCTGTAAGGGTAAGGCTAGATTCACATCATACATGATACTGCTTTAAACAGTCATGGCATCCCTCAAATAATCCTGGGAGATGTAGTTTATTAAGCGTGTGCTTTGTGTGCATGGTGTGGATGTGGCCCTAGTCATTATTCTGTCTTGGTTAGACCACAATGGAACACTGCGTCCAGTTCTGGACACCACAATTTAGGATGGATGTTGACAAGCTGGAACACGTGCAGAGGAGGGCAGCCAAAGTGATCAAGGGTCTGGAAACCAAGCCTTATGAGGAATGGTTGAGGGAATTGGAAACTGAGAGAAAAAAGGATAGCCATCTTTAAATATCTCAAGGGCTGTCACATGGAAGATGGATAAAGCTTGTTTTCTTCTGCTTTGGAGGAATGAACCCAAACCAATAGCTTCAAGTTTTAAGAAAGGAGATTCTCCCTAAAGATCAGGGAGAGGTTTCTGATAGGAAGACGTGTTTCACAGTGGGACAGACTCCCTCAGAAGATGGAGAACTCCTTCCTCGGTGGTTTTTAAGCAGAGGTTGGATGCCATGTATGATCCTGTTGAGATTTGTGCGTTGCAGGGGGGTTGGACTAGATGACCCTCAGGGTCCATCCCAACTCTACATTTCTATGATTATTACTCTTCATATACCAAATGGGAAGACAGAGGAGGATGAGAAAGACCGGCCTGCCTAGTCACCCAGTGAGTTCATGACAGAGGTGAAATTTGAACTGGAAACTGACTTCATAGCTCAGTTTCTTTAGCTGCTATAGGGCATTCTTTTGATTATGAACCAAGCTGGTTATTGAAGAGATAGTTATTATGAAAATTAAACCTATGATTAGGTCATAATGAATATACAATCTACAAAATGGGCCCCAAAACAGAGGAAAAACACTCTTGACAATAACATCTGCAAAACTGTAAAATAAGGTAAAACGTTCTAGTGCCAAAAAAATTCACTGTAAATATTACATAAAAGCCACAATACATTCACATAACAAAAGTGAGTTTACATTTAGTTTACAGCTAAATGAATACACAGCACAGTGGTGTTTTTGAACATTCCTGAAGACTACTCTCTACGGTGCAATGCACATGCATTAAACAGAGATGTGTCATTTTATTACATCAACAAACGTGACAATTCAGTTCATTTGAAAACGATGAAGTAATAATCAAACCAATCTGAGATTGAGGTGTCCCCCCCCCCAATTGAAACAGCTTGTGGTTTTGAAAGAGTCAAACAGAATTTGATCACAAATAGCACACTATTGGTTTTTTAAAAATTCTATAATGTAACAAAAAAAAGCAGAAACACATCTTAGTAGTTTAACAGCTTGCCCTGGCATATTTCAAGTTTTCTGCACACGTGGCTGTTAATGTCAAACAAGTGAGCAGTTACCTCAAATCTCCATTTCCTATTTGACTTGCCCTAGAGATAAGTCAACAAATAGTGAGCTGAAAATATTGTTAGGCAGTTGACTCTGGAGAACTTCCATTCCCCACAAAGTAAATGATGCAGAAGAAAACTTTTGAAGCTGGAGCGGTTCAAGGCTTTCTTTTGTTTGCTTTATTTGTAATTATAAATAAAAATGTTTTTTTTTCCTGAAGGAGGATCCTAATTAGGTATCTTTTTAAAAAAATAAGCAGAGCTTAAAGCTAGTAGGAAAATGTGGCTTCACCGGGTTTTGCCCTTCCCATGTAACTCTGGAATGGAAATCATGTGTGAAAACAGTACATTGACAATGATGCTTAGAACACAGTGCAGCAAAGAAGAGGAAGAGTTGACATTGTTGTAAAAGGTGCCTCCGCCTCTTCCTCTTTGCCCATCTTCAACTCTGCAGCAACTCATGTTCCCTACAGTTGGGATGGATAGTCATTCATTCATTCATTCAGCCTGCCAGTCAGTTATTTTATCTTGTCCAGGGCAATCCAAATCGACTTACAACCAAACAAATAGACAATAAACCCCACACAGATACATTAAAACCAAGAGGAAAGAGAAATACAGTAAAAACATTCCTCCCACACTAATTCACTCTTTTGCAGGGCTCTTTTGTTATTTCCTTCTTCTTCTTTTCCATCTATGTCAAATGCTACAATTTGGTTGACTGGCACTGGTCGTGGCTTGTGGGCTAATATCATGGGTAGGATTGATTAATTGCAAGCTCCTTAATGCAGCTGCCCAGGTGAGGGATGGCATCTCACTCCTGGCTGGCTCAAGATGAAGTTGCAAGGAAGTGGGGTCCTTGTGCCAGACGGACATACTCTGCTGATAGCTTGCTAGTCAGAATGGAGAAGTCTACATTTCCCCTGCAGTGCTGCTGGGAGCAGATTAGGAAGGGCTCAGTCAACTGGCTGGTTCATGACCCAAGCCAAGTGTTTGGCCACTTGTTTGGCCACTTAGCCATTTATCCCATCTAGCTTGAGTTGAACTGCCTGCACTTCTATGTTGTCTACAAGTTGCAGATTTGCTATCAGTAAAAGTATGACCGTTTAATTGCACCATGTCTTCAGCTGAGTGTAGGGAACAAAATTCAGGCATTTCTCTAAGAAATTTGCTTAAACATATTTTTTTCTAAAAACACTACAGGTATATAGTGACCTTCTTTGCCAGTACTGTCAATACTGTCAACATGTGTGCTATGCACAGAGTTCAAAAAGACTTGAAGAATAAGGCAAGAGGGAAGAAATTAACTTAAAGGTAACATTTATTAAATACTCTTCAAGCTTCACAAAGCATAAATTAAATCAATATGTATTTGCTATAATACATTATATTACAGAGTAATATGCACCATCAAATCTGCTATTAAGGACAAAGAAAAAAACCACCCCATAATAAATAAAACCTACACTCGCTACCTCATACTATTTCCATTGGTTGTTATACATGGCCCTGTTCCAGTGTTATTTTTCCTAGGTTTATAGCCAAGGAGAGTTTAGAAACCATGTATGCACAGTGACATTTCTCTCAAGTTGAGAAGAGTTGCATTATGCTAACACTCCTAAAATCCCCAAAATGGCCTCTTTTTCCTTTAATGCATTTGAAACATTTACATCCCGCTGTAAAATGCACCTACTACTGATTCTGAAGAAGCTATATAAGGAAACTAACAACTGTTTTCACCAAATTCAAACAAAGCTGTACAGAATTAGCAGAATGGTTTCTTAATGTACTGTCCCTTTTTCATGTTAGAACTACTGCAGCCTATTCTTTCTCTGCAATAGACAAAAACAGGTTCTTCTCCAAGCTACTTAGAATATTCTATATGCCACTTGTGTGCTGGCTGCCTATTTAGATACTGATTTTAAAACAGAACATGTTCATCTCATTCTTTACACATCAGTAGGAAACTGTTAGAAAAAATAGTATAGAAAAGGCTAGAATTTCTCATGTAATCAAAGCTAATGGTTTTCATTTCTTTATTTGCAAAGCAAGTGGATGAGAAAGAGGAAGAAGGAAGGGACACGTGCTTTGTTTTTAAAGCTTGGCAAGTCACTGGACGTTAAGGACACGTGCTGAGACGCCATGGTGCCAGTCACGTAATTTTGTGTATCTGGGACCTATGATGTGAAGGGGAACCTTTTCCCTGTGGAAAGAAGTGACAGAAGAGATAGATAAGAGAGGAAAGAGGTTTGCATCGCAGCCCACTGCATGCAAAAACCTGAGCATGCAGGATTCTATGCACTTTTAGCAACTCTGTTTACACTAACTGTACTTGCACTGGGATGCAAATTTCAGAGAAGTGAAAGGGTTTTAAGAGAAAGCAAACTTCTGGCACCTAAGGCTGACAAGAGGCACTTCACAATGTGTGGTTAATACCCACTGAATTCTCAAAAGCCAGAACAAAGTCTGGTTTTTCAGCTGTTGGGGGAGGGTCTTTATTATCCTTGTCCCTCCCATGGCTAGCTAAATCAGAATTGTGTAATATAAGAAGCCATGCAAATCTTCAAACTGCATTATTTACAGACGTCACAAAAATTAGCATTTCCTGGTGCAGAATCTTGATTGTTTTTCAAATGCCAACTCCATGCATCTGTTTAACTCTGTTGAACACAGCCCTGCCAACATATTTGCCTTTAATTGCACCATAAACTGCAAGGCCAGTATATCACAAGGAATACCGTCCTTTTGATATACTGCTAAAGTCACAACAAACACTCCACACATCCCAAGCACTTATAAGTCTGCTGCGACTGGTTGTAGAAAATCTGTTCTGTTATGAACTAGTAATGGGCAGAACAACTACATCTGATTCAGAACTGATCCAGTAGATACAAGTTTAGACAATAAAAAGGGTGTGTAAAGCTTTCTGCTTCCACTTGGTAATCCAACAGATCCCATTGCCCACCTACCTTGGCCAAGACAGATGCCACCACTTTGTATTCCTTATAGTAAAGTTTGGGAAAGCTGAATGTCTATAGAGGAGACCAAAGGCTGGAGAAGCTTTGGTCCCTCAAATGCTGTTGTACTATCATTCCAGACCACTGGCCCTGCTGGTTGGGACTAATGGAAGCTGGAGTAAGTGGTCTACCAAGAGGATCCCAACCATGACAGAATGGGTACAGGCTACAGAGAAAGCATTACCACACATGTACATTTGTTCAAACAACTGGGCATCTTTAGAATCCCACCTGCCTGCCTCCTTGGTAATGTCACTTGCTTATCAAAGTGAACATTCAACGTAATTGGAAACATTCTCATGCCACTTCTATGAAAAGTGGGCCAAAGTTTAGTAACTACCACATGATTTTGAGAAAAGGATCATTTGCTTAATGAGTGAAAGGGACCGAATGAAGTTATGAAGGTAATCTAAAGACGAACTGGATACCCAATATTCAAGGTGAAGCACCTTTAAAAACTCAGTATAAATCTCATTTTCTGCTTTCTTGCTCCTGCCTTTCCATTTCTATACACAGCCTGAGAAAATTTGAACATTGGCCAGGTTTTATAGCAAAATTCATCCTTGCAAAAGAATGCCAAGAGTTTAAAAGGGGGCGTCTTACGGTGCTATCTACAACAACGTGCAAACACTTTAAACATGTCTTGAACTTTGCACCTACATGAATAATTTTTTTCACACTATTAATCAAAAATAAAACATGCAGCAAATCAAATTATATTTCAGATCAATAACTTACTTTGCTTTCTTTGAATTATCAGGTTCTGGTTCTTTCACTGCAAATAAATAAACCACTAATTACATTTCCATCAGAACACCGCAGACGTTTTTGTTTTTTTACATTTCTGCCATAATCCAGAGAACCACCAAGCCTAATTTCCTTTATGAAAAATAATGACATCTAGCATCACAAAATCTAAATCTAAATCTAAAATCACAAGTGTATTAGGTAGGGTGCCCTATTTTTAAAGGAAACCTACTAGGTTCATTTTTCTTTATGGGCAGCTCACTCCAATGTTCAACTAATCTTATAATTATTAATGATTTAATCTATAAATCTTAGTCCTGAAGTGTAAAACTATTGTTTCAAGCTTTTCAATATGCCTAACCAATTACCACTTGTTAAACTGTTACGAATGGTTTTTTACCACTTTTCTGTCACCATTTTTAATCAAAAACACCCCTCTCCAATATTTTCTGACATGTCTGTCTGGCTGCTTACACACCATACATGTAAAGCACATTACACACACACACTTAAGAATTCTGGGAACTGTGGTTTACCCCTCAAAGATTTATACAGTGGTACCTCGGGTTACATGCGCTTCAGGTTACATACGCTTCAAGTTACAGACTCCACTAACCCAGAAATAGTGCTTCAGGTTAAGAACTTTGCTTCAGGATAAGAACAGAAATCATGCTCTGGAGGCGCAGTGGCAGCAGGAGGCCCCATTAGCTAAAGTGGTGCTTCAGGTTAAGAACAGTTTCAGGTTAAGTACAGACCTCCGGAACGAATTAAGTACTTAACCCAAGGTACCACTGTAATTCCTAGCACCCTTAACAAACTACATCTCCCAAGAGTCTGTTGCACTTTAAATGCATGGTATATATATGCAGCCTCCCTCTCACTCACTCTCTTTTAAACAAAAGTATTTGTAAAATGTGATTGGTTGACTAAATGTATGGAATAATCTCATTTGAGAAATTAACTATCACATTATGTAACTACCAAGCTTTACAGGTATCATACCTGGAAAGACTCAGGCTATTATTTAGAACAACAACAACAACAACAACAACAACAACAACAACAACAAAACTTTTTCAGAGTGTAACTTTCAAAGACTGGCAAAAGTAATAGAAAACATTAAGCAAACTCTCCTGGTAGCTGGGATCCAAAGAGCTGTTTAGACTCATGCAAGGGACTCATCCTACCCCACTGGGAAATTTTATTCTTTCACCACCCAACTCTCAAAGTACTTTGGAAACTCTCCTCACTTTCCAAAAGTGCTACTGCATAGCACACACTGCACTGCTGTTGTACCCACTGCTACAGGACCCACAGAAATAAATACACAGCTTTTTATTTTATTTTTTGGCTATTATCTGCTGGAGCTTCCATAATACATGATATAGGACAATGTCAAATGCCACAACCATTCAGAAAGTGGAACTCACTGTGTTCAGTGCCAGTGATCTGTGCAAGGATGCGGAAAGAACGTGATTGGGTAGTTCCTGTCCTTGGATGCCAATCCTCAGTATCCTCAATCAATCGTTTCTTGCTGTTGTTGCTGTGAGTGGGTGGGTGGTAAAACTCTGTATTTGTATACACAACATGCTTCCGAGGTGGACTAACAGAATAGAGAAAAGATGGAACACCAGTAAGTGAAATAAAATGTAAACAGCATCATTGCCATTGCCATTATTATTACACTAAGCTAGTTTGAACGTCATTTTAAACCACAGTTAACATACCTTGGCTTGTTGCACCATCTAAACCCTGGCTCACATTTGTTTGTCTCCAAATGGTAAATCCTTGAAGTTTGTACTTGGCTTATAGTGCCAAAACATGGTTTTTAAAACAGCCACAGTACACTGCTTGTTTGCATTAAATCATAATTAAGACATGAACTGTGATTAAGCATCACATGTGAACAAACCCACTGACTGAGATAGAGACACTAAATACCTGCGTTCAAAATTAGTTTCACTGAAATGTATCATTCATTTTTGCAAGTAAATCCATTTAAGATTCAGTCCTGCCCTTTTGTTGCAATGGTCGTATATGATGTAATTTGCAATCAACTTCTACCTTACAAAATGCATGAAAATCAGATAACATTATAAAATGTGCAGCAACACTTTCTCTCTTTTTCTTGTCTTGGTTCACACATTAGCCTCTTAAAGAGATATCATATTCTTGCTTTGCACCTCTAGAAGTAAAGAAGGGAGGCTCCATGATCCCCAGACGTAAACATTGCTTAGAATGCTTCTAATGCTAACCACCTTCCTTATTATGCCTACACTAGCAGATTTATACAAGACACACAGCACACACGAAATACTCATGCAGCATTTCTCAGGGTCCAGCGTCTAAAGTGCTCTTTTTAAAATCTAGGTACCAGGGCCTTGCATGCAAAGGAGCCACAGCACAAGTTAAAAAGAAACATTTTTAAAAAAGAAACAAGTCACCAATGAGAGTGGAATTTTGCACATTTGTTTTATCCTTAGGGTGGCGCTGTGGGTTAAACCACAGAGCCTCTTGGGCTTGCCGATCAGAAGGTCAGTGGTTCGAATCCCTGCGATGGGGTGAGCTCCCATTGCTCGGTCCCTGCTCCTGCCAACCTAGCAGTTCAAAAGCACGTCAAAGTGCAAGTAGATAAATAGGTACCGCTCCGGCGGGAAGGTAAGCGGCGTTTCCGTGCGCTGCTCTGGTTCGTCAGAAGCGGCTTAGTCATGCTGGCCACATGACCCTGAAGCTGTACGCCGGCTTCCTCGGCCAGTAAAGCAAGATGAGCGCCACAACCCCAGAGTTGTCCGTGACTGGACCTAATGGTCAGGGGTCCCTTTACCTTTACCTTGCATCTCATGAACCATCTCTTAAGGAACCACTGCTTTTGCCACATGCAATACTGACTTGCCACTGCCTCAATCTCTAGTACAGTGGTGGGGAACCTGTGGCCCTCCAAATCAACTCTCACCATCCACAGCCATTGGTCATGCTTGTTGAGCCTGATTAGAGTTGCAGTCCAACAACATCTGGAGGGCCACAGGTTCTCCACCTCTGTTCTAGCATTACTCAAAAGTAAGATGAAGACTATGAGGAGCCAGAAGCAAAGTTTGTCTGATTTAGAAGCTGCCCCCTCCCTTTATCTGTTAATACAGAGGCTGATTGTGCATATGGAGAACATTTTCCAGCATCTGTAGATTATGAATAAGTCAACATTATCTTTCTCATACAACATAAAAGCTCCATTTGAAGCATGCACACACTGCTGAACTACACATACAGGTGAGCTTTTGGCTATTACCGTTTAGGTGGGTTTTGCCTTTTATGCATTTGAAGGGCATGGCAGAAGTATGGAAAGAGTCCAGTATAAGGAGAAATAGGAAGAGGGGGAGAGAGGAGACAGAAGGCAAAAAGAATTAAGAGGAAACAGTTGAACGTTTCTGTTGTATTTGATAACCAAATAGATTTTATATATATTTCCCCCATTCTTCTATTTTTGCATTCTCACCCTGCCTTTCTGTCCCAAGCAAGAAGGATGCCATTACAGATATACACAAACATGGTCAAATAAAGGAAATGGTCAGTACTGTGAACTGTTTACTTGTGCACATACAATCTCTGCCATATGTGCTACAATGTGTCAGTATGGGGTGAAGAATAGGACTGTTTACAAAAGATAAAAAATGCACAGGGTCTTGTGGACTCATTGCCCCTAGTGATACATCTGTAAACAGACCCAATACACACGTAAAGGTAAAAAAGGTAAAGGACCCCTGGACGGTTATGTAAAAGGCAGTTCATAAATAATCAGTAACTGTTTTTCTTGCTACTTTTCTCTATTTTTGTTTCTCATAACCTAGACTAGTTGGAAATATACTTGCAATAGAAGTATTAAAGTATTAAAAATAGAAGCTTTAAACTCTTGGTCCTTAGATATATGTATAATAGCCCCCCTTTGAGCAATATTCACCTTTGACTGGGCTTAACCATCCAGGTGTCCTTTACCTTGAGCAACTGGTTCAATATGTGTGCAATGCACAATTAAATTTACCATCAAGAAATATTACAAAATGGGAGAGGAGGAGGTAGGAATCCTTCTCCAAATAAGCAGTTCATAGTATTAACATGGGTCTTCTGGGGCATAATTTGTGTGCACAAAGATTTTGTATATTCTTATACAACTGTGTGATGTTAACTTTACAATCATTTTTCTTGTTAACTGAAGCAAGCTATTCCTAAGAAATCCAGGGGTTAATTACAAAGAATAGCTACAAAATACAGCATTGTTTTATTTACTGTTGTGAGGAAAAACATGCTTAAGTAGTTAAGAGGCAAATTATATTAGTGAAGTACTTACACCTCATCAGGGTTACTGAAGGAAGGGAGGGACAGAACAACAGACAGACAATGGAGAAGATTCCAGGATGGCGGAGTACAGATAAGAAATTGCATATAAAAGTGAAGCAAGAAAAAGTTAATAGAAAATTAATTAGGAAATTAGAGCAAATGAGTAAATCAAAATCAGTAAGATTTAATAACAGGCTCACCCAGAATCATGAACCTATTACGTTAAAAGCTAGCAAGTATTGTGAATGGCAAAGGTTAGCATGTCCTTTTGGTTGGCCCTTTCTAGTAGTTACCAAGTTTGGTAGCAAGATGGTGCCACAGGCAAAGCTAAAGTTAGAGTGCACTCGCTTCTTTTCACAAAGTCAATTTATATAGTAATGATTTTAGTTGACTCTAGCCAGGAAAGTAGGGCAGGGGAAGCAGGTAGGGAAAAATGGGTACTAAACAAATCTTTAGCTATCTCAAGTTTAACTGCAACATGCTTGAGGCTGTAATCCTAAACATATGCGCCTGGGTGTAAATCCCTTTGAACTCGATGCAGCTTACTTCCATGGAGACATGCATAGGATTGTAGGATAAAAGGTCTAATTGTTACAATTTTTATAACAGTAAAATTAATCATTAAATTATTGTTTCTGTTATTGCTATTATTATTGCTACAAATGAAACACTGCAACAAAACTTCTTATTTGGTAAAAAAATGCATACTGTGTGCAGCGTAAAAATGCAAACAATTAATGTTAATCACTTTTTAATAAGCGCTGCATTTGTCTTGCAGATGTTGAATTATAAAGCACAACCGTCATGCATGCTACTTCTTAAAAAACATGAAAACACAATTCCACTCAAGGTGCTACTGATACTAACTTTGTCACTGTGGCTTCCTGCAAAAGAAAAAAGAGCAATTCGTATGTTTATTGTACTGACTTCCCTACTGCTGCATCCTGAACATATGCCAGGGTCACCAAAGTCCAAGTGCCTCCTCACATTTTTAAATTAAATATGTCAGCAAACTTGTAAGAACACATTTTGTTCAGTGCGGCATCAGGTGATCGGTCTGATGCTAAGAGAACGATGTTCATGCATAGGTTGTTGACAAGACAATAAACATAAAAAACAGAATGGCACACAGCAACTTCAAAACCAAGCCAGCCCATGCTGCAGATGAACATAAGTCTTCTCAGGACTTATCCCCACACACGTGAACTATTTTTCCCCCCACTGGGGGTTTGGGACGTTGGGTGACATTTTGCTAATCAGAGCTCATGTGGCATGGTGATCAAGGACATGTATGCTGTGGGTGTGTCCTTGGTTCACGGTGATCAAGAACATGCATGATGTGTGTGTGTGTCCTTGGTTCATATCTCAGCTCAGACATGAATTTCCCCAGAGTGATCTTAGGTAAGCCACATAATGATCATAGAGTAGCCTACCTTGAACACCTATTGTAGGAAGTACTGGAATAATCTGAACACTGCAGGGAAACACATGACAAGGCTGAAGTTCTGTGCTGCTTGCTCTGCCACACCTAAGGCCCTTGCAGCTTGCTATGCTTGGGGCAGGAAGTAGGGGCTGACTTTATTTGTTCCCCCTGCCACCACCCATTTTTCTTTTTTTTTCTTTTTTAAAAGGAAAGCCTAACTGGGTATAATGGAAGGGAAATCAACAATTCTACCTCTAGGGCTGGAGTGGTTTCAGGCCCAATAGGTAGGTGTGTCTATGGAACAAGAGGGATTTGGATCTACTCTCCAAGCATCACCCTGAAATGTCCTGTCCTGGGTCCTACCACCACCGGAAAACTACTAGCAGTACTTTTGCTTCTATTTTGTCTTTGTTTGTTTTTTTGTTGTCCTCTATGCTGGGTTAATGAAGGGACTGTATGCAGATGAAGGTGATGGCTGGCCCTGTGTGAGAGGCAAGGAAGGGAAGATCTCCCAGCGTGGGAGGCTGGGAGAAGAAAGGGAAGCTCCCAGGTGAAAGCTGGGAGGGTCCACCTATTTCTGTGTGAGACAAGGGTTAAGACAGGCATCCCCAACCTTCAACTCTTCAGATGTTTTGGGCTACAATTCCCATCATCCCTGACCACTGGTCCTGATAGCTAGGGATCATGGGAGTTGTAGGCCAAAACATCTGGAGGGCCGCAGGTTGGGGATGGCTGGGTTAAGATCTACCTGTGAGAGAAGACATTGCATTGTTTTCCCTTTGTTTTTCTGGTTTTTCTTTAGACTAGTCTGCTTTTTTATTGTATTGCTTTATGAGATAGATAGGTAGATGATATAGATGATAGATAGATGATAGATGATAAGACAGACAGATAAATAGATGGTAGGTAGGTAGGTAGATGATAGATAGATGACAGATAGAAAAACTACTAGCAGGACTTCTTCGCTAGCTTTCTGAAAGCTTTCTGCTGGCAATACCAAAGACTCTTCCAGGGGCCTTAAGTGGCATCCTGGCAGTGAAACTGCTCTCCAGCGAGAGAGAAGCCAAGATTCCTCTGCTAACACATATAAAAGTAATGGCTGTTAATGTGTAATTTCAAAGGTCTCTTTATATAAATACACTTCATGTGACACATTTTGATTTAGAATTGTAATTTCATTTTCAGCTGTATAGAAATGACTGGAAGTTCATTTTGCACATTATCCTTGCTCTCATTTTAAACACTGACAAGTTGCCCATTCATTTACCTTCCTTTTTAAGTTTTTGTTTGTTTGTTTTTAGTGCAGCAAGACCCTTTGTTGCTTTTGCTGTTTAAGAGACTGACGTGGCTACCCCTCTGAAAATAGTTACCTGAATTAGTTTCTAATGTGTGGAAGCAATTGCACTAGAACTATGGCCTCAAGTCATACACAAAAGCATGCTTGTACTTAATCTCAAAGTGCACTGCATGTATAGATGTGACGTGTTGCGGACTAGGAAGACCTCCAGTAAACAGATTGTATTACTGAGGTCTAAAAATATTTATAAAAAGGGCAGTGCAACATCTTGCTGTTTAATCAGCACTAGATCTCTCATGTGTAAGCAAATTCTTGTCACACTAATAATTGCTTGAGCATCATTTGAAACCATAATGTTTTCAGTACAGCTAAGCCCAACAAGTCTACAGCTATTTCTTTTTTACTTCGCTAGATAATATCAGAAACTAGGCTTCGAATAATATTGGAAAACTGGAGAATTGCTTAGCTAGACTGCTAGGCAGCTAGATTTTTGCAGTGAAGAATATAATGGATATGTATGCTACCTTAAGGGAAGTTAGAATATATATATATATTTGTTCTGTTATTTATTCATAACACTTATTTATAAAACAGTTTTGGGGAAATGAACAAGAAAGTACAAAGCTCAAGGCTCTTCATGTGACCCCAAGGCAAGTCAGAGCCCCTTCATAGCTTCAATATGAAGATAATGGTATTGATATCCTTTATCATATTCTTGTAAGAATTCCTGGAGATCATGTACATGAAGCAACTTAAAATTATTTCTTAAAAATTATACCGTGCAAAGCATTATATAATCTAATGACCAGAATTTTCACTGTTTGCTAAATTTACTAGTTAGAAAGCAGTTTTTAGCCTGTCATCAGATTTCAACTTAGGGGGTGGGAGGGAGAGACAGCCCTGAGCCTTGGCAGAATGAAGCCATTTTCGTTGTAATAAATTGTATTTGAATGCTAATTACCACAGCTGAATGGCAGCTCCCATGTCTTTGCAAAAGATAGCTTTTCCTGGAAGGCTACAAATGGTTTGCCAAGATATATTTATGTTTTTGTTTGCTTTGAGTTGTCAGGAACTCTTCCCTCTTATTTTAGATAGTGTGGAACTATAGCATCATCTGCTCATGAGAGTTGTAACAATTGCTATGCCATCTGTGCAACATAAGATGCATAAGGGTTGCATTGTAGGCATTCTGTTGAAGTAAATGTGCTGGCCGGGGTGGGCATTCCAGACACAAAGGTCAAACCTTTTATCTCTCAAAGCACTTATGAACTTTCTCTACAAACATTAAATAAGAGTGGAGCTGACTTTAAAGTGGGCTAAAAAGGCTTAGTTTGCTACCTCTCGGTGTGAAACGCCTTCTCCTAGAACTTGGTCCATCTCATTATGCCTGGCAGGGATGGGGAACATATTTTCCTATAAAGGGTATATTTTCTAAGGGACAATCTGCTGAGGGCTGCATGCCAATGGTATATGAACCATTACCAGTGCAATGTTTCTAGAAAAAGAGATGCCAGAACTCACCATAAACCCACTTGAGAGTTCTGCCAAGTTCCAGATGAAAAAAGCCCTGATGGTATCCATATGAACTTACCTGGACCCCAAGATCATCATCTGAGGCCCTTCTTTATGTGCCTCCTCCATGAGAGGTCTGGAGGGCAGGAACACAAGAATAGGCCTTTTCTGTGGTGGCTCCACGTTTGTGGGTTGCTCTCCCCAAGAAGGCTTTAGGCACCAGGCAAAACCTTTCCTCTTCTCCCAGGCCTTTGGGCTAATTAAACAATCTATGGCCTTTTAAACTGTGTATGTTTTGTTTGTTTGTTACTATGATATACATTTTTGTGTTATAATATTGTAAACCGTCCTGTGATCCTCAAATGAAGGTGGTACAGTGGTGCCTCGCAAGACGAAATTAATTCGTTCCGCAAGTTTTTTCTTCTTGCGAGTTTTTTGTCTTGCGAAGCACGGTTTCCCATAGGAATGCATTGAAAATCAATCAATGCGTTCCTATGGAGACCGTCCGGGGACAGAAGGGAAGGCGCGCGCCTTCCCCTCTGTCCCCGGACCTGGTAAAAGCAAGGGGCAGCGTGGAGAAGATTGCTTCTCCCCGTTGCCTGCCCCACAATCTTCTCCCCGCCACCCCTTGCTTTTACCAGGTCCGGGGACAGAGGGGAAGGCGCGCTGTGCTTCCCCGCTATCCCCGGAGCTTGCAGGGCAAGCTTCATTTTGCGAAGCAAGCCCATAGGGAGATGCATCTTGCGAAGTGGCTAAGAAAACGAAAAACTCCTTCGTCTAGCGAGTTTTTCGTCTTCCGAGGCGTTCGTCTTGCGGGGCACCACTGTATAGATAATTTTTAAAAAATGATGGGTGAGACGGCCGACCATTCTCTCTCAATATAGTGCCCTCTTTTTTTATCTCTCTTCATGTTGTGAAATGGCAGATTCCTCTTCGACTAATGATTTCCCTGGAGCACTTTCCCTATCTCCTCTTTCCATCATTCCATCCTTTTGGCCTGCTTCCCATTTCTGCTAGAGTCCTCCTTATCCCTCACCCACACTGCATGAAATTAAGCTGAGAACCACAAGATCTTCACACCTGGTCTCAGTAAAATAGTACAAGGTTAACTGCTGTGAAAGGATTAAAATAAGAAGCAAGTCACATGCCTCAGTGTTTGATGAAATCAAGAATGTCCACAAAACCTTTCCACAAAACAACATTGTCTATGCCACATACTTAGAACTTGCTCAATTGTCATTTCATAGCCCCGGGGACCACTAGGAACTGCAGTTTTGTGAGAGGACTGAGGTGTCTCCAACACATAATTCCCAGAACTCTCACCTAACTATAGTCCTTAGGATTCCTTTGGAAAAGCCATTACAATTAATGTGACTCAAAAGCAAGTAAGTTATTGGATACGCAGCCAAATTTCATTGAGAAGCTTGTTTAGAAAACAAAAAGGTAGAAAGACAGGTTGATAAATTGCCTAGGAAACCCTTTTTAAGGCCACCAAAAAAGGGGGAAAGGTTTCCTGAAACCACCTACCCATTTTGCTCTTTACTGTCACCCTGGTTCTCTCTGAATCCTCTTCGCTGTCCCTCTGCCACCTCCTGGGCATTGTCGTTGAAAGAGGTGTTCAAGGATGCATTGTGTGTGGGCTGCCATGGGATATTAACTGCAGGTTTAGCAGCGCTCAGCTCAGGTGAACGCTGGTCAGCATTAGACTTGGCGTTAGCATGCAGTCCGGAGGCGGTGAATGCAGTGGGAGGTGTGACATTGGCCAGTGGTGTAAGGGAAGCATGTGATGAAAAACTTGCATGAGCTGGAGTGAAGGCAGATGATGGCGATGGAATGGATGTGATCTTGGAAGCTGACATAGACCCAAAGGGTCTTGGGGCCTTATTGAAGGCTATGTTGGTTGTGGATGAAACTTTGGGCACGACTGCGGACGGAATGGGCACAGGCTTAACTAGTTCCTTAGGCTCTACCTATGTGAAATAAAAACAACAACAACACAAAAATACACAAGAAAGCCACACGGACACACACGCACACATACAAATGGCATGCAAAATATAAGTGTCATCTGTTGCAGTTTCATCTTGAAACACAAACTGATGACCAATGAAGGATTGCCCATTACATAGCTTTACCCGCAAAGCACTAGTTCTAATCACACACGTGGCATGCACTATTGAGGGGAAAAAGTTGAACACGCATGAGCTGGGAACTGACCAAAAATATTCATAATTGATTGGGCTCGAGTGTTAAGAGATAAAGGAGACTCACCCAGTGCAAGAATCAGAGGTAAGTAGTGGAAGTTGCAAAGCCCAACATAAATACCTTCATTTTTCGGCCAGTATTGAATAACCATTTTGCTATTTTCTAATGTGACCAAGGGAGTTCTGGACTTGTGTTTCTTGAATTACCATCTCCCTGTGAATCACTGCCAACCTCTTTTTGATTCAAGGTGATTTTTCACAAGCAGTTTGCTATATCACATGGGGCTGTGCTGCTCAAAGTGTGTGCAGGGTTGTGTGTGTTAAAAAGTTATCTTAAACACATCCAAGGTCCTCGCGACTTTTAAAATAGTTCACTGTTCTGTATAGCCTTCATTTACACACTTCTAGAGGAAAAGTCAGAAAGGGGCACCCGGAATTATAAAGGGAATGGCCCAACTGTTTTCCTAGAAGTTTGTAAAAGAAGGCTATACAGTAGGAGGAACGTTTACAACATTTGTGGCCTTTCAATTTAGAGAAAAGCCAAGTGAGAGGGCACACGATGGAGGTGAATGGAAGTATCCATGGAGAAAGTAGATAGAAATTCTCTTTCCCCCCCTCTCTCTCATTGGGATACCCAATGAAGCTGAATGTTGCAAGATTCCGGACAGATGAAAGAAAAAACTTCCTCCCACAGTGCATAGCTGAATTATGAGATTCACTCCCAGAAGAGGTAGAGATGGCCACCAACTTGCATGTCTTTGAAAGAGGATTACCGTATTTTTCACTCCATAGGGTGCACCGGACCATAGGGCGCACCTAGTTTTTAGGGGGGGGAATAAAGAAATTTATTTTTCCCCCCCTCAGGTCCAGGAGCAGCGGCAAGATTGCGCGAAACCTCACCCCGCTCCCGGAGCTTGCAGGACTGGGGGCTGGGGGTGGGGAAGCCCGAGCTTCCCCCGACCTCAGCCCCCAGAACAGGCAGCTATCCACAAACCTTCTGAGCGCAGCGGGAAATCCCGCTGCGCTCAGAAGGCTTGCGGATAGCTGCCTGAAGCCTGGAGAGCGAGAGGGGTCGGTGCGCACCGACCCCTCTCGCTCTCCAGGCTTCAGCGAAAGCCTGCATTCGCTCCATAGGGCGCACACACATTTCCCCTTCATTTTTGGAGGGGGAAAAGTGTGTCCTATAGAGCGAAAAATAGGGTAGATAGATTCAAGGAGGATATGGTTATCAACGGCTACTAGCCACAATTGTTCTGCCGCTACTGTCAGAGGAAGTATGCCTGCGAGTAGCAGTTGCTGGGAATTGCAATCAGGGCTGCTTTAGAGCTCAGGCTCTGATGGCAGGATTATCATGGGCATCTGGTTGGCCACTGTGAAAATAGGATGCTCAACTAGATAGGTCTTTGATCTAGCAGGGCTCTTCTTAGCAATAAGACAGAAATTGCTGGATGCACTACACTACTCCTTGGGTTGTTTAATTAAAAGGCAAATTTGCATATTTGTTCTACAAAGGGAATCTCAATATGAGGCATGAAGCACCTACCATTTCCACATTTAGTGGGGTTTTTTTTTTGGGGGGGGGGTTATTCAGCTAGTCATGAAACTCAGGTCTAATAAAGTGAGATGGAATCAGACAGAAAAGGAGTATTCAACTACTAAAAAAGACAGGGACAACCTTAGGTCGCCTATCACACGTATGTCCCTTTCAAGAAGTTCTGCCTTTCCAGAGTTCTTTTTAGCTACCGTACGAACTGTGACTTAACATCCAGGCCCCCTATATTTTGGAGACTGAAGTCTTAGCAGTCTGTGAGGAAGATACAGCAAATGTATCCTCAGTAAAAAAAACCATAAAACACAGCTGCACACTCAGTTCCTATTACAAAGACACATGAACTCCATAATCTCCCAGAAGGCTTTGTACATGGTTAAGTACATTCTAAAAGTAAGGGAACAACGGGCTAGGTAGTATATGCATAATGTTAACATAGTTTGGTCCTGACTGAAACAGGTATTTCCTTGGTATTGTTGCTTTTGTGCCCAGCTTTGAACTCCCATATTATCCTAGTGCGTAAGTGGCTATGGCCTGCATAGCATACCCAGTCATCCTCAAAATGAATGCAAAGATAGGGCTTTACAGATCAAGATAAACATCTTGAAACACCATTTTTGTTGCACTGGAAGAGCTCTTCAATTAATACATGTTAAGAGAAGGATTTCAAGGAGTTAATTGGTTACAGTGATACATCCCTGGATTTGAAGTGGAGGACTTACCTGTTGCACAGGTATGGGATCAGGTTTCGGAGCAGAAGGTGCTCTGAAAGAAAGAAAAAAGAACAGGCCATGTAAATTCTAAAGAAACCTACTACACATAGTTCAATAATCTTCTAAATCACTATATAGCCTCTAACAGCACAATCCAACCAAAACTAAGCAGTTGGGGATCCCACTGATTTAAGCAATGCTTAATTCAAATCAGTGGTATTTGTCAGTGGACCCACAGAGCTTTACACAGTGTATTAGTTTTCTTAGAATCCATAGTCTTATTTCAAACCACAAGAAATCAGTTGCTTAACTTAGTGTTTGAATAGCAAAGCATTTGCATCCCAAAGTTGAAGAATGTCTTCGGAGTATATTGGATGCATTTGAAACATAAACATTTACATGCTTAAATTATGACACAGCACCACACTCCAATGGGTTAGCCAACAGAAACCACACAGTTCACAGTCTATAAGATGGTGGTGGCAGATACAGGAAAAACACATGTATTCTATCATCCAGTTATAGTCAACAGGTTGGGTTTCCCATTGGATATTGGATATACATTTTGCCACTGAACTGCAAGTAAAGAAAAACCCAAGGAGAATTTAGAGATTCCCAGAAAGGCAAAACACTTAGGAAAATCGGTGGTTGAATGGGAGGAATCTGATATGGTTAGAAACAATTTCAAAGGGGTCTCATTCTTCCCTACTGAATCCATACTAATTAACGCTAAGAACAAATAAGACTTTGGCTGGATCTAGATACGTTCAAAGAGGTGTTTCAGTTAAATGCATTGTAAACTTTGCATGTGAAATCAGGCTGGCAAAAACGGAACTCAACAGCGCTATCTGGTGTCACAGTGTCATTATGTATGTACAAGGCATATAAAGCACTTTTTCTTTGCCAGTGTAGCTGAGTCCTTTGCCTTCTTTGAGAAGCAGGTTTGTTCTCCTGTTTCAGAGACCATCCAGTGGGAACATCCAATGAAACATGACTACATGGCCCCCAAAATAAACATTTGGATAAATCAGTGTTAACATGCAATTGCAAAGTAGTCAGATTATAGAAATACAATGAAGAAATGGCCATGGTTCAGTGGTAAAACACATGCAGAAGGTCCCAGGTCCAATCTCTGGTAGGGCTGGGACAGTCTCTGTCAAACCATGAAGAGCTGCTGCCATTTAGGAATATGCTAGAAGGGCCAGTGTGGTTCTGTATTAAACAACTTCCTAAGTACATAGAAGCAAAACTTAAACAAAGGCAAAGCTTCAACTATAGCTGTAGCTGATGAAAATGGTTGCTTTCTCCATAGTTGTACATATAAAATGAAAAACATGTATTGTTCCCATATTTGCTTTCATCAGGTCTAGCACAATGGAGTGGAGGTAATCAAACTACAGCGTCTAGAGTTTCAACTAGAATCTTAAATCTCAACTCTCCTATTGCAGAAAAAAATCTTTTCTGCATGCAAATGGAACACTTCAAATTACCATGTTTATATTTGATGTCATCCTTACAACATAAATATCCTAAGATATGGTCCAGGCCCCTATGGCTGCAGTGCCTGTATGCAGAGGGGTTGCCAGAGTATTAAATAAAGGCTTATTGCCCCCACCCCACCAGCACACACAACATACTGGGCAATTATGGGGATTAGGAGCTCCTCTCTCTTTGAGTTTGAGTAACTTGCCCTGAGTTGAGAGATGAGGCTGGGTGAGGCTCAATGAGGGGCATGCAGACATCACAATCCCAATATGAAACAAATCTCCCACAGACATGCAAGAGAGGTTTGCTTCAAACCAGTTCTATCCCAGCTATTTGCACATACCAGTTTTGTTTATTAAAAAAGCAGCATTTCTATGGCTCTGCAGCTGAACCTAAAATGCAGAATTTGTGCAGGCAAGGCATGGCATTGAACAAATTCCGGTGATAAAATTGAATGCCTTACAGTATGTTTCTTATAAATTTGGGATTCAATTACTTACCACCACCACCCTCCCCCTTAACACATTGTGGTTGGAAAATAACTATCTGCCCAGAGATTCCTGAAATGTTCTAACTGCTATTACTCAGTTCAGGGTATTGTGTAAGATGGAACATAGAACCATATATAAAAATCAGTTGGGTCATCAAAATATGAATGAGAAAATTGCTGTGGTTGTGAAAATTGATGAGGAGGGGAAAAATAAAGACGGGCAACACTTAACGATGGAAAAAGCTTTGGCACAATAATATCCATGTATATTATGTTAAGCGTGAATTCAAATGAATTGCTGATGTGTTAAAAATGAACAGACCCCATTCTTCCCTGGTGTAGAAGAAATCCATGCTGCTGTGAAAAGAGTCTGACTACCAAGACTACATGATTGTGGCTACTTCTGCAAGTCCTTCCCACGTCATCATTGTCCTGGCTCCTGGCTGGAATGTGATGGACTAGAGAGGAGTCACATGATTTCACCTCCCCTCCATTTCCTAAACTCAGCGCAGTGCAGCATTATGCTTGCACCAACGTTAATAAAAATGGTTAGGTTTAACCAGAGTACAAGAAACTCCTTAGAACACTGCAGTGTTAACACCGGTGCAGATGTGAAAAGAATTAGCAGAAGTAGAAACTGGGGTGGTTTTTTCCTCCTGTCTTTCACACACAGCCACTAGGACTCCCTTTAACCTCAGTTAAGAATTCTGAAATGTTATGTCTGCACAGAACTAAGGCACCTTTATGAATTACTGGGAAAGAAACCACAATATCCATTGGGAGACATTTTTCATATGTCTCATTATAATTCACTGATTAGTTGATGAGCATTTAAGAATTTGAAAATGTATTTAAGTGCTTCTCTACAAGCACTGAGAAATTATTCGTGTACTTTATCATAGAAAATAAAGTTTAATAATAATAATAAAGCATTTTAACGAGTGGCACCATGGTGCCATTAACAACCAACACATCACATTATATCTCTGTCCTGCCTTGGTTTTCTAGAACTCAAGGCAGGATACACAGTGTTGCTGGTTAAGGAACTGACCAGACCGAAACCTGCTTAGCTTCAGCAAGTTGGTTGCATCATGCACTTTTAAATAGGAGGTTCACTAAGCACCAATAAATGCAGGTCTCATTGTTGTGAGAACTTATAAGACTGTTGTAGCTGGCACAACAAGGCACTCCTTACTCTTATTTTCCTGTGTGATGGGGAGGGAGATACAGTAAAATCACTTCAAAATGTACCAGCATTCAGCACAGCCATATATGAAAAATGAGGCAACGTGTTCTTTGCTACAGGAAATCTAGACCAGCAAACTCTTCGTTCTTTACATTCTTGTTTTATTCACCTTTTCCTGCTTATTTCAGACATAAAAATAGGTTAACACAATATGAAGAGCTCTGGCAAGTTATCCAGCTATCTGGAAATGTTTGTGCTTTGCCAATAACTGCATTGTTTCGGGTTATAGTAATTTCAACTGTGGTTTTTTTTAAGCAACTAAAAGAAGTGGGAAGAGGGGGGAGCCAGCTAGAGGGCAGCTATTTAGCTAAGTGAGACCTGAATTCAACTCCTCACTAAGGCATAAAGCTTATTGAGATAGGGCAGTTGGCTCAATGCCCCCTCATCTCACATTAACTAACCTTATAGATCAGTTGCACCACTTTTAGGCTGACATTCCTTCCTCCCTTCTGTAATTGCTCCAAGAATTTCACAGCAGCATATACAATAATTCATAAGCAATTACCTTAACCACACTAGCATTATTACTGTGATACAAATAGAGGTTTAGCAGTAACTGTGATGAAGTTGCATTGTCGGTTGAAGAAAAAGGGTCAGCAACAGAACTTCTTTTTTAAAAACAATATTCCACTTCTGTGAGCTGAAGTGAAAGGTGTGGTTGACTAAGAACAACCATCACATGTTGCCCTAGTAGTGTCTAATATGTGTGGGCAAGGTAGGGGACACTGAAAACACAGTCCAGGTAGAGTGCAGGAAGTTAGAAGTTAAAGGACAGGAAAGGAAACCAAGATGCAGGGAAACAGAGCACATACTGGATGAAAATACTAGAGCCCTTAGTCAGAGGAGATGGAGAAGACAGGTCTGAAGGAAGCTGAGGAAGAGTACAGCTGTGAAAAAGCCTAGCAGGGCTTAAAGACAAGAGAGATTGATGGAAAGAAAAGAGTGTGAGCAGACAGAGAACATGGTAAAGGAAGTGAGGTGGGGGAGACAACAGGAGATGACACTGAAAAGGAGGAACCTGGGGAAACAATAGTGTGATGAATGCAGAAAGGTGGTGGCTGACAAAGGGGGCGGGGAGGAATAGGCCTGAGGCCAATTTCTAGTTTTTAGGGTAGAAGCTGTGAGCTAATTACATAAAGTAAGCAGATATGCAAAGGATGGACTATAGCAAACCATACAGAATGAAAGCATCTACATTATATATCTTCATACTTTCTCCCCATCATGTGGTTTTCCAAGACACTCTACCTTGTAATAGGGTAAAGAATTATCAGAACACTTGTAACTACAGATGAACAAAATTTTATTTATCTTAGCACGCTCAAAACCTTTTGATTCACACCTTTATTATCATATTGCTTCTAAATATAACACTCAAACTTCTAAATAGCTACCACACACAAACCAACATGATGATGCCATTAACTAGTAAAATTAAAAGCCAACATTTAAATCTGTCAAATGCATTTTGACCCAAAAAAAGAGGTCCTCTTCAGCAGCTTAAAATGATGAATTCCTTAAAAGAACTGCTTGACATCTTCAAGATCTGGATGGGCAGGACCAGGCTTTCCCTGTAATGAACTCTCTCCATTTTCACAATTCCTAAAAGAAGGTATATCACTTTTAAAAATACACAAACTAATGTCCGCTTACATAGAACCATTACGGTGAATAATTCTCATCTTGTAATCTAATCTGTATGTATACCTACGTCGCTATCAAAACAGATGGAACAAGGAGAAAATGGAAAGTAACAACTAGATTAGGTAAAACTAAGCAGAAAAATATTATTACTGATTTCTGGCTAACGTGGCAGTCTGCCAGTCACAATGTTATTCTCTTTCTACATGAAAGACAAGACTCAAAACTTTTGCCACCATGTGGCGGAATTGTCAAATACTGACAAGTTTAAAGAGTTGGAAAAACTGCGAACTCTGCTAGAACTTGCCCACAAATCCTTGGAAAAATTGTTACACTTTCAATCCATCCACCTCACAATGCACCTGCAGTGTTGCATTCACATGTGTATAGTATGACACAGTAAACTGATTTAAGATTACTCACAACGACATTGCTCAATGAGTATTTCCCCCATCTCGCTAATCTAGTTTGTGAACTATGTTTTTTCCTCCTCATAAGTTTCTTAGCATTTGATTTGACAGGCAGTATCTAGTCCTTGAAAAAAACAGTGTAAAAAATCAAATTCAATTCCTGATCGCTGGCATAGTTTAGAATATGTGAATGCGTTGTAGTGCCCCTTGGGCACACATACTCCTTTCCTTATCCTCCACAGCAGCCATTATTAATAGCAGCTTGTTGCGATGTCCAATCCTGAACAAGCAATGGATGCTAACAACTATGGTTTTTTTAAACAAGCCAGCTTCAAACCATACCTTAGGAATCTGGGTTGTTTCAACAAACCATAGTTAAGATTAATACAGATTGGATTCCACCATCACAACATATATAAAATATAAAATGGGGGGGGGGGAGAGAACCTAATTGAGGACAATATAGGACATGTGGGTAAGAGACAAGCCCAGGTTCTCTACTGTTCATTTTCGTAACACTAAGCCATGGTTTAGCATTGCATTTAAAACACAGCCTATAAATGCAAAAACCATCCATGGAGTTAAAGGTGGGGAAAACATAACGTATGGCTGATTATCAGCAGCAATTTAATTAGAAAAGGTAAACCAAGAACATATAACAGGACCAAAGGATTGGCAACAGTTTCAATTTGGAAATTAACAATTATTTCAATATAAGTACGGTAAAAGGATTTTAGTCACTGAGCCACATAAAACTAGCATATGAATGTTAGTGTGCCATGCTAGAACATAGGGCTCAAGCAAATAATCTTTCTGCCCTTTTAACTTAATTTCTACGCATGCCTTTTAAATAACCCAAATATGCTCTGTACAAATAAAACCTAGAATAGCTGGAATATAAACTTATAGTGGACCTTGCTTATTTGTACAAGCAATTACTTTTCCATGTACTAAAATAAGGAGGATGTGAAGAATCGTAGCTATTAAATGGAAGCCAGTTTTGCCCTTTCATCCTAGTTGAAGTATCTCAGCAACTGGGAGTAAAGTGCCTTTCATTGCTTTTAATTACAGTGATATAAAGATGCCCAGGTATAACTAAGTATCATTCATCTTTCCCAATGAGCATTAAATATTTTTATTACTTATTCTTCCTCTCAGCTAATGAAACCATTTTTCTCCTTTCCACATTTCTCTTGCAGGAAATTATAACGTTCCTTCTAATCAGTGTGCTTGGAATGCACATGGCCTAAAACTCATGGCAGCGCATTAAAGGCAGTTAACCACTCCCGGGGAAGGTTTGCCTTTGAGGTAAGTCTTTAAAGAGCTAAATTTAAAAAGGGAGCACCTTCCACACACAATTTTTTTTAGAGTTGTTTTATCTGGAATTTATAACAGCTTTACTTGCCTCGTTTTCTTAAAATTCTGGAAAGTATGCTTGCAATCTGCTCAGTTCATATTCTTTTCCAATACCAAGCACTATTTCCCAAGCACTGCTGTCAATTCCCATGCTCTAACGCCTGACAATTATTGCAACCATACAAAGCTTCTAGCAAACATTCAAACTGTTCACTGTCATTGTTACAGCTGGCTTTAACTATGTTCAGGGTAGTGGAACCAAGCCTGTGGAACTCCCTCCCAACTGAGATTGACAGGCACACTCCTTGCGGAACTTCAGGTGCATGACTAAGACTTTCTGTTTCAGCAGTCTTTTAAAGGCAGTGTCAGGAAGAAGAAGAAGAAGAAGAAGAAGAAGAAGAAGAAGAAGAAGAAGAAGAGGTGTTTGGATTTGATATCCCACTTTATCACTCCTCGAAGGAGTCTCAAAGCGGCTAACATTCTCCTTTCCCTTCCTCCCCCACAACAAACACTCTGTGAGGTGAGTGAGGCTGAGAGACTTCAAAGAAGTGTGACTAGCCCAAGGTCACCCAGCAGCTGCATGTGGAGGAGCAGGGAAGCGAACCTGGTTCACCAGATTACGAGACTACTGCTCTTAACCACTACACCACACTGGCTCTTTGGTTTTATGATCCTTTTTTTTTACTGTTTTGCTCCATTTTCTGAGCATTGTTTTTATGCATAATACTTAGAAATGCAAATAATAAAGCAATACAAAACAGTCTTAAACAATCAAACAAAATGTACCTGCTGCTATGTACTCTACTGCATGTATACACTGTAAAAGACAACGTTGACCTGCACCAAATGCTATGGCATATGTGTGCTATTCCTTCGTGGAAGAGATAACTGTCTAGGAAAATAGTCTTGCATAAGGTAGGCCAATGTAGTTTGCAATGTTAAACACCAAGCATCTTTATTTTCATTATTAGGGCTACTGCGATGTATTTTGATGGGATTCCAAGTACTGTACGAAGTGTCGCTGTAAATCAGGCATAGGCAAACTTGGCCCTCCAGATGTTTTGGGACTACAACTCCCACCATCCCTGACCACTAGTGCTGTTAGCTAGGGATGATGGGAGTTGTAGTCCCAAAACATCTGGAGGGCCGAGTTTGCCTATGCCTGCTGTAAATGCTTGCTTACTTGGATAATGCTGGAAGGAAAAGCGGCTATTTGTAAACCAAGAAATCTCCTTGAAATCTGTTTAAAGAGTGCTTTTCAATGGCAGAATGCCACATTCTTCTGTAAGGGATGCCTGCAAGTTAGCAACAGAAAACCTGTAATCAGTGGTTATATGGTTCAGGTGCGGTCAACAGCTCTTTAGTGAAAACAGAAAGAAGAGTGAAATGAAGCCTTAGTAGTAGTAATTCAAGATGCTGCCTGGTAAACCCATGATGAATGCTTAGAAGTGGATATTACCAGCAAAAGGGAATGCATCAGTACCAAGCCTTCTCCCTGAAGTGCCTCCACTTCTCTTATCATCCCTCTGACCTCATCAGTCTTGGCGTCTCCTCCTCTGCCCCCAAGCTCTGCCTGTCCATCACTTGAAGCCATTGGCTGGTCTGCTATGATGTCATGATGAAAATCGGCACCCTAGGTACCCCGGAACTGAGTGTTTAGGAGGTTATTCGAGAACTTAAAATTTGAATGCCATGGTCTTTAAGAGCTGCTCTGAGTAAGTTGAACTCCTTCTTCACTGGCAGTACATCATGGCCTTTTCAATGACCCCTTGGAGCAAAGTTGTTGAGCACAGATCCTTTTGCCAGCAAGTGACAGACAATACTTACAGCTTGTATATAGCAGAGGGCCCAAAACTGCTGTGTTAGCTGCAGTTGAATTAGGAAACGAGTGTGGGGAGTACTATTTCAGCTAGGTCAGGACACACATTCTTTCGAAAACAAAAGATCCATCATCCAACTTTCGATAGCTTTCGCACATTAATTCTGCTGCTGTCAAGAAGAGCAGATTCCCAGCTTTGGGAAAGAAATCCAGCAGCTTAATTCAAATTCCCCACGTGAATTCTCTAGTGAGCCCTCTGCTCACACAGGGGCTTACGGCCAGGAAACCAACATGGCTTCCTCCTTCAATGCACCTATAGCTATGGTTCAAATCACCAGTGTTTTAACACAACTGGGGAATGAAACTTGTGCTTGCAAAGTAGCCAGTTAGTACAGCAGAACGCAAGATGTGACCAAATGTGATGGAATGAAACAATTCCCCTGAGGGAAGGGCTGGAAAAACAAACAAACCATTTTTTCAAGTCCAGACAGTCTAGAACTTGAGAATTCCCTAACTTCTTGAAGGTTATTTATTTATTTAAAGGGTTTCTTCTCTGACCTTCATAATAAAATACCAGAGTGGATTTCAACAATGTAATCAGTTTTTGCTGTCCGTTTGCTGCCAAAACGTCCTGCAGTTGTTCTGGGTGGGGGAGGTGTGGCTTTATATATATTTTATGAATTGTTTGCGTTTGTGTGAATGTTAAAAACACAAAACCATTATAATATTAAGTATGTTTCAAGTTGCTTCGAGTTGCTCTGTGTTACAAGTTACCAGCAAGCCAAATAAACAATATCAAAGAAAACAGAAACGAAGGAAAACTCAGACAATATATAGAGGAAAATCCTGCAAAAACCTTAAGTATCAAAAGGCCAGCACAAAGAAGTGTGTCTTCAGAGTGCAATAAACACTGTGTAATGGAGATGCAGAGGAGAGAAGCTACACAATTTAGGGGTGCCACAGAGAATGCCCTCTCCTGGGCCCCCATTCCCTGTACTTTAGGAGGCGGTGGAACTGCCATGAGGGTACCCTCTGCCAATCTTAACATCTGAGGAAGTGGGGTCTCTAGGGAAGGCTATGTCAGATATTTGGGGTCTAAGTCTTTTAGAGTTTTAAACACTGCCAGCTGGATAGCCAGGTCCCAATGCAGAGTACAGTGGTACCTCTGGTTACGTACTTAATTCGTTCCGGAGGTCCGTTCTTAACCTGAAACTGTTCTTAACCTGAAGCACCACTTTAGCTAATGGGGCTTCCCGCTGCTGCTGTGGGGCCGCCACACGATTTCTGTTCTCATCCTGAAGCAAAGTTCTTAACCCAAGGTACTATTTCCGGGTTAGCAGAGTCTGTAACCTGAAGCGTATGTAACCTGAAGCGTGTGTAACCCGAGGTACCACTGTACTTCAATCAGACATCATCATACCTATTAGGATTTAGTATTTTGGGTGTGAAGCGCTATTTCTCTCCCAAACTTAAGAATACTAGAAGCAAATACTTGTGCAATTTCATAGGTGGTGTGTCGGCCAGAGATTAAACCCCGATGGAGCTTTTGTGTTATAATTTGAAGTCTATGTAGCAAAAGTTGCTTCCGGTGGGTCATTCAGGAAATATTTTCTTGGTACGAAGTTTGCTAGATATATTAACACCTCCAACCCACTTGGAAATTTCTATGGGGTATTACACCATCCGGACTATGCAATGACTGAATATCTAAGTGCTACTTGCACCGCTAAGCCGAACAACGAAAATATGGATTACAAACATCCAAATTTGAGAAGTGCTCTCACATTTTCAGGGGCATGATAGTTCTTTTGACTGCAACTAATTCCCTTCCATTTTCAGACATGTTCCTAGCCTAGTTAGCATGTCTCTCGTAAAGGTTATGTTACCAAGTCCATGGAAATGTGCCAGCACATTCCCTCAGGCAGAAAGCATGAGGAAACCTATCTGAAGATGCCTCCGTCATACCTTCCTTTATTATCCCTGCCAGCTACTGTGCACTTATACACTGGACCTGCAACTACTGTATGGCTCTCCTTAAAAATGAACACACTCAGACACCACAGTTCTATACATGCTTACTCAGAAGTTAAATCCCATTCAGTTGAGCTTATTCCCTAGTAAGTATTTTTAAACTGGGCTGGGAATTGTGTGCAGTTTGAAATAAAGAGCTTGTTCATAATGCAGCACATTTAGCTGTTAATCCACTTTCTCCCCATTCAAATGAGACCCAGGTACAGTGGTACCTCGGGTTAAGTGCTGAATTCATTCTGGAGGTCCGTACTTAACCTGAAACTGTTCTTAACCTGAAGCACCACTTAAGCTAATGGGGCCTCCTGCTGCTGCTGCACCGCCGGAGCATGATTTCTGTTCTCATCCTGAAGCAAAGTTTTTAACCTGAAGCACTATTTCTGGGTTAGCAGAGTCTGTAACCTGAAGCGTATGTAACCTGAGGTACCACTGTACTGTAGCCTACACCCACAAGTATTTGAGTTTGTATGTGTGGAGCAACTTCAGTTTTCCTCACTCATACCAGAAATGTTCCCTTTTGTGTTTCCAAATTTGGTGAATCTGAACCAACAGGGCATGAACCTATTGTTGTTGTTATACTATTATTATTAATAATGTAAGACTTTCTCCCCGACAGTGTACAGATAAAAACAAGAAATGCTGAGGGTTCCCACGGCACTTGTCATTTCTGACTCCACCATCTTAGTAGCTACTCCATCAATAAATTGCTCTTAAGCTTGTGAAATTTCCTAAAATCTTCTAGGCTGTATTTCCCACACTAGAACCCCATCTTGGATTGGGTCACAGGAAAAATCTAGACTACTGCTGTTACACTTACACCAAAATAAAAAATGGTATAAGGGTTTACATATCCTTCAAGTGTTCCAATTTTTCTGGGACATTCTGGAATTACAGAAGTCATTGCAACTTCTGATTTGATCCTGGAATGTTTCATTTCCCCCCTCCAGTGCTGCTGCTGCTGAGCTTGGGAAGGAAGATGAGCTGGGGCCTGCAGTCAGCGCTGGCACTCAGTGCAATGCTGCTGACTCAAGTGGCAGCGCCACACAAAAAGACCCCCCCCCCCAATTTTCATCAGAGTAATGTTAGAGGGTATGAGCTTCTACTGGAAACTGTGTATTCCGAGGCAAGTATGTATTCAAGTGTGTATTCAATGCAATCATCAACTAAAAGAAAAATATTTCATTAGAAACACAGTATATTATTTTACAGCTTGACAATGAGCCTTCAGCCTAAGTGCAGTGTTTTGCATGGTACTAAGCAGCTATTTTTAAGAAAAGAGTACCAACAAGACTAAATGTCACCAGGGATCACGCCACCACCCAAAGCATTTGTATTATTTTAAGAAGTTAAGATAAATGCTGGCCAAACTGGCATTGTTTCCCTTTGTCATCTTCTCCCTATCCCAACAGGCAGAGCTTAAAATAAATGCACAAGGACAATAGTGCCACGTTCTAAATTCTGTTTGGCAAATCCCAACGCTGGCTGAATGCTGTGCTAAAGGAGCTATGCATTAGGTAGACCGTCTGACTCATCTTTCCCAAGTGGGAGTAAAGGGGTGGAGAGAATGGGGAGCAGACCTGGTATGATTTAACACATTTGCACACGCTACTGCTATTCTATTGCTGTCTACACAATGTGATCCACTGTAAGCAGGCTTCCTTCCCTTCCCAAACATGCTCACAAAATCTTTCCACCCATAGTTAGTAATAAAAGCTGCACATGCAGGCCTCCGGATTGTTGGAAATGTAACCTAGCAGAAGAAGCACATGGAGTTTGGCTGAAGGAGTGAAGAGAATTTTCTTGAGTGACAGCAAAAGATCTAATTTGGACTGTGTACTTTTAGGACTGAGGCACTAAAAATGTTTAAACTGTACCATTCTTAATATTAATTTAACAAAATTTGTATACAGCTTAAGTGCAAAATAAAACCTCTGGGTGATTTATAAACTCTTGCTCCTCCTCACAGGTGATTTCTATACAATCCAGTTCGGGGGTGGTATCTATCTGTCTGCAACAGACTGAACAAGTAAGTAAACATCACTTAACTAGTGTATCTGGACAAAGTAAGGTTAAAACATGTGAAGAAAGGTGTGGTTTTCTGTAAATTCTTTAAGACAAGATTGAAGATATGGCCAACCCAAGACTTTGGGAACATGGAGAGTAAGCAGTAAAAAGATCCTTGTCTATGCTATAGTAAATTTTAGTTTTCTGTGATGACAACACATTTTTTATGATTCACCATGGAAGAGGTATCAGTGTTATTATTTAACTCTGTGTGTGTGTTCCACTTGATTGTAATAAAACCTCAGTGGCTTAAAAAAACAAAAAAGGACAAGCGGTAACACAAAAATTTAATACACGTGGGCTACATTTGAATGCAATGCTAATTTGCTTTTTAAACCATTGTTTGTTGGAAGAAAGCAGGCTCAGTTTCACAGAGAGCAAAATAATGGTGGTTTGTTTCACCTAATGTTGATTTCATTTTCTAAGATACTCTTACCTCACACCTCTGTAGTTATGCAAGTTTCTGAGCCAGTGTGCAACAAAACAAAACAGAAACCCGTGAACAGTGAGTTCTAGAAACTATGGTTATTCTATGTAACTAGAAACCATGGTTATCACAAGCCAAAATTTGTAAGTCAGCTTCAAACCATTGTTTCATACTCTGGTTGACTAGACATAAATAAACTATAGTTAATTGTCCAGAGTAGGTTAAAAAAAAACACCAACCACTGCTAAGCTAAACAAACGATGGTTCAGCATTACATGTGAACCAGGCTATGTTGTCCAAGGCATCCCAATTACTGGTTACAAGTTAAGAAAATATCACAACATTCCATTTTAAAACTTGTGGCACAAAGACCACATGTAGCACTGCACATTTTGGAGAGCTTCAGAAGTGGCTTTGCAAGACGTTTACCTCAGACTTTTATCTAACCTTTAGTAACTAATTTCAAAAAGCAGCCTTTTATCAAAAGCCTGATGACAAAAGCTCACCTTTAGAATGTAATCCAGTAAGAATTCCAGTTCCCTGAGGTAAGAACGACAGAGCTTGCCAGGCAAGAGGGAGGAGCGGTAACTAATGAATGCCAACCTCACCAATTAGTCTGTAGAAAGAGGCATGTACATTCCAGCACAGACTTTGCCTTAACTAAATCACTTCGACACAGTACAATATATTTCAGCAGGTTGTAGCAATTAGGTTGTAGTCACAAATAGTTTTTCTTTTAAAAGATGGTTTCACCATTGTAGATAGCTATGCAGAGGCCCATTGAATGCCCTGAGAACACCCAATCCTGCAGTACTGTTGCTGTTACTGAGGTGTGGACCTGATCTGTAATCTGGGTGGAGTAACATTAGGGTCATTATGTATGTGCAAAGCATTCCCTCCCACAAAAAAAGCTGTACAGAGCATATGAAATAAGTATACAGTTTATACAGTTCCTCAGCTATTTTGAAGGCCAAAACTCTGAGGAGGCATCAGTGGCGTAGCGTGGGTTGTCAGCACCCGGGGCAAGGCAAGTAATTTGTGCCCCCTAACCCGTGGATTTGCGCCCCCTAACCCGTGGATTTGCGCCCCCTAACCCGTGGATTTGCCCTAACCCCAGATGTTGCGCCCGGTGCGGCCGGCCCCCCCTGCACCCCCCACGCTACGCCACTGGGAGGCATCCATTGCACCAGAAGATCAACGACACCACCTGGGAAAGAGATGTGTGCAGACACCCGTGTGTGCATTGCAGTAAGTGCCAGGTTTTTTTTTCCTGCAAGTTAAGTAGATTTGGGGGACATATTTACACAGCTGGTATAATTTTTGCTATTTCAGTTTTTACAAATTACTCAGCTCGGGTGTCTCCCCCACCCCCATCCCAAATCTTGGATTTCTGTTATGCATTTGTTAGAGGAAGAGATGAAGTAAACTAGAATTACAGCACTGTGCAACATCTGAAACTCTTAACATAAGCCTTCAAGCACATGAGGTTCCACAATGAAGGACAGTGTAAAATGGGGGTGGGGGAGAAGAGAAAGGAAGGGAACAGGCTACACCAGCGATACACACACCCCTTCAGCTGCTATGGCTCTTTTGAAAATTGCATTCCAGATGACTGAACGTCAATCATCAAGGAAATAAAGGCAGCTACTGTATTAGGATGTCAGGTGAATCAAGTCTTTACGTCATTGCTGCAAGTCTGGTGGCTAAATACGGGAACAGAGTCGCTTTGGAATGGCTAATCCTGCATTCCACAGCTAACTGGAGAAGAGATGCTTTCGCTTCATAATAGGAAGTAGTCTTGCCTGCCTGTGAAAGAGAATTGGAACATTGCTGTCATGGGTCAGCAGTTTCACTTCTATGGGACTTAACAAGGATGTCACATATTGAGAGGTTTGTTTGTTTTTTGAAGGGGGAAGCCATTTGGCATTTCAGAAATAAGAATGCTTTGTGCTGTCATTTGGTGCACTTAGCAAGTTAATCACTGGGCAGTAACTGGATGGCTCAATGGCAATCATAAAAAATATAAAGTATCTCAGGTATTGTCTGGGATGCAGAATGTTCTCATTTCAAAGGTTTTTATGAGAAATTCACAAACATAAAAAAGTTGGGAGTTTTGGAAGAGCTGGGAATTAGGATTAGGGGGCTGCCTTATTAAAGGTAAAGAATGAAGGATTTGACATCCCATGGTAAACGAGATAGTGGTTGTTGGTATATGTACATGAATTTTCAAAATCTAAACACCAGATATGATTACTATACTAACAAAGGAGAGCCATGGTTTCAAAACAAGTGTTAGTTCTACTTTGAGTAAACCCACTAAAATTGATAGCCAGGGCTAACTTTGAGCCACTAATTTCAATGGCTCTACCCTGAGTAAAACTTAGTTGGATACAACCCTGCATTTTGGATGTTGCGAAATAGGCTAATCTTTGTTACAGATAAAGTTGATAAATGCAAAGGCACAACAGCTTTTACAACATGTTGGCAAGTGCCTTACAAGACTGCTGTGAAATGTTATTACCATTCTGTTATGATGAATTCCACATTGCTTCCACCTGATAGTTTTGCATATCCTGTCAAAATAGCTGACTTTTTCACCTCCCTTCCAGCTTTCAGCATTCCATCTCTATCCAGCACGATTGCTTTTGAACTTCACTACGGGGCTTAGCTGTGTCAAATTCATTTTACTTGCAGGATCCTTTGAGGTTTTTAAAACTGTGAGCACAGGGCAAAGTGCTGTCTGCCGAGGGTTAAACATAGCTGGAATCAAGAATTCTGCCCCTTGTGTTTATTTAAAGTTTTAGGAATTCCGAAGTATAGCAAATTCCACAAAATTGCATTCATCTGGGAAACTAATTCACATCAACTTTTGCCAGCCCCTCAAGGGAAGTGTAGTACCTGCCAATATACTCACTGGCATTAAAAAGAGAGAGAGAGAGAGGAGGAAATAGCCAGTTAGTTAATACTGTGCTTATCATGCAACTAGCATTTTAAACCAAATCAGGCAGAATAAAAATAGAAAAATAACTCTGATGTAAATAAATCCTATTTCTGAACCAAAACCAGAAACAAAACCCTAAGCTATTAACTTTATAGACTATTTTAGGCAAAAGAGATCAAGTACTAGGAACTCTAGCAACTTATCATATCATGAGCCTAAGTACTTCAAAGCGAGTGACATCAAGGAGGCTTGCTTCCAAGTGCAGGATTAAAGCATCCCTTCATCTGGCAAGTCAAGAAATTTAAACTGGGCAATTGCTACTATCTGCATTTTAGATAGCCAAAATTCCTTTGCATGAATGTTGGCTGTATTCTGGGGTACACCCTCCAAACACATATATGTCAAGGCCCAACATCATCCTAGTGTCATAGAATTAGCCACAACGGAAAACCATTGTGTTAAATTACAACCCTTCTGCATTTTTTTTAACATGCCATAACTTTTATTGGCACACAGTCGCCTACAGATAGTTTATGTTGTTGCAGTCTACAGTTTGAGTAGATGCAGGAATTCATTAAGAAAGAAGTGGGAGAAACGTACAGCGAATACTACATATCATTTTACTGATATCTTTTAAGTTAATGAAGCTGGAAAGAAGAAGCAGAAAACAGAAGTCCTCAATGTAATAAAGAGGAACAGTTCCTCTCTCCAGAAAACGAAGTGTAGAGGAGAAAACAAGAGGAATTTGTCCTTTAAATAAGAGGTCATTGATTCACCCTTCTCATTTCCCCTGAAAGCGTTTGAGCATCTCTTGAACTTTTGGGAAGGGGGTAGTTTATGAATAGCAATTTTGCAGTTCATAAATGGAAATGACAAAAAATATCAGCCACAATCTTATCAGTGTAGCTCCTCCCACTCTTAGCTTCTTTTAAAGATTACCTTTCTTAGAATGCTCTCCCACCCCCCTTCTTGATAACATGGAAGAGACACAAAGCTAGACATCATCATCATTATCATCATAGTTACATCTCCAATAGCTTCATTCCCCCCAAATAAATACATGTTTGTCCCCACCCTGTGCACAGTTTAGATTAATATTTTTAGCAGAGCAGGCATACTATACGGTTTACACAGAAGAAATGATTGATGAAGACTGGAATAACTAGGTACTTAGGATTGCATGCACATAATTGTGCTTAATATTGAGACTATGGTTTGTAAGGAAAGGGAAAAAAACATGAGAAGGATTGTTATAGGAAATATGAGAAGGATCATTATGGTGAGAAGCTCCCCTATAGGCTCTTCTCCAAATTAACGCTAAAACAAAAGATGCCAAGTACATTCCACACAAATTAGTGTAATGGAACCCTGATGCTCTTTTTTGTTTATAAAGACAACCAAATTTTCAGAGGGAGTTGGGGAGAGAAATAGTTTGAACTGTGGTTGGTGGGTCTGTGTAACCCTTTCCCCATGACTATGATTGCTTTGCTCAAATTTCTCCAGTACCAAAATGCTTGTTTTTTAAAAGAAGCTTTCAATTGGCATTCTGTTTCACATTACGTACAAGAAAGAGATGGGTGCATGGAATGGGGGGGGGTGTGGCTTATATAACTGCAGCGCTCTATATACTTTCTATTACTGGTCTCTCCACAAGAAAAGTTGTAAAGTATCATCCCCATTCAACTCAACTGGAAATAGATGTACCGTTTAATACATTTATTTTCAGTAGCTTATAAAATAATTTATCCAAGTGTGTGTTAAATGACTTGGAGTTGAAGTCTGTCCAAAAAATTGCATCTGGTTTCCATCCGTTCTCATGGGAAACAAGTCTGTACTTCAACTGAAAAAGGAAAAAAATCAAATACCAGGGAGCAAAATAATAATAATAATCCTACAAAGCCATTGGGGAAGTTAGGGTGCTGTGAAAGACGGTTATGGACATGCTCACAACCTTAAATAGATTTCATGTGCATGATGACGAGAACAAACTAAACCATAAACAAAGCAAATTATATAGCAGAAAGCGTTCACAAGAACACTACCTGTGCCAGTTTCCTACTTCACTGCATCCCTGATTTTTCAGTTCCACTCTTATCTTATCAACCTGATGTGAGCAAGGCTTCTGGACTGGGAATATGTCATTGCTGTGTTCTGTTCAAAACATGGTACACTCTTGATGCTAATAAAGGTAGTACCAGTAGCTGAAGCAGCTGCTGAAAACATTGTCAACATCCCCCTTCACTCTTAGAGTACCATTCTAACAGTTCAAAGTGTTAAAAAGAAAGAGGATGGAACTTGTGCATTTTAACAGGCAACTGCTGGAATATATCTGACAGAGAGAGCAGTTTAGGAATGTTCACACCAATTCACTCCTTTGATGAAAGTGCTGTCTGCTGTTATTTCGGCATAAACCGAAATCTCTGGCATACGCTGCAGTCATTTACCTGTTTTCTAGTAACAGCATAACAGAAGCTGCCTTGAAACTGTATGCTTATTAAAGGGGTCTACACATGATGCGGGTGGCACTGTGGTCTAAACCACAGAGCCTAGGGCTTGTTGATCAGAAGGTCGGCAGTTCGAATCCCCGCAACGGGGTGCACTCCCGTTGTTCAGTCCCTGCACCTGCCAACCTAGCAGTTCGAAAGCATGTCAAGGTGCAAGTAGATAAATAGGTACCACTCCAGCGGGAAGGTAAACAGGGTTTCCATGCGCTGCTCTGGTTCGCCAGAAGCGGCTTAGTCATGCTGGCCACCTGACCCGGAAGCTGTCTGCGGACAAAACGCAAGCTCCCTTGGCCAGTAAAGTGAGACGAGCGCCGCAACCCCAGAGTTGTCCGCGACTGGACTTAACGGTCAGGGGTCCCTTTACCTTTACCTTTACACATGATAAAGAGGAAACGATGCTGTGTGCGCAGCCCTGCTTTCAAAGTCTGGAGCCCCAAAAGTCACTGCTGGAACCAAGAGCAGAAACCTACATGCATAGAGATACATCATGCAGGGCCCCAGTTTACATTGAGGTTTATACCTAAAGGCTTCCTATTTGGGGACATCCACATGCATGGTGTCAACATTGGGACATTGGTTCAGTAACAAGGTCAGGGTAAGGGCAAGCTTCCTCTTCAACACATGAGGTCTTATTCATAACACATGAAGGAAGCTACAGACTTCCATAGCTCTTGCTATACAGCAGACATGGGGGCCCCCATGCATCTATCTGGATACAGCATATCCTGCAATCCTAAGTATCCTTTCTACTAACCATTTCCAGGGGTTAGTTTATTACAGCAAATATATTAGTCTTATGGCACCCTAAGGACCGAAAAAAATGTTATATTGTAGGCTTTCATGGACTACAGTCTATATCATAAGATGCAAAAAGTGTAATCGTAAACTGGCAGATTTATATGCACATGGGTGTAGATAAATATATGTACAATAAGTGGAGGAAAGAGGGAAATGAAATGAAGAAGACTGAGACAATTCAGGCTTGAATGAATATAAAAGAATTACAATGACCATTCACAAAGCAGTTTTGCCAGTAACACAAACTTCCTGACAAAGAACAGCAATTCACTCATCTGATTAAGTGGGTTCCAGCATTCAAAACCTTGCACCATAGTAAAATTTGAGGTGCCACAAAACTTTTGTTGCTTCTGCTACTAACCATGACAGTAGGAAAATATGTGATAGGCATTGGTATTGAGACAACGCTGTCTAATGTTTCTGGGATCCAAAGAGGATTAGAAACAGATGGAGAATATGGGACTGGAAACTGGCACAAACCCACAAGGCAGCACTCCCCCTTAAACAATGCTAAGATACCAAGTCTGGTACCAAAGGACAATTTATTTGATCTTTGCTCGCCTAATCCTGTGATAAGCTGACTTTGCCTCCAGCTGTCAGGTAGCAGACACTAGTGACTCATATCCTGTATGGAAGCTGAAACACTAACTCATTCACTATCGGAATAACTCAGTGGAAAGCTCCAAGGATCTTCCAATTTAGGTACCAAATAAAAGCTAAAAACCAGGATTGCTGCCACATTCTACTCCCCATATTGACCTATTACTGCTCCACACACTTCCTTCCCCACCCCCAAACTCTGATGAGGAAATCGTTCCTGCAAACCTGTCATATGCAAAAACATGTGCACATATAAAAACAAAAACAAAACAACATAAAAAGCAGCAGTAATTCAACTTGTATAATATCAATTTCAAATCCAAAACAGATAACCAGCTGGGATAGCCATCTTCACTGAGAAGCATTGTTGAAAGAGGCTTCAACGAGGCTTCTCAGTGAAGATGGCTATCCCAGCTGGTTATAAAGGCTCAACAAACACCTAAAAGATAACAGAGATAGTGGTTGTCTGATACATAAAGGAAGGTCCCACCACATTCAAGGTCCATTTCTGCAGGATGCGCTCTCCTGCAGAACAAATAAACTGTTTGCAGTGACAAGTACCAGATGCTATATTACTGTAATCTAAACCCTGCACTCTAAAACCTAATTTCCAGGTGTGCAGGATGAGCTATAGTCAACTCAGTGATGAAGAGGGGAGATGCTCTCAGGTTTCTATTTTTTAGGTACTGTTCATATTCCAAGGCTGAAGCTTCCTTACTGAGAACTGGTCTTAGGCTGAGCTCCAAGTTAAAACTCTGGTTTTCTATCACCACTATCGCTCCTTCCTAAACCAAATCACTGGATGGAAACACACACAGAGGACACTTACACTTATAACCAATAGGTAATGCAATCAAATGTTTTTGTCAGGTCTCATACTTGGACACAGAAGCAGATTTAGATTTTTTGTGGGGGTAGTGGTTTTGATAATGATGGTTCATTCTCTATAGGTTCAGAGTATACTAGTTCATTGCCTTTAGGACATAAAAACAAAGACAAGATACAAGGTTTCAAAGGAGGTATAAGGAGGAGAGGTTACAAATATCACTAAGTTAGGTGAAATTTTAGCTCTGTATTAGCAAGCTAAAAGCTCAGGATATATTTCTCTACAGGGTGATCTGACAGGTTTGGGTCATACAAATACACCCAACCATTTTAGTAAAATAATTTAAAAAAATTAATGATGCCCCTTCAAGCTACATAACTCAATTACATCGCAAAACATCAAAGGGTGCTACCAGGCAGGCAAAGGTTGATATACATGCATTCCAACATACAAAAAGAACAATGTGTGGGTTTTCCTTAGAAGTAAGAGTTATTACATCTTTTTTTTCAAAAAAAAAAAAAAAAAGCAAGCATTTACCTTTGCAGATTCATAGTCAGTTTGCCTGAACAGGTCTTGATCTTGTTTTGTGCTTCCAGGTGAGTCATGCCATCGGCACTTATCCCATCGATACTGAGAACAACGTCACCTATTCCCACGTTTGCATTAGCCGCTTTGCCTCCATCACTCAACTGCAAGGTAACAAATGCAAAGATATAAGTATTAGTTTTTTTAAAAAAAATACCACCCAAGAGCATTACCCCAAGAGTTAATCAGACTTGAGAAGTTTCTAAGTGGTCATTCAAAAACCAAATGTTACAAATGTTCTTACAATAAAAATTCATTGTAAAGATCAAGTCACGCGATCCCAGCAGGGCATGGTGGCCTCTAGGAAAGAGCATTCAGTCTGTACTTTAAAGTCCAGCTCCAACAGTAATTGATGGAGGGCAAGGATTATTTGATTATTTGACCACTGGCAATGTTCACTTAAGCTTTACACAAATTAGCTTCCAGCATGTCAGTAATTAACTGGGTCATGTTGTGCTACAACCATACAATGATCAGTACAGAACGCTAACAAGTCATAGAATTATAGAACTGTAGTGTTGGAATGGACTGTGAGGGTCATCTAGTCCAGCACCCTGCAATGCAGGAATTTTTTGCCCAATGTGGGACTCATACCTGTGACCCTGAGATCAAGAACTGCAAGCTCTACAACTATACTGTGTTGTTATACTATGTTGAGGTAGTACTCAGCATAGGTTGTCTCGTGGCAGCAATGTGCTGGTAGGACTATGTGATTCAAAAGCAAACCCCTTCCTCATCTTGAGGACCATGCCTCCAAGTGCAACTTTAGTGCTATGGACCTAGAGTTGTTAGCAAACAGATCTAGGGAAATCGGCATCACCAACCCACACAAAATTGGGAATGGGAAGCCATCCATAAAGTTGTCAGTGGAGTAGAGATTAGAGAGGGCCTTGTGAATACACACCCAACTCCCCGGACCAATTAGGAAACATGCCTGCACTTGCCCACGGCAGGTCAATAACCTTCACTGAAACCATTAGTGAAAACCAGAAACTTCTTGCATCTCTTTAGAGAGGTCACTCTCATGTTGTGAGCATACTGCATCTAGAACTGTAGACCCTTTTTCATTCAACATGACAAGGTTATTCATGAGTTATAAGTGAAGAAGTAGCACTACAAAATGACATACAAAACTGAAAGTGAGATAAGTGGATTCAGAAACTCGATCAAAGCTGCCGCCATCATCAGCACAAAGTATGGCTGTAGCCATGCATTATCTCTGCATTGATTATGTAAATGGAAGCCCAAACAATATTCCAGGCAGTTCCAGGGAGCAGCCTTCATACTCTATTATATTACATCAGACATGGGGAAAGATGCTTTCTGAGAATACAAGTGGGAGATACCTAAAATAGGTCCAAAAACTCCTTATGTCTAACAACGTAGGAGTTTAAGAAATGTTAATATGGAAGAAGTTTGTGGAAGGAAAGTTTCTCACCCACCTCTGTAGCCACCTTTGTCCACCGAAAAGTTTCTTTGAAAAATTGGGAGTCGCTTGAAAAATGTAGGATGGTATTGGAAACAGCGTATAGGAAACTTTCCTTCCAGTGACCTACTTCAAGTTAACTTATCTTAGGATTCACGCCCAATTTTGTTTTCTGTGCGTGACTTAGTTGAGTAACACCTGTACTACTAAAAGCTGACTGATACAAATCAGCAAATGCTCAATTTAAAAAACACCTCTTTTAACAGACACCGAAATGTTGTTACGGTTGGCGCCTTGTGAGGGTGGGGATGCTAAAGGCTGAACAAACAGAAGAGAAGTCCTTCTCGGTGACCACCTCAAGATGCACAGGTGAAGGCAATGGAGCAACCAGGAGGGCATGCTCTGTAGAGCTCAATAATTACAGATCACATTTAAAAATGCAGATCTTGCAGTAATAATATGCTTCAAGAATCTGACTGCAAGGAAACAAATTTTAGTAGATCGTTGCAAATGCTATCAACTGATGTTGTGCAGTAAGGCTTCTGTCAGCAAAATAGGATGAGACCTAATTCTCAGTGATTTCCCTTCCCCTATGCAAGCCCCCTGCATCCTCCTCCCCCAATCTGTTCTGCATTAACCGCCCCCCCAAAAACTCCTCTGGAGCAGATTTAGGGGGTGTGGGGACTGCAGGGGGGGGAGGGATTCACCAAAAATGGTCCCCTCCCTATTCCACTGTTTTGCTGAGCAACAACCCAACATACAACCCTTTTTACCCTTTTATTTTGATCAAAATTCATTTTAAGGTATATATTGGTATTACTAGGCAGCAACAGCCAGAGAGAACCTCAACATTAAGTCTAAATACATGCCCTTTAACTCAACTATTTAACATTTTAAAATTTAGATCAAATTAACCGGCAAGGGCAAAATCAGCATCTCTTACTTGAAGAGAATGAAAATAGTTCAGTAATTATTCAGCAGCAAGTGAATGAATAGAACCCCACTGGGAACATGAATAAAATCTTAAAAGAATATAAAGATGGAAAGAGCAAGTTATCCTTTCCATTCAGCCTGCCAATGTAGGATTATTCCCTTCTGTATGTTCGCATATGCTTCTGTTCTGCCTAGTTTCAAGTGTCTCACGGCATGGGCTTCCATGCCTTTCTCTAATAATTTATTGCACTGCTGTACTGCTACACAGACCTCACTGTTGATAAATTAATTACCCCTGCCCCATTCGCATAAAGAGCATTCGGTCTTGGAGGGGAGAAATTTCCATTGCTCGCATTTCCAACCATTACTTCCCAGCTATTAACCATAACTCAACTCACAAATGATAAATCAGTCTCACTTTTGGGTTTCTGCTCTTGCCAATTCCTTTCAAATATAGCAATGCTAAATGAAAATGTTAATCTCTGTCTTTTGATTTCTTCTATTCAGCCTTGCGAATAAATGCCGTTTCTCTTAATTCTTTTATGACTGCATTTTTGTGCACACATGAACAAACTTCTTTAAGAGTTTAAGCCACTGCGAGCAAGTAGAAATGCCCCCACAGCGCAAAAGAGGAACACACTTCCCTTGTATATCATACAGACACTTTCTGTATTGTCTTTCAGGCACCAATTGAAGTTGTTCCTCTTTCAACAAACCCTCTGAGTAGATAATTTTTTTCCCAGTTGGTAATAGTATTGAATTTGAATTGATTTAATATGTGTGTTGTTTCAACATACATACACACACACACACATTCCTACATGCAATCACTTTAGTAGTTTTTATGTGTGCAATTATTCTGCGCATGTTTTCCTTGTAGAGTTTTCGGAGTTTCATAAATGAAACAAACAAACAAACAAACAAACAACTGATTTGTGCAAGAAACCTGAACATGGCCATTCCGCATATTGCTGGTCACATCTAAATGCACGACTCCATCCGTATTCATTAGTGCCCACAGAGGCAGCACCATCACACTAATGTTATGTGGGAATGAGCCAGTTCATACAAGTGCATTGCAGCCTTACAACCAGCAATCACACCCTGCATTAATCACATCAGGTACTCCTCTTCTTATTTCCTGAGAAACTTTCCAATAGCACCTCTCTCATAATACAGCAGAAGGGTGGAGTTGTCGCTATGCCTTGGCTTTTATCCTGTGTCATAACACTTAATCAGCTCTATTCACAGGAATCTCCCCACGCATATCTTCTGTCATGCAATGACTCCCAGGTCTAAGCTTGGACTCCATCAGAAAAAAAAGCCCTTTCAGCTTTTGGGGATACTTGCAGGAAGCTGACCCATGCCAGTCTTTTTTATCTGTGTTGTCCGTCCTCTTCCATGGGACTATATTCTTTAATTGTTGCAAGTGCAGCAGCAAGCTAAGCTAGCTCAGCTTCCAGTTCTGGAGGGCAGGAAAGGCAAAACAGATATAATAATATAATAATAATTTATTATTTGTATCCCGCCCATCTGACAGGGTTTCCCCAGCCACTCTGGGCAGCTTCCAACAAAGATTAAAACTACATTAAACTATCACACATTAAAAACATCCTTGAACAGGGCTGCCTTCAGATGTCTTCTAAATGTCAGGTAGTTGTTTATCTCTTTGACATCTGATGGGAGGGCGTTCCACAGGGTGGGCGCCACTACCGAGAAGGCTGCCAGAAGGTGCTCAGCGCTGGACCTCAGCATCCAGGCAGAACGAAGGGGGTGGAGACGCTCTCTCAGGTATACTGGGCTGAGGCCATTTAGGGCTTTAAAGGTCAGCACCAACACTTTGAATTGTGCTCGGAAACGTACTGGGAGCCAATGTAGATCTTTCAAGACCAATGTTATGTGGTCTTGGTGGCCACCCCCAGTCACCAGTCTAGCTGCCGCATTCTGGATTAGTTGTAGTTTCCGGGTCACCTTCATAAACTAGGGGAACAAAGCTTTCATAAGAGTCAGAATCATAGAATTGTAGAGTTAGAAGGGGCCACAAGGGTCATCTAGTTCAACCCCCTGCAATGTAGGAATATTTCACCCAATGTGGGGCTAGAACCAACAACTCTGAGATCAGAAGTCTCATGCTCTACCAACTGAGCTATCTTTCATCTGGCTAGAATTTGTCCCTGTTAAAGCGTCTTTGGCTGTCTGGATGGAGAGTTGTGTGTCTTCAAGAAGGGTAGAGATAACTGTGAAACAACCTCTGATGTACTTGCTATGGTCCGGAAGATGCTGAGGAGACATTTATTGTCCTAATCTCCCCCACCAGCATTTCCTTAACCCTATAGCCTGTTTTTGAACATTGTATTTTATTGGAAATTAATCTCATTGTTTCATGCAGCAACTGTTCCTGGCTCTTTCAATTAATCCAAGCTTTTCTACTTTTTTTTTAAAAAAAGTGTCAGAGGTTATTTATTGAAAGCATGTTAGCTAACTACGGTCCTACAAAATTTCTATTTCTGCAGCAGATCCAAGAGTCAGTGGTATAGTTGAGCTGCAAGACTATGAAAAGGCACTCAAGATGTGTTGCTATCGCTGCTTGCTCTTTTTGGTGAACACATGTCGCTTTTTGGCAGAGTGCATGCTAGATGTCTGATTTGGAATGGTTCATAGAAGAAACTGCACACTCAGCCAACTGCTATATATAGGGATCCCCTCTTTATTTCTCTTGTATCCTCTTATAACCTGATAGCACTGCAATGTTCTGGATTCCTCCTCCCCAAAGGACAAGCAAGGTTCCCTTTCTACAAACAGTTTTGACATGAGTCAAAGATTCATTATTTCTAAACTGGTTGTTGCCACACACCTTCCTCCTTACAGCAATATTATTTTCCTATTTAAGTCAGTGCAGACACAATGTTCCTGATTTTATAATCATACCAAGATCAGGGTAGATGTTCCTCCAGCACCTTATATTCTCATGCTTAAATTCACCCACTCCTTCGCCACCTCCACCAACCACTAGACGATTCAGAGTTTTGTCTAAATCAATGTGTGCAAAGCAGCAGATCTTTTTCAGCTTTGCGCTGAAATGCTCAACCCCCCCAAAAAAAGTGTTCGTGGCTTTAAAAAATATGTGCTGATATCCCTCTGATAAGCAAGACAAAGTAGCCTGCTGGGAGTTATCTATGTTAAAATGTGGCTTTGGCTAATTTTACAGTAAAAATTCATCTTGTCAAAATGGAAAGCAGGATTACATTCTTGTTGATAGTGCTAATTAACAGGGAATTGATTTCGAGTGAAGTTTGCTAAACTTTGCACTCAAACATATTATTTTGTATGTTCATTTTATATAGTAAATGCAAGTGATTAGTGCTGAAAAATAAGATCTTGCACATATTTTTCTTCCCATAAACTACCCTCCATATAACAATGGGTTGTTATTTGGAAATTATATTTCTTGGGAGCATTTTTCTTACCTTCATGTATAGTCTAACTGCCTTTAGTATACAGAAGCAGGGGGGAGATGTCAACTGTACATGATGGTGAGAGTCTATGTTGCAGGAAATGCCAACTGACTATACATCAGAGAGCACAATATGAAGCCACCAGCACTATTGCACACTCACCGATGCCTCCTGCCCTGTCTAATTTTTATATTTACAGGAATTAGAAGTGGCTGCCTGGTTGTTGTTTTTTTTATCAGGCTGCCTATGTTTTATTTGTTTCAGAAGAGTCTAAGTGCCTTCTGGAGGGTCCTGAGAATCACTAGCGTTTTTCTCTCAAGATTTCCAATTGTGCAGGTTAGAGACCCCCTTAAGAGTTTAGCGCATATCTAATGTAAGACTCAGCTAGAGTCAGATGTGAAGTTTGGTGGATAATGTGTATGCTTGAGTTCTGTTCCTTGGGCCATTCCATTAACCCCAAAGACTTTGTTCCCCTGGTAGAGTCTAACAAGTTTACCTATATAACTCTGAGAATTATTAAAGCCTGCCTATTAATTATATGAACCTAAAGAGAATAACTTCACTTGTTTATGGGAAAAAAGTGCAAGCAAATATAGTCCAATCAGAATGATATTTTTGGAGATTCCAATATCATACCTACCTTCACATTCTCTTAATTTAACTTGTACCCAATTCCAGATTCACGGCAATGTGCTTTCATTTCAAAACTCAAAATGAGTCACAAATGAGCAAACTGGTTGGGGAAATGTTTGGTTCCCCCAGTGGATGGTGCTGCAAAAATTGAGTGCTGTTGGTATTCAACAGCTTATGTTTCACAAAGGTGCCATTTACTTAGTGCTGCACAAGAGCCTGCCTGAGCCGAAAGCCCAGCATGAAAATGTACATGACATTTGCTGGTACTGTAAATGTCATTAGACACATACCATGCCACGGTATGTCAGCTCTCAGTAATAAGGATTTCAGAATACGCTTCATGCATTCTACTTGCCTAGCTGCATCAAGATGATAAATTTGTAGTCAGAAGATCTGGCCAAGAAATTTTAGCTTCCTGTAGCATGCTTATTAAGCAGACCTCTGCTACAATTATAGGGCTACACAATGAAATATACTCACAGCAAAGTTGCTTGGTTGCTTTCTATCGAAAGTGCAGGTATGACTTTTCACACAATTGTGGCTTCAGTTTTCCACCAGCCACACCAATTTAAATAGCAGTTACATTACAAGTATGACCTACAACAGCCTGTTGCAGTGTATTTTCAATCCATAACAGGAGTACTTCTGCTCAGAGCTGCAGTCAGTCATGCTTTAAAGACTGAGCTTAAGCAGGGCCATTATTTCTTCCCCGCCTTCAGATTTTCCTTTGTCAGTTGACACTCAACACTCTGTGGTTCCTGCAGGCCACTAAGCATGCTCAGTGTTCACTGGGCTGTTTTTTTTTGGGGGGGGGGTAGGTGCGCCTTCTGTTGTTGTTTTTTTAAAAAAGATTTGTACTTCTGTATACTGTACTTCAGGGTTCAACCCACGAAGCATGTGATGCCTTGCTCTTGTTTCTCTGTGGCTCCAGTGCTATTCCCACTCAGCTGCATGCAGTTTGCTCTTAGATGGGGATGGTTCACACCTTTTAAATAGCTGGCTGCATCATCCTTTCTATCACATACTAAGTATATCCAACTGTTCTGTAATCCATCTATGTAATTTTGCTTTGGATTTAAATTTGGTCTTTAATTCCTAGTTTGCAAATGAGTACCGAAGAAGAAGTTGGCAGTGAAGACTTCACCCATAATACTGGCATTGAAAGTATGTGAATAATTACAGACTTGTCATTTTCTCCCAAGGGTACCTAAATCAACAGCAACACTACTTTATAAAGTGTCGAGTATTTAAACAGAGCTAACAGTAGAGCGATTCTTCCCTGCAAATAGAGGACATGAAGTGCTATGGACCATTGGGATAATCAAGATTTGGTGAGCACACAGCCCACTCTGCTTTGCCTTCCAGAAAACATGCCAAAAAATCTATACTGCTAGTTTTTATATAATAGCTCCAAAGAGGTATCTGGCACAGTCTGGTGGGACTGCACCACTTAATATAGGCAGGAGAGACATACAAAAATAATTTATATTATTTCCTCCATTCAACCAAAGCACATAGGATTCCCAGACTGTCCTCTATCAGGGAAGCTCCAAACCTGCTTAGCTTCACCAAGACTGTAGCTCTGAGAAGCTACAGACCGTGCTCTGGGACCAACAACCAATTTGAAACAGCATTCAGGAAAAAAGGTTTCAGCCTAGGCACTCTACTTGATGTGCTACTTATTCCAGGTCTTTATTGCTGCATAACAATAAAGGATTGGAGACTATTCAAACATTCTGTTCCCCCATATGCATTATGTGTATCTTAAATATATTATTTCAGACTCTAATTGATAATTGTATTTTTACTTTTAAAACAAAAACGTACCTTTTGGGAAGGATCAAAATTGTGACCATTCCAAGGATAGCTCCACAACCCACTTCTGTGTATAGAAATACACACACACACACTAGTAAAAACCTTCCCTATTTCATACTGAGATTAAGTCAACAGCAATTGTAACAGCTGCTAGGGATACAAACTGAATTGGTCTGGAACAGCCTCTCTTGGGAGGCGGTAGACTCTCCTTCCTTGGAGGTTGGATGGCCATCTGTCATGGATGCTCTAGCTGAGATTCCTGCATTGTAGAGGGGTGGACTAGATGACTCTTGGGATCCCTTTCAACTCTACAATTCTATGATTCTATTGTCTGTGGGGGGGGGGGAGCATGTTGATACTCATTCACAGTTTGGGGCTGTTTGGAGAAGCTGTTTCACAAGATCAACTTAGCTGCACTTCACTGAAACCTTCTCTATAAAAAAGGCAAGATATCAAAACAAACCCAAGGCAATTTGGGGTATTTGGAAAGGAAAAAGAAAGTTAGAGCAATAAAAACCATAAGTGCTGTCTGGAGGTTTGGGAAGGAATGTTTCAACATCAGCTGTATTATGAAGAAAGCTTCCTTCTTTCTTGATCTGATCTGACTATTGGGACACCAATAGCTCTCACTTATTTGTTTTCCATTTCATCTGAAAGGGAGGAGTTGTGCTTTCTCAGGAATGCCATGTGCAAAACAGAAAGGCTCCAGTTTCTGCATCCTCAGTTTGGTTCTGCTTTTAATAGCAGCGGCCCTCATTTCCCACTATTATTACATTTTTCATGGATCTACCCAAATCCCAAGTAGCAGTACAAGTGCTACCACTGCAACCCTTTATATGCACTGGGAAATCTCCTACTGATGTTTCTACCCCTTGACTTTGTAGCACACCGAGTTTTAACAGCCATGGATGTTTAAACCTCTTTGCATGTATATGGTTCTTTCTATACAAGATGCTATATGGGAAACAATTCACAAATAAAATAATGTGATGTTAGGACAGCATGTCTTGTTTTTCAACCCCAAGCTGCTATCATAGATTTTTCTTTAAAAAACAAACAAACTGGTCAATTTCTGGTTTTCATCCATCCAGCTAAAGGGATAGTCTCTCCCCACTTTTATTCTCAGAACCGGTAAATTAGGCTAAGAGACACTGTATGCTTCTCATTGCTGCACCATCAAGAAAAGTTAATTAAGTAGTGAAACAGAGTCTTATCAGTGTTGACACCCTGACTAGGGCATTCCTCCCCTTAAGCAGCACAACTAGCAGTGAAACTGTTGTCATTTTTTCATCAGGTGAAAACTCATCTCCTTATTTGGCCTTTTGTGGATTGTTAGGAATTTTATCACAGCTGCAAGCGAGGAACCCATATGGTGGCTCCCTGGTTATTTCTTTATTGTATTTTTATCTGCTTTTGTAAAGTTGGGTTGAACTGGTTTTAATATAGTGTTTTGTCTGTTTTATTGTACAGGACTGCAGCCCAGTTTAGGATTATATAATGGAGAAACTAGAAATGGTCATATTAAAAAAAAGAAAATGAAAGACAGGGGAGTCTCCCTGCAGCACACTTTAGAATCATCAAGTAGGTCTGAGATGTAAGGTAATTTTGGTCTACTAACTTGGACTCCTTTTGTGCTTGCTTATTTGCAAGAAAGCTCAAAAAAGGATATTTCTGACAATTTATGGTGACATAATTTATTGTGGCACAAACTTTATTCATGGCAGTCTAGGGTTTTTTTGAAAGCATTCATTCATTGGCCTTTTAAAACCTACAGGGCTTACTATCATAAACAAATGGCTTATGGAATATTTTATTGCCAGAAAATCCTACAAAGCACAGTCAGAGATCTACAGAGTATTCAATCCTATACATGTCTGCTCAGAGGTAAGCTGAACTGAGTTCAAAAGGAGCATATGGGATTGCGGTCTACACGGTTATTTTTATTACTCATGTGGATATTCTTAAGAAAGATACAGAAAGAAAATCGCCAGTGGTAGAAAACATGACCCTGCAAACTCCTCATAACAAAATGACCAAGACTAATTCCTATTAAGAGGTGCAAAGGCTACACGTTTAATACAAAAATAGCAGCTTGATGCCTGTGTTTGCATATGGAAAAAGCTCAAACTGCCCCTAGTTCTTGATATACACTTAAAGCTTTTAACAAAAAAATGTGTTTTCCAGCAAGCATATCCACACACTGCAATAATGTACAGCAAATAATTTATTGTGCTTCTATCAGTCATGGAGAGGGATAAAGCATTATGAAGAACACTAAAACCCTGTTTCCAGAACACAATTCTGTCTGCTTATAAGATTTTACAAGCAGTCATTCAATCACATGCACTTAAGGCTAACTTCTGCAACTGCAAGGGCTAGGAACTAAGAAAGAAAGAAAGAAAGAAAGAAAGAAAGAAAGAAAGAAAGAAAGAAAGAATCACAAGCCCTGCGTTTACCTTCATTGTAGGCATTACCTTTCATTTACTCCACCTGAGTATTTCATAAGAGCAAGCTGTACAAAAAAACCACCCTACACACAAAACTAAAAAAGCCCATAGGCTTTGTATAAGAGAAAAAAATGTATTTCGTAAGATAGATGTTGGGAAACATCAACAACAAAGCCTCCTCCTAAAGGGCTTTCATCCTTTCGCAGCCACTTTTTCAAGAAAGGGAATTTTTCTTTACTTTTTGGGTTGCAACTAAAGATTTGTTGGGTTTTGTCTGTAAAAGAGTGCTTGATTGCATCAAAGTAACATTGCACAATTGACGTTCTGTTCTCAAACCATGAAGGCTCTTAATATTGCATCATCTATATGACCACCACAACCGCTGGAAACACTCTTTCATTTAACCTCTGCCCTAGCAGTAATTGGGTTGTTTTATAGGCAGTGTATATATATTTATGTACACAGTTTGTATCTACAAAAAAGAAAGGAACAGCAACCTAAGCTTGCAGTGTAAAAAATAATAATAATCAAAACCTTAAATGTGCATTAAGAAGAATTCCACCACAAGGGAGACAAAATATATACTTTAAAATACAGTGACTACAATAAAGCTCAAAAGGACAAATAGGTTCATGCCCTGACAAGTGGTATGAGGTTTTACATCCAAGAAAAAGCAGAGAGAAAAACAGTGTCCAAATAAGGAAGAGATGAGTGTGAAAATTGAGCCTTGCAGAGATTTGAGTGTAGTTGCTGGAATAGTTTAAGCTGTCACTATGAACATACAGGCTAAAAAAACTTTCATTTTAAAAGGTGGTTCAAATAATTGGAAGTTCCTTTCTGAACCTTTCTGCCTTTAAAAAGAACAAAAACAACAGCAGCAGCAGCACAGTGTCAGTGAAAATCTGGAGCATCACTACTGGTCAAAACTCTCATTTTCTTGCTCCTCCATGTTAAAAATGTAACTGGATAAATTTTGTTTCAGTTCTGTTTTCTGTTCTATCCAAGTTAAACCAAATGGGCTCTGCTTAATTCAGTGGGACCAGCTTTAGCATACAGCCTAAAAAAGCTTCATATCACTGTCACAAATCGTAGCTAAATCGGTTAAGATAATCTTGTGGAGGCCTCCAGAAACATCCAACATCATGTTTAGTGATGGAGCCTGGAAAGCAGCACGTTGCGATAATGACATTTTAACTCCTTTTAATTAAAAGCTACTGGTTTTAAGAAGCAGGGACCGGGGAGATCATTTGAAAAACAAGATTAGGGTGAGGAAAGCATCAAAGAGGCAAAGAACAGGGCCTTATGCTGATAAAGAAACAGTAACTCTGGAAGTTTTGCTTTGCAATGTGTCAACATTAAGAATGACAAATGTATCCTGGAGCTGCCTTGGGCTTTTATGTCCCTTGCCATGTTCTGAACAATGCATCATAATTTCAGGTCTCACGGACATTACAAGCCTCCTACCACATTGCGATTAGCTTCAAAAGAGACACAGATGTTGCTTTCTGAGTACTGCTGAGGAGTACAGTGGAAACAAACTTCAAAGCAAAATAAATAAATAATTCAAAATTCCTTTCCTAGAAAACCGGACAGAATTTATTTATTATGGTTGAGCTGACAACATCAAGTCAAAGAAATAGGAGGCACAGTAAAAGAGGCTAAATCTAAGAGGAAGGAGGAATGGGTGATCGTAGGAGGAAACTACTGTCTTCCATCAAAGTTGTCACTAAAACAGAGTAGGGATAGAGAAGTAGTTTTGTTTCTGTTCTATTTATTTATGCTTTTATCTTGTATTTTTATCTTGTGAACCATCCTGAGATCTTTGGATGAAGGGTGGTAAATAAATATAATTTCAGCAAAAGAAAAGAGATGCATAATGATGTGAAAACTAATTAAATTCTTCAGTGGTGAGAAGGATCTTATAGCAGCCTTTCACAATCTGGTGCCCTTAAGAACTCCCAACAGCTACAGAAATATGGCCATGGTATCGTTCAGCACATCCCAAAAGCCCCAGGGTGATAAGAGGCTGATCTACAAGCTAATCTACAAGTCTACCTACGATGGTACAGCCATTAACTAGGAGACGTGCAGATTCCTTCCTGGCTTTCCTGCATAACTTGGGAGCCACCTTTCTGAACAACATTAGCATAAATATTTCTGCAACACCTTATTTGCTGAACCTGGTCCGCAATGGGGTCAAGTAGGACACACATTCATTAAGGCTGTTTCTTGAGAGCCTTAAAGCACAGAATGGGCACACATGACTCTAAGTTGCTTCCTGCAACCTTGTTGAAGGCCACGGGATGGAAGATCTAGAGAACATGCTACTAAAGCAAGTTAAAGAGGCAATCTTTGGAAAAGATTAGTGGATACAGATAGCTCAGATGTTGAAAAACAAATGTGTGCATCTAGAATGTACGCTTCAGGGTGCTTACCCAACCTATGTCAGGTGCACTCCAGGGCTTTGGTACACCTAGCGGTATGTTATGGACGTTATGGTTTCTCTTTCCTGTAATAGACTAACACTGCTACGTCACTGAATCAAGGGGGCGGGAAATCAAGTATATACTTTAACTCTGTAGCTAAGGTCCTCAGAATACAAAACAGAGGGCCTGCAGAGTTTACTTTAAACCTTGCTTTTTCCATAATGGTTTGGCCAATTAAAAAGAAAAATGAAGCTTAACTATACTGGTGAGTTGAGTTGTTTTTGGTCTTTGCATGCAAAAGCAAGCACAAGAGAAGATTCTGCAAAGCCATGTACTCTACTGTCAGTAGTAACAAGAAAGGCTCAACATTAATGCTCTGAGGAGGGCAGAAGTTATTTAGAGCCTATACTGGCACCTCACTTTTACACACTACCCTGCATATTAAGTTTCAGTTCAGCTACGTAATGAACCTTTAGATTCATCTCTCATCCCAAGTGAGAGAACTGACCCTACAGATTTTAAAAAATATATTCCTTATTTTTTTCCAAAAGCCCTGGATCGTGCTTTTAGTAAAAATTTCTGCTTATGTCCAGATGTGCAAATAAGATTACAAGGAACTGAAACACACAACAGATGCCTGGAAGAAAGACAAAAATTTAAAGTTAATATACTTTAAAGAATATTTTAATGTTATGCCCACTTCCAACACATCATATGCAGAAGTGCTTTTCAATTATATTTTAAAACACAGTATCTAAAAACAGAATATTATACTCTGCTTTTAAGTCTTTAAGACAAATTTTAAATAGTGCTTGCTTGGTGAACCAGGGTGTAGTAAGTGCTACGGAAAACCAGGCACAAACAAGTAGCACATTCAGCATCCACTACTGATTACAGCACTCCTAAGCAAACTTTGGAACCAAGATTCCAAAGTGATATAGATCAGAGGTCATATACGTCATAAATGCACACTCCTGGAATCTGGGGACATGGTGTTCCAGTGTAGACTGTTGCACATACCAGACATTAATTTGTAGAATTGAAGCATACATAACAGTACTTTACTCTGAATTTTCAATGCATATACTTTGCTCGTTTAAAATTTGGAAGTTACTGCATCAAAGAAATTTATGGCATGAAGCCCATCACACATTTCTCTCCATAACTAGCACAATTTCACTATGCAGTATGTCACATTTTTGCAGGTTAGAGTTACCCCAAAGAATACCGCATGAGAAGTGTTTACAATTAAAACAAATGTTTAACTCTTTTTAAAATAATTGTTAAGGTGTCAGTGCTATGGGTTTGAAGGCACAGGATGAAGTAGCCTTGATGAAGCTAAATTAACCTAGGAATAAAGAGGCAAGACACATGTAATGGGCTGAACATTTTATTTACAGTACCTATAGGAGAAAAGAGAAGAGTGGGAACCTAACTTAACTTCAACCTTGGGTGGGCAGAAACCTACCCATTTCAAGGGGCGTGACAGGGAATAGCCCTGGGCTCCACTTGATGCTGACTACAGAGGCCTTTCTGTCCCACAACTCTGGGTAGATGTAATGTTCCATTTCCAGGCTAAGGGCTCCACAAACCAGGTAGCTGCCTGGTTTCCGGAAAAGCCCTTCACCTTCAAAAGTACCTAAGGAAAGTCAACAGTTATCTAACCTTATTCTTTCCTGTATCTGCCCTGCCAACAATTTGACCAATTTAACCACGCATCCAAATTATTTAACATCCCCTCAACACTCTCAGATTTGGTAAAGAGAAGACTAGACAAACCTCCTTGACCAATCTGCAGGTAGGCAAACAATTCCTACTCAGCCCCAAAGGTACCAGTGATTCTATACTGGAACAGAGCGCAGGCTGAGCAGGTGCAAGCAGAGCACCAAAGAAGCCTGTGGGGGTGCAGCCAAGGCATATGACTACACACTCAGATACCAGGGCCAGCATGTGTGCATGCGCATGTCAAGTAATCTAGTCGCCCTGCATCCTGGGCCAGCTGAAACAGTGCTCCCAGATGCCCTCTCCACCACTACTCAGCATTCTGATACATTGCCATTACCCACATATAAATGCTTGTTTCTGTGCATGCACATCACTGGTGTTTGGATAAGACCTTTCCTCTTCAGGGATGGCAAAGTAGCAATTAGTTGCCATCAACCAAAAAGCCAGCATTAGGCAGCTAAAGATTTACCGTTTCTAAAATGGACGCTTATTTTATTCCAGTAAAGCCTGGGCAATTCATGGCCAACAATTTCACTCTGCAAGGTAAATCAAGCACTGTTTTCAGAAAGCTGGGGGGGGGGGAGAGAAAGGACTTAATGATTGATGCTTTTGATGTCTGATGCCTTTCTATGTCTGATGTGCATAACCGAAATGGAAAAGCAATCTCGGTTTGCAGTGGGAGGTTTTATGGGAATGGCCTGGAGTTAGTTAGCATCTGGATGGATTATTGCAGTAAAATGATGTGGAGCATGTCATTGGTTTGGCATATGGGCATAAACGTACAGGATACGCTGCAGTAAGAGACACACTGGGGAAGCTAAGGGGGGAAAAAGTGCTTTTAAAAATCCAGTAAATGTTAGGCGCTTTTTCCCAGGCTATTAAAAAGAAAAGACAATAAAAGGCATGAGAAACACACAACACTTTATAGATTTTCGTACACATGCAGTTGGATAATTGCTAACTAGCAGTTCTGGAGCAATGGCTGCATAGCACCACTTACCAGTCTAGGTGTCACAACCTGTACAATTTATGCCGAGTATGACTATGAAGTACAAGGACTTCATAGCACCTGAACTAAATCTTAATGCAATTCACTGCAACTTAAACATATCCTGATGATGTGTCACCAAAACTTTCCAATAACTACATAAATAAGTAAAACTCTGTCTATTATTTTTTTAAAAAACACCACTATTGAAGCACAAGGAAACCAGTATCCCAGTACCTTCACACTCCTAAAAATTTGGGCAAACTTCCATTTTAATTTGTTTGCTCAAAGTTATTTCACACGTTATACTGCTGGAGAAGTTAGGCATGCTAGTAAAATGCACACTTTCCAAGTTGTGGTATTGTGTTACTGCATTCAAAGATAAAATTACATATGACCCAGCATACAACAAATAAATATTCGGGGTGGGTGGTGGAATTGATGCAACACTTTCAGCTGCGCTAACTGTTGCATACAGCATCTACTTTCTGGCAAAAATGGAAGGTATTTGTTAAGGATGACAAAAAAGAAAGAAGTTAGGAAATAGTGCTCATAGCCTTCCAGCTGTACACTAGAATTGCACACAGACGGAAGAAGCTGAACCCCGATGGATATTTGAAACCCAGCTCTGTGCAAGCTAGTAGCAAAATTGTTTCACTGGACACTGTATCTTGATGCATGAGACTTTAGCTGCAATGACTGTGAAAGGAGAGGAGTTTGTCTAAAAGTAAGTCAAAGTTGCAGATACAAAGAACACTCAAACCACCACTTGTCATATTTATGCTTTCTCCTCAACTTCTATATCAGGGCTTGCCAACCCAGCACTCGTGGGCAAAGGCTTTTACTGGTGGCCCTGGGAAGCTGCCCCAGACTCTGAGTTGTTGTTGTTTTAAGTAAGTCTCTAGTCCTCCTGGAAAGAAAGTTATGAGTCAAAATGTGCAGGTACTTTTAAAGCAATTTCTGTGAAATGAGAGCGAGTGCCGTGTGGCTACCTTGTATATGTTCCCTGGAACTGAGGAATGTTCCCTGCTGCTATTGGTTAACAACAGCATCAGAGTGTTTGTGTGCAAGAGAGAGGAAGATATCAATATTGTGTGATCTGCACAAGCAGGACGTAGCTGACTTCCCATAAGGTTGTCATGGTGGCTGTCTCTTATTTTCGTGTTTTGGTGCACCTGCACAGAGCAATTATTTTGTGAAAGATGCCACCAGAACTCTCTCAAAATCTAAGCTGTGCCTTCTGGTCCAAAAAGGCTGGCAACTTCTCCTGTGCTATAGTCATGGAAAAGTGAAAACAGTTAATAGACGGAAGTTTAGCTCTGTTTGTTTGTTTGTTTGTTTGAATGTTTTTGTTTGTTTACAAGATCAAAATCTACCACATTCAACTATTTTGAGTGTGGCTTTCTCTATATGAATCAAATCAGCCGCCTCAGAAAGCATTTTATTTTCAGCAAGATGCTAACCACCATCTTATCAGATTGGCAGCTATCATTAACATGACATTGCTGTTTGAACAAGTCAAAACTAAGGCAATTCTCCATTAGCTGCCAAAAGCTGGGGGGAAAGCAAATATGTTGAAAATTATGAAGTAAGAATTTTTAGCTTGATTTTAGCTCAAAGTATTCCCAGTGTTGGATAAACTGTAAAACTAACCTTGACTTCGATTTTTATTTATTTGGACATTATATCCTGAATTTACATGCGACAAAATCCAATTCGCAAAGGCTTATGATATAAATATAAATCACAATGTTGTTTTCTTAAAGACAATAAAAATGACAGTAAAACAGCATCATAAAAACCACACCATCAGCAGCAGACCAATAACATAAAAAGCTCGACTAAAAAAAAAATGTCCACCTTAACACAATCGCTTTTCCATATGCTAAGAAGACCCTGTCTTTGCTTCCCAACAGCTGTATTTTCACTGGCAAAGGGACAATGAGGAATGCTTCAGAAACTGAACTGCAAAGCTCAGGCAGCCTCTTATGGCAAAGAGTCAATTCCTCAGGTGGTTCTTTACATCAGAGGTAGGGATACATGAGCCCAAGGGTTGAAAGTGGTAGTCCAAGTCTCCCTGGCTCTTGGGACTTTCCCCAGGCCACATGCCTAACTGGCCCTGCTCCACGCTCTTGAGTGCTTTTGCCTGGCTGGAAAGTGTCCTAGAATTATGCTAATGTCTCTTGCTTGCCTGGATAGAGACACAGGTGGAAGTGTAGAAACCTATGACTAGGCATGACTGGAATGCAGTCTATTGTACAAAAGGCAGGAGTCACATCTGTTGCTCCCCTTGTTGCCTCTTGACCTGCTCACCCACTGGCATGTGCCCCCACCCCTGGATCCCTGAGCCTTAAATTGAGCCCAGAAACAAATTGGAAGCCAATGAAGTTGAAACATAACTGGCATGATATGATCTGCCTTTCCACACACCCACACCCACAAAAGTCTAGCCATCATATTCAGAACCAAATGAAGTTTCCATGCTGTCCCCAAGTAGAGTGCCATGGCAGCAGTGTAGGCTCCAATCTTGCACCAATACAGTTTATTACATGGCTCCTATTTCTCTGTAGCCATCAATGTTTCCTGTGTGCATTGGTTCAATCTTCAGACCAACTTCAGACTGGCGTCTGCTTGATTCATGATTCACACTGCAAGCTGAGCCAACACGGCAGCACTCCAAAATGAAAGCTTGCTCTATGACAGGCCATTTAGTCACATTTTCACCAATGGTTCATTCAGTCTGGCGTCCTTCCTCAGACAGTGGACAACTGATGCCTCTGGGAAGTCCACAAGGAGTGAATGGAAGTGATAGTCTTCTCCCACTACCAACATCTCTATTGTTCATAGAAGTTCATAGAAGGACTGCAGAGTCCTTATCTGCAGATGAACTAGTTACTTCATATATGAAAGTACTGTATTCAGCAGCTGAGCACTACAGCTTTGAAGAACTCTCCAAAAAAGATGCAGCTTTGTGATACACTATAGCATTACTAGCACCTCAATCCGTCCTTAAATATCAAGAGTCTTCAGTGCTATAATTGCAGAATATCACTGAGAGTGGAAGTCGGGGTGCTAAGGTCACATAGGGCAGCTGTGTGAAAAGTCACTTCTCAATACTTAACATCCATTAAGAAAGTCTAAGAAGACCATAGGTGCAGTGTTCAAAATTAGCCAGGTGCATTTTGAACCTGGCTTTTGACCACTTTCGACCAAGTGAAGATGCCTGGGCGCCAAGATGGTGCCCGACATTACCACCTTCTGGAGATACATGCCTGGTAATCATTGGATCTGGACTGTTTGTACACACTAATACCCCATCCTGTAGAATTCTATCAGTTATATTTTATCTGCACAATCGGAATGAATTTCTGGAACCAAAATGCTATTTCTGTGAAGCCTGAGCAGGAGCAATCACCACTAAGAGAAAGAGGTCAGAACAGGCCAATATATATGTGGACTGTCCCTGGGAAAAGTGACTTTTCTTCTTTAAGTTCTCAAAGCCCTTAAACTAGCTCAAGGTTGTCATCTGAAATAGACAGATGTTTAAATGAGAATCAATCACAGTCAGCCCATTGTTTTGAAAAATAAGACTTTACAGCCGTCTTGTCCCAAAATGGCAACTAAACATTCCATTTTGGTGACTGTAACCTTGGTTTAAGAAGCCATTTGGCACCTAGAATACATATCTGAGTTTCTAACACTGCATATGTGCACTTGAAAAAATACCATGAGTATACATATACAAATGATTACCAATATAAATCACTTTAGTATATTTCATATATAACTGAACTCACCAGCAAACATGGATTCACATGACCTAATTCAATTCTAGAACAAAATATTGACAGACAAAGGCTTTAAACGATAACAGAATGTTCGGTGCCATGTCAGTGACAGACAGCAACTTAATTCTGCACAGTTATGGAGCTGACCTAGGCTATTCATTAAGTACTTAAGGCAGCAGTCTCACCCAGGTCAAGTATCAAAACAAGTTCATGACACTTAATCCTGCCATGATCAGCATTCGATTTAAAAGTTCAATCTGGAGGGGGAAATCTTCTATGAGGAAACTGGGACAGTCCAAAAGGCCAGAGGCACTGGAAGAGGATCTCATTCCACTTTTTAAAGAAGTGTTGCAAAGTTTGGTTCTGAGAACTTCTTTGAAAGAGCTCAGTTCACTATACAGTGGTACCTCAGGTTAAGTACTTAATTCGTTCTGGAGGTCCGTTCTTAACCTGAAACTGTTCTTAACCTGAAGCACCACTTTAGCTAATGGGACCTCCTGCTGCTGCCGCACCACTGGAGCCCGATTTCTGTTCTTATCCTGAAGCAAAGTTCTTAACCTGAAGCACTATTTCTGGGTTAGCGGAGTCTGTAACCTTAAGTGTATGTAACCTGAAGCGCATGTAACCCGAGGTACCACTGTATAATGTACAATTAAATTTAGAAAGATTCCACTCCCCAATTTGTGCCAGTCTACCTGCAGGCAACTTTACTGCAATTTCACAACTTGCAACTTTGCACCAACACAGCAGTAAGCACACCTCCTAGAAACCACTCAGTTTCCTTGGTGTAGTATATTTCTATGACAGAAGCATAAGGTGATATGTGATCCACACTCAGACAGCATAGTTTTATTCAAAGTCCCAATACCCAGTTTTTCTTGAAACACACCCGTTCCTTCAGCTTCTGCACCCACAATACAAAAATGCAAACCACTACTATTTCTTCCTGAAGTTCATCTGAGAAGCTGTTTTACAAAATACCAAAAAAGGAAATGTGTCATCTGGTTAGGCACCAGAATGTCACTTAACAACACTGGGAAACACAGACATACCACAAAGGGGAAAGATCGTGAAGGTCACTTGGAGTTTCTGCACCACACTGACAAAGCTGGAAATGATTACCACAACCCTCACTGGCTTAGCTTATAGCCCACAATCTTCTCCAAAAGTCTGAAACGTCTATCGTGTATGCTGCAGCCACAGAAGTATCTGTACTGTGTTAACCAAAAGATCAACAACAATAGCCAGGCTTCCACAAATAACAAAGGAAGTAGGAATAAGTGTGCAGTTCAAGATATGTGCCCCCAAATCTGTTGGAATGTCAGAGGAGACAGAGGGAAAATTTCTGGATTGCATAAAACCAGTGATGGTTATACCCAACATGCTCTGTTACAGTGATTCTGGTTCACATGTTTTATTGCTGTTTAATGCAGTCATATGGGGGACAATCATGCATCTTGGTTCAGCCTTGGTTCAGTAAGATGCTACTTCTATTACACTCCACCACATGGGCTAAGTTGGGGTAGGATGATGGCAGCACCATATGATTCTACAAACTGCCTTGTCATCCACAAGAGAGGGAAGCAGAAGCCAAAGGAACAGTGGCCTGTTCCATATTTTAAATCCAGAGTTGTCTGCTACAATGTCAAGCTTGCAACACTTCATGACTGCTGGAACTCAGTCCCAGAAGTAAAATTAACCCAAAGGCAGCAAAAAGAATTACCATACCAATGGTTTAACAACATGACCTAATTTACCAATGACATGGAAGGGCACAATTAAGATACATACAGCTGCTGCGGTCTTGCTCCAATTTTGGTTGCTAGACTAGAGATGGGAGCACCTTGAATTGTTCTTTGGCAAGCAAGGTTTGCCGCCAATGTCCATCAGTGGTGACAGCAGGGCCCTGCAGAGTTCCTAGTCATTGAAGACAGCAAGACTTGCTTGCTAACAAACAATTGGAAGCACACTTTTAAGCTTCCTTTTGTTCTCTCACAGCCACATCTCTACTTGCCAGGAGGGGGTGAGAGGACATGGCCTAGGAGACGCAGCCTTGCCAGGACAAATTGGGATCTGTACAGGGCCTAACTTGGTGCACAGGTTGATTGTGCCCAAACTTTGCTATACAGTGGTACTTCTGGTTAAGAACTTAATTCATTCTGGAGGTCCGTTCTTAACCTGAAACTCTTCTTAACCTGAGGTACCACTTTAGCTAATGGGGCCTCCCGCTGCCACCGCGCCGCTGGAACACTATTTCTGTTCTCATCCTGAAGCAAAGCTCTTAACCTGAGGTACTATTTCTGAGTTAGCGGACTCTGTAACCTGAAGCGTCTGTAACCTGAAGCATCTGTAACCCGAGGTACCACTGTACTGAACTCATGTAGATGGCCCGGAGTTGCACAACACAGCACCACACAAACTCTCATTTTTTGTGCTGATGGATCACGGATACTATAATAATATATCAGCTTGCTTACATTTATTTCAATTTCCCTTTGTAATAAATACTTCTTACTATGATTGGAATAATCAGTTTGATAAATGGTGGCTCTTAGTTACTGTTTTTATTGTATTGGTTAACTTTAATATTTCACATCAATTCCTTGTCTTATGCAGTTTGTTATGTCTGTGTTGCAGCTTGCTAACTATAATGCAAGTAGGGAAAAAACACAAAACACTATTTTACTGTCCTATAAAATACCATTTTACCATCATGTCCTTGAGCAGCAGCTCCCAAAAGACTAATCTTGCATATCTGAGTAACCCATATACATTCTACTAATTTTGAAAGGCAAAGTGCTCCCTTTTCTCTACCTACCATGAGCCACAAATGAATTGTGTATATTGCAGAAGTGCTGCCAAGCACATGATAGAAAATGGGAAAGACCAATTCCCTCAACCCCCATCTATTACTGACATAGAACAAAGAAGCTATATAAGCCAAGAGACCATATGTTTAAAAGATATTTTGGGTTGCATGTAAAGAGTGTTTGCTTTAGCACTTAAGCATAACATGCACAGAGTGTTATGTAATAAAAGTCATGGGCTCTTTCTGAGCTTAAATTCATATTCATTGCACATCTAGAAAGCTGGGCTGGGTGCAAGATCCATACATGACAAAATTATGTAAAGTAGCTAAGGCTATAACACTAAAGGTGAGTCACTAAAGAGATCCTGAAGAAGTGATTACAACTTGACTGATTGGGGGTGGGGAGAGAATGCATATGACAAAATAATTCCAGGCTCCCTGTGGATTATCTTCACAACATCAGTACAATGGCATGAATCGCCAAATAGAAGTTAAAGAACTCAGTAAGTCCACATAGGAAAATTCCCTAATTTTGGGATAATTCTCCATGCCCATAATACCCACCATGTCCCATTCCACATCATTCAGGCCACTGTTCATATGAACACCTTTGCAGAGGGTGCAGGTGACTGCAAGGGGAAGGAAGGGATGAGAAACTTTCCTTCCATGAATTAATTTCCTTTAGTTAACTTGGGAGCCAAGCCAATATGATGCAACAGTAAAACAAATGTGCAAGGGAAATCGGAATAAAAGTAAGAATGACACAACCATGTTTTTCTAAGAGCATTAAAGGATGCAAAGAAAACCAACAAAACAGCCAAGTAAAGACTGAAAAAAATGGTACATATTCCTAAGGCAATACTACCAAGTGCTCTGGCAGTGAGGCACCTGGGAAATTTTGGAGCTCCTGATCAAGTGTCTAATTCCAGAGAGGTTGTGTTAGTCCATTGCAGCAAGCACAAAGAGACCTGCTTGTGGCTCCTGAAGGATTAACAAGTTTGTTGCAGGCTAAGTTGTCATGTCTTGAGTCTGAGCCAATTTTGTGAAGTGGACACTTAAGTAAGTAGGTAAAAAAAGAAGTATGCCAGACTCTTGATGCTTTTAAATAAAGTACAAAATATCAATCAATAAAAAAGAGATAAATAGGTGGCAAGGGATTACACAGAGCATAAGTACAAACAGAATCCAATGGATGAATGTAGATTTTCTCTGATGGGGAAAGTTTCACTCCTGCCTAGCAGACAAGCACATTGGTATCGTACATCAATCATATGATGCAGTAAAAAATTAGGTTGTTGCTCAGAATAGACACTCTCAGTAAACTAAATTAAGCAAGTTTTAAAATTAAAGATATCTTCAGACACAAGACAAAACAATTAGACCTTACTTCATGCATCCATTTAAGGCGTAAACTGACAGGGTTTTGCTGCATTCCTAAAGTTCAGAAGCCAACTATGAAAAACATTTTATTTGGTCAAGGAAATACCAATTTTCCCACTATTTTAAGCTAACAAAAGATAATCTTCTGTCATGCATTTCCTTATATGGATAGTAGGATGGAAGGCTTTCTCCCCTCCTTTCAAAAAAGTTAGGAACCCATATTATCTCCTGGCACTCAACCAAGAAAAACAAACAAACCTTTCAACTCCCTGTCTCTTCTCACAATGCCCTTAAAGATAACCATCGACAAATGAATAATGAGAAAGCAGATTCAACTAAAAATAGCTCTTCAAAATGGTGGGGACAGCCCTCTGAGTTCAGTATGAAAATAAGAAAAACAAAGTCTAATTCTTCCTTGTTTACATTAAACAGAATGTACTTGTGTGGAACTTGCCCAAAGGCTCATTTTGGATGTTTTGCAACTAGCCATCTGCTTCTTTGTTATTGCCTGTCAGTTAATGCTCTTTCTTTGAAATGAATATAAGGTAGAAACAGATTCAGTTAGGATGGTTTCTCATGCTACATTTTGCATTGTAGATAACTAGTAACAAGCAGTATAATGTAGAGGAAAGGGCACATTAAAACTGCTTCTTTGCCCTTTAAAATACAGACTGGGCACCTGTTCCCCTGCATGCCAAGTTTCACCACCATTTCATGTGTTCCCCAGCATTGTGGCCCAGAAAGGTCCTATTTCCCCCTGAAACTAGTGTGGAACTGGTTGCACAGAGCAAATTAGGTTGCAAGTTCATTCAGAAGCTTTCCCATTGAGAACCCTCTATTGATACAAAGACAAATGAGTAGTGCCACCCACTATTCAGCTGAAGTATGATCTCTTGAGCTGCTATATGCCCAACCTATCTCTGGTCCCAATACAAACAAGCTTCAGTGTACACTATTTCCAGGTTTCCCACAGTAGCACAGCCAATACTTGCAGAACACATGCTTGGAGTCACCACCTACCTAAATGTTCAAGCCTTGCTTTTTAGAACAGAAAAAGGAATATCTAAGAAGTGATCAGGCTTCCCTGTTTTTTCCCAGCTCCCACTGCAGCATTTCCCTCCCTCCCTCCCTCCCTCCCTTCCTTCCTTCCTTCCTTCCATCTCCTCTGCAGCCACAAGCCACTCACCCTACTATTCTCCCCCTCTCCATCAGGTTAGCATGGTTAACAGCATCATCCAGTTGAGTGTTCCTATATCCGGATAAGTGGAACGTTCAGCAGCTATGAGTGAAGTATGGAGAGCACATATACAACTACTGAGTGGCTAAACCTACCATGTTTGTGTGTGAAGAGTGGAGGACAGAGAGAGAGAGAAGTGGGGTCAAAACATACAAATATATTATGTAAACATATGCATCTGCAACTTTCCACTCGTTCGTTCATTTGTTTTGTTACAGGTGTGAAATTAAGCTTTCTTTCCACTAGGTTGTGCTTATAGGCAGTCACTCCTAGCAAACAAACTCTACAAAGTTTACTGCTACACGTATTTCATAAGAGGACATAAGTATTTAAGTCTATTGGAGTGAGGAGAGAGGTGTGCACAACAGATCCAGGAATCTGTGTCACGCTTCTTTCAAGCATTTCAGTTGATATGAAAGGCATCTTAAACCTATATAGCTTACCTTCATTTGACATTTAACTGAAAGCTTCTTATTTTAAACAGTCCAGATTTGCAACCTACTTAAGAATGAAGCCGAGCAAGAAAAAATGTTTGCTTTTCCTATAGTGGTATAATTCGATCCCAGTCCAGCAATTGTGGTGCATGAACGTATGTTCACTGGACTCACAGAGGAACCAGCTCCCCTTGGAGACAAGGAATGCTCAACTAATTATAATAGGGAGGATACCCACATATGCCCCCTGAAAATGAAGCAAAAGAAGGGGGATTCAGAGGCCTCCTTGGAGATTTGATACATACTCCTCAAGCGTAAAATTCATCCTGTTACTCAACAAAAAGTGCTGCGAAACAATGATCACAATACTATACTGGAAGTACTCAATAGTCTTTTTAAACTACATCTACTGGCTAAGGTTCTTGTGCTTGCTTTTCAGGAGCAAAACTGCCTCGTGCCCATTTGCACCTCCTTCACAGTCTTGAGAATGGCAGATGGAACAGCATCAGAAGCTTTGTTCTGCTAGTATCTGTCTCAGTGGTAGAGCTTCCATGCTCCAGATTCAACCCCTAGGAAAAGCCAGGGAGGACTGGGAGAGGCCCCCTGCCTGAAGCCCTGGAGAGCTGTTGTCAGTCAGTACAGTGGTACCTCGGGTTACATACACTTCAGGTTACAGACGCTTCAGGTTACAGACTCTGCTAACCCAGAAATACCGTATTTTTCGCCCCATAGGACGCACTTTTCCCCCTCCAAAAATGAAGGGGAAATGTGTGTGCGTCCTATGGGTTCGGGCAAGTGTGTGCAAGGCTTGGGGCAGCAGCCGCGGCTGGGGGGGGAATAATTTTTTTTATTCATTCCCCGCCCCAAAAAACGAGGTGCATCCTATGGGCCGGTGCACCCTATAGGACGAAAAATACGGTAGTATCTCGGGTTAAGAACTTTGCTTCAGGATGAGAACAGAAATCGCACAGTAGTGGCATGGCGGCAGCAGGAGGTCCCATTAGCTAAAGTGGTGCTTCAGGTTAAGAACAGTTTCAGGTTAAGAACGGACCTCCGGAATGAATTAAGTTCTTAACCCAAGGTACAGGCAATGCTGAGCTAGATGGACTGATGTTCTAACTCAGTATAAAGCAGCTTCCTGTTTTGCATCTACCTACAGAGCCAGGAACTGCAAGGCAAAACAGCAGCAGCACATGTGAGGAGGTTGCTCTGCAGGGGACCAGCATCTGGCTACTTCAGCTGTCATTTCCGAGTCTGGATCATTTCCTCCAAGATCTGCTCCAGAGATTCAGAAGCAGAATGACAACCGGAATAACTGAGGGCTCGGGGAGGGGACGATGATGGCTTTTTGTTACTTCTATAATATTTCTTGTTTATGTTACTGTATCTGAAGCCATATATCATAAGCCACCTAGACAACTTCATTTAGTAGGTGGGCATAAATACTCAAAATAAATAAATGCCTAATCTAAAGAGACATTATGCATAAGGTGATTTAATGTAACGGTACTCCTAAAATACCCTTTAATTCCGTTCACAGTTTTGTTCCCGTCCGCTTTTTACTCCCATTAAATGTTTTCCAATTCTCTCTCTCTTCCTTGCTGACTACCTTTACTTTACTGCTTCCATTCTAGGAAGTTAGTCACTAAATGAGCTTTCCCCAGCATGGTGCCCTCCAGATGTTTGGGGCTGCATCTCCCACCAGCCCCTGCCAGCACACCAATGGCCAGGTATGACAGTCATTATAGCCCGTCACATCTGGAGGGCACCAGGTTTGGAAAGGCTGCCCTAAATTAAATCTGATTCCATGGGTCTTCCCTATAATCCAGTTTGTAGAACCATAAACCGGGTTGAAAATAGCAGGCTTGCTATGGCAACCGTGAAGGTAAAGATGGCAAATTGTTTAAAGTTTCGTAGCTTGCAATTAGCTCAGATCAAAGCCTTCTCCATTCGCTTGAGCTTACTTCACCCGACATTTGAAAGCTGAAATCATTTTTTCCATTTCAAACAGGCAGCTACCAATTCTACTGAAGCTGTGAGTGCAGCGGTTTTTATGAAGGAAACTCTTGGTGCTTTACTGAATATGACTTTTGCTTTTATGGATGGCTCTTGCTAATAATAAAATCCATTAGGAACTAATTTCTATTTAGTCGCCGTTTAAAAGTGCTGTTGAAAAGTATTTTTAAGCTTCCCTTTGTACGCAGCAGTATGGGGATGCCAGCTCCCAATACAAAGCCATAAAAATAACTTGCTCTCGCAGTACAGAATGAATTGCACGCATGACTTTCCCCAAACCCAAGAAGGTCACAACAAGACAGCAGGACCTTGGTAAAGGGCACATAAACAGCTCTGCTCCTTTGTTCGCGCATTTCTTTATCAACATTTAATTAGCTAGCACTTCTGGCTTTACTGGGAAGAGAAGAGTGTTGTGTTGTACACCCTGTTCTGATGTACCCATAAGACAACACAGTTCCATTATACTATCAGAGGAGCAATTGATCAGCATACCAGAATGAAGTGTGTTAATTCCAACATGCCGTACAAAGGAACACACACTGAACATTAACTCCAATCTACATTTGGACTGTGTGTGTATGTGTATAATGTATTTGTAGTCCTAGTTCATACTTATTAATATGGATGCAATCCACTGGGGACCTGTCACACACACATAAACATGATGCATAAATTGCATTTGCTTTCATGAGACTTGCATTATTAAATTTATATCCCACCCTTCCTCCCAAAGGAGCCCAAGGCAGCACTGCTGTTACAAGATGCTAGTGGGTTATGTATTGGGAATTAATGTGTTAGCTGGACCATTTTAAAAATGTGGTCTTTTAAGGAAGCAGAGGAAAGAAATGCAATGGGGGGAAAACAGTCCCTTTATTTACCCTAGGATATTTTAAAGACCCCTGCATGGTAATACACATTTTTTCTAGTTTAAAAGAACAACTTACAAAATAGATCCAACCTAGAGACTCCATGACAGCTCAGAACTCCTCAACATAATCAGCTTTGGAGAACACATTTTTCCAAGTGTTGACTCCCCTAATGTGTTATCTTAAACTGCTTGCTTCGAATTTTCTTTCTGCTATATTACCCATTTCCTTTGTTTTTCCGTTGTCTATGCCATTGGCCTTCAACTGGTGGATGAGGACTTACCACAAACATTACCATCATGGGTTCCCAAATGCATGCTTGGGTTATAGGAAGGTCCAGGGTTAAAAAACATTGAAGACTATTGGACTGTGCTATCCACCTGTTCTCTCTGATCTTATGAAGTCAGGAAGCATTTCTTTCTACCATCACCACACACAAGGGCCCTTTTAAATATTTTTAAATAAAATAAATTAAATAATTTGAGCTACCTTTGCAAAAGAAAGTTGTAAGTATTCTAGTCTGGAATAGTTAACAGGAAACTATTTTCTGGGTAAGAAGTCATAGGGTTGCCCTTTCACAGGGCACATATACATTATTCAACAGCATTTTCCTAGTCAGTTGACTACTTTTACCAAAGGATGGGGGGACACTGGTGGTGCTGTGGTCTAAACCACTGAGCCTCTTGAGCTTGCCAATCAGAAAGTCTGCACAATGGGGTGAGCTCCCTTTGCTCTGTTCCCAGCTTCTGCCAACCTAACAGTTTGAAAGCACACCAGTGCAAGTAGATAAATAGGTATCGCTGCTGGGGGAAGATAAACGGCATTTCCGTGTGCTCTGACTTTCGTCACAGTGTTCTGTTGCACCAGAAGCGGTTTAGTCATGCTGGCCACGTGACCGGGAAAGATGTCTGTGGACAAACGCTGGCTCCCTGAGCCTGAAGTGAGATGAGTGCCGCAACCCCATAGTCACCTTTGACTGGACTTAACCATCCAGGGGTCCTTTACCTTTACCTTTACCTACCAAAGAATGGATATGAGAAGACCTGGTCATTTTAACAAACCCCCAGTCCTAATTTAAGTCCCATTCCCACAGAAGTCTCTCTCCACCTCTCAATTACACTAAAGGAAAGGAAAGTGCACCACTCAGGAATCAGGTTCTGGCTGTTGCTTTTTGCCATTTTATAACCTGAATGTCTATCACAACTAATACATTCAAGTGTATTCTCCTACCATGTCGAAATTCAGATCCACAACTGATAAAAAGCAAGAACACAAGCAAAATATTAATTTTGACACAAATACAAAAGGACAGGAAATACTCTTTTAATTAGTGACGATGTCAGTTAATAAACTTTTGAAGGCCATTACTACCACTTCTAAGACGGGACACTGCTACTTCTCTTAAAAACAAGATGAATGCCCAAATTGCACCCAAATGAATTGAATGCCTCTTCATTCAGCAGGCACATAATGTTACCAAATATTCCTTTTCACTAGTTTCAAGTGGCACATGTTGCTGCAGCTTTTGGAACAAAAAGGTTTTTAAAAGGCAAAATAGGCTCACCCGAGAGATGGTCAGAGGCATGTTGAAGTCTTTGCCACCTTGAAGCCTGAAACCCCAGGGGGCTGGACCAACCAAAGAAACGCTGTAGTTGTTCATGGTGTCTGGAAGTCAAGGTCTAATTCCAGAGAATTAATGCCTGTAAATAAGTTTTAAAAGATTATTTGGAAAGTTGAAGAAACTCACATACAAAGAACAATTGCAATACGGCCTTCAGATATTAACATTTTGAAGTCTCTAAGAGGAGAGTCACCAACGTCCAAAGCCCTGCCTGTGAATTTTCAGGGGGGGGGGTATTTCGTAAGGTCAATAGTAACAATGAATGGATGCAACACTGCAAACAGATACTAAGTGAGCTTGGAAGTTTCAAAGCTTTTAGCTTTGTTTACTAAATACAAGCAAAACAAGCCTGCTAAAGTAGACCATACTCTAGGGCCTCAGAAAACGTTCTGATGCAAATCACCCTGCAAAAGCTGACTAACCAATTAACTAGAACCTTTGTAAGAGAAACACTGACGTTAGTAAAATAAGGAGATGAGTACTTGCTAGTTTTGGACAGGGCAAATATCAGCCTAAAAATAGACCTTGCAGCTTGGAAGTACACCTCGTGTTCCTCATATGCTGGTTGCATCTGTGCCAGGAGTGCTTTTTGCTAGCTTTGTCTGGTTGTCCAGCTGCACCACTTCCTGCATGACAGGGAATTTGCAATCCTGCTTGGATTACCACAATGAATTCTAACTCAACTTCTCTTAAGAGACTGTTTGGCAACTACCACGTAACTGATGGTTGCTCAGTCACAGAGAACCATGAAATGTTGCAGTAGCGACCAGTTCTCTCTAAAATCCCTAAGACAGGCTTCCGCAAACTCAGCCCTCCAGATGTTTTTGACCTACAACTCCCATGATCCCTAGCTAGCAGGGCCAGTGGTCAGGGATGGTGGGAATTGTAGTCTCAAAACATCTAGAGGGCCAAGTTTGAGGAAGCCTGCGCTAAGACTAGTATCTTATGGAACACCACTTCCCCACCAAGGTCTTCAAAGACCTTTCCCTGGGAACCCACAAGTTTGTAGTCTACATTACACCAGGCTAGAAAGAGGGACTTCCCTGGAATGGTGCTGCACTTTTGAAATCCTTTTGCAGGAAGGCATGTATCGCACAGGGTTACACAAATGTAGTATCCCTATCCAGGTAGCCTAGCCACTAGTGAACGAGGAATATTTTCCTGTCAATTTTATTTGCAGATGAGCATGAAGGAGATCTCTCTCTCTTTCCCCCTTCCCTGAACCTTCCATTTGCCACAGACCAAAGGAACAAACCCCTCGCATCCGTATTCCAGCACTGCAAAGGATTCAGGGTAGAGAGGGAATGGGCGCTTACTTTGTAAGTCATTCACAAATAGAAAGAATATCTCAAGGGGGCTGTCCTTCTCTCGCTCTCTGCTGAGCTTCTGGGTGGCGACAGACAGCCCTCAACACCTGGAGATAGAGATGCATCATGTTCTTGTGTGCTTCCAAGGCTAGCACAAAGTGAGAGCTTCCCTCCCCTGAGTATTTTGCTCATACGCTGCCTACATCCTTTTAAATGTGTTTGTGGGAAGAGGGTGGAGGGAGTTATTGTTTCATTTTTTTTCCTTGTTTTTACTATATATTTTGTGTTTATATTTTGTATTTTTATGATGTCAATGGCCCCAAGATCCACCTATGAAGGGCAGTATACAAATTTAATAAATAAAAATAAACAAGTGCTAGGTGTTATTTCGAGGTGCTTTTTTCCACTTCTACTGCTATGTTCTTATTCTGTGTTGCCAATACCAATAGAAAGGTGGAAAACAACAGAATGACAGATAGAATAGTGAGCCATCTTTGCTCAGAAAGCTTCCTCTTTCATTCTAAACATGGGTGGGGACTGGAGAGATGTAGCTCCTATGCTAAAGGTTAGATGCTAGATACTGCATATACATATAAATATTCGAATCCCCGCGACAGGGCAAGCTCCCGTTGTTCAGTCCCAGCTCTGGCCAACCTAGCAGTTTGAAAGCACGTCAAAGTGAAAGCACGTCAAAGTGTAAGTAGATAAATAGGTACCGCTCCGGTGGGAAGGTAAATGGCGTTTCCGTGCGCTGCTCTGGTTTGCCAGAAGTGACTTAGTCATGCTGGCCACATGACCTGGAAAAACTGTGGACAAATGTCAGCTCTCTCAGCCAGTAAAGCGAGATGAGTGCCACAACCTGAGTCGTTCGTGACTGGACTTAACTGTCAGGGGTCCTTTACACATACACACACAGAGACACACAGGAAGAAGTCCAAATTTGCTAGCAAAATGTGCCCCTAGCAAGCTTCCTATGTTACACATATGGTGTTTAGGTTTACATGCAAGATGCTTTGTGTACACACTGAAAAATGCCATACATGAACCCTGCTCAGCCCAGTTCCAAAAATAGATTCCATGGCCGAGTCCCCTCAGAACTCAGCCCTGGGTGTTGCCTCAGTCTCTCTCTTCTGAAGGAAAAATGCTTCAAAGGCGCAAGAGAATGGAACTGAAAACATGGCACATAAAGGATTCTAGGTTGCGGCTGTTCCATTTCCTCCTACTCCGCAACCGCCCTCAAGCCATCAAGATGGAACCTCTGCTGTCTAGCTTCTCCAAAGCCTTGAATGCCACTTATTTGTTTTCAGTCAAACCATGGAGGATTAAGCTAAATGTTTAGTGTCACCCCAAGATAAGGAAGGGTTCTATTTCCACTGCCTTAAGGTGAGCAAAAGCAAACATCTGAGCACAGATGAAAGAATAAAGAATTGCATTAACTGTTACATAGTAATTACAAATAGCAAGGGTTATTCAATTGTTACCCTAAGCTCAGGCCGAAATGATACAATGCAACAAGAATTGCATTGTTACACAATAATTACAAATCACAAGGGTTATTCAATTGTTACCCTAAGCTTAGGCCGAAATGATACTGCAAAACGTGGAATTGGGGTCTGCACACATATGCATGTACCTTAGCACATATCAGGTTAGGATAGTAAATAATTATGAATAATTAATCACTGGCTTTCTTGCTGTGAAATATCTGCAGCTCTCTGAATTTATTGTTATTGTTATTAAACAACCAATAAAGTTATAGACCAATAGTCAAAGCAACTTCCTTTTAAAACTGCATAAAAGGAATCAATAAAACAATACATTCTTAAAATGAATAATTATATCATTTTTCATTTTTAAAAGGGTTTCTCAGACTTTATGAATTTAGAAATACGTGCATATGAACACTACAGTACAGTTACAGCAAGTGTTAAAGTTAATGCAGTAAAAAAAAAAACAGCCCTTGAAATCTTCTACCTAACTCCTAAAGCACACAAAGTAGTAGGTAGCAGAAGTTACATAACACAAACCAACATTTTGCAAGCGAAATATTTGCATATGAAGCCTAAGGCATTTTTTTTAATGGTAGATTTGTTGCTGCTGTTCAAAGTTCAAGCGAAGTGTTTCAGCACCACATGAGATAAAATATTGTAACTGAGCCTTACGTAGAAGCTGTTATCCATTCCCATCGATTTGGAAAGGCTGAGAGGCTGCACAGACTGTAAAACGAAACCAAAGCATGGTATGGAAAGATACTAAAGTTACTTAGTATTTATGTGGAACTGCATTTACCCCAAGTGATTTGGGGAGTGTTATAAAGGATACTTCTTATTTCCTTGAATAATATTTACTGCTGTGGTGTGGGGTGGCAAAACTACAAAACGAGTAGCATTTTTTATTGTTGCATTGACAACATTGCCCAAATATGGTTTAGCATACCACAACAATTCATATTAAAGTTTCTCAAACTGCACAACAAGCCTCCCCAAGGCAGGGGTGAGGGACACACTGTATCAAGGCAAAATTCTAAATACATATACACAAGTACATAGTTGGACCAGCATCCTTCTAGTGGCTGTCAAATTGAAAGACTACTGGTATCTCACCTCCTTCAAGAGAGCGACTTACTACTGCGAAAAAGCCTTCTCTTTCTCTGCCAGCCCCAAAACCAAACCTGAGACCCACTGCTACAGGCAGGAGTTCAAAGCACAGAATGTCAGAGGTTAGCGATGTGCTTTAACCTCCACTGGCAACCACTCATAGAACATGCTCACTGCCCCTTTCTGCAATTAATACACAGCATGTCTATACTTGAGGATGTCATATTCTGGAAATTAATGCATTAATGGTGGTAGTTATCTGGTTTAATGTACTGTATGCACAACACAAGTACTAAAGACTAGCTTAGCGCCATCATCTGCTATCTCTGTTTCACCTCCGTGTTTCATTGAAGCTGCAATCGTTTCCCCTCAAGAGACTTTAGATGCTCATTTTGACATTTAAAGACTCGCACTTGGCTAATGTTGCCAACGCAACATTTTTGGAATGTTTAAGTTGCATCTCATTGCTCCCCTAAAGTCTCAGATGGGCATCTGTTCCCATGAAGATTGTATAGTTAAATTAGCAAGGAACAGGCTGCTACACTGCATTATATTTTTAAGGATACCACAAAATATGGCAGCTACAGGGCACCAAAACAAAAAGCCCTACCCTTAAAGGTCAAGCCACACTAACCATATATCATGTGGGTGTGCATGTATGTGCACACACACACAGGGGACTTCTACTTTTTCTATCTGGCTGCAGCCTAGTTACCAAAGCCCTGACAACGGCCAGAAAAACAGAGCCATCAAACAATCCCACACCCTTCAACCTGCCCTGCCCTGAATGTGTTCCCTAAGACTCATTCCCCCTCCATGCTGTCTTTTGCCACGTCCGGATTACAGGTTAGTCAGCAGGCTGCAGGAACGGCTAGCTAAAGTCTTGCTGATGAAATGTGATTTTCTTTTTCAAGGGGAAAGTGAAGCTGGGGAAAGGACCCCAAGGAGAGGCAGCGCAGGCACCTAACAAACAAGATTATAGCTGGCTGCTCACTTCCCGTTTACTCGATCACACTCGGTCTTTGAAAGGGGGGCGAGGGGAGAGGCAGACAGGCAGACAGACACTCCTGAGACTTCACCCCATTGCCACGGACAAGAGTGCGCCTCTCTGAAAAGATAAAGTCGAGGTAGTGGATGGGTGGAACTGGAAAGAGAAATAAGAAATAAGAAATCTCTGAATGTCTTATATTCCGGACTTTGAGGGCTGCCTCTCGGCACTCGAGCCTCGTTGGCGGAACTCTCCCTCCCGGCTTTGATTCCCTTCCTCTGCACGCACTTTGCTGCCGACCCAGGTCTCCTTCGCGGCGGGCTTCTCTCACGCCCTCACGGCTCCAAGTGAGCCGGCGCCGCGGGGAGGAAGAGGAGCAGCCCCTGCCTCGCCCCACGCCCTGGCCAAAGGCGTCGCCCTCCGCGAAGGGCTTCCCCGCTGCCTTTTTGCAAGGGAGCCTCGTCCTCCTCAAGCGGCGCGGGGGCCCCTCGGGCAAAAGCCCGCTTTTCCCACTCTCTCCCGCGCAAAAGACAAAAGCCCTCCACTCACTTCCGAGGCGCGCGGAGTTCAGGGCGCACAGGCAGCAGCAGCGGCAGCGGCAGCAGCGGCAGCAGACCGACGACGCGCAGGCGCTCCCAGCAAACTCGCGAGCGTGTGGGAGCAGACGGCAAGCCGAAGCTCGCTCGCTCGCTCGCTCTCCTCGGGCTCTTGTTTGCACTTCCGCCCCTTTTCGCGTGGCTCCTCCCCTCCCCGGCTCAGGAGGGACGGCGAAGCTCTCTCGCCAGCTGAGAGGGGAGGGAAGCTGAGAGACGCGCGACGCCCGGAGGGGGGCGGGGAGAGCGGGACCCGGCGCAGGGAAGCCGAGCTCCAGCAGAACTTGCTGAACAGCCAGGACCCCCGGCCCCCCTCTCTCTAACGTACGTTTTTTCGGAAGTAACTGACGCTAGCAAAGTATACGTAAGGCTACGGTCTCCCTTAAATAACAACTTTAAAGCACGGTCCACTTAAAACGAAGCGCGCCCGGGCCCTATTATTAGCTGGCGTTGCGCACATACTTAAAGGTAAAGGTAAAGGTACCCCTGCCCGTACGGGCCAGTCTTGACAGACTCTGGGGTTGTGCGCCCATCTCACTCAAGAGGCCAGGGGCCAGCGCTGTCCGGAGACACTTCCGGGTCAGGTGGCCAGCGTGACATCGCTGCTCTGGCCAGAGCCAGAGCCAGAGCCAGAGCCAGAGCCGCACACGGAAACGCCGTTTACCTTCCCGCTGGTAAGCGGTCCCTATTTATCTACTTGCACCCGGAGGTGCTTTCGAACTGCTAGGTTGGCAGGCGCTGGGACCGAGCAGCGGGAGCGCACCCCGCGGCAGGGATTCGAACCGCCGACCTTTCGATCGGCAAGTCCTAGGCGCTGAGGCTATAACCCACAGCGCCACCTGCGTCCCAATATATATATATATATATATATATGCATTTAAAAATATTCCCATGCAAGATTTGTGCAAAAGCAATTGTAACAATTGCAAATTTGCAGTTTTCTGGTTTTGTACAAATCTGGGAGAACAAAAGAATAGGCTTCTAACATACTCTTATTAGTCTATGCATGCACTTTTCAGAGATTGCTGCCCATTATATCCGTTGCAGAATTTTTTAGTGTGGTTTGTTTGTACAGTTTTCTGGTATGCAAATTCCCGCCGCAGGGATTCGAACCGCCGACCTTTCGATTTAAGGCGGTGTAATTCTATAATTACTTCTAAAGGAAGAAAGTCCCAGAATGGGGCAATCCATGCGGGGTCTGCCTTTAAGGGGTGCCTGCAAGCTGCTGTGGTGGTTTCTGGGTTCCAGTGAGATCTTGGCAAGAGTCCTACAAAACCGCCTTGTGCGATCTTGCTGGAAGCCACAGCTGCCCTGGGAAGCAAGGCTGGGGGTCCGGTAGCAGGATGGGCAGTGTGGTGTGAGCACCTTCCTGTTTTGCCTCAGGCGGTGGACATCCGGGTAGATCCCGTTGAATTTTGAGGAGCTCATGCCCAAGAAGAGCAGGTCGGCCTATAGCAAGTCTAGGTGCAATTTATTAGGGAACGAGACCCATTAAAAGCAGTGTGGTACAGGGCACTTCTCCACATCAAGGAAAGGAATAGTCCTGCTCTGTTCTGCCTTGGTCAGAACACACCTGGAATACTATGTCCAGAAGGATATTGACAAGGTGGAACTGTGCAGAGGAAGGTGACTGAAATGATCAAGGGTCTGGAAACCAAGCATAAAGAGAGAATTCGGTGTGTTTGGCCTGGTAAAGAGGAGACCAAGAGGAGATAGGATAGCCATTTTCAAATATCTAAAGTGCTGTCTTTGTGGAGGATGGAGCAAGCTTGTTTTCCTGCTTCAGAGAGTAGGACCCAAACCAATGGATTCAACTTGCAAGAAAGGAGATTCTGACTAAATATCTAGAAGAACTTTATGGTGGCAACAGCTGTCTGACTGTAGAAAATAAGTGCATGAGAAGTAGTGAACTCTTCCTTGGCATGATCAAGTTGAGAGTTGTGCATTGTAGGGGGTTGGACTTGATAAAGAGTTGGAGAGGACCTTAATAGTTAAGTCTTTGATTTTATTATTCCCCCACTAAAATCAACAGAATTCAACAGAGATGGTAGCCTTTGAATTCAATGGATAATAAAATGCACAATAGCATTCATACACCTAAACAATGGAGCTTCAAATATTTTGAAATGCAAGAATGGATATCACATCACAAAATAAAATTGATTATTGAAACTGCATGTGCCCAATGTTCAGGTCAGTCCGAACATGATTTGAGACAATTGTCTCAGATTGAGTGTGTGTGTGTGAACTGGCACTTGCTGTCCCCACTTGTTTTGCGCACTGTTAGCCCAGGCAGGTCCAGAGAAGCCCCTCAAGAGGCTCTTCTTCCATCCTGTCTTGCTCTGAGAAAGGAAGGATGGGGCTTTCTTAAGGCAAAGCATTCTGGAGAGGGTGGATCTAGTAATAACATGGTGTTGCCTTGTCTTTCATTTTTAGACTACAGTGGTACTTCGGGTTAAGTACTTAATTCATTCTGGAGGTCCGTTCTTAACCTGAAACTGTTCTTAACCTGAAGCACCACTTTAGCTAATGGGGCCTCCTGCTGCTGCTGCCGCGCCGCTGGAGCACGATTTCTATTCTCATCCTGAAGCAAAGTTCTTAACCTGAAGCACTATTTCTGAGTTAGCAGAGTCTGTAACCTGAAGCGTATGTCACCTGAAGTGTATGTAACCTGAGGTACCACTGTATTGTAAATGGTTATGAATTATGTGATGCAGAGTCAGGATGTTAGCAGGTTGGACTGGGGCAGAAAACACCCAGTGTTACATCCCCATTCAGATATGAAGCTCACCTTGTGCCATTTGTTATCTCACAGCCCAACCTACTTCACAGGGTTATATTGTTAAGAAAAAAGGGACGGGTCATGTCGTGAGCTCCTTGGAGGAAAGATGGGATGAAAATAAATGGATGATAAACACAAAGCATTTGCTCTTGTCAAGTGTGTTTACAGCAGTTTCTCCTACCTGCCCGTTATAATGGTCTAGAATTGCAGGCCTGGTCCTGAATCTGCTGACTGATGTCTTGTTTGACTTTGTACTAGACTAGATTGCCATGCTTGAAAAATAACTTCTGTTTCCAGCATGCTTGGTCATGTCAGCCTTTCCTTACCACCCACAGTGATGCATGCATTCATCATCTCCTGGCTGAATGAAAGGAATCCATTGTCTGATGTACCAGCCTGTTGTAATTAAGCAAGCTACCTCTCTGCTTCAGAAGACACTAGACCCCCGCCAGTCTCCATGGCTGACAGAGACCAACATAGTACCAAGGTGGGCTGTGTAGTTTGCATGACTGGTCTCCCATTGTGAGTGAAACAAGATCCTTCCCTTCCCTTCGTGGAGCACATCTGACGCTTCCAGTTGTGGACTTAAAGGTCTAATCAGGAGCACAGAAAACTCCTGTCTGAACATGCCTTACATGCTATTTCATACAGGCAAACACCTGCTAAGCCGCCAGTTTCAATGGAGCTGCATGGAAGCCGTTGCATTGTGTATTATTATTATTATTATTATTATTATCATCATCATCATCATCATCATCATCCTGCCTTTTCACCTTACAACTAAAATAGAAACAGTTAAAAACATTGGGGTGGGGAGCCATAATTTAAAAAACCAATTAAAGATGATTAGAATTTATATATATATATATATATATATATATATATATATATATATTTAAAAGAGATATTTAAAACGTACAGGTCATTACAATAAAAATATTACAACACTAGTCCTTTCCTTAAAACCTCTCAGTTCCTTAAAGCCTGTCTTCACCTGCTTGCAGAAGGAGAACAAAGAGGGAGCCAGTCTAATTTCTCTAGGAAGGGAGTTCCAAAGTCTGGGAGCAACCACCGAGAAAGCCTTCTCCTGCGTCCCTACCAAGCATACCTGTGAGAGTGGTGGGATCAAGAGAAAAGCCTCCCCTGTAGATATCAAAACCCATGCAGGTTTGTATGAGGGAATCTGCTCTTTCAGATATCTTGGACCCAAGCCATATAGGGCTCTATAGGTCATAACCAGCACTTGGAACTGTGCTCAGAAATATGTAAACTCAGGTTTTTTGTTGTTGTGATGTCAATAAAGGTATTTGATTTGATGTTCTGGAAAGCAAGTTCTGGAAAGCAAGTGAAAGTTATTCCTTACGTATGACAGGAATACATAGCATCAGACATCAGGGAGGTGGAGACAACCAGGATTTTAATTTATTTTTAAAGCCATCAATTTATTTTTATCAGACAAAATACTGGTCCTTCCAGTTGTTCTAAAACTACACAGAAAGAGTTGAGGTGGGACAAACAACACTTCAAGAATTCAAGAAAAATAAGAGATCAAACCAAATGAAGGAATTCTGATGAGGATGGGGCAGCTTCAGGAAGAATGGAGCAGTTGCATAAAATGTGTTTGGAGATCCATTGAATTCTGCAAACACACCTTGGCTGCCTACACACAAAAGGCCTGCTTACATCAGATTTGGGAACTATAACTATGGTAACTATAACTATAAACTTAACTGTATTTAAGACTGAACCCTATGCATTTTTACTTGAGAGTAAGCTCCACTGAATGGAATAGGACTTACTTCTGAGCAAACATGCATATGAGCCTGAGTGGAAACATGCAGATTTCAGCAGAAAAGATAAGCATGTGCTTAAATATATCCCTTAGGCCTAGAAATGCTTACGTTTACTTAAATGTGAGCAGGGAAATTCACAAGTTTGTATCTGAAAAGCAGATTTGGAATAAAGGAGGGATTTTGTACTTATGAATATATTGAAAAGTGTAAAAGTGAATCTGGTCAGGATTCCAGGGTCAGTTATTTATTATTATTCATGCTAGTCAGAGATGTTGTTTGTTCAATTTATTTATTTTTAACAAGTCTCACTCATGAGGTTTGAAACATAGGCTATCTTATCCCAACAAGGCCTTACATGCAATGAGAGAGGAAGTGTATCCCTCAGCCGTCCTCTTTCTAAAACTAAAGCCAAGTTGCTCTGTTTAATTCCATTGCTTTAGCAACAAGGAGTGAATGTACTGCTTCATTTTTAAAGGGCAGGTAGCTGTCAAGCTAGTTAAGAAGGAATAGTTTAGTACATCATGTTCTCAATTGCTATGCGCATGTGCACATAGCGTAACAACCCTTGCAGGTCAGTGACTAAATGTTCCAGTTGGTCCTTTAGCAAAATGTTTGTTTCTTATTAAATTACCTAATTCATTTAGAATTGATGCTTTTGAATTATGGTGCTGGAAGAGACTCTTGAGAGTCCCATGGACTGCAAGAAGATCAAACCTATCCATTCTTAAGGAAATCAGCCCTGAGTGCTCACTGGAAGGACAGATCCTGAAGCTGAGGCTCCAATACTTTGGCCACCTCGTGAGAAGAGAAGACTCCCTGGAAAAGACCCTGATGTTGGGAAAGATGGAGGGCACAAGGAGAAGGGGACAACAGAGGACGAGATGGTTGGACAGTGTTCTCGAAGCTACCAACATGAGTTTGACCAAACTGCAGGAGGCAGTGGAAGACAGGAGTGCCTGGTGTGCTCTGGTCCACGGGGTCACGAAGAGTTGGACACGACTAAACAACAACAATTCATTTGACTGGTATATTTATGCCATTATTTTGCTGATGGATGGAACTTTTTAAAAATCACATACTATATAATATCTGTTTGCCTGGATATATATATGATGATAGATAGGCTTAGAAAGAATAGATGATTAGGCTAATGCCATGGTGGTAAAGGAGGAGCATGGCTCCTATTTAAGCATCTTCCCTGGGGGCAGCCAAGAGGCATTAGTAAGCAGCAGCATTAAAATAACTGGGCTTGGCAACTAGTGAATGCATTGGTTTTTAGACCACAACAGCCAGCAGGTATCATAAATGCCTTACACAAGGTAAAGGTGCACTTTGGTTGATATCTGACTGCAATTTTAGGCTATTAGTACTCATAATTGGTTTTGTGGCTTGCTCATAGTGTTGAACTAGGAACATGACACACACAAAGAGCCAAAATGCAGACTGATCTGTAACTTATTTCCATACAAACTTAGCTGAATAGGTGTATGTTTCAGTGCCATGCAGTGAAATTTTCCATAGAGGAACAGTTAGGGCCAGAAGCACCAGTTTACAAGGGCGATTTGGGGTGGGGGGTGGTAGGGAAGAGTTGTCATTTGTTTGATATTCCAGCATCACGCGCATGAGCATCACGCCTCCCTAAACCAGACAGAAGCTTCCCGAGCTTTGGGCAGGAGGCAGGAGGCTGGAGGACTGCTGCTTCCTTCCAAAAGCCAGGCGGGCTTTGGGAAAGTGATGGGAGGGTTCTTGGACCCTTTAGGGAACTAGCCTAGACTCCCTAGTCCATTGACTGCAAACCAATTTTTAACTCCAGATCTGGTATTAGCTCTCGTGGCCATCGAAAGCAATTTAAATCCCACCCTGGTTCACAAGGATCTGCTAGCTCTGCTGCTGGCTGTAGCCAGAATTGAAATTGCCAGTCTGCATTGGGTCCCTCTAGAGATGTTTGGTTTGAGAGGGTGTGGGAAATTGCCTTGTCTGAGTATTTAACCTATCACAGGAGGGTTCTAAGAGGGGCTACAAAATGAGACCGTTTTGATGTTGTATGGTCTCTGCTTATATGCTTCGTAGGCCCCCAGTGACACATACTTATGTATGGCAAGGCTACCTTATCAATATGGGACCCAGATGTCCAAAATGCCCCTTTGCAGAAACTATTTTATTAAAATGTCTACAAAAGTGTGCTGAAGCTTCTGTTTATTTTTTTTTTTATAAATATTTATTAGCATTTCAATAATACACATAGACACACACAAAAAAAGAAAAAATAACAAAAAATACAAAAATTTAGAAAAAGAAAACAATTAAAAACAAATGAAATTTCAATTGCTTATTTTCATATAACTTCTTTCTTACGTTCTTCGTTACGTTAGTATGCTGCTGTTTTACAAAACTCAATAAACACGTCATTAAAATAAAAATAACCTTAAAACCAAATAAGTTTTGTCTATTTTGTCACATTTTGTACACTTTTTATTGAAGAAATAAAATAGGGTTTTTTTTGGGGGGGGGGTAATTCTAAACAGTCACAGCCCTTGTGGCTATTGAACTCACTGGTGTGAGATGAGAAGGGCTGAAATCTACATTCCCACAGTAAATAAAACTTCAGCTGACAAGAGCTGGGAAGAGAAACGGCCTACATTTTTATGTGTGAAATGCTTAACATTGTTAGGCTGCTTCAACCCCTCCCCTCCCCCCCCCAAAAAAAAATCTTGAACTGAATATAAACACCTAGATTAAATCGGTTTCCCTAGCTAGACTGTTAATCAAAACACCCATTGCCTTGGTGGCTAAATACCATGTTTGCAGTAAAATTGATCTGTGCATCGTCAGCAGAAAGCGAAACCTTCATTGGACTGATGTGTCTCTAGCTCAAGGAAAGCACATGTAGCTAATGGATAACAGCCGAGACTGAAATAGTGATGAAGAACGCCCAAGTCTTCCAGCAGAAAGGGAAAATGCATCCAGGTAAGTTGAATGCTAATCGTGCGGGGGGGGGGGGGATGGGGAAGGCGAATTTGATTTTCCCAGCCAACATAATAGTGATGAGCAAAGTTATGTGCTTTGAAGCAACTGAGGAGGGGCTTGCTGCCCCTTCATATCATTGAAGATGGCTGCAAGAACAGGGCCTGGCAGAGATTCATTTGCATCACTCAAGTGCCACATGCAAATCCAAGTAAAATAGAATTGGATTAGCATTTTGAAAAGCAGGTAATTGAAAGGTCTTGTCCAGTATGTAGCTTGCAAGTTTTGTTTTTCCTTGTTGGGGAGATGTCTCCTGTCTCTCGTGCCTGGCAGAGAGAGAATATTGCGTTGTGTGCAGACTCAGACCACCTTACCAGACCCAGACCCTCCAAGTGTCCCTATTTTCCAGGGACATTCCTGATTTAGAGAAGCTGTCCCGATTTCTGGTTTGATACCAGAATGCCCCACTTTTCCTTAGGATGTCTCTACAGTGGTACCTCGGGTTACAGACGCTTCAGGTTACAGACTCCTCTAACTCAAAAAGAGTACCTCGGGTTAAGAACTTTGCTTCAGGATGAGAACAGAAATCATGTGGTGGCAGTGGGAGGCCTCATTAGCTAAAGTGGTACCTCAGGTTAAGAACAGTTTCAGGTTAAGAACAGACCTCTGGAACGAATTAAGTTCTTAATCCGAGGTACAACTGCATTTTCTTTGGAGCAATATTGGAGGATATGGTAGGATGCCCCTATTTTCATTGAAGAAGTGTTGGAGGGTATAGAGTTATCCCACCCCCGAGCTATCTGAAGGCAATCCTGTATAGGGAAGGGTTTTTTTAATGTTTTGTTGTGTTTTTATATACGTTGGAAGCTGCTCAGAGTGGCTAGGGCAACCCAGTCAGAAGGGAAGGGTATAAATAGTAAAATTATCATTATGGAATAGGGCGTCCCTATTTTCATTGGAGAAATGTCAGAGGGTATGCCTTACATGTAAACCACTGTTATACCACTTTAGTGGTTGTGGTTTCTCTAAGGGAATCCTGGGAACTGTAGTTTGTTAAGGGTGCTGAGAGTTGCTAGGAGGCCCTATTCCCCTCACAGAGCTACAATTCCCAGAGTGATTTAACAACCAGTCTCTCTCCACAGGGAACTCTGGGAACACTAGCTCTGAGTGGAGAATAGGGATCTCCTAGCAACTCTCAGCACCCTTTAACAAACTACAGTTCCCAGGATTCTTGGGGAACTGTTTAAAGTGTATTAGAAGTCTGTTTAAAGTGTATTAGAAGGGCAATGGAGAGGGAAGCCCAGCTCACCCAAGCAGCAAGTCCCGTTTAAGGGTTTGTATGTACAGTATCTCCCTCATGTCTCTTTCTACACCTGAAATGCCCCCATCGTAGGCCCCCAGCACACCCTCCACATGCCCTCTTAGCATTAAAATAAATTATCATGCTGCCAAAAGGATGACATTATGATCTGGTTCTTTTCTTTTTTGGCACCATATCTAGGTCATGCAATTATCTCAGATTGCAGGGTGAGCTCAAGCCCACCATCATCAGTGCACACTATAACAAGTAACAGTGCGCCCAAAACCCCTGAATATGAGGCAGTGCCCGCCCACCGTCCCCCAACACAGACACACAGACATTACAGTGCCTCATCCTGCTTTCCAAAGGTTCCATGGATATCATATGGAAATATGAATGGGAAAGGAAAAGCACACAAACATCAACTTCAGGATTAAGAAAAAATAACCTCAGTTTCGTCTGCAAATATGAGTGGGGGTGCAAATATAAAGCATTATAAAACATTTCTTCCTAGGGTACAATTTTTTCCTTTGGGGGGAACTTATTTATTTGTTGAAAGACTTTTTGCCCTGTACTTCAGCCAGAATAAAAAGGCATTCAGAGCAGCATATAAGTATCAGTGATAAGGCTTATAGCCTAAAATGCACAGCACAAAAGGAAAAAGATTTGGGAAGGAGGAGGAAAGAACATACAAGATCTGACCACCTTGTTTCCATGCTTTGGTCTTGCTCTTCAGTAGACTTGTGCCATCTTGGTCTCTAGCTTCTCTTTCTCTTTTTCCTATGTTCCACACCTGCTTCTCCAACATGACTAGTCCCTAGGGACTGTCCAGACTGATCTATCATATTTCTTAATGATGCTGCACATATATGTGTGCATTCACAGGGTTGTCTCTTACTGGTTAAACCACAGAGCCTAGGACTTGCCGATCAGATGGTCGGCGGTTCAAATCCCCATGACGGGGTGAGCTCCTGTTGCTTGGTCCCAGCTCCTGCCAACCTAGCTGTTCGAAAGCATGTCAAAGTGCAAGCAGATAAATAGGTACCACTCCAGTGGGAAGGTAAACGGCGCTGCTCTGGTTCACCAGAAGCGGCTTAGTCATGCTGGCCACATGACCTGGAAGCTGTATGACGACTCCCTTGGCCAATAAAGCAAGATGAGTGCCGCAACCCCAGAGTCGGCCACGACTGGACATAATGGTCAGGGGTCCCTTTACCTTTTACTCTTACTAAGGGCTTTTGCACACTAGTATTTACTGTGTGTTAGCAGCTGTTTGCGTTCACATTTGATTTGCAGAGACTGCATGATGTTACTCTTAAACCACACCAGTCTCAATGCTTGCCCCCGTAAAGTCTGGTTTACTGGATAATCTGATAGATTATGGGAATCAGACTCCAAACCACTCCATGTGGGGGTCGCAGAAGATTTGTTTCTGTGATTTCGGTTGGTTGGATCAATTGTCACTTTCTGCTACGGTACTTCCTTTTCCTTGCCCACTGCTTCCTCTGTGCTTCCATTTTTTTTCTGGCTGCGCTCATTTCCAGTGCCCTCGTTGAATTTGCATACCAGAAAACTGCACAAACAAACCACACTAAAAAATTCTGCAACGGATATAATGGGCAGCAATCTCTGAAAAGTGCATGCATAGACTAATAAGAGTATGTTAGAAGCTTATTCTTTTGTTCTCCCAGATTTGTACAAAACCAGAAAACTGCAAATTTGCAATTGTTACAATTGCTTTTGCACAAATCTTGCATGGGAATATTTTTTAATGCATGCATATATATTTTTTATCTGCATGCATGCCCTGTCAATGTTTAATCGGAATACTAGAATCAACAAATTATAAGTCAGGGACAAAAAACAAAAGGAGATGCCAATTAGTATGAATGGGAGAAACCCAAGTTGCTCTGCAAATACATCTTCAGGTATTTGCAGGTGTGGACTACCTCCATTTAATTCAATTGCAGGGGGAGTGGATTAACAGCTATACTGTATGTATAATGCTGAAAAGTGGACAAGCCCTAAGTCCAGAATGAGAAACTGTATGTGGCTGGTGGGCCAGATCCATATTTCTACACACACACCTGTGGGCCAAGTTTGATAGGTGGCTAATAACATCAGGTGAAAGAAGCTTTGAGATCACACCATGTGGGCAAAAAGGTATGTACAGTGCTTCCATAGCCCCAACAATCAGCTGATTGTCAGTGTTTGGGAAGCCTTGAGATGAGATTTTGACTGAATACACACCATGCATTTAGAGCACATTTAAGGCACTTTCCCCTGCCCAAATAAACCTGTGAACAGCAGTTTGTTAATGGTGCTGGGAATTGTAGCTCTGTGAGGAGTAAACTACAGTTCCTGTGATTCTTGGGTGGGGGCAATGCACTTTAAATGCATGGTGTGTAAGCTGTATCAGTCATATACAAGCAAACTTAGGTTGCACAATGAAAATGAATTGGGCACTTGCAGAAAAACCTGCTTTACAAAAAGATAAAAACAACACCCTTTCTTTTGCACTAAGGAAAGCGATGAGAAAATGCACTGGAAAGTGTGGAATAACAATTGCTTGACACAGTGTTGTCTACTCATGTGTGAGAATTAAAAAAAAGGAATGCTCAAGAAACAATGGACATCCTACAAACTCTGTGCAAACTTTGTGCAAACAAATCAGCACCAACACTGAACAAGCAGGTTATCTGGAAGACAGCCCTCTGTCTTATTCATCCTGCAGTATCCCATGTCATGTGTCCGTAAAAGTAATAGGAACAAGCTGAAAGGAGCTGGTTTGGGTGACAAGTGTGGGACTCACCTGTCCTTCCTGAAGTTTAAAACTGGCACGCTCCTCTCTCATGAATTCATTCTGTCCCATTTCTGTAAGCTTGATATCCCCAGTGGTGGTCATTTATGTGCATCTATCTGAGGAACATTTGTCATCTCCCAATTCCAGAGGATGCTTGTACACCAAGAATCTTGGGCTTGCTGAGCCCAGTTAAATTTTGTGACCTGTTTTGAATACCTGATTGTTTGTCGTCTGGGACTACAGGAGCTAATTCAAGGAGAACGAGAGTAATGGCATTACCTGTTTCCAACATGAAATCAGCCCAACCTGATAGCAGGAGTGATGTCAGTCGTTCTGGATCGATAAAAGACTGGCCAACAATCTCTGGAATTAGAAGCATCCTAACAGACTCCTATGGAGCAAGGCAGTGCGTTCTATAAATATACCCAGTACTTGGGTTCCATGGAACATACTGGCTCTTCTGCTGGGGTTTTATTTTCTCCTTTAATGACACTGAAAAGGAATGGGATAGCTTTTAGAGCCTTGGACAGGGAAAAATAAACCAACTCCTTAGAAATAATAACAGGTTGTAAAGTTTTGAGGCTTCCAAAATTAATAACAGGTTATGAGGTTTGGATAACAGCATGGCTATACTTAATAGCTATTCCTAAGACAGATATTGTTCATCAGGAATTGCCAAAAAGCACTCTCTCTCTCTCTCTCTCTCACACACACACACACACACACACACTCATTTCTATTTCTTATACTGCGTTTGGGTTACAGAGCCCGGTTTTGGGAAAGGCACAATTGTTGCTATCAGTTTGACAGGGCAGGCCCAAACCTTTAGCGGAAGGAAGGGGAGCCAAAGGTCCTTCAGATATTGTGGAGCTCCCATCAGTCCTAGCCAGCATGGCCAATAGTCAGAAATGCTAAGAACTGGAGTAACATCTGCTGGGACAGAGGTTTCCCACTGCTGCTTTCATTGTTGATCGTTTGCACTTGTTTTGAGGACTGGGGAATTAAGGTATTGATGGAGGCCTCACAGCCTCCTTCACATGATAGGTAGCAGCTGCCAGATACAGTTGTGCACCCAGGGGTTTGTGAAACCAGCCCCTGTCAAGGGCACAAGTCCAGGCGTATAGCTCTTTGCCAGGGGCGCATAGCTCTTTGCCAGGGGCGCCAATACAGCTACTTGCCATGGGCACAAGTTATCCTAGGGTTGCCATCTTTGTTCTGGCAAAATAAAGGACAGGACCGGGGCAGATTGCAGGGTGATTTTTTTCGCCACCTGGTGCTGAAATGACTTCAAAGCAATCCATTGCAGTCTAACAGGATGGCCTGCTCTGGAATTTGTCGGTCACAAACACACACAAACACATGAATTTGTAAATGTGTCTGTGCTTTGCAACCCAGAGCTTAACTACATTTCATACACATGCAGTACTGTACAGCAATATATGCAGGCTAGGGCAAACAAACAAACAAACAAACTAATGGGGGAGGCATATTCTTCTCTTATTTTACTTGAAGAAGAAGAGTGGGTAACTTTCAGGCTCCTGGGATTTGCTTTGCTTTTCACTAGAACTCTTGAGATCCACCATCCTAAGCCAAGTGCAAAATAGTGATTGTGCAGAATATAGACTTCCCAGGTTTCTTTGGGGGGAGTTGTGGACGTTACATGCATGGTGTGTACGCAGCCTAAGTGTATATTCTTCTCAGTCACTTTCTTGCACTTGGCCTTGTGCCACATTTGTTACGTTTGCATTAAGGAATAATGTGCCTTTGAGCACATGTTCCGTTGAGGAATTTGTTTTCAGGGGCAGAGCTGAGCCCACAAACCAGTCACAAGCAACACACACAAAATCATTCCTGACACATACGCAACTTTCTTCACCTCAGTTGACTAAAATACAGCCCGAGTCCTTTAAAAGAGGCCCCATGGATACAGAGTACAGTGGTACCTCAGGTTACAGATGCTTCAGGTTACAGACACTTCGGGTTACAGACTCCACTAACCCAGAAATAGTACCTCAGGTTAAGAACTTTGCTTCAGGATGAGAGCAGAAATTGCGTGGCGGCAGCGCAGCGGGAGGCCCCATTAGCAAAAGTGGTACCTCAGGTTAAGAACAGTTTCAGGTTAAGAACGGACCTCCAGAACGAATTAAGTTCTTAACCTGAGGTACCACTGTACACATGTTCCATGGGGCCTCTTTTAAAAGACTCACCCTGTAGATGGAAGGGGGAAAGCCTTGTTGTTGTTGTTAAACAATGGTCAGAAACCATTGTTGATCTGTTGCAAATCACCCAGGGATCTGCCAGTAGATCAGCCTTCTGCCCAACTTCTGAAGATTAGCAGCTTTCAGGTTCAGTGAATCTCCAGAGGAAAGGGGTTTTCCTGAATGTATTTACATGTACTTTTGGCCCCATCTTACCCATTTGCAAATATGTTGTGTGAATTGTTTCCACACTTTTGTACACACACACCCCACCTGAAATCTTTTTATCAACAGTGGTTAAGAAATATTTTAAGTAAACACTAATTTACAAAGCTGCACCTCGCTGCTCAGGTTCTCATAGAGCTCCACTGTCAGCAACTCCCTGCATAACAACATCGCTTTAGGGTAGGAAAAGGCAATAAAAACTCTGATCTCCTGACAACAAATATTAAAATGTACAGGAGTCGCACAGAGAACTATATGCACCCCTCCCAAGCCAAAGGGCTTAATTGAGAGGCAGAACCGCAAAAGAATAATGGATAGGCATTTATGATTTTCTCCAAAAAAGATTGCGAGACGAGATAGTGTGATTTACATAGTCTGCGAATGTCTTACAATCTTTAATGCACCTACATTTCTTACTGTATAATATTATTCTTTTTTTAGAAAAGTTGTCACACTGCAGTTTGCATGGCCTCTGATAGCTGGTGCTGCCAAATACTGGTACATCAGGAAGACGAACATGGTGGGTAGCCGGTTGCGCAGTGGAGGCCAATAAGGAAGAAAGTAGGTGCTTGGACGGCAGAGGCTGGCAGAGGCCACAGAATCCACGAACAGAAGGAGGAGATTCCAAGAAGATTGGAAGAAATTTAAGGACTATTTAGCAAAATATTCTAAGATAACATAAGTAGTACCATTTGTGAGTACCAAATTGGCTTAGGAGTTATATGTTTTAAATTGTATAATATTATGGATATAAGTGAATAGGATAAGAAAGAAATATGTTAATTGATCAAGTTAATTTTATTGGAAAACTGCTACAATGAGTTATCTGGAAACTTAGCTTGAGGGATTCGAGGAAGTCATTCAATAATGGTAATAAAAATATGATTATAATAGTTAGGATAAATGTTTGTATGTTTGTTTTTTATATTGTAATGTTTTTTTTTCTTTTTTGTTTATGTTTGTTACAAATTTGGAAAACCAATAAAAAACATGGGGGGGGGGGAGAGCGCCATGGAGTAGGCAGCAGAGGTTGACAAGGGTGTGGTGAGCCAGGAGCCTTGCAAAACCCAACTATTCTCTGAAGTGGTGCTGCCCTCTCCACAGAAAAAGCCAAACCCCTCTTGGGAGCAGTGTCCATCCGCTGTTACTGGAGTGGCGTTAACAGGAGAGAGACGCTACTTCAGAGAGTGGTTTGGCTGGTGCAGCTGCAGGGACAGGAGATGGAAAAGAACCATGAAAAGAAAGCCTTCAACAACAGGAGGTTTGAAGGAGAAATGTGGGTGGGGGGAGCTTGAAGGTACTCTCTCACCCCCATCAGCTGATGGGTGTTGAGAGTGGGCTTTTCTCAAGGCTTGCAAATGTTCCCTCCCCACCCCCTATTTATCTTTCAACCCCCTGCAGAGGTTTGAAGTTAAAGCATGGAGGAGGATATTTGAAGGTTTTGCAACCATCTGCCCATCAGGTGATGGGCAGATGGGAACTTTCTTCCATCTTTTTCAAAACCCCACAGAGCTTTGAAAAGCCTTTGCAAACATCTCCACTTGTTTGTAAGGGATGGGAAGGGCAGGGCTGGTTTGGTGCGAGCTGTTAGGGAAGTGGAAGTTCGACGAAGTATAATCAGGTTAGGCAGGGGTGGTGAGCAACGTGGGTAGGGGCAGTTGTCCCTAATATTCAAATAATACTCCTTCAAAGGAGAAATAAGTACTAAAAGGGATATTCCTAGCAGATTAACACACTGCATAGAGATTCTAATTTAATATTTGCATTTATAATAATTCTTGACTCCAAAGTGTTTAATAATAGCAGCAACAGGACTCTCCCCAACCCTCAATTATACTGCTAAAGTGAAAACAGCTTGGAGCAACCAGGAGTCTTATTTTTGTGTGGAAGAACTGTGAATTGTGTTTATTTCTGACACTCACAACTGATTCCTGGGCTCATAATTTTTTAATTCTACGTCTATGTCTTTTGCACCAGGCTCCAGCTGGTGTATTTTGGGGTTGTAGTAAAAGACAAAGTAGATCCTACAAGCCAGAGACCTGCCTGTTCCTAGCTTAAATTGTACTCATGCAGATGCCACAACAATGAATATAATGAAGTGTCTGCAAGCCTCCCCAAAAGAGTTCATCCAAGGTCAACCAGAGTCTTGGGATACTTTGGAATGCAATGGGAATGTCTATTATCCACACCTGCACATCATAGGTGTGGAAGAATTTTTTGTCTTATTAATTTGCACCTTAGGGAAAATATCCTGATATTGAGCATTTATTTATTGGTCTTTATATTTTCTGTTGATGTTGCCAGGGAGCTTTTGCAATGAATATGTCAGTAATCTGGTTCTACAGCCAGAATAATCACTGTTTGCATGGTCCAATGAAGAAATTCTGTGGAAGATGCAATGATGTCCAGCCCAAACTCTAGAGACATAGAAGGGAATCAGTCACTAAGAAGAAACGCCCTGTGTGACTCTCTGTCTCCCCCAAATGCTTTTTACATGTGACAAAACTACAGAGCATATGGAGTTCTAACTTTCCCCAGCTGTTATAGTGGTGCCTTCCCCCTCCCCCCAAAAAGCAACCTCTTATGTCAGGAGCAGAGAAAGACTGGGGCTTCTTTTACTATGGGACGCAGGTGGCGCTGTGGTCTAAACTACTGAGCCTCTTGGGCTTGATGATCAGAAGGTCGGCAGTTCGAAACCCCGCAATGGGGTGAGCTCCCGTTGCTCTGTCCTAGCTCCTGCCAACCTAGCAGCTTGAAAGCATACCAGTGCAAGTAGATAAATAGGTACAGTGGTGCCTCGCAAGACGAAAAGAATCCGTTCCGCGAGTCTCTTCGTCTTGCGGTTTTTTCGTCTTGCGAAGCAACCCTATTAGCGGCTTAGCGGATTAGAGCTATTAGCGGCTTAGCGGCTATTAGCAGCTTAGCGGCAAAGCGGCAAAGCGGCTAAGCGGCTATTAGCGGCTTAGAAAAAGGGGGGGAAAGCGAAAAAATCGCAAGACTCGCAAGACGTTTTCGTCTTGCGAAGCAAGCCCATAGGGAAATTCATCTTGTGAAGCTCCTCGAAAAACAGAAAACCCTTTCGTCTAGCGGGTTTTTCGTCTTGCGAGGCATTCGTCTTGCGGGGCACCACTGTACTGCTGCGGCAGGAAGGTAAATGGTGTTTCCATGCGCTGCCCTGATTTTGGTGTTCTGTTGCACCAGAACTGGCTTAGTCATGCTGGCCACATGACCCGGAGAAACTGTCTGTTGACAAACGCCGGCTCCCTCGGCCTGTAAAGTGAGATGAGCACCACAACCCCAGAGTCGTCTGGGACTGGACTTAACTGTCAGGGGTCTTTTACCTTTTTTCTTTTCTTTTACTGTATAGTCTCCATGTCTTTGGTCTCTTCAGAAAATGCAACTTGCAGGGGATAATATTGAGGTGTGTTAGTTAACCTGGATACAGGTTGCATGTGTGCTAAAAGAATCTTTGCCACTCCCCCCCCTCTTTTTTACTCATACTGGTTTGCACATAGGAATGGGGGGAGGGGAGGGGAATCTGATGAAGGCTGCATTTTAAGTTGAATCTACTGACCTTGCAGTTTCTAAAACAATATGAGAACCAAAATCCTTTGAAAGTTGCACATGTCTGAATTTTGCAATGCAGTTCTCCAATAAAAGACTGCTTCCAAAAGTGCATGTATTAACGAAAAGTATGCATCGAAATCAACATACCAATGAAAAAATATATATAAGCATGCATTATACTATGAGAAACTGCAAAAATGTGTGCCTTAAACGCATTTCTGCATGCAGTGTTGACTATTTGGATAAATTTACACTAAAATGCTGAAGAGTTTTCATGGCCATTTATTTTAAAAAGGAAATCTGCAAATTGCTAAAGAAATGTGGAGAGCACAGCCCCACAAAATGGCATGTCCCAATTTAATTGGGGCAGTTGAGGGGTATGTTCTAACAGCATAGGAAGCTAAGTTATGGCAAGTCAGACCACTGGTATATTTGGCTCAATAATGTGAGCATGGACAGAAAGCAGCTCTCCAGGATTTCAAACAAGGGTCTGTCTAGAAATTGAACCTTGGCTTTTTGCATTCTACAGCTCTTCCACAAGGATGGAAGGAACACAGTGTAATGTGCGAACACTTCTCTGTTGTGCAGCTGCATCCCAAGTCATAAGACAGGCCCTCGGCAGAATTACGGTGAAAAGAATTGTTGCAGTTTTGCTCTATGTGTATTGAAAATAGTTCTGTTTTAGCATCCAGGAGCATACTATTGTTTTGGCTGGCTCTGTGTTTTGCCTTTTTTGTTCTACACCAGTGTGTGTGTGTGTGTGTGTGTGTGTGTATCTGCATTAATAAATCATGAAAACATAATGGACAAATGGTTACCAGATGTCTTTCCCATATAGGCCTATGGAGAGAGCCAATGTCACTAACTAAAAACAAAACAGAAGCTATGCCCTTTCATTGCTGACCTTTCTCTACACGAAGCTTAATTACAGAGGGAGGAATTGTAGATTGTCTCTCCACTAACGCAAAAGGATTGCTTGAAACTATGAGCGTCAAAAGCAGTAACATTGCACCAGGATTATAAGCTTGTGGGGGCCAATCCTGATGATTGACAGAACTGCTGTGCGAAAGGAGGGAGGTCACCACCAAATGAATAAATGGATCATGAGCTGTTTTATTTATTTATTGTGAGATTTTATGGAGGCTTTGTTAACCTGGAAAGAATTTTTAGAATGATTGGCATACTGCAGCCCAGCCCTTGGTCTCCAGAGCCTTCTCTTGTTTTGTATCCATATGATTCCATCGTCGTCATCTTTTGCCTACCCTATCTCGTTGAAGACTAGCCCTATCTCCGCACTTTCTTAGAATCATAGAATTGTAGAGTTGGAAGGGACCCCAAGGGTCAATTATTTCAACCCCCTGAAATTCAGGAATCTCAGCTAAAGCATCCAAGACAGATGGCATTACAACCTCTGCTTATAAACTTTCAATGAAGGAGAGTCCACAACCTCCCACTGTTGAACAGCTCTCACTGTCAGAAAGGTCTTCCTGTTTAGTTGGAATCTCCTTTCTTGTAACTAGAAGCTATTAGTTCGGGTCCTACCCTCCACAGCAGGAGAAAACAAGCTTGTTCCCTCTTCCATGTGACAGCCCTTGAGATATTGATGATGACTATCCTACCTCCACTCACTCTTCTCAATTCCAGGCTAAACATAAACAGCTCCTTCAACTGTTCCTCATAAGGCTTGGTTTCTAGACTTGCTTGTGAGCTTGTTCATACTTCACCACCAACTTCTTTCTTGAATGCTTAGACTTAAGAGTTCAGATGCTCCAATCCAGGGGCAAGGAATCATTTGGACTCCACGAGTCAGATCCTCATCAGGATTGACTTTGCAGGCCAAATGTGACTGGTGGGCAGGGTTGCTCACCTGTCATCACCTGAAATCACAATGACGTCAAGTGTAAGGTGTGGCAAATCTCTCAAAGATGGGACTGAGGTACTGTGAATTGATTTTTGGTGTTTTTAAACTTAGTCCCTGTCGATAACACATGAGAGGTTTTTTGTATGTGGTAGTATTCACTAATATCCAGCAGCAAGAACTCTTGATAATGTGAAAGAAAAGCTTGTGACTACTTATCTCTCAGCCAATGGATCACAATAAGGATGAGGCATGTGAGATACCATCTCTCACCCTACAGTCCTCATGCCATCTGCCACTTAGATCTGTGGATGGAGATCCATTGATGGGACCACATTCCCCTGCAGTAAAGCATGCTGTTACTCAATCTTGCGTTTTCTGTGTTGCACAACCCTTAAAAGTGAAGCAAACCCCATCATTCTGCAAAGTCCATTCCACACAATATAGAAATTTAGTATTGTGACATCAACCTTTTGGAATCCCCTCCCATTAAATATCAGACAGGCACTGTCTCTGCTGTTTTTTTCACCACCTACCAAAGACCTTCCCCCCCCCCCCCCAAGGAGAGATCTTTCCTAGTCTGCATCTGTATTGGAATTGTTTTTAGACATCTTTGGATTTTATTATTATTTTTGTGTTTCCTGCCCTGGGCTCCTTCAACACATTATCAGAGTTTGCTGGAAACTTTTCTCCCCGCTCCCCCACCAGCCTTCTGAAATTAGTCTACTTTATTTCTGCTGCTTTTAATTCTTGTGGGTTTTTATGTTTTAATACCATGATCTGTTTTGTATGCTATTTTCTATTTCTGTCCATCATACTCAGAATGTGTTCTCGGACAGTAGAGTGGTTTATACATCCTGCAATAAATGAATAAATAAAAGAAAGCTCACCCCACCTCCTGATTGAGCTGGCCTCATGCCCCATGGACTCAGGTCAGAAACATTTGGCTTGCATTCTACTGGTGGCACCAGTCAGAAGGCATGTCCCTTAGGCACATGTGGCCTGAGACGGCACCATTCCCAGGTGCCCCATCTCATAAGGAACCTGAGATTGTCACATTCCCAAAGCTTTAAAAAAGGTTTGGCACAGCGAGTGCCAAGTCAAGGAAGCTCTGGTGCCTCTGCTGCTCATACCCACCACACCCAGAATTTTAATTCAGGATAAAAAGAGCCCTTAGTGATCTGAGTCCCAGAACAGAAACAAATAAACAAATGAGACACTCCCATGGTTAACATTTCAAATATAGAAATCATCGTTCATGTCTTGCCAGAGAGTTAATAGCCAGCGTCATTATTCGTTTGTAGAGATGAAATATGTGAAGGCAAATCAGAGGCAGGAAGGAAATCAACCGGTTCCTGTATCACTCTTTGCTGACATCTTAGTTACTTTGATAATCCTAAAAGCGTGATCCTAAGGGTGTTTACTTCTCCCAAATGAGAGGTGATGGGTAGCTCATTTTTTTAATGCAGCAACAGGAGGTCAAAATAATGAGAGGATCAGGGAAGATCTATTTTCAGGTTTTTCTTATCTAGAGGAGGGGAGATGGAGGCCCTGTATATTTTCTCTGTCAGTAGATTGGCCACCTGGGGAAGAATTAAGACATCTAATTAGGCAGCCCCTTTCCTCTCGGGTCTGGGTTGGTTCATATGGGAAATTTGAGCTCTTTATGGCATCTGATGCTGGTCCTCTCCCTCTTCTGTTCGAGAGGAGTCTTTCCCAGGAGGGAAGGATTGAAAATAGAATATCTTGGTGCAGATTGAAGTAGTGCAGCCATTCTTTCTTCCCAGAAGTCAACACTCTGTGGCCCTTTGTGGGAGCAAGATTTATGTGAGCAGCTCCTGCACAGGTAAGATAACATTTAAACCCCCCCCATTGCCACCTTGTATTATAGCCCAGTTGTAGAGGATCTACTCTGCATGCAGAAGGTTTCCACAACTCCAGGAAGCACTGGGAAAGCTGCCCATCTTAAACCCTGGAAAGCCACTGCCAGTCAGTGTGGGCAATGCTGAGGTAGACAGACCAATGGTGTGACTAGCTATTAATACATTTATATTCCAGCCTTCCTCCTAATGGAGCCCAGGGCGGCCAACACACAATGAACCAATCAATACATCTAAAAACAATTCCAGTATAGGTGCAGACTGGGAAAGATATGAGGCATAAGGCAGCTTCCTTTGTTCATATGCTGCATGTATAGACCAGGCCTTGCTACATTAATGTGAGAAAACTAGATTTTACTCGTACTAGGGGAAGGACACTTACCCACGGAAACGCTGAATGAATAAAGTACAAAGCTTTTCATGTACAGTCGTACCTTGGCTGACAAACGCCTTGCGACTTGAACGTTTTGGCTCCCAAACGCTGCAAACCTGGAAATGAGTGTTCCAGTTTGCGAACTTTCTTTGGAACCCAAACATCTGACATGGCTTCCACAGCTTCTGATTGAGTGCAGGAAGCTCCTGCAGCCAATCAGAAGCCGTGCCTTGGTTTTTGAACTTTTCAGAAGTCAAACCAAGGTACAACTGTATTATTCAATGCAAGTCAGCATGGCAGAGAGGGCAAGGCCAAACCTCAAATGTTCCCAGAAGTCCTCTGGGCAGAAAGCACATAAAACAGGTCAAGATGGAGAAGCAGAGTAGACTAAGCTAATAAGGAGTAGACAGGTGGGTGAGAAGCATCACATGTAGAGCCAAGACTTGCAAGCGTACATGAAGGAATCCCAAGGCTGGAACATCTTTTCTGACAAGAGCTGATTTGAATGATCAAGCATCTGTCAAAGGGTTGTATCTTCCAGGCCAAGATAGCTCTGGAATATAAATATTTTAAAAGTTATTATTTCCCTCAATCTTGTATGATTCGAAATGTCTCTTGCCAGACATTTATGTAAGTATATTCTTGCATATTTCAGCTTGGACCAAATGCATACATTCATAACTTGATAGCTGCCACATTAAGTGCTGGCTTGCATGTCTGAATGGGCTGTTAATTACACACTCGGTATCAGAGATAAAAGCATTTCTATCACCTCAAATGAAATACTTTTGGATGGAGCCAGTTTGCACAATTTCAGCAGCCCGCTGTCCAGTACATAAAAATCAAGTATGTTATGTTCCTTGGCTCACCGTGCTTAGACATTTCAGCTCTCCATTCTCCTTTCTTGTCCATTTCCCTGTGCTTAACATGCATGCTAAGTAGGGTTTTTTGTTTGTTTGTTTGTTAACTGGGAGGCTTGGAACCAATGCTTGAGATTGGTTCTTCACTACACAGATTGTTACTGAGCACGAGATCAATAGCCTTCAACCTTTACCAACTCAGGACCCACCTTTAACCCAAACATACATTGGGGGGGCCCTCAGTTTTTAATCTTTTATCATATATTTGTATGGTGGCAGTGCTGCTGTTAAGAGCAACATTAGATCAGACTGTGACCTGGTAGCAGATCCCGACCCACCAGTTGCAGCCCAACGCACTAGACAAAATAGCTCTTTCCCTTAAGTTGTTTCCCTAGCTCTGGGTGCTTGATTCGCATGTTTGCTGGCATGGACATTAGCAGCTGGTTTATCCATGTGAAGAATTGCTCAAGCAACTAGATGGCAAAGCCTGTTGTGGACTGCCTCTGATTCTTTGACATCATTTTGCATTAGAAGGCATATGGTTTAACTTTAAAATCTTGGTCAACCTGTCTGAAAAATAAGTTTCAAAAGTTAATGGGCATCTTTAGAGAGAGAGGTGGGGGAACCCCCAACTTATCAGCAGTAGCAATGCTGGTGAACAGTAGTTACTTTGAAAGCCGCTCCGCTGATGACATCTAGTGGCCACGTAATTTCAAAGTATATTTGACCTACTTTGAGCAGGCATAAAATATGCCTAATTGAAGAGGAATCTAGAGCTACTTTTCCACTTTCCTTTTGCCATTTGCAAAGGCAAACAAACATTTGCAAAGGTATGGATAGTTGGTCTAATGGACCTAGGAGCAACTGTACGTAGGAATGTTCGTGTGTAAGAGGGAGGGAGGGGCATCACAACATTGCAAATCGAACTCTAATCGTCTTCAATTGTGAAAGTTTTAGGATTAGGCTTCCTACTACATTGCAACCTGTAAAAATCTCAAGACAAGTTGTGTCCTCCACTGGAAGCACAGGTATAAGGGAAGGATCACAGGTAAGTGGTGGAGCATCCCAAGTTTCTGGTTGGTCGACTTAGGTATTCCATTCTCAGTAAGGACTGTACAAAGGTTGCCTCCGTACAGATCAGCAAAAGATATATACCATACTTTTCTGTGTACAAGGTGAGGTTTTTTTAATTTAAAAATGATGTTAAAAATTGGGGTCGTCTTATACATTGATAGTGCATTGGTGGGATATGAGATTGGTTGCTGCCGCGAGCCAGAGATTGTCAGTGGCTATTAGTCTTGTTGCTGCAAGGGCTGGTGTTGATTGGCTGTCGTGACAATTGGGCGGCCAATTGGCAGCTTCTGTCTGCAATGGGAATGGGACAAATGATAGCTGGCTTTTGCAACCCGTGTGAGTGGCAGCGGGTGAACAATTTCCTGCAATCTCCCCTAAAAACAACTCTAGGCAATCTCCCCCCATTTTCTTAATTTGGAGTCGTTCCCCCCCCCCCCAGTTATACATGTTATACATGTTTAAAATGTTATACATGGGGTGTTATACATGGAAAAAAAATATGGTATGTAGGTATATCACATTGATTTCTGTGGCATTTCTTGATGATTAAATAGATGTGGAATTACTCTGGTCTAGTGGCGCATCATAAAAAATAAATCCTCATCAGCTGCTGAAGCTTATCTACGATCAATTTCCTTTTAATTATTCTCTCGCTCACTCTGATCCTTACTTACAAGGGATGATGCAATCAGTCTCAACCTCCAGGGTGCTGTTTAGGAAGCATTTTCTCATCAGAATTTAGAAAGGAAATTGGAATCTGGTTTTGTAGCTGGCTTATTTTACTGACAGTAGAGCAGAGATGATCATGAAGGAAATAGCACAGGAAAGGAACACAGCGTCCGGATAATTTATTTTCCAATTTAGAGTCAAATATATCAGAGATAGTATTGATCAGGGATACCCCTTAAGGTAGCCTTTCCCAACCGAAGGATGTTTGCCAAAGCAGAATACCTAAATGATGGTAAAACCCCATTTTAACTGCTTTATAATTGAACAAATTGTTCAAAAAGGAGGCCCGAATGTTTCCATTATTGTTCAACATAAGGATATTCTTATTGTGGCTATTATTTATGGGTAAAGATGAAAGTGGGGTGATTATTTCCAATACTGTTGGGCCCCTAACGAGGCTTGCAGCACCAGAGCTAAGCCAGTTCCCTCACAAGAAGGCATCAAAAGCACTGCAAGTGAGCACAATCATATATCTATCCAGTTTAGGAGAGGGAATGGGAAGGGCACAGCAAAGTTGCTGAAGGTGCGCTGCCGTTTTGTCAACTATCAAAGAACCAGAGTGCACAATAAAGTTATAGCGACATAGGTGCAGTGCTTTTTCATGATAGTATTCACCGTAGAATACCAGCATTTATTTATTTTTTGATGCCCATGCCAGTTATTTTGTGCTGGCATCCAAAATATGAGTACTAGCACCTCATTATTATTATTATTTACCCCCCAAAAGCACTGTATAAGTGATAAAAGACCTGTTTGCAGCTTTATAGGATATTTTCCCTAGTGATAAGTACATTGACAACTCTGTCAATACTTGGACCGCATTTGGGAATTGCTGATCCAAACAGGTATTGTTTCTGAACCTATGGATGCCTATACGTATAGAGCCAATAAATTTCCACTTTTATTATTATAAGTTATAGAACTGTAACTAATTGTAGGTCACCCATATTTTGTTCCATCTTCCTCATGCAGCTCTGAAGGCTGAAATAGACAGTTGTCCCTGTTTCTTCGTTTAGAGCAAAATCTGTGGATTATTTTTTTTAAAAAAAAAGCTCCCAGGGGAAACATGAAAAGCTTGCAATCAATCCTAAAGAGACAACTGTACTAGAGCAGTTAAGTGGTTTTATTGTTATTCGTGAGTAAAGCTTATTGTGAGAATTCAACAGTGAGTTCATTACTATTGACACATATTGTTAACCACAACCTAAGGTGACTTTTTTTGCCACTGTTGACACCCTATGGGGATAAGACAGGAATGACTGCATTAGCTTTGCACAACAGTCTCACTTTCCCTTGTGACTGAGAAGCATTGACACTGATCTTTACATCTGGACTTAACAAGTGCTAAGCTATATTACATTTCTTGTGCATAGTTTTGGCCTCATTCCCAAGGGCTATTGTTTTCAAAGTGGGCTCATTTAACCTGTGAGTAAATGGGAAGTTTAGTCTTAAGGGTTGCTCATCTTCTTGCTACTTTCATTTCTTCCTCCTCTAGTCATAGCTTCAGTTACAAAGAACAGATGGCAAACTAGCTGTTGTGTTGAGTCAGGACAAAAAGTCAACTGGTTTCTGGTTGCTAGACAATGGCTGCTTGTGCCACCTCAAACATCTCCACTTGATCTACCATCTTTCAGTTGGTGGCTAAAGTAGTGGAGAACGACCAATTCCTGGACCAGGTTTATTGAGGAACGCATAGCTGATATTTCTTTCCGGAACCAATCTTAGTATCTGGAAATACAGCAGGGCTTGTGGTTGCTGGGCACTCCAGCAATGGAACTGCTTGGAAAGGTATTACAAGCATGAAAACTTATCCTGAATACAGATACAGAGAAATATTTACTAGGTGTTTTGGTTGGCAAACACTTGTTATCTACGCTATGGATGCTTTGCGCCTTCAGCATCTATTGCTGTTGTTTTGCTTCTGCAAAGTGCATAAAATTCAAGAAGGGCTAAAGATTGCATTACAAAAAAATATATTTATAAAGTTATCTGCTTAATCTACAAGGCTCAGAGTTCTTCATGTGGGTCCTCCCCCCTTTTTTTGGTATAATAATGCAAAGAAGCAGCAAAAAGACCAAATAGTTGTTCTCTTCCATATTTAGGACAGAAGCTTCTCAATTGCTTCAATGAGGTTGGTAGAGGGGCTAAGCCTTCCTATGTCCAACAGGTGATTCTTTCCTGGAGAAAATAATACACCGGAATTTTCTGCTTGTCCATTTTCCAGCTCATCTTGCCCCTCAGAGAGGGTGGTCTCTGAGGTAGAAACGATAACTATTTGTGGGATGGTGGGGCTCACTAATGAGTTGAGGCTTCCATCTGTTTGCTCCTCTTGAACTTCCATGTCAGAAGTGTCTGCATTCTCTTCTGTGCTGCTACTATTCAAGCCAAATGGAAGAGATGATGTTCTCAAACAACTAGGCTTGAGCAGCAGTTCTGGGGCATTCTCTCCAAACGATCTCTCAAACGGGTCATGCAGACTGATGGAGGACAATGCAACCTATGACAAAGAAAATGGGGATGGGGAGAGAATCAGTATTCCATACTTAGCCTTCTTCAGCAGTAATCACACAGTCCTTCCAGAACAGTTGCTACATATTTTACATACCTGTCATATTCAGTTGGCCCATTCAGCTGACAGTGGCAACCCCTGCTTTTTGGCCTCTGGGAGTGTATGGGGCCAACAATGTTTGTGCAACTGAGTGCAATTGTGCAATATTCACTAACATCCTGGGATTGTCTTCATTGCATTGTTTTCAGTTTAGAAATGCCACCCCAGACATGAAATTTTATTGTGTATGTTTGCTTTAAAACTTTTGATTCCCCCCCCCCGAAGGTTTTGTTCATCCAAGCAATATAATAAATCTCATCAAATAAAATAAACAGATAGAAAGGATGGGAAGATGAATACCAGCCTTTATCTTTCGCTCTATTTTTTTTTTTTAAAAAAAAACCAACTTTTGAAGCTGAACTGCACTAACTCTTTTGTCAAGGCTAAACTTTGGAGGACAGCAGAGCAATTTTCACCCAGGAATTTTGAAACTAAACATTCTTCCTGTGGTTCTTTATCTGCTACGGGGCCCCCACTTGTTTTTCTTAAGTGGGAGTTGCCTGTATGGGAAATATAGATGCAAGAAGACAATGAATATAATTACTGTTAATCTACATTACACCTTTGTGGCAAAATGAAACAAGGAACGCAGAAGCGCTACCTGAATTGGATTCAGTGTGTGCAAGTTGCACACGGGCCATAATGTCATTGCCTGAAGTTTCCAACTGTGCAAAGGAACCTTTCAGAAAATGACACTGAACTGTGGCCAACAAGCCATCAGTTCCTTTCTTTGCATCAATGGATGATGCATTCGGTACTCACCCTTTTCAGTTTCATGAAGGTGGAAGTTGCCAGAGTCTCCCACTGTCAGTGAGAAATAGGAATTTCTTTCTCATCTTCCCCCTCAAAGACAAGATTTCTTTTTTAAAAAGAAAGCAGGTCCCACCATTTTGTATCAATTCCCAAGATGGGATTTGAAGGAGATGGGAGGTAAAGCTAACTTTACTGGAAACTCAGTAAATGAACTACAGAGAATGGAAATGTTGGAGATCAAAGCACTATGGAGAAGCAATATGATTGTTGGACTCACCTATATATGGAGGAGCATCTGATTTGACTTTTGGATAATATGTTTTGCCTTGCCCTTTCGGGCAACACAAGACAAAAGCATACTGAAATGGATTAGTAAACCATTTCTAATACAGTAACATATGGACATCACTGTAATGGGCTGGGTAGGAATAATCAGGGAGAACAGAGTCCAGGTTGTATGCATATGCTGAGGATCAGTCACTTTATTATTAAGGAGAATTAAAAATGGTTGCTGTTTTAACCTTTTCTCCAGTCAGCACATTACAGCTCTGGGTCTTTAGGAGCAACCCAGTCTCTTCTTCTGCTTGTTTTGAGAAAGAGCGGCTTCGATGGGGTTGCTGTTTCTTATGGGCTGCTTCCACAGGCTCAAGCTCCATGTCACTCCAAGCCTAAAAAAGGAAAGTGAGATGTTTATACACGAACAATCAATAGGCTGCAATTTTGCCTCTTGCCCACACAACACACACACACACACACACACACACACACACACACACACACATATATATATATATATATATATTGCTCTTGCACTACACTGGGAACAAGGGTACATGAGGTGTTCAACTACCGAAATGTAGAATCATAGGCTTGTATCAAATGTAGTGCTAAGCAGCCACACCACCAGCAGAAAGATTTACACTTGTGCAGCAGGACTTCCCTTGCACTTGCCCTAAGCCTGTTGTGGGGCTTCTACAGCAGATTTGGCAAGGGCGTGGAAACATGCGTGAGCAGATGGGTCATTGTCCTGATCCAGCAGGCTTTTCTTACATTTTTAAGAATACTATCATATACTCATCCCACTCCAGCTCAATCTTTTATTCTGTAGACTAAGCACAATACGTTCCATCAACCTTTCCTCATAGGATAGTGAGATTTCCCTATGAAATGTGTTTGCTGAAGTGAAGAAGAAGAGTTTGGATTTGATATCCCGCTTTATCACCACCCTAAGGAGTCTCAAAGCGACTAACAATCTCATTTCCCTTCCCCCCCCCACAACAAACACTCTGTGAGGTGAGTGGGGCTGAGCGACTTCAAAGAAGTGTGACTAGCCCAAGGTCACCCAGCAGCTTCATGTGGAGGAGCGGGGAAGCGAACCTGGTTCACCAGATCACGAGTCCACCACTCTTAACCACTACAACACACTGGGTCCTCAGGTCTTTCAGCAAGTACGGAGTTGCATATATTGCATATTTCTAGTTCAAAAATCGAACCATCCACAGAGGATGTAAACAGTAAGATATAAATACGAACAGTAAAAAAAAAGCAGACCGAGTAGCATGAGGAAGAACAGACCTCTCCCCACCTCCCACAAAACTAAAACCAGGATTACATACACACCATTTAAAGCATCCTCCAAAGAATCATGGGAACTGTAGTTTAAATGTTTGGGGTCTTCCTACAATAGAAAAAGCTCAACAACTTTGCAGGTGTCAGGAATTTTACTTTTTGAAATATAGCAACCCTAAACATAACCATGCATGACTCCTGGTTAGTGCAGCAGGGGATTAAGGAACACAGAGTTGCATTGCTAGATAGGTCATGTGCCCTCTCCTCTGGAGAGGAAGTGAAGCTTCTTTACTCTTCCTTTTTCTCTCTTCCTCTCTGCATCATGTAACCAACCAATGAAGGAGGACATCTGTAAGCTTGCTCCCAAGCTTACAGCACCTGTTTAGAACTATATTCTGTATTGTCTACCCAAGAGTATTTTGCTTGTATTATCCTTGCTGCTCCATGGAACAATGCATGACTAAGACCTTGGATCTGTAAGTAAAGTATACTTAACAGTGTGTGGTCTGCACATTGTGAGAGGGGTAGGATAGAGGTCAGCTGCTATGTGCAGCTGAATGGGGTAAAAAGGTTGAACAACCTATATTCATAATGCTATACTGCTGCTTAATTTTTGTAAGTTTAATCTCTGCTACTTGGGCTCTCTCCCTGCAGGAGAGAGTGCAAAGCCCCACATTTTGAATCTAGGCACCCAGCCATTTTCTTTTGTTGTTCGCCTACATATGTGGGCCCACAGGGATTAATATATTTATATTTCCTCCCATAGTAATATCTAGTGGTAGGGGTTCTACAGGTTTCAGGCAGGAGTCTTTCCTAGCTCTGCCTGGAGATGGCAGGTATTGAACCTAAGATCTTACCTATGCAAAACGTATGCCGTTAGACTGAAATACATCACAGATGCTTGACTCGAAAAGCTTTAAAAACAGAGCTGCACCAGTAAGTCTGTTTATTGGAACCCTGTGAGCAAGGATTAGACAAGACTGAGACCTTAAAACATTATCCATTGTAATGAAAGGAAACATGTTTTACAAGGCCTGAGCACGGATAAGAAACATGGAGTAAGACACTCTTGTGTAACACTTTAAAATCTTGTTTGATGCTTGGTGATTGGAAAGAAAATTAAGTATAGGATGAAATAATAGAAAGAAATTCAATAAAGTAGTTAAGTGCATGACTGTTTTTTTATTCAAGCAGCCCATGTTATGGCTACCATAATTTATTTTGGCAAAGTACTTTCACTGATTCTCATAACAAGGCAGGTCACTGCAGATAAATGCCCTAATTCTCTGTGTGATCCTTTATCCTCATGCACAGATGTCTTCCTGCCAGTCCCCTTTAAATTAAACAGAGCGACCTGAGTCCTGCAAGCAAAAGAATATATTAAAAGAACACACCCCTCTCTCTTAAAGAAAATGTAGAATATGCCCCTTGTTGGTAGCTATTCTGGAGCTATCACACATAGAACAAATGCTGAATTAGAGCAAAAAACCCTGGAAGCTACAATTCTATATACCATTTCTTGGGAAAGAGAAATTGCATTTAATTTGGTGGACTTGACTTGTGAGTAAAGATGCATAGAATTGGGCTTTAAGGTTGCATAGGACATCAGAATGGGATGCGGGTGGCTCTGTGGTCTAAACCACAGAGCCTAGGGCTTGCTGATCAGAAGGTCGGCGGTTTGAATCCCCGCGACGGGGTGAGCTCCCGTTGCTCAGTCCCTGCTCCTGCCAACCTAGCAGTTTGAAAGCACGTCAACATGCAAGTAGATAAATAGGTACTGCTCGGGGTGGGGGTGGGGAGGTAAATGCCGTTTCTGTCCATGGTTCTGGTTCACCAGAAGCGGCTTAGTCATGCTGGCCATGTGACCCGGTAGCTGTACGCCGGCTCCCTCAGCTAGTAAAGCGAGATGAGTGCCGCAACCCCAGAGTCGTCCGTGACTTGACCCAATAGTCAGGGGTCCCTTTAGGAAATCAGAGCCTCCAGGATGTTGGTGCCTAGCTATATATAAGATGGAGTCTAATGACTTCTAGACAAGCAACAACTCCAATGAGCCCGATTGATGGATGACCTTTATTATGAAAGGAATGGGACACTGTGACCCTGCTCGATATCCCAGTGGCCTTTGGTACCATTGACCATGGTATGCTCCTGGACTGACACAGTGGGAGGGGTTATCAGAGGCACTGTATTATTATGGTGGATCTGTTTGTATCTTCAGGGGTGCGTTCAGAGATTAACACTGTTTTTATGTACAATTGTTCTTTTTTAATGAATTAGCAAGATTCATTAAACTTATTCATTCAGTAATTTATTTTTACACACACACACACACACACACACACACACACACATATGTAAAAATAAATTACGGAAGCTACAGTCCAAGAGCATCTGGAGGGCCAATGGTTCTCCATGTCTGTTGTAAGAAATCATTTTAGAGCAGCAATTTCTACGGCAGGTTGGTCTATAATTTATGGTGAGAGGAGAGGCTCCAGCAACCTTGGCAAGTGATCATTCTGCCTTCGTGTTGCAATCATTCTCCTTAAGACAGACATGGCTGATAAGTTATCACAATATGCCACAACTTTGATAGATTAGGTTTTTTTTGAAACAGAGAAATCATCTCACATCCCTACTGTATCAGTATATATTGGTGCAGCTTTGTCTCAGTGGGTGTATTTAAATTCTAGGATTCAGGAACCTTGGATTTCAGCCGATCTGCATTGTAATCCTGCACTCCATTATGTACAGAGCCACTGAAACCAACCTAGTGCAGAACCACAGTCAAAGTTCACAATCCTTAAAACTTTCTAAAGACCACTCATTTATAAACTATTCATAACTGCAATTATTTCTCAAAGTGTTTTTTTATACAACTTTTTTTTCTTGATGGATAATGGTCTGTTCATATTTTCTTTATGAACACTATCAACTTTTTTCTTTTTTACACATCTTTCTTAATGAACTTGCCCTGCAGTATTTTACCAGTAAGCCCATATACAGGTTTCCAGTATATGAATAACTGGGTAGCTTAAAACCCCTTTTCCTCTTAAAATAATTTCTTTTCCAAACCATGAACAATGTGAAGCTTCACTGCCAGAGTTTACTGACCAATCAATCTCTTGTAGTAATTCATTTTTAAAAACAAAATCTCCCTCATTTAGTTTGCTGTGGGAAAACTATAACGGAAGGATGCTTTTTGATGGTATATGCAAACAAAGGAGTCTCAAGGCTGCATGCAGCTTAAATCTGTGAAATAATAATAGTAATAATAATATTCATACCCCATCCATCAGGCTGGGTCTCCCCAACCACTCTGGGAGGCTCCGAACAGAATATATTAAAAAGCAACAAAACATCAAACGTTAAAAACTTCCCTAAACAGGTCTGCCTTCAGATGTCTTCTAAAAGTCAGGAAGTTGTTTATTTCCTTGACATCTGATGGGAGGATGTTCCACAGGGCGGGCACCACCACTGAGAAGGCCCTCTGCCTGTAGCTTCACTTCTCACAGTGAGCGAACCGCCAGAAGGCCCTCGGAGCTGGACCTCAGTGTCTGGGCTGAACGATGGTGGTGGAGACGCACCTTCAGGTATACTGCGCCAAGGCCATTTAGGGCTTTAAAGGTCAGCACCAACACTTTGAATTGTGCTCAGAAACGTACTGGGAGCCAATGTCGGTCTTTCAGGACCAGTATTTTGTGGTCTCGGCGGCGACTCCCAGTCATCAGTCTAGCTGCCGCAAATTTCATAGTTTTTGGGAAACTTTTGCCCAAAGAACCAAGCTTGGGAGAAATTGGTTCTTCCCGTTTCTCACAAAAACCATGTTATATTAATATCAAATTAGTTGGCTTTTGTGGCAATCACCCCACTCCACCCCGTCAATCCATTTCCCCACAGATTGATTTTTTAACCAGACAAACTTTATCAGGCACACAAAGCCTTGCAATGTAAGTGTTTGTGTGAGTGTGTAGCCATGCTAACCTTTTTGCAAGGGGGTGGGGAGCAAGGAATCCTGTGGCTGCTTAAAGGATAAAATGAAGCACATGTCTGATTCTACCACTAATATCACAGAACCATAGAATTGTAGAATTGGAAGGGACCCCAAGGATTCTCAATGAGGTTTGGAAGTGCTTAATGAATATGAGTTTTCCTATCATCACTCCTTCTAATAGTGAACTCAGGTTGGTGCATGCCATCCAGCGGTTTAGTCTGCCACCTTTATGTGAAGCAAAAGGATAAGACCTGGGAGACGGTCACCCATGCCAAACTTACAGTTTCTGCTGCAGAAATGGAAGAAACACAACTGCTCTTGTTCCTGGCAGCAAAAGAGTGACGGCTGGACATAGAAGCCCTGAATGACGACTCGTTCACAGAACTTGTTGAAAGATCACTTGGTGAGATCCGTATAAGGAATCTCAAGCAAGGGACAGCACTTCGAATAGTTCTCCTAAAAGACATAATAAAAAATACTGTGAAACAAAACAGCAAAAAAATATATGCAGTGAATGAAAACAGAGTTTGGAGAATACTTAGAAAGAAACAACAGACTGCACATTTCAGGAGACCCAGCTGTATGGTATAGAAAAGAGTTAAGTCTTGGTTCTCTTAACCCCATCTATGTAAGAGCCAGTTCAAAGACTATAGGCATCTCCAGAAGTCCTTTTTATTGTCTATTCATGATTATTTGTTCTTGTGGCAGTATTGCGGGTGGTGGTATTGTGGGGGTGTTCCATGCAATCCCCTTTTCAATGCTGAAAAAAGCTTGAAAATGTTTTGAGATGGACATACTGCTTCATTTCCAATCAGTCCTGTAACTTCTTCCTGAAACATTTTATACCAGAAATGTTCCAGACTTCCTTTTGCCTTGTTTTTGTTGTGCTACAATGCAAGAGTGCCCAGCCAGGCAGCAAAAGTATGATAACTAGGGATACACTGAAGAACAACTGATAAAGCAGTATGATGCATGGATGGTGGGCCACTATGAATCTACCACAAATGCGCTATTATTGCATCAAGGACATGTGGAAGAATGCATCCACAAAACAGCAGCGGGAGCAAGCTGCCAATCTGGAGAGGGCCAACATCTACAAGGTGGAAGAAAGCATAAGAATATGCTGAAACAGACTGGGACTTTAGGAAGCATATTGTTCTAACTTGTATTGTTTCTTGTTTATTGAGAATCAGCAAAATCAAAGTGCAACAACAAACTTCAGTGTGGCTGTGACTCCTTGGTGGGTGTTGTTGGAGTAACTGGACACGAGAAGAGGTTAATTTCATTCATGAGCATAAATTACCCCATTGATGAGCTAATCGCAGGTGCATGGTCAGTAGAGCCAGTTGCTATGGCAACTGCCTAATGCCTTGACTATATCTGTGATCAATGTATGTCAGCTCAGTAGTGAGTGGGTAAGTCTGTCTTGAGTCTATTACTTGTCCAGTGTTACATCTTGAATTGTTAAGAGTTATTTAGAGCAACAGATATATTTTGTACTTGTATATATATCTGCATTTGCAAAAGTCGACAAGCTGGAACTTATTTGTCTATATCTGCATCCAGAACTGTTTTACTGAGCCTTATTTTCTGCAACATTAAACTATCTGAACCTTACTTGGCTTCCATGTGGTGACTGGTACTGGGAGCAACTTCCACTGCATGGCTATCTCACCTAAGATCACCAACATGTATGTTGTTTCATTCACATACCCCACTGTTCATGAACAAAAGGCAGGCAAATCTTTAATTTTTGCAAGGCATCGTAAGCTGGTGGTTATCTATTCCACTCATCCAAAACCTAGGAAATGAGGAGGCTGCTGTATGCTGAGTTCAGACCATTGGTCCCAGGGCCAGCCTACTCATGAGGTGGGGTGAAGCAACCACCTCGGACAGTGGAAGCCCCTAAGGGCACCCACTATCTGCCCCACCACCCATTTCCCATGAGATCTGGCTGGCAATCAGTGCTGGTGCTGGAAACTGCAGCCACTGCCACTTCGCAGGGTGGTTGGCAAGGCAGGGTGAAACAGGACGTGGCACCCCTGGTTAGTCCATCTAGCTCATTACTGGCTAGTCTGACTGGCTGTGCCTCTCTAAGATTTTCATGCAGAGGATGTTCCCAGCTCTACCTGTAAAGGTAAAGGGACCCCTGACCATTAGGTCCAGTTGTGGCCGACTCTGGGGTTGTGGTGCTCATCTCGTTTTATTGGCCGAGGGAGCTGGCATACAACTTCCGGGTCATGTGGCCAGCATGACTAAGCCACTTCTGGCGAACCAGAGCAGCGCACGGAAACACCATTTACCTTCCCGCCAGAGCGGTACCTATTAATCTACTTGCGCTTCGACATGCTTTCGAACTGCTAGGTTGGCAGGAGCAGGGACCGAGCAACAGGAGCTCACCCTGTCACGGGGATTTGAACTGCTGACCTTCTGATCAGCAAGTCCTAGGCTCTGTGGTTTAACCCACAGCGCCACCCATGCCCCTAGCTCTACCTGTAGGCTGAGCCAAAGATCTTATGCATGCAGAGCAAATGCTCTGCTACTGAGCTACACTTCATCTGCAAAAATAAAACAAACAAAGCTTCTGCTCACAGCTTTGTTACCTTAATATGTCAGGTGTATGAATAATACACCCCTTTTTCCCAGGACTACAACATCACTATTTCTTACTTTGCACGTTTTTTAAAATTAAGTTCATCTAAAGCAGTCACTTCCTTGGGCTTTACAGAAACAGAATGAACTTGTACATGAACTTTTTATCAATGACATTTCCTGTGCCTCCTATCCACGTATTATTTATTGACTTCATTTTAATCTCAAGCTTTCCTTCAAGCAGCCCTAGGGCAGCATACATGCTTAGCATTCTCTTTCATGCTCTTGTGAGGTAGAGGACAGGGCTAAGAGAGGAGGTTTGGTCATGCAGTGGGCTTCCTAGGGAACTCAGTTTCCCTTTGTCATAGTTTGGCGCTCTAACCACTGCACCATTCTACAGTGAAGGCAAAAATGGTCTGTAAGCTACTAAAGAATAATTGACTGCTGGCTGTGCATGGAACAGAGTGTGTCTTTAGTTCTTTGTGGGGTGGGTTTTCATTCCAAAGAAGTTGCGTGACAAATTAACCTCTTCCCACCATTTGGGAACAAGCCCCCAGACAACTGTATTTACATATTTTTCATTAATCAGAACTAACAGAAGAATGGCTTATGCAAATATCAGAGTATGAATTGCTTGCAAATAAATGAGTCTATGTAACTAGCCTCTCTCCCCTCTACACCTGTTCTGAGCTCATTTATTCACACAGTGCTATCACGTGTCTGTTCCATAAACAAGTTATTCTTCCATTTGCACAGGCAGAGCTTAGAATCACAGAACTGTAGAGTTGGAAGGGACCACAAGGGTCATCTAGTCCATCCCCCGTGCAATGCAGGAATCTTGTTGTCTAACATGGGGCTCAACCCCACAACTTTAGGATTAAGAGTCTCATGCTTTGCCAACTGAGATTGTCACTTGTATTGTGCAACCCCCTCTAGCTCAAGATATAAAATAATTCTTCTGTGAGTGAAAGGAGACCTTTAGATCCATCCCAATATTTATTTTTAAGGGGCTTTGCGGTAACTATAGTTACATGCCCTGATTCTTTGGGAGATGGAATAGAGTAAAAACACAAGAGCACCTCACTATTTTACAGAAGGGATTCAAGTACATACCATAACTTTAGGTTTGCTTAATTAAAGAGGGTTAAAGTGCAATAAGACCCCTTTTAAAAAGAACAAGATTTTTGTGGTTTGTAATGTGATGGGGAAATGCTTCAAAAAGTGTGGGGAAAACAAATGACCAAGTGAACAACCTGCAAGCAAACCATGATGAGTGCAGAATAACCGTTGTCTCATAATAGCCCCACAAACACACCAGAACAAATGCTCAATGGAAGACAAGATATGATATAATCTAATCTCCACATAAGTTTTGCGGAAACAAATCAGGATGAATAAGGGATACATAGGTTGTTTAGAGAAGCCCAAAGGCTGAACTTCTGCAACTGATTGTTTGCGTAATCACTGCAGGAATCTGTGGGACATCAGTAGTAATAAAACTAGGATGCATCAGTCAATACGTATAGAATCAGCCGAACATTTTAGGAAATATCAAGCTCTCACAATTCAAATTTAATGTTTCAATTATTCCTGCATCCATCCAGCTGGCCTAAGAGGAATATAGGATGGCAACGTAAATAAATGGTACATCTGAAAGCAGCCCTGTTTTGGGAAGTTTTTAATATGTGACATTGTAATGTATTTTTAATCTTTGTTGGAAGCTGTCCAGAGTGGCTGGGGAAACCCAGCCAGATGGGCGGGGTACAAATAATAAATTATTGTTATTACTGTTGTTGTTGTTGTTGTTGCTATACCCAAATTTAAGAAACTTTGCATTCTGAAATGCATGAATGCTTTGATAAACAAACAAAAAGTTACGAAGAAATTAACCCAAACATGTGATGAAAAGAATGGCCATTATGTGTCACAGAATGCTGTTAGCATACTACAAACCTTTTATAAAAGATTGTTAAGTGGTTACTTTTGCTGCCAAGGATAAAATCACACAAATGATTTATGCTGCCACCTTGTGGCAGAATCATGTATCTATTGTTTAAAACTTTTGTGCAGCATTTCCTTTTAGTAAAACAGAAGTAAAACAAAGTCATTTATCTATTGGCCATGATTCCTTGAATCTAATAACTCTGGAGATGGTGCAATGCCAGTGTTTGTTTGTGACAGAATCAGAATCTCTTTCTTCCTTCCTTTCTTCCTTTTCTCTCTCTCTCACACACATACACACCATTTATGAACATAAGAAGAGCCTACTGGATCAGGTCAATAGCCCATCTAGTCCATCATCCTGTTATTACAGTGGGCAACCACTCCATGCCTGCAAGCAACACCTCAGCACAACAGCACCCTTCCCAATGGGAAACTTGCTTGTGCAACCAAGCTGCCTGGCTTCAGCTCAACCAGATGATGAGCAGCCTGCTTTCCTTTGCCAATGAACAATTCAGAGCACACTTTAAGGCAGGGGTCAGCAAACTTTTTCAGTCCACTGTCCCTCAGACCTTGTGGGGGACCAGACTATATTTTGAAAAGGAAAAAAAAAATGAACGAATTCCTATGCCCCACAAATAACCCAGAAATGCATTTTAAATAAAAGGACACTTTCTACTCATGTAAAAACACGGTGATTCCTGGGCCGGATTTAGAAGGCGATTGGGCTGCATCCAGCCCCCAGGCCTTAGTATGCCTATCCATGCTTTAAGGCTTCTGATTGTGCACTGGCAGCCGTATCTCTGTCAGGTGCAGTTTGAGGAAAATGCCCTTCAAGGCCAAATTTGAATCCCTGGAAAACCAAGTTTGGTCTGCAAGCCATATGTTCCCCACTCTCAACTTAAAGCGATAAAAAAGAATAAAAAATCTACACACCAAGGCAAACCAATTCTATATACAGTTCAAACAAACATGCATATATTTTCTTGTTGCGCACAATTTATGTTGTTTCTGTTAGTCATGGCAAAGAGTTAAGAATAATGGAGGCCCCTCTAGTTTCTGCTCTTGTACTTGCTTTTCCCTAAATGGGAGAAAAATGCATTGCAGTATTTGGGCTAGTAAAGATTCTGTGTTCAAAAATCTCCCAGCAACTGGGAAAATAGGAACACATCCTGGGGGGGGGGGGGGGAGTTTAAAAGGGAGATACCTGAACTGTAAAGTTTTTTTAAGAGAATCCATTAGTTTCTGAATATAGAAGCAATTTCAAGCTCAGCAGAAAACTCAGTTTTACTGTGTTTCGACGCTACAAATTACTTGTCTTTTAACTGTTAACCAGACTTGGCTGCTGAACTGAAAAAGGAGCGATAGCAAACTGGAGTAAAAGATTTCAAGTCATATTCACATGATCCTTACAGAAGCATTCAGAGCCTTAGAACCTAATACAGTGGTACCTTGGTTCTCAAACTTAATCCTTTCCGGAGGTCTGTTCCAAAACCAAAGCATGCTTTCCCATAGAAGTAATGCAAAATGGATTAATCCATTCCAGACTTTTGAAAAAAACCCTAAAACAGCAATTTAACATGAATTTTACTATCTAACAAGGCCATTGATCCATAAAATTAAAGCAATAAACAATGCACTGCAGTCACACAATCAATCAGTCAGTAGCTGAACTGGGTTCCACACAGTCAGAAAAACAAAACAAAAAAAGAGCCGCTAAAACAAAAACACAAAATAAATAGCAAAAACAGACAGACCTCAGCGTAACACTCAAAACGGAAGTGTGGCACTCAAAACAGAAGCATAACACTCAAATAGGAGCATGTTCGACTTCCAAAAATGTTTGCTAACTGCCACACTTACTTCCGGGTTTGCAGTGTTTGGGTTCCAAGTTGTTTGAGTACCAAGGCGTTTGAGAACCAAGGTACCACTGTATAAACCTAATGGTACAAAGTGCTGCTCCCTGCCCCAATTTATCTTGGACCACGCCATAGGGAAGCAGAGAAGGCTGATGGCTGTCAAGGCTTCTAGGCTTTCTGATTACATCACAGGTATGCACCAGGCCATCATGCAGCCCTGTACTAGGGAGGAGTGAAATGTACAATCTTAGTGAAGTATCTTAATGAAGGGCTCTAGCTCAGTGTTAGATCACATGCCCGGCATGCAGATGGTTCAGTCCTCCACATTTCCAGGTAGGATTGGAAGAGCCTCTTGCCTGAAGTGTAGCAGAGTTGCTGCTGACCAGTGTAGACAAAATTGAACTAGATCATGGGTAGGCACACTAAGGCCCGGGGGCCAGATGCGGCCCAGTTGCCTTCTAAATCTGGCCCGTGGATGGTCCGGGAAACAGCATGTTTTTACATGAGTAGAATGTGTCCTTTTATTTAAAATGCATCTCTGGGTTATTTGTGGGGCATACAGTAGGAATTCATCCCCCCCCCAAAAAAAATAGTCCACTTCCCCCACAAGGTCTGAGGGACAGTGGACCAGCCCCCTGCTGAAAAAGTTTGCTGACCCCTGAACTAGATGGACCAATGGCCTGGCTAGAAGCTTACTAGGTTTCTATACTTAGGAATTTGCCTGGCCTTGCAAGGTCTGTGACACACTCTTCACCAAATACCCAGCGTGGAACTCTATTCTGCAGAATGAGTGCCCATGAATGTACACACATCCAAATGGAAGGAAACACTCACAGTGCAGTGATTCAAGTAATACATTCTCTTTACCATCCAACGGTGAATTCATTCAAAACAATACATATCTCTGTATAAAATATTATCATACGGATGTATTCACACTACCTGTATCTTGGGTGAATGATTGCATAGATTATGGGATTGTAGATCGCAGAAGCTTTGGCAATAACAGCTGGCACAGATTTAGAATATGGGTTTAAGGTCTTGGCGTAGCTAGAAACAAGAAAAAAACACAGCATTAAAATACAAGGGTAATAACTAAAAGGACCAACACATACAACGAAGCACAAAATAGTTTGAATATTTCCTGACTGATGTGAGGTTGAAATGCTGTAGGGTGGAGGGCCACATTTGATTTTTTTTTTTCTGGTATTAAACTTCAGGATTTCTGCGAGAAGAGCAATTACTCCAGAAGTATGAAAACATGCCCAATATCAAGTGCACTCTAGGTGTCTTTTATTCTTCTTCACTGCATATCACATTATAGGTTCCAAACAAAAGACGGTAGGCATTTTGCAATTGCTTGCAGCATTCTGTTTTTGAATCAGAATGTGTGGGTTATTACATGCACAAGCAATTATCTACAAATCTGCATAGGTGAGGGTGGACATTTTTTCATAGGAAAACAGGCAGAAAATCAGATACTTTAATGTGAAGTAGAATGGCACATCACACTCCATTTTCTCTGCAGGAATATTCCGGGGGGGGGGGGGGGTAATTCACCTCTAACTAGGTGTTTACTCTAGCTTCTGTATACAGTTGTCCACCCCACTTATGCAGGGGTTATATTCCAGGCTCTTATACAACAAGCAAATATCGCTTAATTGGGGAGCAGCCTCGAAACAACCTTTAAAAGCCCTCTCTGATGCTCTCTCTCCAATCCGGACCAAAAACACTGTATACAAAAATACTGACAACTAGAATTGAAGCTCTGGGGCTGGCTGGAGGATACATGGAGAAGTGGCAGCTGCTGTTGCTGCTGCGCTATTGCGAGCATCAGCTGTTCGGCGGGGAGGCTTAGCAGCCTAAACAAAACTCTGGTGCACCTCCCGTCTCTTTGGGGCATCCTCTGCCATCACTGACATCCTCTTTGGGCTCCAGGGAGGGTTTCCTTGTGAGCAATGAGGACTCCCCAGGTCTCTCCCACCATCCCCAGGTTTGAATCTAATTATTCATTTACTTCCTGGTACCATGCGTATATGTGGTCGCACGTGAGTCTATTACGCCTAAGTGGGGGGACACTTGTAAAGATGTTTAGCCTTATAGATGGTAGCATTTATTACAATTATGCCTCATTCACAGAGCAAACCAGAGAGGAAAAAGTTCTTATGTTCCTCAAGCGAACTGAAGTTTCAGGATGCATTGCTTACACACACATAATCCTTATCCACCCTTGACTGAAACTGCTTCATTGGCGGCTTGCCACTTACCCTGCCCACGCAATCAGAGTGACACAAGCATATGGGGACCAGGACAGAACAAACACTACAATAGCCACAAAGGCAATTTTTGCTAACTTCCATTCACTCTTCACTGACTGTGAAACATTCGACTTCCGGTTATAGGTTGATCCTAACTTCTGAACGTTCCTGTGAAAGAAACAGCAGGAGGTATTTTAAGGAATAAACACTTCATTCAGCGTATGAAAGGCATTACTAGCAGTAAATGCAATGGTGCATAGCTTCTCTTAAAGCAGCACTTCAGAAAAAGAGGCAGAGAACGCGTATGTGTGTTCTCCTAATTATATTTAGTTCCCCTCCCCCACCTGATATACTGGTCTTATGAACTTTTGTGAGATAGCTTACATTGGTAGCAGCTTTGGGGTGGGTGAGAGCAGGACAGGAAGTACAACGTATTGCTCCTTCCATTCCCTACATTCTTCGTAAGGTTTGTAAAGTGGCTGTTGCACATGGTAAGATTTGCATCAAAAACATGCACACCTCACAATGAAGAGGGCTGCGGAACTTTGGAGTATTGCAAAAGATGCAAGGAGAACAAGGAATTGTTATATGCATATTCGCACTATTCCAGCCTAGTTCTATGAAGCTAGGATTCTTCCATATTTACAGAAAATGGTTCAATGAAAAGTATTACCTAAGTTCCTTTGTATCCACATTCTCTTAGACCGATACAATAAATATACCCAACCAATAAGTCCAAACACCTTTAAAAAGACTGCCCAATTAAGGACAGACTTCTAACTCCTGGTAGGCAACAGTAGGTTTCAGTGGAGTGGCAGAGACACCACCGCATCCAGACACCACCACCCCACTGGTCATGCCAACCAAGGTAGAAGAAGGTGGAGAGGAAGGAAAGTGTGCATGTTTCCTGCACCCAAACAAGCCTGGATTGGGCCCCTCACCACAGTTTGCTGGTAGCTAGACCAGTTTAGGGTCCAGCAGCTCCTTGGCTGACTCAGGTCCACCCACTTCCTGACTATCGCTGACAAGGGTTCTGCTGACAGTAGCTTCTGCCCATCTGTGTTTTGGGCAGTCAGCAGAGGGATGTCTGCTGTAGAGTCTCCCTACTGATAGAGCCAGGCACAGCCAGGCTGAGGGGACACCTCCAGAAGTCTCACCCATACTCCCTTCATTCCAGCAGATCAGGAATTTGGATTGCTCTGCCCAAGTCAAAAGTCATCAGGGACAGAAAGGAAAGTAATTCCCATAAAATAGATATCTCTTGACATTGATCCTCAACAAAGTCTTGAAAAATAAGCAGCAAGTTAACTGTGATTAAAAAGAAGAAACAGCCTACAAAATAATTATCTATTTATACGAATATTTTTCAGTGCTCTGCTTACCTGCCAGTACTTCTAATGGCCAGAAACATGAATAGATAGCAGTGGAAGATTATTATCAGAGGGATAAAGAACACAAAGCAACATAACATCATGGTATAACTTCTGTTTGCTGGAGAATAGGATACGTAGTCCCATGTACAAGATATCATCAAACCTTCAGGTATATAGGAACCTGAGAATAAACATGATTATTAATACAATGCATAAAAAAGAACAGATGCAGGAGCTTGACAATTAAGAAAAAGCAGCACTACTTCACGGGAGACTGTTATAGTCTGCTGCAGTAAACATAACAAACAATTTTGTGACACTATTAACTTATTGTGGTATAAGCTTTCAAGGGCCAGAGATCACTTCTTGTGAAAGACAGCTTCTAGCCATTTTGCCATAATAGAATAATGGCACAATGGCATAACTTAGTTGTTATGCATAGTTACTCAGAAATAGTTCAGTGGCAGTTGCTTGTAAGAAAGGATGTCTTAGGCTCAATTCTCATTGGCTGTGCCATTTCATACTGCAGACTGGCTTTCACTTTTAATCTAACTGCTGCTTTTAAATTTATTATTTGTTGTGTGTTGTTCTGATCTTTCATTTGTGAGCTGCCTGGGGAGAAGTGGTTCTTAAAGGATAAAATACAGTGGTACCTCGGGTTACATACGCTTCAGGTTACATACACTTCAGGTTACAGACTCTGCTAACCCAGAAATAGTACCTCGGATTAAGAACTTTGCTTCAGGATGAGAACAGAAATTGTGCTCCGGCGGCATGGTGGCAGCAGGAGGCCCCATTAGCTAAAGTGGTGCTTCAGGTTAAGAACCGTTTCAGATTAAGAACGGACCTCTGGAACAAATTAAGTACTTAACCCAAGGTACCACTGTAATCTTAATCAGGAGCAGCTAATATGGTGTCCTCCAGAAGCTGTTGGACTCCCAAACTGCCACCAGCATGGATAATGATCAGGGGTGATGGAAAATGCATTCAAGCAACATCTGGAGGGCACTGTGTCTACTGCCCCCGATTTGAATAAAATCAATAACGTGCATCAAATTATGCACATATCTACTAGACAGTTAGCCCCTTTGAGTTCAGTTGGATTTACTCTAAGGTAAGTGACACACAGAGTGATAGTCTAAGGCCACAATCCTACCCATACCTGGGAGTAAATATCATTGATCTCAATGGGGCTTACTTCTGAATAGACATGTAGAATCAATGTGCATGGGTTTGCACCTGCTAGCCATGCAAACACTTGTCTGAAGCTTGATGGTACATCCCCCACAAAAGTTTTCAGTCTCAGGGAGAAGTATGTTTGGTTTCTTGCTGAAGAGTTCAAGTCTGTCCTAGAAAAGGCAGTTATGATTCTGCTATCTAAAACTGGCATGCATTCAGTCACCCAACTGGGCCTTATTAAGATCAATTCTTATTACGAACAAATGTATTATGCACAAGTAATCAGAAAACTGCCAATCTTCCACAAGCAACCTTTTAAAATCTTCACATGGTCACGCTGAATACTTCCTGGGAGGCAAGAAACCCTCTGAAAATGATGCTGGCAAATAGAGATAGGGTCAACTCCTTTTTCATAGACAAATTTGATAGCATTTATTAATAAGGCTGCTCTGCATGTCCCAGTGGTTAATGCCATTTTCATTATGGGTCTTTCAAGGCTTTTCTAGCAGGGGCTTTTGTTCTAAATTAAATCATAAATCATTGATTCGACAACCCTGAACTTTCAAAAAGATATGCTGGAAATCTATCTTTCTATATCTATAGGGGATGTTAAACTGAGAGGTTAATGTGCATAATAAGTGCATAATAATTGTGCTTCTTATAATGATATTACAATGATATAAATATCTTTAGTTTCCAAATATTTGTAATATTTATGGTATTATCTGTCATATATTTACATTTATGGGTGTTACATTTCTCACTACTCCAGAGTGGCTTACAAGTAAAAAAAATATAAATCAGGTTAAAAACACTTCTAACAATAGAACAAAATAGACATAGCAGGAACACACAGCAGAACTCGAGAACAAAATCCCTCAGGCTTCTTCAGCTGTTAGGGTTTTCCCTCCATATACAACCAGTGGCAGCTGGTGAGGTGGGGGCAGGAGGAAGCTGAAAGCTTCCACAGAGAAGTGGCAGCTTTGGGTTGTGTGCAACTCTGCCATTCAACTTGTGCAACATCTTTCTGCTTGTGCATGCAATTTCATTCTCTCTCCAGCAGCCTCCTGTGCACCCTCAAAATCTGCTCCCTCTGGATAAGATTTTGGGGGCATGCAAGCAGAAAGAAAAGTCCCATTGAACAAACAGAATGCTGCTCATTCAGTACTGGATACAACCTTGAGGAAGGGCATCACTTCCTCACTGGCATGTGCCAGCTGTGAAGGTAGCGGTGGGTGGAACAGCACCATTCTGCTGCTCCAGTCTTCATGGGATGCACTCCATCCCTCTTACTTATCCCACACCTGACTGCACAGAGCCCTCAACCAGAGTTTCTGGCAACACTGACAGCTATGCTACTAGATATATGCTGTCAGACTTATTAACTGTGGGACCTCTGTGGGATTATCCCAGTGCAAGTATCATAGAACTGTAGAGATGGAAAGGATCTTGAGAGCCACCTTACCTGCCTATCAAAGCAGCTTATATAAATATGGCAATTTAATAGATACAGGTGAAAGGAAAGGAAGAGGATCCACAGGTTCACAGGAAATGTGTTTCAAAATGTGTTTCAATTACAGCCTGGATACTTCACAGAGCTGCAAGACTGCCCATGAAAAATAACTTGACACGTTGAGATTTCTGTCCCTTATTTTCCTGCAGCTAATGCCTTCCTGCTCGCTCCTTCCTTCCTTCCTTCCTTCCTTTCTATTTTACATATACAGGCAAAATAAAAACAAACATAAAATCCCCATTGATTTCCCTACCCACCCTGTTGTGGATCTTAATATAACGATTTCCCCCTCTGCATCTCTTTCATAACTCTATTCCTGTAAAGCCTTTATCATTCCATAGTTCAAATTTTTACTACAAGTTTTATGTCAATCCTACCAATGTGTGTCATTGTTTACAATAGTTTTTCAAATAGATTGTAAGGCTTCCCCCATTCTTTATTAAAGTCCTCCTCTCCCTGCTCTTCTTTCAAATAGCTACAGAGCTACAGAGCTACGGAGCTAAGAGATGCAGAGTAAGTCAGATTGCACTTAAGCATTCTGTTGATGCAGCAGCTCTCTTAATGAGGAACCTGAGGAACACCTACCGGTTCTGCTAGCTAGGACAAGTGTTGATATAAACCTGTTCATCTACTTTTGCCAGCTGATTCACTTTGAAAATAAGGACTCCACCACTATAAAAGAACCAGATTTCTCATTGGCAATAATGCCCTAGAAATGATAACTGTCACCCCATTTGCTAATGTCACCTGGCTGTCCCACACATATTTAAGAAAGCAAAGACAATGCACACAAGACAGTATATACATTAAGAAAAGAGTAAGTAACGTACTCCATCCAAAGAGAGGACATACACTCCATCCCAGCGAGTAGAGCCAGACAAAGGCAATGATGATGCACGAGCGTTTCTTTGAAGACCTTTTTATAGACTGCAGAGGCTTAGTAATCACACAGTAGCGATCAACTGAAATAGCTAATAAAGTCATCATTGAAGTTATTCCAAAGAGTGCCCCACAAAAAGCATAAAAGTTACAGCCTAAAACAGAAAGAAGAGAGTGCAAGATTTTCATTTTTGAAATGCGGGGAGGGAGAAAGTACAAAACAAAACAATCGTGCATATCTTTTCACAGACTGACATGGTTGCTTATATATTATGATGGTACTGGGGTGGGGACACTGTATTGCTGGGTCCACCTTTACAGGCGGTTTTATTAAAAAGAAGCAGAAGGAAGGAGGAACTGACTTTAGTGACAAAAAGGCAGATATGCTCAGTAACTTTTAAAACAGGGTCAGTTTGTCTATAACAGCAAATAGATTTCAACAACCTTCTCATGCCACAAAGACAAGTTGCATGAAATAGGGAGAGGTTCATGTGCAAAACAGCATTGGAAAAGTACCTATGTCTCCGAGTATCCATTCTGTGTGCATGCTGTTGAGAAAGCAGATTGGAGCTTGAGTTGCAGACATTAGAAAATCACTTGCTGCTAAATTCATTATGAAATAGTTTGCCGGTGTCCTCAGCCGCTTGTTGCTTAATAAGCATCATCATGGTGCCCCAAAAAAGGTGAAAGAAAGCAAAACAGTGAGTTTATCTTTAATTATAATTCAGTTTATAAAATAAAATAAACCACATTTATTTAGTTTTGCTAAATAAACCCTGTCACCATACTCAAGACTCAGAGGATGAGTTCCTTACAGCACTTCAATCTCCCCACTCTTCACAAATGTCAAGGACTCCAAAATTAGATAGGACCTCTTCAACAACCCAGCCAGGGTTGTTGAGCTAACCATACCAGGGAGCTTATCAGCCTAAAAAAGGTTCAGCTGGATTTTCCTCTCCATGTGGACAATATTTTCCTACAGTTACCTTATTAGAAGAGAGCTTAATCCACTTGGAGCTATCCAAGGTCCTATTTTGGTTTGAACTTGATCATTGTTTGAAGTGACTCACTTGACTTTGCCTGTTTTGACTCCACATGCCTCAACTTTCTGGGACATTCATTCATTAATTTATACAGGTATTCTTATACCACCCCTTACTCAAACCATGTACAATATACTTGCTTACCTTCACAGCCTTAAGCATCCACAGAACAGGACACTGCGGATGCTTCAAACATAGTATCACCATGACAATCATAGTACTAAAATGTTGTAACAGCAATGCTGTATAAACTTATTCCACGCTTCTGTTTCAGACTCAAAGCACCATTAAGGTAGTTTTATACTGGATTCAGCTTAGCAGAATTTTACATATTTATCTATCTTGGGAAATGTTTATCCCACCACATATATAGGTAGGTGTATGTGTGTGACTGGATCATTTCTGCTAACATGGAGATAATACAAGTTGCTTTTCATTGCTTTGCTCTCTCTATGCATGAAGAACTGAATGGAAATTGAACTTTTGCCTGAATGTCTATATGTAATGTATACTTACAAAGAAATTGGGGAGGGGGGCATCGACCTGAGTATGTTGTAGGCATGTGTGAATCTACTTTTTGAACTGGAAACATTAGTGCAAAATTGGTAGGTTAAACTATCCCTTGGCGCAACTGTTAAAACCATCCACCATTTATTTGCCATGGGTGCTACTGGTGCATCATTTCACATTAGAATTCCTATGTATCACCTTATGCTCTCATTCACCTTAAAAGATAGGGATACTCTCCCCTGAAGCAAAAAATGTCCCTGATTTTCTGAATCCTACCTGTACAGAAAATCACAGTACAAGAAAATTTACCAAGACTATCAGTAAATTATTTTTATAGACCTGCTCCATAACACTCCATTGCTTTCATACCACATTACATCTTTTCAGCAGGTAGCCTGGGTAGCTCCTGAGCCACATATTTACAGATGCTGGCATGATATACTACTCTTTGATGTTGTGCTTGTTTTTGACAGACCCTGCAGCGTTAGCAGGCAAAGGCAAAACAGAAGAATAGAGAATAAATTATGAACTCTAGTACTGCTTCTTTAGGTCACTAGGTCAAATCTTTCCTTGTCTAAGCATGAGCAAAAGTCATTACTATCTGACTGCTGCTCAGTGATCCATGTGGAATTACTCAGCAGTTTCAGTTCACCTAGAACTCAAAGCCACAGCTGTCAACGTCCACAGAAAGTTCATCAGAATATCAGGGCACAGCGCCTGAACTCCCTTATATCTGGAAGGCAACCTAGTCATAAACAAATTAATGTTCAGAAGGTACATTTGCCCCCATTGCTACTACTTTTGGAACTCAAATTCTAAAATATCCCAAGCTCAAGTTGTCTCTCTCCCACTTAAATAGATATATTTTGTAAATGTGTGATTTGCTGGGAGGAAATGTTGACGAGATTTAAAAGAACAGAACACGTGACATGCAGAACAAGGCTGTTGTGCAAAAGAACATCCCATCACTGGCTCAAAATATTGTGGCAATTTTAGAACCTAGGAGGTATCACCCTCAATTTCTAGTGATATTTTCACAACAGTCTATCACTGTTTTTATGGTAGCTTTTCATGAAGATTATGTGTGACACTGTGATGTTACACTAGTAAGATGTTAAAATAAAACATGCTTTCATTTTCAGTGGCTGAGCTCAGAGCAATGTTAAAAGATAATGAGCAACTTGTTTCAGCAATAGGAAAACCATTACCTGGCAAATTCTGACCTCCTATATGGAATCAGAGAAAATGTTTTTAAAATAAGTCATTTCAATCTCTCACAATAGAAAGTCTCAAAACTGAAATTATTATATGAATGGTTAACTTGGCCACTGTATTTCTGTTTACCATTGTATATTATTGAGGTAACAAAAACATAATAGAAAGTTGGAATGTGAATTTCATCAAGGATTCCACTACAATATAGACAGTCTAAAAACCTTATTCATAGTTATATGTGCAAATACCTACTTGTGTTGGCAGTATTAATGCTAGAACAGATAGGGCATGCCAGTAATTTGGTATTTTTCTAAAAATAAAATAAAATAAAGCACATCCTTTTCACAGAGAGGTTGCAATCCTGTGTACATTCCCTTCTCTGGTATAATGGTGCTTTTCAGGGTGCTAGTTGAAATGCTGCACATCTCCCATTCCTGCCTAGTCATACCTCTCTCATATTCACTTTGTTGCTTTCTGGTGCCTGTTGGTTATATTTCCAAGCAGGCTTTTGAACCAGCCTCTTGTTTTCCCACCATCCCTTTGAATACAGCACCACTGCTTTAATCATCAAACAGCAGTAAGCAGGGATATACCCTGATCCTGAATGTTCAACTTGCAGGTAGGTATAAGAGCCATATCTCCCTGCATGTGGAGGCGAGACCAGAGACACATCAGTACCTCAACAGCCCTTCAAGTTGTTGCTTTCCCCCTTTCATTTAAAAAGTACAAAAAAAACACCCTATTCAAACTTATCCCCAGCCTGAGAAAACCATACCTGTAAAATGCATAGAGGACAAGGAGATTTCCTGTGATTCCAATAGAACCAATGACAAGAACACAGGAGCCTACAGTGTAAAGAACACAATCAGGAACATCTACTTTTATTCGGTGCTGAGTTCCCATATTCTGTGTCTGAAAGCGGGAGAGGGGGAAGGAACAGAAGAGGAAACAAAATGTCACCCCAATCTATGTGTTTTCATTGAAATGATTAAAACATGCCATGCAACATTACTTACCACAGATAAATGCAGTATTTTAGTCAATCAAATATTTATAGCTTTAAAAAAAACCATGGAAAGGAGAGTTTACAACAGAAAAGCTGACAAATGTTATTCTCATATAAGCACACTTCAATAATCCCTTGGAATGGATATGTAACAATGGGTGCTGGTCTGGACTTTTTACATGGTTAATTTCTATGGATTATGATATCAGTGCAGCTGGTATGAGTTTATTATGAAATACAGGCAACACGCAACTTAAGGACTCCTGGACAGTTAAGTCCAGTCAGAGGCGACTATGGGGTGTGATGCTCATCTTGCTTTTCAGGCTGAGGGAGCCAGTGTTAGTCCACAGAGAGATTTCTGGGTCATGTGGCCAGCATGACTAAATCGCTACTAGCACATGGAGGACCATGGCGAGCACCAGAGCACACAGAAACACCACTGACCTTCCCTCCACAGTGGTACCTATTTATCTACAGTACTTCCACTGGTATGCTTTTGAACTGCTAGGTTGGCAGAAGCTGGGACAGAGCAATGGGAGCTCACGTGGACTCGAACTGCCAACCTTCTGAGGCTCAGTGGTTTAGACCACAGCGCCACCCGTATCCCTACTGCCAACTTACAAAGTCACGTAAAGCTAAAACATATCAGGTTCAATAGCAGGTGGGATTGCCAAAGTTTCCCCCCACTCCGATCACCCACCCCCTTTCCCCTTTTTGCCAAGCACATAAAGCTAAATGCACACAAGTTAAATGTGTCTAAGTGCAACAACATCCACGGTAAGAGGTATCCCAAATAAGGGGTCTCCTTATTTAGACATTATTTTCCATATGCAATGGCATATGGCAGCTTTCTCCAGCATGGTGCTCTCCAGATGCCTGGACTCCAACCAGCTCCAGCCAACATGGCCAATGATCAGAGTTGATGGGAAGACACCAGGTATCAGAGACATCAGGCTGGTACATGGGAGGAGAGGTGGGGAAATGGGTCAGGAGGAAGCTTGTAACCCATCTTTCTAGAGAGCATCTTGCGTACCTAGCTATACAGAGTGAATCAGACCAAACTATCCTGTTATTTGGTGAACATATCAGAGGTATGATAAAAAGTGATGGGACCCACTATCTCAAATAAAAGAAAATACTGTAATAAGTGAAGTATTCCACAAATATATGAAAATTATATGTAATTAATCAGCAGGGAACTAAAAACTAGTGCAAACTCTTTGGGGTTTTTTTAACTGGAGTAGAACCTGAACGTATTTACATCATTGAACCCAAATTTGGGGGGAAAGAATAAATAATGATGTGGAATAAGGACAGGACTAGCTAACTAATGATGTTGTAGTATACTTGCTAGCTTCAAACAGAATACAGACCACACAAAAACCCAGTATCTGGATAAAGCTATGTTTGAATAATATAGTTTTATGGCTCATCTGAACTTCTATAGTCAGAGCTCTTAATGGGCTGGAAAACAACAAGCAAGACAGTCTACTCGTTTCCAGAATTCTACTCTGTTGGAATTCCCTGCCTATTGCAAAGATGAAAAGCTCGGTAGAGAAATGCGGTAAGATCTCTGGTGTGCCTCTACCATGCCATAATGACCACTCCGTCTCTGTAACTGTTAATGTTGGTGACAAAACCTTTTATTTCTATTCTCTGGCCTAAAGGCCAGAATAGTTATAGTTGTTTTGCCAAAGAATTAGGCACATTAACTTATTTCAACTTACTTTGCAATTCACATTCCTAACATGAACTATGCTTACTTTCCCCCATGTAAGCTGAACTAGTTAAGGTGTGCCAAACTAGATACTAAACCCTTCTTGGTTGAACCAGAACCAAATTAAGACAGCTTTAAGATAACTACACAGCACATGCTCATGCAGCCAGTTGTATCATATCTTTTATTTTAAAAAATCACACACCCCTAAGGAGTCTGTATCTTCCTTTCTATAAGCACCTAGAGCACTGCACAAAAATGCTAGTGGTGAGAGTTGAGGAATCCATGTATTTTCCCATTCAGAGATACCTGAAATATGAAGCTTAAAGGGGTGTGGGAGCCAAAATATAACACAGAGGTGCTAAAACCTCTACTTTATATCACAGTCGCTGTAATGCATTCATGGCTAAAAACCTTTTGTCAGCAGACTGCTTGCATGCCAGAAAGCTTTACACACTCTAATTTGTCAAAGAATGATTTAAAAGAAGAAGACTAGATTGGTGGCTGCTACATCAATCAAAACATCATGTAAAAAACATTTAGATGGAGTTGCCACCTTCAGGTTTCAATACCACAAATGGAAAACTCTTCAGTCATATAATATATATAAAATCTCAGCGGAGAACACCTTTTTGTGGCAAATTGCTATTCTTTTCCTCACGGTCTCTTTCTAGCAAGCAAAGCTGTTGCAGGGAAAGAACAGGGAGTTTCAGAGTGACCAGTGGAATGGCAGATATAGGAAGCAAAACAACCACTTCCAAGATGCTTTTCTCACTGAGACATAAAACATAAAGGCCATACTGGAATAGCTCAGTTGGTAGAGCACGAGACTCTTAATCTCAGGGTCTTGGATTTGAGCCCCAGGTTGGGCAAAAAAAATTATGCATTTCAGGAGGTTGGACTAGATTACCCTTGTGTTCCCTTCCAATTCTATGAATCTATGATATCTCAAGGATAAAAGCATGGAAGAGAGTGAGTTGACAAGTGGCTGAGAAGGAGAGGGTTCAATCACAGCATTCTCTTGCTATCTCTCCCTGTTTGCAAAGAATCATAGAATTTGCTCCATATGGTTATAATAATATAGGGGGGTATTGTTTCTGTTTCTTATTGTGGTATGTATTTTTATATTGTAAACTGCCCTGTGATGTCTGGATGAAGGGCAAGATAGAAATTAAATGAATGAATGATGTAATTCCATCCCTAGGACTTCTAATTTGTGTAAGGCTCTTGTTTATACTAACAAAACTGAAAAACGCTAACTTTTAAAGACCACAATGAAAAAGCTATGGTTGGCAAATTATGTCAGATGTAAGTGATAAAAACCAAGGAGTCTTTATCCCCAATACATATATTTACAAGATACCCTGGTTCATGAATTTATTTTATTGGAGTGCAACAGTAGCTGCCTAATCCAATATCATGAATGCACAACTAGGTTGCCATATTTCAAAAAGTAAAGACCAGGACACCCTGAAAGCTGTTGAAGACGCAAAGAAAAGGCACTTCCGGTAAAAGCCCTACACATACATATTTCTGCCAGAACATGCTGGGAATTCAGTGATGTATGCTGCTGTTTCATAGCAAGATTAGCACAGATGCACAGGCACACACTTCCCACACCCATATAACTTTAAAAGAGTAGCGCAAGGAGCAACAGAAATAGAAGAATCAAACATTCTGCTACCATACGATTTCAGTAGTGGATTACGGAGATCAGGAGTTACTACAGCATTACTCACTTGTGGAAACAACTCAGAGGCCATGAAAGAAGGAAGGTTAACAACAGGAAGATTTAAAGGAACTATTGGAAAGACTATTCAAGGCAGCAGAGACATGAGATGATCAGAGCCCCCCCGACCTTGAAGCATGGGAAGTCCCAACAAAAATTTATAATTTAGGCAGAATATTTGGACTATTTGATATGTATTTTTATAATTTGGAACATTCAATGTGATTTGATTGGATTGTTAAAGTGGGAAACTTAATAAAAATGATTAAAAAAAGGAGTTACTACAGCATTACTATAGTAACTCATTTTACCACACAAACACACCCATAGACTATTATAATGCTTTTAAGCAGAAACGTGTCTTATTGCTGTGGCTCTTAATAATGCAACAATCAAGCAACTCCCTTTGTTTTAATGTTGGTTTTTAATGTATAAAACATTAGTTAAGAATGTGAGGAGAGCCTTGAATCAACCCAAAGGCCCATCTACTCAGCAGCATCTTCTCAGAGAATCCAATCAGATGTCCATGAAAAGCCCACAAGCAGGACCTGAATGCAAAAGTCATTGAGACCAGTAGTCATTAATAGCCTTATCCTTCATAATTTGTCTAATCCTGTTTTAAAGCCATCCAGGTTGGTGACCATCATTTCTCCAGAAACAATCACCTGATGCCTACATTATGGGCTTTTTGGTGTCAGGTGAAGAATTTCTTTTGTACTCTTCCAGTCATTTTAATTACATGATTTAGTGCAGTAAGATACGGGCACTAAATTACTTTCCAGTTTTTATCCTGACATTGTGCTGGTCTGTTTTTATGCCTTTTGTGCTGTTTTTGTATGCTATTCTGACGCTTGGGTTGCATTTTTATATTTTACGTTTTTTTGCAAACTACCCAAAGAGTGTGGTTGATGGAAATGCAATTAAATAAAATAAATACTTTTTTATTATTATTTTCTTTCAGCTGCCTCGGACTTGGGAAAGGAGGGAACAAAACAACAACCATAACAACAAAAGCTTCAGTGAGTTAATTGGTAAATTTCAATTACCAACCTGTTCAATGAGAATAATGATGCTGCACAAGATCACACAGAGACAATGGCTGCAAAGCATTATCTCTATTCTGAGACAAGCAAACTGATATAACTGTAATTAACAAATGATACCAATTAATACTGCATTTCAACTTAGCAGGGCATGAACAGAACAGCTCAATTTATACAACCAATATCACCCAGCAGTAACCCCAGGATCCCTCAGATATTGACGCTCATGAATCAATGTGTGAGGTTCTTTCTGAATTCAGCTCTTTTGTATTTAATAGAACATGACAGCTATAAATGTGGTTCGCATCAAAGCATCACGGTGCACAGAGCTGATCAATACAAATAAAAGAAGGCACCTACTGATGTTATTGTTTTCCTGTTTGTTGAGTTCTTCCTCTTTAACACACTTTTTTATTTAGGAACTCAGGAAAAGGGTTACACACACACACACACACACACACACACACACACACACACTTTAGGTTCTGCAACAAAATGTTGTCATGCATATACGTTGAGTGCACTGTTCAGGGGAAGATCTTGCAAGGGGCTTGATGCAGAGAAGAAAGGATGGAGCACTCCAACACACTCAGTTCTCCTGAAAATTGACCCAAGGGTTCCCTAGCCCTGTTATCAATGTGCAACCCATTATCAGCACTGTATCTGTTTAGTGGAAGGATTGGACATAACTTTTCTAAATACACTTTCTAAATAAACAAGAAACTGAAGGACCATCTAACCAACGATGTTCCCCTTTCCCCCACTTGCACAGCTTCCTCCCAATTTTCCTAGCTCAGGAGCTGTCCTTGCACAGCAACTGAATTGATGGAACAGGAACATATGACTCATCTGAAACACCAAACAGCCCCACTTGATGCACTAAATCATCATCATCATCATCATGTCAGAATGATGGTTTAAAACGGCCATCAAAATCCCAATTCTCACTTTTAAAAAAATACCACTTCTGGGGCCCCACAAATGCACATGTGACAGTAAAGTGATTTCTTTTATTACCTTATTTCTGACGGCTTGTCAAAGTGTATTGTTTTTACCACTCTTCAGATCAGAGATAATTTAGAATTGTATTTTTTTTGAAATTTAGGGTAATAATTTCAGAGTAAAACTGGGGCAACCCAGTCAGATGGGCAGAGTACAAATAATAAATTATTATTATAATCCAATGAGCCAATGAGAACTTTGCTGATAAATTTCCAGAAACTAAGCTGCATATTCAATCAAACACCTTAGAAGCATGTGAGTTTTGAAGCTTGGTTTCCTGCAATGTGCTAATTTACATGTCTTAAGACTAACATATTCAGTAATGAATAATGAGCTTTTATGGAAAAACCTTCTATGTCTTCCACATCCAGTATGGCCCACCGGCCATTTTCAGGACAAAGATTCTCTCCCATTGTTTTACAAGAGCTGGATGTTTGCATCAGTAGACCTGTTTTCCATGATGAAGGAGTGGACAAGTAGAGGAAAGGAGGGAGAAAGAGAGAAAGAGAGAAAGAGAGAAAGAAAGAGAGAGAGAGAGAGAGAGAGAGATTGCTGCATTGGGAATAACCTTTTTTTAAAAAGGAACAATCATGTGCTCAGTGATGAAGTAGACAATACTTTGGAGGGAAGAAGGTTCATGAAGTCAACGCTCTGTATTAAATCAGTTTCAAATCTAACAACAATTTATGAGGAACAACTGGACCATAATGGATCACTAGGGGATGCAGGACTAGAACTTTTCCCTCTCACTTCTCACAGCTTCTCCAGAAAATTCCAAAGAGATCAGAAGCCTGCTGCACAGTATCATAGAGCAGGGCTTTTGATGTGGCTGCATCTGTTTTTCCCTTTTATAACATTTCCTGTGCCTGAGCAGCTTATGGCTACACTGTTGGCCCTTCCTTCTACTGGCTGAATGCTAGGGCTGAATCAAAACATTGTGCCACAGCAGCACAGCCCAAATGCCCCCAGTCTAGTAGACCAACATTTTTAAAAATAAAGAATCATAGAATTGTAAAGTTAGAAGGGACCATGAAGATCATTTAGCCCAGCCCCCTGCAATGCAAGAATCTTTGCCCAACATGGGGTTCAAACCCACAACCCTGAGACTACGAGTATCCATTTGCTTTACCAACTGAGCTATTCCAGCATCTGATGTACCATTCAGACACCATTTCCTGACTTCTGTGATCTTCTTCCAATTCTCATGGTGCCACCCAAATTAATCACTTCAGCCAGCTTCATGTTAGGGTCAGCTCTGCCAAAAGCTGATTACGCTTAAGTCTGAATTGCATTATTTCACTAAATGGCAGCAATCAAAGAAAAACACCCAACACTTAATATTTTCACCATCTTTGAAGAATATTTAACATTTTCTGGCATACATTAGTGCATGTAGGTTACTTAACATCTATTGAAGATTAATTGTAGCAGAAGGTATGTTTATAGTTTGTGCATCAGATCATGACCTTAATAATATAGAAGTACTTTGTGGAAGTGCTATCTAGAGCCAACAATAAATTTCACTTATGAGTTTCCATGGCATTTGGAAAGGTCTGCCATTTAAACATTTATTGTCCAATTCCTGTCAATCAGACATTCAACAGAACCTGAGTATTCATGAATTTTTATGAGCATGAAGCTAAAATATATTGACTTCAGCAAAATGAACTCTAACAGGGTCAGTTGTTTTTCACCTGTTTGTCCTTCAAAGCATGGTCTAGGTATACAGAGTTAACATTAAGAGACTTGACAAAGTTCACACATACAGCATTTCTTTTCAGATTTAGAATATACTGAAATCTAAGCTCATGAAGTAGATCACATATAGAAAGTAGAAGTACCGTATTTTTCCGTGTATAAGACGATATTTTTTCCTTTAAAATAGTAGGCAAAAATTGTGGGTCGTCTTATACATAGATAGCAGAGGGGCGATGGGTGATTGGTGGCAGCAGCCAGCAGACTGGCAGCGGCAATTGGGCATGTGACTGGTTGCTGTGATAAGGCCTGCTGACGATTGGCTGCAGCAATTGGGTGTGTGATTTATGGCAGTTGTGAGGCATGCATGCTATCAGCTGTGGTTGCATCGAATGGGCAGGTGGAGTTTTGGTAGCGATCGTTTGTACGATTGGTGGCCGTGGCGATGTGTGCGATTTACATTGGCAGGCAGGCTGTAGAGCAATTGGTGGTGGTGACCCCCCCCCCAAAAAAAAGCTCAACAACTCTGGGAAATCTCCCCCCCCCCCAAAAAAAAAGCTAAAGGAAATTGTTGCGGTCCAAAAAAATAGGGGTTGTCTTATACATGGGGACGTGTTATATACAGCAAAATACACTATTTTACTACTCAGCCATAAACATGCTTATCTAGAAGTAAGTTGCAAAGAGTGTATCTTAAATGTTCTGTCCAGAATGTTTAGTGTGAAGTTGCAATTGTAAGAACCTGATCCTACTGTTTAGAGTGCAAATTTAAATTAAATACAGGAACACTTGAACCAATGCAAAATAATAAGTGGTGGCATTGCATGCATGCAAATTCAGCTGTGCTGATGTGGCTGCACCATGCACAGCCCTACTTGAGTCAAATGTAGGTCAAGAAGAAAGAAGCACAGGGGTTAAGCAGGCGAACAGTAACATAACCCCTTTTCTATCCCTGTCAACAGCTGGGGAGAGCTGGCTTGGTGCCTGATTTGGCTAGCCAGAGCCCTACAGGCAGCACGACAAAGTCCTTGAAGCCTGACTAAAGCCAAATAGAGATGAATAGGTGGTGGCAGATGGCTGTGACCCAGAGCCAGAGCTCCACAAACAGAGATGGCAATAGCTTTCCAGGAAGCCCACCACCAAAAGAAATTTGGTAGCAGCAGCAGGTAATCAGCAGTTCTGTGGAGGGTTCCCAGGCAGGAGACAACTTGTTCCAGAGCAACAAGGAACCATTCAAGCCCCTTAAATTCATTCATGAATGGATCTCAGTACTCCCAGCCCAATGCCAAGCACTTCTTTGCTATTCTGCACTTTCTCTGTAGGTCTACTGATATGTCTGGGAAGAAAGAACAGGTGAACAAGAGATCTTGACAAAAGGCAAAGTGACTTCTTGTAAAACTCAGGCCATCTTGACTGCTGGTTCCTGGGTCTACACATGACAGACAGGCTCTTCACAAAGGATTCCATCTGCTTATCCCTAAATTAGTTTTCATCCTCCTTGCAAGCACATGACTTCTTCAGTTCCATGTCCAAGGCTGGTTGTGAGTTTAGAACGTGCCTTGAGATTGTTATTGTTGTAGCTTGCTAGTTGCTCGTTACACAAAAAATGACTCTAGGTCACAACATATTTAAGAGCATAAACAAAAATACATTATAATAAAAATGCATTTACATAAGAACACATGCAATTCATAAATTGATAAATGGTATATAATCCTGTTACGTAGTCAATGAATAGTAGGCATATCAAAGGTCTAATGCAGCATGGAGTGTATCACAAGGAATGAGGATTTATTCTCTGCGATGGTTCTATTTGTAAACAGCAGGCAAAACAATTAGGGGAACAGGCCCACGATTGTGACAATCTCTTCCAAAAAAAGCATGGATTTGCAAATTACACTGCAAAACAGAAAATCTACTCAGCCCCCAGCTTTTCCCATAATGCAATTACCACAGCATGTGAATAAAAATAACTCTGAATTCTAAACTGGAAGTTGAAGGAAGAGGAAAGGGCGAAGGTGAGTGAAGGCAGAATTTTGCATGCTCATTGCAAATATTTGCAAGGCATCTATTTGAGAAAGATGCATTTGTTATAAGAGGTACAAATTCATAACCATGATTTTCTTAACTTATAACTGTTCTCCCACCAAGGCCTCAAAAGGATTTTGGCTGCGGTTCTATACTTGGTGAGCCTCACTGGATTTGGTGATTGTTTGGTGGTAATCATACATAAGATCAGGTTGTTTTATTATGCCAGTGTGCAGATGTTTGTGCATGTCCAAATTAAAGCTAGCACATACCCTTATCCAGTGACAATTTGGATTTCCTTCTCTCTCTTTTTGCACGCAGACAAATTCTTATTCCATTTGACACCTTACTGGTGTTCATCTTGCTTTTCATTAGTGTTTTATGTGTGTAGTAGCTGTCTTTAAGGGCTCTTTAGCAGTCACTTCAAATTCACACATCCCTCATCATCTTCTTTGCACTTTCTCTGTAGCACAGCTTCAACTGAGTTAAGAAAGCAGCGTTTAAAGACACTGGATTGCACTAGGTATGTGGCTTGTTACTTTACACAGCTGTTTAATGAATGCTCTGGGTAAAAGGTATGACAAAACAATAGTGGATTGCCCAGAAGTGAGAGAGAATTGAGGGGGAGAGGCTGAAAATGAAATATAGCTGTCAAGAAAGAACATTTGAAAATGTCTTCTATGTTCAAAATGCAAAGGATCAATCAGGGGATAAAATAATGTTATGACAGGTGCAGAAATAGCCAGGAACACCTCCTACCCACTATGCATAATCATTTCTATGTTGTGAAGTCCCTACATTCTTCATTTACATTTGTAGTGTCTTAAACACATTCTGAAATCCACTTGGAAACTATAGTTTATGCAAAAACGAGCATGTCCTGTAAGTGGGCTGAGAATCTGTCAGTGCATTATGCTAGTACTCCAACATCTGCACTGACTCTCTGTCCTCCTCTGGTCAACATCCAGGGTATGAGTTTTAATCCCTAAAAGGATAAAGCTCAACCAGGGCTGGTCCAAGATCCCTTGGCGCCTGAGGCGAACCACAAAATGGTAACCCCTGCCCCCTGCACCGGGGAAGATGGGGTAAGTGAAGATCTACATCAGAAACAAGATGGGGAATAAAGATCTGCATTGGGATCTGCTGTCATGTGGATCTTGATCCCTGAGGTGGTCATCTCACCTTGCCTCATGGGTGGGCTCAACACACATTAGATCAGGGATACACAACACATGGACCTCCAGAAGTTGCTGGACTACAACTCCCAACATTCCTGACCACTGGTCACACTGCCTAGAGCTGATGGGAGCTGCAGCGCAGCAATATCTTAAGAGCCACAGGTTCCCCACTTCTACTTTAAGGTTCCCCATCTGTGTCTTAGGCACTGTCTCATCCCTAACACTTTGTATCAAGATTTGCTGAGGGTACCTTCTTGATAACACTAATGTTAACTATTGCTAAGCACTACAGAAATGAGTGTGGACACAATGATTTGCTCAAGAAAGCCAACATCAAACCATCAGTTATGTTCATTAACCATGGTTCATACTCATTAAGAAATCCAAAGCTTTTTAACTAACCGGTGTTCTCCTAAGTTTGGATATAATGACCAAGTTTGCACACAATACAAAACTGTCGTTTAGCAAAACAAAAATGAGCTACAAGGTGTTTTTGGCTCATATTCTTCATTTTCCCCTAGTCCAGTGCAGCTACAAGGAAGTATGAAGCTTTTACTTCTTTCAGCATTATTCCTGAACCCTAAATTGTATTAACTAGTTTATCATAACTATGTATAGTGTGTAGCTCACTACAGACAAACTGCAATTTTTCAAAGCCCAGACATCACAAGCTGCAGTTAATATAAAAAAGAAGCACAAGTTCACTGTAGCTTGACCTTATAATACTAACCATACAGCTTTACATACTGTACAAACATAGCCATTGACAAATTCTAGCTTCTGGGGCAGAATTGGACACATTCAGACTCCTTGTGCCTGCACTTGAGGAAGAAGTCAGAGACTGCAGGACTGGCAAGAGTTTTACACATACTGCTAACCGATGGTTTGAAACCACATACAAAATGGGCCACTGTGTTATGTGCAGAAATCCACACTATTTTTGGTTCCTGGCCAATATCAACAACAGAAAAACTGCAACATAATTATTTAGAGCTTAAGAACTAAAAGTAATAAGCCTGCAGACGTCTGAAAGTTTTTAATTTGATAACCAAAGAGCTGTTTATATTTCTGCTTCATTTGTATTTAGCTTTGGAAACTGTGCTATCTCTGGAGACAGAAGCAATCTTTGAAGCAAGTTTGCAGTTGCTTTCCTTTGAGCCTTTATTTCCATTAGATCAAAGCTGGGAAAGAGTTAGATAAACCTTTGTACTGGCCACTGTTTGTTTAATAATAAAACAGATTAAAAAAAAACTCAAGTGTTGCATGCAGGGTCATAGATACATGTCAAAGGAAGTGTTTACAATACTGGGGGGGGGGAGAGTATAAGTTAAAGTGCTAAAATTTGATAGGACACTGGTTCAGGCATGGGGGTGACAATCTGAGGTGGGGGAGTACTTCATTGATACACTACATGAAAAAGGCCCCAGATCCAATCCCTGGAGTTTCCACTTAGGGCTCGGAAAGACTTCTGTCTGAAACAGGAAGTCTGAGCAAGACAGTGTAGATAATACCAAATTTACCAATGGTCTGACTAATGAAGTGACCAGGGTTTGATTTAACTCAGTCTAGCCCAACATAATTCCACAAGGTATATCTGGCTTAGTTTCTCGTAGTCTTGTCTGTAAATAACATGTAGCCCATAACATACCTAAAAGTTTCACTAACTTCAATGGTTATGATTTAAGTAAGGCAAATGGTTCAAATCTGAGCCAGTACAAGTGTCATAGCTCACTCCAAACAGAAGCATAGGAAGGGGGGCGGTGAGGGCAGCTCGCCCCGGGTGTCATCCCTGAGAGAGGGTGACAAAATCCCCCCTCGGTAGATCGCCGCACCCCCCTGGGTGCCAATTGCTGTGCTGATCGCCCCCAAGGGGTGCCCATCGCTGCGCCGATCACCCCCCTGGGTGATTCGCCCTGCCCCCCTCCAGGTGCCAGAGCAGCTAGCTCCACCACTGACTTCAAAAAACTGTAAGAACAGCAAATACAGTGGGATTTGCTGGCCATTGTCCAGTTGTTTCTCTTAACCTCCATTCAGAAATTGTAATAAACCCTAGCAGAAAAGCTTTCATTCATCCTGATCTACAACCCGGGTAAAGTAATATCATCCCTTTGCACTAATGCTATCAATGGGACAACATAAGCTTAAATCCAATTACTTTGGCTTAACTAATATAAACTACTCACTGCAAATTACAAGTTAAATTCAAAAGATCTCCTAAACCATGGTTTAGGTTACGGCAAACAAGCCAAGAATTCCACTTAATAAAAAAATGGTTTGATAACCAGATTTGTTAACAGACTAGAGTTTGAACAAAACACAGTTCTAAGTGTGTATGTTACATGGAACTATAGTTTACTCTCACGCACAAATGATGAAGAGAGAAGAAATGTTGGAAACCCAAGACTTGGGCTTATTCATGATAATTAAACCATGGTTTATTGGTGTTGCAGGAAAATACAGGACCCTAAACTGAAGTTATTCTAGAAATGTGTCATTTCCCCATCTACATTCCTATCTGCCAAATATTATCAGCAAGGTTTGGGTCACAAACCAATCCATGTGACTATTCCCAAGGTTAATATAGCTGCTTCTTGTATGTGAACTTCAGCATAAAAAGAGTCGAGGTCAGAAACCAAACCAAATAAACAGACAAGTACAAAAGGGGAAACATGTCTTTTGTACAAAAGCTTTACAATAAGGGCATAATACTTTAAAGCAACCTCTGCAAACATTCTTTGACTCAATATGCAGAATCTAGCCTTTCAACTACCCAAAGCAGTGTGCCAAGTGTTTAAAACCTTCTTTTTTTCTTTTTCTTTTTGAAGTTCAATTAGGCAACAAATATAGAAAGTTTGTCAAACCTCTGCTGGGTTGCCATACATGACTCATGTGTTGTGTTTGACTACACAGATCACAAGTTGTTCTTGACTACTGAGATTCATTCTGTAAGACAATAAAAATCCTCCTGACTCTTCTGAGCACCAGGAAAGAACGATCCCCGCCCCCTACTTTCATATTAAGGTAGATACAGAGTTCAATATAAGATACTAAGAGCTAATGTTTGCATAAAAAACTTATCTCTGTGATACTATTAGAGAGGATGTGCAACTCCATCATCATAACTCTATAGTGAAAGCACAGGAACTGGATACATAAATTTAAACAAAGCAATGCAGCATGTTAGACTAGGGCACACTGATCCTGCACAAGCGTAATGGCACAAACTATGCAGTTGTACTGGAATTGTAAAAATGTTATTCCAGTGCTGTAGGCAGATTGAGCTAGGAGACAAATATTTACCATTAGGATCAGATAACTGAGCAATGTCTGCTTATATTAATTAGTACTTAAGACACACATATTATTGTTTTGTTCTTATTCAAACTTGCTTGCTAGAGAGGTTAAAAGCAACAAAAAAGGCTTTTATGGGTATGTTCGTAGCAAAAGGAAGAACAAAGAAACCGTGGGGTCACTCAGAGGAGAAGATGGTGAAATGCAAACAGGGGACACAGAAAGGGCTGAACCCCTCAATGCCTTCTTTGCCTCAGTCTTCTCCGATAAAGAAAACAATGCCCGACCTGAAGAATTTGGAGCAAATGATTCAGCAGAGGAAACACAGCCCAGAATAACTAAGGAGATAGTACAAGAATACTTGGCTAGTTTAGATGTATTCAAGTCTCCAGGGCCAGATGAACTGCATCCAAGAGTATTAAAAGAACTGGCAGATGTGATCTCAGAACCACTGGCAGTCATCTTTGAGAATTCCTGGAGAACAGGCAAAGTCCCAGCAGACTGGAGGAGGGCAAATGTTGTCCCTATTTTCAAAAAGGGGAAAAGAGAGGACCCAAATAATTACCGCCCAGTCAGTCTGACATCAATACCAGGGAAGCTTCTGGAGCAAACAGTCTGTGAGCACCTAGAAAGGAATACTGTGATCACCAATAGTCAGCATGGATTTTTGAAAAATAAGTCATGTCAGACTAACCTGATCTCGTTTTTTGACAGAATTACAAGCCTGGTAGATGAAGGGAACGCTGTGGATGTAGCCTACCTTGATTTCAGCAAGGCATTTGACAAGGTGCCCCATGATATTCTTGTAAAGAAGCTGGTAAAATGTGGACTTGACTATGCTACCACTCAGTGGATTTGTAACTGGCTGACTGACCGAACCCAAAGGGTGCTCATCAATGGTTCCTCTTCATCCTGGAGAAGAGTGACTAGTGAGGTGCCACAGGGTTCTGTCTTGGGCCCGGTCTTATTCAACATCTTTATCAACGACTTGGATGATGGACTCAAGGGCATCCTGATCAAATTTGCAGATGACACCAAACTGGGAGGGGTGGCTAACACCCCAGAGGACAGGATCACACTTTAAAACGACCTTGACAGATTAGAGAACTGGGCCAAAACAAACAAGATGAATTTTAACAGGGAGAAATGTAAAGTATTGCACTTGGGCAAAAAAAAATGAGAGGCACAAATACAAGATGGGTGACACCTGGCTTGAGAGCAGTACATGTGAAAAGCATCTAGGAGTCTTGGTTGACCACAAACTTGACATGAGCCAACAGTGTGACACGGCGGCTAAAAAAGCCAATGCAATTCTGGGCTGTATCAATAGGAGTATAGCATCTAGATCAAGGGAAGTAATAGTGCCACTGTATTCTGCTCTGGTCAGACCTCACCTGGAGTACTGTGTCCAGTTCTGGGCACCACAGTTCAAGAAGGACACTGACAAACTGGAACGTGTCCAGAGGAGGGCAACCAAAATGGTCAAAGGCCTGGAAACGATGCCAAACAAAAAAAATTTCATCATACTGTAAAGTTGTAATGGCAAGTTGTTGACTGCATGCTTTGAATTGCACTACTTAGCAGCCAACTCTTAATGGTGCCTAACAAGCATGTCTGGCTGAAGAATGACAGCTTTTCTAAGAATCCAGAGGGAGCCTAAGTATTTTAAGCACTGTCTGATTGTACTGCTGGCAGTTTTCGCACAGCTTTCCCTCACCTGTTGTCCTTAAATTTAACAAGGATTATTACCAACATCCATTTGTGAACAGACCACAGTGATGCTTCTAAAAGTAGAATGTATTGTAGCTGATCAGTTTTTGCCATTTCAGTTTCACAGATAAAATCATAGCTCTCTTATTTAATTAAATGGCAAACTTCTCACCATGCTCATTCTGTCAGAACCACAATTCCAGCAGTCTTATCTTCTGATATGTAAAGATTTCCTTTTCTATTATCTTTGAATGGGAGCAGAACTAAGACCAATTAATCATACTGGTAAGATTTAAGAGATTACCATCGCCCAACCCTGGTATGCTTAAAGTTTTCCAAGGGACTGAATAATTTATTTTTTCTCATTAGCAGCAGCAACAGAAGATTTTTTAAGCTGTATTTTGCAACAAGCTAAGATAATATGGACCAGTCCATCTACAGAAGTCTTGCGAGCAAACAATATTTTTAATGTTAAAAAGAGACGGATAATTTTGGAGTGCTATTGTATGAAGACATGCCAGTTAAAATATCAGGGACTCCTTCATACACAAATGCTTTTCATCCCCTCTCCAGAGCTATAAGAACAGTCCACAAATGTATATGGGATACAGCTAGATTAAAACACCTTCTTACTTTGGTGTAGGAAACTAGCAATGATTCTTATACTAGGACAGCAGCAACCAACAGCCTCAGTATGCCACCTGCCCAGGAAAGCCTCCACACAGGGCAATTTCCTTGGACAAGTGTCTTTTTAGGATCACATACTAAAGGGGAGCTAGAGCTCAGTTCTCCAAATGCTGCTTCTAATTAGCCAATCTGGCATCAGATTCCCGGAATACTGCAGACCAAAGATTCTGCACTGGAGTACACCCCCACCACAGGTGGAAATAGGTACCCAAGCCACCACAGACATGTTAATATTCTGGAGCTAGTTTGGAAGTAACACGAAATATTTTGACCAAGGTCATACACCACCCGTGACAAACCTTATGTGCATTTTCTCTTATATAAGCAGAGAGTGATCTTGCTGGTCCATAGATCTCGCCAACTCAGTCCAAGCCTGTCTCCTAAACAGCCTTTAAACAAACAAAATCTTCCAGCCAACTCAGTCCAAGCCTGTCTCCTAAACAGCCTTTAAACAAACAAAATCTTCAGGGGGAAACGGTATGAGTTTTGCTACCACAAGACATGGTGATAGCTGCTGATTTAGATAGATTTACGGGGGGAATTAGACATATTGATGGAGGGTGCCTATCAACCTCTATTAGCCATGATAAGTAAATGGAAGCTCCAACTTCAGAGGCAATGTAGACAGGACAGTGTGGAGTTGTTGCCTTCAAACCCTGTAGGTTTCCTAGAAGTAACTGGATGACTAGAACAGGATACTGGACTAGACGAACCCTTGGGTATGAACCGGGAGGATTCTTCTTGTGCTCTTTGATTCTTCAAGCATGGGACAAAACAATGACAAATGTTTTAACCTGCCAGTGGTTACCCTTTAAAAGAAATGAAAGTAAAGGTTAAGAGAAGGAACTGAGCCTGGTGAACCTAGGAAAGTATAAAATGTGTTGGCAGATGAAGGTGATGGATTATATGGAATTAGCGGAAATGACTGGCAGAATCCGAGATCTGGGAGAAGAGTTGGTGGAAGAAGATTGGAAGAAATTTAAAGACTATCTGCAGAAGTATTACAAAATTAATGAATGTTAAAACGATGTTGGATTGAAAATAAGTGGTATTAGCAACAAAGTTAAAAAGAGTATGCAAATAAGTGAATTGATAATGGGTGAAAACATAGAATTTTGATACGTTAAGATATAGAGTTAAGATAAATAAAAGAGGGTAAGGATTTGCTGATCTGATTTTGTAAATGGGAATACAAAAAGGGAAGGTGTGAGGAGGTCAGGAAAAGAAGGACATGAACTTTAAAGTTAGCAAAAGAATAACGGTTGTTTTTCCTTTTTTATTTTTACTTTTACTTATTTTTGTGCTTTGTGTATTTTTTTGCTTTGTGTCTTTTTCTTTCTTGCTGTATTTTGTTAAAAACTTTAATAAATATCTATTTTTTTAAAAAAAGGAAAGTATAAAATGTGAAGGGATAAAGCCCAAAGGAAACAAAACCTTATGAAGAAAAGGAACATTTCAACACTGATTCCCAGCACAAATAACTCACACAAAGCATAGGGGTAGAGACTCCTGTGATGAGCAGAATGGGAAGGTCTTCCAGCCCATTCAATGAACACAATGGGGTGGAAATTAACCACTTGTCTGCGGCTCTCAAAGGAGGCTCACTTGGCACTTTGGGCCTTTTCATATGTTGCTATTTATTTTAGGTACGGTGTTTTTGAAATTCAAATATGACATCAGAGAGCTGGCTCCTTGGAGAGTCCACAGAATAAACCTAGATTTGTTCCTGGCAGGGTAATTTATAAAATAGAGAAATTTTGCTCTAAGTCATGCATAAAGCAACATCCATCTCTCTTCTTTTTAAAAACAAACATGAAAGGATATATGAAAAATGCTTGTGACAGGACAGAGTAGAAATCTAAAGACATATTCTTATTTAGAGTGCCTATTTAAACACACAGTCTACATCATCATCATGATCATCATTATTATTATTATTACTATTACTACTACTACTATCAACCACTCTTCATGAGAAGGTCCCAGGGTGGGTTAGAACAACATAAAATACAGCATTAAAATAGTTTAAATCAAATGATCATAGCTGCAGCCTTGCTGATATTTATTTATAAAAGTATCTAAACCCCACCATCTCATAAATTGTCAGGGCAATGTGCAACAATACGTATGCAATAAAAATTAAAACACCATTTAAAAAGTACAAAAGAATCATCATGATGGTTTGTGAGGCTTTGTAAAGCTGTTCTTTTATATTGTATTTTTATGTTATGAACTGCTCTGAGATCTATAGATGAAGGGTGATATACAAATTTAATAAAAAATAATAATGATTCCAGTAATGCTGCCCTTAGATTTTGAACTTCTAGAAAACCTAAGAGGGTACAGTCATACCTTGGAAGTTGAACAGAATTTGTTTCAGAAGTCCATTGGACTTCCAAAATGTTCAGAAACCAAAACACGGCTCCTGCACTCAATCGGAAGCCACAGAAGTGCCGTTGGGCGTTCAGGTTCCAAAGAACGTTTGCAAACTGGAACACTCACTTCCAGGCATTTGGGAGCCAAAACGTCTGAGTACCAAGGCGTTTGGGATCCAAGGTACGACTGTATATTCATTATAAGTTGAACAATGTTTGTTTTCAATCGTGGTTTAAAAAAAAATCACTATAGTTATTAATAGCTACTTTCCATCAGATCAATTAATGCTATTCCCAGCTTACTAGTCTATAAATCATTTTAGGGGTTCTATAACAGTCACAAAATTCAAAGACGCCTGCTTCTTGGGAGAAAAGCAATGACAAACCTAGACAGCATCTTAAAAAGCAGAGACATCACCTTGCCAACAAAGGTCCATATAGTTAAAGCTATGGTTTTCCCAGTAGTGATGTATGGAAGTGAGAGCTGGACCATAAAGAAGGCTGATCGCCGAAGAATTGATGCTTTTGAATTATGGTGCTGGAGGAGACTCTTGAGAGTCCCATGGACTGCAAGAAGATCAAACCTATCCATTCTGAAGGAAATCAGCCCTGAATGCTCACTGGAAGGACAGATCCTGAAGCTGAGGTTCCAATACTTTGGCCACCTCATGAGAAGAGAAGACTTCCTGGAAAAGACCCTGATGTTGGGAAAGATGGAGGGCACAAGGAGAAAGGGACGACAGAGGACAAATGGTTGGACAGTGTTCTTGAAGCTACCAGCATGAGTTTGACCAAACTGCGGGAGGCAGTGGAAGACAGAAGTGCCTAACATGCTCTGGTCCATGATGTCACGAAGAGTCGGACATGACTAAAAGACTAAACAACAAAAATATTCATATCCTCCCATCAACTTTATAAACCACAACATGGACACAAGGACTTGCAATGGTTCACTAGCCTGTCAGATGATGATAATTTATTACTTATATCCTGCCCATCTGACTGGGTTGTCCCTGCCACTCTAGGACAGGAGTTCTTCTGTGCTGCAGACATGACCCATAAACCATCTAAGTTTTCCTAGTGAATATTCCTGTGGGTTTTTTTTTTTTAAAAAAAAATATATTATCACATAATCACAATTTTTTATTTAAAATCAGGGGAAAAGAGCAAGCCATTCTTTGGAGAAGGGGAGTGTTAAAAAAAAAGGGAGAACCTGCACACACACACACACACACACACACAGAAGTTAATGGAATACAACTTCCATCATCCCTTATCACCTCTTATGCTGCCTTGGACTGATGGAAGTGGGAAACCTGCAACATCTTAAGGACCACAGTGCAGTCACTTATTCTGCTGCTTTGAAGAGGATTTTTAGGAATGCTCTCAAATACAGCATAAAAATCAATTCTGAATGAATGAATGAATCCGCTCTGAATAATGTTCATGTCCTTTTTATGTAATGATTGGTTTTTTTTACTGAACTGGACACCACAGCCAGTCTGAGGGATGAGCTCAGTGATGCCACGCAACAATTCGATCACTTTGCCACTTCATCACCACCAAGTTCCAAAGACTCCTCCTCAAAATGATTTACAACTCACAAAGGGTGCAGAGCAGAGTCTCCCTATAAAAGTCTATGCAAATGTTGAGCTATGAAGCCAAGTGGCGCAAACCTTGTTTCCCTAAGAAATTGCCCAAGTTCCCTCTAAAGCAATCCCCAGCTCAGGAGAAACACCTCTAATCGCCCATCAGTAGAAATGAGAGCAGATGGGATTCTATCCTACCAGTAAAGACAAATGCACAGTGTGCAAGAGTCAAAAAGGTAAAGGTGAAGGACCCCTGACAGTTAAGTCATATAGCACCTTAAAGACTAAAAGAATAAGGCTGTGATCCTGTAAATCCCACTGGACTCAATGGGGCTTCCTTCCAGGTAGCCATGGCTAGAATTGCACTGTCCGGGTGCATTCCTGTATCCACTTACCTGGAAAGGAGACCCACTGAACCCAGCTGGACTTACTTCTGAGCAACCACACACAGAGATGCCCTGTGCTATTGTGGAACAAGTTTTCCAGGTGCGGCCAAGAGTGTGTGCAGCTTGTTGGGAGTCTGCTGCGATGTTAGGAACTTCGCAGAAACCTGGTCCTTGTGGTTAATTGTTGCCTTTCGACGCCAGCTGCTCTGACCATCTGGTTTTGAAACTGAAGAGAGAAGGGCGGCAAGTCCCTTTAAATAAATATATAATGCATTAAATAAAAAGACGCAGTGAGAGACCCTTTTTTCGCAGCGCAGCGCGCCCCTGAGATTGGCTCTTTGGGGCGCTCTTCTTCGGCACGCTGCAACTCCTTCGCTCCCGCCCCAGACCCACGAAGAGGCCGGTGGGTGGGGAAAGAAAGTCGCCCCCCCCCATGCATCTCCCTCGGCCCACCTACGTGCCCGTATCCGAGGAGGAAAACTCCATTTCTGGGTCCCGCAGGAGGAAGAGGAAGCCTCTTCGTCCCGAATGCCCTTTCCCACCTGCCCGCGCGCCTCGCCTTTACCTGCTCGTGCGCCTCTGCCATGCTTCCCGCGCCGCCGCCGCCGCCGGAGGAGCGAAGCCAACGACACCCGCTTCCCCTCTCACTCTTCCCCCGACTCCATTCCTCAGGGGGCTGGGGGGCGGGGACCTCCGTGGCCGGCTTCGCCGCCGCCGCCGCCTCGAGCTGCTCGGCCAGGGAGAAAAGTGCCTCAGGGAGAAGGAAGGCGAAGCTGTTTCGAACAACGTGATTCTCCTCTCGCAGCAGTTGGTGTGTGAGGTCGCTAGTTCCCGCCCGGACAGAGAGAGAGAAGAGGAGGAGATGGAGTCGGACTGCTGGCGCCTTGGCAACTATTTAACCTCGCCAGCGCGCTGGTCATCATAATAAATGAGAGGCAAAAGCGCGGCTGGGGCTCTCCACGCACTTCTCTCCCCCTCCCTTCCTGCGCGCGCGCCGCTTCGCGCGCCTCCAAACTCCCCGAGGGCCCATCAGGCGGGAAAGCAAATGAGGGCAGAAGCAGCTGCGAGGAGGGAGAGAGGGAGACGCCGCCGCCGCCGCCGCTGCGGAAGGACGTGAGGCGTGGCGTGCTCAGTCTCAAGCACCAGCGCCAGATGCTTCTCTTGTGTCAATGTCACACGACGAGGTGGTTTCAAGCGCTCTAGCCCTTGGGCCGCCTGAGAGCGAAACAGTTTTTTAAAAAAAGGTTCTCGCTTATGAGGAACTCTCCTTGCGAGTTGAAAAGCAGCGCGCACACACACATACCAGGCAGCGAAGTTCTAGCCCAGCCCTTGGCTTGCTATGGCTGGTTCTAGCCGTTTGCTAGGAGCTTCATGCACGCGCAGGTTAGAGTGTCGGACTAGGAGGACCTAGGAGACCAGGGCTCAAATTCCAAGAAGCTCACTGGTTGACCTTGCGCCACTCCCTGTCTCTCTGCCTATCCTACCTCACAGGGTTGTTGTGGGGATTAATGGAGGAGGGGAGAACCATGAGCTCCTTGGAGAAGAAGGCTGGGATATAAATGCAAGAAATAAATACCTAATACAGTGGTACCTCAGGTTACAGATGCTTCAGGTTACAGACTCCGCTAACCCAGAAATAGTACCTTGGGATAAGAACTTCGCTTCAGGATGAGAACAGAAATCTCATGGCGGCAGTGGGAGGCCCCATTAGCTAAAGTGGCACCTCGGGTTAAGAACGGTTTCAGCTTAAGAACGGACCTCCAGAACAAATTAAGTGCTTAACCCGAGGTACCACTGTATAAAATTAAACTCATGAGCTATATGTAAACCTGGTGCAAGCTCCTATCACTTATGATAACACCCTGATCATATAGATTGCAGAAAAGGTCGGAACACTAATCCTTGTATTTGCCGTAAATATCTAGTTACCAATCTCCTGTTAGCAGGAACAGAAAATGAAAATCTTTTAAAGTTACTTTATGACTTTAACTGCAAAGATAAAGATGTGGTCTTCCCAAAATTAAGGCAATGTCCTCTTCAATTCAAATGTATCTCACAAAACACAATACAGTGGTACCTCGGGTTAAGTACTTAATTCGTTCTGGAGGTCCATTCTTAACCTGAAACTGTTCTTAACCTGAAGCACCACTTTAGCCAATGGGGCCTCCTGCTGCCGCCACGCCACCGGAGCACAATTTCTGTTTTCATCCTGAAGCCAAGTTCTTAACCTGAAGCACTATTTCTGGGTTAGCGGTGTCTGTAACCTGAAGCGTATGTAACCTGAAGTGCATGTAACCTGAGGTACCACTGTAGTACACTAGAATGAAGACACAATAGTTCAAAGGAAGCCCCTGTCCGTAGAAGTTAGAATCAAGGTATACTTAAATTACAGGTTTTCAATTGTTAGTCAGCTCACAATTCCAAAGGGAACCCCCTCTTTGCTCTTCAGGGATCTCAGGGATCAACCCTACCCTATGCTGAACCGCACAGATGAAAGGAATTGGTGAGAGACTCTGTTGCCTTGCTGATACAGGATTTCAAAATTGTGGGGGAAGCTTAACTCTTGAAGATGGCACATAGCAACTTCCTGACTTTGTGCTCCACTTGCTCAAATGTCAGGTATACCCTACCCTCTTTTTCTTTCTTTTTGTGTGACTACTGTGGGACATCACTACGCTCACTTTCTCTAGACTTTGGGGTAGTTCAAGACTCTATTACACTTTAGGACTAAGGTGTGAGTATGCCTTGAATGATTATTTTGCTCCCCACATACCTGCAACCTTGCTGTCTAAAGTAACACAAATATCCTCTTGTTTCTTTCATTTCTGAGTAATAAATCAATCTTCTTCTATTTCCTGGTGTGACAAGTTCTTTATTGGGCATAACGGTTAAAGGTGCGCACACATTTTTAATGGACAAATGTCCTTACTCCCCACAAAAGATTCCATTCCTCTCAAAAGTGTACATTGGATCTATAAACATGGTAGATACATACGTGGATCTGATGTATACAGGTGCTTAGTTGTGTTCTACTCACACAAGGCGGCATATATCTGCGGCGCTGGAAAATACATAAATAAATAGAATCCTACCAGAAAATGGTGGGAGAGAGCTGGAGAGTCCTCGTGGCTTGCGAGGAGACCCCAGAGCCCGAAGAGGACATCTTGAGGGTGGAGGAAGCCCTGAAGAGACCTGAGGCATACTGGGGCTTTGTTTAGGCTTCTCACTCACTCCACTTAGCAGCTGATATGCGGGGTAGTGCAGCAGCAGCAGCAGCAGCAGCAGCAGCAGCTGCTTTCCCATGCATCCTCCAGCCTCCAGCTGGTCCCAGAGCTTTAACTCTAGTTATTTTGTTCTGGATAGGAGAGAGAGCAGGAGAAAATAGACATTTAGAGGCTTTTTTGAGGGTCCTCACTCTATGCAATTTCACTTATGCACTCGGGGGCCCGGGACATATCCCCCACCTAAGTGGGGTGATACCTGTGCCTCATAACAATGCCCAGAGTAAGCCCATTGATTTCATTTAGTGTACTTGGAGCAGCTGGATACAAAACCCCAAGTGTCTCATGATGTAAAGTTTGCAGATATTCTTTTTGCAGATAATGAGAACTGTGGAAAGTGTTTGTTGTTTCACCCCAGTATTTATTTTATTTTCAACATCTTATTTCCTAGCAAGAAAAGTCAGACCATCGAATCATATTCCTGGGAAAATAACAAGTCCCTAGAGATTTAAAAGTCCAAAGATACTGGCTGAACCAATCAAAACTTGGTCAGAGAGATTTTAGGAGAGAATAAATCCATCATTTTGATATCATCATATGTCTCACTTTTTGCCCAAATGTCTTGTAAAGTTTGATGTCATGCTATTTTTAGTTAGGGAAGTTATCCATTAATCTTATCCATTGTCTGAAATAATAGTTGAATCTATACTTATTATGTTCACTTTACATATACAGTAGAGTAATGGACTGGGAGCAACACATATCACAATGGCAATATTATCTTCCTAACATTTTTATGCATATATCAATGGCATAGCAGAATGCAGGACTAGGGAGACCTAAATCCAAATGCCCACTCAGCAATGAAGTTAATTGGGTCACCTTTGGCCAGTCGATCACTCTCTGTCATATCCACACCATACATTTAAAGCACATTTAAAGCACAATTCCCAGCACCCATGACCAACTACAGTTCCCTGAATTCATTGGGGGAAGCATTAGGTTTTGAATGTATAGTGTGGACGGGCTCTATGTACTTAATGTTTATAGATCCAATAATTAACTTCAGAGGTGGTTTTAGGGTAGCTCAACTGGTTTGGCCGCACCGGGTGCCATGCTCCAGGGGGCACCACAACAATGCTGTAGAACAGAGCAGAAGAGGGAGGTGCCCCACAATTTAGCATTGCACAGGGCGCCACTGACATTTGAGAACCCCAAGTCTGCCACTCTTAACTGTACAACCATTATTTGCACCTATTGTTGTTACAAAGGTTTCACACCACTCCCTCAATCTCTGCCAAGATACAAAGGGGTCCCAGGGACTCACCCTGGGTCACATTTCCATTGAGAAGTAAGATGCAGTGGAGGCTGCCTTTAAGAAATATGGTTTAATTACACATATTTATGCTTGAATTTAGATGAAGGGGCTGCAGATCTTACAGCAATGTCATCTCAAGAGCAACTTGTTCTTCACAGCAGCTGAAATATACTCAGAGTCCTGCAGAGCAGCTCAGTTTGGAAACGCAGCCATCCTAAGCACCATCTCTTTATTCCTGCTTTCCATCCAGATCTAATGTCTGCTTCCCTTCAGTCCCCAACTCCTTGTCCTTCCTCCCTGCCAAATGCAGCCCCTCCCCTTCAGCCTCAGCCATTTCAAACTTGGTGCAAAAGGCACAATTTTCCTATGCAATTACTCCCGTAACCTTGGCAATTTCCGCCTTCCAAACTACCCAGCCAATTGCTGGCTGGCGCACAGCCTTAGTTATGCTGATCACTTGTCTCCTTCTCTTGTTAGGTTAATCACTTCCTCGTGGGCCCTCTGTCAAGTAGCTTCCTGGTCCCAGGAAATTGGTCTCACCTATATTTTAGCACTTTGCTAAATCCAGTGTCTAGCATTTATTAAATTTAAGAATCTTGGGAAATCTGCACAACCATAACAATATAATAAAAGGCAACTTAGAGTTTCTCTTGCTTGCAGAGCACAACTATAGTGCCAAAGGGGAAGCTTTGATGGACACAATAATCCCTTTGCCTTTTCTTTGCCATCCTATTTATGAAGATTTAAAGTCAGTGCACTATGTCTGTTTTTTAGTGGCATGAGGTCAACAGGTTACTGAACTGTCTCCATTCTGCAAAGTTCACACAAAGTTCAATCTCAGGAAGCACTTTAAAAGGTACTAAATATGAAGCCTCTGTATTCAGCTGTGGTGTAGGAGGTTGTTGTGAAATGAAGGGTTTTTTTGGTATGCAGTGGCCCTTTTTATCCTTATCAGCCATTGGCTTCCACTGGCAGTAGGGTACATTTGTCTTCCTGAATGTTGTATCTGAATGGTTTTGCAGGCTGACTTTTTGGAGAAGGGATATGTGTGCATTTTTAGTTAAAATATGGGCTATTATTTCATTATTCCTTTCTTGTTTATACCTGTATACCTGAAGAAGCGTCTCCATCCCCATCACTCAGCCAGGACACTGAGGTCCAGCACCGAGGGCCTTCTGGTGGTTCCCTCACTGTGAAAAGCGAAGTTACACGGAACCAGGCAGAGGGCCTTCTCGGTAGTGGCGCCCGCCCTGTGGAAACCTTCTCATCAGGTGTCAAGGAAATAAACAACTATCAGACATTTAGAAGACATCTGAAGGCAGCCCATTTTAGGGAAGTTTTTAATGACTGATGTTTTAATGTATTTTAAATCTTTTGTGGATGCCGCCCAGAGTGGCTGGGGAAACCCAGCCAGATGGGTGGGGTATAAATAAATTGTTGTTGTTGTTTTATGTATTTTGTGATTAACTGAATTGTCATATACAGTTTCATATCATTTGCTTCTTATTGCTGTATTTGTTGCTTTGGATTTCCTTTTGGACGTAAATAAAAGGGGGCTACAGATAAAATAAGGGTGAATGATGAGTGATATAGGGCTAAAGTTTAAATATAAACCTGGTATGGGGACCCAGATGTTGGTAGACTCCAATTCCTCTCAGTCCTAGACAGACTGGACAATGATTAGGGATGATGGGAGTTGGAGTCCAAAAATACTCCTGGAAGGAATCGCAAGTGAATTCAGCAGAACTTACTTCTGAGTAGACAAATTGTACTGTAAGAAAGAATAGCATATATTATTACTGTTATTGAAAGCTATTTCCAATCAACTGTTTGACTTGACAGCTTATTCTTTCCATTAAATTTCCCCTTTTGCAGCCAGCTGTGCCTTGGCATGTTCCTCAGGCTTCAGGCATTACTTCACATCTGTCTCCTTGATCCCCATGATCCACATTTTTGCTTTTCAGAGCCATTCATCATTATTTTCATTGTTTGTTCAAAGCTACTTCAAGTTGGAAAAGTACATGTTTTGAACGAACCATTTCTACATCGAGATTTTTCCTCATTTGCTTAGCATCATTCCAGGAAGATTTTTCTGAAATTTAAATTTATAAACAGTGCTGTGATGTGTTGAATAAAATACCACTTGAAGCTTTGTGGCAAGGTAGGCCTGGCCCTACCATTGGGCAGAGTGAGGCAGCTGCCTTAGACAGAAGGTGGTGTGTACTTCCTGCTCTATGTCCCCTAAGAAAACCTGCTGCACTCAGGTGTACTGGAGAACATTTATTGATTGTCAGTGCTTTATGGCCAGCCTGGTCAGCATATGGACATGGAATGGAGAGAGGCTCCATTTTGCCTTTCACCTCAGGCAGCCCAATGTCTTGGGCTGGCCCTGCGAAGGAGGGTATTTGAAGCAATAATGTGGTAAAAAGTTGCATTTATTATAATTATTATATAAAAAAAATATTTTTAAAAAATAAGTGTTATCATTTGCAAGATGATTTAGACCTTTTAGATATAGCAAAATGGGAAATTAATTGATCAAGTATCAACAAACAGAATGAGGCACTGAAGTATAACATCAGAGCTACCAACGTGAAGGCAGATTTCAAGATAACTTTAAGGAAATCATAGCCATTTGTTTACCCACAGATTTTTCCTTTGGGGGGGTGAAATTCATTGTTAGTTAAACTCATTAATGTCATAGAATCATAGAATCATAGAATTATAGAGTTGGAAGAGACCACAAGGGCCATCGAGTCCAACCCCCTGCCAAGCAGGAAACAATGTACTCTACTATAAGTATGAGTAATATTGGGTATCACCAATGTTCTTGTCCAGTGGTAATGTTTTGTCCAACCAGTGATGTTCTGAAACAGGGCTGAGGTAACTTGTTCTGCAGAAGTTGTGAGACAACACATCCCCTAATCCCTTACCACTGGCTTACACTGCCTAGGACTGATGCCAACTGAAGTCCAACACCATCTGGAGGGCCACAGGTTCCCACCCCAGCTGAAGGGAAGGAAATAGCATCTCAAAGCAAGATGAAAGGTGGAGTGCAACTAGTATGCATTTTTACCAAATGACTCACACACACCTACGGTAAATTTCCGTCTTCCACCTGGCATGCCAGAGGCATTTTCACAGCTGAAGGATGTTATTGCAGGTCAAGGAGGGTGTGGAGCAGGAGCAGTGGGAGTGTGGCCTGAGGAGAATCTTGTGGGCAAGACAGAGTACTGGAGGGTCCCTATCCCTAATGGATTGAGAGTTCTTGTTAGAGGTATAGACCAATCAGGCAATATGCTGCAATAATCTGTTTTAAAGCTTTCTTATCGGTGCTAAAAACCTTTGGAAAGCAGAGCGCCTCTATCCCGTGTCTTGCTCATTCACTGGCAGAATCTGAGAGTGGGCGGTCCTTAAACCTTCCCCAGCAGAGTAGTTTCTTGACACCCAGTCTGCACCTCCCCTTTCTGCGTGGAAGCCTACTGTGCAAGGAAGGCATGGGTAACGGAGGACCTCTCTCCTCCCCGCTTTGCCCAGGCAAGGTGTCCTGGCACTGCCTCGCCGCCTCCGAGCTCTGCATCCCCTCTCCATTAGAGGCATGGCTACCTTCCTCCGCTGAGGAAGTGCTGCTTCCCACGATCTTTGGGGGCTCTCTGTAATCCATTCGGCTTTTCCCCTCTCGCCCCTGAGCCGATGGCAGTTCCCTGACAGTTCTGGATTCAGAATGTTGCCTGCCCCGCTCTCTCACTGTCACATGCTTCAACACGTGAGGAAAAAATGTGTATATTAATAAAATCCAATTCCAGATTTTTTAGAGTTGTAAAACATGTGCATAGGTGTGCACACTCTTGTTCACATATTGAACAACATCCCTTCAATTTTTATTTTCATTCTGGAAAAGAAAGTTCAGCGAATCAGGAAGGAGTCTCCATTTCTATAGCACCTCTCACCCCTGAAGACCTCCAAAGTACTTAGCAAATTTAGCAAGGAGTATTATTTCATCAGCTACAGAAAGCTGTCCTCACTGGGGTGCATTTTGGCAGGTGGGAGACTACTCTGTCCAATGAAGAGAACAGAGTAACTGTCTGAAGGCTTAGTAAAGTTACCACCAGTGGAATTTGTTCAGAATGATGGGCTATCACTCCTCATCTTGCAAAAAGCACTGCAGGATTTCTAAGCATCCATCAGAATATGGTCCTGCTGCTAAATCTACTACTATAGCTCCTGTCTCTATACTGTTAGAAGGTTTTATGCCTTTGCTTTTAATTTTATATATTGGATAGAGGTCACAGACTTTCTATTGAAGACTCCTGAAAGACCCAGGTGTCTGTGTTGGTTGTTGATTGGCATCCGCCTGTCTACGGAATAGGATTCCTTCGGGGGTTAAGGAAAACTATTGGAGAGTTACAGCACCTGCTGTGGCTGTAGAAGTAGTGCAGATAAAGGAGTCCAGTTTCACTGGTGCAGATGCACTATGACATTTCTCTCTGCACTCCTTCCAGCTGTCATTCCTGCTCTGGATACACAACCTGATTGTCTCCCTCCAGACACTGCAATCATCTGGTGTAGTTCTGGTGCAGTGCTTTAAATCATGAAAAAGCCAAGGTGTTGGTCCAATAGAAACAGCTGGTTAATATAGCTATGTAGTCTAAGAAGTGATTTATTTATTTTTGTTTTTGTTTCAAGCAATTGTTTCTTTTATAGTTATCTAATTGATGATTTATTTTTTTAAAAAAGATAGTGCCCTCTGTGTTTGTTATAGATGTGTGTTTGCCAAGATGCATTCATATACATTTTGCAAATAGTAGCAGCTCCAGCTGCAAATGAAGTGCTTGCATATCAATATTTTTCAAGTGGTGCCACAATTTCCTGGTCCAACGGTTTAGCAGCAGGACAAAGATCTGCAACAAATGACTTCTCCTCATATCCAGCTGGAGTGACTGCAATGAGCATTAACTGATTAGAGCAGCAGCAGTTATTCTATCTAGTCAATAAGCTGATGTGCAGGGTGCTTGTCTTAATGTATGACTTATAAGTGTGAGCAGTATTGTACTAATGCCCAGAACGGCAATCAAATCAACATGGGGTGCTGCCTTTCAACTCACGGTGGGGCAAAAACCATTGGGTTCTAGTAAATGTGACCTCAGAGTACAACTTTGGTGAAAGAGGCAAAGATCCAGCAGGCTTTTCTTATGTCTTTATATTCTTAACTATTTGCTATAGTTGCATCTGAAATACTGCATATGAATATTTCTCATGTAATTATTCCTTTGATAGTTATCTAAGATAGTGCCCCAGTGTTTATTATAGATGCATTCGTATACATTTTGCAAATAGTAGCAGATCTAGCTGCAAATGAAGTGGTTGCATATGAATGTTTTTCAAGAGGTGTGACAATTTCTTGGTCCAACAGCTTAGCAGCAGGGCAAAGATCTGTGACAAATTACTTCTCTCATACGCAGCTTGAGCGATTGCAATGGTCACTCCATTTCAAATGCACCTACCTTCTCAAGGGACCTCATCTGCATTCCAGCTGCACACCAGGAAAGAATGAAACCATCCTATAGAAGGCATGCCCTACCTGTGCTGGCAAAACAGCAGTTCCCCACCCAGCTCCTCAAAGAGCCACAGCTTCTGGGTTATGTTAACAATTTGAAGTTAGTAGATGCCACAAAAAGGCACATAAATTATACCCTTCCCCATTATATCACCAAAAAGTAAAAAGCATTTGCAATCATTATTTTTCCCCTAGTCTTACATTGTGCAGAGTCCCTACCATATAAAAGTAATCCAATGCTTCAGTGTAACATGCATCATGTGCAGGGCTGTGGTTGTGTTATGTTTTCCAAGTTGATGCCAAGGTAACAAGTACGAGGAAGGTGGAATAAATCATTCACTTGATTGCCAGTACTAAGAATACATGGCTGAGTGGGCATAGCTAGAGGTATGACATCACAGCTCCTGATTTCTGGCAATTTGTAGAAGCATGGATTTATGTCAGAAGAGTCCTACAAGTAGACTTAACAATGGACCAAGCTTCCGCTGGGTGATTTTAAAAGCAAAACACTTTCCATAGTAAACGCTCATAATCGCCATCATGTCTTTGCAGAAGGTGATTAAAATGTCTTAGCAATGATGCAGATCTGATTGGAACGATCCTTAAAAATTACCTCCTTGTCCAAAACCCATCAACCAAACAGACACTCATTGATTTTGTTTTAGCCCTAAAGGCTAATCAGATGAATGTTAATCACATAGTTCTACCCCATTGAGTTTCCAGTTGTGTTCTAGATATATTTGAATCTGCTTTTTTAAAAGGGTTGTCAGGTTTAAATTTTTATCAAGCCTCACAGAAGGCAAATGAATAACACTGCATAAATACAAGCAGGAAGCATAGCATTTTTTTAAAAAAAATGAAGATCAGCTTGACCTACAGTTTCTGATGATCATATGGCAGAACATGTTATTTTAGACACTGATACTAAATGAAAGGCAGATGCATTGATAAGACACTGATATTAAACGAGAGGCAGATGCATTGCCCAATTAATGGATTGGATCCAGCCTTGGCTATGCTTAGAGTACACCTTTTGAAATGAGTGGGAGTTAAGTGCGCCATTATGTTCCATTGATTTCAATGGGGTTATGCTAAGCATGACTTGGGTTGGAATCCTAAACCCACTTAATTTGTAGAAAGCCCCACTGAATTCAATAGGACTCAATATTCCAGCCCCCCACATCGCACTGACTTCACTGTGCATTGCAGGGATCTTAGCAGCCCAGCTTCTGTCCACTCAGCAGCAACACCAAAAGCAACAAACCCTGTAGGCTAAATTCCAACTGTTCACTATAAACACTTAGCACCAGTATAATGCTGGGAAGATTTTATCTCTTCCTTTTTTCCTTGCTCGAAACAAATGGTTCTTAAAATCCTGTGATGATGTTTTTCTTTTTTTGGCACTTATAGGATAGGGACATCGGCAGAGTGCTATCAGTTTAGCACTCCAGCAGCAAACTGGAGGCTCCGAACAAGTCCCCTGAAGCAAAACAGTACAGTTTTGCTTATTTCTAAAATGAGAGCCAATCATGCCAGCTGAGAAGCTGATACAAAATACCTGACGGAGCCCCCTTATTGGAGAAGCCTGCCCAGAACGTAAAGGGGACAGGCACCATAAGGCTTAGCATCCCTGAGTTTATATACTGTGAGATTTAGAACAATCTTGCTGAAGAAAAATCTACCCATCGAAAGCCACTGAACAAGCAACTTCAGTTTTGCTTTAGAAAATAACATCAACTGACTATCAGGACTAGATATCAGCAAGCAACTAAGTGAATTGTGTTCCTGTTCCAATACTATATTCATTTGCTGGTCCAATGTGCATGTGGCATGACATGATACAACATGCATCAGCAAGAAAGAGCAATATTCTGCCTCAAGGTCATGCAGACTCCCTCTGTTCTCTTCTCCTCCCACAGGGCCAGCCAGGATCCTTAAGCTTGTTCTTGCCTTTAAATTAAAGGTAAAGGTAAAGGGACCCCTGACCATTAGGTCCAGTCGTGGCTGACTCTGGGGTTGCGGCGCTCATCTCGCTTTATTGGCTGAGGGAGCCGGCGTACAGCTTCCAGGTCATGTGGCCAGCATGACTAAGCCGCTTCTGGCGAACCAGAGCAACACACGGAAATGCCGTTTACCTTCCTGCTGTTGTGGTACCTATTTATCTACTTGCACTTTGACGTGCTTTCAAACTGCTAGGTTGGCAGGAGCTGGGACCAAACAACGGGAGTTCACCCTGTCGCGGGGATTCAAACTGCCGACCTTCTGTTCGGCAAGTCCTAGGCTCTGTGGTTTAAGCCTCAGCACCACCTATGTCCCTTGTTTTAAATTATCTCACTCCTAATAAAGTCATTCTAGCTATGAAGGCCACAGCATTAGAGGTGAAACCCCCCGCCCCATTTTTAAAAGCAGCAGTTCTGTCAGGAGCATAGGAGATTCCTCTATTATACTGAATCAGACTATCGGTCTACTAACTCAGTATTGTCAACACTGATTGGCAGCATTTCTCCATGGTTTCCAGGGTCCCAATTTTACCTGGAGATGCTGAGGATTTAAGCTGGGACCTTCGGCATACAAAAGAGAGCATCTTAGTTCTTTGTTCCTTGTTTTACTTTTTTATATGTTTATTCGGTTTACAATAAAAACTCAGCTCCCCCCTCAGGGAAAAGTATGCAGCACACAACAATGCCAATGTAAGTATTGTTTATTACATGGGTTAAGCAATTTAAGTACAAAGACATTGCTGAATACAAAAATTATACAATGCCAGATAGCCCAGAATGCCGGTGGCACAAGTTGGCCCACCTCTTCCTTATTTGTAAAGGTTATGAAATGTCTTTTGTTCATTGTGAAATATAAAGAAAAGAGGCCCCACGACTTTGCCACCTGAATTCCTGTAACATAAAATCAGTGGCCTGTTGTCTGCAGAGAACTCATGGAAAGTTTCTGAGTTAGCCTTACGTTGTTGCACAACCGGCTCCTGTACGTGCTGTGTAAATACTCACACACAGAGAGTTCAATAAACTAATCAATAAAGCTCAGAACTAAGTATTCTCTTAGGCCACCATGCTGCTCAAGAATGCTGTTAACCATGGCAAGAGCATAGTTATGACAAGGATCTAGTATACTCCCAGACAGCTTTACTATCTGAAGTGTGAGCAGGGATGCCAACTTGAATCAAATATTTGGGGGGGGGGCAGGGAAGCTCCACCCCACATAATCAGAAGATGCGGCACATGCACACCATTTGAATGGCAATGCCCATCAACTTTGGGGTCACCCAGCTCCCTCAAATATTTTATGGGTGTGTGTGCAAAGGACCAAAGCCTATAAGGCGGAGTATTAATTTCTATGATAGAATTGGTCTAACATTTATTATCATCACCATCAATTTGTCTAATCCTCTAAGGCCATTTTAGGGAGGACTAATGACCTCCTTTTGGTGGAGATATGCTGGGCACTAAGATAGATAGTACTTCTGTCCCATTCTGCAGAATGCTAAATAGGAAGTTAGGGGTTTAAGATACAGCTGCTTCCAACACAAGCAGAACTTTTGTAAAGCCAAAGAACAGATTTACAGAGGATGCATTCGCTATTCCCAGTGAAGACAAATAGTTTATAAAGATGTTCTTTTAACCAAATAAACTAGGCCAAAGTTCCATCTCATTGAAGGTGATGCTCAACAATGACTGAAGTAATACACACACACCCCAAACACCATCAACATTTACCATGGGATTTATTCAGATCAAATTATACATCTTCCTACTGCGATATGAACAACATCACCATTTAAATTGTTATTATAAAATGTGGCACTATTCACCTTCGTAATTGTTCCTGCCAGAGATGTACAACTCACAAAACAAACTCATGATTAAATATGAAACTTATGAAATCTTTGACTGAAATTATTTCCAAATACAGTGTAAGAATGGGCAGCCTCCATGCTGATTCTAACTTAAATGGTTTATACACAGAGTTCTATACAACTCACTGGCAGGACTCATTATCCAGGACTGCAGCAGGGCTTTTCCTAGGTTGAAATGAGAAGGAGATGGAGGCAAGCCTGCAGGCTGGGTTGTCCTTAAGGGGCAGTGCACAGTTACTTCACAATGCCTGAATACTTGTTCCCACCAAAAATAAATCATAATAAAGTTTTAAATTGGACACTTATTTCAGTGAGACTTAATATGCAGTTAATTTTCCCTGGGCTATGTTCAGTATGTCCAGCACTGCACAGTTAGTTAAAGCAAGCAGCCACCTAATAGGAGCTGTCATTTTGAAAATTACAGCTTTTTAGTGTAACACAAGGATCAATCCAAGAGCCAGGCTGCACTCTGAATACCAACAACCAGCTGGGCACAGCTTTGGGAAGGCTTAATGAATGCTGCAATAGTGAGATAGACCAAAAAGCAAGCTAATGAATTCATCTACAGTGAGAGAAAAAGAAGGGAACTGCCAACATTTCACTGAGCAGGAAACCAAGTCTCTTTCATACAAAGGGAAACTGGCACACAGAGAGAATTCTATAAAATATGCTGTGTCGTTTTTTCACCCTCATCCAAAATTCTCCTTCAGTTTTCTGGCTTATTTAGTTGCCAAACGAGTTCTTACATCCAATCCTGTGTTACGTTCCATCATTTTTTTTCTAAAACTCAAAAGCACTGTTAAGAGGTTACAAGCAAATGCGGATCAATGGGAGTGAAGACAATGACAAGACAGTGGTTCTGGGGACAGCCAAATGATGCCATCTAGACATTGTTGAACTCTAGCTAGCATGGCCAATGGTCAATGAACTGGTGCCCATCAATGTGCTGGCATGATATTGGCTACCTAGAGATGGGGGAGACATCCAAACCAGTTCACAGTTAAAGGTGAACTAGGTTTAATTTTCAATTCCTGAAACAATGCACAGACCAAAGCATAGCCATCCTTCAAAATTTGCACTTATCTGAATTTTGCAAGTTGCAATAGCAAATTTTGCAATTAACTGAATTTTGCAAGTTGTTGGCATTCATCTGTATCAAGAGACAATGGAGTGATCTTCCAGGGGTGAAGTCAAACTGCTGTGTTAGCAGCACTGAAGTGACCACCCCATGACACTGAAAGACACCGCAGGGTGGGGGTCCATGGGAGAGGCAAGGGCTGGGCTGACCTGTGTGAGAAGGGACAAAGCAGCTCTCAGAGGCAATTGGGGCGGAGGTGGCAGACTGGGAAATGAGCCACAATCCCAGCTAAGGTGGAAGTTGGGATTGCCAGAGGTGATTTGGCAATGCCCAGACACAGAAATTTCATTGGGGCTGCCAAGATAACAACTGAAGTCTAGCAGAAGTCATTAGAGAATCAAAAGACAAAGGCTTCTTCTGTAGCATAGTGAAGTTTCACTCTTCAAAATATTTTTAATTTTAAGCACTAGCTTTCATTTTATTTTGAACCATTTGCTTCTTTACCACCAGCCTCTGAAGTCAGGGAGAATCAGTGTTTCAACGTTTGCAGCTAAAGTTCAACACTCACAGCTGAGCTTCTGGCCTTGTAGCTGCTCAAGTTGATCAGCCAGCAAAATATTGTTCAATTCCTTTCTGAGGCTATGAATTGTTGAAGCAATATTGGTCGCAAAAGGGCATACTGAGGTCAGATTAGATATCCTGTAGGGTATATATCAAGAGGGATGATGAATCAGCAGCCACAATGGTGGAAAACCAAAACACAAATATAGAATCTGGGCAGAAGATAAGAAGTGTTTTGCTTATGCCTACCTGAGCAAAGAAATGCACATGGAAAGAATTCTCAGAAGATCAGAGATCCCTTGAGATCACTCAAAAAATGTCAAGGCAGAGCTGCTCTTGGAAGATTGCAGTGGCTACTTCAGCTCCTATGCTTTACTGTAATACTTAGATAAGGCATATACGTAAGTGCCTTTGCAGGGTTAATAATGATAATGACCCAAAGCTACTTGCAAACACAATATAAGCATTCAAACCAGTTAGAACAAACACAACCTTAAAACCACATTTCTCCAAACAAAAGACAGGTCTTGCAGATCCCGCCCCATTGATAGAGGAATCCCTTCAAATTAATGGCCAAAAACACAAATAAAAAGGAAAGTATTTGCCTGGTGCCTAAAAACAGAAAAAGATGGCACCAGGTGAGCTTCCCCGAGATGAGTATTTCTCAAGCAGGGAGCCATCACTGAAAAGGCCCATTCTTGTACTACTACCCTCCAGACCTCCTATGGAATAGGCATACAGAGAGAGGTCCCAGATGACTATCAGAGGTTCTGGGTTGGTTCAAGTGAAATAAAGAACATAATATGAGTCTGCTAGAACTAGTCCAGCATCTTGTTTCCCAGACAGGTGCTTCTGGGAAGCCCGTCGGCAGGGAAATAGACATAACTTTGGCTGAAGTATGCAGAAATGGCTGCACAGCTTATGTGGTAAGCGGATCAGCACTTTGACACAGTTAGAAGTGCTATTATGTCCTTTTCTCATCTAATGCTCCACAATTGTTCGATTAGAGAACCAGGTACTGAGACAATAATCTCACTCTCAGGTGTTAGGCATTTCATCCTCTGGAACTGTGCGGGGGGAGGAAAAGGCTTCTGTGTTAGTATTCCCAACAAATACATTTTTATTTATAAATGTGTACAAAGGAGTGTAAGGGTTGCATTTTGGGAAGTAGGACAGGAAAGAACACATATTTTGGGCCTATTCTATCATATTACTTTTTGGGTATTAGATATAATGAAATTAGAACAAGGATGTGTGGGGAGGAAGGTGATCAAAGGATGCTGTTTATGCCTCCCTCTGCCTGTGTGATGGCCTGGGAATCCGATTCAGAGGCTGAACCGGAGGAATCCCAGCCTGCACAGGAGTCCCCGCCTCCAGGGCCGGCTGAGCTGGGGCAGGGCCTTGATCCTGAAGCGCCTGCACCTGTGCCGGATCCTCAGGAGCAGGAACCAGGAGAATCCACTCTGGCTCCAGAGGTGGTTGAGGACTCAGTGCCTACAGGTGAGTCTCCCCCTGGGCCCAGTAACCCTTCAGCCTCTCCTGAACTGCAGAGGCTCAGGGCAGAGAGGCGAAGGGAACTGGTTTCTCCCAGGAGGAGTGCTCGCCTTAAGGCCAGGAGAGGCGGGTCTCCTGGGGGCCGGGACCGCCCCTGGCCTCAGAGAAGATAAAGGCCAGTCAGCCCGGTCCCAGGTTGCGGGAGCAACATCGTTGAACAGCTGTTTCGGCCAGCATCCAGTCCTGTTCCCCCAGAGTTCCTGTCCTTGCCCAGCTTCCCTCTGTGGACCCCGCTTCGCCCGAGGAGGACTGTCTGCCAACCCTCAACTCAGGTCCTGGACCTCGCCCCACGGTAACCTCCCCCCCTGGACCAGCACAGCCTGATTATTAATTATTGAAGAGGGGTTGGGCTTCCTAAGAGCAGAGACAAGAATCATAAGACGAGCCCATATGGGTCAAACCAAAGACCCTTCCAGTCAAACATTCTGTTCTCACAATAGCCTTCTAGATATTGTTAGCGAAGAAAATTCTAAGGGGGTAGACCTGACACAAATCCAGAGTACCTCCATCTGGCTACTCCTGGTTTGACTTCGCCCCTGGAGGTGTACTCCATTGTCTCTCGAGGCAGGCAGATTCCAACAACAACAATACTATCAATGTTTCATTACTGATAAATAATAGAAATTATATTACCTTAACATCAACATTATACTAACATCAACAATAAATAATACGAGAAATAAAGCTGTTTGCTAGTAAAGTTGTAGGACAAAAATAATGAGGTTAGAGAGTATCCTATGTCAAACTGAACTACTGTAGTTTAGTGACAAATATTTCTAAGTTGAAACATACACAACCCCAGAGTTGTATCAAAATGCAATCAAATTAAAGTGAATTACTTATTTGCTTCTAGGCTGCAAGCAGCCCATTACATTGATCTTAATTAGATCAGACACAGTTTCTCACAAAACTATTGGATTTGTCTAATTTCATGGTTGGTTGTAAAATCAATCTGTTGTGTTCTCTTAACAAAAAAAAAAAGTTACTTAAAACGTATTTGGTTTGAAAAGTTAAAAAGAAAACAGCCAAGGCCTTTGTTGCTGTTGACTGGCTTTGAATTTTGCACTAATTAATGAGTTCCTTGGAGGGATGATTCTGTCTCTCCTTCTACCTGAGCTGCCATAATAGGCATTCTTCACCCCGGAAGGTCTTTGAGGAATCCCCCTTCTGACTGGTGCCCTGTTCACTCATTCAACAACAGTATTCAATTTATGCATGTAGAAGGGGAGGGAACGGCATTGCAGTAGGAAACTCCTACTCTCCCTCAGCACGTGTGTTCATTAAACATCTGAGACTGCTTCCATTTACAGCTGTATGTGCAGAAGCTCTGTTCAGGCATTCACTGAACACACGTGGAAAGGGCAGAAACCTAGATCCCTCACAAATACTCATCAGACTTTTTTTTTAAAATGACTGAATAAGACTTAAATGACTGGTGGATCAAGGGGCTGTAAGACCCGCCCCAGACAGACAATTATAGCTCAAGGCCTTTATCAGATGTGCTGGGGTCTGAGACTCAAAAGGAACCCCCTTCCATACTCTAACTGGAAAAGATGTTCATATACATTTAAGGAACAAGTTAGATTTTCCTTTGGTGAAGGAATGAAACGAAACATTTCTGAAGTGGAGTAATATCTGTTGTATCTTTTTTTAATAGCAGCCTGAGCAGATCTGGTATCATTTGAATTACTCCGATTCAGCTGCTTTTGCATATGCTTACATCGATTTGCACAGTATGGGGAGAAGAGCTTTCACAGGCCCATGAGTAACCACAATTAGTTCTCATTGATTAACGTTGGCTTAATAGGCCATGTAGGAAGCTAGGTCAAAGATAGTTCCAGTCATGGAACAATTTGTCAGCTGAAATAAATTTAGGATTCATCTTCTCTACCCATAAACTTTGTTCATTATCAGCAAAACTTTCATTCATTTGATCATATCTCAGAGTCAGTGTGGTGTAGTGGTTAAGAGTGGTGGACTCGTAATCTGGTGAACTGGGTTTGCGTCCCCGCTCCTCCACATGCAGCTGCTGGGTGACCTTGGGCTAGTCACACTTCTCTGAAGTCTCTCAGCCTCATTCACCTCACAGAGTGTTTGTTGTGGGGGAGGAAGGGAAAGGAGATTGTGAGCCACTTTGAGACTCCTTAGGGAAGTGATAAAGTGGGATATCAAAGCCAAACTCCTCCTCCTCCTCCTACCTTTTATGATTCTTTTAGGGCTCCTTCTGAAATTTCCTTGACTGTGTGGAATTCACTTTAGTGGTGTTCCATCTCACATCATGGAGGTAATATCAGAAGTCCAAGGTCACAGGGATGACTCTGTGACCATAACACAGGTCCCTCTCATGCCAGCACTGAACCAGTTTCTGCAGCAGGCAAAATGGTCTCCTCTCATGTCAACTCCTGACATTACCTTCCCAGTGCAGCAAGGAATTGTGGTGCAATGGCTGCTGCACATAAAATATAATGTCAAAAAGGGCTGGTAGGTTCTGATGCAAATGCTAAAGAGCTCTCGGCGCTTACTTCCTGATAAGTCAATATTACAGATATTTAATTGATTTTGTAGAGCAGCTACTGTATGCAGTCAAGGCACTTTGTTATATTAATGGCCCACCTGCTGTTTCTAAAGAAGGATGAGCTTTAAGTCTTTATCCCTTGGCTTGATTTCCTACCCCCAGCCTAGTTCCAAGGGGTTTACCTAGTGCTTCAGGCACTAGGCCTGCTGGCAGACCAACTCTGTGTTACAAAGAAGTCTGCAAACATGATATGAAGGCTGCCAACATTAACCCCAACCATACGTGAATCACTTGAAGATGTGCCTGGAGACAGGTGATTATATATATATATATATATATATATATATAATTAAAAGTTTCTTAGTGTACAAAAACACGTGTGTTGTCTCTTTTTTCAAGTTGTGCTTTCTACAATTCAGTTTCATTTGTTGTGAGACATTAGTGTTACATACAATGTTAGGTTAGGAAGAAAAGGGGGGGTGAGTGGGGTGGGGTGGTTATATTTCCAGTCTTCTACTTAGTGTATGTGTGGGATATTGTGTCAGTGTTACTTGTGTGGGTTCTCTTACTATTTGCTTGTTGTGCTTCCTTGGTGGTGAGAGAGGTTGGGAACTGGCCTCGGTTGTGGTTGGTTGTATTTGGGTAGCTGTAGTGAGATTTGTTTTTGTGTGTGAGTGGTGTGTGTGTGTGCATGTATTTGAATCAGGTTAGCCAGATTGATTCGTATGCTTTTGGTGGACAGTCAGGTCATTTATCCACAGCAGTGACTAGAGGAGGAATGACTGCTGGGAGGAGTGCAGACAGAAGAAATGTCATGGTAAACCTGCGGCAGCAAAACTGGACGCCTTCATCTGCCCCACCTGCAATAAAACCTGTCTCTCCTGTCTCTACAGCCACTGCAGGCGCTGTAACTCTCCAACAGTTTGACTTTACCCTTGAAATAATAATAATAATAATAATAATAATAATAATAATAATAATAATAATTTTTTATTTATATCCCACCCTCCGCAGCCAAAGCCGGGCTCAGGGCGGCTAACAACAATAAAATAATACAACATTCTAAAATCATTTCATTATAAAATTAATTCAAATCAAATTGCAGGCAACCATTGGGCTAGAGTTCTGTGAGGATTGCCAAAGGAGGGAGTCAGGCTGTGCCCTGGCCAAAGGCCTGGTGGAACAGCTCTGACTTGCAGGCCCTGCGGAAAGATGTCAAGGCCCGCAGGGCCCTAGTCTCTTGTGACAGAGCATTCCACCAGATTGGAGCCATAGCCGAAAAAGCCCTGGCTCTGGTTGAGACCCCCCCTAACCTCTCTGTGGCCTGGGACCTTCAAGATGTTTTTGTTTGAAGATCGTAAGTTCCTCTGTGGGACATACCAGGAGAGGCGGTCCCGTAGGTATGAGGGTCCTAGGCCGTATAGGGTTTTAAAGGTTAAAACCAGCACCTTAAACCTGATCCTGTACTCCACCGGGAGTCAGTGCAGCTGGTATAGCACCGGATGAATGTGATCTCGCAGCGAGGACCCCGTTAGGAGTCTTCCCCATAAGGAGTAAGGAAAGCACACTCTTCCACTGTCTCCCAAGAAGGATGGATGCCAACAACCTTAAACTGACCTGCACATAATTTTTTTTAAGTTTACATTTTTTAAAAAGCAATTGACTTCAGTAAATTCTGCTGAAGACCACCTGTGCTAATCAGGTTTAGGATGGACATTCAGCACATTAGCAAAAACTCAATACATTTTTCTGCTGGGCAGCTATGGTGGGGTGGGAAAGCCTGTAGTTGGCGGTTCACCACCCTCTTCAAAAGAGAGCACCAGTGATATGTTGCAATGAGACGTGATCCCTAATCATATAGCTCTCCATGTGTGGATCTAATGTGTGGAGGATGGAGCAGGACTATGTTGACCGAGTTTTGTAATACTGTATCTCTCTGTTCAGAGGGCGGCTATGTGTGTTTAAATGAGCAGGTGTAATTGGTCCATGAGATCAGGATTCTGAATCACGGGGTGCTCTCAACTGCATGGAGAACCTGTAGCTCTTTGAGAAGGCATCTCACAGCAGACCTCATAAACACTGGAAGTGGGATGGGAACGGTGGGGCCAGGAAGCAGGGCCCCATTATACACAGTGTGGAGGAAGATGTGAACAGAGGTTCAACTGAGTGCCTGTTGATCTCCACCAGCCATCTGGGAAATAGGCTGTAAAGCTAAAGCACGGTCAAGAAAGAAAGACAGGCATTTGAAATGAAAACAAGACAACCATTTCCTGGGTAAACAGATGGTATAAGATAGAGGAGGAAGCGGGAGAAGGATAGACTGAATCCAGCAAGGGCAGCCAAAAAGATAAACACCACCACTTTGTCCCTGGTGATATGTGGAAGGTGAATATTGCAGGGGAAAGATGTGATGTACTACTTCACACATTTGCCTCACTGCATGGCAACAGCACCAGACAGACAGAGACAAAAAAAGACCCAAATGCCCATCTGGAAACCCTTCTCCAGCGGGCAGCAAATATCCTTGACAAACTGGACTTTAAATTCCTCTTCAGATCTTCTTTCTACTTCTCCATACATATAAGGAGGTGCTGAACTAACCTTTCCATCTTCAGTTCTTTCTTACACCACGGGTCAAGGAGAAACCCATGTTTATATCTAAGTCATTATACCATTCTGGTCTAACTTGGGGGGGGGGAACTACTATAGAAATCTGTGCAGTAGCAGGGGTCATTTTCAAAGCATTTAATCAGATTCCTATATATATACCTGCTTTTAGCATAATGGCACAAATACCCTGGAACTCTGTTCCTATTGAAATCATATCGGCACCTACAATTGTGATACCGTGTCACCTGAAAATGTTTCTGTTTCACCCAGCATGTCTGAATAATTTGATTCAGTGTCACGGTATCCATATATACACTCATGAGGATTAATTGCATATGAAGCAAAGCTGCTTTCCACACGCCACTTTTGCTTATGAAAAAAAATATGCCAATTACTTTTCCATGAGTGTTATATGATAACTTTGCCACTGCTGATTGATTTTCATATGCAATTTACTTCACTGGAAATGATTTTGCTTCTTTTACTTCCGTCTTTCGTCTATGCATCCCCCCACCCCCACCCCGCTGCTGTTGCAGAGCTGATCAGATCGAATATTACTGAAATGGTGATATATTTCATTTACAGTGAGATGGTAATATAATGCTTAGTTGCTTATTTAATTTGCATATGGATGTATTGTTACTATGCTTATTTAAAGCTTGTGGGCTTCCCACAGGGATCTGGTTGCTACTGATCCAGCCAGGCTCTTCTTATGTTCTTCAGTGAAATGTTAACCACATGTCACTACAGCTGCAATCCTATGGCTACTTTCCTGGGATTATGTCCTACTGAGCTCAATGAGTAGATATGGATAGCACTGACAGAGTTTTTACTGTTATGCTATGAAATGCTTATGTACGATGAGATGATTTGGGTCCAATTCTTTTGTGGCTAAATTGGACGTGAAATAAAAATGAAATTGCATGTAATTTGAAATACAGGAGGAGCAAAGGGTTGACTGGGACTCCCCCGTTCTGGCTTCCTCGTAATGTTACTCCTTGTTAGCTGTCAATTAGAGGACATGTTCAGTGATGCTCCCAGAATTCCTGTTTATTCAGCATTCAGCCTGGTTAGTCAATGCTAGCTATTAACAAGCATTTGTTCTTATCTGTTTGTGGTATGGTTTCATGATGCATCAAAAGAAGCATTTTCTCACACTTCCCATTGAAAGTCCAAACTTGGGGGTGGGTGGGTTGTTGCACAAGACCTTCTGATCAATTCTAATAAATCAACCTGAATTTGCCAGCATGTGATTTAATCCCCCCCAAAAAAATGGCACCCTGAAAGCACCCCAAGTCCCCCCCGAATATCCTTATTTTGACATTATTCCAAAAAAGTGGGGGAGAAGAATTGCAACTTAAAACATCACACAGTTTATACCATGTGCCTTAAAAATAATGATAAAGTTTAAAATAATAATAAAGCTCCATAGTTTACTGCTTGCTTGATTGCTTAACTCCTGATTTCCCCCATATCTTTGCAGCCATGAAAGTTAGGGATAATAACAAGAAAAAAAATGAGGTTGAAACTCTTGAATTTACCATGAACTCCCCAGTTGTACATCTTTGTCTCAGGAGTCACACATAGCCACAATACCCAATCCTGCCTGTACCTTCTTAAAGATGTCTCTACTGCTCCAGAACACAGAACCCAAGGGAGGACATTGCTGGGAAGTCTATTTCAGCTGAACACTAGGAGAGATATCATTGCAGTAAGTGCTTCTGGACTCTGGAGATTGCTGCATTCTGATGCAATGTGGGGCAAATACTATACAGCCTTTTGTCAGGGATGCTGTGGTTGTATCCTGCTGCATCACAGATCCTGTACTGAGCAAGGAGTTAGACTGGATCACCTCCAACTTCCCTTCCAACTTGTTGATTGATTTATTGGAGACTAGTCCAATAAGGGACGCGGGTGGCACTGTGGGTAAAAGCCTCAGCGCCTAGGGCTTGCCGATCGAAAGGTCGGCGGTTCGAATCCCCGCGGCGGGGTGCGCTCCCGCTGCTCGGTCCCAGCGTGGGGTGCGCTCCCGCTGCTCGGTCCCAGCGCCTGCCAACCTAGCAGTTCGAAAGCACCCCCGGGTGCAAGTAGATAAATAGGGACCGCTTACCAGCGGGAAGGTAAACGGCGTTTCCGTGTGCGGCTCTGGCTCGCCAGAGCAGCAATGTCACGCTGGCCACGTGACCCGGAAGTGTCTCCGGACAGCGCTGGCCCCTGGCCTCTTAAGTGAGATGGGCGCACAACCCCAGAGTCTGTCAAGACTGGCCCGTACGGGCAGGGGTACCTTTACCTTTACCTTTTAGTCCATATGGACAAATGAGATGCTGCACTTCCATTATATCCTAAGAAGGTTGGCAGGAGCAGGGACCGAGCAATGGGAGCTCACCCCATCGCAGGGATTCAAATCGCCGACCTTCTGATTGGCAAGTCCCAGGCTCTGTTTAACCCACAGTGCCACCCGTGTCCCTCCATTATATCCTACTTGCTTTTAAATGGAGGGTGAAAAATTAAGAACACTACAGCTAAAAAAGAGGATGCGTGAAATCACAAAACTTTGCAGAATGCATGAGGGAATTGACACATTTGTCTCTTTAAGAAAACGAGTGCTTCCTTGGTTTGAAATCCAGGGAAGCCTTTGACATCGGATGGTTCACAGAAACAGGGATTAATCAAAGTGTGTTGGGCTTTATGCATTGCAGAGATTATTTATTGTTGCATGTTCTTTTCCTGCAAAATTATATGTCACTCTCTTCTTGACATTTCCAGAGGTCAGATAATTCTGCTATTAATTTTTAAAGTGAGAAACCATATCGAGACAATGCATTTTTAAGGGCCATGTGCCAGGGGGAAACTCAGTGTCAATTCATAACATAACCTAAAAGGCATCCATTAGAGAGCAACAAGGGAATTTACAGTTTGTTAAGAAAATTAAAGAAGAGACCAGCAGACAGACAGCAACCAGGGAACCTTTTGACCTTAAGTCCTTGACAATCTCCTTTTGTATTCCACTCTTCCCACCCCACCAGTCTGTAGGCTGCAGGTATACCTTATCATCTGCCTTTTCTTCCTTTACCTCTGTTCGGGCCTGGCTCACATATTCAAAAGTTTGCAATTTTCATTTTAGATATAGGGCAACTAAAAGGGACAAACATAGATTTTTCTCCCTTTCCAATAATTCCAGAGAGTTTCCAATGAAACTGATTAGCAGATGATTTTGGACAAACAAAATGGAAAACAGCATTAGGGGTTTGTGGGTGCCAGACCTTTCTAACTCATGGACAGAGCAAGCATTAAAATATAAGCCAGGCTAGCTTCCTGATGACATAAAAGGTAAAGGTAAAGGTACCCCTGCCCGTACGGGCCAGTCTTGACAGACTCTGGGGTTGTGCGCCCATCTCACTTAAGAGGCCAGGGGCCAGCGCTGTCCGGAGACACTTCCGGGTCACGTGGCCAGCGTGACATCGCTGCTCTGGCGAGCCAGAGCCGCACACGGAAACGCCGTTTACCTTCCCGCTGGTAAGCGGTCCCTATTTATCTACTTGCACCCGGAGGTGCTTTCGAACTGCTAGGTTGGCAGGCGCTGGGACCGAGCAGCAGGAGCGCACCCCGCCGCAGGGATTCGAACCGCCGACCTTTCGATCGGCAAGCCCTAGGCGCTGAGGCTTTAACCCACAGCGCCACCTGCGTCCCCTCCTGATGACATAGTCAACCATTAATAAAACAAAGGAAAGGTGATGGGCCGTTAAGAAAGCAAGCTGCAGTCAAGCTAATGCCAAACATATTGCTCTGCTTCCCTTTGGACCACACCAGCAAGGCCAGGGGTGGGGATGTCTTGGAATCTGCACAGCCCAGGACCTCCATACACACTGCCCAGGTTTGAGCCCCAGAGAGGTTGCGACGACACAACAGCATTTTTACCCCTGGCGCCATTGGGCCTGCCCTCACTTAAATATTAGTGCACCCACCTCACAGAACACCAATTCCACGAATTCCTACAAACTTCCCCAGATTATTTTGTGGGGGACTTGTGTGAGGGAAAACTTAATAATTTGTAGTCTCAGGCAGAATTTGATCAAATAAACAAGAAATATTTTATTAAACAGAGGAAGTTTATGACACAAAGTGGGTAAAACATAGGATACTTCAGATTATAATGTTATTTCACTTCAGTTCTTTCTCGGTTGTTGCACAGCTGGTGCCACTTAATACTTTGGTTCTTAAACAATATGGTACTTCCTGTCAGTTACACACCCCTTTGACAACCCTACTCCTAAGGTACTCCAAGTAACAGACCCAAGGGATCACCACACTCCTCTTAACTGGTTTGGGAGTCTTCTCTTTCTAGAAGAATCTCTCCCCTCCTGACTGGAATTCTCATAGCTTCTATTTCTCCTGGTTCAGCCTCAGCTTCCCAGTTAATTCCTAGCCTAATTATTCTTACAGGATACCACACACTGTCCTTGACACTAAGCTCAGAGTCTCCTTTCTTTAGCTTGTGATATATTTCTCAGAGTGGATGTTTCTACCCAGAACCAACTCTCTCTCTCCTCTCACTTCCTATCTCCCAACCTATTCTCCCAACCTCTATCCCAACCTAAAAACTGTCTCTCCAAATCCTCTCCTTTTCAACCCCCTCTCCTGGAACCCCAGCCAATCATAAGCTGTCGTTCGTTAACCATTTGCTGTCAGGGGAAAAGAAAAAGAAAACACTTGTTGACCCAACCTGCCCAGCAAAGCAAACTTTTTCGTCCCTTCAGTGATGCTAACACATCAAAAACAACGTGGGAGGCAGCAGTTACACGTTACTGGTCTCTGCAGCCACAGCAGGCACTGTGATTCCCAAGTGGTTTCACTGCACCTCCATAGTTGCACTCCATTGCCTCTCAAGACAGACAGATGACAATAACAGTGAGCTTCCTAGAGATATCTAGTTGGCCACTGTGAGAAACAGAATACTGGACTCAGGGGATGCTTGGACTTTATCTAATATGGTATTACAACACAGACCATAATAAACAACATGAGTGGTGTTCAACATAGCACTAAGTGGGTTCTGAACATAGGGAATCAAGTACACACACAGAATGCCTCCTGCATGCCCCTAAACCTGTTAAGCATCCCCCTAAACCAGAGCAGATTTAGGGGTACAGGGGGGACCCAGCTTACTTGAATCCCATGCTGCATGTCGATACATAACATTATATCTATATAGAACAAAAAACTGAAACAATTAGAGAGATGTTATTTATAAGAAGAAAAAATACACAGTAAAATGCAGAGTTTTGTAATATAAATTATTACCTATTACCGTATTTTTCGCCCCATAGGGCGCACCGGCCCATAAGACACACCTAGTTTTTTTGGGGGGAAATAAAGAAAAAAAATTATTTTCCCCCCCAAGGCGCTAGGCTGGGGCGGGGGAAGCCCGAGCTTCCCCTGACCCCAGCCCCCAGAACAGGCTGCTCTCCGCAAGCCGTGGGAGCCCTCCCGCGGCTTGCGCAGAGCTACCCAAAGCCCCGGCATGACTGCTCAGCGCGCTGGGAGCTCGGAATAAGAGGCAGCGCTGCGCAAGCCGGGGGAGCCCAGCGGGAACTCCCGCTCGCTCCCACAGCTTGCAGATAGCTTCCTGAAGCCTGGAGAGCGAGAGGGGTCGGTGCGCACTGAGGGGTCGGTGCGCATTTTTGGAGGGGAAAAAGTGCGTCCTATGGGGCGAAAAATACGGTAATCTCAAGTACAGGTATAAAACATAATTCATATTTAACACCAACAACCTAAAAATCAGGGAGGGGAAATCATAATCCTAATCAGCGTACCTAAAGAACAACAACAATTTTTTCTCTATACAAAAGTAGCTGTTAATCCCCTCTGCCCCCACAGAAAATGTCGGACTATCCCAGGTCTGACTTGGAAGTGTTCCTTTCCTCTTCTAGTCTTTCATGTTGGGTGATCCTCACTTCCCTTGCCTCTTGGGGTCCTTCCTGCATCTATTTTCCACTTCCATTGGGGTGATATCTGTTAGCAATTTCGCTCCTCCGATGATGCATTTGTGATTGGTGTAAATCACATGCCTGTCTGAGAAGAGTTTGGGAAACGGAAGACAGTCTTATCTCTTCCGCTGTATGTACTTTGTAGTGTACTTTCACTTTTACCTGTGCATGTTTTCTCTCAGAGCTGATGTGAGAGGATGCCATAATTCTTTATCTGTACATAGTGTGTAAATAAATACGTAGATTAGTCGTATGATGTGTCACGCTTCTTGCTGTGTGATGCTAAAAGATTAGTGTGCATATACCATCTGGTATATGTCGCTGAGCACACTGGAGAAGGGAAATGCCTTTTCCAGAGCTGCACATACTGGAGGACACTTGGACAGAGGGGGCTGCAGGAACACCCAGGGCTTTTTTCCAACAGAATGGGAGACACCAAAGGGAATATCCTTTGTGGTGCCTTCCATTGAGATGATCCTCACATTGGCATTGGTCCATCATGGGACAGCCAGCTGCCTGCAGCATACCTGGCTTTCCTCTTGCCATCCCAAAACTCAATCTCAGGGTGGGTAAAGTCCAGTTTGACTGCCTCTATGCATCAGATGCCTCTATGCACCATGCACCTTGTGCGTTTATGGCTCTGTACATGTCTTCAACACGTAGCTATTTGCTCTGCCCCTGTACACCTAGCAAGCCCAATGTTTTCATTCTGCTCCCTACATAGTTAGTGGTGACAGATGGCCAAAAACGTCTTGTTCACAGCACCAAATTCCATGTATATCTCAAAGGATAAATTATTGCTAAAATTCAGCTACAGGAGCAGAAACACTTTCCAAGTTCTCCTCCCTCCCCTCCATGCAAATGCTGTGATTTAATGCAGGCTTTATGGTAAACCTCTTGCAGATGAATGAACTGTCTTCAGCCTTGTTTCAGAAGCATTGCACTGGAATGAGCATTAAGAATAATATGGCTTGTCCGTTAACCACTGATATTGAAGGGGAGGGGGAAGTGGAGATGAGGTGAGGTGGGGTCAGGGTAGTGATTCGACAATATTTGTAGGCCTATCGAAAAAGGAGCCTGTACAGAACTGTACCACGATTTGCTGATCCAATAATAGCCTGCAAACCTTCCAAAACGAACATCTGCCCAACTAAATCTTGGGATTTAATTTTAATCCATCTGACTTCCTCTGGATTTAGTTGGTGCTTTCAAATAAAGAGAGCCTCAGAATTCATCAAGAAAGTATGCCATTTAATTAATGTTCTCATCTTCTTTAATGTTCCCCTCCTGTCCACATTCAAAGAGATTGGGAACAGCAAAGGCCGTGGAGAATCATTAGCACACACCAGTGGCTCACTAACCATAACATTTACTGACACATCCATGATAGTATGGTCAGGATAAAGCTGATTCATTCTTCTGTCTTGACAAAAAAGGACACACAGACATCACATTGCATCTTAATGGCATAAGGAGATGTAATTTAAAATGGGGAGGACGTGAGTAACCACTTGCCTCTACAAAAACAAAATGGGAAAAAATTCACTCCAAATGGGTTGTTTTTATGATGCAGAAAGGAGACAGAGCATGGTTGATTCCTATTTGAATCCAGGACTGTGCCTATGGGAGAAGCAAGACCCTTTTGGGTAGTCAGTGCTCTGAATCTCTCCACATTAGGCTCAGGTTGTATATATATGTAAATAAAACATAGATCATAAAGACACCAGTGTCTCCGTTTTGCCTCATTTCCAAAGGAAACACGAAGCCTGGGCAAACACTTACAACCCGTGACTGCAGCCTACCACAGCACAGTGCATTCAACTACAGTGGAGCCTCAGTTTTCCAGCATCTCAGAAGCCGAATGTTTCAGAACCCGAATGCTGAAAACCTTCCATTTTTGAACATGCCTCCGAGGTGTGTTTCTCAATTTTCACCATTGAAATTGCCAACAGCCCTTTGCGCCTCGATTGTCGAATGTTTTGGAAGTCGAACAATCTTCCAGAATGGATTGCATTCAACAACTGAGGTTCCACTGTACTGAAGGAGGAAAATAAATTTGGAGACTGGATTTTTGTTTGTTTTGTACAGCAGCTTCTGGGTAGGAGCATTTCATCTGTGTAGTTAGAACTCTGGATTTCAGCATCAGTTCCCATTAAGATTCAGAACCAATCTTTACTTCCTCTGGTGTCAGCTTCCATGGGAAGGCATAGAATTGGGAGCCTGCCTTGAAGCAAAAGTCAGGAGAAACCTATTTACAATACGAGTGAAGTGTGAGGCAGCCTTTAGCTATAGAGCTTACTGGGTGGCCATGGGCAAATCACTGTCTCAGTGGAACCTCCTTTTAAAGCATACTGTTGTGGAGATAAAACAAAATGCTAAGGGCACTGTACAAATGTTAGAAATTGCTTTAAGGATTTCGGCAGCATTTCAGAAGCACACTCGGCCTGCTTTGCCATATAGAATGAGACATTATAGGATTCTCCTTTTCATTCTCGATAACCATCTGCTGCAGAATGAAATAGTGGGCAGTGGTGGATCACATTAACCCGGTGCTTAAGCTGTAAGAAATCATTTATTTCGTTACTAAGTGCATTGGTCTCAAACGTCACAATACAAATCATTTCCAGTTTTAGGAATTTAGGATATTAACCTAGTTATCTTCAAATAAATTAAGCAAATACCACTTAGACTAGGGGAGAATGATTGCACACCCTTCAAAGGGATCGGTAAGCAAGTAGCCTGATCCTTTCCTGGAAACCTCTTTGAAATGTTCTGAATGTCTTACGTACATAACTTAGGAGACATAAATGGATCCTAACTGCCCCATTTCCAAAGCCTGGTACTGTACATGGAAGTGTGTGTTTCTATGTGTGGAGACACCATCTTCTCCTTCACCTCAGTCTTGGGTAAGCCCCAATTGTAACTTGGCAGTTTTTGCTGTGCTCATGCGGCCACTGGTCAGGAATTATGGGAATTGTAGTCCAACAACATCTGAGGTCCCAGTGCTGAAGAACACTGTATTCATGTGTATATCACACCCTTAGAAAATAAGCAGGGTGCAAATGTGACCCAAACATCTGTTGGCAATTTCCCCAAATTTTACATCCCAGTAATATGAATTATGGGACGCAGGTGGCGCTGTGGGTTAAAGCCTCAGCGCCTAGGACTTGCCGATCGAAAGGTCGGCGGTTCGAATCCCTGCGGCAGGGTGCGCTCCCGCTGCTCGGTCCCAGCGCCTGCCAACCTAGCAGTTCGAAAGCACCTCTGGGTGCAAGTAGATAAATAGGGACCGCTTACCAGCGGGAAGGTAAACGGCGTTTCCGTGTGCGGCTCTGGCTCGCCAGAGCAGCGATGTCACGCTGGCCACGTGACCCGGAAGTGTCTCCGGACAGCGCTGGCCCCTGGCCTCTTAAGTGAGATGGGCGCACAACCCCAGAGTCTGTCAAGACTGGCCCGTACGGGCAGGGGTACCTTTACCTTTACCTTAATATGAATTATGGTCATTATTATGTGAATCCATTAAAAAGCAGATCTCTCTCTCTCTCTGCAGTCTGTTTAACTGCAAATTTACTATAGGAAATCTTTGAAATGCATGGGAAGTACATTTGTAAAAAAAGGATATGAACAGCATCTCTGCAGATTCCCCATTGGAAACAGTTTTTTAAAAAACACTAAATGGGAAGTAAACAAGCATTTAGATGTACTTGACTGAGCAAGTGCTTTGACACCTACATTCAGGAGAGATTTTTTATGCATTGCACTTCATGTTGACTGAGAAATTCTCTCTCTCACTCACTCTAATTTTGACCATTTTTAAATGAGAGTTGCACTGCTGAGGGGCTCTAAGGTTTATGCATCCAACAAACTCTAGTCCATGAAGCTTATGTCATCATAAATTTGTTAATCTTCATTGTGCCACAAGATTCTTTTTGGTTTTTACTTCTGAGGAGAGAGGTTGATAGAACTGGTCTGCTGAGCTTTGACATGATTCCCACAGCCTGTATTTCAATTCCAAATTCAATGTATTGAAGCTAGAAGACAAGTATTGACATCAACTGCTGAAAATATATTGTGTTCCATAATTTTGCAACTGTTCATTTCAGTTCTGCTAAATTCAGGAAGGAAATAAATTGATGTGCATCACTCTGACCCAAATTTGTTTTGTTGGTTGCTTGCTTAGCTTTTGTGATGACTGGTGATTTTTGGAAAATAAATTTGAATGACTCACAAATTTTTATTGACTAGCTTGGCATTTTTCATAGTAAGGAGAAGGCTCCATATTGAAGCTCCTGGAGTTTGACTGTGTAGATCTGTAGGAAATTCATTCATCCTGGTATTCTGAGTATTTTCTATCATGCAGGTGCTTTGGGGATTTATTTTTATTTTTGCTATACAAGAAGTGATCCATTACTGGTAGCTAGATGGAGAGAGGGCCTTTTTAGTGGTGGTGCCAGCCTGTGGAATCCACAGCCTTCCCATTTCCCCTGGAACAAGGAACAAATGACACCATCCCTGGAGCTGCCATAATTGTTTTCCCAACTGATGGATACCAATGGGAGGGAAACTGTACAAGGGAAAAAAAGGAAACCACCGAAAAAGGAAAGAGGGATGCAAGAATGGCTATTGGCCCTCAGTTCTCCTGTGCTGACAATAAGTCTGGCAGGGTGCTCAGTCCCTCCATCTTCGGACCCCCCCCCCCTTTTCAAATTTCAGCCTAAGTGGAAATTTTAAAGTAAAAAACCTTTTTATCACATTTTGGGCATTTCTTTAGAGTTTAGACTGTCAGGTCAAACAGTCCTTTGGATCAGGACTGTGGCTCAGTGATGGAGCATCTATTTTCTATGCAACAGATTCCTGGCACCTCCAGGTAGGGCTGGAAATGTCCCCCCACTTGAAACCCTGGATAACGATTTAGAGATCTGAATTGGTATAAGGCATCTTTCTGCGTTCCTACATATAGTCAAAGAAGTGAGCAGGCTTGTTAAGATCTTTTCAGTAGTGATTTTGAAATGGTTTTCAATGCATATTCTGAACTACAAACCCATTAAGGAACACAGCAGCACTTTGTTTATGTAATGGCAGAAATTGGCTTTGTGGCCATTATAGCAAAAACTACAAAGCCCACCCCACACTTTTCCAGGTCCTGTCTCTTTGGCAAATGTGCAGCTACAATTTGTGACTCCCAGTAGTGTGCTATTTCAGTTACCTGGAGAGGTTCATAAGAAAAAAACATATATAGTTATGAAACTGGAATTACCCATCGAAATAGAAAGCTGTTGTCTGAAGTAAGGCCAATAAATGTGTCTGGGAAAAGCAGGAATTTAAAGAAATTGAACACAGCAGTTGCCTGAGTAAAGAAAATGGTCAGGAATTTCATGAGTGGGCTGGTTTTTGTTTTTTGCTTCAGCCTTCGACATCAGACATAGGGGTGTGGGGGCTTGATTTTTGCCACCAAAGTAAATCTTACTGGTACTTGCTGAAACTTTCTGCGTTCTCTAGGCATGGTGACACTAGTTAGATGGAAACTCAGCCAGACTAAGTACACTTATTTGGAAGCAGGTTCCATTGATATAGCTTACCTAATTACTGGGAACATAGGCAGTCGTGATGGATCAGGCCAAAGGCCCATCTAGCACAGCATCCTGTTCTCACAGTGGCAAACCAGGTACCTGTAGGAAGCCTAAAACAGTGCTCTTCCCTATGTGTGATTCTCAGCAACTGGCATTCAGAGCCTCTTTGCCTTAGTGCTGGTAGAACATAGTTGTCATGGCTAGTAACTACAGATAGCCTTATCTTCCATGAATTGGTCTAATCCCCTTTAAAGGCCATCCAAGTTGGTGGTCATCACAGCCTCCTGTAGGAATGAGCTCTATAGTAATAATAATAATTTATTATTTATACCCCGCCCATCTGGCTGAGTTTCCCCAGCCACTCTGGGCAGCTCCCAATCGAATACAGCGTTAAATATTAAAAACTTCCCTAAACAGGGCTGCCGTCAGATGTCTTTTAAAGATAAGATAGCTGCTTATTTCCTTCACATCTGATGGGAGGGTGTTCCACAGGGTGGGCGCCACTAACAAGAAGCCCCTCTGCCTGGTTCCCTGTAACCTCACTTCTCGCAGTGAGCGAACTGCCAGAAGGCCCTCAGCGCTGGATCTCAGTGTCCGGGCTGAACAATGGGGGTGGAGACGCTCCTTCAGGTATACAGGACCAAGGCCATTTAGGGCTTTAAAGGTCAGCACCAACACTTTGAATTGTGCTCAGAAACGTATTGGGAGCCAATGCAGATCTCTCAGGACCGGTGTTATGTGGTCCTGGCGGCCACTCCCAGTCACCAGTCTAGCTGCCGCATTCTAGATTAATTGCAGTCTCCGGGTCACCTTCAAAGGCAGCCCCACATAGAGTGCGTAGCAGTAGTTCAAGTGGGAGATGTAGGGATATCGCGGAGTGGGGAGTGGGGTCCGGAGGGAGCACACCTCCCCACCAGCAGGCAGCCACAGTCTGCTGGCACACGTGACCTTCGGGTGCAGGGCAACCCCCCCCCCCCAGACAAGCCACAGCTGTCTGGAACATCATTCCCTATGTCTGACCTTTTGCGGTCTCAGCAGTCAGCGGTGTCCTGTCTGTTACCTTTGTCCCTGAAACCTTTCGTCTCCTTCGTCATACACTGTGCAAGGGGAAAATGACGCTGTGGAAACAGGTGCCAAAATAGCTTTGTACCACCCCACGATCTCGGGATGGAAGATGTGTAAAGGTCACAGGCCAAAATGTATCTGCCTAGCTTGCATAAAAGGAGGCTCCACAGGACTGGTCGGCAGCTCGCTTCAGCCCACCTGTGCGCAGCTCACATGATGATCAACACCTGTCTTGTGCCTTCACTTCAGGAGATAACCAGAACATGCACCACTCTGGTGAGACAGTCCGTGGACAGGTAGGGTCTCAGCCTGCGTACCAGGTGGAGCTGGTAGACAGCCGCCCTGGACACAGAATTAACCTGCGCCTCCATGGACAGCTGTGAGTCCATAATGACTCCCAGGCTGCGCACCTGGTCCTTCAGGGGCACAGTTACCCCATTCAGGACCAGGGAGTCCCCCACACCTGCCCGCACTGCAAGAAGTACTTTCCTTTATCTGTCCCGAATCTTCCAACATTTATTGGATGTTCGTAAGTTCTATTGTTATGAGGGAAGGATAAATTTTCCCCATCCACATTCTTATTCTTCCAGACATTTGGGGTGAACCAGTGAGACCACTTTCTATTTTCAGTATTTTAAGGCTGTTCTTCTTGGGAATAAGAGGGCTCTTGCCCTCAGTTGGGGACAATACAGAGTATTTTCAAGAAATAGTCAAGGGAACTGACCTAAATAGAAAAGACATTCACCAAAGAAAGGGTTGCTTCATTGGGTGGTCTGATTCCAAACTAGAGTTTGGGTGAGGTTACATTAAATATTTTTTTCTACATGATCTACAGAGCAGCTGGTTTCTAGTTTTGTGGTGACTGAGCGTTTTGTCAAAGCATTTGTTCAACAATAAAAAAAATAAGGCCTGCACATTTATTTAGAAAGCTGCCAGGTTTGGGCATCTCTGCCACTTAATTCTACTTCTAGGAGAAATGATAGTCCATTTTGTAACAATAAGGCACCAGGAGAATCAAAATGGGGAATAATAACATAGGACACTGTCAGACCAGTTGAGCTCAGTACCATCTATCTGCACCGACTGCCAATGCCTTTCCAAGGTTTCAGAAAGGGAATATTCTTAGTCGTACATGGAGTTTTTTTTGGGGGGTGGGGGTGATTTGGGGGCTTTCTACATACAGAGCAGATGCTCTACCACTGAGCCACAGCTCTTCCCCAAAATGCTTAGGTATCTTACTCCCAGCACCACCAGAGTACCTTTAAGGCTGAGTAAGTTATTTGTCTGCTATTTATTTCACAACGCCCACGTAATGGGCAGAGGTTTACTAAAGCATATTAGTCTTGCCTGATCAGGTATCCTGAGGAACTAATAACAACCTGCCTGGCTTTATATAACTGCTGCTCCTGACTTTGTTCCTCAGTCTGGGCAACTTGTCCATGGGTTAATATCTGCTTCTATGGAAGCTGACTTCTGGCTTTTTGAATCCTTGTCTATCTATCTACTCTGGAACCTGAACACCAGCCCACTGTTGATTATATTACTTGTTTTTGACCTCGCTGAACCCCAGCAGCAATATAGCACGGCATTACAAGCTGATAGGTCACATGTCAAATCAAGCGATTACAAGCTTAGCAACATCACTAACATGCATTTCTGCATGTTAATACTAGCATATGAAACCATCTGAGCTTTAGCAGTGAACAGATAAATGTGGTATTGAGTGAACAAGTGCCTTGCTTTACAGAAGACAGTTCTCTATTTGAAAGGCTGTTAAATTCAGTGATGGCCAATGCCAACTGGGACCAACAATAGGCGCAGCCACAGCCAATGAGAGACAGAACCAACTTATTCTTCTTTGTCCCCATACTCCTGCCTGCTAAGATCTATGAGGGCAGAACTAAAACAGGAGGAGGAAGCTGACAGACATCACCACCCTGTAGGCTGCTTCTATGGTCGAAGGAAAACAGATTGGGGCTGTCAGCAGAGTGAGTTGGGCAGTGTGCCATTCACCCTTATGGACCACCCTCCACTGGGGTGATCCAGGCCTGATTTAAAAATATGAAGGGGTATAGAAAACAGAAACTTTGAGGTTGCCCATCAACAGCACCTGCATAGCAGATTGGAAGGCATACAGATCATCTGGCCACAGTTTTCCCTACTATAGTCACATGCATTGCATTTCTATTTAGAATAACTATTTATGAATGTGCATCAAAGCACATTAATTGGTAAGTCCCCATTTTATGCAAATCCACGTCTCCTGTTGTCCCCTTTTTGGGTGATGTGCAAGCGGTTACCCTACAAGGATAGCTAATTACATATTGGCATTCATTTGCCAAGACAGACAATGGAGTGTGCCTATGGGGGTGAAGTCAAGCCGCTGCATTAGCAGCACTGAGGAGGAGTATGAGGCACCAGCCAACTGTCTTAGCGACTCCACTCTGAATTTGTGTAGAGTTTACTCCTTAGCCTTTTCTTCTCTCGGAGATAGCCCGCAAGGCAGTGAAGGTTTAGGATCAGCGTTTTCATTCTCTTAGATGAACTACCTTCCCAGGTTGATGAGTCCCACTTCCTTCTGTAGCATGTGCATAAATTGCCTTCATGACCATGGGACCCACTATTGGTCTCATCCACTCAATTCACCAGAGCCTGTCTTCGCATGCAGGGAAGTCCGTAACTCATGCAGGGTTTGAGACTCATCAGCCACCCTCACCTGGTTTAACAGGCCAGTTGAAGCCAAGTTCCCAAGGTGTGGTTGCTGCTGCATACTGACAGCTTCTAGGAGCCACAGGTGAGAGCTGAGTGCAGGGTGGGGACACATGATGGACAAATTACCCTAGAAGGAACACCAGAGGTACTTTTGCTGTTGTTGTTTAGTCGTTTAGTCATGTCTGACTCTTCGTGACCCCATGGACTCCTGTCTTCCACTGCCTCCTGAAGTTTGGTCAAACTCATGTTGGTAGCTTCAAGAACACTGTCCAACCATCTCGTCCTCTGTCGTCCCCTTCTCCTTGTGCCCTCAATCTTTCCCAACATCAGGGTCTTTTCCAGGGAGTCTTCTCTTCTCATGAGGTGGCCAAAGTATTGGAGCCTCAGCTTCACGATCTGTCCTTCCAGTGAGCACTCAGGGCTGATTTCCTACAGAATGGATAGGTTTGATCTTCTTGCAGTCCATGGGACTCTCAAGAGTCTCCTCCAACACCATAATTCAAAAGCATCAATTCTTCGACGATCGGCCTTCTTTATGGTCCAGCTCTCACTTCCATACATCACCACTGGGTAAACCATAGCTTTAACTATATGGACCTTTATTGGCAAGGTGATGTCTCTGCTTTTTAAGATGCTGTCTAGGTTTGTCAATGCTTTTCTCCCAAGAAGCAGGCATATTTTAATTTTGTGACTGCTGTCACCATCTGCAGTGATCATGGAACCCAAGAAAGTAAAATTTCTCACTGCCTCCATTTCTTCCCCTTCTATTAGCCAGGAGGTGATGGGACCAGTGGCCATGATCTTCATTTTTTTGATGTTGAGCTTCAGACCGTATTTTGCGCTCTCCTCTTTCACCCACATTAAAAGGTTCTTTAATTCCTCCTCACTTTCTGCCATCAAGGTTGTGTCATCTGCATATCTGAGGTTGTTGATATTTCTTCCAGCAATCTCAATCTCCTAACACCCCTAACACGACAGCTAATTACATGTTAAAACAAAATTGTGCTAAGAATCAAAGCAGCTTAAGACACAGCTAGGTTTACCTTTTTTAAATTCAGATCAAAGCTGGTTTGACGATTCATCAAATCATAGAAGTTAAAAGTAGGATAGATGTGGATTGTGGTTAATGTTGTGAGTACACCCCCTTCTAAATAAACATTAGAAGGGCACTGGATGCAGAGTAATTGAGTGTGAATGCAGTCAAAGAGGTAACCACAGAGTTCTGTCCTCCAAATGAGTGGGAGCAAGACCTTTTTTACAATACCTTTAAAGACATATGCTATATAAAAATAAACTTAGGGTTGCCATACGTCCGGAATTTCCCAGACACATCCAGAATACTGCATTTGGCACCAGTGTCCAGGCAGGAATCAGCAAAATGTTCAGGATAATCCAGACCTATGGCAGCTCATGTCATCAGCAGTGTCTTTCCCCATAAACATAGCTCAAAACCGGCTTCTTTTTTGGCAATTTTGCCCCAAAAAATCTCAACAACTGTTTGAAATATGGCAACCCTAATAAACTATATTTTTTTTCTTTTCTCCTTTCCAAGTATGGATGACCTTTTAATTGCCTGAAATTTTGTGAAAAAGCTGCCTTTTGGGTGCTCTGACAATTAGGGATTGTTTGTTCCTAATGATGGCTGCAGCATAAACAAACATGGTTTGTAGGAACTAATTTGCAAGAGCGGAAAATGCAATTAAAGGTGACATTTCCCCCAAAAGGCCTACCCTTGGCTGTGGAGAAAGAAGGGGAATTGGCTGAATCAGCCCTGTGCAGCTTTTCTCCACAGCCTAAGGAAGAGGCTGGCTGTCATCTTGCATCTTTTTTGAACCCCCTGTTGTTAATAAGAATCTCATTAAAGTGATGTTTTGGGGAACAGGTTCTTTTGTTGTTCTTTAAATTACTCACCCTTGCATTTTGGTGTCTAGTTCAATGCCCTGAAGAATTTTTCTGGTGTTCCTTGATGCTTGTCTGGTTAGATTTAGAAGACCCTGGCCATGTTCACCAGTCCACAACCCTCACTGCAAAATCTGAAATTTTTGAAGGAACTGTGATAATGTCTTTTGTTTGCCTGAATGGAGGGAGGTGTGTGTGTGTGTGTGTGTGTGTGTGTGTGTAAAAACCTCTGACATTTGCACAGACCCTCCAAGTGTCCCTACTTTCCAGGGACAGTCCCAGATTTACAGAAGCAGTCTCAGTTTCTGATTTGATCCTGAAACATTGCACTTAGGACGTTCATATGTTCATCAGAGAAATGTTGGAGGGTATGATTTGCATGGCTGGATTATACAAAGATAAGATAAGAGCTGCATCCATTGCTCCACTCACATTTTCTCTGACTCCACCATTTTCATTGGCAACTCAGCCCTCAGAAGAGAATGTGGCCCTCATTCTGCATATGTTCGCCATCCCATTCTACAGATTTATGACAGCTGAGAAACTTCTTTCAAGTTTCCAACTGGAATTTGCCTTTGCAATCAAGTGGCCTTTGGTGATAATGTTTAGTATTCACACATTGCAGCTCTTAAAATGGTGCCATCCCAAAGGCCCACTCTGTACCTGAGAACAACCTGAAAATGAAAGGAAGGGAACATGGGAAATGTCCCTTCGAAACCCAGTGGGATTCAACAAGAGAGAACCAGACGCAGAATGATATAAAGGACATGCCTTTGGGCAGGCAAGCAAAAAGAGAAATGAAAATGCTTGGAACATCTTCCTTGGACGAAGCAATGTGGGCCCCATCCAAGGAGCTGGGAGAGAGCTGTACTCTCTCAAGTGTTTTCTATTCATAGCTCTCAGCTTGTATGTAGCTTGAAAAAGTATAGAAGAGAATGGGAAATGAGTTCCTCATAGACTTTATGTCACAGTCCTGTGCGGCCAGCCAACCAGCCGAGTCTCAGGGGGTACTTGCCTGGAGGCAGAGTCCGCATGCAAGCTTTAGTCCAGTCCTAAGGTCAGGTGTATCTCAGTTCACGTAGTCAGACGATCCGGGGGTCAAGAAAGCCGAGGGTCCAAGGTCATGAGAAGGAAGAAGCAGCAAAGTCTGGATAGGAACAATGAATGTCGTTTCCAGCAACTGACTGAGGCTGGAAACCTTCCTTAAGAAAGCTGGAGCCAGCTGGTTCACATCAGGAGCAAGAAGGCTGATCAGCTGATCTGCTCCTTCAGGCTGCTACTCAGCAGGTGAAGCCGATTCCTGGCTCATGACACTTGACTCCCAATAACTCCCATTTTAAAAAATGGATCCGGGGGCTGCATATCTTCTCCCTTGCTATTGTGGGATCTTAAAAAAAACCCCACCACTTAACAGTCTTTCTTAGGAGATACAGAAGAGCTGCCAAGTGTGTTTGATATGCCCAAAGGCAAAGTTGCAGAGAGTGGCAATTTCTGCGTGATGATAATTCATTCTGCCATAGTGAGAAGCAGGCAAATCTTAAGAGAATCAGCATCTGACGCCCAGGTAAATAACTAACTCTTTTCCTTGCAGCTCTCCTTGCCCTTTCCTCACAACAGCCTGCCACCTCTACAGCGCTTCTGCTGGCTCCATCTTACCATTTTGCCTTGAAATAAGCATTTATGGGTTAGTGGTGAAGAAAACATGTACCAGGAGTACTCTTGCATTGATGTGTCCAGATTATGATGCAGCCTCTTCCCACCTGGTGCCTTCCAATGCTTTGGGAAAGGCTGAAGTTCAGTGGCAGAGCATCTGCTTTGCCTTCAGAATATACTATAAAACAGAGAAGGCTCAAGCACTAGTTTCACTTAATAAAACTACAACAAATAAACTCACTTTAAAAGGCTGAGGCCACACCGTCCTGGTCACAGAGCCTCTGAATGTGAACAGCTGCTCATAGCAGAGAGCCATGCCCAACCAATGCACAATGATGCAGTGCTGAGGGTGGGGTGAAATGTTCTACTTACTTACTTACTTACCTGAACGGCTATCCCACCCATTGCTTCCAAGTAAGAATTAATACCACATGTGAGTTTAGGGTTAGCATCCCAGACCCTCAGATTTCAGGGCCCCAACCTGGGACCTAGGAGACCCTGGCAATGCCACAGCAGTAGGATCTGGAGACAGAGGTTATTGCTACTTATTAAATCTCTATACTGCCCTTCATCCAAGGATCACAGAGCTGTTTGCAATAGAAAGGCACAAATATACATAACCTAAAAAGGTAAAGGGACCCCTGACCATTAGGTCCAGTCGTGGACGACTCTGGGGTTGTGGCGGTGATCTTGTTTCATTGGCCGAGGGAGCTGGCATACAGCTTCTGGGTCATGTGGCCAGCATGACTAAGCCACTTCTGGCAAACCAGAGCAGCGCACGGAAACGCCGTTTACCTTTCTGCTGGAGTGGTACCTATTTATCTAATTGCACTTTGTGCTTTTGAACTGCTAGGTTGGCAGGAGCAGGGAATGAGCAACGGGAGCTCACCCCATTGTGGGGATTCGAACCGCCAACCTTCTGATCGGCAATCCCTAGGCTCTGTGGTTTAACCCACAGCGCCACCCGCGTCCCTATACATAATCTAGCTGCAAACAAAAATAATACCACCTCCCAACAGTTTTAAAGGCCATAGATTGTTGAATCAGCCCCAGGCCTGGTGTCTAAAGTTATGTAATAAAGGCACCAGGTGAGCCTCTGTAGGGAGAGCATTCCACAAACAGGGAGCCACTACACAAAAGGCCTGTTCTGGTATTGTTCCCCTCTCCCCTGGGACTTCCCATGGAGGAGGCACACGAAGAAGAGCCACAGATGATGATCACAGGATCTGGGGTGGTTCATAAGGGAGATGGGGGTGGAGATGCACCTCCAGGGCTGAAGACAAACAGCTGTGTTAGCAGCGGTGAAGTGACCTCCCCAGGACAAACATGGGCAGTGTGTGTGGAGGGCCTAGGCTGCCCAGACGACAAAACTCCCCCTCTCAGCCTCACCAAGGTGGTCTAAAGGAAAGTAGAGCAATTTGGTTGGCACCAGCTTGGAGTTGCCGGAAGGAGGCATACAAGGTGCCATCGAACCATCTTAGGGACTCCACTCTGGATTTGTGTAGTGTTTAGTCCTTTGCCTTTTCTTCTCCTGAAGCGGTCCTGCAAGGCAGTGGAGCGTTAGGATGAGTTTTCCATCCCCTAGATGGGCTACTTTCCGAGGCTGACGAGTCCCATCTGCCCCTCACTTCTCTCTGCAGCAGATGCAGAAACCGCCTTCTTGACAGTTGGACCCACTTTTGGTCTCGCCCATTCAATCTGCCGGAGCCTGTCTTTGCATGCAGGGGAAGGTAAAGAGGGCGCGGCAATGAAGCATTATTTCTGCACACTAGGGAGGTGGAAAACACACACTTAACAGTCGTCTCTCTCCCCCCCCCCCCATTTTCTACTCTGCTGGGATTGCACCATTAGTGAATGAGGCTTTGGGGCCCACGTGAGTGCTTTAACATGGACGTGACCTCTGCTGGCTTAACCTCTGCCCACCTTATTAAAACGGCTTTAATGCAGACAAAAGGGGAGTGGGGGGCACAGCAACTCACGTCAGGAGGATCAGAACGATGAGCATGCTGAAAGGGAGGGGAAAGCCGGGAAAGTGGGACACCGAAGGGGAAAGATCGCAGCAGTGCTAAAGGAATGTGAAAGAGGGAGAAAGGAGGCGGGAAGGTAAAGAAAGGAGGTGGGGGAGGATATGCTAGTAATTGAGTTCTAATATAGGTCAGGCTGAAAGAAGCATTCACAGTGAGAGGCGATCAGAGACAAAATACCGTATTTTTCGCCCTATAGGACGCACCTTTTCCCCTCCAAAAATGAAGGGGAAATGTGTGTGCGTCCTATGGGGCGAATGCAGGATTTCGCTGAAGCCTGGAAAGCGAGAGGGGTCAGTACGCACCGACCCCTCTTGCTCTCCAGGCTTCGCGGACCTCTCAGCAAGCAGCGGGAGCCAGCGCTGGGCTCCCACGGCTTGCAGAGAGCTGCCTGTTTGGGGGCTGGGGTCGGGGGAAGCTCGGACTTCCCCCGCCCCAGCCCCGCGCCTGGGGGGGAAATAATTTTCCCCCCTTTATTTCCCCCCAAAAAAACTAGGTGCGCCTTATGGGACGGTGCGTCCTATAGGGCGAAAAATACAGTACATATATAAGGCATATAGTAGTTCTGGCAAGACTCTACCTCTGCTGGGGCGGCGGCAAATGTGGCCCTTCAGTCTTCTCTGTCTGACCCCCGAGACTCCAGGCTACACTTCTTCAGCCACACACCCCTTCCCCAGGCCACACCTCTCAGCAAGTCTGCTTTGCACCCACCTGGAGCGTTTTTGCCTAATTGATGTTTCGTTGAGCTCTAGCCATCCCTCTTGCTTGCCTGGATGGAGAAAGGAGAAGTATGTGTAAGACTAGCCTAATTTTCAAAGGCAAAACCTGCAGATATTGCTCCGCCCCACCTTTGCCTCCGGCCCCACCCTCCAAGGATCAAAGTCAGGAGACTAAAGGAAGCCCAAGAGCTCATACATTAAAGGTAAAGGTAAAGGTACCCCTGCCCGTACGGGCCAGTCTTGACAGACTCTGGGGTTGTGCGCCCATCTCACTTAAGAGGCCAGGGGCCAGCGCTGTCCGGAGACACTTCCGGGTCACGTGGCCAGCGTGACATTGCTGCTCTGGCCAGAGCCAGAGCCAGAGCCGCACACGGAAACGCCGTTTACCTTCCCGCTGGTAAGCGGTCCCTATTTATCTACTTGCACCCGGAGGTGCTTTCGAACTGCTAGGTTGGCAGGCGCTGGGACCGAGCAGCGGGAGCGCACCCCGCCGCAGGGATTCGAACCGCCGACCTTTCGATCGGCAAGCCCTAGGCGCTGAGGCTTTAACCCACAGCGCCACCTGCGTCCCGTGCTCATACATTACAAGCAGTAAATAAATACTGAATTGCAACATTACCAAGCTGGTGTCTTCCAGATGGTTTGGACTACTACAGCATCAATCAGCACCAGCCAGCATAGCCATGGTAGTCAGAGCCCCAAATATCTGGAAGGCACCAGACTGGTGAAGATTGGTATAAGTGGTGGCTGCCCTCAGTCATCTTCCTATGATCACAGTCCACACACTGGTACCTCCTAGATGTTTTCGATTACACCTCTCACCACCCTTGACCATCTCCCTTTCTTTTTGCAAATTAATTCCACTTTCTTCCCATTGACCTCCTTCACTTTACTTCCAATGCTGCCACCTTCTGGGAGAAATGAAGCTGGCCACATTTTGTAGCATTTTGCAATGAGCATCTTGTAGAATTTTTGAAGCCAGGCCTCTCCCACACTGCCCCAGGGTCATTTTACGAACCATTTGTTTGGCAGGGGAATATGTGGAGATATTCCTGTGCGTGTATGGCCATGTGAATCAAGGGCAAGGGTTACACTGCACTGAAGAATTAAGGAGGATCTTCTTTCCTAATCTAGAGCCTGGTTCCTCTCATTCAGTGAGACCAGCATTGGTCAGCCATATACAAGCAAATTTCCGGAAGAAAAAGGAAAAAATTATCTGGGCTCAGTTTGTGACCTGAAAGACAATAATTGACAGCTCAGACATTCATCTATATATTGTGTTTTTGACATGTAAAAAACTGCCTTACAAGAGGTCGTATTATATGTTCATTTCAGCCAGTGTTGTATACTTTAGCAGTGGCTCTCTAGGGTCTCTCTCAACACCAGGTGCCTAATTTTTTAAACTGGAGACACTGGGAATTTAACCCGGAGCCTTCTGCATGCATTCCACCATGACATTAGGAGTTATGGTGTAACCAGTGAGAGAAACAAGGTTTGTTTTGCACACAGCCGGAAGCGTCCTGGGGGACTTCACGTGGATGCCTTTTGCAGATGGTTCCCTCTTCATAAACTGTTCCTTCTGCAAGAGTGGAGGACCAATTAAGATGGCCTGTGCTCAGAGACATACAGAAGATGATGGATCACTGAATGCTCTGGGAGATTTTCCAGTAGAAAGAGGTGATCCAGTTGAGGCTCTCATCTCACTGTGGAATGGTGAGTTCTGAAGGACTATTGACACAATCACTCTTGAGTGACCTTCTCCAGTGCTGTAGAGTCCACAATGCCCTCTGGTATTCTAGTGAATTCTGTGTGATAAAACAAGATGGATGACAGCTAGAGCACTGGTGGGGTAGAACTTGCTTCCAAGGCCCAACAAGCACTGTTTACAGCATCAATAAGGGCAGCGAATAATTCTTTTTTTCATGGCCTCTAATGGGTCCTCAAGTAACAGTCCAGCAACGCTTTTGCAGGTCAACTGGAATCTGGTCTCACCTGTTGGTGGAGATGTGCCTCTGGAGCCAACAGAAGCCTGCTGAGATAATTTGCTTCATAATTTTCAGGATGAAGTTGCTTGACTTCAGAGCAATTTATGTGCTACCAATATGGTTCCAATTCAAGCAGAGGTGTCCATTGCTATGTCTTCCTTAACTCTGTGGGGTCAATTTTAGTTTATGAGGCCCAATGCTATGGACAAGGGGCTGTGGAGTTGTGCCCTCTTGAACCCTGCCCATTGTGGCTGGTGAAATTGATCAGGGCCTTTTCAAACATCAGCCCAAAGGTTGGGAGACACAATTTTGTTTTCAAGAGTTTGGGGGATAATAATAATTTCATTATTTGTGCCCCCGCCCATCTGACTGGGTTGCCCCAGCCATTTTGGACAGCCTCCAACATACCATATAGAAAAACATAATAAAAATTAAAAAGCTTTCCTATACAGAATTTGTCTCCTCCCACTCCTCCAATATGTTGTTGGATTACAACAAAGGCAGAAAACTTATTGCCTTGTTGTACTACAACTCCCATAATTTCTGATCACTGCCCATGTTGGCTGGAGCCACAGTCCAATAAAATCTGAAGGGCAGCATATTTGCTATCCAAGTTTTGACATGCTGACAAGTTTTGTGAGTTGATGTGTCATGGGGAGTTCTGTTAGTTATTGTTCATATTCCTAACACTGTTTTTATGTGTAAGCTGCCTTGTGGACTTATGCAGGTCTCATATGGTTCTGAAGGTGGGATAATACATATCATAAATAAAGAAAATAATTAGTGACTGAGATATTGGGGCTGTGGAAGGAGGAAGAAATTGGGAAGAGACATATCCATGCAATGAAAAGATAGGAGCCTGGTAACAACATATATTTAGATTAGCTTGCAAACCCACTGGGTATAACCTGTCCTTTTTATGTATTTTGTAAAGCAACCTAACATTTTAAGCACTTCACAATTATCATAATCTTGTTTATTCCCAACAAAATTCAAGGAAGTTTTTATCCACAATATAACTATGTATAAACAATAAAAGTCAGTAAATGTTATTATATAATCTATAGACAAACTAATCTGTACAAGACATCAAAACAAAATGTGATTCACTAGTTTCAAAGTTTCTGGAGAACAGATCTGTTGTCCACTACTTTCTAAAACCAACTGCAATTGAAATTCTTTGCCCAGTTCCTTGCCCAGAAAACCTCAGCACAACTCTCCCATAGTTAATAAAAAGTATATTTGAAGAACTTAAACTTATGATGACATTATGTTCCCAGATGAAATGAAACTCCTTCTGGGTTTCAAAAAACCGTTTACCAAAACACCATCAGCCAAGGTTCAATTTTTATTTTGTGAACAATTTGATACAAAACATTACAGTACTTCAAATAAAAACAAGCAGAGAGACAAACAATATGGGCATTTCAAATAAGGCACATGTAAAAAAAACCCCACACATCCAGTGAAATAGACAGGTTCTATATATATATTTGGAGGTAGAAATAATTACAAAAATATGGAACAATTTTAAGCATTAGCAGTTCAGTTCAAACTAGGATAAGATAGGTAAGATAGCTTATGTGGCATTTTATGCACTACATTTTTGTGGCAACTCTACTTTTTGCTTCGGAGTAGCAGAGTGGGGAGGAAAAGAAACTATACCATGAGTAATACAAGGAAATTACAAAAAGTTATAAATGTCCATACAAATGTTTTTAATAACAAGAAATTCTTGAAGCACCACATTTTAATTTCCCCCCTCAAATTAAAAAGATATCTACAACACTTTTCTTTATATTATTATTAGAGACCTAATGATGCTTTTAATAGCGTTGCTATATCTGCTGGAATGGCCCCTTCTTCTCCTGCAGAATAAAAAAGAATGCATCAGAGGTGTATTTGTGAAGAAGCATTTCATGCAACCAAATAATCAGCATTCTACACAGCTAAAAAACCTGCAACCAATAATAATCCATCCCCTTCTGCAACCTTGCTGACTTCTTAAAGTGAGGGGTCCAAGTGACCTCAAATCAATTTGGGTGTTACATTATGGCTAAGGACTAATGATGTAAAGAGTAGCTTGGATATGTACTTGCAAAACCAGAGACACGAACCATGCAAGTCTCTAGGTTTTGTACTGTTGTGCTGAGCCTGATACTATGCTTGCATAAGCTATGATCCAATATGGTAAGTGGCACAGTAAATATCTGGCTTGCAAGCATCTAGCATCCAGTTAGATGTGAAAAAGCTAATATGAAAAAGTGGTATAGTATAATGCTTAAGAAAGCCATCAAAGCAGTGGGCTAGTATTCAAAATGCTACACTGAGCACATTACCCAGGCTCCTGCCTTTGGAAAAGCTTCAGATATCCCTTAATCAACATGAGATTTCTACTCTGGAAATAAGGTACAAGGAATGTGTTGCATTGGAACTGAATTCGCAAGTTTGTCCAAACAGCAATACGCTACTTGTTTTCCCATTAAATTCCTTCCCCATTAAATTCTTGTCCTTTAGAATTCTTATTCCAAAACAATGTTTTAGAAGTATGTCTGAAGAAGAGAAATATAAGAGATCTTTTCCAACATCCATTACATTTAAAGTACTGTGATGAATCTGCCATTGCACCAGCTGTTAGCGCTGCAATGTGTTGACAAATTGGTGAAATTAAATATTGCTTTAACTGCATATTCTGCTTTCTTGCATTACTTTTTAACATCTTAATCCAAAAAGTCACAACTTAAACTGCCCATAAATTATTCATTTCTCTTCCCCATTGGTCTCCTGGCACAATGAACCTAAATATTGTATTTCTTTGATCTCTCTCACAGTTTGGGGCCCAGAGCTGCTTCTACTTAGCATATTCAAAATGGTGCTGCAAGAGCTTACCTGCATCTGCTGCTGTCATGTCTTGTTCTAGCTTTAATTTCTGCTGACTAATTCTCAGCATGGATTCCTCTATAGTCCCTTTACTTATGAGCCGTATCACTTTCACTTCTCTTAAAATAAAATAAAAAGAACATGTTTGTTCATACAATTCTGTAAATCCCGATTTTGTCATGAGTGTTTTATTTCCATTTAAATTTCCAGCAGTTCTACAGAAAACAACAGTGCTTGCACTTTAATTATTTTTAATGAAGACTGTAAGTCTCTCATCACGTACACCTCTGTGAAAAAATAATATCCCAATATAAAATTAATGGGAAATGAATTCAAGTTTTATCCAACAATATACCAGTTATACCAGCTTGCTTACACCTCTACACAAAAAAATCTCTTCTAAAGATTTAGAATACTTGATGCAGTGTATCGTGGATAATTTATTTTACTTGCAACTAAAGTTTCTCCTCATAAACTAAAACTTACCTAGTTTGTCCTACTCTATGGCATCGGTCTTCTGCCTGCTTATCATTGTAAGGATTACAGTCAATGTCATGGAGGATGACCACATTGGCTGAGGTCAGATTAATCCCTAGACCACCGGCTTTTGTGGAGAGCAAAAAGATAAATATACCCATATCTGAATTGAACTCATCTATCAGATGTATCCTACCAAAAAGAGAGAAAGCAAAGCAGTCATCAGTATACAAGCCTATTGTTGTTTTGCCTTCAACTATTTGAGCTGACACACACAGGTATGCTCAAGTCAAGCATGCTCACAAGCAAACCATTTTAGATCATACCCTACGGATATTCCTTTCATACAATACGTTTCAATGGAGTCAGTTCAGACATTCAGACTGCAATTCCATGCACACTAACCCGAGTGTAAACTCTGCTGGAACACAGTGGGACTTCATTCTGAATAAACACTGCTCTGTCAATTGCTAGTCGGGGTACAGAGAATTCAGCCATGTATAGGCTCCATGCTTCGGCGCTCATTACTCATTTATATTATGATTTCCAGACAGCATGTCTACAGTTAGCTCAATCAACTGTGCACTGTGTAATTATTATCTTTGTTTTAGGCTTTATAGCAATTATTTCCAGTTCCTTTCATTCTATGCATTATATGAAGGGAAGAAATTTTCACAATCTTGCTTCAAGAGTTTTTCATTAACTTGAGCTGTTTTATAGATCTCCTCTAATCCCCAGCATTTCCCAGAGTCAAGCTCGAATAGAGGCAGAAATGACTATTAGTTGGACCTGATAATGCTTCCTTGTGTTCTTGTGGAAGTTTCACCTACCTGTCTGAAATTTGTGTCTTTCCATCCAGCCTCAGGTATCGGTGCTGCTTATGTTTCAGAAGAACCTCTAGGATGTCTAGCATCATAGTAAATTGGCTGAACAGGACAACTCTGTCACCCTAAAGGAAGGAAGAGCAGTATTTAAGAGAAAACCCATGCATGCACCTGAAAGTTTGTTTTATACATATCCGCAGAATTCAGGCACTTGAACAAAAAGCCACCTTGTGTAAGATTCAAATTCTCTTCAACACTACGGAACAATCGGGAGATAAACAGAATGCTGGCCTTTTTACGGGCTGCAAACTTACAAGTGCTAAGTAATGATTTGAAGCCATAGGCAAGACTATACTTGGAGCAACCAGTATATTCACAATGAAACACAGGAATAGAGAGAAAATGCCCCAGGATTCAATTACTTTACCCTGGCTTACATAGCACAACAATATGTTGTGATCTGAAGTACCAAGTTTCAGCAGCTCAATGTGTATTTTAGATCTCAAGACGGGAAAGTTCAGGTGTTTTAAAAACAAGCCTTTATGTTTCTTGTTTGACTGAGTACTCAACAGCCAACGAATTCAACAAATATTTGAACAATATCTGAGTCCATTTTTGTTACATAGGTATGCTTCCTACTCTTCAAGGACAATGGAGTGCCAATTTAGGGTGAAGGATGAAAACCTGAGTCCCTGCTGGCTTCTCCCACCTGGGGTCCTCCAGATGTTTTGGCCTACAACCCCCAACAGCCCCAGTCAGCATGATCAATCGTCAGGGATAATGCAAGTTAAAAGTTCCATGACATCTAGTGGGCACCAGGTTGGAGAAGGCCACCCTATGCAGATAAAGGCAAGGGGTAAATTGGGGAGCAGGCAAGAACTTTAACCAGGGTTAATTACAAGCCAAGGTGTTGGTGGGGAGATGGAGGGGAAGGAATCTGCTGACTTCTGAACTCTGACTAGGATTATTTCTGACTCCCATCCATCCTCATATTGCCAGGAATTTGAGGTAAGTCTTCTGACATCCAAGCCTAACACTCAAACAGCTTTCTACAGGATTTAGTGACATTAAAACACAGCACAACTGATATCAGCACATTTATGAGTAAGACGTGTGTATGTTCTAGGATGTCCAAAATATACTTTTAGAACAAACCTTTTCTTTGAATTCAGACAAAATGCGCTCTAGTGTTCTAAATTTTCCCGAATCCAAAATCAGATCCATTTCAAGCTTGAAGTCATTAATATTTGCATACTGTTTACAAAGCAAATGCAATTCATAATCTGTCATCACAGACATATCTTCAAATATAAGGTCAGGGTTTGCTTCACAGTGTGTAGGCTCCTAAAACAAATAATCAAAAATCAAAATGAAGCAAGCTATTTAGGAATTGCCAATATTTCATCAAGTTTTCTTTTCTAAGTTTACTAATGGATTTTTGAGTGTATCTGCTGTTAGAAAATTTTAGATACATTCAATAGTCATAACATGTTAGAAACAAAAAGAATAAGCCAAAAGAATAGGCAACAATCACCTCCCTGTCCCACTCATCTCTTAGATAATATAGTTGCTTTTTGAAGGGGGGGGGGAAACATGTGTGTCGTGCCTACACGGAAGGTAAAAATCATAACAAAAATGTTATGATTGTCTTTTCAGCAGAAAATCGGGACTAATCCTAGAGCTGGAGAAAAGATTGTGACATTTGTATACACAGAGTTATAAAACTACCTGCAGTGTGGTTCATATGAGTACAATTAGCTCTTGAAGAATTATTTCTCAGACCTGGCAGATTAGGGATTGGATTTGGAATGTCAACTTCTGTACAAATGTGATGCAACCAAGAAATGGCAAGGCCAAATCCTGCCTTGTTAGCTATGTATACCACACATGCCTTGAAAACCATGCTTCCCAAGAGCAATCATAATCCAAACAGCAGGATGTGAGTTTACAACGAAGGTCAGAAACAACTGTATTCTACAATGAAGTGGTGGCACAGGAGAAAAAGGGGGACAGTGCACTGCCTCACTCCTCCCTTATCCACCTGCTCAAGTGAAGAATGGTCCTTGTGAGATATTTGCTGGGGTGTGAGTGGGAAGAGAAAGGGAGAGAAAACGAACACATACAAAGTGTTATTGTTTAATGTTATACTTACTTCCTTAGTTACACACACACATAGTTTAGAACTTCTTGTTTCTGGGGAAGGAGGCTATTGTCCATCAAAGTTTATGCTCAATAAATTTGTCAGTTTTTAAGGTGCTACAAAATTATTTAGTCTTGTAACTTGGGGAAGGGGGAGAGAAAGGGTTGGCCTTACTGGTTTTTATTTGGTTGCATTTTGCTGAATGACATCTAACTATTACTTGTGCTTTTCATGTTTTTGGTACATATTCAATTTCATTTACAGAGATAAATTATTTTTAAAGTTTCCCATCTGTTTCCTCTAGTGTGGGCAGATCACATAAAACTGGACCCTTTGTCTTGTTTCATCCCTCAATCTGTGACACATTTAGAATTCCAGCAATGTTTTCCTTAGGAAGCTTTCTCTATTCTCTACTGATAGTTTGAGACATTAAATGATATAATTTACCAAATGCAGGACACATAGTTGAACAATAACTATTTGGTGCAAATACCAATTTGTTAATAACCAAATTAAAATGCACCAAGAGCCTACTGGATTATTAAAATCCAGCACCTTACCTTGAGCATAAGTTTTGACATCACTTTAAGTTTCTCTGCTGTATAATACTGACGATGAAGAAGAGGATGATTGGCCATTTTTCTTAGCTGCATCATGACATTGCCCATTTCTGAATTCTTTTCTAGGGTTACAAAACAAATGATATATATGTATATATCCAGTGGATATTTTCTATCAATATACCCACAACAATAGACTAGCTCAGTATTTCTGCTCCATATATGATAAAAGGAACAGAGGAAGATGTAAACACCAACGCACCATGACTGTCAATTGATTTCTTTAAGTAGCTGAACAGATCTTGGTATAGCTTTTCCTGCTTCTCAGACATTTCACACTGTTCAACAATATCTTTTTTGGGAGGCAGCTGTTTGAGGACCTGGTGGGAGAAAACAACATTTTGAATTATTTGGCTACCAAGCATTTGAACTTAGAACCAGCACGTACTGAGCTGGAGGCTGTTCCTGTTCAAAGAAACCTGTGTTCAGGTGATTTAAGTTAGTCTAAAGCAACCAGTATAGGCTAAAAATAACAAAAACAAATCACCAAACATACCTCATCTTTTACTCTTCTCAGGATGAATGGTTTTATTATCTGCTTGGCATGTGCAATTCTCTCTTTTTCATATACACTGTGTTCCTCAGTTGCTTTCTAGAGAGGAAGAACATATGCTGAATTGCATACAGTGGATGCGATCAAGTTTGCTGAGAAAGAGTTTTACCATTTAATAAAAAGGAATGTTCTGAATGTGAATGTTTTGTAGTGAATGGTTGTGATTTCTAAAGCATTTACTATAGCTCCACTAGCCCAAAACAAGGGTATTATGTGGTGGTATGCATGAAGACTACATAATGACTTTTTAGGTAGTCTGCAAGGATACCGTAAGTTATAAAGACAGTGCTCATTATGAAAAATGTACAAGATTCCAAGTCATAAAAATGTTTTTCAAGTATACTTACTGCTTTAGAAGAGAACATCCTCCGAATTTCACTAGTGCTACTACTGAACATCCGTGGCATGACAAAATTCAAGAGCGACATAAGTTCTAAAAGGTTGTTTTGCACTGGCGTCCCTGTTAACAGCAAACGGTTTTTTGCCTATTTTCATAAAAAAAAATGAAAGCCATTAGCAGATATAAAATGAGATCATCTATTCAAAATGACATTTCAACAGGAGAATGATTTTACTGTTGAGCAATCAAATAGTCTCAAACTAACTGCAGTTTATCATTACCCTTATAAACCCAGGATAGGTATGCCTAGAGTTACAGCTTAATTTTGTAAAGCAAAAATCAGGATGCAACTCATGCACATTTTAACACAATTTTACTGAGACAATACTTGAAAACTTAAGACAACATTTACAAGAAAGTACCAAGAGTAGTAAAGGGCATAAAAATCTTACATTAATTGTCATCAGGTGTTGATAGCGAACAGAACCCATGTTTTTTAACATGTGACCTTCATCAAAGATTGCATAATTAATTTTCATCCGACGAAACAGACTGCGGTCTTCTGGACTGCTAATTGCACAGTTATACCTATCAAGAGAATGAACTATGAGCATATATCCCTATATATTTTTTATTTCTCTCTCTCCCTCTCACACATATATCTCATGTAAAACCAACACGTGAGGAGAGGGGAAGCAAGACTAGTGTGTTAAATCTGCCCCCATTGCCCTCCATGAATTTTTTTTGGGGGGGGACTTCTTCAGCAGGGGACCTTTCCTACTTGTGTATGTGTCCCACAATATGGTAGGCTTCTCATTCATGGAAGAAGCCTTCATTAGTAGTGCAGGAGCCTTGCTTCAGAAATTATTCTTCCAACTCATGGAGGGTGGATGGTAACAGAGCTAGCATGATTGTTCTCATCCCTTCCCCAATGCAAGTTGATTTAACACAGAAGGGGAAAATTGAACTACAAATACAGTATATTCTGACATTCAGAAAGGCCAGGAGACACTGCTGTGATAACATAGGGTTGCGTTTTTTCACCGTAATGCCCTCCACCGAATCTAGAGGCAACAGTAACTTAACCCTGTGTTAGATCCAAGGAAACGTGAGCAGAAGGAAAGTAACTGCTGGTACTATTCAGCAAACATTTCGGCAAGTGAGTTAGCATAGTGCTACAGCACCTCTTGTGCTTTCAAGAATATCCTCGGTTTTTGTTTCACTTCTCATGCAATGCTGTAGCACAAAATGTAGAACAGTATTTCCATGACATGAACAGAGCTCATTTCCTACACATAGGAGGATACCCCCAAGTGGTAAATTGTGTATTGAGTGCCAGGACTGTTTTATAGTAACACTCAATAGTCAACACACGACTCTGAAATTAGGATCAAATGAAGGAAGTCAAAACCCAGCAATTAGTTGTTTTATATGAATTTTCAACTATTACAGACAACACCTCTGCATGCACTTACTATATACAATGTGCTTAAAAAGACTGATGTTGCCAAAATACCGTCTGATTTCCCCCAATGCCAAATCCTATAATGACTTTTGACTCAGTCCTAGAAAATACCCAACATTATGAGCAACGACTTATTGTGTATGAAGAAATATATTTTATATAGCACATATTCCTGGAGGGAAATACGATCTCTGCATGCTCTGTACATAGCCAAGTAACTCGCAATGTAAGCCCTTCTGGGACCCCTGTGAGTGGGGAGGGGTTGGAGCACAGAGTGCCATGAGAACAGAGGTCTTTTCGCTGTAATGATTTCCCCCAATGTAATGTTTCTTTTTCTTTTCCTTTTCCCCAAAGGAGCGAACAATACACATTTTGTTATACAGGCACCAACCCACTTGCACACAGTCAGCACCCGTCGACCCCATTTTTGGTGCTGCAAAGGGGTGGAACAGGGTGGACTTACATGTGTCCCGCTGATGTGTGTGGCAGCCAGGAGCACAAACCCTGTGCAAGTGGAAAGCTGCCTGTACACAGAAGAAGGGGAAGGGTGCCTGTGGGGATACCACTGGAGTAAAAAAACATGTTACATGTGATCCTAGGCAATGAGAATCCAGCTTACTCCCATCTGTACAGCCCCAGCCTGGTTTCTGCATAGGTATGTTTGGGACTGACTTAGCAGATTTAAATTGAACAGCATGTGGGATAGTTTGAAAGAAGCGCCTGATTAGGAAACAGCAAGTGGCTAAATTTCACGCAGTCCTTGTACTTACGTTGTCACAATGACATTGAAATCTGCAACTTTATTATGGATATCCATTCTGAGATGCCTCCTGTCTTCTTGAGAGCCTAGACAGAAATAAGACTTCATTTTCCCCCAATTCTAGAGAATGGCTTTATAAAGCCTCAAACTTCTCTGCAATTCACAATGTTGTTTAGGGAGTTTTGATACCCACATGTAAAAAGTCGTACTGTCTGCATTTTAGCTACAAATGTTTTACTCTGAAACAATATAATTTCTTACCGTAATAAAATAAAACTTGGAGTTCAGGACACCACAGGTTCACTTCTCTTATCCAGTTATCTGTTTTTTTTAAAAAATGAATTAAATAATTACAGAAGTATGCTATGTGTACATACAGATTAATGTTAGTCCCAGTTTTGTTTTTACTAAACTACAAGTCGAGAATACTGTGTGGATTACAATCGCTGTTGTACAGCCAAAAGAGTGGACTTCATTGAAGAACACCTCAATTCAAAACCCCACTAAGCTCTGAAACTCATCCAGTGTTGTTATCTCTCATCCCAACGTATCTAATTGAGAGTTTAGTTGGGGAAGCACTATTGTGTGCTGCCCTGAGCTTCCTTGATGAAAAAGTAGGCTATGCACATTGATATAGTAATGCAATTACTATATCAATTACTATATCAAAGGGACGCAGGTGGCGCTGTGGGTTAAAGCCTCAGCGCCTAGGGCTTGCCGATCGAAAGGTCGGCGGTTTGAATCCCTGCGGCGGGGTGCGCTCCCGCTGCTCAGTCCCAGCGCCTGCCAACCTAGCAGTTCGAAAGCACCTCCGGGTGCAAGTAGATAAATAGGGACCGCTTACCAGCGGGAAGGTAAACGGCGTTTCCGTGTGCGGCTCTGGCTCTGGCTCTGGCCAGAGCAGCAATGTCACGCTGGCCACGTGACCCGGAAGTGTCTCCGGACAGCGCTGGCCCCTGGCCTCTTAAGTGAGATGGGCGCACAACCCCAGAGTCTGTCAAGACTGGCCCGTACGGGCAGGGGTACCTTTACCTTTACCTTTACTTTTATAGTAATGCAATATGTAGTATACATGTTTACTTTAAGTAAGCTGCTATTGATTTTTAATCCCACAAAGCCTGTTTATAATTGGAGCCTTAAAAAAAAGAAAATAAATTCCTCACTTACCTATTGTTGACGCAGGCACTACAATCAAATGTGGACCTACATCACCCACTTCGTAAAGATATGCCAGAAATGCAATTGCTTGAATGGTTTTTCCTAAACCCTGTGTAAAAGTTGAGATAATTTAAAATAAAATACTATTGCCTTTACAGTACTGATAAAGTTAAACAATGAAATGTTAGCCCATAATATTTCTCAAGCTAGTTTTGGGTTTTAAAACTGGAGCATGGAGGTTTGTATTGAAAAATATTATGTTGTTAAAGCCTACTCTTTAAGAACCGCATAACCAGGTTCTTAAAGGGGACGCAGGTGGCGCTGTGGGTTAAAGCCTCAGCGCCTAGGACTTGCCGATCGAAAGGTCGGTGGTTCGAATCCCTGCGGCGGGGTGCGCTCCCGCTGCTCGGTCCCAGCGCCTGCCAACCTAGCAGTTCGAAAGCACCTCCGGGTGCAAGTAGATAAATAGGGACCGCTTACCAGCGGGAAGTTAAACGGCGTTTCCGTGTGCGACTCTGGCTCGCCAGAGCAGCGATGTCACGCTGGCCATGCAGTTATAAATTTAATGACTAGTTGAAGTGATAATAATGTCAACTTACCATTTCGTCAGCTAATATGCCATTTAGCGAATGCTTGTGCAAAAGTGCTAGCCAATTTAAACCAATCTTCTGATAAGGCTTAAGCTCCATGCTGATAATAAAGAAGAAAATGCACCATTAACACGAATGGAAACTCAAACCTAATGACCTGATGTTTACCAGAAATGTAGTACAGTACTTTTTAAAATAAGGTATTTGGAGCTTTTATGTTATTTGGGTGGCTTGCTTTTTTTTGGGGGGGGGTCTGTCTTTCATTTGGGATGTGAATGTGTGTTCTGCCCATTAGGGAGGGGGTTCTAAGCATCACTAGTTTTCTTCTTCTGTGAAATAGCTATTTAGTGGTGCTCATGACAGTTTTGATTACCAAAGATACTTGCCAAAAGGTTGGGGACCTCTGGACTAGCTATTCCAAAACATGCAATTTTCACAAGGAGAGAGAATGAGAGTAGTGGTTTTGCTTCATATGGATAGGGCAACATGATGCTGGCCATTTTTCAAAACCAGTCTCCTCATCTAGACTTTGAGGATTTGGAACCCAAACTTCTAGCAACTATTACATACACCTTTCTTTTATGGTACTTATGTAACATTCACTTAAGAGCAATCCTACCAACCTTGAATTCAGAATGGAAGGCTGATCAATGTTCCATCCGCTACCACTATCTCCAGTGATCCTCGTCACTTGTTTGGTCAGTTTATTTGAGATCTCTTCACATTTGTTCATTAGCTGTAACACGACGGCTCTCTCTCTTAGTAATATTTTGCAGTTCCATATAATATCTTCTGACAGCCCATTGGTCTTGCACATTTTTGTGAACTATGAGAGATCATGGGGGGGGGGGGTGCAGAGAGCAAGGCATTACTTCAACATAAAGACAGCAAAATCAAACTGAGCCTGAAGAAACTCAAATGTAGTTTGGTGCCCCAAATTACTCAATTATTCATCCAAAATACCATGATAGTCATTAATTAAAATTGCAATGGTAGGCATACATCTAAAGCTTATGAAGATTTACTTATCAGTGAACACATTTTTATTACTTTGATATTTTGTCCCAGCAACCCTCCTACATTGAAAGAGTTCCTTCGCAGTAGGAAAAGGCAATGTGAAGATGGAAAACTCAGCTGCCAGCTTAAAAATGCTTGAGATTGAGACAAAGGAAAAACAGGCAACGTTGAGGTTAGAAGGGTGGTGTTTGGGTGATTGTCAGATCGCCTTTGCCTTCATTAAAAAACCAAAACTGGAATAGCATGTTATCTCCATTTTCTTGCCCCCACAAAATATGAATGGGTGGTATTCAACTAAGTTTTACTCAGAGTAGAACCACTTAAATTAGGGGACCTCGTAACTTAATTTCAATGGGTACAATCCAAGTAAAACTTAGTTGAATCCCATTCATTGTGTATATAATCAGAAATTTGTTCATGCATTTTTAGGGTGAGCTATCTCACATCAAGAAGCACAAAAATATGGGGTTGCATTGATCCAGTTCCACACACAAGCCACTTCTGTCAGAGGAGGGACTAGGAGTCCTTCTCTTTCTCTATTTCTGCAGCTCCTTAAAAAGCTGCTCCAGGACAGTGTAACTATTGAGGGGCTGCAAGAGAAAAAGTTGCCTCCTCCCCCTCTTTCTCTTGCAGGTGCATCCATTGTTTCGGAGTTATCTTCTGTTCATGGAAAGGCTCCAACCCACTCAATTTTTCGACACCAATATCATTTTTAGTGATCACATTTAGAACATTGTAAGAAAACTGAAAATCCATGTTTCAACAGCAGAGGGCAACACAGAGCTAAAGATAAGCTGGACTACATTGAAATTGCTGTACTATACTTTTAAAAAAAGTGTGTATGCTTTTATTTATTGTGCCTGGCTGAACTCCAAATGAGAGATAAAGGATCTTTATTTACACAAAAAAACCTTCAAAACAATCTCTCTCAATTACAAGAAACAGAATTAATGTGCTACTGAAAGTATAACGGGGTATAATTTTTGCACCTACTCATATATTTTTGAAATATAGCATTAGATACTTTAAACAAATCAGCTTCTGTTCTTTCTAGTGTATCTTGATTTCAGTGAGGCTTTTGACAAAATCCTGCTTTTGTGAAGAAGCTGGTAAAATGTGGGCTGGGTGAGGGAACTGTTATGGGGATTTGTAGCTAGTTGACTGACTAAACCCAAAGAGTTCACTTATGGTTCCTCATGATCCTGGAAAAAAAGTGACAAGTGGAGTACTGAAGGGTTCTGTTGTTCTTCAACGTCCATATAAATGATTTGCCTGAAGGAACTGAGGGGATGGTCATTTAATTTGTAGCCGATACCAATCTGGGAGGGGTAGCTAAAGCCACAGAAGACAGAATAAGGATTCAAGATTACTTTAACAGATTGGAGGACTGGGCCCAAATTATCAGAATGAATTTCAATAGGGAAAAATGTATGGTTCTACACTTAGGCAGGAAGAACCAGCTGAACAAATAAAATATGGGGAACTGGGTTTGCCAGTAGTACATGTGAAAACACATGTCTGACCAAACTGCGAGAGGTAGTGGAAGACAGGAGTGCCTGGCGTGCTCTGGTCCATGGGGTCACGAAGAGTCGGACACGACTAAACGACTAAACAACAACAACAACATGTGAAAAGGAACGAAAGGTCTTAGTAGACCACAAACTTGATATGAGTCAACAGTGTGATGCAGAAGCAACAAAAAGTTAACGCTATTCAATGCTGCATCCAAGAGGTTTAGTCTTTGACTCAAGCCTTCCAAGTATTTGTAGATGGCCTCTCTGATCTGCTGAAGGCTGTGCCACCAGTTTGCAATGTGGGTTGTTGTGGCATAAGACAGACATGAGTAGTTATGGCCTTCATGTTCCTGCATCTCCCTAGCATGAGGGAGGCCCTCTCAGTGTCAAGATAATCAACATGGACAATACTTGTCACAGATCTGGCTACAGTTCTAAGACTGCCTCTAGCAGCAGAGAACCACCCTCCATACTTGTTTAAACAGGGAAGTAATTTAAGGATATGAGGAACAGAATGAAAAACAAGCTAATATTTTCCTAATCCCAAAGCTATAATAGCCTTTTGTCGGGCTCACTATTGCAAATGAGTACAATACAGCATCTTAATCTCATGCATAATGTGTAAAATGAAAAGGTATTTTTGTTTTATTTTGCTTTGCGAGGATTGCTTCACAACCATGGCTTGCTTATAAAGCCTATTCAAAGCATTCTGAAAAATCAACATGAGCTAAAAAGGAACTCCTCTGTTTCCTTTGTACTAAAAAAGCATGGCATAGTCTACACTTGTAGCAGAATGAGGTGGTAGAACACCCAAATCCTTGAATGACCAACTCTCTCTGCATTAGCCTACAGCAGGCTTCCTCACTCGGCCTTGCAGATTTTTTAGGCCTACAACTCCCATCACCCCCAGCTAGAAGGACCAGTGGCAAGGGATGATGGGAACTGTAGTCTCAAAAACATCTGGAGGGCCAAGTCTGAGGAAGCCTGGCCTACAGGTACTCTTCATGCAAGATGCAAGAAGTATGTAAGATGGTGGCACATGCAGACACTGTGACTGAGTGCTCCATGGAGAGGAGTCAGGGTTTGTTAGGACGAATTATTTATAGCCGACACAAAATACTGTATTTAATTATGGGGTATCAGAGATTCTAGGGGGTTAACCAGGCTGGGATAGCAGGCTTGTTGGTTTTTGAATGTCTGAAGTAGATTTTTTCAATTTCGTTGTTCTGTATGGGACAATGACAATAAAGATTATCGTATCATATCGTATCGTATCGTATCGTATCGTATCGTATCGTATCGTATCGTATCGTATCGTATCGTGTCGTATCATGGGAGGCCCTTCTCATTGCTCCACCATTAGGACAAATACATTTTCTATGTAGGCACCCTGACAGTGGAATATCCTCCTGCAGATGCATAGTGGCACTGACACTTCTGTTCTTTTGGCACATTGGTTTGCCCAGGCGCTTTTTTTGGGGGGGGGGGGGTGTTACAGCTGCAAGTAAGGCATCGAAATTGTGATTCGTTGTGTTGTATCCAAAGAAGTTGCCTCATTTGTACTTCTCTCTCCCTCACTCCCCCTCACATTTGTTCTGTGGTTTTCTTCAACCACCACAAGTAGATTTGCAAGGGGAGGTATGGGGACATGTGGGGAGAAACCCCTGTACTAGGAGGATGGCTTTATTATAGAAAACCCAGTATTTTGGTGTCTTTGGAAGCTGTGTTGAATTTGCTTTACTTGTACAGTTGTTTTACTGTACTGTAACCCACCCTAGCATGCATGATGAAGGGTAGCTAAAAGTTTTCGTATAAAAATAAATAAAATGAGATAGAATGAGCCAGATGGGAGAAGAATATTAAAAGAGTGATACCTATCAAGAACTCCCAGCAAGCAAGCAAGCAAGCAAACAGTGCAGAAGTCTTAAATTTCTGACTAATCTATTTGCCACTAATTTCCATTAGAAAGGAACACCTCGTTTGAAAAGTGCATTTCTGTACATTCACGGTAGCTTCATTTGGCTGTTGTGGTGAAGTCTTTTTGAAAGTAAGTTTAAACATCAACAGAATACTTTGAAATTTAAACAACACTGAACCACCAGGAGTAGAAAAGCGTGTTTGTTTGTTTGTTTAAAAAAAACAACCACAAAGTTATTTTAAACAGGAGATTTCTATTAATTATTCTAGATGCCTAAAGCTCAGGTTGGCATAAAGATAAAACTTATAATCTTTAAATAATGCACCTCAAGTGAAACCATCTGCTATAAAAACCACCCATTTTGTTTCATGTCAGATTGTTAACATCTGTTTCCAAGTTACAACAAGAAGAACCTTCAGCTGTTTTCCAACTTGAGCCTCATGAACAATATGATAAGCAGTTTATGCAAAAGCTGCTCAGGTTTGTCCATTTGATAAGTACAACTGCAATCTGGATACAATTCAGCATTTTAAAGTCCCACTACCAAAAGACCTAGAAAACCTCAGCAGGGGCCTCTGGGGCAGTACTGGACAAGATGATCCGACTTGGTTTAGGTCAGTTTCATATGTCTATAGTTAAGTGCAGAGGTTGTTGGAGGCCCAGGGCAGCAGTCTTAATTAGAGTAATGTTATAAACAAAACAAAAAAGGCAGCCAGTCCCTGGCGGGTCCCCTTGCCAGCTTAGCCCTCTGAGTTCTGGGGCAAATGTACCTGGCTGCCTCCACCCACCTACCCCCTGCACAGATCTGTTGCCCTTTCTGAATGCCACTGGTTCTTCCAAGGTTTCTCTCTTATTATTATTATTCAACTGAAGATGTAAGATAATTCAGCTTGGGGGCCTTCTGCATGCAATGCATCTACTGCCAAGCTGCAGCACCCCAACCTATAGGTAGCTTGAGCTCAATACTTCCCAAAGCTTGTGTATGTCTCTGAAGTCTTTGAATCAAGCCCTCAATTTAGCCAAGTTCTATTCTTTCCAATGAGATCTGCAGAACTAAGGTCTCTGTATACACATTTCATTTTAACCTGTGATTGCCGGACTGTTACGGAGAACTGGATCTTGCATGCATATTGTCTAACAGAAAAAGTTTCACATTTTCCATTAGGTGTTTTTTTTTGGGGGGGGGGAGAGTAACAATATACACACTAGTTTCACAGACTTCATGCTTTCTCTCCCCGCTCCCCCGGAAGAGTAAAATAAGCTACACATAATTATAAATAGTTCAGATGAGGTCCCCACTACTCTGTAATAAGCACTAATACCCTTTCACAAATTTTAGACACGTCTTCTTTACATAAGAGTATAAGCAGGCAAAATGACCTGCACACAAAGGTGTTCTTCCTCAGGAGAGAACCCCTTCTGTTGGAGGAAAGGAAATTTGGATATAACCCAACATATTTACCATATTTTTTCATGTATAAAACACCCCCATGTATAAGACACTCCCTATTTTTGGGGACTCTAAATTAGGAAAATACCCCTCAGCACTACCCGTGGATAAGATGAGCCCCAATTTTAAACCTAATTTTTTGGTTAAAAAAACCTAGTCTTATACACGGAAAAATACAGTAAATAATGACTTTGCCACTAATTAGGCACATTTCCCACTAATTAAATTCATGATTTTACACACAGATTAAAGAAGCCTAATCTAAATTTACAGTTTCCATGAATTAAGGTATTTTAGACTATGAAGGAAGCATGCAAATTTTAAAAACATGGACTAAATATGGAAACACTAAGATAAAATTAAATACTTCTAACATGTGCCTTTTGGATGTAGACTAAAACTGTTTGGTTACCTTTTGCATTCAGCAAAATAAAGCTGGAATTAAACATGTTTCAAATTTAGCATTACAACTTAGTAGCAAAAACGTTTGGCCTGCTCTGCAGAGTCGGCCTTAAGCACATTTAAAAGCTACTCCTTCAAACTTTCAAGATCTCCAATTTGCTGCATTTTATTAAAACTGTGGGCATGTAGTTACAGCAACTATGCAGCTCTCCGGGTGCTGACAAAGAGCTCTTATGAAAGGGATTGTTTAATACAAACAGGCCCACACAGCTTAATTGTATGGAACTATTTCAGAGGATGGCAGCCCTTTAGCAAATACTTTTGCAAAGAATCTGTCTCGGCGAAGCTCGACATGTTTCAGAACAGACAGATGTTCTGTTCAAAGTCAAAGGCTTCAGGCAAAACAGTCTCCGGAGCAGCATTTCAGTAAAGCTGCACTTCTGTGAATTTGCGTACACTCTTTAAAATATAAAAGTTTGAAAACTTGACCAAGTCATCCTAGGAACTAATGATGAAATGCACCATTATTTTAAAAGACCACTAGCATATATAGCACTAGCACGCAGCATATATAATAGGGGTCTTTTAAAATCAAAACAAAACAAAACTGAACATATACATAAAAATGCAATTCCCATCAACTCCCCCCCCTCACCTGAAAATACTACTTTAAAAAATACAGTCGGTACAACACCTAACTGTCAAAAGGGCCCATTTACTACTATTTCTCTAAAACCACATCAAACAGAAATCACAAAGTTAAAAATACTGTAATTCCACAACTTTTCTTCTGAATTATTAGCATTTTCAAACACAAAATCAGACTGCTCTGGCTAGAGGCTATTCACTTTCCTGGAACATACATAGCTCGAAGCACACAATTATAGCAAACATTTGAAAAATAAATAGTCCAATGACTGGGAAACCGTACCAAGTACTCACCATTAGCTAGGTTTTACTCTTTCCTTTCCTATGTTAAGGTTTTCTGACATTGCTTTTGAAAACTGTAAGCTATAGCACTCCATAAAATGGCCACATTGCTCAGCTAATAAAACCAGTGTTAAAAAGACAGAGCATAAAGATTTAAAAGGAGGAACAACCACCAGGAAAATCATCAAAGGAACCGTTTCGTCAGTGTAGCTTAAAATATCCATCCTGGCATCTTCAATCATGGAGCAACCCTGGAAGTCGGTTGCTGATTCTCTGAAGTAGTTGCAGCAGAAATACTGCCACATTCTTGCCTTCTGCATGGTTTCTCAGCTGCAGCAGATCAGAACAGGCTAGCAAACAACAGCTTCCCAAATGAAAGCTCTAAATTCTTCTTCTACAGTGAAATGAACCAAGTTTCGGTGCTCAAGAGTGAGTGACAGTGTTGCCAGCCAATCAGCTTGGGTTTTTCAGGAAAATCACCCCTTAATTCATTCAAAATTAGGTCATCTGACACTATTTGAAATGCTATTGGCTTAGAACGAGCATAGTGTTTTAGCCTAATCAGGAAAAGGCCACCCATCTATGTCTTTTTGGATTTAAGGCATCCTTGACTATATTACTTGCTGTATATATATATATTTTTAAAGAATGAATGCAGACTTACCAGAGCTTCCCAACTATTAAAGGGACGGAGCTCTACTATCTTCTGAGCCTTTTTCTGAGAGCACTGGGGGATCAAAGTGAGTTCACCCAGTGAAGCATCTTGCAGGAAACTAAGAATTTTAGTTTTGTAACCATCCTCCATCACATCATCACTACCACCGTAGTCCTCATCAAGGGAGCTGCCAGCTTCCGAAGCAGACTCGTACTCCAAATCTTGAGAGTCCCTTTTAGTACTCCAGATTTTTTTCTTTTTATCTTTCTTTCTGAAGCCGTTCTCAGTTCGTGTGGAGGATTTCTCTTTGAGCTTCACATTAGTGTCATTCTGGCGATAATGGCTGTTATTAACGGAGACCCCCTTTCCATTTGAAACTTCACTTTTGGAGGGGTATTGGGTATCTGTATATGCATTAAAAAAAAACAACACAGAGAGAACTTACAAGAAGACAGTAATGATGGGGGGGGGGGGAGAGAGCTGCACAGAACCAGTGCCTACTTTATGGAATAAGCTTTCATTTCCTTACTCAAAAACATTTTATCCAATATTTGGCACTATTCCCATGACTGCATTGTGCTGCTCTGATATCTGACAATCATAACAGAACATTGCACAATCCTATTTAAAAGCTTAAATATTATTGTTAGTATCACATACAGGTGGAGGAACAGACATTTTCTTCTCAAGCTCTAAATAAATATTAACTGGTTAAATCAGGACATTAAACAGCCATTGCTTTTCACTAATGTCTTGCAGAACAGGACACCTGTTAATAGTTTTAAGCAAGATCTGTTATTTTGTACCCAAATCTGTTTTAATGTAATGACGACACATTCAGCAACAGTAAAACATGCCTGTATTGCTTATTTAAAACACTTTTTGCAATTCTGTACTTTTAAAGACATCTTAGTCATGAAACATTTTCAGTATCTCAAATTCAGTTCTTTTGGAAATAAGGTAACAGGCTGAAATCCTAGCCCCACTGAATTAAATAGGACTTGCTTCTGAGAAGACATAGTTTTAGCTGTCATGTAACTAAATATCTTGCTACTTTCTAATATTTCATAGTTGTAAGAAATATTGCTTAAAGGAGAGTTAAATAATTCAATTATATTAGAAGAATTCACTGTAAAACAGTAAATAGTTCCATAATAAAAGGGATTTGTATTTTAGCCTTGTTAGGAAAGTCAGCTTAGCTATTTCACCTATTATTACAGTATAAGTGTACATTAAAGACTTTTATTAGAAGTAAATGGAATGCAAGTAGCAGTACATTGTTATATTTAACAACAGAAGTTGAAAAGGGTATTTTTCAGACAGCTCACCTCCTCTTACGCTGTCCCTAGAGAGGCTTATCTTTTTGTTCTTCTAGACTTTTTAATTACAAAGGCTACTTTTATCTGGTTCTTTTAGACTCTTGAACCAAATTATCTTTTTGACAGTTTTAAACAGTTTTAGCTGCTATGTCTAAGCTGGTTCTCTAGGTTTCCCTGCTCTAATTTGTATTAATTATAATTGTTTTTACTGTTTAAACTGTGGGCTGCTTTTTTATTTCTAATACAGTAGGTCTATAAACCACCCTAGGGAACTATGTTATATGGATGGCTTACAAATATAACAAGCACCTATATTCCTAAATAAAAGTTGGTAATGCGTATTTGTGGAACACCCACTATGGAGTCACAGCAATTAATTCAGTTCACACAAAACTTAAAATAAAAGTTAAAGGAGTCTTTTTGCAGATGCCAGAATAGATAATGTAGTGTGTTCTAATGTAGCAAGGTCAGGACAAAAACGGTGAGCTATAAGAAGCTTTTCGACTTGTACTTCTCAAAGAGCAGCTCCTCACACATATGGCAAACTGCTTTTAAAAATGACAGCACTTTGTGACATTGTGTGTTTGTGGGGATGATGGAGAGTAAGGTGTGTAAGTATGCTGCTGAAATGAAAAATTCTACTAGGCTGCTACAAGTTCCTGTGTTCACACAAGAAAGTATTTGGATCCTGGCCTCAGCTTTTAAATGTGCTCATCATTTTATAAGGTACCTAAAATATTATGCCTCTATTTAATGAAGTGTTAGTAATGCATTTTTTAAAAAGAGAAGCAAGCAGAACGCCAGCAGTAACATGTGAGAACTTGAGGGGGCATTGTACATCACTGTTCATCACAGGACATTCCTAAGTCCCCTGCTGCTGGAATAAGCCAGCAGTTTCAAATTGTTAAAGTGCTTAGGAGATGAGATGCCCCACGCCCATAGTACAAAAAATATCTGGTACTACCCATTTCTGGTTGTTATAGAACACTTCCCATGGCTACTGCAGAAATGCAGCAGCTGCAGTAACAATTAGGGTCCAGGATACTGACATTTTACATAGTTCAACCAGCCAGTGACAAGCAGAAAGGCAGGAAATAAACGAATTTGTTCCAGTATTTCTCTTGTTATTTGCAATTATCTTCCAGACACTTATAATCAAGATGCTCAAGCCTAGCCTCTTTCCCAAACACTTTCTCGGTACATAAATTTACTATTTTAAGCGCATTACTATAAACCAAAACATTTTATTTATATAAAACGTGATCCGATTTACAAAGGTGCTGAGCCATGAGAAAATCACTGTGGTTCCCAAAACTGTCCTAGGGGAACTTCGGGAGCTACCTCTAACACAGAGCAGGGAGGAGAGACACACATGAAAGCACTTGCACATGTATATAAGGTCCTTCTGGATATTGGCCTAGGCTTGGAATGCAAACACATTTATTTGGAAGCATCACTTGGGCTTGGATCCCAAGGTCCTCTAGCTCAAGCAGAAGGTACCCTTGCCCACACAAGCCTTCCTGTACAGCTTCCCATGCCAAAAACACATAACACCGGTCCTGAAAGACCTACATTGGCTCCCAGTATGTTTCTGAGCACAATTCAAAGTGTTTGCGCTGACCTTAAATGCCCTAAACGGCCTCAGCCCAGTATACCTGAAGGAGTGTCTCCACCCCCATCGTTCAGCCCGGACACTGAGGTCCAGCTCCAAGGGCCTTCTGGCTGTTTCCTCACAGCGAGAAGTGATGTTACAGGGAACCAGGCCTTCTCAATAGTGGCACCTGCCCTGTGGAATGCCCTCCCATCAGATGTCAAGGAAATAAACAACTATCTGACTTGAAGACACCTGAAGGCAGTCCTGTTTAGGGAAGTTTTTAATGTTTGGTGTTTTATTGTATTTTAAATATTTTGTTGGAAGCCGCCCAGAGTGGCTGGGGAAACCCAACCAGATGGGCATGGTATAAATCAATTATTTTTATTATTACTACAGGAGTCTGAAGGGGAGGGAAGGAAAACCCCATTGTGTAAATGGAGCAGAAGTCAATAAGCAGAGGTCATTATGAAATCACTATACTATTTTTGAAGATGCCTCCAAAACTAAAATAATCAGCTTTGAACACAAAATCAGACAACAAAAAAGCTCTCATTCAACTGGTTACTGCAAAGTATATTCTAGAACAAATAACAAATTGCAGTCATTTTCATTGTTGTTGCTTTTCTAGCAATTTGATCTGCTGATGGTGTTGTTTTTTTAAAAAAATCAAGCAGAGAATATGTTGGTAGAACCAAAAGGCTGGGAAGAAGCTGGTGGCAGCAGCAGTATATGGCAGCTCTCTAGCAGGGATATGAAAGTCTACTTAAATGGCATCAGCGATCACCAACAAGACTGACTTCAAAGCTCAGGAAACAGTACATTTGAATGTCAGAATTAGTGCTTAGTAACAATCAAGAAAGGGAGGATGTGAAAAATGTTGCATCCTTCTTGGCAGTGCGGTATGGCAGTCTCTATTAAGTATTCTACAAAGAATTAAACAGGTTCCTTCCATCAGTTTACAATCTAAAATATTTTAATTGTAATAGCAGCAGTACAATGACATTAATGCAGGATGAAGGTGGCTAGTTGAAATATGCAGAATGCTTACACTGCAGCTCCACTCTTAGGGACAAAGGTTGCTGCCTGATAGTAAGTCAGACCACTGGTCCATCTAGCTCAGTACAGTCTACACTGGCTGGCAGCAGCCCTCCAGAGTTTCAGACAGGAATCTGTTTTATTCCCTACCTGAAGATGCCAGGAATTGAATCTGGGACCTTCTATATGAAAAGCATGTGTGCTGCCATTGAGCTGTGACCCTTCCCAATGTTAGATCCCTAGTTGGGGAGGAAAACATGAAGAAAAGGAAAGAAACAGAAAGAATGGCAGGGAAGAGAGCAATGCTGCTAAGTTGCTTCTGCTCATATCATTTTGGGCTCTTTGTTGCATAGTAGAACCTCTATCACTAAAGCCTCTCCTGAAGTCATTTGTGGGACGTCAGAGAACATTTCAGAGTGTTGCTTGACATGAGTGAGAGACTACAAGCAGGAACAGCAATTTCTGAAGTCTGTCTAGGACAGGCATCCCCAAACTCGGCCCTCCAGATGTTTTGGGACTACAACTCCCATCATCCCTAGCTAACAGGACCAGTGGTCAGGGATGATGGGAATTGTAGTCCCAAAACACCTGGCGGGCCGAGTGTGGGGATGCCTGGTCTAGGAAGACCTTAAGCATACATCCACAAGGCTCTCACCAAATGGTAAGAGATTGCAGGATTGAAAATACATTGCAATAGTTCTGCCCACAATTGTCACTCAAGCCTTACATCACTTAGAATTCCTCAACTTTTACTCCATCACAGAATCATTGATAATAAAAGATATATTCTTACATCAGCATCTGACTTGGTCATTTTTTCTATTTAAAAATATTTCACATATTACTTACAACAGGACATGTAACTCCTTGGGATGATAAAGCCTATATGGGTGTAGGTGTGTGTGTGTGTGTGTGTGTATATATATATATATTTGTGTGTGTGTGTGTATGAAAACGAAATACTCTTTACCCTCATGATCTTCCATGAATACTTTTAAAGATTCAAAAGCTTCCTGAAATATCCAGTTGTGTTCCCGAAGTACATCTCTCAGCTCCTATTTAAGAAACAGTAAGCAGAAATCCTATATAGTCACAGAATTAACAGCCTCTGAATATCAATGTATTATCACAACTAGACAAACATCTATTCAGATAAAAACAAAGAAGACAATCAAGGAACCTTCTCATTTACAGCAACTATGAGAACATACAATATACATTGTGGCTACTACTGCCCAGTACAAAATTGCTCTTTACCTTTACATTTTATCCAACAATTAAAGCTGAAAGTACTCCAGATCACTAGCTCCAAATTCAAGAATGCCTCACATTATTTCTTTACAACACTATCTTCTACTGTAATATTAACTGTCTATTCTAGCTCATGATGTGGACTGACTGCTGGATCTATTCCTAGATTGCTCAATTATTACACATACTATTATATATATTATTTACACTAACAATAAATCCATTCTCCAAGTGTCTACGCTTATGTAGCAAATATGACACTATTCATGTAGAAGAAGAAAGTTTCAGCAGGCTTGGGATAATCCCAATGTTGGCAGAGGTACGAAAGACTTTAGAAAAGCTTAAAGCAGTGATGGCCAAACTTGGCCCGCCAGCTGTTTTGGGACTACAACTCCCATCATCCCTAGCTAACAGGACCAGTGGTCAGGGATGATGGGAACTGTAGTCCCAAAACAGCTGGAGGGCCAAGTTTGGCCATCACTGGCTTAAAGGGAGGGTTGATGAGCACTGAGTATCTGAAGGGAGGGAGGATAATGGAAAACTGGGGATGGGGGAAAATGGAATGGAGTATCCTAAAAAAAAAGTACTCATGATCAAGTCACTTCATCTCTTTTACACAATTCCAAATTCCTATGCAAAGGGAAGAGAGCTAATAACAGTAACTAGAATGTGGACTAATTTTTGTAAGAGGGTTATATACAACACATTTTTGGGTGAATGTAACATACCTCTTTATCCAAGCTCGGAAATTCTTTGTGCAGTTTGCTTACTAGATTTTCACGCTTTTCCCATTGATTCTCAGGACTCTGCAACTACAGTTCAGAAAAGATTCATTAATTTTAGACTTATCCTACGCCACTAACTAGACAACACACAACCCAGTGAATGAAAAAGGTAACTTGAAGGAACCACAATTGTGTGTGGTCCATGGGTGAGAAACCTCAGGCCTGGGGCCAAAGGCTGCCCCCTGCAAGCCTTCCTAACTGTCCTTCACAACTTTGTCCCAACCTCCCCCCCCCCCCCCGACTAGTCCTGCTTCACACCTTCCTTCAAGTGTTTGTGTGGTTGGAAATGTCCTTCAAATCTGATAATGCCTTTTACTTGCCTGGGTAGTGAATAGAGAAGAGTGTGTGAGTGTTTCTCAGACATTGCCTACTGTACAAATGTTAAAAATTTACACTTGCTGCACTGCTCACTCTTCCTCAATTACCAGAATGTGGCCCCTGGCAGGCTGCCCATAAAGTAACATGGTGCTCAGATTGAAAAAAGGTACCCTATCCCTGGTGTAGCAGATACAGCTAAACCTCCAGATTCATCAGCAGCACTTATTTTAGCCAGATATGGATTAATGTCTTCATAAAGATTATTTTCAGCACACTTAAGGTTGAAAACTTCATCTGTGTATTTAGAAAGAAAGCGGTCAGAGGCCACACAAAATGGCTTAGATGAATTGGAGCTGCCCAAACATCTGTGATTTCCCCCCTGTGAACTAACTCGGACATGTGGCTACCAAGTCATGCATTAAATACAGAAAATTCAGTGTATGAAAGAGATATGATTAGGAGAACGTTTAATTTCCAATGCTCTAGCACTCATCTCATAAATAATTAGCTCAGGAACTGAGCACACATGGAAAATCTTGACAAGGTGTTTACTCAACGAGTGCTAATTGGGGGTTCTGTATGTAAAGGAAGTTACAACCAGCTACTTACAGGATCAAGCTTTTTCTTTTTCGTATTTTGGTCATCCTCATCTTCAGTACCATCGTTGGCACTTTCCTCAAGTTTCCTTTTGCGAGAGCTGCCTTTTGAAATTAAAAAGGGGATCTTTAAAAAATTGGCAACTTCTTGCAGTCCAGTATCAAAGCACTTTGTTGCTTAGCAATTAATCTAAATGCCCTTTAATCAAAACAAAAACTGTTTTTTTACTTCAAATTAACCAAACAGTAAAAAATGTAGAAATTTTATTGTATACTAACATTTTTGTTATGAGTTGGCAGTTCATAAGAAATAAAATAAATAAAATTTTGCCAGTTTTTTCTCTCCCACCCATCCACCAAACACACACACACAAACCCACTGAGACAAAAAAAAAAAAAAATAGCAGATGTTCAGAAATTCCTCCTTCTTTTAAAACTTGCTCAGAATCAAAGGAATCATGCCCTTATGTTCAGGCATGTTTCTTCATGTCTATTATTTTATACACAGGACGACTAGCCAAAATGTTTTTCACAAAAGTTTGCTGTTAAAAAAGATACACATTCGAGAGGCTATAAAAAGATGTAAAATTTCAGTTTTTAAAAAAATGAAAATTGGATGGAAGGGGAAGTCAAGGAGCAAAAACAAACAAGGAAAGAAATGCCATTTTGAGACATGCAAGAGATGTACAGTTGAAATAACTTGTAGCCAAAATCCAAGACCATACTATGTAGATAATTCTTACTTCTGAGTTAATATGTGCAAGAGTGTGTTGCAAGTCCCCTTAACTTCAGTAGAACTGACTTCCACAGATGATGCCAACTTATCTGTATGCTATCACAAGTGAGATCACCACTGACTGCATTTGCCAATACCTAGCCTTCAAACTGATCCTGATAATATGAAGCAAATGGAGTACACAAAATGGAACTTAACCAATATTCATGTGAACATATGCAAAATTAGGCATAGAAATGCTTTGTAGATGGAATTATATCTGAATTTATGAATCAGCAATGGAGGGCCTTAGACAGTTAGGTCCCCAAAGATGGGTATGGGCAAAGATGGAATGGGCACCAGTGCTTTGCAACTTGATCATAAATAATCTAGGGTTAAGGGTAACTAGTTGGGCATCCGTATTTGCAGATGACATCAAATTATTTAGAGTGGTTAAAACAAAAAGGAATTGCATAGCATTTTCTGTGCCAGCCAATGCTAAAGTGCTAGGTAAAAAACTGCTTGGAAACTATTAACAGAAAGTACCAGTACTTCTTACCTTCCTCATTCAACTTCAAGCCTTCAGCTATAGCTTCATCCATTGTAGCAGTTGATGATATCAGCTAGAGAGAGAGAAAGAGAGAGAGAGAGAGAGAAAGGACAAAAAAGTCAACAAACATTTCTTTATTAAAATTAGAGGAATTTCAATTATATTCTGAAGAATTTACAGTGAAATCCTATGCATGGTTTTTGAAAGTTCTTCTGTATTCAAATTGTCCACCCCAAAAAATATGAATTCTGCAATCCATACAAACTGGGAATACTTGCTACTGATAAAGGGAGAGGAGTTATGCAATACACTGTAGTACACTGGAAATCCATTTGCCTTCTGAGCTGTTAGGAGACATTGCCCACATTATTTCAACTGCATCATGACAGTCACAATGGGTCAAAAACTTGTTTAAGAGGGAAAGCAGAGCTTCTCAGGAAGCTGCTACATTCTGCATGCCCACTCTACAATTCTTTCACTGGCACTATTTAATGATTATATGCTGCTATGAGTTTCAAAGAGCTTTCCATGGACCAGCTCAGCAAGCCTTTAAGCTTCTACTTAAATAACATTTACTTAAGCTATTATTTTATGGATTGCATTTCTAATCATTTTTATGTGCCCTGGGGGGGGGGGGGAGAGGGAATCATACTTTATAGGGCAAAATGGCAAGAGTATACATACTAATACGAATGAACTCATGAAAGGTAGATAGTATAAGAGACTAAGTTCTCAGGCTACTATATATAGAAGAGTTGCCTATCCAAGATCACCTACTCTGTTCACAGAAAATGCAAGATTTGAAAACAAAACTCCCTGAGTCACAGTGTGTGAGAGAATGAGAAGGTGAGAGTAAGTAGCTCACTTCCAAGTGAACACTAACACTGCTTTAAGACTAAATATTGTACTTCATTCTTCACAATATTTTATGACTGGTGCTCCTTTCAAATTAGCTAACAATTCAAAAGTAAATTACTGTACTTGTAATAACTCTTGGTCACTTTTTTGTGGAAAGAGTTCCTTTAGTGTTTGGAGTTTGCAATAGTTCAGATCCTCCTCCTCTTCCTCCTCTTCTTCATTTTCCTTAACAGATTTTGATGGCTTGCCTTCATCCTCTTCACTATCTGAAGGCTCTGAGCTGTCGTGCATGGTAAAAATATTTACACCATTTTAGTCAAGCACCGTAGTATTGCATTTTCTATAATTATATAAACACAGTAGCACTGGTAGGAATAACAGCAAATTTATTATGTCATAGGATTTCATGGACACATCTGATTGAGTGAACTGTAATCTCTGAATAGGTATACCATCTTAAAACTGGTCTTTAAGGTGCACAACACTCTTCATTGTTTTTTACTGCAAAAAGACTGATAGGGCTACTCCTTTGGAATCTAACTTTTAAAACCAGCTGCCCTGTCAAGAGCCTTGGGAAAGCAAGCAATTAGCTCTAGCCTTATCATAAAAACTTACCCAACACAGGAGCTGTTTATAGGCTACGTTTCTGTCTAGGGAATTTATCTGCATTACTCTCTGGAATATTCTGCTGCAGCAGATGCAACATTTTCTCTGTAAGAAGGTGAAACCTAATTTTCTAAGATTATGCCTTTCTGATGTCAAAGTAGCTTTCAAGAAAATTGCCAGTTACCCCATACAACATTACCCATCCCTGAACATTCTGAGTTGCATCTAAGAAATCTCAAAAATATTGTCAAAACTAATTTACCTATATTCTACATTGTTCTGTGCCAATGTTTCTGTATTCCAACCCTACTGGCTTTTAAGGTTACATCTACTCAAGAGAGTGTGTGGATAGCTTATAAGATTTCATAGGTACACAGCGAAGCTCTTAAAAATCACATACGTTGTACAGCACAGTTGATACAAGAATTCCTAGACAATATGTATATGCATCTGTCGCACACACAAAAGTGGTTGTACAGGAATATCCAATGTGGTATTGACCAGATGTTGTTATAGACTACAATTCCCATCATCCTTGACCAAGTTTGGCCAGGGCTAATGGAAACTGGGAGATCAACAGCATCACACTGGCTACCTTGCATAGACTGAGCAGACTCTGATCAACAAAAGAGATGCTTCTGTGGGCTGACAATAATTATGTGGACTGGAAGCACCTAATGCTTCCGTAAGTGGCTCCACTTAATGGCCATAAGTGACTAGCTATTTACAAAGATTAGGTTAGTTCCTTTGTTCAACAAAAAAAGGTTCTGAACACACTAGGAAGGCCTAGTTATTGACTGAGAAGTTCGTTTTCTCTATCTCATGAGCACAGCAAATACTTTACAGGAGTCACTCAAGTACACTTGAGCAATAACAGAATTATTAACAAAGAGAAATAAGGCCTTATCGAATACCATCTAGTTTACACACTCAGCTAGGAAGTTGATTCTGAACCGCAACACCTGACCACAGTAAAATGAAGCAGCCCTTTTCAAGAGGTGTTAAACACTTGTTAATTTGCCTTAGCGTTGCCTTGGGAAAAGGAATTAAATGCATTAATTACAAGAGATAAAAAGTAGTTTCAAAACTCCATTCATTTATTTGAAAACTTAACTCATAATACATTATCTTCCAAATCTTTTTATAAAACCGAATGCCTGAGGGCATGTTAAAATGCTCATCTAATTATCAAGTTGTTGTCATTTATAATATCTTTTTCTTGAAGATGCTGTGTAATTAAAGATCATAAAAAGTAAGTACATAATTAAACAAAGCTCTATGGAAACAATAAAAAATGCTCCATGTATCATATAAAAAAGTATTTTTTGAGAATTTATTTAATGATACCAAGAATTATTTTTCATAGTTAAAAACAACGGATGCATTTAAAATTCAGATTGAAGGAGGAATGCATCTATAATCAGGAGAGATTTTAAAATAAATAATGCTTGTTTCAATAACTGAGATTCACTTCTTTTTAACTCTATGAACTTTATTGAGTACAGTGATACCTCGGGTTAAGAACTTAATTTGTTCCGGAAGTCCGTTCTTAACCTGAAACTGTTCTTAACCTGAAGCACCACTTTAGCTAATGGGGCCTCCTGCTGCTGCCGTTTCGCTGCTGGAGCACGATTTCTGTTCTCATCCTGAAGCAAAGTTCTTAACCCGAGGTAATATTTCTGGGTTAGCAGAGTCTGTAACCTGAAGCGTATGCAACCTAAAGCGTATGTAACGCGAGGTACCACTGTATATGTTAAATAGTAATGTTGCAGTACCTAAGATCATTATATTACAATCCAACCAACCCTTTTGAGTGGGCAGTTTGTCATTATGCTGGTGTGCGAGGGGATGATTGTTTTATTTATGTTTTTATTATGTGTTTTGTTTTCTTGTATTTTTATGCTGTGAACTGCCCTGAGATCAATGCTGGCATACCAATTTAATAAGTAAATAATATATGTTCTTGGGCCTACAGTCTTTGGCTAACGAAATGGTAAACTTGGTGAAAATGGAATGAATTTTGGACTTACTATGAACATTCATTTTCTTCAGTGGATAGTTCTAACCTAGGAGTGAGTTACAGGGCAAAAACCTTGATGGATTGATTGATTTACTTATCAATTCATCCTGCTCACTACTGCCTTCCCTCAGGCCTTCAGTTCCAAGGCACCAGAATTCTCAATGTCATAGTAACCTGTAAGGCCACTTTATACGTGGTTGCTCCCAAGAGAGGCATGGAGATGTGAGTAGTCATAACACCTGCTACTCCATCTCGTTTAAACAGCTACCTCAGTGCCCTGCCAGCTCCTCTGGCTAGAAGTGTGAAGAAGGGCCAAAGACCCTCCTCCTCCATCCTCAATCAAGTTCATCTGTCCAACAGCTTCCTTGCCCCCAGGTCATGGCTTGAAGATCAGCAAAGCAATTAGAAAGAGAGGAGCTGGTGGGGTGGGGAGGGATTAATCATTTTACAAGTTATGTAACCTTGTTACTTAATTCTTTTAAACTGTATGGTGGTATTTTTAAGTACTGTAATTTTTATTGATCATAATTTAGTAAGGATTTATTGTTATTGTTGAGAGTGAATTTCTGTTTAATTATTTGATGGTATTTTGAGAGTCAATTTTATTGTGCACTATTAGATTCTAATGGAATACTGAATATTGCTATAGAATAGAATAGAATCACAGAGTCGGAAGGGACCACAAGAAGAAGAGTTTGGATTTGATCTCCCGCTTTCCTAAGGAGTCTCAAAGAGGCTAACAATCTCCTTTCCCTTCCTACCCACAACAAACACTCTGTGAGGTGAGTGAGGCTGAGAGACTTCAGAGAAGTGTGACTAGCCCAAGGTCACCCAGCAGCTGCATGTGGAGGAGTGGGGACGCGAACTCGGTTCACCAGATTATGAGTCCACTGCTCTTAACCACTACACCACACTGGCTCTCCAGTGTCACCTGGCTCTCAAGGATCATCTAGTACAACCCTGTGCGACACAGGACTCTTTGGCCCAATGTGGGGCTCAAACCCATGACCATGGGATTAATAGTTTCATGCTGTTTGATAAAGCTGTTTATTTTAAGCCATATTTCTTATTATGACATATGCGTTGGATCAGGCAGTCGTAAAATAGATTTTGTATATTTTGTTGCTTCTTTGGCTTGTAAAATGCCTTGCGTATTGCAATAAAGAAAGGTGGTATACAAATTAAACATGCAATGAAATGAAACCTATTTAGGAGCTCTCATGGAGTTAATGATAACAAGCTTTATTGTTTTTTATACCGACCCCCCCAAAAAAAATATTTGCTTGTAAGAAAGTAGTAATCAGAAATATGGACTTAATATCAATTTATGAGTATCAATAAGGGAATTTATATGTATAAATAAACAGGCATTACTAAGACTTACATAATAATCACATCCTTCCTGGGAGCAGCAAATTGCTTTATACGGGAGTATTTTGGTGCCACTTCTTCTTCACTTTCTGATGACAATTCAATAACATCTTTCTGACACTTAAAAAAAGATGATTGTGTTGTCCTTTTTGCTTCAGGGGTTTCTGGAACACTGGAATCATCTGTCAAAGCATTTTAAAGGATAAAAAAGACACATGTTACAGAAAAACAAGAGTACAAGTCTTACTATGATTGAGGTATCATCAGAAGTGGCCACGCTGATTACACCAAATTAATTAGAAATGTGCTTTGGGGGCACGTTTAGTCTAAGAATTATGTAATTTAAGTTAATGAGTTTTTCTACTGCCTTGAAAACGTGTGTGTTAAAGGTGGTATAGTTGGGTGGTTAATTGAAGATCTGTTTCAAGTTGTGGCATCCTTAAAACTCAGCATGCCTCCAAACTCAATGGCTGCTGAGAAAAGTGTGAACACACATGGGCTAAAATCACAGCCTTACGTAGGCTCAGAACTACAGTGTGGCCTGCACAGGTCTTCTGGCATCAAATGGAAAGAAGGGGCTTCTGTGTTCTGCTATGCTCTTGCTTGAAACAGCTAACAGCCCTAAAAGCAGGTAGGGGCAAAAGTGAAAAGATTATGGTTCCATCCATGGCTCCGTTTCAGGGCTAAAGCATTCTGACCCTGGAGGGCAAAATGAGAAAGACAGCAGCACACACAGGAGAACAGCAGCTGCAAAATAGGATTGCTGCCTGACAGAAGTTTACTGGAAATAAATTTTAAATAATCTGAAAGTGCTTGAGAGGTGTTTGATGGAAACGTCAATAAATCTTGAGCTTTTATAACCCCGAGCAAGTGACTGACACTGGAAAAGTAAACTTTGAAACTGGGTGCTGTGGCATGCCCCCCACCGCCGTAGTAAAATTGTACTGCCATATGGTAACAGGATCTTAGAACTAGATATATTTATTCGAGTAGGGGGATAACGCCCACCCCCCCGAAAAAATATCAAGAAATAACTTGCAACTTAGCAGTAGATTTTGAATTAGAAAAATGCAGCTCACACACCTGCTCTGTTTAAAAGTAAAACCAGGATACTACAGAAATCAGACGACACCACCACATGCTCCCCCCACACCAATATTTAATGCTTCATATGACCATCACCAAGCCTAATTAGAGACATATTAAACTCATCAGGGTCAAGCAACAGTCAGATATCGTACCGATTAAGGATAGAGAATAGGGAATAGAGCTGCACAAGACAGCACAAGGGGTGAAGCAAACATTCTCGCAGCTTGCTCTTAATCCCAAAGCCATAGCTATTTTTGCATGTCCATATATTGTTATTTGCTTCATCTGTCCACAGTACAGAGACAAACTTTCCATTGCTCTTATCACCATAGCACAACTGACATTCTGATTTCTACTTAGCTTGTTTGCTTTAAACTCAGGGATATTATGGCACTTGGACCATTACTTCCATGGCATTTTATTTATAGTCTATCTAGCCTAAAATAATTGGTTGAGAGTACTGCATACTCTGTCTGGCAGCAGCTTTCCAATGACTGAGACGGAAGTATTTCCAGCCCCAAGACCCGCAATCTGAGGTGAAGTTGTGGCAACTGGAGCTCAAGACCTTCTACATTCAGAAGAGTTTGCTTTATCACTGAGCTATACTGCTGTATCACTGAGATACAGTCCACAGACTAAATTTAGTGTGAACATTCCAAATTAAGCTGCCCTGTTAGACACAGTCAATGATCATTTCGCACTGAGGTGCCATTTCCAGCCACCACGTTTGTCAGCGGAGTACGCATAAGAGCGCCCTGCCCCATTATGCCATGCCACACCCTTTTAGCGATGTGTTTAGTGACATTTTTTAGTCACTTCCAGGTTCAGTTGCATTTTATTCAGACACGCATGAATCGGTCGTTACCTGTGCTGTCCATAACAAATTATTTTTAAGAAGTGGGATATGAATGTGTGAATAAAAATTAAAATCTTCAAGTTAGTTTAAGTTTCTGGCTTTTTTCCTGAAGTTAGCAACCATAATTTCCTGGTTCAAACAAAACCAATAAATTATAGTTAGTTACAAGATTCCACATTTCATTAATGAATGCCATGAGAAAAGGGGATGTGCTCATGGGCAAAATGCTTGTTATTAAGCAGAGACTATTAAGCAGAGACAGAATCACCCACACAAAGTCACTGGAAAGCTTTGGTTTGTCACTGCATAATGTGTGTCATAGCTCTCTGAAGCCTTATTACTACAACAGCTCATTCCAAGGAATAAGCTGGATGATACCTCACTAACAAATGAGGAGCAGACACAGTTGTTTCCATTGAACAAAAAAAACCCACCCTGACTCAGCAAAAGCAATGAAATGTATATGACTATACAATTATTACCTATGGACACTTGAAGTAATTCCCATAACAAACTCATTCTACATTTGGTGGGGAAATGTTCCCACTCATCCATAAACAATTATCATTTTATTTCTTTATAAATAAAGCACCCCCTCCCCAAAAGAGTTTACAATCTAGATTTTTGCAATTTCGGGGGGGAAGGGAGAGAGATAATAGCTAAGGGTTACAAGGGATAGATGTGGTGAACTAATTCGGTTAATAAAACCATTTACTATATTGCTCCTCATTGGCTTTTATCCTCTTCCCCCATTGTATTTGTTGCTCCCCTCGTATTTTTTTACCATATACTAGCAGACCAGTTTCTGCTAGGAGAGATTAGGCACTGGGCCACACCATCCCTATTTGTGCAGTTTCTATGGAGACAGATTTAAATCCATTTCTAAGTTTCCTTTTTCAAAAAGATCTACTGCATTAAAAAAAGCACCTTAAGTGCATACTTTACCTATAAACGTGAAAATTGTCTGTTTTATGCAACAGCTTATTATCCCATATTAATAATAAACTCTAGCTAAAGTTTTCTCTCATATTTTGGGGTGGGGTAGAAAAGCTTTTCATCTTGATTAGATTTATTTCCTTAGCACAGGACTAAGCAAGTATCTATACAACCATACATTGCTCTTAATGTGGTACCCTCTGCTCAGGGAATGGGAGATGGGAGAGACGACATTATCACTGACCAATAAAAATGGCTTTCAAAAGCTATTGTACAGTAGTAATAGCAACAGTGAATGCTTATGTTCACATGTAGAAAATATCAAAGGACTGTCTGCTTTGTTTTCCTACCAAAACAACGTCAATGAATCAGGATGTTGGCAAAGCAGTTTGAATGTTAAGTTATGAGGGTCAAGCCCTATAGGATTTTCTTGCAAGTTCTTAATTAACCCAGATTTCCTAAATGCTTTTGAGAACATGATATTTGATACCAGAGAAAATGAATGTCTAGTCAACCACAGGAATACTCTGCACATAACTAGAGGAATTCAAAGACTGCTCTAGAAATTAAGAGCTGTAAAAGATATAACAAGATACAGCCGCCACATTGCTATCAAAACTTCATTCAGCTGTATGAGTGAAGATCAAACACTAAGCTATCAGCACGAGTACTGCAGACTAAATCAAACTGGTTGTGTATAGACTTTCCCTTCATTTATAAATCACATATATGAGAACTCACCAGTTTTCTCAGACACATCAGATGCTGGGGTGGCTGGTTTACTAATGTGATCAGGAACATTGTCATTTTCTTCACCAACAGATGCAGCACCATCTTTTGAAGGAGGAGAACATGTGGTATCCTTATCTACTGCATCCAAAGAAGTAGAAGAAGCCTCCTCCTGATCTGCAGAAAGGCCAGGGGAAGGGGCACTCTCTTCCTCCACACATGACTTCCTTTCAAAGCGAAAGCGGTTCAGGTTAAGCAGACTCATGATTGGCCTTCCACTTCTGTCACAGATTATGGAGTTCAATTTAAAATCCCTCGGGCTTACGATAGCACCATATAAATCAAGAGTAGCTAGAGATCTAAAAACAAAACAAAACCCAAAGGGTGAGGTGGGAGATACATGATAGAGCAAGAAAATACAATGGAAGATCCTTATTTGTAGGCATTCATTCATTCAATAAATTTCTATACTGTCTTGGGTCATGAATAACCTCAGGGTAGTTTACACCTATAAAACTTAAGATGTATTGAAACTATAAAACACACAGTAAAAAGTTAGGCCATGTACAAAAGAGGAGAAAGCAGTCTCCAATTATAAATGGGCAACATTGATTAACTACTCCCAAATGCCTTAGTGAACTAATGTATCTCCAACTATTGCCAATGTAGACATCAACCACATTTCTGACCAGGGGGAGTTCCATAACCAGAATGCCAGCACAGAAAAGGAACAACCACAGTTACCTCTACTCTGGGCTATGGCAGGTTTCCACAGCTAGAAAAAGAAGTGCTATTCCACTGATGCCATCTCAGCATCAAGTGATGCTGATGGATCTAAGAGTATCCCCAGACTTCAAACCTGCTACTTCAAGGAAAGTGCAATCCTGTCTAGAACAGGTCATCTACTTACTTCCAAGACACATGACGGCTCTTAAGCAACTCACTAGTGCCTCCAAGCTAACCTGTACAGTCTCCAACAATTCTGATGAAAAAGAAGAACTAGAGCTGGGATTCATCCACACACTGATAATGCTGTGCCCTAGATCCCTGGATGACCTCACTCAGATACTTCATATAGATCAGAGTGGGGAATCTTCAGTCTGTGGGTCAACTAGGCTCACCAGGCTGTTATTCCCAAACCATGCATAGCCATGCATCTGCTAGTGACACAGGCTGCAACGGCTAAGCAGTCTAGGTGGCAGGAATAAATCTCCACTCATTACTTTCCCCCTCTTTCTACACCTGCTTAAAGGAGAAGCAGAGCACTGTTTGAACCAGCCTCCCCCATCCTTCAAGGAAAAGGAAGTTTGATTCAAATGGCACTTTGCCACTGGAGGCATGGCTATTATATTAAAATGCTTATCTTCAAAGTGCTGTTTCAGTGCCTCCCTACTTCTTTAAAGGGCGCTTGGGAGGAAGTCTGAATAGGCTGGATCTTCCTCACCTCACCCCATCCCACTCCTATACAGGGGGAAATGATCCAATCAAGGTAAATTCCATCCTTAAATCTCTGTCCCCTTCCCCAGCAGCAGAAAGGATGGGTTAAAGGTGCTTCACTTTAGCTGTGGTGACTGCTGCCTTGTGCAGAAAATTATCGGAATTAGAACTCCTGAGGGAATAAAGGTGGCAGTCGTTGTGTGGTCTGGAGACTCCAAACAGAGGTGAAGAAGCCTAAGTGAGGAGTTCATAGTAGTAAGGCTGACATTATAATCTTAAGAGGGCCTTGCTGTGATCATAAAAAGCAGTGGGAGACTCCCAAAGCCTTCTGCAAAACTCTCAAAAGCCTTTTGGAGTCTCCCCCTCTCTCTTTAAAGATCAAAGAAACATTGGGCATAAAAGAAAATGGGAGGGAGATCCAGCTGAAATTGGGGGGAAAGGGATTTTGGCAGACAGGCACCCTGTCCAAAAGGTTTCCCATTGCCGATATAGATGTTAACAAGCATGAGGACAAGATGGAACCTTGCAATACACCATGGTGCAAGTGCCAGGTAGTCAGGCAGTAGTCACCCAATGCCACTTTCTAGAAACAGTCCTGCACCTTGGTGGATCTCTCACACACCTTCAGAAGAGAAGATTTAACATCTTCTTGGACACCCCCACCCCACCCCCAAGTCAATCTCTCCGTTTAGCTTTCATAAGTCATAATGAGCAAGGATCAACAGCGCACGAAGCTGGCCAAACACCTTCAAGTGCCTTGTCCACAAGAACTTGAAAGGATCCCATACAACTTGATTAGCTGATGATCTGGAAACTCCCCCAGAGTTTTATTAATTGCCCATATTTCCCTTAAAGTGCCTTACAAATTTATCACAACAAGCCTCTGAGGGTTTTTGATATTTTCACCTTGGAAAAGCTCTGCAGGATGGTTACTTGATGATGCAATGGAAGAGGGCATATATATTTTATTTGTCACAATTGCTGCCATATGGCAGGCATTATTATGTGCTCTCACCTGTGCCCTTTTACTATACAATGTGTGCCACATATGCTTCAGTCACCACCCTGGTCAGCTGTGACCAAGGTACATGAGTGGGTTGGCAGAGAATGGATGGATTTCGCTTTCTCCAGCAGCCTGTTGGCAATCCACACCTGTTAAGCAATTAATACCCTGCATTTCCATGCAGGCTGCAGAATACGATTTCCCTATTCTATGGCAAGCATGGAAACACAGGATACTATGATTACTTACCTTTCTAAAATATTTGTAGGCTACCTTTTAAGGTCAACCCCCCTCAAAATTATTTCCAACATGTAGATTCACAAGATATAATCAGCAGTAACTTTAAAACTATAAAACACCTGCTGTATACAGCAGATTTTAAAGGTTAATATTCTATTGAAGCCATAACTTTTTCTTTTAGGGTTAATTAATAGGATGCACAACTGAAAAGGGACTATGGAAAATTATTATAATATATGATTACAGAAGTAAGATTGTTATATGCACAAAGATGGAAAGATACAGCCCTACCTACTATAGATGAATGGTTAGTAAAATTATTGGACATAGCTGAGATAGCAAAGTTAACGTGTTTAATTGGAGAGAAATCATTATTGATATTTATTAAAGATTGGAAATTTCTTATGAACATTTTGAATGAATGACAAAATGAACTTGTCATATCTGGATTTGAAGATTGACAAAATATTGGCTTAAAGAAAATAGCACCGTTGGATGTTAATGAATGAATACTATACAATATTTAGATGAAGGACAGAGAACTGGAAGTCTTTTAACCTTTTTTTTCACACACACATCCCACTCTCTCCTTTCCCTCTACTTTCTTCTCCTTTGTGATTCTGTTTCCTTTTAGATTAGATTTTTAAAGTATTTCTTTTATTCTGGTGTATTATAAAAAGATACTTTGTATTGGGTATGAACTTTCATATATCTTTGGATAAGTATCAATAAAAATAGAGACTTAAAAAACCCCACAACACACCATAAAATTAACTTTACTAAACAAAGAGAACTAGCATAAGCACTAACTGCAAACAACATTTGTCCCAGTATGAATGAAATCAGATAACTAAAACTAATGCAGTTGGGATATTGTTTATGAGTTTTTGCTGGGGGATTTTGTTGCTGTTATTGATTATTATTATTTTTCGTATCCTTATTTTTAGATCTTATTATCATTCATGATTTATGTGGCAATTGTTCAGTTTGGCTGTCTATATTTGATGTGTTTTATTTATTGTTTATTACTACTTTTGTTAGGTTTGTAATTATGTAAATCCTTTAATGTTGTAAGCCACCTTGAGCATGGTTTTAGCTATGGAAAGGTAGCATACAAATAAAATGATGATGATATACAGCAACCCAATAAAACATTTCTTTATGAAATGGCAAATGTAGGGCCTGCTTAAAGGTCTGCAAAAAGTGAAGGTGGTTTATGTATTTCCATGGAAGCCGGGTTCCACAGGTGTTGGGCCACTGTCGTAAAGTCCCTATCCCTTGTGCCCACCTGCTTATTTGCTTTCACAAATGGGCACACAAGTAGAGACCCTGATACAAGCAGCCCAATACTGAAGATTATTTCACGTAACCTGACCACAAACCATTTAAGGCCTTAAGGGAGCCAGGGTGGTGTGCAGTGCTTCGAGTCTCGGATTAGGACCCAGGAGACTAGAGTTCAGATCCTCACTTGGGCATGAAGTTCACTGGGTGATCTTGGGCCAAACACTGACCTCACAGGGTTGTTGTGAGGATTAATTGACGAGGGAGAGAACAATGCATACCACCTTGAGCTCATTGGAGAAAAAGATGGGATATAAATGCATAAATTAAATACCAGCACTTTGAACTGGATCATAGGTTTACCACATACTGACCAACCAGCCCTCACCAATACTCAGTATTTTGCATTTTCTGCAAACTGACTTTTCTAAACCATCTTTAAAGGCAGGCCCATACAGAATGCTTTACAGTAGTCCAGCTTGGTTATCACTTGTGAATGGTTCACTAAGACAAGGTCTCTCCTCTCTAAATAGGGGTCGAAGTTGGCACACCAGCCTAAATTGGTAAAAAGCAGTTGGCCACTCCTGCCACCTGAACTTTCCCATTTAGTGCTGAGTCCAAAACTCCCCAACTCCATACTTCGTCATTCAGGGGAGTGCAAGCCTATCTAACAGCAGCAAACTTCCATCCAGAGAACTCTATTTACCACCCCACAGTATTTCCTTGTCTGCATTAAGCCCCAGCCTATTCACTCTTATCCAGCTCTAAACCACTTCCCAGACAGTGAGGCAAGAGTTCCATAACCTCCATGGAATGAATAGATGGAAATGATATGGAGGTAGAGTGTCTACTGCATAGTGATGACACTTTAGCCCAAACCTCCAGGAAACTTCCCCCAGTGGTTTCATGCAGATGTTAAATGTGTGAGAGTCAAGATGCTCCACTATACATATTCATTATAAGGCACTACATATGTTAACAGATACAGTGGTACCTTGGTTTACTAACTTAATCTATTCCAGAAGTCCATTCTTAAACCAAAGCATTCTTAAACCAAGGCATGCTTTCCCACAGCAGCCGGAGACTCAATTTACAAATGGAACACACTCAACGGGCAGCGAGGTAAGTTTACAAATCAAAACACCTACAGTGGTACCTCGGGTTACAGACGCTTCAGGTTACAGATGCTTCAGGTTACCAGGCGACCAGAACTCTATAAGAGTACAGTGGTACCTTGGGTTAAGAACAGTTTCAAAAAAAAAAAAAAAAGTTTTCAAAAAAAAAAACAGTTAAAAAAAAGAGAACAGTTTCAGGTTAAGAACGGACCTCCAGAACGAATTAAGTTCTTAACCCAAGGTACCACTGTACTTCCAGGTTTGCAGCGTTCTTAATCCAAGTTGTTCATAAACTAAGCTGTCCTTAAACCAAGGTACCACTGTATAATGCATAGTGGAAGCTTCCCTAACATCAGTTTCCGAGACTTATCCTCCAAAAAGGACTGAAGCCACAGTAACACTGCGCCTCCTCAGCCCAACCCATACTGATAGTTCAGAAAATACCAAGGCCAATAGCACTAAAAGACACTGAGAGGTCAATAACACATAGGACTGGACTCTCCACCCCTTAAATCCATTCTCCAATGCAAGTAATCCATCAGGTCAATCAAGGCTGTTTCAAAATCAGCCTGAAACAGATCATCAGCATCATCTAATATCACCTGGAGTTGATAAACCATCACAGACTCCAGCATCTTGTTCATTAATGGCAGGTAACTGGACAGTAACTATCTGAGATCCATAGTTCCAGCCCAGCCCAAACAAATTTTAGTAACTAGGAAGGGCATTGATCACTAGAACATGTGGTAGGCCTCAATCCTGCAAAGAGTGGTACTGTCTTCAAGTTGTTCTAGTCCCATCTATTTCAAACTACGTCAAATCTATGGTTTCCAAGTCAGCACATACGCAAGCAACTTTATAACTGAAATGTGCAAGCAAACTGATCACAGTGGGCCTTCAAGGGTTCCAGTTTTTGCAACCCAGTGTCTACACCCCCCCAAAAAAAAACACTACTGGATGGCATTGAGAAAACACAATGGTGATGGAAAAGTCAGTATTTTTCACTTACATCACCACAATGAAGAATGACTGAAAATGAACTCTTACTTGTATTCAGTCATATTGTTTATGAATCTTCCACCATTCATTCTAATCATCAGCCCTGCTGTCTCATCATCCTCAGCTTCTTGGAATACCAATAAACTGGCTTTACTCTACAACTGGATGGAATCCACACATTCCAAGCAGAGCCCAAAGTATTGCGTGGTATCACAGAAATAGCATAAAGTTAATTTTTGTGAAAGCACCACAGCTACAGGACATAGCTAAGGGTGCCTACTGAAAAGAGTTAGGGTCCTAAACCAATATTAAACTGCTTCTGAACAAAATAAAAAAAAAAATTCCTTCCAGTAGCACCTTAAAGACCAACTAAGTTAGTTCTTGGTATGAGCTTTCGTGTGCATGCACACTTCTTCAGATACACTGAAACAGAAGTCACCAGACCCTTCTATATAGTGAGAAGGTGGGGAGGGGTATTACTCAGAAGGGTGGTGGGATTGGGTGATTGGCAGATAGCTGTGATGAGCCTGTTGACGACTCTTAATGACTGCAATAGGTTTTACAGGAAAAAGCAAGGGGTGAGAAGGTGAAAAATGGCTTTGTCATGTATAATGAGATAAGAATCCAATGTCTTTGTTCAGACCAGGTCTCTCCATGGTTTTAAGTTTGGTAATAAGTTGCAATTCAACTTATTATCTGAAGAAGTGTGCATGCACACGAAAGCTCATACCAAGAACTAACTTAGTTGGTCTTTAAGGTGCTACTGGAAGGAAAAAAAATTTTATTTTGTTTTGACTATGGCAGACCAACACGGCTACCTATCTGTAACTGCTTCTGAACAGATAGGCAGCATCCTCCCTAACACATAGAGCATTCAAACAAAACAAATGGAAAATGTCCTAGTCTGTACTGACTTTAAAATGCTGGATTCCAGCTGTGAGGCAGTTTTAGGGCACTTCTGTTTTTTTTAAAATTATTATTTATTAAATTTATTATTTGTTAAATGTATTATACTTGTATACCGCCCTATACCCATAGATCTCAGGGCACTTTTAAATTGCGATTTCCTCATGTTTTATCAGGCTGAGGTTTCAATCTGCCTGAAAGGGACCCCCAAAGGTCATCCAGTCCAACTCCCCCCGCCCCCCGTTTTGCAATGCAGGAATCTCAACCGAAGCATCAATGTCTGAGAGCTGCTCACTAGTGATAGAAGCAAATGCAAAGTCTGGCAAGATCTCTTCAAGCTTCCACACACCTTGACATTTATTTTAGAAACCGGCTCACACGGCAACATCAGAGCAACAGAAAGAGTGAGCGTGGGGAGGAGTGGGGGGAACAGGGAATATTTTATATAATAATAATAATAATAATAATAATAATAATAATTTATTATTTATACCCCGCCCATCTGGCTGGGTTTCCCCAGCCACTCTGGGTGGCTTCCAGCAGAATATTAAAATACAATGATTCATCAAATATTAAAAGCTTCCCTAAACAGGGCTGCCTTCAGATGTCTTCTAAAAGTCTGATAGTTGTTTATTTCTTTGACATCTGAGGGGAGGGTGTTCCACAGGGCAGGTGCCACTACTGAGAAGGCCCTCTGCCTGGTTCCCTGTAACTTTGCTTCTCGCAGCGAGGGAACCGCCAGAAGGTCCTTGGAGCTGCACCTCAGTGTTCAGGCTGAACGACAGGGGTGGAGACACTCCTTTGGGTATACTGGACTGAGGCCGTTTAGGGCTTTAAAGGTCAGCACCAACACTGAATTATGCCCGGAAACGTACTGGGAGCATGTAGGTTTTTCAGGACTGGTGTTATGTGGTCTCGACAGCCACTCCCAGGCACCAGTCTAGCTGCCACATTCTGGATTAGTTGCAGTTTCTGGGTCACCTTCAAAGATAGCCCCACGTAGAGAACATTGCAGTAGACCAAGTGGGAGATACACCACTCTGGAGAGACAGTCTGCGGGCAGGTAGGGTCTCAGCCTGCGTACCTGATGTCCAGCTGTCCTGGACACAGAATTGATCTGCGCCTCCATGGACAGCTGTGAGTCCAAAATGACTCCCAGGCTGTGCACCTTCAGGGGCACAGTTACCCCATTCAGGACCAGGGAGTCCTCCACACCTGCCCGCCCCCTGTCCCCCAAGAACAGAACTTCTGTCTTGTCAGGATTCAACCTCAACCTGTTAGCCGCCATCCATCCTCCAACCAGCCACACAGGATCTTCACCACCATCACTGGTTCTGATTTAAAAGAGAGGTAGAGCTTTCGACAGAGAGGTAAAACCTCCATTCTAAGTAAACACTCGCTCGGCAGCGCTTCCTTCTGCCTCCATAATCCGGCCGGCCTTAAATCCCTCCACACACACACACACACACACACCCGGCCCCCCAATGCCTCGGGGGTTTAGGCTCCGAGAGTCCGCACACACACACACACACATCCCAACGCCCCCCTATCGCTCGGCCCTCCAAATCCCGGCCTCTCCTTCTTCCCCACACAATAGTCGTCCTGCCTTCCACCATCTTCCCTCGCGAGAAAGGGGGGGGGGGGGAGGGAAACGCCACTTTTGTCGCCTGGGCAGGGTGAGGAAGACATTCCGCCCCAGATTAAGGCACATTTCCTCACAAACCACCTCGCTCCCCCCGTCGAGCAAATAGCCTGTGAGGCAAACAAAAGATGGGAATGGGGGGAGGGGGGAGGAAAAGGGGGCCGGCGCCGCCCCCCCCACCCTCTTTCTCCCTCCCTCCCTCCCTCCCTCTCTCCCCCCTCACAACAACACCGGGTGCTTCTTCCTTACCCCGCCCCCGCTCCGAGGAGGCGCGCGAGCCTTTCCAGAGCGCCGGCCAGCGGCGACGGCAAAAAGGGAGGGGAAGGGGGGGGGGGAGAAAGAGCGGGCTGTGCCGAAGGGATGACGGCGGCGGCGGCAGCGGCGGCGGCGACAATGACGGCGAAGGCCGGCCTCAGCCAGCGAGCTCGGCAAGGCGAACGATAGAGACGGAGGGGAGAGAAAGGCGAGAGAGGGATAGAGAGAGAGAGAGGCGAGCCGGGAGGATGGGGCGGGGGGGGGGAGGGGGCGTTGAGAAAAGAGAGAAAGAAAGGGAGGATTGTACCCCAAAAGCGGCGCCTAGTGATGACCTCACTGAGTTCCCTTCGTTTTTCCCAGCATTCCTCTCTTTCTCTATCCGGCTTTTTTGTTGCTTGTTTATTTATTTAGATATTTATCCACCATGGCTCTTCGTGTCCTACATGTGACGGGATATATGCATTATACAGAGAGAGAAACAAATACAAATACACACACACACACAAAATACATACACGCATATATATATATGCGCACTCAGACGCGCGTGCACATATATGTACACGCGCGCGCGCACTTCGCCCCCAAAAGCACTCAATAAATTCAGCTGGCTAATTCCGCCCGCTCAGAGGCCTCCGCAGCCCCTTACGGTGCACCCGCGTGGCGGCAGTTGGCTGCCCGAGATCCTCGACTCGAAGGTTTCTTCTGGGTTGCCAAGTCCTAGGCAAGAGTTTAAAGGAGTCCTTAAATCCACATAAATCTGCCTTTAAATTTTCAAGATGGAGACAGCAGAAATGAAGGGAAAGTGAGCTTGATTATTTATATATAGATAGATGTGATGGCATGGAGATGTGAGATTGTGGGTGCTTTCTTGAGAGAGAAGATTATGTATGTATGTAATATGTATATAGTGTGCATATGTATGTGTGTGTAATTATTTAACAAAAATGAATCGGATTATAAAAAAATGAACAGTTTGCCATATAAAACATTAAAATTCCTGATAAAAATAATTTAAAACAAGTATTAAAAACATCAAAGGGATTATCAAAATCAACACTAGCTAAAAAAGAAACAAAACACCTTCAACTTTTACATGTCTGGGTAGGCTTGCCTAAAAAATGTTTTACGCAGGTGCTGAAAACAGAGCTAGTGTGGCGTAGTGGTTAGTGCTGGACTAGGATGTGGGAGACCAGGGTTCGAATCTCCACTCTGCCATGAAGCTCAATGGGCCAGTCACTGCCTCTCAGCCAAACCTAACTCATAGGGCTGTTGTGGGATTAAATGAAGGGGGGGACGACGACCATATATATTGCTTTAACTCTTTGGAGAAAAAGGCAGTATATAAATGCAATGAATAAATATAGTGAAGGTGCCTGCCTGATGCTTATAGGCAGGGAGTTCAGAAGTGTAGGTGCTGCCATGCTAAAATACATTTGCAGATTGTGTATTATATGGCAGCTGTAACACAGCCAGTTCCACAGGTAGAAGTGGGCATAGGCAAGTAAACTGATCCCAGCTGTTAAGGGTTTAATATACTAATTGTAAAACATTAAACATTGCCTGGTAGCAAATAGACAACCAGTATAGATCTGTGAGCAGAGGTATTATATGCTGACAGGGTCTTACTCCTGTCAACAACTGTGCCACAGCATTCTGCATTAACTGCAGCTTCCAGATGAAGTGCAAGGGAGGCTCCACATAGAGTGCACTGCAGTAATCCAACCTTGAAGTCACTAGTGACTGAATTACTGTGGTCAAGCTCTCCAGCTGTAGTTGGTTGCACCAGCTGCAGCAGGTAAAAGACATTTCTAGCTCCTGAGGTAACTTGGGCCAGAAGCATCCTCAAAACTGTGTACCTGACCGTTAAGCGGGAGTACAACCCCACCCAGGGCAATAAATTGGCCAATTTATCAGATATTGGAACAACTAAACCATAGTATCTCTGTCTTGCCAGGGTCCAAGATCAACTTATTTCCCCTCATCTATCCCACCACCTCATCCAGGCACCTGTCAAAGGCCTGCATGGCCTTTCCGGAGTCAGATGTTATGGAGAAACAGAATCCAGTGTCATCAGCATAGTGTTATAAGAAAAAACTGCTCCTTTATCCCTTATGGGGTATCCAAGAGCCCGTATAGAGTCCTTATGTAGGTTTTCTATCAGTAGGAGAAAATAACAGAGGCCAAACAGAGAATATTGAGAAGCAAAGCAGCTAGTAAGCATGATCTTTATTAAACTGTTGCAACAGGGTCCCCCACTCACCCCATGCAGGAGAGGAACAACCAGAACAATTGTGTCCAAGCTCTTATATAGACATTTGAAATTGCCTCCCCTGTAGCTCAAGACCATCCCCCAAAATATCATACATACATCACAGAAGGAGGTGGTCCCCAGCAGAAATTTGAGTGTGTTGCTTCTCTCCTGTCTGCCAGGATATCTGAAAATACCTTATCTGATTGCCTTTTCTGGGTAGCCTGCCCATTCCTTTGAGATGGTAAATACTTAGTTCCTGAATCTCTTACGCATATTGATCTTGTGTTCAGCTTAACAGATACTTGCCAGACTGTATTTACAGGGAGGTGTAAGCCCCTACTGTCCAAAGACAATTGGAAAACGTTTCACATTTTCTTCCTCCTTGCAGAGAAATATTTGAGGTCAATTTGGGAGAGTCAAAATGGCTTCAGGATTGTTCTCCTGTACTATTTCAGACACATGGTTTATATACTTACGTATGTGTTTGCGTTGTACGTTTATGAACATATATATATATATAGGACCTTACAATTCCTATAAGAATAGTAATCACACCCAACTTACAACAGCAGGACCAGCCCACCCATGAGGTAAGGTGAGTCAACTGCCTCAGGTGGCAGGATCCATAGAACTGGCCTCCAAGGAATGTACTCCCTGCTGTTGATATTTATTCCCCACTCATTCCCGATGTAAATCCTTATTCCCCACTTGTTCCTGATGTAGATTTTCACTCATCCCCTTTTCCCTGGTGTGGGAGGGGATACCATTTTGTGGTTAGCCTCAGTTGCCAAAATGTATTGGGCCTAGCAGTTTCATGTAGATACCTTTTGTCTTGCCAAGTATAGCAGGAAACTCTGAAGTATGACCATAGAATAATAGAATCTTAGAGTTGGAAGGGACCCCAAGGGTCATCTAGTCCAACCCCTGCAATGCAGGAATCTCAACTAAAGCATCCATGACAGATGGCCATCCAACCTCTGCTTAAAAGCCTCCAATGAAGGATGGCAGGATGCTGGGAAGAGCGTTGGTGTGGAGAAGGGTAAAGGCACAATGAAAGTGCAGATTAAATATTAAGAAAACATATAAATAGAATGTGAACAAGGCAAAACTTGTTAGATAATAAAACAACACTTAGTGGAAGTTTGAAAAACCCAGCAGTAGAGAGATCAATTCTTTTATACTGTTGTAATTGCTCACTGTTATTATGATTATAAATATTACTATCTGAGATGACTTCCTGGCAAACAAAGTGAACAGAGGACCAACTGAAGGATCAGGTGCATCAGTCAAAGGTTTGTTTTGTGGGAAACCAACGATTTCTGGATTTTTTTGTTGGTGCTAGTATAAAATTGAAATACAACAGGTTAGAACTGAAGACTTGTCTTTTGGAGAAGATGTCCTAAAAATATAAAGAAGGGACATTGTAACAAAATGAGGAGAAAATGCATGGGGGATCAGCAGAACTATTTGGAAATTTTATCTTGGAGATAGATTTTTCAGTCCCATTAACAAATCACCCAAACCAGTGAAGTAACTTACTTTTCACTTCTTTAGGGTGCAAATGAACTCATCCTATATAAAATGAGCATTGTTGAAATTAACAGGAGTTAAATGCTGAATTGTGCACAACTGCATCCATGATTTTTTAATATGTAAATCTTTATCAGATGCTCCCTAACAGCAACAGCTCACCATTACTCCTGTTTTTCATACAAGGGTCTTAGGCCAGGTAGTAGCAACTATCGAGATAAGTCTGTGGCAAGGGTAGGAAGTGTATCCACCTGTTCTAGATTCAAGTGCTGCTCTTAGTTTCTGGTTAATGATTGCAATGGCCAATAACTTTCTGCTTAAAAAAAAGCTCTCAGGGTGGCTTACAGTTTACAGACTCATGCAAACAACTTCAGTTAAGAAGAAGGAAAGATTTAAAATACAATAAAAGCATTTACAGCAGAAGTATGAAATACTATTGTAAATCCAAGCCAGATGCACTTGGTCTGGCATCAAAAATCTAGTAACGATAGTGCCAGCCACCACAGGAAAGTAATCAAAATGAGCCATCAGGACATTCAGTGCCAGACAGCAAGTGGGGTGGAGCCTGTCCTCCAACTGTGTGTTAATGGGCAGAAACAAAAAGGGTTTAGGATTTTAGGTTTTTGGGGTGATGTAGGCTGGGGAGAAATACTTTTTCAGCCGGTTAGTGGTGACAAGGAAGAAAGAGCATCATGTGGACTAGCTGTGACAGGCTGTAACAAAGAGACAGAACGGCTGATTTCTCTGTCCCAAGATCCAAACCTACTGCCACTATGGGAGAAGCAAGAAACCTTCTTGGAATGTGAATGCTCTAAACTCTCTCCACCTAGACTCAGGTTGTATATGTGTGTAAATAAATCATATACCATAAAGACACCTCAGTCTCTGCTGTGCCTCATTGTCCAAAGGGAAACAAGCCCTTGGAATCTTGCACTCAAATATTAGGGTGGTGTGTAACAATATGTACCATAATTTGGTGTGACAGTGCTCCTCATGTAAGCACATACACATTTTTTGGTGGTTGTTGGATACAATTTATTTTATTGAGCTGGAAAAAATGTTTTATTTTTTTCCACACGTTCACAAAACCCCTGAAGCCCATCCATGGAGCCCCTAGAGGTCCATGGATCACAGATTAAGAATCCCTGATATAGAGGGGAAAATAATCTCGGATGATGGCAGTGATTATACTCTTTCAATTATGGTTTAGTTACTCGTTTTCCTCTCTGCAAATAGCCAGTTGGCACTGTAAAAAAAAAAGTAACTTCTTTGCTTGAATTTTTTAAAAATTGCTCTGAATCCAGTTATTGCAGGAGACTGAACCGCAACACAGGGTCTTCTGTGGAATCTGAAAGGTACGTGTCAGGGCCTGCTTCCAAATCTTGTATAGAATTGGTGGGAGGTACATCTAGTGTTATAAATTGTGAGCAACAAGACAGGCTGTCAACGGCAGATGGGCTTGTACTTGATTGCCAATTAAAACACACACACAAAGATGTTTAAACTAGCTCACACATCTGTAGTTGGCAAAGTGGTGAGCAACTCCATGTGCCGTACATGAGGTTGCTGTGGCAACCACACCATACCTTAATCATAAGTGTTTTGAAGTGAGCGATTGGTGAGTACAGACAGAAGAGGGCCTCAGGTTGAAACTGTCCCATACTATCTCATCTCTTTTGTTTCAAGAGTGCTCTTTTTACTTTCCTCTTGAAAATTTCCAAGCTGACAACTAACTCTCTTCATGCTTCTAGGATTAAAATCAGCAGACAGGCCATACAAATGATAATTGGGCCTTCCCTACAGTCGTCTGTGGGGTGATGGGAAACCATTTAATTCCACCACCAGCCTTTCCCAACAAATGCCAGTACAGCTTGTTGATAAATCATTCTTGTAAAGCACGCTTTGAAGAACGCCCCCCCCCCCAGCGCTGTGTGTGTGTGTGTGTGAGAGAGAGAGAGAGAGAGATTGTGGTCACTTCCAGATTACCTGCTTATTGAGCATTCATCCTGGTTTTCTATGCAAGGAGGTTATGCAGCAATGCATCAAATATTATGCCACACTTCCCAGGGCTCATAAGGAGAGCCTGCTGAATAAGGCCAGTGGCCTATGTCAGGGTGGTCCAACATGTGGCCCAAAGACTGCATGTGGCCCTTGAGGCCTTTGTTGGTGCCCTTTGGCAAAATGTGATTACCCCCCCCCCCCTTCAGCCGTCATGCTAAGCGAGGTGCTGGGCTTTGGAAAAGAGGTGTGAGAGCTCTGCCAGGGCCCTTGAGCCCTCCTTCTGCCTTTCCAAAATCTAGTTGGCACTCCTTCTGCCCAGTGCCTCACTTAGCCAGCTTTGGCTGGAGAGGTGTCCAATTTTGGCCTCGTGCCCCGCTGTTTCCATAACAAGGCAGTGTGCGGCCTATGGGTTCTGTCTCAAAGTACTCTTGTGGCTTACTTGGTATGAAAGTTGGACTGCCCTGGTCTATATAATCCAGCATCTTGTTCTCAAAGTGACCAACCAGAAGAAGCCTGTGGGAAACCTGCAAACAGGACATGAACACAACAGCACTTGTGCCCACCTGTGATTCCCAACAACTGGTATTCAGACGCATACCACCACTGACAGTGGAGGTAGAACATAGCCACTGAATTTGCCTGAACTTTTAAAGCCATCCAAATTGGTGGCCGTCACTATTTTTCAGGGAAGCAAATTCCATGGTTTTACTATGCACTGCATGAAGACGTACTTTCTTTTATCCGTCCTGAAGGATCCAACATTCAGCTTCATTGATGTCCACAAGTTTTAATGTTATAAGAAAGGGAGAAAAAATATTTCTCCATCTATTTGCTCCATGTGAAGCATAATTTTATAAACCTCTGTCATGTCACCTCTTACATTTTCTCTAAACTAAGAAAAGCCCCAAATTTTGTAACCTTCCCTCATAGGGGAGCTGAGTTGAGGCGACTGGAGAACTGTACACAGTACTCCAAATGCAGTCGCACCATAGATTTGTATAATGGCAGTTTTATTATCAATTCCTTGCCACAGCTGGACTAGGCAGACCTTTGGTCTAAGCCAGTAGGGCTCCTTTTATGTTTTTATCCTCTGAAAATTGCTGGAAACATCAGCCAACATATTTCACTTCCTCTCATAACTGCAAAAACTTTTCGTTGATTAATTTTTTTTACCAACTTGATGTCCTGTATGATGGCTGGAGCTGATATGAGTTGTAGCCTAAAACATCTGGAGGGCACTAGGTTGGCAAAGGCTGTCATATCTGATCTCTCCAGGGTGCTTCTGAGAGAGTTGAAATCTGTGGGTTTCAAATGGCCATGTGAAGATCCAAGCCAACTGTGCAGTCCTCTTCATAGTCTCCCCAGGGATGCTGTGTGGACAGAAATGTACCGGCCCTTGCCAGGACCAGTTCTCTGATACAAGTTTAGGCATTACCTTCCAAGAACAGGAAATTGACATAAGGAAATTGCATTAAACTGATTTCTAGCAAAAATAATAAATATTTAAATATTGGACTCAGTCCAGTAAAATTAGTAAGAGTTTGCTGTTTCCCATAATGTCAGACTAGTTGCATTCATGGTTTGCATTACCAACAAAGATCAGTGCCACACTCTTTTCATCCACCCAGAGAACCACACCTAGTGGTAATAACATCCCTTTTATTTCTTAATGTTCTATTAAGTGAATGTTTACTAGCCCGAACTAGTCCAAAGTGATTGATGAAATGCTTATCTTCTTATAATGCACCTTAAGTCAGGGAGGTAAGTGCCAGAGGACTTATAATAATACTTACAATAATATCTCCAGGTCTCTTCCTTAACATCTCACTTTTAGTAGGCAAAACATCTGCTGGAGTTTCAACTAATCAGCTAATTATACTGAGAAGCATGGGCCATGAGAGTTAGACAAATTCATGCAGCAGAAGGCTATCTATGGCTATTAGATGTGATGGCTATGCTCTGCCTCTACAGTTGGAGCAAGTAATGTATCTGAACACCAGTTGCTGAAAACCACAGGAGCTGAGAGTGCTCTTGTGCTCGAATCCTGCTTGTGAGTGTCCCATAGGCAACTGGTTGGCTACTGTGAGAACAGGATCCTGGACTAGATGGGCCATTGGTCTGATCCAGCAGGCTCTTCTTATGTTCATGATTCACTAGGATCTTCTCCTGCTTAAGGTTCTAAAAAGCAGCTATGCAAAGATGGTGCAACATGCTTGCTGCAATCGAGCAAATCTTGATCTGGTCAGTGTCTAGAGGGAAGACCACCTTGGAGCTCTATGCATGTTTCCTTGAGTTCTGTGATGTTAGAAAGGTGGGATATAAATACAATACATGCTGTGATCTTCTACAATTCACAGCAGTCAAGAGTGTGCATATTATCACTTGTATTGCTAAATAGGGGCACTTCTAGACTGTCATTATTTTCAGGTGGGGATTCAATCACGCACTTGAAATCCAGGTTCTACAATTACAATTGACAGGGAGGTCTTGGGAACAAATTCACTTTCCCAGAAATACTGGATATTGGGAGGGGAGGGAGTAAAGCGTGTGGCAGGGAAATGCACCGGAAAGTTTGGTAACAGTTGCTCTGATGCAATGTCATCTACCCTCCCCACAAACAAATCAGAATAAGCAATACCCAACATTAGTCACACTTGGAGCAAACCCATTGGCATTAAGAAGTCACAACTAACAGGTCCATTAATTTCAATGGGTTTGCTCTGACTAAGGCACCATTATTCGGAGCCAACATTGTCTAGTATCCCTGCAAAAATCCAGATGAATGCTTAGTCAACAGGTAGTATGGAAGGTGCCCATCAAAAGGGGGCCACCAGGTGGCGCGTTGGAAGATGGCCGACAATAACATCTCTCTGACCCATACGAGGTAATTAAGGGGCTGCTATGGGAAGTATGCAGTCTTCCTACCCCCCCCAGGAGACGGGGGGCGCTGCCTTGCCAGCGATGTTCACAATGCACCCCCTGATCCGAGAGATGGGGGTGCCGAACACTTGGCACGAGCCCTCGGTGAAGTCAGATCTTCCTGACGCCGATTCCAATTAGCGCGTGCTAGTTAGCTTCAGCTCGGAATTATAATTGGAGACATACTATTGGAATGAAGCTGAAGCACATACATCAAGTAATGTTCAAGAGATAAGACTGCTGATTAATGGATCTCTGTGACCGGGAGTGACGGATGGATAAGTAAATCTTCTGATGAATCACCACTAGGAGACTGTATGTTTGGAATGAAGGGGGGGTGGAGGAAAAAACTTTTTTTTTCTTTGCACGATGTGATATTAATAACCCTTCACCCCAGATAGAAATAAGATCGTTGCGTTTTTACTAATCACAAGCAGGAATTCAAGAACTGTGTGGGATGGATTATAACAGGAGAGAGGATTGGTGAACGGTGAGAAAGAGGAAAATTTTTATGACGGAGTTTAAAAATGGCGTCTCGCCAAGACAGGCTTGCCGGAGAAAGAAGGACAGGGGGAGGAGAATCAGGATCATTCAAAAGAGAATGAATGTTGGAACGCAAGCTTGACCTGACAGAGCCTCCTGATTCATTTGATTTATTTGGCAAGCCTGAGAAAAGTAAAGGACAGACCGAAGATTAATTTTTTTTTTTTTATGGAAGCGTTGAACAGAGGCTGTCCCTGAGCGATATGATCTTTGGAGAGTACAAAACCGACACAGAGGATGCCTGTTTTCAATCTGCTTGTGAAAATTATCAGAGATCGCAAAGAAAGGAATATACGATAACAACAAGAAGAGAAAGAAAGTAATAAAGGACTATCTGGATTGAACTGGATAGAACTGTCTAATTAAAGCAGTAATATAAGTGATGTTTGGACTCGTTCGGAGTTTTGGACTCGTGCGGAGCTTGATGTATGGGTACCCCCAACAAAATTTAAAATTTGGCTGTATAATTTGGAACTAATGTGATTTGGATAATGTGATGTGATTGGCCTGTTAATAATTTTTTTTTTTTTTTAAAAAAGGAAGGTGCCCATCAATATGTGTATTGATTGAAGGATTATTTTTATTGCGGGGACTTTCTGGAATATCGTGCCTTCTGTCCCCATGCTTTGCATCACTGTAACAGGATCCCGAAGTACAACTATGTGGTGTAGTGGTTAAGAGCGGTGGACTCGTAATCTGGTGAACCGGGTTCGCTTCCCCGCTCCTCCATATTCAGCTGCTGGGTGACCTTGGGCTAGTCACACTTCCCTGAAGTCTCTCAGCCCCACTCACCTCACAGAGTGTTTGTTGTGGGGGAGGAAGGGAAAGGAGAATGTTAGCAACTTTGTTGGTTTTTTTATAATAATATTTATTAAATTTTGTATAACCAATAAAAAACATACATAATAACATAATATTTTCCATTATCCACATTTCATTCTCAATTTTGGACTTCCTCACATCTCTTGTTCCTGCTTTCTAAACATAAATTTTACCAGCAAATTATTAACTTAATTTAATTCATATAATATAATTTTCCAATATTTAATTTAATTTTGGGGTTTAACATACTCTTATTGAAGCTTAATCATAAAATATTACTTATCCCAAATTTATCTTTTCATCTTCCAATTGAATTTAAATTTATATTCTTTATAACTAGTTTGTTGAAGCCATGTTTTTGCTAATCTTACATCTTTCTTAACAATCATACAATTTACAATATTTTTGTAAATAGTCCTTGAATTTCTTCCAGTCTTCCTCCACCAGTTTTTCTCCCAGGTCTCGGATTCTGCCCGTCACCTCCACCAGTTCCATATAGTCTATCAGTTGCATCTGCCATTCTTCCAGTGTGGGTAGTTCTTGAGTTTTCCAGCTTTTAGCGATGAGTATCCTTGCTGCTGTTGTAGCGTACATAAAAAAGGTTCGATCCTTCTTTTGCACACTCTGGCCAACAATGCCCAAGAGAAAGGCCTCTGGTTTCTTAAGGAAGGTATACTTAAATACCTTTTTCAGTTCATTATAAATCATTTCCCAGAAAACCTTCACTCTAGGGCAAGTCCACCAGAGGTGAAAGAATGTTCCTTCAGCATCTTTACACTTCCAACATTTATTATCAGACACATGGTAAATCTTTGCAAGCTTGACTGGGGTCATGTACCACCTGTATATCATTTTCATAATATTTTCTTTCAGGGCATTACATGCCGTAAATCTCAAACCTGTGGTCCATAACTTTTCCCAGTCAGCAAACATGATGTTATACCCTATGTCCTGTGCCCATTTTATCATGGCTGATTTGACCGTTTCATCCTGTGTATTCCATTTTAACAGCAAATTATACATTCTTGCAAGTATCTTAGAGCTGGGTTCTAATAGTTCAGTTTCTAACTTTGATTTTTCCACCTGGAATCCTACCTGAATGTTAGCCACTTTGAGACTCCTTCGGGTAGTGAAAAAGTGGGATATCAAATCCAAACTCTTCTTCACTTAGAGTAGCTGACAGCTGTTCACTTCTATTGCAGGAATGGTGGTGGGAGAGAGTGGTGCAGTTAAAACTGTCGAGGAGAGATTATTCACTTCATTGACTTCATTGACTAAAGCCTGCCCCTTGTTTGCATAGCCCTTCTTTTTAATCCATATCACTTCAACTTGGATTTTGAAAACAAGGCATGGGGAACCTTCTGCAGCCAGGGCCAGCCCTACCATGAGGTAATATGAGGCAACTGCCTAAGGCAGCAGATTTCTTTTGGGGGGAGGGGGGTAGCAGCAGCACCTTGGACGTTCTTCCTAAACCCCCTTACCATCCCATCTGTTGGAGAACGGAGCTGTGCATGCTCCATTACATGTTCTGCCCACCCTAAATTAGCCTGCTGGTTTGGGTGCAGTGGAGGAGACCATCATTTTATTGGTGTTGTAAGTTTTAGTTTTCAGTCCAGTCTGTTTCTGTATGTGGAATGTGGGGAGGGAAACATCTTGTCCTTTGCTCCAGGCAGCAAGTTTCTGGGCATGCCCTGGCTACAGTTCCCATCATCCCCAACCATTGGCAGTGCTGGTTGGGCCAGTTAGTGGTTGGGGACCAACAATATCTGGAGGGCTATAGGTTCTCCACCTTTGCTTTACAGGGTCGGCATGTCTGTGTGTGTTTAGTTACAAAATGCACATCTGTAGAGTGTATGTTTAGGAAAAGCCACATTTTTAAAAAACGTACTCTTTAATGTCCACTAGAGGGAGAAAGGTTTGTGATTCAAATTCATATCCTAGAATTATACATTATTATTCCCATTTAGCAATGTCACCTTTAATTTGCAAAAAAAACCAACCATCTCTGTGTGTGTCTGTGTGTACACACAAACCAGTCGAATTGTTCAGATGTAAGCTTAACTCTTTAAAAAAATACCTAAACCTTTTCTAACTGAAATATTTAAATTTTCTCCTTTGATCCCCTTCTGGTGCTATGATGTTATTTTAACAGTTAATTCTGGAGTGTGTTTTATACTTATTTTTTTGTTTTCTGTACCCCACTGGTATTTTATGTGACTGCTTTATGAAATATTTCAAAATGGCAGATAGATATCCTAACTTCACATTCTAACTTTGCATTTGCAGGGAAGTCTACCCACCCACCCATGTGTAGAAGCCTTCACACCTGCACTTTGAAGTGGTATCCATTAGGAGCAGGTGCATCATGTGAACATGCCAATCATGTATCTTAATTCTCAGAGTGCACATATATGACCACAACAGAAATATCTTATTCCATGTGTGGTCTTGTAATCACTTGGATAAGTGCAGAACGTTTGGTTGGACACATATTAGCGATAGGACAAAAAAGAAAGAGTTAGTGAGGTGTGCAATCCTTTAACACCTATTGTTTGGTCATGCCGGTGGATGTGATGTGCTGGAAATGAAACGTATGAAGAAATGAACAGGAGGATAACCATGGAAGAAAAGTCTCGCCCGTGGCCCCATCATATGTATCACTGAGGTGAAGCACTTTAAACCACAAGCATAAAAATGGACAACTGAGTGTTTTCTGTTGAACCTTGGCTACTAATTCAGCCTTAATGCAGGTTTTTGGAACAAGTTTATTAACATTGTTATGTCGTTTCCTTGTCTGTTTGAATTTACATCCTGCTCTTCCTCTGAAGGAGCCCAGGATGGCAAAGAAATTTGCAATTTAAAAGCAAAGCAAAAAAAAGCAGAACAGTTAAAACACCCTAAAAACAATTACAATTAAAAACATTTGAAAAGTGGTTACAGTTACAAACTTCTTCCGTCCAATGATCTTGGGGTTGCTAGGAAGAGTATTTTTCAGCCAACAAATGCCAAGGTAAAGGGGGATTTTCCAAATTCATCCTGAAGGTTAATAATATTGCAGCAGGGTTCCTTTTAAGCCAGGAACTTGTGGCCTTCCCAGTGTTTTTGGACTACAACTCCTATGTCATTGGTCATGCTGTTGGGAGGTGGAGATAGACGAAATCTGAAAGGCCCCCAACTCCCCACCCATGTACTAGACCTTCCTTGAATTTTCAGCTTTGGTTTTTCAAAAAAAGTATTTTAAGTCTTGCAAAGCGTATCCACACTACTTCTTCTCCTGCTGATTTTCCATAGGGGGAAATTGCTCTGTAGCGCTCAATCAGAGCAAACAGCAATTCGGGTTTTCTGCAGATTGCTGTTTGAGAGCGGGTTTTTCCTGGAAGAGGAACGGGGCAAAAGGAAAACCACTCATACCCATGCTTTCTAGGCATGTGGAAGTGAGAGCGAGCCCTAACAGCACAATCCTATACATGTCCAGACAGGAGTGAGTCCCACTGAGTTTCAGTGGGACTTTATTCCTGGAAAGTGTGTATGGAAATGCAGCTTAAACCTTTCACTTGTGGCTATACCCTGTATAGAATGTTGATGTGTGTTTTAGTGTGGTTTTGGTTTATCGCTAAAATTAATTGGGCATGTTTTAAATAGTTGTTTTTAACTGTTTACTGATAGTTTTATTGTTATACTCATTTTGTAAACCACTGAGGTTTTTTTTTTGGGGGGGGGCTTACAGTCAAGCTGTGTATAAATTTTATGAAAGAAAGAAAGAAAGAAAAAAGAATTATTATTTTTTAAGTGCATACGGCACATTGTATTCTATCAATTGCTCTCTAGGAAGAAATACAGTTAAATCAAATAGGCTATTAGTCCTTATGTTGAGGTTCTTCTACAGTGATTTCCCCCAAAAACAACAACAACAACAACAACAACAACAACAACACCAGCCTGGCCACAGGTCTCCTTTTGTTCCAGGCAACTTTCTAAGTACCTTGTTCAAGTGTGCTGGGTTTGTGACACAGCAGCTAAATGTCCACTAGATGCCAGGCTTCCTTTGCACAGAACAGCAGTGCTATGGGCTTCAGGGAACATCACACAGCTATTTGGCAGAAAGAAACCAACCTTTTCCACTGAGGTTACTAGGGTTTTGGAGCTGGCCTTTGTAGACAGGGCTGTGTCCATACTCCATGCTTTATTTCATTTCTTTTAACCTGGTAGAATTCTACACCCTGGAAATGAAGCGCTTATAAATATGATAAACCTTTGATTTTTATTAAAAACAAAACAGAATATGTGTTGCAATTAAAATACACCTTTGACTATATTAGAGTCTTAATTTATGGATTGACACTCAGGGTTTTTTCTTTTAAGCACAGGGATTTTAGGACTTAATTTGGATGTTTCGTATATTTATTGGATGGTTGATTGAAAAGATGGTTTGATCATTGGTTGCAAGATACACTGCTTCTGCCACATGTAAGTCAAACCAATCAATTTTTCTCACATTGTTTCAAGTTTTGCAAATACGAAAAGAAACTGAGTCCTTGTGTTTTGCTTCTGTTGAGCGTCTCAGATGTAATACTTGCATGCACCCCCCCCCATTTTTAAAAAAATATTCTGCTCCCAAGAATCCTGTTTCTGTGAAACTGGATAGTTCCTAAGTTATACAAATTGAGAAGATGTGTAAAAATATTTAGCATTTTGAAATTGCTAAGACACAGGAGCAGCAAGCCCTGTCCACAACCACTGAATGTATTACTCAGTAGCATCCATGCTGACTGCTAGTATTTAAGTGGCATTGTTCACACTTTCAGGTATCATTCCTTCCAGTGGTGAATTCAGGTCATGAGTGCCAAAGAGAGAGGCATCTGCATGCTTAGGGGAACCCCAATTTTTTCAAAAGGCCAAAAAAAAATCATAAGGAAAAATACCCTAAACATAACTATGGAATGCTGACTATCTGTTGAGGGGGAGAGATGGAATGGAGCATGCTGATGGGAACATGGCTGGCTGCATGGCTGGAACACTAAGCAGGCGCAACATTTTGTCACAGGTCCCATGGAAATGTGGAGGAAGGAAAAGAGAGAAAGAGAAGAAAGCAGACATGCCCAGGAGACACTTTCCTATTCTGTGCTTTTCTTGCAGAACCAAGGCATATTCACAGCCTTGTTTATAACTGCATTCTGCCACCATAATGGCAGAAAGGAATTATTTTTTATGAATTAGCCAGGCACAGATAACTTCAGAAAATTAATATTACACATACGATGTAAAAAAGAAGGCTTTTCTGATTGATCACTAGGTTCAGAGTAGGTCAGTAAGGGCTTTGACTTGCACTTGTTTAACATTGGCGAATATGCAAAGGATTGCTGTTTCCCTCTAAATGAGGCCATAGGAATTTCAGACTGAGAATAAACATTACATTTCCCAGAAGACTTTTCTGTCCTAATCTTAGTTTTCTTTCATCAGTAACAGCTGCTGGATTGGGGTCAAGGGCCACATTGCCTCTTGGCCAACCCTCCAGGGGCCCTATGCAAAAGTGGGTAAAGTGAGCATGCCACCCACACACTCTTGTGTGCAGACACGCATAACACACATACATGCATCACAGAATCATAGAATTGTAGCATTGGAAGGGACTGCAAGGATCATGTGGTCCTTCTTCCTGGAATGTTGGAATCCTGCCCAAAGCACAACAGACACACATACAGCACACAATCCCACAGTACATATGTGGGATTAAATAAATGCACACACACAAACTTCTCTGTGGTGCATAGGATTGAGTCCAAATTCATAAATCACTAAAACTTGAACCATTTTTACAGCCTGATCTTATGGATTCAGCGAGACCCACTTGGTTAAATAGGACTTACACTCAAGTAAGACTGCCTAGACTCTTAACATCACTCTCCCACAAGTCCATTAAACCCAGAATCAAATATTCTTAACTGGATCACTGGTGATGGAATAGCAATGCCTTAGCAGTGGTCAACATGTGGGCAATACTTTGTCTTCTACTCACAGCTGGTTTTAACAAAACAGCTTGCTACTAGAGGATGAATATTCTGTGTTTGGATAGATAAATAAGGGATGTGATAGGGAAGCAGCAAGGGAGATTCAGGTGATAAGACTATAGCTCAGTGTCAGGGCTGTAAATGATTCCAGGTTCCATCTCTGGAATGTCCTGGGTTTGAATCCCTGCCTGTCAGTGTGGACAACGCCCAGCTAAGTGGACCAATGGCTTGACTTTGTACAAAGCACTTTTCCATGTTCCTGTGGCAGCAGAGGGATGGGTAAAGTGTGGTGCTGCATACTGAAAAGAAGGTGCAGAGGCAGGAGTGGGAGAAGGAAATTCAGGAAAGTAACTATAGATGAGCTTGTGCCGAATGGAGTGAGCGAGAAGGATGTAAGCTGAGACAAGGGAAGAGATACTACAATCCTATACCCCCTTACCCAAGAGTAAGCACCGTCCAACTCTATGGGACTGACCTCTGAGTAGATATGTATAGGATTGCACTGATAGACAGGGGCAGAGAGAGGGAGAATTTAAAAGGGTGGGTAATCAGCTTAATGGCGTATTTGAATACCTAGTAGACTCAAAAGTGCCCATTTAAGAGAAGCAGAGGAATTCACAGGTTTGTCATTGAAGGTTTTGTTTCGATTGCCCATTTACTTTACTGTCAGACTGTTTTGTTTAGAATTAGGTCATTTTGGTTTTTAAACTGTTGTGTGCCACTTTTGGCACTGGTAATAACACAAAGACAGTTTATAAGATTAAAAACAATAAAAACGCTGTTTAAAAGGGGCTATTCTGTAGCCACCAGCTTTCCAAATGTTCTTTCCTCCTTGCCTTCTGTCGTGTGTGTGTGTGTCTGCAGGGTAGGAGTCACCGATCCCTATGATCCAGGACTATTGTGAGCAGCACGAAATACCTGTTTCACAGGAGAAAAACGCTCAGAACCTCCCCCTCCTCCAACAACACCTAGAAAATACCTACAACCCCGCCGCCCAAATAAAACCACAGATAGAAAGCAGGCTACTCCTCCCCACCCCCTCAAAAAGGAATCCAACAAAATCCTTGGTTGTTGTTTTTTTTAAAAAAGAAAATAAATAGGAGGGTCACATGGCCTTGGCTGGCAACAAGGGTGCCATATTGGTCACAAATGCCAGATTAGGAACCCCATAAGGATATAAGAAGAGCCTACTAGATCAGGCCAATAGCCCATCTCATCCACTGGCCAACTAGAGGCCTGTGGGAAACCCACAAGTAGGACCTGAGCACAAAAGCCCTTTCCCCCCTGTGGTTTCCAACATACTGCCTCGGATCATGAAAGAAGAGCAAAGCCTTCCCCAAGTGTAGGACCCTATATTTACCTCAGGCAGTATCTATGCATGTAGATTTACCTGAAATTAAATCCTCATTAAACACAGACTGGCTGACTTCTGGTTGATCTTGGGAGGTTGCTAGTGTGCCCAGTGTCCTCAAGGGGACAAAGCTAGCCTTGCGCATTCCCACAAGACCCTGCCACAGTGAATGCCAGAAGAGAGCTTATGGCCCCGTCCTTCCTAAAGCTTGCTTTGAGCCAGGACTTAAGACCTCGATCTGCTTTGAATGCCACCGTGTAGCTTTGGAAGATATGAAGTAATAACAGAAAAAGTTAAAACAAAACAAGACAAAAGGCCATTCTGATTATCTTTTCCTCCAGGCTGAGGAACCAGAAGCAGTCTTTACAAGCCTAGAATTCAAGGGGAAGGTTTTTATGTCAGTAGATTTGGCTTCTAGGCAAGTATAAGCCCTGGCACATCTCTCTCTCTCTCTCTGCTTAGCACCTGTTCCATCATCTTTTGGTTTGGCATGATTTGTTCTTGAAAAAGCCCATGCTGGGTGCTTCTTAACCCCTTCCTTGAAACGCTTGCCAACTCACTGTTCAAAGATCTCCCTGGGCATGGCAGCCTCTGATTATAGAGTGCCACCACACTCATCAAGTGGGAATGAGGTTGGCAGCAGCATTGGCAACAAATATTCTTTTTTTAAAAAAATAGAACGTATTCATTTACTGCTTAATATATAAAAAGGAGCCCCTAAGTGGTATAATCACAGGGCAGAGATTAGAAATCAGTGTCAATTCATATGAAGAATACAACAATGAAATTCAAATATGACCAAAATGCTAGGCGAAAAACAAACAACTAAGAGGGTGCGTAGCTTTTATGCGTACTCCATATAATGAGGGAAATTTTGTTTGTTTGTTTATCTATTACCTACCCTTCCACCTCGGGTGATTTGGGACATGAGCTCACTTTCCTGAGTCAGATGGCACCATTAACAAGGCATCTCAAAGTGGGACAGGGATGGCTTTATTCTCTCCCAGCCCCCCCTTTTATTTTCTGAGAAGTGAAAGCATGCTGAGTTGGGAAACACTCTGACCTTGAGAGGGAGAGGGAGGGGGATCTTTCCTTTGGACAGACAGGCCTAGCTTTTAATTATTTTCTGAGTCCACTCCAATAATGGTGATTTGGACCAAGGGGGATTTTGAATTAAATAAACAGAGTTGTTCTTCATGCAGGTTGTTAGTCTCCATGTCTTGGCTGTGAAAGCAAGGTTTAAGAGGGTAGAGTTAGACTACAGTGGTACCTCGAGTTACAAATGCCTCAGGTTACAAACGCTTCAGGTTACAAACTCCGCTAACCTGGAAGAGTTACCTCGAGTTGAGAACTTTACCCCAGGATGAGAACAGAAATCGTGCCGGCGGCTCAGCAGCAGCAAGAGGCCCCATTAGCGAAAGCACGCCTCTAGTTAAGAACAGTTTCAGGTTAAGAACAGACCTCCGGAACAAATTAAGTTCGTAACTAGAGGTACTGTATTAGGGTGGTCTGCTCCATTTCCAACTGTTATTTTGTCTAACAAACAATAAAAAGCCCTTTCTCTCATTTCTTCATGGGGGATATTGCCAGGAAGGAAGGGTGGTGGGAGAGAAAAACACTTTGATTTCTCCAGTTAATTTATAGCAAAGATAAAATTACCTAGCATGATAGTCCCTGGACATGTTTTTCTGAGGTTTGGTAGATTTCTTACGCAGGGACTCCTCCCTCATGTTCCCCGTTTTCAAACTGTTGTCCATAGCAAGTAAGGGAAAGGAATGTTACCCAAAATAGTAAAGTCTTGCCTAGGAAGAGGGATTGATTGTTATACCAATCTTGGAATTGCACCTCTCTGGAATAGGCTGCAGATGGACATTGTTGAGGAACTATACAGTCGTACCTTGGTTGTCAAATTTAATCTGTTCCGGGAGTCCGTATGACTCCCGGAACCGTTCGAAAACCAAGACGCAGTTTCCGATTGGCTGCAAGAGCTTCCTGCACTCAATCGGAAGCCGCAGAAGCTGTGTCGGACGTTCGGCTTCCAAAGAACGTTCGAAAACCAGAACACTTACTTCCGGGTTTTTGGCATTTGGGAGCCAAAATGTACGTGTACCAAGGTGTTCGAGAACCAAGGTACGACTGAAATTGGCTGCATATCCTTGAAACTTGTCCACTCCGTGTTTGCAAACGCAGAGTCTCACTTTTGATTGTAAGGGGTTTTGCTGGGGGATATGTAATGGGTGACAACATGAGGAATGTTCACACATTACATTCAACAAGTGTACAATCTGTGTCCCTGTGTATGCAAACAGTTGAGCTGTTCACTCATATAGTTATTCACATGTATCATTCAATGAGTGTACAGTCTGTGTGCATAATAGCTGAGCTGTACAAATCAACACCCTGTACACTCTTTCACACAAACACTTGTACATATGTAGAGATTCCCTACATTTCTGTATGTGTGAACAAACCTAGAGTTGCTGCAATAGAGTTTACTCTCCATGGAAAGTGTGAGTCAGCATTAAACGTTACCCATCATAGCTATTGGAGACAAAAGCAAAGATCTTTTAGTCTCAACCCGGTTATTTGTTTTCCTTTTTATAATGGTGCCATCTTCGGAAGATAGAGACATTTATTTATTCATGCATCTCAGTGAGTGGTAAATGAGGCATGCTTGCTCAACTTGTTTCGGATGGAAATTAGTCTAATTAATCCATGCAGCTAAAGAATAGTTGTTCTATTCCAGTACAGAGCAAGTCTGATGTAGCTGATATTTTATGGCCATTGTTGTGTACTTCGTAGGACCAGGATATCCCTCTGTTCTGTAGCAAATTTTCATGGAGTAAAGCAATGTGTCAACAATATATCCTGTTTGTAAGATTTCTAATATGTGAAATTGAATTTCTTTTGTAGATGTTTCCTTGCCAAGTAATGTTTTAGAATGGACATTTGCTTTTCTGTTTAGGATAGGCTTATGTACATTTTCATGTACTGAAGGAATGGAGAAGCTATTTACTGCTCCATATTTTATGTGTAGTTTCCTCCGAATCTATTACTTTCATTTTAGTTTGATCTTTTATAAGTTGTTGTAGAGCTGTAATTTTTTTTAAAAAAATATTGTGTGTGTTTTGTGTTGCTTCACAGTAGGCAGGACTAACAGCCAAAATAAGAGCAAACTTCCCGTGAGGTGGTTGTGTTGAAGTGCATGACTTGAAGGATTTATTATTATTTCTAATTACACAGAGCAACTTGGACATTTTGCAAAAGGCACTTCCAATGAGCTGCTCAGCTAAAGAAAACAAATTGCTTTCCTGGTTTAAGCACAGTGATTTCTGCACGCACACACATGCACACCCAAAACAAACATATATCAGATACTGACAAATCTTTTTAATTGATAAGAATCACATCCCATAATGAATTTACATTCTTTGACTGAACAATTCGGCCCTTGACGCCAACCTCTGAGGGAGAATATTGTGGTCATGGTGTCTGAACAGTGCGGTAGCTATGGCTACGTATATAATTCTTAGCAATGGAAAAAAAGTGACAATGACATTAAATTTAATCAGGTTCCCCTTTTCGGTAGTTCCCACTGGGATGAGCCACTAGTGTCCTGCCTTAAATATTCAGAGCTTTCAAAGTTTGCATGCGTTTTTATGCTAGGACAATATCCTGCTAATAGAGAACAATGGAACTGTCATGTATATCTGGCCTGAGTAGCCGTAAGTCTGGATTTCACTAGTATAGGGATATTATGATTGCTTCTTTAGCAATTGTCCTTACGTTAGCCTTCACTTAGGAAGAAGAAGAAGAAGAAGAAAGAAGGGCCGTGATGAAATGTAGGGACTAAAATATAATGCGCCTGTCTATTTTCCTTTTGGAATATAGATCAGAGACGACTGTCCTTTTTTTAAAAAAAAGAAGACAGAGCTTTATTTCCAGTCACACTTCATCTGATATAAATGAACCAGCATTGAAGATCACATGGTTGAATGCTTTTGGAAACACAACCCAACATACATTAAGAAAAAGGAGACTGGAAAGCCTGACTCTACAAATGAAAAGCATCTCCTCCTTCAAATCTACCATAAGATTTGTGAAGTGGAACTACCAAGAAGATGTTTAAAGAGTTGTTTGTAGTATTCATTTTAACTTCATGCGTTCTCAAGCTGAATCCACCTCATGATTAAACACAAAGAGTGTGTGTTTACTAGTTACGCTATGCATTTTGACCTGCTTAGTTTTATGAGAACGTGGTGTGACATTTATTACTCTAGTAAAGGGAAGGGAAGCTGTGTTAATCATAAAGGTACAAGAAAATTAGCCTCCTAAGTCTAGAATTCCTAATTAAGGCTGAAATCCTAAGCATAGTTTTCCTGGAAGTAAGCCCCCTTAAACACAGTGATTACATCTGTGCAAATAGGTGTGTGGTTGCATCTTAAGAGTTTATAGGGAGTAAAATACAGAAGGAGTTCAAAAACGCTGTTGTGAAAGTATTGTAAGATCGGTTTGGATCATTTTTCAGACAGGGTTGGGAGTTCTGGTTGACTAATCAGACAGAATAATCAATTAAAAGTATTTTGATCAACATTTTGTATCTAATTTATTAGTACATTTTAAAAAACCCACTTATGACTAAAAATCCATGCATTTTTGGTTAAGCTTTACTCATAGTTTGTTGTTGTTGGCATCAGTCTGTCTTGAGAGACAATGGAGTGCACCTCCAGGGTGAAGCCAAATTGCTGTGTTAGCATCCCTGAAGTGACCTCCCCGGGGCACAAGCACGGACAGTGTGTATGGATGTCCTGGGCAGAAATTAATGGACTTAACTTGGTCATGTTCATTCACTGCAGTGGGTCTACTCTGAGTAAAGCTGTGTGGACCACTTTACACTGAAACACATTTTCCATATTATGGCCAATTCACCCGAGTTTCTCAGTGCAAAATTTTGAACTAGATCTTCTTTAATTTGCAATGTGTTGCAGGAGAGAGAGGGAGAGGAGTAGTTTTGCCCATGGGGGGGGGGAATAGCCCTTCTGCATTCCAAACAGTAGCTTCACCACATTCCTCTTCTGAACATGTGGATGGTCTCCAAGTGAAATACATGGGAAAGCACAGCTGTGCTTGCTGACAACAGCCAATCCGGTGTCTCTTATCTCAGCAGCTGAAGGCTTGTGATACAATGCTGATTGCAAGCACTGCGGAGTTTATCAATTTTCCCTCCACCTGATCACTTATCACATCAAGCGTTAGATTAGGCAGTCGAGAAGGGCCACAACTGAGTGATAGAGCACCTATGCTGCAGGTACAAAGTCAACTGAATTTCCAGATAGGGTCAGGAAAGCTGGTTTTCTTATGTCTTGGAGCAAGAGGGGATCAACCAGTGGGGTTTGTGATCATTTCCTTGGGTGGGATTGCTGCAGCAGCGAAACTTTGGCTGCTTACTGGGAGTGGGAGAGATTGAGCTTTTGCAGACATCCTGGCAGAGCCAATCCATGAATGCACCTGCACAGCCCCACCCACCCTGCGGTCTTGTCCCTCCCCTTCCTGATAAGTGGCAGAAACTTTGCTGCTGGGAGACTATTGCTAATGCCCTTGCCTCCCTTGGTGACCTGCTCCTGGTCTGGAAAACTGCTGTCAATTAAGCACAGAGATAGATGGACCAATCGCCTGGCCTGCTATAAGGCAGCTTTATGTGTCTCATAGTCATGTAATTTTATTTAGGAGACTTCACTCGGTTGGTGCGTTTGCTTTTTACTATGCCTTCTAACAGTCTGAAATGCCTTGTTACTTTGAGGGCTAATTCAGATTTAATTTTTCCTTCCTTCCATCATGAAAACATGTGAGACAGAAGCAGGCGAGAGGGAAATGGCTGAAGCTACAAACGAGCAAGCAGTCCTGTTCTTTAGGCCAGTATCTCTATTTAATTCTACAAACCAGACAAAAACTCATTTTGTTTTATTGCTGCTGCTGTGAAAGGCCGCTTGAATGACTTGTCGCCATGTAGGCGGTACTTTCTGCATTTCATTACCACTTGACCCCACTGCCTACAAGCTTGTCTCTCTACACCCACTTGCTTTAGCTGCCAACTGAAGATAACACTTCAGGCATCTGCCATAATAAAGTCTTTAAGGTGCCACAAGATTCTTTGCTGTTCATTTTATTAGTCACCAAGGGCTCAGTCCAAATGCCCCCAGGGTTTGCTCTGTTCTGTTTGTTTTACTTGAGCGTAGGATTTCCTAGCTGGCTGCAGGAAGGATCATGTGATTTCAGCCCAAAGCACAGCCCTTGCAGAATGTTAGCAGAGTGAAATGTGAACTGGGAAACACTGTCCTTGGCATTCATGCCTTTGTTTTAATCAGAAATAAGCAGAAAACGAGAGGGCTGGGCGGGGTGGTGGTCAGAATAGAACAAGCAGAGAGGAGGGGAAAGGAGCACCTTTAAGATCTGGGCCACAAAACACCTACATCCTGGACCTCAGACAGCGTATTGGACGCGGCAGCCACCCACCTGTTCTTGATGCGATAAGATTATGCGTGCTTAGATGCATGTTTCAAATTGATCTCTGGGGAAATGGAGGCATTTGTGCTTGCAGCTTAAGTGACAACAGTCACATTCACAGTTGTGCTAGAGATGCCTACAAGGGAAGCAGCAAGGCGGCTCACAGGGGTTGGAGCCAGACTTGGTCCTGCTTTGAATGGAGCCACTGAAATGAATGAGACAGGTGTTACTCATAGGGATTGGTGAATCTGTCAATTTCAGCTTCTCTCTGCTTCTCATTTTTCCATTCTTAAGTTCAGTTCTCCACATTTCCTCATCAGTTTTGTGATTTTTTAAAAAAGTCATCTTGAGAATTCATCCGCATTTCAATAATGCATTTTTTCTTCTTCATTAGTTCCACTAAAACATGCATCTCCACAGACACTTTACCCTGTTCTGTGTGTTTTTGTACACCTTGCTTGGCTGGAGAACTGCACTGCAAATTTCAGAGAAGGGAAAATTTGAAAGGGTGCCTGCATTTCAGGTTGTATATTGTTCTGGAAAGTGTGACTTAAGAAGGTTTGCCTTTAAATGTAAACTGAATCAAATATCTTCCCTGTCCCTAGTTATTCATGACAAACTTTAGGCCCCACTTAGCTACGCTAAGAATAACTTAAGTCTCAGTCCAGTTGTTGGGCATTGCAGCTGGGCAGAGTGCTACTGCGTTCATGTCCAGTTTGCAGGCTTCTCACAGGAATCTGGTTGGCCACTGTGAGAACGGGGTGCTGGACTAGATGGGCTGTTGGCCTAATCCAGCAGGCTCATTTTACATTCTTATGTTTTTAGCTCCATTTTACTCCTTAATAAAGTTTTCTTAAAAAAAAATACAGGCAACAGAAAAGAATCCTCACATAACAATACAGCAAGGTCATGAAACAAGTGAAGAGAGTCATGGATTGTAATCCTTAAGCCAAGCATAGGATTTGAGGTGGGGTGAGGGACCAAATTGAGATTCTCTAACATCAAGGCTACAGTCATAATGCCCACACCCTGGGTGAAAGAGAGGGCAGGACTTCGGCACCATTAATAGGAGAAGAACTTTCAGCAGGTATAGCTTGCCTTCCTTTGCAAAGACCTCGGCAGGTGCATGTATGCCTCTGAGTGCCACATTGTGACTGTTGACTTTGTGATGAAGTGTGTGATCTGGGGGATCTTACTTTAACCACAAACTAACCAGGCACCCTAAGGGCAGGGATGGGGAAGCTTTGACCGTCAAAGAGGTGGTTCCACCACAACTCCCATCACACCCAGGTGGAACAGACAATGGGATTCTGGGAGATGAAGTCCGGCAACATCTGGAGGGCCACAGCTTCTTCATCCCTGACCTAGGGCTAACCTAGCATTCTTTCATCCCCAAACCATTTCTGAAATGTAATGGCTTATTTTTGACACTGGCCCACCTTACAACACTTGTGTATGTTTACTGAGTTCAAATGCAGTGATGCACACAGAACAACTGAAATGAGCCACTTAAGGGAGCTTTCCCTGTCACTTCAGTGAGAGAGACCTACAATGTTTTGCAGATCCACATCAGAACCCTTGGTTGTACACGGAAGCTGATGGACCAGGGACCTGGATTTTTAAAGTTTTTAAAGATTCAGATTAACTAGTAACATCTTGTTGCAGGCAGGCAACCGAGACTCTTCGTTCCTTCCTCTCATACGGAGACTTAACTCACGGGATGGTCCTTTCTGCTCATGACAATAAAAACACATTTATGGCTCTCGTCTGCATTTGCATGCAGGTGTGTATGTTATTGACACAGGTGAGAAACTGTGCAATGCACACAATGTACAGATAGTTATTTCAGTGTGAAATGCAGAGAGAGAGAGAGAGAGAGAGAGAGAGTATGATTCATGTGTTGAACCAGATGAAAATAAAGACAGCAAAGATGTTGGTGTGAATGCAGATTATAAATGCTGATATCCAAGAAGTTCAAGCATTTAAAGAAGAGTTTGATGCAGGCTGCGTTGTTAGACACTTACGAGGTAGCAAGAATTTAGTGGGACTCGCTCCATAGCATTCCACTTCTAGTTTCTATATAATCTCCCCACTACTATCACTGCCGTAGACCAGCGAGGGGGAGAGAGGTGCATATATGTTCATAGCTAGCTTCTGGTTAGACAAGCAAGACCAAAGATAATTTTGCAAAGTGAAGTTAGAAACTGTATACTTCTTTATTGTCTCATCACAAAAATGTCCAGTCTAAATGCACCTTAGATCTCTGGGTACTTTGTCATGGTAATGGTAACCTAATGCATTTGATTTTCTTAAACCTTTTCTCCATCCCTTTCAGCAAGGTTGCACTGAAAGCACCTCCTATGCTGTGCTGATAAATGCAATCTATTCTGCTGTGTGAGTATGTGTGTGTGTCTGTTTAACAGAGGCAGCAGATTTCTTTCTTTTGAAGACATTGGCAAGCTGCCTTTTGCAGTTCAGGGTTCAAATGTTTGGATTTTGGTTATACTTTATGAAACTACCTCACATGTTACCTTGGACTTGTGTTTGCTGCTCATTTATTCATATAAGAAATGTAACCTGTGATATGATCACGATTCAAGATTCTCTGTTTTTCCAGTTGCAGCTGAGGTTTGTGAATTAGGTTACATCAGGGATGGTGAACCTGTGAGCATCCAGCTGTTGCCTGTGGTCCCATCAATAGCAGTGGCTCATGGGAAGATTACATGAGTCATATCCTTCTTGGTGGTGGCACCTTAGGATGAATTAAGTTAGGGTGTGGTGGCGGTAGGGAGTTTCCGATCTTCTGAGCACATACAGTCAGCTCCTGGGTTTGGCTTGAGAGAGGGTGTAATATCTTTCCTTATTCTGTGAGGCTGGTTTTTTGTGTATTTTTAGGGGTGCTTCATGCCACCTTTATAGAAAGAGAGCATGAAGGACTGCAGCTCGGTGGTAAAGTATGTAATGCCTTGCAAGGAAAAGTCCCTTGGTTCTGTTATCGGCAGTTCCAGGTAAGATTCCTGTCTGTAAGCTGCTAGTGACTGTCCATTCTCCCGGCCAGTGTGTCCATGCAAAGGATACCAACTTTATTAATAAGAAGAGTGATGAAGGCTAGATAGGAAAGAGGAGAGAGTTATAAATCAAATAATAAAGCAGGCTTTCCACTCAAAACTAAGGTACTTGGGCCTTTGTAGTAGGGTTTGACTAACCACAATAGCCCTCTTTGTTGTGGTCGCAGCTGAGAGAGACCTTGACTCTCACCTTTGGCTCAGGGAACATAACTCACAATACAACCAATTATCCCACAGTCAGGTTCACAATGGCAATAACTGGGTTATTGAAAGTGAAAGTACTCTTGCCACCAGAAAATTGACGATAAAAAAGAGTAGCAGCGGGGGTTCCCTTCATCTACCAGCTTTAAAACAAATAGAACATAGAAGTCCATGCCTGCTTACTTGCAAACCAGAATCTAGTATGCACTTTCTTTGAGAAGGCTAGTGTTTGTTTATTTATTATAAAACTTATATATCACTTTTCACTTCTCTTAAGAACTATCAGAGTCATTCACAAAATAAAACCAAGCAATACCCCTTACAGTAAAATCCAATTAATTAATCAATTCAAATCAAAACCAGGAAAAAAATCATAGGGTCAACCCCAGAAACTAGATAAATATTCAAGAACATGCTTGTGTAAACACATAAACACACCCACACACCTGGTGGAACCTGTTCAAGACTGGTGCCCATCTGACCTTCCCCAGAGCATTGCCCAGATGAAAATACAGTGGTACCTTGGTTCTCGAACTTAATCTGTTCTGAGAGTCCGCTTGACTCCCGAAAACATTCAAAAGCCAAGGTGCAGCTTCCGATTGGCTGCAGGAGCTTCCTGCACTCAAGCAGAAGCTGTGTCAGACATTCAGCTTCCGAAAAGCGTTCACAAACTGGAACACTTACTTCCGGGTTTGCGGCGTTCGGGAGCCAATTTGTTCAGCAACTAAACCATTTGGGAACCAAGGTTTGACTGTAGGGACATTTCTTACTCCCCTCCCAGCTCCTTGACTTCCCATTTTGGTCCCCCACCCTCCCACAGAACATTTCCTATCAGATAAAGGGCAAGTGCCCGCACCTCTACACTAATGGGACATGGCACACATGCCCTCCACCATCCTGAGAAAACCCCTTGATTCCAGTTTTATTTTATTTTATAACAGTAGATTTACAAAAGAAAAACACAAGCCCATAAAACATTTATTTTTTTTAGAAAGGGGCAAGATTAGATGTGGATGCACAAAGCTTTTTTTTTTTTTTTTTGCTTTTTTAAAAAAATCAAGACTCCTTGCGCTCCCCCCTGCTCCCCCTTTCTTTTTGCTTGGGGTGGCCCTGCCCTCTGCCTGCCCCACAAAGCCAGTGTGTTACACAGAGCTGGGTCCTGGTGGCGGCTGCCTTCCTTCCTCTTTCCCTGCTCTCCAGCAGCCACTACGAAGAGTCCAAAGGAGGAGGCCGTCAGCAGCGGCCATAGAGATGCCATGGAGCAGCAACTGCTCTGGACAAGCGTCAGCTCATCCTCTTCCCCGACTTCAGCAGTGACAGCACTGATAGAGGAAATAGAGGAAATAGGGACTTTCTGGGATCAAATGAGAAGCTGGGGTGGCTTTTGTGATTCTGGGACTCCCTGGAAAATCAGGACACTTGGAGGGTATGCACAGGGTAGGTACCACTACTAGTTGTCCCAAAACAGTTTTTTTTCTGGAGTCAATCCTGCTACTTGGGCAAAGATCCCACTGGTGGGTTGGGGATTATGTGCATAGGAATTGCAGTTTAGTGAACTTCTTTACCAGTGAAGCTCACCTAGTGTGGGCTTACAGCATTCAAGCACAGCAGAACTCATGTACCCTCAATTGCCACTTACACCATCTCCATAGTGTGGCCTATCCAGTTTGTGAAAAATGTATATTGCACTTGTAGTGCCGTAGACTGGGGCTTCAACTAATATAGCTAGTGCACGTGCGTGCACACACACACAATCATCATTGGCAGCAGCCTGGACTTCGTGACCATGGACCAACCTAAAACTCAAGGATGCAAATCTAGCATGCAATTATGCATGGTAGGCCCCAGTGAATCCATGGGCTTCCCTATGAATAACTAGGGGGAGGAGAGATTGTAGGCTTCCCACCTTTGTTCTGGCCAAATACAGGACAGGACGGGGCAGGGCGGCTGGGGGGCGATTCTTTTTTTTTCATCTGGTGCTGAAATGACTTCAAAGCAATCCATTACATCCTACCAGGATGGTTCCTCTGGAATTTCTCTCTCTCTCTCTCTCTCTCTCTCTCTCACACACACACACACACACACACACACACGAATTTGTAAATATGCCTTTGCTTGGCTACCCAGAGCTTAAATACATGTCCTTTTACAAACACATGCATTTGAAGAGGATCCCTAATTTGGGAGAGAGAGAGAGAGAGAGAAGATCTGAAATGCAGGACAAAATTGTATCAGTACAGGACATAGCATTTTACATTGAACTACGGTACAATCCTGTATTATACAGGACAGGTGCCAACCCTAGATTGCTACCTAAGATAGTGCTTTTGGTTGTATCGGTTTATGTCACTGGCATCACGGTGGGTCTAATTCTAAACATAAATATGTTGCTATGGACATTTTGCATTGCTCCACAAATAGTCGTTCTTCCTCACATATGTTGCCCAATTCAAGCAGTTTTTCCTTTCCTTCCCTTTCCCCTCCTCCTTCTGAAGTTGAGAGAACCATTGTACCTGTGATCAGTAGCTATGGTTGCTGATACTTGATCTGTTTATTCCACCTGAAAATGTCTGACCTCTGCATTACCTGTGTAAGCAGAAGAATAGAGCAGTGGAAATACATTGACACAGGATTCTCCCTTTACTTGCAAGACAGCTATAGACATGGGGAATTAGAATTAGAATAGGTGAGTGGGCCCTTTGGGATCCAGCTACAGGTCCTTTTAGTCTTCTGATTTCAAAGGCAATTGCTCTCTCTCTCTCCATCCCCACTCTATCTTTAGCTGCAGGAGTCACTGACTACATTAACCTGCCCACTGACTGGCAAATCCATCGCATCTTCTCTCCTTTGAGAGAAGGGGAAAGGGGGTTTGCTTGCTTGCTTGTTGACAATGCTCTTTGCTTAGTCTGGGGCACAGGGAGGGGGGACAGCAGGGTCTCACACTAAGCCACCTGAGTACTGTCTCCATAGGATAGTGACAAATGGTCAGCTGAAGTGCAAAGATCAAGTGCTAGGAGAGCAAGGTCACATGCTTTACACGACACCTAATGGGACTGTCATTTCTCAGGCTCGTTGGCCAATGGGGAGGTGGCGACAGGACCTTCCAGTCACTAAGGTATCATGTCTGGCATCTCAGTTGAGTGGGTTAAATCCAGCAGGGCCAAATGAGTTCACATCTAATTGCCATTGTCTCATTAATTCTTTTATGTTACTCTCTCTCTCTCTCTCTCTCTCTCTGTGTGTGTGTGTGTGTGTGTGTGTGTGAGAGAGAGAGAGAGAGAGAGAGAGAGTCATGTTCAAACAGTAAGAATACTGTTGGGCACCAGCTAGTTGACTGCAATGCAATTGCTTCCCAATAGCTTCATTTGATAATGCTGCAGATTCTCATGTATTAATCAAAGGCATCTGATAGATATATCTATGAATAATGGAAGGCACAATATTCTTTTATTGGAGAATATTTGGTAGGGGTAGAATGCTAAGGCCCTGCTCCAGGGAACAGTAAGTGTATTGACTGTTTAAAAATCTGTCCTCATACATATAGCTCATGCAAACATTTCTTAAAGCATCTGTCAGTCATCCTGTGCCCCACTTTGCTTAAGGAACATTTCAAGCAACATTTCAAAACTGCATGTGAGGGTACAAGTTTGCGCTTTGATCAAATTATGTTGCTGTAAAAAAAAAAAAAAATGAAGCCTTGAGGTGACTTCAGTTATGAAAAAAATGGTTCTTAAACTGAGCTCCTGTTTAGGGAAGGGACATGGAGGAAAGATTTGCTCCCTCTCACAGCACTAGAACTCTGGGGCATTCAGTGAAGCAGAATGGTGGGAGATTAAGGACAGGCAAAAGGAAGTACTTTTTCACACAGTGAATAGTTAAACAATGGAATTCACTTTCATAGGAGGCAGTGATGGCCATCAACTCGGCTGGCTTTTTAAAGAGAATTAGTCAAATTCATGGAAGATAAGTCTATCAGTTACTACTAAGCCACAATGGATATGTTCTGCTTCCACTGACAGGCAGAATTGCTGGGAATCACAAATGGGTGGAATGTTATTCCACTCAAGTCATGTTTTGGGGCTTCTCATGGGCATCTAGTTGAACACTGTGAGAACAAGATGCTGGATGAGATCCTGATAAAGCAGGGCTCCTCTTACATTCTCATATATGAAATTACCAATGAAGATGGGTTTATCTCCCTCTGTACGTCTGCTCCACAGACTCCTGAAACTAAGGCCACAATCTTGTACACCACATTGTAAATGATTTGAATAAATAAAAAAGGGCCTGTGGGACTCATTGGGACTTTGGAGCAAACACAGCTGAGGGAACTTTAAGTTTATTCAGAAGTAAAGTAAGTCCCCGTTGCAATCTGTGCGAGTTGCAGAGGGATGCTATGGCGGTTTGCTCCGAAATAAGTCTCACAAAGTTCAGTGGGACTTACTTGCAGGTAATAGTCACTCCTCTTCAGTTCCCAGGGTTTATGAAGAGGAAATGACTGTAGACAGTTTTATGTCTTTGGTGTATTTTGTATTTTGCCGGTTTTTATTCTGTTTAAGTTTCATTTTGAAGTTCCAGATTTTTTTTTTACCACAGCTCTGATCAGCCCTAGCTAGCATGAGCAGTTGTCAGGTACGGTGGGAGCTGTAATCCAACAACATCTGAAGGGCACCAGGTTGGGGAAGGCTGGCCTAATTAGATAAGCTGCCATTCCAAAATGCTTGCAAGATAGCAAATGCCATTGCATGCAGTAGGGACCTGTTTATGGATTTAGCTGATGGCGTCTACAGACAAACCACATGATTACTGGGTGAGGGGGTCAAAGTCTTGTAGGACTAAACTGGTCAAACTCCCAAGCATTCCGGTTTTGTACCAGTTATGTTCAAACCAATTTCCTTGTACTAAACCAGGCAGTTGGAAACATGAACACATTGAGAGGTTTTATAGTCTTCATTGGCAGGTCATTAAAAAAAAAACACCTTACCTCTTCTAACCCTAAGGCATTCACGTGTATAAATGCAGCTTGAAGAAGTCTACTGGAAACCAGGTTGGGAGTGTTCTTCAGCTTTGTGATTGACAGCTCTAGACTTCCCTGGTGACAATGTCATCTGAGAGACCTTTCGTTCCCAACCCCAAGTCTTCTGCAGTCTGTGGTGTCACAGAAGGACAGCCCCCTGCGGTATTGCCAAGCTCCTAGCTGTCACGGGGCTAGGACCTGGACTAATTCATTGCAGTAGAGTTTAATTAAACTGCACCAGAGTTGTTTCCCTGGTAAAATAAGTGTGGGAAGAGAATGTGTGTCAAAAGAGACATACCCCTCACTGTGTGCCGTTTATTGTTGCACCACAACTAATATATTGTGGGAATTCCCATGGAGTCCATGATAAACTGTATTATCATCTTCCCTAAAACAGGCTCTCTACCAGTGCATGTTACCACTGTAGCCCGCAATTCCATTAATCCTCCTAATTTATTGTATTACAGCTGTATGTGAGGTCTCCTAAAGTCATTGCACCCCTTTCATCTTGATAAAAATGCTTGTTTTTTCCTTTTCAGATAAAGCCAGTTATTATTTGTTGTGTCTGTCTCTTCAAAGCCACTTGCACAAAAATATAATTACTGGCTGAGAAATGTAAACTGCATTTGGCATGTTGTCTGCCATAAAACGTAACGATTTTATGAGATCTACTTACTGCAGTAGTATATGAAGACACACACAGCCTGCACAGCATTTTTATTTAGTTCTAGGTTTAAAAGTTATTTTTATAAATACTGTTAGGTTTTTTTAAGTATATGGGTATGTAGCTATATCTCTCTACACAATACCCACATAAACAAATAAACTACAAAAGCTGTGTTGGTAGGATCATTCCATTTTATAAGACAACCGAATAATCAAATATATTCTTATTATCATCATTATTTAATTTATATACAACCCATTATCCAAAGATCCCAGGGTGGCATACAACATTAAAAACATAATTTGCGTAGAATAATAATACAAGACAATAAAACAACCAGAGGGGGGGAAACATAATAACATGATAAAACCCAATCACTATCAAACCCAATGATAAAATGATAAAACCCAATCACTATCAAAGTCTACTAATGATTTTATCACTGGGTTTCATTGGGGTCTTCCACCTAACGTTCTGCTTTTTTTCTATGAAACAAAGATGAAAGCCCTCTACAAAACTTCATGCAATGCTGTGCACACTTACTACACCTCTCTTTGAACTAAGTAGGATTTACTTCTGAGTAGTCTGTGAAAGGGGCCCAGGACCTGTTCACTCCTACATATTTGTCATTTGATGACCCAGAGGTAACCTCACAAACTGAACTTTCACAATTGGAGCAGTGGGATTCAGTGGCATATCGCCTCCTGAACCTGGAGGTTGCAACTAGCCAACATGACTAGTAGCTATCATTTTTCCTTTCTAAGCTGGTGGCCATCACATATTGTGGTGACCTATTTTAGTCATTACCAGTACCATCCAAAGCATCACCAGTTTCCCTGTCCCTAAAGGAGAAGCAGGTGGTTTAAGGTGCAGCTGAAAACAAGCAAATCTACCAGCAATTCTACACTTCCTTGGAAGCTGGTTCCAGTGCTACTGCAAACAGGTTAAAAATATAATTTCTGCACCAGCCCTTTGGACTGCTCTTGGTGTGGGGGCCATGAATGCTTAAAGCTGAAATGTGAAACTGGGCCAGGTCAGACTCCTTTTATTGAAACTTCCCCCTGTCTTGTCAAACCACTGAGGCGCATATTGTACTGCAACAGCCTATCACAAAGCCCTTTCTGTCTGGAACTTGTCCCTGAAACTTCTACTGGCCAGCAGAGCATAAACACCAAGGTGGAACTACTGTCCAAAAAGCTGCATGGCACAATAGCTGCTGCTTTCACAGTAAGACAATCAAGTGGATTTTCTGCTGGTGTGTTTTTCTCATCATATGCATGACAGAAAATCTAATGGGGCCTGTTAGGGTTTTTCCCCCAGTAGCTTCTAAGATTCTCTAAAGTAGCCGTTATCAGCCCCAATCTCAAGATGACTACCTGCTTATTAGAGACCATTGGTAAGGTATTGGCTATATCTTTGTTCATCCCCTCCACCCCCACCAAGGTAGCAATAAAACAACTTAGAAAGTGAACCTACTATATCAGATTTAAGCCTTTAAGAGTAATTGAGCATCTACCTTCTAATATGCAACGCACAGAGTTCATACCTACCTCTCTAATTTGTAGCCAAGGCAGTTTACAACATGAAAACCATCAAAACAGTAAAGAAGTAAACTAATGTTTATAAGAACAATAAAACAGAAGCATTATGCCATAATAATGAACAGTGATAAACCTATATCATTTAAAAGGCAGAAAAACTGGTAGGCAAACAAATGCCTTTCCCTGCTTCCAAAAATAGAACAAGGATGAACACTGGTGGATCTCCCTCAGATGAAATCTGCACTGTCGGTGCCCAGAGTGGGGAGGATTCTGCTGTGCGCAGGTCAAGTGCTTGCGCACTTCCTGGGGGCATCTGACTGGCCACTGTGAGAACAGAGTTCTGGACTAGATGGTCCCTTGGCCTAATTCAGCAGGCTGTCTTTATGTTCTTAAGCAGAACGCCTTTTGAATACCAGTAGCTGGAGAATGTGAGCATGCAAGGTCTATTGGACTCATGCTTTACCATTATCCTCCATGAATTTATCTAATCCTCTTTTAAAGCTATCCAAGTTGGTGGCCATCACTACCACTATGGTAGCATCAAGTTGGTGCCTTTGAGATTGGACAGAATAGAAAGCCATCAGGGGGTAGTAGTCCTTGATTGGTAGTCAAGATGAAGACCTTTCTTTTCCAGTGGACAGGAGTTGTTTTAATTTTGATTCTATCTAATCCTCCCAGGCATTTTGTGTGTGTATGTGTGAAGCTGCTCTGCATGAAATGTTCAAATTTGTCACTGGTGGTTTTTTTTAAAAAATGTTATATGTACCTGTAGGGTGTTTGGAGTGTTAGGGAAGGGGTAGTACCTCTGGTGGGGGACACATCCCCACCCTGCACTCAGCTCTTACCTGTGGCTTCTAGAAGCTGTCAGCACTCAACAGCGGCCACACCCCAGGAATGACTTCAACTGGGGAGGTTAAACCAGGTGAGGGTAACCAATGGGTCTCAAAGTTTTGGTAAGTTAGGGACTTGCCTTGAAAACAGACAGGCTATGGCAGACTGAGCGGCAAGACCAATAGTGGGTCCAATGGTCAAGAAGGCAGTTTCTGCATGTGCTATAGGGGACGTGAGGGGCAGATGGGACTTGTAAACCTGAGAAGATAGCCTATCTAGAAGGAAAACTCTGATCCTAAACCTCCACTGCCTTGTGGGATATGTTCCGGAGAATAGGAGGTTAAGGAGTTAACCTACACAAATCCAGGGTGGTGCTCCTAAGACGGTTGGATAGCGCCTTGTACACCTCCTTCCAGCAACTCCTGCAGCCAAGCTGATGCCAAACATCTTGCTCTGCTTTCCTTTGGATCACATGAGTGAGGGTGAGAGGGGCATTTTGCCATCTGGGCAGCCCAGAACCTCTGTATACAAAGCCTAGGCTTGAATCCCAATGAAGTAACTTTGGTGCTGCCAACACAGTGGTTTGGCTTTACCCCTGGAGGCACACTCCATTGTCTCTCAAGACAGGCAGATGCCAACAATATACAGTATAGGTGTGTCCTGGAATAGGGAATCTGTAGTCCTCCAGATATTGCTGGACCACACCTCCCACCATCCCTGATCATTCACTGAGGCTGATGGGATTTGGAGAACCACAAGTTCTACATTACTCTTTTCAGTGTTCTTTCCTGTCTTATCAGCCCCTTGTGAGACTGTTGCTGTGATCTTATTGTTTTGAATTCTCTATAAGCCTTTTGGGGCATTTTATTAGAAAAGCAGATGTGTGCACATGTGTTCAGATCAACCCCTTCCAGGGCTCCTACAGAAATGCTGTGAGGCAGAGAGAGTTCCATAGTCTTATAAGAAAATGCCATGGAAAAATAAGTGGAAAATTGAAATATACTTACCTCCCTCAATGATGCTTTCAAATACAAGTGAAAGTTTGGGATCAAATCTGGAAAAGGAGGAAGTTTCAGCTACTGGACACTTGCACCAAAAATGTAGATATTTTCCCCAAACATTTTGTATATTTATGCTTGATCTTGAGACCCAACATGCAGGTCAGCAAATGTCAATAACATTTTAATTGCTAAAGGGTTTTTGGATTTTTTTACAAAGTCAGCTGGGAATGGGTAAAACAGTATCCTGTCTATTATTCCTGGTTTCTCTTCATGAAGCCTATTCTTGGCTGTACACATGATAGTTGCTATGCATACAGATAGAGTCTTAACAATACTGATCTGACATTTAAGCATTTCACCTGCCGCGCAGGACAGCCTGCTTGTGCTTTTAAACTTACTGCTCTGGCCAAATGCAAAGGGACCACTGTACAACTCTTTGCTTATCTGCTGTATTAAGTCAGCAAAGTTAGTGCTTGGATGTGTCAGGTATCACCCAGGGATTTAAGCAAGAGCCATTTTGTAGTTAACCCAATCCCATGGCCTGCACTGCATTGCCTTTGATTTTAAGACAGTTAACAACCAAAGGCAGCCTATGCCATTAATTGGCATCAAATTCACCTGAAATGTGGCTATACAATAATTCCCATTTTACCTCATAATGGCTTAAGACATACTCTGTTATACCCTCCTACAATGGTGCCTGTGAGCAGTAGGTGAAAAAGGTCTTGGATTTTTATTTTTAATTTCCTTTGGGGGGTTTTCTTCCTAAATATCATTTGCTGGACTGAGTATTTTTATTCTATTGGCATTGCTGCAAGCATACTGTTGCATACACGTTGCAGAAATGCTTTGATTTACTGAGAGAACATAGCATTTTACCCATGTTCTGCTGCAATCTCCCCTTTGTTATGTCTGAAGCTGTGCAAGATTTCTTTGGAAATGAGGCACAGCGGAGACTGTGGTGTCTTTATGATATACAGTTTATTTGTGTGGGATGTAATCCATTGGAGCATTCCTTGTTTCCCTAGAGTGGACGCAGGCAGGAGGATGTTACTCCAGCCAGTATAACTTCCTGTTCCACTGGTCTGAAGCAACCTCCAGGCAGATGGGCTTGACACTGGCTGACTCCATAAAATAGCTGAGTCACACAGCCATCTTGGTGCCATTTTCTTCTCTTGATGCTATTCTCTTAATGTATTTTGCTCTCAGCCAGCAGCACATGGACTCAATTCCCATATGGGATGAACTCATACTTCGTTCTGTAACTACTAGCTAAAGCCTGCCTTCAGGGATCATACTGTGAACTGAATGTGAGTAAACTTCTTGTTACTTTTAAGGAAAGACTTTTGTGTCTTTATTCTTTAAAGAGGGATCAAAGGGGACATCAGGAATAGTTCAGTCTGGGCAAGCCAGACTGGATTGCTTAATGAAAAAGATTCAAACGAATCTGCAAACTAGCTTCCTGCTATATTGAGGGGAATCTGCTGTGCTACATGACTCACTAGCGTGAGTGAAGGAAAGATAATATTTAATCAATATATCCTCTCCTACTGTCCTTAACATTCCCACAATTTACACATATATACAACCTAAGGCTATGATAGAGGGGCTCCCAGGATTACACTCCAAGTGGGTCCTGCTTCTCCCATGGCCTCCATGTTGTATTCAAACTGTCAGCCCACATCATGCTGTGACCCCCTGCTTTTTTCCAGCTTGCAAACTGTTTGCAAAACACAACTATTTTTTCTTCAGCTTGCCCCATCGCCAACTGCAATGAAACTCTATTTTTGTCTCTGCTAACTTTTTCTCAGCTCAGGGTGGGGCTCTAGCCATTTGGTGGCTGGTACAGTCTTTGCCTGTTAATGTTCTGGTTTAATGGCTCACCTCCAAGGTCATCACTCTGTTCTCCTATCTCTGTTCTGCTGTCACCAGGCAGGCCTGGCTTGTATTTTTAACACAAGCTGAATCCACAGATTCAATATTTGGCACAGTTTAACTCCCCAAACTTTGATTAATTCTAACTTTTATTGGACCTAGGAATTTAGAGTGTCCTGCACCCCACAAACTCATAGCATTATATTACACCCATTACACCAATCCTAGAATTTCACTCCATTGAAATCTGTGGAGTAACAGATTTCTAACCCAACCTGTCCCATTTTTCTCAATGCAGCCTAAGTTGGACAGACTTAGTTTGGATGCAGCCCATGGAGTTCTCCTGTGTAAACCTCTGTTGTCCCCTTTTATTTCAGTAGGGCTGTTGGGGTATACATTAAAGCATATTTTAAATATAACTTTTCGTGAGTTTAGTGTCACTCTGGGAAAAAGAAACCAGGAGTTGTCCCATGAGTGCTTTCTTTGGGGGAGGCTAACTCAATTGCTTTGATGTAAAGGTTCTGTCTCATTCTTTTAAATATTCCTTTGACGTTGTATTGCTCCACTTGTAATAGGCTGTTATTGCCCAAGATTGAATTTGCAGAGTGAAGGTAAATCTTTTGTGATGTGATTGTGCTGCCCTAAACTCAATATTGTTCAGGGGTCCTTTATAACTCTCTGGTTTCACTGCAGCAAACAGGACAAATTTTCATTTTTACCCTTTTATTTCTTTTTATTTTTTTCATTCCTTGTTCTGAAACTGAGACGGAGGGTGTTTACATGCACATTCCATGAGCCCAGAGCTCTTGTGGCATAGGTAGAGGCTTTGGAAATCATCCTCTGAACACTGTTGGCGTTTTATAAATTAATATCACATGAGGTTTATTACATTCCAGAAGGCACTGAACAATATTATTACTCACATTGGGCTATGGAAAGAGAGCAAACTCATTCAGGTCAAGCACGGTTGAGCAATCACTGGGTGAAAAAGTCATAGAAGTCTTGAGTGTTAGACTTCAATGTAACAAAGCCAGGTTCAAATCTCTAGAAGGGTGGTCATGTTTCCTACTTTACAGTGTCCTACTTTTGAAAGAGTCCTAAAAGGTAAAGGTAAAGGACCCCTGACAGTTAAGTCCAGTCGCGAACGACTCTGGGGTTGCGGCGCTCATCTCACTTTACTGGCCAAGGGAGCCGACGTTTGTCCGCAGACAGTTTTTCCAGGTCATGTGGTGAGCATGGCTAAGCCGCTTCTGGCGAAACCAGAACAGTGCACGGAAACGCCGTTTACCTTCCCGCTGGAGCGGTACCTATTTATCTACTTGCACTTTGACATGCTTTCAAACTGCTAGGTTGGCAGGAGCAGGGACTGATCAACGGGAGCCCACCCCTTCACGGATTTGAACCGCCGACCTTCTGATCGGCAAGCCCTAGGCTCTGTAGTTTAGACCACAACACCAGCTAATTAGGATGTGCTAATCTGTCAATTTTGCTTTCTCACAGTTAAATTCTCTAGGTTTTTGCATTAGCTAGTGTTGGTGGCTTTCTTTTTTTAAAATCAAATACCAGTCACAAAAATTCATTGGCATCTTAGTGTGAATTTTGCAATGTTACAAAGCAGTTTCCTCTAAAATAATGCATCTTTGTCTGATATTTTCACCAAGATATGCATCTTTACGCAAACTTTACTCTAGCACTTGCATTTTTGTACATGTCACTCAGCTGGAGAATGGCATTCTGGAGAATTGCAAGTTTTGAAGGCTATGTTTAATTAGGTTCGCCCTTAAATGCAAACCAAATCACTCTCTTCCCTGCAGGCATGGTTGAGGGAGGCAACAGGGTGCACAGATGGGCAGGGGGTGTGGGTGAATTTTTGATCTGCTCATAATGGCTCTTGACGTTTTCTGGATTTTTCTCATTTGGGAGGAGGCACTCAACAAAATCCAGGACAGCTTTGGAGTATTCCCCCATCCACACTGCAGACACTCACCCATTTCTGGATATTTTTCTGCTCCTTTCACACCTTTGCTATCAAAGGTTCATCTCCTTCTTTTTTAAAGTGATGCCTGGCAATTGACAGGACTAACATGCATTGGCATATAAAATTGGATCCATACAAAAAGGGATGATTCCCAAGGCCACCACTATTATTTTGTTGAGGTTTCAAGTGGCCCCAGAGTAAGAGAGAGGTAAAGCTGGCCACCAGCCATGTCCCTCCCCTTCACCTCCTTTTGACTCATTGTGCCAAGTTCAAGGATGAATTTAGCCAAAGTGCCTTGTTAAAAGGTCAAGGGATGGAAAGGGGATCATGTTCTCGTAGACAAAGTTACATCTCACAAAAAGACCTTTAACTTACACAGAGTCAAAATGCACACTCACCTGGGGAGTGGGGGAGATTGAGCCAAACCTTTTGGAATAAGAGCGCAGGCTGGGAACAATTGGAACGAGAGCACCAGCATGCAGAGTGTACCTGGAACAATTGGGACAGTAGCAGGCAGAAAGCTTGCAAATCAGCCATCCTATCCAGAAGTGGAATGACTTTGAGTTCTGATCAAGACCACTCTGTCTTGCTGACTTCTTATACTTTTGAAAGGTAGACCCAGGGGACTTGACTAAAGCCTGGCTTTACAATGACTTTCTGAGTCCATTGGCTTCTCACACTACATGACTCTAGGCCAGAAAACCTGTGTTTACTGATGTGTTTCAGGCTAATTAGTATTGGTTTCCTTGAGCAGTTTGGCTGAAATTCTAACCTGGAATAAAGTATGCGTTCATGAGAAGCAAATTCAAATAAGACCCCCAGTTTGTAAATTCTCAAGATTAATGCAGTTTGTGCTTTCCTCCTGTTCCATTAAACGGAAAACATTACTAGGGACCTGATCAACCATCTTTAAGTGTGCATAATTCATAATGAGAATAGTTGATATATTCTTTCCACCTGTTGCATTAACCCGAAAACATTTCTCAGGTCATGTTAACACATCTTCTGTGCATAATTAATAAACATGTGTCTTGGGATGCCATGTGAGATTGTGGCTCTGAAAAAACCCTTTTTTGAGGGGGGGATCATGGCATGAAATTGTGCGAGAGCACAGTGTCCAAAATGGCTGCTGTTCATCAATTTGCATAAAATCTGCATATGGTACAAGATATATATAAATGCAATTTTAGAAATGAAATTGAAACATAAAACATCTCATCATAGTGGGGAAGACTGTGTTGAGGTGACCTTTGTGTCTGTACAGCCTGATAACTGTTGATAGGCAGCTTAAGGCCCCTTCCTGCTCTCCCTTTTTATAGCTCTTTGATCTTTAAACCCAACTAGGACTCCTTCAAAGGGACGCGGGTGGCGCTGTGGTCTAAACCACTGAGCCTCTTGGGCTTGCCGATCAGAAGGTTGGCAGTTGGAATCCCTGTGATGGGGTGAGCTCCCGTTGCTTGGTTCCAGCTCGTGCCAACCTAGCAGTTCGAAAGTGCAAGTAGATACAGTGGTACTTCAGGTTACAGACGCTTCAGGTTACAGACTCTGCTAACCCAGAAATATTACCTCGGGTTAAGAACTTTGCTTCAGGATGAGAACAGAAATCGTGCTCCGGCAGCAGCGGGAGGCCCCATTAGCTAAAGTGGTGCTTCAGGTTAAAAACAATTTCAGGTTAAGAACAGACCTCCGGAACGAATTAAGTTCTTAACCCGAGGTACCACTGTAAATAGGTACCGCTCCGGCGGGAAGGTAAACGGCGTTTCCGTGCACTGCTCTGGTTCGCCAGAAGCGGCTTAGTCATGCTGGCCACATGACCCGGAAGCTCCCTCAGCCAATAAAGCGAGATGAGTGCCGCAACCCCAGAGTCAGTCACGACTGGACCTAACGGTCAGGGGTCCCTTTACCTTTACCTTTCAAGGGATGGTAGGGAAGGTAGAAGCAACATCATCCATGAGAGTGGAGAGATGGAAGTTGTATCCTTTGTCTTACTCATCTACTAGACTCCTGACATGCTCTGCATGTCCCAACAGGAGCAAGAGGGATAGAAAGGCTAGAAGCCCTTCTCCAGGCCGGGGACAGGAAGCCTTCAAACCTCTCCTTGGGAGCAATCCTTATACATTTGTTTCCAAGTAGGCTTGGGCTCATCTTTTTGATGCAATTAGGTGGTTTTAGACTCTAGACTTGATGGTCCTGCAGGTGCTTTCACTCAGTGGAGAGGAACTTCAGGCCTAGTGGTCACATGTGGTTCTCCAGGCCTCTCTTTTTGGTCCTCAAGACTCTCAGGTCACTTTGTCTCACCTGCCACATCTGCCATTGACCCTACATTGCACCCTCCTTGGGTGTTTTTGCCTGGGTGGAATGTATCCTTGAACTCTGACCATGCCCCTTGTTTTTCAGGCTAGAGAGGGGTGCATGAGAGTGTTGTAGAAACTAGCGGGCTGTACAAAGACAAGATTTACATTCCTTTCCAGAATATGTTTTTGCTTCTTGCCCTGACCACCTGCATGTGCTCCCCCTGAAAAGATTGCACAGAAGGGAATGTGACCCTTAGGCTGAAGGTTACCCAACTCTGCTGCATTTGAGGACCTTCCTGCTCAATCTGCTAAGAGGGGCTCCGGACTTCTCCTCCGAAATCCTGTCTGATGTAGAATGGAAGATAAAGCAAATGAGACAAAGAACTTTCGAATCAGCGGATAAATGTGGGAAACTTCTGTCATGGCAATTGAAAAAAAGGCAGAAAATGAACACCGTGACAAGTCTAGAAATGGATGGAAAAATTATCCACAAACCTAATGAGATAAACAATTGTTTTCAAAGTTTTTTTAAGAAATTGTATGCACAAGGGCCAATTAATGAACAAGAAATAGAAGAATTCATCAGAAAATACGGTTTACCAAAAATTCCAGAACAAAGTAAAAGGATCTTAAATGAAGAAATAACAGAACAAGAAATAGAGGGTGCCATCCAAAATATGAAATTGGGAAAATCACCAGGACCAGACGGCCTGACGGCTAAATACTACAAAATGCTGAAAGAATGGTTGATACAACCATTGAAGGAAGTTTGCAATGAAATTCTGAAGGGGAAAAAGGCACCTGAATCGTGGAAAGAGGCTTTCATCTCACTTATACCGAAAACAGAAACTGAGAAGAACCAGGTCAGAAACTACCGCCCTATATCTTTACTCAATGTGGATTACAAAATTTTTGCAGACATTTTGGCAAAAAGATTGAAAAGAGTGTTGATAGAGGAGATTCATAAGGACCAAACAGGCTTTCTCCCAGGGAGACATATGTCAGACAATGTGAGGAACATTATAGACATTTTGGAGTTGCTAGATGTTGACATTAACAGGAAAGCAGTTCTGATTTTTGTGGACGCGGAGAAAGCCTTTGACAATATCTGTTGGACTTTTATGAAAAAGAATCTCCAAGGGATGGGGGTAGGTCAAGGTTTTGAAAACGGTATAGGTGCAATATATTCCAAACAAAAAGCCAAGTTAATTGTAAACAATGTGGTAACAGAAGAAATACCCATAGAAAAAGGTACACGGCAGGGATGCCCAATATCCCCTTTGCTTTTTATATCAGTCCTGGAGGTTTTGTTAAACATGATTAGAAAGGACCAGTTGGTTAAAGGAGTTCAGGTCGGAGTTAGACATTACAAATTAAGAGCATTTGCAGATGATCTAGTATTGACCTTGCAACAGCCAGACACTAGTACTAAAAGAGTATTAGAATTAATTGAAATATTTGGTCGAGTAGCAGGTTTCAAATTGAACAAACAAAAAACGAAAGTGTTGGAAAAAAATTTAACAATGGAAGAAAGAGAGAGTTTTCAGAATGAAACAGGCTTGGAAATAACAAAAAGGGTAAAATACCTGGGGTTAAACTTAACATCCAAGAATGTGAACCTATTTAAGGATAATTATGAAAAAAGTTGGTCAGAGGTAAAGAAGGATCTGGAAATATGGTCAAGGTTGAAACTTTCCTTATTAGGCCGAATTGCTACTATTAAGATGAATGTATTGCCTAGAATGCTGTTTTTATTCCAGACGTTGCAGATTTTGGACAAGATGGACTGTTTCAAGAAGTGGCAGAAAGACATATCAAAATTTGTCTGGCAGGGCAAAAAGCCCAGAATTAAATTTAAGATTTTAACTGATGCAAAGGATAGAGGGGGGTTTGCCCTGCCGGACTTAAGACTTTATTATGAATCGGCAGCTTTCTGCTGGTTGAAACACTGGCTACTTCTTGAGAACACTGACATTTTGGACCTGGAAGGGTACGACAATAGCTTTGGTTGGCATGCATACTTATGGTACGACAAGGTAAAGGTGTATAAAAGTTTTAAAAACCATATTGTAAGGAAAGCATTGTATAATGTTTGGATTAGATATAAAGATCTGCTGGAAAGTAAAACCCCTAGGTGGGTGTCACCAATGGAAGCTAGGGAAGTAAAAAAGCTTAATATGGACTCTAAATGGCCAAAATATCATGAGATTCTAGAATATGATGGTGAAAGGGTGAAACTTCAGAGTTATGAGAAACTAAAGCCTAAGGTTCGAGATTGGTTGCACTATCATCAGATAAATGAGACATTTAAACAGGACAGGAAAATAGGATTTCAGAAAGAGAGGTCAAAACTAGAAACAGAATTGTTGGAACCCAATACTAAGAATTTATCAAAAATGTATAACTTGCTGTTGAAATGGAATACACAGGATGAAACGGTGAAATCAGCAATGATTAAATGGGCACAAGATATTGGTCATGATATTATGTTTGCTGACTGGGAACAGTTATGGACCACCAGTATCAAATTTACTGCATGTAATGCTTTAAAAGAAAATATTATGAAAATGATCTATCGGTGGTACATGACCCCAGTCAAGCTTGCAAAAATTTACCATTTGCCTAATAATAAGTGTTGGAAATGTAATGAGACTGAAGGCACCTTCTACCACCTTTGGTGGACCTGCCCAAAGGTTAAAGCTTTCTGGGAAATGATCTATAATGAAATTAAGAAGGTCCTTAAGTGGACTTTTCCTAAGAAACCAGAGGCTTTTCTCTTGGGCATGGTTGGCCAAGTGGTGTTAAGGAAGGATAGGATTTTCTTTATGTATGCCACTACAGCAGCAAGAATTCTACTGGCAAAGTATTGGAAGATGCAAGAACTACCCACTCTGGAAGAATGGCAAACAAAGGTGATCGACTTTATGGGACTGGCCGAGATGACGGGCAGAATCCGTGACCAGGGGAAAGAGACAGTGGAAGAGGACTGGAAGAAATTTAAAATATATCTTAAAAACAATTGTAAAATTGAGGAATGCTAAGATGTCAGGGGGTAAGAGGTAAAGAATTGCAGCAGTAATTAAAAAAACTAAAGGAAACTTTATGAAAGGGAATTAAGACAATGGACCTAAGGGTTGCTAAAGAACCATTAAACAAGGATGCAGGGATGGGGAGGTATGGGGAAGTCAAAAGAAAGAAGGGTATGAAATGATGATTTTGAAGCTATATTGATCTATATTGTTTTTGTTATCTGTCTGAAAAACGAATAAAAATTATTAAAAAACAAAAAACAAAAAACGAAATCCTGTCTGATGGCTCCACAGTTTGGAGGCTACATTTTATGAATCCTAGAAGCTCATTTGCAAGCTAGGCTAAAATAGCCTTCCACAACATTGCTGATTTTTGGTGTTGGGTTCAGGAACCCAAGGAAGAACATATACACCATTGTAGTAGCTCTCTCTTTCCCTTGCTTGTCTTCCTCCTTTCACCTCACCCACATCCCTCATGTGTGGAAAACTGTGTCTGAACCAAAGAAAGGAAGCCAGAAACCACACTACAATTTCCAAGGGGCAATGTAAATGTGTAGAGGTATCCAGTGCGTGTATGCTAGATTCACCTTGCATCTGTAGCCATGGAGTTTAGAAGCAGTCTGGTTTGATTTGGATTCACTCTGTGTCTTTCCAATTCAATTTGTTATTCCAGTCCTAATCTATCTGTTAAGTCTGAAGCTCTGTTTCATTCCCAGTGCCTATAAAGGCTATACTTTTTCTTCTCTTTACATAAGTGGATGAAATTTGCAGGCAAAGGAGCCCCTCTAGAGTCAATATTTTGAAAGATATTAATATATTATTAATATATTATATTAATAATATATTATTATATTATATATATTATTATATTATATTATATTATATATTATTAATATATTATATATTAAGACTTAATATTTTATTAAGTCAATATTTTGAAAGATGGGTGTGACACTTCTACAAGGCCTGACTTCACCATTTTGGGGTGGGAGAATAGAAATCATGCTCCCCTCCGCAATTTTTTTGTGGGCAATCAGTGAAAACTGGAAGCATGGGGGAACCAAAGTTCATGCAAATAGGTCCAGGGGTGATTGTGCTAGGTGACTTTTGCCTTCATAATTTAAAGAAACCTGGATAGTCCATGATTTTCCAGGGTTTCAAAGAGGACACCTTTCCCAGCCCTACCTGAAGATGCCAGGGAGTGAACCTGAGACCTTCTGCATGCAAATCAGATACTCTGCCACCGAGCTATTGGCCTTCCCCCTCCAAATTATCTGAGAAACCTTTGAAAGACCAAATTACAAATTGAGAATGGGGAGATCTCGCCCATCGCTAAAGGAGACATATGCAGCTTATGTTTAAGGTTCTTTGTCACAATTTTATCACTGCTGCATAACACACTTTCAGGCATCAACAAAAGAATAAAGATGCTCGCACAACCCAACTGATAGTGATAATGAAGCTTTGATATGCTGATCCCCCATCGGCTGCTTTCAATGGGTGAACTCATTCAAAGAAAGCTTGAATAAAAGGCAAATAGTGGGTAGCCGTACAGAGGCAGCATCTGATTAGAAAGATCACCTAACACATTTTGCTTTCCTTTTTGTGTGTATGCTAACTGTGTCAGATGCTGCCGTGTAGGTGCTGGTTTGAAAATGTTCCAACGACACCCCTGTTTTGCAGTATATTTTACCATTCAAAGCAAAAAAAGACTCTCTTTCCCCCTTTTGAAGGTCTGTAAAATAAAGAACATTAAAAGAATGGTTAAGGGCTTATTGCAAACCTCAAGGAGGAGTTTTCTACTCTTGTTTCTACTCTAGATCAAGGGAAGTAATAGTGCCACTGTATTCTGCTCTGGTCAGACCTCACCTGGAGTACTGTGTCCAGTTCTGGGCACCACAGTTCAAGAAGGACACTGACAAACTGGAACGTGTCCAGAGGAGGGCAACCAAAATGGTCAAAGGCCTGGAAATGATGCCTTATGAAGAACGGCTAAGGGAGCTGGGCATGTTTAGCCTGGAGAAGAGGAGGTTAAGGGGTGATATGATAGCCATGTTCAAATATATAAAAGGATGTCACATAGAGGAGGGAGAAAGGTTGCTTTCTGCTGCTCCAGAGAAGCGGACACGGAGCAATGGTTCCAAACTACAAGAAAAAAAGATTCCACCTAAACATTAGGAAGAACTTCCTGACAGTAAGAGCTGTTTGACAGTGGAATTTGCTGCCAAGGAGTGTGGTGGAGTCTCCTTCTTTGGAGGTCTTTAAGCAGAGGCTTGACAACCATATGTCAGGAGTGCTCTGATGGTGTTTCCTGCTTGGCAGGGGGTTGGACTCGATGGCCCTTGTGGTCTCTTCCAACTCTATGATTCTATGATTCTATGTTTTCTACTCATCTTTTAAGATGGGAGTCTATTTACAGCACAATTTAATGTTTGGTTTTAATAGACAAAGCATTTATAGACAAAAGGCTGCATTAGTCCAACAATGGTTTTTTAAAAGAGCTTTCCAATCAAAAGAGGAACTTGGAGCTGTGGTGGGAAGCCTATGACCCTCCAGAAGTCATTGGACTACTTCTCCCATCATTCCTGACCATTGGCCATGTTAGCTGGGACAGTTGGGAGTTGGAATCCAACTGCACTTGGAGGGAAACACATTCCCCATCCCTGATCTGCTTCTTGAAACTGCTCTACCTGAAATACTGCCTGCCTACATGTGTCCTAATATCTTCTCCAGGGGCCCTTCTCTGAGGGCCTCTCCCATTTGAGCTGAATGGCTTATATAAGAGGGAGGGAGGCCTTCTCTGTGGTGGCACCTCCGCTACAAAATTCTCTCCCCAGAGAAATTTACCTGGGACCTACGTTGTTACCTTTTTGGCAGCAGGCAAATACCATTTTATTTCCCTCAAATCCTTGATGAAATTGGTTTTATGCTGCTTCCGTATGTTGTTTACCACACTGTTTATCACTGCATGCTGCTTATTAATAATTTTGATATTGTTGCATTTTATGGTTTATTTTTTGCTTTTATGTGTTATAAAAGAAACTGTCCTGAATAAGTCTTTCTGAAGGGCAAAATAGAAGTTGTTTAAATATAATAAGGAACAAGACTATACTCAGAAGTAAGTCCCATTGTAAGTACAATTTGAACATTGTATTTGGTTGCTTTTTATGGCTGCTACTGTATCTCCACTTTTATAATTGTTTCATGTTGCTTTTATATTGTATGTTGGGGCTGCGGGTTGAGGCTGTGATGTTATCTTGCTTTTCTATTTGCTAGCCCTTCACGGCCTAGGACCCTCGTACCTATGGGACCGCCTCTCCCGGTATGCCCCACGGAGAGCCTCAAGGTCCATAAATAGCAACACCCTAGTGGTCCCGGGCCCTAATGAAGTTAGATTAGCTTCAACCAGAGCCAGGGCCTTTTCAGCACTGGCTCCGGCCTGGTGGAATGCTCTGTCTCATGAGACCAGGGCCCTGCAGGATCTGATTTCTTTCTGCAGGGCCTGTAAGGCAGAGTTGTTCCACCTGGCCTTTGGCTTGGAGCCAATTTGATTCCCTCCCTCTCTTTCTTTTTTCTTTTCCTTCTCCTCTTGTGATGAGGCTACATTTTAATATTTTAATGTTTCAATATTTTAATGTTGTATTTTAATTTTGTTTTTAAGTTGTAATCATTCAACTTGTTTTTATTATTGCTTGTAAGCCGCTCTGAGTCCGGCCTTGGCTGGGGAGGGTGGGGTATAAATAAAAAATATTATTATTATTTGTAGTAGTAGTAGTAGTAGTAGTATAATTACTAAAGAGTGACAGCAATCGGGTGTCTAGAAAATACAGAAAACAAATAAATTACATGGGACTGTTACTGCTAACTTTGTCTTTTTCTCTGGTTTCATATTTGTGATCTGGAGATTATGAGTAAGATATCATGAAGTCATATTCAAGTAGACCCACTGAAATGAATGAATGTATGTTTCTTGAGTCTATTCCTTTCAGCAAGTGTACTTTGGGTATGATGAACTTTGGATATCACCCATATTTTGGATTGTTTTTGTCTGATTCCTTTGGATCATTTACTTTTTAAATTGATAATTGCTTGTTTTGCTAGACTTAACACACTACTTGAATACCCACCACCACCCCTTGCAAATCGCCCTGTAACTGAAGGAGATGGCTAATTTCAGCATCTCAAACTCAGTCGAAGCTTATTGCGAGTTAAGAAACTGGTCAGAACTCTCTTGCTAACCCAGGTGATGTTATGTTTTATTCTCAGCTTCAACCTGTCCCTCCCAAAGGGTTAAAACTGGGTGGCACTCAGGGGCTTATAACAAAAGTAACTATTAGTGTAAAACAATCTGATACATTCAACATAGCAGGGCCCTTCTCCTTCTCTCTAATCTTTCAGCAAGGCTCGAGGGAGGCTAAAGTTTAGATCAGCCTATTCTCTCTAGAACTTTGATTCACTATTAAATTCCGTCTAATGAAGATGACTTTGCCATCTCACGTTCATCAGCAGGCTATGCATGGAACAATGGCAGGATCTGCCTTGCATAGAGGGATATTGTTCCTTTCCTTAGCTTGCCGCAGCTGAGAGGAATCACGTGAAAACTGACATGCACAGGAGACTTGTGAAACCAGTTAGTGGTAACTGTTATTCTCAGGGGTAGGTAGTCCCATTGCCTCTTAGGTCATGTTTACACAATAACAATGTGAAGAGACTGATGAACGCATTGCCCCGAATTTACTGCTGGTAAGACTCTCCCTAGCCCCCTTTAGACTTTATTTAGTTGTTATTATATTAATGTATGAGGTCCTTTGTCTTGTGCCCCCTCCACAGGAGGTCTGGATGGTGGCAACAGGAGAGTGGGCCTTTTCAGTGGTGGCTCCCCACTTGTGGAATGCTCTCCCTGAGGAGACCCAGCTGGTACCATCATTACATATTTTCAGGTGCCAGGCAAAAGCGTTCTTTTTTTAGCCAAGCCTTTGGCTTTTAACTATATACAGTGTGGCCTTTTTGCATGGGTGGAATGTTTTAATGTAGGTTTCCCGCTCTGGTTTTAATGTATGTATTATGTATTTGGTTTTTTTGCTTAAAATACTGTAAGTCACTTTGAGTTGCTGTGGTAAAAGAAGTGACTAATACATTTAATTAATTGTATTTATACCTCACCTTTCCACCAAGAAGTTCACAAGGTGGTTCTTCATTTTATCCTGTGAGGTAGGTTAGGCTGAGGGACAGTGACTAGGCCAAGGTCACCCAGTGAGCTTGTGGCTGAGTCGGGACTTAAACCCTGATCTTGCACGTCCTAGTCCAGCACTCTAATTACCACACCACAATGACTCCAGTTATGAGGTCAATTTATGGCAAAGATGGGGAACTTGTGATCTGCCAGATGTTGTTTCATTACAGCCCTATGACCATTGGCCGTGCTGGCTGGGGCTGATGGGAGCTGGAGTCATTGCTATAACATGGTCACATGGCTTTCATGCAGAGGACAGCCCTTCATTTCAAAGTGTCTCTTATTTGAAGGGGTGCCTAGCCCAAGTGCAGTTTTAAGACAAAGAATCCTTACAATGGAGAACAGGAAGACCCTATAAGTTGCAGCATCTGAACAGCAGATAGAAGAAGCACACAGCTCACCTGGGCGCAGTCTTGTTTGCTCCCTATGGCGAGATGTATTTCTGTTTAAATCACAGCAATTATTTCAAAAGTTGCACCTGTGCAAATAAACAAACATTTGAAAATTTGTGTCTTTATGGTTGGGGGCAGTCATGCTTCTGAATAAGGTAAAAGAAAGGAAAAGGTAAAGAACCCCATGACGGTTAAGTCCAGTTGAATTTGACTATGGCGTGCAGCTCTCATCTCTGCTTTCAGGCCAAGGGAGCCGGCGTTTGTCTACAGACAGCTTTCCAGGTCATGTGGCTAGCATGACTAAACCACTTCTGGTGCAACGGGGCACCGTGATGGAAGCCAGAGCACACAGAAACGCTGTTTATCTTCCTGCTGCAGTGGTACCTATTTATCTACTTGCTCTGGTATGCTTTCAAGCTGCTAGGTTGGCAGGAGCTAGGACAGAGCAACGGGAGCTTACCCCGTCATGGGGATTCGAACCACCAACCTTCTGATCAGCAAGCCCATGAGGCTCAGTGGTTTAGACCACAATGCCACACACGTCCTGCGTCCGTCCAGTTGCTGGAAGTCACAGGAGGGGAAAGTGCTCTTGTGCTTTCGGTTTTGTTTGCTGGTCTCCCACAGATATCTTGACTGGCTACTGTGAGAACACAGGATGCTGGCCGAGATGAACCATTGGCCTGATCCAGCAAGCTCTTCTTATGGTCTTATGGGTGATGCACATCCTTTGATCTGGCAGTGCATAACTGGCTAACCCACAATGTCAGCCTATATTTCCCCCTATTTAATCCAATTTTACATTTTCTGGGGAGGGGGGATCCATTTGCAAGATTTCAACGACCCATTTATAGCATAAATCCCCGCAACTGGAAGCACCCCTAGTTAAAGCAGCTCCAAAACCATTCATCCTCATGTTGCCTGTTTCTGGAAAAAGCCCTTTCATAAGCAGATTTCTGTCTACACTACAGCAAGAGGAACAAAGGGTTTACAATATCTAGATGTCCCCTTGTGTTTGTTTTTATTCCATCGGTGGCCACCACTGATGCTCATAATGCATAATCAATCAAATTTTGTTTTCATGGTTAATATACATTTAAAATACAGAAATAGCCAGTCTCTAATTTAATGCCCTCAACAAAGATGACGGTAGGATCTGATTGTGGCAAAGAATGTCTTTACCGATATTCGAGTGAAAGGAAACAAATTGCTCCATGCTTATCTTTGAAAGAAGATCCTATGGCAGACCAACTTGCCCTGCATGTTAATGATCAAACAAGAAAACACTGAAGAGAAAAGCAAGCAATGTGGCTCTCCACATCTTTTCTTTGATAGCTATGAAAAATGTAACTTAAGGGACATTGTGTGGACAGAAAGTGTTGAACACACCAATTTAATAGGATGAAACTTATTTTATTTGTTAAAACAATACACACACAGGAAGATGAGAACCACTCCAGTTGAACATAGCCATTTGGCTGTAACCAGTAGGAATTGCCCAACAGACTAAAGAGAGCAGAGCAGTCTTCCCTAACCTGGTGCTCTCCAGATGTCATACCCTCCAAGTGTCCTAATTCTCCAGGGGACAGACCTGGAAGTACGAAAGCCATCTCAGCTTCTTATTGTTAGGATATTCCATTCCGCCTTAAGAGGAAAAGGCACGATTGTTGTATGTCACATGTCTGTTTACACTCCAGCACAGCTTGCTGGGAACTTCTGTTTTGTGTATAGCTATTGCTTATCCTGCTTACTTGGACATGAAAGGGAGAAGACATGTTTCTCCTTTTGTCCTGATGTACGCTGAATAAACTGCTTGTAAATATGCTGACACAACCTCTTCTGCCACTTCTGTTGTGTAGCGTTTACTCTGCTGATTAGAGCATGCTCCAGCTTCTGAAGCTGGGGTCGCTGACTCTGCTCCAAGGACTGGAGATCGCCTGACTTACCGGCCGGTGGGCTGGGGCCAGCTGGGGGCTTGCACATTGCCCCCGTCTCGTTGGATGCATCCCAACACTTATTTGATCCTGGAATGTCCCTATTTTCCCCACCAGAGCCACTACTGCTAAGCTCGGGGGTGGGGGTGGGGAGGATGAGCCAGCACTTGTTACGACAAATGGTGGCTGCAATGGCTGCAAGGGAGCATCCAGTTGCCTCTCTATGGCTGTCGCTGCCAGCCTTCTCCCTTGGACAGCTTGTAGTGGTGAGGAGCAGAAGAGGCTTCCACCACCAAGGCCCAGCCTCATGCAGTGCAACGGCCAGTATTTTTCACTGCTACTATCGCAGAGGTCACGTGACCAGATGATTTCATTTGTTATGAATGTCTGTGTGAACGGAAGTCAGGCTGAGAAACTTCCGCTCTTTGTTCTTTCTCTCCGACAGAGAGGATGTGTGAAGAAGCAGCTCACACAACAGTTGCGTTTATTTCTTTGCTGTAAATAAAAATGCTTGATGCTACAATTCCAACACAACTCTGCTTCTGCTGATCTCTGCTGATTCTGCATGCACATATCTTTCTGGATGTGTGTTGATGTTTATACGGGACTCCGCCATCAAGGGGAGTGTCCCGAAACTGCCCTGAGTGGGAAGAAATGGGGAGCAGAGCACAAGGAGTCTTGATTTTAAAAAAATTAAAAAATACTTTGTCCACGTCTAATTTTGCCCCTCTCTAAAATTTATTTATTGCTCTGTGTGATTTTCTTTTTGTAAATCTACCAAACAATAAAATAAAATGGGGAACAAGGGGTTTTCTTGGGAGGGGGGAGGGTGTGTGTGCTGTATCCTGTTGGTGTAATGGTGGTGGAACTCTCCCTTATTCTGATAGGAATTGCTCTGTGTGGGGTGGGGGGCACAAAAATTGGGGGGTCAAGGAGGGTCATGGGGGGGTGAGAAATGTCTGATGAAAATTCATCTGATGAAAGTTGGAGGTCATGAGATGTTTTGGATTAAAGATCCCATCAGCTCCAACCATGCTACCTGGGTCTGGTAGGAGTTGTAAAGCAAAACATCTAGAGCAGGGGTCAGCAAACTTTTTCAGCAGGGGGCCAGTCCACTGTCCCTCAGACCTTGTGGGAGCCAGACTATATTTTTTTTTGGGGGGGGGAATGAACGAATTCCTATACCCCACAAATAACCCAGAGATGCATTTTAAATAAAAGGACACATTCTACTCATGTAAAAACACGCTGATTCCTAGACCATCTGCAGGCCACATTTAGAAGGCAATTGGGCTGGATCCGGCCCCTGGGCCTTAGTTTCTCTACCCATGATCTAGAGGGCACTAGGTTCAGGAAGGCTGGGGTAGAGAAATTGCCCCTGTTCAAAGTGTTGTTTTCACATGGGCACAAGTACTGAGGGCTGTGCATTACTTTTGTCTTTTCCTTTCTCTGTAGTCAGGCATGTTGAGCAGGCCTGCGCTAGTCAAAATGGCACCCTTAGCACCACAATACAGCCCCACAGTACATGCTGTTGCTACTGAACATAGTGGTCTGCAAGCCAGAAAGCAGCCCATTAGATTTGTCCTTCCGTGACTTCAATTTTATTTGCAGGAGCATTGAGAGCCAAACCAGTCACCCACCTTATGCCCTCCTGCATGCACTTCTCAATATATGCTGGTTTCCTACTCCTGACCCTTAGCGCTCCTGCCCCCCCTCCAGCCCAATCAGCCCATAAATGACTTCATCTGTGAGAGAATGTCTTGCTTTATCTGCCATGATGGCAGACCACTCTAGCCTCAGCCATTGAACAGCATTCTCTCTCCTTTTTTCCAAACAAAAAATAAGGGACATATTTCAGTTCGCCAATCACTGCTACTAATCTAAATCTCAAAATTCTAATCTTTGGCTCGATTGTTCGTGATGCTGGGGTGGGGGGAATTTAGAAGGTTGCTGAAATATCATGTTTTCTTCCATCTTTCACTCATCTTTCAAAACTCAACCGTGAATAGGACGGTTTCCCCCTCCCGAAGCTTCTCTCATTTTAAATGCTTGTTGTCTCTAACGCTGATCATGTTTCTGAGAAATTACTTTATGTAAAAGATTGAGCAAGATAAAGTTGCCACATTCCGTTTTATCTTTTTGGGTTGAATTATTAGGGCTTAAAGTTGTGGTGACAAGATTGCTGCTCCCTAATAGGCTTCTGTTGCCATGGAGCCAGCCTCTTTGAAAAGAACAAGGCCCACGGCCACCAAGGCCCCCTGTTTAATATTATCTCCCTGCTTGGCCAATGCACAAATCCTTAGTCAGAGATAGCAAAACTTAGTGCAGTATACGGGGGTAACACTTGCTGACAGTGCAGCCCTTTGAAAAAACAAAAGGCAAGGAAACTAATACCGCTGAACACCAAAGTGCAATGCACAAATGACAAGCAAAGACTCTTCAATACAAGAAGTGCTTTGTGACTCTTCTCCCACTCTTGTCTCTTCTGAGGTTTGTGGACTGGACAGGGGGAAGGGAGGGAAAGAAAGTGAGGCTATTTTCATGTAAAAGTACAGGCACTGCAACTGAGAGGCTTGATACTGCCCAAGATGAAGGGAAATCCAGCTACAACTGTCTTTACCGGCAATAGGGTTGTCAGACCTTCAAGTCTGACCTGAAGTCTCCAGGCTTGCCCGGTGCCCTCCAAGTGGCAGGTGAAAGGCTTAAATCTCCATTTGGTGGGAAGAAGAAGAAGAAGAAGAAGAAGAAGAAGAAGAAGAAGAAGTAGTGGTGGAGGCTGCTGCCAATTACAGTGGTACCTCAGGTTACAGACACTTCAGGTTACAGACTCCGCTAACCCAGAAATAGTACCTTGGGTTAAGAACTTTGCTTCAGGATGAGAACAGAAATCGTGCGGCAGCAGCATGGCAGCAGCAGGAGGCCCCATTAGCTAAAGTGGTACTTCAGGTTAAGAACTTTGCTTCAGGATGAGAACAGAAATCACGTGGTGGCGGCATGGCAGCAGTAGGAGGCCCCATTAGCTAAAGTGGTGCTTCAGGTTAAGAACAGTTTCAGGTTAAGAACGGACCTCCAGAACGAATTAAGTTCTTAACCCGAGGTACCACTGTATATCATAAACACCCCAGGGGGTCTACCCTACTCCTTTTCCCTCTCTCAATTAATCTCCATCTTCAGGGCCCCACCCTGTGACATCACTGGGGGGCCACCTCTAAGTCTCAGGTTTCGACCCTGAAATCTCAGGGTCTGGGAGGCTCCCAACCTCACAACCAGGTTTACTGGTTATGCGTTGTAGTACTTATTTTTCGAACAACTGGTGTGAACCTGAAATTTTAAAAGGACTATTAAGCTCTTATTTTGCTGCCAAATCATGCTAGCTCATGGTTGAAAAGCATTTTATGGAATTGTCACGAAAATGAGATCACCGAGATAAAGAAGTTGACAGGTAAAGATAATTGAAAGAGTGGGTTAAATGTTTGTGTAGAATGAGTTGCAAAGAGCACCCTGGGTAGCTTTATTGTTCTAGTCTTTAAAAACAAGATGATTTTTTTTTTTAATCATTGTTGATGAGATGTCAATCAGCTAGATAGTTATTCATGGAACTATGTCATATCTATGTCTAATGAGAATTTGATTGACAGTAGAGTTTGTGACAGAGGGGACAGAGGTCAGAGGCTCACTGGCAGGCTTACAATGGAACTTTTTTTTTTTTAAGGCACACACGCAGCAATATAAATGGACAACTTTGATGTTTGGTGCCACAGCCCAACATGTCAAGAGACATGTTTACATAAAACATGCAACTAAACCCCTCTCAAGTTTTGTTTGTCCTTTCATTGAATATATACACTATGATGTGAGGAACATTAAGTGCTACATCAAATAACTACATAAAGATCAGCACAATTTTAGATTTTGCTATGTATGCATGGTATGCTTCAAATATACAAAAGTGTGCATGCACACACATGGACTACAATGTTACAGTTCAATCCTATGCATCTTTACTCAGAAGTAAGTTACTGGGGACTAACCTTCTAGTATGTGTGCTTAACGTTTCAACCACAAGAAAATCAAAGTTTGATTGATAAACTAATGTATGCTGGCTTTAATCAGCAGCTCTGTGAGGTAATGGAATATGTAATATAGAAAGCAACAAACAAAAGCCAACATACTCTTATCCTTCCACTGTTCCTCGGCCATTGCAATGCTCTGCTGAATTGGGAGACATGAGAGGGCATGTGAGGTCATGATGCTCTTACATGGGCTGAGCTAGACAAGTGAATAGATAAATGGATTCTGAAGGTTATAATTGCACATGGCTATATAAGGGCTAGGCTTGAGGAACTCCCACTGGGCAAAAATGTCCTGCTCCCAGTTTGCCCAAATTCGAGTAAGTGCTCTGTTTGTTATGAGTTTCATTGGGTCTCACCCACCCTCTCTCTCTCCCTTTGAGATTCTTCCTTGCCTATTTTAAACATCCCTTAAGGTTCCAGAGATGAGACTAATTGTGTGACTGAGATCTTCTTGGTCCCTTCAACACACACCAACACCCACTGCTTCTTCTTGTCAAAACAGCTACCACACAAGCTGATCTGTATACTTCAAACCCATATTCAGCAACCAGCATTTGCTAGAACTCAGATGTCTGTGGTATTTGCCACAGTTCAGTAGCAATACTGAATTTGCCAGTTCAGTAGCAAAGCCACATTTGTACCTGGCATGCTATGATCAGAGCCAGCAGATGATACTTGGGCTGTGTAAGGGTCTGAGGAATAGGCAAAGGCAAATGGAGGCAGGTAGTCCCACCTATCCCTCTTGTTACTGCTTGTGTACTCAGAGAAGGCTGCCAGGGCCAGTCCTCCCATAGAACAAACTTAGATAATTCTCCAAACTGCGGAGGCCATTGCACCGAACTGTTCCTCCTGAGCCTACCTGGCTATTGTTCTCTGTTGGAGGTGTGTGTTCCATGTGGGATGCCCTGCATCCCCTAAGCTGTCTTGATGTTCTCAAAGGATGCTGCAAAGAAGGATGCTGCTATGTCACCAGTGATGAAGTAGGATTCGTGGAATGGGGAAGAGAGGAACTTCGTCCTTTGCCTCAGGTAGCAAAATGCCTTGGACCAACCCTTGGGACATTTGAATTGGCAGTGGGCTTCCTGTCCCCATCTGAAGTGCAGGCCTGGCCAGATGCCTAAAGATGATGACTCCTGAATCTAACCTTTTTCAGCCCAAAGACCACATTCCCTTCTGGGCAACCTTTGTGAAGGAGGCTAGTTTCCACACAAACACTCACACACTACTTTCTATCCTAAAAACATCAGAAGAGCCTGCTGGATCAGACCAGTGTCCCATCTAGTCCAGCATCCTGGTTTCACAATAGACACCCAGAAGCCCTCAAGCAGAACCCAAGCACAAGAGTCCTTTCCCCTCCTGTGGTTTCCAGCAACTGGTATTCAGAAGCAATAGTGCCTCTGATCACGGAGGCAGAGCATAGCCATCATGGCTTGTTTGTTGTTTAGTCATTTAGTCATGTCCAACTCTTCGTGACCCCATGGACCAGAGCATGCCAGTCACTCCTGTCTTCCACTGCATCCCGCAGTTTGGTCAAACTCATGCTGGTAGCTTCGAGAACACTGTCCAACCATCTTGTCCTCTGTCGTCCCCTTCTCCTTCTGCCCTCAGTCTTTCCTAACATCAGGGTCTTTTCCAGGGAGGGTAGCCATCAATAGCCCTCTTCTCTGTGAATTTGTCTAATCCTCTTTTAAAGCCATCAACGTTGTTGACCACCACTGCCTCTCATGGGACCGAATTCCACACTTAAACTATCCTGCATTTGGGCAAGCAAGAGGCATTATCAGAGTTCAAGGATACATTCCAGCCCAACGAAAACACTTTAGAATACTGCAAAGCAAGGTCAGTGAGGGGTGTGGCTTAAGGAGAGGGGTGTGGCCTGGGGAGAGTTCCATAGGCTAGCTAGAGAAACCACACTTGGAAAAATCCCAACCATACCATATGACAGGCAGCCACATATGGGGCCCAGGAATATAGAACAAGACCCAGGATCTCTTCATCTGGCCTTGCATAGCAATGTATACAGTTATATAAATTATTGATTTCTTTTTCCAGTAAAGACCGTCATTTTCCAGCAGAGCTTTTAAACTGACCCACCTGAATTTATGTTGTGAAAGAAAATGCCCCAAAGGCTTATCTTAAAAGTAGATGCAGGAACTGAAATTTGGAGGGGGAGGTAAAACTACCATCCAACAGAAGCTAAAGGAGTTTGTTGTTTTTGTGGGTGTTGCTTTTCAGATTTCAGGGAAATAAACGGGCAGGGCAATAAATATTTCAGGCAGTTGATGACAATGAAGAGTAATTAACCTGGCTCCAGCAACAGGTGTTGTATGGAGAAATGCTGGCTTTTATCATGAAGTTGTATTGATGTGTGCTATGTTTGTTCATAATTTTCTCCTCTTATTCACAGAATACCCTGGGGAGATGATTCTAATGCCAACATTTATAGGAAATAATGAAACCACATTAAATATGTATCTGGCACCTAGTAACAGCTCCGTAGGAAAACATCCATCCGTTCTCTGCCTGTGGTTACATAAAATCAGACTTAGAAGAGTTTGGGAAGCTGAAGTTAGCAGGTTCAGATGGGAAGCAACTGGTTTCTTTAAATCTATCATTTTAATACCACTACCTATATGAGGTGTGCATTTCCAATGATTTCTAAGAATGTTAAATAGCAAACTTAGGTTGTGAGAGCCAACAAAAATGGATCCAAAACAAGGCCACTGAGAAAGAAAAAAGAGGTATTAGTATTTCATGGGAACCCCAAAGTTTTCAGAAATGCAAATATTTATTTAAAAGAAAAACTGTAAAGGGTGTTGCCCACTCTCCAAAAAGTTGAGTGTGGACTGAAGAAATTCAGTAGCTATGGAAGGAGTATGGAGCTAGAAAAGAAAAAGAGGAAACTGTGTGTGTTTGTGTGTGTAGAATGGCCAGCAGTCTGGGACCTTGAACAGTATTATTAAGAGGTGAGGATATACCTCAACATTTTGCTGCAGGTCCAGCTTAGTACATAAAAGGAGCCAATAACTCCTTTCTCAGATGAATTCTATATTTGCCCCTCCAGCTACTATTTTGCACCTGGATCTGGTTGGTAGATCTTGGGTAGGATGGAGATCTAGTAAACAATAAAGTAGATTCTGCAAGCCTAAAGTCTGCTTTAGAGGAGACTGTTAAGTAGAGTTGGGGTTAGATTGACCAAGAGGCTGAATAAGGCCTGACTGCACTCTGTGTTGAACTGATGATCCATCCCAGAATATGCTCCTGGGTGCTCCAATAAGCAGGGATGCCACGGCATGTGCAAGAGTTCTAAGTCAGTATGGAAAAGGTTCTCTGAAAGTAGAAAGCTTGAAAACAGCGTTCTGTAGATCAGCCTGCAAGACTGATGTGTGCATCAGAGTGGGCTCTTTGGAGCAGGATCCAGGAGTCAGCCCAGGTGGTCAATAAGCCCACGAGTTGAGAAAAGTGCAGAACTAGGAATGAATACGGTTCCGTAGATCAAATCCCAGTCTTTCCTCTTTAACAGGTGGTATTATTAAGACGCCTGCTTCTTGGGAGAAAAGCAATGACAAACCTAGACAGCATCTTAAAAAGCAGAGACATCACCTTGCCAACAAAGGTCTGTATAGTTAAAGCTATGGTTTTCCCAGTAGTGAGGTATGGAAGTGAGAGCTGGACCATAAAGAAGTCTGATTGCCGAAGAATTGATGCTTTTGAATTCTGGTGCTGGAGGAGACTCTTGAGAGTCCCATGGACTGCTCGAAGATCAAACCTCTGGAAGGAAACGGAGACTCCAATACTTTGGCCACCTCATGAGAAGAGAAGATTCCCTGGAAAAGACCCTGATGCTGGGAAAGATGGAGGGCACAAGGAGAAGGGGACGGCAGAGGACGAGATGGTTGGATAGTGTTCTCGAAGCTACCAGCATGAGTTTGACTAAACTGCGGGAGGCAGTGGAAGACAGAAGTGCCTGGCGTGCTCTGGTCCATGGGGTCACGAAAAGTCGGACATGACTAAATGACTAAACAACAACAACAACAACAACAACACATTATTAAGGGCAGGAGTGACCTTCCTGACTTTAGAGCAATGGCTTTGTACCACCCAAATCCATGGCTGCTTTTTAACTAGGGGGGAAATGTCAGCAGATCCAGTCACATTAAGGGCCTCATCTACACTTAACTTTGCTCTGAGTTTTCCAGGTCCATGTCTGAGAGCTTTTCTTTTTGACCTGGCACTATTCCCTGCGAAAACCCACTCTTGACCGCTGAATTGGAGCAAACAGGAATCTGAAAATCTGTTTGTTTCAATTCAGGATTAAAAAGTGAGTTTTCCTGGAGGAAGTGGCAAGGCAAAAAACTCCACTAGAAATAAAATTGCTCAGACATGGAGGAGGCAAGCGTAGACCTGTATCTAGAAAGCATGGGGCAAAAGGTAAGTGTGGATGAGCCGTAAGTGTGACTCCTTTACAGTCCTAAGTGTGTACTTATGCGAACAAGTCACACCTGCTAGAAGCAAAGGAGCCACGTACTGTTTTATGCACTGTGCCTCCCCTTGACACAGGCCAAAGCTTGCTCTGTGAACAGTTCCTCCCATCTAAGGTTGCCAAAGTTCAACAGCAGCTATCCCATGTGCGTCTGTAGGCAGATCAACTGCTGCCCCATAAAAACCGAATTTATGGCACATAGTTGGTGTCTGCTGACCTTAGGAGACAAAGCCCAAACTTGGCCTTGATTGTTTAAACTTAGCACCTTAACTGCAAAGAAATGACACAATGGGGTCACAGGAGTGAATGGCTTGAAGTAATAGAGTGGGTGTCTTACATTTCACCTTTGTACTCTTTTTAAAAAAATTAATTGGCTTTTCTAAATGAAATTATGTTCCATGCTATAGTTTACTTAAAGGGAAGGTACTTATTAGGATACAGGTTTATCTACTTCTTGAAAAATCTATTTTGAGTCATAATGAGAATGATGGAAAATGAATCAGCATCTTTGCTCTATGTACAGAACGAGATTGCAACCTGCTTCTATGCAGGCTTTTCTTTCTTTCTTTCTTTCTTTCTTTCTTTCTTTCTTTCTTTCTTTCTTTCTCCCACTATTTTCATTTAGGCTTACTTTTGGGCTGCACAGGATTATAGCCTTACAACTAAACTGAACAAGACATTGGAGATCCATGATAGAATTTCCAGGTATCTCCTCCTTCCCATTCTTAAAAGCAATCACCGTAGCAGTGGGAGTTGGGGACACTCCTTTTACCCATCAACCACTTTGAGATTTAAAAAAACCAAAAACCTCCTTTTACCCATCAACCACTTTGAGATTTAAAAAAACCAAAAACCAACCAAGCGGCATATAATTTTTAATAAGTAAATCAATACTGCCTCCTGAAAACTGCTATTAGCTGCACTGGAGGGAAAACACAGGTACAATACAGTTACAATGCAGTTTCTCACTGACTTTGTATCTTCATGCAGCCTAGTACAGGACTGCACTTTCAACCACTGAACATGGCCAGTGGAGGAGCCAGGAAAGAAGAGCCTTATATATCAGGCCAGTAGCCCATCTAGTAGTCCTGCATCTGTTCTCACCATGGTCAACTAGATATCTGTGGGAAACCAGGCATTCATTCGAAGCAGCCATGTGACAGTGGACATGAATAGCCAGGAGCCTTTTGTGCAACAGCATCTGAGCAAATGTCCCATCTTTCCTCCAGTGGATTCAAAGTGGTGTGCTCAGAGGCTGTGCAACTGGTTTGGCTGCTATTTGTATTGGGAGGAAAGCTCCACACTGGTGCTTTAGACTACAGGTTTTAATCGAGTGCTAGCAGTGGAAAAGAACCTTTTATTGAGGGTGAAAGAGGAGAGTGCAAGATATGGTCTGAAGCTCAACATCAAAAAAACGAAGATCATGGCTACTGGTCCCATCACCTCCTGGCAAATAGAAGGGGAAGAAATTGAGGCAGTGAGAGATTTTACTTTCTTGGGCTCCATGATCACTGCAGATCGTGACAGCAGCCACGAAATTAAAAGACGCCTGCTTCTTGGGAGAAGGGCAATGACAGGCCTAGACAGCATCTTGAGAAGTAGAGACATCACCTTGCCAACAAAGGTCCGTATAGTTAAAGCTATGGTTTTCCCAGTAGTGATGTATGGAAGTGAGAGCTGGACCATAAAGAAGGCTGATCGCCGAAGAATTGATACTTTTGAATTATGGTGCTGGAGGAGACTCTTGAGAGTCCCATGGACTGCAAGAAGATCAAACCTCTCCATTCTGAAGGAAATCAGCCCTGAGTGCTCACTGGAAGGACAGATTGTGAAGCTGAGGCTCCAGTACTTTGGCCACCTCATGAGAAGAGAAGACTCCCTGGAGAAGACCCTGATGTTGGGAAAGATGGAGGGCACAAGGAGAAGGGGGCGACAGAGGACGAGATGGTTGGATAGTGTTTTCGAGGTTACCAGCATGAGTCTGACCAAGCTGCGGGGGGCAGTGGAGGACAGGAGTGCCTGGCGTTCTCTGGTCCATGGGGTCACGAAGAGTCGGACACGACTAAACGACTAAACAACAACAACAACAGCAGTGGATGAAAGGGTTAAATGACTCTCCCTACCTGCTGAGATCATGCTAAGTACCAGCCTCTCTGAGCAGCTATTTGTATTTTTTAAACTGCAATTAAATGTTAAGGCACCGCTTAACATCAAGCCTTGTTTGGCTCTCGATTTATCGTTTATTGGAAAAGCACTTATGAGTATGAACTACTAGAAATACATTTGTTTTGTAGAGAGCATTATGATTGGCTAATAAAATAAGCATTTCATGGCTAGGAAACCCGCAGGCAAGAGGGGATCATTTTTCACTGGTTGCGAGTTACACTAATATGTGTTTATATCAAATGATTAAAATTTAAACATCATTGCATAATATCATAGTAGTTAGATCTTGGTCCTTTCTGTTACTTCTCCCCTCCTCAATCCAAATGTGAGCATGCAATGCTCTGATGCCAGTTGCAAAAGCAACTGAGTAAGTGTTGCTTGAAACAGCAAAGGGGCGAAGAATTTCAAGTACTAACTTCAAAGAGAATCCTGAGTCTTCAGGCTTGGCAAAAGAGGGTGTCGGTGCCTATATGCTGTATTATCTGCAGAAGAGACAGCTGTTCTGATGACTCTAGTGAATTGAGTAAAAACCATAAACAAGTGTCTCAAAATCCATGCCCATACAAGAAGCACATGTTTAGCTTTTCATGCATCACAATGGATGCCCCACATCAACCCCCCCCCCCTTGTTCTTCAGGTTTCTTGCAGCCTCTTGACTGTCCCTGTCACCCAGTGCCAGATGGGAAGTGAGAGCTAAGCTGATCCACCTCTTTGTGGTGGAAACCCCCAGCGCTTCAGCTACAGGTTACTGAAGCACTCATGAAAAATTCAGAGCTGCTATAACAAGCTTGCTGAAAGTAAAATGCGTGTCACATTATCCAGCCGACCTTTCTGATAGCGGAGGGCACTGAGAGAGCTCGCGCAGCAAAACATTTATACAAACACCACACGGAGGACGATTCATGGGGCAAAATTGATGTTAGTTTGTGATAATAACAGGAGGACGCAGCACTCCCCACCCCCCAACACACACGCAGGGAAACAGAAAGAATGGATTCATGTGGACTCACATTGTAAAGGGAGAGACTTTTCTTTGAACAAGCTCTATTCAATGGTGCAGTGAAGAATGTGAGTCAAAGATCTGCAAGCAGAATCCATACTGCTTCTAGAAAACAAAACCATTGCCACAGGAAGTTTCAAAGAGAAGCTTTGCAACTCTTCATCGCATGAACGTGAAGGTGCACCAAGACTCCAAATAATCATCTTTACTTCACTGTAGCACAGTTGCTAATTTTATTTGTTTGGTGCATTTCTTATAGCCCACCTTTCTTCCCATGATGGAACTCAAGGTGGCATAAATGGGCTTTTCTGAAGGTCTCCCATCCAGGCACTGACCTGATCCACAGCTGCTTAGGAAAGTGACCACATCAAGTGCCCTTACAGCATAGCCTAGGTGAGCAGTGAGCACAGAAATCTCCAGTTCAATACTTGCATCTGCCACAAGCGCACAAAACGACCTTCCATCAAGGTTCTGCATCTCAACCTGAGTGCCCCCCCCCAAATCTGTAGTATAGCAGTAATACTAGCTTACTATACATGGTAAGACTTACATATGCTTGCAACATTCCTTCCCTTGGGCAGGGATCATAACTCTGATTTATGTTCAACCCCGGGCATCTTCAACTAAAAAGATTAGGCAAGGAGTATGTGATGGAAAATACTTCTGCTTGAAACTTCTGAGAATTACCGCCATGTGGAGTAGATAATATTTGGTTTGATGGACAAGAAGTCTAATATCTTCTTTTGGTCCTGTACACTGAGATTATGTTATGAGAAGTATTTTGAACTGTATAGTTAATAATAATAAATGCTATATCATATTACAAATTACCCTATGCTATAGCTCACTGTACAGTGGTATCTCGGGTTAAGAACTTAATTCGTTCTGGAGGTCCGTTCTTAACCTGAAATTGTTCTTAACCTGAGGTACCACTTTAGCTAATGGGGCCTCCCGCTGCCATTGCGTGATTTCTGTTCTCATCCTGAAGCAAAGTTCTTAACCCGAGGTACTATTTCTGGGTTAGCAGAGTCTGTAACCTGAAGTGTCTGTAACCCGAGGTACCACTGTATATGCTTTCATGTTGCTAGTACTGCTCTAAGTGGATTCTGGCATTTTCTGTGGAATAGATCAGGGAAATTACAATCCTATTAGCTTAACAACCATTCTGGGAGGAAATGTGGATGGCATTATTAAAGACAGAATTACAAAGCATGGAGAATTGCAAAGCATATATAAGAACAAGAACAAGTAAAACCAGCATGGCTTCTGCAACCGTTAGAACTATGGAATTCACTCTCAAAAACTGTAACGATGGCCACCAACTTAGATAGCATTAAATGAGGATTGGACTCATTTTTGGAGGCTAAGACTATCAGTGGCTACTAACCATGATGGCTATGTTCTACTTCAGAGTTAGCCTGCTTCTGAATGCCAACAGGGACAGAGAAGTATTGCACTCATGTCCTGATAGAGTGCTTCCCATAGGTTGACCACTTTGAAAACAGGTTGCTGGACTAGAAGGGCCACCATCAGGGCTTTTCTTCTGTTCTAAATGTATGATAAGGACTTGCTGTCAGGAATCTAAATAAGACCCATAGCCCGAGTCAGACACACCACACACCACAATGCATATTACAGTGCATCACCTTGCAAGCAAATGGAAAGGCCATCTTAAGGGTATACCAGAAAACAAAGGACAGAACCAAGCTGGGGGTTGTCTGTGGATTCATCTCTCACTGCAGCATGATGGTTTGGAAACATTCCAAGTCTAGCTGCAGTACTCAGCAGTTCTGAAAGCAGAAGGAGGAACTGGTTCGGTATTGTCAGGTAGAGTCAGACCACTGAGAACCAACATTAGGTTGGGGCCACTCTGTGTTGCACCAATTCAGTTTAAACAGGGCACTCTATTTCAGTAGTTCACAACTGGTGGTCTGCAGACACCAGGGGGTCTGCGTAACCCACCCAGTGGGTTGGTGGCACCATTCACATAACAAAAACCACCATAGAGGTATCAAATTTTCCAAAAGCAGTATGGTTGTGGCCAGGGAGTCTGCAGTGCATAGCTAATTGGGAACCACTGCTCTATTGCATTCTGGTTCCTCTCATGCCAATGCTTCAGCCACCTAACATATTGGATGATGGGAGCTGTAGTCCAACAACATCTGGAGAGCCACACATTTCCCACTGCTGGTTCTACACTGACTGGCAACAGCTCTCCAGGTTACCAAGCAGAAGTATTTCCCAGCCCCACTTGGGGATACTGAGGACTGAACCTGTTGCATGAAAACCACCAAGCTATGGATGTCTCCTCATTACATGTTGAACAGTTATGCTAGTTCTGAATCTATTACCAGTTGGCTTAATTGGGAGACACCAAGTTCTTGTTTTATGTGAGAAGGAGAATATTTTTTTCCATCAGATGTTGTACAGGAATCAAACATTATTTCAACCCATCCGGGAACTAATATCTTGTGTTTTCCCCTACCTTATCTTGACCATAAATTGCTGCCCATTTCATTTATTACTTTTTATTTTACAGGCACATAAAACTCTGCCTTTGTTAAACAATGGCAAGATTAGGGCTTATTAGCTTGTGCCTGCTGTCCACAGAGTGTTTCAGAGTAGACTGATTGTTTTCCATGGGACTACCTGCTTTGGAAGCTGCTGTAGATAGGAATGGCTTATTTGCAAAAGAAGCATAGATAAGAAACTTCTGGTGGAAGAACATTCTTGCCTCATAAAAATTAACCTACTTCTGACATTTCTACATGGAGCTTATTGCTCTTGAACTTGTGCCCAGCTGCAAATGAGACTGATAATGGCAATATCACAAACAGTATGATTAATACTTGTTAACAGGAAATAGCTATAAACAATGCATTGAGATAGGCTAACCAAGTTTATTTCCATACACAACTGGAAAGCAGAGCTTTAGATGATCAGTCCATTATTAGATAGATGGTATCTACTGCATGGTATGATTGAAAATTAATTGGATTGCCCCATTTCAGTTAGGACCCTTTACCGGTTTAACTGGAAGGGATATGTATGTATGTCACATATACATTAGCTTGATTTGATTACTTTGCTGCTGAAATAAGAGGAAAGATCTAACACAAACTTAAGAAACTGCCTTTTAGTGAATAAGACGATTAGCCCATCAGCTTAGTATTATCTGTACCAGGGTTGGCCAGTGTTATGGACTATCCCATCATACATGATCAAAGGCCATGCTCACTGTGGCTGATGGAAGTTGTAGTCCACAACATCTGAAGGGCACCCTGGTATATTCCCATGAGCAGAGATTCCCCTAGGTTTCAAACATGAGTCTTTCTCAACCCTGCCTCCTAGAGAAGCTGGGACCTTCTGCATGCAAAGCATGTTCTCTACCACTGAACTATGGCTCTGCCCCCTGTATTTGGAAGAAGGCTGCACAGTGTTTAGAAGGAGCACATGTCATTCTGGAGGCTACGGAGTGATAGACACTGTCTAGTACAACTATGGGACACGGGTGGCACTGTGGGTTAAACCACAGAGCCTAGGACTTGCCAATCAGAAGGTCGGCGGTTCGAATCCCCGCGACGGGTTGAGCTCCCATTGCTCGGTCCCTGCTCCTGCCAACTTAGCAGTCAGAAAGCACATCAAAGTGCAAGTAGATAAATAGGTACCACTCCAGCGGGAAGGTAAACGGCGTTTCCATGCGCTGCTATGGTTCGCCAGAAGCCGCTTAGTCATGCTGGCCACATGACCCGGAAACTGTACACCGGCTCCCTCGGCCAGTAAAGTGAGATGAGCGCCGCAACCCCAGAGTCGGCCACGACTGGACCTAATGGTCAGGGGTCCCTTTACCTTTACCTAGTACAACTCCCACAGATCAAAGCAACCAGCATTGCCACTTACTGATTATAACAATGAATCACACTGATTGTTTCAGGTGATCTAGGGAGCTGTCATTGTCTGGATGGCTGCAGAAGAGTGGTGGGAGCCACCAGTTGGGGAACACCAAAGGGAACCCCCAAGGGAAGACAGCTCAGAGCCTGGGGATTGGTGGTGGGACAACACTGTGTGGTCAGAGAGAAAAGAAGGAGCAGGTTGGGAAGACAAGGTGTTGGAAGCTGAAGAAGCAGCAGGGTTTAGTGAGCAGGAAGTGGCTCTGAAATGTATCTTACTGGGACAAGAAAACTCAACCCACTCTCATCTCCACTGATGGACATGCTTAGATATACTTCTGGTCAGCAGAAATGAAGTTCAGGGCTTGCGGTTATTTCAAAAAATGAGTTCATTTTAAAGCTTTTGCTGCGTGCAGGTTTGGAAGGAGAACATTTCAGGGTTTGGTGGGTGTGCGTCAGTAAACAAGGGGAATTAAGACTAAGAGAGCTGTAATCTCACTGTATACAAGTTGTACAAGTGACAATAAAGTATTTCAATATCAGGAAAAACTTGCACCATGCAAGCCATGTGAAAGTCTACCCAAGCCCAGTGCTCCAATTAACTTAATGAAAGTGATTAATAATTCACTACCTTTTTATTCATTTTATCAGAGCCTCTGTCGGAATTATGTCCGATTTTGTTTTATTTCATTTTCCACGTCTTTCTTATCCAACAACCTAATCCTTTGCTAACGAAAGTTTGGCTGCTTCCACACTCCTTCATTGTTTACAGAATGAATAATGGATGACTGATAACTTGCAGTTGTAGCTCTGCCTCTCCCACTTTCACCTGCCTGTCTCACTTGCAATCCCATTTTAGAGGCTTCTCTCCTCATCCACCCCCCCCCCACTCCAGCAGATTTGATCCATGCCCTAGTATCACTTACACAGTTGGAAGGAATTAGTAGCACAAGTGCAGGCCAGTGTCTAAATTCCTCCTTCTCTATATCTGGCAAGTTTTAGGGCCAGAACTGACCAGCTGGTCTTGGAGAATCTTGAGCATTTCGCACACCTCGAGTCATGTTTGCAGCATTATGATTTTATGAAGCAAACCATCAAGAACACTCACAATTGGTTTTGTTGATGTTTTAGAAAAATCAACAGGACATGCCCTTAAAGTTCATCTAGTTTTATGTGACTTATAAATGCAACTGCAGCTCCTGCTCCACTTGTAAAATGCTAAGCGTACGCAGAGATATAGCTAAAAGTGAAAAGTACCTTAGCCTTATAGATCATTGACAAGCCAATCCTCACAATAAAATGGTACACAGCAAAAAATGCAAAAGTGCATTTGATGGCTTTTGATCTTTAGATGCTCAGAGAGGGTGGAACAGCTGGTTGGCTGGGGTCAATAAAGTGTCTGTTGCCTTCCTTGAAAAGCATTTTAAATTATAATTTGCAGTTAAATTGGCATGTCATTTTAGCTTTGATTCTTTGTTAGTATTATATTGTCAGAATCTTATAAGAAGCAAGACCTTAATATGAACAAGAAATCATATTACTTGCCAAACTTTGATTAACAGCGAGTAAACTATTTGGCATTTTAAAACCAAGCTTGCAAAGGACGGTGTACACATTTTACAACAGCCATAAAAAGTTGTTTTATAGTACTAGTGACTTGCTACAGGATGTGTTTTATAACACTTTAATAGGACTTGGCTTTAGGCTTCATGGTGAAGAACCGAGGCATGATGTTAAAGTAGTAAAAGCACACACCCTGTCGTGTGTTTCCCATTTATTATTTTCCAGAGTTGCAACTGTAATTTGAAAGTGAACCTGGTGAAGGCCCCAACAATGGATTTGATGAAACTTAATGAATTTTAGATGAAAAACTAACGCTACACCAAATATGTATATGTATATGTACATGTATATGTATATATATATGTATATATATGAATAACAGAAGCTGGAATCAGCTTGTACCTGATTGCATAGGGGCTAAAAGTGAGGAAGGGGGAAAGAGAAGCATGTGCTAATCTTGCCTTCAGTCTCCACCAGCGCATCAGCTCCACTTCAGACCTGATCACACTAGAACAGGGGTCAACAAACGTTTTCAGCAGGGGGCCGGTCCACTGTCCCTCAGACCTTGTGGGGGGCCTGACTTTATTTTGAAGAAGAAGAAGAAGAAGAAGAAGAAGAAGAAGAAGAAGAAGAAGAAGAAGAAGAATTCCTATGCCCCACAAATAACCCAGAGGTGCATTTTAAATAAAAGCACACATTCTACTCATGTAAAAACATGCTGAATCCCGGGCCAGATTTAGAAGGTGATTGGGCCAGATGTGGCCCCCAGGCCTTAGTTTGCCTACCCATGCACCAGAAGATTCTTAGCATGCTGTCATTAATACAGTGAGACTCTGTCCCATGATTGGTAACAGGCTTCTCAGAGTTCCCAGCTGCTAGGATGTGCATGCACCCAAACATACTAAAAACAAAACTTCTGGTCTTTTCTCTTCAGGCCAGGAAGGTCTGAAGTGGAGCTGGCAGATGTGAACATGGTAGGGGCATGGCTTGTTTGTGTGCCTCCACCCTCTCCCCTCTTTAAGCCCACAGGTGCTTCCCAGAAGTGTCCGAAGAGTGTGTAACCAAGGGGACAAACATTTCAGCAAATAATTTCAGTAAGAGTTCTTGGATTTAAACTGACATGCAGCCCAATCCCATGTTTACAAAGAAGCTGTGCATCTCACTGGTCCAGTTCAGACATGATGGCTTGTTGTTACATGCATGAGCCTTGGGTTTATGTGTTCCTCTCTCCCCTCTTGAAGTGTGCCTGTGAAGAGGTCAGCAGTCTTTGCTTCCATTTCCAATTAACTACAGTTCAGCATCTGAACATTTCACTGTGGTCAGTCTTAGCTATGGTGTATTATGCATGGACCTTCTTTATTCATTACAATGGCAGTTCCAAAGATAATAAAAACTACAGGCACATTGAATCCCACATGCCCCACCTATTGATCCAGTGATAGCAACTTTAGGAAGCTTTTAGAAAAATGAGCCAGGATGGGCTTAGACATAAACTGGGAAACATGGGAGACTTGTTAATTATTTGATGAAATGGTGTTATGTTTAGCTTTTTACATGGTTTCATTTTTCTTTTTTGTTACCCATCCAAGCTTTTTGGAAGATGTGGTTTTAAGTTTGCATGAGGAATTTGAAAAAATTGTTGTTTACCTGGGTATTTGGTGGCTGAAGAATACTGCTCCTGGCAACCCCAAGATCACTGGATGGAAGAATGTTTTTAACTGTGATTGTTTTCACAATGTTTCACCTGTTTTTGCTTTTCAGTTGTGTATCTGCCTTGGGCTCCTTGGGGGAGAAAGGTGAGATATAAATTCAATAAATCAGAACTGCTCTGGGTGAAAACTGTTGCAAGATGTTCAGATGATATGTCCATACTGTAAAGAAATTATGGTGTGTCCATAATGCAAAGAAATCATAGCATCTAACACTCTCCTAGAGTTTGTTCAAACTTATATACATACTGCATAGTGTTTAATGTATTGACATGGGTGTGGTCCCCCCAAAGACTGTTTTACTTGCTACTGTGTCAATTATGACAAAGAACGTTTTAAGGGCATCATTGCATATATTGTCACATATAACTTACCTAGCAACACTAACAAGGGCAGTGACCCAATACAAGTTGCCTTGGTTTTACATATCTCCAAGTCATAAAGACATATTTGAAGGAATAGAGAATATCTAATCTGCAAAAACCATGTGGACTTAAAAAACATGCAGGGATGATCTGACCATTTTCAAATTCCACAGCAATAGTCACAGAGCCCTACTTATCTTTGCACATTGCTAGAATATACTTGGGTTCAGGGTTCATGGAGGAACTAGAGTTCATGATGAAGTTTTTGGATTGCATAATAGAGTCGTGCCTTGGTTGCTGAACGCCTTGGAACTCTTACATTTTGGCTCCCAAACGATCAAAAACCGGAAGTGAGTGTTCCGGTTTTTGAACGATTTTCGGAAGCCGAACATCCAGCATGACTTCCACAGCTTCCAATTGGCTGCAGGAGCTTCCTGTAGCCAATCAGAAGCCGCACTTGGTTTCCGAACATTTTGGAAGTCGAACGGACTTCCAGAACGGATTCCATTCAACTTCCAAGGTACAACTGTAAAGCCAAAATTAAGCACTTTTTAGTCCCATTGATTTAAGTGGGAGAATTAAATCATTTTTCTCAATCTAAGGCATATTGACTCTGAACCTGAAGAGAGCACAATAGCTGTCATTGCTAGTTGCAATTAATTACCGTATCTTCCATGAATTTTTCTAATGTCTGTCTCTAATTATGATGATGCATTTAAAAAGTAAATACAACAATTGCTTTTAAAACATTTTGTGCAATTTAAGCTGGAAGTCTGCTGGAAGTCTTACCTTTTATGCCACACATACTGAAATCTCCACCAAAACCTAGAATGGTAAGATTAATTGCCCTACTATACTCCTATTAAGTACTTCAGTCCAGCTACCAAGTAATTTGATTGTCAATTCAACTAGCGGTTGACTACTATTGAATTAATCCCTGTGTTGCAGTGAGCAAAAGTTTCCATATATGACCAGGCACACTCTAAATAAATATGTGACTAGTAATATAGTAACCACCACCTAGCTTTAGAAATGACATATAGAATTGCCCATGCAACTGAAAAGAGTCTCTTAACTTCAAAAGACCATCTCAGAAGACCATCAAAGCAAGGTCTTTATGTGCATGAATGCATAAGAACGAACCTTTACATGTGTACCTGTACAGATGCAATATTCAGTTGAGTGTTACTGTTTGCAATACTCTTTATGGCTTCACCAGGTATAATTCTACAAACCAGAAATTCAAGCAGCTTAATGAGCATGAAGCCAGCAGTTTTATTAGCTCTGTTCTACCCTCTCTCTCTCTTTTTATGACAATTCCTAAATCAGTTTAGATTTTCACCTTGTTGATGCATCACATCCTTGAGAACACCTGCCTCTTGAGTTGTTAACGAATTATTATTAGGTAAGAGTAAATGCTATGAGGTGCAGTTGCCATAAAATGTTTATGGCAGGGTGCATAAAACTAAAATTTGAATTAATCGCAGGAGCACAGCAGGGGCAATACTGCAGGCGGACTTGGTTCATTTTTGTTCTGTTTTTAAGGCAAGGGGAAAGGAAAATTTGTCTGAAAGTAGCAGCAGTCTCTGCTCTGAGCAGCTCAGTTAAAAATTATTAAAGTAAGAATTGTTTATTAAACAATTTTGCAATCTGACTAGATTATTAGTGTAGGGTAGCAGATAAATCTATGGAGGAAAAGTTTATCTGTGGCTACAAGCCATCAGGCAATGTTTACATCTAAACTTAGTTTATATTTCATCAAATCCAGCATTGAGGACTTAACCAGGTTCACTCTCAAATTATAACTGCTGCACTGAAAAAGAATGAATGGGGAACACACAACAGAGTGTGTGCTTTACTGTTTTAACAACACACTTTAGTTCTTCATACCTTGGTCTTCAGCATGAAACCTAAAGCAAAGCCCTGTATTACCTTGAACTGGAAAACAGCATTTTGAGAGGCCCATGGCTCTCAGAGCCTGCTTGTGAGCTTCCAATTGGTTGGCCAGAAAACAGGATGCTGGGCTAGATAGTCCTTTTGTCTGACTTAACTGGCCTGTTCTTCTCTGCCAATTATATATTGCATGACAAGTGGAAAAGAGAAATTAGTACAAACTAATCCTGCTTCATTGCTTGACTTGCTTTATCAATGTTAGCAAAGTCACTTTACGCAGATGGAGTCCAGAGAGAAAAGTCTTGATAATATTTTACTGAGGAAACTCAGAGAAAACAGTGTATATTTTGAGGAGAAAGGAACAGAGGTTTCATCTTTGTACACAGCAGGGAGACATACAGCGAAACATGCCATAAAAACTCCCTCAGAACTACACAGCCAATCAGATCATGTGCTATCTCACTAAAGACCATGCCACCCTACCTGGTTGCTAAACAACACCTCCACCAACACCCTCTTGGTTAGCTGACTTACTGATAACCCTTGAATTAACCCTTAAATGATGCAGAGAATTATCTCTCCTGCCTGTTGCACTTTCAACACTTCAGACAAGTATTTGAGTCATTTTTATTGTATTTAGTCAAAAAGCTGACACTGCTGATGGCAGGAAAGGCTATTAAATATCATACAATGTTATAATTAGAACTATAGAATTAACTCTATAGTTAACAGCCACCTTATTAAACACTTTATATATAGTTTTGCAGCAACTGCAGAAAAAAGGCCACTCTATGCATGGTATATTCAATGAAAAGTTATAAATAATATCAGGTATATACTGTATGTCAGCCTTTCTCAAACTTGGGTTCCCAAATGTTGTTGAACAAATGTTGTTAAACTACAATTCCCATCAACTCTAGCTACCCGGACTAGTGGTCAAGGGTGATGGAAGTTGGAGTCCAACAACATCTGGGGACCAAGTTTGAAAAAGGCTATTATGTGTAAATGCAGAGAGTAGAAGGAACATTTCCTTCTTGGCCCACCATATCATGGGCAAGGATACCCTCCTAAAACATTTGAATACAGAAGGCTCTGTCTCCAGGATCAATAAACACTGGGCAAAGAATCAGCTCATACAAACTTCAGGGAGTTATTGCCTTTCCTCCATGATTACGTTTATTTGCCAAGGATGCCTTATCTAATTGCTTTATGTGGTTCCCTCCCTTGGAGCAGGGAGGGAGCACAATTCCTCATCCCTCAGTGTGAAAAATATTGACCATAGATAAGGTCCTGGAGGACTGCACTGGGGTGGGAGTTAATAGGTACCAGACTAGGCTTCTGCAAGGACACTGTGCATGATTGCACAGGACACTCAATGCAGGATGGAATGGGAAAACGAAGGAACCAGAGGTTGTAACAATCATACAAATGATATAAATTTATATCCCACCCTTAAAAACAAACAAACAAACAAAAACAAACAAACAAACAGGGCAGCTGACAGAATGGTTGTGTATCTTTCTCTTCTCCTTCCACCCTAGCATATACAACAAGGAAACACAGTTTATATTCCAGATAAACTGATCACAACTGCACCCTTGCTTGTTCCACGCTCAGTTCCTGCGGTTCATCCTAGCCTATTTGTTCTTCTCCCACCCAATTGTTCAAAAGGGCAGAGGGAAAATAGAAGTGTTTGACTTTTTCTAATGATTATTATTTTACAAGAGGAATTAGCATTGTTGAACTGTTAAAACACTTAGCTAGATTCATTAAAATAATCCTTCAGATGCACTTTAAAGTCTATTGTGTTATCTGTGTGTATATTTTGAAAGAGGCTAAATTACACAGCATGATCTCCAGGGGAAGAATTCTGACTTCAAACAGAGATCCCCGCTCTTGAATATAGATAGATCAGCCAGATGGGAGGGTGCCCAGTCTCATTGATTTGCAGCAGAATCACTGCCAATAAAATACTTCGCCTACACACATGCACACATGTATATGTGAACACACATATCATCTGCCTCCAAAGTGCTTAGACAGAAACTGATTTAAATGTATTAACTTGATTAAATTATGCTTTTAAAAAACTGGTTTTGCATAACCTGAAGTTTTGGTTATGTCATCACCTGTTAATGTCTATGCAACAGAAAATCAGGCGGCTTATTCCTCCATGAATTTGTCTTTTAAAGTGGTCCAAGTTGGTGGTCATCACTGGGAATAAGTTCCATGGCTTAACTATGTATTGCATAAAGAAGCACTTTCTTTTATCTGTCCTGAATCCTCTAACGTTCCATTTTATTGGATGTCCATGATGTTCCAATGGTCTAGTCTACTTTCTCCATGTCATGTATAATTTTATAAAATTTTATTGTGCCACCTCTTACTTGCTTTTTCTCAACACTAAAAAGACCCAGATGCAAAAGGTAAGAAGTCTGAGAGTGAGGGCTCATCTCCACTTCCACCTTTCCCATGCCTAGAAGCCATGGGTTTGAGCAGTTTCCACTTGTCCCTCCACTTCCTCAAGGAAACCCTTGGGCAGTGACTGGCTCAAGGCCACCCTGTGAGTTTCATGACCCAGCAGGGATATTAACCCTCATTTCCCAGCTCCTAGTCTGACATTCTAACCACTACACCAGACAGACCCTTGTGGAATGGTGAAATGTACCATTAACCTTTGCCTCAGGCAGCAAAATGTCTCAAGCCAGCCCTGTTGGGTGGGGATGAGGCCAGAGAGCAGGGTCTCTGATGGTGAATGTAGAACAGTGGTTCCCCAACTCCCCGCCCCCCCCCAACCACTTGAAAACTGCTGAGGGACTTTGCAGATCACTTATTTATTTTTCTGCCTTTGCAGCCATTGTAATGTGCTATGCTAGATGCTGAATGGTTTTAATTGCATTTTTATGGCTTATTTTATTTATTATATATTAGATTTTATTGTATTGGATTTTATATATTGAATTTTATTGCATTGCCATTTGAACGCCATAAAATTCAAATTGCAATGCAATAAAATATGATGTAAGAAATAGAAGGAGCGATAAAATACAAGTAAAAATCAATAAGAATATTTAGCGTGATGGATATGCCATCTCCCGTCTTCAGCCACAAATACACCATGGACCATCACAATGAAGCTTGTGGACCACTGGTGGTCCACAGACCACAACATGGGAATCCTTGATGTAGGACTTGGGCAAGTTCACTTGGATAAACTGATAAAGCAGTCCACACCATGCCAGGACATAGATGGATTGATGCATCCTAGCTTCTGGCAAAGGACTATTCAGTGGGACCATGTGGTGGTGGTGCTTTTTCCTAATAACATCTTGAAGGCTTCAAGTGGAACAGTAAGGATGCATATCTGCAGATGGCTCAACAGTTCAGCTAGTTTTAAAAGTGACCTGAATGCAATGTGTTTTTGTTGTGCTGCTTCTGCTGTTGTTGGGACATCAAATAAAGAGGGAGAGGTCCTCTTCTCTGGCTCTAGCACCAACTGCCTATAGTTAGAGCAACCCTGCTATGACAGTGTAAGATTATAATGTGTCTATCCAGTACATACTGGAAGGATTCCCTGCTTCTCACAATAATCATTCTATTAATCCAAGCATGCCCAGGTTTTAGAAGGCACATATCAGCTTGTCTCAGGTAACTTGGCCTAAGGCAGCTGTGCAAAGTACTTAAGCAAATTAATTGTCTCTTGACCATTATTTTTCACTCATAACGGGAAGCAAGAAAGCCCAGGCCAAAGACTGCATAACCACCAACTCCTGAAGGGACCATCCACAGCCTGAGATAAGGGTTAGGGCAGCCTCACACTCACCTTCCCAAGTGCTCCTCAAGACCGGTGTGTCCTGAGGAAAGACAATAAGAAGGGGCTAAGCTCTACTGCAGAGCTTCTCCAAGTTCCATGTTTAGCAAAACCACATTACATGTGCACAAAGGACAGGGCCTTTGAAGTTGTGGCGCCCTGACTCTGAAATCCTTTCCCCAATGATGCACACCTGACACCGACATTACAGTTTTTGGGGCCTCAGCTCAAGATCACCATATTCTCCCATACATTTAAGACGGCTTTTGAGTTGGCATTTACCCTTACTTTAGCTTTAGATTTCCAGTTTGCCTCCTATTCCTTGCCTTTATCTCTCTTACTGTATTTTTGGTTTCTATGGAAGCCGCCCAGAGTGGCTGGGGAGGCCCAGCCAGATGGGCGGGGTATAAATAATAAATTATTATTATTATTATTAGTAGTAGTAGTAGTAGTAGTAGTAGTATTTATGGGTTGCTCCACTTGGGAATCATTGGTAAGAAAGGCAGTTCAACCAATGGAGTTTTTTGCTTGCTGGTGCCGCAGACTTTGTTTCCATCTTCTTGCATGTGCATTTTTTCCATTCGTACTGCGCCTTATCATTCCTTTTCGGTTGCTGTCCCCATCTATATCGGTGTTCTACCTGGATTTGTGAGCTCTTTTGTTTGGGTGGGGAAAACCGGGGGGGGGCTGTTCCATGGAAAAGAAAGTCTTTTGAGGAATGAGCAAACCGTGGACCCCACCCCACCTCCACCCCACCGGCCCCCCGTCCCTCTTTCCCGCCTCGCGGTGCCCTCGCGTGCTGCCAACTCCTCGGGAGGCGAGCCTCTGCCTCGCTGCTGTGCGCGCCCTGGAGGGCTTGACTAATGCTGGCTGTTGTGCTCCGCTGGGCCGCGGGGGAAGGTGATGATGAAGAGGATGATGGCGAGGACGTTCAATGCGCCGCCGCAGCTCCCTGAGGGGCAGCCTGAATGGCCCCTCCGCTCACCAGCTGACAGCGCGTGCTCCGCTCCAGACACCCGGCCTCGGCGGCCAAGAGACGCCGCCAGCCAGCCAGCCAGCCCTGCAAACCCGCGCGCGACCAGGCAGGCAGGCAGGCAGGCAGGCGCGCGCGCTCGCCTACCTCTTCCCCTAGCTCCCCTTGTCATCTGGGCAGCCCTAATTAAGAAGCGCTCGCGAAGTGGCGACCCTCCCGCTTCTTCGCTTGCTCCCCTTCTGCTTAACCCTTTCCTTTCACCATCCCTCCAGACCCCCTTGCGTGGGGAAGGGAACCAAGGACGCCGAAGACGAGCCTTAGTTAGAGGTGGAGAACATTTCTCGAGGGCTGCTGCCAACCGACTGAAAACTTGGATGAAGAAAAGAAAAGCGAGTCCGCTGCGAGGCTTTTGCGCAGCCCCAATCCTATATGTATGTTTAAACCGGCATGAAGTCCCACGTGGTGTTCACAGGAGCAGGGGCTATGAAGATTGTGCATTACGATCCGGAATATAACTTCTTCCTTATCCACATTTCTTGAGATCTTACTCTCCATTCCATTTCATTCATATACAGTATATTTATATTTATTTATATTTAAATTCATATTTATGGAATGATAAGGAAGAAGCTTATTTAAGCAACTGAGGAAATGATCCACGTCTGCAAACCGCAGAAACCTACCAACCAACCAAAAACCACACCGTTGTTTGCTGAGCGGAGCCGGACGGCCATTTTACTACATATGAAAGTTACAGTGGTTTAAAATGTGTTCTTGTTAGAGCTGTAAGGCTAGACTAGGTGGCTAACCCATGGCCGGTCAGATGTTGTTGAACTCCAGTTCCCACCATCTCAGACCATTGACTAGGCTGACAGGGGCTGATGGGAGTTGGAGTTCAACAACATCTGGGGTGCCCATCTCCGCTCTAATGGGTGTTTCACCCAGCTAATTAGCTGCTGTTCCTCGTTTTTAAAAAGGTAGTTAATGGTAATTAAAGATCCCCATTAATTAGGTCGATAGCAAGAGTGAGGCTGCGACCTTTTACACGGTAGCAAGCCCCAATGAAAACAACGAGAGTTAATGAATAGCTTTAAATATGCTTAGGCTCCTGCTTGCAGTCAATGAGCAGTAAGTCCCATTGAATCTAATGCATTTAGGCCCCAAGAAGCGTGGAGAGGATTGCAAAACAGGTGGCAAAGCGACACCTGAAGGCTGGCTTTCTGGCGCTCTGCGCTTTGATGCAAATACGTGTCTGAACTTATTACTCCTAAGGAGGGCTGGCAAGAGCCCTAAAGCCTGATCTGCTGCATGTTTTCTCAGAAGTGTTTAGTGGGGCTTAGGAGGAAAGCTGGATTGACGTCAGACTGCCTTTTGAGGCTACATGCGGTAGATCAACCAACTAGATAGTAGTGGTTTGCACACTTACCAGGGAGTAGTGATGTATGGAAGTGAGAGCTGGACCATAAAGAAGGCTTATCGCTGAAGAATTGATGTTTTTGAATTATGGTGCTGGAGGAGACTCTTGAGAGTCCCGTGGACTGCAAGAAAATCAAACCTATCCATTCTGAAGGAGATCAGCCCTGAGTGCTCACTGGAAGGACAGATCCTGAAGCTGAGGCTCCAATACTTTGGCCACCTCATGAGAAGAGAAGACTCCCTGGAAAAGACCCTGATGCTGGGAAAGACTGGGGGCACAAAGGAGAAGGGGACGACAGAGGACGAGATGGTTGGAGAGTGTTCTCGAAGCTACCAACATGAGTTTGACCAAACTGCGGGAGGCAGTGGAAGACAGGAGTGCCTGGCGTGCTCTGGTGCATGGGGTCACGAAGAGCCGGACACGACTAAACAACAACAAGCGCCTTTAAGTCAGTGGAAGATTCAGTCTCTGCGTTTCCAGCGGCCTCACTGGGGATGGAGTTGGTGGGATGGTGGGATTTGTAGTCCAACAACTTCCTGAGAGCCGCAGGGTTCCCCATTCCATTAGTTTTAAGTGCTACTTCATAATATGTTCAGCCAGCCCTGCTGTGTTTGGGGCCCCACGTGCTCATTCTGCGGAATGGAACCCTAGACCTCGTATTCAGTATACCTTTAAAGTACATTCCAAGCACATCCCTCCTGCAAAAAATTATGGGAAGTGTAGTTTACCCCTCACAGACCTTCAGTGCCCAATACCCTTAGCAAACTACAGTACCCAGAATTCTTGGAAGGGAGGGGGAAGAATGTACTTCAAATGTGCATTAAACAACTGGATTGCTTGAAAATGAATAGGCTCAATGTTAAAAACCACTTCCAAAACATTTCTGCTTTAGTTAGAATACACTTTGGTTCGTATTTCTTAATATTTGAGCAGCTTGGAGTACCGTGAAGCGAACTCTCCCACACATAGGAGCCAACTGCTAGTGTCCGAGGGCCCTTCAGCCCCACCCCAATAAAGTATTTGAGGGGGCAGACCCTCCCCCCAACAAAGTTGATGGGCATTACCATTCAAATGGTGTGTGCGGCCGTGTCTTGTGATCGATTATGTGGGGCGGGGCTGATCTGTCCCCCCACAAAAATATTCATTCAACTTGGCACCCCTGCCAGCATATAAATCATCCTGTTTAAATTAACCTTTCGGATTACCGGCTAGATTTCTAAAACAAAACAAAAAAACAAACCAGCGTAGTGTTGATTTGTAGCATCCAAGTGCACAGCGGAATGATGAGGAATACGTGCCCATACTCTAAGTTGCTTTATTTACATTTCAAAGCTGGTAGATTACAGAAAAACATCTTTACTCTGCCGGAGCAGAAACAAACATCCTCTCTCCTCTGAAGCACGGAGAGAATCACACTGAACTGCAAAGAACAGTGAAAAACAGGAAACCAGTGTACGTCACATCCAGCCTCCCCTTTCCCGTGGGAAACATAACAGCAATGCTGTCTGTGGAATGTAAACATTGTCTTGTGACAAGCCTTTCGCTGCACAGTGAAGAGAGCAGAAACCAACATCCTCCCCCTTTCTGTGAATACCACTGGGCAGCGTGTTCGTACAATATCAGTACAAACCCAACTTCTGCACATAGGTACAGTGTTGATCCCTTGATACAATCTTGGACAATACATCAGCAGGAATTTCATTACCTGGCATATAGGACACCGTTACGAGTCCCTTCTGAATACGTTCCCTAGCATGTTGCAACTTCAATTGCAAGTGCTTCGTGCTTTGCTTACAACCTTCAGAATTCAGCAAAGCCAAACATGCTTTGTTGTCCTGGTAAACTTGGATTGGACATTTGACAGGAATTTTCATGTCTTTGCACAATTGTAACAACCATTCACAATCCTTAAGTGAATAAGACAGTGCATTCAGTTCAGCTTCACAAGTACTTAAGCTAACTGTTGTTTGCTTTTTGCATGACCAATCAAATAGAGCCTGATTGTACATGTAGCAAACTCCAGACGTACTTTTCCTGTCTGTAGTGTCACTTCCAAAACTTGCATCTGCAAATATCTCAAGACCACCAGACTTCTGATTGTTAAATCTCAGTCTGTAATGCATAGTGCCTTTCAAATACCGCGCTATGCGTTTCAGAGCTTTCCAATCCTTAACAGTAGGATTGTTGACTTGTCTGCTTAGCAAATTACAGCTAACAGCAATGTCTGGTCTTGAACATCTGGCAATGAAGTTTAGCTTGCCTAGCACACTTCTGTACAGTGTAGTGTCAGAAAATGCTTCTTCAGTGTCATCTACCTGATAACCTGTTATCATCGGTGTGTCTACAGGGTTAGCATCCATCAGGTTTAGTTTGCCTAACACATCAGCAATTTTCCGTGACTGGTGTACTAGAATGTTACCATCTTGATCTCTCTCTATTTCCAGAGATAGGTAGTTGTTTACCTCACCAAGATCTTTCATGTCAAAGTGTTCTTTCAGTTGAGCTAGGGCGTTATTGTACATTGTGACATCTTTCCAAAAGAATAATAAATCATCAACATAAAACAAACAATACAGTTTCTTTTGCCCCTCCTCTTTGACAAATACACATGGATCAGCTTTCCCTTGCTTAAAACCTAGAGAAAACAATACTTCAGTGAGTTTTGTGTGCCAACACCGTGCACTTTGTTTGAGCCCATAAAGGGACTTTTTCAGAGCACAAACAAATCCCTGTTTTACCTGTACGCCATCAGGTGGAAGCATATAAAGTGATTCATCTAGAGATCCGTACAGAAAAGCTGTATTCACATCATGGTGACTAATGTGTAAATTCTCCTCGGCAGCTAGCTTGAGCATAAGCCTAATGCTCTCATACCTCACTGTGGGTGAGTAGGTCTCGTGATAGTCTTCACCTGGTACCTGTGCAAAACCTCTGGCTACCAATCTGGCTTTGTGTCTGACTATCTTGCCATTTTGATCAGTCTTCGCTTTGAAGACCCATTTGCTTCCAAGCAGTTTCATTCCTGGAACTACTGGAACAAGTTCCCATGTTTTGTTCCTTTCCAAGGAATCAAGCTCAGCCTTCATGGCATTTAACCATGGCTCAGCTTCCTTTGAATCCAAATCCTGGATTTCTTGGAAACTTGAAGGTTCAAATACCTTCTTGGAGCTTTTAACAGCTGTTACTGCTATCTTAGCAAACTCATCAGCAAATCTCTTTGGAGGTCTGCCTTTTGTGGCTCTTTGTGACCTGCGAATGAGCCGTAGGTCTTCAACACTCTCCTCTTCCTTCTTGGGAGAAAAGCGACCTATTGTGAACAATGGTTCCTCCAATTCTTGATCAGAGCTTTCAGAGGGTCGCATAGAGGCTTTCACACTCTTGAAATCCTCTGAATCACCCGATTCAGTTTCAGACTCAGAATCAGTTTCAGTCTCAGAATCAGAACTTTCATCAGTGGGTGTGGGTGGTTGTGGTTGCTTTTGACTATCCTCAGTCTCATCACTGTCATCAGGGTAACATTGGAAAATTCCCACATTCTCCCCCCACTTGGCATTGTACTCAACACTTCTTGTGAGCTTAATGGTCTTAGAGTCAGTCATCCTTATTCTGTAAGAACCTTTCTCATAACCTAGAAAGATACCATGCAAACCACGCTTGTCTAACTTGGAGTTTTGTGGTGAGTGAACCCACATGTCAGAACCAAAAATTTTCATGTGTTTAATGTATGGCTTCTTGCCAAACATCTTCTCATAGGGGGTACAACCAATCGCTGAAGATAACCTGCGATTATAACTGTAAGTGAAACATGAGAGAGCTTCGGCCCAATAACTCTCTGGAAGATTTGCATCATGCAGCAAGGTTTTTAACCCTTGAAGCAATGTCTGATTTGCTCGTTCTGCAAGTCCATTCTGCCATGGCGAGCGAGGACTAGACAAATCGTGTTGAATTCCTTTCTCAGTCAGAAAAGCTTCAAACTGCTGAGAAGTGAATTCTCCCCCGCGATCTGTGAAAAGAATTTTTATCTTCTTACCATGCACATTTCCCAACCAAGCACAGAATTCCTTGAACCTAGGAAAAGCCTCTGATTTCTGCTTGAGATTGTACACATGAATATACCTGGAAAACGCATCAATGAGAACCATGAAGTACCTATTTCCACCCAAAGAGGGCGCTAGTGGTCCAACCAAATCAGCATGAACAATTTGGTATGGTTCTGTAGCTTGCCTACTAGACACCTTACCTTTCGCAGCCATTTTCACCTTGTTTGCTGCGCATGCCTTGCACTTCATGTGGTACCTGCAGGGTTTAATAGTCATACCTTCAACCAAGGCAGGCATTTTAGATACTGCCTCAAAACCCAAATGTCCAAATTTTCGATGAAAATCATGAATACATTCTGCATGCAAACATTTGTTAGAACCTGCAATGCAACAAGTGTCATCCTGCACAACATCATCATAATACAAAACATACAAACGATCAACATATTCAGCATACAATACATAATCATTTTTCTTTGTGATGATGCACCTTTTGTTCTTAAAGGAAACGTCAATGTTCCGCTCATTCAGCTGTCCGACGCTGAGCAGATTATGTTTGGCATCTGGGACATAAAGTACATTCTTTATCGATAAGTCCAAACTGTGAAGAACAACAGTTCCGTAGCCTTTACTGGGTATTGTGTGGTCATCCGCCTGGTGAATCGCACCTTCCTGCGGTGTAAAAGACACGAACAGTCGCTTATCGTTGCACATGTGGTGCGTTGCCGCTGAATCAACAACGAAGAAAGATCTAGACGTCTTCTGGACCTCTGCAACTTTTGGAGTGAAGCGTGAGACCATTGCCTTGTGCTGCGTTGTCCTGGACACCGGACCTTTGCCTCTGCTTTGGCCTTTTCCACGCGATGAGCTTCCGCTGCGCTGCTCTGTCTTGGCCCTGGGATATTTGCATTCCCTCTTCATATGGCCTAGACGTCCACACGAGTAGCATTTCACTGCCTTCAAAGCTTTGGCGCCATCTGGTGGTTCCACTGCACTATGGGATGACGTCTGTGAAGACTCCCCCTTACCCATGCAGCCATCACCCTGGCAATCTGCTTCATTCTGAATCATGGCAGTATCACAGGCTACTCTGAGCTGAGCATGTGGCTGATTGGCTTCAGATTCCCCACTTGCATCAGCCAGCCTTCTGCAGCTAGCCATATTATGCAGCTTGTTAAAATAAAGCATAGTAGATCCAGCTTCTGTCATCAAGTGTGCCTCCCTCAAAGCGTCCCAAATTTCTCTGGCTGAGGTCTTATCACGCAATAGACAGAGCTCTTCTGGGGATACTATCAATGTAAGAGTTCCCCTTGCTTTGGAATCTTTAGCTTTCCATGCATCTGTAACTGGAGCTGGGGGGGTGTCTGTAATAACTTCAAACAGACCCTCTTTCCGCAGAATAGCCTCTGCATAGATAACCCAGTCCGTATAATTTTTCTTATTGAGCTTGGGAATCCCACAAGCATCCTGAAGGGCCATCATGACTCTGGCATTAGCCTTCTGCATCATCTCTGCTGCTTTAAACAAGCTGCTTTATACAAGCTGCGTCTCTGCTGCTTCAAGCCTCATTCCAAAGGCAAGTTCAAAACAGCTTTCTCTCTGCCCTAAATCATGCTGCGTCACTTCTACAGCTGCTTCAGCCCTTGTAAAAGTTACTTTCGATTTCGCCAGCATAGCCATAGCCGCTGCCTGTAGCCGGCAAACGGACATAAAAGTTCAAAGTCCAGCCATAAAGCCATTAAATAGAAGCTGGCAGGCTGCCCGGAGCAGTAGCACATACCTCATCAATCATCTTGACGCGCAGATACCGTCCGATCCGTCCCTTTGCATTCCGATCCTTTTTCCGGAATTCCAATGACTGCGTCTTCTGGGCCCATAACCAAAATGTTGATTTGTAGCATCCAAGTGCACAGCGGAATGATGAGGAATACGTGCCCATACTCTAAGTTGCTTTATTTACATTTCAAAGCTGGTAGATTACAGAAAAACATCTTTACTCTGCCGGAGCAGAAACAAACATCCTCTCTCCTCTGAAGCACGGAGAGAATCACACTGAACTGCAAAGAACAGTGAAAAACAGGAAACCAGTGTACGTCACATCCAGCCTCCCCTTTCCCGTGGGAAACATAACAGCAATGCTGTCTGTGGAATGTAAACATTGTCTTGTGACAAGCCTTTCGCTGCACAGTGAAGAGAGCAGAAACCAACACGTAGTTGTGTCAACTCAGATCTGAGACCCACTGAGATCAATTGGGCTTTCTATTAGGTGACTGTGTGTCGGATTGCCGTGTTAATGGATAGAATATAAACGCTGGAAAATTCCACCAGGGAGTCCTACCTTTTAAGTTAAACCTTCCCCGCCCACTAAGATCATAAACTTCCCTCTCGGCTAGTACAAACCGCAGAAACGTGCTCAGATCGATAAACCCACCCTGGGTTTCACGCCAATACAAAGCTTCCCCCAACTCATTTCACACTCCGACGCGTAAGTTCCGCTCGGCCAAGTGTTAACACCCCCCGCCCCCCAACACGCTTTGCCTCGTCGGTTGAAAAGTGAGACACCACTTTAAAAACGAAAAAGGAATCCATCCTTTAGGTGCCGTTGCGGTCCGCAGTGAGAGAAGGCGCACACAAGCACTCTGAATGAGTGGCGAGGTTTGGGGGCCGCAAGTCTACGCACCCTTATGTAGGAGTAAGCTCCGTCGAACTCCTTGGGAAATATTTATGGGTAGTCAAGCATAAGACTGCACTGTTCGCGTCAATCTGGAATCCCCGATCCTATATGCACGCTTACTCGTGTAAGTGGAAGGAGGGAAAGTACCACCTCTGATGTCACAGTAGTTGGGAAAGTGTTGTCTCTCGGGGCGCCATTGGTCCATTCTCTGCATATCGGAAGGATGCGCTTTTCTCAGAGAGTCATCCACCAAATAGGCTAAGCAGAGGAAGAGGTAGATCATGGGAGGTTAAGGGTTAAGCTGTCGCTCTTATTTGGGGGGGGGGGGCATTTCATGATGACCAAGCAATGTCACGAAAGCAACGAGCAAGCCTTTGAGTCACCCGGAACTCTTAATCAGGCAAACGGGGTGGAGTGGGGAGAACCTAGGAACGTACGAAGAGCCTGGTGGATCAGGGCGATGGTCCAGGAAGTCCAGCATCTGGTTCTCACAGTGGCCACCCAGTTGCCCTCAAACAGGATCCGGAGCACAATAGCGCTCTTCCTTCCTGGTATTCAGAAACATGGCCGCCTCTCTGACGCCGAAGCATGACCACCGTGGCTCGTAACCGTGGCTAGCAGCCTCACCTTCCATGAAACTGCCCAATCCTCATTGAAAGCCAGCCAAGTTGGTGGTCACCTGTGCATCTTGTGGCAGCGAGTTCCACATGTGATGCGTGAGGAAGTACTTTCTTTCATCATGCAACGTTCAGCTGCATCAGATCACGTGCCTGAGTTCGGAGAGTTAGAAGAGAGAGAGTGAAAACTGTCTCCATCTGCTTTCTCCGTGACGTGTATAATTTTATACACTTCTATTCAGGCACTTCTCACTCGGCATTTCTCTGAATCAAACAAGCCTTAGAGGGGTTCGCTTTCCAAGCAAGTGTGCAGCGTCATAAAGACCATAAGAAACTGACTTATACCGAGTCCGACCATTAGGCCACCTAGCCAGCGTTGTCTACACTGACTGGCAGAGGCTCTCCAGGCAAAGGTTCTTTCCCAATGCTGCCTGTAGGCATGGGCGTGGCCAGGTGTGGGGGCAACTACCCCCCCATCAAGTAAATAAATAAAATACTTAACTAACTGACCAACTGCATCACAGATATTTCGGTCCCCCCCCATAAAACCTGCCCCCACTACAATAAATCTTGGCTAAACTCATGCCTGTAGGTGCCTAGAATCGAACCTATGATTTTCCGCATGCGAAGCACATGCCCGACCATTGAGCTATTTGGTCCTTCCCTCGCGGAAGCCTGTTCTAATTTCAAGCCCCAAAACTAACCCAAACCAAAACCCAAAACCTTCAATATCCCGTGCATAATTTACTTGAGAGCCTAACTGAGCTCGGTGAGACTTCTGAGTATTTTGGCATTAAGTTTCAAATCAAAAAGAATAGAAATGCAATGATTTGGGACTGCAGCGCCACTACGCTTAAAGTTTTGGTTTTATTATTAATATTTGTATTTGTATTAATATCGCCATAATCTTTAAGCACACCGACGCTGCAGTTTCTTACTTGGGAGTAAATTGCATCTAAAAAGAATGGGACTTCTTTTGAGAAAACACGACCAGGACTGCAAATCCCACTGACGACTCCGGAGAGGAGAGCGGAACGCGCGCTCTGCCTCCCCACCTCCGGAGGAGAACTTCGCCCGCATCGCGGCGCGGTAACTTTCTTTCTAACGCTCTCCGCCCCCGCCCCCGGGGGGGGGGTCCTTGGAGGCGCTTCCCAACCCCAAACCCCATTGATTTCCAAGGAGCTGCTTCCCAGCTGATGTATTTGGGAGGAGGTGCCAATGACTTATTAAAGCCACACCGTGCCCTCGCCTTTGTTTCGCTCCGAGGCGCTATTAAGCATGCTTGGCGCGGGCGCATAAATGATTCCTTTGCGCCCAGTCTCTTGGATACTTGGGGGCTGACTTGGGAAGGTAGAAGCTAATTGCTAATAATGGAGAGAAAGGAACCAGCCAGCATCGCGGGAGTGGCCCGGCATATGGCGAATGAACGGCCTCCAACGCTCAATATTCACGTTTCCAAAATATTAATGAGATTAGAGCAACCTGCAGCTACGCGTTACAGCTTGTAAATGGGGGAACAAGCGGGGGGCAGGGGGAGGAGAGGGGGGTGACAAAGGCTTGTTATGCAAAGGCCGGAACAGAACCTCAGAGTGGAAAATGTGTGTTGGTTTTCCCTTACACCAAGTGTCCGTTTAAATATATAATTAAGAGAATTAAATGTAATGAACTCCCCCGCTCCCGCAACCAGGGAGCTATGCATCTTTGCAACAATTCCGTGAGGTCCGTAAGACTGACAAGTTCCAAGTAACTCAGGGAGCCTGGCGTGGGTGCTCTTCAACTAAGCTTTTACTCAGAGTAGACCCACTGAAAGTAACAGACATGACTAAGCTAGGGTCATTCTTTTATATGGGCAGGGTTTCCTGTGAGAAAAACCTCGTTGACGACCAGCCGCTATGATCCTAGATCCTGCGATCCTAAATTATGATCCTAGCCTCATAACTTTATTTTATTATTACTTTATTTCCCCGCCCCCTCCATGGAGGTCAAGATAACTTATACGGTTCTCCCCTTCCTTATTTACACCCCACAAGAGGCAGTCACTCACTGGCCGGGGTCACCTTCATGGCTGAATGGGAATTTGCACCCAGGTCTCCCAGATGCTAGTCCAATGCTCTAACCACTGCACCGCACTCAGTTCGCATATATTTGTTCAGTGTTGTCCAGCGCAAAATGAGTAGCGGGTTGGGAACCAGGACGAAGACCGTTCCAAGTCCAAGCTTAAAATGCTCTTGCTCCAATGGAAGCAAAGCCCCTTTTAAGGAGCTTGCGCCTTTATCCTTGCAATCCTGAGGGCTTTTACCTTTTAAAATAACAAACAAACCCGTTATGTTCAGTACAGCTTACTTCGGGGAAAGTATGCATTGGGGTTTTTTAGCGGGGGGTATTTGTTTTAAACCTAACCTTCCTGTTATGGGGGCGGTATTTGTTTGTTTGCTTGTTTTAAACCTAACCTTCCTCCTGAGATAAATCACTGCGAATCATAATATTAAAAAATGCAGATCTATCCAAGCTACATGACTGGGTTTACCGAACTACCAGACTTAAAGCAAGGGCCGCTTCAGCACAGCTAAGGCTGCGATCCTAGACACGCTTAACGTGTCAGTAAAACCAACGGGATAAAACGGAGCTTTCCACTGAGTCAATATGAACTTTCTAGTGAAGGATTTTTGTGCTTAAGGCTCTCATTGAAATCAACGGGAGTTGGCATGATTTAATTGATATCAGGGTCATCTGTCTCCCTCATTCCCAACCCTAGAGGATGCTTGGGAAGGTTCCAAGTGAGATCCACTTTTGGATCTTGTTGCTTTTAAAAACACCGCTAAAGAGTTCAATGGGCTTACAAAGCCCGATCCTATGGACGTCTACTCAGAAACAAGTCCTACTGAGAGTAACTAAATTCAAAGATATTTGTAGCCCGATCCTAAGCATGTTCACTCAGCAGTAAATTCAAAGGGATTGACAGTCCGATCCCAGGCAAGCTTACTCAAAAGTAAGTTCAAAGGGATCTGCAGCCGGATTGTACCTATACAGGCTTACTCAGAAGTAAGTCCCGTCCCCCGGGTTCCATGACCCGCACACCCGTTGCCAAGCGTGCCTAGGATCGCAGCCTGTGTTTAGACTCGGTGCAGCAGTCGGGCGACCTGGCGGTCCTCGCTGAACTTTTCACCTTGCCCAGGGACTGTGTCACCCGCTCCGTCAACAACCCTCGGGAGCTGCCGGGCGAGAGTGGCTCGCCGCTCACCGGCAGCAGCTCCGGGGTTCCAAGTAACCCGAAGATGGCCGATGTTTATCTCGGCCCCGGCGAAGGCGGCCGCGCGAAAGGTTATCAAGGGGGCAGGTGCTTTGTTACGCGGCAGGAAAGTGACACTCTCACCTGCTCGCTTCCTGCGCGGGCTGCCGCGGCCGCCTATCAGGACCAGGAGCCACGAGGCGAGCCCCCCAGGAGCTGCTCCGCTCCTTGTCCACAGCTGCTGGCTCCCGGTGGGGGGGGGGGAGGCAGGAGAAACGAGCAGCCCGAGAGAGACTGGCAGGCAGGCAGGCGAGGGAAGTGGGCGGGATGGGGGGTACTTCGCAAAAGCTGCTGTCCTCTCCATCGGGACTTCCTTCTGAGTAAACCTGCGCTAGGGATTTGCGCTGAATCTGCTGCGGAAAACTCACGTGAGATTGGAGAGACCCGAATCTCTCCAAACCGAATCTGAGCAGAACAATATTCACCACGCATGTGGTTCCTAGCAACTGACGTTCAGAGTTATACTACCTCAGACAGTGGAGATAGAATATCCACTTTCTATGTCATGCGTAATTTTGTGTGCTTCTATCATGTCGCCTCTTACTCCTCTTCTTAAAGGAGAGCCTCTCCACCCCCTTGATCGCTCGGGTTGCCCTTTTCTGAACCCTTTGCAACAATAGCCTTTTTGAGTTGAGGCGACCAGAACTCTATAAGAGTACAGTGGTACCTCGGGTTACATACGCTTCAGGAAACAGACTCCACTAACCCAGAAACAGTACCTCGGGTTAAGAACTTTGCTTCAGGATGTGAAAAGAAATCGTGCTCCAGTGGCATGGCGGCAGCAGGAGGCCCCATTAGCTAAAGTGGTGCTTCAGGTTAAGAACAGTTTCAGGTTAAGAACGTACCTCCGGAACGAATTAAGTACTTAACCCGAGGTACCACTGTATTCCAAGTTACAAGGGGCAATTTGGGAGAGAAAAAGGGCTCTTGCCTTCATAGCCTGCTTGTGCGCTCCTTGGAAGCTTTTATTTGACCGCTGTCGGAAGAAGAGGGTTGGATAAATGTCCCGCCCCCCCCTCCCATCCAGCAAGTCTCTACTGTTGAGAAATTATACACCACCTTACTCAAGAATAAAGTCCAGTTTCAAAATAAAAACATTCATGGAAACAATATAAATATACCCCTGGCTGGCTTAAAACAACATTTGCCCCTCGTGGGATTGTAATGGGTATCGGTGGAGAATGGGATCCCAAACCACTGAAGGGGAAGTATTTTAGGGTATCTAGATGCTGAAATGGTTTAAGATAAATGCTCCGTCGCTACTGGCGCCCCCCGAAACACTTCCTTGAGATTATTGCTAGATTCATGTCGGTAAGGAAAGTATGAAGTGTCTAGTACCGGGGTACGAAATGTATTATGCTCCTAATAATATTTAACGTTTGTGTAGCGCTTTTAAGCGTTCCAAGCGCTTCGCGAGCATGATCGAGTTGCAATTATTACCACAACCCCGCAAGTATTATCGCCGCCACCATTTCCCATTGCAGCTGAGAGAAAGTGGTTTGCCTCTAGTCACCCAGTGACATAAGGGCAAAGGGACATCCCTTCGTGTGTGAGAGGCTATAAAACGACGTGTTATATAACGTGTTCTTAAGCGCTTACGTCCTTCTCTGTCCTGGAATTACTTCCCTGTTTGCAGTTACGCAGAGTGCAGGAGGCTGTACTCTGCACACCCTCAGAGGCGCTCCTGCCTTAATAATTATTTCGAATGCTTCAGAACTGAAGTTCTGGCGCTGGAATCTGGTTAAGAGGCTTAGCCTTGCTTTGTGAGGCTCGCGTTAAGCCTTCCCACAGCAGTCTAGACTAAGCGGGATCGGGCAACTAGTAAAGTTCTGGGGTGACCACGCTGCACCTCTGTTGGCTTAAGGCTTCCCAAAGAATCTCTTTTCAATAACAAATTCGGAAGTTTAGGTTGAGGCTAGCTAGACAGGGAGCTGCATTGTCAAGTCCTCTTCCATAGCGTAGCCGGAAGAGTTAAGTCCAATCAGGTCTTGGAAAAATGTTCGCTCGAAGGGTATAGCCCGGGCTATATATAAAGTTTAAATTACTTTGCTCCGGATTCCGGAGTTCAGCATACCTTCCTATCGGGACATAAGACGCTCAACGTGTTTATAGTTCGGGGCGTTCAATTTATTTTGCGATTCATATTTCGATAAATGTGGGAAGCAGGGCAGAGAGAACCAGCCAGGTATAGTTTCTTTGATCTTACTGGAGCGGAGGAAAGGCTAGCTATGAATGTAACAAGAACCAGTCATCTGGCATAATAAGCGCAGTTCGAATCCACGCATTTCCCTCCCCTTCCCGAGCAAATGCATTCCCGTCTCCAAACATAACCCCAGTTGTCCGAAAAACTTTTTTCTTGGAAGTAAAGGAGCGAGCTCCCGTCTGCACAGTCATCAGCTGGTAAGTCGTCTATTGGAAAAGGTTCACGCGTTCTGCTGAGGCTCAGTGACTGATGAAACCAAGTGTTGAACAGGCCAATGAATCAGCCCAGTGGAATTTGTTTCTAAGCAAGTAAGGCTTCAATTCTACATCTACCTACTTGGGAACTCAGGGGGAACTTATGAGTATATGTGCATAGGACTCAGCTGTGCATAAATTGCTTACACTGCATATACATAACTCTACTAGGTTAAAGTAAAAGAGCATCGTGAGAGTCAGCGAGGGCGAAACCAGTGGGATATAGAGGATTAATATGACTGGGACTAAGGTCATCACCGGTTTGAACGCGACTGCTCCCGTTCAGCAGGTGCGCGAATTGTGAAGTAGTCCTGTTGTGATGTCATAGAACAATAGGGTTGCAAAACGGAGCTTCTCAATTTAATGAACTTTCACCTACCAAGCAGGCCATTGGTCTGTCTAGCTCGATATTGTAGCTCAATATTGTCTGCACTAACCGGCAGCTGCTCTCAAACAGGGGGCATTCCCAACTTACGGAAGATGCCAAGAGCCGAACCTAGGACAAAGTATGGGATCTGAAACTAATATATTACCCTTTCTCCATTACTCTGTAATGTACAATGTAATGGCATTTCTGGAGTAGAGGGTGTGAGAAACCCCTTAATAAACGTGTTCCTGGAATGTCTGTATTTCAGACGGAGGCATTTGCGAAGAATTGCGCTGACCTCGTATTATCATTACTTATTATTAATAGCGAACCATAGGTGCAGGCGCGCTTTATTATTTGACAAACGGAGGGATCCTGCGGAGGGGCAAATCATTCCCTGAAGCAAGAGACTTACCCCCACGTTATACCGGTCCAGTCATGATTCCTGTAAAGACGCACCTCAACAAAAGTTGTTGCTTTTAAAACTTTTTTATTATTTGTTCTTTCTCTCTCTCAAAAAAAGTTACATAAACAATGGCAGCTGAATTTGTTAAAAAATAAACGGATCGTGTAAAAAGTCGTTTGGTTTAAAAAAAGATAAAACAGAAGCAGTAGCAAACATCCAGTAATAAATAAACAACCTGTCGCTAAAACATCACAAAAGCAAATGAAATGGACATAAATGTTTGACACGACAAACAAAAATGGTAGTTTCCCGCGTTCCCCTCCCCCACCCCATGCTGTTTGCAAATGAGTTTAATAATGACGATTAGAGACATGGCTGAGTTCGACATTGGTATATTAATCCAGTTGGCAGTGAGTCGCTTTTCTTTTGGAGCCGCGTCTCTCAGTCTCCACTCCCGGCGGCTTATAAAGTGCTTGCGCCAAATCCCACATACAGAAGACGCCAACATTTGGTTTGCATGAACGTTGGGGAAAAGCTAAGCAGGATACAAACAAAAAACCGCTCCCCCTATTTACAGCCCGGGAAGAAAGGGATACCCACGAACGCTGCCCTCTCCACCGGTCCTCCTCGTTTGCGCTCAGAATTTGTACAGCGACTCTGTATTCGGGATGCTTTGCAAGCGGCCAGGTTGCAAGGAAAGCCACTTGCCTTTTCGCTAGCAAAAGCCAAACACCCCTTGGGCTGACGGGGACACCGGGGCGGATGGCTAGAAGGCAGGTCCGCCTAGGGACCCCTCGCTCCGGTGGAATTGATCCTAAGCGAACTCTATTGGAAGGAAGGCTGCAGTCATGAGCGCACAAGAGCCCCACTGAACACGCTGGGGGACTGCTTATAAGCGCGGAAGTAGATTGATTTACATCAAGGAGGATTCGTTGCAAGTACATGTAGCAAGGACAAAACAGCCCTGCGTTTGGGAAGGCGGAGGAGCGCACACCAAGTCGGTGGACCCAAAAGAACCGACAACCAAACTCAGACCACTAGTATAGCCACAATCTTCAGGCTCCCCAGGGAAGCTTGTGGGACGGATGCAGCGAGGACTACAACCTCGAAACTCTGCCCAATTCTATCAGCTGAAGTCACTTCAAAGCGAAAGGCTAATTTGCTGTCTAGTTCAGATGAAGGGTTGCAATGAAACTGAATGGAGCCTTGTTGATTGTAATGAGAGTCACAAGCACACTTCGTGGCAGTGTTAAAAAGAACAATTAACATGTACTTCCGAGCAATTGTGCTTAGAATGAAGCTGAATGAGATCTATATCCAAACGTCAAAGGACAGAGTTCTCGCAGCTCCGACCCTAAATGCATTTACTTGGAATAGTTGAGTTGATCTCAGTTAATATACTCGCAAAAAACGTTGTTTAGGCTTTCAAATGTGACAGCTCATTCCTCTGCATTACTACTGAGAAATAAGCCGCGCTGAGTTCATTTTGGGTTACTCTCAGGCAAGTTGCTGTAACTGTAATGTCTACTTGGAAGTAAGCGTCGTTGAGGTCAACGAGCTTTACTTCCAGGTACAGTGGTACCTCGGGTTAAGAACTTAATTCGTTCTGGAGGACCGTTCTTAACCTGAAACTGTTCTTAACCTGAGGTACCACTTTAGCTAATGGGGCCTCCCGCCGCCAACCCCGCGATTTCTGTTCTCATCCTGAAGCAAAGTTCTTAACCCGAGGTACTGTTTCTGGGTGACGTGAATATCATCTGGAGACCGAAACTTACTAGGGAGCGACCACAAGTGAACGCTTTGGAGTTTACATCCGAGGAACCCTGAGGAGCTGTCCCAAAAAGCAGTGCTTAATTTAGGAAGGGTACAGTCCATTGTCCCAGAATCTGTAATCCGGAATCTGTTTTACTCTCTCTGGTGAAGTATATGCAACTGATTCCAGCAGGGAAGGGGAAGCCAAATTTTAAAACTAGAAAAACAAACCAGGTTACATTCAGTCGGCTTCTAGAAAATTGCTTAAAAGCTAAGATTCGAAGCACAGTTGCTTGGAAGAAAGCCCCCTTTGCTTGCTTGCGAGAACAGCAACCACAGTGCTTTACGAAGAGAGTTCAAGAGAAATCATGGTTCAAAAGCTTTCCCTACCGTTCTAGACCTGCGCAGGGTAAATGGCTACTTCTAGAAAGAGAAGTTAAGGAGAGTTCCCCCGGCAGGTTTCCAAAGCTTTCTAAGGCTGGCGAGGTGAGTCCATCAGAGCCTGCGACACGCGTCTGTTTGCCCCCACATGCCCAGGATCCTGCCCTGTTCACGCCAGCGCCAGCAACGTCTTTCACAAGCAGTCTGACAAGCAGTCCTCCCCCCGCATCCCCGGTCAGCCTCAGGGTCGGCTTGACTGGCAGCCGCCGATCTCACCTATCCCTCCCTGCCCGACTGACGCGCGCCTAGCTGGCCTCGTCAGAGTCACTGTAATGGGATCGGGGCGAGAACTCCCCATCGCTGCGATGGGCCGGCGGCGAGGGTTTCCTCCGCTCCTGCTGGGGCTGGCCCGACGGCGGCAGGAGCTGCGCCGGCGAGGGGGCTTTCTGCCCCAACTCCGTGAACGAGGGGAAATGCAGCGGGTCCAGTTGCACCGAGAAGCCTCCTCCTCCTGCCCCGCCCCCAGCCGGCTGCTCTTGGGGAAAACGCGTCCGGCAGGGTCCCGAGGCCTGGGACCTTGGCTGTTGCTGCAGAGCGCCCCCTCCAGGCGGGGTGCAGGGCGCGCGCTCGTAAGTCTGGCTGGCGGGGGCGCCGTCGGCTGGAGGTGGGCTGTGCAGCAGCTCGGCCAGCGCGCTGATGTAGATCTGCGCCATCTGCAGCGTCTCGTACTTGGAGAGCTTCTTGTCGTTGTTGAAGGAGGGGATGACATTGCGCAGCTGGTCGAAGGCGTGGTTCAGCCCGTGCATCCGCCGCCGCTCGCGGGCGTTGGCCGCCAGGCGCCTCTGCTTCTGCACGCCGCTCACCTGAGGGCCCTGGCGCAGCAGACCCCCGACGCCGCCGGGGCAGGGCGCGCGGGGCCGCGTCGCCTGCGCGTCGCCAGAGGTGCCGCCTGCCTGGTGGTGGTGATGGTGGCGGCGGCGGTGGTGCTCCTGTAGCGCGCACAGCTTCCCCGACCCGCCGCTCCGGCTGCCGCCGCCCAAGTGCTCGACCGCGCCTGCCTCTGAAAGCTCCTCGTCGTCCTCGTCCTCCTCCTCGTCGTCTTCTTCCTCCTCGTCCCCCTCAGCTGCTCCTGAGAGCAGGTACCTGGGCGACGAGGTGACCCGGCCTGGGCAGCAGATGCCCAGCCAGGCTGAGGAGAAGCCGCGACTTGCCGCCGTCGCCTCCTGTCCCAGCAGAAGGCTGTCTTCCAACGGCTGCTGCTGGGAGCCCAAATCCCTGCCGCCTTCGCCCCACTCGCTGGGCGCAGCCACGGCGCGCAGGTGGCTCATAGTGTCTGCGAGGGTTACCTCAGCGCAAGAAGTCGCCGCCGTCTGACCTGCTGCACGCGCCCTTTGCGCTCTCCCCCTCAGCCCGGGACGAACAGCAAGTGCTTCAGGAGCCCTGTCTAACCCTGCGACGCGCGCTCATACATAAGGGAGGAGGGAGGAAAATAATAATAATAATAATAAAGCACACATATACAGACACACGGCCCGCCAACAACTAGGCTTCTCCGGTTGCGGAGGGCGCTGCGCCCCCTTTAAAAAGCGGCACGCGCCGGGGTCCCCCACCCTCTCCACCTCCTCCTTCCCCGCACACACCCCTCCTCGGCGCCCCACCCTCCACCTCCCGCCCTCCTCGCGCCAGTCGCGTGTCGGCTCAGCCATTGGAGCGCGCGGGACTTGTCGCGTGCGGGCAGCCAATGGGCTAAAGCGTAAAGGTTGGGTGTTTGTTTGGGCTTTCTTTCTGTCTTTCTTTCTTTTGGCCAGCGCCGGGATAGAAGGCGCGGGCAAGGGAGTAGGAGGAGAAGGACGGAGAGACAGAAGGAAACAAAAAGTTGATATACAAAGGATGGAATACCTGAGTGTCTCTAAGGAACAGTTGCTGTCCCGCCAACAATAAGGCGCGCGTTTTTATAGCAGGCAGGGTATCGCTTGTGCGTGCGTGTGAGGGAGAAACTGAGGGAATGGCTGAGCAGGAGTTACATACACCTGCAGTCACGCGGCACCCCGGGAGTGTGTGTGAGGTAAAAGTGTGCCAACTTGTGAGGAAGGGAAGGCAAGGCAAGCGGGAGGGCGCGTGCCTAGAAAGGGGTCCGTGCGAGCGCAGATTTCTTGGGTCGCCTAAACTGGCTGGGACGTGGTTTTTGGACGCCTGCTGGGGACCCTGGACCTCAGAGCTCTCTGAAACTACGAGCTGCGTTTGGTTTTGCAACGCCATTGAAGCGGCGCTTCTCCCATTGCCTTCAAGGGAAGAAGGGGGGAATACCCCTCGAAGCCCCCTTCAAAGGCATTGGAATTGCAGTCAAGAAAGGTGGGCGAGTCACGTTCAACTCGAGACGCCCTTTCTTTGAGAGGATTCACACCCCAAAGTCATGGGTAGATCCTGTTGGGTTTTTTTTCTTTTGGCGCCGGATTGGTCCAGCCTCTGAAGGTGTGAGGAAAAACTTCCTCGCAAGCGCAGAGTCGGCTTTGCCAGAAAGAAGCCTGCGGCTGGGAGGCAGCTGGTGGCGGCTTCTTCGCCGGGCAGCGCGCGATTGGTGCGCCCTCGGGAAAGGCTGCGCTTTGCAGGAGGGAGCCGAGGCGCGTGCGGGAAACTGAGCGCCCCCCGGGGACTAAATCGAGCTCTCTGGGCATCTCGGCGGCCAGCTGGCTTGGGCAAGCGGCGGAGCTCGCTAGACGCGCAAATCAAGAGAGGAAACCGAGGTCGAGATGGCCCTGAAGCTCAGCCCACACATAGATAGAAGAAGGTCGCTCCTGGCTCGCCTCTGCGCGGGGTCACCAAGGCATTTTGCGCGCGCTTAGAAAGCGCAATTGGTTACAGTGGGGCTTACTTCTCAGTAAACAGGCAGAGGTTTATGGTGCACTGTTGGCCCACACGGAACACTGCCGAGTGTCTGCAGCTCTGAATGCTTGTACTTTATAGGTCTGCTAAGCATCAGCATAACCCAGGGTGCTCCCTCATGGGGACATCGAACCAGAGGGATGTACACGAACGGATTCTAAACTTATAAAGATCCCGTCGAAATCAGTAGTATTAACATCTCCGGCATTTGGGAGTTTAGATAATTTGTAGTATTGCGGTAGTATTTTGGCTCTGTGGGTGTGCTCTGGGTCAGTGGAGATGTCTTCATTCCCCAAATCAATGCTATTTTTAAATTATTATCTTCCAAGAGGGGTGAGTTGGGGAGAGAGTGTCAGGATCCAACCACCTGAGGGAGTAAACCCTGCTTGAGGTAATACCTGCAACCCATCTCATGCACCTATCAGCCTCTGTCAACTGAGCCATCAAGGTGAGGCAAAAGGTTTGAACCAAAGTACCCTCTAGGGTTTCCCCCCCAGACAGGATAAAAAAACCTTTGTATGTCTGGCACAGGGAAACATACACAAATGCAGTAGCTATTTGTCTTCCTCTTAGGAGATTATAGTCCTTGGCAGAAATGAGTAGTTCAGGAGAGTGGAGCACTGGCTTTTCATTACACTGGGATGCACTCCTGCTTAATTATCTTGATATATCAGAAGGCCCATGCATGTCACCATTGCTTACAAGAATACCAGCAATTAGCACATGCAAGGTCGGGTCTGCACAACATAAGGCTTGTAGGGTAGACTGGTTGCAGCCCTCTGAAGAAGTTCCAGGTATCCACCATTTGAACAATTTTCCAACTTGTCTTGTGATTACTTCAATAGAGGGCCTCTCAACTCCAGCAGAAGTGAGGATGGGAGAATGCTTGCATCCATGGTCCTGCATTCATCTTCTATGGTACCTCCTGGAGTTGATTTCAAATCCACCCCAAGATTGTGAAGTGCCTAACAGCATGCTAAGATTGTAAATTGCGGGAAGAGAAAGTTTGTCCTAGCCTAGGAGGAAACAGGAAGTTCCGACTGGCTGGTCCAAACATGTCCACTCTAGGAATGTTGTATTTGACTGCTCTGTGTTTCACATTCCAGAGAAATGCTATACCAGTACAGTGGTACCTCGGGTTAAGTACTTAATTCGTTCCAGAGGTCCGTTCTTAACCTGAAACTGTTCCTAGCCTGAAGCACCACTTTAGCTAATGGGGCCTCCCGTTGCTGCCGTGCCACCAGAGCACAATTTTTGTTCTCATCCTGAAGCAAAGTACTTAACCTGAGGTAATATTTCTGGGTTAGTAGAGTCTGTAACCTGAAGCGTATGTAACCTGAAGCATATGTAACCCGAGGCACCACTGTACAGTAGCGGACAGTGATATTGTCTAGCTACAACTTCCTGAAGCACAGGACACGGGACACAGGCCTAATGTTGGATGGAAGCCTCAGTGCAATAGTTCACAATTCTCATTTCAGAAGTTCACAGACCTGAGGGCTACGTTTACATAATTATTAACACAGGGAAGACATTACTTCTGTATTTACTACCAGATAATGTATTTGCAATAGTGCTTATTTTTTATATATATATATATATATATATATATATATATATATATATTTATTAAAGTTTTTAAACATAAATGCAGAAATAAAAAACAATGAAACATATATCATAACATATTTTCTTAGCTTCATTGGACTCCCTCACGTCTCCCGCTCCCACTTGCATCATTGTCAATTCTTACCCGCAATTTATCATCTTGTTTACATTCTTGTATCCCATTTATTTAAAATATAATCTAATATTTCTCCCAAAGGTTTTTGTTTTTTCCTCAATCTCACTTGTCATCCTAATTCCATCTAGTTTAGTGGTGCTCAATTATTTATGATCTAGCATCCTTCTTAACATTCAACCAAATTACAATGCTTTTTTAAATAAATCTTAAATTTCTTCCAGTCTTCTTCAACTTTCTCTTCTCCCAGGTCTCGGATTCTGCCGGTCAAGTGCTTATTTTGAACTCATCTGTTAACCCTCCTTTTCCTTCCTGCTCTTATAGAATGGTCTCTTTTACTCTGGGTCCTGGATCTTCTGCTCCCCCCCCTTAAAAACCCTTTAAAAATGTTTTTACTTTGCTTACAAGATGATGGCTTTCCTTCTGAAAATCAGCATAGATTTGAGTACATATAAATAGTACCTGCAATCTTGTGTCATGGTTCAGTGCCCTGAGTTCTTTTTAAGGACCTAGCAACATCTCTGTTGGCTGCTTAGGAATGCTGAACCAGTGATAGGTGAATTTACCCTGGCTTGATTTAGAATTGGCTTGGTAATTACAAGCTTTCTTGGTGAGAGTTCAGGAAAAAACCCCTCAATCATTTCACACAAGTTTTCTGCTGGTTCTTAATATTGGCACATGGATGCAGATAGTGCCCCCCCCCATATTGTATTGCCCCTACAGTTCCCAGCATTAGCTCTGGCATGGAGCCACTATACAACCAGCAAAAAGAGAGAATTTTAGAAGGGAATGGGACCAAACAATCACATGAGGTATTTGCCAAGAACATGAGCACTGGCTCAAATATAAGAGATACTCGCCAAATGAAAGATTGCATGGTTGAGCAGTCTAGTTATTTAACTAACAGCAATCCATGGGAATTTAAGTGAAAATAAGGGGTTTACCATTAGAGAACTATTTGCACTTCTTTCATTCGGTGCCCAGCCTAATGGATACTAACAGAGCATGACTGGGATTCTATTTTATATTCAAATTTGGAAAATGATTTATTGGGTAAATGGTACTCAGTTTGGAATACACCTGCAGAATACACAGCTGCAGAGATTCATTTTGAACCAAGTAATGATGGACTTCAGTGACACCTTTATTTGTTTGTTTGTTTGTTTTGTATACCACCCTATACCCGGAGGTCTCAGGGTGGTTCACAAAACAAGATCAACATCTAAAACCACAATATATATAATCAAAATAAAATCAACAACCCAATAACTCCCCCCCAAAAGAACCACATTTTAAAAGGTCATAGGATGTCAGTCAAATCAAAGGCTTGGTTAAAAAGGAACGTTTTTACCTGGCACCTAAAGGTGTATAAATGAAGGTGCCAGGTGAACTTCCCTGGGGAGATCATTCCACAGATGGGGAGCCACTGCAGAGGAGGCCCGTTCTTGTGTTGCCACCCTTCGGACCTCTTGAGGAGGAGGCACATGAAGGAGGGCCTCAGAAGATGATCTCAGGAGCTAAGTAGGTTCATATGGAAAGAGGCAGTCCTTGAGGTATTGCAGTCCTGAGCCGTTTAGGACTTTATAGGTCAAAACCAGCACTTTGAATTGGGCCTGGAAACTAATTGGTAGCCAGTGCAGTTGGACCAGGATAGGTGTAATATGTTGCTCTGGTGAACCATCTTCAGAGGCAGCCCTACATATAACACATTGCAGTAATCTAACCTTGAGGTTACAAGACCATAGACAACAGTAGTTGTCCAGATAGGAGTATAGCTGGGCCACCAGCTGAAGCTGACAGAAGGCACTCTGTGCCACTGAGGCCACCTGAGCCTCGAACAACAGCAAAGGATTCAGGAGTACCCCCAAGCTACAAACCTGCTCCTCCAGTGGAAGTATAATCCCATCAAAAGCATATGATTTCCCACCCATCTGGTCTACGGAACCATCCACTAACAGTGCCTCGCCCTCAGTCCTATCTGGGTTGAGCTTCAGTTTGTTGGCTTTCATCCAGTCCATTATACAGTGATACCTCCGGTTAAGAACTTAATTCATTCTAGAGGTCCGTTCTTAACCTGAAACTATTATTAACCTGAGGTACCACTTTAGCTAATGGCACCTCCCGCTGCCGCTGCACCGCTGCTGCGCAATTTCTGTTCTCATCCTGAAGCAAAGTTCTTAACCTGAGGTTAGCGGAGTCTGCAACCTGAAGCGCCTGTAACCTGAAGTGTCTGTAACCTGAGGTACCACTGTAGAGGCAAGACACTGGTCCAGCACTTCCACTGCCTCACCTGCAGATGTAAAGGAGAAACAGAGCTGAGTGTCATCAGCATACTGCTGACAATGTACTCCAAACCTCTGGATGACCCCACCTAGCATTTTTATGTAGATGTTAAACAATGTAGGGGATAGGATTGAGCCCTGTGGAACCCTACCTTGAAGGTTCCACGGGACTGAAAAGCATTTCCCAAGTAACACCGTCTGGGAACGACCATCCAAGCACTTCCGGAGGCGGCGCGAACGGCAATGGCGGTCCTTCTTACATTGTGAGGAGGAAGCTCCGCGGAAATGGGTCGTCCGCTACGGCGAAGCGGAGACCCGCACCGAAAAACCACAGGCAGCAAGAGCCTGTGGCCGTGGGACTCGGCGGGCGCCAGAAGCGTCCCCCAAAATGGTGAAGGGACCCTGTAAGGGGTCTCTGAACGTGGAGGGGGTATCGCGGCGCTGTGAGTCGATCGCTATTCCGGTGGAGTGAAGCCGCATAGCTGCTGTTGGTGAGCGCTGACCTTTCTTCCTGGAAACATTCGATTCTGAAAAGCAACAACCCGTGAGTAAGAAAAGACAGTAAGAATTGGAAGTTAAATTGCTATAAATTCGGCTAAAAGCGGGAGACGCAACAGGAAGTCCGTCTTCCGCTTCTGCTTAAGATCTAAAGCAAAGGACTTTGATCTTGGGAGCCTTTGAAGAGGCGCTTAAATCAACTATTCTGTGCATCCGTTGAAGCTGCTTCTGTGTAAATTTAAGATTTAACTTTTTTTCTAAGTGATTTACTTTTTATATGGACTGTGCTTTATCTCTTCTGCTGAAATTACTATTCTACTGAGAAGCCCAGTTTGCTGGACTGCCTGTTTAACAGAACTGTCAGATTGCAGAATTTGATACTTTGTGATTTGGATCTGCTACAATCTGAGTCTTTTTGGATTTGTTACACTGAAACATCTTTTCTGGCACTTGCTAGAGACATTGTTGTGCTTTTTAAACCAACTCTGCTAACTAAGAAAAATTGAAGGTTCTTTGGAAAAGTAACAGGACTTTAACAATTTGGCATTTTCCCTCAAGACTTATTTGAACGCCCTCTAGAGGATTTTGGATTTACAGTTGTACATGACTTTACTTTTTCTTTCCTTTTCTCCTATTTGCTGGCTTACACTCTGGGCCGCTGGATTCCCATGGGAACAATTTAGTTTGACCTTGACTAGTAGACAAAACTGGAATGAGTGGCACTGGGAAAACAAGATCAGCTAAAGCGAAAGCTAGACAAACAACTTTAACTTTAACTTCACAGCCGCGCAGATCATCTGTTCCTACTGTCTTGCTGGCAGAGGAAGAAGAAATTGAGCAACCACTGTTGGAAGATATGGCTGCAGGAGGATCTGGTTCAGTACTAGAGAAAATTTTTGAAAAATTGGAAGCTTTGGATAAGAAAGCGGATGAACAGACGGCTAAGCTTGACCAAAATACAGCCAGTGTTAACAAATTAACTGAACAAGTTGCTCTGAACACACAATCGATTGGAAAATTATTTGAGGCCACTGCAGAAAATCGCAAATTGGCTGAGGAAGCTAGTCAAAAAGTTGAAGAACTACAACAAGAGGTAAAACCATTGCATAAACAGTTTGGTGAACAGCAGGCGTATTTGTCTATGATTGAACTGAGGAACCGGGAAAATAATCTGAGATTGAGGTCTATACCAGAACTTGAACAAGGGAATCTAATTGAGTTCCTGACAAAAGAATTTTCCAAGTTTTGGCCTTTGGAGGAAGAAAAGGATTTTAAGATTGTGACTGCTTTTAGACTTGGAAAACTAGCAAGGAAAGACAGACCCAGAGACTGTTTGATCACCCTGAGATCCAAGGAGGAAAGAGACAAAATACTAGGCCTACACTACGGAAAGTCACTGGATATTTTGGACAAAAGGGTCGAAATTTATAAAGATATTTCGAAACAACTTTTGGACCTTAGATCCACCTATACCGAGTTAGTGAACTTGTTAAGGAGCAACTCAATTGTTTTCAGGTGGGAATTTCCCCAAGGATTATCTTTCACATTCAGAGGGAAGAAGGTTAAAATTAAAACAGCTGAGGACAAAGACAAATTTTTGAGTGCTTACGGAGAGGACCTTCAGAAAGGGATTGAAAGACCTTCAGGGTCTGGACCATCACATCCACCTGCACCTTCGGGACCTGAAGATTTGGAGAAAAAGATTCCACCACCAGAGGGATAACAGATTTGTTCAGGATGTCTCTGCAACTTCTGAGCTGGAATATTAATGGCTGTAATTCCCCGGAAAAGAGGAGAAGAATATTTCATATTTTGAAAAAAGAACAATTGGACATTATTTGTTTACAAGAAACACATGTGACTAGGCTCCATAGATGTTAAACAACGTAGGGGATAGGATTGAGCTCTGTGGAACCCTACATTGAAGGTTCCACGGGACTGAAAAGCATTCCCCAACTAACACCATCTGGGAACGACCATCCAAGTAAGACTGGAATCACCACAAAGCAGTGCCACCTACCCATAGTTCAGAGAATTGCTCCAGAAGGATACCATGGCTGATGGTATTGAAAGCCACTGAGAGGGTGAGACAAATTAACAGGGACATGTTTCCTTTGTCTCTCTCTCGACAGAGGTCATCATATAGGGCGACCAAAGCAGTTTCTGTGCCAAAACCAGGCCTAAACCCCAATGGAAATGGATCCATCTGGTTATGATGGACTAGAGGCAGTGATCAAATCATGGGGCAACAGCAGCTCCATCCTCTGACTCCCTCTAATTTTAGTCAAACAGTGTCCCTCTGTAGCGATCTAGAAACAGTATCTAAGAAGGCTGGAGGAAAAGGTGAAGGGGCTCACTTGTGATTCAGCAGCTGGGGTAGCTCAGTTAGTAGAGCATGAGATCCTTAATTGTTGGGCAGTAAGATTCCTGCACTGCAGGGGTACCCTTGTGGTACCTTCCAACTGTACAATTCTATGATTCTATGTACTATGATGTTGGGGAAGATCGAGGGTACAAGGAGAAGGGGATGACAGAAGATGAGATGGTTGGATAGTGTTCTCGAAGCTACCAGCATGAGTTTGACCAAACTACGGGAGGAAGAGGAAGACAGGAGTGCCTGGCGTGCTCTGGTCCATGGGGTCACGAAGAGTCGGACATGACTAAAGGACTAAACAACAACAACAAATGTACTTAAAGGTACAGTCAGCTTGAGCCCGGCAAGGCAATTCTTATGTACTTTTTGTCAGATGGATTTAGATGAGTAGGAGAGGATATTTTATTTATTATTCATCCTTCCTCTTCTTACTTGTGTAAGATTGCAAATACCTATTTCAGCGGAGTAAATTTACCATCAGTGTGCAGCTTGTCTCTAGAAGCTGTTAGAGACAAGGTTGCATAACCTTCTATAATGATTATGATATCCAAGGATACTTAGGCAGACTAGGATCTATTTCCCCTCTTCTATGCTTCTTTCTTCACAAAGAAATCACTCTCAGGCTGTGTCAGGCCGCAGAGGAAGCAACTCCCATGGCGGGTTGCCAGGAACGTATAAGACAAGGAAAAGTTCTTACCACCTGCTTTTTATTCAATATTTACAGAGAGAGGCTTGGAACGCAGCCTCTTGGAGTGGCACTGTCCTGAGTGACTCTCCACCCCCTTTTCCTCCCACTTCCTCATTTGTCATTGCCATCATCTCCCCTATGAGTGGCTCTGAGGGCCCTTTGCTTCTGAGCCCTTTGCTGTACTACTTTCAAGGCTCACTGGGTTATGGGAGAAGGGAATGCTTTCTAAGACACTGTGTCCATCAGCTGTTGCCCTCCTGATCCTTCCTCTTCCTCCCCCTCCCATTAATTCCCAGCTTTTCCCCTCATCTGCCTCTGAGCTGTGACCTCCCTCAAACCCCTGTTGTAATTCTGAACTGCCTTCTTCTCTGGAAGGATCAGGCTGGGGAGGTGGTCTCCACCATTCCTCCAGTGTGGTGTAGTGGTTAAGAGCGGTAGACTCGTAATCTGGTGAACCGGGTTCAATTCTCTGCTCCTCCACATGCAGCTGCTGGGTGGCACTTTTTTGAAATACAGAGCAGTCAAGTACAACATCCCTAGAGTGGACATAAAAAGGGGATGTCTGGACTAGCCAGTCATAACTTCCTGTTTCCTCCTAAACGGGGACAGACTTCCTCTACATGTAACCAGAGGTGGGTGTGGCCTCACCTGTGCAGGTAACAAAAGCATAGGACTGGCCGCCATCTCTCTGTCTCTGACTACATTTGTCGAAGAAGCAACATCTGCTTAGTTTCCAGGTATATTACTTTTGTAACTTAAGCCTGACTTCTGGGATCCATCTGTGAACAGAATGTGAGTGAGTAAACTCTTTTTATACTTTTATAGAAGATCCAGTGTGGTGTAGTGGTTAAGAGTGGTAGACTCATAATCTGGTGAACTGGGTTCGTGTCTCCACTCCTCCACATGCAGTTGCTTGGGCTAGTCACACTTCTCTGAAGTCTCTCAGCCCCACTCACCTCACAGAGTGTTTGTTGTGGGGGAGGAAGGGAAAGGAGAATGTTAGCCGTTTTGAGACTCCTTTGGGTAGTGATAAAGCAGGATATCAAATCCAAACTCTTCTCTTCTTCTGTGTCGTGTCTATTTTTTTCATGAGGGACTAAAGGGGAAAATACCAGGTAACTTATTTTAGAGGCTTTAGAGAGCCCGAGCAAACGTATCCGCTGTGCAAGTTTAAAATAGGGGAATGTTACTCTGCTAAATTGTAGAACTTGTTAACACAAGTTGGAAAGGATATAATCAAACAATATATCCTCTCCTGCATTCCTGAACAGTCCCACAAAAATAAACTCATGCATTGCAGTAGGTTAGACTAGGGGACTCTTGTGGTCCCTTCCAACTCTACAATTCTATTCTCTGATTATATAAACTTACATATATTGGTATTAAATGAGTGCAGGGTTTAATCTACCCAAGTGCATCCTATTGACCATGAAGATATTTTATTTAAATAAAAAAGTAACACTAAGGAAATCCTCATTTTGAAAGCACTAAGCTGTTATTCTGTACTGTGCCACAAAAGAAAATCTAAAATCAAACATTTGTTTTGTGTGTAACATGTTAAATAATGCTGACTGCAAACCTGAAACCTCATACTCTGGATGTGGTTGCTCTGCTTTTGAAGGAGGAATAATGGAACTGTACTGTTACCCACAAGCCAGTTAGAAGTAAGGTTAACTGAAACAAACACTTTCTATTATCACGTAGATAGGATTAACAGCAGGGTGCCAGTCTGTGATGCTAAAGGGAATTATTTTGTTTTCAACATGAATATAAAGTAAGTGATTTGAGCCTTGTAGTTTTTTTGTTTTTTTTTAGTGCCTGTAGGTTTGCACGGTCAGTTCCACTGACTTCAATGAGAGGAAGTAAAAATAAAATTAAAAAATCCCTTAAATCCAAATACTCAAGACTTAACTGACTTACATAGACTTGTTTTCTTTATCTTTTATTCATCCCACTGACTACTCTTATAAGCATCTCTTCCAGGAGTAAATCCAGTCATCTATTGAAACTCCTGACACTGTCCATGTCCTTTGCAACACATACCCTTTGCAACTACACATGCATGCGGAGAGTCAATGTCAAAGGCAGTAGGTGGCTCCTTGTGGGGTTGCGTTTAGCTCTGCCTCTCTGAGAATAAGATAAATGTAAGTGTTGAAGAACTCCTGGGGTTGGCTGAATTCATTTGGTATTCAACACTGCCTGGCTCTTTTCTCTTCTATTACCGGCTCTCTTTGTATGTTCAAGCCTACTTGAGTTTCTTTTCTCTTTTGTTGGACTTGGTCCCTTTGATGTGAGTCAGGGTACGCCCTGCTGCAGAGAAAACTTCACAGGAATCGGAAATATAAGCAACGCACTGCTCAGGAAGAGTCACTGTATAGCAGCAGGAATGTCTGAAGGCTTGAACATGTATTTTCCACAGAATCAAGGTGAATCAAAGATCATCAAGGGGGCCAGAAGCAGGAAAAAAAAATCAATCAAAACTGTTCAGTTTCTTAGTGTTTGCTTCTAAACGTGTTTACTTGGAAGCCTCTGCCACTCAAATCAGCGAGACCTATTGCCGAGTTAAAACACGTTTAGGATCAGGCTGAGAATCAAGCAAAGTTCTAATAATAATAATAATAATAATAATAATAATAATAATACTTTATTATTTATACCCCGCCCATCTGGCTGAGTTTCCCCAGCCACTGTGGGCGGCTCCCAATCGATTGTTAAAAACAATACAGCATTAAATATTTAAAACTTCCCTAAACAGGGCTGCCTTATAAAAATAGGATATTTCCTTGACATCTGATGGGAGGGCGTTCCACAGGGCAGGCACTACTACTGAGAAGGCCCTCTGTTTGGTTCCCTGTAACCTCACTTCTTGCAATGAGGGAACCGCCAGAAAGCCCTCGGCGCTGGATCTCAGTGTCTGGGCTGAATGATGGGGGTGGAGACACTCCTTCAGGTATATAGGACCGAGGCTGTTAAGGGCTTTAAAGGTCAGCACGCATTCAGTTTAGAAACAGAGGAAAGATCTGTAAGTTTGCCCAGGATCAAAAAGGTCCAAAGCTATAAAGAGAATTCACACAGTGTCAGAATCACTTGCTCTTCAGTTTTGCTAAGAGCTTTTCATGGTGCATTTATAATAAGTATTTTGCTTAATTTTCTGGATGCTGAATTTGTAACTCAAGTTGAGAAAACCAAAAACTTGCTTTTTTCATAATGTAATGTCATATTCTGCCCACATCTGTAGGCCACTTGCTCATTTTGTAGCTTGATACACAATCTGTTGATGTGGAAACACCTGGATTTAAAGACAGATCAAAATTCTACTACTGCTAAGCAAGACTGAAAGAGATTACAATTAATGACATTGCTAACAGTCACAACTTTCAGGACATTTGGCTAGGGCAGATCTACATTCCTGGTTTTTAACGTTAAGGAAGGGTTAAGAAATGGTTTTCTTAACGTTGATGGACACATGACATCCAGCTTTTAATGTTCATAGTGGATTATTAAAATGTGACACCAGAGGGTGCTGCGAAGCTACCAGCAACCAGCAGTAGGGAGATAGCCCTTTTGACAAAAAAAAAAAGAGGTAAGAAATGCTTTATTTTACAAGTATGCCCTGTGACCTTTAGGAACCACACACCTATCATTCTAATAATGTTAAACAGATGAGTGTAGATCCATCCCTAGTGTCTATCTCCATAGTAGCTCCAACCAGCAGGTTGCTTTTGCCTATAAAGATCTCTCCAACTATTTTATATCTAGGTTTTTTTGGGGGGGGTGGGGTGGGCTTGTAGAGCATTAGCTCAACTCCTAGTGCAATGCTTTGGAGTCTGTTGTTCGGACATATTTGTTTAAAATGGGTTTTGCCACTGAGACTGCAATCCTAAACTCACCTGGGAGCATAAATCTCACTGAACTCAATGGACCTTACTTCTCACTATTACTGCTGTGCTGGGAATGCATTAGTATTATTTAAAAACAATGCAGAGGTTTCCTTTCTAAAATATTGTTTCTCATCCATGTTTAGCCAAGTGCTTAAATAATAATAATACTTTTTGTTGATGTCGCAAAAAATTTGTTCAGACTGGCTGTGAAAGGGGCTTCATTCTAAAATGGTGCTTTCAAATGCCGCTGTGACATCTTTGGCACCAGCTTAAGTTGCAAATTGCAACCTTACACAGGTTCCCTGGGGACGCGGGTGGCGCTGTGGGTTAAACCACAGAGCCTAGGACTTGCTGATCAGAAGGTCGGCGGTTCGAATCCCCACGACGGGGTGAGCTCCCGTTGCTCGGTCCCTGCTCCTGCCAACCTAGCAGTTCAAAAGCATGTCAAAGTGCAAGTAGATAAATAGGTACCACTCTGGTGGGAAGGTGAATGGCATTTCTGTGCGCTGCTCTGGTTCGCCAGAAGATGCTTAGTCATGCTGGCCACATGACCCGGCAGCTGTACGCCGGCTCCCTCGGCCAATAAAGCGAGGTGAGCGCCGCAACCCCAGAGTCGGCCACGACTGGACCTAATGGTCAGGGGTCCCTTTACCTTTACAGGTTCCCTATAGAGCAAGTCCCACTGGATTCCACAGGCCCTACCATAAAAGGGCCAGTGTAAGATGGCATCCGCTCCATGGTTCTGCCCAGGCTTTTTACACCACTGTGCTTCAGATGCAAGTGGAGGAAAATGCCATCCACCAGCACTGGGCTGGTCCATGTGCCAGCTGCTATGTGTTCCGCAGTCAACACAAGAGGAGCAGCTGCTGGATCAGCCCGGTGGTGGCTCATGAAATCCAGCATCTCAGTGGCCAACTAGATGCACGTGGGAAGGCTGCAGCAAGGGGAGCATCCCAACAAGTGCGATTCCCAGCAGCTGGCACGACGCCATTTGGATTTCAAACGCGCGCGCCTCCCAGAGTGGAGGCAGCAGAACAAACGCGTCTTCCAAGAATCCTCTCGCCGTTGCCCCTTTTTTAAAGGAGGAGCGGCGAGCCTGGTCCTTCTCACGTGGAAGGGCAGTGAGGCGCCCTTGGCGTGCCTCTCGGGCAAAACGCCCAGGCGGTTGTTGAGGGAAACCGCGGGTGCGGGGGCCGCCGCCTCCTCCTCGCCCACGCCGCGCGGGAGTCCCCTCGGCTGAGGACCGTGGCGCCTGGGAGCCCCCAGTCTCTCTGCCCAGGCGCTTTGCCTGCCGGCCCCCATTGGGTGGGTTCTTTTTGTGTCGCAGGGTTGTCCCCTGGGCAAACAACAGGTTGAATATTGTAGGTGCGGGTTATTAAAATGTCGCGGGGACAATGGCAGTCTGTGTCCCATTCGCCACGCTCGGCTTCCTCTTTGGAAAAGGGCGCGCAACATGGGACGCGGGCTTGGCTTCCAGCGTGAGGGAGTCTGCATAGCAGCAGCGCCTGCCCTGTCGCCCTGGAAATCTCGCCGCGCGGATGGAGACGCAGGGCGATGCGGTCGAGGCGGAGGGGTATAGGATGGATATTAATAATAATCTAGACGCCTGAAAGGTTGGAGACGCCAAAGGCTTGCGAGCCGCATGGAGACAGTGGCGACGAGCCCCGGTAATAAGAGCTATGTAGGCTTGCCACGTCGCCACCCATTCATCATTTTTTTATGGATGGTTTACCTTTGGGGAATCTCTTCCCACAGTAAAAGGAGAACACATATCCCGGACCTGGAGTTTGTCAATCCCCTCCCTTAAGAATGTATGTCTGACAAATATATGTCAGGCAAGTTTTCCATCTGCAAAGATAGGGCTGGGTCCAACTCTGCACTTTCCTCTGGAAGTAAGACCCCCATGGAGCACAGTGGGGCTAAGCAGGCATGTTTTAGGATAAAACTGTGAGGTAAACGTGCTGCAACAGCAGCAAACATACTTTAACTTAAAAAAAAAGGTTAATGAGAATTTGTTTTGTAGGAATATAATGCCTAGTAAATGTGAACACCACTTTTGATTCTTTTTAAAAAGACATTTAAACCCATCTTTCTGCTTTTTTAAAAAAAGCCCTCCAGAGAGTAAAGGATTGCAACAGCAGGGCACTGGTAAGCTTTCAACATGTCCTATTTATGAATGAGAATAATAATAACAACAACAACACTTGATTTACAAGAGCTTCAACAAATCCCTTGAGGTTCTGCTTTGCTTCCTCCCCCTCACACCCTGTCAACACAATGAACAGCTGGAGTGTCCATAATTTACTAAGTTAAACGGTGGCAACCCTATAAACACGCCTGCTTGTAAATCCCATTGATTTCAGTGGAATCCCTCCCCCCAGTGAAAATGCCTTCTCAGGCTCACTGCCAAAAGGAAAAGTTGCAAAAGGAGGAGAGAAACCTATTGCTGCAATTCTGAAATCTACTTGAGCTGGCAACTTTATTCTTTAAGTAGATTGCACTAAAGGACTTGTCAGATGTTACTACCCTATCAAAGCTACATTGGCATTGAGGTCTCTCTCTCTCTCTCTTTTCACAGTCACTGCATCGAGGACATGATTTCAAGCCACAGCTTTGAAACAGAGCCGCCCTCCCCTTGCTGGAATTTTCAAGCACGATAGCATGCATTATCTTTCTGCACATACTGGTAGGTTATTTTTATTTTTTAAGGACCCCCTAAGCATGCATAGAGTGCCTAAGTTTAACTTGCTTACATAATCGCTGCTACATATTTGGGATCAGTGAAGGGAATTTCTAGATCAGATGAGTCTTTGATAGACTGAAGTTCCAGCAAATCCAGAATTCTGCTTTCCACTATGGCTGGATGTTTCTGAGAAACCCAAAGGCAGGGCATTGCTGTATATACCCCAATCTCCAAGCAGCAAGAGGCTTTAGGAATGCCTGGGCCTATCCAGAGTTTAGTTTCCTTTGATTGAAGGTCAGTGGAGACTATGGTGTCTTTAGGATATATGGTTTTATTTACACATATGTACAACTTGAACATGGGTTGGGGGAGCTCAGAGTATTAACATTTCAACAGATCTTGGCTCCTTATTAGGCTCCCATTAGAAGACCCCAAATATCTAACCCCTGGGTCCAGCACATAGCAAGGTCAGCCTTTGTGTTGCCAGCTTCTAGCACCAGCCAAAACTTACATGCTCTCAGCCCCCTCTTGGCCTGTTATTCTCCGTCCTAGGATGATGCAGCATCCAGCCAGGTGAGATGGGAAAAGGCCCACTCATTTGTTTCTATGGCAACAGTGAAACCTCGTTGGACATGTAAACGTAGTGCCTAACTGGTCAGCTCAGGCCATTATCTTACAAAGAAACAAATCTGGCTTGTTCAGCAGGTTCCACATATTCTAGCCCCACATACACCGGATCACAGGTTTGGAAGGGACCCACAGGTATAATCCAGAATGATTGCCCAACCCCCAAAACCCGTTTAACTATTCCTTCCCTGCTGTCACTCTCCTCTTAGCACAACTGGTATTCAGCAGTATACTGCCTCAAAACAATGCCTGTTCCATTTGACCCTGATAGCTAATGGCTACTGATAGATGCATTCTCCATGAATGTGTCTAATCCCACCTCAAAATCATATATCTTGGGTAAAAAAGGTTTGAGCATCAGACTATCCCATTTTACTAATTAAAATATTAGACTTAGAGAATTGATAATTCAGTTTGAATTGGTGTTTGGGTCAAGATTAAGGCTGAAATCCTATGCAAGCTTACTAAGTGACCAGACCTTAGGAACCTGGTTTCTTACTCCTGAGCATACATGCTTAGGATTCCACGGTGTTCCTCTTAAACCAGGGATGGGAAATCTCTAGCTTTTCCTAATGTTTCTGAACATCCTCTCTCAACTTCACTGATTATTGACCAATTGGAGACCAACGTTTCCAGGGCCACGAATTCCCCACTCTTGTAGATTTAAACATTGTCACACTCAGTGGAAAACAGACTCTGCAATCTGCAAAGCACACAAAGTAGCTGTGCTTTTGTAATGATGATGATGTATCATAAATACCAAATATGATTATTATACCTCAATGCTAATGCAACACTCTTCTTTTGGAAAGCTCATGAGGCTTCATTGACTTATCAGAATGAGCTTAGCTTTAACACTGTATCATGTTCTTTCTGACCACTTTCTGGGCCTATTTAACAAAGCAATGTTGCAGACAGAAATGGTACCCATATCTGAATTCTGCTGCCCAATACACTTTTTTACATCACTTCATAGTAAGTCCCTTCTCCGTCTAATTAAAATATTGTAACTTAGTGAGCATCATCAATCTACATGTTTTCTAATGCAGTCGATAACTTATGGAAGGGAAGGATGCAATGCACTGTGAAACTACCTTTGTGAGTTCACACCACTTTTCACAAAGAAACATTTGGAAACGCAGGTTGCTTCTATATGGCCTATGTGTTAGGCATTCATCTTGATTTGTTTGCACAAAGACTGTGGGAAGGTTATATGACATTGACGGTTTATTGTGCCTTCATTCTGATTCGATTTGTGAGGAAGCTAAACAATACCATTTCAAAGGAATTGTCACCCCACACTTTCCAGTACAATTTCCCACATTTACTTTCCTTACTGCAAAAAGTAAGGGTGATTTTTCTGGAAGTGGGTATGTTGTTCCAGGATGCCAGATCCACTTTAACTGCACAACCTGAATCTGCTGAGAAGCAACTGAATCCTGCTTGTAAAATAGTGGCAGTCTGGAAGTGCTCTGTGCTGATAACCAGAGATTTAGAAACTTATTTAAAATTGAAAGCTGGTAAGCATAGTGCTGAAGTGCCACCTACTGGCTGCAGAAGATGCAGCAGATTGCAAACATCTTTGTTAAGGATTCCCTCTACCTCACCCTCCTGTTTCTTGAAAGATCCAAAGAGAAATCATACATCTTTTGGTTTGCTTTCTATAAATTATGTTTCATGTGGACATTGATTGTAACCAATGGTAACAGCTCATCAACTGGTACAAACAACTGGTTTCATTAATTGGTTACTTTTTGGTCTCTGCTGTGCTCATGGAGCTGTGCTCACTTTCTTTCCCATGGCCCACTGAGGTCCATCAGTCACAAGATGGGTGGGGCCCCTCCTCCATCTCAGAGTGAGTTAGAAGACAAAGCTGGAGTTTGAATTACAGTCTTTAGGGTTGGCTGTGACCTAGAGGAATAAAGGTTGCAAGCTGGTAAAGGCAAGCTGGAGAAGAGGGTCCAAGCACAATGGTTGATTTCTGTTTGAATCCACAGCTGTGGCTTTGGGAGAAACAAGACCATTTTTGGGTGTTAATGCTGTGAACCTCTCCATAGTAGGCTCAGGCTGTAGACATGTGTAAAGAAACTGTATATCATATAGTGCAGCGGTTCTCAACCTGTGGGTCCCAGATGTTGTTGGACTACAGCTCCCATCATCCCTGAGCTCTGGCCTTGCTAGCTAGGGGTGATGGGAGTTGTAGTTCAACAACATCTGGGGACCCACAGGTTGAGAAAGGCTGAAGCGGAACAGACTGCCACAAGAGGACTCTCCTTCCTTGGAGGTTTATAAGCAGAGGTTGGATGGCCGTCTGTCATGGATGCTTCAGCTGAGATTTCTGCATTGCAGGGGGTTGGACTAGATGACCCTTTGGTCCCTTCCAACTCTAAGATTCTAAGACACCAGAGTCTCTGCTGTGCCTCATTTCCAAAAGGAACTTCTGGAATCTCACACTATTTGGAGATTGGGGGGGGCATGCAACAATATCCTTATAGCACCCATGAACACTGCAGGGCTTGTTGTTCTATTCACAGTTTGTGCAGTCCCCTCTCTGTTTGTAGGGAAGATGTAGGGCTAATTGTATGCATCAAAACAACAAGGGGGATTAAACATGCAAGAGATATTTAGGGGGGGAAAGCACAGCACCTGAGCAGCAAAAGTATCCTTTATTCCTCACATAATTCTAGGCAAACTCTTTATCAAGGGAATATAGCTAAGTAATGTATCAAACCTGACCGCCTTCTCTGAAATCCAGGTAATGGATCTGCTCAGTCCACTTAAAAATACACACTAGCAAAAGCAGAAAAAGTCTATCTGGAGTGCATTGGGAATAAAGGATATTGCTGTTGTTGTTTTTCCTGCACAGAATAGAAGGACATTGGTTTTTTCTGCAACTGCTTCTGCTCTCCTGTTGCCACCCCCTAAGCTTGTTCACACATATACGTTCACATTTAATGGCTGCAGCCTCAAATGGCAACTTGCAAGTGCTAAAGAGCAATCACAGGTCACGTACCACACATATCACTGCAGTCCCAAACATGCCCTCCCTTCCTATGTACGGTAGTCTGTTCACACATTTAGCTGTGAGTCATCAGGTACTGAGTAATAAATGATTCGTGTGTGTATGTATGTATGTATGTATGTATGCACTTAAGAGAATTAGGGCTGTGCTAATGGTATTACAGGGACGCAGGTGGCGCTGTGGGTTAAAGCCTCAGCACCTAGGACTTGCTGATCGAAAGGTCGGCGGTTCGAATCCCTGCGGCGGAGTGTGCTCCCGCTGCTCGGTCCCAGCGCCTGCCAACCTAGCAGTTCGAAAGCACCTCCGGGTGCAAGTAGATAAATAGGGACCGCTTACCAGCGGGAAGGTAAACGGCGTTTCCGTGTGCGACTCTGGCTCGCCAGAGCAGCTTTGTCACGCTGGCCACGTGACCCGGAAGTGTCTCCGGACAGCGCTGGCCCCTGGCCTCTTAAGTGAGATGGGCGCACAACCCCAGAGTCTGTCAAGACTGGCCCGTATGGGCAGGGGTACCTTTACCTTTTAATGGTATTACAGTGGTACCTCAGGTTACATACGCTTCAGGTTACATACGCTTCAGGTTACAGACTCCACTAACCCAGAAATATTACCTCGGGTTAAGAACTTTGCTTCAGGATAAGAACAGAAATCGTGCTCTGGCGGCGCGGCAGCAGCAGGAGGCCCCATTAGCTAAAGTGGTGTTTCAGGTTAAGAACAGTTTCAGGTTAAGAACAGACCTCTGGAACGAATTAAGTACTTAACCCGAGGTACCACTGTACTGATTTATGTCTGCACTGATTTGAAAAATATGCTGGGCAGCTGTACCACAACAGACCCTGCCTTGCCCCATCTTGCCAATCTCCCACCTCCATGTTTCATTCCTTTGAAACTTATTCTCTCTCTTGGAAGGCCTTTCTGTGGTGGCAGCCGAGCAACGCAGTCCAGCCTTGCACACAACCACTGTTGCGTTTGATTTAAAGTAGTTTTGCTTAAGCTTATTTTTCTCCCACTTTTCTGCGAAAGAACGCAACTCTGATACAGTTAACATAACAGAAAAGCAAGATAATACAAACAAACAAAGTCCAAACAGTTTTACTTTAAAGGAAACAATTCTCTTGGGTAGAGTGTTTTGCTACTGAATAAGCAACCTGATCTACAGTCAGTTAAGATAGATTGCTTGGCTTTAAGCCAGTTTTAGGTTTCAAACACATTTACATTGGAGCAAGTACCACTGAACTCAGTGGGAATTACTTCTGAGTAGGCATGCAAAGGATTGCACCGTTAACTCATTTAGTTCAAGGGTGGGGGCCAGTGGGCTTCCACATGTTGTTGGGAGTGCAACTCCCATTTACCCTGACCATTGGCCTTGCTTTCCGATGCTGAGTTGGAGTTCATCATCTGGAGGCCTGCTGGTTAGTCAGTTTTGCTTTCGTTAATGTCCAAGGCTGAACAGTAGCCTAGTACTATAGATCAGCTGCTTAATCCAGTTCAGGGAAGAACAGGCAACACCTTCCCTATGCAAATTAGATGCTCATCGACACTTCCTCTTGTCCCACTGCTTTCCCCCAGGGAAAGCTGCTCTTTCGCACTCAGCAGGAAGAAACGGCAATTTGGATTTTCTCTGGACTGCTGCACTGAAGAGTGTGTTTTCCCTAGGAAAGGAGCAGGGGCAAGGGGAAAATCCACTCTGACCCAAGCAAAAGTCCTCAATCACCACAACTGCTGCATCTGAACATTGAATCAAAGACTAGGGGCTACAGTAACACTGGCGTTCTTTCTTGGTCTTCTAGCTTGGGCAGCATGTGAACACTTGAACTGAAGTCACTCTGCTGATGTTCTGAAACTGCTGCCATTTTCCTGCTTCAAGTCATCATGGGCTCATGGAAATGTTAGCCGAAACACCATTAGTCACGCACAAGAGACACACACCAGCTGATTCATGGTAGCCCCAAGTGTTGGATTTCCTCCTTTTGTGGCAGCTATTAATATTGGATGTGCTCTGATTTATTTATTTCAAAACCCACAACAAATCTGTTCTGTATGCAAAAAGTTTGTTTTGCTTGTTCACCCTGAACACTTGAGTAGTTAGAATCGGGTTGTTGTTTCTCTACTCTCAGTTATTCTAGTTTGGGTAGCCTTTTTTTTTTTAGTCTATCTCGTTGTTCAGGTTTCTTGCTCTGGTAGGTCAGGAAAAACCCTCCTTTAGTTTGGGAAGAGTTTGTTTCATTCTTCTCCTCTTATGCTGTGATTTTGCTATCCTGTTTCATTGCATGTTATTGAACTTACCTTGTCTCTTTTGTTGTATTAATATACCGTTCACCACTTAAGGACCTTTGGGCTGAAAAATGATATATAAATCAATCAACCTAGAACTACTACTACAGTGGTACCTCGGGTTACATACGCTTCAGGTTACATACACTTCAGGTTACAGACTCCACTAACCCAGAAATAGTGCTTCAGGTTAAGAACTTTGCTTCAGGATGAGAACAGAAATCGTGCTCGGGTGGTGTGGCAGCAGCGGGAGGCCCCATTAGCTAAAGTGGTGCTTCAGGTTAAGAACAGTTTCAGGTTAAGTACAGACCTCCGGAACAAATTAAGTACTTAACCTGAGATACTACTGTAATGCTATTATTATGAGATGATTCTGGGCATTCCACTTCTAGCGCATGCTGGATCAGGGAATTGCAATGCGCCCTTGCTCTGTCTGCTGGGGTGCTGACACTATCCATATTGGCAGAAAATGGAGGAGGGGGGAGAGATTATTTTTATTTTTATAGCACCTCTCTACTCCAGTAGGTATTGAACAATGGTGGTATTCAACAGGGCAGCCTGATTTTTCATGGCACATCCCAACCCTTCTCGCCACACATAATGCAAGAGTTACTGGTTTAATGGATCGTCTCATGAAGATTTTATTTTACCACAAGTATTTTGTTGGTAACTAACCCAGTTGAGAGCACAGCTTATTGGCTTTAATTAAAAATAACAAGGTATTAAAAGACATGGTTTGTTTATTATTATTAATATAAAAACATTCTTTATTAAATATTAATAAAGCATTTTACCCTGTAGCTATCCCCAGAAATAAGGAAGTTCACAATACAGCAAGCTAAGAATTCGCTGGATCCATTCACCAGAAATAGTGCAAGTCCAACGGGAAAGTCCTACTGCACAAAAGGGATGGAATCGGAAACCATTTCCTTCTATTTTAATATGATTAGGGCCAAACTAGGCAAGGTAACTTGGGAAACGTGGGGTTTTCAAGCTTTGCAATTCTACTATAGAGGTTGGAATGCATTTGTGGGAGAGGATCAGAGGGCTGCAAATCGCAAATCTCCCTGAGCTTTGAAACTGGAAGTGAACCTGAAAACAAGTGGCGGACTTTGGACTCTCAAATTTCAGTGGCGTCCTAGGCAATACTAAAATTTGGTGCCCCCCCCCATCTCTCATGCCCCATTTTGGGTGCTCCCAACAGCATGGTGCCTAGTACAGCTGCACTGGTTGCACTACTCTAAAACTGACTCTGCTGAAAAGTAAATCAGTCTCAGAGAGCAGGAATTTTTAGTGGAATAACCAACAGGTGGTGTAAGGCATTGAGTACCTCCTTCTCTCCACACCTGTTAAGCTTACCCTGCAAATAATTCATTGGCATTGCATTTGTGTTGCCTTGGCAAACAACGGACTGGAGCCATGCATTTGATAAGCTAACAGCTGGCTCCACCCCCTACCTGGCTCCAGGTAAACATGCACTGGGACCTTGCAGAGGGTATGCTTGGTGGCTGTGGTTTCTTCTCGCATACAGGGTAGTCGAAACAAGCAGAGAGGCAAGTTTAGAAAACAATTTTATTAGACAAATTCTTTAGACAAATTATACACAGAAAGCTCTGCCACTTGTAACTGAGGCCTCCAAAATGTGTTTTGTGTATCAGTATAATAGGCAACACATTGAAATAATTGGTTTATCACTAAAATCACTGCAACATCTGGTATATCCCTCTAGTTTGTTGTAAAGAAATTTCTTGCTGTCGTCGTCCTCCTCCTCCTCCTCCTCCTCCTCCTCCTTCTTCTTCTTCTTCGAAAAAGTCAGTTGTGTAGGAGCTCATGAATGTTACAAGGGGAAACAAGTTGTGCATGCTTTTAAACACTTGTACCCTAGAAACAAAATGGCCTTTTGCATGATAAGAAAATTGTTCTGCCTTACACAGTAGACAATATTATGAAGATTTCATACAAAAAACAGTGACAGTACAAGATGCTTTCCCAGAACAGAATTAAGCATCAAAATAGAATAGATTTGAAGAATATATCTTGAAATTTCTCCTAAAGCAGATCACCTAAGTTGCTTCCTATAATCAAGGCCTAGTCACATAATGGAGTTAGATTAAAATAAGTATTAAAACAAATTAAAAATAAAACACGGGATAAGTTGGCTCGCTTTCTACTTAATCGCATTTTAGTTTTTAAGGATTACAACTGAAAGCTCATTTTACAGATCTAAACAGGTAAGAGTGTTAGCTTCAAAAATGCCGCCGTGCCAAAGGAGGCACTGTTTTCGCCGTCATCAGTTTATCGTTCTATACAATTGGCACTCACGTCAAAAATACATCTATAATTGAATATGTAATAAAGATTTAAACAAGAAATCATTCTTTTGTTTTCCTCCCCTCTCCTTTATATTCTTGGAGTAACACAGGATTGCAATTAAGGCCACACCAATATTTCTCGACTGCTGCCGTCCTCAAACTCTCACACCACACCACAATGATGGATAGCATTGATTTCGAAGAGCATTTATTAACCTTCCATGATCTGTTTTTCAAGCCCTTGGGAACTAAAAATCAGCTGTCCCTCGATGTATATGTGTGTGTGTTTTTACCTACCAGTTTTTCCCATTTTGTCAAAAGGAATTCCAAAGTAATAGATGGTTAAGGTTACCCTTAAACACAGCTGAATAGCCAATGCAAAAACCTAAATGAATGAGTTACACATCTAGGTGCAAATGTTACATTGCCCTGGATGTTCTAATAAAATAAAAGACATTAAATATCAAACAATGCAAATAACATTAAACCACCCTTCCTTTTCTTTGCGGAAAACCCCCTGTCCTGTACATCTTTCCAGTATACAACACTTTTTTTAAACTAAAGCTTTATTAGACAAATTGCAATAGCATCAGCTTCCGTTTAATTAGATATATACATGAGTACATATATATATACATATACCAAGGTATATGTGTATATATATATCTATGTATGAGCTACTAATTTATTTAACAGAACAGAGGATTCTGCCATATGATACAGTTTACTGTACATAAGGAAAAGAAAACCTTCGAAACACTGTACAATCACATAAAGGTCATATGCACTGTTGCAGTGCAGAAAGGAGATTTAACTGTAGTCTTTACTGGCATAGCAATGGCTTCTTGAAATCCTACAAAATTGCATTCTCATATTAGGTGGCCTCAATGGTCTCTCCCTTCTCTTTCTCCTTTCTCTCACCACCCCGCCCCCAACTGTAAATACTGCAAGGTTTGCCTTTGGTCCACAGTTAACAGGACACAGAACAGCAGTGAAGCACTGGAATGGATGCAGCAGAACACAGAGAAAAGACTGAAGTTATTGCAATTGTATAAAAACTCAAAGGCGAAACAATACAAAGGTCTTTCAGTGAAATAACCCCATATATTTGATACAGGCTCAGTGTCCGTTTCCTTGTCTTCAAGTTTATGAAATGCTGTACTAGTAGAATGTTAGGGAAGTGGCAGACCTGTTGGTTTTTTTAATGGTGGCTCAGTTGAAGTTACTTCAGAGTAATCCCACTGGCCAGAATGAGTTGATTTGATGGTTTACAGAGTTGGGGCCATAATACATTCTAGAAAGCGCTTATTCCAGAGACACACCAGTTGAGCTAATGGAGCTACTCTAGAGGAGCTGGACTGAAAACCATGGCCTCAAGTAGAGAGAAAGCGAAAAAGAGGAGGGGAAAGATAGTGAGTTGTTACTAATACTCCTGATTTCTTTTTAAAAAGTTACATCCATGTTAGTCCCACAAATATCACAGCTGCTCCTTGCAAAGGGAGTCCTAGAAAGAAATAGTGACAAAACAATGTCTGAAGCTTTATATGGAGGTGCCTCGGTCTGGGTCGTTACCGATGTTGAGCCCTAAGGTTGGAGTTGGTTGATAGGGAATTGAGGACATCGTTTTGATGGGACTTCTGAAAAAGCCCCCATTCGGAGCCCTGTGCCTGAAAGGGCCAGTTCGGTGTTCAGGCACACTGCCAAAAGAGAATCCAGAAGCAGCTTTAGCTGAAAGCGTACGACTAAGTGTCTGGATCTGTTCTGGTATGAAGGTTGTGGTAGTGATATGAGTGTTCCTGAAGTCACTGATCTGCTCTAGTGCTTGACGCGTGGGCAAAGTATCAATGTCCAGGGGAGTCAAGTCTATAGATGAGGTGGAAAACTGTTTATGGGGGCTCTCGTCATCTGTGCAGAGGCTGTTCACACGTCTATGGAGATGTTCCAGATCAATTTCCTTGTCATCCTGGAAGGCAAAAAGAGGAAAAACAACAACAACAAATCACTCATTGCCACCTTTTTCTAGACAAAAAAAAAAAAAAAAAACACCCAGAAAGATTTTCCACGGAATAATAATCAGAACTATTCAAATAAAGAAAACTAGGCTTGCTGCACATCAGTTAAAAATAAGAGAGGCTCAACAAGTCCTTTGCTGAATCATCTAACTGGTTTAAGCAAAACTGGCAAAAATGGTGCCTGCCTTTACAACCGCCAAGGCAGAATGCAAATAATCTGTGGTAAATCTTTCTTACAGGGTGAGTTTGTGTGATTTGGATGGCATACAAGTGCACTCTCCCTTTCCAAAGCGTTCATCTTTACAATTTAGCCTCTTGAACATCTGGCTGCAGATGCTGCAGAGAAATGCTTGTTGGAAGATGAGGATTTGGAAGTAGGATAGTCATGATTTAGACCAATGTTACATGGATAAGAATGACTTTAGTGTAATGAAGATGAAGCACAGTGAAGTGTTGAATGACTGGAGAAGATTGTGAGAGCTGCTGGCTGTAGACCACACATTGCAGTTTCAGTGTGATGTACTCTTTTGTTTCACGTTGGAAGGGCAGTGCTATAGTATGACAGTTTAGGCAATTACCTCTGACTCCTTTCAACTCTTTGCCGGCTCTGGGAAGATATTGGAAGTGAGAGGACATGAGTTCTAAGCAGTGCTGCTATCTGACATCACAAGGCCCATGTCCATCCAATCACCCTTAGCTTCCCATCCATTACTGTGATGGGTATTTAGCTATTGATCCACAAAAATAACAGCAACCAAGCTTAGGGTCAAAAACAGATTGGCTCAGAATAAGTTATTGGTACTGGTGGTGCTGGATTACCCAATAGGCAGACTAACTGCATGCTTAAAAATAAAGGTAAAGGGACCCCTGACCATTAGGTCCAGTTGTGACCGACTCTGGGGTTGTGGCGCTCTTCTCGCTTTATTGGCCGAGGGAGCCTGTGTACAGCTTCCGGGTCATGTGGCCAACATGGCTAAGCCGCTTCTGGTGAACCAGAGCAGTGCACGGAAACGCCGTTTACCTTCCCACCGGAGCGGTACCTATTTATCTACTTGCACTTTGACGTGCTTTTGAACTGCTAGGTTGGCAGGAGCAGGGACCGAGCAACGGGAGCTCACCCCGTCGTGGGGATTTGAACTGCTGACCTTCTGATCAGCAAGTTCTGGGCTCTGTGGTTTAACCCACAGCGCCACCCACGTCCCTAACCACATGCTTAGGGCACAGCAAAATAGGGGCACCCCACTCCAAAAGAGACTATTTTTTTGAAATGATTCGATGTTAAATATTCCCCCCCCAAAAAAAAAAACATTGGAGTGTTGAAGTAGTCATCGTGGGGAAAATCAGAACTTTGTTAGACTTCCTTACACTTCGCTCCAAATTCTTTACTCATTTTACTGTCCTCTTTTTATTACTTATCCCACCTCAACCAGGAGGTGTCATCCTAATGCAGATAGAAACAACGTGAGGAAACCACACACTGTCATGTGTTGCACATGACATACATGCATATATGTTTCAGAACACATGCAAATTTTGTGCCATTTTGAAAAATAGAATTTTATTTTACAACTTAAAAGTATTGTTTTTATTTTGAATTACATATGGCTGGGGCATCGTAATCTTTTCAGTGCTTAGATACTCTAAAGAACTGAATCACTGTTCTCATTCTCTTGGGAATTTTTAGCTTTGATGCAATAGAAATGTTCAACAGAATTATAGCTATCTTTGCAATCAAGCTTGTTCCCCCACCAAGAAAAAAATATCTATAAATTAAATGAAAATTTGGAAATGTCAGCAACAAAATTTATGTCTGTAGAAAACCAGAATCTCATACTTTTTCTCCATCTTTCTTTACATTCCATAGAATTCTCAGTAGCTTTATTAAATATGAGAGACTTAAATTTATCAGCTAGAAGTTTAGATATTTCAGGAATATAAATACATGGCCAATCAGTCCCTTCTCTCTCCTCTGGGAAAGCCCCCAAGAGCCATGCACCCTTTAAAGAGCGTGCGGCTCTTGTGGGCTTTTCCCGCCTGCCTCCCGCCTTCATTCGCTCCATAATTTGATTGTTGTTAGCCGCCCTGAGCCCGGCTTCAGCTGGGGAGGGCGGGATATAAATAAAATTTATTATTATTATTATTATTATTATTATTAGATGCACACACATTTCCCCTTACTTTTTAGGATGGAAAAAGTGTGTCTTATGGAGCAAAAAATACAGTATATTGGGTGGAATTCAATGCTGTGTTCTTCCAATCATCCTGATGGAACAATCCCACTCTTCTCACACTCCACTTTGATGAGCTGTTCTGGAGGTTTCCCCACCCCCCACCTTGAGTCAGTTTTGAGGGGGGCAGGAATATCTCTCTCTCTCTCTCTCTCTCTCTCTCTCTGTGTGTGTGTGTGTGTGTGTGTGTAGAGCAGGGAAAGCCCCATTGCGTGAGCTGAACTCCTTGTGCAGGGCTTCTGCTGTTGAGGCTGGTTAGCTGAATCCCACACATAACTTCTAATATGGCATATCCACAAACAAATGTGGATTTGTAGAAAATAGCTTTGGCAACACATCTTCCACCCTGTTTGACTTAATGAGAGCCAGTTCGTAAGCTGGTTTGGTGGAAGATATGTTTTAGAATAAACATGAGTAAGGTTGATGGAGTTGCCAGTAGCTTGGCCTAAGATCTTCAATACAGCCAGACATTCCTTCTAGGTGTTAAATGGAATACGACTCTACTTTGAAAATACCAAGCCTGCTAATTCTTTTTTCTTCTTCATTTTTTTGGATTTCATCATCATAAAGCTTCTGTGAATTTTTATGGAGCATTTCCATATTTTGGGTCGCATCCAGTGCTGCACGAGGAAAGTTCCACTCATGCAATGGGGTGCATGGGTGTAGCCAGGATATCTGTTAGTGAGGGCAGGACTTTGTTAGAGGGGGCAGAACCGATGTGATTGATCAGTTAGTTCAGTATTTCTATTGTTTTATTTGATCTGGGGGGCGCAGCTGTCCCCTGGCTACACCCATGATGGAGTTTCCCTTCATTTCCTCTCCTTGAGTGCCCTCAAAATATTCTCCAGAGGGTCTTCCAGCCCCCTGGAGCAGATTTTAAGGGTGTGCAGAGGACTCTAGGGGAAAGTTCTGTTGCACAAGTGGAAGTGTGCTCCGCTAGCAGAACAGCAGAGTTCGGCATGACCCATTTGGTTTTCTTCAATGACTGTTTTGCTTTTGTAGGTGACTAGAATGTTGACGTGTATGGCAGCTATCTGCAAGCTAGATGTTAACTGTGCTGATTGCTGCTACCCTGTTTTCCCCAAATTAGACAGTGTCATATATTAATTTTTGCTCCCAAAGATGCGCTAGGTCTTATTTTCAGGGGATGTCTTATTTTTCCATGAGGAAGAATACGGTACACATTTATTGTCTAATTGTGAGTCAGCTAGACGCCGTCAGGGCAGAGCGAGCAGCAGGTGGCAGCTTGTTCTGGCGGCAGTGTGGGCTCTCTGATTTAAAGAGACCTCACACTGCCTGAACAGCTCTGGCTGTGCTGTGGCCAATCAGTGAGCTGCGTGACGGTCCAGAGGAGTCAAACGCCTTACGGTAGCTTTGGGGGCCTTATATTCTGGGGAGGCCTTATGTTCGAGGGAGGCTTTATTATCAGGGAGGTCTTATTTTCGGGGGATGTCTTACTTTCGGGGAAACAGGGTAGTTTAAATGTGCAGTAACAATCAAACAGCCAGCAGTGGCAGATCTAAACCACCACAATAAGAGGTATCTCTTCTGTGGGTTATTGCCTGCGTATAACGGGGTCTCTGGGAAAGCTGATACCTGGAGGTATCCCAAGTATCACTAGCAGTAGGCTTGCCCCTGTTCTTCCTCTTAGGGCCTTTCAGCATGACCAGGATTATGTGTGTAATCACTGTGTTTTAATTTCACATTTGCGTGGTCCATGTAATTTCCCTCAAGGCCGTGTTCTGTTTAGGGTGGAGTGAAAGGCTGAGTGCAAGAGACACAAGGCAAACAGTACAGGAAAAAATACAGGGAAATGGAGACAAAGATCATGGGGAAATTGTGGAGGGGGGAACTGCACAAAAGAATATTAGAGACAGGAAGTACTGTGTGCTTTGTGTAGAATGGTCATGGAGAAATAAGGAAAAATTGTGAGCCCTTGAGATCACATGCTGAATTTCACATATTGACTGGAACAAACTAGCAAGATCTTTGCCTGCTGTGCTCTAGTTTGCTGCTCCTTTGAATCGTGTTGTCTGAATAACAACAACTCAAAGCAGCACCTATTGGTGTTTTTTGCTGAATTTTCAGTAGGGATGGGAAACCTGTGGCCCTCTGGAGGTTGTTTGATTCCTGTTTCCATAAGCTCCAACCAGCATGGTCAATGGTCAGGCATGATGGGAACCGTAGTCCAACAACACCTGGAAGGCCACAAGTTCCTGAGCTCTAATTTAAATGGAAAAGCTCTTATATTTTGAAATAAAATGTGACTTATGTTAAAACGAATTTTTGATTTAATATTTTTGTAAGTAATGATAGATGCCTAATTATAGTAGTTGGTTCATTTAGTAGCAGAACATGCTTATTTAGTACCAGCAGTACTAAATATTTATTTAGTGCTTATTTAGTACATGTATATGCTTAATTGAATACTTTGGAAGAAACAACATGTTACCCTATTTAATATTTTCTGGTAGTCAATATGCCAGAGATTCTGTTATTCACTTGGCCAAAAGCAGGACTGCAGTGACTCCACTGAAGTTACTTTAAAATATGATGACTTGCTCATATTTTTCCTTGTTTTGTTTTCAAAGCAAAAATTTCTGCAAAATCCCTGCAAAATTCAGTATAAACACCTGTATGTTAACTCTACTAATCACTGACTAGTAACATGTAGAAAAGTAAACAGAAAGATGCAGTAATTATAAATAATATGCACTGAACACGTATTGACTCTGTACTGTGTGCGCTTTCCAAATTAATATTCAGCTTTGCTAATATAACCTTTTTCAGAAAGGTGAAAACCAAAAGCCCCCTTCTGTGTTACTTGCTCAAATGGGCAAAGGATGGAGAAAGGTAATATGGGGCCAGGGCTCTGGTTCATCCATTATTATGCATGGATCCCCTTGCCTCAAGACATGTAGGGTTCTCTGGATCCAAGAGCCCTGATTGTAAAGGTGTGTGCATTCATAAAGGTTTCCCTGCCTCAGACATCCATGGTAATATTAGTGTGGATGGCAGAGAAGAAGCCATGTACAATCAGAACCAGAAGCATAGTTCCACAGTCTCTTTCTACACACTTTTCTACACACTTCAGGTGAGTAGCACCAGGGGCGGGGCATGCCTTATTCTTTGGTTACTATTTTTTCACTAGCTGCATTGTTTCCCCACTTCCTACCACATTTTTGAAGTGGTTAAACTTAAAGAAACCAGATCCTCCATGTATTTATCCAGGGGAAACCTAACTGCACATACTAATTCATTTACAAATTTAGAGCCTCATGTGCGCAGTGTTGTGTGCATGGAGCTCCTGTATGTGCAGGCATCTGTACATAGGAGATTGCCCCTTTGGTGAGATAATTTGAGAAGATTGAACTCCTAGTATGCATTGGAACCTTCATGTGTGATTCACCTATATTCACCACCTTTTCGTTAAGAGTATAAAAATCCCATCATCGTGTAACTGTCAGTCTGAATATATAGCAGTACATATTTGTACTATTTTGTTCTGAATTTCCATATGTGAAAAAGAATGTGGTTGATGCATTATCAATGTGGCTGGTCTTCCGATGACGATAAATCATATGAGTGCCGTACCATGTGGTATGCTGCTTGTGTGTAGCAGTATCAAATGTGGGTCAGGCCAGTATTAACCACATAAGTGCAACCCTTCATTTCCAGTCTCTTTGTGTGTGCTGCATCAACATATTTAAAATTAGCCTGCATCACAAGGGGTCCACTTCACACAAACAACATGCCATACAATATGGCAGCCATACAATTCTTGTCTTGGTGGGAACCACACTGCACTAGTACAAGAAATGTGGGCCTATGTTTGAAAGCTTGCAACATTTAAAACAATTAGTTGGTCCAACAACAGATGAATTAACTCAAGACTGACCAGATTTTGACTCCAAAATTGTATTTCGTCTGGAAATATGCACTGAAGATCCCCTTCATCCTTTGCCACGCTGTTAATCTTTCAGCATAGAAATAAATTTACAGTGACACTCTCAATACTTACACTAGTCATGGTGAAATCCACTTTTTTATTTTGGCCATTACTGATGTCTCAACATGTATCATTCTGTGATGGCAGAGATGTCTCAAGACTTAGCAGCAATAGTGATAGAGGTAACAAAGTAAGATAGGCTCTAAGTCTGATAAGTGATAAGAGATCTGCCTTAAAAGAAGTTACTCTATGACAGCCTACTCAGTCTCATGCCCTCTAGATGTTTTGGATTACAGTTCCCTTTATCACTGACCATCGACCATGCTGGCTAGTAATAGATGGGAGCTGCAGTCTGACAACATCTGAAGGGCATCAGGTCGGGGAAGGCTGCCCTGTAAAATGCAGAACAGCCATAAGCTAAGACCAGAAGCAGGTAAGAGGAAAACAGTCCAAATAATGGTCCAGTTAAGCAAATTGTATAAAATTAGAATATTGCCATCTTCATTTTTAATTGTAGTTTCAATGTTGGACCTGTAGCATTTTCACAAGTGTTGCTAAGAACACCCTCCCTCCCTACAACTACCCGATTTGAATGTTGTGATGGAAGCTAGAAAGTGGGCCATTTTAATATAAAGGTGACTCAACATTGCCTATTCGTTTCATTTGATCTATGGGCAAGCAATGCAAAAACCCATTTGTTTCTAAATGCCTGCTGCCCTCCCCACGGTGCCCTGTACTAATGTGCTGGACTGACACTAGGTCAGGGGCATTGTGGGTGATGCAAAATGATGGCTAGACTGGCAAGACAGCTGGTGCCGTGGTTTCTTGCAGTGGTAGCAACAAAGAAGAAAATAAGCTGTGCTACTGGTTTTGCTAATGGGGAGACCCATCCCCAAGAAACTTTTGGAGAAGTTCTTCTTGCCTCTTGAAAAATACAGTGAAATAGCCCCCCCCCCGCCCCAATTTCTCTGCCCACAAATAGGATGGAGAATTTTGAGAGACCATTTGCACACAGTCAACGACAATTGTGGCATTAAATCAGTACTAGGGCATGGACTCCCTGACTAGGCTTCTGATTCTATTACATCCTAAGAATGGCTCAACTGAAGTGGTACCTATGAGCTCCAGACATCCTATTGAGCTCAGAGACATCACTGTTTATGCTAGGAGTAGACAACATGGTGGCCTCCAGATGTTGTGGATTACAACTCCCACCATCTCTGAACATTGGGCACCATGCTATCTCCCCTTGGTTTGTATGATGCCTGAATACTAATTTCTAACATTATATTCCCGTACTTGATAGGGTCTGTCCTTCATTTTATTCAAATTTGGTATTTTGTGATTTTCTTAAGTGTCACTGCTGAGTCTGTGACATTACAGAATGATACATTATCTCAGCTGATGTCAGAATGAAAACAAGGGGAAAGACTTAGGGGTGATATTTGCCCAAACGCCACCCCATGACCCACACTCCACCCTCTCAAGACATCAAAATGAGACACCACTCACAGGATGGTTTGTGCATAGCTCCATAAAATGATTGCTCCTCTTCTTTCACGTGTGCCTTGATCAACAGTGAAATATTCAACAATGCAGACATTTAAATTATCACCAGGCTTCAGAGTTTACATCCCATTGAGATTAATGGGGACAGGTCACACTTCTCTCAGAGCTATTGTTTAAGGCTGTCTGCAGACACAAGCAGACATGACTGCGTGGGTTATTTTGGTTCACAGCTGGAAAGTTATATTCACAACCATAAGGCAAATTTTCAGTACATTTTTTTAAAAAAAGAAGAAGCTTGCATTCTGGAGCACAAGGCAGCAGCCCAATATGACTTCCAATTTTGGGTTCTGCTGCCCTTCTCATTGCCCTTCAGCCAGTGGACTGAATGGATGATAAAATGATTGTTAACATTGGTTCATAACTGTTGTAGCACTGAATGAACCCTGTACCTTGGATAGAGGGGATATTCAGCACAAATTTCCACGTGAAGTTCTAGTTTACATAAAACTTCACTGTATAATGTGAACTCTTTTAAGACTCAAGTTGCAAGCCAGCAAATCATGATATAAAGGACCAAGGGACCACTTTACAGCAAGTGTTTACTTGCAACCACACCCAAGCTGAAATGTTGCAACATCTGAAATACCTAAATGGTCCTCCCCTTTTTATTCAGAAGTAAGTCACAAGGATAATGGTCAAGTTCCTTCTAAATAGTAGAGTGATTAATCAGACCCTATGCTTGCTGGTGCTGCTAGATTCTCCATTTTTCTGTACTCTTACTTGAAAGCACAAACACACATGTGCCTTGATAAATGTCAAGCCTCCCTAAAAAGAATGATTCAAAAGTGGAGAGACACTACACCCAAACAGGCTAGGAAATAGACTTAAACATTTCAGTGCTGGTTAATCAAGCTCTAGTTTACATTTGATTCTTAGATGATGGTGAGGTTTATAGATGCACACCATTCTTTTGAGTGAGATGCACAGATGGACCTTTGCAAAGCAAATGAATGCCTATTAGGGCCATTCCACACTTTATGCAGAAACAAACTTGGGTTTGCCACACCTAGTGCGCTCAATAAGGAGCAGCAGCCAATACAGTTCACTGATTAGTGTACCTGGATGATACATGTGTCTGCCAACACATGTTCACTGCATTTGCATGTTACATTTTTAGATGTACACTTAAAACAGTTCAGGTGTACATCCGAATATGTAATTGTGAAGTGGCCCTTAGACGGTGTTAAGAATATGAAAGCAAATGAGAATTTTTTTTCTTGCAATGATTAAAATCACCAAGGGCTGGTAACAAGAACCAAATTTGAACCCAGTGGCTTGGATACAATGAAACCACCTTATGGCCAAGGTGGCCCTGGGGCTGGTGTTTCCCAATAGCAGCCTCTCCTTCCAAATTGAAAACTTCTTTTGAAATTGAAGGGGTTTCAGAAGCCATTTGAGGTATGATATTGAGGTCTGCTATCCAAAGGGGTAGAAGTAAAACAAACCCCACTGGGCATATCCAAGCACACATAAAGTAGCCTTTGGCTCTCTCCCCCATTACAAAAAATGAAAAAACAGTTCTTTTAGATCAGTGGTGAGGAACTTCTGGCCCGCAGGCAATTTCCCCCCACATGTTGGCGATTAAGAGGGATATACTACTAGAAGGCTATAGTAAAACATTTCAGAATACACATTTTCCTTCTCACCTCTAGTGCTATGATGAAATGGAAGGGTCTCATACCTCTTTTGAAGGAACCCGCGAGCCTTTTCTTTTATTCCACCATGTTTCCAACATTGCAATTAAACAGGAGAGAACAATCCCAGCAGCCAGTATGCAAAATACACCTGCAAAGCTCTTTATGTCCAAAGCTCCTCCTTTATATTTAGGGTCCACGGAGGAGTACAGGTCACACTGGCCATTCTTTGGCCACCACTTATGCTTCAGTAGGTCCATGTGTCCATTCTGCTGAAGTTCTAGAATCCTTGGGGAGAAATTACAAGAGTCATTCAAAATCTCATTGGCAATAACGAAGAATTCCTTACACAGCTGTACAGCCCAAGCCCAGACTTTCCCAAGATGAAACTTATGCTGCTCAAAAGATCTCATATGCGTGAAAGCAAAAATATCCCTGAAGTGGCTGGCCAAACATTCATTCTGATATCCAGCTCATGTGACTTGAAGCAGTCTCACTAACAAGTACTGCTGACAAATTAAAGTAGCACCTACATTTACGTTAGCACCTCTGTTTACGTTACCCTTGGGTAACATAAATTTCGGGTTGTGAAAGTGGCACCCCTGGAAGTGTTTTGCTGTGTGCGCATGCGCAGAAGAGCTCTACTGCACCGCACACATGTGCAGAAGTGGTCTTTCACCATGTGCAAGTTGTGGAAACCTTGGGATCTGACCAGAGCTCTGGAACGGCTCCCGCCCGCAACTGGAGGTACCACTGCATCTATGCATCTATGCATCTATGGCTGTCCCATGACATCTATCTAGAATGTAAGACAAGCCTTCTGGGTTACACCAATGGTCCATCTAGTCCACAGTCCATTGGAAGCCTGCAAGTCAGACATGAGCACCGCAGCACTCCATGCCACCTCCTGTGGTTCCCAGCAAGTGGTATTCATTTTATTCATTTTCATTCATTATATTTCTGTGCTTCTTTTCACTCAAACGAGTCACAAAGTGGCTTTAAAACAATAAGCAAGAAAACAGAACACCACAAATCATATAAAATAATTAACAAATCCTCAGTAAAACAATTACAAATCCTCAGTAAAACAACCACTTTCTGTAAAACACTATTAGCAAAACAACTTTTAAAAAAGGCTATACAGCACAACCACAAGAAAAGTCATCTTATAAAATTCACAAAGCATGACAGCGCTCATAATCACCATATATTGAAATTGAAATAAATTGAAATACTTTATTGTCACTTGTACAACTTGTATACAGTGAGATTAAATGAGCACCCCCCACTCAGCTCTCTTAGTCTTAATTCCCCTCGTTTACTGACACACACCCACCAAACCCGAAAGTTAGTTGCCCTGTTGTTATCTTTTCATTCAGCAGCCTAACAGTCCACAGATAGAAGCTGTTCTTACCCTGTTGGTGCGACTAATCATGCTTCTATATCTTCTGCCTGAGGGCAGGAGATCAAGAAAGTGCTGGCCAGGGTGTGAATCATCCCTGAGAATTTTCCTCACTCTCCTGAGGAAATGTTCTTCTGCTATTTCATCCAGTGGATTCACGGGACAGCCCATAATATATTGTACTGTATTCACCACCCTCTGTAGGTGCTTCCTATCAGTTGATGTCAAACCAGCGTACCACACTGTGATGCAGTGTATACACACACACACACACACACACACTCTCACTCACACACACACAACATTAACAAACTAACAATCATAAAACAAACCAAGCACTGCTGGATCCGCACACGCTATCCCTCCCCACCCTCATGCCTCATTGTCTTCCACTCAGTTCATCAAAAGGCACATACGCATAATACTTCTGACAGTGGAGGTAAAATACAGCCATCACAACCAGTTTCAGATGGCCAGGCTGATGCTAAAAACGTGCAACTGCCATGTAGAAAGCAGTTGTGTGCTTTCATAATCCAGTCCTGAATATATTATGAGATGTAAGCTCCATCTGAATCCATGGAAATGATTTCCATATGATGGCCACAATCCACTGTACTATAATATTCATGCACCCCATTGAAGTTGCTGACACCTAAGCATAACTAACTCACAGCTGGCTACAAGAAAATGTGTTTAGGATCAGGTTTTAAGTCACTTTAATGATGCAGCAAAAAATGCGAGTGTGAAGTGTGTTGTAGGCAGCCCCCAAAGCACAAATGGTTTGATATGGGAGAACACTGTTTCAACACTATTTCAGAGTGTATCCTTAGCCTGACTAAGCAAGAGTGCATGGTGGACAACTGCCTTGAGCTGACCCTCAACCACTCATTCAGCTGAGCTAGTCTTACAGGTTGCCAGCCATCCCACATGGCTAATGGGGATGGAGGCTTGCTCACTTCAGTGGCCTCAGGAGTTTATGGGAAGGAAGACTTTCCCTGCCCTGACTCCCATTTTCCCAGCTACTGCGAAGCACCTGGAATACAGTCAATTGAAGTCTCAATGTGTTCAAACTAGGCCATGCTTTAAAAAGCACTTTTATTGATTTTAAGCACCTGCTTAAATTTCTCCCATTGAAATCAATTGGGCTTAAATGCAATTTAAATTTAGCTCAATATACAGTCTCTGTTCTAGCCACTTGCTCCTGTGTTCTAAAGAACAACCAACTAAGGATTTTTTCACATGTAATCTTTATTTTTCCAAATTGTCTTGTTAGGGGAAAAAAATCACATGCTCTCTATCATATTAATGGTGGCATGAAAGTCTCTTCTTTTTGGCCTTGAATATGTGCATTTTGTCTTAGACCAAAGCATTGCTCCTTTCTCTTTTTATACATTCAGTTACAGAATAATTGCTCCATTCTCATTACTAAAAAGCTGTTCCATTTGCCTGTATAATTCCTGATGATACAAGACATCTTTTCTGTAGGAGAGACTTTTATGTGTCTGATACTTGAACATTAAGTTGCTCTTTGAAACAGAATTATGTCTAATTGTATGCCCACTAATGGATGTTAATGGATGGGAAAGATCTCTTTCCAGATATCAAAAATATGCACAATTCAGAGATAAAGATTTCATAACTAAGCAGAGGAGTTGTAGATATGGAAAGAGGCGATTATAACCTTCATTTAGGGAAATGATGTATCAAGGGAAATTACAGTAGAATAAAGGTAACTAGTCTGTCTATCTGTTCTCTGATACCAAAAGTAATATCTGATTTGCCCTTCACAAAATCAGTGGATGTTCTGGCAATTTATTTCAGTCATTTAATAAGAGGAACTAATTTGTGCTGAGGTTTGTGAGCTTAAGAGAAATCTACCACCAGACCTTTCTGCTGTACAAACTCTACTAATTTTCAGTGGGGTTTGTTTGAGAGAATAATGGAGGATGCTTTGGAGGATAATATTAGTCACTGAGAGCAGTGTTTTAAAGAGAGACCTAAGGCAATGTCAACCTTAATTTGATAGCTAAGAACATACTTTTTTTGCAATGTGCAAATGTCCCACAAGATGGCAGCCTCTACATAAAAACAGTGTTCACTGCTCCAGCACTGGTGAAGAGTAAGTACATGTTTCTCAGCTAAGCAGCAAACCTGTGCCTCATCACTTGAACATGCTAACACTTGGTTTTTTTCTGAGCTATCAAGTACACCAGGTTCCCTCAGACTTTGGAACTGTAAACCCTCGTCCCTGCCCCAGTAAAAACAAAACAAAAAAGTAGCTGCTCAGACTTTCCAAGCTTTAGTCCAGGGATAAGGAAAGGAAAGGAACAAGGAGCAGGGCAGAGGTACACTGTGTGGGGATGGACAGTTGTCCAATCAGCCCAAAAGCTGGGGACATCAACAGTATACATCAAATAATGGGACATGGATGTTTCAGGGCTGGATCAGTGCTCTGAATATTCACTGCCACAGTTAAGATGCAGTCACAGAGATGGGGAAGTGGTACTCAAGTGATCCCCATTGCAACTGGATCTGTTCAGTCGAGACATCATGAACATTCTTGACATAAAGAATGGGGTATGGGATACAAAATTCTTCATGGCTTGCTCTGTTGATGTTTCGGAACCTTGTGCTTCATTCATATGTGATCTACTTCATCAGCACTTACTCCTGAGATGAAAGACTTGCAGAGAATCTGGAAGAGCAATCAAACTCCCTCACTGTTCCTGGCTATGGGGTGTATGTGTGTGTGTATATATGTGTGTGTGGATTGAACAGGCCTCCCACCACCCATCACCAATCTCCCCCTTCTGTCTGCCAAATGTCTGGTGGGTGAGAAGCTTGGAGGTATTCCTGCTAGCAGAAAGTCCCCAAGCAGGTTTTCCGAGGGCAGGGAGTGGATGGGTATGAGCTGGCCAGAGATTTGCTGGATCCTGAGCTGCTCTTGCTGCCTTAACCTAATGGTTTTGGATCTGAGTGCTGCACTCGCCTGGAGCTGGTGCAGGGGCTGTACAAAGTTGTCCTGTCCCCTTCTACTGCTTCTGCCCCACCAAGGGGTTTAGGGATTTGGATTGCATCCTAAAGCTGCAATACTATGTGCACTTTCCCAGGAGTAAGTTCTATTGAACACACTGGCTGAGGAAGAGGAGTGCGGGGGCAGTGCGATCCCGGTGGGGTGCCATCGTGGCTGTCCCCCACCTGCGCTGGGCGCCATGTCCCCAAGGTGGCGTGCCCCACCCCCAGGATGCACACCAGACACGCCACGCCTGCTCTCCGCCCCCTGGTGCTGGAGCATGAAGCTCTGCCACTGATTGAACACAGTGGGATTTCCTTCTGACCCATTATAATTCTCCAAATGTACTTAGACTCTAACTCCTACCAGCCCCAGCCAGCACAGGTAATGATAAAGGAGGATAGGAACTGTCATCATGGAAAGCCACTGAGCAGAGGCACACCCTGTATGTTATTTACTCCAACAAGATCTCTATAAGAGTCACATCACGCTGAATTCTAGCATGTGTGTGCCAGGGGGATACAACAAACAGGAATATCAGGCCCACACAAATTCCTTCACATAACCTAAGGCCTAAGTGCATGCATAAATACACAATTATGATGTTGTTTTCAGTTCATCAATTTTTTTGTGGTGGGCAGTTTGCATGGGTTGGATGTATTCAGCCTAATGTATATATACTGTGATTGGTTTGTATAAAATGTTATGTGTGCTTGGGGTGTATGGGCATGCAGGTCTGTAGTGTTTTTCCATTTTCCCAGACTGCTTACAATGTGAATCTATTCTAAGGAGAGATCCCCTAGATTAAATACATTTTTGCCGGCCGGGATGGTATATGACGTTTGGCCCTGGGAAATGGATATAATAGTGGCACAACTGTCGGGTCTTTGCAAGGGTTAGGCTCCAGTTGGTGTGATCCAGAAATTAGAGGGAGTGGGGAAGGAAATCTATGTGTGAGTCCCTTTGGACCAGAATCAGGAGCATAGTCCAACATAGGTTGGGTTCCAAGGTGGAAACTTGGACGCTGTGAAAATTCTTGTTTTAAAAAACCTTTTGAAAAACACATTGAATTTGGCATAGCTCACTGTCACCATCTAGTGTCACATTGTATATTGCACTTTGCAATACATTTAAATTGTTTTATTTACAGCTGTATAGCTGAGTCCCAAGAGGCTAGGACATAAAACAGTTGCACTATGACAATGCCAGCACAGCAAGCTTGCCTTGCACAGGTTTATACCATATCTAAGGTATGTGCATTTATTTGGGCACAGTGTGCCAATTAGTGGTTGCTGGTATTCAGATAAGAGGTGGCATTATTAGGAATGCAAGTGCTATTCCAGCAAACAGCACCTCTGTGAATATACACTAGCATTTCTTTTTCTAGTAATCCAGGTCATACATTACTGAGATTCAGAGAGGCTTAATGCCAGATTCATAGAGGGACCACAAGCTCTTTTCACAGATGGCTTGAGGTGGCGTGCCAGTTCCTTGTACCAGGGCATGTTAGCTGAAAGACATTATTTCAGCTGCTTGCTTTTCCTCATTGAAAACCAATGAGGAGAGGAAGTGCGAGAAGTCAAGCTTCTGTAAAATGACATGGGAATAATTTGACTCCACATGGAGAGGGCTTCCCATTAACAAAGCATGAACTAGTTGCTGCAACACTGGGGGGTGGGGATGGTTGTGTTAGTAATTTGGCCTTGAGCTGTAACCCAGTAGTGTTGCATTCATGCAATTTCTGCCCCTAATGACAATTGACAGTACTGGGTCTTAAGTAGAACGGAATATAGGTTTACATGACCATTATACCTGTAAGCATGTTGTTTACAGTGGGTTGGAACTAATGTTAGTTGGTTCCCAAATAAAATCAATCAGGAAAGTAATGAACTAATTTCCCCTATTGTTTTCAATGAAACCTAAGCACAGGTAGTCTGGATCGACCCAAATATGGGATGCTCATTTAAATATGCATATTCTCTGGATTATGGGACGCAAGTGGCGCTGTGGGTAAAACCTCAGCGCCTAGGACTTGCCGATCGCATAGTTGGCGGTTAGAATCCCCGCGGCAGGGTGAGCTCTCGTCGTTCAGTCCCAGCTCCTGCCCACCTAGCAGTTCGAAAGCACTGTTAAGTGTAAGTAGATAAATAGGTACCGCTTTATAGCGGGAAGGTAAACGGTGTTTCCGTGTGCTGCGCTGGTGCTGGCTTGCCAGAGCAGCTTCGTCACGCTGGCCACGTGACCCGGAAGTGTCTCTGGACAGCGCTGGCCCCTGGCCTCTTAAGCGATATGGGCGCACAACCCTAGAGTCGGACACGACTGGCCTTCGGGCAGGGTTACCTTTATTCTCTGGATTGGAACATATGAGAAGCCATATTCTGGGTTAGGGGAGGTAGTGAATTCAATTCCTTGGTTTTTGTTTCTTTGCCTCACTCTGTTACACTTTCAAATGTAATGTTATTTGCTTACTTTCACCAGGCATGGTCCTAGGTATGGTCAATAGATCACTAGTTCTACTTGATTTTCAATTCTTGGTGATTAATATAGCTATTGCTTGTTACTTAAAGCTACCTGGGCTGAACGCCATACACTGCACTGGGAAAGTAATATAGGGTCATGTTTCACTCCCCAAACATTTAAACCTTAATGGTTCACATTTTAGTCCAAGATGAGTGCTTAAGAAGCTCTCTTTTAAAAACTTAAAATATGAAGCCATAGGATATTTTTATTTTTGTATTAAAAAACTCCCTTCTTTTGCACTGTGGGCTTCTAATGGCTCTCAATCATCTGGGTGTAAAGCTGGAATAATAATTCTTCCTTACACTACAAGGCTATAGCAGTTCCCAATAAATTATCATAAGTCATTCAGTTATCAGAGTGACATCCGTACTGACAGAATATGAGAAATGATGTTTCTAAGCAATTAGAGTGCTGATGACAACCATATCATTTTTTTCAGCAAAATTGTTTTGGTAGTTTTTATTTATACAGTTCTCCACCCACCCCAATTCATTACCCAACTTCTCAAGAGTCGTGGCAAATGTCTGTACACCCTTCTAATGTATACAGAACCGCCTGGAAGATAGGCACTTGCCTGTTCTGGATAGGGTTGCACTTTATACAAAGGAGCTGGGGCACTTCAGGATACATATTTGCTACTAGAGGCTGAAGTGACCTCTGTGGCTTGGAATGCCCTTTATCAGCTTCGCCTGGTACACCAGCTATAGCCATATCTGGATTGAGATAATCTGGCCATTGTAATCCATGTATCGGTAACACTGAGACTGGATTACTACAATGCACTTTTTGTGGGGCTGCCCATGGGGCTGCTCTGGAAGCCCTGGCTAGTGCCAAATGCAGTGGCTAGGCTGTGGATGGGGGCGGATGGCATTGTAACACCTTTGCTAAATGTGACATCTGCACTGGCTGTAGCCTATGCTGCAGAATAAGTTCAAGGGTCTTATATAAAAGCCTGAAAAACTTGGGTATAGGATTCTTTAAGGACTGTCTGAGCCCCTGGATATTTAGTCAAAGGTGACTATGGGGTGCACCGCTCATCTCGCTTTTCAGGCTGAGGGAGCCAGAGTTTGTCCACAGACAGCTTTCTGGGCCATGTGGCCAGCATGGCTAAACCGCTTCTGGCGCAATGGAACGAGTGTCAGAGGGCACGGAAACACCATTTACCTCCCTGCTGCATTTATTTAATTGTACTGGTGTGCTTTCAAATTGCTAGGTTGGCAGAAGCTGGGACAGAGCAATGGGAGCTGTCACACGGATTCAAACCGCCAACCTTCCGATTGGCAAGCCCAAGAGGCTCAGTGGTTTAGACGACAGCGCCACCCGCATCCTTTAGATAAGCACCACCTGAGCCCTTATATCCCAGCTTGATCACTGAGATCATCTGGAGGATAGTTGTCCCCCCATGTTACAGACTGGCTTCCACCAGAAGCCAGGAGTTTAGTGTTGCTAGTCTCACGCTGTAGAACAATCTTATAGCAGAGATTTAGCAGGTACTCTCACTTTTGATTTTCAGGCTTCTCTTTTTATGCATACAGGCCTATGCAACTCTTCAGTTTGTTGCTTTTTTAAATAGTCATTTTAATCATTTTGTGGTGCTCATGTTTTAGTGTCTATATACTGCTGTGTACCAGCATGCTATATTGTTTGAATTGCTGTTACTGTATATAAATACTTGTATAAAGAAAATAATAAATACTGGGGGAGATACATGACATAAACTATTCTTGTTGGTAGTTTCATTGTTTAACACAGTCGCCAAGCAAGATTTTTACCCCAATTCAGCTCTAGTTGCACATAGTCATTCATGACAAATTGTTGCAGGATGTGAATGGTGACAAGCATTAGACCATACAGTCTGGACATCTGGATGCACACTGGCATCTATATTCTGCCATAGTTAATTCACTGTGTGGGGCTGGATTGTGAGCAACAGGGATACCTGTCGCATTGTTAGCTCTTTCTTGATCGTTCATGAACGGGTACAAAACTTGCTGAAAGGGAGGGTGCTTGTTATGGGATGGGAGGATAATGAATTTGTGAAAAACACCTTCCACACTTTGGCTCAGCACTAACTGAAGAACTGGACTTTTCTTCTTGTCTAAAAAAAGATCAATACACAACATTAAACTATAATGAAGAGTGTGCACATTAATATGAAATGAGATATTCATTATGTTTATTGTTGGAATAAGCACTGGAGGGAATTCTTAAATGTAATGCTAGTTTCTTAAACTTGCTTTGTTATTCTGCTGAGTACTTCATTTCTAAAAGTTGGAGAAAATTTGATAATCAAGATCTTCTGCGTACTTTTAATATGAAAAGGATGCACGGAAGGTCTCTTCATTTATTGGCCGCCCAGAGGAAAATGAGAATAGAAATGTGAATGTCCATTTACCAATCCTACATATTATCCCAGCAGTTATTCCCAAGGGACTCACATAAATATTATAAATTCATTAAGCTCAGGGCTCTTATAGTAAACATCAAATGACTTCATTACATTGAGTCATGAATGTGCATTGCCAGTGTTACCAGAACAAGGGATTAGAATAGGTTTTGACCAGTTTTAGAAAGGCAACAGGGGGGCTCGCTAATACACTTTTTTTGCTCTGGTTCACAATGCCATCCCTATTAACACTGACATCATTGGGGTTTTAGTTCACCAGATGTCAAAGAGAACAACAACTACCAGACTTTTAGAAGACATCTGAAGGCAGCCCTGTTTAGGGAAGCTTTTAGTGTTTGATGCATTACTGTATTTTAATATTTTGTTGGAAGCTGACCAGAGTGGCTGGGGAAGCCCAGCCACATGGGAGGGGTATAAATAATAAATAATAATAATAATTATTATTATTATTATTATTATTATTATCATCATCATCATCATCATTATTAAAGAATACGTGCTTTGGTAGAAGCAATTTAGGGGTGGCTTCTCATGCCACATTTTGCCCTTCCCATCACCTTACTGTCTTTATCCATCAAAATATGATTAACTTCCTTTATCCCTTCCATAGTTGTGCCCCTTTCCTCATTTCCCCTCCACCTGTGGCTCTCTCCTTTTTTAAAGATTGCAAGCCTGTGTTGAGGGCCTGTCCAGTTTGGATATTTGATTCAAATTGGACATTGATTTGGGGCTTTGAGTAAAACTTAACCAAATACAATCCACAGCATTTCCTGTTTATAAGGTAAGGTAACCAATTATGGGAAATACCACTCTGAGCCTGAGAGCCTGGTGAGATGCTGCTACTTGATCCACCTTCCTGGAAGCTACAGGTGCAAACACCACCATAGACTTGTTTTATGGCCCAGTCCTCTGGGCATCTCTTCTGCTGTTCAGTACTAGGCCCTGTGATTGCTAATACCAGAGCAATCAACGATATGAGCCAGCTTTTTGTGTCAGCTTTCAGTCTGAAAGGTGGGCCATTTGCAAACAAAGATCCTTTCAATTTTCTCCAAGTGAACACAGTTCAGAATCACATCCCAGAGTAATCTGTATATGCCACATCTTAATAGGATCAGTTGCTAAGCCCCATTGCTTTTAATGGACCTTCATCACAGTGTATGTAAACAATGATCTGATGAGTGTAGGAAGTTGCCTTATACTGAGTCAGACCATTGGTTCACCTAACTCAGTATTGCCTCTACACTCACTGGCAGCAGCTCTCCAGGGTTTCAGAGAAGGAGTCTTTCCCAACCCTACCTGGAGATGCCAGGGATTGAACCTGGAACCTTCTGTATTCAAAACATCTCTGCCACTGAGAACCTGCCTCCCCCTGGAGCTAGAATTAACCAGAGTCCTAGTTAATCAGAGGAGGACCCCATCAGAGGAGGACCCCAACATGGGGTCCAACATGAGATCCAACTGCTCAGACCCTCCTCAGAATACCTCAGTGGGTGTTGTTGCCTGGCAAAGAGTTGCCTCCATCAAGGGCTCAATAACATCCTCCTTTGCCTCAAAGGACAGCGGCAAGATAGACCAAGACTTGGGGCTTATCCACACTTACTTTTTCTCCACTCTTTTCAGGCACAGTCCATGCATACAAGCTCTGTGTTTGAGTGTCCTTTTTTTTGCTCCAGAGTTTTCCCCACGAAAACCTGCTCTTTAAAGCTCACTTGGAGCAAATGGCAATCCACTTAAAACCTGAATTGACATTTGCTTCTATTGAGCAGAAAAGAGTGGGTTTTCATGGGGAAAGCTCTGGGGCAACTCCCCCCGCCCCCCATGCTTGATAGCAGAGCTCTTAAGCACAGACCTGTGCATTGAAAGAGCAGGTCAAAAGTTAAGTGTGGAGAGCAGGAAATGCCCTCTGTGTAATCCTGCTCACAACAGGGATATCATTTTTACTATGATATATTTTTGTACGCTGCTTTGTGAGTCTCTCAGGGCTATAAAGTGGGATATAAGAGGAAGCGCCTGAGATCATATATCCAAATACAGCAATCCATTAAGGAAACTGCAGAAGATGACTTAATGTGATCCAACTGGACTCATCCTCTAAATCTTGATCCTATGCCCTACAGACACCAAGAACAGTGAAAGCAGTGAGATAAGTCCTAAGTTTGGTCCCACTGATTCAGTGCCTGCTCTGCAGCACAAAGCATGCTCTGTCAGAGTCCTACCCAGAAGGACCAGGATCAGGACTGCACAAGTACTCTAGGAGGAGTAGGACATCCAGGTTGAATGATTAAATCCTCAGTTTCTGCCTCAGTTATTAATGCAAGTCTTGCTCCTAGTCCACCAAGAGAGTATAGCTCCTTTCCTACCTAAGCCTGTTGGATTGCTGACACTACTGAACAACTCCCTAGTCTGACTCAAAAGGCTGGAACAGGACTCTGCCAAATATTGGTGTGATCCAGCCAAAATTAAGCATCTTTAAGTCTCAGTTATGTCAATGGTAGGGTTTAAAAACACATGCTTAATTTCCTTTTACTGAAATTAGTGGGTTTAAGAGTACTTAATTTCAGTATTATTTCTACTATAATATTTTGTTGTTTCTTTAACAAAGCTGTGAGATAGTTAAGGCTGAGAGATGGGAGCTGGTCCAAGGTAATCCAACAAGTAGCATTGCTGAGTGTTGCTTTGAACCCATAGTTCTCTAGTCCAAGCCCAACAATATTTCTATGGCAACACATGAGCTCTCTTTAATCAGTGAGAATAAGGGAAGAAGAGTCTACTCATTATGGTCAATTGGATTTTGGATCAGTAAGCTGGACAGTAGGACTTCGCCCCTGCCCTTTTTACTTAGAGGCAAGTTACATGGAAAAATCAAACTGGTACATAGGCTTTTAATTAATGGGTTCTGCTTGAACATCATCATTTTTCTTGCAGAAAAGAAAATCAATAAGTGACGGATCCAAGATCTTTGACCTGCTTTTGAAGCAATGTGCAAAACCATTCCTTTACCATTGAGAAGGAAAATCCAATCAGCATCTCTGTGGCTCTTAAGAGTTATGCTGACTAGTGAACTTTAATATTTTTATATGTGTTATATGTTTATGCTAAAGTTGCAAAAGTTAAGCACTCATTACAGAACTGGCAGGCATGATCTTTCCTAATATGGTAGCTGTGCTCCAAATGAACAGATAATAGGCATTATGAAACCAAGCTAAGAACTATATAGGGCTGTTGGGAAGGATTCAGTAATGGTTCCTGTGGAGGCAGAAGCCATAATGGCAAATGGAAAAGGGAAACACTAGGAGTGATTTTCTTTTTTAAAAATGCCAACATAATTCTTTAGCCCAATGTGATATTTAGGTTAAAAGTTAAGGAGGGAAGAAGAGGAGAAAGGTCATTCTTTTTAATTGTGAGAATCTGGAAAGAACCATCTCAGCCTTGGAAATGTTGGTGCTTGCTCTTACACAGCTGTTCAGACATCATCCAATATTGGAGCCATAATTTAGAGCAACAGCACCAGACCTAACTGACTGAGCACAGAGCCAGGCTGATTTGGTAGGCTGGAGATATTATTAACCTGAATAAGAGACAGGAGGACCTTAGACCTGTACCAGATCTGACCTGTGGAGCTGCTTCTTCTCAGCTCCTCCCCAGCTTCTATGCTGAATGTGGAGGGACTTTTCTTCAGCCAAGCAGAAATGCAGCAAATTTTTGGTGTGGCACCACTGATGTGAGGTTTAGGGAGGCTATAATGGGAGGCTTCACTCAATCCAAATTGCAGGTAGGGATGGGAGCAAATCTGTAGCTCAGCAGTTGGAGGACCACATCCCTCAAGGTTCTTGTCAGGGACTGGTTGGACGTAGAGGAATAATGCAAGGAAGCAGTTGGGAACCCTCAAGGGGAGAAGGCTCAGAGCCCAGGGATTGGTGGTGGAATGACAATGAGGGAGAAGACTGGGAGAAGGTGTTGGAAGCTGAAGAGGGCTTAGTGAGAGGGGGAAGTCTGTGGCAGAGAGCAGCTCAGATTTAGAGCTAGAAGCCGAAGCAGGAGAGTGGGATGAGGGAGGCCAAGAGGCAGAGATGAGTCTGGCTGGTGAAGAGGCACAGGTGTCTCTCCTTCCTGCTGTGACAAGCTCCACTCCACACTGGTCTCCCAGAACCTGGAGAGGCATGAAGTGGGAGGAGCAAAAGCAGCCACAGGCACAGTCTCAGACTGCTTGGGAAGAACCCAGGAGAGGAAGAGACTTAGGCAGTTGTGGGAAGGTGGGAACCTTCAGCCTCTGTAACTGCCTCATAGGGACAAGAACTACCAAAGAAGAGTTGCTGTTCTCATTAGGCCTGGCACTCCTAAGCAGATCCTGTTTCTTCTAATAAATAGTTAACTTCACTTACCGGTCCTTGGTGTGATTTATTGCTGGATTGCTCCTGGCAGTTCTTGACCCCTCCCATAGAGTCATACAACTCTGCATACTTAATGTTTGACTGCTGCAGGTGACCAAAGAGATCCAAATTCTGAGGTCTCAGTATGCTGGGCAGACACTGAATACATACTAATAGGGAACTGTTCCAAGAAAATAAACTAATCAAAATAAAAAGCAAGAGACCACAGATCGATTCAACAGAAAGTTGAGGGATCAAAAGGAAATAAGGCAGCAGTACAGGCTAGGGAGTTGATGTGATCCAGAAATTATTATTTTAAAAATAAATAAAGTGGATTACAGGGTAGTAAAAGCTACACATGACAACTTCTGCATAAACCCAAGGACTGTGGTTTCAATTACTCTTTAAGCTTGTAAACAATGACATTTACAAGGTCAAAAGGCCCCATCATACACAGCCTGCTTCTTAAAAATCAATTTCAATCACATTAAATATAAAGGAAAAAAAGTGCAGGGAAGGAAAAAGAAACTACTTTTTTTTGCAGATTTTTATTATTTTACAGTTTCCTGCAAAACCTATTATGTGGCTACTAAGAATAAAGCCCAAAGCTTATAAAAGTTCTCATACAAGTACTTATTTTGGAGTTATCTTGCTATCGTCAACAGAGCTGTTACAGAGGCTCCAGCAGGAAGATCATATCCTTCCTAGGTGAAATTGAAGACAGAATATAAATGCTATGCTTTCATGAGCTGAAACTCCAACCTCTCTATAAATGTCCAAGAAATTCATGACAGTCCCTTACATTCAGAAATTACATCTCTAATAATATGCATCAGCACTGAAATCTGTTGTTTTAATGACAACTTTCCAGAGGCGGTGGGAAAACAAAATCAATGTTCCATCGGAAAACATTTTCAATTCTCCCACCCCCCCAGTGTAAAATATATTCTGTGTTACCAGAACTTTGCTCATATAGCCTATGAGTGCTAAACCTATAAACTTATATCATACCAAAGGTGCAGGGTAGCAACAGAACGAATAATAGGGGAAGAGGTTTTTGAAGATTAGGAAAATGATTCTGTAATCTTTTTAAGTCTATGTAAAGATTAAGGGACAGGACTCAGTTGGTGGCATTTGCTCTCATGCTACTGAAACTGTGCAGGTGGTCTACAAAGAACATAGAGGACTTAAAAGTAGTCCGATGACAAAATCTGGCCTCCACTTTCTTGAAAGTTTTCATCTTCTGCAAAACAGGCTTTCATTTTTCTGCCTCATTATCGGAGCTCTTGAGAATTTCAGTTCATGTGGGGTTTTTGACATTGCCTTATCATTCCAAGTGGCAAAGGGCCACTTGGTAAACATTTTCCCAACTCTTTGCAGCCTCCCTGGCTGCCCATATGCTTCTTGATCTGAAAAAGCTCCAGGGAAAGAGATACCGGTACCTCATGATGCCTTCCCCTGCGTTTTGACTGAATCATGGACACCTAGGAAGGCTGTGGAGTACAGACCGCTGGTGAGATGGTTTGCAGAGGTCACAAAAAATTAGATAATAAAAAACATTTATCTTCATCAAATTCCTCCTTCCCGTTTGGTAATTTTCGAATGTGATTTCTTTTCTCATTAACTGATAGAGAATAGTCAAAAAATTCAAGAGAAATCACCAGCAGAGCACAATGGTAGGTTATTTGTTACAATTAGCAGTGCATTTATTCACCTGAACACACCAGAGGTTCTAAGCAATTTTAAGGAGTTTTTCCATGAGAGTTGAAACTGACAGGACCATCAACTGTAAAAGTCAGGGGTAAAAATGGCTGCTTAGTACCCCTGACCTTACAGTTCTAAGTATAACATGAGATGCCTCATTGGACAATTTGATCCTGATATCATGCATCAAGAGCCATGAGTTACTTTGCACCAAGCCGTTCACGTTGAAATATTTACTCAGCGAATGACACTACTGTAAGTTTCAATAACACTGAGAAGCAGCTTCATAACAATTGAGTGCCATTCAATACTGATAACAATCTGTAGAAGGACCCTGAGTCTCATCTGTTGATAATCAAATCCCTCTGGCAATATAGTGTATGTAAGAGCTGAAGTAGACTGTCAACGCTGGGGTTATTTTCCTTCCTTGTCTTTACAAACTCTATGAAATTAATTCCTTCTACTCTTCCTCAGACATAATGAACAAGGCAAAAACATTCCTAGACTTCAGACTGAAAGTGAGGAAAAGCACATAAAATTGAATGTCCCCATCTACAAAAACCACCCTTGTTCCATATTCATAAATATATGTCAAGGTTGTCCCTTTGGGGGTTACTACTTCAGAGATCACCATGGAATAAAAAGAAAAGAAAAGCAAGCAAGCAAGCAAAACACCAAAACACAGTAGGCTGGTGCCCTCACCCACATTTCAACCCTGAAATGATAACCCCAAAGGGATGACTCCATTTGGTACCATCCCCAGGTCAGCTTGTCACACAGTGACCCGCTGTGTCACATGATCCTCCATTTTTATGGTTCTGCTGCTGAGAACAGGGGAGTGAGGAGGAGCTGCCACTCTCCCTTCTTGCATCTTAATTTAACCCAGAAGATGAATACCTGAATGGGGCTCTAATGACAACAGTGAACCAATATTTTGCAGTTAGCAGTTCAGAATGTTTGTTCACTTGTTCTTGGGTTTTGCATACCCCTCAACAGTCCTGCTTCAAGCGAGATATCCCAGAATTACAGAAGCCATCCTGGCTTCTGACTGGATCCTGAGATGTTCCGTTTTGGCTCCTGCGAGAGTGTAGCCCCCAAAGACATGCGTCTTGATTTTCTTCTGTGGCTTGTTGGAGGGCGTGGTTTCATTTTTGACTTCCAGAGCCCTTCCACATAAATTATTGTCCAGTGAGGAGTACAGACTGTCCCTGGAGAAAACAGTGTTGTACAACACTGAAGAATATGTGCTGCTGCTTATATTCTATATCCTGAGAGCACTTAGCCACTGACGTTTGCAATTCCACAGCCATCTCCTGGGAGGAGAACTCTGATGAGAGTCACAATCCTTACGTGCCCTGTAAATTGAGCCTCCCTAGATCGTGAACCGTGGGACGCAGGTGGCGCTGTGGGTTAAAGCCTCAGCGCCTAGGGCTTGCCGATCGAAAGGTCGGCGGTTCGAATCCCTGCGGCGGGGTGCGCTCCCGCTGCTCGGTCCCAGCGCCTGCCAACCTAGCAGTTCGAAAGCACCTCCGGGTGCAAGTAGATAAATAGGGACCGCTTACCAGCGGGAAGGTAAACGGCGTTTCCGTGTGCGGCTCTGGCTCTGGCTCTGGCTCTGGCTCTGGCTCTGGCTCTGGCCAGAGCAGCGATGTCACGCTGGCCACGTGACCCAGAAGTGTCTCCGGACAGCGCTGGCCCCTGGCCTCTTAAGTGAGATGGGCGCACAACCCCAGAGTCTGTCAAGACTGGCCCGTACGGGCAGGGGTACCTTTACCTTTACCTTTAGATCGTGAACCAGACAAGCCCCTTTCATATTCTTATAATCACAGAATCATAGAATTTTTTTAGAGTTGGAAAGTACCCTTAGGATAAGTTAGTCCAGCCCCTAGCACTGCAAGAATATGCAGCTGTCCCTTATGGGAATCAAACCTGCAACCTTGGTGTTATCAGCACCACGTTCTAATATAATTTAATTCAACCATGCAGAGCTTAAAGGTTGGTGTGTTGCATGTAGTAAGAGAATTGCTATTTTTCATGCACTGGGATGTGTTCAGCCTCCTAAAAGGGAGATCAGAAGATCTCCATTTTCTAATTGTTTAAGCAACCTCCTGGTTTACTGGGGTGCCATAGTTCCTTTACTCTAGCAAGACAGACATACAATATTTCTAAACAGAAGTATTGCAGTAATCTGTCCCCTTTGATTTCTGACATAGATGTTGTTTTGCTAGTGTGGACAAAGATCCTGAACATTCCTTAGGTTTGAGGGTGTTTTTTTTTTTTTTTTAAATGCAATATATGGAATATTTACAAACCTTATTCCTGTTCTGTGAAATGAAATGACAGTGTATGCTCCAGTAACTAAGAAATGGGAGATTTGGAGGTTGGAAATCTGTATTTTATTCAAACAGAATCTGTCATTTTGTCCATCTCTGTGATATTCATACATTTCATAAGAAGCTTTATTGCTGGTGCAGTTATTAATATCGCTGATATCCAGTGCTTTTTTCTGGGGGTACTCAAGGGCACACAGTCCTGACACCTCCTCCCCAATATTAAAGTGTGGCACTTACTATAACAACGTCATGGTAAGTACCAGCTCCTTTTTTACTTTTTAAAAAACAAAAACAGTGCTGATATCCCTTCGAAGTACAGTGGTACCTCAGGTTACATATGCTTCAGGTTACATACGCTTCAGGTTAAAGACTCCGCTAACCCAGAAATAGTGCTTCAGGTTAAGAACTTTGCTTCAGGGACTTCCGGAGGCGGCGCCACCGACAATGGCGGATTCCCTCTAATCTAGAGGGAGAAAGCCCCGCAGAAATCTGGTCCTACCGCTGCAGCGAAGTGGGGACCCTCTCGAAAACCGCAGGCGGGTGAAGCCTGCGACCGTGGGACTCGGCGGGCACCTTTTGCGTCCCCCCGATCGGCAAAGGAACCCTGCAAAGGGCTCCGGAGCGAGATGGGGTGCTGGCGCAGTGCTGAGAGTCAATCGCTACTTCTGCGGAGCGAAGCTGCACAGCTGATGTCGGAGAGCGCTGTCCTTTTTCCTGTGACAATTTGGTTCTTAAACAACAACCCGTGAGTAGGACAATTGAAAGATCGGGAGATCAAAAGAATCACCCCTTTGATCAAAGGAACAACCTTGAATTTGGCACCGAAGCGGGAAGGTGTAAACAGGAAGTCCACCTTCCGCTTTTTGTAAATAGACTGAAGCAAAGATCTTACAAGCTAAAAAGCCGGGAAAATTGATTTTAAGATTGAAATTTCCTGCATCTATAACCATCAAAACCCCCCTTGACAGCAGGAGAAAAGGGGGGAAGAAATTTTGACAGAAATGGGGCAGCAGAAGGCCCCATTAGCTAAAGTGGTGCTTCGGGTTAAGAACAGTTTCAGGTTAAGTACGGACCTCCGGAACGAATTAAGTACTTAACCTGAGGTACCACTGTATAGGAGTAGAGGTATAACTTCCTACTTTCACTTAATTCTGCCATGAAATTGTCTCCTAGGCTGAAATTCCCAACACTCAAAGCCATGATTTGGGTGAAAAGGGTAAGTATTTTCAGGGCGAAATTGGCAAGTGGGAAAAGAATTAAGCCTCTATTCCAGACTCTCCAAGTGTCTCTATTTTCCAGGGATGTCCCTGATTGAGAGAAGCCATTCCAGTTTATGATTTGATCTCGGAATGTCCCACATTTTCTTAGAATGTCTCTATTTTAATTGGAGAAATTTTGCAGGGTATGGAGTTATCTGGCCCCCAAGCCGTCTGAAAGCAATCCTCTATAGGGATTTTTTTTAAAAAAATGTTTAATGTTTTTATTATGTTTTTATACATGTTGGAAGCTGTCCATAGTGGCTGGGTCAACTCAGTAAGATGTGTGGGGAATAATTAGTAAAATTATGGAATGGGACATCCCCATTTTCATCAGAGAAGTGTTGCTATTCTGTCCATTAATTATTCACCTCACATTCTTCCCCCTACTAGCATCTTAAAGAGTCTCTAATATTCAAACCAGGCTATATAAGGCTAGATGGACCAGAATGAGGCAGTTTAACAGGTTATCCATACTTCTTTACATACATTACTTTACATACATTTCTATCCCATCTTTCAACCAAGGAGATCAAGCTTGGTTCCCCCTCTCCCTATCTTATCCACACAACAACCCTGTGAAGTAGGTTATACTCTCTCAGAAAGAGGGGGAAAATGATACCCACCAGTGTTCTTTATCATGCATTAGGCAGTGATCCTGTCAGCAAAAAGCCCTTTTATTGGGAGATATTGGGGCTGAACTGGGATTTTCTGCATACAGACTACATGGCATACAACTAAGGCAAGGGTTCCTAAGTGGCCTTTGAGTTCCTCTGAGCTATGGGGTCTTCTTGGGTAGCATTTTGTGAGAGCCATTCATTTCACCTGGACCGCTTACTGCTCCTTAATTTTTGTGTTGGGATGAAAATTAGGATTGCACAGAATGGCCTGTCACTGGGCTGCAAATTCACAGCTGCTGCAGAAAACGTCCATTAAATCACTGTCCTTCCTTTGAGAGCTGCAATAAATAATTCCAAGGGGAGTCTCACCCTTGGAATCAGCAGCTGCCTGAAATTGCTGGAGGCTGAACCAGGAGGCACGTTGGTATGGGAAAGCGAGAAGGAATATAGCAGCCCATGCTGCAACAGCAGAGGAACTTTATTTACGATCAGTGTCACAGACCAGTTCCAACCCTTTCCCCCTCTTTCCTCAGCGGTAAGAAAAAATAAACCCCTAAGAAAGCCACAACTTTGCTAACTGTTTTAAGAGACCTGTTAAATCCTCTCCTTGGTTCTGAATATAATTCCTCCTTTGAACAAGGAGGGCAAACTGAGATTGGAAGGGTTAAGTAATTTGCTTATGGGCTGCGGCAGGCAGTGCTCACGAATGAGCATTCAGAATGCCAAAAAAGAAATAGTAGCCACCAGGAGACAGAATTCAGGCCTTGTCTTCCAGTTCTTGATTTGCCATGGACCTTGTCTTTGCCACATCTCTGCAGTCAACTCTGGTTCTATGGACATATGTACTGTGAAACTTAAGACAGATACATTCCATGGATTATGTCCTGAAAGTGCTTGGCAAACACTGACCCTTTCCCTCCCATGTTTCAGATAGCAAGCTGGCAAAAACAAGAGGCTTATGGAGCCCTTGGCTCACCCCCATACATGGCTGTTAGCTGCATCCTGCTGGAAAGGAAGTAATTTATGCCGGCTCCAGATTTGTTCTATTTGCATCACAATTTTTTTTTGGGGGGAGGGGTAGAGTCCTTTTATTATCACCTACATAGTCTCTTTTTCAAATTGTAGCCAAATCCTTTGGAAGTCCTTTGCTTCTAATCCTTCCAGCATCTGTGTTAGGCCAGTTACTGTTCCCCCTTTTAATCTGCAGTGTCATTAACGTCAGTGTGAAGCAATATAGTCAGATTAATTAAGGTGTCCTTCCAGCTTATATATTATAAAGTTAATGGATCGCTGAAGTGCTATTTTGCCTTTCCTCGTGCTTGGTGGGCTGATCTTTCCATGCAAGGACGTGGTATCCATAGCAATATGCAGCTCAAGTCTTTATATTTCACACAAGTAGTAATTGTGCTCTTACTCTTTATCACTTTTATATATGTACTCACCATTTACAGCTGCCATAATAGTGTTTGCTATCATCCGCTGACCAGCTATATTCAAGGCCTAAAAGGTCTTGTGCCTTCCACTCTTCCAGAACATTGCTCATCACCAAGAAGACCCTTTCCTGGAAAGTTTGTGTTTAATCAATGTTTTGCCAGGAACAGTGGCCTGGGTAGGTCTTGACTCTTGAACCAGCAGTCTGGTGTTCCACAAATGTTATCTATGGCAGTAGCATGCTGAAGTGTGCAACACCTCTTCATCCCAGTGAAGAGCTGCTAATGAAATACCCTCCCCAGTGCATCCCTCAGATTCAGTTATTTCCCGGAATGTTTTTCCCCAAGCCGCTATGTCTTGTTGTAAAGTAAGACATCTGAAGTTAGACGTCCTGTCCTTACCCTGTCTTGGAATCTGTCTTTATGAATCTGCTAATAAGCAGAGTTTGCAATCTATGAGAAGACATACATTCTGGGCTAACTTTTCCCTCAGTTGGATTGTTACAATTTGTCAAAAGGAAAGTCCTTTACCCATCCATTCTGTCGCAATTATAGCTTGCCATTATGCTTACATTCTTGGCTGCTGCTGCTGCTGCCCCTTTTATAAACTGGGGCTGATTTAAGTGTTTGGCACTTTCGATTGCATGAGTGATGCCTCTAGCTCTCTTCCACTGGAGAGCTGACTGCAGAATCAGGCATCATGATAAAGTAGAAAGAAAACATGTGAGGCGAGGCAGCAAAGATGAGTGTTCTGACTCTACCCTTGTATTGCCCTTACTGTTTGGAGGGTGATTGACTGACATGTACAGCCCCTGTACTCAGTGAGGTTCCTTGCTCATTACAGAACTCTGGAAAACCAGGGCTCTGGAAAAGATGGGGAACTTCCAGGAGCATAGAAGTCTCCTCACTTCAGACAGCCATCTGCTATGAGTTGGTTGGTGGTGGAAGCAGTGACTGGTGGGAAGCAGGTGGACATGCGGTGAGAACTGGGAGTCCAACATACTGGTTACCACATATAGAACATTCTTGAAATCGGGTATCTTCCATTCATTGTTGAAGATGCGGCCATGTGGGAATTTTACAACTATGGAATACTATACAGTTTTACATTAGGTTTCTAATGTTTCCTCTTCTGCTTCCTCTTGCTTTGCTCTCCATATTGAGGCCTTAGTTTTAGTGAATGATCCCATCCCTGGGCTGCACTTGGAATTGGATCTGATCAATGTATGGACTCCAGAATATTTATTTAGTACATAAAAGGATAGGCGATGTAGTGCCCCCCAGGTATTGTTAGACTATAACTCTCATCACCCCTGAAGGTTGGCTGAGGCTGATGAAAGTTGGAATACAACAACATCTGTAGGGCATCTTGTTGTAGGTGTTTATATACAGCGGTGTTGTGTATTGAGTCAAAGGATTTTATATCTGTATTATTATTGTCTGTATTTGCATTAGGGTAAAGTAACTGCCTTTTGGTTCCAGAGGGTACAGCTACTATTGGTTCATTTAAGCTGCTGTATTTGGATCCTCTGTCTTATTGGTTTCCTCCAAAAGGCAGGACTGTGAGTGCCTGATATTGTTCCCTCCAAAATGTATCCTTTCTAGCTAGTTCCCTGTCCCTATAAATGTAGCTCTCCTCTCCTCAGGCCCCTAGTCTTGTTGCTTTAATAAAGAAGTGTTACTAGAGAACTGTCTCCAGCATATTATGTCAAGAGAGCTGAAATCACAAACCCCACGTCACAACAACGTCTGATCAATGTATGGACTCCAGAATATTTATTTAGTACATAAAAGGATAGGCGATGTAGTGCCCCCCAGGTATTGTTAGACTATAACTCTCATCACCCCTGAAGGTTGGCTGAGGCTGATGAAAGTTGGAATACAACAACATCTGTAGGGCATCTTGTTGGTTACTCCTGGTTTCATTAGTAGGTGTTTATATACAGTGGTACCTTGGTTTACAGATGCTTCAGGTTACAGACGCTTCAGGTAACAGACTCCGCTAACCCAGAAATAGTACCTTGGGTTAAGAACTTTGCTTCAGGATGAGAACAGAAATCGCACGGCGGCGGCACAGTGGCAGTGAGAGGCCCCATTAGCTAAAGTGGTACCTCAGGTTAAGAACAGTTTCAGGTTAAGAACGGATCTCCAGAATGAATTAAGTTCTTAACCACTGTACTCCATTTTTCAATGCAGGGAAGCCTGCACAAAATGACTATTGCTTAACTAATATGAGTAACGTTAATGTTATAAATACCACATAAATAAATATTTATTCAGATAATAAAAATTAAAGCTACTAATATATAATAGTAAGTAAAATGACCAAATAAGTAAATTTGAAATCATATCACATCTTACACACAGAGAGACTGTAAGAAAGTCAAAACTAAAACAGCAATAAGACCAACTAATAATCAGTTCCAAATAAGCTTTCCTAAGTGATGGGAAACCAAACAAAGAAGATGGCTGACTGAGCTTCCTAGGGGACTGCATTCATTGCAAACAGGGGCCATGACAGAAAAGGTCCCATCTCTTATGCACATCCATCAGAATACACGTAACCCCATAACAATTCTAGTTAGTATATTATGATTTTTATTTTTATAAATATTGCCTCCTAGGATAAAGATACATATAGAAACAGAAACCAATAAAAGAAAGGAAAAGGACAATTTTCATTTGTGTGGATGAAGCTTGATACAGCTCTTCAGAGACACTGCAGTGCACAAAAATCACTGAAAATTGTGAGATTTCAAATGCAGCTTTCTGTGGGAAACGTTTGACAGAAAATCCGTATTCGGGTGGAGGGTATATTTTACTCTAGCCTTGGCTTCTGCATACGACTGTTGCATGCCCTTCTCTTTGACATGTTTTACTCTCACCATGCAGGACACTTCCACAAAGTGACAAGAGAGTGTTTAGTTGTCAGTCACAATGCTGTCAACCAAAATCTTCATGTATCTTTCTGACAAGGCTAGTCAGCCGGTTCAGAAGCAATTCTTGAGTACGCCTGCTGTTTGTTAGGCATGGGCACTGTAGACTTTGCAGCATCTCAACAGATTAACTGCAGTTACCGTATTTTTCACTCTATAACACGCACCCGACCATAACACGCAAGTAGTTTTTAGAGGAGGAAAATCCGTAGGCATGCCACCCGTAGGCATTCCCCCCATAACACGCACAGACATTTCCCCTTACTTTCTAGGAGGAAAAAAGTGAGTGTTATGGTGCAAAAAATACAGTATCAGAGGCTCTTCTTACTGGATTTAGATAATGGCATCAGAAATAACTGCTACAACCTGGAGTTAGGGCATCTTTCCCTTTTTATGTAATAACCAAACAGGAAGGCTTCAGAAAGTCACTCTCATGTCTGAAGACATGACACAGATGAATATGCATCTCAGGTATTACCCAGGGTCTAGCACCCAACATTTTTTGGGGTTGGGACTATAGCTCAACTGCTTCCCCTCTCCTTCCAAACTTCCAGGGACAAAGCCAGCCATCTGGGCTGTAGACATCCCTGACAGCTAATTGTATAGACTGGTGCATAAATGCATGTGTGGAAAAAGCCCAGAATGTTGAATGTCAGGCATCAAGAACACAGAGGGCCTTTCTGTATGATCAAATTAAAGTTTGCTCCAACTTCATTTCAGCCATTGTGAGAGTTTGACAGAGTGTTAAACTTGGACTGAGTGAGAGGAGTTGTGTTGAGATCCGCTTAGGGTTGCAACACTTACTGAATGACCTTGAGCCAGCTGCTATCTCTCAGGGATGATCTGAGGATAAATTAAGCTGTGCTCCTTGGAAGAAGGGTAGAATACAAATGCAATACATCAGTATTCTGCAATTCCCTCAATTAACCCCCCCCCCGCTCCAACACAGTATTTACTACACACATACTAGATCACAAAATGGCACGGCACTGCTATAGTGGGAGAGACAGCCTTGCTGGTGTCTAATGCTTTTCAAAGGATGCTGGAGTAGCACAGAGTCTCTAAAAGAGCTACTGAAACCTGGTGCCCTCTAACTGTTTTAGACTGCAACTGCATCCTCTCTGACCATTGAGGCTGATGAAAGTGCACCAGGTTGCTTAGAATATGTATCACAAAATCAAGTGGGCATTAGTGAGGGATAATGGTGTTGCTTGTCTGCCACATCCCAGGTGGAAATCATGCAAGCAGTGAATACAATGCTGTAAAAATACACATCCCCATAATAGATGAGTAACTTCAAGGGAAGGTGGTTGGACTTCATACAAGGGGAAAAACAACAACCCTACATAATTTGGGAAGTCTTTAATTGCAGCTGTGCTGAAGTGTAGCATTCTAGTAGGAAGCAAGTCCATCTGCTGATAGAAATCAAGATGTGGAGGTGGTAATATCTAGGTTGCCAAGGAGGAAGAGTCATAGTAGCATGACTCTTAAAATCAGCATTGCTCAGGGGGAAATAAAGTTGGCCTGATTTCAGATTTTCTATAGTAGCCTTTGGAACCAATAACCAGTGGAACTGGTTAGATGCAATGCAAAGCTACAAGATTATTATGTTATTAACATTTATTTTGTGGCTTTCCTCCAAGGAGTTAGAGTGCTGTTCATGATACTTTCTCTCTCCTCTATCTGAAACTGACCTAAGGCCACCCAGTGATGCCAAATGACTGAGAGGAAGGGCCATCCCTATCTCATTCTCAGTTCAGCACTCTAACCATTACACTTGGTTGACTCTTAGGGATGGCCAACCAAGAGGAAATAATAAGAGATTTCCTTCTTCAGGGTCATAAGAGCTTTTAGAGAAGTTTGTGCGAAAGAAAAGTTTCTGATCAATGGATATGTAACCATGTAATAGTAAAAAATAATAATACAACCAGCCTACAAAACATGCACTAGGCAATTGGACTAAAGAATGCAACACAGGCTTCTCCTGGTCGAAAACAGAATTAGCTATTGCTTTATGGTGATGTTTGCCCCCCCCAATAATTTTTTTATTAGTTTTTCATCATACAAACAAGAGCATGAAATGAAAAATGGTACAAATAAACAAATATAACAGTAACGCAGAATGGCACATAAATGCACAGTATGACTGATCACAAGGTAGTTATAGAACATGGTGCCCAAATAAGACAAGTAGTGTTCGAATAACCCAAGCCACAGTGATGCTTGGGGTGCTTAAAGTTGATGGGAGACCCTTCACTGATGTATTTAAACAGACCAAACTTTATCAAGGACTGTCCAAACTACTTGGCAATGCTGGGTAGAAAGGGTTAAGTCCCATATGTTATTAAACCAAACCTCCTGAGATGGAGCCTCTGAGGATTTCCACTGCTGGGCAATGACCAGCCTTGCAGCAGCCAACAACATAAAAACCAAATCTTTGTGCTGAGTGGTTGGGTTTTCATCATTTTCTTGGGCTAGCGAGTAGGACAACAGAAGGGTAAGAAAACAGGGGCTGTTGAGTTACAGTTGATATTTCCATGAAAAGATGAGCCCTGAATGAGGTTTAGGAAGTGATAAGGTATGGCCCATTGAGTCACTTCCTCGTAGTTTGTGAATGGTGATGTTGGGTTTCCAGAGCCTTTGCTATTAGCAGAGTCATTAAAGAGGGCCCAAGTCAATGAGGCAAGGGATAAATGTTATGAAAGCAGCTGTCTCCAGCTTGATCCACTTGACATGGGAATGCCTCAGACTCAATAAACACAGACCTCCCTGATGTCATTCTTACAGTCAATCTTTAGAGTTGAGTTACAATTTACAGAGGAAGAAGACTAAGAGCAATCGACCTGCCCTGTAAACCCAAACATCTTATCACACAATTTACTGTGAGAGACAACAGCTATGATGCTTACTGCAAACACTGCAGAAGAAAAACACATACACCAAAGCCTGGTTATTACTTTTTAAAAAGAGAAGCAAATGCAATAAAAGCTTCTCAGGTACAGAAAGAGCAATAACAATATTGATTCCGGATAGGAAGACGGTCGCAGCAATTTTGCTAATACCACAGGGCCACCAGTTACTTTCAGAACTTTACTGCTGTGCCCACAAATTGCTTATCTTCATCCATTCATATTCTATCTGCTTTCCCCTACTCTTGGCATTTTCCCTTAATTTTTTTTTTTAAAAAACACTCTTGCATGTTCATCTAAAACAACAAAAAATGATGTGTGTTTTTAGGCCCGTTGTTTCATACAGGATGAGAAGAAAAATCACGTTTGTACCATCTTTACATCTGAACATGAAAAGCCTTTTAATAATGACCCTCGAAAACCATTTCCTCCCTAAGCCCAGACATTAGCTGTTGATGGAGTTGCCATGGTTGTTAGGGGCTTTCTGTGGGAGGAAGAAATCTTTTATCATCAGCTTTTGACAGTGGTGGTGGAAATGAGAGTGAGGAACCTTCTGCCTTTATACTACAAGAAAGGCTGAGTTCTACAATCCGGATGCTTTCCAGAGAAAATGATTTGTTCAAAAGACATGCAGAACACTATGATATGCCTTGTATCAACACAGTAGCAGGATATCCATCATTATGATGGGTGGTATGTGTTTGCAGGGATAGCCTGTATAATGGAGGCAGTCCTCTGTGCCCAGACTCCCTGTGCCCCACTCTACCCTACATAGGATCCCTAACTGCTAAAAGCAAAACCACTTAATATCAGGATGGTGTGTAGATTTCACCACATAGTTATGGTGATACTACTGTTGCTACGAGGGGACGCAGGTGGCGCTGTGGGTTAAAGCCTCAGCGCCTAGGACTTGCCGATCGAAAGGTCGGCGGTTTGAATCCCTGCGGCGGGGTGCGCTCCCGCTGCTCGGTCCCAGCGCCTGCCAACCTAGCAGTTCGAAAGCACCTCCGGGTGCAAGTAGATAAATAGGGACCGCTTACCAGCGGGAAGGTAAACGGCGTTTCCGTGTGCGGCTCTGGCTCGCCAGATGCAGCTTTGTCACGCTGGCCACGTGACCCGGAAGTGTCTCCGGACAGCGCTGGCCCCTGGCCTCTTAAGTGAGATGGGCGCACAACCCCAGAGTCTGTCAAGACTGGCCCGTACGGGCAGGGGTACCTTTACCTTTACCTTTACTGTTGCTATAACAATAAGTAGTAGTAGTTATGATATACCACCAATGTGCATTAGGGTACAATAAGTCAGGTCCTTGCCCCAAAGAGTTTACAGTCTAAAATCTGACACAGTGGAGGCAATAGAGGAAGGAGAGGGAAACGCACACAGATATCAATAGAGGAAGAATTATTATTGCAGCTAAATATGCCAAGGCTAGGGACGCGGGTGGCACTGTGGGCTAAACCACAGAGCCTAGGACTTGCTGATCAGAAGGTCGGCAGTTCGAATTCCCACGATGGGGTGAGCTCCCGTTGCTCGGTCCCTGCTCCTGCCAACCTAGCAGTTCAAAAGCATGTCAAAGTGCAAGTAGATAAATAGGTACCGCTCCGGCGGGAAGGTAAACGGCATTTCCATGTGCTGCTCTGGTTCTCCAGAAGCGGCTTAGTCATGCTGGCCACATGACCCAGAAGCTATACGCCAGCTCCCTCGGCCAATAAAGCGAGATGAGTGCCACAACCCCAGAGTCGGTCATGACTGGACCTAATGGTCAGTGGTCCCTTTACCTTTACCTTATGCCAAGGCTTGGTTACAGCAGGATATGATAACTAGCGGAAGGTGGGAAAAGGCTTCATGGGTAAGGTACATTTTGAGAAGGGATTGAAAGGAAGATGTGGCATCATGCCAGGGGTTCTGCGAAGCTGGTCTGGCCATAGAAGTGGCAGGAATGGCTGTCATTTGAGAGATCAGGAGACCACCAGTTAAGGGAGGGGGGAAAGAGTGGAGGGGGACGTCTGCCTTCATGACTTGCCTTCTAGGCTTCCTAGAAGTACAGTAGTTAGAGATTAGGACTTGGTTTAGGGAACTCTGCACTTAAACTGCTATTCAGCTATGATCTCTCTGTCTTACCTAACTCACAGGACTGCTGTGAAGATTAAACAGAGGGAGGGAATGTTATGTTATCATGCCCATGGAGGTAGAACATGATAAACAAATAAGGAAGATGCTGGAGTAGATTGACCTTTTGGCACTTCTTCTGTCCCTCCAGGACTGAACGTTAACTATTAACTTTCCATGTGAGAAAGCTAAAGTTGCATCTGAGCACATCACTGGGGTCAGCAGCCTATTTAGTTTGAATCATAGGATTAGTGGGAACCATTGAGGGCTTAGTACTTATATGTATATCTCTGTCCCTCCATCTGCAAAAGGGATTCCCCACTGTACAGGAATCCCTTGCAGATGATCACAGTGCCTGGAGACAGTCAGGTCATGTATCCATAGCAGTAAGCAGAGGAGGAATGACCACTGGGGGGGGGGGACGCAGAGAGAAGAAACACTGTGGTGCATCTGCCGCAGCACAACCAGGCACTTTCATGTGGCAAAGGAAGGCTCTCTGGCACCTGGTGTGGGGTGTCGAGGGGTGGGGCAAACCACCCAGCAGAGCATGCATGGTGTTGATACGGACAGCGCATGTGCGGCGCCGATATGGACGGTGCATGTGTGGCGCCCATAACGATGGCTCGCACGCTCCCTTGGCTGCCCTACAGTGAGTGTAGCCTTTGGCGGCCCACCATTCTGTCACCCCCCTCAGGGGGACACCCGGGGCGGCCTGCCCCCCGCCCCTACCCCAGCTGCAACGAAACCTCTCTCTTCTGTATCAGTCTCTACAGCCACAGCAGGCACTGTAACTCTCCAGCAATTTGACTTTACCCTTGTGCAACTAAGCAGTGGCGGCGGCGGGGGGGGGGGGGGCTGGCTGGCTGATCATATGACGTTTCTCCATGTCAATGCTGCCCTTCCCAGACTGTGTCAGTGTTGACATTAAGATGCTTCGTGTCATCAGGACAAACCACATAGTAAGATGTGTTCAAATATTATAACTTCTGCATGGAGCACCGCTGCAGAAAAATGTTTATTGACTGTGTGTGTGTGTGCAAATTTTGAATTGTCTCCATAATGTCAAGTAAGGCAATATTGCCTTCAACTGTGATCAACAAATTTAGCACAGGATTTAGATCAACTGAAAACTGAACCTACCAGTAATACATTGAGGTTTTTTGTATTTATGATTTTATTTGATATGATCAGCCTGTTTAAACAGAATGGTGATAAGACTGAACATTTAATCAGTGGGCTGATGTAGTTTTACTTTAAATTAGATTTTGGGAAAGCATCAGATTGAGGGAATTAAGAGAGAAATAGTCTCGGCTTTAAAGGACATTGAGAACAGCACAAGTATGAAACGAAAAGGATATATGAAACCTCAGTTCTAAGCTGCATTAATAACAAAATGTCCTTCCCGAAAGAGATAAAGAAAATCTGGAGAATGAGAAATTGGTAATAATAAACAATATGAAGTTGTTTTACTGGCAAATCTCATGATATAAAAATGGCATCCAATGAAACATCCTCTGGTCTATGTACTTGGAGAACAATGCCTACAGTGTCTATAAAAATAGATATGGCTTGTAAAACCATAGCCATTGTAAAAAAAAAAAGGGGGGGTGACATAAAACTATCAAGAAGACTATTTGATTCAGACACTGTAAAAAAACCTGTCAGATAAAACTCATATTGAAAATATTTGTTTAGGATCCTAAACAAATATTTTAGGATATATATATGTGACTTTTTAACAATTCCAAAGGCTTTTCATAAACAGCCCATTTCTCCGCCCGCCAATCTGATGCTGATCCCCCTTAACTTCTGAAGGGCTTTATATTCAAAGACACAAAGTAGAGGAAGGTGACATCTTTTATTGCATGGATGTCTGTTGGTGGATTTGTGACACTTTGTTTATGCAAAACTTTCAAGCTTCCTAGGCTGTTCTGCAGGCAGCTCTGAGAACCTAACAGGTAATGGAGCTTACATGCAAACGAGCAGGGTAAAACTGAAACACAGTGGCCAAGATCCAAACGGATGTGAAGGAGCTTAATTTTTATCACAGCTTAGAGAGCTCTGCCTTTGAATGTGTTTTCGATGCCAAGGCTCAGTGTTTGAACTGATGAAGTAAGAATAGATGGCAATGCCCCTGAGCAAGTGCAGAGAGCATTTCCTTCATCACTGAATAACCAGAGAATTCACACACATCAGGGATTAAGCAAAAATATTGTAAAAAAAAAAATCTGTTTCCCTGCAAAATAGAGTCACAACATTGCTTGTTCTAAAAATTAAGCACTGAGGTTCCTTGTGCAGAGGGGTTTATTAGGTTCTGCCCTCTGGAAGTGGGCTTTGTGCCCCTCAACAAGCAACCTGGGGAACCTTCAACAGTGGTTCCCAGTGCTTCCTGCACTGTAATTGCTGGCAAGACTAGTGTGTCTTGGTGACCTCTTATCCCACTGTAGCCTTATTGGAGTTCAACGATTGGGTCTGCGTTGCTCCGGGACAGGAAGAAGGAAGTCAAATGACACCGAGTTGGTTCAAAGAAAGAGTTTATTCTGCTCTCCAGATAGCAGAAGGCACCTGCATGGTGAGTCCACAGCAAGTACAAAGAAATGACAGGTTTCATGCAGTTTATATACCCTCCAGGCACCCTCTCACTCCTCCCCTAGGAGCCCAACCACGTCGGCCTATGTACGCAGGTTGACATCACATATGTTCCTGCTCTGGTACTCTCAACCATAAAAGCATCTTCCTTCCTGTACTTTTTTTTTAAAGAATATTTTTTTATTAACTGGCCAATCACATCAAATCAAACCAAATTACATAAATTCCAAATTACACAGCCGAATTTTAAATTTTTGTTGGGGGTACCCATATTTCAAGTTCCGAAGGGATCCAATCAACTTCTTGCTTCTTACTGCTGTTTTAATGTCCACAAATCTAACCTTATGATGTTCACAGTACTATCCAGTCCTTTCTTATTATTTTTCCACATCTCTTGTTGTTATTTTCATATATTTTTCCTTTCTCTTTGTGACCTCTGATAGTCTCTGCAAGCTGGTTAAAACAGTTTGTAATCCTGCGTGGATATTATTATTTTTTATTCAGTAGCCATATCCAGACGTTTTCCATATAATATCACTTCCATACATCAAAACAGTCTTAGCGTCATTAATCTTCACCAATCTGCCTCCTTTCTCAAAACCTCTGAGGAGATTCACTAGGAATGCAGTCTAAAAACAAGTCCATTCTTCCTCCCGGCTATAAATCCTTTGGCAAGATGGCGACTCCGAATTAATTGCTGCGCCATTCCAAAAGCTCTTATTGCTTCTCGGTCTCCATAAAGCATACTTTTGGTTAAAGTTTATCTCCACACAGACCTTAATCATCCTGCTTGGGTCAGTTCAACCAACGGTTCTAATGAGGAGGGGTTCTTGTAAATCACATAGAAGGAAAGTAAAAAAGGTTATCCTCCCCATTCAGCCCCGTTGTCAACATACCCCGCCTTTGGTGTATCTTCATCGTAAAATATTCCTGTTTCTCCAGCCCGTCGTCTTCTTTCGCAGAGGTCACTTAAATTAGCAGACTTCACTCCCCTTCTTCACTTGAAATATGTGCATTTGCTTCTTTTGTAATTATTCCAAATTGCTGCAACTAGTGCGCGATCAGAGACAGCGTCCAGGAGAGCCGAGGTCCACACAGGGGCATTCTGCCTAGGGCCCTCACCCCCTTCTTTCGAATTAGGGGGTGATTTATGGGCACAGCAGGCAAGGGCAGTGTTCCCCATTTCCTTGGGGCAACAAGGGAGGCTGCCTACTCCCATAACAGCCTCTTAATTACCCTGTGTGGGTCGGAGAGATGGTATTGTCGGCCATCTTCCAATGCGCCCCCTAGTGGCCCCCTCCTTCCTGTACTTCTGACCATAAAAGGATCTTCCTCTTCCTACTCTTATCTGGGACGAGGTCACCATCTCCGGGAACACGCTTTTGGCGTTTTTCCCAGACATCGGTCTTGCGCGTATTTTGTGGTCAGCACATAAGATAAAGTTCTGACGTGTTTTCTTTGTTCCCCTAGAGAGCCAAGGCCATCCCTTGCCGTGACTGATAAAGGAGAGAGCTTGTTTATGTTTTTGCTCAAAAGCTCAAGTTTTACGCATTTAAAAGTGCTCTCTTTTGAAAGAACAAAAGGGGGGGGGTTAGTCTTAGTCAGTTTTAAACTTACTACACAGAAACCCATTCCTTCACCACCTCTGGAGAATGCATGGTGCTGAAACAAGTTTGCTTTTAAGATACGCAAGAACATACAGATATTGAATGAACAGGCTGGTTAGATTTTGGGATTGATGCAATGCTGCAGCCACAGTGGAAAAGTTGAGTTGGCAAGAATGGTAGGGATTTATCAGAGAATGCTATGACACTAGGAAAGGGGGGGGGCTTTTTGCTATTTAGTAGGTCAGTATTCTGTCACACCTTGTTTAGACAACCAGCAAAGCCTGTGGGGATCTTCAAGGAATAGGGCTAAGATCTAACCTTGTGAGTCAATGTGGTCTGTGTATTTTGTTGTTGTTTAGTCGTTTAGTCGTGTCCGACTCTTCGTGACCCCATGGACCAGAGCACGCCAGGCACTTCTGTCCTCCACTGCCTCCCGCAGTTTGGTCAGACTCATGTTTGTAGCTTCGAGAACACTGTCAAACCATCTCGTCCTCTGTCGTCCCCTTCTTCTTGTGCCCTCAATCTTTCCCAACATCAGGGTCTTTTCCAGGGAGTCTTCTCTTCTCATGAGGTGGCCAAAGTACTGGAGCCTCAGCTTCCCAATCTGTCCTTCCAGTGAGCACTCAGGGCTGATTTGCTTCAGATTGGATAGGTTTGATCATCTCCTCCAGCACCATAGTTCAAAAGCATCAATTCTTCAGCGATCGGCCTTCTTTATGGTCCAGCTCTCACTTCCATACATCACTACTGGGAAAACCATAGCTTTTACTATACGGACCTTTGTTGGCAAGTACGATGTCTCTGCTTTTTAAGATGGTGTCTAGGTTTGCCATCGCCTTTCTCCCAAGGAGCAGGCGTCTTTTAATTTCGTGACTGCTGTTGCCATCTGCAGTGATCATGGAGCCCAAGAAAGTAAAATCTCTCACTGCCTCCATTTCTTCCCCTTCTATTTGCCAGGAGGTGATGGGACCAGTGGCCACGATCTTCGTTTTTTTGATGTTGAGCTTCATACCATATTTTGCGCTCTCCTCTTTCACCCTCATTAAAAGGTTCTTTAATTCCTCCTCACTTTCTGCCATCAAGGTTGTATCATCTGCATATCTGAGGTTGTTGATATTTCTTCCAGCGATCTTAATTCCGGCTTGGGATTCATCCAGCCCAGCCTTTCGCATGATGAATTCTGCATATAAGTTAAATAAGCAGGGGGACAATATACAGCCTTGCCGTACTCCTTTCCCAATTCTGAACCAATCAGTTGTTCCATATCCAGTTCTAACTGTAGCTTCTTGTCCCACATAGAGGTTTCTCAGGAGACAGATGAGGTGATCAGGCACTCCCATTTCTTTAAGAACTTGCAATAGTTTGCTGTGGTCGACACAGTCAAAGGCTTTTGCATAGTCAATGAAGCAGAAGTAGATGTCTTTCTGGAACTCTCTAGCTTTCTCCATAATCCAGCGCATGTTTGCAATTTGGTCTCTGGTTCCTCTGCCTCTTCTAAATCCAGCTTGCACTTCTGGGAGTTCTCGGTCCACATACTGCTTAAGCCTGCCTTGTAGAATTTTAAGCATAACCTTGCTAGCGTGTGCAATGAGTACAATTGTACGGTAGTTGGAGCATTCTTTGGCACTGCCCTTCTCTGGCCACTGCTGAGTTTTCCAAATTTGCTGGCATATTGAGTGTAGCACCTTAACAGCATCATCTTTTAAAATTTTAAATAGTTCAGCTGGAATATCATCACTTCCACTGGCCTTGTTATTAGCAGTGCTTTCTAAGGCCCATTTGACTTCACTCTCCAGGATGTCTGGCTCAAGGTCAACAACCACACTACCTGGGTTATACGAGACATCCATTTCTTTCTGGTATAGTTCCTCTGTGTATTCTTGCCACCTCTTCTTGATGTCTTCTGCTTCTGTTAGGTCCTTTCCACTTTTGTCTTTTATTATGGTAATCTTTGTACGAAATGTTCCTTTCATATCTCCAATTTTCTTGAACAGATCTCTGGTTTTCCTCATTCTATTGTTTTCCTCTATTTCTTTGCATTGCTCGTTTAAGAAGGCCTTCTTGTCTCTCCTTGCTATTTTTTGGAAATCTGCATTCAATTTCCTGTATCTTTCGCTATCTCCCTCGCATTTTGCTTGCCTTCTCTCCTCCACTATTTGTAATGCCTCGTTGGACAGCCACTTTGCTTTCTTGCATTTCCTTTTCATTGGGATGGTTTTAGTTGCTGCCTCCTGTATAATGTTACGAACCTCCATCCATAGTTCTTCAGGCACTCTGTCCACCAAATCTAAATCCTTAAACCTGTTCCTCACTTCCACTGTGTATTCATAAGGGATTTGACTTAGATTGTATCTTACCGGCCCAGTGGTTTTTCCTACTTTCTTCAGTTTAAGCTTGAATTTTGCTATAAGAAGCTGATGATCTGAGCCACAGTCAGCTCCAGGTCTTGTTTTTGCTGACTGTATAGAGCTTCTCCATCTTTGGCTGCAGAGAATATAATCAATCTGATTTCAATGCTGCCCATCTGGTGATGTCCATGTGTAGAGTCGTCTCTTGTGTTGTTGGAAAAGAGTGTCTGTGATGACCAGCTTGTTCTCTTGGCAGAACTCTATTAACCTTTGCCCTGCTTCGTTTTGAACTCCAAGACCAAACTAGCCAGTTGTTCCTTTTATCTCTTGACTCCCTACTTTAGCATTCCAATCCCCTATAATGAGAATAACATCCTTCTTTGGTGTTGTTTCTATAAGGTGTTGTAAGTCTTCATAGAACTGGTCAATTTCAGTTTTTCAGCACCAGTGGTTGGTGCATAAACTTGGATTACTGTGATGTTAAAAGGTCTGCCTTGGATTCGTATCGAGATCATTCTATCATTTTTGAGATTGCATCCCAGTACAGCTTTCGACACTCTTTTGTTGACTATGAGGGCCACTCCATTTCTTTTACGGGATTCTTGCCCACAGTAGATATGATGGTCATCCGAACTGAATTTGCCCATTCCCGTCCATTTTTGTTCACTGATGCCCAGGATGTCAATATTTATTCTTGCCATCTCATTTTTGACCACATCCAACTTACGAAGGTTCATGGTTCTTACATTCCAGGTTCCTATGCAATATTTTTCTTTACAGCATTGGACTTTCCTTTCGCTTCCATGCATATCCGCAACTGAGCGTCCTTTCGGCTTTGGCCCAGCCGCTTCATCAGCTCTGAATCTACTTGTACTTGTCTTCCGCTCTTCCTCAGTAGCATGTTGGACGCCTTCCGACCTGAGGGGCTCATCTTCCAGCGTCATAACTTTTATATGCTTGTTGTCTTTGTCCATGGAGTTTTCTTGGCAGGGATACTGGAGTGGCTTGCCGGTTCCTGCTCCAGGTGGATCACGTTTGGTCAAAACTCTCCACTATGACCTGTCCATCTTGGGTGGCCCTGCACGGCATAGCTCATAGCTTCTCTGAGTTATTCAAGCCCCTTCGCCACGGCAAGGCAGTGATCCATGAAGGGGTGGTCTGTGTATACACAACCACAAAGACCTCTTCAGTGGCAGTTGGAAATTGGGCTGTGTGAAGGAATGAAATTCTTCCACCACTTTGTCCTTTGCTTGGTTATTATAAAATGGTTACCCTTTGCTTCAGAGATTCTTATGAATAGGGGTGTCAGAATTTCACAGGAATATTAAAAGCTCAAGGGGATATTATGTTTAGGAAGTTTTGCACAGAAGAATAGCAGTTTAGCCTAGGAACCTAGCAATTAAGTGTGGGGAGAAAAACGTAACGTGGAGCCTTCTCTCCGTCTGATTGACTAAAATAGCATGGCTAAACTGTGTCCCTACAGATGTTGTTGGGTTCTAATACCCCTGTGCTTCAACCATCACTGCCAATGGTTAAGGATGATGGGAATTGTAGTCCAGCAACATGTGGAGGATCATCAGTTAGCCACTCCTGAGCTAGTTAGTTGAAGTGAGCAAAAGTTATGGAGACAATAGATTATAAGAACTCATTATGTCCAAGAGGGAAAATGGGATGAAACGCTTTAAGAGAGCTGGAATACTGCGAAGTATTGGAGAGCAAAATTGGGTTATTGTAGCAGAAAGGAGCAAGGAGAAAGCTGAAAAGGAATGGAGAAGCTGATCTGAAGGATGCTAATAGAAAAATATTGACATTATTAGAGAAACTGTCTAGAATCTGTCTAGCTGGATTTGTTTATCTCTGCTTACTTTGATTTGCTCTTACGTGTATCTGCTTAAACCAGAGCTTTCCAACTCTTCATGTTGGTGACACACTTTTTGGACATGCATCATTTCGTGACACAGTAATTCAGTTTTACTAGCAAACCGGAGGTTAAACTAACTCCTTTCCAGCCCCAGGAGGAGCATGGGAAGCGTTCACGTGACACACCTACACACTGCAGCCGACACACTAACGTGGATAGCTTGGGACTAAGGGGTAATCAAACCAACAACCTCTTGGTCCCAAATATGCTTTCTGGTCATATATGAAAGGGTTAATAGCTCTGTGGCAGTGAAAATACATTTCATGGAGAAGATCGTATGTCCAATCACTGGCATTTCCAGGGTCAGGTAAGAGATGATGGGAGTGGCCTCGGCTCTTGACTCTCAGTCAGAGGAAGATCAGCCTTCCCCATACTCATGTCCTCCAGAAGTTTTAGACTCCAACTCCTACCAGCCCCAGTCAGTGTAGCCCAATGGACAAGGATTATGGGGATTGGAGTTCCAAACACTTGGAGAGCACCAGACTCGGGAGGGTTAGTATAGATGGACACATAATCTGATATTGAATTAGGCAGCTTCCCATTTTCTGAAACTTCCTGCTTGGGTCAGGCCTTGACAGGTGTATATATATATAACTTCATATGCAAGTTTGAATGTTCTCATTTGAAAAAGCAGAACTATTTCAACTAGGAATAGAGCTGCTTCAGTAAAGTCAAAGGAACTCTCCATAGAATTGTAATACATGCATAAAACAAATTCTACTTTACCCAGAGTGAGAGTGAGTCTCTGGATAATTCAATACATTTCATCTTTATGGAGTGAAATAATCCTTCCAATTGACTTGAGTTCAGCTACTGTTGCCTCTCTATTACAGCACAATCCCTCCGTGCCTGGCACAGCATAACCCAAACAAGACCTGGGCTTTTTTGCATTAAAGGCAGTGTGTCGTCTCTAATTAACCCTTCTGCATATCTGGACAATCCTGCTTTTCAGGATCATGCAGTCATGAAAGTACAAAATCTGTTAAAGCAGAATTTAAGTAGAAAGTTTAAGGCGGTAATTTGGCTATATCCTCACCCCAATGTTGCACAAAGAGGAAAACATAACAGAAATATAGCACCCCATTATCCAGAGTAATGCTACATTTCTCTTGGATTGTTAGTGCTAGAGTTGAAGCAGGACCTGGCCTCTTCAAAGCAGACCTGTCAATGTTAACTCTAGTATGGCTCCAGTTGTCTGTAGGGTATTGAAAACATTTGAAGAAATAAAAATTTAGAAGAACATTGAAGATGGAGGCCTTGCGGAATGGTGGTTCTTGGGTCTGAGAGTTAGGTAAGCAGCCTGTCCTGAAAAGGACTGAGGAGGTACCTTTGAATCCAGCATTGTCACTGGAGACCCAGGTGGCTTCAGTGGCACAGAGTGCCTTTTGCCAACCTGAGCTGGTTTGCCAGCTCTGTCCATTCCTGGATGTAGATTGCCTTGCCATGGCAATACATCCTCTGGTCACCTTCCTATTGGACCACTGCCATGTGCTCTATATACGACTGCCCTTAATAACATAATAAGAGCCTGCTTGATCAGACCAGTGGTCCATCTACATGCTTTCACAGTGACCAACCAGATGCCCATCAGAAGCCCACAAACAGGACCTGCACTCTTCCCCCACTCCTCTTGAAGATGGGGTGGAAGCTGCAATTAGGGCAAAACACAGCTTCCACACTATTAAATGATCCAGCTGTTCAGAATCATATAACATTGATTCCATCTCAGGACTGGGCACCAAGCTAGCTGCCGGTGACAGTGGCATTGTGTTATTTGCTGGTGCATGCGTGCTGGGCAGGGGTGCAGAGGGTGAACAGAACCCGCCACGCCAGCTCAGTCCTCGTCACGGGAGCAAAATGAGATTGTGCTGCGCTGCCTGCCTACTTGCACGGGGGAAGCCCACCTGGTGATGCGGCCATGGCAGGCGAATCCGCCCCCCCCCCCCAATGCTGGCTAGGTGGTAATTCTTTTTTTATTATTATTATTAATATTTTCATTAATTTTTTAACATATCATTTCCAACATTCATATAACACAATTTCTTATCTTATACAATATTTTTGGACTTCCGTCAGCTCCTCTAGTGATTTTCCATTTTTATCACTTATTCTGCATTTCCTAATTTTTCTATTACTCTTAATTATCATTAATTAATAATTTTCTTCATAGTCTTTTTTTGCAATATTTCAAATAATCCTCCTTACAAAACTTCTTGCAATCCTACTAGCATAATCTGTTCATTACAATTACTTTTCAAATCGTTCATATGCTTGGCCAGGTGGTAATTCAGTGAGGAAGGCGGGGGTGTGGCAGTGAGGCGAGGCTGGGCCCCGGCGGAAGGCAGAGCAGGACAGTTATCCCTGCATGGGGGTGCCTGGTTTGCACTTCCTCAAAATTGTAAGCCCGGAGCTATGGCTCCCCTGCCCCCTCCACTATGCCCCATGTCAGTTAAAGGCTGAAGGACTGGAGATCACCAACACAGAAAGCAAGTACAGTAGTACCTCGGGTTAAGTACTTAATTCGTTCTGGAGGTCCATTCTTAACCTGAAACTGTTCTTAACCTGAGGTACCACTTTAGCTAATGGGGCCTCCTGCTGTCGCCGTGCCACCGGATCACGATTTCTGTTCTCATCCTGAAGCAAAGTTCTTAACCTGAAGCACTATTTCTGGGTTAGCGGAGTCTGTAACCTGAAGTGTATGTAACCTGAAGCGTATGTAACCCGAGGTACATTCATGAAGCAGCTCAGCATGGTAGTGGGTTGGGGTGGGGGTTCCTCTTAGGGCCATGCACATACTCTGCATAGAGTCTGAATGGCACCTGAGAAGCTTGAAGCAGTGTGGGAACCTCTCACCCCAGATTGCTTTTAAGCCAGCAGGCCTCTTCTCTATGCTTAAACAAGTGAGAGCACATAACATATGCTTCTTATTATGCTCGGACTCTGTGGGGTGTTCTGTCGTTTGTAAACAATTTACTTTTGGAGAGCTAATAAAATGCCTATATTTGAAAAAATCAACAACAACTGGTAAATGTGCATAGGAAAAGATTAAAAGGAACTTCTGCACAGGGCAATATATTACTAACTGGAGTCCGTTTTACACTTGGAAATATATTGTTTAGGAGTGCTAGAGTAGAAATCTTTACCATTTTCTTAGCTGCAGCACACTTAGAATGGCTAATGCACCTTCTGGCTGTGTTTGTAAGCTTCTTATACAAAGTGAATATTCATGGAGATTTTTTTTCTTCCTGAGCCCATAACTAACAGGAGCTCTTTGCTATGTATGTATTATTTAATGGTAGTGCATGAGCATTCATTCATTCTCAGTTTTGTAGCAAGGAGCCCCAAAGTGAACCTGAATTTTCTCTGCTAGTTTAAAGGATAGATCGCTGCCTTGAAATCAATATATGCAAAGCCAAAGACTGCTTCTTTATCTGCCTGCACTGGGGAGACAGATTTGAAAGGTTAATACTCATTTCCGCTCTTGGTTCATCCAAAAGAGAGCCACAATTTTGCACTCCTGAGTTAATGATAAACAGCTTGTTTTAAACATTGCAGTGTTCAAAGAAGCCACCTGACGAATGGCACGTATTTTAACTCAGCAGTCATAGTATGCTGCTGTTGAGCTGTCATTTCATTATCAGTTAAAAATCAGTCAAGTATGATTGTAATTGGTTTGTTGCTATTTCATTTTGCAACTCTGTATTCCTTTATCTTTGCAACATTTTGGGTGTCTACATGTTTCTGAATGCAACGGAAATTTAATAAAATGTTTTTTAAACAAAAAATGTTGATCTTCATAGATAAGGGGTACAATCACTTTCACACTACATGCTATGTATGTGGTGGGAGCAAAAACTAGAGATTTGGGTTAGATGTAATTAACATTGTCAGCGGTTTAAGTCTTCATTATTCCCATATATAACCTAGTCAGACTTTGAGATCAGATCTGGAAGCCTTGCTCTCTGTGTCATTATCTCAGACTGTAAGATAAGTGAGCATGAGAATTTGTTTTCATTGCTCCAGAAAGAAATGGTCTGTTGGTAAACCGGTGTAATGACCAGTGGAACCCACACAAAATGGATTTGAATAGCATGCACCCCAATATTTATGCTCACAAAGCGCTGTAAGGGGTTGTTCAGATGACTGATGTACTGAGGATTCATTCCGATTTGTGTGCACATAATTTGCAAGGGGGTTAAGAACATCATTGTTTATTGAGCACACCTTCTGATTTGTTTGCGTAAGTTTAACAGGCCAAGGGGACGCAGGTGGCGCTGTGGGTTAAAGCCTCAGCGCCTAGGACTTGCCGATTGAAAGGTCGGCGGTTCGAATCCCTGCGGCGGGGTGCGCTCCCGCTGCTCGGTCCCAGCGCCTGCCAACCTAGCAGTTCGAAAGCACCTCTGGGTGCAAGTAGATAAATAGGGACCGCTTACCAGCGGGAAGGTAAACGGCGTTTCCGTGTGCGGCTCTGGCTCTGGCTCTGGCCAGAGCAGCGATGTCACGCTGGCCACGTGACCCGGAAGTGTCTCCGGACAGCGCTGGCCCCTGGCCTCTTAAGTGAGATGGGCGCACAACCCCAGAGTCTGTCAAGACTGGCCCGTACGGGCAGGGGTACCTTTACCTTTATCTTTAACAGGCCAACATTGCTTTTCCTCCACACATTCCAGTGCATTTTCTTACTACAAATACCTCTCTCTTTTTGAAGTGGGTCCCCCCCCCCCACAAGAGTGCCAAATCCACCTTAATTTTCAAGTATATGTCTGAATTATATAGACAAAATAGTGACATTTTAGAACTGGACAGTGCTTTTCATATTAAACTATACTTTCCTTCTCTGCCTTAATGCCAAACGTAATATCTGGCTCCGTCTCCTTTTGTTTCTTCCTTTATCTTTTCTCCTTTTGCTAATTCCTTCTCCAGAAAAATTCCTTCTCAAACTTTGCAGGTGATTTAGCCAGGATTATTTATCTTCACTGGTTCCTTAACTTGTTCCAGTTGATTGCTCCTCGTAAGAAACTTGGGGGAATTAATTGTTTGGCTTTCCCCAAGTCTTTATACCTGGCACAAATGAGTTTCAATATGATTAGAAGTTCTTGGCATGCTATTTAAAAGTGGTCTATTAATTATTGATAACAGTCAATTAACTGTTGGCTGATTGTCTAATGAATCAATTAAAATAAAAATTGCTGTCTTTCAATCTATGGGTGACATTTTGAAGATATTTAAAAAGAGATAACATTTTCTCTCTCAACTAGACAGCACAGTCAAATGATTTATTGTTGGGAAAAGTTGCACACCGCCTGAGTGAAGAAATGTGTGCAAATTGTTAACATTAAACACTTTGCAGAATTGATAGTTCTGATTAAAAATTCACTTTAATCTGCAATCAACCTGTTCAGTCACACTAATTAGTATATGAACACTTTCAGAAATAAATACCACCCCCCCAAAAAAAATTTCTCCCAGAAGGAAAGTGAATCTAAGCTCAGTGGTAGGTATGCTGGAAAATGACATTTACAGGCTGAGCAAGCATTGCGAGGATGTAGAAGCAATGACCTAGCCAAACTGCACCAGTCTGAAAGCAACACCAGCCTTGTTTCCCTTCCAAATAAGCTACTTTGGCAGCAAACTACTGCTTTTCAGTTCCCCAGATGCTTATTCAAGAATAATTTGTTTCAGCTTCACAAACTGACTCCTAGTGCAGGAGAATGTGACATACATTCCAAGTGCTTGGAACTGCAAAGTGCTTGCTATTACCTGCTGCCATCCTACATGTGATATTTCAAGGCATTCCACTACATCTTTCTTTCTCTTTCTTTCTTTTCACTTTTTCTTCACAAGATCATTTCCATCACTGCATTGTCCTCAGGGCAATAATTATAAGGCACTTCTCTTTTCCCTTTCTCCCTCTTCTCATTATGAGATTTGTTTACCTCCCCTTGTCACCAGAAAACAAGCCAAGAACTGAACTGTAATGACAAAAGTAAATGGAATTTTAGAGCTGAAAACCTGGACTGCTCTTAAGGCAATCCTGACCTGCCCTCAAATGTGAAAGCTATTGATGAAGTTACACTGTATTATGTTAAATGGATTCTCCGCCCCCCCCATCCACACCATACATTTAAAGCAGACTTAGACTATTTTAACAGTCATGGCTTCCCCCATAGAATCTTTTGTAGTTTGTTAAGGGTGGTGGGAATTATAGCTCTTTGTGGGGTCTCCTAAGAACTCTCAGTACCCTTAACAGACTACGGTTCCCAGGATTCTTTGCGGGGAGCCATGACTGTTAACGTAGTATAAAAGTGTTTTAAATTGAATAAACCAGCTAGGAGGGCAAATGAAGGATAGAAAAGGTATTATGGAGGGATTTTAAATATACATTGGGAATCCAATGGGCAAAAATATGCTGTACCTTTGACAGGAGTGGCTAATTTGTGGCCTGCAAGCTATATGCACTGACCCAAGGTTTTTTGTGGCCATATTTGCTACTAGGATACTACAATGCCAAAAGCTTGTGGCCCCTCATTTCCTCCATTTTATTTTTTTCCTATTTTGTGTAATAATAATAATAATAATATTATAGTGGTACCTCGGGTTACATACGCTTCAGGTTACATATGCTTCAGGTTACAGACTCAGCTAACCCAGAAATAGTGCTTCAGGTTAAGAACTTTGCTTCAGGATGAGAACAGAAATTGTGCTCTGGTGGCGCGGCAGCAGCAGGAGGCCCCATTAGCTAAAGTGGTGCTTCAGGTTAAGAACAGTTTCAGGTTAAGAACGGACCCCCGGAACGAATTAAGTACTTAACCCGAGGTCCCACTGTATAGTTTTTTCTTATTAACTGTGCCCAAATGTTTTATGTGGCAATCTAACCCCCTGCATTTCTCCTTTTATAAAATAATAGATAAATTAAAATACATTCATTTCTTTTACTGACTGCTCCCACACTCTGATGCCAGAAGTTTGTGTGTGTGTCTGAGTGTTTGGGAGAAAAGGCAAGATACAAATGTAAAAAAATAAATAAAAGCTGTAGTTACAATGACATAATCCATGTGAAACTCGTCATAGCCTAGCCCCGCTGAAATAAATGAAACCCGCATAAGATTTACGAAAGCTATCCCGTTTGCATGGGACCTGCACAGAAATGCCCTGTCCTGTGTGCTTGTGGCTTCTTAATGGGAAAAAACATGAGAAATGCTCAACAGCCATAGAATGGCTTTCTTTTTCCTCATTGCTTTTTAGCATGCACGAAACAAACGAGGCTTTCTGCATGAGGGATAAGTCAATAAAGGAATGTCGCGGAGTATAATGTGCCGAGAAAGGGGTTTATTAAGGATGTTGCCATGGTTCATTTTAGAATGACACCTTCATATTCAGAGGTGTCAAGAGCACCCAGGAGCAGCTAGGGATCGATTCGTTCTGACGTTCAGGAAGGCAAGAGGGGAAACGGGAGCTTGCAAAGGCATCTGGTGCTATTCAGAGATTAAGCAGATTTCATAATCAGACCCCTCCAAATTGCAAGCATCGGTCAGATGCCATCACCCGTGTGGTATGTGTGTGTGAACACAGCTCTCCCAAGAGAGTCCTTGGCAGTACAAAATGCCTTCATCTGCCTAAGCAAATGTATTTGTCTCTCTTCCTGATCACGTGCCACAGCTGCAACAAAACGTCTGCAGTCAATGTCTAAACAGAGTTGGTCTGTTATGGCATCTGAGGCAAACAATCCAAATTAAAGCTGCCTCCTTCAAACCCCTTTCCCCTCATATACCCTGGTGGTAAAAATATAGTAGTAACCAACAAAATGGGGGGGAGGGGACCTGTGGCACTCTAGGCACTGGTGAACAGCCATTCCCATGATCATTGGCCATGCTGGCTGTCGAGTTGGGAGTCCCAACAACATTTGTATTGGGAGAAATGCTCGTCAATTTATATGAGGACTTTTTTTTTTAAAGGCATACTGATGTTTGCATTTCTATGTGAGAGAAAAATGAGAAGCTGTGAAAAACAGAAATCAACATATTCACCCATCCCTACTCTTGTGGGACGGGATGGATATAGGAGGCAATAGAAAGAATTTGGCCCTTCTGGCAGGCAAAACTCAAGCAAAACCAGCTCTGCAGTATTCAGTCTTAGCCAAGCTACCAAGTATGTTGCTATCCATCAAAGGACTTATTCAATTCACTTAAAATGCGACCCCCAAGTAAATATACCGGAGCAAACTGTGGTGTATTTTATAGGCCACATTCTGTTATTGCACATGAATCTAACTGAGCAGCTATTTTCCCATTTAGAAGTTCATGTTTACACCCCCAGTTTTATATCCTTACACTTGTAAATAATGAAGTGCATTTATATCAAGTCTTATCCTTATTTTTATTTATTTAACTACATATACAAAAATAAAAAAGTTCTCCCAACAAACTAAAACTGCCAGTGTTTTCTGATTTGTATGACTTTTATGTAGGTTTCTTATGGGTAAAAGCTTCTTTTTATGTGTTCTGAAAATTACCAGCTGTCCCACACCTGGTCTTGTTAGGTGCCATCCATCCCAAAATTTATGAACACTCAATAAAAAGTAGGGGAGGGGGAAAGGAAGAGAAATCTAGCTGACTCTTAAAAGTCCATACAATGACTAGTGTTAGACCAAAGGATATACTTTCACACTTCTGGGTGGTGATGAAAAGAAAGTGACAGTATAAATTTGTGAGTATCTGTAACAGAATGGTAGGAATTTACCTATCCCACTAGCAAGAGGTGGTCATTGGCTCGAGGAGGCTGATCAGTTCCTGCAACTGAAGTTCACAAGCCAAGTCATGAATTCAAATTCAAGGATAGAGTCCCACAACAAAATGCTGCAATGTATCCTTGATATACATGTGATGCATATGTGATATACTTGTGCTGTACATGAGCCTGTGACTGAGGAAGTTGTGTGCAGGGTATAGTTAGTGTCAAAGACAGGAGTCTCTCCATGGGTCTTATTTCAGATGTTTTGTATTTAGTTTTTGAACATCTAAAAGTTGCATGCAAAAAGTCCCAGATTCCATCTCTGACCTTTCTAGGTAGGGCTAGTAAAGACCTCTTTCTGAAATCCTATAGAGCCACTCCTTGCAGACAATACTGGGCTAGATGGAATAATGTCCTGAACATACTGAAATTAGCTAGGATCCAACCATGATTTGCTATAAGCTGGTTGTTAACTAAGAAGAGCTGAAATAAACCACAGTATTTCAAGTTTTTATATCATGAGTTACTGTGATTAATTCAAAAGAGGAAATGGAAGCTTTCCGCTTCCTCAAGTTGTATGCAAAGGAGAACAGAAGGGGAGCTCATTCCTGTAAAAGCTAAACCATGCAGTACATCTGAACTGGCACCTAGTGTAAAAGGAAGTTCAAATCTAAAATCTATTTCAAATGCATCCACCGTTAAAATGAAATCTAAACCATTAAAAACATGTCTGAATGCCAACACTTTCCATGGCTTCTAAGAGGTATTTTTTAAATCAATACTGTAGCATACCTGATACTATTCAAAAATATTATGAAGTACAGGGTCCCATCCCCACAGTAGAAGTGATAGAACAAGCTATTTTCCAAGTTATAAGCCTGGGAAACAGCAAGAAACTATTAAAATGTCCTTATTTTAACCTTATAAATGGTCTTTTCCTTTGCCTCTTGCCATGTACCTAAATGCTGCTGGGCTTGTTTTTCAAGATGGGTATTGGAGGAGGGGAAATGAAGTTGAAGCCATTTATCAGCTTCCTGTTAATGAAAATGCTTTGTTTAATGGAATCATTCAACTGATTACGGCATACAGAGTGGGGTGCTATAGGCCTCCATCTCCTTTTTCACAGGAACTGTGGATAACCACAGTTTATTAAACGCTTGTGAGTGCTGAGACAACCTGTTGTTTTCCGTCTGCTTTAATGTCATTATAAGCAAGTTTATCATGTACAGTACAGTACTTGTCCTAATTGAGTGAACTGATGAGCTGTCAGTTGAAATTCCTGATAAACATTGAAGAAATCAAAGTCAATAGGGGCCCACTGGTTGAAGGAGAGGCAAAGGAAATTTCCTGAGTTCAATAAATAAATGAACCCATTGAAGAAAAACAAAGCACTACAGGGTCAAACTACATATTTTATGCAAAAGTGTATGCTATGACAGTGAGGATGTCTGCTTCTTCTAGTGAAAAGCAGCTTCTGCAGAGGTGATTGTCAGTGAAGAAGCAGTGATGCTTAACCCTTCCCTTGCCAGCTGTTTTCTTTCAGCAACAACCCCCCCCCCAGGCCACACCTCTTCTCTTGAGATCCAAACAGGTGTTTGGAGAAATGCATCTGGATCTCTGTGAGACAAATATGCATATTGGACCCTGTAATTTAAGCCCATCATATAAACATGAAGTCCAACACATACATGCACGGCAGAAGAGGGGTGGATGCAAAATAGGGGTTTGGCCAAGGCTATCCAGATCCCCAGAAGTACACAGGATTTGGATGTCTGCACAGGGCTTCAGCTTGTAAGGATTGACATGGTTACTTGGAAGTAAGCTGCCTTATGTTTGGTGGATCTAGGACCACTTATGCATTGTCAAGAAAGAGGAAATGGATCATCAAATAAAGAGTACACAGATTTGCATAAAATGGGCACATACTAATTTATATGCATAGGTACAAATTTAGGATTAATAACTATGATTTAAACAAGAATCCAATGCATCTCACTATGGTGGGGAAGGCTGTGATCAGATGGCCTTTGTTCTTGCTCAATTTGCTGTCCAGGTACCAGCAGTGGAGCATATGCCTATGCTGCCCAGGGCACTCTCTCTCCTGAGGGGGGGGGCGTGGCTTGCTCCCAAGGGGTGTGTGGCACAGAGGGTGCCCTCCCAGGTGTGGGATAGCCACTCGGGTGCCCAGAGTGGTGCGCATGCCCTGCAGCCAGGGGATGGGGCGAGCTGCCCATGGCGCACATTCGGCGTGCCGCCTGCCAGCGACTCCCAAGCCTCCCCCAAGCTGTCAAAACAAAGGGGGAAGGGGGGAATGCCACTGGCAAAGCGGCACAGCTCCCCCCTTACCCCGATGGCTTGGGGTAGGCGTGGGAGTCGCGGGCGGCATGCCAAATGTCACCTCCCTCAGTGAGGGCACATGGGGCAGTCTGCCCCCTTCCTACGTCCCTGCCAGGTACTAACTGTGGACAGCAAATTTGAAGACCCCTCCTACTGCCCCTTCTTATGGAGTTATCTTTAAACCATATTTGGACTGGGCAGTCCTGCACAAAGAATTGTTTTTTTTTTCAAATAGAAGGCTGTTGTCTGATAAATCTGCAAAAAGAGTCGTGTCCTCTGTAAAGTAGGGCACACAGTCACTCAGCATGATGGTTACTCTTAAGGAAGTATGTATCCTCTACCCACTTATCTGGGAGTTCCATTTAGCTCACTGAGTTAACATGCATAACATTGGGCTATTAGTGTTTTAATTTTTCCAGGAGACTGACTAAGTTTCCCAGCTGCTTAGCCTCAGCAGCCCTACAGTATTAGGTGCTCACAGATCATTCACTGGGCCCTAGAGGGCTTTGTCTTACAAACGTTTAATCTGGGTTAATAACTCCTTCACTCTCCTTACACTTAATTCACTTTCCTCTATACTTTGCCATTCCTGCAGCACTTGCAATCAAGAAAAATAGATGATTGCTATAATGCAACCAGAAATAACATATACAGCATTAGCTTTGTCAGTCCCCATCATTTTAAATATAGATGCCTCATTACCGTTAAAGAGCATAATGTTATATTAGTGAGATGGATAAACATAAAGAAACGAGCGCGCACACATCATGTAGGTGGAATGAGGCAGGGGGAGAACATTTGTGATGTGAAATCATTTGGTTAAACATAGGAGCCTGGAAACTGATTACAACTGATGCTTTGCATTCCAAGATAAGGACAGGACTGTCTGAGCAGATGAATGTAAACGCACTAAATGAATCTGTCAACTTCATCTCTCTTTGCTGTGCTCATACAGATGATCATTTCATCTTACACTCAATGCGTAGTTTGCTATGTGTTGGCAAAATTCTCCTTGCCACTTGGTAGGATGATGCATGACCAAGCTGCTTAGATTATCTCCATGGTCCCCTTGATATGAGCCCCTGCATCAGGCTCCCATTCATTTTCTAAACTTCATGCTCTTAGTTCTTACTTATAGGAAGCCTTCTACACAGCCACCCACCTCCCATGTTCCCATTCTTTCAGGCTCAATCTCATGTGATACCAGCCCCCATACCAGCCCTATTGCAAGGGTCTAAAATGGTGACAGAGTGGGAGTGCACATGCATGCCCCTGTTCTCATGCATGGGGTATCCTTTGCAGACCTTTGCCGACTGCAATCCTATTCCTGGGAACAAGCCCCACTGAACTCAGTGAGACCTATAGGATTGTGCCTACCATTCACTGCCCCAACACTTATATTCTGACAGGGAACTCAGCAAACAATTCAGCAAATCTAATAACAGAGTAAAATAATGATTACAGCTGCTCTCCCAATTTTCTTCTTCATCATCATTGTCATGGCAGATGTAGAAAATAGCAGAAATAGAGCAATAGCTTAGCAATATGAATAAAAGAGAAGAAATGGACAAGAAAGTCTAGCAGGGTTATTCAGCCTGCAGGGCATAATTCTTTGACCAATTTCCATTTATACCAAACAGTTTTATATCTGTCTTCTTGTGTTAGAAGATGAAATGTGCAGGCCCCCAACCACTGAGGCGGATGTCAAGCAAACACCCCAACTGCTTCAGCATGATAGAGAGCTGAGTAAATACAGATAGATTAGGAATTCCAGCAGTAACCAAATAAGATTACATTGTGCTCTCTCGTCCTATCCTCAGCAGAGGTAGAGAGGCCAGAGTTCTCCCAAGATCTTTCCTGTACACTTCCTGAATGTTTAAATAATTTTTGATATTTTCACTGATAAAAATGATGATTAGGTCACCATAGCATCAAGATAAAACAAACATCGTCTGGCGAAATAAAGGTATTGCGAGCCTGATATGTAAACTGATTACATTGAATACTGTGTATAGTTCTGGTTGCCTCGCCTCAAAAAGCACATGGTGGAGTTGGAAAAGGTACAGAGAAGAGCAGCCAAAATGATCACCTGGAAGGAGCAACACCTCCATGAGGAACGGGGCTTTTTAGCTTAGAGAAAAAGCAAGTTAGAGGTGACAGGACAGAACTGTATAAAATTATACATGGTACAGATAAACTAGAATTTGTGGACATCCAATGACACTGAATGCTGGAAGATTCAGGACAGATAAAAGAAAGTACAGTCATACCTCAGAATGCCTTGAGAGTCTAGAGTTTTGTCTCCCGAATGCCACAAACCTGGAAGTGACTGTTCTGGTTTGCGAACGTTCTTTGGAACCCGAACATCCGTGGCGGCGTTCGCAGCTTCCTACTGGCTGCAGGAAGCCGCACCTTGGTTTCCGAACGTTTTGAAGTTGACTTTTGAACGGACTTCCAAAACAGATTCCTTGAGACTTCCAAGATACGACTGTACTTCTTCACACAGCACATAGTTTTACTATGCAATGCACTCTCACAAGAGACACTAATGACCACCAACATGGATCTTGGCTGTGTCTGAGTGCAGAACCAAGCCCAGGTTTAGTGCAGAATCAAGTTGCAGGACTAGCAGCAACAGCAGCAGATATGTGCTTTGGTTATTATAATATTTTATTCTCTTGTTAATTGTGCTGTTTTAAATGTGCATTCTATATTCGACTTCCTTTAGTAATATTTCCTTTTTAAAATATTTGTTTTAATTGTTAACTTTGGTGTGTAAAATGTACTATCTGTAGTTGCCTTCCTTTGCAATGTTTTATTTTGAAATCTTTCAGATACTATTTTAGTTTTCTATTGATTATGTTGCTTTGAATGTATAGTTTATGTTTGACTTTCTTCGGTAATGTTTTATTCTGAATTCTTTTATTTGATGTTTTAATGTGTTATAAAGCGATATAGAAATGAAATGAGAAAAAAGGGCTTTAAAAGTCGATTAGACAAATTCATGGAGGGTGAGGCTCTCAGCCCCTATTAGTTACAATGGCTAGGGTCTCCCCCCACTCTTAGAGGCAGTATGTTTCTGAATACCAGTTGCTGGAAACCAGAGCAAGTCAGTTAGCAAATGCTGTCAAACATGCAGTACTGAAATCAAATGTTATTGGATGCACAGTAGCAGGCCTACAGTGTTTATTTAAAAGCATATCTCACTGACAGTGAGATTGGATTTCAGCTCAAAGTATGTCCTGCAAGTACTGGGTTATTCAGAAAACAGCTGGTGTACATGACCTAAATTTGTAGAGTAGAATTTGGTTTGGGAGCCAATTCAATTCACAAGGTAAGAAGATACCGCTCAGCAGCAAAATCTGACTTAGTTTTCCACTGACCTCTGTAGTTGTAAGTGCTGACATAAGCAATGAAAGGGAATCTCCCTCCCCAATATACTTGGTAATCAGGTACAGATTTAATCTTTCTTGCGCATATTTTCTTCCTCTCAAATGGGAAAAGGACATACACAGGGAGCAACAAGGTGGTGAGAGCAAAACCAGACCAACCTGTGGGAGCGGAACGCTCCACCAAGAGGGTCCCATGGGTCCTTGAAATGTACAGGGACACCCCTACCCATCATAATGATCCCCACCAACTTTCCTCCATAATGTCCACCATAGAGATTGGCATTTGGATAATACCAGTTCACTCTAACTGAGAGATCCTAGTGACTAGTAGAGTTCCTTTTGAGCTTGAGCTCCCTGAATCAATTATACGATCGGACACTTCCTTCACTTGTTTGCAAATCCGAGAATTATCTAAAGTAAGATTTTGAAAGCATCCCCTGTCATTTTGTCAATATAATGGCACAATTGTTTAAAGTCCAGTGGAGAAAACAGCTGCTCCTTGGAGGGGTTTGAAAAAAACAATCAAGTTGTAATTATTTCTCACTGAAGACTGTGAAAAGTAAGCCCATTGCTTGTCAAAATTAAGTGATGGCTCCTGTTTTTCTGATTGTTCAAAAACATCAATTAAATTCCCGAAAGGAAAAAAAGGGGAAAAAACATATTTGTGCTGACAATCCAAAATGACATTTTAATTTGAGCTGTACATTTCCAGCCCAAGTGGGCAACATGCTGACATTAAGAATAATGTTAACAACTCTCCACAGGTTTGGCGATTCTGTTTCAATTTTAATTGGGGATTTCTTCCCTCTCCCCCTCCGTTTCCAAAGAAATTTAAGCTTAAAGCCAGGTACAACATTTTAATTGATAAAAGCAGCAAATTGGTGTTAAGGGAATGGTGCCATTAATTTGCTGGCAGTAGAAATAATGAAGAAAGAAAATAGAGGGCAATTTCATTGAATTCCGCTAGTAGAATAGCTAACTAGTATCGTCTGGGTCCCATCAGAATCATCTTTAAGATATCTCAATTTAGACCTCATTAATATTTTGCCATAGCAGCATCACCATCTAGGTGCATGATCCTTAACACAAAGAAAACAAATGACAAGTCCCCGCCACCCAGGGGCTTTCAATGTAAAACAGACACAGGGAAACAGAAGGAGAGAAGCAGAACTGTGGGGAGTCATGGAAAGAACAGGCAATTGCTTCACTTACAACTACTTGACTGCCATACTTCTTGTGAGTAAGTGCCTGGTATGTGAATATGGGCCTCTTTGAATGCTTCCCTGATTTTTCTCTCCCCCTCCAATATGGGGGAGGGGGAATGGGCTAATATTTTACCCTGCTTGTAGAACTTGGCTAATCCAAATCAACTAATTCTCCCTTTCCCAGTTTTAAATTCACTTCACGCCATGACAACAAATACATGTTGTATTTTCAGAATGGGGAACAAGCACTTCAGACAGGCCAATTGTAAACTGCACACATGTCAAGAAATAAATGCAGAAGTTACCAACATTTGAAGTCATTTACTCTGCCTTGATGGGACGCAGGTGGCGCTGTGGGTAAAACCTCAGTGCCTAGGACTTGCCGATCACATGGTTGGCGGTTCGAATCCCCGCGGCAGGGTGAGCTCCCGTCTTTCGGTCCCAGCTCCTGCCCACCTAGCAGTTTGAAAGCACCCCTAAGTGCAAGTAGATAAATAGTTACCGCTTTATAGCGGGAAGGTAAACGGCGTTTCCGTGTGCTGCGCTGGTGCTGGCTCGCCAGAGCAGCTTCGTCACACTGGCCACGTGACCCGAAAGTGTCTCCGGACAGCGCTGGCCCCCGGCCTCTTAAGTGAGACTGGCGCACAACCCTAGAGTCGGACACGACTGGCCCGTACGGGCAGGGGTACCTTTACCTTTACCTTACTCTGCCTTGAGGTAAGTAACAGCTGCGGCCAAAACAATGAAGACGGGCAAGTTTTACAGTGTAATTAATAATTTGCTTTTGGTGACACTTCAAAGTCTGCAGAGGCAGTTAGCATTAAATTGAGTTTGCTTGCTTTACAAGCACCCCACATTTATGCATAACCTAAATACATATTTCAAGTAACTGTAAGTGGTCTAAACTGTCATAGCCCAGTTATGAATTTGGAGCACTTATATTTTCTCTCCTACATGCATCTTTCCTCCACCCCTGTCAATTTTTATCATGTCCTTTTATAGCTTGGGGTTGAGAGCTTGTGTTAGATAAAAGCTATGTAAATGTGATCATAGCTGATTGCAGCTCACATCATAAAACTGCACACACATATATAGTAAACAGCGTTAGTTGCAGTTTCTGGACTATCTTCAAGGGTAGCCCTACATGAAGCACACTGTAGCAACCCAACTATCAGAGCATGGACTACTGTAGCCATATCATCCCATCAGAGTATAGCCATAGATGGTGCACCAGTCAAAATGGGACATAGGCACTCCTTGCCACTCTGCCCACCCGGGCCTCCAGTGTCAGAGTGTACAACTAGGCTAGACTCCTGTTCCTATATGGAGATTGCTATCCAGCCCAGAAAAGGTTATGTCCTTAATTCTCAGTCCCTGAAGCCAGCTATTCATAGTGCTTCAGTTTTACCAGAATTTCAGTTTATTGCCCTTATGTAGTCCAGCATGTCTCTAGACACCAAGGCGCTAATTGTAGCTTAAGTATGCTTCACTTGTTTATCCCTACCCTCCCATTTCCATCCCTTTGCTCTGTCTTCTCCCTTGTGTTTCCACCTAGATCATAAACCCATCAGGCAGGGACTGGCCATCTCATTGTCTGTAAAGTGTAATGTATATGGATGGTGGTGGTGCTGTATGAAATAGAATAGTCATAATCTAGGGTGTGTTTCAGTTTTGTAGTTCTAGAAAGTGTGTTACTAGAAAGAGCAGGGCCTTGTTCACACATGCATTTTGTGTGGTGAAATTTGGCAGTCCATATTTCTGTGTGGTGGAGGAATACTGTATAACAATCCCCACAAATATAAAAGCATGCAGATAGGAGCGCCTCAAACACCTGTCTTTCATTATTTCATTTTCTTGCATTCAAATGGCAATGGTGTGTGTAACTGAAGGTGAAACATGTACGTGTTGCAGAAAACTGTTGGAATAATACCATTATATCAGTCTTAAGCATTAGATTAGGACAAATAATATGCATTTATTTCTTTGAAAAGTCACCTCTCAGCTTGAATTACTTCCCAATAATCAGAGCTCAAGAACAGGCAGCACAAAAAATAAAAATAACGAAAACTGTCAAGAATTCAGCTGAAATATGAGTTAGCGAGAGAAAATTTTGTAAGTGATTATTACTTTGAGGAATCTGGCTATTGTCCATGATGTTCCCTGCTATTGTGGAATTGCCCAATTTATCTGAATAACAAGCCAGTCATGGAAGATGAAGAAGTAAAATGCAATAGAAGTTTCTATTCTATCAAGGGCTTGAAACATCTAACTTTCTTTTATGGAGGCGGTATGTGGGGAGTAAAAATGATGCTTAGTGGAAGATGCTCATCCAAGAATCCTTTTATTCTCATCAGTGTGATGAGAAATCTAGTGTGTAAAATTTGCCTGAGCAAAATGTTCAACCGCTAGAATTTTATCCATCTCTCTAAACTGTCTGTAAACTGGCCATGATTTAACAAATGGGGAACTGTGCCAATATGAAGCCCTGCAATGGACACTGCCCCACATAGAGCACTGGATTCCTACATGATTTTTTAAAACAACTTGGGAAACAACAGCTTCCATAAAAGGAACAATTCTTTTTTCAAATTAAGAAAAAATTCTGGTTAAAGACTTTAATGGACAATGTTTGTTAAGGGTTAGTTGGTCTATTGACAGGGCTATACAAATTTTTAAACACAGATTTTAGGCCTAACTCCTGAGTGAGTCTAGCCACACAATCTTATGTGGGTCTAAGAAATAAATTCCTTTGAATTTAGTGATATTTACTCCCAGGGAAGTGTCTATAGGATTGCAGCCTAACAGGACAGTCCTGTGCACGTTGCCTACTCAGAAGTAAGTAACTTTGAGTTCAACAGGGCTTTCTTCTGTGTAAGGGTGTGCAAATTTGTAGCTAAGACTGCAGTGCTAACCACATTTACCTGTGAGTAAGTCTGACTGAACTCAAAGGGACTTATTTCCGGTAGCCCTACATAGGATAGCACTGCAAGTTGGTGTTGTGCCAGGGAGGCCACATTCAATATAGACTAAAATATAGGGGGGCACTGTTGTTGTTTTTTAAAATTCCCCACTTTTAAAGCAAATTACGGATTTATTGATTCTAGAAAATTTATGGGAAATAAAATAATTTTGATTCCATTTCACTAACAGATAGAAACACCTGTTTATCACATCACACTTGCAGTAAGCATCTCATATAAACTGGCCATGTGTAATAGAATCAGCATCACAGAAAGTTAACATTTTAAACACCACTGGTTTGAGTGTACCATGCTGCCCTAATCAAGTTATTTCACACCTTGGTGGGCAAATCACCTGTGCTGTTCATGCTTGATTCTTTTCCCTCTCTTTTTAAGCATTGGACCATACACTACTTACAGAATGGAGTATTCCAGTTATAACAGTCTTTTTAAATAGCTAGCTAATTTACCCTGGCCTCTGACACATGAAATGTATATTTTCAGTACTCAAACTATTTTTGTGTGTGAATGCATTCGTAAATTTTTAACCGGTTTTTAATGTTGCATTTTAAATGGTTGTAACCCACCCCGGGACCTTAGGATGAAGGGAGGGTGATTAATTGAAACAATATTAATAATAAGGAAAAAAATCAGCATGGAGGTAATCTCTATGTAGAAAAAAAAACCCTGATCAGTATTAGTGCATACCAGATTGGGAAATATGATTATGTTCGTCACTTTTCAATGGGACTGCTTTGAACATCATTTAGTGCACTATAACACAGTATATATAACTATTTTAATTGGAATTTTGTATGGTATATTCTATAGTCCTTCCTTACCCCATTTAGGTTCTGATGGATTAATGCTGTTAAATGCATATATGGTGCTGGATCCAGATTTAGGCTGTAGTCCTAATCCCATTTACCTGGAGGTAAGCGCTATTGAATTCAGTGAGATTTACTTCTGAGCAGACACTTACTTCTGAGATTGCAGCCTTAGTCATACTTGAAGTAGACCCATTAGGTTCACTGGGACTTAAGTTATTCAGGGGTATTTATGTACATTTAGCATGTGTGTGAGAGGTCAGTATATTAGGAAAATGAATTATTCCCCCAAATGGGGAACACCTAATAACTACTGATCATAAACTGTGTTTTAAAGTTAATAGCAAGTACTCAAGTGCAAGAAGCCAAATGGATTCAGGAGACGGGCTGGATGACCTCAGTTTCTTTAATTCTTTCTATTTTTCCTGTATATCCCACCAAGAAATTCATTTCTACTAGAATCAATAGAGCAAAAGGGACACAACAAAAACTCCTGCATCAGTGAGCACAGAGGAGATGAAACACATCCTTGACCCTTCTGCCGCATCTAGCAATGCCTTTCTTTAGTACAGGATTACAGTCTAAAACAAAAAGCCTCGATTTGTTTTTTTCACCTTTGAATTGAATGTTTTATGTTTTTTCACATGGCTATTTTTTAAGTCCTTGAAATGAAGGCAGTAAGACACACTGGATTCAAGGCATTGGTAGAATTTCAAAACAAGTAGTTTTGCGCCTGTACGGGGGAGATGCGCAAATCTGTCTATTTCTGGTTGGAATCATTTTCGCATATGTCTGTTCCTTTGCATTTTTGTGCTGAATTGCATTTTTAAAAACATTTGCAAGCAAATCCATCTTCAAATGAACATTTAAATATGTATTTTAAAGCACATTTTCTCTCAAGATACTTATTTTGAAATGTATAGTTACATGCCACCCCAATCTGATCAGAGAGAGATCAGGGGTTGTCAACCTGGTCCCTACCACCCACTAGTGGACATTTCAGGATTCTAGGTGGGTGGTAGAGGGTTCTACGGCACAAGCTGAATTTTCCTTCCACCGAGCACTGGTGGGCAGTAAGGAAATTTTACCATCAAGAAAGATGCATTAGTGGGCAGTAGATATAAAAAGGTTGGCTAACCCTGCTCTAGATGCTTACCCAGGGTTCAGTTTCCTTGGAATGAAGGTCAGTGGAGACTGTGGTGTCTTTAGGATATATAGTTTTATATACACATATATAACCTGAGCACAAGATAGAGGGACACACAGCATTAACACCCCAACAGCTCTTGCTTTTCTATTAGTCACAGCTTTGGATCCAGTACAGCTCTTTGTATCGGGCTTCTAGCCTGTTTCCAGCTCAGGTCTCACACACCACTCTGGCTGTTCTTCACCTACCTAGCAGCTAGGTGAGGGAGGCGGAGGAAAGGCCCATCCATTAACGGAAGAGCAGCATCACTTAGTTGTAGCTCGGGCAACCTAGCTCATTCTTTTGGGTTGCTAATGAAGGCACTTAAGTGGCCAGCTAATGTCATTGTCTTGCAAAGAAAACTTGTCTGACCAGTTCAGCAACCTCCTCTCTTAGATTCTAACCCTCACTGGGCACAGTATCCTAAAAACTGGAAGGAATTCAGGGCATCATCCAGGCCGACATCTTAAAAAGTCTTTTGAGCTAAGAACTGTGTTGTAATATTTGGGAAAGTGTAAAGGTGGTGGATAACTAAGTTTTGAGCCACACATCAGTTGAGATTGCATTAGATTAGTTCATACGGGAATTCAAAAATTATCCCATTACTTAAGTACCCCTTGCCTGTTCTGATCAACCTTTGTGCTTTGTCACCAACTGAAGCTAGTCCTAAAAAAAATTACTGCTGTACCTGTTTTCTATCCTTTGCGTCCTCTGGACAAACTTTAAAGACTGAATTGCTAGGATAGTCAGAACTAATCTTTTTTTTTTTTAAGGCAGAACATCTCTACCCCACCCCACCCGCTCCACTTTCACTTAAATAATGAAAAAGCTAATCAGACTTTACTTTCTTCCAAGCATCACAGTGTTTTCTCAAGTGGAATATATGGACTGATATAGAATGCACACTGAGTGCACAGATAAATCGAAATTTTCTGTAACTCACTGATTACAATAGATAATCAGCACCTGGAATTTGTGCCATTATACTGAACCACGTTTTCTGATGTAATCTGCATAGATTCACCTCCAAAGGTGACAATGGGAGGAAAGGAACAAAGGTAAATCTCTACTGAATTAATACAGTCATCCGCAGCAGTTTCTCTCAGTCTTTGGAATGAACACAACTTGCATTTAAGTGTTCAGGGCAGAAGAAGGATTTAAGATAGAGCTTTACCTCCTACTTTATTGATTGACTGAAATTCAGCATTTCATTATAGTTTCCTTTGGGCTGGGGAAACGGGAGACCTGCCCTCCTCCACCTTGATCCGTGCTATGTGTTTCTCCCATTCTTCCCATGATTCCATTCCATGTTAATAGCTGAAAGGATTAGTTGTTTCGGACAAACTGTTCCAAAAGGTAGGACTATGAACCCACCCTTAAAAACATATGCCATATACTCCATCAGCATGGACGACAGGCCAGCAACTTTTGGAACTTCCTCTTTTTTAACTTTTCCACCCCAGCTGGTTTTTAGAGGAACTTACACCTAGGTTTGCTTATTTCCTCCTGCCTTTTTAAAAGATTGTAAATCTAAGGGCAGGACCTAGCTTGCTTCTTATAACCTGTAAACTGCTCTGGGAGCCCTTTTTCTATCTGATGAACGAGATTTTAAAATATTTAAATAAATAATTATTCAGTAGTCTCTCTCTCTCCCTCCTCCCCCAGTAGGCCGTGTGTGTGTGTGTGTGTGTGTGTGTGTGTGTGTTTTCCCACTGTTCAACACTGTGGTCCTTCCACTATGTTACTTCAAAAAATAATGCATGAGATAAAAAAAGGAACTGGGCCCTATCTATTATAAAAACAAGCTATTTCTTTCTCTCCCCCCTCCCCCTTTTTCTGGGAACACAGTGGAGGGAATGCTGCCTATTTTTATTTCCTTGGGTCCACCAAAGGATCTTCTTTAGTTTGAGGAGATGACAGCTGTAGATGGCAAGGCTGACTTTATACTTTCACTGATTCCATGCCTATTGATTTAAGCCTTCCCCATTGATCTGAGCATGGGTGCCTTTGTTAGCCGAGTTGCTTCCTATTTCATTTTATCATTTGAGCTCAAAAAGGACCAGAAGATGAGTTTGTAACTTTCTTGGCTTTTAAAAAAGTAATGTGGATTGTAAATGAAACAACTTTCCAACTATCTGGTTTTACATTTTCTACTTTTGATCAACAATTTGCTGCTCTTTTTTAAAAAAAAGTCATGGTGAAAAGCTGTTTGAGATCTATCCAGATGCAGGCATCCAACCAGAGTGTGTTGTGGAAGCAGCTATGAAATTGTGTAACAATGTTTTGTGTCTTGCTATTGTTATCTTTTTAGAATAAATGCCAGATGAAGGCACTTTTTACCACCTTTGGTGGACCTGCCCAAAGGTTAAAGCTTTCTGGGAAATGATCTATAATGAAATCAAGAAGGTCCTTAAGTGGACTTTTCCTAAGAAACCAGAGGCTTTTCTCTTGGGCATGGTTGGCCAATCGGTGCTAAAGAAGGACAGGATTTTCTTTATGTATGCTACTACAGCAGCAAGAATTCTACTGGCAAAGTATTGGAAGATGCAAGAACTACCTACTCTGGAAGAATGGCAAACAAAGGTGATCGACTTTATGGGACTGGCCGAGATGACGGGCAGAATCCGTGACCAGGGGAAAGAGACAGTGGAGGAGGACTGGAAGAAATTTAAAATATATCTTAAAAACAATTGTAAAATTGAGGAATGTTAAGATGTCAGGGGGTAAGAGGTAAAGAATTGCAGCAGTAACTAAAAAAAAAATTAAAGGAAATTTTATGAAAGGGAATTAAGACAATGGACCCAAGGGTTGCTAAAGAATCATTAAACAAGGATGCAAGGAAGGGGAGGCATGGGGAAGTCAAAAGAAAGAAGGGTATGAAATGAGGAATTTAAAGTTACATGGGTTTAAGTGCTATGTACCTTATCTGATTTTTGTTTTTTTTTTTGTTTGTTTTGTTGAGTTTTTATTACTTGTTTGAAAAATTAATAAAAATTAAAAAAAAAAAATAGAATAAATGCCAGAGTTTCTTCTGAGTTCTACATACTTATTCCCTGCACTATGTGTTCCACAATCTCCAAGCAGAAAGACTTGATATGTGCTGATACATTCCCAGGGCTCAGTTTCCATGGAACGAAGGTCAATGGAAACTGTGGTGTCTTTTGGATATATACTTTTATTCACACATATATGCAAGCTGAATGTAGGATGGAGGGGTTCAAAACATTAACACTACAACAGATATTGCTTTTCCATTAGATTTCCAGGAAAGCCCCAAACCACCACACTGGGTTCAGTACACAGCAAGCTAGCTTCCAGAAGCAGTGAAAATTCTCTTTCATGCAGCCCCCTTCACCTGTTTTTCTCTATCCTAGGATGGTGTGGCACCTAGCCTGGTGAGGTGGGAAAAGGCCCATTTGTCTCTATAGCAACGGTGCAACCTCATTGGATATGTAAATGGTAGTACTTAACTGGCCAGCTCAAGGCTTTATCATATTAAGGAACTAATTTGACTGATTCAGCAGCTTTCCTCATATAGTTTATAATCACACATACACAGGGTTGTGTGCTGGGCCTGTTGTTGTCAATGTCTTCATCTAAGGAATTGAGGGATGCTCATCAAATATGCAGATCATGCCAAACTGCCACAGAAGACAGAAGCAGGGTTCAAAATGGCCATAACAGAATGGAGAACTGGGCCCTAACTAACAAAATGAATTTCAGTAGGGAGAAAAGTAAGGTTCTACACTTAGGGAGGCATAACCAGCTGCACAAATATAAAATGGGGACACCGTATTTGCCAGTAGTACATGTGAAAAGGATCTAAGGGCCTTCATAGACCACAAGCTTAACATGGGTCAATAGTGTGATGCAGCAAAGAAAGCTAATGCTATTTTAGGTTGCATCAACAGAAGTAAGTAATCGTACTACTCTATTCTGCCTTGGTCAGACCCTACCTGGAATACTATGTGCAATTCTGTAGACCACAATTTAAGTAGGGTATTGACAAGTTGGAACGTTCAGAGGAGGGCAACCAAGATAATCAAGGGTCTGGAAACCAAGCTTTATGAGGAATGACTGAGGGAGTTGGGTATGTTCAGCCTGGAAAAGAGGAGACTGAGAGGAGTTTTGATTTTTGTTGTTGTTGTTTAGTCGTTTAGTCGTGTCCGACTCTTCGTGACCCCATGGACCAGAGAACGCCAGGCACTCCTGTCCTCCACTGCCCCCCGCAGCTTGGTCAGACTCATGCTGGTAACCTCGAAAACACTATCCAACCATAGCCAACTTCAAATGTCTGTCACATGGAAGATGGAACAAGCTTGTTTTCTCCTGCTCCAAAGGGCAGGAGAAAGGACTCCAAAGGACCCGAACCAATGGCTTCAAGTTACAAGAACGGAGATTCCGACTAAAGACCAGGAAGAACTTTCTGACAGTAAGAGCTGTTCGACAGTGGAATGGTCTCCCTCAGGAGGTTGTGGGCTCTCCTTCCTTGGAGATTTTTCAGCAGAGGTTGGACGGCAATCTCTCACGGATGCTTTAGCTGAGTTTCCTGCATTGCAGGGGGTTGGACTAGATGACCCTTGGGTCCCTTCCGACACTACAGTTCTATGATACTATGATTCTATGAAGAGAGACAAGGATAAGGAGCCCCAGGTTGCTTGGGAAAGAACTGGGGAAGAAGCCTTAGAGAGCGGTAGGAAGCAGTCCTTGCAACTGCATCATTGGGGCAAGACCTACTGGAAGACTTGCTGTGGTCACCAGGCCAGAGTTAACTTCTCTGACACCAAGTGTTTTATTGCTGACCTACTCCTGACTCTGGCTCCTGACAATAGTTGTCCTAAACACAACTTCTCTGAGAAACAGATGTACAGATATGTACGGCATATTTTTTTATCTTTCTCAGATAATTTGTAGATATCCTGTTACCCATCAACACTGTTCTTGGTCTTAAGAGGCAAATAGAGGAGCTGTCCAGCAGGGCAAGGGAAGGACTAGGTTCTAGGAAAAGTTACTGAGACATCTTTAAAATGTTCACATACAGAGGCCACTTTTTCACCTGACTGACTCAGAGAGAGGATGGGCTTAGGAGAAAACAACTTTTGTAGGCAGAGACTGGTTTTTCCACCCACAGATAAAATAATCCAATGGGTAATGATTTTTCCAGAATCAGGTGATATTAACAGTAGTTGCATTTGGTGTGATCACTGTGCAAATGACCTTGGTGTCTTGGGCAAGCAGACCCGAATACACAGTAGCCAATAGGCTGAAGCAGTTGAAAGAGCAAAATCAGAAAATATGGTAGCTTACATATTTATATTTATGTGGTGGATGCATGTAGCAGGCTAGCATCAGACGGAAATGCCGCACATAAGATGGTGAGTCAAAAATAGCTATCAAAGAAGAAAATTTAGAAAAGAAGGCTTTTTTAACAACAACAACAGCAACCCTATATGACTTAGCAGACATGTCAATATGGAAAGTGTTAGCTGAGAAGTAGAAATAGTACTGGTCCACTGAATCAACTTTGCTGCTTACTATCTGTGCCAATCCATTATATACAACATGATGACACCTTTCAGTTTTATGATAGAAATTCAATCACATTACCATCCACAGCTGAAGATCTGCTAAGTCTATAAAAATACACACTAGTGCCCCCACATAAAGAAAGTCCTTGAAATGCTGTTTTTATTTTGACTGTCACAGCAGTCAAACAGCTTTTAACTCTCTCCTAGTTCTTGGGCCAGTATCTATGTGTTATTTAAACATCTACCAATGAAATGCAGTGCTCCATACCTAGCAGAACTCTGACAATTTGTGTGAAACAACTTGAAATCTTCCTTTGCATTATGAAGAGTTCAGACAATTTGATGTGGGACCCCCCCCCCGCCCCTATTACCCGATATATTTAAATTATAACTATGAAGTCAGACTCTGATCTTAAGAGGGAAACTTAAAGGGGATGACTATAATAAATTATTATTATTAGCCCTGTTCAGGGAAGTTTTTAATATTTAACGCTGTATTGTTTTTAATACTTGATTGGGAGCCGCCCAGAGTGGCTGGGGAAACTCAGCCAGATGGGCAGGGTATAAATAATAAATTATTATTATTATGGAAGAAGATAAAGGACACTCCTAACTCACCTGCTGAAATCAATTGGACTTAGAGATTCTTAAGTCTGTCTGGAACATAAATTTCGGGGATGCTGGTGTTTAGTTTTGAATTTAGCTAATTATAGTTTATGATGCATTTCAAACCAAATTCTTCCCTTGATTTCTTTCTGACTCTTTATGGCAAATTACTTTTATATTCACTTTCTTTTTTCTTTTTTTTTAAAGTAATTTTTATTGGGTTTTCACATTTTAAAAACACACACAGATGAAAACAAAAACAAAACATGTATAATTTCATAACCTTACTTTCTTAACCCCACTCCCTGACTTCCCCCCACCCCCCCTTCATACATCCCAAATCCAATAATTAGCTCAGCAGGTTCTTATCTCTCTTCTTTAACATATTATTGTTATTTTTAAAATTAATTCTTATTACTTGGCCAAATTTTACTTGTCCAATTTTCTTATAAATATTAAGTTCTTTTCTAAGGTCGACCCAAATTCCCTTCCACGAATTTCCCCCTTTTTATATTGAATGTAGGTCATAATAGCCAAACACAAAAGTCATAAAAGTTTTAAAATTCTGTTCTCCCCTCCCTCCCTACCCCGGTTTCTGTCCCTTCCCAAATAGATGTCCACAAAAACAGTTCTTAGCCTGGATTCCTCACATCAGAGGCCTTCAAATCTCTGTCAGTCTCTCTCTGCCGGTTTTGTTGGTAGCCCTCTTTGTTGGTCCTCAGTTCTCGAAGGAGCTCTGGCACAGTCTCATCAAATTTTCTTCCATCCAAAATACTTGGTAACAGCTGCTGCAACAAGCCAACTGATCTCCCATACTCAAAGAGGAAGCCCCAATCATATTTCTTGTTTCTTTTAAGTTCCAGTATTCCAAGTGTTCCATGGGCTTCCTCTTTCCACTTTCGCATCTTTCGCAGATTGGTAATCCCAAGATCTTCTTCTTTATGTTCTAGCAGTGTAGGCTTCAGATTGGTACTCTCCTGTAGTTTCTTAACTCCTTCTTCCCTCTCCTCCAGTTCCAAAAAAGTCTCCTCTGGTTCAGCTGCAGATTTTGTTTCAGTCAGATCCTTTATGCATTCAGCAGGGTTGCTTGTTTTAGAGTTCAAGGTTATAAGTTGTTTGTTCATAGCCATGCTTTGCTCTTGCAGTATTCCCACGAGAAGAAACATTCTTTCTATCTCTGCCTGTAATTTTCCATCTGTAGCCATTGTAATGTTTCAAAGTTTCCCCTAGGGGGATTCTAGTTACTTAATAGTCCTTTCCCAACAATCTGTTGCTTTGTTATTTGTAACTACTTTGTTCCCAAGCACTTTAATTCAAATATAGCAAATTTAGTCCAGAGAGATGTTAAACAATAAAATTTTTTAACTTTAACTGCCTGTTTGACAGCTCCTTTAACAGCTGTCAAACTCCTTGTTCCTTTTCCTCCAGCTCACACACAGGGGCACTCCCGGGTCGGGGGGGGGGGGGTTAGACAAAAGCTTCTAAAGTTCGACTCTTACTCTCCAGCACAAATCTTCTTCTGTCAAATTCATGGAATTAATGTCTTTTAACTCGTACCGAAAAAAAAAAAAGATCTCTCCACCTTAGTTCTCCGATCCTTCCTTTAAATCTTTTGTAAATAGAGGGGGTGCAGACTTCCCTTTAGCACATCCCCCGGTCGTACCGAATTTAAAGGTAAAAATTTTAAAGTCCAAATTCCATTCTACTCACGGGTTATTTCAAGTCCAAATTTCAGGGGGAAAAGTCAGCGCTCTCCGGCCATGGCTCGCGGCTTCGCTCCACCGCAGTAGCGGTCTACTCACAGCACCACGCCACTCTCCGTACCCTCTCCGTAGCCTTTAAAAAGGCTCTTCGTGGGTCGGGGGGGCGCTTGAGGTGCCCACCGAGTCACCAAGTCTGCAGGCTTCCGCGCCTGCAGTTTCTAAGGGTCCCCGCGTCGCCGTCGCGGTGAGACCCGTCTGCAGCAGAGCCGATTCCCTCCGGAGCTCGGAGGGAATCCGCCATTAGCCGATCGCGCTAACCCGGAAGTCTTACTTTTATATTCACTTTCAACTCTACAATTCTGTGATTCTATGATTCTAATTTTAACATTAATTTAACCAGATATTCTAAGAGCAATAGCTAGAATGACATCGTTTATTTTACTCGCACAACCCATGTGGCAAATTCATAGTATAGGTCCACAGCAAACATCTCCAGATTTCTCTGTTTTATATGAATGCTGCATACCTATTTATTTGTTTGCCCAAATATCTAGGAATAAATTCTACTGTCCGTTGACCTTGCTTCAATCTTGTTGAGCTGCATACATTTCATTTACACTTCTTTCTGCTGGGTCAACTGCTAAATAGCAGAAGACCTAATGTCACAGTCTCTGAAAACCCACAAGAATCGGTTCTGGTACCTTGTTTATTGGAAGGACTGCCAAACCTATGACAATAGCCCTTGCTGTTGCCCTAGTCATTTGCTCTGGTTCTACTTGAGAGAGGTGACTGTGAAAGTTAACCCTACCTATCAGCTTTGTAAAGACAAGATATGCCTCTGGCAGCTATTGTGCAAGCTTTGCTCTCCTTTTCAAAGGGAGGAACTATAATAGAAAATGCAGGAAATGTTACACAGACTTTAAGAAATCAATAATCAAGAGGCCTTCCTCTTTCCCTGTCACCTGCACCCAGATCCTATTTTTAAAGCAATCTGGAGAAGCTTAAGAGAACAGTCTGTGTCAAATTGCTGAAAACAAGAAGAAAATAATACCAAGAAGTGCTAGAGAGTGTGTTTGTTTCCATTAGGATGCACCTAGCTTTAATACCACTGTAATATGCACCTAGCTTTAATGCCACTTTAATGTACTGGCAGCTGCTGTTGAGCTTGCCTGCTTTGTGAGTTTCAGCTTTGTCTGTTGTTCTGGCTTTCAGATAAGGGAGGAATGCAGAAACAAGGTTGCGGAACGAAATATTAAAACCTAAGGTCCACAGCTCAGTGGTAGAACAGTTGTTTTACATGCAGTAGAATCACAGAACCATAGAACTGTAGAGTTGGAAGGGATCCTGAGGGTCATCTAGTCCCCCTGCAATGTAGATATAACAACTAAAGCATTCCTGACAGATGACCATCCAACCTCTGCTTAAAATCCTCCATTGAAGGCAAGTCCACCACCTTCTGAGGGAGTCCATGCCATACACTTTTGGTTCGGTCACTCAACCAGCTACAAACAGTTACCTCATCCAGCCTATATTTTACCTGCTTCTCTGCAAAAGTATCATGGGGGACTTTGTCAGAAGCCTTACAGGAATCAAAATACACTATGTCCACAGCATTCCCATATCCACTAAGCTTGTAACACTGTCAAAAATAAGAAACGAGATTCGCCTGACATGACTTGTTTTTGAGAAACGCATGCTGGGTCTTACTAATCACAGCATCCTTTTCTAAGTGACCACAGGCTGACTATTTAATTATATGTTCCAGGACTTCCCTGGTATCAACATCAAGCTGAGCAGTTGGCAGTTATATGGGTCTTCTCTCCTCTCCCCTTTATGAAGATGGGGACAACATTGCCCACCTCCAGTCTGCAAGGACCAGGTTCAGTCCCTGGCATCTTCAGGTAGGACTGGGACATCCCTTGTCTGAAACTCGGGAGAGTCACTGCCATTTAGTGTAGACAGTATGGAGTTAATTGGACAAATGGTCTCAGTATAATGCAACTTCCTATATTCTTTAATTATCTGAACTGACCAGATGGGCCTGTGGTCTGATACAGCAGGGCTCTTTTATGTTCTTATTATTTAAACAACTTGGGAATGTTCTTTAAATAATTCAGAAGCTGCCTCTTAACAAACAGTATAAACTTCCAAGGACAAGAACTGTTGACACACCCATTAAGGAAGTTATCTTATCTGCCTGTCTCGCTCCCTCTCTTTTTTACACACACATGCCTTATCCTAATTTACTTGCTTCTGGCTTGAGGACAGTGATCATGCAATCACTTCTCCGTTATGTAAGAACAAGGAGAGCCAGTGTGGTGCAAGTCCACTGAGAGCCATAAAACTCACTAGGTGGTCTGCAGCATGTCTCCACAAATCACAGCTTAATCTTGTGTGGATAAAAGGAAACCATCTTACATAAACTATTCAGGATTCCTAGAGGAATGTTTGGAATACAAATGTGACAAATAAATATGGAACTCCCATCACATGTCATTCATCATAAATGACTTTATCATTTAACTTGTTCAAGAGCTGCCCATCATTGAGAGAATAGCTTATACATGATAAGCATATCAGAACAACGCCAGCATGTTAAAAAAAAGGCAGTTTGAATCCAGCTCCTGCAGAAAAATGTGACTAGTGGAAACCTAAGTTGCATCTCCTCTAACTTTACCTCCTCTGCCAGCAGATGTCAACCTTAATCTCAGACAGCAGTGGAGAACACCACACTTACTACAATGCTGTAAAATAAGAATTAACAAAGAAGTGTTTTCATAGCCCCTTTCCTAAAAAGGAAGTATGTGTGTGAGGGGTGGGTGGGGAGAAACCTCCCATTACCACTCTTGAAGCTAGCATCCAAGATCCAAACAATTATTTGTACTAGGCTAGACTGAGAAATGAGAAATGCTTTAGGAAAAAAGCAACACATTTGAGTCTGCTAAGTCAGTACTTGTCAAACTGTGTTTCTAGGGAGCCATGAGGGATGTCAAAAGCTGACCTTTATTCATTACAAATATGTATATACTGCCTTTCTGAGCAAAATCCTTCTGAGGCATGTTATGACCATAATACCAATAAAATCACAATATAAAAGTAACAATTCTCTGCCTCACAATTTATTCATTAATATTCCCCTATGCAATGGAAGAGAGCAGAATTAATCTTATTGCTGGAGGTCATGACATGTGCTCAAATGCAGTGAAAGGGGAATGCAGTTTTCTGCTCTCCAAAATAAAGGGGTGTGTGATGAGTTTCAAATAGTATGCATTCAAAATGGTACTGCTAATTTTTTGGGGATTTGTAATATGCCTTGCAGTAATGCATGGGTAGGCAAACTAAGGCCCAAGGGCCGGATCTGGCCCAATCGCCTTCTAAATCCGACCCGCGGACAGTCCGGGAATCAGCGTGTTTTTACATGAGTAGAATGTGTCCTTTTATTTAAAATGTATTTGGTATTTGTGGGGCATAGGAATTCATTCTTTTTTCTTTTCTTTCCAAAATATAGTCTGGCCCCCCACAAGGTCTGAGGGACAGTGGACCGGCCCCTTGCTGAAAAAGTTTGCTGACCCCTGCAGTAATGTGAAGTTACAAGGACCATCCAATAGGTGCCCATCACACACAAGTGCAACAGCTACTAAAGCAGTAAAATATGACTTATATGTCTGTGTCAGGGAACTGCCATCGGAGCCAGAGGCGGAGGAAAGGCTCCAGAGCGATGCCGGAGAGGGTCCCAGCAGGGAGAGAGGCAGCCCATCTGCTGGGGAAGCAAATCAGCGTAACACCAGGGGTGAAGGGGGGCAGATGGGGGAATCGGAGAGAAGGCTCCAGGACTCTTCACTGGAGACCAGTGGGGAGAGCACGGGTACTCCGCTGCCCATACCCTCCCTGTGCAGAAGACTTCCGCGCAGGGAGAGTAGGAGGAGACTTGGCATCAAAGAACTTTTTTGCTGGAAGAAGTTTAAGAAACGCCCACTGGCGGAATCTGCCAGCAACTGAGACAGCCACGAGTGCAAGGCTGTCTAGAGAGAAAGGGTTCAACCAGGCAACCTAGCCAGGAGTGGCGCCAACTTACGCACGAGCAACCCCCTTAGAACCATTACAGTCTGCCCAACCTAAGTCAAGAATTGCTGCTCCTCAGCAAATTCATTTACTGTTTTCAGTCAGCCTTCTACAAAACTGGTGCCTTCCAGATATTTTGGTCTATACATCTCATTATCCTGCACCATAGGCCATGCTGACTGGGGCTATTGGGAGTTAGAGAGTAAAACATCTGCAGGGTACCAAGTTGAAGAAGTCTAGGATGTGCTGGGAAACAACAGTTCCTCAACAAAGGAAGTGCCTTCTGAAATAACACCTACTTTTATTGAGAGTTCATAAATTGCGTATGTGGAGGGGCCATTAAGTTTTGTGTATTGGCCTCCCTCCCTCTACCACTGATCTCCAGCAGGAAGATCTGAAGTGGGATGGTTTGTGCTTTTAGCTGGATGTAGTTACAATCCTCACCATGATTGGGAACTCTGATTGCACTGTGTTCCTGATTCCAGGGAAGAAAGTAGCTATAGCCAGCAAAATGCATTTGCAACTCCCCTTCAGATCAGGAAGGCCAAGGATAGAGGGGCTGTTAATCCCCCCCCCCACTGAATATGGCTATCTTCTTTTGGGATTGCTGAGACATATGTTATCCTCCAGGGTAGCCACAGCACAGCTGCCTTGTATGTTTATTTAACATTCTGGCTTAGAAAAGAAGGGATGGGAAATATACTTTATTACACAGAACAAAATGATTTGAACCAATCAGGCTATTTGCAATACACTCATGCCCACAGGCATATACAATAGTACGTCCTGGATTTACTTTGAAGAGCTACAAGAGCCAGCCCTCTCAACAGCAATAAAATCCACATTTGAGAGAAGAGTCTTTAATGCTGAATCACAAGGACACTAAACAAGTGTAATGCTGTCCTGTGGCCTGGCTCATGGGACAGTTGGATTTAAGAGGTTTAATTCTGTGAAGGAATTTCATTGTTTTTATGGCTTGTCACAGTCTCAGTTTTACATTAATCGTGTCCTCCCTAAAAGAGGGCACGTGTTGCGGTGAGACCTGGAGACTGGCCTCCTGGTTGTGGGTGGGCATATTGGACAGCCACAACACCCGATTGGTAGGTGTCTCATTGCTGGGTTTAATCTGGCCAATGGGGTGCAGTCTAAATGGATCGAGGGACCTATATACACCTATGCATGTGACCCAGAGCTTCCTCTTTTGGCTTGTGCATTGGAACACACACACACCTCTCCCTACTTTTAGGGCATTTTGCAATTGACTTTGCTATGCCGTTGTGTGTTGTCTGTCGTTGGGACAGGAGCACGGCAGGAATTTTCCCCACATGGCTGATTGGCTGTTGCCATTTGGGTTTCGCCTGCCACCTAGCAAATCATCACAACTTAGAATCATAGAGTTGGAAGAGACCACAAGGGCCATCGAGTCCAACCCCCTGCCAAGCAGGAAACACCATCAGAGCACTCCTGACATATGGTTGTCAAGCCTCTGCTTAAAGACCTCCAAAGAAGGAGACTCCACCACACTCCTTGGCAGCAAATTCCACTGTCGAACAGCTCTCACTGTCAGGAAGTTCTTCCTAATGTTTAGGTGGAATCTTCTTTCTTGTAGTTTGGAACCATTGCTCCATGTCCGCTTCTCTGGAGCAGCAGAAAACAACCTTTCTCCCTCCTCTATGTGACATCCTTTTATATAGTTGAACATGGCTATCATATCACCCCTTAACCTCCTCTTCTCCAGGCTAAACATGCCCAGCTCCCTTAGCCGTTCCTCATAAGGCATCGTTTCCAGGCCTTTGACCATTTTGGTTGCCCTCCTCTGGACACATTCCAGTTTGTCAGTGTCCTTCTTGAACTGTGGTGCCCAGAACTGGACACAGTACTCCAGGTGAGGTCTGACCAGAGCAGAATACAGTGGCACTATTACTTCCCTTGATCTAGATGCTATACTCCTATTGATGCAGCCCAGAACTGCATTAGCTTTTTTAGCTGCCCGTCACACTGTTGGCTCATGTCAAGTTTGTGGTCAACCAAGACTCCTAGATCTTTTTCACATGTACTGCTCTCAAGCCAGGTGTCACCCATCTTGTATTTGTGCCTCTCATTTTTTTTGCCCAAGTGCAATACTTTACATTTCTCCCTGTTAAAATTCATCTTGTTTGTTTTGGCCCAGTTCTCTAATCTGTCAAGGTTGTTTTGAAGTGTGATCCTGTCCTAACCTAACTTGTAAGGTTATGGATAGGCACTGGTTCATGTGATAGAGATGGGAGAACGGTCTCATCATCCCTATGTGAAGGGTATTCCGTTAAAGGAATCCAGGGACTCAACTTGGTTGGTCAACCCCTGAGAGGGGCTTGTGCCCGTGCCTGAGTCCAGGGGAGCATCTGGGGAGTGAACAGAGTCTGTTCCCGAGCTACATGGGGTTAAGGACATTACATAACATCTAGCTTGTTATATCTTGCTTAACTAGGGACCCTAAGAGGTAGGAAAAATCTAACCATTCTTTTTGTTGCAGTAGAGCTTGACATTTAACTCTGGGCTCTTCTTTTTGCAAAGTTCAACTCCAGTCCAAAATACTGGAAAGCTAATCAATTTAGTTATACATCAGTGAACACAGTTTAGTGAGTTCTGACTTGATATGTATTACGACCTCCATTTTAACATTCCACGCTTACTGTCTTACCTATCAGATGTGCTCAAACCAAAATTTCACCCTTTAAAATGTGTTAATGTGATGTGTAATTGAACCATAAGTGATGTATGAATTGAACTGAATCTGAACACCCAGCCTCCAGTCATGTGAATCTACATTGGATTAATTACTATTCCTGCTCTTTCCCAAGACAGTATCCTTTAGATATCTAGATTACCAAGAATGGTAAGTAACAGGACTCGCTTGCATGCTAACGCATCAGTTAGGACAGATGAATTTCCAGTACAATGCACACAATCTTTTCTTTTTTCCCCCCAAAATGTAATTATCTCTTTCTCTATATGTTTCTCAGTTTCTAAGCTGGCTTTATAATTGTAGTGGGTTCCTCTCCTCTGTCCATATACAGTATCCATGGATATTAATTTATTCTGCTTTTATGCTGTTTAATATATTGTTTTATCAGTCAATTTCAGTAATCTGGGCCTAGCATAAGACTTTTCCCTTACTCAGGAGCCATGGAATGTAATAACAGCAATCAAGGCAGTTCATTCTGACAAATGCGTGTCAGAAAAAGACTGCTGTGACTTTGAAATATTGAAACTGACTGATAACATAATGTGCAAAGCCGAATAAATGCATACAAATGGAAGTTTTAGCTGTGTCGCCAAAGTATGAACAGAGGCCTGCACTGAAATCGCTGTGTGTGAGTGCTTACAGTGGCAAATTACTAAATGCACTCGCTAAAGTGTTTTTATGAATAAAGCAGCATGGATAGATTCCCCTTCCCCTCACTTCCATCCCATGTCTCTCCTTCTGTCCCTCTCCCCCCCCCCAACTCCCTGGAATTCAGAATGAATATAGCTTCAAGCAAAAAGACGGAAGAACTGAGAAGTGCTCAGTTTTAATAAAACACAAAAGTCAATGACAACGAGGCCGAGACACCAGTTTCCACTGGGGGATAGAACTAGATGAGTGAAGCTGGGTTTAAATCAGAGATGAAACAAAATCCGGCAACAGTCTGAGAGCTGAAATTTCCATCTTGATGAAGATTTCCATTGGAACGTTCAAAATCTGAGACTCTCCCCGGCATAAACACCTTTCAGTTTAAGGTAAGGTTCAAGAGGGTTTAACAAATCCCTTGGTCTGTTTCGAAGCATTGATTTTGCTCATATTCTTATGTCAGCATTATTTTGATCTCTATGATCCCCAGATGATAGAATTCTAATGCATAGTAATTCAGACAGATAAGGGGATTGATAGGCTGTAGTAACCAAAAGCATATACTTTTAGATTCCTGCACCACAGCTGCCACTTCCTGTTATCTTCCCCCTTTCTCTTCTTCGCAGCAAACAGGGCATCAGGTGTCCCTGAGTGTACACAACAATGGGCTAAATGGACCAGTGGTTTGAGTATGTACAAGGTAGCTTCCTAAGCTACAGTAGGCAGGCATTGATACCAAGACCAGTGACAGAACAAGCAAGAGAAGCTACAACTGCCTTGTATCCCTCTGTATCAGTATTTTGAAAATATCTGCAAGTATATCCCAGATTGCAACCTGGAAAGGTAAAATAGAAGAGATCAAGGCTACCCCACAGGGCTCAGAGATCAATGTCCCTTAGCCTGCATCTCTATTCTGAGATGAAGAAGGATCATTCAGTCCAAGGTCTACCAGCTTAAGCTTCTGTTTGCCTCTTCTTTTACCCTTTGAGGTCTTTGCAGTAGTACAAATCACCAAAATGCATATGCTTCACAGCTCAGCTGGGCTCCCCCCTTCCTGCCACCCTCAAATACACAACATACTTTATTTCCATCCACTTGGAATATCATTCCTTTGATTCACTGACAACACCATGTACCTTTGGGGGCAAAATCCAACCTTTAACATGGTGAAGCTTGTATAGCCTTAGGCAGACGAAGCAGCTAACTAGTTAAATTAGCAAGAAACTCACTTTTTCTTTCTTTCAGGGTAATGCACATTGGCAGTTTTAACACATACATAAGAGGTCAGTTCCCTGCAGTACTTCAGCTCTAACCAGTGGGGGGCTAATCTACCTAACCTGCTTTCTTTCCCTTTAATACATCTCTTTAAAAAATGTGTAACTAAGTTTAGTACGGAGTGCCTAAAAATCTGACTAATAGGCTCAGCAGTAGCATACAATTCGTATAACTATTTATCTGGCCTGGAAGCTAAATGCAGCCCTCCAGGCCTTCAGAACTGTTCCCAATCCATGGCCTTTCTCCTCAAGCAACACCCCTTCCCCAGCATGGCCCACACCTTCCCTCAGTGCTTTTGCCTGGCTGTGGCTGGATTGTGGCTTGTTCTATGAAAGAATCACACCTATTGTTTTGCCTACCTTTGCCCCACGCACTCGTAATGTGGCCCCTGGAAAATTACCTTTGTGGTAATTTTAGCCCTCTGGCTAAAAAGGCTCTCCCTACACCTGCAGATTTTGCAGCTACTGGAAATGTTGCCACGTGAGAAGTGCTTTAGTGTGAAGCAGCTCCTGCATGGTTTGTCTTTAACCAAAGTCACAAACAGGGGCGTAGGAAGGGGTGTGTGGGGGGTGTGGTCTGCCCCGGTGTCATCCTTGGGATGTGTGTGCCAAAATGGCTGTGTGCAGATTGCCCTGGTGCCCTGGTGTGTGGATCGCCCCCCCCCATGGGCAGATCGCCCCCCCCCGCCGCTCCGGGTGCCGAAGCAACTAGCTACGCCTCTGGTCACAAACTCTCACTTTTCTGATCCAAAACACCCACCCACCCCACTCTCACACAAAAACAAAGATCACCACAGCCAATCACAAACAACCACACCCTAGGCCAACCCCAACCTCTCTCACCACCAAAGAAACACAAATGAACAGCAGAGAACCTGCACAAGCAACGCTGACACCAAACCCCACATACATTAAGCAAAATAGAAACATTGCCACCCGACCTAAACCCCCACCCATCTTTCCCCCCCCCTCCACCCCTTTTCTTCCTAATGTCTCAACAAATGAAACTGATTTGTAAAAATGTCACATGGAAAAAATACGAGAGACATTACACATCTGTAAAACAAGAAAATCTTTAATAAAAACAACAACAACAAACCCTCACTTTGAAAAGAACACGAAGCTTCCTTGCACCAGGTAGGGCTATCTCTCAATCAAGCCCACTGTTGTCTATTCTGACTGGCAGGCACTTTCCAGGATACCTGTTACCTGAACCTTTAAACTGGAGGTGCCTGGGACTGAACCTGGGGCAGTAGTGCCCGGTGTGATGGGACAGAACTGCAAAGCCATCCTTCCGAGAGTGGTGCCACTGCAGCACTGGGACATGGCAGGATGGTGATGGGATCAGGGATGCGGGTGCACACCACTGGGAGCACTGGATGGCTTCCACCAGTACACCTATGTGCAGCCTCTACTTTCCTGCTCCCTGCTGCACCCTGAACCATACATGTAAGTTGCAGAGACACCAGTGTCAGGAGGGTGACTCCGCAGATCTGGCACACCAGCCTGCTCTGGGCCTCGGGCCTCCTGCATGCAGTACATGTGCTCCACCACCGAACTATGGCCCCATCCCCTTTGGCATAAGAAGGTGGGAGTTTTGAATTCTTTGGTAGAAACTGTCCAATTGCAATTCAGCTCTAAACCATTATTTCTGCACATGCTGCTTGAGCTACAAACCATGGCAGACGGTGAAGTGGAGTTGTGACTCACCTGTCACTGGCCTCCTACAGTTACATTCTGCATGAATTCAGGATACCCTGATGTGTCTCAGTGTGATGTTTCCTTTGTTATACAGGCTGGCTGTTAACTTCTTTGAAAAAAAGCTTCCATGGGGTAATTTATATGTTAAATCAAGAAGATGCTCACACGTTTCCACTGCATTTCATACCACTTTTTTGTTATAAGTCTCTGTTGAATTTTTAATAAGAAAAGGAGAGGGGAACCCAGGAAGGGTTGCCATCTGCACAGAACTAATGTAGCTCAACAAAATATTCTTTTGTCTCCTGACCATTTATGATTGTATTTATTTAAAATATTCAAAAAGCCTCGCCTCACTCCTAGTGGATAAGCAGCTTAAAATATGCAGGCTTAAAGCAGCATTTCAATGAATTAACATGGGGGTAGGGAACCTGTGGCCTCCTAGAAGTTTCTGGATTCCCAACTCCCATCAGCCGCAGCCAGCTTGACCAATAGTCAGTGGTGATGGGGGGGTTGCAGTTCAGCCACATTTGGAGGACCGCAAGCTCCTTAAGGGTAGCTTTAGATGTGGAGTTATTGCACTCAAAGTTACAAATGTGTTCAAGCAGTACACACACACACACACACACTTACACACACACTTATTTAAATTGCCTGCTCTGAGCCGAAAGCATAGCACTTCACTCAGAGGAACCATTACATTGAGTGTGCCACACCAGCCATACAAACAAACACAGTAGAAAATCTTGTAGCAGTGGACACCGTAAGTTCTGTGAAGACATTAAGGAACTGGAACACCAAGGTGTGACTACTAAGCAAGCTGTCTGGTATGCAAGGAAAAGAATGAGGGTGGATTTTAACAATATCTGTTTAGTTCTTTTGGAACTGGTGTTCTGTCTCTATTGTTCTTTACCCACAATATTGTACATATTTATAGAAAAGCTCTCTTTTTACCCAAGCTTTTTATGATGAATGCTTCATTGTATTATTATTTTTTTACCCTTCACACATTGCTCTTGATGTTATATATCCATATGGTGTTGCTGCAGTTGGAATTAGTGGTTTGCATTTTAATATATTCTGTATTTTATGTACTGAATTTAATTGCATACCGCTTAGATACATCAGTCTGAAGTCGTATATAAACAGCAGCAGCAGCAGCAGCATCACCTCAGGGCCCTTGTGGACGGAAAGGTGATTAATAAATACAAAGATGATACAGATCTTATTAAGGAAACAGGAGTGAATACAGAAGACCAGCATCAGGGTTTGGCATCACTGGCTACCTGTCAAGGTCCACTCCATTGCAGAAGGCTCACTGCCAACCACTGGAGTCTTTTTGCTGCTCTTCTTTGCTATATCTCTGTTGCATTCAGGGCTGGCCCATCCATGAAGTGTGGTGAAGCAGCCGCCACAGGTGGCGGTATCCCCTTAGATGGAAAGTCCCGTGGGTCTCCACCTGCCCTGCCACCTTGCTGAAATATTGCAAAATCTCACAAGATTTCAGTGAGATCTCATTGTAAATTGGTGCTACTTCTCTGCTGCTGGCAGAGGCAACATGGTGGGCAGTGTAGTGGAGGCTGGGCACAGCGGTGGTACTGGCGGTGTAGGTGGACTGTGGAGCAGAGCCGGGTGGCACTTCCCCTTTTGCCTCAAGCAGTGAAATGGGACGTACCACCACGGGTTGAGTTCACTTGTCCTCTTTCATACCATAGAATCATAGAACTGGTGAGTTGGAAGGGACCCTAAGGATCATCTGATGCAGCTCCCTGCAATGCAAGAATCCTGCCCACAGCCATCCCTGGGTGGGCTTGAACCACCAACCTTCTGGTTAACAGCAAGAAGCACTAACCCATTGTGCCACTGGGTGAGTATGTAGAAGCAGCAGTGTCCAGTAGTTTTGCTCTCTTCCCATGGGTAGTGGGTGCAAACTGCACCCAGAGAAAAAGGACAGGTGATGGTGGCCAGTAGGCAGTGGAATACTCAGGGAGGGCCCGTCATTGAGAAGATATTGTCCAAGGGCCCCTCATAACATGGAAGTGGCACTGGGTGAGTACCAATTGGCAGGTTACCATGCTGTGCATTTAACCACTTGGCCAACCATCACCTTGTGCTGCCCTGCCAAGTGGTGCAGGAAATCTCTACAATCCTGCATCTAATCAGAAATCCAGGGAAGCAAATGGCTTATTGGTAAGCTTCTCCTTACTGCCTGACGGGACAATTCAGACCATTTATTCATCAAGGGGTTACACGACTGCCATATTAAGTTACCATTTTAGTATGTGATTGTCTGTATTCTAGAATGGAGGGAAGGTTTTCTTGCCTCCGAGAGAAGCACTTTTCTGAGGAAAATACGTTAGCAGCAGGCTAATCTTACATTCTCAGCAGGTCAGCTACCATAACACAAACCTGATCTAAATTGTACAAAGCATTTGTTTGACTAGCACTGTGTTCAGAATCACATACGGAGAGTAACAAAGCTGAAAGAAGAACTACTTTCTTCCCTTATAACAGGAACCTACCCTATATATCTTTCAGATGTCAGGAGGAGGACCCTGAATCTAATAGAAGAGAATAGCCACCGATCAGGAACCAATGCATATACAGTGGTGGTGGTGGTGGTGGTCTGTTCTTGCACCCTCCCAATCACTCATTCAGTCAACTAGATCCTTGCCAGGAACTGCCATGACTGGAACTGGGGGCCTCCAACTCTTTATGGAGGCACCGGGGTTACAGGTCACTCCCTAGGCAGCAAAGAGTTCTGAAGCACAAAAGAAGATTCACTGTGGACTAAACCAAAGGCTCATCTTGCCTAGTGTGCTGTTCTCACACTGGCCAACCAGATGTCTGTGGGTAGCCTGGAAGCAGGACCTGAGAGCAACGGCAGCACTGTTTCTGGTATTCAAAGCCACACTACCTCCAAAGCTGGAAGTACTGCACAGCCATCATGATCAGTAGCTGTTTACTGCTTATCCTCCACAAATTTGTCTCACTCCCTGTTAAGCTCATCCAAGTTGGTAGCCATCACTTCATCCCATGGAAGCAGATTCCATAGTTTAATGATGTGCCGTTTGACGAAGTACAGTGGTACCTTGGGTTACATACGCTTCAGGTTACATATGCTTCAGGTTGCATACGCTTCAGGTTACAGACTCTGCTAACCCAGAAATATTACCTCGGGTTAAGAACTTTGCTTCAGGATGAGAACAGAAATCGTGCTCCGGCGGCACGGCAGTAGCGGGAGGGCCCATTAGCTAAAGTGGTGCTTCAGGTTAAAAACAGTTTCAGGTTAAGAACAGACCTCCGAAATGGATTAAGTTCTTAACCTGAGGTACCACTGTACTTCCTTTTGTCTATCCTGAATTTTCCAACATTTGACTTCATTGTTCTAGTAAAATGAGAGGGAGAAAGATCTTCTCTTTCTCTCCTTTCCTCATCATTGTTCCAACTCCTCATTTTCCTGAACTAAAAAGCCCTAAATGTTGTAACCTTTCCTCATAATGGAGCTGTTCCAGTGCCTTGATAATTTTGGTTGCCCTTTTCTCAAACTTTTCCGGCTATATAATATCCATTCTAAGGTAAGGTGAACAAAACTGTACACAGTATTCCAACTGTGATCACACCATAGATTTCTATAATGGCTTTATTAGAGTGGCAGTTTTATTTTCAATCTCTTTCCTAATCATCCCAAATACTCTTTTATATCCTCCCCCCATGTTTCTGGTGACATTTACTTCCAAATAACCAATCGCCAGCAGCCACACATGCCTAGTACTGGGTGCGTGGCGTCTGGCGCAGGGTAACCTGGAATCATAGAGGAAACACTTCAAGGCCAGCCCTACAATGGTAGGGCGAAGAGCTTGTCTTAGGTGGCAGATGCTAGGGTTGTGCAATGATAGCACTCCTATCATTCCCCTCTTCTGGAGCTATGCATTTTTGTGCCCCTACACTAACCTGCATCCCCCAGATGTAGTGAAGGGCACCATGCTATAAGCACTGGAAAGAGTTGTGGCTTAGGGGTAGAACATCTGCCTTGCAAGCAGAAGGTCCCAGGTTCAATCCCTGGCATTTCCAGGCACATTCCCAGCCCAAAACCTTGGAGTGCTGCTGTTGTGTAAACTGTATTAAGTAAGCTGGACCAATGGTTTGACTATGCATAAGGCTCTTATCACTGTTTAAGAAAGAGTCAATTACCAGTCTGGTTAGCTTTTGCATGTGGAATTGGGGGTGAGGAAAAGGAGACCCTTCACCTCAGTAGGAAAAAAAATAGTAATTGTGCTGACCTTGGTTAGCTCACTAGTGTAGCAAATACTCTGACTGCTAAAAAAAACACCCCCAGGCTCAATCCCTGAAATCTCCAGGAAAGGCTGGGAAAGGCTGCTATCTGAAACCTTGTATACTTGCTGCCACTCAGTGGCAATACTGAGCTCGATGAACCAATGGCCTGACTCAGCTTCTTGTGTCTTTTTAGCCACGCTAGATCTTTGCCATTCGTCTCAATTCCTTTTTCTATAAAACAACAGCAACAAGCGGCAGCTGGCTGCCCTTGCAACCATGTCTCCTTTGAAATGCCACGTCAAGCTGCAAACAGGTATGCATTTTGTCATCCATAGTATTTGCCTTGGCTTGCCTGAGTAATCTGTTGCTAATTGCTATTGGCTTGGCAAGCACTCACTCTGTACATGTGACAGTCTGTGAAAGCTGATTTCTGGCTGGGCTGGGGAGGCGCAGTGGGGCATTGCATGGTGGAGAGATGCCTTTCCATCTAGGCAGGAGATTGGACTTGACATCCTTGTGTTCCCTTTCAACCCTCTGGCATAGCTAAGCTGCTGTTAGCAGTCTATCAATTTGACCTGTCTGTAGTTCTGGGAATACCATCTAATTTCTGGCATTTCTTCCCCAAGTTTACTGGAAGTGACAAAGACTAAATTTCTCGTTCTGTAGCACTTATTTCCCCCAATGTTTTGTATCTGCAAGAAGCAACCGGAGAACTCTGCAGAGATTACCTCTGCTTGTCTTCTCTTTTGTTCAGTTGTTTATGATTTGCTGTGCATAAGTGCTAGACTTCCGAGGGCCACAAATTTCTATTAACAAGTTATCACAAAGCCCCAGCAAATTGGAGAGCTTACTCTCACCATCTCTTTCTTGTCTTTGGTCACAACAGTTAAGGATGAAGAGTCCAATTACACCATCACACTTATTCCCTTGGAAAGGTCAGATAGCGTTTCAGTCCCTCCAATATCACTGCAAATGGACTATGCTGGCTGTATTATTATTATTTTTTTAAAAAAGAAGATTCGTCCTTAAACAGCCACATTTTCTGTAGTACCAAGGAAAGAAAGGCAACCACTTCAGAAATAGCTTTGCCCTCCCCGTTATTCGAAGCTTTTGTGTTTCAGTGATTCACAGTAATTCTTGAGCAGTTCTTGTGATTCATATACAAAGAGAATAAAAAAACTGGAGAGGGTAGTAACAAGAAAAACACAAAAGAACACTCTCAGTATCCAGTATCAATATGTCTACCATGGAGTGTTGCCATACTGGGATCTATGGGTTTATTTCAGGTGGAAAGTTAAATAAAATGTTGATATGACGCATTTCAGAGAAGCATGATAAATTTAGCATCTGAAGCGCCTGAAAATTTAGCGTTCTTGTTGGACAATACTTGTGCCGGGGGTGGGGGAAATGTGTTGGGCTGCAACTCTCAACAGCTCTGACCATTGGCCATGCTGGCTGAGGCTGATGGGCGTTGTAGTTAGGAGGGCCACAGATTCCCTGCCTGGCAGTATACAGTGCTCAGAAGTAAGTCCCACTGAGCTTAGCAAGATTAACTCACAAGGATAGGAGCAAGATGATGTATAGGGCTGCAGCTTTCTGGAGTGAGCTGGTGTAGCGTACTGCAAAGATACTGATAGCAGAATCCCATACATGTTAACTAATGCACTGTGTTCAGTGAGGCTTATCCTCTGCTCAGTGTGTGTACAGACTGCAGCCTGAGCTATGAATCAAGAAGTCCCTAGTTTGAATCTTGCCTGTGCTGAACCATGTCCTCAAAATCTTTAATCCCCTTAGGAAAAACGCTTCTGTTTCTTTTTTTGTTCCTCTTTCCAGGCAATTCTAAAATTACTTGATGATGATGGTGAACAACAGCAACACCCAGATGTGGACATCATGGGGTCAAAGAAACCTTGCAGATTGCAAACTACCGAGAGATGATTTGTACAATAAAATAAAAGACTCTCTCAAAAATCCCTTGTTAGGCTTTATACTAAGGTAAAGGCAAAGGTAAAGGACTCCTGACCATTAGGTCCAGTCGTGGCCGACTCTGGGGTTGTGGCGCTCATCTCACTTTATTGGCTGAGGGAGCCGGCGTACAGCTTCTGGGTCATGTGGCCAGCATGACTAAGCCGCTTCTGGTGAACCAGAGCAGCACACAGAAACACCGTTTACCTTCCCGCCGGAGTGGTACCTATTTATCTGCTTGCACTTTGACGTGCTTTCGAACTGCTAGGTTGGCAGGAGCAGGGACAGAGCAATGGGAGCTCACCCCGTTGCGGGGATTCGAACTGCCGACCTTCCAATCAGCAAGTCCTAGGCTCTGTGGTTTAACCCACAGCGCCACCCGTGTCCCATTTATACTAAGGTAAGTGCAACAAAAATCCTGTACCCCATTTATTTGAATTCCCTTGAAATTATCTCTCCCCTTTGATAGTTTTTAACTGCGTCTTTCATTTTCTCATTAATTGCCAGACAATGGTGGAAAGAATGCAGATCCCCCCCCCCCCGGCACAGCACTAATCTTGCCTCTGCCGTGAACTCAACAGGTAGCTCTGGGCAAGCCCCCCCAGCTTATTCAATAATACTGGATAAATAGTAATGTTTTTAAGTTCCTCCTGAAATATGATAATGGGGGAGACAGATGCACCTTACCAGGGAGGGCACTCCACAAACACGGAACCACCACCTCATTCAAGACTAAAGGGTGTGGAAAGGTAGTCAATCAATGGTTGGGGTGAATGAATAAATGGCTACTAATGTGTCCTTAAAAGATAGACAGGGAAAAACAAACAATGAAAGACAGCCTTTAGGAGGCCTTTATATAGGAGAAGCTGTACCCCTGTCTTAAGGCAACAGCGATAGTAGCCCTGTTAGAGCATGGTGCTGATAATGCTAAGGTTGCAGGTTTGATCCCTGTATGGACAGGACAGCTGCATATTCCTGCATTGCAGGCAGCTAGACTAGATGATGTTCAGGTCCCTTCCAACTCTACAATTCTATGATTCTATGTGAGCCTTGTTGATTAATTTCTGGTTGAGCTGAAGGTAACAGGATCTCAAAATGGTAGGAAAAACCATTAAATTGTGTGCATCCACTCACACTTTCACTTGCTTGTTTTACAATAAAATTAAAGGTAATCTGAAGAATGTCTCATTCTCTCTCCCCCCCCCCCCCAATTTATATCCCAAACTAAAGTAACTTGGACATCAGACACTTCTGAGAACTGGAAGCTCCCAATTATGTTTGCAGTTACAAGGTCAGTAACCTCTGAAATCTATGAAATTTATCTTATTTCTCTTCTCTGTCTTTAAGACCATCTGTGGTGTAGATCAGAAAGCAGAACAGAAGATCCTTGGCCTGTTAATAGAGAGTGGAAGGAAGTGAATGAGATCAGAATTCTTTTCCGTCACCTTATCCTTGACCTCACAGTAGATGGGACATGAACAGAAATGAACAATTGCTACAGCTCTATAGGAAATATAGGCCTTTGCATGATGTAGCCCTGATTAAACCTGCCATTTTTTTTTGATACTTCACACAGTGCACTGCTGCTTTTTAAGGCTTAGGACTGAACAGTGACCTTAATATTCATCGCATGCTGATCCCCACTGAACTGTGGGACATTTGCTTAGAACTCGCCCATACAATTCAACTTATTTTATACCACTATAATTATCTGAAAGAAAATGGATTCTAATGTATTCTAAGCAATATGACTTGCCAGGGACCTGGGGTGAGGGAACAGAATGGAAGAGAAACTGTAACGTATTAAGCTGAAGTTGTGCATGTCAGAGGCTACCTCAATTCCGACCCTTCAAAACCCGACAGCAGTTTGCCCACCTATTCTGCTTCTAGCTCTCCCTCAAGGTCTTTGTGGGGCATGGTGGTTATGAAGAGTTCTCAACTGCTGCTGCTTTTTTGTGTTGGCAAATAATATATAAACTTTTAGGCCAGTGATGGTAAACCCATGGTCTGTAGGATGGACACAGTCTACAAAGCTGTGTCTGATGACACACTACCCTCTTTTGGGTTTTGGCACCTCATTTTTGCTTTTGAAAAACACCATTTCTGCCTCTGGTAGGACATCATAGTTAGATGGTCTGGAATGCACCTCTATGTTTTCTCTCTCTTCTAAGTTCTTCTAACAGTGGTGCCACTCCAGAAGGTGATATGGAGCTTGCCAATAGTAAGAAGTAGGGGTGTCCACTGACACAAGATTGTTTAGATTTCACTTTGGTGTTTTAGAAAAAGAACAGGAGTAGGTTCGAAGTGTATTTGAAGGAGTCCAATTCAGTTCACAGTCCAAGTCCAAATCTTAAGTGGAAAAATGAACCACATTCATTATGGGGAGCAAGTGGGGCTGGAATGGCTATAACAATATTTCTTCTTGACAGAATTGTATGAAAATAACAAGTATATTAGCTGCTCCTGCATGGATAACAACTGTCAAATTACAGACAAATTTGGCTCAGGGATTTTTGTGCTAGGATCCTGTAGAATTAATTCCTTTAATTTCTGCCTCAGGGCAGAATTATATGAAATCTGCAGGCCCCATCACAACATTGGGTTTGGGTGGAGGCCTTCCACATTACAACACTGAGGTTGAAGGAAAGTTTCCTTCCACTGAGTTTTAACAATAAACAAAACCAAAGCATTTCTTCTCCCAAGAGAATAGTGGAGTGAGAGGCTCTCCATCACAAGGGTGTAATGGGAAGCAAAGATTCTGGAAGCCCCTGCTTTGCTACGTTTGTGTGTGTATGTTGCAAATACTGTCTAAAGCGGGGGTGGCTAACCTGTTTAGACACAAGGACTGTCCATGATAGTGATTTGCATAGCCAAAGTAGGCACAGACAATCCACACTTGCATGCAAATACATATTCACCACACACATATATACAGGTAGGCAGACATGCATAACAGAAGGGGACAGGTAGGCACACGCAGAGCAATAAAAAGGGTCCCAGAGTTTTCAATGACCATAATAGCACAGAGTAGGAGTTTCTCCTCCTGCCCAGCACTTAGCCACCTATCCTCCCACAAGTGTTTTTGTATCTACCTATCTATTTATATGTGTGGGCAGTTTGTGTGGTGAGTGTGTGTGCACACGGAATTGTTTGCTGGCCATACTCACTTGGTGATGCACATCAGTGCCATGCAGCCCATGACATGGGTAACCAGTACTTTAATATGGTTTTTGGGCCACTCCATTGGGACTCCCTGAAGCCATTTTGTCTGAATTTGCTCAACCTCTCAGCCTGGGGAAGAGCTCTATGGACAAAGGATTGTTCCTCAGAGTGAGGCATCATAGGGTATTGTTTCACTGCAATGGCAGGGAAAACTCAAGGATAAGGGAGGAGGTAGAGGCTATCATAGCACTGAGAGGCATTTACTGGGCTGCTTCAAACAGCTAGATGCTTTTTGCTGGCACTGCCTGACGTAATGTGAAACAATGATAACTTTTGGGCACTCAGAATGTGCTTCTGTGTAATTGACTAAACTGTGCAGAAAGGCAGAAGATGCAAAGAAATCCTTTTGGGAAAGAGTTAATGGCAAATGCCTGCTCAGTGAATTATTCTGATCTCTTTAAGAGGCTCCCAATGAGTCACAAAGTCTTCCTGGCATTTCCTTTCTCCCCAATCAAACATTTAATTTTCTCTATCAGTTAGACTAATTTGTGTTTCTTAAATGGAAGTGCCAACGGTTTGTCAAAATGCACCTGAAAAGTTATCCAGTTAAAGTACTTCCCCTGTATGATTTGTTTTATTAATTATTATCCCCAGTTTCACATCTCTTTCCATTATTCTTATGCAATTTAACCAAGGCCTAATGATGCTTAAGTAATCTCAAAACCAAAAACACTGCGACACCTCAGAGGAAAAGAGATACCACCAGCTCTTTATCCTGGACTGAAGTCATGAGAGCAAACTCACTCTCCATAAAGTGTGGTAAGAAAGTAAATGATACTGGTTAAAATGATTTAAAACCTATAACCAAAGTTGTAAATTGTTCCCATTGTGTTGTCAATACATATTATTGTGCTTGTTTCGTAACCCCCAAAATGCTGATACGCACTTGAAAAATCATAAACATTTATTTGCAGACTGTTTTCCAAGTAGCCAAATGAATCTTTAACACAAAGTGGTGTGGCTAGGACAATCAAGGCCACCATAGTTTGGGACAAGAGTGGCCAAAGCTTCTAAAGCTCAGACCAAGGTAAAGGTAAAGGGACCCCTGACCATTAGGTCCAGTCGTGGCCGACTCTGGGGTTGCAGTGCTCATCTCGCTTTTTTGGCCAAGGGAGCCGGCGTACAGCTTCCAGGTCATGTGGCCAGCATGATTAAGCTGCTTCTGGCAAACCAGAGCAGTGTATGGAAACGCTGTTTACCTTCCCGCTGGAGCGGTACCTATTTATCTACTTGCACTTTGACGTGCTTTCAAACTGCTAGGTTGGCAGGAGCAGGGACCAAGCAACGGGAGCTCACCCCATCGCGGGGATTCGAACCGCCGACCTTCTGATCGGCAAGTCCTAGGCTCTGTGGTTTAACCCACAGCGCCACCCACGTCCAAGAGATACATGCAAAAAACATAACATACTAACAATTTCTATCCTTACCAGGCTGTTTCTCAAAATCTGGTTTCACCTCCTGTTTTTCCATAGCCCCTAATAAGGCAGCTGGTCCTTTCCTCCAACCACTCAACCTACAATGCTGGCCTTCTCAGTCAGACAGTAGCAGCTGCTGCCTTTACTTCCTCACTTAGGTTCCTCTGCTTTTCCCTTCTTTCATCACAGAACACTAGCTTTGCAGGTCATTTAGTCAAACCCCTTGCTCAATACAGGAACTCCAAAAACGGTAATCCCCATTGGGTGACTGAAGACCTAATGCAAGGGGAAGATTATAATCTTGCTAGGTTATTGGTTCCATTGTCCATTGGTTCCATTGCTGAAATACTCTCACAATATTTTCTTCCAGACCTGCTGCCTTTTCTATCTTCCTTTCTTCAGCCATTCTATCTCATAAGCCCCTTTCGCTTCCCACCCTAACTTCCAGGGCTTTCTTTTCACTAAGCTTTACAATGTGTTACCTACCATAGGTCCTGTGGTGGATGATGCTCATTGGGACTGTCAGGATGAAAAGCACGGGGACAAGCAGTAGGCAATGACAGAGCCAACTATTTCTAGCTTTGCCCCCATCCTATTCCTTCCTATTCCTTACAAAGGCAACACTGAAACTGAATTGGAAGAAGCTGGTAGGCAGTACCATCCAGAATGCGGCAGCTAGACTGGTGACTGGGGGCAGCCGCCAAGACCATATAACACCTACACCTAAAAGACCTACATTGGCTCCCAGTACGTTTCCGAGCACAATTCAAAGTGTTGGTGTTGACCTTTAAAGCCCTAAACGGCCTCGACCCAGAATACCTGAAGGAGCGTCTTCACCCCCATCGTCCTGCCTAGACACTAAGGTCCAGCGCCGAGGGCCTTCTGGCGGTTCCCTCACTGCGAGAAGCAAAGCTACAGGGAACCAGGCAGAGGGCCTTCTCGGTAGTGGCACCCGCCCTGTGGAACTTCCTCCCATCAGATGTCAAAGAGACAAACAACTACCTGACATTTAGAAGACATCTGAAGGCAGCCCTGTTCAGGGAAGTTTTTAATGTGTGACATTTTAATGTATTTTTAATCTTTGTTGGAAGCCACCCAGGGTGGCTGAGGAAACCCAGTCAGATGGGCGGGGTACAAATAATAAATTATTATTATTATTATTATTATTATTATTATTATTATTATTATTTGGAAGGAAGGCAGACTGAAGTTGATGGAGCAGTGTTCTATCTGCCCTAATGGACCAGTGTGCAGTGCATAGGCCCTACCTCATGTCAACAGTATACACTCATTATTCCTAAGGCAGTGAAAGGTGTTCTTCTAGCCCAGGTTTTCTCTTTTCTTTGTCCCTTCTTCAACTATTTGTCCCTTTTTCCTTTGCACCTAAATCCATTGTATGTTCTATCCACTTCCCTCAGCTACCTCAGCCCTGAGATTAAGAGTCTCATGCTCTACCAACTGACCTCAGAACCTTCCTTAGCCAACTAGATCTCGCTATACTTTGACCTCCATTACCTCCCTCATGTTAGTTTCTGTTTCTCACTGAGCAGCTGCTTGCAGTCACAGGACTGTTTACATTCCACAGAGTTCAGATACTATTGGATTCTCACAGGAAAGGGAGACGGGATGTGACGTTACTGGTTTCCTTTGTTCCTTTCATTTTCTTTGTTCAGTTGCTCTCTGCTTCTCACAGAGAGGAGATGTGTTTTTCTTTGCTCTCTGCATAGCTTAGTAATAAAGTATAGCAATGTAGACCATACCTGCCTCATCCTTCCGTTGTGGACTTTGTTGTTTTAATGCTCTGCTGGGCTCAAAGGAAGATGAGCCTTATCAGCTTGGACGACCGGAGCTGAAATTATAGTTCTCAGACATCTACACTTCAGCCTTTGGGCTGGAAGAACAAAGCTGTTCTTTGCATGGTGTAGGTTAGTTAACATCCCTTTGTCACTCCAGTGTATGCTGCAGTCCCATGTCATTGCCACCTACAGGTTTTAACACTGTGAAGCTGACTACCTATATGAAATCCTAATATGGCATAAACACTGCCTTTCTTCTCCATCTCCCTATCTTGGTGGAGGGGGAGAGGGAGAGAGAATGCATGAAATGCCATCAGATTTCAAATGGGTTCCCTATCACATTAAGAATTTTGAAATATTCATGTGAGCGTTTGTTAATTCCACCCAGCACAAATTTATCTCCGTTGGTACTTAGAATGCAGCAACTCAACTTTCCCATCAGAAAGACGAAGGATGATTTGAAAAACCCACATGAGAGCAGTCATGGAAAACTGTGCCAAGGGAGCTTTGAAAAACCTCTCTCATAAGAACACTTGCCATTGATGCATCTGCTTGCTAAAAACTGCTCTCTAGTTTCTCATCAGCAACGTTCCTATTGGCCCTCTCTGCATCCATGGCCCTTCTCCCCTTATGACTCAGTCTTCAGTACTGATCATCTAATTATTTTCTCGTTAATTCAAAAATCTCTCTTCCTCGGTCTCTTTCACCTCTAGAGATCTTGCAAACATCTGTTCATCCAGATATGAGGCATTCCACTAGGGTAACCTAACTGGGTGGAAATCCAAAATATCCAGATTAAAAGCTGCTTCCTACATTATATTTCATACTTAACCAGTTCCCAAGTAAACAAAAGGCACACAAACATACCGTCCTTTTTTCTGAATAGTTCACCCATGTAAAAAGCACAACTCTTGCCTACTAGAACAAAGCAAAGAACATGAGCCATGAACATGAAAGGAATGAGCCTCTTCCTGTGTGTATTTTGCCCACCAAAAAAAGAGTACAGTTTTGCACACGTGGGTGCCATTTATCAGTGACCCTGTGCAGAAACATTTTTTAATTGGGAATCTAGGCATCTGCCCAACATCTGTGCATCTAGGTGTGGAACTTGTCACTGGAAGATAATTCCTTCTGGGTGCAAACTGGAAACCTCCAGATTACTTTCCAGACTACACTACACAGGAAGGGGGCCTTTAAACATGCCCCCCATAATGTAATCCTGAAGGTTGCTCAGATGGAAAAGTGACCCCCAATCTCTGTTGTAGGAACCATCATATGTAAATATCATTATGTGATTCAAGGTTAGGCTGGGTGATCTCCAAATTGGTGATTTTTGACTCTAAGATTTCGGGAATGGGTTTTCCTTCAGTATGACTGGGATTTCTGCCCAAGGCATACCTGGTTAGAGCCCTGGCATGTGTTAATCATCCTGGCAAAATTACACAAGTGTTTCATAGTAATGGAGTCCTTGTACTAGTTAGAACTTCTTAGAAGGTCACACATGAAGCCCCTGAAGAGGGTCACTTTGCTTGGCACTACCTGCTCCCATCACATTTACTTTCTTTGTAGCAGAACAACATTAGAACTGTGATTGGTAAGGAGGACTGGCTGTTTCATATGCAAGAGTCTTGGGACAGGACAGCCTGGGAATATTAGTAACAGGTGAGAAGTTGTAAAATTATGTCAGATCATGAGCATGTTTGCAAATAGAGCACGGAACAAATTGGGAAATGGAAGAAAGTACATACATCAATGAAGACAGGGTGAGAAGGCTTTCTCACATGTTTGTGTGAACTAGCCTGAATTCCAAAAGGAAAAACTCTGGATGGGGCTGTAACAGATGCACTTAATAAATATGGCATAGCTACAGAGCAAGATATGCCTTTTGCTGGCTTTTAATGAATTTTGTAGAAATTAATGTTAACAAAACCAAATAAAGTACAGCCTAATTTAAACTGAATGGGCCCGGAGACATCCACACCATTCAGCACAGGAGATAGGCAGGCATAGTCTATGTGACTTATAGTGACTTACTGTACAGCCTTAATGCCAAGACAAATGATTGCTTAGTATGGGGTGTACCGATGCCTGAAGTGAGGAAGACATTACAAAAATGTTAATCTGGCTTTGCAGAAGATATGCTAAGGCACACGTCTAAGGGCAGGGTATAAACAGACATGAATTCAGATAAAGAATTCTGGATAATCAAAGCCTGGACAATGGTGATTCTATGTTGAATTTATCTCTTTTGTTGTACTCAGAAGGAAGATTGTACCAATCTGTTAGGGCAGTCAGTAATCTACCATCTTTGAAAATACATTCAACCCCTTAGAACTTTCTGTATGCACAGTTGTCTGAATTTTCTATTTTCCATTCATTACCCAATGCTCATCTTTATGAACGGCTCAGTTCAGAAACAATGACAAACCATGGCTTGCATAATATTATTGTTTATTGTAACCCAAACCATGATTTGAGTTTCCAAAATGTATAATCATGGCATGGAACTGCTTCTATACTTCCACTACCACATCACAGTTAATGATTCTGGTTTGCAAGCCAATCTTAAACTGCGCTTTGTCAATGCAGACATCCCACCAAACCATGTTTTGTCAGGATGTGTGAACTGAGCCACTGTGGATTAAATGAAAACTTTAAAAACTTCACAGTCAAAATAACCATTGTTCAGAAAGACTCATGAGCAAGCACACAAGCATTTCTGCAAGGCGTAATTTAAATCAAACCCTATGAATGATGCTTACAGCTGAAGTGCTGATTATTTCTTGCCTAGCTGTCTGACAGAGCTGCACAAAGCTCTGACGAATGCACACAGAAGAGTGAATACAAATAGAGGCTGTAGCCAGAATGAGGCATATTCATTTTGACATAATGAGGCACAACCATTATGAAGGCAGTGCGAAAGAAAACTCAGCAAAGCAAATATATAATTCTGCTGGATGTTGTAAACCCCAAACCCAACAAGACAAGGACAAGAGAAAGCAGGGCTATAATAGCAGAACTCTTCAGTCAGAACTTTACTCAAGCTTACTTCAGTGGTTGGAATAGCCCATTTATTCCTCCACACTGCGCTTACATTTAGCAACAGTTTTGTGTGGATATGGAAAAAGCCATATTAAAATATAAAGGTATTTCCAAACATGACTGGGGAAAATAGGACCAGGGATTCTGTCACAACATAGTATTTGTAGCTCCACAAATTTGAATGAGATTCACTTGGACAATGTGAAGTTAGGGGGCCTCTCAGAGCCTTTGAAATGCACCTGGAAGTTCTTCAGAGAATGCATACCTTAAGAAGAAGCAGAAGGTCTAAAAAATATAACCTAATAGCAAAGCACAGGCATGGCAATTCTGAACCCTGACCACAGGCACCACCTGATACCTTCATGCACCTGCCAAGGTCCACTGGTGCTGATGCCTGCTTTGGCATTTTTGCCTGCCCACTTCCTCTGATGGCAGTTGGGTTTGGGAAGCTGCCTGCCATGAGTAATTTGCCACTGAGCTCTAGAGAATGGAGTGTTGTGCCAAGCCATTGTGGGAACTTAACAGAATGGTCAGCTTTCCAGGATGAGCTGCCACCTGGTTGCCCATGTTCAAAGAGCCACAGATGGGGGTAGGGCAAACCCACCAAAAGGGGGTGCAGCAAGTAACACCTTGCCAGGAGGGACGGAGGCTCAAACCTGACACCTCCTTGACCATAGAGTGAACATGATCAGATTTCTATGAAAACAATGCATTGTGTATTTCAGATGGAGTATTACTTTATCCACATTTTTTTTGCCTGTTATTACAATGAGATTATAAGACACCTCCAATAGTAGACTACATCTAAGTATATACGACAGCTACCAATCTATTCTGTAGCTTAGTGCTAAGCTGTGAAAATGGACAAGAGCAGAACTGCATTCAAAAATCTGGCTTGCTAAATTTATAAATGCAAGAAGTTAATGAAGATGGTGAGTGGCTTCTTTCTGAAGAGACCCATAAAACTAGACGTGACCAACAGTGAGTTCAGTATTGCATTTATGCCCTTTGGGTCTATGCTTTCTCCAATGGGTTCCCAAAGTGAAATACAACCTCTCTACGGAAGGAAGTCCTGTTGCCAATATTCATGTGCATCTTCAATTGCAGGTGTATGCCCTACACTGACTGTTGCTGTAGAGATCATCAGAAGACTCCCTGCTGCCACCCCCCCAAAAAAACCCTTTACTTTCTCCAGGGAAGTTATATATGGAATTTGAAGTGAGTCTTGTGTGGCCCACTCTCCACCATTTACTTAATTTGTTGGTCCCTCCACGTTATTCCAAAGTGGATGTTATTTAGCTGAGCTACTTCTTCTGTTTTCTGTTTTCTGTTTTCTTCAAACACCCAGGTAGGTTATTACTTTTTAAAAAACAAACAAACTGGTAGGACAGAATATGATCCACATCATCTCTAAAGCATTTGCTGTATTAGACAGCATACTGGATGACATCAACTACTAAGTCTGGACCAGAATGACTTAAAACAAATTATTTCATTCTAGAAAAAAGGAAAAGGAACCCTGTCTCTGAATATGACTATATGCAGCTGTCATGATCTGCTTCCCAGATGTGTAATATCAGCCAGCTTCAGGGTTCTTGACCTCTGCAATGCAGCCCCAGTTCTAATATAATCGCACTGCTTCTGTCTCCCCTGCCCTCACTTTTTACAGAAACTCCTGAAATAAAGCCACACATGACAACACACAATTGCATGCCTAGCCTCATGTCTTTTCTCCCAGTAAAAAGAAGAAGATGGGCGTATCACAGGTTCCACCCACACCCACACACAAAATTTACCTTTGTGAGAATACATCTCTGTAAGGGCTCCCATGTTGAAGGGCAATTCCATAGCCTCGGTCTGCAATAGTGTTTCCAATAGTGTAGAAGGAACAATCTGGATCATTCAGAGCAACATATTCCAAAACTGCTGCATCCCACACAAAGGCATAATTTCCATATTTGACCTGGTTGGGGGAGAAGAAAATGGAAAGCAAATGCTGAAATTTCACTTCTAGTGCTCCAAGAAGAGGTAAAAATTATACCCTCTGAAAGCTGATCATGCTGAGTGAGGGGAGATATTCTCCACCACCATTTTCAGTGTAAAAAAAGATGAATAGATACCCCTGTCAGAAGCTCCCTGCAATACAGAAGCATATTTATTTATTTGCCTAATTTACACCCCACCTTTTTTCCATGATGGAACTCAAGATTATGTATGTAGGGATTCCACAGAAGAGGTCTCCCATCCAGATCTAAATCTGCTTCAGCAAGGTAGCTGCACTTTGTGCCTTCAAACCATGGATTGGGGCAATATTAAGAAACACTACTATTGTCATAGGTCCTTGGATGTAGCTTCCAGTACTTATTTATTATTAAATACATATATTTAGCCAGTCCATCATCAAATGATTCCAAGGTGGGTGACAACATGGTAAAAAACAACAATTTTCAGCTCCCAATTGCAATGGCAGCTTACATCCCATAAATGAAGAGGCAAACAAGTAGGTTTTTTGCATCAAAAATATCAGCAATAGACATATGTGAAGGGAGAGGGAATTCCACAACCAGGACACCACTGAGAAGGCTTCACCACCCAATGTATTTTCCTAGTGGTGGGACAATGAGAAGGGACTCAACCTCTGATTTAAGGATCTGGGAAAGCTAGTGTTTCTTTAAATACTTGGGCCCCAAGTCATTTAGCATACCACTCAGCTGTCCTGCTTTGAGCAGGATATTCCAGATTTACAGAAGCCATCTCGGCTTCTGGTTGGATCCTGGGATGTCCTGTTTTGGCTCCTGCAAGAGCATGGTCCCCAAAGATGCCTGTGCTGGGGGGGGGGGGACTATGCTCCTGCAAGAGCCCTGAAAGGCATGCATCCCGATTTTCCTCTGCGGCATGTCGGAGGGTATGATTTATTATGCCTCCTGTTTAGGGCCTCCAGTTGTGGCTTTCACTGACAAGCCTGGGAAAGCATGCATCACAATGATACCCAAGCACAAGATTTATCACACTCTAGACATGATGGAGAATCTGCCTGATACCAAGTAAGAACATTAGTCCATCTAGTTCTGTATTGGCTGTACTGACTGCCAGTGGATCCCCAGGGTTTCAGATAGGAGCATTTCCCCAGCTCTGCCGGGGGATGCTGGAGATTGAACCAGAGACCTTCTGCATGCAGAACAGATGCTCTGAGCTATGCAGGGGTAGAGGCCAACCTCACACAGAACTTCCAATTTTGGTAGGAGCTCTGTGTCCTTAGTTCTGCCCTTAAAAATGAAAATTCCTATTGAAAAGCAATGGAAGAATGAGAAATGAGCTGATTGTCGCTACTTCCGGGTTGGCGCCATCGCCGAATGGCGGACTCCCTCCGAGCTCCGGAGGGAGCCTGCTCGGCAGGGGCTGGGTTCTACCGCGTCGGCGACGCGGGGACCCTCAAAAACCATGGGCTCTGAAACCCATGGGGATGGTGACTCGGCTGGCACCGTTTGCGCCCCCCCGACCACGTGAAGGAGCCGTTTTAAAGGCTGCGGAGCGGGTGACAGGGGGTGGTGGTGGTGGTGCTGTGAGTCCTCCGCTTCCCCTGCCGAGCGAAGCCGCATGCCATTTGGCGGAGAGCGCTGACTTTTTCCATTGAAAATCTGGACTTAAAAGAACAACCCGTGAGTAATTGGAACTTGGATTAAAAAGGGGAATAAATTTTTTTAAAATTCGGAGCGAACGGGGGAGGTATAAAAAGGAAGTCAACCTCCCCCCTGTTGTAGAGAGCTAAAGCAAAGGACCTGACAACTAAGATCGAGCGCAACCTTTTCTTTTGATAAAGATATTAATTTCGCGATGGAAAATTATAAGCTGGGCTGGAGGAGAAGAGTGGAATGTGAATTAAAATACAACCCACCCCCCCGAAGCCCCGGGAGCGAACCGTGAGAGCGCCTGGAGAGGAGAAATAGAGGTTTTGACAGCTGTCAAAGGAGCTGCCAAACTGAGAACAAAAAGAGAACTTTGTTACGAGGACTTTGCTGGTTACATTTGTTATAAATTGGACATAAACTGTTTAAAATAAGGAATAATAAGTTACTTTGACTGGTGGGTGAGATCGGGAATGAAACTGAGTTACTATAATCCCTCTAGAGGAGCTGTGGGTTATTACAAGTATCGCTGGCATGGAATTTGAATCAGACATTTTATCTCCTGGGAAACTGCAGAAATAGAACACTATTTTGTCTACAGAGGTCTACACACTAAAGGAGACAATAGATTTATCTATTGAAGAATGGAAGGGACCTGACGTAATGTTTTGTTCCTGAATAACAAAGCCTCTGTAGAGGAATTATAAGCTTTTTGGAATTAGAACATTTCTGCAGGAGAGCAGGGGGGGAAAGGAAAAAAAAAAAGAGAGAGGAGAAGAGAGAACAACAAAGAAAAACAAGAAAAACAAGAACTGGACAAAGGTGGAAGATAGACCCTTTCTAAGATTGGACATTTGAAATTAAAGATGATTAAAAGATGGCAAAGATTACTAAAAAGACGGCAAAGTGGACTGGTGAAGGATTATGGCTTAGATTATGGTTTTAGATGTGGGGGCTCCAGGAGACAATGGATATTGATGGACATGGGGAACGCAACCGGGAAAGGGGGGAGGGAAATTTGGAATCCAAAGGGTGTTAAATTATATCTTATTCTTTTTTAATTTTTTTATGTTAATCTGTATCTCATATTAAAGAGGGGAACTCGTGGAAGGGAACAGGTCGATTTTAGGGGATGGGAAAATATTTTTTAAATTGGGTTAATGATAATAACTTTAAAATTTGGGGTAAGAATTTGTTGAATCTATTTGAAAGAATTGGAATACAAGAGGGGGTGGGGAGGGGGAAGTCCTAGAAAGATGATATTGAAAATAAGGCCTTAAATTTGGATGTTTTTCTTTTTTTTTTTTTGTTATATTTGAAAATCTTTAATAAATATTATTAAAAAAGAAGAAGAGAGAAATGAGCTGATTGTCAACTCTGTACCATCTCCCCACATTCTCCCTGTACCTGCTATTCCCCAGCGGCGTACATATAAGTTCTGCTCTTCCATTAAGTGATTCCACCAGTCAGTCAAGCATCGAGAGCACCAGCTTGATTTTCTACACACCGCCTGTTCTCTGGCTGCCTGGAGAAGTCATGTTTCTTTCTCTCCCTAGTCCCACACAGCACTTTCTCCTCAATACCTCCAACCAATTACACTGTCTCCAAAGGAAACAAGCTCATTAAATGTACAAAGTCAACATGGAATAAATATGTAACAGCTAAGTATAAAAGAAACAATACAAAACAGGCTGTCTGGGGCCAGGCAAACCAAAAGGGAATGGGGGGAAAAGTACTCATACACAGACTAAATAGAATAATAAATCACATGGTATCATTATATCATGCTTTACGATATAGATGATATTTGCAAAATCTGTTTACATACAGGAGTTACTGAAGTGCTTCTTCAGACCAGTTCCTCATTTCTGAGATGTAACACACAGGAGACACTTTTGTTTGGGATGTGTTACTCTCCACCCCACCCCCAAGAGCAACACATCTTTTCTTAAGTAAACAAAGCAAGCCTGGAGAGAAACTGTACTTTCTGCATGGCCATTTAGAGCTGAATAAATGTTTCTGAGAGAAATTTTAGATATTATTTTGTTTTAAAATGTTTGTACTGGTTGGTTTATATAATAATCTACCTGTATACCTATATTTTGGAAAGCGGTTTGTCCATTTACTATGCTTTCAGACACCTCTGAAGCTATCATAACCAAATTTTGCATTTCAGATTATGAGATCAAGTAGCAGGTTTTCAGCTATGTTTGGATACAACCGGACACCATTTGGAAGCATATAGAACCTTTCAAAATTGCACTGCTTTTTTGGTTGCTTAGAATACCTAAGCAATGCTTGGTACGAGACTGCTAGTTGATTATCCTTTTGACCATGTTCTATGCTACCCTGGGCTCCTTAGTGAAAAGTGTGGACTAGAAATACAGTCAATCAGTCAATAACTGTTTATGGATTTTGGAAGATGGCGGTCTTATACTTTGCTGTCCTGGACAAAGGATTTAGACGCAGCCTCTGTCCTTTTTTCTCACCTGGTTTCCCCACAACTGTTGGCTTTGATCTCTAGCATGGCAATTCAGAATCAGAACAGGAACCATGAGCTAGCAGCCCATGGTTCCAATGTCACCTCATTTTTGGCCTTATGCAAATTATTGCCTCTTATCCTCAAACTAATGGGCAGACAACAGAGCTGGCCTATCTTAAAGGATTATGACAAGAATTATTGGGATGCAGTGTATGAGTGCTCCGAGTATGTTTAGCAAGAGCATGGTGCAAATACTTTGTAGTATTATGGACTCAATCATACTGGCCATTTTTTAAAACAACAACAACAGTGTACAGTGGTACCTCGGGTTACATACGCTTCAGGTTACAGACTCCACTAACCCAGAAATAATGCTTCAGGTTAAGAACTTTGCTTCAGGATGAGTACAGAAATCGTGCTCCGGTGGCACGGCAGCAGCAGCAGGCCCCATTAGCTAAAGTGGTGCTTCAGGTTAAGAACAGTTTCAGGTTAAGAACAGACCTCCAGAACAAATTAAGTACTTAACCCGAGGTACCACTGAATGTACATTGTTGAGACTGAAACTATGATGAAAGGGGCAGCTGGACTTGCAGCTGATGAAAACCATTCTATTGGAAACACTGGCTGCTGCTAACCAATGCCTGAAGCTGTTCTTTATACCTATCCTTGTCTACTGGTAAAAACCATTGCCCAGACTTCAGCTAGCAAATTAATATACTTCTAACTCCCCTAACCCCTCTATGCTGATGAACTACAACTCCAAGGATCTCTGACCATTGGCCATGCTAGCTGGGGCTAGTGGGAGTTGGGAGTTGGGAGTCTAACAGCATCTGGTGGGCCCCAGGTTCCCTGCCCATCATTGAGATATTGCTATTGGCCTGGTTGCTCTGATGTCATGGAGGGACAAGGCAGCCTTGAGTAGCCACACATAGAAGACTGGGAAGCAAAGAGTTTAAATTCCAAGTCTGTGATCAAGTTTTGTTAAATTATACTGCGGATATATCTGAACGAAATATATTCAACTGAATGAAACCCAGATTATTCTTGCTACCTATAGCATTTTTATAACTGGGTCTCAGTAAAATGGGCTGGAGTAGATGAACTTTAAGTTCCCTTTTAGTCAGCCCTGTTATTGTATGAGCCAGCAACTGCATGTGAAAAGGAAACCTGCTAAAGATGGAACTCAATCATTCTAATATCACTCACTGCTCATGGCAGATTTGTATTCTTGAATTCTACATTTCCACATCATTATATTGCCATTTCATGTGGAGATAATGGCATTTCAGGGTGGCAGCAAATTGGAATGTGGAGCACATGCTACCTCCCGAACACACAGGAGCAGCAAAGCGAGATCGGCATGAAGGAAGCATATTGTCATTCAGCAGGAATCATGACTTTGTAGTCAATCAGGATGGAAAGCATTAGCACTACAAACCATACCCTTTGTCTCTCCACCACACTTTGCTAGCATTAACACATCTACCACCAGGGAGAGGCTGCAAAAACGGGGGTGGGGGTGGAGGGTGGAATGGAAAGTCTGAGAATATGATGAAAATCTCCCATTCCGTATCACAAACCCAACCAGTGTGTGCACGAGTTCATAAAGGCCATCTCTGCTTTTCCAGTTCACTGGACATAAGTGAAGACAGTACAGTGATTATCTAGCCAAATTAATTGACTCCCCATTGTTGTTGTTTGTCTCAGACAACTCGGCAGGAGTTGCCATTATTTTGCATTATTTGCATCCCACGGAAATGTCTAAGCACGTCACTAGTGATACATCAGCAGGTCCACAATGAGTGTCAATGACATGTTCTAGGACTCCCCTACACTTAAGAAACATAGCTGCTACACACAGAGCCAGGCTGATTCTACTTAGAGCAGGGAATCTGTGGCTCTCTAGATGTTGTTGAACACTTCCCATCATTGCTGACCATTGGCCATGCTGACAGGGAATGTCACCACCATCTGGAGGCCACAGATTCCCCATGCCAGACTTCTGCTGGAGCTGCTCCAAGAACAAAGGCTCTGCACTAGATTTGGGGAGCATGAAATGCATGGCTATTTATATATACATTTGCTTACCTGCCCATTACAATAAAATAAGTCAAACAAATACAGTGGTACCTCTGGTTGCGAATGGGATCCGTTCCAGAGGCCCGTTTGTAACATGAAAAGCCCGCAACCTGAAGTGCCATATCTGCGCAGGTGCGCGGTGCGATTTGGCGCTTGTGCAGATGTGCAAGCAGCGAAAACCCGGAAGTAACCCTTTCCGGTACTTCCGGGTCACTGTGGGACACAACCTGAAAAAACATATCATGAAGCTAACGTAACATGCGGTATGACTGTAAATCAATTCCAAAATCCAACTATATAAGCTTATATAAGACTTGGCATGAGTTTATTTTAGAAGTGCTGATAACATTCCTATGGTTTTTTCACTGGCTTCTGCCACTGTTCCCTCAGGTGGTCAACAGTCCAAGCCAATTCCCAGCACTTACTTAGAGGTTCAGATGTGCTGTGTGATACTGTTCCATTTTTACCCATTCATAAAGCTTAGTTCAACAGAATACAGTTTGGAAACAGCTTGGAATCAATGGGTTTAATAGTCAACCTGCCAAGGATATGAATGCATAGAGCTGCATGATACTGAGTCTGACCAGCTAGCCCAGTGCTGTCATTTCATTAACCCATGAAGCCTGGCATTACCTGCTTTTACCAGCAGGATTGTCAAAAAGGCTGTTTCCCAGGCTTGCTGCTTGAGACCTTTTGACACTGGAACTAAATCTGGGACTACTCTGCTTGCAAAACATGTGATCTATGTGTCAGTATTTTCATCTCTCCCATTGCAAAGATCACCAGATCATGTTTGTTTTACTTTGTGTCTCAGAGAAAGGAGGGGGCGGAAACCACTCTTCCAGACTTCCGTCCCTAGCATTGTGCCTGTTTTCTTTCTAGAGACAGGATGGCAGTATGAGAGAGCTGACTCTCTCGTACATGTTTGTTATGTTCTTTTATTTGTTTAATCAGTAGGGGAAAAAATTAGGTATGCAACAAAACCTCCACAGTTTTGTTTCCGTTACTCTGCTGCTTTTGAGGTGCTCACAATAGCAACTGTGAGTCCACTGCACCAGGACCTGTTCCAGAGGAATGCTGTGCTCTGCTGTTCCTGCGCTCCTGTGATCAGAAGGTCGAAGAAGGTAGTCCCGACACCCAGCCCATGCAGACACTAAAGATGTGGGGTGTACATGAGTGTATGGTCATTATGATGGAGCTCTGCCCCTTCTTAAGAACACAAGAAGACCCTGCTGGATCAGGCCAATGGCCCACCTAGTCCAGCATCCTATTCTCATGGTGGCCACCCTGATGCCTGTGGGAAAAACTCTAGTAGGACCCGAGCACAACAGCACTCCCCCCTCCTGCAGTTTTCAGCAACTGGTATTCAGAAGCATTGCTGCCACCTACCATGGAGGCACAACATAGCCATCGTGCCTAGCCTTATCCTCCATGATTCCAAGCTATTCACTTGGATGAACTAAGGGCCACTCTGTTTATTCATCGCAGGTACATGAAACAGAGTTTTTTCATAGCTTTAAACTGTTCCATGAAGAAAAAAGACACAGCCCTCCTATTCCACCACTTTGTGTTTTGCAACACCGTTTACTGCTGTTAAGAAGAGCAGTGGTGCTTCAGGGATGCTGTTAGATTAGACAGGCAGATCAGAGAGATACATTTTGCAGGCAGAAATATAGAATGACATACTCTTTTACCTTGGCTCACAGCTGCAGGCCAGGCAGGCACATGAGTGAATGCCGGAGAGAGAGAGAAAATGCTCTCCCTCCATACAGACACCAGCTTTACCCAGTGCTGGAGTTTGTCTCTGATCAGGTCTTTATGTGTCAGTTTTACTTACCTCATTCTAGATGTCAGCAGCTTCCAGCCATGAAACATTTGTATGCAGCACCCCCTCCCTTTTCTAAGCATTCCAGAAAGAATTCAGGAACACATTCTAGAACAGTAGTTGTGTTAGTTGGTTGCAGCAGCAGCAGCAGCAGCAGCAGCAAGCCCTGTGGCATGAGCTTTCTTTGGCAAAAAGCACACTTCTTCATCAGATGCATAAGGTCAACAGTGAATGTGATGAATGTCTATATGCAAATAGATTTATGGTATAGTCTTCAACTAAATCATACTCAGATTAGACCCATTGAAATTAATTAACCAAAGTTGGGGGCCACTAGGTGGCGCATCGGAAGATGGCTGACAATAACATCTCTCCGACCCACACGAGGTAATTTGGAGGCTATGATGGGGGTAATTAGCCTCCTTAACCCCCCCAGGATTATGGGGGGGACGGCCCTTGCCTGCTGTGCCCTATACCACCCCCGAATTTGTGGGGGTGGGGGCACTAGGCACAAAGCCCTCCTGTGGGATTTTCGGCACTCCTCGACGCCGTCCCCGATTCGCGCCGCTGGTTGCAATGATCTTTAAAAGAAATAATTTGGACATGATTAATTGCACATACATCAAGGAAAAAGGGGAGTAAATACTGCTGACAGAAGAGATCTCTGATAACAAGACAACAATAAAATACAAGAAGAACGTCAAGATACGGTAATGACTGAGGGGGGAGGGGGAAAAAACCTGTCTCTACCTTTTTATGTGATTTAACAAGAATCCCCCTCCCCTAATGAGTCAGAAATTAAGGACTTAAGCTGTGGATTTAAGGCTGTGTGGAGATAAACTTTCGATCCAAAGCAATGTTTCAAGATGAAGCTGGAAAGCTAAGAGTTTTGGAGTGACGCAGTCAGGAAAAAATGCCGTTCGCCATTTTGTGAGGCATTGTGGGAGCTCTTGGGTCTGGGAGGAGAAAGAGAGAAATAGAGTTGTTTACATATCGTGAATCAACTCCTCGGTGGGACATAAGAGCGACAAATGCCAAAATTTACGATGGAAAAAGTGATGTTATCTACGAAGGAGATATATGGAAACCATCTGGACTTAGTGAAGGAACGGGAAATCCACACAGGATTATTACACTTGCTATCGGCTTAAGGAGACTAACAGAAGAGATCGTAAAGGAAAAAGAGAAATTATACGAACAAGATATGATGTGGCAACACCAAGATAAGACTGGATAGAATTATGAACTTTGTTTGGACTGATTGGGACTGATTTGGACATTAACGCAGTAATAAGAAGATGATCTGAATTCCCCTTTGGATCTTGAAGTATGGGTTCCCCCAACAAAATTTAAAAATTTGGCTTTGTAATTCGGAATTTATATGATGTGATTTAATTTGATGTGATTGGCCAGTTAATAACAATTATTTTTTTTTTAAAAAAAGAAATTAATTAACCAAAGTTTGCTATCCTGCTAGGGTAGCTCAGTCAGTAGAGCAAGAGACTCTTAATCTGAGGGTCATGGGTTTGAGCGCACGTTGGGCAAAAGATTAGCGCATTGCAGGGGGTTGGACTAGATGACCCTCATGGTCACTTCCAACTCTACAGTTCTATGATCTCCATGAATGCTAATGGGTCTACTCTGAATAGGACTAGCATTGAGTACCATCTGTGGTAGTTATATGTAGCCTGCTGTTCCATATAGAGCTGAAAAGCTCCCAAGGCGGTTTTTACGGGATTAGACTTTCGTCTGGATGAGAAATCAACAGAGACTTGTGGTGCAATTTATTTAACTACATAGGAAATGAAAGTAACCACAAGAAGTCTTAGTTCCAACTAAGAGACAATAACATCAAGAGACAATATTTAACTTCATAATTACCAGTTACTACAAAATGATAATTGATGGTATAAAAGCTGATGTGGAGATGGAAATTTAGCCCTTATCTAGCTGAGGAAAATCCCTATTTGCTATGGGGAGGGTGAGCGTTAACTGATGTAAACACTGCCAGGTTTGCACCAAAGTAACTGGACACAATCTAGCACAGAATTAGGCATTCTTATGTCTTTTGAATTCAATGAGTTTATAGATACATAACTTTGTACTGGACTGTGGCCATTGCTGATTTAGATGTTAAGATTCCATTAAACAAATAACCCAAGATTGCATTGACCTCCCTGGTCTGACATCTTCAGCGTTATCTGAGGGTACTTCAAAAGAGTTTCGAAATCCTGTACAGATCCTTTTTTCTTCCTTGAAAGCAGCCCCATGTGTCAACTTGCTTTCCCCACATAGATCGCTCTCCTCTTAAGTCTTGAGACTCACTCCCAGTCCCTTCAAAGGAACTCTTCAAAGCTGCTGGGGGCATGAACAGAAGAGCAATGGGGCAAACTTGATTTGTGCAGTTGTGAATTGCCAGAACTTTTTTCCCTTTAAGCTAGAGCCTCGTTTCCATTAGAAAAAAAAATAAAAAATCTTAGTTCAGTTTTAATGTTTTGCTGTAGGAACTTAGGAAGCTTCCTTATACTGAGCCAAACCATTGGTCTATCTAGCTCAGTGTGGTCTACAATGATTGGCAGTGGCTCTCCAGGGTTTCAGGCAGGAGACACCCTCCACCCCAACCCTAACAGGAGATGCTGGGGACTTAAACTGGGACCTTCTGGATGCAAGGCCTGAGATATGGCATTTCCCCTAAACAGTGATGAATGAGCTGCAAACTCTTGTTCAGTTTCAGTTTAGTGTCCAGAAGTACTTGTGGCCTTCAGAAGTTTCCCAGAGCTATTCAAACCTCAGGCAGTTTGACTGCCTTTCAGCAGTGGCTGGTAGGCAGGGATGTCATTGCACACCTGGTCTTCCAGCAGTGGCATTGCTGTGCTTACCAGGTGTGTGTGGGGGGGACTTCCCACTGCCTCCCTCCTCTCAGTACGTGCAGCAACACTGCTGATAGGAAGCCAGTGGTGCCTCCTCACTGGTCACTCCTGCTGCCTGTTTTTCTGGCCTTCAGAAGGAGGACTCAAGCCATCAGGGCAGTGGGTTGCAATTTCAGAGGAAATTCTGATGGCTTCTACACTAGTGCTTAACATTTTGTTTATTCTGTTTATTAGATTTATGTCCCTCTATATCTCTCTGTAACTGAGTGGCTCGTGTGTTTTCTTTTAAATGCACTAAATAAAAAAAAACTCCCAAACCTCACGGAAACAGAATTTTGATAAACATTCCACACATGCATATTTTTGTAGGGAGGTTAAGATCCAGCCTCCTCCTCCAGCCATCACTGCTAGCCAGTGATGGAGCTAGGCTGTTCCTTCCAAATGAGACCACTTCAACTATTTGTCCATCTAGCTCAGTAAATATTGTCTGCTCTACCTGGCAGTAGCTCTCCAAGCTCTCAGACAGAGGTCTTTCTGACTGACTGCTGCCTGATCCTTTCAACTGGAGAGACCAGAGATTAAACCTGTGACATTCAGACTCTCCAGGGTTTTAGGCAAAGGGCATTCCCAGACTTACCTGTAGATCCGCTTTGCATGCAAAAGTCCCTGGTTTAATTCTTGGCACCTTCAGGTAAGGCTGTGAATGTCCTCTGTCTTAAACCTTAGAGAGCCACTGCTGGTCAGTGTAGACAATATTGAGTTAGATGGACCAATGGATCTGACATGGTAAAAGGCATCTTCCTATGTTCCTAGCACATTGTGTGACCTCTTCCTATGGCCAGAGCACTCAATAACTATAATATGGTATTGTTGTGAAATTACAGAAGAGGTAGCAATAGGGCATGACTGAAATAACTCGTTGGGAACCAGATGTCACCTGTACAGGCCAAGACCTGTTCCCCAGTTCAGTAAGCATCTCCCAGACCCTGCTCCTAGAAAGCATCTATTGACAAAAAGGCTGTGGATCACTGACCGAGCATCTGCTTTGCATGCAAAAGATACCAAGTTCAATTCCTGGCTTCTCCAGTCAAGGCTAGGATAGTCCCCTGCCTGAAACCTTGGTGATCCACAGCCAGTCCATGTGGCTAGGTGGACCCAGGGTCTGGCATAGTATAAGGCAGCTTCCTCTGTCCTGTCCTTTTCAGTGCACACTGGCTTAAATCTGGTAGCTTTGTGAGGCCTTTGGTATCACGGTGTCTGTATGGAGATATCTCAAAACCAGTCGTTATGATGCTGCGTTGGAATGTCTGTTTCTATCTCTGGCTGTAAACCAGAGGCAAAACAAGTATCTCAACAATAGATAATATGGCTTCCTGGAATTGAGCCTTCTTCTATCAAACATACCCTTAGTGATGGATGTTGGGATCAGAATGTATTGTATTATGCCATCAGTTACATGACGCCTGCTCTATACCAATTTCAGCATGCTTTATCTATCAAACCTGGTGAAATTTATATCCAAGCAGATGTTTATTACACCATGTGACACATTTTATATCCATTATGTGATCTATGTTCTTCATTTTGGCAGGCTGTGCCATACATCTTTTCTGTAAGCGCTTTTATTTGTTCTTATATATGTTTTGCCATATTTTATGTCCCAACAGGTCCCCAGTTTTGCCTTACAGCTCACTCAAGAAGAAAGGCCACGCGTAAAAATTCTTATGGTCCAATTCCCTTTTTGGTGCATGTGAAGGTATAATGCCATCCTACCTGCTGACACTTGATTTCAGTTGGGAGAAGGCTTGTTACTCTGCTCAGTTCTATGACTTCCATCCCAATGAACTTGTTTCATTTGGGAAACAGAAACTGGAACAGATGTAAGCAATGGAGGGTAGTGTGGCATGTTCAGAAGGAGGTGGAACTGTTCAACAAGTTCTGTTTTCCTTTATGGGGCACATTCACTCTCACAGAAATCTTTTGGCATTTCAGCTGTGATCCTAGATGAAGGTAGGAAAACCTTTCAGCCTCAGGGTCTCCTTTTTCCTGGGTAAAGTTCCAAAGGCTGTGGTGGGTGGGGCTGGAAGCAAAAGTGGGTGGAGCGCTGAATGCAAATGTTTAACCTTTGTACAGTAGGCTGGTTTCTGCACACACTCAACACATCCTTCTCTATCCAGACAAGCAAGAACATTATCTGGGTTCAAGGACAGAATTCCAGCCAGGCAAAAACTGTTGGAGAGCAAAGCAGGACCAATGAGGAATGTGGTCTGGGAGACTTTCAAGAGCCAGACAGAAAGGCCCGGAAGGCCGCATTTGCTGCCTCTGGTCCTGAGGTTCCCCTCACTTGTCCTGGAAACTCAGATATCAGATGTTACCAAGAATAATTTACATTACGTTAATCTAACCTGCAGATTGTGGTTGCCATAATCAAGACACCATACCCACCGAGACTGACACTGGGGGACCCCACATACACATCATCTCAGGATCCTTCACAGTTATCTCCACACCTCAAAGGCGGAGTTGACAATGGGTCCTGAACCATTTGGCAGCCTGAGGCCTCCCTTCATTCAGCGCTGCTCTAGAACTGGATACCAGCAATAGCACCTTCTCCAAAGGAGATCAGAGCCCTCTAAAGCCCCACAAGTAAGTACGGTAAGTGAGGCAGCAGGAGTCCAGTTACTGTTGCATATACATAAGGAAAGCTCTTAGCTCACATCCTGCTTATACAGCCAGTGCTCCCGCTCACACAGGTCTTCTGGCCTAGAACCTGCCCTGTTGCCTGTATCTTAACAGAATCCTTCCCACTCCCACTGGTGCAATGAGGTACTGTGGAGGGGGCTTTCCCCACACAAGCAACACATAGCTTCCCACTAGCAATCTGGCTCCTGGCCTCATATAAGTATGAGAGACTGTGTGTATATGAGAAAACTGTGGTGCTGTGCATTATTTTTATTCATGTGTACAACATACTTACAAATACAACTGCAAAGACATTCCATCTTATGGACACGGTCGTGAACAGCCCAGGCCCACTAATTTATGTCCAGACCAAAGCCCCTTGGTAGCAGTACAGAGGCTTGTATTATACAGAGGCTTATCTGTTGCTTGTATTATGGATGCATTGTATTTTGTAGTCTTCTTGATACATTGCCAGTTATTTATGTGCCACTCCATGCTATACTCCATAGAATACACACAGTATGTTTGCTTTGATTAAAAAGCATTCCTGGGGGGATAGGGAGGAACTTACATACACCAATCAACCATCCCGTAGTAGGAAAGTGGAAGCTGAAGAAGCAATAAACTATTCCCTCCCACCAAGGCTTTGGCATCAAGCTGAGAAAGGCCTGATGTTAATCTCGACCTCCTTCTTCTGCAGGCTGTGAAGGAAATAAAGTGTGATTGCAGCCCAGATAAGATACTCTCAGACACACTTTTTCAGACATTCCCCCCACTATATATCAACTATTAGAAGGAAATTGATTTATAAAGCCACCACATTTTTGAAGGAGAAAGCCATGCCATCTATTGCAATTTCTTTAGTAAAAGTATTAAATATGTTGAGACCACATTCCACAGGATGGTTTAGGAGCCCGCTTTCCCTCCCCATCATCAGCCATGCACATGCTGATAACTGCAGACTGGCCTTTACTTACAAGGGGGGGGGGGCAATAGTTTACTCCTACTTAGTAATCTGCCCCACCTTCTCTTCTGTTGAGTCATGGTTTTCAAGTTACTCCATGCTTTAAAAGACTGGTCAAACAGAGGGAAGACCTCTATTGATCTCTAGGAGTGTGTGTGTATGGATCATGGTCCAAATAAATTTAATACAACTGTTTAATAAACAAGGTCAAGTGACAACATACCAGAATCCTTGCATTTAGACTTGCTGTTTCTCAAAGGCTTATGGTTCCATTGTCCCTTCAATGTGCCTTCAAATTTTTCATCAACTTAAAATGAATGGCATCAGGCCTGCCTCTAAAAGCAGTCACAAGGACATCCTGTTCAACACTGTTACTCAGTGTCCTCCCGTACATACATAGCCAAAATGAAAACTGGAGTGAACATTGGCATTACTCATCAGCCTTAAAAGAAATACTACTTTTAACAATGGAACTCTGGGCCAGGGAGCTAAATGTGCAAGGGAAAAAGGTCACATACAATCAGAAGGAAGTAACACCTCACTAGGGTTGCCAAACCTGACCCTCTCTCCTGTCTGGAGGGAAGTGAACTCTAGTTTTGTCTTTCTAACACTGTAGAAGCTGGAGGAGAAGCCCCACCCACTTACCATCTGGCACAAAGCCCCATCTCCTAGGAGTTCTTAATGGGCCATCACATTCCTTTTTTAAAAAATGGCTCATCTCCCAGGCAGTTTCCTGAATACAGGAAGCTGACTCCAGGGATTAGGAGCCTGTCATACTGTTTAACTCCCCAAACCTCGATTAAATTCTAACAGCTACTGGACCCAGGAATTTAGGGGGACCTGGCAGCCACAAACTCATAATATAACCAACTAGTATAGAACTTCTGGTTGAATTAGGAAGACAGTATGACTATCTGAGCAATTGCAAAAGCATCCTCTAATTTAAGAACAGAAGAGGGGCCTGCTAGATTAGGCAGTCCATCAGTCTGTTCTCACAATGGCTGACCAGATGCCTGTGGGAAGCCTACAAGCTGGACAGGAGAGCAACAGCACTCTCCCTTCCTGTACTTTACAGGAACTGGTATCAGAGGCATGTAACTTCTGTTCTCCAGTTCAGCAATTATGCTACCCAGTCACAAAAAGCATATTTCTGTTCCTTAGCTACACTCTTGTAATGTAAGCGCAATATGATGACACTTCTGTCTGGTGGGATGGTGGGGCTTAGCATTTAGCAGCAGAGTTATGGCAGAAATGGACCACAGTAGCTTTCACCCTTCTTCACTAGTAACTCAGCATTAAATTTCATTACTGCTGTGGTTCAGCAGTGCTTCTAAAGAGCATCTCAGAGAAACCTGCTTTCAAGTGATAGCTCAAGTGGTCATGGAAATAAAATGGCTTCTATCATCCCTGGCAGAAATTTCTGTTAGGACATGTTTATCAATGGCAGAATTCTTGATTTAAACGGCCCATATTGCGGCATGAAATTATTGCTTCATGCAGTGAATTGGAATGAAGAAGGCTATGTGAAGATGCAGCACCATGCTTCTCAATAGGAAGGTTGCAACCCTATAAGCACACACTTGAGGAAGTCCCATTGAATTCATTGGAACATAAGAACAAAAGAAAAGTAAAAGAAAAGTCTTGCTGGATCAGGCCAGAGGCCCCTCTGTCCTCACAATGGCCTCACAATGGCCACACATATGCTCATGGGACACCCACAAGCAGAGCTTGAGCACAATACTCTCCACTCTTGCACTTCATAGACATAATGTCTCCCACAGTGGGGAGTAGAGATAGCTATTGTGACTAGTAGCAATTGATGGCCTTATTCTCCATAAGGATTGGTTCTTCCACAAGCCAATGTGAGCTCTTTGGCTCAGGTGGCAGATTGGCAGGAATGACAGGTGATGTTCTTCTACCTGCATGCTGCCATCATGTGGCCAGCTACAGGGCTGCCTGCAAACTCATGGACCAGTCCATCCCTTGCAGCTGCTATCTGCCTGCCCACCCTAAGAGAGTGTGGGACCTAGGCACACCTGCCAATGGCTGCTGCCAGGGAGCACTGCTGCTGCTTTGTCACTGTGGCAAAGTTTAACAAAACTGTTCAAAGTTGAACAAAAGTGTTCTGTTATTGCTGTTGTTGTTGTGATGATGCTTAGCCTGAGGAGAAGACTGAGAAGTGGTAAAATAGCTCTCTTCAAATATCTGAAGGGCTGTCACATGGAAGATGGAGCAAGCTTGCTTTCTGCCGCTCCTTTCAAAGTACAAGGAAAGGAGATTCCGACTAAACATCAGGAAGAATTTTCTGACAGTAAGAATTGTTCAACTCTATTAATTCCTTGATTCAATGATGTTGATGATTTTGCAGTTGCAGGAAAGTGGATGGCATCGCTCCTAAGGCACTATGGAGCTAAACAGCCTTGGTCCAGTATATCTGAAGGAGCGTCTCCTCCCCCATCATTCTACCCGGACACTGAGGTCCAGCGCCGAGGACCTTCTGGCGGTTCCCTCACTGTGAGAAGCCAAGTTACAGGGAACCAGGCAGAGGGCCTTCTCGGTAGTGGCTCCCAACCTGTGGAACGCCCTCCCACCAGATGTCAAAGAGAACAACAACTACCAGACTTTTAGAAGACACCTGAAGGCAGCCCTATTTAGGGAAGATTTTAATGTTTGATGCATTACAGTGGTACCTCAGCTTACATACGCTTCAGGTTACACACTCCGCTAACCCAGAAATAGTGCTTCAGGTTAAGAACTTTGCTTCAGGATAAGAACAGAAATCGGGCTCCGGCGGTGCAGCAGGAGGCCCCATTAGTTAAAGTGGTGCTTCAGGTTAAGAACAGTTTCAGGTTAAGAACGGACCTCCAGAATGAATTAAGTACTTAACCTGAGGTACCACTGTACTATATTTTAATATTTTGTTGGAAGCGGCCCAGAGTGGCTGGGGAAGCCCAGCCAGATGGGTGGGGTATAAATATTACATTATTATTATTATTATTATTATTATTATTATTATTATTATTATTATTATTACTATTATTATATCACCTTGCCTGTCATCCCAGTGCTTTGCTCAAAGGACCCTATGCCACAGGGAGGGTCCTTCCTTCAAGTGAGGAGTTTGGGGGCAAGATGTCCCTTGCAGCAACATTCCCACTGCCACCACTGTGACAAAAGCTGTAGAAGGAGCAGGATCACACGCAGAACCAGCAGGTGGGTGCACTGAGAGTGGTGGTGGGGAGTAGGTAGGGCCGCATTTTCTGGTTTGTGTCTATTTATTTGTTTATGTGTAGTATTTTTATCCTGCTCTTTATTGTACAATCTCCGGGCAGGCTACAATTAACTCAATTAAAGCAACCCCAGACAGCAAAAGAGATAAAAATAAACCTAAGATCAACAGAAGAATCAACTGCATGATCAACCCTACAACATCTTAGGTAGCTAACTAACTCGGTACAACAGCAGAAACTAGTACTGGCAGCCTGGAAAGAACAGGGTGCAAACAAGTGGGTTTTAACTTGGTTCCCAAATGTCATCAGTGTTGGCACCTGTCAGAGCTGCCTCCAGGTCCCAGCTCACAGAGGACCAACGCTAGGCTGTAGTTATGTACAAAAGTCTTTATTGAGGTTCAGTTTCCATTTTAAAGCCGCAGCGTGCAGCTCTACGTCTCGACCTTAGACCGGCGAAGTCCCGTCTGAGTCTCCTCCCCTTCCACACCAGTTTAAGACTCTCGCCTTGCTCCACCTCTTCCTAAGTTCCTTTCTCCTCTGGGCCCCCCTGCCCGCTAGGGTTTCATCCTTCCTGGACTCCTCTGACGCTGACCCTGACGATTCTTGCCCCTCCTTCCGGCGGGCTTTAGGACCTGGTTCCCTATCCGGGCTACCTTCTGTGCCGCTCGCCGGTACATTTGAACTTGGCGCGCGCGCCCAGCCTGCAACTTTCCTCTTGACCGTTAACTCGCTCTCCGATGGAGGCGTGGTCAACCCTGACTCATCTTCTCTCGCTGGTGGTGCATATGTGGGCTCTGACACCTGGGACTCCTCCCCCCCACTACGCTCTGGTGGGGAAGCTGGTCCTGATTTCCAACTGCTGCTCTGGGAGTCCCCGCTGGCCCCTTGCTTCTGGGGTGTCCCCCTTGGGTCGCCCCTTGCCCTGCCCATCGGCGCCCCCTTCTGTGAATCTTCCGATTCGCTGGAGAGGCTCATGGAATCTATCGGGCTGCTGTCATATTCTCCTACGCTGCCCTCGGATTGCTCCCCCTCGCTCTCCATCTCCTCTCCTCCCTGCGCTCCCGCTGAGTCCCTGACAGCACCACTTGCACTTTTCAAGCAAGAGCATTTCATAACTGGGGTGCCACTGCAGAGAAGGCCTTCATGCAGCAGAATGTCATGGGCTGACCTGCCTTCTATTCAGTAGATATATGCACAGGATTGCACTGTAAGGCATCATTTTCCAGCAAGGGGCTGTGCATCAAAGCAGACAGTTGCATCCTTTCTGATGCACTTGTCACTGCCAAACTGTTTGACATAATATCCACCCTTTCCTCTCTCTACTATAATGCCCAAATCAAAATTTTGTAGGGGGTGGGGTTAGTCTGAGACAAACAGACTAATAAATGCCTAACCGGTGTGCAATGGCAAATTGATTCCCTGCGGGAGGGTTTTGTTATGTTTTCTGCCTCCAGGTAGCCCAGCAGAGAGATTTGCATATGGTTCCAAAGATCTCTTCCACCCATGCAGTTAGGTGGAAATCTAACCCATAAGGTTAGATTTATGGTAGTTAGCTACAGCTGCAGAACTGCAGCTTGTATTATCAAGTCCCTTAACTCTGTGTTGGATCATGTTGCCCTTGCATAGCTCTTGGCAAACCTTGGCAAGCACTAAACACGCTGCTAAATGCAGTCGCCTTTGTTTTTCTCTGTACTGTTAATAGTAGACACAGGAGTCCTTGATTTTCTTAAGGAACATGGTGCACATGGAAGGGGTGGTGGTGGAGATTAACCCTTTCCTCCCCTGCCATTTCCTCTGTGAATTCCCCCCTTGGAACAGTGAGTAGCCCCATAAGCAAAACTTCCACCGGCACAAATGTGGGCTTTCCCGGCCCCCACCACATGCAGGATTAATAGTAGCTGTGGCAGGGTGAGAATTTCATCAAGAGGAAATGGTCAACTGCCCTTCTGCATACACCACGGGATGACGAAAACTGGGCTCCCATGTGTCCTATTAACAGTAACCCCAAACCCACAACAAACTTACATCCTCAGGTAATGTGTGTTTCATCATGTCATGTTTGGCCTTTATTTGTTAGCCTTTTAGTACTGGGATTTGTGTTTTTTTTTTTAAAAAAAAATGTCAGAAAATCTCTGCAGTCCATTGGGGTATTGTGGAAATGTGCATACAGTATCGCTTACATTTTTAAACAGCCGTTCCTGAATTTCTAAAGCAAAAACATAACCTTTCTAAAGCTGGCACCATTCCTGGAATGTATGCTGTTATTGCCACTCACCCAACAAGCTTTTACTGAAATATGCTTCTTTTCTCATCAAGGTCATCCTAGAGGGAATGTCAGCGGCGCCCCTGACATCATCGCATAAAACTGCACCGTCATTAAATGGCTGCATGCGGCAGTAGCCTTGGGAGTGCTCTTCTCCCCTCCCATCTCTCTTGCCATTTGGCAGCATCTCAAATTCAAGGGGGTGGAAGTGGTATTTTTAAAACTGGTCCACCTTTAGATAGCACATGCCCTAATTTTGCTTGTGACACCAATATAGATCCCTTTCATTTCTCCCTATATTTAAGTGTGCCTTTTTCCTCTGGGTGAATGCGAATACAGTAGTTTTGTTTTCTGTTCATAGGGATATTTTCATCACTCTGATAACTCTTTGCACCGCAGGGCTATTTTCCAACATACAAATAACAAAGGCGTTCACTGTTCATAAAACACTTCGAAACTATCTCTTGTGACAACAGACCTCACTCATTAGAAGTGGAAAAACCCATTTTCTGCAATCACTTTTGAACATCATAATAAAATGATGCTTTCACATATTGTTTTAGCACAATGTGGTGCTCTTCTGATACAGCCACCACATAGTAAAATTTCAAGTTATCACATTCACATCCATAATTGCTATTAACATTCATTTACTATGATGGAAGTGATGAGAGGAGAAAAAATGGCTCAACACTTCATGATCGAATTCTGAAAGATGCCAAACACTTGAATATGGATGTCTAGAGGAGAGTCAGGACAAGCCACATTTCATGTTTGTTGAAAAACACTGTTCTCATAGCATGCACTGATGCTGAACAGATGTCACAAGTATATTCTTATGCGCCACCCCAAACTCCAAGTGTTGAGAAATTCCAGGGGTGCCTGTGCCTATGCATAGCTCAGTTTCCTTGGAAAGGAAGCCAGGAAAGTCTGTGGCGCTTTAGGATATATGGTTTTATTTACACTTATATACAACCTAAGCAAAGGATGGAAGGGATAACAGCATTACCCCCACCCCCACCCCCAAGTATCGCTCCTCCATTAGTCACAGGGATCCAGCACACAGCAAGACATGTTTCTGTCTCTACCTTCCAGCTCTCTCAAACAAGAAAAAGCTATTGTTCTCCTGAGTACCAGACATGTGAGGGGGGTGGGGGAAAGGCTCACCCATTCATTTCTATGGAAAAGAGCACCTTCTTTTCATTTGCTAAATTGTGGTACTTAGCTAGCCAGCCCAAGCCATTCCCTTGTTTGGCAGACTTCCTCTTCTACATCCTACCTTTGCAGATACAGGATCACAAGTTTTAAGAAAGGGCCCAGGGTTTCATTGAGGCTGACCCCCTAAACTCACACCAATAGTTACATCACTAAAATGCTGTTTTTATCTGCACCATTCCTGTTCTTTAGGTCCTCACAGTCCTTGACCTCTTTGGCTCTCAGTGCCATTTAATCTCTTTGATTTTGGTGACTCTGTGGGATTTACGAAGACAGCACTCCAAAGCTACCCCTGTGATGAGCAAACTACATGGGCCTTTACAGTCAACAAGGTGAAAAGGCAGTGAGGGCAGAAGAGGCCAAAGACAGTAAAAGCAAGGAAGAAAAATGAAAAACCTTCTGAGGAGCTGAAGCAGCAACCAAAGGGGAATGAAACAGTGGTCAGTAACCTCCTGTCTGTCCAGATCCATCCATCCATCCATCCTTCCCTTTCTTTTCTGACATTCAAAATGAGCTCCTGGAGTGGGGTTGTGTGTACAAACCTTGCCCTCAAACACCCCATCTCCACAGGACATCTTTGTGAGGGATGCTCTGAAGGGAGCTTCTAAGTGCTTTTGGACTAATTCAGCTTGAAGCCTCTGTGAAATCAGGATCCTGATTATAGGCAGAATCTTCAAAGTGCATCCATCCAAACATACTTAGAAACTCACTTCAGACCTTCCCACTTGGGTGGGTGGGTGGAATTTGGGTGGTGCGTGCAGGATGCACACTCCTGCTTCCCTTGTTGCTTGAATGTCTGAATAGAGCATCTCTCCATCCTTTAAATGTCACTCAAGGTGACTCACATTAGTTTGAAGTGGGCTAAAGACTGTAGTTTAGTACAGCATTTGTTTTGCATGAAAAAATTCCCAGGTTCAGTCACCAGCATAGTCAGGTTCGGCTGAGAGAGAATCCTGCTTGAAACCTTGGAGAGCCACTGCCAGCCAGTCTAGACAATACAGTGGTACCTTGGGTTAAGAACTTAAGAAGAAGAAGAGGAGGAGTTTGGATTTGATATCCCGCTTTATCACTACCCAATGGAGTCTCAAAGCGGCTAACAGTCTCCTTTCCCTTCCTCCCCCACAACAAACACTCTGTGAGGCGAGTGAGGCTGAGAGACTTCAAAGAAGTGTGACTAGCCCAAGTTCACCCAGCAGCTGCATGTGGAGGAGCGGAGATGCGAACCCGGTTCACCAGATTACGAGTCTACCACTCTTAACCACTACGCCACACTGGCTCTTAACTTAATTCATTCTGGAGGTCCGTTCTTAACCTGAAACTGTTCTTAACCTGAGGTACCACTTTAGCTAATGAGACCTCCCACTGCCGCCACGCCGCCAGCGCGCGATTTCTGTTCTCATCCTGAAGCAAAGATTTTAACGCGAGGTACTATAGGTACTATTTCTGGGTTAGCAGAGTCTGTAACCTAAAGCATCTGTAACCTGAAGCGTCTGTAACCCGAGGTACCACTGTACTAAGTTAGATGGAACAATGATTTGATATGTATGGCAGCTTTCTATGTTGCTAATGGTTTACAAGGCATGATACAAAAGGGGAAAGGGGCAGGAAGAGAAGAGAAGAGGGAAATAAACAATATTTTTAATAGCATCTGGCTGCTGAAGGACGCTTCGCCTAGCTCTCTCTCTCACTGCTCCTTTTGATGCAGCCAGGCAGATATGCAAAATAAAAAAAAAGATATCTGCAAACTTATTTAACTTTTACAATTTAGTTAGAATTTCATTTGAAGGAGCAATATACATATTTTGCAAATGATAAAATATGGAGAGAAATAAGACAGCATTGCTGGTTAGGTTGAAAATTACTAGAGACCAACAAGATTATGTAGAGGATTTGAAAGTATTTTCTTCCAAAAGAATACTCTAGATGTAAAAAATTAAATAAACAGTGAGGATTATAACTCCCCACCACCACCACCACATACACAAGCTGGCTATTCTTCTAGCTGGTTGATAACAAACCGAACACTATTTGCAACAAGGCTTTTAGGCATCAGCTTTTCCAAGACACCCCCTGATGTGTTGACAGGTTGTAAGATACTAAATGTGACTACTGGGAAAGCTGACAGGGGATTAGGCATCGTCCCTGCCATTGCTATCAAGCTTTCATGGGTGAGTCAGGCTCAGGTATTATTCTGAAAGCAGGTTAACTATCTGCTACAAAGCAGCTGAAGAAAATCCACCCACAGTCATTCAACCCAGAGTTGTTCAACGGTCCTTGCTCCTTAAAATCCCAGACTGGACAGGAGTAGATAATTTGCAAATGGGTCACACCCCAAGTCTTTTCACAGTGTGTTTATCAAAGCTCTTTTGCTGTCTAACAATAGAAATGGCCTTTAAAAAATATGTTTCTTTGTAATACATAAAAGCTTGCAAATATACTGTTGTGAGTTGGGGTGTGTGTGATTAAGCTGCATGCCTGAGTCTCTTCTAATTCCTGGATCTGATAAGGATTCAATTGCTGGAATAGTCAGGGGCCAGCTTCTTGGTGAGGTAATGGCTTGAGTATGGGTAACAAACTAAGTGGGTCCATGCCAGAGGGGGGTCTTGTCATCTGCACAGCCCAGGACCTCCATACACACTGCCCAGACTTGCACTCCGGAGAGGTCACTTTGGTGCTCCTAATGTGGCAAAAACAACATGGGAAGCAGCAGTTACGAGTTCCCGGTGTCTGCAGCCATAGCAGATGCTGTCATTCTTCAGTGGTTTGAATTCACTCCTGGAGGAGCACTCCATTGTCTCTTAAGACAGACAGATGCCGACAAGTACAATCCAACTTCTTGGTGATGATTTTGTTTAACACTGTAAACCTGATGTTGTGGATTACAACTTCCATCAGCTCCAACAAGTTTGGTCAAGAGTCAGGGATAATGGGAGTTGTAGTGTAAAACATATGGAGGGCACCAGGTTGGGGAAGGCTGCCCCAATGTCTTTGGCCTTTTGAGAGTCAATATGTTCTCATGTGTATAGTTTTGTTACAATTTCCATCACACCATTCCATTGTTACATTAGCATTGGAAAAACAACATAAAACAAAACAGAGATCCATCAAATTAAGCTCTACGGGAGACAATTTTGCGACACCTTAGCAGAGCAGCTGTATTAGAGCAGCATTGGTGGTATTATTTAACTGATGCCCTCTCCCGTCAATGCAAGCAGGTTAACTAACAGAGCTAAGGTATAATCCGACAGCAAATAAATAAAATAAAAATAAGAAAAAGCAGGGAAAGAAAAGCCCAGGGCTAAACAATTCTGCTGTAGTTTGTTGTATCTGCATAGAAGTCTGAATATTAATGTCGTGGGTTTGAGAGACAAAGACAAGCTTCTTTTATTGCAGAATCCAAGAGCTTTATTTCACTTGACAGTAATTCACAGTTTTCCTACTGGCTAAATATTTTGTATACCGAGTTAAATGCACTGCAGTATTATTCAAGCACATAATGATTCCTCTTCCCCCTCTTCAGTTGGGAAAAGGATTTTTTAACAGCAGTATGACTGAGGTAAAAATCCAAAATCTGTAAACTGGGCCACTGTACACCTGTACCCTATATAGAGGCATGTAATGGGGTCAAGGGAATTTGGAACAGATGGATGTCAAAAGGCACAGCAAAGAATGATAATAACAACAACAGAGGGGTGGATCCAGGCTAAGTTATTCAGAATTAGGTTTCACTGAAATCAGCGTGAAAGGTTAATTGTGATTAACTTAAGTCTTGTTGATTTCAATTAACTAATTTAAGGCACAATCCCATGATCCCTTGGAGGGTGTCTCAGGGGCTGTTATGATGCAGCAGACTCCCCCCTCCACTAGTTCTGACAGCTATGTTTAGAGTAGCCAGCTGTGCGCCAACAAAAAAGAGGACAGAAAGAGCACACAGATTTGCATGAAATTTGCATGGTCTACTTTAGATGCATACATGCAAATTTTAAAATGCTAGTATACTTTAGATAGAAATGCATGGCATCTCACCCCAGACAGATGGGTGGGATATAAGTAATGTGTTGTTGTTGTTGTTTTTAGACTGTGGCCATGATCTGCTCAGTCTAGTGTTCAGGTGCCAGCTGTTGATGGGCTACTTCAAAGTCCTCCTGCTCCAACTTCTAATGATTCTTTGTCTTTAACCAGAGCTGAATTGGAAAGCCCTCCAGAGAATGGAGCGCTTCAAATACATGGCTTTCCTCTGACAAACAGGGGAATGTCCTCTGTAATGCAGGACATATGGCCACCCTAAGTATGCTTAGTCTTGGCTCTCTGGTGTTGTCACTTGTTAATCTTAGAAAGCATAGCTAAACAAAATGAATCAACTTAGGTAAAGATACCCAAATGCCATGTCTTCAGGAAACCATATAAGAGTAACTTAGAATAAGTTAGAATTACAAGTATCCCCCCACATATGCAGGGGTTACATTCTGGGACCCTGTGTGCATAAGCAAAATTTGGGTAAGAGGGGAGTATCCTCTAAAAAGCCTCTCAATGCCCATTTTTTTCCTGTCCCAGCTCTCTCTCCTGCTCTCTCCCCAATCCAGACCAAAATATCTGGATTTGTAGCTCTGGGGCTGGCTGGAAGCTGGCAGATGCATGAGAAAGTGGCTGTGGCACTTGCACTACCCTGTGGGTCAGCTGTTAGCCGGGAAGGCTGAGCTGCCTGAGCAAAGCCTCACTGTGCCTAAGGATTCTTTGAGGCTTCCTCTGCCCTCACCGATGGCACTGCAGGGATGTCTTCTTTGGACTGCACAGAGGGCCTCTTTGCGAGCCACAAGGACTTGCCAGCTCTTCCCTGTCTTTTCTGGGTATGAATTAAATATTTGTTTCTTTCCCGGTACCACACACATATATGGTCACATGCAACATGATCACACATAACTGGGGAGGGATGCCTGTACCTGCTACCATGGTACACTGGTTCTTTGTCTTAGCTAAAGGATAATAGTCAGTGCATATCCTTGCTTGGGGATGCAGGTGGCGCTGTGGGTTAAAGCCTCAGCGCCTAGGACTTGCCGATCGAAAGGTCGGCGGTTCGAATCCCTGCGGCGGGGTGCGCTCCCGCTGCTCGGTCCCAGCACCTGCCAACCTAGCAGTTCGAAAGCACCTCCAGGTGCAAGTAGATAAATAGGGACCGCTTACCAGCGGGAAGGTAAACGGCGTTTCCGTGTGCGGCTCTGGCTCGCCAGAGCAGCGATGTCACGCTGGCCACGTGACCCGGAAGTGTCTCCGGACAGCGCTGGCCCCTGGCCTCTTAAGTGAGATGGGCGCACAACCCTAGAGTCTGTCAAGACTGGCCCGTACGGGCAGGGGTACCTTTACCTTTACCTTTTTATCCTTGCTTGATGTTCAATGGCTGCTATTTCTTTTCAGAAACCCATTTATTTATTTATCACATTTATATCTCACCTTTCCTCAAGGTTCTCCCTTCTCCATTTTATTCTCACAACAACCCTATGAGGCAGGTAACATCGAGAGACAGTGACTTCCTGAAGGGTACCCATGAGCTTCATGGCTGAGTGCAGGGTCAAACTCTGGTCTCCCAGGTCATAATCTAACCATTCCATTGCTCTGGATCCCCAGAAGGGGGGAAAAAATCAACCATGTTCTCCCCCATTCCATCAGGAATATTACAAGAAGACCTGCAAACTGACACAGAAACGTCTCTACCAAACACTTCTTTCCCCCTGGTCAGTTACACTCTGTCTTTTTCTTTCCCATCCTTTAAAAATGTTGACATCAAACGTATTCCATGACATGTCTTGCTAGTGTGTTTTGGTACTCTTCTCACTTTCCTCTGTTTTATGGTTGAGTCTCTGGTGGACCTTGGCTGATAGGGCTATATTAATAACGAACAGGGCTGTGACTCCTTTAAAGATACTAGAAAGTCCTCCTCTGCCTCTTGCTGTTCTTTTGTTATCAAGAGATCCATGAAATGGATCAAGAGAGGGCTTCAAAGCAGCCTCTTTTCCTTCTCCCCTGTTCCCAGCTTCTCCTTTCTGAACTTCTATCAAATGACGTAACATCAAGAATGAATCAAATATTCTAGGACATGAATTTCAATATGGAAAGAAGTCAATAGCATTGGGGGGGGGTGAATCTGTGGGTTTTGACAGAACTGCAGAAACCTATAACCAGATTAGAGAACTGAGTGGGTTTTGAACTGAAATAGACAAATACTCATATTTTAGCTATAAGACATAATCCAGAGTATTATATAAAGTATTATAAATCAAGCATCCAACAGCCATATTGTAATCTTGTTCTTCTCAGAGGTAAGTCCTATCAAATTCAGTGGAACTTACTCTCAGGGAAATGGAGTCACCATTGCAACCTGAATTATGAGGGTTTTTAGCATGACTTAAGGATGACTGACTTTTGCTAGGTTGTACCCAAAGGCCTTGGTCCAGAAGCTCTGGAGCAGAGCCAGATATTTTGATATTTTCCATCTGAATTGTTCCCTTCCAGGTTACAAAGCACATCACCCAGCTGCAATATTACAACATTGTTCTTCCTACTGAGTAAGCGGAATCTGCTTCTCTGAGCAAAAACCACTGGTTCTTATCCTATGGTGAATGACCTTTTTCTTCTTTATTTGTAGAGCAAAACAGATAAGTAAATATATGCACACTAAAAAGGGGAAGTGTTTTACCCTTTGAGAGAAGAATGAGGTTTTTAAACTTTCCATTTGAAAAATAATAATGAAGGAAATGAAGCGCTCAATCTCCTTCGTTCGGTAGGAACAGACTATATGAATTGCCTGCCAGAATCGGTAAAAGATCATTTTTTTTATATGTTTCCATTCTACAGACAGCAGAAGCTAAACACCCTTTGCAAAAGTATCAAGCAGGAAGAGAGTTTCCATTTGTCAAGGAAAAAGGCCGGCCGCTGCCCTTACCTTTTGAATGCCTGCTTGGGATTCCTGCACGTTATTCTCTGACCCGTTACTTCGGTTAATCATCTGCCACAATTTTGAATACATGTTGTTCTTCTCAAACGGATTCATCCCTTTCACCCGAACGTGCTCATAGACCGCGGAGTCCAGGACGGTGCCATAAGGAATATCAGTCTGCCTGGAGAGATCCTGGAGAGACCTTAAGTGTTGGTAAAGATAAGAAACACAAGAGACATGACTCCTCATTTTCATGCTACAGGCAAGCAAAGGGCAACATGTATGATGAGACAGCTGTCAAGTCATTTTTATTTTATTCTTAAAAGTCAAAGCAAGGCTAAGAGAATTACCTTTATAGTTTAAACCACAAGGGAAGCTATAGAGGGGAAAGGAGAGGGAAGGAAAGATAATGGATTTTTAAAACAAGAAAGACCTGCACAAACCAGAGCAGTGTTAGCAAGCTTTATTTTAAAGGTCAAAACAAGGAGGGGAGGAAGCAGGTTTTTTATGGGGTAATTTATTTCATTTATATCCCACTACTGGGATTCATAGATTCCCCAAGGTGGTTCACAAGCATGAGGGCGGGCAGGGATTGTTTTTCTTTTATTATGTACTTTTCTGCTCTCATTTGTATCTTTATGTTGTGGACTGCCCTGTGATCTTCGGATGAAAGGTGGTATACAAATTTAATAAAGAATAATAGCAATAATGATTAAACAACAATAAATGGTTTAAAACAGGAGTGGGAAACATTTTTCAGACTGAGGGCCACATAGTGGCAGAGCTTCATGCTCCGGCCCTGGGGGGGTGGAGAGCAGGTGGGGGCGGGGCTGGCGTGTGTCCTGGGGGTGTGGCACCCCACCAGGATCGTGCTGTCGGGGGCTTCACGCTCCCCCCACACTCCTCTTTCTCCACCAGTGGGGCTACAACCCTTTTTGGGAAAACTTCCAAGGGCTACATGTCATAGGTAGGTGGAGCCAGAGACAAAAGTGGGTGGAGCAACAAATTTAAATTTCAGTATTGCACAATAGGCTACTTTCGACTCTATCCTCCATTCAGGGAAGCAAGAGGTATGATCAAAATTCAAAGACACATTCCAGCCAGGCAGAAACATTCAAGTAGGACATAAAGCCAATAGGTGTGTGTGGCTGGGGAGAGCTAAAAGTTCCCGATTAAGTTCTTTTAAAACTTAACAATCATAAAAATGTGTGTGTGTGTATGTATGTAAAATATCAAAGCACAGAACCAGAGCTAGGACAAATTATTTATTTCTTATGTTTTGCAGCTTTTACCAAATTGTGCTTAAGGTAGCTGCAGCAAGAGAATGCAAAGTAAAACATGAAATAGCAATAAAAAACAACAACAATAATTTTCTCATTTTTTTGAATTTCACCCATACTTTCCAAACTGGAGGCAAGGCCTTTCTTCTCAGGCGTGGATAAACTTCTCTGCCAAAACAGTCACCATCACAGACCAAGCACATGCTTTAGGACTTTACTGCATAGTAAAATCCTAAAACACAAAAGTAGCACCCTGGCCATCCATCGAAGATCTTAGGAAACTCAACTATTGTTAGAATTTTTTTGAAGTATTGTGATTACACTGTATTCTGAGATTTCAATATTCCCATGGTTCTGGCTGGTTGCAGGAGTGCATGAAAGATTGATGCACACCCATAGCAAGTAGGAAGCTGCCTTACACTGAGTTAGGTCCATCTAGCTCAGTACTGGTGCTGGAGAAGACACTTGAGAGTCCCATGGACTGCAAGAAGATCAAACCTATCCATTCTTAATGAAATCAGCCCTGAGTGCTCACTGGAAGGACAGATCGTGAAACTGAGGCTCCAGTACTTTAACCACCTCATGAGAAGAGAAGACTCTCTGGAAAAGACCCTGATGTTGGGAAAGATGGAGGGCACAAGGAGAAGGGGACGACAGAGGACGAGATGGTTGGACAGTGTTCTCGAAGCTACCAGCAAACTGCGGGAGGCAGTGGAAGACAGGAGTGCCTGGCGTGCTCTGGTCCATGGTGTCACAAAGAGTCGGACATGACTAAACGACTAAACAACAACAACAACAACAGCTCAGTATTGTCTGCACCAACTGGCAGCAGCTTTCCAGAGTCCTGCCTGGAAACACCAGGGATGAATCTGGGGACCTTCTGCATGCAAAGCATGTACTCTGCCACTGAGTGATCACCCTGCCCAGGTTATATGCATGCCATTGCCCTACCCACAACCGCCTCTATTCATGGTATGGATGGTTTGGCTCTAAGCTGAAGTTTACCTGACTCATTGCTTAATAGTACGAATGTGCATCTGTTTCAGGATGAAACAAAGGGTTTCCTTGTTACTGAGAGCTGAATCTTTAGGCCACGGTTCTCAAGTATGCAGGGAGCCTTCATACGTACAAAAGTTATCCTTATCCCGTGATGGGCTGGGAAAAGTCATGGAAGCTGAGGGGCTAAAAATTAAATACACAGCCCCAAAGCCCTGCTTGTACAGTGGTATCTTAGGATGCGAATGGGATCTGTTTCAGAGCCCCGTTCACATTCTGAATGGAACGCAAGACACGACGGTGCGTCTGCGCGTGCGCGGGTCGCGTTTCGCGTTTCGCCACTACCACGCATGCGCGTGATATCATTTTGAATGTCTGCGCATGCGCATGCATGAGCGGCGAAACCCGGAACTAACGCGCTCCGTTACTTCTGGGTTGCCGTAGAGCGCAACTCAAACACGCTCAACCTGAAGCACATTCAACTCGAGGTATGACTGTACTAGGGTTGCCACTTCACTCTGGAAACACTTGAAGAAGACTATTGTAAATAGAGGTAAATGACAATGTTATATATCTCGTAAAAAGATTGCCTTCCTTGCCAGGAATTGCATCTTTATAGGCAGAATGGTCTGTATGAGAACACATTTTACACAAGTTAGTTATTATGTATTATCTGTAATGGTGGAAAAGAATGGTTTTGCAACTCAGTAAGTATGGAGGAGAAAGACATTTACTGAATGCTGCTGTTTGTGAAGCTGGGTGCTACACCAAAAACTGTGTATATTAAAAATGACAAAGAAATGAGACTTCTGCAATGTGATATTTGGATAGTAGTTTGATGGGAAAGTACCGCACCAGGAAAACATAAGCTAGAATTCATGTGACAGAGACCCAAGACCTTTTGAGGAAACATCCAGAATTCAGCAGAAGAGTGGAGATAGCATCTATTGCCCCTGCTCCCAGACTTCCAGGCATCCAACAGAAAGTAGGAACAGAACCACTTCATGTACCCATAGGGTCAGGGCCTGTCCAAGACATTTTGGCACCTGAGGTGAACCACAAAATGGTGTGCCCTTTCCCCAACAGGGAAGAAGGGGGAAGTGAAGATCGACATCGGGAAAAGGCAAGGTAACAAATATCTATATTGGGCTCTGCTGCCTCTGTGGATCCTGTCGCCCAAGGCTGTTGCCTCACCTTGCCTCGTGGTGGGCAGGCCCTGTAGCTTTCTATGCAGTCAGTTCACTATTGGTAACCAGTCCTCCTGTGTTCACCTACCCATTGATGCAAGGATCTCTGTTATCCCTTCCATCTTCTCCTTCTTTCTTGACTTTGAGGAAGGGTCAAGCGGGTTCATTCCTCAGAGTGAGGCATTTTGGGCACAGTGTCTACCCACAGTGGAGAAAGGCTGTCACTACAACCAAAATTCCTCACCCCTTTGCAAGGCATGCATTTGCCTAACCCAGGGCTAAACGTTCTTCAGAAATGCAGAAGAAAAAACCCCATTGCCTATGTTTTGATGAATTCTTTATGATTTAGACTCCCATATACAACAAAATGGGGTTCTGACTTGCACTGTATTTTTCATAGAAATATTTGATTTTAATGAACCGGGGCTTTCTCAACTTTTTGATGTTTTGGCAGTCCTCTAACTTCTTCATCTTGCTCTCAGTGTGTTTTCTACCCAACCCCGTTGGTTTGTTTTTTTATATGGACATATGCAAATTAGAATCCTTAAGTATACAGCTCTGAAATACCACCGGTTTCAAATCAGTTTCCTGATGGTTCCTGAAAGTCTGCAGACCTGACATATTTCCCTCTATTTACCCATCCTTGTGGACCACTTAACCATGCCTTTATTTTTTTAATGACATTCATTAGACTTCTGAAGGTCTACTGCAATCTAACACCTAGGAGCCATTAAGGCTTTGCTGGCACAAATTAGCTTCATGCAAGTGCACAAATCTAAGTGATGACACTTAAGGACAGATAAAGGGGCAAGATGTGTGCAGTCTTTTGAAAAGCTAACAGCAAATTACCAATGCCCATGTAGCATGTTGGAAAATGTTAACACAAACTTATAGAATGCCATTAGTTTCAAAGGACATAAGGTCTCCGGGTACAATCTGCTGGTCTGATAAGTATACAATGGAACAAAGGAATGGTGGGAGGCCTCAGCTGGGGAACCCCCAAGGGATGAAGTCCCAGGGTTGGTGGTTAGACAATGATGAGCGATCAGAGAGAGAAGAGGGAAAAGCCTGGGAGAAGGAGGTGTTGGAAACTGAAGAGGTAACGGGGTTTAGTGAGCAGGGGGAGCAGAGAGCAGAGGTGGAAGCAGGAGAGGAGGGAGGCCAAGAGGCAGAGATGACTCAGGCTAGTGAAGAAGCCAAGGTATCTCCCCCTCCTGCTGTGACAAGCTCCTCTCACCCCATGTCTTCCAGGACCAGAAGAGGTATGAAGAGGGAGAAGCAGAGACAGGCACGTCGGTGTAGTTTCAGACTGCTTGAGAATGACCAGGGGGAGGAGGAGATTTAGGCAGCTGTGGGAAGATGGGGATTTTCAGTCTCCACAGCTGCCTCATAGGAGCATGACCTACTGAGAAGAGCTGCTGTGCTCATGAGGCCTGGCACCCTTGAGCAGGCCTTGTTTCTTCTAATAAAGAATTAACTTTATTAATTGTGATTTATTGCTGGCTGGCTCCCTGGCAATAGTTGAGTAATATAATATGACCGTTTTCCACTGATATACACATGCCTGATCTGTGTGCAGAAGGGGACGCATTCCCCCCCCCCAATCCACAGCCCATCTGCTTTTTAAAAAGAACATAAGACTAAAAGAGCTGGCAGGATGCAGTGGACAGACAAGGGTTTCATTTCCCTGCTCAGCCACAAAACCCACAGAGTAACCTTTGACCAAGCACTCTCTCTCAGATAAATGTTTGTCAAAGTGTTGTTGCATATATAAAACAGAATATTTTCATGTACGTTAGCTTAAGTGCTGGATGCAAACATAACATAAACATTGTATTCTAGGGCAGATTCTTCTGTGAGGAAATGTTAGAAAATTTGGGGCTTTTTAGTTTATAAAAAAAATGGTAAGGGGGATGGACATTATAAGAGATGCATAAAATTCACGACAGATTCACGACAGACAAAAGAAAGTACTTCTCCACACATAACATAGTACAACTATGGACAAGACATATCCACAAGACATAATATTGGATACCATCTTGGGTGTCTTTAAATGAGCATTAGACAAATGCATGAAATATAAGGCTATCAATGACTACTAGTCACAATTGCCATGGATTACAGTATGCCTCTGAATACTGCTTGCTGAGGAACATGACTGGGGGAAGTGCTGTGGTGCTCATGTTCTGCTTGACAACTGCTTGGCCACTTTGTGAACACTATGTGAACAAACCAGAATACTCTATTGGATGGGCCTTTGACTCTTCTTATGTTGCTGAAGGAAAAATGGTCAGCTGAATTCTGATGTAGGCATTTAATAATGCTGTGCTGGATCAGGGCATTCCAATAGACAGGGTCATTATGTACATGTGCATGCTGGATGTTGTGATGGTGTGTTTCTGATTGACTAGTATCACTAGTCACTAACTAGATTTGTTAGCTCTCCCCCTTCAGGGCAGGCCCTATCCTTTGACAGAGTGAGGCAGCTGCCTCAAGTGGCAGCTACTGAGGGTCAGGGAGCAGTGCCAAGATGTTAAGAGCTGTGTGCACCACAACTGCCAAATCTAGCCTGCTGGTGTCAGTTGTGCTGAAGTATACCTTCCCATTCCCACTAGCTGGCTTCTGTATGTGGAATGTGAGGAGGTACCATCTTGTTCTTTGCTTTTGGCAGCAAAATGTCTTGAGCTGTCCCTGCCCCCCTCCCTTGATGCTGTCAATGTTCCAGACAGCACTGTGCACATTCGTGTTCCTATAAATGAGGTTTAATGTTTCAGTTTGTCAAAGCTTTCAAACAATGTGATGAAGGTTGCTGTAAAAATGTAAGACACCGCCATTTCTAATTTCAAGTCACCACCACTTCTCTTAATAACCTTCTGCATCTCCTGACAGCGCTCTCCGCAACATCACATCATATATTGTAATATCCTGCAATTGTAAGGGTACTTGCTGTGCGCATTATGGGAATGGGGTAGGAGGAAGCAGTTCCTAAGTCCCTGGTTTCTAATGAGAACACCTTGCAAATTTTAATCAGTTGCTTACAGGACTCAGTGTGGCTATATAGTTCCCCAACATAACAGCCAGCGCAGCAATTTCCCCTACATGTATTGCTGTTAGTATAAATGATAGGTGCAACAGATGCTGTAGAACCGTCTGTCGGGAAACAGCAGTGGGGAAAAATATTTTCCCTGCACATCTTAAAACTCTAGGAGTTATTCTTTCGTCTCTCAAAAGGCAGTACCATAAATGAGTTTCCTTTTCCAACAGCTTGATAGAGAGACAATAAGAGAATGAGTTAAAGGAAGTATGATTATAAAGAGAAAGGTTACGATACAGAGGAGAAAACCCTCCAACAAACTCCATTTAGAGGGAAGACAGTAGCTCAATGGGAGAACACATCCTTTACCTGCAGAATGTCCCATGTTCAACCCCAGACTCTCCAGTTAAAGGGATCACGGAACAGGTGATGGGACAGGTCTGCCTAATATAAGTATTGCCAATGTGATGCTCTCCAGATGACTACAATTCCCATCATACCTGACCCAAAGCTATGCTAGTTTGGGCTGATGGAAGTTATAGTCCTACAACATCTGGAGGGCACCATGTTGGCTATGGTTGCTCTACAGAGATGTTGATGGTCAGAGTAGAAATACTAGGCTGTGGACAAATAGCATGACCACAGCACCTGTACTTGCATTCCTATCCCCAGCTTTCATTGTGAACCTTACTGACTATGCTATTTTGTCAACATAAATTCGGAATTTCCAATAGGTCAGCACAAGCAGAAGGCAAAGCATGTGTTGGGATTGGGAACACTGAAAAGAGCACACCTAGTCCCAGCAGTAAAAGGCACTTATATTATTATTGCACACTACTTAGCAACTATGCTGTTAAGCAGTATATAAACTGTTAAGCAGACAAACAACCCCCTCTTCACTTCCCCAAAATTACAGTTCCAAAGACAGTCTGACTGATTACTAAGTCAGTTTATGTCTGTGGCATTGCAGTGTGTTGGCTTGGTGAGGCACATGAAATTCTAATGCAAACAGGTCAAATGTAATGATTCAAATTAATTTGCCTCTGTCTCAGTTGTCATGTTCAGGATGTTGCTTTACCTTAAATGGTGCCAACCACAGTTTTGTGTTGCAGTAGCCAGGATCAGAACACTGGGTTTTTATCAACTCCCCATATTTAGTTTTTTTATATATAAAAAAACCCCACACAAAACCACAACAATGAAAAACAACTAATTTCGGCCCTGACATTTTGTAATTCCTCAGCAACACTCTTTTCAGAATTGGAAGGTATTGATTACACAGGAGTTGCAAACTAGAAAACAGATTTTTATGATTCCACACGGCAAACAGCAACATGTCTGCTGAGCATGAGGCTGCTATTAGAACTGTCTTGTAAGCTGTCTGTGCAGGAGCAATTAGTCACTAAATAATGAGGCCAAACATCTTATTGCTTATTCTGAAGCACACACTTATTTATTACTCTAATTCAGATAAAGCTTTGCCCATGGAGCTCTCTCTCTCTCTCTCTCTCTCTCTCTCGTTATAAGGAATAAGGGAGACAGGGCAGAGGAAAGCAAATGATCTGATGCTCTGCAAAGGCAGGCATATTGGAAAGTACCACTGGTGTTATCTCAGTTGTTTATAGGTAGGTCTGGATGGATCAGGTTAATCCCACCCCAAAACAACACCAACACTACATAACTTGGCAAACTGGAGAAAACACAGCATTCTCCCTTTCTTTGAAAAGAAACATTTATTGGATTTAAGCATCAATGGGCCTCTCCAACAGCAACACTGTAGATTGCTTTCCTCAGCCTTCCTTACGAGGGATTCTCAGTTTGATCTCAATTATGGCATGAGAAAATGAAATGGAAAATGAACTGCAGTATCATTCTTCACGCATGTGTACCACAGCACGCTTTTATACTATAGATTATTCTGTCATTATCATTATTATTATCCTTATTTTATAGGGAATGCAAGTATTATACTCTCTTTTTTACCTCTCAGGGAGCTCAGTTGAGGTGCCCCTGTGTCAGAAGAATGCATGAGGGCAGATTGTAGTTCCCAATTCCACCATTCAGCAGTGGTATCCACTTGCTGACTGTATCTTTGGAACGAATCAGAATGGGCTCTAGGTGTGTATCAATATAGGCACACAGCGCTCCTCCACTTGAGGGTATGGGAACATTTCTACTCTTCCTCTTTGCTCCCTTTTGTCTCTGCTAAATGCTCTGCCTGAGGCTTCACATGCAGCAGAAAGAGGTGCAAAAGAGATGGTAATAATAATAAATATCCACAACTGAGAATAATGAATAGTTGGAATTTGAAGGTGACCAATAACCACTATTGGAAAGCGACTGATGGAAACCAACCAATTATTACAGTTGAAATTTATCAATAGCCACCATTTTGTATTTAATATTGCGGGGGGGGGGGGATTAAACTGAAAGGTGTTTTTTTTAAAAAAATTCTGTTATTTTCTATTAACCTAATAAATGCCAAGACCCTAACAGAAGTAAAACTTTGAGACTCCAGGATAATATCAAATAGTTATGCTGGGACAACCCCTTAAGAATAAGCAGGTAATCCAAGCTTGTATCTCTACACATTAATTCTGGACTGTGGGTAACACTCAACCTTTGAGTGATTGTGCTGGAATGGAAAAAGAACAAGGTATTAAAAAAGAAAAGAAAAAAGAACCCAAGCCTTAAGACCATCACTGGAGGTCTTGTGCTCCAGCCTGTTTTAGCAGATACTGAATTTGTGGGTAAAAGGCAGGGCCAACCCACCCATGGGGCCAGATGAGACAACCACTTCAGATGGCAAAGTCCACAGAGACAGCAGTTCCCAATGTCAATCTTTATTCCCCACCTGTTCATGACATAGAGCTTCACTCAACCCTTCGTCCCTGGCAGGGAGGAACATTTTTTGGTTGACTTCGGGCGCCAAAATATATTGAGCCAGCCCTGGTAAAAAGAGCCACACTTTCTCAGTGGTGGCACATAAGCTGTGGAAGCCATTGCCTGGGATGATGTGATGTGTCAGCCTCCCAATTTTTAGACAGGCATTGAAGGTCTCTCCCCTCCCCCCACCCAAGGCATTTCTTAACGGATTGTGCAGTTTTTATAGACCACCTGTTTTTAATCGGCTGCACGGCTGCTATCTTTTATTTGCTTTAGTGCATTTTTATGGTCCTATTTGTATGTAATCTACTTTAGGAGCTAGTGTTAAAAGCAGGATATAAATAACTGGGGGGGGGGAAATAGTTTTACTAGGGCGCAATGACTGGTACACAGGGAAGAACATGAAAATGAAATGGTAGCCTTGATTGGGTGGGGAAGTAAAAAACAAGAACATTGTTAGGAAAAGTACTGGAGGAGATGTACACAGTGGGTGGGTTGTGTCCATAGCGACTGGTAGGGTGGTATGTAGGGAGACCAACAGTAGGTGGAGCCAGAGCAAATGACGGATGCAGCCACAGCCAACGATAGGCTAGTTTTGCCCCCATCCTCCTCCCTGCTGAGTTCTACAGGGGGAAATTGGGACAAAGGAGGAAACTGACAAGTAGGAATGCAGACAGGTGAGGGATGGGTGAGGTCAGGATGAGGCTGGTGGGACATTGCTGCATTTGCCCAAAAATATGCCTTGCTGTATTATGGATAATTGCAGTACTGGGGGACATATAATCCCTTCCCTCTCCCTTTTGGAACTTGCAGTAACTTACTGGATGGAATTCTCAATACGAGTGATGGTAAGAAAGGCCGCTAGGTTTGCTGTGTAGGACGAGATGACAATCAAGGCAAAGAGCCACCAGGCACCCATCATCATCCGAGTTGCCAGTGTTGTATAGGGAACCTCTCCTCCTGTGGAGTAGGAAATAGAGAGCAAGAAGACTTAATTGCAGCTTCCTTGTCATTTTATTTATTTAGCAAGTTTTATATACCTTTTAGTTAAAAAAAACCCCTTATAAGTGGTTAATGTTCACATAGAACAAAATATTTATTAACGATCTGAAATTAACAGACAGCAACTGACAGCAATTAGCAGACACAAAAATTATCAAAATATAGATATGCATAATAAAATTATGTATCTCTGCAGGCTTGCCTAAACAATCTTTTTTATTATTTTTTAGCAGATGTCACAAACAGTACGTTGAAGGCACCAGCCTCATATTAATTGACAGGGAGTTCCAAAGAATAGGGGCTTCCACAGTAAAATATAGATTCCTCACAAGTATGGAACAAGCATTATGTGGCACTTCTAAAATGCTGGTTCTGCAGATCAAAGCAGCGGAGAGGGCAAATATGGGGCAAGGTGATCCTTCAAGTAAACTGGTCCCAAACTTCCTTATTCTAAGATCACAGCTCTACTGGTACCAATAGGATTAATCACTAGAGTAAAATGCACTAGGTTGGAGACTGTAATTGAGGCCTGCAAAGTGAAGACCATTAAAAGCATAAAGGGAGAGGGTTTGTCCGCACAACTGAGTTCTACAATGAGTTCATTCAGCAGTATATATATGTATGAAATATAGATATATATTAGATAGATAGCTATAGATGAGAAAAGGAGATTTTGTGAACTCTGAACAAAAGCAGCATACTTAAACACTTGAAACATTTCTACCTCATATATATGATCTTAATCAATGACCTTAATTAAACTCTTACAGTGCTTTGGAACTTATTATTGGTATGCATTGGATCAATGGCAGGTTGTCAGTGGACTAGGGCAGGCATGTCCAACTTCATGCGATCTACTCCCATGGTAAATTGTTTTTGGCAGTGATCTACCCACTGGATTGGATGGACCAAATTGTTGAGCTTTTTTTGGGAGGGATCAGCCAAAGGGATCAGCAAAGAGGGGGAGGCTATCAGGGTGTCCGCGACAAAACAGGGACACTCCGCGATCAACCAGTGAGTCACGATCAACCTGTTGTACATCCCTGGACTAGGGGGACTAGGCTAGTCTCCTAAATGTTCCCTGTAAATTAGAGTATTAAAGTATTAAAGCCTGGAGCCTCCTTCCCAAAGTCCAGGAAGCTTCTGCCCTGCTTGGAGAGGAAGGCATGATGCTCCCTCCTGTGACATCAGGATGTCACAACGTCACATACACAACGTCTTCCCACCAATCGCACACGCAAGATGGCACCTGTGGCTCTAACTGTTCCCCTATTTCACCGCACAGCACTGCATTGGACGAATCCTGAATTGAAGTGGGGAACTTCAGAGAGATTCAGGGCTTTTCAGAGCCAAAGCAGGATCTCTCTGAAGCGCCCCAATCCAAAGGAGCTTAAGTGAATCCTTTTTTTTTAAACACATCAAGACTGTAAAGCTGTCCTTGCAAGAAAGCTGCAACGTTCTCCTTCTGAAAATTCACAGGATTCATCTCTTTAGAATGGGCAAGCATGCCTGCAAATTTAAACAAATACTGTCAAGACAATAGTAATAGTAACAACAACAACAACAACAACAACAACAACAACACTTACGGTTTATTTATAGAACAGTGTTTGGGCTAGGCACTTTGAAGTCTGATTTAATTTATTAAAAAAAGTAAAGGTGATTTTCTATAACTCTTTATGTTTTTACTAGAACCGGATGAACTGTGCATGCTTGGGAGGTCCTTCTGAGGGGCTGATTCCTGACAAATGTCAGAAGGTAGCTGCAGTGGTTTTTCCTGATGCTTACAAACCAAAGGATGTGTCTCACATGAAAGGCCTCACTATTTATAAATTAACCACTGGGTTTTACATCCATATCAAGCGCGCCCCAACCCCGTTCTATCATTATTCTGAATTTCTAAAGCTAGCAATTATCAAACTCTTGATAACTGTTTTATCAGGTAGGAGTACACTGAGAAAAAGATGGAATTGCCCTTTAGAAAAGTTCAGAGAGAGCCAAGGTGCTTGTTCTTTCTTTAGAAATAAAATGTGGGGAAATCTGAGTTAATTATAAACGTTGTCTGGATCTTTTGTCTTTAAAAATAAAACCCTCTAAGTAAATAAGATCAATGTTGGTCTCTCATGTAGCCAGAAATACATTTCCACCTACTTCTGAAACTGTATCATTATCAGAAATTAGAATCTCCTCATTCTATCTAGAGATGCTAATTCAATATTAAGACTTTGGGAAGATGAAATGTTTAAGTGTAACTTGTAGAAACCTCATGTCATAGCTATAAATGAAATATTTTAATGGGTTATTTTCATTTTACAGGGTTTTTAAGGTAATGCTTTTTGGATGGTTTCAATCAAAAACCAAATTACAATCAAATGGAACTTTTTAGACAGGCAGACTAAATGAGCCCAATAGGACTGATTGTCCCTTTAACCTTCCAGTGTCAATCTCTGTAGTTTGCTGTGAATTAAATTGAAACAGGCGGGGTGGTGAAGGGGAAACCTGCAATTTCTCAAGAACATTTATGTTCTCATTTTTTCAAACTCATGAATAAAACTAAGTGCCATTTCCCACTGTTTTTAATTGAGGTGAATTTGCAGGAAGAAGAGGAACAACTGAAAGTCAACCTCATGTCTTTCATTCATAGATGAAGTTCTCCTGTAAGGAATTCATTCAAGGAAAGGAAGGGGGAAGAGCTGGCTCTATCATTGTAGGTTTTCTGTCCCACACAAGCTAAGTGTAGATATGTGTTGGCTCCAGACTTATAATGCAGTCCTACTCAGACCCTTTGGCTTCAATGGGACTTACCGTATTTTTTGCTCTATAAGACTCACTTTTTTCCTCCTAAAAAGTAAGGGAAAATGTGTATGCGTCTAATGGAGCGAATGCAGGCTGCGCAGCTATCCCAGAAGCCAGAACAGCAAGAGGGATTGCTGCTTTCGCTGTGCAGCAATCCCTCTTGTTGTTCTAGCTTCTGAGATTCAGAATATTTTTTTTTCTTGTTTTCCTCCTCCAAAAACTAGGTGCGTCTTATGGTCTGGTGCGTCTTATAGAGCGGAAAATATGGGTAATCTCAGGTAGCTACTGTGTATAGATTTGCTGCAGTCTTGGTCTTACTTAGAGTCAACCCATCAGAATCAATGGGACCTAAACTAGGGATGATTAAATTATGTCTCATTGTTTTCAATAGGCCTGCTCCAAACATGCTTTGGTCTGGAACTAGCCCCAGAGTTTCCAGTTTGCTAATGCCCTTGGACATTATGATGCAGATGTCTTTTTTTGGAAGGTAGTGCCTGCTCATAAAAACAGTGAGTGTGTTGCAGATCTTTAACTTCCCCAGGAAAACAAAGTGGGCGTTGTGGTATTTATTTGGTTCGTAAATTCCTACACCACCCATCAATACAAGACTCTCTGGTCAGCGCACATATTAAAACAATAAAACACCTTTGCAAAACACAGTAACAGCAAAGGAATACTCATATAGATCAATACAACCCAGCAGAACAGGTAAAATCATAATTTCATTCCAGAGATAACACATGTTGAATACCTGGGCAAATAACTCTTTTTTTGAAAAGCTCTCAGCTGGCACCAAACAGTTATCAGTGTTGATGCCAAGCAAGGTCACCAAGGAGAACATTCCATAAAACTGGCACAAAAACCAGAGAAGCTTCTCTGATTATTACCTGTCTAATTCAGATCAGGTGTGGTGGGAAACAGGACCCAGAAGACAGCCTTTATATATCCCTTTGCTCCTGCCAAATGTTCAATTAGTGCACAAAAAATAAATACCCATATCTCGCTGAAACAACTAACATAACTGAAAGAAAAAATAATAATTCTTGTCCCCCCCCCTCCCAGAGTTGTCATATATGTTTCTAATATAATTTGAATTATTCTTAATTTTGGAACTAGAGATAAGGAAGGCAAATAGTATTAGCCAGGGATAAGCAGGAAAATGAAACAGATGAAATTCTACGGAAAGATTCAAGCTGAGGTTATGCCAGGCTAAGATTTTAATCAAGTGGAATATTCACAAGTAATACCAGACCCAGTGAGAGGAGTTTTTTATATCAGACATGGAGCATATGTTTTGCATGGAAGAGGTCCTCAGTTTAATCCCTCCTATCTTTAGTTAAAATTATCTCATGCAACAGGGCTAGGAAAGATCTCTTGAAAGAGCATTCCACTAAGGCTGGGCCAATGATACTAATGGCTTCATGTTGCGCCAGTATCAAATGAGCCTCAACAACTCAGCAGTTGGGATAAGACTTCAGACAGTCCCTAAAATATCCTGGGACTAAGATAACAAATGGGCAGCCAGTGCAGATGTTTGAACAATGATGTCACATGTTGTCAGCTATATGTCCCCATCAGCAGTCTGGCTACCACATTCTGCGCCTGCTGGAACTTCCCAACCCAGCCCATAAGCAGCCCCACAAAGGGTGCATTGCAGTAATCCAGTATCAAGGCCACCAAGAGATGGACTACAGGGTTCAGGTCATCCATGTTCAGGAGCAGACAGTGTCATACTCAAAGAATCCATGGTCTGATAGGATGAAGCAGCTTCATATGTTCATCCTCCTCGCTTTTCAGGAGTAGTTTGCTAGTTGTGTCAGCCTGATGGAAGTTGTTAGGTCAGAATGCCCTTGTCTTCATGAGTACACAGGTGTTTACTTCTAAACTCTTAATTACTGTTGGCCTTTCAAAGTATTCAGCTAGATGCAGCCATCTTGCTTCAATAAGATGTCATTTGTGATATTAATTTGCTTTCCAAAGGAGATGAAATGCCAGAATCTGTAAACAAGGCCAAAAACTGTTTTGATCATGATATGTCTTTTTTTAATCAGTCCAAAAGCTAAGGTATAATCAGAACCAGCTAAACAGAATGATAATAAGCCATAGGGGTGTGTCTGCTTAACAAGCCTTTATCCCAATATAAGAAAACTGAGCCATAGTATATTAAAAGCTGTGGGAATCTTGAATTTCAGTTTCTGACACGAAGCAGATGTGAGGTAGTCATTACTGTCCTCTACAACAGTGTTTCCCAACCTTGGGCCTCCAGCTGTTTTTGGACTACAACTCCCATCATCCCTAGCTACCAAGACCAGTGGTTAAGGGATGATGGGAATTGTAGTTCAAAAACAGCTGGAGGCCCAAGGTTGGGAAACACTGCTCTACAAGATTCCTGTGAAAGAAAGCCTGAGCTCGAGCAGCATGGAGATAGCAGAAGTGGCCAACCTGTGGCTTCCAGATGTTGTTGGATTCTGACTCCTCACAGATGACCCCATTCCTGCCCTAACATGAGCCTGTTTCCAGGCTTCTATCAGTTATTTCCCTTCACTCATCATCTTTCCAATGTGCTGTTATTCCAATAAATAGCAACAGGTAGCCTGAGATACAGTAACTGGTCCAATGCCACCTAGTGAGTTTCATGGGTAAGTGGAGCTTTAGGAAAACAGGAAGCTGCCTTATACTAGGTCAGACAACTTGCCCGTCTAGTCCACTATAATTTACTCTGACTGTTGCTTTCCATTTCTCAGACAAAGAGGGTCCCTCCTCTCCATAACCTGCAATGTTGCCAGAGGTTGAACATGGGACTTACTACACACAAAGCATGAGTTCTCCCACTGAGTCCCTTCCCCAAGGTCTCCCCAGTCCAATGCTCTATCCGCTATACCACATTGGGGGAGGAATTCAACATCATACTCTTTTGATGGTTCCATTATCACAAGCATTTCTGTTTGCCAGATGGAATGGCCCCCCTCTCCACAACTGTTCCTTGGGTTCTCCTGACCCAGAACAGATTTGGGAGAGGTGCAGGGGATACATGGGGAGGAGAGGATGGAAAGCCCCACTGGGCTACTAGGAGCCTTTGTGTTGGCTTTCTCTAGTTGAATTCAGCCCTGACTTTTGAAGTCCCTCATGGTCATGAAGCTACCAAGAGGATGGATGGGTAATATGTGCTTGGGTATTTTACTCTGATCCATCTGTTCAACTGCCCTGCCCTCTCAAAGGGCAGTTTTGCAAGGCAGGACTATTATTTCCTAAGAAAACTCGCAAGATTCCATTCCTGAAACAGAGTCCTGCAAGTCCATTTATCTAACTAGCAATTTGGTGGAGAAATATATGCCTTGAAAATTCCACATTTGTTTCTTATTAGTATTATCCTTTAACATTTTCTCCACTTAGGCTGCAGAATATTGCAGTTTTCACCAACCTACCCAATTTTCGTTTCTGTTCATGTTACTAGCAGGAAGATAATGAGAACACCAATTATTTCTGTAGGACAATCTACACTGAAACAAATTTACAGAATGTAGACAAGTGTTGCAGTTCTTTTTTTAAAAGCCCCCCCCCCAGCTTGATCTTTGCATGCTTTAAAAACAACAACAGATAATGAGCCTCAGGGGCTGACATTTCGTTTTTCATCATGGATGAACATTAGCAAAAAGGAAGGGGAGGAAGAAGATTAGGGGAGCAAAAGATGACTCGTTGCATTCTCCTGCAATAATATAAGTAATATTAATTAGTACTTTTCTCATCTGAGTCTAGTTCCTACACCTGTTAATTATTCACTTTTGATTAAAATCCCTTGATTTCTGCAGTAGCCTGCAGCGTGACCTTAGCAATTATGTGTGCAAATCTTAGATGTGAAATGGTTGAGAACCCACAAAATGTGAACTATCTGTCAAACTCTGAGAAATCATTGTCTCTGCAGCTGACATACTATGGGTAACATCTTTCCGAGTGTTCCTGGAGAAAGTAGTGGCATCAAAAAACCACAAAAATAAACCTTAAGGGCAATCCAATCCTGTAATGTAGGACAGTCCCACTCATTAGTCAATGGCATAGTGCAATGCAATGCAGCCTTCAGAGGGAGGTGAACTGCAGAAAAATCTTTCTGGAGCAAACAAGTCATATTAGTACTTGCAAACTATCCAAGACTTAGCCCATAATAACATTTTTTTACATTATAGGACCCTGGACTGCCTCTGGGACAGTGCCAGATTTATGTATAAGCTAAACAAGCCATAGCTTAGGGCCCCACTTTCTTGGGGGCCCCAAAAAAATTTAAAGGAAAAAAAACCTGGATGTACATTTCCAAAATATAAGATAAAAAACAAATAAAATGGCTTTAGATACCTATTAGGTCCATAAATTACCATATAGCATATATTCAACACAAAAATAGTGGCAATTTGTTGTTGACAAAGGACAGCTGGACATATAAAGGGCCCCATTACCTTCAGTAGCTTTGGGCCTCATCAAATCTAAATCTAGCCCTGCTCTGGGAGTACGCATGTATGACACCACACAAATCATGTCTGTACAATGTGCAACTTGTACATTATGTGTATAAAAGAGCAGGCAATTTAAGGATAGGGAGATTTTAGGTAGGGTTCTCTCACAACTCTATCTAGAGATACTGGGGATTGAACTTGGGTCCTGCATACAAGGCACATGCTCTATCACTGAACTATGGTGCTTCCAGACTAAATGCTCCCCATCTGTGGTTCCATGTGGCTTTTATTAGATTAATGTGGGGAAACATTTTCTGAGTACTTGAAGCAAAATTTTCATTTGTATGAATCTGTCTGTATACAAGGTTTCTCTGTAGAGATGTTGCAAAGTGTACTTAACTCCTTTATTTGTACAAATGAAGTGCCAGATAATAAGGAACTGCGAATTTGCTAAAAACAACACAAGAAATCTACCTCAACTTCTGACATCCTTCTTAGCTGTCTTTGCATTGATCCCAACTCTCACTGCAAGTAGCTTAGTGATCACCCAAGAGTGTTTTCTGTAACACAATAAACTAGGTCCAAAGCTGTTATATGGGAATTACTAAATAAAGATGCACATTGATGTGTTTAGAGAATGTATTATTGAACTAAACCTCAAGGGGTTGGAGCTACTCACAATAGGGAATTTTAAAGTTACCTTGTAAAGATTCAGAATGTAATTATTATTTTTACAGTGCTTGGAAATCATGTTTAAGGGCAACACCCCGAAACAGCCCTTTGTGGGGAAACCTAAAACAACCTCGAAGGAGGTGGAGCTGCCAGGGAAAAGCAGGTGTTGCACCTTTAGTTTGATGGATGATAGGTCCTCTATTCTTTTTGTGGCGTTAGGCTACAGATGAGAGTAGCCCATCATACAGGCTGCAATCCTAACCTAATTTACCTGGAAGTAAATCCCAATGCATTCAACAGAATTCAATTCTGAGTAAACATGGTTAGCATTGTGCTGTTAGCTATTTTGTACCATCACACTCTGGACCACCCTGCCAAGTTGCACTGAAAATGCTAATCGAATGCCTCCTGCATTTGGAAATTAATCTCTCTGCCAAAGTGCATTGGACAAGGTCTCACTCTATGTGGGTTTTCTTCTCAGTCTTCTTTGTTAGAAGATTTGGCCTCCTTGCATATTTATGTGCCAAAGTGTATAAGCTTAAATGGCTAGATGTCACAAGTTTTATCATGTTGAAAACTACCTTTTGGTTGTACATTTTTTTGTATAGGTCAAATTAACCTCATGATATCAGCCATTGTAACAATTTAAATGGGACCTGGGCCTGAAAATGTTGGGATATGCATAATATTTGCGAGTTTGCAGCGCTGGATTTCCACAACATGCTCTGCTGTTAATTCAAAACTGATCAAGCTACATGAATGAGCTTTTAAGGCATGAGCAGAATGTGTGAAAGAATATTTCTTTTATAATATCCAGTACAAATGAGCTTAGCCAGCTGCTGATCTCTTTAGGCAGCTATCTTTCACTCAGCCTTACAAACCTTCATATGAAACATTCTTTTCCTTTATTCTGTGCCTGATTAGCAGGGGTAGGGAGAGGAATGTAGAGAGAGAAAAAATAGTGTTTTTTTCTGTGAGTGTCTAGGGAGAAAGAATAGAAAATTCAGGAGCTTTCATAAGTCTAGTTTAGACAGGAACTCAGGTCACTGATTAAAAAGAGTAGAATAAAACGAAATAAAATGAGAACAGCGTAATAATAAAAACAGTTACCCAACTTCCTGTACTCGGTGACTTTTAGATAAAACCAATGCATTTAAATATATATTGAAATCATAAAATAGAGGTCTAACAAGTTCACTCCATAAGCATCAGCATCCACTGTGATAACGGGAAAGTCTAACCTCTTTCTAACTGAGCTGAGATTCCAATTTTCTGCATCGCTACCGGTGATAACACTGCACAAACAGTATTCAATCATTAAATTAATTCCCATTAAATCAACATCCTTAAAGATCAAACAGTCCTTTAATAATAACCTGATTAAAGCAATGTTAGCATAATGCATTAGCAATGCTGTACTTATATCTTCCCAACACAGATGCAACATATGGACAAATTTCTTATGGATGAAAAATTGATACAGTAGCTCTCTTAAGTATAAACACAATAAACACATAGGAGGGAATCAGTATCGTGTTTGATGGTCCCACCTGGTCTCTATGCATTTGTCCACACTTATGAGCAAGCCATAGGTGTATACATGTTCTCCAAAAGTAGGCTCAGTATTTGCAAAATATGGGGTACAGATCTCACATATAGTGCTTACTTGCATGCAGTTTGTATAGACATCTGCTCTAGCCTGACGTTTGAATGAAAGTGCAGAGATCAGGGCGAGGGCCAGTGGATGTGATTCTTTTTCTGCGCCAACACATGTCCGGTATAAATGGGATTATCAATGGGAATTGAAGATGGCTGACAACAAATGGCGGTAACCTAATTAACTAGTTGTCACACTTGTGCTCCCTATGCATCAACAAAGTTTTCGGGAAACAAGTTAATATTTTGTATGCAATGAGAGTTGTTCTTTTATTCAGATTTTGTGGCTCAGCATGAATGGATTGCTTTCTATGAAAGAAGGTCTATTTGCATATGTGTTGGCAGATACTTACATATTTATGTGTCACAAAAATAAAATGCTTGGTCCTGCTGAAGCTCTACATAATCTGAAAATCTCAAAGGCAAACTAGCACAGAGGTTACTCTCAAGTGATTTATCTTCATTTATTAAATTATGCAAAAATGGCAAATTAGCTGACTTGCAGAACACCCAGTGTTCCTTCCATGCCTCTTTCCTGAAGCCCCCTGCACTGTCCCCAAAAAAAAGCTTTTCTGGAGGATTGAGGGACCCCTGGAGAAGATTTTGTGGACACTCAGGGACCGCAGAGGAGAAACAGATTGCACAAACAGATTTCCATTGCGGAAGTGGGTGGACATCATTGAATGTCAGTCTGTGTTGCAATTTAAACATATTGCATGTCATGATAACAATACACAACCTAAACATAAGAGTAGCTGGTGCCATGTGATATATTTAAAAACCTGGTATTATAACAGTAATTTGGTTGAGGAAATATTCTCCAAGGCTGCAGTCCCAAAAGCACTTATTAGGCAACAAGATCCATTTCACACAATAGGATTTACTTCCAAGTACAGATGAACAGGAAGTGGGACACGTGCTGCGGTCTAAACCACTGAGCCTCTTGGGCTTGCCAATCAGAAGGTTGGTGGTTCAAATCCCCGTGATGGGGTGAGCTCCCGTTGTTCAGTCCCAGCTCCTGTCAACCTAGCAGTTCGAAAGCACACCCCAAAGTGCAAGTAGATAAATAGGTACCACTCCGGCGGGAAGGTAAACGGCTGCTCTGGTTTCGCCAGAAGCAGCTTGGTCATGCTGGCCACATGACCCGGAAAAACTGTCTGCGGACAAACACCGGCTCCCTCAGCCAGTAAAGCGAAATGAGCGCAGCAACCCCAGAGTCGTTCGCGACTCGTCTTAACAGTCAGGGGTCCTTTACCTTTACAGATGAACAGGACTGCATGTAAATGCACCTTGTGTATTTCCTCTCTTTGGTTAAAACACAAAATGAATAATGACACTACCCATAATTTGTGTCTGAATGGTAATCAGCTATATTTAGAGATCTACATATAGGCAGAATTTACATAACCATTCAGAGAATTATTTGCAATCATCACAAACTCACCGGGAAGGGCCCTACCTCAGTAGAACAGTACATCCTTTGCATGCAGAAGGGTCTGAGTAGAGTCCCTAGCTTCTTCACTTAAAGAACATAAGCAGGAATGGGGGAGGTTCTGAATCCTTGAAGCCCCATTACTACACATAACAGATATACTAATATGGATGGACCAATTGTCTGAGTCCAGTTTGCCATTGACTCAATTTCAAAACCTGGTTCAGAAAAAAAAAAAAATGTCTGAAAGGTAGTTTGAGTAAAATAACCAAGTCACAAACCAATAAACAACAAGAATGATCAGTTCATAAGAAGACACCTATACAATGGAGGATTCAACACCCCTCCAACTATAATATAATATAATATAATATAATAATATAATATAATATAATATAATATAATATAATCCAATTCAAATATGTATGACAACCAACAGAGCTAGCCCAATACATTTTGGCACCTGAGGTGGACCCCAAAATTGTGCTTCCCTCTCTGCCAGGGAAGAAGCAGGGAGGGAATATCTACAACAAGAACAAGGATGGAAGAAAGGTTGGCATTGGGATCTACTGCCCGGGTGGATCCTGCTGCCTGAGGCAGTTGCTTCACCTTGTCTGCCATGACAACAAATGCATCAATGAAATAACAAAACAGCATAGAACTAAGTCTCAGCCAAAGTTGAATGACCTGTTTCTCCTGCTTTTCTGAAAAATAGTTTGAATAGGACATGAAGAGTCATTATCTACTCTTTGGACACTAAGATTGCCCCACATCAATGTTTAAAGTACTCTAAATGGTCACTTTTCTACCATTGGAAAGGTAAGCCATCTGTACACTAGTGTAGCCTGAAACTCAAAGTACCGTATTTTTCGCTCTATAAGACGCACCCCCCCTCCTAAAAAGTAAGAGGAAATGTGTGTGCGTCTTATGGAGCGAGTGCAGGCAGGAGGCTCTGCTCAGCGTTCCCCGCGTTCTTTAAAGGGAGCGCAGCTCTTGGGGGAGCCTTCATCCCCCTGCCCGGGAGAGACTGCGCATGGCTATCCCATAAGGCAGAACAGCAAGAGGCTATACCAGAAGCCAGATCCCTCTTGCTGTTCTGGCTTCTGGGATTCAGAATATTTTTGTTGTTGTTTTCCTCCTCCAAAAACTAGGTGCATCTTATGGTCTGGGGCGTCTTATGGAGCGAAAAATACGGTAAATTGTATCTTGATAGGGTTTCTTCATTTAAATGGGTTTTAACAAATAATGTGAATAGACTTTCTTGAAAGAAGCAGAGCTGTCCATTGCTCCCGTTGCATGTGTGTGTTATAGGTTGCATTGCAGAATGATGGCGGAATCTGTGTTCCTTTGGGTGTCATTTGGACTTCAACTCCCATCAGCTCTTGCTGGCATAGCAATTGGTTCAAGTGTGATGGGAGTTGTTGTGCACCAACATCAGGATGACCACCGGTTCCACACCCGTTTTACAGAATGGCCAATAAATGCTGTTTTTGTGGATTTAAGGCCTGTGGTTTATAATCTGAGCCATTCTACTGCTGCCCTTTCCTAGCCATGCAAAACAACAACAACAAGCTAGGTAGCATACTTTATGAGATGTAACAGTGGGTGACTCCTATTCAAAACATTTTTGGTCACGCACATTTCTTTCTGGAAAATTACAAACCTACAGAGATTGGTGCACGGTTAATTAAGAATAAATGTCAACAGAAAAGAACGTTGTTGCAGGATTATCACTTCCCACAAGCAGGGATACGCCAAGAGAAATATAAGTAAGACAGAGCAATTTATTAAGCTATTGTACACTCCAGGCAGTGCGTTTTTGGAGATTATTACAAGTCTTGGGTGGTACATATAAGGAAGAAGACTGAACAATGAATGGCTTTAAGCAACGGGGGGAAGGCTATAATCACCCAGAATCAGTCTCATGCTGAATAACACACTGCTCTTATGTAATGGAATTTGAAGACAGAGCAGCCAGATAAATTCCTTTAACATTGAACTTCTAGAAATTTCACCGGGAGCCATTAAGTTCCAAATGTGACCAGTCATTCAAGATCTAGTGATTCTTCCACCCAAAACATGGAATATGCCATTCCATTGTTTCATGCATGTAGCTGCCTACTTCTCTGGGTGATAGCTAGGTAGTTTCAGGAATGGCTGCTATAGGATCCATTTCCTTGGGAGAAGAGGGAGCTGCCTTAAACTGAGTCAGATCACTAGTCACTCAAACTCAGTGTTGTTTACACTGACTGGCAGCAGCACTCTGCAGCATTTCATGCAGGAGTTCCACAGCCCTACCTGGAGATGCTTCTAGGGATTGATCCCAACATCTTCTGCATACAAAGTAGATATTGTACGAGTACCACTAAGTTCTGAGAAGCATCTTTTCTCTTGCAAATATCTCTTACAAACCATGGGGCATAAGGGAAGCAACCAGACATTCAATCCTAGTGTGAAAAGCAGAATCACCTTCCCAGACCCTTGTGCACTGAGAAGACATCTCCACCCGAATACAATACCAGGACTTTGTTTCAGGAGGCATTTCATTAACCATTTTGCCTAGCTTTCATCTGTACAGTGTTCTGGGAAGGAACATATCTATATTTGCATATCCATCGAAAATTGTATCCCGTCTTTGCATCAAATGGTGCCCAAGGCAGCTAGCAGTAAAACACAAACAAGCGTTCAAAACATAAAAAACGAGTCGGTGAAACATCACTGCAACTACTATATATAAAAACAATTTACTAGCCTGCAAACATCATCCAGCTATGCCTTTGAGGGCCAGAAATAGGGTTTCACCGAAGCTTTACCAACCTTTTTTTTCTTTTTTCAAAGTTTTGACTGTAATTTAACATATACCCAAGGGCTATGGCCGTTAAATAATCTGGCCTGTTAATGCTGGTTGCAGGAGGGACACTGTTATTATGATTATTTTATTATTATGTCTTTATTTTTATGTTCTGTAAAATGTGTTCTTAATGCTGCACACCACCCTGGGATCTTTTCATAAAGGGTGGTATATAAATTAATGATGATAATACTGAAACTACTACTACTAACAGTATTTTACCCTTAGTTGCCTTTAGTGCCATTTGACAGCTAAATAGATAAGACTTTTCTTTTTTTTTTTGCAGAGCACACCTCTAGAGGTTCCCCAGCCCTGCTCTAGAGACACATCAGGTGCCCATTTTTGCCTGTTAGCAACCAATCAAGCAAAACAAAATATGTCAATTTCTTCAATAAAACATCAGTTCTGTTTTGTGCATCCTAGGGTCACTGTTACAGCTCATGGTCAAACATGCAATATCTTAACATCCCCTTTCTGTACACTCTTTTATCTTTTAAAATGTGAACAGAGCCACCTTCTGCAACAGCAAAAGCATCATTCTTTCACATGGCAAGTAGAGAGAGAGAGCGCCATGCAGTTCTGAATAATTGTCACTTGCAGAGGCAGTTTTAGGGCAGCGCCTGTGGTTTGCCTGCACTTGGTGCAGAGCTAAGAAGGGTGCCTTCTCAAAGCCTGGGAAGCACTTGTCCGACTTTGGGAAAGAGGTACGTGCAGGCAAGGGCTGGAGAGGGTGCCAAATTTTGGCCTCATACAGTGCGCCACATCACCCTATCCCTTGCTACAATAATTTTCAATTAAAAGGCAGGGGATTTCAAACTTCCCACCTTCAGGGAATTTCTGTGCTGATTTGATTTGTGTGTCAAGGAACCCCAGCCTCCCTGGTCAGGAAAGCATCCTGGAATGCTTTTATGGTACATTTTAATTAATCTGGGATGCATGCTATGCCATTTAGGTCTAGCTTATTCCTCCATGATGGCAACTGCAGTTTACAACATCTGAAGGGTACCACATTGGCTACCCCTGCCATAGAATATGCCTAGTTACCTGCAACGAGCTTTGTAGGTGAAGGAAAGATTTTTGATATGACTGACTTCTTTTTACTGGGGGATCTTCAGTACCAGTAGTACTGAAAGTACAGACACCCTCTGATGAGCTCTCATGGGTGTTTCCATCTCCTTTCCATCCCTTTTTGCCAACTCCCCACTCTCTGAAAGCTTCAACTCCATTAGGGAACGCATTAGGGGGCTTTTAGCTTTTCCTTTGCCAGTATTTAGGGTAGAGCTAGAGAGGACAACAGCAACTGAGCTGCCAGACCCTTCAGCTGGCAGCCTCACGTCCAACGTTGTGTTCTGCAGCACAGTGAAGAATGAGACAGGGTTTCAAGTCACATTACAGTCTGAGATGAGCTATTTTCACGAAAGTGTTTGTTGAAGCTTTGTCCTCAAATACTTATTTTCTCAGTACCTGGGGGTCAAGAGCAATACGTACAGACAACTTGAAGCTTAGCCCCAAAGTAATAATGGAATTTTGTCGCAATCTATCCAGATTTGTCTGCGACCCTTGGTCATGCCCTGTGGCAAATCAATGTGGTAATTAAATAGTCCTGGTGATAGAGATGGGTGTCATGCATTTGTGTGCCTGGCGGAAAGGCTCTACGTTATGAATACCTGATTGACCCCTAATTAACTGTAATACTAGAGTCCCAATCCCAAGGGCACAGAAGGGCTTCCATCTTGCTGTTTCATATCAACACAGTACATTGTAATATACCTTGAGCGCAACCAGAAGCCTTTCTCTGGCTAAGGAGAGAGAAAAATATAAGAAATCACTGTTCCTACTCTAAAGACATTGCTGTTCTCCCCAGTCCCAAAATGATGTAATAGAGCTGGTAAAGTGGTACAAAATGATCGAAGGATAAAAGGATCTTTACTGTGAAGAAAGGCTAAAGTGTCTGGGGCTTTATAGCTTAAATTAGCGTTCACCAACCTGGTTCTCTCCAGAGAATCCTAGGAAGTAGTTTACCACTCACAGAGCTACAATTCCCAGCACCTTTAACAAACTACAAAATGTGGATGTGACCAGTAAGAGATGGCTATTGACTTCACGTTCTACTCTTGTGCCTCCCAGAGTCAACTGGTTGGTTCCTATGATGGCTGGACGAGGGGGTTCTTTGTCTAATCCTTGTTAGCACTGCCCTTTGTCCTTATGGTTTTAGATGTTCCCGATTTCCTCAGTGGTAAATTTCTGGATTCTTAGTTTTCTAAATGTTTCATATTAGTTAAATTGGATAACCACCTGAATGTTCTCTTTTTCTCAGCTCGCAATTTTAGTAAAGAACATAAGTTTGAAGTAGGGATGCAATTTGAAATGCCATTTCACTTCGTTCATTTTTCACGAATTATTGAGCCCATCCTGCTTCACAGCTCTTTCTCTTTCAAAATGTTGATGCTCTCTCACCCCTGTGCCCTTTGCCTGCATTAGATTTTGTAATTGTTTTTGAAAACTTTGATGTGTGTTTCATAACATGAATTCCGGCCATGTAACTAATATGTTACATATTATGTACATAATATAATATAATATAATATATAACAATGGGCAACAATTTTTTACTTTTTGAATGTTGTCTAGATTTCTACAATTGAATTAGGGTATTTTTGCACTGCTGAATCAGGAAATGGCATCCGTTTCTCTCCATCAGGTCAGGTTTTTGTGCTATGTTGATTTGAAAAAAATCAGATCTTGTGACAAAATTGGTTACATTTTTGTGGCATTATCAGCTGATTTTTGTCAACACATATCATCCTAAATATGTTTTTAAGAGAATTTTTTTTTTCCAACAACATATATTGATTACCTGATAGAAACATCCATTACTATAAACTGAATGGTGGGCATTGATAAAGGTAAGTACACGTAAATTGCATGTTGCTTCACCATTTTTCAAACTTCAGGGCTTGAACTTCCGTTTCTTGGAACTTCTGGAATGCTCAGCGGCAGGGAGGTCTCTCTTCAGAGTCCAACAGTAGTCAGCCATCATTACTGCATCCCAGTGACCCTGATACCTGGTCTCCATCTCTTTCATGTCCTGATGGAATCTCTCCCCCTGCTCATCACTCATTGAACGCAGGTTCTCAGGAAACCGGTCCATATGTGAAAATAGGTAGTGCATCTTGACGCTCATGTTGCAGCCCAGGTTTCTGTAAGCAGTCAGCATGTTGTTGACAAGTTCTGCGTAGTTTCTGGCCTTATTGTTGCCAAGAAAGTTCTTCACTACGAGAACAAATGCCTTCCATGCTTCCAGTTCCACTTCGTTCATTGAGTTTCCGAACTCTGGATCTCTAATGAGCTGACGGATCTGAGGACTGTCAAAGATGCCAGCTTTCAACTTCTCCATGGTCAATCCTGGAAAAGTCTGGCACAAGTAAGTGAAGCAGTCACCATCCTTGTCCAGAGCCTTGGTGAACTCCTTGATTAAGCTGAGCTTGATGTGCAGCGGTGGGAAGAGTATTCTGTCTCTGTCCACCAGAGGGTCATTGATGACGTTCCTTTTTCTGCAAGGCACCAATTCTTCCCGCACAGGTCAGTCCTTCTTTGTGTAATGCTGAGCATGGTCCCTACTATCCCACATGCACAGAAAACATGGGTACTTGGTGAAGCCAGACTGTTGTCCCAACAAAAAGTTCACCATCTTCAGGTCAACACAAATAAACCACTTATGCTGATCATAACCCATTTTCTCCAGCACATACTTCACCGCTTCATAGTTCTCCTTCAGTGTAGTCGAGTGAGCCAGGGGTATTAAGGCAAACTGGTTGCCGTTGTGTAGCAGAACACATTTCAGTGATCGCTTGCTGCTGTCAATGAACAGTCTCCAATCTTTGGGTTCGTACTATGGCACTCCAAGCTTGAGCAGAAGCTGTGCAATATCTGCACAGTACACCAAGTCCTTCTCTTCCAAGAAAAAATGGAGGTACTCTTGATGCCTGCTGCGGAAGAAGCTGATGCGAGCACTGTCAGAGAGGAGGTTTTTTCCCTTCAATCTGGATGCCAACAGTTCGGCAGAGTCCTTTGACAAGCTGAGGTCGTGAACTAGATCATTCAACTCCTTTTGGGAAAATGGATGTGGAGCATCATCTTCAAGAACCACTTCTTCTTCTTCATGTCCTTTAACACTGGAGGCATCTTCGTCACTAATGTCAGGAAGTTCTCCGAAGATAGGCATTGGAATTTCATCACAATGAGCTACAGGACGACGTGCTGATTGAAGATCAGGATACTTGAGGCTGCTCCGGTTCTTTCTGTTGATCCCAGTCACATCAAAAGCACAGAAGTAGCAGTCAGTGACATGGTTTGTCGGCTCCCTCCAAACCATGGGAATTCCAAAGTTCAGACTCCTCTTGCCATTGGTCCACCCACGTACAGTCTCGGTGCATGCCTTGCACACCATGTGTGGCGCCCAAGCTTTATCCTGGTCACCAAGTTTAATAGCAAAATAACTTTATGCTTTGCCGCACCAATTTATGGAAGATTTCGAGGTTTTATGACTTCAAACTGATCCCTTTTCGACATAATCACCCAGAACTATCGGACCTGAATACTTCTTGTCATTAAAATAATCATTTCCAATCAAAACAATTATTCGACATGGCATTTTACCCCCACCAACTTCTTCTAAAATGCTCCACACAAGCGTACATGTGAACAAAATGTAAAAAAAGACATGTGGCCATAGCTCAAAAACTTGACCTGACTGAGCAAAACCAATGTGATTTTTTGAACCAGCGCATCAGATTCGTTCTAAATCAACTGAAAAAATGCAGACAAAAAATTTGTTGTTGACCAGTGTAATATTATATAATTCTATAATATAATTATATAATTATATTATATAATTATATAAAATAATTATATACATATTATATACATAATAATTACATATACATAATATGGTGGGATACGGGTGGCTGTGGGACACGGGTGGTGCTGTGGGTTAATCCACAGAGCCTAGGACTTGCCAATCAGAAGGTTGGCGGTTCAAATCCCCGCGACGGGGTGAGCTCCCGTTGTTTGGTCCCAGCTCCTGCCAACCTAGCAGTTCGAAAGCACAAAGTGCAAGTAGATAAATAGGGACCGCTCCAGCGGGAACGTAAACAGTGTTTCGGTGTGCTGCTCTGGTTCGCCAGAAGCGGCTTAGTCATGCTGGCCACATGACCCGGAACCTGTCTGCTGACAAACGCCGGCTCCCTCAGCTAATAAAGTGAGATGAGTGCTGCAACCCCAGAGTCGGTCACAACTGGACCTAATGGTCAGGGGTCCCTTTACCTTTAACTAAAATGTACCGCATTTTGGTTTACGTAATTTTATTTATGGTAATCTGATTTCAGATGTATGATACATGTGTTGTATGTGCTACAGTGTGAAGTGCACAATGTATGTGAGTCTGTGTGTAACCTTTAAACAGAAACACCCCTTTCTTTGTTGTTGTTGTTGCTGCTGCTGCTGAAATTTCTATAACCCTTCATCCATAGATCTCAGGGCAGTTCACACCATGGAATTACAATTTAAGAAACACAAACTACCTAATAAAAATAAGAACAAAAACAAACGAATAATCTCCCCTCCCACAACACAAAAGGGCAGCATCGGATGTCAATCAGCCAAAGGCCTGGCTGAAGAGGAACGTTCGCCACATGGATCGATCACCTGTGTGAATCAAATTTTACACTGCTTGCTCCTTGTTAGCGTTTCACAATACTTTGTGATACTTACAATATTTTGGTACTAACTTTGCTTTCCTGCACAGCTTTCAGATGATGTTCATGCTGATGCTGAGGAGAAAAAACTCAGCGCTCAACTGAGAAAATATGCCAATTGCCAGAGACAACAGACTTGTACTTAGGCTTCATTGTTTGTTAAGCTGAGCTAATGACTGAGCCATTGTTTAGGATTACACTATGTCCTGCCAGACAAAGAACGCCCCCAGCTTCCCTCTAGAAAATCTAAGGCACTCAGTTTAACAGAAGGAAGGGAGCAGGGGACAAGAGACCAGTAGCACCTAATTACCATAATCATGAAAATATGAAGCTAACAAGGCAGGATTTACAATTATGAAAAAAGTTTTTGAATCCCCCCCCCCACCAAATATGTAAATTTCAGGAAAGGATGATCCAGGACGCTGTAATGCTGTGAATGCTCTCTGAATCTCACTTAATGTATACTCACTCCAGCAAAGGCACAAAATAGTGAATTCTGTTGTATTTTGTAAGCAGCGTCAAAAAACATGAATTTCATGCATATGCCTAATCTGAAACACACATAACCGCACACACAATTGTGCGCGCGCGCGCGCGCACACACACACACACACACACACACACAGACCATTTTTACTCTGCCCCTCCTCACTCATGTCTAAGTACAGTCCTAGTGACAGGTAATATCTATGAAGGAAGAAAATTCAGTGCAATTACATGGTTATGGATTAAACGCACAGTCACTATTTCTGGAAGGGCAAAGCCTTTAAAAAAAGATAAGAATGCAGTGTCCACACATCAATGGAAGGCAGGCTTCTCTTTTAATCCTGTTTCAAAAGTGACAATTTAGGAGTGAGATGTATAGAAAAGTCCATCTTATAAGGCCACTACTGTGATGTCTGGGGCTGACCTTTACTTTTCAAAATGTGAAGGGAGCAGCTGTTAGTCACAGAGAAGTTTGCTTGTTTTGAACCAGGAGTGGGGAATTTCTTTCACTCCAAGGGCCATATTATCCACTATGCAACCTTCTGAGGGCCACATTCCAAAGGTGGGTGAAGCCAGAAACAAAGGTGGCTGGAGCAACAAATGCAAATTTTAACTTTCTACAGTAGGCTGGTTTCTACACACACAACCTCTTCTCTATCCTTCATTCGTGGAAGCCAGAAGTACGATCTGACTTCAAGGACAAATTCTAGCCAGGCAGAGCCAATGGGGTGTGTGGCTGGGGAGGGAGTTTGGAGAGTCCTGTGGGGAGGGCCTTGGAGGGTCATATTTAGCCCCTCAGCCTGAGGTCCCCCACCCATGCTACACCTCTATTACAACATCCATTATGAATGCTGTGGAATTTCTAGTTTTCATTTGGCAATTGCATTTTTAAACAGATCTTACAGTAGAAAGCCAGATGGAACTGCCTTGTGAATTCATTCAAGATGCACTTTGCTGTCCTGCTACCATAATTAAAGTTCTTCTCCTAATGATGAAAATCGTTCCCTGGATGCTTTGACAGTATTTTCCTGTTAATCAAGTCTCCCTTGTTTATATTTGGATGTAGCTGTTCTAATTCAAGTTTTGTGTATTGCTGGAAAGGAAACTCGAAGATGCTATAAATAAGATCCAGCCAGCGATTGACATAACATTTTGCTCAGCTTCTTCCTGTAAGCCACATTACTTTGGCCCTGCCGACTTCACCTTTGAATCAGACTGAAGCATGGCCAACTCTGAGAGCTTCTCTCCAAAAGCACAAACATAAACAGCGTCTTAAAGGTCCAAAAAAACCCACACACGAACTCAACAGCTGCTGTGTAATGATCAGCACATGGGATGGAGCAAAATATAAAAAGTAGCAGGTGAAAATAACATCTTTCCTGTTCCAATCTAAATAGCATGCCCTGTTTGCTAAATCCTAACATGTATATTTTTATTCCAAAAGCGCTATTTTCTACTTTCATCTTTGCCAAGGCTGGAAGAAATAAGCCTGCGTGCAGTTCTGAACCTTTAGTCAATACAAAATAAGGATGATGCAAGGCTAGGACATGTTTGGCGGCCCAAAACAAAGAATTCAAAGGCAGCAAAGAACCAGTAGCCTCCGGGTCGCGCTGCTTTGTTCCTTTCAATGCAGGACACAGAAGTTGCTGTGCCTGTGCTTTTTTTTTTTTTTTTTTGATAACACGAATGACTACCTTGTCGTGTTTTAAATCAGCTAACAAGAGAGCCTTCCTAAGTGAACGTGACAATATTTAAAATGTCCCATATTGCCTTGCTTAGGATCTGCCAATCACAATTAACGGCAGCAGATTTGCTTTTCTAAAATAAATAGACCCACATACTTTTTTTGCAGCCTGGAAAGCAGATGAGAAGTGAATATAGAAGCCAGACTTAGCACTGTAGCCAGTTAATCTGTCATTGGGAATTACTTTCAGCTTTCTCTCTCCCTCCTGTATTCACTGGGGTTAGTAAACAATAGAGCTTCTGCTAACATAGTTTTTGTTACATTCAAATTGAATGTGAAATGCTGGATGACATTATAAATGAATCTCCTGAGCTGTAGCACTAGAATTCCCGGGCCTTCAGTGTCTCTATTATTCAGTCATTCTGCACATTCATGTATTTCAATATCAAGTCCATTTAATTCTTTGCTCTTTTCTTTTCAACCAAATTAAAACTTGTCCTGCTTGAAGGAGATATGCCTCTTTAGACTCTCTCTTGTTAAAACAAAAATAAAAAACACCATAATGGATGATGATGAAGAAAAAGGCCTTCCTTTAGGTCAACAAAACTTGTTCCCAAATGCAGACTGAGGTTAACCTAATTCTTTGTAAATATGAGTTATGGTTGCAAACTACAGTATAAACCAGGCTTCCTCAACCTTGGCCCTCCGGATGTCTTGAGACTACAAATCCCATAATCCCTGACCACTGGCCCTGCTAGCTATGGATCATGGGAGTTGTAGGCCAAAAACATCTGGAGGGCTGAGGTTGAGGAAGCCTGGTATAAACCATTGCTGTGGTGCAGTCATGCTGGAGGCATCTACCTGAATTCTATGCGACTTTTCTAAAAGAAATCCAGAAAGGACATTCACAAACTGCAAAACCTCACATCTCTTTTCTGGTGTTTTGCCACCCCAAAACCATAACCTTACAAAAAATACAACCTTCCTGTTTAAACAGGCATTTGTTTTATCAGATATACTATATTTTTCGCTCTATAACACGCACCTGACCATAACACGCACATAGTTTTTAGAGGAGGAAAACAAGAAAAAAATATTCTAAATGAAACAGTGGATGTATGATTTTTGTGGTTCATGTTGTGGCCACAGACATGTGATCTGATGGTGAGTTTGGGGTAGCCCAATGCAAAAATCCTGAGGATCCATGTGGATCCATGCTTTGTAACCACGTTTTTGCGCCATTGCAGCCCCATGAAACAGTGGGTGCGTGTGTGTTTTTTGGTGCAGGCTGTAGCCATGGACATGCTATGTGATCTGATGGTGAATTTGGGGTGACCCAATGCAAAAATCCCGAGGATCCATGTGGATCCGTGCTTTGTAACCACGTTTTAAGTGGGGAGGGAAGGAAAAGCACTCAAGGGACAAGGAGCACGTGTGGGGTGTGTGGAGAAGGATGCTGCAAATAATGCAGGAGAGGCTCCTCTCCTCTCCCGCTTTGCTCCTTTAAAACAAGCAGGCAGTGGCGTAGCGTGGGTTGTCAGCACCCGGGGCAAGGCAAGTAATTTGCACCCCCTAACCCGTGGATTTGCGCCCCCTAACCCTAACCCCCAGATGTTGCGGCCGGTGCGGCCGGCCACCCCTGCACCCCCCACGCTACGCCACTGCAAGCAGGCTCTGCTTCTCTCCCTCCTCCCTGGCTCAGCAGCTGCCGAAACGCTCACACTCACACTTAAAGATAATTAAAAGCATCACGCTAAGACAAACAAAGGAAATCACGATAGTAACCACTCTGAGACAAATCAAGAAAAATTGCGACCAACACTCTCCCCCAACAAGCACAGTGAGGTCAAAACACACACACAAGCAGAGAACGGGCCCTAAAGTCACAGGGGCACTGGAAGTCGCAGGGGCGCTGGGGGAGTGAACGGGAAGCAAGAGAAGGAGAACGATCCCTCACACACACACACACACACACACACACACACAGAGACACACAGAGTATCAATCCTAAAGTCGCAGGGGCGCTGGGAGAGTGAACGTGAAATATACTCAGAGTCGCAAAGTGATTTCATGCTCTTTATTCAGCTCATAGTGGTGAGGAGGAATGAATGAAAGTCCCCTCAAGGTATCTGCTTTATATACATTATTTACACAATGGGCTGCACATGATTGGCTAATTCCGGAATTCTACTGTAAGCCAATCAGGTTGTGGATTCACTTCTATCTGGAGCATGATTGGGTAGTTCCTGCCAACCAATCATACTGCTGCATTGTTCTAGGACCAATCAGACTGCTGCATTCTGAATCCTATTGTTCTAGGACCAATCAGGCTGCTGCCTTTTGGATCCTATTGTTCTAGGGCCAATCAGACTGCTGCAGTTTGGATCCTATTCAACCCAGTACATAACACCCCTCCCCTCTAAGTTCCAGTCCTGCCCGGGAGGTCGCATTCATAGTCCTCGAGGTACGCCGGCGGCCTACGTGTGCGTTGCGGCCTGGGGTGTTCCCTGGTCCGGGGTTCAGGTTCTGGCTCGTGTTCCAAGGATGCTGGCTGTGATGGGGCTGTTTGGTCTGGCGCAACCGGCTCACTCAGTCGTGGTTCTGGTTCCGGTGTCCTTTCGGCCTCGCGGGTCCTCTCTGTATTTACTGATTCTGCCTCTCCTGCTGGCCCCTCGTGCTCTATGGGCCTCACTGCCCCTCTGTTCCCTTGGGACTCCTCTGCCCTTTCCTCCTCCTGGTTTTCTCCTGGGAATCGTCGCCGTATCTGGTCGCAGTGGCGGCGCCAGCATTGCCCCCCATCCGTTAGCACCTCATACGACACGGGGCCAGTGACCCTGGTGACTGTGGCGGGTACCCATGCTGGGCCTGCCCCAAAATTCTTTGCGTACACTGGGTCCTGAGCCTCGAAGGTCCGGGGGTTCTTGCCTTCCCCCACCACTGCCTCATCCTGAGCTCTATCGGGGTGAAGGCGGTCCAATCTGATTGCAAGGCGCCGACCCATTAGTAGTTCAGCGGGGCTCCGGCCAGTCGTTGAGCTGGGGGTGCTGTGCTGTGCTAGAAGGAATGTGGCAAGGCGGTACTCCCAATCCCCTTGTGTCATACGGCGAAGGGTGTCCTTGGTGGTCCGCACCATGCGTTCTGCTTGGCCATTGGTGGCAGGGTGGAATGGCGCCGAACGGATGTGGCGGATGGCGTTCTGCGTTGTGAAGGTTTGGAATTCTCCTGACGTAAATGCAGTCCCGTTGTCTGAGACGAGAGTGTCAGGGAGCCCGTGGGTTGCAAACAGCCTGCGTAGTACCCGGATGGCTGCGGACGTAGAAGTGGACGGTACCAGTGCGACTTCCAGCCATTTGGTGTAGGAGTCCACCACTATGAAGAATGTTTTCCCCTGAAAGGGGCCAGCGAAGTCCACATGCAGGCGTGACCATGGTGCTCGGGCGGACTCCCAGGACTGGACTGGGGCCCTTGGGGGATCTGGGCGGCATTCTTGGCAGGCCTGGCAGTGTTTGACCCAGGCCTCTATCTCTCCGTCGATCCCTGGCCACCACACATAACTCCTGGCAAGGGCCTTCATTCTTACTACCCCTGGGTGTGTCTCGTGTAGGGCTGTGAGGACCCTTTTGCGGAGGGGCTGGGGAACAACGACCCTGCTTCCCCATAACAGGCACCCCTTGTGGGCCGACAGTTCATGTTTGCGGGTTGTGTAGCCGGCGAATTCTGGCCCGGGGCTGCTGCTGGGCCATCCCCTCCACACCCAGTCCAGGACCCGGGAGATGACCCTATCTTTCTTGGAATGGTGTGCAACTTCTTGTGCCTGAATGGGGCGGTCAGGAAGCAGCTCCAGGCTCATAACCTCTTGTGCAGGTGCTGGGTCGGGGCCTGTTTCCGGTAGTGGTAGCCTGCTGAGGGCGTCCGCATGGCCCATCGCCTTCCCTGGACGGTGAATCAGTGCATACTGGTAGCTGGCAAGGAAAATTGACCACCTGAGGACGCGAGGAGACAGCACTTGGGGGGTCTGCTTTTCAGGGGCAAACAAGCCAAGCAACGGCTTGTGGTCAGTCACCACGGTGAAGGGCCGCCCGTACAAGAAATCATGGAATTTTTTTACTCCCTTCACGATTGCCAGACCCTCCTTGTCGATTTGCGAGTAGTTCCGCTCGGTTGCGTTGAGTGTCTGGGAAAAGTATGCCACTGGTACCTCTCTTCCATCCGGGAGTTGGTGTCCCAGGACAGCGCCAATTCCATAGGGCGAGGCGTCGCATGCTAGCACCACCGGCAGCCTCTCGTCGAAGTGTGCCAAGACCGAGTTTGAGACAAGCAAGTCCTTGACTGCCTGGAATGCGGCCTCCTGGCGCTGGCCCCACACCCAAGGGGCCCGCTTGTCCAGGAGTCTGTGTAGGGGCTCCGCTACCGCCGCCTTGTGGGGAAGGAAGGAATGGTAAAAGTTCAATAGTCCCAAGAAGGCCTGAAGTTCAGTCTTGTTCTTGGGCGCTGGGGCATCACAAATGGCCCGTACCTTGTCCCCAGTCGGGTGGACCCCTTCTGCGTCCACCATAAATCCCAGAAAGTCCACCTGAGGCACTCCTAGTAGACATTTTTCCCGCTTCACCTTGAGACCCGCCGTCTGGAAACGGTGCAGAACGGTGCGGAGGCGGTCCTCAAACTCCTCTGGTGTGGGCCCGGCAATCAACACATCATCGAAGAAGGGGGTGACGCCAGGAATCCCTTTAAGTAGAGAGTCCATTAGATTCTGGAATATGCCTGGTGCCACGCTGATACCGAATTGCAGCCGCTTTACCCTGAATGCTCCTCTGTGCGTCACAATCGTCTGTGCCTCTGCTGTGGCCTCATCTACTGGCAGCTGTTGATATGCTTGGGCCAAGTCCAGCTTGCCAAAAATTTTCGACCCAGCCAGGGTGGCAAGAACATGGCTGACCACTGGCACTGGGTATGCATGGCCCGTAAGGGCCTTGTTTATGGTACATTTGTAGTCTGCGCAGATGCGGACCGCACCATTAGGCTTGACGGGTGTGACAATTGGGGTTTCCCAGGGGGCATTAGGCACCGGCTCCAGCACTCCTTGCTCCACAAGCCGGTCCAATTCCTCGTCTATACGGGGTTTCAGGGCGAACGGGACCCGGCGGGCCTTGAGCCTGACCGGTCGTACTGCGGGGTCAAGCTGTAGAGCAATTGGGGGGCCCGTATACTGTCCCAATTTCCCATCAAAAACCCCCGGAAATTCCTTGCATATGGCGTCCACGTCCACTTGTAAGCTAGTGTGGTTCACCCCGGTGACGGCTAGCCCCAGTGGTCCAAACCATGCCAATCCCAGTAAGCTAATGTAGGGGCCCTTGACCACCAGCAATTCCAGTTGCCGCGTCCGCCCTCGGTATTGCACCCTGAAGGTCCCCACCCCCATTGTGGGGACCTTACGTTTCTGGAAGTCCCTGAGGGTGAATGGGGCCGGCCTGAGTTTGGGACCCCCAGTAGGACACAGTTTCCTTAAGGTCCTTGCCGAGATTATGGATAGAGTTGAACCCGTGTCAAGCTCCATGCGGCATGGGGCCCCCTCTATCTGTACGTCAACATAAATTTTCTCTACGTTGGGGTGGGGCAACTGGTATACCTGGAAGTCCGTGAGCTCAGTCGAGTTGCCTTGGTGCGTTGGGCCCCGGGACCTGGGGCTCTTGGATTGGTCATCTGATGCCTGGCGTCGGGTGGGCCGAGCCCGACACACCCGGGCGATGTGTCCCGATTTTCTGCACTGCCTGCACTCTGCGTTGCGGAAACGGCAGGTCCTCCTCTCGTGACTTTCTCCACAGCTTGCGCAGTTCCCTCCTTCTCGTCGAGGCAGCTGTGGTATGTGGGCTGCTTGAGTGCGCTGCTGTACTCGGTGCACCTCCTCCCTGTTGGATCCTGAGTCGTCGGTGAGGTCTTCATGGTGGACCCTCGGTTGGGATGGCTGGCTCGGCCGTGCCTCTTGCGTCGACCTCTCGGCAGCTTCCGTTGCCAGGGCCTCCTCCCGAGCGACCTGGAACGTTAGGTCCTTCTTAGCGTAGAGGCGTCGTTGCAGCTTCTCATCCCTCAGGCCACCGACGAGGCGGTCACGAAGCATGTTCTCCAGCTCTGAGAAGTTGCAGAACCGGGCGGCTTGGCGGAGAGAGGTCACAAACCCAGTTATGGTTTCCCCAGGGGCTTGCCGCTTTGCGTAGAAGGCATTTCGACGAGCCACCACTGAGGGCTGCGGCGAAAAGTGCCCCTTCAGCTGTTCCATTATTGTTTTGTATGGAACAGTAGCGACGTCTTCAGGCGCAAGGAGAGCCCGGGCGATTTCAAACGTCTCCTCTCCGCAGACGCTGAAGAATATTGCCCTCTTCTTGGCGTCTTCTTCATCGGTGACCCCTTTGGCTTCTAGGAGGAAGGTGAAACGGGAGGCGTATGCTTCCCAGTCTCCAGATGCTGGGTTGAACGGCGAAAAGCTGCTGTTGGTTGCCATTCTGAGTTCCTTGTGTCCCGGAGCTGAAGCCTGGATACACGGTGCGAGGCAGCGATGCGGCAGGTGGCGGTGCTGCGGTGCTGTGTGTGGCAGTCAGCTCAGCGGGATCCCACCTTCGTCGCCAGTGAAATATACTCAGAGTCGCAAAGTGATTTCATGCTCTTTATTCAGCTCATAGTGGTGAGGAGGAATGAATGAAAGTCCCCTCAAGGTATCTGCTTTATATACATTATTTACACAATGGGCTGCACATGATTGGCTAATTCCGGAATTCTACTGTAAGCCAATCAGGTTGTGGATTCACTTCTATCTGGAGCATGATTGGGTAGTTCCTGCCAACCAATCATACTGCTGCATTGTTCTAGGACCAATCAGACTGCTGCATTCTGAATCCTATTGTTCTAGGACCAATCAGGCTGCTGCCTTTTGGATCCTATTGTTCTAGGGCCAATCAGACTGCTGCAGTTTGGATCCTATTCAACCCAGTACATAACAGAACGGGAAGCAGGAGGAGGAGAACGATAGCTCAAGCACACACACACACACACACACACAGTCCCTACAGTGGCTAATCCAAAATCGGACAGCAAAAAACTGCAGGCAGGGACAGAGAGCACGGGGTTGTTTTAAAGTAGCCAACCGGACAGGAGCCGCTTACACTTGTGTAAGCGGCTCCTTTCCTCTTCTGCTCTGCTTCTCTCCCTCCTCCCTGGCTGGGCTCGCTGACAGGAGCCGCTTACACCCGCTTTGGTGTTTCAAAGCAAGCCACAGACTGCTCACAACTGCAGCAGATTCCTCCGCCATCCGTAGGCATTCACTCCATAACACGCACAGACATTTCCCGCCTTGAGGGCCGCCTTGAGTGGGAAGAAAGGGGGAGTGAAGTGGAGTGAAATTCAAGGGTTCTTGATTTTTTTTAAAGTGCTTTGTGTGCCTGAATCTAATCTTGTCCCTTTCTAAAATTTATTTATTGGTGTGTGTTTCTTTTTGTCAATCTGCCAAAGAATAATGCAAAATCAAATCAATATTAAGGGGTTTTCTCATGATGGTGGGGGGCATGTGTGCTGGTGACACTCACCCTTCGTATGACAGGAAATGCTCTGTGTGGGGCGGAGAAGGGGATCAAGGAGGGTCATTTGGGGGAGGGATGAGAAATGTCCCTATTTCCATCTGAGGAATGTTGGAGGGTATATACATTCGCTCTACGTGGGGCTGCCCTTGAGACTGACCCAGAAACTCCAGCGGGTGCAGAATGCCGCGGCGAGACTCCTTATGGGGTCTTCGCTGCGAGATCACATTCATCCGGTACTATACCAGCTGCACTGGCTCCCGGTGGAGTACAGGATCAGGTTTAAGGTGCTGGTTTTAACCTTTAAAGCCCTATACGACCTAGGACCCTCGTACCTACGGGACCGCCACTCCTGGTATGCCCCACAGAGAAACCTACGGTCTGCAAATAATAACATCCTCAAGGTCCCAGGCCTCAGAGAGGTTAGGCTGGCCTCAACTAGAGCCAGGGCCTTCTCGGCTGTGGCTCCAATCTGGTGGAATGTTCTGTCACAAGAGACTAGGGCCCTGCGGGACCTGACATCTTTCCGCAGGGCCTGCAAGACAGAGTTGTTCCACCAGGCCTTTGGTCAGGGCGCAGCCTGACTCCCTCCTCTGGCAACCTGCACAGAATTTTGCTTAATCGGTTGCCATTAATTTGATTCTAATTAATTTTTATAATGAAATATTTTTAGAATGTGTGATTATTTGATTGTTTGATTATTTGATTATTGTTAGCCGCCCTGAGCCCGGCTTCGGCTGGGGAGGGCGGGATATAAATAAAATTTATTATTATTATTATTATTATTATTATTATTATTATTATTATCTGTTAGCAATTAGCTACTGCTGCTGTGTTTGAGGAAGATTCATGTTTAGAAATTTGGGAATTTACAAAAACTGACACTGTGGGTTTTACCACTGATTTGAGCTTTCTATATTTTGCGGGGGGAGGGGGGACAAGTTATATGACTCAGAGCTCTAGAACTCTTCCTGTTCGACAAGAGGGAAACAGACTGCAGGAACCATATTAACTGCATAACCAAGCAATTTCCCCACTTTCTTTCTGTTGAAAGCTGCAAGGAGATTGGATGGAGATGACGATTATTCTTTATTATGGACAGAGAAACCTTGAAGATATTGTGGAGTAGAGCTCAGCACCACTTCCTAAGCTCTGCCAGCTAGGCCTGCATTGCCAGGAAAGAGGACAGTCTCAAAAAAAGATGTGCTCTCCCAACGCTACATTCCCAGCATCTTCACACTTCTGTCTCAGCAACATCTACGCTGGCTTGATCATGTACACAGAATGGAAGATGGCAGGATCTCTATGGATGTGCTCTCAGGGGATCGGGCTTCAGGCACTAGGCCTGCAGGCAGACCAGCTCTACATGACAAAGGTATCTGCAAATGTGAAATGAAGGCTGGCAACATTAAATGTGTCATATGGGAATCTCTTGCAGACGATTGCAGTGTCCGGAGACAGACAGTCAGGCTGTGCATTCATAGCAGTGACCGGAGAAGGAATGATCACTGGGAGGAACACAGAGATAAGTGCACCTGTAACAGCAAAACCAGACACCTTCATGTGCCCCACCTGCAATAAAACATGTCTCTCCAGTATCAGTCTCCACAGCCACAGCAGGCACTGCAACTCCTTGACTTCACCCCCAAAGGAGTACTCTTCCCTTGTCTCCCAAAACAGGCAGATGCCACTTCAACTGCAGGGTTGGGAGGGTACAAAGCAGAGCCATTGCTAAAATTTAGCACACAGTAATGCCAAAGCCAACAGAATCAAGTCTCTTTAATGCCTGGAATTTCACCTAAATTTATGTTGCAGTCTCAGTCAGTTGCTTGTACAACAGATGGCATATGAATTAGCAAGCATGGTATATCTCTGGTGTGGCAATGCCTGCACTAACTCATGAAACACAGCAGGAAATAACACAAGCTACAGGCTATTGCTCCAGTTGCTCAGTCAGTTGTATTGTCCTAATTTTGTGTTACCTTGTTTTCAGAGCTCAAAACTTCCTGTTGCCCTGGTCTGATTCATGGCACTGCACCCAATAAGTCCTCAGCCAAGACATAAAGAAACAAAACCCAAAGAATCTGGCACCAGACGTGAGCACCAATGCTGAGTCAACAGTCTGTGACCCATTTGGAATATGTGAATGAGCATGGGTTGGAAGGCTGACTCAGAATGTGGAGAGGATAAATGACACTGGGGAATAATATAGGTAGATTTGAAAGCTGGAGGGAATGGGGAACGTAGCCAAGAAGGTCAGGGAAGAGTTGGTAGGTCTAAGACAAACGGAGCAGAAGCGAAACGAGCCGACGGGGCAGGCAGCATGTCAGCGAAGTCAGCCACAGGACCCAAGGGCACTGCTGAAGCTGAGGTCAGAGAGGTTTCTCTCCGACTGTGCCCCAGAATACAGTATTTGCTTTATGCACTGAATAAACTACCAACAGAAACAGAGAATGTTTCGAAGTTGCAGAGGGGAAAATGTTCTGTTACTCTTACACTGTTACTTAATAAACTGGAAATCCTACAGGCTTGAAACAAACTTTACTGATGTTTCATATCTGCCCATTGCAATGATGGGTACTGTAATAATTCTTGATTACATTATTTATTTAATTTCTAGTCCACCGCCCCCAAGGAGCCTACTGAATTTCCCTATTCATGTCTTTTCCTGTTGTGCTTTTGTGATTATTTGTGCTCATGGTGGTATGGGGGGGGGCGTTTATACAAGATCCCCCTTTCAATACGTTCTGCAGCTTCAAAGGTCTTTGGGTAGACATGCTGCTATGTTTCCAGTCCTGTAATTTCCTGCTGAAATCCTGTAACCTCTCCTACCACAAACATCCAGTTGTTGTTGTTGTTGTTGTCCTGCTCTTGTTGCGCTATAGTACAAGTGTGCTGCTCCAAATGGCAATGATGGAGCGGTATTGGTGAAGCCTCGCAGAATAACTAAGCAAGTGGAATTATGTGTGGACAATCCAGTATACATCAGTGACTAATGCACTATTACTATGCCAATGACATGTTGTAGAACAAACCTGTAAAAAAATCACCCGTCTGGAAGGGCCCATAGACAGTTCACACACTACACTGGCTGGGGGGTAGGGTTGCCTCTTCCATGCTTCTTTGCTTGTTCAGCTTAAGGTGTCCACATGTCTTTATGCATTCATCTGCATGCTCCTGGGAAAGCATGATTTTAACCATGCAGAAGGAGATAAATGCATATAGGTATGAGGAGGAAGTCTGTTCAGGAGGCTGCAGCAATGAAGCAGGTCTTTCTGGTGGCCATGCCTCTTCTCTCAGCGTGTTGAGATAAAGCAAAAATGCTGAGGGGGAACTGTGGGCTTGGTGAGGAAAACTGAGAGAATCAGGAGAGTTGAAAAGGAGTTGAATTGTTGAGACACATTCCCATCCTGTTCACAGAGTGAGAAGTGTGGGGGAACAGAGATAAGTGGATGGGGTCCTTTAAAGAAGCACCCCCCCAAAAAAAAGTGAGAGGTGAAAAATTCCCATTGCTTTCTAGTTGCCAGAAGCCTGAAACTAGTACCCATGAACCAGGTGCTGGCTCCCTCCTCTCTGTTCTGTTGGAGTGCTAGCCGGGGGAAAGAAGAGCAGGCAATTTAGTTCAGAAATGAATAACATAGCCTGTCATTCTCCCATTCTGGGGAGTCAGATGACACTGGAGGACCAATCAAGTAGCAGTGGTTGAGCTAAAGACCTGAATATGTTTCTTTTTACTTCAATCCAGGCACATGCCTTGGCCCAGCATTCCTGAAGGAGCGTCTCCACCCCCATCGTTCTACCCGGACACTGAGGTCCAGCGCCGAGGGCTTTCTGGTGGTTCCCTCACTCCAAGAAGCAAAGCTACAGGGAACCAGCCAGACGGCCTTCTCGGTAGTGGCGCCCACCCTGTGGAGCACCCTCCCACCAAATGTCAAAGAGATAAACAACTACCTGACATTTAGAAGACATCTGAAGGCAGCCCTGTTCAGGGAAGTTTTTAATGTGTGACATTTTAATGTATTTTTAAACTTTGTTGGAAGCTGCCCAGAGTGGCTGGGGAGACCCAGCCAGATGGGCAGGGTACAAATACATTATTATTATTATTATTATTATTATTATTATTATTATTATTATCCCTGACCTTTAGCCGGCCAGCTTGGCTCTATCTGCTTGACTTCAGGATACACATTTGCCCTCAAGTTCATCGCTGACACTGCCAGGTTTCTATTATTTTACACTCTCTACCACCACAGTTTCTCTGCTTGTCTGCCTCTAATCTTATTTCTCTGCCACGTCTATCTTGCTTAGATACATTTTCCTTAGCTGCTCATTAAGCTTAACCATTCTCACCCTCATTTCAGGATTCATCTCTTTACTCAATCATTTTTCACACTGTTTTCTTATTCCGTTCATTCTTTTCCAAGCTACTTTCATCATGAGTCATAGATTCATAGAATTGCAGAGTTGGAGGGGCCTCCAAGGGTCATCTAGTCCAACCCGCTGCAATGCAAGAATCACAACCAAATAATTCCTGATATTGCAATCCAACCTCTGCTTAAAAACTTCCAAGCAAGAAGAGTGCATCATTCCATCCACTGTCAAACAGTTCTTAGTGTCAGAAAGGCATTCCTCCTGTTTCATCAGAACCTCCTTTCTTTTCTTTGGAACCTATTGGTTCAGCTCCTAGCCTCTGGAGCAGGAGAAAACAAACTGGCTCTCTTTTTCATCAGACAGCCCTTCGGTTTTTTTCTTGTTACAAAATTGTACACACATAAATCATAAAACATGGCATAACTAAAAGAAAATGGGTCATGTCTCTTCCCAGAATAGAAGCCTGTAGGCAGTCTTCTTTTTTCCCTTTTCTTCGTCTTTTAAACAAACTCTTTAAAAGGCATAGTCTCTTTTAGGAGCTTAATAAATTGCACATACATGTACTCATGCAAAGCATGTTCTCTGCCACATAGCCAGGTTTGGGGAATGTGTAGCCCTCCAGATGTTGTTGCACTACAACTCCCATCATCCCTGACCATTGGCCATCTTGGCTTGGACTGATGTCTAGTTGGAGTCCAACAGCATCTGGAGGGCCACACAGGTTCTGCATTCCTATAATAAGAGCTGGCCTCCCTGTCATTTGCTAAGGTAATATTTTCCCCCCTTACCTTGCTGCACGAAGGATCCATAAACAAACCACATAGAGTTGTAGAGAGTCGTTGAAGTCATTGATCCCATTTGCAGACGTGGTGGATTGAGCCAATTTAAGAGGTATACCAAAAGTCCGACCAGCAGTACAGTGCCAGCTATACAAGCCCAGAGGGAGAGGTCAAATGGTGCTAAGCAGGCAAACATGTCCATCGTCTTTTCAGCCTTCTGAAGCAGCACACCCACTGAATAGTCCATGTAACGGGTGGTAAAATCAACCACATTTTCCCGATCTGGTGTGATGGTTAATGCGGAGATGCCTATATCAGCTCTCTGCGGGAGAAAGAGTGAGAGAGAGGAGAACATTCATTTTCATGAGCAATAGAAAAATTTCAAAACCGTCATTTGATTTATAGCCTTCAACCCTATCGCAGCAAAACAGTTGCCCAGATTTGTTTATTTTAAATATATTCCTTATACATCCATCCAAATAGCAACTCTGCTAAGGGGAGAGAGCAGAATAGATACAAACTTGGCTATAAGCTTTTTTTAAAAAATAGTTTTTATTAAGGTTTTTTTGTGTTACAAAGCAAACAGATAAACAGGGAAGGGGAATCTGTTGTCTCCACTTTCAATTCATAGTCGTTTTCACAGTTTGTTTGCATTTGGTGAGAGACACTTTTGTCATAGACATCTTGCAGTTGGGGAGAGGGTAGGAGAGAGTGAGGAGAGAGTTGGGAGATATTATTCTTTTGCCTATTGGCATCAGGTTATTTCTGAAAGTTCAAAAAGAAGCAGATATTTCAAATGTAAGTAATGGGTGGGAAATAACCTTTTGGATGTTTATCTTGGTCTTTCTTATGGACACCAGTGTCACCACTGAAGCAAACTGGAAACCCTTGTGAGTAGTTTAGGACTTCTGTCAAATTAAGGTCTTGTGCTGTCAACTTAGAAATGAATTCCACTCTGCTCAACAGGACTCACTCACTAGTGCTTAGGATCACAGCCTTAACCGATTCACCTGTTCCCTTTTATTTAAATACATTTGCATGTTGCCCAAGCTGCCATAGCCTTTTGAGATACTGAAGAAATAATTTACAATTTAAAGTGAGTGTGTGGGAGAGAACATAAGGAATCTGCTTTCTACCAAAACTACCGTGTATAAAATTTTTCTGTGTATAAGATGCCCCCATGTATAAGATGCCCCCTATTTGGGGGGGACTCCAAATTAAGAAAACACCCCTCAGCACTACCTGTGTATAAGACGAGCCCCAATTTTAAACCTAATTTTTTGGATAAAAAGCCTAGTCTTATACACGGAAAAATACAGTAATCTTTATGAAAAATACTTAATGTGGCATTTCTACAAAACAACTCCAGTGGGAGAAGTGGGCTGATTTTTGGAATTTTAGCTATGATTTTAGTTATGATTTTAACCCCTTTTGTAGTTTTGTATCCAAGTCTATGCACTTCCTGACTGAGCAGAATATTGATTCAATCAAATGCATTTGTGATTATTCTAGAAGTTTGTTTGCTGCATTAACTATTGGTACCTCTGAACAATTAATCCTAAACCTTTTAAAGGCTTTGCATTTTTTCTTAGACTGAGTTTGACATCTTATATAAGATCACCTTTGATAGCCATAAACCTAACATGAACTACCTAAGAGCTAATTGGGTTCATGATTCAGAATGCAACAATGGAAGGATGCCATTAAATCATTAACCATATCATCTGTTGTCTTAGGCTCATTCAGCAAAAAGTTGTACTTGAAATTCACCGGCCTTCAAAAAAGCCTTTTGTATATAAGAATTTTGAAAAATAAGTGGTGCAGAAATGATGACTCACAAGAGACTCTCATCCATATAATTTGGAAAGGCCCTACTATTGTGTCCTTTTAGAAAGATACCATAGACAGAAATAACGTACTCCTGTCCTTCAAGTCAGAAGTCTCATTTAAACATCTTTTTTCTGGGACACATCCTTGAAATCTGGAAGCTCCAAAAATCTACTATACTCTGCCCTGCCTGAGCATCATTTGTAGCAAAGCATATTATGTTACAGTTCTGGTAATCATGTCCTTTGCCTCTAATCGAAAATTGGGTTGAAGACCTTTAAGACTTCTCCATTAAAAAAATGAATCATGTACTGTAAGACAGAGAGATCAGATAAATTTAATGCAATTTGGCAGCAGTTTCTAGAGTTGTTTTCTAATTGAATGTTACTCTTTTGCTGAGGTTTCACCCATGCACAAAAAGACCTTTTTAATTTAATATTTTCTCATTATGTCAAAACTCTGCCTTTTTTCGAAAACTAAATGCATTCTATTGGGAAATGTTGACTGGTTAAAGGAATAGATGTGGGGAGTAGTGGAGGGGGGTTATTTTTGTTTTATCGCCAAATTAGAAGATAACAACACTGTTCTCATCTCTCTTATTGTACTACAGTGGTGCCTCGCAAGACAAAAAGAATCCGTTCCGCGATTCTCTTCGTCTAGCGGTTTTTTCGTCTTGCAAAGCAACCCTATTAGCGGCTTAGCGGCTAAGTGGCTATTAGCGGCTTAGAAAAAGGGAGAAAAAAGCGAAAAAAATCGCAAGACTCGCAAAACGTTTTCATCTTGCGAAGCAAGCCCATAGGGAAATTCGTCTTGCGAAGCACCTCGAAAAACGGAAAACCCTTTCCTCTAGCGGGTTTTCCGTCTTGCGAGGCATTCGTCTTGCGGGGCACCACTGTATCAGATTTTGTGTTAAACTCCTATTGATGTGAAATAACATATTTGTGATAAAAGAGTGCTTAACTGTGGATGGACGATGCCAATAGGCCTTTTGTTGAGTTGCTTGTTATACTTCTGTTTCTTCAGAGAACTCCTTTCCTGCCCTTCAACCCAACACAGATCATCAAGGCAGTTCTCAATAATAAAAGTAGAAACCAAAATTCAAAACACGTAAAACCAGATCAATAAACACAAATCAATAGCACCAACATAAAAATAGCTGTGAAAACAGCAGCAGCAGCAACATTTTCTGAACCGGATCAGCTTGTTCCAAAGCTCCTGCGCCAGAAAAGGGTTTAGGGATTCTACTATATACATTGGAGAAGCAGGGGTGTGGATGAGCCCAAAGTCAGGCAGGTGTCAAGTTTTAAGGTAGCAAATTAGGATAAGAAAGCAACAGCCAGGCATTCTTCTCACACTGAAAGAGGCATATTGATGATGGGTCTCAAACCCTTGGTGATTTAGGAACTTCCCCTGCAGATTGCTCTGGCTGATTGAGTGGACTTGACCAATAGTGGGTCCAACTGTCAAGAAGGCAGGAGAAGAAAAGGCTAAGGAGTAAACCAGGCTTCCTCAACCTCGGCCTACAACTCCCATGATCCCTAGTGAGCAGGACCAGTGGTCAGGGATGATGGGAATTGTAGTCTCAAAACATCTGGAGGGCCGAGGTTGAGGAAGCCTGGAGTAAACCATACACAAATCCAGAGAGGAATACCTAAGATGGTTGGAAGGTGCCTTGTACGTCTCCTTCCAGTGACTCCTGCAACCAAACTGGTGCCAAACGTATCGTTCTGCTTTCCTTTGGACCACATAAGCAAGGCCAAGAGGCAGCCCTGGACCTCCAAACTCTGCCCAGGCTTGCACCCTGGGGAGGCCACTTCAGTGCCACTAGAACAGAGGTTTGACTTCACCCCCATTGCCTTTCGTGATAGATGCGGATGCTGACAACAACAACTTAAGTTACATCATACAAACCCCCCCCCCCCCAATTTCAGTATGCATATTACTTCACTTATTTAAAAATGGAGTAAGCCATCCCTGCAGCGTATGAGACACTACTGCTGCATGGAGTGCTGGACTTCTACCCCTGTTCTGAAGGCACCACTAATTCCACAACTATTTTACGCTGAACCTGAATGCAATACCTCCTCTTACTGCTGATTACTGGCTTAGCACAACTACAGTTTCCTTTTTTAACAGAGCTCTCTGATGCATGCCTGCAATTGGAGAACTGCCTTTTTTAATCCAAAGAACCACACATCCTGTCTGAAGTGAATCAGAACTTTGATTACAAATTTATTACAAAAGAGTACAATATACTGTTGGTTTTCCTTTGTCTTGCGGATGTTCTGGTTGCAAAGTAACTTCAGAAAAATGAACGTCTCCCGTCATCCCTGGCAGATGTTAAATAGCACCTGAAAATGAAGTTACTATACCATATGGCTACCTGTCCTATACATAACAACCACGCTGCCTTTGTTCCTTCCAGACCCATTTAAGATATGAAGAAGGCTATTAATACATCCCTTGATCTAACCTTCTTACTGCTCAGCACATCTCAAGAGGCAGCAGTCACAACTTCAGTAGGTGTTATTTTAACTTTCTTTTCACATGTGCCATTATAATTGCAGCAAAAGCCAAAGATGGTGTTTAAGGCAGTCACGTTAATGTGTCGTGCTTTTTTTTTCTTTTAAGGAAATTAAATACTGAATAAGTAACTGACTGTCCTTTTTTGAATATGAAAAAGAATATTTAAATGCTCAAAAAGCTTCTACTCATTTGAAGTAATGAGCTTTGCCTGTGATTGAAGCTGTGTGAGATCCTTTATTGGAAGCTGAGCAGAGTGGAGGTGGGGGCAGGAAGAATGTGTGAATGGTTGGATCTGATCAATCAGCATACAACTGTATTGAACATTGGGGATTTTCTTTCATCTCTGGCAATGTATCCTCCTTGCCACTCTGTAAAGTGAAATGTATCCAGCATCTAAAGTCTCCCAGAATGGTCTGTGTAGGAAAGAGGAATGGATCCCCTTTGACTGTTCTATATATTCAGGCCCATTGATCACTAAAGGTTTTCCTGGACATATCGGCTTGAGGGGACCAACATTTTTCTATCATGAGAAAAATACTACATATACTGGTACATTAACCTAGCATATCAGGGAGAAGGTGAGTCTGAATATGGTACTTGTGCATGTACAAGGAATATTTAAACATTCAATCTCGAAGCCGCAGCTTGAAGACTGACATTTATTTATTAAAATATTTGCATATACCATGATTTCATTTTAGAAAAATCCAAGTGCCTCATTATATATGTGGGAATTTAAGTTGAGTGGTTAATGTGCATAACAATTGACCACTGCACATATTCACCAGGCCTAATGGAGAATGTGCAAATAATCCTTCCAGGAAGAGGCCATTGTGCACATTTCCTGGACAATATACATAATTTCCAATAGGCTTTGGGAAAGATGTATGAGGATACCACCTTGCTGAATCTGATTGGCCTGGCTCTGATCTGTGCTTAGGTGGGTGCCTGAGAACCACATGCACACCATTCTGGAAATCCCTGACAAAAGAAAGGTGAACTATATGTTGGAAAACATGCCCCCTCAGGAGAGGCTGGCCCCTTCTCCAGGCTCCTGGGGCTTGGCTCCGGTGTCCTCCCCTGGCTGGCTTCACGGCAGTCCAGAGAGGTCTTGATAGGCGACATCTCCCAGCGTGGAAGATGCACACCCCCTTCTCCCCTTGCATACCAGCAGGAGAAAGAAGAGAGCCAGAAAGTCCATTACATTTCTACGGTTTATTTCTGACTTTACATCTGTACAAAAACATGTCCGATCAGTTCAGTCTCCTCCAAGCAACTCAGTAAGACTTCCTTCACACACGCAACAGGAAGGTCTCATATTACACACAGAACAAATCCCTGTGAACTGCCTGGAACATTCTTTCCAAGGACTAGCCACATCATGTGATGTAAACACCGAGCTAGTTTGCAGCTGCGTAGTACTCATATCCCAACACTATACATGTAAGAACATAAATAAAATTAACAATGTAATTAATACCCTCCAAGTGTCCCTATTTTTCAGGGACAGACCCAGAATTACAGAAGCTGTCCTGGTTTTCCTTATTCCTCTCCTCCATGTCTCAGAGAACAATTAGAAGTGGTCTCTGTGTGTGTTTGCATAGGTACAAAAATGGAGTCTTGTTTATTCTGAAAATAAAATACCTGCACTAAATGAAGAGAATAGTGATGCTGGCATATAGAATCATAGAATCATAGAGTTGGAAGAGACCACAAGGGCCATCGAGTCCAACCCCCTGCCAAGCAGGAAACACCATCAGAGCACTCCTGACATATGGTTGTCAAGCCTCTGCTTAAAGACCTCCAAAGAAGGAGACTCCACCACACTCCTTGGCAGCAAATTCCACTGTCGAACAGCTCTTACTGTCAGGAAGTTCTTCCTAATGTTTAGGTGGAATCTTTTTTCTTGTAGTTTGGAACCATTGCTCCATGTTCGCTTCTCTGGAGCAGCAGAAAACAACCTTTCTCCCTCCTCTATGTGACATCCTTTTATATATTCAAACATGGCTATCATATCACCCCTTAACCTCCTCTTCTCCAGGCTAAACATGCCCAGCTCTCTTAGCCGTTCTTCATAAGGCATCGTTTCCAGGCCTTTGACCATTTTGGTTGCCCTCCTCTGGACACGTTCCAGTTTGTCAGTGTCCTTCTTGAACTGTGGTGCCCAGAACTGGACACAGTACTCCAGGTGAGGTCTGACCAGAGCAGAATACAGTGGCACTATTACTTCCCTTGATCTAGATGCAATACTCCTATTGATGCAGCCCAGAATTCCATTGGCTTTTTTAGCTGCCGCGTCATATGAAGTCCTTCCTATAATTTTGAAGGAAAGGTCACCAATCTACTTTAAATTCTTTTCTTATGAAACACAGGGAGTGTTGATTCCTTTATTGTAAAAGGAGCTTTACATTGTCTACTCAGAAGTAAGTCCCAGTTAACTGGGTAAAAACTGGGCAGCCTTACACTGCAGGCCCAAGCGTTTTCACTCAGAAGTAAGACCCACTGAGTTCAATAGCATTCTCACCGTTTCCATTATTATTAATAGCCCACCTTTTCCCCTGACAGGGACTCGAGGCAGCTTACAGTTAAAATTTTATTTCATTCTGTTTATCTGTGGAAGGTGTTGTACACAATCCCTTCCCTCACACATTTTTTTTCTTTACAACAGTCCTGAGAGGTAGGATTGGTGGAGAGGTTGTAATTGGCTCAATGTAGATGTATATATGACATCTACATGTTTGGCCAGTTAAAACATGGGAGAAGCTTCCTGATGTAGAATGGGATATCCCTATTTTCATCTGAGAAATTTTGGAGAATATGTAATATTATTATTCATCATTATGGAGAACAAAATGGGGCACAAACAAAATTTATTTTTAGAAAATCCAAGCTATAACAAGACAGCAGATCAGAAGCAGCACTACAAAAAACTTTAAAATGCAATACATATCCTGTCTGTCAGCTCAACCCAGATCAACCCACTGGAAATTCTCTCAAAAACAAATACATCTCTACCCGGAAACAAAATGCCATAAAGGAATGATTAATGGCCTTTAGTGTCAACATTCACTAGACAAGTTGCAAAACTACACTTTGTCCAATAAACGGTGAGTAGAGACCTCCATTAATTGGGTTCCCTCAGATATCCTAGCTCTACTTGATTACACAGGAACTAAAACCTGAAAATCACCAGTTTCTCCTGTACAGTGGTACCTCAGGTTACATATGCTTCAGGTTACATACGCTTCAGGTTACAGACTCCGCTAACTCAGAAATAGTGCTTCAGGTTAAGAACTTTGCTTCAGGATGAGAACAGAAATCGGGCTCTGGCAGCACAGCAGCAGCAGGAGGCCCCATTAGCTAAAGTGGTGCTTCAGGTTAAGAACAGTTTCAGGTTAAGAACGGACCTCCGGAAAGAATTAAGTACTTAACCAGAGGTACCACTGTAGTTTAGTTCCTGAAAGCCCCTTCACAAAAACAAAAATCTCAACTTTTTGAGATGGTTGTACCACCATGGCACTATGGTGGTGTAATCAAGTGGCAACCACTGACGCAGCCACTCCCTTGCTGCAGATCTAATTTGGCGAAGGGATGTAGCTTAACACGAGAGTTGAGAAGGTCCAGGTTCAATCCCCAGCATCTCCAGATAAGGCTGGGATAGACTCCTAACTAAAAACTCTGGAGAGCTGCTGCCAGCCAGTGTAGACAATACTGAGGTAGATGGATTCAGTATAAGGCTGCTTCCTATTCTATACTGTGCTATGCTATGCTAATAGAAGGGTGGCATTCCAATAGGAAATAATTATATGAGCTGCACAACCATGTGATCTGGACAACAAAAAGTGAGATTGGCACTTGCATTGCTTTGAAGCCCAAACCATACCTCCCCCTGCTTTTTAAATCTCTGCCATAACATTTCATTGAGGCAGGAATAAGGCCACACTGAACTCCTACTGGTTGAAAAGCAATTGTCTGAATCTATCATATGTGAGAACAGAAAATGAGTTCAAGCATGTTATGGATTTAAAAATACGATGTAGAATAGAGTATCCCAACCTGGTGCCCTCTAGGTTTTTGGACTACAACTCCCATCAGCCTGCACCAGCACAGCTAATTGCCAGGGGTGATCGGGCTTGTAGTCCAAAGCATCTGGAGGGCACCAGGTTGGGGGAAGGTTGCTGTAGAACAATTGCAACTATCCATTTGTGAATATTCAATTTATGTTTTTGTAGAAGCACTTTCCCAGTATTGAGGTTCACTTCCAAAATGACATTAATTGCTTGTCACTTACATTATTAGTTCAAAGAGTAAAACAAGGTTTCACTTGTTAGAAAATAAACAGTAGCAAAATGTGAGTCACTCTTCACAGTCAAGGTGAGAGCAGTCATCACTGTCCAGGTGAACTAGCCTGATTTCTGATAGGCACGGCACCCCAGTGACCATGTTGTGACTGCCCAGAACTTGTGCAAAGCATTCCAGTGGTTGTCCGTGGCGTCACTGAGCTCCTGGAGGGAAGCATTTCTAATGATATGCAAATAAAGTCAAATTAGCTCAAAATTGGAAAGGAAGAAATGTGAAAATGCCTATCATTATCCTGTCAAAATTAATCAGAGAAACAGCAGTTTGTACAAGCCAAGGTTTGCTAAGTGATCCATGGGAAAAAAGAAGATAAAATATGTGCAATTGTGTCAATATTTAGATGCAAAGGTGCCAGTTCAAAGTATAAACATATAAAGTGGGGCATACAAGCCTCTTATGTTGACTGTGAAAACATCACCCAGTATCAGTTTTTAGCATATCATATCATCCAATTTGCTTAACAAATTTAATGCAACATTAATCAAAGATAAAGTTAATTTATTAACATAGACTGCAAGGGATCACTTTCTAGTTTTAAAATTAACAAGAATTAGAGATAGCATAGTTAGTTAAAATATGTGGACCACATCATCATCACCATTACTATTATTAGTATTTATCAGATTTATTGGCTGATCTTCCAACAGAAAATATCAGAGTGATGAACAATAGTTACACAGCAAATATTGTGCCCACATATAAAATACAACCAACTATAATAATAAAAAAACACAGCATCAGTATTAAACATTAAAAAACCCAACAAGAGTTGCAACAACAATAGTGGTACAACAGGGCCTGGCTAATCTAGTTATTTCCTAAAAACTGCAAATCTTCCCAATGCCACCAAAACTAAGCCAAGCCACCTGAGGAAGGGAATTCCATCATGGGGGCACCACCACCAAGAAGGCCTTGTCATGGGCCACTGCAGCGGAAACTTCACTCAGCAACTGGAACACCAGATCTTAACTGGGAGATTGCTGCACGTACTGACTAGAAAGTGGAAATTACAAACTTGTAGCAGTTCACCTCACATTGAAGGTGGAATGGGGAAAAACCTGCCCAATATGGGTGACAAATTTTAACAAAAGTAGGTCTGCATATAGTGAGTTTACGTGATGTCCTTAAATAACAAGCATCTGCAGTGAGTTACCTTGACCTGATTATTTCATGCAGGCACCTGTAACTTGAGAAAAATGCTAAGGTTGCTGCTGGTTACTGAGAGGTGGGGGCTGAGGCAATGGGCGGGTGGGCACAGTGCAAGCAGAGCAGGGGAGTATCTGATTGCCTCTGCCTCTGCCTCTGAGACTGAGACCCCCCTTCTGCCTTGCCCCTTCCCCTCTTGGTAATCTGCAATGACCCTGTCATTGGAAAGCCAAATAAGCAACACCACCATACCACATCCTGCCCCACTTAATAGCTACTGCTTTGAGCCCTGGAGGTTTAATCCCACTGAACACTGGCTAATATTGGAGGAATGCAGCTCACAGATAACCCCCCAACTCATCTTGAATACGAGCAGGCACATAATCTTTTACTTACTAATCTGGATCCTGAGTTATAAAGGCTCAAATGGTGAAAAATGGGAGGCCCTCCCAGTTCTTTCTCAAGTTAGGGGTGCCTGCATGGAATTATCAAGTTGTTAACTCCCTGCAGATCCTTGTTATTATATTGTGTTGTGACCTTTTGCCCCAGTTCCATCTTGTGTTTGCAATCCAGGACGTGGGGGGAGTGAAATTCGTTTTGACTTCTCAGAGGGTAAATGTGAATAACAGAGGTCTGGCTGATATAACACTAAAGCATGCAAGCAGCATGTTGGAAAAAACCTTCAACCCAGCTCAAGTTTAAAAATTTGGCACTACAAGAGTTGCACTGCAATTGTAAACATTTATGATATTTATCTATATGAAAAAAGCTCCAGTTGGCCAGAGTTCTGTTTTAAAATATCTGATTTAGTTGCTTATTCATCACTGAATTATGATGAAAATGTGATGAATTTTAACAGGCCAACAGACTGATAAATGCTTTGCACCATAAGGCTAAATAAACAAGAGGAGCATCATCTCAGTCTCGCTGGGAACTCTAGAAGGTGGGAGTTCTCGCACATCTTGGAGAAAATGCCACACAGGTGCAACACATCAAGCCCTGCTCTATTTTCATGCAGAAAATTTGTACTTGCCATGGCAACTGCCACCTCCTGAAGTATGGCTCCTGCAGTGGCACCTTTGAAATCTGACACGCCCCCTCAGCGAGGTGCTCTCAGCAGCCTGTCGTGCAAATGCTACTATTTTCCACACCATTTGTGTGCAGGCATAATTTGATGACTCAGCGTATCCTCAAATGCCATCATCCATGCAAGCTCAAAGACACCACCCCAGAAAGCAATGCACAACGGAACATCAGCTCAGAATTGGTTGAACTGGCTACTGTATTAAGCTGCAATCATGTTGGACTGACAGTAGGGGCGGTGGTGGATTGGGCTGGGGTGCTCTGCCAGCATCACTCCACCAGCATGGAGCTACTTATCTCATGCACTGAATGTGTGGGTGGAAGTGCTTCTGGTCTGAGCCTGACTGCTGTGCCAGAACCACACCGGATGTTGGTTACAGGGCTGCAGATGTGGTGGCCCCACCTCTCCATTCTTCCCCACCCTGGCTAGGATTTGGTTTGCATTGCCAGACAATGCAGAATTGATGATATGAACATAATGGACTCTCTTGTCTTTAGCATCAGTTAATTGTTATTTAATTTAATGATACGCTGACTGGTGAGAGGGCTTACTTGATGGTGGCTCCTCATTTGAGGAACGCCTTCCCCAGTGATGATCACTTGTCTCCCTTAATATCAAGAGAGGAGAGTGTTCTTGTGCTCAGGTCCTGCTGGTTTCCCACAGGCATCTGGTTGGCCACTGTGAGTACAGGATACTGGACTATATGGGTCACTGGCTTTTAGCTCAGTCAATGCAGCATGGCAACTAAGTCAAAGTTTGGCTTAGCATGTCATCTGAACCTGGCTTCATGGTTTAGCTTGATCTTCCTAAACCACAAGCTGCAGCCAAGGTTTGTTTTCGGCTACAGATCTTGGTTAAGGAGCAAAGAGCTTAATCATGAACTTGGGACTGGATGACACACTAAGCCAAACCTTGGCTTAATTCTCACGCCACACTAAAAAGACAAGGAAGAAGCAAAGCAGCTACAAGCTTCTTCCTGAGAGCCAGCACATCTGCACAATTCCAGTATGCCATAGTTTGGCTTACTATGCCAAGTGAACGAGGCCAACACATGGACATCTGTGAGCATTGTTATGGGCACCCATCTGTCCCAAGAGACAGTGGAGTGAGTCTCCGGGGGTGAAGTCAAACCGCTGCATTAGCAGCAGTGAAGTTACCTCCCCAGGGTGCACACCTGGGCAGGCAGTGTGTATGGAGATCCTGGACTGCCCAGGCAAGACCTCCTCTTGGCCTTTTCTGATGTGGTCCAAAGGAAAGCAGAGCAATGCATTTGGCACCAGTTTGGCTGCAGGAGTTGCCAGAAGGAGGCATACAAGGCACCATCCAACCATCTTAGGGACTCCACTCTGGATCTGTGTAGGAATTAGACTTTAGCTTTTTCTTCTCCCAAATATATTCCACAAGGCAGTGGAAGTTTAGCGCGAAAGTTTTCCTTCTTCTAGATGGGCTACATTCCCAAGTACATTCCCATTCCTAGATCCATCTGCCCCTCACTTCCCTCTACAGCATGTGAAGAAGCCACCTTCTTGACCATTGGACCCACTACTGGTCTTTCCAGCTAAATCTGCTGAAGTCTCTATTCCCATTCAGGGGATGACCCTAACTCACTGAAAGATTGAGACCCAGCAGCTACCCTCACCCGGTTTACTCAGCCAGTCTAAGCCATTCCCGGGGTATGTCTGCTGTCGCACGCTGACAGCTTTTAGGAGCCACAGGTGATAATTGAGTGCAGGGTGGGGACCAAAGGTGAAAAAGCTACCCTAGAAGTAGCACAACGTATCCCCCACCAGAGGAACTATCTCTCTCCTAACACCCCCCCCCCACACACACACATACATACATAGAAGGTCATATGTTGTTGTGAGCAGACAGCTTCAACATATTTTCTTCACTTAACCATGAAATCACAGCCTACTGAATCACACAACCCCCCCCCCCCCTAAAAATAATATAGCTAGGACACTGTAGCTAAAGTTCTGAGAAGCTTCTATGAAATATTTGAGGCATGGTCAAAGTGGCACTTCCACATGTATCCCCATCTCTGACACAGCTGATTCCTAAACCATCTTCCTCAAGGTAAGTTTCCATTACCTGAAATGACAAGCTTTATTTTGAACCTTGAGTTCTGCATAGATTCAGTCCAGGGGAGAGAAATATGCCGAGGATCAAATGTGAAATGAAGAGTGAATATATTATGCTTATTTCCTTTAATTTATTTGTTGTGGTAAACATTTAATGCAGAATTAATTAGAAATGGATGGCTTATTAATTACAGATTAGACTGTATGTGCCCAATTCACACATCTACACAACGTAAATGTTATTGTGCATCAATAAAACATTTTCCGTTGATCGTATACCTCAGTTATTATTCATAGCTATCAATACTTTTCTCTAAGTGCTCTGCATTATTTATGTAATGTGCTAGCCGTTAAAGCTCATGCCATATTTTTCTCCCCAGAATAGTTTGCCCTGCTTGCTTATAGCTCGTTTTGACAAATTAACCACTGATACTAGGAGTGCAGCTTTTGCTTTCTTTTGCTGATGCTCTTTCTGTTTGACTTCTTGGTGCAAGTGAGGGCAAAGAGGGCTCAAGCACATGTTTGAGGTTTGGTGCTTCACTAACCCTAGTGAAATTCTCAAATCTGATTGCACCACAAGTGGATGCTGTGTTAACACATACTTGGTTAAAGGAGCCTGGGGAGAGGGGAGCTCAAATTTAGACATGTATTAGTTTTTTTGGCATTGGATTAGTTTCCCAGCTACATTTTTTCTCTACATTTCCCTGGGGAAAAGCAGTGGGACAAGAGGAATTATGGAAATGCCCACAGACACAAAACTGAACCTTTAGCGTCATTGGCCCAATAGAGATTTAGCAGCTGTCTTCTATTTTATCCTTTAAAGTCTTCTGAAAACCTTTCTTTATGACCACGCTCATGCAGACAATTAAGAGAAACATCTGCTGTAATAGTTAGCTAGTGATCTGTTTTATATTTTTATGAGGATTTTTTTTATTGCGTATATATAATAGTTGTAAAGAGCTTTGATTTTTTTTAAAATAAAATTGTGCTATACAAGTATTTTTTAATAAACAAACAAAAACAAGTACAAAATGCAAGGTGTGTAAATGAGAAGGAACTACAAAAAGATAAAAGGTAGATATTTGTCTTCTTTTTTATTAGAAGGGAATAATTACCTACATCCTTACCTTAAATACTAGTTCCCCTATCAAACCGTTCCAGGTCCCATTCTCCAGGGGGCGCCCATACTTGTGATCTGGAGCAACATAAATTTCATACGTGAAGCCAAGATATGTGGATAAGGATTCTAAGACATCGATGGAAAAGCCCTGGTATTTCTTTGGTTTCCCCAAAACATTTTCTGACACCATCACAAATGGCTCCTCCTAAACAGGGAAGAAAGAGAGGCATCTGAAGTTGTAGCGATGTAATGACTTTTTGCACTGACTGCAATGGAAAGAAACGTTTTCAAAAACTTGTTTTCTGTTATTTTTATGATTCTATGAATTATTGTTACAGCACTGCACCACTTTCCATAGCAGCACAGCCTTCCACAGTTGTTATTCAAACCAGGGCAGTGTCAAATTGCTATCAAACTTTCTATCAGCAGCATCATGAGGATCCCTGCTAAAAACACAGCAGATAATCCAGCTACTCCTGTCAAACCATCTTTCAAGATTCCCTTTAGCTGGCCTTTGGCAAGTTGTTATGTCTCAACTTCAGTTCCTAAGCTATACGTTGAGAGCTACCATCCAGACTGGCCGTGAAAAGGAATAAAAACTTTGAACCATGTATGCATAGCATTTTGCACTTTAAGAAATTCATTTTTCATGTTTAAAAGTAAGTTTTTAGTCCCCAAAGTTCAGGGAAGTGGTTCAAATTCTATCTGACCATGCCTACCTTTCTTGTACTGCCATGACAGATTGCATGATGGAACTGCTGCAGTATCATGATAGATGGAACATGATATGTGATGCTTGCTGCATTACAATGGGATCCATTTCATTGGATGCAGCCTGACAATGAGGACAAGGAGTTTGTGCCAACAAAGCCAGCATGTTTCATTGACCCTCTCAGCTTATTAAAGTTTGCCAAGATTGTTTGAATGGGTGAGTCCAAGGTGTGGGCAATTCATCTTTATGGGAAGGAGTGGCCCTGACCATCTCGAAGTAGGCAGTGATTCAACCACTCCAGAAAAAGACCCATTGGTTGAGATAACTACCACCCCTATGCAAATACCCCTTTCTGCGGGACCCTGCTATTTTCACTTGACCATGGTTTCCTCCTGAACAGACACTGTGAGATAGTTATTGGGGGCATTGTTTTACTATGGTTCTTGTCCTCTCTCCAGTGGCAATTTCAGGTATTGGCTCTCTAATAGCTGTTCTGTGGTGTGCTGTAGGGTACCACCCTCTCCCCAATGCTATTTAACATCTGCATGAAGCTGTTGGGCAATTTGGAGCAAGGTGTTATCAGTACACTGATGACACCAAGCTCCATTTCACTATAACATCTGTATCAGATGCAAACTTTCCTGTTTCAATAAGTCTTTTAAGTGGAGATTTTTATCCCAGCCCATATTTTTATTGGATTTGAAATTGTTTTGATGTGTGCAATTGTTTCAGCTGCTCTTATATGTGTAACTTTTGAAAATTGTTTGAACTGTTTTTATACAAGCAATTGCATTAGATATGATTTTATTGTAATGTGGAATTGCTTTGCGAAGTTCATGGGAAGCAATTCATAAATTAAATAAAATAACAATAGTTTAAAACAAGAAATTTCTACCAATCTGCAGCAGCCAAAAGTAGACATTATTCAACAAAAGGATCCCATTAAATAGTCTTCCAACATAATTTTATTATAATCATATGAAACATGATCTCAAAATAGGTTATTAGAAATGAAAAGGGAGAATCATTTCAGTTTTCCTCAGCGACTACTCCCTGCCACATACAAAAATAAAAATATCAGAAATATTACGCCACTGAAAACCTGTGTGCTTATTAAAGAAAAGCAAATAATAAATTAGTGATAGCCATTAAGGTGTCAGATTCCCCATGCAATAAATCTGATCAGCTAGAGTAAATGAGATCTTACACGCACACACATCTTTGTAGTTTATCAATCCAAATATATTATGCAGTGTTTCCTGGATCTCTTTGGAAGGGGAAAATGGGTGGTTTAAGAGACGATGTTTCATATATCAGGATGGATTTATTCACATCAGTTGTCAGGTTTATTAGGTAATAGTGGCTCATAATTCAGAATTAGAATTTTGTTAGTCAAAAGTGCATGCTAATTGTTCATCAGATTTATAAGACAGTTTGAAGCATGCAAGCAGCTTTGTATTAGATTCTAAGATTTCATTAATGAATGTGCAACAGCTGGCAAGTAAGGAAGTTCAGACTGGTTTCCATTGTGTGAGACACAGACAACAGGAATTTGATTTCAGAAAGGCTTTTGACAAAGTCCTCCATGATATCTTATGGAGAAGCTGGTAAAATGTGGGCTGGATAGATAACTGTTAGGTGGATTTGTAGCTAGTTGACTGACCAAGCCTAAGGAGTACTCACTAATGGTTCCTCATCATTCTGGAAAAACGTGACTAATGGGGTGCCACAGGGTTCTGTACTGGGTCCGTTGTTCAACATCTTTAATAACAACTTGGCTTAAGGAATTGGCGCAACACCCATCAAATTTGCAGATGACACCAAACTGGGAAGGATAGCTAATGCCACAGAAGACAGAATCAGGATTCAAGATTATTTTAACAGATTGGAGGACTGGACCAAAACTAACAAGTTCTACAATTAGGCAGAAATAACCCGCTGCACTGACATAAGGTGGACACATAGCTTGCCAGCAGTACATGTGAAAAGGATCTAGGAGTCTTAGTAGACCATTGGGCTGCATCAATGGAAGTATAGCGTTGAGATTAATGGAGCTCATAGAACCACTTTGTTCTGCCCTGGTCAGACCACACCTGGAGTATTGTGTCCAATTCTGGGTACCACCATTTAAGGAAGGTATTCCAAGCTGGTTTGTGTGCATAGGAAAGCTCCCAAGTTGATAGAGGATCTGGAAACCAAGCTTTATGAGGAACGGTTGAAGGAGTTGGGTAAGTTTAGCCTGGAAAAGAGGAGACTGATAGGAGATATGAGAGCCATCTTCAAATATCTATAGGGGTGTCACATGGAAGATGGAACAAGCTACAGTGGTACCTCAGGTTAAGTACTTAATTCATTCTGGAGGTCCGTTCTTAACCTGAAACTGTTCTTAACCTGAAGCACCACTCTAGCTAATGGGGCCTCCCACTGCCACTGCGCCGCTGGAGCATGATTTCTGTTCTCACCCTGAAGCAAAGTTCTTAACCCAAGGTACTGTTTCTGGGTTAGCGGAGTCTGTAACCTGAAGCGTATGTAACCTGAGGTACCACTGTATTGTTTATTAATATCCTTCCTAACTTGCACTAGCAAGTTTCTTTACATAGCAGAGTGCATTCCCCTTCTTAGGCAGCAGAAAGCATCTGTAACCCGAGGTACCACTGTAGTTTTCTCCTGCTTCAGACTAGGCCCTGACCCAATGGATTCAAGTTACAAGAAAGGAGATTCCAACTAAACATAAGGGAGAACTTTTTGACAGTAAGAGCTCTTTGACAGTGGAATGGACTCCCTCAGAAGGTGGTGGACCCTCCTTCACTGGAGCTTTTCAAGGAGAGGTTGGATGGCCATGTTTCTGGGATGCTTTAGTTGAGATTGCTGCATTGCAGAGGGTTGGATCAGAGGACCCTTGGGGTCTCTTCCTACTCTAAGAAACATTGCAAGATATTAATATTTTTACTGACCCCACAAACATTGCAAGATATTAATATTTTTACTGAGCATGAAAACAATAGCTATACTTGGACTCTTTCAGCCTTTGGACTATGACTAGTTCTTGTAAGCCACACAACTTTTGTGGAGAACTTCTATCAGCATTCAACTCACCAATGAATCTTGAGCTGGTGATAATGATGAGTTGATGGAGGGGGACATAACTCAGTGCCAGACCATGTTTTTCCCCCCAAGTAGTCCCCTTTCTCCCTGTTAAGGTCTTGTCTTTGGCAGGCCTCCAGCAGCACCAACACCAGGACATGGAGCCAATAATAAATACCTGGCTGGGACGGGGTAACCTCTGGTGGGCTAGATGCACACGATTCATCCCCTACTATGGTGCTTGACTTTTAAAAGGTACCAAGGTGGCAGAGTTAAAGCCTCAGGCAAGTGACTGAGGCATCACTGCAGTGTTCTACCCTGGGAAAAGCTTTACATCTTGATTTTGTCTTTAAAAAAAATATTTTAAAGTTTCATAGTCCATATCAGTACCTATGGGGTTCCCTGAACCCCTGGACTGTCCTCCTCTTGGCTTCCAAAATTTATCTTCCTTTTTATCTTCCTTTTTAAACTGCATCTAATTGCTTTTATCCAAATTATTATACTTCATTTTCATCCTTTGTTGTTTTAAATTACAAGTGCTATGTCAATCCTGCTAACGTTTTTAGATTTTTTAGATTTTTACAGTGTTCTTTAATATATTCTATAAGGTTATGCCATTCTCTATTAAATTTGTTAACCTCTTGGTGCCTGATCTTCCTGGTCAGCCTCCCCATCTCCGCATAGTCCACCATCTTCATTATCCATTCTTCTTTTGATGGGGCTCTTTCTTCTTTCCATCCCCGGGCAAATAATATTCTTGCTGCTGTTGTTGCATACATAAACAGTACTTTCTTATCCTTCGGTAATTACCGAAAGAATTACATCTTGATTTTGTCAATGGTGTCGCCAGCCCGAGGCTGGTATAAAGAGGCCCCTAGTAACTGGGCTACTAGAAAATACTTCTCAACTGGGCTACAGGTTTTAATTAACATGTCAAACATGTTTGATGATTACGAAAACATACTTCTGTTATGAAGAGTTAATACCACTAGGCTTATTTTGCATACATACATCTATCTGTCAGAACCTTTATTTGTTAGTTTCTTTGCACTGTCTTTCCATCTGACCTCACTGCTTACTGCCACTCCCCTGGGAATAAAACTTCATGCATTTGAGGAAGGAGGACTCCTATGGCAATAATAAATGTGTTAAGTCTTCAAGTTGCCACAAGAGTCTTGCTCGGTTTTGCTGCAACAGGCAAATGCAGCCACCCCTCTGGAAATCTCAGCTGGAATATTTTAGCTTCTCACCGAAACCATGGAAACTGTCTTTATGACAATTTGCAATCCGATGAAATTGTTAATCCCCATGGGTATATTTCAACAAATAACAGATGCAGATCGAAACCCAAAAATCTTTTTCGTCTTTCTCCTGGAGATAAAAGGGCAATTATTTTATTTCTAGCTAATGTTTGATGATGATCAGAATAAAAAGTGAACCTATCTGTTGATGGCTAGTGAGACCACACAGCTGGAAAAGAAAACAGAACTCAAAGCGACAGTTGAGGAGGGATTCCCCCCCCCCTTTGGCCTTTTATGAGACCCAAGAATATACTGACACTTCATTACTCGGGGCATGAGTTCAGTTAGGGTAACATGAGTTTGCTAAATGGTTTCACAAACACTCTCATCAAATTATAGGGAATGTGCAGAAGTGATTTCTGCTGATTGTCGTTCACCGGCTCCCTGCTGAGGAATCAGAGGCGTTATCACCTTCTCTGTTCCCTGCAAGATATATCTGGAGATGAAGAGGAAGGGCCTCAGGAAAGAGAGTTTCATAAGACATTTCATGATCAAAATAAAGAGCTCTCTTAATGCTAATTCACATATTGTGTGTGTATGGAAGGGGGCACTGTTTCCATTCTGGTAATGCTGGTCTTAATCCAGCACCCTCTTCTCACCCACCAGGCTGCCATTGTGCTTGATGTGCTGTTGTAAGACAAGATGCTCTAGCACAGCAGCACTGAGCAAAGCAGCATGGGACAGGGAAGGGGGCTAATGCTAAGAGCTTCTGAGCTCCATTCCAAGTCTTCTCATTTATGTTGACTGAAGAGAGGCCCTTCTTAGATGTCTCACCCTGTACATATATGCAGGGCTTTTTTCCAGCCAGAACACAGTTCCAGCACCTCTCAGGTGGGTGCCATTGCCATTCTAAGAGAACAAGGAAGGCATTTATGGTGAGGTCCAGCACCTCTTTTCTAGAAAAAATACATTCCCAGGAAGGTTGGGGCTGTAATGTCCTTCCAGCACCAAGAAAAGTCCATTCTATTTGCCCAGGTCTTCTGCCACATCAACTAGCTGGCTTTAATCTGTTACTTTTATTTTATTTTTGCTACCTTTTAATGTATGTTTGTTGCTCTGCTGCATTCATTTATGTTTGCGACTGTATTGTTCATGTTTTGATTTTACTTTGATTTATTCAAGAGCTTGTGCTGAAGATCGGCATATCAATCTGCAAACAAACTTCCTTTTTGTAAGCAAAGTGGTCCTTGAGCTCCTTTCACTACTTTCCTCTCAAGTCAGGTTTCCTAATTTCCCCAGCATCACAGGGTGCCATTGTTTCTAACATCATTGTTCTAAAAAGCACAATGGAGGAGCAGAAAAGGGATAGAGCTCATTTGTACAGCACATGTTTTGAATGCAGAAAGTCCCAGGGTTTAGTCCCCGGTACTTCCAGTTTAAAGGAAAAAGGATAACTTTTGGGTAATGCAGTAGCTGAATGCATGGTGGAGCTGCACCACTCACCTGACCTCCCTCTGGCTGTGTTGTTGCTGCATACCAGGGTGGAGAAGGACGGATGAGGTCAGCACGGTACAAATACAGCAGCAGGAGCACTGTACTGGCTCTGCCAGCACATTTGCACCATACCAGCCTCAGCACAGTCTCGTCCCTCTCCCCTGTCCATTCTGATCTTCAGCAGCAACTCAGCCGGAGGGAGGTCAGGTGAACAGCACAGCGCAGCCCACCACACTGTCTGCCACTGATGTGATGGAACCCACCATGTGGAACAGCCTCCTTTTGGAAAAAAAGCATGTGGTTTCTGTTCTATATTTCTGGAATATGGTGAGGACTTTTCTATTCACCCTGACATTTCCATGCCAACCATTGCCTACTGTGTGTCACCACAAAACACCGGATCCCACATTTTTGTTGGGTGATAAAATAAATCCACCTTCTGCTTTCCCTACAAATTCTTGAGCTCTCATCTCTTTTAAACGATAGTAAATTGTCTGTTTTTTGTTGTTTTCTTTAAGTCGATACTTATCTCGTTGCAAATGGATGTCTCCCTTTAAAAAGGAAAACATCTTTTGAACATTCTGCCAAACACAAATAAAAGAGCAGAAAAGAGAGAGGGAGGGAGAATGTTGATTGGTAAGAAATGGAAATGGAATCTACAGGGGTCCAGAGCACACAGTAAAGTTTGATCTGCAAATGCATGACCTTCTGTGCTCCTGTTGAAAGTGGTGAGATCAGGTAATTAGACTGACTGTTAGTATTCACAGAGCATATTAAATGACCTCAGTGACTATCCTTTATATTTTTCTGATCATACCAGGATATGTTATTTTAATATTGATATTCTAATCCATTAAGATGAGCTCTGCAACGGAGTACAACTTTCTTTTCTGCTAGGAAATACAGCTAACACCTACCCACTACCCCACACAGAACTCTGCTCCTTTGATTTTGTTCATATAGGTAACAATTCACAAATGGTATCTCTCAGTGCTGGTCTTAAATGGGACACTTCACTTGAGGATTTCATTTTGTTACTCCAGTGGACCAGATATCAAACAGCCCACAATGATTGTATGCCATCATGCTAAATCACAGTTTAGTGTGACAAGTATTGTGCTCTTGCTTGCCCTTTCCTTCTTATGCAATGCCTGCGAGAATGGAAACTGCCCCCTTATTTTCAGTAAACAACGGTTTAAGAGTGTTAATGTTAACCGTGGTTTGTTAAAAAAAAAAAGCAGTGCCACAATTTATGGTTTGAATTAACCCATTTCAAGCATACCATATTTAACATTAACCACAGTTTAATTACCCAGATTACATGGCAAAATGTGTTTAATCTAAAATGGATGTGAAAGCTTCCAAACATTTTCTTACAGCCACACTAGAGGCAGAGAGGGGAATGGAGAGCGCACGAGCCAAGGTTTGACCAGGCTCATTTTCAGCATTCCGAACCATAGTGTGATGTCCAAATGCAGCCTAAGTGTTCCTTCTCTCCAAGTATACTTTCTAAGTCCCATCAGCCATAAGCATTGGCCATGCTGGGTAGAGCTGGTGGCAGTTGGAGCCCAACAACATCAAGAGGATGAAAGGTTCCCCATCCTTGCTTGCCTAAGAGAAGCAGAGGAGAATTCTGAACACTCTGATTGCACTCTGTCCCAGTGGTGCTCTAAACGCAGCCTCAAACTAATATTTAAAAAATTTTAAATAAACCCACAAGCTGCAAGCATACATATTGATTTTAAGATTTATTAATGTTTGCCCTTTTCAAAAATGGTGGGTGTTGGTGAGCTCTGAGAACTGAATGATGAGCTGCCATCCCTTCTTCCTCTCAGGTGACAAGGAGCAGACATTCAGTAAAAAGAGGTACTTAGAAACATCAGAGTATCTGCAAACCACTGTTCAAATGCCAATTTCAAGCTTACATGCCTTTGTTACCTTCTTTGACTTCTCCAAAGTTTTAGCTCCCCAAGTTTCAGTGTTAATCATTCTGGACTTTATTCCCCACAAGCTTTCAGAAAGAATATGGAGGCACCAATACTTCATTTTCTTGATTGCTTTATTGACCACTGTTCCATCGTTTACACTTGGGCAAAGAACGGCATAGCAGCTTGTTATTTTTAATTGAACAGCAAAATGCATTACCTTGATGTTGGGAATCAATGGCTAAAACTTAATTGAAACATTTAATATTCTAGTTACAGAAGCTCTACTGCTAACAATAAGAAGATTTTTTTTAAAAAGTCTGAACAGATAATAGGCTAAAGGGAAAACACAAACACACACAATGAAGCATCTTCCCCCATAAGCAGCTGGCCAAGAAAGACCATTAAGAAACGGTGGATATTAAGGCTATGTCTAGACAAGGCAGGAGTAGAGTAAATGAGAATGATAACTGTATTTCAGGACCTTGTTTTCTTATTACTGGCTTTGCTCTCAGGTCCCAGTGAATTTCAGACTCAAAGAAAAGTTTATGCAGACCACTGGCTCATTGGGCTATCTACCATCACTGCACTTCTTCCATGAGACTGCCCTCTGTATGTTTTTGAACTATGGCCATGATGTTTGGCAGTAAAGGGGATTGTACTCCAAAACATACGGAGAGCATCAGGTTGGTGAAGGCTACTTTAAGCAATCTCTGCTTCAGGATCAGGAACAAGGATCATGTACAGGATCCCCAAAGATAAGAGAAAAGCTCTCTTTCTGCAAACATCTCAAAGGGATTTGATGATTGCAGCGGTTGGTGACAACCAAGCTTTTCATTCCCAGTTCTCTGCTAATAGAACCTATCCTAGAGGAAGCTTTTGAAAAAAAGAAGTTGAAGGTCAAAGATGCTCCACTCTGCCTGATTTTGCCACTAAGATCCCATTACCACGGCCCAGATACTGTTGCTGCTTTGGGATCCTCCTCTCCATGCTTCGGAGGCTGAAACTTGACAATTGCATGATTCTTGTGCATATTCTGGGATAGCAGTTACTCCCAGTGTAAGTGCTCTCCCAAAATATTTTTTCCGACTATATGTCATTGTCTCTCCCAGCTTTCAGTCACATTATATTTAGCTTTATTGTTTCCCTAATAATGGTCTCCATGTTAGGTTTCTGTTACTTGTCACTGTGCAGTGCTTGGAGTCACAAGACTCTGTTTACATTGCAAAGAGATTCCAGACTGTTGGAAGTCTCATGGGAGATGGATGTTGATATTACTAGTTTCCTGTTTCTTTATATCCATTTGCCTCTCTGCTCTCACAGAGAGAGGATGTATATTTCTTTTCTGTCTGCGTAGTTAGAAATAAAACTCTTGGCAATGTAGCTCATATTTCTCACCCTTCTGCTGCTGGATACTCTGCGTAACATGCCTGGAGCCTCATCAAAGGCTCAGGTTGTGAATCACTGTCGGAGGACTCAACCGGAGGAGTAGCTCGTTCGAACGCAAGTTCCCACACTCCACACCTCAAATTAATCTTTCTGGACCCACGCATTTCCAGGCAAACATTGCCTGTGTCCTGTTCTGGTCCTATGGCAAGGCTATCTCAGAACCATGGAGAGCTCCTAGTGCACAACTTGTTCTGACAAGGCTTGGAAGTGAATGAGGTCTTTTGAGCCCCGGTCTCCAGTCCTCCCATCCTATGTCCTACTATCTCTAGCCCATTTCTCCCCTTGTGGAGAACTATAGCCTCTTAAAGGGTGGACCATCTGGCCTGACAGTGGGTACTTCTCCTGCATTCTAGATGCACTCCCTCTGTCAATGGACTGTAGGAGAACTTGGTCCCTCAGACCAACATAAATATGCCTATGAGGGCACCTGTGAGTCCTGGAGATGAGACATCTGGTTCATTGGGCTGCTAACTGCCAGCCTCAGTGGTCTCTTGATCACCAAGGAGCCAGAAATCTAGCCTGGTTCCTTATACGGCAGCACTGTGACCTCTGACTCTGTGTCCTGGGCTGGATCTAGGCATTGTAAACTTTGTATGAAAAATCACACTTGCAAGAATGGAACTCCACATCGCCATCTGGTGTCAGTGTTTTAATGCATATACATACAACACATATAAAACATTTTTCTTCACAAATCTAGCTGAGTTCTTGGTGACTACAGGACTCTGGAGTCCTGACAGTCTAAAACAATTTTCTTTCTGATGTAGGAGTGAATAACTTACTTTTAAGCACTTGGAAAAAGGTAGCCCCCACCTCTGTCCCTCTGCAATTCATGCACTGGGCACCAGTATGAACTAGAACTCCCTGACTGATTGTGCTCCATACGATTAAGATTAGAATATTCATTCAACCATGAATGCCTTGTCAACCTATAAAATGGCCTTAGAAAAAGTTTTTTAACCGCAGTTAGCTGCTACACTGAAAGCAATTAGATCTGTTTAGATACAGGATTACCTGAGGATTTTTTTAGAAGTGCCAACAATTTCAAAACCCATATTACTTACTGCATGTTATCTGTTTTAAATTAAAAATGACTGCCTCCCAGGAATCTCATAAAGCATATTTCATCTTTAGTGACAGGTTCCAATCCAAGGCCTGGTGTGGCTAGAAAGAATAGCAAATAGCCAAGTGCTTCTGTCATGCATCAATCTTCATGATGATTTTATTCATCCAACAATAAAATGAGCCCATTTATCAGGGAGGCTGTAAATTACTAGCATTTCAGTTTTTCTTCATAGGTTTTTGCTAGGAGACAGCTGTTCTGCTCTCTTTTCTTCTGACTGAGATGTGAAGCAGAGAGAACAACAGAAAGCAAAGCAGAAAGTTCTTTTGCCTTTCCATCACCCAGTTTCTGTCAACTAAAGATTCCCAACAAATCCTAATGTAACCATCAATTATTTCAAAAATAGGGGTTTTTCCCCAACATGTGTTGATTGTATGCTTTGCCAAATAGTAGTAGTAGTAGTGGTGGTGGTAGTACTGGTTGTTGTTATGAACATTACTATCATTTCTGCAGAAATGGGACCTGCAATACAATTCCCCTCTCCCGCCTTTCCACCCACCTTCATAGAATCATAGAATCATAGAATCATAGAATCATAGAATCATAGAATCATAGAATCATAGAATTGGAAGAGACCACAAGGGCCATCGAGTCCAACCCCCTGCCAAGCAGGAAACACCATCAGAGCACTCCTGACATATGGTTGTCAAGCCTCTGCTTAAAGACCTCCAAAGAAGGAGACTCCACCACACACCTTGGCAGCAAATTCCACTGTCGAACAGCTCTTACTGTCAGGAAGTTCTTCCTAATGTTTAGGTGGAATCTTCTTTCTTGTAGTTTGGATCCATTGCTCCGTGTCCGCTTCTCTGGAGCAGCAGAAAACAACCTTTCTCCCTCCTCTATGTGACATCCTTTTATATATTTGAACATGGCTATCATATCACCCCTTAACCTCCTCTTCTCCAGGCTAAACATGCCCAGCTCCCTTAGCCGTTCTTCATAAGGCATCGTTTCCAGGCCTTTGACCATTTTGGTTGCCCTCCTCTGGACACGTTCCAGTTTGTCAGTGTCCTTCTTGAATTGTGGTGCCCAGAACTGGACACAGTACTCCAGGTGAGGTCTGACCAGAGCAGAATACAGTGGCACTATTACTTCCCTTGATCTAGATGCAATACTCCTATTGATGCAGCCCAGAATTGCATTGGCTTTTTTAGCTGCCGTGTCACACTGTTGGCTCATGTCAAGTTTGTGGTCAACCAAGACTCCTAGATCCTTTTCACATGTACTGCTCTCAAGCCAGGTGTCACCCATCTTGTATTTGTGCCTCTCATTTTTTTTGCCCAAGTGCAATACTTTACATTTCTCCCTATTAAAATTCATCTTGTTTGTTTTGGCCCAGTTCTCTAATCTGTCAAGGTCATTTTGAAGTGTGATCCTGTCCTCTGGGGTGTTAGCCACCCCTCCCAGTTTGGTGTCATCTGCAAATTTGATCAGGATGCCCTTGAGTCCATCATCCAAGTCGTTGATAAAGATGTTGAATAAGACCGGGCCCAAGACAGAACCCTGTGGCACCCCACTAGTCACTCTTCTCCAGGATGAAGAGGAACCATTGATGAGCACCCTTTGGGTTCGGTCAGTCAGCCAGTTACAAATCCACTGAGTGGTAGCATAGTCAAGACCGCATTTTACCAGCTTCTTTACAAGAATATCATGGGGCACCTTGTCAAATGCCTTGCTGAAATCAAGGTAGGCTACATCCACTGCATTCCCTTCATCTACCAGGCTTGTAATTCTGTCAAAAAACGAGATCAGGTTAATCTGACACGACTTATTTTTCAGAAATCCATGCTGACTATTGGTGATCACAGTATTCCTTTCTAGGTGCTCGCAAACTATTTGCTTAGTCATCTGCTCCAGAATCTTCCCTGGTATTGATGTCAGACTGACTGGGCGGTAATTATTTGGGTCCTCTCTTTTCCCCTTTTTGAAAATAGGGACAACATTTGCCCTCCTCCAGTCTGCCGGGACTTCGCCTGTTCTCCAGGAATTCTCAAAGATGACTGTCAGTGGTTCTGAGATCACATCTGCCAGTTCTTTTAATACTCTTGGATGCAGTTCATCTGGCCCTGGAGACTTGAATACATCTAAACTAGCCAAGTATTCTTGTACTATCTCCTTAGTTATTCTGGGCTGTGTTTCCTCTGCTGAATCATTTGCTCCAAATTCTTCAGGTCGGGCATTGTTTTCTTTATCGGAGAAGACTGAGGCAAAGAAGGCATTGAGGAGTTCAGCCCTTTCTGTGTCCCCTGTTTGCATTTCACCATCTTCTCCTCTGAGTGACCCCACTGTTTCTTTGTTCTTCCTTTTGCTACGAACATACCCATAAAAGCCTTTTTTGTTGCTTTTAACCTCTCTAGCAAGCCTGAGTTCATTCTGTGCTTTAGCTTTTCTGACTTTGTGTCTACACGTGCTGGCTATTTGTTTGAATTCCTCTTTGGTGGTTTCCCCCCTTTTCCATTTTTTGTACACATCCTTTTTTAATCTTAACTCAGTTAAAAGTTCTTTAGATAGCCACCCTGGCTTCTTTAGGCACCTTCCATGTTTCCGTCTCATTGGTATGCCTGAAGTTGTGCTTTTACTATCTCCCTCTTAACAAACTCCCAGCCATCATGAACTCCCTTTCCTTTTAGTATTACTGTCCATGGGATCTCACCCAGCACTTCCCTAAGTTTTATGAAGTCGGCTTTCTTAAAGTCAAGAAATTGAGTCCTAGTATGCTTGGCTGCTCCTTTCCGCTGTATAGTAAACTTCAGAAGAGCATGATCACTCGCGCCTAATGATCCTTCCACTTCTACCCCACTAACCAGGTCATCAACATTGGTTAGGACCAGATCTAAAATGGCTGTTCCTCTTGTTGCTTCTCCCACTTTCTGGACAATGAAGTTGTCTGCAAGGCCAGTGAGGAATCTGTTTGACCTTATGCTCTTGGCTGAGTTTGACATCCAGCAAATATCCGGGTAATTGAAGTCCCCCATTACTACTATCTCCCTTCCTTTTGCATGCTTGGCCATCTGTTCCAGGAAGGCATCATCTATGTCCTCCGTTTGGCTTGGGGATCTATAGTAAACTCCCACAATGAGGTCCCTGTTATTCATCTCTCCCTTAATTTTGACCCAAATGCTCTCACTTTGGCTTTGAGGTTCTAAATCTTGGATCTCTTCATAGGTATACACATCCCTGACATATAACGCCACTCCTCCTCCTTTCTTGTCTGGTCTGTTTCTCTGAAATAGATTGTAACCCTCCATTATTACATTCCAGTCGTGGGACTTATCCCACCAGGTTTCAGTGATGCCTATTATGTCATATTTAGTTTGCTGTACCAAGAGCTCAAGCTCATCTTGTTTATTACCCATGCTTTGTGCATTAGTGTACAGACATTGAAGTCCATTAATCATTCCCCCGTGTCTCTTATTTAAGGATTTTTTCCTCCCACCACTAGGTCTGCGTGCTGTTTGCTCCATTTGGTCTATGACATTTGGATGATCATGTTCATCAATTGATAGACTCCTACCTTCAGGAGCACTGTCTTCCTCCCCCACATTAGTCAGTTTAAAGCCCTCCTGATGAGGTTTCTGAGATTTTTGGCAAAAACATTCCTCCCAACCGTTGTGAGGTGCAGCCCATCGCTTGCCAGAAGTCCATCTTCAAGAAACTGCAGTCCGTGATCTAAGAATCCAAACCGTTCCTGTTTACACCATTTGCAAAGCCAGCTGTTCACTTCCACTATTTTTCTCTCTCTCCCTGGGCCACGTCGTTCAACTGGGAGGACAGATGAGATGACAATTTGTGCATTTAATTGCTTCAATTTCCTGCCCAGAGCCTCATAGTCTCTTTTGATCTTCTGGAGGCTATTGCTTGCAGTGTCGTTGGTTCCCACATGAACCAAGAGGAAGGGGTATTTGTCAGTGGGTTTTATGATTCCTTGCAGTCGTTCAGTTACATCTTGGATCTTAGCCCCGGGGAGACAGCACACTTTCCGAGACATCTTGTCAGGCCCACAGATCACTGCTTCTGTTCCCCTCAGTAGGGAATCCCCTATCACCACTACACGCCTCCTCTTAGGTTTGGTCGGGGTTCTTCCGTGATCTGTCCGTTCCAAGGTCGCCTGCACATTCCCTGAGGACTGACTTTGCTGCTCGTCTTCATGTACCTGATCGACTGTAACAAGGGAGAGATCCTCAAATGGAGTCTGCTCTTCGTCTTCCATTCTAGGGGAGAGGACCTCAAAGTGATTGTGTATTTCTAAACAATCAGAGCGAACCCTGGGCCTCCTACTTCTTTGAGTCATGTTTCTCCATATATCTGGCTCCTGTGTTGGTGAACTAGCCTCCTTCTCAGGGGAGTCCCCTGTCTCCTCCTTGGTGGAGACGGTGTGCTCTGTTGCTTCCAAGAAGAGCTCCAGCTCTCTAATTCTTTGGAGCGTAGCCACACGTTCCTCCAGTTGCTGGACTTTGTCTTTTAAGAGGGCAATCAACATGCAATTGCTTCAGGTAAAGCTGCCTGCAACCTTTGGCAGCTTTGGCAAAGCTGCCTGCAACCTTTGGCAACCTTCCTATCTATATTCTTTGGCAATTGAAGAAACTGTGCCCTATTTTTTTTTCTGCTTGGGAGGTTCCCTACTAAGACTTTTTCCTTAAAATTTTGTATTGGTAGTTCTGCAAAACCCGGGGGGGGGGGGGTCCACTGGCCCAGCTGATACCCTTTTTCTTTTGTGTGGGTGATGCCATTTAGACAACATAAACAGCAGCACTCACAGCCTGAACATAATGGTACTTTACAGAACAACAGTATGGCAGGTATCTGTCCTGAGGATCTTACTACTACATTAAGATAGAAGGAAGAGAAGGAGACACAAGAGTAGCAAGAGACAAATGTGAGAACTCACAGTGGCACCTAATTGGACTTTGTTTTTGAATAATCACAACACACATGCAACACACACATAAACACAACAGGCCTATTAGGTGAGAAAGGTAGTGAGATCATGCCTTGTTCAAGGCCATCACACTGAACAGGGTTGTAAGCAAGATTAGATGTTTTATTGTACAAATTTCCAATCTCCCCAAATCACTGCACCATATTGGTCCCACAGAAAGCAAGATGGAAGGAATGAAATGAAAGGAGACTAGGATCTGTTTAGTGAGAAGAATGAATAGAAAGAGAGAGTGGGTGGGGGACAGAAATTGTACACCCATCTTTGCAGTCCCTCTTCTTTCTCTGAAATCACCAATTTTTTAAAAGAAAAAGATGTGGGCAGACTGTAGACAATGATCCAATATCAGAACATAGGCCAACTTCTAGTATTTCAAATGGCACTTGGTGGATAATTGCAAAGAATGGATTGATCCAGAAAGAAGTGCATGTGCAATGCATTGATCCAACCAGGTACTTTTCATACAAAGTGCTTTGCTGGAGCAGTGCATTCTGTGCAAGAGTCTCAGGAACCAGCAAGTGCTAGATGATTGATTGGTCAACTGATCACTCACCGTATTTTTTGCTCTATAAGACTCACTTTTTCCCTCCTAAAAAGTAAGGGGAAATGTGTGTGCGTCTTATGGAGCGAATGCAGGCTGTGCAGCTATCCCAGAAGCCAGAACAGCAAGAGGGATTGCTGCTTTTGATGCGCAGTGATCCCTCTTGCTGTTCTGGCGTCTGAGATTCATAATATTTTTTTTTCTTGTTTTCCTCCTCCAAAAACTAGGTGCGTCTTATGGTCTGTTGTGTCTTATAGAGTGAAAAATACGGGACTTTAAATGTAAAAACCCACTGGTGGACTGCCACTATAAAAATAAATAGAAGAGACCATGCAAATCTGAAGCAACCCAGCACTTCATATTAAGCAGGGATGGGGAAAGATTCACAATATTAAAAAGTTGTTTTTTGTAATGAATCCTCCCAATAGCCTTTTTTTGTGTGAAAATAAATGAAATACTATTTTTTTAAAAACCCAAAGCTTTGAAATAAATGAGTGAGCAAATGGCATCAATACTGGAGAAAAAGGCAAGTGTGATGGTACCCTGCGCCATTATTGGCCATCTGAATATATTTGGATACTTCATCTCCCCTTTCTTACGGTTGGCTGTATGAGCCTCCCTTGCTTTATGATGAATATTTCATTTCAAAGAGAAATAGGCAATGTGTGTTAGAATTCATGATTGTGTGCTAGCATATAGGATCATTTGCAGCAAGTCAATAGAAAATATACCAGCATGATATAAACAGGCTTCAGGAGGGCGGGCAGAACTGAAATGTCATTACTGTGAAAACAGAACATAATTGTCAGTAGAGTGACTGACATTAAGTTCTGGAAAGAACACCAGTTCTTTAAAGCAGGTAGTAAGGTAAAGGTAAAGGACCCCTGGACGGTTAAGTCCAGTCAAAATCAGGTATAGACAATTGGCTGCCTCTAGGCCAGTTATAGCCCTGAAGCAACCCTGGCCCCTGGTGGCCCTATCAAACACATTTTACAGTTATAAGGAATGGAAATTCCAGCTATAATGTCCCATCTATCTTTCAGATTTTGCATGTAATCTGTAATGTGCCATATTTTGTCTATTATACTATGCCACTGGGCACTCATGCTCAGGGTCAGCAAAAGGATTGAGCATGCCTTTGGCAAAGTAGCCTCTAGAGGAATCACTCCTATATGTTTGGGCTCCCAGACATGGCCTTACTTGGCTGTGGCAGAAACATAACAGTCATTTTAATTTCCCACAAGGTCACCAGAGCAGCACAGTTCAAGGGCATGGCCCTCCATGTGCTTCTGGACTACAAAATCAAGGAAGTCAAGGAAAGGCTGTAGCTCAGTGAGAGATCATCTCTTTTGCAATGCAGAAGGTTCCAGGTTTAATCCCCCACATCTCCAGGTAGGGGTGGGATAGAACACTCTGCTTGAAACCCAGAAGAAGATGGATAAATGATCTGACTAAGTAGAAGGCAGTATCCTATATTCCTACGGAGAACTAGACTTTTGCCAGAATGAGAGTGCTCTCCTTTATGCTTCAAAGTGAAAGAGTGAGGAGAGGGGAAGAAGGAAGATTGCTGGCTAAATCAAGCTGTTTGAGTGTCCCATATATATATATATATATGGTAGGGGAAATAGCAATACTTTCAAGGGTGTCATTGAGCACACACACAAAATCAAAATTGGATTCATGGTTTTGGCTCAGTTCTATCTGCTTCTTGAAAGCTGACAATCTATGTACTGACCTGGGTCACATGCACACCATATATTTTAAACAGTCTCATATCATTTTAGCTATTGTCACTTCCCCCAAATAATCTTGGTAACTGTCATTTGTCAAGGGATGCTGAGAATTGTTAGGAGACCCCTCACAGAGCTATAATTCCAAGTCCCCATAACAAACTTCTGTTCCCAATTAATGGTATACACTAAAAAATTTCCTTGCTACTTTATATAACATTTTCCCATCACCTCCTTCATTATCCATCATAACAACTAAAAGATTTGAGACAACAAAAGATACAGTGGGCTAAAATTAGCAACCAGTGCCTACTAATGCTCTCTTCCTAAGCCAGCCTAGATATGTTGAGAGACAAATGCATTTTTATTCTTAGGTTGAATAAAGGTTCCATCCCACACAATTGCAACGCAATGAGTAAGCCATAATCATGAAAGCAGAACCTGAGTTTTGTTTTTTGCTGAGCCCTAAATGTGTAATGTCATCAAAGTTCATCAGAGCTGAAAGAGCAATACTATCAGTCCACCTTAACTTTGTGGGCACACAAGTAGATGATAACACACTAAAGTGGAGAGATTCACCTAGTGTTATCTTCCTTTTCTTTACAGTATTCATGCCACTGTCCTAAATAATTTGGGTATTATTGAACAGAAGCCATACTCCTGCTTTTGGAGAAGTGACACCCCAGATCCACAGACAGGAACAGTTGGGGAAGGACTAAGGAAGTTAGAGTGGTATTTCATGCTTGGTAAAAGGCATTAAGTCCATGTAGCAGGACTTGAACTTAAAATCTTCAAGTGTGCAGAGGAAGGTGCGCCCTGTTCCTCCAGCAGGAAGTTCTTGCTGCCACAGCAAATGGGTAATGTAGACCCATTATCCTTCTAAGACTGCCCTACATCCCTCTAGGTTTCCTTACTGCCACCATCCCCTAACGGACACAGAAGGCATTGCAACACATGGGTGACAAGGAATACAGTGGTACCTCTAGTTACAGACTTGATCCGTTCCGGGGTGCCGTTTGCACCCCAAAAAGTCCGCAACTAGAGTGCTGCTTTCTGCACACGTGCATGGCATGATAGAGCGCTTCTGCGCAAGTGTGCACAGAGAAACCCAGAAGTATACACTTCCAGGTTTGCCGCGTTAGTATCCTGAAAAAACGCAACCGGAGACTGACATAACAAGAGGTATGACTGTAATGGGATAACGTACAGGGCAAGTTCACAGCTGACTTGGTCCCAGGACTATGCCCTGAAGGAACATGAAGTGCAACTTGTTGAAGCTAAGAAAGTTTGAATCTTCTCAGTACCTAGATGGGTGACCACCCGGGGACCCCATTTTGGCAACTTCTGAGTTTCATGATGGAGGAGAGGCAGGATATAAATGTAATGAATGAATATGTGAGTAATTTCAAGCTGTGTCCCCATTCTGCTTAATTCTGTGCTGTTTTTGCACAACTCCTCGACACAACCATTTGGCAACAGTGGTTGTTTCAGACATAATAACTACAGCCTATTCAGTACACTGGATTGTCTTCAGGGGAAGTAGTTTGCAGAATCCTGTTGCATAGGGAAGCCTTTGCCAACATTGGGGACTGCAAATTCATCATTTCTACCCTGCACAGCCATATGTTACAGTCCAAAGAATCAGGAGGGCTCCATATTCACAAAGACCCAGCATGGGTTTCTAAAAAAACAAGTCATGCCAGATGAATCTCATTTCTTTTTTTGATAGAATTGCAATCTTGGTGGATCAGGGGAATGCTGTGGATGTAGTGTATCTTGATTTCTGTATTGATTCTGACAAAGTCCCCCAATATATTATTATAGAAAAGCAGGTAAAATGTGGGCTGGATGAGACTAAACCCAAAAAGTGCTCACTAATGGTTTCTCATCATACTGGAAAAAAGTGACAAGTTGGATGCCACAGGGTTCCATCCTGGGTCCATTGTTGTTCAATGTCTTTCAACGTTGGACTTGGGTGAAGAAATTGAGGGGATGCTCATCAAATTTTCATATGACATCAAACTGGGAGAGGTAGCTAATACAGAATAGTGATTCAAACTAGGCCCAAACTAACAAAATGAATTTGAATAGAGACAAATGTAATGTTCTGCAATTAGGTAGGAATAAATGTAGCTAGCTGCACAAATATAAGATACGGGGCACATGGCTTGCCAGTAGTATGTGTGAAAAAGATCTAGGGGTCTTAGTAGACCAGAAGTTTAACATGAGTCAACAGTATGATACAGCAACAAATTAAGCTAATGCTATTCTAGGTTGCATCAATCAAAGTCTAATTTCCAGATCAAGGGAAATATTGTACCACTCTATTCTGCCTTGGTCAGATTATACTTGGAGTACTGTGTCCAGCTCTGGGCACCACAGTTTAAGAAGGATATTGACAAACTGGAACATGCTCAGAGAAGGGTGACCAAGAGGACCAAGGGTCTGGAAATCAAGACTTATGAGGAATGGTTGAGGGAATTGGGTATGTTTAGCCTTGATAAGAGGAGATTGAGAGGTGACATGATAGCCCTCTTTAAATATCTGAAGGTCTGTCATATGGAAGACGGAGCAAACTTGTTTTTTGCTGCTCTAGAGGGTAGGACCCTAACCAGTAGATTCAAGGTATAAGAAAGAAGATTCTGATTAAGCATCAGGAAGAATGTTTGACAGTGGAATGTACTCCTTTAGAAGGTGGTAAACACTCCTTTTTTAGAGGCTTTTGAGCAGAGGTTGGATGGCCATCTTGTCATGGATGCTTTAGCTGAGATTCCTGCACTGCAGGCAGTTAGATTAGATGATCCTTGGAGTCTCTTCCACCTCTACAGTTCTATGAAATGATGGCCCTAGGGATTGGGACAATAGACCAGGTGGTTGAAAGAACTGAGTATCTGAATCCAGGCTTTCTTATTTTATAATGCTGTACAACTGAACATGCATATGGGCACATTTTAAATATAGGTTTCTATTCAGGTGAAATGTGTTTTCATTGTTTTCTAAACAAAATTGTTGCGGGGTGAACACCAGCGGGTGTGAGGATGGAGGTGGAATAACCAATCTGTCATGTGTGAAATCCTGAACTTTAAATCTATCTCTCTCTCTCTCAGATCATATGAGCCTATATTGGCATGAGTAATGGTGCATTTCTTTTTCCTATGCACATAAGTATCAAAGTCACTAAATCTTCATAATATAGTTGTTTGCCAGAAGAACGCATGCTGGCCAGCTAACTGAAATGATAAAATAGAGATGAAATTATAGAAGCAGGGGAAAATACAACAAGAAACTAATTTGAATTATGTTTGATAGGGAACATTCACTAAGCATTTTCATTGCAGGGATATTATGTTCAATCCATTTCGAATCTGTAGCAAGCAAAGTACAAAGACCAGCTTCTGCTACTGTGATGCTACTTTGATGCACATCAAATTAGCTGGAACACACAAACTACAAATAATACAGCCTTGTCACTTTGCAGTTGCTCACTCCAACTTAGTTTAGTCTAGTCTAGTGGAAAAGGTACGAGTCTTGTTTACAAAATAGAAAGCATTGAAAAGAAGGGGTTGCTGCTGTGGGTCTTGAATGGAGAGTCCTGTGGGTCAGAAACTGTTTCCCTGTGACCTGTTTGCTGTGTCACTACTAATGCTGGTTGAAGGAGAATCTGCAGACAATTAAAACTGGAACTCAATCACAGCAGCTGAGAATCCTCCTGACTCAGGGGATTAGATGGTGCAATATCAAAAATGAAGATGACAACAACAACAACATGCAAACTGCAACAAAGATCCACTAAAAAGAACTTCAAATAACATGCAAAGTAAGTTTCTGTCAGTCTTCTAAAAATAGTGATCTGCCAGTGCCAGATAAGGGACACATTTTGCATGCAGAGGGTCTCAGGTTCAATCACTGGCATCTCAGCAGAGATGCAAAAGGCCTTTGTCATTTTCCACTCTGGAGAATTACTGGCAGTTGGAGTAAAGGTAAAGGTAAAGGTACCCCTGCCCGTACGGGCCAGTCGTGTCCGATTCTAGGGTTGTGCGCTCATCTCACTTAAGAGGCCAGGAGCCAGCGCTGTCCGCAGACACTTCCGGGTCAAGACAATGTTAAATTAGATGGCTTAATGACATGACTCAGTATGGCCAAGTTGTCATCATGCTGTTAAATGAGGGCAATGGCTCCAAAGGCAGCTCAGCCCTGTGCCAGTAAGCCCCATTTTGGTACTCTCCACTGCCTGCCACTTGCACAGATCCCACTGTTCAACAGGTGGAAGAGGCATCACTCCATAGGTGGTGGCTAGCTGCAGTCTAGCAGAGCTGTGTGGAGGGGCATCTCTGCCTAATCCAACCCCTCCTCCCAGCCACAAACCACAAAGGTGGTTTGAATTGCTTTGGCAGACTGTAAGTATGTGGGCAGGGATTGTCGTCTTCTTAATCTGTGTACAGCACTTAGAGTAAATTTTAGCTGTTCGAATCATTGTTAATCATCGTAATCTTTTTCAGGCCTTGCTTTGTGCCTGGCATACGACACAGAATACTCAGAAAGCAAAAGCAAAATATGTCTGACAAGAGTGTAGCGATTGTTTTACTGAACTAATGTAATTCACCCTAAGATTATCTTTAATATTTTCTGAGTGCAGTAATTTGTGTGAAACGGCAATCAATTTGCTGCAGTAATTGGTGGATGACTGCCTCTTATGCATCATTTAGAGCTTGAGCTAACGGGCCCACTTTGTTTTGCCCTTTCCAACTAATGCACATGGCTCACATAACTTAGCACATGGTAATGGAAGAAGCAGAACAATGCATTTAATTCCATGCTGAAATTTAACTCTATTGGTAAAATAATTGTTTTGTGGGGTAACAAAAATTCCTGTCGACCCAGTATTGACTAATATAAGCCTGATGGTACAACAGTCAGTAGAAAAGTTTCACATTATTTTGCTCAAATTGTTGAATAACGTCATAGTTTTTTTGCTTTGCTTTTTCTTCTAAATAATAGCCAACAGACTGTAAGTGAAGAGCCAAAAGAAAGTATATATATTTTTATATTTTTTATTTCAAGAGGAAAATCTGATTCTGCTTACCAGCACTGTCACTACACGTAGGACCACCCCACGCATGTTATTCTCCAGCCTTCTGTCTGTTAATGAGCCGTTGAGACCAGTGACAGGATTCCAGCAGCCCAGCTGAAACACAGAAAAGATGTGTCACTCTGTTGATCATGAAATATGAGCAGTTATTTCTATTTAAAGTAGGGATGGGGAAACCTATCGCCCTTGAAGTGTGGTTGGATTCCAACTTCCATCAACCCTAGCCGGCATGACAAATGGTCAAGAATGATGGGAAGAGTAGTTCAACAAGTTTTCCATCCATGATTAAAAGAGAATATGCTTTGGTTATTATATACACAAAAAAACCATCTCCTATCATCAGTGAAGCAGAAAAGGATACTGAAAAGATTACCGGTACTTCTCCTATATGAACCTGTCCACAAATTATTTACAAAGACAACATGGTGTCCTCCAGATAAGGTGGACTGCATCTTCCAGCATAGGTTTGGGTTATTTATTTATCCTTGACTATTATTTATGCTGCTTGGGGCTGGTGAGAGTCATAATTTACAATGTTTGTAGAGCACCAGGTTGGATAACCTTGATCGCTAGAGAATTTCTTAATTATCCTAATGCCATGTTAGGTTGGCAGAATGGAGAGAACCTATTCTCTGGCTTCACCTATAATCTTGAAATCACTGCCCATCTCACCACTTCTTCCACCACAGTCTGAATACTTTGTTTTAAGAATACCGTATTTTTTGCTCTATAAGACTCACTTTTTCCCTCCTAAAAAGTAAGGGGAAATGTGTGTGCGTCTTATGGAGTGAATGCAGGCTGTACAGCTATCCCGGAAGCCAGAACAGCAAGAGGGATTGCTGATTTCACTGCGCAGTGATCCCTCTTGCTGTTCTGGCTTCTGAGATTCAGAATATTTTTTTTCTTGTTTTCCTCCTCCAAAAACTAGGTGCGTCTTGTGGTCTGGTGCGTCTTATAGAGCGAAAAATACGGTACTTTTGTCCTTGAGAGGCCAAACTGAATACTAGTGGGCCTTTTCACTGCAATGTTAGCTGAGTTGTGTTTGTTAAACAAAAAATAATTTAATAGCTCTGAATGAGTAAATTGATTGATTTTTTTCCTGAGGGTTTTCAGTGTCTTTTACTGCTGTTTATAGTTGTTTTTACTTACAAGTTTTTAACTGTCTGCAGGCTTGTTGTTTTCCTGATTGTTTCATTGAATTTTGTGGTTTATTTTGAGAGCGTCTTTGGACTCTGTAAAGCCAATGAGGAACATTAAAACAGGGATGGCAAAGTTATGGCCCATGAGCCAAATGTTTCCCACCAGGTTCTCAGTATGAAAGTTGAGACTATGAGGAATTTCAGTGCTACCCTCGTAGATCATTTTTGAGGGATACTTTTTGACATTTGCTCTAGCAACAACTTTTCTAGAAAAGAGTAGTGCGCATCCCTTTAAATTGAATTTACCATTCTGTTGTAGCCATTTCTACAGCATCCTTTTGGGAAATGCTATCCACTGCTGGCTTGTTGCTAAAAGAATAAAATTAATGTCTTCTTGCAGATAGGTCACTTTCAGGTTCTTGTTCAGCCTCTCCCTGAAGTTAATGGAGAGTTCCTAATTGGTTTAGGATCATCAGAGGAAATCATATGTATTAATAATGTAATTTTTATTCTATATAAGGTGCCTTCGACACTAGGGTATATGAAATGCATGGAACTGCATCTTAATCATCCTTGGCTAGCAGAACATAAGATGCAGCCAAACCCCTTTATCCAGTGTTTGCAACAGTAGGGTACTTTTCAGCAACCTTTGAAGGAAATGAGTGCATGGAGAAGTCAATCTATAATCTACAAGAGCTAAGAAAGCTTTCAAAGTGGGATTAGAAGGACAAATGAAGTGCACAGGAATGGCCTAGAGCTCTAATCAGCTCCATTGATGGGAGCCTGAATTAGGAAGTTTTTTCCTGGCCCTCTAAAAGAAGTTCAAGGGTATACTCAGACAATTTGGTCATTAATCAAGAGGTCTGGCGTTTGACAGACTCACAAGATGCCAGGTACAAAATTCCAAAATAAGATTGAAGAATTAGAGTTTATCCACATTTATCTCTTTCCAAGCACAGGGCTGCACTTAAAAGTTCTGAATGTGGGGTGTTGGTTTTTTTGCCTCTGCAAAAAGCTGCTTTTTGCAATTGGAGCAAATGTCAATTTGGGTTTTAAGCAGATTGCCGTTTGCTCTGATACATCTGTAGGCCGCCCTGCATAGGGTAGGTTTTTAATGTTTAATGGTTTATGATGTTTTTATGTATGTTGGAAGCCACCCAGAGTGTCTGGGGAACCCAGTAAGATGGGCAGGGCATAAATAACAAAATTATCATCATGGAATAGGACATTCCTATTTTCATAGAAGAAATGTTGGCAGGTATGCAAATGTAGAAAAATGATGTGCATGGGTGTGTGAACCAGCCTAGAGAGAGACTTAAAAATAAGGCCACAATGCATGGCTGGTGGGCTGCGCTGAGCTTGGCAGGTCACAGCTTGTAAGCATTGTTCTGTTATACGTGCTGGGGAGCTGACGCCAAGAAATTGTCAACACTTTCAGAAACAGCATGATTCCCAAAGTTCAGTGAATAAAGCCATGCCATAAAATCTGGTTTTAAAATGGTTCTATAGATTAGGGGTGGGCAGAGATCAGACCTGTGGGATCCACTTTGACATTTTTTTGAAGTAGAATCATGAGATCCAGGATAGGGAAATTGTGACCCTCCAGATGTTGTTGGATTTCCAACTCCATCAGGCCCAGTCAGCACAGCCAATGGTTAAGGATAATGGGAACTGTAGTCCAAGAACATTACCTGTCTACATCAGGGAGAACCTATGATTAGCCCCACCAAATGCTTTTCTTTCTAAGCAAATAGCAGGCACAGGGTTTCTGATCCACATGGGAACCACTACAGAGAGGGGAGGCTTAAAGTCCCTCCACACCTGCCAAGACTCCAATTCAACTTGGTGGGGTGTCGATGCCACCTTTCTGCTCTATTAATATGATTGTTAAAAGTGTGTGTCTTGTCCAGTTTCATGCCTTTTTTGGCTCCAGTGTTGTCAGCACTGACCATCTGAATTTGTATGAGAAGGGCCGTGTTGTATCGCCTCAAAAGCCCATCTAGTCTAGAATTCTATTCTCACGGCGGCAAACCAGATGCCCATGGAAAGTCAGGAAGCAGGACCTGCGTACAACAGCACTCCCCCAATTTGCGATTCTCAGCAACTGCCTTTCTCCCATCCAAGTACTAACCAGGCCTGATCCTGCTTAGCTTCCGAGAGCTGACAAGATCGGGCGTGTTCAGGGTAGTATGGCCGTAGACCAGCAACTTCCTTTCTAAGGCACACTGCCTCTGACAGCGAAGGTAGCACATAGTCACTGAGGCTTTTAGCCTTATCCATCATGAATATGTCCAGAATCATTATAAAGCTATCCAAGTCAGTGGCTATCGCTACGTCTTGTCGAAGTGAACTCCATAGTTTAACTGTGCTCTGTTCATTCTTTCATTTTTCCCAGCCCACCATCTTCCAACATTCAGCTTCACTGGATGTCCTCAGGTTCTAGTCATTCATGAAAGAAGTATTATTAGAGAAAGTGATGTTGGGACATTGTGTAGGGAGGTTGATGACACATGATTGCCCTTTATGTCCACTGTGAGTCATATCCTTAGCACAGCAACTAGTTTGGCCCTCAGGCAATCTTTCCAGTTTCTGTGATTGACATAATGGTGTGGACTACACACTTTCTAATCCACACAAATATCCAAAGGCCAGACTCAAAACATCCATAGATGCATTTCCTTGTAAAAATTAATCACAGCCATCTTACAGATGAAATAAAGGCAAGCCTTCTGCATGAAAAGAAGGATGGAAACTGATGCCAACAGCCAGGTTGAGCTGTAAAAGCACATTAAATTCATTCAGCACTGTGTCATTCTTAGTTACATAAAGAAACTAATTAGAACTTAGATCCAATTAGCATAGCCAAACGTGTTGAAAGTCTAATTACCACAGATACTGTACTGCTCTTGCCAAATGTAAAACCCTGTGAAGTTTGCAATGAGCCTTTGTTCCCTTCGGAGGTCAGCAAAAGTCCATTTTTAATTATGTTCATTAATGTGTACTTTTTATATAATTAACTTTTCAGCTTAGTCTATTTTAACAGCGCCTTTTTTTTTTCTTTTTTGTTAAATGATACTATTGAGCTAAGGCAACAAAAGTTTAGCCTGCATCTAATTTCCCTGTTTTAAAGGTACATTTTGCGTTTCAATTATCTTCTTTTAGTTTTCAATTTAATCCTCCAGTTTACATGGCACAATCACGCCTAAAACAAATGTGAGCCTGTACACCACACAAAATATAACATTGATTCCCCACCAGACCTTCAACTCCCCGGGGGTACATGACAATTAATCATGTTAATTAAATCAAAGCATTTATTGATTATGATTTAAACAACTCAGCCTAGTAGAAGTGTAGCTATCAGATCTGTTAATATAAACAGCGTGGCTTAATTTGAGTGTGGACTCAGTACCTGAACTAGTTGTCAATATCAGCACTGAAGTCTTGTTTTGTTTAGTCATTTAGTTGTGTCCGACTCTTCGTGACCCCATGGACCAGAGCACGCCAGGCACTGAAGTCTTAGTAACTACCTTAAGGGGTAGTTGTGGAAATACAACGAGCAGGGCACAAAACAATCAGAACTGTCTTGGACTCCCTGAGAAAGGTGGGGCCAGGTAATAATAACAGGACCCAAGGTCCATTTTATGAGTCCTTGACACCCTTTGATTAAGCAGGAAGGGTGTGACTGTGAACATGTGCAGAATATATTTCCTTCACCACCAAGAGCCTGTGCTCACACCCCTTTCAGCACACAATCGCCAAGCACACAATCTATCAGTAGAGGCTGTCTTCCTGCTACAGCTGTATTCTGTTAGTCCCCTCCATGGGGCTTCATGGTCCCACTCCTGAGGTTGTCCAGCTTGCCCCAATCCTGTCCCTACAGAAATAAAGGCTATTTGTACCTAAAAGGTAAAGGTAAATGTACCCCTGACCATTAGGTCCAGTCGCGGACGACTCTGGGGTTGCGGTGCTCACCTTGCTCTATAGGCCGAGGGAGCCGGCGTTTGTCTACAGACAGCTCCCAGGTCATGTGGCCAGCATGACTAAGCCGCTTCTGGCAAACCAGAGCAGGGCACAGAAACACCGTTTACCTTCCTGCCAGAGCGGTACCTATTTATCTACTTGCACTTTGATGTGCTTTCAGACTGCTAGGTGGGCAGGAGCTAGGACCGAACAATGGGAGTTCACTCTGTTGCAGGGATTCAAACCGCCGACCTTCTCATCAGCAAGCCCTAGGCTCAGTGGTTTAGACCACAGTGCCACCCGCGTCCCGTGCACCTAGACCTCTATTATGTGTAGGGTAGAACTCTTGTCCCTCTTTCTTTCTGTTTTGGGTCTGTGAACAGGAAAGTCATTAGTACATTTCTGCCATTTTGTCTCTACATCTAAAACTCTCCACTTAAGAGCCAAACTAATTGTATGAATGTAATCAGCAAAGCACATTTTTAGAGCACTCAGAGGGGAGCCTGCGCACCCGCAGAACTGTTTAGGGTGGGGAGGGGGACTTTAACTCTTTCTTTCCTTGCCGGAGTCCCCATGAAAATGTCTCTGAAGCTGTTTTTTCATAGGTGCTTCAGATATATATGAGAAAAGAAAAGGTGCACCCAGAAGACAGTAATGGAACTAGATAGATAGATAGATAGATAGATAGATAGATAGATAGATAGATGATAGATAGATAGATAGATAGATAGATAGATAGATAGATATAGATAGATAGATAGATAGATAGATAGATAGACAGACGGTCGGTAGGTAGGTAGGTAGGTAGGTAGGAAGGAAGGAAAAGGCAGAAGGTGTCTGCATTCCTTTCCATTATTTGCAATAAAAGAAAAGAAAAGCACTAAAAAACCCCACCATGCTGGGAGCTTATTCAACAGCTGTAAATGGTGATGTGCCTTAAAAATGGTTTGAGCAGGCAATGAGGGAAAAGCGGTCCACCATTCATTGAAAAAGGAAAGGCAGAAATTACTGCCAGATGCACTTAAAGCAATAAAACAAATAACTCCAAATGTAGCCACTGCATCTGTGTGCTTCACAGCCAAAGGGTACCTTTTATAACCCCTGTGATGACAAAGGAAAAGCAAAGGCTGACTGCATTTGGGGATCAATTTTAAAACATACATCGTTCCCCTTTGTGCTTGTTTGTAATATGATCATTATGTCTCAGATGGGGGGGGGAGCAGCAATTGGCAGACCCCTAGCAGAATCCTTTTTCTGTGCAAAACTGAGGTAAGGGGCTAAGTTCATCAGGAAAGGACAAACCATATTTGGTCTTCTGAATTTGGTCTCCACTTAAAAGATCTCAAAGCCAGTTTGCACATCTCTCAGCAGTAGTTTCGTTACTTCTTATTAGGGTGGAGAAGCCCATTTTAAATAGATTTGTACACATAATTTAATAGTTCCAGACCAATTCTACTTTGCCCACATCGGATCATCTCTTTCATTGAGTGTGCTCTTATGTCAAGACACTTGTGCACTGTCCTTTCCATTAAAAAGTTTATGTTTATATGCTGTTCAATTTGGGAAACCTGGGCTGTATTCTATTACAATATGATATGATATTTATAGTATTAGTAATATTTAATCTGTATGCTGCTCTATGCTAAAATAGGCGTCTAAGCAGTTTACAAGTATAAAATTGCACAAGCATTAAAATATGAACATCCACACAATTAAAACTATCCTGTTAAAACATTAAAATGGACATCGACAATTAAAATCCACAGAAAAATAATCCCATTAAAAATAACAGAGTAATGAAAGCAGGAGGCTCAGGTTGAAAGATCAAGGGCTGCATATAGTTTTATACTTAGAGTAATGTATACAAATATGCAAGAATTGTTTGTCTTTTTAGTGGAAAGAGCAAAAAGAAATGATTCATTTCTTGTCAAGATCTAGAAGCTAAACAGGGATTTTTAAAAATCCATGTGGATTAACTCAAAATCAAGATTTTCAGAAAATCCCGTCCTTGCTTCTGACAGAATATGCAAAGTGAGTTCTTGCCCTTCACAGCTATGGTGAGATCTATCAGGTCCAGAAGGCATATGAGGTCAGTGGATCTCACCACAGATTAGATGTATCATGCACTTCTGGTTTGCCTGTTGCTTGGGGATAAAACTCTTCTCAATTAGACTTGCAAAATAACTCTTGAGAGGAGCAGCAGTGTGGGTTGATGTTACTAGGACCGTTGGTTCACCAGTCTGAGCCAGTATGTGGCAGGCACTTTATAGCAGCATGACACTCCACAACTGAAGAAAGTACTATCTACAATTTACATTACTCCAAGTTATGGCACCCTACCCCACATCTTGCATTTGAAGCTGGAAGGCCACTTTCCAGTAGCTCTTAAGTGTCCAGACTCAAGAGATGAACATTTGCGTTTCCAGTTCACAAAGGAAGGGACGCTATGGAGTTTTGAGCTGCAATCATATATGTATTGGAAAGAAATTCTGCAGAAATCAATGGAACTTATCTGAAAGTCAGCAAGGTTAGAATTAAAATGTTAGTACACAGGAGTGTGAGATCCGTGGAAGTGTGGTGAAAACAGAGAGGGACAGGATGCACAAGAAACTTGCACAACTCCACCCTGCAAAAGGATCACGTACATGACAATTGCACTTCCTAGTCTCCTGGCTGCAATCATCACATTCAAAATGGCTCTGTTTCTAAGGCACTGAAATGCTCATCCATTCCACAGCACCATGATGTTCTGTGATATGAAATAACCCCTTTAAAATGAAGGATGACCCTTAAAATATGGGGCATCTGGCTCACCTAAGTGTACTATAGAAGCTGCAAATCACTGGCTATTGCCAGCCACATTGTCTAATACCAGTAAGACAGGCTTCTCCTAGGAAATGTAGATTTATGGTTTGGGCTTTTTCTCCCCCTCTCTTTTTAATCTTGATGCATCCTGGCTCGTCCATGAGAGATGAGCCGGGCTTTGATGGCACCCAGAGTGCAAAAAGTCACCGGCAGGAATGAGGATATGGAAAACAATGAGGGTGCTAATGGAAATGAGTGACACTTCTCTCTTGTTTCAGGGCTTGCAAAATGTTGCTAAAATGTTCAAGGAGGAAGAGGTATATCATTTCATAAACAGACCCCTTGCTACAAAACTAAGGCAGACATTTCCACCAATATTTTAGTGTTTCTATGCAGTTTCACTGTAATCTAAATGCTCTCCATACTAGTAGTAAAAGCTGGATATATTATATAGTGTGATCCTGCTGGAAGCATATAGCTGTGGTCTAGTTCAAAGCCTCCACAGTAGTATTTGTTTACATGGTTCCATAGGCTCTTGACATATCCAGCTATTAACCATTTCACTTGCAATTGCAAATGTATGTATCCATCTAATCAAACCTTTCTTAAAGAACATGAAATGCATGTAAATCTTCTTAATCAGTTAGGAAGCCGCTTTTCAAGCTTTTTGCTTTCAAGGAACCCTTTCCACAAAAACCTGTCAGCCAAAGCCCTCTTCAGAAATCATTCAGTGTCAATGTGCCTTTGACTCTGTTCTCCTTATCTCCGTGCACTCAATAGCAGGTTTGGAGAAGAACCTGAGTATGCAAAGCTGAGTATGCAAGCTTCTCCATGTGATTCTGAGCCCTGATTGCAAAGGGCTCCCAATCGTGTGGAGGAACTTACACATAAACACAAGTCAGGGAGTGGAGTCGTTTGACATGGTGATCCTCTAGTGTAGGCATAGGCAAACCTGGCCCTCCCGATGTTTTGAGACTACAATTCCCATCATCCCTGACCACTGGTCCTGCTAGCTACACCTGATGGGAGTTGTAGTCCCAAAACATCTGGAGGGCCAAGTTTGCCTATGCCTGCTCTAGTGGGTCCAGCAGGGGCCTCTCCCTCCCTGCTTCATGCATTCACATGGAGCACTGGCCAGGCCTCTTGGGCCTATTACTGTCTGAACTTTGACTGCACCCTTGAACTCACCAAGCCATTCCCTGCAACTGTGCAATGCAAAGTCAATGCAGAACAGGGCTATAGGCACAGTTGGGTATTTCAGCCCCCAAAGCAGAATTCGGCACCACTATCACATATGAACACTTAGACACCATCACCATAAAATGCCTATCTAGAGGCATGAGATGTAGAAAAATTGGTGATGACTCGGCATGTGCATCTTTGAGGGGTGCTTGCCTACCATTTCTAAACATGCCACATGAAGCAGTGTGTGAACCAGCAAAAGCTTCATTTTGGGCTGGCAGGTACTCACCAATGCTTAGCTACACTCAGTTTTGATGGATCAAATTATTTCATAATTTGTGGATTAGTGTTATACCCAAGAGCACATTGTCTTTGCACTTACGCATTCTGTGGTGCAGTCAAACAATTATGGCTTTCTACTCGTTCATCCCATCATTTAAGGGAATGGCTTACTCTCCCCACCCCCACCCCCATTGCAAGGATTCTTTGTTAGTTTTTTTTTATAAATCTGTGAAGTGTCACTTCTGTGAAGAAGTGTGCATGCACACGAAAGCTCATACCAAGAACTAACTTAGTTGGTCTTTAAGGTGCTACTGGAAGGGATTTTTTTATTTTGTTTTGACTATGGCAGACCAACACGGCTACCTATCTGTAATTATGGCTTTAATTACCCTACAGCTCCCCCACCCCACCCCACGGACACACAAAGTAATGTGCAACAATTGTTCCTGTGTTTTGTGAGTCTTTTGGCACTAGAAAGTCATTGCGTCCCCTTTGGTGCTGCCTGTTTAACAGCACCCTACTCATTTTTATGTTTATTTTTAAACCCTAGTTTGAGGCTGCAGGTGAGATGTTCTCTGCTGAATGAAGCCTGGCTTTCTGCCATTAAGTACTATCCCTGATGACACTACTCTTCCTATTAAATTATTTACTGTTCAAGTGGACTAAAGAATGTTTTGAAAGGATAGAAGGAGGAGCCTTGTTTGGTTTACACAGGCAAGCATCTTAAGGCAATCATTCTGGAGCCATTACAGGCTTTGGTCTGAATGCAATAAAGGTGCTGGTTTTCATTACAATCTGTAAGCTTGTCACCAAAGCCTACCTTCTGTAATCATCTAAATGGCAGATAGGACATTGTAAGCATCACGACAGCTTTATAAAAACAACTAACAAAGAATCCTTGCACTGGGGGTGGGGGTGGGGAGAGTAAGCCATTCCCTTAAATGATGGGATGAACGAGTAGAAAACTCTTGTCAGCCTGCAGAACAGCTGAATCGGTAAAATACATTCTGATTATGGAGAAAAATCACTGCAGTAATGACACTGAGGTTTGCCACAAAAACAAGTTAGCAATTTATCCTTGAGATTAAATTATAGCTGTGCTATAAATCTCTCTTTTAAGAGAAAGGAAACATGTTGCTTGGAACATCATATTCTCTAATCAGATCTGGATTAGTATTTATATGTCACTGGACTTATATTAATGCAGTGCTTCCCAGACTTCTGATAACTGATGAAAGCTTTATTTCATCATTATATCTCTAAAAACATCTAGTGGTAAAAGTAAGTATTCTCTTGATTTCATGGGAGGGGGGCACCCTGGGCCTGGACCAAATGGTGCCCCAGACTTTAGGATAATTTATTTTTCATCACAGAGCCCATTCACAGAGCATGTTTTGTCACTCTGTCATGTAAAATGATACATTTGCATGCCAGCACCTGGAAATCTTTATTTATTCATGCCATAGGAAAAGCCTGTACTACCTGCTGGAGCTGTTCAGTGGATAATTGAACAGACAGCCAGGGGAGCATTTTCTAGTTGTTATAAGTCGTCTACAACAGGTACATCCCATGCCAGGTCCAGAACTGAAGTGGCCCCCTGGCAACTGGAGGAATGGCAGGCAGTGAGACCAACAGATAGGCTGAGCCAGAGCCAATGACAAGCAGAACCAACTAATTCTAGTCTTGTCACCAATGTCAGCTCCGATGAGTTCTACAAGGGGCAACAGTGAGACCTGGGGGAAAGGATGCTGACGGGCACTGCCATCACCTGGCAGGGCAGGGGGGAGCTGGGTTAATGGCAGAGGCTGGTGGGACAGTGCCCCATTTGCCCAAATGGAAGGGCTTCCACTCTCAAGTGGATCTCCTCCTGATTCACATTACCTACTGCTCTTCTGTTAGACAACTCTGTTTTAACTGGTGGTGGCAGCACTGAGCGACTGGAAACCACCTTTTGATTTTTCTACAATGCTCCTGAATAGCACGTCTCCAAAGCCACTGTGCTCAGGTCTGATGAGGTTGACAAGGTCAGAGGTTGTAGCCCTACAGAGAAATCCAAGTGAACAGCTTGCTCCAACAAAGGTTGAGAGCTAGCTGGGCCTTTTTAAGCCTCTGACCTCCAGTCTACCTCTCCCAGACCCCTAACTTTAGTTTCTTAAAGGGCCAACCATCTGTTCTAAAAGATTAACATTCTTGAGATAAGCAATAAGTATCTAAGTGGGGTGGGGGAGATAACACCTGGGAATCCTGCTACATGACAGAGAATACATTCATTATATAAAGCATAAGCAAAAGCAATTAGCCTGCTAACATTAGTCCTTATTTAAACACTTTTGCTTGAGATGCTTTCATTAACTGTGCTGACAGTCCCTATCTATTCATTTTGCCTGCGCTGCCATTGCACTTCTAATACACAATAATATCTGACAGATGTTGAACCAAAACTAAGAATTGCAGGTCTAATTCAGTGCAGATAAGCACCAATTTAACATAGGAAAATGAATTTGAAGATGAGCCCAACAAAGAGGCAACCACTTCTTTCTAACTCACAGCTGATACTGAAAATGTCACCATCTATTTTTAAGGGTAGTGTAGAAGGGTGGTAGAAAACAAACCATTTCATAAAATGGGTTGGCTTTGCAAACATGTGGCATCACATGACCTGTTCTAAATTAGAACTTCCATGGTTTATGGTCTCACTTCTGGTGGTTGAGGAATCACAGCCTTAGTTCTGAAGAATTCCTTGGCTTGATCAGAACAAATGTATACCCATCCATTACTCTAGAGTGCTAGAGTATCTGCTTTACACGCAGGTCCCAGGTTCAATTCCTACCATCTCCAGATAGAGCTGGGAGAGTACCCTATCTGAAACCCTGCCTGAATGCAGCTGCCACTCAGTATGGACAATACCAAGCTAGACCACACATCAGGCTCAGTATAAGGCAGATTCATATACTCTGATCGATTGATTCAAATTACATGAAATCCACATTTCATGGCAAATCCTTCTTAATGCTTAACTATCTTAAAGACAGCTTGCTTCACATACCAGTCAGGAACATTGTGCTTCTACCTACAGAACAATCCATGTGCAATGTTTGTTGGAAAATTCTATTCCACCTTTAGTTGCAGACATGGAACTGTTGCATGGAACATGTCTGTTTACATCCTAGCACAGCTTGCTGGGAACTTTGTATGAATACACACATACATTGTGTGTATAGCTTTTGCTTTTTACTGTCTCTCTGAGGAGAAGAAAGGGAGACAACATGTTTTCTTTAGCCTGATTTATGCTTAATAAATCTTTAGCTTTTAGTATGTTTCTGTATGCTCTGCTAATATAGCGTGCTCAGGCTTTTGAAGTCTGAGTCACTGATTTACATCGCACCAGAGATTGTCATGGCTGGAAGGGCATGATCCAGCTGGGGGCTAGCCAGCTGGCATCCCGACCCCCGAAGGATGCAGACAACAATGCTTCCAGCCCAGACCCCCCAAAGACCTTCCTTTTACCTATGATCCATACTGCCATGTACTGTTCCCAGCCCTTATGCCTTGAATGTTCCTTCCCTTGATCCACCTTCTACCTTGAGTGATCTGATGCCTCAGTCTATTAAAACGCTTGTGTGTGTGGTAATCATGTAAATATGTTGGTGTTGCCTTCCTTTTCAGGTATGGCTAGACTGCCGTGGCCTTCTATTCTCCATAGACCTTTGCACATGTTTGACAGGCAATAATTCAAAAGGCCATGGAGTTGAATTTAAGAACAATGAAGAAGTGTGCTCAGCAATGGCAGCTAGCAACTAGAGGGAGTGGGTTCCCACCTGGAATTATACCTAGGCATCGTGCGGGATGTAGATGCCTTTGAGGAGTTCCTGATCAAGACATGAAACCCCTTCCCATTATTTGTCTCCAGTGTTCAAAAAGGAGCCTGCTCTGAACATGGACATCCCCCTAGATGAGCAGAGATTAGTTTGTGCAGGTGAGAGCTCAAACATTTTAAAAATGAGACTTATAGAAGACTTATAGGCAAAGCAGCCTGGAGTACTATTATCAGTCTCTTGTCCAAAGTTTAAATCCTGGAAGGGAACTGCGACCCCCTAAGTGTTTTTTCAAAGACACTTTGAAAAACTCTTGTTTCCATATTTTCCAGTAAGCTGATCTTCTATCCATCAAACAGATTATACTGCTGAAGCCTGTATAAATTATAAACTTGCTTTGTTGCATTTCCCCTCACAGAGGGATAGAATTCATAAGGCTGCAGAACAAAACAGCTGGATTATGGCTTTACTTTTTTTTAGCATTTATATTACTGTGAACTGAACCTCAGAGATAAAAAATAAAAATAAAATTCTTTTGTTCTCTGGAGAAGACTGCACAGCACAGGAATTTCTGGGAATATTCCAGTGCATAAATCATATTGATGAAGGCCTATAATTCCTGTACCTTGGGCTTTGTGAAGTGGCTTCTGATTGATTAGATGATCGGCACCTGCCAGCTAATTGTAGCCAAGATATTAATATTTATTGGGTCTTATTAGGTGAATCCCTAAAGAGCCTGCAATATGGTACTTGTTGAGTAATAAAAAAAGAGTGCCGTTCCACATTCCACCACCCCACAAATATCATTTGGCACAGTGAAGAGTATACAGAGCTACTGATTGAATGTTCATTCCAAGGGAATAACATTAAATTTATCTCCTCTTCAGTGTTTTGGAAAATCTGAGGCTTCTGTGTTGCATTGTGGTCTTCTTTCTTTCTTTCTTTCTTTCTTTCTTTCTTTCTTTCTTTCCTGTGTAACTAAACCTAGATATAAAACCTCATCTGAAATCAGACACTTTTTAGAAAGAAAAAGATAAAAACTACCAGAGAGTAGAAAAATAACTTAGTTCAGGCAGTCAAAAAGTAGCCAGAAGCCTTTTCTAACTAGACTGCGGCATATAAATGTCTGTAATTTTTATATGACCAGTCAGTTGCCTGGTGGGCTGGCCTGGGTGTTGGCTGCAGACCTACCCCTAACCACAAACTAACTTAATTGCTAGTGTACCATTAATCCCCAGGTGCCACCATCTTCACTGCTAGCTAGAGATGGACAAATCTGTCAATTTCAGTTTCTCTTTGTCTCTCATTCTTCAAATCTTAAATTCAAATTTGTCTTAATATACACGCTTGTATGCAATTTTGCCCAATATACACATTTTTTCAAAGCAATGTTCCAAAACAACCTATTTGATTTTAAAAAAAAACCTTTCTACATACACTTTATCCTAGTATATGCATTCTTGTACACACTGCTTGGATGTAGAATTGAACTGAAAAATTAAGAGAATTTCAGTTTTTGAACGGCAGGTGTGTTTCTGTTTGCGTATTGTTTTGGAAAGTGTGAACTGGGTAACTTTGTATTTAAATGAAAACGAAATCAAATATCTCCCCCCCCCCTAATTGCTACTTCTATTACACAAAAGCCCTCTTGAACACACAAGGCAAAAAGTGTGTAGGGAGATGTGGGCACATCTGCTTGCCTAGTCCCCATGTGATCTGAGTGTACCTGCTCCACTCCTGACATTTTTGTGTTGTCTGGAATGGCCTGAAAGAGACTTCTAAGCATGTTTGGGTGGTGGACAGTTATCTACGTATTTATCACTGTGTATCTTCAAGTGCTGTGGGTTAAACCACAGAGCCTAGGGCTTGCCAATCAGAAGGTTGGTGGTTCGAATCCCCACAATGGGGTGAGCTCCCATTGCTCGGCCCCTGCTCCTGCCAATCTAGCAGTTTGAAAGCACATCAAAGTGCAAGTAGATAAATAGGTATCTATCCAGCAGGAAGGTAAACAGCATTTCCGTGCGCTGCTCTGGTTCGCCAGAAGTGGCTTAGTCATGCTGGCCACATGACCCGGAAGCTGTACGCCGGCTCCCTCGGCCAATAAAGTGAGATGAGCGCCGCAACCCCAGAGTTGGCCACGACTGGACCTAATGGTAGAGGTGCCTTTACCTTTATCTTCATCATATGGTAGAATTTCAAACAAAGATGTTACAGATAGGTAGCCGTGTTGGTCTGCCATAGTCAAAACAAAATAAAAAAATTCCTTCCAGTAGCACCTTAAAGACCAACTAAGTTAGTTCTTGGTATGAGCTTTCGTGTGCATGCACACTTCTTCAGATACACTGAAACAGAAGTCACCAGACCCTTCTATATAGTGAGAAGGTGGGGAGGGGTAAGATGTGTTCTCCCAAGCCCACATTCCCAGGGTGTTAGCACTGCTGTCTCAGGGACATCTATGCTGGCTCAGCCATGTCCACAGAATGGAAGATGGCAGGATGTCCAAGGACATACTCCAAGGGGAGCTGGCTTCTAGCACCATGCCCATTGGCCAACCAATTCTGCATTACAAAGATGTCTGCAAATGGCAACATCAACTGCGGCTTGAGTTGGAGTCCAATAAGAGAAGTTTCCCATCCTTGCTGAATGAAATCTACATAGCTGTTTAAAATCAGTGTTTCACATGTTCTAAGAAGGAAATGTACATATATCTGAATTGTTTCCAACTTTCTCTTTATTCAGCTGTATGGACTCCCATACAGAGCACAGCCAAGCACGTCTAAGAACTTAACACTCTTCATTTTTCCTTTGAATAGCAATCCAAATCTCTGACTGAAATAATCATTTAGTGGGGGTAATGTGTTTATTGATCACAATTTCTTAAAGTATGTTCATTTTCAGTGGAATGATTGGATGGATGGTTTCCTACTGACAGGTTGTCTACATTTAGTCCATTTGGGCTATTCAGGAATTGTCACCATAGCAACGGAAAAGCTGTTTTCTGTTCTTTGATTTCTAATAAGAAAAAAGCCTTTCCAATATGAACATGGAAGGAAAAAATAGGAAAAGTACTTGCAGAAGTGGTTTTGTTGGACAAAGACCTTCTGCAGGCAATGGGCAAGGACTCAGGCATATGACCCTCCAGATTATGTTAGCCAACGATTTGCATCATACCTGCCTTTTTCTATTCTCCCAGACCTTTTAACTTGCAAAAGACAAATATTTTTGGTGCTGTTAATTTTTTTTTGCATCTTTCTTTTTTCTTCCAGGTTTTATGCTGCTTTTTATTTATTTTATGCTGCTTGTGCTTATGGTGTATTTTAAGTGTCTCCTTTTATGTACTGATTTGTATGTATGCAATTTGTATGTGTTGGTTAGCTGCCTATCTAGATCTGAGTGTGTTTGTAGGACGTTGTTGCTATGAACAAGTGAGCATCCTAGCCCAATTTGTCTTATGCTAAAGAGCTCTTTGACATGCGCAAGCTCAAGGTTGCGTGTCAAGGCCCTCCAGAACACCCCCAAATAAAGACACAGTTCACACAACATTTTTGTTTGTTTTTTGGCATAATTTTGGCCACAACTTTATTGAATTACAGTATGTGAGTGGTTGCTTAGGCATTGGTTAGCGACTATCTGTTCCCACATAGAGGTAGGAACAGAACTGACAACCGCAAGCCTGTGGAAGTCAGTAAGGGTAAACATTTTTGGGGAGAGAATAGAGCTGGGCGCCAGGCTCTCACCTCTCCCCAAATGCTCCCGGGGTTCTTGCATGGCCCTAGCCCCTTGCCAGGGGTTCGGACAAGAGCATGACAAGCCCCTGGATTCCTTTACCAAAATACCCTTGCAGCAGCAGCATTGGAGGGGCAGGCACAGCCAACCACATCCCCTCCACCAACCAAAATTAACCAATGCCTAACCGCAACCTTACAAGTTGTGACGATTTGCTATGCAGTAGGCAAAAAACCAAATGGCACCAGTCAAGCAGCCAAATGGTAAAAATTCCTGCCAGGCACCTGCTCCAAAGCAGATGACCCCATAACAAGCATAGCAAAGTCAACACAAACAAACCCTAAATATAGGGAGGGTGGGCACAGCAATGTGCACAGCGAAAAGAGGAAGCTCAACACTGGGCACAGGGAATAAACAGCACCCGCATCAATCAAACAATTTTGAAACATTAAATTCTCCCCAGCAACAATTGGAGGTGCCCAATCAAATTCGTGGCCATCCATACTAACCCGCCCAGCAACAGGGGATGTCATGGTTGCCCCCACCACAACATGTGCTCTCCGTGAAGGAGAACCCGCTTTCTCATATCCTAGTGCAGTCAACACACCACCAGTTATCAATTGTTCATTGAAAAGCCTGAGTCCTTGTGCCTCTTCCAATTAGCACCAAAACATGCTTGGCCAGAGTCAAGTCTCTTTCTATTTAAAAGAGTGCAGGTCATTGCTCTCTACTGAAATTCCATTTTCAGCACTACCCTGCTTTTTGTTTTCTAAGATTAAAACTGGCTTTGGATCCACAAAGTCAAGAGAAGTCTTGCTGGCTGGCAAACACATGCAATTGAGGAACACCCAGAGCCTGTATCTACACTGCATAATTCCATAGTCTTTCCCAGGTAAAAGCTCTGCCGTGGGGGGGGGGGGAGGCTTTCTCTTCCTGCCTTAACCTACTTCCCCTTTCTCTGATGTGCTGCTGACAGATAATAACAGAAGGATAGGTATAATCAATCTCTCTCCTTTTCACTTTAACTCCCCCTTTTCTCTTGTCAGCTTCCCAGCTTCCAGTGCTTTCTCTTCTTTAGCCCCCAAACACTACAGCATTACCACACAGCTGCCTTTGGCTCCCTTCCACCTCATATATCCCTCACTCTTTGGAGAACTTTCCGTAACTTTTTTTCTGTCCCTGGTTCAGTCTCTGCTACCCCTCCCACGGGATTATGAGGACACTCCAGCAGGTAAACCAAAGTTCCCTAACATCACCCAAGCTGTGTTCATATCTATTTGATAAAAACATGCTGATTTCTGGCTTTACTGTTCTGACAGTAGCCTTTTCTCCAACAAAATAATGCAGCCAGGTTTGGAGGGAAGAGGTGCCCTAGTACTAGAGTAATCCTCCCCCATCATTCATGCTCCAGAACGGTTTGCTTTCTGTACACAGAAAATTAGGTTTCACACTGTACAGAGACACATGTCTAGAGCAAGCATAGTATACCTGTGTAAAACCAAATGGTGCAAATGTCCCTGAAGGCCTACAAATGCCATCTTGGTAGTCAAGATAAGCCCAGGACTAACTGGTATGTACTGTGAGAATGAGCTCATATATGTTTATCTGCTTGCTTTGGAGCCTTAGTTTTGGTTCAGTTAGTTGGGAGACAGGAGGCTTCTAATGCTGCCTGCCTGTCAGCTACTCCCTCATCTGAGAGATGGATGAGAGTTGGAAAGAGGTCTCTAAGCCAGAGGTGATTAATTGGGCTATTGTTGCCAGCTTACATAGCTTGCTTTTTGTGTAAGTAATGCTTAACATATTAGCCCCTTACAGGACAAAGCCATGGTTCTTGCCACTTTGGCACACATCCTGTGGTGTAGCAGCAAGGAATCCTACATTACATTGCTGTAGACTCCCCAAGACCCCCCAAGGACACTCCCGAATTTGCAGAATCCATCCTGGTTTCTGATTTGATCCCGGAATGTCCCACTTTCCCTTAGGATGTCCCTATTTTCATCGGAGGAATTTGGAGGGTATTGAGTTATGTGACCCCTGAGCCAAGGAAATAAATAACTAAGACCTTTAGAAGACATTTGAAGGCAGCCCTCTATAGGGATGTTTTTAAATGTTTAATGGGTGGCATATAAATAATAACATTATTACCATTATTATGGAATAGGACGTCCCTATTTTCATCAGAGAAATGTTGAAGGGTATGTTGCTGTAAGTAAGTTTCTTGATATATCTCTATAATAAAGCACTAGAATGGATAACCCTGGAGTGTTTGTGCATTTTGGGGAGGGGAATCCCTGCAACAGGGTTCTTTGGGGCATCAGTTAATCCCACGCCCCAGTTTGCGTATGGACCCACAGGACAGAGCAATACCACACAGTCACAAATAGGAACAAATGTTTAAGTAAATGTTTAAGGTTGTTTTCTGCTGCTCCAGAGAAGCGGACACGGAGCAATGGCTCCAAACTACAAGAAAGAAGATTCCACCTAAACATTAGGAAGAACTTCCTGACAGTAAGAGCTGTTCGACAGTGGAATTTGCTGCGAAGGAGTGTGGTGGAGTCTCCTTCTTTGGAGGTCTTTAAGCAGAGGCTTGACAACCATATGTCAGGAGTGCTCTGATGGTGTTTCCTGCTTGGCAGGGGGTTGGACTCGATGGCCCTTGTGGTCTCTTCCAACTCTACGATACGTACAGTGTATTACACTACGACAATGGACTCTGGGGTAATGCGTTGAGGTGAGCAGCAGCTATTTTGCTATGAGATATATGCATGCACTCTTACGACAGTAAATGGGCTTCTACCAGGTCTTTGCTTATTCACTTCAAACAAACCACATGGATAGTGTAACAGCTGAAAATGCAATACTGTTTTCTTTCTCTTTCCTTTGTGCGTGTTTTCAAGCTGTTTTCCAAGCCAATTAGTTTGAGGTGGAATGCCTGTTTCTTTCATTAGTTGTCATCATCTCTTTCGTTTTTGTTGACCTTTGTATGGACTCTTTTAAACCTGATGTGGAACCTTGCCATCATCAGCATGCTAAGGCTTCTCTTCACCTTGGTCCCACTATTCTGTCCCTTTGAAAACCCCATGAAAATAATGAGCTTCTTAAAAATATAGGCAGTTGAAAGTAACATGTTGGCAGCTAAGATAACAAGAAAGGACTTCCATTCATCTGGAAGCCCTGGATATTAGATCCAACCTACCCTGGAATGTTTTAAGCTTCCAATTTTTTAGTCTTTTTATTATAATTATAATTACCTGCCCTTCACCCAAAGGTGACAGGGCAGGTTACAACAATTAAAACACAATATTAAAAGCAGGTTGAACAACTTGCATTTTTTTTAAAAAAAGAGTTCTAAAAATATATATCTCAGGCATGAAAGAGGGCAAAGAGGTGTATCGTCAGCATTCACTGAAGGCTGTATGCTGAAGATCAGGAGTCCCTCTCCTAGGCCACTACCCCATGAGCTTTTGAGGACAGCAGAACAAACAAGAGGGGCACCCTCTGTTGATCTTAACACCCAAGGAGGTCTGTATGTAAAGAGGCCATCTTTCAGGTATTTGGGACCTGAGTGATTCAGGGTTTTAAACTCTAATATGAGAACCTTGAATTGGACCTGGAAATGTATTGGCAACCAGTGCAGTTGGTTTAAAACATCTGCATACACCCCTCCTTTATATACGGCTCTGTAGGAAATCAAACTTAGTGGGTTATTTCAGCATCCATATTTCCACATATGAACATTTCCACAAAGAAACTGAGTGTTACATGCTCTTGTGATAAGCATAAGTAAGGGGTAGGATTACTTAATGATTGCAGTTGATGTTGGCTTTATTTCTCCCATTCTCAACACAGCAGAATTAATTGAGCATTTACACTTGTTGGTTCTTTTCAAAATATAAAGAAAGACAGTTGGATAATTATATGTGGAGATACACAAAACTGGCAGATAGGGCAGATGGAGTCTTATTAACATTGGTTGTTAATTGGCTTGTAGAGTTAATATAAGAACAGATTTTCTCCCCCATAGTTTGTACACAAGGAATTTGAATTTTAATTCCCCTTGCTGTTAGTGAGAACTGTGCATTTAATGTCATCTATATGATAATAAAAAGCTGGTAAAGCAAATGCAATTGAGCTAAATCTTTGCAGCCATCTGAAGCCCCAAGATGCCTAGATGGATATTAAATAGTGAAATACTCAGGTGTACCTTAATAATTGATAATATTTAAAAAAATACTGAAAGGCCATTGATAAAATGATGGAGGCAACCCAGATTAATTAAGATTGATGTGAGTGTTGCTGTTGATATACACAGGATGTGGGACACAGTGTCTGGGCATTTACTTATTCCTAAGGGAATAACTTTATGGGGTGCTTGAGAGGGGAAGAGTGACAAGCATAGATATGCTCATACAGTGCATTAAATACAGTTATCTGATGCTGTTTTAGATGGATCCTGCACCTTTCCATGTGATGGAAAAGAATGACAGCAGAGCCAGTCACTGCCTGTATAATTAAACTTGTGGTGCTGACCTGCTTCACAAGCTCAAATCATGGCTTAATAAACCATGTTTTGCAGGAGCTCCACGCATCCACACAGTTGCTTTCACTTCTTCCTTCATGAGACAACAAACTGTGGTTAAGCATAGTTCCCTGTTGCTTCTAAAACAAATCAGGAGCCATAAGTCTACTTTAAACCATGATGGCATGGGAATGCATGGTACTATACATATCCTAGATTATCAGACAAGAATTTGATCACAAGAACATGTCCAATGGCACAGTTCCCACCTGCTACAACACAGGAACAATTTTGTGTGACAAGAAGGAACAACCATCACTAATCTTTTGTTTCATTTAATAGTTAAAAAATGCTTCCTCGATTGGCACTGGAGGCTAGAAGATGATTGCTTACCCAAGTCTTTAATGGCCCATGTTTGGTGGCTACCAGCTACCAAATACCTAACAGCCAGACTGAAAAACAAAACTCAATAGTGAGATCAGTGTTCTGCTTGTAAATATATGGCAAGGGAGAAACAGACACACTCATCTGCCCCTCCTACAACGAAACATGTCTCTCCTGTATCAGTCTCTACAGCCACAGCAGGTGCTGTAACTCTCCAACCGTTTGACTTCACCGCAAAGACTCACTTTTCCATTGTCTCCCAGGTCAGACAGATGCCAACCAACCAATTGCAGGTAGGATTTTATATAATTCAGCTAACCATGTTGTACCAAGTGGGAAGTTAACAAAGGCCTTGTTTGGATGCAGCAGTAGACTATGATATAGCCTTGTGTGTAAAACTCTCAGGAGCTTCTACTTCTATTAACTAGCTTATTGTTATGTCTAACCACAGACAAAGGGTAACTGGCTTTTAAGTATAGTTTATTGAAACAGGTCAACTTCAAAACTGCTTATAAAGTTGGCATGTTTCCCTAACCCATAGTTAACGATCAACCAAAGTTTAAAGTGTGAATGTAATGCTAAACTGTGAGTAACTGAAAACAGAAGGCATGACGGAGGATAAGAAGGGGTGAGAGAAACCACAGGTCTCAGGTTTGTGCATATAATATTAAACCATGGATAACTGTTGCATTTAGACCAGTCCAGTGTGGTTTGCTAGTTAAGGAAGACTGTGGCTCCTGTTGATCAGTGTTAACTGTCCAGAAACAGACTTCAAGGCTGGAATGGTCCCTAAATCTATGGCAACTTTCTATGGCAGGGAGAGGTATATCATACAATCCATCTGCTGGCTATTCTAGCCGGTCAGACTGACCATACTGTTTAACTGGATTAACAATGAGACTTTTACATAAATTATGTACACTTACATTATGTTAAGCATACAGCAGGGCAAAACTACCCAAATATGTATCACATTACAAACTACTTGGCTGTTATCTTCTGTAGTTGTCCTTGATACTAAAATGCCCTATATGTCACTGGGAGCCAGAGGGAATTATCTTAAGATTTCCACTTTTATGGTTTTTTCTTGTTTGGCATGACTCCAGTATATTCTCCTGTGAAAGATTATGATCTATCATTGCATGTTATATCCCAGATGATCTGTGTTTCAAGAAATAATTATAAAATATAAAATATTTAATTTACCATAATGAATTCCCCAGAAGGTTTCTGTGTGATCTTCAAAGATGATTAACTGCATCCTTCTCAAAGTATTTTTCTCATTAAAAAAAACCCAGTCTAACCATTTTTAAAGGTTTACAGATAGGTTTGCATATGGGATTGTCCTCAGAAGGTGGTCCTTCTTGCAACTGGGCCCCGGGATGCACCCCTGACTAAGTAGCTTTCATTTCTAGGTCTAAGTTTCATTTTTCTAAATAGGCATCATGCGTCACAGCCAATCAGGAAAGGGGTGGGAGTGGTTAAGCACCAGCACAAGAGTGCCTTAGGCAATTGATTGGCGCTGCTGAACACCCGCCCTCCTGCCCTTAGCGTAGGTTCTCGGCCTTGCTTTGGACTTTGCGTGAGTTGCCTGTCTTGGGACAGGGGCCGGGTAGGAATTTTTATCCATTTGGCAAATTGGCACTGGCCACTTGGTTTTTGCCTACCCCCTTAGCAATTGTCACAACTTTCCAGGTTGGGCGGTTAGGCATTGGCTTAATTTTGTGTGTGGAGGGGAGGTGTGGCCATCACCTGCCCCTCAATGATCAAAAGGTATTCTGTTAAAGGAATCTGGAGGTCCCAGATCTCGTCCGAAGTCTGCTTGATTGGCTAAGGCCATGCCAGGATCACAAGAACCTCGCGGTAAGCTTCTGTCGGGCAAAACCCCGATGTTGCCGCCCCGATGGGTTTACCTACATAGACTCTGTCAACTGGGGCAGTAGTCCGTTATAGTCTTCAGCCAATGCCTATGCCAATACCACTCATATTTAATTTGCAAACAATAAAGTTGTGGCCTACTGTTACCCATCAACCTTAATTCTGTGTCCGTGTGTAGTTCATAGAATCATAGAATCATAGAGTTGGAAGAGATCACAAGGGCCATCGAGTCCAACCCCCTGCCAAGCAGGAAACACCATCAGAGCACTCCTGACATATGGTTGTTAAGCCTCTGCTTAAAGACCTCCAAAGAAAGAGACTCCACCACATTCCTTGGCAGCAAATTCCACTGTCGAACAGCTCTTACTGTCAGGAAGTTCTTCCTAATGTTTAGGTGGAATCTTCTTTCTTGTAGTTTGGATCCATTGCTCCGTGTTCGCTTCTCTGGAGCAGCAGAAAACAACCTTTCTCCCTCCTCTATGTGACATCCTTTTATATAGTTGAACATGGCTATCATATCACCCCTTAACCTCCTCTTCTCCAGGCTAAACATGCCCAGCTCCCTTAGCCGTTCCTCATAAGGCATCGTTTCCAGGCCTTTGACCATTTTGGTTGCCCTCCTCTGGACACGTTCCAGTTTCTCAGTGTCCTTCTTGAACTGTGGTGCCCAGAACTGGACACAGTACTCCAGGTGAGGTCTGACCAGAGCAGAATACAGTGGCACTATTACTTCCCTTGATCTAGATGCTATACTCCTATTGATGCAGCCCAGAATTGCATTGGCTTTTTTAGCTGCACTGGCTTTTTTAGCTGCATTGGGGGGCTGGGTTGGGGCCTCAAGACTCAAATGCAATGTTGTATTGATAGCCTTACAAAAAGTTGTGGACAGAGAACACACTTTACGTGCAATAATACCCCTGATTAATTTCCCAGTATCTCCAGTTAAACAGAAATCATTGGCGACTGGGAGAAAATGTCTGCCTCAGATTGCTGCCAGCATATAACAACTCAGCACATATATAACTAGCTTAGACAGCAAGCCTAACCCCACATACTTGTGAATAAACCCCACTGAAATCAATAGGTTTTACTTCTGAGTAGAAATGCTTTGGGTTGCACTGTAACTAAGTAAATTAAATATTTACATATGAGATTTGCTCATGCATTGAGGTGAAATGAATTCAGAGCCCAGTCTAGAAAGCTGTCAAGACCAAGGAATTAAGTTGCTGTTTGTTAATCAGCATCTGAGTAATTGAGAGGGGAAATGGATTTTATTAATGCAAATAGGGAGGTTTGTTTCAGCTGGAAAGGGAAATTAATAATGTCTTACCCATTCGCCTCTGAAGTGATAGTTGAGAAAGACAAAGTATATGTAGAACAGCAGGTCATTGGTAACTAGGACTAGAGCCTCTCTCAATCCTGATGATTATGTCAGGGAAACGGGAAACCTATGTCCATGGGAGAGCCTGAGCGAGTGAGTGAGCTCCTGATTTCAAGGTGTGCCAATTTCTCAGGCAAAGGCCAAGTCCTATGCTCAGAGTCCATGTCTGACCTCCGCACCCTACTGCGCAGCCCTGGGCACTGGCAACCCATGCTATGCCACTGGCCATAAGAGCCTGCTGGATCAGGCCAATGTCCCATCTAGTCGAGCATCCTGTTCTCACGCTGGCCAACTGTTGATATGCGGCCAAGGAAACGGGGGCAATTTGCAGGCCCCCAGCTGGCTCCAGCCCACCGGCCGGTAGCTGAGCAATCTCTGGTCCTTGGCACAGCATGAAACAGCGACCTGCAGCTTCAGAACTCTTCAGGAGCTTGAGCACGCTCTAACCAGCAGTTTGAATAACACGCAACAGAAGTGGCAGATAGAGGCTGTGTAAAGCGTATTTAAGGCATTTTATTCAGCATCAGGACGAAGGAAAAATATGTCTGCTCCCCTTCATGTCCAAGCAAAAATAAGCTATACACAAACAGAAGTTCTCAGCAAGCTGTGCTGTGCTGGAGTGTAAACAGGCATATGACACACAACAATCATGCCTGTTCCTTTTAAGGTGGAACAGAATATTCTAACACCAACCAGATCCCTGTGGGAAACCCGCAAATAGGATTCAAGCACAAGAGTACTCTCTCCCCCTGTGGTTTCCAGCACCTGGTTTTTAGAAGCATTACTTCCTGCAACTGTGGAGGTAGAGCATCATGGCTAATAGCCACTGATGGTCCTGTCACCCATGAATTTTCCCAGTCCTCATCAAAAGCTCTCTAGGTTGGTGGCCATCACTGCCTCCCATGGGAGCAAGTTCCATAGTTTAACTATGTGCTGCATGGATACACACTTTTTAAAAAAATCTGTCCTGAATCTACCAACATTCTGCTTCATTGGAAGTCCATGAGTTCTAGTGCTAAACTTTTCTCTAGCCACTTTCCCCATGCTGTGCATAATTTCATGTCACCTCTTACTCACTTTTCCTCTAAACTAAAATGTCCCAAACACTGCAATATGTCTTGTTCTACTTCTGAGCTCCCTAAAGGCATCTGGTTGGCCACTGTGGGAAGATGATCCAGACACAGTGGTACCTCTGGATGTGAACGGGATCCATTTCGGAGCCCCATTCGCATCCTGAAGCGAATGCAACCCACGTATGCGTGTGCGCGGGTCGCGATTCGCCGCTTCTGTGCATGTGCGTGACGTCATTTTGAGCGTCTGCACATGCACGAGTGGCAAAACCTGGAAGTAATGCGCTGTGTTACTTCTGGGTCGCTGCGAAGTGTAACCTGAAAACGCTCAACCTGAAGCACATTTAACCTGAGGTATGACCTTTGCTGAGGGATGCGGGTGGCGCTGTGGGTTAAACCACAGAGCCTAGGACTTGCCGATCAGAAAGTCGGTGGTTCGAATCCCTGCAACGGGGTGAGCTCCCGTTGCTCGGCCCCTGCTCCTGCCAACCTAGCAGTTCGAAAGCATGTCAAAGTGCAAGTAGATAAATAGGTACCGCTCTGGCAGGAAGGTAAACGGCGTTTCCGTGTGCTGCTCTGGTTTGCCAGATGCGGCTTAGTCATGCTGGCCATGTGACCTGGAAGCTGTCTGCGGACAAACGCTGGCTCCCTTGGCCAATAAAGTGAGATAAGCGCCGCAACCCCAGAGTTGGCCACGACTGGACCTAATGGTCAGGGGTCCCTTTACTTTTATGACCTTTGCTATGATTTGTCAGGCCATATGCTAGGGCACTCCAGGTGCTGTTGGAATCCAGTACTGATCGGTCCCAGCCATCATGAGCAATGATCAGAGGCAATGGGAGCTTTAGTCCAACAGCAGCTAGAGGACCACAGGCTCCTCATCTTCATCCCTGTCCTATATTCTTATTTTTCCTTAGGCAGACTTCAAGGCTTTGTACCCATCAAAATCTACCCCATTTTAAAGGTTATCTGGTTGAAGAAAGTCATGATTTGACTGAATACATAGATCCACATATTTGCAAGTGATTTAGAAGTCAGTTTAAATGAGACACTAGACAAATGTTTTAAAAATCAAAACTATGAGCAGTTCCACCCGGCCAGAGCTCTATGAAACCTTGTTGCTGGCATCTGTATGCAGAATTAGCATATACGTGGCCCAGAAATCCCTCCTGTACTAGAGCTAGGTAAAACATGATGTGAGCAGCATGCATCCATGATACTTTAATGCACACATTTCTACCAGAAAGCACCGAGATTTTGCTTCCTACACAAGCAAAATCATTCTTAAGCATTGCAATAGGTCAAGAAGCAAAGTCTCACTGCTCATTGATATTCAGGCAAAGCTGTTCCAGAAAATATAGCCATACAGACTATTTGTACTGTGTCAGAGCCCCAAACTTATTCAAATACAAAACATTCGAGGACTTCCGGGTTGGCGCCATCGCCGAATGGCGGACTCCCTCCGAGCTTCGGAGGGAGTCTGCTCGGCAGGGGCTGGGTTCTACCGCGCCGGCGACGCGGGGACCCTCAAAAACCATGGGCGCTGAAACCCATGGGCATGGTGACTCGGCTGGCACCATTTGCGCCCCCCCGACCACGCGAAGGAGCCTTTTTAAAGGCTGCGGAGCGGGTGACGGGGGGGGGGGGTGCTGTGAGTCCTCCGCTTCCCCTGCCGAGCGAAGCCGCATGCCATTTGGCGGAGAGCGCTGACTTCTTCCATTGAAAATCTGGACTTAAAAGAACAACCCGTGAGTAATTGGAACTTGGATTAAAAAGGGGAATAAATTTTTTCTTAAATTCGGAGCGAGCGGGGGAGGTATAAAAAGGAAGTCAACCTCCCCCCTGTTGTAGAGGAGCTAAAGCAAAGGACCTGACAACTAAGATCGAGCGCAACCTTTTCTTTTGATAAAGATATTAATTTCGCGATGGAAAATTATAAGCTGGGCTGGAGGAGAAGAGTGGAATGTGAATTAAAATACAACCCCCCCCGGAAGCCCCGGGAGCGATCCGTGAGAGCGCCTGGAGAGGAGAAATAGAGGTTTTGACAGCTGTCAAAGGAGCTGCCAAAACTGAAGAACAAAAAGAGAACTTTGTTACGAGGACTTTGCTGGTTACATTTGTTATAAATTGGATATAAACTGTTTAAAACAAGGAATAATAAGTTACTTTGACTAGTGGGTGAGATCGGGAATGAAACTGAGTTACTATAATCCCTCTAGAGGAGCTGTGGGTTATTACAAGTATCGCTGGCATGGAATTTGAATCGGACATTTTATCTCCTGGGAAACTGCAGAAATGGAACACTATTTTGTCTACAGAGGTCTACACACTAAAGGAGACAATAGATTTATCTATTGAAGAATGGAAGGGACTTGACGTAATGTTTTGTTCCTGAATAACAAAGCCTCTGTAGAGGAATTACAAGCTTTTTGGAATTAGAACATTTGTGCAGGAGAGCAGGGGGAAAAAAAGAAAGGAAAAAAAAAGAGGAGAAGAGAGAACATCAAGAACAACAAGAAAAACAAGAACTGGACAAAGTTGGAAGATAGACCCTTTCTAAGATTGGACATTTGAAATTAAAGATGATTAAAAGACGGTAAAGATTACTAAAAAGACGGCAAAGCGGACTGGTGAAGGATTATGGCTTAGATTATGGTTCAGATGTGGGAGCTCCAGGAGACAGTGGATTTGATGGACATTGGGAATGCAACCGGGAAAGGGGGGAGGGAAATTTGGAATCCAAAGGGTGTTAAATTATATTTTATTCTTTTTTAAATTCTTTTATGTTAATCTGTATCTTATATTAAAGAGGGGAACTCGTGGAAGGGAACAGGTCGATTTTAGGGGATGGGAAAATATTTTTTAAATTGGGTTAATGATAATAATTTTAAAATTTGGGGTAAGAATTTGTTGAATCTATTTGAAAGAATTGGAATATAAGAGGGGGTGGGGAGGGGGAAGTCCTGGAAAGATGATATTGCAAATAAGGCCTTAAATTTGGATGTTTTTCTTTTTTTTTTGTTATATTTGAAAATCTTTAATAAATATTATTAAAAAAACAAAAACAAATACAAAACATTCCAGGAGACAAATAAAAGCACTAAGACCACCTCCAGATCTCACAAGGGTCAGCAAGTGTCTAAGTCGGTGATGACAGTCACCTGGATTGCACTCAGATCACTGACCTGGAGGGGGAAATCTCCCCATCTGTATTATCAGTTCCCTGAGTGATGATGGCTTAACATGTTTGCATCCAGGGAGGGGGAAATAAAATAATGCAATTATGATCTGTGCAAATGTCTTTGTGGAGCCTAAGGGAATGTGATAAAAATCCGTTTTAGTGTTGGGTTGTCAAGGAAAAAAACAAGACTATATCGACAGCACGCCACTACAGTGGAGAGACCCAGACTGTTGTGTGAAAGCCAAATGGTGCAGCTTGGCATTCAAAAGTACTGCCTGCTGATGCCCTTTCTGTCTAATTGCAGAATAAGAAGAGGATGATGAGCCTCCTACCATCTCTCCCTCTCCCTCCTCACTCCCATTTTAATTTGTCTGCCAATGCAGAACAGTACAAGCATTCCCCCCTCCCCCCTGCAGTGATGGACATAAACATGTGCACTGTGGATTGTACTGTAGCTTACACAAAGGCAGCTGGTATGTTGAACCAATAAAGCACTTTTTCTGATTCATCACTCATAAGGGAGGAAGTATGGCGTAGTGGTTAGAGTGCCATGCTACGAATGAGGACGTGCAGCTTCAAATTCGCACTCAGCTGTGAAGCTCACTGAGTGACTTTGGGCCACTCAGCACCTCTCAGCCTAACCTACACCACAGATGTGTTACAAGGATAAAATTATTTGCAAGAAATGGTTGGCTGGAGATTCACTGTGTTATTTGTAGGGTTGATGGGAATGCTGGTGAGTGAGGTTTGTACGTGGAAGATTTCTAATACAGTGATACCTTGCGTTAAGTACTTAATTTGTTCCAGAGGTAAGTTCTTAACCTGAAACTGTTCTTAACCTGAAGCACCACTCTAACTAATGGAGCCTCCTGCTGCTGCCGCACCGCCAGAGCACAATTTCTGTTCTCATCCTGAAGCAAAGTTCTTAACCCGAGGTACTATTTCTGGGTTAGCGGAGTCTGTAACCTGAAGCGTCTGTAACCTGAAGCATCTGTAACCCGAGGTACCACTGTAATGTATTTGGTAAAGGTTACTGCAGGGATGAGGGAAGTGTGGAAGTTTCCATTTTAGCAATCTTCTTCAGTTGCTAATGATTCTGTTCTGTGAACTTTTATTGTATTTTTTTTATATTTGATTTTTATCTGTATTTTTGAAACGTTTTAATAGAATGTTTTGTTTTCCTGCCAATCGTGCAGCATTAATGTGTGCTTTGCATTTGACCTTCACTTGTAAAGTTGCATTTTGGTATTCCACAATATTCTATTTGAGGTTTTAAGTTAAACTGTAAACCACTATATATCTACAGTACTGTATAACTAAATTGGAGAGAGTACTATATAAATAAATATTTACAGAAATGCAAAGAAGAAGGTGCAGATGAGTGTCAGTGCCCCTATGCTATGAAAATAGAAAAGGGGTGTGCTGTCATTGGTCCCAGAAAACTGCCTCATTGAAAGTCTGAGAATTCTTCCCCCTAAAATATAACCCAGATGGGAACCCTACTTTCACAGCCTGCAGATGGGGCTACAAAAATGGAAGGGCTTTCTTCACTCACCCTTAAAGCAAACATTATTGTCTACCATGGGACTACACACACACACACACACACACACACACACACACACAGAGAGAGAGAGAGAGAGAGAGAGAGAGAGAGAGAGAGAGATATTTTCACTTCACTTAACAGAGTAGCTTGGCATCTTTATACCATGATCAACGTATCAGGCATAGTGTTGCAAGACACATAGATTCTGCAGCATTTTAATAACAAGCTTGTAGAAGAGGAGCTAGTTCCTATATAACTATTATTTCTTTCAGGAAATTAACTGTTCTGAACATGCAAGACACCAGCTTAAACGACAGTGCCTCAGACGTCTGTAGGAGGATATTAAAAGCAAGAGTTATTTAGCTGTTCCCTTATTGACAGCTATGCATTTTTATTTATACAGTGAATATCCACATCAACACTATTGCCTCCCCCCCACCCCCACCAAACATTACTGGGGATGGAGAAGCACATAGATAATTATGAATTACTATTTGCATGATATTAAGACTGTTGGACAAATGAGACTTTTGAAACAATATGAACAGCTTCTTCTTCTTTATTAAGAACGTAAAAAGAGGCCTCTGGGGGCCCATTAGGTCCAGCATCCTATTCCAGGGGTCAGCAAACTTTTTCAGCAGGGGGTCGGTCCACTGTCCCTCAGAGCTTGTGGGGGGCCAGACTATATTTTGAAAATAATAATAAATGAACGAATTCTTATGCCCCATAAATAACCCAGAGATGCATTTTAAATAAAAGCACACATTCTACTCATGTAAAAACACGCTGATTCCTGGACCGTCCGTGGGTCGGATTTAGGAGATTGGGCTGGATCCGGCCCCCGGGCCTTAGTTTGCCCACCCATGTCCTATTCACACAGTGGCCAGCTAGAGGGAAATCTGCAAGCAAGGCCTGAGCACAAGAGAATTTTCCCTCCTGCAGTTTCCAGCAACTAATATTCAGAGGCACTACTGCCTCCAACCATTATTTAATTAAAATTAACTAACTTATTACACTAATTAATTAAATTTTCTAGACCAACCCCCCCCCCGCCAACTGTTGGATGAATAATTACAATGCTGGGAATGTTGGGGGGTGGGAATGAGGAACTGGAAGTTGATAGATTTGTTCATCCTTTATGAATTACAATGCAATCCTAACCATGTCTATTCAGAAGTAAGGCCTATTTAATTCAATGGGGCTTACTCCCATGTAGGTGGGGTTAGGATTGCTGCCTTACTCTTTAAACTTGCTTTTATTATTTGGTTTTGTACATCACCTCGAGCGGCTCTTAATTAGGACAAAAGGTGATTAAGAAATTGTTCCATAAATAAATAAAAATAGGTGGCTTTTTGCTTTCTAAAATCTTTGATTTTTTGAAAAAGTTGTTAGCCACTTTTAAGTTAGCCTTTTGTTCAGAGAGGCAGAATAAAAAAAAAAATTCAAATATGTAAGTGATAAACAGATTTTTAAATGCTACACAGAGTTCCCCATCAAATCTTCACTTATTTTCTCTTGCATGGAACTGTATTTTTAACAAATGTCAGAACATCACCCCAGTAGAAACAGAGGTCGAAATCAATAACTATTCACATCTAGCTGTGAAGGGTAAGGGGAATAGACTATCAAAACAAATACTGGGCAACGTCATCAAAGCATAAACACCAGTGAATCAAATGAATGAGCATTAGATACTGATTTTTAAATCAGGTTTTTCCCAACTTGGTTTTTGGTTGAGCTGAAGGGACGAAAAACCCAAATGTATGCAAGCCTGCAGTGCAGAATCAGCACATTCTATCACATAAATTATTGTCTGAGAGCTTACTATTAATACCAAAAATGATTGCCTGATAATAGACTCTGATATGGTGGAAGTGAAAACTGCTGCTTCTGATTGATTCCTGCTATTACAGAAGGTGGAAAAAGAGTTGTGTTAATAAACTAAAATTACTAAGAGAGGGGGAAAGTGAGGGAGGGGGAAATGATTAAAGATGAGATAAGAGAGTACATATTGGAAAGTCATTGTGGTGTGAAACATCAGATTGAGCAACTTCTCCCAGGCAATTAACGAGATATAACCTGATCCAGAAAAGTTAAGGGTGTTCAATGGATCATTCATCTTCGGTTTGCACAGGTATTAAGCCCCTAATCTCTATTTAGGAAGGGATATTAGCTGCCCAAACAGAAAAGGTGATTACACCAAGGATCATAAAAGTGGGCCCTCCAACCATCAGCCAGGTCGTTTTATTCTCAGCACATGGGGATACAATTTGCAAACACACATACACACACCCACAGGAGTTATGGACATGACCCGGAAACATGAGAAGAGGAAGCACGAGGAATGTCTTCCAAAGCAGCTTCGAGATTGTCTCCAGTAAGGACTGCTTGCGTCCAAAATAACTGGCAGGATTTCATGGTTTTTATTGCCAGAGGTGTGAGCCAACATTCCATTCTATGCTGATGATCACGCAGGAGATGATCCTCATGGCCTGCCAAGAAACAGGATGAATACCAATGGTTGGGATGGTTTCTGGGGTTTAGGGGTCTGCAACCTTGCTCAGTGCAAGGAGTTTTGGGAGCCATGCCCGAATAAGGCATCTTTTAGTCCGTGATCACACATGGGTCATGTGACTCGAGTGGGATTTTGGATCCGGGAGATGGTGCCCCAGTTTTGGGTTGTGTTGTCATTCTGCAAGCAACAGTACACTTGTAGCAAGCGCAAGCTGGATGTCTTGGTGGAAGAGAAGCAGCAGCAAATTGAGGCCTGCCTAGTCACACCTCAAGCAACAGGACAACATGCAGAGTTACTTGATAGAACTGAGTTGACTGAGTTTGAAAACCAAGATAGATGGGGTGCCCCCAGGGTGGAGAAAGATTGCCCAATGCAAGAGTTGAAGCCCTGGAAGAATCACTATTGACATTTATTAAGGATTGGAAACTTCTTATAGACTTTTCACGTGAAAGAGAAAATGAACTTGTAATATCTGCCAAGGGATTCACAATCAAAATAAATTAATGATTTGGGGCAGAATTCAATTGGTTCTCCTAAAGCTGCTGCTGCTCCAGAAGGATGTCCCATCCCCCTGCCACACAAAGGAGATGGGGAGAAATTTTGGCTTATCTCTCTCCCTCTGCATCTCCCCCCCCCGCCCCCGCAGTGCCCCATCAAAATTTGTTCTGGAACTGTTGAACAATGAATTTTAGGACCTGGGACATTTTCTTGGATATTTCATATTCTTATACCTACATCAATAATATGAAACTACCCATTAACCAGGAAAGGTAACCCAAGAAATGAATGCTGTTTTTTTAAAAAAACAACAAGCAAGCAAGCAAATTGTTTGTTTACAGGGCCTGCTTCCAGCTGCTGCACCCCTGCTGTTTGTGGTGTGGTGTTTCCCCTGTTGGTCTGCCTGTTTGCTTCTTGCATTAACAAACTACAACACACAAGTTCTATTAAGTTGCAAATTCGAAGCACTTTGTCACTGGCATTTATTAGCTTGACATCTACCCTTTCATCCCAACAGCAGTGCTTAATAAAACATTGCTGGCTTTTTAAAAACTACACAGTTGTCGCTGTACACTAGGGGTTCTAAATGCACTTTTAAATATTAACAAGGTTTTCATTAAGATGCAGAAACATGGGTGGGGAAGCTGATGGCAATGGCTGAACTGTGTCTCTTCCAGTTTTGTGAATAAGTATGAATTAAATCCTTCATTAACACTGCATAAAGGAAGAGCCTTTGTCTTTGCTCTGATGCAGATTATTTCTTATCGAACAGAATCACAGAACTGTTGGGTTGGAAGAGTCTCAAGGGCCATATAATCCAAGCCCATTTGATGCAGGAATGAAGGAAAAACCACCACATTCTGAAGCTGTCAGTTCCACTGTTTGAAAGTTCTTCCTACTGTATAGTCAGAATCTCCTTTCTTGTAATTTGAATCCATTTGTTCGGATTCTATCCTCTGGAGGAACAGAAAACAATCTTGTTCCACCTTCCATGTGACATCCCTTCAAGTTTTTGAAGATGGAGAAGATGGTCTCCTCTTCACCAAGCTAAAAAGGTAAAGGTAAAGGTACCCCTGCCCATTCGGGCCAGTCTTGCCAGACTCTAGGGTTGTGCGCTCATCTCACTCTATAGGCTGGGAGCCAGCGCTGTCCGCAGACACTTCCGGGTCACGTGGCCAGCGTGACAAGCTGCATCTGGCGAGCCAGTGCAGCACACGGAACGCCGTTTACCTTCCTGCTGGTAAGCGGTCCCTATTTATCTACTTGCACCTGGAGGTGCTTTCGAACTGCTAGGTTGGCAGGCGCTGGGACCGAACGACGGGAGTGCACCCCGCCACGGGGATTCAAACCGCCGGCCATGCGATCGGCCACCCGCGTCACCAAACTAAACATACGCAAAAACTCAAGCATTCCTCATAAGGCTTGGCTTCCATACCCTTTATCATTTTGGCTGCCCCCCTGTACATATATTCCAGCTTGTACACAGATTGCTACTTCATCAGCTACAACTTTATTCAAATCTGGATGGTCAATTATTAGCTATATTCTTGGTTTTGTTATTATCACCATTATTTTGCAATTCAAACAACCCAACAGAATTAAGTGAGCTTATGGATGCTCAGCTCTTTTTTATTGTGGACAGTATATTGATTCTTATGAAAGTTCCAGTAAACACAGACCAAAGCCAGGTTGCACTTCAGAGTCACAGTTGCTTCCCTATATCACAATGGCACAATTCATAACTGGAGGTAGGGAACATAATTGCCGTACTTTTCGCTCTATAAGACGCACCAGACCACAAGACGCACCTAGATTTTGGAGGAGGAAAACAAGAAAAAATATATTCTGAATCTCAGAAGCCAGAACAGCAAGAGGGATCGCTGCGCAGTGAAAGTAGCAATCCCTCTTGCTGTCCTGGCTTCTGGGATAGCTGCGCGGCCTGCATTCGCTCCATAAGACGCACATACATTCCTCCTTACTTTTTAGGAGGGAAAAAGTGAGTCTTATAGAGCAAAAAATACGGTAATTTCTACACTGAAAACCTCTACAAATTTCCTTACGTGCTGCCAAAACTAGGAATTGTATTTTCTGGATATAAAGTTCTCATAGTCCTCTTTATTTCTTTGAAGAATGGCATTTTTCTACCAATGCAAAAATAGCTAAGTTTTGGATAACTATTCTCACTCCTCTTCCCTTCATCATCATCCCAAAGCAGTTTTGGCTTATTTTTAAAAGTTCCAATCATGTTTTTGTCATCCGTTGCTGAAGCCATTAGTAGTCCTAAAATACAGTTTGGCATATTAGATATTTGTACTAGGGTTCACTCTGCTTGTTTATTTCTGTGCTAGACACAAAAAAGTTCCACATGAGAGAGTGTTTCTTAAGAATTGAACATCTGTGGAGAGAACTCTTTGATCTGAAGTGATCTGATCCAGGATCAACTTAAAAAGGAACAAGTAGTCATATTTCACTACAATCTGTTTTGGATTTCACAGAGCCAGCTGCAAAAAAGGTGAATTCCATGCTGGAAATAATTAGGAAAGAAACTGAAAATAAAACTGCCATTATACAACTCTATGGTGCAACCACTTGGATCTTGGAGTTTACCTTCCAACTGTACTGAATCAATTCAAAATAAACCTTTTTGAACTTGTGGCTATTAACATAAAAGTTTATTTTTTGCAATTAAACATCAGTGCAATACTAAGTGCTCCAAATCCTCCAATTGTGAACGAGTGCCTCAAAAATATTTTCCCTCCCACAACTGGGGACAATAAGTTGGCAATTATAGATATAGGACTGAATATCCTTCTTCCATATTAGCAAGCTGGGCTGATGCATTCATGTGATTTGACAGAGCAGGTTTTTGTACATGCAACAGAAAATGTGAATCAATCTTTGCTGGATTGATGGGATAAATGAGATGCCCCGAAACACTGTCAAGAGATATTATTTTGTTGGGGGGAAATACTAGTGTACTGACTTCTGAAAACAGTAATCTAGAAATAAGAACTAAATAAATTATAAATATGAATAAATATGAATAAATATATTCTGGTCACTAGACACTAGACTGGCCCCCATCAATATTTTCATCTCTGCCTTACTTACCGAGTACTTACTTATTGAGGTGGTACAAAATTTTCAGTTGCCATGGTTTGAAAATAAGTCCCATGAATTCAGAATTTCCCTCTAATATTTGGCTTGAGACCCAGAGTGGTAAAGTGGTTACCAGTGGTGTCCAAATATTTTTCAAAGAGGGCCTGATTTGATTAAGTGAAGGGCCAAAGGGCCGTCCGAAGTTGTTAACCTTTTTTTAGGATTGAAGTTGAGGTTTTTTTAGGATTTTAAACTGCCACAGGGGCTGGATTGAACTGACCGGCGGGCCGAATTAGGCCCCCAGAACAGACTTTGGACATGCCTGGGTTAGATAGATGGACTAAGACCTAGGAGACCAAGGTCGAAATTCCCACTAATCTACCAAACTCACTTGGTAATCTTGGACCAGGTGCCGTATCTCAATCTAATTCTGCATCACAATGTTGCTGTGAGCATAAAATGAGGAAGAGGGGACTATATATGCCACCTTGAGCTCCTTTGAGGAAAGGTGGGATCAAAATGAAATAAATGGATAGTTCCTAGTTCAACTTTCCATATCTCTCTTCCACACCCCACTTTCTCAAATTTAATTTTGAGACAAGAATAGAAAAACAGACAGTGGTGAGGCAACTATTTCATAAAGCACCACTGTGTTCCAAGAGACACACAAAAGTTTTCAAGCACGTAGGGAAGATCTCCATCACCGCCCAATACACCAGCACCTGTAGTTTTGTTCCCTCTTTTAAAAAACTGTTTATTGATTTAAAGTAACAAGCTTTAACACTGGCACAATCAGCCCCCATTCCACCCTCAGTCGTTCCTGAATGAACAAAGTGTACTGGGAGAAATCAGAACTACAGAGCCCATCACTCCTGACAACATAATGGAGGCTTCTCTGCCATCCTTTGCCACCCAGAATGTGGAGATGTGTAGCTGACTCCTAAGCTGCACCATCCAAATTGATGGTGAGGAAGAAATATAATAATAGTGTCTGTCAAAGTCTCATTTATTAATACACATCCCAGATTTGAAGCCCTTTGTTCTAAAAACAGAACGATTAATTCATCATCCAACTGCAGCTGGTAAAAATGTACCAAAATATAGAAAAAGTGTGAAACCTTCCCTGTGGCTAATCAAAGGAACAGAAAGAAATCATGATGTAGAGGTTATGTTGACCGGAGTTTTGTTATGTCATTTATGCTGGAAAAGGAGTGGAGGGTGGGTGGAGAAAAAAACCCTTTGCAGTTCACAAAGAAATTAGCTGTTAACTACTTATAGCCTGAAGGGACCCGGGTGGCGTTGTGGGTTAAACCACAGAGCCTAGGACTTGCCGATCAGAAGGTCAGCGGTTCAAATCCCCATGACGGGGTGAGCTCCCATTGCTCGGTCCCTGCTCCTGCCAACCTAGCAGTTCGAAAACACGTCAAAGTGCAAGTAGATAAATAAGTACCACTCCAGCGGGAAGGTAAACGGCGTTTCCATGTGCTGCTCTGGTTCGCCAGAAGCGGCTTAGTCATGCTGGCCACATGACCCGGAAGCTATACGCCAGCTCCCTCGGTCAATAAAGCGAGTTGAGCGTCGCAACCCCAGAGTCAGCCACGACTGGACCTAATGGTCAGGGGTCCCTTTACCTTACTTATAGCCTGACATACCAGGCACCGAAGGAGGAGTTGGAAGAAGAAAATGACCTTCCTTCTTTCCTTTCCTTTTTCTCTTCCTGAAGCTTGCCATCACTGCTTGCTACCATGGCTATGTAGTTCTCCAATATGTTGGAGGCAGTATGCAGCTGAACACCAGTTGCTAGAAATCACAAGTGGAAAGTGTGTCATTGCATCCATGTCCTGCTTATGGACTTCTCATAGGCATCTGGTTAGCCACTGTGAGAACAGGATACTAGATTAGATGGGCCTTCTAAGGTTCTACTGCTCATGACAGGTGGAGTCAGTCTACCACAACATAGTGTGGTAGGAGGAAAGGGGTGGAGGGGAATAGTATCAGAGGCAGGCGGGTGAACAAGGAGATTTGTGGGTGGTGGTGAAAGGGGCTTAATTCAGGATTACTTGGCTTATTTCTGAGTCAACCTGATGAAAGTGAAGGGGAGTTTGCCCATCTCTTTGCCCTTCCTTCCTTGAGCCTGAACCCAGAAACAGCCCAATGAGCTTTCTTGGAGGGGGCTGACAAACATCACTTCTCCCTTGCTGCAACAGGACTCAAGTCTAGTGATGATGAACACACTTCAGGGTGATTCAGAAATAAGCAAGGTCACGAGAATCTTGAAAGTTGATTGACTGACTCACCAGGGAGCTAGACTGCTGTAATGAAGGTAAAGTGACTGGCAAACAAAAGTTCAGCACATGCAGGTTTTTGCATCCAAAAGTCTCTGCATCAAGCTCCAGAGAAAAGCTTCCTCCATTGATCAGAAATTCTATAGAAATGCAGATAGAACAATAGCTTCTGCAGGCAAGGCAGCATGACTCACCAGGAAGCCACTTGTCATAGTTATTCTTGATAGGTAAATCCATTCAGGAGGACCATCCACAAGGGGGAAAAATTGGATGAGTCATTGAAATATACTCAGAGTCGCAAAGTGATTTCATGCTCTTTATTCAGCTCATAGTGGTGAGGAGGAATGAATGAAAGTCCCCTCAAGGTATCTGCTTTATATACATTATTTACACAATGGGCTGCACATGATTGGCTAATTCCGGAATTCTACTGTAAGCCAATCAGGTTGTGGATTCACTTCTATCTGGAGCATGATTGGGTAGTTCCTGCCAACCAATCATACTGCTGCATTGTTCTAGGACCAATCAGACTGCTGCATTCTGAATCCTATTGTTCTAGGACCAATCAGGCTGCTGCCTTTTGGATCCTATTGTTCTAGGGCCAATCAGACTGCTGCAGTTTGGATCCTATTCAACCCAGTACATAACACCCATCCTAGTTTATTTACATGCCCAATTTATCTCTTACTAGAACTCTCTCCATTACATTGCATTACAGGGGTCTTCTACCCTGAAACCCCTCCCCTATGTCCTGTGGGATGTAATCCACTGGGAGCAATCAACTACAACATTCCTTTTAGAGTGGACATGCAAGGCAATGTTTGGTTCAGCCAGTCGAAACTTCCTGTTCCTCCTGGCTGGAGCATCCTTCCTTGTATGTGGGTGTGACATTTCCAGACCTGGTAAAAGGCCAAGTCACGCTGCTACCTTCCTCTTTTTGACCTTCCTGTTTGTCCTTGCCTGCATCACCTGGACTGGACCGCTGGCTGCCACAGCAGTTCCCCAGGTTATCTCCCATATGGGGTAAACCTGTTTGTACATATTTGTAACTTTAAGCCTAAAGCCTGCCTTCAGGGATGACACTGTGCTCTGCCTGATCATGAGTAAAACTACTTTTTGTTACTTATGAATAAGACTGCATTGTCTTTATTCTTTTAGGAGGGATTCCAAAGGGCTCTTACCAGGAATATTAGAACATATCTGAATTTGGACAAGCCAGATTGAATTGCTTATTGTCTTAAACTCACATGGGTTTGCAACCAGCTTTCTGCTGGCTAAGAAGGGGAATGCACTCTGCTAAGTGAAGAAACTTGCTAGCACAAGTTAGGAAGGATATTAATAAACAATACAGTGGTACCTCAGGTTACATACACTTCAGGTTACAGACTCCGCTAACCCAGAAATAGTGCTTCAGGTTAAGAACTTTGCTTCAGGATGAGAACAGAAATTGTGCTCTGGCGGCGCAGCGGCAGCAGGAGGCCGCATTAGCTAAAGTGGTGCTTCAGGTTAAGAACAGTTTCAGGTTAAGTACAGACCTCCGGAACGAATTAAGTACTTAACCTGAGGTACCACTGTATATCCTCTCCTGCCACCCTCAACATTCCCACATGCCCAAGCACACCCATCTGGATTTTATGCAATCCCCTTTCAGCCCCTTGTTCTGACCTCGTCTGATCATCATCCCAGCAAACCCAGACAGACTTTTGATCTCCTACAACAAGTCTATCTAAGATCAGGTTTTAGCATTGCTCATATCTCCCTGAGCACCCACAATACTCTCTGAAGATCTTCTCTACTGTCTCTGAGCAACCTCTCCTTGCATCCCACTGCTGGACTTCACACCTAAGGTCTGGCAAAGGGCTTATGCCCGTCATCCTGTTTTACTAATAAAGATGTAAAATCACATCTGAGACAAGACTCCTGAGCTCAAGTCCTGGATCCCTGTTCTTTTATCACCTGCACACGCATACAGTTTCAGGAGTGCTTTAGCTACCTTTATCTAACAAAGGTAATCTTTGCAGCCAGCTATATCTATCTTCAGCTCTATTTCCTCTTTTCAGTTTAGAACTCCTCTTTCTTTAAATTAGAAGTGTGCTTGTGTTAAAGTATGTGTTGTTTTATGTGTACCCAGTATTGCAAATGTATGCTGCTGCACTTTAATGTTTAAATTACTTTTAAACATTATTCCATGCAGAATATTATTATCCGAGTCTTTCCACTATGTACAAAGGCTGTCCTTCACTATGGTAATTAAGACTATCTAGTCTCTATGTAAAGAAGTGTACACAACTGCTCATTTTCACTTCCAATTTGTTATTAAAAAAGCAGAAGCCGATAAATTCTGCAAGTTTCAGCCAGCTCAAGCACTTATAAAAAAAAAATGTATAGCTCTGTATCAGGTGTTAAGTTGTCTAGAAATTAAAGTGCACCAGTAGGACAAGAATAGGATTGATTGGGGGGCTGTGATATGTTCGTGAGTTCATGCTGGGAATCTCTAGTAAGCACAATGCATCTCTAATGTGAATCAATAGAGGCAGCCTGAAGACAGCCCTTGTAAAAGGAAATGCAATCAGATCACCTCTCTGAGAGACACAGCATAATTTTACTCCCCCCACACACACCCTGCAAAAGGGCATCATATTCTTGCATTACAAGAATCAACTGGAGAAAAGAATTCATTCAATAACCATGACCGTTTAAATGGCCCATAAAATAACAATTAAATTCAGAAAAACAAATAAAAAAATTAACAGAATAAATTACTTGTTTGACCAAGCACAGCATGGCCATTCATTGTGTTGAATGCCTGCAAAGCCTGACACCATTTTGCAAGCACAACCTCTGACATAGCCTCCTGATCAAGTGGAAAAACCCAATAAAATATTAAAAGATAAATAGTATATAACATTTGAGAAAGGAGTAGAACAAAAATGGGCACCCCCCAAACATTTTAGTAGATACTGTACAGTGGTACCTTGAGTTACAAACACCTCAGGTTACAGAAACTTCGGGGTTACAGTACCTCAGGTTAAGAACTTTACCTCAGGATTATAATAGAAATCACACGCCGGTGGCAAAGCGGCAAAAGTGGTACCTCAAGTTAAGAACAGTTTCAGATTAAGAACGGACCTCCTGAACGAATTAAGTACATAACCAGAGGTACCACTGTATTTTGCAGAATGTTTTTTTTAAAAGGACATAAGCCACCCAACCCACACACCATGTAGCAGCTGTTTCTTTATGGTATGAACCCATGCAGCTGTGATATGTATCTGAATATCACAGCTAAGCACAGGATCCCACCATGCATGCATGTTCCGAGATGCCTCCCTGATGGCAAGTTCGTAAGTGCTGGGAATAGCTGGGGGAAGGAGGTTCTCAGTGGGATCTCCCCATCCCTCCTCAGAGAGATGGGGGGAAATGGTGGGGAGCCCAGGCACCACCAGCCACTGAACCTGCTCACCACTTTTTTCATCATCACCATCATTTACTACATTTATGCCACCCATCTGACTGGGTTGCCCCAGCCACTCTAGGCAGTTTCCAACAAATTAAAACAGCTCACCGCCCACCAACTCACTCCCCACCATCTCATGGCCTTTGGAGGCAAGAAGGTTGTAGACTCCTACTTTATTATATTTCCTGTAGAACTTTAAGCCCCCATGGATCTCCACCTGGTTCCCTGCCCCCTCCCCTGCCAACTATTTTTTGTCTGGCTGAAATGTATCCTTGAACACACATAATACTACTACCTCTCTGACAGTACCACTAGGTTTCCATGGGACAGAGAAATATTCATGTATGAACATTTACATATATTCTGATGCAGCTTCTCCCAGTTTTCTACAAGTTTTCTTTGCACAGAAGGAAAAAATAATATTTCAGCATGGATTTTTGTAAAGCACCTACATTTTGAACACATCACAGCAAAGAATCCATTATATCTGCACTGAAGGAAGATAAAAGACAACATACAGCAGCGAAAGGGATATATCATAGAGAATAATTCATCTAGCCCAATAGAAAAATCAATCCAATTTCCCACAGGGGGAAACACACCTCTGAATCCAACAAATATCCTATTATTCACACATGAAGGGCAAAAACAGAACAGTACACACGGGGAAGTAGCACAGTGTGGGAAAAACAAATCAAGAATATGAAATGTAGCACCTTGGGGCATTGAAATGACCATAATTGGCCTCATCGACTCACAACCAAAGCCAGGCATCTCTTTCATAAGGCCCTTTCCCAAGCTCCCACAGATGTGAGTCTTATGGGGGGGGGTAGAGTGATGCAGACTCTGCAATGTGGAGACTCTGCATTACAATTCCTGGTCTGCTATGGAACTGGGCCTGAGGAAGTCACTCTCTCATAACCTGAGCTCCCTCACACACTTGTTGTGAAGATAAAATGGGGGCAGGGAAGACCCCGAGGACATAAGAAGAGGAGAAGAAGAGTTTGGATTTGATATCCCGCTTTATCATTACCCGAAGGAGTCTCAAAGCGGCTAACATTTTCCTTTCCCTTCCTCCCCCCACAACAAACACTCTGTGAGGAGAGTGAGGCTGAGAGACTTCAAAGAAGTGTGACTGGCCCAAGGTCACCCAGCAGCTGCATGTGGAGGAGCAGGGATGCGAACCCGGTTCACCGGATTACGAGTCTACTGCTCTTAACCACTACACCACACTGGCTTTCCTGCTGAATCGGGCCAAAGAGCCATCTCATTCACCGTCCTGCTCTTAGTGTGGCTCGTTGGAGGCCTGTTGGATGTCTGCAAGCAGGACCTGAGCGCAACAACATTCTCTCCTCTTGTAGTTTGCAGCAACTGGTAATTGGAGGCATATGGTGTCTGATGGTGGATGCAAAGCATAGGCATCATGAATATGGTGGTACCTCTAGTTATGAACTTAATTAGTTCCAGAGGTCCGTTCTTAACCTGAAACTGTTCTTAACTAGAGGTGAGCTTTTGCTAATGGGGCCTCTTGCTTCCACTGCACCACCGGCACGCAATTTCCGTTCTCATCCTGGGGCAAAGTTCTCAACTCAAGGTAACTCTTCCAGGTTAGTAGAGTTTGTAACCTGAAGCGTTTGTAACTCGAGGTACCACTGTAGTAGTCACCGACAGCCTTACCTTTCTCTTTTCAAGTTGATGGCACATACGGTGTGCATGCCTATGCTAAAGAATATGGGACTATATTAACTCAATGAGAACAGACCCTCCAAATGTCCCTATTTTCCAGGAACAGTCCTGGATTTACAGAATTCATCACAGCTTCTGATTTGATCTTGGAATGCCCTGCTTTTCCTTAGGATGTCCCTATTTTCATTGGAGAAATGTTGCAGGGTATGTAGTTATGCAACCCCCCAAACCAAGGAGATAAGTAACTATACAACCTTTAGAAAAAAAATCTGAAGTCAGCCCCATATAGGTAAAGTTTTAAAATGTTTCATGATTTATTATGTTTTTATTTATGCTGGAAGCTGCCCAGAGTGGCTGGAACAACTCAGTCAGATGGGCAGGGCATAAAACATCTTTTCTGATTACTCTCACAATTAATCAACAGCTCTAACCTATCAATGCACTCTACAGATGCAAGCTATTCTGGTGGGTTTCTTGACTGAGGTCCATTGCATGCAACTGAATCTCTAGCATAGCCAAGGAGAAGTGCAGCTGACCTGAAGCCATCTCTTTCTGACCTCTTTTCTCTTAGCAGGGATGGGGAACCTGTGGCCTTCTAGATGTTGCTAGACCAAGACTCCCATAACCCCCCACCCACCATGGCTAGTGGTCACAGCCTTAGCTCAGCAGCAGAGCAACTGCTTTGCATGCAGTAAGCAGATCCCAGGTTTAATCCCTAGTACCTTCAGGTAAGACTAGCTGCAAGACATTGTAGACCAGTGGTTCTCAACCTGTGGGTCCCCAGGTGTTGTTGGACTACAACTCCCATCATCCCTGAGCTCTGGCCTTGCTAGCTGGGGTTGATGGGAGTTGTAGTTCAACAACATCTGGGGACCCACAGGTTGAGAAAGGCTGTTGTAGACAATATTGAGTCAGATGGACCAAGGGGTTGACTGTATACAAAAGCTTCCTATGTGTCTATGGTCAGAGATGATGGGAGCAGAGGGCTAGGAGCCCTAGAGGCCGCTCCTTCAACTTGAGCTTTCCCATCCCTCTGAATCTTTCCCCCTGTTTCTGCACCTCATTTATAGACATCTTTTCTCACAAAATAATGATTAATGCTACCACAAGATGCTGTGCTACTGCGTACAAAAGGCAACTGCACCAAGCATATTGTATTTCAAGAAATGTTTCTATTCTTTCCGCTGTGCGTAAAAAAGATACAATTGTTCTACCTGTCAACAAAGACAGAAACGGAAAATTAATAACCATCTTTTGACCTGCTGCTTGAATTGTTTTTGCTCCTTCTAATTTCCTGCCAAAGCGCGCCATACGGTTTTGCAAGGTGACATTTTCTGAACCTCCGTACAGATTGATAGGCTAAACTACTGAGAAACTGAGAGAATTCTTATAAAGAATGACCTTCATCCATTATAAATTCAGACCTCATGATGCTATTACTGCTAAGAAATGGGAAGGAAAGAAAGGGTAAAAGAAAGCTTCTCACAAATAAGCAGCAAGGGGAAAAAAGAGGCTCAGGCAGGAAACAGATCACAAGGAAAACAGAAAACAAAGAGCAACATAATCTGCAAAAGCAAGATAATGCTCAACTGAAAAAGTCTAATTTCAGTGTTTGCAGTGAATACAAGATACAGAGTAGAAAATTCAAAGTGGGCTTGGAAACTTTAGAAAATGTAACTCAGCAGGAGTTTAGGAATGTAAAAGGGCTTTGTTTTCCAGTCCGGCTTGTGTATGTCACGTGAAACACTGTTTCTATTCCACTGCAGTTTGTCTTCTGCCAAAAGCTACATTATTTATCTTGCTGCCTGCTGTGGCAAAATTATGTAACTAACATAATTACATCATTAATGTAAATTCTGCTGTCATGACGCCATTCCATCCATTGATATTTCAATGCAAAGGAAAGGCAGTGCAAGTGTGTGTGTGTGTGTACGTAATCACTTAGATATCACTTGGAGATTAAAAGCAACAGCAGCAAATTCTCATCTCATCAGTGCTTTCCCCCCAGAAAAATAGGTGCTGGTACTAACTATAAAGTTGTTACAGTAAGTGCTACACTTTTTAACAACTAAAAAAAGAGGTGCCAGCACTGCATACGTTTGAGTACCCCCTGGGGGGGGGAGGCGCTGCTAATCATATTCACTGGATTGATTTCTGTTCCAAACATGGGAAAGAAAATGGACATTTCCACTTTTATCAGAATTTTTCAACATCCCTACTGGAGTTGCATATGTTAGTAAAATAAAGTTGGGAAGAGATGGTAGAGTCCTCCTGAGAAGATTCAGGTAGGTAGCCGTGTTGGTCTGATGCAGCAGAAATATATATATAGAGAGAGAAAGAAAGAGAGAGAGAGAGAGAGAGTCCAGTAGCACCTTAGAGACCAACTAAGCTTGTTCTTGGTATGAGCTTTCATTTGGTATCTGAAGAAGTGTGCATGCACACGAAAGCTCATACCAAGAACAAGCTTAGTTGGTCTCTAAGGTTCTACTGGAGAATATATATATATATATATATATATATATATATATATATATATATATATATTTCCCCTGAGGAGGTGATAGAATGCACTGTACCACTACAGAAAACTACTGCAAGCCCTGCTCCTTTAAAAAACACGAGGTTGAGGAAGCCTGGTCTATGCTGCTGCACCAGCGGCACCCACACTGCCCCAATCTCACTGCTACTCCTTCCCAGCCCTGTCCTGGAAAGCTGCAGTGATGCTGTTGTTGGGAAGGTGATTCTGTAGCCCTACCTCATGACACAAGCCATTATCGGTGCAGACTGTCTGTGGGTGTGCTCATCCCAGTGGCGTAGCGTGGGGGGTGCAGGGGGGCCGGCCGCACCGGGCGCAACATCTGGGGGGGGGGGCGTGCTCACAGCTCTCTGCCCCTACCTGGCTCACTCAGGGTTAGGGGGCGCAAATTACTTGCCTTGCCCCGGGTGCTGACAACCCACGCTACGCTACTGGCTCATCCATAGATAACTGAAATTGGTGAAGTAGGAATTCACCAATTGCCACTGCCTATATCAGATGCAACGCTCTACACATGAACACATATCTGAGGGAAGCTGAGGAGTGCTCACCCTGGGGTGGGTGAACCAGCTGTATGACAATAAAAACAATGTCCTGGTTTTAAGAGTAACCCAAACACATTCAGTCAAGATCCAGAGGAACAGCTATGTGTTGCATGGAGTCTTCTGGTCCCTTAAAGACAAGCACATTCTCTACATCTTTATATATTTTATACATCTTATACATGTCTAAAAAGACAGAAGTTCAATGGAACTTACTCCCACGTAAGTGCGTATAGGATTTCGGCTTAAATTTCACAGCTCTTGTGTCTCTCCTCAGTTTGGAGAACTAAACTAAACACAAGTGCATGTGTTGCAGGTTCATGTATCACTCAGAGAAAATAAATTCAGGGTATTAAGTGAAGATTAATTTCTGCTTTAAAGCAAATTCTCCAGAAACTGGCAAGCCTGCACCAACATTTCTACTAGTGTATTGTCTCCACTATATACACGTTGTCTTTCTTTAGAATTGCCTGAAGTAAATCTGCAACACCAAGCTGATATAATCATAACTTGTGGGATAGAAAATGCTGTTAAAAATGAGATCATGTTTTGTTTTGGCAAAGTTAGCCACTAGATGGCGATGCAACAGCTCACAAACCACAACAGCAATAACCGTCACAGGAATACACAAAGCACACTATAACCGGGGATGTGTGAAGCCCTATGAAATATACTCAGAGTCGCAAAGTGATTTCATGCTCTTTATTCAGCTCATAGTGGTGAGGAGGAATGAATGAAAGTCCCCTCAAGGTATCTGCTTTATATACATTATTCACACAATGGGCTGCACATGATTGGCTAATTCCGGAATTCTACTGTAAGCCAATCAGGTTGTGGATTCACTTCTATCTGGAGCATGATTGGGTAGTTCCTGCCAACCAATCATACTGCTGCATTGTTCTAGGACCAATCAGACTGCTGCATTCTGAATCCTATTGTTCTAGGACCAATCAGGCTGCTGCCTTTTGGATCCTATTCAACCCAGTACATAACACCCTATATCTGTGGATATTTCCACTTTCCAACTCATTCGTGTTCAGGCCACTTCTGTGGAAAGATGGGCATGAGATTTTAACAATGAAGTTATGAGTCATGGGTGAACATTACACATTTATCATTATCTGCGGTTGACTTCATTAATAATAATAATAATAATAATAATTTATTATTTGTACCCCGCCCATCTGGCTGGGTTTCCCCAGCCACTCTGGGCGGCTTCCAACAGAGATGAAAAATACACTAAAATATCACATATTAAAAACTTCCCTGAACAGGGCTGCCTTCAGATGTTTTCTGAATGTCAGGTAGTTGTCCATCGCCTTGACATCCGATGGGAGGGCATTCCACAGGGCGGGCGCCACCACCGAGAAGGCCCTCTGCCTGGTTCCCTGTAGCTTTGCTTCTCGCATTATATATCCATTGAAAAGCTCAGGCTCTCTTTCAGCAGCCTAACAGAGATCTGAACAATTGCTGCACATTCAGTGTACATTGTTATTCACCACTGGTTGAGCTGAGCATTGTCTTGAGCATCCAATCATTACTTTTCTTCCACTGTGGAACTAACACGCATATTCTGAAAGTTGCTGCAACTTTGGTGGTTTTGGATTTCAAGTAGAAATTAACAATTGCACATAAAATCCCTTCGGGATCTTCAGTATTCACAAGCCATCCTATATAGTTCTACACAGTTTTGTGAACCACATTCCATGAAGGATGTTAATACAGTGAAGAGCTGCAAACGAAGCCATGAAGGTGATGAAAGTGTTGAAAGACCTATAGTTAGACAGTGAAACATCATACAAAGACTAGAAATGCTGTGGTGACTGTTCTGAGGCATGAGGGCCCACAGGCAATTCCTTACATTATCATCCTCACCAGATAAACACAACAGCAGCTGGTGCAGACACAGCAGTGTTAGTAATAAACTTACATAAACCCAGTGCATTTGGAATGCATTCATAAAGTCAATCCATCATCTGACAAAATTGTCCTTCCTTGGTTTACATAAGGCAGGCATGTCCAACAGGTAGATCGTGCTCTACTGGTAGATTGCAGGGTGTTCTTGGGTCCCTCTTCTTGGGTCCCTCAGTCCCTCTAAAGGGGGGGGGGCAACTGTGGCTTCCTAAAAAAAGCTCAACAACTTTGGTCCGTCCAATGACAATGGGTAGATCACTGCCAGCTTTTTAATACTGTGAGTAGGTTACAGTCTATTGGGAGTTGGACGTCCCTGACATAGTGCGTATTCTTTTACCTTCAAGACTGGACACAGATTAGAGATTAGAAAAGGTAGCACAAAGAAACCCTCCAGATGTTGATTATGTGTTACCATATTTTTCCGTGTATAAGACACCCCCGTGCATAAGACACCCCCTATTTTGGGGGGGCTCCAAATTAAGAAAAGACCCCTCAGCACTACCCATGTATAAGACAAGCCCCAATTTTAAACCTAACTTTTTGGTTTAAAAACCTAGTCTTATACACGGAAAAAATACGGTAGATTGGCTGCCATGCCATCATTTTACACGCGATGTCATACAGATTGCGCTTCAGCCTACAAAGGTTGGGTAAGTCTGGACTCTGGAGCCATCTTGTTTAACTTAACGGATTTCAATACTCATGTTTCTACACTGGAGCCCTTTGTGTGCAGGTTTGTATGCACATGAAGGCATAAACCCACAACTCTTCTCGCATGTGCTATCAACACATGAAGGGGTTCACCTGCACCTCCTTATAGAATATGGCCCACACAAGATGCAAGATAGATATGGCATGATGGTCAGAACCACAACTCTTGGTAGGTTTTTCAGCTGACAATCTTGGAGGTGTCAGGCAATCATTACCCTATTTTGGCAAAAGGAAAGACTGCAGAGAGATCCAGCATACCAGCAAGGAAGCCACACATATCAATAAGCCACAGTGAATGAGTTAAATGGTTGTCCATGAGCCTTCTAGGCCAGCACTGTTATGTAGTGAAGTTTCACCCTGGGCCAGCAGGGGGATACTGTATATAGTTTTCACTCAGGTCTGTAGATAGTTTTCACTCAGGTCCACGTCAGTTATTTTAGGCGGGAAACTCTGGGTTGTTGTTGCTACAATGTTGACAGCTGGCTGCCTATAAAAGCAGGCCGGCTGAGCTGTTTGCAGTCAGTTCTATTCCAGCTTACAAAATAAAGAGCAGCTTTGGAGAAATCGCTGTGTCGTCTGCTATGTCAACCCACAACTTAACAAGCACCACATGTTAATCTGAGAAACTATTAAACTTTGCTCCCACCCTGCCTTCCAGGCTCTAAATATTGGTAATAGTTAGAGATGGGGAGAAATTTGATTCAGTTCACATGTAATGGTTATGGGTACAAGGAAGAGATTTAATGTGATTTGAAATGCCAAACTCAGACTATACGACTGCATCTTTGTTTTGTTTTAAAGAATTTGAGTCCTACAGGGCTTATTTCTGACTACCAGTTTTAGGAAACGGGCATCTATTTTGTTTTTTTAGCCTATAGACATCAGTGCAATGCTTAGATCAGTCAGGCTCAATTTGAGAGCCTCCAAAAATTGTTCATGAAAGATTTATGGGAGTTATGTTATTTTCAGCCTCAGGAGAACTGACATCTCCCTTCAGGTCAAGAGCCTGTTAGTTATAAAGCAGCGGCTGCTACCCATTGGTTTGAAAACATAAATCAGGCTGGTTCCATTCTGCTTTTATCAGCTTCCTTTTCTGGGTCTCGCTTCACACCTTTTCCCTCCCCCTCCCTCCTGCGCTGGAGCAAAGATAAGTACCATGCAAATCTGGAAAATCATCAGCAATTATCAGCCTTCAAGAGAGTAGATGATAATCATGCTGCTTCTGAAAATCTTTATGTCTTTTAATTATAAATAATATGCAAATCTAATTTAATGTTTAGGTCGTCGTGAAATTTGCTGGTGGTCAAGCAAAGTAAATTCATAGGCTCATTCCCTTTGAATTGTTCTCTTGGGATGTCTGAAAAAGAAATTACTGTGGCTTTAATAATGGTTGGAGAAGAGACGACATGCCAGACTGGTGGGTCTCAAGCTGTACAGTATTGTGTTTCCCAGAGGTGGGCAAATCTAAGGCTGGGGACCCAATGAGTCTCTCCAGACCCCTCTGTCTGGCCCTTGGGACTATCCCAAGGGCATGCTCCTCAGCAGTGCTGCCCCACACTATCCTTAAGTGCTTTTGCCTGATTGGAATGTGTCCTTGAACAGGGATAACATCTCTTGCTTGTCTAGATGGAAAATGGAGAGATGTGTGTGGATGTGTAAGCCTCTGAGTTTGGGTGGGTAGAATGTTGCCTTTTGTATAAAGGTAAGAACAACACGCGGGTGGCGCTGTGGGTTAAACCACAGAGCCTAGGACTTGCCAATCAGAAGGTCGACGGTTCCGATCCCCGCAACGGGGTGAGCTCCCGTTGCTTGGTCCCTGCTCCTGCCAATCTAGCACTTCGAAAGCACATCAAAGTGCAAGTAGATAAATAGGTACCACTCCGGCGGGAAGGTAAACGGCATTTCCGTGCACTGCTCTGGCTCTCCAGTCATGCTGGCCACATGACCCGGAAGCTGTACTCCGGCTCCCTCAGCCAATAAAGCGAGATGAATGCCGCAACCCCAGAGTCGGTCATGACTGGACCTAATGGTCAGGGGTCCCTTTACCTTTACCTTTAAGAACACCTGTCCACTTTTTGCTTCTGAGCTCACCTACCACTGGCATATGGCCTGTAAAACATTGTGCAAGAGGGAATGTTCCCCACCTTTGATCAAAAATAAAGCGGGTGAAAACTATAAAGAATTTTTTTAGTCGCAGTGCTCTAATTCAGCTTGGTTTTCATTTTGACAGACATTTTAATTCTCCCACACTTCTTAAATATATTTAATAGCAGCATGTTTTTATTATTTTTTAAAAGTTGTAAGCTTCCTTGAAGCTTTGCTGAAGGGCAGAATATAAACCTGTTCAACAAACACTGACTATTGGCCATGCTGGCTGGGGGTGCTGGGAGCTGGAGTCTGTCCAACAACTGGAGAGCCAATGTTTCTCCATCCTCGGTTTAGGTAATAGATGAAGTCATGGCTCCCACCCCAAACCAGACAACAAAGGCTTTTCCGTGTAAATAAAGAAGTAAGCTTTTATTCTGGCAGTCTAACCACATAGCAGCTAGGAAAGTCTTAGGCTGGGTGCTCTTACAATCATGAATAGCAACAATAAAACCAGGCAGAGGGCCTTCTTGGTAGTGGCACCCACCCTGTGGCATGCCCTTCCATCAGATGTTAAGCAGATGAATAATTATATAACATTTAGGAAACATCTGAAGGCAACCCTGTGGAGGGAAGCTTTTTTAAGGTTTAATGTTTTACTATGTTTTGTTATAATATGCCGGAAGCCGCCCAGAGTTGCTGGGGAAACCCAGTCAGATGGGCGGGGTACAAATAAATTTTATTATTATTATTAATCCAGACTGCGAAAAAATATTAATAGTCCAATATTAGTAGCAAGAATTTCAAGCCTGCATGGGAGCTGTGATGTTGCTCCAACAGATATCCCCACCTCTCTGCCAAGCTTTTAAGCAGGGGAAGAAGGATCAGTTATGTCCTGAACCCCTGGCCTACCTGGCAGCAAGTCAGTATGTGAACTCTCCAGTTCAGGGTCAATCCACATATCCAAAGTCCTGCAGAGAACCTGGAACACCCAAGCTGAGCTCTATCAACATGTCAAAACAAAATAAAAGGGAAAAAAATTCCTTCCAGTAGCACCTTAAAGACCAACTAAGTTAGTTCTAGGTATGAGCTTTCGTGTGCATGCACACTTGAGAAGGGGCATCCCATTGGTCTCACATCTGTACACATCTGGAGGCAGAGGAGGGCTTCCTCAAGTGGGCTATGCTGCAGAATCTCCCCCGCCTCCCCCTTCCTAGCCCTCATCTTCCAGTGCCTCCCATTCCTGCTTCAAATCAAAGGGCTCAAGGGAACGATGACAGATAAAGGGAAGAGGCAGCTTACTGAAACACTGTGGGAAGATCCATGTATTTATTTATATATTGATTCCTCTGGTTATGCATCTATTTCTGAATGAACATGCTGAGTGCTGTGAGGCATAGCATTAGGTGAGCAATCCTTAGATATGCTTGCTTGACTGCAGGTAACCTTGGCCTCTGCTTGGCTTTGACTGCCCCATTTATATCATCACCTGGAGAATAGACATGGTGAATATCTTCCTACCTGTTGTTCAGTGCCCGATAAGTCTCCAGCAGACTGTGTGAAGTAGAGTGCATGCATACAAATGCTTTGAGCATCCCTGGGAGATCAGAGGACTTTTGTTCAGTCTTGAGAGACTGGTGGAATTTCTCATAGAATGCATTGCCTTGAAAATGTCTCTATGCTTCTTTTTCTGTTTCTGTCTGTCACTCATGGGACATCAAGGAACATGAGACTAGTATTATGACTTCCATTGCATAGCAAGAAAAGTTTCATTTTGTGAATAATGGACTTTACCCAAGTCTTTTTCAGAGTAGAGCTACCAAAATAAATGAATTCACATTCCTGTAAATGTGTGCTGCTTTATCCTAATCAATTGGCAACTTGTTTAGGTCAATATTTATCCTTACCTCAAAAGCATCTTGACACATCACTATAATCCCCAGTGTTCTGTGCTGTTAGAGACAGACCAACGGTCAAAGGAATGATAGAAGTGAAGTTCTATTTGGGGAAGTTTGGAATACTAATTCCCTCCTCCCCTGTTTTCAAAGCTGTGCTCCATTGCAAGTCAGATCCCTTCACAATTCCAGTCACAATTGGGTTGATTCCTTCCACCAGCCAGCCAGTTTTCCTATTCAAGTTGTGAGGCAGAAGGAACTGCAAATTCCATGCTCCTCTGCTCTAGTAAGGTTCCATATTTGTTGCCAGGGCTACTGTTATTTTTAGTATTTTCTGCACTTTGGAAAAGTGTTGTATAGTATAAATAGGAAGTTGCCTTTATCTGGTTAGACCATCCAGCTTAGTGTTGTCTGCAATGACTTGCTGCAGCTCTGCAAAGTTCAAGCACGTTGCCCACAATAAACTGCAGATGCCAAGGATTGAATTGGAACTTTCTGCATGCAAAGAATATGCTCTAGTACTAAGATACCACCCTTCCCAAATATGTAGCCTAACCATTGTTATATAACACCAGTATTGAAAACACAAGTAATTTATCCCATTCCTTAATCATTTTGAAGCTAAAAGCTTCAGAAGAGCTGCAGTAGAATACAGCAAAGATCCATCCAGTTCATGATATCATTTCTCACCTGCAAGAGGATCATAAAAGCAACAGCCTTTCCCTATTGATTGTTGCTTCTAGCAACTAGTGTTGAATGGCATACTACTGCCTCTGAACTTAGAAGTTGCATTTAGACATCATAAAGGTAAGCGGCACTCATCTCACTTTATGGGCCAAGGGAGCCGGCGTACAGTTTCTGGGTCATGTGGCCAGCATGACTAAACCACTTCTGACGAACCATAACAGTGCATGGAAACGCTGTTTATCTTCCCGCCAGAGAGGTACCTATTTATCTACTTGCATTTTGACGTGCTTTTGAACTGCTAGGTGGGCAGGAGCAGGGACCGAGCAACGGGCGCTCACCCCGTCTTGGGGATTTGAACTGCCTACCTTCTGATCAGCAAGCCCAAGATGCTCTGTGGTTTAGACCTCAGTGCCACCTGCTTATAGCTAATGGAGGACCTATTTTGGAAGAGCACATCCTTTGCATTCAAAAGATCCCAAGTTCAATTTCTAACATCCCTAGGTGGGGCTGGACAGGACTCTTGTCTGAAACTCTGGAGAACAGCTACCAGTCAGTGTAGACAGTACTGAGCTAGATGAACCAATGGGTTGACTCAGGATAAGACTGCTTCCTATGTTAAACCACAAATTTGTTTGAAGCTATCTAAACCAACAACCATCATCACTACTTGTGGCAGTGAGTTCCACAAATTAAGTATGCATGGTGTGAAGAAGGACTTTCAGTCATGAATTTATAGTCAATCAGTTTAAGTGGGTGGCCCTGAATTCGAGCGTAAAAGGAGAGGAATAAAAAAAGTCCTAGAGGTTTTCTTATTTTTGATTGTGCTTATTGAATATTTATAGAATAGTCCCTGCCTGAAACCCTGGAAATCTGCTGCAAGTCAGGGTAGAAGGACCAGGGGTCTGATTCAGTATAAGGCAGATTCCTATATTAACAAAAATGCAATTACAGTGGTACCTCGGGTTAAGTACTTAATTCGTTCCGGAGGTCCGTACTTAACCTGAAACTGTTCTTAACCTGAAGCACCACTTTAGCTAATGGGGCCTCCTGCTGCTGCCGCGCCACTGGAACACAATTTCTGTTCTCATCCTGAAGCAAAGTTCTTAACCTGAAGCACTGTTTCTGAGTTAGTGGAGTCTGTAACCTGAAGCGTATGTAACCCGAGGTATCACTGTAGTACAATAAAAAGTGGAGGGAGAGAAAGCAGCACGTTGTATATCTCCTGAGCTTAGATTTTGCAACTAGGTGTTGTTGTTTTTGAACCCGCACAGGTTATTTTGAAATTCTCCTGCTCCCAGTGTCTAGACTGTCATTCAGCCCATTAGTCATTAGAGGCTGTTTGCTTTCCAATATGCTACTTACTGGGGCAAATCATTTCTTCCAAGGAATTTACATCAGGGAAAATGAAAACATCAATAAAGTAAACACAAATCCTCTGATACAGTGTCAGCAAAAGGCTCTTACTCCTGCATTATGTTTCCATTATGTTTCTAATTTTGTTCCGGGGCATATGTTTGTGTGGTGTGGTTTTCCAACTTGCATTCAAGCAGTGAGAAATGTATGTATATAAAATATTTATGGCCCAATAGGAGTACCTATACACAACAGAGATTTAAGGCTACTGTTCAGCCCTGTAAGATCAATGGCACCATAAAGTGTTTTTTCCATGGCTTTGCTTTTAACATACTCTAGGAATGTGATTTGAATAAATGCAAGTATTGAAATGTGCTGGGTTTTGTTCTTTGTTTTTTGAGGCTGCATAAGCATTTTTTTCACCCTGTCTCCATGCATAATCTTGTGGAGGGGGGTTAGTCTAACTAACAGAGGTCTATCTATGCAAGATTCCAGAAAACTCAGATGATAAGATCTGCAGGCAGTGCTATCCTGGTAGTTCTGCGTCACCCGCAGAAGTGAAGGGAATAGTGGCTTGGGGGATGATTTTCTCTGTGGCAGATCCTAAATTGTGGATCTCCCTCCCCACAGAGATGCACTTCGCGTCTTCACTGCACAGCTTATGCACTGTGCTGAAAACACACCTCTTCCCTGTGGCCTTTGACAGTTAAGGTATTTTATTTTGTGGGAACCACCCCCTTTGCTAAATGTTATATGCACATTGTTAAAATATAAATATTAGAAACTGGGGAGCCTGAGTATCCTTGGGACTTGCAGGTGGGGGGGGGGAGATGAGAAACTCTTTTTCTTGGGGTCATTTGCCAACAAAAATCCTGTGAGTGAGAAAGAGAGGGGATGGGTATATAATTCAATTTATAAATTATTGTTTTTTTCCAACTGCAAGGTACCTCTGTGCTGCAGAGTAAGGTACCAGGAACCAGCTGACAATATACATAAGGAAGTCATTCTGTAAGGTCATGTAGATCATCACTTATCCGAAATGGCCTCGGGCAATTAACATTGGATAAATGTGTTATTCCACAGGACCACAGAATGCTAGAGTTGGAAGGGACCCCGAGGATCATCTAGTCCAACCCCCTGCATTGTAGAAATATGCAGCTGTCCCATATGAGGATTAATCTTGGTGTTATTAGCACCATGCTCTAACCAAATGAACTATAAATGTGTTGCAGACGAGTTAATGGGCACAAATCAACCCTAGTTCTTCCTCTCACTGGGCTGTACCACTTCATGCAATTGGGGGGGGGCACATAGGATGGTGTGCTCCCTTAAAAAGGGGGGAAGTTTTATGTTTGTAGACATTATGTTCAGACATCTGAAGGCAGCCCTGTATTGGGAAGTTTTTAATGCCTGGTATTTTATTATGTTTTTATATATGCTGGAAGCCATCCAGAGTACCTGGGGTATAAACAAATTGTTGTTGTTGTTGTTGTTGTTGTTATCAGGGAGAAGGCTAGCCTAGGACACTTCACCTGACATGCTAGTTTTCTGTGTGGAAGGAATGGTTTTGTGAAGGGTTATTAAACCACATGAACCCTCACCTGGTGCCTAAAGTGGTACAACCCAGACACAGGCTCTGACATTAGTCTCTTTAGGTTAGAGCTTTCCAAACTTCTCATCTGGTGACACACTTTTTAGACATGCATCATTTTGCGACACAGTAATTCAGTTTTACTAGCAAATCAGAGGTTTAACTTGTCAGTTTGCATTTCTTGGTACAGAAAGTATATGCTTTCCTATTCTAATTAATTCAAGAGTGTTCTGGAAGCTTCTCTGTGCGAAACAAACTGGTGCCAACTGGAAGTTTTTAGCTGACACGTAAGTTTCTATTCCACCTAGAAACAAGCAGAAGGTTCATGATGTTTGGGTCAGTCTTTCAAAGAAGCTGAGTACAGCTGGCTTAAATTGGTTATGTTATTTCTTTCTGCCAATGTCATGCTGACTATAATAAAAGGCCAGAAGAAGCCTGAGTTTCACTTTCTATCTCTTTTCCTTCTGGTGTGGTGTTCTGTACATAGTCTGCTTAGAGTTGAGGTTTTAGTCTAATTGTAAGTTATTGCAAGTTTAAGTTAAGTCTGCTGCAACTGGATTTCTTATGGACAGTGCCAGTCCTGAATGTATTGGATTTGCGACCATTACGCTTATTTGCCTTCAGTAGCAGCAAAGCTTTGCTGGATGAAATATTAATTGCCTCTGGTTTATCTTTTGGGAACCCTGCAATGTGTTTTAAGTTTTAACTCTGCTAACTATATGTTGGAATCTGCTCTGGATCAGTTTGAGTAGAATTCATGACGTAACTAACCCCTTTGCAGCCTCAAGAGGCGCACAGGGAACATTTGCGTGATACAGCTACACACTGCAGCCAACACACTAACGTGTCATGACACACAGTTTGGAAAGCTCTGCTCTAGGTACTCATTGTGACCTGTGGGTCACTAATCATACACAGAATGAAGGAATTCTAAAGGGAGCTTGATTAGAAGAAGAAGAAGAAGAGAAGAGAAGAGAAGAAGAGAAGAGTTTGGATTTGATATCCCGCCTTTCACTCCCTTTAAGGAGTCTCAAAGCGGCTAACATTCTCCTTTCCCTTCCTCCCCCACAACAAACACTCTGTGAGGTGAGTGGGGCTGAGAGACTTCAAAGAAATGTGACTGGCCCAAGGTCACCCAGCAGCTGCATGTGGAGGAGCGGAGACGCGAACCCGGTTACCCAGATTACGAGACTGCCGCTCTTAACCACTACACCACACTGGCTCTCCGATTAGGAAGAATGTAAGTAATTTTAATTGTATGGAGAGGTCCTATCACCACAAGTTAGGCCTCATATTACATGCAGCCGTCACCACTTTGAAATCCAGACAGGAGGTTACAGTAGTTCAGAGCGTAGGGCTGAAAGCTACAATTGGCTGTCTTTCTGCGGAGGTGTAGTATTGGGAAGGGACAAGCTCTGAGATAAGAACATCTGCTTTCCCTGGTTCAATGCTCTGCATCTCCAGGTAGGGCTGGGGTAAACTCCTTCCTGAAATCCTGGATTGCTGTTGCCAGTCAGTGTAGGAAATATTGAATTAGATGGACCAATGATCTAACTCAGTACAAGCTCCTTATCTTCCCAGGTGCTCCTCAGTAAGCTTGCAAGCAGTCATTTCTACATGTTTCTGAATCCTGAATCCATGCCTGAATTCACCTTTAAATTTCTGCTTTGATATTCCAACTTTCTTAGGATGGGGCTCAGGACATGAAATTATCCTGTGTTGTTATCACCAAAAAGATTGCATGTAAAGGCTGGATGATGAGGTTCATGCCACGTGCAAGATCACATCCAGTTCAGCCTTCAGTTTTCTTCCCTCCAAAGCAAATGTCTATATTCCTGGCCAACTAAATTTCCTGGATGGGCACTTTGGCCAGGATGTGGGGGTACTGAACCGCAGACAAAACGACAATTTCTCCAAATGGCGTGCTAGATTGGCATTTGGTGGGGCATTTCACTTAAGGGCTGTCACTTGCTGACCCCCTAATTCAGCTTTTATAAAACAGAGAAATGTATAAGCATTTGCCTAGTGAAATCACAGAAGCTGGGGAGTGGCAGAGATGCCTTTTATCTTGAGCATCTCAAAGAAAGAGAAGGCAATGACAGCAAGAAAGGATGCAGAGTTAACTATCAGTGATATATATGTGGAAGTATGAAAATACAAGGGAGCAGAAGGAATGGATTGTGGTGGAGGACAAAGGTGGAAAACACGCAAAAAAGAATTCGAAAAGGGGCCATAGAGATTATATATATCAATATTATCAAAAGCGGAGTTAGCAGATGAAAGAGCACAGATGAAGAAGTAAGATTTACTGGGGTGGTTCTTGAAAGTGGATTAATCACAGCAAGCCTGGGGAAAATATTGCTAAGAGGATGAGATTTTCCATCACTTGGCAGCCTTCAGTTCAAGGCTGGAGCCCTTCTAAAAGACACAGTTCAGTCAGCATACTGGTTAATGTATTTAATATAATGATACCTGGAGAAAATCTATTGCCCCAATGGTTCCTTTTAGCTTTTAAATTTGCTTTTTTTTATTTTGGACTGCAACTCCCAAATGCCTCAGCCAGAAAAGGAATGAATTCATTTAATTTGTCATGAACTGTGGTTCAGGATGGACTAGATTTAGCTACTAGTCTTGCATGAAAAAGCATTCTCTATAATTCAAAAGCTTAAGCCATACTGAGCCATGCACCTTCTGGATTAAATCAACATACAAGGGAGGGGGAAATGTGTGGATGAGTGTGCTAACTTCACCTCCAGCATCACTGTCCACATTGCTCTCCACAAGTTGCAAGTCTGCACAGGAAGCCTGCCATACACTTATAGGCTCCCTTCAAGATATAGGACCCCGATGGTGCAAATTTAGAGCATGCTGCATCCATACATTCCCATCCTACATGTTGATCTACCTTAGAAAGGTGAACACTTGAACAGATGGAGGGCTTAATTGCCACCCTATCCAGTAAATGGTGTCATGTCAACCATTTTGGATTCCTATCTCCTTTGGTTCAGAATGAAAACAGCGGCCTGAACTTCCGCAACAAAGCAGGGGCATAGACTTGTTTGATGAAGGTGCCCTATGCTTGTGACTTACCTAATGGATGCAGTAGGAGACAGCCATTTTAATTTCCCATAATTCCCTGGGGAAACACAGGGATACTATGGGAAAATCAAAATGGCCTACCAAGGTCCTGGCATTTCTGGGGGTGTTGGATGTATAGCCATGAGTTCTGGAGGGTCTGGTTGGATCAGGACAAGGGGTTTAAGGAACTCAGAAGGTGGCAGCTGACATTTCTGGTGGGTCACAGTGAGCTATGCCAAAGCCCTGAGAAACATTAAAGAGAGATGTTGAGGGTGAGGAGTCTGATCCCATGGAGGGAACCAGAGGGATGTCACCCCACTACCCCATGCCTATCTCACCCATGGTTTCAACTCCAAGCTCTGGCATCACTGTTAGTATTTTTCATTCTCCGTTGCTGTTGGATCTTGTGATCCACACTGTTTACATTCCATACTTCTGGAAGTGTGAGAATGGAAGCTTAGACACTGAACTTCCATCCTAAGTGCTGCATTTTAAATTGCATTTTAACCTGTATTTTAAATTCCCCCCCCCTATTATATTTTTACTGTAATTTTACTGGTGTTAGTCACCCTGAGCCCACCTCTGGCCAGGGAGGGCAGGGTATAAATAAAATTTTATTTTTCTTTTGTTTTGTGACTTTTTGTTCTGTCTCCCGGACAGACAGGATGTTTGTGTGAGCTGCTCCTCGCACTGTTGTTATTTTCTTTATTATGATTTGCTTTGATTTGATGTAAAGCAATAAAAAAAGCGATGCTACATACAGTGGTACCTCGGGTTAAGAACTTAATTCATTCTGGAGGTCCGTTCATAACCTGAAACTGTTCTTAATCTGAGGTACCACTTTAGCTAATGGGGCCTGCTGCTGCTGCCGCACGATTTCTGGTCTCCTCCTGAAGCAAAGTTCTTAACCCAAGGTACTATTTCTGGGTTAGTCGAGCCTGTAACCTGAAGCGCCTGTAACCTGAAGCATCTGTAACCTGAGGTACCACTGTACTTCCGCAGCCAAGCTTTTGTTTACTGTGCTGTTTGTGTGCTCATATGAGCAGATATGAGTCACTGAGACACAGGACTGTTGCCGAACGCTTCATAAGAGTCCTGTTACCAGAGGGAGTGGCTCCACTAATCACCTCCACTGGATCCTTTGCCTCCACTGGATCCTTTGCCTCTGCCAGCTTTTGCCAACAAGCCTCCGCCCATCAAGGAGACAGCCATTACCCAGCCTGATTCCGAGCCGATGCTGTCAACTCTTCCATCACCCAGGACACAGATACACCAGTGCTGATGTGAACATGCCACTCATGCCCAGCCCACCATGAGTAGTTCCCACTTACTTGCTCAGCCAGTTGATGCATCCCACTTACCCCACTGAAATCATACCCACCCCACACCTTTATAATGGGAGCCCAAGGGCCTGCCAATCATTGGATCAACATCTTAGCTTTCTGCACCAGTGACCTTTACCTTGCTTATGTATTGCACTAATTTGAACATTGCAGTTCGTAGCAGAAAATGAAATTTGAGTCCAGGTACTTCATCCAGCATCAGCCAGGAAAGCTACTGCTCCTTGAGAGAAGTCTTAAATATTAATTTATCTGATATATCTGGTGACATGATTAAGTCTGTGTGTTGCACGCTAGAGTATTGCTGCACAAATGAAGTCTACATATCACCAACCACAGACAGCAAAGTATTAGTGCATATTTGACTCCCAGTTCATGTGAAATGTCCCCCACGTCTCATACTGTACTGTCATTCTATTCCCAAAACTCAGTTTTCCAGTCAGATTAAAATCAACTGACTTAAGGTACTGTGATAGAAATGAAATGCTGGCTCCTTACACTTAATTTGACTTCATTCCAATATCACTCACCAAATTGTCACACATGCTCTGACAATGACAGTTGAGTGTCTTACTTTCCACTGGGAAGATGGGTAAGTGTGTTCTTCATTCACTCTTTATCTGAAGAAGAGATGCCATGAAAATCCAGCTAACATCAGTGCCCACATAAATGAGTCAATATACATTCCACTACCAACTCTCAGGCTCTCGATTATTGTAAATTTAGCAATCCTCCTATTATTTGCAGATGGTATCTGTTCTGTCTCCAATAATAAACATTTCCAGTTCTGTGCCACATTTCCCTCTGGAACAAATGCAAATATGACAACAGTCAAATGGTACACTCCATCAGTCAGTTCAGTAGGCGTCACACAAAAACCATGGCCCTATATTAAATGATATATTCCCACAATCCAACTCACTTGCATGGAGGAGACTGATAGAGCATATGCCCTGGATTATTATCTCTGCATATCTATGATGGGTCACCACACTGTGCTGAAATGTTCAAATAACATGGGTGGGTGGGTGGATCAAATACATAGAGACCATAACTGAACAGTAAGACCCCATTCTGAGCTATCAGAGGTGGGACTGGCACACTGGGTGGGTCAGGAAAGTAGGTGCCAATCAATCACTTCCATATGATTGGGCCAAATCAGGGCAAGGTAATGTACAATCCAGCTGAGTGTATGCCAGGCGAAAACATTCCTCTTCAACCAGGCCTTTGGCTGATTAACACCCTGTACCCTTTTAAATGTGTTTCTGGGAGGTAGTGGGGGTATGGGGGACTTACTGGTTTGTTCTTGTTTTTGTTATATTATGCATTTTGTGTTTTTTATCTTGTATTGTTATGTTGTGAAGCACTCTGAGATCTACAGATGAAGTGTGACAAACAAATTGTTGTTATAACAACAACAACAACCTGAAAGCATTAGAATCAATATTTTTTTTGTTATACAAGACAAACTCATAATTTCATATGTATGGATGTCATATAAAAGTATGCATTTCTGTATTCACAAAAGTAAAGCTCTTTTGCTGATAGAAGACATATATGAAGACATGTTAATAAAATCTGTTGTATCCAATTTCAGCAATGAGGTTACTGTGATCAAAGACCAGCCAATGTGGCACCTGCTGAGTGCCATATGTCTCCAAAAATAGTGACAATATTCCCCTTGTTTAATCACCAACGCTTTGATTCTGCTGAAAGAGTCAACAGTACCACTTTCCCCTTTCTTCATGAGTGTTTACTGCTTGTTCCTAAAAGCTTTTTTTATATAACTCACTTCCATTTGTACAGTAGGAGAATTGACTACCAATCAATTACAGCACTAAAGCACTTTAACAGGGCTTAATGAAGTGCCCTCAATCAGCAAGGAGCGTAATAATCTCAAAGCCACTTTAGTTCATTCAACAATGTAATCCCTGATCCAAAAGTCTTTACACAAAGAACAATGGCAGAACATGTCTTTTAAGGATTGGCAAGCAAGGTCAAGCAAGAGTGGCAATAATAGGTCCATGGTTCTCAAACCGTGAAGTGTATGTCCTTAAGTAGCTACAAGGGCATTCTTGCAGTATTCCCCGAAATTGCTATGAACCCTAAGATTACCTCTGTTGCTTGACCTTGGACATTTCTTGGTACGTTTCAATGTCTGTGAATCTTTGGTGCTGTGGTGAACTTTTCAGTATTCATTTTATCTTCTGCTGCTGATTTTATACTATAGTAGATTTTGAGACACATTGGATTTTGGATTTTTATTGCCTTATTTTGGTATTCAATTATTGCAGTTCACTTTAAAACACAATTAAAACTCATAAATTAAAAACCCTGTTACTGAGAAGCAATGACAACGGGGGAAGGGAGGAAGAGACACACAAACATCGTTTTTATCATCGACTCCCAAAGACTTGAGGAAAAAGATATATTTTGTCATTAACTTGTCAAGTACCCAGTAGTTCTTACACAGAGCACTGAACTGTGTCTTACAGAGACCCCCCCCCCTTGAAGCATGATAGTAGCCAAATTTCACACCCTTTAGTTGCATTCTTTCCCTACATCTCATGTGGGAAATCTGGATTAAAATCCCCCCGGAATTTCATGACTACCAAGCCCATTCACCCCATTACTGCAATAATTCATATGATAAGCAATAATGCACTCTATTCCAAAGAGTGCTTAAGAAAGGATGTGTTTTACGTACTGATGCACAACAGTTTAAGAAACTAGTTCTCTACATTCTGTCACACCCTTACATGACCACAGAGCAGAACCTAGGGTGGGGCTAGGGAAATGAAAGGGTAGGGCTATTCACATTGAATCAGGCTTGACTCTTCAAGCCACCAAGGGCAAGGAGCACAAATAGTCCCTGCCTTAGTTCTGCCAACCTAGCAGTTCGAAAGCACCTCCGGGTGCAAGTAGATAAATAGGGACCGCTTACCAGCGGGAAGGTAAACGGCGTTTCCGTGTGCGGCTCTGGCTCTGGCCAGAGCAGCGATGTCACACTGGCCACGTGACCCGGAAGTGTCTCCGGACAGCGCTGGCCCCTGGCCTCTTAAGTGAGATGGGCGCACAACCCCAGAGTCTGTCAAGACTGGCCCGTACGGGCAGGGGTACCTTTACCTTTACCTAGTGATGCATTCTTCTAATTTTCACATATGGATGCCACCCCAACCCCCTTGAAAAGGTAAAATGCTGTATTTGAGGATATTATTGAAGTTAGGGCAAAACCCTCCCCCAGTTTAGCACTGATAGTGATTAGCGTTTTCCTAGCAAATTACACACACACACACACACACACACACACACACTGTAATGGGAGACTACAGCTTGGACACATCCGTGCAACATCTAGTTTATGAGAGTAGGAATGCTGAAAGAAACATGAATGGTTTCTCCCCCTCCTCTCCTGGTACATTTATTTTATCTCCCTTTCCTCTTGTTTTATTTTCTGCAGCGCCGCTAGCATACAAAAGGGTTACTCCTGAGGGTCACCCGCTTTGTTGCTGTTGTTCCTTTGTTTGTGGGTCTTGTTAGTCTTGTTATTTAGAGGCATAATAGTTTGTATTTCAGTAGTATGGATCTGGGTGGGTGGGAGCACGCCACTCCAAAAAGTAAATGTCAAAAACTACATACCAACCAAATGTCAAATGCCAACCAAACAGATGTCAAAACACTATGGCATTCTCCATTCAAGCATTTGTTACTGCATAAACTCTCACCATTATATATCGAAAAGGCGAGTCGGAATCCCTCTGCAGCTCATGCTGAAACACGCAAAAGCCATTTGGCAAAGGCTGAGCCATGAACTGGCAATGATGAGCTCCTTGCATTCCAAGTACCTGCCATAGGCAGCCTATTGTGTAGGAACCATCTGCTACCTGTGGGAAGCCTGGTTAGAATGATAGTAGAGGATGATGTGTTTCATAGCTCCTGCACGACACACTGAGTGCCTTGGGAACAATAGGATGTGAACATGATCATGCCTTCATTTGGCACTGGTTTGCAATCTCAGCATGTGTTTGAGAAGCTTCACGATTTTGTTTTCCACATCAAAATCCCCCCAGAAACCAATACATGGCCATTTCACCACACGCCTCCCCAAGTGGATGTGGGAATTGGCTCTCAAGAAAAATGGTTGATATTTGATAATAAAAACAATAAGACAAATGGAATGGTTCTGTACTCTACCCCTAAACTAATGCTTTTTTGATGCTTATCCTTCGGGAGAACTATATATCATGTGTGGCACTAGATGGCCTGATTCCATCTTCAGCCACTCATGTGGAATGTGGGTACAGGAAATGCACAATGAGATGAGAGTAAATGATTCTGCCTGTCAAAGGAAGAGAATGCAACATGGAAATATATGCCACTCTGCATCATTGATATGTTGGGGGAAAGAATGTCAGAGAGTATGGGATATGATACTGGTCATTTTTATTACTTTTGTAATGACAGCTGCAGAAAATGATACACACCAGTTCTGTAAGATCCACATTGGTATTAAACTGAGATGTCCCCCAAACATGGCACAAACACCACTGTGACCAACCGCATCTTAGGTAAGGACTCTGCCTTGGGAAAGATACTATTTTTCAGCACAGATTCTGCATTATATAAAGTAGAAATGATAGTGATCTAATCCACTGGTGGATGAACAAGACTGCAGAACAGATTTCACAAAAAATGTAAATAAATATATAAAAAGTTTAAATAAAAGTGATAGATATACGCTCAGAAGTATTGGTACAAAATCATAAGAGCGTGTTTTCTAACATATAAAAACACACACTCTTAATTTATATATACATATATTTCTTGTAAAATGTCTGTCTGGGTTTAGTGTACAGCTATATGAATTTGTGTACTGGTGTATTTTATTATTACGTCCAAAAATCTTTCCTTATCCCCATGACACTATATATCAGACTTTAAGCAATGGAGTATACACTGCTTCTAAAATATGAAAACTGACAATTGTGATTAAGAACCTCAAAACATTGACTAAACAATGTTGTCCAAGATAAATTTGTGCTTTGAAACATAAGGCACATTTTTTTCAGGCATGTGGAGGCCAATTTACAGGTGCTTGCTCATCACTCACTGAATTCTGTTTCATTAATAAATTAAATAAATTAATAAACTAGGAGTATAAAGTGACAGTAATAAACATGTGATGACAATTACATCCAAAGGAATGTTGAAAAATGTGGTACAGTATTATGGGGAAAGGATATTGTTATGAGCATTTCAGAAAGTCCCAGCTTTCTATTTGTGCGTGGGGTCTTTCATCCTTTCCTCTAAAGGAAAAAACAACATCCTTCCTCTAATGGAAGAACTTGCTCTCTTCAATAATCTGTTGCAGTGTTATTTGACCTCTTCAACTCCCACATAGGACTGAAATAATTGGTAGAGGCAGATGATGGAGAGGTTACAGCAGTGGTGAGATTCCAGCTATGATATGACTGTTAACTAATTTACAACATTGGATATATTATATCTGATATCTTGGAAGACATAGAAGTTTATCTGCGACCATTAATATCTAATGATGCTAAAGAAATCATTTAGGGAAGTTTTAATGTTTGAAGTTTTATTCTGTTTTTAGTCCTCTGTTGGGAGCCGCCCAGAGTGGCTGGGGAAACCCAGCTATATGGGCAGGGTATAAATAAAATAATAATAGTAATAGTAATAGTAATTCCAAATGATAATTGTGTATTGACGTGGTTTCATTAAAGATGAGAAGTCTCATAACTTTTGCATTGTTTCTAAATGACTGCATATATAATAGGAAATCGTGAGTTTGTTGAAACTCAAACAATTATATTAATACATAAAAGAGCAAAGAAGGTAACACCAACTTTGCTTTAAATTGGTCTTCAGCTATAATTTGTTATTTCCACACCAATTTCTAGGAAGGCCCTAATTTATCATATCAGAGAACGTAAACTCATAAAGGGAACAAATGCTATTAGCCTTACCCACACTCTTGAAAGATAACACAAACACCCCAATTTGCAAGGGCTGCTTTGGAAGTTCTGCAGAAACTTCATGTATGAAGTATGCAGGGATTCATACTTCCTCTTCCCATGCTTCTGTGCCCTTACATTAGGAAAGTGCACAGGTCCCAAACTGGAATGCTGGAAGACAGGAAGATTACACCACTGGCCCACTGATGACTACACCGACTGACAGCAGCTTTCCGAAATTTCATGAGGGTTTCTCCCAGCCCTACCTGCAAAGCAGTTATTTTACCACTGAACTATGGCATGCAAATATAACCAAAATGTAAGGAAAAGAAAGCATGAATCACTTATGCCACTTCTTTCACTGCTTTTAGATAACATGCCAAAGAGTTCTCTTATTTTCAATTGGTGACATTTAAAATACAACAAAGAACTATAGCAACTTGACTTTTCCGGATTTGTTTGTTAAGAGAAGGCAGTGCACAGAGACCTCTGAGCCAGAGCTTTATCTACATTTTGTTTTCCTTTTTAAAAGGGCTAAAAACAAAAAGATGCCACAAAATGTGATGTGAGCAAAATTAATTTTAAAAGTCAGCAGTTGGACCTACAGAGAAACAACAAGAAGTAGTATTTCAAGGCAGCGGGGATATTTTTCTTTCAGCACTTTCCCCCTCTTTTTTTCTATTTTCCCCCTGCCATGGCATGAAAATAGATTAATGATGTACAGCAGAGTTCTATTGACTTTGCCATCACCCCAGGCCACATTCCCATTTCTATGTATTCCAAAAATAAAACATGTAGTGTGACCACACTTGAATGAGAAACGATACTGTTGCACATCATGCAAAGAAATCCCACTGCTTTTAATAATCATTTTTCAGCTTGGCTATTACTAGCTTTGGCTTACTGGATAGGGATGGCTCCAAGAAAGAACATGTAATCAGTCTTTGTTTGACCTAGGAAGATAATGTGTGTCTAGACATTCTGCACTACCTCAGATCACTCTGGAAAAATAGCTGCTAAAGATGAAAACACTAATATCATCTCAACAGGAGTTTCCCCTCTATAATCTTTCATACCATCTTAACTAACCTTAAGGTACATTCTGTTTGTCCTTTGTAGTATAATAGAAAAACTTGGAAAAAATGTAAAGCTAAGTTGTTCCTTTCAGGATTGAAGAAATGTGTGTCTTTGGGCAGGGGTAAGCCTAAATTTCAGGCTCCTGTTAAATCATTCATCTAATATCCATTCTATTAGAGTGATTTCTAGAAATGCTATCATTTATTCATAAGAAAATGGGAGGCTGTCATACTAGAATACAGTTGTACCTTGGGTTAAGAACTTAATTCGTTCTGGAGCTTCCGGGTTAGCGCCTCCGGCAATGGCGGAGCTCCTCCGATCGGGAGGAACCGGCTCCGTGAAAAACAGGGTCTGACCGCCACGGCGAAGGCGGAGACCCTTAGAAATCACAGACAGAAGAAGTCTGTGAACCTGGGATTCGGCTGGCACCTTCTGCGCCCCCCCTACTCGCGGGGAGACCCGGTATCGGGAATCCGGAGCGACGTGGGGTGAGAGGCGCGGTGCTTTGAATCGACCGCTTATTTCACGGAGCGAAGCCGCATTGCTGCTGTCAGAGAGCACTGACTTTTTTCCTGTGGACAATTGGATTTTAAACAACAACCCGTGAGTAGAACGGGAAATTGGACTTTTAAATAATTTAATTCGGCACCGAACGGGGAAGGTTCAAACAGGAAGTCCACCTTCCCTTTCTGTAAATAGACTGAAGCAAAGTAGTTGTTAACTAAAGTTTTGGAAAGTCTTACGTAAAGGATTAAAATTCCACTGATTGAAACTATTAACTTTGACCAAGTGAACTTGCAGGAGAAGGTGAAAAATTAAAAATCGAAGCATCACGTCTCTGAACCTGGGAACGGCTTGCAAAAAGTCCATCAACGATAAACAGGACAAATTTGACAGCTAGCTTTAAAAGAAAGACATTGTTTCTATTGTCTGCTTCTGCACTTAAAAAGAAGAAAAGGTAACTGGAAACTGTTATTAATTTACTTTTGGAATTGTGCTGGAAAGGATTGATACAAATGGAGACTGTCTTCCTCTAGAGGGAGTTTTGGGACATTGTTACAAGAGTGCAGCTGGGAAATTGGCCTTAAGATAAAGATTGTGAGAAACTAGTTCTGACCTTGAACATCTTAAGAATGTCGGCAAAGGAAGAAGTAGCGTCTGTACTGAATAGGACATTCTATTTGTTGGGAAAGCTGCATAAACAGATAGATGTCATGGCTACTAAGATTGATATTTTGGGAACAAAAGTGGGTATCAGCATAGAAGTCGACAAGAACCCGGCACAGGAATCTTTCTTACCTGAACAAATTGATGAATTAGAGAAGGAGAAAGTTGCTGTTGTTGAGTACAAAGCAAAACAAGGGGGAGCCTTAACCCTAAAGAGGCAAATGGAGGATTACAACTTGAGGCCTTATATGACTGTAATTAGGAGAAGCCAGTTTTTGAAGATGGGTGCCTGGCCTGATCTGGAAAAGGAAAGGTGGAGAGATCCCCTTATGCAGGGATCAAATGACTTTTGGAATATGAATTTGAGCCAGGAGGAGATTGGAGCTTTTGGGGCCTTTGGACTTGGAAGAATTGTGAAACAAGATTCGGAATACTTTATGGGCCCTAGCTTTAACTATGGAAATCTAGCAGACCTGTCAAGAAGGAATATAAGCATCGTTGGGTTGGAGCTCCCCTGAGATCTGCTTTTTAGCACCAAAGATTATCAAGAAGATCGGCAAAAGGGAAGTGAAGAAGAGTTAAGAGCCTCGGATATAAGATCTCCAGGTTGATGGACGCTGGGAGGTTGATGGAACTGACGGCAGGGGCCGAGACTGGGGAGAGGAGACGGTGGAAGAAAATTGGGAATTTAAAGTGTATATATGGAGATTTAAAAAAATAATAATAATGAGAGATGGAAAAATCGTGGAATGAAATTTTTATGACCCTAGGGGAAATGTCTTAAGAGATTAAGTTCAAATATATTAGTTTTAAGGAGAAATGAGATTAAACAAAGTAAAAGTGGATGATTAATTGGTGAAAGAAGAGAATGTTAAATTACAGTATATTAAGATAAATTATTAGCATAAAAACAAAGATGAAGGATTTGTTGAAATATCTAACTGAACCAGAATACAAAGAGGAGAGGTGTGAGGAGGTCAAGGAAATAAGCTAAAGAAAGAAAGTTATGTAAAGGTTTGATTTGTTCTTTTTTTTTTTGATTGTATGCATTTTTTTTCCTTTTTGTCTGTTTTCTTTTTTTAACTTTTTTTTATGGGACTTGTTTTTATGTATTGTTTTGTTTTCTTTTTTTGTTTAATCGGGTGTTTTTCTGCTGTTATTTTTTTATTACTCATGTAACCTTTAAAATTTTAATAAAAATCTATTAAAAAAAAAAGAACTTAATTCGTTCTGGAGGTCTGTTCTTAACCTGAAACTGTTCTTAACCTGAAATACGACTTTAGCTAATGGGGCCTCCCGCTGCTGCCACACGATTTCTGTTCTCATCCTGAAGCAAAGTTCTTAACCCGAGGTACTATTTCTGGGTTAGCGGAGTCTGTAACCTGAAGTGTCTGTAACCCGAAGTACCACTGTACATAATTTTGAGAGGATTTTTTGTGATTGTCAACTTTTAAAAATATAAGCATCTCATCACTAGCAAACCACCAAGATGTATTTCAATGCAGAACCGACTAGACTGAAAATGCTGTTATAGAACAGCAACCTTCATGCACGGGTGAAGCTGACCTAGGAATGTGTGGCAATGCCCTGAGACATTTTGGAAAACTTACTGACACCCCTTTTGATCCCCTTGAAATCCCTTGGATGTTTTGCTTAAGTGGGCACGTTTGAATTCACCACAACATTTTGCTTTCAGTGAAGCTAAGTGCCAAGCATCAAATCAGACCCTTTTGTAGCCCCCCCCCAAGATATTCTGGGATTACAACCCATCTGTCCCAGCCAGCAAAGCCAATGGTCAGGGATGACAAGAATTGCATCTAAAGAGTCACAGGTTCCCCCCACCCCAGCTTTAGTCAAATAACTCCAAAATGTTATTTGAAAATCAGAAAGTAATATATAGCTATATCTCCATCCGTACAATATCACTTGTACACTTGTACACAATATCACCTGCATTATCACTTACATGGCAGGAGGGTGGGGGGACTGGATTCAACTAAGTTTTTGCACTAGCAGAAGTCAGTGCAACAAGTCCCACTAATGCAGTGGGTCTTCTCCCCTTCTTTTCCTCCCCCCGCCCCGGTGCCCTCAACAAATCTGCTTGAATGGGTTAAGAGAACTCTCCAGAACTGTACAGGGTGGGAATCATTCTTTCTTGAAAGCAGAAGTGTTGACAGAATGATCTCCTTAGTGCTAAATTGAATTAATAGTAGGTTACGCATTCTTCTTTAAGGAATATTAAACTTTTTCAACACAAAAAGAAACCACACGGACAAGTAAGAATTAAGAAATCTATTCTCACCTTACGGATGCCTCTGCTAAGTTCTTCTCCATAGTTGGTACCCAAGATTTCAAAAAGGACATTAGGATTCCCACCATTTTCTGCAAATTCCAGTTCTCCTGTTAAGCCATTCACTCCTCCCTGGGTGCACAAAAAAGGATGAGCATAAAATTCAGACATAGCCATGTATTAATTTCTGCAAAATATAGGTTTGCAGTGATTGCAAATGTGAAAAAGTTTAAAATGGCAAATTTTAGCCACCCGGTTCACAATATTGTTGCTCCTCCCTTTATGTATGCATGAACATTTTAAAGCTCAGAATTGGAGTAAGATATTATTAGTCATATTTAGCAAAATTAAAACCTACTATTAATTCATTTGTAAAAGTAGCAGCTCAGATAATGCCAGGTTTTACAAAGGCCAAGGTTGCTTGAGGAAAGCAAAGCACTTTGCAGATCCTAACCATATCTGCTCAGAAGTCATTCCTATTGAATTGAGTGGGGTTTATTCCCAGGTAAGCATGGTTTGTGGCACAGCCTCACAATCTTTACTCTGGGCAATGCAAATGTTTCTAAATGGAAAGTCAGATTTGGCAGAATTAGGAAGTGACAATTTCTGGTAGATCTTTCTTCTCATTGCTAATGCCAACAGAACCAGTAAGGCAAACAGGAGCTTGGTCATTACGAAACAATGCCTTCAAATTAGCCATTCGTCCAGGCAGCTGGGCCTGTCTTCATTAAAAACTAGAGAGGAAAAGAAAGGCAGTGCCATCAAACCACATCTTTGTGGAATCTTGGACTGTGGATCCCAAGGTAGACTTGCATTCCAATCTGCACCTGGGCCTGATCAGTGTGGCTCAGGCAAGACCACTTTGAAACCTGAATTCAGTCAAACCCATTCCACTCCGAACCCTAGGCTTAAACCTGTCCATACAGGCCTCCCAGGACTCATTCTGTTATATCGAACATGGCAGAGCCAACTGTTGAAGCTTTAACTGACTGTATCATTTGAGAATGCTGATGGGGGAATCACATGCTTGAATGCATCCCCACACATATAGAAAACTAGTACATCACAGACAAGACTAGGCTAGAGCCCTTCTCCCTGATGCACTAGCTCTCCACATGTAGAGAACTTAGACATGCCAGTGGATCTAAACTTGCAGTCACTTCTGCGTTTTGAAGAGAGATGGTTTCCAGAGGTTTGCAAAACACGGTTTTCAATCAATCAGATTTGTCACATCTTTAAATGTCTTCAGCGCGGTATAGAAAGGATCGCACAGTACAGACTTCGATAAGACACTGAACATAAACGCAAGGTTAGAATTTTTGCCTTCCTCAGCTCATTTTCTCCCTAACCTTCCCCTCTCACCATCTCTTAGAAAAGTAGACATGCTCAAGATAGAAACTGCAAAAACAAAATGACTGCATTGTGTATTTATTCTCTATTGGTGTCTTCCATATCAAATTTGCCGCATCTACAACCCAAAACACAATTTTTCTTAGCCAAAGCCTAATCGGCTAGCAGAAAAATCAAGTCTTGGCTTTTCTGCTTCATAAATCATCACTCTCCATCACTGACAATAAGGAGTCTGAAATCAGAATGTAGCCGTCAGAGCCATGGATGATGCATGAGGCACTAGGAATACAGCCTCTGCAATTCCCCTTTCCACAGGGCACATGAAAACTTGCTTTTTGTCAGTAACCTAAACAAATGTGACTGGGAAGGCCTGGGGGGGTGGGGGACACAGCCCAATGCAATACTGCAGAATCATTTTTCTTTAGTTTGTATTGTTGCTATCAGCCTTACTTTAATAATTTACATAGATTACAAATGGAAATTGATATTTTTCTAGCACTGCCATTATTTCATATTACCAGCGTGTTTGCGTATTCTTGAAGTGTCTTTACTGACTAATGGGGAAATTGTCAGAGGTTTGAGTAATGGAAAGAGTTGTTTTGCCCCCAAAAGGAAGAAATATCTTGATGGATTCCAATTTTATATATAAAAAGAATGCTGTAGCATTTATTATGGTTCCTGACAATATTTGGATGTGCATGTGTTTATTTTGGGCTCAAATGGTTATTGTGACCAACATTACTTTTACTAATTTTGCTGGGCTCATATCGAATTTAAAGACGATGTAATTTGCATTGGCCATTTCCACAAGCAGCTTTATTCACAGGAGAACAGAGCCACACAATGGGAATTTGTAACAGCTTGCAGTGATAGAAAATGTGTCCAATAATTTATCACATGCAAGGGAGGAGAAAAGCATATATACGTGAATATGTGAAAAAAAGTGTCCTATTTAAAGTCCAAACAGGACATGGTGCACTTTTCTTCAGAAAAAGGAAGATCACATTATTATAGGGAAGGGTGGCAACCATACCCCAGGACTGAGTTTGGCAGTACAGTGGTACCTCGGGTTAAGTACTTAATTCGTTCTGGAGGTCCGTTCTTAACCTGAAGCTGTTCTTAACCCGAAGCACCACTTTAGCTAATGGGGCCTCCTGCTGCCGTCACGCCGCTGACACACAATTTCTGTTCTCATCCTGAATCAAAGTTCTTAACCTGAGGTACTATTTCTGGGTTAGTGGAGTCTGTAACCTGAAGCATATGTAACCTGAAGCGTCTGTAACTCAAGGTACCACTGTATTCGAAACAGCGAGCTTCAGTACCTCTTACTGTATGAAGAAGCCAAGGCTTACAGATTACAAAATCCATTGAAACCAAGAACCCCAAATGTGACCATCAAAATCAATGATTCCTTATATTGCATAAATCAAATTGTAGAGCTGCAATTACTGAATCATAATCAGCTAATTAGAAGGCATAATGTGGCAATGTGGTCAATGAAGTATCTCAGTATCCCAGTGTACGGTCCACACAGCACACTGCAAGTTGGTGGCAATCTTCCATCTGTTTTAATGATTCTGGATCACACCTTACTCTCTAATACAAGTTAACTGCTTGGAAAATTGTAGCTTCCTTTAACCAAGCAGCAATATTATATTAATACTGAAAATGGATGACCTCTTTATTTGCAAGCGAAGAGCCACATTTTGAGTAGCCCGATTGATGCTCTGGAAGATGGAGAGGGGAGGGGGGCAGGACACAGAACCACAACAAAGATTTAGCAGCTGGAGTCACACATTATGTGCTGTGCTTTACAAAGAGGCAAAAAGGTCATGTCTAAACTGTAAACTCTTTATCTGTCAAATGCCGAGGGAAAATTAGCCACAGCACCATTAACAAGAGCTATGTCTGAACCTCTAGAAAGCCCAATTGCTATTGTTTATGCAGTTCAGACTCTGTGGGTTTCCACAAGCTAAAAATTGAAGGAGAAGCATTAAAAACCCAAAGCCCAGAGGTAATAGTTTGAAACCAGAAAAGAAATTAGAAATTGATTATTCCCACTAAGGAGCCACAACCAAAGCTCAGCCCAGAATCTAGCCAAGAACATGTGTGAATTGTTACTGCTGCCACCTGGAGTTTTATACACCTGGAGATCTAACCTTAAGAGCCACTTTTATCTATCAAGCACAATTTTGCTGCAGCTTATTTCAGAAGCAAAATCCCCCCAGGTAGATCTCTCTCCCCCCCACCCCAGCTCTTTGAAGTGATTCACACACACATTAGAACAATATATAATATTCTGCAAATTTCATATCTAATATTGTCAGTTGGGGGACTTATTTGGATTATGCTGCCCTTATGAAAACATCAATTTATTGCTCGTCCTAATTGAATTCTGCTTGATGTAACCTGCGTTCTGAGCACAGAAAAAGAGAAGTATAAAGTGTGTGGCTATTATTTTGCTTCTCTGGGAGTAGCGAATACAATGGCTTAAAAGAAGTCTGAAATCCTTCAATAGACAGATGGTCTGCCAAGAGTGACTGGAGGAGCCAAAGAATGGGAGAGCCTTGCCAGATACTAAGGGTGGGGAAAGCATCTGTGCTTTTAATATTTGCGTGGTGAGACCTAGTTAGCCTTCCAAAGCAGTAGCAGAACTTCAAAGCTGTTCATCACCTGAGCACTTTTTCCTGTGGAAAGGCAAGTGGGGAAATTTGTCTTAGGAGAGGAATAAGAGATTCTCTTTATAAAGAATAGGCATCCTGGGGCATGGGGAAGAAGGTGGTAATTGAAGTGTTCTGGTTCAAAGTAGAGATAGATCAGTCCATTTCTGGTCCATGTCACTCATGTGCATTCATTCATAAGTCTGTTCTATCCCCTCTTCACATTAATTTAATTTTTAAAAATCTGCATGAAAACCTGCATTTAAATAAGTGTGTGTGTTTGTGTTGTTGTTGTTTAGTCATTTAGTCGTGTCTGACTCTTTGTGACCTCATGGACCAGAGCATGCCAGGCACTCCTGTCTTCCACTGCCTCCCGCAGTTTGGTCAAACTCATACTGGTAGCTTCGAGAACACTGTCCAACCATCTCATCCTCTGTCGTCCCCTTCTCCTTGTGCCCTCCATGTTTCCCAGCATCAGGGTCTTTTCCAGGGAGTCTTCTCTTCTCATGAGGTGGCTAAAGTATTGGAGCCTCAGCTTCAGGATCTGTCCTTCCAGTGAGCACTCAGGGCTGATTTCCTTAAGAATGGATCGGTTTGATCTTCTTGCAGTCCACGGGACTGTCAAGAGTCTCCTCCAGCACCATAATTCAAAAGCATCAATTCTTTGTCGAACAGCCTTCTTTATCGTCCAGCTCCCACTTCCATACATCACTTGTGGGAAAACCATAGCTTTAAGTATACGGACCTTTGTTGGCAAGGTGATGTCTCTGCTTTTTAAGATGTGTGTGTGTATTTGAATGCATATATTTGAATGCATTTCTAAATGTACTTCTCTCAAAAGACACTTCAAAAATGTTTTTTCTAAAAATATTCATATTTTAAATACATTTTAATAGTTTTTGTTTGAGCCAAGTACATTGCAAAATTCAGAGAAGTGTGAAGTCCAAAAGAAAGCTATGTACAGATTACACTAAGAGACGCAGAGCAGGTCAGTTCATATTGAAATCCGCATAGAACAAATGCATCAAGAGCCTGCTGTTCCAAATACACTTGCTTAGGGTCTACCAACATAGATATCCTAAGGCATTTTGGTGTTTGGGATAGACAATCCAAATAGAAACCTCAGGTTTGTTAAAAGACAGTCAGTGCAGCAAGGGGGTTGGAGGGAGAAACAGGATTCAACTCCCCACTTAGTCAGGAAGCTCACTTTGGTGACCTTGGGCCACTCAGTCTCTCAACAGGAATTGTTGCGATGGTAAAACAGAGATGGGGGGGGGAATGTACACCCCTTTGAGCTTCTTGAAGGAAAGGTGGGATATAAATGTAATATTAAACAAAGATAAAACATAATTATAGACAAAATAATTGACGCTTCGTAGTTGTAACGGCACCTCAAAATTTGCCAACTGAGGACAGGTAGGATCAACCTGCTACCCAGTGAGAATCAGCCCACAAATCATAATATGATCAAGGGAAAGGAGTATGAAATAACTATATGCATTGTTGACTTCTCGTGGTATTTATAATTATATGTGTTTTTTTAATTGTCAGTGTAGACCAGGCACCCCCAACCTTCGGCCCTCCAGATGTTTTGGACTACAATTCCCATCATCCCTGACCACTGGTCCTGTTAGCCAGGGATCATGGGAGTTGTAGGCCAAAACATCTGGAGGGCCACAGGTAGGGGGTGCCTCGTGTAGACCATAGAAAAAGACAGTTTCATACTATGCGAACAATCAAATGCAAGTCTGAGATGAGTCAAATAATATCTCTGTAGTTTTGTGAGGTATATACTGCAGCTCATACTTGTAATCCCATATTATAAAATTGTGATTCTGTGGCTGGTTTCTCGATCCTGCCCTTAAAAAACCCAACACATTTTAAATATGTCTGAAGGGAAATGAAAACACTGTAAATCTGTAAGTTCTGAAATCTCCATACCTTCTGAATTGTTCTGAAGAGATTTCACTACATCCTTCAAACACAAAAAGGTGTTGTTGTTTTCATTTTGTCTGGCCCTTATTTGGTGCTGCTTTCACATCGTATCTGGCTAGCTATTTCTCTTTGCGTTGCAAGGGAGAATTGCCTCACACAAATTAATCATTACTCTGAGTGACTGCTGCAAGGTGAAAGGAGGAGTTTGTTTGTTTGTTTGTTTTATTAATTATCCTCTTTTAAAATGGCAGAACATAGCAGGAGACAAATGGAAATGTTAGCCAGGCTGACAGGGCAAAGGATTTCATAAACTCTGGAGTGCAAAATTATCATGCGTGCAAATGGGTTGATGTTGCACTGACGAAAGAAAGAAAGAAAGAAAGAAAGAAAGAAAGAAAGAAAGAAAGAAATCATTTTAAACAGACAGAATGTAGCCCAGGGGTCAGCAAGGTTTACCTCACCTGGGCCGGTTCACTCCAGCAGAGATCCCTCTGTGGGCAGGATTGTGTGCAAACATGAGTGTGTGCGCCCACGATTTCCGGCATCCGTGGAGATGCAATTTCCTGCTGCCACAGAAGCAAGTCCCTGCGCCAGGCTGTGCCGGTTTAGCACAGCGCGTGGGGACTCGCTGAGCAGGTGGCTCGGTTCGGAGGCAGCTCGTGGGCCGGTTAAATAACCCCCATGGGCCGCTTGTGGCCCATGGGTCTTAGTTGCCTATCCCTGATGCAGCCAATAGCTACCTCCTCTTACTCCCGGTCTTTTAAATGTATCCACACAAGGGTCAGGGATTGGCTGAGGAAGGGTGGTGGGTGCTGCTTGCCCAAGAGACCCCATGGAGGACACAGAAGATGATGTCTTAGAACCTGGATCATTGTGGTGGGACGCTGAAGAGCAACCTGGGGAAGGGACAAGCTAGGAGGTGCTAGAAGCAGGAAGTATGCGTGATCAAGGGGAGTCAGAAGAAGGAGGGCCTTCCAGGACAGAGTTAGAGGCTGAGAGTCACAGTGTGAGCACAGACTCAGACAGAGAGGAGTCAGAGGTTGTCCTTACTACCAAGCAGCAGGATAGTCCCAGTCCTGCTGGCTCCTTCCACTCTGACACCCGGCTTGAAAAGAGTCCTGCTGAGACTTTCCCTCTCAACTCATTCCTTTCTTAGACATGCTCTCTCAGACTGTCCCCCTGCCTAGTGTTACCAAAGAGTACAGACTTGGTGTCAATTTAAGGGTTCCCCATGCAAAGGATAGCCAGGGTGGTGCCTTCAGTTGTTGCTGGACAAAACCTAGTCAGCTCCTGCCAACATGGCCAATGGTCAGGGATGACAGGAGTTGTAATTCAACAACATGTGATTGTAATTCAACAACAATGGTGACCGCTGCTCCAGCATCCTTAAGGCACACCTAAAGCACATGGCTCTTGGGAACTGTAGTTTACTAAGAATGCTATGAATTATAGGTGTGGGGGGTGAACTAAAGGTCCCAGGATTCTTTGGGGGAAACCGTGTGCTTTAAAGGTGTGGCTATGGATGTGACCGAAGAAAGTTTCTTCACCATAAAAGTAGGTAGAGTTCAAAGTAGATAGAGTTCAAAACACATTTCTAAGTATCTGAAGCAGCTCCTGTATACAGCTGTATGCACAATTATTATGTGGTTCTGATTAGGATGGATCTAGAGAAAAGGTGAGAGATCTGCCCATCATTTCAGTGCTTGTTTATTGGTGGAGGTGGGATTAGTGAAGGTCGAATTGATTAACCTGGAATAAAACACTGTTATCTTGCATGTCATAATGACTTATTGGTTCCTACCTCTCAAAAAATAACACAAACATTTCTGTGCTTTAAAATCTCTGCAGGCCTAACAAGTCCACAACCATATGGCTGATGTGGACAACCAGCTGCTTCTGCTATTCATGTAGTACTAAACACCCCATAGGCAAATACTTTCCCTAGGATATAGGTCTTGGAACACCCATTCACAAGGAGGGCCAGCACTTGATGGAAATCATGTTTCCACATAATCTCTGTAAGCGCTTAGTGAAAATCATGGTCTTGAGAATCCACAAAAGAATCAAAGCTCTTGAGGGGGAAGGAGGGCTTGGACAGATCCTTGATGTGACACACTCATATTCCAAAACCAGATTGAAGAGCAGCAAACAGAATGTGATTTTAAAAAAATAAATCAACAATTTAGGGAACAACAATTTAGGGAACAACAACTAGAAGCCCAGAAGCGGATGTGTCAAGAGTTATGAATTAAGCTTTCCATGTCTGTATGAACAAAGCTGTTGGAGGGGGAAGAAGACACAGTTTACCAAAATGTGATAGCAACGAATAGGAAAAACAATTTTTTTAAGGCAAAGAAGGGCAAGATCTGAAGTACCTTCTTGATGGTATCCAACATGGATCTCCCTCCTTGCCATGGTTTTGAGTTCTTCCTAATGCACGTCAAGCTAGCCATGCTGTGCCACTTCCGATCCTCCAGCTTCTTATGGAAAGCGTTCGCCAGCAAAAGCACAGTATCATATATGTAGAGGTTGGTAATCTGTCAAAGAGATTTATTATTATTATTAACAAATGAATTGTGAGCAGCTAGCACACACATGCAGGCAGAAGTCATCTGTGGTTTGTCTCAGCTGTCACCACTCAGGCAGTCAGTAGCTTAAACGCAGCCTCGCAGCTTGGAAATTGCAGTCTAGGAGGCTGAATATGAGTAAATTCAGCTTGCATTTTTCAGCATAAACATGTTCCAATCCACAGCTGGAAATCCTCTAGTTAATGCTGTGCCAGAACCTGATTTCTCTTAAGTGTTCTTCCCTTGTGAAAGTGGTCTCAGTTCTTCTTCTTCTTCATACCCATGGTACTTTAGAATTTCTGAGGGGGTTGAGTTTTGAGCTTGCTGTTATTAGGTGGTTGAGAGTGGTGTGTTTTTCCTTACAGTAAACATTTTTCCAGCATTCTGCAGTCTCCTCCATTGCCTGTACTTCCTAATCTGGAAAAGTCTCATTGGAAGAGTCTTCCCCTGGGCTTTAATTGAGGGGTGGGCACCTGGGAAGGCTGCAGAGAACAAATGAAAGAACAGACGCAAGTGCTCTTGGGCCTCCTCAAAAGTGAGGTAAGCACAGGAAAAGCCAGATTCACCCATGTGAATCTCACCAAAATATTCTCTCTCCTATGATAATTTTCAAATGTAATTTCTTTTCTCATTAATTGATGGAGGGTGGTCAGGAAAAAAATGTGGGAGAAAATTTTGGCGCAACAGCACTCTTTATTTCATATTCCCTTATTCCTGGGTACTGTGGTTGGTTAAGGATGCTGAGAGTTGTTAGGATAATGCTGTTCCCCTCACAAAAACACAATTCCCAGAGTTCCATGGGAAGAGAGATTGATCATTAAACCATTCTGCAAATTGTAGCTCTGTGAGGGGAATAGGGTTCTCCCTTAACCGACTAGCGCCTCCAGGATTTTTGGGGGGAAGTCATGACTGTTTAAAGTAGTGTGATGCTACATTAAATATGTAGTGCAAATGTAAGTCATAATATTTGTAAGCACTTAAGAGTGTTAGACTTGGACCAGAGAGCCCAAGGTTCAACTCCCTATTCACCCCTGAAGCTCATTTGCTGACCCTGGGACAGTCATTATTTGTCAGCCTAAAATACCTCACTGGGTTGCAATGAGGATAAAATGGAGGGGGGTTGTGTCTTAAGCTCCTTTGAAGAAAGGTAGGCTATAAATATAGTAAGTTTAAAAAAAATTAAACTAGCAAATAAAATAATTCATGAATTCTACCAGTCCGCCTGCCATGGTACAGCCTAAGGACTGGCTCTTTGTGACAGGGATTCACACAAGTAAGATCAAGTCCATAATGCAGCTGCCTCTCAGTTGCCAATTGTTTATCTTTACCCTCACTTTAATGGCCACTTTTTAATACTATTATTTAAGCATGGAAAAATTAACAATCCTTTGGTTAAAGCAATAATTTAATTAATTTTAAAGCTGACAATTTAATTTATTTGAAAATTTTCCTCTTTTAACATATGCTCCTCTCACCTGTCACTGGAAAGGTCATAAATATGGCCTGAGCAATTGAAATACCTGCTTTGTTATGAATTAGCTTTGGCATCTGTCTTTGGAAGGCTTGGCAATAAATCCCTTAAATCAGGGCTTGAAAAAACGTTTAAAACTTCCAGGAAGCAAAGACAATAAGGCTCTAATTGACACATAAAGGCAATAAGACTGCGCTTGGCATATAAATGACATCAGCTTCCATCACCATCATTTCCAAACAAATTGACTTTTCCCCCCTTTTCCTTTTAAATGCAGTGTCTTAACTTTGTATAAGAGGAATACTGAAACACCATCACAGTTTGTATTGATGTATATACTTGTTAATTTAGGAGCAATTTTGCAGTGCATCTATCAACTGTTAATAGGACTCTAGAGAACAGTGATAAGCAGACATTAAACAGATATTTTAAGGCTTTACCAATAGTTCAGGTGAGTACTTATGGCATTTTCAGTCACCAATAATTCATATCCAAGTTAATTTCTGCATCTCCAAACTCTTTTCCTGTGATCTCAGAAGAACACTCTGTTAATCACGGTAACCCCAGAACACGCTATATGGTGTATTTATTGCTCTCACACCTAATCAAAACAGGTTTCTTAATGCCTGTATAATTCAACTGAAGGCACTGATTTAATGCACATTTCTCAGAAGCCAGAGTGTTCAGCTGAGGGGGAATGAGGGCATGAGCAATAATGACCTTGCTAAGAACCAAAACTATAAAGTTTTTAATATTTGATTTTTGGGAAAATTCAGGAGGAAGGAGAAGCATGTATATGGTCAGTCTTAGGGTGCTCACAAAGCATAATCTGGAGGAGAGGGGGGAATGGCACGGAGAGCAGCAAAGAATGGAAGGAAGTAGATGTGGTATGAAGTACAGGTACAGAGTTACTGTATTTATTTTGATTTGAAAAATACTGTCCCAGCCAGACTGCAGGCCAGAGGCACCCTGGGCAAGGACTGGAGGAAACCACGTGGAACAGAAAATGATGGGTGACAGGCAGTAAGGCAGCACACTAGGAATATGGAGAGCCAGTTCCAAGCTGCCTAAATAATAGTGCACATTTATAGTCTGTGTAGTTATGACCACTTGGTTTCTGGAAATCAAATGCTTTACCATGATGTTTTGAAAATCATCAGACTCAAATATGCAATAATTCACAAAGGAAAACAGAAATTAAAATGAACTCACAAGTTTAACTGAGTCTATATCCCAATCAGGACCCGCAAATTGATAGCTTAGGGTATACAATGTTCTTCTGGTACATGAGAAGTGGAGGTAGGGGCAGACATTGGTAATATGCTGCCCTGTGTGAGACCATTTGATGCCCTCCTCCCAGCCCTCATTGCACCATTTTAAGCCGTGCTTTGGGAAGGAGGCGCAAGGCTCCGGTAGGGTCCTAGATTTCCCCAATCTCCTTCACAAGGCCTGGTAAGCACTTGCCCAGCTTTGGGAAGGAGGGAGGAAGGCTCTAGGACCCCATCAGAGCACTTATACCTCCTTCCCAAAGCCAGAAGATGCCCTCCTCAGCTGCACACCCGGTGTAAGGACACCACTTGCACTGCCCTAAATCCACCTCTGGTGGAGAGACTTCCACTGCTGCTATAACCGACATAGGAGGCGCACGCCTTACCCCAGCTTCTGTCTGGTTAGTGTGCAGCGGGAAAGTGATAAGGTCTACCTAACGGCCTTGCTGGTTCTTAAAACTGACTGGACAATCAGAGTAAAACTGTTTTGTTGAAATGTTTACACTGTGTAATCACCTTTAACATGTCTGGTCTGAAAGTATCAGTTCACGGCAGTCTTCTCCACACTGGTGCTCCCCCAGATGTTGCTCTGCAACTCCCATCATTGCTGATCATTGCACACAGTGTTTAGGATTTATTTGTTGTATTTATTCAATGTAACTACCACTTGATTGTAGTAAAACATTTAAGTGATTGACAGGAGTTACAGTCCAACAGCATCTGGAGGGCAGCAGGTTGGGGAAGGCTGATCTAGAGGAACATGGGAAGAACATTTATCAGAAATACAGGCTATCTTGTCAGAGTCCCTTACCTCAAAAGGCAGGGGATTTGAATTATAGAATGGGAACCAATGGTTAGCTCATTTGAAAAGAGAATTAAGAGTCTCAAGTGAGATTTACAATCTACAGTGGTACCTCAGGTTAAGAACTTAATTCATTCTGGAGGTCCGTTCTTAACCTGAAACTGTTCTTAACCTGAGGTACCACTTTAGTTAATGAAGCCTCCCGCTGCTGCCGCCGCACCACCGCGCGATTTCAGTTCTCATCCTGAAGCAAAGTTCTTAACCTGAGGTACTATTTCTGGGTTAGCAGAGTCTTTAACCTGAAGTGTATGTAACCCGAGGTACCACTGTAGTATGTTTCACCTTTAATTGCTGATTGTTAGCTGTGTGTGGTGTGATATGCCAATGATGTGGCTTGGTATGGAATTGTGAGTCTGAAGAAAACACCACTCCCTAAATTTTATTAAAGTTGAAATCAAGGCTAGCCAGAAGGTCCAGACTTCATAAAAGGTTAGCAATAGATAGATAGATCACAAATTAAGAATTGAACATTTATGTACAGTGTTTCAGGTTAAGAACGGACCTCTGGAACGAATTAAGTTCTTAACCCGAGGTACCACTGTACTCAGTTTTGCACAGATACCTACCCTGAAGAGGCCATTTGGAAATAGCGAGCTTCAAAGCTTTCAAAATAAATGCTGTGATAAGCTTTGCATGATTCAGAGGAAGAAGCTTGTATATGCCAGCATTTTTAAGAAAAATGATAGGAAGATTTCCCCCCTCCTGCACTTCTTGTATAGGGATGAAAGGGTCCTGGTGTAACCCATCAAATTAGAGGACACAATTAAACACTCCATGCTGTGTTCTTACAGCTATGTTGGTGCCAACATTCTCAAATCTTGATTACACAGAGCTCCCGACTCCTAATGACTGAAAGTGCAGCAAATGACCAATCAAAAGCCACCAAAGAAATATTCTCTGTAACAAATGTCAAAAGGGACGTAGAGCAGTTGGGCAAAGAAATGTGATGGGGTTGTGTCAAATATGAACTAAACACTGATGAAATGAAAGCTAGCCCTGCAGATCTGGCAAAGAGGATAATCAAAAACAGGATTAAAGAGATTAACATGCAGGCAGACATGGATTAGTTTCCTAATACATATTTTTCTTCATGGCATAGTCATAAAAAAAATCTAACCAAATTTTTGAGACATTTAACTGATTTAATATCCTCTGCTCTTCAGGAGGCTCTTCCAATCCCTTTGATTTCAAGCAATGAAACTGGTGAAAAATATGCATGGGAAATATGCTAAAATGCTTGACAGGAATATGCTGTGAATTTGTGGCCTTCAGTCACAAGTTCTTATCCATTACATACTGTATTGTTGGTTATATTCAGTTCTCAGGGACAGACATAGCTTGTACCTATTGGCAGAACTTTCCATCTTTAATGATTTTTATCCTATTTGTTTTCTTATTCTGGGTGAAATGATGTACCCAATACAAGAGTAGTCATATGACACTCTCTAGAAGTTGTGGGCTACAGTTCCTATCAGTCGCAGCCGGCATGGTTAATGACAGGTTGATGGGAATTGTAGTCTATAGCTTCTAGAGGTTACCATGTTGTAGAGGTGACATAACATACAAGGCTGTCATATATATGTGTCTGAAATCCCAAAAAAATAAGGCAAGTGATTGACAGGTGGTGGCCCCAGACTCCTGTCAAAGTTGGCCTGTAAAGCTATATCCTGTTCTCTACCCTAATATATAGCAACAATAGGTGTTATAACGTGAAGGTCACCTGACTCAACAGCATTCAAATTTATTTTACTGCTTAAATTATTTTATTATTTATTTTAGATATTTATGTTCTGGTTTTCAAAAGCAATTCTTCAAAATAACTTATGGTCTGATAACCATGAGAACAGAGCATTAAAACAGTTGCAAAACAAAATATAAGCAGCATTAATAACAGAGCAACTAAAAAGACCATTTTTTAAAACAATGGCATAAGGGAATCAGTTGATTCAGACTTGATCATTATTGATTAGATTTTTTTTAACCCCTCTGTGATTGCCTGTGGTCATGATCAAGCATATATTCATTCATTCAATGACAGCTATAGACCATTCCCCTATATGCAAGCAGAGACAGTGAGAAAATTCAAATAGAAAAGCCCAACATTAGAACTATGCTTAAAAAGTCTGGCTTGAGGTAAGATCTTTGTAATCAATGAGGAGATAAGCAGTTTCTTTAAAAAGTAATGTGCAGGTCTATTTGTATCATGGACCACAAGTGTGCTCTCTTTCTCTCTCTTTGCGTGTGTATGTGTCCTATACAAGCCTAAAAGAATACAAGCCTAAAATTCAATTCAAAAACCTTTAGGGGCTTGGGGGCACATTTGGAAATCTGAGAAATAATATCAAACTCAGTGTTTGGAGAATTGCTAGATATTATTTAAACGAGTGGAGATAAGATTGTAAACAAGAGGGTAATTTGCTTGAAAAATTTCTTTTATGTAATGATGTAAGTGGGAGCGGGAGATGTGAGGGAGTCCAAAGATGTAACAAAATTATGTTACGATATAAGTAATGTTGTTTAATATTTACGTATTTGTATTTAAAAAAACCTTAATAAATTTGCATAAAAAACAAACAAACTCACAGAAGAATACTGTTGATGCTCAGAGTTTCCTCTAAAAAAATGCACAAACTCTGAATCAATAATATGTAGACAAACACAAGGAATATCCTTTCCATCGAAACAGGCAGCCCTCACACCAACACCACCAGCAAAGGGGAAAAGCCAACACTTTAAAAATAAATAAATGGGATGGTCAAAAGAGCTTGCTGGGCACCAAACTTATAAGATTTGAGAGTACCTCCATATTTTGGGAGAAAGGGTCTTTAGGATCACACAGTGATGAAGATATTCGGTGGTTCCCACGAAAGCAACGCTGGCTGATGTTATGTGGCACAGGAAAGCTCTGACGAATAATCGTTAACCTCCCGATGGACTTCCTCACCAGCTCCTGCACGTCTGCATCATTGATCTCCTGCAAGATAGGGCACAGAAAATACATCCACAATGTAAGGCATCACAACTTTATAAAATGTGTGTGTGTTTGTGTGTGTTTGTGTGTAATTTTATTTTATATTATTTTTTTTACATTTAAATACTACCTTATTCTCCAAGGAGCTCAAGGTGGCATGCATGGTTCTCTCTTTCCCCATTTTACCATCACAAAAAATTGTGTGAAGTAGGCTGGGTTGAGAGATAGTGACTAGACTTAAGGAACCAACATGGTTGAGTGGGGATGTGAAGCCTGGTCTCCCAAGTCTTAGTCCAAAACCCTAATCATTACACCACACTGAAAATAAAGATTGTAATAATCAGTGCTTTTTTCCTGGGGGTATGCAGGGGTACGCATACCTCTAAACATTTTGTGAATCTTTGTACTTTTGTCCATTTACTGTATTTATTTCCCCCGTTTTGAACTATAAAATGGTGATTTTCTTGAGTCAAAATGAGAGTACCCCAAACATTTTTTTTTAGAAAAAAAGCACTGGTAATAATTAATATTGTTGTTATTATTGTTGCAGCAGTTGTTCATTATTTATTAGTTCTTCATACAACTGCCCCGGCATTAATTTATGCAAACATCGAGTTCATGGTACATTCTGAAATGCTACATAAAGTTAAGTGATGCTATATGTTATACATATGACTCTGCTTAAAATTTCCTGAACAACTAGGTCAGGTGCATTGCTATTTCTATTTTATTTCTTTAATGGTTCAACAAATAAAATGCTGAGAGCCATGAATTTTAAACATCAATCTTCTTGACTACACTAAACCTATTATATTCTTCTTCATAGCCTGTCATAGATTTTTGAAGCCATCTGTTATTTATGTTCTTTATGAAATATAGATTTTTCTGCAAACAAAATAACACCTGGCATCAGCTGTGTCCAGTGTAATATCCTGCATTTCTGGTCGATTAATCCTTAATGTACCATAGATAATGGCTTCTCTCAGCTTACGAAGCCATCTTATCATGTAGTCTGTATCATTTCACTAGTTACAAGAGAGAAGAAAAGTTGCTATCTGCTGCAAAATGCAAACAATTCTTTTAAAAACTTGCAATACAATTAGAGATAGAAGTTTTAAAGAACCTTAATAACACCATTGGTTTACAAGACTTTTTTAAAAAAATTCAACTGGAGGGAAGTTGGTTAAGCTCACTGCAAATCAATCATTATTGTGTTGTTTTGTTACACATCTCAGGATGATCCAGAAATGCTCACACACTAAGAGGTATGCAGCTGAGTAGCTCTGCATGTGAAGGTGCATAAAAGAGACACAGAGATAAATGGCAGGTAGCCTTTGGCACCTGTATTAAGATAACCATTTTGCTATGAGTGCAGAAACAAATATCCCCAAGAGTGCTGAGATCAGAGATGGATAACAGCCTTCCTGCGTCATCTGCATCATCCTAGTTTGCACATGTTCAAAACCTTGTGCATGCAGATAAGCAGTGGATCCATTCTCCTTCTTCTTTACATTGTATTCCTTCCTTTCCACTCCTCCAACCCTCCCCGCAGATCAAAGCAATTGAGTGGGCATATACAGTGGTACCTCGGGTTAAGAACTTAATTCATTCTGGAGGTCCATTCTTAACCTGAAACTGTTCTTAACCTGAGGTACCCCTTTAGCTAATGAGGCCTCCTGCTGCCTCCATGTCACCGCCGTGCAATTTCTGTTCTCATCCTGAAGCAAAGTTCTTAACCTGAGGTACTATTTCTGGGTTAGTGGAGTCTGTAACCTGAAGTGTCTGTAACCCGAGGTACTGTACCACTGTATGGAGTAAAGTGATCATGCAAACCATCTGATACCAAACTATTAAGGGATTTCTATAATAACAGTAACACCTTGAACTTGGCCTGGTAGCAAATAGGCAACCAGTGCCGGTCTCTGAGCAGAATTGTTACATGCTGATGGAGTCTCACACCTGTCAGCAATCGTGGTACAGCATTCTGCACTAACAGCAGCTTCTGGATCAAGTGCAAGTATCATATACTTGAAACACAAGGGAGCCCCACATACAGCACATTGCAGTAATTCCTATCCGGAAGTTACAAATGCAAGAACTACTGTGGCCAAGCTTTCCCAGTCCAGGAATGGTTGGGTCTGGGACAGCTGTTCTGCGTGCACAAAAGCCCCATGATATGCAGCACAATATGATTGAACTAGGATGCTTGCCTTTGCAGTAACTGAGAAGCTGTCATTCTGCAAAACTTCATATTCACATGACTATGCTCCACTGCCAAGTTCTATTTTCTATGAATTTCTAACTTTTAGCTGTGCAAACATTTATCATGTCTCTCCCCAAAAGCACAGAGCATTGTTTCTTCAGTATTCAGCACTTTTGTGCATTTTAATTAGAATTCACAGTTTTTTATTTTCTTTCTTTGCTTTCTGGCAGTTGCTGGCCCTAAGACACATCGTACATTTTCCGAACTATCTTGAGACTAAAATTCAGTGAAAAGAAGGCTTAAGGTGGTATTGGCAATGTATGCATTGCCACTGTAGTGAGGCATTATAAGCCTAGCACAGAACAGATTCACAACTGTGCTGTTGTAGAGTATAAATTATGTTGAATGGTTTTTGTTTTATGTACACCTTTAATTAATTTTTAAAGCAACCTTTTCTGATTTGTCCATGGTTTTCTTTAAGGATTCATGAGAGGTGAAGAAACTATTGTTACTATATACAAGAAAATAAGCCAATAAATCTTTTAGGTTGCTTTCTACATACACAACTGCCCCAGGACAAGAGCTCCACTGAAAATACTAACAATTTTCCCAAACATTTTTTTCTGTTCTGAAAAAAGGTCACCTTTTTGTCATTTGGGGGGGGGGCACTACTTATGAAAAGGTTCTACTGAGTTGCTCGCTCTCAGTTATGTCATTGTTTAATCAAATATGATTGGTTCTGTGACCTCATTCTGCTCATTGTGTGATTGGGTGGGATCACTTCTGAGCTTTGATCCAGAGAGATGTAAGAAGAACAAGCTGGGTTTTGGTGGAGATGATTGACAATCAGGATTGAGAAAACATTTTAAGAATATAAGAAGAGCCCTGATGGATTAAACCAAAGGTTTAATCAGCCCAGCATTCTGTTCTCATGGTTGACAACTCATGGTTCAGATCCCATTACTGTACATGTGAAACCAGTGGGGTTTATTCCAGTATATGTATTATTCTACACATTACTTGGCTGGACAACTGCATTGCAAAATTCAGAGAAATGCAAGTTTTGAAGAGTGGTTTGTGTTTCAGTTTGGGTTTTGTTGTGGAAAGTGAGTTAGTAAGTATACCTTTAGATGTGAATTTCTCCTCCAGCCTTAGAGTTAAGATATATTTGTATGCAGATCTGGCCCCAGTGCTGATATTTGACCCCTGACAGCTTTTCACTTGGGTAATGTAGCCTTCAGGTGAAAATGATTCCACATCCCTGTGATCGATGATTAATCTTTCCCAGTCCTGGAGGTCTACTCACCAGTACCATCAAACTGTCTTGGGGCAACTAATCTTTGGAGAAAGGGAACACTGAAGAGGTGGAACTAAATCATTTCTCCATATTTCTGTTACTCAAGAGCTTGTCTAAAACTTAAAATACTATTAATAATAAAAACACATTTTGAGATCCAGTAAGCAGGGCAAAAAAACCTATTCTCTATTCCATTGATCTGGATTAGAAAGTGAAAGATTGCTTGCTAAGAAACAGAGCAATTGCATACACAAAGACTTTAATACAAAAGGAACATTTTTAAAGAAATAAATAAAAAATCACTGCTGCACCTTATTTTCCAGTATACTGCAGTTCTGAGCACTGATACACTGCATTACTTAAAATAGCAGGTCAAGTAAAGATTTTCCACATATTCTCACATCTCAAAGTGAGCAAACAAAACCGCTGAAGTTCATAGTATATAGAGCAAGAGTGGGCAATGTGTGGTATCAAATGCTTTTTTGTGGTTTAAAAGCTCTCATTAAAATTGCTGCTTCAGAGTTTGTAACGAGACCTGACAAGTCACTAAAGTGTGTGGGAATCTTAGTTTTACTTTTAAAAAAGAGTCTCTTGTGATGTGAAATGTGTGATGGGCAAGATTCAGCCCCAAGGGTCCCTACTGTGCTCTGTGAAGTTTTATTGAAACTCCACAAGTCTTATATTTCTGGCCTGTGCACCTTGCAGAGATAAAACTGAATAGGTGATGTTTGATAACAAATTTTAGACAGGAATCCCAAGGTGGGTGGGTGAAAATGGGAAAGAGACAGAGGAAAGAATGAAGGGAGCAGCCTTCTACTGCGTCAGACCATTGGTCCGTCTAGCTCAGAATGGTCTACACTCAGTGGCAGTGACTTCCAGGGTTTCAGACAGGGGTCTCTCCCAGACCTAGCGGGAGATTTTCTGGGATTGAACCTGGAACCTTCTGCATACAGAGCAGATGCTCCACCCCTGAGTTACAGCCCTTTTGCACAAAGGACCCGAAGTTAATCTGGGCAGAGTGAGAAGTAAGGCCATCTTTTCTGAGTTCCCTGCTTTAAAATTTCCCTCTTATTTGGGAACAGATAAACTGATTTGGTTGCTTGATTTTTTGAATCCATGCCAACCGCAGGAGATTTTTGATGCTTTGACGATTAGAGGCTAGATGGGAAAATATACTGGAAGATGGAGGCATCACTGACAACATAAAAAATTGGACCTGGTGGCCTGCACCTCAGCTGGTCAAGAAACCAGTGCTGTGAGCTGTTCCTGTTTGTTAGACCTGAGTGTTGCCTCCTCTCCCACACTTAATCCCTCCTTCCTTCTTTAAAAAATGGCTTCCCACAGCCCTGCCCAACAAGAATCTTACTCATTGTTAATACTCAGCTGTAGAAGATTTATGATTAGAATGAGTGTGTCTGTGTGTCAGAGATCAGTGCTTCAAAGAGAACATGCTCCTTATTATTTATTAAATTTATATACCACCATTCATTTGACTATCACAGTATAAATCCACAACATACAGAAAACAGCAACAACATAACTCCCCCAGGCCTATAGGTACATTCAGGTCCCTCCAATCTGGAAAACACATCCAGTGATTGAGTTTTCCATCCTTAGGCTAACCTCATCTAAGCTATGTGCCCATTATGACAATTCAGAGCTTCAGAGCGTGTTGAACTCTGCTTCTGGGCTTTACTGTTATACACCAAGTTATGTTTGCCTTGGTGGCATTATTGAGAATCCAATGGCAGCAGTATTTCAGATTCTACTGTAGAAGAGCCTGCCTAGGGGAGACTTTTCAAAAGCCTAAGATTAGACTTCATTATTTAGCACAATTCTAAGCTATTCCCCGCTGCCTGAAATTCTTACAGATCTTATCACCTTGCAGTGCATTTCCCCATGAAACTCACTGAGTTTCTTTCCCAGATCTTCAGTATAAAAATGTAAACGGATGGGTTCTTTTAGGCTGTTGTCTGGCACCTACATTGCTTTCCTTCAAATTACCTTTTAACTTGCTGGTGTGTTTCTTATTTGCAGTTTAAGGTTTTTATAAAAAAAAAATGTATATTTCCCTTGTAGATTTTTAAGCTTATCATTTCAGATGAAATATAGTATAGAAATGTTTTGAATAAATGGAAAAAAACATGCAACAGCCCGATGAATTTGCACAAATTGTGTTACAGCTGAAAAATTGTCCAACTGCAGGATTTGAAATCTGCAGTTGTAGAAACCAGTTTCTAGATTTTGCACTCCTGATTCTCATAGGCAGCTTAAAATCATGATCTCATCATAAAGAAGGGGGCTGCCTTAAAGCTCAGATTTCCTACTGAAACATAAATTAAGAACAAAACAAGCAGATAGACCCTGATTAAGATAATTTATTGTAGTGTGATGCAATTAAGACAATCTAATAATTAAACATCAAAGCAGATGTCTGCGGCAATCAAAAACAGATCAAGGAATATGCACATGATTTCTCTAAACAATACATGATGTGGAAGATACAGGTAGAGTAGGTGCTATTCACTTTACACTGGGGACCAATTGCCGCCTCACTTAATTAAAATCATGTAACGTGGACATAATAAATTACTCATTAAAAAACAACAAGTGAATGCTCCATCATACTAGAACAACCTAACTGAATAGGATTTTGCTATATTATAGTCTATGCCAGTGACGAAATGATTTTTAAAGGAACTTTGAGTGGTTTCTATCCATTCTAAGTGGATTTTAAAATACATAAATAAATATGTGGAAAGCAACTGCACTGCACACCATGGCATTTGCAAACAAGTACATAGTGAGCCAGTTCGGATGTACTGCTAAGCCAAGGGTGGCTAATCTGCAGACTACGGAGTGTGTACAGCTCCCCAAAAGCTTTTATGTGGCCCCTAAAGACACCTCCAAAAGATACCTTTTTATCTGGCTATTTTAATTGGGTGGGTGGGTTGCCCTACTGCAATACTGCAAGTCTTGGGTTGGTAGCCTCTTCTTAACTTTGCTCATTTATGAGCTGTTTCTTAAAAGAACTCACCCAAAATTGTTTTAGTTTTACTTCTACATTGACAGCGCTTTGACCACTGGCTTCCTCCACTGTTGGCTTCCTCCACTGCTGCTGGTTCCAACAGCTGCAAATGTTTCAGCTGAGGAAGTCACACAGAGCAGTTAAAGGCATTTTAGCTCTCAGAACCAGCAGCTGAGTAGAAAGAGAGAGGCAGCAGTCCTTCCTCACCCCACTGCGGTGCTGGAGTGTGGAGGAGTGGGAAGCACTGATTTATTTTTTACTCTTCCAAGGATCCTTCTGAGAAAAGTCAATGAGCAGTGTTTCTCCTCTCTCTGCTCCTGTGCAGGAGTGAAGAGGAGAGAAACGCTGCTCCGTACTGCAGCAGCCTCTTATGATGGACCAAACAGCTTCCAGATGTGGCTTGCCAATGGTTTCTGAATTCAGATGCAATGGCAAACTGTGGCAGCTTCAAATCATGTCTTGTTATCCTGGTTTGACATTCCCTCTCAAGCCAAGGTTTGTTAGCTGACATAGATTCAGACCGAAAAACAAAACACTGGTTTGACTTCATAAACCGTGATTTGGTGTGACACCTGAATGCAACCATTGTCTCCCCAAATGAAGAGAGGGAGATACTCATTGGCCTGGGTTAGTTTTGGAGGTGGAGGCCTAGTTACTTTCTCCTTGTTTGGGTAAATGTGTCAGCTCGTATGATGCGACTGATAGGAGCCAGATGCACATCAAAACAGTGATAAGAGTAGATGTTTTTTGGGCACTAGAAATACAACTCTGGCTTACCAAGGCCAGGGAAAGTTGGCTTGCAGGCTCAAAATAATTCTCCCTCCTTGACTAGATGTAGGCTTTTATCTAAGTTCCACTGGAATTTATGGGAATTCATTAGGTACCGGGATATCTTTCTCCGGCTTGAACTGAGCCACTTAACATAATTAAGGATAGTAGAGGAGGAGAACAAGCAAACACCACTGAAAAGATTCATTAGACTCACAAAGGGAAGATTGCCTTTGGTTTTTGGATAGTTTGTTATTTGTTGTTTTTTTATTTTAAAACACCCCCCAGAATAGGAACTGCTGCTAAAAGAAGTAGGGGTGGGGAGAGAAACTAAACATACTCAGCAGGGAAGTGCTTTTCATTTATGTTATTCAGCTCCGCAGTCTTTTCAATTCTATTTCCGCCTTACTTTTTTTTAATAAAAAACAACCACCACAATTCCCACCCACCAGCATGCCTGAACTCTGCTCCTGCTACATTGCTCCTTGTTGGCAATGTCAAGGCCAGCTCTCAGTATAGATAAAAACAGGATTCACGTTCAGCTGACAGTTACCTCATTTATAATGATCCAGTGACAGTCAAAAGCAACCAAATTGGCTTCCACGACCTGAAATAGAAAACAAACCAGCCATCAGTCATCTTTTCTACATGATAGCCAATGACTATTAAATAGATGCTTCCCACAAATGACCAAAGCCAGGGCAGAAGGGGGAGGGGAACGGTAAATAAATAATGATAAAGGCATCGGGTCTGAAAAGACCTTTACTATTCAGCTGAGAAGGAGGGAGGGAAAGATCATTTGAGCAAAATGTTGCCAAAGCATTTTGGTTGTTTTCAGGCATTCCTAATCAAATGTGGGATTATAGTGCATTTCCAGCACCATGGAGAACAATGGGCCCCTTTGCTTTCAAAATCTTTCTTTCTTTAAATGGCCAAATGGTTAAAGCTTTAATACTGGATGGCAAGCAGGAAAACAGCAAGAGTTTCATGCTTCAGACAGTCTCCTCTATTTAAACCAGGCCTCCCCTAATCTGGTCTCTTCAGATGTTTTGGACTACAACTCCCATCAGCCCCAACTAGCATAGCTTTTTAAGCACCACCATGGGAGCGTACTCACTCGCCGTACTTTGTTTATTCTCCCTTAGATCAAGCACGAGGAAATCTGGTTCTGTGTATTTGGCTCAGAAGGAAGTGCTGCTTCCACTGTAATCCCGAGGGGCCCACTGACAAAAGGTAGGGGCTAAAATAATACTTTTAAAAAATAAAATAAATAAATAAGGAAGGAAGGTACTTTGCCAAGGGCACCTTCAAACCTGGCCCTAGCTTAAATAATTCTTAAAGTTAAAGAAGCTGCCTGTAGATAATTCGTTCTGGTCACATTTTTGTCAGCGTTGTCTGGTGCAGAAAAATATTACAGTATTTTTCTTTAGTGCTTCCATTTCCTCCCTCTCTCATTCCCTCCCTTCCTCATACACACAAATCTAGTGATGAAGGTGAGATTAATTTGGTCCATAATTTAAAATGAACTGACCTAATTTTATTTGCTGGCCCTGGATTTCTGTGTGGAAATAGCTATTGGATGACACACTTCTCAGAATTTTGCAACACAGTTTCAGTTTTAAATATGACACAAAAGCTTATTTTGGGAGGAAATGCATTTAAATGCAAGCAAACATGCAAAATGTGTACACCGTGCGCTCTTTAATAAAAAGTGCATACAGCTCCAGCGCAAATTTTCATGTGGCTTTATTTTATATGCACTGTATGCACTTTTTTAGGTTTGCAAAAATGGATGCATGGTATCTGTCAGTGGAGCAGTCTTTCTGTATTTATTTATATATTTCTTGGACAAGGTGTCCCTTTTAAATTCATGGCCTAATGTTCTTACAAGCCCTTGTCTTTCCCCTGAGCTTGCAGGATTCTTCACTGAGTTAGTCTACCACAACATCATCAAGGAGGCAGGAGAGCAAATGGGATTATGATAATGAATAGTCACTAGAGAAACAAAGAAGTCAACTTTGCTAAACTCTCAAGAGTCATTTGCATGGCCTGAAACAGATGAGTGGATTTTCCTCGTGGTATTGATTGATTGATTGATTGATTGATTGCTAGCTACGAGGAGCAAAACCCAAAGAGGAGGTTTAGAGTTTTCATCAGTATTAGAGACTCTGGCAAGTTCTGTTACATCCATTCAATTTATGATCACTACTACAGAAGAGAGAAAAGAAGATACTATAGAATTTACTCCCACAGGAGGCAGTGATGGATATTAAGAGTTTGGATTTGATATCCCACTTTATCACTACCCAAAGGAGTCTCAAAGAGGCTAACATTCTCCTTTCCCTTCCTCCCCCACAACAAACACTCTGTGAGGTGAGTGGGGCTGAGAGACTTCAAAGAAGTGTGACTAGCCCAAGGTCACCCAGCAGCTGCATGTGGAGGAGCGGGGACGCAAACCTGGTTCACCAGATTATGAGTCTATCGCTCTTAACCACTACACCACACTGGCTCTCAACCTGGATGGATATCAACTGGATATCAACCTGGATGGCTTTAAAAGATTAGACACATTCATGGAGGAGACACAATGCTCTTCCTTCATGGTCAGAGGCAGTAATGTTTCTGAATACCAGTTGCCCGAAACCACAGGAGGGGAGAGGACTCTTGTGCTTGGGTCCTGCTTCCCACAGGCATCTAAGTGGCAACTATGAGAACAGGATGCTGGTTTAGATGGGCCATTGGTCTGATCCAGCAGGCTCTTTTCATGTTCTTACTATGTACTGACAGGTTACCAGACTAAATTACAGGCTCTTTCAAGTCTCACCATCCTTTAGAAAGAAGGCACATATAATGTTGGCTTATTCAAGATCATTTGTTCATTTCACCCAGTAGTTTCTTCTCTGACTGGCAGACACTGTTCAGGTTCCATGGCTAGTTTCTTGGCTCTCTCCTGCTCCACTCTCTTTGTCTCCACCATCAACAAAGCAGATTTCTCTAGGTTCCACCCATTTGTGTTCTTTCACTGCCTGTCTGGTGGGGATAAGTCTTTTCTATATATATTTTTAATGCCAATCCTTCTCCCCTCTTGAACGAGAAGTTTAAAAACGTCGTTTTAATACACATCCTAATATTAGAGAGAAGAGCTAGTGATGAACTGCAAAACCTTTCCCTACTTTAAAAAGTGCAACATGGTCTTCAAGAAATCAGAATCTGTGAATTTTGGCTTCTTGTTCTAGTTAAAAACAGCACTAGAAGTCTGAGAGCAGATGGATGAGAGAAGAATGAGGCTGGGAGATGGCTTCCTAAATGGCAGTGGAATCTTAAGACACATCTACTCAGAAATAAAGTACACAGTTATTTAAATGAGACGCGCACCCCCCCACACACACACCAGTTAGGGTGCTTATGCATGCTGCCTACCCCTTTTTAAAGGTACTCAGCTTTGGGGAGGGAGAGGGGTAAACATAGTTACTTGCATCCCGTAAATTAGTTACATCCCATTTGGATTACCATAATGTGCTCTACAAGTGTCAGGAGTGCGTGCAGAAGCCAGGCCCTGTGACTGGTAGGGCCTCGCAGGACTGGGGCCTTCCTGAGTTTGGACTGGAAGGGCAAGGCGCAGCCGCACAGGTAAGGTTTGACAGAAGACACGTAGCACCTGGTGGCAAGGGCCGGGAGGGGTATATAAGACCAGCATTTCCCTCTGGCTCTTTGACACAGCAACACGCTACGCACCTAGCTGTGCTTCGGCTGCCTGACTCCTGGTTTCCTGACTCTTGGACCCTTGGCTTCCTGACCCTTGGACTCTTGGCTTCCTGACTCCTGGTTTCCTGATTTGTGAACTCTTGGCTTCCTGATCCCTGGACAGCTAACCCTGGACTGCTGACTCCTGCTTCCCGACCTCTACCCCGGTCCTGACATACCAAGCCCGGACTCTGACTGCCCGTAACCTAGACTGCGACAACAAGGGGCTGCCTTTAGATGCTGTGGCCACATTGCTGACCAGAGCGGGTTACAGGGAGAACAAAAAAGCCTTCAGTGCCTACCAGTCCATTTCCAGGCACAATTCAAAGTCCTGCTGGTGACCTATAAAGCCCTCTATGGTTTGGGTCCAGGCTATCTGAAGGACTGTATCTCTTTATATAAGCATGCCTGAGCTTTATGATTTTCTGGGAAGGCCTTCCTCTCAGTCCTGCCACCTTCACAGACATGTTTAGTCATGATACAAGAGAGGGCCTTGCCAGTGGCTGTTCGTATATTGAGGAGCTCCCTCCCCCTGCCTGCTTTCCTTTTGTGAGCAGGCAAAGACCTTTTTCACCACTAGCTGTTGTGGCAGAGTCTTCTGAGTGTGGATGCTGTACTGTGTGTGTCTACTTTGAAATGGTTTTAAGCATTTTAGGTGCTGTTTTTAATTTAATGGGGTTACTTATTTAATTGTGTTTAATATTTTATTTATATTCATTGTGTCTTTTTAGTTGTCTTTGCTTTGATTTATGCAGTGAGCTGCTTTGGGTCCTGCACTGAGAGAACAGCAAGATATAAATAAAATAAATAGTAAGGTTACTGTATTTGTTACATATGTAAGTTACCTTTACTCTGGTAAGCCTAGAGTTGCAAAACAACTATAAGGAATAGCTTAGACATAAAGGTGGTAGACTCATAGTCACCTAGTGAGTTCCATAGCTGAGTAGGGATTTTATCTAACAGGTTTAATATAATTAAGCTTTGCAGCAGGGAGCTATTATAGAGACCTGATTTCCAGCAGGTCCGCAAAGCATCACTAGCATAAAATATCCTCCCAAACGCTTAGAACCACCCCACCTTCCAAAAACACAAAGAAAGGCATACTCTTCTATTGTCAACATACAAATTTACATATCAAATCTTCAGTAAAAGTGCATCAAGAAGAAAGCTTCTTAGCACCATTTTGAATCATTCCCCCATCAACTGATACACGTAAAATAACCAACAACACTGCTCTATGCCCGAATTGTTCCTGAATTTTGCACTGCATGAACAGATCCCAAAGCCCTGAGTTCTTTTCTTTAGCATTTCCACCCCAATGGTAATCCAAAATGGGCACAAAATGATCCTTGGCAGGCCGTGCGGTTGCACTTTTTAAAGATGGGTGGGAATGTTTGGCAATTTTTCACTGGTTCTATTTTTCCTATGAAGGGCAGTTGGGGCGGGGGAGAGTCAACCAGGAGCCAAAGCCAATGTAGGTGGAGCCAGAATCAAAAGTAGTTGCAGTCACCACTCCGCCCGCCCTCTCTCCACTTCTATATGATCCGTACGGCTTCATAATGCAATGGGGAGCAATAATAAAAAGCTTTTGTGACACAAAGCATGGAGAAATCCATTTGGTAGAGGGCATATAAAGGCATCCAACAGTTTAATGGCCTGCACCTCAGATGGTTGTGCATGTTTGGAATTTATTTGTCTACATCGTTGGCTTTGTGACAGTAAGTAGTGCTCTGTACATATAAAAAGGAGGGACAGATTGGAAATTTCCATATGAGACAAAAATCCTGTGATGGTGCTGTTTATGCAAGTCACATCTTGAGCTGAACAGGGAAAATAACACATACACCATGGAGCTAAACTATAGAATGCATTCCTAATGAGGGCTGGAAAAGCTTATAAGACCTAAACCTTACCCCCAGAATATGAAGTGAAGCAACGTTAACCCCTGGCAAGCCCTTTCCACAAATCCACATGGAAATCTGAAGGGTTTTCAGACATGCTTAAACATCTTGCTTTCAAACTAAAACAAAAGGCCTTAAGACATATCAAACTAAGCAGGAGTAGCTTGGAATCTCCGCAGCAAGGAAAAATAAATCATCCACTTAATTACCAAACATCTGATTGGCACCTCCAAGGTGAAGATCTTCTGTGGATTTCAGGTTTCGTTTTTAATTGCATAAAGGGATAGAAATTATTTAGAGCATGCCTGTAATGAGCAAAACTGATAAATTAGCAGTCTCACACTGATGATTTATCAAGCGTGCAGCAGGTATGTTTGGTAGGTGATTGCAACTTGTTCCTGCTAAGCGTGTGAGTAACTGTTGCTGCTACTTTTCTAACAGCTGGGATGGTCCAGTAGACAGGAATCTAGGAGACTAGTCCTTGCACAGCCATGAATTTGTTGGAAGGCCTCAAGCAAAATGAAAGCCAGTGTGGAGTAATTGTTAGAGTTTAGGACTAGGACCTTGGACATCAGGGTTCAACTCTCCACTCAGCTATGAAGCTCACTGGGCAACATTAGGCAACATCGGGACAGCTGCTGTCTCTCAACCTAACCTACCTCACAGGGTTGTTTGGTGGTTCTTGAGCTCCTTGGAGGAAAAAGTGGGAGACAACTGCAGTAAATAAATTATTAAGAAATAGTGACTTCTCTGTCTCCAAATCTCATTTGTAAAATTGGAATCAGAATTAGCGAGCATCAGCACCACAGAAAAAGGTGGTGAAGAAAATATCTCTGAACTGAAAAGGTTCTGGATTAAGGCAGATATTTTTGTTCCAATGTCACTCCAAGGCTCTTGAGTTGCACCACCAGTGAACTAAATTCAGCAGTAAGATGTGTATATATGCGCGTGTGCACGCATGTGGGAATTATGGCACTCACTTCTCTTGGGCAAGTCAAATCTGAACTGTTTATTTTTTTAGGAAACATTATCAGATCCCGTTTGTCCTGTTCATCTCTCTACTGTTGAGGTTAAAGCAGGCTTTCTCTCTCTCTTTTTTTAAATGAATATTTATTAGCATTTTCAAAAAGCATATACAAAACAAAAAACAAAAATTAAACAAAAATTAACAAAAAACATACAAAAAGACAAAACAATTAAAAACACATAAAGTTTCAATTACTTATTTTCTTTTACCTTATTTCTCAGACCTCCTCACACCTCCCCTTCTAGTATTCCCATTTAAGAATTATCAGCACAGCAAATCCTTAACATATATCTCCACTTTAGTTTAATAATTTAATCTAACATAATATTATTTTACTTTCCTTCTTTCTTCCATTTCTTCCATTTTATCTTTGCAAACCTTATTTTTATTTAATTTAAACCCCAATTTTAACTTGTCTATATTTACACATAAATACTTATACCTCATTAATTAATCTTAAACCTTTTTCCTAAAGTCGATCAAAATTTCCCTTCCACGATTTTCCCAATTTCCATACAAATAACCAAATAAAAAATAAAAACAAAGCAAATTATATTTATATACCCTTTGGATTCCCAAACTCCACCCACCCTTGTCCCAGTTTCAGTCCCCAACAAATAACCATCATTCTCTATGTACTATTTAGCCTGGAGATCTCACGTTTGAGGCTTTTAAATCTCTCTCAGTTCCTCTCTGCCGCTGTTTTTGATAGTCCTTAATATTAAACCCCAAATCTCGGAGAGGCTCCGACCCGACATGATCCATGTTTCTTCCAGCCAGGCCTCCATATTTAAAAACAAAGCCTATGGGGTACTCCAAATTTTGTTTCATATACCTTTCCAATCCAATTAACCCCAAGGCTCCAACTTTCCCCTTGAGCAGATTTGTAATCCTCAGATCTTCAGATCTCCACATAAGGAGATCTCTCCATTTATCAATCTCCAATTCAGGCCAGGCCTTTCCCATCAAATCTTTGTTTCCCTTTTTTGTCATCATGTCAGGCTTCAAAATGCAGCTCTCCTTTGGCATATGCGAAGTTTCAGCTCCTCCTTCCTCTTCTTCAGGGGCAACATATGTCCCTTTCTCCATATTGTCCAAACTTTCAGTTTCTTCTATTTTTTCAGTTGAATGAGCTTCCTGTTTCAAATCCTTATCAGACTCAACAATGTTGTTTACTGTCAAGGCAAGGGCTGTAGCATTTTTAGCCAAAACATTGAATTGACCTTGTAACTTTCCCAAGAGAACCAATGCTCTATCCAGTTCAGCTTGGACTTTCCCTCCTCCAGCCATTCCTGTATTGTCACTAAAACCCCTCTAGGGGGATTTTAGTTCCTTAAAGATTCCTTTCAGCTCAAATCCAAAAGTCAAGTTATATTGTATCAGTCCTTCCTTATTTTCAGCAACAAATTATAACAAATGTAACCAGCAGAAGCACAAAAACAAAGTTTCCTTTCCGTCTTGACAGCCAATTTGACAGCTGTCAAAACTCTTCAATATTTCATCAACAGGCTTTCTCACGGGACGTTCCCGGGTCTGGGGGGGGGTGAACTTCAACTCCCCGGATTAATCCTTTATCCTCCAACGTTACAATGTCAAAATCGTGAAGTTAAAGTCTTTTACTAAAAAACAAGAAAAATTTTTCTCGACCTTAGCTGATAGGTCCTTTGCTTTAGATTGTTTACTAAGAGGGGGGGTGGACTTCCTTTTTAACCCTTCCCTGCTCGTTCCTAATCCAGCAAAAATTTACTTTATAAGGTTCCAATTTCCGTATTACTCACGGGTTAATGATTTAAAGTCTGATTGTGCCAAGGAAAAAGTCAGCGCTCTCCGATCATGGCTTGCAGCTTCACTCCGTAGATCAAGGAGTACTCTCAGCACCGCGCCGCACCCCGTCCCCGTTCCGGAGCCTTTAGAAAGGCTCCTTCGCAGTTTGGGGGGGGCACAGATGGTCTCTATGCTCACAGGCTTCCGCGCCTGTGATTTTAAGGGTCCCCGCATCGCTGCAGCAGCAAGACCCAGTCTCTACAGAGCCGATTCCCTCCGGAGCTCGGAGGGAATCCGCCATTAATCGCTGGCGCTAACCCGGAAGTCCTAAAACAGGCTTTCTCAACCTCAGCCCTTCAGATGTTTTTGGCCTACAACTCCCATGATCCCTAGCTATCAGGACCAGTAGTCAGGGATGATGGGAATTGTACTCTCAAATCATCTGGAGGGCCGAGGTTGAGAAAGCCTGGGTTAAACAGACTGTGCTTTATCTTTCTCCATCCTCTCTCTCTCTCTCTCTCTCTCTGTGTGTGTGTGTGTGTGTGTGTGGAGTGTGGAGTAATAGCATTTGCCCGGCCTTTGGCTTTTAATTATTTGTTGTCTTCTTGAGTGGGTGGGGTGTTTTAATCTTGCCTTTTCAAATTAGGATTGTCTTTTATATTTTTATTTGTTTTCTTTTACACTGGTTTTAATGTATGTATTTGTTTATATATTGTAAGTCGTTTTGAGTTACTTCAGTAAAAAAAAGTGACAGATAATAATAATAATAATAATAATAATAATAATAAATAATGTGACTTGGCTAGGTTTTACCTGCCAACCCTCTACTCCTCTGCCAACTTGTTCGTGACCACGACCCCAAATATATGGCAGATTTGAAATGGAAATCATTATTTCTTAAAAACAAAAGCCCAGGAAGTAGTGATGCTTTTGATTAATCATTGGATACACCAGCTTGGCACTGCATTGTGAAGACGACTTCACACTCCATCAGATATGGACGCCACTCAACCAAGGAGCACAAAAGTGGATGGAGCAGGGAAGCAGATTATTATTTTTCCACAGAATGCACATCAGGGAGAGATTCTGCAGAGTGCAGGAAAATGCTGTCAAGAAGACAAGGGATGAGCGAAGAGAAACCATCTGTCATTGGCAGGAACTCCAAAACTTCTGAATGTTTGGGAGAGCCTAACAATTTATCAGTGTTTTCTTCTGTCATTCACTCTCAAGCCTTCAAACTGGCTAAATGTAAGACAATCTGAAGCAAACAAGCCAGCAATGCTGCCAGTTTACAAGTTGCTCTCGTTTGTAACGAAAAAACATATAAATAAATAAATAAATAAAATCCTCCAAGCATTTGAAATCGCTACGCGGCAATGAAGACCTAGCAATTTAGCAGAATAATACAAAAAGTAAGTTGTACACTTTGCTGTCACTCCTAGTGGTTCCGCTCTATTTTCCCAGGTCTCTTTAGGGTTTGTCAAAGTTAGTGCTTTTACCAAACACCTGCAATACCAGGACTACAACAAAGCCCAAGGGAACAGCTAGCTGTGTAAATACACATTTTACTTTGAGTGCCACGTGGGCAGAAAATGCAGCTTAGAAAAGGTTGAAATAACAAACAAACACTTAGGCAGCCTTTGTAAATTTTGAATGTTAGGAATGTAAGGTGCTGCCTTTCATTGAGTCTGACCTTTTATCCATCTAACTCAGTGATGCTTACACTGACTAGCAGCAGCTCTCTAGCGTATCAGGAAGGAGTCTTTCCCAGCCCTACTTAGAGAAACCAGGGTTTGAGCCTGCAATCTTTTACCTTAAAAGCACGTGCTCTCTCACTGAGCCAAAGTGTTCTACCATTGTGCAGATAGATTTATGGTCAACTGCCGCTTGGCAACACTTAAGTGATGGTGAAGTGCTAAAGTACATTTACTGACCTTAAGTCTCTTAAACATTGCTTTATTTATCCTTCCACTGAGCTGAGCCAAAATAGAAGGTGATGCGGCATTGTGTGAGAAATGTATCCCCTATGAAATTTGCCTTTGCTGCTTGCAGGGTAATTGCTTTGTGTGTGCAAAATGGATCAGACACAATCGACTATTCAGAGTGAGAACAGTAGGCATTGCCTTCATTTCGATTTGGCTTTGTAATGACATCACACATCACATTTCATTCTGCTTGCTGCATGACCCCTTGATTGGCTGGATCACATAGACAGCAAAGAAAAACCGCTAAGAAGGGCTGTGAAAATGGAGGTAAATAGAGCAAAATATTGTGAAAAGGGCAAGTTTGCTCCCCTGAACTATCCAAAATTGGTGTCAATGATATCTTTTAAAATCACTGCCGATCTACATTACAGTGGTGCCTCGCAAGACGAAATTAATCCGTTCCGTGAGGCTCTTCGTATAGCGGTTTTTTCGTCTTGCGAAGCAAGCCCATTGACAGCTTAGCAGATTAGCGCTATTAGCGGTTTAGTGGCTTTTAGCAGATCAGCTGATAAGCGGCTTATCAGCGGATCAGCTGATAAGCGGCTTAGGGCTTAGGAAAAGGGGGGGAAGGGAAAAAACCCCACAGGAACTCGCAAGACATTTTTGTCTTGAGAAGCAAGCCCATAGGGAAATTCATTTTGCGAAGCGCCTCCAAAACGGAAAACCCTTTCGTCTAGCGGGTTTTCCGTCTTGCGAGGCATTCGTCTTGCGGGGCACCACTGTATATTTGTTTTAGAATCATTCTTCCTTAGTCACGTTCCACATCAATTCAGATATGCTGGAAGAGAACAGTGTATACTTGGTGGCAGTGGTTTTTCCCAGGGGTACTCAAGGGTACGCAGTACCAGCACATCATTTTGTTGTTAAAAAGCGTGGCATTTACTGTAACAACTTCATGGTGAGTACTGACACCTATTTTTCTAGAAAAGAAGCACTGCTTGGTGGGTGTTTTGTCTAAGCTCCCCTTTCCCATCTGACAACCAGGAAACATTCAGAAGAGTTTGATCTCTTTATCAAATTATTATTTCCAGAGAAAGAATTCATATTCCCTTTTCTCACTTGGATAGTAAAGTCCATCTTCTTCTTCTACTTTGGCGATCACTCAGAGCCGAGTAAGATTGTCTTCCATAAACACAGTTTTAACAATGAGTACATAAGTGACTGTGGAGGCCAATTCTGGATCCACACATCCTTCCACAGTAGGGACATTGGTTTCCGGGCAGGAGTTGATCACCATGTGGATTTGCCAAGTGTGCCTTCCTCCTAGCATGTTTCTCCCTTGCGTCCTGAGTTTGAGTGTCTTGGTAAAGGATGTTCTCCAACTGGAGCGCTCGCAGGCCAGTGTTTCCCAGTTGTACATCCTACTGTCACCAGACTCTCATCCTGGTTAGTAGGCTCCAAGGAGTGTACTAAGGTGGGTGTGGGTGTGTTACAAGACATAGTAAGTTACAACTGTAATACATGCAGACAGAGGCATAGGAAGGTCAGGTGGTACCCGGTGCGGAAAATTTCTTGCCACCCCCCATTGTTTTGTTTTGGTTTTTGCCTGCAAAAATGGTTTTACGTTATTTCATATTTTCTTACAAAGGAATGTGGATTCTGGGCCTCTGATAACAAGTAGGCGACTATGGACAGATACTTAAATCTACAGGATGGATTGTGTTTTGGCTTGTGTTATTTTATTTATATTTATTGTTTATTTATTTATTTATTTTTAAAAAAACACCTGCAAAGTGGTTTACCAAAACAAAAAACACCACATCAGTAAAATCAAGAAAAATCGGCTGTGTGCAGGGGGCAGGGCAAAGGCAAGGCAAGGCCTAATCTACTCGGCCTAGTCTCATTTTCTTCACATAGGCTGACTTTCCAGGACCTGGGAAGCCCAGCGGAGGGTAGGGCAGTAGGGAGGTTCATAAAAAACTTTTTTTAAAAAAATGCCTGCTCCAAAGGTCTTATCTTACTAAACCAGGGATTATATAGCTATATCTGAAAGTTCATGCATATCAGTTAATATCTTGACCCTGCTCCACTGAATTGAAATTTCAGCCTTCATGACATAGGGAAATGGCCAAGTAAACAGCTATTTTTGTGAAATGCCCTAGTAGGGCAGTAATTGTTCCTTGATTTGTCACCCCCCTCCATGATGGCACCTGGGGTGTCCCTCCCCTCCCCTTTCTTACGCCCCTGCATGCAGACCCATTCCTGGCCATAACCTGAGGTGACTCTAATTCCTTCAAGGTGAACCTGAAATATGTGGAGATTGAAATGCTTTGATATTATTCCAGGATCTTGCTTTTGAACTCTATTTCTTTGACTTTTGCATTGCAGGGGATTAGACGCTGTGAGCCTTGGGGTCCCTTTCAACTCTACAATTATATGATTCTATGATTTCTAGGTCTAGATTTTGCAAATCTCTGGGACCTCACACTCGTCTTTTAGTACCCCAAATTCTTACATTTATGCAGATCCTCAGGTCCATTCATGGAGGATTCTATTGACATTCCAAGATAATTACGTAAAACAATGTTACATCACAATCTATTGCACTTGTGACCCCCTGCCCTGTTCCCAAGCTATCCAAACTGCCAAACCCTAGTTCAACAGAACTTCGCTGCACGTGGCTAAGCAACCTGTTAAAAAAATATAAGCCTCTGAAATGCAATGTAAACCTTTTGTCATGCCAGAAATATTGAACACAGCAGTGCTTATACAGGCCAGATTGCAAAACTGTGACAACGCTATGAGGCATACAATGACAACTGATACTCTCCCCCCCCCCCCTTTACAGCAACGTGTGACATGATCTGGAACCTTGTTTGGATGAAAAATCTCCCCTTACTTTCTGAGGTGATTTCATTTTGTTTTCAGCATAGTAAAAACCACCTAAAGGCTTCACATAAACTCACAAAGCTAGTATTGCCTGGCAGAGACACAAACTGTCACAGGACCGCCTCATTTGCGTCTCTCTGTGGGTTTCCTTGGGATCAAAAACGTTGAAATAGCTTTATCTAAACGTCCACTATCTATGCTACAGTGAGTGCCTATCTGCTCACAAACCTAGCTCCACCTTTCAAACTGGAAGCACACTAAACGTCTTTGATCCAGAACTGCTATCAAACACCACTGGCATCCATGTTATCTCATGGACCAATGGAGCTGGTTATTGTCAGTGCTCTGTACTTGGATGTACCCGCACTTCCTCTCTCCCTGCAGATAGAAGAGTTGCCAGTAATGAGACCCAGACATCAGTTCAATGATGTGATCACTGCGAGTCAAACAGATCTGAGCACAGGCAAAATAAGACAGAAGAATCCCAACTGTCATACTCTAGCAAATCATAAGACAAGGCAACTCCACAAGTTCGCCCATCTCCCAGGGGCAAAAGAAGCAAGTAGATCTACACCTGGGGCTCTGAAAGGCAGGAGGAAAAGACAATGTGCATGAGAACAGCAGGGGATGCGTCTTAAAGATGAAGGCTGTGTTAGCTGATTTGGAGAGAGGAAAGAAGCAGGAGGGAAAGACAAAGAAAATGCATTGTTTGATGCAAAGTTAAGAGCTGGAAGAGACGCATCCAGTTCCCTGCAGGGCCTGTGCCTGAATTCTCAGAGTGTGTCTCAGTCTCTCCCCCACCCCCAGCTGCTATTCTATTAAACTGCTGCCATGTTATCAGTCTATCTCTGCAGTGGATTCCTGCTGGAGCCACAGCAGGACCTGTCCTTTGTCTTTGCCCCTAGCCCTTGAGCTTCTCAGTGGAGAAATCAGTTACAGATTAATAAAGCACACCAGAAGCCAAAGCTCATAAAGCTATTGTCACCACAGGCAGGAGGCTGGGTGCATCATTAATCTCTGTTGCCTAATGGCACATGCAGTATGTACACAAGCAGATGTACACACACACACACACACACACACACACGGTTGTATTTAGGGAAAACAGGGCACCTGATGTCATTGTAGCATCAGTTGATTGATAAGTGAGTGGCCCACAGGATATGAGTGAGATATAGATTTGGATCCAGCTCCCCATGCCCACTGGCGTGATCATATGCTCAAGTTGTATATATGTGTAAATAAGCCATATATCATAAAGACACCACAGTCTCTGCTATACCTCATTTCCAAAAGGAAACATAAACCCTGAGTAAACACCTGGAACCCCTAGAATCTTGCACTGCTCAGAGAATGGAATGGCACGCAACAATATGTATATTTCTTAAGCAGTTTTGGAAAGTTTTCCTAAATAGTGGTATACATCTTTGGCACATATTTGTGAAAAGTGATATAGAAACCTTTAAATATGTGAACAAATGTTTTCAGAAGGTATGCTTGTGGTATTCAGCACTTGCAGATTCTAATGCAATCTGAAGTGACCAGCCTCTCTTAGACTAGTATGTGGATTGGAACATAGCTGTGTACCAGTTCTTACATTTCTTCAAAGGTTTCAACATGATTCTTGGCAGAGTAAACACTTATTTGGGGGCATGGGTGGCAGTTATAGTTAGAAATGCTTTGAAATAAAAATAAAAAAGAGACAAAGAGAGACAGAGAAACTACATTTAGAAAAACATAAAATTAGGCTTCTTCAAAGTAATAACTGATCTGTAATGGTTTGCCTTCTCTTACAATATATAATAGTAACAGCTTTTTTTTTTTAACCGTACTTAGCTACATTTAATATACAAAAAATAGGCTTTTTCAAAATAATAACTGCTTCCTGATGGCTTCTCTTCTCTTACTATATATAGCAGCAATATGTTTTTCATTTCATTTTTACTAATCCATTTCCTTTCAGATAGAATGTGGTACCTTTTGGGGGGAAATGGATAAAATTTGGGCATTATTTGGGGCAAGTGATGCAGCCAAATTGCAGAAACTAAGCAGGGTTACTGTAAAAATGTGCAGTTGCTAAAACATATATGAAATAGATGAGAAAAAGTATAAATAGATTTAACTGGGAAATGCAGGGGGAAAGAGAGTAAATTTAAGGAACCTCAGAAAGAGGGAGAGGGGAGTCGAGGTTTAACATGTAATGATGACTTTTTTACTGTTTGAAATGTTTATTTGTCATAAATGAAAATTATAGATAAAAACTTTTAAAAGGAAAAGCACTGCTGGTTGTCACTGAGAGGGCACAACAGAGGGCTTATCCACACCTCTGTTTGCTCCAATTTATCACTAAGGAGCAGATTTTCCAGGAAAAAACGGTGGAGCAAAGGCAAAACCACTCAGACCCATGCCTAGAAAGTGCAGAACAAGCAGAAAACTGTTCTGACCCATGCTTTCTATGCAAGAGACAAGTACAGTGCACCCTCTGGATATGAATTAAATTCGTTCCGAGGGTCCGCCTACAACCCGAAAAGTCCATAGGCAGAGGTGCTACTTCTGCACATGCACGCGGCGTGATTGGGTACTTCTGCGCATGCATGAGTGGCGAAACCCAGAAGTATACACTTCTGGGTTTGCCGCGTTCGTAATCCGAAAGTTACGTATCCAGAGCGGTATGTAACTAGAGGGTCCACTGTAGGGGCAAGCCCAGAGAAGAAGAATTGTTTCTCCTCATTCCCAGAGAATAGACTCAATTATAAAGAACTTGTGTGTGTGCTCCGTTGGACTTGTCACAGGATTTCCAAGCATTCTAGCCATCTCCTATCCTGCCTCATTGCCCTCAACTCAAGTGCATACCAAAGAGCCAGACTGGCTCAGCTCAGGAGAGGGCACTTGGGAGTAACCTTGTCAATGGTTCAAGTCTTCTCTTGCGAGTGACCTTGTCTACTGTCGAAGTCTTCTCTGCATTCCACAGAGCAGTGATGATTTCAACAGGAGCACCATTCTCAACGAACAGAAAATCCTACAGACAGAAAACCCTACAATCTATCAGTCTCCAGAAGTGATAGGTCTCCCATGCTTGCAAAGGGGAACAGTAGTACTCTGCCCAGGATCTCTGAAGTCTGGTACATGCCCTATACCAGTATCTGCCTTGCAGACCTGTAGCATAATGCTACCTTTGAAGGTGACTCGGAAACTACAACTAATCCAGAATGCGGCAGCTAGACTGGTGACTGGGGGCGGCCGCCGAGACCATATAACACCGGTCTTGAAAGACCTACATTGGCTCCCAGTACGTTTCCGAGCACAATTCAAAGTGTTGGTGCTGACCTTTAAAGCCCTAAACGGCCTCGGTCCAGTATACCTGAAGGAGCGTCTCCACCCCCATCGTTCTGCCCGGACGCTGAGGTCCAGCGCCGAGGGCCTTCTGGCGGTTCCCTCATTGCGAGAAGCAAAGCTACAGGGAACCAGGCAGAGGGCCTTCTCGGTAGTGGCGCCCGCCCTGTGGAACGCCCTTCCAGCAGATGTCAAAGCGATAAACAACTACCTGACATTCAGAAGACATCTTAAGGCAGCCCTGTTCAGGGAAGTTTTTAACGTGTGATAATTTTTGGTTTCTATGGAAGCCGCCCAGAGTGGCTGGAGAGGCCCAGCCAGATGGGCGGGGTATAAATAATAAATTATTATTATTATTACTTGACCTTTTCCCCCCACCCAATTATATCCCCAAAACAAACACTGAAAATAGCACTAGGAAGAGAGTATTCTGCTTGATGCACAAGCAAACATGTTATCTTTACAAATTACTTTGCACCTAAGGTCATCCTGAAGTTTGTGGATGCAGCTGAGTGCCTTAATCATTTAGTTACTCTACCTGCACAGAAGCACATAATGCAGTTTCAACCTTCACTCCAAATATCAACAAGTGCACTATATAAAGCATGGCTGATTGCATTTCAGACACTGAATGCACCACCACAGCTTTGAGACAGTACAATCCAGTCACTTGAAGATGAGCCTTTATTGTGCAGTTGTAAAATTGGTTGAAGGACGAGCTCAAAGCACTATATATTTATTAAGATGAAGTTAAGAGGTTAAATGTGTTCATTCTGTTGGTGATGGGATCATATGAAATCCTCCATAAAGCAAAGCTTGACACAGTGGATTGCAGCCTCTCAGAGCTCATGACTGGGACTTGTAAACAGGGGTGTTTGTGAGGGATTGGTGGAGGAGACTGAAGAGAGTGGGCTTGTGTCTTTTGGATTAAGGCTGGTTTCTTATCTGAGCTGTTTGGAGGCTTGATTATGAGTCTGTTTGTGGGTATGGCCATGTGCTCAGCTAGAGCACATGATCTGAGGGCAGTGCTGGATTTAAGTGTAAGCTAAACAAGCTATAGCTTAGGGCCTCACTCTCTTGGGGGGCCCCAAAAAAATTAAAGAAAAAAACCTGGATGTACATTTCCAAAATATAAGATAAAAAAGCAAATAAAATAAAACCTACATACAGCAACAGTGTTTTGTGTTGTGTAGGCTCCTATGATGTAAGTAATGGGCCCCACCTGTTATGTGCAAATGGCTTTAGATACCTATTTGGTCCATAAATTACCATATTGCATATATTCAAAAAACAGCGACAAGTTGTTGTTGACAAAGGACAGCTAGACATATAAAGGACCCCATTACCTTTAGTAGCTTAGGGCCTCATCAAACCTAAATCCGGCCCTGTCTGAGGGGAAGGGGCTACTGCCAAGAGGAGGTAAGGCTGAACAAGGAAGTGAGTTGTGGGAGGTGTTAGCGGCTAGCAGCAATTCTATTTAGCTGATTGCAGCCTCTGGGAGCTTGTGACTAGGACTTGTAGACGGGGATATTTGTCAAGGCATTTTGAGGGGGAAGCCCAGAATGCTGTCCCATGGTGTTCATAGAACCAAGAGACATGCATGGTGAGTGAGCTGCTGCAGTGACCTCTAATGCCTTTGCCATGTTTGCATTCCTGCATGAGAATGTGCAGAACACCTGCAGCAAGTGCAAGCCTTGCTAGAAGAGAAGGTACAGCAACTTGATGCCCAACTTTCCCAACTTCAAGCTACTGGGCAAGATGAGGAATTTCTCGAAAGAGCAGAGTAGATTGTTCTGGAACAGCGATGCAGGTGGGGTGCCCCTAGGGAGGAGGAAGATCACCCATTGCAGGAGATGAATCCCTGGAGGAATGTAACACACGGAAGCAGGACTGTCAGCAGCCATGCTATGTCACTGGAGCTGCAAAATGGATTCACATCAGATACAGATTTTGGGCCAGAGGAGCAAGGGCAACAGTTGCAGACCTCAGAATACACTGAGGTGGCTGTGGAAGGTACATTGTATTGAGGGGGATAGAAGTAACAGTGTGTGGAGGTAACAGGATGTCGCAGGATGTGTGCTGCCTTCCAGTTGCAAATATTCATGATGCAACAGAGAATTTGCCAAGTCTTATAAAGCTCACTGATCACAACCCCTTCCTTCTGATTCATGTGGCTACTAGGGCTGCCATATTTCAAAAAGTGAAAATCCAGACACAAAAGCTGCAAAGGAATATGACTTGGTTCTACAGAAACCTGCTAAATGGGAGGAAACTACAAGAAGGAAGCAGCTGGAGGTAATGACTTGACTTGAGGTTTCAGTTGACCAAATAGTAATGCACAGAGTATGAGGAAAAAAGCAAGACAAATTTGAGCTCTGAATATAGGATAGCAAATATGACCTAATATGCATTACTGGGCACCACAATTTAAGAAGCATATTGACAAGCTAGAATTTCTGTGATTCTATAATAATGAAACACTTCCCAGGTTCACCATACAGGAAGCCAGACATTTTGATCAAGGCACGATCCAACAGTCTTTCTGAAAGCAAATATCTTTAGAGGTATAGTTTCACTACAAATTATGCTTTGTATTGATGCCAACAGCAGCAGCAGGAACAAAGGTCAGTTGAGTAGCTTTCACAGTTAGCATTGCACTATTTAAAGCACACGTTTTTAAGTAGTGCTTAGAAAAGAAATTGGATTTCAGCTCCTGGATTTTGAGTGGGGCTGGCCAATTTTTGAACCTGTAGCCTGTTAATACTCCATTAAACTGCTTTTGATTCTTGAACTTCTATTGTCATAAAACTAACTTCAACCTATTTCTTTAGAAAGCAGTAGAATCCTACTTCTTTGCAAATCAGAGTGTTGGGTATCTATAACAATAAATGGACATTATTTTCCTTTTTTAAATGCATGGAACTTGCCTGTAAAACAACTACCACATAGCAGTGGTCGATGTGAGCTTAGGGATACTCCATCATTATGATGTGAACGTTGTATATAAAAATTGACTAAAAGAAGAAATACTCTTTACAGTCATACATAAGGATCAGGATCTGGTCCTGGGAAGGGTCAATTTAGAGAAGTATTTAGAGCTTATGTGCTGGTCTGTGGATTTTATTATTGGCTTTTATACATACTTTTTTTCAATGTTGTTTGTGGTAGGCTGATCTGAGGCAAGATAATAAGGCAACATGTGCAGTAAACATACATACATACATACATACATACATACATACATACGTACGTACGTATGTACGTACATACATACATACATACACACGAACACCATCATTTTGCACCAATTATCTCAGCTGAAGAGCAGGGCGAGTGCCTTCAGTAGCAGCAAATGTTACAGAGACTCATCTAATTTGTTGTTGTTATTTTGTTACATTTCTTTCCCACCTTCCTCCAAGGAGCTCTAGTGGCACACATGCTTCTCTTCATTTTATCCTTACAACATCCCTGTGAGGTAGGTTGGGTAACAAGATAGTGACTGGCCCAAATGGGCCATGGCTGAGTGAGGATTTGAACCCTGCTGCTCACAATTAACAGTGTTCAAGATTACACACAGAGAGTTAGATAGTTCAACACAACAGCGTGCAAGGAGGACTCCAATCCCTTGATAGTGTTGATCTATTCTAGAGCCACTGCACTTAGGTTAGGCTTGAGAGCTTCCCATACACACCTGCATGGCCACTGTGAGAACAGGATACTGGATTAGGTGAGGCTTTGGCCTGATCTGGCAGAGCTTTTAGCATGACAAGGTTTGTTTGGGTACCTGTTACACAGTACCATTTAACATTTTAAATCTGTTCGTGTCTCCTATCACATGCACCCATCTTCTTTGTAATTATCATGTTAGGACTGATCTTATTCTCTCAACCCCCCACCCCCCTGCACACCATTTATTGTGGTAGGTCTTGGAAAGTTGCTTTGGTGGCGGTTACATAAGCCCTTTTTAAAAAAAGAATGCAATGACTTTTCTTCCCATCTCACTCCTTTCTCCATATGCTAAGTCTGAGTTTTTAGCCTGCTCCTTTGTTGTGTGTGTCTGGTGCCAAAGGATGCTGCTGAAACCAGGCACCCATTTCTGCTTCCCTGGTTGCTCATCTGCTATGCGTATTCCCCAAGTATAAATTTTGTTATGGACCAACACGGCTATCTTAGCTTTTTATGTTCACTTGAGAGTTTTTTTTAGTTCACTTAGAAATAAAACTGTATCTGGTATGTTTATAAAATGTGTATGTTTCTCCTGCCTGTCTGAAATTTTGCAGATCTGGTTTGATTTTTGATTTTATTTGATTCGATATTTGTAATTTGCTTTTCCAACCACAATGCTGAGCTCAAAGTTCCTTGTGGGTAGGGGACAACAACAGTAGAATATCTAGAAAGACCACGTGGGTCTCCCAATGGGAGACCCTATTTAGGCTATTGAGTTGGATGTGCATTTTGACATTGCTTGTAAAAGAGGGACACTCTTGTGTCTGAAATTTGCCAAGTCTGGTACACTTGAGTACGAGTAGCAAGCCTGACTTATAAAAAGCAGAGTTACAGGTATCAGATGGGTGACTGGATCTTCCCTTAAAATAAATGGGATTCTAAAATGAATGAGACTGATAAATTAAACAGAATGAAATGCAAAATGCATGTGATTTTAATAAAAACATGCCATAAAGTGAATTGACGAATGAAACATTTATTTTCTTGCACATCCTAATTTGTACCAATGGTATACATATCTCATAAGCGGGCCCATTTAAATTTGGTATCCTTGCCAAAATAGTCAGCACATAATTTACTTTGAATCCTGAGAGCCTCCTATACACTTTAATAAGAATCGAAGATCTTAATTGTTCCTCCACTAAATAAGACTGTCGCTGAGGAACTGATTGAAAGCTTATGCCACCCCCTTTTTGGGTCTTTTTGGAAACAAAGAGGATGAGGGTGGGAAGTCTGTTTGGTTCTCCCACACTTCTAAATTCAAACCAAGGGAATGCCATTCATTAAAATCCATGCTTTTGGATTCCTATGGCTGCAACTCCAAGTAAGTAAGGACCTCTGAACTCAGTGGTAGTTACTTCTGAATATACATGTATAACTTATGCTATATCTCAAGCATCTGTTGCCAATTCTAATCCAGACCCAAAGCCTATTTGTTTCTGTACTGAGTTCAGAAAACACCACTGCAAATGATCAAAGGCCGTTCCCCCATCAAGTTCCACAATTGCCAAGTACTTATTGAGTTCCTTATTGTGTTGGATAATATTCAGTGCTTTCGTATTGTTTGGAGTTTAGGAGGTACAAATCCTTTTAAATCTCTATTTGTGTAAAAGCCAGTGATTATATTGAGTTTTATACTATACATATATATTCATGGATTAAGAAAATGGGGCAATATGCTTCAGTTGATTTTTTTATTGCCTTGCCCTGGTTGGAAAATCATATTCATAGTATAAAAATTTAACTCTTTCCAAAGGAGGGGCTCTTCACACATAACATGCTTTTAGATTAATAGTTATAGCTTTTTTGTTCTTGTAAAACTATAGATTTATTTTACTGTATATATTTACATCATATTTCCATTCCATACCGCAGCACTTCTAAAACTACCAAGCGCGAATGTGATTAAGGATGGACAAATCTGTCAATCACAATTCCACTCATTTTTCATGTCTTAAGTTTGGGTGACCCTATTTCCACATATGTTTGGCTTTTGTTGTTACTGTTGTTGTTTTATAGTCTGCATGAAACCTTATACACATTTCCCCTAATATGTATAGACTTGCAGTTTCTTGTAAGACTACAGAATAAACATCAGACCTGCACACCACAACACATCTGTCAATTTTGATCTCTTCCAAAAATTTAGCACCCTGGGGAATTCCGACATCCATTGTTTTTGGCCCTTGGTGGCAACACCGACAGCATGCAAGAACAGAATAGCTGTATTGTTTACCTCTACACTGTTATTATCACTAGATCCAGAAGCATGTGGTGGGGTCCCTGTCCCACCATTCCTACTGCAACTGTTTTTGCAGCATTGTCATTCTTGTCTCTGAGTCTGAGACTCACTGTGTGAGAGATGTGAGGTTGGTGAAGGTTCCAGTTTAGAAGTGGCATTGGTCTAGCTCAAGGATAGCCAATGTCCATAGTTTATTTGACTACAATCTCTATCAAGTCCAGTCAGCATGGTGCTCCTGTGCAAGCTTGCAGGCTTACCAGGGGCATCTGGTTAGCCACAGTGAGAACAGGATATTGGATTCGATGGGCCATTGTCCTGATCCAGCAGGCTTTTCTTATGTTCTTATGATAGAAGTTATACTCCAACATTTGAAGGGCACCACACCAGCTACCCCTTGTTTAGCTCATCATCAAATGCACTATGAATCCAGCATATCTCCACTCCTCCCCCCATAAATCTTTCTCCAGAATGTGCAACAATGTCCTGCACATATACACTCACCATGAAGGCTAATCAGGCTCTTATTATGTTATAAAATCAGAACTATGGAATTGACCACCTTAATAAAACTGTCATTGATTGCTGTGAATTCTGGGTTGAGTCAAGAGTTGGCCAAACAGCATAGGAGTAGTTTTTCAGGGGCACAGTGAGGTTGTAGTGAGGAGCATAGCTGTCAACTTTTCCCTTTTCTTGTGAGGAATCCTATTCGGAATTTCCCTTTAAAAAAGGGAAAAGTTGACAGCTATGGTGAAGAGTAACGGGAGGGAAATCCCTACTGTGTAAGTAGACTTCCACTTATGCATGTCTGGATCCAGCTCTATATGACAAGAACAGACAACCCAACCGAGTTACTATGTTCTGCTAGTCCTAAGGTGTTATGTACTGAGTTGAATAGGATCCAAAATGCAGCAGTCTGATTGGTCCTAGAATAATGCAGCAGTACGATTGGTCTGCAGGAGCCATCCAATCCAGCTGTAGGTGGAAGTGAATCCGCAACCTGATTGGCCTACAGGAGAATCCTGGAATTAGCCAATCACGTGCGGCTCATAGTGTAAATAATGTATATAAAGCAGATATTTTGGGGGAACTTTCATTCCTCACTACTATGAGCTGAATAAAGAGCATGAAATCCACACTTGACTCCGAGTATATTTCATAAATACAAGTAAGACAGAGCTATTTGGGTCCTGATGTTCCACCACCTTAAGCCAGAGAGCTCTTTTTATATTTTAAAAGTTGCACATTATATTTTAAAAGTTGCACATTATCGGTGACACCAATCTAGTTGGGCTCATAGGATGTCAGGCACAAAGGGTCTTCAATCAGGGGTTTGGCCTTACTTTCTGCACCACTGTTGACCTGACTGCAGCTGCAGAGTTAGAGGATGTGAACAATTTTTCACACTAATTATATATTCAAGACCTTTCAATTTTCTAAAGCTATGAAAGCTGTTATTGTGAAACTGAAATATCAGGCTATGGAAGAAAAACAACAACACAGAACCACTTTAGAAGAGGAAGTGAGTCATTCCACATTAATGATGATGGAGAAATTTGGCACAGCCTTAAATATAAATACATTGAATTAAGTACTGTGAGAAAGGGTCATATGATTATCTCTCTCCCACAGAAATTAATGAGAGCAAAAGTAGCATAACTTTGGTTGGGCTATGTTCTTTGTTTTGAATTAAATATTACATGCAATTAGGGGTGTAAGGTAAAGGTAAAGGGACCCCTGACCATTAGGTCCAGTTGTGGCCGACTCTGGGGTTGCGGCGCTCATCTCGCTTTATTGGCCGAGGGAGCCAGTGTACAGCTTCCGGGTCATGTGGCCAGCATGACTAAGCCGCTTCTGGCAAACCAAAGCAGCGCATGGAAACGCCATTTACCTTCCCACCAGAGCGGTACCTATTTATCTACTTACACTTTGACGTGCTTTCGAACTGCTAGGTTGGCAGGAGCTGGGACCGAGCAATGGGAGCTCACCCCATCGCGGGGATTTGAACCACCGACCTTCTGATCAGCAAGTCCCAGGCTCTGTGGTTTAACCCACAGTGCCACCCTTTCCCCAATTAGGGATGTAGGAATATATAAATGGTTTGTTTCAGTCTTTATGCTTTTTCCTAAGGATAAATGCTTGTTTTAAAATGGGAGGAGGCTATCATTGTGAGAGCACTCTGTTCATTTTCTGTTGTATAGAGCGGATTCACAACATCTCAAATATGAGACACAGTGAAACGCAACCAATATATAGAAGATTATCTCATGTACAGTCAGCAGGGCTTATGCACTGAAGTTCCCATTGGATGCTACCCAGAATGTGTGTAGAAAAAAGTGCTTGCAAATGTTGTACCAGTTTTCATCACAATTAGCAGGCCAGCTGCTGGAGATATTCTAGCCACGAAAAGACAGATGGAGAGAGGTTTTTGTTTTTTTTACACCAAAGACATTTGCTGTAGAAATCTATCAAGCATTTGCAAATTTTCTTAACACTTACAAATGTGGCAGGAGGATCATAGTCACTCACTTTCAGTAGGAAGGCATAGTTACAGCAAGAATGTTTGGTGAACACACACATAGCAGAACACATTCTGCTATGAAGGCTTTTGTTTTTGCATATATTGCATGACTTGATGAATTCTGTTGTTGCTGTTGCTGCTATTATTTATTAAATTTATATCCTACCTTTCCTCCCAAAGGAGCCCAGGGCAGAAAACAAATTATAGAAAGGGGGAGGACAGAATAAAAGTATCCAAAAGCAAGGAGCCTTGCCTGGCTTGTTGCCTTGTTGTAATATTTCGCTTAATTTGCTGTTGTTGCTTCTTTTTTGTATACCACTTCAATATATTTTTAACATATTAAGTGGTATAGAAATTAAATAATCAAATCACATCAAATCACAGAATAGAACAGGATTTTAGAGGTAATCTGATCCTGTTCAATACAAGTTCTGCAGTGAAGGATGCAGCTATGGCATCCCTGATTGATATAGATCCAGCCCTTTCTTAGCACCTTCGGAGAAGGAGAGTCCACCACATCTCAAGGCAGTCTGTTCAAGTTTTCAACAGTATTTACCTCAGCAGAGCTGAGGGAGTTGTTTCAGTGAGGAAAAAAGCATGTTATAATGACCCAACTTGTGTGAATGTGGGTTGTTCTTGCACATCCTGCAATTGCATAGAAACTTGGGGGGGGGGTGATAGCCAACCTTAAAGCAGATGCAACTGAAATTACTAGAGTTTTGTCACTTGAGACCATTGATTTCAACTTTCTGACAGTAAGAGCTATTAAAAAATGGAACGCAGTGCCTCAGAAGGTGGCCGACTCTCCTTCATTGGAGGTTTTTAAACAGAGGTTAGATGGCCACCTGTCATGGATATTTTAGCTGTGACTTCTGCATTGCAGCGGGTGGATTTAGATGATCCCTGGGATCCCTTCTAACAATTCTTTGATTCTGCATGTGACTAATGATGGCTATCATCCTTTGTGTGAACCTATGTGGTGCATTATTAATGGCTGAAAGGAGGCAATTGCCATAGACCACAGGAACTTTGCAGTCAATCCTGTCTCCATATCCCTTGTTCCAGGCATGTATGTTCCACTATCAGCTGATGTGACCTTGAAAGTCCATGCTTCAGTTACCCAACATAATTACCTGAATAGTGGAACATTCTTGGCAGCCTAATCAGAATTCCCTGTTATACCAGCCTGAAAAACACAGAGCTAAAATATACAAAATTTTCAAACCTGGGAACTCTGCAACAGGAACATTAAAAATGCTGGAGTGGGAGAGGATGATGCTTATAAAAGCCCCATAAATTACTTTCGGTGAGTTTAGGATTCGAGATTTAACACAAGATTGAGATCTGCACTCAGATGTGAACTCAAAGGCAAGAAGCAATCTCTTTAGTGCAGTCATTGATTGCTGCAGGTTTTTTTTTAACTTTAGCATGGGAAATGGTTCCAATAAATCACCTTAAAGCATGTAAAATAAATTGAGTGCACACCTTTCACATTTGTGGCCATTAATGGTAGCAGCACTGTAGGGGTGTTTGGGAAGCACAGCAAGACACAGAGATCTTAGCGCAAGTTGTTTGTTACTTGTTCGATTCATCTGCCATTATTTAATCCTTTCCTCCATGCTCCTTTCCTGAAATAAATCCCTTACTGTGCTGTTTTTAAAATTGTTTTCCCGGGACCTCTGAGGCTCCATGGAATTTTATCAGATGTTCCTCAGTGAGAAGGCAGTAAAAGCAGACAAGACGCCTGAAAGAGACTTTGTTAGGCCTTTACTTAGGGACTTAGTAGACACTAAGAAATAGGATGTTGCTATTGATCCCCTCTTGTCTACCTGGTAAGGTTTAGCAGAAGCAATTAATACCATGACAAATCATGGCATTTCTCTGCATGGTACAAAGAGAAACCAATGGATTAGAGCATAGGAGCATAGGAACCTGCCTTATATGGAGCCAGACCATTAGGCCATCTAGTTCAGTATTGTCCAAGCCAGTGTTTCCTAAACTTGGGTCTGCAGCTATAGTTGTTGGACTACAACTCCCATCATCCCTAGCTAGCAGGACCAGTGGTCAGGGATGATGGAAACTGTAGTCCAAAAACAGCTGGGTTTGGGAAACACTGGAATAGTTGATAGGAAGTGGTTCTCCAGGGTTTCAGACTAGGAACATTCCCACCCCTACACGAAGATGCTGGGAATTAGGAAATCCTGCATGCAAAGCAGATGCTCCAGCACTGAGATATTACCCTTCTCAGATAGAAAATGCAAGAGTATGATAATGTCACATCATGTATTTTGGTTACAGGTGTTACTGTGGAAATGCACGGAGTAAAAAAGGATCAATGGCAGGATGTATTCCCTCCAAATATTAAATTAGGTTCAAACTGGGCATGTTAGCTTCATGTAGTTGGCATTGCTTTGGTGATTTTTATTTACCAAACATCTGGGGAGATTTGAGCCAGAACAGGACCATGGTGGGGAGTGAGGGAGACTTTAACCCTTTGTCCCACCATGGTCTCAGTCAAAATCATCCCCAAATGACTGCTATTCACAATGCCACATCCAGGCTCCTTTTTGGTCACACCCCAGAGTGCACACTTGTGGAGCAAGAGGTAGACCCAACAGGTCTGGTCTCAACTCTACACATACTGGGAGCACACCATAAAATATTCCTCAGGGCCCTATGCCATTCACAGGGATTCTGTGGCAAATGCAAATAGGTTCCTTGGCAGGAAATCAAAGTGGAAAGGATGCCCTGTGGGCTGGAAGTTTGAAAACCAGGGCTTTTGTGCAAGGATTTTACTGTCAAATCAGAACACTAGCACACATAGCCTTCATTTCAATTTGATAATATAGTGTAGTATAAATTAAAACCTTTCCGAGAGTAACAAAGCAGTTAGCATTTTTACTTTAACTCCTATTTTTAATTAAAACTGATGTCGGTAATCCAACAGAATAACAGCATGCCTCATTTTGGAGGAAGCAAAGAACTGTCCAAGGCTCTGATTCAAAAGATACATAAGCTTTCTGCATACATTTGCTTCTCCATGTGATTAACATTGCATGAAGGAGGATTGGGCTTGCCCCACCAACTCTGTTGCCATCCTCCTCTACGAAATTGTTAGCATGCAGCTCCCCAGTCATTTCAGAACCCTGGTAAATCAGAGAACCAACATTATTTGGTCTCTAAGGTGCAGATCAGAACACAGTTATATTCAGGATTCTGCACTTCTCTGAACCTGCCAAGTCATGTTTGAAAACTGTTTTTGCTGTAAAGTGCTCCAAGAGCTCCCTTTAAAGTTTCTATCTCTCTTTTCCTACAGGCAACAGACACTGCCGCCTCCACCACACACATGTTCAAAATGGGCTTCCAGATGCATTGCCAACTGTCTGCTCTCTGACACACCATTTTCTTTCTCCCACAATGCAACAGGCATGGTGTCAGCTTCCTGTATTGTGAGGGAAACAGTATGATGGATGTCAAGTGGGGACTGACTATCAGGAGATCAGGATTTGCTTAATTTTTAAAATCACCCTAATGTGGATTAGGGAAGGAAAAGGTTTGGTCATGTTTCACCTGTTGAAGAAAAAGTTGCTGCATATTTTAATTGAGTGGTTTGTTCTCAAAACAGTGAAGGCAAATTGAACCTTCAAGTGTTTTCTTTCCTCTTCTGTGAAAAAAAAAAATAAAAATAAAAATTCAGAGCCTGTGTGTTTTAGCAGTAGAAGGAAACTGGCCATTAAAAAGTAATTCTGCAAAGAGGCTCCCACATTCTCAAGCACTTCTTCAACCACTCCTAGGACCCTACAATAAAGCCAACAAAAGGAAGCTGGGAAGCGCTTTGCTAAAGCACTTAAACAAATGGGTGGGAAGGAAAGACCCACTTATGGGTTATGAAAATTGAAAGCCTTTCTAGGCTACTGAAAGTGTTCCTAGGGTTCTTGGCATAATATAAAACTTACACATTACCTACTTGCAAGGCAACTGGAGTTGAGGTCCATCTACAAAATATTATAAGGAAGAAAGAATGGGCAGCAATGGCTGCTAGACTGAAAACAAAAAAACACATACGATTTGTTTGTGGACTTGCAGTGCTGGGGATTGTAGAGGTTCAATTGTTGAATAAGGAGATTGAAAGAGGAAACAATTAGTAAAAGGAAAGGATTTGTTGTTTAGTCGTTTAGTCGTGTCCGACTCTTCGTGACCCCATGGACCAGAGCACGCCAGGCACTCCTGTCTTCCACTGCCTCCCGCAGTTTGGTCACAAAGGAAAGGATAGGACCGGCCTAGGACCCTCGTACCTATGGGACCGCCTCTCCCAGTATGTCCCACGGAGAGCCTCAATGTCCATAAATAGCAACACCCTAGTGGTCCCGGGCCCTAAGGAAGTTAGATTAGCTTCAACCAGAGCCAGGGCCTTTTCAGCCCTGGCTCCGGCCTGGTGGAATGCTCTGCCTCATGAGACCAGGGCCCTGCAGGATCTGATTTCTTTCCGCAGGGCCTGTAAGACAGAGTTGTTCCACCTGGCCTTTGGCTTGGAGCCAATTTGATTCCCTCCCTCTCTTTCTTTTTCCTTTTTCCTTTTTCCTCCTGTGATGAGGCTGCATTTTAATATTTTAATGTTTCAATATTTTAATGTTGTAATTTAATCTTGTTTTTAAGTTGTATTCATTCAACTTGTTTTTATTATTGCTTGTTAGCTGCCCTGAGCCCTGCCTTGGCTGGAGAGGGTGGGGTATAAATAAAAATTATTATTATTATTATTATTATTATTATTACTACTACTACTACTACCCTGTTCGGTCATTTGACTGAACATACAAGGGCTAAAAATGGAGGCGTGGGCAGGGTAGTACATCCAGGACCCACCCCAACATCACTGGGTGCACAGACTGCCATTTAGACCTGCACAGGTATGCAGAAGGTTTCTTTGGATGTTCTACTGAACAGGCTTAGAAACCTCTGCCTTATCTGGGTTTCCAGTTGCTGGGAGGTTGTTTGCAAGCAGAAAGCCTCTGCAGGTCTTTGAGCTAAACACACAACAGTCTAAAGAGGAATCTGTATTCCAGGGGATGTGGGTGGTGCCTCAATCACCTTTTCAACATTCACATGTTCAGGGGAATGCTTGAATAAGGCTATGTTTGTGGACATGTCTAGTCTGCAGACTTCAGTTACAGAGTGACTTAAATCTCAGATCCACTGGTGATAGAGGGGCTTGAATGGGGCAGAGGTGTGTCCCAGCTGCAACAGAATATCTTTACTGGTGGGAGTGGGGCATGCCCAACTGCAGCCACTGCTACGACTGCAGAAAGCTCGGTAAACATACCAACAGCAATGTTTCTGACTGTATCTCCTCTTTCTCAGAGAATCCTGGAACCAGCGCTTGTTCCAGGTATGAGTGGGTCTTAAGATGGTAATGGTCAATCTGTTAATTTTGGTTATCTCTATGACAGACAATGGGCTGAGGGCAGGAGCATGTGACCAGAAAGTTTAGAGATGAGAAAAGTGAAAGTTTACATATCAGTTAACACAGCTTTTCTTTGATTTGCCAGTTCTGAACCATTTTGAAAGCATTAAAAAGGCTCCCAACATCCCTCTCTATGGCATAACTGCCAATATTCACAACATGAACATATTTAGAACTGGTAACTGGGAAAAGATGTAGGACTTGGAAAGATGCCGGCTTGAATCAATACTCTTAACAAGTCTTGACCAAAAATAAACATGGAAACAAAGACCCCACCTGACTCAGGAGGGATTCACAAGTTAAATGTCTCATTATTCCTGAACTAGGATTTTTATTTTAAGAATGAAAAGCATTTTGAAATCGTGCCTGGTGATTCAGACTACGATGTTAAGGAAGCAGAAGCAGTTGAAGATTGCCAGGTTTTTTATGATGTATGTAAGTTTTTAAAGTATGCAGACTCCTAAGGAAAGGAAGATTGCCTTGCGGATAAGTGCATTATGTGCAGCTAAGTGCCTGAGCTGTACCTCCTAAATTTCCTACTTATGACAGGAGGGCAAAGTGTTCCTTTCACAGTTGTATTTTTTAAGAGAGGTTATTAAAGTTGTAGTCGAATGGTATGTTGTGGAAAAATGTGAAGAATTTAAGTTGACCAGGAATTTGCCGAGTTTTACGAGATAAACTTTGATATTTACAATTCTGCAGGTGCCCTTGCCATACTGGTGGTTGCTTCAGAACATTTAATAGTAGTTTCTCTCCAGGTTTTCTGACACTTTTATTCTTTTGACTTTGTATTTGATTTGCATTTGTGTGCAAAGGAAATGTTTCTGCAATTTATCCTTTTCAAAAAATAAAAGGCACTTTGTTTATATCTATTAGAGAGCAGAACCAAGACTGAAGGATAGTCTTCTTTCTTTGACAATGCTGGGGCCCCCTCATGCATTTTTTCTCTGTAGTGTATACCTAAGATTTCTAAAATTAGACATGCAAATTTAATGTGTACAAGTGGTAAACAGATATTTGAAAACATGTGCATCATACAGTGAATCTCATCATAAAGTCAGGATTTAGATACATTTTTCCACTGAGTGCACACTTAGTGGGAAACCTGGGTTTGTTGCTGTGTAGTGTGTGAAACCTCTACAGGTGCAGTCTACAGCCTTTTAAAAGTTAATGGCAACTTGCCCAGCAATTTTAGTGTACAGTTGTACCTTGGTTTTCGAACAGCTTAATTCTCGAACATTTTGGCACCTGAACACCGCAAACCCGGAAGTAAGTGTTTTGGTTTGCGAACTATTTTTGGAAGCCAGACGTCCGACATGGTATCCGCGGCTTCCAAATGGCTGCAGGAGCTTCGCTTTGATTTCCAAACATTTTGGAAGTTGAGCGGACTTCCAGAACGGATTCTGTTCGACTTCCAAGGTACGACTGTATTGGGATCGTGTCTGCTTGGAATCACTCTGGCATGACTAAGGAACAGTCCCAGACATTACATTTAGGATAAAAGGAAAATAAGCAGTTTCAAGTTTTTTAAAAACAAATTCTACAAATTCTACTGCCCCTCCTGGACATTACTAGAATTCAGTGCTCTTAACCCCTGAAAATTGACAAAAATGTCTTCCCTCTCTTAGAGAATAATTCAGTAGTACCACAGATTACAGATGCTTCAGGTTACAGGATCCGCTAACCCAGAAATGGTACCTTGGGTTAAGAACATTGCTTCAGGATGAGAACATAAATTGCGCAGCAGCAGCGGGAGGCGGCATTAGCTAAAGTGGTACCTCAGGTTAAGAACAGTTTCAGGTTAAGAACGGACCTCCAGAAAGAATTAAGTTCTTAACCCGAGGTACCACTGTACTTGCTATTACTACTGCTGCTAATGCTGCTGTTGGATTAATGGCTGCTAGTTATGATGGCTATATTAGCTTCTATGACAAAGGCAGCATATACCTCTGAATGCTAGTTAATCCTACTTGTTGAGTCCTCCAAGACATCTGACTGGTCACTATGAGAACAGAATGCTGGATAGGGTTGGTCTTTGATTCTAATCCAGTACGGATTTTCCTACACATTTAACATCCTTGTGTGTAACCCTGAAATCAGGCGCCTTTCCAAGAGCATGCTTGCAACTCCCTTGAAGGAGCTTGAGAAGTATTTGCAGCTGCCACTTTCCCCAGATTCCCCTGAAGGGCCTTTCATGCCAAGGATTAGATTGGGATTACAAGCACCAGCATCCCCAGGAGAAATGTGGTGTTGTATGTGCTGTCCCCAAAGAGATAGAAGACATCTGAGGGCATTCTTCATCAGTGGGAATGGTGTCCTGTCATTTCCTTCCAACTGAGGATGCTGGGAATTAGATTCCAATCCATTTCTAGCACAGGGAAGAAAAGGATATTGCATTACCCAGTGGTGTTTCAGCCTAGGTCTTTCCCCTTCATTCACCTGGAGATAATTTTCTTCATCTTTTGTCCAAAGTCGAAGACACAGTCATTCACAGGATTGGGGCAAACATGAGTTCTGCTCACATTGCTTGTGATCAGGGGCCCTGATGCTCGAGGCATCCCTGGTCTGGTCCAGAATGGACTGTGTAGATTGTAGCATAGTTCTGTACTGTAACCATTTCAGAGTAGGAGATATCCCTGGTATTTACGTATTTTCTTCCAACATTTACTCAGCTTCTAACATCTCCGTTTAGCACAGCGCCTGTAAAAGCTGGTTCTTTATCTTGAAGAACAGCAACTGTGGCATGTTTCTCTAGTGACTTCATCTTTGCCAATGTAGGGTAGTGCCACTCAATAGAGGGTAAAATCTAATTTTGTTATTTATGCGATACAGATTTAAAAAAACGTAAATTAGTTTTTTGCTCAATGGCATAAAAAGGTGTTGAATTTTTAAAGTCAGCAAATCTCTTGTGGATTCTACTACAATTCAGATATTATATTGGTGCTTGGGAATATAAGCCTTTTGCTGAAATTTCCATAAAAATCCAATTTACCTACTTTATAATTTTTTCAAGGCTTAAACTATAGGGCATGGCTTGTGTTCTCTGAAGCTTTGGAACTGATTTAGATTCATCCTAAGCTTTTCTGAATAGGTACTGCCTTTCTTTCTTCCTCCCACACTTCCAAAGCTGCTTCCTTTGCAAACAGCTTAGGCCCATCAGCGCAAGTCAATTTCAGTCCAGTGAGAAGAGCGGAAAACACGTTGGCTTCTTAAAGCAAATGACTATTGGGTACTGGAGGGGGAAACTTATGGAGCACCTTGATACTCAGGCTAGAGCTATACATTATGTGGGACGCGAGATGTTTGTTCAACCAGTTTAAAACATAAGAGCAAGGGCGTAGGAAGGGGGGTGCAGGGGGGGGTGGTCCGCCCCGGGTGTCATCCCTGAGGGGGTGACAAAATGGCACACCACAGGGGGGGGCACTTACAGCGGGGCCTGGCCTGCAGCACGCCCAAGCCTTGTGTCTGCCAAGCAGACTCCGTGGGCAGCTTGCCCTACCCCCGCCACTCTGTGGGCCAGAGCAGCTAGCTATGCCCCTGCATAAGAGCCAGCTGAATAAGGCCAATGGTCCATCTAGTCCAGCACCCTGTCCTCACAGCGGACAACCAGATTCCTCTGGGAAGCCCCAAAGTAACAACACTTTCCCCTACTATACTAATGCTCTCATACCTACGGGACCGCCTCTCCTGGTATGGCCCACGGAGGACCTTAAGGTCCATAAATAGCAACACCTTAGAGGTCCTGGGCCCTAAGGAAGTTAGATTAGCCTCAACCAGAGCCAGGGCTTTTTCGACACTGGCTCTGGCCTGGTGGAACGCTCTGTCTCATGAGACCAGGGCCCTGCAGGATCTCTTTCCACAGGGCCTGTAAGACAGAGTTGTTCCACCTGGCCTTTGGCTTGGAGTCAATTTGATTCCCTCCCCCTCTTTCTTTTTTCCTTTCTCCTCTTGTGATGAGGCTGCATTTTAATGTTTCAATGCTTTAATGTTGTATTTTAATCTTGTTTTTAAGTTGTATTCATTCAACTTGTTTTTATTATTGGTTGTTAGCCACCCTGAGCCTGGCCTTGGCTGGGGAGGGCGGGGTATAAATAAATAAATTATTATTATTATTATTATTATTATTATTATTATTATTATTATTATTATTTCCCGTAATGGATATTCAGAAGCATATTGCCTTTGACAGTGGAGACAGAACACAGCCATCGGGGTTTGAAGCAGATGTGCCAACTCTAGGGAGCGGAGGTTCTTTCAGACCCCTCAACATTTGTTTGAAGGGGGGCAGCCCCCCCCCCCCACGTTGAAGGGCTCAGCACAACATTTCAGAAGGCTGAACCAGCCCGCATGGTATCAGGAGATGCCTGGCGCAAGGTCACACTGGCCTGCATGGCATTGGGAGATTTGTGTGATTCTAGTTTCCCCAATCTTGGGGACAACCCAGCACCTCTGATTAGTAGCCACTGATAGCCTTATTCTCCATGAATTTGTCCAAATCTCTTTTAAAGCCATCCAAGTTGGTAGCCATCAATGCCGTTTGTGAAAGTGAATTCCAAAGTTACCAGGCCATAAGAAGACCTAAAATCCACTGCAAATGAAAAAAGATGTGGTTTCACTTGGAAAACTCTCTTAAATATACAGCGAACAGCCAAAATCAAGGTACTGTGCTGATTAATCTTTCCCTTCAATAGTAGCTCTGTGTATGTGCATGTTTGTGTGTTTGTCAAAAGGACCATTTATGACAAAATACATGTTTGCCATTTACTGTCAAGGCTGTTTAGTTCACACATGCTCATCACTCCATTACCGCAACATTATGTATTTACTTGCATGCATGCATGAAGCATCAGAAAACTAACATGGCAATATATTCAGATTGCCATTGGAAACGGTTCACACATTTCCTGTATCTGTGAATGTGAATGAATTGTGAGAAATGGTGTGATGCACATGCATGTTGAACAAGACACAACTGGCCTCTTAACCATTAGAAGACAGCAGATGAGCACAGGGATTGCGGTTGGAAGGATGGTTGGTCAGTGTTTTGTGAGGCGGCAGGGATGCTACAGACACGTCTCCCGCGACCAATCGTTACAACAATTCATCATGGTCAGTAACTGATGGCAGGGTGTGGCGGCGGCACTTATCTGACCCCCTAGCAGGTGGATCATTGCTGTTGACTGGGAGAGCGAGCGAATACAGTGGTACCTTGATTTAAGAACAGCTTAGTTTATGAACAACTTGGATTAAGAACGCTGCAAACCCAGAAGTAGGTGTTTTGGTTTGTGAACTTTGCCTTGGAATAAGAACATGTTTCCCTGTTGAGTGTGTTCCATTTGTAAATTGAGCCCCCCCCCCCCCCCGCTGCTATGGGAAAGCACACCTTGGTTTAAGAATGCTTTGGTTTAAAAACGGACTTCCGGAATGGATTAAGTTCGTAAACCAAGGTACCACTGTACAATGTTCCTCCTGCTGGTGCAATTGTACAGTGCTGACCTCTCTGCTGCCTTGCCCCTTGTACTTTCCCTCCCTGCAAGCAGTTGTGACTCTGCTGTGAGGTCAGGTAACACCCACCGCCCCACCACACCATCCACTAATGACAGTGGTGAAGGGCTTTTGTTGTCTTGGTGGAGAAATTGTATGATTTTGGCAATCAACAAGATGATAAGCTTTTAGACTGATTAATGGCACCTCCTTTCCTGTTCAAAGAGTTTTCAGGGCTACTATTGCTCAATAGTTGAACAGCCAACTCAGAAGCTGTTCTTTGCTCATACAAAGTCTGGATTTGGGTCCCCCCCCCCCTTGTGATTTACCTTTGTAGGCTGCAGTCTTCTACAAACTATCTAATCAGGGGGATCATGCTGTTAAAGCAGAAAACATTATTGTTATTGTGGTAACATCAGCATCACTGTTAAACATAACCACACGGTTCATTGTGTGAGGTTTCCAGCTGCCTTTGTTATCATTCTGCAACTGAAAAATATATTGCTATAAATGATGAACATAACCCATCCCATTAGCTTTGCCCAACCTGGTGCCCTCCAGACATTTGGGGCTACAGCTCCCATTATCTCTTACTATTAGCAACGCTGGCTGGAGCTGATGCATATTGTAGATCAGAACGACGGGGGTGGGACCAGGTTGGGGAAGTTTGCATAAATCAGTAGAGTGGGTACTGCTGCTTTTTTTATGCATTAGCAGGGGGAAGCATTCCTTCCAGGCAATGCCATTCTGCATTGCAGAATTGAATTCCACCATTCGCTCCTTCACTCTGACAAGTAATACCCTGCTTGATATGTTAATCTTTCTTTCTGCTTCCTTACTGAAATTAAGGAAGAGCTTTTCTATTATGGAAGTGACTCACAATGATAGCACTTGTAAGTACTCCATTGTTACTGAACATACAGATGGATGCCCTGGATATAGTAATTTTATAACCTTTGCTTTGAGATGATGATAAAATATAGGCCAAGTCATTGATTTCAGATGAATGACAGCACGCCTGCACACACACATAGTACTTTGATTTGTTGCAATACCAGAAACCGTGACAAGCTGTCTTACATTAGAAGATATGTTAAAGCAATCTAGCTTCAGCTCTGAGTTCTGACATCTCCTGTGTGACACCCTCTGTATCATGTGATAACACAATCTCTGTTCCTTTAGTGAAAAATGTAATACATACTACTGTCATCTTCCAAGGTGAATCAGTTAGATGGCAGTCTTCTGCCCTTCACAAATTTTCTAAATGATTTGCAGATTATCAAAGATTCAAAAGAGCATAACTTCATAGGAGAAATAGGTAGAAGATTTTTCTTCTGCCACATCTCTCCCCCAAGTCACTTCTCCACAGGGTTAATGCTGTCTGCCAGCTACCTAGGTCCCTGTGTCTTACGATAGACAAACAACAATGATGCAGGTGTAGTTGAAAAGAAGAAAGCAGCTACCATGGCAAACTACGAAAGCTTCCCCGCTTGCAGGATTTTTGGACTACTTAAGTAAGTGCCTATCCTTTGTGCTACACCACTATACTGCCTCATGAGGGCAGGTGAAAAGGTGGGCCAGTATCAACCCCTGCTCACTCAGGGGGGCATAGAAGTCAACCAAGTCCATCAAGCAGGTCCACAAAGTTACATTGTCAAGGCTGAGAACAGACCTTGCATCTACAGTACTAAAAGGGCAAGAGGGGCTGGGATGCCTAAGGGGGCGTGGATCAACACTCCATCAAATTACAACTCTCTTTGGGGAAACATGGTGTTAATGTGGCAACACAAAGCTCATATAGGTTTGTAGTGTAGACATGCCTGGATATGTGAGGAGCAACATATCACATCAGAATATTGAGATCTTTATCAAGATCTTCTCTGGAGGTCAGAACCATTCTGCATCTGGACCTAGAGTAAAATGGGATTTCATAGGAAGAAGAGAACCACACTGGTACCTTAACACGTATCAGGACCAAGTTGGGCTGAGTCTGACATATTTAGAAGTATACTGAGAGCCTGCCACCCCAGATTTCTGTGATTCTGCAAAAATTGGGAAACCAATGCCCCTTGACTGGATAACTAACCCAGCTCCAGACACCAGGCTCTCCTAAATCACTAGTAACAGAGTCAACAATGAAGCCTAGTTTAGAAGGCCCAGAATAAGGCCTCCTATATCTGAGCTCTAATTGAGACAAGGAAGCAGTGGCTGATGTGTATCATGGCAAATTCACCTGCTGATGATCCAAAAAGGAGTGAGGCAGTAGGGGCAGTTGTAAAACCATATAGTTGCTGCCTGGCTGTTGTTGGTGCAGCAATTCCTTCCATTCAGCTCCTACTCTTCTCTGATTCTGCCAGGCAGCAACCTGCTGTTGCTTTGTTAGACCTTAGCACAGCCTCATGGGTGTGATAGGGAATCTAGCTACACAACTCAAGGCTTGCAAGAACAGGACAGATTGCCAGATTGCTACCAGGAGATTTCCATTAGCTTTAAAACTGCTGCTGAGTCAAGAGATGAGGCATTCCCCACCTTTTCTCCACAGTCCTTTTCTCCATCCTCCCCTCCCAAGATATGTGGCATATCTTGTTTCTTAGGGCAAACTAGGCAAGCAACTGGAGAAAAATACTGGTGAAAATGGATGGGAGAAGTCATAGTTGCCTTATCTCCAAGTTGCAACCATGTGTGTAATGTCATCATTAGCCATTTTCTCAATTTTCAGAAATTAGTCTCGGGTGAAAATGATTATAATAATTGACTCACACAGTTTCTTTTACACCACAGTTGTTTTTAAAACAAAACACAATAGTGTATTTTTCTAATTTTTAAAAAATTAAAATAGATTTATTAGGTTAATAGTTACTTCCACTGCCTTTAGGGCTTAAAAGAAAATCACTTGTCAGAGCTGCCCCTAGGTCCCAGCTCACAGAGGACCAACGCGAGGCTGTCGTTATGTACAAAAGTCTTTATTGAGGTTCAGTTTCCATTTCCAAGCCGCAGCGCGCAGCTCTACGTCTTAACCCTAGACCGGCGAAGTACCGTCTGAGTCTCCTCCCCTATGACACCAGTTTAAGATCCTAGCCCTGCTCCACCTTTTACGCTGCTCTCTCCTCCTCTGGGTCCTCCTGCCCACTGGGGCATTGCCCTTTCTGGACTCTTCCGACGCTGAGTCGCTTAGCTCCTCCCCCTCCCTCCGGCGGGCTTTAGGACGCGGTTCCCAATCCTCATTCTCTGCTGTCCCGCGCTCCTGTACATTTGAACTTGCCTCTCGCACCAACCCAGTGACCTTCCTCCTGACCGTTACACTACTTCTGTCACTGCTTCCCTCTTCCGGGATACTGGCCGGATCTGACCTCCCCTCCGTTGTCTGACTCTCCGATGGAGGTGTGGTCAGCCCTGCCTTATCTTCTCTCCCTGGTGGGGAATGCACTGGCCCTGATCCTTGGGACTCTTCCCCCCCACTCTGCTCTGGTGGGGAAGCTGGTCCTGATTTCCAACTACTGCTCTGGGAGTCCCTGCTGCCCCCTTGCTCCTGGGGCGTTCCCCTTGGGAACCCCCTACCCCTGGCCACTGGCGCCCCCTTCTGTGAATCTTCCGATTCGCTGGAGAGGCTCATGGAATCCCTCGGTCCACTGTCCTCTTCTCCTACGCTCCCCTCGGATTCTTCCCCTTCGCTCTCCATCTCCTCTCTTCCCTGTGCCTCTGCTCCTGAACCCCTGACAAGAAAAGAAAGAACGTTAAATAACATTTCAGAAGAGCTTTGGTCTCTGTTTTCAAGTGAGGCTCAGCGATTCAGAGCAAATGAAAAGATGCTACAAGTTCAGGCTGAAAATATTCTAACAAAATCTAGTCTTGTTGGAACAAAGGGAAATAGAGAGAAATTTGACAACAAGAAATTAAGGCTCCAGACAACTCCAAAGAGGATCTTAGTTATTTAGCAGTGTTTGTTTACTGCTGGTGTTATTCAAATTCTATCCCACTTGTCAGCCTGAGCCAGACCCTGCAAGAGATACTATTGTTCTTCTGTTATTAACTTGTCTAATAATGATAATTGTCCTGTATTATTTCTGCTGCAATTAAAAGACATTGTCTACAGAAGCTACAATAGCTGAGGTCTTCGCACCAAAATAAGTTCTTCTGAAATTAAAAGAATTAAACTAGTCATGGGCAGAAGAATAATATGCATGTATACTCATAAGAAACTTCACTGTGCTCAGTGGGTCTTACTCTCTACTGTGGCTATATGAGTGGTTTAAAAGTTATGACATTACAACGATGGAATTTCCCTGTTCATACTGGAATGTGCTGCCCGATCCCACTAACAAAATATTAACCCACCCACACTACCAGTTCACCATCTTGGAATTGCTTATATAATGGAAGGCAAAGAGTGGGAGAGTATTTAGAAGACTTAAACCAAAATTCAGAATGGTTCCGACAAACTATTTCTTATTTTTGGCCTAAACCAGTAAATAACTTGGTGTGCGTGTGTGTTTAAATCACTCTGGTAACACAGAGTCTCCTTTAAGTTCTCAACTCTCTATTGGTTTGCCTTTGACCAGGTCCTGCATGAGGAATGCAATTACTTTTGCCCGATGAGCTCCACCTGAAAATGGATAGCTGTGAGGTGTCCATGCTGAGTTTTGGATATTTTAGCAGTCCTTGATATGCTTCATCAGTGAGGTGCTGTTTGCTCCTCTGTGGGAAGTGGCAGAGGCGAGTAGGATGTTTTACAGTAACTCCATTCATGCTTTTCAGGTGTGACCAGAGGTTTTGCTGGGTAATTGGTTTTACACTCCAGGTGCTCTCCAGATTTCATTCTTCTCTCTTTCTGGTCAGCACTGTTGTGAAATGGATTTGGAATGAAGGGGTCATAGTATTGAAGCCTCCCCTGTAGAACTGCTTGTAATCCTTAGTTCTGTTTATCCTCTGAAAGCCAGTTCATACTATCAACAGGATCAAATGCTAAAGCTTTCCTTGGACTGTACCATTTCAGGTTACAAGCAGGAGGTCAAGTATTCCTACCACAAAGGGAGAAAAACACCAAACAACTCCCCATGAACATAAAGAAGTATGCCAGGGAATAGAGTTATGCTTGGTTTTCTCCCAAGTGCACAATTTTAATATGTGCAAAGAGTTTTTGTTTTTCTCCCCCATCCCCACCTTACAGCAGCTTGCCATCTGTTACAGACCATGCTAAGCTTTAGCACTTAATTCTACTGTATGTATTAACTGGCTCATGTTTGCTATGGTCTCTAGAGATGCCAGCAAAATTTTACAAGCCAAGCTTGGAAAAGAACCGCAGGGGCTGTTGTTAAAGCCCACTTTAACGGACAGGAAAACATAACACCTAAATTCTTCTTCAGGTGGAATGAAAATCCAAGCCAGAGAAGAACTGCCAGCTTTAGCCTTCCAGTCCAACCACAAAAGCAACTAATGTCGAGTTGGTTTGGCACCCAGATATCACCCAAGCTGATAGAATGGACAACCTGAGTGATCCTCAGCTTCTCAACCTTCTTCACTCTTTGTCCCTGCAGCTGCTTACAATATTTCATGCTTTTAAAATTCCGTTCAACTCTTTTTGGACAACACTGTGTGCTTTAACCAGTTGTGTTTCTGTATTCAATAACCCGTTGCACCTAAGACACGCCCACCTTCCACTACTTCAAATGTCAGCCCTATAGTGTTTATTTAAGGGAGAAATGTATCTTGTTGTGAAAGCTGGATGGACTCTTGGGATACATTATCTTTCTTTGTTCATACATATCTGGGCATTTCAAACATGAACTTTGTACTAAGGAGATCACACATGAAAGGCTTTCATTCCTTTGAGCATCTCCAAAATGCCAACTACATTATTTTTGAAAGTCTGGGCTTAAATTGGAACTTGTTGCTTTCATCAACGTATTGACTGTAACTGGACAAAACTTGAATTTGGGTTGCTTCCTTATGTTTCTTTCTTTTTTTTTAAAAAAAAAATTTTTTTGCCTCTCGCATTGAACATTTCTAAATTTCAGTTTGAGGTTTCACTGTCCTGTCATAATGCTTTAACTTCTTGACAATTTTGTTTAGATAAACTCATGTGGAGTAATGTAAGATTAGAGTGTGACACCACTAACATGAATTAAAAGTAGGTATGGGGGGGGGGGGTGTTGGATGTGAACAAATTCTCAGGTGAAACAGGGTGCCTTGGAGGGACTTTTTCATAGGAGTAAGTTGAAGCTGGGGGCCTGAAGCACTTTGTGGTGTCATAGTGATCCACACATTTATTTATTTTTTAAATGCTGCAGATAAGTGACTGCTGAAAGCAAAAGTAATGCCCTTAAGCTTACTATAATGTTATAACACCAGGGTGGGATGATTGGGAAGGAAAGGAAACACCAGCATGGCGAAAAACAGCAGAGGGGGAGCTTTTTTGTGACTGAAACATATAATCAACTGGAATGATTTTACTCAAAAAGTAAATCCATTTTAGTTCATCTAACAACAAAAACGACTTTAAAGAGTACCTGAAGCAAAAGTTCTTAGACCTATTTCCCAACAATTTGGCAGGTTTCTTACCCAGACCAATTTTCAAACGTATTGCCCACAAAACACAAGGGGATACTTAAGTGATTCATTAAAGAAAACACACCCTGTAATGGCTGTCCTTGTAGGAAAACCTATCCTTCTGAAATTTGACAGGATTCATGCCCTCAGAGAGAGCCTTGCCTGCAGATTTTATCCAAATCTGCCCCAATATATATATATATAAAGTTATGGATGTTTCCTTTTATTTATAAGTTAATAAGAAAGAAAGAAAGACAGAAAGAGAAAGAAAGAATTAGAAAGTACCCAGCTCAAAAGCCCCTGGATCATTTGCCTGTCATTTGTCCAATTTTATTATCTTTCAAAGAGATAGTATGCTTACAAATTTCATCCACTTCTGTTAAAAGCAGGGGATTTAAGGCCATTTTAAAATTTCCCAAGCATTAATTGGTGGAAATGAAGTGGGCTTCAATGGATACCAAGTGAAATCAGGCAGTGTGTGCAGCACCTCAGACCAAGGTGGGCTGTTTTCCAAAGCAATGATTTTGGGTGTGTGTGGGAATATGGTCATTTGTCCATAAGAGCATGGGCAAAAGTTCATTATTGCAAGGTGATTTCATAGCAGAAAGCATTGCTTGGAAGCATGAGCAGCGCGTGGACAGCTCATGCCATCCGATGATTGGTTCACATAGCATAGCATGATCAACTGCGTGGTCTGGTGTGAGAACATGAGACTAATGTATTGTATTGTCTTTTATCTGCTGACTGAGGCAAAGCTCTCTCCTTGAATTTGTATCTTTTCTTCGCCACACAATAAAGGTTGGGGCTGCAGCAGCTTCTGGTGAGAGCTGCGGCCAGATTTCTGCAACCCATCTTGGTGTGAGACTGATTATTTACGGATGGCGAGCAGGTTCTCGTCAGGTGTGAGCCAAATATTGTGGTTAGTGCATGAGCTAATGTGTACAGAGTTGAAAGTCACTAGGCTTAACAACCTCCCCTAAATATTGCTGCTTGCACTTCAAAAGCAAATTTGCTTCAAAAGCAAATTAAGCCACAGGTGTCTCCACCAGTGCATTTTAAATGCTTCATTTGCATGCAACTTTCAAAAGGACCCAGATCTTTTAGATAGCATGAACCTCTCACACAGTGAGCAGTAGTGGCTAATTTCTAAACTAGAAGCTACACTAGGATATATGTGAATTATCTCTATTAAAAAAAACAAAACAACAACAACAACAACCTAAATGTATCTGCAGGGAACAGGGCTATTATCTGAATCAGGAATCAGTGTGGTGGCTGGATTTAAACATCCCACACATACACATTTTCATCATCTAAATCGGGGTAGCAAACATGGTGCCCTCCATCAGGCCCAGCCAACATGGCCAATGGACAGAGATGATGGGAGTTGGAGTCCAGCAATACCTGGAGTGCCACTTGTTCACAATCCCCACTCTAAACTGTCCCACAAACTGATGTTGGCTCTTTGAGAGCAAATTCATGCATCATATATTGGTGCATATATTTTCTGGTTTGTTAAACAACATGAAATTGCAGACATGAATTAAGATTGGGGAAATGGTTTGGAAAATGGCTGCTACTTCACTGATCAAAGGAGTGCCCGCACACCTGCCCTGGCAGTTGTATTTTGTAAAATAATAAATAAGTAAAGAGATCAGTCACTCATATCTGGTGTTAAATGTACTTTGGTGCCAACAGATTTTAAACAGCTATTTAAAACTCCCACTGGAAGCTACCTCAAAAGCAGTGGTATTAAAAAGCTGTAGTCAGGCATATTTTTGAAAATGGGTGAATGATGTATCACAACATCCCACCCCCCTCTAGTGCAGCTCACACACTTTTCAATGGATTTTGGGCGTGTAGATATCCCAGGGAATTGTGCCCTGATGATGCCCTCCATGTTTTGCCAGTACTGAGAATTATAAAATGAATCAATGCTTTCTTGTTTCTCTCGTTTAGTTCTGCCAAAGGAAGCATCTAAATGGTACTACAGCTCTAGATCAATCACATATACTTCAGAAATAAAATGAGTCAACATTTAATAGTAATTAGGAACACAAATTAGTTTAGAGTAGTCCCCCCCCCACTCATGCATGGATGACTTCTGTGGGGAAGGTTGGGTGGCCTTCAGCCTCTCCTCTGATTCTGACCCCACAGAGTCTTTTGGAACTGATGGAATGGTTAGTTCCTATGAAGACATGGAAAAAGAACCTGTGTGGGCAAAATTGGAAGGTGATCGAAAGCTACCTCCGATGGATTATCTGGAGTGGGGAGGGTGGCACCCTAATGGGGTCTTTCCCCCAGTCACACATGAATAAAGGAAGAAGCACCTCTCCCATATCAGTGTTCTCAAGTTTTAAGATAAGAGGAGAGAGCCCTTCTCATTCAACAGTTAGGGGAGGCTCTGTGGAGGCACCCTCTCTGTAGAATGTCATTCCTCTTCAGGTATGTCAGGTATTGACATTGTTGTCATTCTGGCACCATATGATGAAGAGAAGAAGAGAAGAGTTTGGATTTGCTATCCCGCTTTATCACTACCCGAAGGAGTCTCAAAGCGGCTAACATTCTCCTTTCCCTTCCTCCCCCACAACAAACACTCTGTGAGGTGAGTGAGGCTGAGAGACTTCAAAGAAGTGTGACTAGCCCAAGGTCACCCAGCAGCTGCATGTGAAGGAGCGGAGACGCGAACCTGGTTCACCAGATTACGAGACTACCGCTCTTAACCATTACACCACACTGGCTCTCTCATATGATGGCCCACATATTTACCCAGGCTTTTAAGCTTTTTAATGAGTGGCTGTTTTAGCCTTCTGTGTTTAGCAGGCTTAATTTGTCTTTGATTGCACGTTTTTGAGAACTGGTTTTTTCTTTTACTGTTAACTTGCAAAAGACGATTTTATATTGCACTCTTGTATGCATGCATGCATGCATCTAGTATCAGCACTGATGAAGGGTGGGCTATGTATCATTTAAACAAATAAATATAAACATGCCAACCTTCTAAGGAGATAGGTGGAAAGCTCTGAGATTCAATTAATTGTTCTCAGTTCTCAGATTAGGTGGGGGGGGACACCTAAATTATTGCCATTTCCCCCACAGACGAATCATTAGTTTTCACGTTAATCCAGGGCATCTTCAGGAAACATTATGGTGTTGATGTTATGGACAATGGAAGAAATAACGGAGAACCAAAGAACAAAAGAGGATTATAATCTAGAACTCAATTAATATGTTACCAAGGCAGTTCTTGCAGCTGTTTCCCACATTGCGCCAATAAAGCAGGGATAAAAGAACCACATGGGTAGGACAAACAAGGTAGGTCCTTCCCAAGCGAATGCTGTTAAGCCTTCAAGTAATATTGGCATCATCTATGGAAAAAGCTTTTTCCATTCCACTGCAGCAATGAAATGCATGGATTGGCCCTAGGACAGAATCATCTCAGAAGTAGAAGAATATTGCACAGAAGAACATGTCTAGCCAGATGTTTATCCAGTGATGGATTACAAGCAAACATCTTGTCTCTGTACTTAATTGTTTTGTTTAGCTTTAGGACAGGAGCTGTAATTGTTGCAATGAAAAGAAGCTCCAAAAAGAGGGAGTGGGGAAGCTGGACGGAATGTGGGCTTCTGTTAGTTGGCAACACGTGTTGCTGAGCATGTCCAGCAATTTAATTTTACAAATGGATTAAATAAATTCATGGAGGATACAGTGGTCAATGCTAATAGTCACAATAGTTATATATTTTACCTCCAGTATTTGATGCAAAATGCCTCTGAATAGCAATAGCTGAGGAACAATCAAGTGAGATGGTTGTACTCATGGTTGGGTTGTCATATTTCAAAAAGGAAGACTCTAAAATTGTTAGGGAACAAAAAAATTTGGGAACAAACCCAAATAGTGATTTTAGGCTTTTGGAACTTCCTCCGGATGCCATTTTCCAATTTCACACCCCCAAACCAGAACATGTCAGGAATTTTTCTGATGTATGGCAAACCTATACTCATGCAGGGGTGGACTTTGGTAACCTTTTGTAATATGGTGCCCTATGCAAGGCCAATATTTGGTGCCCCAAAATGGATCTTCTCAGTTATGGATCTTCTCAATTTTGTGGTACCTCAGCTTGCTGTCCTGTGTGGCAGAACCACCTGCTGGTGCTGACTCATGGCCTTCAGGTGATCTTCCCATAGGCATCTGGTGGGGAATAGGATGCTGAATGAGACAGGCTTTGGTTTGATCCAGCAGGATTCTTGTTGTGGTATTGTGTACATTTCTTTGACATTTATTATATAGGTTCTGTTTTGTCCCTGTTCCCCACACTATTTTACATCTACATGAAACCACTAAGTGAAGTAATCCAGAGATTTGGACTGAGTTGTCATTGACACATGGATGGCACCTAACACTATTTTTCATCAAATTGAGGTGAAGTGGTAGGCATGATAAATCAGGGTTGATGAAGGGCAGTAAAGCGAAGCTCAATACAGACAATATGGAAGTACTGTGGACAGGTGGCTCATCTGCCCAAGGGAGTGATGTTCATCCTGTGCTGGATGAAGTTTCACTCTCTCCAAAACTGGGGTGGCTCCAGATGCTGTTGAATTACAAATCCCACAATCCTTGATCACTGTCCATGCTGCCTGAGGCTAATGGAACTCCTTGTTCCATTTGTGTTGCTATGTCTTCCATGGCACAAAGTGCCATTTACAATTAGGCTGGTGTGAAAGCTGAAATCTTACCAGGACAGAGTTAGCCTATCCTAAATTAGCCATGCTTTGATAATTTCCAAGTCCGGCTACTATAATGTATGTGACTTGGAGATGCCTTTGAAGATGGTTTGAAAATTGAAGTAAGTGCAGAGTGCAACTGTTAGATAACTGGGATTGGATATTTTGATCATATTACATTTGTGGCTCTGAATTGGCTTCTGGGCTCAATTGAAAGTGCTGTTTTTATTTTTTAAAGCCCTTTGTGGCTTGGAACCAAGGTACTTCAAGAACCGCATGCCATCATGTGGACCAACCTGTAAATTAAGATCCTCAGTGAAGGACCTCTTTCAGAAACTTCTGGAACACTCTCCCCAGACAGGCTCATTCACTGCTTGCTGTAACAATAGCACCTTGGTAGGTGGACGCAAATCCGAAGTTTATTTCTGCTTTATCTGCAGGTCAGTGTTTTAGGCTCATGGGGATTATTTACTGAACGCCCACCACACCATTTGGGAATTGTCCTTGGTTTTTTCTTGCAGGTTCATAGAGGTGACAAATCACTACTGCTGTGCCCTTAACAACCAATTTATCAGCAATGAATTTAGCCTGGAGTATACAAGGAGCAGAAGAAGAAATACAGATCAGAATACAAATCTATGATCAGGAGAATTTTTTTCGACAGATAGGAAAGTGTTTGACAGAGGATTTTTCCTGCTTCCTTAAAGCAAGGAGTGCCAACCTGTTCAGTGTGGTGGTTAAAGGAGGAATTTGAGAGATATTGCAAAGTGATCCTTTTAAGCCTTAAGCTCAATTGCAGATATTGTGAAGACAGTAAAGTGGATACTTCCTTACAGAGCCACAAAACCCAGCCAATAAAAAACATTCATTTATTACTAGCAAAGATAATATATAATAGGGCATATTGCACTGGATTACTTATACTGGAAGAAGTTACTGGTGCTGCCAATAGACTCTGAAAAGCAGTGTTAGAAACTGAGATATGAAAGCTAGGTGCTAAATAGCACCTTAAACCAAGGTTCTGGGCGCAACAACAGAATGCCTAGGCAAGCTTTTTTATAACAAGACTACAAAGCTGAAAATGAATGAACTTTAGCTAAAATATTATGTTCATCCTTCACATGGTCTAGTCCTTCTCCTGCCCACCCCCCTAATATTCTTATGAGGGTCTTTTCTCCAGTCTTCAGAGTAGCTGGCAGTGAGGAGGCAGAAAAAGGTCCTCCTTTCCTTCCATTCTGCAGTTTTAATCTGAAATCATAGGCGCAGTACTGAGCCCAGAGCTCAGAAACTGCAAGGCACTAATGAAATTCCCGGACGCAAAATGTGCCTAGAACAATGGGAGTTTCAAACACTGCTTTGCCAAAGAAGTACAGCAGAACATGTATAAAGGTTGTGTAAGTGTTAATAATGAGAAAACACAATCCTTCCCCGAGGAACGCGTCAATAGATTTAAGGAAGGAAAGAGAAGTAAAAACGAAGTGGAATGGTGAGCAGGAAACATCTGATTTCAGCCTTCTTAAAACCAGTATGGCTGCAATCCCACTAATTCAGTGAGTGGGGTTGTTTAATTTTCTTTTCAGAGCACAGCACAATCAATGTGAAAAATATATGAATTCAAGTAGGGGCCTATGGAAGGTGGCAAGGTGTACACGTGTACAAACACACAAATGCGCGAGAGAGAGAGAGAGAGAGAGAGAGAGAGAGAGAGAGAGAGAGAGAGAATCCTCTTCTTCCCTGCTCCTCTACTTCTTCTGCATACGCACATAAACACAGACATATATGTTTCTCTCTCATTTCTACTTCATAAGGAGTAAAGCCCTATAGGACATAATGGGAATTCCTTTAGACTCAGAGTAAGCTGTCCAGTGCAAGCCTAAGCATATGTTCTTAGAATTATATATCTACAGTGGTACCTTGGGTTAAGTACTTAATTCGTTCTGGAGGTCCGTTCTTAACCTGAAACTGTTCTTAACCTGAAGCACCACTTTAGCTAATGGGGCCTCCTGCTGCCACCGCGCCGCCGGAGCATGATTTCTGTTCTCATCCTGAAGCAAAGTTCGTAACCCAAGGTACTATTTCTGGGTTAGTGGAGCCTGTAACTTGAAGCATCTGTAACCTGAAGCATATGTAACCCGAGGTACCACTGTACGTAAAAGCAGATATGCTTCTAAAGTAGATGATGGCCACAAGTAGTGATGGCCACCAATTTGGATGGCTTTAAAAGAGGATTTGATAAATTAATAGCAGATAAGGCTATCAGTGGCTACTAGTTCTGACGGCGATGCACTGGCTCCACTGTCAGAGGCAGCGTGCCCTGTGAATGCCAGTGACATTTTTGACTTGTAACCGAGATCAATGGCCACCCACCATCTTCATGTATTTAAAATGCAACATATGAGATCATCAAAGGAAGTTATTCCTGCAAGCAGTCTGTTGGAGATGCATGGTTTCCAGAATGGCACAGCAATTGGACTGCACAATATGTTTTTAAGCAAAAGTTTTTGAGGAGTTTTCAGTCATTTGTGGTGTGGGCTATACTAGAAGGCTGAGAAGAGAAGCCAAGCAATGTTCCACATTGCCCTGCATTACATCTTGCTTCCATTCGGCCCTCTTTTCCTTCTCCCTGTTTTCCTTGGCCTATGCTCTGAGATCTATGGTTACTGATTTTCCAAGCCTCTGCTGGACTTATTGCTGGACCCTATTCTGTCCATCTGTTGGATCTGGCAGACGGTAACCTTTAGAATCAAAACAATTAAAACCTGACTGCACAATCTGCATGTGATAAGCAGGGAATTGAGCCAAGCCCTTCCAGAGGTGTCATCAACACCACTCTGAGTGCATTGCAATAGAAATGGTAAAAATAAAAAATAAAAAATGAGCTCAATTGTTAAGAAGCTGCCTTTTCGTTTTAATCTGTGTTATAAGAGAAGGAGGAATTATAGTGTGTTTGGTCTTCCTTCCAATGCAATAGCTGTAAAATATTGTTATAAGTTTGTGGGGTGCTTATACCGTATTTTTCGTTCTATAAGACGCACCAGACCATAAGACGCACCTAGTTTTTGGAGGAGGAAAACAAGAAAAAAATATTCTGAACCTCAGAAGTCAGAACAACAAGAGGGATCGCTGCGCAGCGAAAGCAGTGATCCCTCTTGCTGTTCTGGCTTCTGGGATAGCTGCGCAGCCTGCATTTGCTCCATAAGACGCACACACATTTCCCCTTACTTTTTAGGAGGGAAAAAGTGAGTCTTATAGAGCAAAAAATACGGTAATAACAATGATTTTATTATTTGTACCTTGCCCATTTGACTGGGTTGCCCCAACTACTTTGGGAGGCTTCCAACATATGCAAAAACTCCCCTTCTAATTCCTGGGTGCCAGGCACTGGGTTGAGCATAGTAAAATACAGGCCAAACCAGTCTTTCCATGTCCAGGCCAGCCTGAATGGCTGAGTTACTAAGCAAACCAAGTCATGACCCATCAAAGAAGCCATCAACAAGGCAGACCCTGCTTTGGCCACCTACCAGTCTTCTTCTAAGCACTGGAGCATTTTTAAAAAGTGATTACCTGGCCCAGTGGAGGTTAGCATTTGTGGTGGTGGGCCCTGCTAGGTTCCAGATAATTGCCGGACTACACCTTGTGCTGACACCAGCCCTGCTAGGGTCAGTTTACTGATACACAGTGCTTTGCAAGCTATGACAAGACAGGCGACTTTACAGTAAATGAATGTAGCATTCAGTGCAGAAAAGAGCCTTTAGCAATGTGTGATAAGTGGAGTAACTCAGTGATTCTTAATGTGGTGATGGAGATGAGATAAATATGCAAGTGCCTTCATTTTAATCTGTTACATTTGGGAGGGTATGCATATATTTTGTGCAAGCACAATTGCTGGATTCTAAAATGACCTAATGCAAACTGCTCCTCTCGCCCCTTGCTTGAGATCAAAACAAAAAACTGCACAGCGCATTTGTAAGAATGCTGATTTCTATTGCATTACCCTTTGTCTAGGCAATCTCATTTGTTCTTAAGTACCAAAGTAGAGAAGTTGAAGTGATATATAACTGGGTTTGGCATTGCCACTATTAACAATGCACAGTTTTCCCACTTTGTTTCATTCACCTTTTGAACTTGCAAAATATTGAAATGTTCAGTGCCTCTGTTTCTGTGATCCCGCAGTCTCTAGATTAAAGAATTTAAACAAAGTCTCTTGGAAGCTTCAAAAATGAATAACTGCTTAATAAATATACTTGTAAAATATTCAGGTGGAATGATACTTTTTTTAAAAAAAGCAACCAGTCAGGTGAAAGCAGAAAAGGGGTAAATGAGTTTTTCTTAATTCATTCCAAATTATGGATTTTTCAGTGTACATTTGCATTTTGTTTGTGGAGTAGTGTGTACGTGCATATATCAGGGACAATTTAGAATGCTTTGCAGGATTATAGTATTTACATTTTCCATTGTGTTTGGCATATTTCATGTAGTTAGAATAACAAACTATCTGCATAGAATACTAATAACACATAATAAAATGTAATGCACACCATTTATAATGTTCTACTGCTAAAATAAGTTGAATCACATATCTTTATATACTAGCACATCAGTATATTATTACACAGCAGCCCAATCTCCATAGTAGTGCAAGATCTGGGGATCCAGGCACTTTCTCCGGGTTTGTGTTTCCTTTGGAAATGAGGCACAGCAGTGACTGTGCTGTGTTTATGACATATCGTTTTTTGCATATATGTACACATATATATAACCTGAGCCTATGATAGAGAGGCTCCTAGGATTACACTTCACGCAGGTCCTGTTTCTCCCATGGCTGCATTTGATTCAAACTGCTGGCCCCCATTGTGCTCTGTCACCCTTTCACCAGCTTGCACACTGCTTCCCAAGATGCAACTATTATTCCTTCAATTTGGGGGGGGGGGGGGCAAAGTTGTTGCAAAAAAAAAAAAATGTCAAAAAATGCAATTTTTGAGATTTTTCTGTGGCAAATCAGCACTGCTGACAAGGACTGCCATACGTCTGGATTTCCCCGGACATTTTTTTTTGCCAATTTCTGCCTGGACACTGCTGTTGACTGCAGTATGCCAGATATGTCCAGGAAATCCCGGACATATGACAACCCTAGTTCAGGGCTATTGTGACACTGCAGTCATTAAATCCTGTGTCCCCTGCTTATTTGTATGTTCAAAAATTCTAAACTCACAGTGGCAAACTGGGCCATAGCACATAATTCAAACATCCTCACCATTTGGTGAACATCATGCTGGTATGTATAATGCCTTAATGATTCATTAATTATTTTGACCCTCAGTAGGTAGCTTTCAGTATGGGACCACACTCAGCAAGAACGATGGAAGGAGTTAGGTTCAACAGTCATAATACTTTGTTCCTAACTAAAAAGGCTAGGGTTAGGGTTTCTCCCCCTCCCTGGTTCACTAAACAATGATGACTGTGGACACATACTCTCAAGGGGCCACTTTTTAAAATAACAGCTTACCAGGATATTTAAAAAAGAAACATGCCAATCATTAAAAATAGTGAAATAAATGTAAAGGAATAAATCAGACAGGCAGGTAATTAGCCAAACAATAACCATAAATGCTAATGAGTTTTGAAGCAAATTATTTTACAGTTTCCGGATATTTTACTCCTAAGAGTACAAGGAAATTCTCCTGTGGATGACAACATACACAAACTCCATCAAAATAATGTGTTATGTTGGAACTGTTCCTTTTTAAAAATCTATGCTTATTTTGAATAAGATATTAAATGGGGGAAAGTTGCCAGGGACTGAAGAACTGAAGGTGGCACACTCTGGTTTCTTGCCACAGGAGAACATGGGCCCTGAAATGTTGGGTGAAATGTCTGTCAGGTATGCTTGAGTCCCATCCAACTCTATCGTTCTATGATTCTTGCACTCAGGAGAGAACACTCTAACACTACTTGCTGACCAGAGGAAAAAAGAGCTACTAACTGCTACCCATCCAAGAACATCAGCAAGGAACATAGGAAGCTAAGTCAGATCACTGGTCCATCAAGTCCAGTATTGCCCGCATTGACTTGCAACAGCTCTCCAGTGTTTCAGACAAGAAACATTCCCACCCTCATCTGGACATGCTGGGACTTTGTGCATGTAAAGCAGCTGTTCTGCCACTGTAGCTCAGAGGTAGGTCACCTGGCCCCCAACTTGATATAAATACACACTTATACCCAGTGCTTTTTTCAGGGGGTACTAAGGGGTACACAGTACCAACATCTTTGTTGTTGTTGTTACAAACAACAGGTGCACTGGCACCTATTTTTCGGGTGGGGGGAGCACTGCTTATACCTCACAATTTAGTTCTACCCTTAAAGATCAGATATCTCTCTCCCTCCCTCCCTATCTTTCTCTCCTCTACCCTATCCCTTGCTCCATACTGTGTGTCTTGTAAGGCTGATGGTATTCTCTTTTATTTTAATTAAGTGCCACTCAATCAACTGAATGCCACTTTGGGGGAAACTGTCCAAAAATGGAGGGCTAAAACATCTAAAGAAAAATAGAGGGGTGAGTATAAAGTGTAAACAGATTTCTTGAAACAAAAACTAAGAACAGAAGCCGTTGATCAAAACAAAACATAATTCCAGAAAGAAACCTGAGTTCAAAGGTGAAGGTAGAAGTCAACTGGTGCTTACACTTACCTCTGCAATGAAAGACTTGGCTGTGGATGGGTTCATTACCAGAATGGCTCGTCTCAGTGTATCCCGGTAGCGGTTCAGCTCTTCAATCCGCAAGGTGGCAAAGAGCCCTGTGATCATTTTATTGATGTTGTTCTCTACTTTCTGCAGTGCTACATCCATTCCCTGCTGAGATACTTTGTCCAAAAACTCTTGTATTCCTCGGATATCTGGGAACATCAAAAGCCCATCAAAATGCTAATTAGCATATAGAAAGACGACAAAACCGATTTTGGCATATCTGGGAAAAAAGGTATTCTGCCTCATGTCAAGCAACCACCCCCTGAAGGCCACATTAACTTAATATTCATTGGAACTGTTCCTTAGCTATGCTTGTGACATGTCCTAAAGTGCTAATTTGTGTGAAGGAATTTTTAGGCACTGGTTCATTTTGAAAAGAACCATTTTTAAAGGGTATTTAATTATCCCTGGTTGCCGTCCTCTTTTGCCCATTGTATTGTTCCAGATTCTGACTAACCCTATGGAGCTCTGAAAACTATTTCTCATTAAGTGACTCCTGCAGAGAAGAGGGCAATAAGTTATTTTTTTAAAAAAAAAACAACAACCTACAAGTGGTTTCATTTCATTTGGATTGAGCCTAGAAATCTCATTAAAACAAAAACACATCTGCCATTAAAATAAAAAAGACGATACTTTATTCAGATGAAAATTTAGCAACAATTGCATGCAGTGGTACCTCGGGTTAAGTACTTAATTCATTCCGGAGGTCCGTTCTTAACCTGAAACTGTTCTTAACCTGAAGCACCACTTTAGCTAATGGGGCCTCCTGCTGCCGGCGCGCCGGCGGAGCCCGATTTCTGTTCTCATCCTGAAGCAAAGTTCTTACCCCGAGGTACTATTTCTGGGTTAGCGAAGTCTGTAACCTGAAGCGTATGTAACCTAAAGCATATGTAACCCAAGGTACCACTGTATATGCTAACTATGAGAGAAGGAGAGAAGGTATGCTATCTAAAGCAAGTCTCAGCCCAAGAGACCTTGCCTCTGGGGGAAAGACTTCCAGAAGTAGGAAAAGGGTCTCCAATGTCTGTTGACCCCTCATAAGCCGTCAGGCTAAGGAGTGTCTTGGAGGGAAAGGGCAGAAACATCCAAGGGTTGAATCAAAATAGGTAACTGTGCATGCTCCCCATACCCTCCCCAAATCTACACAATCCAGAGCTCCAGGAAGGAGGTGAATTGACACGAGGTTACAGAGAAACCTCATAATTATGGTTAGTATCTTGCATGGAGTCAACACCCTAGAACAGGAGTCACCAATCCATGGGCACAGCTATATTTTCTTAGTGAGTGCTGTGGACACCCTCATGGATAAACCACACTGGCAACCCCTTGCCCAGAACACAATTTGAAATTCCTCCAAAGACAAATGGATATGGATAGGGTACCTTGAAGATGGAAAGTTTGAAAAAAATGGGTGGGATTCATCTAACCAGCCCCATCAGCAGAAGCCCTCACAAGGACTCCTGCTTGTGTGTCAGGGTTTCACCTCCCCTTATGCCCCTGGACACCCCAACATTGTCTTAGTGAACCCACAGAACAGCATCCAGGGGGGTGAAAAGGGGGATTGTTCCATGTGGCAAGTGGGAATGCTTCCACACAGGGAATGATAGGAAGAGCTTAATATTGAACTTGCTGGGTTTAGAAAATTATGGATTTTCTGCAACCTGCATATCCGAGTTAAAATAAAATATAAAGAACTAAAACCTAAGAGAAAGAGTGGACTTCTCTTTAGGAATCAAGGGATGTAATTGCTGTATTTAGCCACAGATACTTCAGGAAGTTTGAAGTAGCGCAAAACATTGAAGAATGGTTTAATGCTGCTAAAGTGCATGCTCATTCTAAAAATATACTTCCAAAAGATAGTGATGCTTAATTGCAGCTCCTATTTAATGTCTAAATCAGGGAAATTAAATTCAGTCTAATCAGTGCTGTTAGAGGCCTTTTTGGCACTTCAAGGCCAATTTAAGAAGCAACACAATTATCTGAACTGCTACAAATGTGCCTGATTTTAAGTGCACCATAAAAAATATATGCTCCTGCTTTAACCCTTGAAATATATAGCTGTACATGGCTATTCTTGCACTCCTGAGGAGTTATCAGAAATATTGGAAGAACTTTTTAGGTAAAAAATACTGTGATTATCTAATACCTCCAGGTGGTATATGAAGGTAGCAATATTCCAAATGGAGAATTTAAGTCCCTCCTCCCTAAAAAAATCAAGTTCAAGGGCTGCAACTCCGTGTAAATTAAATGTTTTAAAAGAATTGGTGCAGCACAGTAGCTGAGAGGCAGAGTTACAAAGGTGAGTGCAATATCACCTCTGCCATGAAAATTCACTTGGTAGCCTTAATCTTAGCTTCACATCTGTGATATAGGTATGATATTTATCACCTCCTCTAACACAACAATTTTAAGAATTACAATAAGATAATTTATGTAAAGTGCCCCCAGGGCCCCCTGGTGCCTATGCTTCTCTCTGATGCTGCTAGGAGAAGGAGAGGATTAAGTCCTGTCTGTCATGATCCTAGTCATGAAGAGTAATCAGGATACCAACACAAAAAGAAAGGAGGCAGAGTATTCAGCCCAGTCAATGTTGCAAGATGAAGAGCTGCCAGCTCTGAGTCCTTACCCCAAGCCGAAGCCCAGTCCAGTAACTCATTGAACTAGAGGTCTCCAAGGTGGGACCCCCAAGACAACACACGCCTGTAGTCATATCCTCCCCCAAAATCCACACACCAAGGGAGAACGGACAAAAGTATGTGGGTGCTTAGCCCCACAGAAAAGTCCTTTTAACATTCTCTTGCCGATCGAAAGGTCAGCGGTTCGAATCCCTGCGGCGGGGTGCGCTCCCGCTGCTCGGTCCCAGCGCCGGCCAACCTAGCAGTTCGAAAGCACCTCCAGGTGCAAGTAGATAAATAGGGACCGCTTACCAGCGGGAAGGTAAACGGCGTTTCCGTGTGCGGCTCTGGCTCGCCAGAGCAGCGATGTCACGCTGGCCACGTGACCCGGAAGTGTCTCCGGACAGCGCTGGCCCCTGGCCTCTTAAGTGAGATGGGCGCACAACCCCAGAGTCTGTCAAGACTGGCCCGTACGGGCAGGGGTACCTTTACCTTTACCTTTACTGTTCAGAAATGGGTTATGTCTTGTCTGTTGGGACAAGTTCTCTTTTCCTTGGGACCTGTCCAAGGTGCTGAAGCACCTCTCCCTTACCATTCTTGATGTCCAGTGTATGAAAAAGGGTGAACTGCTGCTTTCAACCTAATAGATCAGGTGACCAAAGGAGCCAAATAGGGTCTGATCTGGTCTTATATAATACCTTATATAATATAATGGTCTAAGTAATTTGTCATCCTGCCTATGCCAAACTGCTTAGAAACTGCTTTGATCTTTGATGAGCCACCAGCTGTTCCATTCGCTTGCTTCCAAAAATTTAGCCCTGACATAGAATCATAGAGCTGGAATGGACAATGAGAGTCACCTAGTCCAACCCCTTGCAGAGCAGGAATATTTCGCCCAATGTGGGGCTCAAACCCATGACCCTGAGACTAACTCTGAGATTAAAAGTCTCACACATGTTTGAAAAAGCTTAGCTTGAAACGTCAATGAAGCTTACCTAACTGTGACATGAGTATAAACTAAAGGGGCTTGTAAATCTTGCTTTGGCTTTCAGATGAGCTTTACAAGTCCCCTAATGATTCTGTGGCTCAGGGTAATTCCCCAATGTCCACTCATTCTTGCATTCACCCACTTCACCCAGTCCTCCAAATTCCTTTCCCCTGCCTTTTAAATATTGGTGCAGCCCAGCTGAACAGCACTCAATCCAATGGAAGAGAGACAGTTCCCAGTGGCCCGTGGGAGTTGTAATTTTTCCAAGGGCTGCTACAATGTCAATCTAGCTTCCAGAGTCAAATGGACTCATAAAAGGAAACTTGAGCTATTTCTGACTTTTGGGGAAAATCTCTGTGCTTAATTCTGAGGCAACTTATGAAGGTTGCGGGGAGGACTAATCAATCACAATACAAATAATAATAAACCTAGGACATACCTGCTGGAAAATTCTATGATGCAAGCTGCACTGAAATAAATGAGAGCTGTGCAAGAAGAGTTTATTTAAATGTGCAAGCACTGGATAATATTGTGGTGGATTGTGGCCTTGTGTTTGCACTGCAGCAGTGTTGGCACTCATCAGTCACTGTTTTTCCATATGGCTCTTTTTTCTGTTTAAAGTCTAAGGCATCCAAAGGGGAAGCTGGGGCTTCTTCCAATCTATCACCAGTGACAGCAAATGAGCAACCATGAGCTTGCAATGTGTTCATCCAAACTTAAGAAAAATGAGTACATGATTCCCAAATGGATAAGTCTACATTCACAATGAACTTGACCAGCTTTGGAGGAAAGGCTGGGGAGGACTATGCTCCCTGATAAGGATGACAAAACACAGCCACAATCTTCTCAGGATTTTCTAAACTTAATGGGAAACTACAAAACAAAAAAACCTGTAAGTAACAGAAAATCCATAGTTACGCACTGAGCATGTGGTAATTCAAGTATCCGTCATCAAAGTATACATTTTAAAAAATGTCCTTACATACCATAAGACGTATTTTTCCTTCTCATGCTACTTCTGAAAATATCATGTAACTCAGTTAAAGGGAAACACACTTCAAAATTTTCCCATGGTGATTTACGCAAAAGACTGCTTTGTTTCCACTGCTGATGAGGAAAGCTGTTGCATTAACAAATGATGCTGTCCAAATTCTTATCAACAGTGCTTTATGAGCCTACTGCAGTCATCCTTCTTTGCACAGCAATAGCTGCAGTAGCAGGGATCCTTCGTTCTGGAACCAAACTGCACATTGAGGAGGCATAGTTCAAATAGATTCAGAGAAATTCCGTAGATAATATGGAGATCTTGCTGTGCATATTTCCATGAGAATGTTTACTTATAAATTTGATCACCAGCTGCAAGCCACTGAGGGCCCATTCGCAGCCGCAGCATGCACTGTAGCAATTATGTTTCATAATTTAATTTTATTGTGAATTGTATATTTATTTTATTTACTCGTTATATTTATGAGGCACCCAATAAAATAATTTCTCTAGGCACTGAGTATGTTAAAAAAAAAGAATGAAATGTAACAAGAATTGCTTCCTTCAGCTGCAGTTATCCAAAGTGGATCTCACTTATATGAAGAACTACGAAATGCTAAAATAATGAGCAAAAATGGTTGCCTCTTGCCATAAGGGGGGAAAAAAGTCATTTGAAAATGTGTGCACTGGAGGAAACTTCTATGAAGCTAAACCACAGAGTGAGTCCCAAAACGAACAAGCGGAGAGCCTGCTATATCAGGCCAATGTCCCATCTTGACCAGCATCCTGTTCTCACAGTGGCCAACCAGATGTGACCTTTGAGGCAACAGCAAGAGACAGCAAAGGAGATTCCCAGCACACATTACCAAAGGAACCTGCACTCTCCTCACCTGTGAATCCCAGAAACTGACATTCAAAGAGCATACTGCCTCTGACAGTGCAGGTAGAACACAGTGGAGGTGGAACAATCTGCCTGAGTCCTGATTAAGTTGAACCTTAGTTCACCCACATGTGGGTGATCTAATGTTGTTGCTAGGAGCTGGTGTCAGCCAGACCCAATCACCACACCACTCCACCCTGCCCCAGTTTGATTGGAAATTTGACTGGAAACAGAATCAGCCAGTGATAGATGGGGCTGATGGATGCTTCTGCTTCTTCTGCCAGCATATTCTCAGAAGGGCTGGGATGGGAGGGGAAGCAAGAGTAGCAGCAACTTGATTGTTGTTGTTGTTGTTTAGTCGTTTAGTCGTGTCCGACTCTTCGTGACCCCATGGACCAGAGAACGCCAGGCACTCCTGTCCTCCACTGCCCCCCGCAGCTTGGTCAGACTCATGCTGGTAACCTCGAAAACACTATCCAACCATCTCGTCCTCTGTCGCCCCCTTCTCCTTGTGCCCTCCATCTTTCCCAACATCAGGGTCTTCTCCAGGGAGTCTTCTCTTCTCATGAGGTGGCCAAAGTACTGGAGCCTCAGCTTCACAATCTGTCCTTCCAGTGAGCACTCAGGGCTGATTTCCTTCAGAATGGAGAGGTTTGATCTTCTTGCAGTCCATGGGACTCTCAAGAGTCTCCTCCAGCACCATAATTCAAAAGCATCAATTCTTCGGCGATCAGCCTTCTTTATGGTCCAGCTCTCACTTCCATACATCACTACTGGGAAAACCATAGCTTTAACTATACGGACCTTTGTTGGCAAGGTGATGTCTCTACTTCTCAAGATGCTGTCTAGGCCTGTCATTGCCCTTCTCCCAAGAAGCAGGAGTCTTTTAATTTCGTGGCTGCTGTCACCATCTGCAGTGAAGCAACTTGATTACCAGACTGGAATTTATTTACCTTTGAGGCAACAGCAAGAGACAGTGAAGGAGATTCCCCGGACACATTACCAACAGAAATATAGCTAAGTAAAAAGGGTCTGGGTGAAAAAACCTAGATGGTCCATCTAAGAATAACAGCTGATTAAGAGGGCAATGCACTTTGATACTGGGACTCTATATATTGCCAGTATATCTTATGATGAGAGGAGTCCCAGACTTTCAGACTGAAGGAACAAGAGACTCACCAAGTCTCACATAAACTATTGTAGGTAGAATTGGGGCTCTGGAGATATTCTAAAAGCAGCTATCTTTAGTCCCAACTGCACACACACTAGTCCCAACTGCACACACACTACTTCTTGCACATACCAAATTCATAGTCACATTCTATGTAAGGGCAGATTGACTTAACTTCCAGTCATGGGCATATCTTTATGCCAAATATGCCAAAATATGGTACATATTGGATGGATCACAAGTTAAGAGAACACTGTTGCACACAGGCCTACTTCAGGGCTTCCCATAGAGATCTAATTACCACTGTGAGAACAGGATGCTACTTAGATGGGCCTTTGGTCTGATCGAGCAGGGCTTTTCTTAAGTTCTCAAGGAGCACACACAGCACTGAAAAAAATTCATGCTAATTATTTCCCTTGACTCTGCAATGGATACATACTACGTACTCTCTGACATCTTCTGCTTTATTCAAACAGCTAGCTTCCTTACTAGTAGAAGACAGATGGAAATTTATTTTATTTCTGTGAGCTGTTTCAAATGGTGCCAGGTGCTAAATCAGAGGAGGATACACAGACACAGTCAAAGGTCTTCCATACACGCACATAGACATTCACATACTCGTAAGTATTTTGAATGTGGTCATCAAAAAGCAGCATTGGTAGAAGACCATATGTGTTTGAGCTCTTCTGAAATGGTGCTACCATCTTCTGCATTATATGCTGGGAAAGCTGGCTTATAATGGGGTTTATTTAGTATGGTGCTTAAATGTTAGTTTATCTTGGGAGATTTTATTGGTGGAGCTTTAACACTGTCAATTCAACCCATAAAACCTTCTACTGCTCATGGTTTTAACTCTTAGAGATTCAGAGAAATTCTCCTGACTCAAGTTCATTCATTTTAACAGCGCTGCGTCAACCAGCTGTCTTTGGGAATGGCTAAAAGTTTTCATGAAATTAAAAGATGCCTGCTTCTTGGGAGAAAAGCAATGACAAAACTAGACAGCATCCTAAAAAGCAGAGACATCACCTTGCCAACAAAGGTCTGTATAGGAAAAGCTATGGTTTTGCCAGTAGTGATGTATGGAAGTGAGAGCTGGACCATAAAGAAGGCTGATCGCCGAAGAATTGATGCTTTTGAATTATGGTGCTGGAGGAGACTCTTGAGAGTCCCATGGACTGCAAGAAGATCAAACCTATCCATTCTTAAGGAAATCAGCCCTGAGTGCTCACTGGAAGGACAGATCCTGAAGCTGAGGCTCCAATACTTTGGCCACCGCATGAGAAGAGAAGACTCCCTGGAAAAGACCCTGATGCTGGGAAAGATGGAGGACACAAGGAGAAGGGGACGACAGAGAATGAGACGGTTGGACAGTGTTCTCAAAGTTACCAGCATGAGTCTGTCCAAACTGAGGGAGGCAGTGGAAGACAGGAGTGCCTGGTGTGCTCTGGTCCATGGGGTCACGAAGAGTCGGACACGACTAAACAACAACAACAAAAGTTTTAATTGTATATATGACATACTCTTTCTCACTCCTTGTTTTGCAGGGTCAGATTCATGTTACATACAAAGCAAACAGAGCAAAGGAAGGTGGCACCAGTGGAAGGCACTCCCTGCTGAAATACGAGAGGCCTCATCTGTATTGCCATTCCACTAGCTCTTGAAGACATACTTGAACTTCCTGATCAGAATGTAGTACAATATGAGAAACAAAACTCAAGTTTATTTTATTTGTATTCTGTGTTGTAAACAACAGACAATTATGGGGTGGTGTTGCCTACCTGACCTCCCATCACTGGTCTCACGTCAGCTAATTTATAGAAGTTTTTATATCAGGACAGTGTATGGCAATATAAGCACAACAACAAAAAACCTCATTAAAATACTTTAGCTCGCCAGGCAGGAGAGGGGTGAGGCAGTGGTAATACCAACATGGCACAAATGCACTGGGAAGAACACCAGATTGGCTCCACCAGTGTACTTGCACCATGCTGATCTCATCACTGCTGCCTTGCCCCTCTAGCTTCTAGCAAGCCACAGTGATTCTGGTGACAGGTCAGGTGCCCCACTGACTGGTACTGCTTGTAAGCTTCCTATGGGCTTATGTTATTGCTGAAGATGGAGTAAAATTGAATAAAACTGAATAAAAGCAAATAGGAATCTGCAACAATTTGCAAAGTGTGATGGGAACAAGCCCAGGCAATCTTCAAAGACTCCCACCCATCCCCCTTTTGCCCTCTGGCACAACTGCAAGGGCAACATTAGAAGCTTTTGCTTCAGTTGTTGATATAGCCATAGTTTGTCTGAACCCTACAAATTTTGGTTACTCTAAACTGTGCTTAGTGAAAACAAGCTGACCTCAAACCATAGCTTGTTTCAAGAAAGCATACTTGAGAGGAATGCAAGACTCAAATGCTCATTTGAACTCATTGTCATCCTGACCAACCATAGTTTATCAATGGTATTCAAGCAGACCCAATGGCAACACCATGTTGTATCCACACTGGAATGGCATTCTAGACATTAACAGCAGGCTTAGGACACATCATTCCATTCAGGGGTGATCATAGCATTGCTGGCACTACCAGTTAAGTCAACCCATGTCAGAAAGAAGCCAACTTTGCAGGGGAGTTTGCCAAGGGCTCCCCCAAACCTGAGTCTGGCTGTGATCAGCCATCTCTTTCAACAGAAACAAACACTGTCCTAAGACAATGCAAGACAGTGACAAAGGTCAAAGCAGCAACAAATAAAATGCAAAATGCATACGCATCTTGCTATTTTTTTTTTTTTGGTAGAATAATATGAATTAATGCAAGGAAATAGTTCAGTGATAAACTGTATTAATTATATGTTTATGGAGGCAGAGTGAAGTAAATGAGTATGTTGGAACTTGGCAAGAAGCCAAATGAGTAATAAACAGCTTTAAGATAGTCTGGAGACAGCCTAGAGAATATTACAGTCATCAAGCAGCCACAAACAGCCCCTGGAAAATTATAAGCATTTGCAAACGATTAAGGGCCATGGGATATCTTTATGGATTTTTATTAAAATTGTGTTTCACCTTTTAAAGATGTGTATGATACCAAATCTTATCAATTCCACTACTGGCCAGCTCATCCTCCCATCTTTAGACTATTTTGTTTATTTGTTTTATATTGTTTTAACTTGGGCAAGCTTGCAGGTGGAGAATAAGTTACATGGAGAATAACAGAGAACCTTTGACATACAACAGCAGAATCCATTCAAAAACATGATTGTGACATGCCATCTGAAATACGATGGCTATATGAACTTCCAGGTATAGAGTCAGTATGCCTTTGACTCCCAGTTGGTATGGCACATCAACAGGGAAGGCTTCTTGCATCTACATCAGACATCCCCAAACTTGGACCTCCAGATGTTTTGGGACTACAGCTCCCATCACCCCCTAGCTAACAGGACCAGTGGTCAGGGATGATGGGAATTGTAGTCCCAAAACAGCTGGAGGGCCGAGTTTGGGTATGCCTGATCTACATCTTGCTTTCCCCCCCCAAAAAAAAATTTATTCATTTTATAACACAAATAAACAATACAAACAGAAATACAAACAATACAAACAAATTCTTGTCTTATTCTTATTTTTTCTAAACATTGTTAGGTGAGTTTCCCCAAGTCCCCCCCATCTGATTTTCATTTTACCTCATCTTTAGCAGTTTCATATATCATAATTTTAAACCATTTTTTATCACACTTACTTTTACCATAAAAATCTTCACATTTTATCACTTACAAATAATACTATTTTAAAATACACTATTTTCTACTTCTAACCCTACAGCCTGTATCAACTTCCAAAGCTATTCTAAGAATTAAATATTAACATATTTTTTCAAATATTCTTTAAACTTCTTCCAATCTTCCACCGTCTCTTCTCTCTGGTTACTACATCTTGCTTTTGGGCTTCCTACTCGCCACTGTGGGGAACCCTGGTTTGGATGGATCTTCATATCCTAACCAGCAGGGCTCTTCTTATGTTATGTTCACCATTGTTTGAAGCTGGCTTGCTTCAATCAAGTAAAAGCTAACCACAGTTTGTCCAGGTTCAGACAAACTGTGGTTAGTCAATAATGGGATTTGACACTTCTGATCCCGGGCTAGAGGAGAATAGAGCACATGAGCTTGTGGCTCACCTAGTTCCATTCCTATAATGATAAACCATGCAGCCAGTGATTTTTGAACAGCTATTTAGAAGCTGTGCAAGCATCACATATTGACATTTGGAGGCCATTGGGCTGGGGAAGGCTGCAGAAGCATCAAGCAACAAGGTGCTTTTATTAGTAGGGGGAATCTTCCTGAACTTTTACCCTGCAAATTAGACTCCTAAACAAGGAAATTCAGCAATTATTGCTGGTCTCCAAATGCAGGCATTCGGAGAGGAACATCTACTGTAGCTCAGTATTGTCTACACTGACTGATAGTGGTCTCTCCAAGCCAGAGATAAAACATGGGACCTTATGAATGCAAAGCGGGAAGCAAAGAGAGAAGGCAAGAGGATAAAGGAGCAAAACTGCAGACAAACACAGTTTTTCTACCCTTGATGTTGCATGGAAAATGGCAGGAGAATTAAAAATAATACATAGGCAACGTAACAGAAAATGAGAAATGAGACAAAATAGGTTGTGTTGGGAAATACTTTATCCCTTTCACCTTTTGACAAATGCATGGATCACTTTTGCCTGTCTTGGCACCAATAAAACATTAAAAATAAATGTTTTCAGACCGTGATAATGGCTGTCTTTGAATCTGAGGCCTGTAGAATGCATAGACAGTAAAATGGCACAAACCCCACAATTAAGGCTTTTTTTATATGATTGATTGGTTTCTTCATGATGAATTCACTCCCCTGGCAAAGGGCACAAATTCAACTGTGTTCTTGCCAAGCATAATCAGAAAGCAAGCAGTCTGTTAGAGAAAAAAATACCAAAAAGTCAGTCTTCCTTAAAAAACCGTGTTCAAGAAAAAATCTGCAGCACAGGAAAAAGATGGATTCTACTCACTGTGGCCCAAGACAGATTACCAAGTAGTAAGTTATTCCCCCGCCCCAATGGATTTGCTTTGTGTTGATTGAAGTGTATTAATACATCTTTGCTGCCATGGATTCTAATGAGAGCTGCATTTTCAGATCTTACATTATTTTAGCTCCATTTTACAATTGTTCTTATATGTTTTGTAAGAGATTTAAATATTGGCAGATGTCTGAAGTATTTTGTTGGGGAGTCTGAAATCTCTGAATTTAGGGCTCTGTGTGCATGTGCTGCATGCAGAAGGGGCTGGGCGGGTGGAAATCAACTGGTCTTGATTTCAAGGTTTAAACCAAACATTTTATGGCAGGGAAAACCAAACTTGGGTACACACTGCATCCCTGGAACTTCTCATCATTCAGGGAACTGAGCTGAGATTATGTGATGCATAAATAGGGAAGCTGTGGCATTCCAGATATTGCTGGATTGCAACTTATTGGACATACTGGCAGGCAGTGTTGGTTATTCAACAACATCTGCAAGGTGGCAGGTTCCCCATTTTGGAGAATTTTTTAAAACCCCTTTTTGCATATCTTGATGCTTGCATATGCACACCACCAATATTTTTCTATCATTTTATTTTTTTAATCACTGGTCACAGAAAATGTTTCCTGGGTTGTTGTGCTATAATCATTCTTTTAAGGATTACCGTAGTTTAAATAATTAACATTCTTTATACTCCCCTGTGTGTGTGGAAAGTAATTGCAGTTTTAAAGGATCTCAGATTGCTTAGAGTAGCTGCTGCATTTAAAACGAGCCCTTAAGGGTATGTTAAAGAACATGTCTTTATATGGGTGAAAGCATTTTTTTTGACACTATTATCAAACTGTTAGAAGTGAAATCCTAGTAATAAAATTTGGAGGCTGCTGAATTACCAAACTGCCATTCGACTCAGAAACTAATGGAAATGTGTAAGTGTGTGTATGCATGCATGTGCACTCATCAAAATCATATTTGTGGATAATCTTCATTAAAAAAAAAAGTTAGTTTCAGAGGCTGAATGGCAATTCAGCCGAGGGCTTTGCAGGCTTAAAAGTAAACACTCCAGAAAAAGAATGATTCTGAAGAAATAGAAAGGGATTTTCTTTTATTTAGGAGGTTGCCTTGTGCTGTGACAGATCATTGGTCTATCTAGCTCAGAACTGCATGCACTAACTGGCAGTGGTTCTCCAGGGTTTCAGAAAGTGAACCTTCCCAGCCCTACATGCCTTATTTGAATTTCTTTCACCCTATTTAACTTCTCACCCCCCATCACAGTGCTTTGTATTTTGATAAGTCAATGTTTGTTGTAAGCCACTTTGAGCACAGCTCTCTGTGGAAAAGTGGCATACAAATAAACCAAGCAATTGGTGTCTGGAGTTAAGGGAAGATTTTGAGCCATCTGAATCATATCACAAGCGAGACGCGCTGAGAACAAAGCTAGCTTCTGTCTGCAAAGCCTTATATTTTAATGTGATGTTCCCTGCTAGCACATCCATTCTCAAACCGGTGCCCTCCAGAAGTTGTTGCGCTAGAACTCCCATCATCCTTTTCCATTGGCCATGCTGACTGGGACTGATGGGAGTTGGAGTCCATCACTATCTGGTGGGGGAGTTGTTCTAATGTGTGACACAGAAACTGACTATATTGGAAACATTTGTTGAAAAGTTAGATGCACCAATATGATGATGACCACTATCCTATTATGCTAACTTATTTAGAATGGATGCTCCAATTTCTATTAGGCAAATGTTTTTATTTGTTTCCCATACTCATCACAATTTAACGTTTCATTTGAAATGCACTGTCAATAGAAGGTATTGCTTATATGTGGATCTGAAGTGAGCTTTCAGAATCATTTCCTTTTCAGCTAGCTAATTAGGACTTATATGGAAATAATAACATCTTTCGAAGGCTTCTATTTTCTTTGCTGGCAAGATAATTTTAAGTAGACTGGAGTCTTCTATCAACCAGAAATAATAAGAACTGTTCTCTTTTGCCCCCTTAATAAATCAAATGAATAGGTCCAGTTGCATTCAGACAGACTTTTTGCTATTTTACAAAGCAGAACAGAATGCAAATAACACTTTGCACTGCAGAAATACATAATTCCAAATATAAATTAGGCCCCATCGCTTCTCTAATGAAAGGCAATCACTGATAGACAAGATAAAAGTCAAATGCAATTCCAGTGTATTGAACTTAAAACCTATGACATTGATAAATGGATATGCAAATGGATGCAGTACCTTTGTATAATGTGAGGTATTTGGATGAGCATAATATTTATTCTGGATGCAAGCCCAGTTTTATTGTAGTGAGATTCACTGTAAACACCAAAAAGCTTATTTTCCTCATGCAGCAAGAATATTGCTGGGAATAATTTCAGTAATGCCAGCTAAGTATTTTCTTTAAAACTGAGAAATTAAATAACGTGAGCAAAGAAGGTGCATTATTTCTAATAAAGAAAATGTAAACACAAGTCTTCTTATTACCAATATGTAATTCAGTCTAACAATGTTTACTTTAAAAACAAAACACTGCCATCTTTTTGGTGCCAGGAAAAGAATTTCCTCCCCCAAGCGTTTGATGGAATATGATCCAGCTGTGTTAAGGCTTTATAGCAGTGTCTCTGTGGGCTGCTGATAAATTTTTTGTTTGCTTGCTTTCTGTTACAGCTGCTGTTGTTTTAGGTATCGATTTGCTGTTAAATTTTGATAGCCATTGGTGTGTGTATTTTTTAAAAAAAGCATAGTGCATGTTTGTATACATGATTGTAAGTCACATAGAAACTGCCCTGTATTAGAAGAAGAAGAGTTTGGATTTGATATCCCGCCTTATCACTACCCGAAGGAGTCTCAAAGCAGCTAACATTCTCCTTTCCTTTCCTCCCCCACAACAAACACTCTGTGAGGTGAGTGGGGCTGAGAGACTTCAGAGAAGTGTGACTAGCCCAAGGTCACCCAGCAGCTGCATGTGGAGGAGCGTAGACACAAACCCGGTTCCCCAAATTACAAGTCTATCGCTCTTAACCACTACACCACACTGGCTCTCAACTAACAAATTGTTGTAGGCAACCACCTGCCTCAAATGACAATGGTGTGCACCACTGGGGTTGAAGTCAAACCGCCAGAGAATTACAGTTCCTGCTGTTGCTGCAGAGACTGGTAGCTCATAACTGCTGCCTCCAGCATTGTTTTTGCTGTATTAGTGATCTCTCCAAGAGATCCAAGTGATCTCTCCAAGGTGCAAGCCTGGGCAGTGTGTATGAAGGTCCTGCACTGCCCAGATGACAAGACCCTCCTATTGGCATCGCTGATGTGGTCTAAAAGGAAAGCAGAGCAATTCATTTGGCACCAGCTTGGCTGCAGGAGTTGCAGGAAGGAGGTGTACAAGACGCCAGCCAACCGTTTTGGGGACTCCACTCCAGATTTGTGTAGGCTTTACTCCTTAGCCTTTTCTTTTCCCAATGATGTCCCTGGAAGTCTAGGGTTCAACTCACCACTCAGGCATGAAGCACACTGGGTGATTTTGGGCCAGTCGCTGTATTTCAGTCTAACCTATCTTACAATAATAATAATAAATTAAAATAAATTTTTATTTATATCCCGCCCTCCCCAGCCAAAGCCGGGCTCAGGGCGGCTAACAACAATAAAATAATTCAACAAGGTTGTTTGGAGAGGGAAAAACTGGACAGGAGAACCAAGCATACCACCTTGGGCTTCTGGGAGGAAAGGTGGGATGTAAATAAAATAAAAATAAGTCCCATTATGATAAAATTTGTACAAACAGTCCCTTCCTAATGTTACTTTAACCTGGAATTGAGGTTCAATGAGATCAATAGGGGTCAATGTGCACATATTGTAGCTATGCATTTGATGACTTCTTCAGTAAAACACTCAGGGTCCATCATATTGTCCCTTGTATTTCTGATATTTTTATGATCTGTGATATTGTGTGTGTGATGCTGGTCTGTGACCGTATTAATAAATTCATTCATTCACTCAGGGTCCATTCTCAATAATACTTGTTATCGTTATTTCCATTATCTGCATGAGCTTCAGTACCGCAAGCTTTAATCTTCAGAAGGGAAGCATTTCACAATGAATTCACTGTGGCTGTCTTCCTAGCAACCTGAGTAGAGGCACTGACAGGCTCCTGGGAGACCAGTATCCAGCCAGGCTTGGCTGGAATGACATTGATGGGTTGTATAGCTGGCATGGGGACTCCACGTGACTATCTTATCTTATGTCAGAAGTTGAACAATAATGTGTGTGTTTTTCTACTTTGGGTATTTCTTTCGAATGTTCCCGTCACTCCATCTTGGTATGTAAGTCTTGTTAAACAAAGCATTCCTACCACTCAGGCCTTTCAAATGACAGAGTCGGTGTAGATTGGTTGAGCAATATTGGATTCTTGTGATGAAAATATGTGAGCTCTGTTGCTTAGCTATGTGACACCAATGATTTGCTTATCTAAACTGACATCCTACATCTATTAATTTAAGTATGAAGTAATCAGTGAACCACATGTATAGTTCCTACCTCCCTATTAATTTTATTAAAAGATTTCTTAGCCACCCTTCACCATATGGTCCCAGGTCAGGCTAGAACAATACACTGTCCAAATATAAAAAATGATGAAATAGTTACAATTATTAAAACAAAATAAAAAAACCAATTGCAGCCAGGACAGAACAGCATGCTTGACTGATGTATCCTGACGTAATATCATGACCAAGAATTTCAATGGTTCTCAAAGTTTACACCAGCTTAAAGTTACAATACAAAGTAGCAAAGCAGCAGGATCCTGCTCCTTTCTATATTTTATCTTCTTCTTCCATCTTTTTAATGGAATGGAGTACATCAGATAATGCTAGAAGAGCCACCAAATTGATAACAATGCCTAGGATAAGAAGCAGATTTGCTGCCCAGCTTCATGCAATGCAAAGTTTGAAGATAACCAACTACAGCAAACCTGCTGCTCTCCAGATGTTGCTCATCTACAACTCCCATCATCTATGACCATTTGCCAGCCTGGCTGGGGATGATGAGTGTTGTAGTCCAATAACATCTGGAAGGTCACAGGTCCCCACCTCCAACTACATCATATATACTGCCATCTAAATTGACATTTTAAAGTCAGTTTCCTCATACTGACACAAAGACACTTCATAAATACTGCAAAGATGGGAGCTAGATGAAAGTTGGGTCATTTTGTACTTTTGTCAACTTTATTTTAAATTGGCTCTAAAGAGGAAAGTTAAAAAATAATCTGGTTTGGCTGGAATGTTGATTCATTTTTTCTTGCAGACATGTTCCTGTCTGAACAACATTCATACATGACATGATATAAGAGTAAGGAAATGCTCTTCTTATTTTTTCCAATGTAATTATTATATTTTGAAATACAGGTGTTAAAACTAAAAAAGTGAATATTTATTTCTGTTACAGCTGGTTGCAAGCTTACCTCAAGACAAAACACAGGCTGAGCTGTGGAGACAGTGAAGATGGAGTACAATAAACCCATATGGGCATAATATGTAGATATTCCAAAACAAAGGCAGAATCATTCGCACAGGATGGCTATTTTTCTAGGTTAGAAAATCAAATAAAAGGCACCCAAAATGCTTTCTTAGTGTCACATATGAAAAAAAAAAATACCCTTAGCTACTCCATTTGGCACTTATCAAAGGCATTATCAAGGAAAGCCATGAAAGTTGATGGCTTTCAGAAATCGCAAAGGGCTGTGGGTTTTTGTTTTTTTACGTTTTTAATTCTAAGGATTATGTGAAATGCTAATGCTGTCATAAAATGCTTAGAGAGGGATGTAATCTAGTGGAAGATTTTAAGGATCTTAATGCAATTGCGTTTAATAGTATTACACAGATTTGATGATAACAATTACCCCTTACATACACAAAGAGAGACACAGAGTAAACACTTACCGTACTCGCTATCATAGAAAATGATGAACTTCTGCCAGGCATATTCTGTGACCACCCTCAAGATAACATCATTGATATAGACAGGCGGGCGTACAAAGAGTGTGTAGTCATCATTCCGGTTGCTCCTGGTGGTCCCACAGCCACTCCTTGGAGTCCCAGCTGTTGACCGCTGGATGAAGAGGTGAGGGATGTGCATAGCATCTGCCAAAGACTGGAGGGATCCTGCTGACGTACAGCCAATGGAGCTGACAAGGGCCAGGATGCCATGATTCATGAGGTCACAGCCTGCAAGAAAGCACAATGATATTCAAGATGAGGAGAGCTCCAGTGCACGCAGAGAAAACAATTTTTTTAAAAAAATAATTATCCTGCTGAAAATATATATATAAGAAAGGCCTTCGTGCAACAACTTCAGTCAAGTGAGAAGAGGCTAGAGAGTTGCCATAAATTCAATAATCTTGTCTCCTCTAAAAACAGCCCATTCCAAGAGTCTGCGTGGTGCCATAAAAGCCATGAGCCTTGTCCATTCATTCCAAACTGCCAAACATATTACTGTTAATGAGAGCTATATGACTGCCCATCCCTCACGGCCTGGAAGCAGGACACAGCCAGTGAAGGAGCTACATCTATAAATATTGCCTTCTGAGGACTCTTACAGACATTAGCAACAGAATCCAATATTAAATTAAACAGAGTTCCTGGGGAGATAAATACCTCTCAAAGTCCAACATGCAAGCTCTGGGAGTAGGATATCTGCATTACATGCAGAGAGATTTTGAAGGCATAATGGCTCAGAGTAGCTGTCGGCTTTCAAAGGAAGATTATGTATGCATATTTGTCCAGAAAGAGCCAAACGCTGAATTCCTTTGGTGCAGTAAAGGAAATGAGAGACAGGGTGCTTGATCTAGACCTTCATCTTCTGTAGAGGGCAGTTCACAGGCCAGAGGTATATAAGCCCATTTAAGTGGGACGCCATGAAGTAGCCAGTTAAATTGCTCTATAATTCAGACATCCTGAGAATTGCAGAGGTGGTATTACGGTAAAGGTGGAAGACTGTATTATACAATTCAGTGTTGCCATTACAGGAAATTGTGGGGGGGGGGGGAGAGAGTCTTGTGATACCTTAAGGCAGGCATGGCCAAACTTGGCCCTCCAGATGTTTTGGGACTACAATTCCCATCATCCCTGACCATTGGTCCTGTTAGCTAGGCATGGTGGGAGTTGCAGTCCCAAAACATCTGGAGGGCCAAGTTTGGCCATGCCTGCCTGAAGGCATGGGTGGTGAATGTCAGGATTTGGGAGCAAAATGCAGCACTCCAAGCCTCTCTACAGGGCCCTCAGGACTGTACCCAAGCCATGTCTAATTACTAAGCTGCAACCCTTCCCAGTCCAACTTTGCTCTCTCAAATGCTTTTGCCTGGCTGCTGTCATATCTGTTCTTCTGCCCACTTTTGGCTCTGGTCCTGCTTTCCATTGACAGGGGGCTGCCAGGAAGTGACCCATGAGGAAATGTGGCCTTCAAACTGGAGGAGGTTTCCCATCCTTGCCCTAAAGCCTAACCAATTTACTGAGGTAAAAGCCTTTGGATACTAAAGCCACTTTATCAGATACATAAAGAACAAGGAGAACAGTTCAGTCTCCCATGACATTTTCATGTTGATTTGAAGGGTACCATTCCATTAGGTTCAGCCTCAATCAGGACCAGAGTTTCCTCTCCCACTACTGCCATTGCTGTTGTGAATGGTCTTGCATACATTTGAGTTGTATATGGAAATGCCACAGACTATACTTTTTGCATTTTGTGGAGTATTGGCCACTCCATTATCACATGCCCCGTCATATGCTTATGCTTCAATCAAGGAAAATACAACACTGATCTAATTAACTGGACTCTAGTCCCATGGAAAAAATAAATCAAAGTAAACCTCTTATCCCAAGAGGTCGCAAGATTCTGCTTTATGTATGGCAATGTATTCCACCTGCATGGATGAGAATTCATGTGTTACACAGTTAAGTGACAGCTCCAGGTTCAGTTGTGGGCATTTCCAGTTAAGCTCTGCTTGAGAGTCTAGAGAGCCACTGCCATTCAAAGCAGGCAAATGAACAGTATACTCCATGGACCAATGGCTACACTCACTATAAAACAACTTCAGCAATGTTAAAGGAGTAGTATGATTCCTCATACCGCTCCTTTATCATTCCAAACAAATCACCAGCTTAAGCCTTCATTGCCTCTTTAATGTTCCACTAAGAACATTTCCATGTGGCTGGAATGAGTCTTGTAATCTCTCTCCCTTAGGCCACTCTGAGATTGATTTGGTGCTATATATTTTCACTAACCACATGGCAAACATATTAAAATGGCGATCAGGTGGTGGATTGACATGGGAAGCTGCTCCAGATTCAGCATAGCAATTTCACTCATTGCTCTCACATGGATACCATGAGAACTCACAGTATATGTGTGATATATTCAATCCACCCTACTGCATCATATAAAGGTCATGAAAAACTGCAAGGCTTAAAATACACACACACACACACACACACACACACACACATGCACGTGCACACACACCACAGGAAACATGGAGTTGTTTACGCAAAAGGTAACACCTTGTAACTAATGGTCCAGTTAATGAAGGCTGAGCAGCAGTAGAAAAACTTGAAGTGCTATACTAATGACATCCACATTAATACCAAAGGTGTTTATCATGATTAATGCTAGTGCAATTGATAAATATCAAAGGAATTAATAATGATTAAGCCCATAATTTTGACGCATTACCCCTGTGAGAAATAAGCAGAGGGTGAAGTGTTTATGTTGGCTTTCTAATGGAGTTAGAAGTCTGAGTGAGGAAGCACTGCAACTTTCTCAAAGTAATTACACAGTAGCCAAGGTTTTCCATGCCCAATTTATGCTCGGCCATCAACATGGGCAGCTGACCTATGCTTCAAGATTCCGTATGGCCAACTAAACATCTAATGAACTGCCACTTTAAGCTGTTGCTTTCATGTATATATCTGCTTTGGCCAAGCATATATTTTGATGTCATTACTCATTTTTGAGAAACTTTAGCAGGCGCTGTTGGTATGCAAATACTGTACCTGGAAGGACTTGTTCTGAGGTGGAGCGTAAGCCTGCAACTAGTTTTCTATGCCAGGGGTTCAATGAGTCCTAGCACATTAGGTGCATTAAAAGTGGAATGTCCTGGAGCAGGCATAGGCAAACTTGGCCCTTCAGATGTTTAGGGACTACAACTCCCATCATCCCTGACCACTGGTCCTGTTAGTTAGGGATGATGGGAGCTGTAGTCCCAAAAATATGGAAGGCCGAGTTTGCCTATGCCTGTCTGGGAGTATAGGCTGTTTGTTCACCATGGGTAAATATATCTGAACAAATGATGCTTTCTTATAGTTTGTCAAATCATTGGTCCATTTAGTTGAGTTCTGTCTCCGTGATGACAACATGTGGGCTCAACATATGGGCTGGATTTGTGGCAGGTGTGGGATGTGTGTTGGGGGGAGGACAGGGGGAAACGCCTCATTGTCTTTACACTGGCTTCTACGAGCACCATATAATAGACATTTTAAAACTTAGTGAACATAACTAGTTAGGGCTTTTTATTTAATTGGGTCTACTGTGAGTAAAATGCAGCTGAACACCACTCAAAATATCCCTGTTATTTCTCCCAGTGTGAGTGTAGCCAAAGTGAAACCCTCCATTTGATGCTGGACTACAACTTCCATCATCCCTTCCAGCATTAACCATGCTGGCTGAGGCTGATTGGAGTCAGAGTTGAACAACAGTGGGAGGGCACCATGTTGGCTATCTCTATGCTAATGACCCATAAATTGGTTGGGTGGCTCAAGGAACTCAAGCTACATGCACAGGAGATCTTAGCAGATATGGACAAGGCCTTATATGAAATCATGGAGTCTGATTGAAAACAAGTATGGAAAACAATACAGCATTGAAACGATTTCCTTGAATGCCAAAATCTTCCTATTCAGAAAAACTTGCCTAACACTCCGTGTTTTGCTTTGGTATCAGTTTGCTACAATCTTTGTTGGTCTGTGTGTGGTGGTGGGGAAGAGTGTCATCTTCACTTCTAATAATATACACATAACTGCATGTGCACACATTCACAGGCATTGCACCAAACTCTAAACATTGCACTTTCCCAAATAAGCCAGAACAGGGCATTTACCACAGTGTCTCATTTTCTTCCCTCTTACATTTTGCATTTTTATTACAGCAACTGATTAACACTAACTTGCTCTTGTTAATTATTCAACATCTAGGCTACATTTCTTCTTCGCGACAATGAAAACAAAACAAAAAAGATGAAGCAGGCTATACTTTTTAGTCTCTTTATATTTATCCCCTCCATCTCATTCTCATGGGGAGAATCTTGCATTATCTAGGTTGCCAATCCATCTGGGAACAGCCATATCCCATATTTTACACACACACACACACACACACACACACACACCCTGGTTCTAGAAATAGATCAGAGGAGACTGAGTATTTGATATTATAAAGCCCTGGTTTGGGTGTGTTTTTTTAATATAATAAGACTATCTGCTTTATAACCTAACCTTGTGGTCTCTTTATTATATGTTTTGTTTTTGTTTTTTATTTAAATTATTTACAACCCATGCTGCTTTGTTCACATAACCCCAGCAAAAGAAACAGCATTAAAATACAATGACATAATATTTCATTTAAATGCAATTCAATGCAAAAAAACAACAACCAGGCAATATACTAACATAACTGCCTCAGACAAACGAGGTGCATCAGTTTAGCCAAATGCTTGGCAGAATAGACATGTTTTTAGCTAGCATCAAAACTGCAACAATATTGGCATTTCTCACAACTTAGAGGTGGGGTGCTGTCAGGGAACTGACATCGGAGCGAGAGGTGGAGGCAAGGCTCCCGAGCGATGCAGGAGAGGGGACTAGCAGAGGGGAAGGAATTCAGCGCAACACCAGTAGACAAGGGAGGGAGATGGAGGATTCGGAGAGGGGTCTCCAAGACTCTTCGGCTGAAACTAGTGGAGAGAGCACGGGCACACCTCTGCCCACCCCTTCCTTGTGCAGAAGAGTTCCGCGCAGGGAGAGTAGGCAGAGACTTGGCGTCAAACAACTTCTATGCTGGAAGAGGTTCAAGAAACGCCCACTGACGGATTCTGCAAGCGACTGAACGGCCACGGAGTGAAGGGCTGTCAGCCGAGGCATGGTTAGCCAGGCAATCTAGCCGAAAGTAACGGCAACTTACGCACAAGTAACCCCTTATAACCATTACAGGTGCCAATACTGAGAAGGTCCTCTCACAAATCACCACATCATGGAGAACTGTGGCACTCTGAAAAGGGCATCTATTATGCCTGTCCAATCAGGTGAATAGAGCAGGTGGTTTTTCAGGTACTGTATATGAGTCACCTAGGGAAGTAAGTCTCATATCAGTACAGTGATACCTCGGGTTACATATGCTTCAGGTTACAGACTCTGCTAACCCAGAAATAGTACCTCAGGTTAAGAACTTTGCTTCAGGATGAGAACAGAAATCGTGCTCCGGCGGCGCAGCGGCAGCAGGAGGCTCCATTAGCTAAAGTGATGTCTCAGGTTAAGAACAGTTTCAGGTTAAGAACAGACTTCCGGAACGAATTAAGTCCTTAACCCAAGGCACCATTGTATTTAACAGGACTCCTGTATTTAATGGGACGTACTTCTAGGTAAGTGTGCACAGGATTGCAGCCTTATCATTGAGGCATACAAAATAACTGCCATGTTATGTTCCATGTTGGGCAAAGATTCCTGCATTTCAGGGGGTTGGACTAGATGACTCTTGTGGTTTCTTCCAACTCCCCCCAAAATAACTATGATTCTAACATGACTGTCTTTGATAGGTTTGCATCCAACCACGCTCCATCAATCACTTTTCTCAAAACCACCTAAAAAATTAAAATAAAATAAAAAGGCAGTGAACACAACTTATATATTCACAGCATCAGCAGATGAGAATTTTGCATGAACATCCACCAGGACATTTATAATTCATTTTCAAGCCAGTCTGAACTAAATTCCTATTCTAGCCATTCAAAAAAAGAAATCAATGCCAATTACCTTGATTTCCCTCCATCTGCTCCCATTTAAGATAGCCATGCATATAGCTTTGAACTGTGTCATTTGAGTACTGTAACAAAAAAATTGGACTTCAGAACCATCTTCCCCCTTTGCAACTAAATTTAAAGTATCCTGTCTTAAAGTTGCCCATCAAAGTCTATATTGAATGCACTGCCAATATGATCAACCCACATTAGTTTGACATCAGCAAAACAAAATAATTCATTTTGAAATGGTGCTGTATGAAATGATACGTTCGAAAGCAATTTTACTGCAGTTGTGGTTACGAGAAGAAACCTGAATGTCCTATTTGCAGAGAAGAGTTTATGGGCAGTGAATTTAAGAGCCTGATCTACAAGCCACCAAAGGCAAAAGAAACTGTCTAGAGACAAACAAAATGATCTGTGGACTGCAGCATCTTCTCTATGAAGAAAACATACAATATTGGAGGTTTTTAGTGGGGGAGGAATTACAACTAAGACATTTTTTTGAATTTTGCACAGTGTGGAGAAAGTGGATACAGATGCATTTTTCTTTACCCAAGAACTTGGGATCATCCAATGAAACTGAAAGAAAGAGATTTAGGACAAACAAAAGGAAGTGCTTCTTCATGCAGTGCATAATTAATATTTGGCATTTGCTGCCACAGGTTATACCTCTTCCCATATGAACCAACCCAGAACCTGTGATCATATCTGAGATGCTTGTCCATGTGCCTCCTCCACAAGAGATACAAAGACTGGCAACACAACAAGGGGCCTTTTCTGCAGTGACTCTTTGCTTGTGGAAAGTTCTTCCCAGGGATACTTGTGTGGTGCCTTCGTTACATATATTTAGGCACCAGGCAAAAACATTCCTCTTCCCCCAGACCTTTTGGGTTTTTATAATGAAAACCGGCCTGTGATCTTCAGATGAAGGGCGGTGAATAATAATAATAATAATACTAATAATACTAATAATAATAATAATAATAAATGATAACAATTAGCTTGTGGTTCGAGGACCCGACCCCCGCGAAGTAAAATGAAGACACAGGGACACGTGATATAAGGTTAATGGGCTAGAAAAGGCCACAACTTTATTGATTACAGCAATGAAAAGGTATTGGCTTAGGCATTGGATCGCGAAACAAGTGGGTTTATTCACCAGGGGTTCATCACCTGTTGATGCTAATCCAACTATAGGCTCACCCCTGATGTCACCGAGGGTCGTGCCATGGCCTCCCGCCAAGCAGGCTTCGGACGGAATACACGACCGCCAGATTCCATTAACGGAATACCCCTAGAAATTGAAGGCATAGGCGATGGCCACACCTAGCACTTCGACACACCACAGCACATTATTCCAATGCCTAACCTACCCACCAATACCACCAAAAAGTTGTGACGATTGCTACGGGGTAGGCGAAAAAACCAAAAAGCCTAATGCCAAATGGAAAAACTCCTACCAGGCCCCCCGTGCAACCGGGGCGACCAACCTAAGGTCCATAGCAAGGCCAATGACCTAAGCCCTAACTCAAAGGGAGTGGAGGGTGGGTGACTCGCCCAGGACGACAAAGAGAAATGAGGCCAGGGGGGAGGCTGGCACTGCAGCATAAAGGCTGCTGGACACGCCCCCCCCATGGCACCTGGTTGGACAGCCACCGGGGGGGGCGTGAGTGCCAGCCAGGTGAGCTGGAGGCAGGGGGCAACGCCCCCTGCTAGGAGCGGTGCTCGGGCTCCCGTCCACAACCACTCCCCTCTCTTTCAGGGAGGAGAGTCTTTAGTTGAATTTCAAAAGAGAATTATGCAAGATCATGGTGGATAAATCTATTAATGTCTACAAGCTATGTTGGCAATATCAAAACCCCATGTTGAAATTACAGTGGAGCAACAAGAGGACTTGTAGGCTTCTCTAGGCATATGTTTGGTTGCTATAGGAAGTAGGTGCTGGAGTAAATTGACATTTGTTTTAGAGTAAGCATATGTCCTGTTTTACAAAAGGCAGTCTCTCAACAAGCTCTCTTATAAGCCATTGTTAGTCTTACTATCATTTTTAATGTGTAGTGGTATTGATAGGCTTATGAGAAACCCCATGGTTTATTGAAACACTATCTAAAAACTACTGCAGATGAATTTGCAGGGTGCATATGCAAAAATGAATTCTAAAATGATAATTGGTGCTAGTATTATATCATGTTCATCTCATTTTTGTATCTGTGAAGAGTTAAATAATGGTGCCTAGCATCCTTTAGTAACTTCACATGCCATTGGCTAAACTTCTGCATGAATTTATTTCACCTCTGTCTTGATCTATTCATGAACAGAAGGAAAGCACACTGGTAGTCACATTATTCTCTCAGGTGCACTTATATCAATCCTATTTATCCTGGACAGGGAGAATAATTTATGCCCATCATAAATAAATCCTTCAGTGCTATGAGCCCCCATGAAGCAAGGCACATGTATGCTAAATTCCTTGGTACATTAGGTTACACTAATGATGGTCTTTAATAACCTCTGGCTGAAAAAGATAAGGGGGAATCAAACAACTCAGAGCATTTTTACTTTACTTTTCTATCCAGAAACAAATCCGTCTAAATGTAAAACAGTCCAAGATTTCTATATGTTATTTGGATACACTTTTTTTTTTTTTTTTGGCATTGTGAAAGACAGAGGTCCATTCTGGAGCTTTTGGGAAAAACATTTCTAGACAGATTTTTTAGATGCCAGCATACTGGTTCGGGGCACCATTGTGTCCAATGGAACACTGCAGGATTAGCAAGACCATCTTACCTGGCACAGTCCATATTTGCTGATACCCATATGACTCTGTACAACTGGTATTTAGCATTGAAAATGGGTGGGAGCGAAGCATAGATTATATTAACAACAATAACACCTTAGATAACCAATCACATTAGAAATTCATAGATGGATGAGGTCTAATAGTGGAACATGAAAACAGGATGGATTCAGACTCAGTTGGGTCCCACTGAAATCAATCTGAACAATTACTTATGATGTAAACCTCACTGACTTCAGTGGGAAGGAAACACTGAAGTCTGGATCCAACCCAAAGAGAATTGGCCTGTTTGAAATTTTCACTCTTTGGATCAGTCCATGATTGAATCACTTATAAAGTGATTCAGTGGGAAGTATAAAACATGGGGTGGTCTGTAGCCAGTAGTCTGTAGCCTGTTCAGGGGTCAATGAACACAACACACTGATGGTTTATAGCACCTGTATGGCATAAGGGAGCAGGTGGCGCTGTTGTCTAAACCACAGAGCCTTGGGCTTGCCGATCAGAAGGTTGGCGGTTCGAATCCCCATGACAGGGTGAGCTCCTGTTGCACGTCAAAGTGCAAGTAGATAAATAGGTACCACTCCAGCTGCTCTGGTTTGCCAGAAGCGGCTTAGTCATGCTGGCCACATGACCCTGAAGCTGTACGCTGGCTCCCTCGCCTAATAAAGCGAGATGAGCGCCACAACCCCAGAGTTGTCCGCGACTGGACCTAATGGTCAGGGGTCCTTTTACCTTTACCTTTATGGCATCACTTGGGAACACATTGGTCAGCATTCTGTTTCCCTATTGCAATCATCTGTTCCCTCAAACACAAACATAAAACAAGCTTGGAGTAATCAGTGGGAAGCTGTTTCTATAATAAGCAATTATAAGCTTTTCTGTAAAGTAATTTACCTTTCTCATTACCTTACCTCCTGCACCACCAACACAGTGGGTTCTTTGGAGGTCAGGCAAACTACACCATGGATAGACAGCATTGTGCCTTGGCCTACAGCTTTCATCATTCCTGTCAATTGACCTTGCTAGCTGGGCCTGATGAGAGTGGCAGTCTACAATATCTGGCTGGTACCACATTGGCTACCCCAGGACTAAACAACCAGGGAAAGAGCAATCTCTTGGCTGCAGTTCCATCTTAAAAAGGATCAGGAGACTATCCAGTTTGAATACTGTCAGCTGACTCTCCAAGCTAACCAGGATGTATAAAAAGTTTTGCATCCAGGGTCCTAGCAACTTGTTTTCAGTGTAAGGACACTGCCTACTCGCCTGCAGCTGTTTCTGGACTTTAGCCTCAGATTATGAGCCGTTACGGCATTTGACCTCACATCTGGACCTTTGAGTCTTTATTCCTGCCTTGAAGCTACATCTTCTACCTGGCTCTGAGCGTGCATTCAGTGCCTCTGGCCCTTCACCTGCACTTCCCTGATCCATTGCTTGAACTTCAGACTACCTGTGGTGACATCTATTTTGATCCTCACCCACCTACACCTGAACTGGCCCCAGTGCTGTGACATGGTGTATTTGTGGGAAATTGGTTATGCCATCTCTGTGCAGTTGGCCCTAGAAGAAATCAAAAAGTGACTGAGTACAAGGGAAGGAGATGCTTGAAGTGAGAAAAGGTAACAATTCAAAAGTGGCTGATCGTGTTCATCAATGCTGTCTGGGATATTTTGGCTAAGAAAAAAGGAAGGTTCTTGTGAACAATATAGCTGTGCATATTTCTTTGGGGGATTTGAATCTGAAGATCTGAAAGCAGCTTGAAAATTTGTTTCGTGACTTTAGAAATCCTGCCAACTTACAACTTTCCATCCAACACTGACAACCCTTAGGATTCAGCTAGTTTTAAAAACAATGTGCCTGTGTTGTTTATGTAAGACCAATATAACGTACAGTGATTGAAGTTATTTAAATCACATTGTGCTTAGAACATGACTCCAGTGGCAGGCCTTTAAAAGTCACTGCTAGATGCCATCATTCAGGAGGAAGAATCTGCATCCAAATTCATAAAGGCAATGCCCTTTTACCAGGTGCATAACAGTAGATTAATTTTGCTTGATGAGGCATAATTTAAGAAAAGGTGATGCACTCACACAATGGAAACTTCAAAATGCAGCTAGTTAAATTTAGAGTGACATGACAGAAGTCAGCATTATGTGAAGTCTGCTAATGTTAAAATTAGGCTAGTGGTCCTGATCAACTTTAAAACTGACGTTTGAATATTAGACGCTTGTCTCATTTTGGAAGAGGCGTACTGTTATCACAATATGACACACAATGGGATCATGACTGCTGATAAAATAATATTCCAATAACATATTAAAAAAAGCTTTCGTTTTCAAATGCCCCCAACCAAGGGTCTTTATATACAGCTATCACCTGTATGTAGGCATGATCACATACTCCCCTCTCTCATGTAATGGGAACAAACATCTATTTTGCAGCCTAAACACACTGCCAATCTATTTCCACCCATTGTCATACATGGCAGCAAACACAGACACATTCTTCTCACATTACAATGGGCTGTGGATTGTCAAAAGGTGGGAGGAAAGAATATGAAGCAATAGCAATGCCTTACACCAATGCCCTATCCATCTAGACTAGTTCTACCAAGTCTTAACTGGTAGCAGAATTACAAGGTTTCATTTTCTAGCCCTACTGCCTGAGATCATTTAACATGTTCACCTCTGAGATGGTGAACCTGTGGACCTCTAGATGGATTCCAACTCTCATTTTCCATAACCATTGGCCATGCTGGCTGGGGCTCATGGGAGTTGGAGTCCAAGAACACCTGGAGAACCACAGGTTCAGTATCCCTGCTCTAGAAATGAAATTTAAGGCTGATCAGAATTCATTTCCCCCCTTTTAAATGCAAGGAAAGCTTGATCCTCTTAGCTACAGCTCTGGGGTGTTCAGAAGGCCTTATGTGGATAAAGCTGTGAGAGAGGTTTTGCTTTCACCCCTTGCTCTGTCAGATAAGGTCATTGTTGAATCCATGCATAATTTCCAAGTAGATTATATTTGTGCCTTGGACAAATTCATGTGTGTTTAGGGGAAAGGAATTTACTTTGCATTAGGCTTTTCATGGACAAAATGCACAATGGTTTTGAAAGAAAGTCACCTCAGATATCCCAAACTATGAAAAAGTATTCACCTGATGAATAAAAATGTTTAAAAATGACTTTAACAATATTCAAATTTTACAGCAATATAACAATACCTTGCCAGTTATTTTAAGCTTTCTCAGCATGTACCTACATTCTGGCAAATGGTGTGAGGGGGGGGAGGCTTTGCAAGCCTAAATGTGAAGCAGATTAGCTACTTTCTGGTCTAGCAGTGTTTTGTAAGGCAAATACCACTACACATAAAAAATGATGATTCCCAATAGTAGCATTAAACTTTTTGGGGTTCTTCTTTCCTTCTTATTTCCCCTCCCATTTCAAACACTTTTAGACACATGGGCAGTACAGATGTTGTCTGAAAGCTGAGCGGGCGGTAAAGAAATAGACTGTGTTGGGTGAAAGTGCAATGGTTCACCTACTGAGAGCCATTTCAAATGCTCCTTTCTCTAAATCTCGTCTCAGAACAATGTAAGCAAGTAGAACCAACTTTCCTTGATTTGGGGTTGGGGAGAGTACATTTCTCACATCAGCAGCTTATACCCCAGTCACCAGCCTCATCTCGGCTGCCTTATATGTCTGGCTCTCCAAACTGGAATTGGAAGCCATTATAGGTTTGCAACAGCAATTTAGAAGATGAGCATAAATCATTGTTCATTGGATCAGTTGTATGAGTAACATGTGTAACTGGAGGACAGAGAAGTAAAGGAAGCTTTGCTATATAAGGCCAAATATGGCTGTGGGGCCATTAGTTTAGTCTATATGTTAAAGTGACCTGAATGTCATCTTCCTAGATGATTACATCGATTGAAGTGCAATTATCTTTCAGGCTGTGTCCTCCTTGTAATTTTGTGGCATACTTTTTGGTCAAAATTAATAATAAAAATGGTGGTGGTAGTGATTTCTTACCTGCCATAAAGTCCCTAATGCATACAAAACTGTGCATAATAGGGAGGAAATGTATATCGTGTAAATGTATTTTGTGCTTTACGAAATGAATTACTCAGCATGGGATGGGACACACCTATGGCTGAACAGATACATAGAACACGTGGCTTAGAAATAGACTGATCTCTTCCTCCCAAAGGCCAAACCCATTCCTAACGACACACCAAGCCATTAAATGCATTTTAGCTACACAACTCTCATCTGTGTTTATTGAAAAGCCCACCATATCAGACATACAGATGAGAACTTTAAAATGATAAATATTTAAGAGAAACTAGTGAGATGTGATTTAAAGGGAGCTAAGCATTGCTAATTTATATCTTAGCAATAAATGTTACACAGGTCCTCAGCTGCAGTACACCTGCTAGAATTTACCAGTTGCACTCGCTAGACTGCCTGTCCATATTTCAACAGGTAGTCTCTAGTGCTACCCCATTAATGCAGAGGTGCTGGAGAGATGTGCCAAAAAGAGAAAGGAGCTGTATTATCACAACACAATCCAGAAAGAAGATGGGGGGGTGTAGCAGGCAGCTGTTTAGAGGCCCCTCACAGGGGAGATCTGCCTTAGAGTTCTCTTTGAGCAGGCAGCACTATTCAGAAATAAACATCTAAAGAGACAATGTGGGAAAGGTCATCCCTGCCTTTTCGATGGTACATGAGAAAAGAAGGAGAGAAGGAACAATAAAGCAACACTAAATCCATAGACTGCCTTTAAACTAATGTACGTGGACAGAGGGAGACACTGCACATTAAAAGAGTTTTGTGTAAAGATAAAAAGATGGCAGGGAGAAAGCACATTAACTGCAGAGGATAGAAGGGTGTGAATAGTCTTGTAATTCAGCGGGAGTGCTAGAATGCAAGATCCATTAAGAGCCCAGCTACTTCAAGAAACTCCCCAGAGCCAAATAACTGTTGCTATTAATTATTTGTCAAGCACAGATGTTGCAATTGGTGCTAGCTAGAAATATAACAGGTTGCTACCCTGACTTTGCTCACTAAGCAAATAAAAGACTGAACCTGAAACTTTTTGCATCAATGCACCTGCTCTGCAACCAAGTTGTGGCCCAGTCTCAGCAATGCTCCATCAGTATCCTCACCAGATACTCATAATCTGGAATACCTCCCAAACCCCATCACATTTCCTCAGTTATTAGCATAGATCACAAACTATGTTTTACCCGTTTAAATAAATTCTGCTTATACTAAAGGTGGGGAATCTGTCCTCGGCATTCTCAAAAATCCTGTTAGCCACCCAGAAGTGGCTTAACAGTGCAATCCTATCTGTGTATATTCAGAAGTATAGCTCATCAGGATTGCTACCTAAAATATATGAATAGTCTTTCAATCCATGGTAAATAAACTGGAGTATATTTCCCTAATCTGAACTAAGGATAGGCAAGATGAAGACCAGAGAAATAGATAAAGTAGTACAGTATGTAAGACATGGCCAATTCTGTAAATAAATCAGATCAAAGGTGAGGAACATATGACTCCAGTTACTGGGGGCTATATCTCCCATCATCTAGTAGCCATGCTAGCTGGGGATGTTGTAAAATGGATTCCGTCAAGAAGATCTGCTCTGCTGGAGCCTGTTTCTTTCAGACATACCATGTCCTCAGTCCCCACCCCCACCCCATTCTATGGAGCAATTCTGCTTACCCTACAGAGTACACAACCAGAGCCCCACACTGCAGCTTTGTCAATCACAGTCCACTTGGCCACAGACAACATCAGCATCTGATATGGTGACTGCCATCTTTTGTCCCCCACCAGTGACCATCCAACACAACTACATGTTGGGATCTACTTTCCAGGTGATAACTGCCTATGTGAGTAATTAGTTTATGGACAAACAGTTTCCCATGGTCTAGCTAATCTTCAGTGGGGGTTTTTAAGTACCATTCTGCCATTATGTATCATAAAACTGATAGCCCACCTGCTATAACTGAGGAACGTAAGCAGATCAATATCTTGTGGAGATGGTGTGGGATGGTGTGTTACCTTGCCCAATTAATGGGTTCCACAGCTCTAGGGTTCTCTGCTGACCAGAGTGAAGGTTAACAAGGATAGAAGTGGTGGTAGCTACTTGAACAACACTCCATGTACATCTGGTTAATCTCAGCATGCGGGGATAGGGGAGAAATTCTTCTTCTTCTTCTTCTTCTTCTTCTTCTTCTTCTTCTTCTTCTCATGAGAAACTATCCAATTTACACTTTTTGAGCCAATAGACGAAAGAAAGCAAAATTATCCTCCAAAATTCATCCTGATCCAAATTTTGCAATTTTGTTCTCCAGTCAAACAAGGTGCACAAAAATGCAAATATTAGGCGATTGTGTATTAAAATACATACATTAGTGAAACTAAGATACAAAAATACATTATAGTAAGGGCAACTGCTTGCAAAAATGTGTATGCTAGTCAGAAATGTGTTTACTGAGGAATTCACACAAAAATGTATGATGAATTTTCATGAGAATCTTGGTTGTCTCTAATCCACCATGAAGCACTGTTGGCAGAACTGGCAGCAACAGGAACATGTGTTTTCTATGCTTATGATAGCAAGAACATAAAATATTAATTACACTGTTTTAAATGTGCATTTTATATTTTACTTCATTTACTAATGTTTTCTTTTTAAATGTTTAAGATACATTTTTGTTAATGCTGCTGCATTAAATGTACATTCTGTGGTTGGCCTCCTTTGTAATATTTTATTTTGAATCTTTAAGGTAATATTTTAGTTTCCTGTTAATTATGTTGCTTTAAATGTATAGTTTATATTTAAATTTCTTCTGTAATGTTTTGTTCTGGATTGTTTGATGTTTTAATGTAGGTGTAAACTGCTTTGAGGGTATTTTTCTTAAAAGATAAACCAGGAAAGAAGAAATATAATAATAATAATAATAATAATAATAATAATAATAATAATAATAGCAGCAGCAGCAAATCACTTGCAGAACTGAATTTAAGATTTAAAAAATTAGAAACTGAAACCGATAGATTAAGCCAGACCTATCACCAGGCAGTTGTGGCATGAAAGTTTATTTAAAAGTTCAGCAACTTTTGGAGGGCCTCTGGTTAACCCTCCCACCTTGAACTACAAAACACCACCCAGCAGTTGTATAGAGATGGAGCAGGCAGCATTAGAATTTGAAAATAACCTACTTGAGTTTGTGACTAAATTGTGTTGTTTTTCTGAATGAAGAATGGCGCAGAGCTTGTTTGGTGCCAACTGGAACCTTTTAATGAGATTACTTTATGTTTTAATACGAGCAACTTAGGTCAGGAAAAGCACAGGCAGTGCAGTCTCCCCCACCCCCTTCCTTGACTTTTCCCAAAATGTCATGAAGCTGCCTAGCTATGCAATATAAAACAGTCAGCAGAAGGAGTCTGGGTATCATTGAACAGTTTGTCACAAAGGGCCAAGTGCTTACACAGAAATCCACCAAGTTAATGCACTGTGTAAATGAGACTTCAGAATATCTGCACCGTCTGGGTTTTTGTTGTTTTTGTTTTTAAAGCAGAATAAGAAACATGCTAGCATGCTTATTAATCTTCAAGCTCCCAACCACAGAAAATCAACAATGGAAATAAAATCTTCCCACAGAGCTCTGTTTTCGGTAGTCACTCAGAAGTACCAATCCTGGTGGTAACTTTCTCTGTCTAAGCTAGACTTCCCAAGGGTGCCCCCCACCTTTGCTAATTTTTAAGATGTGTGGCCAACTCAGCTGTAGGAATAGTAGGGTGGAAGTAGGAACCATTCCAAGGGATTGTGGGAATGAGCAAATCACATGGACACCATCCTGTACCCTTCAAGGATGAGGAGGGGATATATTCAGAAGAGTTATGTGTCATCTGATTTCTAGTCATGAACCCCTCTTTGATAACAAGCAACAAGGACCCTTTAGTCTTGTGTAATCTTTCTTGAGAGGTAGGGTCACTGACAAGAGTCCAGCTGAATGTTATGCCTCTTGGCAGGATCTGCTTAGAGGGGGAGAACTTATAATAAAACCCTACTCTGGGTGGACCCTCAACCTGTGAATAACAACTATCTTCGTTCTATATATGGATCCTTCCCATAATACAAACTTCAGTGCTATTGCTTAGTTGTCAAGAAAACAACAAATGTTTTCTCAAGCCTTTAGATTTTTCTGCAACGATTCTTTGTAGTGTTCATCAGAGGGCTTGACAAAACATCCAAACCTTATGTTCATTGAAGAAGTAGAGTAAGGCATATAATGACCAGTGCTGTTTTGAGAGCAGGTGATATAGGCTATTTCAGTTTTAGCCTTTTCACACTTGAAGCAAGAAGTCAAAACAACTCTTTTCCTCTGCTTGTTATTTTTAATGACGCACAGAAAAAGAGGTCAGAGACAAGGAAATGAGGTTCTTTGAGAATCTGCTACCAGAAACAAATGGCTCATGATGTTTTGTGGCAAGACCACCCAGTGAATGGCAATGGAAAAAACTGAAAATAAAAAACAAAATACTGATAGACACCAAAGAGAGAGGAGGTTTCTCCCTGCCAGAAATAAGATTATATTATGAAGCATCTTGTCTGTGCTGGTTGAAGGAATGGTTGCTATTGAAGAATCCACATATTTTAGATTTGGGTCATGATAATATTTTTGGTTGGCATGCTTATTTATGGTATGAAAAGGTAAAAGTACATACAGGTTTTACAAACCATATAATTAGGAAAAAATTGTATAGAATATGGGACAAATATAAAAAAAAATTGGAAACTAAAACACCACTTTGGCTTTCACCTTTGGAAGCCATAGCAGTGGGAGAGAAAAATATGACAAAAGGTGAGCAACTTATAAAAAATTGCTAAGAAAGGAGGGTGGAGAATTTAAATTAAAAGAGTTTAAGGATTCACTAGGAATGTTAACACCATGGTTACAATATCATCATTTGAATGAAATATTTAAAAAGGATATGAAGCGGGGGTTTTGGGAACAACTATTACAATTAGAGAGAGACCTGTTAAACTGTAATGTAATAGTGATGTCTAAAATACAAGGTGTTGTTGGAATGAGAGACAAAGTATGAACAAGTGAAATCTTCAGTGATACATTGGGCAATAGATATTGGCCATAATATAGAAATGGAAGCATGGGAACGATTATGGAATAAGGATATAAAATTTACAATGTTATGGTTTAAGAGAAAATTATATGAAATTGTATATATATTGCTTCTCGGCCTTTTGGCTAAGATCAAGTGTAGAAAATGCTATATAGATAGTACCTAACATCCAGTAGATTGGCAAAAAATGTATAAATCTAAGTCAAATAAGTGTTGGAAATGTAAAGAGAAAGAAGGCACCTTTTTCACATGTGGTGGTCTTATCATAAGGTTAAAGCTTACTGAGAAATGATATATAATGAATTGAAAAAGATGTTTAAGATAACATTCATTAAAAAAACCCAGAAGCTTTTCTCGTGGGAATTATAGTATTGTTGTTTTTTAGTCATTTAGTCGTGTCTGAATCTTCGTGACCCCATGGACCAGAGCACACCAGGCACTCCTGTCTTCAGTTATAGGATTAGACTATCCAAACGGTATAGAAATTTATTTATGTATGCGACTACAGCTGCAAGAATGTTATTTGCCCAAAGTGGAAGGATGAAGAGGTCCCGACGAAAGAAGGTTGGATACAGAAACTAATGGAGTATGCAGAAAAGGCGAAATTTACCAGAAGAATAAGAAATCAAGACAACAAACTTTTTAGAAAGGAATGGAAGTGGTTTATTGAGTATCTACAAACAAATTGTAAACAGATTAAGACATTGGCAGGATTGTTGTAAAAACCTGCAGTTATTTATATATATATATATATATATATATATATATATATATATATATCATATATATGAGAATAGATGATTAAAAGAATAAGTTAAGACAATTGGGAATATGCATGAAAGGACGAAAATAAATGTAAGGAACCACAGAAAGAGGGGGAAGGGAGTCAAAACTGAAAATGTTAAACTTATGGTTAAATAGTTGTAATGAATATAAATGAATATAAATCTATCTATCATCTATCGATCGATTGATCTCAGGTGACATTTATCATGGTGGAATGAAGACGCAAGGGAAGTTTCTGAGATTAGTGGGCCTGCTGATTGCCTTCTTCAAGGTAGATTTGGCTTGGGATCAGGCTTGAGATTATGATTTATGATGTGTTCACAAAAACTAAAGGCCCACATTCTTCCACATACCTATGTTAATCATGTTCATCATGTTACTGGCAAAAAGGAAATAAATGGATTCAAACAATTGCAAGTCCGCATAAGCTTAGCTCTACCCTTAAAAAATGCTAGAGAGCAGCAAGTGTCTTCAAGGATTTGGAGAACAGAGCTGTTTCACTACAATACCTCCTTTAACTAGCCAGTGGACCTCAGGTGTGGTGGATGGAGCCAGTGTTTATGTAAGAATCAACAGCCAATCGTGCTCCTGTACCTGAAATTTTAAAGAGGATACATTTGTTCTTCATTTCAGGCAGTAGAATGCCCTGCTTTCTATTCTGGTTGTCTGGAGGCATTTCTTAATTCAATAGGCAAGTAATTATTTGCAAGCCTGTGTAAATCACTTGACACTATTTTTACTGTTGCCTGCTATAAAAAATGAAGGTAATGTACTGCACGCTGTTTGTATTGATATGGGTGGCCAGTCAGTCTTAACACCCCTTTGAGTGCAGTGTTTGAAAGGAGAGATTTAGGCCTTAAAAGCTGCAGATATTCATTATCAATAGGAATACACCCGTCACACTTGCATTCTAACCACTCGCTGTTGCTGAGCCAACAGATTACACAGTGGCAAACTTCTCTTACGTGCTATAATACATACACAGAAATTCTTCAATTTCCACAAGTCTCGTTATCTCGATTCATTATAAAAGCAGTGCAGAACGCTGCTGGCATGCAAAAAAGCCGCTTTTCATTTGATTTCCCTTCTCTTTCTCTCCCTCTCTGAGCTGCTCATGTCACCTACATGCGAATATGAATGCCATCCTAAAATATTGGACACTTTCTGCACTTATATCCAATAGCCCTGTTGGGAGTGTATTTCCCAAATGCTCTCTCCCTCCCACCCCCATAGAAACCAATCAACAGGTCCAAGGATACTCTCTGTCGTCTGACAAAACATGCCATCCCTTTTTCTCTACTACACCAGAGAAGTGAAGGAGAGATTTCAATAGAGCAAGAGGTGGTCCATAATAGCCTACGCCCTGGCTGTTCTGCTCATTGAATAAGAGCCCAAAGACTGCAGCATAAGAATGAATAGAAGACCTACAGTATATTCTATGGGCTGGGATGGCTAATGGATCGGCATTGGGGAAACTCAATTTAAATTCTCATTCTGCAAGGGAACTCACTGGCTAATCTTGGGTACTCACACGCTTTCAACCTATCCTACCTTCAAGAATGTCTGCAAGACTACCATGTCATTCTGGGATCCCAGTATGGCAGCAAACATACAAATGTTGGCAGCTGTGTATACAGTGGCTAAGTGCATGAACTCAAGCCCTTGATTTGGATCTCACCTCAGCTATGAATTCATTATGTAGCATTAGGTAAGCTATTATTGCTTTCAGCCATCTATCATACAGAGATAATTTTACCACAGAAACATAGGAAGTTCCCTTATACTGAGTCAGACAATTGGTCCATCTAACACTCTTGCATCAGCTTTCATTACTATGAAATTATCATGTTAAACACTACAAGTATTAGGAGACAAGCACCTAAAAGTACATGTGATTGCCAGCAAATGGTATTCAGAGACATACTGACAGTGGACACAGAATGTAGTTATCGTGGTCTGTAGCTAGGGACAGCTTCATCCTCCATGATGACACTTCTTTCCGACTTAATTCGGATGGAGGATGGAGATGTGTGCTGAAAGCTCTGGTGTTTGTATAGCTGGAATGTAGCCTATGGTACAAAGGTCAGAATCATACATGTTGCTCCAACCCACTTTTGCCCCTGCCCCTGGTGTTCAGTCCCCAGGTGTGCAATCGCCAGAAGCTTACTCACAAGGGAGTGTGTCCCTTGGTCTGAAAAAAGTTCCCTGCCTCTGCTAAAAGGGAACGGGGGATGGAATGGAGTATCCTGCAGTGTTTTGCTGCATGTCCCACTAATGCCTTTTTGAAACTTCAAAGTCACATAGATTATTGAATGAAAGAGCTTTATACAGCCTCCTTTTGAGAAGGGGGGAGCACACAGTATTGTAATCATTTCACGAACAAATTAGGTTTTCCTCTGAATCCCATAAGGCTTTGTTTATTACTTTCATCCCATAAAAAAGATGAAAAAGAAAACCTGCCCTTTTCAGCAATATGAAAACATCCTCCGCACACCCAGCCCTATCGTGACACTTTGGATGTAGTCTGAATCACAAATTTGTTGTGGTTTTTACTTGATTAATTTTCTTAAAAAATGGCTTTAGAAAATTAAAGAAATACTCATGAGAAATTCTTTATTAACCCCTCTTACGCTGTCATTATCCAGCCACACGTCCGGGGTTTATTAGCTAGGCTTAGCAGACTTATACTTTTCTTCTTTAAATAATATCCCTATAAATTAAGTGATGCCACACTGCAAATTTAGGTCCTCAAGGTCAAATTATACATTATACCTAGTGATAGGTAGCCCCTACCCCCAAGACAATCCTCTTCAGTTTGGCTCAGAATAAGCCAGGGAGAAATGTAAAGTATTGCACTTGGGCAAAAAAAATGAGAGGCACAAATACAAGATGGGTGACACCTGGCTTGAGAGCAGTACATGTGAAAAGGATCTAGGAGTCTTGGTTGACCAGAAACTTGACATGAGCCAACAGTGTGACGCGGCAGCTAAAAAAGCCAATGCAATTCTGGGCTGCATCAATAGGAGTATAGCATCTAGATCAAGGGAAGTAATAGTGCCACTGTATTCTGCTCTGGTCAGACCTCACCTGGAGTACTGTGTCCAGTTCTGGGCACCACAGTTCAAGAAGGACACTGAGAAACTGGAACGTGTCCAGAGGAGGGCAACCAAAATGGTCAAAGGCCTGGAAACGATGCCTTATGAGGAACGGCTAAGGGAGCTGGGCATGTTTAGCCTGGAGAAGAGGAGGTTAAGGGGTGATATGATAGCCATGTTCAAATATATAAAAGGATGTCACATAGAGGAGGGAGAAAGGTTGTTTTCTGCTGCTCCAGAGAAGCGGACACGGAGCAATGGCTCCAAACTACAAGAAAGAAGATTCCACCTAAACATTAGGAAGAACTTCCTGACAGTAAGAGCTGTTTGACAGTGGAATTTGCTGCCAAGGAGTGTGGTGGAGTCTCCTTCTTTGGAGGTCTTTAAGCAGAGGCTTGACAACCATATGTCAGGAGTGCTCTGATGGTGTTTCCTGCTTGGCAGGGGGTTGGACTGAATGGCCCTTGTGATCTCTTCCAACTCTATGATTCTATGATTCTATTCTATGATTCTATGAGACTGGGGAGACCTGGGTCCAGATCCATGAAGCTTAGTGGGTGCCTTTGAATCAGTCACTGTCTTTCAGCGTATCCTACCTCACAAGGTTGTTTTGGTGGTGGTGGGGCATGTATTCTGCCTTGAGCTCCTTGAAGGAAAGAAGGCTCTTTTTTAAGGTAAAAAATGAATGCATTATAAAGCTAAGTTTCATTTAAACAGGTCCCATTGAGTCAACTTAAGGGTACATTTGCACCACCAGAATTTCTACCTCTGACACATGAAGGCAAGTGCTCAAGATTCACATAGTACCTTGTAAAATGAGGAATGACCCCTTGCACAGGGGAAAGTTCCCCCAACTTAGTGCCCTCCAGATGGTTTGGACTACAACTGCCACCATCCATGAACTTTGGTCATGTTGCCTGGGACTGTAGTCCAAAATATCTGGAAAGGTTGGGCAGTAGAATTATACTAGCAGAATTTCTATTCTACTAATAAGGCAAGGGAAAGTGTTTATGGCCTTTCTTCATTCCACTGTACCTGTTTCCAAGTCTTAAATATGCTTTATTGAAAGCACATACAAAAGAAAAGAAAATGAACTTTGAAGCTCTGCTATACATCATTCCATTGTGATTATCCACAGGTTGAACACAAACTCTGTTGCATCTTGCTGCTTAATTAAATGTTTTCTCAGGGGACTGCCAGGGAATGGCACAGAGAAGCTGGTAAGCCAATGCACAAAAGAAGCATTTCAAGATGGGTTGGAAGATACAGACATAAGGAAACAATAAAGAACAGGTTATTTGTCTTCATTCCATACCAGGCATGCTTGTGGCACAGTACAATAGACATGCAATGGTCTCGTGTTCTCAGCGTGTTGGCAAAGACCTGGCAATCAGGTTTCAGCAACCACAATCGGGTTTCTTGTTTGCCCATACAGAACACAAAAAGATGAAGAATATCATTTGCATTGATGGTTCAGAATGCATCTCATTCACAAACAACACAAGCAGCCAGCTGATATCATAAACCATAGATTACACAGGAGTTTCCCTATCAGATATCTTTCAGCAGACAACAAACAAAGGGTCTCCACTACTGTCTGTCTAATGTCATATAGGAACAAAGCTCCTATCCCTTTAATATTTTGTAAAAGATAAATACTTCACAAGGCTTCTCCCTGCGCAAAGAGCCTGGATTGTGCTGCCTAGGCTGCAACTCTGCAGAAACAGCAGATAATGTGGTAGAGAAGTCAGAATTTCAAGAACTTCTGCTTACATTTAAACCCAATAGCAAGTTTCTAGCTCAAAGGATTGTGTGCAGGCAACATTATGCTACAAGACAGAGTGATGGATAAGTCAGCATTTCAGAGGTTGGGAGCAGAGCCCTTTGCAAATTATTTGGCCAAGCAAAATGAGGCCTTTAGTATATTACCTCTGTTAAACTTGTGCTGATCCAAAATTGTAACATTATAAATACAGTGGTACCTCGGATTAAGAACTTAATTCATTCTGGAGGTCCATTCTTAACCTGAAACTGTTCTTAACCTGAGGTACCACTTTAGCTAATGGGGTCTCCCGCTGCTGCCGAGCCACCGCCAGGTACTATTTCTGGGTTAGTGGAGTCTGTAACCTGAAGCATCTGTAACCTGAAGCGTCTGTAACCGAGGTACCACTGTAGTGCAAACAAATTTAGTTGTCAATTTTGTAATCAACGCCCACACTGGAAGCATGGCAGATGCAACTGATGGACTATATGGAACTGGCGGTAATGACTGGCAGAATTCGAGACCTGGGACAAGAACTGGTGGAGGAGGACTGGAAGAAATTTAAGGATTATCTACAAAAATATTGTAAATTGTATGAATGTTAAGAAAGATGTAAGATTAGTAATAATATGGCTTCAACAAATTAGTTATAAAGAATACAAACTTAAGTGTAATTGGAAGAAAAGATAAATTTTGGTTAAATAGTATTTTATAATTAAATCTCTAAAAGAGTGATTTTAAATTCCAAAATTTGAGATTTAATCTTGGGAAATTATATTATATGAATGGAATCATCTTAATAATTTGCCAGCAAAATTTATGAGTTTAGAATGCAGGAACAAGAGGTGTGAGGAAGTCCTAGGATGAGAATGAAATGTGGATATTGGAAAATACTATGTTATTATGTATGCTTTTTATTGTTTTAATTTTTTTTAATAAATATTATAAAAAAAACAATTTTGTAATCAACGCAGCTGATTACAAAACTGACTCCTTTCTGCCTCACCGTCCAGCACAGTACTTATTTATCTTACTAATTATTACATTTATGTTCAACATTTCCTCCAAGTGGCTCAAGATGGTATATGTATGTGGTTCTCCCCTTCTCCATTTTATCCTCACAATAATCCTGTGACATCAGTTAGCCTGAGAGCCAATGTGGTGTCATGGTTAGCGTTTTGGACTAGGACCTGGGAGATTAGGGTTCAAATCCCCACTCAGTCAATGAAGCTCACTGAGTAACCTTTGGCAGTCACTACCTCTTAACCTAACCTACCTCACAGGGTTGTTGTGGGGATTAAATGAGGACGGGGATAACCTCCTTGAGCTTCATGAAGAAAAGGGTGAACTATAAATGCAAGTAATGAATAATAATAAACAAACAGTGACTGGCACAAGGTCACATAATGAGTTTCATGGCTGAGTGGGGATTTGAAACCTGCATCCCAGTCTGATGCTAACCACTATACCAGGCTGGTTCCCTGTTTTATGCAGAATTAACTCTGTACAGTAAAGCTAAAAAATGTACCAATATGTAGTTCTTTACCAACTGCAAGGAATCAAGTTGTAACCACCTGTAGATCTTGGACATCTGCCTTACAAACTTTTTTGCAGCTAGTTCAGTTTTAAAATATATAGGGCAGTATTTAGAGGGAGGGGAACTAGGAAAGAGCACAGGCACAAAAACGCTTTAATTGGTTCAGGTTGGTGATAATTGTGCTGTCCTCTCCTTGTTAAAAATAGCAAAAATAAGAGTTGTTGTTGACTTGCACAAACGCCAATCAGTCTAAGATGATTTAAAGTCAAGCTGTTCCAATACTAGCATTTACTAGCATGTGCCAACTGTAGGGTGGAGAGAAGTATCATGTATGGGAATCATCCAGCTTGGTGTTCGCCAGTGGCTCACAGATGTCAACAGAGAGCTTGTTAATAAGAACAGTAATTAGTCAAAGCTTTCAAATTTAGGATCTGTTAAAGCTATTCATTTCCCCAGAAACCCAGAAATTTAGAGTGAATATACCTATTTAGAACAAAACGATGTGAAAGATATGGGGGATTAAAACTTTAAAAATAAGCATTTCACATCTGCTATTTCCCACATTTTTGAAATAGGATAATTGCCTCAATATAGTGTTAAGAAGAAAATCTCCTTAAGCTTACGTTTGATCCCCCCCTCTCCTTTTCATAGCAGACACACCAACTCCGTCAAAATGCAAAAATAAGTGTCATAAGAAACAGCAAAATGGCTGCCATAATTTTTTGTGGTTGGAGTGGGTTAAAGGTGGCGAATCTATCCACTGACCTCCACCAGCCTTTGCCAGTCTGAGAAGGGTGGCAGTGTTGTTCCTGCAGAAGCTTGACAGGTGGAAAGCTATCTCCGCCTGTGTTCCTTCTGGTGGTAGCAAGCGTAGGACCTCCAAATGGCCATTACTGGGGCAGGGTGGAAATGAAATAGCCGACTTTATTCAGGGCAGAATAAAGTCGGCTACTTCATTTCCACCCAAGATGCCAAATCACTTACATCATTGCCCTGTTGCTTTCAACAGTTGCACGATTAAAACATTGAGATTTACCGTGCTCTTATACTCAGGTCTTGCTTGCAGATTTCCCAACAGGCTTATGGTTTGCTGCTATAAGAACAGGATGCTGGACGAGATGGCCTGATGCAGAAGGCTCTTTTTATGTTTTTATGTTTCACTATGTTAGGTCTTCAGACCCCATTTATCTATTAAATAAATTTATTAGGAATATTTCCAGTGAAAGCCAATCAAAGAAGCTTCAGTAAAGCATAAACAACACTAGCCAGTTGAACCAAAGCCCAAATGCTTCACACAAATCGAAATGCTTTGGAAACAACTACTGGTAAAGTGCCAGTAAAGAAGTGGAAATTGATATCTCTTTCCACAAGCTTCAGTACAATTGATGTAAAGGTCCTGCTCCTTGCCGCAGAAGCCCTCACTTTCTGTGAAGTTGGGAGTTGGAGCAAAGTTTTAATTTAGTAACCAGAAACATGAATTGCAGGAGTGCATGCTCCTATCAAAAACTAATAGACTCTGCAGATTTTAATTTCAGTTATGAAAAGTGTTTGTCTAACTTCCTGATTTTTGCATATTTCTGCTCTCACTTTGTTATCATTTTAAATTAAATTACGTTTCTAGGATTTCCAGTATATTAAAGTTCATTATCATTATAATCAGAAGCTGCCAATCAATTTACATTTCCTTCTGCCATCTTCTGTTGATCAATGAATCAACACAACAGATTAAAGAAAGAATCTGAAGTCAGTCATAATAATAGCAAGGCCCTGAGGGCCATGTGTGGATGGGTGGATGAGTGGATGGTCAGGGCTGTGTGTCAGTATGCATGGCTTGAGCTGGTGGCGGCTTGGTGGAGGCTATGCAGGCTTTACTGATAGAGAAAAGTAAATGTAGGAGAGTGGGTATAAGATGCTAGCTCCATCTACATCACTGCATCTGTCAACTTTCAACTAGTGGAAGGTGATTGTATGGACCAGAGAGCTTTTTTCCATCCATGGAGGCTCCCTTTGCATGGAAAATTAGGGTTCTAAAATGAGATAGGGGCCTTCACAGATACAAAAGGTTCCCTACTACAGAAAAGGTGAGTCACGAGGCAGAGCTGGTTTGGTCAACCCCATTGCCCCCTTATATGTTTACATTTCCCTGTTGACAACACTTCCACAGGACTGCACAATCTGAGAGGCATTTGGGGGACAATGCACATGGGGAGGCTGAACCTCACATCCCAACACATCAGCCACCCCATCACAGTCATGCTCCCCATTATCTGTCCAGGGAGACAAAATTCATTGACAGGAGGATTGGGCAATGGGAAGCAGTTGACCTTTGAGGGTTGGATGAACAGTTTAGCAAAGAAGGGCATAAGCCCAACATTGAGAGAATACTGGGCATGGATAATTTTCTTGAGAATGGACAGGTTGAAACTAAATCATACCCTGCAGGGGAAACTTTTGCTTTATTAAGAAAAACCTACTTGAAATGAAAACTGAATGCTATGGTTATGTGAGTTTAAATTATTATAAAAATACAGTAAACCACATAAAAACTATCACACCCACTGTATGGAGAGATGGAAGATTCAGGTTGGCGCCCTGGTGTGATGCACCACTAAGCCCTATGGGAAAGATGTTTCTGTTCAAAATACAGAAGTCTAAACATATCTTCTCACAAAATATGTATTTTTCAATGCATTTTGGTCTGCTTAAACTGCTAAGAACTACATCACAATAGTCAGCTAAAGGCAAAATCTGATAGGTAGCTATATTCCAACCACAGATTAGTCCAAGAGGTGAGTTTTTATTTGAATATTCAAAAAACAACATGCCCCACTACATGTGAATCTAGCAAGGTTTTGGTGTTTAGATGTTTCCCAACACCGCAGCAATGAATCTTCTCAGTTTCTATACTGCTTTTATATTTTTACCATGCTTTTATGCCAAATCATATTTTATCTCCCTATCCTATATCCCATCAGAAAGAAAACCAGTTCACAGTTATGAAATATTATTCCAGAATCCACCTCTGAATCAGAAAAACAAAAGCTGCAGTACACTGGAACCCATTATGCAGTGCGACATCAAGTAAAGCTCTATGTCCAAGTGAGTTTTTTTTCTGTCTCAGCTCTTCCCCCAGGAATCCCTGTGTTTTGCTACTGAATTGGGGCAAATGTCAATCCACAGAAAACCCGACTGTTGTTTGCTCCAATTCAGCAGTAAAACACAGGTTTTTCTGAGGAAAGTGCCGGGACAAAAGCACCTCTACTCAGACATGGAGCTTTAAAGCCCAGACCTGTGCCTAGAAACGCAGCACAAAATGAAGTCCGGTTGAGCCCTAAGTCTGAGAATGCAATAAATAATGAGAGTGCATCATTTGACATTGTAGATCTATCCATATTTGGGACGGAATACAGAATAGGTAGCCTTATAATTTTCCTCAAGAGTTTTGCACATCCATCTGTTTAAAATACAGTGGATAGAGTGAGGAGAGTGGCAAAACTCCCCTTCTTCATTTTTTTTTAATAATAATATTTATTAAATTTTTGTATAACCAATAAAAAACATACATAATAACAAAATATTTTCCATTATCCACATTTCATTCTCAACTTTGGACTTCCTCACATCTCTTGTTCCTGCTTTCTAAACATAGATTTTACCAGCAAATAATTAACTTATTATTTCCCAATATTTCGGCCATTTGGCCTCCATATTGAGTTTTTTCAAGGCCTTAGCCTCCATTGGTGATAACCACCTTGGGGTCTTATTTTCCAATAAGTCTTTATATTTCAACCAGACATTAAATACTGCTTTTCTGACAACATGGTTCTTGAAATTCTTATGTATTTTAGCCTTGTCATACCACAGATATGCATGCCACCCAAACGCATTGTTGAATCCTTCCAAATCTAAAACATCAGTGTTCTCAAGAAGTAGCCAGTCTTTCAACCAGCAGAAAGCTGCTGATTCATAATACAACTTTAGGTCTGGCAGGGCGAATCCCCCTCTTTCTTTAGCGTCAGTTAATATCTTAAACTTAATTCTGGGCTTTTTGCCCTGCCAGACAAATCTTGAAATATCTCTCTGCCACCTCCCAAAACACTCCATTTTGTCCACAATCTGCAAAGTTTGAAACAAAAATAACATTTTTGGCAATACATTCATCTTAATTGCAGCAATACGTCCTGTCAAAGAAAGTTTCAGTCTTGACCAAGCATCTAAATCCCTTTTAATTTCAGACCAACATTTTTCATAATTGTCTTTAAATAAGTTCCTGTTCTTCGCTGTTATATTTACCCCTAGGTATCTCACTTTTTTAACCACATTTAATTCTGTCTCTTTCTAAAACTCCCCTTCTTCAGAAGTAAGTGGAAGATTAGCTCACCTGCAGTGTTTGATAAAGTCTGAGCTTGTACACAAACAACACTCTAATTGGCACAGATATGGGGGGATTATTTTGTGCTACTTAATATACATCCATGGGGACAAATATTGGTTTTGAAACTGATGAGGAGTTTAAAAGAGGGGATAGGTGTTATTCCTTTTCTGGTCAAGGGCTGACTTGAGTGTTCCCATGGAAACAAAGCTAAGAGCTCCCCTAGACAGTTGTTGATTACTGTTTGAATGCCATTTGCATTCATGATTAAGGAAGAGTATAAAAGGACTGAGGTAAAGAATATTTTTTTTAAGCAATAAGAGGATAAAAGACCTTTCAATCAATGCTCCGCCACACTTTTAATTAAATAAAAAGGAGAGAAGCTAGAATTTCGTGAAGTTTTATTTAATGGTTGGGTGATTGTTGCAATAGTATTAAAAATTCTTCGTCGTGAGCCTGAACTAAGATGAAGTGAACAGTCACATTCTGATTAGATGAACAGAACAAGTATATTGGCCAACATATATTAATTATACAACTCTCAGGTTTGTAATTCTTGTTTAGTCAAGTTCCTTTATGGTTCCAACTGATGCACGCTATTGCCTGAATATTAAATTGCAAACAGGTTTGGTCTGTATGTAAGGCCTCTACACAATTTGTACTTCTTGATCTCTCTGCTGTCTTCGATACAGTTCTCGGATAGGGCTGTTCCTACCTGTTCAAACATTCATTCAAGATAATACTCTTCATCTGCTTTCCCTCTCTCTGCTGGGGTCTCCCACTGCCCATGGGTGAGCTCATAAAAACCCATGGCTTTCAATACCAACTAGATACAGATGATACCCAGCTCTAACTCTGAATGGTCCCCTCTCCCTTCAATCCTTCACATCCACCTGACTCCCTAGTATTTCTGCTTAGGTAATTCGTTGTCATCTCAAACTCAACATGTCCAAGACTGAATTTCTCATTTTTCTTCCCAAGCACTCCTCTCCTCGTACAAATTAGCAGTATAATTCTGCTGCTGCCAAAACCATTCACTGCTGTCATTGCTCTGATCACGTGATGTCCTTCCTTAAATCCCTAGTTGTCCAGATCTCCAGAGCCCTCCATGGCCCTGCTGTCTTTATCTCGCGGATCTTATATGTAATTACACCACTGTCTTTGACCTTCATTCACTATTCTACTAGTTATTATTCCAGCTCTGCCACCCTCAGAAAGCCTTCGGCTCTTTTTCCTCTTCTAAATTTTAATTTTTAAAATTATATGATTATTATTCACTACTATGGCAATATCAAAATAAAAAAGCTGATCAATGCAAAAAGTAATCAGTTTGTTCAAAAATCAAGGTATAAACAATTATCCCAAACCTATTGATCATTAATTCATAGATGTCATTCTATTCTATGTATTGATTGTTCTTGCTATTAAAGCACTATAATTATTAGAGATGCACAGCAGTCACAAGATTTGCTTCAGACTCCAATTTGCACCTTATAAAACAATCTATTATTGTTATATTTATTTATGCCCTGCCTTTTTCTCTGGCAGCATCAATGTGGTTTACTGATAAAAAAGAGATGCTAAAAACATAAAAAAATAGAAAACCATTAAATACTGATAGAATTAAAACTACATACATATATAAAATCTGTTAAAACCATACCAATAATTACAATATAAAGAGCATGGCACCAGGCCTTTCACTCAAACCAGCCAGTTCCCAAATTTCCGTAGAACGTTAGAACACAAAAGTCTTCACCTGCCAGCACAAGGAGGGAGTTCCAAAGTCTGAAATGGCTTAGGCCTAAAAGTCAGAGGCTATCCGATTTGGCTCAGGGGCCTCAATCCATGTCATCCTACCCTCAATCCCTATTCACTGCCATGAAAATTCTTCAGAATTTTTTCCACCCCACATCACTAGGTTTGGAAACACCAGAGCACAATCTGCAGAAAGTCAGAAGTAAAACCTCTTGAAGGTATTTCTCATCTAAAAAAGGAAAGCATGTTGAAAGGACTGCAGAATCTCACAAGCTTAAAAGGCTTGCCACTGCAGAAGGTCATAGGAAGTGGTCATGAGTTCTGTGATGAGGGTGTGTGTGGCTGAAGGCACAGCTAAGCAGCTGATTTGTGCTTGTGTTGCCTCTTCACTCCGGCGATGTCTGAATAAAGCTTCTGCTAAAGTACTTCTCTGCGTTTCCATTATTATACTGCACCAGCATTTGCATAATGACATTTTATGAACTTTCTAATAGGAATGCAACTCAGTAAAATAGATTCGAAGCATAATTGCTTCAAAAAATGGACATTAGCAGCAACAATCTTCTGCTTGGAACAGCTTCTTAAAAGTAACGGCATACAGTAAAGCTTGCAATTTTGTGGTAGCCATTTCTGGACTATATGGAACTATAGGAAATTCTTCTAAGATGAGAAATAAGCAGTATAAATGTTTAAATTAAGCTGAATATCATTTGTTTAAATGATGGGATTCCAAGTTTAAATACTTTCAGCTGTAATTTCCATACTCGTCAAGCCATTGTTTGAATCATATATTCAATTTTGAATTTATAAGCACTTGAATCGTGCTTTTCTAGACCCAAGAGACTCTCAAAGTACCTTACAAGAGATTTGAATAATGCAACCACATCCAAAAATACTTGCACATAGATTCAGAAATAACACAATGCCAGGATTATGCAGGATCATTATTTGCCCTCATTTTTTGTTTCCCCTGGGGTCACAAAGTAGCTGGCCCATTGAGGATCTTTGAGGCGAAGGGGGCTGAGCAGCTGGACCTTGTTTAATCCATGGTGGAGGCAATTGAGAGGCAGTTGATATGCAGCAGCTCCCAATGGGTTGCTCTGCGTAAAGGAAGTGGGGATAAACAGCTGTAACTTACTCAGTATACAGTGAAGCCAAATCTTCCCTATATAGAAGTGCTCTTGCAGTAAGAGCACCTTTACCTTTACCTTCACCTTCACCTTCACCGGTAGTAAGGAAAAATGTAGGAATTTGTCTATTTTTAAAATAAAAAGAATGATATCATGTAACAAAGTATATTTTATGCTATCTAAAGTGTTGTCCAATTTTCCCACAGTTACAATAGGTATCTAGGGACGCGGGTGGCGCTGTAGGTTAAACCACAGAGCCTAGGACTTGCTGATCAGAAGGTCGGCGATTCGAATCCCCGTGATTGGGTGAGCTCCCATTGCTTGGTCCCTGCTCCTGCCAACCTAGCAGTTCGAAAGCAATGTAGTGCAAGTAGATAAATAGGTACCGCTCCAGCGGGAAGGTAAACGGCGTTTCCGTGCACTGCTCTGGTTCGCCAGAAGCAGCTTAGTCATACTGGCCACATGACCCGGAAGCTGTACGCCAGCTCCCTCAGCCAATAAAGCGAGATGAACGCCGCAACCCCAGAGTCGGCCACGACTGGACCTAATGGTCAGGGGGTCCCTTTACCTTTACCTTTACCTTTACAATAGGTATCTGTAATAAGTAAGGGGTCCAAGTGCTCAGACTTAATCATTGGTCTAAGACAGGCATGTTCAACAGGTTGATCACGTTTAATGATCGTCTTAGTGTTCCTTATAGATCTCCCAAAAAAGGCTGAAGAACTTTGGCCAACCTTCTCCAAATAAAGCTCAACAACTTTGGTCAATCCTCCCCTACAAAAAGCTCAACAACTCATGGCAATGACAATAGGTAGATCACAGCTAGCCTTTTTATACTGTGAGTAGATCGCAGTCTCTTGGGAGTTGGTCTAAGACAGGGGTCTGCAACCTTTAAGACAAAAAGAGCCACTTGGACCCGTTTCCGTAGAAAAAAAAACTGGGAGCCGCAAAACTCATCATTATAAAAACAACTTTTTTGTCACTTTTTTATTATTTCTTTGTTTGACCCCTCAGAATTACTCCTCCTCATAGAAATAAACGTTAAATTAACAAGTTACCCTTTTTGTGTGTGTGTTCTTCACTCCCCTTCAAAACAGTGACCAGCGTACATGCCCCCTTTCAATGCAGTGACCAGCATACATGCCCCTTACAATGTAGCGGGCGGGCGGGTGGGAAGGTGACGTCGGGACGGTGCGTGACTAACGCACGCACCGCCCCCATGCGACGTCACAGCCAGTACAGCGCCTGCCACAGTGGGGAGTGTCGGGGCGCACAATGCGCCTCCTCCCCTCGCTAGTATCCCCCCCGGTGCCGCGGCAAAGGTGTAAAAGAGCCACATGCGGCTCCGGAGCCACGGGTTGCAAACCCCTGGTCTAAGATAATAGCTCCCAAATTTTCCTGCCACAGATCACTTGAAAATTGCTGGGGGTCTTGGTGGACCACCTAATGATTTTTCTGCCTGTTGCAGAAGAAACAACCATGCTAGTTGTTGTATAATTTTTCTTATATTCTTATTGCTTCTTTGTTTTCTTTTTAAATTGTATTCTACAGAATCCAAATTGATATAGAGTAAAATACAACATAATAAAAGAAGCAATAAACGTATAATTAAAATCATTAAGATTATCCAATGTGATGGGTGTGCCAGAACCTGCTTTCAACCACAAATCCATAGACAAATCATGGACCACCTGAATGAAACTCACAGACCAAAGTTTGGGAACCCCTAGACTAAGGTCAATTTGTAAAAACACTAATCATAACTATCATAATAATTGCAAATATCAGTTCCATACAACAGACATGTACAGATCTTTGAAAAAGATATAAAACTACAGTGGGGAACAAATAAACACATGCATCATCAGACCACAAACACTACCCTGACCACAGTTGGGTCTAGTTGTTGTTCCAAGCCAGTCAGCTCCTATACATGTGCTAAAGGACTCAGAAGAACAGTGTACAACTCTTTTAGGCTGAAATCTCTCTCTCTCTCTCTCTCTCTCTCTCTCTCTCTCTCTCTCTCACTCACTCACTCTCACTCTCTCTCTCTCACACACACGCACAAAATTGACAGTAACTCCCATTCCACTCAGTGCAACTTGCTTCTGAACATCTATGTAGGACTCTGAAGGATTTCTGCCTGAAAACCCAGAGAGTCATTGTCAGTAAGTGTTAACAATGCTGAGCTAGATCAGTGTTCTTAAAACTTCAGTCCCCAAATGTTCTTGGACTACAACTCCAATCATCCCTGACCATGGGCTAAGCAAGCTGAGGATGATGGGAATTGTAGTTCAACAGCATCTTTGGATTCAAGGTGGAAGAACACTGAACTTGAACTGCCCTGAGATCCTTTGATGAACCCATGGTATAAGCCATCTTGCTATGTTCCTAGAAGCATTTCATATTAGTGGCACATTATTACAGTGATCCTGATTAGGAAATGTGTTTTATTCCAGGGAGGGGGGGGGGTCAAAACTTAATGGTAGAGCATATGCTTTGAATGCAGGTCTCGGGTTCAATCCTTGACGTTACCAGATAGGGCTGGGAAAGGCCCTCTGTCTGGGAAAAAAAAAACTGGAGAGCTGCTGCCAGCCTGTGATTGTGCTTAGCTGGACCAATGGTCTGCTATGGTAAAAGGCAGCTTTCTAAGTTCTGAGTATTTGATACCACTGATAGGCAGGTGGCAATCTTAGTAACCAGTTCCTGAGATTACAAATGCTGGGATGACAAAGAGATGTAGTTCAGTGATGCAGCATATCACCTGCATTCAGAAGATCACCGGTTCAGTTTCTGGCACCTCCCAGCAGGACTGGGGAAAATTCATGTCTGAAATTCTGAAGCAAAGAGCTGCTGGTTGTTAATGCTGGTGAGTAGATGAGCGAATGGTCTGATTTGGAATAAGGCAGTTCCCCATGTTTCCCGTCTGATGGGGCCATGGGATCCAAATGTAATTATATAGATTATCTTGTTTCATGTTCTTTTCTTGAAGCAACTGTTTAAAGTGCAAATCTTTTTCCGGGTCAGTTAAATAATATCTTTATTAGATTATTAACAAGCTCACTTAAATCAGTGGGAATGACTGTAGTGTCCTTGAGTATCCTAAAAACACAACTGACCTGATTTAAACTTCCAGGGAAAACTACAGTGTAGTGTGGAAGTGAGCAAAAATAGAAGCGGGGGAGTGGGGAGTCCCTTTTTATACAGTTAAATGGACATGAAAAATGAACTCCTCCAACTTTTTATAAGACTAATTCAAAGACAGACTTGTTCTTTATAAGGACTAAACCTTTTTTCATGCTCTTTTTGCCAAAGGGCCCAATTTTATAGCTATCTTAAACACCATCAGAGTCAGCTTCTTTATTTAAAGTTTGTATATATAGGAAATAATAATGTCTAATATAAAAAGCATTTGCACATTGCAGCCTAATTTTCAGATAATAACACAATCTGCACTATTTTCACAAGATACTATTTTTACTGCAAGTAACAATTTGTTGCTGCTGTTGTTGAAAAGACCAATTCCTTATTCTACAAGGACAATGTGAAATAATAAGGCAAAATGGTGCAATCCACAGGGCAGCCCAGAAGTTAGTCAAATTGACCTCTAATAACTGGTAATGGAAAGTGGGGATGCAGAAACATATACAACCAATATTATACCAGCTGCTGTAACTTCCTGCTGAGGTAGGGCAAATTTTGAAATTTGCTGGTGTTGTTACTAGCTCAGTGCTACCATTTTAGTTTTCCCAGAATCTCCTAGAATGTTATTACATTATAGAAGAAGAAGAAGAAGAGTTTGGATTTGATATCCCGCTTTATCACTACCCGAAGGAGTCTCAAAGCGGCTCACAATCTCCTTTCCCTTCCTCCCCCACAACAAACACTCTGTGAGGTGAGTGAGGCTGAGAGACTTCAGAGAAGTGTGACTGGCCCAAGGTCACCCAGCAGCTACATGTGGAGGAGCAGGGAATCAAACCCAGTTCACCAGATTATGAGTCCACTGCTCTTAACCACTACACCACACTGGCATAAACCCAGGGCATTCTGGGAAAACAAAATGGCAGCCACCAACCAAGAGGAGTGTGAGCAAGGGTTTTATGTTTTAATTGGGACTATAGGCTTGGAATAATAGTATTGCTGCTCTTTCTGTTTTTATTTTTAATTCTGAACTTTTGATGTTTTAAAAATGTTCCCGTCACAATCCTGTCACATTCTGTATAATAAATAAAATTTATGGTGGGTTCCAGTGCATCCCTAACCATGTCTACCCAAAAGCAGATCACATTAAATTGAATGGGACTTACTTCCAGGTAAGTGGGCTACAGTTTCCTGCCTAAGAAGTTCTATTACATTTTCTTTAACTGTTGTGTTGACTGGTTTTAGGTTGATTTGATTGCTATTGTTGGTAACCTGGGGCACCTTTGGTGAAAATATTAGAAACTCCATGCAGAAATAAAAACTGAATACAAATAGACTATAGGCATATATAATGCAACTATAGCATATTTAAAAGCTAAAACAATTTAACATTCATCTTTAGAAATCAGTAATAAAACAAAGAGTTACAATAGACATTTATTTTGATTCCCTTTAGATTGGGGTGGGAAACATTTGATTCTCCAGATGTTGTTGGACTCCAACTCCCATCAGCATCAGCTGGCATGGTCAATGGTCAGGGATGATGTGAGTTGTATTCCAGCACCATCTGGAAGGCCACAAGTGGTCCACCCCTGCTATGGTGGTGTTATCAGTGATGTCACAGAAATGTTTATCTTCCTGATAAGAATCCATGATCAGCTTGAGAATCAAGATGGAAGTCTACAATAATCTAAGAAACAAAAATATCAGAATGCCAACAAATATGTGTATCAGGAAGAAATGGAAGTTGGTATTCAACTCAGTTTTACTCAGCTATTCCAAGTTAGGTCCATTCATTTAAATATGCCTACTCTGAGTAAAGCTGAGCTGAATACCACCCAGAATTTGTAGATTCACAAGGCATGTCTTTATGGGAGGCTACCAGTTATAACTCTCCACCTCTGCAGTATGAAATCAGAAAACAACACCTTTACTGTAGTAAAGCTGCAGAATGTTGCTGTTTTTTCACAAAATTTAGCTATATGCTTGTCATTTATATCCCTGAAGAGAAATAGCAGAGAAAATTGCAATTGTGATTCCCATTATTTTACGTAAAAAGGGGCTTTCAACAATGGAGAACTACATTAAAAGCTTTTTGAATTTTTTCTCTCACTATGAAAATGTCTGGACAAATGCTATAAAATATGTGTAGTTATGCATGATAAATACTTGTAATGGCATTCTCACTGGTGAACCTTGCTATATTTTACAAGAGTGCCAATACGCTCATTTGCATCTCTTTTATATGTCATCATCCCAGATGTAAATGCTACTATGGCCTAACATGAAGCAGATCACCATTCAAAGACATTGCTCCATATTTATGAGATCGCGGCAATGCTCATGTACCTTGCAAGGTTGCTAACAGCAAAACAGCACAATAATTTATTCATTAAATCCCCAGTGTACATTTCAGAATTACACTGATTAAATTTTATCTGCTAGCACTTGCTAGACTAATAGCTTCACATCTAGCTACATTTGCTGGCTACTGTACTAACCATTCATTCACTGGGATGACTCATTCTCTATGCAAATATATGTGAACCTAGCAGGAATGCACTCAATGGCCTGTCTATCACTTGCTAACTTTAAGGAAGACACAACATAAACATTTGTATATAATATAACAGAAAGGCAGCTCACAAACAGAAATAATAAAATACAATAGGTTCAAAAATCACAGTGATCAAACAGCAGACCAAGTGATAAGACCAGTTGAAACAGTAACAATAAAATATCAAAACTCCATTAAAAAAAACAGCTGAAAGAAAACAACATCATATACTTAGGAAATTGTTGTAAACCAGAGGCAGTCAATGTAGTGTCCTGCAGATGTTTTGGAGTACAACTATCATTCCTGACTCTTAATCAAAGTTGTTGTTGTTTTGAAACTCTCTTTCCTGATTCTTTACATTATGTTGGCTATGCGGGGGATGATTCAGCTTCCTTCCTCTTCACACACACAAAAAGCGGTCCCACAGAGTGTACATAGATCTATTTTGCATATAGAGTTGTGATTGCAGCGTTGAGTTCCAACTTCATGGCACCTGAAATCACTATATCTCATTTAAGGAACTGACATAATTTCCTTTCGTGACACGCAACAAAAGTTCCCCTGTCGTAAACACTAATGTTGCTGCACATACAGGGCTAAATGCTTTACTCGTTGGGTATTTGATTTACAGCTGAAAATGTTGTGCACATTCCTCCAGCTGCTCTTCCTTAGCTGGCTGCAATATGCAGCAATATGTTTGAGAGCAGCTGTTAGTTCACATCTGCTTTTTTTTATTTGCATTGGTGTGAAATAGCAGCTTGCTCTATGAATAAAACATGCTTCTTCTTTGCCCTATCCTGCCTGATTTACTTCTGAGCAGGGAGGTATACTTTTATTTTCTTTCTAAACCAGTTTCTCTAATTCATTTCTTTTCCTCAATATTAGCCCATCTCATATTTCAAGGCACTAAGCAGACTTCTCCCTCTGGCAATACCACTGTGGCATTTGTCAGAATTTTCTCCTCTAATGGAAACATGGATCCAAATAGGGACTCGCAAGCAGCCGGCTTATACAAAAGAATGTTGCTAAGAGTGATATTTAAAATACTTACGGAAGCTGCATGAAAAATGGGGTAGGCGATGCTGCTCTTGGCCAGCTGAATAGCCAAACAATAAAGGCTCACTCCAAATAGGTAGCCCAAAGCAAAAAATCAATCAGAAGTGAAATCCATGCAGCCGTTCCTCTGGTACAACTGAATGTGGAAAAACAAATTGATGCAAAAAGAGATCAAGACTAACTGAAGATGAGGAAAACCCTGGGTTGCAAAATCTTGGTCAACTGACAAGGCTAATGAGAAAATGCTGTCCTTAGTAGCTTCACCTTGCCCTCCCCCTGTTCTTTGATAAACAGTGGTTACTGGAGTTGGCTCCAGGTTTTGTTGAGAGGTTCTTCAACAAAATTGCCTCTGGAGGACTCCAGTCTTAAACAAGTGGACTCCCAACCCTGTGGACTTACTTGGCGGTGGCACCAGCTTTGGGTAGGGGGACTCCAATGAAGCTGCCATTTTAATTCCCAGCAATGCACTGAAGAAATTAGAATGATGGCACCACAAGAACCAGAGCAGACCTATTGAAATTAATGGGGCTAACTTAGTCATGTTCATTCAATTCAGTGGGTGTACTGTGTGCAAAACTTAGTTGACTACAATCCTATGATAAAGTTCCTCTGTGCATAAACACATTTGAACCTCAATATTGTGTGTGTGCTCAGCAAGATACTGAAGGGAGAATGAAAGCATAAAAAGCAAATACAATTATTTACAAACCACTTAGAACATTTCATGGAAAGCTGGATTTTTTACCTCATCACATGGACAGATTTTCATTGATAGATCCTACCATGGTGTCCAATAATCCTGTTAGAGAATAAATCTGCAAGGATTTATTTCAGCCAGTGCAGCTGGGTTTCAAATTCACAGTGAATTTTCTCCATACAAACATTTGCTTTATGCTACATTAAGAATAATCTCTATGACAAGCAAGATAGTACTTTAGGAATAAACAGTACCATCAGTCTTTGGCTCTGTCTATACATGTAACCAAGATCATTGGAAACATACACATCACTAAAATATCACTGCCTTCATGATTTATGTGAAAGGGAGGAAGAAGGGAAGGGAAGAAGCAGGCAAATGTGGCTGGCTTCACAAAGTGAAAGGATACGGTCAATCTAATGCATAAGAACAGAAGGAAAACCCTGTTGAATCAGGCCAAGGGCCCATCTAGTCCATGTCAGGGGCAGGCAAGAGTCCAAGGGGTGGACTCCAAGAGGAGGCGGGGAGCAGGAGGATGACCCAGGGAAGGGGGAAGCAATTTGTGGGGTTCTGTGAGGTAGAAGCCAGGGGAAGAGGAAGGCTCCAGGCAGTCACTGTCAGGAGGAGACGGGGAAGAGATGCAGAAAGGCACAGAGGTGGAAAAGACCGTCCTAGAGGGATGGTTACGTGGGAGCCGGTTGAAGTTAAATCCTTCGAAGACAGAGGTCCTCTGGCTGGGGCGGGACGATATGGGATTGAGGGGGCAACTCCCATCTCTTGCGGGGGTGCAATTAGTGCCAGCACCGTCCGTTAAGAGTTTGGGTGTAATCTTCGATACCTCCCTCTCTATGGAGGCGCAGATTACAGCTATAACAAAGGCGGCATTTTTTCATCTCCGCCAAGCTAAGCAGTTGGCCCCTTATCTCTCTCGCCCTGACCTAGCCACGGTGATCCATGCGACGGTCACCTCCAGACTGGATTATTGTAACTCGCTCTATGTGGGGCTGCCCTTGAGACTGACCCAGAAACTCCAGCGGGTGCAGAATGCCGCGGCGAGACTCCTTATGGGGTCTTCGCTGCGAGATCACATTCATCCGGTACTATACCAGCTGCACTGGCTCCCAGTGGAGTACAGGATCAGGTTTAAGGTGCTGGTTTTAACCTTTAAAGCCCTATACGGCCTAGGACCCTCGTACCTACGGGACCGCCTCTCCTGGTATGCCCCACAGAGAAACCTACGGTCTGCAAATAATAACATCCTCAAGGTCCCAGGCCTCAGAGAGGTTAGGCTGGCCTCAACTAGAGCCAGGGCCTTCTCGGCTGCGGCTCCAATCTGGTGGAACGCTCTGTCACAAGAGACTAGGGCCCTGCAGGACCTGACATCCTTCCGCAGGGCCTGCAAGACAGAGTTGTTCCACCAGGCCTTTGGTCAGGGCACAGCCTGACTCCCTCCTCTGGCAACCTGCACAGAATCTTGCTTAATCGGTTGCCATTAATTTGATTTTAATTAATTTTTATAATGAAATATTTTTAGAATGTGTGATTATTTGATTGTTTGATTATTTGATTATTGTTAGCCGCCCTGAGCCCGGCTTCGGCTGGGGAGGGCGGGATATAAATAAATAAATTATTATTATTATTATTATTATTATTATTATTATTATTATTCTTCCCTTACTGTTTCCAAGGACAAGGAGCGTCTGAAAGCGACAGAAGTTCTGGTTTCTTCTACTATTTCTACTATTCACTAAAAGACTCTTAGTACCCCAAATCTGTAACAATGTGAAGCAGGCACATACAGGTTGCACACAAGATTGTGATTCTCAAACTTTAAAAGTATCCAATATGCAACAGAAGTTGGACAGGGGGACATACCTTGGACACCCCTCTATTTCAAACCACCTTATGATCAAGGGTCTGGAAAGCAAGCCTTATGAGGGACAGTTGAGGGAGTTTAGCCCGGAAAAGAGGAGACGGAGATATCCATCTTTAAATACTGTATATTAAGAGTTGTCATATGGAGCAAACTTGTTTTCTCAAGCTCTGGAAGGTAGGACCCAAACCAATAACTTCAAGTTACAAGAAAGGAGTTTCTGAGTAAACACCAGGAACAACTTTCTGAAAGTACGAGCTATTCAACTGTGGAACGGACTCCCTTGGAAGGTGCTTTCTCTCCTTCATTGGAGGTTGGATAGTCATCTGTCATGGATGTTTTGGTTGAGATTTCTGTATTGCAGGGGATTGGACTAGATGACTCTTGGGGTCCCTTCCAACTCTACAATTCTATATTATGTGGTGGCACCTATGTCTTACTGTGGCCCCCTGCTGCTACCCGGTTGCAGTTAGGATTACCCATAAGTCTGCTGAGAGACTAGAATCAGGCAGCCAGAGTACCTGGCCCTATACAGCATGATGGGTCTACCTATACAGATGCAACCGAACAGGAGGGAACCTGTACTGGTCTTCAGTTACCATCAGCCCCAGCCAGCATCACCAATGAACAGGGATGATGTGAGTTGTACTCCAGCAGCAACTAAAAGACCATAGATTTCCCATCCCTGGAGCAAGTCCTGATGGCCAGTGACCAACTCTTTGTCATGAGACAAAAGTTCTTAAGAGTGGAAGCAGTAAGGCAAGGCCTACACAATCATTTCAAGCCTGCTAGCTGCAACTGTTAGCAGTAAACTGCCACGGTACTGTGACTCATGACTCATCTTGGGTTCCCTATAAATGTAACCAGCCATCTCTCTGGGCCTCAGTCTGTCTTCAGAGTCTGAGTCAGTCTCAGCTCAGTATGTGAGTGTGTTGTTGCAGACAGAGGGGCTCCAGGACTCCAGTTAATCAGTAACTAAGATCTGTGCCTCTGTGAAGACTAAGAAAGCTGTTATGAGCACTCTGTGTATGCTCTTTATGCTGTTTCTGAACAAGTTTATTTTCTTCAGTAAAGTTTCATTCTGTTTATGAAGAAGACTCTGCTTGATTAATTTACCGCTGTGCAACACTCTTGATACCCCTGTGAGTCCCTTTTCGGGCTTTGCATCATCCGGGAAATGTTACATTAGTTTTGCCTTTGTCATATTGCTAATTTCCAAACTGCTATTTTATGTCCAGGACACATTCTGATTTGGATCATAATGCCCTATTAGTGGCTGTTAGATTTATTGACAGCCGTACTTGAGAATCTACATAAACAGCAGCTTGTTTATCTAAGAGCCAGATTCCACCACCACCACCACCACCCTCTGGTAAACTATACAATGTGAAATTGAAGCAGAATGAATGCACGGAGGGGGAAGATTAGCTTACCAGAAGCAAGAGATGATATATAAATATTCACATGTAAACAACATCCCCCAGTATAGCCTCTAGAGGATGGCAGCGCCATTCATTTCAGAGTTGTTTGGCATTCGACATTTCTTATTGCAGTAAGACATACATGCCTCAGGAACATTAATCATACACTTCCAGTAAAATCTTCCCTTCTATTAGGTATGCGTTGGCTTCCACATTAAATGTTCCATAGGCTAGCCAACGCTCTGGGTGAGCAGGTTGCTCTGATTACTTGAACTCAGCAGTCCTCATTATGGATGTACATTTGGGGAGGTGTTCCATGGCAGTACTCTGTAAACTCCAGACTCCCACATGAAATGTCATCCTTCAAGTTAAGCAAGGCCTCCTGTTAAGATGGTTTCATTTTTTTGTGCTTGGCTGTTGATTAATGATGGAGAAAGTGCATCCATTTCTATGCCTCATTTTCAGATACCAAAAATTGTAAAGCTTGATTGCTTTCTCCTTTCAGCAAAGAATCTGAAGCAAGGAGGTAAAAGCCCTCAGGCATGACAGCTATTACCCTGCTGTGGATTAACTAACCTGTACTAACATTTTAATTGGAAGCTTATTTCTCTGAATTAAGGTAGCAATTATGCCATGGAAAGCCTGGGGTACATAACATTTATTTTTATTGTTATTATATTTTTCAAGGAATTGTTCTGCAGTATTCTTGAGCTCATATATACATCCATCTGTTTTTAAAGAATGAATGGATGAGTAGCCTTCACTGTCCTGGCTTCAAATCTCCTGCAGGAAACATTCAACTGTTATGAGTTTTAGAACAGCAGCAGAACTAAAAAAAAGGGGGGGCAGGGGCTGGAACAGTTTGCATTTAAGTTTTAATCAGAGTAGACCCATTAAAATTAATGAACATGGCTAAGTTAGGTCCATCACTTTCAATAAGTCTACTCTTAGAAAATCTTAGTTTTGCTCCCTTTGAAAATAGATTTTGAGAGCTATCCAATATTCTGTTGTTGTTGGCATCCGTCTGGCATCCGTCTGAGAGACAATGGAAGAGTGCGCCTTCAGGGGTAAAGTCAAACTGTTGCAGAGTGAAAGCACCTACTGTGGCTGCAGAGACTGATATGGGAGAGACATGCTAAAGGTGCACAATGGCATTTCTTCAATCTGCACTCCTCCCAGTGGTCATTCCTCCTGTAGTCACTGTTGTGGATGCTTGGGATATATCCATGATAATGAAGTGTCTGTCTGTCTGTCTGTCTGTCTGTCTGTCTGTCTGTCTGTCTTACTTACTTACTTACTTATTTAATATTCCAACTTTCCTCACAAAGGAGTCTAGGGTGGCTAACAACAAGCAACAATTTAAAAAGTCTTTAGAACAATTTCGGTACATAAGCAGTCTGTGAAAGGCCTTACAAATGCTGCACATTCCATATACTTTTTAAAATGGGTATAAAGAGGGGGTTGAACATGATTGTGCTCCGAATGCGTGCACCATATTCGGTGGAATTACAAAACCGGAATAAGTCAAAAGCTCCATTTTCCACCCAACAAAACACTTTTGCATACCATATAATGTAGAAAAGTACCTTCGATGTTTTTGCCTTACTATAGGTTTCTTTCCTTCCTTCCTTGCTCCATAACATTTCCACTACGGGCATACACAAATATGATGAAGGCAAAGAACTCTTCAAAAGCCATGCACACAGACACAAAAGATACACAAGGAAGCAATTGGCTGTATAAAATAGGCCCCTCATCACCAGAAGTCAGTATAATAGGTTGAGAACCTCATAGATACTTCACATCCCTGCCCAGTGCAAATGTAGACAAAGCCATCACCTCTTAGGTAATGCAGTTGCACACTTTCTCTGTTTCTCCGTTTCTGATCTCTCAGTGCATCTCCACCCACACCCAAAGGTCAAAGAAGCATCAAGATTCAAATTCAAAATAAATTTCCCATTCTTTTCTGTGTGCTTTCACACCCACTTCTCCTGCACCTAAAGCAACAATCCTCGCCCACTTCAAGATGAAAATAGACAATTTGCACTCCTGGTACCTTTGCTGTTTTTCTTTGCCTGCTTAAGTAGTCACAGCTTCTTATTAATCTCCCCCTATCTGAGTACTGCATTTCATTTATGGATTTTCTCTTGCGTGTGTCCACCTGCTGGTTTTGTTTTACTGCAGCTAGATTTTTCTGGGTTGTGGCATTTCTTCTCTTTGCTTTCATTATTCTTCTTTTTTATATCTGGTTATGTTTCCCCTTATTCTTTTGACTTCAGATTTGCTGCACAATAACAAGGTGCTATCTGAGGTACAGAAAACAGGCATAAGCCTGGATTGAAAACATGAGCCAGTGGCTATGAACCTGAACTGTGAATTAGGAAGTCAATAGTTCAAACATCAGTTTTGTTAGGTCCCCAGGCAAGCTATTTTCTCTCCGCTTCAGAACCCCATATACAATGTATAATTATTATTATGGAAGGAAGAGATCTTTCAAATATGTGGGAACTAATATTTAGGGTTTTAACATTGTAATGATTGGTTATGTGCTGCAGAATCCATTAGATACAGATTTATTACAGTTTATCAAGTTGTTTTTTGAGCATGTGATTTTTATAATCAAGTATCCTAATTTCTGCTGCAGCTATCTTTTTGGTGTGATTAGTGAAGGCAGCATGAGAGGCAGCGTCTAATTTCTCCCCCGGGCTGCTTTTGACCCTTAGCTTTCTTGAAGTGGTTTAAGTACTCTAAAGCACTCAATAAATGCATCATCATCATAGAAAGCACCCAGAACCATCACTGGGTATATTTTCACACAGACAAGACAGACCCAAGCCTTATGAGGAATGGTGAGCTGGGCATGTTTAGCCTAAAAAAGATGAAACTGAGAAGAGATATGATAGCCACCTTCAAATAATACACACATTTCTGTGTGCAATTTTGTCTAATATATCTTTTGTAAACTGATTGAGATTTTTTTTGGGGGGGGGGCAATCGAGTGGTGTATAAATTTTATGAAATAAAATAAATACCATACACATCATTGCAAGCCAGTGTTCCCCAATATAATAATGTGTTTTGTATGTTACTTTTCATGAATACGGTACATGCATTTTTATGTAGACTTTACCCTTGTAGATGCATTTTACTTTACTGGAAGACTGCATTGCAAAATTCTGAGAAGTGTGAATTTTGAAAGATGACTATGTTTCAGTTTTTGTACTGTTTCAGAAAATGCAAATTGTGCAGGCTAACCTTTAAATGTGAACTGAATCAAATTTCTCCCCAATCACTACCTAAGCTTTGGCCTTGAAAGATAATCTGTAAATGAAAAAGTACTTAATGATGCAGCCCATAGTTCTTGGCTACAGTAGGATACAGATATTTTCCTTAATTTTAATACTTTTTAGTACATAAATGGCATCATTTGAGAATCTGAACATCTATAAGTTATAATTCAAAAAAATGATAATTTCTACTCTTGAAATATCACCCTGAAATAAAAAGTGGCATTACAACATTCACCCCATCGCACAAATGTTTTTGTTGTAATATGGGTGCCTTGGTGGAAAGATTAATTTCTGCAATTTGAATTTCCATTTACACTTGGCTAATCCTTGGGGAAAACCTTTGAATAGGCACAAAGTATAAGAATCCCAAGACTTATAAATATTATCTTACAGTTTAATAGAGACCCACTTGACTAAAATAGATTCAATTTTTTGATAGCAGCAGCAGCTGATTTACCATTTAGCACAGAACCGATACCGACCCCAAAGATCCTCAGGAGAATGGTAATGCAGAAAAGAAAATGTTTCACACAGGTAACCTATTCAAAGTCAGATTGGGAATGCAATCAAATACATAATGGGTCAATCAGCAATTGAGATGCAATAGTACATCACCTGTAACTGGCCTGTTGAATTTATTCCAGCATACAGATAGGCCTCTGCCTGGGCTACTGGAGGGGAGCATCAGAGTGCTAACTTCATTGCAAATCATGACTCTGGGGAACCAAGATAATGACTTAGGTCCTTCCAATATATGAAGCATACTTGACAGTTGTATTTCCACTAGGAACCTCAGAAGTTGCCTTATTCCAGGTCATACAGTTCATCCGTCTAGCTCAGTATTGTTTACCTGGAGTGGCAGTTAGCTATCCAGCGCCTCAGGCAGAGAAAGGCTTTCCATATCACCTATTACCTGTTCCTTTTTATTTGAAATAACAAGGATTGAACCTGGGACTTTCGACATGTTCTCCACCACTAAGCAGTGATTTCTCTCCCCAACGCTCTGAAGACATTATACCAGAATTATCTAGTTTTCTATATCTTGTGGTTATTCCATTATGCTCCTTCCCATGCCACCAGATTTGCCAGCTGGTTTTTAAGTTATTCCTCAAAGGCAAAGTATTGCTTTACCTTTACTATAATTCCCGCTTTGATTGCCAGGCATTTGTACTTCTCAAGATGCAGCAATTAAGCATCAACTTTGTGTTTTTTAAATCTATCACTGTCCCACCACCCTCACAAACCCTTTAAGAAAATTCCCTCCCACAAATTTCTAGAATGCTCCCACCTGAATCTACCACTTGCACACATAGCAACCAATTTGGGAGGCCTAGTTTGTTCAGCCCCATAGTAAAGGACCCCTGGATGATTAAGTCTAGTCAAAGGCGACTATGGGGTGCGGCGCTCATCTCGCTTCAGGCTGAGGGAGCCAGCGTTTGTCCACAGACAGCTTTCTAGGTCATGTGGTCAGCATGACCAAACCACTTCTGGCGTAATAGAACTCCGTGATGGAAACAAGAGCGCATGGAAACACCGTTTACCTTCCTGTTGCAGCAGCACCTATTTATCTACTTGCACTGGTGTGTTCTCGAACTGCTAGGTTGGCAGAAGCTGGAACAGAGCAACAAGAGCTCACCCTGCCGTGGGATTCAAACCTCAGACCTTCCGATTGGTAAGCCCAAGAAGTTCAATGGTTTAGACCACCGCGCCACCCGCATCCCTTTACCTTTAGCACCATAGTGGCAACTGACAAATACAGAGTTTGGACCCAGCTTCTAGCCCTGTGCTGAGGTCTATTTCTTAAGTTCATCTTCTCAGCAGAAACCTGTTTGGCAGAAAGGGTCTACATCTTATTCCAAAGCTCCATGGGCACCCTCTTGAACTTCAAGTGCTTTGAATAAGGATGGAAGTAAGGGTGATTCCAGAGGCAAGGGCAATTGCAAATGGAAGATTAGTGGGGGAGGGGGGCTTGGCTCCAGTGGCGTAGTGTGGGGGGTGCAGGGGGGGCCAGCCGCACCGGGTGCAACATCTGGGTGGGGGGCGCGCTCACACTCGCAGCTCTCTGCCCCCTGCTAAAATCCACGGGTTAGGGGGCACAAATTACTTGCCTTGCCCCGGGTGCTGACAACTCACGCTACGCCACTGCTTGGCTCCTCCTAAAATTGGCAGTTCTTGCCCCACAAAATGGAGGAAAACCAGGAACTTGGGAAAAGATTAATACACCCCATTAAACATAGTTCACACAAGCTGTCACACATTTTAGAAACCAAAATATAGTAAGCTAAACTACATGTTGAATCACATTTTCTTTTAAGCAAAAACACCTGTGAATAATTTTAGCATATCCAGAACTTTTAATAGTCTGTATGAATTTCAAGTGTTCCTAAATCAGTCTTTGGCTCTATTCAGCTGAACAAGGCCAAGATTTAGTAAAGTACATAAACATGCACTTCAGATGAAGACATGATTAGATATGACTGAATTCAAAGCTTTCACCTGGGTTACAGTCCTCCCCCCCCCTCCCCGAACAGATAAGTGGCCTTATGTTCACTTTTCATGGGGGAAATTACTCCATGTTAAAGCTTTTTTGTTGTTTGTAATTATAGGCACATACAAATGATTCTAATGTGAAGGACTGGGAGTACTGTTGACTTGCAAGGCACATGGTTCAATCAGGTCTGGCAAACCACCTGAGTCCCTCTTGCGGGAGATTTAGCAGCCAAACCCCATAGCATAAGTATAAACCCTTGAATTGATGGGCTGCATTAGCTGGATACTAACATGTACTTTGAGAGAAAATACATATAGAAATATGTGTTTTGTGTAAAAATATGTTCAAGAATACATTAGGAAATACACAGTTTTATGCAGATTTTAAAAAGAGCTACGCATTATTATGGAAACCACATGTAAAGGACTTGGTGATGAACAAATCCAAGTCACATAGACCAAGGTGTGCATCCCAATGACTGAGAAAGGAAAGGAAAGGAAAGGAAGAAAGAACCATCAAGGAAATAAAGACCCAAGGGAGTAGCAAAAGCTTTGCTTGCCACACAGTTTCTGCTTTCCCTGGGACATTTTGCAAGGTCTCAGTTATGTGCTACAATAACCATTTGGAAGCCCCGGAAAGCAAGCCTTATTTGGACAGACAAAACTGTCAAATCAAGAGGATAAGGTGGCAAAGTTAGCAGAAACCCTTGTGAAACACACCACATTTTATTAAAGGACTTTTGTCCAAGTTGTTTTATGTTTTTTATGTTGGTGGAAGAGAATGCAATCAATTCAAACAGCAGCTGGTATTCTGGAAAACTTCATTACCATCTAAATCAGCCTGCAGTAACGTGACACCATTTGGACATTTCGGACTACAACTCCCATCAGTCACAGCCAGAATGGCTGTCTTGATTGCAGATGATGGGAAACTGTAGTACAAAATATCTGGAGGCCATCAGTTTGGCAAAAGTTGACATAGAAAACATTGTTTTTTCACACTTGTATACAACGCTTGAACTCATGATGAAAAAGAGAAACTCCTGCCCAGAAGCCTATATCCCTACTGTGGAAGAACATGTGGATCCAGAATTGGCCTCCACAGTCACTTACAGACTCACTGTTAAAACCGTGTTCCTGCCAACCCACCCCCTCCACTTCTGATCTTCCTTTGCTTGAGTAGAAAGGTCTGAAGTGCTTACAATCCTCCATAGGACTGGGGAATCTGATTTAGGATTTCTGATCACAGAGTACTGAGTGTTCAGCTGAACAGGCTTGCAATGTTCCTAGTCAACGTGGGAAGGCTCCAGTGACAGGAATGCAACTGCTATAGTTTCAGAATGCTAGAAAAGGGTTATTGATGCAACTGTGAGTGTGCCAGGATACACACAACCTAGAATAAATAAATATGTCAGCTGTTCCATGGAAATTTAGGGAAGCCCAGCCCAACACACTATCTATTAAGCCAAAGCAGACCATTGGACCATGTATCCTGCACTGTAGAAGTTTTCTAACATCTCTACAAGTTTTCTGGTGGAGATGCTGGGAGCAGCATGGGGCATTTCCCATATAAAGCACATATTCTGCTATGGGCAAAGAACATAAGGATAGGGTTCTCCTTTTGCAACACAAGGCACCATTAGATCCCCCAGTGCAGCAGAGACGAAGCAGTTGCAGCTCACCCATTCACTCCTTCTCTGGACTTCTCATCCACCCTACTAATGTGACTGCAGTAGCACAGAACCAGGGAGAGAATGGGTCAGTAGCCGTCATAAAAAATGCCATGATTTAAGATACCAATGGATCATTCATTTTGCAGAACAATAATTCATTCCTGACACTTACTGAACTTGGACTGCCATGGAGATCAGGTAGGGGAAGATTACATGGAAAGGTATCCCAACGCTGCTGATTTTCTGATTGCCTTATTTTGTTCCTTTTTATAAATACCATTCTTTGGGTCACTGGTTCAAAGAAAAGGAAAGAGTAGGTTTTCAAAAGGAGAGGGGGGAAAGAATAGGTTTAAGTACAGTCAGTGTTTATCATACTTGAAGGTTGGGATTGTTATCACACACACAGCAAGGATGTAAAGTCTTTAGACCTATCAGTGTTACTATACAAGCTAAGCTCCAGCAGAGAGTGTCATGACCTCAATTCCCATATGATTCTAACATCAATAACACTAAGTGTGTGGATAGGCTTTCTCCCCTCTCTTGCCTCTATCCACTAATTTGTAACTCTCTGAGAGCTCAAACTAAAAAAACAACAACAACCCCTCATAGCTCCCCTTCTACCATACATAATTTATAAAATAGTTAATTATGAGACTGAGAAGGAAACGAGCTGAACGAAGCTCAGTGCAGCTGATTGTAATGAAAGGCCCAAGATGGGTGATTAGTTAATCTAGAGAAAAATCACTTGGATGTTCAACAAGCACAAAATGCCTCTTGCACAGACCAGGAGAGTTATTTTAGTGTCTTTAAAAAAACAAAACAAACCAACCAACCAACCTGGTTCAAGTTTATCCTAAATAACATGGGTGGGAAACATCAACAACCATAGCATTGCAACATGCTAACAGGCACGCACACCTGGTCCATCCCCTGCCCAATTCAAACTTCCTATAAAAAAACACATCCCACCACCCAAGTACCATGACAATTGCAATCCCTTTGGTTTGGTTTCCAGGAAATTTATCGAGCTTGTATCAAACCACAGCACATGGCTGGCCCGTATGTCCAGCATGGTGGATTACAAGCTGTGCAGGCCTATGACAATTGTATTGATATAGCAGCTGTTAACATGCTCCACTGTTGCTAGACAAGCAGGTTGAAATACATTCTTGATCATCACAGTCCCCTATATCTGCAATCCCTGTCTAGCAATGCAGACAATCAAGCCAGTGATGGCTAGGCTCTAATCAACTTGATGTTTCATACCTTGCATAGAAAATCTTGTTTTAAGTCTGTGCAGCAATGCTTTTCCTAGGCACTCAAAGTACTGTACAAACACCCAAGGTTATGTTAGCATTTGCAACCACATTATATTAATCTCGTATGTACCTATGCTACCTATATGCTTAGAATGAGGGCTATAACTGGCTTTCCCAGCTTACACACAAACCTAGTAATTGCTAGTAAGTGCATTGTTAGATATGATACAATAAAAACAAATTGGAATAATAAAAAAACATGCACTGCCGCCTAGGTGAATAAAGTGGTCAACTATGGAAGCACAGTTTGAACCAGGTAACTCCAGGCAGGCACTTTTCAATGGAAATCCAGTATTTAAGATTTAAAAATAATCATCTAAATAATCATTTCCCTCCTAGTGATATGCATCCTGAATAATAGATTGCTAGTGAGAATTTCCTGGCCAAATTGAAATTTGGCTGGTTTCATGTGCACTATGGAAAGAGAAATAGCAACAGAAATTCCTCTGGTAATTTTACACATTAAATATTTCTCCACTACATTTTAATATACTTTTAGGGATTTCAGAAATACTCACAGTGTTCTGTATTTATCACTAGCAGTGTAAGAGCAGAGAAATGATTTTACTTGAATTCTTCCACAGTCTTGAAAATGGGTGTGAATACCAGATCTCCAGTCAATTTTAATGAATGTATTTTATGAAATGCCCATAGCTAGCATAATTATACCTCTAGAGAATAATGGCCTTCAGCATGCTAGGCATTTTCAAAATGTGTAATTAATGCTCTCTCTGATTCTCTTGCCATCTCTCTCCCTCTCTCTCACTCTCACGGATCATGTATGGCATTGGTCTACATTATATTATGGAATGTCAAAAGGAAATAAATTGAGATTTGTATTTGATATGCTTTTCCCAAGCATGATATAGTTGCTTCCGCTGAATGAGAATGCAGAGATATGTCCAAGAGGAAGAGGAGAGAAGCTCCCAAATGAGTAGGAGCTCCAATTAATCAACTGCAACCAAATTACCCAAACCACAATTAAGAGAGTTTTAAGCCAATTTCATAATTTTAATTATTTACTCCTGCAGCCATCCTCAAAGGTGCTCTTTTAGCATCAAGCCAAGCTGAACACAAATCTTTGAATGTGGCACACAACAATCCGAATTCATCAATTTATCTTTAGTGCTTTCTCTGCACAGCAGAGCACTGAAACTAACCAAATTCACACTGGTATATGTGGCTGAGAGAACCTCACATCAGGAATCAACACTCTCCCTTCTTTTCTTCTTTTTGCTTTATTTTCCCAGTACAATGCAGGGCCTTTATGTTAGCCCGACTGAACATTTCCCCCTCAGCTTTTGTCAAGGGCAGATATTTAAACATCTCCAGAAATGATAGACATTGCGGATGTTCTTTGAATGTGCAGGACTCTGTAGAATATATCCTTTTCTGCTGTCCATTGTACAACCAGCTACACAAACACACACTATCCCCTTTTTTGGGTAGTCTAACCTCATAGCACAATGAAAATATCAGATTCTATCTGTCTGACATTAACCCGGAAGTAACTGCAAGGGTGGCTGAGTTTGGTCAATAGTATCTCTTGGAGTGATGAATGGCACTATTTATCAGGAAGAAACTCCAATGAAAATCCTCATGAAGTTTTGGTGAAGTAAGTAAGCTTTATTTCCCCAAAGACCCACAACAATACATTATGAAATTTCTTTCTTTCTTTCTTTCTTGCTTGCTTGCTTGCTTGCTTGCTTGCTTGCTTTCTCCAAATCTTTATTAGGCAATACAGAGATAGACCATCTTAAAACATCCATATACAAAAAATTAAAATATATACAAAAAAGCAGCCATATAAAATATATGGTAACAGAAATTTTCATTGGAGTTTCTTTGTTCATAGTGTCTTCCCACTAAACCATGCCATTCACCACTCTAAGGGATACTATTACATCCAAACCTTTGACTAAATTCATTAAATCTCAGTCTCCAACTTTGTTTCCCCACCCAGCGATGTTCCAGAACAGCAGGTGTAAAGACTGATTTTGATTTTGTGACTGATTGGAAAGGATTAGTCAATCAAGTTCAGTTATTAGATTCAGAGAAAGATTTTGTTCTATGTAAAGACAACCATTTGCCACTGTTTTTTAAAGACTTCCTTCCCTACCGCCTGTCTGATCATTAATCTCCCTCTTCTCCAGAATGTGCAGTCCCCACTACAGTTTATTTTCAATAACGATGATGATGATGATCATGCTAGGGAATGAAATATAGAGGGTGAGGATGGAGAGCATTTAGGATATCTCCTTAAGGTATTATGTTTCCTGTAATTGTCACTGTATTATTATTTGTGAAATTATGTAAGCATCCTGGGGTCCTTCAATTTGGGGGCCAAAACCCAGGTCAACTATTCAAAGAACAAAACTAAAAAACAAATTCATCATTGTGTGTAGTCCATAAAAAGGTAAAGGGACCCCTGACCATTAGGTCCAGTTGCGGACAACTCTGGGGTTGCGGCGCTCATCTCACTTTATTGGCCGAGGGAGCCAGCGTACAGCTTCCAGGTCATGTGGCCAGCATGACTAAGCCGCTTCTGGCGAACCAGAGCAGCACACGGAAACGCCGTTTACCTTCCCACCGGAGCGGTACCTATTTATCTACTTGCACTTTGATGTGCTTTTGAACTGCTCGGTTGGCAGAAGCAGGGACCGAGCAACGGGAGCTCACCCCATTGCGGGGATTCAAACTGCCGACCTTCTGATCGGCAAGTCTTAGGCTCTGTGGTTTAACCCACAGTGCCAGCCGCGTCCCATAGTGTAGTCCATAAAAGGTAAAGGTAAAGGTACCCCTGCCCGTATGGGCCAGTCGTGTCCGACTCTAGGGTTGTGCGCCCATCTCACTTAAGAGGCCGGGGGCCAGCGCTGTCCGGATACACTTCCGGGTCACGTGGCCAGCGTGACGAAGCTGCTCTGGCGAGCCTGCACCAGCGCAGCACACGGAAACGCCGTTTACCTTCCCGCTATAAAGCGGTACCTATTTATCTACTTGCACTTTGATGTGCTTTCGAACTGCTAAGTGGGCAGGAGCTGGGACCGAACGATGGGAGCTCACCCCGCCACGGGGATTCGAACCGCCGACCATATGATCGGCAAGTCCTAGGTGATCACCCGCGTCCCATTGTGTAGTTCATAGTGTAGGTCAAAATGATTGGGTCATTGTGACCTTCCTCATCTGGCCAGCATATTAGTCTTACTGGTGTTTGTTATGTGTTATTTTGCTATTTTTAATGTTTTATTTTGCTATTTTTGCATTGTGCAAAATTAACAGGAACAGCTAACAAGTGCAGAACAACTGCAAAACCAACCTATTACAGAAACAAGAGGAGACTGTACTGTTAAGGCAGCCTGTTGTTTTTGGAAGGGACATAATATTGCTATAATTGAAGGTAGTCATGGGGGTGTAGCTTTTGTATTTCATTAAGGCTTCCTATTTTCTCCCATATTTTGAGTACTGAACCAACCACATACCCCTTTCCAGGCAAAGTAAACTACAACACACATGCCTTCCGTCTTATTAGAACTCCATCCATTCCTAAGGAGAAACAGAGAAGCAAGAGAGGTCTTTTTGTTTATTTTGAACATAATTGCACATTACCATTGCATCCAAATACTTTCCATATAAAGCAATAATTAAATACACTCAGAGTCCCTGACTCCTCTTCCACAATATACTGCAACTGCTAGACGGCTTTAGCTTACTGATTGGTTAAACTGTAGGTTGATTAAATTGTTGGTTGGCAACCATACACGCATTTGCTAGTTTGCAGAACTCCTCTCCCTAAATCAAGAAAGCAAACTAGCTTTAGATGGGGAAAACATTGTTTAATCTGACACAGCTTTGTCAAAGGAAAAGGGAAAGGGTTCCTCTTTCAGTTTTTTGAAGTACCTTTTGAGCATAGACCCTGGACTCAATTTTCTATTCTCTGGAAGTTCATTCAGCTGCCTGGTTTTTATGTGTCCTTTTGTCATCTGTATTATCCCAGGGGAACACAAATGACGGCAACTTTCATTATAGACTATAATTCAGCCATCTGTAGCTTGGGCAATTAATTTGTTTTGAAGATAGGATCTAGGGGCTTAACCTACTTTCAGAAGAGGTCTAGAAGCCAGCAAAGCTGTACAGAGCACACAGGTTTCATGATGGTGTAATCCAGCACTAGCTACAACTGTGGTTTCAGTTTCAGTTTTGATTGATTGATTGATTTTTTACAAAAGGGCTACTGAACTTGCTTTAAACTTTGCTCTAAAAAAGCTATTATACCAACTGATAGGGGCTACCCCACCATTAGCCACAGTGAGGAGGCTGACACAGGCAACAGATTTTTAATGACATGAAAGTGCAGGAAATGGCTAGTTATTCAGTTGCAAATAGTGGGGACTGCTGCAGCAAAAGCAAAAACATGTTTGCCCCTTCTTTGGAACATATCCTGTATGCACACAGGCTTCAATACCTGCCACTAGCTAATTAAAAAAAAAAAGCACTTCCATGATGTCAATGAGATGAAGGACAGTTACATACACCTTTTTCCATTGTACTTAGTTTTGCTTCACTTAGATAATCCAACTGCTAGCAAAGCTATTTTGCTGCCCTTTTGCTAGAAAGGTTTGAGGCAATGGAGCAGTGAAGGTGCATTTTTGAAATGAGTTTTTATTATTATCATAAAAGCCTCTGGTTAGGTCCTATTGAGACTAGAAGCCTTAATGAAGTTCGGATTATTCTAAACATCTGCTGTTGGCAGTTGTCTCTCACACACAGACACACGGCCTGCTATTGACAATGAACGAAGTATTCCATGTCCGTGCTAGATGAATGGTTGGTGAGGATCATAGCTCAATAATGGATTGGAATTAAATAGCTATAGTGGAATAAATAGTGCGGTCTTCTGCAAATGCTCACACAAGAGCTGTGCAAGAGTTTATATAGTGCTGTAAAATATAAGCTCAACTCAATCTACATAAATTATAATAAGCTTTCTATAAAAGCAACTAAAATTAGTAGGGACAGAAGGCAAGGCCACCAATAGTAGATAGGCTGAGCCAGAGCCAATGACAGAAAGAGTCATCCAACTCTAGTTTTGTTAGGCATTGTTTGACCCTGTGTGGGGGAGGGGAGGTGTGGCCATCACCTGCCCCTCCATGCTTAAGGGTATTCCGTTAAAGGAATCCAGGGGTGTTGATCTAGTCCGAAGCCCGGCTGGGGGCTAGGGCCTTGACACGACCCCAACGGGAACACCAGGGGGAGCTCGAGTTGGTTCGCATTGACAGGGCTCCCCCTACTGGTGGCCTACCCTTACTGGACTTCCTGCACAATGGGCAGGAGTCAGATATAGTCAGGTCCAATGAATGCCTAAGCCAATACCGCTCACATTCTGTAATTCAATAAAGTTGTGGCCAAAATTTGCCCAATAACAGAAACCTAATATCTGTGTCCTTGTGTGAGTTATTTCCAACGAGGGGGTGGCTGCGGGTCTCGACACGCAAGGACAATGTTGAGGCTAAGGGAGAAGAAGCTGACTGGCAGTGCCACCCACTCAGATGGTTGTAAATAAGAAGACAGGCAGGTTGGGGCTGGCTGAGGGGAGACTGAGATTGGTGGGACAGTTCCTAATTTGCCCTCATATACCAGCCTACGCTGAATCATGAATAAATAAATCATAGGAAATACAAATAGAACTGTTGCAGATTTCTTTCACACTTCATCTCTCATAGGTGTATTCCAATATTTTCTCAAAGTGGCAGCTGTTGTTGCCCTGTGTCTTTTCTTCAGGCACAAGAGGCCTTTCTTATCCCAGGAGACAAAGCAGTAGAGAGACCCTCCCAATTCCCTTCAGAGTCTCTTGACTCTCAAGTCTTGGGTAATGTTGCAATATGCTGGGTACCAACATTCTTTTCCTGCTCTTCCAGCTTTTTTCTCTTTCAGTCTGCATCACTTAAATGCCAGATACAGAAATAAAGAAGTGGCTCCTTTCTGGTTTCCCCACCCTCTTTTACCCAGCCATCCCAGCTTCCTTCATTTCTGGTGCATTCCCCCAACTTTGTCTACACCTTGGTGGGTCCCCAAGTATTCAAAATTACACAGGAAGCTTCCATGGATAGAAAAGGTTCACTGCTTTCCAGAAAGGTAGGCAGAGTGAAAATGTTTGCTCCCATAACTCCTCCTCACATGGTAACGCTGGCTGCATTCACACAGCAGTTTATTCCATTTCCTCAAAGTGTCCCTAACCATTAATTTCCACATCATATTTGAGCTTTCACATAACGTAAAAGCCACTTCAATAAAAAATAATGCAAGTGTAGCACTATTTTTTGTGTTACTTACTTCCAGGAAAAATATGCTCACAAATAATATGTTAAACTTGAGTGGAACCTAGTAATGAATGAGAAAGAAAGTGAGAACATTGCCCCCAAAATGTAGCCCCACTGTTCCAAAGATTTAGAGGTGACAAATGTTTTGATTCCCCCTCCAAGACTGCCCCATTTAAGACTAAGGGCTTCTAGACAACCGTCTGTGGGTTGAGTTGGTCATCAAAGGCATATATATTTGTTCCCAGCACTGTTATTCCCGCTGCTGCTTTGAGCACTTCAGTCTTTGTATAGAAATTACAAAGACTGATGATGTGCATGTTCATAGCCACAAAGACCAAAGAAGCTGTGTATTTTTCTAATATAAAATGAGAGAAAGGACAGAAACCTATTCAGCAGTGTAGAGCATAATTTATTCCAACCAGCACTCTCCTAAATGTCATGCTTACTCTCTATTACTCACACATAGTCTTTTATTTATTAAGTGAACAAACTGATTCTCTCAAGTCATTTTGGTCCATAAATGCAATTCAGTGCTACTTGATACTCAACGATAAAATTAATATGCAAAAGAGAAATCTTTACTAATGTACTAAACAGAACAATCACTAGCAGGATGTATACATATACGAAGCCACTCTAGCTAAAACAAATGCAACATTTAATTCTCAGATCTGAGCGCACTGATTATTTTATCTAATGTGCCACACACTAAGCTAGTGGGCTCTGTATAGAAAGCAATCTTCAATTGAAGTAGACAGGAGTTTTATTACTCCTGGAAGATGCACAGCCACACTTTCTGAAAAGGGGGAAGGCACACACACAGATTTCCCCCGAGGAGAAGTTGTACAAATCCAGTAACACTATACAGACACACATGCAGCAAAAAAATGTTGAGAACCCTATTTGTGGATTTAAGTTAGTGGATTTAAGTATTGTCGCATGCCACCCCAATCTCTGACCGACGAAAGATTCTAGGGGTTCCAGGTGCTTATCCAAGGTTCATGTTTTCTTTTGAGGACGAGGCGCAGCAGAGACTGTGGTGTCTTTATGACGTATGGTTCATTTACACACATATAAAACCTGAGGCTAAGATGGATGGGTTCACAGTATCAACACCCCAAGGGATCTTGTTTCTCCCATAGTCACGGTGCTGGCTTCAAGCAGAGATCTATCATGGATCTCTCCCCCTGCTTGCTGCTTTCCTTCTAGACCACATCACAGCCCAAAACTCTCCAAACACTGGCTTTATCTGTTGAGGGAGGGGGTTGTCTTGCATAAACTCCTTGATCGTTTCTTCCATTAATGACCCATCACCCAGGCAATTACCTCATCAGGAAGCTAGCCTGGCTTATATTTTAACATTTCTTGGGTCTAGAGGTTAGAAAGGTCTAACACCCACAGACTGATAACACTATGTTTAAGCGAGTTGACATCTGAGTGAGTAGACAGCTGAGAGGAAGCCCAGCTAATGTTGTGCCAAAAATGTTTTCCCCCTCCCTCAGCAACCATTCTCCATTAGTTTATGAAAAAATAAACTGCATTTGAGAATTATCACTGGGAAAATATGATGTCGGTGAAATTCTCATGCATGGAGTGCAGGGGATTAAGTCATGCATACTTTACTTTTGAGGAGTGGGTGTTTGTCAGGGGCGGCCCATCCTGTTTCAAGACCTGAGGCAAAAAGAAATGTACCACCTCCCCCCACCATTACCGCTCTGCTCCCCCCCCCCCACTTCTGCTGCTGGCACAACATTCCCCTCTCACTGAACTCAACAAAGGGGGGAGTGTTCTGCAAGGCCTTGGTGCTCATCTTCTCTGCCCAAGGGGAGGGGGAAATCAAGCAGCAATACTGTGCAGCAGAAGCAATGGGGCAGGCAAGGTGCTGCCTCTTGTGTTTCTGCTGCCTGAACCAGTTGTTTTGCCCCACCTCACAGGTGGGCCAGCTCTGGTGTCTGTGAATCTCCTTTCATTCTTCAAATCATCTTACCAGTGGTCTGTACTCTGTAGCATTTCCAGATGACTGCGCTTCAATTAAAAGGCTGCAGAGCACTGGAGGAATGTTTATCATTTCCAGCATTTCAAGGTTGGTGTTAAGGAAACAGCCAATTACACAATGCCTTTTGGAGCCTTCTTTTCACCCTACAGTGACACACTGTACGTTGTCACCACAGATGGAGAATACTGTGTGGAGGAGTGACTGTGTGAAGGGACTACCATATTGCCTCACGGTTCAGTATGCTACTGCAGGTCCTTCAAAAATTACACTGGTATGACATTCATTGTTTATTGTAGACCATGATGACATTAGAAAATCACAACAACAAAAGCACAGGTTGTATTTTTAATGAATTTGTCTAAATTAGCCTTAAAACGTTGAACATAGAAATCAGGATTATCCCATATGGACATACCCTGTTAGGTTCTATCACATGCTAGTCAGAAAAATTTACAAGCCAGCTATTATTTCATACATGGTCAAATATGCAATGCAAACATCATTTCCCACTGGTTAATTAAATGACTTGTTTTCAGAATTCAGTGGGATTAAGCCTGCTGCTGGTTGCCATAGCCGAGACTTCAGTGTCCCAAGGAGGCTTTTACTCAAGCCTTTTCAATTCCAGTTTCTCTGATCATAATACAGGGGCTGAGTCACCTGGCAGACATTCAGCATATTGACTGAAATAGGAAAATCAATTAGGACAACAAACACCAGATATATAGGGTGACTTTCCCAATGTTGATTTAATGGCATGAAATACTATGGGCCAGTTACACTGTGCCCTCTATGTTGAGGCAGCTGGAAAAAGTCCTCATATAATACAGGCATAAAATGGCATTCATATGCTGCTTTTCATGGGGACTGACCCAGCAGCACAAAGAGTTCACACCCTAGCACTGCACATACCTGATGTTTCCAAATCATAAGACCGATGGGCACATTTAAATGATAAACAACCTCAGCCCATTTTTACCACAGGAAGAGTCTTTACTGTGTTTTCCTCCAGCAGCTTTAGCAATGGGGAATGCATCGTGTGATTTCCTTGCTTTATAACAGATTCAATTTTTGGCACACCACACCAAGCTGAGCTTTCAATGTGTCCCACCAAATGCTGGATCTTGGTTGTTCACTTCTGGTTTACCATGTGCTGAAGCAGTTTGAGTCAACACAGACAAGGAGAGCCGGTATACTAAAATGGCTGCAGTGATGGGAAATTCCACAGCAACTCTAGTATCTTGGTTGACCAGTGTGTGATGTTCAGCAACTACAGACTCCCAATGACAAGATATCAAGTACAGGTAAGAGATAGAGGACACTCGAAACAGAGCAGAATCCACAAATTGCACTAACATTCTTTGTGGTTCCCATAAAGTTAATGGGCTCCCCTTTGCTGAAGGTCTTCAAGTACAGTTTGTACAGCCCAGTGTTGGAGATGCTGGGGCTTGGATTTCCTGCATCAAGCAGGAGATTGGACTACATAACTTACAAGGTCCCATTGAACTAGGGTTGCCATATCTTGAAAAGCAAAAAAGAGGACAGACCGAGCTGCTGCCAGCCCAAGCTGGGGGGGAAGTCGTCGGCGCCCGAGCTACCCATGGTCAAGCCCCCCAAAAAACCAATAAATAAAACCAACCACCACTCCCTGGATATTTCCTTTATAATGCAAAAATCCCCCTGGATGAGCCTATTGGTCCCCCCAAAGAGGACATGTTTGGGATTTCCTGGACGTATGGCAACCCTAAAACTCTATGATTTTCTATAGGCAGTACACACTGACAATGTTTGCTAGTCTCAGTGAAACTCTTTGCACTTCTCACAGCATTTCTTGGATGCTCCTGATTAATTGACCGCCCCCCAACCCCCCTAAAACCAACCATATCTCAAAATTGTATTTTGGACATTATTTGGTGGCAGCTCTAACACGAGCCATTTGTTGCGCTACAATTTGTTCCAGACAAAGAGGGAATTAAAGAAGGTTGTACTGAATGCATGCCCTGATTGTTTACAGCCAGGCTCCTTTAAGTACGCCTTTAAGTAGGCAGTGTTTGTTGAAACTCCCAGGACATCATTAGTACTTTAACTATTATTATGGAAACTCTGTTTCTGTGTAGCTTAAGCTTTTGCAAAACCTAATCGATTTACCCTGTTTGCTTACCACTGACTGAAAATGATGGGCTGTATTTCCTTCCACCACCAACTTTACCAAATATACAAGAGACCTTCAGGAAGTTTCCTCCCACCTCCACTCCCACAGATACTGAGGGGTGTCTTGTTTAACTTCCTTATCTCTAATAATAGCATAGTTACATCAAGCTATTCCTCTCATACACCTTAATGACATCCTTTTTATTCTATATCCCCCTCAGGCTTGATTGTTCAAATTTAGCTAATCTTTCATATCGTTCAGACTGTGAATTAGCTGTCTCTGCTGCAATTTAATCCCAGCAATGTCCTTCTTTTAACAAGGTCACCAGAATGGCACGTTTGCATCCAAAATGTGATATTATTATTTCTTTCATTTCTGACAGAATATATATTTTTTAAAAAAATTAATTACATTTGGACGTCTTTAGTCACAGTCCAACACTAAAAATTGCTTTTTTTCTGCTGTCATGCAATGAACTGTGCAGACTATTTTATTATTATTATTATCATCTACTATCAGCCTTTCAGCATATTGTTATCTTGCCTCATTCAGCCCCTTCCCACCCCACCTCCTCTGGTCTTAGCATGCATAATGATTGTTTCAGCTTATGTTCATCGTCTTACACTTATGACTCTCTAAGCCTATAATTTATCCAAATCAATTTAAATTAGTTTGCATTGATGCACTCTATTTACAGAAACCAACATTGTTAGTTTCTAAGCATACATTGCAATTACAGCCTTATACTTCCCTGTAAAGATATATTTTTTTAAAAAAATTCTTACATTCTAAAACATCTTTTCCTCTAGAGATCAAGGTGGGGCAATGGTACTTTCCTCTTTCACAACAACTCTACCAAGTAGGTTAGGCTGACAATGACAGGCCCAGGCTTACATAGTAACAGTGGCGTAGCATGGGTTGTCAGCACCCGGGGCAAGGCAAGTAATTTGCGCCCCCTAACCCATGGATTTGCGCCCCAACCCGTGGATTTGCGCCCCCTAACCCTAACCCCCAGATGTTGCGCCCGGTGCGGCCGGCCCCCCCTGCACTCCCCACGCTACGCCACTGCATAGTAAAGTTTGCGGCTGAATTAAGATTTTAACCTGGGTCTCCTGAGTCCTAGACAAACCCACTCCAGCTACTGAACAACATGAGCTCTCAAAATTACAGCATCAAGGTCGCTTGTGCAGCAGATAAGAACAGTTGCTTGCATTTTGATAAATGGAATATTCTTTTAAAATCCTATTTTATCCTATCCTTTCTGAAGTTCAAGGCTGGAAAACATGCCCCTCCCTACCTTTGGGGCAGAGATGCTTAGGAAATTTGATCTTTGTGAATTTTGATCTGAACTGACCTGGCATGCACCAAAAGCAAACATAAGGTGGGCAATGCCTAGAGGATACTAACAATGAGTTTCATTACCAGAGATCTGACACCAGATCTAAGCCTGATATTCTAGCACCATCATTATGTATAAGCTTTCAGAGAGCAAATAGATGGGAAGCGGGACAGGCTCAGCAGACTGTGCCTGGATATATGGAAGAAAGCAACGATGTCTCATTTTGAAGTTCTCTTCTTTTGTAGATTTTATACAGCAACCTTGATCATTAGGCTTGCTTGTTGTTTCTGTCTGCAGCAGGCCAGTGGATGGTCTTGTATTTTTATCCATAGTTTTACAATTAAAGAGTAGTAAAAGCTACTCATTCTGAGGTACTTTCTGAGGTAGTCAAAGCTAATTCAAACCACAACAGTGCATAGTAAAATCAGGATTAATAGTATTATTTGTCCCTCCTTTGATGGGTTTGATCCAGACTAAGCCTGCAGTATTACACTCTCTTACTCTCTACCACTTCATCTACGATATCTATAACTTCCGAATTGTGGTGCAGGTCACCAAATGACGTAAATATCACTGCAGAGACAACCAACCAAGACAAGACTAATCACCTGTACTATTCAATTATGTAACCTAGTGCTTCCAGATATTTTGTACTACTATTCCCACCACCCCTCAAAGCTTTAGTTATCATGTATCATGTTTTACAATGGGTGAAATGGAGTTGGGGGTGTTGGGGGTAGCTTTTTTCCATTATTTTTAATTAAAAGACTTTCCCAAGAGTGATAAAGAGGTCTTGTGCTAGACCTCTGTATTAATTATACTGCAGCTATAGCCTCCGAGATAATCCCTCACAGGTACTGGGTAGAGATCTTGAGAGAGAATAGTTCCTTTGAACTGGGTTGCTGAAATGTTGATGTGCCTTCAGCCTGTAAGGGAGATGGGCTTGCTCCTTTTATTTTGTTTGAGGCAATCCACCATATATCACTACACAGGTAACAGACCACCCATCCCTCCAAAAATGTTCTAACAAGTGTACACACCAGTGGTAACACATTGTTTTTACCTTTTGTTATTTCCTGCATTGAGAGGTAATCCTGATTAAATATGGAAAAAAGTACAGGCTGGTGTTTTACGGACAACGATGTTGTGTGGACACTCTGAAAAATATATATACATAAGCAGCACCATTTACACAACGAACATCCAACTAGAAGTGTCGTATAACCACAGTGTTGATTGGCAGAGAATATCTATGCCCTTACAAAGCCTTGGGAGAGACACACACCTCTGCATCTACATGGCAAATCAAGTTCCATTCATGAATGTGTCTTTTGATACAGATGGTATTACCTGAGGGCCTCTTAGTTCTTGCATGTGATTAGTTGCTAGGGGCTAATGCTGGATCAAAGCTTTGGTGTTTTTAAGAAAAACCAATATTAAATCAATATTTAAGGAGAAAAATCAATATTTTGATTGATAGGGCTGCCATCTTATGCACATTCATCTGGCAATAAGCCCCACTGAGCACAGCAAACCTTACTTCTGAGTAAACATGCAGAGGACTGAGCTGAAGAACTACCCCTTTTGCTAAATCTGTCATATAAAAATGTGATTCTCTCTCCCTCCCTCCTGATTTCAAATAAATAAAACCACATTTCTGGAAGCAGATTTTGGATTTTAAGGTGGCCATTTGCAAACAATTTGCAAATTTGAAGGTAGCTACATCTCTCGTATAATCTATACAGTGAGGAGGTATTTTCACTAAATCCTGATCAAAGAGAAATTACGGGTAATTTCCAAATGAACTGGGGAGGGGAGAAATCAACCATAAAAGGCTTATAAAAAAGCCAGCATAAATGTTCAAATATGGTCTCCAATTAATTTAAATTATACTTTAGGATCTTTTAGAAACACACATTTTATTTTTTTCTTCCCAATTTGGCTCTGCTGGGGCTCAATTAGAACTGACGATGTACTTTTTTCTATACCCTGAAGCCTGACCCTAGGCAGAAATTTCAAAGCTCATACCATATTAATTTTAATATTGTCATGCATTTATAATTCAGTTACAGGTTTAAAAATAACCTGAATAAATTCTTACCACAATTTTTCACTTAGAAGTTTTTAAGTATGAAACTTCCTTTCACTTTCAAAAGTGGGAAGTGGGGGTGGGGTGGATGATATGGAAGAGAACAAAATAGAACAGCAAAGTCCAAGAATGTAAATTTAGCAAGGAACACCTGAAGGCAAAAAACAAGTCTCCTTGAGATTTACTTGTTTGACTCTGGTATTCTGCCTCCAACAAAAATATGTAGTTGCTTACATTCAGGCACAGGCTTCACATCTCTGCTTGTATTAAATTTGTAGCAGACCCGTTAAATATTCTGGAGCCCTAGTCAGCAATAGGGATGAAGAAGTTTATTCTACCAACATTTGAAGAAAACCAAAGTAACTGACAGATCCTAGAGTAATACATAGACTGGAATTCAGCGAAATATTTGATTGTGCACATTTTATGATACAGTTTTGATTCAAAAATCTGTATTTTATGAAGAAAATATATACAAAATGCCTATTTTAGAGGAAATACATGGAAAACACACAAAGCTGCATAATTTGGGGGGAAATGCATATAAAATGTGCACTGTGAGGGATATGTAAAGGCTTAGCCATTATTCCTCTGATATAAGGGAAGAGAGGAATGTGGAATCCTGGAGACTAGCCTATACAGGACATTCCCCCAATTGATGACATACTTCTATTGCCTCCAGATTAACAATGACAGGAGGAGCCGGGGGGGGGGACAGGACGAAGGGACCTGCCCCCCTTGATCTGAGCTCCAGGCCCCTGGTACCTATGCATCTTTTAGAGCTGTATGGTGGGCAGCAGCCTGGAGTGAGTCAGTTCAGCTACCAGGAGCCCAGATCAAGGAGCAACCAGAAATGGTTGGGCCAACAAACAAGCCAGGGTCAGAAGAGCAAGAGCAGAAATGCATCAGAGCTCCATTAGACCGTGTTGCTCAGTCAAGGCTCAGTTAGAAAAGATGCATCCAGCAGTTCACTGATTTGACACAAGAGGTATCTGCCTGCAGTTCCCTGACACTTCATTGCAAGTCTGCAGTTCTGTGGGGTGGTGTTTGGAAGCTTCTGACAACCCCCTGTTGTGTGATTCAATGCTGTAAGATTAGCTTTGATATCTTCAGGTAAAAGAATTAGGTCTCTTCATGGAGGATAGGTACATTGGTAACTACTAGCCACAGTACCTAAAAATGGAACAATCACATTCATGGGCTATAGAGCTCTGATTGGGAGCCATACCTATCAGTATCACAAAACCTTGTGAATTTCTCATGGGCATCTGCCTCTTCTCTGCTGGAGACAAAGTGATGGACTAGATGGACCAATTACTTTATTTTTATCCTGATTTTATGGCCAATGCCAGTCCCCTGTGGTGTCTTGCAATATAAGACCACTAAAATGCAGGTAGGCCTAAAACAAATAAACATTTAAAACAATAAAACTATCAGTAAAACAGCAGTCAGCAATAAAATTACCGAATCAGCAGTAAAACAAGTAAAAGAGGTGTGTGGCCTAGTCTTATGAAGCGCAGAGTAAAACCAGCTGGCTGGTCACCTGCAGCTAACGGAAAGCTTACTGCAATATTTGATTAGAATGGTACTCTGAAGCTAATAGCGGCTTCCTAACACCTATCATTAAGGAGTAAATCTCAAAAATATGATTGCACTATGTATTCCCCAAACAGTTTCCCAAATGCATCAACTAAATCAGCAGATGGTCATTAAGGGATATCTAAATGACCACAGTGCTGTTATGCTCCAAGCCCACAATGTATGCTCTTTGGGCAATGGTTATGCTGTGGTCCAAACAATGCATGAAAATTGCCTCAAGGAGTGAGACCTGCAAGGTTTAGGCAAGAAGCCAGCAGCTTCTAAACTGATCTACTGAATGGTGAAAAGTGAAGCAGGAAACACTATTCCTAGGCTAAGGATGGAAACATCCAACAGACAAGAAAGAAGGTCAGAGAGCAGTTCCAGCTGGGATAAACTGGGAATCTGATGTCTAAATAGAGAACAGAAAGGATCTTTTGGCTGGATGAGTGGTTAACTCTGTGACTTTGATGAAGATACTGGCAGTTTGCATTTCTTGGTACAGAAAGTATTGATCTTTCCTATTCTAATTGATTCAATAGGATTCTGGAAGCTTCTCTGTGTGCTACAAGCTGGAAGTTTCTAGCTGATGTGTAAGCTTCTAATCTGCCTAGAAACAGGTAGAAGTTTCCTGATGTTTCGTCTATTCCTTCAGAGAAGCTGAATAGCTGGTTTGAACTGGTTCTGTTATCTCTTTCACTCAAGGTCATGCTGACTAAAATAAAAGGCCCAAAGGAGCCCAAGTTTCACTTTCTATCTCTCTTCCTTCTGGTGTGGTGTTCTGTACATAGTCTGCTTAGTGTTGAGGTTTTAATCTTATTGTAAGTTATTGTAAGTTAAAGTCTGCTGCAACTGGATTTCTTATGGACAGTGCCAATCCTGAATGTATTTGATTTGTGACCATTATGCTAATTTGCCTTCAGTAGCAGTAAAACTCTGCTGAATGAAATTAATTGCCTCTGATCTACTATTTGGGAATCTTGCAACATGTAATTTCTCCTCTGAGACTTAACAGTGAAGAGTGGGTTATGAATCCCCACCCCTTTTTAAATGACACCTCCATAGTCTTGGTTTTTAGTGAACTTCAGTGAATTAGGAAAAACTATCACTTTTTCAGAACTGCAACTGGACATATTTTGAGAAAACAAAATGGTAAAGTCACCTATATGATCCAGGGAGGTGTACAAATATGTTGTGCAATGTTGTTCTTGTTGTAGAGAGAGGGTACTCCAAAAATATTTCACAGCAGTGAGCTCTCAACTTCAGTTCTGGATTTCTGTCCAGCTGGATTAGAGATGTGTTTCTTCTATGCTAATTACATGCAGCCATCAGGATTCTGACAGGTTGCCAATGTGGTTGACTGACACAAGTCATCATGGGACTCCTCTTCAAAATTGTACATAGAGTTGGTTTCAAACGCTCTCTTTTTTTTCTTCAGTGGGTGTATACCAGGAGGGTGGATATTCATTCTGAGTAAACATGTTTTCAGTTCACCAACCATCAGCTGAGTTGCACCACTGCACTGACATCAATGCACACCTCCAGAGGGCATTAGCCTAGCATGCTGAGAACAGATATGCTGAATCAACAGAGGCATCACAGATCTGATTGCAATGTAATGAAGAGCTATTTAAGTCATTACTTCCACATAAATTACTCAGTGCTTGTAAGTTCCAATTTATAATTGCTGAACATTTTAAGCAGCATGGCTCTTAATCAAGAGGAAGAAGGAACATGAATCCTAGAGTGATGGGAGAGAATTACTACTGAATGGTTTGCCACACATTCCACCAGTGGGCCTACTGTTTATTCCTAGCAACCTCACCATGCCCTGAAGTAGTGGCTGATAGTAGCCCAGTAGTGGCCCATAGGGACTGGTAGAACGGAAGACAAGGGAGGACAATAGTAGGTGGAACCAGGGCAAATGGCAGGTAGAGTCAGCACTTCATTAGAGGCAAGTAGGAAGAAAAAGCTGAATATTGGTCAACATGGAAGAAGTCATTTTTCTTATTGTAAATATGAAGTGGTATCTATCTATATATATATTTAAAACAACAACAACGTAAATTTCAATTAATATGCATAAAATAAAGCAGAGTTTGATAGATGGGAAGGGGGTGTGTGTCTCTTGCTCCAGCCTATCAACAAGCAACAGCAAATCAGCCTCTCATGAGGCTTCTGAGTCTCAAAAATTGCATGGCAAGTTAGGCTTCTTGCTTTCTCCATCTACTGAAGACTATGGCGAGAAATTCTGAGCTGATCCATTGTCCCATGGTGGACTGCGGTAGAATATGAAATCCAAGCCAATGCTAATTTTGAGTGCTATTTATTTTTATTAGGAGTGTTTTGAAAGAGCTGCTGTCTTGGGGAACTAAATCTCTGACAGTAAATATAATATGATAGAAGGATCTGGCACAGAATTCAGGTGATCTTTGTCCTTTATTGATATGTGACATTTCTTGAAAAAACCTTTATTGGATAACTTACCAGGGGACCATTTTTCAATTGTATGCTGTATCCCAGGACTTCTGGTATGAGCAAAAATGCACAGAACTAATGCCAGACAGGAGGCTGATGTGCAAGATAGCTGGGAGCAAATTACAGTCCAGAGCTGAAAAAGCAGAAACCTAACGCAACACCCTCTTTGAAATGAATAGAGGATGAACACCAGCAGTGCTTAGTGGATTGTGTCCGATGCCTTTGCACTGCACAGGAAGAGTTCTGAACAAACTCATGGCAGTATAGTTATACAAACATGCCCACAAACACTTAATCCCCTTAAAGCAGTGTTTCCCAACCTTGTGCCTCCAGCTGTTTTTGGACTACAATTCCCACCATCCCTTGCCACTGGTCTTGCTAGTCAGGGATGATGGGAGTTGTAGTTCAAAAACAGCTGGAGGCACAAGGTTGGGAAACACTGCCTTAAAGATACCAACTCCCAAGTTGATAATCAAGTACTTAGTTCACTAAAAAAACATTGAGGCATCTGATCAAGGCCTGTATTTTAAAATGAGCTTAAAGATATATTTGCAAATGTTTGTATGTTTCATGCCAGGCAGAAACCAGGTGGCTAAGTACTTTGGCAGTTGTTTATCTTCCTGCTCTCCTGAACAAGGCCCCCCCCCCCCGATTTATAGCAGTAGCAGGAGACAAGTTTCTCAAAGTTGTAAAAGGGAATTACAGGCTGGGAGCAAATGTTACACTGACCCTACATATTCACAATCAAGCTGCAAAAACACTAATTAAGAGTTGGTAAATAGTAAGATTTATAGTTTAACAGAAAATAATACCATGTGCCTCCCATCAGAACTCTAGCCATATTTTCCTAAGGTTTAAGGTATACTGAGAGAGTTAAAGGGCAATAAATTTTGGGAAGAGCTAATGGGAAAAGCAGCTGGCTGGGAAAAGGAGGGTGTAAAGTGAAGAGGCTTCTTTTGAAGCTGTTTTTTACTGAGTTCCTTTTTTACTTTGCAAAGGCCTTTTCTTCTACAAAGCTATCTATGTTATGTATGAGATTTGTTGGCTTAATGTAATTAGGCAAAGGATTTAGAAAGTAAGAAATGTTAGATTCTTATGTTAGATTCTTATTTCATTAATGGTGTGTGAGAATGTGAACCCAAGATCTCTGTTTAGATAGAATTTAATACCACGAGCCATTTGTTTTAGCCATTTGTTTTGGAATGCAGGGGCAACAAGGGCAAAAGGTGATCTGGTAATTAAGGTGCCTTGTCGAGGCAAATGTAAGATATATGGCTACTTGTCTGCCATCTATGGATAGAAGGAAATATAGCTCTTTGTCTCCCATAAAAGGTAATAGGAAATGGGTGTATCTTTTATGATTGGTTCTAGCAAACAGCCAATAGGAATTTCAACCAGGCTGATTGGACAGAGGCAGCCAAAGGAGGAGCAAGGGGGCTGGGCTGAGGAAATATAAGTGCTGGCCATCAGGGCTGGAAGGGGCAGAGCTTTGGTAACCATATACCACTGTGCCTATCATTTATTTGTCTGGCAAATAAATTATTATTTTAATTTCTCTATTGCTGCGTTGAATATTTCATTCCAGCTAAGCATTAACCACAAGCAGGGTGCTGCAACATGTAGCTGGGGAGTTGGTATCATTAAATGAATTAAATGACTTTGTACATGTTTACATAACCGCAGTGTCATGGGTCTATTTAGATATCTCAATCAATGCCAAAAGCATTGGATTCCATTTCCAAACCATGGACTGTTATGCTGTTGAATGGAAAATAACACAGCAAAATTGACTTGTGAGATAGTGTGTTGTTCGATAAGCACACAGAGTGCAATGAAACTGAGTGTTTGGATGGGGGGAAGAGAGTGGCTCGTTTAATTTCATTGTGCACAGGTTGTACAATGACAATAAAGGTATTATTAATTAAATTAATTCTGCTGTGCAGTCTCTTTTCATTCAAAAGGTGGCTTGCACTGGTCAACCTTCTGTCCTTAAATCTAGAGTTAAATTGCTCTTGGCATTCTTGTACATCGATATCCTGTTCGAATTTGGCAGAATGCATAAGCATAGAACAGGCATCTCAAACCAATTTATCAACTAGTGGGTGTTTCCTACCTGAACATTCCATTGTACAGTATTCCTTTAGTTAAATGCACCCTCTTATGTTTATATGTGGACCATAAAGAAGGCTGATCACCGAAGAATTGATGCTTTTGAATTATGGTGCTGGAAGAGACTCTTGAGAGTCCTATGGACTGCAAGAAGATCAAATGTATCCATTCTTAAGGAAATCAGCCCTGAGTACTCACTGGAAGGACAGATTGTGAAGCGGAGGCTCCAATACTTTGGCCACCTCATGAGAAGAGAAGACTCCCTGGAAAAGACCCTGATGTTGGGAAAGATGGAGGGCACAAGGAGAAGGGGACGACAGAGGATGAGATGGTTGGACGGTGTTCTCGAAGCTACAAACAAGAGTCTGACCAAACTGCGGGAGGCAGTGGAAGACAGGAGTGCCTGGCGTGCTCTGGTCCATGACTAAACAACAACAACAACAATGTTTATATGACAAATTTCTTACTCCAAAACATTGTTTTCCCTATCAAAATATACATTACTTTGGCACTGTCTTCCTAGAGCAGTTGATCATGCATTTTTGTTGTACCCTACTGGTAACTGTGACATTTGAGCAACATTTTATGCAGTTTTATTTTGGTTGTCTGCATTGTATGCCTTTTATTGCACACTGCTTCCATGTTTTAAAAATGTTATGCTACCCGTAAATAGTTTTATTAAATAAATAATGATGATGGCTGATCAGGGATGCAATTCCAGATCCTCCCAGCCAAAGCCCAACATGCAAGCCACTTTGCAAGCCCACTATTCTTTGACTATCAGCAGACACTAATAAAATGGGAATTATACTATACCACTTGCGCTCTGAGAGAGCATATTAGGTAGGGGCTGCTGGCTTTCATTTTGCATTGAAATTAAGTGGACCAGAAGTAAATACAGGCTGTTCAGGGTCGGCAACCAAACACTGACAGCAGACTGGTGCACAGGCTTTCCTTTTTGGTAGCACATAGAGGGAGACCAGACAGAAAAAGGCTAGCTCAGTCCAGTGGAGGCGAACAGCAACTTCAAAGAGCATTCAGAACTCAAGTGTGGCTTGTAGTATAACAGAAAAAGGGACTTGAAAACCTGGAATTTGAGCTAAGTGCCTATCTTGGGGAATCGGATTTGAAGAGAGTATAAAAACAGGGTTCTTTTTCTGGGGGTACGCAAGACTACGCAGTACCGGCACCTTTTCCCTCCAAATGCTAAAAGTGTAACAACTGTAACATCTTTATGGTGAATACCAAGGATTTGTGTCATATAAATGTGCAAACAAACTCTACGATTGAGCCCTAACCTTCTTATTCAGGAATAAGAGACTCATCAGGAGCCCCTCAGTTAATGCCAGAGAGCATTGGGGCTCTGAGGGTCCTCTGTACCAAGAGAGGGGTGTGAAGAACGGCAACATAGGCTGGAAATATATGGATTAATACAGCTGCCTGCATTCCCCCTTAGGGAAATGGCTATGGACTCTGAAGGTGTGGCTATGAGCTCTCATGCGTCAACACTTACCACTATACCACTGCATAGTTATAATCTATCAATAAGGCCAAAGAAGATGAAAGTTCATACTGGAGGGAAGCTTTAGGCTTGAGACTATGCCAACTACTTACAGAATGTAATATGGAACAGGTTAAATTCATAGATGCTGAAATCCACAATATTGATTTTTGGCCATCCCCTACCCCCTGACGACAACAACAACAACAACAACAACAACAACAACAACAATAGTTATTTTATTATTTATATGCTGCCCATCTGACGAGGTTGTCACAGCCACACTAGCGGTGTGTGTGTGCATAATGTCAAGGTGCATAATATACAAAGCCAGGCAAATTATTTCAGCACTTACGGAGTAATATTCCACAAGTGCCTCTCCCCATTCCTGGCAGTAAAAATATTCTGCCCTTTCATGACACCCCAAATTAGCTGCCTAAGGAGACCACTGGGATGTGCATCAGCCAGCAGGACTTGTACCTTTTCTAAAGCTGAGTGTAACATGAGTACTTCCTTCCTCCACTCTGTCCTTGGCCAGAGAAGGGAGGGAAGCCTTCTAGAATTTCTGCAACTTGCAGAAAACTGGAGGTCTACATGTTGCCAGACATCCTTCCCAGTGCAGTTTTGTGTTACTCTTATGGTGGCTACTTACATGTCACCAAAAGGAAAGTGGGGAAAGGACATATATTTGCACAAAGTTTCCCTGTGTTGATTTATATTTATACAGTGGTACCTCAGGTTACAGACGCTTCAGGTTACAGACTCCGCTAACCCAGAAATAGTACCTCAGTGCTTCAGGATGAGAACAGAAATCGCGGTGCGGTGGTGTGGCAGCAGCAGGAGGCCCCATTAGCTAAAATGGTACCTTAGGTTAAGAACAGTTTCAGGTTAAGAATGCACCTCCAGAACGAATTAAGTTCTTAACCTGAGGTACCACTGTAGATGCAAATTTGGAAATGACAGCAATTATTTGAACAAAAATATAATACATTGCATTATAGACTGTAAGCAGGTGACCTACATGTGCTTGCCTGCTCAGTCTGCTGGTCAAGGCACTTACTGTTGACAGGCAACTTCAAGGCCCTGCTTCCTCTCCCTTCTGATGGTTCAATAACTTGAAACCAGATGTGGACAGGACGTCACTTAAAAAGAGAACACCTTCAAATAGAAGGCAGATAATGTAAAGTACAGCCCATGGCACACCCTAGTTACTCTGCCATGTATAGCGGTCAATCCTATAGCACTGCAATATTCCAAGCACCCATTTCTGTTCCACTCCCTCAGTCTGGAACAGCCGGTCAGTGAAGGAGGACTTCAGCCCATCTCTGCACCAGCAGACTGACTGCCTTTTGGCAGGGCAATAAATCAGAACAAAGATTTTAATGGGCTGATTTACTGAATGTCAGCAGCTGCCACTGACACACAGGAACTACTTTTGCCAACTAGACTGCCTTACACATGGGGCATGGCTTTAATGTCCAGGAGATTTCTGGGTACTGCTTATTTTGCTGAACTTGCCGAAGACCATGCTTTGTTTGTCTGTTTTTAATTTCTAGAAGGACATTTGGCCTGTCACAGCGGGCTGAGTGGAACTGAGCAATCACTATACAGTGGTACCTCAGGTTAAGTACTTAATTCGTTCCGGAGGTCTGCACTTAACCTGAAACTGTTCTTAACCTGAAGCACCACTTTAGCTAATGGGGCCTCCTGCTGCTGCCGCACCGCCGGAGCACGATTTCTGTTCTCATCCTGAAGCAAATTTCTTAACCCAAGGTAATATTTCTGGGTTAGCAAAGTCTGTAACCTGAAGCATATGTAACCTGAAGCATATGTAACCCAAAGTATCACTGTACCACTTTGCATCCTGTATGGCTTTAAATAAAACCTAGAGATAAATACGGAACTTTTTTTTTTTCCCTTACAAGATTTTGAATCCATTTTCTTGAAGAAATATTCATTGTACGTATTATGGTAAACTGTGTTTCTTTATATTATATCCAATGAAGTCCCATTAGTGCAAGGGCATATGTCTGTGCAATGGGACTTCCTCTCTCCCTCTCCCCCCATCTTCCCCCAAGCCCCACAGGGCACCCTATTGTGCAGGGATACATCCTTGCACTAAGGGGCCAACTAAGTTGCATTGCTGCACACTTTTGTTCTCTCCTCCTGTTTTGTTACCTTGTTATTGGCTGTCCTGTGGTTTCCTTTTATTATTTTAATGCAAACTACATTTATATTTGTTATATATTTTGGTAAACCACCCTAGGACCATTCACTGAATGGAGGACTAGAAGTATAAGCAATAAAAAGTGGAAAAAAAGAAAAAGAAAAAAGAATTCAGATATGAATTCATAACTGAAATGTAAAATGCCCATCTTCCCAAGGAAATGGAAAAGGTCAAGATTTATCTTCCTAGTACAAAGAAGGAAAAGAGAGGTGATGCTTATGTACCGAGACAAATAGCCAGACACCTGAGCAAGCCACAGATGCATTTTTCAAAACATCTATCACTGCTAGAAATTGTATTAAAGTCATGCCATTGTTAAACAAGCTTTTCAGAAAAGCCAAGGCAGGCCAGCCACATGGGCTCCACAATTTCTGTCTACAGGAGGCTGGTGTGCAGCAGCAGGAGCTGGTGACAAGTCATGGTGAAAAAGGTAAAGATATAATGCTTTTAAACCTCTAGGGAGGATGGGAGGAAAGTAAGATATAACAGACTGCAGTATCAAAAGGGGGCTACTCACTTGCTTTTCTTAGCAGTGTAGGGGTGTTGGGGGCAGGGAAAGGAGAGCTCCGCTGGGAGCTAGAAGGTACTGACATTGCATAACTGATGCAGCAGCAGAGAGATAAAATGCAGCGTTCCAAAAGCTTGCTTCACAAAGACATAAAATAAAAGACAGGTGTGAGAGGGAACAGGGGTTGGGCAATGAAATCTGGGAAGGAAATGAAGATAGCTTTCACCTAGCATCTCTACAGTGCAGACTTGGAAATAAATAAATAAATAAAATTGTCCAGTAGCACCTTATAGACCAACTAAGTTTGTTCTGGGTATAAGCTTTTGTGTGCATGCACACTTCTTCAGATAACAGTGTGCATGCACATGAAAGCTTATACCCAGAACAAACTTAGTTGGTCTCTAAGGTGCTACTGGACAATGTTTTTATTTATTTCAGCTGCGTCAGACCAACACGGCTACCTAACTGAGTACAGACTTCGGTGCAGGATTACAGCTCAGTTAGGCTCATTTAAATCCTAACCATGTAGTCCAAGCATGTAGGATCTGAGTCTTGGAGAACATTGGGGCTGAAGAGTTGCACAGCTGTTTCCACATCCTTTGGATCGTGTTTCTCAAAGAGGAGCAATCCCCTCCTCCATCACATACTGCATGGCAACCAACTCCCATTTTTTGGAATGAAGGAGAAATTTCAAAAGCCGCTTCTAATATGGCTTGAGGGAGGTCTACTCTTCATGGTGGGTGAGTGGAAGAGTAAGACTCAAGTAGTTCTTTTGATCACTGCCATAGTCCCTACAAGGTTAAGGTGCTGACTAATGTCAGAACTGAAATGTAGGCAGTCAGTGAGTGAGAGCTGGGAGCCAGGAAATCAGAGCAAGGAGTCAAGGCAGATTCAGCAATGGAGGATAAGACAAAGCAAGGGGCTCAAGTCAAGGTCAGAGAACAAGTTAAGGATCAGAATGAGAGAGCAAGCTGAGAGCCAATAAATATTTAAATTGGTCAGGAGAAATCCCAGACCACCTGAATAGGGAGTCTTTATCATGATATCTCCTCTTGAGAAGCACCAATTGGCAGCATGGGTAGATGGAAATATTTCGATGCAGGGGAAGAAATCATTTTCTGTGGGCAAGAAGGAGAAACCTGTGGTGCTCCAGATGTTGTTAAACTCCACCTAACATCCTGAATAAACACTGGCTATGGACGCAGGTGGCGCTGTGGGTTAAAGCCTCAGCGCCTAGGACTTGCCGATCGAAAGGTTGGCGGTTCGAATCCCTGCGGCGGGGTGCGCTCCCGCTGCTCGGTCCCAGCGCCTGCCAACCTAGCAGTTCGAAAGCACCTCCGGGTGCAAGTAGATAAATAGGGGCCGCTTACCAGCGGGAAGGTAAACGGCGTTTCCGTGTGCGGCTCTGGCTCGCCAGAGCAGCGATGTCACGCTGGCCACGTGACCCGGAAGTGTCTCCGGACAGCGCTGGCCCCTGGCCTCTTAAGTGAGATGGGCGCACAACCCCAGAGTCTGTCAAGACTGGCCCGTACGGGCAGGGGTACCTTTACCTTTACCTTTATGCTGGCTTAGTCTGATGGATAGTTGGATGTCCAGCAATACCAGAAGGACCATGAGTTTCCCATCCTTAGCTGAAAGAGATGGTTCAACCTGCAACACCTGTGCAGCTTCTACTCCTGGCAGCTTCCGACATGTAGTCGCTATCTTGCAGCCTAACCTATTTCACAGATTTGGGGAAGGATAAAGCGGGCAGAGGATGCACATTAGTGCAGGGATGAGATGGGATTAGATGATACAAAATCATTTGGTCTTTTGTATGCCATATTTCTAAGCTGGAAAACAAAACAGAGGGGAGCAGTTTAATATAATGATTGTTCCGACCATCCATTGCAAATTAACCATAATTGGCAAGGTTACAAAGTGCAATCAAACATTAATGCTAGTGTTTCATGCCTTTATATTGCAGTTAGTTAATTTAATAGCAGTGCCTTTTAAAAACACAATCAATACAGTCAAGAGGTGGCAAAAAATAGCTGTATGTTCCACCACTTGATCTAGACCTTAGCATCTAAGCCCAGATTAGAATCCTACTACTAAAAGCTAAAATCTTGCGTGAGGTTGTTCAGCTGCTTGTTGTATAATTGGTAATATACCATTTCCTCAAGTGGGTTGAGCAATGGAGTGAAATATGGCAACAGTTTCCAGGGCCAATGCCATGTAAAGACATTTTAAAACAAAGTAATACATAACTCACCTTCTCATAAGCACAAAATGTTACATTTTAAACATTCTAATCAGCAATTATGCTGTCAATATTTTATATAAGGCCTAGCACTGATTGAAAAAGGAATAAAAAAAACCAAAATAAGCAAAGTGTGGTTTATTTACTACAACAATTTATTTCATTTATGAATCATGCCCATAAAGCATCCCAAAGTGATTTACAATATTGTGTGTGTGTGCGCGCACACACACACACACACACAGAGTTTAAACAAAATTATACATATAGGAAAGCATACTTGGACTACAAACCTGCTCTTTCAGGGGGAGGACAACCCCATCCAAAGCAGGCAGTTGACTAAATATCCAGATTTGGAAACTGCCCACCCACAGTGTCTCCATCTTACCCAGGTTCAGAATCAATTTACTGTCCCTCATCCAGCCCACTACGAAGATCAGGCACCAGTCCAGGAGTTTTGAGCTTAGTTTTTCACTGGGAGGAGAAAATTGTGTGTGTGTGTTTTTCCTTCTAGTAAACATCTCTCCAGCACTCTGCAGTCTCCCCATTGGCCTGAACTTCCTGATTTCATAAAAGCCCCACTGGAAGAGTCAATGATATCTTCCACTGGGTTTTAATGGAAGTGTTGGAAGACTGCAGAATGTTGCTCACTAATGAAATGACTTGTAGAATGAAAGAAAGGACACACACAAATACACCCAGCCACCTCCAAAGTAGAGTGAGCTTGACAGACAAAAAAAAACCTATCCATGAAAATTTCAGTGCAATTTTCTCTTCCCATGATCACACACGAACAGATATACACTAATTTTTTAGTACAGTACTAAAATATCTGTATACGTTCTTGAATTAAAACAAAAACAAAAACAAAAAACAGAGCAGTGCTTGCACCTTCAGTCTTGCATATATTTAGTGGGGTCCCTATGCTTGCCCCAATACTACTATTCCAAACTGGGAAGCCCTTGACAGTATCCCATCATGCAGAGTAAAACAATGCATTCAGAACAGGGTACTGGATGAGTTCTCACCCACATGCAGAATCAATGGAGCTACTGAGATTGTTGCCCTATTATTTACATACATTATTCACAACTAAGAATTAAGTCAGGAGTTTTGGATAACCAAGGTTTAATAAAGGATAGGATTTTTCAGCTTGTTAATCATTTGGGTGGTGGGGAATGAACCATTAGCACTTAAAAAACCCCAACAGAATCCAGTAGTTCTACAATCAATTCATGTATAATGAAATCACAAAGGAAGGTCTAATGCTCGGTCACAAGGCTATATACAGGACGGTTAACACAGATAAGCAGGCATAAATAACCACCAATGCATAATAAGACTGCAATGATTTTTTTTTTTTAATATAACCATCAGTTTTTTGATGGAGGAAAAGATGTACTATGCATAGGCAGGTGTGGTAATGAAGTCAAAAGCTGCACATGCACAAAAGCTGCAGATTTGATTAGCTCTATTTTTCATAACCTCTTTTTGCACATAATAACTAAAACAAGTTAATGCTGTTTGTCATTCTAACCTTTGGTGTTCTGATTGTTCTCCTGTTCAAAAGCAGCCATAAAACAAAGTAATTCTATCATTATCCGCTAATCTATCATTTGCAAATAGAACTCCACCACTATTCATATTGTTCTTGCAAGCAGAAAGGCTTCTTTCGGTTGCCTATGATTTATTTCATTCACTCCTGATGTTTCACTGCTCCGATAATCAGCTCAAGCAAGGTAGAAAGACTCCAAACACCTGCGGCGATCCAGCGGAAAGTGAAGTTGTTGGGAGGGGGGAAGCCCAGACCACCTGGCGAGAAAGAGCTAAGGAACTGCACGCTTCCTAGCTGGCAGAAGTCTCATTTTAAATCTCTCAGATGTTACATCGGATGAGTCTGACAAAGTACATGATTAGTTTTCCAAAGCACAGAAGTACGGTCTGAAAACTTGAAAGTTTAAGCTTTGGTTATCTTTATTCATGCCTGCTGCCAGATCGCTGGCACTCTGCTGCTGGGCCATCGTTCTTGTCTCTTGACATTTCATCACTTTGTGCCTCAGGGCCAGTTCCTGCAGTCATTTCCCCTTCCATGCAGGGAACCATGGCCTGTCCTCCTCAGTCAGTTGCATGCCGGCAATTATGTGGAGGAACTGAAGTGTAAGCTGGCTGCACATGGACACACAGCTGGAGGTGATTTGTGCATCTGCGGTGACACTTGTTTCAGACACCTGGATGGTTAGAATTGCTATTGCTGTATCCGTGACCCACACTCCTGAGTGGGTAGCCAATAACCCTTACAATAACGATCAAGCTTGGGCTAGCGTTTGTCCTCTAGTGTCCTCCTGAGCACTCCTAAAAGCTGCCAGGGAGGGAGCAGAACCTCCAGTTACCAATGCACAGATCCTAATTCATGTGTTCATCATCTTCTAACAGTGTGTGAACCAGAAATGAACTTGTGGCCCTCCACATGTTGTCAAGACCCCAACTTCCATCACCCCTAACCACTAGGTATTCTGGCTGGGGCTGATGGGAGTTGGAATCCCAAAAACATCTGGAGAGTCATAGACTCACCATTCTTGGGTCACACTATATTCAGTTGGGTCCAGTATTCTCTGAACTCTGACTAGCAGTGACCATCCAGAGTCTTAGGCAGAAAGGTTTGTCGCATCACCTGCATGACTCTAATTTCAAAATGTAAGTGTGCGAATATGTGCACTGAGACTTCGGGATAGGAGTATGTGCTAAATCATAACACATACATAGTTAATGGAGCATTGAGCTTCATAATGTCCCTTTCTTGTAAGATAATTCAAAAAATATATATCTAGCAATTATGGTTTGTGCCAGTTGATTCATCAGTTACGAAGCTTGAAGGTCAAGGGATTTGACTCAAAGTTCTAGTCATTCTCTGTTACACACTAGGGATGGCAAGGGAGAAATTCACTTTGTTAAAAGGTAAGTTCATTTAGAATCAGATTCAAAAGCAAAGCATGAATAATTCAAAGTACAGGGAAAATATATTGAGAGCATGTACCACAAATTACGTTTTAATTAGTTGGAGACCAACAACAGCTGGAGGGTACCGCATTGAATATCCCTGATTTGCATAATGAAGGCAGAAAATCTTCCCATGTGGGCAGGAAGTTATGTTGGCAAGCACCAAGAGTCAGGGCCTTTCTAATGGTGGCCCCACAATTGTGAAATGAGCTCTTTTTGGGACTGTAGTTGGCTCCCTCATTGTCATTTTGGCAGGCCTTAAAACATTTATCTTTCAAGTTGTTTTTACTCAAGAGGTGAATTAGGTGCTGTTTTCACCTTAGTGGCCTGTTTTCATCTATGCCTGTTACGACTTAATGAAATAGATGTTTTAATTTTGTTTACAGATGATTCTGTAGTATATTATCATGATTATTTTAGTGATTTAATCAGTTATTGTAGGCTGCCTTGGGAAAGTATTTTGTTTTGAAATGTGGCTAGCAAAATTTATTAAATACTAGAGGCTGCTGCCCCTTCTTGCTCTGGTTTCCAAACCTGCCTACTCACCAACCCCTTTGCCAACCGCCCTTCCCCGACATGTGATTCAGCTTGCCTGAATCCCCAATCCCTTTTAAGGGAGGGGGAGGGGAAGGTGGTTTACAAAGTGGCTTGCTCTGTGAAGTGTCTCTCCCCCCTCTGTTAAGCAGCTATGCTTAACAGAGGGGGGCACTTCAGAGAACAGATTACTAGACCACTCTATGATGTGCCTCTATTAAATAGCTTGTCTAAGCTACCTGCCACCAGCACTGCTAGCACACTCACCTGCCTGCCATTTATCATGCTGGAGTTGGCATGGCAACCTACAGATCGCCACACGAACTGCAGCATGACAACAGCCTTACATTTTTATGTATATTGGAAGAAATAAAAAGGTCGATTTGGGGGAACTGGGTTTGAGTTTGTTTATTTATTTATTTATATCATGATTTACTGAAAAACAAAACAAAACAAACAAAAAACTCCCAGAGAGGTGTACAACATAATAGCTGAACTGTGACTAAAGGGAGCAGGAAAGGCACCCCTTATTTCTAGAAAACCTGCATATATTATTGAGGCAACCACCCAAGCTTACAGACTAAGACTCCTTCAATCTGTCATTGTTTTGCAAGTGGGATTCAGTCATATATTGGCAAATTCAGACCGTACAATTGAAGTGCATTTGGTATTGTGCAACACCACCCCCACCCTCACCTAACAAGACCCAGATTTTTTGAGGTAAGGAAAGTGATGGGAACATATACTGGAAAATGCGGGATAACAATGTGATGTGGTATAAACTCCCCACAAACAAACTGAATTACTTCTCAATAAACAGCAGACATCGTATAAACTCCCCCATGAACTTTGTGCTAACTAAGTAAGAATTGCGCCCTGTAAACAGGTAATCTGGAAGTGACCTAAGAAATAAATCCCACTAAAAACCAAGAAACTTCCTAGCAGACATGTTTCAGATTGGGCTATTGATCCTCTACCTATAGAGCCAGGAAACTAGAGGGCCTGGAAATGAAGTGTGTGCACAAGGTCTGTACCAGAGGGCATTGGGCTTATGAATGAAAGGTCAATGAGTTTATCATGAAAGAATCTGTCAGAGCTGAACTGTATCATCACTTCAGCAATTATTTTTAAGGTTTTGTTTTTAAAACAAAACAAAACAAAACAAAACAAAAAAAACCTCTCCCATCACAGCAGAGGCACATTAGCTCTAAGTGCTCACCATGCTGGAACATAGTTAATTGTAACACCAGCATTCTTTGACCTTTTGGAAGCAGAGAGGACCTTTCAGCACCATCTGTACTGATCACAGAAATCTGCAGTTTAACGGCTTTTATCTTCTCTTTTATACTGACCACTGCATGTCCAGAACTGTTACTTTTGGTCTTTGCAAATTAACCCAGGTTGACCTACCAAAGATTTAAATTGCTTCAGAAAGAGGGAGAGGGAGTAATCATAATTATAACACTCTGTATCCAGGGCATTTGTCATTTTGCATAAAGTTACCCATAATGCTGCAGTTTCGAGGAGGTCATGTAATCTTATTAAATCTATCCCAAGGCTCGCACCGTGTTTAGCAAGTCTTTAGCTATGGTGATAAATGTGTTTAGTCCTGGCAGACTCACTGTTTTGGATTTTATTATTCAATTCTGTACATATCGTCCCCCCCCCCCTCTTTTCTTTCAAGGGGGATGTATTTAATCATTTTGGAAAATGGGACAGTGAAAAACTGGATGGCCTTTACTCTGTACTCTGCACCCAGTTAGTTATAGAAATGGAAGCAGAGTAATGAGCTGAGCTTAGGGATAAGGGAAATTTTTGAGTTTGTTTTGTGTTTATGGAAAGATATCTAATAAGCACTTCTCCAATATATAAACAAAAACACAATTTTTACCCTCCAACATTCCTTAAATGAAAACAGGGAAATTTCTTACTCCCCCGCCAATGGACTCTCCTCAACCCTCATTTTTTGTCATCCCTCACAGAGCATTTCCTATCAGAAGAAGGGCAAGTGCCACAGCCACTATACCAACAAGACACAGCACACACACCGTCCACCATCCTGAGAAATCCTTCTCATCCTGATTTGATTTGATTCTTTGGTAGATTTACAAAAAGAAAAACACATACCAATACAGTGGTACCCCGGGTTACAGATGCTTCAGGATACATACTCTGCTAACCCAGAAATAGTACCTCGGGTTAAGAACTTTGCTTCAGGATGAGAACAGAAATCGTGCTCCGGTGGCGCGGCGGCAGCAGGAGGCCCCATTAGCTAAAGTGGTGCTTCAGGTTAAGAACAGTTTCAGATTAAGAACGGACCTCCAGAACGAATTAAGTTCTTAATGCGAGGTACCACTGTATTTATTTATTTTTTTGAAAAGGGCAAGATTAGAGACAGACATACAAAGCATAAAAGAAAAATCCACACCCCTTGCCACTCCACTCTGTACCTCTGAGCTGGTGCATCAAGTGAGGCTGGGCCTCAACAGTGGCAGGCTCTCCCTCCCCACATCTGCTCTCCAACAGCTGCTATGAGCTGCGCAAGCAAGATGGCTGGCAGTAGCAGCCCTGGAGAGGCAAATAAATGCTCCTGTGCAGCCACCACTGCTGTGGCTGCTGCTCAGGACAAACACCTCCTCACCCTGAGCTCAGCGGTGACAGCACTGGCAGTGAAAATAGGGACATTCCAGGATGAAATCAGAAGCTGGGAGGGTTTCATAATTCCAGGACTGCCCCAGGGCAGGTCTCCACCAAAATAGAGTATACACAAAAATGCATGCATGAAGAAAAAATGTGCATACAACACACATATTGGTGAAAAGTTCTTACAAAAATGCATTATATTGGGGAAATTGATTGCAACAATTTATATGTTAGTCAAAACCGCATACAAAAAAGTGTGCATTTGCAGAAACTGACACTGAAATGCAGACAAATTTTCATGATAATATTTATGTTTATTTTAAAGCAAATTGCTGTAGAAATGTGAACTAAGGTTAACATTTTGGGGTGGGAGAGAGAAACTGATATTGACAGATCCCCTAGCTGAGCGATCCAAATGAGGACCTAAAATACTTCAAGGAATTAGTTTCATTCACTTTCAATTAGCTAGCACCCTGAAAGGACACACAGAGAATTCACCTCTAAAAAGATTTCTAGGGTTTGTTGATCAGAAGGTCGGCGGTTCGAATCCCCAACACGGGGTGAGCTCCTGTTTAGAATGTATGGATGTGGGAAAGGAATTCTTTAATGGGATTAAAGCTATATATACAGAGCAAAAAGCAAAATTGATTGTCAACAATGTTGTTACGGAAGATATCAAAATATCAAAAGGAACTAGACAGGGATGTCCACTTTCACCATTGTTATTTATAATGGTCCTGGAGGTCCTTTTGAGGGCGATTAGACAAAATAATTTAATAAAAGGGATGACAGTTGGCCAGAATGAATATAAAGTGAAAGCCTTTGCAGATGATCTGGTAATAACAATTGAAGAACCAACAGAAGGTGTAATAGAAGTGTTGAAGGAGATGGAGCAATTTGGAATGGTAGCAGGGTTTAGACTAAAAAAAAAGAAAACCAAAATAATAGTGAAAAATATGGACCAAAGTATGATTGAATTATTGCAACAAAAAACAGAGATAGATGTGGTGAAAAAGGTAAAATATTTGGGAATCTGGCTAACTCCCAAAAACATTGACTTATTTCAAAACAATTATATTCCGGTGTGGAACGAAATAAGGAAAGACCTGGAAGTATGGGGCAGACTGAAACTATCCTTTTAGGGTAGAATTTCTTCTATAAAGATGAGTGTCCTTCCTAAGATGTTATTCTTGTTTCAGACTACCCCCATAACATGTTGGAATTCTGCCTCGGTCAGAGGAATGTGCCTACCTTTCCAGGCACCGGCTGAATTCCTTTGACCTCCCTCGTGCGACTCCCGGCAGCAAACAGGCGAGGTCTGTGTCGGCGATTTTTCCCAGACTGTGAGAAAAACACACCACTGCTTCTCCCTCCTCCCTGCTCCCCAGGGAGGGGAATCAGACTCAGACAGAAACGTATTTACATGTCTTTATTTCTGTCTCTAGCAGCCATACAGATAAACATGTCTGCACTCTTCACAAACAACAGAGAGAATCGTAACTCCACCCTGTACAGGTCATATGACACACACTGAGCTCACATCCTGTGCTCAATACGGAGAATGGACTGCCCCTTTATTGCCATGGTAACAGTCACAAACATCCTGTCTGGCTTTCCAGCCACCAGCAGCTGGTTTAGCTGCTGCTTCTTTCTTCTGCATTGCTTCTTTATAGTAACATAACAAAGGGGGTATCAATCTTTACCAGAGTGGCAAAGAGTGATATCTAGGTATATCTGGCAGGGCAAGAAGCTGAGAATGAAATTTAAGTTATTAACAGATGTGAAGTAAAGAGGAGGCTTCGCCCTGCCAGATTTGAAATTGTACTATGAAGCAGCCTATCTCTGTTGGTTGAAAGAATGGATAAAATTAGAAAGTAAGGAATTATTAGACCTTGAAGGTTTTGATAATAGATTTGGATGGCAAGCGTATTTATGGTGTGAGAAGAAGAAAATACACAAAGGGTTTGGGAGCTACATATTCCGAGGTCCATTAATAGAAGTATGGGATAGGTATAAAAACCTATTAGAACCAAGAGTTCCGCATTGGTTATCTCCGTTAGAGATTATGTCTGTGAAGAAAGTAAATATGAGAAGTAATTGGATTACTTATGGAGACTTAATAATTAAAGAAGGAGGTAAATGGAAGATAAAACCATATGAACAAGTTAAGGTTCATGTTTATGAATGGTTGCACTATTTTCAGGTTAATGAAATGTTTAAAAAAGATATCAAAGAAAGTGGGTATATGGAAAAAGATTCAAAGTTTCAAACAGATATAATAAACAATGATTGTAAAATTCTGTCAAAAATGTATAAGATATTGTTAGAATGGTATACGAAAGATGAAGAAGTTAAAATGGTAATGATACAATGGGCCAGAGATTTTGGAAATAATATACAATTTGATGATTGGGAAAAATTATGGAAGGAAAACTTAAGATTTACTGCCTGTACGGCGTTAAAAGAAAATATCATGAAAATGTTTTATAGATGGTATATTACACCGGTAAAATTAGCAAAAATGTATAAAACCTGTAATAAATGTTGGAAATGTAAAGAAAAAGAAGGAACGTTTTATCATATGTGGTGGGAGTGTAAGAAAGTGAAGAGCTTCTGGGAGATGATATATAATGAGATGAAAAAAATGTTGAAGTATACATTTGTTAAGAAACCAGAAGCCCTACTTTTAGGCATTACAGGAAAGGAAATAAGAAGGAAGGATTATAAACTTTTTCAATACGCAGTTACAGCAGCAAGAATTCTACTGGCCCAGAAGTGGAAACAAGAGGAAATACCGACAAAAGAGGAATGGAGGATGAAATTAACAGACTATGCAGAACTGGACAAGTTAACAGGGAAATTTAGATATCTTCGAGACCAAAAGTTCATCGAGGACTGGGGGAAATTTGTGGAATATCTGAAAAGTACATGTGAAGTACAAACAACGCTAGTGGGGTTTAAAGAAGCACTGTAAAAACTGAGGTATATTGTTAAATGAAAATGGATGATTGGAGGGGGGACTTATGGCAATAGAGAACAGAAGAAATGCGTAAGCAAGAGTTAAATATGGATGATTGTCAGAGAAGTTGAAGGAAGTCCAAAAGTATGGAATTTGTGAAAATTTGGATCAAAATTGTATATTTATGTTAAAAATTAATAAAAAGCATTTTTTTTAAAAAAAGAGAGGATACCAGCGGGAGTAGATAAATAGGTACCGCTGCAGCGGGAAGGTAAATGGTGTTTCCATGCAGTGTCCCGTTGCACCAGAAGCGGTTTAGTCAAGCTAGCCACATGACCCGGAAAGCTGTCTGCGGACAAACGCCGTCTCCTTTGGCCTGAAAGTTAAGGGGAGCACCACACCCCAAAGTCGATTTCGTCTGGACTTAACCATCCAGGGGTCCTTTACCTTTTTATTAAGGGGGTTAGAAATGCTTTTAAATAAGTAAATGAATATCATACCATTGCTAGATAATAACTAGCTGTCTATCATCAGTTCAAGTTACTCTTCTATGCCTCAAACTTGGACCAGTTTGGTATGCATGGATAGATATGTCTCTGAAACACACACACACACACACACACACACACACACACCCCAAAAAACAAAACAAAACAAAACAAAACAAAACTGGCTGCTCCATTGTATTGAGAATGTGTACAATTGGATTCATTCTTTGTTAAATGTTACTAGCATTTTTGGTATTGATGGAGTGGGTGAACTACACAATGAAATCATTTTTGTGCACTTAGTAAATAGGAAAAAGCTGCTAGAATCGTGAAGCAATTACTTTTTCCATATAACTCATGAGCTATGCTTAAATTCAGGAATGCAGTTAATAGCCTCAGAGAAAAAAGAGTTGTTGTTTTTTTTAAAAAAGATAGATGTAATTTCTTTAAACCAACAACCCAGCATGGAAAGAATGTTAGAGATACAGATAATAGAAAGAAAAATATGTAACAAGGGAAGAGCAAATAAAAAAAAAAGAAACAAATGTCAAGAACCAAACTTCCTTTTCATTTTTCTCCTTTGATGTAATCATTTACATAATTTCAAGGCTCAAGAAAGGGCCTTCACCCTGGGACTTTAGGAATAAAGATAGTGGTTCCTGACACCTGCCCAGAGAACTAGCCTGCTGAACCACTCAAGGCTTCATGGCCGGGAAGGCCAAAATTACCTTAGCATGTGCTAGCAAGGAAGGTCTAGGAGTAGGGAACTAACTGCTCCAGGCCCAGAGTCAAGAGAACTCGTCTCAAACTTCAATGATTTGGTTATAGGTTACTGTGTCTAGGATCTGACCCTGTTACAACAGCAGTTTTACCCATTTGCAGATCCTTTAATGACATTTTAATAAAGTAGTTGCAATTATAACCCCAACACTTCATGTCTTGTTTCTCATCAAAGGGCGTGGGTGGAAATGTAATTTTTGACGTTACCCTAGGTAATCCAGGGTGTGGTGTATTGTTGTTGTTTTTAAGGGTTTTTTATATTTATTTATTTTTGTCTTTATTTTTTCAAACTTCTTCTTGTAATTTATTCTTTCTGCATACAAAGGGAAGGAAAGTCCTGACAGAAATTACAAATGGTAATATATGCCATGGATATTTTCAGGAGAGTCAGTTTCAAGGAATCAAAAGGTTTCATTTATAAATCAGATAAGAATGAGTGCTAATCTGAGGAAGCTTTCTTCAGAGTGTTTATCACAAGCTTAGCTTCCTACTGCTTATCAGGAACAAACCAAAATGCCAACCCCATTCCTGCCCATGGCTTTCAGTGACATGAGAACCCACGTGATTTAGAAGTTAGTATCTTCTTGGAAACTGCTGTACCTTTAAAGTTCTGAAATGCACACCCAGTTTCATCAAAGGATCCCCTGTGGCACCATCACCAGACCTGTGATGTTCTACTCTATCAGTTAGTACAGCTTCTCTTAAATACATATTTGCTGGCACATCCAGACCTAACTGCTCTTTAGTGTGAAAGACTAATGTAAAATATCAAAATAAAAGAATATATGAGGCAGGAAGTTCTGCAGAAGTCCCATTCGTTTATATTTGTAATTTTAATCATTCTTGATCTCTCTCAAAAAATGTCATTGGTATCATCAAAAGTGTCTTGTTCAGCTCTTACGCCTGTGGAACAATCTCCAAGTCCAAATTTGGCTTTATCTTCTGCTAATTAAAACATTTATGTCCTGCCCTTCTAGGGTGAAGACACCACTCCACGATAGTTTACAACTTATAGAGCACTACAACCCATAAAGCAATTACAAAAAAAGAGACAGGGTCAACTGGTTAAAAAACAAACTAGATATATTGCCTGCTTTGTTGCATAGATCCTGCCAGAATTAAAATGTTTTCATAATGGAATCTTTACTGGGGCTGCAAACTACACTTTGCAAATTAAGGTGATCCTTCAGCTGGGTACAGCCACTGAGAAGGCTCTAAGTTTCTCTTTTCCCCACCCAGCTGAGTTTTCACCCTATCAAAAGCAAACATTTGAGACCAACCTGTAGGCTGATTGTGTCCATCTATAAGTAGAACAAATTTTCATTTATGCAACAGGATTTCCTCTTTCTCTCCTCCCGTGCTACTCCCCCTACACCTCCCAAATCTGCTCCAGATCTGGGGGCCACAGGCAAGAACAGTGTGCAACACTGGATATCACCCACAGACCATTCATTTCATATTGTCAGGGGAGTTGTATGTCCGCTCACCTTTTTCGGTGGGCGGTGTTGCAGCCAGGCATCTGGGCCCTTGCGGTTATCTGGCATGGGGGTGGGGAGTTGACAACCCCTTGTGCCATTCCGGTCGTGTCCCTGGTGCTGGACGGGGCCACTCCCAATGTGACCCCGCTGCCAATCAGCACCGGTGGCTGCAGGGGGCTCTCCTCTCTCGCCCTTTTGCCAGATCTTCCAACCCACCCTCTTTTTATGCTTTGCTATGACACGACCTTGCTATGGACAAATGTCAGCCACCATGTTGCTGGGGCCAGGTAGGGTTTTTTCCAGTTGGCAAATTGGCACCAGCCATTTGATTTTCGCCTACCTTGTAGCAATCATCACAACTTTGTGAGGTTAGGCATTGGGTAAGCTTTTCTTTGGATAGAGGGGAGGCTGCAGCCTCTGTCTGCCTCTCTTCATTAAGGATATCTTGTTAAAGGGATCTGGGAGGTGTGGATCTTGTTCGGTCACCGGGCGTAGGCTAGGGCCATGACATGACGCCAACGGAGACCCCTCGAGGTGCCCCTATTTGATGTTAGTCATAGGGCTCCCCCTATTGGTGGTTTACCCCTTAGATGGACTCCCTGAAGACGGGGGGGGGGGGTGGAGTCAAAATATAGCCTGGCTTCACTCAATCCCTAAGCCAAACTACTCACATCTATAACTAATAAAGTTGTGATCTACTTGAACCCATAAACCTAAATACTTGTGTCCGTGTATTTATTAATCACTAGGGAACTGTGGAAGGGGACGCAGGTGGCGCTGTGGGTTAAACCCTCAGCGCCTAGGGCTTGCCGATCGAAAGGTCGGCGGTTCGAATCCCTGCGGCGGGGTGCGCTCCCGCTGCTAGGTCCCAGCGCCTGCCAACCTAGCAGTTCGAAAGCACCTCCGGGTGCAAGTAGATAAATAGGGGCCGCTTACCAGCGGGAAGGTAAACGGCGTTTCCGTGTGCGGCTCTGGCTCGCCAGAGCAGCGATGTCACGCTGGCCACGTGACCCGGAAGTGTCTCCGGACAGCGCTGGCCCCTGGCCTCTTAAGTGAGATGGGCGCACAACCCCAGAGTCTGTCAAGACTGGCCCGTACGGGCAGCGGTACCTTTACCTTTACCTTTAGGGAACTGTGGGTCACAGGACCTTGGCATGCAAAACATCTTTAACAACCAGGCTGGTGTTCTATACACCAACCTGACACTTGAAGAAAGGACAGGTACAAATGTAAAATAATGAAAATGAATTCAAACCGGAGAAAAATAAAGACAGAAACATTTTTAAGGGCTCCTTTCCTTCATATATTCTATTTTTAAAAGTCAGTGCACATTTTGTGGTAGGGATCAGCTTATGTTATTCTTTGAAGGCTGTTTGCAATAAGGAAAGGTTAATGCATCTGCTTTTAAAAATAAGTGTAATTGCAGCAATAAGATGTTAACAACAGTAGTGGCAACATAATGGTAGCAACAAGAAAATGCATTGGGGAACAAAACTTCTACAATAAATATGCAGTTAGGCATTTTCTGTCCATTAAACATGCTGGTTTCAAAAATGACTAAAGCATAATTGTCATGCTGTGAAAATAGATTTACACACAAACCCGGATCTGGATATGTTGTGAAATCAGCTGCCATGCTTTTGTGTATTCTAACTCCAATTATATTGCAGGCCTGTGGGCGTTAAATATCTGGGTAAGTCACATGCCTGGTGCATGAATTAACACTGCCTTTCTGACACTAGTAGAATCATAGAATCACATAAACTGTTACCACTAACACTACTTACCATATTATTCACCTTCTCCAGTTCTAGAATATCCCTTTTCAGGTGTGATGATCATAACTATATACAGTATTCCAGGTGTGGCCATACTATAGCCTGGAATGAAAGAGCTATGATATTGCCCTTGTCTTTCTGTAGTAAATAGAATGAGAGCAGTGTTCTGCCTGTGTGTGTATGTGAGAGAGGTAGAGAGAGTGCAAAGGCAGAATATATCTGGAGTTGAACAGCAGCCAGCAAAGGGGACACACATCTTTTTGTTGCTGTCTGCTTCTGCATGCTGCTTGCTCGGGGGCGGGGAACTAATGCTAATTTACAGATATGCACTGGCTGCCTGTATATTCAACAATGTGCTGTGTCAGTTCCATGTGACAAGCACACACCTCCATGTAGTAGTGGAAATTGCTATGATGCTTCCACAAATCACAGAAAAAACTGTGGCTGCATTCAAAAGAGCATGCCATATGACTCCACGTGCTCACATCAAGTGTCCAGTAATACATCTAGTGTATAAATACTACTTTGGGAGAAAAAATAAACTTCTCAGATGATAATATTATTTTAAACTATATACCAACTATGTGGGGTTTGACAGTGGGTCAGTGTAGGTCAGCTCTTCATGCCCTAACTTCTGCCAACAGACATACTGATTCATTGGAAATGTAATATCATGCCCACCCCCTTGATCAATGGATAGAATATATGACAACTCTTACAGCATATGAATAGACACAGCTTATAGATACAGATTGTGTATGGATAAATAAAATGATAAATAAAATGATATTTGGAATGCATTTATACAAATGATAATGACTTGTTAATAAGCTTACATTTGTTGGAATAATTATATTACTTACATAACTATATTTTGCATTGTATCACAATTTCAAGTATTTTTGTCCTTTTCCTGTTTTTCTCTTTTTAATTTTATTTCACTTTATTTCCTCACTGAAAATTTCCAGCAAAATATAAATATTTAAAAAGTGTCAAGCCCTATGATTTGAACTCACCCTTGGTTGATTATGCAAAGTTTAGGGAAAAAAACCCAGAGATATAAAGATCACGCTCCTGAGGACAAGCCTTCTCTCTCCATTTTTTTTTTTTTTTTGTATTTTCAGGATGACTTGGGAAAACCAGTATCAGGGGTCAGCATCGATGGGTACCCATGGAAGCCCACTGCACTATGTGGGGTACATTGATGTCTCCCTAGGGTTCCCTGCTCCTCCTGCTCTTCACCTTTGCTGTCTCTGCCTTTTCACCTCTGAGCATAGAAGCACTGATTAAGATTAAGAAGGAGCAGCATCTTTTTCTTGCCTTGTGCTCTTCATCTGGATGCTTCTGTATCTTCCACAAGGGCCCACTCTGAAGCCTGGAGCTGGCACTCACAAAATGCTGTTAATAATATATTATAGTTAATGGACCTGGATTAGCCACTTCATGTACTGCTGCCCATTTCATTCTGCTCTTTCCAAGTCACTTTATGCAACAGTAGCCAAATTCATGGCCTCCAGAAGTTGTTGGACTACAACTCCCATAAGCCGCTGCTAGTATGGTCAATGTGCAGTGAAGATTGGAAGTTAGAATTCTACAACATCTGTAAAGGTAAAGGGACCCCTGACCATTAGGTCCAGTCATGGCTGACTCTGGGGTTGCGGCGCTCATCTCGCTTTATTGGCCGAGGGAGCCGGCGTACAGCTTTTGGGTCATGTAGACAACGTCTGTAGGGGACTGCATTGGCTACCCTTGCACTTGTACTTACAGCATACAATAATAATAATGGCATCTCTTCCTTATTTTCCTACAAGAAGTGTTCCTACAATATCTGCATTCCAGTATAATTTACGGCTGGATCCCAAGCCCGGTTACTGAAAATGTAAGGGTTAACCACTCAAACATACTATTTATGGCTTGAGTCAGACATCTGCCATAGGTTATCATATCAATGAGAGAGGAAATCAGAGATCTGACTCAGAATGTATTAAAAATGGATGAGAAGCAAAACCGCAACATCACAACACTGTCATAAAAAGCATATAAATGTGACTCCTTAGGCAGAAAACTACCACACATAGAACACTGTTATTTTTCTGTAAATCTGACTGTATGATAAAATTAAAACAAACACTGGCTCTGTTTCCTTATCACAGCCTAAAGGAAACTAGGGGGAAGGGGGGGGGAGGTAGTAGCTTTACAGCCCAGAGTTATAAAATGTTTATCTCTGTAAATTCGAAGAAATTGTTGATGTGATAATCTTTGAGCGATGATCTGAAAATCATTTAAAGCAAGATCTCAATTCACTTTGCTCCTGCACGGTGGGTGAGAGAAGGGAATGAAGTCTATATTTTATGACCCTGACAATGAGGTATCTTTTAAAGCTAACTTGGATCTCCCACAGAAAATCACAAAGATATTGATCAGTTCAAGGAAAATGCTATCCTGGTGAAAGAGAAAGTGCAAAAGATTTATGAGTCGGGCTCAGACCTTCCCCTGAGTCCCTTTATTCAGGAGATGAATATACCAGTATACATACTCCATATAACTGCATAGTCATAGCAAAGAAACAACTGAAAAAGGAACAATACTTTCACACTTGCATTTATAGCACTAAGTTTACTGTTAAAGCATGGATCCGATATGATAAATTAGACATTTCACATTGCAAAGGAAGGAAGAACAAAATCATTTAATCAAAGAAGTAGTCGTACCTTGGAAGTCAAACGGAATCCGTTCTGGAAGTCCGTTCGACTTCCAAAACGTTCAGAAACCAAAGCACAGAAGACGCAGAAGCCCCGTCAGACGTTCGGCTTCCAAAATAATGTTCAAAAACAGGAACGCTCACTTCCGGGTTTTGATCATTCGGGAGCCAATTTGTTCGGGAGCCAAGGCGTTCGACTTCCAAGGTACAATTGTATATGAATGTACTAGAGGGTGCATGATTCTGTTTGGAACTCAGTACATTTAACCTGATGACTGGGGGCAGGGACTCTAAGGAGGTAGCAGGGGAGACCTTTGGCATGCCTATATCTGCAAATTTTCTAGGGCTGGGGCCAGTACAGAAACATTTGCAATACACTCAAATGAAGTAATGATTGTTACATTATAACTGTTGCATGCTCTGACTATTACAGATGTGCATCTGTTCTATATGGACTCTGCATCACAAGCAGAAGAGTGTGGGATCTGGCCCTTGAACTGGCACTCCCATGACATGCAACAAAATCAGATGAGACTGATTTTCTAGATACAGTATATCTGAATTGTGGGTTTGGCCTGGTTTTGGCACAGAAACTGCCTTGGTCAGGGGTAGCAACCTAAGGCCTGTGAGCCAATCACCTTCTCAATCCGGCCCATGGACGGTCCGGGAATCAGTGTGTTTTTACAGGAGTAGAATGTGTCCTTTTATTTAAAATGCATCTCTGGGTTATTTGTGGGGCCTGCCTGGTGTTTTTACATGAGTAGAATGTGTGCCTTTATTTAAAATGCATCTCTGGGTTATTTGTGGGGCATAGGAATTCATTCATTTCTCCCCCAAAAAATAAAGTGGACCAGCCCATGGCTGAAAAAGGTTGCTGACCCCTGGCCTTGGTCATCCCAAACTATGACTTCTGTCCAGAGAGAAACAAGGGAAGTGTGATGCTGTTGATTCTCCTTGATTTCTCAGCAGCTATCCAGGAACAGCTGTCTGCATTAGGACCAGGTAGTACTGTGTTGAGATAGTTCCAGTCTTATTTGGATGTCTGTCTCCAAAAGTTGGTGCTAGAGGATGCTAATCAGCCCCATGGAATCTGCAATATGGGGTTTCACAGGGGCTTATATTATCCCCATGAATGTTTAACTATAGGAAAATGTTAAGTGGGGTTATCCAGAGAGTAGGAGTATGATGTCATCAATATGCAGATGACACACAGCTATATTTATCTTTTACATCTTTAGGCATGGCAGTGGATGTGGTAGATCAGTGTCTAGCTTTGGTAATCCAATAAACTGATACTCATACTGAAGCATCATTAGTAGGCAGTTCCTTAGTCCAGTTCAGCCTGTTCTGGAAGGTGTTGCACTCAGGCAAAGGAACAGGTACACAGGTTTGGAATACTTCTGGAACCACTTTTGTCACTGGTGGTACAGAATGCTTTCCATCAGCTTCAGCTGGTGGCCCAGCCACAACCCTATGTGGACGGAAATATCATAGCTCCAAGTTGCCTATGCTCAGATGCCTTTCCACAGATCTACAGCCCTTCTACTAATATACTTCTCCTAATATACTATTATTGCTGTTGGCTTTGGTACCTATTAATTGTAAGATGTAAATAACAAATAAGTCACTGCCTCTGTGATGTCCACTCAAACAAAAAGAAACAAAGCCACAATGCACCCATCAGTCCGTTTGCCCCTTAGATATGTCTACATTTCATTCTGAGTTTTCAGATAAAGGAATCTATTCTTCTAAATAAGAATTCATTTTACAAGGCAATACTGGACTGGTTTGCTGGAGGGCTGCTTTCTCTCGCCCTCTTTCAGTTCATTCGCACATATCTGAAACTATTATGTCACCTTCTGCCCTCCAAGGCCTCCTACTCAGCTGGAGGTTCAAAGCAACACTACTAATGCCATTACTTATTTTCTTCCTGCTTGTAGAAGACGGCCACATCCTAGCACCAACTCAATATTAAAAGGCTCAAGAAGACCAGGGTGACCCTGTACAGTCTCATTTCAAATACTGTTTCTGTGCTGGTGCTGCAGCTCCCAAAACATAAGGTGGATCTTCAAAAAAAGACATGAAAATGACTTTAACATGAACCCCAGTTTTATGCTTTAATTGCAAATAAATTCTCCATTTCCTGCCAGTTAGTAAATAAAGTCTATATTAACAGATAATGTTGGAAGATCAATGGACTGAACACACATCTACCCAGCAGCCCCTAAAACAACTCTGCCTGTATTATTATTATTATTATTACTATTATTAATATTACTATGCTTCTTTTTATTTCCTGGAACATCTGCGCAGTGTCATCTTTCTCTTTTTTAAAACACTCATCAAAAGCCACTTCCACGGAAATGAATTGTACAAAACCTTAATATATTCATCTAAAACCAAAATAAATCATAAATGTGCGTAACTACACTGGCTTCTTCCACTCCCTGTGCTGTGCTATATTAATCTGTAAAGGGCTTTGTACATTGATGATGTAGTAGTAGCAGTAGCAGTATCTGCTGAATATATACATCATCTGAAGTGTGGGCTCTCTGTTCCACTGCTAAGGGAGATACAGGGGCTTTTTGGTGCCATCACCCTAGTAGTGGAACTCTCTCTTGAGAGAAAATCAACTTTGATTGTTTTCAGGCAGGCAGCCAAAGCATTTGTATTCCACCAGTATTTTAAGAGTGCTAATCTAGTATTGATACCCCACTTACGTAATTGTTTCTCTCTCAATTTTTTAAATGGTGTTCAAATATTTGTTTACAGTTGCAAACTGCCTTGGAGTCCCTTTATGTAAATAGAAACAATAACAACAACAGTAATAATGATGATTATAATGATGATATTACTTCAGAGAGATGTAATCATGTTGAATATATATCTACTTGGAAGGTATGTGCGCACTGTTGTGCTCTCAAAGCTATACTGTCTTCCACCTCATCTAAAACAAAATTTTTGACACCACCACACAGCGGGTGTACAATCTCCCCAGGTAAATCTTACTATACAGCATGTTTAACTACTTCCCATCTGACCTTACAATTGTAGGCTCTTCTGCTACCATTGCTACTTAACAATTGTTTGCTTACAACAAGCCCTGGAAGATTTTGAAGTTTAAAATTGTTTAAGCAGTAATTATTGTATATGGATATGTTGCAATGCATCATGCATTTGATAGTCTTATGTCTGTACACATAGTGGAACTTTAGAGAAACCAAATAATACTCAGTGAAAGAAATGAGTACGTCTATCTCAATTTTGGAGAAGAATTGTAAATTACATCCTGAATCCTTCCAATAAATGTGCAAATGAATATAACAACGAGCTGGTCTGATGAGTTCTGAAAAGCAAGAAGCAATACATACCATCAAGTTGACACTCAGCACATTACTATTCACTCTGAGTATGCACTGTGAGGGTTTATAAAAACCAAAACTTAAACAACAACAAATCCCTTATAGCAAAATACTTCACTCTCTGTATATGCAAATAATGTACTCCACCTTATAATAACTTGCAAATTTCCAGCACACCGAAAAAGTAAACTGATGGCCAAAAGCAGATTCCCAACAAAACACATTACATTCGAAATTAGTACCATTTCTGTCGTCACACAAGGAAGCACTGAACACCCCATGGCTGTAAGGCCAGGCTAATATGGGGAAAGTGTGTTTTAATAAAGCATGCAGTATATTTTCTCCACCCTGAGAGGTGGAGGATTTGGGTGGGAAGAGATGATCAATGACTTTAAATTCTGCAGGGGGTGTCTGCTGCAGTAGCTGCTCAGAAAGGCGCCAAGGTTCTGTCATGCCCCTTTTCCTTTCTCCAGGCTAAAATGAAATGAGTGCAACTGAGGGAAGCGTGACTTCATGCTGGAGTAGGACACGGTTGCATCTCTCTTCCTTTAAAAAAAGAAGCTTGCTCTGTCTTTCCCTGGCCCACATGCCACAGATTCCCAAGACAACGTGTTTTCCCCAAAAGGGACTGCGGTTAAAAAGATTGGGGGGGGGGGGTAAAAGATTCCTCTTCCTATAAATGTCCCAGCCACACAGAAACTATAAGCTACAGAAAAGCAATGACAAACCTAGACAGCATCTTAAAAAGCAGAGACATCACCTTGCCAACAAAGGTCCGTATAGTTAAAGCTATGGTTTTCCCAGTAGTGATGTATGGAAGTGAGAGCTGGACCATAAAGAAGGCTGATCGCTGAAGAACAAATGCTTTTGAATTATGGTTCTGGAGAAGACTCTTGAGAGTCCCATGGACTGCAAGAAGATCAAACGCCTCCATTCTTAAGGAAATCAGCCCTGAGTGCTCACTAGGAGGACAGATCGTGAAGCTGAGGCTCCAATGCTTTGGCCACCTCATGAGAAGAGAAGACTCCCTGGAAAGGACCTTGATGTTGGGAAAGATTGAGGGCACAAGGAGAAGGGGATGACAGAGGACGAGATGGCTGGACAGTGTTCTCAAAGCTACGAACATGAGTTTGACCAAACTGCGGGAGGCAGTGGAAGACAGGAGTGCCTGGTGTGCTCTGGTCCAAGGGGTCACGAAGAGTCGGACACAACTAAACGACTAAACAACAACAACAACATATATTGCCCTGAATGTAAGACCTCGTTCTCACTGATCTACTTTGGGAAGTGATGGGGAATCTGTGACCCATCAAATGTTGTTGGGGAAGGGATGCCACTCAGCGGTAGAGCATCCGCCTTACATGTAGAAGGTTCAATCCCTGGTATCTCCAAGTGGGCCTGGGAGAGACTCCCTGCCTGAAACCTTGGAGAGCCATTGCCAGTCACTGTAGATGCAGCTGAGCTCTGAGCTAGACAGACCCAACTGTCTGACTCAGTATAAGGCAGCATCCTGTGTTGAAACACAACTATCACCAGCCCCAGCCAGCATGGTCAAGAATCGCAGGTGATGGGAACTATGGTATAAAATATCTATTTCAGGAGAAAGTGGGGGGAAAGTGTGTACAGTTTAGTTTAGATGAGTGTGTGTGTGCGTGTGTGTGTGTGTGTTAAAAACAAAAACCAAAAAAAATGGGGTGGTGGTGGGAAATTTATGACATACAAGGCTGAAATGGGATATAAATAGGCTGATCTGTCCATCCCTTGCCAAAAATTACTCCTTTGGGAAAGTAACTTTGAGAAAAGGACAGAAAAAATGGGTTGTCTGCCAGAAAGTCCTGTTAGCAGAGGCAACGTTATCAAGAAACCCTGACTATTGCATCAAGGTCCTGGCAACTACTTGATTTATGTACAAGTTTTTTTATATATATCTCCCTAGCATGGTTCCTGAGATATGCTTTCATAGGATTTTCCCTAGTGCACGGGTGGCAAACCTTTAGCTCTCCAGATGTTGCTACAATCCAACTCCCATCAGTCTTGGCTAGCCATAGGTTCTCCATCTCTGCTGTAGGTGAAGACTCTTATAACTGAATGCACCCCTCCCTTTTAAAAATCCCCTATGGACGGAAAACTAGAAGTCGGGGAGAAGGCTTCTATGGCCAGTCTGAAGTGGTGCAGCCCTGGCACAGGTTTATCACCTCAGTGAGAAATAGGCAAAATTTACATTGGTTTTGCTATGTAGCCTCTCTATCAGTCCTGCAGAACACTCTGCTTTTCTCATTCACTCTTTCAGTGCTAGGTATTCAATGAGCAGTAATTACTGTCCATCAGCACAGCACCTTTAGTTCACCCATGCCTCCTTTCCCGCATGTTGCTCTTTGACCTAACAACATCCATATTTCCATCTTCCTTTATGCTACTTTGTGTCAATCACATAAACATGGAAGTGTTTTTAAATCGCATCTTTTCTTCCTCTAAAAGAAATATGAAATGTGCAGATTGTGTCAATGCAATACAACACTCACAAGGAAAAATGGGGTTTTCAGTTTAGGATGCTTGAAAGGCTTGATCTTTGTGAGGTCTGAGAAAAACTGACCTAATCCACACCGACCTGATCCACACCTGATCCGCTAAAGTGTGGTGCAGAACTACCTACAGGATTTCACATTCCTCAGAATGTTGTAACATGATTTCCAGCAGTTTATTTGTATCAAAATACGTTTAAACTGTGTGTTTTGAGGGAAAAAATACCTTTAAGAAGGTGTATTTGAAATTCAAGTGTGACTATCCCATGTGGGGTACTCGGCATAGAACCACAATAATTTCAATGGGCCTACTCTGAGTAGAACTTGTTTGATACAACTCAGTAGACTTAATGGTGAGCACATTTTAAAGTGAAACCAACAAGAAAAGACTGATTCAATAAAAATTTTTTTTTCCAATTATCCCAAATCACATGTTCCTATTAACAAATAGGGAAGGCAAACTGGGAGGTTGCAATGAGTAGGGAAATTGTGTGATGCTGTTGAAGTTGTCATGTCTCTTATTGGAGCACCTCCCCCCCCCCCCCATCATTCACAATGAGTCTGAAGATGTAGATGCTAAAAATAGTGTCAAGGGACTTGCAGCTTTTGGCATTTGTAAGAACCCAACCATTATGACATTTGCTCCAATAGGAGGAAGTGATGTCCATCAGCTTTGATGGTTTTAAAAGAGGATAAGACAAATTTGCAGAGGTAGAAGCTCTCAGTGGCTACTAGCCATGATGGCTGTTCTCTGTGGCGTCCTCTGCAGTTGTTGGATGCCACAGGAGAGGAGAGTGCTGTCCCTGCTTGCAGATTTCCAACAACCATCCAGTTGGCCACTGTGGGAACAGGATGTTGGACTAGATGGTCTGATCATTGGTCTGATCCAACAGGCTCTTCTTATGTTCTTAACCCTAAACATTTTCTAGAATCATGGTTTTCTTCTTGTTTAAGTTCACCTTTATCAGTCAGGATTAATGCATTCTTAATGAGCTTTTTTTAAAAAAATATTGTACAACTTTAATTGGTTTGTTGTTTTATTGTGATGAGATTTTAAAATTGTTTCCCCCAAGCTCTGATCTCTAGAGATGACATGGAAATCAAAACAAATAACTTTGCACATGAGGGAGATAAAAAATGAAAGATACTTTTTCCTAAGCTGTGAATCAAAGAATACTGAACACAAAAGATAACTATTAAGGAATTAACCAAACATACTAGATGGCTAAGTGCTTCAGTGTGTCAACAGTGGAGCATTAGCTTAACTGACTTGTTTTTTATATGAATAAAGTAAATGAAATAATAAAATATTTTGGATAAATTCTAGGCCTCTTCCTGTCAGGAAAACCTATTTATTTCCCAAATCCAAACTAACAGAGGTTTTGGTTTCTTTATTTTTCCGGATGTATTTTTCTATTTGCATTATGACTGTTATCTAGTACACAGTATGTGCACCTTAATTGAATTCAATTTTACATAATATTTTAATTATGTATTACAATGTTTACACTATGATGGAGAAATGGCAATGGCCACCTATTGTTCACACACGCCCTCAAGTGAAGATTCATGAGAAATGTAAAGATCACAATTCTTATTAAAGATCTGTAAATAATAAATACCTGTGGGCTTGTAATTTGCATAGAGGCAGTGCTTTTTCGGGGGGGGGGGCACAGGGGGACACATACCCCGAAACATTTTGTGAACCTTTGTACTTTTGTCTATGTACTGTATTTATTTTTCCTGATTTGAACTATAAAATGGTAATTTTCTTGAGTCAAAATGTGAGTACCCCTAAACATTTTTTAAGGAAAAAACACTGCATAGAGGATAAAGGTCATGCAAATGTCATTATATCTTATCACAGGCAATATCACCTTTCTCAACCCTCAGCACAATTAAAGTGGCATTCTGTTTGCCCACTCACCATGAAGATGAACTGAAGGGACCCTTGCTTCCTCACCCTTTCCCCACTGTTCAGCATTCAGCAAGACTGTTGCTTCAGGCCCCAATAATCTCTAATCAAACATTCTGAAGTGATTGGTCAGGTGTCCTTCACCCAAGCGTGCCTCAAGATGCTTACCCGATATCCATAATAATTCCCAGCCTGCCCTAAATACCAAATTGTGAAAGTAAGATAAGGCCAATTAGAGCCAAATCATTCACACACACCACAAATATGAATGATGCAGAGTAAGTGAATAACTGTGTAAGACTAATAAGGGTTACCCCCCAATCATAACCCATAGCCCAAAGGCAATTGGCTACTCCTGCAGTGCTCACAGCATAGGTTGCTGCCAAGTAACTGGGGAAGAGGACTCCTAATGCTTTCCTTACAAAGGGAGCAATGTAGCAAATCCGCCCGATTAATACCACCCATTAATAATGCGGTGGATCCACTTCTACAAATTGCCCCCAATTAAATATAGTGCACCCACCTCATGGTACAGCAATTACACAAATTTCTACAATTTTCCACAGATTATCTAGTGGGGGCCTTGTGTGAGTCTGAGGCAGGAGTTGATCAAACAAACAAAAGTTTTATTAAACAAAAATAAGTTTATGAAACTAAGCTGATAAGGAAATGAGTTATTTCAGGTAGAAGCTAACTTGGTTACTTTAACTAACTATAAGATTTCTCAGGCTTAAAGACAATACTATAGGCACAACTTTTCTTAAACTTCAGTTACTAAAAATCAGTTGGTACACTTCAGGTAGATTAATATTCAGGTTTCTTAATAGATGGTAAAATGCTCAACTTAGTTTCTGTCACTTAGACATTACAATTAAATACTTTCAACACCATACCACTTCCTTCACAGCTTAATATTTTGGTTCATGAATGAGGGGCACTTCTCCTCAGTTACCCACTCTCTTAACAATCTAACACCTGAGGTATTATAAATGGTATAACAGGCTTTTTTACTGGGTTTTACTGGTCTTCAGTACTTAGAACTCTCCCTTCCTGGCTATACTGACTGACACCCAGGTAGCCTGTACTCCCACAAGATCAACCTCTCCCAGTTCAGTTACAGCCCTCCCAGGACACCCCTGTCTGTATACCTTCCCCAGACCCTCAACACGGTCTCCCTATCCAAGCTGCAAGGCTCTGTCCTCTTGCTATGGATAGTCTCCTCAGTGTGGATGTTTAACTGAACTCAGGACCAGTTCTCCCTATCTCCCAACCTGAAACCTGTCTAATATCTCAAATCAAATCCAACCCCTCTTCTCAAATCCAGCCCCATCTCTCATCTTAAATCCAGCCCTATCTAACTCTCTCCCTCAGAAACGGCTCCTTTTATTCTTCCCCCCAAAATGCTGTTCCTTCCCGGTCTGGCTCTGCTGTCCATCACAGGAGCATCTGCCCGCCTTCCCATCGCCACAAATGTGGTATGCTGCCCTTACTTGACCGTCTCCCCAAGGATGAAGCCCACTTGAATCTTGCTCTATGCTTAGGGCATGGAACACATGTGCCATCATGCAAATGGCAGTGGAGTAGCCAGGCTGTTACCTCATTGAAAACCACAATACAGACTTGCCTCAATACCTAGTGAATATGCAAAAACCAGAGGACATGTGGTGTCCAATACATCCAATGTGCTAAGCTTAAATGTTACCTGAGAACAAACTGGAACCCCTGCAAGTGCAATGGAAATCTGCTTGCATAATTGGACTTCTGGTCCCATCCCCACTTTCTGCAATCCCACACCCCTCAAATCTGCTGCAGAATATCCACCAGTTCTTTGGAGCAGATTTTGGAGCTTTATGGGGTTACATAGGATAGGAGAGGAAGAAGAGGTTCCACTGAGCAAGTGGACACCACATGCTATACTGGATTTCATCCTACACAGTTAGAATTGCATGAGACTACAATTGATTAAGCAATTAAATATTCTTCTCTTTCCCTCTCAATGCAGCCTGCCATATCCATCTCTCACTCCTTTGTGAGCTGTTTTTTTTTTTTTTTAACAAAGCACCCCCCCTCTGATCCTTCTCCTTAGCTTATTATAATTTAAGGTAAGAACCAATAAAATGCAGTCTGGCGTACCTGGAGATGCTGGGGATTGAACCCTGGACCTTCTGAATTCAAAGCAGATGCTCTACAACTGAGCTGCGGCCCTTCCCTGAACTTTTTATGAAGCCAGGTGACAATGGATATTCAGCATTTCTCAAATATATGGTGTCAGATGATTGATTTCCTCTCGGCGTGAAATGAGCTATATTGACATTGCTAAGTAAACATGGATCTTTGCTTAACCAAGAATAAACTTTTTAGATGATTGCACAGCATAAATCAGATGTATTTAGCTTACAAATTTCATACTGCCAGTTCTGTTATGCATAGCAATGATCAAACAGAAAAAGCAACAGAAATGGGAATGGAAATAAACATTGCAAATTTGCCCTCCTGAATTCCTTTCAGATAGTGGTGGATGCAGGATTGCACGTGTATAGTAATGTTTAATTATTTTTAATTATATCTCTAATTTACTAGTTTATATATACTAGTTTATAGTACCCTAATCACACTCTCAGTTGTTCGAAAAGTAGATTACAAAGGAAGTTTAGAAGAGCCTCTGTGTTGACACATAAACCCACAGTCATGTTGAGGCTGCCTTCTGTTTGTATCTGTAGCAAGAATTTATTTTACAGCTCAACCAAAGTTTTCCAGAAAAAGTGATTTCTGATGATGAAGAAGAAGATTCTTTCTTTTGTGCTCCTGAATTGTTGGAGAATTTCAATCCTCCCTGGGAACGTATCTGGCATACTATTTGCACAATTTTGCCACTTAAGAATAGGGCAAAAAATTGGGAAGTGACTGTGGATACAGTTTCAACAGTCAAATATTGTTGTTAGCTCATATTGGTGGATGAAGGAAGCAATGGGCTTGGTCCTTCCCCTTCATGTCCTCCTCTCTTAGCCCACTAATTCCTTTGTCTACCAATATGAACTAACAACGAAGAGTTTCAGTCAACATTATGTGAGCTGAAATTTCTCAGATAAGAGTTTTCCAAAGCATGTTTAGCAACCTTCATCATCACCCCTTTCCAACCAAAAATAGCATTTAGAATTATAAGGTGATATTTTTGCTTAGTTCTATTTATTTTCCTTTAAAAAAACACATGTGTTTTTATTCCCCCTCCATAGTTTCTCATACATTTTATTCTTTGTTTACTTTTTAGTTCATGACAATCATTTTGTAACTTCTCCATTGTGATTTACAGGTCATCATTTTGTGAAAACAAGTCCTAGCAACATTCCTAATTCTGAATTGTCTTGTACTCCTGAGATCATGTGAGCTAAAAACTTTTTTTAATGGGAATGAGAGATGTTTTGATGTGACTGAATACCCCCCATTTCATTTGTACTGACTTCAAATATTATTATTATTATTATTATTATTATTATTATTATTATTATTATTATAAAAAAGCATTAGCAGTGATGTAATGGTGAAATTCAAGGCACAATTATAGAAAAACAAAATAACCAACTCAGGAACCGAAACAAAGCAAATAAAAAGATCATCTATGGGAGCACTATTCCATGTATTGTTTCAATTTCTGTTTTGTTTTCATGATAAAGGAATTAATCAGAGGCTAGAAAAAAGCCAAAATCAGATGATCTACATGGAATTTTGTAGAAGGACAGGAATGGATTTGCAAATCCCTGTTCATGGCTGGGCCCAATACATTTTGCTGTCTGAGGTCGATCAGCAAATACTACTCACCACCCCAGTGAAGGTGTATAATAATACCCAGGCCTGATCAATATATTTTGGCACCCAAGGCAGAAAATCCTACAAGAGCATCTCCCCATCCTACTGGTAATAAAAATACAATAATAATAAATTAAGTAACTAACCATTTTCTGCCCTTTCATGACACCCCAAACAGTGGCCTGAGGCAGACACCTCACTCTACCTAATGGCAGGGCCGGTCCTGTCCCTGTTCAGCCATGAACTTTACTGAACTGCTTTGGGCATGTCACTATTCTTTAATCAGACCACCCCCCCCCCCCCCGGTTCCAGCAGGGAAGAAACATCTCCCATATCTTCAGGAACATTTTAACAATGTCCATCTTGCCGTTAAAGGAAAGGTGACAGAGTGTTGTTGTTTTCCCTGCCCCTGCTTCTCCCAACAAACAAAACAAAACCTGGCCACTATTTCAAATAGTGTTATAATGATACCCGCCCCTGCCCCCCGATTTTCCAACCCGCATCACCATTCTCCATCAATTAACTGGGAAAGAAATTGCATTCAAAAATTATCGAAGAGAAAGGAAAATCTTGGTGGAATTATTATGGGTTTTTAATTGTGCTTAACTCACTTTGGTGGTGACTGAGGGATGTTGGTGAATATCCTTCTTTCATTCAACAAATCATCTCGTCAATGGTCTGCACTCTGCAGTCTTCCAATGTGCCCAAGCTTCAGTTAAAGCCTAGAGGAAGATATCATGAGGTAACACCTCCTAAGGGGCTTCTTTGGACTGGGAAGTAAAGGCAGCCAGGGAGGCTGCAGAGTGATGGAGAAATACTTAAAGGAAAGAGAAGTACACATACCACCCCTGGCTACTTCACAACAAACCACCTGATATTGTTTAAGGGAGGGGGGTTCTAACCATCTAGACTAGAGAGTCTCTCAATGAGCCCAGAGACTGGCAGGGATGGGAAGAGAAAGTTTATTTCTTAACTTCCTTACAATAAATTATCTTAGGATCCAAACCAGAATGGTTATTTTTTGTGATGATGTGGGGCTGGGTAAAGACCATGATGAGCTGAAGGCACTTTGAAACAAGACTCCAAGGCTGACTGATGGCCTGACTGATGGACTGATGTAAGGGGGGAGACTCCATCAGGCAAGGCCTCCTTCCACCTGCCTTGCCCCACCCCCTGGCCCTGGGATTCTTCATAAGGAAGCTGTGCCTGGAGGAAGAACTGTGAGGGGAGAGACTCCATCAGGCAAGGCCTCCTTCCACCTGCCTTGCCCTACCCTCCAGTCTCTTCTTCTCATTTTGTATTGTATTATGTTGTGCACTGTGGTTTACTGTTGTTTTATTGATTGGAGTTTAGAAATTACTTGTTGTAACTGTTGTAGATTTCTGTTTAATTTTGAAATGCTGATATTTAATACTATTCTATATTGTTTTAATGAATGTTGAATGTTATTTTATTTGCATATTGTATATTGTATTATGCATATTGTCTTATTTAGATGATGCTCTGAGCCTGGCTTTGGCTGGGGAGAGCGGGATACAAATAAATTATTATTATTATTATTATTATTATTATTAGATTCCCTACATATAAGTACAAGTGCTATTGATTAACTATAACTATCCTTAATCAACAGCCTCTGAAGCAACCTTGGCTGTCATTCATCTTGTTAACAAGGCCTTACATGAAGAACTAGAGTTGACCTTCCCCATTAGTATGAGTTTCACCTCCGTTCTTCAAGGATTACATTTAGCTAACCCAGTCTCCAGTTTTCTGCTGTGCACCAGACAGCTTTCTAGAAATACTTTATCTCCAACAACCACAGAACTGCTGTTTAGTTCATCATTGGTTAACAGCCTGCAACAGGAAAGGGTCTCAAAGGAAAACATATTGATCCAACTCAGGAGTAAAATACAAGATTTAAAAAGCACTGAAAGGAATTTCATGCAAAGGAGAAACAGGGTGAACCACAGGAGCTTACAGAGAGGAAGGATTCAAATCAAGGGTTAGCTATGGGGCAACCAGCGTCAATGCCGCAAGTTAAGATGACTTTGCCTGCACAATTTTCAGATCATTTTCTTCTGTCTGGTGCTAACCACAAAATTCCATATAACTGTAGCAAAGGCTGGTCTGTGGCAAGAATTATTTTAAGTGCCTAGCCTTGGGGTTGCATGTAAATAGAATGAACATTTGGATATCCATCTCCTATTTTACAGCTGAAATTTTAGACAGTGAACATAGCTTTTTTTAAAAAAAAAATAACTACTTTTCATCTCCGGGCTGTAAAACAGAAGATAGAGAAGTAAACCATTTGCCTTTAACCAGTGTATATTATGCCACCACGTGTATCATATGCTTCTAGTTACAGTTGAAGAATTAACCATAATTAATTCTAGGAAATGTCCTTTTAAGTTTGGCATTAGCTAATCATATGGGCATCTGTGGACCAGCAAAGCAGATTCAGATATATGGCTGCCTTCATCAAATTATACAGTAGAAATGAATTGGGCTATAACAGCCTCTCTAGAAATGATTCAAGCCAGACCATGTTCTTGTCAGCATCACCCACCTGGAGGTAGACATTGCATTCTTCTATATTTCAGAATTTTATAGGATTTATCATATGCATATATGTAAGAAAGTGAAAGAGACCTATAAGTTCAGCATTACCTTTCCTTTCATACTAATGGAAACATGTGAATGCCCAAATAGCACTTTAAATGTGCTGGCAAGCTATTATATAAGTGCCCCATTCTGGTGGCCTCCAAATGTTGTTGGATCATCAGCCTTGACCATTGACTACACTGGCTAGGAATGATGGGAATAGGAGTCCAACAATATCTACATTGGTTACACCTGCTCTATATTAATGCACACAGTGTAAGAGCACTGCTGCAGTCATTCAGGTTTTCCAACTTAAATACAGAATACGTTCGTTCGTTCGTTCGTTCGTTCATTCATTCATTCATTCATTGGGGATATGATAGGAAACTACTGTGAACACTTGTCTATCATGCACTAAATTCAAGAACTTTACAGAATTAATTCCCTTGTCACAAATGTCACGACTATTAAAACTGTTACTTGTGTACTGTAAACACAAAAGTGTTCCCAGTTGTCCAGACCATTTCAGTTTTAATACACTGGTTATATTGTAGGGTTTCCTAAAATGGATTTGTTTCAAACCAGATTTTGCAAAGTTCATCCAAATACGAATCTGTATATCTGTCATATCAGAAATGTCTGAAGTCCAGGCACTAGTCTCTTCCATCTAGTAAGAATGCAATACATTCACATAACAGGGGTATTATGGATAATGATTTATATATCTTATGCTGCTTCAAGGTGATATATATCACTGGCAAAATATCCAGAAAGGCACTGGGATGAAATTGTGTTGCTGTTATTACAAACATCCTAGATAGCTATAAATTACCAATGTCATTATCAGCCAAAGCTCCTATGTATTCTGCTTGTCAGAAACTCATTTTGGAAGCAGTGACATAATGATGGATGTTAGACAGGAACATTGTATTAAGACATGCTGTATATCTGTAACATGACATTATCATATCCTAGAATGCTTTTGATCTGTAAGCCTATGCTATCCCAAGGCTTTAGCTGGTTCGCTAGAACTAAGCACCCATTCATTCTAAGGGAAAGTAAGGTAGCAGAACTGGACAACTGTGCAGCTACATTTGGTTCAAAACTCCTATTTGAGCTCTCTTTTAACAACAGCTTTGTATTAGTGTAAATTTACTTTGGCAGAAAAAAATGGATGGAACTATTATAAGGATGCTGAGACAGGGGCCATAGAAAGCTCCCAAAATTCAATATGGCATTTAAGAAGACAGGAAAGGATTTAGCGCGCGTGCGCACACACACACACACACACACACAAATGCATGGTTTACCAGCTAAATCCTATGAAAAAAACTGGAAATAACACAAAATGTGTTTAGTGCAGGTAAAAGAAGATTTAAAGATTCTTCAGGAGAACATAGCAAGTGCTTACTGTAATAAGCTTGAACTACATGTGGAATGGGGAACATCTGGCCTTCTATTTTGGACCACAACTCTGATCATGTTGGCTAAAGGGCCACAGAAATAGAGGAAAGTAGATGTAAATGTGGCATTAGTTGGGGAAAAGATTTCTGCTATGCTGACCTCTGCACTCCCTGTCTTTCTCCTGATAAGCAACAGCAATCTTGCCCATACTACTCCAGCCACATCACATTACCTTACCTCCCTATCTCCTGGCAAGAACCAGTGACCCCACTGCCAGGAAGCTAGCACTGTGGCTCCAACCCACCAGGTGAGTCATTTCCCCTCAGCCAAAAGTAATTACCAGTCAACAGTTCAATAAAAGTGCAACACTGCTGAAAATATTATTGAAACATATCTAAACTAACAGCATAATCCATTACACTATTCAAAATGTATCCAATATCTTTAACAATAATAATAATAATAAATGTTAATAAGCATTACAGAAATGGCTATAACAGGATCCTTCCCATTTATAATTTAACTCAAGACGACTATCTTGTGCTCTTCATATTCCTTCATTACTCTAAATCATGCTGGCAGTCAATCATTGGAATCAGCTCGTTCCTTCTAAAGAGATAAAACCACAACTAGAAACCTGGTAGCTAGTAGATTTGTCAGCAAAAATGCCACTATATCCTCTCCTATCCACTTTGCTATGAATTTCTGCCTAGGGCAACGATACAGATTACATTGAAATACCATATATTTCAGGTTTTCCAACATAGGCTGTCCACAAACAACACTGCTTCTCCAGGGAAATTCTTCTGAACCACCCTAAAGTAACCACAGAGGCAGCACAGCAAAATTCAGTCTTACAAAAATGATTATGTACAGTACTCTTTACTTTGTACATGCAAATTTTGTTATCTATGCTGGCCAACAGGGACGCAAGTGGCACTGTGGTCTAAACCACTGAGCCTCTTGGGCTTGCCAATCAGGAGGTCGGTGGTTCGAATCCCCACGACGGGGTGAGCTCCCATTGCTTGGTCCCAGCTCTTGCCAACCTAGCAGTTCGAAAGTGCATCAAAGTGCAAGTAGATAAATAGGTACCGCTCCAGCGGGAAGGTAAACAGCGTTTCTGTGCACTGCTCTGGTTTGCCAGAAGTGGCTTAGTCATGCTGGCCACATGACCCGGAAGCTGTACATCAGCTCCCTCGGCCAATAAAGCGAGATGAGTGCCGCAACCCCAGAGTCACCCGCGACTGGATTTAACAGTCAGGGGTCCCTTTACCTTTATGTTTACCTTATGGTGGCCAACATCCAGTGACAGGTAGAATTGATACAGTTTTGGAATATTGATCTCTGCCTACAATACATGAAAATCTAATTTCAAAATACAAGTCCACAATGTTATTGTCTCTTTGGGTTAACAAAACAATCAGACAGAAATCCAATCACAGCTGTCATAAAATCCTGCTGGATAAGACCAAAGGCCTATGTAGTCCAGCATTCTGTTTTCACAGTGCCTTTTTAGAGGATTGCAGTTTTATTTTATTCTTATTTTGACAACTTATATATAGCTTAACACCAGTGTTAACAACAGTGTACAATAAGGATAGAAACAGTTAAAATGAATTCTAAAAATCAGAAAACTTCTTTCATATTTGTTTTTGGATATAAGAAACATGGAGTTTTCTTGGCAGGGATACTGGAGTGGCTTGCCAGTTCCTGCTCTAGGTGGATCACGTTTAGTCAAAACTGTCCACTATGACCTGTCCATCTTGGGTGGCCCTGCACGGCATAGCTCATAGCTTCTCTGAGTTATTCAAGCCCCTTCGCCACAGAGCTACAGTTAAAACTGGATATGGAACAACTGATTGGTTCAAAATTGGGAAAGGAGTACGACGAGGCTGTATATTGTCTCCCTGCTTATTTAACTTATATGCAGAATTCATCATGCAAAAGGCTGGACTGGATGAATCCCAAACCGGAATTAAGATTGCCGGAATAAATATCAACAACCTCAGATATGCTGACGACACAACCTTGATGGAAGAAAGTGAGGAGGAATTAAAGAACCTTTTAATGAGGGTGAAAGAGGAGAGCGCAAAATATGGTCTGAAGCTCAACATCAAAAAAACAAAGATCATGGCTACTGGTCCCATCACCTCCTGGCAAATAGAAGGGGAAGAAATGGAGGGTTCCATGATCACTGCAGACGGTCACAGCAATCACGAAATTAAAAGACGCCTGCTTCTTGGGAGAAAAGCAATGACAAACCTAGACAGCATCTTAATAAGCAGAGACATCACCTTGCCGACAAAGATCCGTATAGTTAAAGCTGTGGTTTTCCAAGGATCCAGTGAAGATCCTTTAAGAGTGGTGTTGTATGGTCCAGGTAGCTGCTCCCAGTCACCAGTCTAGCTGCCGCATTCTGTATTTGTTGTAGTTTCTGAGTCACCCTCAAAGGTGACTTGAGCACATAGAGCACATTGCAGTAGTCAAAGCGGGAAATAACCAGAGCATGTACCAACCTGGCTTGACAGTCTGTGGGCAGGTAGGGTCTCAGATGGCATACCAGACTTAGCTGGTAGACAGCTGCCACGGACACAGAATTGACCTGCATCTCCATGGACAGCTGTGAGTCCAAAATGCCACTCCTACTAAGAGCAGACCAATTTAAATGAATGGACATGACTAGCTTAGGTTCATTAATTTCAATGGGTATACTCTGAGTATAACATAGTTGAATACAACCTATGATCCTGAGCTACATTTCTGTCTTTTGTGCCTATGATATTCTTTAGCCTATAAACAATCCACCAAAAAAGTACACAAAAAGTGGTATTTCAACTCGTCTTCTTTTTAGTGGTGAAATTCTTTCCTTCATCTAATATTCTTCCATCCATTGATGGGTTGTCTTTTTAATGAAAATGAAACATGCATGCACACACAGAAAGAATACTGAATTCATGTTGAATTAATTTTCTAATTGCCTGCAAGTGAAACATCGTCAGTTTGGTAATGGCATAATTATGTAAAAGAGAGGATCAGGTACTAGGAGTCAGGCAGGTGATGACTGCAGGGTTCGATGAGAGAGTGCGTGGGCTTCACCCAGCTGGATTTCATTCTTGTTTTGTACAGCATGCAGAGAATTGATAATTGTTTAACAATGGGAACCTGGCTAATAATTCCATTACAGCTGTATTGCCTTCTAGGAGTACACCCATGTAGCCAAGTGCTCTCAGAAAATACAATATGGTAATGATTATCCAAAATGACTCCAGGGTGACAGGTTTACCTCAAAACAATTTAACACAAGGATGAGGTATGCAGCAACAGTTTTGACAGAGGCTGCCATGGAATCTTTGACAACAGCCTGCTTAGGAGTAAATTCTAGCAAAAATGGGCCTAAAGAAAAACAAGGCTTTGTGGTGTGTTTCTAGAAATAGTCTGAAGGGACAAAGAGCGCTCAGTTTCATATTTATGTTTTCATTTTGGGGATTCCTACTGTTGTCTTCAATAAGGTTTCCAAGGCAACTAGCAAAAAACAAAATAAAGCAGGAATGGAATAAAAATAATATGAATTCGAAATAGTAAGTGGTATATAAGTACCCTAAATCAATTTAAAATATTAATCTGAGTAGCATAAAAGCAGCAACAGATATAAAACAGATTAGATTAAAAAGCCTGGGGTGGGAGAAGGAACCACCTGACACCAAAATTACATCTGAGTGCCAGGCAAGCATCCCTAAGGAATGGCATTCCATGTCAGGGCACCATAACTGGCAAGGCCCTTTTCCCGGTAGCCACCTGCTGAGAATCAGTGATAAAGTTTTCCAGAGAACCGTCTGTACTAAAGGTATTGCTTTGTGAACTAATGCTGTGACAAAAATTGTCATCTAGTTTCTTGGAGTTTTTCTTCTTCTGTGAGAGAGGCTTCCTTTTTTTCTGCTTCATTCTCAGGGACTTGAAAATTTCTTTACGGTTTTGGTAAGCGCAGGGTTTTGATATTTCTTCTTCCATGAACTGTGGTGAGGGATGGTGTGTGTGCTTCTCTTGTTAGCACACATTTGTTCAGCACTGTGGCAGAGAGCAGGCAGGGGCAGGGCTGGTGCGCGTCCTGGGGACATGATGTGCCGCCCGCAGGGGCGTGGCGCGCATCCTGGGGACATTGCGCCCAGTGCAGGGGAGCAGCCACGGTGGCACCCCACCGGAATCGCTCTGCCGGGGGTAGTGCGCTCCCCCGCACTCCTCTTCCTCCGCCAGTGGTTCAGCATGCTGCAACCTCCCTGACTACCTGTGCTCCCTGACCTGAAACAGCCCCATGGCAAGCATTACTTCATGATGACTTCCCCAGAGAGTTTAACTGAGGCATGGGCAGCTGGGATGGCTGAGGAGTGTGAGATCATTTACAGAATAGAAGAAAAGGCATTCACGAACCCCCCTCAGCCTAAGATAAGTATGTCCCCAACCCTGCAGCCTACCCACGAGAAAGCCATCATTTTTTTCCTATGTGCTAATTAACTGCTAGAGATTTTTTTAAAAAAAAATACAGTGGGACCTCGGGTTAAGAACTTAACTCGTTCTGGAGGTCCGTTGTTAAGCTGAAACTGTGCTTAACCTGAGACACCACTTTAGCTAATGGGGCCTCCCGCTGCCGCTGCACTACTGCCGCCCGATTTCTGTCCTCATCCTGAAGCAAAGTTCTTAACCCGAGGTACTATTTCTGGGTTAGCGGAGTCTGTAACCTGAAGCGTCTGTAACCTGAAGCATCTGCAACCCGAGGTACCACTGTATGGGGTTTTTTTGTTTTGTTTTTTGGCACAGCACTGGTATGGACTGCCACAAGACACATGGTCCTCCAGATACCATGGTGCCAAATTACTTGGTACAGCTAGATCAACTGGCAAGTGTTTCTTTGTGTGCTCTCCACAGAAACTGGTCCACTTGCTAGTGGTGCTTGGTGCTGGATGGGTGTGCTCTCTTGACTTTCAAGACTTTCACGGGGATAGGAAGAATATGTATTCCATATTCTTATTGTGCATCTCCCCCCCCCCCGTTGTGAACCACCCTGAGATCTTCAGATGAAATGTGGTATACAAATTTAATAAACAGTGATAGTAATAATATTAAAATGGACTGAGGGTTTGCCACTCACTCGCCTTCTCCTACCCCTGTCAGGTGCAGCTGCAGCAAAGGGAAAGAGGAACAATGCAAACACATAAGGCTATAGCATCTAGAACCTGGCAGGGTCACGCTTGAACTTCATTCAGCTGAAAGCCTTCTTTGGGTTGGACTGAAGTGTCATTAGGGGTGGATGGAGCCATTATGGTCCAGCCCAATTCAATTCTATATGCAGACAGACTATGTCTGTCCTGTTTCCATGTTTTATAAAGACCTGCATTGCATCACAGAGATGATATGACTGTTAGTCCATCAATCATTTCTTTATTCAACTACAGAGAAGGGGGGGGCGGATTCTCATCAGGCAACAGAGCAAATTCAGTCCCACCTTGTAAGGTGTGGTGGTGGTGGTGGTGGACAATAAGAGTTAGCACTACAGAAGCCCTGAAAAGAACATTCCTAGTGAAATCAGTGAAAAGCCGTTCAGAGAGGGCATACAATATTGCCTGTTAAGAGAATGAGATTTTCCAAAACCGACTCCAATGTGACCACTGTGCAGCTTTTGATAAGGTGTTGCCATTGAAACATCAGTGTCCCCAGTAAATCATTTCAAAACAGATAGTGTGTGTGTGTTTTATGTACATATAAGCTGTGAAACTTTCATGCTCACTGCAGGCCTAGTGAGCCTGCAAAACCCCAAAGGCCTGCAGAAATTTCCAAAGGCAGCTGCAGTGGTTTGGGGGGAAAGTGGATTTTATTTCTGCAGAAATAGCCCCTGTGGATTCTTCAGGCACTTCACTCAACCCTGTATTCAGAAGAAGAAACCCTGCAACATTAATTATTTTGCTTCATGCAAACCCTTCATGATTCTTCTGTGATGAAACACTTTACTGGTTCATTGATTGGCAATGCCAGCGTTGGCCAGCGTTGGTCACACAGAGGACATTTTATGAAGTTACCTATGCCAAGTTAGCCCTACCCCCCTCCAGCCTGGTATCCTCCAAGTGTTTTTGGACTGGCACTCACATCAGCCACAGCTGGCATTACCAATGGTCAGGTAGCATGGCAGTTGGAGGGCACAAAGTTGGAAAAACCTAATCTAGCCCATTGCCACCTTCTCAGACTGTCAGCAGCTCTCCATGATTTGTGATAGGGATCTGCTGCCTTAGATCCTTTTAATTCATTGTGCCAGGGACTGAGCCTGTGATCTTCTGCATGAAAAACATGTCTTACCTAGCACTGAGTTATGGCCCCTTTCTGCTCTCCCACAGTTTGGGGCCATTTGTTACCTTATTTTGTTTTTCAGTCTAGGCCAGGCATCCCCAACCTTCGGCTCTCCAGATGTTTTGGACTACAATTCCCATCATCCCTGACCACTGGTCCTGTTAGCTAGGGATCATGGGAGTTGTAGGCCAAAACATCTGGAGGGCCACAGGTTGGGGATGCCTGGTCTAGGCACATCAGTAGGCACAGTAGAACATATTCATGCTGGATAATTTAGGACAAATGACCCTTTATTTCAAACCCAGTTCTTGCAACTGTGGCTCTTGAATGCAAGTTCTATACCTCTGGCTCAGTTCAACCAGTAATCAGTTCTTCCTGCTTGGTGCTGACAACATACCTTCAAAGCAGAATGCTTTCAGCAACCCTCAGCTGACTGGAGCTAAGAGGCAGCCCCATCACCTGCCCATGAGATGTCTTGTATGAAGCACAAGGTTGGCTCCAGACCCATTGAAATAAAAAAGGCCACATCAAAGTAGCTTCTTTAAGCGTGACTAAGGCTGGATCCAACTCATCATTTTCAGAGTTCGAGCACCTCCTCACAAAACCTTTTACCCAGACTGCAGCCAAAATGTAAGAATCAGCAATATCAAAATCTCATTTCCTTTTCATTATTGGAAAATTTTGTATTTTGTTCCGTTCATAGAATTGCATTGGTTTAGGGGGTGAGGAGCTTAGTTGTCCAGGTCTACTGAAGATATAGTGTAGACGTAGGGGAAAATAACTTTTTATTTTGTTTCTTGCTAGTGTACCATCTTCCTCAACTTCCAAGTTTGGTATCTCTCTTTAAGTTCACATTTTTGGGACTGTTCCTAATGGTCCCCTTGAAGCACAGTTTTAATGCTAGCCTTTAAGATTAATGTAGACTACCGTATGGATTGGAAAGTAATAGTTTTCAGTTAAAATTTGCATGAAACACACCTGGCTTGGCTTAGAAAATGACATTTCTGTCTGCATCATGTTTGCTACTTATCTAAGTAATCAAAGCTTACTGCAGACTGAGCAGAAATATTGATGAGCTGCAAATGAGCCTCCATCAATCTAAAGGGCTACCTGGGGAAAGGCATAAAAGAATTGAATTCTCCTCTGCCACCAAGAATATAGATATTACACTTGCAACACTGCAAATGTTTTAGCCAAAGCCCATTTAAGTGCTAGACACTTGATTTGACCTTTTACCAATCAATGGTCGCCAGATGGCTTTTTATGTTCCCTAGAAACCCTTGGGCTGATGTAAAAAAACAGAGAGAGGCCTTGATTTTATGACATATTGCCGAACTGCATTCATAAACGGAATAATTATATATGCAAATAGATACACACTGGAGCTTACTTGCAAATAAGTAAACAGCAGCATTTTGGGAAATTGTGCACTGTTGCTTTGGAGCTGCCTTTATGTTGTGTGAACCACAATATAGACCACCAACATTCTGTTTTGCATGAATCTTACTTTTTATGAATAACACCCCCACCCCACAGGATTTCCAAAGATATTACATTACACATAGAAAAGAAAAAGACATCAATGATCAATTGATATAAGAAACAACAAATATCATTATCTATAACACCTCATGATTTCCATATTTCTGAGGCAGCTGTTGATAGATGTTGATTCTTAACAACTCATAGTCCCTTAGAGACACAGTCTATTATAGACTGTAAGTATTGCCTGGATAAAACCTTCAAAGGAACAGAATGGTCTTCAATCTGTCATCCATCAAGTGGAAGCATAGGAAGGAACAATGCCACTTATATATTATTCTTAACAGTGATCAGGAACTTCTACAAAATACAGAGACATGTACTTTCACGATAGAATATTTAGAATAAAACTGTTCTTTTTCGGATTAGTTTCAAATTCTCTGGCCATATAAATATATCACACAACTCATAATCGTAAAATCATAATAGGCTACACTTGGTTGCTCCTCCAGTAAAAAGCTTCAGTATGTGACTATTGAAAGCATCTTTTCCCAAAAGACCAACAGCTGATACAGCAGGGATCCTTCTAAAAGCTTGAAGGCAACAACTCTAATGGAGGAACTGAATGGATCAATTCAGGGTAGCAGCTTGGAATATGTCTTGGTAACTGATGTTAATTGTTTGCAGCAGTTCAGAACTCTTTGAATTAAAAGTTGGCTCATTTAACCAAGTATCTCCTGGTCTTGGACTCCACCCTTGGGTTGAGTGTCCATGACAGATGAGACATGGTTTGCAAACTACTACCCTGGATGAGGCAAAACAGCACATTTGATTTGGCTGTTTTGACTTGGCTCCCCGTTTGTGGAATGCTTTTCCCAGGGAGGCTTGTCTGGTGCCTTCATTATATATTTGTAGGTGCCAGGTGAAAATGTTCCTCTTCAACTAGGCATTTGGTGAATTAATATTGTACAGCCTTTTAAATGTATCTGTGGGAAGGGGGTTATTGTTTTGCTGTTTTTGTTTTAATTGTTTACAGTGGAACCTTGGGTTGCGGACGTAATTCGTGACGGAGGCACGTCCGCAACCCACAGCGTTTGCATCCTGAAGTGCCACATCTGCCCCGGTGCCAGCGTGATTCAGCGCTTCTGTGCATGCACAAAGCACGATTTAGCGCTTCTGCGCATGCGCGAGCGGCAAAACCAGGAAGTAACCCGTTCCAGTACTTCCGGGTCTCCCGCAGTCCGTAACCCAAAAACATGTAACCTGAAGTGTCTGTAACATGAGGTATGAATTTACTTGTGTTTTTACCTTGTATTTTATTCTGTGAACTGCCCTAGGATATTGTGATGAAGGACACTATAATAATACTAATACTAATAATAATAATTAATAAAGAAGACTTATTTCTGAATGGCATATTTGTGGGATAATGCTTGCTACAGTAGAAGGTTGTAATTAGGGTCAAACATGGCAGGGACCACATTATAATAGTGTGTGAAAGTTTAATTACATTTACTAAGAGGTTTTTTAGCTATAACATTCACTTGTCAAGAGATGTTCCTGGGTCAATAGAAGTGAGTTCGGTAAGGGGGAAGAGAAGACAAGAGATAAGGAAGGATCTAGAAACGAGAGGAAAAGAAAGAAAGACAAGAAAGGGAAACAGGAGGAAGGAGAAATAGGAGAAGAAGAAACAGGAGAAGAAGAGGGTGCGGCGGGTGGGGAAGAAGCAGAAGAGGAGGAATACACTGGGAACGGTAGCCCCAAAACATAAATTTAAAAATTGTGACTGAATAAAGAGACTTAATCGTGAGGAATGTCTTTAAATTTTTTGACTTGGAATGTAAACGGTTTGAATGAAAAATCTAAAAGGAATAAACTAGAAAAAATTGTGAGGAATAAAAACTATGATGTGATCTGCTGGCAAGAAACACACGTAGCCAAAAAACACAAATACATATTGATAAATAAAAAACTGGGAGTAGAGTTTATCAATTCGGATGTAGAAAAAAAAGAGGGTTAGCAATTTATGTTAAAGAAAAATGGGAGCCAGTACTGATTTGCAAAGATGAAGAAGGCAGAATCCTGGGAGTTCAAATTAACCATCAGGGGGGAAAATTTAATGTGGTAACCGTATATGCACCCAATACAAAGAAAGCAGATTTCTTTAAAAAACTGGAGCAAATGTTATTAGAATTAGAAAACCACAAGTTAGTTCTGCTTGGAGATCTGAATGGAGTACCATCTCCAGAATTAGACAGAAATGGGAAAAAGAGGAAATCGAACCAAGGGAAACTCCCCAAATCATTTAATAATCTACAAGAGAATCTGGACCTAATTGATATCTGGAGGCATAAAAATCCAATAACGAAACAATTCACGTACTTTTCAGAACCACATCAGAGTTGGGGCAGAATCGATCAGATCTGGGTTTCAAGTGAATTATCAACAAGAACAATGAAATGTGAAATACAACCCAGAACCCTTTCTGACCATAATCCAATACTGTTGGAAATAAAATGTAAATCATCTGGCCCATATAGATGGAGATTGAATGAATATTTACTTGAAAATGAGGATATAATTGAAAAGGCTAAGATTACCCTTAAAGAGTATTTTAAAACGAACCTGAATAAAGAAACAAAAATTAATGTAGTCTGGGACGCCAGTAAGGCGGTCCTAAGAGGATTGTTTATTCAGCAAAATGCATTCAGAAAGAGATTAAGAGAATCAAAGAGGGAAGAAATAGTCAAGCAACTGGGGGAATGTGAGAAAAAATTAATAATGAACCCTAGTGACGAAAGGACCAAACAAATCTATAAAATGTTGCAGACGCAATACTCGATATTGATAAGTCAAGAGGTAGAATGGAGAATTAGATCAATGAAGCAAAAGTATTTTGAATCTGCGAATAAAACGGGGCGGTTACTGGCGTGGCAACTTAGAAAAAAGAAAAAACAGAACGTGATTAACAAAATCCAAGTAGAAGGACAAATACTTGAGGACCCCGCTAAAATAGAGGAAAGGTTTCTTCAATTTTACAAAAACTTGTATAAAAAGGAAGAGGAAGACACGGAAGAAATTGATAAGTACTTGGAAAAGAATAGAAAAGAACAGCTGACGGATGAGGAGAAAAACTACCTAAACAAACCAATAACGGTTGACGAGATCAAGGAAATAATTAAGAGGATGAAATCAGGGAAAGCACCAGGCCCTGATGGGCTATCCCAAAAGTACTACAAAGTCTTAGAAGAATATCTGGTCCCGGTTCTCTGCAAAGTAATAAATAATATCCTACAAGGAGGTTCGGTGCCTGACTCTTGGAAAGAGGCGCACATCACGTTAATCCCCAAATCAGATCTGGATAAGCTGGACATAAGAAACTATAGGCCGATAGCACTACTCAATAATGATTATAAAATATTTGCAGGAATAATGGCAAACAGGCTTAAAGAATATCTATCGAAATCTATCCATAAAGACCAAACAGGATTTCTCCCTAACAGGCATTTAAAGGACAATGTAAGACATATAATAAATATTATGGAGTACCTGGAATTTAAGATTGATGTCCCCGCAGCCCTAATTTTCATTGATGCCGAAAAGGCATTTGATAATGTGTCGTGGAGGTTTCTACTAAAAGGTATGGAGAGGGTTGGTATAGAGGGGCCCTTTTTGGAGGGTATAAAGGCGATTTATGCAGAACAAAGGGCCAAACTAATTATTAATAACAATTTAACTAGCTCATTTGTGATCTCGAAGGGTACAAGGCCGGGCTGCCCTTTATCCCCCCTCCTATTTATTATGGTACTGGAAGTGATAACAAATAAGATCAGGGAAACCCCCAAAATAAAGGGAATTAGAGTAGGGGACAAAGAATATAAACTAAAAGCATATGCCGACGATTTGGTGATATCGTTAGGAGAACCAGTAGTGAGTATCGGTAAAGTTATAGAGTTGCTTGAGGAGTTTGGAAATCTGTCCGGCTTTAGGCTAAACAAAGTCAAAACTAAAATGCTGACAAAGAACTTAACTAAAGAGCAAAGCAATCTGCTAGAGTCGAAAACAGGAATTAAGGTGGTGAAGAAGGTGAAATACCTGGGCATTTGGATCTCCGTGAAAAATATAAATTTAGTAGAAGACAACTATAAAAAGACCTGGAAGGAGATTAAAAAAGATCTGGACACCTGGGGCAGGTGAAGATTGTCTTGGTCGGGCAGAATGGCTGCAGTTAAAATGAGTATCCTCCCAAGGTTGCTGTTCCTTTTTCAGAATATTCCGGTGATTAGGGGCACGACAGCATTTAAGGACTGGCAGAGAACCCTGTCCAGATTCATTTGGCAGGGCAAGAGAGCAAGAATTAAATTTAAATTACTTACAGACCGTAGTGACAGAGGAGGATTTGCCGTTCCTAATCTGAAACTTTACTATGAGGCCGCGTGTCTGTGTTGGATCAAGGATTGGATTGCCTTGAAAAATGTAGACCTGCTGGATTTGGAGGGGTTCGATGCCAGATTTGGCTGGCATGCGTATCTATGGCAAGATAAGGAAAGAGCCCATAAAGGATTCCCCAACCACATATTTAGAGGTGCGCTACTCGAGGTATGGAACAGAAATAAGAAACTTCTAGAAAAAGACACCCCGTGGTGGTTATCACCAGTTGATATTTTGACAATTAAAAAACCTAATATGGAAGGTCAAAGATGGACCTATGAGGATCTATTGGTAAAATCAGATAAAGGGTGGAAGCTCAGACCCTATGAAGAACTGAAGGATAAATTAACAACCTGGTTGCAATTTTACCAAATTAACTCCCTATGGAATGAGCATAAAAAAATAGGGATGAGCGAGAAAAAGTCCAGATTTCAGGTGGAAATAATAGAAGGAAACTCCAAACTCCTATCTAAAATGTATAGTCAACTATTAGATTGGGATATGAAGGATGAAGAGGTAAAGGAGGTGATGACCAAATGGGCCATAGACCTTGGTTACAATCTGGACTTCGACAGATGGGAGAAACTCTGGAATAAGGACATGAAATTTACAGCATGTGTTGACCTTCGAGAAAACTTACAAAAAATGATGTACAGGTGGTATCTTACCCCTGTGAAACTGGGGAAAATGTATAAGACGGGGGACAAGTCTTGCTGGAAGTGCAGGGTAAAGGAAGGAGACTTCCACCATATGTGGTGGACCTGCGAAAAAGTGAGAAGGTTTTGGGGACTTATCTATGACAAGCTAAAAAAGATCCTGAGATATACCTTCCCTAAAAAACCCGAAGCCTTTCTTCTAGGGATGGTTGGGAAGGAGATTAGACAAGAAGATCAAACCATGTTTCAATACGCAATGGTAGCAGCCAGGATACTGCTGGCGCAAAACTGGAAAACCCCTAATATTCCAACCATCAGCGACTGGCAATCCAAATTATTCGAATATATAGAGTTAGCAAGGATGACACAGAAGATCAGGCAGCAGAAAAATGAAAAATTTATTAATGACTGGAGCAAATTTTTTATATATATGGAAACAAACTTAGGAAATATTAAAATTTCAGTGGGCGATACATAAAGTTTGAGAGGTGTAAATAAAGGAGATAAAAATACCCCGTAGGAAGATAATGTGGGATTACAACTCAAGCCGTTTTGAAGGGAAGTCAATCACTGTTGGTGACGGGTGGGTGTGTTCTTTGTTAGTGTTTTTTGGTTGTTGTATTTGTTGGTGAGTTTGGGTCTTGTTTTTTGACGTTGTTTACCTTTGTTTTCCTTTGTTTTTGCTTTGTTTTTTATGTTTTTCTTTGTGATTTTCTTTTCTCATGAAAAAGAGCTTAATAAAAATAATTAATAAAAAGAAAAGAAAAGAAAGAAGTGAGTTCAACTAATCAATAGAATTTTGCCCAATGTAATTTAAAAACTCTATAATTTTATCAGATTAAAACATTGGCATGCAGAGTTTTGAGACTGAGTAACAGCAAGGTATATCCTTATTGGTTTTTGTTTTTCCCCCAGCTAGCATTGTGTATGTACTGTTATGGTTCGCATCTTACACTCACTCAGGGAGTAAGTGCCTTTGAACACATGGGACTTACCTCTGAGGATTAAGGTGCTACTTGATTAAAGTCAATCATGATAGGTGGTTTTAATGTGGCTAGATCCCATGCTGCTTCAGGAAGACTTGTATGGGGAAAAAACACATGTCTAGGTCAAATGACATTGCTCCTCCCCATGCTAGCATCATCAGGTGCCCAAGGAAAGAACAACTTAAATAATATAATATGTAAAACATTGTAAGACATTTAAAAGGTAAAATGGCAAATATTATATAACGGTAAAGGAGATAATGCCCCGTACATGATTTGGAAATTGCACAATATTTCCATGGAATGATGTCCATCTTCAAGTTCTTTATTCTGTAATTTTGTCCACAGGGACGTCAAGCACCTGACATAATGGAAGGGGGACCAACTCTTTATAATCTGAATGAATAGAATTGATAAAAACTACACTTGTAAATCACAATTGCGTTGAGGTCCTGCTTGCAGGCCTCCCATGTGCATCTGGTTGACCACTGTGCAAAGAGAATGCAGGACTAGATGTGCCTGATCCAACAGGGCTCTTTTTATGTTCTTATATAAAAATTACAATATTAGGTTTAATACATGTCTTTAACTAAACAGGTGTTGAATATCACCTTTCCACTTTTGTAGGAGCATCCATCACTGGTGAAAATGGAGGGGTATACAGGAAGGGGGGGTAAAAAATTTTGGGGGAGGAGGTAAAATTCTAAGACCTTTCAGGAAGCTGCCTTACCTTAAAAGGAGGTGCTCAATGGCTTTCAAAATGGCAATTTCCTTCTTTTACAAGGGGGGACGGACCTTTGGCCATTGCTTCAAGCTGCAGATTAGCTGCTCTGAGTCACCTTGCACATTCCTCGGGACAGAATGTCCATGGGGAATGGCTCTATTTTATGACCACATAGCATCATCTCAGGGGCATTCTGAAGGGGGGGGGAGATGGCTGCCCCCAGGGGTCATCAGCCCAGTACCATTTCAAACAATATATAGTTATTCCCTATTGAATGCTGCAAAACTTTCATTGCTGGGATGGAATTACAGTACCCATATTCCCCCCCCCCCATAGACAGAAATGTCAGTTTGTTTACTGTCAGACTAGATATATTTCAGGAAATTTGGCGTGGATAATGAAAATGGACAGGTGGGAAAGGCTGCTAATGTGTTTCAACTGAGTGCCAGTTTTGTTCCATTCCATTTTGATGCAGCTCATTTTAGCAGGTTACAGAACATACACTTCACACACATACACCCTCTTTAGAAAAAGGTTAGTTTTGATACGATCTGTCATCTTACATTCAGAAAGTCTGGCAGGGAATTCTCTATTGCAGGTGGCATTCAATTTTACTGACATTTAGGAGTTCCATTAAAATGTTGTCTTCTTCCTCAGCAAGAAATCAAGGAGCACAAAGCAACCTCACTGTATAATCAACCCCCAAATAATTTCTTCCTCTGGATTTGCTCAATGAGATGGTGTAGAGAGAACATCCTGAGCCCTACATGCTAGAAACTTTAAAAGGAGTTAAGCATGAACTGGACCTATGGCACACATTTATTAAGCTTTCCCCCCCTCCACTCCAAGACTGAAGGGTTGTTCTCACACAAATAGTAAATTAGTAGAAAAACCTGTGCCTGAACCAAACTACTTCCAACTGTAACTGAACAGGTCACATGACTTTGTACTAAAAAAAGAAATATAAAGACATGCACTGAAGATAGAAAATTAGAAAAGGGTTCCATCCCAGCCTTCTGTCTGATGTGCTTATGTGTACAACTGTGTAGGGCAAACCCCGTCCCTGAATCATTGTGGGTGGCAATACCTGGCCCCAATAGTAATTTCATACCAATGACTTGCTATATGGTTAAAATGTTCGTGGTGATCTTGAGATGGGTAATTAAATCAGGTCACTTCCAAAGGAGAATGTGTAGTAATGTGTGACTTCAATCACTCTCACATAGGCAGTATGCATTCTGGGCATTGTAGAAAAGTACAACTGTGTAGAAGTCCCAAACAGCTGTGCCTTGAATGCTTGGTCATGGATAGCAATATAAAAGAAAAGTATACGGAAGGACAAGTCTTGCTGAAGAAGGATCTGCATGGCTTCTGCAAAGGTAAATCCTGCTTTATTAAAATTTTTAGAGTTCTTTGAGTGTGCTAACATGTATGTGGCTTGGGGTGATCCTGCAGACATTCTGTGCTGGACTTTCAAAAAGCTTGAGAAAGTGCCTCCCTAAAAGCAGTCTTAGATGAATGATCATGTGGACCTATTTTAATCTGGAATCCTGCTTGGTTTTGGAAAGGATGCAGCTTTGGTGTCTCTCATGACATACTCTGGGAAATATATATTGGAAACACAACTCTGTTCTCCTGGAAATCTCAGGGGCTTTCAGTACCATTGAACATAGTATCTTTCTGGCCTGAACAAGTAGGGATTGTACTGCATGGATCCCAAACATTTGAATCGGCTCCAGGACTTACTTTTACATGTTTGTAAACTACTGTATTCACTCAAATCAAATGCTTACCTTTTTCGTCCAAATTGCGTTATGAAAATTAAGGTGTGCATTAGATTTGATGGCACATTTACATTCTCCATTTTTTGGTTTCAAGGTTCTGAAAATTGAGGTGCGCATTAGATCCGATGGTAGTAAATATGGTATTTTTGCTCTCATAGCAAAAGCCTTATCTACCTTATAGTGTGTTACAAAGGATGAAATACCCACTTTTGTAAAATTAATATTTCTTTTTAGTACCACTTTTTTCTAAATTCTCTTCCTGTTGCAAGTAAGAAAGACTACAGTTCACAAATAAACTTTGTATAATAAAACCATTTTTCAACTGTTCATCTTTTATTAAAGCTTATCTGTGGCATTCCAGTTTGCTATACAATTCCAAGAATATCGTAGTGTCTGCTGCAAAGGAGATAAAGCCTGATTGCTTGAGAAGATGAATGGAGATATTTAGTAGTTACATATTTTAAGCATCTAAATTCCACTTCTATTTCACTCAGATAATGCGATCAGTGGCTGGGAGGCAACAGGCACGTGTGAGGAGAAGACACATGTGAGCCCTTGGAAAAATAGATAATGTTGACCAATGCAGTGTGGAAAAGATAAGCTTATATAAGACCTAACTTGGCATTTTGAGAATTTATTTATTATTTATTTATTTTTCAAAAAGACCTATGGGCAGCATGAAACCTGAAAACTATTATCATATGCTGTTCCAAGAAAATAAATCTACTCAACTTCTTTTATTTATTTGTTGTGTGGGGAAAGTGGATAGGGAACAGTTTTGCTCTCTTCTCTCATAGTACTAGGGACCCAGGGACTGAAACTGATGGTTAGCTCTTCCTCACACGCTCTTGTTAATTAACAAATCCCATAGTAGAAACCTGGACAAAATGTTTTATCTCAGCCTTAGCAGTGGCAGCATTACTGCTGCCTTACTCTGAGGAAAGAGGTCCTTCTGCAGAGCAAGGCACTCAGGTGAAGTGGCCCAGGAGAGTGCCTCTGCCACTGCTTTGCTGCAGCAGCTGGAAATTCTGCTTAAAATTCATTAAATATTTACAGCCACCTTGCCTGATGCTTCACCCCTTGCTCGGAGCAAGCACTTCAGGATGGGGCAAGCACTTCAGAGAGCCCCACAGGAGCCTTGTCTCCAGGGCAGGTAGCAGTAGCATTGAGGTTGGGCCAGTAGAAAGACAGCCACCGTGTCTCAGAATGCCCCCAAACTGCATATATCAATATGCAGATATACCCAGCTCTACCACTCTTTTAAATCAGAACCAGTGAAGGTGGTGAAGGTCCTGTGTGAGTGTCTGGAGGCAGTTGGAGGATGGATGACAGCTAACGGATTGAGGTTGAATCCTGACAAGACAGAAGTACTGTTCTTGGGGAACAGGGGGCGGGATGCTGTGGAGGACTCCCTGGTCCTGAACTGTGCCCCTGAAGGACCAGGTGGGCAGCCTGGGAATCATTTTGGACTCACAGGTGTCCATGGAGGTACAGGATAATTCTGTGTCCAGGGCAGCTGTCTACCAGCTCCATCTGGTACGCAGGCTGAGACCCTATCTGCCTGCAGACTGTCTTGCCAGAGTGCTGCATGCTCTAGTTATCTCCCGCTTGGACTACTGCAATGCGCTCTACGTGGGGCTACCTTTGAAGGTGATTCGGAAACTGCAGTTAATCCAGAATGCGGCAGCTAGACTGGTGAACAGGAGTGGCCGCCGAGATCATATAACACTGGTCCTGAAAGATCTTCATTGGCTGCCAGTATGTTTCTGAGCACAATTCAAAGTGTTGGTGCTGACCTTTAAAGCCCTAAACAGCCTCGGTCCTGTATACCTGAAGGAGTGTCTCCACCCCCATCATTCTACCATTCACTGAGGTCCAGCGCTGAGGGCCTTCTGGCAGTTCCCTCGCTGCGAGAAGTGTGGTTACAGAGAACCAGGCAGAGTGCCTTCTCGGTAGTGGCGCCTGCCCCGTGAAATTGCCCTCCCAGCAGATGTCAAGGCAATGACATCAAAAAACATGGTGAAGCACCCAGAACAGGCTAGAAGATAGTGGCAGGGGCTGCAGGAGGATAATGTCTCCTCAGTGCTCAGGAGTACATATGTACGTAAGTAAAAGACCTCATAAAAATCAGACATAAAGGTTTTCCTTTTCCTTTTGCTGTGGTTCAATCAATGGGTGCTATACGCACCAGTAACATAGTGGTGGGGCAAAGATACAAAGGCATCAAACTGAGCATGCTTCAATTCTGGAATTAATTATCCTGGTTAAACTGAAATTCAGACATGTAGCTCAGAACAAAGCTGCAGAAAAAGGAAGAAACAGAATGGGGGAAATCCTCTCAACACTACCTAAGCAGACAGTGAAAAGTTCCCAATCCCTACCCCCACCCCCAAGACAAATTAATCCCATTTTCAAATGCTTTGGTTCTTTAGGCAAAGTTCATAAACTTACAAGGGGAAGTATAAGTGTCCCCTAGTTGTGTCTGTAGGCAGTAGGCTTCCTTCTCACCCATACTTATTTATGATCCCTGACTCCAACTTTTATTACACCCTGGGGAAGATTAGTAGTTAGTTGGAAATATCACTGGAACTCAGCGTCCTCCATTCATCTCCCTCTTTCTCTATATCGCCAGGATCAGGTCATAAATGGCAAAATTTACAAGAAGAACTAAATGGCTACAGCACCATTGAACCATACCTTCCTTCCGTCTGGAAAGGTCCTGCTCCCAATACCCATTCATCTTGGCATGACTACAATTAATGCTAAGCTCCAAATTGGATTAGCCATGCAAGACAGCTCCGTAAGCAAGTTAATGGGATCTATCTGCTAATGGTGCTGTTACTGATATCCAATTACTGTAACCAGGTATTAATCTAATACTGTTAATCTGCCAGATTAAGAAATTTAGAATGCATTGTTGTAACACTTTAACAAAATAAAAAAGTAATTATTTTTCCATGTCTTGGAGTAGCTCACTTTATTACCCAAATGTTTCATTTAAAGTGACACAGACATTGATCTCTAAAGAAAGCATAATTAACGAAGGGTCTGTGAATTACATTACCTGACCTGGATTTTTTACATTCCTCTCTCTCTATATATAAATAGCCTAAGTAAAATGAATAGAATAGCGTGCCAGACACTTTTCTCAGGGTGCATACTAAGATGTTTTTGACAACCCTATTTATGACAATTCTTTTAGGGAATTATTCATAACATTAGTAGATGATTTCACAAGAATCTAAAATGAAATGGAGGGAAAGAAAAAAATCATAAAACATCTCATTCTGAGCCATTTACTACCCACATTTTAAATGCAGTAATTTGAATTAGGAATTGCAGAAAGTGAGTACCAAGAAAGAAACTCATACATGAGAAGTGATTATAAATTATCTGAACAAGATTGTGGTATTTAATGTTCTAAAAAGTGCAGAAAAAAGAGACCCACCCTCAGAACACTTGGTGACATGCCCCAGAAGCTTAAACACATTGAAGACTTTCAATATCAGAAGGTAACAAAAAATACATTATGTATTTATTCACATTATTTATGAAATTTCAAAAAACTGGTTTGTAAATAACATGCAATTTTAGGCATTCAAAACTAACTAAAAACTGGGGGCGGAGTATAATTAGAATCTGATTCCTAACTCCTCAGGAGTGATTAAGCAGCAGCAGTGTCAAGATGCTTAATTATATATTTATATTTAGCTATTATGTTTTCTTAAATTTATAAAGAATATATGAAGTGCACAAGGATTAAAATCAAATGTTAAATTTTAAACAGCGTGTGGCTTTAGGGGCAGGATGCAGACTATGTTCTATTATTTCAGAATTAATCAGAATAACAAATAAAATATGCTTGGTCCAAAAGTTTAATTTGGACTTGAAGAAGTACCGTCTTTTTGTAAATGGGTTTTCCCCCCCATTCGTTAAACAAAAAAACTTTGGAGTTATTGTCACCATCATGTGGTGCAGTGACTAAAGTATCAGACTAGGACTGGTGAGCCCAATTTTAGATCCCTGCTTCAACTCTCAGACTCTCCATGACTTTGAGCCAGTCACTACCTGCCATCCTAACCTACCTCACTAGGGCTAGGCCATTGCAAGGAGAGCCAGTGTGGTGTAGTGGTTAAGAGCGGTAGACTTGTAATCTGGTGAACTGGGTTCGCTTCCCCGCTCCTCCACATGCAGGTGCTGGGTGACCTTGGGCCAGTCACACTTCTTTGAAGTCTCTCAGCCCCAGTCACCTCACAGAGTGTTTGTTGTGGGGGAGGAAGGGAAAGGAGAATGTTAGCCGCTTTGAGACTCCTTCGGGTAGTGATAAAGCGGGATATCAAATCCAAAAAAGGCGAGAGGAAAGGTAACCATGTATGCCACGTATGTATGCCATGTATGCCATGTATGGGTTCTGAGGCGAAAAGGCAGGTTTAATTAATTAAATAAATAAGTAGTTGTGGTGGCAGCTATTGATTACACATTGTGCCAAATGTTCAAAGGTAAAGAATTCTCCAGATGATATACCACATTTCAAGGTTTTGTATTCATAAAATGTATTAATTTTATGCACACTATCCCCTGATAGATAGATAGATAGATAGATAGATATATTTCTAAATATTGATTGGAGAATTGCATTGCACCATTCAGATAAGCCCCAGTTTCAAAGGATGGCTGTGTTTCAGTTCTGAAATTGATTCCAAAAGTGTGAATTTGATCATTCTGCCATTAAGTTAGATCCTAATTCATCCCCCCCCCCCCCCCGGTTAGGATTGCTCTCTAAAAGTGCAATCCCAGTCATGTCTAGGGCTTACTCCTGAGTAAGAGGAGTTAGGATTTAATTTAAATTAATAAAGTTATATTATTGTTTCATGTGGTTTTTTATAATGTAAACTGCTTTGGGAAGATCTTTGATGCTGAAAAGCAACAGTCACTATAAAAATAAAATACCATAATTTTTAAACTTCAAGGACAGCACTCATTTTAAAAGTGGGGAGGGATGCTATGAAATAGATCTGAATATGAATCACATTCCACTGAACAGTTTCCTTTTGGGGGGTGGGGAATGGAAACCACTTTTTCAAATCAATAAATCAGTATTTTGTAATTCTAGAGAAACTGAAATGTAGTAAGTATACAGCTTTCTGAGATGTTGAAAAGCAGATCAATGCTTACTTCTGTGAAAGATAGCAATGAAATCATAATTTTAGTGTCCACAAAACAGAGCAAAAGCTCTAAAGAGAAAATATGTGCTCCTTAGAGAAAAATGACAATGGTAATAGCCATCTTATGCTTCTACTACCTAAACAATAACTTTACAATGGATTTGGTCAAAGGCCAACAGTTTAGTCTCAGAAATGTTCCTGAATGAATGGTTATGGATATTTAATGCAGTGTAACCATGATGAGTTGCTCCCTATGCTGGCAGAAAGACTGTACAAGATTTTCCATATTGTGTAGCTCCCTGGGCAATTAGATGGTCCCAAAAGATCAGGGTTTTTGGTTTTTTTTTTTAAAAAGGAAGAAAGATCAGCTGTGTACCACATCAATATTTCCAGTTGAACTATTGTTTGCGGTGATCTAAGTTTCCCCAATAGAGGGGGGATGGGGGGGAATTATCTATAATAATATACAGTAAATTAAGTTCAACATATACTATATACATCAGAAAAATACAAAATTCATAACCAGGATCTGGGATATGTAAAACATCTAGTTATGAAAATTCATTTACTATTTGCATTCCAGTTCATTCATTTACTATTCATTTACAGCTTTTGAGTATCCAAACATTTAGGAAATTAATTGGCATGCACGTTAATGAATTTACGTTGCAAGCAATTATTATTATCAGTGATTTACTGCTTAGATGGTGTTTGGGCAAGTAAGCAGTTTATAATTTAAATAGCAACAGCAATAATAATTTACCACAACTACTACTTCTACACGATATCAATGTACATTGTTTCTTAGGACAATAGCTCAGAGGTAGAGTATACACAGGCAACCCCTGCCCCCGTTTATGCATATGCAATATGTGTGCGATTGTGCACACGTGCTTCGCGCCCAACCCAAAAAGTCACAGAAAGGAGTAGAGTGAATTAGGGCAGGGGATGGGACAAGATGTTTGCAGGCTTTTCCAATGATGTTTTTAATTCACGACATTTCATTGACGCGTGTGGTGCCTCGGAACCTAACACTGTGTATATGGGATCTTGCCTGTAACTTTACATACAGAAGGTCCCAGATAAAATCTCCAGCTTCTCAGGTTAAAAGTTCAACTAGTAAGTAATGGGAGGACGACTCTGTCTGAGCCTGGGAAGTTACTGCCATTCAGTTCATGACATAATAATAATAATAATAATAATAATAATAATAATAATAATTTATTAATAATGACTAATATTTTTTTATTATTTATACAACACTCCTATACCACTTTAACAGTTGTGGTGTATCCCAAAGAATCCTGGGAACTGTAGCTTGTTAAGGGTGCAACTAACCTCATAGACCTACCATCTCATCCACACTAAAGAAATTATAGTTCCCAAGATTCTCCATGCCTGTTAGGGTGGTATAAGAGTGCTTTAAATGTTAGTGTGGATGTGACTCCAGATTAGGCAATACTGTACTGGTCTGATTCCATGCAAGTCAGTTTCATGTAGCACCTCACCAAGTTACATGGCAGCATAGACAGGTCCCTGCCACCTAGAAGATTCCAAATTTAGACTGAACTGCTCATCTCCCAATAATACATAATTGGACTTCCTTAGGGCTGGCCCAAGACACTCTGCTGCTTAAGGCAAATCAGAAAACGGTATCCCCCTCCCCCGGAATTGCAATTTGTTAAGGGTTAGAGCATGGATAGAGAACATTGGGCTCATGGAGGCTGGATCTGGCACCCCTCCCAGCTTTCCAGAGCCTGCTACCCTGAGGCAACTGCCACATCTCACCACATGGCGGATGGGCTCTCTCATTAGTGTATTTAATTGCCAACATTACCCAGCCTCTGCCTTCTCATTTTCAAGCTCATTGCAGTTCTATAATCAGTCATTATTCACCAACCAGAATTTCCTTATTCACATTCACTTCTGGGCATTTGAATGAGATTACAATGAATGGACCGGTCTAGCACATATGTAATTCCGTCCGTCTTCATTTAACCCTCTGAACAAGCATTCCATTAATTGTAGATAAGAAAGAATCAATAGCCTTTTCACCCTGAGTGACTTTACACTGATAAATTGTGCTTCTGCCACTTGAGATGGTTATTATTCTCAAGACTTACAAGACAAAGGGCTAAGCTATGTGAGTTAAATATTCAATATTCCATTAAATGGAATGGTAACTCATGCTTCAGAATGTATGGATTCACTTTACCTGAGGTTTTCTTCTTTCTGGCACACAATAAGCTTCAGGTTAATAAAAATTCAAGCTTGCTCCTTCACCTCAACTGATGGCCACTGCACTGGTAAGATGCATCTCTGTGCACTGAGTTTTCAGAAATAAGCGGAATGTTTTTGAAAGTGGACATTGGCATATCCGATTTTTAAAACGTGTGGAATTTTGTAATTCTAAAATTGCTTCCAGAGCAACAAGTTCATTTGTTCCCTGCAGCCTCAGGCAATTTTTAAACACACAACAGAGCTCGTCTATGCCTTCCTCTCTTCCCCCAAACCCATACTGTATTTACATTGATACCACAGCACAATTTGTAGATGTTTCCTAGGCAACTAAACTAGCTAAAAGATCGGTCAAATCAAACCTCTACAGATAAAGATACATCGATTTTCACCTTTTCAATCTGCTAGCTTGATAATGAAAATAGTAGCATCCTCCATTCTATGGCAGCTGTGCCCTCATAAGCTCAAGGGTTACTGCTGTATGATGCAGGATTGTGTTTTTTCATGATGCCAATGATCAGGACACGCACTCCTGTTCACTTCAGATCTATCACTTGCATGCTGCTTTGCATTAAAATAAGCAGAATGAACTTTTTCATCCCCACCCCGTTATTTCCAATTACTTACAGGGAACATTACATAGCCCACGCATTAGCCCACTTTACCTCTGAAATACTTTATCCTCCCTAAACAAAGTTTGGAAAAAAAATTGATTATATCTGGGGTAAAAAAGAGGTGTTCATTTTGTAGGACTCCTTGTTGAACAGGCTCCCCGCTCCAAAGAGGTAACATTGTTGGACATGTTTAAGGCTCATTAATTTCAGTGAGATACTTCCCCACTGCATTTGTGGTTGGACCCATTCATGCCCTTTAAAAAAATAAAACACAACAGCAAGAGGAAATGAATCAAGTGGACAGATGAAGGCCGCTCCATTGGAAATAACAGTACCATCTCTCTCGCTTCATTGATGGTAATAAGTGCAGTGTGGTAGTTCACCAACTTTTTAACACTATCCTCACAGTTGTCATTTATATGAAAATCAATTAACAGGGATTCTTCTTCCTACTCCCTCAGTAGCCAACTATGCTTGATTTCCTGCGGCCTTGCTCCATAGGTAAAGCACAACACAGCTGGAAAGGGAGAAAAGGATGTGGTGCTTGGTATGCTTTCAAAAGGATTTTTTAAAGCCCTGTTGAAAACATTTCCTTGCAAGCAAGAAGTGATTCATCACTTTGATAATTCCATATATGGTCTGGGAAGATTTCTTGTTTGCATGTGACAGGTCAGCCTTGGGGGGTCATATAATAAGATTATGATCTCTCATTATTCTGAGTGAATGGATTGGCCCCTTTTAAAAATCTAATTGGACAGCTGTCAGAACGATGGTGGATGCACTGAACATTATCACCACTGCTCTAAGAACCACTTCACACCCTATGCATAGGCAAAGCTGGACTTGCTTCAGAGCATACACTCCAGAGGAAGCTGTAGCCCAATCATAGCCCCCTAATGAATAAGCTGCAGGCTATGCATATTTGCATAAACAATTATAACTACTGGTGCTTTTGTCACATCTTGTCTCGATCACCACATGATTTTGGTTGTTATGATGTTGATATTTTCTGGTTGTGCTTAATGGTTCACTGGATTTTGTGGGTTTTGTGGATTTTGTCTTATTGTATTTACAGTGGTACCTTGGTTTAAGAACAGTCCAGTTTGAGAACAATTTGGTTTACAAACTCCGCAAAACTGAAAACAGTGTCTTGGTTTGAGAACTTTACCTCCGTCTAAGAACAGAATCCAAACGCTGGAAGGGCACCGGCGGTGGGAGACCTCATTGGGGAAAGTGCACCTCGGTTTATGAATGGTTTTGGTTTAAGAACAGACTTCCAGAATGGATTAAGTTCGTAGACCAAGGTACCACTGTATATTTCATTGCTTCAAACCACTTTAAATTTCTTTTCTTTTCTTTAGGAGAGGGAGGAAGCTTTGAATGAATTAATGAATCAATAGTCTTCTTCTGTTATCTCACCTTCATCCTCTCACATCTATGCAATGCTCTGCTGCGAGCCTCCACCCATCCCTTTTGCCACTCTGATCAAGAGATGCCTCTCTTTAAAATACATGCAAAGAGTTTATATGAGCACAAGCGCATTGTTCTTATTTCCAAAGCCTCTCAACAACTACCCCACTTTTTTACTGCTCTTATATACCCTGCTACCTCACACCCTGTGACCTTCACTTTTTCAGTTCCATCACTCTCAAGCAACCCAAGATCTCCTGCTTCTCTGCCATTCCTTCCTTGCTGCTTCCTAGAACTGCTTCCTAGAACAGCTGCATGATGCTACCTTCCTAGGAACACAGGAAGCTAACTTATACTGATTCAAACCATTGGTCTATCTAAGTCTTATTCAACATCTTTATCAACGACTTGGATGATGGACTCAAGGGCATCCTGATCAAATTTGCAGATGACACCAAACTGGGAGGGGTGGCTAACACCCCAGAGGATAGTATCACACTTCAAAACGACCTTGACAGATTAGAGAACTGGCCCAAAACAAACAAGATGAATTTTAACAGAGAGAAATGTAAAGTATTGCACTTGGGCAAAAAAAATGAGAGGCACAAATACAAGATGGGTGACACCTGGCTTGAGAGCAGTACATGTGAAAAGGATCTAGGAGTCTTGGTTGACCACAAACTTGACATGAGCCAACAGTGTGACGCAGCAGCTAAGAAAGCCAATGCAATTCTGGGCTGCATCAATAGGAGTATAGCATCTAGATCAAGGGAAGTAATAGTGCCACTGTATTCTGCTCTGGTCAGACCTCACCTGGAGCACTGTGTCCAGTTCTGGGCACCACAGTTCAAGAAGGACACTGACAAACTGGAATGTGTCCAGAGGAGGGCAACCAAAATGGTCAAAGGCCTGGAAACGATGCCTTATGAGGAACGACTAAGGGAGCTGGGCATGTTTAGCCTGGAGAAGAGGAGGTTAAGGGGTGATATGATAGCCATGTTCAAATATATAAAAGGATGTCACATAGAGGAGGGAGAAAGGTTGTTTTCTGCTGCTCCAGAGAAGCGGACACGGAGCAATGGATCCAAACTACAAGAAAGAAGATTCCACTTAAACATTAGGAAGAACTTCCTGACAGTAAGAGCTGTTCGACAGTGGAATTTGCTGCCAAGGAGTGTGGTGGAGTCTCCTTCTTTGGAGGTCTTTAAGCAGAGGCTTGACAACCATATGTCAGGAGTGCTCTGATGGTGTTTCCTGCTTGGCAGGGGGTTGGACTCGATGACCCTTGTGGTCTCTTCCAACTCTATGATTCTATGATTCTATTCTATGATTCTAGGTCAGTATTTTCTACACTGTCTGGAAACAGCTCTCCAGGACTTCAGTTAGCAGTCTACTTCAGCTTTACTTGGAATTGCTGAGGGCTGAACCAGGGACCTTCTGCATGCAAACAGATGCTCTACTACTGAGCTACGACCTTCTCAATATTTGCTCTACTTCAGCTTTTCCTACTTTCTCTGTTGTGTCCCCTCTGTCAAATTTTAGATTGTACCTTGTACTCTGACACAGACAGATGGCTTTATAAAAATCATAATAAATAGTAAGTACATTTTCTCCCTCGCTTAAGTTCCTAAGCTGCTGGTTCATAAAGTTATTCCTTCTCCACTTGTGTCTAAATTTTAATTTTGAAAATTACATTTTCCAGTTCTCCAGCATTGTATCAGCAGACCTCAGTTCCAGTATGAAAGAAAAGAAACAAGAACTAAATAACCTGATTTTTTTGTGGCCAGCCATGATCGGTAAACGACCATTTCTTGAGAAACACTATGTGAAGACCTGTCAGTTTTCATTTGGGGTTTGGATTAGGCAACCATGCTCAGAATATTAATGAACCACCAAGAATGCATCACAGCAAACTTCAGGTTTAATCTGCAAATGCTACTGTTACATTAGTCAAAGTTCCATTTACTAGAGTTAACAAATTGTGACACAATTAATGCAGAAGAACTAGGCAAGCTTAGTCTCACTGCCCAAAAATGGGAAATAAAGAAATGCCAAATAAAATAGCTACCTGCATCCTAAATAACATTTTTTTTAATTTTTTTTAAATCAACCTCAACTCCATGCTGGTTTCAGCTACGTTTCTAGTGTAAAAAAAACTTGTGTAAAAAAGTGCTTCCTCAGTCCTCTCTACTTTATGGAATATTGCTAGCCCTGCTATCATCTGGATCTATTACAAAACTAGACTTTACGTGCCAGATTTAGAATAGAGCTATGTTTAGCTAAAGTCACGCACAGCAGGAAGCATCCTTCTCCAGCATAAGATTCCCCATATTAATCAAGGAAATGCAAGTCTTGTTGATATCTATATTTTAGAAAGTTGGACTCACTTGGTTCCAAATCAAAATACCTCACCAAGCTGTTATTTCATAGACAGCCATGGAAACATCATCGCAAGTTACAACTCCATTCTTGAAAATGTTTTTGCTGAAGTCTTTCCCTTTAGAGCAGGGGTGGCTTATCCTCTAGAAATTGAACTGGAACTCCCATCACCCTGGCTGTTGACCATGCTGGCTGGAGCTGATACATGAAACAATATCAGGAGGGTCATGGGTTCCTCACCATTGCTTTAGAGCAACATTCAGAAATGATATTTGTTACTGGAATGGTTGAGGGAGTTAGATAGCCTGGAAAAGAGGATACTGAGAGTTTTGTTAGCCATCTTCAAATATCTAAAGGGTTGTGAACATGGAAGATGGAGCAAGCTTGTTTTCTCCTGCTCTGGAGGGTAGGGCCCAAACCAATGGATACAAGTTACAAGAAAGGAGATCCTAACTAAACTTCAGGAAGAAATTTCTGATTGTAAGAGCTGTTTGACAGTGGAACATCTCAGAAGGTGACAGACTTCTTTTCATTGGGTTTCTTAAAAGCAGCAATTAGATGGCCACTTGTCATGGACGCTTTAGTTGAGATTTCTGCATTGGACTAAATGATCCTTGGGGTACCTTCCAAGTCTATGATTCAGTGATTCTATGTGTTAGGTAGGAATGCCAATGCCACCACCTAGTGCCAAGCTAGCTGCTGATAAAGCTACATGGGAGAAAGGTAAGGACATGAAAATGCCTGCTTGGATCAGAGTCTGACTGTCAGCCAGGAAGCAATGGATCTTCCGGTTTTTAGATATGCTCCTAATCTGATCTGTTTCATTGGTGAAACAATAACTCTCATTCAATCACTGCCTTCCTGATCTGACGAAAATGGACAGCTTGCTTAGCTATGTTTTACTTTGCAGTGGCTACATGAACATGAATCCTCTACCCCAACCTAGATTCAGAACCCCTTATGCTGAGGCCTACAGGTCTCAGACTAAATGATGGCCCAAGCAATTGCAGCAGCCACAATCTCCTCCCAATGCCCCTGGTCACTACAGTGAAACTCAGAGACATTTGGGTAAAAGTCATTGCAAATGTCCTGACCTGGGACATCACTTTTCAGTGATGCCATACCCTTAAAGGTAGGGAGAAAAGTAATGCTGGCCAAAACAGAGTACATTTTGCCAGTCAGGCCATTCCTTGGCTGGGATAGCTTGACCACTGTTGTTCATGCACAGGTAACCTCAGGGTTAAGTTACTACAATGCCAGTACCCTTGAGGTTGGTCCAGAGGCTGTAGCTGGTGCAGAAAAAGATGACTTGCTTGCTTGTGGGGGCAAGTTTCCACCAGCCTATAACACCTTGTTTACAGGATTTGTGCTGGTTGCCAATCTGCTACCAAGTTTTGCTACTACAATATAATACCTTATACAGCTTTGGAACAGTTTATTTGAGAGGCCACCTTATCCCTTATATACCCAGTAGGTCCCAGTGTTCTGCAGGAGACTGACTCTTTAAAGTCCCCATAATATCAAAAACTTGCTCCACAGTAACTTGGAGCAGGGCTTTCAGTGTGTCTGCTTCTGTTCTATGGAATTGTATTCCTGCCGAGATACAGCGCACACCACTATCTATTCTATGCAGAAACAAGTGAAGACTTTTTTGTTTCTTTGTTTCAACAAGCTTTTCTAGCCAGATGAAAAAGTCTCTGCCTTAGGTGTTCATTCTGTGTTTTTTTCTTAAACATACACTCTGTTGTTCTTGCACTGTTCTTGCTGCTTTTAAACAAATGTCCTTTAAATGCCTTGGAAGTATGAGTGGGATGTGAGTCATTCATTCATAAATGAGATGAGATGTGCCAGGCTGGGTGGCCCTGCAGTGTCATCTCCCTGCTGTTGCCTTCCCTTCATACAAGCTTGCTGGAGAGGGAAATACCATAAGGCTTGTGGCAGAATATGGGCAATCAGACAGCTGTGGCATGGAGGAGAGTTAGGGGAACCGGACCACCACAGGGGAAATGGGACAAGAAGCTCACAGGGGTGGAAGCTCCACAGAAGCTCACAGGGGTGGAATTGAATCATCTCATATACATCCTGGGGAGAGTCATGGGAAGGTACTGGGAGGGGGGCAGAAGAGCCAATCAAACCTGGTGTTGGATCTACTTCTGTCACTCACTGAAATCAGCACCCTTGGGAATGGCAAGCACAGTTTCAATCATTTAGCAGAAGCTTCCCCCTTTGGATTTAACAGGTGAAATGGCAGGCCCTTCTTGCTCACTCTGCTTGGAATCAGCTAGATGTCTGAGTGGCAGTTGTGCAACTGACACTGAGTATCTTGCACAAAGTGGATTGTACTCTCACAGGATAATCAAAGGGTGGGGTAATTGATAAAGTCTCCTTCCTCTGCACACCACTTCTCCTTCTCTGTCCCATTACTCCTTTAAATGCACTGCACTGGTGTGGAAGCAAGCCGACCAGAATCTTCAAAAATATATTTGTTTACAAGTCACTACAGATATTCAGCTGTCAATGTAATAAACTGATCACAAGTTTCATTTCCCCCCTTTTTGCTTAAAAAAAAAGCCCTTGATTAGTATGTTTTATATGGTGTCAGCTTCTGAAAAGTTGGTTATGAAGTCTAAGAGTCAGGTGGCCATAGAGCTTCTTACTCAAAGCCTAATTATCTGAATGGCAAATGATAACCTGATTTAAGATATGCTTCTCACTCAGTTGAAAGACACAATTCCGGGACGAATCTAGTTCCTGAAGGATGCACTAGATTTCACATCTGCCACAGTTACAGCAATTAAAATGATGTCTCCCCTTCACATAAAGCATATATAATAAACAGGCAAGTATTTATTCTAGTGCTAATAACAAACATATGGGGACCGCTGTGCTGTGTAATCCTTCACTATTCTATAGGTGGTCATTTCAACACACTGGACAGAGCATCCAGTGCAGCAGTGCTTTCTCAAAGTAATGAGGATCTGAATAAGCTATGGCACAGTTTGCATGATGGGAAGTAATTTATCAATACTTTAATGTGGAAATTATTTTCTTCACCTAAAGAAGAAGAAAAATCTTCAAAGGTCTAAAAGATAAAAGAAATTAAATCTGAAAGATGGGTAGAGGGGCATAGCAGGCAAATGAAATCTGATTAAGGTTTGACTATGTCCCCTTAAAACTAAGGTATATTTTGTTGTGATGTCCTTTATGTCTTCTGAAATGTTTTTGCTGAAATACACAATAAAACTGTTCACTAGATTTTAATTCCAATTCCAATTTTGTAACATTCTGTGAAATGTAAGGGGAATATACAATTTATCGGGCACATGCAATTCATTCCGCCTGTGTGGTGCAGAATACTACAAAACGTTACGTAATAAAAATGGAATAAAAAGTTTCACTAATTAAGACTAAGTTGAAAAGCATCCTAAGAACTTTATCCTTCAAAATGAGTGGGGGCTGGGTGTTTGTGAATGTCCTGGAGTCCTGGTAACTGGTGTGTATCATTTACCTCCAGAAATCTCTAGAAGGGAGCATTGCCTTCACTCTGACATCATCACATAGCATTGTGATGAAACCACATATGACATAAGAGCCCTGCAGTACCAGGCCAAAGGGTAATCTACTTCAGCATCCTGTTCTTATAGTAGACAACTAGATGCCAATATCTGAAAGGGGGACCGTAACACAACCGTTTCCTCACCTACAGTTTTTCAAAGGCATACTGCTCCATCAACAGAAGTAATACACAGCCACTGCAGCTAGAAGCCATTGATATAGCTTTATTCTCCATGAATTCGGCCAAACTTCAATTCAAACCTTATCCTCCATGAATTTGGAACATTCAGGACAGACAAAAGAAAGTACTTTTTCACAGAGAGCATGTTTGAACATTCAGTTTCATTGGATGTCCCATAGTTCTAGTCAGGGCTTTTTATTTTCAGCCAGAACTCACTGGAACTTGGTATTTCATTGAATCATAGAGTTGGAAGGGACCACGAGGGTCATCTAGTCCAACCCCGTGCAATGCTGGAATCTTTTGCCCATTTGTATATGGCTATCATGTCTCCTCTCAGTCTCCTCTTTTCTAGGCTAAACAAACCCAACTCCCTCAACTGTTCCTCATAAGGCTTGGTTTCCAGACCCTTGATCATCTTGGTTGCCCTCCTTTGTGCACAGCTTGTCAATATCTTTCTTAAATTGTGGTGCCCAGAACTGAACAAAATACTTTAGGTGTGGTCTTACCAAGGCAGAAAAGAGCAGTGGTACTAGTACTTCCATTGATTACAATACTTCAGTTGATGCAGAACATTAGCTTTTTTTACTGCTGTAGCATCAGACTGTTATGTCATGTTAAGCTTGTGTTCTACTAAGGCTCCTAGATCCTTTTCACATGTACTGTTGGCAAAACAGGTGTGTGTCCCCCCACCACCTGCCAAGATATTTAATGTCAGGCAAAACAATTTCATACATGTGTAGCCTGATTTATGAAGCTGAAGGTACCTGCTTCCATGAATGGATCAGAACAATTGTGCCTTACATAAGAAAAGTGTACACTGTGTATTAACCTCAATTCAGATTTTGTAGCATTCTGCAAAACTAATCTAGCACACTCTTTTTTTGCCAGCACAGTAAATGCCATCAAAATCTGTCATATTAAATATTTGCCCTATTAGCATCCTTTTCATCTTCTTGGGAGATGATATTCCTAAATCAAAAAATTCCCTTTGGGCTTATAATAATTGAAATTATATGAATGATATCAATCAGTTATTAATCATGAAATATGCATATATCAAAGCTTACATTTATGTCAATCCAAAGAAGTATAATCAGGTTTTTGCACCACTATAAACTCAACTGGAACAGTATTAAAATTTTTAGAATGCTAAATTGATAATTAGCAGGGAATGTTTGCTGTTTGGTACTATTGGGCATGGGATAGAATTATTAAATATTAGATGAATAAAATTATAAAGAAAGTGTATAAATGTGAAATCCAAAGAATTAAATACTGTAACACATTTTAAAACTAGTTCAACATATAGTGCGTGTTAATCATTAAATATTCTGTACTACAATTAACTTACTCATTAAATATCACAACCTAAGACTAACGGTTTTCCAAACAACCTGAGAACTTGAAAGTGACCTCCTGCCAGATGAATAGAGACCCTGTTTCATTTGAGGTCCTGTCAAAGGATGCATATGGCTGCAGTGTACCTGAAGGTTTTCTTCTTGGGGAGATTAAGAGTACTTTGTAGTACTTTGTAACTATCTGATGGGGTGTTTATTTTCCATGCCAAGTGCTGATGTGTGATGAAGAAAAGTTCTGCTGTGGCCTTGGTCCTTTGGTTGTGGTAACTTTAAATACTTTTACTTGGAGAGTCTGGAAACTAAAGATGGTAAGACTGGGTTGAAATCATCACCCCATTTTCAGGTGGTCAAAGTGAGCCATTTGGAGGATTTTCAGGTGAATGGGAAAAACTGTGTATGGGGAGGTGCACATCCCATGGGTCAATTCTCCTAGTAGCCATCATTTGCCCCCAGAAACCTGGTAGAATGATGCTACATAATAATGTGGCGAACCAAGCACCGGCTCCGTCAGCATTTTTTCAAAAGTCCAGAAGTCCCCATCAGAGCAACCCTACATTATCACATGGGCCCCATCTGCCCCATACATTTAATAGCAATATTATAGCTTCCCCCAAAGACTCCTGAGAACTGTAGTTTGTGAAGGACACATAGGAGAACCCTATTCCTCTCACAAACATACAACTCCCAGAGTGGTTTCAGAATCAATCCCTCTTCCCTGTGAACTCAGAGAATTGTAGCTCCTACCAACTCTCAGCACCCTTAAAAATTAGTGTTCCCCAGAAGACATCACTGTTAAAAAAAATTGTTTTTATTAAAGATGTTCTTGGGTTACAAAAGTACATAGTGTCTCTGTTTTCTGTTCACAGAATCCCTTCTACAGATCAGTTATATTCTATGTGAGACACTAATGGTATAGAGAGCATAAGGTTGGGAAAGGAGAGAGGTGGGGAGAGAGAGCATGGGAAGGTTTCAAGGGGGTAGTAAACTCTCATTCTTTACATAGTGTATGCGCAAAGTTGTTGTGGTATAATACTGCTTTACATGTATACTGCAGATAGGGCCATAGTGCTGATCTTGTATGAGGGTTAGTGGACTAATAATAATAATAATAATAATAATAATAATGACATTCAACAAACTAGCAGCATTTCATGGTTGATGAGTTTCATTTCCCCAGTCCAAATTTTGCCCCTCCCCACCTTGAAAACTGAAGGGGCTTGCCAACTTTTGCCCATTTCCTCCCTCCCTCATTTGAAATTGAGCAGTCTGAGCATGTAACATTTATTTCAGCCCCACCTTCTACAGGAAGAGGACATACTCAACAATTGTGCTCCATTGACCTTCGCTACACCCAAGATGCCCCATTGTTTCGAAAGGTGGAAGGGGTAGGTAATTGTTCTTGTTGCCAACACTGTTGTTGATGATGGTTACGATGAATACCATTTTCTAAAGCAATAAAAACAGGTCTCTTAAAATGCATTGCTATACTTGAGAGCAGTGATCTGCATCTTGGTGAATCCTCTGGATTGAGATGGATTTTAAGTATTGCATAAAAAGAAAAAGAAAAACACAATAGAGCGATTATTAACCCCCCAAAATGCATTCTAGCTACCTGGATCTAGTTGCTGATTCCAACAAGACTTAATAATTATGTGTTTGCTTAAGATGAGTATCTTGAACGTTACAATTCTGCCTGAGTCTATAAACACCACAACAGAATAATATTCTTAAAGATTTAAACGAGTAATAGGTTTTTGTCTTCCGTCTGCCTCTCCTTATAGAAAAAGAAAACAAAACAGCACTCCATACATAGAAGGGAAATTATTATGCGAACAGCAGGTGCAGCTCTAAATTGAAGAAAAAGCACAGGCTCCTGAGTGATGACCTTTTAAGCAAGTTTTCTGATGTAAGCAGCCTCCTGGGGGCAATATTAATAACAAGTTATGTTTCAGCTTTTCTTTGGGTAGTTTTTTAAGTGACAAGTTCCAATGCTGCCTTTGCATTGTGCTATGGCAGGATTCTAACCTTGTGTTGTAGAACTTAATGAATGGCCCTCACATGACATCTCCAAGGAAACAGACATTAATTCGCCCACCTCTTTTAGAACAAGGTTAAGTGCCCCCCAAAGGTGTGTGATGTGCTTTGACTTAACAGCACAATCCCATTCATTTCTAAATGAAGCTCTGAATAGCTGCATATATTTACAAAGACATAAGAATCTAAAAGTGGGGTTATCTTCTTCCTTATCCAACTCGATAGTTATGACAAACAGGTGTTACGATGGAGGAATAACTGTTTTCGTTGCTGAAAGCATCGCAGTTTCAATGGGCTGTACATATCCTGTTCCACACATATGCAAATAAACACACTTGGGAATCATTTCAAACAATATGCTTTTTTCACCCATCAATTGATTCTGACTATCCTAGTGTAATGGTGTGTGCCAATTCAAAATTCCAGGACATGTTTAAGATAAAGATGTATAGCAACATAAAAACAGGTTATAATGAAGGTCTCTTTTTATATCAAGCTATGCCAACTATTACAGAATCAGCAGCTTGCCGCAATCAGCCTTTTGGAACTTCCTTCTCTATTAGGGCTGCTTGCTTTTAAGGAAAAGCCTGGTGCTGTGATGTTTTTATTGAACAGGTCTGTGAAGTATACACACACACATGACAACTTTACTAATGCCATGAAATAAGCCATAGAAAAAGTTCAAAATGGCACACAGCAATGAGAGAAAAGTCTAACTTCTCCAGGAAGGGGGTTCCAAAGTCTGGGAGCAACCACAATGTACGGGTTAATAATAATAACTTAATAAACCATAAAAACCTGGGGAGTTGCCTTATATAGAGTCATACTATTGGTCCGTGTAGCACATATTTGGCCATGCTGACTGGCAGCAGCTTTCCAGGATTTCAGGCTGTTTTTATTTCCATCCCTACCTGGGGATGCTGAGGGTTGACCCTGATGTCTTCTGCATGCAAATCTGTACCTCTGACCTACAGCCTTCCCCACAAACCTAAGGAATGATTCTTACCACGACTTTCATTATTTTCTTACTGTGCCTAGAGCCAGTAAACAACAATATGAACTTGTTGTATGCATTGCTTGCTGTCTCTTGTACAAAAGACACTTTCAGTCAGTGGAGTGAGAAAATAAGAATGAAAACAAAACAAATACCCCCAGGACTGAATATAACTGATATATAAGGTGGTGGTATAAACAACAGGCATACTTCAACATATGATATATTTCATTCAGAATCAAAGGTTTAGATGTATGTTTCCAACATCCTGCGCACACAAAAATTAATATAGCTATACAGACTCCATCATTCCAGTGGTTGCATAGGCAGCTTGTGAAGGAGCATAATGATGTTTACTGCATGTCTTCAGACATTAGAAAACAAAAACAACAAAAACACAACAAAAAACAGGCAAGCAAGACAAGCTCCTGACAGCAACATCTGCATAATTACTCAGAACTTGGAGAGAATGTCCCTAGCCCATAAGGTGAGTTATGCAGCTGCTACAGTAGCAAGCTGAGGAAATGTACACAAAGTCATGCAGTCCGTCATTTGGAAGCCCAGGCTGAAAATGCATAGCTCTTGCCCTGATTTTTTTTTTACCTGCAAAGTTTGCCTAATATTTAAACTTAGCTGCAGGACTGAACTGTCACAGCAAGGAAGTGAATGGAACCAAATTAATCACTGACACCATAGGAAGATGGGGGCCTGTGGAAGAGTAATGAATAATATTGTATTTGCATACATCTTGCAAAGTGTTAAGGGACCGGGAGCTGTATTTATCAGCTTGAGTCTGGTGTTTACTGACTTGCTGCTTATTTTCTTTACACCACTTTTTGCAGATTGATTCACATATGAGTGGAAGAAGATGAGGTGGTAGCAGAAACAGCCCCCATAAAAATATCCAGACTTACTAAAAAAAGAAAGAAAGGGTGCCACAGACTCAGCAGGAGAGGATGAAGTGCACATGAAATCAGTGTTAGATTTTTTTGTCATATGTACATCTCACCAGGTAAATTCATGGCCCTGCAAATGGTAAACATCTCACAAATACCGTAATTTGACAGAGGCAGATTTAGAACAAGGCCTGTGAACATAGACCTTAGCTATCATTAAATAGCCTGTGTGAATATCAGAGTACCATCTCCAAACTCCCACTTTCGTTCCATTGCATGCAAGACATGACAGGGTCATGTGGAAACCAGCCCACAGTCTAGATGCATGTAATTATACATACTGCATCTTACATGTATTTATATTTCCAAAATCTGCTTCACCCTCTTGCCTATGAAAGCTCAAATCAGTTCACCTTCAAAATTTCAGGGGTCATTGTCTTCTTTCTTTCTCTTTCATATCCACCCCTCCAGTGCATGGATTATTCATAAATATGCAGGGCATACTTGGGCTGTGATCTACTTGACAGAAAGCTCTCAGTTCTCATAGTTTGTGCTTTCAAATATTTTCCTGACATCACTTAGATCTAGTGGTATTTCTGGACATCCAATAGCTGTTAAACTGGGAGCCTTTGAAGCAAGCATGTGTATATTTAGACTTTCCTGATGCTCCTTTGAAGAGCTGTTCTTATGTTCTTTCACTCATTCTAATGAGGTTCCTTGGTTTGATTTACGAGTGCAGTAACACAAGTTGGTGTGTTTTTGACGAGACTTCAGGTATTATTCAGAAAATGTTTCATGCTGCTGAAGAACAAAGATATTTACTCTGCTCTGTTGTTTGATCAACACACTTGCAAACAATTTAGTTGGGGATATTAGAAGTTTCACAGCTGGGCATGACAAATCAAGCAGTAGCAACAATGAAAACAAAAACGCAATCAAGTCATCCAGATTAAAACAGTGATGAATGAGTGAGGAATATGCTGGGTTTATATGTGTTGCTCTGTATAGGATCTTGTCTAAGGTAAGAGTTCACTAAGACATAGCCAACTATATTGTTTGATAGATGCATATCCAAGTGTCAGGATCCAGCCATGTCCAGAGCTTGAACCTGAAATCTCTTTGGAAGCGGAGAAGAAGCATGAGGAACAGGAAGTCCCAGTGAAAGTCATCATCAAGAGCAACTCCCTCTTCCTGTTGAGCCAAGTCCATCATTCAAGATACAGTACCAAAGGAGTTCATGGCAATTCCCAGGGTTCCCAGATGGATCCCAGACACTCTCGCAACACCCCTCATGGCTACAAAAGTAGAAGCAACATGACTGCAACCAACATGATAATTTCAGAGCCACCAGGTAGGGCTCAGCTAGCGACATGTGACTCATGTGATTACGCAGGAGGAAAGGAGGAAAGGAAAGTACATATAAGCAATTGCTTGAATCAAGATCTGACTGACAGCCAGGAAGGGGTACACAAGATCATTGACCTGGTCTTCTTTGCAAGCTATTAGCTGGCTAAAGTTGTTCCTGTGATCTTCACAGTACTTGAAGCAAGTTTGTGACAAGATACAATAATTCTATAATGTCTGCCCTGCATGGCCTAGTTGCTCCACAAAATGCTCATTTGTCTGTACAAGAGTATTACCAGGAGGGTGGATTGTTGGTTTGTTTGTTTTCAGAGGGGGAAAATAGCTATAGATTCTTGACATGAATGTTTTTTATTAGAAAGCTGAGTGGAGATTAGAACCCTGGCCTCCCAGGTCATAGTCCGCCACTCTAATCATTACACCTTAAGTGGACTTTGATAGAGAAGAGGAAGCTACTTTGGTCTCCAAAGAAAGGAAGGTAATCTGGATGCTATACAGTGGTACCACAGGTTACAAACACCTCGGGTTACAAACACTTCTGATTACAAACTCCACTAACCCAGAAACTGGATTAACCTCGGCTTAAGAACTTTGCCCCAGGATGAGAACAGAAATCGTGCTCCGGTGGTGAGACGGCAGCAGGAGGCCCCATTAGCTAAAGTGGTGCTTCAGGTTAAGAACAGTTTCAGGTTAAGAACAGACCTCCAGAATAAATTAAGTTCATAACCAGAGGTACCACTGTATCTGCTTCTCCTTTAATCATTTCGCTTCGATCCCTAGAAAACACTCCCATTCCATTTGATAATTTAATGTTTTGCAGTTCAGAACATAAGACAAGGCTGCTGGATCAGGCCACTAGCCCATCTAGTCCAGCCTCCTATTTTCACAGTGGCTGCCCACATGCCTGTGGGAAGATAGCAAGCTCTTCATCAGTGCAACTGCATTCTGCCCACCTGCAGTTCCCAGCAACTGGCATAATTTAAGGTCAATCCTTGATTATGGACTTCTACTGGCTGATGATAGCAAAGGATACTGTGCAGGGTGCTCATCACATGACAACTTTATGTGCTGTGGGAACTGGCAGGCCCTCTCCATATCCATCTCGGGAAGCAGAGAATGGTCTCACTGAAGCAACATTTTCCACAGACAGATGACTTCAGATAAATTTAAAAAGACATTTAAAATTACAGTGGTTTAGAATATGGATCTGCCTATCTTAGATCTGTTTCAGATCTAGGAAAGGTACCACGATAAAATCAGGACAGATCCTTAATCAATATAACATGTTTTAACAACTCTGTTTTGCTCCATGGAATAGTTTACAAATTATAAGTACATGTGTCTTCAAAGGGTAACCTGAACTTCTAACTCCATGCTAAACAATGCAATTATAGGAAATGATAATTACTTTCCTGATTGTCCTTCCCGTGGATTTCTTTTTCTATTAGAAAAAAAATGGAGAATTATTCTGGGTAGGTGTGAGGGTGACCCCGCCCCATCGATGGTGGTTTTGTCTCCCCTTTATTCTAACAATGCAATACTTAGTTGCAGGGAACACTGGAAGAGGCAAAAGCCTGTTATTGCTGCTGGTGAACCTAAAAATATTAATGAATTTTCTTCAACCCTACTTTCAGCACTTCACAGACATTAATTATGGGTTGTCAAGCATGTTCATGCAGAAAGGCTTCATTCTTTGAGTTAGTTTAAAACAAACAAATCCTTATTCTGTCTACTGTGTGCTATTTGCATATTTTAACCCCCTCCCTTTCTCTGACTTCCCACTAAATGTAATACAAAAATGCCGCATTTTACTTGTGCCCTGCCCCAGAAACAACCCATCCTGTTTAGTGCCATGTATTGATTTTCTAATGTGCAGTCCACAGAAAGTTTTCGGGGTGGGGGATATTAGGCCCTGCTGTGCACTTTTCATTAGAACACAATTGGGCGTCTTTTTCTCACCCTGTACAAACTAGAAACACCACATCGCAAGTGCAACACCACAACTATTATATTTAATTCCACCGTCTTGAAGTTTGACCTACTGCCATTGTGTACTTTCTTGCAAGCATTCAAGCCTTAATTTTCCTCATAAATATTCACCAAGAAGAGCCAAGAAGATCAAATGGAGCTAGAGATTTATTATTATTATTATTTTGTCCAGGGACAGAGCTGTTGCATGCTCTCCTTCATTTTAATACTTTATCACATATTAAATAAATATTTCTCTCCTAAATAAATAGAAGCAAATTGCTTAGCTGTTTGGAGTCCCTTTAGCACCTGCGATAGTACAGAAATCCACCGTTAGAGAAAACACACAGGGACTGACAGGTTTAATTTCCTTCCACGTCCTTTGCTAAGTGCCCCAAAGAGGAAGTTAAAGGGCAAACATAAAGGGATGCAGTAAGACAAATGAAAGCAGCTTTCTTAATATTACCCAAATTGCCTCAAGGATGGATGGTGGAACAATTAAAAATATGCAAAGACATTTAAAACTGGATTAGGGCTACATATTGTTTGAATCGTGTAAAGAGTTAGAGGAGCTAGCCCAGTGGTAGAGCATCTATTTTGCCTGCAGAAGGCATGACCAGGTAGGGCTAGGTGCTGCCAATCATTGCAGACAATACTGAGCTATATGGACCACTGGTCTGACTCATTATAAAGCAGCTCCCTATGTTCCTATGTGAGTCCTATTTGATTAAATTAACAGCTTGCAATCAGTGGCACTGCTTATATGCTAAATAAAAAGGCCAGGCAACACATCATATTTTTCCTGGCTCAGTGTAAAAGGAACAACACTGCTAAAAATCAAGCCTCTGCAATCAGACTTGTGTGAGACAACATTCTCTTGAACGGGTCCCAATTAAGTAACAAACAAAACACACACGCACACACCACAATCCTCACAGAGATAGAGACTCTCTCACCAGAAGGTATCTATTTAGTTAAATTGATCTTGAGTCATTAAACTGTGATGACTTTGATCATAGCTGTGATTAGTGGCCAACTACAAAAGTGCCTGGGAAGATACAAAATAAAAAGGAACAAAAGAAATTATGGGAAATCGTTAATGTCCCTCTCAGCTGTCTGCAACATGAGCAAGTTTGTTTCCTCGGCGTTCCTTGCCAAAGTGGATGGGAACTAGCATGAGGAGGAACCCACATCATCTGAGCATCAATAAACGTAACCATGCACAATATGGCAATGCTTTTGTTGCTCCAGCTCTATTAAGCAGAGGGGGAAATAACCATCTCTGTCCTACAATTGAATAATAAGAACAAAAGGCTCCAAGCAGATTGTTGTACTGTTTGCTGGAGCAGAATGCCAATTATGTTTTCCTCTCTAAGTAATCAATGGAAAGCAGATCCATTGCTCTGAAATGAAGGTCCATATGGTGATGGATCATAGTCATGTTTAAAAGGTTGCAGAAGCCAATGAGTTTCTTCAAAGGCAAGGAAAACTACGGATTTTCAAAACAGTACAGCTCATTATCTCAATATCTGATATGTGTTGTTAAAAAAAGAAAGGAAAGGAAATGTGGGTTGTGCATGCCATTGGCACAAATGTTTTTGCATATCCTAAATAAGCTGCTGTAGAAGGCACTTGCTCTTGAATCCTTGAAGACTGGCATGGAGGCACTTGCTTTACTCAGGTTGGTAGCAGCCTTGGGGAAATGAGAGATCTGCACAGCACAACAACAAATGGGGTTGATCCAGACTTCACCTTCCACATATCGGAAGTTTCATTCTGCCCACAGAAGGTTTTGATCTAGTGGAGGGATCCTGCTGGCTGAGGAAGATTAAAGGTGACTGTTGCCACTTCCCTGATTCTCCCAGCAGCCCCACAGCCCCACCTCTCACAATATTCTGGAGGGATAGAGGGCTCTCCAGAATAGTGTAGAAGGTGGTGTTGGAGATGCAGGGAAAGAGGAAATGCCAAAAGTAATCTCTCTCCCCACCTCTCTACTCCATCAGAGGAGATGTTCTCAGAGAAGATATTTTCTTAGTGGAACACCCCTCAGCAGATGCTCCAACTGGTATGAATGAACTCTGGATCCAACCTATTGTCGCAGTATGCTTGGGGGGCTAGCCAATTGTTGTGTACTATACAGTAACAGCCATCACCCCTGACCACTGTCTATGCTGGCTAGGATTGATGGGAATTGCTGTCCAAAACATCTGGATAGCACCATGTTGGCTACCACAGTTTGCATCATGCAACCCACAGTCAACTACAGTGGTACCTCTGGTTAAGAACTTAATACATTCTGGAGGTCCGTTCTTAACCTGAAACTGTTCTTAACCTGAAGCACCACTTTAGCTAATGGGGTCTCCCACTGCCGTCATGCCACCGCCGTGCGATTTCTGTTCTTATCCTGAAGCAAAGTTCTTAACCCGAGGTACTATTTCTGGGTTAGCGGAGTCTGTAACCTGCAGTGACTGTAACCTGAAGTGTCTGTAACCCGAGGTACCACTGTAGAAGATTTTGCTACGTTCCATTTAGTCTTACCCAGCCAAAGACAGCATGCATGTCTAAATAGGTATTTTTAATCCCTTGCTCCACTGGATAATAGAAAGGAGTCGTGCTGTTTCTTCTCCTTTCCACTAAGCTTTTTATGGTGCAGGCAAGAAGACTTTCCTAGCCCTGCTAGAACTTCCATATCCTGAAACAAACATTCTGGCAACCATTCCAAAATCTGTCATGTTTCAAACCAATCTGCTTGTAAGTCATGATGACATGAATGAGTACTGTGTATCCTTGTGATAGTACAACATTTTGTGCCAAACCATCTGTATTTTTGCTATATTTTAACCTTTTTCATACCATGCCATCTTCACTCATGTTGAGGGAGAAATGCGCGCCAAGAACAAAATCATTTATGCAGTTTCAATACTACAAAAGGCATGATGCAGTGTGATGCAGATTAAAACATACACAACCAGGCACAGCTAGCTCTACAATAAGGCAGTGAAGCAAGAACCTTGGACAACAGATGCTGGTGGGGGGAGAAAACCATGGTGAGATGTTGAAGGACAGTGTTAAGTGCGCCAAACAGCCACTCCTAAACTAGCTTCTTTGCATGGAATGGATGATGGGTACCGTATTCTCCTTTGCTTCATGAATCAGAACGTAAAATGATCATGTAGCTGGGATCTTTAATAACAATGAGCAACTGGTCACTTTAAAGGAGTAATAGAACACCCAGTTCCATCCTTATTGCAAGCAGGCAGAGAAGCGAAACAATTGTCCATGAAAACCCATTGTTCAAGGGCAGGAAAGTGAGAAGAGAATTCTGCCTACAGCTTTTGTAAATGCATACTTTGCAGCTCTTTTACTTAACTTTTCCATGTAATCATCTGTCTAGGCAGAAGCAATGCAGTGCAGGCCTAAGAAATCATAAACAACAATTTTTTCATTTTACTTGTAGTGTGTTTTACAGTTGTTGAGGTATATGTACACCATGGGTTCTGTGAATGTTTAAATGTTAAAACGATGTATTGCTATTTATTAACTCAAAGCATTCTATACTACCGTCTGTCCAGGCAGATTTTGGGGTGATGCACAGCAGTATAAATAATACATTAATTAAAACCTAATATAAAAACAATTAAATATTGGGAGGAATTCAACATCACACACTTTTGATCATTCTGTCAGTGCAAGCATTTCTGCTAACCAGATGGAATGATGCCCCCGCTCCTCCCCACTCTAGCTGTTCCTCCAGAGTGGATTAGGAAGAAGAACATAGCAAGAAGGAGAGAAACCCCATTGTGCTAGCAGGAGCCTTCTGCTGGCCTCCAATAGTACTACTGGGTCAGTTCAATCCAGGCCATTATAAATAAAGTACACTAAAACAATACCAGGCAATGACTGATTAACATACGTCTGAAAGCTGTGTGATTGCACATGTGCGCACAGTGCTGAACTCAGAAGTGACCAAAAATGTCACCAAAATGCCATGAGAAGGGTGGAATAGGGGCCAGGCAGAATGGGGCAGAATGGGGTGGGGCAGACTTATATGCACTCCGCCACCGTATGTGGAGTCTGGGGATGGAAGCCCCACAGAAAATGGTCTTTGACTGTACATACAATTAGCAAGTATAATTAAATGGAGCAAATAAAAATTACAAAACAGTCTGAGGAATTTATATAATTTAGAATGCCTAAGTAAACAAAAACAAAAAAAGTTTTCATCTGGCATCAAAAAGTGTAAAGCTGGTGACAGGTGTACCTTTTCTGGGAGAGCATTCAAAATCCAAGAGCACGCGTGCAAAAATATTTTCCTGTGTGATTATATATAACACACTTCCAATAAGAAAACCCTTTGGTTTAGGGCCTCAGTGGAAGATCTTAAAACACGTGGGCTGATTTGGGAAGAGCTTTTATTGTATATAATTGGGCCTCAAGATTTTTAGAGCTTTAAAGTTAATCGCCAGTTCCATGAATTTGGACTGGAGACAAACAGGCAAGCAATGCACTTTTCAGATTTGTGTAATGTGAACAAATCTGGCTGCACTAGTCAAAATTCTGGCAGCTGAATTCTCCATTATTTGAAGGATCTGAGTTGTCTTCAAGTATAGCCCCTGGATAATGCATTACAGTCATCTATCCAGAAGGCTTCTAGAGCAGGGATCACTGTGGACAGACAACATCTGCGCATTACAATCTCAGCAGCATTCATTCCACCAGGCTTGGAATAGAAACAGATCTCTGGTGACATAAGAAGTAGACCACCACCACACAACTGCAGAGAACCTCTTTTAAAGACACATAGCATCTTATAGGCAGGAAGTTTTTGACGCATTCAAACATTAGTCACCCCCACATGCAGTCTCAAGTGGTACAGTCTTGAAAGAGCTTTATCATGAGGTACAGCATCTTACACTGAAACACCAGTGGGTGGTAAGTTATCTTGTTGTGCTTAGGAAACAAGGCACTCCTGCTTACTTAAAGGCTCATTGAAAGAAACCCATGAAAGGCTTCCTGGGATAACAAGGAGGGTGGAAGGGGATTTCAAAAAGCCAAGGGAATAATTTTATCGGAGGAAGATGTTTAAAACAAGGCCTGCTAGAATCCTCTTTGCGGTTCCGCTCACCTCAGGTAGTATAACCTTGGGCAACAACTTTACCATTAGCTTTGCATTTTTATCTTCTTTAACCTCTTTATCTGCAACATGCAGGTGTTGTAAGGCTTTTTTGAGGGGAGAAATATATTTGATACTATTGATTAGCTTCATTCGGAATTCTCATCCCTTCCTTCTTAGTTTCCTTCTAATTTCATCTCTGGCACGCCATGTCCAGAGAGAAGAGGCCTGGAGCTTATCTGCACCACAAAAGTGTATCAGTTCCACCCAATATAATTATATAGCATTGACTTAGCAGACCTGGCAACAGGCTGAGCATCACTTATCGCTCTTTACTGACCAAGACAAATGAGCTGTGAGACAGAACCTTGCATACATACAGGCTCCTGTTCCTGGCTATGATAGACAGGGAGGGCTTCATGAGAACAGAAGCACATCGCTTTGCCACAGCAGACCGGGAGAGTGCTTTGCTTGCACTTGTACAAGTCTTCCCATGCCTCAGCTGCTTGTATTGAAGCAGGTAAGGGTACAACTGACATCAGCACAACACAGGACTATTGTGGACCTGGCTCTAACTCTGCCATTTCTTACTGAATAGCAGGGCCAGCCCAGGACATTCTGCTGACTAAAGAAAAGGACAATACGGTATCCTCATTCCTACTTCCAAATTCCATGTACAGAAGCTGATAAAACTGGCACTGCCCTGCATTGCTACTGAGGACAGCAGGCTAGATTAGGGGAGTGCAGGGCAGACCACTTGACACATGTGTCTTTGTCCTCCAAGAACCTCACCAAGGCTCACTGCACCTGAGTATCTGTCACCTGAGGCAGCTGATTCACTATGCCTAACAGTAGGGCCAACCTTGTTAAGTAGGGCTTATCTATTTATCACTATGTATAGCAACTTCAGCTCCAGACGTTGTTTTAAGGTGTGCCATTAAAAAATTGAAAAAAGGGGCTGTGTAGAAAGACAGGATGTACAAGCTGTAGAAAGACATAATGAGGGTGAACTACAGACATATATTCAAAATATGAATCAAGAAGCAATATGCATTGGCTTCTTACAGTGCATATTTTATGAGGCCTCTTTCTTTAGCTGTCTTCTGCTGATGGGACATTAAAAATGAAACAAATCAAAGCAAACAATTCAAAAATAAGGAGGAGGTGGAAATAACTGCAAAGACAGAAGTGAAATGCTCATTTTGAAAGCAGCCCGTTTTTAATCATAAAAAAGCAGGCCACCAAGGACCAAACCTTTTTTTTTTTTTATGGAACACCCATAATTGTTTTAATATATTTCTTTATTGACAAACAGCGTGTATCTTGGTAATCTTTATTTGTTTGGTTGTAAGTTGCTTTGGGTTGCCCTGGGCAAGGTGAAGTGGCTGGCAAATAATTAAATAAATAAAAATAACAAACTTTAACCTTTCTGTGTTCATTTGTAACATTTTTTTAAAGGATTTTGATCCTCCTGAAAAGGCTCCAGTAGCATCATACACAAGATCAATAGCAGGGGCGGACTTTGGTAATATTGTGGAATATGGAGCCTTGTGTGAGGTCAAAATTTGGCACCCCAGTTGGATCTTCTCAAATACGGATCTTCTCAATTTTGTGCCCCCTCGCTTCGGCACTCTGTGGGGTAACTACCTGCACCACCCTACATCCAACACTGTCAGTTGCAAACAAGACTGCCCCTGTTCTCTGGCCGTTAACTAAACTAGAAGCATTTCATAACATGCAAAATCTAGGATGGTACAGACTTTGTAGAATACACCATACACTTTTCTTTTCTTGGAAGTGTGAGATATCACTCATATAGCCGATGATATCACCCCTTATACCATCTAAAGCAGCCTTTCCCAAAATTGATTTCCTGCAGAAGTTTGTACTACAAACTCCCATCAATCCCAGCTGGCATGGGCTTGATGATCAGGGTTGATGGGAGTTGTGGTTCAACTATGTATGGGAACCCAAGGCTGCTAATAGTGTTAGTCTTGTGGTTTATTCAGCCCTTCAGGAAGGGCAAAACAGCAATAATGATAGGGCCCAGGTTTATGCAAGATTAGCTAGCTCCTTCTGTTTGTCTTTCATCCAGAGATCTAATTGCCTGAGGAAACTGCCACAGAGTCTAAATGCTAGTGAAGGCTGTGTTCTCCTCCCTTTTTCTCCTGGGCTGTAGTAAGGAAGAGGGGAAGAGAACTTTCCTCCTGACATACAGCTCCTAAGGCTAGTCTCCGAAACCTGAGGGAGAACTTCATTTGCAGCCTTCCTAACAACCAGCCTGAGTCTTGGTTTAAGATAAGGATTGGGGAGAAATGTTATTCCATTTGCCTTTAAACATGAATTTACCTAATTTGCACTTTCCAAAGTAATATGCAAACTGAAACACAGCCATTCTTTGAAATTTGCAATTCTCTGAATGTTGCATAATTCTAGCCAAATTAAAGTGTGTGCAAATATGCATATATTACTGAAATAACATTAAAAAGTGCATTGTATTAACAGATTTTTTCTGCAAATATCCGCATGTTTATTATGAGAAATACACACAAATGCTATGAATTTTCACGAGGGCTTTAAAAAAGTGCAATTTGATGTGGAAATACAGAAAACCGAATTTTATATTGGGAAACTGAGAAACTAAGGGAAACCAAAATTGACAGGTTCCCTAATTGAATAGAACATCACTGATGCATCTCCCCATGTGACCTGTCCATGCTGCAATTTCAAACCTGGTCTGTGTGACCAAGGATGATGAGTAAAGAGGGGCCAAATACTCAAATTATTTAGAATTCTTAATACGCCTAATCTAAGGACAGGAGCTCAGACATTTTAAAAAGAACAATTTGTATACATTATAAAGTGTCTAAATCTAATCCCACAAAATCCCAGCCAAATTGAAAACCCTGAAACCACATAGCCTGCCTACAATTTTTGTCTACTTAAATTCAGCCCAAACTAAATAAAGTTTTTATAACTATTTCACAGAATGATGAGAGCTAGGCTTTTGCAAGCCTTCAAGAGCAAAACAAACAAACAAAAAAAAAACATTTCTGCTGAATAGCCATAGAGATGTAGGTACGGTTGCTGGTGTATAATCAGTTATTTATTATTTATTCAAGCAATTTATGAAACCACCCTCAGTTCAGAAGAACTCCCAGGATGGCCCAGAGAGAAACTAGCTATATAGGCATCTTTTTGAAAGCCAGGGCAAATAAAAGTAATTTTATTTTCAGAGCCAGCTATTTGAGGGAAGGGACAAGAAAATAAATGCCCACCCCATTTCACATACAGTATCAGACTGGGATAGCACTTCGAAAGGCATTGGGGATGATGCAACATCCTCCACCATTTATGAAGGCAGCAGAGTAGCTTGGGAAGCTCCAGCACAACTGGGCAAGATGCCCTTTAGCTAACATGAATCTGATCCTCCAAGGATTGTGTAGGGGAGTACAGGAAAGTATAGCCTTCTCCCACATCCAGTGCATTATAATAGGAGAAATTGCACCAAATATAATGGATGTTTGGATGCACAGAGTGCATAGTCCCCAACTGAAGGTTTTGCCCTTTAAAACTCTGAACATTTTGGGACCATGTTATCTGAGGAACTGTCTGCACCTCCATGAGCCTGCATGTGTGCTAAGATCAGCGTATATGGCCCCTGCATAAGAATGCATAAATTGGTGGATACTCGGTGGTTGTGCCAAACCTTTGGAACCACTCTCTGCAGAACTATGTACTTCCTTGTCACTGTTGGTTTTTGAACGAAGACTTTTTATTTCCATCTGTGTTCTGGTAATGGTTGCTATGCTTTAAAAAAAGTTTCAGCTGTTGCTGGTTCTCAAGCAGACTGAAATGGTAAACTGCTGTTATTTATTTGCCAATGTTCAATATGGCTGTTTGAATTTCTTCTCTTTTCTATAAACTGCCTTATGAGGACAATGCACTTTGAAAGGCAGGCTAGAAATTAAGGAATATGTAAATAAGATATGGCAATATGATGAGCATCCCATGAATGCAACCAAGATAAGACTTAGCATTTCTGCTGTAAATTGTTTAAAGCACTTGACAGATTTTTTTTTCATCAACACTTATGATAACATTGTAAGGTAAGTCAATTTTGTGCCCATATCACAGATGAGAATAGAGACTTAAGGTCATTTACTGAGTTCATGACAGAAGTTAAGAGTTGAATGAAGGACTTTCTAGTTTATTGGTTAATGCCTTGGTTAAGCGATGAGAAACCTGTGGCACTTCAAATGTTGTTGGACTTCACCTCCCACCATCACTCTTCATTGTCCATGTTGGTTGAAACTGAGAGTGCTGCAATCCAGTAACATCTAGAGGGCTACTGATAACCCATCTCTTGGCTTTAGCTACTATGAAATACTTCAGTGAAAATACAACTTCTCCTGTTGTTGAGTGAAAGTTCCAAATAATTTACTGGAAACAATGTGTTCTAATTTTCTCCCGAGATCTACTTCCAGCATTGAAACTTGCACTTATTGCTTTAAATCGTGTATCTGAAATGTTTACATAATACATCCACAATCTGACACGTAAATTGTTAAATATAAAGAGTACAGTGCTGTACTTTCCACCACCTCTGTGACCTCATCTTCTGGTAAAAATTGACTAAATCCTTCCAGCATCTGGCTGGATTTGTTCAAAATCATATTTCTCTTCTTTCTTGATTTAATCTTTACTTTAAATCTTTAATGTTCAATTGCCTTTCTGCCCAATAAATCCTATGTATCATTACAAGTGAAAGCTCTAGGGAAACCATTCATGCCTTATGCCACAGATGCTCTTCTCATCAAAATGTATGCTGGGTTCCTCCACTTCTATTTATGCATAAAGACTGCTTTATGAAATAATAATACATGGAAACAAGTTACGTGCAAGAAGTTGTGTGAATTTTGCATGTAGCTTGTTGTGGATAAGGTCAGCACATGTACTTATTCCCCATGTACATATAGCATACACCTGCTTGGGAGCTTTCTGTGTTCTCCACTTTGTTCTTTTTGTTCTTTGGGTATGTTACTTACTAAACCACTACCATTTTATCTTATCCCTTTCTCTTGCTGTTCCCAAAACACTGCATTCTAGATCCCTTAGATCTAGTTGTCTTATTTTAAGAAAGCATTTAAAATGTTACATTTTCTTTATTGGGTTCCCTTTATTATATTGTTTTATTAAAGACTATCGAATTTATTCATAGTATTCCATTCTGAGTGATTCAGGACAGATCGTGAAGCTGAGGCTCCAATTCTTTGGCCACCTCATGAGAAGAGAAGACTCCCTGGAAAAGACCCTGATGTTGGGAAAGATTGAGAGCACAAGGAGAAGGGGATGACAGAGGACAAGATGGTTGGACGGTGTTCTTGAAGCTACCAGCATGAGTTTGACCAAACTGCAGGAGGCTGTGGAAGACAGGAGTGCCTGGCGTGCTCTGGTCCATGGGGTCACAAAGAGTCGGACACGACTAAATGACTAAACAACAACAAAATCATAGAGCTAGAAGGGACCTCAAGTGTCATCTAGTCCAGCTAGAATCAATGCAGAAATCAATTATGCAGGAATCCATTACTGTAGAGCAAGAGGTTTCAGGGAATCTGTGGCTGCCCATATGTTGTCAGAATCCTAACTCCTGTCAACCCCAGGCAGCATGGTCAATGGTCAGGGATGATGGAAGCTTTAGTCCAGCAACATCTGTACAAACAATGGAACCCGATCGCTGGCATAAGCTTTTGCTGACAAAGAGTCTTGCATCTGGAAAGGCAGACTCTAGTCCATGAAAGCTTATGCCGTTTTAATTTTGGGATATCCTTCAAGTTATTACAAGACCCATTCTTGTTTTTGCTGTAGAACAACTTTCCTCTGATGTTGTTCCCTATTCCCGAGACTCTCTGTTATCTCTCTCCCTTTTCTAGCAAGTTCAAAGCTTCTTTCTTCATTCCTATATATTCCTATTGTGGGCAGCCATTATTGACTTCAGAGATGGAAACAGCCATGAGCTAGTTTCCTTCATTGCCTTGCTGCAGGTTTGAAGCTCTGATTGACTGTATTTTAGGAGTTAGCAGAAAATTTGCCTTTTCTGGGCAGGATATAAAGCCTCTGCTAGACCACGGGTATTTCCACAGCCCAGCATTCCATTAGACAGAGTGAGCCATCCACCTCAGGTGACAGATGCTAGGAGGCAGGCAGCAGTGCTGATACACTAGAAGGCAGAACTGTGTATACCATGCAACCTGCCATGCTAGCCTTCCTAAAGTAACCTGTTGGTCTCAGTGGAGGATAATGTGCTGTCACTAAGACACATCCGCCTGTCTGGTTGCCTTTTGTACACCGAAGAGATGAAAGCACCTTCTTGTCCTCAGGAAACAAAATGTATTGGGTCAGCCCTGGCCAGATGCAGTTTCCTTCCATGTTCTCTTGCATCACATATTCTGCTTCCCAAGAGAAGAGGCACTGCTGCAGGAAATAAAGTGTGGTTGCTCTGCCTCTTCATCCCTTATGTCCCTCCCCTCCCCTTCTGATTGTAAATGCACTTTAGCCAATTTGTTATGGTTATCACGTAATATTTGGAAACACACATACCCATTACGCTTCACCAGGCATTACTAAATAGAGAGTGGGAACCTGTGCTATGGTTGCTATTGATAGCTTTAACATTTCGTTATGCACATGGGACATGCACAGTAATTACATGCCTGACACTGACAGGCCTGTTCATTAATCCAAGGAGTTTCCAGTTTAATATGCCCCAGTGTTCTTCCCAGCCTCTCCACAAACTTATGTATTTTCCCCCTCTGTGAGTAAAATGGTAGAAATTAAGTGAGCAGTCATCTTTCCTAATTAAGAGATCAGTGCCTGCATGCTCTCAGCTCTTGATGTACTTCAGTATTTTACATTTATAAAACATAACTGGCTACTGTGAGTTCTTGGGCTTTTCAAGGAAGAAACTGAAATGAAAAACATATGAATGCAACACAGAGGATTAAAAACTCTGGGATAAAATAAAAATGTCTTTGCCCGGCACTGCAAAGATATCAATGTGGGCAAGCCTCCCTGTGGACGTGGGTGGCACTGTGGTCTAAACCACTGAGCCTCTTGGGCTTGCCGATCAGAAGGTCAGTGGTTCGAATCCCTGCAATGGGGTGAGCTCCTGTTGCTCTGTCCCAGCTCCTGCCAACATAGCAGTTCGAAAGCACGCCAGTGCAAGTAGATAAATAGGTACTGCTGTGGCAGGAAGGTAAACGGTGTTTCCGTGCACTCTGTTTTCTGTCACGGTGTTCCATTGCACAAGAAGCGGTTTAGTCATGCTGGCCACATGACCCGGAAAGCTTTCTGTGGACAAACACCAGCTCCCTCGGCCTGAAAGTGAGATGAGCACTGCAACCCCATAGTCACCTTTGACTGGACTTAACCGTCCTGGGGTCCTTTACCTTTACGTTTCACCTCTATGGAAAGCATTCAACACTTAGGATGCCATTACTGAGTCAGTTCTTTTCCCTATAGTCACATCTCTGCTGAAGATATCAGTATATAGGCAGGCACATGTGTAGACAAACTATCCTTTTGGTATCCTAGTACTAAGCCATGAGGGGTTTTAAAAATCAAAACCAAAACTATTAAACTGAAACCACAAACAAACTGGGAGCCAGTGCAGTGCAACTGGGATAATGTGATAATAAAGACCACTCCCAGTTAACAATAATGCATCTGATCACTTGCTCGCCCATTTTCTCTACTGACCAGGAGCAGTGGGTTGCAGATATGCACTGGAATCGTATTACTCAAGGATCCCCAGATATATTTGGAGTTAGCACTGGGATTTTCAGTCTATCCTACCCCAGTGTAAACAACAGCTCTGGCATTGCCAGAGCTCTCCTTATGTATTGTTGCACACTGCTCCAATGTCTGAGAGCTGTGCACTCGCCCAGAGTTCATGTTTCCTTTTGGAAATGAGACAAAGCGTAGACCAGTGTTTCTCAAACTTGGATCCCCAGCTGTTGTTGAAGTACAACTCTCATCACCCCTAGCTAGCAGAACCAGTGGTCAGGGATGATGGAAGTTGTAGTCCAACAACAACTGGGGATCCAAGTTTGAGAAACAGTGGTGTAGACTCTGGTGTCTTTATGGCATATGGTTTATTTACAACCTGAGCCTGCATTAGATGGGTTCACAGCATTAATTCCCCCAAAGGGTCTTGTTTCTCCCATAGCTGCAGCCTTGGATTCAAACAGAAATCAACCATTTTTCTGCCTCTCTGGCTTCCTAGCTTGCTGCTTTGCTTCTCTGGCTATCTGTTGAGGGAGGGTCCCCCACACATATACAACCCCCCTCGATCCTTTGTTCTCTTAAGGGCCCATAATCCATAATCAGCTACCCTGTCTTAATTAGCTTTGATTAGATTTGATTAGATTTTAACATTTGCTGGATCTCTGGATTAGAGAGGTCTGGCACCCAATTTAACACCCCAAGCATTGATTAAATTCTAACACTTGTTGGGTCCAGGATTAGGGACATTTTGCACCCACAAACTCATAACAGTATTTTAGATGCTCACTGCCAAATATGAATCAATATAAGAGGGAATGATGAGACACTGAAGGGGAGAATTCTGATATACCTTTTGTTGCTGTTCCCAACATAGATGTGGGAGATAAAAGAAGAAGTTTGCTTGTCTCTCTTCTTCAAGGTAGAAAACCTGAGATGCATTGTGGAGAGGGTGTCTATGGGATTATGTTTGGTGCCAGTTGCCTGCCCCTAAACTAGAGAACTATGCAACTGTATTTTCTACACAATTCCCTTTTGCTTTCCTTCTGTCTTCAAAGGAATTTGCCACATATTTCATGGCAAATCACACAGCTCTCATTATATGAATGAGGATTACTAACCCTAAACAATAAAATCTTTGTCAACAATATAGTAGAAAGTAGCAATTCAATCCTGGACCAGTTTATCTTTAGACAGAAAATAGCTCATAGCTATGTAGAAGCTGTGCTCATAATCCAGCAGGAGATTTAGGTGTGGGTCATCAGATACAAAAGCAGTAGGAACCCTCCCCCTCCATGTAGAGGAGTGTGTGTGTGTGTGTGTGCTGGCTAGTTGCAGTGTAAACAAACCCTCAAAAGTGCACATAGCCGTGTTAACTCTGGTACAAATAAAAGGGAGAGAGAAGAGAGCTCTGTTCCAGATATAAATGAAGGAATGTATTAAAAACCCCCACCCTCGTTTTTGTCTGCATGTTGGGTTTGCATCTCAGATGAAAAGGCTGAATGCGGTAAATTACATGTCCAAAGAAAGAAATAATGTGTGCCACTTATTAGATGGAAAATATTTATCCTGTGTCCTCAGAGTCAGAGCAGTGTGGGAGTGAGGAGATGCAATCTCAGTCTAAATGCGTGCTATTTCTGTAACCAGAATAGTGTTCCAGTGAAAACATTTTCAGCTAATGCTTCTGGCCATGATAAAGTAGGTGGAAATTAAACATTTCTCTCATATACCTTGTAGTCATAGTGTGTTTTGACAGTTCTTAAATCCTGTGTCTGGAGTAAGAAATGGAAAGCATCACTCCAACCAAATTATGAACACATCCTTAAAGAGCTGTTAACATCCTTTTGTTTTATAAGCCATTGCTTCTCAAAACTGTCCTGACTTTCTAGGCTTTCAGCCCATTTTGTTAGTACAGTGTGTTAACGGCATTAGCCTAATTTACATCTCTTTTATGCCTCTCCTAAATGTCCTTAAATCAGGAAAATGCCAATGTGAAAATTTGCCCTCGTGTCCAGTTTAACACCAACAAAGCTATTGCATCAGTGAAATGAAGCAAAGATACAGAAAGAATAAAGAGATATCATTACTAGTGTATTAGTCTTGTGTTGCCCATATGAGGATTGGTTATCAACTATTTCCCCTTTTTATAGAACACTTTACTGTACAAAGGAAAGGAAGAATCCAAGCTGTTTATAACTCTTGAGCGATATCTATGCCCTTGGGAGCCTTTTTATCACTACAGGTTTCAGGTAATCCAAATTCTTATGGATAAATGAGCCAATCACACTCCTCTGCCCCACTTCAGAAGATTGTTCCAGCTTCTTCTTATTCATCCTTCATGTTCTGCAGGAAAGACTGGGGAGCCAACAGCAGTTCATACTGGATTACAACATCCTCTCACAACATCTCAGCAGGGCAGATCTATAAGCCAACTGTCCTTCTATTCTCATGCCTGCCAGACTGTTTGGCAAAGGTATGAATGAAGGAGTAGACAGATCATTCTATTTCTAGTTCTTGTCAATTTCACATGTATGTCAATATCATTCATAAATGCATTTTGTCTGCTTCCACATTAAAAGTGTAACTAGCACAAAAAGGTTTCCATTTAAAGCTATTGTTTTAGGGGTTTTTATCATAAATGTTTCTAATTTATCTCAAAGTACAAATACTTTATCTCAAAGCCACTGACAGAATAGCTTAGTTGGTTATAGTGTGCTGCTATTAATACCAAAGTTGCAGGTTTGATCCCCATATGGGACACCTGGATATTCTGCATCGCAGGGTGTTGGACTAGATCAGAGCTTTAAACTTTTCATGTTGGTGACACACTTTTTAGACAGACAGCATTTCGTGACACAGTAATTCAGTTTTACTAGCAAACGGAGATTAAACTAACCCCCTTCAAGCCCCAGGAAAAGTACAGGGAGCATTCACACAACACACCTACACACTGCAGCAGACACACTACCATGTCGCGACAAACAGTTTGAAAAGCTCTGGACTAGATGATCCTCAGGTTTCCTTCCAACTCTATGATTTATGTAAGCACAAATTTCTGGACATATTTCATCCTAAAATATGCATTCTGATATTTGTTTGTTTGTTTATTACCTGATACGGAAGGAGGGGGGTACCTCTTCTCACCCCTCTCCCGCCCAGCTCTGCCCGGACCCCTCGAACCCCACACTGTTACACAAGCACCACACTATACCCCTGGCCTTATAAATTAAAGGGTTCCCCCCCCCTCCATACGGGCAAAATAAGCCCACCATCTTTCCTTAAGCCTCCCTCCCACTCTATTTCTAACGTGGGTAGACCGGGCCGAATTGTGTCCCCATTCACTGTAATGGCCGCGGCTTTATCCAATCAGAACCATGCATTCTCCCTGCAGAGGCTAGCTCACCGAGCTCCTGCACGCCTCATTTAACCTCTTGACAAGTTGCTGATGGCTGCCCGCTGCGAGAACAATGGAACCGAAACCAGTGACCTTGTAAAACTGTCAAACTCTTGCTACAATGTATCCATTCGTTTCCTTTCCTGATCTTCAATATACACTTGACCGGCAAAGTGCTGAAACTTTGGAAATTAATATAAAATTAACCATAACTCCGATTTCCTCCATCTTGGCGTCATTCAACTCAGCTCCCTCTGAACTCCAGGATGCCACCCCACCTCCATAATCCCCAAAGCGGCAAGTCACGTACTCAGGAAGACCCTAATCCTGTCAGATCGTTCTGCCTAGCCCTTCCTCCAGGCAATGCCAGGTGTCAGTCAATGCATATCTGGACTATTGTTTTGCCATCACCGGTACTCGGGAAGTGCTTATCTATGCATATCTCTCACTCTGCATACTCCCCCCTCCCTTCCTTAGAATGCTAATCCGTGTAACCCCACCTTTCTGTAATATATTCATGATGTAATCCGTGAAACCCAACCTTCCCATAATGTATTCATGACGTTTCTTGCACTGTATTCTGGGACTTGGAGGGAACTTTTAAAAGTTTATGTCGCCCCATTCTCGGGGTTCAATCTCATCTTGAACCTGTTGCGCAATAAACCTTGGATCTCCGCACCTTGCTCCTGTCTCCGGCTGAGCTCATTTTCTCCCGCTAGGACCCGCAGATTTAGTCCGACGAGCTGGGTGGCTGAGCAGTCTCGCACCCGGGTTTTTTCCGTAACATTACCAAAAAAATTTTTAGAGAAGTGCAAAATCCACAGGATGGTGGCATTCCAATTCAGTCTTTAGTCTAGGAGGTGTGGGTAAGAGCTGTTCATATAATAATTTATAAAGAATGATTCCTGGCTTTACCAGTTTTATTTGTTTGATAGTGTATAATACAATGAACTCTGTGTGTGTGTGTGTGTGTGTGTGTGTGTTCTGAACCCTACTGATATATCAGTACCAATGAAAGGTGGGTCATATAAATATTTCCAATAAATATATAACTTTCTGTGTTGGAACTGAAACGCCAAGGAATGTAACTGAACTTGTAACTAGGAGAGGGAGATTTGTCTGGTTCACATGTTGTGAACTTACCTAATTCACATATCCTCAGCTAATAAGGCAACCCAAACTTCTGAGATTTTGGGATGCAGTTCTCCAGCCAAAGGTTGTACACACAAAATTGCACCTATTAGTAAAATCATAGACTGTACAAACCAACATTTTATTAGGTTAAATTGTTTGCAGAAATGCATGTACTGGGCAAATTTCTGTACAAAATGCATAAATGGAGAGAAATTTGAAAAAAAAAGGATATGAATTTTCATCCAGATAAAGGAAAATTCACAGACTGATGGGAAATAGAGCGAACTGAATATAAAGTTGGTAAAATGAGAAAATTTACAAAGTCAATATTCACAGAGATCCATCCCTCTTTGAGATGCCTTCATGCACACATACACTCACAAGCTTGGTGTCAAGATGTCCTGATACACACCTATTGAATGCAGGAAGAAAGGGAGAAAAAGGAGACTGAACCTCACTGCAGTTAACTGGCTTTTAAATTTAATCAATGGTGTTTCCCATGAGCAGAGAAATGAATAATTGCAGCTGCCCTCCTGTAGTCAAAAGCATTATTCTGAGATTCATTTCAGCTGTCTTTGGAATAACACAGCAAGTAATTCTTTGTCAAGTCATCCAACAATACATTTGCAACATTTTTTTTTTTTTTTATCTCACAACAGTGGATAAAACCATGGCTGAACAAGACTTTATGTGGAGAAGAAACTGTTTCTCTAATATTGTTTTAATAACTTTGCAACTTCTAGAAAATAAAATGGAGCGACTTGGCAGGAGATGAGCATTTCATCTCCTGAACAATAATATAAACACTGGTAATGTTTTGTTATTTCTGAGATCCTGCAAGTTTCAGTCCCACTACAGTTCAATTCCCAATTACAGCTTCTTAATCCAGTTTTAATCATGCACTTGTTGCAAACTTAAACTGAAAAAAATCAGACACACATATCAGCAATGATACTGTTTCCTCTCTTTGTGCCATGATGCTTCCTCATAACTTCATTATCCTCCCCCTTGCAACCTCAGACCCACAGCAACTCACAGCAAGCAAATGTAGTATTTCCCTTCTACACCTGGCAATGATAATGGGTAAGGCTGTGTGTGTGTATGATCTGAAAAGAGAACTACAATGAGAATATCCATAAAGAAAAGTTCATGATATCTTTGTTAGAATTGTAACACAAAGAAGTGAGGGTGTTTTTTATCAAATGTTGAACAGGCTAGATGTTAAGCAATAAATAAAAAAGATAAAGGGGAACATTGCTGAACATGATAAAATGTCCAGTATGCAAGTTGTAATTCATTATTTTCACTGAATGCATGGATAGGGGAGTACGACTATGTCCACAGACTTTCCCTTGATATTAGTGTGTCTGCAGGTCACACAACAAAACCTGTAAGTGTTCAGCTGAATGAGTGAAAAGAGGTCTGATTTGCATAATGCTTTAAGCTAGGGACATTAAGGCAAGGGACATGGTCTGTAAACATAGTCCCACTCCATTCTCACATAGAGTCATAGAACTGTAGAGTTAAAAGGGCCCACGATGGTCATCTAGTCCAGCATCCTGAAATGCAGGAATCCTTCACCTGACATGGGGATCAAACCCATGACCCTGAGATTAACAGTCTCATGCATTACTGACTGAGCTATCCCAGCAAGGGAATGGGTGATGAGGGCCATAGTCTTAGGATGGAATTGAAATTGTGTCTAACATGCAGAGGTTAGATCATGCTTAGTACAACAAGACCTCAGGTTACATCTATGGTGAAATGCAGTCCTGAACAGACATATATGATATAACATGGAAAGCAAAACAAGGACTAGGACTTAGGATGAAGCACAAGTAAGACTAGTGAGTTAATTAGGCCTGGTGTACAGTCACATTTAGAAAATAAAAGAGTTATTCTACTGCAGATTCTGGCATTCATTAAACAGAGTGTTAGTAGTGGGATGGACAGAACCAGGGGCAATGGTACAGGGACAGTGTTTGGCAGAATGATCCTATGATGTAAAAGTGGCACATTTAGATGGAACACAAGATACCTACAACTTGTGCCAGAAACATGCCCAACCATACAATCAATGGAGACTTCAGAAAGAGAGTTCAAGGTTTTTGAAGGTAGTCAGGGGCCAAGTGGCTGCTGATTTTACTGCTCGGTTGTTTAAGAAGGCATGTAATTGGTGGTGTGTTAGCCAGGGTATTTGGGTGTTCCCTAGTTTGTATTGTATTTATTGTTTTGGTATGGGTTTGTTGTTTGTGTAGAAGTCTTTTAGCCGGTGTAGGCCTAAAAACTGAAACTGACACGGGGACAAATAGAAGAGGACACCTTCACCTCAGTATGGCTCCCGTTAATCACAAAAACAGTCCAACAAGACAACAACAAGAACGCACCAACAGCATATGAATCAATCTGGCTGACTTGACCCAACTAGCTCGCCCCCCGCACTCACAAAGGCAAACAAACCCCATTGCAACCAACCACAGACAACCAACCATACCCTGGGGCCCCAACCTCTCTCACTGACAAGGAAACATAACAAACAAATAGAAAGAGAACCTATCTAGTTGATACTGAAATGAAACCCCACACATACACTGCAAAAAAATATAAATTTCACCACCACCCCTCATCTTCCCACCTCTTCTTCCTGACCTTATTCTGTACTCAACACTAATGTCTCATAACAAATGTAACTGATCTGTAGAAAAGACTGTACAACTTAACAATAGACAAGGCATGTGTTTTTGTAAACTAATAAAATATTTAATTAAAGAGCGAGAGAGAGAGAGAGAGAGAGAGAGAGAGAGAGAGAGAGAGCTGAAGGAAGAGCAAAGCTCGTTGATGTACTGAGATGCTGGAACAACAACATAGGTCCAAGTCCAGCCACTACCTATGGCAGCTTGTTCCCCATCTTTGGAGTGTACTACATCACTTTGGAAGGGGTAGTACAGATGATAAGAAACTCAAAAGTGTTCAAAGACCAGATTCAAAACCAGGTTACTTTAAAGGATCCTAAGAAAAAAAGGCAAGAGGGCACAACCCTGCAAACAGTCCCATGAGGAATAAATGACAGCGGTCAAATTGGGTACATCACACCCAAGCATAAAAGTCAGTCCACCACAACAAGCAATGTCACGAGTATGCATAGTAATGGTCACATTATATGTGAAAATAATGAAAGCTTTCAGATGTTAGGTTCTGTCTCTAGCATTTATTAGGACACATGGGTTACTTATGCCAAGCTGTATTCATACTTCCTTTCACCTAAAGTTTTTGGCCATAGGTTAGTGGCAGAGCACACACTTTACATTAAAAGATCATAGAATCATAGAATCATAGAGTTGGAAGAGACCACAAGGGCCATCGAGTCCAACCCCCTGCCAAGCAGGAAACACCATCAGAGCACTCCTGACATATGGCTGTCAAGCCTCTGCTTAAAGACCTCCAAAGAAGGAGACTCCACCACACTCCTTGGCAGCAAATTCCACTGTCGAACAGCTCTTACTGTCAGGAAGTTCTTCCTAATGTTTAGGTGGAATCTTCTTTCTTGTAGTTTGGAACCATTGCTCCGTGTCCGCTTCTCTGGAGCAGCAGAAAACAACCTTTCTCCCTCCTCTATGTGACATCCTTTTATATATTTGAACATGGCTATCATATCACCCCTTAACCTCCTCTTCTCCAGGCTAAACATGCCCAGCTCCCTTAGCCGTTCCTCATAAGGCATCGTTTCCAGGCCTTTGACCATTTTGGTTGCCCTCCTCTGGACATGTTCCAGTTTGTCAGTGTCCTTCTTGAACTGTGGTGCCCAGAACTGGACACAGTACTCCAGGTGAGGTGGACACAGAACTGGACACAGTACTCCAGGTCATCGCTGGCACTGTGCTTGCTTCTCCAGTTAAAAAGCTGTTGAATAGCATTGCTAGAAAAGAGGAGGGGGGAATCCTCTCCCAGATTCACTGTATTGCTTTCAATTAGAATAGACCATCTTGGATTAAGTGGGCCATTGGCTTGACTTATTCTTGCATTTGTGACATCAGAAGCATTCGGCCCTTCACTTCACATTTACAAATTTCTTCCTCACCTAATTGCCCAGGGAAATGCAAGGCATTATTATTACATTATAATATAATATAAAGCATTCCAAACAATAGAAAGCATTCCAATGCAATAAAACACAAATCAACAAAATCCAACGATTGCAAAAAAATACAATCAGCTAAAAGTCTTATTAAAAAGGCATGCCTTCAACAGGCACCTGAAAGAACACATTAAAGAGGCCTGATAAATCTTGCAGGCTCTGGAGCAGAAACTCAGGTGGTGATTGGAGCATGCAGGGTGGAAAATGCAGAAGAAGGCAGTCCTTGAGTTACCAAGATCCTAAGTAACAACAGACTATAAAAGTTTAATACCAGCAACTTGAATTTAACCCAGAAACTAATAGTTAGGCAGTGCAAATCCTTCAGCACTGGAAAGATGTGATCAAAAGGTTGTATGTAGTACAGGCATTCTTTTTTAAAACAACAACAATAACAAGCTATCACACTTATGTGAAAATCAGCCCAACCCTGCCAGTAGATAAATCTGATGGAATCTATCCCTCTGGCTGTGGGAAGGGAAGCACTCATTAGTTTCCTATGTTTCAAATGCTAAGGAGAACAACAATGGAATTACATTAGCCCAGTTAGTGGATCCTACTTTCCCAAGGGAAAGGCAGTAGATGATTGAATGAGATTTCTTTGTTATTTGAAATACAGTGTGTGTGTGTGTGTGTGTGTGTGTGTGTGTGTGTTTGAATTGCTCAGGCCAATTCATTAATGCAGTAAAGTAGTGGACATGATGCTGGAGTAGTCGATATGGTGCTGGAGGAGACTCATGAGAGTCCCATGGACTGCAAGAAGATCAAACCTCTCCATTCTGAAGGAAATCAGCCCTGAGTGCTCACTGGAAGGACAGATCCTGAAGCTGAGGCTCCAATACTTTGGGCCACCTCATGAGAAGAGAAGACTCCCTGGAAAAGACCCTGATGTTGGGAAAGATGGAGGGCACAAGGAGAAGGGGACGACAGAGGACGAGATGGTTGGATAGTGTTCGCGAAGCTACCAGCATGAGTTTGACCAAACTGCGGGAGGAAGTGGAAGACAGGAGTGCCTGGCGTGCTCTGGTCCATGGGGTCACGAAGAGTCGGACACGACTAAACGACTAAACAACAACAACAACAGTGGACATGATAAATGAATCTAGGTAGGTAGAAGACACCAGAAGTGGAACCCACCAAAGCATCTCCAGTGGAATCTGTCACAGCCCAACCAAGATGGCTTAATGTAGGTATAGCATTGCCTTAGCAAATGGGCACCATATATTATATGTGCTTGATCAAATACTTGTTTTTGTAGGCTATCTATCAAATGACCCTACTCACAATTCCCATTACTGTACAACCAGTAGGGGAAAGCAAGGGCTTTTTATGCATTTGTCTCTTGATTCTTCTGAGCTCTGTCAAAAGCTCAAAGTTTGTTGTTGTCTTTAAACAGATATTCATTCTAGTGAGGTGTCTGGAGGCCAGGCAATTACTTATTGTGGGTGAAAATGAGATAGGGAAACAACAACTATCAAAGCTCCCTAGTAAAGAACATAGTGTCTCCAGTTTCATTTGTTCACAGAATAACCTACAAAGCCACACTATTAAAATCTAGCCTTTCTATGAAATTTCCATTATGATTTTTACCCACAGTAAATAGACATTAGTTATCTTCATGTGCTAACTGCAAAACACTTGCCCACATTGTGAAATTAATGAGAAAGAGGATATGCAGGTGCTATACTGGCATCCTTTCTGATTTTGTTCATGTGCCTGTGTCTGATAAATACATTGTCATGGGGAAACATGGCTGGCATAGAAAGAACAGAAAAACAATACGGGGGGAAAAAACAACTTATTGAACACACTGCAATATGGTGGTGATGGAGAAATCAAGCAGAAGGCAAGCTGAATGCCTATTAAACAAAAAAAACCCCCTGTTTTTACATGGCAGAAAACAATCAAAGTTGCGGTAAATATACTTTCTTGCGGCAGGGATTTCCATATGCTACTTTTGAAGCACCATCCAGAATGTGGAATTCCTTAACCCTTGAGAAATTCTCCTTGTCTTATTTCTGATGGTTTTCTATCACCCTTTACAAGTGTCCTCCAGTAATTAATGAGATAAGAAATCGCATTTTAAAACTATCAAAGGGAAAAGAAAAACTTGGTGAAAATCTGATGAATAGGGTACAGGCGTTTTGTGGAATTTACCTTACTTCCCTGTTGGCCAAAGGTTATTTATGAGTGTTCTTTCCTTCATTGTGCATATGTTCAGATCTCAGGTGCTCAGTAGCCAGCATCTCAAGCTTCCATGCTTCAGTTAAAGCTCAAGGGAAGATACCAAGAGATAAATCCTCCCATTGGCCTTTTTCAGATCAGGAAGTGCAGGCAGCTAGGGGGACTGCAAAGCACTGCAGAAATGTGTCATGGAAAGAAAAATGCCCACCCATCCGACCGACAGCCACCTCACAGCGACAGAGTATGCTCAGCTTTGCACCAAACAAAATGATAGTTCTAAATTATTAATTTTAGAATTAAAAAAATCTGAAGTGCCCTGAAGAATAAGGCAGAATATGGAAATCTCTTTCTCAGGGAAAGAAAAGTTTCAAGAAATTGGATGGCAGATTTTGCTAGAGAACTGATTCAGCAACTTCTAAAATAAATAAATGCAAGCATCCCTTCTGTGCCATTCCCCACCCCACCTCAAAACACACACACACACACACACATTGTAGTATGGTAATGCAACTTTCCCCTTTGCTTAGCTCTTACTCCCTTAAAATGATTTCATTGTACATTTTGTACTGATTTTCAATACTGTAAGCCACTGTGAGCCTTCCTTTCCATTCAGCATGGAAAAGTAGATTGAAATAATTCCCAAGCTCACTAAAAAACAAAACAAAAAAACAGACCAGCACAGAACTATTGGCTGGCCTGCAAAAGTAATTTTCTGGCACCTATTCTAATGTTCATGAGAACAGAATATCAGACAAGATAGGCCTTAGGTTCTTAATGGCAGAGGCGGGCTACAAGAGTGTGGGCAGGCATTCCTATCTCAGTTGTAAAGTCCACAATGCTTTATCAAAACACAGGTGGGTGCCATGCTGCAGGACATTTTGTGCAATTAACATGGAGTAACAACCCCAAGATATCTTTGGAGGGGGCTATATTCCCAGACAATATATTTTGATGAGCCACATAAATAAGAATAGTATCAATATCATGGCATCTTCTAAGAAGGGGATAAAATGCAACAGAAGAAGGGGGAAAGCTCCACAGATGTCAAGGAGCAGGCTTTGCACAGTGAATTACAAGTATGAAATGCAAAGGGAACAAATGTGACATGCTGTTGGCTGAAAATAACAATAGAGACAGAGAACAAAGGACATGAGAGAACTGTGGGGAGGAACAAACAGCAGAAAGGAGGGGAAACAATCCTTGATATGGCAAAAGACGTTATTTTCTCTCCTTATTGCTGTATTAGAATTATAAAAGTGAAATAAAATGCTAAATCTCTTCTTAAAAAGCCCCAAACTGTATCAATAAATTCCATCTTTCTATTGTTTTCCCAGCATTTAGCTTTGCAGGGGATGCGTTTTGATTAAGATAGCTGATAAAGGCACTGGAATTGCTATTCAAGATAATGAGGTTTATGTGGGGAGGAAGAGCAGGGAATACAGCTAAAATATAGGAATTGATACACTCCCTTAATAAATATTCTAAAAGATACTGACCTGCATAGGATAAATTCTAGGGATAAGCAAATTTCCTCCAATTCATGACCTAGATCCCACTCCCTCTTGAATATTGAGTTAATGAGGAGAATAATAATTTCTGAAATAAACTCTGGAACCGGAACCTGCAGTTTGCTTGCATCACAGCTTTCAGGTTCTTCAGTTTATTTTCATCTCACCAGGGCATGGGCATGGACGGCAGTCTGAGGTGAGCCAGAAAATGAGAACCAGGAACTGTTGGATCACTTAGTAGTCAAGGCTCAGGGGTGGGGAAGCTTTTTCAGCCTGGGGACTGAATATAAAGAAACCCTGACAGTTCAGTACACTTTTGCAGACATCATAATAATATAGATTCTATGAAGGGGATGATGATGATAAGATAGAGTTATGTGTCACTGAAGACCTGTGCAGCACACTACTTTTATTTATAAAGCACAGAAACTATGCAACATCAAAATAGCCTCATTTTGTAGCCCCTCTTAGAACCCTCCTGTGGTAGGTTAAATGCTCAAACAAGGCAATGCCTGAACTACTGTGATCAAGCTCTCCTGGTCAAGAAACATATGGAGTGCTGCAGGTTTCCTACCCCTGATTTATACTGACTGATAAACTGAATAAGTTTATCAATACACACTTTTTATCTATACATAGTTCATCTTTTATTATTACGTTATTATTTGATCTTGTGACGGTAAAGCTGTTTTATTTTATTTTATGAACTGCTAAGAATTACTACTGACAATAGGATTAATTCATCTCCAGATAAGGAAAGGAATACAATATATGTTAACAAAACCAAGCCACAGCGAAATGGGAATGGTTAATGAGAAATAATTAAGAAACTGAAGCAGTAAATAAGTATAAGCAATAATATGAAGGAGAGACACTGAAATACAGCAAACTAATAATGATTTTTTGGGTAACAAAAGCTTTGTTTGGATTCTCCTGTACTGTACTACAATTACCGTTGTACAAAACCAGCGCCAGGTGTAAGCTTTGCTAAAGTGGATAAATCAGCTACAAGTGGTCTATAATCAGTTACTGGCAGTCTTGGACTTCCTAAAGTCTGCCACTATACAGTGATAATGCCTTCAAAGCTAAAATTCATGGTAATTCCCACGTTTCAATGTTGATTGTAGAGAAACCCGAGACAGTGTCTATTTAGATATAGATAGATGATAGATATAGATAGATAGATAGATAGATAGATTAGATAGATAGATAGATAGATGATAGATAGATAGATAGATAGATAGATAGATAGATGATAGATGATTGAGATAGATAGATAGACGGATGATAGATAGAGATACATAGATAGATAGATAGATAGATAGATAGATAGATAGATAGATAGATAGATGATAGATAGATAGATGATAGATAGATAGATAGATAGATAGATAGATAGATAGATAGATGATAGATAGATAGATGATAGATAGATAGATAGATAGATAGATAGATAGATAGATAGATGATAGATAGATAGATAGATAGATAGATGATAGATAGATAGATGATAGATAGATAGATGATAGATAGATAGATGATAGATAGATATAGATAGATAGATGATAGATAGATAGATGATAGATAGATATAGATAGATAAATAGATCGATATAGATAGATAGATAGATAGATAGATAGATGATAGATAGATAGATAGATAGATAGATAGATAGATAGATGATAGATGATAAATCACTGTCCACACAGGTACTGTTTATGATATACTTCTTGTCTAATTGAATAGTGAATAGTGTCACTAAATTTCATGATTGGGGAATCAAATTATCACTCAGTTATGAGGGAGGTCCAACGGCTGGATTCTGGCATGTAAAGTTTTTGCCTGAAATTCGTAAATCAACTATACTCCTTTAAATAATAGTTATAAATAGTGTCAGCACAAGACTTATAAATAGTTTGCGATAAAATTAAATGTTTAATGCCAGATGAATCTCATAAAGCCTTCTCAGTTGTGTGCTGTCATAAGTGCAGGCTGGATATGGCATTAATTGGTGTCATTTTCATAAAAATGTCTTTATGCTTTGGTTGATCTCTGTGCTTGTTTGCTCAATATCAGTGAAAATCTTCACAGCTATAATTGAGACTGACAGGTTGCTCTGATATAAAGAGATAAATGCCTAGATCTCTTTGTTTCTCTCAAGGATCTCACTACATCTGCAGGGCATCTACTTAAATTGTTGTTGGCATGCCAGGTTTTCCTATCCAGTACAATAAAACAAATGTGAACCAAAAACTCAATCTTTTGTACATTTTTCTTTAGTTTCAAGAGTACTTTGATTCCTGTCCCAACAATAAATGGGGTTTCTTCCTTTTGTAACTGATCATATTGCCTTGAAAGAACTAGCTGTAGAATATTTGAAAAAGCGAAACCCTCTACAACCTCCATATTTCTCCCCAGCATTAATGCATTGGTAACTTGTTTTTATCTCAACATCCATGGGTAGGAGATAACAGATCCAATATCAACAGGAAGGTATGCTCTGAACATATAAACCAGTATAAATTACTGAGGCCATGCAAGCCAGCTCCCAAAGAATGAGTGTCACAACTGTAGAATATCATAACTTGACATTAAGTTGCCTCTTCACACTCCAGAATGAAGACACAAGTCAAAGTGTGCATAAATTGAGTTATGGGGGGAATTAGCAACATATTGGTACCTTAGTCCAGCCAGATCTGGCTTTGTGCCTCCCCTCTATATTTAAATGGAACAACTCCTCAGTAACGTTAAAACTACTTCTGTTATCTTCTACTGGCCGTCTGCCTTGTTATAGCCTGGGGATGGAAAGATGGTTCAAATTTCACAATCAATAATGGCTCAAAAAGTTGTACATATTACAGACATGGAAAAACGTACTCAACATCTGTGTGTGATGAGGAGAACTGCAGAGCCTGGGAATTATATGGTCATTTGGTGGGCCTTTATGGCGTGTCTTAATAACCTCTAAAGTAACATGGCTAGGTCCACACTAAGATGTTGTATCAACACACTCCTTTGCCCTCCTTTTGAAGGGTGGGGCAGGCACAATCATTTGTGCATTTCAGGTCCTGAATGATGGGACTGGGCAAGGAAGTGGGCACTCCTTCAAGTAGACTGGGTCTGCTAATGCCAGTGCATGCAACAGCATGTCCTTGAAGAGGGAGGTGGGGTCTGCCTAGTCAGCTCGCTATCTGATCCAGGTGCAGGCACCTTCCCAGTAGAAGGCAGGGTGGGGGCTGTTTTAGATGGCTCTCCCTCCTCTGCTACAATGTCTGGACCAAGCAAGGTTGGAATCCATCCAAGCAAACTACTCAGCCCCTCTATTGAGAACATCAGTCTCAGTATTGCTTGGTCCCTCCCCATCAACCAACTCAACACCTTTATCCCATTTCTCCTCCCGCTCTGACCAGACCTGAAATGATGTTTCTACAGGGCTCATGACAAAGGCAAATGGTTGATGACAGTGAGCATGCCTCAGAGCCCAGTGCCAACTGCCAACTAAATCGCTCTTTTCGATTGACACACTGACCCAACCAAAGCACAACAGGAAGTAGGAATAAGATTTCAACCTTAGATATATATATATATATATATATATATATATATATATATATATATATGCGCACACTTCTTACACCTAAAAACAGAGGAAAGAAAACATAATTCCCTCTGATAAATTAAAGAAAGATAACAGTGACTAATATGACATATAGCAATAGTCCTTGGATGTGCAAATGACTGCACACAAACAAACACACACACACACAGACACACAAGGCAGAGGCAGAGGCAAAGATAGTAATATTCACTTCATCAAAATGTAGTAAGTATATTTAAGCCGAGACTCAATGGAAAGGTTGTCTGTATTAAAATTCCACTGATGCATCTCTAACATCTAATCAACTTGGAAAGTGTAAGGTCAGTAAAATGTATGATTCTGGGCCATGCCAATGATGTCATTGCTCATGCTCAACAATGATGGGCTCATTCTCTTTCCAGGGCCTGGTGTTGAATTTATATGTTATTGTAGTGCTCTGGTCCAGGAAATACTAATGCATTTAGTTTCTCATATTTGTCATACTGAAGGGCACAAAATGTGAACACTTATTATTAATTAAAAAAAAATTGATGCTTACTGTTAGGAAATTGGAACATTTAGTAGTGTGTTGCTCTTCAAGTTTCAAATCTAACTTGCATGAGCAGCAGCTTAAAATTTCCTATCCCCACCCCAAGTTGTCCTCATATGAATTTCTTCTCTCTGTTTCCCCGTTATGCTGTTTCCTAGCCTAGCTAGAATGTTGCAGACAACTCCGCCACAGAGCCTGATAACAGGACTCTATCTGTCTATCATCTATCTATCAATCATCTATCTATCATCTATCTAAATTACATTATGTTAGGAACAACCTGAAACCTGAGAGTTAGTAGCCACTGATAACTTATCATTCATGAATTTGTCTACTCCTCTTTTAAACTATTCAGTGCATTAGGCCAAGGGGCTGGATATGTATTTGAAAGGGCCTTATTGTTGAGATGAGCCCAAATGGATGTACTGAAGGAAGTCCTTAGTAACGATCAAATATAGTTGCCAGTGCTGGTTACAAGTTTCAGAGGATGGCCTTGGAATGATCTTGCAAGCACGGAAGGAAGTGCTTTCTACTCTTACACCACTAATGAAAGCCATTGGGGTTCTGCCTATTTATTTTGGAAGTCACCCTGAGTTCTACTGTATTTTTTATTTGTCATAATACAAATGTGGTTCCCCACTGATACCTACCCTGGCAGCTTGTTGTTAGAAATGAAGTGATATGATAATTAGCAATTTGAGTTTATAAATCCATCTGTTTTTTTCATGAAGTCTTTCATCTCTCTCTCCCCCTTTCTCTTTCTTTCTCTTTGGTACTTTTTTTTTTTTTTTGTACATCATCCAAATTGTGCCTATGCAGGGAGTTGAAATGTTTCCTGCCATACCCTTTCTTATGGATGCCAAATTTTGTTACAAATGTGTACAAGCCTTTTTCAGAAAACATGTCATATTGTTGCCAAATAAGCTCTTCACTCAGATTCAGTATTCCAAAAGATGTCTGCGTTCTGTTTCCAATAGCCCACTAATAATTCAGCTTAGGCTCTTTATACTTGAGGCACTTCTATGCCTATGGGGAACACAGATAAAGCAAAGGCTAGCACAAATGATGTATGTGATTTAAGGATTGAGATGCTGGAAGGTTAAACAATCCAGCTGTGAACATTCACACTCAGTACTTCATGCATTCAAAAATTCCACAGCATTGTACCAGGAAAAAGACCAGCATGCAAATTTATAAATGACCTTTGGGTATTAAAATTCAAGGAAAGCCTGGGAAATTTTTTATGTTTTTCTCAAAGCATGAAGAAACAGGAACCTCTTTGTAACTAAGAATGGCCCTAGTTGTTTAATTCTGTCCTGTTTCAGTTTCACTGGTGCTCAACCATTCTGTCCCATCTTGTGTAGGTTTTTTAAAAGAATGTACAAAAAGTCAGCATTTAAATTTTAGGCACTTTGTAGACATTTTCAGCATAGCTGAAATTCATTTTCAACATAATACATAATTTATTTTTCTATCTACACAATTTTTGCACACTGAAAGTGCATTGCAGACTTCAAAGTGTGTAATACAACTGGGAGCTGGATTTTGGTTCACAAGCTTCTGATAAGGTTGGTCCACTACTCTACCCCAAGAAGAACCCGCACACACGAAAGTAACCCACCACAGAAAAGTAACCACCTCAGCCATCCCACATCCAAGAAGCAAGATAGCTGTGGAAATAAACTGGATTGATTGACTTTAACTACATATAACTTGCTTGATTCCACAGACACTATCTGAGTTGACATTTCCTGTTCTGTTTTTCATGAGATAAAAATGCTGCTGCTTTTCACCTCAATTGCTTTTTGTCTCCCAAAGAACCTGAACTAAAATGGCTTCTGGTCTATATTTAAGAGTGGCACAAATCTTATCTATCTTATCCTTATCACACAACCACCAGCAGCTGACTAAACCTCAGGGATTCGTACCCTTTGAAAGAGTTTTTTCAAACTTTTCAGTGTACTGTTCAGCTCTATACAAAAGTGCCCCCATCAGCCCATTTCTTCTCCATATCACTTTTGCATGTAATATAGTTCAGTATTTACTATTTCCACTTTAATCTGCAAACCTCTGTATTAGAATTTGGATTTAAATTCATATTCAATATGCATTTTCAAACAGCATTCCTACATACATTTTTCCAAGTACACATTTTAAAATGCATTGTGAGATATTAACTGTGCCACTGCATTCACGAAGTGTGAAACCTGGCAGATAATGTAAGTTCCCACTTGCATATTAGTCTTGGAGGTCTATATCGGGTCAATTTATATTAGAATGTGCAGAGATATAATTCCTCAAGCATGCTTAGTAGATCACAGATAAATGGATTAAATTGCCTCACTGACAACAATTGGAGTAATTGTCCTTCGGAATATCTGCTAGCCTGAGCTTTGAAATCTGCAGGAAAGGCTTTGCTCACACTGAAGCCTACAATTGTGGCTTCTGGTACAAGCATGCAACACATGCCCTTCTCAGTCACAGCGCCTCCATTGTGGAACTACATACCACTGGAGATATGCGCCTCCACCTCACTGACAGCTTTCAGGCATCTACTGAAGATTCATATTCTCTGACAGGCATTAGGGGATGCGACCTTATGAATCTGCTGCAGGATTTTGTATTTTGTTAAGAGCATTTTTCATGATTTTATAGTTTGTCTGTCTGTCTGTTTGTTTGCTTGTTTTTGATGCCATGCATAATGTACTTTTGATTGGACTGTTTTGTATCAGGTTGAAGGCTGGGGGGAGGGGGGGACATGTAACAAATGAATGACATACCATACGTACACACTCCATGCAACCCACTCTACACTTATTCACACACAGCCAATTTGTTGCCGTCTCATATCTCATATCTGCTTCTAGAGTTACAATTTACAACAAAGAAGAGCCCCCTTCATGTGCTTCACTGATGTGCAAAGCCAGCACATGAGTGGGGAAAATGAACATATGCAAACTAAGCTATGTACCCTTTGTTATCCTTGTTGCCCTCCATGAGTTGTAGCTCAAACCTCTGAAGGAGGGAGCTTCTGATATGCATGGAGGCACCCTGCACAATTTAGAATTGATCAGGATTCTAAATTGTGTAGGAACACAGACAGCTCCCTTCTTCCAAAGTTCACCCTCATGGAAGAGGGGGACAGGGATATCAGGAATGTGTGTTTGTGAATACATGAAGAAGGCACATTCTTGCCAAATGAACCTGTATCATTATTATTATTTTTTGCTATCATTGTCATCCTCAATAATATTTCTTTAGGTGACTAGAAAAGAAGAACTGTAGTCCAGCAGCTTCTGGTTCTGATTCCATGACAGGACACTTCCTTCCACTGTGTTCTTCCTCAGGGAATCTCATTCATGCTAAGTTTTGCTTATGTTCCTAAGGAAAATCACCCCAACTGGTTTGAACTGATGGGGTAACAGAAGGAGCTTGTAGAATTGCAGAAAGGGCAAAGGAATAGGGAGTCTGATGTGACTTACATCCTCAAATTCTTCCTTCCTGGTTAAAAACCCAAGCAAGTAGACATTACTTTGTGACTGTTTAGGGGCCAATAGGTGTCATACAGATGTTCTCATAAATAATATTAAACAGCTGCTGATTTTACTGTGCACTAATTTAGGGATCTCTCACACCCTTCCTTTCTGAACATGTGAAAAGAAGCAAAGAGTTTCAGCCATATCAATTACCTCATTAACTGAACATTGCTTAAAAATTAATATTCATTTTACTCCTATGCACAAATGAGTCAAATCAAAGTAACTTGGGAAATAACAGTATAAAGGCACATCAATATTGATTTTACAAGAAACACATGACTGGTTCAATTAACCAACCACAACAGTTTCATCAATTCAGCACAGATTACTAGATTTTCATTTAATATTCAAGGGAATTGAAAAATTATTTTCTTCTTTTAAAAAAATAATTATCCTAATGCAACAGCTACAATAACCTTTTTATCCATATCCTAGGGGGGCACAGTTCTGCTTAGAATTAAATACAGGTTTTTAGTCAAACGACCAATCACATAGAGGACTAATGCACACCTCCAATGCAGGGAAGTTTAATTCTACACACTTTCCCTTCACATGGTTGATGACACTTGTCAGCAGAGATAGGTGGTACAGTTCAACCATGTCCATATTGACACCATACATTTAAAGCACTATGGTACCACTTTAAACAGGCATGATTGCCCACCAAAGAATTCTGGGAGCTGTAAGTAGTTAAGGGTGCCAAGAGTTGTTAGTAGAGCCCTATCCCCACGCCTGAGCTACAACGGGAAGAGGGATTGATTGTTACACGTCTCTGGGTATAATCTTGCCAACACTTTCCAGTGTGCAAGCCCTGCCTATTTTAGGTTGTTGTCTGGATGCAGTTTCTCAATGTCAATCAAAATGTAATTTGAAGAAATTCAGATGCACATTCATTAACTCACCATACCACACAGACAACCCTGCTTTTTCATTGTGCTTCAACAATTTCTGGAGTCAACCTGCCTATCTGATAGAGTGGCCACCTACACATTGTCAAAAGAGAAGAAAGACGTCAGCAAAAAGAGGATGTAGATTTGCATACACACAGGGACAAAGAATTGCTATAATTTATATAGAAATGCAATGCATAGTGGGGAAGACTTCAAGGTTGCTGGTGCGCCTTTTTATGTTTTTTTTATTATTATTATTTCAAAAAATCTTTAAATCCTACATGTTCCAGACAACCCTTCAAATAAAGGTGTGTTTTCTTTAAGCAGTTCAGCTTTCATTCATCCTTAGTCAAAGGAGATTTCCTGCAAAAGTATATGACTCGGATCACACAGAGATGAAATCCAGACCACAATCAGCAAAGTGTTTATGTTTTCTGTCAGCTACTGCCATAAGCAGATGACACATTGTACAATGGGCAGATATGGCTCACAGAGAAGTGACAAGATTTTACTATATTTTGGGAGGAAAGCTGTGCATGAGTCGCTGTGCCTTGCAGTCAATGAAAAAGAATGGAGGCCGCTGAGGTGATAACAGTGTCAGATGTGAGGGAATGAAAGTTTCGAGGTCAGAATCTCCTTCACGCTCCCCATTATATAAGTGGACCCTTTGCACAGATTTCCATGCCTTCATCTCAATTGGCTGGCAGGACAAGAAGGCACTTTAAAAACCACGTTGTTTCTCACTCTCTCGGCAGAAAGCATTAATCAGTGTGATGAAATGATTAACATCTGCACTCTGAATCTTTGATTAATAATTTAATCAGGGTTGCACCCTGCAAAAGGGTATTCAGTATCAGTGGCAGCCTTTGTAAACAATCAATGTGTACCTCTTTATGCAGACAATGCTGTTAAAGTGTTTGTCCCCAACAGCAAATTAGGCATCTATGCTACTTAGTTAAGACTGAGAACCACTAACCACAATCAAATGGTCTCCACTGAGCACCTGTATTGAGGCACTGTGGGTTTTTTTATTCTGCTAATTCATCCATTGATTAAAAGCAATACAGTTAATTGATTCAAAGAACTCTAATCACTTGGCAGCCCTATCCCTACTCCCTCTTTTCTCCAAGGAATGTAACAAATTTTCATGACTGAGAATGGCTTTAATGTCTGTGAGTGAGATCTTGGCACCATGCGAGGCCACGGGAGGGTTGGCACACCAGGACATCATGTCCATACTCCATGGCCCTGGAACAAGCTGAAAGAAATATTATTTGAATAATGCAAGAGCCTTGCATTTTTAGACTCTACACTTACATCCTGTATAGTTCAGAAGAGATCTTTGTGGTGACATAAAGGTAAAAGTAAAGGTACCCCTGCCCGTACGGGCCAGTCTTGACAGACTCTGGGGTTGTGCGCCCATCTCACTTAAGAGGCCAGGGGCCAGCGCTGTCCGGAGACACTTCCGGGTCACGTGGCCAGCGTGACATCGCTGCTCTGGCCAGAGCCAGAGCCAGAGCCAGAGCCGTACACGGAAACGCCGTTTACCTTCCCGCTGGTAAGCGGTCCCTATTTATCTACTTGCACCCGGAGATGCTTTCGAACTGCTAGGTTGGCAGGCGCTGGGACCGAGCAGCGGGAGCGCACCCCGCCGCAGGGATTCGAACCGCCAACCTTTCGATCGGCAAGCCCTAGGCGCTGAGGCTTTAACCCACAGCGCCACCTGCGTCCCCTTGTGGTGACATAGCAACACATAAAAGGCATTTCACCTTTGGTGGAATTATATTTTTCACTAAAGGAAAATGTGAAGTGGTCCCATGGGGTTATCCTGAGAACAATAAATACTGTGACCATGTCCATTCTGAAGATGGACACACTGCCTCATAAGCTACTTTCCTCCCATGTAGGTGCAACAAGAGTACCGGATTTTTAGATCTCTCGTGATGCATACACTCCTTTTCTCGTGCCCAGTATAATCTCTGCAACAAGAGATTTCAATAACAGCCAAGAGAAACATGTGATATGTTACCCCATTTTATATTATTAATTATACTTAAGAACAGAAATTTGCATTTACAGTTTCTGGAGTTAAACATTTCTATGACTTTTGTATATGTAATTACATTGTTTTCAAAAGTGAACGGTGGACCAAGTAGGAAGAAATGGTTGATATAGAAACCAGAAGATTGGCTTTCCCAAAAGCCTTTCCTATCCAAGTTTTTTAGCAGTATCCATATTCTTTGGCAAAACTGTGCTGAACTGCTCAGTTGAATGACCCTTTTGTTTTGATTTAAACATAAAAGGAGCAGGTTGTTTATTTTTGGTGGGATTCACCTAGTGAATGCCATCAGCTGAAGCTTCTGTTTGTGTAACAGGGTTTTCCTCCTTCTCCTTCCCTTGTTCCCCCTGAAATTTACTCAGGGACATCTAGAGATGTCTTTCATCACGGAATCCAAGGCAGTATACATGTAGTTTCTCGGAGGTTACCCATCCATGAGACCCAGACCTGCTTAGCTTCAACAAACTGACTGCCTCACATGCCTCCAAACCAAACAGCTTATGGGGTTGGGTGTTTTTTTTGCCATACACTTTAGCTAAGATAAATACACGCATAGCAGCCATGTGTCCTACTGTGTATTTGGAGGGCTTTCAGATGAGAGTCCTCTGCTTGAAGGGCTGTTTGACCAAGTCCAGCAAAGAGAAAGAAGACTTAAGAAGGGAGAAAAGTTGCCTGTCAAGGGTTAGAGCCTGGAAAGCAGACAAATACCGGTCATAATCTGGTCATCGTTTGCCTAAATATGGTGATATGCATTTCTCTTCAAAAATAATTGATATAATTTGAATTTGCATCTGTACCTATACATCTGTACCTTTTTTTTAAGTGATGTGTAAGTGGCCATCATGAAAGAGACCAGTCATTTCCACATTCTCACTTCCTTACTTTTCCTTTGAATCATAGAATCATAGAATCATAGAGTTGGAAGAGACCACAAGGGCCATTGAGTCCAACCCCCTGCCAAGCAGGAAACACCACCAGAGCACTCCTGACATATGGTTGTCAAGCCTCTGCTTAAAGACCTCCAAAGAAGGAGACTCCACCACACTCCTTGGCAGCAAATTCCACTGTCGAACAGCTCTTACTGTCAGGAAGTTCTTCCTAATGTTTAGGTGGAATCTTCTTTCTTGTAGTTTGGATCCATTGCTCCGTGTCCGCTTCTCTGGAGCAGCAGAAAACAACCTTTCTCCCTCCTCTATGTGACATCCTTTTATATATTTGAACATGGCTATCATATCACCCCTTAACCTCCTCTTCTCCAGGCTAAACATGCCCAGCTCCCTTAGCCGTTCTTCATAAGGCATCGTTTCCAGGCCTTTGACCATTTTGGTTGCCCTCCTCTGGACACGTTCCAGTTTGTCCATGTCCTTCTTGAACTGTGGTGCCCAGAACTGGACACAGTACTCCAGGTGAGGTCTGACCAGAGCAGAATACAGTGGCACTGTATTCTGCCTTCCCCTGATTGCAGGATGAGTATCCTTGTGGTTAGGCCAGGTTGCCTGTCCTTTGTTAAGTGTGGTTCACATACTTCTCTCCCCGCCCTCATTACTTAGGAAGACTTATTGTATCCACATTTGAGAACCCCTGACCTAATTAGAATAATTAAGGATTATGAGCTCAGTTCTACCACTGTTTGTCAAGCAATTTTGCCTCTTTAAGCAATTGTGCTGAAATCAGCAGCTCGTCTTGCAGGATATTAACTGAACTTAGTAGCTAACGTGAGGACAGCTCATTATTTGCTGGTCATCTGTATTCTGCATCGAGCTATACAGAGGCAATAAAGGTAATCCCCTCCCAAGAGATCCAAACTACTACAGAACTGCAATGCATTAGATATCAGTGCCAGTCTAGTTCAAAACATATTTACTGCAGCTCTGGCCGACATCTCATTTAATTAGATTGTGTCATGTAGAATTGATCGGTTTGGCAAGTGCAGAGCAATGCAAAAGTGCATAATACTGTAAGAAAATTGTACTCACAGATCACATTAACCTTTTTCATGTTCAACTAATAAATAGGGTTATTTTCTCAGCTGGTGAAAAGTGGCACTTAAAACATGGTTTTAACTTTCTTGCAAAGAGACTAGGTAGGGAGATCCTGTCCTCATTGTTACATACTGACAAGGAAACAAGGAAAAACAATGGCTGGAAAGATGGCCATTCAGATTGCCAAGGAAGGCCCATAACTACCTTTTGTGGTTGTAGCTGTGTGACACGCATTCAAATGCTAGGCAAACGCTTTGCAGAGAGAAGAACCCCATGCTAAATAACTAGCATCTCATTAGAAGAAATGAGGGCAAACTAAGAGCCCAAGAAGAGCCTTGGTGGATCAAACCAAACACCCAATTAGTCCTGCATTAGTCACAGTGGGAAACCAAATGCCTCTACGAAGGCCACAAGCAGGACCAGAGTGTGATAGCACTCTCCCACTTCTGATCCTAAGCAACTAGTATTCAGATCTATTTTCTTAGACTGTGGGATGTTCCTGCCACTCAGGGTAGACTCAAGTTTGCCAACATGGTGCCCTCCATATGTTTAATGAAGGGTAAATGCATCAATGGTTATTGGTCACCATAGCTTTATGGGACCATCATGTTCAAAAGCAGCATGCCACTGAGGACCAGTTGCTTGGGAGGAACAGTAGGTGAAAGCTACTTTTGTCTTCATGAAATGACCTGCCTGTGAGTTCTGAATGATCGCGATGGAAAGCTACATACAGTGGTACCTTGGGTTAAGTACTTAATTCTTTCTGGAGGTCCATTCTTAACCTGAAACTGTTCTTAACCTGAAGCACCACTTTAGCTAATGGGGCCTCCTGCTGCTGCCGCGCCGCCAGAGCACGATTTCTGTTCTTATCCTGAAGCAAAGTTCTTAACCTGAAGCACTATTTCTGGGTTAGCGGAGTCTGTAACCTGAAGCGTATGTAACCCGAGGTACCACTGTACTGAGTAAGATTAGCCTTTGGTTTTAATGTGTTTGGGAAGCAAACGTGTATCACATTGTCAATTCACGATAAGGATTTTACCACACCTTCTCTTCCCTGGACCAGGTTTAAAATAAAGCTCCCAGTGGCTACTAATTACAATGGCTGTGTTCTACCTCCATTTCAGGGACAGTTTGCCTCTGGGAATCATGTGGGGATAGTGCTGTTGTGCTCAGGAACTGCTTTCCATGGGCATATGGACTAGATGGGCCATTAGCCTGATGTTCTTATTTAGTGCTCTTCTTATGCAGTTCATCACATAGTTAAACAATGGAAGTCACTGCAACAAGATGTAATGGTAACCACCAAGTTGGATGGCTTTAAAAGAGGATTGGACAAATTCATGAAGCATTGGCTATATATTAAGTTCCGTATTGGAGGCAGTATGCTGGGGAGCACAAGTGGGGACAGTGCTTGTGTGTCCATGTGATAACATGATGCGGGATAATATGAGCCTTCTAATTGCATTTGCCCACTTTTGTTGCTCACTGTTACTTTTACCACTTCATTTCCTCTCCTTATAATTCCACACAAGACAACATTTTAATTGAACACTCCTTTAGGCAGGGACCTGACCCACTCTTAAATAAGAAAAAACGAGAAGTCACATATAGTTATAGCACCATTGCAACAGTGGACACAATCATCAGCATCACCATTAGTGAATCTGTCAGCCAAACGAGACATGGCGTATGTTTGCCCTTGGCATGAGGGTGAGGGTAAGCTCGATTGTGCCCAAGGCATGGAGGAGAAGGGCTTTACCATTTGCCCCTTCTGCTTTCCCAGTATGAATCCCCCCTGACTTTGCTTGGTATTTGCACCCAGAGGAAATATGTGTCCCGTTTGGCCCTGTGACAGAACTATAATAGCATCATGCACTGAGGTCACAGTTCACCTTGCTTCCATGAAGATTTACAAATGGAAAGTGGATAAATTGTAAACTAAGTGCTCCTCCTGTAGCCGAAATCCTTCAGTTCCAGTTCTTATTTGAGATCAATGGCTATTTCCACCTGTGTTTTGTATTGTTTTAATAGCATACATTTGTAATAACAATAATGCACAAGCACAGCATGTCCATTAATAAAAGAATGCCTGAACTTCCTCAGATCATTTGTGTTGATGACTCTGACCTTGTTCTATGAAATGACTTTCTAGATTGCAAAAATTTATCTCCATGCTCTCCACTTTCTTGCCAAGAAAGGCTGTTGTCATATAGCAATGGTAGCTTACAACATCTTTATATGGAGGATTCAGGCTGGAATAAAGTTAATGCCAGAAAGGGTGAGGGTAGTAATAAACCCACATCAGTGACAGAAGCATTTCTTTTTCTTTTCCCTCAGGGAATATTTGGATAACTTTATTTTGTGGAAAACTTGTATGGAAACCTGCTATTTTCATATACACTTAACACTTCAGCCTGTTTTACCACCAGTCCAGTCAGGGAGCAAAAAGCAAAAAAGGATTAGAGTAAGAATTATCAAATGCAACTATAGATATTGGCTTTAGTTTTAGAACTGTAGAAATCCCAGCATTCTTGCTACTTGATAGATGTTAAAAAACACGCTTTTATAAGAAAATGCTATACCTCAATCCACCAACCCCAATATTCCTTCTGTTAAACAACAAGAACAAAACACTCTTGGTGCATTTTACCGTATAATGTTGTAGTTTGGAACTTAACTGCAATGCCATAGTTATGACATGAACTTCCAAATGAGACCTACAAGGCTCTATTGTTCATGGGCTTTAAGAGTGGAGATCCCAATGGTAAGAGGGCACTGTATGTTTTATTTGGTGACCAATTAATTGTGGATTCTTTTCAGTCAATAAAAAAAATAATGCCAACTTTAAAATGTTTGCAGTCTTGCTTACTAGCAACCAGGTTAGCTCAAGAGATTTTGTTGCCTGAATGGAAGAATAAGGAATGCCTACAGCCTCACACTCCAACTCCAAGTCAAGAAGGTCCTTGATGTAACTCCTCTACAATACCTGATAGCAGCAGAGCAGGGACCACTGGGCAAGTCATGTGACAAACACCCTGCTCCAATACCTTGCCACTGTTCACTCAGTGCTCTCCTTGGCTGCCACCCCTTCTGTCCTAAGGCCCAGCATCTGCCACCTGAGGTGGAAGCTTCACTGTGCCTAATGGTAGGACTGGTGCTGATTAGCAAACTCTGCAGTCATTTGCACACCCCTCACCATTTCATTTATCACCCAAAGGTTTTCTAAGTTGGTGATTAGCCATGGCACGTTATCCAAGAAGGTTTCCTCAGAGGTGCATCCTGCGCTGCAACTCTCCCATGAACAGTTGGTTGTGCGACTAACTTCTAGCTCTGCCAGCTTGGTGTCTTCAAAATTATTTTAGGCTTTTATTAGGGGGAATGCTTCCTTTGGAAGACAAAGTGGTTTGCCTGCTGAGATAACAGTAACTATTAAGTGTGAGGGGAAATGCGCTTTGAAGGAAATGGAAAATATGCATTAGCAGAGACACTTTTATTTCAGCAATTAAATAAATTCTATAAATTATAGGATGGGTCTTCAACAAATCTGAAAAATGAGTCACTGGGAAAGAAAGAAAGAAAAACACACTGTACTTCTGGAAAAGCCACTGAAGCTCTTAGGACCATTTGGCTGAATCTATACGAAACCAATTTTAACTGTGATATACAATGCTACCTCAAAAGCACTCAAGATTCTTGAGATATACCATTATACCCACAAATGCATTTGGATTTCCATTTTAATGTTTAAAATAAAAATTCACAGGGTAACCTTTTATTAGAGATGGGCAGATCAGCCTATTTCAATTCCATGTCAGTTTTGCAGTGGCTCCTAAGTTTGTTCCATGCTTAAATTGTACATGTTTTATATAGAATTTCTCTTTCCATAAAATGCACATTTATGAAAATAGCAAATTAAGCTAGTTTACTTCAAAATGTGGACCAAGCACATGTTTCCTCCATCCCTACATTAGCACCTTCTCTATCTTCTGTTTATTACTTATCAACAGCTTGTCGTGCAAACCATCATGTTTACGCTACTTGCCTAGTGCCAAAAAGTTTAGGCCAACTTATGTAAATGAGAGAATAAAAGCTCGAAAAGAGCAAAAATTATCAGGAAATAATATTTTGCTGCTGTTTGTCAGACTCTCTTTAAGATGACTAGCCTTTCTTATTCCAGTTCAAAAAGATACTTCTGATCCATTGTGCCAAACTGCTTTCCTTAGGACGTATTTTTCCTAATGACAATGTCATACCCTTCAGCATTCCTCAGATAAAAATAGGGACATTCTATTCTGTATCCACGTCCGTTCATCCCACCCTGTGCCTGCTATATATGTGCACTGCTGATGTAATACAGAAAATTGGCGGGGCTAGCTGAGCTGTCCCAATGGCTGTTACCAAGAGGAGTATGTAACAATACCATACTGGCAAATGTCTTGGTTATAAGTGGGAGCTTTAGATGATATATCATAAAACCGTGAGGCTTCCACCAGTCCACCTTGGGTGTCAGAGGAGGCACCTGTGCCAGATGTTTACACGGAGGCACCTGTGCCAGATGTTTACAAGGCAACACTTCTGTACCAGCAATCTAGTCTCTATGGTCAGGGGCTATGCCCGTCAAAGGGCCCCTGTGCAGGAAATATATTCTGCTTTACCTTCATGCAGCTTCACTCTGATTTTTGAGTGTTGTAGCCAGGGCTTTTTTTTCAGCCAGAACTCACCAAAACGGAGTTTTGCCACCTTTTTGGTACATTTTGGACCTCTTTGTAGGGTAACGGTAGATATATAGCAGCACTGATTATTTCTTAATTAATTTATATGCTTTATCTCTGATGTTTTATTATGTTATTGTTATTTGTTGTTTATAAGCCACTTCGTGTTTCATTTGGCTAAAAAGCAACATAGAAATACAATAAAGCATATCAAGCTCTACATAGCGGCAATTTATTATAGCATGCAATCACTGGTGAGGGGATAATTTATGAGGTTGGGGTGAGTTTCACTGGACATTGCTGGCCTAGAGAATGTGACAAATACAGGCAGGTTTTTATTTTACATCCACTTCTTTAAAAAAAACATTTCTTTGGCCAGTGGCAAAGCTGCATACTCCGCTACTGGGGGCAGAGAGCAGGCGGGGGCGTGGCTGGCACCCCCTATGGGGGTGTGACACGCCACCCACAGGGGGGTGTTCTGGGGGCATTGCACTCGGCACGTGGGGGGGTGCGTGGCATGTGTCGGGGGGGTGCCACGATGGCACCTTACTGGAATAGTGGTGCCAGGGGCGATCCGCTCCCTCCGCACCCCCGTTCCTCCACCAGTGCCTTAGACACTCATTAGCAGTGAGTAATTCCTAAGATGTACCCTGCCCACTTTACCCACCCTCCAGGGGGCAGGGGGAAGAGGACTGGACTTCTCAGCAGACTAAATATCAGAGCCACAACAATTCTTATTATTTATTTACTTTTACTATACCACATGCATTATTTTTCTCTCTCTACTAATTCCCCTACACTAGGGAAATGGATAGTCTTAAATAATAGATAGCATAAGATGGGAAAGAAACTAAGACTGCAACCATCAAAGATAATAAGTGTTCTTTCTTTCTTTCTTTCTTTCTTTCTTTCTTTCTTTTTGCTACATGTGCATCTTTCCAAGTTCACTTTCTATTGATTGGTCTTGTTCTCATTTACACCGGTGTCCCATTTCTGCACTGATCTGTAACCACAGTTTTATATCCCCTCATTTGAGATGTCTTACACTACAACGTAGTACAATGTAGATGTGCTTTTAATTATGGTTGGCTTCTGCCCAACATATTTACGATATTTTTATTCAGGTCCTTAGCTCGTGTAAACATCTATTGTATATCAAGAGTGTTATCGATTTATAATAGATGTACGCTGAATTTCATAGATTTGACACTGAAGATGTGAAAGTGGAACTCTCTTCACACAGTAGGATATTCTGTTTGAAAATCCTCTGCTAAAGGTTGGGGAGTCCTCTGAAAGCCTATGAAGGCTACGTTAGTAAAAGGGAATAGAAAAATTAAATTGTCGGGGGGGGGGACACACCTCCAATCTTCTACATGTGCAAGAGCACCTCTGAATCAACCATGTGAGAAATTCAGGTGCCGGGGTCATTGGTGAAATTCCCATAGAAAACATAATACTGCATGCTTGGACATGACTTTCTCACAAAGATCATCCCTGGTGTGAGAGATATCAGCAGTTGATAGGATGGCAAACCCTCAAATAGAGAACTCTCCTCTGGCAACCCTTCAAATGGAAGACTATCTTCTATAAATTAGGATGCATGGCCACTATAAGTGAGGGGGCCCAATGAGGTAAGAATGGAGAGTACGGATGATTTCACTCCCCTCAGTTGCGTGTCCCTTATCAGGAAAAGGAAAAGAAATGATACTCCCACTTTCTATACAGGCTGGTCTATCATGTCTATTCAGACTTTAATATGCAGCTGAATGGAGTGTGTGATCTAGGAATGTGATTCCCTGCGCTGCACTGAAGTGGAGAATAACTATGGCTGTGTGAAAGTGGGGCTTAAAATTTGGAGTGCTTTTCGTTTGGTGTACAATCAGCACAGTTAGTTGAAGACACACAGTGTTCATTTTAAATAAGATGGGAAGATATACGGTGATTCAATACACGTTACCGTCATCTACCTACTCTAAACTCATAATTATTGCAAAATACCATGTGAAATTAACACCCCACCTGCCTCATACTGATTAGTGCAAATTAAATGTAATGCTAAAAAGCCTGATGATTTAGTGCATTATATATAGTGCACAGATTCTACTGATTGCTATGGTATTTCTGAAGTATGTTAGTGCAGTAGAAGCCTAGTTAAGCAACCACAATCTTTTTGTCCAATTCTTCCCCATGTATAATCTGACCATTTTGGAAATAAGGGATATAAAAGAACTATTAGACTTCAGTCATAAGAGGAAACACAAATGGATGGTTTTGCATTTTTATCACAGGGGCTAACTCTATATCACTAACAGATGATTTTTAAGACGTACTAAAAAGTCAGCCTGAAAGTTCAGGACAAGAGAAGCAGAAATGCCCTGAAGGGGGATACTATCAATTTCTTTCCCCCTTAATTGAATCTCCCATCTCTACAATTGGGTCATCTGAGATATAAAATTATTTCCAAAAGTCAAAAAATATTGTGTTATCTTTCATGACTTTGGAACCACAAAATTAAGAGTGATGTTAAGCGAAATGTTACTTTGCTTCTCTAAGGTAAGGTCAGCACAACTTTGAGGAGGGCAGGATTTAATGGCAACAGGGCACATAGAAAACCTCCAATTGAGGGTAAGATGTAAGCAGCTGAGGTCCTGAGCATCACCACCTTTCAGCCTCATTAGATGTTCTCTGTCCAAGCTAAAACAATGAATCTTTGCAGAACAGCGGCAAGGGTACCCTGGGGAACAATAAACAGCCAAAAGCTCTGGCTTATTACTTGAAGGTTTTGAAGTTTCCTTCCCCCCTTCCCTTTCCAAAAATAAAGATAAAAAGGCTTTCTTCTTTGTTTTAAATGCAACAATTCACCAAACAAGAACAGTATGCAGGCAACGCCCAATTTGTGTGGGGGTTGTGTTCCAAGTCATGGCACGCATGCGTGAAATCACATGAAATTGAAACACCCCTTTCCACCCCTGCTCCACCCTTTCAGTGACATCTTTTGTCATTGACATTTCTGGGTCACTTCTGGATTTTGCGCTGTGCACATGTGAGAAACTGTGCACATATCAGTCGTGTCTAAAGTGAGGGTTGCCTTATAGCATGGATTCTCATTACAGTGGTACCTCGGGATGCGAACAGGATCCGCGCACGTGTGTGACGTCATTTTGAGCATCTGTGCATGTGCGAGTGGCAAAACCCGGAAGTAACGCGCTCCGTTACTTCTGGGTTGCCGTGGAGCGCAACCTGAAAGCGCTCAACCTGAAGCACATTCAACCCGAGGTATGACTGTATCTCATAGCTGTCAACTTACAGATTTGAAAATAAGGAACCAGCAGCCTTGAAAATAAGGGACCAGCAGCCAAAATAAGGGACCTGCAGCCTCACCTGTTCCAGGCACTCCAGTCTTCCTGTCCTCCTGCAGTCGGGTCAAACTCATGCTGGTAGCTTTGAGAACACTGTCCAACCAACTTTGTAACCAGAGGTTCAACTGAATAGAATCTGAATCACATGCACCACAAGGCCTATGCAGCCTCAACTTAAGATGGCTCCCCGGCCTGGCTTTGCCCTGCAAAGTTTGCAGCAGCACATGCAACAAAATGGCATCCAGCATTCAAAAAACCCCTCAGCTTGCATTAACACAAGGCATGCGAGCTCCACCCCCCAGTCATTCTTAGACTTCTTATTGGGTGAGCAACAAGCCAAGCAACGGCAGGGAGGGAGGGAGAGGAGCTGTTTCCTTTGAAATTTAAGGGACATCATTTAAGGGACATTTAAGGGACATCCATCAATAAGGGACAGCAGCGGGACATGGTGCTGGAATAAGGGACTGTCCCTTCAAATAAGGGACACTTGACAGCTATGCTGTATCTAGAAAGCTGACTAATGCTGAGTCTTACCATTAGTTCATCTAGCTCTGTACCCTGACTGGTAGCAACTGTCCAAGATTTCAGATGGGTTTCTCCCAGACCTATGTGGTGATGATTGAACACGGACCCTTCTGCATGCAAAGCAGATGCTCTACCACTGAGCTATGGCCCTCCTACCCCACAAAGCCAGCTATTAGACACATTGTTTTAACCCACTATCACTATAGCTGCAAGAATGGTGGGAGGGGAGGGTGCAGTCTGCATTAAAAGCAGAACTTCCCTCCCAAACCTGAACTGCAATAATGTTGAAGGGAGATAATAATATTTAAGTCTGATTTTTGTTGACTAGATTACAGAAAATAAATGCTTTATATTCCTAATGCATTCAATTGATAGTAATAAATCTCTGTATGCTTAAGAATCTGGTCACTATTGCTTTATTGCAGAAAAGTCATTCTCCATAGAAGAAGGTACAAAGTTTTTCAGAAATGGTCCAAGAGAAGTGGGAGGACAATGCCACACCCTATGTTGGTAAATACTGCACAGACAAGATGGATTTCTTTTCATTACTACTGATAACAGAAAATGGGAAAACAGCATGGGTTAGATAGTCACAGTGGTATGTGAAGCAATAAACAAGAACACTTAAGCTTTACATTATAATTTGGAGTGTTCAGAGGCCTATATATATATATATATATATATATATATATATATATATACACACACACCGTATTTTTTGCTCTATAAGACTCACTTTTTCCCTCCTAAAAAGTAAGGGGAAATGTGTGTGCGTCTTATGGAGTGAATGCAGGCTGCGCAGCTATCCCAGAAGCCAGAACAGCAAGAGGGATTGCTGCTTTCACTGCGCAGCGATCCCTCTTGTTCTGGCTTCTGAGATTCAGAATATTTTTTTTCTTGTTTTCCTCCTCCAAAAACTAGGTGCGTCTTGTGGTCTTGTGCATCTTATAAAGCAAAAAATATGGGTGTGAGGGTGTGGGTGTATACACATATTACCCTGAGCTCCTTTGGCAATGGAAGGAGTAAATTTAACAAATCACATCATCACTTAAGTAATGTTTACAACAATCCTGTCAGTATTATTATTTCCATACTGTAGATGTAGAGTAGAAGATGAGAGAGTGATCCATTTCAGATGTGATGACTCTGACCTGTGAGTGAGACATTTGTCCATGATCTCTCTCATCTGATTGCTCCTTCTTGAGATCTCTAAAGCAGGAGCTTTAGAGACCCTACTACAAGCCATTATGTGAAACCAGGATCTGATTCTGGCGTCATATTCTGCTTTGGAGGCCACAACTTAAACCATAGTTTCTTATTCAGACATCATGGAAACCATAATTTAAGAAACCAATGTAGTTTTGCTGAAGTTGGGCATGCAAGGGGAAAGGAGTGAGGAGAGAGTACACAGGCATGTGACTCATTTCCAGTTGGATTAGCTATAGTTTAACAGGTCAGGATCATGATGTTTGAACTGGGCTACTGAGTCTGTAGAAAACATGAGATCTGAATCAAATACTTTCTGGTTAGCAATCCATTTTCATCCACTGCACTAATTATTTACTTTAAATTAATGTAGGTTGAAATCTCAAACACAGTTCTTTTGCAATAAGACACATTGAGCACAGTGGGATTTACTTTCTCACAAATGTACACAGGAAGAGACTGCTTATCTCTTCATACAGTGAATTGTTATGAAGGTAGGAGGCAACACAGGGAGGCAATATGCCTTTAGCTCAGTTTCACACAGATATGGCTCAAGACTTTTTTGCTTCATGGGGTGGAAGATGAGTTGGCACCTCCCCTCCATTCCATATAAGACTACATTGGCAGTTGAATCTTAGTTCACCTAGCAGGCAAGATTAGTGAACTTAAGGGAAGCCATTTCACAATTACAGATCTGCCCGCTCCATACTCCTCATCTTTTGCCACTTGAGGCAGCTGCCTCACAATAGAAATGGCTCTACTTACACATCCTTAAACTTAATTTCAGTAGGAGATTAAAAGGAAAAGAGGTTGAGCTGAAGAATTCACAGAAGATGACGGGCTTGAGAGGGAGAAAGGTGGCACCATGTGGTTGTCATAAGAGGCAGTTCCAGGCAGTGGCGTAGCGTGGGTTGTCAGCACCCAGGGCAGCACCCCCCCTCCAGCACCCCCCCCCCCACAGTCAGCACCCCCACACACACAGTGGGCGGCGACCCGGCGGCTCGGATCAGATTTGCACAGCCAGCACTGCAGTGAGAGAGAGTGAGTGAGCCAGGTAGGGGCAGAGAGCTGCGAGTGCGAGCGCACCCCCCCCGATTTTGCGCCTGGTGCGGCCTGCACCCCCTGCACCCCCCACGCTACGCCACTGGTTCCAGGAACATAAAGAGTTACCGGTAAGTAGAAAATATGGAGATGTTAAAGAGTGCAGAAGACCTGGAGGAACTGAACAGCTAAGGATAGCATAGTTGAAGAAGCAAAAGTGAAAGACAGGGAATGGGATGCATTGGAGAAGTTGGTTATGGAAATATGTAGGGGGGTCATGTAGGGTTTGAAATTAAGAACAAAAAAGGTTATGCTGGATTTTGTAGCAGACAGAAACCTGGTTTAGGGGGCTGTTATATCCAAATGGTGAGCTTTTCCACCAAAAAGAAAATGTTGATTTAGTCATCAAAACTATACCAGAAATAAGGAAGGAAGTCATGCGAGGAGATTGTTAGAGATGGGCATCAATATTCTTCCAACTTCTTCATAGCAGGCTGGTCCACAAACAATTGAAACCCTCAACACTGACTCAACCATTGGACTAGGTGAAAAAATACTCTGCATATATGCTTGTTAATTCTGCTGCTCCTGACTTTGTTCAGCCAGCGAACTAAGAGAGACTCAGGTACAAGTTCAAAACACTACTCAGTCATGAAGCTCTCACTGGTTAACCTTGGTCCGTCACTGTCTCTCAACTGGAACCACCTCATAGGGCTGTTATGAGGACAAATTTGAGGGGGAGGGGGAGGGGAGTGAAGAACCAGGCATACTGCCCTGACCAATTTGGAGGAAGGCAAAAATATAAATATCAACACTTAATAAAGCCATTCCCTAATGAAAAAATATTTATTTGGGGGAAGGAATTTATTTTCTATGATAATATATTGTCATAAGCAGCTACTCTGTTCACCTCTATTACTTGTCAATTGTGCACTCTTACAATCCAAAATTTCTGGTACTGTTTTACCAGATTAAACACAATATGAAGAGAGAGAGAGAAATCTAGTGCCCAGCTAACTCCTATTATGTGGGCATGTAAATTTGCATGCTTAACACTTCTCCCCCTTATACTTATCTCTATTTTCTTACTCTGCAACATTATAAGTAGCTTTAGGGTTTTTAAATATTTAATTCCATTGAGAACAGCTTGCATAGGTTGCATTTCTAGTTCTGTATTTTAAATACATATGTACTAGAAGACTAAAGAAGATCCAGGATACCCAGTCAGTATTTCAGCTTTTTGAAAAAAAAAGAAAATAAGTAAATACACACACCCCTTTAACATTCTTTCAACTTGTACCATAAAGGAAAGAAGACAAAAGGTTGGTTCAGCTCACTTTTGACGCTAACAGGTCCCAGTGATAAAACTATCAACCGCAATTGCATCTCAGCAATTTATTTTACAACTGACCTTGACACAGCCAACATGTTATCTGCTCTCATTGCAAAAGTGAGCAGAAAAGAAGTAGTTTCAGCATCGGCCAAGGGGGAAAAAAGGCACCAGCCATCCCACAGAGAAATGATACATAGTATGTTGTGAATTGTGACAAAGGTATATAGAACAAGGCTGCCCGGCTGCCCTCAATTTAGGAGTTAAAAATCCACTTGCGCCATGATCCTTTTGGAGCTGTGCAGAATCTCTAAAACCCAGGCAGTACATCCTCCTCCCTGATTTCTGAAGTACTTTGAATTGCTAAAGCAAACTCAGAATGCCTGCTGTTGTTCTTTTTGACTTCCCTTTGCCAATGAGAAGCTGAAGGCATGTTAGACATTCTAAAGACTGTGTGCACATAGTCAGTTCCACTAATGCCTGAACAGTTCCTGTTTGTCACTATGTTTGCATCCCTGTGTTAAGCATTCTCACTGAAGACAGGAGTGATTGGTATGCTACAGACTGCTGATAATCACGCAGCAAGTTTACACAAACAGGCTTCTAAAAATAGCAAAATAACATGGGGTGCTGATGAGGAACTGAAAGCCCTTATTTTATTTATCTCCTAGAATTTATACACAGCTTGATTGTTTTTTTTAAAAAAACTTGAAATGCTTTACAACGAAACAATAATATTGTCAGTAAAAAAAAAACAGTTAAAAGGAACTATTTAAAATATTAAAAATAAAATAAAAGCAGGAAAAAACAAACAAAAAGATTAAAACACACATCACCATTCTACATTTTTGTATAAACAAAAATGTTTTTAGCAGGTGCCAAAAAGAGGACAGTAAAGGCACCTGGCGGATGCCAACAGGCAGAGAGTTACAAAGTGTAGCTAAAATGTCAGGTGGTCAGATCAAAATGATCTCAAGTATATATTTGTTATCCTAATCTGTGCTTTTAAAAACCAGTTTGGGGCTATTCCACAGTATGAGAGAGCTTCCTGTTCCATCCAAAGCATTGCTTCAGCAACAAGGTCTTCTTGAGCAGAAATCTCATTGCGTTTGCTCCAAGGTATTGGGAAAACTGTAACTAAAAAGGTCGTGTGAGGGCAGGGGGAAGAGAAAGAACCCCCAGTTATGTAATAAAGTATTAAGGCAAGCCAAACCACACCCACAACCAATTTCTATGCAGTTCACCCTCACTGTCCATACCCTCCAACATTCCTCAGATGGAAATAGGGACATTCTATTCTGTCACCACTACCGCCTCCGAATCTGGGGCAAGGATGCAGCCGAAGCAAGCAAGCCAGCCAGCCAGATAATTGTAGTTCTATAGGGGGTAAACTATAGTTCCCTGGATTCCTTGGAGGAAGTCATTACTGCTAAAGTGGAATAAGAAGGCTTTAAATGTATGGTGTGGGTGTGACCTAAGCAGGGGTGGAGGAAGTGGGTGCAGTAGGTGCGGGCTGCCCCGGGTGTCACCACTGGGGGGGTGACAAAATGCCGGGCAGCACTCACCGCGGGGCCTGCAGTGCACCCAAGCTACATGTCTCTCCTGGGAGAGACGCAGTGGCTTGGGCGCGCACAGGCTCCACGCTGCCCAAACGGTCCACCTGCTGCCTCCCCCCCAGCTGTAGGGCAGCTGAGTGGGAAGAGGCAGGCAGACTCCAGAGGCCCTGCGGGGCTCCCTGCCCTTATGGGTGGCTCACACCACCCCTGGGCGCGCCACCCCAGGCACCCAAGCGGCTTCCTCTGCCACTGGACCTAAGGCAGATCATAATACTTAAAGCTGCCAATGCAAATTCAAAATGTATATCACAGACCTTTTCTGTTCAGTTGGCACTTTCCTGTCTGGTTTCTTTCATTTTGCTAAGTACTTCATATTTATCACAAGCCCAAATGATATATGCTGGAACAAATCTGAAGCAACATGACAACACAAATTCTCAGCAGCAACATTTCATGGAAATGGGACATAGGCTCAGATGAGAAAATATGGCTCAAGAATGCAATTGCTTCATTGTTTCTTTCTGCTAAAACAAATGAAGTGCAGTTGTATTCTATTTCTGCAACTGCACTCTAAAAAATAAAAACACCATACAAGCCAACGCCTCCTGATTTAGTTTAGTTACAGAACTGAAGTCATTTATTTACCCTACTTGCTGGTGAATGGTTTTCTGCCAACACACTATGCATGAGCTTCAGCTGAAAGATTCCCCAGTTGCTATCCAAATGAGGAAAGAAGGATTTAATCAGTCCTGCACTCATTAAAACAAGGATTACTGCAAAATTTACTAACATAATCTGTCATTCCCAGAAAGCTTAGCTCAGACCACCACCAACACTATTTTAATTATGTTTTAGATTGATCATGTTTAGAGCTATACATTTACTAAGCTCAATTAATTTACCATTACATATTCTAGATTTTTGTGCATGCACATAATACAGTTTATTTCAAATATAGGCTGATTGTCAAATAAGTTTGAGGTACAACAGCATATAGTCCATCTTCTGTTTCCCAGAGACAGTGTAGGCTTTAAGTTCTTTCAATAATATGCTTTTTAAAAAATTGAAAAATACACACAGGATTTTGCAATCAGTGATCAAACTATACAACCACGGGTTTTCAGTTGCTAAGAAGGCTGGACATTTGAATATTTTTTTTAAGGGCCTAATTTGATGGGCAGGGGGTTAGAAACAGACTCCCTCAATTCAGAATTCTTGAGCCAAACACAGATTGTGCCCAGCTTGATACCAAGGAACCATCCAACTCCACTTGTCCATCTGGAAGCAGAAGCAGTGGGGGACGACTAATACCTAGGAAGGGAAGGGTAATCTGTCAATTTTAGTTTCTCATTTTTCCACTGGTATACTCAGTTCTCCACATTTCCATACCAGTTTGCAATTTAACAAAAAGAAAGCCTCATGAACATTAACAACATTTTACTGTGGATTTCTCCTAATGCACTTTTTTTTGTATACAAGTTTGCTTAATATATTCTTTTTTTGCAAAGTAGCTTTCCCTAATAGAAAGCATTATTGCACTTAATTTTTACTTATATATACATTTTATGCATGTTTTACCCTAGTGTGTGCATTTTTGTACAGATTACATAGCTGGAGAACCGCCTTGCAAAATTCAGAGAAGTGTGAATTCTGAAGGGTGGCTTTGTTTCAGTTTGTGTACTGTATCAGGAAACGTGAATTAATTAGCTTCAACTTTAAATATGAACTGAAGCAAAATTCTTCCCATCCCTACCAGGAAACAACATGGGGGGGGGGGTTGTGTGTGAATGGGATGTTGTTGTTGCAGTATTATACTTAGGCAGAATGGAAAACCCCGAAGGAGTCCTCCGTGTCATGAGTCTACTTCTGCCAAAATCTGGAAAGTTTACAGGAAAGTGATAAAAGGGAGGTGCTCAGATCTATCATGCATCCTACACAACAGGGGACCAAACTTAGGAATGTACTGAGCAGCTATGTAACTAAATAATACTCATACGGTTGCATACAGGAAGAGTTTGCAGGTCCCCTGTGTTTCACTTGATGAAGTTCTTCTCTGTGTGAAACTGAACTCATTAATGAAGTTTTCCCTGTAACAGTAGATGGCAGGAGTCATGAGAGATAAGAGCCAGCAAAATAAACAAATGTAATAAATGAATAAATTCACAAAGTTGAAGCAAATACTGCAGGTCGGGTTAGCCCTATTGCAAACGAATGGCAATACAAGAGAACAGAATCTGCATGCACAGGAAGTTCCCATGAAGTACCGTTTATCTCTGAGAATGGAAGAAATAATGAAGTTAGGTAATTTGGACTTAATGATCTTACCGGGAGAGGGCTCTGTAAATGTAACATATATTATTACCTGCAAGCCCTGCTGGGTTTGGGGAATCCTCCTGCACATTCCGCTGAATGGAGCCCTGGACTCCCATCACATAGTCCTGCCCTGCCAGGAATGGAACGGAAGCCTTCAGCTTCTTATATTTTATTCTTCATAAGAATGTTTCTAACAGGTGGCTTTTCATATATGCAGGAGATGCTTTAACAGAATCATCCGGTTACTAGATAATAGCACAGTGTTTGAAATGCTGAGTTTTACTCTTGAACTGCAAAGGAAGTAGTGTGGTTTTTACCTTGTTATTCAACCCACCCACCCTCCGTTCTCACACCCCAGTAACAACTGATTCCTTTAGTAGAATCAGTGCATAATCAAATACTTGAAAAGGTTTGTTATTAAGAAGACAAAGCAGGTTTGACTGTGTTCATCCTGTGTTGTAAAGGATCGTTATAACTTTGTTGTTCTTCTTATTTTTATTATGTATCTTGTGGTTTTTATATTAATATTTTATGTTGTAAACCAAATAATAATAATAATAATTTATTTATACCCCACCCATCTGGCTGAGAACTATGGATGGAGAGTGGAATACAAATTTAACAACAACAACTGTGCCTCTATCATGGGCAGGAAAAGCTATTTCAGTGTGTACCACTAAAGTCTACCCAAATCTGTAATGTGGGGGGGGGGGGGAATCTTATCAGGAGTGTCACCAATAAACTAGCTCTCCAAAAATGCAATGGTTTAATGCATTTTCACTGGTACTAATTATATACAGATAACTCCTCTTTTTTGCATGCACACAACCGCCAACACATGCGGACCTATTCACACCTCACTGACACATGTGGTGCATCAGAGTGCAATCCCCGCACAAACAGGGAGTTGCCTGTAGTGTATCTAAATAAATTGTGAGTCCCTCATAACATGCACAGATATTAACATCAGACTTGAAGGTTTTACACATGCCTGTGTACATATATGATCCAATCTGCATAATTATTTCCAATCACACAAGGTAATCCACACCCAATGCATTTTTGTTGCATGTTACTGCAAGCACCCATTCCACCATGTAAGAGGATTGATACCCTAATGAATGTATATGTAAGCCAACACTTCAACTTCAATCAACTGTCACCAACTCTCATCCAGTGCAGAGGGCCTTCTGGCGGTTCCCTCCCTGCAAGAGGCCAAGTTAAAGGGGACTAGGCAGAAGGCCTTCTCGGTAGTGGCACCCACCCTGTGGAATGCCCTCCCACCAGATGTCAAAGAGAAAAACAACTAGAAGAAGAAGAAGAAGAAGAAGAAGAAGAAGAAGAAGAAGAGGAGGAGGAGTTTGGATTTGATATCCCGCCTTTCACTCCCTTTAAGGAGTCCCAAAGCAGCTAACATTCTCCTTTCCCTTCCTCCCCCACAACAAACACTCTGTGAGGTGAGTGGGGCTGAGAGACTTCTCCGAAGTGTGACTAGCCCAAGGTCACCCAGCAGCTGCATGTGGAGGAGCGGAGACGCGAACCCGGTTCCCCAGATTACGGAGTCTACCGCTCTTAACCACTACACCACACTGGCTCTCTACCAGACTTTTAGAAGACATCTGAAGGCAGCCCTGTTTAGGGAAGCTTTTAATGTTTACTATATTATTGTCTTTTAATATTCTGTTGGAAGCCACCCAGAGTGGCTGGGTTTCCTAGATGGGTGTGGTATAAATAAATAAATTATTATTATTATTAATATCCTATGTATCACACATTACCATGTCTGGTCTCCCACTCAAGATATCAGGGAATGGCAAGGGCTATGGGAAGTGGTCAGGCAGCAGGATAGGAAGAAAGAAATACAGCTCGTTTACTTCTGTCTACACATCCCTAGTGCCCCTACTTTCCAATTAGACTCTGGCCTCCCCATTTTCAGAAAACATATTGTGGGAAAACTGCGTGTGAAACAGAATCTCCTAGTTGAAAAGTAATAATCTACAGGGGAAAAGAAATAGCAAAATTACTACATAGATATTGACAAACTAATTAATAGATTCATAATTTATGTACACGCACCATATGATTAGTATCAGCAAAAAGACATTACATTTTTAGAGTGGAAAGTATTTTGCATTGTGAACCATTATAATTACAGTAATTTGTATGAGGAGATTATGAAGCATTATGGTTTAAATCAGCATCCCCCCAAAATATGCTGCCATATCAGGTTCACTCATTCTTTTACTTAAAAGCCTTCTCTTACAGCACTAAAACATATTACCTATTTTTGTAGGGAATAAAACATTTTAGGGAAATGCTGGCAAAATAATGCAAAATGCTTAGCAATTAAGCTAGAACATGAAGTATACTCAAAGCTGAACTGTTGCATTTTGTCCACTAGCATGACACAGTTGCACCAAAATTCAGTGCAATGGAATATGTGGATAATTCCTTTACTTGGTTTTTTGCATGATGCATTATTCACTCTCACTTTTCTCTTTGCAACTTTTGATAAATGGAGAATGTAAGCTTCTGAATAATTTAGGCTCTCCTGTAAGGGTCTGGAATAACAAATTTGTACTCAAATAAGCTGATCCTCTGTGCCCTTTAGCAGTGAAACCAAAAAAGAAAGAAGGCCAATGTATTTCTTATGGCTTTCCAGAAAACCATTCAGTGCTAAAAATGGGGCGGGTGACAGGGAGATTGACAGGCCCTCAATGAAATCCACCAAGTCCACCAGCTGGCTCCCTGCAATTTAAGCCAAATCATGACTTCTGTGGTTTTCAGAAACATTCTATAAAAGGGTCTACAAATGGTAAGTGAGCTAGTTGCCCTGGTAACTTGAGCAGTGAAATAGTCCACCAAAGGCGACAAGGAAGTTTTACGTGATTCCAGAAAAAGCTTTCAGAAATTGTAGCAATTAGGGGCTCGTGTAGTGATCCTAAACATCTTTATTTGGAAATAAGTGTAAGAAAGTGTGTATATATCTGCAGCCTTATGTGTATTCTAATGTGGTCTAAAAAACAAACAAAAAAACCATTACCTTTTAGAAGAAAATCTGTAGCAAAGTGGGGGTGAATAAATGCATATGAAGATATTTATCTGGTTTCTTACTAATATAGTTATTAGATTGTTTCATCAGGCAGGTATGTTATAAACTACTAGTGCACTAGAAACTTCGGTGGGGACTCCACTCTGTGGAAGCATACCCTATCTTCAAGTGCTACAGCTATGAAGGGGCACAGATATTTAAAAAGGGCAGCATCTTTAGTCCCTCCTCCGCCATTGTGTGGCTCATGCCAGTTTCAATGCATTCTAGTGTAAATTACACACTGTGGGGAGACTTTTTCTGTGGAAAAGGAATAGCTGTCTGCAAGATCGTGGAACTTCAGAAGATTCCCTCTGCCTGGTTGTCCAGCCTCATCCCATACTCCTCACCCATCTTGCCACAGTTCACATCATTCAGCAGAGCGCCCTGACCCTAATAGCAGCTCACATCAGTCCCATGGTGCACACATTTTTCTGGACCCAACCACCGTATTCTCTAGTTGACCTGACTAAGTTGGGTCCAGTATCTTAAAAGCAGTGTATCTCCAGTTGACATGCAAGCAACGTGTATCACCATGGAGTTCTGTAAAAGGAGATTCGGCAGAGGGTATCAAAGGGGAAGAAGAGAAACAACCAAAATAAAAAACCCAGCTCTCTTTGAGACACCCGAGGTTCATCATGTACACAGAAAGGAAATGCTTATCAACACTTGACAGTAATCCAACCAAATGGTCAAACAGGTGTTTTCCTATTAGGTGGGAATAACTAAGGAGAAGCAGCATCTTGGGTCTTTGGGGAGGAATGTGACTTCTTTAGAGATGTAGAGAACTCCTAGACAAGAGAAGGATTTCTTAAATAAACAAAAGGGTAAGATTTGGCTCTTCCATCAAAGTCCTAGTACAGGGATAAGAGGAGAGAGAGAAAGAGAAAGAGAAAGAGAAAGAGAAAGGGGGGAGAGAGAGAGAGAGAGAGAGAGAGAGAGAGAGAGAGAGAAGTAATGGCCTATTCACTTCTTACTAACTCTTTCACATGAAAACCATCAGTGTTTCAGAGAGACCATCCTCCCAGTAGTGATCAGCCAGAAAGGGCAGGCAGGGTGGCATTGGGAGCAAGTTTATTTATCCTTTCACCTGAACATGTTTTCAAAGAACTCCATACACTCCAATGAAAATAGGGATGCACCATTCCATAATGATAATTTTACCATTTATAGCCCACACATCTTAGTGGGTTGCCCCAGCCACTCTGGGCAACTTCCAACATATATAAAAACATAACAAAACATTAAACATTTTTTTTTAAAAAAAAAACCTTCCCTATACCTTCAGATGGTTTGGGGGTTGGATAACTCCATAAACTCCAACATTTCCCCAGTGAAAATAGGGACATCCTACCATACCCTCCAGCATTTCTCCAATGGAAACAGGGACATCCTAAGGAAAAGTGGGACATTCTGGGATCAAATCAGAAACCAGAACAGCTTCTCTAAATCAGGGACATCCCTAGAAAATAGGGACACTTGGTGGGTCTGGAATTCCATACCAAGAAGATGGTAGGCTACTCTGCTCCAAACTTGGTGATTCAATGGATGAGGCAACATAACAAGGGAACACAGCAAAATAAGAAGTGAGGCAACAGAGGAAGGAAGACTGCAGGTTTGCCCATTGTTCCCCACCCCCTTTGGCCGAACTTTTTAAAAAAATAAATCATTCCTATTGAGAATCTGTAAGTTTGCAGTGAAAACCAGGCATTTTTGTATTATGTCATGTAGTAAAAACCAGCAATTAGTGTAAATGAGTGCTCTTAAGTTTTCATTTATATTTTAAACAACATGATGGAAGGGTAAGGAAGGCAACTCTTTGCAATTTCCCTTCAAAATCCCACCCGTCCACCCACCAGGTCATTCCCAATAGTATTTCAAATAGTAATGTTCATGTAGAATCATTTTGTTTGCAAGGCATCTGTGGAAACATAATAGCAATTGTACTTGGCTATAATTATGAAACCATAACACTTTAATAGAATGGTAATCAATATCACAGTTGGATTTCGCAACTATCTGCTTCTGAAACTAAGACAGCAATAAAAATGCAACTTCATGATAATAATACCACTGCAGCAGCATAACAATTTTAATAAAAAGTAATAAATCGCTAATCACAGCTAGATCTTCCTCTGGAATTTTAGAAATGATTAATATTTAAATTAGGAGTTTATAACAAAGCACCTTAAAATACCACACAAATTGTCATCACATTGGGTTTGTTCCCTTGCTAGCTTACCTGAAATATCATTTCCTTCCCTACAGACCCTATTGGGTGTTAAGAATGGCAGAGGGGGGCCTCTTGGTTGTTGCACCACCTTCAAAGGATTGTGCAGGGGGTAGCCTAGGAGAGGGTATTCTTTGTGGCAGCCCCAAAGTTGCGGAACTCAATCCCCACAGAGGCATGTCCAGTATCTTCATTATACAGTTTCCAGTGAATGCTAAAGACACACCTATTAATGCTGGGTTTTGGCACCTGAGATGTTTATATTTAGGACCCACCTTATTTCTGTGATCATAAGTTGTTTTAAACTTTTTTTTGAATTGTGTTTTAATTATTGTAACTTGCCCTGGGATGTTACGGTGAACAACAGGATAATGATGATTCCTGGGCCCTGTGAAGCTCAAAAATTTGCATATACTTAGCAACCTTAGAACATAACAGAAGCCCTGTTGAATCAGACCAAAGGCCAACATCGCTCAGCATCTTGTTTCCCAAGCTCTCTTGAGAACATGGTAGGCAAACTAAGGCCTGGGGGCCGGATCCGGCCCAATCGCCTTCTAAATCCAGCCCACAGACAGCCCAGGAATCAGCGTGTTTTTAAACTAGTAGAATGTATCCTTTTATTTAAAATGCATCTCTGGGTTATTTGTGGGGCCTGCCTGGTGTTTTTACATGAGTAGAATGTGTGCTTTTATTTAAAATGCATCTCTGGGTTATTTGTGGGGCTTCGGAATTAATTCATTTTTCTTCTTCAAAATATAGTCTGGCCCCCCACAAGGTCTGAGGGACAGTGGACTGGCCCCCTGCTGGAAAAGTTTGCTGACCCCTGCTTGAGAAGTTGACAAGCTAGACATGAAAGCAACAGCCCTCTTCCACTGTTGTCTCCCAGCAACTAGAATTTAGTGATATATTGACTCTTATCATAGAAGCAGCATATATATAATCACCATAACTAGTGGCCATTGATAGCCTGATTGACTTATTTCATTTTTCTGCATTCATTTTTCAAAGACTTGAAGAAGCCATCTAGCCAAAGTTATTCTGTGCTTTACTATCCCGTTAAAATCCTAATGAAAACTGAGACTAATTCTGAAACAGCAATAGCATCCAGGTCAGAACAAACATGTGCAATTTTGTCCACAAAGTGTCTTGAACCTAGTTGATAGATCTCCAAGAGCTATACCCTATCATATTGACCAAACTGTAGCAAGCATCTCACCATCCATGGGAAACTCCACCATGTGACATTGTGAAGACACAACAGTAGCATAGAAACTTCACTGTGGCAGCAGACCATTACAGAGGCTAGGAGCTGCATGTTTTCTAAATCTAGCCTAGTTCCAGCAAAGCTCTGAGTAAACAGCATTTCCACAGCTGCAAATCTAAATATTATTATTTATTTATGCATGCCCTGCTTTCCCCATCTAACATGGAGGCACCCAAAGTGGCTTACATCAAAAACAATAAAATGCACTCATGATGATAGATGATGGTAGATAGATGATAGATAGATAAATAAATATAGATATGCCACAATAAAACATGCTATGGATTCAAATAAAAGGTTATACTGTGTGTATACTTTGAAAGAAACCCACCACCATAAATTCAGTTTTGTCTGGCAAACTGTTTTTAAAGGCTCTGTTAAAAAAAAATGGAGGGCCTGAGGCAATTAAGATATCCATTTCTATGAGCTGGATAAATTAAACAGCTGGCATCCTGTACAGATTATTTCCCTTTCACTCTTGCCACTACTTATGTTTCATTTATACAAAGCACTGTGAAAGGGGAAAGCAAAAAAGTGAAAATAAAATAAAACAATTCCTATGATACCTACTAACTCAGTAAAATAAATATTAGCCTAACCAAATCTCTCTGAGAGAGAGAGATTTATGAAAGAGAGCAATAAGAATATTTATAGGCAAGGAAGTCCTCGGAGCAAGGAATAGGTTTATTATGTATGTGCCTGACAGGGCGTGAATGGTGTGCTTATAAAGGGAGAACAGAGAGTGTATTATTCTGACTATTGACTATGTAAACTAATCTATATCTCACCGCACAGACCTTTGCACTACTGATGACCATTTCCACTTGTTGCTGAAGTCTCTTGGAAATGTCACCATCTCTACAAGTCAACATGAGGTATAATTAGAACTAGGAACACATTTGCACCAACTTCACCAGCCTCACTCCAGTAAATGAATTCTCTCTCTCTCTCTCTCTCTCTCTCTCTCTCTCTCTCTCTCTCTCTCTCTGTATGTGTGTGTGTAAAAGCAACCATGTGCTCTTCATGCAAGAAGTTCTCATTAAAATAAATAAAATGCTTCCACTTGCTGAGTTTGCAATAGCACCATCACCAGAGTGGAAACATTTATGTGGAGGCCATGTATAATTCACGAACAACAGAATGAACTACTTTGGGTCCTGCCAAAATGCAATAACATTGTCTTGTTGTAATTGGACAAAACAATGAACACACTGTGTTCTCAGTAATTGATGGCAAGTCACATTGTAATTCTGCAGTTGGAATTCTGGGTGGTCTCAGACTCTCTTATCTCCACTCTGCCACACAGTTGTATACAAAGCTTGACCATGCTGTAACAGTGAGCTCAGCATTTCCTCAACATTTCTCAGCTCCTACATGACCCTACTTTCCAGTTCATCTTCTCTAAAGATTTCCTTGAGGCCTGTATCCTTTTATGCTGTGTCATCATCAAGTAAATCTTCCGACTTCTCTATGGTATAAGACTCATTACAGACTGTCGCTGGACTGGTCAGTTTCTCATTTTCAGTATCACCTAGTCAACACAAAGTTGGCCTTGTCAAGTATTATCACCTGGAAAGGGAAGAGACTGGGACAGCCCAAGTCACAAGATCATCTGGCTCCCTCATGTGTTTAGAATGACATAGTGTAGCAGAGAGCCTTGTGTATCCCCACACAAAAGGGAACCCTGATCTTCCAGAGTTCTCATGAGCAGGAGCCTACATGGATACAAAAACCACTGCACTGAAGAATTAAATGCACAGAAGTTCGAGAGGTGTTCTATGATTCTGGGGTGGTTCAGACTTCCGGGTTGGCGGAATTCCTCTGAACTCCGGCAATGGCGGAATTCCTCTGATCGGGAGGAATTCGCTCCATGGAAATTAGGGTCTGGCCGCCACGGCGAAGGCGGAGACCCACTAAAAATCACAGGCGGGAGAAGCCTGTGAACGTGGGATTCGGCTGGCACCTTTTGTGCCTCCCCTACTCATGGGGAGACCCGGTTTCGGGGATCCGGAGCGACGTGGGGTGAGCGGCACGGTGTTTCGAATTGATTGCTTTTTTCATGGAGTGAAGCCGCATTGCTGTTGCTGGAGAGCACTGACTTTTTCCTGTGGACAATTTGATTCTAAACAACTACCCGTGAGTAGAACGGAAAATTGGATTCTTAACCGTCTTAATTTGGCACCGAAACGGGGAGGCTCTAAACAGGAAGTCCGCCTTCCCCTTTTGTAAATAGATTGAAGCAAAGAGCTTGTAAGCTAAAGTCTTGGAAAGTCCTCTGTGAAGGATTAAACTTCCATCGGCTAAAATCATTAAACCCCCCTTGGAAGCAGGAGAAGAGGGGGGAAATTTTGGATCGCGTAAGCCTGCAGGAGAGAGGGAAGAAAGTCAAATTACCACTGCTCTGAACCTGGAAACGGGCTGCTAGCAAGACCGACGTTTTGGGAAAGTTCATTGTTGTTGACAGCTAGTTAAATAAGAGAAATACATTGTTTCCATTGTCACCTTCTGTGTTTAAAAAGGAGTAAAAGTAACTGAAAATTGAAACTAATTTTATTGCTTGAACTGTGCCTAAAAGGATTGATACAAATAGAAATTGTTTCCCTCTAGAGGGAGCCTTTGAAGCTGTTACAGGAGTTGATCTGGGGGGATTTCCAGCTGCAAGATAAAAAATTGTGAGAACCAGGGATTGACCTTGGATTGTTTAAGAATGTCAACAGAAGAAGCCTTAGTGACTGCATTTTGTAAGATAAGTGATTCATTGGAACAGCTCCACAAGAAGATGGACGTGATGACTATTAAAATTGACAATTTGGGTCAAAAAGTGACTAATTTTGGACAAAAAGTGAATATCTATACAGAAACTATTCAGGAATCGACACAGGAATCTATTTTGATATGGCAAACTGTGGAGAACGCGAGGGAGAAAGTTGTTGTTGCTGAACCTAAAGTAATACAAGTGGAGAGGGAGAGAGCCCCAGTCTTACAGAGGCAATTTGATGACTATAAGTTGTTGCCTTCTATGAGTGAATTCAGAGAAAGTCAGATTTTGAGGATTGGAGCCCTGCTTGGACTGGAGAAGGAAAGTTGGATAGATCCCCTCATGCAGGGATTTACTGACCTTTGGGACCTGGACCTGGGTCAGGAGGAGACTGGAGTTGTGGGGACCTTCAGATTTGGAGGAATTTTGAAACACGTCCTGAAATATCTTTGGGATTTTAGTTTTAACTACGGAGATTTGGCTGACCTGTCGAGAAGGAATAAAAACATTGCTAGGTCGGAGCTTCCCCGAGATCTACTCTTCAGCATCAAAGGAAGGAAATTAAGAACAAGATCAGCAGAAGACAAAGTAAAGTGAATGTATAAATATGAAGAAGACATGCAGAAGGGACTTGGAAAAGAGTTAAGAGCCTTGGACAGAAGATCACCAGGTTGATGGACTATATGGAATTGACGGAAATGACTGGCAGAATCCAAGACCAGGGAGAAGAGACGGTGGAAGAAGATTGGAAAAAGTTTAAAGTTTATTTATAGAAATATTGTAAAATTAATGAGTGTTAGAAAAGTGTTGGAATGAAATTATATGGCTTTAGTAGAAATGTTATAAGGAGTTAAGCATAAATAAGTATTATAGTATTAATGGAAAATAAGGTTAAAATAAGTTAAGATAATTATAAGACAGAAAATAGAGAAAGATGGAAAGGAATTGCTGAAACAATTAATAGAATTGGAATACAAAAAGGGAGGTGAGAGGAGGTCGAGGAAACAAGGGAATGAAGGATAAGACATTGAAATGGTATGATGTATGTTTTTAAACTGTTTTTGTTCTGTTTTGTTTAGTTTAATGTGTTAATGTTGTGCTGTGTATATTGTAATGTATTGTTTTTTCTTCCTTTTGCTTTTTCTTTTTTTCTTTTCTTTTTCTTCTTTTTTTTGTAAGCTTTAAAAGTAATAAATATTTTTTTTTTTTAAAAAAAAAAAAGATTCTGGGGTGGTTCAACAAAAGTGCTTCCCCACAGCCCCACTCTACTTTTGTGCCTTCCTTAGGAGCTTGTGTCCAAAATGCCTGAAGAGGGAGTGTGGCATTTGCCTATGTCTTTCTTCCCTAGAAACCTAGACAATTGTCTTGTACCAAGTCAGACCATTACTCCACTGTCTGAGAAGAAACTCCTTCCTAGTCCTATTCTGGGGGTGCCAGGGACTGAACCTGGAAACATCTGCATGCAAAACATATTTTCTTCCACTGTTAAGGCCTCCCTTATTTCTTCTTCCTCACTGCATAGTGGTTCCACTACCCAGATTCTGACAGTGCACCCACAGTGTGCCAAGTGAAATGGAAAGGTTAGGAGAAACATGTTCCCTGTCATCAATGACTTCCTGAGAACTATCCAATAGGTGCCAGTGACAGTTGCTCAACTGTCTAACACTTAGCAATCTTTAGAATAATTGGGATGATGGCTTAGAGAAGATTTGCATATATCCAGTAAGCTTACTGAGCCATATTCTACTTACTGAAGATGAAACCTGGGTGGAAGGTTCATTTGCAGCAGGAGAGTTTCCACTGAACATCTGTCTATACAATACCAGACTGGACCATGTGTACACTATTTTTTTTTAAAAAAGTTTACTATCTCAAAAACCAAGTGAGAAATCATAGCGTGGCTGAATCTGGTGTTATAGCAGGGTTGGGGAACCTGTGGCCCTCCAGTTGCCGTTTTTGTTATTTATTTATATAATGCCCAAGTATGCTTCTAAGTGGACTCAAAAAAAAAATGTTTCTGGACTCCTACTCCCATCAGCCCCAGCCAACATGACTAATGGGTAGGAATGATGGGAGTTGTAATGTATCAACATCTGGTTCTCCACCCACACTTTATAGGATAATTCTCCATATATTTAGTCTGAAGTAAGTCCCATTGTGTTCAATGGAGCTTATTCCCAGGCATGCATAGGATTGCAGCATCAGTAAATACAAAACCAGATGGCAAGCAAGACCTCTTTAACCATGCATATAAAACTTTCACATCCCATCATATCAACTCAAACACCGTGATTTTTATTTGTGCTAGTAATCAAGCACAGGGAATTCAAAAGGTGAAGTAGTGTGGATACGTCTCCAGTTTTATGTTCTTTTTGTTGCTGGGGGCTGGGGATCTCTGGTAAAGTATTTACATGAAGGATTCTACAGTAGATGATGCAGCAGAATATCAGTCACTTCAATACAGTAGGACTGAAAGTTACGCAGATTTTACTTATACTATTGCAGCTTCACGCGGATCACCAATAAATAAATAATTAAGTAGAAAGTGGGCAAGGAGAAGAGAAGGCTCACAAGAGCCTTTAGAGCCCCAAAAGCAAGGCAGAGGACTTAAAATCTATTTATCCTTCTGTGAAGGATTTTCCCACCACTGACATCTTTCTACCTTGCTTACCGGGCTCTTGGAAGATCATGTGAAGGCTCTGGGAAGCTTCAGCGAGATCTTCTCACAAGAGAAGAGCCCCAATTTCACGAGATCTCAGATGGTGGGGGCAGTTCTGGTGCACGATTTTGGCTTTCCGCACAACCCCCAGGAACCTAACCCCTGTGTAAGTTGAGGCCTCACTGTAATATTGCACATTGCATCAAACAACTAAATAGTCCCACCTTTAAATTGTTTGTTAAAATGCTTCCCCTGGGATCTCTTACCCACATGGAAAGCCAGCCTGCATATTACAACAACCCACTTGGACGCTACTTAAAATAGACTCCATATTACTACTACTCTGCACAGCAGCCACAGTGCATAGCGCCCATCCAAGCCAGGTCTGCAGCTCAGCAGTAGAGCATGTTGCAGGTTCAATTCCCAACATTTCCAATTAGGACTAAGAAAGACCCATCTGAAATCCTGAAGAGCTGCAGTCAATCACTACAGGCAATACAGAGGTAGATGGACCAATGACCTGATTGTGTATAAGGGAGCTTCCCGTGTCCCTTTATCAAATACATTCATGTAAAACTTCAGAGTCTGCAAAGTATCATTTTTAGCATTGTCAGTTTGCATAGAACTTGCTGCTAAAGTTTCCTGGTGTTCATAAAAAAAAATGAAATCACTGGTGGGGTAATTATCTTTCCAGGATCTCGACACGTCACAAATCCCAAAATCTCAGAATCAAATCTGTAACTTTCTCAACTCCAGCAAGATTTCCAATATTCTGACTGATGCTTCTCTCCCCAGACCCTGTCTGTGATTCTGTACCAGTCAGTTTCCTGTTCCTTTCTCCTGCTGCTGTATCTTTAAAAATAAAATCAAAAGGAAACTGTACCATTTTCAAACACAAAGGGAGGGGGAAGACGGAGAGTGTGCTGCTTTATGGTGTGTTTAAAGCCCTGGATCACCCTGAAAAGAATGAAACTGGTGAAATTTTACTCAGGAGAGCTGCTCCCTGTGTACATTGACTCATAGCTGCTCACTTTGCGGTGAAAAGTACCTTTTAATGTTTTCTACCCCATCCCAAGCCCTGCAGAGCTAAGGGAGAGGAAGAGATTTGATTCTTGCTTGCATACTTTGAGCCTAGGCTGCCCTGAGTTTACACCTGTGATAACTCAAAGAAAACTGAGGGGTTGTGTGAGGGCAACAGGGGCATGACTGCACATTCAGAAACATTATTAATGGGGGATGATGCAGTAAGCACAGCATGACTTATACATCCCAGGGGGAGTGTGCTAGTCTGGCAGATGGGTTTTTCTCCCTCTTTTTGCTTGATACTGAGAATATTTGATAGAAATTACTTCAATGGATTTGTGATACTTTGCATTTTGCTGCTAAGTGCACTTGTTAAGAATTTAGAAAAATAATGCTGCATTCCCTTAAATGAATCATGTGTGTCTGTGCAACACGTTCCACAAAGCATTTGATCCTAGACAGATTTACCATAATTAGGAAGGCCTGCATGGTTGCCTTTCATTTCACTGATGGCATACTCCTTGATGAACTCACAACGGCCATGTCACTGACATTTTTGCTATTTCCCTTTCATGTTACTTTTAAGAGAAAGATGTTGACAGCAGTAGGGTGACCCAATACAAGGAATAATGCTTCCCTTGAGACATTAATGGCTATGTAGAAGGGAGAATTCAGCACACACTCTATTCTTAGCCTTGCATGAAAAGGTGCATCTACCAAAATTCTCTTTCTTTAAACTATTAGGAGCACAGGGGCCACATTCTCCTTTACATATGTAGTCCCAGAGTGTGTGGTCTGAAGACACATGAGGCCACCACCTTCCTGAAGCTAAGCAGATATGTATTTGGATGGGGGACTGCCTAGGAACCACATGTATGCAACCTACCTTGGATTCCATGCTGCAAAAAAACATGAAGGATGCAAATTTAGGAAAATAGATACTAATAATAAATGAATAGTCAACAGAAATACAAAGGCAGGAAGGTGAGCATTTTCTTCTCATAGTTGTTAAAAACAAAATGCCTAACCTAAAGGGGTGCATTGGGTTGAAGCACACACTGTTTATTTCTTGTTCTCTCCCTCCATGTAGAAGCTGAACTCAGAGACATGAACAGATCCAGCCTGAAAGTACAAATTCTTGTATTCATTTGAGATCTTTGTTTGGGTAAAGTTGGCTGGAAAATCGTGCTTACATTGGAAAGGCATGTTCCCAGTGCCACATGCAATGTATGAGAAAATAATGTCCTTGGTGATGGGAGCTGCCTAGCCTTTTTTGTTGGAAGTGTGTGTGTGTGTGTGTGTGTGTGAGAGAGAGAGAGAGATAGTTGGTGATTTGCAAGTTTCCACATACATGCACTTTCTGCTTGCAATATTCAGCTGATAGCCAGAAGTGAAATATATTGGCCTCACTGATTGCTAAGTTCTCACCTTGCTTGGGTAAGAATTTATCATCTGAATTTCCCCTTTGGAAATTGTTTCATTGGAATAATTCCCTGCCAATTCCTGGGAATGGTGGAATTGTTCCTTGTGTAATCTAGTCTTTTAAAGTTCATGCAAAAGGCCAGCAACACATACTTTACTGGAAAAAGTACCACATCGGCACATTCTGCCACGTTCATAGTAGCACATTGGATAAGGCAGGTGCAGAGGGAATGGGAGAATTCACTTAGGTGCATAACACCTCAGGACATGCTATCATAAGAACTGAAGAACCGACACTGCACTCAAAGGATCAAGCAGTGCTTAGAAGATAACTCATCTCTCTCGTAATCCTTTTTTGTCACTTGCTAAGGTCTCCCCAAAGGCTGCAGATATAAACAAGCTTTCCACAGCCCACAGTTAAGGGCAGCTATCAATAAGAATGTGCTGAGCATACAATTTACACACCACTATGGCATTAGTAATGTGTATAACTTTTTTATTTAGCTGTAAAGAACCTGAACATTCAAAATGGTTTGTACAGAAAAAAATTAAGGGGGGGAAAAGAAATTAAGCAATAATTTTACTTTTAAGTGTACATTCCAGAGGGTAAATGGCTTTTGAAATGCAATAGATGGTACAGCAAACTGAGGAATATATTTTAAAAGTACCAGCAATTTTCCTTCTGTAACCTTCAGCTGAAAGCACATTATTACTATTTTATTTAATGGACTAAATGAAAAATAAATTGCAAGACTTTTTAAATGGAGGTTTAAATACACTGAATATCACAGTTAGATATGTAGATTTTAATGACAGGTTGCTAAATTATATTGCTTTGGCAGCATACGATATGCAGAACAATTCACGGAATAATCCAGCAGCATGGTGGGACATCCATTTTTATTCCTTACAGGACCAGATGGGACACCAGGGGTCCAGTTTGTATTTTTCTCACGCAACTCAATTAGTCAAAAATTATCACCAATAACATCCAATACACTGGCATGTAAAAGTGCCCTTGTTTTAAAGGGGAAGAATATAGTGATTACTGTGAGTCCCATTGTGCCATATGCTTCTATACAAACACACCAGAGTGTGGGAAGCTGATGCCCACATTGCCAGTACAGCATCTTGCACTAATGAGCCAGTCTTGAATGTTAAGCACTGAATTAATAGTGCAGCTAAGCCAAATACCAAGCAGCAGAGTCGACACAGAATTTGGTCTAAAACAACATTTCAAGGGAATGTGGAAGTTTGTGCCACTAGAAACACCAGAGGAATTTCAAGGAAGCAGAAAATTATTTTTTGAAGGTTTACATGGAGCTTGCTATATGCCCTTGAAGAGTGGCTGATCTGTCAGCCTGCCCCACCTCGCAATATTGTGTGGTGAGAAATAATTAAGGTGCCCTGAGGTCCTTGGAGGAAAGAAGGGATGAAAATATTAATTTATTTGGTTTCTTTCTTGATTTTTAATATAGCATCACCATGGCACACTAGCAAAAAGAAGAAAAGCCCTTGTCCCCAAGGAGTTTACCATCTTGTATAAGGGGAGATGCAGAGCCTAGGACATGCTGATCAGAAGGTCGGTGGTTCGAATCCCCACGATGGGGTGAGTTCCCGTTCCTCGGTCCCTGCTCCTGCCAACCTAGCAGTTCGAAAGCACATCAAAGTGCAAGTAGATAAATAGGTACCGCTCTGGCAGGAAGGTAAATGGCGTTTCCGTGCGCTGCTCTGGTTCGCCAGAAGCAGCGTAGTCATGCTGGCCACATGACCCGGAAGTTGTATGCTGGCTCCCTCGGCCAATAAAGCGAGATGAGTGCTGCAACCCCAGAGTCATCTGCGACTGGACCTAATGGTCAGGGGTCTCTTTACCTTTTTATAAAGGGAGACAAGGAAGGGAACAAAAGGGAGGCAAGTGAAGGTAAGAATAAACAGGAACAATCCATATTCAAAAAAAAAAAATTGTCCTGTAGCACCTTAGAGACCAACTAAGTTTGTTCTGGGTATAAGCTTTCATGTACATGCATACTTCTTCAGATACGCATGCACATGAAAGCTTATACCCAGAACAAACTTAGTTGGTCTCTAAGGTGCTACTGGACAATTTTTTAATTTATTTCGACTGCGTCAGACCAACACAGCTACCTACTTGAATCTAGAATCCATATTCAAGTTAGGCACACATATTAAGTCATAGCTGAAGTAGAGGATGAGGACTAAGGTGAAATACTAACTTGAATTAAGAGGGATAGTACTGAAAATATGTTGCACTAAGTACAATGGGACTCATTCCCAATGAAATTGAACAGAACTTACCACAAAGTAAGTGTGAATAAGATTTATGGGAAGGACCATAGAGCATCTGCATTGCAAGCAGAAAATCCCAGGTTCAAGCCTTGGCATATCCAGGTAGCACAAGGAGGCATCTTGGGGAAACCTCTACCAGTCAGTCAGAGTAGGCAATACTGAGCTAGACAGAATAACAGTGTGAGATAGTATAAGGCAGCTTCCAGTTGTACACCACATGACTGACAGAGTTTTCCATTTAAAGTACTTTTAGGTAGCCCACAACATATATTTTGTTCTACTTTGCCTAATGGCTTCTTCCACTAAAAGAAAGAAATCAATGGTTTTTGTTGCAAAAGTCCTTTCCCCTGGCAACTACATCCAACTTGTTCCTATAATGCAACTGGCAAGCCCTAATAATGTATTTTAGATCCCAGCGACAAAAGCATCAGCTCAATGAGTTTGTAGGGTAGACAGCTATAGTTACGTGGAAATGTGAACAAGAATTAACCAGGATCCCCGGTTCTGCCATGTGACAGAAAACAAGACTTAATTGTACTGGTTACATACAAGCTTTAGATCAAGCAGTGCTTAAAATCTTCTTCCTCTTCCTCTTCAAATGTAGTTTTTCTATCCACCCATCTGTTCTCTTTGCACTCAGACACCTCTTAAGATATTGGCATCAAATCTGGTATGATGTTATGTGTTTCCCTTCCCTTCCCAGGTTGAATGAGTATATGATATGGTGACCATTCTGCCATTCTAGTGGTGCCATATCTCTTCACCAACATCAACAATACCATCATAATCGGTGTACAGGATTTCTAAGTTAATGTAATAAGAGGATAATCTTTGTAGTCCTTCAGAACTTAATTTTGAAATAAAGTCCATTTACTCACAGTGTATAGATGTGTCTACACAATGCATCATATAATTAACAAAGGCACAAGGGATGTTAACAAACTGCACTATTAAGATATGTATTCCCCTGCTTATGTTTTTACAGGGACAGCCCTCCCCCATCCCGAATTTATTTTACTAGTTAATGGACACTTGGTCTGAATATCAGCAGAATAATACCTGTAAGCACTCAGACTTTCCTCTGATTTAATTTTATCTTGGAAACAGACTGGATACCAGCTGTGACCTGGAAATACCTCTAAGCTGTGCACACCTGTAGGCCTGCCAGAATTCATCAGTGCAACGTCAGTTTTCTGAGTGATGACAGGCATCTACTACAAAGGTACAGCAATCCACAGGAGGGAACTTTGCATGTGCATTTTGAGACTCTTTAAACATCGCAATATTAACTTGATATTCATTTATATTTGTTATTTTGCACATGCAAGTCCGCATTTTAAAAATGTAAAGCACACACAGTGTTGTCCAGAGCACCACCACATTCAAAGCTTATCCTTTTTTCTTACACTAAAGAACAATATTCCATATATGAAGTGTTACTTGATCTTGCTTACATCTAATAATTTCCACATGTAAAACAGGAAGATGGCAGGGGTGGGCTGGCTGCAGCCAAAACAAATATACCAAACTATATGAAGTGCAGCAGATTAACACTTATAATGAAATGTTGTGGTTCAAGGACCCGATCCCCCCCAAAGTGGAATGAATACACAAGGACACGTGATATAAGGTTAATGGGCAAGGAAAGGCCACAACTTTATTGATTACAGCAAGTGAAAAGGTATTGGCTTAGGCATTGGATTACGTCAGCTGACTCCACCCCCTCAGAGAGGGGTGAGTCTGAAACAAGGGGGGTTTATTCACCAGTAGGTGGAGCCTGTTGATGCTAATCCAACTATAGGCTCTCCCCTGATGTCACCGAGGATCGTGCCATGGCCTCCCACCAAGCAGGCATCGGACACAATACACGACCGCCAGATTCCTTTAACAGAATACCCAAAAATTGAAGGCATAGGCGATAGCCACACCTAGCCCTTCGACACCACGACACATTATTACAATGCCTAACCTACCCACCAATACCACGAAAGTTGTGACGATTGCTAAGAGGTAGGCAAAAAACCCAAAAAGCCTAATGCCAAATGAAAAAATTCCTACCAGGCCCCCCGGACAACCAGGGTGACCAACCTAAGATCCATAGCAAGGCTGAGGAAAACTAAGACCCTGAGCTCAAAGGGAGTGGAGGGTGGGTGAATCGCGATGGGACGACGAAGAGTGAGGCTGAGGAGGGGCTGGCACCGCAGTATTAAGGCTGCTGTACACGCCCCCTCGGAGGCACCTGGTTGGGTGCCTGCCGATGGGCGTGGGCGCCAGCCAGGTGAGTGGGAGGCAGGGGGCTAACGCCCCCTGCTAGAGGGGGGCTCGGGCTCCCGCCCACAACCACTCCCCTCTCTTCAAGAGGAGAGTCTTTATGAGTAAAATAAATAATTCACCTTTCAACTGCTTTGAGCTGGATTTGTGGTCAACAAAATGGAAACTAGAAAATAAGTGGACAATTGGCCAACAATATGTGTCATTTACAAGCAACAGGAATGTACTAGAGGAGGAGAAATGCCTTGGCAAATCAAGTTAGCATGTTTATCATTGATGAATATTAATATTTGGTGCACTAATGAGAGCACAAAAGGTAAATCCACATAGAAATCAGGGCCATTATTGCCATCTGCAAGTTGATTGTGTATACACTGGTCCAGTTGTTGTCTGAAAATCCCACCTATAGGTTTGGGGAGTTGCTGATTGTTTGTGAGCTATGACTCCTTTGGAAGTTCATGCAAAAGGCAGGAAGCTTAAAAATAAAATAGTCACAGCAGCTTCAGTTCCTCATCCTGCTTTTGATATGTGCCTAGTCAAACAAGATGCAACAGTGACAACTTAAGATCATTCTCAGCTCTGACTGTTCCTCACTTAGCAGTTAAAACAACACAACTAACCATCCTCTCTCATTTAACATCTTGGATACCTATCCAAATCCACGTTATTTCCCTTTTTCCAGGGGTGCCAACTTGAATAAAATATTGTGGGGGCCCAGGTAAGCCCCACACCGCATAATGAATCACATGACATAGTGTGTAAACACCAGTTAAATGGGAATGCCCATCTACTTTGTGGGGGCCCAGCCCTCTCAAATATTCTATTGTGGGGGACAAAGCTCCCACAGCCCCTTGGAGTTGTTTCCTATTTTTCTTTCTTACCCTATTCCAACTCTGCTGCAAATTCTGAGGTCAATACCATAAGTTTCAGCTCTGTCAATCGGACATCAAGGGAAACACATTTCATGGAGAAGTCCCAAGATCAGTATTATCCTACAAATTTGGAAAGATTTTACTGTGCGTCTAATAATGGTTGCCAAAATATTTCTCATAATGAATTGCAAATCTGTCAAAATCTGAGCTATACAAAAATGGTTTAATAAAATATGGGAGTTACTGGTAATGTACAAAACATAATCACAGATTAAATAATTTTGAACCCCTTGGTATTTGGAGACTTTAAAAAAATGGCTCTCTTTTGTTAATTTTCTTGGAGCTAGAGAAAGAGCAACTAATAGGTTCAAAAGATTCAAATCAATCTTATTTTGTAGAAATTTGAATGGAATCATAGAATCATAGAATCATAGAGTTGGAAGAGACCACAAGGGCCATCGAGTCCAACCCCATAGGATGCACACCTGTATTTGGCATGTTTGAACTTTCTTTGTTACTTTTGATACAAGTGTTTTTGTTAAATTGCTGCATTATTGAAGATTTTCTGTATGGTTGTGGTTTTTTTTAAGAGCATTTTGTGGGAAGCTAAGTCATTTTAAGATACCTTTATAGCTGACTGATATTGTCATTTTGTAACCATATGTTTCTTTATCATTGCTATTTTACTGTTGATGTTTTATATATGTCCCAGGCTGTTTTTTTAAATAAAATGCAAGCTACTTTAGAAACTGCCTTTTAGATAGAAAAAAATGAGTACTACTACTACTACTACTACTAATAATAATAATAATAAAAGAGTATAAAGGAGAACTTTTTAAAGCGGGGACAGTTCGTGCACACTTAGATTGCCAACAATTTCCACTTTTTTAAAAAAAACACAACTTAAAAATTGAGGCAATTATTAAAGTTCCTGCTGAGGCAACATGTCTGAGGAATTGCAAGGGAAGCTTAATGAAGTTGTATGAGACTCTGTGACATTTATCCAGTGTGGTTTTCACATCTTAAAAGGTAAAGGTAAAGGTACCCCTGCCCGTACGGGCCAGTCTTGACACATCTTAGTTTTGGGCAATTCTTTTTTAACAACTTATTTTAAGTTGGAGGGCAACAATTGTTATTTTCAAAAGAGTGCCCACAGCATACCCTCTTTAAACAGTTTACATCTTTATGCCCAAGTATCCAATCTATAGGATCAGTTTGCCTGAGAAGCCAAATAAATAGCAAGAACATCTCAACTGAGAAGAGCTACGCTCGCAGGAAACAGTGGAAGGCCAACCCATTAGAAGGTAACAACCTTTTGTCTCTCAACATCTAGTTCAGATCATTAGACAAAGGCATCTAGAAATCAATTATTTAATTTACATACAGTTCTAGCTACAAGGCAGCCCCCAACAAATGCAACTCAAGACATAAAAATAGCTTAATTAAATTTCATGAACCAAAGAAGTCAAGTTGACAATAGAGGCCAAAACCAAGATGTGTTGTCAAGGCAACATAGGCCAAAATATTCTTTTGATTTCTGCAAGACCTGACACTTGATAATATTAGGCAGTATCAGTACAGCATACTGATGCATTGAGTTGCAATTTTAATTTCTAATGAGAAGCAAAAAGAATGCCTATAAGCAAAGAGAAACCCTCATGTTTTGAAAATGTGAAATATTTTTTAGCTTGATTTTTACTCATGCCAATCATGTAGTTCCAAATGCAACCCCTGGATGCTAGTGTCATGCTCAGTGTAACACTGGTAGGGAAGTGTTATCTCCAAGGGCCCAATTTAATTCTTAGCCACTTGAAACTTGACAAATGTTAGAAGTTAAACAGAAATGAAATTCCCTCCAGCTAGCTAAGATGGATAGTTTGCTATTATACTAATAACTCATCTCTGTATTGTAATTAAGAAATTAAAATGCAGAAATTTGCCTCAAACACACATCAGTGTGTTCACATTTTCAGTCTAGTTTTTAAAGACTGGAGGACAGTAATTATAACATGAAATGTTAGTTAGTTCAGGCACTACTAAATCATGGATTGAGTGATACACAGTAAAAATGGGTCCAAAGGGTCCTAGTTACAGGGTTGGATCCAGAGTTTCCCTTCTGTATAGTTAATGAAAGCAATAGGGATCCAGAAGATGTTCTCACTGATGGAGGTGGCTTGACGATTCTCACTCATTTGCTCTTTTCACCCCATCCATCACCTTCCACACTGTTGCAGATGGCCCACCTACTCCACGGAACAGTTCTTTAGGAGGTTGCATGAAGGAATGAGGAGCTGACTAAAAATCAGCCCCTTTTCTCCAGTGGAAGCTTTCTGTGAACAAAGTTCTATCAATAGAAACTCTGGATCCCGTTGATGGACAGTAAGCAGAACATGATCAAAGGTTCTGTATCCTAATTATAACATGGCAGCAGTTCCCAGTGTGTCTGGGGCAATTGCTGTGATCAAAAAGATGTAAATTGGTTGATATGAGAAGTATTACCAACAGGATGATCTTAAGTCAATAAAGTGTAAAGCTCATCTCTTTTCACACATACAAAAAAACCAAATTCCCAAGTAGTCAACAAAACAAAATCCATGCAATTCAAACACATGCATTATGCACAAACAACTACATAGAACTAGGCGGGAAATCCACTATTACTATGGATGTTGTGTATTTATTGATCTACATCAGGGATCATTGGGGAGGTACAATACAGGTCCTTGGCAAGCATGTTTTTAGCCCTTCTCAACAGCATTGCAGACCATTTGCTTTGTCAACAGAACAAGATGGAAACCTGTGACTCTTCAGAAGTTGGTGTATTCTAACACTCATCCATCCACAGCCAGCATGGTCCATGGTCATGGATAACCATGACCAAAAGCATACAGAGGGCCACTGTGCAGCATTAAAGTATGTTGAAACCCTTGTGATTGTAATTGACATCCCATATGCCAATTATTCATATTGTCCAAGTTCCTAAATTTGTAAACTGCTCAAAGCCTTACGGATCTGTACAAATATTGCAGCTGTTGCCAAGGTCAGCTACAGAGGAAATCAAATGTATGCACACACCTCAGGACCATAGCCTGTCACCATCTAGATCTACATTTCCGATCTGCACCCCTTCCCCAAGAACAGATCCAAGTCTGCTAGGATTAACAAAGCCCAAGAAGGAACAAAATAAATTCTGCTGACAAACAAATAAGATAAGGCTTTGGAGAACTTCAGCTATTGGGAGGAGAGAGACAGGAATTATTGAAAACTAAGCTGGAGATGGCATTTAGCTGTTACAAACCATTAGAGGAAAAACATGAAAGTGTACTTTCGACAGATGAATCATTTCTGAGAAGTAAATTTAACCTCCTCAAAGTTACACATTTCTAATTAAAAGTCCAGAGGAAAGAATCAATTTATATTCCTAGCCTCTGCTGTTAGCTCTCTTGGTGCTTCCCTTTTTTGATCTGATCCCCATTCCCATTCATGTAAGTAGCTTCATTATTTAGTCGGTTTTCTTTCCCCCTCTTTTTTTAAAGAAGTGTGGAGACAAATGGCCTTTCACATGAAACTGAGAGGCCATTAAAGGATCAAAATAAACTTCCTGTGAAACAGAGGGTAAAGAGTGTGTAAATTTGTAACAATTCAAATTAAGTATTGCTACGGTCTGTGAAAAAGAATTAGTCTAATGCTCAATGTATTTATTTAAAGCTAGTCAATACTAGAGCTGTACAAATTAACTCCTCCCAAAATAATATTTATGAAGTGGCCAACGGTTTCCAGATTTACCCCTTCCTTTTTTAACTGTCACCAAAGGGCAATAACATTTTTGGAAAGGGAGCGGGCTAGCCTTATAAAATACCATGATGCAAAGCAAGTCTACATGATGCCCTCCATATACTGTCAGACTAAAAATCCCATAATCCCTATCTGTTGGCCATGCTAAATGGGGATGATGAAAGATGATGAGAGCAGCTAGGGTGTTTGGGATGTTTTGTTGGAGAGCGGTTGTTGCTGCTGCTGCTGTTGTCATTGTTTTGTATCTTTATTTTATATATTGTGATGTATGGGGAAAAGTTAAGAACTTTGCTTCAGGATGAGTACAGAAATCGTGCTCCGGCGGTGCGGCAGCAGCAGGAGGCCCCATTAGCTAAAGTGGTGCTTCAGGTTAAGAACAGTTTCAGGTTAAGAATGGACCTCCAGAACGAATTAAGTACTTAACCTGAGGTACCACTGTATTTTTGTTATGTTGTAGTTATGTATTTTTTCATGTTGTAAGCCACATTGAGCATGTTTTGAACTGTGGAAAGGTGGCATACATATAAGATTATGTATCCATGTACATGAAACTCTGAATCTCAAGGTTGTGGTTTCGAGCCCCGCATTGGGAGAAATATTCCTGCATTGCAGGGGGTTGAACTAGATGACCCTTGTTGCCCCTTCCAACTCTAGAATTCTATGATTCTATGTAGCCACACCGACTTTCCTGTATTGTGATTCCAACAATGTGTTTGTGGTGCACACACAGCCTAGTCTAAAGCTCCATTCCACTCATTAGGCTCCACTGTGAACACAGGCTTTCCATTCACTTCAATAAAACTGCAAGGCAATGGGTATGCCCTGCGTAGCAAGGAGAGTAAACAGAATGGGCTCTGTGTGTAAACCAAATAATGAAGCGAATCATGGTGCTTTGAGTCATGATCTCATGTTAATGGAGCATGCCATTAACAAGTAAATAAATTAATAAACAGAGTTATTCTTTGGCTGGATTGTCATATCCAAGTTTTGACTATAAGAGCAGGACATAACCCTACATATAGTAAGTAAAATAGAAACATCGCCACCCGACCCCACCCCCACCCCATCTTCCCCCCCTCCACCTCTTTCCCCCTTTTCTTCCTAATGTCTCAACAAATGAAACTGGTTTGTAAAAATGTTACATGGGGGGGGGGAATACGAGAGAGAGACATTGCACACACTTTTGTAAATCAACAAAATCTTTAATAAATAATAATAATAATAAAGAGCAGGACATAAGTGGGTTGGCCTGCTTCATTCCTAACTGTCTTTTCCCTTAACAAACAATTAAAAATAATATTTTTCTTTATGGGAGAGTATTTCCACAATGGGAGAGGACAGCAAGAAAAAGTTAAAAAAAGACTTCCAGTTTGTTTGTTTTTATAAATATGGTAACATCTTCTACTACAATAGTTCTTGGACATTTTTTTATTTTTTTTATTTTTAAGAAAACTTTAGCAGGTTTCGTTTCCATCATGTCCCCAATTTTTAAAATGATGGCACATTCAATTCTTCCACCCCAACATGGTAAAGTCTGCCTTTGAAGGAAAAATACTGCACCCATCTTTCTAATATTTGGCAGGCTTCATCTCCTGATAAGTGACTACCATGCCTTCAATTTGTTTCAAATTTTGACACAAAATAAATTTGTTTAAATATACTTGTTCTTAAGAAAACAACTGCAAAAATTCAAAGGTTCCCTTCATGAAAACCCTGGGATGGATCTGCCCGAAATTTGGCAGGTTTGAGAAAATAAAATAAATTGTAGCTGTTTTTAGATTACCCATTAATAATCAATGAGGGTGAAACAGTGCTTTGAATTTAACAAATTAGATCTGGACGTGAATAATGACTCAAATCAGAATGACACAGAGCGGATCTGAAATAGATCAGGCTGCTTCCATATGGTACAGAATCATACTCAAGGCAAATCTTGTGGTTGCTGCAGACCCCTAATATATACATACAATCAAACCAGCGCTGCCATTGCAATTTAGTGCACTTTTGTCTTGTCAGTATCCCAACATGAATCATTACATGTTTCCTATAAATCAGCACTTTCTCCTCCTTTAAGTTTATTGTATTACATATATTATGATCACTTTCATTAGCCTTTTCCCCTGAAAAAGAGCCCACACTTAAAATGAGTTAGAAACTAACCATTCATAAGTAAACAACAGAAGGCCACTGAAATTTACTTGCTTTTTCATTTTCCTCTTCCACTGGGACATGTTGTATTGAGCCACACCCCATAGCAGAATAGGTTTGTGCTGGCAATGGCTCACTGATGCAAGGGAGTTGTACTGAGCCAAAGGGCTAGTTCCTACAAATGTGAAGTTAGCCTGCTTGCTAACTCTGTCATCCTAGAAGCCATAGGAAGGAAGCCTTTAGATATTCTGTGACCAGTGTGGACACATCTGTGGGTACAAGAGCAACTGCATGGGCAACAGTATAAAAATGGGCCTGAGATTTTATGATGATGCCATGTCAGAAGATAAGAAAAATAGTGCGCTGATAGAATATTAATATTTAAGAAAGTTTCAGTCACTGTTACACAGTCCCAGTTACACAAATGTTGCAAAGACACTTACAAATAAAAGTAAACTAGACAGTTCAAAAGATAAAAAACTAAATAATTAAAACTGAAGAACAATATGAGGCAATCAAACTGTAATCCCTCTTACACCCTAACACAGGTCCAACCATTACAGATAACCAAAAAGGAAAGAAAATATACCACCAACTACTACAAAGAAAAACAACAACACTTGTGTGAGTGCCCGGAAGCAGTTGGAGGTTGGATAGTGGTCAACAGATTGAGGCAAGACAGAAGTACTGTTTCTGGGGGACAGGGCGTGGGCAGGTATCCTGGGTGGGGTAACTGTGCCCTTAAAGGACCAGGTGTGCAGCCTGAGGGTCAGTTTGTACTCAAACCTGCCCATGGAGGTGCCAATTAATTCTGTGTCCAGAGCAACTGTCTACCAGCTCCATCTTCTAGCTGCCTGCGCACTGTCTCGCCAGAGTGGTACATGCTCTGGGCTATCACCCACTTGGACTTGCAATGTGCTCTACCTGGGGCTACCTTTGAAAGTGACTCAGAAGCTACAACTAATCCAGAATACAGTAGCTCAATTGGTGACTGGGAGTGGCTGTTAGGTCCATATAACACCTGTCCTAAAGGATTTACATCGGCTCCCAGTCCATGGAAACAATTTCCGAGCACAAGTCAAAGTGTTGATACTGATCTCTAAAGCTCTAAATGGCCTCAGCCCTGTATACCTGAAGGAACATCTCCATCCCCATCGTTCAGCCCAGACACTGAGTTCCAGCTCCGAGGGCCTTCTGGCAGTTCCCCCAATGTGAGAATGGAAGTTACAGGGAACCAGGTAGAGGGCCTTCTTGGTAGTTGTGCCTACCCCATGGAATGCTCTCCCATCAGATGTCAATTATACGACCTTTTGTAGACATCTGAAGGGAAGCTTTTAATGGAAGTTTTTAATGTAGTATTGTATATTCTGACTTTGAATGGTTTTGCTAGCCAAAATCCTTTTCACTGGAGATGCCAGGGATTTAGCTGGGGGGCTTCTGTACTGCTATGCCATTGCAATGTCATTGCACTGCAGCAAAGCACATCTATAGTGTTTGCTTGGTACAGGAAATAGTGGGTGCACATTTTCCCATGATATCAAGAATCTCACTGCTTGGGTAAGCAGCTGAACATGCTCTATGTCTTTTCATTCTGTTGCTTCCAGTTATGACCACAAATTATTTGTCTGTACCATATAAATAGAAGAAAGAACAGGTCATGCTTTATATCTTTGCACTAAACATACCATTATATATACATGAAAAAATAATTAGGCCATCTCTCAGTCTCTCTCCCCTAGCAGCTAAATATTTAACTTTTGAACTCTTCCCCACGGGGCAGAACTCTTCTCTCTGTATTAACTTGATTTCCCTCATCCATATTGCGATTCCACCCTGGTAAAGTTAGATAGACACTTAAAGAAAAAGCACAGATGATAATTTCTTGGTCGATGTCAATTTGGATCATATTGATCATAACTGTGTTGTTTTTGTTGTACTTTTTATTGTTTTTCTCACTTTACCCCCTTTCCCCTCCTTGTTTAAATAATATTACCAGCAAAAACCAGCTCAGCACTATCAATAGAAAATTTCCCACTGACTTCAGGAGCCTGATTATTTGGCCTTATTTCCATGACTGGATGTTATTTAATACAGTGGTACCTCGGATTACAGATGCTTCAGGTTACAGATTCCATTAACCCAGAAATAGTACCTTGGGTTAAGAACTTTGCTTCAGGATGAGAACAGAAATCATGCAGTGGCGGCATGGCAACAGCAGGAGGCCCCATTAGCTAACGTGGTACCTCAGGTTAAGAACAGTTTCAGGTTAAGAACGGACCTCCAGAATGAATTAAGTTCTTAACCCAAGGTACCACTGTAATCTGTAAATCTACGTAAGGACTTTTGACATGATTTTAAATACCTTGCTGAGCTAAGTTCTTAACTGATCCACACTCTAAGAATTCTTCAAGTATTAATACAACCAACTAAGGAAGGCATGGAAAAAATAACCATGCACAACTGGTTAATATGGTGGTGAAAATTGCAGTGAAAACCATGTGCATTAACGGCAACTGCCAATTTCTGTATATAGTAGCTGAAAATCGCATTTAATTATGTAGCGAGAGATCAGCGCCTCTTTAAGAAAGTGATATCCTAATAATACTTGAAAGTCATTCACAAACATTTCTCAAAAGCAAGGCTGATCTTAATACACATATCTGATGAATTCTGTTTGTTGTTTATATTAATATGCAGTATTAATATATGGGCAGATGGGGCTCGTCAACCTGGGAAGGCAGCCCATCTAAGAGAAGGAAAGCTGTGATCCTAAACCTCTGCTACCTTGGGGAGGGGCGTTATCTTCAGGAGAAAAGGCTAAAGAGTAAACACTACATAAATCTGGAATGGAGTCCCTAAGATGGTTGGATAGCGCCTTATACACCTCCTTCCGGCAACTCCTATAGCCAAGCTGGTGCCAAACCAGCTTCTTTGCAAAAAAAAAAAAGGACTTGAGTGGTGTGTAGCAGAAAGGCAGCCTAGAAATTTAAACCTAGCCAGATGGGTGGAGTATTATTATCATTAATAGTAATAAAATATTACAACTCCACATTTTTTTAGAATTCTGTGCAAGGCATGGCACACTATCTTGACACCTAGAACTTCCTTAACACTTGCCCTGTTTCAAAACACACTAAGACCATATTTATTGTTACTGGTAATGCATTATATCTGTTCATTATATACATGTTCAGCTGTGTGGATAAGCCCTCCAGCTAGGCTTTGGGATAAATGGAGTAAACAGCTATAAGGATGCAAACCTGCCATTGAAAGGCATTAACTTTGTTCTGCCTGAGGCTGCTTAAGGGAGGGACTGAGAATGTGTGTCTGAGTAAGGGAAAAGCTAATCTTAGCAACAGTGGTGATAGTTCTATTTGCCTAGCAAGACATAAATGGTGGGTAAAGTTGCATTTTGCCAACACTGAAAAGAGGTGTTAATTCTGAGGCTTCTGCTATCTCTGAACCAAACATTACCTAATGACAAAATAACTGTGCACAGAGCACTTTTTTGTTTTAAAAGAAAGGTAAAATGAATTGTGTTTCAAATAACAATCTAATTGAAAATTCCATTACCAAAGATATTGCAGCGGTGGTAAGATTACAGATTAATCAAAGGCTATTAAAACTCTCTCCTGTGGCACTAATGATTCATTGGCCTTTCAGTAGAAAACTCAGCAAGATCTCCAGCTACTTGACTAGCATGGGGAGAAGATGTTAAAAAGTATTTTCAGTGGCTTCAAAGCAGCTTTATTATACACCTGTTGCGAACCCAACTCATACAGCAGGATTGGGGGCCCTGGGGTTCTCCAGGTGTGCCAGTGTGGGGAACATCTAAAAGAGACCTTATCATGAATTACCCATCATATGGGAGAAAGGAGGGCATTTGTAAAAGCCAGCTTCTGTTCAACAAGAGACTTTGATGATGTGGTTAAATCCATCTACTCCCTTAATCCTTTGAACAATTCTATCCTAATCTGGTTTTTGTCTATCAATAACAGAGCAAGAGGAGGTGGCATTCTGAGCAATGCAGGACCTTAACAAAAAGCAGCCGGGGAAAATAACTCACATCAATCTTAATGCATTTAATAGGTGGAATCATACTCAATTAATTTTAATTATGTTACTCCATTAGCACAGATTCTGCTCAACACTGTGGATATTGACCTTCTATTATATGTTATGATCTAGTAACAAAACAGTGACTTTTAACATAATGAGAAGTACTTCACTTAAATGCCATTATTTCCTCTGTTAATGAACTGGAAAGGATATAAAGGGTGAATTTTTACTTTTTATTGTGCCAAAAGCTTTGGCCTCCATACACAGAAGAAAGAGATGAGGAAGCGGTTCAAGGCTCGGACAGTGCACTAAACTGAACCATACTAGAAGGAGGTATTCAGAAAGAGATAAAACATTTGGGACTTTAGAGAAAAGGCAAGCAAGAGGCGGTGTATGTATAAAATTATGCATGGTATGAAGAAAGTGGGTAAAGAAAAGAAAAGAAAATTCTCCCTCTCTCATAGCTCCAGAACTTGTGAACAAACTAGTTGCTGGAAACGGCAGGATTTTTATTTTTAGGTGGTGGGAGAGAAGTGGAGAGAGAGATCCTGACCATTTTAATTCTGCCTCCACCCACCACTGGCTTTCACTCTTCCTGCCATATGTGGGCCTCAAGAGATTATGGAGCAAGGGAATGTGAACCTCAACAGGAAAAAGAAAAGTCTGTCCTCCCATGAACCTCTGGAGTGACTTACTAGAAGAACAAATCAGAAGGGATCGCAATTTCTTGCTAAATGCTGTAATGACATAGTTTCAAGTATAGCAAGGGAAATTAAACGTTTAAGAATTTATTTCAAAATGGTTAAATGGTAATGATCAGCAGCGGAGAAAGCCGCTTGGGAGCCTCGGGGGAGCCGCCCATAGGGGCGGGGTGCACTGCAGGGCCTCCAGAGTCTGTCTACCTCCTCCCACTCAGCCACCCTACAGCGGGGGGGGGGGCAGTGGGTGGACCATTTGGGCAGCGTGGAGCCCGCACGCGCCCAAGCCACCATGTCTCTCGCAGGACTCGCGTGCGCTGCAGGCCCTGCTGTGAGTGCCGCCCGGAATTTTGTCACTCCCCGTCAGTGGTAACACCCGGGGAGGCCTACAACCACTGCACCCCCTTCTTCCGCCCCTGGTAATGATACTGTAATGATAATAACAACAAGCAGTGCTTTTTTCTTAAGGTACTCAAAGGTACACAGTACCAGCACCCTTTTACCAGAAGAAAAGCACTGGTTAAATGTGTGGCCCTTACTGTAACAATTTCATAATGAGTTCTGGCACCTTTTTTTCTAGAAGAAAAACACTGATAATCAGCATTACCAATAAGTTATCTGGGCAGTATATAGACTTTCTTATCTTTTTTAAAGCCATAAAACAAATTCAGCGCAGCAGGAACATACCATCAAAACTGTTAAAAGAGCATTAAAATAAAACCAGAATAAGGCTGCAGTCCTAACCCCCTGTTGTTGGTGGCGCTAAGAGGAGGAATGTCACACCTCTGCTTGCCTCTATCAATGAAGAGGCACATCAGTAAGTGAGGGTGTCTTGGCTGTGGTGGGGACAGCAGCTATGCCCAGGAAGATGGCCACCTTCCATTGTCATTAGGCAATGTAAAGCCCCAAAACATGGTGTTTTAGTGTGGGATTGAGTGTGGGATACCAGAGGCTTTCCCCATTTTCATGCTATAGCGTTCCTGCTATATTCACAGTGGTACCTTGGGTTACAGACGCTTCAGGTTACAGACCCCGCTAACCCAGAAATAGTACCTAGGGTTAAAAACTTTGCTTCAGGATGAGAACAGAAATTGTGCGGCAGCGGTGGGAGGCCCCATTAGCTAAAGTGGTACCTCAGGTTAAGAACGGTTTCAGGTTAAGAACGGCCCTCCAGAATGAATTAAGTTCTTAACCCGAGGTACCACTGTATATAAGTATGGTCTCACTTCCACAATTGTCTTACTTTCCAAGATTAGCCATTGAAACTACTGTTTCAGGGCAGCCCATTTAAAGGAGAGAGCCTCCTGTCTCCATACCTTTCTCTTTTTCACTCTCCCCCCTCCCCATCATGCTGTGCTTACTCTAGTACAGTTTCTCTAAGGAGGCACAATGTGGATTCTGATTTCCTGCTTCAGGTTTGATAATTACATAGCCACAACAAGAACATGCTCCTCTGAGAAGCTACCTCATTTGTAAAGCAGACCAACTCTTCACAAGTGTAGCAAATCACTCTTGTGCTCAGCAAATCTGACTCTGTGGCTTCATCAAGAAGGAGAAACTTGAAATATAGATTCAAGATTTGACTCTGTTCCGCCCCACAATTACCCCACGGCATGCATTCTGCACACACACACTGCATCTGAAGACAATGGTATTAGTTAGATTTCTTGGGGGATAGAAGAAATAAAGTAAAAGAGGGAAGTTGCAGAATTAAACTAAGACCTGGGAAAGGAGCAGAAAAAACCTGGTGTTTCTGTTTTTTAAAAAATCAATTCATAAATAATTGACAGTTCTCACTCACTCACTCACTCACTCACACACACACACATCAGATTCAGTGCTTTTCACTCAGCAAACCTCATGAAAAACTCATAAAAATTATTGTTCAAGCTTGTAGAGGCAATAAGTAAAATTAGACTGTTGCACAGAAACAAAAAGTATCCAGCAAACAGATTTTTTTAAAAAACCAAAAACAGATATATTACTCTCAAAATATTCTCCAGCCACATTTAAGCTATTTTTGGGGGAGGGGAAGGGTGTTGTCTATAAAAACTAAACACTGTCAAACATGGCATTTAGCACCAAACAACATGTAATACATCTTTGTATTTATTATTTTGGGGCTTTTCCTGATACACAAGGGGTGTCAACTAATAATTATTACTGATTCCCTATGCAGCACAGCACAGCACATCACCTTCTGCCCTGTTCTGGATGGCACCCCAACTCTCTTGAGTTGATTTTCAGGGGACAATGAAATCAACAAAAACTGTATTTCCTCCTCCTCTGTTTACAAAACCCTTCTGTGAACTTTCTTTTTACGGTTTTTGTAAATAAATAAATAAACAAACGAATAAATAAATAAATAAATTTGTGTGTGTGGCTTGATAATTAATAAGAGTATAACAGGGAGAGAAAGGGAGTATAATTCTTCCTTCCTGTCTTGCAACAGAGAAAACCATTACCGGTAATTGCAAAGTGACCCTGATGTTGGGAAAGATGGAGGGCACAAGGAGAAGGGGGCGACAGAGGACGAGATGGTTGGATAGTGTTTTCGAGGTTACCAGCATGAGTCTGACCAAGCTGCGGGGGGCAGTGGAGGACAGGAGTGCCTGGCGTTCTCTGGTCCATGGGGTCACGAAGAGTCGGACACGACTAAACGACTAAACAACAACAACAAATTATTTGCTTTGGGAGAAAGTCCTGTAGTGATGCCCGTGGAAGATTTCCTTCCAAAAGCCAATAGCAGAAGACATATTTCCTTCAGAAATGAAAGGATTATGTTTTCCCCTCTCTGCCTGCTGTCAGACACAACCTTCTCTATTGATGCAATTTGCACTTTAAAACTCTGCCCCATTCCCTCCCCCCCCAAAAACCCGCATACATATATTTCATATCATGATCAGTTTGGCCCACAGCAACTTAGAATTAGCATGCAAAAGCTGAAGTGTTACTGACTTAGAATTCATGCAGTCATGGTGCTAAAGAGCATACCCTTGTGGTTCTCATTTTGTGACTTCTGTACCAGTGAGGGCTATTTCAATAAATGGAGTGTGGCAATGCTTTTCTCCCTCAGTGACCTTAACTCCATAATATCATAATGATACAATTTTACACAGTGACAGGAATTTTCTTCACAGTCCAGAAAGTGATCTGCTTACCCGTTTGAACTATGAACAAGGAAACCCCCAAAGAGCTTTTAAGAATCTAAGCTGTGCGTATTCAGCAAGCGAGGTTGATGGGAGGGCCACCACGTTCAGCTACAAGATGGCACCAAAGACCTTTAGGTTAAATTAAATTAAAATTTCCATGGGATTGGCACCCAAATTTTACTCATGCTAACTGCACATAGTGAGGGCTGTCTACAGATTCTAATGAATGCGTGTAGGTAAGAGACAGTGCCTGCCAACATCATGTTCCCAATGTTGTGCATTCATTTCATCAAACATGAATGACTAGAAGGAGCTACTGCAAAATCTTTCCTAGGGCATATCCACACCATACATTTAAAGTGGTTTAATACCAGTTTAGAGTCATGGCTTACCCCAAAGAATCTAGGGAACTATAGTTTGTTAAGGGTGCTGAGAGTTGTTGTTGTTGCTGTTTAGTCGTTTAGTCGTGTCCGACTCTTTGTGACCCCATGGACCAGAGCACGCCATGCACTCCTGTCTTCCACTGCCTCCCGCAGTTTGGTCAAACTCTTTTTTTTTTTTAAATAGAATATTTATTAAAGTTTTCAGAAATAATACAATGAAAAAACCAAAAAGAAAAAACAACAAAAATACAAAAATACAAAAATACAAAAATACAACAACAAAAAAAGAAAAACACATAGGATTTCAGTTACTTATTTTCTTTTAACTTATTTTCCAGACCTCCTCATACCTCCCTTTCTTGTATTCCAATTGAAATTGTTCGTTCAGCAAATCCTCGCCATTAGTTTTCAGTTAATTCTAACCTTATTTTTCATATCTCTTAAACATTACACCTGGAAACCATTTAATTTCTGTCCAACATCTAGTTTGGTCAAACTCATGCTGGTAGCTTCGAGAACACTGTCCAACCATCTTGTCCTCTGTTCTCCCCTTCTCCTTGTGCCCTCAATCTTTCCCAATCTTTTCCAGGGAGTCTTCTCTTCTCATGAGGTGGCCAAAGTATTGCAGCCTCAGCTTCACGATCTGTCCTTCCAGTGAGCACTCAGGGCTGATTTCCTTAAGAATGGATAGGTTTGATCTTCTTGCAGTCCATGGGACTCTCAAGAGTCTCCTCCAGCACCATAATTCAAAAGCATCAATTCTTCAGCGATCAGCCTTCTTTATGGTCCAGCTCTCACTTCCATACATCACTACTGGGAAAACCATAGCTTTAACTATACGGACCGTTGTTGGCAAGGTGATGTTATTAGGAGATCCCTATTCTGCTCACTGATCTACAATTCCCAGAGTGGTTTAACAATTAATCTTCTTCCCAGTATTTATCAGCATTTTACTCTGTATTTTCCAGACTATACACATAGATGCATTTTTGCCTAACATACACATTTTTCAAGTAATTTTCCCTAATATAATGCATTTTTCTATGTTGTTTTTATGTACTTCACTTAATATACACATTTCTGTACTCATTATCTGGATGGAGAACATCACAAAATTCAGAGAAGCATGAATTTAAAATAGCTGCATTTCAGTTCCCATATTGTTTCAGGAAGGATGCATTAAGTAGCTATTTCATATCTTTAGGCGCCAGGCAAAAACATTTCTCTTTAATCAGGCCTTTGGATGATTAACATTCTATGTTCTTTTAAATGTGTTAGTGGGAGGGAGGTTGTTAGATTGTTCTTGTTCTTGTTTTTATTATGCATTTTGTGTCCTCATTTTGTATTTTGATGTTGTGAACTGCCCTGTGATCTTTGGATGAAGAGTGGTATACAAACAATAAGTAATAATTTTTAAAAAAATAAGTAAAGAGTTTTGCATTAAAATGCAAACTGAACCAAGCTTTGCACTCACCCCTAAGGCTGCCCTTGCTCTAAGGCATTCCAGGATCAAACTGGCAGCAGCTGCTATTTTTCTTTTTCAAATAGCAACTTGACCTCTGTGGGGGGTGGGGTCAGTGAAGATGTCCATGATGACCCTTATTTGTAAAGTTACAGAATTGCACTCAGAACGAATCCTCATGTTTAATATATATACAAATGAACACTGACGAATGCAGTTATAAGTCTGCATGGAGTCAATTGCAACATGATGAAATGGTTTGATTATCAGCTTGCAGGGTGTTATTATGGCTCTGTCTCACTTACCAGTCCAGCCGCTACAAATAAGTGCTTGTTTGCTTGCACAGAAAAACAGACTTTGGACATAAGTGTAACTCCTCCATCTTGCAGTAGGACTTGACCAGGAGGTGATTCTTGCAATTGCATCCATGGACTTAAAACTTCTCAAGTTCAATAACTCCCAGCATGCTGTCAGAAATGAATTATCGTCATAATGAACTTTGAGTCCCTGTCCTAATGATTAAATTATTGCTTTATTTTTCCTAGGTGCTTTAGGAGAACTGGGACACTGCAATAATCCACCTCAATCAAAGGATGAATAATCAGCCCTTCCCTTATTTTGACTTTCTTTAAAATTCTTGCTTACTGCTCAGTAAAGAAAAATCCCCATAGAGATATTTTTAATGACTCCGTCTAAAGGTTTTGAATAAGCTTTTCCCATTGACTAAAGTTCATCTTCTCGCCCTGAAAACTTAATAAAAATGGTTTTCGGAAAATGGGGAAAGAACAGTAATCTAGTCACAGCTGTTCTTAGCGAGCAAATAAGGACTTTTTAATTGCCACAGGTGAATGTTAGGGCAGTTAGATTCATGTACACCTAAACATGGCAATTAAATCCATGTTCATGTAAATAACAACAACCTTCTGTCTTCTGTTTCTGTGCTACTCTAACTGTTATTCTTTATGTGGACAAAAAACTGTGAAAGCTGAATGAAAAAGCAATAATAAGGAAGAAGACAACAGAAGTCAGAGCAAACAAAATGATTGAAGATCTAAATCTAAAAACGGTGTGTAGACCATTGGTGAGTCATGCCCTCTAAACCTGAATTCTAATAGTCAGGATGAGTCTATTGATACAATCAGCTTACGTGGCTGCTATAAGGATAAGATAAAGGTTCTGAAGATATACACACTAACCTAGGAGTAAGCTTCATTGGAAACCTTGTAACTTATTGCTGAGCTGACATATACATGATTGCACTGTAAAATATGCCATGACACTCAATGTGGCATAGGTATGAGAAGCAACAATATCGAAAGTGGCTGAGAGGTTAAGGAGAACCAACAGGGTTGCATGCCCCTTGTGTCTCTCCTGATAGATATCCTAAATCAAGGTGACTGAAGCTTTTCCATTTCCAAATTGGGCTTGAAGCCAGACTGGAATAGATCTAGATAACCTGCTCCCTTCAAGTATATCTGCAGCTGTCTGGCCATCACCCTCTCAATCACCTTACACAGGAGACACATATTAGAGACTGGGTTCTAAGTTCTCTAAACCATCTAGATCCATAGAATCATAGAATTGTAGAGTTGGATCATCTAGTCCAACCCCCTGCAATGCAGGAATATGCAGCTGTCCCATGTGGGGATTGAACCTGCAACCTTGCTGTTATCAGCACCATGATCTAACCAAGAGAGCTATCCAACCTATCCATGGTGAGCCAGGGAAGGTTTTTTCAAGAGGGGCCCACCGCTCTCTCTTTCAAGGTGGTGGGCATTAAACACTCCCATAAAATATCCAGTCAATCCCCTTCTACTGAGTTTTACTAGCCTTGAAGAATAGGGATTGAAAGGCCACTTAGGACTGATTGTGTCAAAGGTAGGAACTACTGCTAGCCATAGAGTATATACTTATTGAATTTCCCAGGTTCACAGGCAACAAAAAAAGATTAGACATCTACAAGAGACCCAGGAGAGCTGCTGCCAGTCAGAGAAAAGAACACTGGCCTAGACAGACAACCAGCCCAATCTATTATAAGACAGTCACCTATGTTCCCTTGAACTATATGTTCTTCAGAATAAATAAAAAAGGTGGGGAAAACATACTGCCAATATGGCTGCAGCCATGCGTAGCTTGGTGCCATTAGTTTACAACGTGTTCGCATACTTGACTAGTGATGTATGAATCCAACTACCTGTAGAAATAGGTTATTTTGCTCAGTGTCCAGCATCGGTTTAACTGGGGGCCATAAATACTTAAGCTGCTCAATATCTTCTTACTTTTCGTTTTTTAGAATGATTTAGTTGCACACACAGGTTAAAATTGCAGCAGTAATTCAGACATGGGCTTGAAAAGCTGTTTGGAGTCAAGACGCTTGGGAGTTATTACCCAGTTAGAGGATGGGAAAGAGGACAAGCCCCATAGCCCGATTTGCTGACGCTTGCCCAATAAAAAGGCTGCAAAGCTGCCATGCTAATCAATTGGCCTTGATTTGAGGAAAAGGAGAGCTAACAAATTTACTTGGCTCTTGTAAGCCATACCATCTGCCAGTCACCTGATTTCTTCCAGTCTGCCAAAAAATAGAATAAAATGAAAGACTAAATCCTAAGTAGGCAGGCCCCATCACTCCCAAAGATTATATGAAACAGCCCATACTATTTCCCACAGACGAGTTGTTGACGGAAATTACTTCTCAGCCCAGCAAGTAACAGCACAGGAGTCAGCACTTTGAGATAACGGACCTGTTTGCCAACTACATTAGCAACAACTGCTTGGCCTAAGAAGAAAGGAAATGAGTTTTTGTTGTCGCTGTTGCTGTTAGAAAGGCAAGCAAGTTGCTTTAGAAATGTATTCAGGCAAGTCAGTTTCAGCCTGCCAGAAATGCTACTTCTATTAAATGGAATCTTTTGAAATTTCTAAAGTTCTGCGCACACAGATTTTTCCATAATACTGCCTGCGTGTCATTTCCCACTGCTACCTAAGCTGACTCTGGAAGGTAAATCATTCCCCATGGGCAGGTGAAGCCAAAACACTAGCTAGCTAGAACGATTTCAAATGTTTTTTTAACCTACTGAATATCGCTGCTGTACAGGTTAAGATTTTTATGTTGTTTTACCTAAGAGGAAAGAATCATTCCTGAGCTAACTAAATATGCACATAGTGATGGAAGAATATGTAAGTTTCCAGTCTGGGCTACTTTCACAAGTTTTGACCCATCATTCCTCTTTGTTCTGTTTCTGCACTAATCTTTTTGAAAAAAGTACCCTCAAAAATATACCATATTTTTCTGTGTATAAGATGCCCCCTATTTTGGGAGACTCCAAATTAAGAAAACACCCCTCAGCACTACCCGTGTATAAGACAAGCCCCAATTTTAAACCTTTTTTTTTGTGGTAAAAAAAACCTTAGTCTTATACACGGAAAAATATGGTATATTTAAATGCATATATTCTCTCAAAATGCATAAAGGTAAAGGTAAAGGTACCCCTGCCCGTACGGGCCAGTCTTGACAGACTCTGGGGTTGTGCGCCCATCTCACTTAAGAGGCCAGGGGCCAGCGCTGTCCGGAGACACTTCCGGGTCACGTGGCCAGCGTGACATCGCTGCTCTGGCCAGAGCCAGAGCCAGAGCCAGAGCCAGAGCCGCACACGGAAACGCCGTTTACCTTCCCGCTGGTAAGCGGTCCCTATTTATCTACTTGCACCCGGAGGTGCTTTCGAACTGCTAGGTTGGCAGGCGCTGGGACCGAGCAGCGGGAGCACACCCTGCCGCAGGGATTCGAACCGTCGACCTTTCGATCGGCAAGCCCTAGGCGCTGAGGCTTTAACCCACAGCGCCACCTGCGTCCCTCAAAATACATACATGAATGCATATTTTGATACTAAAGCTGTGCTGATATTTTCAGCTGAAAATATTATTCTTGGCTACCTTTTCAAAATAAAATAAGGCAAGACAACATCACACCAAAAGCTTTGGGAAAATTCCTCCCCTGAAACAGTAGAAACTGCCCCACATTTTAATGGGGGCAGGGAGAGACAGAATGGTTCTGCAAATGAGCAGGACAATTGTTGAGTCAGCAGTAGCCTAAACTTTGGAGATCTCTATCATAACATTTTTGAGAATGTGGAATTAGGTAGATAGCTAATATCTAATCTGCACATTAGTCTGAGGGGTGCAAAATAAGTGTCATGCCGGCAGTGAGGCAAGTAAGAGGCTGCAGGATCAAGATAGTGCAAATGAGCAACTTGCCCTGAGAAAGGTCAACACAGACTGAGCTTTTTTTTTACGCCTCTGCCCCCAGATGTCCTTTTCCTAGGCTCTGCTCCCTTGTGGCTAACTTTAGATTTTGAAAGGACTAAGCTTCTCTCATGAAAGTGAGCACTCCTGCTCTATTCCATAGCCTCCTGCACTGGTGGACTGGTAATGTTCTATGGGAAGCATTTGGTTCCTCAGGTTCAGTGGAAGATACCTGTGAGAGTCTGGGCTCTTGCTCTACAGGCAAGGGAGGTTCTTGGAGGGGGAGCACTAATGTCCATCAGTAATATCCTGATAAGCCATAGCAAGCTCAGAGAACTGCACCTGACCTATCTCCTAGACTTGAGAGTCTTGACTGCTGCTGGACTCAGGAGCTGTGACATATAGGAATCAGCAAAGATTAAATTCCTCAAGCATCTTTAGCTTCACCTGCATCTAAGGTGCATATCATATGAGGGAGAGAACAGGGCCATGCCTCCTGGCAAAAACTACATTGCCCATGCCTTGGTTGGGGCATATCTGTAAATGGGAGCCTGTTCTAGGCATGTAGGGTCCCCTCCAATATGTGTACACCTTTGAGGATGTGGGCAATTGTGGGGCTAGGACCACCTCTCCTAACGTGATGATTGTTTGTGCAAGGGTGCCAAACCAAGCAAACTCCAATTCCTTCTTACTGTATTAAGCCAGACCCTCCAAAATGTCCATTTCAACAGACTCATAGCCAGTTTGGGTTCCTGTTTCTTTGTCAATGGCTTCATTTGCTGCTTATGGTGTTAGGTTACATTGCAGTAAATCCCATTACATATGAACCTCTCAGGAATGGGGATGTTTTTAATTTACTTCTCCTGCACTCCCTCTTCTGCTGCTATAAGCAGCTGACCTCAAACCACCTCTTACAAGTTTCCCAGCATCCCTTCCTCTTTTCCCATCAGCTCCAAAGCTACAAAGGGAGAGAGAGCTCTTGCCCTGCCAAAAGCAAGATGACCTCATGAATAACACCATCACATAACCTCCCGCATTTGTGCACAGCAGCTCCGTAATAAGTGAATGAGATTATAAGGGGCTTTTAGTAGATTGGTTGGTTTTTCTGTAGCCGGTGCCTCTGAAATTCTACTATATTTTGAGCAGCTGGATGAACTGCATATCAATTTATGTCTTAAAAGGTATCACAGTTGTACTCAGTTGCAGTTCTTTGGTCATGCTATGGCCAATAGCAAAAGAACACTCAATCAACAGAAGTATACATATAGAAAATTATTCTTAATTCAATTAAGCAAGACATTTAGAAAAATAAAGTATCCAAATCATTAAATGCTTTAACTGAAAGAAGAAAAAGAAAATGTTCATTACCACTAAAACACAAGAGACAACAGTCATAGTAATTCCTGGGGATTTGCCACTCTGGTCTAGTCTACGCATGCAACAGAATGAGGTGATAAATCTGGAAGGAGGTTAATAGATCCTTCCACTCCAAAATGTTGATGGTACATCCTCTTTCTGTGTCCTTATGGGCAGCAGGGTACCCTTCCTCCCACACCTCTATTATATTTTAGTCAAGTAGGTGGTGGTATCAAAGGGTGTTACTGGTAGTAGGAGGTATCAGAGAGGACAAGAAGACCACAAGCACCTGGAAGGGATTGCATTCACCTGTGTATCTGGGAGCTGATTTTGGCTTCTTTTGCTTTGCCAATCACTTATTCTCTTACGGATCTTTGTAATTCCTAAGTGCCCACAGCCTCTTGAAATGCAACTACAGTGCCCATTCATCCAGTGTTACCCCTAAAGGATAAAGAATGACACATGTTTCAATAATTTTACACCTGTTGATTTATTTAGATGCAAATTCAGACATCATTACTGTGATTTGGCTAAAACATACATCATATTTCACAATAGTGGGGATGACTGTGGTGAGGTGATCTGTACACCTGCTTCTTCTGCTGTCCAGCTACTACCTGGTGACGGGCAACTTCAAGCCCTTTTCCAATCTCCCTTCTTATGACTCCTTATCTTTAAACCTGACTTCATTTGGACATCAAATAGAGGACTCAGTCAACAGGGGACAGTAATCTGACGGCGCTTCAAATTCTAGAGGATTGTCTTTTGTAAAGTAGGACAAATGGCAACCCAAATGACAATGTTCAGTTGTGCACATTTTATCCAGTAAATATATAAATGCAAGCACAATTTGAAGATTCAGAAACACTGTCTTACATCTCTTCTGGGGAAAAATAGAGTCAGACAGAAGAGGGCCGTGTACAGACCATGTTTTATTACTGAAGTTGGAGGCAAAGTTTCCCAGAGGAAATAAGCCTCCCCTGTCATTCTTGCTCCCTGAAGTACTCGTCTTCTTTTCAAACCACATTTCAGCCTCCATTTCTATTTGATCATTAACAAACAACTACTTTTTTTTAAAAAAAAAAAATATCACTGTAAGCTGTTTACAGAAGACTAAAGCAGCCAGCCCTCTTTTTGATCCATTTCACTTCATTTCCTTCTGTCAGTAAGCCAGAACTCTGGCTGAGAACGTACAATAGAAACAAACCTGGAAATAGCCGGCTACGCTCCACCACCTTCCCTCTCTAACTAGAGGTTGTGAACATTAATTAGTGCTATGGACTCATTGCCTGTAATCAAGCATCTTACTCTGCCAGATGTAATGGGGCTTCAGCTGGTTCTCTGAGAAATTCTCAGCTGGACATTATAGGAACACAAAGGAAGCCACTAATACAGTGCAAGAAAAGAAATACCTGTCCTGCCGTGTGTGTGTGTGTGTGTGTGTGTGTGTGCATCCATGTATGCACACACACAACAGATTATTGTGGCCATGGTCAAACAGAACTGCTATTCGATTTTGACCCACTGTTGCTTTAAGTTTTGCATACACCATGTTTTATTTTGCTACTTCTGTTGCTGTTTTCTTTTATTATCGTTATCGTTTTGTAATTAACATTTCCTTAGAATGTTTTACAGCTTCTCTTTTCGTTTCTGGAGGGGTGAACACAGAAGGTGGTGCTGGGAAGGTTTGGTGTCAGCAGTATGTTGAAGACACCCAGCTCTAATTCTCTTTTCCACCTAGATCTAAGGAAGCTCCTTCAGTCCCCTTTATTATTATTTTTAACCTCTCTTGTAAACCTGAACTCATTCTGAGCTTGGGCCCAATGGACCATCATATATACTTTTGTGATTTCCCCTTTCTTCCATTTCTTATACAAGCTCTTCATAAAAGTCTGCACATCCATAAGCATCTTACGCAGCCACACTGCCTCCCACTTTTCTTTTTCGTTGGAACTGCCTGCATTTGTGCCTTCAATATTTCACCTTTAAGAAACTCCCATCCATCTTGGACTCATTTCTCTTTGAGTATTTCTCGCCATGGTTTCTCACATCCAGTAGTTCCTTAAGCTTTTTGAAATCATCCTTCTTAAAGTCCAAAGAGCATGTCTGACTACACTCAGCTTGTCCTTGCCTTTGTATCATGAAATCCAAGGACATGATCACTTCCTTCCAAGGCTCCCAGCCTTCCACTTCATTTATCACTTCCTCTCTGTTAGTGAGGATCAGGTCCAAGATAGATGATCCCCTTGTTGCTTCTTCCACCTTCTGGGAAATGAAATTGTCAATGATGCAACTGAGGAATTTGTTGGACTTTACATTCTTGGCAGAATTTGAGTTCCAGCAGATATTGGGGTAGCTGAAGTCTTCCATGACTACTCTACCTCTCCTTTTTGAATGTTATGCCAGCTGTAATTCATTTGTAAATTTATTTTTATTATTTAAAGAAGCAAGCAAATAAATTATTGTCAAACAAGAAAAAAGGAGCCCTTTTAACTATTTTGAAGGCGTGCAATACTTTTTTATTGTATACCAGTTTGATGAACAGAGATCAGACTTCTCACCATACACAGTGTGGAAGGATTAACATAAAAATGTATGACATCTATAAAAGTTAATAGGCATAACAGTAAAAGCTGCCAAGTGTAAGAGTTGAATAAAAATGAAACCTCTCGCCTTGTAGAATACCAATATGGAGGAATATAAACCCCTCAAAGAAAAAAAAGGTACCCCTGAGTTTTCTACTGCAAATGTGATGCCATGCAATTAAGCACTATTGATTAATATGTGGAGTGAGTGATGGATCATTCTGTTTTAGAAGCATAATAGTTAACTCTTTGTTAACTATCCCCAAGCTACTATTCCCCTCCTTACCTACCAGGCAGGGGGGAAATACAAGTAACCATAAATGTCAGGGACAAACTCTGCATAACAGATTATGGTGCAGAGTGTGGGACCCTAAACTTTTAAAATAAAAAATACAGCAGAACAACATTGCACAGTCATGACAGTCCATGATACTGGGAGCTGGTGGCTGACAGTGCCTGGAACAGGCTGTTTTGTCAAATGCTTTTGCCAAAATTGCACTCTAGGACTTTATTGCAACTGGAAATAAACTGCATGGGTCTGTGCTTGCCTATCAGATTCAGCCAACACTGCCCTTTCCTTTTGGTTAAGTAAGAAAGGCTCCAGGGAAAAGAAAACAGCTTCAAAAGTGACAAGGCTAGGTCAAATATTATGGGACAATCTGTCACTCACTGAAAATCTATACAAGTGAGAACTCTTTATAAAGCAAGGCCTTTGTGACAGGAACTACCCTTTCAATGTGTTCCTGTCTATGTAGAGCTACCCACACAAAGGAGTCTTGATCCCTAGGAAGAGAGCTCTGGTAGGCCAGCACTCCTTTTTGCTTTGCTGACTCCTGGACTTTTGGCAGCGGAATCAAGGAGCAAGGTCAACCAGCCCAACATGGCTCTTCCTCTGCTCTTTCTCTTCTGACCCTCCTTCCCATCATGGTACAATGATAACTTCACTAAATATGAGAAAAGGTGTTGAAGAGGGCTTTTCTGTATCAGAGATGATCAGGTACAGTATTCATCACACTCATCACAGTCAACTTGCATGTCCTAAGGATCATATCCAGTATGTATAGATTCTGAACTGAGATCTGGAACATTTACTGATATGATGGGAAGTTGGGAATTTCTATCAAGGAGAAGGCAAGGCAACCCCCCCCCCAAAAAAAAAACCCCAGAGTGGATGTCATGGGGGGGGCAGTGTTGGTCTTCACGATCTGTGTTTTTCTTCTTTAGACAACATTTTTCCACTGGTGGTCCAAATTAACATGCCCAAGCTGTGAGCTGGTATCAGGATCACTCTGAAGAAACTGCCATTTCATTGAGCTTCTTGAATATATCAGAGATATCACAGCACTAATAAGACTCAACAGTGAATGATTTCTGTCTCCCACCTTCCTTTACTGGGGAAATACCAACTTGTGCTTATGTATGGTTGCTAGCTGCATTTTGAGGCCCAGTTGCTCAAGCACATAAAAAAAAAGTTCTGCTGGATCAGACCAAAGTCCAATCAAGTGCAGCATCCTGCCACTCACAGTAGGTAATGGCACGCCACTGGAAAGCTAAAAAGTAGATTTAGAAGGCAATAATCCCCTCTCATTTTTGCTCCCCAGCAACTAATATTCAAATGGATTATGAAGCTGGAGGTTCCATTTTATTATCATGGCTAATATCTGGCATCCTCTACAATCGCTTTTAAGCCAAGCCATCTGTGTTGTATGACATCAGACTTTCTCTTGCCTGTCCGGAAGCTTCTACTGATCAATTTTATTAGACTGACCTCAAGTGCTAGTATGATGAGACTGATTGAAAACCTGATCTCTGTCCTCTTTTTCCACAGCATGCACACAGAGGTGAGTGTGCTGGAAAATAGTGCAGATGATGTACCCTTTTATGCTTTAAAGCCACTTTTGGAGGTATTCACACACTACATTTTCAGCCGTACTCCTAAGATGATTTTAAGCAGTCAGGGTGATGTTTTTTTAGGCAACAGGGTGGCAAGAGAAACCAGCCTTGAAAATCGAAAGAGGGCAGGAGAAATTCCACGAAGTTTTCAAAGAGAGAATTGGGGGAAGGTTTGGGTAAAGTTACTTAAATGAAGGGGCTTCAATTCTCCTGCTCTCAAACTTAGCATATAAAAGTTTTGCATGTGCCTGCTTGGAGTGGGCACAAGGCACACTGGAATCTCCTGACCCTGGCACAGTTTATGCTGGTTATTTTCCCAAATTCCCATGGGAATGTTTCAAAGGGCATTCTGGTCCATCTTCAGCAGATAGCTTGACTAGGCATTTTTTATTTTTAGCAAAATTTAATCACAGTGGTGGGGGGGGGGTCACACTACCACATTTCAGTAAGTGCAAATCTTTTCACACACCCCTCTTAAAAAAAAAATCCTCTCACCTCCCAATAGCAGAATTTCCCTCTCCCTTTCATAGGGAGTAACTTTGGCTCATTGTATAGCATACAGACCATTAGGGAGCTGGGATTGGTCCCGCTCAGCAGCAGGCCTGGGGGTGCCCTGTAAAAGGTGTGAAATGGGCCTGTGGGCAATTATACCAATAAAATAGATTCTGCTTATCCTTTTATCAAGCATATCAACAATTCCAAAGATTCTTTCAAAAGATTCATGGCAGGTAAGTCTTTCTTAACAGGCTCGCATCAGTGCCAAACCAACTACTTACAAAACACATCACACCGCCTGCCTATTTTGCTGTGGTCGATATGAACTCTAAAGTCCTCCTGCTGCTTTGCAGGTTGCTCTGGTTAAAAAAAAATGCGCACAAATGCTCCAGAGGGTTTGCCCTTCACTCTGAAAGTTTAAGTTTATTCCATTATGTGCTTTGAGTGGCACATGGAACAATGGTTAAATTAAATACATTCTGCTGTAATAGCATTTTGAGTCCCTCCCCCCAATTGAGATAAACTCTTAGACACTTTGCTTGTAAATAAAGAATTCTTCCAATGTAAACACAGTTACATTGTACCGTATGGCAAAACCTTTCATGCAATTGCAGAATGAGAGTTTATCAGCCTTGCAGTTCAAATCTCTACTACAGTAGTTTAAAGATTTTTGCATACAGTTTTGCAAAGTGGTTCCCTTAATATATTTTCCCATGTTATTTTCAGTAATGCATGCATTTACATGCATTCTTGTACACTTTACTTGGCTGGAAAGCTGCACTGCAAAATCTGGAGAAGTGTGGATTTTGAAGGATGGCTGTGTTATTGGTTCTTCTATTCTTTCAGGAACTGCAAATGAGTTAAGTTTCCCTTCAAATGCAAACTGAATTTGATTTGTTTCCAATCCCTACTGAGGCATCTAATCATAAGCCTGCATTTTTATCAAGCTTATATTTTGATCAGGGCCTGTATCTTAAAATGAGCTTAAAGATTTTCAAATGTTCATGCCAGGCAGAAGAGCAGCTGCCTAAGAACCTTGGCAAAATGTTTTTCCTCCTAGACAAGGGGGCCCCCTGATTTATAGCAGAAAACAATTCTCAAAGTCAAAGGGAATTACAGGCTGACAGCCAAGGTTACACTGACCCTACATATTACAGAAGATAAAAAAGCAGAGAAAAACATAATTAAGAGTGGGTAAATAGTAAAATAAAACCATGTGCCTCCCATTAAACTTGAGCCATATTTTCCTAAGGTTCAAAGGTCAAGAGCAATGGAAAAGCATCTAGCTGGCAGAAAGGAAGAGAGTATTTTGGGAAGTCTTTTTCTAAAGTTGTTTCTTTCTTAAACTGAGATCCTTTTAAGATTTCTTTTCCTTTTAAAAGGTTATTTATGTTATGTATTAAATATATTGGCTTAAATGTAATTATGCAAAGGAATTAGAAGCTAAGAAATGTTAAATCCTTATGCATATAGTTGGAAGAGATCACAGGGGCCATCAGCCACCAGCCTAGCCCCCCTTGCCAAGCAGGAAACATCATTAGATCACACATATGGTTGTCAGGCATTTGTTTAAAAGACCTTCAAGGGAGGAGATCTTTCAATGATGATCCTTGACATCTGTTTAAGATAAAAATTTAAGATTAACCATCTGTTTTGGAGGGCAATAGGGCGAGGTGAGCTGGTAATTAAGGTTCCTTGTTGAGACACATGTAAGATATATTACTACTTATTTGTCATTTATAGATAGAAGAATATATAGCTTTTTGTTTCCCATAAAAGGACAAGAGGAAATGGGTGTATCTTTTGTGATTGGTTCTAGCAAACAGCCAATAGGAATTTCAACCAGGCTGATTGGACAGAGGCAGCCACAGGAGGAGCAAGGGGGCTGGATTAAGGAAATATAAGTGCTGGCCAGAATGGCAGGAGGCCAGGCCAGAGCTTGGTAACCATATACCACTGTGCCTCATATTTATTTGTCTGACAAATAAATTATTATTTTAATTTCTCTATTGCTGCGTTGAATATTTCATTCCAGCTAAGCGTTAACCATAAGCAGGGTGCTACACTACATTCAACTCCCTAGTCTTTCCTAGGTCTTTTCAAAATATTCCTATATCAGAAATTACTTCAGCACACTCATACATGTATGCATGCATTCTGTCAGGTATTTCTTTTCCCTTCTCACACCTTCACAAGCTACAAGGAGGCTCAGTAGGGCCAAAGGCTAGAGCTGAACCTTCAGACAATTTTTTTTTCTTGCAAGAGCTTTGTATCACACACCCCTGGGAAGAGATGTATATTCAGCAGCTGAGAATCTCCCCCAAAGCTGGCTGCTGTGCCAAATCTGGCCAGTCATCAGAGACGTGCTGTTGGAACCGCAATATGACAAAGTGCCTAGTTCTCACAAACAGCAGAATGAGGAAACAGATGAACCTGTTTCTGGACAGTGTGACTGCAACCTACAAGTGAGCACGTCCGGGACTAAGAGCTCCTTACAACTAACACTCTCCGCACATTAAAGCGGATCTTTGGAGCCTGGAATGCCTTATCTAATTCAAGTCTCTGTTGTTTTCACCCAAGACAGACCAGACTAAGCGATCAGGTGTCAAGGAAATAAACAAGGCAGCCCTGTTTAGGAAAGTTTTTAATGTTTGATGTTTTATCGTGTTTTAAATATTCTGTTGGGAGCTGCCCAGAGTGGCTGGGGGAATCCCAACCAGATGGGTGGGGTATTAATCATCATCATCATCATCATCATCATCATCATCTGCACCCAGCTTCAGCTACCCTGTACTCTCCTACTCAGTCTGTTTTCCCACATCTTGCCCTTTCCATCTGTTTGCATTGTGGGGAGGAAAGTACTGACTGACTCAGAAATAAGGTGGTTTGTGCCTGTTAGGCACATTTTTTCAGAAAGTGTTTAAGCAGGGCCAGCAATCTGCTCCCCTTTCCTTACATCCAGAACCAGCAGCCTCTGATGCCCTCCTTGCTTTGCCGAATGGTTTTCAAGCATTGCAACCCCACAATGGTGACCTCCAAAAAAAACCCCTTTAGATAACATAGGGGTGTTGGTGTCTCAGTGTTACATGTAAACAAGCCAACATATGTGGCAAGGAATTATGCCCACCGAATGAAGAGCTGCTGTGCCGAAGTGCTTTTGTGCATATTTGTTGTTTCATTTCATTTACCATATTAATACAATTATAACCCAAGACGCATTACAATAGAAAACGGTTCAACGTAGTAAGACAGAACAGTAAGATTTCATTCTATTAAAAGTAAAACAACAACATCAAAAATTATCTACAAGAAGAAACAGCACTAAACCTTCTGTGAGAACTTATCCAAAACTGCAGGCACCAATTAAAAGTTAGCTTTAATTTAAAGCTGGGAGAAAGGGACTGGAAAATCTCTATGAGGAGTGGGTTCCAAAGTCTTGGCACCACCACCAAGAAGTTCATTGGGAAGCTTTGGATGTCTGCCTCCCTCCCTTTTTTTTTGCAAGTTCCATCTTTGAGGGGGCCATGTGTCCTATTTTCCAAAGAATAGTCCTTCATCTGAAGGGCCGTTTTGTCCAAGTAAAGTCTAAAGATGGCTTTGAAGCTGGCCATCAAATGTTAACACCTGAACAGCAGACTGAATTGGCATACAGGCCACCTGGTCACAGTCTTTCCCACTATGCCGAGATGTACTATCTCTCTCTCCCTCTCCCTCCCTCTCCCTCTCTCTCTCTCTCTATGTGTGTGTGTGTGTGTGTTTATCTGTCTCTATGTCCCTCCTGTTTGCCCCTCTTTTTTGGTAACTTGTCAATGAAATAATTAATTGTTGTTGTTGTTGTTGTACCCCACCCATCTGACTGGGTTGCCCCAGCCACTCTGAGCAGCTTCCAACATATATAAAAGCACAGTAAAATGTTACACATTAAAAAGCTTCCCTATGCAGGGCTGCCTTCAGATGTCTTCCAAAGGTTATAGAGTTACCATATTTTTCGCCCCATAGGACGCACTTTTTCCCCTCCAAAAATGAAGGGGAAATGTGTGTGCGTCCTATGGGGCGAATGCAGGCTTTCGTGCTTCAGGCAAGTGTCCGCAAGCCTTGTGCACCCGGCGGGAGGTCCCGCTGGGCGCGCGAGGCTTGGGGCGGCAGCCTGAAGCCCAAAGCACGCGGAGCCCTCCGGAGGGTGCCCCGTGCTTCGGGCAGGTGTGTGCAAGGCTTGGGGCAGCAGCCGCGGCTGGGGGGGGGGAATAATTTTTTTTTATTCATTTTTTTTATAAATGTTTATTAAGATTTTTTAAATACAAATGCAAAAATAATCAACAATATAGCATATATCATAACATATTTTCAAAACCTCTTTGGACTCCCTCACATCTCCCGCTCGTCTGAAATTTTAACCAGCAAATTGTCATCTTGTTTATATTCTTAGGTCCCATTCTTTTAAATATAGTCTAATAGTTCTCCAAATGGTTTATATTTTCCTCAATCTACTTATCGTCCTAATTCCATCTAGTTTAGTGGTGGTCAATTATTTATGATCTAGCATCCTTCTTAACATTCAACCAAATTACAATATTTTTGTAAATAAGTCCTAAATTTCTTCCAGTCTTCTTCAACCCTCTCCTCTCCCAGGTCTCGGATTCTGCCGGTCATCTCAGCCAGTTCCATATAGTCTATCAGTTGCATCTGCCATTCTTCCAGTGTGGGTAAATCTTGAGTTTTCCAATGCTTGGCGATGAGTATCCTTGCTGCTGTTGTTGCATACAGGAAAAAAGTTCTATCCTTTTTTGTCACCATCTGGCCGACCATACCCAAGAGAAAGGCTTCCGGTTTCTTGGGAAAAGTATACTTAAATACCTTTTTCAACTCATTATATATCATTTCCCAGAAGGCTTTCACTCTAGGGCATGTCCACCAGAGGTGAAAAAATGTTCCTTCATTTCCTTTACATTTCCAGCATTTGTTATCAGACAAATGGTATATTTTGGCAAGTTTAACTGGGGTCATGTACCATCTATATATCATTTTCATTATATTTTCCTTCAAAGCATTACATGCAGTGAAGTTCAGCCCAGTGGTCCACAACCTTTCCCAGTCCTCAAACATAATATTGTGCCCAATGTCCTGTGCCCACTTTATCATAGCCGATTTAACCATTTCATCTTGTGTGTTCCATTTTAACAGCAAGTTATACATTCTTGAAAGTACCTTAGTCTTAGGTTCTAACAATTCTGTTTCCAATTTCGATTTCTCCACCTGGAACCCTAACTTTTTATCATTTTTAAAAACTTCCTTAATCTGAGCGTAGTGTAACCAGTCTCGCACTTTATCCTTCATTTTCTCCAAACTCTGCAATTTCCAATTGTCTCCGTCTTTTTCTAGAATTTCCCAATATTTCGGCCATTTGGCCTCCATATTGAGTCTTTTTCGGGCCTTAGCTTCCCGAGGCGATAGCCACCTTGGAGTTTTATTTTCCAATAAGTCTTTATATTTTGTCCAGTTTTTGAAGGCCTTATTGATTTTAACCTTATCATACCATAAGTATGCATGTCAACCAAAAGCATTATTAAAACCTTCCAGATCCAATACGTCAGTGTCCTCGAGAAGTAGCCAATCTTTTAGCCAGCAGAAAGCTGCGGCCTCATAGTACAACTTTAAGTCCGGCAGGGCAAAGCCCCCTCTCTCTTTCGCATCGGTTAATATCTTAAACTTAATTCTGGGCTTTTTGCCCTGCCAGACAAACTTAGAGATATCTCTCTGCCACTTCCGGAAGCACTCCGTCTTGTCTACAATCTGTAGTGTTTGGAACAAAAACAACATTTTTGGCAATACATTCATCTTAATGGCAGCAATTCGGCCTAACAAAGAAAGTTTCAATTTTGTCCAACTATCTAAGTCTCTCTTAATTTCTGACCAACATTTTTCATAATTATCCTTGAATAGACTCAGATTTTTTGCTGTTATGTTTACCCCTAGGTACTTTACTTTTTTAACCACATTTAATTCTGTCTCTCTCTGAAACCGTTCCGACTCTGCATCCGTCAAGTTTTTCCCCAATACCTTAGTTTTCTGTTTGTTTTATTTAAATCCCGCCACCCGACCAAAGTCATGAATCAATTGTAATACTCTTTTCGTACTAGATTCTGGCTCCTGCAGGGTCAGAACTAGGTCATCTGCAAAAGCTTTGAGTTTATATTGTTTGGCTCCGACCTGAATTCCTTCCACCCGCTGGTCCCCTCTGATCATATTCAGCAACACCTCCAGAACCAAAATAAATAACAATGGGGAAATAGGGCAGCCTTGTCGTGTTCCTTTTTCGATTTTAAATTCTTCTGTAACCACATTGTTAACTATCAGTTTAGCCTTTTGTTCTGAATATATTGCATCAATCCCATTCTCAAACCCCCGTCCCACTCCCATTTCTTTTAGATTTCCCTTCATAAATTTCCAGGAGATGTTGTCAAAGGCCTTCTCCGCATCAATAAAAATTAACACTGCTTTTGTGTTTATGTCTGTTTGCAAAAGTTCTAGAATGTCAATAATGTTCCTTGTATTGGCAAACAAATGTCTACCTGGGAGAAAGCCCGCCTGGTCCTTGTGAATTACTTCATTTAGAACTTTTTTAAATCTAGTTGCCAAAATGTCTGCAAATCTTTTGTAATCCACATTTAAAAGAGAGATGGGACGATAGTTCTTAAGTTGTGTCTTTTCAGCTTCCGTTTTTGGTATCAATGTGATGAAAGCTTCCTTCCACGATTCTGGCACCCTCTTCCCCTCCATAATTTCATTGCTGACCTCCATCAGTGGTTGTATCAAATAGTCTTTTAATGTCTTATAGTACTTGGAGGTCAGCCCATCTGGCCCTGGAGATTTGCCCAATTTCAAGTTCTGAATGGCTTGTTCAATCTCTTGTTGTGTTATTTTGCAGTTCAGGATTGATCTATTTCCTTGTGACAATTTTGGTAGACCGTTTTTTTTCCAAAAATTGTTTAATCCCAATCTCATTTTGCGGCCCTTGGGTATACAACTTTTTAAAGTATCTCTGGAAACACTTTCTAATATCCACCGGGTTCTGAATATTTCTTCCTTCAATCTCTAAATTTGTAACTGTGTTTAGCTTTTGTCTCTTCTTCAACTGCCAAGCAAGCGGTTTTCCACATTTATTCGCCGATTCAAAAGTTTTTTGTTTCATTAATTTAATCTTCCACTCTATTTCCTGGTTTATCAATTTAGAATATTGTGCTTGATGAAGTTTAATTTCTCTCAGAATCGGCTGTGACTTCGGATTTGATCTTAACTTCTTCTCTAATTCTTTAATTTTCTCCAAGTTTTTGTCTTTCCTCTCATTTTGTGACCTTTTCTTTACAGCATTTTGTTGTATCAAGAACCCCCTCATCACGGCCTTACTTGCGTCCCAGATGATTCTTTTTTCCACCGTAGTGGTCATATTTATCTCAAAATAATCCTTTAAAACTTTTGGGGCCTTCTTAGAAATCTCCTGATCTCTAAACAGATTGTCATTCATCTTCCATCTAAAGGAGCCGGTTGGTAATAGTGTCATGTCCATCTTAATCGCATTGTGGTCGGATCAGGTCTTTGGGCAGATTTCCACCTTTCTGGCCTTCGGTGCCAGACCTCTAGATATCCATATTTGGTCGATTCTTGTCCAAGTCAGTTGGGCTTCAGAGAAAAATGTTCCTTCTCTTCCCAAGGGGTTCTTTGTCCTCCAGATATCAATCAAATCCATATTGTCTGTCATTTCAAAAAAAGTCTTTGGTAGTCTGCCGTCTTCTGTAACATTTTGGCTTTGTGACTTATCCATGTTAGTTGATACGACTACGATTTTTTTTTATTCATCCCCCCCCCCCCCAAAAAAATGAGATGTGTCCTATGGGCCGGTGCGCCCTATAGGATGAAAAATACGGTACTCATCTCCTTAACATCTGATGGGAGGGCGTTCCACAGGGTAAGTGCTACTACCGAGAAGGCTCTCTGCCTGGTTCTAAGTTTTGTTTTGTTTTCCTTTTGACAATGTGGAAGTATCCCTCACCCACTTGACCTGGAACCAAATAATAAGAGACAGGCAATGAGATGTTTCACTGGAAACATCATTAACACTTCTTGTAACATCTGCAACTAGTATGTCACTCTTTTATGTATCAGTATCAATGCATTGCTCCTATGCTAATATTGCATTCAAACTTGATAAACACCAAGAAAAAGCAGGGACTGTGTCCAGTACTTAGGGCCCCAGATGACCTGTTAGTAAACACAGCAGGTCTTGTTGCACAAAACTTTTGTGGAGGTTAGACTATGTCTGGGCTTCGTTAAGCATTTGTTCTGGTTTGTTTGTGGAGGGCTTATATGATAATAAGCATTTATCCTGCATTCATCCTTATGTGTTTCTGCAGTGATTATACATCTTCTTATAAATCATTCCTCCATCCCACAGCTTTTGGTGCATTTCCTCATCATTTTTCTAACCTCAAAAGTATTGATTTTTTTAACAAAATTGCTGCACAAGGGTGATAGAGCACTTTAATCCACTTTAATTCTACAAACCTAAATTTCTGGTATGCACTTGAATCCCTCCAGCAAAATACCGGCAATCTGGAGGTGACAAATCAGGTTTGCAAACCTCTGCCTTCCCACAGTCAGTATACAAGCATAGACTATATACATGGCTGGCTAAGCCTTTCATTCAAGTACTTACACTCTATTACACTCTGCACAGCCGAGCAGGAATTTTCTTTAAGTGGTTTACTGGCTACTTGCCATTAGCTGGATGGCAGGCTACGATTCATAACCTTTAACTAAACAATAATTCATACAGAATTAAGGAGCCTTACATACTTGATGCTTTGATGCAGTTAAAAATAGTGTGGCCTAATTCTGTAAGGTTTTTAAAAAATGTTTTCACCTTTCAATTCCTTGATCACCTCCCATGTAATTTTGTGTGAAAGTGGGGAGTTGGGTTGTAGAAGAAAATGCAAGCTTCCGTGATTTTGTATCTAAAACATTTTCTCCATGGAAACCTTTAGGTATGTATGAAATCTAACTTAAAAATATAGCCTTCCTAATAAAAATAAATCTATCCAGAACAGATATAGGTGCAAATAATCTGGGTTTTAAAAACCCAGTTAGAAACATATAGAAGCTGGAAAACGAGAAATTTTCATTGGAAGGCTTGAACCATGTACACAACCTTGAGTTCTTTGGAGGAAATTGGGATATAAATGTAAAATATATATAAACCACTGTAGAAACTAGAATCAACTCACCCTATGGTAAGGAGTGAAGCCTTTTGCAACTCTCCTGTCAATGTGTGGGCAGGTATTTTGCTACGTTATTGAAGCTCCCACACTAGGATATTTAATGTTTATCCACAAATTTGGCTTCAGTGATATCTGTTCAACATGGGGTTAGCATCCCCCCCCCCTGTTAATATTGTCAACATATGGTTTCAAATGCCTTTCAGTGATATTTGTAGGGGTGTGATCCTCTTCGGTGATAACCTGTAACCAGGCTCAGGCATTGTATTTATTCTAGCATGGTTCTGCAAATGGGAAATGCATGCATCTGTTTTGCATGCATTAAAACCCCAAGTTCAATCCTAAGCATCTCCAGTTAGGACCGGGAGAGGCCCTATCTGAAATTCTGGAGAACCACTGCCAGTTAATATACATACAATAATGAGCTAGATGGACCAATGGTCTGACTTGGTATACAGCAACTTATTTTCTCCCTATGTTTCCAAATGTGGATTGGTTGCACAGGCTATATATTCTAGAAGAAAAGCATTGGCTGAAAGACTTCTGGTTCTTAGGGTGGAAAATTATATGCACATATTATATCATTGTATTATTATGTGCATCATTGTTATATATTGCTCGTGGACCATTGCTAGGCATTTAGGTTCAGTTTGTAGTTTATCTGTATTAAATTTGTGATTGAAGAATTGTAGTTTGTAGTTTATCTGTATTAAATTTGTGATTGAAGAATTGTTTCCTTAAGGCCCATGTCTGTTGTGCTTTGGGTTAAGGATCTTTCTTTTTGTATCTTTGTGCAGAAAATAATGTGTGTGAAATGCCCCTGAATTAAAGACATCACTCCTTCCCACTTTGCAGCATGCATGTGAAGTCAAGGAAGTGAAAAATTGCAGGAGCAATCTTCTGGCCAAAGGTTGTAACTAAGGCAGTGGATATTTCTTTCTCTTAGCCACTTTGTAAACTTCTGTGGATATTTCCCCAGAGATTCACAGGCCACAAGGAGGAATGAAAGCAGGAAACAACACTTTCTTTTATTCCAGGCACTAAACGAAAATGCCATTAACCTCCTTTGATATCACACAGTTGTTCATCCGATCTCCAGGAGCCATAATGGTTTGCTGTTGTACAAGACTTAGAACATGAGCCCAGCAAATATCAAAATATAGCCAGGAGAAACCTTCCCAGCAGGAGGAAGTGGAACCTTTCACAAAACTTACAGAACTATTGAGTAGCGGTAACAGTGTATCTGAGCTACATCCTAAATTCCTTCCCAAGCGATAAGCTGCCTGCATTAATATTCAGCGTCTGAAGACACTGCAGTGAAGAATGACTTATAAGCACTTTTATTGTACTACAGTCAATAAACGTCTACACTCTTGTTTACTCCACCTCAATATATTCCAGTGGGTAAAAACATAAACCCACCTTGAACTTTTTACGTTTGCCCTTCTGCTATTCCACAATGGCTGTCAACAAAAGGGAAACCAAACTCTAACAGTTACAGTTTTAAATGTGTATGGAAAGACAGTCCCATAACTTTAACTAACCTTTTTTTGTCTTTTTCTAACCAGCCTTCTTTACTGTGTTATATTCTCTCAATTGCAAGGATGGTTTCTCCATTAAAGGAAGGGGAGAATCCATTTTCATAGGTGGGTTGCTTTATGTTCAGCCCCTGAGACATTCTTTGAAAAGTTACCAAATAGCATCAGTGTTTTCATTTGATTTCCAGCAGCTCTGATTTTTTTTTTAAAAAAAAAGGCAAAAGAAGTATATAAAATTAGTAAATAAACAAACAAGTAGAACCCTACAACAAAATGTTATAGATTGGAGTGCTGTATCAGAGCTGCAGCCAGCCAGCCATGCCCTCTTTCAGAAAACTCCATTCCATCCCTCACCTCCATTTTCCATTCTCACCCATGTCAGATTTCATGCCCATTGAGAGGGGCTGTTTGGGAGCCGCCGTCCCCCCCCCCACACACACACTTTCCCTTAATACTTTATGTACTTCTGGAAACCTTGAGATTTCCCAAAACCTCTCTTCCTGTATCTGAATGATAAAGTTGTGGCTACAAAAGGAATCGCATTTGGATAATGAGTTTGCTATTGGTATATAGGATAAATGGGCTAGTACATAACTTGGAGTAAGGTGGAACATTCCAACTTTTAGGTTTATTGGGGTTAAGATGGCCTGGAATACCCCTAGGCTTAAAAGCACCTGCTACTTGTACATTTATTTAGCTTAAGAAGGGTTGGAACATCCTTAGGCTTAATAGCTTAAAATATTTGTCATACCACATTTGCCTTAGCAAGCTGCCAGGCAATGAACAATATCTGCTGAACAGCTTCTAAAGCAAGAAAGCAATTTTTGAAGCTCATCCACAGTCAGAGGCTCCCAGTTAAAAAGGAATCAAGCTCTCTTTACTTTCAATTTTGCTCTACTCAAAGTGCAGTGAAATACAGTTACTTTATTCAGCTGAGAGTTAATGAGAACTAACTGCATATAACACTATCCAAACTACATATGAGCTTCAATTCTCTTACTGGCTTCTACGCTAAAAACTACCTCTCCATGCCTAGAGCACTAGATATAGTATAAATCAGCACCCAATCACAGCAAACCACTAACAGAACATAAACTCCACATACAGGTGAGGGAAAAATGGTAAGAGGGAGCAGTCTGATGAGATCTGATAGGATGTTACCCAGCAGGACTGGCCTATTGAGCAAATAGCAAGAGGAGTTTGTCACATGGGCTGCCAAAGGAAATGAGCTGGCCACAGAATAATAGAATTGCACTGTTGGAAGGGACCCCATGGGTCATCTAGTGCAACTCCTTGCAATGAAGGAATCTCAGCTAGATCATACATGATAGGTGGCCAGACGGGTGGTCTGCTTAAAAACCTGCAAGGAAGGAGAGTCCTTGTCAATATCCTTCTTAAATTGTGGTGCCCAGAACTGGGCAAGGTACTCCAGGTGTTATCTGACCAAGGCAGAATAAAGCAAAAACTATTACTTCCCTTCATCAGGACTCCTGTTGATGCAACCTAGAATAGCACTGACTTTTGGCTTCTTCTTCTTTTTTGCTTCTGCATCACACTGTTGACTCATGTTAAGCTTGGGGTCAACTAAGACCCCTAGATCCTTTTCACATGTACTATTCATAATCCAAATGTCCCCCCCAGTATGCAGCTGGTTATTCTTGATAACTGTTGAACCCTACATTTGTCCCTATTCAAATCCTTCTGATTTGTTTTGTTTTGGCCCAGTTCACTAATCTGTTAAGATCATTTTGAAAATTTCTGCTCACCTGGTGCTGAGAGTGGGACTCCCTCTCACCTAAAGTTTCTAATTATACCCTGGATTCTCCCCTGCATGGAAAACAAGATCCCTTCCAGTGAATGAGACTTTTTTCTGCAGTTCCTGTGTTCCTGCCATCTATAATAATAATAATAATAATTTATTATTTATACCCCGCCCATCTGGTTGGGTTTCCCCAGCCACTCTGGGCGGCTTTCAACATAATATTAAAATACAATAGTCTATTAAACATTAAAAGCTTCAACCTGGGTGTTTTCCCCAACTCTCCTAGGGCAGGAGGACAAATGCCCCATTATGTGCCTGCTTCATATCAGCCACTGTGCATGAGTTTTTAGGAAGCTTGCAATGTGCAATCATGTCACAAAGGTCTTCTGACCTCTTAGCTCATCTTTTGCATCCCTCCCTGGCAGTAGAAAGAGCCTTGCTGCCTGTGCCACTGGCACTTATGGAATGGTAACAACAGTGGCATTGTTTTGCATGTTGTGTTGTGATAAGGGTGTGTGTGCTCAGAGCATGGCCCCATTGACCTAAATTGGCCCTGCTGGTTGGGGCTGATGGGAATTAAAGTCCAGTAACATCTGATGGAGCCCAGGTTTCTGCACCCCTGCTTTTTAAGAAAGCAGATCCATTTTTGCAATGCTCTATTATCTTATTTCACAAATAGCTTTGGCAAAATAAACTATTTTATTATCTTATGTCACGCTACTCTGCCGCAGTCCAATGCATCACATTTTGTCATGAGAGGCTCTTGATAGTGTTCTGTCTACACTGAAGGTCCAGAAACCTATCTAAAGAATGTCTTATTGACCCAAAGATCATCTGGTGGGAGGTAAAGGTGTTTTGTTGCTTGAAATATGAGTACTACTTTTCCTTTGTGACACAGACAAGGCTGCCCAATAAATCCTTAAAAATGTATTTGCAGTCTTCAGATTGCTGTGGGTCAAGGAATCATATATACAGAAAGAAATGGGAAGGCATAGCTCAAGGTCTCTTATGGTATGAAGTCATAAAAAACAGAGGAGGGGAAATGTTGGTAACAGTGAAAATAATCCAAAAGCAAATATGGCAGCTACTTGTATCATCTGAAAGCAAACTGTCACTATAATATTTGAGATTATTTTCTTTGTGGTGACTTGCAGTTTACTAGCTGTGAATATGGTCATGTAAAAGCTCTACCAATTGCTAAAATAGTGGTCCAGCATATGCACGTATAAACCATGATTAAGAGATTGGGAGCAGACTGAGACTATCTTGTACCTCCACCAAACTTTTCCTTCTCAGATGAAAACTTCACCTGACCTTACCCTGTTAGCCTTAACAAGCCTTAACAAGCTCATATGAGCATAACCTTGTTTCTTAAAAACTTCAGTGTGGAATAAGATGGGGGAGCATTTATATGGAATCATTATTCAGTTTTCTCTTATCTTCCCGATAACAGAAGGGGTCTTTCCATTCATGGAAAGGACTGAGATCCACTGAAGACTCACAACTGTCCATGCTATTCTGGAAAATTTCCCCAACTCTCTAGATTATGAGTCTACCACTACTTTCCTCTTATCCTGCATTGGATCTGGCTGTAAACCACATTAAGTGAAAGAAGGAGGGTTGTCTAAGAATGCCTTAACGGTATAATATCTGAAAATATGCATACAAATCTTATGTGGCAATGACCACAAGGATTTTATTGTCACCAAGGGACTATTCCTACTGCTTTCAGAAATGAAACATTTGCTGCTGCTACTGCTGCTGCTGTTTTTAAAAAGTCATTATCAATGTGATTGAATTGGTAAAATTTACCAAACTGAAAACTAAATTATACATTTTGCATGCTTAAATGCTGTGCTCTCAGACTGCGTTGCTGAACTGCATGCTACAGTAAGAGTGTTTAATGGGCTGCTGTGTTCGCTGTGGTAATTAGCCTTTAGATGGTGATTAATGAAGATTTAAATCTTGCCATGGCAGGCAAGGGCAAGTTAAAATGAGTGCCCTACGATAACTTTGCCTTCCACAGAAGTAGCATGTGGTTGACCTCCTGTCATTACACAAAATGTTCTAGACTGTGAATGGTTTGACATATGCTTAGAAGAGGTGCTTAAAAGGTCAGCTCACAGAAGGTGTTAACTTCTGATTTAGATAAAAATATTTCCCTTCCTTTCCCTATGGGACACTTCTTGGATTTTTCACTCCATAAGCATTTCCGAACCTCCTGGAGTTATAAATTCTGGGTAACCCAGAGAAATAAAACACTTTTGATTTCTCCATAGACAAAGTTCAAAGTTAACCATCTTTAAACTAAATTCATGCAAAATACTTTGACAGAAGAATTCTTACACTTGCAGTAAACTCAACACCTGTACCTTTGTTTAACTATAACAAAGCCAACTTACCTATAACCAAGAAAGTACCATAACAGCAAAACAGATACTGCGCAACTGTCCAAGAATTTACTGATTTAATTTTTATCCAATCCATGAACTTGCTAATTGTGGTTAAACATCACAATAAGCCATGGTATAGCGCAGGCTTCCTCAACCTTGGTCCTCCAGATGTTTTTGGCCTACAACTCCCATGATCCCTAGCTAGCAGGACCAGTGGTCAGGGATGCTGGGAATTGTAGTCTAAAAACATCTGGAGAGCCGAGGTTGAGGAAGCCTGGTATAGCATGATGGGAATGAACTGCAGTGATCACCAGGTTTTCATGTTCACACACTTTCCCCTGACACACCTGAAAAAGGGAGATGTTTCTGTTGCTTGATCAACCACAGAACCTGTGGTTTATCTTAACTGATTTTTGGAAGCAAGCCAATTTTAGTTTTAATTTGGCTTGTTTAAAAGCATAGTTAAGATTAACCACAGTATGATAGATTCAGATGAAACAACCTGCAATTAATTAAAAACTTTAGAAGCTTCTGAACTCCTCCCTGCGGTTGCACCAAACGAGGAGCAGGAACGAGAGAGCAATACAAGCCGAAGGTTCACAGAGGCTCACTTACATCATGGTAAACCATGGTTTATAATGACATCTAAAACCAATAGGTGGTTTTAAGCCATCAGGCCTCCACCCACCAAGTTATAAAGTGTGGACTGTAATATTGATCTACCTTACATAGCTATAAGAAAAGATTACTGAGATAATGTATATGAGGCAAGAAATAGCTAATTAAGAACTTTGTATCATTATTAGAGATGAACTGAAAGTTCCAAGCAGAAAGTGGAGGTTCTTGTTAGGTGTGTGTCAAGTTCCACAAAACTGTAAATTGCCAACACTGTTTGTTTCATGATTCAGGTAGAAGAGGTCAAGTTCATGCTCCCAATTGCTGGCAGGCACCAGTGTCTTTCGTTCGGAACTTGAAACACTTATTCTTTATGAACTTCAATATGAACTGACCTGATCTGCAGCTCCCAGACTAATGTGCGTATCAGAACTTATCCATTAGGTTTCAAACTTCTAGAAATATTGTTACACAGTTCTCAGCTTTTAAAAAGTATTACAATTCATTTAGAAATGTGCATTTTTGGAGAATGTGTTAGAAATACATATTTAAATGTGTACTGCTGTTTAAAGAAGCAGCACATATTAATGCAGAAACAGATTAGAATTGACTTATAAGTGAACAAATACATACAAAAGTGTTATGGGCTGGAAACTGAATGATGATCCCTCTCTTTTTTTTTCCTGTACAAAGCTCCAGAGTGAGGGCAAGAAGAATTGCCTCCACTCTGATTTGGCTTTATATGATGCCAAGGCATGAAGCTGAAACTTTTCACTAAGAGTGCATCACACAGAACATGGAAATGTTGCTGAAAATGGATAACCATACAAACTGATTGGGTCTCCACAGATGCCACAGCTTAGGTGCTAACTAGGCTTTTGCTAGGAGCTGAGTTGAGTTCTGTTCATAGGATATTCCCATAAAAAGCAGGGGGGAGTAACTTTAGCCTATCTCCCTTTCATCTGCAGCAACCTGTCTCCCCCACTCCCACAATCTGTTTTAAGATAAATCTCTGGAGCAGTATGGGAGATGGCATGAGATTAAAAATCCCCCCCCCCTTTTTTTTTCTGGCAGAAATTTCTTGTGGATCTCGAGTGCTTTCATGGACACTTAAGGTCCCCTGTTCATCTTATAAGAATTAGGATTTAAAGCCACTGCATTTAGTTTAATATGATAATAATCATCAAAGATTGCTTCAGAGGGATGAATAATCACCTGGGCTGAGATCACACTGACATTTAGCTATACAATTAAAATCGCAATTCAATAGCAGGAGTTCCTTAAAATGCAACAGGTTATGTTCTTTAAGATATGATTAGTCTTCTAATAAGGCACTTGCCTGTCTTGCAAATTTGTACTTGTTAACTACTCCCTTTTGTTCAGAGAAGTCTTTCATAAATTGATATTTAATAAAAATTTCTTGGTAAGGTGCTGTATAAAGAAAGCCTGGCTAAAATGCAATTAATTTCAACACCTAAGGAAATGACCTTCATAATTCACTCTGGGCTTTGTCTCTGAAGAGTTATGGTTTATTATCCCCTCATTCACAGAATTAAGCCACATCACGCTGCTGTTGTCTGCAACATGCACTTCACATCTGACCATATAGGTAGGCGGCATTAGTAATAGTATTTCTTGTGATCAAAATTACAAAAAGGCTCTAATTTTCATTAGACCTCTGGTACTTTTAGTGGAATTTTGGCTTGGGACAATACTATTGCAAAAGGCTGGCAAAATATTGGTTGTCGAAGATATTCCATATCACAAAGAAACAGAACAGGAAAGGTGAATGAATTGCAAAATAGTAAGTATGAAAGATACGTTATGTATACATCCATGAAGGTGTCATACTGAAATAGATATAAGCAATAGATATAAGCAATCTGATCCTAGGCATGTGGTTGGAGGCAGCAATGCTCAATACCAGTTGCTGAAAAGCACAGGAGGGGATAGTGCTCTTCTGCTTGGATCCTGCTAGGGGGACTTCCCAAAGGCATCTGGATGGGCCATAGGTCTGATCCAGCAGGATCTTCTCATGCTCTTATTGCAGGTAGGTGGCCATGTTGGTCTGCCGTAGTCGAAACAAAGTAAAATAAAATTCCTTCCAGTAGCACCTTAGAGACCAACTAAGTTTGTTCTTTTTGAATTATGATGCTGGAGGAGACTCTTGAGAGTCCCATGGACTGCAAGAAGATCAAACGTATCCATTCTTAAGGAAATCAGCCCTGAGTGCTCACTGGAAGGACAGATCGTGAAGCTGAGGCTCCAATACTTTGGACACCTCATGAGAAGGGAAGACTCCCTGGAAAAGACCCTGATGTTGGGAAAGATTGAGGGCACAAGGAGAAGGGAATGACAGAGGACGAGATGGTTGGACAGTGTTCTCAAAGCTACCAGCATGAGTTTGACCAAATTGCGGGAGGCAGTGGAAGACAGAAGTGCCTGGCGTGCTCTGGTCCATGGGGTCACGAAGAGTCGGACACAACTAAACAGCAATAACAAGTTTGTTCTTGGTATGAGCTTTTGTGTGCATGCACACTTCTTCAGATACACTGAAACAGAAGTCACCAGACCCTTATATATAGTGAGAGGGTGGGGAGGGGTATTACTCAGAAGGGTGGTGGGAATGGGTGACTGGCTTATAGGTGTGGTAAACCTGTTGATGACTGTTAACAACTGCAATTGGTCTGACAGGAAAAAGCAAGGGTTGAGATGGCTATTAATAGCTTTATCATGTATAATGAGATAAGAATCCAGTGTCTCCATTCAGACCAGGTCTCTCCATGGTTTTAAGTTTGGTAATAAGATGCAATTCAGCAACTTCTCTTCCCAGTCTATTTCTTAAATTCTTTTGTAATAAGACAGCTACTTTGAGATCTTGTATAGAATGTCCTTGGAGATTGAACTGTTCTCCTACTGGTTTCTCTGTCTTGTGATGACTGATATCAGATTTATGTCCATTTATCCTTTGGTGTAGGGTTTGGCCTGTTTGTCCTATTTAGAGGGCTGAAGGGTACTGTTGGCATTTGATGGCATACAGAATGTTAGAAGATGAGCAATTAAATAGTCCTGAGATGGTATGTTTGATGTTGTTGGGCCAGTAATGGTGTTGTCCGGGTGTATGCAGCAGCAAAGTTGGCATCTGGGTTTATTGCAGGCTCTGGTACCAGTGTCCATGCTAAGTCTGATTATTGTATTATTGTGGGTGAGGAGTTGTTTAAGATTGGGTGGCTGTCTGTAGGCAATGAACGGTCTTCCCAATGAAAGGCCTTCCTGTTTATGTAGTGTAATCACTCCGATTCATGTTTATGAATACAATGGCACTGCTTATTTACAGCAAAGGATTCATAGGACTGGAGTCTTCATTTATTGTTGTAATATTAATTCATTTAACTAAATGAATGTTGAAATACACAATGTGGACCATCAGAATGATTAATAACAGGGAATATCAGTTTAATCATCACTTTGATATGGGGTTACCAGGAGTAAATGAAATGAAACTGGATAAGCGAAAGATGTAGATAAAGTTCATTTATTAAAGCTAAATGATCAGCCTGCCAGAAACTATGTGGATTGCAAGGAAACAGACTTATTATACAGCTCGTACCAATGAGGTACAAATCATAATGGGCTTGCTCTTTGCCCCCCACATAATACTTCACTCTGACTACCAGAGACAATTTTTCTTTTGGGCGAGGGGAGGAGAGGTAGGGATCTTGGGCTATGGGTGGTATTCAATTAAGTTTTACTCAGAGCAGACCCACTGAAATTAACATTCCTTCCAGTGGCACCTTAGAGACCAACTAAGTTTGTTATTGGTATGAGCTTTCGTGTATCTGAAGAAGTGTGCATATCTGAAGTGTGGTATCTGAAGAGATGCTCATGCACATGAAAGCTCATACCAATAACAAACTTAGTTGGTCTCTAAGGTGCTACTGGAAGGAATTTTTTTTATTTTGTTTCGACTATGGCAGACCAACACAGCTACCTACCTGTAACTGAAATTAACATGGTTAAATTAGGTCTATTAATTTCAATGTGTATAATCTGTGCAAAGCTTAACTGATTACCAGTTAGTGCAGATGACTAAAGTGTTAGTGCAAGGTGACTAATTTTGGAGATCAGGGAACTCACATTACTCATTCACTTAAATATTTCTTTTCTAGATCTGTGCAAAAGTCTGTGGCCATCAGCACACTACAGAAATGATTTAGATGGGTCTGAATTCATGTAGCTCTCTTAAAAGAAAAGTAAAATAATACTGCTTTGAATTTATCAAAGGAAATTGTTGGCTATGTCAGATGATGAATTGTTTAAAAAATGTTAAAGATGAAACAACCTGGATTAGATTTTTTTTCAAAACAATAGAAAATGCAATTAACCAGAATCTATAGCTGTTCACATAGAAGGGCAGCAAGAATCACATTCATTAGAAACAGTACATTGTAATCCCATACCAAGATTGAATCATCTTCAATCAGTTCTAACTCAAGTCCATTTCAAAAGCTAATAACCTGCTTCACAGTTCACCCAACTGACTGATCCGACTGGAGTAATGTTTATGGGGTGCTAGTCACACAATGCCCATGTCCTAGGACTTCAACAGTATCAGCTGCTCACCAAAGAGCACTGAAAACAAAACAATGGGTTGCAATTGCAGTCCACCAAGAATTTTAGACAGGGCAAAATATGAAGTGCCCTATGGAACTGCATTGGGACAGGGTGGGAGAAAACAGTTATCTAAACCTAGTGATCAGTTTATATTTTTAATTTGACTAATTAGGATTTTGAACACGTCACAAGCATTTGCACTTGCATAAGTTTTTAATAAGCATGATATCTTTAGTCCAGAAAGAAAATAGATTCTGGGCACAATCGAATACACAGTTAAGCAATTTAAGCCCAGTGATGGCATGAGACTTAAGCATATTGTAAAGTTCTACAGTTAGATCTTCCTTTAGGGAGAGATGGAAGCTTTGGGACCTTACATGACTGGGTACAAGTCAAATAACTAAGGAGTTAGAGGAAGGGAAGGAAGGAATGAGAAGAGAGCAAGGAAGAAAATCGGGTCCATTATGAGTAGTATTTATTTGCTTCACCTTTTTGTGTTCCTGAGATTCTACCAAAGACACCAAATATGACTCATAAGAGAAATATTTTAAGTATATTATTATTATTTCAATTTATATTCCTACCCTCCCTCCCAAAGGACTCAAAGGCAACAAACACATCAATAATAATAATAATAATAAAACACTTTTTTAAAAAAAATGATGGTTTTTTTAAGCATTCAAAAAACAGTTAACAACATTCTCTCAAACAAGGATTTCAGGGTTGCCTGGAACAGCCATCAAAAGTAAACAAGAATGTTTTAAAATGTTTTTCACCGACAAAAGCCAACATCTACCTTTTATATATAGTGCCAAATGTCATTCATATGGCGGGTGAGATTATCAGAACATGCCTGGAGTAGATCCAAGAAGACAAAACCAGAAAAACTGGGGGAGGTGGGAACCTGGTTGTTGAAGTTCCAGTGCTCCAGCAGGATGGCAACCCATCACAAGCCACCATTAAAAAAAATTTCACAGTATCTTAAAACACCCAACACAGCATCGCTGTGGGGCAATGTGGAAAATCATGGGCCACCATTTTCATTTCCCACAATGCTCTAGAGGAATGGGTGTTCTGAGAATTTTTAAATGGCAGCAGCACAACACTGATTGATGGAGCACAGCTGCAACCACTACGTAAATCCACCATGGGTACAGATGCAACAGGGAGCCTATAGGTGCAGCAATGGCCTCACAGGGGACATTATTCTGAATAACCGCTCGAAGCTATCTAAGTAAGTTTCAGAATATGCCATTTTCTGTTTGATATCCATTTTGCACCCATAGTAGACTGAAACATAGAAACTTTTTTTCTTTCCAGATCACAAATTGTGGTTTGAGGCAATTATGTGTGAATAATAAGTAGGTGAAAAGAGGGTCTATCTAGCTCAGAATTCACTTAAGACATAAAACAAAATAACCAGTTATCATGCTACAGAGGAAATATTAGCCAATATACAATGTGTCTGTATTTCTTTCTCGCATCCTCACCTACCCTGGCCGCTTTATGTTTCAAAATGCAAAACTGATTTCATTCCCTCACCCTTGAGTTTAAATATGAACATAACACTTTACATCAGATCATTTTATTATGGAATGAGAAAGTGGACTTGAAAGGAAACTGAAAGGCAGTGAAGAACTGTGATACTATAACGCAGGGACGTCCAACTCCCAATAGACCGGCAATCTACTCACAGTGGCAGTGATCTACCCATTGTCGTTGGATGAAACACAGTAGTTGATCTTTTTTGGGAAAGCCAAAGTTGTGGAGCTTTTTGGGGGGAGTCAGAGTTGTTGAGCCTTTTTCGGGGGTTTTTTTGGGGGGAGGAGATCACTGAGGGACCAAAGATCTACCAGGATCTACCAGAAACACCTTGTGATCTACCAGTAGATTGTGATCTACCTATTGGACATGCCTGCTAGAAGAAGAAGAAGAAGAAGAAGAAGAAGAAGAAGAAGAAGAGTAGTTTGGATTTCATATCCCGCTTTATCACTACCCGAAGGAGTCTCAAAGTGGCTAACAATCTCCTTTCCCTTCCTCCCCCACAACAAACACTCTGTGAGGTGAGTGAGGCTGAGAGACTTCAGAGAAGTGTGACTAGCCCAAGGTCACCCAGCAGCTGCATGTGGAGGAGTGGAGACGTGAACCCGATTCACCAAATTACGAATCTACCGCTCTTAACCACTACACCACACTGGCTCCTAAAGGTTTAATATCAACCTGAACATGCCCCAGTTAATAAACAGTGCTTCAAAAAGCATTGGGGGGCATGGAATCCAAGCCTTTGAATTGTGTGGATTTTGAACTGGATTCTGTGGCAATCAGAAAAACTGGAAAGGACAACCTTATCACATCACTTCAAGCGCCAAAACAACTGGAGGAGCTGTATCCACCAGGATCCGCCATAATTTCTTTACATAAAACTTTCCTTCAATGAAATCCTGGCTGTAACCTTAACATATCCCTCTTCCCATCAAACCTCTGCTACTCTGTGCCCAAAATAAAATATTTTTGCTATGGCTCACTGCCTTCTATTCTTCCCTAGCCAGGGCAACTTTTGTGTGTGTGTGTGTGTGTGTGTGTTTTTAACACCAACTTGACAGAGGATGCAGTCAGTATCTGCTCGAATTATAATAGGGCCAGCACTATTCTTCACACTTGCCAAGCATAAGACATTTGCAATTATTTATAGCAAGGTGAGACACAGAGGAAATTGCAGAATGAGTATGAGGGGCCTTGGTCATTGGTTTTGGCATATTGGTTTGTTGTGAAATACTTTGATTAAACTGACTATATCCAAAGCATTCCAACAGAAGCACATCATGGATTTCCAGATGAATCCAAATACAGTGTCACTGTCACATCCACACCCCCAAGCAATCCTGGGAATTGCAGCAATTCCCAGCACTCTTATGTACATTAAATGTATGGTGTCAGTGTGACAACCATCAGGGCTGGGCTGTAAAATACGACCAAGGAATTAGGAGTCCAGATTGAAAAGCTATCAGGATCAGAGGGCAAACCAGAAGGAGAACAAGCCAGGACTCAGTACCGAATAGCAAGACCAGAAATGCAAGACTTGCTAGGGTTCAGATCGACCTTGTTGCTCAAGCAAAATTTCACAGAGACCAAGTGCCCTTTTATATTCCTTCTTGACCAGAAGGAGGCAGCTGTCAGCCTGGACTGAATCAGGTCAGAAGGTTCTTCACTAAAAAGCTGTCGTGACACAGCTCACCACAAAGGACTCAGGTCAGCAGTTCTTGATAGCCCCTTAGGGGCATGAGCCCATAGCCCAGTGTCACTCAGCTCCAGTTTCACCCTAAGCCAGCTGTGATCTGATATGTAGTCCATCTTAATGAATAGATAATACAGTTATGAATTCTATTATGTATCTTATTTATGTGTTACTTTAATAGGACTTTAGAGGTGGAAATGCTTTTTTGCGGGGGGGGGGGCGGGTTAAGAACCTGATTGACAGAGACTGAGATTCAGGTGGCAGGTGGCACAGTTACCATTTGCTTGCAGGCCTGAGTGAACAGGCAAGTGCAGAATGGGGAGATCAGCCAACCAAACTTGCTCACCTGCCATTTTGTTCTAATCTGAGAGGGGGTTATACCATCAACAGAAGGGATGGAGGAACCTGTGGTCCTACAGATATTGTTGGACTCCAACTCCCAACAGCAACTAGTCTGGTCAGTGCTGAGAGATGATGGGAGTTGAAGTCTAAGAATATCTGGAGGGTCACAGGTCCCCCTTCTGCTAAAGAGAGGGATTGTTCCTTGTCACCATCACTGCTTGCTCAGTCATTCAAGTGGACAAGCAAATGAATGGCAGTGGCAAGGGCCTGCTGCCACCTGTGATTACTCACCATCCCCCTTTAGAGGTGTGGATCAGGCCTGCTAAGGAGTGAGAAGGAGAAGAACAAGGCCCCTATACAAATGTGTTTGCAAGACCTCTCCAAGATTTAGGAAACTATGCAAGTATTTGAATGCATTTATCAAAAAAGCTGATACTTGTTTGCCAAACTCTTTAGGAGCACATCATAAAGAGAGAAATAAAAGGACTTTTTCAAAGTCAACAATATAAATGACAGAAAACTCTCGCAGTGAAATTTACTGTCAGGACGCATCCTTGAAAGGCTCAAAGAAGGCAAGTGTGGCAAGTCCAATTTATGAGATCAGAGCTTCAAGCTGACAGAGCTGAAACTCTGAAGGATTTGAAAGCCAGAGGTTTGCAGAGGCTGTCGAAGAGGGTGCCTCTTTGCTGAACCCACTGAATGGAACAAACAGCTATCCAGGTGTAAGCAATGCCTCAGGCAGTACTAAGCCTTGCAGAGATGCTCCATGACTGATGCTGTGAAGCAAGAAACAAGACGGACAATGATATATGACAGCCCAGATTCGGGGGGAAGGGGGAGTGCTGTCACCAAAGGGACAACCAATAACACTGTTGTGAAGAGGCTGGCATCCACTTGGGTGGCTTAAGATCTTCTTCAAATTACCTCTGACATTCACAAAGGTGGAAAGAGAAAGTATGCTGCTTTTTCTTGGTTCCATATCCTTGGTTTGCTGGAACTGGTCCCTGAAAATTTGTTGGGTTGCCTTCAGTTTTGTGTGGTCGACTTCCAATAGAAATGGGAAAAGGAAGCAGAAATTTCTGTTCCTCTGTGGTCAGGAATGGAAATTAGTTAAGTAAATTTAATTGGTATTAATTCACATCCTTGTTGTTGGCTTTAAGTCCACAATGGTACACAATTAATTACTTTTTACATTGTTTTAAAGTTTTACATTGTTTCCATTCCGTAGATAACTGATGATGTGAAAACCCTGGAGATCTGTGTCCAATTACAAGAAACAATACTGGGCGACATGAACAAATAGTCTGATGCAACCTGAGGCAGGTCCCTATGTTCCAGAAAAGGTGAAATTTGATTATTTATCAGTTTCTGTCTGTCTCCCTCTTTCCTCCTAGGAAAACCTAAATGACAATTTCTGCAGAATAAACAGAAACCATGGGTATGCAAATGACCTTTTAGGTAATTAAGGGAATTGTGGCTTACTTCCAAGTAAACATGCCTTGGCTGTCAGTCCTGGAAGATCCTTGCTGATTCAAAATACAAAAGGTGAGACTGCGGAACACACTCTTGGGGTCAGGGGGGTTGTTTGGGGGGGGTTGTTTGAGGAGTTGTTGATGATGTTGGTTTTTTGTATCTTTCTTTTATATTTTGTTGTGATTTATGTGGAAACTGTTCTGTTGGGTTGTATGTTTTTCAATGCTTTATTTATTGTTTATGACTACTTTTGTTAGGTTGTAGCTATACATTTTTTCATGTCATAAGCTGCCTTGAGCATGGTTTGAACTGTGGAACTGTGGAAAGGTGACATAAAATAAAATTATGTATGTATGCCTAAGGTTTGATTGTGGGTTCTGTATGTGTTTCCAAGTTAGGTTCTTCTATTGGGAAAGAATTTGTATAGTTATGTCTATCATAACCAGAGAAATCCATTCTAATAGGTAAAAAGATAAAGGACCCTGGACAGTTAAGTCCAGTCAGGGGAACTATGGGGCTGCGGCGCTCATCTCACTTTTCAGGCCAAAGGAACCAGCATTTGTCCGTAGACAGTTTTCCACATCATGTGTCCAGCATGACTAAATCACTTCTGGTGCAACGGAACACTGTGATGGAAGCCAGAGTGCATGGAAACACATTTTATCTTCCTGCAACAGCAGCACCTATTTCTAATAGACCTAAGAAACAGCTTTATAATTTTTTCAGTGGATTTTTGGAACATGTGGGTCAGCTTCTGCAGACCCATGTTAACTTCAGGACTTCTCCATAATATTTTATGCTGAAGGGAATTATTTTATTATTAAATCCAATTGAATCTTATATTTCATCATTCTATAATATATGCAGTTGTCTCCTGAGGCCACATCTAGTCTTACTTACAAGATATCTCTTCCCCAGTCTTGGGGAGGAAAAAATATGACTCACCTTTGTAAGTGAAGTTTCATAAATCAAATGAGAAGTATTCGCCAGTTACCCTGATATCTATATGGACGAAGCCTCAGGGTACCATAATAATTTATACAAGGAGATTGAAAAGGATGACCACTTGATAAAATAGAGAGACAGGAGTCTGAGAAATACAATTACACTTACCTACAAAATTTCATACAGTGACTTAGGACTAGTTTATAATTAGGTATAAGGTTCTTATTTCTGCTATCAAAGTAAGAAATGTTGTAGAAGCCATCAATATCTCATTTGCAGATCCCACTGGAATTAATTAGAATTGCACAGAATTTCAGCAGTACTTTTTTATGGAAGCATATGCGGTTAACCTTTTTTTGTTGCTGCTGTTGGCAGAAGTTGAGCTTGGTAACAACTATTATGGCAACCAGCAACCATGTGTACTGAGGAGAAGAGGAGGAGGAGGAGGAGGAGGAGGAGGAGGAGGAGGAGGAGGAGGAGGAGTTTGGATTTGATATCCCACTTTATCAATACCCTACGGAGTCTCAAAGCGGCTAACATTCTCCTTTCCCTTCCTCCCCCACAACAAACACTCTGTGAGGTGAGTGGGGCTGAGAGACTTCAAAGAAGTCTGACTAGCCCAAGGTCACCCAGCAGCTGCATGTGGAAGAGTGCAGATGCGAACCCGGTTCACCAGATAATGAGACTACCACTCTTAACCACTACACCACAACAGGCAGTGGGTTCTACCAGCACCACTTCTGCAGCATTTTTTTGGCTTCTTGTCTAATATTATGTGGTTAAAACACCCCACTGTATGTTAAAAGCTTTTAGTCCCACTGCATTTCCACTACTTCATAGGTATTAGTTTAAGGCACATGTGTTGAGCTTCATGTATGAACTCAGCATCTGTAAGGTCATGAAAACATGAAACTCCTTGCCCCAACAAAAGCTCTTTAAAAGGTATACAAACCAAGATCCCTCATACATTGGGCGGAGGGGATTGACCCACCAGTACCACCCTTGCCATCTGTTCAGTTGCTGTGTGAAACGCAAAAGAATATGCATGCAAAGGGAATCATTATTCATTGCAGGCTTGCCTGTACATCAGTAGTCACACCCCAAACACGTGTCAGCATCTGTCTCAGTAGTGAGGCTACCCTGTATGCCTCCCCCCAACACATACTTTTTAATGAGTGAGGGCTTTATCTGAAGTGGCCTAATATCGGGCTGTGATCTTTCATAACAAAAGTCCCTGCTGTCCAAATCTTGTATTCAGGTTCCAGATGTCCCCCCACCTCCACAAACAGAATGATGGTTGCACCTATGTGACTTCATTCAGAATCTTGTATGGCCAGAGCTTTACCCCTGGCGTTGAGTTTGTTCGGCCCCTGTAAAGCTGAGTGATTTGATATTTGCCTGTGGCACTAGGCAGTAAATGTGAGCAGCGGTGTAAAACACCACATTCACCTCTGAGGCACTCTCAGATATTTAACCAACATTGGTAACATTGCTGACCAGTTCAAGAGGATTGCATTGGTATAATTCCCTTGGAATCTGGGGGCACATGCTTTCAAACACTGAACAGCTGGGTGGGATGGGCAAACAGGTGCCCTTTAACTCACCATGATGAGCTAGCAATGAAAGGTTCACATCAGTTTAAGGATGGGTACTGGGCATCTAACCTGGGTAGGCTTGCTCAGGTAAAGATCCATGGGGTCTTTATCCTTTTGTCTATGCAACTTGAATATGCGTGTAGTAGGTGAGTTTCATATTGGTTTACCAATATTGGTTCTTGTCTCTTGAGATCTCACTCCTGGGTGTGCGGGGAAATGCACATTTCACCATTTAATCTGGATTACACCCAAGAACAGGTGTTTGTCTTGTGCTGTGTGAAATCCTTGTTTGAAATATTTACTGAAATCTCTCTTCTCCTAAACCAAATCTGAAAGAGTGCCACCTTTTTGAAATTCAGAAGGCAACTACAATGGGGATTAAGAAGGATATCTAAATACTTATTAAAAGGCATTACAGTTTAAGAAACTTAGTAAGATTTAGGAAGCTTTCAGCAGAAGATTGGATCAGCTCCCCTCAGTGAGAGAACCCAATAGCTTCAGTATTACTAAATACTTTCTTAAATGCAATCTTAATATAATAACTGGAGTTTTCCCACCCATGCATGCTGGTAGGTTTGACTTCACCCCATCAAACATTTCCTTTCCTTAACAGCTTATTGGATTCTAATTTTAAATCCTAAGAAACATCCAAAGAGAAGTACAAGCTATCCAGCTTCCAGTCACAAAGCTAACCCCTACTTCCTTTTCATAGAAACACATGCTTAAACACAATAATTCAAGCATGTAATAATGGTCCCTAAGAACCTAAATCCAATATTCTGAGAAAACCAAATGTAGTACCAATTTCAGTCTTGCTATAATTGGCAAATTGTCACACTTACCAACAATGGATGTCAAAAGAAAGCAATGATAATCATAATCAGCCACTGATAACTGTACAAAGATACAAGCTCAACAACAAAAATGTTACTAGGAAGAACTGTTTAAGTGCATTTGCCTGATATGCCTATTGTGTTGAAAATAAGTCTTGAAACATACAGTACTGCTGTTTTTGAAGGAGCTCTTCTCACAAAACATCGGTTGGTGAATAAAACATATTGGTTGTAGCCTACCAAAACCTACTCAGAGTAGACCCATTGAAATTAATTACCCTAAATTAGTAATGTGCATTAACTTCAATGGGTCTACTCCAAGCACAGCTAGCATTGGATACAACCCACTGGCTGAAATAAGAAAGCAATCATTGCTACAAAGCACAACATTAATAACAATTACTTGAGAACAGGTAGATTGATTTTCCAAGCGATCCACCAGTGTTATCTGCAAAGCTTCCTATGAGCACGCCCATACAAAAGCAGAAATACATCAGCACACACTTATACTGAATGTATTAATGGAAACACATTCCACCAACTATAAAAAGTGGATACTCTCGAGCAACACCTGTGTGCTAGATACTATAATCCACATAATGGATCACAGCCCTTAGCTATTGCCCCTTGTGAAGGATAGTTATCAGTCTATCCGTTATAAACCAGTGACTGAAATACTGAATTAATGAGACCCTGTGTCTGCAGTACATTCCAATCCTGCATCCCACTAGCACACCCACCACCTCCTAAAACAATGGCTAGCAAAACCATCATAAGGCATAAGGGGACAAACCTTCTTTGCCCCCTCTCCCTCTGTAATTCAAGCACTAGCTAAAACTTCATATCTTCTAACAAAAATATAAAAACATGTACAAATAAACATTCATTTTAGTAAGTCCTACATTCATATTTTAGGTAATCAATATATGCTAGCATTTGACCAATATAAATGTTAAGAGAACATGAGAAAGGAATCTTTTTTTCTCACAATAAGACCAAGCCAATTTCTATAGACTAAGAGAACTAATTCTGCCATATTCCTCTACATTCCCTAATTGATTAACATGAATGAAAGCAAGATTTGCTACTCCAGGTCAGTCATCATAATTTTGACACTAGTCAACAAGAAACACCTTATCAGTTTGACCTGCTGCATTGAATCCAACCAGTGGCCAGTTCACAACTTGCCACCATGAAACCAAAGCCAATTCCCATGCTCTGCTATTTTATAAATAAAAAAACGTTCATCAGTCAACAATGTATACGTTTGGCTTGAATGCAGATGATTAAGGAGACCACAGTCCAGAAGTACGTATCTATACCAAAACACAAGCTGTAAAATATTCCACCCTCAGAAAGCCTACCTTCTTGAACTGCCTGGAATGGGTTGTTGCCATCCACGAAATTCACAGAAATTGTGATTTTCTCCGTCTGTAGGATTTCATCATTCTGGTTGAGATCAGAAACTGCCATGCGAAATACCTCCTCATCCTTTTTTGCAGATTCATCAAATATTGCCCCTAGAAAGAAGGCATGTGAATAATTAAGAGCAGTACTACATATGAACAGTGCAGAGATTCAGGATGCAATGCATGAAGACACGTTTTGCTGATAATTCAAAGGCATGAATTTAGTTTGCAGCCACCTGTTTATGAGCAAGCCAAGAAATTTGTTAACGATGCTTGGCAAGGGTTCAATATACTTTAGGGCAAAATAAGGAGGATGTCTGACCATACAACAACAAAAAATGATTTGCAGAAATTATGGTAGGCATGGTATAAGTAATCCAAAATGGAATGCAGCCAGGAGACGGAGGTAATAACCTTACAAACTATAACAGATTGGCGAGCTAGGATGGCTCCTGCAAATGACAATTAGGGAACATAAATTTGCAATAAAAGATACAGCAGCTGGCAAGATCAACAACAGGTGGGAGTGTGGTTAATGACAGCATAGCTACAGCAGCATCCTACATGTCCAACCTGCTATGCTGCATGTAAGTTGTACTGTAACTGCCTATCATGATCCTGAATTCCTTGCTTTTGGGGTGGTGGACATGCGACCCACCATTACACCACATTTAATTACAATGAGTGCAGCTGGCATAGTAGCCTTGAACTACATTGCTCTGCTGGTACAATGCTGAGGTCCATGTACAGTAGTGTTATCCATCTTAAAAGTTGCAGCATTATGTTTTTGATCCTAAATCTGTCATCACAATGGTTGACTCTAAGACTCCTTACCAAATTTCACAGAAACCAACAGAGTATATTTCACTTTATGATGAACCATAGTGTGGCCAGATACAGAGAACAACATAACCCATGTACCGAAGCAGAAACCTTGTTAGGAACAGGACCAAGGAAAGTTTAACCTATAGAAAACCCTTCTACATAACTACAAAAAATTAGGGAGTGATTCATTCTGTTGCATCTGGTCACCACTAAAAAATCCCTACTGTAATCTAGGGAAAGATGGAGGATTTTTTTGAAGTTTATTGGGGTTTCCTCAATGAGGTGACCAAGAACAGAAAATATGCTTCTCTGAATCTTCTGCAACGTACAGATACAATGTGAGTGTAGGCAGACCCTTTTGAATGTCTCATATTTAATGGCATTTGTAGCCCAGTTCACAACTTTGATGCACAACACGGATAGTTGGGCTCCAACGACCGGCATAGTCAATGGACAAGGAAGACAGGGGTTGATGTCCAACCAAATCTGGAAAAGGGGTTAGCTACCCCTGCTCTTAAAGGAGTAGGGGTTCTGTGGCTTTCTTAGCAGACAATGCCCTGAAGGTGGGGAAAATGTGAAAACTACTGTCCTACATCAGAATGCAGATTGCTGAGAGACTATTTCATTCCTACTTCCTTGCATTAATCTTCGCAATATAACAGATATTGCATTATAACGTAAGTCCTTCACACACCAGTCAAAACAGGTTATGAGGACATCCTAGAGCAATGTGTTCTCAGACACATCCTGTGTTTTAGAAAAAGAACAAAACCTCATTGCCTTAATTTATCATGGTCTCCTTTCCGTATCCTCCACCATCAATTTTCCTGCCAGCTCTATTCATTCAGTGCCAGCAGGCTACCTGCACAAAAACTTTGTCCACTTTGACCCAGGAGTTTTCTGCTCTGCATCTCTTGCCATCTGGAGCAGCTGTTTCATACCTCTCCATCTCAATGACCTGTCATTTCCTTGCAAATCTCAGCTGAAACACGAACATTTTTCTCCCTTCCTTCTTAATTCCTCTGTCATTTTGCCAGAGCGTTATTTACATACAGAGTAGCTTCACTTAACTTCTTGAAGGCATTGTGGGCTCCTGGCAGCAGCTGTTGTGAAAAGTGGTCTCCAGTGGAGACAATTGGTAAGCACTATTTAGAGGTGAGAGGGACGCAGGTGGCGCTGTGGGTTAAAGCCTCAGCGCCTAGGACTTGCCGATCGAAAGGTCGGCGGTTCGAATCCCTGCAGCGGGGTGCGCTCCCGCTGCTCGGTCCCAGCGCCTGCCAACCTAGCAGTTCGAAAGCACCTCCAGGTGCAAGTAGATAAATAGGGACCGCTTACCAGCGGGAAGGTAAACGGCATTTCCGTGTGCGGCTCTGGCTCGCCAGAGCAGCGATGTCACGCTGGCCACGTGACCCGGAAGTGTCTCCGGACAGCGCTGGCCCCTGGCCTCTTAAGTGAGATGGGCGCACAACCCCAGAGTCTGTCAAGACTGGCCCGTACGGGCAGGGGTACCTTTACCTTTACCTTTATTTAGAGGTGAGAGCTATTTAATCCTAGCCCTGGTAAAATGGTTTTGGTGTCTCACACTTCTAAACGGACTCAGTTCCAGAACAGTGAACCAAGTGGTATTTTGGAGCTTAGAACTGATGCTCATCACGCCAACACAGACCAACATACACTGATAAAAAGGTTGTTTCCACTGGGCAAAAATAGAGTATTGCTGCTTAAATCCCACCTGACAGATGACAAAAAAGAGAAAAGTTGATGGGTGGGCAACCTGTGGCTTTCCAGATGTTGCTGGGCTCCAACACCCATTATCCTTGGTCATTGGCCATGCTGTCTGGGGCTGATTTGAGTTGGAGTTTAACAACTAACAGGTCAAGTTCAAGGTATTACTATTACTATTACTATTACTATTACTATTAGTATATACCTTGGTCCCTAACAGCTTGGAACCAGTTTACTTGCAGGATCACCTTGCCCCATATATGCCCTCTCAACCATTTATATCTGCAAAACTGACACTGTTATAGGTGTCAATATTCATTTTGCTTTTGTAAGAAACAGTTCTTTCAGTGTGGGACCGCCTACACTTTGGAACTTCCTGCCTAAGGACATCAGGCAGGAATCTTTGCTGTATTCTTTTCAGTGTCTGCTTAAAGGGCTTTTGTTCAGGCAAGCCTATCCGAACATGTAGGAGTTAATTGTATTATCTTTCTAGCTACTGTTGATTTTAATCATCTTTTGAATCCCTTTAAATACCTGTTTAAACTGTTTTTAACAAGAATGTTAATGTTCAATTTTATATTTTTGTAAACTGTATAGGTTTTCTTACAGTCAAGTGGTCTACAAACTTTGTTAATTAATACTGGGAGTGTGAAAGGTTCTGCACCATGCTCTATGAATAAAAAGTATATATAATTATTCCCCAAGTGTGGGGAATGTGTTCTGTGTAGTCAAAACTGCACCTGCCACATGCATGTTTGGTTTTATGTTTTTATATTGTTGCAAACTTCTGTAATATATTTGTATGATACAACAGTATGTAAACATTTTTATAAATAATTCCATAAGTAAATAAATGGTTTGCAGAAATACAAAATTCTATTCTATAATGTATAAACATTTCCATTTTGCTGTAATTTATTTTGCTGTTTTATTTATTTTAACTGGTCCATGCTCTGACATCTGAATTTGCTCGAAGGTGGGACCTGTATTTGTAAATGTATTTGTATATGTTTTTTTATCTATTGAATTTTGTATGCCACTTGGAGTTTTTTTCATTAATGTTAAGTGGGTTTTAAATGTTCTTAAGTAAATAAATAAGCTACAACTAACTAATTCTGTTGGGAAGAATCACAGAGACTGAGGGAGTGCATTGCAAAAAAAAAAAAAAAAAAAAAAGGATAAGCAAATATCATGGGAAAAATATTCTTGTATGCACATGTAAACAAGAGTAATCCAAAATGGATTAATATAGACTTGAGTATCTCAACTAAGCACCAGCTCTTCTACTATATCACAAGTATTTGATAATTTAAACAAAAACCACAGTCATTTTATGTTCTAATGAACATTGCTTAATATGATTGCTCCTTGTCCCCAGTGACATTGTTAGTTCGTTCCAGTGTGTGAATCCAATTACACTGCGTTTCCAAACTGCTGATATTGCATTATTATCCTATACATGAGACCCAATATTGCTACAAGGTATGCTTGCGTGGCGGGCTCAGTTACAGGACAGAAAAACAAACACAAGAGTTCCCTAGTTATTCACAAACTGTTTCTGTGACCACAGAAATGTCATCAAGGCATCATCTTACCCATCTGTGAAATTAAACTATTTTATTTAAACTGAAGCTTGAATGTTTAATGTTTCTAAAATAAGGTTAGATCATTGGAATAAACGCCATTTTGGACCTTGAGTATATATTAACTTTCTACCCGGTTAATTCAAACTTTATTGGTATTCTTTCTTCCTCTACTGTTTGCTGACAAGAGTCTGTATCATGCCTGCCCATGACTGAGACCTGGGGGTGGAGTTTTACAATATGGTCATTTATGCAGCTTGTAATAGCCCATGACATTTACCGCTACACAATTTTCCCAGTGGAGGGGCTTGGCAAACAACCAGACACATGTGACAATGACAGTGGGGAGAGGGTGGGGCCAATGCATGGGCTATTAAAGCCTGCTTTTCTCCTGGTGTCTTCAGTTTTGGGGCCCCATGAAGTGGTGGAGCAGGAAGACCTCCCTACTCACCTGGAAAGGTGGAGCTGAAAAATGAGAGACCCCTGGCCCTTGGCAAGGTTGGCTCCTACATGGTTTAGTTAGGCCTTCCTCCCCCTATGCAGATCAGTTTTGGGGATTAAATATTTAAATAAATGTGGCACAGTTCACCCAGTCCTTGCTCTCCACACTGCTACCACTCTGCTCTCGCCCACCCTACCCCTGCTGCCACTCTTGCGCATGTTGTCCTACTCTGTGTCCACACTCCTGTCTATCTGCCTCTGCTTCCCTTCTCTCACCTTCTGTTCCTGCTTCCTTGAGTATGTGCATTTCAGGGCCATCATCATTATGACAATACAAATACAGTCATACATTGGAAGTTAAACAGCCTAGTTCTCAAACGTTTTGGCTCCCAAACAATCGAAACCCAGAAGTGACTGTTCCAGTTTTCAAACGTTCTTTTGGAAGCCAAACGTCCGAGGGGCCTTCTGCGGCTTCCGATTGGCTTTGGTTTTCGAACATTTTGGAAGTCAAACAGACTTCTGGAATGGATTCTGCTCGACTTCCAAGGTATGACTGTATAGTATTGAAAGTAATAGGCCAAAACAGTTGCCTGCATTTTTCCAATTTCACTGGGGGTGTGGCTATGTGAGGAGATTACAATGAAGCTACTGAACTTCAGTTTTTACTGCTACAAGAATTTACTAGTACATACTGGTTTGGAGGGTTCGCTCACACCATTGCTTGCCTGTTCAGACATGAGAACAAACTATGGTTTGATTAATCCAGGAAGTGTTATATTAAACCATGTGACAGAGGGAAGAAAAGGAGAATAAAGAACATTTGATCCAATACCCATACCCAGTCCTCAAGATCTGGAGGATTAGCAAAAACGTGTCTGAATGCAGATGAATGTACGGTATTTGCTTTTTTTCTGTAGGCAATTCTATTTAAAACATGGCAGAAGGAAAAAGGGATGCTCTTATCATCTAAGCATATCAAATCTTCTGCTTCTGCTGATGAAGCAAAATGGCTTTTTTATTATTTCATTTTTCCCCAATCTTACTGCAAGCCAATCACAAGCATGTCAGTTCTTAAAGCCCATTGTTATAAATTATTTGACTACAAGAGAATGTTTTACTCTTACACTTTTTTATCGAGTCTGCTATCCTGCCTCAGCAGTATTAAGGGGGCTTGACATGTTGACAAAGAAAATAAAGACTCAGCTTGTAATGGAAGAAGCTCACCTGAATGGATTTGCATACAGTACCTGCAGCATCAGCTCTTGCCGCCTGTCAGACTCACTATTTGTAAGACAACAAAAATTACAGTCTTAAAATGTAGGGAGGTAGAAGGGGATTTCAGAACGCTGCTATCTTCAATGACACTGAACAGCACTATTTGAACTGACTGCATTATTTCAGAAAGTAGTAAGAAATCTTGCTTTTTTTCTGTAGTATTACTGACAAGTAGGCTTTCCCCTTAATTCTCTTATTGCATTGAGGATACACATTACTGTCAGTGAGAGTTGTGCTCATATTTGCAGAAGAAACAGAACCTCCAAAGCCTTCATAGGCTGAATTAATGCCAAATTCTTCCGTTTATACACAAACTGTTTGAGACATGCGTACCTCTCTCTCTCCTACATACACACACACAATTTTGCAGATACAGATTCAATGCATTTCAGATGCAAAGATTAAAAAGCAACAACATGATTTGGACTACAATGCTATAACGCCCACAATGATTAATATTAGCTATGTTCAGGCACACCAACGATAAGGGGCTGATGTGTCTTCAGCCCCCTTGATATTTCTGTTGACAGGGCCTGGCATACATAGTGTGCATCACAGCTTCAGCGCCCGACTCTGCCTAAATGCTTGGTCTCCGCCAGAGGACGCGACATCACACACATGACACACACACTGCACACCAGGCCCCTCAATTTTGGGAGGCAACCTGGCATCTCTGGCCATGTTCATTAGATTCAACAGGCCTACTCTGAGTAGGACTAGTGTTGAATATCACCCAATATATTTTTCTCAAGTCTTTTTGTCACTTTCCAAATCAGCAAAAAAATATAGCTCAACACTAAACACAACCCCTTTGTGAATTATTCAGTTAGCTTGCATAGTACTTCATGGAGCAACACTAATATATACCCTCCCCGTCCCTGCTGACTTTGATATAGAGTTAAAATACCAATAAATATAAACCTCAAGAACACAGCACTCTTTTCTATAGCATAAGAATAAAGTTAAATTTTCTGCACCCTGCCATTCCACATAAAGGTTCTTAATGTTATTTTGCTGTCAAAATAACAGTTTTGGGGAAGCTATAATAGCAACATGTTCATTATATAGCCAGTGACCTGTTGATTATTACTAGCCCCTCAATTTCCCACTGTATCCATTACAGCCCAATTGGACCTTCGTTGTTAAAAATGGGTGGTTTGGTAGGTATTATTGTCATATGATTATTAATGCCCCGGAAAGAAAGTTACTGCAATGGCAATAAATCTGCTGAGTGTTATTAATGTCCCTGCAGTGGAACACATTAAAAAGTGCCCTTATAATGGTCATTAGTAACCTACTTATAGATGCTTTATAACTGAGGGGAAAGCTGATACATAATCATATTTCATTAGACAGTTGTTAGCAATCACCTCAAGCAAAAAAGTGCACCCACACCCCCAGTCCAATAGGAAAATAATAGGGGATGCTGTCATGAAAATGCAACCAGTATATATATATAAAACTCCATTATTTTTGAGAAATTTAAATGTTGACAATAATGGATAGGATAAGAGTTAGATTTGAACTTTAATAAATAGAAGAGTAAAAAGTGAGCCTTCAACCTAAGTATGTAAAATGGGCCCTCTTGCATCAGCAAGCAGGACATGAGTACAATAACACTCTCTCACTCACGAACCCTGGAAACTGGTATTCAGAGACACACTGTGTCTGATACTGGATTCTGATACCTTCCATGAATTTGAAAGGAAGTCTCCTCGCACTTAACTCTGTACAGGAACCACTTTTGGGTACAAAAGACCAGATCCAAAGGTTCCTTTTCATTTAAGTGAACATTCTCCAATGAACATTCAGAATTTTTTTTTGCTTATGACCAATAATTAAGATTTTTAAGGGTCCATAGCTCAGTGGCAGAGCATCAGCTTCACTTGCAGGAAGCTTTACCTGGTTCAGTTCCCAGCATCTTCCTGGGGTAGGAGAGAACCCTGCCTGAAATCCTGGATTCTAGATTCAGGTAGGTAGCCGTGTTGGTCTGAAGCAGTCGAAATATATAAAAAAATTGTTGAGTAGCACCTTAGAGACTAACTAAGTTTGTTCTTGGTATAAGCTTTCATGTATACTGAGCAAGATAGACCAATGGTCTGACTTGTGTGTGTGTGTGTGTGTGTCCTCCAAATTGTTACAAATTGAACCAAATTGCTTTAATTTAATACAATTTCTTAAAATCAGGTTTCCCACTCCCATTGCAATCATATGTCCAAGATATTCCCCCATAGCTGCTTCATTTCTTATTTAGTCTCCAGTTGACATCCTTCACTTGCCGTTACACCTTCACCTTACAAACAACCACCTTGGTTTCATACACACACACACACACACACACACACACACACACATTCCATTTCACATGTGTGGAATCTACATTTATACTCCAGACCTGGAGTTTTGAAAGAGTACAGTTCTTTCTCTTGTTGTTCAGTTCTTTGCATAGTTTGTCTGAGTTCAAGGTCACATTCCAGTCCATTCTGCTGTTATCAACATAACATGCGAACCGCAGCCGTAAAAAACTTGCAGAGTGAACTTTCCAGACTTCCGCCATTAAATTCCCCTCTGCAATTCTTTCTCAGCATATAACACACAGGAAAATCTTTTCTCAGATTCAGCCTCTCTTTAACAACTGTCCAGCTCTGGGTCGTTTCTTTTCCCCACTGCATTCCTCTAACAACACCCCATCACAAAGTGGTTGATAATAAAATCCATTCACCCTCGGTTACCGGGGGAGGGGCATAGCAAAACATCGTTAAATTCCTTATAGATCATAAATCAAAAGCCCCGCCCCTTTTTCAAAGTAGCAGCTACAGATGTCTCTTCATTATGAAGGAGGAGGACAGGAGAGGAAAAAAACATTAGGAAACCATAAGAAAATGCAAAGCATTTCCTCCCCCTTTCCTTTCATGGCTGTTATAGGGATTCTCAAACTTTAGAAAACTGAATACTTTCAGAAAACCAGTCCCAGTATTTTCAGCAGCTGATTGATCGCAGCCTATTTGCATATGATGCTTCAGGAGCACCTCTTGATTAACGCCAATTATCCAGATTGAGGAGGAACCTTCCACAAATCCAGCGCCAGATTTAGGTTTGATGAGGCCCTAAACTACTGCAGGTAATGGGGCCCTTTATATGTCCAGCTGCCCTTTGTCAACAGCAAATTTTTGCTTTTTTTGTGTTGAGCATATGCTATATGGTAATTTATGGACCTAATAGGTATCTAAAGCCATTTGCACATAACAAAATATGCATTTTATCAAAGTAATTGTTGAACTGAAATACAACTGGAAATGTACATCCAGTTTTTTTTTCCCTTTAATTTTTTTTTGGGGGGGGGCAAGAGAGAGAGTGGGGTGCTAAACTATTGCTTGTTTAGCTGATATGTAAATCCAGCACTGCACAAATCATGCTGATAACAGAAGTTCGTCCATGGAAGGGGCTCATTCCCATTCTACCTTCCGAGTTGGCAGACACGGGATTGTGAGACACTGCGGGATGCAGTGAACTTCCCAGACCCCACTGGAAAGCATGAGAAGGATTTATGCCTCATTCCCTCCCTTTCCCCTGCTTGAACTTCTTCACAACAGCTGAAGTGCTACGAAGAACAACCACCATTGACTTGTAGGCGTGGCTGGAAACCTGGTCTGACTCAGTACGAAGCAGCATCCTATTTATTTATTTATTTATTTATTTATTTATTTATTTATTTATTTTTGGACTTCGTATAATAATTAGGGTTTCTAAAAATCTTTTTTTTTTTCATTCGTTGGGTGGTATCCAATGCTTGGAATGTGGAGAGAAGCCGTTGTTGCCAGTTCCTCTTCACTCCTGTAGTCCCCTAAAACAATTTGTTCTGGAAGGTTGGGAGACATGCTGAAGCAGATTGTGGAGAATGCAAGGGTAGGAGGAACTGGTCAAAAATATCTGTCTCCCTCCCTCCTTCTACCTTCCATCAGCAGAGTGGATACCACCACTTTATTTTGCTATCTGATTAATTATTGGCTGTTTGATATTTTGATTATTATTATTGCAGACTACTGGCATGATTTTAATTTTTTTCATCTTATTGGGTTTCTTTCTTTGTATTTTTTATTACTGAATACAGCATATAACAAAATTAGGGACATTACAGTCACACTTATGGGTCCCAATTCCAGAGAGTGATGTGCACACTGATCTCTGCCATGGGATTGGGCCATACTTGTCCATCTTGATTAATTACTGTCTTTAGTTCTCTCATAATGCAATAAATGGTTTATACAGAAAAATACACATTGCCTGAGGGCAGTAAGCCTAGGGATTTAGCTTCTAATATAATTTGAGGGAGAAATAACAGCCTCAAAGACCTATAAATAATATGAGGGCTTGCTTACCATATGTGCTCATAATTCCAGTTTTAATCAAATGTGACAGAGAGAGAAAATGCACATAGTTAACTGGCACAGGGCTGATGAAGTGAATAATACCAATCCTGAACAGCTCCTGCTGTCAGGCACAGAGGCAGAATAATTTCCAGATTCTTTTAAGAGAATAAAGAGGGGGAAATATTACATTTGGAAGAGGAAGAGTCCAAATTTCCAACTCAGCAATGGATCTCACTGATTGATTTTGGGCTGGCAATGGAGAAGATGGTTTGCTCCAATTTTTAAAGCAAACCAGCTTAATTCACACCTACTGACCTAAAGCAGTGGCCCATGCAGTGGCATAGATGGGGCACCACTATTCCTCCCAATTTCTGAGCCCACGTGTCACTGCCACTTACAAGAGGAAGAGGGTCAAGGAGCAGAGTGCTTGGTGCTGTGCAGGTGCAGGTGTAAAATGGCAAAAGTGTCAGATTGGCTCCATGGACATGTGTGGTAGGGGTAGAGACAGAGTCTCTGAATATGGCAACATATAACAGGCAAGATTTAAGCTCTAGCCAATTTCTAAAGTTTATCAATATATCCCTATTGACAGTTACATTGGTCTTCTGTAACAGCTACATGTTGCATTTATTGCTTCATAATTTGTACTTCCAGGTCAAGGATTCCTGTTCTTCAGTCTTCAGACCAGACTTTAGCTAGAAACAATGGTCAGTTTTGACTGTATGCAACTGCCAACTTGCACCAACACAGGGTGATTTGGTGGCATGGAAGCGTTGTGTTCTTATAGTTGTAGGAGATCCCCAGTTTGCTTTTCAGAAGTCTAGTGACCCATCTTTTGTTAATTATATCATGCCATCCTTTATGATTTATGTATGTACAATTTTGTAGAAAGAAAATTTAAAAAGATATAAAAAAAGAAAGAAAAGGTATATGTAAAGTGAAGCAACTTCCTTTCTATATAAAGTAAAAACCGCAAGTAATTTAAGCTGAGCTGGAGTGCCACTGGAATCAACCCTGAGAGCCAGACTAGTTTGTTTGGCACCAGCAAGGGTTTTCCTCACAATGTAAACAAGAGTTTAAGAGTAGTGATTTTCCTCAGGAATGCAGCAGGGGATGAAAGGGTTGAATTCTCCCTCCACATCTGCTGCAATCCTGATAATTATCACACTATCACACAAACCCATGCACACATTAAAATAAAGCTGCATGCTAAATGCAAATCCACATTTAAATCCTGTCTACTTCGGCCCTGAAACAAGTCCGCTACAGGGTTTACATTGTTGTAGGTTCTGGGTGCCAGAGTTTGTGGGTGCAAGTCACTCATAATTATTGGGTTCAGTAAAAGTTAGATTTAATCAAGGTTTCACTAAACTGTGCCAAACATGGAAATTCCTGGGCTCACTGAGAATGGGTCTTTAGGAGGACAAAGGAAGATGATAGCCAGTCATTAACCCATCAATGAAAGCCATCAAGCAAGGCAGTCTGTTCTCTGCTGCAGAGAGGGTCAGACATGATGTTTGTGGTCTCTTGGAATCTGAGGCTGCAGCAATGGGAGGAACAGAACCCTATTGGATGTGAATGCTCTGCACTCTCTCCATCAGGTTGTATGTATGTGTAAATTAACCATGTACCATAAAGACAACACTTTGCCTCATTCCCAAAGGAAACACAGACCATCAGTAAGCACCTGAACCCCTGGAATCTCGCACTGCTGTAGAGATAGGGGTGGTGTATAATAGTATTTATTCAGTTTATGAACTGCTTCACACGTAAGGGGCTCTGAAGCAATGCATTTTTAAAGAAACAAACTACCAATGTTTTATCTACTATATATTTTTCCAAGCATTGGGACATCTTTAAGATAGTACAACTAAATTTTGTGTGACGGTTCCTGAGATCCAGGAGCAGATTTCTGTCTATCTCTGAAAAGAACTGGATGCAGCTGTGACTCAATATAGTAGACTGAAACTTTCAGAACTGCACTGATTTTAACTGTTGATTTCAAAACTATGTTGATTTTTTGGGTTTCTTCGAATTCTCAAGTAATACAGGGTACAAGGCTGCTTGTCTGGGGGAGGGGGGGGGGACTTACTGCACATAAAGGCTTGTACCACCTGCCCAGAATATACATCCTGCCCAAGATGAAGTAAGTGACTGACTGACTGCAGTGGCTGCAGTGGTCATTTTGCATTTTGGCATACAAGTGGTAGATAAGAAAACAAATAAATAATACATGATGGTGATTGTGAGTAATACAAGGGCAGGGGGTCTAGGTTTGTGCCAGGTGGGATCCCATCCATGGCATCATGAAGAGACCCTGAGCAGGGGGGGCAGAAAAGGGTGTTTCTGGACAAGATTCTTAAAACAAACAAACAAACTGTTAAAGAAAATTCTGGGTTGAGAGACTACTCAACAGCCCAACTCGTCAGGGTACAAGTCCCCTGTGGGTCCATGTGGTCAGTAAAAGAAGGAAATTCCAGTCAAGTAATTTGGAGCAAAACAGCAATCAGTAGACTTAGATCCTTTATTGTTGCACAACAGGTTCAAACAGCAGTAAGAACCCCGAGCATGGGGTGACATTCACTTTTAAAACTTTCCCACCATATCCCAAAATACAGTTCATACAGCATCATTGATACATCAGTGACATGTCACAAAAGGGGAGGGGCAGACAGGGGTTACACTAGTTCAACCTTGGCAAACATGTCCAGACAAGTCCTTGGTACAAGATTAGCATAAGCAGACATGTCAGGGCAAGACCCAAGTATAAGATTAGCATAGAAAAACACCTCTGAAGTCCCACCACCCAAAATACAATTGAACTTTCTTTGCATGTCTGGATTCCTAGGCAAGTCTGGTCATGGGATTAGGCTTTCCTTGGCCAACAATCAGCAATTGTCACCTCTGGGCACTTCCTGGAGTCCTTTTTTCAAGGGCAAAATGGTATTGGAATAGAGGAAACTGGCAAAGGAGCTGATTTTATATGATTTTTAAAGCTAGGTATCTTCCCTGAGCTGTCAAGTTGAAAGGATACATTCAGGCATAACATTTGTAATATTTAACAACTTTAAAGATGTGCGCCTCCCGTAATTTCCGTAAGAAAACAAACAAAAACTGTACTACATTTACAATAACCTTAAATAGAATGGGGAGGGTGGTGCTAAGGGGAGGTCAGACCAGCCTTGGTACCAAAAAAAAGTAGACTGAGGTGAAATCTAAATAGACAGAGATGTTCATAATTCAGTTCTGTCCCTAGCACTTTTCAGATTGTATGGGTCTCATATGCAATAAAGAGCAGAAGGGAAAACATGGCAGCAAGGCTGGAAATATATCAGCAAGGCTAGAAATTAATTTTAGGTAATGCACCAGGTTTAAAGTAACAGGAACCAATGTTTTCTTGCAAACAACCTTAGGGCATTTAGCAGACTTCCTTCACTATCACATGCTGCCTGTCATACCAAATAGAAGCACTGACTTCTCCCTATAGAGGAAGGAGGGTAATGTCCCTTTCCTGCTTCATTAAACATAACTAGTCACATCCAAGAACCAAACTGCATTGGTTTGACTGTCTGATGTGGAAAAAACCGAGGTGCCTGCCAAATCTGCTATAACTAATTATGAGGATATTTTGTCTGCTTCTCATACATATGCATCTAGAGGGCAGGTGGGGGAACAAAATTAATTCAGCCCCCCGCCTGCCCTAAATATGGAACATGTTGGTCATCAAGTTTAATGTGCAGCACAATACAGAGGGCAGAATCTGTGGGGCACAACCTGAGTCAAGCTCCTATTGTAGATCTTTTGAAATCATATGGGCTACATGTGCACACCACCAGGTAGATTGAATGCTTTGTGTGTTTTACACACTGTCACAAGGATTGACAGAGAGCCTATCAGCTGGCCATAAATACATCCTTCTGCAACACAAAGCTTTACAAAGTGCTGAATAAAAACATTCCTGAAAGTTTCGATCAAGGGTATTTGGGACCCAGTGGGGTTGTTGCTATGCGACTTATATAATTATAACTAGCATTCTTACTGCCTTGCGTCTGTTTTCAGCACAGCATTACTTCCAATAGTCTTGCCCTAGAAAAAGGACTGAGGAACCTGTAGCCCTCCAGATGCTGTTGGACTCCCATCATCCCAGTCAACATGACCGATAATAAGGGATCATAGGAGTTATAGTCCACAAACATATGGCAAGCCGTAAGTTCCCTACCCTGGCCCTAGAATGATTTTTATTGCTGTTGTTTAGACCACTAAATTCTGCATTTCTAGTGCAAATTCTCTCACTTAACTTCATAGTTCAAGGATGCTTTGTGCTGTTTGTGGGAAGGAAGAGTATAGTAAAAAACACACAAAACAAACAAACAGATACTTCCCATTCCAAACCAGACTTCCAAGCCCCATGTTTATTCACATATAAAGCAAGCCGGTAAGGCTTTTTTTCTCCACATGTGTACACTTTGTCAAAGGGCAAAACTAGACACAGTGGCTTGGATCCCACCATGATAACTTTACAGTATTTCACAGTTTATTGTACCTTCTTCCAATTCTGCGGCCACCCAAAAATGTCTCTATGGAGAGTCTGTTGAAACATGAGAGATGGGGTAAGGGGATAAAAAATTTCTCCCTCCCTTCTGTCGGTAGGGGGATAAAACTTTCAATGACCCTCCTTAAGTTGACATCTTAGGATTTAAAACGCCATAGGCAATGAAATGCATGATCAGTGTATTATCTCACCCACTCTTGGGACACCCAATGAGGTTGATTACTACATGTAACCAGGGTGTGGAAACTTGCAAAGGGCCATTGTTTTAAGGCCGACCCCATGTGTTGTATAAGGTATAATTTTGTCCTAATAATACATGTCCGTACAAGAACATCAGGAGAAAGCAAGAACAACGAAAAGTCCCACTGTTGATTCACAACAAAGTCCCGTCCAGACCTGCATCCTCCGGCCAGCCAGATGCATCTGGGAATATGTTGAAGGGACTCTGTTTCCATGCTTGTTTGCTTTTTCCCCCTGAAGTGATCTTAAGTTTAGAAAGAAAGAAAAGCATACCAGGACCCTCGAACCTACAGAACCGCCTCTCCTGGTATGCCCCACAGAGGACCTTAAGGTCCATATATAGCAACACCCTAGAGGTCCCAGGCCCTAAGGAAGTTAAATTAGCCTCAACCAGAGCCAGGGCCTTCTCAACACTGGCTCTGGCCTGGTGGAATGCTCTGTCTCATGAGACCAGGGCCCTGCGGGATCTGATTTCTTTCCACAGGGCCTGTAAGACAGAGTTGTTCCACCGGGCCTTTGGCTTAGAATCAGTTTGATTCCCTCCCCCTCTTTCTTTTTCCTTTCTCATCCTGTGAAGAGGCTGCATCCTAATGTTTTAATGTTGTATCTTAATCTTTTAAATTGTCTTTTAATCAACTTGTTTTTATTATTGGCTGTTAGCCGCCCTGAGCCCGGTCTTGGCTAGGGAGGGCGGGGTATAAATAAAATTTTATTATTATTATTATTATTATTATTATTATTATTATTATTAGTGGTGACTAGTGATGTATGGAAGTGAGAGCTGGACCATAAAGAAGGCTGATCGCCGAAGAATTGATGCTTTTGAATTATGGTGCTGGAGGAGACTCTTGAGAGTCCCATGGACTGCAAGAAGATCAAACCTCTCCATTCTGAAGGAAATCAGCCCTGAGTGCTCACTGGAAGGACAGATTGTGAAGCTGAGGCTCCAGTACTTTGGCCACCTCATGAGAAGAGAAGACTCCCTGGAGAAGACCCTGATGTTGGGAAAGATGGAGGGCACAAGGAGAAGGGGATGACAGAGGACGAGATGGATGGATAGTGTTTTCGAGGTTACCAGCATGAGTCTGACCAAACTGCGGGAGGCAGTGGAGGACAGGAGTGCCTGGCGTTCTCTGGTCCATGGGGTCACGAAGAGTCGGACACGACTAAACGACTAAACAACAACAACAACAAAGTGGTGACAGCGGCTTTTTCTGCCTAATTGCATTAAAAGCTGGGAAGAATAAAACAAAACGTGGGTGGGGTGTCAAATTTGTACAGTGGTACCTCGGGTTAAGTACTTAATTCGTTCCGGAGGTTCGTTCTTAACCTGAAACTGTTCTTAACCTGAAGCACCACTTTAGCTAATGGGGCCTCCTGCTGCCACCACGCCGCCGGAGCACGATTTCTGTTCTCATCCTGAAGCAAAGTTCTTAACCTGAAGCACTATTTCTGGGTTAGCGGAGTCTGTAACCTGAAGCGTATGTAACCTGAAGTGTATGTAACCTGAGTTACCACTGTATATGGGCAGACTAAGGAAATAAAGGTTAGCAACACAACCATCAGAACTATTAGGGCTAATTCCCAAGGAAGTGTGGCTAGGCTGTGAGTATAAGAACAATCTTCCTTACAGATTTCTCTTATCTGAAGCTTCGGCTGCCGCTTCTGAGCCTGACATTGTTTCTTTGTGACAACCACAGTAATGAGATAAAGAATCCTGCTCAGCTGTAAATATTTTTTCACACATCTAAGGCCATTTGGCTTGGTTTTGATTTTTGTTGTTGTTGCTTGCTTTGAAATAGCTACCAGTTACCAAGGATTCTCAGTTCATCCATAAAAAGAGGCCTGCTTGCACACAAGGGCGCCCTGCTACAAAACCCCATCTGTGGCAGAGGCTGGAAGGGTGGTGATGTAAGACAAACTGGTCTTTCTCCTCCTTTCCCACTGCTGCCTCACCTCAACAGACCTGGACTGCTCCCAACCCAAAACTGTCTCTACCTAATTTGGTCAAACTCAGATCCCCTGAATTGGCCCAATTCAGTTTAGGATTCGGGCTTTGGCCAAATCCAGTGCACAGCCCTAGTAAATTTATTCAATATGTACAAGAAGGAGGGTGACATGCAACTAAATAAATAAATAACAGCAAAAACAGAGAAGAAGGCTAAAACAGCCATTCATTTTATTGTTTAGTCGTGTCCGACTCTTCGTGACCCCATGGACCAGAGCACCCCAGGCACTTCTGTCTTCCACTGCCTCCCGCAGTTTGGTCAAACTCATGCTGGTAGCTTCGAGAACACTATGCAACCATCTCATCCTCTGTTGTCCCCTTCTCCTTGTGCCCTCCATCTTTCCCAACATCAGGGTCTTTTCCAGGGAGTCTTGTCTTTTCATGAGGTGGCCAAAGTATTGGAGCCTCAGCTTCACGATCTGTCCTTCCAGTGAGCACTCAGGGCTGATTTCTTTAAGAATGGATAGGTTTGTTCTTCTTGCAGTCCATGGGACTCTCAAGAGTCTCCTCCAGCACCATAATTCAAAAGCATCAATTATTCAGTGATCAGCCTTCTTATGGTCCAGAGCCATTCATTAAGCACCTATAAAACCTGAGTAAACACCTATGTCTTCAGTTGGCACCAAAATGACAAAAAAAGATGGTGCCTGACAAACCTGTGAGAAGAGAGCATTCCACTAATGGAGACTGGATAGGGCTTCTAAACACATTCTAAACAGAATGCACATGTCAATGTGCTCAGAGGCCTCCCTGTGATCAGGAAGCATGTGCCTCCAATAGGAATGTTGGAGGCAGAGATGGCACTTGCACTCAACACCCACTTCATACTTACGCCATAAGACATCATTTATTTGAATACCTGAACAAACATAGGAACCTAGGAAACTTGTCTCATACAGAGCTGAAGCATGGGTGTTTCTAGCTCACTATTTTGCACAGTGAATACCATTGGTTCTGTGGAATTTTAGGCATGAAACATTCTCAAGACTTGCCAGGGATTGAACCTGAGACCTTCTGCATGTAAAGAAGAAGCTCTACAACTCATTTATGATTGTTTCCCTTATTGGAAATGCATGTTAAGAGCTATGATTTTGAATTGGTCCTTGGTCCTAGGTTGCAATTTTAAACCCATCAAGACTTTCCAAGTAATTAAGCATAGGATTGTGCTGCTAAAGGCATCCTCTTTTCTCCTACAGGCATAAGAGCCAACTCCTAGGGACCTTGGCCCCACCAATAAAATATTAGAGGGGGGCAGCCTTCCAGAGTTGATGGGCACTGCCATTCAAATAGTGTGTGGTGTGTGTTTATGTGTGTGTGTGCGGGATGGGGCTTACCTGCCCCACCCCCAATATTTTATTCCAGTTGGCACCCTTGCCTACAGGCATGGTATATTAACTAAACAATTCCTATAATCTGATGTGTATGTGCATGTGGACATGGAGGCATGCATGCATGCAAGTGTATGTGATAGAGATGTACCTATAAGTAGTAAACCAAATAGCCAGGAGTGCTGTACAAAAATGCTGAATTTTTTTTCATTTAAAAGAACATTACATCAACACAATAAGAATTGTTTGTATGAACAAGCAGCCAGTGCATTTAAAGGGATAGCTTACTTTTGTAGTAAGATCCCTGTAAAAATGATCAGGTATATGCATGTTTAATAGCTCAGTTTGTGGAAGAATTTCAAATTGATCTGGTCTGAATTAATGCCTGCCCCCTGCCTGCCCCACTCCACTCAATCCACATCTTTAGAGCAAATTGATATGGTATCAGGGGGGCTTCAGGGAATTGCTGAAGATATTCAAACCTGAACCTTAAAAGAATGACATGATCTGAAAACTGGAGAAATGCCTTCAAAGTGAGCCAGCGCTGTGGTTTCAAAGGAATGACTTAATGATTGCAAGGCTGGTACTGGCAGCCCTCATTTGGAATCCCTGCGCTTTCATCAGTTTTAAATTAGACCATTAACATAACAGTAAATAGCTATTTGTATAGAATGTATTTACTTTTCAATGGCAAGCATTGCAAGGAGGGGTCAGAGTGGGACTGAGCAGCTGGGAGAAGCAGCTGGGACTGCGATGAAGGGAGATGTGGCAGGCACATTACCAAAAAACAAAACAAAAAACAACATTTTTATTTATTTTTATATTTTTAAATATCAAAATGTCTCTGATTTTCTATAATTTCCAGTAGCATTACGGTGGTGGCGATGCAGGCATTCTCCAGACAAGCTAAGAAGTCAACATGCTCTCACTTCGCATCACAATGCCAATGAGAGGCTCGAGTGCCCGACTCAAGTGTCAAGTAATTGGGGTTTCGCTTTTCATTTTATGTTTCATTTTCAAGCACATTAGTCGCCAAATTAAAGGGCTTGGCAGGTGATTAAATGAGAAGTCTGAGGTCATACTTAACAAAGCAAATCTCTGCCTTGGGCAGCATTTCAGCAGGAGAGAGAGTGTGCATGGGACCAAATAGCAGCTGATGATCAGCCATCATATTTGGCAGGACTATTACGGTAGAGCTGATCTAGAGCAACACCACAGCATTCAAAACAGCTGCACACAATGTTGTACTATATGCACTGGTACAACGCAGCAAGGAGGCAGCTACATTCAGGGCTGCACAAATGTTCTACATGCATTAGTGTCTCATGGAGCATTTGTTTACAGCAACAAGGAATCAGTATCGCATCTCCCTCCCCCCAAAAAAATAATAATAGTGATTATGATTTGACTCTTCTTCTTAATTAATTGGCAGTTCTGTTAAAACAGTCTCCCCTCAAGGCCTTCAGATGATCAGCCAAGGGGGATTTGGGGTCAAGAAAAAATTCTCTGTATATTGTTCTCATATAAGAGCCATTTCCTGTAGCTCTGACGCTGTTGCAGGGTAAACATGCCAACTGCTGATGGGTGAATGAATAGATCCAGTCATGCTTAACATGCATCCTATTGTCTTGGATTGCAATGGGCAGACACGCTGTCAACAAATTTAATGTTCCTTCCTCCATCTCTTTTTTTAAAAATTCAGGTCCATTGGCAAAGTCTTCCTATCAAACTGAATTCAGTAACTAAGCTGGAAGTCTTGCTGTCCTTTGTAGGAATTCTGTTTTAGAAAGGAACAGAAGAAACCATTTCAAAGTCCAAAGGTGCTATTTCACATTCAGAACTGGAAATGTGCCCTGAAAAGTGCTGGCTTGGATTTCATCCCTTGACTTGCATACAGTACTTTAGAAATATAACAACAATACATTTCATATTCTACTCCTTGCAATGTGACCGAAAGCACAGCAGTCATTTCAAAATGGTCTTGCTTTTGAAGTAGCCGAAAGCCCTTGTTAATACAGACCCCATGGATTAACAGCAGAGAACTCAACCAAATTGCCACAACAGAGTGTGCAGCTGTAAGATTTCGATAATTCTAATTTCCTCGATTCAGACACAAAGACCTCCCTATTTTTTGAGCTTATAAATAAAATCCTTAGCTGCGTTTCAGAGCTGAAATCAAGAGGCTTCTTAAAATTGTAATTTCCAAAATATTTTTTTCCAAAAATTTGACTTATTTGGTAAACTCACAACCACATATGGCATATATTAGTCACAGATCTGTTCCAACTTCAGCTCCACCTTGTTTTATGCAGATTTTTAAATTAAAAATCCACATTTGAATGTAAAATATCAAAATAAAATATACATTTCTCAATGTATTCATCTGTAAAATATGCATGTTTGTGCATATTTTGTTCATCAAAACTGCATTATAAATCCAGAGCATAATCTGATTACAAATTGTGTGGCCCAACCAGCAAGCAAGTTTGGGAATGGCAAATCTGATTGGCCCACTCTAAAAGACAGACCACACAAATTCCACCACCATTCCACTGCATTTTATCTTTACAAATGTAGAATGAACACACACACACACACACACACACACACCATTAAAATGACTCAAAAAGAAACAGCTGAATAAATCAACAGTCCAGTTAAGTGTATAGTTCTGCATTCTGTGTAACAGGTTTTAATAATTCTTCGCTTCTACAGCTATTAGTGGAATTACTGTGCTTCACTTGTTTCAAGCCTATTCCAGGCAAACTGCAACACAATGCTGTGCAATCTGAACATTAAATCATATCAATAATTCTGAAATGACATTGTGTTCTAATTTGATTAAGTACACGTAGGGGGTAGAACACAGTAAAATTGGATATATATATGTGTGTATACTGTATTCAGTGGTTGCATTGCTTTAGCAGAAATATTTCCATTTATGCACGTATGCCTGGTTTTGGTTGGGGGATTCTCCAGAACAGAGTGTAATAAAGTAAAGAGGACTGCAGTGGGAAGCAGGGGATTCACAGAAATCCAGTGTCCCAGCTTGTACAGGATTCTTTTAAGGCATTTCATTAAGGCAAATTGTCACTGGATATGACTAACTATAAATCCTATAGGGTTTTCTCCAGCCTTTCTGCATATGCTTTGCCACAGCAGTCACTTCTGGAGAACTTAAGAGACCGCAACTCAGCTTTATAGCACACACAATAAAAGTTCCCCTTTCAATCCTCAGAATTTCCAGTTTAAAAAGATTTTGAGTAGCAGGGTTGGGAAAGTCTTCTGGCCCAAAGTCTGGAGGACTAATACAAGTCAGAAAATGCAACAGTGGGCTAGAAAGAGCAATGGAACAAACTCATTGTCATAGGCGTCTCTAAATACTTTCAACTTCTCTAAATACTTTCTAAGTTGGCCACACTGAATTGCGCTGCCCAAAGCTAAATGAGTCCTACCTGTGCTGAATGCAGCAGCTGTACTATCCCCTGAAATTAATATTCCTGATAAGATAACCTAGATCAGCAAATGGCCTTATATTCCATAGAAACACCACCATTAAGTCATCATAACATGCTCCCTTTTCATATAAACATCATAAATTAGTTAGCAGAAGAGAAGCAGGGACAAAGAAATCCCACTACAGCAACTGGCTTATTAAATATATACCCCATTCCACTGATCTGATTCAGGAACTGTAGAAGTACCCAATGTTCTTACTGTGCCCAAAAGCATGCTATAGGCAGGAGTTGAGTAAAGAGTGCTGGGCTTAAGCTTGCAGCAGCTTTCACCATAAATTTGTCCAATCTCCCTTTAGAGCCATCTAATTGAATGGCATCTAAACTTGTGATAGCAAACACAGGGTTGGGAGAAGGAAAGATGTGGGGGCACATGACCTGCTATAAGGGGCAGACACAAACAGAAAATACTAGATGGGAAGGGAGTAGGAGAAGCTTCCATACAGGTGGTGATGGTGGAAATTGTTTGGCAATTGAAGGTAACCCTGAAGACCACTGGTCTCTATTCCTTCTCCAGGGACAGAGCAATGTCATGATGGACCCAGAACCATATTAAGCCAATGGTGGCCTCTAGCAGGCTCCCATTGCACTTCCAACCTCTCACACACTTGCATGCACAGTCAAAGAAAACTATGGTATGTACAACAACAGTGCAGGTGGATATTACTCTTGACATCACATGGTTTCCCTGGTCCTGCCCCTGATGTCCATGACCACATGGATGACTGCTTAAGGGAAGCCTATATGACTGAAAAATGGGACAGGGAGGGAGGAAGGAAGGAAGGAAAGAAAGATTTTTGTTTTAAGGGATGGCAAGTTTAGAAGGATCTGGCATGCCTTCCAGCAGGCTCTCAGTGGAAAGTATGGAATCTCTTGTGATTCCTGTGCACATGAGTAATGAATGGAGAAGAGATCACCTAATAGGACATGACAGTAACAGAATACTGTGCTATAATAATTGGCACATGTTTATGTGTGTATTTTGAAGGTGAGCCTAGAACATGGTGGTGCCCCCTGAAACAGATGGCCTTGGGCTATAGCCCAGTTAGCCCATGCCTTAATCTGCCCTTGGCATTGTGCACAGTAGGAAGCACATGGTATGTGTTGTAACCTCCCTTTCTCCCCCTAATCTTAAAGGTAAAGGTAAAGGTACCCCTGCCCGTACGGGCCAGTCTTGACAGACTCTGGGGTTGTGCGCCCATCTCACTTAAGAGGCCAGGGGCCAGCGCTGTCCGGAGACACTTCTGGGTCACGTGGCCAGCGTGACATCGCTGCTCTGGCGAGCCAGAGCCGCACACGGAAACGCCATTTACCTTCCCGCTGGTAAGCGGTCCCTATTTATCTACTTGCACCCGGAGGTGCTTTCGAACTGCTAGGTTGGCAGGCGCTGGGACCGAGCAGCGGGAGCGCACCCCGCCGCAGGGATTCGAACCGCCGACCTTTCGATCGGCAAGTCCTAGGCGCTGAGGCTTTAACCCACAGCGCCACCTGCGTCCCTTCCCCCTAATCTTAGGCCTGAGCAAATGCATGTGGGTTTCAAAAGCATGGAGGACCTTCATAGTTCATGTACTAATGCAATGAAGCAAAGATGATATTAAACTAAATCAGTTATGTACCACAGGGAGCTTTGTTCTCCTCATTCCCACCCCCTTTTTTAAACAAACAGGCCTGAGCTTAAACACACAGGGAGAATCCAAGCTGACTGAGATCAGATTCTTTTCACATTTGCCTGCAGGGAAAGCCACAGGTTTAATCTCCCAAGTAACTTGCCACTTCATAGCTGCCGAGTGGCTCTGTAAAAGAAACAGCTAAAGAGTTCTCATCTCCACCTACGTCACTGCTACTGGAATCAAATGGCAGTAAAAGATAAGTTACCAGCATTTTGGCTTATACAAGCTTGAAGGAAGACAAAATTGCACAACCCAAAAGGGAGCAACTATCAAAGCAAGGGATGACAAAGTCCTGCAGTTGCTAAGAAGAGGAAAGGCCACAGGATCCATTCTGCTATCAATGACGCTGAGTGTATCATGCTACTCTTTAATCCCTTGGCTTTATGAGAGAAGACGGGCATCTACACATGATATAGAACAATAGAGAAGTCAATTGCTTGTTGAACTGCAAGTTTTTTTAAAAAAGGTGATAAGCCAATCCATTTTGTAAAGTTTGTTTACCTACAGAAAAAATAAACATGCAAAGAGCTATGAAACACGCTAACAAGGGCTCATTTAAGGGCACATTTCCACCATATATCTGTGATGGTCGTAAGTAGAGAGTATATTAAAATTAAACAGACTGATAGTGTTACCGGTATCTTTCCTCCATGGCCAACACCCCACTAAGAGATGTTGCTAATCCGGTGAAAATGACCTATGTACTTGACCCATCCATATAATGGTTTAATTTACACATACACTTTAGAGGTGTGCAATGGTACCATATGGAAAGGAGCTCATGCAGTGTGTGATCATGCATGTGTGTGCATACATCTGCGTGTGTGTGTGGTGTGTTTAAGTGGGGGGGGGGAATAGCCTCATCCAGCAGGGATTGGAAATCAGGTTGACAATCTGCTTTTCTGCCAACTGACCAACTAACAGCTCAAATGTCTAGAGTAGAAGCACAGGTAGGTGGGGCAAGAGAGAAAGAGAGAGTACCATCTCAGTGGTTGCTCCCAGATTATGGAAGACATTCATTCCCCTGTGAAGTACAGTTGCCTACCCACCATCACTATTTTTTTGCTGAACACCTTTTTATTCCAGCAGGCTTCTACATTACGAGGCAGAGATTTTTTTATTATTATTTTTTTAAAAAACACGTTTTTAAAAATGTTGAACCTACCTTGATTTTGCAATTGTTTTATACAGGAGTGGCTCACCTTCTGGGACTAAGTCCCACCAAGAGGCTCCCAACAGCAGCTTCACTGCCCCGTATTAGAAAGGAAGAGGTCAGGTAGGCAGAGGCTGTGCAGGTGCATCAGGTTGGTTCCAGGGGTGCAACCACACAACCCTGCCCTTGCTGTCGCTGCTCCTGTTAAGTGACAGCAACACTGCTGGTGGAAACCTACTACTGCAGCTCCTCTACAGTGGCCAAGCCACTCCTGGCTTTATATCCAATGTTCTGTATGTTGTAAGCTGTCCTTGAGCAGTGTCTTCATACTAGAAGGGTTGGGCATTAATAAAATAAACAATTAAACAAGTGTCCTAGGGACAGCACAGCCTTCCACAGCCAGACCTTCATACTGTTATGAGTCAATGGTTAAAAAATGGATACTGCTTAAACAGAAATAAATTATTTTTTTAAAAAATCACAGAAGGCAACCCAACTTAAAAAAAACAAAACACATGTATGCTAATCCAGAGCACCTGGAAAGCTGACAAGTGGAGTTCCATTTGCCTGAATGAATAGGCTTTGACCTCATGGCAGTCTGAACGATACCATTTCCCTCAGTCAAACAGACATGAGAAATGAGGATGACTCATTCTTTTGCACTGACAGAAGGTTTAGGACAAAATTACACAAATCAGTGCCCATCCACTATGAACACTCAGTATTGGATTAAATTCCATATGTTCTCCCAAGCTTCTGCTCTCAAAATATGTACTGTATATGTAGTATCTTTAAATAACTAGCATACAAATCTTGAGAATGTAATTCATGATTTACATCTAGGTAGATAAATTGGGAGAAGTTTCTCTATTTCAATGATGTTCCATTCTGAAATGACTTCCCGTTTTGTTTGTCAGAATGCAAGTAGCACAACAAAACCTATTTCAATGAATAACCAAATGGCAATGGAAGGTAGTTTTAAAATACAGAGCAATGACCAATTGAGCAGTAGAAAATCCTGCAACTGCAAACATTGCGTTGTGTATAAACACAATTTGTATATTTTTATATTAATATGCAGTATGTTTGTTTAACAAGGAAAACCAAATAGGCATAAAACTACACAACAGAGTTTTACCTATCACTACTTCAGTGCAAGATTGCATTATTTATGCCTGCAGAACAGAATTAGGACTTGCCCCTTTAATTTTTCTTTGTTTCTTTCAATGATGCACTAATTCAAAAGCCTAAAGGAGCACTAGGTGGGTGCCAAGATGTCATTATGCTCTTCTCTCAAGAGGTGAGAAAGATACCTCTCAATCTACTTTCCTTGTATGTCCTTGCTATTTTTTTTTTTTTACCAACTTTGTCTCCAACTGGTTGACACAGATTGGGCGCCTCCAGCAACAACAGACCATTTCTAATCCAATTAGCATTGCCTAGCTTACAACTTGCTATTACAAAACCTGTCACCAAATTTCACCTTGAAAAGTCCTGCTCACAGGTACTTCCAAAAATCCACCTAGTTTTTCATTTCCAGGAGTAAATGTTTCACTGGTGTGTGTGTGTGTTCCAAAAGGACCCCCATGGATGAATCCCATTTTACATACCCCTTGTTATCTTCTCTCTTCCATTCTTCCTGCATTCATGCTTTGTTTTCAACTTCATTTAATAAAGCATATATTTTCCTGCAAATTTCCAGCACCGGATACATAAGGATTCTCTCCCCACCCTACAATCTACTTGTAATACGCATCTTGAGCAGAAACAGAAGACTAAGAAAAGCAATTTTTCCTTTCTTCTTGGAGTTTTCCTGCATCTCAATTAAGTTTCCTTTTATCAAATTGGACAAAAAAGTTGCATGAGTCTAATCTACATTTTGGGACCCACCTTGTTATTATGATTGTAGTCTGATTTTAACAATGTTGTATTTTAAATTGCTGTGATAGCCCCCACCCCCAGAACCTTGGAGTGAAGGCTGGCTAATAAATTATTATTAATAATAAAATATATTGTGAGGAGCTCAAAAGTGACATTTCCAATTTGACATTAAAATGGCAAATTTGATTCAAGCGAAGCAAAAGTAAAGTGATGTGCACTGGAACAACAAATATGCCAATTTCACATATATGTATGTATACATGGTCTGAGCTGGTCATGACTGACCAAGAAAGAAATTTTGAGGTCATGGGGGATAGCTCAATGAAACGTCATGCCGTTGTGGGACTGCTGTTAAAAAGGCAAATTCTAGATAGAAGAAGAAGAGTTTGGATTTGATATCCCGCCTTTCACTCCCCTTCAGGAGTCTCAAAGTGGCTAACATTCTCCTTTCCCTTCCTCCCCCACAACAAACACTCTGTGAGGTGAGTGGGGCTGAGAGACTTCAGAGAAGTGTGACTGGCCCAAGGTCACCCAGCAGCTGTATGTGGAGGAGAGGAGACGCGAACCCGGTTACCCAGATTACGAGACTACCGCTCTTAACCACTACACTACACTGGCTCTCATTATGATAATGTTCTTGCATAAAGCTATGATGTTATACCACTTGGAATACAGCCAAAGCTCAAGAAGGATATTGTAGAGAATGAAAGAACATAAGAAGGGACCATGATTAGGAATTTGTCTCATTTTCTTTAAAAGACATCTAAGTTGGTAGTCATCACTGCCTCCGGTGAAAGAGAGTTCCATAGCTTAGCTATGCACTGGGTAAAGAAGTACTTTCTTTTATCTGTCCTGAATAATCTAATTGGGAAAGGTTCAGAAAAGGGCAGGCAAATTTTGAGAACAAGGTGCAGGACTAGATGGATCCCACTGTCCCAGGGGATGGGCTGAAGGCATGCCATACAGCAGGCATCCTCAAACTCAGCCCTCCAGATGTTTTAGAACTACGGTTCCCATCATCCCTGACCACTGGTCCTGTTAGCTAGGGATGATGGGAGTTGTAGTCCCAAAACTTCTGGAGGGCGGAGTTTGGGGATGCCTGCCATACAGCCACATGGCAGGACCTATGCACGTCTAGGTCTGGTCAGTACATGTGTGGGAAATCTTCTAGGACCCCTGAGTAAGCTGCTTTGAATTCCATGATGGAAGACAGGTGAGATATAAATGTATTAACCAATTAAAACTTTTCAGGACATGACACGCAACGTGGCTATGGCTGAGCCGTAGAAGCTGGGCAAATTCCTATTCCTAGCCAGGTAAAAACTGAACTTTGTTGACATTGCTATTTTTCTTCAACGTGTTTCTTTATGTGCTGTTCCCAGCAACACAGTGAGTGTATACCAGGTTGTTAAACATCAGTTTTCTTGATGTTCTTTGTACAAATCTGTCAAACTCTATCTATTACTGAGGATGACATGCTATGAACAAGACAGCTATACTCATGGGCTGGGCCAGCTAGTATCACAGCTGAAATTAAGTAGCAGTGAGCAGTCCGTGAAGTTTATTTAGCACTGCACTGATATGTGAAGAACAGACTTAGACTGAGGATCAACTACACAGACAGTTAAGGTGAGCTTGCATCAAACCCTTCTTCACAATTTGTCATTTATTTATTTTTGTTATTGTTTTGTTTTTGGCATATTATTAGGTAGCCTTTGTGGTTTCTGCACAATAAAAGTGGGGGAACATTTTCAGCCCTTGGTCTGCATTCCAGCCAGGCAAAAGCACCTGAAGGCAGCAGAGGGCAAGGCTATTTAGAGCCTAGGGAGAGTGTGTAGCCTGGAGAGCTGAATTCCACCACCCCTGCTCCACAACATGACAGTATTCGTATCACTGCTTCTGGGCTATTGTTGTGTGTGTTCTTTTTTAAACTTAGAAGTGAGTCCTGTAGAATTCAACGGCACTTACCCCCAGGTAAGTGGGTTTATGACACACCCTAGTCCATTAGCAGGCAGGACTCCTATACTTTCAATAGGAGGAAACAAAAATAATGACCCAGAGGGGAAGGAGGAAGCAGCAAAAGCAAGGGAATGGTGTTACTTGCCAGGGATGGCTAACTTAGGAAGAGTGAAGTCAACATGGTGCAAATGCACCAGAGGAGCTAATACAGTGCATTTGCAACACACCAGGCTTGCTACTCAGCAATTATGCTTGATGCATTTTCATATTACCACATACAGGAATAAGTCACTCAGTGTAATTTTTTGGTCACATAAATACTGCAAGGTAAACTCTGAAGATCAAATTAAAACATTTACAGAAACCGTCAAATTAGTCTCTTTTTAGCCAATCATCTTTCCAACACTGATATATATCCTTCTTAAAAGGGCACATGGCAAAATCATCATTATCAGAACTGCCCATAATTATTTTAATTGAGTGTATATTCCAACCACCACCACCACAATGTTTGTTTCAGAAATAAAACTGGTTGTACAGCATGCCTGGGTGCTTATTATTATTCCAGGCTTGCAAAAATCTGATCACTAGTGGAGAGAGAAAAAAGTTGACCCCACTAATAGGATCACAGCTGGGCTCCTAGCCAAAGCTGGTAGAAGGCATTTCATGTCATTGAGGTCACTTCTGCCTCCACTGACAATGCTGGATCCAAGAGTATTCCCAAGCTAAGCCACTGCTCCTTCAAGGGGAGTGTAACTTTATCCAGAACAAGTAGCTTTATCCACTCCACTAATCATTCTGCTATGAAAGCGAGCATATACTCTCTTAAGATAACACCAGCTTCTTCATGCCATCTCTGTTTCTCATCTCCTTCAATTCTCTTCAATATAAATGAAGAGAATACCACTTATTTTCCAGTGAACTGGGCTGTTGCGGGCATGTGTCTTTACAAATAAAAACAGAATGTAAAGAGCAAGAAACACTGGCCACCAGTCCAATGAATCAGGGAAATCTAACACATATCCTGCTGAAGAATTTAAGCTACAAAACTAGTCTTTTTGATTAAGAAGGGCTGCCAGCCACCTAATGATTGTTAATTAGGTATCTATTTGGCTTTGAAGTTACTAACTGATCTAACAGTGCAATCCTGTGCCTCTTTACTCAGATGTAAGACCCACTGTGTTCAATAGGGCTTACTGCCCAGTATGTGTGTTTAGGACTGCAGCCTACATTTAAATAAACATATTAACTGCAAAACCTCATCAAAGTTCCCTTTTTAAAGGAGGCGAACAGCTTCTGTGTGTGGAATACCTTGGAGCCCAAAACATAATCCAAAGATGTCTGGTGTAGTAATGTGTCTAACCAGGCTGACCCTGACAGGACTAACCAGCACTTTGAAGACCATGCACTGTTAGGGCTGTCCAAATTTCAAAACTATAATTGCTATCAACTTTACTTATTAATCACAATGCAAATTTGTAATTAAAGTGATTAATTGCACCAGTCAATTAAATCCACACTTCAAGACAGGTGGACTAGGTAAAATCATCACTCAGAGCTTAAATGTTTAATTAAATGTAAGAAACTGTTGACAGGTTAACTAATTTTGGAGATCATTGTGCAGAAGTCACAGAATATGTATGATAGGAGTCTGGCCCTAAAACCAAATATCACCCTAGACAAGGTGTATCTTGTCCATCTCAATTTGCATTTCTGTATTGCATTTGTAGCACATTTCATGGTTTTTATGCACAATTTCCATGCTTGATTTATTCCTGCTAGAGGAGACCTCGAGTTAAATCCAGTGTACACGAGTCCCACCTTGGTCCCATAGATCAATTTGATGTAACAGTGTCAGTTCTTTCTGGGCACAACTGGGATGAGGCTATTGATTGATCTAAGGCTGCACAACTTGAACTTAATCGAGCTGGTTGCACATGGAGCAAGGGGGGCAGTGAGGAGAGGGAAAAGGGATGATGCTGGCAGAGATTCTCATCGGCATCATCTCCTTCCCCCACTCTCTGTGCCACTGACTGCATGTTTAATTACAGTATAAAACCCTAAATTTTATTTAGTGGTTCTGCAAGACCCCCTGTTAGGTCTGTGGACCAAAACAGTTTGGGTTGGATCAGGGCATGATTAGAATTGCTGAATTGGACCCCAAACCAAATCTAGAGTGCCTTGCATAGCCTTATGTTGAGCTCAAGTAATATTTTATCAACATACCTAGTGGGACTGTAAAATATTTTTGTTTAATGCACCTGCCACAATTAGCTAGTACTGTAATAACAAATAACTAATGTGCATGTGCATGTGTATTACTTCCTCTCAAAACTATCTTCATCTGGGCCATCATAAATTTAACAGAAAAAGTTTAGCCAACAGCCATGGTAAGTTGTTTGTTGTTTTTGGTTTTTTTGCTTGCATCATGCTACTCTGTATATGCTAATAAAGCCAGGACATACATCTGAAGGTGGAAACTTCCATAAAAAAGAGAGGGAGAGGGGATGGGGGAGAGAGTAGTCACTTTAACAATACAAGCAACAGCCAACTCTCATTTTCCTTCCCTTACTCCATTAGCATGGAGAGGGGGAATGGGTCATAACTGACACAATAAGCGATCCAAGGAAATAATCCTCCACTATGATAGATAATATCTATCTGTCTTAATTGGGTGGGATCAGTGGGTCACAGGGGAGGGAAATGTTGAAAGGCTTGTTCTCATGCATCAATTTGGAGAGAGCACAAAAGCTGAAAAGCCACCAACATACCAGGGGTAATTCAATAATGCTTAGCCATGAAGTTTAAAATTTTAAGGAAAAGGAAATTAAGAGGATTGAGGTGGAAATGATCTTTAGTGCAAATAATTTTCTTGAATGTTACTACATAATTAGGTAACACATTAGACACGATAGCCTCAGTGTGCTTAATTCCTGACCCATTATTTACAATAGCCACATAAATCACAAAGAACCCATTAGATGCGAAGATGGATGCTTTGCCCAAGGCTACCATTATTCTGTTTCAACTAACACCAATCTGTCGGTGGCTGTCAAAATTATTGGAAAACATTGCTGTAAATATTCTCGAAATTACAAGCCATAATCCACCAATACTCACACACAGCAGTGGGTTGTGCACATGCTGCTGCTATGTATGATGAATGCACAGAACCCAAATTAAAACTCTTCACTGTCAGCTCTGGCAATATTAATCATTAGTCGAGAACAGGGAAGCAGACACGCCGTTCCCCTAAACTCATTCTCACATACATACCATTTGTTGAAGGAGCACTTATGCTATACATTTTTCTGCAAACAATTAAGGAAAAAGAATGCTAATGCCATGCTGGTCATCTCTGAAAAGGTTGTGTAAATCTTCAGTTTCACAAGAAATGAACTGTCTGTACTATGTGTTTCAGCTGTTGAGTGGATAGTTGAGTAAACAATTCCATGAGAGCCCCCTCAAAGCCCATTGTGAATCAAACAAAGGACAAAATGCCTACAATCTGATTCACACTGAGACACATTGACTGTCCTCCACACGAACCACAATACAGGCAAAGCTCTTCTGAACTCATCTCGCTATGCAAATAACAGAGATTTTGGAAGAGACCTTTCCTTACGCATGTGTTTCTAATTATTTTTTTTATGTGACAAAGTTTCTGCTGCTGTTCACACCAATCTGGAGTGAGAGAGATGAGGACGTCTATTGGTTCTGTTCCGGAGGCAGCAGCTGAGGTTTATAATAAAAGGAGATCTTGGAGGACTTCCGGGTTGGCGCCATCGCCGAATGGCGGACTCCCTCCGAGCTCCGGAGGGAGCCTGCTCGGCAGGGGCTGGGTTCTACCGCGCCGGCGACGCGGGGACCCTTAAAAACCATGGGCGCTGAAACCCATGGGCATGGTGACTCGGCGGGCACCGTTTGCGCCCCCCGACCCGCGAAGGAGCCTTTTTAAAGGCTGTGGAGCGGGTGACAGGGGGTGGTGGTGCTGTGAGTCCTCCGCTTCCCCTGCCGAATGAAGCCGCATGCCATTCGACGGAGAGCACTGACTTCTTCCATTGAAAATTTGGACTTTAAAAGAATAACCCGTGAGTAATTGGAACTTGGATTAAAAAAGGGGGGAAATTCTTTTTAAATTCGGAGCGAGCGGGGGAGGTGCAAAAAGGAAGTCAGCCTCCCCCCTGTTGTAGAGGAGCTAAAACAAAGGATTTGACAACTAAGATCGAGCGCAACCTTTTTTTTTGATAAAGTTATTAACTTCGCGATGGAAAATTATAAGACTGGGCTGGAGGAGAAAAGTGGAATGTGAACTAAAATGCAACCCCCCCCCCGGAAACCCTGGGAGCGATCCGTAAGAGCGCCGGGAGAGGAGAAATAGAGGTTTTGACAGCTGTCAAAGGAGCTGTCAAAACGGAAGAACAAAAAGAGAACATTGTTACGAGGACTTTGCTGGTCACATTTGTTACAAATTGGATATAAATTGTTTAAAACAAGGAATAATAAGTTACTTTGACTGTTGGGTCTGATCGGGAAGGAAACTGAGTTATTATAATCCCTCTAGAGGAGCTGTGGGACACTACAAGTATTGTTGGCATTGAATTTGAATAGGACTTTTTATCGCCTGGGAAACTGCAGAAATGGAACACTATTTTGTCTACAGAGGTCTACACACTAAAGGAGACAATAGATTTATCTATTGAAGAATGGAAGGGACTTGACGTAATGTTTTGTTCCTGAATAACAAAGCCTCTGCAGAGGAATTAGAAACTTTTTGGAATTAGAACATTTCTGCAGGAGAGCAGGGGAAAAAAAAAAGAGGAGGAGAGAGAACAATAAGAACAACAAGAATAACAAGAACTGGATAAAGTTGGAAGATAGACTCCTTCCAAGATCGGACATGTGAAATCAAAGATGACCAAAAGACGGCAAAGACAAATAAAAAGACGGCAAAGCGGATTGGTGAAGGACTGTGGTTTAGATGTGGGAGCTCCAGGATGACAGTAGACAGTGACGGACATTGGGAACGCAACCGGGAAGGGGGGGAGGGAAATTTGGAATCCAAAGGGTGTTAAATTACATTTTATTCTTTTTTTCTATTTTTCTGTTTATCTTAATCTGTATTGCATATTAAAGAGGGGAACTCGCGGAAGGGAACAGGTCGATTTTAGGGGATGGGAAAATATTTTTTAAATTGGGCCAATGATAATAATTTTAAAATTTGGGGTAAGAATTTGTTGAATCTATTTGAAAGAACTGGAATACAAGAGGGGGATGGGAGGGGAAGTCCTGGAAAGAAGCCAATGAAAATAAGGTTTTAAATTTGGGTGTTTTTCTTTTTTTGTTATATTTGAAAATCTTTAATAAATATTATTTAAAAAAAAATATAATAAAAGGAGATCTTGGAATCAGAGCTATAAAGGTAAAAACAGGAAGACTCTTGACAGCCTTTCCTTGCTTTGCTTTGACCAATGGATAACAGAACTTGTCAGTCATGGCAATGTACTTGCCATGAGTTTAGATATCATTGCAATCACATAGCGATTGACCTATGACAAATGATTAAAAACATCTGGACAAGAGTGTAGGGCAAACAAATATACTCTGAGATTTTTTTACCTATGCAATCAATAGCTGTAAAGTGGGTCGCCAGTCCCATTCATCAATCTCATATGTAACAGGTCACATGAGAGACAAGTCATAAGGAACCCAGAGTCAGATCACTCATCCATCTAACTCAGTATTGTCTACACTGACTGGTGGTGGCCCTGTAATTTTTCAAGACAAGGGGCATTCCCAGCCCTACCTGGAGATGATAGGAAATTTCTGCAAGCTCCACCACTGAACCACCAACCTTCCCATAGTGCCTGTTTCCAATAAAGCAATCATCAAAGCTGCCTACGCTGCTATTAGTCAGGGAGAGGCAATATTCTGCTTGCAGTAGAATTTGGGGGTCCATTAAATGGCAGAAGCTTGTCCATTATTTAGTTTACTATTATACTTTTACTAGCATATTGATGGGGCAGGGAAGGTATGTGATTTGGGTTTTCAGCCTCGTGCATTAAATGTGAGGAAACCAATCCCTCATCATCATGGTGGACCCACCACATATCCCTGTGACTGTCTGTCATTTATTTTAACTGTTTTTAATTCTGAATTTTAAATTGTAACCCACCCTGCTGGTAAAGTGTGGGTAATCATAATTATCACCATCATCCTGTACTTACTACCCTAGCTGGCAGTTCTCTAGGTCAAAGGAACAAGTATTTTTCTGTCACTTGCTACCTGATCCTTACTGGAAATGCCTGGGATAAAAACGACTCTCATGACTCCTCTACAGATATTTTGTGACCTTGTACATATACTTCTATTCCACTTAATATCAGCATGAAAGAAACCAGGGACTCGGCTATATTCCCAAGATATAGCGCTTTATATGCGTCATAACACTGTGGCACCAGATGGTGCTGCGGAGTCCCGTTTTCCGCCAACGGGATTTCCCTGTATGAAGTTTACAATGCGATTAACTGAATCGCTTCTTTGATGTGCCCAGTCCATATCTGTGGAGCAATTAGTGAAAATACATCACTTGCACCTTAAAAAAAAAAATCGCATATTGTTCAGCAGGCGGTTGTGTTGATTCATAGCTGATTATAATGCAGTCTTTACAGTGCAAAGATGGGTTAGATGGAAATAGCAAATGGTCCAATGTCCACCTATTGAGCATAGTGTGATGATCATAATGGATCACAATGCAGAAGTTACCTAGTCAGTTTCATAGGTCAACATTATTATTATTATTATTATTATTATTATTATTATTATGCATTATATTTCCACGTATTCATCCTTATTACTGGCTACACAGTCACAGTGATAGGTTATAGGTTAAACAGCCCCCTTTTAACACCACCTAATTCTTTTCTTTTTTTTATAGCTAGCCTGGATTTCCATCTGCCTTGCGTTACATCATTGCACCATGCAGCCCCCAGGGAGATCCACGTTTGGAGGAGCACACTTTCACTTTACATTCACATGAATGGCAAGGAACAAAACCAGCTTGGTCCTTGAATATTTATGTCTATGTGGATCACTCAAGGGGTTCATGTCTCATACAATGAAACTTTGAAAAGCAAGCAGTCACTCTGTTTTTACGTCTACATTCCAGAAAGGCATACAGGGTTGTCAGAAATTAGATTCAAAGGAGTCAACAGTCAAATGCACTGTATTTAAATGTAGGACTGAACTCTTCAACCCAGCTCTATTCGGATGCTTGCATGTAGCTTCCCCAACAGCCAACTCAAGATCCACTTAGCAAACTAGGGTGAATATCTGAAGTTTAATTTAATCCCTAGGTGCTTGCATTTAGCGCAAAAATTTGCAAGATGGAGGTAATGAAGCAGCAGGGAATTTCACTTAACCAGTGTTTTTTTCACCCATAGCTGTACTTTTATCTACCAGAACCATCTTTGAAATGTTTTGATGGCTCATATTAGGAACTTACGGGCTGCTCTAAAAGCTGCCTGCTCAATTCTTCCTCCTAAGTTCCAAACCCCAAGATGGGAGTGGGGAGAGGAAAAGGTCACAAACCAAAAGGAGGACTGAGAAACAACTTTATGGCTTAGTTCCCTGAAAGAATACACATTAGCATTGTGTTTAGATGGGTCTTTTGTAAACCGCTTTGAGAGCTTTGAGCAGTATATAAAATTTATGAAACAAACAAACAAGTTTGGAGCTTACTAAATGTTACATGAAAATGCATACACGTACAACCATACCCTGATCATCATCCCTGCCTGTGCAAACAACAACAAAAGCCACTTTGGGAGAGACGATTGACCCCATGCAGTTTCTAAATAAGGAGGGAGTTATAGGGACAGATTCTGCCTGCCTGTGGACATTTTTGCCACCATCCATGCATCAGAGGGCAACTGTTTGATGCAAGGAGCCTGCAATACTCACGTAGGCTTTCTGCAAGGAAAGATCACTCTCTGTAACTTGTTTCCCCCCTGTGAGGTTGGATCTTATGTAGACTTTTGGCTTCCCTTGAAATGTCTAGAATGTTTCGCTGGAGGAGGAATACTTTAATTCAGTGGTGGCAACTCTTTTCTCATAAGTGAAACGCTTAGTAACATTAATAACACAACTTATTTCAAAAGTCTCGTTATTTAATATATGAGGTGAGCCCCCTACACACACCCTCTGCAAAAGCAAAGATACAAAACAAGTATCAGTCATGCTTTTGAAGAAATGTGGGTTATGTTTCAGAAGCAAATGGTTCACAATAGCCTCAACACAGATAATCAGAAATTGAGGGTTTGGGTGAGGGATAATACACACAATGTGTGAGGAAGCACAACACAAAGCATCTTTCTCTACAGAGCTTGCTTTTTAAATTTGGTGTGCTTCCTTTTACTATTAACACACCAACTTCTCCTGCTGTAAACATGCCACAATTATTGCAATGGAAAATTCCAATGTGCCTTGGGACCTCAAACAGCTCTTAGCATTAGAAATGATGTTCACTCTGACACAGCTACATCTTAAATCTGATGGAGCTTCATGTTATATAGTTCCCCTAACAATTTTCTAATGGTTCAAAGCATGCAGTGATTCTTATTTTCCTTCTTCTCCAAAACACTCCCCCACTCAGATTGGCTGACCATCTCATATGGAACATTATGGCAGTTCCTTTTTTTTTATTGGAGCTGTTATTGAATACAGTTCTCCCCTCCCTTTTATTTCATTTAACAGCAGTCATTTAATATAGAGCTTATTCTACCATCTAGAAGGAATCTAGAAGAAATATAGGTGCCACAAAGAAGGCCTATATGTGGCCTTTTTAGATCTTAAGGCTGCATTTGACTCAGTCGACAGGGGGCTGTTATGGTTCAAACTGGAGCATTGGGCTTAGATCCTAGGTTACTTTACCTGATTAAAAAGTTTTACTCAAATAATACCTGTCATATAAAAATAAACCCAGTGGATGAGGTGTCAGACCCTGTTGTTATAAATTGAGGTGTGAAACAGGGCTGTGTTCTTGCTCCCTCTCTTTTTAATCTCTTCTTAAATGACCTCACCCCATTACTAAAACTGGTGGATGCTCACAGCCCAAAACTCAATGCATCAAAAAATCCAATTCTTCTATATGCAGATGATATGATTCTGCTCTCACGGACCAGAATTGGCTTAAAGCGTTTGCTAAATGCCTGTATTGACTATTTGTCTAGAATGAAAATGAGCATGAACTTCGATAAAAGCAGAATAATGGTCTTTGGGAATTCTCATAAGATATATAGTTGGGTTTTTGGTGGGAAACACATCACAGGTTCTGGTGGTCCTTGCACTGCGCAGTGGTGGTAAACACCAGCAAGCTGTCTATGCAGGCCATATTGTACTTTTTTGCAACAAGAGGTAACCAACACATCCCTTCTGCCCTCAAGGTTTTTAATGCTAAAGTTAAAGCCCAACTTCTCTATGGAATTTCAATCTGGATGTCAGGGTTTACCCAGTCAGTGGAACAACTGTAGGCAGCCTTTCTATTTAAGATTTTTGCTGTCCCACGCTGTGTACCTTATGCAGCCTTGAGTCTAGAAGGAGGTCAACATAAGCTAGAGACAGTTGCCTGGACGAGTTTTCTTTTATACTGGCTAAACATTTGTTTTGCAGTAGACAAAGATACTTTACTTAGCAAAGTTCTGTCAGACCCCTTCCCTTCCCCAGGGGTACAACTGTTTTGCACAAAGTTGCAGCAACTTGGGCTTTCAGATGATCTCCTGGGTGCTGTGGCTTTTCCAGTCGCCAAGGCCATGTTAAAAACTAGACTGTGGGACATAGACCGCCAGGAACGAATCTCAGCTGCGGGGAAAAACATGTCCCCCTCTTTATTTTCGACTCTCCTGGGTACAGGAATTTAACCTTAATTATTTACAATTTTTGTTTAACCCGCAAGAAAGAAGGGCTTTTTCGCTGGCTAGGTTCAATTGTAACCCTTCTAATGTCCTTTTGGGGTAGGTTTGCGGGTATAGCAGAAGGAGATAGGATCTGCCCATGTGATGCCCACCTGGTGGAAACTCTAGCTCACTTGGCCCTTAATTGTAAAATATATGGTGATCTCCACCAACAATTCTTAGACAACCTATGTATCCCAACATGGAAACAAGAGACAGAGGTTATACGCTTCTTATTACAGGGGAGAGACCAGGAGCTCACCAAGACAGTAGCCAAGTTCCTCTATTTTATTTTCTGCTGCCGAAGTATGCTACAGGACCCTGCCCTTGCTGGAGTCCCACAGAGGTGAAATAGATTGCTCGCCTCTTCTTCCCTTTGGCAAATGACTGTACTGTTGAAATGGCAACAAGATTGCATTGGCCTATTTATTCTGAATGTTTGTAAGTGATGCCAATAATGGTTTGCTGCTGCTGCTGATGAAATACAGGTAGATAAAAAAGTACCCCACTTATTAGACCTTACTATCCAACCCAGGGGGATGCAGGTGGCGCTGTGGGTTAAAGCCTCAGCACCTAGGACTTGCCGATCGAAAGGTCGGCGGTTCGAATCCCTGCGGCGGGGTGCGCTCCCGCTGCTCGGTCCCAGCGCCTGCCAACCTAGCAGTTCGAAAGCACCTCCGGGTGCAAGTAGATAAATAGGGACTGCTTACCAGCGGGAAGGTAAACGGCGTTTCCGTGTGCGGCTCTGGCTTGCCAGAGCAGCGATGTCACGCTGGCCACGTGACCCGGAAGTGTCTCCGGACAGCGCTGGCCCCTGGCCTCTTAAGTGAGATGGGCGCACAACCCCAGAGTCTGTCAAGACTGGCCTGTACGGGCAGGGGTACCTTTACCTTTACCTTTATCCAACCCATAGTTCAGCTTATCGTGCACTTTTTTAATACCAGTGCATGGGGCAGGTGTTCTGGGTTAGGAACTAGGCATTTGGGTAGAATGTGTTTATCATTTGCTTCTGTGTTATGGTCCTAAACAGAAATTTGCAAGGAGCTTTGCAGAAAGAATGGTTCTGAATTGACTAGAGTTCACAGCCCCATCATCTGTATTCAAAAAGAGGTCAAGGAAATGTCAGGTTGCCAGCTGCATGCCTCCAAAAGATGGATATTTGTTTCTTTCATTAATCCCAGAGTTTGACCTACATGTTAGCTCGCACGTGAAAATCTAGAAAGCATATATTTGATCATGTAAAGGTCATTCAGGTTCTAAAAATGATTTGGAAATTTAAAACAGTATATTAGTGCATTTCATTCTGACAATTTGTAATCATCATGACTGATGTGGCACTTTAAAAGTCACTAAGAATATCTAATGAGACTAAAAATACCTATTAGGTCTTGATGACAAGAGAAAAGCTTAGCAGCTGTCATCTGACTTTGGTTGGGACTTTGCTTACACTTCCTCCCAACCTTATGTGCTGAAAAACCTAAAATAGAGACCAAGAAACAATACATCGTGCTTCAGCAGACTTTGTGGGCAACAGCACAATTCTGCCATGTATTGCATGAACACTAGTCTGATGCTTCTGCTCTTTTTATTCTTAAAGTTTTGCTGTTGCTGTTTGGGAGTGAGTTATTAATTCCTTTACTGATTGTTGAAAGCTGCCTTGAGGGCATTTGCTTGTAAAGGAAGGGTACAAATCCTATAAATAAATAAATAAATGTCTAGCCCACCCATGAATTGAAGTCTCCTGGGCGCGGAGGGTACCCAATAAAAGAAAATGGCTTACTCTGCCTAACAACAGGAGTGCCCCTGCCTCTATTCTAAAATACTGTAATTTTTGCTCTATAAGACTCACTTTTCCCCTCCTAAAAAGTAAGGGGAAATGTGTGTGCGTCTTATGGAGCGAATGCAGGCTGCGCAGCTATCCTAGAAGCTAGAACAGCAAGAGGGATTGCTGCTTTCACTGCGTAGCGATCCCTCCTGCTGTTCTGGCTTCTGAGATTCAGAATATATATTTTTCTTGTTTTCCTCCTCCAAAAACTAGGTGCGTCTTGTGGTCTGGTGCGTCTTATAGAGCAAAAAATACGGTAAATCCCAGGCAAATGGACTCGACCTGTAGTCCTAATCCTGCTTACCTAGGAGTAAGCCCACTGAACAGTGCGACTTAATTCTGAGTAGACACGGTTAGAATTGCACTGTCAATCATTTAACCTACTTTGGTCCTTTCTTGTGATTTGGGAAAAGCTTGGAGTGGAGGGATGGAAAAATTTTGTACGATACTATTTTATTGTCAATTTCTTGTTGCAAACCACTATAAAGCACTGATGAATCACAATTTTTTAATTCTTTAATCAATTTAAGAAAATTAAAATGGGAAAGGTGTCCACTGAGAGGAGCCATTTATTTCAAATAGTTCTGTGTTGCCCTTTCGGACAGAATCCTTCAAAAGTACCTCACATATATGAATAAACCATAAAAGCATAAGAAGACCCTGCTGGATTAAGCCAATGGCTCATCTAGTCCAGCATCCTGTTCTCACAGTGGCCACCAATGAGCCTATGGGAAACCCAGGCTTCCTCAACCTTGGTCCTCCAGGTGGTTTTGGCCTACAACTCCCACGATCCCTCTAAGCAGGACCTGAGCACAAGAAACCTATGCTGTTCTATGGTTTCCAGCAACTGGGATTCAGAAACATACTTCCTCCAGCTGTGGAGGCAGAGCACAGTGATCATGACAGTAGCCACTGATAGCTTTCTCCTCTGTGAATTTGTCCAAACCTCTTTTAAAGCCGTCCAAAGCCATTTAATTACACTTACCAAGTAAAAACTAAAATAGCAGCCTAAAAACATTGTACAGCCCTCAGCACAGAACTACATTTTTTTTTTTTTTTAAGGAAATCAGCTGCAGTTTAAATAATTAAATAAGAAAACTTCATCCAACTTCTCAGCTAAAAGCAGACTGGAAAAAAGGAGGCATTCAAGGCTTGTTTAAAAGCCAATACAGTGGTACCTCAGGTTAAGTACTTAATTCGTTCCGGAGGTCCGTATCCGTACTTAACCTGAAACTGTTCTTAAGCTGAAGCACCGCTTTAGCTAATGGGGCCTCCCGCTGCTGCTGCGCCGCTGGAGCACAATTTCTGTTCTCATCCTGAAGCAAAGTTCTTAACCTAAGGTACTATTTCTGGGTTAGCAAAGTCTGTAACTTGAAGTGTATGTAACCTGAAGCATATGTAACCCAAGGTACCACTGTAAAGGTGAACCCGACATCAATCTCAGGGATGGATAAACGGTGCTCCCATGCCCCAAATCAGGCATACCCAAACTCGGCCCTCCAGATGTTTTGGGACTGCAACTCCCATCACCCCTAGGTAACAGACTCAGCTAACGTAGCCAATAGTCAGGAATAATGGCAGTTGGAGTGCAGGAACAATTGGATGGGCACAGATTCTCCATCCTTGGGAGGCATAATGAGGTAGCATTGAGGGTAAGCTGAATCAGATGTGATTCAGAAGGAGGACCAGTTATTTATTTATTTTACTGAAGTGCCAGCAACAGAGGGGTATCAAATCCTACTCCCAAGTCCTTGACTGTGAGGACAAAAGCAGTCCTAAAACAAGTTTTGAGGAAGAAATCAGAGGAAATGTGACACTGAGAATGCCTCCTTGCACAGTTATTAAACTAATACACTATCTTGCCTTTCCAACAAATGACCTTGTCCCTGTCTTCTATAATATCACTGTACCTATTTAATAGGGGGCAGGGTGGAGAAGCAATCTTCACAAGAGAAGTGGAAACAGATAAAAAGCTACATAATTTATTTACACTGTCTCACACAGTTACCAAGCAACGTGCCAGGTTTCAAAAATAGAAAACAGGAACATGAAAAAGGCTGAGAAAATGCTACCACGACTTATGAATAATTAAGAGCCAGTGCCAAAAATGAAGAGCAAACTAAGGTAAATTTCTAACTCATACCTTTCCCTTATTTTAACCTGTTTAAAAAAGAAAAGTTTAACTTCTATTCACATTCCAGAACGGTAGAAGCCAACCCTGGTTGTTGTACAGCAGACTCTCTCCGTGACGAAAGTTGATACAACTATAGACAGTGTCGAGAAAGCAGATACAGGAAAAGTTTTTCTGCCTCCCTCATAACATAGGACTTTGGCTATCCAGTTAAGCTGAATCCTGCAAGACCCAGGAAAGATAAAAGAAAGTACTTTTTCACACAGTGCATAGTTAAGCAAGGGAACTCTCTCCTACAGGAGGCAAAGATGGCCACTCACTTGGATGACCTTAAAAGAAGACTAGAACAATTCATGGATGGCAAGGCTGTGAATGACTGCTGAGTATGAGGGCTATGTTCTACCTCCACTGTCAGATTCATTATGCCTCTGAAGACCAGCTGCTGGGAATCATAGGTAGGCAGAGCAGTGGTGTAAGGAACCATGGTAACACCCAGGAAGGGTGCTTTTTTAAGGGAGATCTCCAGAAGTTGTTGAGTGAGACAGAAAGGGGGCACTCATGTCATTCAACCCTGCCCTCTGGCTCCAATCACCCTCTGCCACCGGCCATGCTGTCCCCAATCAATGTCCCGTCCAGTACACCCGCCCCCCGCCCCACTTAGCTACACTACTTAGGCAGAGTGCAATTGTGCAACTTGCAGGATCCCAAAGGGATCTGGCTGAATGATGAGGTGTGGAGACGCTCCTTCAGGTATACATTTAGAGCTTTAAAGGTCAACACCCACACTTTGAATTGTGCTCAGAAATATACAAACATACTAGCAGCCAATGTAGGTCTTTCAGGACCAGTGTTATATTGTCTCAGCAGCTGCCCCCAGTCACCAATTTAGCTGCCACATTCTGGATTAGTTGTAGTTTCCGAGTCACCTTCAAAGGTAGCCCCATGTGGAGTGCATTGCAGTAGTCCAAGCAGGAGATTTGGTGAGACAGTGCACAGGCAGGTAGGGTCTCAGCCAGCGTACCAGATGGACCTAGTAGACAGCCGCCTTGGACACAGAAATAACCTGTGACTCCATGGACAGCTGTGAGTCCAAAATGACTCCTAGGCTGCACACCTGGTCCTCTGTCCCCCAGAAACAATACTCTTGCGATTCAATCTCAATCCATTAGCCACCATCCATCCTCCAACTGCCTATAGGCACTCACACAGAACGTTTACCGCCTTCACTGGTTCTGATTTAAATGAGAGGTAGACGTAACTTTGCAATACTGACAGAAATGTATCTGGTGGCACCACATTAAAAATGGATCACACTGAAAAACGGATAGTATTTAAAATGGCTAGTAGGTACACAGTTCTACCAGAATTAATCATTTTAGTACTTCGCACTAGGCACACACAATGATCAAAATTAATTCCCCCATATTAGTTAAATCCTAAGATAGTAAGACTGAAAAAAGCATGACACCAGCAACATGGTTCTCATGATTCAGCAGAATTGACTTCCTACAAAAAATGCTCTGAGCATTTTTCAGAGATGAAGCTTTTCAGTTAGTGCCACATACTGAGCAACTCACAGAAAACTTCCATCTGGCACATGGAGTCTCCTTAGAATGAGCACCATCCTCCTGCTCATGAGGCCATGCCTCCTCTTTGATACATGCTGCAAAGGGCAAAGCTGTAATTCTAACAGAATGAAAGTCCATGAGCAAGGTAGACATACAACCAGTTTGGAACCATAAATTGCATTTCTCTTTGCACTATGAATGTCACCCAATAAATCTTCAATCTTAGGAGCAACAACTGCCCATCTGAAATCTCTGCTGTATGCCTCCTTCCGCTATGCTGTAACTCAAAAGTCTTGGATTGGAAGTCTCCAAACTAGTCTTCCCCAACTGATATCCGCCAGATGTTTTGGACTACTTCCAATGGCCCCAGCTAGTATGGCTATTGGTTTTGTAGTCAATAACATCCTGAAGTTGGGGAAAACAGCTCTAACCTACACAAAAAATGGCCAGCCACCAACATATTCCTCTATAAAATTCAAACATTGACTAATAGCAGACTTAGGACTTTCAGACATGACATCTTCCTACAGTTTATATTTTGCATTTATGTGACATATCAATGAAATAAAGTTTCCATATGTATCTGCTATCTTTAATCTTTCAAGCTATTTTCCTTTATTTTGTATGTCTGTATATTGTTTTAGACTATTCTAACTGCTGCTGGTGGGATGCAGGTGGCGCTGTGGGTTAAAGCCTCAGTGCCTAGGGCTTGCCGATCGAAAGGTCGGCGGTTCGAATCCCTGCGGCGGGGTGCGCTCCCGCTGCTCGGTCCCAGCGCCTGCCAACCTAGCAGTTCGAAAGCACCTCCGGGTGCAAGTAGATAAATAGGGACCGCTTACCAGCGGGAAGGTAAACGGCGTTTCCATGTGCGGCTTTGGCTCTGGCTCTGGCCAGAGCAGCGATGTCACGCTGGCCACGTGACCCGGAAGTGTCTCCGGACAGCGCTGGCCCCTGGCCTCTTAAGCGAGATGGGCGCACAACCCCAGAGTCTGTCAAGACTGGCCCGTACGGGCAGGGGTACCTTTACCTTTACCTTTTTAACTGCTGCTGGTATAATATATTTCATTTGTAATTTGATTTTATTATGACTGCTATATTTTTAATATGTTGGAAGCTGCACTGAGTTAGCCCTGAAATGCAGTATATAAATGCTGAAATCAATAATAAATATACTGTCCCTTCAGAATTTCTAGAATAATTTAAGAGAGGGTTTACCAGAGTGATGGGAAACCTGTGGCCCTCCACATGTTGTTGAACTATAATTCCCATCATCCCTTGCCTTTGGCCATGCTGGCTGGGGCTGATGGAAGTTGCCCCTTTATTATCTGTGAAACCTCTGCAGTGTGTCTCAATGTATTTTCAAAATCTATGGATAATTTCTGAAGCACAATTTCAGGGGGGGAAACATTCCGCGTCTCCACCCCCATCATTCTGCCTGGACGCTGAGGTCCAGCGCCGAGGGCCTTCTGGCGGTTCCCTCATTGCGAGAAGCAAAGCTACAGGGAACCAGGCAGAGGGCCTTCTCAGTAGTGGCGCCCACCCTGTGGAACGCCCTTCCAGCAGATGTCAAAGTGATAAACAACTACCTGACATTCAGAAGACATCTTAAGGCAGCCCTGTTCAGGGAAGTTTTTAACGTGTGATTTTACTGTATTTTTGGTTTTTATGGAAGCCGCCCAGAGTGGCTGGGAAGGCCCAGCCAGATGGGCGGGATATAAATAATAAATTATTATTATTATTATTATTATTATTATTATTATTATTATTATTATTTCACGTATGCCCTCATTTGTTGCATGTACTGGTTCATAACTAACTGTGCATTATCTAGTCCCAGTTGAAAGCCTGCAGCAGGCAAGGTAGAAATCATTAAGGTTTCTTCCCACTAATGCAACCTACCCCCTTACTGCAGTGGTGAAATTAACATTGGTTTTTAAAGTATCCTGTCAGCTTCACCTCTAGATTAATGCAGTTTATTTTCACCTTCTGCAGAGATGAGGGATAACTTGTTGGTTACATCACTGCTCTTTGCAGGAGGTGTTAGAGGTTGAATTTCTTGTGTCTATTTTGCTAAAAAGACACTCAAGGATTTGCAAATCCAGAAGCCAATAAATCTTACACGCACACACACACACACCCCAAACAGAAATTAAATTGGACAGAATTGGATCAGGGATACTTTTTTGCATCAGAGAAACTACGATCTCTGCATCAGAAATTGAACCAGGTAGATTACTATGATATTGCTACAATCTCTTCCCTTCCTTCTTTCTGAATACAATTATTCCTCCCCACATGAGTTTTAAAACACCTCAAAAGTGAGTTCAGTGGTACCTTGGTTTACGAACATAATCCGTTCCGGAAGTCCGTTCTTAAACCAAAGCGTTCATAAACCAAGGCATGCTTTCCCATAGCAGCAGGGGGCTAAATTTACAAATGGAACACACTCAACGGGAAGCGGAACATGTTCTGCTTCCAAAGCAAAATTCACAAACCAAAAAAACCTACTTCCGGGTTTGCAGCATTCTTAATCCAAACTGTTCATAAACTAAGCTGTTCTCAAACCAAGGTACCACTGCATGTATACCTGTTGGATTTTGTTTCCTTCCAACATGCATATAAACACATGGTGCTCCTGTTTGTTCAGAAAAGAGTGGGGGAACTTTTAAATAATTTTGGAAATTCTAAGAGGTTCTTTAGTTCAATGCATGCAATGAAGCTAATTTCATACAGGAAAAAAAAAAAAAAACAGGAAAATTATCTCCCCTCCACTCTGCAGTTTTAATCTGAAATCTTAGGTGCAGTACTGCACCCAAAGCTCTGAAACTGCTCGCGCTAATGAAATTCCCTGCCGCAAAATGCGCCTGAAACAATGGGGGTTGCAAACACTGGACTTGCATGGAAATCCATTAAATAAACTGAATCCCAACCTAGGGCATACTAGGCCAAAGGCTGCCAGCACTGCTTGTACCCATGGGCACTGCTACGCTTGCCAGTACCTCCAATGATGCCTGTGACAAGGTCTCAGTAACTGTCCGCTCAGTAATTAACAATACACAAGAGACTGCTTGATCTTACTACTTTTAATGTATTTTGTTGGAAGCCGCCCAGAGTGGCTGGGGAGGTCCAGCCAGATGGGTGGGATATAAATGATTATTATTATCATTACTCAATTCCTGTTTACGTTGGCTCATCCTCTCCTACACGGAACCCCCTCCCCCATGTATGCCCATGTTTCAATGGATGGCAGAATTAGACATCCATTCTCCCTGCCAATGGAGGACATGTGCAAAGAGCTGTACTCTATGACAAAGCATAGCAGGGTCGATACAGGCCCCCACTTTCCCTTTATGGAGGTGGGTGCACCATTCAGTGGTCCTGTCTCTTTCTTCTCACTTAGATATGGCAGCCATTTTGTGTCTGGCACCACAACAGTTTTTCAAAATTGCAATTGCATCCACTGGCCCAAAAAGTTTGATGACGCCGGTTTAGGGCCTAGTGCCCTTATGTGCTGCAGCCAGCAATTGGCATTGTGGATTTTAAAATGAAATTTTGCCTGCAGCAAATCCTTCTGCAAACACCACTCTGTAGTTTATTTAACTATAGAGAAAACATATGTTTTCCAAAGCCTGATTTCTCACAACCATTAAAATATACCTCCTGGAGGACAACAAGAGAAAACAGAAGGATCAAGACACTGTATCAAGCCCATATTTCCTGGCTCAAAGGGACTTAACGTTAAATGAAGAAGCTTCTCACATACAAGAAGAGAATAAGATGTGTTCATCTGTGAACAAAATATTATGCTGATTTATGAAGCTTTGCTATATTTCATCATTTTAACATTCTGTCATTACATTATAATTGCAATGTATCTCGCAGAGACATTGAAGTGCACTGGAAATGTCAAGGCAAAGGAACAAAAGGTTGTTGCTCCCTGTCCGATAGCACAAAGTGTTCAACTTTATTATGATGGAAACAGAGATTTATAGTTACCACCAGTCACACCTAAAAACAAAAAGATACACAGAGCATATTACACTTGGCTGCTAAAAGAACCAGCTGCATATATTAGATGCAATACTTCCAATGCACATGAATGGATTTGGGTGATAATTCCTTGACATATAAAGCAATCAAGGGCTGAAGGTCTTGCTCTGATTTTGCAAGAGGCTTTTCTGCCCCTTCCTATCCCAAAGGCTATTATCTAACTTCTTTTCTCCACACCTTACTGTGTTTACACATGCATATTTCCCCCCCTCTTCACGTTCTTGTGCCTCTCAATCCTTCTCCATGCACAGCTGCTTGCTTTGCAAGGGTGCTCAATGAATACATTTCGAAAAACTGAAAGCTAAATAAGGTAAAGGTAAGGTACCCCGACCATTAGGTCTAGTCGTGGACATGGTAGGAAGGCATAATTATCAGGATAAGCATCTGAAACTGATTTACACCTAATCAGATTATAAACCAATATTTACTTCAAATGAGGACCATGTCATTTCACAGAATCATAGAACGGTTGAGTTGGAAGTTCTCACAAGGGTCATCTAGTCCAACCCCCTGCAATGCCTGTAGCAGGTTCCGGGTTCAATCTCTGCCATCTGCAGTTCAATACTGGGTAGCAGCATTGGGAGAGAGATTTCTGGAATAATTCAGGACTGTCTATTCAAAGGGTTCTCTCATCTTCTTACCCAGTATTGAAATGCAGGTGGCAGGGATTGAACTCATGTGGTCCTCAAATGAGCTAAAGACCCTCAAATTTTTGATGGGTGGTCTCTGCTAGTGCAAGTACTTTGTGTCCACAACAAAACTTCTCCTCCCCTGCATCTCCATGCATGCCCCAACATGCCACCTAAATCTGTTCTGTCTCTCTCCCCCCCCAACTCTCTAGGGCAGATTTGGGGGTGGCAAGGGGGAGAGGAGAAGGAAGAAGTTGTGTAAGTGAAAATCCTTGCAGCAGAAACACTTTATTGCATACTGTCATTTATCTCTAGTATAGGAACCCACTTGTTTGTGGGTGGCTAAATCTAAAGAACGGTGAAACTACTTCCAGGAGCCCAAAGGGGCTTCAGACTCCACACCACCACCACTAAAACACCACTCCACTGTGCCACAAATAAATAAACAACAACAGTAATAATTTATTTATACCCCGCCCATCTGACTGGGTTTCACCAGGCACTCTGGGCGGCTTCCAACAAAAGATTAAAATACAATAATTGATCAAAAATTAAAAACTTCCCTAAACAGGGCTGCCATCGGATGTCTTCTAAAAATCAGATACAGTAGTACCTTGGGTTAAGAACTTAATTCGTTCTGGAGGTCCGTTCTTAACCTGAAAATGTCCTTAACCTGAGGTACCACTTTAGCTAAGGGGGCCTCCAACTGCCACCACCGCACGATTTCTGTTCTCATCCTGAAGCAAAGTTCTTAACCCGAGGTACTATTTCTGGGTTAGCGGAGTCTGTAACCTGAAGCGTCTGTAACACGAAGCATCTGTAACCTTAGGTACCACTGTAGTTGTTTATTTCTTGAATATCTGATGGGAGGGCGTTCTACAGGGTGGGTGCCACTACCAAGAAGGCCCTCTGCCTGGTTCCCTGTAACTTTGCTTCTCACAATGAGGGAACCAGTAGAAGGCCCTCGGTGCTGGACCTCAGTATCCAGGCAGAACGATGGGGGTAGAGACGCTCCTTCAGGTATACATGTCAAACTGCTTTTGACATGGAGCACAGTCAACAGCTATTCATATGGTAAGGAGAGTCACTTCAAGGGGAAAAAAAATCCCAATTCTACTGGACTGACACACATCCTATATATAGAAACAAAGCAGCTCTTTGGATCTCAGCCAAATAAGAACTGCAAGTGGATATAGACAGATGCAGTATGGCAAGATTCAAAGGCCATCTTTGCATATATCACTGTTACAGATGAATCCTGAACCATGGGCACATCTGGATATCCCCTGGGCAAGTATAGATGCAACCCAAAAAATCACAGAAAAATCGGAAAAGAATATGGCTGTCACAACATATTTAGGGATTTGTCCAGGCAGTTCTAGAACTGCTTATTTGGGAACATGGAAATTTACCTCAGGCCAATCAAAAATTTAGTTTTTTCCGGTCACTGCATGTACACATGCGCAAAGATGTGGATTTTCCTAGATTTGTTCAGGCACATCCAGATATGTCCACATTTTGGGACTGGCCTGTAACATATACATTAACCTATTATAGAAGTTTGGTTTGTTCATCAGTGGATTATCATTACAGTTATATTTACCAAGTTTGTATTTTTTTCTTTTTGCTGAAATTACTTCATTTATAAATTAATAAAAATACAGATGCAACATTTGTCCTCAAAGGCATAGAAATAAAAGTATAATTTAAATGTTTTCCATACTATAAAGAGCACATCTGGAGGGAACTCGTGAAACACCTTCCAGAAGCTGTTGGGCTACAGGTCCCATCATTCCTGACCACAACATTGCAGGTTTCTTCAACTATGTTCCATTTCATTGGCTGCCAGTAGCAAAGTTGGAGGAACTTACAGCAAACCCACTTATAAACCACTTTGAGAAACTGTGTACCTCTGTGTATGTTTATATTTCAAAAGCTATTCACTTTGTCCTACTAAGTATTGTGGAGGAAGAAGAAAGTATATGGCTGCTCTGTGCCTCACCTGCTTGACTTGGCCTTCAGACTTATTATTTTGCAGGAGGGATTCAAGCACATATCAGATATTTAGGTTTGTGCAACAGAAGTAGATCTAAGTGCTTTGCCACCCTAGTACAGCAAATCCACTTTAAAAAGAAATGGGCTTTTTAAGGTTAGGAATGAGGCAATGAAATGCAATGTATAAACACCCCACAACAAATCAGAATGAATGCTCATTGGTATATAGCTGCCCTGTAAACAAATAAGAACAAATGTTCAGTAAAGACTGGACATAGTTGAATTTCCACTTAAGCTTTGTGCAAGCAAGTCAGGATGAATGCTCAACAAATAGGTCATCTGGAGGTCACTCAGAGGTATCTGGGTTGTTTTATGAAATGGTTCCTTGTAACCTAACAGGCACTTGCAATAGCACATCTCATTGCGTGGACAGGCGGAGTCCCCAGATCCCGAGTGGTCCCCCCCGTCATGTGGAATAACGACTCTAGACAACATGCTATGGGATTAAATTGGCCACAACTTTATTAAATTTCAAATGTGGGTAGACCTTGGCTCAGGCATTGGGCGTTCTCCCTCCCTAGTCCCCAGCCGGGGACCTAGGGAGCATCAGGGTTATCCAGTGTGTGTGGGGGGGATGGGCCGGCTCTGGAGAACATATGTTCAAGCAGAGATAGCCGCCCCTGTTACGCCGCCGCAGGGGAGAGCAATGACGACCTTTTGGCGTACGGCCAAAGCCTCCCTTCAAAAACCCCTTTAACGGGGAACCCTGGTATCGCCGCCGCAAAGAGGAAGATGGACTAAAGGATTCCGCCCAAGGCCTGATACCGCCAAAGTTGTGACGTTTTGCTACGGGAAAGGCGAAACCTGCCAATGCAGGGAAATTCCTTTCCGGCCCTTTAACAGCGACCTTATCGTAGCAGCGCCCGCATACCTGTGGAGACAGGTTAACCTGCAAAACCTATGAAGAAAAGTTAACCTGCAAAAGAAGACATTAACTGAGGGTGGGTAGGGTGGGAGAAGCTCTGGAGTCAAGTGAGGATTACCAATTAAGATCCACCCTCTATTGTGTGGGCAGGTAATCCCTCCCCCTACCTGGCCTGGTTTCCCTGGCAACGCTTCCCCCAGGTGGGATTGGACAACTCACTGGGGTAGGCGGGGACCTCCAGGTATCCCACCTGAGGGAAGGCAAAGCCTATGCTGATGGGGCCACTCCAGATCCAGGGCTGCACGCGTCCACGCAAAGGGCGCCCCCCATTTTAAGTGGGGAGCGGTCATTTCCTCCTTGCCTCTGCTTATAGTCAAGCTGATACGACTTCATTTGCAAGGCAGCTGATGTGTGGCCTGGATGTGGTTTAATGCCTGGTGGATCCTGCTTGGCTTAGTAATGGAACTCAAGAAGGTTTTTCATCCTGATGATCACAATCCCTCTCATACATTTTGCAGTGTCTGTATTTGGCCTTATAATTTACTGGATTGACTTTTAAGTCACGTACATACTATCGGGAGCTTTTTATTCCTTTTAATAAATCTTCTGCAAAGCTTTGCAAACAGGCTCTCATCCACACAGCTCCTGGCATTATAAACCTTGCCCTTACCTGTTTGAAAGAAGTCAAGAGCATTTACGCAAGAACCTAAAATGTATTTGGGCTTATGTATTTCACAAATATTAATTCAATAGGCACTAAGTTTTCTCGATTGGGTTTATGCATGTGTTTTCATATTTTTCCCCCCAAAATAGCTCTGCACTGTTGCTCTTTTGGGCTCTTGCCCAAACTAAGCTGTCATAACTACTCAATTTTCTTTGCCTGCAACACATCCCCAAATTTCCTTAATCCTGAAGGCTTGCTGGCTTGAAGTTGTGCTACCTCTTTCTTTCTTTCTTTCTTTCTTTCTTTCTTTCTTTCTTTTGCCTTCACCTCAGTGATCCTGATTTAGGATACATAGTCAGAAATGTTCTCTCTTGTAAATATATCTGGAAATATTCATTTAATGCTTCAACTGTTTTAGTATCTTGGATGACTATGTTAGTTTCTATAATCCATAACACTGTAACTTCTTTCTTCCTTGACCACCTCCTTTCGCAGTCCAGAAAGGAAAAGAAGTTACTGATTTCTACCAATCCAGTTTTTATATATACAAGTCTATTTTAATGCTTTCCGTAGGAAATTAAAACCTTCTTTATGCTGAATATTGGTCTATATATTGCAGTGCTGCATACTAACTGGCAGTAGGGGCCCAGCTGAGTAAGATACAAGGTTCTTTCTCAATCCCACTTGGAGCTGTCATTCTGGAATCATAGATATGTTAAAGGTAAGGCATGTGCTATAGTCCTGCCCTTCATTTTAATCAAACTGGAATTTATCAGCTGTTGCTGAAACCAGCATTCCCCAACCCAGTCTCCCCCTGATGCTTTGGCTGGTTGGGGCTCAGAGGAGTTGGAATTTAAAACCAGCAGCTGATCCATCCATAAAGGGGAAGTTTGTGTATCCCCGAACTCAGAAGTTTATATGCCCCTGGACCTCAAAATAAACACTGGGATACCCCATATCATACAGTTGGAACAATCCTGCTTCCAAAATACTCATAAATGCATGATGACATCACACAGTATTCAAACACACACAAACACATATAGTTAGTTGTATTTATTGATTTGGGGTTTTCTTTTTCCCTCCAGTTTCCCTAAATGCAATATATAAATTCAAAGATTTCTGTGCTTGGAGTACTATAGTTTTGTGTGTTTCCTCTAATAACTTTTCTACTCGACCAGGAGGAAATTCTCAAGCAGTGATACTGATGTAGAATAGAATGTCTCTATTTTCATCCAAGGAATGTTAGAGGGTATAGAACAGACTCCCTCAGAAGTGGTGGAATCTCTGTTATGGGAGGTTTTTAATCAGACGTTGGATATCCACTAGTCATTGATGCATTAGCTGAAATTCCTGCATTGCAGGGGGCAGGACTAGATGACCCTTGGTGCCCCTTCCAACTTTACAATTCTATGATTCCATGACTCCATCTGGAAGACACCAGGTTGGGGGAGGCTGGCAGAAGCCATGTTTAATGCTTTGGTATACACCTGTGGTATCCAGACTTCCTCCTATGAGACTCAAATGGCCTATCCAGAATGGGACTTGAACACTGGACAAGGAAAAGATACACTTGTAACATGATCAGAAATGGAGCTCTTTTCATCCCAAACCTTTAAAAATGTTTACCAGGCTTTTAAAAAAGAAAGCCTCTATTCTAGAACACATGAAACTGGATTTCTCACTGCAAAACCCAGACAAATTCCTTCGGTTCTGCTTTCCCCCCCAAAGCAAATCTTGAAAGTTTCTCAGCCCATTGAAAAAGATATTTTTGATCTATATTTATCTAATGTGACAACCATGGGTCTATCCCAAATGCTATCACAAATGACAGGACAACCTTTGGACTTAGTGATAATCCACAGAATCACATAACTAATCTGTGTACCCAACCGGATTTTGATTCATTTTTCCAGGGTGCATCATGGAAAACTTCAAAGTAAAGCAGGGGGAACCAAGGCTACCATTTCAGATTTCAGTAGTAAGTGGGCGGGGGGGGGGGGAGAGAAAAGATTCATAAGCCTGCTCCTGTACAATGAGAGATTAAATTGCAGGTGGCAGTTCTATGTTTTTCCTCTTGCTCTTGAACAGGCAACCATGGCCTCTTGTTTTGGCTTCCAACTTTCCTACCTACCAAGTCAATAATTCAATAAAAACTAAAACAAAGAAATGCTCAGCTAAGAAAAATACACAATCACCTTGAGGCACTGATTAGGCTGTGAAAGAGAAAAGCTAGCTAGCTGAAAATGTGAATGTTCTGCTATGCTATGAAGGTCCAGAAATCAGAGTTGTAAGTGAATGCGCACTGCAGTGTTATGGTGGTTGCTAATGGCAACTGCTACAGTATTGTGTTATATATTTCATATTAATCTGCTCTATTTTGGCCTTAGGTAATTCTATCTTTATTTGCTGCATACTTGGTATTTAACACCCTTTATCCTTAGAAATGATCCTAAAAATATTTTAGTATCTGTTGCTGAAGGGCTCCAACACAAAGATACAGTTGTAAACTCCCCAATTGCCCCAAGCAGTGATAGAATCCAGAGCCTTACTAACTGGGTTTGCTATTCTTTGGATGAAATAACACAAAAAACTCAAAAACAAATAGTATGGAGGGACCTCATATACAAACAGATACAATTACAAATATGCAGGCACATTTCACTTTATTGTGCTTTGCTTTGTTGCGCTTCACATCTATTGCTCCTTAAGAGGAGGCGTGTGCAGTTGCAGGCAGGCCGGTTGCTCCCAGGGGAAGGAAGCCCCCTACCATGGCTGATGCTGCCACCACCCCTCTTTTAGCCATTATGGTGGAGCTAGCTAGGGTTGGAGCTGGGGTTAATAGACTACAGTATAGCGTAAACACAACTTTTATATGCACTGGGAAACCAAAAAATAAATAAATTGTGACTCTCTTTACTGCAATATTCGCTTTATTGCAGTGGTCTGAAACTGAAGCACAATATATTCAAGCTTTGCCTGTAGAAGCAGATATGTGGAGGTAAAAACCAGGCATTTCTACAAAGCAGAATATTCCTAGTGAGAGGAGCCACAGCGCAGGCAGCCAATATGGCGCCTCTATCAATTTTTGCGAAACTACTAAGTAAGAGGATCAGGGAGAGAGACTTAAGAGACACAGAAGGAAGGCAAAGTTTAAGGAAACAGCTACCAGGAAGTGACTCAGCATGAGGCGCACCGACTCCAGGGGGGTGTTTGCACTGTTGAGGGGGCCTTCGCTGTGGCACACCCCTTTGGCGATTGCCAGGACACCTTCTGGGGAGGTGTGCTGGTGATCTCAAAGGAACATGCCAAAGTGCCTTGGCGGGCTTCACAGAGGGGGAGGAGGCAGCCTTGTTGAGGTGGCCTTAGCTTCGCGGTGGCAGCACTGGACAAAGGTAAGAAAGTGGGTGGGGGATGACGGCCAAATTGGCTTGTGGGGAGGGCGGTGCATGCAACATCACACACGCTAGACACTTTCCTCCAATGTTGGGTGCAACTTGGCACCTCTGTCAGCACAAACAGTCTAGAGACAGAGTAGGAGGATCAGAGAGAGTTAGGAGTTTAAAGCAAGCTTGTTTAAATAAAATTCTTTTCTTTATAATACTCCTGCTTGAGTCTTAACAACAAAGCCTGAAACAGTGCCCTTCTGGAGTTATTGGATTCAAACTCTCATCAGCCCTAGTCAGCATGGCCAATGGTCAGGGAGGCTGGGAGTTGGAGTCAACACTTGGAGGATGCTACATTGCCTATTAATGTCCTTTATTCTGGCTATTCCCAATGGCGAACATCTACGCACAAGGTAGGGAGAAGAATTTTTATTCAGTTTGCAAAGGTAAGCTTATCTAATTCACTTTTCAAAACAATATATGAACATAAACACATCCAGTTTTTGAAATTCAAGTTTCTCTGTATTTTGCAATGTACTTCTCCAGTTATGTCCACAAAAATGCATATACTGTGGTATAGTGTGCATATAAATGCACATTCAAATGCAAAAAACTGCATTATATTAGGGAGATTTGCTTTGCAAAAAATGTGTGTAATAGGCAAAACTGCATATGCACACATATACACATTAGGCAAGATTCACACAAAAATGCTGGCTTACCAGTCATACATGTAAAAAAGATCCCGGGGTCTTAGTGGACCACAAACTTAACATGAGTCAATAGTGTGAAGCAGCAGCAAAAAAAGGTAATGCTATTCTAGGCTGCATCAACAGAAGTATAGTGTCCAGATCGAGGGAAATAATAGTATCACTCTATTCTGCCTTGGTCTAACAACACCTGGAACATTGCGTCCCATTCCAGGCACCAATTTAAGAAGGATATTGACATGCTGGAACATGTGCAGAGGAGGGCAACTAAGATGATCAAGGGTCTGGAAACTAAGCCTTATGAGGAGTGCTTGAAGGAGGTGGGTATGTTTAGCTTGGAAAAGAGAAGACTGAGAGGAGATATGATAGACACCTTCAAATACCGTATCTAAAGGGCTGTCACGTGGAGAATGGAGTAAGCTTATTTTCTCCTGCTCTGGAGGGTAGGACCCAAACCAATGGATCCAAGTTACAAAAAAGGAGATCAGAAGAACCTTCTGATAGTAAGAGCTGTTTGACTATGGAACAGAGTCCCTTGGAAGGTTGTGGACTCTCCTTCACTGGAGATTTTTAAACAGAAGTTGCATGGACATTTGTCATGGATGCTTTAGTTGAGATTTCTTCATTGCAGGGATTTGGACTAGATGACCCTTGGGGTCCCTTTCAACTCTACAATTCTATCATTCTATGATTCCTAAATCAGTCTCTATAGCTACAGCAGACATTGTAATTCTCAACAGTTTGACTTTACCCCCCAAAGGTGCACTCTTCAATGGTCTCCCAAGAGAGACAGATTCCAACAACACCATACCGACTCTTCACCAAGAGGCAGTTTGACTTCTACTTACCATCTTCTCAGACCTCCAGTTACAAAATGTCTGCTTTATCTTGCAGCATTATCTAGAAAACCCCAGGACTGAACAAATAATTGCATCCGGCTTTCACATTCTGATGGTTTCAAAGTTCACTAATGAGCCACATACAGAACGGCAAACTCAAATGCTGTAGAAAGGTATGGCAAGGGGTTTGAATAGATAAGGCTGTTCTGAAAGTCAGTTTTACTTAACCTCAAATGCTTCAAAATCCTCAGATTAGATGTGTTTCTTAGTACTGGACTCCCAGCAGCTTTGTAGCTTTTATTCATTTGGCTTCTTCCATTTAACTAACCAGTTGGAAAGTGCTATGTTTAAAAACAGATGAAATTGCACTGAGCCCTGGTTTTACCCTCAATAATCTGTGGCACTTTTGCAGATACAAGGCACTTTATCTGCCCTCTGCTGAAGCAGGCGACATTGATTGATGGAGTACTTGCTCAGGAACCAACAGCATACCTTTTAGCTGTTCCCCAGGGGGAGTTTTACTTTGGTCTCTAATGTCTCTGAAAGTCTCTAAGCAACAGACTATATCTCATGGATTAACACACTAGGATCTTAGGTTGAGTGACTGGTTAGGAAACCATTAGTACAGCATCCTATCTTATTATCTCATTATTATTTAAAATCTGTGGACAAAATCACATCTAAACAGCAGTTGCTAGCTTTCTCATTTGAGATGGAAAACACTTACTGGTAATTCTCCAGGGCTGAACTAAGAAAATCAGATTTTGCACCAACATTGTATAAATTCTGGTCAAAAAGCAAAAGCTGAATTCAATCACCAGTAGCAATTATTTCATTTCATTTTATTTTTACATTTATCTCTCCCCTCTCCTCAAAGGAGCTCAAAGTGATATGTATGTTTTCTTTCCCCTCTGAACAACTCTGTGAGGTTAGTTAGCTAAATCTGCATACATTTCTATATATTGCATAACTTGGATTCCCAGGGGCCTCCTCTTAGCCACTGTGGGATTGAAATGGCAGGCTAGAAAGACTGTGCTGATCCAGCAGGATACTTATTAGGGATAGGAATAATTTGCTTGGTCTGCATTTCAATGCAAACTCACCAAATTTGCACTTCACAAACCAAAACACAACTCACCTTTGAAATTCTAACAACTCTGAATTGTGCAAAATCTCCAGCAAAGGAATCTGCACAAAACTGCATTTTATAAAAGTAGTGCACAAAAGTACATTCTATTAGGCAACAATTCCTAGCAAAAATACATGTACAGTGGTACCTCTGGGTACGAACGGGATCCGTTCCGGAGCCCCGTTCACATCCTGAAGTAAACGTAAGACGCGACTGGGTCACGTTTTGCCGCTTCCGCGCATGCGTGTGCCATCATTTTGAGCGTCTGCGCATGCACCAGCAGCGAAACCCAGAAGTAACACGCTCTGTTACTTCTGGGTCACCATGGAGCGCAACCCGAAAATACTTAACTTGAAGCTACTTCAACCCGAGGTATGACTGTACAGTACTAGGCAAAAATATGTATATTAGAAAAAAAGTTTACAGAAATGTATACAAATTTCTATGCACAAATGTATGTCTAAATGAACTGAACTAAAAACTGGGAAAATTAGAAACAAAATAAAAAATGACATATTTATCCATCTGTATTTCATATCTTTTTAATGTTCTTTTTAATACACACTGTTCACATGTGATTTCTCTAGCCTATCTCCACTGGAAAATAGTTTTTGTTTGTCTATTTGTTTTAAATGAAAGCCAGAATTGTCAAATGTTCCCCATGCTTTTTCAACTGTTCCTATTAAAACTGTGCAAATTTTATTTCATAAAATTTATAGAATGCTTGATTGTAGAAAAAAAACCACAAAGTGGTTTACAAAAAAGATAAAACAACAGCATTAACACTAAGAAAAATCTGCAATAATAGTTTAAAACAAATAGTTAAAATACTAACACATGTTGGCCATACCCCAAGATGCAAATAATGTTTTCATATTTTATCACAGGTATGCTGATTTACAAACCTAAAACCAAATTTCTGCATTTCCTGGGCATGTTTAGAATCAAGAATTTCTTAGAGCTACGGTAAGTTCTTTCCTGCTCCAAATTACTTTTCAGAAGATTAAATTTAATAGCTAGATCAAAAGCCCATCACTATAAAAGCACAAAACCTGAATAATGCAACAGAACAACCTACATGAAGCCAACATATCCTAACAATTCTGTGCTAATCTTTTGTTCCCCCATTTTATGTTGGCAGGCAGGCATATGCTTGATTGGAGAAGTCTCACATTATCCATCCACAAATACGTTACAGCAGCAGAAACACTGTAACAGCTACTTCATGGTTTCCCAATGCTAACTTGATTGCATCTCCAAATATTTCACCCTACCCTTTTCAGTGCTACCCAGAAGAAAGAGAGAGCATTTGGAGGCAATTCTAAATGGAAATTAAGCTGAGCTTTGGAGGGATACAACATCTGGGTAATTGTCTCCCATAGCTTGTCCAACATCATTTATCTCGTATTTGGCACTTGTTGATTTGCAAGGCTGCTGAGAAATTGAAAAAATTCAGTGTCTTTGGCCTCTCCAGAAGGAAAAATCTGGGGTGCCATATAGAAATGATGGTGGGGTTATTTTACAAGCTGTTACATTTTAATAAAAGCAAGATTATATCTCAGAAGCCAACTCTGATGCATCCTTGGCTAGCTAATAACTTGTACACATTGAGTTAGTTATTTTTATAAACAGTTAACATCAGCAATCCTTCTCTCAAATTATGTCTGCTAAGCAGGAAAACACTGATCCTAAACCTCCTCGCTCCAGTGGATTAGTACAAGACTATAAGCAGCATAACTCTTAAGTTTGTGGTACGTCCACCTGGAGAAACTCAGGTGAGTTTATCGTCTCCAATCTCTCCATCCCAAGGGGTTTACTTAGAGGAGGAGAAAAAGTCATTCTTCAGGTTTCAAAACCTTCCTCCCGCTCTTTGAGCAGCAGAGCTGGAGCCATCTTGATCTCGACCCTGGTCTATTTGTAGATATACACATGTATGCATGGCCACCAAGGCATAGTTTAGAACAGAGCCTGCCATTTTGTACACTGAAGCTGGTTAAGGTTCCTTTTTAACATGACAATGTGTTACAGGGCAAAGCAAATTAATATAGCATGTAGCAAACTGACAAGAAGCTTCTACAATAAAGGTAAAGGACCCCTGGATAGTTAAGTCCAGTCAAACTTGACTATGTGATGTGGTGCTCATCTCGCTTCAGGATGAGGGAGCTAGCATTTGTCCACAGACAGCCTTCCAGGTCATGTGGCCAGCATGACTAAACTGCTTCTGGTGCAACACCATAGCAAGTACCAGAGTGCACAAAAACACCATTGACCTATGTGATAGCATGTTCGGGTAATGATGCTTTTCCATGAAAAGGGGGTATTCCAAGTACACTTGCCCCTGTTTCCATCTGTGAAATGCTGAAAGATTTGCCGCTGCTAAATTAGGAAGAGAACCATTATTTCTTAAATCCTATGAGGGCCAATAGTTCATAGTCTTCCTAACCACAAAGAAAGAAATATTATTTTAAAAAGAAAAACAAGAAGTTACAATGGCTACATTTCTTGTTCTCTTAAAAACCCAGGCTAGGTGACCAGTGAAAGCTCATGGGTAATTAGGGCAAGCTAAAAAGGCTCTTCTGAGAAACTGATTTAAATAAATTACAATAAAGCCCACATTTGGAACCATTTATTATGACTAACCTGTGATAACACTTAATAATCTATGGTGTGACCACACTTGAACTACTGTGTATAGTTTGGTTGCTGTGGCTCAACAAGGATATTGTTGGGCTGGGAAAGGTGCAGGAAAGGGCAACCAAAACAACTGTGGAAATGGAGCGGCTCTCCTATAGTGAAAGTTTACAACATCTGAACATTTTTTTTATATTAGAAGAATAAATATATATAATCACACATAACACAGAGAAAGATGATTGTTAGGTATTCTTTCAGGGTTATGTAATAATACCAATTGGCAGAGAATTTGGGACAAACAAAAATAATGAATTTGTCAAGCACTGCATTATGAAATTAACTACCAGAAGAGATCTATTGCATTCATGTCCTGCTTTTCGGCTTCCCATAGGCATCTGGTTTGATTCTGCGGGTAACAGGATGCTGGTCAGATAAGCTTTGATCCAGCAGGGCTCTTAAGTTCTTAAAGATTCTCCCACCCACCAGTGGACTGGAACCAGGGATCCACTGCCAATTACGGGATTAACTCTGGATAAATATTTGAGGCAGTCATATGAAAATCTCATTCTGAAATACATTTAAGCCATACTCCCACCCAAGTCATTAGCCTCTCCAAAGTGTCAAAAAGTTATATAATTGCATGCTGCTCTCATTTTGTATATTCAAGTCCAACAAAAAGGTTTCCTGGTACAAGTTCACATACATTTAGACACAACTGTCACAAGCCTCCAAATATTTCCTTTGCCAGCATGTATATTTTCAGATTTCTAGCTGATTTAGGCCTTAAATTCATGCACGTAAATAGGAAAATTTGTAAATTACAATCAGTTTAACTTTTTCCTGGCTGCCAATTTATTCAGGCTTCAGCAAGCCTCAAAGAGGAGGGAGATCTGTGGTTATAGAAGAAGACACTCTCTTTTACGAGTTCTATTCCTTCATTTCTTGCAAATCAGTAATGTCTACAACAAAAGAGATGTAATAACCTAGCCTAGCATATCATTAAACTGACCTCCTCATAGACATCAGCCAAAGAAAACGGGAGACCAGTTTAGTATATAATGCCAAGCCAAACCATGGCAGCAGCAGGGCTGGTTGAGGAGCACTGTGGCTTTGATATTTGCTCTGAGAACCCACACATTTGCTTGTTCGTGCTAAACTATGGATTAGTGTTATGTCCAAACTGGGCCATTTTCATCTTTTCACATGAGAATTAACCATATCACCTACATTTTACTAGCCCTACTCCTTTGCCTTTAAGAGAAGTATGCCAAACCATAAAACTTTTTTTTTTTTTTGCAACATTTTACACTTTATAACTCTCAGGTGATGAAGACCATATACAGTGATACCTCGGGTTACAAACACCTCGGGTTACAAACACTTCGGGTTACAAACTCCACTAAACTGGAAGTAGTACCTCAGGTTAAGAACTTTACCTCAGGATGAGAACAGAAATCGTTGCTGGCTGTGGGAGGCCCCATTAGCTAAAGTGATACCTCAGGTTAAGAATGGTTTCAGGTTAAGAACGGACCTCCGGAACAAATTAAGTTCGTAACCAGAGGTACCATTGTACTGATCTCAGCAAAAGTGTCATCAGCTTCACTCTAACTGGTTCTGTGCCTTTGGCTTCAACAGCATCCTGACACAAATGGAAGTTTAGCAGATAAAGACGTTTGTAAGCATTTTCCGCCATGCCAAGAAAAGCTGCAGCCATGTTGCTTCCACAATTGCTTTCCCCCCTCTGTCACCCTTTGGACTTGCTCCATTTTAAAAGGAAATCCAGACAGTGCTGTTGCCAATGTATTGAAATTTAATAATAATGTATTCTCATCTTTTTTTTCAAAACTGATGTGGGGTGATTTTAAAAAAACAAAAAACAAGACAGTTACAGTGCCAGACTGTGCAATGTTGACTAGGAAAGTGGAATTGAGATACAGTGGTATCTCAGGTTACATACGCTTCAGGTTACATACACTTCAGGTTACAGACTCCGCTAACCCAGAAATAGTGCTTCAGGTTAAGAACTTTGCTTCAGGATGAGAACAGAAATTGTGCTCCAGCGGTGTGGCAGCAGCAGAAGGCTCCATTAGCTAAAGTGGTGCTTCAGATTAAGAACAGTTTCAGGTTAAGTATGGACCTCCGGAACGAATTAAGTACTTAACCCGAGGTACCACTGTATTTAGAGGGTACTAGAAGTAGCTTTTTCCTCACAGCTTCTTAGAAGAAACAGTAGCACAGAAAGCATGCTGGATGAGCCCAGATAAGGGAAGTGTAGCCCTTACACACACCACTAGTCCACTGAAAACATTAAAAGGAAAAAAAAGAGCACTTCAATTATCATAATACCTTGGAAATTTCCTAACAGTCCTGTCCCAACCACTGTTTTCTCAAGCCTTTTTTCAGCAACTACAAGGACTGGAACCTAACTTTCAAAAGGTTTTCATAGACTTTTGGAAACATTTGGGTCAAAGGTTACTTACCCAGGAGAAACACATCACCACAAAATAGGATTCTGAGGGTATAGAAGCAAAACAAACCCAGTTGTCTTTTTTTCTTTCCTTTTTTTACAGCGTTGATGCAGAAGCAAATAGCAGCTAGAAGAATTCCTATCTCTTTCAGAATTGCACAAAGAAATGAAAGTAAAGTTTGCCAGGTGCGTCTCAGTCCTAACAGACCTCCCTACAGAGGCAAGGAGTTACCACACCTGCTAGAACAGATCCTTCTATACCAGTCTTAAAGACAGAGGGGCACTTTCTAGGTCTGAACTTAATAATGTTAGAAATGAACCACCTTGCTCTTTCTAGGCAACATGAAGCATTTGCAAAGGCTATGAACACTCTGTTGGCATCCTGGGTCGACATGCCGTGCCACTGCGAAGATCCATCGACCTCGGGCTCCGGCATAAATTGGTGACTCAGGTCTCCCAGACTTGAGCACACTATACGTAGCAGTGTAAGCCACACAAACGAAAGAGGCTGAGGCTGTGGATACATACTAAAACTATGGATTTATTTTACATAAATCAGAAGAAAGAAACATGTCATCTCTCCTTGCCGTCTTCTCAGAGAGAGAGTCAAAACAAAAATCAATACAGCGGAAGTTCCACTTACGCCAGCAAACTGTGCTGGAATGTAAACAGACATGTAACAATCCCATGTTTGTAATTAAAGGTGGAATGGAAAATCCCAACACACCCCAGGGGAGTGGGGAGAGAAAAGGAAAGGAACATTATTACCATCTTAATATTTATATACCACTTAATTTACAAAACCCCTAAGTGGTTAACTTCCTTGCAACTACCATCCACCAGAAGTGGTTCAGCTGAATGGAAAAGTGAAATGAATCTGACAATATTTAAGTTGCCTTTTAAAAACCCACCATGTTCAACTTTCAAACGAGTCTGTTTGTTACTGTGTTCTTCTCCTACAAAATCCCGCTCAGTTTTGGTACATTTTTGTTTATGACGTGGTCCAACTGACATCATGGTGCCACTTTTGCAGGGCTGGCCCGAAACAATTTGATGCCCTGAAGCAAAGGGGTCCAATTCCCTCACTCCAATTTCATCACATTCCATCTTTTTAGAAGCTGATCAGTGTGGCACCTAATCATTCCGTAAAGAAGCCCTTCTTTGTTCCTGACACTTGTACTGAAAATAATACAGAATAGCAAAATAAACTTTCTTTTAGGGATTTGAGATTCACAGGTTTGTGGGTTGTTGCTATTGTTGCTGTTGTTTTGCTTTCTGTGAATGTTTCCTAAGGGATTAGACAAATCCAAGAGAAAAGCACTTCAGTTCTGCAGTCCAGTAATGCATACAAAAATGTGTATACTGTGGTAAGGTTCGCAGTATATGGGGCAAAAACACCATACTAAATACATCATATGGAGGAAATTGCTCTGCAAAAATGTGTATATTAGGAGAAATTCATACAAAAATTCTGATGAATTTTCACGATTCCTTTCTTTATAAAAAAATGCACATTGATATGTAAATGTTGAGAACCCATAATTGGCAGATTAGCGTAGCCCACCTTATGAGCAAAATGCATATAACTAGGTCTCAAAAGGCTGACTGCCTTGGGAAATCACAGAAAAGGTTATGTTTATCTGAATTATGAGCTGCTTTTAGCCAAGATACAACCAAATGCTTCTGCAACAAGCAAAGTTTAACATTTCCTTCAAATATGCTTTTCTGTATTGAGGCACCACAGTTTACTCATTCCTTTTATCTTTATCGATATTATTATTGTACCCACTGAAGTATTGTAGAAATTCACATCACTCAGATCATATTATCCAAAACTCTTTGTTATTAGAATTCACAGTATAACTGGATATAAATATAATACTGTGAATACAGTCTCATTCATCCTTATTTCTGATTAAGTTTGCTATGTCATTTTCTAGTCCCATTCAGATGAAATTATATTATTCTATGATTCGGTCTGGATAACTGCTGCATGCCATTTGGGAACAAGCGTTGAACAGGTAACAAGATCTGCTAAATGGGTTTTGCAGATAAATATAAACTAATATGCCCCCATTCCTGTTAGTTGTTTCTCAGGTAATGTATAAACACTTTAGCAATAATGAAACTTTGTCAAGATAACTGGCATTTGGAGGGAGATATTAGACACAGGCAACAGATTCTTTATAAATATGTACTGTAAGTGACACTTGCAACAAGACATTACCATGTAGAGTGCTCCTCTTCAGGATATTCCATTCCATTTGCTCCCTCCTTTTTACTCTCCAGGCACCATAACAACAGTCAGTTAGCATTCCCACTGAATATGATCCGCCCTACTGTTTTTTTCCCCTTTTTTCTATTCTTTCACACCCCTTCCATTTCTAAGCCTATTCAAGTCCCCCCTTTTTTTGCATGTTTGCAAATGTTGGGGGTTCTCTGAAGCCTTCTTTATGTCCACACTTGGTTAACATGTTTGCTATTGGAATACCACAATCTCATTTACTAGCCATATCTATTCTTGGAGGAAAGACTTGCCTCCCTATATAGCCTCCCGTTCAATCACATATTATTGTTACCTCTTTCTTGTTCCTCTTCTAAGTGATTCTTTTAAAATTATCACCTTGATATTTCACATCTTGGCATCTGTCTCTCTTAAAGATAAAGGGTAAAGGGACCCCTGGCCATTAGGTCTAGTCGCGGACAACTCTGGGGTTGAGGCACCATCTCGCTTTACTGGCCGAGGGAGCCGGCGTACAGCTTCTGAATCATGTGACCACCATGACTAAGCCGCATCTGGTAAACCACAGCAGTGCACGGACATGCCACCGGAGTACTACCTATTTATCTACTTGCACTTTGACGTGCTTTCGAACTGCTAAGTTGGCAGGAGCAGGGACCAAACAACGGGAGCTCATCCTGTCACAGGGATTTGAACCGCCGACCTTCTGATCGGCAAGCGCTAGGCTCTGTGGTTTGTCCCACAGAGCCACCCTCTGTCTCTCTTACTCTCTCTAATTGGCTCTTTATCCTTTGATATTTTCTGTTTTCTCAGGGAGTGGCTAGACCATTTAACCCTTTCACTCCTTTTCCATGTAACAAACCTATCTACCTTCTGGGCTGGCTAACATCTCTAAATTAAGTAAGTCTAAATCCCTGGGATTGAATGTAGAAATTTGCTTGAGGTTAAAAACATGTATGCCAGAATATGCAAACCTTTCCTTTGATATTATTCACATGAGTGGCACCACGGGCTTTGCTATAAGGCCACTCTCAGTACCTCTTCCCACTGTGTTCTCTCGGTATTATCTCCAAGTGGAAAATGTCTCCTAAAAAATTACAAGTGCCACTGCACAGACACAAGGTGATAGACAGAAACTGTCACTGAAATACAGTTGCCTCAAGAATGCAGTCAAGTCTCAATCTGGGGCAGGGGCATTTCAGAGTATTACAGTTGTGTAACAGTAACTAGGGTTCTGCACTCATCATGCATTTAAAGCACACTTACCCCTGCAAAGAATCCTGGGAACTGTAGTTTGTTAAGGGTGATAGAAACTTTATTTCTGTGAGGGGTAAACAACAGTTTCCAGAATCTGAGAGGAGGGAAAATATGGTGAAAGAAAATACAGTGGTACCTCAGGTTACATACGCTTCAGGTTACAGACTCCGCTAACCCAGAAATAGTGCTTCAGGTTAAGAACTTTGCTTCAGGATGAGAACAGAAATCGTGCTCCAGTGACGTGGCAGCAGCAGGAGGCCTCATTAGCTAAAGTGGTGCTTCAGGTTAAGAACAGTTTCAGGTTAATTATGGACCTCTGGAACAAATTAAGTACTTAACCCAAGGTACCACTGTACTTGAATAGGTCCCCACTAGGAATATGCAGTGACCACACAATAAGCTCAGTATCTATAGTACATGGAAACAGCCCCATCTGTTTTGCATCCACTCTGTCGTTGCGAATTGATTTGTGATTTGGGTCCAAATCTGTCCCCACTAAATGCAATGGGGAAATCTAAAAATGGCTATAGCTTTTTTTCTATTTTCACATGTGGATGAAATGTGTAGGCAACAAAACTCCTCAAGAGTGTATTTCAGACAGATACATCCATGATTTTTGGTGCAGGGAACCTTAACATATAGCAAAAATACTTTTTTTGCATCCAGCGGTTACTGTGCTGCGTGATTTTACCTTTGCTATAAAAAAAAAGGAAAAGTCACGTTTGTCTTGCCAACCCACTCCTTTTTTGGAATTAGCTTCCATGAAGAAATAGAACTATGGTTTTTAATCATTTGTTAGGAAAAATAATTACCGGGGAAGAAGCAGGTTCCCTTAATAGTCTAATTCTGCCATTTCACCCTGCTCTCACAGCTTGTAGGAGAATGACAACCCATGTGAATAATCTCTACTTATTCCTCCTGTAAATCATTGTCATTGAGGTGCACAGGGGAAATAATTCACTGTGGTTAAAATCTAGACCTGTCCATCAAAATGAAAGATCACCGCACCTCTTCTCTCTTCTCTCCACCCCCAATCCCAAACTCTGGGGTTTCCCCAGTCAGCTTGACTTTGTTTCTCAAAAATGTAAAGGGGCCACCATACATTTAACTTCATGGGTGGAGGGGAATGGGGCAAGAGGTACTTGAATCCACCTTGACATAGCTTGTTAACAGTGAGAACTGACTAGAGATTCACTTCATTATCTGGGGTACAAATAGAGTTGATGCACACCCCTAATCCTTACATCTCTGTTTCAGAGTAAGCTCCAGCAAACCCAGTGGGATTTACTTCTGAGTAAGCAGAAGATCTCTCTCTTAATCAATATGAATAGAACCCATTCTAACAGTTATCCATTTGAATTCGCTTTAAAATTATTATGAGAGTTAATTTCATTACAATGCACCATATTGCAACCTTTTCTAATGGCAACCAACATGTCTCAGATGAAAATATTTACAAGCTTTTAGCACCTCTATTATAATACCAAGGATCAGTGTCTGGGTGCCACCCATTAAAACTCTTCTCCATCTGTTCTAGATTGTATTCATTACTCCTCAACAGCCTTTCCTGCAGTTTTAAAACCCAAAATGATGTTTGCACTTTCAGCTAAAGATATGCTAGAAAAGCACAGTTGTCCTCTACAAAATTAGCCGTAGTCAGGTGTGAATGGCAAGTTATGTACTGCATGAAGCCTCAGTATTCATGTGTGTGCCTTTACATGTATGCACACTAGACACATACCCATCTTCCAGCCCTGGCAAATATTTAGCTTTTGGACACTCTGCAGGTCTGAGGAACCCTGCAGATAAACCCTGAACTCTGAGGAACGACATCTCACCAATTGAATTTTATCGAGGCATCCCCAATCCCCAGTTAGGGGCAATGGCTTTCCAAGAAGTAGTAGTGAAATACAGGGAGTCATAGGTCAGCTGGAAAGCACATACTTTGCACACAGACACAGAGGATCCCCAGTTCAATACCCAGAATCTCCAGATTGTTGACATCCATTTGGCTTGATAGACAATGGAATGCACCCCACGGGGTAAAATCAAACTGCTGGAGAATTACAGCACCTGCTATGGCTGCAGAGACTGGTAACTCATAACTGCTGCCTCCTGCATTATTTTTGGTGTGTTAGCAGCACCAAAGTGACCTCTTCACGGTGCAAGCCTAAGCAGTATGTATGGTGGTCCTAGGCTACCCAGATGACAAGACCCCACTCTCAGCCTCCCTGATGTGGTCCAAAGGAAAACAGAGCAATACATTTGGCACCAGCTTGGCTGCAGGAGTAGCTGGAAGAGGGAGGGGTGTACAAGACACTATCCAACTGTCTTAGGGACTCTACTCTGAATTTGTGTGGGATTTACTCCTTAGCCTTTTCTTTTCCCAAAGATGTGCCCTAAGGCAGCAGATAAGGATCTCTAGGTACGGCTGGAAAAAGACTCCTTTCTGAAACCCTGGAAAAGCACTGCCAGTCCGTGGAGACAATACTTAGCTGGGTGGACCAATTGTCTGACTTGGTATGAAGCAGATTTCTATGTTCAGGTAGGAATGGACACATCAACGTATTGTTAGTCACATCATTCATAAGTCCATTCCATCCCATTTCCACATTAATCTGCAAGTTTTTACAAAAGAAGCAGCTCCATGAAAAATTGGATTTAAATACAATTTTATCTTCAAGTTCACATTTCTTTTTTTGTAAATAATTTTTATTCATTTTCCAATTTTTTAAAAAACCATTCATATTAATGAGAAATCAAACCAAATCTTTCCACATTCAAACCCAAAATATATATATATAGCTAATTACATAATCCGAATTAATTAATTTTAATGGGACTTCCCATGTTCTGGATTTCAAGAGCTAAATGTCCATCCTTTATCTTTCTGCTGTCTTCTTTATTACTACACATTTTTCCAATCCTGATATTGACAATCTCCTCTCTCGATCAATCAGTCGCTGGTATAACTCTCTATCTTGTTTTATTTGACCATTCCTTATTTCTATAATCATGCAGGGGGCTTTTTCCACATTGTTCTCAGTCTTCAAGAGCATTTGACTGCAAGTTCACATTTCTAAATGTATTTCATCCTAAAATATGCATCTCTTGAGGCATTTTGATACTTAGTTTGAGCTGAGAACTGCATCACAACATTCAGATGTGTGAAATCTGAAGTATAATTATGTTCCAATCCACACATTAGCAAGGGAAGTAAGGATCAGATCAGTTTGCACTGGAATTCACAGAAATCAAATTCTTCAAGAGTATCTAGGCAAGTCTAGGAAAGACACCTGGCTGAAACCCTGGAGAGCTACTGCCAGTTCAGTAAAGACAATAAGGAGCTACTTGGGATAAGGGAGCTTCAAATGCTCATATATGTACATCCCAATTTAGGAGAGAGACAATACAGAGATTATACCTTCTGATTTAATACTCCTTGCCTCTTTGACCCAAACAGAATTGGGATTCAGGTAGGTAGCCGTGTTGGTCTGACACAGTCAAAATAAATAAATAAATAAAATTAAAAAATGGTCCAGTAGCACCTTAGAGACCAACTAAGTTTCTTCTGGGTATAAGCTTTCGTCTGCATGCACACTTATTCAGAATTCCAAAAGGAATTGGGTGATGTACACAGGAGGTTGTCTCTTGCCCATCTCTGCTTCATTTTATGCCCAGCTATAAAAGGTTTAAGATTCTTTGCTTTTTCTGTATCTGCTTACCTGAGCAACTACTGGTGGTTTATACATCATAATACGATGCTACCTTTATAATTACCTTTGACTACCTGCTTCAGTCAGCATTTGACGGTGAAGACACACCTTCTCCCACCCAGGCTTTTCCAGATAGTTAAAACAGGATGCTGCCTTCTGTAAATTATAACGCTTTATTGCACTTATGTACTTTTTACTGATGTTTTTAGTAGTTTGATGATTTAATTGTTTATTTCTGTAATAGTATTTTTTATTTTCTGTACACTGCTTAGATATATTTTATATATTAAGCAGTACAGAAATGTTGTTGTTGTTGTTTAGTGGTTTAGTTGTGTCCAACTCTTCATGACCCTATGGGCCAGGCACTCCTGTCTTCCACTGCCTCCCGCAGTTTGGTCAAACTCATGTTGGTAGCTTCGAGAACACTGTCCAACCATCTTGTCCTCTGTCATCCCCTTCTCCTTCTGCCCTCAATCTTTCCCAACACCAGAGACTTTTCCAGGTCTTTTCAGTACAGAAATAGTCTTAAATAAATAAATATGGACTTGCCCTGGTAAGTGGGGATAGCTGGAGCATATGTCTATGCAGTATCTCGATGCTGACAATGGTGGGAACCAAATACAAGGACTGACAATGTCACCTAATTTCCTCTACCAACCCTATAAGAAGTGCACAGTCATGCATCAGAACAACGCAGAATCCGTACCATGACTCCAAAGCTACTATGAAGCTTATATTCTTTCTTTTTTGCATTATTTAATAATAAAAAATAGCTGGAGCTTTGAAACTGCTTGCTTTCAAGTCTGGCAGAATGTACTATTCCATTCCAACCTGAACGGGAAATTGGTGTGTACTCCTATTGGCAGAAGTGCTGCATTAATGTGGAGCAATCAGCAGGTAGACTATAAAAAGCCTGCACAATATTGTGGCACGATTTCGCCGCCCACTGGTTCACAACATTACCTTAATGTTACACCATTATGTAATGGAGCTAAAGCCAAAGCACACAGCCAGGAAGCCCAAAGTCATAACATATTCTGCAATATTCTACCAGATGGTGATCCAGCCGCTGAACTTTTGGCTGGCCCTTCAATTGATCAGACCAACCAACCTTAGATTTATTGCACTCTTCAGCTAGCTTCACATGATTATCAGAGTTACTCTTTTGACACCAACTACTCAAGTTCTTGGAAGACCTCAACTATTTGGAGGTGAGGTTAGGTCAATCATAAAATATTATGGCTTTTTTGTTGCATTTTTTAAACAATTCCGGTTCTCTCTGGGTAGTACTTATCATTAGATGTTAATCATGTAATGCTAAGAACACGCCACAGGTGCACAAATAGTGCCGTAATGTTCCAATGGGTTTTCTTTTTATAGCTGTCAATCTGCTAAGATGGCAAGTGGTCATGTAGCATGATTGCCAATAAAAATGGGATGCTTTCTTGTACACAAAGCTATTTAGTGGCAAATGGGCTACAAACTAGCTGGTATAATCTTGGATAGGCTACATTTTGGTTTAATGCAACATTTCTCAAACTATTAAAAGCTTCCTGCCTTTTAGTCTACAAACCCTACTAGCGCCTACTGCCTATACAGGGTGTATAGATTTGTATACAGCCTGTGGCTATGTGCAAAAAGGAGAGATAAAAAACAGTTGTCCAATAGTAAACTTCGTATGATGTTGAGGGAGCACTAGCTACTGGGTATCTAACAAATATGGTTAGTAAATGAGTAAGTCAGTAATAAAAGAAAGCTACCAAAAGAATTGGAGCTACCAAAAGAATTGGGACTCACTGAGAGTCTTGTGATAAGAGATTGAAGATTTTTGATCAAGGGGTAAGCAAAAATAGCCTCTCCAGGTTCTTCACCCTATCTGCAGCAACATTTCCCCCCAGAGGAGTGAAGTATGCTGAGTATTTTGCAGGGGAGAGGGAATTCTCCAAGTGTTTCTTGCCAGGGTGTTTCATCACTAGAAGCTTGGGAGACACAGCTTTTTTCCCCTGGGAAATATAAGAAGCAATCCCATATGGAGCCAGGTCATTGGTAAATCTGGCACAGCACTGTCAACACTGACTCACAGTGTCTCTCCACTGATAAAAATGGAAGTCTTTCCCAACCTTATCTGGAGATGCTGCAGGTTGAATTTGTATGGTTAAGATATGGGATTTCAAGATATAATGAAATGATTAAATAATATATAATTTCAATATATAATGATGACTGTCAACTTGGACAACTTTTAAAGGGGTCTAGACGAGCTCATGAAGAACAAGGCAGTCACTGGCTACTAGTTGCAATGGCTGTGTAAGCTGGGGGGGGGGCGGGATCCGAAAGCTGCATTGATCCATGATAAAGCTTCTTGGGGTCACATGTCACCAATTCTAAAATATTTTTAAAGGGCACATCTTGGAGATTGGGAGGGTCATAAGATACTTTTGGCATCATAAAATAACATCTGGGGACCTGTGGAAGTGAACAGTTAAAAACTACCTGAAAAAAACAATTACAAAAAATAAAAAGGACAAATAAGAGAAGGGGTAGTGTGTTGGGGAGCCATAAAAAAACCTGCTGGGATCACAACATCCTTGTCTGGTACAACCAGTTGAGAGCAATCTGTTTTAAGAAACACACACACACACACACACACACACAAAACTCTTCGAGAAGGAAAAGGTTGTATGCAGCCTCTGGATTTAAGGCTAGGTGCCTTGTTATAGAGAACTGCTTGCCAATATAGCCATTATGAGCCCTCTGGGTTCATACACAGCTACAAACGTACTTGAAAAGGGTTTTGGCTTCATATAAGGGCACATGTGGTCCTACACTAGAATCTTTAAATGCAATCCTAAATTATAACACAGGTAAAGAAAATTTGACCGCAAAATAAAAAGTATTTTTTAAAGTCTTCTGTTTTAATAATAATTATCATTATTCCCGTCATCCATAGGCCTTTAGTGCAGCATGGAATCTCAAAATATTTGGCCCTTCATGATAGGATAAAGGAAATGGGTAGTAAATATACTACATTAAAGCATCAGATTGATTACAAATTTCCTAAACTGAAAAGGGGATTTATTTTCTCAGCACATTCTCCTTGCGTCTTCCCACTGTCAACTTGACAAAGATGTATGTTATTAATTGACACTCTTCCTGGAAAATAAAAGCAAACACATTTTTCATCTCCCTCTTCGAGTGCAAATGCTCCAGTTTCACTGAGGGTATGGCAGAAAGCATTAAAGATTTAGACTGCTATTCTATACACACTGTGAGTGTGCCCCACTGAAACAGTCAGCCTAATCCAAATATCAAGCATGATTGGAAAACATAAGTCTGAAATTTTAAACATGGGCAGCTGCTGTCCAATCACCATCCAACCACTAGAGCAGGCTCCCTCAAACTCAGCTCTCCACATGTTTTTGGCCTACAACTCCCATTATCCCTAGCTAGCAGGACCAGTGGTCAGGGATGGTGGGAATTGTAGTCTCCAAACATCTGGAGGGCCGAGTTTGAGGAAGCCTGCACTAGAGGTTGAATAGTGCTAATCCAGGCATCCCCAACCTTCGGCCCTCCAGATGTTTTGGACTACAATTCCCATCATCCCTGACCACTGGTCCTGTTAGCTAGGGATCATGGGAGTTGTAGGCTAAAACATCTAGAGGGCCACAGGTTGGGGATGCCTGGGCTAGCCTATCTCCACCACTCACCCCTACTCTACTGTGCCACAGTTTATGTGCACATGTGACCTCAATGCTCCTCTGTAAAGGAAAGCAGAAATGCATCCTGGCAAACTTTGATTTATTCTCTTGCACTGGTGCTGGCTCCAGATCCATTTTTATACAACTGTTTTTAAAAACCATACCATATACATGCATTTCTCTGCCATTTTCCAAAATGGTGTTGTGAATACATGTGCAAATTCAGTAGGCACTGCTACTGCTTAGGGACAACATTGCAAAGCAGGGCAGAAGAAGGGACTTTTCAGACAATGATGTGCTTGTGTAGTGGCTACTTGAGAAGAATGCACACGGCAGTCTTCACCCTGAGGGCAAAATGGGCATGTATGTCCACCACTATGCAAAGTTTGGCTTTCCAACATGCACTGGCAAGTGATGCTTCCCTGGCACTTTCTGTCATGTACTAAACATCAAACACCTATGCATGGCAGCACCTTCAGATCATTATTTTCAGGATTTTAAAGGGACCACTATGTCCCCAGGTGGTTATAATAAGGCCCTAGTAATGAGGCAAAGGGTGAAGAAAACACATGAGAGAGTCAATGGCAAATATTAGCAGGAAAGTAGGCTAATAGTGAGCCTACTTTCTAAAATACTAGCAGCCTAAGCCAAGTGTTTATGGTAATACATTATAAGTGCTTCCAAGACATAGCTTAATTGGATTTTATCCAGTCTCCTTTTGCTAGTACTACTTATCGGGCACTTAAACTTCCTGTTTTGTGGGAAGGAAGCCTTCCATTAGAGTGATAAGAAAGAACAAACACACAGAGAGAGAGAGAAGCTAGAAGAGCAGTGCACTTGTGTGGAGAGTATAAGACAAACAAAATGAAGTAAGTGAAAAGAGAAACCATAATGAGGGGTCTGCTATATAAATTAGCATACCACAGATTCAGAGCTGTCTCAGGTCACTGCTGTATTTCAGAGGTATCCTAATATACGTAGTACTTGGCTGAAAAGGCAATTCAGCATAATGTTTTTGATTAATCAGTTCAAGACTAGATCATAGTCTAAAAATAGTCCTCTCATTAAGATCTGGTCACTCCAGCTCTGTCACTGCTACAGGATTGACATGCTCCTTTTTTGTTATCTCCCTTCTCGTGTACTTTCCTCGGTTCCACATCTATTAATAAAAAAGGTGCTGGCCACTGCAGAACAATTTACAGTCTATCTGATATCAAGCTGAAGGCAGATTAAAAATGAGGGGGTGGGGAAGAAGGAATAGAAGAATTAACACTTAGATGTAAAATTCTCTATGAAATTCATGCTGGAATTTGTCTTATTTAAATAAGAGGACAACATGTGCAAATCTGATATTCAAACTAAAATACTTAGTTGCTGTCTTTTGAATCAGAGCATTGATCAGTGCTAGCCCAGTATCATGTGCTTTGTCTAATTCAGACTAGTAGGGACTTTCTCACAGAGCCTGGTTTAAGTCAAGGGTAGATAACTTTATTTTCAGTCCAAGGACTACATACCTTCTTGGCCTAAAGGGTGGACACCTGCCAATGGTGCCCATAGCCAAGACAAAAAAGGATGTGGCTGCCAACATACAAACAGTATGCATACTACACATACCACTCACACCCACTTCCACCACTTCAATTGGGGTTGAAAAAATAATAATGAAGGCTAATTCCTAGAGGGTATGAAAGGTCGCGGTTCGAATCGCTGCGGCGGGGTGCGCTCCCGCTGCTCGGTCCCAGCGCCTGCCAACCTAGCAGTTCGAAAGCACCTCCGGGTGCAAGTAGATAAATAGGGACCGCTTACCAGCGGGAAGGTAAACAGCGTTTCCGTGTGCGGCTCTGGCTCGCCAGAGCAGCGATGTCACGCTGGCCACGTGACCCGGAAGTGTCTCCGGACAGCGCTGGCCCCTGGCCTCTTAAGTGAGATGGGCGCACAACCCCAGAGTCTGTCAAGACTGGCCCGTATGGGCAGGGGTACCTTTACCTTTACCTTTATTGCTCTTCCTGAGAACTTCATCATTTCCTCCTCAGCTGTACTCTAAAAGTAGACTGACCTCCCGAAATCCCTGCATTTAGGCTTAACTGTCCTATTCTGATCTGATAGAGGATTCCATGGAGCAAGGCAGGTGAGAAGTAGCAGCACCATGGATAGCTCCAAGTGAACAACTTGCTGAAACAAGTTGAATCCAAACTAAACCTTGGAAAGCAGTGTTTTCCAAACTTGGGTCTCCAGCTATTTTTGGACTACAATTCCCATCATCCCTGACTACTGGTCTTGCTAGCTAGGAATGATAAGGGTTGTAGTTCAAAAACAGCTGAAGACCCAAGTTTGGGAAACACTGTTCTAAAGTCTCTGGCCCTCGCTACCTTCCCCTGACTCAACCTACTTGTGGAGAACCTAGATCTTGAAGGGCCTGAATACAGGCACTTCTCCTATGCTCTGTAGCCTCTTGCCTGGTGTGTGCTGGCAAGGTACCATGGGAAGCCCTCAGTTTCTCAACCTCTGATGCCTTTGAGGGCCCTAGCTCTAAAAGCCTGGTTCAATGGGAGGTTGTTCTATGGAACAGCATGCTCCAGCAGCATGTTGAGTCCTGAATCTAGTCTGACTTCTTAGCTAATACCTCTGCAGCCTCTGACATCAGGGATCATGACATTAACAAAGCTCTAATAAAAAGCTAAGCCTAGTTGTTTCACACGGACCCCTGAAAACACCCCCATCATGTGATTAGGTTGATCAATGGAAGTGATATCACTTAGACAGTAACATTCTTTAAAACAGCACCCCACAAATTGCATTTAATAGTCAATCTATATTTTCATGAAACAAGGTAGGTCATCCACCTCTAATTCATGAGAAGAAGAAGAAGAAGAAGAAGAAGAAGAAGAAGAAGAAGAAGAAGAAGACGACGACGACACTTGGCCAATATACTTTATCACATTGCTGCAGGTCTAGGTTTAGCCTACTAACAATGTTGCTGCTATGATCAAGTGTGAATGTCAATGACACAATTCCCATTTACAAGGTAAACTTTGAGTATAATCAGCAGCAATTCAGTTCCAAATTATAAGTAGTAGAGTCCAAATCTTAAAACCCAAGGCTGCATTCCTATACACATTTGCCTGGGGATAAGTCTCATGTAACTTAATGGGACTTACTGCTGAGAATGCTTGCATAGATTGTCATGATAGATGTTTATATGGATGTCCCAAAACAGCCACACTTGTAACTGGGGAAGACTACAGTATTTTAATGAGTGATACTGTAATGCCTGAGCCAGTAAGCTGCTACAATTCACTCAGAAGGATTAAAAAATAATGTATACAATAACCAATCAAATAATAGTATAGTGGACCAGCCTTGTGCTTTAAATAATTTTTCTTATCTTTAGACCAAACTGCAGAAGTAGAGATAAGGACTTGCTCTAAGATGTGGTAGTTTGTGGTGGAAACGAGCCTCAGACTGTTTTGTAGTTCTTGGTGTGTGCTTTTAATACAGTTATTTTACTGATCAGTTAAAGTGTCAAGTTAATTAGCTGAATAAATTGAATGGTGTGAAAGCTTCACCATAGGGGTGGGGGAAACTGGGAATGCTGCATTGTGATATATTGTTTCCCACCCCAAATCTGCACAAATGTTACATGATTGTTCTAGTATTGTTGTGCAAAATTTTAAAATAAAATTGATATATTGAACAAATATGTAATAAAGCCCAAGGAAACTATAGCACTGCTACACTTCTAGAATGAGCTCTCTTATGCCTCTTAATAGAGCATTGATGCTGAGCTGGTAAAAATAATTGTGTAAATCATGCACTAATGTGCCAAAATCTCCTAGTAATGCAACTCCTCTCACATTTGCTAGTGCTTTGGTTTAAGTTTTCTGTAAGTAAATTTATAGACATCTTTATAAATCCTAAACTCTGTGAGCTACACTGTAGGCTACAATGGTATCTATCATATCTATGTTCTATCTCCTGCAACTGCCAGCATTTCAAAAGCTCTGCTTTCTTAAAGGTATACAAGTATAACTGCACAAATGGTGCAAGTTTGCTTTTTTCACACAAAGAGAGGAGCCATTGACTTGTCATTATAGTTCTTCCTTTCGACATCATGTGGGCTCAGGGCTCAATTGTTTCTGCTCTCCACACATATAAATAATAACATTATTATTATGAGCCCTCACGTTTATTTCAAGACCACAGCAGTGTTCAGTCATTCAGTGCTCATGAGTGGACTTATGAGAATATGGATGGCTTAGCCCCATTCCCTGGATGCCAATGCCCACCATGCCCCCATCTTATGGGTGAGCAGGACCAATCTGAATGGGGCCTACAGACATATAGCAGTATGTGCATGGGAGCCTCTCTCTGCAGGCCCTGGGAAGAAAGAAAAAATGCTTACATCTGCATGCACATTGGCACCTTTCAGATGAATTCAAATCACATCTTGGTGAGGGGGCAGCTGTGTTGGCCTCTAGCAGGTGGGTCTCACCAGGTACTTTCTCAGAAGCCTGTACACATGTTTGATGCCCACAGGTAACAAACATCTGAAAAGGGCTTATGAGGCATGTTGGAAGCATTTGGTGAATTTGTGCAGAACAGCTGGTTACAGAGCAAAGGCATGTACATTTCAAAATTTGACATGTTTTCCACCCCACCTTTAAGGCCACAAAATCTCTATCTTTGTTGTGTACGAACACATCTGTATAGGAAGAAAACGAGACAACCATGCAGCCAAAACTGGTTCACAGGACCATTCAGAGGGGAGCAGGAATCAGATAGCATGTCTCTGTGAGCAATATCCTTGTAGGATGAAATGCTTTAGAAGCTTCCACAACTGTAGTAATTCAAGCATCTTAAGACTTTTTCTCTACAGGGGATAAAAGCCAAATGAATATTCTAGTTGGCTTGGTAGTTAGATTTTTAATTACTTATTTGTCTTGGGAAATGATTCAAGAGCCAACCTTAATGCTTTGCACTGTCATGTTATGGAATTGCTTCTCTATGCTGCCATTGGACCAGATAAGGAGGGAATGGGTTGCTTTTATCTTTTTTCTTTCTAGAGCTGAATGAAAACTCTTCCATTATTATTTGTTCAGAGGTGTTTTGTTTGTTTGTTTGTTGTTTTAGGAAAGATTGGAGGGATGCTTAGTATTTGGTTGCAACATCAACTTAAACTGCTTTTCTAATTGAGCCACTACTGTATGTGGTAATGATAACGATAGTCACAGTGAATATCTTCTGGGAGCTACCATAAAGTCCCATTGCCACTGAATGCTCTTCAATATGGCAATGCCTATAGTGGAAATGCAAGAAGATCAAACCTATCCATTCTGAAGGAAATCAGCCCTGAGTGCTCACTGGAAGGACAGATCGTGAAGGTGAGGCTCCAATATTTTGGCCACCTCATGAGAAGAGAAGACTCTCTGAAAAAGGCCCTGATGTTGGGAAAGATTGAGGGCACAAGGAGAAGGAGACAACAGAGGACGAGATGGTTGGACAGTGTTCTCGAAACTACCAACATGAGTTTGACAAAAAACTGCGGGAGGCAGTGGAAGACAGGAGTGCCTGGCATGCTCTGGTCCATGGGGTCATGAAGAGTCGGACACGACTAAACGACTAAACAACAACAATAGTGGAAATAAATATTATTTGATGTCAGCAGTCCCAGGACTTGTCAAAGGTATTGGGGACATGTTTTAGCCAACTGCCCTTTGAATTCAAGTCTGCTTGTGGACCTGTCCAGGCATCCTTGCACACACACCCTTTGGTGATAAACATCATGTGGAAAGAGAATGGGGTACAGTATAGTTGTCCCACCTCAATTGCCATGTCCCCTGCCAGCCTCATCCCCATGTGTTTGTCCATGTGTTTGAAGCACGTCTGCAGAAAAGAATCCCCCTGAATCTGCATAGGTTGTGCCTATGAGCTGGAACCATGAACAATCAATCTATGCACTTCAGTAGGCTTGCCCTCTGCAGATGTGCCCCCAATGCAGGGACAACATGGGAGCAGGACCAGCAGGGGATCTGTTGGCAAGGGTTTTCTGTGTGTTCCTGCTCTCTTTCCATACCAAGTTAATCATTTGGAGGTAAGAATGCCCATATTGGATTTCGTGGGTTATTTAAAAAGAAAAATAAGCATCTTGTAGTAAACCTAGGTACAGTGGTACCTCGGGTTACATACGCTTCAGATTACATATGCTTCAGGTTACAGACTCCGCTAACCCAGAAATAGTACCTCGGGTTAAGAACTTTGCTTCAGGATGAGAACAGAAATCATGTTCCGCCGGCGCGACAGCAGCAGGAGGCCCCGTTAGCTAAAGTGGTGCTTCAAGTTAAGAACAGCTTCAGGTTAAGAACGGACCTCCGGAACGAATTAAGTTCTTAACCCGAGGTACAGTGGTGCCTCGCAAGACGAAAAGAATCCGTTCCGAGATTCTCTTCATCTAGCGGTTTTTTCGTCTTGCAAAGCAAGCCCATAGGGAAATTTGTTTTGTGAAGCGCCTCCAAAACGGAAAACCCTTTCGTCTAGCGGGTTTTTCGTCTTGTGAGGCATTCGTCTTGCGGGGCACCACTGTACCAGTGTTATATGGTTCACGGCAACACTTTCACTTAAGTACATGCCTTTATATATTTTAGCTCACATAGTTATGAAACAAAGTCAATAGAAGGAATTATGCTTTAAATTATGCCAGTAAACTTGATCTAAAAGCCTCACAGGGTTTCCACCTTATATCTTTATCCCAGATAATTGTACTATAGCTCACGCAGATTTTTTTTAAAAAAATGACTCCCATAACAATTACTGCAGACTTTCTTTACCAAGAGCCCTCTCATGTGGGCAATCTGCTTTGGCTTCCAGTAGTATTTGCTTGTTTGTGTAAAGTAAATGCCATCTCTTCCTCTAGAACAGGAATAGCTTATCGCTCCCTACCATAGAGTATGAAAGGACAAGCTCTATTCTAGGGGGCTGTCCCTGCTATGAACATACCCACTAACCCTGGAAGAGGGGCATAGCTTTGAGCACCCAATCATTCGTTGGAGCAAATGCATGTTTAAACAGATGTTTACAATGCAGCCCAGGATTCAATCGCAGGCATGTTACTAAGAATATAGAAATGATTTTGAATTTAGTTTATTGAGTACACAATCTTTTGTATTTTATCATATTGTACACCACTTTAGTAGATTTTGTTTATGAAGTGGTTTATAAATCTAAAAATAAATAAAACAACTAGTACAGTGATTAGATCAACCTATTATCAAGGGACGCAGGTGGCGCTGTGGGTTAAAGCCTCAGCGCCTAGGGCTTGCCGATCGAAAGGTCAGCGGTTCGAATCCCTGCGGCGGGGTGCGCTCCCGCTGCTCGGTCCCAGCGCCTGCCAACCTAGCAGTTCGAAAGCACCTCCGGGTGCAAGTAGATAAATAGGGACCGCTTACCAGCGGGAAGGTAAACGCCGTTTCCGTGTGCGGCTCTGGCTCTGGCTCTGGCCAGAGCAGCGATGTCACGCTGGCCACGTGACCCGGAAGTGTCTCCGGACAGCGCTGGCCCCTGGCCTCTTAAGTGAGATGGGCGCACAACCCCAGAGTCTGGCAAGACTGGCCCGTATGGGCAGGGGTACCTTTACCTTTACCTTTATTATCAAGGTAAAGAAAGCAAACTTTTAGGTACAGAACTATTAAATTTTATGGTGGAAAACTTCTCCAATTTTGGAAATTTCCCCTGGATTAATTTTATTCAGTATGAAATAACCTGTACCTGGGGAGGGGGGGGGTGAACTCTTACTGCCATCAACAACTGCCCTCACCTGCCCTGTCTCCTTTTGTACAACCACACTAGGGAGTGGCACTCGTCAAGTTTCCTCCTCCTTGGTCTCAGTGCTGGTCTTTCAGCAGGGAGGTGCATGGGGGGGGGGGGCTAGAATTGGCTGGCTCCCGCCATCATTGGCTCTGGTTCCATTTACTGTCAGTCTTCCTGCCTTCTTCCCTACCAGTTCCTAAGAGCATCAGCCACTATGGCCATTTGTCAGGGATGGTGGAAATTGTAGCCCAACCACATCTGGAAAGCCACAGGCCACCCACCCTGGTGTAAACAAAGTTCTCTGCATAGTTAATCAGTCCAATGTCCTGGGGATGAAAAATTGGCAGCATAACAAATCATAATTGTAATTAATGGTGGCTGTCTGTATTTTTAAAAATGTTAAAAAATGGTGACTGAAGAAAAAGCTGCCTATATTATCTCCATTAGTTCTTTTGCTACACAATCATCCAGAAATTGTTTCACATATTCTGGTAAGTAGACAGGCAATGCCAGATCTGTTATCAGGAGTACAAAACTTAATATAAATTATTATTACATAGCAATACCACTCAATTAATGTTGGGAAGCAGATGGCCCCCTCATTAAGAATTTACTTTAAAAATGTCAATGGTGAAGTAAGCAACAGAGGGATATATAAGGGCAACAATGGCTTGTGAATATCAGCAAATACAACTGTACATTTAAGAGAGCAAGTGCAAAATAGTCCCCATGGGGGACTTATATGATGGGGGGACCTACATTCAAATTTCCATACAGCCATGCAACTCACTTAGTGGTCATGGACCAGTCACTAATTTTCAGCCTAACCTACATCACAGAGTTGTTATAAGAATAAAAAATGTGCATGGATGGTTGGAAAAGGCAGGATAGGAATGAACAAATAGCAGATTTATGAATGTGAAACAAAACAAAAGAAAAAAAAATATTCTTCAAAATTCTACCCCAGTTGTAATTAAACTAAATGGTCAATCAGCCAAGTGCTAGCACATCTTCAGTTCTATAGCCCCACCACCACCCACATTAATTAATAATTCCCAACATTATCTTAATGTTCCTAAGATATGCTTCAGGAGCTACTTTGCCAATGCGTAGATTGATTTCTGTGCCAGAAAAGCAATGTGGGGAAGTAGACTTTGTTTAGTCTTATCAACTCTTCAGCGTTAAACAAATAACCCTTTCCAGCTTTTCATATCCAACAGCATATTATTCAAAGTTCTTTCATGGTCCCTTCCCCTCTCCTGTCTTCAGACGCTTACAGAGCAAGACAGATTAGAAGGGTCTTTATAATTGACCATACACACTTGATATAAAAAATAAATGCAGTCACCACCACTAGTTAAAAAGGAGCTTCGTGGAAACAAAAGTGCTGTATTTCAATCTGACAAAGACTGTTTAAATTTGTGTCAGCATTTCTAGCAGATTTATTTCGAGCCTAGGCTTTGCAGTTTAATATATCAGCCTCATCAAGCACAGAAACTTTGTTTCAGAGGCAATTTGTTTTAAAGAATTATGGGGAATGAAAGCAATTGGACTGGACTTTTTTTCTTTTTTTCTCTTTTTGATTTCTTGAAATGCTTTATACATTTAGAGAACTGAGAAAAAGCCTTTCTCACCTCCCCTTTTATCTCTTGCAACAAAGTATGTTACGAGGCTGGTCTCTTAACTGCCATTTAGGAGACTGTGATCCTTAAGCCGCTGTCACAGTCCTTTCCTGTAAGGACCCCTGACTATTTGGTCCAGTCCTGACCGACTCTGGGGTTGTGGTGCTCATCTCGCTTTATTGGCCGAGGGAGCCGGCGTACAGCTTCCGGGTGATGTGGCCAGCATGACTAAGCTGCTTCTGGTGAACCAGAGCAGCACACGGAAACGCCGTTTACCTTCCCGACGCAGTGGTACCTATTTATCTACTTGCACTTTGACGTGCTTTCAAACTGCTAGGTTGGCAGAAGCAGGGACCAAACAACGGGAGCTCACCCCGTTGCAGGGATTCAAACCGCCGACCTTCTGATCAGCAAGTCCTAGGCTCTGTGGTTTAACCCACAGCGCCACCCGCGTCCCACAGTGCCACCCACATCATGGAATAAAATCGCCACTTCAGTGTCCCAGTGAGCTTGTGGGGGCTTGGCTCTCTCAGAGCTGTTTTGGGGTCACCAATGTTTCAGCTTCCACACCAAAAAGAAAAAGAAAAATCTCTAGCCTTTTACTTGTGAAGGTCTAGGACAATGAGTCAGGTTAAGCAGTAAACTTTTCTATGACAGTCAGAGTCCTGGCAAAGGCATCAAGGTAACCAAAAAGCATATAGATACCCTCCAACAACCCACATGAAAATAGGGACATTCCAATGACACCTATTTTTAAATTGTATGGGTCATACCCAGGGGTTTGCAAGATAAGACAGCTCACACAACCAATCTTTTTCATCCCCCTTCTCTCCCCTTGTAACCAGAAAAAGTCTGTCCATAAGGATTCGGGCCCCCTGGTAGCATGTGGTTTGTGACCTATGGAGCTGAGGTGGGAGGAGGAAATTGCCTCAGATTGGTTAAAGGAACCTTTGGCACATTGAGCTCTGCTAATGCAAGATCCCCACACCGATATACCATGACCCAAGGTGCTCAAGAGCCCTCCCCCAACTCTTGAGAGACCCTTTTTGTGGGTGCCAGGGGCTTTAGAGACTGGAAGAAAAAGCTAAGTTTTGTATGAGAACGTTAAAAGAAATACATAAAGTTCAACATATCAAGCTGCCTTTATTTAGTTCCAACTGTTCTACCATAATTCTGTGCTGCATTAGGTCTCCTAACTGCAAAATTACTGCTAGGGGTCTTCTTGCCTCCTTTTTAACTGCAGTTAAAAGATACATGTATCAGCACTAACATTAACTACAAGTAAGGCTAACCAGCAAGTAAGGCTAGACAGCATCTTAAAAAGTAGAGACATCACCTTGCCGACAAAGGTATGTATAGTTAAAGCTATGGTTTTCCCAGTAGTAATGTATAGAAGTGAAAGCTTGACCATAAAGAAAGCTGATTGCCGAAGAATTGATGCTTTTGAATTATGGTGCTGGAGGAGACTCTTGAGAGTCCTATGGACTACAAGAAGATCAAACCTCTCCACTCTTAAGGAAATCAGCCCTGAGTGCTCACTGGAAGGACAGATTCTGAAGCTGAGGCTCCAATACTTTGGCCGCCTCATGAGAAAAGAAGATTTCCTGGAAAAGACCCAGATGCTGGGAAAGATTGAGGGCACAAGGAGAAGGGAAAGACAGAGGACTAGATGGTTGGACAGTGTTCTTGAAGCTACTAGCATGAGTTTGACCAAACTGCGGGAGGCAGCGGAAGACAGGAGTGCCTGGCGTGCTCTGGTCCAAGAGGTCACGAAGAATCAGACACAACTAAATGACTAAACAACAACAACAGGGCTCACCAGATTCCTATTTCAGTAGGGTTGGCTAACCTGATTCAAACCCTGGTTAAGCCATGGACTGATAAGCCTATAGGTGCAGTGTAGCCCTTACCCTTGGCTAAGGGAGGTGGTCCTTAATAAGACTCTGGTCCTATCTCCACAGTAGCTTCCAATACATTAAGTTCTACAAAATAGGCCCTTCTGCAAGTTTTTCCTGCCATCTAAGGTGAAGTATATGACTAACAGAAGTTCTTCTAAGTAATGGTATGCCATTTATTTATCTACAGCATTTTTAAAAGAATCCTCACAGGAGAGGGCTTGATGGTGTTAACCTCCTCACTCATCAGTGTCAGTCTAGCTGTCTTTCCCTCCCTAGATTTATTATTCCCCACAGGTTCAGATCCTGGAGCAGAACTGGAGAGTGTCCAGGCCGCAAGGACAGATCAGCTCCTGCAACACATTTCTTCCCTACTCCCTGTTTTTTAATTTCCCCAAGCTTTTTACATACTTTACTGTTTTATTCTTGACTGATTATTATTGAGGTCTTGTTCCCCTTGTAGTTTGTTTTATCATTTTATTTATATTTTCTTTTCTTTAAAAATATTCACACACACACACACGTATACTGCCCTTGGGAGATGATTGAGCAGTGCTATAATAATATATATAATAATAAATAAATACATTTTTTCAGCAAAAAGGCACGCAGGGAAAGAGAACACAATCCCCCCAGGCTGTTTCCAATTTTTAACTGTAGTTAACAGACTGAGCCAGCTGTGTCTACATCAACCCATCTAATACAACCAAATTTTCATACGACATGTGGTTTTTAAAATCTTCTAGATATGACAGTGCCAAATTTGGTGACAGATTAATATGATTACACCAAACATATCTGGGAGGTCTCCAGATTAAACTGACAAGTCCCTCAGTATGACCTAAAACATCTTTGTAGAGTTAATTATGAATAGCAGGATTCAGTAATTTAATTCTTCAGCACATCTGCTGCACAGACGACATGTTCTCTGCCAAAGCTTCACACATATAAAGACTGAGGAGAACAGTCCCAACACTGGATGAAAAGCAAGAATCACACAGATGGTTAAATTTTACTGGACTCTTCTGGAAATTCTTTGGTGAGTTGTAGCTCAATAAATTGGAGCTGTGTGAATTTTAAAATTCAAAAACTGCACTGTGGAGATACAGAAATTGCTACGTACATTAAAAACTCTATGCAAACAGGGAGATGGCTCTAGCCCCAACAGCCATCCCATGCCCAAAATGGAAATTAAAAGTCAAAGTGAAATAATTCACTGCACACATAGATCTAAAAGATTAGTGGTGTGGGTGAAAGGCGACATTATATATTTAGCTTGTGCTTAATCAGGAGTGAAAGGGTGTAGTTATTCAGATCTGTTTAATTCTGGTAGGACTAACTAAGACAAAAGTCTGTGGTATTTGTGGATGGGTAAGATGAAGCAAAATAGCCAGGGTTAATGAAGTTGGGCTAGTCTCATGACTTATTTGCAGGCCAGTAGAGATAAGTGGGGATGCAGGTGGCGCTGTGGATTAAAGCCTCAGCGCCTAGGGCTTGCCGATCGAAAGGTCGGCGGTTCGAATCCCTGCGGCGGGGTGCGCTCCCGCTGCTCGGTCCCAGTGCCTGCCAACCTAGCAGTTCGAAAGCACCTCCGGGTGCAAGTAGATAAATAGGGACCGCTTACCAGCGGGAAGGTAAACGGCGTTTCCGTGTGCGGCTCTGGCTCTGGCTCTGGCTCTGGCTCTGGCCAGAGCAGCGATGTCACGCTGGCCACGTGACCCGGAAGTGTCTCCGGACAGCGCTGGCCCCTGGCCTCTTAAGTGAGATGGGCGCACAACCCCAGAGTCTGTCAAGACTGGCCCGTACGGGGAGGGGTACCTTTACCTTTACCTTTAGAGATAAGTGGGGATTTGGCTAGAAATTGCTCTTTGTGAGTGCTCTCCTATGGTCACTGTCAGGGCACCCCAGTGGACACATTTTGCAGATCTTACATATCGGTGGAAAGTGCCTCATGGAAGCATCCTCCTAGATACCTTTGAGAGCACAACCACTGTTGCTCCTTACTGCTCAGACAACACAGGGGGCAAAATGAGGTCATTTTAGCAGGGTGTCATGGAGGAACAGGGAAGACTATGGATCTGCTAAATCCAAAACCCTCCCATTGTCTTGACATGCCTGCTGCATGGTAGGAAAAGTATACCATGACTGGAACTGTCTTACTTCCTTTTGGTCAAGCCACAAATGCACGCACGCACGCACACACCCAAACAAACAAACAAACCACCTTCCAGGTTGCCTAGCACAAGACCACCAGAGCTCAGAACAGGATCTGGCAGTTCCACCATAATAGATTCTCCATTTATGACCTTATCTGCTCCTATACTTCTGCAAGGAAAGGTGTGTAGGAATAATGGGTTTATGAAACCACTACAGTGTTGTAGGCCATATTAGCACTAACATAATTATTCAAGATGTATAGTCTGGGAGGGACCTTGTCAGTAGTACAGTACACTGCACAGTTTAAGCGATAAAGGCTTTCACCAAGAACCCCAGAAGTTCTGTGCAATGCTGAGCATTCTTCGTTAGAGATCCCTAGTCTCTTGACAAAACTATATTTCCTAGGTCTCTGCTATTGTGGTGTGGACATGACGATAACAGTGCAGATTCCTAGACGCAATGGTGAAAAGAACTGGTCAGCAGGTTCACCCTGAAATACAAAGTGAATCAAATTTTGAATTTCACATGCCATCAGTGCAACTGAGGAGGAGACTGTCTGTACAGCACCTATTATGTGACTTAAATTGTATGAATTATACATTTAAAAATTACCATGAGAGACTAAATTCACTCTTTTAAAATATGACTGAAAGTTTCAGTGCTGTAAATCTGCTTTTTCCACAGGCAGGATTTTAGATAATTAGTAACTAGGAAGAATAGCAGATGACCTGTCCTAGAACTGAGCAATGTTTTTGCAATAAGCAAAGAAACAAAGCATGCACATTTGATAGGAAATGCAGATTTGGGTAGAAAAGGAAATACAAACGATTTTTCACCAGCAGCCTGAAAACAACAGCTTGCTGCAGCAGTTTGGATGCTACCAAGTTACTGTCCTACAGAACATATTGCCAAGCTAGATTGAATGCCAAATGATTGAAGTGCAAAGTTCACCCTGTGAGGATGAAGAAGATCAAGATGGGCAGTCTCTAGCATGAGAGAGTGGTGTGTTTTGTAAACTGCAGTGCTGCAAAAATGTTCACAGCATTCGGAATATCGTGCAAGATAACTTTGGAGCTCCCGCAAAACAAAATTTAAAAAATGAATGCTCCTGTTTGGTTTCTGAATTACATCACCTTTGAGTGCTCACCATCACTGACCTCCCTTAAACCACATCTCTTTAAAGCATCTTTTTTGCATGTAGGAGATCCTACCTTCAAGCTCTAAACAAAGCTAGGAGAGACCCCTGCCTGAAACCCAGAAGAACTACTGCCAGTCAGTGTAAAGTACACAATACTAATGGTCTGACTTGGTAAAGCTTCCTGTGTTACACTGTTGCTTGCATTAGAGCCCAAAAACCTTGTCCATGGCATAAGCATCGGAGCTTCCTTTTCCTATATGAGAAAAGGACTAAGACCACATCATCCTCAGTGGAAGAACAGTGCTAGTCATGGCAATTTCAGTGAAGACCTTCTAGGCCAGGCATCACTACATGCTGTGGTAGCTATACAGAATGGTGTACATGGGACAGTGTACACAGCTTCCACTTGTCTCGTTTAGAGTTCTCCAGATATTGTTGGTGCCATTTCCCAAAGGAACTTATTGAATTGCTGAATTGCTCTTAGAGAGAAGAGTTCCCTAATACTTAACAACAGTTTCTGTTCCAGTAGTTTAAACCCTTTGTTTTCATGCTCTGCCCTCAGTGGATAAGATGAGCAGCTGTTCCATCTCTTTCCCTGTCTTTTAAATATTTAAAAACTGTCAGCAAATTTTCTCCTCTACCACCACCCTTTCCTTTCCTTTCCTCCAGGCTAAACATGTCCAGTTCCTGCAATCTGGAGCCAACAGTATTCCAGCCAATTGGATTTGGATAATTGGGGTTGGTGAAATAAATGTTCAGTGCCTACATTGAAATCCATGGAGGTCTTGTCCCATATGATTATCTGGGCAAAGGAGACTGGATTCCTAGTACTTCCACTAGATACTGCTAGGTCAATATTCAACCTTCAAATAAATGGAATGTTTTAAAACAATAGATGTCATCTAAATAGCCAAAGTAAAGCAATACTTTGGATTTTGGGTGCTTTTTTTCTTCAGGATAATGGGTTTCAGGTTCTTCTTGCTATTATATTTGCATTCCAATCTTCCACCAAGCAGTTCAGAGTAGAATACATAACTGTCCCTTCCCACCAATTTATCTTCTCAACTTTGTGAGTTAAGTATGGCTGGAAAAGAATGACTTCAGGTTGGGATCTTGAACCTTCTTTTCAGTCCTACACCAATACTCTAACCCAGAAAAAAATGAACAATGGCCCTTGACACATTGATAGCCCTCCAGCATAGCTCAGTCAGCAGAAGATGAGAGTCTTAATTTCATTCATGGGTTCAAGCCCCACATTGGGCAAAAGGTTCCTGCACTGCAGTGGTTTGGACTACATGACCCTCTTGGTCCCTTCCAACTCTACTGTTCTATGATTCTATGAACTCCCATCATCCTTGGCAACTGGATTACACTCTCCCTGATCTGAGTACTATATTTGGATGAAAAAGTATGAAGCATCACCTAATAGCAGAGCCTTACAGAATTATGACAGTAAGTCTAGAGAAGATTGGAAAGAACGGTGACCTGCTATCAGGGTTGTAAAATGAAAGAGTCTGCATCAGTTATATAATATTTTTTCAGGACCTGTATAGCACTTTGTCTAATGGCTCTTTTTCATTTGCTTCTGACAACCATCAGAACCACCATTCAGAATCTGTTCTCAAGCACAGGCACACCAATAATAATATTTTTTCTGTATGAGTAGTGTGTAATTTTACAGAACAGACAGGTTCAAATCAATTGATAGAGAATGCCTGGTAATCACATTAAAAGGGGGGTGGGCAGAGAAGGCCAATCTGCCATTTACTGACATATTAGCCAGTTACTCCATTGGGATGAAATTCAAGTTTTGAGGCTGCCCTTAGGGAAAACTTAATTTTTCAGCTACCGGATTTACCACATGGGGTTTCCTTCTTCAAAATAAGCCTTTCTCGCAGATGAAGAAGGTGTTGTTAAACTGTTCCTTGGGATGTGTTTGACAGCTAATGCAGGCTATTCCAAACAACTAGAAAACTCTCAATAAAATCTAGGCATTTTCCTTCTTGGTGTGGTTCAGTGCCATACTCGTTTTATTTCTTAAGTTGTTACTCATGAATATCATGTCAGCTTCAGTTTGCAAGCTGTATTTTATCATGAACATCATTCCACAGTAAATCTCTGTCTTGTGCTACACTGAAAGAGTGAGCATGACACTCAATTGGTCTGTACTGATGGTTGTTGTCAGAGCTGCCCAAGGTCCCAGCTCACAAAGGACCAACGCCAGGTTGTCATTATATACAAAAGTCTTTATTGAAGTTCAGTTTCCATTCCAAAGCCGTAGCGCGCAGCTCTACGTCTTAAACCTTAGACCGGCGAAGTTCTGTCTGAATCTCCTCCCCCTTGACACCAGTTTAAGATTCTCGCCCTGCTCTACCTCTTCCTCTGCTCTCTTCTCCTCTGGGTCCTCCTGTCCGCTGGGGCATTCCCCTTTCTGGACTCTTCTGACGCTGAGTCCCCTGACTCCTCCCCCTGTCTCCGGCGGGCTTTAGGACCCGGCTCCCAATCCTCGTTCTCTGCTGCCCCGCGCGCCTGTACTTTTGAACTTGGCTCTTGCGCCAACCCAGTGACCTTCCTCCTGACCGTTGCACTGCTTCTGTCACTGCTTCCCTCTTCCGGGATGCTAGCCGGACCTGACCTCCCCTCCGTTGCCTGACTCTCCGATGGAGGCGTGGTCAGCCCTGACTCCTCTTCTCTCCCTGCTGGGGGAGACGCTACCCCCGATACCTGGGACTCTTCCCCCCCACTATGCTCAGGTGGGGAAGCTGGTCCTGATCTCCAACTGCTGCTCTGGGAGTCCCCGCTGGTCCCTTGCTTCTGGAGTGTCCCCCTTGGGACCCCCCTTGCCCTGGCCACCGGCGCCCCCTTCTGTGAATCTTCCGATTCGCTGGAGAGGCTCATGGAACCTCTCGGGCCACTGTCATCTTCTCCTACGCTGCCCTCAGATTCTTCCCCTTCGCTCTCCATCTCCCCTCTTCCCTGTGCTTCTGCTCCTGAGCCCCTGACAGTTGTAAAAAAGAAAACCCCACAGCTCTGTATTTTTTCCTACCCACCCCCAGTCAAAGGCCAGAATCAAAAGCAGGCACAGCAACAAGTGTGATTCTTACCTCTGTACAGTAGGTTACCACCATGCACCATATATTTTCTATACACACAAAACTCTCCATCCATCCATTCAAGCAAGCAAGCAGTATTATCACAAGGACACATTCCAGCCAGGCAAAAGCACCTGCAAAGGGTGCTGAGCAGGGCCAATGTGAGTTGTGGCCTAAGCAGAGTCCAGAGGGCTGAATAGAGAGACCTGAAGATTACACTGTAAAGTTGAATGCTTATGAACAGTACAATATGCACTAGAACAGCGGCATGATGATGCTGTAGGTTTAGTTTAGGTGCTTACTTATGGAAAATGGTATCTCAACTTCTCTAAAATATTGTAGAGGCATTGCAAAAATTTGTTTGGCATGACCTTTTAAAGTGACTACAATATATTTATTACCCACTATAACTTATGCATTATCAACTAAACATCTGGCAAGTGGCCCCTTTAAGAGAAATATCTATGACCCAGGAGGTCAGCTCCTGGATTGCAGACAGGGAGTTGTGCTCCAGCTAGAGGACTTAGTTACTAACTCTGTGCAGGCTCCCAGGACTCACTGGAAATAAAGTTTTATTTTTCATTACCTCACCTTGTAGCGAGCTCCTACACAAAGAACAGAAAACAATATGCTAACTGCTAATTTGTAATTACCGTACTAAAAGCTATTGTTTAGCTTTATAACAATGCTGTTTTCCACAATGTGTGTCTTTGATTGTGCTTTTCACAACAAGATTGGTTAGTAACTAATGAAGTTTGCTCTTCTGTGGAAGGGGGTTTATTACCACATTTGCAAAATTGTTAAAAGCTCTTGCATTATGACAAACCAGTAATAAATTGGGTTGACCTCTGGATTAGCATTACCCAAACTCATTATTTGTTCTATTCACACATAATTTACAACCATGACAACCCAGAATGACATGTCAAATGTAAGTAGAATGGCTTCAGCACAGCACACAAATATCAATTAACTATTTTTTCCCCTTAGAATTCAATTAGGCTAATGCAGACTGTCCTATTTAAAGAGTTCAAAATGTCATTATAAACTATGCTTGTGGCCATTTTCTTAACCCTATTAAAACATACCTTCTACAATTTATATTTGTGGTTCACATGAGATAATTATGCTTTTATATAAAGTCCCACTTATATTCACAAAACGAAAATGTTGCCCAGTGTTTACATATGAAGGTATTAGCTAAAGGGTCTCTTTTTTCTTTTTTCTTTCTCCTCCTGTGATGAGGCTGCATTTTAATATTTTAATGTTTCAATATTTTAATGTTGTATTTTAATCTTGTTTTTAAGTTGTATTCATTCAACTTGTTTTTATTATTGCTTGTTATCCGCCCTGAGCCCGGCCTTCGCTGGGGAGGGCGGGGTATAAATAAAAATTAATAATATTATTATTAAACAATTATAATCACCCCAGCATATTGAGTTATCATACAAAAAAATGTGTGAGTTAAATGTATCTTTCTTGTCTAAATACGCCACGTGCGCCATTTGACATGTGCCAATGCGCCATTGACATGTGCCAATGGGGCAAGACAATGTGTCAGTGGTTTTGAAGAGTCTCTTTGTGATAGAGATGGGGACATAAAAGAAAATTACAGGTAGCAAGAGGACTAAATAAGATAATAGATATGCTTAGTGTGTACCAGTGATTAATGAAAGTCGGCACATAATATTCAACAGGCTTATCCACTAAGATTTCTAATTATCCTGGCTGGCAGTTCCCTTGCAATACTCTTTGTACTCTCTAGTGTGTTAATAAAAACAGAGCTAGCATAATGAAACCATCTGTGGTGATACTGGTGACTATCCAAAACAAATTGTGTAAAAAATATCCTATGACCAATATGATGTACAGTGAACCACCTACTGTTTTATCTAATTTTGAGCAAGTCTATTATGGGAGCGTTTCCATGTGCTGCGCGGGTGCCGGCTCGCCAGAGCAGCTTCGTCACGCTGGCCACGTGACCCGGAAGTGTCTGCGGACAGCGCTGGCCCCCGGCCTCTTAAGTGAGATGGGCGCACAACCCTAGAGTCGGACACGACTGGCCCGTATGGGCAGGGGTACCTTTACCTTTACCTTACCTTTGCCTTTGGCCAGGGCACAGCCTGACTCCCTCCCTCGGCAATCTTCGCGGAGCTCTGGCCCAATGGTTGCCAGTGGCTTGATTTGAATTAATTTTATAATGAATGATTTTAGAGTGTTGTTTGTGCTGTACTTTTGTACTGTTTTATTGTTGTTAGCCGCCCTGAGCCCGGCTTCGGCTGGGGAGGGCGGGATATAAATAAAATAATTTATTATTATTATTATTATTATTATTATTATTATTATTATTAGAGCCAGCTTCTGAAGCAAGGAAGCTCCTGTACTCATGGTGGCTCTTCAACTATTTTAGAGCCCTAGAAAATCCGTGCAGAAGATTCCCTACTATACCTTTCCCCTCCATCAGTTAAAGTGTGACTGGAGAGGTACGTCAGAGGGAGGGAGAAGCTGCCATGTTCATCCCCACTGCTCCCTACATGTTCACAGAACTCTTAACTGCAATTCCAGAAGAGGGCTAATAATGTAAGTTGGATCTTCTTAACAGAGGGTCCATGTTGTGCATGGCCCTGGAACTCTTCCCCAACCGGCTTGTGGATGGGGCTTGCCCTGCTCCAGCCGATGGTGCCACAGTTATGCCACTGGCTTTTAGTCAATCAGCAGCATGGCAAGGTTGGGGGTTGGGGGTATTTATTCAGCAGCGCAATGTGGGGACCCTCTCTTGCTTCGAGCAGGGAGGGCTAGGGACATGCCAGGACCCCCGGGAACCCCAGGGGTGAACACCAGTCAATATACATTGATGGAGCTCCCACTGCTGGTTGTTTAGCCTTCCATGCTTCCTGAAGGGTGGGCAGGAGCCAGTTATAGTTTTGATACCAATGCCTAAGCCAATACCAGCCACGCTTGTGTATTTAATAAAGTTGTGCCCAAAATTTCTCCATTAACCTTTAAACTAAATTCTGTCTCCACTGTGTCTTTATTTCCATGGGGGTGGATTTTGGGGCTAGAAGCACAACTACAATATTAAGCATAGTAAAACAAGGAGGTCTAAAGAGAAGAAGGAATCCCACCCATCGGTTGATTATTGTCAGTGACTTGTTGTTGTTGCTTACTCAGCACCACAAATTTTCCTTGGCAAGGCGTTTTATCTTCACACTATCAGTTTATTCATATGGACTCTGAAGTGAAGCTATTGTACACAACCTTTTATCTGAGTGTTCTGCATTAATTCCAGAGTTGGGAACCTATTTAAAGCCTCAATCCTTTAAGAACCCATATAAGTACTCCTATATCCCTTTATCACTTGTGTTATGCTGACCTGCAGCTAGGACATCGGCACAGCATGGAAGTTCTCTTAAGCAAAGGCATGTACTTGACTTCTGAAGTATATGTAAAAAGAAAGAGTCTCTGTCAGAAGCCTTTTGAAACAGTGAAAGTGTGATATTTTTGTGATGGTTCAGTGTAGCAAATATTTAACCATTCAACACCCCACACACATAACCAAGATCCAGAAATACACTGTTTCTTTTTTCTCTCTCACACACAGCCTCAGTTTATGCCCCAAATCTGATAATGCACCTTTTTTTCTATAGAGATACAGTGATACCTCAGGTTACATACACTTCAGGTTACAGATGCTTCAAGTTACAGACTCGGCTAACCCAGAAATAGTACCTCGGGTTAAGAACTTTGCTTCAGGATGAGAACAGAAATCATGCTCTGGCAGCGCGACAGCAGCCGGAGGCCCCATTAGCTAAAGTGGTACTTCAAGTTAAGAACGGGCCTCCAGAACGAATTAAGTTCTTAACCCATGGTACTACTGTACATATAGGAAATACATGAATATATTAATGACCATAGGCGAAGTCTGACTGGATTTTTCAGGAGTGAGTCATGCATTTAATATCTCATTCCCCTGAAAAAGTTGCTTCCATTTTAGAAACTCTTCCTTAGCCCCTCCACAAAAAACAATGCCAGCCCTTCTGAGAACACTTTCAAATTTTCTTTTATGTAAAATTGGGGAGGTGAGGGAACTCCAGGCCAATTATTCTCCAGATGCATACTTAGTGATATTTCATGGTTTTACCACAATTTCTTTATGACTCTCTTTTGGTAAGAATACAAATATACCTAAAGGTGGAGTAATTTCCTGATAATTACACAACTTGGGCAAGTAACAAAATAGAAACTTGAAGAGGAAACTTGAAGTGAGGACCTATTAGAAATTGGATAAAGCAGGGATCTCCAATGTGATGTCCTACAGATGTTGTTATATTGCAGCTCCCATTATCTCTGATCATTGGTTATGCTGGCCAGGACCAATGGGAGCTGGAACCCAATAACATCTGGATGGTACCACGCTATCTACACCATCCTGGTGTATGTCATAAGTTTCTCTGTGGGCAGATATTTGTTAAGATGTCGTGAAACTAGAGAGAAGGGGAGAGAAAGATTCTGGTGTCAAGGATTGTGATAGCAGTTAAGGATACAAGTGCCCTTATATCCCTTTGACAGATAAATCTTCTAAAAGCCTGTTTATGGTAATTTTTTGAAGAAGTAATCTGCCTAGTTAAGCTGCTAGAGTAGGTTGCAAGGGTTACACAATAATACTGTGAACTAAAACCCTTACGGTAACTTACAGTTTTCTTGGGAAATCATTCGTTTTCTGCCTTCCTGATTCTAACACATTGCCAGAGTTTCCTACATTTTCCAGCAGCACAGTGTTATATGATTATCATTGGCTCCCAGAAGATATGGCCACTTGGAGTCCTCTACCTCATTGAAAGTTCACTCCATCCTGTTCCAGATTCACTTAGTATCATCCTCCCTCAAAAAGATGGCAAGCATGCCTGAGTGCCAACTTTCCCAAAATACATTCTGTTCCTTAACTCTGAATGAGAAGTTCACTCAAACAGTAAGGAAGAAACTTGCTTTACGCTTCAGATACATCTGTACATATTCTGTTTCTATGTGAAGCTGCATCACTGGACTATTTTTATTTATTTTATTGTATTTTATTGAATTCATATACCACCCTATACCCGGAGGTCTCAGGGCGGTTCACAGAACAAAATAAGAATAAGCTCAAGTTGATAAATATTACTACTTTCAGTGACAAACATCTGAGCAGATCTGGATGGGAAAGGCAGTAAAAATAATACTAAATGCAGGGGATCAGAGGTGATCCTACATGACAATGAATGGTGTTCCACAGACACACAAGACCTAATACTTGAAGAGAGTGAGATATGTGAGCATGTGTGAAGAGGGACCCAGCTTTATTTCACATATCCACCCAAATGTGGGCCTTCCAATGTGTAAATTTATTTATTATTTGGTTACAGTATTTATCATTGTTGTAAGGAAAAGTGGAGGGGAGCAGAAGTGTGTATGCCATCTTGAACTCCTTGGGGAAAAGTTGGGGACTACTTTGCTGACTGAAATCCCAGACTTTTTCTGGATTTCTACTTGTGCCCTAGGCACTTGGGGCTGGTGTATTTTAGAGAATTTGATTTCTGGCCTATGTAGCCCTAGTTCTTCTAGTTTAGGAGCTCCATCCCGTAAGGAACATCAAATTCATCCCAGTTCCAGACAGAAGATTAACAGGTCAACAATAATTTGAAGTAATCTATGTAAGGCCATGAGTCAAATGAGTAATCAGGGAAGGGAGAGCATTTTGTTGTCCCTGCTCTGCAGCTCCAGGCTTGTGCTGTTAACAGTAGATCCCATTCTAGGTTAAAAATGTAATAACATTGTAGAACACGATGCTTTCATTACAAACCTCCATATTTAATGCAGCAAATTAAATGAATGATGGATACCAGCAGTGACTAGACACAGTAACAATGCAATAAAATATGTCCCACCAAACAGTGCAGCAATATGTAAATGATGTGGTTCATATGCACAGAAAAAGATAACAAGCTCTTCAGAGAGCACAAATGAAGGATCTTCCATGTAGCAATTTTTTGTTATTATTTACCTGACCTTGGTATATATAATGAAGCTTGCACATAGCATTTCAAAGATATTTCTTCTCTCTTCCCACCCGCTGTGCCTCAACAAATGACACACTGACTGGCAGAAGTAATGGAATGTAATGAAGTATAATGCTTGAAGTTGTGGAAATATAATAGGAAAAATAAATTTCTAAAGCTCAATGATGTTATTTATGTCAGAGCAACAGTGTAGTAAAGAGCCTGGTTAATCTCAAATGACTGTCTACAGAATTTGGTAACCAGTGCTGGAGAATATAGGACAATGGCACTATTTTAACAAGAACAGAATTTGCCACTGGGTTAGAATATTATGCTTACCTTTATTCGTAACTTGCAACACTGAGAATTGGATAAAAAGTGGAGGGCATTCTTCTTTATTTATTTATTCCAAATACTTATTTCCCAGTTTATAGCTCTGAGGAGCTGTCAAAGTGACTTACAAAAGATTACATGAAATACACTTTCAAAAAAAATTGTTAGGCCAAAGGTTAGACCAAGTAGTAGCCAACCTGGTAACCTTCTGCTGTTGTTGGACTCCAATTCCCATCAGCCCCAGCCAGCCTGGCTAATGAGCAGGGATGATGGGAGCTGTAGTCCAGCACTATCTGGAGGGCAACCCATTGGCGCCTCCCAGATTAGACACACACACACCCTTTTAATGAAAGTAACTGTTTCTGTTTTCATCATTGCTCCCACAAGGGTCTTAGTATATGTAAGGCCTTTTAACCATGCAGTCTGGTTTTCAGGTATATTTATATGTAGAGAAATGTGAGCAATATAGCACAGGCTGCTGGGAAGACACTGGCAAATGTACATGCAAAGTGGCCCTTTGATTTTGTGGAGAAACTAGGACTTTCAGAATAAGATGCAGTAGGATGGCCTGGGATTTCTGCTGACCCACCTTGCTGTGAGTCCTGCAAAACCTACTCCTTGCTTGGTCTGGTCTCTTTCCATCTGGCCTGGGAGGACAGGGCCTTGATTGACTCCCACTGCAAAGGCTGCTACTGTTGAGGATATTTAGAGTCTAGAGACCATCAATTAGGAATTGTTGCTGGAGTCAAGATTTAGTTCTGGAGATGCATTATTTTTACTGTTTAGGGTATTCTTCTGTTTTTACTGTTAGACCTTATTATAAATGATCAGTAGATGGTTCAATTTTATTGCTTTTTATTAATAATGTATTTTCATTAGCCTGTTGTTTATAACTAAAACTTGTTATGCCTTGCAACTGTTAGCAAATTATATAAACTTTTTAAAGTGGTGTGCTGCCCTGAGCATGCTTTGCAGTGGAAAGGCTGCTTTGGAATAATAATAATAATAATAATAATAATAATAATAACAACAACAACAACAACAACAATAACAATAACAACAACAACAACAACAATAATAATAATTTATTTGTACCATGCCTTCCCCATTCATGACGGGTACTGCAGATTTGCCTAAACAGGTACTGCAGTTACTAAACAGAACATAACTTCACATGGTCAGTTATTCCCTGATAGATTACACCTGTACATACGGAGTCTAGAGGACTTTCAGTTAGACGTACTAACCGATGTTTATATATAATAAAATGCAACATTTGACCACCTTTATTTATTTTACAACAAGGTTCTTCTGGGAGGGTCTTTCTTGAGTCTTCCTCTAATCAATACTCCCTTACAAAACCAGCCCCCATCCTGGCAAAAACCACCACAAATTAAAAGATGAGAATCTGGGCAACCCATAAAAATACCGGTACTCATCAGTTCATCCATCTCAGCTATTATTATATTTGTTTTCTATTTACTGCATTTCTATCCCACTTTTATCTCCAAGGCGCTCAAGGTGGCAAACATGGTTCTCCCTCTCCTCATGTCATCCCCACAACAGCCCTGTGAGGTAGGGCTAGGCTGAGAGGCAATGACTTGCGCAAGGTCGCCCTGTGAGCTTGATGGCTAAGTGGTGAATTGAACCCTGGTCTCCCAAGTCTTGGTCTGACACTCTAACCACTACACCACACTGGCTCTATAAAAATATAGCTTTCTGTGACAAAATGTGAGGTAAAATGGTTGAATCGAGCTAACAGGCACCAGCTGAAATGTTTAATTTTGCAGCACAAGGAACACTTTCACACAAGATTTTTGTACATTAAAGTCAACTAATTTTAGCACATAAAAGTAATATTTGATGTCACAAAACCTATAAAAAAGCTGCCCATATACAGAGTGGGTAACTACTGTGGGAAGGAATCAAGGAGAGAGAGTATATGGCATTAAATTATTATTTATTCCATTTATTAAATGTATAAGCCACTGTTCCTCCCAAATGAGCCCAGGGTGCCAAACTGCGCAATTAAGAGTAAAAATAACTTTTAAAAACATATCTTTAAAACAACTAAAAACATCCAGAACATTTAAAAACATTTAAGAATACTTCAAAACCACCACATGCCCACACAGCTAATGATTTCAAGGTTTTCAACATTAAATTTTCAACCGTTTCTAAATTTTGTCAGCCTCTTTAAAGACCTCAGTCAAAAAGCAAGTAGGAATCTTCAAAGAAACAAAAACACAGGTGTTTCTTTTACATTTATCTTGAGAAATCAAATATTCTTTCCTACCTTTCAGCCTGACGGTGATGCTGAGGGGAAGGATTTTTGAGTGGCTTCAGGGGACAACATAAGTAATACTGTGTAAGGAAAGTACGCCTCACACAAACAGCATTCGGGTTTCAGTAGACTCCATTTCAAACATATGCAGAAAGGCTAACTTAGTCTCACCCTTCTTTTTTTTAAAGGATCCTGACTGCCCTTGAGAAAATTTCTCCCCTCAGAGACAGAGCACGGTTCCCCCCTCAAAGGTGGTAAGCGTGCCCTTCCTCGACATTTTGCTTTTTATTCCTGCATTGAAGCGGCTGTTCTTCCATTTGCAGAGGGTTGGACTAGATGACCCTTCCAACTCTGATTCCACCCATTTTTGCCAGCCCCAAATAGGCAGAAAGAAGAGGGCCGTTTAGATTCAGCCATAGAACCACTTCACATTGTACGCATGCATCGCTGTTGCAGAGCGCCTGCGGGAATGAAATCATTGCAGACAGGTGGCCCCTTCAGCTGCTATTTGGAATGGAAGGTACCAGTCAGCGGCATCTGAGATGCCTATCAGATTTTCCCGCCTCCCTTGTGTACTTTGTAGCTGGTTGCTTGTGGAGGGTTGTCCCTCTGGAGACATGGAGACAGAACTAGGATCTTCTCTAATATGAAAGCTTCCCAGCATGAACAGGACTGGCCCGAAATATTTTTCTGCCTGAGGTGAGGAACAAGATGGCTCCTCCATCCCCATTCTGAGTACAGAAGCTTTACCTAATGGTACAGCCAACCCTGGTTGTGAAAAGAAGAAGAAGAAGAAGGAAATAAACTGGGCAATGGAAGTATCTGTTTCCTGCTGTTTTTCTGCACTGAGGTACTGCCTTTGCTGTGGTAATTTCCCTAGTTCTGTGGGATAATTACACAGCCCACTGAAATTGAAAATGGACACAATACTCCAGAGAACATAGCTAAGCTTCCCAAAGCCAGTTTCATGCTTCTAGATCTTTTCTCAGAGAATCACACACTTGGGCTTAGTTCAGGTACGTGGATCTCAAGGCCTTTACAAATTCTCATAATTAGCAGAGGCAGTATTTTCTGCTGAAAAGTGGGTCAAGTCTCTTGTTTTGTTTTGCTCTTCTTCCCTTGTATTTTATTGTGGTTACTTCTGCATAATGTGTTTAGCCCCACCGTGTCAAGTGTGCGTGTTAACAATATGTTTGCAAGGCAATTTGCGATTTACCGGTGAAATGAAATGTTGAGGTTCCAGTCAATGAGAAATCATTCATAAATGAAAAAAAAAAAAAAAAACACACCCAATATCCAGTGTGAAGCAAAGTTATCTGGCATGCTCTAGAGTAGGATGGACATATATCCCATTATTTGAAAGGGTTACCTCACATTTCCATAGAATTTAACAAATGCTTCTTATTTAGGATGCTCAAACTCCAGCATATTTAGGCAAAGTTCCATATTCATGTACATTATTTTAATACTGTGCACCTTATGCCTCTCATCAAAATGTGTGAATTGACCCCAGTGAAAAGCATTGCATCTGTAACTTCCTGCATGTGATGCTCTTAAGAAGGGGCAGTAGAAATGACTACCAAAGACCCATTGCTCCTCCCAGACTCATCTGTACAATTCCATTTATATCCAAGGTGGAGAGACCTCTAGGCATGAAGGCTTTTCTGAGTCCCAGATTCAGAGACCCAAAGAAGCCTTCACATGTAGAAACCATATAAGATGTTCATACTAATGTGTGGGTGGCAGGTGACCTATGCATTGTTAGAGGTGGGCCCAGAGGCACAAACCTACATCTCCTTTCAGCAGAATAGGCAACTTCATATGAGTAATATTTGAAGCATGGCTGTGAAATTGGGTGATCTGTGATAACTCATTCACACACACCAGTGATGCACCATACATGTGTGAACCAAATGCATTATTCAGATGTTCTATATATCAGGTCCAGAAGGTTTCTTCACCCAAGGGATGCATTCCCTCAGCAGAAAATGACCAAGGGCCATGTACCACTGGTGAGCAAATAAAAAATCTGTAGGGTCAAGAAATTCACCTGCAAAATACAAACACACACACACACATTAAGCTCCCTTGTCTTCCATACTGTACACTTTAGATGGACTAGTTGATCAACAGCTGAGGCCCTACTCTGTAAATATTCCCACCATCAGAAGGATGAATATATGCAATAGGCTTCTCATTGCCTGGAGCAATGCAATGCCAGCGATATTGTGGGAAATTAAAATGGCAGCTTGACCCAGGTGCCCAGCACTGCTCATAGTACTTCTACACACTATGATACTACCACCAGGTAATCCCTACAGAGTCAACTGATGCAGAAAGAAGGCCGGACAGAAAAATAAGCCCACAGGAAAACCCTTGCTCAGAGCTCAATCGTATAGTATCATATCATACAGTATTATATTGCATTCTTATATTTTCACTCATCTGTCCAACTCCATTCCAAATGATGTGGAAGCCTATGCTCTTCATATAATCGGGGACAGGGCATATAATATGTGAAGAGGGCTCATATTAACTATGAAATTGGCTTCCTTTGTGAGGCCATTTGGGTGGCCAGTTTATATGGAGTGCCTTTGCCTACAATAACTGTCCAGTTCACACCAAGCCTGTTCAAACCTGACCTGTACCTAACATTTAAGCAAACCATGGTTGGATGGCCATCTGTCATGGATGCTTTAGCTGAGATTACTGCATTGCAAGGGGTTGGGTCCTTTCCAACTCTAAGATTCTATGATTCTGTGAACCAAGCAGTCCATGTGCAAAGCAGAAAATGTTTTGACCTAGAGTGAGTATATATGTCATGAAAACAAGTTATGCAAAAAGGAATATCAGGCAAATGTATTTGCTTTGGAGGTGATCATTGGTCCCCAAACCTCACTGAAACCATGATGTTCAATGTGCAGACCCATCATATGTCTCTCTCTGCAAAGCATGCACTCTTTGCCCAATTGCCTCATTTGTTTGTCAGCAGCAAACAAAATCAATTTTCTGCAGCTGCCAAGAGCATCTGCAGTGATAAAACTGGAAAGATAATTTTAATAACAGCTTCTAAAATAGCAGACACCCAAATATTCTACTCCCTAAACGCCAAAGTCAGAAAAATAATAATGGACACATGGGATTTATTTAAATATATGTTGTTGGCATCCGTCTGTCTTGGGATACAATGGAGGAATGTGCCTTTGTGAGTGAAATAAAACTGTTGGAAAGTTACAGTGCCTGCTGTGGCTGTAGAGATCAATACAGGAGAGTCATGGTTTGTTGCAGCTGAGGCAGATGAAGGTGTCCAGTTATGCTGCTGCAGATGCACCATGATGTTTCTTCTCTCTGCTCTCCTCCCAGCAGTCATTCTTTCTCTGGTCACTGCTATGGGCATATGGCCTGACCATCTCCAGGCCCTGCAATTGTTTACATACCGCATTTTTCCGTCTATAAGACGCCTCCATGTATAAGATGCCCCCTAATTTTTGACATTACTTTTTAGGGGGAAACCTTAGTCTTATACATGGAAAAATATGGTATTTATATAGACATGTGTGTATGTGTGTGTGTGTATATATTACTCACGTGTGTGTAAAAGACAGCATGGATTGATTGTGACTGACAAAGGGCACAGCACAATTAAATTATGTAAGTGGCATTTCAAAATGCCAGTCAAATTGGGTCAGGTTTTCAGGCCAACAAAAATATGAATGTGCTTTCTAATACAATACTATTAATAAGGGCTGACCCTACTCCGACTTTATCAACAATTAACTATAATGGCATAATTTGTTCTCAAGAAAAGCATTTGTTTCTTCAGTATTAACCAGATGGCAGGAAATTATAAAATCATTCTTTCACTTAGAAAGTGGACAAAAGATAAACCGTATATAAGCCGACTTTTTCAGCACATTTTTAATGCTGAAAAAGCCCCCCTCGGCTTATACTCAAATGAGGGTCCTTTCAGGCTGCTCCTTCCACCTCCTCCATCGCCTTTGCCAGTGTCAGCGGCGGCGGAGGAACGAGTAGCCCAAAAGTAGCCATTTCGGGCTGCTTGTTCTTCCTCCGCCGCTGCCACCACCACCAGGTTTGTAGTGTGGTGAACCAGCTTATACTTGAGTCAATACGTTTTCCCAGTTTTTGTGGTAAAATTAGGTGCCTCCGCTTATATTCGGGTCGGCTTATACTTGAGTATATACGGTATATGCTTATGCATTTAAAGTTCCATTTCTGTCCCTCCTATCTAGTGTCATCTGATGCTGCCATATTTTTATCTCCCTTCTCCAAACCCCAGTCCCTTGAATCTCCGATAGAACCTGATTTCACTATATGAACTGTTAACCTATGTGGACAGAATCCTTAGCTGTGACTGGCTATCTTTGCACCTCTTCCCCTATGGAACCCCAATCCTGATGCTTCTAACAGTTCAAAACCAATATCTGGGTCTGCTGTAGCCCCACAAACTGGATTTAGTGTCACATCAAACAAAGTTGCAATACAAAGGAAGGAAGTTGGGCCAGCACACTATAGGAGAAAGGGATCAAATACAATAGAATCCTGGACTTAATGGTTCTCCAGCAGTGCAATGGTGAGAAATTTCTCTCAATGATGAGGAATTGTCATGGATTCATTAGAAAAGCTGTTCATGTCAACATTTCTTTCACACAATGGAAGGTAGAGAAGCTGTGTTCTTGTTCATATCTGGCCACCCTGTCAAAGGCATTGGTTGCACGCCTACATTCTCCATAGAAAGGAGAGATCTTGCCTTCCCCATCCTCCAGTTAGGATTAGGATTTTCAGTATCCAAGCCAGAACTCTTTCTCCTTTATATACCTGCTGAATCAGAAGAGGAAGTAGGGCTGCTTCTCTCATCTATCCTTACTTTCCCTGAGCCCTTTCCTTCTGTCCATCCCATTCATGCAGTGTGGGATATTTGCCATCCTCCTAACTATTCCAAGTGAAGTATGGAAAAGGGATCAAAAGACCTAGAGTGGTTGTGGTGAGGTGGAAAAAGTAACTTGCTGCTTTGTGTCCTGATTCTGCTTCAAATTTCATCACTGAATTTCTGGGTTGAAATATGGTGGCGATCCTTTTGGGGTAACCCTTGTTTCCATTTGCATCTTGAGAAAGGAAACAGAAACTACAGTCCACAGCACACTGACTGAGAACGCCAGAGCAGAATAGTGCTTAGGACCTGGGAGATCAGGTCTGAAATCCCTACTCAGCAATGAAGCTCACTGGGTGACCTTGGGCCAGTCACTGTCTCTCAGGCTAACCTTGCTCACAGAGATGCTATGGAGTTCAAAATTGAGGGAAGAGAACCATGTATGATTCATTGAGCTCCTTGGGGGGGGGGGGAAAGGACAGGATATAAATATAGGAAGCAAGCAAGTAGGTAAATACTTGAAAGTATTTGAAATCAATGGGACTTACACAGTGCTATTTTTCTAGGAAAAGGGGTGCCAGAACTCACTACGAACACCTCCCTCGTTGTCTTAGAATGGCAATAGCATCCAGCTCAGAGGGGCTGGAACTGAGTACCAGTGAGTTCCAGCTGAAAAAAGCCCTGGACTTACTTCCAAGGAACCCTCTCTCTCACACACTCATTATTTTATTCTAAAGTTAATGAACTTCCCTTCCATACTGGTGCATTTGCTACTGTAAAGGTAAAGGTAAAGGGACCCCTGACCATTAGGTCTAGTCGTGACCAACTCTGGGGTTGCGGCGCTCATCTTACTTTATTGGCAGAGGGAGCTGGTGTACAGCTTCTGGGTCATGTGGCCAGCATGACTAAGCTGTTTACCTTCCCGCCGGAGCGGTACCTATTTATCTACTTGCACTTTGATGTGCTTTCAAACTGCTAGGTTGGCAGGAATTTGCTACTGTATCCTCCCCTTAATCAAATGTGTTTTTGTGCATAATCCAAATAGTTTGGTAAGTATCTCCATGTTATCTCTTGACATTTCATGTTCCTACATTGCAGTGTCTGACAAGGTACGATGCCATAGATCAGTGGGCATATGTATTCCTGTTGCTCTTTTCAGAGGAGTTAGATTTATGGATGCAAGCCTATATTTACTCCTCCTTGGCATCCTCTTTCAAGCAGCTTTCCCTAGCAAGTGATGTCATGTGTCAGAAAGCCCTAGTTTAAAAGGCATAATGCATAACACAGCTGTATCATTTACTCTTAGAGAAAAGTTGGCATGCCTCTGGCATACAGTTATCTTTTCTCCCACCCCTTCAGGGCATATGTACAATGAACTGTGAGTAAGAGCTGTTTATTCAAGTGTGGAAAAGTGAACCCAAGCACACAGAAATACGGACAGTGACTGAGATTGGTGATTGGTCATAAGAAAACAGTTATACTTGATTACATCAGGGAAATTCTCAGTGGTGACACAGAGGTCTATAATTGAAATGCTGCATGGTTGCGCTTTGTTCATTATTTCATTTATATCCCAACTTTCCACAAAGGAGCTCAAGGCAGCATATTCCCTCTCTCTCCCCATTTTATAGCAATCATAACTCTGTGATAGGTTAGGCTGAGAGAAAGTGATTGGTCACCCACTGAGCTTCACGTGTGACTGAGTGTGACCACAGTTGCTTTCCAGTACACTACTCACTCTATCCCACATCACCTTTTACAATTCGGTTTTTGGCATAACTACCTTACACTGACTAGTGCTGGAGATTTGAGTTTTAAAGCAGGTTTCAAAGACAGCATGTTTTAAGGCCTGTGCCTCCAAATGTCATTAAATGGTACTGAGGCATCTAATCATAGCCTGCATTTTTATTAAGGCTTGATCAGGGCCTGTATTTTAAAATGAGCTTAAAGATTTTCAAATGTTCATGCCAGGCAGAAGACCAGCTGCCTAAGAACCTTGGCAAGATGTTTATTCTCCTGGACAAGGGGGCCCCCTGATTTATAGCAGAAAACAATTCTCAAAGTCGTAAAAAGGGAATTACAGGCTGACAGCCAAGGTTACACTGACCCTACATATTACAGAAGATAAAAAAAGAGATAAACATAATAAAGAGTTGATAAATAGTAAAATAAAACCATGTGCCTCCCATTAAACTTGAGCCATATTTTCCTAAGGTTGAAAGGTCAAGAGCAGTGAAAAAGGCAACTGGCTTGGCTGGAGAAGATAGGTTTCTTCCTATCTTATTTTGAGGCTGGAAACTGTTCCTTCCTTTTTTACTTTGAAAAGGTTTATTCTTCTAAAAAGCTATCTATGTTATGTATTAAATATATTGGCTTAAATGTAATTATGCAAAGGATTTAGAAAGAAAGAAATGTTAAATCCTTATGCTAGATTCTTATTTCATATAGTTGGAAGAGATCACAGGGGCCATCAGCCATCAGCCCAGCCCCCCTGCCAAGCAGGAAACATCATTAGAGCACACATATGGTTGTCAGGCCTTTGTTTAAAGACCTCCAAGAGAAGGAGATCTTTCAATGATGATGTGAACTCAAGATCCTTGACATCTGTTTAAGATAAAAATTTAAGATTAAACCATCTGTTTTGGAGGGCAATAGGGCGAGGTGAGCTGGTAATTAAGGTTCCTTGTTGAGACACATGTAAGATATATTACTACTTATTTGTCATTTATAGATAGAAGAATATATAGCTTTTTGTTTCCCATAAAAGGGCAAAAGGAAATGGGTGTATCTTTTGTGATTGGTTCTAGCAAACAGCCAATAGGAATTTCAACCAGGCTGATTGGACAGAGGCAGCCACAGGAGGAGCAAGGGGGCTGGATTAAGGAAATATAAGTGCTGGCCAGAATGGCAGGAGGCCAGGCCAGAGCTTGGTAACCATATACCACTGTGCCTCATATTTATTTGTCTGACAAATAAATTATTATTTTAATTTCTCTATTGCTGCGTTGAATATTTCATTCCAGCTGAGCGTTAACCACAAGCAGGGTGCTACAGTACCTCCAGATTCAACTGCATACTGGAAATAAACAGGTTACCTGGAATTTGCACAATATATTGCAGTAAAAGTGGGAAGTATGATAACCACTTTCTAAACCACTTTCCTCTGTAATATAGACACTGTGAGCTTGTTTGAAGTGCAAGCTCCAGCATTTGAGCTGAGAGCTCCTTTCCCCCTTCCTTTCTCCTCCTTTGGGCTCTTTTCATCAGTAGGGTCAGTGCCGGATTTACCTATAAGCTAAACAAGCTATAGCTTAGGGCCCCACTCTCTTGGGCCCCCCAAAAATTTTTAAAGGGAAAACAAAACTGGATGTACATTTCCAAAATATAAGATTAAAAAAGAAACAAAATAAATTGTACATACAGCAACAGTATTCTGTGTTGTGCAAGCTCCTATGATGTAAGTAATGGGCCCCGCCTGCTAGCCTGCTCCCTAAAATATCACTGGTTTGCTCATTTCTATATATAGGGTGCCTATGATAAAATACATGTTTTGTTATGTGCAAATGGCTTTAGATACCTATTAGGTCCATAAATTATCATATAGCATAGACTCAACACAAAAAACAGTGACAATTTATTGTTGACAAAGGACAGCTGGACATACAGTGGTGCCCCGCAAGACGAATGCCTCGCAAGACGGAAAACCCGCTAGACGAAAGGGTTTTCCGTTTTGGAGGTGCTTCGCAAAACGAATTTCCTATGGGCTTGCTTCGCAAGACGAAAATGTCTTGCGAGTTCCTGCGGTTTTTTTTCCTCCCCCCCCCTTTTCTAAGCCGCTAAGCCGCTAAGCCACTAAAAGCCACTAATAGTGCTAATAGTGCTAATCCGCTAAGCCGTCAATGGGCTTGCTTCGCAAGACGAAAAAACCGCTAGACGAAGAGACTCACGGAATGGATTAATTTCGTCTTGCGAGGCACCACTGTATAAAGGGCCCCATTACCTTCAGTAGCTTAGGGCCTCATCAAACCTAAATCCGGCCATCAACAGGGCCTGCACACCTCCTAACACCCAAACTGCTCCAGGGCCCTCCCAACAGCAGGAAGCTCTTTCTGCCTCACCTTCCAAAAGCTCCCCCACACCGTTACTGCCCAGACTTTTGAACAGCTGCTACCCTCAGCTGGGGCTCACTTGGAAGCTGCCACTAGTCCCATGGAAAAATAAACTGGGGTTATTTCCTTCTGAGTTAATAAAAACTAATGATCTTCCCCTATTGTTTAAGCCTCTTTCCTCCCTTCTCCCCTTGTCTGTGTGTATTGTGTGTGTGCGTGTGCTCCTTGTGTCTATGTCTCCCTTCTCCCCTTCTGTATGTGTACGTGTGTGTTTGTGTCCATCCTTATTTCAGACATCAAGATATATTGGTATATCGCAATGTTTAGCTAGTGATATATTACGACGTTGAAAAACATACATCACCCTGCCCTAATGTCAAATGATATGTGGATGCTGTGAAAGATTTGCTTGCCTGAGGAGCACCCATCCCACAATAAAACACCCATTTTTGCTCAAATCATGTTCACTGTGTATTTAACATTGTCTACATTCTGAATGCAGAAATTCCACTTACCAACTCGCAGGCATTTGGACAGCAACAGCTATTCAGTATTAATTTTAAACATAGTATATAAACATGTTTAAACAGTGCATGCATACACATACACACAAAACTATATATATATATATATATGGTTGCTTTTTCCAGCTTTGATCACATAAACAAGTCACCAACGTTTCCCAGACAAGGGAATCTAGGACAAAGACATTTTTAGGTCATGTCCAGCTCGATTAATACAGAAATACCTAGAGTCTCATATTGAATATGAAATAGCCTGCATAATTTAATCAGAGTTTTAGTGGCACTAAGCCTCTTCCTAACACACTACTACTTTTGCTAGGCTGAAACATATACAGAGAATGAAGTCTTAATACAACAAGAGTTCACATCCACATTTGGCTATTAATTATTATTATTATTATTATTATTATTACTTTATAACAAATATAGTATCATTTTGCATTCTTCCCTCTTCTCTAAACAGCACAAAGTTCAAGGCAGTCATTTTCCTTCGGAGAGAAGCACAGAAAAATGGTGGTCTACAGTCTGTTATAGGAATTAAAGGAGCACAAAAGAATGCACACATTGCCAGAAGTGTACATGCTTCACAACTAAAACAGTAAGTGTGTATTTTTTATCAGCTTCATGGGAAATGCCAACTACTGTATGACCATACCTGAATAGAGATAGCCCTGCTCCAGTCATCCAGTATCTGGAAACCACCCATTTGGATCACTGTAACATAGCGAAGCCATCCTTGCATAAACTCAGCAGGCATGTGTCTGCATCCTGAAAAGCTCCAGATGTGTCTTTGAAGAAACATTTAAAGGAAATAAAATTTTTTCCTTCCAGTAGCACCTTAAAGACCAACTAAGTTAGTTCTTGGTATGAGCTTTCGTGTGCATCTGAAGAAGTGTGCATGCACACGAAAGCTCATACCAAGAACTAACTTAGTTGGTCTTTAAGGTGCTACTGGAAGGAAATTTTTTTATTTTGTTTTGACTATGGCAGACCAACACGGCTACCTATCTGTAACATTTAAAGGAGATAGCTGTTTAGTTGTTACTTCACACCCTATTATGTTCCTGGGCCAGGTTCAAAGTTCTTGTGTTAAATTACAAGGCCCTTTACAACTTGGGTCCAGGATACTTTAAGGGACAGCTGATTCTTTATATTCTTTCCTGATCTATGTGATATTCAGGAGAGCTGCTGTTACTGCTGCATCCTATGGATCAGAGTCACACCTTGTAACAACCACTGTACAGTGGTACCTCAGGTTACATACGCTTCAGGTTACATACACTTCAGGTTAAAGACTCCGCTAACCCAGAAATAGTGCTTCAGGTTAAGAACTTTGCTTCAGGATGAGAACAGAAATCGGGCTCGGGCAGCGCGGCAGCAGCAGGAGGCCCCATTAGCTAAAGTGGTGCTTCAGGTTAAGAACAGTTTCAGGTTAAGTACGGACCTCCGGAACGAATTAAGTACTTAACCTGAGGTACCACTGTACATTTAGTATTGTACAGGCCCAATCCTGTGGATAGCCCTTCTGACTGAAATCTGACAGGCCCAATCCTGTGGATAGCCCTTCTGACTGAAATCTGACAGGCCTCCTCTCTGCTGAACTTCAGGTGCACAACAGACTTTCATACTTCAGGCATCTTTATTAAGTTTAATTGCTCTTTGTGTTGTTGTTGTTTTAACATTTTATGTATGCCACTTAGAAGTTCTGAATATTAAGCATTGGGAAATAAATAATAAAAAGGTTGTTACCCTAAAACAGGTGTGTAATGCTGATGCAAGATGAAATGACCCAATTTACCCGAGCCTCATATTTCCTCGCTGCAGACATTACTGTGAGTAACGTGGAACCTTGCCATTCAGAAGCAGTTTCCGTTATCTCTGGTAATGTATTAATCCAGCATAAAATCCGCTTTTGATCCTTCTCTTTCTATAAAAAATTAACCTTAGAAATTCACATGAAATTCTTTTCTCCCAGCCCCCTCTGAAAATCCATTTAGCTTCCTTTTCATTATGGAAATTCAATTCCAGGCATTTCCCTCCATTCTTGTGTGCATAAAAACTTAGTTGGAGCTGAACATCAGCACAGGCAGGGGGGAAAATCCTCGTTCCAATATAAAATATAATTTTGGCTCAAGTTATAATTTAAATGTGATGGATGATCAGTTTCCTGCATTAGATTGCAATAATATCCCTACTATCCCTGGTAATTCAGCTTTCAGAGGAGAAAGTCATTTTTAAAATTAGAAATAGCTGCGGAATGAGATGATGCTTTCGTTCTTTCTTTCATTCGTACCCTCATACTGTTACCATGAAAGAAAGCCCAGCTATAACGAGTTCTGTCAACTTCATTGGGGTCAAGGCATCACCTTGTTTCCCCAATTTACAGCACTTTTATTCTGTCCTGCTGACAATGTGCTTAATGAATGCAAAGATATTGTAGCAATACTGGCCACTTCAAAGATGTTTCAGTGCAAAGGGATTCAGTATAATTACTGCAATCCAGCCTCCGTGTGATAAGAATATGGAAAGTACTGGCACACAGAAGCAATTTTTCCTGTGGATGCCACAGCACCTGAAAGGCAGTCATTAAATGGATGTCCTGTGAACATTCAACTGGTGGCTGGTAGCTCTGGCATGGAGGTTCCTCGTCAGAAAGGTCATATTGTGAACAATTTCCATACTTGGTTTGTTGGCTGGGAAATATCACTCTTGCTAGGGGTGCGTTGCAAAAGGTCCCAGCTTCATAGCCCAGACAAACTCTGTGGAAGAGAAGGTGGAGTCCTGCTTAGGGTACAGATTTATCTCCATTACAAACCCTGCTGTGGAGGTGAGTTGCTCTAGCTTTTTTGTATGTGCAGAGGCCATAACTCAGTGGCAGAGCACATACTTTCTATGCAGAAGGTCCCAGGTTCATTCCCTGGCATCTCCAGGGCTGAAACCCTGGAGAGCCAATGACAGTCAGTGTAAGCACATTGTAAGAGACTTTATACTGGATCAGGCCAAAGGCCTTTCTAGCCCTGTCCTCACTATAGCCAACCACTTATCTACAAGCAAGACATGTGCAAAACATCACTCTCCCAGCAACCTGGTCCCTTGCTAGCCTACAACTTTCAACAGTCCAAGACAGGTTGGTCAATGAACAAGGAAGATGGGAGCTGTAGTCTAAGAACAACTGGAAGGCACAACATTGACTTAACCATAGTGCAGATAATACTGAGCTGGATGGATCAATTATATAACTTTATATTTATCTATATCCCACTTTTCCACCAAGAAGGGAGCTCCATAATATCCTATGGGTCCTGCTGTTTCCTCCTGGAGACCATAAGCATTGCATCCTTAACGTGACTCAAAGCAGCTGGTTCAAACAGGCATTTGCTTTCCTCTCCATCACGAATTCCCCTTTCTCTTCTTTGTAGGCCTTAACCATGGTTTAAAAATAGATCTGCTCTAATGCTAGTTAGAGCAAGACATACTGAGCCAAACCTTGGTTTAGTGAGACAGCACGCATGTGCCGACTGTCAGTGAGGAGTCTGCAGGCGCTTTGGGTTTCTCCCATCACTGGGTCTCTCCCCTCACTAACCATGGCCTCTAGGCATGGTATATTCTTTCCTGTAGCTTGTGGTTAGTGAGGAGAGAGCTTCATCACAAGTCGCAGTTTGGACATCATGCTGAACCTAATTTTAGCTCAGCACAGTGCAGCAGCAAAAAACAACAAGAACGGATCAGGGCGGAGGAAAGTTGCTGCAAGCTGTGTGAATCAGCTCAGTGAGCAGGGATACCATAATAACTAGGATTTTAAACCAGGGTTCGAAGTCAGTTTGAAAACTGATTTGATATAGAAACTCATTAGCAACATTAATAGCAATAACTGTTACTATTGCTTCTCAAAATTGACAGAGCCATGTTCAAAGCTGAACTCTTGTGTAGCTCCCTTTAAATGTGAAGAGAGTTATTGATACTGTCAACTGCCCAGAAAACATTGTTACTGACTGGCATATATATATATATATATATATATATATATATATATATAATTGTACAGTAGATATTCCTGAAAGTTTATTTCCATACCCTTCAGTGAATTTTTTTTAAAAAAGATTATTCACTGAGCATTATTCATATTTATTTTAAAATGATAGCATTTTTAGAAAAAAATATAATTAGATTTAACAATTAAAATGCTGATTTCCCCCCAACATTCCAAACTGCATATCTAATACAATTGTTCTACACCAGATGTCCTTTTTCTCTCAACTATTATGAGTTATCTCCTTTGCTAAAAATGGTAATTAACCTAAATATAAAGTAACTTAAGTATGCATTAGAAATGCAAAATACAACTGGTAAATGTAACCCCAGACCTTTATGATTCACTGAAGCTTAATCATACATGTGCACAGCTTAATAGAATTTATTATTGCATGTTAGGAAGAATATATAAATAATCATGAGGAATAATGGCTATTATAAATTAAAGGATTATTAAAGACTACATAGCTTAATTGTAAGCGTCTGTTTAAAAGACTCAGATCAAGACAGCACATTAAGTGTCTAAACACACACAAACAAACATGGACACTAGTACTTAGGAGCATATTACATTACCCTAAATAAATTATTTGCATGTGTAGTTTTCACCAATTGGCCAGAATGTATTATGTCTGGTTGTGAGTCACTTTAGATTGCCTTGGGCAAGATGAAGCAACTAACAAATTTAATAAATAATAATAATAATACGGGCATAAATACATAATCCAAGAAGAACTACCACTCACTGTGTGTATTTTACTATAGCATCACAGACAGTAGAGCCTATTGATCAGGGGTCAGCAAACATTTTCAGCAGGAGGCCGGTCCACTGTCCCACAGAGCTTGTGGGGGGCCGGACTATATTTAAAAAAAAAATAAAAAAAAATGAACGAATTCCTATGCCCCACAAATAACCCAGAGATGCATTTTAAATAAAAGCACACATTCTGCTCATGTAAAAACATGTCAATTCCTGGACCATCCGCGGACTGGATTTAGAAGGCGATTGGGCTGGCTCCGGCTCCCGGGCCTTAGTTTGCCTACCCATGCTATTGATCAAACTAGACGTTACTTTGATTGCATAATTAGCAACCATGTCAGGCACAGAGCACCTGGTTTTCACTGGCACTTGTGTGCATGGATGGGGAAGGAAGGTTAATGGCCTTAGGCAGAAAATCTCCCATTGAAACCAAACAAAAGGTACCCAGGTATCAGGATTGTGGCTGGGGAAAGAAGGATTAAACCTCCTCTCCCTGCAATTGGTGGTCCTAATTGTAATTAGAGGAGGGGGTCTTGTTCAGTCGGATAACACATACTTTGCATACAGACAGTTTCAAGTAGAATACTTGGAAACTGTAATTAAAAGAGCTCCAGGTACTTCAACAGAAAGCTAGTTTAGATTTTAAATGACTCTGGAGAATCAGGGGAGGCTTCCTTGGTTCTGCTGTTGTTTTGTGGTAAATGTTCACCTAAATGAGTACATCAAAGTTTCATATCATCTTAACTATTTAAAATAACTGTAGTAGTGATGATCAAATGCACAGAACAAACAAACACGATTGCAACAACACTACCAGCGGTTTGCAGTATCAGTTAGATTGCACCATGGAGGAAGAGCAACTTGTTAAGGATTGGAGTGCATGAATTGCCGGATCCTGGCCAAGAATTCCAGCTCCTCACTATTGCAAATGAAAGATCTCCTGTATCAAAAGTGGGCATTCTTTGCCCTTCCACACAGAATCATGGGCTAGCAAGCACAGCCAAACCCCCCCCCCCCACAAAAGTTATTAGAACAAATAACTAATAATGGATGCATAGAGATTACAGTGAATATCCTTACATCTTAATTAAGAGATTTTACCAGACCTCAGTACTGTACAGTTAAACAGGAGAAGTTAAAGGAACAAGGATGATTTCTCCTTGCACATTTTCAACTGCCTTTGCCACTTTGCAGTTCTCTTCTCCTCACACTGTCACTGTGAGTTATTCTCACAGGAAACACTGAACATCAAAGTCAAGTTCCCTTTTCTGTATTAAGGAATTGGCACCGAGTTCAGGGCATGAAATTTCCCTTTAGCTTACATGATAGTGTTAATCACAGGTGAGCAAGAGATGAAAAATTTATTGAGCAGATAAATGATGCAGGGCTTAGAAAAGTTTGGAGCAAGATATTTTGACCCTGGTCCAACAATGGACGTCAGCGTGTGCAGCAAGTAGGCTTTCCTCTCTCCCTGTTAGAGGAAACAAACCATGTGTGCTTCCAGTGCCTTTTCAAAACATTTATAATAGAGTACTAGCTTTGTAAATCTTATGACAGTCATATTTTCCCCAAGTTGGGGGTGGGGGGGAGTTCCACTGCACAAGCAAAAATCCTTGCACTAATGAATGATCGGAGTGGATATCACCCATTCTTTCCAATCTTACAGTAAATATCAGTGTACCTCACATGTTATAAGAAAGATGCCATTTCAGTTGGTAGCAGCTGGTATTTACTTTATTGAGTGGGAGGGTGGGTTCATACATCCATGCTCAGCCCTTGATATTCCATTGCTTGATTATTCAACCCTTTATGCATGACTGCACTGGAAAACATTGTTGGCATCAAGTGATAACAGGGACCTGTATTTGATTTGCAGCACTTTATACTGTAGTCTTCCATTTAGGAATAGGCATGTTTAAACAGAAGATTTGGGAACCAACAGGCTCTCAACTACATGGGGAGCATTCGTTAGAAATAGATGGCATGTGAAATCGCACTGCAGTTTTCTTCATAGTATCATTGCTCTGGGGATCAGGACTAAAGAAGATAGAAGATAATCACATGAACATGGGATAACAAACCTGAGATAAGAACTCTGAATAATCATCATCAGTTTACCAACTTAATCATCAGACCACATTAATATCCACAAGCTCAATATTAAAATACATAGCCTCAAAAGAACTTGCCTCATGTACGAAAACAACTCAAAATATTTATTATATAAATAAGCTCTGATGAAGTATTTTTTTGTATAGGGCTTTATTTAGAAGTAGCTTTATTAGAAATATTTCAAATAAGGGACACGGGTGGCGCTGTGGTCTAAACCACAGAGCCTAGGGCTTGCCGATCAGAAGGTCAGTGGTTCAAATCCCCGCGACGGGGTCAGCTCCCGTTGCTCGGTCCCTGCTCCTGCCAACCTAGCAGTTCGAAAGCACGTCAAAGTGCAAGTAGATAAATAGGTACCGCTCTGGTGGGAAGGTAAACGGCGTTTCTGTGCACTGCTCTGGTTCGCCAGAAGCGGCTTAGTCATGCTGGCCACATGACCTGGAAGCTGTATGCTGGCTCCCTCGGCCAATAACGCGAGATGAGTGCCGCAACCCCAGAGTTGGTCACGACTGGACCTAATGGTCAGGGGTCCCTTTACCTTTTACCTTATTTCTAATGTATAATTAGGTTTACAATGACATGGATTTTTAGGTGAATATTTTTTTATTATGACAAAAGTTGCAAAGTTGGGTTTCAATTTAGTTCATGTTATGAGATGAATGGCAGTAAATAAACTTCTTTTTAATAAAGAAACATGTACAAAGCATGCCTGCAAAACTAACGGTGAAGAAAGATGAAAAATAGCTTTTGAGTTTGTCAGTGAATATCCACTTTACTCGTCTGTTCCAGCTAACTTTATGTGGATCATGGCCTGGAAGAGTCTCACCAGAACTTTTACACCCCCAGGGATCCATAATTTATATTCTTTTAAAAAGCCTCCCGTAAAGTCTCACCTTTCTAAAAGCTATTTCAATAAAGTTTTATTTCCAGCTCTATTTCAATTGTAATTTGACCTTGATTTCTAAATTTCAAGAAGGTTATATCAAGAAGATTCCCTTTGAGAAGTCTGGTTTTTAAAAACATTGGCATTGTGGAGCATTTTTTCGATGTAATGAAATAGTTTTTGGTGCATGTCCCTTAGGATTATTCCCCTGCTCCCCCTGTTGTTCTCATGATCCCTGTGGGAAGGAATTATTACAAAAGAAGCCCACCGCTTCCAAAAGATAGAGCTGCAGAACATGAATTAAACTATATGTCTTCCTGCTGACAACTGGGCGATCTGATACATGGCTGCGTGCCTCCCCTCTCTTCTAAGAACTGTATGTCTTGAAATGGAGGAGGGAAGAATGTAGCTACTCGGCCCCAAATGAACTGCTGAATGACAGCAATTGTACATTTTCTTTTCTGGTTGAGCAGGAGCTGCCTACTCTTATGTGTACATGTGTGTGCACACAGACAGAGTATTCCGTGAGTTAGCACAGTACGGTAACTTAGAATCATAGAATTGTACAGTTGGAAGGGACACAAGGAGCATCTCAGGGGCAGCCCAGTCTGTTCGCCACCTGAGGTAAAACAGGAATTGCTGCCTCCTGCCCCCTGCTTCTTCTGTGCCCCCTTTCTGCTCCTCGTCACTTCTGCCAGTAGGAGCTGAGGCATTCCACAAAGTGTTGCCACTCCGTTTCTCTGCCCAGAGGTGGAGAAGATGAGTGGGAATGCTGCACACTGGAACGCCTCCCTCTCACTGACAACAGTGGGGTGTTCTGATAGCAGCAGCAGCAGTGGGTCAGGCAGAGTGCTTGCTCTTGTGCTTCCGCTGCCTGAGGTGGGTTCTTCACCCTGCCTCATATGTGGGCCAGCGCTGTGTCATCTAGTTTAATCCTCTGTGATGCAGGAATCGCAGCTAAAGAATCCCTGACAGATGGCCACCCAACCTCCTCCTGAGCATCTACCACCTCCTGAGGGAGTCCATTCCACTGTTAAACATATTTTACAATTAATAATAATAATAATAATAATAACAATAATAATAATAATAATTTATTTATACCCCACCGATCTGGCTGGGTTTCCCCAGCCACTCTGGGCGGCTTCCAACAGAATATTAAAATACGATAGGTACCGCTCTGGCGGGAAGGTAATAATAATAATAATAATAATAATAATAATAATAATAATAATAAATTTTTATTTATATCCCGCCCTCCCCAGCCAAAGCCGGGCTCAGGGCATTTCCGTGCGTTGCTCTGGTTCACCAGAAGCAGCTTAGTCATGCTGACCACATGACCCGGAAGCTGTACGCTGGCTCTCTCGGCCAGTAAAGCGAGATGAGCGCCGAAACCCATTTTATCTACTTGCACTTTGACGTGCTTTGGAACTGCTAGGTTGGCAGGAGCAGGGCCAGAGCAACAGGAGCTCACCCCATCGTGGGGATTTGAACCGCCGACCTTCTGATCGGCAAGTCCTAGGCTCTGTGGTTTAACCCACAGCGCCACCCGCATCCCATGGTCCTTCAGATAGCCTGGTCCAAAACTGTTATGGGCTTTCAGGTCATTACTAGTACATTGGAATGGCTTCAAAGCACTCTTAACTTTGACCAGATCTTTCATATGTTCCTTACAAATGCCAATTTAATTGACATTCACACTACAGGATTTTTGTATTTTTGACGCCAAGATTGTTATCTTCTGAGAAAAGCTATATTTTTATTTTTATTTCTTTTGCATCCATAAATGTATTAGGATTCGGTTTCTTCGTTATCAGTGACTGTAGCACAGATATCCGCAAACATGCAACTGTGCTCATAAAGAGAAGAAATATTATCCCCAATAAAAGAGAGCTCACCAGCAATTAATTTTCACCAGACATCTTGAGTTACCCCATCCAATTATGGAAATATATTAATTTTCTTTTCTTAGTGGAACAATGGATTAAGATATAACTTTGACTGATAAAAAGCAATCTTGCTCCTAAATTAATGTCCCCACTCTCTGTCCATGCCTAAACTACGAGTCTCCCTGTGGAAAGCACAATATTGCCCCTTTGATGAATGAAGCAACATAGTTGATTTATAGGAAGCAAATGTAATTCAGCAGCTCAGTTCTTTAAGTTTGCCTGCAACCTGTACTCAGGCTTTCAAAACGGTATCTTCATGCAGCTGTGTAACTCACAGAATGGGCCTTCAGAGGAGGCTACTGTGGCTTCATTTTGTAGTAATCTTGTGAGCCTGGGCTGTACAGCCAAGGCAGCTGTCAGATAAATATTGATTACTTTATATTGGGATCTTTCCTTGAGATCATTTATAGCCACCAGACAGATACAGCAGTCCCTCAAGTACAGAGCTCAATGCGAAAACATTTCACCTCTAGCCACAAGCTTGATGCTGCTGTCGGAAACTGTGTATGCATATGGAAGTCTGCAAATCACCCAGGAGACACCTACAGTATGGATTTTTCAAATTCAGTTGCTACATAGGAATTGCCTGGGTGATATTTCTACCTTCCACATGCAATATGCAGCTGCTAGCTGGGTGCAAAACTGTTTGATCTTCCCTAGCACTCTATGTCTGCTTCTGCAGCAGTCAGCTTCCATACCAAACCTCACTATCTCCCATAGCATTGCCTTATATAAGATGAGGGTGCTAGCTGCTGCATAAGAGAAGGGCAAATCCAGATCTTTCATGGGTTTTTCTAAGAGACATCTTTAGCATATAGGATGCCTTCTTCTATCCGTGTTCCCCTACTGTCTCCTCTCTCTTCCTGTTCCTAGCTCCTTATTTCCCAGATTCCACAACTTCTGTAGGGCTGAAGCTCCGTCTCAAACATACTGAAAGACTTTCCTGCCCATTTAGCCACACCTATGCCTACCTGACTATGTTCAAACTGAATGGATCCATGAGCAAATAACAGGTCCAATTCAGGTGGTGGAACAAATCTGCATACTCCATTTACCATCAGTTGTACTATTCCTGGACCATCAGGAACTGTGAAGGAACTGTGACAAGGGTCTTCTATACTTCCACTGGACCTACCCCATGCTTGGAGCCTTGAAGGTGCAAGGATAATTGTCCTCATTCAGGACAGGAATCAAAACACAACATTGGTCTTGGAAACATCACCTATAAGAATGTGTGTGGAGTAATTGTTTGCACTCCTGTTGTTAAAGTGGTGCTCAACATGAAACTTTTCAGATACTGGCAATCTCAACCTCTTCCCCTTGTCACAGCTTTATGGTAAAATATAATGAATTAATTAAAAAAGGTAACAGCTATAGAAACTGAAGGTCTACTTTGAGCCAGCCTTTGCCATAAAATCATTGATGAAAAAGGGAGAAAAGGTACAGGGGGAATCCCTTCTCACTCACATGGTAGTTAAAACTTAACATTAGTTCCCTGTTTCAATAACCGTTGTAATAATTTACAGATAGCTTCTCCCAAAGTGCAGCTTCAAAAGGATGCCCCACTCAGTTTTTAATATACTCCAAGCCAGGAGGAAGAAAATGCGTCCAGTTGAACTCTGCCTATGGTCTCTCTCAAGGGAAATAAACCTTTTAAGAGGCAGAGAGAGTTCTCTGCACTTGATGAACATAATGAGAATGGGACATCTCATCCAAGCAGTCCAGTCCCACTATAAAGTATTTAAAGAACGACAGAATTCAGATATAGCAATTAATCATCTTATTATTTATAGTACTTCAGGAGTAGCTCACACTACATTAATCAGGGATAACGTCTGCTTAATTAACAATGCTGCCAAAAATGTCCAACAGGCCCATAAAAATAGCACAGAGTTAAAAAAGAATTGCCAAGGGATTTATAACCAGGAAACAAGGCATCATTTTTATTCATCCAGGTGCTTCTCCAAGCTGAACTTTCAACACCATTTCCAAGCACTGTGTATGTTGCAGGCCCTATCAAATCAAAACTTATTGTTATGGTCAATAACCAGTATCTATGGACCTTACCTGTGGTAAGAACCTGGTAACTTGATGGCTTTCAGTGAGGCTGGCCTAACTCTGGAGACAAACAAACAAGGCAACTTCAGGGGAAGCCAAAATTCAAGGAATACCTGGTACAGCTAATTAAATGTGTTGGAGGAAAACATCTTGCACCTACAACTTTGATGGAAGGGCAGAGAGGCGGTAGAGCAGCTTGTCTGCTGGATGATGTGTCCTACATTGTAATTAACACAACTGCATCTTTTGGGTCTGCAGTGACCACTCATGGCATACATAGGCACAGCATTATGTATTGATTTATCACCTTCCACACACATCTCAGTATGATGTATAAAATGCTATAAAAATGGCTGAAAAACAGTTTAAGACAACAGAGAAAATAGCAAATTTAAACAAAAACCAAGAACAAAACAGACACCCACAGCAGTGATTGTTCATCCAGCTGGGGATGCTTAGAACAAAAATGTCTTCATTTGTTTTGCTTTGTTTGTTTTTGGAAAATGCAGATAATGAGCACCTGTCATATCTCAACAGAATGCTGATCCACAGAATGTGGACTGCCATACTAAAACCCCTGCTTTGAGTTACTGTGGAGTGGGCTCCTGAGATATATAAAGGTTAAAGCAATCTCTTAAATAACCTGGGTCTGAGCTGTATAGGGTCCTATATGTTAGTACCACAACCTTGAACATAGCCCTGCAGCAAAATGGCAGTCAATACAAAAAACCACACAAGCAACCTAGCCACCATGTTCTGCACCAGCTGCAGCCTCCCAACCAATTTCAGGGGTAGCCCCACATAGAAAGAATTGCAGCAATCCAATCTGGAAGTTGCCAGTGCAAGGGAGGAAGCAAAACAGAAAGAGATGCTGTTTAGAGACAACCCTTAGGAGAAGGACTGCAGATTGGACACTCAACTCTCTTTAGAACAAAGGTTCAAGGTTCACTGAGTGGGGAGAAAGAATCAAAAGCTCCTTCCTCTGAACTAAAATGGAAAACAAGTTCGTCATACAGAAATAGAAAACAAGTACATCATATTATGCTAGAATTGAAAACAAGTACACCATATCCTGGTTAATTCTTATTAATTTAATGTACCATTGTGTTATGGTGCTCAATGTACAATAAAATACGTGGAAAGCATTTAATTTACCTAGCGCAGCAAAAACCTTTGTACCAACCTTGACTTTCGATGCAACTCATCAAATCAGATGCAACTGTATAATATGTAAGAAGATACCTGGCCAGCTACAAGCACACACAATCTGATTTTTAGAGTGGGCATCCATATTTTACCGACTTTTACAAAATAGTTATTATCCAGCTCATAAAACTTTAAGTTTTTAATGAGAATGTCCAGTTGGTTAAGAAGTTCATGGCTCATAGAGCCGACTGGATTTACAGCTCCTTATTGCTCTAACTCACACTCTGTGGGATGATGCTTTGTAAAAAGCAAATAAAAGTCCAGCTGATTCTGCTGTGCAACAGTGTTTTTAGCTCGCCTTCTTAAGTAATTAAATAATGCCAGGGCCTTTTCCAGTAGTAGCATGTTTATTAGGTAATCGTTCATAAAGTATGATTCTGTGAGCCAAAAGTGAAAGGCAATGGGTACCTCCCACTTCTGTGACTTGAAAGGAAGTCTGGTAATTAAAATTAAATGAAACCTTCAAGAGATATAGTAAGTATATGCCTACTTTGCATGTTAGGCACTGACAAATTAGAGCATAAGATCTAGTTTAAGAGGATGATGGAATTTCACAAAATTACATGGCTATTAAAAGTTGGTTATATGCAAAGAGGTATTCTGATTTACACAAGCAAATTTATTTCAATTAGTATATGCAAATGATAATTATATCAAGTCAAAACAAATTTTTGAGAGCTTATATAATTATGGAAGGCATTAATGAATCTTTCAAGTTTAAATCTTCAGTTTGAAGACAAGTTGCGGAATAAAATATGGGAGGATGAAATTACTTCTATTATTTAAAGCAAGTCTTCAATACGATACTGTTCCAATTAGTTAATCAGTCTTAGTTACTATATGATCTGTGGACATCCATGCAAATGAAGGCAATAAACTTCTGTATCTTCAAGCTTAAGAAAAAGCAGGACAGAAAAGACAAAGCAAAGATTCAAATTCATGTATAAAAATGTTTTCTTTGAACTTTCTTGCAATGTAGATACTGAACGCATGGCACTATAAGTCAGTGGTACAGCACATGAATTGCCTGCAACAGGGCTAGGAATGTCCCCTGCTGAAACCCTAGAGAGCAGGTCAGTCACTTTTGCTCATCGTGAGCTATATGGAGCAATGGTCCGTCTCAGTGTATGGTAGCTTTCTGTGTGACACTGGACGTAACCCATAAACAGGGCAATCTGGTGGGAGACCACTAGCACATGCAACCCTCTAAAACTACAGTTTGCATTCTAATATTCCTTCCATGAATAGAAAGTGGTACCCATTTCCATTGCAGCCCCCTGCAGCAGACCCCCAATTGCTCCTGTGTTTGGGGGAGCCATTAAGGATGGTGGAGGCTACAGGCTGAAGAAGGAACTGTCAGCAAAAGCTGCCTTACAAGAATGGAGGAACAACTTAAGAGCAACTTATTGAGTATGTATCTGTATACACAAGGGACGCGGGTGAGCCTAGGACTTGCCGATCATAAGGTTGGTGGTTCAAATCCCCCGATGGGGTGAGCGCCTGTTGCTCAGTCCCTTCTCCTGCCAACCTAGCAGTTCGAAAGCACGTCAAAGTGCAAGTAGATAAATAGGTACCGCTCCAGTGGGAAGGTAAATGGCATTTGAGTGCGCTGCTCTGGTTTGCCAGAAGCGGCTTAGTCATGCTGGCCACATGACCCAGAAGCTGTATGCCAGCTCCCTCGGCCAATAAAGCGAGATGAGCGCCGCAACCCCAGAGTCGGTCATGACTGGACCTAATGGTCAGGGGTCTCTTTACCTTTACTATCTGTATACACAGTGTACTTTTACTTACTTGGAGACAAATGAACAAGTCAATGTCTATCTAACAAAGCTTTACTCAAAACAAGTCCCCCTAAAAGATGAATAGCTCAAAAGGGTGAAGGGTAAATAAGGAAATAAACAAAATGCAAGGGCAAATGTAGTTTCTGGAGAAATGTAGCCTTCTAGAAAACCAATCTTTGAAACACTGACTTTGATCATGCTCAAGAAGTTTCTCCAGCTAAAGAAGTAAACAGCATTGCCTGTATGAGTTTGTGTGCTCATTTTGAAACAGCAAAGAGTAAAGTGGCCCATTCCATACATGACTGTTCTATTTAACTTAATGCCTCTTGAATAATGCCTGTTCTGCTCCACCTTACCTGGCAACAGAGGCAGCAAAAGGGTCATTCAGCGCACATTTAAAACTCTCCTGAAATTTAAATGTTCTGGTTACCTGGATAATAGCATTGTCTCCATCCAAGTGTGTTAAAATGGTAATGAAAAATATTATAGCTAATGCTACCTGCGATTTTGATCCTTTAACTCGGCATACTCCTGACAACTTCAACACATTCTGAGTCCGAATTTTATCATCAGCGGTGCCCAAAGAAGGAATACTAATGATCTAATGTGGCACTACAATACTTTCCAAAATGAATCTATCAATCAAGAAACCAATAAATTACTCAGGTGCATTATGGCAGCACTTTTTAATGTTTTGTTAGTATTCACCCCATGAATGAAGACAGTGTTTGAGTGCATGCAGTATCATTCATTGTCAGCAATGCAAAGCGATAAAACACTAGGCTAATAAGTCATGAACAGTGTTGGATAAAATGTGTTGTCTCTTCAACAAGTGCAGAGAACTTATGTGCAATTATGCATGCCCAGTGACAGTGAGCAATTTATCTTTGTTAAGATTCCAGAAGGCTTAACTTTCCATTGCCACAGCCATTCAAATGAGTGGGAAAATAGCGCCCAATCCCTGTATATGTTACCTGAATATCACCAACTATACCTGTGGCTTTAACTGAGCTACAGTTTAGCTTAGCAATGAAAGTAAGATGCCCATTAATGCCAGAGTTCTTAAATTTAGACAACTTGTGTTCTGTCATGTGTGCAGTATGTGCACAACTGAAATTGTCATATGACGTGGCACTTGCGTGTTCAGACCTTTGAACCTTCCCCTTAAATAAATTCAGACAAGACTCAAATTTTGGTTTGGTTTTTGGCAGAATTTAGGCCACAACTTTATTGATTACAGCAAGTGAGTGGTTGCATAGGCTCTGGTTCGACTAGCTCCCTGCACCGTTGCAGATAGCACTGACTCAGGGCACCAGAATAGGTCAGCCTAGGGTGAACAACTGGGAACAGGCTATCTCAGCCACCCAAATGCCCCCCTGGACTCAGGCACAGGCACAACCCCCTCTCAGGAGTTGACCAAACCATCGAGTACCTGCATTCCTTTAACAGAATACCCTTCACATAGAGATAGTGAGAGTGTTCTCCCATCCCTATCACCTGAACCAGAGCCTATCCGCAACCTTACAAGTTGTGACAATTTGCCACACGGCAGGCGAAACCCAAATGGCACCAGCCAATCAGCCAAGTGGGGAAAATTCCTGACGTGCCCCTGTCCCAACGACAGATGACACACAACGGCATAGCAAGGTCAAGCGCACAAGCCCTAAAAGTAGGGAGAGGTGGGCAGGTGTTCCAATGCACGCACCGAAAGAGGAAGCTCTGGGTCACATGCATAGGTATATATAGGTATATATAGGTCCCTTGATCCGTTTAGCCTGCGTCCCATTGGCCTGATTAAACCCTTCATTAAACCAAATTGGGTGTTGTGGCTATCCAATCATACCCACCCACAACACAGGGTTTGGTTGCCAGGTCTCACCGCAACATGTGCCCTCTTCAAGGGAGGACCTGATCTGCCAATAGTGTCACAGACGTAAGTACGGTAGGTCTACTTTGTCCAAAATAAGAAGTCACCACAAGCATGGATTTGTGGTGCATGGCAGCTTACCTTGGCCAAAGAGCTTTTGGGCATTGATTGGGGAGTCTGCTGCCAATACGCCGTCACTTCCTTTTATAAAATCTGAACAGAGACACACAAGCATATATAGGAATGCTTTGAACTGAGGCAAATCACTGGTCCCTCTCATTCAATACTGTCTACCAAAACTAACACCAGCTTTCCAGGGTTTTGAACGAGACTCTTTCCCATCGCTACTGCCGGGGACTGAACCTGTCAAGTTCTGCATACAAAGTTCTTCTGCCCCTGAGCCATACAGTTTTGCTCAGAGATCAAATTTGGGACAATAGTAATTGTGGCTCAAGCACCATGGATCCACCAACTTTGAATATTATCCTGAACATTCTGACAGCCTTCCTGAAATCTAGGGAAGGTAAAAGAATTCATTTAGTACAATTTTCACAGCAGATTGATCTCGTCCAAAGCCCCCAAATTTGCTGTCAGATTGAAACAGAACTCCCATTTGGATCATACGCCTCTCTGGATTTTGCAATGCATTTTTGGTGCAAAAAGGGTACACAGAATTATGAAGGGGTTGGTTAGCAGAAGAAGATGCATAGAAAATGTACATTTTATTGAGGACAGCATTGGAAAGTATTATTTTACATATAGGTGTGTATTTTATGTAAAAAGTGTGCACAAATGCATATAGTGGTATCCCAGTATGCAATAAGATGGGACAGGATGCTGTGACACACACAGTACGATGAAACAGGAAGCAATACACCTATGATTGAGTGCCAAAGACACCAAAACAAGATAAAATTAGCTGCTCAGCCTATCCCTTCTGAAACCCCCAGGATTTTAGTCAAATCTGCTGTACTGTATTCTTTATCCATGACTATTTTAGTATGCTCATTGCAGTATCAGTATTTCTGTGCAATTTAAGTATCATTTTATGCTACACCACTCCTATAATCTCATCAAATCTTGCTAACCCAAGAAATACTATCCAAATGCTGTAAAGACTCTTAATACAATGCTGCATTGTGGCTCTGACAAAGAGTATGGTAGATACAAAATTGCAAAAGGAATTCAGTTTCCTCTTTCTGGATGTATAGAATTAGAAAGCTGTGGGCGGGACACAACAATTTGAAGAATTCCTTGAGGAGCGCTACAAAATAGTTTGTATAGTTTCCCTGTCCACAGGAACATGGGGCTTATCTATGAACTGTCATGACAAGAATGGAAACCTCATGGTTCATAGTTCTCTTCTCTTTGACCTCTGAAATCTTAATACACAAAAAATAATCTTTTTATTATTATTTATTAAATTTGCATACTGTCCTTCATCCGTAGATCTGAGGGCGGTTCACAACATAATATGGGCTCCTCCTGCTCTGGAGGGTGGCTTCAAGTTACAAAAAAGGAGATTCCAACTTAACATCAGGAAGTAAGGGTTGTTCAACAGTGGAATGGCCTCCCTTGGGAGGTTGTGGACTTTCCTTCACTGGAGATTTTAAAGCAGAGGTCAGATGGCCATCTGTCATGGATGCTTTAGTTGAGATTGCTGCATTGCAGAGGGTTAGGTGACCTTTGGAGGTCCCTTCTAACTCTATGATTCTGTGATGTGTTATCTATTCAGAAACTATTCAGAAGCTGCCAGTACACAGTCTTAAGGGTAATTGTTTTAGTATAACACCTGACAGTCACCACAGTATTTTTAAAGGAGACAAAAATATTATTCTTGCAGTTTGTGCATGCATACTATCTCTCAAATACATACTGATGTACTATATTTACTTCTATTCAACGTTCAACTTTCAGTTTGTAACACAAGTAATCAGAAGTATTTTAAATACATGCAGGCATATATTTAACTTGTGAATCATTTCTCTCCCCCCCCCGACAAAATCCTGATGACTTCATTATCTTCATACTGTTATGCACTTCCCAAAATAATTTCCATTTATTTTCAGAGCATATTCACACATAAACTGGAAATGAATATATTTGACACACATGTATGAGCCACCAAACTGGTGATAACAAGAGAAATAAAGTGCAGAGAAGTGCATGTGATCTCTGCGTTCTTGCCCCTTCTCCTTCCGCTGGCTTTAGAGGAGTACAGATTTCCTGTCCTGGGGAGGACAATGGGTCAGTGCCATGGAAATGAGAATGAGAAGAAGTATTAGTGAGTACAATATATCAAGTGGCAAGGGAAGAGACATATCATTTTATGAGACCATATTCTATAGTCCTGTAAAACCTGCTCCCTGCCCTGCAAGCCCTTTATCACCTGGCCTGGGAGGGCAGGGCCCTGACTGGCTCAAGCTACAAAAGCTGAGGATTCTGAAGAGACCAGAGACCATCTTGGCTGTCTCTTAGATCATGGAGCCTGAGCTTTCACAGCTGCCACTCGCCATGAACCACCATTGGAAGGATTGGCAGCAACGGCAGCCAATATGTTCTATGCTTGTGATAACATTTTATTCTCTTGTTAATTATGCTGTTTGAAATGTGCGTTTTAGATTTCACTTTGGCAATGATTCCTTTTGAAATGTTTTAAGGTAATTTTTGGGGAGTTCATTTTGCTGTGTTAAATGTGCATTCTGTAGCTGACCGCCTTCATAATGTTTTCTTTTGAAATCTTTAAGATAATGTTTTAGTTTCCTGTTAATAAATGCTGCTTTGAAAATATCCTTTATATTTCACTTTCTGCAGTAATGTTTCCTTCTGTATTCTTTTATTTGATGTTTTAATGTCGGTTGTAAACCGCTTTTAAAAATCATAAAAATATAAAGCAATATAGATTATTAATATTATTATGTTGCTATTATTATGTTATTATTGTTATTTTAGGCAACATCTACTTTCAAATACTTTATATACCTAGACCCCCAATTTGATTTTCTTCTTCCCATTCTGTCTTAGCCTTGGTTCTAAGAACATAAGGAGAACCCTACAGGGTAGGATCAAAGGCCCATCAAGTCAAACGTTCTGTTCTCACAGCTGCCAACCAGATGCCTATGAGTAACCCAGCAGACAGAGCCTGAGTACAACAGGGCTCTCTCTATTCAAAAATGCCAGCAACTGCTACTCAAAGCCACACTGAAGTGTCAAAAATATTCATTGTGGTTCTCCTCTTTATGACACTATTTTCATACTTGTGTCAGAGCCACTGACAAGATTTGTGGTAAATCTCACTATGCCTGGTTTTGCTAATTATACATTCATGTTTTCCTCCTCCTGGACTTTTTTCATTTTTTCCTGCATTTTAAATCTTTTATCTGATCTTCTTCTCTTGACCACATCTGCTTGCTATTTTAATTCTCTTTTTTCAACCTCCTTCTTTGACCATTCTTTCCACAATTTCTTCAGATGCCTTTGGTCTATATATTTTAGAAAATAATTCTGCTGTCTCTCTTTTATTACTACCACCTGATTGTAATATTATGCCTACTTCTTCCACTTTAACAAATTAGTTTTGCTTTTTCCCATCATTTTCTCAGTTGTCCTCTGATCCAGTTCCCTCTCAATTTTAAGTAAGTGATGCTGCATTTTATCTCCCTCTCCCTCTTCTGGCTATAAGCATGCAACTGTTTCCAAAATTCTTTTTTAAAACTTACAGTGGTACCTCGGGTTACATACGCTTCAGGTTACAGACTCCGCTAACCCAGAAATAGTGCTTCAGGTTAAGAACTTTGCTTCAGGATGAGAACAGAAATCGTGCTCTGGCAGCATGGCAGCAGCAGAAGGCCCCATTAGCTAAAGTGGTGCTTCAGGTTAAGAACAGTTTCAGGTTAAGTACAGACCTCCGGAACGAATTAAGTACTTAACCCGAGGTACCACTGTATTTGGGTCCCTACCTCTTTCAAAATGATCACTATGCTTCTCTCCTTTTGCCTCCAAACTACTTCAGTAGATTACTTATTCTCTGTGCCTTCATTTTGTTTCTTCTAACTCTTTTTAGGCTGGAAACCTATTCACACTTACCTGGGAGTGAGCTCCATGGAGCTCTCAATATTTAATAAGCTGTTTCAACAGTTCTCTGCTTCTTACTTCTCTTGATTCATTGTGATACAGTGGTACAGTTATATACAATGATATACTGGCCAATTAGGACCTGACCCACAGCCAAAAGTCAAAATGGAGCTTCTCCCTGATTTTAAGGGCTTCTTGGGACTCAGCTATACAACTGCAAATAAAACGTTTCAAGTGTTTTGTAAAGTGCATTATACAAGTGTGACACTAGATGGTGATGGTGAGCTATGGCAAATTTAATATATTTTTCAAAACTTTGTTTTTTAAAAAAATCATTTTCACAGCATTTTTTATATGTGTGTAGATTCCACCTTAGGGATGTGGCAAGGTAACAAGCATGCCTCATGTCACTTAGCAATAGTCCTAGGCCCTTGGACAGAGAAACTCTAGAAGCCCGCTTGACATCTAGCAGAGATGCCAAGATTTCAAACATTAGAAAAAGGATGGAGTGCCTCTCTATTAAAGAAGAAAGATCTGACTTGGAACAGCTTATCTGGATTTTCTAGCATGCATTGTCAAGCAATATTTCTGGGATGTAGCATATCACTCACTTTGCCCAAAAGCTATTAGATATCACTGAGACACACATTTCATGAGTGTGCAACCAAAACAAAAAAAGAAAGAAGGAAGAAAATTACTATTCAGTAATTCAAAAGCACTGAAAAGAGAGATGAGATCCAAAGTATCTGGAGCAGCTTTGATTTATGAGCTACAGGAAGACATGGACTCTGTAAAAAATATTTTTTAAAAAATCGGTGAGTTTTTATTAACTTTCTTGCTAGAAAAATATATGGAGGCATCTAATAATAAGACTGTTGCTTGTAGGAAAATATGGGGAATTGTGCAGCACAGCACCAGAGGGAAAGTCTTTCCTGTGCTCAGTTAAGCAGAAAAGTTAATGATTTTCCCCTCTCTTTCAAGGGGAAAAGTGATTCTCCAAGTGGGTTAGTCTGGGACTCCCTGGTTTGGGAGCTCATAAATGTAGAACTGTGTTAAGTAGTGCAAAGATAAATGCTTACGGTTCTCTTTTCATTTTCTCCATTACAAAACAAAACAGAGCAGTACAGTTGCCAGAAAACATTTCAGTTTTAGCATACATATCAGTCCAGGATTAAGTTTCTTTTCATTATCTCAGAGAAAATGCAGAAGTTTTTGAAACTTGAATTACTCCCCACAATCTCACAAGCCAAAAACTGGCTGCCTGCAGAGGTATTCTCATTTTGGACACTGTTTTCAAATAAGGGCTTGGGAGCAATCTTGGTGGAGCATAGTGAAGGCCCAATTTCTCCAGGTTCTGACTCTAGCCAAACACATAAAGATTGTCTTCCAGGCTATTTCTCGAATACCAGTTAAAAGTGCTGGCATTATTAACTTTCCAAGCAGGGTTTGGAAACCTGTGGCCCTCCAGATGTTGTTGGATTCCAACTCCCATTCATTCCAGTTAGCATGGTGCATGGTCAGAGATTATAAGAACAGGTTCCCACTCCCTCCTTCAAAGCTCTAAATGGCTTAGGAACAGCATACCTGAAGGATTAGCTGCCTTAACCTTAAGAACTTCAGCAAAAGCCCTTCTTCAGATTCATCCAGAGTGAGAAGAGGCAGGTGGTGACCAGGGAAAGGGTCTTCTGAGTGGTGGAATATTCTCATCAGAGAGACTCACGGCACCTATGTTTGAATCTTTTAGATGCCAGAAGATGGCCTTTTTAATTTACCAGGCCTTTTAAAAATTGCATTAATTATTTTTCATTCTCTGAACTATTTTGTTATTCCTGGGCTGGCCTTTAGTGCTGATTTTATTGTTTTCTTTCTGCCTCATGATGGTTTATACTGCTTTTATGCTGACTTCTGTGTGGATCTGTTATTGTATTGATTGTTTTAGCTTTGGATTACAGCAGTCTATTTTATTATTTTAAAATTTGTGTCTTGCCCAGGGGATGTATATAAATGCCTCCCTCCCAAAAAAAAAAACAAATTATTGAATGTTGGATGTGGAAATTCCTTTCACAGCAGTTTGTGATTGGTTGGTTGTTGTTTTTATAAAAAAAATCATCAGGAAAATGTGTCAGTATTGTGTGAAGACAATACATGTACAAGCACTTTCTCCTAATATAATGCACTTTTGCGTGTTATTATCCCTAATATAGTCTGACCAAACTGCGGGAGGCAGTGGAAGACAAGAGTGCCTGGCATGCTCTGGTTCATAGGGTCACGAAGAGTCGGACATGACTAAACGACTAAACAACAACAACAACAAAATCCCTAATATATGCATTTTGTATACAAGGTTTCAGTGGATAAGAGCATAGCAATCTTCAAGGAAGTGTGAATCTTGATAGTTGCTATTGATTCTGTTTGTATGCTGGTTAAAGTGCAACTTGGATAGTTGTCATTGTAACCAACCCATTTGTTTGCCAATGTCCAGGATAAAAACTAATCCTTCTCCCCTGAGACTCAGTTTGGTGCAGGCAGAGGGGGAAAACCTGTGTCCTTTGACAATCTGGTTAACAGGCAAATAATTTTCTACTAGAGCCTACACTCTAGAGTTACACCAACACTACCTAATGAATGAGAAGGTAAGTGCCAAAATGAATTGCCAACGAGGGTTAAGGATGGGCATTATAGACTTGTTTGGCCCTGTGTATGGAGACAACACGCATCCATACACTTCATCTATGTCTTGCCTCTTCCCCAAGCACATGCAACCCTCCCCACATGCACACAGACGTGCCTACTTTGGGGTCAGGCAGAAATGAGCAAAATATTATTTGGGGAAACCAACAGGCACATGAAAACAAATGCAGGAAAAGAAAGCACAACACTGTTTCTTATTTATAACTTGAGGCACTGTCTTTGGAGGCATTCACAAATTTGATGATCAGCTAAACAAAACACATTTAAATGGAGACTGCATTAATAATGCCCCCAAATAAGCTTTGTGTATGCTTTCAAATAGCTTATATAAGCCTTAACAGCTTTTGTTTTAGCTTTTTTTAACATCCGAAGCTGCAATATGAACCCTAAGGAGTCTCTGCAAAACTCAAGGCAATGACTTCTCACATTGTAATAAGGTGTCATTTTTCCTTCATCTAATATGCAGTCTCCAAAACCACTTTGCCGTTTTCTAGGCGATATATATAATATTACTGTTTGTTCCCCCAAACAATGTATTTTTTAGACTGTATGAAAATAAACATTTATTCTTAGTCTTATGAATGTGCATATCCATTTAGCAGTATGTTTGTTGTTTTTGAGATTTGGTAATGAATGTCTAGTATAACACCAGTGGAAAAAGAAATGCAAGCACTTTATTGCTAGGAACTGTAAGATAGTGTTTGCTTTAAAGCAATTGGTCTGGGGCACATTTGATAGATGGAAAGTCCCTGTACTAAGACCAGATAGACAGATGGATGGATGGATGGATAAATATCATAAAAGGTGCTTTTTACTATGGATGGAAGGTTCTGTCTATGTCACTTTAGCATGTGCTCAATCATAGGTCCATTTTGCCCCATTTTCGTGTGTGTGTGTGTGTGTGTGTGTGTAAAGGAACCCTGACCGTTAGGTCCAGTCACGAACAACTCTGGGGTTGTGGAGCTCATCTCGCTTTACTGGCTGAGGGAGCCGGCGTTTGTCAGCAGACAGATTTTCCAGGTCATGTGGCCAGCATGACTAAGCCGCTTCTGGTGAACCAGAGCAGCGCACAGAAACACCATTTACCTTCCCGCCAGAGCGGTACCTATTTATCTACTTGCACTTTGATGTGCTTTCGAACTGCTAGGTTGGCAGGAGCTGGGACATAGCAATGGGAGCTCACCCTGTTGCAGGGATTTGAACCGCCAACCTTCCGATCAGCAAGCCCTAGGCTCAGTGGTTTAGATCGCAGCGCCACTCAGCATATGTGTGTGAAAAGGCTGTAATTAGATACATATTTGTCACAAATATCACAAAACAACATTGCAGAAAAATCATATTGTGTATGCGGTAAATTTTATTATAAGAACCTTATACTAGAGGGAGGCATTACATCTAAGGAAGACGAGCAGGCTGCAAAGTGTTAAGTTGAACTGTCACTGTAGTCTAGCATCAACAAGTGGATGGCTAGGTTTGGGAAGGTTGAAGGCATTAAAAAGTGTGGTCAGAGAAGTACAAAATCCACAGGCTAATTATGATCCAATCTGTTAGTTTGGAAGCTATTAATTCAGCTGGTACTCTTAGAAATGCGGATCACATGAAACTCTCTTCCATCCCTTCCTTATACTGAGTCAGGCCATTTTGTCCCTCTAGCTTGGTATTGTTCACACCAAAAGTAGCCAACATGGTGCCATCCAGATGTTATTGCACTACAATTTACATCCTGTAAATTACAATTTACAGAGCCAATGTGGTGTAGTGGTTAATAGCGGTAGATTTGGAATCTGGGGAACCGGGTTCACGTCTCCGCTCCTCCACATGCAGCTGCTGGATGACCTTGGGCTAGTCACACTTCTCTGAAGTCTCTCAGCCCCACTCACCTCACAAAGTGTTTGTTGTGGGGGAGGAAGGGAAAGGCGAATGTTAGCTGCTTTGAGACTCTTGGCGCTGTGGGTTAAAGCCTCAGCGCCTAGGACTTGCCGATCGAAAGGTCGGCGGTTCGAATCCCTGCGGCGGGGTGCGCTCCTGCTGCTCAGTCCCAGCGCCTGCCAATCTAGCAGTTCAAAAGCACCTCCGGGTGCAAGTAGATAAATAGGGACCGCTTACCAGCGGGAAGGTAAACGGCGTTTCCGTGTGCGGCTCTGGCTCGCCAGAGCAGTGATGTCACGCTGGCCACGTGACCCAGAAGTGTCTCCGGACAGCGCTGGCCCCTGGCCTCTTGAGTGAGATGGGCGCACAACCCCAGAGTCTGTCAAGACTGGCCCGTATGGGCAGGGGTACCTTTACCTTTACCTTTAAAGTGGGATATCAAATCCAAACTCTTCTACAATTGCCCAAGCTGTCTGGGACTGACAGGAGCTGTAATCCAATATATCTGGAGGGCACCACTATTTGAATAGTATCTCAAGGAACTGAGTCTGGATCCACTCCCACAGTTCTTTGTATTCAGCTGCTGACATGGTAGGAGAATTCCCTCCCCCCAGTGGCGTAGCGTGGGTTGTCAGCACCCGGGGCAAGGCAAGTAATTTGCGCCCCCTAACACGTGGATGCAGGTGGCGCTGTGGGTTAAAGCCTCAGCGCCTAGGGCTTGCCGATCGAAAGGTCAGCGGTTCGAATCCCTGCGGCGGGGTGCGCTCCCGCTGCTCGGTCCCAGCGCCTGCCAACCTAGCAGTTCGAAAGCACCTCCGGGTGCAAGTAGATAAATAGGGACCGCTTACCAGCGGGAAGGTAAACGGCGTTTCCGTGTGTGGCTCTGGCTCTGGCCAGAGCAGCGATGTCACGCTGGCCACGTGACCCGGAAGTGTCTCCGGACAGCGCTGGCCCCTGGCCTCTTAAGTGAGATGGGCGCACAACCCCAGAGTCTGTCAAGACTGGCCCGTACGGGCAGGGGTACCTTTACCTTTACCTTTAACCCGTGGATTTGCGCCCCCTAACCCGTGGATTTGCCCTAACCCCAGATGTTGCGCCCGGTGCGGCCGGCCCCCCCTGCACCCCCCACGCTACCCCACTGCCTCCCCCCAAAAAAATATTGTGTTGGGCAATTGGGTGTGTGGGTTCCCTGACACCCACCCATGCGTATATACACTGCATATATATTTCTCTTTCTAGAAGGAAGTCGGTAGTTAAAGTTCTGCAACTGGAAGATGTACATGGCTTGCAACACAAAAATTAACGACTACAAGCGTCCTGGTAGAATTACTTTTGACGTGGAGTAGCCATTAAGAAATAATCTGTCCTTTCAGAAATAAAGTGACACACTGGAGGTACAGAATGTGCCTTGTGGGGAAAGTTCTTTTCCTTTTGTAATGCAGCCCATCAAGTTGAATCATGTCCAAAATATATCCTTTGAAAAATGGCCGATTGGAATTCTGGCAAGCAACATCTCTTTCCTTTGCCATTCTCTTTCCTCCCATGACCCGCTTTCTCTTTCCCCCACCATGTCTGCTGTTGCCATGAATGCTCCTGCTGGCCTCTGTCCTGTCCCACATGGCTTTCTTTACAAATGTGCTCAGCTGTTTCCATGGATACCCCCTTCTGGAAAATGTTTGGCTTCCTTTTAAAAGGGAAGCACCTTCACCTGTCTCGGGAGGCAATGTAATGTCATTGACTCGAGGCAATCATTTTAATAAATACAGGCGGGGGAGGGAAACGACTCCAAAGTCTATAGACACTTCTGTCTCACATTCAGTCATGGAAGAACAGTCTTATCTTTCATTATCCCAAACCACCAACGTTCCATTTTTTCAATGTATCTCGGTACAATTTCAAGACAGTAATGCCCAGTTCATACATACAGATGTTTCTATCAATTCCAAAGCATATATGTGCAAAAGGTTCCATGTTAAATCCCTGACATACCCAGACAGGGTGGAGAAAGACAGATGTCCACAACTCTGGATAGCCATGGCCAGTCATTGTAGACAATACTGTGCTCCTCTTACTCAATATAATTCAGCTTCTAAAGTTAAGAACCTTAGCAGAGCCCTGTTGGATCAGACCTATGGTCCTCATCCAACATCTGTTTTTAATATGAACAACAAGCTTCCTATGGGGCATTTGTAGATGATGTTCTGTAAATGGAAGCTTGCCATGCAGATTTTCACCATCCTAGCAGAACAGTTTTTGTTGGTTGCACGAATATTTTGGCAAAACGGTGCGGCATGAAGCAGCCTCCATGTCCCTGGGGTTTAAAGCACTAAATTGCCACACCATATTATAGTCTTCTTCAATGCAAGGACAACCTGCACATGCTTAGAGGCACTTTCTCCCATACCTGTAACCATACCTGAAATGGATACTTTCTGGCTGGATCTAGACACATCAAAGATGCGTTTCAGTTTCAAGCATTGTAAATTTAAACAGGGAAATCAGGTAGAGAAAAACGGGACTCCACATCGCCATCTGGTGGCACAATGTTATATCGCATATGCAACACATATAAATCACTTTTTCCTTTACCAGTCTAGCAGAGTCCTCTGATTAAGCAGGCACTTTGAGTGCAGGCAGGCAATATAAAGTTGGGATGCTTCTGAAATTCGGCTCATCCAATTTCTCTCTCCAAAAATCGGGATTTCTAAATTACCCGGTCTCATTTGCAAAGTGAAACTTCTGCATTAGGGAAATGTCCTTTGTTCTGTTGTCCTTGTCAACAAATCCAAATGATGTGCGGAGCAAATCTGTTCACGTACAGGGCTGCATGTGCAGTGTTCACCACAATTGTCCTCAAGTGCACTAGCCTTGCCAGCTCCACTCCAACCTTCCCATGCTGAGTGGGAAGATCTGAAGAGGAATGCTAATTCTGCTAGATGTATTTAGAAGCTTCCCCGTGATCAGAAATCCTGTGCAATCAGCACCCCCAATTGCAGCATGAATCTAAGCATATTCAGCAGAATGCACAAATAATTCCGCTTCAGACCTTCCACCCCAGGCTTCCTCAACCTCGGCCCTCCAGATGTTTTGAGACTACAATTCCCATCATCCCTGACCACTGGTCCTGCTAGCTAGGGTTCATGGGAGTTGTAGGCCAAAAAAATCTGGAGGGCCGAGGTTGAGGAAGCACACACCAATGTGTGAAGCAGGGCCAGCTAACATAGTGCTCTCCAGGTGTTGCTGTTATAATCATTGACAATTGGCCAAACTAGCTCAGGTTGATGTGTAGCCCAGAAACATATGGAAGATGCTATGTTGGCTCCCCTTAGTGTAAAACTCTGGGGATGAAGTCAGGTAGGGATAAGGATGTTGGGAAGTGGGGCTAGTATGTGTGGCCCCACTTCTTCCTTGACACATTCTTTTTTGACAAACATCTAAATTGTGCTAAGGAAAATCACATATTGATGTGTTCTATCAACAACAATTATTGGCCATGCATGGGTGACTCCAGTTTTACTCACAAGTAATTGAGATGCAGAAATGACGCCGTCGCATATACATCAAGTGGAAGGCCACAGAACACCAAATTACATCAACTGAATTAATTTGATCACAACCTGGAAATTGCTTTGTTGGAATAAAGCCTCGCTTCTCCATACCAAAATGGTCTGTTCTTTGTATTGGGACAAGTTCATATATACCTTTGTCTTGAACTGCTGATCCCCGTGAATTAAGGGATAGTTTAAATCACATATAAGGATCGATATTTTCTCAATGGCAACGTCCATCCTATTAGTTTTTCATATAATTAGGTCATTCCTTTTACCTGTTTGACAAGTTTGCTTACTGCAAGTATTACTGTAAAACTAATAAGCCTGGGATTATTATTTGTGTGGTACTAGGAACTTTGTAGTTATGCACTGGGGAAAGCTTAGAAGTCACTGTAGACCCATGAGATAATTAAGCACATCAAATGAATGCATTCCTGTACAATGCATATTCAGCATATATGTCAAAGGGGGGCAGGGAACTGACCAAGGAAAAGAGGGGGTTTTAATTTCCCTTTTTTCCCCTAAAGACGTAAGTCTTCTTTAAGATATTAACCTAAAAAAATTGTGTAAAATCATATTCTTTTTAAAAAATAAAGTCTGGAGGCCAAACATAAGGCATGCGAGTATTCAATGTGCATCTGTGCACATTTTTTAGCCTCATTTTTCAGCCATGAGGGGTCCAAGCAGGATTGGGAACACAGCGCATGGAGGGGAGGTTGATTCTTTCCCCATGCACCAGCAAGTATTCTGACAACAATAATAAAAAGCCATTAGAACAAAATTCACAAATGATAGTAAGTTAACACCTTTTATGAGGATCGATCAATATTTGCAATATTGTGGATGCATCAGCATTCGCATTACACAGAACTCAGAGAGAGAGAGAGCGAGAGCTCAGCCAGCGGAGCATAAGACACTTAATCTCAGGGCTGTGGGTTCAAGCTTCACATTGTGCAAAAGATTGCTGCATTGCAGTAGGTTGGACTAGATGACCCTTGTGGTCCCTTCCAACTGTACAACTGTAAGCTAGATGTTCTTAAAAAATAAAATGGGAGAGTCTGCAGTTGGTCTCAGTTTCAACCCAGTAACATAATAAGCCCCTGAATACTGCTTGGGTTAGAAGGCATGCCTCGGACAAATGTGATGTAATGGAATGTCACAGAGGCATGCGGGGGCCAATGGATGGAAGAGGCTAAGTTTAACTTTCCCCACAGAATACAGACAGCAGCTGCCCATGGCCCTGAGAAGACACCACAAAAAATACCTTTCTGCAACTGCTACAGCAGAGATGGCCAAAGCCACTACAAAATATTCTCTAAAGGTGCAGCTACCGAGAAGACTGTTTTGTGAGAACATGGAGGTATAGCATAGATTTCCTAAAGCACTCCTCCTAATTAAGGGATTAATCCAAATCAGTTTAGGTCAACAGAAAGATTTTCTGTTCAGTTCAAAAGGAAAATCAGAAATTCATGGTTTAAGTGAATTAAAAGCCAAGAGCTACAAGGACAGATATGATTTGTTCCCATTCTCTTCCTGGTTAGCTTTGATACAAAGGCTTCATCAATGTGTACAAATAGAACCACTGCTCCAAATTTCACAGTAATTTAATACCTGATTAAGCAACATTAAACGGTGTGGTGCTGCAGGAATACACCACCATTAAGCAGAATGAATGCTAATAATGGGTTGGGTCCACACCATGTTTGTCAAACTTTAGTTGCCTTTAGGAATGGGCGAATCTGTCAGTTTTGGTTTCCATCCATTTCTCTTTTTTCCCACCATCCCTAAGACCAGTATACCCCAGTATATTCATTTTTGTACTCATTCCTCGAAGGACTACAGTGCAAAATTTGGAGAGCTGTGAATGTCAAATGACGGCTATGTTTTGTATATTGTTTCTGGAAGTGAAATTAGATAGGTCCACCTTTAAATGTAAAATAAATCTAATTTTGCATTCATCCCTCCTTCCCCATGAAATCAATGGGAAACTAACTTTTGTCCCATTGATTGAATGGATGAAGCAGATCCTAAAAGTCCCCACAAGATAGCTCAAGTGCAATGGTTATCCTGTGATTCAGCTGAAGTAGAGATGTGTGAATACATCACAAAATTTTGAAAATGGAGGGAAACCAAAACCAAGTACTCAGAACTGCTTGCATCTCTCCCAATTGTTCCCCATTAGCAACCTTAGGTAAGGGGAAGTGTAAAATCTTTGCTTATAAAGGTGCACTGAATGCATCTCTGCAGCTGAGCAGGCTTGTTGATGAAACAAGTAAATGAAGGATGGAGATAGGGAATATTGGATGTGTGTTTTTTTTTATTGTTATTGGTGTATTGGTTTTTATGTGTGTTTTTTTCTTTTTTGATGTACTGTTATGTATGTTTTGTTAATTTTTTGTTGTTTTCTCTTTTGCTTTTTTGTAATTTTTGAAACTTCTAATAAATATCATTTAAAAAATAAAAATAAAAATAAAACTTCACAAATAATCCCCTCACCTCTGAAATCACTGTAATCCATCAAGAAGTCTTGTTAAGCGTGTTCTCCCTAACTGAGAGCACGTGTTGCGGTTGGGGAGCAGGCCGCCCCGGCATGACTAGGCAAAATTGATCAGCAACCTAGCCTTAAGGGTTAATTGGGTTGCTGGGGAACATTGATTGTTACCAATTCGGAGGAGGAGTTAGAAGTTATAAATAGTAGGGCCAGACGTAGGGACGTCCTCTTGGCCGTTTGGCATCGGATCAGGAGCTGCTGAGACGGTTGTATTCTGCCTCTTGCTTCGGGCCTATCTTAAAATCCCCCCTTTTCCCTAGTCATTATCCGGCCTCTATTGATTTCTTCCTCCCCCTTTTTCCCCCCTCGCCTTGCCTTCAGTTTTCTGCCTTCCATTACCCTGTTCCTTTCCCCTGCCTCCAGTTTTAATATTCTTTCCCTCCTTTTAATTTTCTTTTAATTTTTAAACCCGAAACATTAGGCCTGAGGGTGGGTTCCCCCCCCCCGGCCTTCCGGGGCCTGCCTCTGGGCCAGGCACCTGGTTTATTCCACCTATAGAGGCCGCCAGGGCCTCTACTGTTTTTCCCCGCCGTTGGTCGTTTTGGCGCTGGGGCCGGGACAGCGGAGATCGGCGGTGGGGGTGCGCTGAGTTGCTGGGGCTGCGGAGGCCGGCGGCCTTAGGGCCCCCCCCCACTGGAATTAATAAATAAAAATTGGCCTCCTCCCTTATCTTCCGCGGTCGGAGGCCGGCTGCCTTAAGGCCCCCCCTCCCCCTCCGCTTGAAATAAAAAGAAAATAAATCGGCTTCCTCCCTTACCTTGCCGCGGTTCCTGGGCGCCGGGAGAGGTCGGTCTTTTCCCCTGGTCTCTACCCGAGCCGCGGCAGCGCCCGGCGGGGGGGGGGGGGGTCGCCTTGCCTCCCGGGTCTCGGGGGCGCCGGGAGGGGAGGTAATTTTATACCGCCGCTCGGCCATCGGCGAGCGGCGGGGCGTGCGTGCGGCCCCTTTTTGGGCGGAGAGGTAGGCCAGACGTCGCCTGCGTGCGCCGAGCCGGCGCGGCGGCGTTGGGAGGCTAGGCCTTCCTGTTCCCCGGCCTTTCCCCCTTCATTGTGTGGTGCAGTGGTGGGCCGCATCCCTGCTTGTGCCCGACGTTCTTTATTTTCTGGCTGCTCCCCCTTGTGGCCAGGCAGGTCACTGCAGCTGGTTCGCGTGTTTGGAGCTCCCTCTGGTGGATCAGTGCTGTGTTGCACCTTCCACAGGCGAGCTGGGGGATATCGGGCGCCCCCTGCTGGCTAAAAGGACGAAGCACATCCCTTTGGTTAAAGTATAATTTTAAAGGCAATAAATAATAATAAAAAATAAATAAAAAATAGAGATACAAAGTAGTTGGTTGTTAGTTAGATGGTACATAGGGAGTTTCCATAGACACTAGTTCCATTTGTCTTATTTGTGTTATCTTCCAGCATTTGGAGAATTATTTACTGTTTGAATTTATTATCTGTGGCTGGCGGTGACGCCCGGTGGTGGTAATCGTTAATTCTCAATTTGAATTTAATTAGCAGGTATGGCTCCTAAGAAAGTCGCTGCCCGTCCCAGCGCAGCCTCTGGTGCAAAACGGCCTATTAGAGGTCCATCACAGGCACTGCGTTCTCCCACTATGAGTCAACCGGTGGGACGGGTACAATCCCTGGTGGAAAGTATGGCAGGCGATCCAGTGGCTCTATCTCGCTTCGCAGCCGAAATGGATGGTCTCCTTCAACAGTGTTCGGCTCAGCCTGCCGTGTCCAGAAGGCGTCCACGTCCAGTTGTGGCGCCATCCCCAGCGTCACCGTCATCTGGTGAAGAGGAGAGAGATGGCTCATCACTTAGGGGTCTGATGATTGATTCCCAGTTAGCCCATCCCCGTGACTTGCCTGCTGCACGTGGCCGTTCTCGGAGGCCTCGCCGTTCTTCTAGGAGGGCCGCGGGGGGGGGGAACCCCTTTGGTAGCTTCCACCCGCCAAGCTGGGCTCTCCCAGCCTGCGGATGTGGCGGCTTCTGGCTCCAGTATATCACTTGTTGTCAATCCTCATTCAGCTCCAGGTACATCACAGCTGAGCCCTGATTCGGAGTCTTCCACTGAGGGCAGTCTTCCAGTTCCTGCCAGGAAGTCCTCGGGCGGTAGACGTCGCTGCAGGAGGTCTTCACTGAAGCGTACTAAACGGAGGGGGGGCGAATCATCTGCTTCATATGTTGCCCCAGGTCCTTCGCAGCAGGATCCTGACTCTGAGTCTTCTATTGAAGACAGCTTGCCAGTGCCTGCCAGAAGGTCGTCAGGTGGAAAGCGTCGCCGCAAGAGAGCTTCGCGGAGGCACGCAAAACGGAGGAGGGACGACTCTTCATCCTCTTATACCGGTACGTCTTCCTCTAGCTCTGATGCTGAAGCAGAGAGTTCTTTGGAGCTTTACTGGGGCTATGGAGAAGCAGCCTCAGGGCTCCCCAGGTGGGCTTGGGAACGTCGGGCTAACACACACCGGGCAAGGTATGGGGCAGTACAGGAATGTTTAGATGGCGTGTTGGTACCTGACGTTAAGGTCTCTACTAATTCCGCCAGAGACGTCATTCCAGGATCGCATTTGTCAGCTAAGTTGCGAGCCAGGATTCTAAACGGCCGTTATGTCGAGATCTTCAAGTTGGCTCCTCCTTCAGAGGACCATGAGAGGGCGAGCTCTTCAAGGAAGCGCTCCGGTGTGTCCAGTACTGACAGGACATTCGAACGTTGGCTCGATTGTTTCCAAGTCTTCGCTGGAGTGGTCATGGCGGCTTATCCGCGGAGATCTCTTCATTTGTTAGTTTACTTATCTATTGTTCGCTCTGCCTTCACCAAAGCTGGTGAAAAAGCTGCGATCAAATATGATGAGAATTTTAGGCGCAGGGCGGCTAAGATTCCCTCGGCCCGCTGGGATCGTAAAGATCTTGACGTATGGACCACTCATGTGGCCCCACTCATTGAAAAGAAGGCGCCAGAACAACAGAAATTGAGGTTAGGGGCTTTTAAATCCAGCCGTCGCCTATTATGCTGGGATTTTAATAAGGGTTCCTGTCAGCGTCAGGGGTGTAAATTCGCCCACATGTGCGAGAGGTGCAATGGCTTGCACGCCGCTTCCTCCTGTTATGCAGGTCGGCGGCCCTTTCGCGGGGGAAAAGGGGGTTCCCAACAAACCCCCAAGGCAACCCCCCCCCCGCCTCAACCACAGGAACAGGAAAATAATGTGTTAACTTCCTTGGCTTTTACGCCTGTGCGCCTGCAGGTCCTGCAAAGTTGGTTGCAATCTTACCCCAATAGGGAGGCTGCATGTTATTTGAGTAATGGTTTTTCTTCTGGTTTTCGGATTCCAGTAGCCATGTCTCCCGTGGCACGTAATCCGGCTAACCAGAAATCGGTTTGCGAGCTACCTCTGGTTGCGCGCAAGAAGATTGAAAAGGAGGTGACCATGCAGCGCATGGCTGGGCCTTTCAGTGACCCCCCGTTTCATAATTTGCATGTATCCCCATTGGGTATCGTGCCAAAAAAGGCCCCTGGGGAATTTCGACTAATTCATAATTTGTCGCATCCCAAGGGTACGTCAGTTAATGATGTCATTCCTCCGGAGCTATGCTCCGTGAAGTATGCCTCCCTTGATCAGGCCATCAAGATGATTCGGAAATTTGGGCAAGCTGCCTTATTGGCAAAATGCGATATTGAATCGGCTTTTCGCCTTTTGCCAATTCATCCGGAAGATTTTTGGTTGCTAGGCTTTCAGTTCGAGGGCCACTATTATTTCGATAAGGCTATGCCTATGGGATGTTCAATTGCATGTGCTGCTTTTGAATCCTTTAGCACCTTTTTGGAATGGGCCCTTAAGTCTAAGACAGGAATGGGCGGAGTCACTCATTATTTGGATGACTTTTTATTGGCCTCGGCCGGTGACACAGGCGACTGCTTATTGCTGCTGCGAGCATTTGCTGACATCACACGGGAACTCGGGGTTCCCCTGGCCGCGGACAAGACTGAGGGTCCTTCGACCCAGCTTACTTACCTGGGTATCCTTCTGGATACGGTGGCTCAGACATCTAGCTTGCCGAGAGACAAATTGGTGGCCTTAAAAAAGATTATAGAAGAACTGCTTCCTGTGAAGAAGGTGTCTCTTAGGCAGCTCCAGTCCCTTTTGGGACACCTGAATTTCGCTTGCAGAGTGGTGGCTCCTGGACGCCCATTCTGTTCTCGCCTAGCTCGACTCACTTCAGGTTTGAAGGCTCCACATCACAGGGTACGTCTTTCGAGCGAGGTGAGGGCCGACCTCTCTATGTGGTTGGAATTCCTTGAGGAATTCAATGGGGTGTCGTTATGGCAAGACACGTTGAACTTGCATAATGACTTTCAGGTGCAATCTGACGCTGCAGGTTCGCTAGGTTTTGGTCTTTATTGGAAGGGCCGCTGGTGCGCAAAACGTTGGCCGTCAGAATGGAGGGGAGGTGAGATTACGCGGGACCTAACTTTTCTCGAGTTTTTTCCCATTGCAGTGGCAGTGCATTTGTGGGTCGAGGAGTTCAGGAACCGTCGTGTCTGCTTCTGGACTGACAACCAGGCAGTGGTGACAGTACTGGCCAAGCTGTCGTCGCGCTCCCCTCGGGTGTCGGCCCTTTTGCGAGCCTTTGTGCTGCACTGCTTGCGTTGTAATATAGTTTTTTCTGCTCGTTTTATTCCGGGGGTGTCTAACGAGATTGCTGATGCTCTGTCCCGTTTTCAGATGGAGCGGTTCAGACTCCTGGTTCCAGAGGCACGGATACTTCCGGAATATTTCCCGGATCATCTCTGGAACCTTGGCAACAATTAGTTTTACAGGGAGTAGCGGCATCGGTTTCTCCTTCCACCCTGCGATCTTATACAAAAGTTTGGGTTGATTTTTTGACATTTATGCGTCAGTCCGGCAGCGAAATTAGGGGAGCCCCACCCACCTCCTCGCAGGTGTTAAAATATCTGGCACACTTATTTCAATTGGGGCGGGCAGCTAAGACAATTAGGATGCAAGCAGCAGCCATTGCATTTTTCTGTAAAACATTTTATGATAAGGATCCTTGCGCGAGGTTTATTGTTCGCAAGGCCCTTGAGGGATGGAGTAAGTTGTGTCCTCCCCGGCCTGCAAAAAGGCGCCCCATATCTTTTGACATGCTAAGCTGTATGCGGAGAAAGCTGCGGGTGGTGTGTTGGTCGGGGTATGAGGCACGCTTGTTTTCGGCTGCCTTCTCCATCGCCTTTTTTGGTGCCTTAAGAGTAGGTGAAATGGTGGTGGAGGATCATAGGGACGGTCGTTCTTGGGGTCTTTTCCTGCACGATGTGCAGCTATTACCTAATGAACTGAGGATCACTGTTAGGCAATCAAAGACGGATCAGAGGGGTAAGGGCGCCCTCATTCGTCTTCCCGCTACGGGGGAAGCGGGTCCGTGCCCTGTAAAAGACGTTAGCAAGTACCTGGCGGTGCGCACCCAAGGGGACGGGCCTCTGCTTAGGCATGAGGACGGGTTGCCTCTATCAAGGCATCAATTTACAAAAGTGATGCGAAAAGCGATTCTGGCTTGTGGTGGCACGGCTGGTGATTTTGCCCCGCATTCTTTCAGGATTGGGGCTGCCACGACTGCAGCTCATTGGGGCTTAACAGCCGCCAGGATAAAGAACTTGGGCCGTTGGAAATCGAATGCATTCAGAGGCTATGTTCGCTAACTTATTACTCTGTTTGTTTATGTTATGTCAGGTCTGGCAGCTGTCCGCGTATGGATGGTGGGGCACAGCATCGTCCATTGGGCTGGTGTCGCAGCACGGCAGTCTAGTGTGGGTCCAGGTCTCGGCCTTCCTCCACATGTGCAACTGTCCTGGCTGTCCAGGCGGGGAATGCGTTGGTCGGAGCTCCTACCACGGATCCGGAGCCAGTTGCTCCGTGAGGGGCCGCCATCGGCTATTGTAATACAGCTCGGAGAGAACGACCTGGTTGCTGTGGACTGTTTTTCACTGCGTGCTGCAATTTTGACGGACTTGGGGACATTGCAGGCTATGGTGCCTACAGCTAAAATATTTTGGTCTCAGCTTTTGCAGCGATGCGTGTGGAGAGGCAGCCGTTGCCCAGTCGCCACTGAAAGGGCCAGAAAGCGCATCAATGCAGCTGTGCAAAAGCGGATTGCTGAGCTGGGCGGAGAGGTGATTTATCACCCTTCGATTCTTTTTAAGATGCCATCCTTTTTCCGAGCTGATGGCGTGCACCTTTCTGCTTCAGGGAATGAGGCTTGGATAGGTGCGGTGGCGGACAAGCTGAGGTCTTGGTTGGGTCTGTGAGTGGTTTGGCGGTGAGCTGGAGGCTCCATGGCGGTTAGGCATTGGTTAATTGGTGCTTGGAGGGGTAAGTGCCTACCCCTCCAAATGATGCGGAAAGGGAATTCCGTTAAAGGAATCCAGGGGCTTGCCATTCTTTCGTCCTTGTCCGTGGAGCCGGACTTGGGCCGTGCAAGCCCCACCGGAACATGAGGGTGAGAGGTGAGGGCTGTTTCCCGGCCTCACTTCTCATCCAATACTTGTTTCCCACGCTGGCTTCCGGTGGAGTCCGGAAGGGCCAGCTCTGTCCTTGAGGGCCAGGACAGATAGTCATAACCAATGCCTAAGCAACCACTCACAATTTTTTGTATTTTGAATAAAGTTGTGGCCAAAAATTATGCCAAAAACCTTAAACAAAAATTGATGTGTGAAGTGTGTAATTATTTGGGGTGGGGGCGGCACTGTGGAACTCAACACGCAAAGCGTGTTCTCCCTAACTGAGAGCACGTGTTGCGGTTGGGGAGCAGGCCGCCCCGGCATGACTAGGCAAAATTGATCAGCAACCTAGCCTTAAGGGTTAATTGGGTTGCTGGGGAACATTGATTGTTACCAATTCGGAGGAGGAGTTAGAAGTTATAAATAGTAGGGCCAGACGTAGGGACGTCCTCTTGGCCGTTTGGCATCGGATCACCCGCCCTCCCTCCCTTTATTAAGGGGGGTTTTTAGTTAAGTTGATCGCTTGACCTTGCTATGCCTGTCATGGGGTCGTTCGCCTTGGAGCGAGGGCCTGGTAGGAATTTTGCCATCTGGCTGATTGGCTGGTGCCATTTGGTTTTTGCCTACTGCGTAGCAAATCGTCACAACTTGTAAGGTTGGCGGTTAGGCATTGGTTAATTGGTGCTTGGAGGGGTAAGTGCCTACCCCTCCAAATGATGCGGAAAGGGAATTCCGTTAAAGGAATCCAGGGGCTTGCCATTCTTTCGTCCTTGTCCGTGGAGCCGGACTTGGGCCGTGCAAGCCCCACCGGAACATGAGGGTGAGAGGTGAGGGCTGTTTCCCGGCCTCACTTCTCATCCAATACTTGTTTCCCACGCTGGCTTCCGGTGGAGTCCGGAAGGGCCAGCTCTGTCCTTGAGGGCCAGGACAGATAGTCATAACCAATGCCTAAGCAACCACTCACAATTTTTTGTATTTTGAATAAAGTTGTGGCCAAAAATTATGCCAAAAACCTTAAACAAAAATTGATGTGTGAAGTGTGTAATTATTTGGGGTGGGGGCGGCACTGTGGAACTCAACACGCAATAAGCTTTCGTGTGTATGCATACTTCTTCAGATACACTGTGTATCTTCAGTGTATCTGAAGAAGTGTGCATGCACACGAAAGCTTATTCCAAGAACAAACTTAGTTGGTCTCTAAGGTGCTACTGGACAATTTTTTTGTTTTTATATACCGTATATTTTGACTGCATCATACCAACACGGCTACCTACCAGCATTAAGAAATCTGTAATTGAGCACACACACACACACACACCAACAGTCAAATTATGCTTCTGGGACATATTCCGTCTTCATATGTTAAGGAAGATGACCAGTAAAACATGAGATTAGTTCATCAGAGGAATGATTGGGTCATCAGGTGACAAATGGAACTCTCTGTATTTAACAAATTGAGTTTTGATGTTGGTGATTTTCTTTTTACATTATTAATTGCTCCTTTGGTTCGTTCAGCTAGCCGAAAAAATCTCCTGCAGGTGAAGCAGCAAAAACAAACACCAAAAAACCCCAAAAACTGGTTCCCCAAATCAGGGTTGCTTTAAGCGATCCAGATTTCACAAACATACAGGAAGAAAATAATGTAAATTGTATATCGAATGCTGGCGTCTGCCACCAACATATAATCAATGGGCCTTGACTTCCCAGTACATGTGGGTTCACACTGCAATAAACCCAGTGAAATAGACATAAGTATAGATTGATTTGGTAATCTTTCTGCTCCCAGCTAAATTCATATAAAACATGTTCTCCTGTTGGTGTCTCATATATTTGTCACACATGTTCTGTCTCACTGCATTCACTGCCAAAACTGAACTGCATAAAATTTGACATCATCCTGTTGCATGTACTACTCTTTCAATATAGCTGTGACCATGAGAAGATGGAGAAACAACTATACTACTGAGAAAGAGTTGTAACTGTTTGCATAAAATGATTCTGGAATGTAAGAGCTGAGCTGCACATTTCATGATATATCACATAGTACAACACTTCTGGGACCCTACTAATTTGGAACGCAAAATGGGGAGCGCAGTATGATTTCAGTGCTCTCCCTTGTGGAGAAACTCTGCGCACATACAAAAGTAGCAGGTTACAGACTTAGCTGGCTAGAATCCTCCTCCCTGACATGCTACCTTTCTGCAAGCATGGAGCTTTTAGACATACATGGCTTGGGGAACATTCCAACAAAATCACACATCTTCATTCTTAAAGTTACATATTCCTAGGATGGCTGTGCCATGTTTTCTTAGCAGCAATATGCCAGGCACAGTACAACATAAAAAGGAGGAGAAAATCCTGCCTAGGGGGCTTCACTGAAAAATATACATTATGCAGACAGAATAGAATGCAGGAAGGGGTCTAAGCTGGCTCTCTAAGTAACTAAAAAGAATCAAAGGAGACACTGGGCAAGCATAGGCAAGGTATAGCACTGGCAGAGAGGGATGTCAAGTAAATTCATCGTTGAAGGAGTGGGTTATATGCTGATTAAGAAGGATCGTGCACAATTCTTCTATAGTTTTCAGTGTCAGTTCATGCAAGATGCATCGCTCTACCCAGGCTTTGGGGAGAGTGGATGTTTTCCCTCCCATGATACCCTGCTGTTTTCCTGCTGTTATTTATTTATTTATATCACTTTTAGCTGGGTTCCCCCCCCCAAAAAAAAAAAAAAAAATCCCAGAGTTGCATATACAGTGGTACCTCGGGTTAAGAACTTAATTCGTTCTGGAGGTCCGTTCTTAACCTTAAACTGTCCTTAACCTGAGGTACCACTTTAGCTAATGGGGCCTCCTGCTGTCACTGCTGTGCGGCCGAGCGATTTCTGTTCTCATCCTGAAGCAAAGTTCTTAACCCGAGGTACTATTTCTGCATTAGCGGAGTCGGTAACCTGAAGCGTCGGTAACCCAAGGTACCACTGTACAGTAGGAATATGAAGATAATTTTTAAAGCAATCTAAAACCAGCAACAGTAATGAAACTTCAAAATCATATTCAGTTCAGAGAGGGAGAAAGATACTTCGGCATGGTTAAGAGCATGGTGCCGATAACGCCAAGGTTGCAGGTTTGATCGCCTGTATGGGACGGCTACATATTCCTGCCACTGCAGGCAGTTGGACTAGATGATCCTCAGAGTTCCCTCCAACTCTAAGTTTCTACGATTCCTTGACCAAAGCTAAGAGCCAGGGTAAATAAGTAAGTTTTCAAAAGGCATCTAAAGACAAGCAGGGTTGGCCTCATCCAAACCTGTGATTCTGTTTAGTTTTGTGATTCTGGGTTATTTGTTTCAATGTCTATTGCCTTTATATATACAGGCAACACCTGATTTTCACGCGGGTTGCATTCTGCATCATTGTGCACTTGCGTGAAATGGAATGCAATTGAAACACCCCATTCTGCCCCAGTCTCATTCTGCCCCACCCTGGCTTTCACTCCCATTCTATCCTGCTCTTTAAGTGATGTCTTCCATAGCGTTTCCAGGTCACTTCTGGGTTCGGCCCTGTGCGTGTGTGTGCAATCGCACACCTATCAATCACACCTAAAACAGGTCTGCCTTCATTTCAAATAATTGACCCTGGGACGATTTGATGAAGGGTGAGCAATAAACAAACAAATGTAACAATAAGAAAGGGCATTAGAAGCCAAATCAGACCATTCACCCATCTAGCTTGGTAGTGTTGAGACTAGCTGGCAGCTGCTCTGTAGTGTTTCAGTCAGGGGAAAGTTTCAGTTCTACATGTATATGTCATAGATTAAACCTGGGGCCTTCTGCATGCAAATGCAAATACTCTTCCACTGAGCTACAGCCTTCGCCAAAATGCTAACATAATGCCTGTAGACTGTTCAAATCATTCATGTGCATAACCTCAGTAATCTTGGCAATAACCTATCAAGGTAGTTCAATATTATCCCTATTCTACAGAGAGGTTGGAGAGCTTGCCTTCTACCACCCACTTCATCTGTGTTTGAGATTAGACTTCTAATTAGAGGCTTCCCAGCTTAGCATCATACCAACTCCGGGGAAGCAGTTCTTACTTCTTCGAGACAGAAAGTAACTTGATAGATGAGGAGGCCAAGCAGAAGTCACGGATAGAGAAGATAAAGGGGGACATCTTTCTTCTGCGTGACTTGCCTGTGCTCTGCTTCTCCCCCCCCCCCCTTTGCTTGGACTTTTCCTTCCTCCCCCATGTCTACGCCGCATGGTCATCCATCTTTCCCCAGTCACATTCCAAAAGACACCACTTCTTTGCTTATCGTTTGCATGCCAAAGCTTCAAAGGAATTTACATACATCAGCTCATTAACCTCAGCAAAACTCAGAGGAAGCTGAGCATTATCCCTGTTATTATACATGTATAAAACAAAGCAGGAAGATTAAGACACATGCCCAGGAGAATACAGGGCATCAGCATTGGCTGCCAAGATTAGAATTTGCATGTCTGGCTTCCAACCCTCTGCTCACACTTTATCTCTGCCACGGTCTATTTGCTCTATTGGACTGGAAAGAGATTTCATTCTAAGAACGCTCTCCTATTTGCATGACAGTAGTATTTAAGAAGGGGAGGGAGCCTTATGGGGTGTGTATCAGAGTTTTGGCCTCAGTCCAAAGGATGGCGTAACTCGTTCAGCATGTCCAAAGCGTGTTAAGTGGCTTCCATTTCTTGAACAGCTGCCCCATATACCATATGGCGAACTGCTTTTGAAATTCGAAGGGATTTTCAAAAGCAGATTGCAATTTTGCATGGTGATCCACTGTTGTTTCAATGGCATGGTCAGCCATTTTTCAAACAACTGCTGCAAATATATTTTTAAAAACTTTCCTTTGAGAGGATATGCAGGTAGGCTTTATGCCAGGGATGGGAAACCTGTGTCCCTCTAGGTGTTGTTGGACCATAACTCACATCACCCCTTACCATTAGCCATGCTGGTTGGGACTAATGGAGTCCTGTAAGTGGTTCCCCACCCTGAGTTGCACCAAAAGTATACTGTACTAACATCATCATCATCATCATCATCATCATCATCATCATCATTTATTTATACCCCGCCCATCTGACTGGGCTTCCCCAGCCACTCTGGGCAGCTTCCAAAAAAATATTAAAATACTGTAACACATCAAACATTAAAAGCTTCCCTAAACAGGGCTGCCTTCAGATGTCTTCTAAAAGTCTGGTAGTTGTTGTTCTCTTTGACATCTGGTGGGAGGGTGTTCCACAGGGAGGGCGCCACTACCGAGAAGGCCGTCTGCCTGGTTCCCTGTAACTTGGCTTCTCTCACTGAGGGAACCGTCAGAAGGCCCTTTTATACATATAAAACAAAATAGTTCAAAGATGCCAGCTGTTTAAAACACTGACCTAAAATGGGGGTTCCCAACATGGTGTCTGTGGATACCATGACATCCTCAGACACCCCTCTTAGCACCCAGCAAGGCCCCCTGCCCCCACCCATTTAATTTTTGATGGGGCTGGTTTGCTTTAGGGGGTGTTGCCTGGTACTTTGTGTCTGTGTTTTATTTGTTTCTGGTGGTATTCTGTCTGTTTAGGTAGGTTCTGAGCATCAACTGCTTCTGTGAAAGGAGTTGTTTAGTGTGCCCATGAGATCCTTAAATTTCAAAGTGTGCCATTGGGCCCCAAAGGTCAAAGTCCCCTCCTCTAAAACCTTTTCCTTTCCATGCATTTCAATGTGTCTGATGATGAAGCCTAGGTCAACTTGTGCCACAATCAGTTGCTTACGATGTATTCACACAAATGGATCCGTGTGATTAGCAGGCTGAATCACAGGACAAACCACATTTTTTTGAAGGAGCAATGGGTCATCTCTGTTCTTATCACAAACAAGCATGGAAGTCAGACCTACCATCACACCAAATAGCTTTGGTAACCCTAAATCAGAGTACCTGTTTAATTTTATTTATTGCATTTCGCCACAAAAGACTTGAAGGTAGCTGTCAGTGCAGTCCTATAGATGTCTATCCAGAAATAACCCCTACTGACAGCTTAATGTAAGTGTGTATACAATTGCAGCCTGAGATACCTTCCTGTTGTGATGTAGAGACATAGGTGATATATAGAAATCCTTAACCTTGAAGCTTCTTAACAATTTACCGTGGTATTGAGAAGGAAAATGATGATATCTAGCAGAGACCTGTAGTTCCTACATCCTGGTGGGGATTTGGCACCCAGGAGATCTGTGAAAGTGGTCCATAGCCCTAGTCAGCATGTGCCAATTGCCAGAGAATCTATATACTGTGTAGCCTCCAAGTCTTTTGTAGGATCATGGCTCAGCATGGTGTTGGGTTGTTTTGGGCGTTTTTTTTTTTTGCAATGTCAAAGAAGAATGCTGGAGGAAAAGTAATGACTTGTGAAATAACCACATTAAACCCAGCAGGAACTGGTAATATTGGAGAGCACAAACCCTTCTTTTTCCTTAAGAGATTTATTTTTCTTATCCACCCAGGGCTCCATATGAATCCACCCCAGACCCTGAGATCATCTTCTGAGGCTTTTCTTTGTGTGCCTCCTTCAAAAGAGGTCCAGAGGGTGGCAACACGAGAATGGGACTTTCCTGCAGTGGCTCCCCATTTGTGGAATGCTCTCCCCAGGGAAGTTCGTCTTGCGCCTTCATTAAACACCTTTAGGCACCAGGGAAAAACATTCCTCTTTAACCAGGCCTTTGGCTGCTGGGGGGTGGGGTTATTTGATTGTTTTTGTTTTTATTGTGCGTTTTGTGTTTTTATATTGTGATTTTATGTTGTAACCTGCGGGCATAGGGTGGTATACAAATTTAATAAATAATAACAACAACAACAATACAATTAGCTCTAGTTGTAGCCTGTGTGGTTTAGTGGTTAAGAGCGGTAGACTCGTAATCTGGTGAACCGGGTTCGATTCCCCGCTCCTCCACATGCAGCTGCTGGGTGACCTTGGGCCAGTCACACTTCTCTTAAGTCTCCCAGCCCCACTCACCTCACAGAGTGTTTGTTGTGGGGGAGGAAGGGAAAGGAGAATGTTAGCCGCTTTGAGACTCCTTTGGGTAGTGATAAAGCAGGATATCAAATCCAAACTCTTCTTCTTCTTCTTCTTCCTCCACCACAGACAGTGCATGACCTTGAATACAGTCCAGTCACCAAAAGTTGCCAAATTCACACTAAAACAAACTAAAGTCACTCTGATCCCATGGCACATCACACATCTTTCTTCAAACAGAAATTATTATGATTTTCTTATCTGAGTTCTGAGTTTTCCCACATTTTTACTGAATACTAGTTCTCTTCCACAATTCTCCTGCTACCAATTGCATAATGCTCTTCATCGTATCAAATATACAGTGCTATGTGATTTTTTTAATTGTAATTTGCAGAATGCTCTGGAAAAGAGGGAATAAATCTCCTGCTTGGGAGCTATTCAAGGGGTGTTTTGAAATGTATGCAGCAGCACTCTGCGAGGGAAACTTAATGAGCTAAAAGGGGGGTAGAGGGTGTGGGAGCAAGCAAAGACTACTGTACCTGCTCCTTCTTAATTTCAGCATGTAGACAATACACCATCCCGTTAAATCCATTAGTAGCATTACATCCATAGGCTTCTAACATCGTTTTAAAAAAAGATTCATTATGGTGCACAGTCACTGCAAATTAGTGCTCTCTCTCTCACACACACACTCTCTGAGAATAATAGAAAAGGCTGGAATTGATTCATCAGAGCTTAACAGACTCCATGAAATTAATCAGCATAACAGTTTTCTCAAACTTTATGGGGAAAGGAAGAGAGAGAGAAAATAACTCTCACCCTCACTAATGAATTCTCTTCTCCTTGCTTGAGAAAATCAGAAAATCAGGACTGCAGACAACCACATATTCCATAACAGTCTCACAATGCCTTCCCAGGGTGCAATGAATGCTCTGAAACCACATAAGATTGCAGCATAACAAAAGTTAAACAAGTGTGGACCTGGATGGTGATGGTAGTGGTTTGAGAATCTAAACTTTCTGAAGGAAAAGGGAGATATAAATGAATTAGGAAGTATTCGGTTTAGAAAAAAACAAAGCAAAGAGGGGACATGAAAAAAAGGTGTGCAAAATTATATGCAATGTGAAAAAGTGGATAGAGAAAAGCTTTGCATCCCTCTATCATAATGCTAGACTATTTAAACCATTTCTTACAGCATTTAAAAGTGCTGATACCATTGGCCCTGGATGCCACTCCCTACGGGTCCTCAAGAGATCCCATGCTATTTTAAAATAGGATGACACAAATTTATGGGTCAGTTCCTATTAATGGATGCTAAGTCAAACCAAAAGGTTGTGGTTTTTCAGAACAATGGTTCCTGAATGGGGTGGAGAGGTGATGAACAGATCTTTGGGCTTCCCAGAAACATTTGGCTCACCACTGTTGGAAACAGCACAGTGGACTCAACAGACCCTTGGCGTGATGCAGTAGGGCTCTTCTTATTGTCTTATGATATTAGCATGTCTGCTGGTCTCATCTTTAAAAGCAAGTGTGTGTGTTCTAGGGGTGAGAAAACTGGATACGTGTAGTGCCCCTAATTCTGAGAATCGTGGCAAGTTTTCATCTAGATTTCTCCAAGCATTGACCAGATAATTTTGCATATCATTTTTGACAGCAGTGGACTGAAACTGGAATCACAGCCCATATGGTATTTATTCACAAGTAAGTCATTTCAAAACATACAGTAGGTGGACTCCTTCGTGCTGTGCAACAGCTTGCATTAATGAATCTTCCTGCTTTATGATAGGTTTCGTACCAATCAATGTGGCTCACAGCAAACTGACAAGGTTTACATAAACTCATCTGCCGAAATCCCTCTTTTTACAGAAAATAATAAATATCTTCTTGCAGCCTCCGTATTCCCTTAGGTATCAAGCTGACATCTTTCTATAATAAACTTCCACTCCGCTCTTTTTATGTTCAGAAATAAAATACTGAACCGTTATTTACAGTAGATGGTCTAGAAGGGAGTATTCTGTATCTAGCTTTTGGGGATGAACACAAAATGCTCTCACAAGTTTTCCCCCCCATCATCACTCTATATCACCAGAGATCTAAGGGAAAGCTCACATTATCAATTTCATGGGTACTTTTCCCCCCTACCAAAGAGAGCATAAGAATGTTATGACAAGCTCCTTTAATGTGAGGGTTCGTGACTCTCATTATGTGGTTCATTTCTTCATGAGTTTCTCAAACACTTGGTGAGGATGAACTACAGTGTATTTACAGAAGTTGCTGTATACCAGGGTAGCCAACATGAAATGTATTTTATGTATGTTTTATGTGCAGTTCCCCCTAAGGCTCTGAGGAAGAACTGAATGGGAAATCTGTAAGATTCCCCAGAGAACATCTGTGTGACATCAAGGTCCATTTTTTCCACTGGGACTTCCTGCATAGATCTTAACACGTGCGGTGCCAGGAGCCCCACACATTAGCTAGCAACCCTTTGGCAGCTAATATTACTTTTTTAGAGAGGCAGCCCTCAGGCCTCCTCATCAGCACTCTTCTCGTAAGTGCTTTCCCCTTCTACTTTGTAGGTTTAATTTTTTTAAAAGGAATTCATATGGTAAACCTGCATGGAAATGGGACTGAATGAGCTTTAGTCTCTTCCTATGACTAACTGGCCCAGCACAGATTATACATGCATTCATTATTTTTATTTATTTCCATTTATAGCCCACCTTTATCTCCAAGGAGCTCAAGGTGGCATAAATGGTTCTCCCCCTCCTTATTTAAGTCCCACAACAACCCTGTGAGGCAAGTTAGGCTGAGAAGCATTAAGTGGCCCAAGGTGAGCTTCATGGCTAAGTGGGGGGTTTGAACCCTGTTCTCTCAGGTCCTAGTCCAACACTCTAACCACTACACCACACTGGCTATCAGTCCTTGAGCTGATAGGACAACACCATATCAGGGATAATATTTCTACACTAGTTTTTCCCCCTTTCTATCTTGAGAATATTTGCTGCAGAGAACACTTCATCACATTCAAATATGTAATCCGCTAAGAGTAGTATATTTTCAGACACCTTCCAGTCACCAAATCCCAATGCTAACTTTGCATTCTGTTTGGGAGTTTGCAATACTAGACCCTCTTTCATCAGGGACTGGTTAGGCTTTGGACAAGGGTGAAGTGTGCACATTAGGCTTCTACTCCTTTGCAGGCAGTTTTGTGCCTGAAGCTCATAGTGCAGCAAGGATTGGGGTGAGGAAACTGGACAAATTTGCATGCCTTCCAGTTCACGCTGTACTGTAAGTCACAGACACAGCACAGACACACCTTCGAAGGTCCTTGTTGCACCAGATCTATCTAGTCCCATAATGACCAGCCAATAACTCTCTCCCACTGCTGCTCACCAGTGACTGGTATTCATAGAAGAAGAGTTTGGATTTGATATCCCACTTTATCACTATCCGAAGGAGTCTCAAAGTGGCTAACAATCTCCTTTTCCCTTCCTCCCCCACAACAAACACTCTGTGAGGTTAATGAGGCTGAGAGACTTCAGAGAAGTGTGATTAGCAGCTGCATGTGGAGGAGCGGGGAATCGAACCCGGTTCACCAGATTACGAGTCCACCACTCTTAACCACTATAGCACACTGGCTCTCATAGGTCACTGATCTATTCATAGGTGACTGATCTAGGAGGTAATATTGCCATCATGACTAGTGGCCATTGATAATCTGTGCATCCATGGATTTGCCTAAAGACATCTGATTTGGTGGGCAAAATTTTGTGGTAGCAAATTCCATACTATGTGCAGATTCCATACTATGTACTTCCTTTTCTCTGTCCAGAATCTCCCACCATTCACCTTCATGAAATAACCCTAGGTTCTACTATTGGAGGGTGGGGTCACCTATACATGTTCTCCACACTATGCAAAATTTTACATCATCTGATTCCCCATATTATCCAGCCTACACTGTTCTGTGTCTCACTTGTTCTGGTGGGGCTGCAAAGTTTGCAAAAAACCAAACAAAAACAAAACCATAAAAACCCAGCCTAATTTCAGTCCAAAGTATTGCCAAGGCCAAAATCTACTTTTAGAAGGAGAAACTGAAGACATCCTGTTGTTGAAATGAGAGCCCAGATGGTATTCTACCCATTTTCCCTCTTATTCTCAAGGGATTTTGTTAATGGGTGTTCACATCCAAATGTGTTTCTTCCACTACCTGACACAGCTTCCTCCACTTCAATTGAATATTGACATTCAGAGTCCAGAGTTCACCAGGATGGAAACTGCACGAGCAGCAAGTTTCTTAGTCAGAAAACTTTGAAAGGAGATTGGTTTTCGGATAGTCTTAAAACTTTTGGGTGGGAGGGGGGAATAACCAAGGACATTAGCAGTGGAAGCAAAGAATATTATGACCTTGTGTCAGGCTAAGACACAGATGAGGGCCAGATTAAATTCTTACCACTGCAGCAACGTCATCATTTTATTATTATGTTGACTGTCCTCTCATATGGTGGTGCCCAGCATGTTAAAATGCAATGCATAAAATAAAATGCTACTTCTGACCAAATGCTAGCTATACAGTTGCTCCAATAGTTCTGCTTTTTTCTCTCTTTTTTGCCACAAAGAACATAAGAAAAGCCTGCTGGATCAGGTCCATGGCCCATTCAGTCCAGCATCCTGTTATCACAGTGGCCAACCAGATGCCTGTGGGAAACCTGATAGGATGACCGAAACACAACAGAACTCTCCTCTCCTGTGGCTTCCAGAATTCAGAAGGATTGCAAGCATGGAGGCAAAGCACAGCCATGTTGGCTAGTAGCCACCGTGGGTGACACATATTTTTTCAACTTACTAAAGTTACTAAAAAAGAAACACTGATCATTTAAGGTATATTAACTCTCCTCTGACTGGAGAAAATGAATTTTAGCTTAATAATGGATGAAGGTGTCATACATTTTTTAGTTACAGCAACGGAAAAAGAATCCTGTACCTGTTCATTCTTTTCAGCAACTTCGTTACATCCGTCACTGTCGTGTTGGGCCCTCTTCTACATCGCCTGCTTACTGGGGATACCAGCCAGCCAGTCACATAAATCACCTCCAGTTTCCAGCCCGAGAACTTCCTCGTCTTCAACCAAGAGCAGATAACTTAGATACTAAAACATGAATAATGCTCAACTACACCTCATGTTCTCTAAGATCTAAAGAGCTGCAGAGAAAAATTCCAGCGGAGCACCCAGTATAAAGCACAAGTAGCCAAATGGCATGACCCGCCTGGCAGCTGTCCTAGCAAATGCGTAGGAGAATTTCCCTGCCAGCTGCACCCAATGACTTTAAGATTAAGCAGCCTGGCAAACCTGGGGACCTTTTAAGTCAGTGCCAGCTAAAACGAGAGAAGATAGTTTTAAAACAATTCAGAGATGACGTCACACACCCGCAAAATGCCACAGATTAAGCTCTCGTGCAAGTCATTTATGTTGGAGAGGATGTCAACTAGTTACAGGTAGATAGCCGTGTTGGTCTGCCGTAGTCAAAGCAAAATAAAAAATATCCTTCCAGAAGCACCTCAGAGACCAACTAAGTTAGTTATTGGTATGAGATTTCATGTGCATGCACACTTCTTCAGATACACCAGTGTCCCAAAAATGTATTTCTTGCATAGATTGGTTCATTGTTAGGTTGATGTTGGGGTGAAAGTCATTGAATGTCTGGTGGAAGGTGTCCAGGGTCTGTTGACCATGTGTCCATATAATAAAAATATTGTCAATGTATCACAGGTACAAGAGAGGTTTGAGTGGGTAGGAGTTTAGGAAACATTCTAAATCTGCCATGAAGATGTTGGCATACTGTGGGGCCATGCAGGTGCCCAGAAGTGTGCATGCACATGAAAGCTCATACCAATAACTTAGTTGGTCTCTAAGGTGCTACTGGAAGGAATTTTTAAAATTTGTTTCGAGGATGCCAGCTGTTAGGTTCACATTTCCATGTGTGGTGGAATGCCAACCTGTGCAATGGTATTGGAAAATGACATTTGAAGAAGGTTCTACTGTTACAGGGAAGGTAATGCAACCTGATTTCGAGGCTAGCTTTCTTAAACTGGCTTGTAGATGGACCACAAAAATTAACTGTTTAGGGACCTACTAATCTTTTTCATGTCTGCAGCCAGAAATACCGGGTACATTTAATGCAATACTGGAAAACAGCTACTAACTTAACTCTAGAGACATGGTGGGATAGACAATGGAACATAGCTCTTATGGAGAAACAAACAAAACATCTTAGAGCACTAAGGAGCACAAATACCAAAGGCAATTTTGAAACTGCATGGTACATGTTTAATCAGAACAGTGGAGAGGACAATGCTGTCCCCTGTCTACCAGCTACACATGGCTCACTCTGGGACAATCTATTAAGAAGGAGTGAAGAAGACAGTTAACCACTATAATCAACTCTATTGTACATGCCTGCTCAAGTAGCTGAGAGACACAAACTGACATAGCATTTAGTGTGGTTGCTGTGCATTCTTGCTGTGTGGTTGCTGTGCATTCAAAACAAACAAGATGAATTTTAACAGGGAGAAATGTAAAGTATTGCACTTGGGCAAAAAATAATAATGAGAGGCACAAATACAAGATGGGTGACACCTGGCTTGAGAGCAGTACATGTGAAAAGGATCTAGGAGTCTTGGTTGACCACAAACTTGACATGAGCCAACAGTGTGACGCGGCAGCTAAAAAAGCCAATGCAATTTCTGGGCTGTATCAATAGGAGTATAGCATCTAGATCAAGGGAAGTAATAGTGCCACTGTATTCTGCTCTGGTCAGACCTCACCTGGAGTACTGTGTCCAGTTCTGGGCACCACAGTTCAAGAAGGACACTGACAAACTGGAACGTGTCCAGAGGAGGGCAACCAAAATGGTCAAAGGCCTGGAAACGATGCCTTACGAGGAACGGCTAAGGGAGCTGGTTATGTTTAGCCTGGAGAAGAGGAGGTTAAGGGGTGATATGATAGCCATGTTCAAATATATAAAAGGATGTCACATAGAGGAGGGAGAAAGGTTGTTTTCTGCTGCTCCAGAGAAGCGGACACAGAGCAATGGATCCAAACTACAAGAAAGAAGATTCCACCTAAACATTAGGAAGAACTTCCTGACAGTAAGAGCTGTTTGACAGTGGAATTTGCTGCCAAGGAGTGTGGTGGAGTCTCCTTCTTTGGAGGTCTTTAAGCAGAGGCTTGACAACCATATGTCAGGAGTGCTCTGATGGTGTTTCCTGCTTGGCAGGGGGTTGGACTCGATGGCCCTTGTGGTCTTTTCCAACTCTATGATTCTATGATTCTATGATTCCACAACTCCTCACCCCAGGCCATCCACTTAACCCTCTCTATAGAGATTCTAATCTATCCTGCAATGAAGAATAGAGAAGGCACCTGTCTGATATGCAACAGGGGGGAGTTCCAAAGTGTAGGTGCTGCCACACTACAGTCCCAATTCCACAGATAGGATAGTATCTCTAGGATGCTCTCTATTGCAGAATGCAGTGATTGGTTGGGTATGCAGAGGATGAGACAACATTTTGTGTATGTTGGTCCCAAGCTGTATAGGGCTTCTTCTGCCGATACCAGCATCTTGAACTCAGCCCAGTAGCTAATTGCCAACCTCTGCAATTCTTCCAGCAGCAACGTAATATCATGGCGATATTCCATCTGAGGACCGAAGGCTGAAGAACACCTTTCGTAAAGGAACCTTTCGTAAGATCCAGAAAGGTGGTTTTAATGTTCTTACAGAATCTGGTGGCCACAGGAAGAGGCAAGTTATAACCCAAGCAATGCCTTGGATTTGGGTTGCTATAACCCAAGCTAAGCCTTGGATATGGCAGGATAGAAAGCCTAATAAAGCAAAACGTGTTGAACCAAGTAATTCCTGAAATGGTTCTTCTTTTTCCTCCCTCCTCCCTTAACAAGTTGAGATTCTACTCGGCTACTGCTGAATTGCTGCGAGAATTAGGTTAATATGAAGCCACATGCGCAATGTTCCAAAATGTATGAATGTGCACAGTGAGGCTAAGTTGCCTCTTTTATTGTGGCAAAATGCATTTGAACCATTTTTCTAAAGCCTTCTGAGTCCCTCCTGGATGATGAATTGAAATGCTGAAAGGCACACACCACTTAATGGCTTCCAAACAACTTCCAACCAGCCAGACAACCTAACTCTTAAACCTTAATGCAACTTCCCTTCTTCCTACGACACTCCCTCAAGTGCTCGTTTCTTGCACTGACTGCTTTCTTCCCAGCACAGTTCCCAAATAATTTTCGGAAATGGACACAATATCTAGGCTGCAATACTAACTGCACTTACTTGGGAGTAAGATCCACTGGATTCAAAGGGTTTACTTCAGAGTAGACATGGTTATGTTTACTCAGAAGACAGACCTATTGAATGTTCAGTTTCAGTGGAATAAAATACCACCCCACGGAAGTAATTTTGTGGGCAAGCTGGGAACTGGAGGGGGGCACAAGGGAAGAATTACCTCTGGAAAGGGATTGTTTAACCACTCTGGCAATTGTGAGGGGAACTGGGGTCTCCTGACAGCACTCACCACCCTTAACAAACTACAGTTCCCAGGATTTGGGAGGGGAAGCCATGACTCTTTAAATGGTATGGCGGGGCAAACCCTATTATCCCTGCTTGAATGAATGGCGGTGATCGAAATGAGGTGGACACAGCTCGCTTCAAGCAGTGTCATACATTTTGCTAGCACCAGCCTTTCCACATTTATATCCTCACCTCCCACAAGCAGAAAATAGTTACACCTTGGGGAAGGGAACATAAGAAGAGCCCTATTGGGTAAGACTTCTCAGGTGACCAAGCAGGTACTCATAAGAATGGTACTCAGATACTGGAGATGATAGGGTAGCAGGAGATGGAGGACCCCAGGGTACATAGGAGACCTCTCCTCTGATGGGGGATGATGTTCCTTCTCAGGGATGATGAAATTACAAGCCATCTGGTCTTTCCTTTGTGCACTGCGGCCCTCACCGGCTTGCTACCCTCTTCTCTAAAGTAAGGCTTTTTTTCCCTTGAGGAAGGAGAGGAGAGACAGACAGACCGGGATAGCTAGCCATTGAACCCTTTCAGCCAGGCATCGCCATCCTGGCAGAGTCCCTGACAGTAATGCATCTGTAGAGGGGACAGAAAGTGAGAAGGAGTAATGTCAAATGTTCAGCAATTACACTGATTTCTGCAAGGGTTTCCGTCCTCCCTTTCAATATCTGCAATTCCATTTTGCAGAAGACCTTTTTGTCAGCACTTCTGCTAAACCATCGCTTCACCCAATTACGCTAGCGGCAAAACATCAACATTTAAATAGATGAAATACTTCAAAGAGATGGTGGCATGCTGCAAACGGCATAGCACATAAACTGTCTGGGTCAGGTCACCATAAAAACAGGCCTCCACTTATCCTTTCTCAGCCATGAGCTTTAATTTGGAATTGGTTTTTAAAGGCTTTATTTTTTTTACCCTTAAGTGAGATCAAAGGCAGAGAACACAATTCTGCAGTTTCCACCATAGCGACATGTCCAATGACAGCTATTTCCTGCACAAAATGGGCCCATATGTTCTGAAGGACTAAGCCAGTCAAAATGTAGCAGTGTTCGATAAAGCAAAACAATTAAGCATGTACACAGAGACTCAAAGAGCAAGACGTGCCCTGCTCACATCTCACAGTTTCCCAGAAATCTGAAGAGAGTTACTTTTTTCATATCTCAATTGTGAAGGGGGAGTAAGACAATATCCACTATTTCAGGATGAAGGCAAGAAATATTCCCAGTCAATAGACATACATCAAGAATAGGGATCCTTTCTTTAGCCTGGGGCCACATCCCCTCATGAACAGCCACATGCCAGTGGTGCCAAAATGCACAGAACAATGAACTACATTCCAGCCACAGAGAAGCATAGACAGACAGGAAGGCACACATTTTTATCCATCCTCAGTCTAGACAAACAAGAGTCATTATTGCAGTCCAATGAGAGATTTCATCAAAGGAAAAGCACATGAGGGTTCTAACTATGCCACAGGTCTAACTAGTCCATCATCCCATCCTCAGCTTAGGAAATTCAAGGGAGCACAGGCTAGGAACATAGAAAGCTGCCTTAAGTCAGACCAGGGGTCCATCAGGGGTCCATTGTCAACAGTGGTTGGAAACAGTTCTCCAAGGTTCCATGGGAAGATGCTTGGGATTGATCCTGCAACCTTAGGCATGCAAAGCAGATGCTCTGCCACTAAGCTATGACCCTTCCTACTGCCCTGATGGTGATGGTCATCATCTTTCACTTGTCCTCAGCATTCGGTACTCATATATACACTGTCTCTTTATCTGGAGGTTTCATTTAAGCTATCGTGGATAGCAGCAGTTGATAGACCTCTCCTCCATGAAACCAACCAATTTTTCTACTTGCTGGTAGCAAAGGACAGTTGGGTATCAAAGTCCTATTGATGTGATGTGCAGAAGCTCCCGAGCCATACTTAATTTCATAGCAGCTGAGCTATTTAAACTAAAAAGGAACTGTTCAGGCCTCAATATTATTTTTTAAAACCTAAACACTTCAGTACAGATGTCTGCTATTTTATTTATCATAGTGGGCTTCTTTAATGTATAAATAACTTTCTGGAGCTCACACAAGCACAAAATATTACAATAATTGTAAACCAATAAATAAAGAAGTCCAGCAAACACAATTTCAAAGAAAATTCTTAAAAATTCACCAAGAGGATTAGGGACAGCTGATGTGAGCTTTTAAAACCCACACAGCTAAGGATTTTCTCAGGATCTAAGAGAAAATGTGGTTCGCAACACAGAACTAATAATAAGAACTGAAAACCTTCAAGTCATTGTTTTTCCAATTTACTACCATGTATGTTTCAATGAGGTATGTGTAAAATTAGCGCGGGGGGGGGGGGGATGAGTTAACCTTCAGTGTCCTTCACAATCGCTGCTCTTCCATCTTCAAAACCTGCTTACTGACCCTTGATCAATTATAAATCTGTCATGCTAGCTCAGTTGATTAAAATCGCATTAATAGCTCCATTTTGGAAGACAGCAGTGGGCACGGGGGGGGGGGAGCAACTACTGGTAAACTGGTGCCAACGTGCACATCTGCCAAGAAATTAACACGCTTGCAGCTAACAACTACGGTAACCTCAATATTTGCCTGCAATTCTGTGGATGTTATTGACACACACATACACATAAACTACAGTCCAAATATAAGACTGAGGGCACGTTCACACCATATATTTAAAGCACTATGACACGACTTTAAACAGTCACGGCATCCCCCAAGAATGCAGGGAGCTATAGTTTGTTAAGTGTGCTGAGAGCTTAACAAAGCTACAGTTCTGAGTGTGGTTTAACAGTCAACCCCTTTTCACACAGAACTCTAAGAACTCTAAGAACTGTAGCTCTGTGAGGAGAATAGGGGTCTCCTAACAATTCTCAGTACCCATAATTCTTTGGGGAAGGCTGTGACTGTTGAAAGTATTGAAAGCTGAGGCTGCTGAGCAGAATCTTGGGCTGAGGCGTTGTTTAGGGGGTTTTGTTGGGAGACAGTTGTTGCCATTAATTTTTTTGCATCTTCATGATTTATGTGGAAATTGTTCAATTTGGTCGAGTACTTTTTGATGCTGTTTATGGTTTATGACTGCTTTTGTTATTTTTGTAGTTATGTATTCTTTTTTATATGTTGCAAGCCACCTTGGGCATGGCTTTAACTTTGGAAAAGAAGCATACAAATAAAACGACTGACTGACTGATTGATTGATTGGTATTCTAGCACATCTAGTGTATGGTGTAAATGGGGTCTGAGTGAAACTAAGGAGTTAAACCAACACAGATCACCATCCTCATCATCATTGTTTAATCGATTTAATACCTTCGCTTATTGCCACGTAAAGACTCTGTAAATGACTTACAACGTTTTAAAAACACCAAGAAGAAAAAATATTACATTAGAAACCGTACAAAAATCCACAGAATGTGCCCACACTGTATCCATATTTTTCACACCCCAAAAAAGGATGACACGTACGTTCTCATGACAAAAGATGATCACTTTTCAAAAGTGAGGAAAATATTTGTGCAACAGACCCCCTCCTCCATTTGGGATCCATCTTGGAAGTCTTAACACATGTACTGTGGAACCTCAGGTTGCGAACGTGATCCGTGCAGGAGGCACATTTAAAACCCGCAGCATTCATAACCCACAGCGTCGCATCTGCGCACACGCGCGATGCGATTCAGTGCTTCTGTGCATGTGCAAAGCATGATTTAGCGCTTCTGCACATGAGCGGACACCAAAACCCGGAAGTAACCTGTTCCTGAACTTCCAGGTTCGGCACGTCTGTAACCTGAAAATGCGTAACCCGCAGCGTTCGCAACCCGAGGTATGATTGTATATAAATATTGTGGGGATTCAAGAGGCACTCCTACCTTGCCAGAGCCCTCGGATATGAGAACAGGATCCATGAGAAAGATGGCTGAAGACAGCCAGGAAGTGGGGAGGAAGCCACAGTCGTCACTTGGGTCCTCCAGTAAGCCAGTTCCCTTAGGCCAAAGGGAAGCATTTGAATGGATAACAGCCACCTTGTGGTTAAAAGATCTATTCAAGAGACAAATTTGACATGATGGAAAGCTGCCTATAAAAGACAGCAGCGGGGTTAGGAAGTAGACCCCTCAGTTCTGTATCTGTTACCCTCTCTATTAGTTTTGCCAACAGCTTTCATTTCCTTCACATCATCAGTTTCCTTGGCACTTCTATGACTTCAGGTTGTTCTTTCTTTCCCTATCTTCATGCAATTACTAAACAATCCACTACCGGGAGAAATTGTAGCCTATGGTGATCCAGCAGGCCTGTGTTTACCAGAGGGAGCAAGCTGAGAACAGCCGCGTTAAGATCTGCAAGCAATTAACCATCAAAGATGGTGCTTCCCTGTGTTCCAGAACAGCTGAACCAAGGTCTCGGGAAGCATAAGTAGCATACTGATAAGAGAACACCCCTTCAGAATGCACTTATCGGGCGTTTTTTCCCTGTAGCGCATGACATCAAACAACAAGAGCAAAAGATCATGGTGGGTCTGCCTCTCTTTGGCTAAAGTAGTCTTTGCAACATCAGTAATATGTGGGGCTGTCTGAAAAAACCATAAAGGGATTAGCTCTAAACAGCATATATTTTCTCCTTCATTGCAGATGCCGGAGGTGATGAGAGGAAGGGAAAGGGAGCACTTTCTGAAAACCAAATTAGGAAAAGTGGAGAGGTTGCAGGAGCTATTTTAACAGCTCGCAAGTTTACAAACTGTCAATTTCCATAACGCACTTGGAATACAAAGCTACCACCGTGAACAATCCCGGCATTCTCAGCACCGTTCACAAAGCACGAAGCTGCCTTTCTGCTTTGTGGCATTGATAGGAGACTATGAACCTAGTATTTTCTAAAAACAGTTGCACTCTCCTCAATACAAAGAGCCAATTAATTGCAGCCTTAGGAACAGTTGGCAGGCTTAACAACATGCAAAAAAAAAATTTTGGGGGGGGGGGGGGAGAGCAGCAACTGCTAATTTAATGACCAGAGTGACTTTTCCTCTTTTGTTTCCAGCTCCTTCGCAGCTTTGCTTTCTATAATATTGCAAAAATGATGGCATTGTCTTCCTGCTTCATTCTTTTCATTATGAAATACATTCACACCTCTTCCTAGCAGATTTCATGCAGATGTGATTTTTAAAGGCAATAACACCCCCCCTCCCAAAAAGGTGGATGTGCATTGCTTTCAAAAGTCTGACCTCCCATTCTGATACATAGCTCTGATCCGATCCTTCTGGAAATGCTTTTGACCCCACCATGCTCCCCATTAAAGGATTTGCTGTGCCATTTTTGTCTCCTTTGAGGATAGAGTCGAAGGGCTGACCTACTGTGCATTTAACGCCATGTGAGACCTAGGCATATGCAGGCACACATGAGTTACCTAGTTTCTGCAATCATGTTGTCTCCAAAAACATGGACAAAGAAGTGAACATTAGATAAAGTCTGCAACTATCAGCACACATGCTTGGATGATGATGAGAATAATTATTTGAAGAGTTCTATACCACTTTTTGGGGGCGGGGGGTGCTGTGGTCTAAACCACAGAGCCTAGGGCTTGCCGATTAGAAGGTTGGCGGTTCAAATCCCTGTGACGGGGTGAGCTCCCGTTGCTCGGTCCCTGCTCCTGCCAACCAGCAGTTCGAAAGCACGTCAAAGTGCAAGTAGATAAATAGGTACCGCTCCGGCGGGAAGGTAAACAGTGTTTCTGTGTACTGCTCTGGTTTGCCAGAAGCGGCTTAGTCATGCTGGCCACATGAGCCAGAAGCTGTACGCCAGCTCCCACGGCCAGTAAAGCGAGATGAGCGCTGCAACCCCAGAGTTGTCCACAACTGGACCTAACGGTCAGGGGTCCCTTTTACCTTTACCTTTATACCACTTTTTACTAAATATGTCAAAGCAGTGTACAGCAATGCAAAATAATGAAAGTTCCCAAAACTGCATATTATGCATGATTCAGTAGACCAAGGATAAAAAACAAAAAGTGATTGGTGGAGAGTCCAGAAATTCCTTGGCAAACAATAATGTCTCTGACTACTAGCAGAAACACATTGCAGAAGGTGCCCATTGAGTCTCTAAGAGGAGACTGTTCCATCATATAGGTGCAACCACAGAGAACATCCTTTTCCAAATCAATTCATTGGTGCATTGTCCTCCAGCACTGTTCTCCAAGCACAGTGGCAGATACACATAATCAGTGGCAGATACACTTGCATAATGGAAATTATGCACACACATGAAAATGGAACAGCATGTTTAATAGGGAGTGGGGTTGCCTTCCTTGCCCCACCCTGAGCATTGGGCAGGTTGCTAGACTTTTGGCATCCATCTGTCTTGAGAGCAACCGAATACACCTCAAACCACTGTGCTAGCAGCACCAAAGTGACCTCCCTGGGGCCCAAGCCTGGGCAGTGGATTATGGAGGTCCGATCCATTAGTGTGGGCCATCTGCAATGACAAAGCCAACACATGAGCAGCTGCAACTGGTACAGTTCAAAAACTGGCAGCATCTCTTCTAAAAATTGTCAGCATCTGAACTGACACTTAGTTCTGTGCTATGTTTGAGCAGAGACTCAACTGCTCACATAATTAAAAATCAGGGTGATTGGAATCATTTATGAACCGCTTATATGCCTCACATATGCAATTGACCTAATTGCACATCATTCCCCATTTGAAATCACAATATTACTAAGCACTCTAATGCAGAACGGAATCACTGTTATGCATGGCATATTCAGTTGCTCTATTTCACAACAGCTTGTATTGTTAAGCCTCTTGCTTTTATTTTTTACAAATGCAATGAAAATGTTTGCTATCCATGCACTCATCCACACCAGCAAGTTTTCAGGCTTCATACAGGGAGTGGAGGAATCAATGATCTTTGTGGCATCCCTATTCATATCTTAGCTAGGCAATATACCAGGTTGCCATTGTCAGCAACAATGTTTGCAACCGCCTATCACTTGAATCACCTAGTTGGCATGGTTACTTCCCACAGCAACACTGGTTGCCTCAATATTGTCTAAAACACTTGCTATTGTTAAAAGTTTGCAGGGGGGCGGGGTAGAGACCTCACTAAACCCAAGAAATCAATAAATGTCAGAATCTAGCTAATATTTGGGATATTGAAGGGAAAGGATACAGGCCACAGCAGTTCTCCTGAACTGTGCTAAAGGAAATTCCTGGGTTTAGACTACACAAACTAGCCTGGCCAGGTTGGTTAAATATATGTCGTTATGAAACAATGCCCAGGCATCTATCTATACATCAAGGAAGGTGCTCAGGTCTGTGCAAAACAGAGGGTGCCAAGGTGAGGGGTGTGTGAAAGGTGCCAGGAAACGTTCACAGGAGGCTTGGGGTTTGGGGGCTAAAGGTGTGCTGGGAAAGAGAAGGAGAACAAAGCAAAACCAGCTTGGTGCTGGCTGGAGGAAGCTGCACTAAAAGACAAGGAGCCATGCCTGACTGCTACTTTGGACCCAACCCTGCTGAAGCCGTGAGAGGGGCAACGAGAGACACTCTTGGGGTATAATGTTCTGCACCTCATCTACTTCAGACTTCCAGGTGTAAATATGTGCTCATAAACCATATTTTCTTAAAGACACTAGCCTCTGCTGTGCCTCAATCTTCCCAAAGGAAACTCAATCCAGTATAAGCACCTGGAACCCCTGGAACCTCATGTAGCTGCTTGGCAGAGATTGGCAGAGAATGTAAAAACATAAAAAGAGCCTGCTTGATGAGGCCAATGGCCCATCAAGTCCAGCATTCTGCTCTCACAATGGCCAGCTACTGTTTGGTTTGGGAATACCAAAGTAGGAACTAAGTGCAAAAGCACTCTTCCCACTTGTGAGGGCTAAACCAGACCTACTGCTGATGCCAACCATCAAGGCAGAGCATAGCCATCATAGCTAGTGGCCATGCAGAAACACCTGACACTTTTGCATGGCTGGAATATAATAAATTGGACAGTGAGCTGCACTCATTGTTCCACCTAATTTTTTGCCTGTGGTATGAGAGTGACTTCACATTATGGGAACATTATGGGGTGGGATTCATGTGGACATCCTTGACTCTTCTCACATTCCCAACCTACACGTTTGCCAATGCCTGAAGAGGGGTTCTTTATTTTCATATCCCAACATCATGTACAACTTGGGTGATTGGTAGATGTAAAGGGGGGGGGGGTGATTAGCAGTGGAGTTCTGGGAGAGTTTTGCTACACAGCCTATGACTATTTCCTGACCAGGCTGAGGGAAGCTGGGCAGCCCTAGGAATAGCCAATGAAGTAAAATATGAGCAGGGAGCAAAAAGAAATGTTGGATCCTTTAAGTTTTGTTAAGTCTGCCTGATAAAAATTAAGAATTATCAGTCCATTTCAAATCCAGACTTTATTAATCACATAATGATTGATTTATTCACAAGCAAGGTATATATAATAATTAGGAATAATTATCATTTATCTTATATGTGTTGCCTAACTTGGTAAAACGCACACAGCATTTTTCTGCTAAATACTATGTGTAAGATTTCTGATTTAAATCTTTTCCACTGTAGCAGAAATACCATACAATACTCCAGCACAAGCTTCAGCTTATTGCCTACTGGGGGCTTTTTGCTTTTGATATCTTTTTTCTCTCTCCCTCTCCTTTCATTTCCTCCCTCATCTTTCTTTTCAATTTCTTTTTTAAGCATGGCTTGTCAGATAAACCTAGCACAACTTTCAAGAAACTTTTTGCCTTTCATCTTCCTCCTCCCTCCATCTCTAATTCTCAGCTTATTGTGTGCTCAGGAAACCTACTTTAAATTTAACCTTGCTCTCTCAGATCTCATTCCAATCAGACAACAACTGCTGAAACCACTGTGTTTACCACCCTAGTACAGCCCTGAAATATAATTTGAGCATCACATATAAATATAATAATTTGCTATGTTATCTTTGTTGAAACCGCAAATGTTGGCCTTTCGGGATATGGAGTGCTTTTGCCGCATAGCTAATCCAGCAAAATCTAACCTATAGCAAAGTAAATGTAAAGCTATACAGCATAAGCTTTCCTGTTCACACATACCTGGAGTAGTCATGTGTTAAGAATAACAAGAACCAGTCTATATTCAAGCTTTCCAGTCTAGTCAAGTCCTTTTAATCACTGGCTGTTTGAAAGTTTACCATATCTTGTGGATCTTCAGCTTCCATTTCACAATGAGGTTTGGGGCACCACAGCATAAATATATGCAAGGTGCAAGGACACCTGAGAGCCACTTCAATCCTGTACACTAATACCCAACATGTTTACATGGGAAACACAAGAGAACTCTATGTTTTGCACAGTTGCTGCGATGGAAGTGGAGGGTATGAGTACACCACACCCATTAGGGTCTTTGCTCCCCAAGACTGCTTCCTCCTCTTCCAGTTATGGTCCAAAGCAGCCTTTCCCAATCTGGTTCCCTCCAGATCTTTTTGGACTACAGCTCCCATCATTCCTGACCAATGTGTCGTGCTGGCTGGGTCTTTGTGAGTCCAACAACATTTGGGGGGAACCAAGTTGGAGAACGCTGGCCTAGAGCAAGCTTGGCAGTTCTCTGAAACACATCAAGCACTCTTGATCAGTAATAGTGGCAAACATCCCTGAAACATGGCAGACCCCTAGTTACTGATCTTCCCTGTTGTTTGCAGCCACTGCATGTGAGAATGCAGGTTGTGTTCTAAGCCATCCTGTTAGCTCAGATGAGACAACAGTGAGGTTCTAGATGCAGCATGATGCAGAATCCTTGGCAACACCCTGGCAAATGTGTTGGGGCTCCTAACAAACAAGCTGATATGGAAATGATTCAATGGTAGAAGGTCTGAAAGCCACTTCTTGGCAGGACAGAGCACAAAATACCCTGGCATTGCAAATCAAGAGCTTAGATAGAATCTCTTCAGCTACACAGACCCCGGTATGCAGTTGCACCAATTCCAGGATCTTTGACAAATTACTTCCTCCAAAAAGTTAGAGGAACAGCCCTCCCCTCACGCATGGAGAAGGATGGGAAAAAGGAGAAAACATCTGCTCAACTGGAACAGCAATGAAAAGCAATGATATGCCCTCACTGATATCTCACATACTGATACACAAGACCATTTAAGATACGTACACATTTACCCCAACTATCCAAAGGAACATATTCTTATGAAGAATGTTATATTTGTAACCTGGGCAATCCACAGTTCTGATAGCACCTACTCAGAAGACCTTCTTGTGATAGTCACAGCTGGAAAATATGCTGTCACAATTGCAGAAATCACCACCAGAAAGCTATGGCTGCACTGATTAATTGCCCAGGTCACACATGACATTCCCTATGCAAAAAACATCCCCCAAGGACACCCAGGGCATGTTATGTGAAGATTTTGTTCGTTTGTTTTGGTTTATATGAATTGGCCCATCTTCAGCTAGTTATTACTTCAGACAAGATAAACAAGATGGATTCAACTTCTCTAATTTTCATCCTGACAAAACTGCAGAACATTACTACAATGATGGGGTTTCTCTCCTGATATCCATCATCTAAAAGGCACAGCCTGCAGCTATATTTGTCTACAAGGCTCAGATGCTATTTTGGTCCTTCTGTGACATTTAAATAGAAGTGCAATCATTGCCAACCACGTGGCCAGATTCACTAGCTCCTATAAGCCTTCATCTCTTTGCTTTTTATTAAGAGCAGTGCCATAATCATGCCAGTTCCTGAGAATTCAGATAGTTCCAGACTTTGTTCACACATATGTGCAGGCTACTTATTTTCTCGATGGCAGCTACATGTGCAAATTGTCTCCATTGAGAAGCATTGTATTTCAGATGCTATGTTATGGAAGATCTATCCATGGTGTTAGATCTGTCCATTCACACATGCATATTATCACTTGAAATTGCAGTGGGGACTCCCAGACCCTAAACCATGGATAGGCAAACTAAGGCCCAGGGACCAGATCCAGCACAATCGCCTTCTAAATCTGGCCCGCGGACAGTCTGGGAATCAGCGTGTTTTTACATGAGTAGAATGTGTCCTTTTATTTAAAATGCATCTCTGGGTTATTTGTGGGGCACAGGAATTCATTCATTCCCCCCCCCAAAAAAAATATAGTCTGGCCCCCCACAAGGTCTGAGGGATAGTGGACTGGCCCCCTGCTGAAAAATTTTGCTGCAAGGTTACTTCATAACCATCCAGAGAAGTGTAGTCACTTAGCAATGAAAGGAGTAAGAAAAAGTTGGTTAATTTACATCCCCATCTCCTGTCTTTTCACACACCACTTTCCAAGCTGGCACTAGAAGGTCATTTAAGAAATTTGGGTTAATACTGTAAATATACATCTGAATCACTCCATTCTAGCTGTTCTAGAAGAGTAATTGCACACTCTGTTATGGCTGTAATTAAATTAATAGATTATCTTTCAGCTAATGCTGACATTGGATTGGCTTGCTACTGTAAGACAACTTATCAGCAACACAAAAAGAGCAATGATGTGGAATGATGAACAAAGAATGGCACTATAGAGAACCGGGTCTGCTTATTCTATTTTTTAAACAAATTATACATATGTTCTGTAGTCATGTAGTGCATAATATCATGGAAAGAAATTTAACTGAGAATGGACTGAAACCTATTGTTTCTGCTCCAAATAAAATGCAACAGGTTCTCCCTTCAACAACCATTAGCTCTCAAATAACTATTAATATGACAAATCTCTCTTCAGCATGTTGCTTTTTCCAGCATCCCTTAGGAATATGGGGAAGATAAGGGAGAATAGCAACCGAAGGATTGTCTACAAGCCATTACTGAAACCAAGGAAATGTCAGGGGGCCACATGAGGGCCATGGTGTAACTTGAAGGATTACCAGCCTCACAAGTTGGAAGCTGGAGATCAAGAAGACAAAGTGCTTTGGAAGCTAGTGTTGTTTCAGAACTGGAGAGAACGTAATGTCAAATTTCCACCTAGCCAGTCACAATCTCTCAGCTTAGCCTCTATCACCTGATAGTCCTGAGGGCAAAATGGAGGGAGGCAAACCACACGTGCTACCTTGGAAGAAATGTGAGGTGTAAACGCAACTAATAAATGGGCAGTTTTCTAGTATTTGTGCCAGGCCTTGCCAATCCAAAGACTGCCAGACAATCCAAAGGGCCAATGTTTGCTTATTTAATTTATGTCCCACCGTTCCTCCAAGGAGTTTTTAAGTGCATGTATAGTTCTCATCCCTGTTTCATTCTCACAGCAACCTTGTGAGGTAGGTTAGGCTAAGAGTGAGTGATTAGCCCAAGGTCACTCAGTGATCTTCATGGCTGAATGGTGATTCGAACCATGGTCTCCCAGGTCCGAGACTGACACTCTAACCACTGTATCACACCGGCTCTCAATGTTGAATGCCTTTATTACTTTCAGTACTGAACAAGCACTCAGATGACTTGGTGTACGCTGTCCATGGTAGCTCACTAGGCTAGGTTCCAGCTTCCGACTCTGAGGCCAGGACCCTCAATGGGCAACGTTACGTATTTAAAATAGAGGTAACTGGTGAGGATTTATTGATACACTAAACTCTGAGCACCTTCAAGAAGAGTAATGTGAGTCCAGTTACCTGCAGCGCACAATACATTCTTGCTGCTTGAAGCAAAGTCCAAATGCCCACCTCCCATTCTAAGGACAACACTTTAAGAAGTCTTACAGCACCATCCAGACATAAATTCCTGCCTTCATCTATCCCACACCACATGATGCTCCCTGAAGCTGGTCACACCAACTTGCTACATGGCAGGTTCAGCCCTGCAAATTACTGGCTTCCAGCAAAGGTATCAGTCATTCACTTAAATGGGTCTTTATGCTGTAAATTGTGCATTGACTGTCTCCCTTTGCAGGGAAAGCCTCTTGTAGCAAGACTTAAAGGTACAGGGTATGTGCAAGGAAACGGATAGTAATGTACTTGATCCCTCAAACCAAGTGGGCTAGCAAATCCAAATTACATAAATAGAACAGAGGATGATTAGAGTCGACCACAAATTGCTTTGTCTGGGACCCAAAGAGACATGTTACCTATTAGCCAGGACATCTTGGGATCAAGAAATGTGTACTGCATGTAAATAGTAATGTAGCCAAAGATCAGAATTGTAAGGCTTGGAAAGTAAGTTGTCCTAGTTTGGCTGTGAGTCAGTCAACCAGCTACAAATCTGGTTACAAACAAACAAACAAATAATAAATCCACATAACAGTGACCTCATCCAGTCCATGTTTTACCAGCTTCTCCATCAGAATATCATTGGGGACTTTGTCCACCAAGCTTGTAACTCAAAGAAAGAAATGATATTCATCTGGCACGGTTTCTATTTGAGAAGGCCATCCTAGTTTTCCTGGCATTTTAGTAGTAATGCACAGCATTGTAATGCTATGCTAGTACAGTAATGTGCTGGTATTTTAGTAATAACGCTGCAATCCTTTACACAATTGTGAGCAAATCTCATTGATCTCAATGGGACCTTGCTCGGAGTAAAGGTGCACAGGACGAGTGCTGTAAATCTTACAGACAAACAAAGCTAATGAGAAGTTTAGAGGCAGATAACGCAACCCATGATGTACCACCACTGTGTATCCCCCATTTGTTGGAATGGGGATTGTAGAAGATTCACACACAATCTCCCTTTCAGTTGAGTGGAGGTCATGCCATTGCAGCACTTGCTGATCTGAAGAAAAAAATGTTTATCCTGGAAAATGCATTCATCTTTTTTCACCCATATGGAAACACACACACTCTTCTCATTGGAGGACTTAGAGGTCAAAATCAACGGACACTCACATATCACTAAATATACTAGAACATGAGACCCGCTATGAGCCATACATAAATTGTGCACTTGGGTGGAAATGCCAGCTAATCCCTGCTTAATTAAAGCAGTGTTCTCAACTCCTGTTGTGTTTAGGGAGTGAAGAGTATAGGACAAGCAATGTACGAAGAAAATAGCAGGCAGCGTGGCTAATCTCAAAGACTTCAGAGCTTTTGAGCTGCATAAATCAGAGCGACTTTTTGAATAGCCTCATAAAACACAATATCATTGCCATTCCGCTCACGGCTTTTGAGTTCTTCCTACAGCATACAGATCATTAGGAAACTTCTAAGCAATCAAGTAATGTGAGTCTGATGAAATTATTCAATCAATGCATAGGCTCAAGGAAGCAGCATAATGCAGAATTGCATAGTTTCAGAATGTCAGAAATGAGAGAGTGAACCCCTTCTTCCTCAGTGTGCATGCTTCAAACAAAACACACACAAAACACACACAAAACCAAAAACCTCCAGTGGAGGTGATTGTTTTTAGCATTTTCATAAGCATGCTTGATGTAGTCCTCCTGAACTGCCTGCTCCCCTCTGTAATGTTCAAGTCAGCAGAAACACATACAACTATACAAACCCTCTCAATGCTCAGAAACACATAGCCTGCAACATGGATTCCCTTCAATATAACCAGAATAATTATATTAATTAGAGGACTATGGTTTGTGAGTGGTGGGGAGATAGCATCTATATTCTGTTACTACCAAAGCTAACTCTTAGCTTCCATTCTGGTGGCTGGCAAAGAAATGAGTTTGTTATCATAGATACCTATTCTAAACAGGTAACCTACATGATAACTGTATAAATACAAATACATAGTTGGGTAAATGAATGAGAAATACATGCAAGTTACATTTATATTGGAGAATTCCCAGTTACTTTCATCCTATCTCTCTCTCTCTCTCTCTCTCTCTCTCTCACACACACACACACACACACACACACACACTTTTCTCTGTATGGTACACTGAATTATTATTTTTTTTGCACACTTTAGAAGTGTGATTACATTGAAGAATCATCAGTCTTTTCCTCGTTGAATTCAGAACATCTGTTATACCTGCTGCTTCAATATTTCCCCCCAAGGGAATGTTTAACTTTCATTTCCCTCATTGTCTTTGCAAATCCTCATTTGGAAACACTGTGATTCTAACATTGATTTTCACCCTCTCTGTAAACCCTCTCCCGAAATTTAAAATGAACAAAAAGAGTTCTTCTTTCTTGCTTCTTCTGTAAGATAGGAGTTTGTGCAAGGGGGGGGGGGATACACCAGAGTCATAGCTCACAAGATTTTTAGACCTGGAAACTAGCGATGAATTCTATACTTTTGGAAGAATTGCTGCATTTAGCTGCTGACCCAATTTAACACGAAATTGTTGTTTGTTTCCTTGCTACTTATTTTCCATACCCTGCAGGAAATTGAAGGGAGGGGGTGGAGAGAAAGATTGAGAGCTCTGGATGACAATTATCAATTTGCCAGCTTCATGGCAACATAAAGCCATCCATAAAAAAAGCTAATCCCCTTGTCAAATGTACTAATTGTCTTTCCAAGTGAAATTAATTGTCTGAGAAGCCACTTTGGATTCCCCCCCTCCCCTTTCTAAGCAAATGTACTTTTGTTGCTGCTTGTAACCACCAATGGCACTTACAAGAAAGCCAGAGAGAGAAGGGGGGGAAATAAAAATAAATTACACAGTGCTGTATTTGCCAGCGATAAATAATTAAAGTGGGCATCCAGCAAACATAAATAGCAATTAATGTGAAGAGAGGCGGGGAGAAGGGGCTGTTTGATGCAAAACCACAGTGCAGCAGTGCATGGAACTGTTTGCTCAAAGAAGAAAGAAAGGGGTCTTTGCTCTGGGAGTCTCTCCCCCCAGCACACCTCACAACCCAACTATTCACTGGTGATAATAATTGTTCAGGAATACAAGAACGGCTCCAAAACCTTTCACCATAGACAGAGAAGGCTGCAACTTCACCTGGTTGTAACAAAGCCCAAACTCTTGTTCCCCAAGCCACCATTTCAAGTAAATTATTTACTTTCCCCCCCTTTTTAAACGCTGTGAACAAACCATACTCTGCCTCTTTTCTAAAGGATGTCTGACGCTGCTAACCTTCAATCCCTCCTATGATATTCAGAGACTCAAGCAAGGACTCCTACAGAGGTCTCTTGCCTTAGAAACTCTAAGCTAACTTACACTCCAGAATCTGCCCAAATCCTATAGCGCGAGGTCTCTCTCTCTCTCTCTCTCTCTCTCTCTCACACACACACACACACACACACACACACACACACACATTCAAAAGCAGGGATTTCTCAGCCTTGATCCTCTTCCCTCAAACATCGCATTACAATCAAGGGCTGGCAGACATGTTTACAAACGAGCATCTCTCAAACGATGAAGCCCCGGTAGACACCAAGTTGTGTGGTTTTTATTTATTTATTGGGGGTGGGGGGGACTGCTTGGCATTAGCCCCAGAACAGCAGGGAACGATCTCTATTTGTACCTTTCTAGCACAGGATGTGCACATTTTGGAGCGCGGGGGAGGGAAGGAGGAGTGTGAGCGAAGAGAGACAAGACTTTCGACTCTGCTGGTACCTGAAAGCAGCGCGCCTCATCTCTGTCCCCCTGCTCCGCATCCAGCCAGCAGGGGGACTCTGAGGCTTCCCCCACCCCCAGTACGTTTGGATCGCTTATCTTCTTGCGAGCCAAAGCAGCCTGCTCGTTCCATGCTCTCTCTGCCTGCGTGCGCTGCTTACAAAGCAGTCCAGCAAACGCGCGCGCACACAGAGACTCCTTCCTCCTCCCCAACACATTTTTATTTTTATTTTTTGCTAAGCAAAACATCCCCCACGGATGCATTTTTTAAATTTTAAGCAGGGGAATGGGGATAGAGAGTTGGAGGATGCTCTCGGTTTGATGCTGATGGGGGAAAGCCCTGGCCAGATGATTTTTCTCTTTCCCTTTTTTTGCAAGGATTCTGAACAAGCGAGGGATGGAGTTATTTCCTGTGCCTCCCTCTCTCTCTCCCCACCCCCTCCAGTGGTTGGCAAATGCCAGCTTCGGGCTCGCTCTCCCTGCAGAAAGAGCTCTGTGAATCAGAAGCACCGCGATGCCCCTCATCCTCCTCGCGCGCTCGAGTCCCCGTGTGGCCGTCAACGCGGCTGCCAATAGGTGGGGCCCAAAAGCAGCTTCGGGGGAGCGCGGGTAAAGGGGAAAGCCGCGGCTCCTTTAACCCTTCCCGTGCTGCATCCAATCAACGCTCTTTGCTGGAGAGAAGGCACGCGAAGCGGGGCTGGCTCTCCCGCTGCCTTTTTCCTCCCCCCCCCCAAAAAAAGGGAATTGGGGACACCACCATCCATCCAGCACTGGAGAGGGTGGCCGTGGTGCGCGCGCGGGAGGCCCTGTCAACGTATAAACCTTTACAGAGCCCACGATCCTCCCGCGTCGCGGGCTTCCTGGCTGGGGGGGGGGGGCAGAGAAAGAGAGAGAGACTGGACGCTATTACTGCCTCCCCCCGTTTGGAGGGAGGTTGAGCCCCACGGCGCTCAGTCCCCTCCCCTTTCGCGAAGATCTGTTTGGCCAAATGGAAGAGCGCACGTTGCCAAACCACCTGTTCCTCCGTACGGGGGGGGGGGAGGGGGCGGACGTACGTTGTGTTGCAACGCGGGGCCAGTGTGCGTGTGTGTGCGGTGCAGGTTTGCAAGCTTTATAATACATGGGGGGGGGGGGGCGTTTTAGGCTTTCCCCGCTAGCAGCGGCGGGAAGCCTGGGGCGAGGGATTTCTGCTCTAGAGGACGAGCTAGCTGCACACACACACACTATGCAAAAAGCAAACTCTGGTTGTTTACCTTCATTTGTAGAGGAGACTAGAAAATAAGCTCTCTCTCCCCCCCCCCCCCGCAAACTCCCCAACACAGATATTCGCGCTCGAATCTAGAAAACCCATGCAGCAAACGAAACGTAGCCGATTATGGGGGCGGTTATTATTTCGTTCAGTAAGAGGAAGCGGGGGAGAGAGAAATACTGCCCGGGGCAGCTGGAGGCGGGAGGAGGCTGGCGAGGAAAGCGGGGAAAGGCTGCGAAGTAAGCCCGCTGCAGTCGCAGCTCCGGCGCGCCTTACCGATGTGGATGATCGAATCTGCCAGCGCCGCTTCCCAGGTTCCGGTCCAGCACACGGACACGAGCAAAGCGAGGGGGAAAACTTCCATCTCCTGCGCTTCGGGCAAGCGGGGAGGAGTGGTTGGTTCAGAAACGGGGGGTAGTAGTAAGGAGGGGGGCAAGAGGTTAGCGATCACACCAGCGACAAGGACGAAGGGAGCCCAAGAAAAGAGAGACGAGAGTTTGAAGAGCCTCTAAATCCCGGTTGGATCCTCCAAAGGGAAAAAAAAATTACAGGGGGAAAGGAAAAAGCTGCAAGAGGGAGCCGATCCCAGGCTGGTTGGGGAGCCTCTCGCAACGAGCCCCGCGTCACTTCGGGGGGCGGCCGGGCATCGCCAGAGTTGTGGGGAGTTGCTGCAGCAAATCCATCCAGCACATCACCGCCGCCACCAGAGATGTCAATCGGGAAGCGATTCGGCGTGTCCCTGTATCGATCACACCATCCTCAGCCTTTTTATTGCTATGTTTCAATGGTATATCTTTTAAATATATAGGGTTGTTTTCCTTCGGAGCGATCCGCAAGGCCAGGTCCCCACCGCCTCTCCAGTGGGGCAACTTGCAACCGACAAACCGACGGACCCTTCCAGTGCCCCCCACAGCCAGCCAGCCAGCCAGCCAGCCGGTGTTCGAGAGAGAAGGGGTGGGGGGTGGAATAAAACAATTTTAAAATATATATAATAACTGCAGCTTTTCTTTCCAATCTCCCAGGCGAGGGACTAGATCCTTGCAAAGTGTGTGTGTGGCGAGGGAGAGCGCTCTTCGTCTCCAAGCTTCCCTCCAAAAAAATAATGATGACGATGGTTTTTTTAAAAAAAAAACCCAAAACCACCCAAAGTGAACTTCAAGGCAATGCAGCTGGGAATGCAGAACTAGATCTCGATCTTCTTCCTGCTCCACCAAAAGAAAGGGGGTGGGGAGGGGGAGAAGCAACTGATCGCTTTTTTTGCTTCCCCCCTGCAGCTGGTTGGTGCGGGGAGTGGAGAGAGCGACCGCTGCGAAAACGGCTCTCCAACGTGGTCACCCGAGATAGCAGTTCCACGGAGAGCTGGATGCAGCCAGGAAGCCAAACAGCGACAGCCCCGGGACTTGTGAAGATGGTCTTCTGCAGTAGAAGCAGCAGCAGCAGCCGAGGAGGCGGTTTGGAGCTTGCTTGGTTGGTGGGATGCAGAGAGAGAGAGAGTCCCCTAGCTGTTGGCAGCTCCGCCGCTAGCTAGCACGTTGCTTAGAAATGGATCACCTAGGAGAGAGAGAGGAGAGTGCTATCAGCCAGAGAGGAGGAATAGAGGGGAAGAACCGAGAGGCAGGCTTCCTAACAACCACTTTCTCCCCCTATCTGGTGTACGAGGGAGAAGCAACGTTAGAATAGCTTCAGCGCCGCCTGCTAAGCTGGTCTGTGGTAGGGGGCCGGTGAGAGGGATCTTCAATGGGTGTGAAAAGCATATTTCAGGTGGGGGGGGGGGGAATCACTTCAGTCCGAAGGCGAGAAGGCACCGAAGTGGGGGGTTCTTTTGGTTGGGATGAAGGAACCTGGGCATTTCTTTGGCCCTAGTTTAGAGCGCGTTGGCTTCCGCCTCTCGACACGTTTAACCTTGCAACTTCCACCGCAGAGCTCAAGTTGGGAGTCTTTGGAAAGTGAATCAGGGGCAGGGCTTCAAGATGCGGAGCCGGAGCGGGGTGGGAAGGAGGGGGAAGTATCCAGGACAGCTGATTCCGAAGGGAGGAGAATAAAAATAAGGCTCCAGAGTGCTATTAATATGCACTTAATTATCGACGTTTTTGATGGGGTTTTGTTCACAATTGAATCTCAAGGCTGGGAAATTACTCCAGGGAGGAAGGGGGTCGTGTGATTCTGGGAAGAAGGAAAGCAGTGGTTTTTCCATCATAAAATGGTAGCCTGAATAACCCCTGGCTGCTGTTTGTGTGACATGGAAGGGTATTAGTTAAGCTACTTTTCTAGTTTAGACTCCAAAGCAGGGAAGAGGGGGAGAAACACAACCCCCCATATGTCAGCAGTCCCTATGGGGACAGTGTCATTACATGGCTTAGTCACTAGGTGGCACAAGACTTAGTTGTAGCTGGGTGGAGTTTCTTGTTCTTCAAGAGAGATAATAAAGCTCTTGTTTAGATTTCAGTATAGTATACACTATAACAGGGGTGTCTAACTCAAATTCATCCGGGGCCGCATCAGCAGTTTGGTCACCCTCAAAGGGCCGGTTGTATCTGTAGGACTTACAGTACAGGAGAGAAGGGTTCAGGCAGCCGTTGGATCTGTCACATCACAGGATGGCATGCGCTCAATATAAAAACAAGTGGAGGTTTCCTGAATGCATGTAAAGTGGAGGTTTCCTGTGTAGAACGGCCGGCGCCGCTAGAGGGCAGACGTTCTCTGGCTTGTGGGCTGCTGCACATGCGCTGAAGAGGCGGCTTTCTTGTGTCAAAAAAAAAAAAGCGAGAATAAAAGGTGAAGGCTGGCGGCCGGCGGCGGCTACACAGGCCACATGACAAGGTCTGGCGGGCCGGATTCAGCCCGCGGGCCTTGTGTTTGACACCCGTGCCCTATAAGTTTCAACAGCATGGTGTCAGAAGCCAATATTTAATGGCCATATTCCTTGAGCCTATGAACACTGGGCTACTGAGGAAGAAGCTGGCAGGCAGTGCCACCCCTTGGTAAGCAGGGAGGAACTGGCTATGCCTTGTTCAAAGCAGAAATTCAGCACACAAAGCCTTGAACAGATCGGGTAAATAGCACATTTGCAAACAACAGCAGTGCAGTTCCTTCCAGTGCCATGCAGGCACCTGTTTTTCCAGTGTCCTTTTCTTGATCTCTCCTTATTCAGAGACCTTTATGGTAGAATTATACTTTTGGCAGGCACTTAGCTAAGACCACCAAATTTACTGCAGATGTGACCTGAATTTTCCAATGGAAAATGGTTACTTGTTTAAATCACAGTCTTACCTACCCTTTGCCCATATATATATATATATATATATATATATATACACACTTTGAGTTGACTGCGGAGGCAGGGTTGGCTGGCACAGGAAGAGCATGTTTCTGAGACAAATCCTTAAAATCACCTCAAGTCAGATGGAAATAATGTTGGCAGAAGTTCTTTATTTTAATAATGAATCATTATTATGTATTTAAACATTTCAGATTAATAACACTGGTCAACAACAAATTTGTTGTCTGCGTTTTTTCAGTTGATTTAGGACGAATCTGATGTGCTGAATCCAAAAATCACATTGGTTTTGCTCAATCAGGTCAGGTTTTTGAGCTATGGCCACATGTCGTTTTTTTTACGTTTTTGTTCACATGTACGCTTGTGTGGAGCATTTTAGAAGAAGTTGGTGGAGGTAAAATGCTATGTCAAATAATTGTTTTTATTGGAAATGATTATTTTAATGACAAGAAGTATTCAGGTCCGATAGTTCTGAGTGATTATGTTGAAAAGGGATCAGTTTGAAGTCATAAAACCTCTTTTTTTTCTCGGAAGAGAAGGACTTGGTGTACTGTGCAGATATTGTGCAGCTTCGGCTCAAGCTTGGAGTGCCACAGTACGAACCCAAAGATTGGAGACTGTTCATTGACAGCAGCAAGCGATCATTGAAATGTGTTCTGCTACACAACGGCAACCAGTTTGCCTCTATACCCCTGGCTCAATCGAGTACACTGAAGGAGAACTATGAAGCGGTGAAGTATGTGCTGGAGAAAATGGGTTATGATCAGCATAAGTGGTTTATTTGTGTTGACCTGAAGATGGTGAACTTTTTGTTGGGACAACAGTCTGGCTTCACCAAGTACCCATGTTTTCAGTGCAAGTGGGATAGTAGGGACCATGCTCAGCATTACACGAAGAAGGACTGGCCTGTGCAGGAGGAATTGGTACCTTGCAAAGAAAGGGACGTCATCAACGACCCTCTGGTGGATAGAGACAGAATACTCTTCCCACCGCTGCACATCAAGCTCAGCTTAATCAAGGAGTTCACCAAGGCTCTGGACAAGGATGGTGACTGCTTCACTTACTTGTGCCAGGCTTTTCCAGGATTGACCATGGAGAAGTTGAAAGCTGGCATCTTTGACGGTCCTCAGATCCGTCAGCTCATCAGAGATCCAGAGTTCAGAAACTCAATGAATGAAGTGGAACTGGAAGCATGGAAGGCATTTGTTCTGGTAGTGAAGAACTTTATTGGCAGCAATAAGGCCAGAAACTACGCAGAACTTGTCAACAACATGCTGACTGCTTTCAGAAACCTGGGCTGCAACATGAGCGTCAAGATGCGCTACCTATTTTCACATATGGACCGGTTTCCTGAGAACCTGGGTTCAATGAGTGACGAGCAGGGGGACATGAAAGAGATGACATGAAATGAAAGAGATGACATCAGGACATGAAAGAGATGGAGACTAGGTATCAGGGTCACTGGGATGCAGTCATGATGGCTGAATACTGTTGGACTCTGAAGAGAGACCTCTCTGCTGCTGAGCATTCCAGGAGTTCCAAGAAACAGAAGTTCAAGCCCTGAAGTTTGAAAAATGGTGAAGCAACATGCAATTTACGTGTACTTACCTTTATCAATGCCCACCATTCAGTTTACAGTAAACCTGACCTGATGGAGAGAAACAGATGCCATTTCCTGATTCAGCAGTGCAAAAATACCCTAAATCAGTTGTAGAAATCTAGACAACATTCAAAAAGTAAAAAATTGTTGCCCAGTGTAATTATTTGGCTCATTTTATCCTTTCTTTCTTCTACGCTGTGTGCCCTCAGACCATGCCTTGGAACACTACACCTAGCAAAACTAAAAGTAGCAATTATACATGATGTCCTATATTAAAAATACAAGCCATAGTGGAGTGCTAGTCTCTCTCTCTCTCTCTCTCTCTCTCTCTCTCTCTCTCTGTGTGTGTGTGTGTGTGTGTGTGTGCTTACTTTACTTTTGTGGTGTCCAGGAATCTTTGCCTTTCCTTTCATTCTACAAACCATGTCACCAGCGGTCTGTGCTCTGCAGCCATTGCAGGTGCTTGCACTTCTGTTAAAGCACAGAAGAGACATCATAAGGTAGCTAGCTCTTCCTGTGAGATTTTCTCAGACCAGAAAGTTCAGGCAGCTAGGGAGGCTGCACAGTTTTAGAGAAACATTTATACTGGAAACAAGGGTGAGGGGACCACCCCACTCTCAGCCAGCATACAACAAAATCTCACACCCACAGAAATGCTACAGAATGTCTAAAAAGCCCGACCACCTCCTTCTTTTATATCTCACCCCACTCGTCACCTGTCCCCTCACAGCTCACCCCGCCCTCTCCCATCACAGCTTGCCCCTAGCCTGTTCTGAAAGAGGGGAGAGATGCTTCAGAGAGCACTTTGACAAATTGCTCTCAGGCGCTTCTCCACTTTCATTTAACAACTTGCTTGGGCCGCCTGCTTGCTCTACCTACCTGCCATTTTGTCATCATGCTGGAATTGGCATGGCCCCCAGGTGGCAGCCATGTGAACTGCAGCATGAGAGCAGCCTTACCATTCTATGTATATAGGAAGAAAATCCACTGGGCAATAACTTTACTAAATATAAATACCCAAGAAACTTTTTTGTCTGGAGTCATTATGACTTCTCCACAAAATAAAAGAGTTCACATAACATGCTAATTTGGTTCTTGGGGGAGTATGTAGGAGAAGTACTCTTTTAACTATATACAATGCACAGCAGGTGGAGTACAAAATGTGATGAAACCCTTTTAGTCAACTCTGATAACTTTTAAATTCTCACTTTAATGCTAAGAGCTTTGATGCCTTATCTAAAAGCAAGCTGTGTCCTCTGGCTGGTTTAAAGTGCCAGATAAATCCATACTAGATTAGACATTACTAAAGGACGTCTTTCACAAAATTATCCGCTGGATGGAATTCCCCCTGTCATAGAAAATGCTACATGTCTGAAAAGCAAACAGAGACAGCCAATAATGGTGAAGCTGTTAAAGCTCTGTGCAAGAACTGAATAGACCCAGTTTCAAATCCTCAGATAGGAGCTAGGTGACCTGAGCCAGTCGCTTTCCCTAACCCCAACAGAGTAGTTGTGGGGATAAAATAGGAGGAAAGAGAACCATGCATACTGCCTTGTACTCCCTAGAGAGAAAGCAAGGTATGCTAGGTAAAAAAAGGTAAAGGACCACTGGACAGTTCAGTCCAGTCAAAGGGGGTTGCAGCACTCATCTCGCTTTCAGGCCAAATGAGCTGGCATTTGTCCACAGACAGCTTTCTGGGTGATGTGGCCAGGGTGACTTAACCGCTTCTGGCACAATGGAACACTGTGACAGAAACCAGAGTGCACAGAAATGCCATTTACCTTCCTGCCACAGCAGTACCTATTTATCTACTTGCGCTGGCATGCTTTCAAATTACTAGGTTGGCAGGAACTGGGACAGAGCAACGGGAGCTCACTCCATCGCAGGGATTCGAACTGCTGACCTTCTGATTGGCAAGCCCAAGAGGCTCAGTGTAATGACAACATATCTTTTTCAAGCAGTGTGAAACCTTTCAAAGTGATTTATTGTGTATTTTTATATGTGGCTATATCCAGAACTCATACTGGTACTCACCTCAGACTTTCACTGATTTCAGTCATGTGTGATGGCCTGGGAATCTGATTCAGAGGCTGAACCGGAGGAATCCCAGCCTGCACAGGAGTCCCCGCCTCCAGGGCCGGCTGAGCCAGGGCAGTGCCTTGAATCTGAAGCGCCTGCACCTGTGCCGGATCCTCAGGAGCAGACACCAGATGAATCCACTCTGGCTCCGGAGGTGATTGAGGACCCATTGCCTACAGGTGCGCCTCTCCCAGCCCTGTTAGGGGAAGGTGAGCCTCCCCCTGGGTCCAGTAGCCCTCCAGCCTCTCCTGAGCTGCAGAGGCTCAGGGCAGAGAGGTGGAGGGAACTGGGTTCTCTCAGGAGGAGTGCTCGCCTTAAGGCCAGGAGAGGCGGGTCACCTGTGGGCCGGGACCGCCCCTGGCCTCAGATAAGATAAAGGCCAGTCAGCCCGGTCCCAGGTTGTGGGAGCAACGTCGTTGGAAACCTGTTTCTGCCAGCACCCAGCCCTGTTCTTCCAGAGTTCCAACCTTGCCCGGCTCCTCACTTTGGACCCCGCTTCGCCCTTGGTGGAAAGTCTCCAGACCCTCGACCCAGGACCGGACTCTGACCATGCCTCACGGTAACCTCCCCCCGGACCAGCACATCATGCCTGTTTCACAAGGAATCCTGGGAAATGTAACCGTGTATGTATGTGTTGGGACATCTAACAGAGTGTCCTCAGCACTTTCACCAGTTTACCATTCTCATTATTCTTGTGGGATGTAATCTACTGAGAGCAGTCAAGTACAACATTCCTTGTTTTCCTAGAGTGGACATGCAAGAGAATGTTTGGTCCAGCCAGCTTAAACTTCCTGTTCCTCCTGGTCTGGAGCATCCTTCCTTGCATATGACTAGTGGGTGGGTGTGACCTTTCCAAACCTGGTAAAAGACCAAGGCATGCTGCCACTCTCCCTCTTTTTCATCTTCCTTTCATCCTGCAAACTTCCTGGAATGAACTGCTGGCTGCCAGCCAAGCAGTCCCTCAGGTCACCTCCCTTATGGGGAAAACCTGTTTTTATACATTTGTAACTTTAAGCATAAAGCCTGCCTTCAGGGATCACACTGTGCTCTGCCTGATCATGAGTAAACTTTCTTTTTATTGATTATGAATAAGACTGTGGTATCTTTATTCTTTTAGGAGGGATTCAAGGGGTCTTATGAGGAAAATATTAGAATACATTTCAGTCTGGACAAGCCAGCTTGAGTTGCGTTTGCAACTAGTTTTCTTCTGTGTAAATGGGAATGCACTCTGCTAAGTAAAGGAACTTGCTAGCGCAAGTTAGGAAGGATATTAATAAACAATATATCCTCTCCTGCCACCATGAACATTCCCACAATTCTTTGGGGAAACACCATTACTCATATAAAATACCATTTTTGTCCAGAAGGTGAATATGCTTTAAGAACTCATTCACATATCTGCTTAATGTTCTCCCACTTTAGAGCTGCTTCACAAAGTAGAAGTTAGGAAACTTCAGGGCTGACTGTACCCTATGGGTAGACTACCAAATGGTGCATTTTAGGGGGGAAACAATGTACTATGGCAGACGAAATATGCAAGTCAAGCATTTCAGTGAGCTTCTAGCATGGCTGACTCCCCATGGAAACTGGCATTGGATATGAGCATTTCAGGCACAATTCAAAGTGCAGGTGATTGCCTTTAAAGGCTTGAACAGCCTAGGACCTGGATACCCAGAGGACTGAACCTTCCCACTAGAAGCAATGCAAAAAGGATTTTCTTTAGAGACCATTCACTGAGTCCCTTTGCTCTCTGGAATTAGGTGGGTGGTGCTTGGAAAGAGGGATTACTTAGCAGGTATATGTTGCACACAACCAGCTTCATCTCTGATGTCTATCCTGTGTCAGGCACTTACATTTGCCCAGGACTATCACCATGTCATTCTAGTTCATCAGTAACAAATGTAGCATCCTCCAGATGTTGGCAGGGGGTGATTTGAGTTCTAGTTCAACAACATCTGGAGGGCACCACATAGGTCAATCTGACCCAAACTGCTCCAGTCTTTGGCAGTAGCTGAAACAGACCACTGTAAGTGCAGCAGCGGTGGGAAGGCAATACACAACATGCTGTTCTCATTTCATGCTTTTCCTTTGCAAAACATTATTTGTGGGGTGGGGTGGAGGACTAGGGGCAGGTTTGCTCTTTTGACAGCATCCCATCTAAGTTTCACCTACAAGCAGAATAGTATTTATAAAAAACTCATACATTACCGTCAGCAAGTGAAAGAGTTGCTTATTTCAGCTCCATAAATCAGAGCCTGGGAGCTGCCAGTAATGTGGTTTTGCTGCTTTTTGTGCTGTCTGTGTTGATAAACTCAGCACAAAGCATTGAGGAAGCCGTGAACTGCAACCAGTACCTTAGATGCAGCCTGTTTCCCCTCCAATAATAGCGACAATGCCCTGCTCTTTGGAACAAGCCATTCTGTGATCTCCTTCAGCTTAGCAAATCAAAAGGATTTAGATCTGAGGGTAGTTTCTTTCTAGCAATGCCAGCCTTTAGTCCTCTCTAGGTTCTGTCTTATGAAATTGAACCATGGTCCATTGCAGGGATGTCTTCTCATGGAAGACAGCAGTGACTCCATGCAGGCTCAAGAGCTTGCCCCAAAGGAACAGCAGCTAGCCAAGGGAGCCACCTCACTTCTTTATTTTGTGTGGCACAATGCTTGCTTTGATCTGAGGAGCTTTGGCTTCTGTAGTTACTGAGGAATTGAACATAGCAATAAAACTCTCATTTATAACCTTCTGTCGGCTCCCGTGTTAGGAGGCAATTAGCAAACTGGAACATAACTGTGTAATGTGGAACTTTTAGTGTAAACATTAACATTTCCATAAATGAGGGTTAATTTAAACATATGTTATTGTTCCAGTAGGATGAGGAGTTTTCTGTTGTGGAAGTGCTTGTAATTGAAGAACTGTATGGAGGAGGATGAGGTGCAAATCGACTGTATATATTAGATTCCAAGATGCTGGAGGTGAAGAATAGAAATAGGCTGTTTCCACTGTACTCTGCTTAAGAAGTGGCAAGCACCTGGAGCGATCAGTTGTCCTGGAGGCACAGAGGTCTTCGATTCATTTCTAAGTCAGACTTAGGGGAGTGTGATGGGCATGGGATTGGCTTTTGTGAGGTGAAGGCAGACATAATATAAAACTGGAATTTACTGCAGCTTCCTCCTAGCTTTGCAACTGGAGCGGGGTGAGCACAGGCATATATATATCAGCATGTCTCCACTATCAACAGTGGTATTTCTCTGAATACCAGTTGCTATGAATCACAAGTTGGAAGTGTGCTGTTGCACCCAGTTCCTGCTTATGGTCTTCCCCTAGGAAGCTGGCTGAGAACAGGATGTTGGACAAGATGGGCTTTGGTCTGACCCAGCAGGGCTTGCCTTATGTTCTTCTGGAATCCTGGCTCCACCCTCTTGCCAACCCACTACTTGTGCTTCCTCCAGCTGGAGAAATTCCCTGCAGCCACATGTATAGTATCAAAGGAGGTTTACCTCTTCCTCCTTGATAGAAAAATCTTTACTATTTATCCCTTCCATTGAAACCTTGTACTGTAGTTAGTTGCCTCTGATCAAAGGAGGTTTGCTTCTTCGCTACTTTGAGACGTGATGCCTTATATCAGGCTTTCCTCTTTCTCCATTCCTATGAAGATCTGAATGTAGTGTTGAGAACAGGCCTGCTATGCCCCCCACACCCCACTACTGAGGAGAGGAAGTGGACAATCATCTCACTTGGTGCAGGACTCCCAAAGAAGGGACACAGTCTCCTCCCATTTCAAAAACCTAGAAGTGTGTTAATGTTTCTCAGTTGAGAGAATGGAGGCAGCAATGGGTGGACAGGTAAGTGAAGAGGATTAAGCCTTTCTGCTGAGTCAACATTCACTTTTGCACATCTGCCAGTTCAGTTGTGAAACCAGGTTCTCATTGTAGCTGAAGAAGACATGACAAGTCCTCTTTTTATATGATGTCCCTCTTCACTCTTGGATCATGTTACTCAAAGGATCAAGAAAATTCAGGCCTCTGCTGCTAGCATCCCAACTCAAATAATCTTTGTACAGCTTCTGCTTTGGCCAAGTGCTATGTAGCTTGGGGAATTGGCTCCTAGTGTGTGTAAACATGCACACATGCACAAACACAACACTTAGGGTCATTATTGCATCCAGAATGTGGTGGCCCTTTGTTCTGATCCAGTGAGGAGGCGTCTCCATTTTTTCCTGCTCATAACTGAAAGACGGGATTGCTTCATTTTAGAGATGGGACTTTGGTTCAATTGCTGTGACTACCTGCTTCTGGCAGACAGATTTAACATAATAATACTGAAAGCAGCATTCCTATAGTGCATTAAAGCATTCCGAGCACTCCACATACATTATCTTGGTAATCCGTACAATTGCCCTATAGAGACGGCAGGTATTATTATCACCATATCACAGATGGTGGGCTGAGCTGAAAGTTGAACTGAAGACTTCCTGTGTTGCAGCTTAACATTCACACCATTACACTCTATCACCTCTCTTTGTAATGTGCACACACAATAGCACCTTGTTGCCACATTGGGAATGAAGGCTTAAGCAGCCTCTGGGCTGTGGCAAGGGAGGCATTCGTTTCTGAATCCCAGTAGGTCACCTGAGAAGTTAGAGATTCATTCTTATTTTTATTTAGCATGCACAGTTGCAAATCTTGTTAACGGTCATGAATATAGCCTTTGAAAAACTCCAACCACAGCATTTAACTCAGTGACCTTCTGTAGCAATGAATTTTGGCATTATAAGGTGACCAAAAGAGAGAGAGAGAGCATTTTCTTTACTGTGTTCAATTCAAAATGTACTCCCCAGTTTTCCTCCCCCACCCTTTTTAATAGCTCAGTATTCTTGCATTGGTGGGTGGGATCACAAAGAACCGATCAGCCCTAAAAGCAGAGAGCCCATCCATCATTAATGCAGAACAGTCATACCCAAATTGTTATTGATGCCATCTAAACTCGGGAGAACTGCCAGAAAGACCCACCTATTATTGCTAGAGATTGGCTGCTATTTTTGGACTTTTAATGTGTCTTGTTTCCATTTTTCACCACAGCCCCCTCTTCTTGGGAGTCCTTGAGCATCATTTTGTAAGTGGATAGATATGACTGGGAGGAAATTAGTGGTTATTTTGCTAGTTTTCCTCTCTCCTTTTGATGGCCGCAACAGAAAAGGGGGTCTGTATATCCCTAGATATACAGTCAACTGCAAAGCAAGTCTGGTTTGTCATGCTGGAGGAAGGATCAGTGATACTGACAATGTGGAAATTTGTAAAATGACTTCCCCATAACCTCCTTGGACTCCTAATGTCAAGAATGGAAGACAATGTGCAAATGAAGCAGCTCTATGCAGGACAAGCCAAGAATGGTAGATTCCCATCAACTGAGTGCCAGTTTTCCCTGCACAAAATAATATTCTCAGCTTTGTTGGGGAGGGGAGATATCACAGAGAACCAACCAAACATGCATATATCAGGGGCTCATGAGTTTTCTAGGTATTTCTGCATTAATTGTTGAACCAAGTCTACTGCTAAATGTTTCAGTTAAGCTTTGTACTTTTCTGAAATCTGTACTCAGATTTCATTGCATAGTGTTGTCACATGCAAATGAGGGGATAGGGCAGGGGCAAAGTTGTGGAAGTGTGAAATTCATTGTGTGAGCACTGGATTGACTCCACTGGTGCACTCATGCTACCACCAAGGTTAGGAGGAGACCAGGTTTGGATGACAAACTGAACCAAACCATGGCTTAGCTCAGCACAGCACAGGAGCCAAATGACTGGGGAAGAGCAAAGTGGTTACAGTCTCCTCACATTGAGCCTGAATGCCTGTGTCTTCACACTAAGCCATGGTTTGGCTTAGCACGATATGCAACCAGCATGAAACACCTTTTAAAGGTGTTGTGGGTGGTTTTTATTACAGCTCAACTGGAAGGAGGGAGAGTTTTAATATGTATTTTATATTTGACAGCAAGAATTACTGAATGGTACATTTAACTGTTGGCACATACACTTTCCTACATATAAATTCATTTAAAGCATTGTTACACACAGCAAGTCCTTGAGATACAATTGGCTAAAAGTAAAAATAGCAGTGCAAATAAAAACAGCATGGATTTATTTACAGCAAGAAATGGGTAAATGCAGTCCTGAATCAAATTCAGGTGGGGCAATAAGGTTGGTACTGCTAGATGTTTGAAGGCAGAGACGGATGTGAAGGACTAACTCAATGGTAGATCACAAGCTTTGCATGCACAAAGTCCTAGGTTCAATCCCTGGCAGGTGAAATAATAATAATAAGGTGAAAGATGTCTGCTTAACATTCTGGAGAGACCAGCAGTCCATCCAGCTCAATACTGTTTACTGCACTGACTGGCAGCACCTCTTCAGGGCTTTAGACAGGAATCCAGCCCTCCCAGGCAATGGTGGAAACTGAACCTCAGACTTTTTGCATGCAAAAGATGTGTTCTGTCATCAAGCTATGTCCCTTCCCATGGCATAATACAGCTCTATGCTCCTTTACAAGAACATCTGTGGTCCAAGTGTGATTGGGCACCAACAGCATTTCTCTGGGTACGCAGTGACAAGTCCTGATGGTGCACACAGTCCCAAGGCCAACACTGGAAAGTAATCAGACAGTCCAAATGGTCAAGTACTAGTCCTTTTATAATACAACAAGCAAGGTGTGAAGTTCATCTGCAAGGTCAGGTTCACACATCAGCAGATCATCCCTGGTCGGAACGCCTGGGATCAGTCCCAAAGTCACAGTCCAGTGGTGTTCCCAAAGCAGCCAAGTCATGATCCATCAACAGAGAAAGTTGAGCAAACCCCAAGTCTCTGCCTTGCTTCCCTTTTATCCTTCCCAATCTTGATTGCTGCACCTTAGTTTGCTCCAGCTGTGCCTCTCCACTTGATGAAGCTTGCAGTTCTCACCTGCCCTGAGCTTAAGCCAGCTGAGTGGCCACAAACCTCCTCCCAGACCTAATGAGCCCCATGATCTCCACCTGGTCCACCAGTGAGCTGGGCTGTGTTCCTTTGCCTGCCTTTGTCTCCTGGAGTGTACTTCCTGCTGTTCTGATGCCTCAGAGTCTTCAACGTCCAGGGGCACCTCTTCTTGTGGTGATATGTCTCCTTCCTCTGGCTCCTGTAAACTGTCTGCTGCCCCTGCAATGTTCCCTGATGTCCTGTGAGTACCTCCTAAGTCCTCAACGTCTCCCACCCCATCTTTGCTTGTCCTGGTGTGTACCATTTGTGGCTGCACCCCTCACCAGGATCTGCTTCCCCTTCCTTGGTGTCCTGCTAGCTCATGACAAGCATTTGGTAAATCATGTAGTTTCTGTTTGACAACAGTGGGTGGAGGGAATATTGCTTTCAGGGGTGTGTTCTCTAGCAAAATGTATTGAAGATAGGAAATACTAAATATCACTTTTTGTTATCAGACTTCCGTCTTATCTGTTCCCCAATGTCCTAAACATGTGTGTGAACAGATAGCTATGCACTCCTTTGATGTTTCTGCAAGTAAATCCAAAACTGGAATTGCAGCAAAAGGGTTTGCTGTCAGTTTGGAATATAGACTGACAGGCTGCAAGTGTTATCACATAGAAAAGGTGATACATGCAGGTATTTACTCTGTTGAAAACTTGGGTCTGATGCACAATGAGAACCATTCAGATTTTTACTTTGCCAAGCCTGCGTACCATGGCTAACTTGAGAGCCTGTGTCCTTCAGATTTGCTAACCAGGACTTGAAAAGAGGTTATGAAGTACAGTATGTGCTTAAAGCAATCGGTGTTATCAGAGTAAATTAGGGAGATTACTGCTGTGATGGATTTTGCTTTCCTTTCAGTGCTGGTGTTTAGAGCTCTGTTTAGAGCAGGCTGCTTACTTGTCCAACTTTCAAGAGGCCAGAATGTTCTTCTGGCTCAGTGGCAATGCAGTCCCCTCGGTGGGGTCACAGCTAAGACAGACTTTGCAAACTGTAACTTCTGGTGGATGTGTTATTGTGAGCTCTGCTTTTTGGTAGCACAGAGGACATGAAAGGTATAATCCTATATTTAGGGGGACCTACTGCCTCAAGGAGGGACGCGGGTGGTGCTGTGGGTTAAACCACAGAGCCTAGGACTTGCCGATCTGAAGGTCAGCGGTTCGAATACCCACAACGGGGTGAGCTCCCGTTGCTCGGTCCCTGCTCCTGCCAACCTAGCAGTTCAAAAGCACATCAAAGTGCAAGTAGTTAAATAGGTACCGCTCTGGCAGGAAGGTAAACAGTGTTTCCGTGCGCTGCTCTGGTTTGCCAGAAGCGGCTTAGTCATGCTGGCCACGTGACCCAGAAGCTGTACGCTAGCTCCCTTGGCCAATAAAGCGAGATCAGCGCCGCAACTCCAGAGTCGGTCATGACTGGACCTAATGGTCAGGGGTCCCTTTACCTTTACTGCCCCAAGGCTACATTCCTTTACATGCTTACTTGCAAAGAAGTACCACTGAATTCAGTGACACTTAGTACTGCGCAGACTCACACAGGTTTGCTCTATAACAGCAAAATAGTAATTCTTTGGGATTGCAGCCTTAAGATCCGGCAAAAGGCATAAGTACAGCAAGTTCCCTGCTGCCGATATTCACTCTCCAACATGGAGTATGGCAGGACCAAGTGGCAGGGTCAAAGCACAAGTGGAGGGTGCATCTTATTGCATGGCACCTGAGGAACTGAACAGGGAAGGAAGACTCCAGTGGTCAGTGACAGGCTCCTCATGTCGACCCCTGAATGCTGGGGGGGTCATCTTATTGTTTTCATTTCTTACATATGTGGGCACTGCAGCCGGAAACCCTTTACTTCAAAATGGTTCAATGGATATGTCTTACCTCCACTGCCAGAGTCGGTATGCTTCTGAGTACCAGTTGCTGGAAACTGCAGGAGGGATGTAGTGCTGTTGTGCTTAGGTCCTGCATGTGGGCATCTCACAGGTATCTGGTTGGCCACTGTAAGATCAGGATGCTGAACAAATGTCTGAAAGATGGCCTCCTTCGCTCTCTTGGGTGCTGAGATCAGCCGAGGGGACCTTCTTGGTAGTTCCTGAGCCCTCAGAATATGGGTGGGACAGGGATGGTGGCATGTATCTGATACCTTCATTTTACTGCTTCTATAATAATAATAATAATAATAATAATAATAATAATAATAATTATTTATTATTTGTACCCCACCCATCTGGCTGGGTTTCCCCAGCCACTCTAGGTGGCTTCCACAAAGACCAAAAATACACTAAGATGTCACACATTAAAAATTTCCCTAAACAGGGCTGCCTTAAGATGTCTTCTGAATGTCAGGTAGCTGTTTATCTCTTTGACATCTGATGGGAGGGCGTTCCACAGGGAGGGCGCCACTACCGAGAAGGCCCTCTGCCTGGTTCCCTGTAGCTTTGCTTTTCGCAATGAGGGAACCGCCAGAAGGTCCTCGGCGCTGGACCTTGGCGTCCGGGCAGAACGATGGGGGTGGAGACACTCCTTCAGGTATACTGGGCCAAGGTCGTTTAGGGCTTTAAAGGTCAACACCAACACTTTGAATTGTGCTCGGAAACCTACTGGGAGCCAATGTAGGTCTTTCAAGACCGGTGTTATGTGGTCTCGGCGGCCGCCTCCAGTCACCAGTCTAGCTGCCACATTCTGGATTAGTTGTAGCTTCTAGAGAATACTGAAGACTTTACCCTGGCTTTTGACATTTGAGGTGCATGTTTTAGGACTCACCTTATTTTTATGATTGCAAGTTGTTTTAAATGGGTTTTTTCGTGTGTGTGTGTGCTATGGCCTGATCCAGCAAGTTGTTCTGATCCATCAAGTTGGGGTCGAGGGGCAACATCTGTTCTTAGCAGACACTGCTGCTTACTAACTGTTTATTTTAAGCAACTGTTTATTTCAATATAACTGAAGTCAGCCATCTTACCAGCAACAGCCACAACAACCTGAAATTCATCTTCCCCCTGTTGCCTCCAGAAGGCAAATGGCTCCTCTCACACTTAATGACTCTTCACTCTCCGTATCACCATTGTGCACACTTTGCCACTAGGACAAGAGCTCTCCCCACATGCCAGCAAACATATCATTTGCTGCTTCCCCATTCTGAAAAGAAGACACAATAAACCTAACGTTTCAATGTAAGGAGTGTGCTGGAGTCTTAAGAAAACAGCTCCTGTTATCCATGGCATATATACATAGTAACAGAGTATGCCGTGTGAGGTATGAAAACATTAACTATGCAGAGGTGGTAAACTCCTCTCCTACCCCTCCTACTCACATTTTTCTGCCTGCCATGTGTGTGATAAAAGTGAGAATAAACTGGCAGGGAAAGAGAAAGAAAACTGCAGAGGTTTTCCAGCGGCATAGAGTGCTTGGATGCTACCATGCAGCTCCCCCTAGTGGCGACAACTTATAACATTATGGGTGTCTGCCACCCCACTGCATAAAACTTCTAAAAGGGGGGAGGGAATGTCACCTCCCCTGTTTATTTTCCTATGGAGACTTATAGCAGATATGAAGTTTCTGACCCTATTCAGAGTTAAGACAAAATCATTTGTCTGGTTATATATGAATCAGCATTTCTCCCCTCTTTTTGTAAGCCTGTCAAAGGAGCAACTGCTTGCTCTTACTAAGTGTGGCTTTTTATAGGCATATAAAGAACTGTATTCTTTAATTTTGCAAAATGCAGCAACCCCTTACCACCTGTGCATGGTGCATGGGGGCAACTGTCCCAGCTTTGTATTGGGAAAGAAAAAGAATGTGGGATTTTGGAGGCAGGAGGCAAATTTGATTGGTTTGCATTTTAATACAACCCTGCTCAATTTCCACTGCTCGGACCATGACTGTGTACGTACTCCAAATGTAAAGTGCATGATGTTCCCCAAAGACTGAAGTTTGCCCCTTACATGACTATTTTTCCCAGGACCTTTAAGAAACAAAGGTGCCCAGGATTCTTTGGGGGAAGTTGTGTGCTTTAAATGTATGGTGTGCATGCAGCCCAATTAAGTGATCCAAATGTTAGAGGGGTTTTTTCCTCTGGTGGCAGATGACAGAAACTATGACACCACGAGACCGGTGTAAAACCAAATCAAAGAAAGGTTTTATTACAAAACAACAAAGCTTGTGAGTGTTTTTCCTTGTAGGCAGATTCAAACTGCAACTTTTCCTCCTTTTGTAGTCATGACCAGCTGTACCCAATCTGCCCAGAGCTCACAGAAACAGTTCTTAAAGGTACAAACATCTTTACTTTTTCTTTGCAGAATGACTCCCAACACCAAAACCCTGCTAGCATTTGAAATGTGTATTTCTCTGAATGCTGTGATGCAGTTTTCCACCCAGTTAGGAACTCAGACCATTGGTGCACCTTGAATTGGGCATAAAAACAAACTGGGAGCCAGTGGCGTTGTTTTAAAAGCTGTGTGGTTGTGTTCATAGTGGCTTATTCATGCCAGTAACCAAGTAGGGGCATTCTGGACCAGTTGAGCTTGGAATTGTTTTCAAGGGCAGCCCGAGGCAGAGTTGTTGTTGTTGTTTAGTCGTGTCTGACTCTTCGTGACCCCATGGACCAGAGCACGCCAGGCACTCCTGTCTTCCACTGCCTCCCGCAGTTTGGTCAAACTCATGTTTGTAGCTTCGAGAACATTGTCCCACCATCTCGTCCTCTGTTGTCCCCTTCTCCTTGTGCCCTCCATCTTTCCCAACATCAGGGTCTTTTCCAGGGAGTCTTCTCTTCTCATGAGGTAGCCAGAGTATTGGAGCCTCAGCTTCACAATCTGTCCTTCCAGTGAGCACTCAGGGCAGAGTAAATTGCAGTAATCTAATCTCTGTTTTCAGATTTGGGGTGTACGTGCGAGTGGACTGTGTGCTATCCTATGCTTGGCAATTTTCCTTACATTTTCTTATTTTGCTTGTGCTCACTCCATGCATGTTGGGGGTAGGGAGAATGTTACAGAGACCTTTCTTTTCTGGTTCTGGGAAGTCGGTGGGGCAGATGTAAATACAATTATGAATGGGCCAGCGCTTTTGTGACTCAAGTTGCAAAGTAAACACTGCCTGTTTGTGCCACAGTGCCAACCCCATACCCTCCTTGCCCATTGGTGTTCAGAGGCAGCTGGAGAGGCCACTGCACCCCCTGCCATTCCTTTGCCTATCCCTTCCTCTGTCCACCAAAGGTTAAAGCCAAGTTCTTTTTGCTAAAGCAGACAGAAACTGGGTGGGATTGCCAACTGACCAAAGAAGATGCCTTAGCCTGCTGTTGTGTCTTCATGAATGCAACTTGCTGTGCAGAAGTGACTAGCTGTAAGCCTGATTACCTGTGAGTGGCTATCCATCAAGATGCTGTAAAAAGGAGTAGCTGATGGAAGCTGGAAGTCCTCAGGGTAACTAAGGAAACAGGTGTATAAATGGGGCAGAAAGTTCAGCAGCTGCCCTGTAATATTTAAAGGGACAGGGAGGGTGAGATCTGGTTGTCTTAAAGAGTCACACGCAGGTTATAATCTGTTACTGTAGAAGGATATTGCTCATCTCTTTAAAATGAAGTACCCCCACCTATTTGTGTTGTATTAGAAGAAGAAGAGTTTGGATTTGATATCCTGCTTTATCACTACCCGAAGGAATCTCAAAGCGGCTAACATTCTCCTTTCCCTTCCTCCCCCACAACAAACACTCTGTGAGGTGAGTGGGGCTGAGAGACTTCAAAGAAGTGTGACTAGCCCAAGGTCACCCAGCAGCTGCATGTGGAGGAGCGGAGACGCGAACCCGGTTCCCCAGATTATGAGTCTACCGCTCTTAACCACTACACCACACTGGCTCTCATTATTACTTAATGTGTCCCTTCAAATATTGCTGGACTCCAACTGCCATCAGCCCCAACTAGCATGCCAATGGCAAAGGATGGTGGAAGTTCTAGTCCAGCTACAAAATTACCGTAAGAGCACAGTTTCCCCATCCCTAACCTGTAGGGAAAGAAAATCCCATGGGTTGTCTTTCTAGGCCAAATCTAGAGTGGGGCAGGAGACCTGGTTGTAATTTTGAGCAGGTTCTCACATACATGCCACTACTTGAATACTCAACACTTGGCACTGAAAAATAAGAACAGACACAGTTGAGAAGCATTGTGTTTGTGATTATTTGAAAGTTCCATATGTTGTACACAGGGCTTTTTTTTCCAGCTGGAACTCAGTCCCAGCACCTCTCAGGTGGGTGCCATTGCCATTATAAGAGAACAAGGGAAGCGTTCATGGTGAGTTCCGACACCTCTCTTTTTTCTAGAAAAATAGCACTGTTGTTGTTGTTGTTTAGTTGTTTAGTCGTATCCGACTCTTCGTGACCCCATGGACCAGAGCACGCCAGGCACTCCTGTCCTCCACTGCCTCCTGCAGTTTGGTCAAACTCATGCTGCTAGCTTTGAGAACACTGTCCAACCATCTCATCCTCTGTTGTCCCCTTCTCCTTGTGCCCTCAATCTTTCCCAACATCAGGGTCTTTTCCAGGGAGTCTTCTCTTCTCATGAGGTGGCCAAAGTATTGGAGCCTCAGCTTCAGGATCTGTCCTTCCAGTGAGCACTCAGGGCTTATTTCCTTCAGAATGGAGAGGTTTGATCTTCTTGCAGTCCATGGGACTCTCAAGAGTCTCCTCCAGCACCATAATTCAAAAGCATCAATTCTTTGGCGATCAGCCTTCTTTATGGTCCAGCTCTCACTTCCATACATCACTACTGGGAAAACCATAGCTTTAGTCTTGCTGTGGCCAAGGGGCTTGAATAACTCAGAGAAGCTATGAGCTATGCCGTGCAGGGCCACCTAAGATGGACAGGTCATAGTGGAGAGTTTTGACCAAACGTGATCCACCTGGAGCAGGAACCAGCAAGCCACTCCAGTATCCCTGCCAAGAAATCTTCATGGACAAAGACAACAGGCATATAAAAGAAAAATTGCACTGGTTGTACGTTATTTGAAATGTGATAGGTCATTCGCACATGCTAGTCTACTTTTGAAGCAGCAGTTATGAAGTCTCAGCTAGTGTAGTGTAGTGGTTAGAGCACAGGCCTTATCAGGCATAGCCAAACTTCACCCTCCAGCTGTTTTGGGACTACAATTCCCATCATCCCTGACCACTGGCCCTGTTAGTTAGGGATTATGGGAGTTGTAGTCCCAAAACAGCTGGAGGGCCAAGTTTGGCCATGCCTGCCTTAGATGACTGGAAATTTTATTTCAAATTACTACTAGGCCACAAAGCTTAATGGGTGATCTTATCCCACCCTCAACTTAACCTACCTCTTAGAGTTGTTGTGCGGATAAAGAGGGTGGAACTGTGTACACCATCTTAAGAGCTTTGGAGGAAGAGGAGGATGAAAGTGTGGCCAGCAGCATGTATGTGTGAAGGAACCATTAATTTGATTCATGCCAATAAGGGTAATGTGTTCAATATTCCAAGGATTTCCAAGGGATTTTGAGCCCTTCCATCACAGCATCAGGAACCAGCTCTAGTAGAAATTTCCTCTCAGTAGAAATGTGTCTTTTACTTGCTCTGGCTTATTCCCCTTGCCTTTTAGTGTAATTGTGTCCTTATAACTAACGTTGGCTGCAATGATCTTTATTATTAGCATGTTACAAGTTTTTCCATTTCAGAAGGGTGAGCCCAATTGTTAAAAATACAATGGATGTAGCTGGGATAACCTGCTTGAAATTTCTGGCTTTGATGCATTAAACATAAGTTCTTTCTGCCAGTGGTTTCCACCCATAGCAGACAGAGCATCATTATACCTGACATTTACCTTATAACCATAGTATTCCTGTCATAAATTAAGAAAGAACTGGCAAAACTGACAGCATGCTCAGGGAGAATATATATCTAACTGTTCTCTCAATTATTTCTAGTAGGGTTAAAATAAATTTATTTATTTATGAAACTTTTTAGAAGTACAGTGGTACTTCGGGTTAAGAACTTAATTCGTTCTGGGGGTCCGTGCTTAACCTGAAACTGTTCTTAACCTGAGGTACCACTTTAGCTAATGGAGCCTCCTGTCACTGCTGCACCACTGCTGTGCAATTTCTGTTCTCATCCTGAAGCAAAGTTCTTAACTCAAGGTACTATTTCTGGGTTAGCAGAGTCTGTAACCTGGAGCGTTTGTAACCCGAAGCGTTTGTAACCTGAGGTACCACTGTATGTGGAATTAAAGATAAGGTGCTCATTTCTCCACCAGAAACAGGTTTTAAACTCTTAAGCAATTTTTTTTTTTACTTATTCATTATTTTAACAGAATTTACAGCATATACCCCTTAATTGTCAAAAGCTCTAAGTGGTTTACTGCAAATGTGTGAGGTGATGGAAATATGCTTGATCTCTCTCTCTCTCTCTCTCTCTCTCTCTCTCTCTCTCTCTCTCACACACACACACACACACACACAAACCTTCTCCTTTATCAAAACCCAGTGATTATTTTCTTCAAACTCACCCTGACTGCTGCAGATCATAGCTTGTGTTATGGTTTTTCACCTTTTGGCGAGTTTAAAACATCTGATATCCTACTTGCATAAAATGTGGACAATAAAAGCACAGGAAGAGGGAGCTACCATCTGCTGTAGCTTCTGAAATGAGGATTCACACATTTCTCTGATGTGAGCGTGCATGAACCTCTTTTTGCAATGGGAATTCCTGAACTCCTGCTTTTGGAAATTGAATATTATTTTTGCTGTGAGTAAATGGATACAGCAAATGAAAAAGCCACACATTCCAGGTCATTTGGCTGCAAAAGAAACCTGCATTTCCCCCATTTTATTTTTTTAAAAACCCCAGCTCTTCTGAATATGCAAAGCAGCTCTGAAAAATCAAAACCAGAGCAACCATATAAAAATCAATGAAACAATCTATTACACTACACAAAAAACAGGAGTTACTTAAAACAGTAGTAAAATCATACATTATGTGTCTATGCAAAAGTAAGATCCATGGAGTTCAGTGGGATTTACTCCCAAGAAAGGTATGGGATTGCAACATGAAAACTGTTTTCAGAGATAGCCTAAAAGCAGACAAAGAGGAGCAAATACTACAGTTATGGTGCCACATTGACAAGGTAGTACTTGACAATACCAGGTCAGATTGAACATCTATATTGATGTCTAACAAAGTGGACCTCCAGGGTCTCTGGCAGAGATCTTTCTCAACTCATGCTATCTAGTCACTTTGAGCTGAGATGCTAGGGATTGAACCTGGGACCCTCTGTCACTGAGCTATGCCTCTTTCCTGAAGCCCATTGCAAAGGTGGGCCAGAGGAACCAATCTCGAGCTTGGACAAGCTTGGTATGTGTGCAGGTAGTTCTTAAGGTAATCTGGCCCCTTGCAGTTGAAGGCTTTATGATGCATTCAGTGGTAGTTGGTACCCATTGGAGCTGTTAGGATGGAAGGCAGAGATGTCAACAACAGGTGGCCCCAGAGCTAATGCCTGGCACAGCCAACTCATTCTGCATTTGTTCCCATCCTCCACATTGCTGAGCACTACAAAGGCAATATTGAGACTAAGAAGGAAGAAAACCTAAGAGCCAAGGCCATCCCCTGGACTGAATATTAGTAAGAAGGGAGAAAGTTGGGGCTTGGCTGAGGAAGATGGAGATTGGTGGGGTAGTGCCACATTAGTTCCATTGGACCAACCACCACTGGTTCCATTCTTCCCAGGGACAGCCCAAGGCAAACATGAGGCAAAGGACGATGCTCCTGTCCGCTTCATGTCCAGAAGTTGACCAGACTATCAGTTGAATCATACTGCAATATTGGCAATGAGGGATCCTCTTCCTGAAGGAAGCCTGGTTTAGGAGGCACAGGGAAGGCTTCCTGGCTTTTACATCTCAGTCCTCCATAAACTCACTGCAACTCCCCAACTTCCAGCACTTGCCACCTGAGGCAGGATGTCCCCCTTGCCTAATAGTAGGGCTGGCCCTGACCCTTCCTAATAGATGCCATCATTTAACTAGTTCAGTTAGATATTCCTGTACTATTTCTCTTTGAATTTTGTGGTGCACTTACCTTGTAGCGGTTCTTTCTTCCATTAAATCCATCCTCTACCCTGTACTTTACCTTTACCTTTACCCTGTACTTATTTCAATGCCATTGCTTGATCTTTCTACAAGAGATTTGCTGGTGCTGGTGAGGGGGTGCATGGGAAACGACGCCCAATAAAGGTGAATGCAGCATAAATAGATACTAACCCTATCAGGCAATAAATAAATATTTGCACTAATGTGTGTTTTTTCTGTTTTTGTTTTACTGCACAGAAATGCAGCAAATGTTGCCTGTTGGATTTCTAAACCACAGGCATCTGTTCTCAGCCACAGAAGCTCTGTTTGTAAAACCAGGTGGCAGAGGGTCGTGCACATCACTTTGTGCTCTTTGATTGGTGGAATAAACTTTCTGATAAAATACCAATTCAGGAGGGGTTAGGAAAGAAACTGTAAGATCATTGGCTAACTGCCTGAACCTCCACAGGGATACCTGTCTGAGACTTTAAGAACCACAGCTTTAGTCCCTTAAAATGTTACGGATCTGATGTGTGTTTATAACCATACACTTCAATAGTACTTGAAAGCACGGCACTAAAAATGACATATGTCTAAAGCTGCCAACTTTCCCAAACCTAAATCCCACAGACATATACCATGCCATATTTTGGAATGGTGCAGTTTAATACCACTTACCTGTTACTGAGAGGTACTAAAAGGCAGCAGTTTGTTTGGGGTTTGTGTGTGGGAGACAGTGAGTGCACTAATAGATGCTTGGTGGAATGTATGTGTTTGCAAATGCTTCAGTTGTGAGTAGGGATGAATAGATAGATGTTGATTTCTTTCCGTTTCTCAATTTCCCAGTGCTGAGTTCAGTATGTTACATTTCTGCATCAGTTTGTGATTTATTTATTTTTAAGTGAAAATTCATCAGTATTTCCCGTAACATACAGATTTTTGCAAGCAACTTTCCCTAATATAATGCATTTTCCTATATACACACTATTTTCTGCATTTTTATGCATACTTTCCCCAATACATTTATTTTTGAACACATTCTTTGGTTGGCGAAAAACGTTGAAAAATCTGGAGAAGTGCAAATTTGGAAGGTTAGCAGTTTCAGGGAGCATGAATTAGATAGGTTTCCATTAACCTGCAAACCAAACTCAATTTCGGCCCCATCCCTATTTCTAACTGCATGTGCTTGGAAGCAAATTCTGTTGAAACTAGGAGCTATTAACAATTCTTAAATTTCTCTTCTGCCCCAAAAGGGATTCTCAAGGCAGCATAGAGGGAAACCATTAAAAAAAATTAAAGAAAATTAGAAAAACAAAATGCAGTATCTATCACCATTTTGTGGTAAGACAAAGAAGCAAACAAAAACACAAGCCCAGTGCTTGAACAATAGGTCACTGATTTTCTTGCTGATGACCCCTAGTCATTAGAAAGAAAATGAATTCCCACCATGCTCACTTGGCTGCGTTTTGCTTGCCAACATCACCTGCTCTACAGCCAAAGCCAGTGCTCCCCTTACTCTGCCCCCCCAATACTTACCACTTGCCAAACCCCTCCCTCATTCCCTTTAGACCACGGGTAGGGAACTTTCTCTGGCTGCAGGGCCAGATCATTATCTCCCCACCTCTGCTTAAGTTGATCAGTGGGTGTGGCCACCCACTGTCAACCACGTGACATGGGGACATCAGGTGATGCTTCCCTTTGAAACCCTGATTGCCTGTACTTGAAAGCAAATAAGATGCTTCCATATAGTAGGGTTACCAGATGTCCCTGGTTCCCGGGGACAGTTCCCGGATTTGCAAATCTGTCCCTGGACAAATGCTGTCCCCGGAATGCCCCAGATTTGCAAATCTGTCCCTGGGAAATGTGGCAGCCGCAGCCTCAGCAGCTCCTGAAGCCAGCCAGAGCTAACTGCACTACCAGGCTGGCCCCTCCTGTGCAACGGCTGCCCGCCCATGACTCCCGAGCCTCCCCTGATCTGTCAAAACAAAGGGGGAAGGAGATCGGGGTAGGCTCAGAAGTCATGGGTGGGCAGCGCGCCATTGCTCAGTTTTCTAAAAAACTCTGCGCATTTATGTTTCACAGGGTGCGAAAGAAGGGCATTGCACCTTTATACAATATGCATGTGTGCTTGGGCCCAGGGTCTTTTGCCTCACCATCCCCACTACTGACTCCCTGTTGCTACTCAGCTTCGAAAAAAAGAAAAAAAAGGTGTCCCTGAATCTGGTAATCTTCCATATAGGGTTTTTTTGTTGTTGTTTGGTTGGTTTTGGGGGCAAACATTCTTGCAAAGGGATGTTTGCAAAGGGCTTTCAGACACCCCCCTGCAGAGGTTTGAAAGAGAACTGGGGGTTGGAGGCACATTCCCACTTCCTCATCACCTGATGGGTGAGTGGGATCATGCCTTCAAGCACTGCTGGGATAGTTCGGTTGGGAGAACATGAGACTCTTAATCTCAGGGTCTTATAGTTTTGTGCAGATTAGGTCATGTTTTGACAATACAAATGTTTTAAGTTTTGTATCAAACCAGTATTTATTTTATTGAATGACATTGTATATATTGCAGCAGCCTTTGGCTATAAGCAATAAACTTGACTGACTGACTGACTGACTGATCTCAGAGTCATGAGTTTGAGCTCACCCAGTCAAGGATAATAAAATGGATGGGATGATGTCATGCCACTAAGTCTGATGTGATGATGTCAGTAAATAAAATCATTTGGATTGACATAGCCATTGGATTTAGCTACATTATGACATCACGAGGAACACTTTAAACAAATAAGCAAATGTTTTTAGTATCAAAATTCTCTAACTTTTGACTCAACCTTAACTTAAGCAGTATAGTTAGGAAAATTAGCCTTACATATATATATGTAATTTCAGAAGTGGAGCTGAGATAATGTTCTTACACAGAATGTTTATGTGCATGTGAGTGGACACAAGCATACCATGAACAGCTCTGGTGTGGGTGTTTAGCCTTTATCTTCTTCCAGAAACTACATACAATTAATAGATGAAGCTGTTTTATGATTCATTATTTCTGTACCTAGAGGATGATTTTTAAGAGCCCCATAAAAAGCAGGAATGTCAAAGATTGAAAGGCTTTTTGGTTGATTAACTATGGTGCTTTCACTTATTAATCAATGGACTGATTGATTAAAATACTCAGAATTGCTAAGATTGCCAACACCTAACCCAAACGAGTTTTTTTGTAGACCTGATAAGCTCTTTCTCTCTCTCCCTCAATCTCTGGTGTGTTGTGAGTGTGTGGCTACTTTTAACAGTGCCTGGAAATTCCACCCCAGGCAAAACTCTTCCTGGTGCTCAATTTAAAAGCACAGGATTTTGGTTTAGCTAGGTAGCGGACAATGATTTTCTCTCTCCTTAACAGCACTAGTTCCAGCTGTGGGCCTGGATCCAAACAACAGCATGCTTAGTCCTACTCATCCATGGGAGATATAACTAGCATTTCTCAAACAGCAATTCCCTATTGTCCCCAGCAACCTTCTTCTTGAAACTGAGTTTAAACAGCACTTTGTAAAATGACTTGGGATGTCTGTGGAACGCTCAAAGGACAACAGTCAAACATTCTACTGGGTGTAAGTGGAGTAGCTCTTTAGATAGTGGAACATTGCCTTATGCAGTTGAATGTTTTCCTCTTCTCATACTTTGTTCATCCAGACCTAGTCTGTGGTGAGATGCCATCTTGCAAGAGATCAGCCCAACCCTCCAGGTTTCATAAAAAGCCTTACAGATCTTTGGCTCAGCCCAGATAGCAAGGCCAATGACTGGGAACAATTGGGGTTGTAATTCGACATCCGCTGGAATGTCACAGGCTCCTTGACCCTGTTGTCAAGGATTCTTCAAAACTGCCGCTCATTTTTAATGGTATATATATGAAGATGTGTGCACAAAATAACAACATGGTTCATTTTTAATTACTAAGCTGAGCTTAGTAATGAACACAGAACATAGTTGCTGGAATATGGTGTGTTCTTCACACTCGTACAAGAGAAACTCTGGAGACTGCTTTGCCTGGGAATTGGCTCAGCCCCTAGTGCTAAATTATGCAGTCTTGTATAGCCCACTATGATTTCACATCTCTCTCTCTCTCTCTCATAGTTCCCAGCTTTAAGAGGTTGTGGGCATATCTACAGCTCTGCTACATTTCCATCTGCACTGATAGATGGATTGTGTTATGTTGTGCTACAGATGGCTAGACAAATATAGGATACAACCCTGAGAAAGTGCTTGAGGCTGCAGTTGGGAATTATTTTTAAGTTTATTTATAAGAATATTTATAAACTGCCAACTCATAAAAGATATCATGGCAGGGTATTAAAAAGTCGTTAAAACATCACACCATTATAATATCATGAAAGATGGAACAAATGACCAACACTGAATAAAATTAGTTCTCTAAGGATGCAAAACAAAACATGAACCTTTCCAGCAAGCAACAAAATATCAAACTGGAGGTGCCTGTCTGATTCCAATAGGCACAGCATTCCAAAATACCGATGCCCCTAAAAGTCTTCATGCACTTGGAAGCTAAATGGGTATGACATAACTGTGGGACATTTCAAGAGGGCTTTTCCAGTGGCCACAGTGATTTGGTTGGTGCGTAAGGGACAAGGCAGTATAAGGGGAAAGTAAGGCAAGTCAGTCATATGGAATAAACATGGGTAGAGGGTCACACTTTCCCATCTCTTTAACTGAGTTATCAAATTCCACTGCTTTCATCCTATTGACCAGCTCATTGTCTTGTGCCCAATCCATTCATTGGCTTGTGTTTGAAAAAGTGCTCTATTTCAATCTTGCTAGCAACCTCACACTTGGCACTGCTTGGGAATTCCAAGAAATCTAAATATTAGTGTAGATTTGAAACGTTCAGTCTGCCATCTTGATTCAAAGTGCTATTTTCACTAACATATTTATTTTAATGCACATTTCCCCATATATCTATATTTAAATTGTTTAAATTGTTTTGGAAAGTTCTAATTTGATTGCTTTGGCTTTAAATGCAAACTGAACTGAATTTCTTGTCCAAAGACAACTGTAAACAACTAACTTCGCTAGTAGGGTTGCAAGAGTTTTTGTAAGGTGGACTTTATCAATTATTGCAAGTATAATTTAAAAATTGTTGATTTACAATTAAGATTTAATAGTAATAATTATAATTCTAAAATGCAGCATTAGATAATAAGTGGGGAAACCATTAGTCAAGGAGGAGGGAAGTCTCAGGCTGTTGTAGCCAAATGTTTTCTACATTATATATAAGTTGAATGTTATGTTTAAAGTATTTGCAAAAACTAATAAAAATATTATAGATATAGATATAGATATAGATATAGATATAGATATAGATTAGATATAGATATAGATATAGATATAGATATAGATATGAGAATTTTTCCTCCATCCCTACCACCAGGTAAACAGTAAATTTTCGATATTAATAATGGATGGTTTCAGCAGTAATATACTCTACCAGCAAAAGCTTACCAGTTTTATCCACTTGAAAGTGAACTGTAACAGCAGAATATTCCAATTATTGGACACTGCAAATCTGAGAGTCCTAGGAAGCAAAGCTTCCCTGAACTCTGAGCATGTGTACAAATGGTGTTCCAGTTGAATGAAGAAAGGTGTATTAATGTAGCTGCAGTTCCAGCACAAATTCCCATAATGGGACTGGGGAAAAGTCCGTGTTGTTGATTATTGTCAATTGCAAGGGGTGGGCACAGATACACTCATTTATTCCTATGGGTCAATTTGCCTCCAAGGGATACTGACCTCCAACCCCTGTGAAGGATCCTCTCTCCTGCTCATCCGGTGCCCTGGAGACATTTTAGCAACTTGTCTGAATGAATCAAATCACTCCAGCAATGCCTTGTTCATTTCCAGCCATTCTTATCTTTTCCGGCTGAAGGTTTTATATTTGCTCAACCAGAACACCCACTTGAATCCATTACTCCATTATATTAGGTAAAGGTAAAGGTACCCCGCCCGTACGGGCCAGTCTTGACAGACTCTGGGGTTGTGCGCCCATCTCACTTAAGAGGCCAGGGGCCAGCGCTGTCCGGAGACACTTCCGGGTCACGTGGCCAGCGTGACATCGCTGCTCTGGCCAGAGCCAGAGCCAGAGCCGCACACGGAAACGCCGTTTACCTTCCCGCTGGTAAGCGGTCCCTATTTATCTACTTGCACCCGGAGGTGCTTTCGAACTGCTAGGTTGGCAGGCGCTGGGACCGAGCAGCGGGAGCGCACCCCGCCGCAGGGATTCGAACCGCCAACCTTTCGATCGGCAAGCCCTAGGCGCTGAGGCTTTAACCCACAGCGCCACCTGCGTCCCATCTCCATTACATGTGACATCACACACACTACGTGCAGACGTGTGACATCGCACGTCCACATTGCAGCGGCGGGCACCCACAATCTTGAGGGTGAGATGGCACCCCTGGTAAAGGGTTTCCCTTTACCAGGGGTGCCATCTCACCCTCAAGATTGTGGGTGCCCGCCGCTGCAATGTGGACGTGCGATGTCACACGTCCGCACGTAGTGTGTGTGATGTCACATGTACTATGTGCAGGTGTGTGTGTGTGACATCGCATGTTTGTGTTGCAGTGGTGGCAGCTGCTCTTCCTCCTCCTCCTGTCTACCAGTGCCGTCTTTACCCAGGGGTGCAAAGGAGGTGGGGCACCCGGGCACCAAATTCTGGGGGTGCCAGGCATCTGCCGCTGAAACCGCTAAACTCTTAACTATCTACCTGTTATGAAATAATAAATAATTTTGATCAAGCTAGAAAAACAAAATACATATATATCTAGGTATTACCAATATGTATACCTACTGTTTCACTAAAGGACTTTCAACTTTGTGCCTCATTTACCAAAGACACGCACAAAAAACCATTTCCCAGAAATCCTTCACTTTCTTACATTCCCACGACATATGGTAAAAAGTACCTTCTTTTTCCTGCTCTCCCAGGTCCTAGTCCAACACTTAAACCATTATGCCACACTGGCTCTGCCTGATGTGATAGGTTAGGGTTGCCAGCGTGGTACCCATGGATGCACATACATCTGCAGGTGCTTTCCTTGTTACCCGTAAGTTCACCCCAGCTGCCCCTGGCAAAGAAGTAGGCTTGGAAGAAGCATTATGTTATAGTCAGTAGACTGGGTGGTGGTGTACACTTAGTTGTTGTGTGTGTGTTGTCCACAACATTTTCTCTGGCTATGTGGGCCCTAAAAGGTTGGTGGCTTCATGCTAGATTGTACTTGCAGGGGGAGTTTCATTTGTTGTTGTTTAGTCGTTTAGTCGTGTCCGACTCTTCGTGACCCCATGGACCAGAGAACGCCAGGCACTCCTGTCCTCCACTGCCCCCCGCAGCTTGGTCAGACTCATGCTGGTAACCTCGAAAACACTATCCAACCATCTCGTCCTCTGTCGCCCCCTTCTCCTTGTGCCCTATATATATATATATATGCATATATATATATATATGCATTCAAAAATGCTCTGAAGCTTGAAAAGGCATAGTCTACTGTACTTCTTTAGCATTCTGCTGTAGTGAGTTCAAACCACCCACCATATGTTGAGAGAACATGTGAGCAGGGACACAGAATTGTTGAGGCTAGCCTCACCACAGACATGAGCTGTGGTCATGGCCAAATTTAAAACACTATGAAACAACTTTAAACAGCCATGGCTCTCCCCAAAGAATTATGAGAGCTGTAGTTTGTTTAATGTGCTGAGAGTTGCCAGGAGACCCCCATTTCCTTCCCAGAGCTACAATTTGAGTTCCCTGTGAAGAAAGATTGATTGTTAAACCAGCCTGTGAACTGTAGCTCTGAGACCCTCCAAGTGTCCCTATTTTCAAGGGATGTCCCTGTTTTAGAGAAACTGTCCTGGTTTCTCATTTGATCCCAGAATAACCTGCTTTTCCTTAGCATCTCCCTATTTTCATTTGAGAAATGTTGGAGGGTATGGAGTTTTTTGACTCCCGAGATGTTTGAAGGCAATCCTGTATAGGGAAGTATTTTTTTTAAAATAATAATAATAATATTTTGTTCTGTTTTTATATACATTGGAAGCTGCACAGAGTGACTGGGGCAACCCAATAAGATGTGTGGGGGTATAAGTAGTAAAATTATCATTAAAGAATGGGATGTCCCTATTTTCATTGGGGAAATGTTGGAGGGGAAGAGGGCCTTCTAACAACTCTCAGCACCCTCAACAAACTACATCTCCCAGAATTCTTTGTGCGGAGCCATCGCTGTTTAAAGTGGTATCAATGGTGCTTTAAATGTATGGGGCGATTGGGGCACTGTCCATATATTTGGCAGGCATGTGATGGGGTGGAGTCTATGGCCATAATGCTTTTCTGCATGACTTTGGGACAGGAGTCTCTCTCGTGTGCAGGAGATCAATGTGCATATTTGTATATGCATAGAATCGGGATGGTGGGACAGACAGAATGGAAGCCTTCCTTGAAGGGGAGAAAAGTTTTGAGAAATTGGAGAAGAGATTTTGGCACAGCGCTAGCTCTGTCTAGTTTGTCCCTCATTGCCAGAAGAATTTAGCAAGCGTTCTGGGACAGGTGGTATGGGCGGGGTGAGAGAAGTACATTTGAGTTCATCTCTGCCTTCTGTCTTGTGTGAAACATACTTCTGAAATCAGCTCATCCTTGGCTTGCTTTATCTTCAATATTTCCCCCCCGGCTCACATTTGCAAACTGGAGAAACCGTCACAGGCAAACTCCCCAGCATACTCTATTGGCTACAGTATAATGCCTTTTTCAAATCTGATTTCAGCAGGAAAAACCTGTGGGTGCCACGTTGGTGGCCTGTGGACTAGGGGGTTGGTCTGTCCAGCAAGAATCTTTTCCGATACTTGTTTTGCCTTCAATGTTTCCCCCCTCCAGTTCACTTTTCCTGCACCAATTCATTCTCTTTACACTTCACAGACTTGCTCTCTGACCTCTGACCCACAGGCATTTTGATAATTAATGCTCCCGTGTGATTCAGCATATATATATATATATATATATATATATATATATATATATGCCAGCCATCTGATTGGGTTGCCCCAGCCACTCTGGGTGGGTCCCAACAAAAAATAGTAAAGGCACAATACATCCCACACTAAAACCTGGGGCGGGGCCTGAAGCCCCATAAGGACTGCTGTGCTCTGCTGCCCAGGAGGACTCTCCTGCGTGGGTGTCTGAGGGCCCTGCTCCTTCCTGCCACTCACCATCTGGCCTGGGGCGGGGCCTGAAGCCCCATAAGGACTGCTGTGCTCTGCTGCCCAGGAGGACTCTCCTGCGTGGGTGTCTGAGGGCCCTGCTCCTTCCTGCCACTCACCATCTGGCCTGGGGCGGGGCCTGAAGCCTCACAGGGACTGCTGTGCTCTGCTGCCCAGGAGGACTCTCCTGCGTGGGTGTCTGAGGGCCCTGCTCCTTCCTGCCACTCACCATCTGGCCTAGGGCGGGGCCTGACAGGCCTGACAGGGACGATTGCTGTCACTGCTGCTGCGGCCCAGGGGGATCCGGAGGGGTGCAGAGTTCTTTTTAAAATGTTTTAAAATTTTCCTTTTCCTTTTTATTTCTTTATTATTATTATTATTGTCATTATTATTACTGTATATGCAGGGATGGGGTGGGGGTGGGATGGATGTTTAGTTGGGGATTTGTTTTGATTTTGGTGGATTTGTAATTTTTGGAGTTTTTTATTTGTATTGTTTTTTGTTTTTTGGGGTTTCTTTTTTTGTTTTGTTTTCATTGTTTTAAGGTCTTATTTTGTTCTTAAGGGGAGGGGTCAGGGCTGCCGGGGAGTGGGTCCCAGCCAACAAAATGGCTGCGGCATGTTCCACAGGGGGGGATGCGTTGGGACAACCGATCTCAGTGATCTCGGGTAGGAGGAGGAGTTACGCTAAGACCAGACCATGTCATTACAGAGGAGGCAGGTTTAGTCGTTGTCTGAGGACTATCCCTGCCTCCGGGTCTGGTCCTGACCAGATGGATACTAGAATCAGCAAGGGATACCCACATGACCTGAAGGTGCTGCTGTGCAATGCCAGGTCAATGATTCATAAGACCACTGCCATCCATGACCTGATCATGGATGGGGGATTTGACCTGGCATGTGTAACAGAGACTTGGTTGAATGAAGCGGATGGGCCTGTTCTTGCTGCTGCTTGTCCACCAGGTTTCTCTTACGCACAGCAACCCAGGCCTTGTGGGCGGGGAGGGGGGGTTGCAGTGATTTTTAGGAAGTCATTAGTTTGCACCAGGCGTCCTATTGGGAAGACCCAGTTCTCTGAGTGCATGTTCTGGAAGTTGGGCAATAGGGGCAGTACAGGATTCCTTTTGGTGTACCGACCTCCCCGCTGCACCAAGGATTCCCTGCCCGAGCTGCTTCAGGTCGTGGCGGATGTTCTCCTGGAGACACCTAGTTTGGTTGTCCTAGGGGATTTTAATATCCATGCCGACACGACCTTACAAGGGGCCGCTCGGGACTTCATGGAAAGCATGGCCTCCATGGGGCTGTCCCTGAATAAGTTTGGCCCAACCCATAGCCGCGGACATGCCTTGGACCTGGTGTTTACCTCTACGGATGTTGGTGACCTGACACTAACTAAAAGTGAAACAAAAGAAGTGCCATGGTCAGATCACTTCCTGGTGCAACTGGACTTCTCCGCGACCCTTCCCCTCTGCAGGGAGGTGGGACCGATTCGGATGGTCCGCCCCCGCCACTTAATGGATCCAAATGGTTTCCAGAGAGTGGTAGGGGATGCTTTATCCCATGTTGATGGCCTTTCAGCTGATTCCCTGGTGGCCCGCTGGAATGTGGAGTTAACCAGGGCTATTGACTGTTTGGCTCCGAAGCGCCCTCTCCGATTGCATGGAGCCCGGAGAGCCCCGTGGTTTTCCACGGATCTGAGGGCAATGAAACAATCGTTGAGACGGCTAGAGCGCCGGTGGCGGATAACTCATTCTGAAGCTGACCGGACACAGGTTAGAGCTCAATGTCGAGCCTACCAAGTGGCGGTAGCGACGGCGAAGAAGACTTTCTTCACCGCCTCTATTGCATCTGCAGAAAACAGCAGCAGGAGACTTTTTCAGGTGGTCCGCAATTTAGCGGAACCACCTGCTACATCAGGGCCCAGTACGGGCCACATGATCTCCTGCAATGATTTTGCAAAGTTTTTTGCAGATAAAGTCGCTCAGATTCGGGAAGAGGTAGACGCCACCGTGGGAGCAGGGCCGGGGCGGGAGAGTGCTAGAGTCCTGTCTAGTCAAATTGCATGGGATCAATTCCAATCTGTTACCTCCGAGGATGTGGACAGGCTGCTTGGACGAGTGAAACCAACCACCTGTCTCCTTGATCCTTGCCCATCCTGGCTTATAAAAGCTAGCCGGGAAGGACTGGGCGATGGGCTTCGTGGGGTGGTGAATGCTTCCCTCCGTGAGGGAGCCTTCCCAGACCCGCTGAAAGAGGCGGTTATCAAACCACTTCTTAAAAAACCATCTTTAGATGCGGCCACGATGGCCAGCTATCGCCCAGTCTCAAATCTTCCATTCTTGGGCAAGGTGATTGAGCGAGTGGTTGCTGAACAACTCCAGGCATGCCTGGAAGAAGCGGACCATTTGGATCCCTTCCAGTCGGGATTCAGGCCTCATCATGGGACTGAAACTCCCTTGGTCGCACTGGTTGATGATCTCCGGCGGGCTAGGGACAAAGGTGAGAGCTGTTTCCTAGTTCTGCTGGATCTCTCAGCGGCGTTTGATACCATCGACCATAACATCCTTCTGGACCGTCTTGAGGGGCTGGGAGCTGGGGGCACTGTCCTACAGTGGTTCCGCTCCTTCCTCCTGGGCCGTGTTCAGAAAGTGGTGGTGGGGGATGAGTGTTCAGACCCCTGGGCTCTCACTTGTGGGGTGCCTCAGGGTTCTGTCCTCTCCCCCATGCTTTTCAACATTTACATGCAGCCGCTGGGAGAGATCATCAGGGGGTTTGGGCTGGGTGTTCATCAGTATGCGGATGATACCCAGCTCTACCTCTCTTTCAAATCAGAACCAGTGAAGGCGGTGAAGGTCCTGTGTGAGTGTCTGGAGGCGGTTGGAGGATGGATGGCAGCTAACAGATTGAGATTGAATCCTGACAAGACAGAAGTACTGTTTCTGGGGGACAGGAGGCGGGCAGGTGTGGAGGACTCCCTGGTCCTCAATGGGGTAACGGTGCCCCTGAAGGACCAGGTGCGCAGCCTGGGAGTCATTTTGGACTCACAGCTGTCCATGGAGGCACAGGTTAAATCCGTGTCCAGGGCAGCTGTGTACCAGCTCCATCTGGTACGCAGGCTGAGACCCTATCTGCCTGTGGACTGCCTCGCCAGAGTGGTGCATGCTCTGGTTATCTCCCGCTTGGATTACTGCAATGCACTCTACGTGGGGCTACCTTTGAAGGTGACCCGGAAACTACAACTAATACAGAACGCAGCAGCCTTGTCGTGTCCCTTTCTCTATCTGCTGCCCAATTGGCTGCCCAATTTCCCCTTTGCTTTTTATTTCAGTCCTGGAGGTCTTGCTGAATATGATTAGAAGGGACCAACAGATTCAGGGTATACAGGTCGGAGTTAAACACTATAAACTTAAAGCCTATGCAGATGACCTAGTACTGACGCTACAGGAGCCAATCCCTAGTTCTAAAAGAGCACTGGAAATAATACAAGAATTTGGTCGGGTGGCAGGTTTTAAATTGAATAAATCAAAAACTATGGTTTTAGAGAAAAATTTGACAGCAGTAGAGAAGGAAAGGTTTCAGGAAGAAACAGGTTTAATATTGGTGAAAAAAGTGAAATATCTAGGGGTGAACTTGACTTCGAAGAATGTAAATTTATTTAAAGATAATTATGAGAAGTGTTGGTCAGAAGTGAAAAAAGATCTTGAAATTTGGACAAACTTGAAACTTTCCTTACTGGGTAGAATTGCTGTTATCAAAATGAATGTATTGCCAAGAATGTTGTTTTTGTTTCAGACGCTACAAATCATTGACAAAATGGACTGTTTTGAGAAGTGGCAAAAAGAAATTTCTAGATTTGTCTGGCAGGGCAAAAAGCCCAGAATAAAATACAAAATTCTTACTGACGCAAAGGAAAGAGGGGGGTTTGCCCTGCCGGACTTTAAGTTATATTATGAAGCAGCAGCTTTTTGCTGGCTGAAGGATTGGCTACTTCTTGAAAACACGGATATTTTGGATTTGGAAGGATATGATAACGTTTTTGGGTGGCATGCATATTTGTGGTACGGTAAGGCTAAAGTGTATAAGACATTTAAAAACCATATTGTCAGGAAAGCATTGTTTAATGTCTGGATGAAATACAAAGATTTATTGGAAAATAAAACCCCTAGGTGGCTCTCACCTATGGAAGCAAAGGCCTTAAAAAAGCTTAATATGGAATCTAATTGGCCAAAATATTGGGAAATTCTGGAGCAGGAGGGAGATAAAATGAAATTGCAAAGCTATGAGAAACTTAAGGATAAGGTGCGAGACTGGTTACATTATTTTCAAATAAGAGAGGCCTACCATTTGGACAGGAAAATTGGCTTCCAGGTGGAAAAATCAAAGTTGGAAACAGAATTGTTAGAACCCAATGCTAAGATATTGTCGAGAATGTATAACTTGCTGTTGAAGTGGAATACTGAGGATGAAACGGTAAAATCTGCTATGATAAAATGGGCACAAGACGTTGGTCATAACATTATGTTTGTTGACTGGGAACAGTTGTGGACCACCGGTATGAAATTCACGGCATGTAATGCCTTAAGAGAGAATATTATGAAAATGATATATAGGTGGTACATGACCCCAGTCAAACTTGCAAAAATCTACCATTTGCCCGATAATAAATGTTGGAAATGCAAAGAAACTGAAGGGACATTCTTTCACCTTTGGTGGACGTGCCCAAGGATCAAGGCTTTCTGGGAGATGATATATAATGAACTGAAAAAAGTATTTAAGTATACCTTCTTGAAGAAACCAGAGGCCTTTCTTCTGGGCATGGTCGGCCAATTGGTGCCAAAGAAGGATAGAACTTTCTTTATGTACGCTACAGCAGCAGCAAGAATACTCATCGCAAAGTATTGGAAGACACAAGATCTACCCACTCTGGAAGAATGGCAGATGCAAGTAATAGACTATATGGAACTGGCTGAAATGACTGGCAGAATTCGAGATCAAGGAGAAGAGCAGGTGGAAGAGGACTGGAAGAAGTTTAAAGTCTATCTACAAAAACACTGTAAAATCTTTGAATGTTGAGGACATTGAAAAGGAAAGAAGGGGTTCTAGTGACTGAGTTAAATAAGAGCACAAAGGGAGGGATCAAGAATCAAAATGAACAAAGATTGAGCTTGCTGAACTAATTATTACATAGAATACAAGATCGGGAGGCGGGTGGAAGTAAGGAAAATAAGGTTTTGAAGGTTATAATTGGAAAGTGAGGGATTTCTTTTTGTTTTTTTTATGTTAAAATCTCCTTTTTTCTCTTCTTTTTTTTGTCTATGTTTTCTTTTCCTTTGCAATGTTTGTGAAAACTTTTCTTTTTGTAATGTTTGTGAAAATTTGCTTTTTTTGTTCTTTTTTGTGAAAAATGCAATAAAAATTATTTAAAAAAAAAAAAAAAAAAAAAAACAGCAGCCAGACTGGTGACAGGGAGCGGCCACCGAGACCATATAACACCGGTCTTGAAAGACCTACATTGGCTCCCAGTACGTTTCCGAGCACAATTCAAAGTGTTGGTGCTGACCTTTAAAGCCCTAAACGGCCTCGGTCCAGTATACCTGAAGGAGCGTCTCCACACCCATCGTTCTACCCGGACACTGAGGTCCAGCACCAAGGGCCTTCTGGCGGTTCCCTCACTGCGAGAAGCCAAGTTACAGGGAACCAGGCAGAGGGCCTTTTCGGTAGTGGCGCCCTCTTTGTGGAATGCCCTCCCACCAGATGTCAAAGAGAACAACAACTACCAGACTTTTAGAAGACATCTGAAGGCAGCCCTGTTCAGGGATGCTTTTAATGTTTGATGTATCATAGTATTTTAATATTCTTTTGGAAGCCGCCCAGAGTGGCTGGGGAGGCCCAGCCAGATGGGCGGGGTATAAATAATAAATTATTATTATTATTATTATTACCTTCCCTGTCTACCTCACTGTACCTGTAAAAACAGAGCTGCATTCACTGAACCATTCCCATGCTATAGTGAAGAAATCATTTGATTTAACACCGCCAGAGAAATTAATTTTGCAGTCAACAACATAACGAAGCACTTGTGCTAATAATATTGTTGCAAGCTACCCCAATCTCTGAGCAATGTGAGATTCCAGGGGTTCCAAGCATCTTTGTGTTTCCTTTTGGGAATGAGGCGCAGCGGAGACTGTGGTGTCTTTATGATATATGATTTATTTACCCATATATACAACCTGAGCCTATGATGGATGGGTTCACAGTATTAATACCCAAAGAGGGTCATGCTTCTCTCATAGCTGCAGCTATGGATTCAAACAGACATCAGCCGTGGCTCCCCAACCCTTTCTCTAGCTTGCAGCCTTTACCAGATTGCAACCTTTCCCCTTCAGATCACATACCAACCAAAAATGTCTAATTCAAACTCTGTCTTTGTCTTCTAATTAACTCTGAGTTGAGAGAGGGGCCCCTCCCATTTGCCATCTGGCACAGAGCTCCCTCTCTTTCACTTTCCTAATGGCTCATCATCTTCATTTTGTTCTCCTAATGGTCCATCTCTGCAGGCAATTCCCTCATCAAGAAACTGGTCTGGCTTATATTTTAACATTTGCTGAATCCAGAGGCTCAGTGTCAGACTCTTAGAAACACAGGGGAGTCTGAAACTCATAACACAGGAGTCTGGCATCCACAAGCTCATAACTCTATGGTACACATTATTCTGTGCAAAGCTGTGCCACCCACTCCTAACTTGGGACAATTGCTCCAGAAGGGTACCATGGCTGATGGCATCAAAAGCCGCTCAGAGGTCGACAAGAATTAACAGGGACTCATTTTCCCTGTCTCTCTCCTGACAGAGGTCACCATACAGGGTTTGTGGTTCCAATTCATCACCTGAGTTTGCTATTACAAGGTGTGGTGCTCATCAAAATTATACCAACTGCAACCACCTCTGTAATTATTGCATGGATACAGATATAAAATTGTTCAGGAAATTGGGGAGGGGGATATGAGGATGCATTCCCCAAAGGAAATGGATTTGTTTCATCAATTCTGCTGTTGGCGCATCATTTGGAACTGACTGCTAATATATTAATTGCAGTGTTACACTTTCACATCTGGAATCAGTTACATTAAGTGGCAAAAATGCAGAACTTCTTGTTCTGTGGATATGGCATTAACTTAGTATTAAGTTATCTAGTGAGCCTCCTGCATTTGATTTTATAGTCTGAATTTTCCTTTCTTCATGACTTATTTCCCCCCTTATTTTCTGGACTGATTCATGACGTTGGGTATTTGCCAGCTCAGAGAAAGAGCTGACTTGGCACTTGTATAAAAGACAGCTAAAGAATAAGCTGGCACTATAATACTAAACACAAATGACCCACTCCAGCAGTCTGTTCAGTGCAAAGCATTATGGACAGGAAGGACCTTACTCTTTAGTGGAGGGCAAAGCTGAACCCATGCAAAGGGATAGTCACTACATCTAACAGAGAAGGCCATTAAGGCAATAATTCCTAGTAATGTGCAACTCCCTTACCCCAAGGACACAACTTGGGCTTTTTCAGCATTCTTTGGGATGCTGAAAACATATCTTCTAGATGTCCTGTTTATTGAACAATCATCCTTATTTGTTTACAGCTTGTAACAAGGTTGTAGAACGGAAGCTGCTTATGGAGCATTCATTCAGATTTGTTTGTGCAGAGGTTATACAATCTAGTGCATTTCCCCATCATTATCTTTACTGCAACAAGTCTATTTTTTATGCACAAGTGGTGCAGCCTGAATTTGCAAGTGTGTGATTGAATCCCACTCACAGAATAGCAGTAATAACCCTTTGAGAGGTTATTTGAGCATTGGAAAGGAAGACTCAAAAATCAAAAGAGGTTTCTTTGCCTCTTACTGCTGGTCACCCCCTTTGCCAGAAAAGTGCTTCTAACATTTGGCGGGGGGCAGGAGTAGAACCAGCAGTGAAGGGATGCCATGAGCATGCTGAGACAGCTGGAAAATCCCAAACCTGAGCAGCCTTGGAAACATCACTTTAAGCTCAGAGACAAATAGGCAGGTGCTTTCTGTGGCCCCGGCCAACAATGGTTACCACCTCTTTTTCATGTTGATGAAGGTTGGGTGAAATAATAAGGAAGGCCACGTGGCAGTAGGACATGGCAGGAGGACAATCTGGTGCCTTCCAGATGCTTGGGACTATAATTCCCATCAGCCTGTGCAAGTGCATTTGTATTCTAAAACATCTAGAGGGCACCATGTTGGCAAAGGCTGTAGTAGAGAGTAGCCTCCCTCCTCTCTAGCCTCCTCTTTTGATTCCATTTTGAATCCATTTTGATTCAGCCCCAAGGTTGAAGGGGTCTTGGTTGGCTTTGACTCAAAAGGATCAAGTGGTTTCTCACCCAACCCCTACACACGTTACATGCTCTCTATCTACGATGCAGCCTTCATAAGAATCACTTGTGGTTCCTTAAGCTTGCCATTAAAAGAATGTAGCTCTGGAAAGGGAAGAACAGCATCTATAATCTGATTGTTCATCATGGGACTTCAGAAATCCAAAGGCAAATTTCAGTAGCATATTGGTCCAACTATTCTCTGAATAATTATCCATTGGACTGTATGCTCCATAGCTGGAAGCATGCCTACAGATTTCAATGGAGCAGCCATCTAAGTGCACTTGGCACCTTTGCCTCAGTCTCATAGTACAGGGTATGAGCAAAGTAATTTGTTGGAGGTTTGCTGGCTTGCTGGACGGGAGCCATGTGACCTCAAGGGGAAAGTGTGCAGCGCCTGAGGGCATGGGGACATAGCCAGAGATCAGCAGGAGGCACAGTTGGTTCCCCTATTATACCACAGATGAAATACATATGAAGGAAAACTGGTCTGCAATCTCATGTGACTAGGGATGGGAAAGAAATTTGATTCAGTTCACATTGCAAGGTGAATTTACCTAATTCGCAAATAATAATATTTTTTATCATTTATATGCTGCCCATCTGACTAGCTTGCCCCAGCCACTCTGGGCAGCTTCCAACAAATTAAACCACAGTATGACATCAAACAGGGACGCAGGTGGCGCTGTGGGTTAAAGCCTCAGTGCCTAGGGCTTGCCGATCGAAAGGTCGGCGGTTCGAATCCCTGCAGCGGGGTGCGCTCCCGCTGCTCGGTCCCAGCGCCTGCCAACCTAGCAGTTCGAAAGCACCTCCGGGTGCAAGTAGATAAATAGGGACCGCTTACCAGCGGGAAGGTAAACGGCGTTTCCGTGTGCGGCTCTGGCTCGCCAGAGCAGCGATGTCACGCTGGCCACGTGACCCGGAAGTGTCTCCGGACAGCGCTGGCCCCTGGCCTCTTAAGTGAGATGGGCGCACAACCCCAGAGTCTGTCAAGACTGGCCCGTACGGGCAGGGGTACCTTTACCTTTACCTTTTATGACATCAAACATTAAAAATTTACCTTCGCAGGTCTGCCTTCAGGTGTCTTCTTTCCAAAACAACATGCAAACTGGAACACAACCTTCTCTGTATTTTGCATTACAGTTCTCCTGCCAAGTAAAGTGTACAGAAAAAGATTCTGCATATATGAGGGGAAAAAATATGCAGAAGTGAATGATATCATGGGAAATTGTTTTGCAGTGATGAGTAGATTAGTGCAAATTGCATATAAAATTTGCATATTAGGAGCTTTTATGAAGACTTTTTTTAAAAAAAAGTATACTGATGTGAAAATGTGGAAGAATAAACTGAAGTTGACAGAGTTGCCCACCGTTATGTCATGGACTGGCTGGATCCTGAGGAGTGGTGGGAGGCACCAGCTGGGGAACCCCCTAGGGTAAGAAGACTCAGAACTCGGGCATTGGTGGTGGGACAACAATGACTGGTCAGAGGGAGAAGAGGGAGATGACTGAGAGGAGAAGGTTCAGAAGCTGAAGAGGCAACAGGGTTTAGTGAGCAGGAAGAGGCTTTGGCAGAGAGCAGTCCAGAATTGGAGGCATAAGAGGAGGCTGGAGAGGAGGGAGGCCAAGAGGCACAGTGTGGAAGAAGCCAGGGAGTTCCTCCTGCTGCTGTGACCAGCTCCCTTCTCCCATGGTCTTCCCAAACACAAAGAGGAATGAAGAGGGTGGAGCAAAGAGAGAGAAGGCAAAGGAGCCTCAGGTTGCTGGGGAAAGATCTGGGGGAGGAATCTTAGAGAGAGGTGGGAAGGTGGAGACCTTCAGTTCTCACAACTGGAGTCCTCATTGGTGCATGACCTACTGGGAAGAGTTGCTGCGATCTCTAGGCTGTTTTAGTTTCTTTGAATCAAGAGTCAACTTCACTGACACCAGGTGCTTTATTACTGACCTGCTCCTGGCACCTTACGTATGGCTTGGAAGTCACAGGAGACACAATCCTGAGGCATTCGCTCCATCTGAGCTGCAGCTTAGATCAAACAAGTCTGTGTTCTCACCCCACTATGTAATGAATGCTTCCTTACATCTCTATTTCTGATGCTGCATTCCAGACCATTCAGGTGATACTAGGTCAAGGCATAAGTTACACCTGCATCCTTTGAAAATTAAACAGGCCTGATGTGGCCAGTTGTGACAAAGCTTTCATTCTCATCATATGACACCTATGTTCAAAATCCAGTCACTTGAGTACAATGGTTTCTTATGAAAGACTCACAGGGTTTTAAATTTAAAATATTGCATTAATAAATAGTGTTATTAATTAAAAATATTCTCTGTTATGCAACACAGTGTTCAAGGACAAGGCTCATGTTTAAAGAAAACTGTCATATTGTATAAAGGTAGTTGCCTATATTTCTATTGTTAGACTTCCAACATCTCTGAACACATTTATTCATTCATTTTTTATTTATAGCCTTATCTTGAAGGTTCAGACTGAGTAATAATAAATTATTATTATTATAGGAAAGTTTTTAATGTCTGATGATTTATTGTATTTAATATTTTGTTGGAAGTGGCCCAGAGTGGGCGGGGTATAAATAAATTAATATTAATATTAATACTATTAACTTTATAGTAACTGAGAAACAGGGACGTGGGTGGCGCTGGGGGTTAAACCACAGAGCCTAGGACTTGCCGATAAGAAGGTCAGCGGTTCGAATCCCTGCGACGGGGTGAGCTCCCATTGCTTGGTCCCTGCTCCTGCCAACCTAGCAGTTTGAAAGCACGTCAAAGTGCAAGTAGATAAATAGGTACTGCTCCAGCGGGAAGGTAAACGGCATTTTCGTGCACTGCTCTGGTTCGCCAGAAGCGGCTTAGTCAAGCTGGCCACATGACCCGGAAGCTGTACGCCGACTCCCTCGGCCAGTAAAGCGAGATGAGCGCCACAACCCCAGAGTCCGCCATGACTGGACCTAATGGTCAGGGGTCCCTTTACCTTTAACTGAGAAACCAGCAGGATTCTATATATTCCAACTTAAAAGGAAGCCTCATTGAGTTCAGTGGGGCTTGCTTCCAGGTAAGTGGGTATGGGATTGCAAATACATGTTTTACAAATAGGGGTATATGTACTGGATATGTCAACATTGCAATGAAAACTAATATGAGATCGCCTCTTTTCTGTCTATATCTTCTCACACTGGAGAGCCTGGAGAAGACCATGTCTTCCACTGCTGCATCCTAACAGTATACACCTAGGGATGCTTAAGAAATTTGATCTTTGCATATCCTTATATACAATGACCTCATCTGCGCCCTCCAGACTAATGTGCAATCAGCATTAAGCTATCCATTGACCTCTGTACTGCCCAAAATGTCCTGTCACAGTCCTTGGCTTCAAAAAAAGTACCAATATGCATCCTAAAGAGTGTACAGTATTTTGAAACAAAACACTTTAAATATGCTATTTAAATGCCACTATTATGTGGGTTTTAAAAGCAATACTTTGAAATACTATTGATGCTTTAAAACATTATTTGAGTGAAAAGTTTTGCATGGATTTTTTTTTAAAATGCAGATTAATGCAAGAACAGGACAGAACAGTCTTCATAACAAATGAAGTGCTGTGCTAGATCAGGCCTAAGTTCTCTTTTTTTTATATATAAGATATTTATTGAAATTTTCCAGAATAATACATTGTAAAACAACAAAAAAAGAAACAACAAAAATACAAAAATACAAAAACAAAATATAAAAACAACTAAAAAGACATAAAATTTCCCTTTACCTATTTTCTTTTAACTTATTTTCCGGACCTCCTCATACCTCCCTTTCTTATATTCCAATTCAAATTATAAATTCAGCAAATCCTCACCATTAGTTTTTGCTTATTTCAGAACCTTATTTTCCATATCTCTTAAGGCATTACAGCTGGAAACCACTTAATTTCTGTCCAACATCATTCTAACATTCATTAATTTTACAATATTTCTGCAAATAGTCTTTAAACTTCTTCCAATCTTCTTCCGCCGACTCTTTTCCCTGGTCTCGAATTCTGCCGGTCATTTCTGCCAATCCCATATAGTCCATCATCTTCATCTGCCATTCTTCCAGAGTGGGTAGATCTTGTGTCTTCCAATATTTTGCGATGAGTATTCTTGCTGCTGTTGTCGCATACATAAAAAAAGTTCTGTCCTTCTTTGGCACCAATTGGCCAACCATGCCCAGGAGAAAGGCCTCTGGTTTCTTCAAGAAGGTATATTTAAATACCTTTTTCATTTCATTATAAATCATTTCCCAGAAAGCCTTAATCCTTGGGCACGTCCACCAAAGGTGAAAGAATGTACCTTCAGTCTCTTTACACTTCCAACATTTATTATCGGGCAAGTGATAAATTTTTGCAAGCTTGACTGGGGTCATGTACCACCTGTAAATCATTTTCATAATATTCTCTCTTAAGGCGTTACATGCCGTAAATTTCATACCGGTGGTCCATAACTGTTCCCAGTCAGCAAACATAATATTATGTCCAACATCCTGTGCCCATTTAATCATAGCAGACTTCACCGTTTCATCCTGAGTGTTCCATTTCAGCAGCAGATCAGGCCTAAGTTCTCATGTAGTCCAGCATTCAGGCCAGTTAAATGCCTATGGAAGTCCACAAGCCAGAGCTGAGCGCAACACCACTCTCTTAACTTGTGATTCTCAGCAACTGGTGTTCAAAGGCTTCACTGACAGTGAAGATATGGATGAACACATGAAAAAGTGACATGGATGGAAATACACTCACTAATCCTTTCCTATATATCTCCTGGCCAGGAATCTTGCCATCATTTCTCTTTGCATTGCTCTTATCCATGCTGTTGCCTGCTGAGAGCTTGCAATGCAATTTCCATTATTTGGGGTGTACAAACATAGCTGCTTTCTTCCGTGAACAATGCTTTGCTCCGACACAAGGAGAGCAGTACAAATGTGATGTGCTTTTAATTTTATTGAGTTTGTTGCTGCGGAGGAAGCCTCCATGTTTCTTATGCATATTCAGTGTGCACAGGCCTGAGGATGGTGCTCTCCTTTTTCAGGCTGCCTGGTTTTGCCTTGAATGCAGGGAGATGGTGTCCCTAGGATGGTGTCATGGGGGGCAATCATCAATTGCTGTATGACAGTCGACACCTTTCATACATAGGTAAAGCGGGGGCTTTATCAGCAGATGGTATTATGGTTGTGGTTGGCATGGTTTTTCTTCCAGGGATGCTGTGAACATGTCTGTTAGTTTTTTGATGTTTGCATTTGTTTCTGTAGCTATTATTTTACTGTTGACTCTACCTCTGGTTGAGTGATTACGCTATGCTGGTATTAGCCCTAGCAAAGCAGCTGCCTGGCATACTGGGACCATAGGATCATCCTGCCCTATCGAAGACAAAAGGAAACGTCAAGCATATCAGCATTAGCCCTCTTACACTAAATGTGAAATTGAACTGAAAAAACCCTAATCCATCAGCATGACATTGGTGTTGCAGCACAAACAAGAAACAATGTCCTGCTCAGAACATATTATACACTCTACTGTAAAATAGAGGAGTGTTACACAGAAACACAATGGCATCAGTTGTAAGGGTGGTGGTGTGGCTGCAGCAGGGAAGGGGAATCTTATCTAGTCTGAGAGCCACATTCCCTCCCTGGTAGGCTTACCAGGGGCCACATGCCATTGGTGAATGGAGCCAGAGTCAAAAGTGGGTGTAAGCAACGAATGCAACATTTGTACAGTAGGCTAGTTTCTACATCAACCCACACACCTCCATTCTCCATCCAGGTGAACATGAGGCATTGTCAGAATTCAAGGGCACATTCTTTTTTTTTTTTTAATAATATTTATTAAAAATTTTCCAGGATAAAAAGGAAAGATAGCAAAAAAGAAAAGAAAAAACAAATATGATTTACACTTGGTTTCAGTGGCATCTTTCCCGGACTCCCCCCCCCCTCTTGTATTCCATTTCCCTTAAATTGATTCCACAGATTCTTTTAAAACCTTATTTGTAATATTAAATAACCCATTTATTCCAAATTAATTTATCTTATTTATCTTAATGAACCATTTCTCCTTATATTTTATATAATTCCCTAAGATCGACCCCATTTCCCTTCCACGAATTCCCCTATTTTCAAACAACAAACATGAAAAAAGAAAAGAAAGAAATAATATATAATTTTACAGCCTTTGGATTCCAAATCCCCCCCCCCCCATTCCCCGGTTCCAATCCCCAAAGTTCATCCATTGTCTACTGCCAGCCTGGTGTATCCACGTCTATATCTCAACTCCACTTTGCCGTCTTTTGATAGCTTTTAATTTCAGAAAGTCCAATCTCGAAAAAACTCTCAGAAAAAGTCATTGTTCTTCCATCCAGACCTCTATGTTTAAGAGTCTAACTTAAATTCTATTTCTTGGTCCTTTTAAAGTCTGGATGTTCCAAATACTCCGGCTTAAAATTTGGTCCAGCTCTTATTCCTCAGGTTGCTTTTTCCTGTTCTGCTGCAGAAACCTTCTAATTCAGAAACTTCTTGTTCTCCACAGAGGCTTTTGTTATTCAGGAACATAACTTGCGTCAAGTCCCTTCCTTTCTTCAATAGATAAATCCATTGTCTCCTTTAGTATAGAAACCTCTGTAGACAAAATAATGCTTCGTTTTTGCAGCTTTCCCAAGAGATAACAGATCCTGCTCAAATTCATAGTATTTTTCCACTTGCTGCTACTGTTGCAATGTCCCAGCCTCCCTCTAGAGGGAATATGGTAACTTAATTTCTTTCAAAATCAGACCCAAAAGTCAAATAACTTGTTGCCTTTATTTCCAATAATTTATGTCCAAATTGTAACAAATCTAACCAGCAAAGCCATCGTAACAAAGTTCTCTTTTATTTTCCTGCTTTGACAGCTACTTTGACAGCTGTCAAAGTTTCTGTGTCTCTTCACCAGTCTCTCATAGCGGATCGTTCCCGGTTCCCGGGGGGGTTGCATTTTAGTTCCCACAAATCAGTCTTCTCCTCCAGCACAATTATTGTAATTTCCCTTCGTGAAGTTAAAATTTTTTTTCAGGTAAACAAGTTCATCTCTCGATCTTAGTTGTCAAACCCTTGCGTTGAGCCATCTACAACAGGGGGGGGGCGCGGACTTCCTTTTTGCACTCCCCCTGCTCGCTCCAAATTCAAAGATCAAATTTCCCTTTTAAGTCCAATCAATTTACTCACGGGTTGTTCCTTTTAGTCCAAATCCGAAATTTTCAAAGAAGAAGTCGTTGCTCTCTGCCGAATGGCATGCGGCTTCACTGGGCAGGGGAAGCATTGGACTCACAGCACCCCCCCCCTGTCACCCGCTCCGCAGCCTTTAAAAAGGCTCCTTCGCGGGTTGGGGGGGCGCAAACGGTGCCCGCCGAGTCACCAAGTCCATGGGCATCTCCGCCCATGGTTTTTGAGGGTCCCCGCGTCACCGGCACGGCAGGACCCGACCCCTACCCAGCCGACTCCCATTCTAACCAGGCAAAAACACTCTCAAGAAGGTTCCAAAGCAGGGTCAGCTGGAAAGGGTGTGTTGCTTGGAAAGAGCCCCCAGGGGTGAGGAGGAGGAGGAGGAGGAGGAAGAGAGAGGAGGAGGAGGAGAGGGAGAGAGGAGGAGAGAGGCAGAGGGAGGAGAAGGAGAGAGGAGGAGGAGGAGAGAGGAGGAGGAGGAGAGAGGAGGAGAGAGGAGAAGGAGGAGAAGAGGAGAAGGAGGAGAAGAGGAGGAGGAGAAGAGGAGAAGAGGAGAAGAGGAGAAGGAGAAGGAGATGAGGAGGAGGAGTTTGGACTTGATATCCCGCCTTTCACTCCCCTTAAGGAGTCTCAGAGCGGCTAACATTCTCCTTTCCCTTCCTCCCCCACAACAAACACTCTGTGAGGTGAGTGGGGCTGAGAGACTTCAGAGAAGTGTGACTGGCCCAAGGTCACCCAGCAGCTGCATGTGGAGGAGCAGAGATGCAAACCCAATTCACCACTCTTAACCACTACACCACTCTGGATCACATTTAGTTCATGGCCTGAGGTTCCTGAACATGAGAGTGTCAGCATCAGCATGAAATGAGCCAGACCTCTTACAAGCTCTACATTTGCCTTTGAGAATGTATTTGTTTTCCTTTCCTTTAGTTTAGGGTTTTTAGTTCAAGGACTGCGCTTACACATGGAAAACCTTCCAGACACTGTATGCCAGAGGTGGATGGAGCAGTGATTGCACCTCTTACCTGTGTGCTGTAGGCTTCATTCTGGCTATGCAAAATACTGAGATTTCTACACAACACACACACTCCATCCTCCATCTAGGCAAGCAAGAGGCAGTATTATAGTTCAAGAGCACATTCCAGCCATGCAAAAGTATGTGGGGAAGGCATAGACAAGGGTTGGTGGGATGTGTGCACTGGAGAGATTCCCAAGAGCTAAACAGAGAGGTCTAGGAGGCCACATTTGGACCTGGGCCTGAGGTTCCCCAACTACATTTAGGGGGTAACTGCACAATCAATTTCCATAGGAAAATGTTACAAGATGAGAAAATTCATGGATTCTTCTATTGCTCTTTTTTTCTTAAAACCTTGTTATCCATATAGTGAAGCAGATATAGTTGTGCTTTATATATTATTACTGCTAGTTCACATGTTAGCAATTTAGCATCTTAGAGGGTCCTTTGAATACAGTAACATGGAGTAGGACTATACCTCCCAGTCCTGCCCCAAATTCCATGCACCTTGCTGGCCTTGACCTAATATCTGCATGTTGATTGCAAAGGGGAAGCCCATGTATTTAGACATCTGCCTGTGTAGGCTTCTACACAATCATGAACTCCTGATCATGTTGAGACCTAGGTATGTACACCTCAATGCCAAGAACTGATATGTAAACACTGCAGACAGGGATGGGGGAGCCTGTGGTGTGGTGTTTGTGTACACGTGTGGTAAAAATGGTCCTACTCCTTCTCCATGCATTAGACTTATATAAAGTTCTGTGGGAATTTGAGGCCCATGGAGGAAGAAGGAGGGATACAGTGAAAGCAAAGCCCAATGTGAAAAGGACATTGGACAGCTCCAAGGGAAATGTATCTGCTCAATCCATTTCCGTTACACTTACAGAGAATATAGATAAAATCTAAGTGTGGCATTTTCTGTACTGAAAACACCAGCATCATATAATTAAGAAGGGTGGCTCAGGATGTGACCCTTGATGCAGTGATGGGTGCACACAGATGGGTGCCCCTACTTTCATCTCTGAAACACCGGATGATAGGAAATGAATTTGCTAATCTGGGAGGGAGGCAGAAAGAGTTTCTGGTGTTAGACTTCATTTCATGGTTTAGTCATATATTATGACAGTAGTACAATTTCCAATGAAAGGTGTCAATAAAAAGTAACAGCATCATTTACGTTGAGCTTTCTTACTTTTTCTCAGAGCAAGCTACATGTTGTTGTGTCTTATCTTCAAATTAAGAGAAGCTGTGAAGGAGGGGTTCTAACATTGCTGCAGCTGTGTGAACATTTCCTTGCTAGAAATTTATGCAGTGAACTAACACCTTTCTCAATTGCAACCTTTGCTGAGTTAGTCTAGCATTTTTAAATTGCAGGAAAGTCTCATTATTTTTTTTGCAATTTGTGTTTTCCTTCAAATTCTAGTCATTGCACATGTAAATTTTATAGTTCAATAGATCTGTTGCTCTTTTCCCCTCTCCATCTGCTATCACGATTCCAGTATATGGCACACTGCTTCCTTAAATTTAAAGAAACGTTCAATGAGAACAATGTTATCCTCTTAACTAAGCAGGGTGTCATTAAAAGTAGGACTCATGCATGTATTTGTGTGCACATGTGTTTGTGTCACAGGAACTCTACTGTTCCTCATGGGCCACAACTGATGGCCCTCTTATGGTACAGACACTCATGAGATCAACACCTGGTTTTTAAAGATTAAAAAGAACCCAGACTCTGGAGTAGGGTTGCCATATTTTGAAAACGGTCTTCCCGGACAGACCTACACTTGACACAGAGGCCAAGTGGAGGTTTTTTTCTCCAGTTGTTGCCCCACTCCCAGGGCTGGATTTAGGTTTGATAAGCTCCTGAAGGTAATGGGGCCCTTTATATGTCCAGCTGTCCTTTGTCAACAACAAATTGTTGCTGTTTCTTGTATTGAATATATGCTATATGGTAATTTATGGACCTAAAAAGGTAAAGGTAAAGGTACCCCTGCCCGTACGGGCCAGTCTTGACAGACTCTGGGGTTGTGCGCCCATCTCACTTAAGAGGCCAGGGGCCAGCGCTGTCTGGAGACACTTCCGGGTCACGTGGCCAGCGTGACATCGCTGCTCTGGCGAGCCAGAGCCGCACACGGAAACGCCGTTTACCTTCCCGCTGGTAAGCGGTCCCTATTTATCTACTTGCACCCGGAGGTGCTTTCGAACTGCTAGGTTGGCAGGCGCTGGGACCGAGCAGCGGGAGCGCACCCCGCCGCAGGGATTCAAACCGCCGACCTTTCGATCGGCAAGTCCTAGGCGCTGAGGCTTTAACCCACAGCGCCACCTGCGTCCCAATTTATGGACCTAATAGGTGTCTAAAGCCATTTGTGTTGCCTACACAACACAAAACACTGTTGCTGTATGTAGGTTTTATTTTATTTGTTTTTTAAAATCATATTTTGGAAATGTACATCCAGGTTTTTTTCCTTTAAATTTTTCGGGGGCCCCCAAGAGAGTGAGGCCCGAAGCTATAGCTTGTTTAGCTTATACGTAAATTCAGCACTGCCCACTCCTTTCCAGTGCCTGCTCCAGCTGTGTGGCTTGCTGGGACCCTGTTTGCATAAGGCTCCTGCTTGGTGGTGCCGGAGGTGACTCTGGGTCATGCAGCGGGCTCCACTATGGAATTGCCTCTCCCTCTCAGGCCCTCGTCCTCCAAGTGTTCACCGGCAAGGTAATGCCTGGCATCAGGCCCGGGCAGGGAGGCTTATCACCTTGTGGCCTCTCTGGTCCCACCTGGCCCTTCCACAACAACAGCAGCGGCCCCCAATGGCTGCTTGAGCCACACCAGAGGGGACATGGGTGGCCATTGGGGCCGATGCTGCTGCTGGGGGGGGGGAGGCCCAGGCAACACCTGAAAGGCTGGTGGCTGCTTTGGTGGCCCCATGACCTCTCCTGGGGCCTGCCTGGGGCCTTCCCCAGTGGTGGCAGCAGCCCCCAACAGCTGCTCAAGCCACATCAGATGGGAAAGTCCAGTCAGGACTGGAGAGGCCACAGAACTGTCGCTGCCAATGCAGCTGAAGCCACCACCCGCATCTGGCTTGAGCAGCCATACAGCCTGATTTTCCTGGACATTTTCCTGAATCCCGGCAGTGTCCAGGAAATTCCGGATGTCTCGCAGCTTTATTCTAGAGCATCTTTGTGGCTGAGCTCAAAGTACCAATAGTTCCTAATGCCATAATCCCCACCAACACAAGCTACCGGGATAAGGATATTATGTATTGCAATATTATGATGGCTACTAGGTTAGTCAGAAACCACCGGCATTATTAGCAACACTCAACAGAAGGAAGTTTTATTTTTAATGAGTGCACTACTGATTTGCAAGGTTTTTTAAAAAGCAGAAGAATACAAAGGATTTGGTGCATAAGAGGTTACAGAATCACAATAATGGAATTATGCAAACCTTTGTTGTGTACCCATGACTCCTATATCCCATTATTTTTTCTGGAAGGACATTCTGGGATCACTTTTCAAAGTGTTGATAGCCATGTTTTGTGTATTTTTGGAAATATTCTTTTCAGTGTCACATAGGATGTTTTATTATGAAAATACTAAAATAGATTTTTATATATATACAGTGGTACCTTGGGTTACAGACGCTTTAGGTTACAGACTCCACTAACCCAGAAATAGTACCTCGGGTTAAGAACTTTGCTTCAGGATGAGAACAGAAATCTCATGGCGGCAGCGGGAGGCCCCATTAGCTAAAGTGGTACCTCAGGTTAAGAACAGTTTCAGATTAAGAACGGACCTCCAGAACGAAGTAAGTTCTTAACCCGAGGTACCACTGTTTAAAAAAGATGGCTTTTCCTATCAGAATTCAGAAGTGACAGAAGTGAAATTACAGTCTGTCAGAGCTGCCTCCAGGTCCCAGCTCACAGAGGACCAACGCTAGGCTGTAGTTATGTACAAAAGTCTTTATTGAGATTCAGTTTCCATTTTAAAGCCGCAGCGTGCAGCTCTACGTCCCGACCTTAGACCGGCGAAGTCCCGTCTGAGTCTCCTCCCCTTCCACACCAGTTTAAGACCCTCGCCTTGCTCCACCTCTTCCTAAGTTCCTTTCTCCTCTGGGCCCTCCTGCCCGCTAGGGTCTCATCTTTCCTGGACTCCTCTGACGCTGACCCTGACGATTCTTGCCCCTCCTTCCGGCGGGCTTTAGGACCTGGTTCCCTATCCGGGCTACCTTCTGTGCCGCTCGCCTGTACCTTTGAACTTGGCGCGCGCGCCCAGCCTGCAACTTTCCTCTTGACCGTTAACTCGCTCTCCGATGGAGGCGTGGTCAACCCTGACTCATCTTCTCTCACTGGTGGTGCATATGTGGGCTCTGACACCTGGAACTCCTCCCCCCCACTGCGCTCTGGTGGGGAAGCTGGTCCTGATTTCCAACTGCTGCTCTGGGAGTCCCCGCTGGCCCCTTGCTTCTGGGGTGTCCCCCTTGGCTCGCCCCTTGCCCTGCCCATCGGCGCCCCCTTCTGTGAATCTTCCGATTCGCTGGAGAGGCTCATGGAATCTCTCGGGCTGCTGTCATATTCTCCTACGCTGCCCTCGGATTGCTCCCCCTCGCTCTCCATCTCTTCTCCTCCCTGCGCTCCCGCTGAGTCCCTGACATCCATCCCCCCCTCGAAGCCCCCCCTTCCCCCCTCCCTCTCTTCTGGCGTGGGTTCCGGGTGCTCCAATGCTGTGGGGGTGCATGCCGGATACCGGTCTTTCCCCCTGGCATGCTGCCCGTCCGTGACGGGTACATCGACGTCGCTCTCCTCCGCTTCCATCTCGTTGCCGGCGTGCTCGAACCCAGGATCCTCCCCCAACCCATCCATGCCCCCTTGTTCCCCCATTTCCTCTGGGGAGTCTGCGTGCCAGGGCCCTCTGAGCAGTCCCCTGCGCCACTCCTCCTCGGGTTGAGTGTCCCACCAATAAGAGCGTTCCGCACCCAAGTCTGAGACCGACCCCTCCGGCGAGGTAGTCTCTGGAACCGTCTCCTCAGCCGAGGAGAACCCCTGAAACGTACTGGTTGAGAGTGTGGGGGTGAAAAGATATTCGTCAAAATAATCCTCCGGCATGGGCCTGTGTGGGAAGAATGCGTGGAACTCGTCTTTGAGGTAGTGCTCCTCCACCGCATAGTACGGCACCCAGCTGTTGGCGCTGGCCGGGGCACCTTCCCTTGCGATGAGATATTCGACCCCCTCTTCCCCCCATCTCGAGTCCAAAATCTCCGTCACCTCGTTGAGTGGCCCCGCCCTCGGCGACCCCCCTGTCCTGGGTGCGTCACTAAGCGGACTGGGAGCCGTCCCTGGCTCCTGAAACCTGTGAGGTGCCTTGTAGGGCGTTAGCACCGATCTATGAAAGACCGGGTGCATTCTGGAACCCTCCGGTAGTGTCAAACGGAAAGCCACTGGGTTGATCTGTGCCTCGACTAGGTAAGGGCTCAGCTGCTTGTGTCCTAGCTTCTTCTTAGCTAAGGATCTGGCCGGAACTGCCTGGGCCGCTAACCAGACCCAGTCCCCTACCTGTATGTCCTCCCCCACTCTTCTGTGTTTGTCTGCTTGCACCTTGTATGCATGTTTTGCTAGGTCTAACTGTCTACGGAGCTGTTCATGGACCTCCTGTAACTCCTCTGCCAATGCCTCTGCTCCCTGCGGCTCCCCCTCCCCCTCTTTCTCTAAGCCCGGGAAGGTCCTGGGATGTCGCCCGTTGTTGGCGAAAAACGGTGTCACCCCGTGGACACGTGTTGTGTGTTGTTGTAGGCAAACTCGGCCAGGGGCAGGTAGTCCACCCAAGTCGAGGGCTGCTGGTTAGCGTAGCATCTCAGGTACTGCTGCATGATGGCGTTGACCCTCTCCGCTTGTCCGTTGGTCTGCGGGTGTCTTGCCGACACTAGGTTGACCTTGACGTTCAGGATTCCCATCAGCTTCCGCCAGAAACTCGAGATGAACTGGCGCCCCCGGTCGGACAGGATAGACCGTGGCAGGCCGTGTACCTTGAACACGTGGTCTATGAACAGCTTGGCTGTCTGTTCCGCTGTGGCCACCTTCGCGCAAGGAATGAAGTGCGCCATCTTGGTGAACATGTCGACTACCACGAGTACTGCTATTTTGCCCCTCGAGCTGGGCAGGTCAGTGACAAAGTCCAAGGCCACCCTCTCCCACGGTTCGGACGGGGTCTGTAGCGGTTCTAACAGTCCCGCCGGCGGTCTGTGTACTGGTTTGGCCCTTTGGCATGTGTCGCACCTCGTGACGTAATCTGCGACTTCTCCCCGCATCTTGGGCCACCAAAAGTCTCTGGCTACTAATTCCACCGTCTTTTCCTTGCCGAAATGTCCGGCGCTGGGTGCGTCGTGTAGCTGTTGCAGTACTGTCGCGCGGAGTTCATCTCCCGGTACGTAGATGGCCCCCTTGCGGAGGAGCAGTCCGTCGCGTATCTGGAACTCGTCGTCCTTCGCCGTGCCGCTGTGCACCTCCTCCATCTTGGATCGCGCGAAGGAATCTGTTCGCAGCTCACGTCGTATCGCTTCCAGGTCTACGGTGGCTGAAGCGCATGCCCACGCCTTGGGTGCGAAAATGTGTTTGGCCGCTACCGGTGCTGCTTCCTCCAGATACTGCGGCTTCCTGGATAGCGCATCAGCCATGATGTTGTTGTCTCCGGGGATATATTCTATCCTGAAGTCGAAATCCGCAAAGAACCCCGCCCAGCGGATGTGTCTCTGGTTCAGGAACCGCGCCGTGCGCCAGTACTCCAGGTTCTTATGGTCCGTGCGAACTTGCACCGTGTGTTTGGCTCCGATGAGGAAGTGCCGCCACGCCTTGAATGCTGCATGAATGGCCAGCAACTCTCTGTCCCAGATGGTGTAGTTCTGCTCCGACTTGCTGAGTTTCCTGGAGTAGAAAGCACACGGCCTCCAATCCCCTTGCGGGTCTTGCTGCAACAGGACTGCCCCCACGGCTCTGTCGGAGGCATCCGTCTCCACCCTCATGGGTTTGCTGGGGTTCACATGTAGCAGTTGTTCCTCGGAAGCGAAAAGACGCTTGAGTTTCTGAAAAGACTGCTCCACCTGCTCCGTCCAGATGAACTTCTTCTTCTTGGAGCTGAGGGTGTCCGTGATGGCCGCCGTCTGCATAGCGAAACCCTTGATGAACTTGCGATAAAAGTTAGCAAAGCCGACAAACCTCTGGACCTCCTTCCGATTGCGCAGGCTCTTCCAGTCCAGTACTGATCGTACCTTGGCGCTGTCCATGGCGATTCCCTTGTCGGACAGCTTGTAGCCCAGGAAATCCACCTCCGTCATGTCGAACTGGCATTTCTCCAGTTTGGCGTAAAGCCTGTGCTCCCGTAGTCTTTGCAGGACTTCCTTGACATCTCTCTCGTGAGCCTCCTGCGATTCCGAGAAGATCAGAATGTCGTCCAGGAAGCAGACGCACTTCTTGTAGAGGAGCCCCGCTAACACGTGATGCATGAAGGCTTGGAAGCAGTGGGAGCCATTTTGTAAACCGAAGGGCATAACCCTATACTCATAGGTGCCCAAGGGCGTGAACATGGCCGTCTTCCACTCGTCGCCCTCCCGCATGCGTATAAGATTGTACGCCCCTCGTAGATCCAGCTTGGTGAAGATGCGTCCCTTCCTCACCGTCGCGAGCAAGTCGTCGATCTTGGGCATCGGGAAAGCCGTGGGCTTGGTTTTCGAGTTTAAAATTCTGAAATCAACTACCAGCCTCTTTTGGGGCGTGTCTTTTTTCTTCACAAAGAATACAGGACTGCCCCCCACTGCTTTGGATTCTCGGATGAATCCCCGCTTCAAATTGTGATCTATGAACTCCCTGAGCTCTTGCAGTTCGTCTTCAGACATGGAGTACAGTTTTCCGGTCGGCAGCGTTGCCCCCGGCAGGAGGTCAATCTTGCAGTCGTAGGGTCTGTGGGGAGGCAGCTTGTCCGCTTCCTTCTCGCAGAAGACCTCCAAAAACGCCTTGTACTTGTCGGGTACCGCTTGCAGCATGCCCAGTTGTAGCTGTGGGTCATCCTCTTGCCCCTCGTCCTCCTGGTTAGTCATGATGCAATGTTCTGCGCAGTAGGAGGAGCAGAAGGTCAATTTACGCTGGTACCATGCCAATGCTGGGCTGTGCCTGTCCAACCAGCTCATGCCCAACACTATGGGCGTGTCTGACAGTTGGGTGACGTTGAAGCTGATGACTTCGCGGTGATTTCCAATGCGCATCACCATTGGCGGCGTTTGCTGTACCACCTGTCCCCCCAGCAATTCTCTTCCGTCGACTGTCACTACTCTCAGGGGCATCGTGGCAGGCAGGAGCGCTATGCTATGTTGCTTGATGAAATCCACTCCTATAAAGTCTGCATTGCTACCAGAGTCAATGGTAATAGGCACTTCCATGGTGAGCCCATTGGGAAGCTGGAGTGTTGCGGTGAGCTGCACCACTGGTTTGGGCGGGAGGGGGTCTGTGGGCTGTAAGATTCCGGGGGACTGCTTCACTGATTTGTCTGGCTGGGCTCCAGCGGCTCTGCTTCCAGCCAGACTTCGTCGTTTCCCTGCTGCGGTTCCCTCTGCTGAGCTGCTTCTGTTACTTTTGCTGAGGCTGCATTGTGCTTGCGGAGCCTCTGGGGGCACTCTTTTGCCATATGCTGAGCACTTTCGCAGATGTAACACTTCCTGTTCCCTCTAGGAGGCTTCACCTTGGCTGCTCCTGGTGTGAGGGCTCTGGTCGCTGACTGAGCCTTGGCACCACCTATCTCCATCGGCTCCTCTCCCCCTCCCAGTGGAGGCGTGGATTGAGCGCGCGCTGAGTCTCTGGGGAAGAAAGGAGGTGCCCTTGCTGGCGTGCGTCCCCAACGCCCTTCATCTTTGCTCCAGGGACGTTCTTCCAGCCGCACACCAATCGTCAGCGCCTTCTGGAGCACTTCTTGAGTGCTCCGTGGCCTCTCCCCCCTTGCGATTTCGTCTTTCACAGCCCCGTTGAGCCCCTCCCAGAACAGGTCCCTGACGGACGCTGAGTCTTTTTCCCATCCCAGTGCGTTGACCAATGCAAAAAAGCGGGAATGATATTGCCTTACAGTGGCTCTGCCTTGTTTCAAACCGTGAATCTCTTTTCTAGCGACATCCACATCTATCTCCGATAAAAAACAATCGTCCATTGCCTTAATGAAGGCTTTTGCGTTTTGGAGGGCTGGATCATTATCTCTCCACAGATTGCGCAACCACGCTTTAGCTTCTCCATGGAGATGCGTTAGTATGAAGCCTACTTTCTCCTGCTCATCTCTAAAGTCCTTCTCCAGCAACTTTAGCGCAAAAACTACGTCTGCTCTGAAGTTAGGATATTGCTGCAGGCTCCCATCGAAATGCGACACCAGGCTCCCCCCTCTCTTCCCGAGCCCGATCCCTTCTGATTTGGCTGCCGGTGGCCCCTGTTTAGTCAACATTTCCAACCTGTTTTGCAGATCCTTGCAGACAGCATCTGATTCCTCTTCTCTCCTCCTTGCCGCTCGTATTTCTGCGTTAAGTTGTACCACGGCATCTTGCAAAGCTGCCAGTCGTTCTTCTGTAGTCATCTTGTGCTGCTTTTGTGAGCTCGCGAAGCACCAATCTTCGCCCCTCGCTGCGTCCTCTCACGTTGCGAGGTTCTTTGAAATATGAGACGGGACTTACTGTCAGAGCTGCCTCCAGGTCCCAGCTCACAGAGAACCAATGCTAGGCTGTAGTTATGTACAAAAGTCTTTATTGAGATTCAGTTTCCATTTTAAAGCCGCAGCGTGCAGCTCTACGTCCCAACCTTAGACCGGCGAAGTCCCGTCTGAGTCTCCTCCCCTTCCACACCAGTTTAAGACCCTCGCCTTGCTCCACCTCTTCCTAAGTTCCTTTCTCCTCTGGGCCCTCCTGCCCGCTAGGGTCTCATCTTTCCTGGACTCCTCTGACGCTGACCCTGACGATTCTTGCCCCTCCTTCCGGCGGGCTTTAGGACCTGGTTCCCTATCCGGGCTACCTTCTGTGCCGCTCGCCTGTACCTTTGAACTTGGCGCGCGCGCCCAGCCTGCAACTTTCCTCTTGACCGTTAACTCGCTCTCCGATGGAGGCGTGGTCAACCCTGACTCATCTTCTCTCGCTGGTGGTGCATATGTGGGCTCTGACACCTGGAACTCCTCCCCCCCACTGCGCTCTGGTGGGGAAGCTGGTCCTGATTTCCAACTGCTGCTCTGGGAGTCCCCGCTGGCCCCTTGCTTCTGGGGTGTCCCCCTTGGCTCGCCCCTTGCCCTGCCCATCGGCGCCCCCTTCTGTGAATCTTCCGATTCGCTGGAGAGGCTCATGGAATCTCTCGGGCTGCTGTCATATTCTCCTACGCTGCCCTCGGATTGCTCCCCCTCGCTCTCCATCTCTTCTCCTCCCTGCGCTCCCGCTGAGTCCCTGACACAGTCATTCCTGAATTGTGGGGCGTTGGATTAGATTACCCTCAGGGTCCCTTCCAACTCAATGATTCTGTTTTGATAGTTCATCAACTACTACAGTCGTACCTCTAGTTACGAACTTAATTCATTCTAGAAGTACGTTCTTAACCTGAAACTGTTCTCAACTAGAGGCGTGCTTTTGCTAATGGGGCCTCTTGCTGCCGCTGCACCGCCGGCACATGATTTCTGTTCTCATCCTGGGGCAAAGTTCTCAACTCGAGGTAACTCTTCCAGGTTAGCAGAGTTTGTAACCTGAGGCGTTTGTAACTCGAGGTACCACTGTACTACACTAGAAAACTGAATAGGTTTTTAAAAAGAGGTATAAGAGTATACCGTGGTACCTCGGGTTACAGATGCTTCAGGTAACAGACTCAGCTAACCCAGAAATAGTACCTCAGGTTAAGAACTTTGCTTCAGGATGAGAACAGAAATCACGCGGCGGTGGCATGGCAGCAGCAAGAGGCCCCATTAGCCAAAGTGGTACCTCAGGTTAAGAACAGTTTCAGGTTAAGAACAGACCTCCAGAACGAATTAAGTTCTTAACCCGAGGCACCACTGCATTTAATTATTTCCCCTGTATTTCATGGTTTTGTTTGTAATTTTCAGTGCTTTGACATTTGCCCTTCATAGCCAATAGTGTGAGATATCTATATGGTGGTATTCTCACAGAAGCTTTCCTTATAGAAAGGTTAGGTGTCTGTTAAGGGAAAGAGAAATAAGACACACTGAAGACTATCAAGATATACTCCCTCACACATATTTCCCTAAGCTAGAGACTTCTCACCAAGGCGCTTTGGCCTGTGCATTTAACGTTAAACAGGGTTGCTTAAAATTTGCCCTTACAGTATTATTATTTAATATGACCTTTAAAATTGCTGACCTTTACTTAACAGTGTTCCTCTTTTTTTTCTCTGTAGATCTCACACCTTTTATTTCACTAACCTTTTCTGTTTTCCGCAGTGGGATGTGTGGTGTGTTTTCGCGCCGATTAAATGTTTTGAGAGCTATACATAAAAATAGCTTCATTGTAAGTGCGGAGTCTGTGTGGCGGAGGAATAGCTTCCAAACCAACCTGCTTATGTATGGCCGTGAATTTGGACCAGGATGTATCCCCACCCCCACCCTGATGGAGGAGAGTAAACAAAAATCTCATCTAGACAAGTTGTGTAGAGCCTGAAGGGGAAAAACAATTATAGGCAATGTGGTGGTGATGTTGTAATGGATCTGGCATACTCGGGAGGAGGTCGGAAAGCAAGGAAAGTCTGATAAGAGGACACAACTGGTGACAAGATGACAAGAGATGCTCCCCCCTCCCTGAGGGACAGTGACAAACTAGTAATTAAAGTTGTGATAGTATCTCAAGAAGAAAGGACATGAAATACCTTTTCTCTGGAATTGTAGTAAAAAGTCGGCAGGTTTTGTTTTTTTGTGTGTGTGTGTTTTTTACACAAGAGGAATGCAAGAAAATGTTGTTATAATCACAAATAGCACCAACATTGCTGCCCTTCCAGACTGGTGTTTCCTTGTGGGTGTATTGCACCACATTTTCTTGACACGACGAGGCTGCATTCAGACACCACTTTATTCCCTTTTTGCAACATTTCCTTACCTAATAGTTTCTGTGTTTTGTGTGTTCTTTCATACAACAGAAAAGCGGCTTCTGGAAACCGAGCAGAATCTAGTGGAAGTTCAGCACTTATTTCCATGTTAATTGCTTCCAGATAAAAATCAATTTGCCAGCCCCGTTAACCCAGAAAACCCATGGGAGTTTTGCAGTGCAATTTTTGTGCAATTTTCATGGATCACACCACTACTTGCTCCCATGACATAACTGGTAGTCCTGCATACAGTTATTTCCTGCCATGGGTGAATCAGAAACATGGGCACGCATAAAGGGTGGCAACATATCCAATGATGTCCATTGTTGTGTCATGACATGACGCTTAATTAGCCCTTTTAAAAAAGTTTAAAGAACATAAATTTTAGAGAGAAAAAGGCAGTGCTGAAGACCACCTCATAGACCTGTAAGAATACATTGTTTTATTTTCCCCGTTGCATTCATCACATGGGGCATTGTTTTCATTCCAGTGTAATACAGTGGTACCTTGGTTCTCAAACTTAATTCGTTCCGGAAGTCTGTTCCAAAACCAAAGCGTTCCAAAACCAAGGCACGTTTCCAATAGAAAGTAATGCAAAACAGATTAATCCGTTCCAGACGTTTAAAAACAACCTCTAAAACAGCAATTTAACATGAATTTTACTCTCTAACAAGACCATTGACCCATAAAATGAAAGCAATAATCAATGTACTGTACTATAAAACAAATAAGACATTATTGTAGATGAGGGGGGGGGAATTCTTACTTGTTTTGATGATAGTCATTGTTTGGAGTGGGGACTTTTATCCATTTCTGCAGTCACACAATCAGTCAGTCAGTCAGTCAATCAATCAGCTCAGCTGGGTTCCACACAGTCACAAAAACAAATTAACTGAAAAAGCCTCAAAAATAAAAATGCAAAATAAATAGCAAAACCAAAAGCACCAAATACAATGGTACCTTGGTTCTCGAACTTAATCCATTCCGGAAGGCTTTTTGACTTCCAAAATGTTCAAAAACCAAGCCGTGGCTTCTGATTGGTGTAGGCACCCCGGAAACAATAGTCGACTGTGGCATTGGACGTTCGGCTTCCAAAAAATATTTGAAAACTGGAACACACACTTCTGGGTTTTCAGTGTTTGGGAACCAAGGCGTTTGAGAACCAAGGTACCACTGTATGGGACACTTGTTTGATTGCCTAAAACAGATGATTTCCTCCTTCCATCAACTTTTTAAATAATAAATAAATAAATTGAACCAGCATGAATATAGCTGGAAAGTTATATGGCGGCTGCTGCTGAGTTTTTGTTTAAAGCAGCAGCTAATTAGGCAACAACATGTTTTTGGCTGCAGCCCCAAGATTGGAAATAGCACGCTACTGGATTCTGTGTACAGTGGTACCTCGGGTTAAGAACTTAATTTGTTCTGGAGGTCCGTTCTTAACCTGAAACTGTTCTTAACCTGAGGTACCACTTTAGCTAATGGGGCCTCCCGCTGCTGCCACGCCACCAGAGCATGATTTCTGTCCACATCCTGAAGCAAAGTTCTTAATCCAAGGTACTATTTCTGGTTTAGTGGAGTCTGTAACCTGAAGCGTCTGTAACCCGAGGTACTACTGTACAAACAATGTGAAAAAGAGCACTACTGGGCTGCTGAGCTTGTGAACTTGTCTGGCTACTACTATCAGAAGGCAAAATGTAGTGACCACCAATGGGAAGACCCCTGTGTAGCAATTTTGTGTTCTTGTGTCCATGTTTAAAATACAAAGCAAGATGCTGAACAGGTTTTCCATCAGATCTTCAACAAAAGATCAACTCCTCTTTGAAGAAAGTGTAAAAATAAAAAGAAAGAGATGAGCAAATATAATCTCTGCCACCTGGCATTTAAAGATAAGAGAGACCAATGAATTGCCGTGGGAAATGGCTTGATATTTGGTTCGCTGTAGACAATGACTACATTTAGCCCTGGAGAAATATTTGTTATGACACTCTGTTGGAGCTGTCAGGCGTATGTTTAGTTTGGGGAAGTACTTTATTTGCCACCCCCAAATGTTCCCATCAACTTCTTCCTTAGTGGTCTGTCCAGTTCAAGCAGCTTCCTTTAGGACACAGATGAGAACCTGTGGCCCTCCAGATCTTCCTGAACCACAATTGCCATGATCCCTGACTGGCTGGGTCTGACAGGAGTGTAGCTCAAAAACATCTGGAGGACCACATCTGTAGCCCTCCTCTAGAACAAGCCTATATAACTTGAGAGCCACTGTACCGAACGCAGTAAGGTGGCCCACCTTACCAAAGCTGCAGTTTACATGGTGTTGTGTTGTGTTTCCTAGCAGGCAGCAAAGTGTTGCTTAGAATTAATTTAATTCAATTGTCAAAACTGCTGTGGGAGCTCTATGGAGCCATGTTGGTGGGATAAAATCTCCACACAAATATAGACCCACAGAAATGGCAAGAGGGGCAATGGGAGGGGGATAAGCAGTGCCACTGTATTCTGCTCTGGTCAGACCTCACCTGGAGTACTGTGTCCAGTTCTGGGCACCACAGTTCAAGAAGGACACTGACAAACTGGAACGTGTCTAGAGGAGGGCAACCAAAATGGTCAAAGGCCTGGAAACGATGCCTTATGAAGAATGGCTAAGGGAGCTGGGCATGTTTAGCCTGGAGAAGAGGAGGTTAAGGGGTGATATGATAGCCATGTTCAAATATATAAAAGGATGTCACATAGAGGAGGGAGAAAGGTTGTTTTCTGCTGCTCCAGAGAAGCGGACACGGAGCAATGGTTCCAAACTACAAGAAAAAAGATTCCACCTAAACATTAGGAAGAACTTCCTGACAGTAAGAGCTGTTTGACAGTGGAATTTGCTGCCAAGGAGTGTGGTGGAGTCTCCTTCTTTGAAGGTCTTTAAGCAGAGGCTTGACAACCATATGTCAGGAGTGCTCTGATGGTGTTTCCTGCTTGGCAGGGGGTTGGACTCGATGGCCCTTGTGGTCTCTTCCAACTCTATGATTCTATGGTTTCCAGACTCTGTATGTGGATTGTCCAAAGTTCATCGAAACCTATGCAGGGCCACCACTGCCAGTCAGTGATGATCCAGTGATTTGAGGGTCAGTGTGTGCAACACTGAGCTAGCTGGACCAGTATAAGATAGTTTCCTACAGTCACGGGTCCAATGTTGTGGAACACTCTTCCAGCAGAGATTTTGCAGGCATCCTTGCCCTTGACTTTCAGACATCTCTTGAAGGATCTTTCATGCCAACAGCCTTAGGCAATTGTTTAAAATGCCCTTTCAGTAGCCAATCACTTTAGTGATGGCTTTGTAGTACTTTACATGTTTTACATCACCCTGATGTTTTACAAGAGAGTGATATATAAAATCTATTAGAAAATGAACGAACGAATGAATGAAATATTAATCAGAGTTTTTTGTGGGTATCTTCAACCTGGTCCAGTGCAATCCTGTGCATGTCTTCTCAGAAATAAGTCTCACTGAGCTCAGTCAGACTTACTCCTAGAAAAGCATGTATAGGTCTGCAGCCTGAGACAATGTGAATGGAAGCTCCCCCCCTCTCTCTGCCTTTACCTCCCCTTCTCCTAGCTCATAGAATGGTTGCCTGAGGAACATTATGAAGTTCGTCTGAACAATGTATTTTAAAGAGCCTTCAGCCTGTTTCCCCTCCCCTTCAAAGCGGTATATCACTGGGAATTTTCAAGTAGTGTTGCAGAAAATAAAAAAGGCTGGGAGCTGTATAAAATGTATGTGTGGAAACGCCCCAAGTGATTTGCCCAAGTTCATTCAGGAATAGTAGTCATGGTGGGGTTGCCCACCCCAAATACAGCTTTAAGGACAAGTACAGAAATATACCCATATTTATTCCAGAATGTGTGATATAAAACACTTTTATTTTACCAATTTCTTTCCTCTTTCTTCTGGCAATCTGTTCCTGTTACCCACTTTATTTGCTGAAGGCCCTGTGAATAGCATACCCTCTTTAAAGGAAAAGTGGGATATTTCTGAAGCATTGCAAGTCATTTCCATGAATCTTACTGTTGTTGTTTTTAAAGAAAAAACCTGGCACGATTTTAGGATAGAAAAGGAAACAGGTGTGCTCAGTGCTCTCAAGGAGAACAAAAGAACCAGACCTCAATGTGAATTATTGCTAAGAACTAAGGAAGAGGCAGGAAATGCACGCACATACACACATATCTGTTATAGTGCACAACTGGGTTGCAGAATCCCATAAAGAAGACTTAGATCTCCAGGGAAAACAATTACCTTCATGATCGTAATTGGTAATTTTGTCAGTTAGTACCTTTTGCATTTGGTATTTGCAATAACTAAAGTGATAATTTAAGAAACATACAATCCATTATAGCGAACTCATAAAAAAACCCTTCAATTCTCAGTCCGGTGTAATGGAAATTCCCTGACAGTTGAGATTTATTTTTTAAATACTGATGTGCTTTAAAGAAGAGAAATGTAGGGCTGCTTCTGTTAGAAGGCACGTCGCTGCATCTGAGCACTTACATGGCCCCATCAACTTAACGACTCGCAACCATTAGCCTTACCCTGAACAGTATGAAACAGCTCAGAGTCCTTAATTTTTAGTGAGTAATTATGAACATTAACAATAGCTATTAATTATTGCTGAAGCCATCTGGGGTGCTTTCCCTGAACGCATTGTTTGTCCTGCCCAGTGACCCTTCACATACAGCAGTGCAGTGCCTTCCGCTCTCTGATATTTTGGCTCTGGGGAATTGGGTTGAACCTGTCAGATAAGCTGTAGAATAGTCAGTAAGAAAGATATGGCTGCAACTTTAGTAAGCAAGCACTCCTATGCCTTAATAACCCTGAACATAGGCAGCTGCCTTGAATTGAGTCAGACCACTAGTCCAGCCAGGGTAGTATTGACTGCATGGAATGTTAGTGGCTTTCTGGAATTTCAGGCAATGTTTCATTCCAGCCTTGCTTGCAGATGTTGGAGATTGGATCTGGGATCTTCTACATGCAAAACAGATGCCCTGCTCCTGAGCCCATGGTCCATCTCTGACTTGCCATAGGGGGGTGAAGTAGAATAGATATATCAACGCTATAGCAAATCAGAATATTTCACAGCTGTTCATTGGCAGTCATGGGATTCAACAGGAGTAATCATCCCGTGACAAAGTGCCCACTGATGTTCCCCTTGACATTACTGCTTCCTGGAATATGAGGACAATAATGGGTAACAACTGAAACACCATACAAAGTAGCAAAGTTGCTACATAAGATCACAGTCATAGCAATACTAGAGGTAACAAAACTCAGGCTGAAACCCTGTTGCACACCATTTGAATTCAGTGGGACTTTTGTGTAAACAGGCATAAGATTTTGATGTTAGCATTTATATAGCACATCAGAATGCTCAAAGTACTTAATATATATATATTTAAACCTGTAGGGTAAGGTCGATCAGTATTTTCATCCCCATAATGACCAGAGGGGGTGGAGGCAGAGACACAGAGAGGAAGTGAGATTTACACAGTGATTTCCTGATTTGTAGCACAATCTCTTTTTCATTATGTGACACCAGCAAGGACTGTATCACACCACTTTAAATAGTCATGGCTTCTGCGACAGACTCCCTCCATAAAGATGGAAGCTAGGTAATGTAGCTGGGTTCTGGGTGCTTTTAAAGCTTAGAATCTCCCTGTCAGAACACTTGAGAGGTGTGTTATTATCTGCATGTGGCATCATATCTTAATAATCTTAATAATATGAAAGATTCTGAACTGAGTCCTCTCTTCCTCTCAGAGAACTACCATTACCAAAGTTCTGTGGGAAGAGAGACTGATTGTTAAACTACTCTGGAATTTGTAGTTACATGATGGGAATAGGAATATCCTAACAATTCTCAGCACTCTTAACAAAGGGCAGTTCCCAGGAGTCTTTGGGGGAAATCAAGACTGCTTAAAGTGCTATAAGAGTGCTTTAAATCCATAGTGCAGATGGGGCCTTGGTGGGATTCTCTCAGTTTTTCATTTTTCCAGTCTTAAATCTCCACATTTTAGAATTAGTCTAATATTTTTTTTTTTTAAAGTCAGCATGAAAATTCACCAGCATTTTAGTTGGAATGAAGTGTGTCTGTTTCCAATTTCCCCTAATATGCACGTTTTTGCAAAGCAACTTCCCCAAATATTACGCACTTTTATTCAGTTTACATCCAGTACATAGCTAAAGAACTGCATTGCAAAATTCAGAGAAGGGTGAATATTGAAGGAAGCCTGTGTTTCAGTGCATGTGTTGTTTTTGGAAGTGTCCGTTAATTTGGCTCACCTTTAAATGCAAACTCCTAAACCAGCTTAACAATACAAGTTAAAGTGTATGGCTTGGTGCTCAGGACCCATCACCCAGCCTGCTCAGATTCAGCAGCCTGCTCAGATTTTGGTTTACAACATAGGGTGGGCTACATTGTACAGTACATTAGATTTAATGCCTGATAATGTAGCACTGTGCTTTAAATTTATAGTGCCATTTACAGGTGAACTTTAAATATTTCAATGAAGGGATCGTTAAAAGAAATTATTACTTTGGATGGCTTAAGAAAATGATACATATACAGAATATATATAGTATTAAACTGTGCAAGGTAGAAAAGATGAAGTAATGTGCAACTGCAGAACTTCTGTGCAAACATAACCAGTCTGGATGCTCTAAAATCTTGTACGTGAAGCAGCACCAACAATGCAATGCAGCCATCTGTAGGAACTAATGAGCTGAGCCGGTGAAATAACACTGGGAGGTTCCTCAGGCAATGTTCAGGAGCAGGGCGACAGATTTTTCAACAGCAAACTCATATAAATTTCTGCCACTGTCTGATAACCAAGATGGCTCTGTTCTACCTTCACTGCCAAAGGCACTATGCCTCTGAATATCAGTAACTGGGAATTGTAAGAGGAAAGAGTACAGTTGCACCTGGTCTTCCTTGTGGATTTTTGGGTTGTGCATGGTGGGAATAGGATGCTGGACTAGATGGGTCTTTGACAGTAGTGGCTGATACTCACTGGAAAGGCAGTGGTAGGTGGAGCCAGAGCCAGTGACAGGTTCATCCATCCCATGACTGGCCATCCTCAGCCAGCAGTTAGAAGTGCTCCTTTAACCCTAATGGACCAACTTCCACCAGCCTGATCCCTCTCACGTACCTGAGTCAATGGGCCTACTCTGTGTGGAAGATTTTGGCGTGCATGAATGACACCTTGCTATAATGATAATCTCTCAACTGATGTTCTCAGGAAAAGTCATTATTTGCACTCTTTATTTTCCTTAGCCCCTTCACTCTTGCCTTAATGGTTAAGGAATATATAAACTGGAACCTAGCAAGATAGTAATTGCCACCTCTTGGAGCCAATTAAGCATGGTGCAACTGACCAGCATTAATAAAAGGTCAGCTGCTGCAAGCATCTGCCACAAGCCCCAATTTTGACTCCTGTGTTGCCAAGAAAATGCTCATTAGTGTGTGTTTTACTCCTGTATCTCTTACTCTGGTGGATATATGATTGAATTGCTTCCCTTCTTTTCTTTCCCCCGATGATGCTGATAGAACATTTGGCAATGTAAAATGTGCCCTTGTCTTAGAGTCCTCCTTATGAAGCTTCTGCTTCAGGTCATCACTGGTGGAATGTTTAACAATGGTGGTTATTTTCAAACCATTCATTAGAACAGGCTTCCCCAGACTCGGCCCTCCAGAAGTTTTGAGACTACAATTCCCATCATTCCTGAGCACTTGTCCTGCTAGCTAGGGATCATGGGAGTTGTAGGCCACAAACATCTGGAGGGCTGAGTTTGAGGAAGCCTGCATTAGAAAAAAAAAAATCCTTCCAGTAGCACCTTAAAGACCAACTAAGTTAGTTCTTGGTATGAGCTTTCGTGTGAGGGGTATTACTCAGAAGGGTGGTGGGATTGGGTGATTGGCAGATAGCTGTGATGAGCCTGTTGACGACTCTTAACGACTGCAATAGGTCTTACAGGAAAAAGCAAGGGGTGAGAAGGTGAAAAATGGCTTTGTCATGTATAATGAGATAAGAATCCAATGTCTTTGTTCAGACCAGGTCTCTCCATGGTTTTAAGTTTGGTAATAAGTTGCAATTCAGCAGCTTCTCTTTCCAGTCTATTTCTGAAATTCCTTTGTAATAGAACAGCTACTTTGAGATCTTGTATAGAATGTCCTGGGAGATTGAAGTGTTCTCCTACTGGTTTCTCTGTCTTGTGATTCCTGATGTCAGATTTATGTCCGTTTATTCTTTGGCGTAAGGTTTGGCCTGTTTGTCCAATATAGAGAGCTGAGATATAGAGTTTGTCCAATATAGAGAGCTGTTCCAATTCTGCAGACAGAGACTCTCACCTAAGAGATCTACAGCAAACCTTTTTAGAACTAAAATACCCGGCAGATGAAGTTAGACAACAGATCAACAGAGCCAGACTGATACCCAGAGAGAACTTGCTGCAAGACAGACCCAAAAAAGAAAATAACAGAACACCTCTAGTCATCACATACAGCTCCCAAGTTAAAACAGTACAACGCATCATCAGAGATCTACAACCTCTCCTGGACAATGACAGTTCTCTTTCTCAAGCTCTGGGAGGAAGACCTTTCATTGCCTACAGACAGCCACCCAATCTTAAACAACTCCTAACCCACAATAATACTACAACCAGACTTAACACGGACACTGGCACCAGAGCCTGCAATAAACCCAGATGCCAACTTTGCTGCCACATACTCCTGGACAACACCATTACTGGCCCCAACAACATCACACATACCATCTCGGGACTATTTAATTGCTATCATCTAACATTGTGTATGCCATCAAATGCCAACAGTGTCCTTCAGCTCTCTATATTGGACAAACAGGCCAAACCTTATGCCAAAGAATAAACGGACATAAATCTGACATCAGGAATCACAAGACAGAGAAACCAGTAGGAGAACACTTCAATCTCCCAGGACATTCTATACAAGATCTCAAAGTAGCTGTTCTATTACAAAGGAATTTCAGAAATAGACTGGAAAGAGAAGCTGCTGAATTGCAACTTATTACCAAACTTAAAACCATGGAGAGACCTGGTCTGAACAAAGACATTGGATTCTTATCTCATTATACATGACAAAGCCATTTTTCACCTTCTCACCCCTTGCTTTTTCCTGTAAGACCTATTGCAGTCGTTAAGAGTCGTCAACAGGCTCATCACAGCTATCTGCCAATCACCCAATCCCACCACCCTTCTGAGTAATACCCCTCCCCACCTTCTCACTATATAGAAGGGTCTGGTGACTTCTGTTTCAGTGTATCTGAAGAAGTGTGCATGCACACGAAAGCTCATACCAAGAACTAACTTAGTTGGTCTTTAAGGTGCTACTGGAAGGAATTTTTTTATTTTGTTTTGACTATGGCAGACCAACACGGCTACCTATCTGTACCTGCATTAGAAAGTCAGTTTTGGTGGCTTCTGCACCAGGCTTTCCCAACCTCTTGCCCTCCCAATGCTGGCTGGAGCTGGGAGTTGTAGTCCAAGATATCTGGACGGTACCAGGTATGGAAAGGCTGTTCTAAGCTGTTGGTTTTCTTCTGTCTGATGTGACCCACAGTTAGGTTGCAGCCCAATGGTGTAGTGGTTAAAATTTGAAGTACGGGAGCTCATCATAACAGCTCCTATAGCCATGCCCCAAAGAAAGTCCAAAAATGTAGACAGTTGGCTTGATCCAACATAGCATAACACTCAATGCATCAGTAGGGCCTGAGGGCCAAATGGATTTGGCCCATGAGACCATTTTGAGCAAATCATGCCCAGCTGTCAGTCACCTGACATCAGTGTGGAGTGTTTAGCACTTAGAGCGAAGATCAGAGGTCTTATATTCAGTATTAGTGCTGTGATGGCTCTCTTATCTCTGTTCTTAGCACTGTGGTACCTACAGAGCTAATATCAGAGATAAGCCTCTGCTCCGTCTTTCAAAGACAGCAGGCAGAAGAAAGATAGGCAGGCACAAAAAGTCTCTGCCTGTTTTTTTAGAAGGGTAGCAAACAAAGGTTTATGTCATATCTCAGCACTGTGGGACCCACAGCGCTAAGAGCAGAGATAAAAGAAATGCTGCCTCCCTTTTTGAGAGCTTACTATGGATTTGCATGTGAGATTGGGGTTTCACATGTATGCCAAGGGCACAAATTTATTTCTACCTGTTCACATGGTGTCTTGGTCTATTTCTGCCACCCCCTTTCCTACAGTCAAGGGTCTGAAATGACTTGTTGCTGCATATATACTTTCTAAATTAACATCAGCTATAATGTGGGTGATGTGGGTGGCGCTGTGGGTTAAACCACAGAGCCTAGGACTTGCCGATCAGAAGGTTGGTGGTTCGAATCCCCATGACAGGATGAGCTCCCATTGCTTGGTCCTTGCACCTGCCAACCTAGCATTTCGAAAGCACATCAAAGTGCAAGTAGATAAATAGGTACTGCTCCGGCGGGAAGGTAAACAGCATTTCTGTGTGCTGCTCTGGTTCACCAGAAGCAGCTTAGTCATGCTGGCCACATGACTGGAAGCTGTCTGCGGACAAACGCCGGCTCCCTTGGCCAATAAAGTGAGATGAGCGCCACAACCCCAGAGTCGGCCACAACTGGACCTAATGGTAAGGGGTCCCTTTACCTTTACCTATAATGTGGGTGGCGCTGTGGTTTAAACCACAGAGCCTAGGGCTTGCCGATTGGAAGGTCAGCAGTTCGAATCCCTGCGACGGGGTGAGCTCCCATTGCTAGGTCCCTGCTTCTGCCAACCAAGCACTTTGAAAGCACATCAAAGTGCATTTCCGTGCACTGCTCTGATTCACCAGAAGCAACTTAGTCATGCTGGCCACATGACCTGGAAGCTGTCTGAGGACAAACGCCGGCTCCCTCAGCCAGTAAAGAAAGATGAGTGCCGCAACCCCAGAGTCGTCCACGACTGGACTTAACGGTCAGGGGTCCCTTTACCCTTTACCTTTATAACTGTCCCAAGTCTACTACCATAACTACAAACAAAAGGAACCTGCAGCAAAGTAACAATGATCCAAGCGGAAAAGAAATAAGGGGAAAAAACACAACCCACCCCCCAAACCTCCAAAGTCTATCCACGGCTGTGACATTTATTCAAGCGGTGGTTTCCAAATTTAATTCCAGACACAAACAAAACCCTTTGTGTTTGCAGGGCCAGGCTTTTAAGCAGTCTGCTGGGAGGGAGTCATCAAAGTGTGTTCTGTGTAAATGTGGAATTAACAAAGCAAAGCTTTACACATCGCTCCTGTGTCATATAAATTACAGCTATTGTCTGGAGAAAGGTCTAAACTGTTTCCTGGGTTATCTAATTTCATCACCTTTCAGATCTCTTTTGCTGATAAAAGCCCTGGAAGCCTCTCTAATTATGTGTGCTCCCTCCAGCAGGCTGGGTTGTAAATACAATGGAAGCCTGAACATCTGACTGAAATGCAGGCATTATTCTCAGAAGAGTGCCGGGATATTAAATTGGACTTTTAAAATGAAATACTGCTGTAAGAAGGGGGTTCTGGAAATTGACAGATTCATTTGAATGATTTTAGAATTTTGAGGATGATTGAAAATTCTGTTTATAACATTAGGCTGTCAAGCTCAAATGGTTGCTTAGTGATTTGGCAGCTTCAGTTGTAAAAGGGACTTTAAAGTGGCCATTTACAGATTTTTGTCTACCAAGCTGAATCGGTACTGGCTCCATGTCAGACTGGACCCTGAATAAAGGGTGCTGGGATGGCTCCCCCTGCTAGTGGCTCCTCCTCGTGCCCCTCCCTAGATGTCCACACATCTTCTGATAATACATTGATTGGAAATTCCTGCTCTCTCCCACCTTTATTTTCTCATAAAGCACATACCAAGAAAAAGAGGACAAAAAGATATGAAAAGCCCTGCTGAATCAGGCCAAAATCCCCGTCTAGTTCAGCATCCTGTTCTCAGGTGACCATCAAGATTCCTAGAGGAAGCAAAGCAGGAACTAGTGTGTTGGCTTAGAGAGCCAGTGTGGTGTAATGGTTAAGAGTGGTAGACTCATAATCTGGGGAACCGGGTTCGCGTCTCCGCTCCTCCACATGCAGCTGCTGGGTGACCTTGGGCCAGTCACACTTCTTTGAAGTCTCTCAGCCCCACTCACCTCACAGAGTGTTTGTTGTGGGGGAGGAAGGGAAAGGAGAATGTTAGCCACTTTGAGACTCCTTAGGGTAATGATAAAGCGGGATATCAAATCCAAACTCTTCTTCTTCTTAGGAGACCAGTGTTCCTATCCCTGTTTAACCATGAAGCTCCCTGGGTAATCTTGGGCCACCCACTGTTTCTGAGCCTAGCCTCCTTCACAGGCTTGTTGTTAGAATAAAATGGGGAGGTGAGAACTATGTACACCACCTCTCGCCCCTTGGAAGAAAAGTGGAATATTAAAAAATGCAACTTGCTGCACAGATCAACTTTAAATTATGTGGGAGAAATATAAATGCAACAAAAGCCTGGATCATTGCTGTTCAGTGAGAGGCCAAAATTGATGGGTCCTTAATCTCTCACTCAATATTTTAATACAATTTTATAGATTGTAAACCCATTGGCAAGGACACACTCACTCCTGCCTTCCCTTTCTCTCCTGATGTGAATCATTCTGGGTGACAATAATGATCTGAAAAATTAGATAAAAATACCAGTCGATGAATGTATGAATGAATGAGTTCTGGTATATACATATAGATGTGGATGAAGCCAACGTCTACCTCAGTGCTTTCCAAACGTTTCATGTTGGTGGCACACTTTTTAGACATGCATCATCTTGTGACACAGTAATTCAGTTTTACTAGCAAACCAGAGGTTAAAGTAACGCCTTATAAGAGATATGTACACATATTGTGTGACACACCTACCCGCTGCGGCTGAAACATTAATGTGTTGTGTCACACAGTTTGGAAACCTCTGATCTACCTGATACGGGGGCAAAAGTAGATGGTGCATTTCTAGACAGCACACAAAAAATGAGTGCATTAGGTATGCCTCATTTAAGAATCAATAAAAATGTGTTATCTAATTTATTGGTTTCAGGTAAAATGGCTTGACAACAAATCTCCTGGAACTCCTTACTCTTCAAGGCATTTAGTGGATTATTTGAGTTGTTGCTTTAGAACAGAAAACCTTCTAACAAAGGACACAAGGCCTTTGTTAATGTCAATAATCTATTGATTAGCATTCTTACTCTAGCAAAGGAAAGCTGTCAGGGGTTCTCTCCAAACAGAACGAACTATTGGTTTAAGTGGCAGCCTTAAAACCCTACCTGTAGGCTAGTCTTCATCAGCCTTGTGTCCTCCAGATGTTTTAGGGCTACAGTTGCCTAATGGGAGTTGTAATCCAAAACATCTAGTGCACATCAGGTTGGTGAAGGCTGCTGGTCCCCTTCTGCTGCAGTGTGTGTGTGTGTGTGTGTGTACACGTTTGTGCATATGTGCACACAGGGCTATAATTTCCAGAGTGGTTAAACTATCAATCCCTCTTCCCAGGGAACACTGGGAAATGTAGGCCTTTGAGGAGATAGGGGTTTCTGAACAACTCTCAGCACCCTTAAACTGCATCTCTCAGAATTCTTTGGGGGAAGCCATCACAATTTAAAGTGGTACCAGAGTACATTAAATGTATAGTGTTTATGTGGCCTCTGTCACACTGGACACAGGATGAAAACTTACTCAGGGCAACCTATTATCAGTATTTTCACATAAATTCATGCCTATTCCTCTCACATGTGTTTGACTGTATTTGCACGGCCACTGGCAGTAAGTACCTCTCTGATGCACTTGTTTAGTCTACTTGAGGGGTGTTGAACAAGAAAGAGCATTCAAAAACACAAGCCTTTCCTGACTGATGTTTGTTACCATACAGACTTATACTTCCCTTTATTTTGTTTGTAGCATGGCTCCCAGATATTAACCTAACCTAACCTAACCTAACCTAACCTAACCTAACCCCAAGTCCCATTAATTTCAGTGGGATTTAGCTAGGACAAACTTGCTAGGGTTTGCCCACAGCCTTCTAAAATGGATTTCAGCTGACAGACATTCTAGAAGGAGAGACTTGGCCAGCCTGCCAAGAATATGAGATATTGCTGTATCTACATCAGCAGCCGTGCATTATATTGTTTATTTTGCTTACCTAGCACTGGCATCAGCAGCATAAAGGAGAACTCCTCTTTCTTTGCCTTTGGCACATATTTTCCTAGCCGCTGAAAGGTGTGATCACTTTGTTTCCAATGTAACAGCAGGAGAGATCAGAAACTGCTGAGCCCCTGCAGCCTATGGTGAAAGGAGGAACTCAAGCAATTTTGTGGTGTTTTCTGCACTGTCTTTGGAGTGAGAAGAGGAAATTGCTCCTTTGGAGAGCATCCCTTTTTTTTGCCAAAAAGCTCTCTGCTGTCATCAGCTGTTATCTGCAGGATGATGGTGGGATGTTGTCCAATGGACACATTCATGGAGGTCTGTCAATGACTATTAACCATGACAAGTAGGACCATCAATAAAATGATGGAAGCTGGAGTGCTTCCTATTCTTGCTTTGACTTTCTACCTCCTCCTACCACTGCCACAATACGTAGTCATTCAGCAGCCCAACAATGGGTTCTTTTTTGTGGGGAGCTTAAGGATTTTTCTAAAGATTGTTTGGGTACATTTACATGAATTGGGGTCTCCTCCCCCCCCAGTCTACTGATATCTCTTGTGTGTAACAGGTGTTGTTTGGGCTACAAAAAAAACCAGAGGGTGAATCAATCTGTCTATCTTGGTTTCTCAATTTCCCAATCTTTATTCAATATACCACATTTGCACATCATTTTGTGAATTTTTAAAAATGTCTGCATGACAACAAGCATTTTAGCATGGTATTTCTCCCAATAAACACATTTTTCTATGCAATTTATGCCAGTATAATGTATTTTGGTATTTTATTTTCATATGCATATGCATTTTTATGCACATGTATTTGTAATTTGGTTGGAGAACTGCACTGCAAAATCCTACAGCTTTGAAGATCTGTGCACAGCCTGCAGCCAACCATAATGGAGTATCAGCCATTATTTATGCTCTGCTACTCTACGTTTCCACTGGGAAAGAGTTGTAGCACAGTGCTAGAGCATCTGCTTTGCATGCAAAATGTCCCAGCTTCAATTCCTGACATCCCCAAGTAGGACTGGGAAACACTGGGGAGCTGCTGCCTGTCAGTGTCAAGAATGCTGAGCTGTGTGGACAAAATGTCTAATTCAGTAGAAGACAACTTCCTTCCACTGGGAGCCAGTGTGGTGTAGTGGTTAAGAGCGGTAGACTCGTAATCTGGTGAACCGGGTTCACGTCTCCGCTCCTCCACATGCAGCTGCTGGGTGACCTTGGGCCAGTCACACTTCTCTGAAGTTTATCAGCCCCACTCACCTCACAGAGTGTTTGTTGTGGGGGAGGAAGGGAAAGGAGAATGTTAGCCGCTTTGAGACTCCTTCGGGTAGTGATAAAGTGGGATATCAAATCCAAACTCTTCTTCTTCTCTGTTCCTATGCTTGCAAAATATCTGACGTAATTTCAAACTATACTACTGTGGGCACTTGTTTCAGCTCCCAATACCCTGGAGTGTTTATAAATACCATCCTGTTTCTTGCCAAGACTATTCTTCAATTTCTATTACATGAGATACTGACCAGCTTATCATTCTCAACCTCTCTCTTTGTCTTGGAACAAATGCAAGAGCTTAATCAGCTTCTAAAGTAATCACACATTTTAATTTTCTTTAAGCTGAAAACTTCCTTTAGCAGGAAAATTACAGGGATAAAATCTCAATTAGATTAAAGCACCCAGGCCTTTTTGTTTCACTAATTCCATTACAGTCTACATTATTGTTACATGTTTTATAGTTTCTAATTGTTTATCATTACCTAATTTGTATGTGTGCATATACCAGTCTTGCTCTGCGTCTGCCTGTGCGTACATGCATATAAGATGAAATGATAAAGAAAGAAATGTAATTTGTAGTTCTGTGGGGCACTCATGGTACTAAATAAGTGCAGGTTTACAATGTTATATCCCTTATAAGTCACAGGTGGCCAACGTGGTGCCATCCATATGTTTTAGACTACAATTCCTATCATCCCTAACCAATGGCTATGCTGGGTGGGGCTGATCGGAGTTGTAGTAGAACAACCTCTGCAGAGTGTCACATTGGGTACCACCCCTGCCCTATTGATATTCTGCTCTGAAAGAACTCCTCTATCTTTAATACAGTGTGTCTACATTACAAACTTAAACTGCTTTAAAAGTCATTGATTGTCCCAAAAGAACCAAGTCTATGGAGAGAAGGAGAAATATTTAGCAGAGATTGCACACTAGTGTCAACAAACAACCACTCCCTGGAGTCTTGGGGGGAAGCTATGAGAGTTAAACTGGGGTGAAACCTACTACAGTAAGTTTGTGCTGTAAATATACTAAGCTTTGTATAAAAGGAGAGCTTTCATTAGCTGTAGCTTCTTCCATTACTGCAGCACTGTGATGTGGAAACCACATACCTGATATCAGGTGAACATCTTCCATCTCTGAAACTTTTAAAGGCACAGGGACTGTTTCATGTTCCAGACCAGCCAACCCTACTCCAAGCAGGTGTTTGGATCGTTGTTGTCTCAACGCATCATTACGAGAATGTTGCTTCCTTGGAATGAAAGGAATCACACCCATATAAATGATAATTGAATCCATGCGTATGGTTTTAAAAGCATAGCCGAATACTTTTACTTGAAAGGGTGACACGGCTTCCTTATGAATTCAGTTTAAGAGACAGATCTGGCTTGAAGGCTTCAATTTTGTGCACTTTATCTTATAATCACCCCCATTTCCTAACCCAGGCTATTCTAATGTGTAGCAAATCTGTAGTTGCTGCCTGATGCCTTTGAGCAACCTGGAATCAAAGGTTCAAACTTCAGAATGTTTGATGTCTTCCTTCAGCACATCTCAGCATCTAGAAAATGATTGCTTCCTCTCAGTCATCTGTACAAAATAAACTAAGCTGCTCAATGGCAGGTGGGCAGAAAGGAAAATTAGACTAAGATATACTCAGACACATATCTATGCAAGTAGTAAGAAAACATTCCTTTGCCTTCCAGTGCAGTAGAGGCTTACTCTTCACTGATATCAGTGATTATCATCAGATCAAGCTCTCAAATGTTCTGTTATTTCAGAGGGGTGCTTCTGAAATCAGGAATAAGCTCCTCCTGGGCTGATCCGTCTTCTGCATATCACAATGGAAAATGAGATACAGCACGTCTCTTTTCAGAAGACGGGCAAAATTTGTATTATTTCCTTATTTATTACAATTATTTATATCACAGCTTTCAGGATATGTCCTTCCAAGGTGACTTGGATGCATTTTTCCATTCCGTTAAACAACAATAGGCAATATCAATATATAGAACGTATCGACGGGAGAATCTGTCTGTTTTGATTTCTCATAATTTCTCTTTTTCAGTTCTCCATATTTCCATAAAAGATTGCAATTTTGTATTTTTTTTTAAAAAAGGAAAAGACTCATGAAATATTCGCCAGCATTTTAGTGCACCTTTCTCTTAATATACACATTTTTGGATGCAATTTTGCCTAACGTGCACTTGTTTGCAAATCAGCTTTCCGAATTCAATGCAAGTTTTCAGTAATATATGCATTTTTATGCACATTTCATCAAATTTATGCCATTTTGTACATATAACCTGGCTAGAGATCTGCATTGCAAAGTTTGGAAATGTGAAAATTTCAAATGATTCTTGTATTGTTTTGAAATGTGCAGACTAGGTAGCTTCGACTTTAAACGGGAACATAATTTCTACCCCATCCACTAATAAAAAAAATCAAGATCCTTCCTGCAGGGCAAATGATGGTGGAATTGCCCTTTTAGCGTAGGGAAAAGTTGAGCTGGAGCAGGTCCTGAAGGTATGAAGTTTAGGCATCAATTCTCCATTGAGTCAGCAGAGATGTCTCAAACCCCACTATGCATCTTGTGACTTTCTTTATGTGTTACTGGGCAGATTTGGAAAGTAACTTTGTGTATAAAAGGGTTCGGGTTACAGCTTACTGTGAGGGTTGTGTTTGGAGATTGCATGAATTGTTGAAGGCTATCTTTGGAACTGTGGATTTGACTGAAGTCTTTTTGAAAAGATTGTCAGAGGAAGGAGTTGGAAAATTGCCAGACTTCAGAACTCAGAGGACTCTATCAGTTGCAAGACTTTGCAAGCAACTGAACTAAGGACTTGGCTGGGGACTTTAACACAGCAAGGACTTTGAAGGAAAGAACCCTCTCTGGGCTCAGAGAGAGAAGACTACTTGTAACATCTGTAAATAGTGTGTGTATGTAGAGTAATGTAGGTTGGTGTTAGTCTAGTAAAAACAACTCTGCTAAACAGTTGTTTTCTGTAGTGACCGTAACCGCTTGATTGAGCACCTACATACTGTACACCCAACAACTCAAACAATTTACAAGGGGGTAAGGCCCATTGAACACAACACAGAGTGACTCACTTCCAAGTAAACATGCATAGGATTATCATACCGTAATAGCATAGCAAATTTTAGGAAACAATATTTCCCTCTTTGCTGGGTGATAAAATATAAAGCATAAGTAATCAACTTTATATGTATTCTACACCCTTCCTTCAAAGTTATTTACACTGAAGTCTTTCTCCAGTCTTTCCTGTAAAAACTCTGGACTTAATCAGTACCATTATTTGACTTCATAAAGTTAAATAGATATCATACATAGTGTCAGCGTTAATTGTAACATGTTTGAATGAAGAATGTATGAATCTGCAGTTGGCATTGTGTACATTTTTTTTATTAGTTGTGTTAGCAGTCTTGACTTAGCAACTGAGCAGTGTATTCTTGGCAGTTAGTGACCTCTAAATTTCACTAAGTAAATTCAGAAAATAATATCTGAAGATGTGGCATTCTTTTTACATTTGTGCTATAAAATGATACCCAGATGCAATATACTGCTCCCAAAACGAGACAGAATTATGAGTACTTGCAATCCTCTCTGCTGGAAATGCAATTGGAACTATCCATTTGTGGTAGAGATGGCTTTTTGCTAAGAAATAATAGACTAATTGTTGTATAAGCAGAGCCAGAATTCTTTGTGCTAAGTAATGGATAAAAAGAGAAATTTCCACAGTTGAGGAATGGAAAACTCATTTACCCAAATATGCATTTATGACAAAATTAACACATTATTTCTGAACTCGGATGGAAGGCAAAGGTGGAATCCACACATGTGTTAAAAACGTTGTGAAAATGCTTTTTTAAAAAACCGTTTTGAAAAATGCACTGAATTTGCTATAGCTCACAGTTGCCATCTAGTGTCACAATTGCATATTGCTCTTTACAACACATTCAAAATGTTTTATTTGGAGCTAATAGCTGAGTCCAAAGGTGTAATTGTTACAGTGAAAATGGTTGTTTCCACATTAACTATTGGAACAAAGTACATTTACTTCAATCATGTATATTGTATCTTCTGTAGGGTTTCACTGACAATTTTTTACGGTCAAGAAAATATCACTGTTATCTCTGAGCACATTAACTGTTATCTCTAAAGGTATTTTTATATAGATTTGCAATTGAAAAAAACATTTTGCTCAGAAAATAAATAAAGTGGATTCTGAAGCTAAAATTTATGGCCCCTCACAACTTGAAAGAGGAGCTGGATTTCCCCCTCTTTTATCTTAACATATTAAGAGGGTGGAAGAGTACCTAAGGTTATACAACATGTAAATAGGCCAGCTTCTACTGTATAAAACATAGAGTGGAATTGGACCTTGAACCCTTCCAGATGTTCTGGCTGCACAAGCATTGCTATTTGCTAGATAGGCTGATCCCCTCCTCCACAGTGTTCTAGGGATTATTTCGATCAGCCTGCGTCCACCAGTTTTGACTGATGGAGGAAAGCCCTGTTGCACAAGTAGAAGTCCTCCTGCAGGTGTTCTGCTGATTGGGAAACATGAGGTGAATCTGGCCCACACTTTTTACAAGTATCTGCAAATCCCATTATCCACACCCAGTGCCAGATTTACATATAAGCTAAACAAGCTATAGCTTAGGGTCCCACTCTCTTGAGGCCCCCCCCCAAAAAAAAAAAATTAAAGGGGAAAAAAACCTGGATGTATATTTCCAAAATATAAGATAAAAAACAAATAAAATCAAACCTACATACAGCAACAGTGTTTTGTGTTGTGTAGGCTCCTATGATGTAAGTCATAGGCCCCGCCTGCTAGCCTGCTCCCTAAAATATCACTGATTTGCTCATTTCTGTATATAGGGTGCCTACATTCTGCATGGACTGGTTGCATGGCAAAGGACAGCTGGACATTTAAAGTGCCCCATTACCTACAGTAGCTTAGGGCCTCATCAAACCTAAATCTGGCTCCATCCACACCTCTGCTTGCCCTGGATGAGCCCTGAGTTTCCTTTTGGCCTTGGATATAGCAAGGAAGTTGAAAACGGAAGCTAGCGCTTCGGATGGCCTTGCAGCTGCACCAAGCAGGAGGGAGGGGGCGGGAAATGTGCAAGCCTTGAGGCTTGTGCACATAACACTAAACCACGGTTTGGTGTTATGTGTGAACCAGGTCTTGTTCTTACAATGTCCGGTTGTAGCGGACCACCAGCAAAGAATCCATCATTGTTTGTTTGTTTTTAAAATCATATTTATTAAGTTTTTAACAAAAAGAAAAAGGGTTACAAAACAGTAAACAGTAAACAAAAAAACACACAAAGAGGATACAAAAACCAAAATTTAACATAAAAAGGAAAATGAAAAAATAAAAATCCCTCATTCTGATATCTTATCATTCATTTGCTTATTTTCATGACTTCCTCACACCTCCCTTTTTTGTATTCCAGTTAATAGTTAGTTCAGCAAATCCATACCCTCTTTATTTACTCTTAGTTCTTTGTCTTCACCTATTATAACTTCAAATTTTCATCTAATATCAATCCAATTTTACATACTCCTATTTTACCTTATTGCTAAAACCACTTCATTTCATTCCAACATCATTAACATTCAAAAATTTTATAGTGTTTCTGTAAATAATCTTTGAATTTCTTCCAGTCTTCTTCCACCAACTCTTCTCCCTGGTCTCGGATTCTGCCAGTCATTTCCGCCAATTCCATGTAGTCCATTACTTTCATCTGCCATTCTTCCAGGGTGGGTAGATCTTGTGTCTTCCAGTACTTTGCAATAAGTATTCTTGCTGCTGCTGTAGCATACATAAAGAAAGTTCTATCCTTCTTTAACACCGATTGGCCGACCATGCCCAGGAGAAAGGCCTCTGGTTTCTTCAGGAAGGTATACTTAAAATACCTTTTTCATTTCATTATAAATCATCTCCCAAAAAGCCTTAATCCTTGGGCACATCCACCAAAGGTGAAATAATGTACCTTCAGTCTCTTTACATTTCCAGCATTTATTATCGGGCAAATGATAGATTTTTGCAAGCTTGACTGGTGTCATGTACCACCTCAAAGAATCCATCATTGAAGCAGCACCTGAGACAAACAGTTGCCTCACAAAATGACTCTTTTAAGCATGGGTGAAAAGTGCTGTGTGAGAGCAGATTAGCTAGTCATTCGGTAGGCACTTTTCATTCAATAGGCACATTCCATTTGCACAATGGTGGCTTTTACAACGCCAAAGAGGGCAGAGAGCTTTGCAATGAAAATCTAGCAACTGCGGAATCTATTTTTTATGGCCATTGCTACGCCAGCACAGAGGCTTGCCACTTGACTCTTTGCCTGCTGGAAATAGCAATTCCGCCCCCCCCCCCATGAGCTGACGGGAGGCTCCATGTCTACCTGCCTCTGCTTCCCAGCTCCTTTCCTGCGGTCAGTTAGAAGAATGAAGGAACGGCCCTGCTGTTTCTGATAGACCTTTATAGCCAGGAGAGATGGCCTCTGCAGGGCTTCCCCCTATATGCAACTCTCCAAACCATGGGCAAGAAGCTAGGAGAGGTTTTGGGTGGCCTTTCCAGTTTTGGGGAGGGGGGGTTACTGTTCTTTTTCTCTGTTCTTTTTCTCAGCTCTGTTTTCCTCACATAGTGATAAAAAGCCCTAGCAATGTTTTGTGAGAATCTCAGAGCATCCTTTCTCAGTGCAGAATGAGCATTGCAGTGGTGGCATTTACATAGTAAGTTGCTGTGTAATAATGCTATATAAAAAAAAAAAAAAGCTGTGTGGTTTAGTGTTAGATTGGCTTTTGCAAACCTGGTTCATCTCTGGAGGATGCCAGCAGGGCCGTCTTTAGCATATGCGCCACCGGGGTGCAAAGATCCGCCCAGCACCCCCAAATTTAGTTTAGCCATCCCCAATTTTTTTAAGGAGGTTGTGTGAACTCAAAGTTTCCTGGCTCGTTGGGAATATTTGATACTACAGAGTAACAGAGCGATGGAGGGGGGGGGGAGAGAGAGAGAGACTTTCACTCCATTGCTTTTCACTGACACTGATCAAGAGGGACCTGTATACAGTAGGGATATATTTGGCGCCCCCCAGAATTTGGCACCCGGGTGCCCCGCACCCCTTTCACACACACCCCTGGGTAAAGACGGCCCTAGATGCCAGGTTGGCAAAGGCTTTGTTGGACTACCAAACTAGGATTGGGGCAACCTGGGTTCAAATTGCCTAAAAGGTAAAGGTAAAGGGACCCCTGACCATTAGGTCCAGTTGCGACAGACTCTGGGGTTGCAGCGCTCATCTCGTTTTATTGGCTGAGGGAGCCGGCGTACAGCTTCCGGGTCATGTGGCCAGCATGACTAAGCCACTTCTGGCGAACCAGAGCAGTGCATGGAAACGCCGTTTACCTTCCCGCCGGAGCGGTACCTATTTATCTACTTGCACTTTGACGTGCTTTTATTGCCTACTCAGCCTTAAAGCAGACCTTAGACTCACTACTTTGAGGGACTTTGGGCTGCAAAGCAGTACATAAATAAATGCTACCCCTACCTGAAGGAGGCCATGATGGCTTTAGGGAAAGACTATCAATGGCTAATAGCCATAGTGAGTATTGCTCTGCCTGCACAGTCAGAGGCAGTATGCTTCTGAATACCAGCTGCTAGAAACCACAGGAGGGGAGAGGATTTCCACAGGCATCTGGGTGGCCACTGTGAGAACAGGATGCAGGAACAGATGGACCACTGACCTCATCCAAGATGCTCTTCTTATGTTCTTATGTAAGGGGAATAGCTAGGTGGGAATGGGTTTAGGTGGAGATGACTACTTCTAAATGCATTCATCTGCCAGTCTTCCGTTTATGGTGAATTTCCTTTTTCATTGCTCCTCAAATAAACCTTTCTGCTGTTAAACCTGGGTAATTTTCAGTGAATGTCACAATTAAAGGATATGAGCACCTGCCTTTTGTGCCTACACCTGCATGGTGCTGTTAATGCAGCGAGAGTGTAACATTAGGTTGTCAATTTAAATCGCCAGGTTGAATAAAACAAGACTTGACAACGGCTTCGTAACTTCTCTGCCTTTTATTTTTTATACCACAGTTTAACCTGAAACACTAACCTATTTTATGTTCATTTATGCACATAAAAAGCCCCGGGGGGGGGGAGTCCCACATCTTTTCCATTCTCTGGCTTAAAGGGGAAATGACAACTTGGGGCGAAGCAGCAAAAAACCATTAAGATAAAAGGTGCTGGATAGACTCTCATGAGGATATCAATAATTGGCAAATAAAAACCACCCTGAAATATATCTAATATTTTATTGGGATCAAATGTAAAAATGGCAGATCTATGCGACAGACATAAATGGCATCAACGATCATTTCCTCTTCTTGGGAAACCTGGGGAAATGTATTTCTTTTGGAAGGATTTCAACATTTCACCAGACTACAATTCTTAGGATTCTTTGGTGAAAGCCACTACAGTTAAAGTAGAATATGTCTTGTTCAAATTTATGATTGAGATATTTCCATTGGGCAGCTGTCCTAGGTCAAAACTACATTAATAGTATTAGTACAATGGTACCTCGGGTTACAGATGCTTCAGGTTACAGACTCCGCTTACCCAGAAATAGTATCTCGGGTTAAGAACTTTGCTTCAGGATGAGAACAGAAATCACGCAGCTAAAGTGGTACTTCAGGTTAAGAACTGTTTCAGATTAAGAACGAACCTCCAGCATAGCTGTCAATTTACAGAAAATAAGGGACCAGCAGCCAAAATAAGGGACTTGCAGCCTCACCTGTTCCAGACACTCCAGTCTTCCTGTCCTCCTGCAGTCTGGTCAAACTCATGCTGGTAGCTTCGAGAACACTGTCCAACCAACTTTGTAACCATAGAATCTGAATCACATGCACCATAAGGCCTATGCAGCCTCAACTTAAGATGGCTCCCTGGCCTGGCTTTGCACTGCAAAGTTTGCAGCAGCAAATGCAACAAAATGGCGTCCAGCATTCAAAAACCTCCTCAGCTTGCATTAACTAGCCACACACAAGGCATGCAAGCTCCACCCCCCAGTCTTCTTAGACTTCTTATTGGGTGAGCAACACAGCCAAGCAACACAGTTGGAGACCTTCCTCCTCCCTGGCCAGCAGGGAGGGAGGGAGAGAGGGAGAGGAGCTGCTTCCTTTGAAATTTAAGGGACATCCTTCAATAAGGGACAGCAGCGGGACATGGCACTGGAATAAGGGACTGTCCCGTCAGATAAGGGACACTTGACAGCTATGACCTCCAGAACGAATTAAGTTCTTAACCTGAGGTAGCACTTTATTAGTATTAGCATTAGTATTACATTAAATTAAAATAAATTAATTGCTGGCCCTTCACCTGCAGTTCCCATGATGGGTTACAACAATTTAAAATTCTGAATTAAAAAACAGTTAAAATATATTAAACACATATAAAGCACATGCAGACGCCAGCCTTGATCTCATCCTTCAGGATTATTTTTTTTAATGGACTTTGCAGGGCTGGCCTAAAACATTTTGTCACCTGAGGCGAACCACAAAATGGCAGGGAAGAAGGGAGGAGTGAAGATGGATGCCAGGAACAAAGGGGAATAAAGTTCTACCGGTACATTGGGATCTGCTACCCCTGTGAATTCTGCCACCTGAGGCAGTCAGCGCAACTTGCCTTTTCGGTGGGCTGTCCCTGGACCTTGTAATGTCAGCAGAGAGGTTTGCCACTTGATTCTTTGCCTGCTGTAAATAGCAATTCACCGCCCCCCCTCCAGATGAGCTGATGGATGGTGCCATGGCTGCCCACATTTCCCTCCCAGTCTCTTTCTTGGGGTGAGTAAGAATTGTGAAGAAATGGCCCTGCTGTTTCTACAAGACATTTTAAAAGAATTAAATAAAATAGAAATTATTTGAATTTTAATCACAGTGAAATTGTGGAGGCAACTGCACTTGTAGCAAAGATGTTCAAATAACCTTAGCACTGCAATGAGCTCTTTCTTTGCTGTCTTCCCACTGCAAATTGGCAGGCCCATATCAGTAGAAGGAGCATTCTTTTACCTAATTCTCTTTGTCACACACGTACCTGTATTCTGGGTAAGACAGAATTCCTACATTAAGAGGCAAATAATAATAATAATAATAATAATAATAAGAAGAAGAAGAAGAAGAAGAAGAAGAAGAAGAAGAAGAAGAAGAAGAAGAAGAAGGAAAAACCCACCATGCTCCAACAACCTGTTCTAGCATGAACCCTGAGAGGTAAGGAAACAATTCTCCACACTATTTCACAGCAAGTCAATATTAATGGATTTAAGGCACTGGTATGATTCATACCTCAGAAGCTGCTGAAGCAGCACAGGATACATAAAATAAAAATAAACAAATAAATGATTTTTATTCATTTGATGTATACCCTGCCATTTCGACAGGTTCCAAGAGTGGCTTACCAAAATTAACATGGCAGTAAAACAATTTTTTAAAAGGAACCTTGAAATGCAACAAAATGGAAGGATGCTATGAAAGCAGTTGGTGGAATTAAAAACAGGGGGTCTAAACCACTGAGCCTCTTGGGCTTGCCAATCAGAAGGTCAGCAGTTCGAATCCCTGCGACGGGGTGTGCTCCCATTGCTCTGTCCCAGCTCCTGCCAATCTACCAGTTTGAAAGCACACCAAAAAGTGCAAGTAGATACCACTCTGGCAGGAAGGTAAACAGCGTTTCCTTGCTCTGCTCTGGTTTCGGTGTTCCGTTGCACCTGAAGTGGCTCAGTCATGCTGGCCACATGACCTGGAAAACCTGTCTGTGGACAAACACCAGCTCCCTTGGCCTGTAAAGAGAGATGAACGCTGCAACCCCAGAGTCGTCTGTGACTGGACTTAACTGTCAGGGGTCCTTTACCTTTACCTTTACAAGCAGCATACAAGCAATACAGGGAGGATGAAAAGGCCAGGGGCTATTATTATTTTTTAAAGGACCTTGCATGGTGTTAATGTAACATCAATGTAGCTATTAGGTGAGACTCCTGAGAGCATTCCACACTTGGGGTGCCACTACCAAGTAGCCCCTTTCCACTGTAGTCATACACCACCCTGCAGGCAGCTGGCCAGTGAAATAAGGATTTCAGTTGAAGTTTGTCATGCTAGGGCTTTGCACTGGATTTGACCAGATCTTGAACTGAATTGAGTCAATTTGGCAGTAACCAGGTTTCAGCTGAGTTGGGTGGAGACTGTTGGTGTCATGTGAACAATGGGTTCAGTTACACAGTGCTTGGTCTCATGTCTTGAGGAGCACATCCCCAACACCTGGATGCTCTAAGAGTGGCAGATGCACTGGGTTACCATAGCAACACCAGCGAGGTCAAGTGTATGACTTCCTGAGTCATTCAGCCTCCCATTGGTTCAGACATGCCATAAAATTAACCTGATGAGAAAACCATTTAAGAAATGAATAAGAAATACTAAAGCAAACAAGAAGTGAAAACCTCTTACATGTGACCACAGAGGGCCAGTTTAAGCCAAATATCAGTTGGTATCATTTCATACCACAAACACAATATATGTCCACCATTAATTGCTCCCAGAGCAAAGTTTCTGCAATGAAAACAAAACTACTTGCCAGTCAGTAAGGTCTGTATTAGGTCAAAACCTTTTGAAAACCTGCTTGCTTAGCTTCCTGGAAAATGAGAAGGTTTTGACTGGGGTATTTGCTGGGCAATCCAGTGTGACTTTCCGGAAAGCAAAGCTCACAAAGAAAGTATGCAATACTTGGGAACAGTCTCAAGTGTCATATTAAAAATTAATCCATTCTAGAGTTGGAATACAAAAGGTTAGCATTCTTAACTTCTTTGGGGTGATAGAAAATGATATCCAACTGCAAGATGCATTGTCATTTGGCAGGTGGAAGAAGCATCATCATTACAAAGCGTTATTATCATTAGTGTGTCTAAAACATCTGTTAAGTTGATACAGCTTCTTCCACAATGAAGAGATGGGAGCCTCCTGAAAAGAAGCCATCTGATAGATTGGTGGGTCAGGCATAACTTGGAAGTCTCAAAAGATTTGAATTTGGCTTTGGATTGCCTGCACAGGTGCGGAGTTCTTGATGAAAAATACACTGTAGTCATGTTTTCAGAAAATGGAAATGAGATCTTTTCGAGAACATGAGTAAAAGCCCCACAACCTTTCCAAGTCAGTTTGGATTAGACTAAAATAGCTCCAAACATATTTCAGAAGGGCACAAAAGATCCTCTTTGAAAACACTCAGGACTCACTTTAGCTACTCATTCATTACATTTAACAAATTATAATATTTTAATGTGCTCTTTCCTCCAGGCCAAAAAAAGAGGAAATAAAAAAGGAGGGAAGAAGAAGAGAGAGGGAGAGGGGAGAAATTTTAAATTTTAAAAGTGTCTATGTTTTTGCCAGAACTTGGCTCACATATACATTTCCCAATTCATTTTTGACAACATGCTGACTTCAAATGTGTACTTAATTATCTTCTAGGGTACCATATAGGCTCATATGGCTTTCCTGACACATACCTTTCATGATACTGTGTAATTATTTCCTTTCTTTTTTTACAAACAATTTTAATGGAGTTTTAAAATTATAAGAAAAGGGGGGGGGGGAATTACAGAGGGGAAATAAGAAAGAGAAGGTACAGAGAGAGAAGAAAGAATGATGCAGAATCAGTGCAGACATGGAACAAGTATTTTTGAACTTTTGAGGTAGTTTTAGACTGTTTGGATTGTGGTGAACTCCCTGCTTTGGGTGTGTGTGTGTGTGTGTGTGTGTGTAGGAGCAATTCCAGACAATGGCTATCATATAGCAATATTAGAATTAAAACAGAATGGAGAGGTAAGAAAATAAAGGGCAAATGGCAATGTTGTTTGATGTTAATCTGATTTCCTCATCATATTGCATAAAAGAGTCTCATGGAGACTTAGCAATACTTCCAGGTTGACTTAAAATATAGTTTAAAAAGAAAGTATATGCAAAAGAAGAATGCCTTTGGAAGATAAAGAAAAAGGATTAAATATAAGGTTAATAAAGTTATCATTTTTAATTTGTATACTGTCTTTCTATCTTACAATACTCAAGGTGGTTTACAAGCTGAAGAAACAAAAAATGTACATCTTATAACAATTTAATGCAATACAAAAATGTGATAATAAAATGTAACTTTAAAATAGGCAACCTACATCAAAAAAGTAACATTCAACCATCATTAGAATAGTATTAAATAATAATAATAGCATATAAAAGTTAAACAGAAATCCACTCAACAGTTACAATAAATAATTTCTAAACGATAATCAATAAAACAATGGCAAGCCGCAGTACATAAAATAATACAATAGAGATTGATAAGCAGAGACAAGAGGGGGGGCGAGGCAGGTGGAAGGAGGCCTTGCCTGACAAAGTCTCTCCCCTCACAATTCTTCCTCCAATACCAGCTCCCTTATGAGGAGTCCCAGGACAAGGCAGGTGTGAGAGGCCTTGCCTGATGGATGCAACAGGTATCTGGTCCACGGCAGCAGATCCCCATCACGTGATGAGTGAGACTGTGGCCAACATCCTGGTTGCTGCTGCCTCCAATGCCAACAGAGCTGCTGAGGCCTCTTCCTCTTTTATGTTCCAGCAACCAATCAGGGGCCAGAATGTCATAACACATGAGAAGCAGGAATCTTACACAATTGTTTAGGCAACACACAGCTGTGCACACATCTACCCACTCCTGCACTATGGTTTGCACATTGTGAGAATGTGCATGTACCAAAATAATATGAACCCATTTAGAATTCTTAAAAAATGTTATCTCTCCCCCGCTCCCCCGCAACCTTCTGTGAAGGAAACTCACAATAAGTGGCCCAAATATAATTCAAGCAGAGGCAAATCTGAAGGCAGTAGCAATGGGGGGTTATTGATTATTTTCAAAAGATTTTCTTATTCAGTAAACAAAACAAAGCTTTGGAGGGTTTGTGGGGGTTTTTGACGATGTACTAAATGTTCATTATCATTGGAATAACTCATACGATCTCACACTTGATATAGATGGGTCACCCTGCTGATAATTCATAGGTATTGATCAACAACAACTTTGAGACTGTTTGAAGAAATTACATGATTACTTAGAACTTCCTTTCATGATTGCAGAAGAGTTGCCTTCGTGGGTCTCCCCAAAACATAGAGATCTTCCAAAATGCTCCTTTTTGTTCTGCAAAAATGCAGGGTAGCATAAGGTGACAATATTTTGACTTGCATACATTAAGGATTGCACCAACTATTCTAGTTATGGCAAGGCAAAAGCTTGGCAGCATTTGTAAGAGCAATTCAAGAAAGAAAAACAACAAAACAACAAACCCAGAAAAGATACTAAGGGTTGACTTACTGACATAATAATAGTTGCATGAAACCATTAGAGAAATGGTTCTCTAAAGAGAAGACTGAACCCCAAGAGTGGCACAATAAGAGACTCCTGTGGAGCAATTAAAATTCATTAGCAGAGCCCATCTGCTATGTGGGATTTCACACATTAAAGGACAATCCTGTTCTTAACGACTGCTACCTACCATCCATTTCAGCTCTTGAAAGCTTAAGATTCAGGACACTCGCAGAATTCTCCCAAATTCTACAAATTACCAAGTCTTGTTGCTCAAGTGAAGCCTATGGGTAAGGAATCCTGCAGTGATCTGTGTTGTGTTTTGTTTTGAAACTTCTTAATGTGGTACAGTGTGCTCAGCAATTTATACCCCCCCCCATAAAGTTTAAAACAAAAACAAAAAAACCCCAATCACATACATGTCTATTCAGATGTGAGCCACATTGAGTTCAGTGGGCAGGTAAATGGATATATGTGACTGTAGCCTTAAAATTGAATTTCCAGAGTGAAACATTCATTACTGAATGTGATCTCTCCCCATTCCACCCTCAATTTCAAATGTGTGTGTGAAATTTCATTTCAGCATTACAAGTAATTGGAAGTTAACACATAGGAAGATTCTCTAGTAGGGGGAGGGAAGCACTCAAAACTCTCAGCTTTTTCAAGGTAATCTGGCCTTGCGTATGCAAACTGCTCTGTGGCTGCTTGTGTTAGCTTTTCATCAACCCACCTAACATAAGAAGAGCCTGCTGGTTCAGGCCAGTGGTCCGTCCAGTCCAGCATCCTATTTGCACACTGGCCAACCATCATCCTCCCTGCTGAGTTCTACAAGAACAACACTGAGACTCAGAAGCTAACAGGCAATGCACCCCCTAGACTACTGCTTGCAAGAAGGCAGGGGGCTGGCTGGTGGCAGACTGAGCTTAGTAGGGCAGTACCTCACTTGCCCTAATGAACTCCACCAACCAGATGGTTTTTCACCTAGACTGGTAATGGAATCTGACTTCAGCCTTGATGACTGGGCAGCATCTTCCACCACGCCTGAGGACAGGAGACTAATGTAAGGAGTTGTAGAGCCAGCTGCACAGCACACAGAGCTCTGGTCTCCAACACCTCACCGTTGCTGTCTGCCAGCCAGCGCCTGCCACCTAAGACAGCTACATCATTCTGTTTAACAGTAGGATTGGCCCTGGGGGTGTTTCTGAAGGGGCAGTTTAGGGGTGAAATGTGGGATTTCTGTTACTAAGTATGATATGGAAGCCTAAGCAGAGTTATATGCAAGAATAATCCAGCACATGGCAGCTATCAGCAGAAGCTCAGCCAGCTCACAGCTAGGAAAACATGCCTTATCCACAGGTTATAGCATAAACACAGATGCACCAAAATGAGTCACCAGAGGAAAACAAAAATTCAAATTGGACGCAAATGAAGCTTTGTGCGCATGCATGACAAGGAATCCATTGAGCAAAACTAATTTTATGCCGGTGCCAGGATGGCTGCCTTGCATGTTGAAAATGAAAATGAGGCATTGGTGGAGGAACTGTAGCTCCGTGCTACATTTAGAGCTCATGCTTTGCATATCAAAGCCCCCCACCCCCATTCTGTCCCCCATCATATCCATTTAAAAGATGCCGAGGTCACAGGACAGGGAAGACAGTTGCCAATTGACTAGCAGTACTCTGAGATGAATGGGAATCAGTCCAATTTACATGCTTAAAAATTGCTTTGCCAAAGGAGATGAAGGAACATAGAATACTTGGTTCCAAAAATGCCCAGTAGTGTCTACGCATAAATTTGGAGGCAGCATGCTTCTGAATACCAGTTGCCGGAAACTGCAGTAGGTGGAGGGGTACTTCTGCCATCACAATGGGCCATAGCCCAGTGGTAGAGCACCTGCCTTGTATGCAGAAAGTCCCAGGTTCAATCCCCAGCATCTCCAGGTAGGGTTGGGAGAGACACCTGCCTGGAGCCTGGAGGTGCACTGGCAGTTACCACAAACAATACTGTGATAGGTGGACCAACATTCTACGTTCCTATAGAGGAACATACCCCCAATTTAGACATCCACATTAATGAGTGGAAGGTGGGGACCCAACTTCAGGATTCAAGTCCGGAATTGCTACACTAAGACCACTGCTGGATTGGCACCACATCAGAAATAATATAACTGGAAAGGAATCCACACCCACCACTCTTGTCTGTATACAGATAAAGAAACAGGGAGGAGTGTTGAAAATGGAACTTCTCACACCAATAATTCTTTCTGTTGAAGGCTCAATGTCACCTTAAAGCATGCTTACATGTTTCATGCACACAAGCCAAAAAACAAGTAGCTAACCTTTAATACTTTTTCCAGCGGCTGATGATACAAAGTGTGGAAGTATATAATGAGAGTCACTCATTCGCTTCTTCAACCAGAGGTTAGGGAAAGAAAACAATTTCACCTAAGGACATTTCTGTACAAACACATCAAGAGTGCCACCAGCACATTTTAGCCAGTGCTAAAAGGAGGTGTTATACTCCAGCTAGTGACTTTCCACTAACAACTGCACAATATCCTGTATTTAACATTATAGGTATAGACAGGATAGTCTTGCTGGAAGGGGCATCTAAAAATTGCTTTGCTGGGGTCCGTCTAGTCTAGTGTTCTGTTTTCCCAGGGTAAAAAAATCACCTCTTGATCCACCTGGAACAATTAATTAGTCAATCATAGAATTTTAGAACTGGAAGAATTGAAGTCATCAATTCTAACATGCATGCAAGCATCTTTGGTCATGGGGTGGGGAGATAAAATTGCAAGGGTGCACAAAAATGTATATATGCTCTGCAATCAAATGGTTACACAGTACTGTAGAGTACAATGCTGTGTTTTTTAAGCGCCCCCAAAGAGAAATATATTTCTGAACGTGCTGGACCAATAAATTCTTCCATATGTGTGCACTCTTGAGAACATAAGAAGAGCCCTGCTGGATCAGACCACAGGCTTGTCATGTCCAGCATCCTATTCCCACAGTGGCCAACTAGATGCCTGTGGGAAGTCCACAATCACAACATGAGTGTACAACACTCTCCCACTCAGTAACTGTTATTTAGAGATGCCTGGCTTCTGGTACAAAATGGGATTTGGCCAGCATAGCTTGGAATCATTGATAGCCTCATCCTACATAAATTGGTCAAATTTCCTTTAAAGTCATCTCATCTGGTAGCCATCACTGCAGTCCACAAGGAGGACATGAGCATTGTCTCCCACTCATGATGTCCAATAACTGGGACCCAGAGGCATGCTGCCTTTGATACTGGAGGTATATAACCAGCATGAGATTTCATTCCCCGCTCCCTTTTACCTCCTTTGCGATTGGCAATGGTAAAATCCATGTTCAAAGTTAACTTGAGCCAGTTTTGAAAGGGAATTTCACAGCAGTGATATTAATCTGGACACTGCTAGGCCTACATATGTTATCCCCAGCAGTTATGGCATGTCTTATGCACACAGTAGAGCAGCCATTATGGATCAAAATGGATGACACTATGTCATGTCTGTATCTCTCCTGCTGGACCTGAATGCATTTTTTTTTTGCTGATGGAGACTTCGGCATTCAATGGTAGAAAAGCAGCCATGTCACAGAAGTGAACAGAAGTGAGAGCATAGCATATTTTGGTTTGGGCAAAACTGGAGATGTTTCAAAGGTGGGGAACTGCTTAAACAACAGAGGCAGGGGAGTGAGCTTCATAGGTATATTTTTTTACAGGAAAACAAGAAGATAATGGCATACAGCCATTTTAAACGCAAGGACAAGGAGCTGGTGCTTTTGTTAATTATATTCCTTTAGAATTATAACCCAGTGTTATTTTCAATGAATTCTGGGATATGTTTATGCAGCATGTTCCTAGTTTTATCAGTTTCTCCCATGGATTATCATTCAATCACTGGAGTGCACTAAGATTTGCAGCAAAACTTCCTCCAAACCTATTTGTTCCATCCACCAGGAAAATGTGATATGCAATGTACTGTTTTGTGTGCCTGGTAGGCGTTGTTTTGTTTTAATATTTACATCAGTTATGTGTTCCTATTGTCAAGAGAAATGGAGTTAACAACATTTGCTGATCTCACAGAGCAGTTGTAAGGCTAAATTGATGTTTGTTAATAAAGGGCTTGGAGTTCCTCAGATGAGACATAGTAATAAAAGAACGGCGTTAAGGGACAAATGTTCGGAACCAGGTTGCTCACTTGTGGTGTGCATTGAAGTCGTAAGTGCAAATGGTGCTCCCCAACCTGCTACTAGGACTTGACTTCTAAATTGAAGAGTCCATGTTCCAGGCGAGGGTCGGAGGCATCAATGAGCAGCTGCCTCCCCTCATTTAACAGCTGTTGAGCAAGGTCTCCCACAAGCTTCCTGATGTATCACTAGGGAAAGTGGGAATTAGCTGTGAGGTCTCTGTTGTGCAATATATGGATTTGTACCTTTAAGCGAGAGATTGCAAGAGTTTCTCTTCCATCCTCTGTTTTCCTTATCCTATCAAACACATCACAGGGAAGACTGATGGGGTGAGACAAGCCTCTTAGATCAGGCCAGTGGCCTATCATCTAGTCCAGCATACTGTTCTCACAGTGGCCAACCAGATTTGTTTGGGAAGCCAGCGAGTCACACATGAATGCAACAACACTCTGCCCACCTACAGCTTCCAACCACTGGTATTCAGAGGCATAAAAGCCAATGAGGTCACAACAGCCTAAGGCAAGTAACACCAGGAGCATTCAAAGGTGATTTTAAAGTGAGTGGGGAAGAGAAGGAGAAAATAAGTGGTGAATTAACTACTATAATCTGTCTGGGTAGTTAATTCACTGCAAAAAAAAAAAAAAAAAAGATGCTGGAAAGAGATGCAGTTTTGTTAGGGTTGGAGATGTGGGATCTAAATAGCTCAGTTGGTAGAGCATGATGAGAATCTTAATCTCAGGGTCATGGGCTGAAGCCCCAGGTTGGGCAAAAGATTCCTGCCTTGCAGGGGTTGGACTAGATGACTCTCAAGGTCTCTTCCAATTCTATGATTCTATGAAATGGATCCCTGTAACACACTGCAACCATGCCTCCAAAATTGGGGTGGGAGGTTCAGATTAAGTAGGGGTTCAACATTCAGATGCCAAGTAAGTAGAATGTAGAGACTGCCACATAGACAGGCCCATCTGAAATGTGACCACATGTAGTTTGAAACCAACCCCCCAACTTCCCTCCCTTAAATGACACCACTCATCTTAAGAGAGAGATGTGCAGAGCAGCCTCCTACATTTCAGTGAATGGCAAAGCTGTCTCCCATACAAGCTCTTCGCACATGTCAGAGAGAGGTAGCTAACCTGTGGCTATAACATCCATCATCCTGACAATTGGCCGTGCTGTGGGAAGAAGAAGAAGAGTTTGGATTTGATATCCTGCCTTTCACTCCCTTTAAGGAGTCTCAAAGCGGCTAACATTCTCCTTTCCCTTCCTCCTCCACAACAAATACTCTCTGAGGTGAGTGGGGCTGAGAAACTTCAAAGAAGTGTGACTGGCCCAAAGTCACCCAGCAGCTGCATGTGGAGGAGCGGGGAATCGAACCTGGTTCACCAGATTACGAGTCCACCGCTCTTAACCACTACACCACACTGGCTCTCTGGGAGTTGAAGTCCACAAACACCTGCATATCCACAGGAGAGTCACCCCATGTTAGAGAAACTATGGAGTTCTGGGGATGGGGTGGTTGCGGCATGACTTAAGATTTGCATAACGTTCGCATGTAATATTTTAGAAGTGGAGGATGAGTTTGCAGACCCCAAAATGCAGTTGGCAGGGATGCGGTGCTGGGAAACTGAGGTGAGATAAACATACAATGGAAGTTGCCTCCAGTTTCAGTCACCACACAGAGGCAGCTTCATGTCTAAATTTGTTTATTGCTGCAGAAGATTAGGCTTCAGTAATACAGTTCTGGACATTGGTATATACATACAGCTTGTAGGCTTTGCAGATACAGATACAGATACAGATACAGATACAGATACAGATACAGATACAGATACAGATACAGATACAGATACAGATACAGATACAGATGATACAGATACAGATGATACAGATACAGATACAGATACAGATACAGATGCAGATATATACAAGTAGAAAGTATTTCTGTTGCTTCAGCAGTTTAAATGTAACACAGACTTTGACTCACTTTGCAAGACTCACTGACTGACCCTGACACACAGCACAAGACCCTGGCACTGAGCTGATGTGCCTTAATCACTTATATAGTCAGCACTGGGCTGTGACCATAGCAATTGGCTTGGCTGACCTTGCGCCTGTTGGCTTATCTCATACATGGGGTGATCTATGCTCATCAAGGAAATTAGTTGCTTCCTCCATGTCCAGTTCCTCCAGCATGTGGCACTAGTGATATAATTTTCATAATGTGAAAAACATGAATGTGTCTTTAAGAGATCCTGATTGCCCAAATTATGAAAGATGACAAACAAAGCTGGTTTGGACACTCTCCCACCCACCCTTGATTGTTTTATTGTCTTCAGTGTTATGACCATTAAATTGAATATTTTCTCACATTCACAAGATCTAGAGCTTTGCTTGCTTTATCTCTTACTTAAAAAGAAGATAGCTATGACTTCCCAGGATGAGACTGACCTTCATGAGATGCACAGAAGTGCCCTAGGGCAACGAGAGGCTGCGTATTGCCTGCCCTTTCCATAAAGATCAGTCTTTACACTTGGTATAATTAAGGATTTAAAAACATTTTTTATTCCACACTGTTTTGGATCTGCAGCCAGTCCAGCTGGTTACTTGCATGCTAGCTATGTTTAAAAACACATTAGAGGTTAAGATCTAATTTCCTAATTTCAATAATATGTGCAAATGGTTTTGTTGCTGCCAAAAAGATACAGTGCTCTATAAAAACGAGTAACCTTCTCTCTCTTTCCATATTCTCAGTACATGGGAATTATAATGAGGGTAGGGATGCAGGGCAATAGCTGTGCTATCTGGCTGAAGATGCAGCTGTGGGTCTTTTCTATAGAGGAAGCTGATTATACAGATATTGCAAAATGTATTTGTGTCACATACTTCAGCTAGGTGTCTATATTGCTACAGGCCACCCCAATCTCTGCCAAGCGATAGCAAGACATTTCAGGGATCTTGGCTTCCTTGGAAATACAATGCCCATCAGCCCTACCCAGCACATGGTGACTGGACTGATGGGAGTTGTGCTCTAAAACATCTGGAAAGCACAGGTTTACAAAGGTTGATCTGGTGGTTTAATTGCAAAAAGGGAGAAGGCATTGTGGCTAATGATAGCCTAGTCAGCTAGCAACACTATATGCCAGTGGTTTTCAACCAGTGTGCCATGGCACCCTGGGGTGCCTTGAATGGTGGTTAGGGGTGTTGTGGGCAACACTGGCTTGCCCGCATCTTTACTCCCCCCCCCCCCGGATGCCCTCTTGCATCTCAGCGCCCCCAAGGCTTGTACAGCTGTTTGTTGCAACAGCCCTGTCTACAAGCCCTGTCTACAAGCTCTGGGGCTGGCCAGGGGGTGCTGGTTGCCAGGAGCTGAGGCAGCCTTGGAGTAAACAAGCAAATGGGCGAGGGAGCCTAGCCAGCCAGTCCACCTGCCCTTGCTGTTGGGAATGGACAGAAGAGTCCCAGGCCCCTGTGGGGCAGTGTGAGGAGGCACCTCTTTTTGAGGTGTATATGGGGGGGAAGCTCCCCCCAAGGAGGGGGAGAGGAGAGGAGGCTGAGGGAACACTCCACAAGGAAGGGTGTTGGACAAAGGATGAGAAGCTGCCAGCTCTGCAGGCAAGGGGTTACATAACTGGGCTCCTGAACCCCACAGGGGTGCCACAGAAAGAATACAGTTGGTTAAGGGAGACGTGGACTCAAAAAGGTTGAAAACCTCTGCTATATGTGAAAGCTGTTCTTCCTAATCCAAGAAGTATTGGAGGAAGGAGATTGGTAATTTATGATAATTAGGATTTTATTTCCAGAAGGAAGCTAGAAGACTCTTGCTTCAGAACAACATATATCTAATGCCTTCTCTTATTGGGTGAAGTGGCTTTGTGTGGTTTCTGAATCAGAATAAGCTCCACATGACATGAAACTATGGAGACCTGTACTATTTTATTTTTCAGAAATAAAAGTGTCTCTATGTGTGTGCATGCCCACATATTTCAAGTGAACAGATAGAAAGCAAAAAGTTAAATGGCTAATTTCACCACCACCACCACCTGACCTCTCCTCAGTTTGAAACCACTGGCCACTCCTTTACTAATCCAAGAACACACTCAGGGGAAAAAAGAAACTAAACAGCACCTGCATTTCTGCCTTTAAGGTTTTTGTAGAATGTGAAGACTATATTGAGTCACTAGACTCACTAAATACTTGTGGAAGTTTTCAGAACGGGTATAAAACAACCAACTTCTTAGATGAAAAATGGGTTATCTTGCCTTCTGTATTATTAACGTCTTTTTCGTATTATAGAGGCCAAAGAGACAAAACACTGTGTTGTTTAAGGAGTCTGTTTAAGGTGTGCTGTTATGCCTTCTTTTTCAAGTAGTATTAGATGTGGGCAGTTAAAACAAAAGAGAAACATCATTATTTCTTTCACTGTGGGGTTTCATCCTGGGATCCTTGCAGCCTTATTGCTTACTTATGATTGGTTGGATTTTGACAGTAGGTGGAGTTGAGCCAATTGAAAACAGAACCTAGGCAAGAGTGAAGCAGTGATGCTCAGCATGTCTAAAGATACAAACAGGGAGAGGAATTTCCATCATGGAAAATTTCAGCTTTCCTTGGTCATTCACAGGCTGGCCACATGCCATACTTCACGAGTCCTCTATTTGAAGAAGTCTTCTGGTCCAACATTGGTCTGAAGTTAAAGAACCCTGATAAGGAAAGGCTAGAAGTGTCTTGAATTTTCCCACCAACAGATGTCACCTGAATAGCAAACTTAACAGGCACACAGACCATCTAGTTGCAGTCTTCCCTATTGTGATGAGATGTGTCTGCTTTCTATTTATAGTCACTATTTAGTGTGGGCTGGCTGCCCCTATTCTGTGGGAAAGCATTCCTGTCAAGGTGCCCACTATCTCCACTTTCAGGAAAAAAGCTGGAGATACTTTTTTCTCTCTGATAGGCTTTCCAAGCTGGATAAATGAGTGCAACAAGTTTATAAAGACTGAGTGTGTTGGTGGAGAATAGCACTGTCATTGGGTTTCCCCAAGCTTACCAGATATTCCTGATGAATTTTTGGAGACATTTCTCTTCAAATTGTTTTCATTGTGTGTGTGTGTGTGTGTGTGTGTGTGTGTGTGTATTTGTGTGTTTTGTGACCTGATTTAAAGTTTAAAACTAATTTTTTTTGTACATGCACATTTTAATTTTGTCTGATTTTTAATTGGCCTATTTTATTACACATTGTTCAAAACATAACCTAGGTAGAACCTTAGGTATAGAGCAGGCTAGACTGCCAAATGGACACATCACTTTCTTTAAAGGGAAGAAGGAAAGAAATGCTCTCAAAATGAAGAGGAAGGACTGAAGGAGAAAAGGCTAATGCTAAGGAGCGCCAGACTCCAGGTTTCTAAAAGTTGGTTAATTTTAGAACCTTTAAATTGGATGTGACCTTTAGAAAACTTCTGGACTGCATTAGAATTTGAAGTGAGAGAGGGAGAGCTCTCTCTCTCTCTCTCTCTCTCTCTCTCTCTCTCATGCACACACAGACACACATAGGAATGCATTCACAGAGACCAGTTTTAGAAGAAAGTAAAATACAGCCTTCTTGTATGAGTCGAGAGATGAGAATTAATTCCCTTCCTGCTGGGTGCCGAAAGCAGTTCCAAAGCTGGAGTTCAGGAAACATTTTAAGTACAAATTCAAAAGTGTGGAAAAAGAGAGCTTAAGGCGTACTAAAAACTTCCATTTGAAACCCAAGTAAGTTTCTTTTAGTGTAACATTAAAGTAGACAGAGGAAGAAGAGGCATCATTTAGCAAAGTTAAAGGAGAGAGAACAGGAGTTGATGGCACAGAATTCAATAAAGGGAAATGCAGCTTTTGGGTATTGGAGAGCAGTACCAGTAATCAAAGCACCACAAGCTCAGACTTGTAGCTGTAAAGAAGATAGAGTAAGGAGCGAGTGTGGTTTCACTGGGGGGAGGGACTTTGCAAGATAGGATATGAAGCACAGAAGGCAACAGCACTACTTTTTGTTTTCATCAATGCTGGTGTAGACACTTGAGCCATATTCATACACATACCCAAATGTAGATTGCTGCTTTTAGCCTGGAGTAAGGATAGGAGATAAATTTGTTTCATGTCGCATTTAACAGCAAAACTACTTAATTCACATTTTCCAAAACAATACAAGAACTGAAACCAGGGCCTAATTCACCGCTTCCATTGTGTCCAGGAAATTTCTTCAGGATGGTTCGTAGGCTGTTGACACCTCTATCATTGGATGGAGCTAGGGACACCCCAGTGACCCTCTGTGAATTACTTGCTGGACATCTTGAGGACAGAGTCATTCCTGTCTGTAGCAACCTGGATGCCACAATTGATGTAGTTCCAAGTGATGCTTCCAATACCCAATCAAGTAATGTTATGTGGGTTCAGCTTTAGTTTTTGCAGCTTGATGATGTGGACAGAGTGCTTGTGATTATGCATCCAGTGATGTAACATCTTGTCCCTTGCCCCCCATGGTTGTTGGGGCATAACCGGGCAGGTTCAGGGTTTGGTGAACACGTCTTTGGATGAGGAGGTGGTGCCAGATGCCTTGAATGAAGTTATGGCCTGGCCACTGCTGGAAAAAAAACACCTCCCTGGACCCAAAAGCAAATACTTCCCTGTCACAAATGCCCCCTTTTTGGGCAAGGTACTTGTGAAGGTTGTGGTGACAAAGCTGCAGGCATTCCTGGAGGTAACTGATGATCTATACCAGTGTTTCCCAAACTTGGGTCTCCAGCTGTTTTTGAACTACAACTCCCATCATCCCTAGCTAGCAGGACCAGTGATCAGGGATGATGGGAATTGTAGTCCAAAAACAGCTGGAGACCCAAGTTTGGGAAACACTGATATACCCATTTCAATATGAGTTCAGACCAGGATTGGAAAGCAAATCTGCTTTGGTGGTCATCTGATGGATGACCTCTTTTGAGTGAGGGAATAGCAGCGGGAGGGAGATCCTGTTGCTCTTACTAGATCTCTATTCAGCTTTTGATACCATCAACTATGGTATCAAACTGGACTGTCTACGGGTGATGAGTATGGAAGGCAACATTGGATGAGTACTTCTCAGCCCCCCGGCTCTTGAGAAATGGGATGCCACAGGGCAGTATGCATTGGTAATTAACACCTGCATAACACTATTTGGAGAGAACATCAGGAGTTTTGGAGTAATGAGTCATCAGTACACTGATGATGCCCAACACTATTTCTCTGGAACAACTGAATAAAAAATGGCTGTGGAGGACCTGGAGCAGTGTCAAAAGTGGATTTGGGACAGTGCCACTGGTTCTGCCACACTGGGCACTGAGCCTAGGGGGTGCTGCAGGGCATCACAGCTGTGATGTAGAATGGAAGGCGAGGGAGGGTGCCAGATTTTGGACTCACATGGGGCACTGCTGAAATCTGAAAGACCAATGTCTGCCCTTGCCAGTGTCTAGATGCAGTGGTAGTTTGAATTCTGGCAAGACAAGAGGCTCTATGGACTGTCTCTCTCCATACCAATCACCCTGTGTTCAGAGATTGGCTGAAGGGCCCTACTGGTGGTTCGGCCAATGCGTGTTGCTTTTTGCACTGGGACCCAGAACAGCACCTTCTTTGTGGAACTCCTTTCTCTTGGAATCATGAGTGACTGTGATGTCAGTGCCTTTCTGCTAGTTGGTGAAAGCCCATTTGTTCTTAAAAGCCTCTGGAGGCTGATTTTTGTTCTTCTCCCAACTTGCCTCTTTTTTGTATTGTTGATAATGCATTTTAAGGAATTATTATAATGTTTAAATTATATCTTCTTGCCGTCTTATTTATTTTGTTTTACTATGTTTTTATATATGCTGTAAGCTGCCCAGATGGGCGGTGTGTTGTTGTTGTTGTTGTTGTTGTTGTTGTTGTTGTTGAAGTAGTAGTAGAAGTAGTAGTAGTAGTTATTACCAATGTACATTTTTATGGAAATCACTTTGGAGTCTGCTTTGGAGGATACATACATATGCCTTGACTGATATCCACTCTTGTGTATAGTGACATCTTTACTGTCAGCTGGTCTCCAAGTCCATTCATAGCATCTTGAAACTACTGTCCCCACTTGACTGAGTTCTCTCCAGATCACAGCCGATGCTCTTTCCACTGGATACTGCTGGCTCTTGTCAAATGAAATTCACATGTTGAAATAAATTGTTACTATAAACCCTCAGAACAGTTATTCTTGCCTGCCTGAAAGCTGAAGTGTTAATTCACAGGGTGTGTTTTTTTAGAAGCCAGTGTACTGAAGACGGAGAGGCTTCTAATTAATCATTGTATATTTGTGTATCCAGAACACTGAAATATTTATGAAAGAAGTCAAGAACCTTAGAAGGAAGGAAAGGCCAGGATATAAATCTAAATAAATAAAACTTTTAACAGGCACATCTTGTAGGATTAAATTAAATTAACACAGAGGATTATTAATGAGTGTGCTGTAATAAAAGGACCCTGTTAGTCTTAAGCCAGTTTTTTTTTAAGGCCCTGCTAATATCACAAGGTTTATTTTCTAATTAAAACTTTTTAAATCAATCTTTGCTTCTGTAGTGATTGACATGGAACTCTTGCAGTTCTGAGGCAAGATGTGACCTGATGAAGATGCCTAATGCATCTTGTTGTTATTGGTCCATCTAGTCGCATGATGTCTATTCTGCCTGGCAACAGTTTTCTAAGGCAGAGGTTCCTAACTGGTGGTCCGTGGACCCCCAGGGTGTTGCGTAACCAAGCCAGGGGGTCTGTGCCACTATTCACATAACAAAAACTACCATAGAGATATCATTTTTTTTTCAATAGTAGGGGGTCCCTGGCTTGGCATATGAAAAACAGGGGTTCTGCAGTACTTAGCTAATTGGGAACCACTGTTCTGAGGCAATGATGCAAATCCTGAGAACTTCCAGATGTTTCTGGACTGCAGCTGCCACCACTCCAGACTAATGGAGCTGATGGAAGTTGACAACACCTAGCGGGCCACAGGTTCTGTTGTTGTTGTTTAGTCGTGTCCTACTCTTCATGACCCCATGGACCAGAGCACGCCAGGCACTCCTGTCTTCCACTGAATCCCGCAGTTTGGTCAAACTCATGTTCGTAGCTTCAAGAACACTGTCCAACCATCTCGTCCTCTGTCGTCCCCTTCTCCTTGTGCCCTCAATCTTTCCCAACATCAGGGTCTTTTACAGGGAGTCTTCTCTTCTCATGAGGTGGCCAAAGTCTGTACCCATGCTCTAAGTAATGAGCCTTCCTCATTCACAAAGCTCTGCTATAGGAAATCTTCTTCATCAGGGATACCTAAACTGGAGCTTGAATCTTCTGTATGCAAAAATTATGTGTACTCCACACAAAAATTTGGCCTCATGCACTATACATTTAAAGCAGTATCATACTAGTTTTTAACCATTATGGCTTACCTCCAAAGAATCCTGGGAACTGCAGGTTGCTAAGTATGCTGAGAGTTGTTAGGAGACCTCTATTTCCCTCACAGAGTTACAACCCCACTTCCCAGGCAATTCATAACAACTCTCAGCAAATGATAGTAGTGTCATGTCTGGTGGGGCAGCACTGCCCTCCTGCTCTCAGCATCGCTGCTGCTTGCCTCAGTGGCACTGGGATTGGGCAATGTCAGAGCTGTTGAGACCTTCACTGCCAATCCCATGCTCCCATCACATACCCACAGAGCCCTGACCTGTCACTGCCCTGCCACAGCCCCATCAAAGTAAGCAGCAGTGATGCCAAGTGTACACCCAGATCTCCACTGCCAATCCCATATCTACAATCTGTCTCCACGGTTGGGCACACATATCCTTCTGAATATCAGCTGCTGGAAGCCACAGGAGAAGAGAATGCTCTTGTGCTTGGGTCCTGCTTGCCGGTTTCCCATGGGCATCTGTTTGGGCACTGTGAAAACAGGATGCTGGAGCCAGTGTGGTTAAGAGCAGTGGACTCGTAATCTGGTGAACCGGGTTCACTTCCCCGCTCCTCCACATGCAGTTGCTGGGTGACCTTGGGCTAGTCACACTTCTGTGAAGTTTCTCAGCCCCACTCACCTCACAGAGTGTTTGTTGTGGGGGAGGAAGGGAAAGGAGAATGTTAGTCGCTTTGAGACTCCTTCGGGTAGTGATAAAGCAGGATATCAAATCCAAACTCTTCTTCTTCTAGACAGGCCATTGGCAGGCTCCATGTCTCTTTACAGTTTCCTGCAGGACCTTTTGAAAATGCTTGGGACAGCCAATCATCAAGTCTGTTCCAAAACAATGAAGAATTATATAATCATAGTTCTGTGAATTAACTCATGCATGGGCAAGGCTGGTAAGGGAGAACAAATGTGCAGTTGCTCAGCCAAATCTTGGCCATTCACCTTGAATGCAAGAACCTGCTCAGTTAGTTTTGTGTCTTAGAAATATGTAACAGTGAATACAAAAATGCTCACTGCAGGAAACCTCATTTGGGCACTTTGTGCCAGCTAACAAGAGTTCTGAGCAGTAAAGTGGGTCAGATTCAGATTTTTAAAGAAGGGTGCTGGAGGGGTTGGGTCAAGAGCTCCTTCTTTGTGGTAAGAAGCAACAGACTGTGACAGGGTGAAGGAGGACATCCCAACAAAAGCAACATTGTTCTTTAGGTTCATTATAAATAATATTGAACATAGGAAGCTTCCTTAAATCAAGCCAAACCATTGGTCTATGTAGTTCATTATCCTCTTCATTGACTGGCAGGTGCTCCCCACAGTGTCAGGCAGGTGTCTCTCCCAGCCTAGTGGAATTTAGAGGAATTAGACCTGGGAACTTTTGCATGCTCCACCACTGAGCTAAAGTCCTTCCCCTTAATCAATGTCATTCTTAGGCTGCAATCTTATGCATGCTTACTTGAGAATAAGGGGCTGTCCACATTTCCGCTTGTCCCTGGCCTAGAAAGCATGGGGCCAAGAGGTTTTCTGCTTGCCCTGTTCTTTCTAGGCACAGTTCCCCAGGAATACCCTCTCTTTACCACTGAATTGGAGGAAAAATCAATGCACAGAAAATCCAATGGACGTTTGCTTCATTCAGAGGTAAATAGGAGCTTTTCCCTGGGGGGAAACAGCAGGACAAGTGGAAAGCTCAGAGGCCTCAGTGGAACTTACTGCTGAGTAGACAGGCATAGGGCTTCTGCTGATGATGACACAAGGCACTTTCACAGTTATATGTCTTCCTAACAACCCTTGACAAATAAGGCTAAGGAGATCATAGCAGCCCCTAACCCTGTTGAATCTCTCTTGCTGGAGGGAATTTGCTAATAAGATTGGGATTTCTCTAGAAGTGACTGTGTCATCTGAAGTTAAGCATTTCTTTGTGTGTTTCACCCCCCTGATTTTCAGCACCATCAGTTGTTAAATTAATATTTATTGGTACAATGGCTTTTGGCACCAATATGGCATAATATTAACAAGCTCAAATAGTTCCTGAACAACATTACCAACCCAGTCTTATATGATGTTTTCTTTTCTTCTCCTTTTTTTCATTTTAAATGGCTCAAAATAGAAACAATAATAATAACACAGATCATGAGAAATAGCCTCTTTGTTTGAAAAAACTGGATAGATCATGAGAAATAGCCTCTTCGTTGGCCTCTTTGCTTCCTCACTAGGGACTCATTCATTTTTGAATATGACTGGTAATCATTTACAGCTTTGCCACTCTAAAGGTTATTGTGGATAAAAAGTAATCCCTAAACACCCAGACAAAATATGATTTTGTCTGTGACATCTTCTCTATAGTTGAAACCTTGACACAGATTGTAGGATTAATGCCATAAATTTCATTAGAAAATTGCACCTGGTTGATCTGACATTCCATAAATGTAACAAAACCATCCCCCCTACCCACCATCTTGGAAGATGAAACTTTGTCTAAGGAGGAAGAACATCCTACAAACTGTTAGAGTAACTTGATACAGTGACCCATGCTGCTCTGCTTGTGCAACAGGTTGTGTAACTTTCTGCACAAGGGAAATATGAGAATATCTAGAGAATCTACCTGTTATGGCACCACATGAATTCCCAACCAGATTAATCTACAAGAGCGTTTCCCCCGTTCCTCCATCTTAAAAATGAAACTGACTGCAGACAGGACTTGATACCATATCCTTGATACTTCTGCTTGTAGTTCTTCATTTTCATTAATTATTTTAAGGAAACCAGCTTGAGAACAGGTTCTGTGTATTTTGTTTAGCTCAAAAGTTCCTCCAATACATTGTATGGTCCTAGCAGGTTATTATTTTATTGTCCCTGCACTGCGTTGCTCTAATGACTCGCCTGTTTGGATTTAGGCAGAGATAAATCAGCAATCTTCTTTCTTCTTATTTCCCCAGCAGCTTTTCTTTTGACTCAGGGGTCAGAGGAGTAAATTCAGGACCTGACGAGAGAAATAGAAGGGGGAATACAAAGGGTGTGTGTGTGTGAGAGAGAGAGAGAGATGGAATGGGTTGGTCCAAAAAAGCAACCACAGAGAGCTCAAACAATCCAAAGAGAGTAAAGAGTGGGGAAGAGCCGCCAGTCAATTAACTTCACATACCTGCATGTGGTTAGTTTGGTTGTTGTTGTTTTTAAAAAAGAGGAATACGAGCAGGGGGTGTTATGTTTGGACTAGTTTTGTCATGGAACATCACACAGAACATTTTCTTTCATGGGATAACAAAGGAAACACTGAATTAGGGCATGAGGGGATCCAGCTGGGAACCTATGTTCTAATGAGACATTTGCTATGTACACCGACATCCGATCAATCCTGCAGTCCTAGCATTGACAAAAGATACGCTGAAATAGTGGGGTACTGGCCTGTCTATTCAATGCATACCAGATCCCCACTGAGCTTCACAATGTGAAAAACCCAACATCCTATGTAAACCTCAGTATTTGCTCATAGCCAAGGCTAAAGGACAATCTGATGATGAAATCAATACAGCCATGTGTGGAACTCAGGCAGCCCCTCTGTGTTATTGAGACAGTCAGAAGACACTTGAGGATGATCAGAATAAACTCCTGCAGGTTCCACCCACACTTCAGCCATGAACCAGTCAACATTCATACTCTGTGGGGAACATGATATGCCGCTGTAATGTCCCTGAACAGTGAACATATTTTGCTTTTATATGGTAAAAACCTATCACAAGAGAAAAGGAAATAGCTAAACTATAATGGTAGCCTTAGGGCTCAGCCACACTTCCATTTGCCCCGCTGCTTTCCCCCATGGCTTAGTGCTGAATTGGAACAAACGGCAATTGGGTTTTCTTGCTGTTTGTTCTTATATATAGTGCTAAACAAAGGATTTTACAGAAGAAAGGGGCAGAGCAAAAGCAAAGGTTGTGAGGTTTTTTATTTATTCTTTATGACTGCTTTTGTTATGTTGCAATTATGTAATCCCCCCCCCCCCATGTTGTAAGCTTCCTTGAGCATGGTTTGAACACTGGAAAGACAGCATCCAAATAAAATTATCTATGTATGTGTAATGGTTATAAGGGGTTGCTCGTGCGTAAGTTGCCACCAGTCCTGGCTAGGTAGCCTGGTTAAACCTGCCTGGCTGGACAGCCCTTCACTTCGTGGCTGTTCAGTCGCTAGCAGAATCCGTCAGTGGGCGTTTTTTGAACCTCTTCCAGCATAGAAGCTCTTTGACGCCAAGTCTCCTCCTACTCTCCCTGCGCGGGAGTCTTCTGCGCAGGGTGGGTGTGGGCAGCGGAGGACCTGTGCTCTCCCCGCTAGTCTCCGGCGATGAGTCCTGGAGCCCGGTCGCCGACTCCCCCATCCGCCCCCCTTTATCCCTGGTGTTACGCTGATTTCCTTCCCCCGCCGATGAGCTGCCCCTCTCCCTGCTGGGCCCTTCTCCTGCATCGCTTTGGAGCCTTGCCTCCACCTCTGGCTCCGATGGCAGTTCCCTGACAGTATGTATTTATGTATGTTTGTAAAACCACTAGAAAGCATGGGACAAGCAGAAGTGTGGACAAGCCCTTAGGTTATATTACATGGATATTGATAGGGCCATGAAAGAAACATGTGGATCTACCATGATCAGTTCTCTAGCTTTTTCTGAGCCTATATGGAAAGCAGCCTGTATCGAAAGCACATTTCCAGTTCCAGTTCAAAGGGCTGGTATTAACCTTTAAGACCCTAAATAGTTTGGGACCAGATTATCTAAAGAACCACCTGCACCCAAATGATCCCGCCTGTAATTTAAGGTCTGTAACTGAAGTACTGCTTGTGTGCTCAGCTGCGAAATCTGTCAAGCTGGAAGCACATGAGACAGGGCCCTCTTGGTAGTGGCACTAGAGCTGTGGAACCCCCTCCCAGTTAATATTCATTTGTCCCCTTCAGTTCTGGCATCCAAAAGGACCTTAAACCTAAGTTTATTACTATTGCCTTTTCTTAAGAGAATTTTGTGATCTAATACCAACTCTTTTGTGTGTCTATTTGCCTGTTTCTGCAGGAGTTTCTATTAATTTGCTTCTCTCTGTGCATTGCTTTGTGATGGCTCCACCTTGAACTAGCAATTAATAAATAGATGGAACAAAGAAGTAAATTCTATCATACACTGACCATGGATGCATGGCCAAACTATCTTGTCCTCTTGGTGGGATGATGCAGATGCCCACGTTATCCTAGTGTGCAGAAACTCGCCATGGCCATAGTTTAGTTACCTAGATTTTTATTGAAGGCTTGCTAGATCTTGAGCAGATTAAATTTGTCTATATATTTTCTGCTACTGTATCTTACAGTAGTGCCATTTAGAGGGGGTAGGTTATTGGGCTCATTATTTCTCAGGCAGGATCACTCCTGCTTCTCATTCTCTCTTTCTGAATCCTCCCACCTTCTTTTACACTTAATGGACCGAGCTGAAATCCAGATCTTAACATCTCTTAGAGTGAAACTTGATTTATATGAATGGCATTTATCATTGTAATGACATGAGGCAAAACAGCTTTCTAAGCACTCCTGTTGCTCCTGAACTTTACAACTTCAGTTCATCTCTATTCAAAGCATTGTGCTGCTACAGATGGAATGCTTCTTTAATAATACAGGGCTGAGATCAGTCAAGAATGAAGTTGATAGACAAAATAGGATAATCACCTTCTATACTACCCTGAGCTCCTTGAAGAGAAGCGTGGAGAGGGAAGCATCATAAATAAATCAGCAAGCCAATGACGCAGTGGCTAGACTGCTGGCCTGTCGTGTAGGAGACTGATGTTTGAGTCCCTCTGAAGCCATTGGATATTTGGGGTGGGAGACATTACAGACCATAGCTGAGCATAGAACGGAAAAGCAAAACAAGGGCACAGCTTTCATAGTCCATCTTTTTTGTAAGTCTTGCCAAAGCCATCTTCCATATGCAGAGATAATGAATCTCAGAAGGGAATACATTTATTACTTATCTATGGCTTCTAGAAAAGGGGTGGCTAATCCTCAACACCAGGGGCTTGAACCAGCCCCTCAAGCATTTTCTTCTAGCTGTAAGACCCAACTAATTTATGGCACTGGTGCTGAAAAGAAAGAAAGGGGCTGAAGAAGACACTGCGCTGAGGTGACTAGAGTTCAGTGGCGAGGGTGCAGATCATCCCTTACCCATTTGTCAGGTTGATCATTTGATGAGCTGGGAGGGGGCAGTAGCTACCCTGCTCAGTTGAACTGCATAGATCAGCTGAGTAAAGGTGACTGTGTACCAGTGTGTGTGGTGTGTATTTGTTGTGCCCTATTTCTCTCTGTGTGTGTCTTGTTTGTGTAGGGGTGTGAGAGTGCATGTGGCATGGCTATGCTGCTGCTGGAATGTGGCCATGGGTGAAGGTGGCCCTTGAGCCGCAAAAAGTTAGCCCCTCCCCTGTTTGAGGAGAAAAAGAAAGAACAACAATAGAGTCTATCTTCAAAACGTTGCCCTGAATTTCCATCAGGTTTGGTTTGGGATGCTAAAGTTGCCATGGGGGAAGAGGGTTTGTGTAAACCAATTATTGCAACTCTCTTGTGCATTTTTAGGCCTGTTCACAGTCAGTGGACTCCTGATCACCTGCTGCTTTTTCAGAAGAGCTTTTAAATGCCACAATCCCACCAATCAGGGACTCTGAAGTGAATGTGATGATGTTCAGGTGTTGATCTACATCCAGAGGTGGATTTAGTGCAGTGTGACCGGTTCCACTGGTGGCAGTGAACTGACCACTCCTGGAAAAGCCCACTCTGACCCCATTGGTTATGAAAACTAACATCTAATAATAATTTCCTCCTTCATCAAGGAGGTGATTAAGAGTATTGTTCTGCAACAGCTGCAAGTACCTTTGGAGAAACCTGATTATCTTAACCCATTCTAATCCAAATACTGGCATACTCTTTTGAATTCATTTACTGTCTATTTTATTAAACCTCATTCATATATCATTTCTCACCCATTATTAAAGGACTAAAAAGCTGAGATTCTTAATGAAATCTTTTCTTGATCTACTTCCTATCATTTCTGCAGTTTTAAAAAAATCTGTGGGGTTGTGTTTTTTTGGTGCATTTGTCAATGCTTCTTCACATTACTACCAAACATATGACTTAAGTACAATCGCACAATATTAATGTTAATTATACAAAGATGACAGAGTTTTAATATTAGAAACCAGATGGTTGCTCAAAACATCTTGACAAATCTGTTGTTTTTTGCTGCTTAAGACATGTGTTTAATTAGCATCACATTTATAATAATTACTGATCTTAATGCATGGGATACTTGTAAATGTGTTGGAATTCATATTGACTGGACACTGAGGGATCCATTTGTATTACGGGTTTGCATACACAGGGCTGGATCTGGAGGTGGGTGTCTACTAACAAATGAAAACATCCATCTGCTTTCAAGAGAGCATGCACAACCCCTTTCACAAAGTCCTTTAGGTACTGTTGTGGAACAGACTTCTTATAGCGCTGTGTAGCCCTAGCAATATATTTTCTTTTTGTGCGTGGTTCCCAGGACTCAATCTTTTTACATATGAGAGAGGGAGGGGGGGGGGGAGACTTGGATCCTCAGAAACTCTTTTTTGCACTAGTGCAAAGATTAGTGCTAGCCCAAAGGGATTTCTCCACTTCTCCTCATTGTGTGCACCACATGATGCCCCCAAATCTGCACTGGATTGGTTGGAGAAAACCTCAGATCAGATTTAGGGAGCACACAAAGGTGGGAGGGGGGAGATAGTTATGTTGAAAGGAAAAATATTTGCACTGATGGAAAGATTCTTAGCTCCATACTGAATACAACTCACAGATTTGCCCATCTCCTCTTGTCTCTTGCAGTCCACAGTACCCAATAAATAGCTTATCTGGAGGGTTGGGCAGCATGGGATAAGGTGTCAAGGGCTGAAACAAGAAGAGAGACTAGACCAAAATAGAGTGGAGACTGGAAGTAACATTTCCCCCAATATCTGCATTTTTGTTTTCATTGGATAACTGTATTGAAAATCCAGGGACATATGAATTTTGAAGGGTCACCTGCACTTCAGCTTGTGTATTGAATTTGTGTATTGATTTGGAAAATGTAAATCAAGTAGATTTGCATTGAAGTGTGAACTGAACAAATCTCTCCTCTGTTGCTACCAAGATCCCAAGATTCTAATTTGTAATCTCATTGAGACAATTTTCTTACTTTGCACTGGCAGACATTTCTAGCATGACTAAATACTGTAAGCCACTTGCTAATGCTAATGGGTTTGATTTAAGACATACATACACATTTCCCAGTTGTTCAGCTTCCCAGTCCCATAATCCTGTCTGAGGACTCTGAGAACCTATAAATACTCACAAAGAGCTGGTATCTCCACATTCATGAGCACACAGTGTTCTCAGATTGAATCAAAAGAACAATAGTAGATGTTTCCTGGAAGGGACACGACTCTTCAGAATGGTGTTATTAAGGATAATATGTTCTGTTAAAAAGAAGAGCAAGAGTTTTTGAAATTTCCTTTAAGTATTGTCAGGGGGCAGCTGAGATTTGTCTCTGTGTGCACCTACCTACCCCTATCTGAAGACATGCAGTCTAATGTAACTAGCTCACTCTTGCTGTTGGATTCAGACAGAATCTGTTGCCTTCCAGATATTTTGAACTACCACCCTGATGAGAATGGCCAATGGTCAGGGATGATGGAAGTTGTACCATGTTGCGTAAGGGTAGCTTTTGTCGATAGAGGTCTTTCCATATAGCCACAGGGCTTACCCTTGCAGAAGCAACGTTGGTTTGGTTTCAGCAAGGCTTGTTCTTCCATTTGCTAGGTTGTTTCATCTTTAACAATACTTTCCACCAGTTTTCCTGGGAAAGATATTAAGCTAACTAGCCTGTCATTTCTAGGATTCTCATGCAGGTGTCATTGAGACCAGTGGCGTAGCGTGGGGGGTGCCGGGGTGCCGGCCACACCGGGCGCAACATCTGGGGGGGCGCGAGTCCAGAGGGAAGGGACAAGTTCCTTCCTCCGCCGGGCTCCCCGCCGCCACCGCCAGCCTTGCGCCCTAGCGTGCGCGTGCTCCCCGCCGCCGCCGCTGCGGCTGCGCTCCACTCACTGCTCGCAGGAGGAGCAGCCGCTGCAGCAGCGCCGACGCCGCCACCAATGCCTGGCCGGGCACGGGCAGCCTCCGCACCCCGCCGCCGCCGCCATCCCCTCGGCCCAGCCACAGGCGGCGGCTGCTTCTGCTGACTGGGAGGGAGGAGAGCTCCGAGGGGCCTCGCCACGCCCTGCGCTCCCCAAAACCCTCCGAGAGGAGGCCGGCAGGCGGGCGAGGGTCTCCCGGCGGAAGGGGGCACCGCTGGCTCTGGCTCTCAGCGCAAGTCTCAGCCGCGGGGGGGGGGGGGGTCGGGCGAGGACGGAGCGCGGCTGGAAGCCCCCGGACCAGGCCGGGGGGAGGAGAGGCGCTCGCCAAGCCCAGATCTGGAGCGCCTCAGAGCGCGGGCTCCACCTACAGCCCAAGAAGAGAAGGGGGCGGGGAGGCACCCGAGGGGAGGGGGCTTCGGCTGCCTCGGCCCGCAGGGGCTCCGCAAATAATAAATTTAATAAATTCCTGCTGAGCCTTAAGGGGGGGTCCTTGGCTCCTTCGCTCGCCCCCAGCCCCAGTGGCGTAGCGTGGGGGGTGCAGGGGGGCCGGCCGCAACATCTGGGGGGGCGCTCGCACTCGAGTGCTAAAATCCAGGGGTTAGGGGGCGCAAATTACTTGCCTTGCCCCGGGTACTGACAACCCATACTACGCCACTGATTGAGACATGGCAATTTGTCAGGTGCTTTTGGTTTTTGTTTTGTCTGTTAAGCCTAGAACATTATTTCTCATCCCTACTATTTGCCTCAGTTCCTCAGAACCCCTTCCTGAAAAATCCTGCACTGTGGTCAGAGCCAGGTAGCTGGGGTTGGGAGCTGCCATTTTGTTTTCACACAATATGACATGAGCCAACAGTGTGACGTAGCAGCTAAAAAAGCCAATGCAATTCTGGGCTGCATCAATAGGAGTATAGCATCTAGATCAAGGGAAGTAATAGTGCCACTGTATTCTGCTCTGGTCAGACCTCACCTGGAGTACTGTGTCCACTTCTGGGCACCACAGTTCAAGAAGGACACGGACAAACTGGAACGTGTCCAGAGGAGGGCAACCAAAATGGTCAAAGGCATGGAAATGATGCCTTATGGGGAATGGCTAAGGGAAATGGGCATGTTTAGCCTGGAGAAGAGGAGGTTAAGGGGTGATATGATAGCCATGTTCAAATATATAAAAGGATGTCACATAGAGGAAGGAGAAAGGTTGTTTTCTGCTGCTCCAGAGAAGCAGACACGGAGCAATGGATCCAAACTACAAGAAAGAAGATTCCACCTAAACATTAGGAAGAACTTCCTGACAGTAAGAGCTGTTCGACAGTGGAATTTGCTGCCAAGGAGTGTGGTGGAGTCTCCTTCTTTGGAGGTCTTTAAGCAGAGGCTTGACAACCATATGTCAGGAGTGCTCTGATGGTGTTTCCTGCTTGGCAGGGGGTTGGACTCGATGGCCCTTGTGGTCTCTTCCAACTCTATGATTCTATGATTCTATGAATATCTTGGACCTGTGTTATATCAGGGGCATTAAGAGAAATTTAAACCACAGCACTGATCAGAGCACTGTTGCTATTGTCCACCACTTCTACTGCCACCAGCAGTCACTCACAGTGTGTCTACCTCAAGACTTTTTGCAGAGGGCCACTTCAATCTTAGAGTCAGCTCCCTCCACATGGGCAGGAACTCTGTATGCACATGGGAGTCAGGATCCGGGCAACTGTATTGGGGAAATGGCTAATACTTAAAGCATTGACTGGCAACACTGGAGGTTGTGCTTTGGGTATGTAGCACATCGTTCTACAAATGAACCACTCTCCTCCTAACGCTCCACAATTTATTTTACTATGAGAAATGTTTTTAGTGAGATGTTTAACAAGCCTGAATAATCACTGCCCTCCTACAGGTTGGTTTCTCAGACATTTGCATATTCTGAAGAGCTATAAAAGATGCAAAGGAGGAAGGAAACATGCAAGCCCAAACATCTGTTCCTTTTGGCATATTTATATATGTTTCATTCCGTTACGAAAAGTTTGCTGAAGGATGCTCACTTTTTAAAAACTGGTCATTTGTACCTTCTGGCTTGAACTAGTCAGCCTACCTGAGAAGGTTGAGAATGACATAGCAACCTGTTCAACAGTATGTAAGTATCGACTTCTCATCTAGATCTCCAGTATTCTCTCTTCCAGACCCTAAATAAAATGAAATAAAATGGTGACAGAAAATGATATCAATCCTCTGTGAGGACTCTATTAGCTAAGAAAATATTCCATTATTGCTTTGGGTTTTTTCGAAATAAATTTTTATTAAGTTTTCAAAAGTTTAACATACATACTTCAATACATAAATTTATCTTTTTCCAACTTCCTATCCCATTTTCCATGGTGTTTTAATTTCTCCCCCTCTGCTGCACAGTATTACTTCAATACTATTTCCTTCTGTTGCTCATATTTCAAATCCTGTTTGTGAGTTGATCATGCTATAATATTTCTCTAAATTGTCTGAAAAGGGCCTCCATTCGTCAACAAAACCTGTCATTGCTGGAAAATATTCCATTATTTATTTTTGTGCCTTCATATTGGCAGTGCTTTTTTTTCTGGGGGGGATGCAGGGGCACGCATACCCCTAAACATTTTGTGAATCTAAGTTTGGCCGCATTGAAGGGCAGAATTTCAATATGAGTAGGAAAAGGAAAGTACCCCTAAACATTTTTTAAAGAAAAAAAAGCACTACATAATGTCAATAAGATCACCCAACACAAGGCATAATTGGGTTTCTGTAAGTTTGAAGGGTATGTAGAGGTAGGAATTTAATCACATGCACCTTTTCTCTCTCTCCACCCCCTGCTCACAATATGACAATTCAAATATGTGGGGGATACAGCAGTGGCAGTGAGGACCTGATTTCTGCTATTTAGTCCTCAACTCATTCAAAAAGCTGTGCTGTGTCAAGGCCATCAACAGTACAGTGGTACCTCTGGTTACAAACTTAATTCGTTCCGGAGGTCCGTTCTTAACCTGAAACCGTCCTTAACCTGAGGTACCACTTTAGCTAATGGGGCCTCCTGCTGCCGCCGCACCACTGCCACGCAATTTCTGTTCTCATCCTGAGGTAAAGTTCTTAACCCGAGGTACTGCTTTTGGGTTAGCGGAGTCTGTAACCCGAAGTGTTTGTAACCCGAGGTGTTTGTAACCTGATGTATCACTGTATGTGCCAGGGTCCCAGTGCAAGTGTGGGGAACTTTTGGCCCTCCAAATGTTGCAGAACTGCAACTCTTTTCATGCTTGTCCTTGGACCATGCTTGCTGGAGCTGATGGTAGTTGTAATTCAGCAACATCCAGAGGGCCAGATGTTCCCCACTCCTGGTCTAGTGACTCAAAGTAGGCAGATACTCTGTATCTGTTTCAGATCTTGGCAAATTGCAGAACAGATCCAGAACTGTAATTGATTACCAGTATACCTGAAGGAGCATCTCCACCCCCATCGTTTAGCCCAGACACTGAGGTCCAGCTCCGAGGGCCTTCTGGCAATTCCCTCACTGTGAGAAGTGAGGTTACAGGGAACCAGGCAGAGGGCCTTCTCGGTAGTGGCACCTGCCCTGTGGAACGCCCTCCCATCAGATGTCAAGGAAATAAACAACTATCTGACTTTTAGAAGACATCTGAAGGCAGCCCTGTATCAGGAAGTTTTTAATGTTTGATCTTTTATTGTGTTTTTAATATTCTGTTGGGAGCTGCCCAGAGTGACTGAGGAAACCTAGCCAGATGGACGGGGTATAAATAATAAATTGTTGTTGTTGTTGTTGTTGTTGTTGCCACAATCTAGGAGGGTTACCTAGGTTGCATTGAGTAACTAATTTTCATCTTGTTGTGTTCCCTCATCCTGTGAACTGCTTTATCCCAGCCTCCTGATTTGAGAATTTTCTCTGAATCTTATATGGGCTTGGGACTTACCAGTACTATTTTATTTTATTTTATTTTATTTTATTTTATTTTATTTTATTTTATTTTATTTTATTTTATTTTATTTTATTTTATTGCACTAAACAGAAAATTATTTTACAGCACTGAGAGGGGAAATGGTAAAATTCCATTTCTAGAGAGGAAGCATTAGCTGCTGCTGCTGCTGCTGCTAGCATTCTCTACACCTTTCTGTCCTAAGACTTTTAAGCCGTGAGCTGTCACCTTCATCCAGATTAAGGCTCTGTGATTAGTACAACAGCCTTAGGCACTGAACATAAGGTAAAAAATGTTGCATCATTGAACAGGCACACACTGGACTGTAAAATATGAGTTTAGGCATTACTCAGCAGTACACATGCATGGGGTCCTGCTAAACATCTAGACTGCAAATCAAAAGGAGAAAAGCAAGTGGTGGAGAGGGGCTTTGAAAGACTGTACTAGACTTTTTATTATTATTACTTCTTTCTAAAAGGGAGGCACTCTTTGCTCTTACTCCAGAGTTTCCACCACTCTGAATAAGTTGGTGTCATCTGCAAACATTGCCACCTGAATCCTCACTCCTGAATCCAGATAGTTTGTGAACAAGTAACAAAGCACCAGTTTTTCTGCAGACTCCCTGGAGACCCCACTTCTTCACTTGCTTGGACTCTCTCAGCACGGAGATGAGCTTTATCACCTACTAGTGTCAAATTGTTCCTAAAGGCTTAGGAGAAGGGGCTGGTAAAAGAAAAGGGGGGTAACCTTATTTGGTTTATACAGCGAAATCCTGAGCTGTTTTTGAATACATCATGGATCCCTGTACACTAAAGGAATGTCTGTGAATTTAGACACATAATCGTACAGTCACTTCTGAAGCAGATGGATCGTGTCTTGGTTTAAAACAGTGTATGTTTCACCAGTGACACAAGCCTTATGCCTCCACATGTTCCAGCATTCCCAAAGCAAGAAGAAAACACATCTGAGACTGTTGTCAATGTCACTGTTTCTGATTCCTATTGCATTTCTCCGCTAAAGAAATGTTTTGTGAAGTGGCTTTTTTTTTTCCTTTTTAAAAACGTCTGCTCCAATTACATTAAATGTTGGGTTGTTTTCCCCCCCTTTCCAAATTAATAATTTGTTTGAGCAAACAAGCTGAAGGATGTTTTTAAGTTGGGCATGAGTAGATTTTGGATAATGAAATCTAGCCATCTATTTCTGCTGAAAGGCCATTCTTAAGAACTGCCCACACCCACACAAAATGTTCACTAGCTTTACATTGGTACCTCAGGTTACAAATGCTTCAGGTTACAAATGCTTCAGGTTACAAATGCTTCAGGTTACAGACTCTGCTAACCCGGAAGTAGTACCTCGGGTTAAGAGCTTTACTTCAGGATGACAACAGAAATCGTGCAGTGTCGGCACAGCGGCAGCGGGAGGCCCCATTAGCTAAAGTGGTACCTCGGGTTAAGAACAGTTTCAGGTTAAGAACGGACCTCCGGAACGAATTAAGTTCTTAACCAGAGGTACCACTGTAATGTCAACTCTCCCGTAATAGAGAATAGCACTAATTTCCCACAAGATGTAGTGATGACCACCAATTTAAGGTAAAGGTAAAGGTAAAGGTACCCCTGCCCGTACGGGCCAGTCTTGACAGACTCTGGGGTTGTGTGCCCATCTCACTCAAGAGGCCGGGGGCCAGCGCTGTCCGGAGACACTTCCGGGTCACGTGGCCAGCATGACAAAGCTGCATCTGGCGAGCCAGCACAGCACACGGAAACGCCGTTTACCTTCCCGACAGTAAGCGGTCCCTATTTATCTACTTGCACCCAGGGGTGCTTTCGAACTGCTAGGTTGGCAGGCGCTGAGACCGAGCAACGGGAGCGCACCCCGCCGCAGGGATTCGAACCGCCGACCTTTCGATCGGCAAGCCCTAGGCGCTGAGGCTTTTTACCCACAGCGCCACCTGCGTCCAATTTAGATGACTTTAAAAGAGGATTACACCATTTCATGGAGGATATGTTTTGTTTCCACTGCGGGTGTCCCTGCTGACAGGTTTGCCATAGGCTGATCCCTGTGAGACAGGAATGCAGAACTAAATGGCCTTTGATTTGAACCAGCAGGTCTGCTCATATATTCGTATGCTCTAGCACAGAGTGTTGAGGTTATAAGTTTAATGTACGTAAAATACTGCATTTGAAGGTGTTGCATTTGGAATGGTGTAAAGAGAAGTTTGCCATAAGCAAGAGGTTCCATTTTGGGAGAAAGCAGAAGGCAGGTGTTCTTCCATTTCAGTGAGTTAAGCTACCTGGTGACTCATCGCAGGAAACCTGACCTGCAGCTCTCATAGCGGGAGAGGAAATCTGAGAAGTCAGAGATGGCAAGTAGCAGCAGTTTGTAGCAGAGAAGATCTGCCATGAAGAACAAGCTTAGGATCTCTCTCTCCAGGGTGTCCCCATGTGATAGATGTTAATTCAACTTTACTTGAAGGCAGAACATGTCTGTCATATGAACAAAGTAAGCAACCCATAAACCCTATGAAGGCTCAGGCAAGCAGCCATAATATGAATGGGAGAAACAGGATGGACTCTTGCTCCCAGAGAAAGATCCATGCCTCACATTGCAGCATCTTCTGACCACTTCAATCCTCCTGTTCTTTTTCACTTCTCATCTATGCAACAGAAATGCGTACTGTCAAAACTGTTGGAAATTTTCTGCTTCCCCATTTGCCTCTATGAGTTCTGAATGCTGAGTCATTGCACTCCCCAAGACTTAGTAGACAAAAACAAAGAGATGTATTGACATTGACTGAGTAAGTGGCTTATTCATTACATATAGCAAGCCAAATAAGTGAGCTTCTTCCACATTATGTCCTACCAAAGTTGAATCATCAGCACAATGGATGACTTAAAGGTACTTTATGCTTTCCTGACCACGAGTTTTGCACGAGTCTTAAGGAGGCCAGAATGGCATTTCTCAGAATCATGTCAACCCATTTTCCCCTGGCATACCCCATCTCTGGATGCTTTTGAAATAACTATCATTAGAAGGCATGCTTGTTGAAGAAGAAGAAGAAGAGGAGGAGGAGGAGGAGCTTGGATTTGATATCCCACTTTATCACTACCCTAAGGAGTCTCAAAGTGGCTAACATTCTCCTTTCCCTTCCTCCCCCACAACAAACACTCTGTGAGGTGAGTGGGGCTGAGAGACTTCAGAGAAGTATGACTAGCCCAAGGTCACCCAGCAGCTGCATGTGGAGGAGCAGAGATGCAAACCTGGTTCACCAGATTACGAGTCCACAGCTCTTAACCACTACACCACACTGGCTTGCTTGGCATTTGCCTTCTCTTTTGTTGTTTCAAGTCTAATAAGCTATTTACTTTTAATGCAGGCGCTCCGCACCCCCAGCATATTTGTTTCCATATGGTGCCACCAAGGCCAGATTTAGGTTTGATGAGGCCCTAAGCTACTGAAGGTAATGGGGCCCTTTAAATATCCAGCTGTTCTTTGTCAACAACAAATTGTTGCTGTTTTTGTGTTGAATATATGCTATATGGTAATTTATGGACCTAATAGGTATATAAAGCCATTTGCACATGACAAAATACCTATTTTATCAAAGTAATTGTTGAACTGAAATACAATTAAGAAGTATATTTTATAGTGAAATTTTGGGGGGGGCCCCAAGAGAGTGGGGCCCTAAGCTATAGCTTGTTTAGCTTATACGTAAATCCAGCACTGGGTGCCACCAAAGCCCAATACAGTTAATGACTTGTGTCTCGTGTTCCCTGTATCCATTATTATTGCTGTTTCATTAACAGTTTTGCTTTTAAAGCGGTGAGGTAGAGGTGAGAGGTTGAATATATTCCTTCTAATTGCTGGCAGCTAGCTCTCCTTCTTTCTCCAACTTGCTCTCAATTTGCTGGTGGTTTGTTTGATTTTATCCATCCCTTTATATTCATTGTGGTGTGTGTGTGTGTTCTTTCTCTCCCTCCCTCCCAGAAGCCCTTTAAGGTTTGCATTCTTGCCTTCCCTTGTTAATGTGTAAAGAGATGGTTTCGTTGCGGCTAAATGGGGGTTTCTGCATGAGTCATTGAAAGCAGCAATTAAAATTAGCAAAGAATACCCTCAAGGGTAGGCATTACATGAGAGGTACTTGTCAGAGAGAGGTGGCTCCGAAACAGTGTGCCACTGTGACAAAACTGCTAGTGTGGCCTTGATAGCCCCCCGTAAGACCGAAGAACCCTCTCTGAGCAGGCAAATCTTCTATGAGGGTGTTTCCAGTGCATCTTTACCTTGGTTTGATTGATCACTTCTGTTGTCTAAGCTGTAGTAACCTCTACGTTACAATACTGCATTGTGTTATACAGTCTGTGTCCAGGGCGGCAGTTTACCAGCTCTATCTGGTACATTGACTGAGTCACTTTCTGCCTGCACACTGTCTCTACAGAGTACAGTAGTACATGCTCTGGTGATTTCCCACTTGGACTACTGCAATGTGCTCTATGTGGTGCTACCATTGAAGGTGACTTGGAAACTACAGTTAATCCAGAATGCAGCTGCTAGATTGGCGACTGGGAGCAGCCAGTAGTTGTAAAAGACCTACATCGGCTCCTAGTAAGTTTCCAAGCACAATTCAAAGCGCTGCTGTTGACCTTTAAAGCCCTTAGCAGCTTCTGCCCTGTATACCTGAAAGAGCACCCCCCCCCCATTGTTCAGCCCAGACACTGAGGTCCATCTCTGAAGCCTTCTGGTGGTTCTCTCATTGCGAGAAGTGAGGTTACAGGGAACCAGGCAAAGGGCCTTCTCGGTAGTGGTGCCCACCCTGTAGAATGCCCTCCTATCAGGTGTCAAGGAGTTAGATATTTCTATGACATTCCATAGACATCTGAAGGCAGTCCTGTATCAGGAAGATTTTAATGTGCGATATTCTGTTCCGTTTTTGTTTATTCTGCTGGAAGTCACCCAGAGTGGCTGGGGCAACCCATGTTAGATGGGCACAGTATAAGTAATAAATAATCCTGCCTTAAAGGAAGATTTCTGTTGCATTTTCCCATGAGTCATTGCTCAGGAATTGCCACCTTACAATCACAAGCTATAGTTGTCACTGTGATTTATTCAGAAATGTATGGAGTTTGTTCCTTTGAGGGCAAGGAAGTTCTATTTCATACCAAGGGACTAATGAGACATGTGGGATTCTTACATACCGTATATTGTAAGCCAATCTCTGTTCTGTTTACATATAAAGGAGGGATAAGAGGTCTAACTCTTATACAAAACAAGTGCAAATGAGTTGGAGGCTCATCAGTGAATCCTACCAAACTTAAATGGGTACCTTTCACAAGTTCCATGGACCCTTTTTTGGGTGTTATTCCAGATTGAGCTCTAGATAATAATAATAATGGGTTTCCCTAGCCACACTGTTTCCCAAAGCCCTTTTCTCTTACCTTTGAAAGCTGAGATTTTGAAATGGATTTCTCGCATGTTTATTTATTTTTTAAAAATTATACTCCTTTCTTCTTCTTTTTTAAGTCTGTCTCGTGACAGCTTACAAAGAGAATAAAATGAGAGAGGAGAAGGAGCTTGTACATCCTGATACATGACCTAGCTTGTGATGCATCAGAGAAGAAGTCTTAACGATTAGAGTTAAAATCCTATGCACACATACAAAATGGTACGCCCTGTTGGATTCAGTGGGAATAACTTTGTATTGTGAGCCTCCCACCACATTTCAGGTTCCACCTCCTCCTAACTTTAAAACTGCCTCTTACATTTATTGAAAGAAACACAGCAGTCTTATTGCTCTTTAAGAAAGCTTTACAAAGAGAATTTCTAGTCTGCTGTCAATTAGTTACAAAGCCACAGATGAGATACTTTCTTACTGAAATATTTAATAGACTAATTAAGCCAGGCAAAGAGAAAGAAAGGAATTTATTGTGTCATTTGATCTATCAATCCAATGCATCACTTTTCAGCCAAAACAAGAAAAAGAAAAAAAGAAAAAAAGCAGTCCCCCCCCCTTTTCTTTTCTATCCCACCCCCTTTTTTGGTATGGAAATCATTTAAGACTTTATAAATTAAAAGGATCACTTTGAATTGGTCCTAGAAGGGAAAACAGGGAGTGTAATGTGTATCAGAGCTTAATTTTGTTCTTAGTAAACTTCAAGGAAAGTTCCATGCAAGAGAAAATGATGGTAATCTATACTTGAGGTTATAAATTTAGAACAGTGCTGAGAAGCTGATGCTTTCTGACATTGTTTTTAAATAGCTTGTTTTGTTGAATCCCATTTGGAATTGGATTTCAATTCCAATTCCAAATTGCCTTGAACCATCCATCACCATATGGAATTCTGGATGGAGCCTATTGTCCTGAAAAGATGAGACAAATAGAATGGACTTGATTTGGAAGAAACTTCAACATACTATGGGCTTATTTATTTATTTATTATACTCATCAGTTGCTTTTCTTACAGGGCGACTCAAACTTACCTACATTAAAACCAATTAAGAACATCCAATAAAAATAGAAAATTGCAGATGAACAGATAAAACAGATCACGACTTACTGATCCCACCTCACTAAGAGGCCAAAATACTATCATTCAAATTAAGTGCCAAAAGCCCAGATAAAGAGAAAACTATTTGCCTGACTCCTCTCTAGGTGGGATGGGATGGGATGAGACTGAGACCCATCGTTCTCTTGGTGTAGCCAACCCCACTAGCCTTTTCACTCATTGGATCTACGGAGAGTGAATACCGTATTTTTTGCTCTATAAGATGCACCAGACCACAAGACACACATAGTTTTGGAGGAGGAAAACAAGAAAAAAAAAATTCTGAATCTCAGAAGCCAGAACAGCAAGAGGGATCGCTGCACAGTGAAAGCAGCAATCCCTCTTGCTGTTCTGGCTTCTGGGATAGCTGCGCAGCCTGCATTTGCTCCATAAGACGCACACACATTTCCCCTTACTTTTTAGGAGGGAAAAAGTGAGTCTTATAGAGCAAAAAACATGGTAATTTTCTGGTCTTCAAATCTGGCTGTGTTGCTTGGATTCAAGCATGGTGAAGTTGCAACCTTTCTGTTCAAGTGTAATATGAAATAAGCCACATGACCTGTCTTTCTCCGTAATTGAGGGTTCCTCAAAATGTACACAGTTTAATTTTGTATCAGTGGAAAAATATTTTGAAATTGCAGTGAACTCTGATGACTAGGAGTTCCTGAGGATTAAGATTCTGCTAATGGGGATCCTACTGGTTCCTCGCCCCCCAATACATTTTCTTTCAACTCAAACCTATCTACACATTTCTGGGGCTGCATTTGACAACTGATGATTCTAACTTGCAGACACAGCAGGCTTGTTCTTTTCATGCTTTCTAGAACCATAACATGTTGGAGCAGGAAGATCTATCACAATGACCTCATTGACTGCATTACATTCTTGTTATATACTGTATGATAGAAGACCATGTGCAAGGACTACAGATTCCTAAGAATAGAAGCATTTAGATGCCCAAGAGAAACTAAAAATGAAGCAAATTTAGGGTTAAGTATTCAGAGCTCACCACCTTAAAGAACCTTATCCTTCAGTATTATGTTTAATCAGAGTTACAGTTCCCACAGCAACCATCATTCATTCTTATTTTATAACTGTAGTTATAAAAGGGTACATGATGATATTACAGTGAGGCAATGTTAATAATAACAATAACAATAACAATAACAATAACAATAACAATAACAATAATAATAATAATAATAATAATAATAATTTATTATTTATACCCCACCCATTTGGCTGGGTTTCCCCAGCCACTCGGGGCAGCTTTCAAAAAGTATTAAAATATAGTGGTCTGTTAAACATTAAAAGCTTCCCTAAACAGGGCTGCCTTCAGATGTCTTCTAAAACTCTGGTAGTTGTTCTTCTCTTTGACATCTGGTGGGAGGGCATTCCGCAGGGCAGGTGCCACTACCAAGAAGGCCCTCTGCCTGGTTCCCTGTAACTTGGCTTCACACAGTGAGGGAACCGCCAGAAGGCCCTGGGTGCTGGACCTCAGTATCCGGGCAGAAAGATGGGGATGGAGACGCTCCTTCAGGTATCCTAGACCAAGGCCATTTAGGGCTTTAAAGGTCAGCACCAACACTTAGAATTGTGCTCGGAAACATACTGGGAGCCAATGTAGATCTTTCAAGACCGGTGTTATGTGGTCTCGGAAGCTGCTCCCAGTCACCAGTCTAGCTGCCACATTCTGGATTAGTTGTAGCTTCTGGGTCACCTTCAAAGGTAGCCCCACATAGAACACATTGCAGTAATCCAAGCGAGAGATAACTAGAGAATGCACCACTCTGGCGAGGCAGTCCGTGGGCAGATAGGGTCTCAGCCTGCATACCAGATGGAGCTGGTAAACAGCTGCCCTGGACACAGAATTGACCTGTGCCTCCATGGACAGCTGTGAGTCCAAAATGGCTCCCAGGCTGTGCACCTTCAGGGCACAGTTACCCCATTCAGGAATAGAGGCAGTGAAGAAAGTCTTCTTTGCCATCGCTATCGCCACTTGGTAGGCTCGACATTCAGCTCTAACCTGTGTCCGGTCAGCTTCAGAATGAGTTATTCACCACCGGCGCTCTAGCCATCTCAGCAATTGTTTCATTGCCCTCAGATCTCAGGGAAACCCTGGGGCTATCCAGGCTCTATGCAATCGGAGAGGGCGCTTCGGAGCCAAACAGTCAATAGCCCTGGTTAACTCCACATTCCATCGGGCCACCAGGGAATCAGCTGAAATGCCATCAACATGGGATAAAGCATCCCCTACCACTGTTTGGAAACCATTTGGTTCCATCAAGTGGTGGGGGCGGACCATCCAAATTGGTCCCACCTCCCTGCAGAGGGGAAGGGTCACGGAGAAGTCCAGTTGCACCAGGAAGTGATCTGACCATGGCACTTCTTTAGTTTCGCTTTTACTTAGTGTCAGATCACCAACATCCATAGAGGTGAACACCAGGTCTAAGGCATGTCCACGGCTATGAGTTGGGCCAGACATATTCAGGGACAGCCCCATGGAGGCCATGCTTTCCATGAAAAAATTAGCTATAACATGAAGCTACCCCAAGGGGCTTATCTAGATTAGATATAGGGAAACAAAAAAGGAAGGGAGGAAATACAAGGGAAGAATAGGTGAACACTTCAATTATGCAGGGTTTGACTTAGTTCCAATATAGAATAGGAATATAGAAAGCTGTCCTGTTCTGAGAACATTGGTCTAGCAGCTCTCTGAGGTTTCAGGCAGGAAAGTCTCTCAGCTATTGATCTGCGCTGCATTGCTTTCAATAGATGACTCACATGAATGCATCCAAGTATGAGTTCTGTCATGTGAACGGATGTGCAATGTACATGTTACATCATCTCATTTTAAATTGTCAACTCTCGCTCCCCGCCCTCCAGCCTTCAGGATAGTACAGCCAGCTAGGAATATATATAAAATACGAGCAGGTTCTTGAAGGTTGCTGCTAGCACTGTCCTGTCTCTGGCCATTTCCATGCTTTCCAAGAGAGATATCAAATCAGCCAGCCTTGTGTAGCTCTTTTCCCTTGAACTTCTTTGATTTTCTCTCGTATGCCTGCTTGCAAGTGTGCTTGGCCTTTTCTTTTTTTCCCCCAGTGTACAAACATCAGTCGACAGGCATGCCTTTGATGATAGCAGCTGTCTGGCAGTTTTGGTCTGGGAGGTGTAGTGACATTTCCACAAGGAGCCACTAATCATCTGACTTGGATATGTTCTCCCTTCCTTGCTGGCTCAGTTCTACAGCCCCTTGGAGAAAGCTACAGGGGCAAGCATAGGCAGTAGCAATCTATAACTCTTCTTATGCTCTGCTGTGTTCCATCTACAGTGGTATCTTGGGTTACATACGCTTCAGGTTACATACGCTTCAGGTTACAGACTCCGCTAACCCAGAAATAGGACCTCAGGTTAAGAACTTTGCTTCAGGATGAGAACAGAAATCGTGCTCCGGCGGCGTGGCAGCAACAGGAGGCCTTAGCTAAAGTGGTGCCTCAGGTTAAGAACAGTTTCAGGTTAAGAACTGACCTCTGGAACGAATTAAGTACTTAACCCAAGGTACCACTGTATAGCTTTTCCCAGTTATGAAGCACTTGGGTGGGTGCTGTGAAATGTTGCATCGCATTAGGTCACATGAAAAAAAACTGCTTTTTTATGTATTATTTATTTATTGGATTTGTTGGCACTGTGGGTTAAACCACAGAGCCTAGGACTTGCCAATCAGAAGGTCGGAGGTTTGAATCCCCACAACAGGGTGAGCTCCTGTTGCTCGGTCCCTGCTCCTGCCAACCTAGCAGTTCAAAAGCACGTCAAAGTGCAAGTAGATAAATAGGTACCACTCTGGCGGAAGGGAAACGGCGTTTCCGTGCGCTGCTCTGGTTCGCCAGAAGTGGCTTAGTCATGCTGGCCACATGACCCGGAAGCTGTCTGCGGACAAACACCAGCTCCCTCGGCCTATAGAGCGAGATGAGCGTGCAACCCCAGAGTCAGTCACGACTGGACCTAGTGGTCAGGGGTCCCTTTACCTTTACCTAGTCTACTCTACCTGAGATGCTTAGGCTGAAAAAAAAGTGATTACAGGTACTCTTACTCCACACAGCACTTTAACAAGGAAGCAAGGGTCCATTGTTGTTGTTTAGTCGTTTAGTCGTGTCCGACTCTTCGTGACCCCATGGACCAGAGAACGCCAGGCACTCCTGTCCTCCACTGCCCCCCGCAGCTTGGTCAGACTCATGCTGGTAACCTCGAAAACACTATCCAACCATCTCGTCCTCTGTCGCCCCCTTCTCCTTGTGCCCTCCATCTTTCCCAACATCAGGGTCTTCTCCAGGGAGTCTTCTCTTCTCATGAGGTGGCCAAAGTACTGGAGCCTCAGCTTCACAATCTGTTCTTCCAGTGAGCACTCAGGGCTGATTTCCTTCAGAATGGAGAGGTTTGATCTTCTTGCAGTCCATGGGACTCTCAAGAGTCTCCTCCAGCACCATAATTCAAAAGCATCAATTCTTCGGCGATCAGCCTTCTTTATGGTCCAGCTCTCACTTCCATACATCACTACTGGGAAAACCATAGCTTTAACTATACGGACCTTTGTTGGCAAGGTGATGTCTCTACTTCTCAAGATGCTGTCTAGGCCTGTCATTGCCCTTCTCCCAAGAAGCAGGCGTCTTTTAATTTCGTGGCTGCTGTCACCATCTGCAGTGATCATGGAGCCCAAGAAAGTAAAATCTCTCACTGCCTCCATTTCTTCCCCTTCTATTTGCCAGGAGGTGATGGGACCAGTAGCCATGATCTTTGTTTTTTTGATGTTGAGCTTCAGACCATATTTTGCACTCTCCTCTTTCACCCTCAATAAAAGGTTCTTTAATTCCTCCTCACTTTCTGCCATCAAGGTTGTGTCATCTGCATATCTGAGGTTGTTGATATTTCTTCCGGCAATCTTAATTCCGGCTAGGGATTCATCCAGCCCAGCCTTTCGCATGATGAATTCTGCATATAAGTTAAATAAGCAGGAAGACAAAATGCAGCCTTGTCGTACTCCTTTCCCAATTTTGAACCAGTCAGTTGTTCCATATCCAGTTCTAACTGTAGCTTCTTGTCCCACATAGAGATTTCTCAGGAGACAGATGAGGTGATCAGGCACTCCCATTTCTTTAAGGGTCCATAAATATGCTGTATTATGTTATGTTCTTATGTTATGTTGTTACGTTATGTTATGTTATATTATGTTATGTTATATTATGTTATGTTTTATGTTATGTTATGTTATGTTATGTTATGTTAATTGTATTTTTATAGATATATATTTAATAAGAATATATTATATTATATGCATAATATAGAAAAAGAGGTTCCCGAACTTACCACAATCATCTCCCTTGTTCTATTACAATAGCAATGGTGCCCACCTAAGAGGGTGCCTCAAATATTTTAAACAAATCATAACAACAAACAGTAATTTCAGGCCTGTTGTGCCATGATGACTCTGAGCCAAGATTTGCAGTTTTGCAAAGAGCATCTCTAACGCAGATGCTCCCCACAAAACCACAGTTACTGCAGGGTTACTTTTAATTTCCTCCTTCTGAATAACTTTGGGCTTGCATTTGGCTGTGTTCCCATTGGTGCTAATGGGACCTTCTCTCTCACTGCAGACAGTAGGTATGTGGTAGAGGCAATGCTGACTTGAACCATGGAGGGGGCATTTCTCCCCATGCCCATTGTCCCAATTGTCCTTACTGCTCCAATGCTATTTATTTTTATTTTTACTTGTTTATTTACATCTTGTGCATGCCATGAGATAAGCATCATATCTTTGCCTCACCTTGGGATAGAAGAATCTGTCAATTTCAACTTTTTTCCTTTTCTATGTTTTTCCCAATATTCAGTTCATCTTATAGGTGCATCAGTTTGCAATTTTTTGTTTTTAAAAGCCACACAAAATTTTTATTTGTTTTTGCTCACATTTCTCCTAATAAACACATTTTCTTTGTACGCTCTTTCCCTTCACCCCACCCCATCCCCATTGGCAAACTGCATTGCAAAATTTCGAGAAGAGCACATTTCAATGAATGGCAGTGTTTCAGTTTGTGCATTGGTTCAGGGTGTGCAAACTAGGTGGATTCACATTAAAATCAGATCAGACTGAATGTATTCCTATCCCTATTCCAGCCAATGTATGTTTCAAATATATGTAATGCCTGTTTGTATATGTAACACCTATTTGTTCCAGGAATAGATGAAGCATTATTCCTATTGATATTCATGCATGGCTTCAGGAGCCTGAATGCAGCCATTTGGCTATTCTTACAACGGAACATGGCAATATCATCTTACAAGCTTTTCTGTTATTACCATATGAAAACAGCACAGAAAAGCAAGATTATGGTACAGTAGTATATGGGTTTCTTTGTATGTGTGTTCCCAAATCTTGTCTATTAATGCTGCAAAAATAGTAAATAGTAATATTCTCCCATCTCCTTGCAAATCTACATTCTTAAAAGCCATTTGCATTGCTTGTCAATGGTATGCTGGAGCATTTAGTTCCCCATTAAGATCCTCCATGCAGGGAAATCTCCATCATTTTTAGTCTTCAGATTCCAGCAACTAGGGGGGAGGGGGGCATCCTAGACAATCATATTTTGCTAGATAAAATGGTACCATCTTGCAGGGTTTCAAGAACAGATAATTTCTCATTTACAAATCTATGCTTCAGGCAGAATTCAATAAAATATATACAGCTCTTGTGGCCTTCTGAGACTCTGCAGCGCAGAAATTGGATATATTTTTATTGAGCCGATCTTGTAGAAATTTATTGAGATACAGGAGTGAGGTTTTGTTTCAAATTTGGGAAAGTGGAGGAGTTTTATTATTGCAGAATTTGGTCATGTTATTTTGCTTTCTGGCTGACCATAGCCAAACACACTTCTATATATACATACCCTGTTTTTTTGCTGCCTGTTGTCTATGCTGCCCTTTCCATATAAATATTCTCAGAACAGCTCACACAATAGAAGCAGTATAAAACATACGGAATCAAGTCTTGAACCAGAGAAACAATCCTCCAGTCAGCTAGAACCTTTGGATCCTTAAGGGGTCTTAGGAATATATACAAAGGGACATCTCCAGAGGAGTCCCTGGCATGGCCAAATAATTCTCTGGGTATGCATATGCTGCCAGTGGGCATGGGTATGTGAAAGGGCATGTTGGAGGCTTGTGGGGATTGGGATTGGGTCCACCAAAACCAAAGGTCAATGGAAAAGTTGTCTTTAAATGGGAAAAGGAGGGGGGAGGCAAAAGCCACTTCCACACTCCATACTGTAGGGTTAGTTTGCTGCCACTGTTTGCAGTTTTACTGGTTCTTCGCAACCATTGACAAATTGATTACTCCTTTCCTTCTAAAGTTGTTTTACTAGTTGTTTTATGCTGCCTTTTATAGTTGCTAATGTTGATTGGTTGCCTTTAATGTTACTGTTTATAAGGTTTTATATTGTTTGTTTTGCTTTTTATGTGAGCCCTTATGTGAGGACTCTTGTTGAGCAGAAAGGCAGAATATAAATCAATAACGCCTGTTCCAGTGAGGCCTTGCAGGTGAGCTCTGATGAGCATAGGATGCTATCTCGCTGTATGTAGGATGTAGCCATTAGCCGAAACTGGATTTCATTGTTTCTGGATTAGGTCAAGAGCTTTCTATTACTGTTCTGATCTTGCTGGAGAGAGGCAATAAAGTTCTCATCAGGGTTCCTGGATGGTGTGTCCTTCAAGCCTTCCATGGCACCCAACCATGGAATGCACCAAAAATTTATTGTGTAGTTTGTACTGCGGAATCTACACAGGAAAATTTAGTTCCTGTTTGCAGGAGGCTTGACCAGCATGAGGCGACCCTCTCTTTATGGGACATGCAGCGGAAGGAGAAGAATTTAAGACTTAGGTTGGTTCCTGAAAGTGAAGGGGACAACCTAGTGGACTTTCTCACAAAAGAAATTTCAGACTTCTGGCAGGAAAACCTAGAGGGAACAGAATTCGTGATAACAACCGCCTTCAGATTGGGCAGAAGGCAAGGCAGGAAGATTCCAAGGGACTGCCTGATCACATTGAGGTCGAAAGAGGAGAGAGACAAGATACTAAGTTTGCATTATCAGAAAACACTTCAGATTCAAAACGTCTCTGTGCAAATCTACAGGGATATCCCAAAATATATTTTGGAGGTGAGAACTCAGTTCAAGAATTTGGTGGACCTGCTGAAGAAGAACAACATACCTTTCAGGTGGGAATTTCCACAGGGTTTGTCTTTTAACTTCAGAGGAAAGAAAGTTAAGATAAAAACAGCGCAAGATAAAGAACAGTTTCTACACAAATACGGAGAGGACCTGGTGAAAGGGGTCCTGAACTCAACTGCAGATACAGACTTGGGGAACTTGACATTTGGACTCAAATCACCAACGGATGAAGAACAGCTGCAGGGTGCAGTTGGAGGTAACTAACCAACAATGTCTCTGAGATTTTTAACTTGGAACTGTAATGGACTGAACCTTGCCAGAAAAAGGCGTGAGGTTTTCCATATTTTGAAAAAAGAACAATTGGATCTGATTTGTCTACAAGAAACCCACGTGACAAGAGCACAGAGAAGACTACTTATAAATAAAAGACTGGGACAAGAATTTATCTCATCAGATAAAGTTAAGAAAAGAGGAGTGGTGATATATGCAAAAGAGAAATTGGCTCCAAGACAGATTTTCAAAGATGAACAGGGTAGAATCTTGGCAATTGAGATACAGATTCAAGGAGAAAAAATTTTGATATTTGGAATTTATGCACCGAATGAAGGGAAGGCAGAATTTTACAAGAAACTACATGAGACATTAATGAACTATCTGGACTATAAGGTGATCCTATTAGGCGATATGAACGGGGTCGTCTCTACAAATATGGACAAAGCACAAAGACAGGTGATCTCCAAGGACGGGAGACTACCTAAGACTTTCTTTGAAATGACTGACAACTTGGACCTGATCGACATTTGGAGAACAAGAAACCCCCTCGAGAGGGAGGGAACATTCTTTTCAGAATCACAGATGACCTGGACAAGAATAGACCAAATATGGATTACTAGTGGAATGGCTCCTAAGATAAAGAAAGTGGAAATCTGCCCAAAGACATGCTCCGACCATAATGCGGTAAAGATGGAAATGAAAATAACAACAGCTGGCTCCTTCAGATGGAGAATGAATGACACCCTATTTAAAGATCCAGAGGTGTACCAAAAGGCCCAAAAGACTTTGAAGGACTATTTTGAGATAAATCTAAGGACAGAAGTGGAGAAACGAGTGATCTGGGACGCAAGCAAGGCCGTGATGAGGGGTTTCTTGATACAGCAGAACTCCTTGAAAAGGAGGAAACAACAGGAGAAGAAAGATAAAATTTTGGAAAAGATAAAAGACAGTGAAAAGAAATTGAGATCCAACCCAAAGTCACATGAGATCTTGAGACAAATTAAACTGTACCAGAAGCAATATATGGAATTGATGAATCAGGAGATTGAATGGAAAATTAAACGAATGAGACAAAAGACATTTGAATCGGCAGATAAATGTGGGAAACTCCTGTCATGGCAATTGAAGAAGAGACTGAAATTGAATACAGTCACAAGTTTGGAGGTAGATGGAAAGAACATTTCGAAACCAAATGAGATCAGCAACTGCTTTCAGAGTTATTTCAGAAGATTGTACGCACAAGGGCCGGAAAACGAAAGAGACATTGAAGAATTTCTTAAGAAATATGGATTACAAAAAATTTCGCAACAAAGTATGTTGCTTTTAAATGAGAAAATAACTGAACAAGAAATTGAGGGTGCCATTCAAAACATGCAACTGGGGAAATCTCCAGGGCCAGATGGACTAACCTCCAGATATTACAAAGCCTTGAAAGATTGGATAATCCAGCCGCTTAAGGAGGTTTGTAATGAGATATTAGAGGGGAAAAGGGCACCTGAGACGTGGAAAGAAGCTTTCATCACACTTATACCAAAGACTGAGGTTGATAAAAAACAGATCAAGAACTACCGCCCTATATCACTACTTAATGTGGATTACAAAATTTTTGCAGACATTTTGGCAAAAAGATTAAAGAAGGTGTTGGTGGAGGAGATCCATAAAGATCAGGCAGGCTTTCTCCCGGGTAGGCATATATCTACTAATGTAAGGAATATAATTGACATTATAGAAATGTTGACAGTGAACATTAATACGAAGGCAGTTTTAATTTTTGTGGACGCGGAGAAAGCCTTTGACAATATATCTTGGAAATTTATGAAAAAGAATCTCCACAGGATGGGGGTAGGCCAAAGGTTTGAAAATGGTATAAGTGCAATTTATTCTGAGCAAAAGGCGAAGCTAATTGTAAATAATGTGGTTATGGATGAATTACCTATAGAAAAAGGGACACGTCAGGGGTGCCCAATATCCCCATTACTTTTTATATCGGTCCTGGAGGTCCTGTTAAATATGATTAGGGGGGACCAGCTGGTAAAAGGGATTCAGGTCGGAGCCAGACATTACAAATTAAAGGCTTTTGCAGATGACTTAGTACTGACCTTGCAAGAGCCAGACACTAGTACCAAAAGAGCTTTGGAACTAATTCAAGTATTTGGCCAGGTCGCAGGATTTAAGTTGAATAAACAAAAAACCAAGGTACTGGAAAAAAATTTAACAAATGTTGAAAGGGATAGATTCCAAGAGGAAACTGGGTTAGTGGTGGCAAAGAGTGTAAAATACCTGGGGATTAACATGACATCTAAGAATGTAAACTTATTTAAGGACAACTATGATAAGTGCTGGACTGAGATAAAGAAAGATTTAGAAATATGGTCAAACCTGAAGCTTTCCTTGTTAGGTCGAATTGCAGTAATCAAAATGAATGTATTGCCTAGAATGTTATTTTTGTTTCAGACATTACAAATTGTTGATAAACTGGACTGTTTCAAGAAGTGGCAGAAAGACATATCTAAATTTGTCTGGCAGGGCAAAAAGCCCAGAATTAAGTTTAAGATACTTACCGATTCTAAGGAAAGAGGGGGGTTTGCCCTGCCGGACTTAAGACTCTACTATGAATCGGCAGCTTTCTGCTGGTTAAAAGATTGGCTACTTCTTGAAAATGCAGACATTCTAGATTTGGAAGGATTTGATAATAATTTTGGTTGGCATGCATATATCTGGTATGACAAGGTTAAAGTGTATAAGGGTTTTAAAAATCATATTGTCAGGAAAGCACTATATAATGTTTGGATACGGTACAAAGATTTATTGGAAAACAGAACTCCCAGGTGGCTTTCACCTATGGAGGCTAAGGAGGTAAAGAAACTTAATATGAGAACCAATTGGCCGAAATATTCTGAGATTTTAGAACAAGAAGGTGGTGAATTTAAACTACAAAGTTATGAGAAAATAAAGTCTAAGGTACGAGATTGGCTCCATTATTTTCAAATAATGGAGGCTTTCAAACAAGACAGGAAAATTGGCTTCCAGGTGGAGAAATCGAAATTAGAAACAGAATTGTTAGAACCCAATACTAAGAATTTATCAAGAATGTACAACTTGCTGTTGAAGTGGAATACAATAGATGAGACAGTGAAGTCTGCTATGGTTAAATGGGCACAGGACATAGGTCATGACATTATGTTTGCTGACTGGGAGCAGTTATGGACCACAGGTATTAAATTTACGGCATGTAATGCCTTACGAGAAAACATTATGAAAATGATTTATAGGTGGTACATGACCCCAGTCAAGCTTGCGAAGATTTATCATTTGCCCAATAACAAATGTTGGAAATGTAAAGAGATGGAAGGTACCTTTTTCCACCTTTGGTGGACCTGCCCAAAGATTAAGGCCTTCTGGGAAATGATTTATAATGAAATTAAGAAAGTGCTTAAGTGCACCTTTAACAAGAAACCAGAGGCATTTCTCTTGGGTATGGTCGGCCAGCTGGTGTCGAAGAAGGATAAGAATTTCTTTTTGTACGCTACTACGGCAGCAAGGATTCTTCTAGCAAAGTATTGGAAGACACAAGAACTACCCACGTTGGAGGAATGGCAGGCGAAAGTGATTGACTTTATGGGACTGGCAGAAATGACCGGCAGAATCCGCGACCAAGAGAAAGAGACTGTGGAAGAAGATTGGAAGAAATTTAAGATGTATCTTAAGAATTATTATAAAACTGAGGAGTGTTAAAATGCTGAGGGAAAAGAAGACGTAGAATTGCAGCGATAATTGGGTTTAAATTTTATGGTGGAATAGAAAAAGAGGATGAATTTATATTTAATTGGGCAAGAAAGGTTGCTGAATAATGGTACTAAATTAAGGATGCAAAAAGGGAAAGGTATGGGGAAGTCCGGGAAAAGAGGGTTATGGAAATAAGGTTAAGAAAATATGAGTTTTTTGTTTGTTTGTTTTTATGTTGTTTTTTGTTTTTGTTAAAAAATTGGAAATCAATAAAAATCTTTATTAAAAAAAAAAAATTTATTGTGTAGTTTGGCTCTTGACTTAACTGTTTTGTGGACCAGGCTACTGAAGCACAATATTTCAAATGTGACTTGGACTGTGATAATGACTGAAAGAAGAAAGGACAAATAAATTTGATCCCTTTAATTAAAGCTGCTTTCTCTAGATTAATTGTCTAAATCTAAATCCATTTTAATCCTAGCACTGTGGATCAATCTGCTTGTGGACCTATTAACTGAACAGGGAAGGCATTGAAAGTGATTGCACAGCACACTGAATGGAGCATTGGTATTTTTTTGGGGGGGGGGAATTATTTATTTATGTACAGCTTTTTCCACCAAAAATTGGTTATGGGGTGCTTTGCAAAGAATAAGTTAACACAGAATACATAATAAATGCACTAAAGCAATTATAATAAATTACAGAACCAGCATAATTAAAAACACCATAAAAATGACCGAACCAATTAGCTGCTAAAAGCTGGGTGGAAAATATGGCTTATCTAATGGCATGGGAAAGGATACAGAGCTGGTGAGGGACACACCTCTAATGCATTAGTTGATCCAGTTGAAGTCAGGTATAGGTACTCCTTCCCATTAAGGAAACCTGTGCCTTAAGCAACAATCATGGTTCTAGGAGTTTCCCCAAACTATGAACAGTCTTGCCCACCCAAAAGGCAGGATGGGGTAAGCTCAGGATGGGGAAGCAGGACACACACCTTCACTTTTCCCTTGCAGGGAGAAGAGTGCAGCAATAGATTCCAGAGAGGGTATCAACCAATCCTCTAGGGGTGGAGGGCAGTTTCCATCACTGGGAACAGACCATGAGCTCGGTCCACAGTCTCACAAAGCCTGAAAGTCTCGTGAGTAAACTCATCTTACCCCATCTTTAAAAGCCTGGTGAGTTGGCGTGCCACCCTATTGGGACAGCTCCATTGCTTCTGCACAGTCCCATGCAACTCCACTGCTTCTTCACTCTTTACTCCAAACTTGGACTCCATAAACTTGAACCTCTGCCTCTAACCTGGCTAGGCTTGTCTTTCCTGTCACCTAGCCTGAGTGTAAAGGGCCTCTGTCATGCTGGTCTGAACAGTGCCAGCCAGTGAGGGATGTCCCAGCCCTGCCATGTTAATGACACTGACCAGTACATGTATACTCTGCTTGATGCCTCCCTCCCAATGAGCCACATCAACTGTCCATGGAGGTGCAGGTTAATTCTGTGTCAGGGCAGCTGTCTACCAGCTCCATCTGGTACGCAGGCTGCCTTGCAAGAATGGTGCATACTCTAGCAGGAGCACTTGGACTACTGCAATGCGCTCTACATGTGGCTACCTTTGAAGGTGACTCGGAAACTGCAATTAATCCAGAATGTGACCACTAGACTGGTGACTGAAAAGATCTTCATTGGCTCCCAGTTCGTTTCCAAGCACAATTCAAAGTGTTGGTGCTGACCTTTAAAGCCCTAAACGGCCTCAGTCCTGTATACCTGAAGGAGCGTCTCCACCCCCATCATCCAGCCCAGACACTGAGGTCCAGTGCTGAGGGCCTTCTGACGGTTCCCTCGCTGCATGAAGTGAGGTTACAAGGAACCAGGCAGAGGGCCTTCTTGGTAGTGGTGCCTGCCCTGTGGAACACCCTCTCAGCAGATGTCAAGGCAATAAGCAACTATTTTACTTTTAAAAGACAACTGAAGGCAGCCCTGTTTAGGGAAGTTTTTAATGTTTGATGCTGTATTGTTTTTAATATTTGGTTGGAAGCCGCCCAGAGTGGCTGGGGAAACTCAGCCAGATGGGCAGGGTATAAATAATAAATTATTATTATTATATAACTGTGGTAGCAACTTCCAGCATTGTCCAGCACTGTCATGTGCCCTACCATACTGTGACTGGGCCCAGTGTAAATGATCATCAGTGAAGCTACATAGAAAGAACTCTTTCAGCGTTCTCAGAGCAATGTGAGAGCAACTTGCAATGTCTGTACCACTGACCACAACACTCCAGGTTGGGCGTCCCCACCAGGTTATGATCTGAGGACACATAAGCACATACCTTGGTGGTGCTAAGTAAAGCTGAGTCTGGTCAGTGGCTGAATGGGAGACCTAGCAACTCTTTGTTTGCTGCCTTGAGTTCCAAGAAGGAAGAAAGAAGAAGAAGAGTTTGGATTTGATATCCCGCCTTTCACTCCCTTTAAGGAGTCTCAAAGCGGCTAACATTCTCCTTTCCCTTCCTCCCCCACAACAAACACTCTGTGAGGTGAGTGGGGCTGAGAGACTTCAAAGAAGTGTGACTGGCCCAAGGTCACCCAGCAGCTGCATGTGGAGGAGCGGAGACGCGAACACGGTTCCCCAGATTAGGAGACTACCGCTCTTAACCACTACACCACACTGGCTCTCTAGGTGGGGTATACATGCACTAAATAATATATATGTGTGGAAGTGGGTCTTAACCTAAAATTGCTATCATGAGAGGAACCAGAAAGTCCATTACTTAAAACACTTTAAAAACAAAGCTAAATTATATATTAGAAGGAGCAGTTAAATATTTAGGTTCTGGATGACAACAGAAAGCTTATTAAAATCAACTTCCAAGAAGCTGTAGATGAAAATCTCAATCTGTCTCTCTCTGTCCCCCATGTGATTGAATGATCCTTGCTATCTCAGAGGAAACTGACATTTTGCTGGTGTTTCATCAGATTAAACCTACCGTGCATCACATTGTGATAAAGGAAATCCAGTTCACCTCCAAATATGAATGAAAGTATAGTGTTATAATTTAAATTCTGTTGTAACCATTGACATGCGGGGTTTTTTTTTAAATCAGATTGTGACTTTTACAGCACAGAAAGAATTCTGGGGCATCCAACTCTGTAGCCTTCAATGCCTGTTAGATGTGATCTTCCTGTGTGTATGAATGAATATGTTAAATCAAAACCACACTGGGGTCCAGAAAGTAAAATAACATTCAACACACAACCAAATAAATCTCTATGGGTTGCAATTCCTGCAGCCCAGTTCTGTGCATTATATACTTGCAAGTAAGCCCCAGTGTATTAAATAGGATTTAACCTGAGTTGAATAGCACTGCCGCCATAGAATAACTCTGGGAAAGTTCTGAAAATGTGTTCTGACTGATCTCTAGGAAATCCAGAGAACCCAAATGTTCAGGCCTTCCTGATATTTTCAATAGTGATATATCGGTACTGTGAAGCTGGCCTCCAGTTGACCTAGAAATGACCCAAAATCTCTCCCAGCCCTTTTTTGCTAGAGCCAATTTGATTGGGTAGGGACAAGGGCTCAGAATAAATACCTGCAATGTATCTCCTCTCCTCGAATATTGTAAGACTTTGGAATGGGGGAAATGTCTGGTTAAGGCTTAAGCATCCACCCCCTTCTCCTAATACTGTTCTCTTTGCCAAAGTTGGGCCCAGAGGGGCTTCATTAAACAAGTTTGTGTGCCAGTTGTAGCTTAGCCCTTTGCCTGCCATTTGTTTCTACTGTTATCTGGTAGTAAGTAAACTTTATGTGTGCAAGATCAAGCTCCTAAGAGGGAAATCTAAAAGACAGAAAACCAAAGCACACTAATGATCATTCTGTGTACAAATGTACTGGAAAAGGCAAGTAGCCTACAGAAGATGCTTCATTGTGGCACTCCTTTCCCTCATGACTTGATGAATCAATCTATATAGACTGCCATCCCACTTTGTAGGCAAAGGATGCAGCTACCCTTTAATACCTTGTGTAGAAACGGATATAAATATTTTTTCGCCCTTTGTTTTAGTTCATATCTTTTTATTAGCAGTGCTGTTTATTGATCCATCTTTCTCACCCCCCACCCACCAACATTTCTCTTTAGTGTTTCCACACAATGGGGATTGTCTTTTCATTTTTATGGCTAATTAATAAACTTAGAGTTTCTGACTAGATTAAAACTTGTTTCTCTGATATCCTTTGGGTTGCATTTGTTTGTTTGTTTTCAAAATGAGTTATTTTCTTTTTTTATGGAGGAGAAGGGAGAAGAAAGCAGCTGTCAATTAGATTTTAGAGCTCAGCTCTCCCAGAGGCATTAATTTTGTCAGCTTTGCAGTCAGAACTGTCGGCGGACTGATCGCCCAAGGTCAAATGGCCGTCGTCTTTGGAAAGTAAACAATGCATCCTCCCCATGTATTCTGACAGGAAACCAATCATTTCCAGCTGAAGGGATCTGGAGGATGTGTGAAAGGTGCATGTGCTTATGCACATGGGGCCGTGCGTTAAGATAGCAGCTTTTGCTTCTAACCTTAGGAAGCCAGCACTGCAGGATCAGACTAGTGGAGAGGCAGGCACTTCAACAGTGGTGTTTTATGTTCTTCTTTCCTGCTGGAGGGGTGGGGTCAGAAAGACAGGGATAAAAACTATGATAGAATGGGTGGGAAAGAGGATTTATTTGAGCGAGTGGTGGTGGTGGGGAATATATCATGAGTCTGTTCATCTCCCCCTGGAAAATTGCTTGAAAGCAAACACACGTGGCTTTCTGGGTGTGAATAGATTAGCCCTTAGCACATCCCATAGAAGTGGAACTGGCAAAGAGACAGATAGCCCCCATGTAGCCTTATCAGTCTAAGCATGTCCCAACCATTCTGGGATGGCCTTGTGACGTGTATACATATTTACTAGTTTATCATGTGCAGTCACTTGTGGGATGGGAGCTGTCTTCAGTAAATGGGACAGGCTTGCTGTGGAGCACATGGGATTTAGATGCTGCAGCACTCTTTCATTTCATGTACCTTAGATAAAGGGGTGAAGGAAGGCTCTCCGGTACCTGGGGCGGGGTGTTGAGGGACAGCGTGGGGGCAGGACAAACTGCCCGGCGGTACATGTGCAGCACCGCTATGTATGGCACCTTTATGTATGGCGCCATCGTATGTGCGGTGTACAGGCAGTGACGGGATCCTCTGCTTGCGGCAGCGGCGGGATCCTCTGCTCAAAGCTGCAGTGGGGTGGGGCAAACCGCCCAGTGGTGCATGCACAGTGCCGCTATGTACAGCGCATGTGCTGCTATGTACAGTGGTGTCGTGCATGCACTGTATGGACGGCGGAGGGATCCTCTGCTCATGGCTGCAGTGGCGGCGGAGGGATCCAACACATGCGGCTGCGGCGGCACGATCCCCGCGGGGTGCCTTCTTGTCACTCCCCCTCAGAGATGGCACCCAGGGTGGTCCGCTCCCGCCCTCTTCCTCTGCCACTGCCTAGGTATAAGCTTCTTTGAACAGAGTAGGATTTATTTTCATACAAATATGCATATGATTGCACAGCCATTCACATTTTTACAAATAAAATTGCAGGCTGCCTGTTTTAGGAGCAGCGGTGAAGGGGTGTGTGTGAGGATATAAAGAACAATGGACAGACAGACAGACAAAGATATAGAGAGATAGATGGATAGCTAGCTAGATAAGATATAGGCATTGGTATAAAGGTTCCTCAAAATGTCATAGCACAACTATGGAGAGGATGACCTCGTTCAAACTTGCAGCTTTTAAAAATGGCTCTATTGGCACCCCCACACTTCACTATTATAGCAAGTGAGCACTCCTCAGCAATAATTGGGAAATAATATGTAGCAAATCGACAGGGGTGTGGGAGGAAAACAAGGTGGCCATGTGTTATATTTTACAGAAAGCAATTCTCTGTTTGATTTTGAAAGGCTATTTGAAGAGCTGTCTGGTCCAACACCAGCTGGAAGCATAAGAAGAGAGAGCTTCGAAGTTAACCTGTGAACAGTAGGCTGAGCTAGCACACAACTCACCTGGTCACAGACTTCATCAGTCTGGTGAGATGCCTTATATTTCTTTTAAAATTAATTTTAAATCATAACAATCATGTCTAAAATTGACATCTATTTAAATACATTAGCTAGGGTTGCCATACATCTGAATTTTCACTGTTTGAAATTCTTTTGTCCTCTTTAATGATGCATTTTCTCTTATTTGACATTGTGTTTCTTAAAGGAAGACTTGAATTACATCATAAGCACTATCCAATAGATGCTTGTGAGACCAGCGCAACCACATCCCACTACCATAAGAGGACCCAAAGGTCCATCAGGTTGAACATCATTGGTTGTCTCCAATGTTATACCCACTGTAATTGATGGGTATGACTAACTTAGGTTCAGTAACTTCAGCAGGTCAACTCAGAGTAAAACTTAGTTGGATACAACATCCTACTTCCCTCAATGACCAAGCAAGTGCTACTGGGAAGACCACAACCAGGACATGAAGGCAATAGCAACTGGTATGGTGAGGCACATCGCAGGCTGCAAATACCACCATGAGTGGTAGGTGGAGATAGACTTTTTGTCCATGAATTTGCCTTATACACTTTTGAATCCACTTATGCTAATGGCCAGCAAATTCCACAAACTGGTCATTTAAATAAGTGAAATGCTTCCTTGAAGTTTTCCCAGTCTTAACCGGAATACTGCAGTCGGAAGCAATGTCTGGGAGAATATCGGCCAACCCATGTCGGCAGTGTTGTTTTTGCTGATTTCACCCCAAAAACATAGCTCAACAAATTTGGGCAGACCTTTAAAAAGCTCATCAATTTTGCCAAAGAAAGCTCAACAACTTTTGTGTCCTGGTTTGAGGCCCTTGCCAATGGGCAAGAGGCAGCTGCGTGTGTCCGAGAGGAGGAAGGGGGCTCGGCTGAGCTGGCCGAAAGCATTTTCAGCAGTCCCTCATTGGAGCAAGCTGTTTGCCGCCATTGCTCATGCTGCTACCGCCTGTGCCGCCGCCGCTCTGCTGAGCACGACTCCTGTGCCTGCCCTTGCGAGTGGCAGAGGCTGTCGGAGGATGAGGAGCCCACTCCCAAAAAAGCTTGCTGACCCCTGGTCTTAGGCGACCCCTGTGAAAGGGTCGTTTGACTCCCAAAGGAGTCATGACCCACAGATTGAGAACCGCTGATCTAGAGGATACCAGGTTGGCAAAGCTGGTCTAGTCGCTTCTCCTTCCATTTTCAGCCAGGGGAACTATGCAGCTACAGCTGGTGGGTCTGAGGACTGGGACGCAAATGCTGGCAAATCAATGGGAGGGATGAGGGAGGGATGCGGAAATGTGCATAACAATTTAGATTGAATTAGAGAGCAAATTAAGCTGTAATGGGCTCCCATTATGCTTATAAAATAGCACAAAGAATTCCAAGTTACAATTTACATTCTGATTATTTCAATAGTTTACAAATTGCTGCCAAATGTCCACAAATGTAAATCTCAAATGCAATGAACCAGAGCCGAAACCTCCTCTTAAATGCTTGCAGAATTTTATCCCCTTTCATTCGTTCTCCCTGCTGCCTATGCAATTACCATCATGTGAGGGGTGTGAAGATAGTGTTAGGTGCCAGAACCTTGGGGCCTGGCATCCTACGGCATATTTGCCTTTGCCTCCCACACCCCTTTGCTCTTACCCTCTTGTCTCCATTGAATATTGTGTGGCATGAGATCATACAACCTGGCTTTAATTGCGATGAAACAGCAAGCGATGAGCAAATTAGCATCTTCAGAGGAAGTGCCAAACATGCAGGCCATGAAGGATCCTTATCTGGTTCTGTCCACAGAGCCTGTCCCCTAGCTAGACGTGACCTTCTCCCTATGATACATTAAGCGTGAGAGTCAAAGCTAGGCTGCATATCTGCAGCGGGAGCAGCAGAAAGAAGCGGGTAAAAACTTGGTCCCCCAACATTTTCCCAGGAAGCTAACGAAAATGCTCACACCTTCCATTGGACGTCACTGAAAAACCTTCCTTCGCTTAGGTGCAGCTATGTGAGGCAAAAGTGTATTTAAGTAGATCTATTAAAGGTGTTAAGGGACGCGGGTGGCACTGTGGGTTAAACTACAGAGCCTAGGACTTGCCGATCAGAAGGTCGGCGGTTCGAATCCCCGCGACGGGGTGAGCTCCCATTGCTCGGTCCCTGCTTCTGCCAGGTACCGCTCCGGTGGGAAGGTAAATAGCGTTTCCGTGCGCTGCTCTGGTTCACCAGAAGTGGCTTAGTCATGCTGGCCACATGACCTGGAAGCTGTACGCCAGCTCCCTCGGCCAATAAAGTGAGATGAGCGCTGCAACCCCAGAGTCGGCCATGACTGGACCTAATGGTCAGGGGTCCCTTTACCTTTACTATTAAAGGTGTTAATTAGCCATTTTAAGCTCTGCCACATCTCTTTCATTCTGAGCTCATGGACATAGGGTTTATTGTATTGATGTATCTTTTTCTTTTTTTGAAGAATAAAATAAAATAAAATTGGGATTAAGGGGTTTTCTCAGGATAGTGGAAGGTGTGTGTGCCATGACCTTTTGGTGTAGTGGTGATGGAAATGCGCTGTGGGGAAGGTGTCAAGGAGGAGCCATTGCAGGGAGTAAACACTCTGAGGAATGCTGGAGGGTACGTTCCTTACCTTTATGGTGTCCATATGTGCTGTGTCCATCACAGTGCAGGAAAATCCTCAGAGGGAAGGGAGGCAGCAGGGGGACACATGGGAGGCCACAGAAGAAATCCCAAAGGGCTGCATGTGACCCCTGGGCCCCTGGTTCTTGACTTGTGGGCCCTTTTGTCTGATCCAGAAAGGCTCTTGTTTTCCAGTGTTTGCTACTTTCAGCCATGCTCTGCAAATCAGTCATCTGCAGAACTATATTTTAAAGTTAAAAAAGAACACATGTGCACCATATTTTATGAAGGCATATTTGCGAAATGGGTCCAGAGAACAGATTCATTTTTATCTTATAAAAAAACCCCAATCGATGAATAAATAGATGTGCTAAATAATCTGCTCTGAAAGTCTCATGAACATTTATCACATTACATCCCTTAGAATTTTTATCTACAAAAGTATTGTAATTTGGTTGAATGTTAAGAAGGATGCTAGATCACAAATAACTGCCTACCACCGAATTAGATCTGAATTTGATGATAAGTGAGATTAAGGAAAATATAAATTTCTTGGAGAATTGTTAGATTTTATTTAAACGAGCGGAGATAAGATCGCAAACAAGTGGGTAATTTGCTTGGAAAAATTTTTCGTAACAATGTAAGTGGGAGCGGGAGATGTGAGGGAGTCCAAAGAAATGATGAAATTATGTTATGATATAAGTAATGTCGTTTATTTATGTATTTGTATTCAAAAAAAACTTTAATAAATATGTATTAAAAAAAGAAGAATTTTTGCTCATCGGTTCAGAAATTAAAATGCTTAATCTTTTCCTCTTGAGGTTTTATAAATAGTGGTGCTCTTCCTCAAATGTATCCAATTATTTTTATAATGTGTTTTATTGAAATATATATTTTAATAAATATGTAAAGTGTAAGTTAAAATACCTATGCATATTCACTGCATTCATAAGAGCTTCAGCTTAGCAGTGCTAATATCCTAAGGCCTTTGGAGCAGGAGAATTCATGTATGAAGGAAGTATTTGTATACAAATCAGCTCGTGGATTTTTATTTGTGTTATATTTATTTGTATATTTTCTCCATTATTATATGCTTGTTTCTGGAGCTCAGATGGAGGGCTTGGAGTGTCAGATGAGGAGTGGTGAGACACCCAGGTTTCATTCAGCTATGAAGCTCACTAGGTGACTTTGAACTCTCTCTCAGACAGAACTACCTCACAGGGTTGTGGGAAGGATAAAATGATGGAGGCAGGGGAGAGAACTCTGCATGATGCTCTAAGTTGGGTTTGTGTGTGTGTGCGCGCGCTGGAGAAAGGGCAGGATTAAAATGTAATGTAAGTCCCATTCAGGCGTTCACTGCCATTCAAGCACTAGAGCAAAGGCAGATCTTGGGGAGCATGACTGATTTGGTTGCAATGGGGGCAGACATTCTGGGATACTGCAGCAGGAGTCACAACTACGTTTCCAAGCACAATTGAAAGTGTTGGTGCTGACCTTTAAAGCCCTAAATGGCCTTGGTGCAGTATACCTGAAGGAGCGTCTCCACCTCCATCGTTCTGCCCGGACACTGAGGTCCAGCGTCGAGGACCTTCTGTCAGTTCCCTCACTACGAGAAGCCAATTTACAGGCAGAGGGCCTTTTCGGTAGTGGCACCCGCCCTGTGGAACGCCCTCCCACCAGATGTCAAAGAGAAAAACAACTACCAGACTTTTAGAAGACATCTGAAGGCAGCCCTGTTTAGGGAAGCTTTTAATGTTTCATGGGTTATTGTATTTAATGTTCTGTTGGAAGCCACCCAGAGTGGCTGGGGTATAAATAATAAATTATTATTATTATTATTATTATTATTATTATTATTATTATTTAACTATAAAGTCCAACAGAAGGCAAAAGGTGGTAGGGGTGCTGGATATTGGCATTGTGCAGGGAGCCAATGAAATTTGAGATGCCAAGCTCTGCCACTAACTAGAGTGTGCAGAAGAGATCTGTGCTGCCCCTGCCAGTGTGTACCTGCCATTGGGCATTCCACCAGCCATCCTCGCCCCACATCTGTGCAATAACATGGAGGTTTGCAAGGGGAAGCCACTGGGTGTAATCTGTGCATGCAATGTCTTCCATGTGATTGGGAACCCTGCATTAATGTTACAAAAAAGAGGTTCTTTTTGGATGCAAATTTTTAGCTGGTTCTTTAGGAGAAAGAAACACAAGTAGACCTAGGGAGTTGCAACTCAGCAAAACATTTTTATTGTACACATTAAAATTGCAGTCCCTAACACACACATTCCCAATCATACTCACCAACTCTACGCCAGTAGCTGATCAGGCCATGGCAAGAGGACGGGTGGCAGGCATTGCAGCGCTGGGAACCTGGCACACCTTTCCACTGGAAAGTCCCTTCTTTATATACTTCCAGTCAGACATTCCAGCTCTGGTGATTCATCGCCATCTGCTCCTTGTCAAAGTTGTTTATTACGTAGTTCATCACATCCTCATTAGTCAATCTTTCTCAACACCCATCCTTTGTTATCAGCCTGTTTGTACGTCCTTTGTTATCGGCCTGTTTGAAGTCAAGTCTCATGAGCTCAGCACTTCTTCCTCACTTCGCTTGCCAACCTTATCAGTCCCACAAGTCTTAAGGAGACTCCATTTTAGAGTGGTGTTCTTCAGCCTAAAAACAGGCCCACACTCATTCCTCCATTCATACCATAACTTCTAGAGAAGTTGTAGAATCTAGGCTTTGACAAACAGGCTGGATGGCTATTATTCAGACCAGCTGCATATACCCCTTCTTAGGGAATGTGGTGGAGAGGAGCATGGTGGCTCAACTGCAGGCATTGCAAGTTGCTGCTGAGACTCATTCCAGTCTGGATTCAGGCTTAGACAAATCACCTTTATTGAGAACATGACAAGGAGAGGGCAGCATTGCTCTTTCTTACTTATGTCTTTGGGGCTTTGGTGTTGACCATGGTAACTGGACCTGCTCCATGGGATGGGTAACAGTGGCACTGCGGCACAGTGGCTCTAGCCCTACTTATGCAGCCAACTCCCAAGAAAAGCATTGGGACAGTCTTCTCCCCCCCCCCCCAACATTGAGGTTCTGTGGGCTCTAATTTCCCCCCATTGCTATTTAATACCAGTAATCAATTGCTGCTGGGAGTGGCTAGTAGAATTCAGGACAAGGTGTCACCAGTATGCTGAAGGTTCTATTTCTGCATCATCTGAATTGCGAGAGGTTGTGCTGGTCCTGGCCTGATGCTGGATGCAGAGGTGGGCTGGATGAGGGGGAATAAATGGAATTTAAATCCTGGAATGGCAGAGGCTCTGAGGTGAGCGGTTCCTGTGTCTGAGGAATTGGTCTTTACCTCTCTGAATGAGCCAGTATGCTCCTGGATCAATAATGTCTTTGGAGGCACAGTGGCTGTGGTCATTTCTGAACTAGGATAACCTGACCGCAGTAGTCCAGGCATAACTGGTGACTTCAGGACTGGATTATTGCAGAGCATTATATAGCAATGCACTCTGTGTGGGGCTCCCTTACAGTTGATCCAGAAACTGCAGGCTGTGCAGAATGCTGTAACATTATTGCTGGCAGTAAGGGGACCTACCAGCTTAGTACACCCATTCTCAAAGATTGCCATGGCTGCTGATGTGCAACTGGGCCAAGTTCAAGGTTTTAATATTAGTATGTAAAGCCCTTAACAGCTTGTGACCAATTTCATTGCCGTACTCCATACACACCTCCTGGACAGCTTGAATCTGCAGAATTTGCACTTTTAAAAGTCCCATAAAATGTACAATCTGCATCAGTGATGAGTTGAGCTTTCAGTGTTGTAGCACCTATACTTATTAACAATAGCTATGTGTTTAGAATTACATACCTGAAGTTTGCTGTAGTTTTCTCTAATGGCTTTATTTTGATTTTTTTTAATAGCTGTGTTAATTAATATAATTGAGTTTTGTTTGCCTTTATTTTATTCTCATAATTGTTTTACGCACAATGTCACTTTGAGTGCCCTTTTGCAGCGGACACAAACATTTTATAAAGAAAGAAGTTCACCGGGGGGTGGGGAGATGTTCCAAAAGTTGGATGGACCATTTCATTCTGGAAGACTTGATGCCGTTCTGCTAACTGAATCACCTTTCTGCACTGCTTACAGAAAAAGGATGCATGCTGAGAATTATGGATTTTCAGTTACATTAGTGAATCAATAGCAGAGTGCAGGCTGCAAGCAAGAATAGTTTCTTAGATGCATGGAACTTTTATGCCAGCACTACATGAAACCTTTGAAAATCTGGAACACCTAAGCACCTCCTAGGCATTTGCACCTCCTGCTGATGGGCCCAGCACAAAAAGCAGCAATAGGTTAACTTTAAACCCTAAGAACTATCTTCCTGGATCAGACTAAGTTTCATTGAATCCATCATTTTATTTCCAGGTAGGACAGCTGGATGCCTCCGGACATATACTAGCAGGGGATGATGGCACTAATACCTTGTCCTCTTGTTTATCCCTAATGTTTGGTACTCAAAGGATTGCTGCCTTTGAACATGGAGTTTGCATAATTATTGTTGCTAATAGCTGTCACATAGAAATGCAGGAGGCTGTATGGAAATTACATCTCCCATGTTCCCCTGGGTTTTGCATCCTGCAGGTTGCTACCCAACATATCAGGGGAAGGGAGAAGGAAGGAAAGGATAGGAAGTGTTCCCAACACTGTTGCCACTTGGCAGGGGATGTGCTTTAGGGTGGAGAGGCTGTTGGTGTCTTGGGCAAGGGCTGGTGGACATGTGTGGGGAGAAACGTGGGTATTCTTCCCTGCCCATATGTTGATCCATGCTGAAGAACAACGGAGATTCTCTCTCATTTGATGCAGCCTTTCATGAGATCCTGAAGTCCATATCTGACTTTGGCTTGGGAGAACTTTGCAATCATCTCTACACTCAGTGAGTCAGACTCCAAATAAAAGTAGACACCACATCCCGGGTACCAGTGGAACATGGGGACATAGGAAACTGTGTTATACTGAGTCAGACCATTGGTCTATCAGTTGATGCTGGGGATTGACCCTCGGACCTTCTGCAGATGAGATGCTGTGCATTGCCTTGTTGAATCAATAGTTCAGCCTAGGGGGCTAACAACATCTTCTGACTCAGTTGCTAAGCCTAGCAGCCCTTCACCCCAAACTGTCAAATAGAGTTCTCTGGCAATCTGCCCTAGAGACTGAAATGACTCAACAACATTCTCCAGAGGTGCCTGGGGGCCCACCAGGGTCCTGAAGTGTCATAGAAGTTCAAGGTTTTGACTCCAAGCCCTTTAAGAACTCTGAGGCAATCCTCCTATTACAAGGGAGGTGGAACATGCCAGGATTTGCTTCAGTGCGAGCTTAGTCTGGCCTTGACCTTCCACACTGCAAGTTGCTAGTCATGGAGCTATCCAAGGTACTGCATCTATAGCCTAGCCACAATGACATCATGTTACCGACTGCTGCATTGACCATGATTGTTAATTTGATCAGGAGTTTTCCTTGCCCTGCAGGTATAATCTAAAAGCAGAACAGGATATTGTTTGGGTAAGAACTTTCCCATCCAGCAACCAGTCACTTCACACAAACTATTTATCCCTGAATGTTCATCAAGCCAAGCAACACTCACATACAGAACAAGTGCTGGACTTGGGCAGTTATCTAAGTTACAGAACAAATAATTTGTGTAAGCCCTGCTTCTGATCCATTAGTTTACTTGAAAATCACTCATCCTAAACTCATAGTTATCTGGCTTTAAAGCCTCAAGGTTTGGCAGCGCTTGTTTCAATTGAAGTCAATGGCTGAACTCCTATCGACTTCAACATTGAGCTGTCCCTTACTGAGGAAATATATTGCTACCACTGTGGACTAATTCAGTCTACAATAATTTAGAAGGTTGCAAGAGATGGCTGAGATCGAAATCTCCATCTGGAAATTCAAGGCTTGAAGCTGTCTCTGGGGTTCTTTGTGTTCATAAGTAATCCTCTATGGCTCCCAGAATCATTTGCTTTCTACAGTATTCTGTGTTATTGTTTTTCTTGGTTAAGGCTCTCTGGTAATCAGATTTTTTCTTACCTTCAAGGGGAGGATATAAAGCTGTCACGTGGAAAGTTTATGTGTGCCCCAAACGTCCCAATGTAAAGCATGGGAGCCCAAAAATGTCCAAAGAGAAAAATGAAAGCTATTCTTTTGGATATAATAGGCATCTGCAAAATCAATATGGACATCTTTAGTGATTGCCACATCTGTACAAGAGATGCCCAACCACAACATCTCATGTGTAGTGTAGAAATAAAGGGAAACCCTATTCTTCCTCTGTGTTACATGCAGACCACATGATATACATATGGTGTATTTCAACCTTAAAAGTGAGTGGTATATAACTATGTAGTTATTGTTGTGTTTGTGTGTTTTGAGGTCTTTGTTTTCAGGGCAGAGAATATCGGCAGCCCTACCACAAAACAGTGTTGGGTGATATTCTAGTAAGCTCTACTCAGAGTATACTCATTAAAAATCAATGGACCTCACTAATCATTTCCAGTAATTTCAGTGGATCTACCTCCCTGAGTAGCTAAAGATCTGTCTTTAAACAGACTTTAAATCTTAAGGTTTGTCCAGTATTGTAATCTATGGGCAAGGGGATGATGTTTTAGTAAACTGGGTTACATTGCACCATTAGTGTGTGTGTGTGTGTGTGTGTGTAAGTTAGCCTGGAGTCTTCTGACAAAGTGTGGGATTTATGGTTGTTTTTTTAAAGAAATACAAATAATTAACACACATACACCCCAGCTCTATGTTCTTGCTCTAATTCTGGGATGACCACAGCTGCTTTAAAAGAAAGAAAGAAAGAAAGAAAGAAAGAAAGAAAGAAAGAAAGAAAGAAAAGTAACCGCAATTCTCCCATCTCTTGTGTGGTTATCAGTTAAAGAACTGCTTTTTTCAGTTTATACCATGAAGCGTGCACACTTCTCCTTCATGATTAGCAATGCATTAAGAAAATGACAGGCATAGGACAAAATGCTACACAAACAATATTTCTCTAGAGGTACTGTAGTTAATACTCTCTGGTACCTCAAATCCATAGTGACCCTAAATCTTTCACTCAAACAGGAACTCAGAGCTCACATTGAGATAGCAGCTACTACTTTTGGCAGACTTACAAAGCATGCATTGATAATGAGTGCTGTCACTGGACTACAATGTCATGCAAATACTTAATAAAAAAGATGCAGATCAGCAGGCTGGAGATCTGAGTTCCCTGTTGCATGGCAGCCCATGAAGAGAAACTCAACAACTTGTGCTTCCACTCTACTAATTTCTTGGTCTTTCCTGACAAGATAAATCAGTGGTAGATATTTTCTTGGGTGGGCAAGTTTATATAGAGATTTATTTATTTATTTATTTATTTATAATTCAGCTAAGCTTTACTCACAGTAGATATACTGAAATTAATGGACCTAACTTAGTCATGCTTATTGATTTCACTGGCTGTACTCTAAGTAAAACTAAGATGCAAACCACCCCCAGTCTTGTGACTCTTCTTATATGGAGAGAAGCATATGCTATCATAGAACATGACATAAAACACAAAAGTTCTGGTAGATCAGGGGTAGACAACTTGGTGTCTTCTAGGTGTTGGACAACAACTCCTATCTCCACTGGCCAGTGACACTACTGGTTGGGGCTGATAGTAGCTGTGGTCCAACAACATCCGCACAGCATCATTTTGACTACCCCTGCTCTGGGTGCAACTATATGATGCCAGAAGAAGAAGAAGGGGCAGTCATCATTTCCACTTTGTAATACAGTTCCATCACTGAAATAATAACAATAATTCAAATATAAGTATTCCCATCTACTATTATATATGCATCAAATATGCAAAGTGGTGAATATCCCATATCCTCCCCTTGCAAAAAAATAAATGAGTTAAAGGATAGCCCTCTGGCAGCCTTTTAATTGTAAAAAAAAGAATGTATTACAAAGAATAAATTACTTTCATTTGTTCTGATGGCATATTCGTATGACCCTGTCATATTTATAAAGCCTGTTATTAATCTGAAGGTCTGACATCAGAGCAGCCACTTCTGTTCACTTTGGGACTAATAAAATAAACTGTTCTGTGGCACTTATTAAAATTCCTGAAGTATGAATAGACAGCTGATATTTCTCCCCTATTAAATAATAGCAGGGGATTGACCCAAATATTATATCATTTTGGAGCTAATAGTTAAGGATGGTTGATAAATTCCAGTCTGCCACCCTAGATCATGAGCATTTTGATACTGGGATCAAAGTAGGCTAATAAGGCATTGTGGAATAGAATGGTCTGCTGGAATTAGGGCTGTAATTCCTATCCATCAAACTAGATATAAAAAATATGTCTTCGTTGTTTAACTATGCAACTCGCTCCCAAAGTAGGCAGCAATGGCAAGCAACTTGGATTGTTTTAAAAGAGGATTAGACAAATTAATGGAAGATAAAGCTATAAATTCTACTAGGCGTGATGGCTATGATTTGCCTCCGGAGTCAGAGGCAGTAGTGCATCTGAACTAGGGCCTAATGGAATGAACCCCTGTGTCACGGGCAGTGGGAGTCCCAGCTTGGTATGTCGGGACCGGGGTAGAGGTTGGGAAGCAGGAATCAGCAGTCCAGGGTAAGCAGTCCAGGAGTCAGGAAGCCAAGAGTCCAAGGGTCAGCAGTCCAAGGGTCAGGAAGCCAAGTGTCCACGAATCAGGAAACTAGGAGTCAGGAAGCCAAGTGTCCACGAATCAGGAAACCAGGAGTCAGGAAGCCAAGAGTCTGAGGGTCAGGAAACCAGGGGTCAGGAAGCCAAGGGTCCAAGAGTCAGGATACCAGGAGTCACGAAGCCGAAGCACAGCTAGGTGGGCAGCATGTTGCCATGGCAAACAGCTAGAGGGAAATGCCGGCCATATCTACCCCTCCCAGCCCTTGCCATCAGGTGCTATGTGTCTTCTGCCAAGCCTCACCTGTGCGGCCGCGCCTTGCCCTTCCAGGCCAAACTCAGGAACGCCCCAGTCCTGCGAGGCCCTACAAATCACAGGGCCTGGCTCCTTGTGGCACTCCTGACACCCTGTGTACATTGAAGCCATGGAGAAGGCCTTGCCTACACTGTCACCCCCAAACACTTCTGTTCATAGTCAGTCTGCAGGCTGAATGTATTGCTGTCTTGCCCACGTTGCTGAATTTTGGAAAGTACAGGACTGAGGGGTGGGGGGATAGCTCTTATACATACAGCACACAGTTTAGCTGTGGACTTTGCTCCCATAAGATATAGTGATGGATACCAATTTGGATGGATTTCAATATTGTTTCGACAAAGAAATGCATGGAGGCAGTCCAAGCATGGAGGCGATTAAATAAACAATGGTTTATTTTATTTTTTAAAATCATTTTTATTGATTTTCCAATAAGAAACATCCAAATAATATATCCAATCATAATACTCCAATTAAAATAAAAAACTAAAATAAAAAAGACCAAATTATAGTCCAAATTATAATTATTAATTTTTTGGGGCTCCCCAAGGTCTGGATCCCTGAAGCATGTCTCCACATCCCAGTCCTGCTTCTCCTCGTTGTTTCCATATTTTCCACATCTCAGTTTTGAAGCTTAAATCACAATGGTTTAAACCTACACAGAAGCCACATTTACACTGCATATTTACAGCACTGTGATACTACTTTAAACAGTCATGGCATCCCCCAAGGAATTCTGGGAGCTGTCAGGGGACACCTCTTTCCCTAACAACTCTCAATACCCTTAACAAAACTGCAGTCCCCAGGATTATTTCTGGTATCAAAGTGGTATCATACTGCTTTAAATTTTGCCTGGGAGAGGTACCAACGAGTGGAGGCATTACCAATATGCAGGAGACAATGTCTGCTAGCATGCACCCATATTATCATATGCATAAGCCTTGCCTTAAAAAAAAAATCAAGGAAGAAACAAAATCCATCACACTTCTATATTGAAAGTGTTTTGTGAAAGGAACATACATTGTACAAAAGGTTGTACAGCAGCGGAATTAAATGAGCACCAGACTGTTGGATTGGAAACATATTAATGGGCACCACTATTACAATGAATCGAGCCACTAATCCAAGAGCTTGGGTAGAAATATGTTTTGCGGCTTTTAGTCTAATGAGGCTTGCTATGTCTTTGCTCTGTTTGAAAGCCAGGAAAAGATTACCCCACCATTTACAAAGAAGGATTAAGTATTTGTAGGACATCCTTCTCCAGTGACATCACTCGCTGTCAGGATTTGATTGCAATTTGGGACAAAGCAGCACCTTGACTGATTTCTGCGCTGAATCACACCTGCCATCCTGTAACCTGGGTCCCAGAGATCCTGCATGAATTATTTCTCATTATTTGCAAATTTGGATCTCACGGTTCACCCCAGTTCCAAATCATTTATGAATGAGATAATTAAACAGCTCTAGACTGAAAACAAAACAAAAACAGCCTCTTTTAAGCACTTTTCTCTATAGTTCCCACCATTGAGTTCCCTTAGCTGCTCTAATCATGAGGCTCTGCAAAGTTTGTGAAAAGGATTCAACAAATTTACACAGCTTAGGTCTACCAATGGCTTTATCCACAATAGACTGAATGAAGCCTTCCTATTCAAGAGCAGTATACCAGAAGCTAGGGATGCAACATGTTTTCTCCATAACACACTGTGTGTGAGCATCCAAGAGGTTTCAGGGTGCTTGCAGTTGGAGACAGAACGGTGAACAGTAGGCAGATATTTGGTGCCATCCTGGAAAGCTAAGTTTGTGAGGTGATTAAAATAGTTCCCTCTGTTTCAAACGTTCAAGCGCAAGTGTCGCTGCTTATGTAACTACACTGGCATTGCTTTCAACTGAGAGGGAGGTGTTGTAAGGCCCAGGGAACCCAAATATTTCCAAAGATTTTCAGAAACACACACACGTATGTATGTATGTATTTGCATTTTATATAAAAACCAAAGAGGATAGAAACCTAAAATAGCCCAATGAGGGCTGAGTGTGTTCAGTGGCCATAAAATGCTGATTGATTGATGGGAGAAATAATGAAATGGCATAGCCTGGAAGAGGGCACAGAAAACTAGTACATCACATGGTAACATTTTGTTGAAGGTCTTACTTGTTTATTTTAATGCATGTTCTGACATAGCATGTATGCTTGCATTTAATACTGAAGAATACAGAATATTTCTGACAATGACGATCAATTAATCAATATTCTCTCACCTGCAGCATGGAGATAAACATCGCCAATGTGAGGCTTCTTCATAGTTGCTGCGTCAGTTCATGCATCCTGTACTTCTGCTTCCCAGTAAAACAGAAACACCTTTTGTCTTGGTTTGCTGCTGCAAGGTGATTAAGGTAATGGAAGTCTCTTTAGCATAATGAAAACCAAATGTTTTGGAACTTCACAAAGTTAGATATGTGCATCCATCTACAGGACTCCACAACATACACACCTTGTTCCTTAAGACCAGTGGTTGTAGTGCAAGAAATGGAAATAATGGAGTAGGAACAGCAAAATGAATCCAGTTACTCTGGCCTGGTTCAAACCTAGTGACCCTGTGGGAATGATCCTATATAAACATTAGGAGTGAGCACTATCTCCTGTCCTCCTCCAGCAAGACCATGATGTAAAGATTGGAAGCACTTGCTTCCTGATTTAAACTAACTACAGTTTACGATTGCAAGCCAAGATCAAACCATGATTTTTTCATCTTGACCTGTTCCAATAAACCATTGTTTAGACCAACTCTAGTTCCCAGTTTGGATGTAACAAGAAACAATGATTAGTTTAAACCAGGAAACTAGATGCTTCTCATCTCCGCCTTGTGGGCACACTGGGGGAGGAGAAGGGAGAGAGGTATACTTGCATCCATGGCTCAAACAGTCTTAATCCCAAGAGTCAAGACTTGAAGTGGAAACTCCGTAGTATGATGTTGAAACCTAGCTTTAAACTTCCTGGGGTAATCCAGCCATGAATTCAGACAACTCTTCTGCATAGGGGTGAACTGTGTTGTACAATATCAGTTGCTGTGTTTTGCAGGTAATATCAAGACTGTGGATTGGCCGTGTTTGATATAAGTACTAGGAGCCTGGGCTTTTGTCCTTGCCTGATTAACAGAGCCTCTGACATTATTTAGGCTTCTGCTTCCTCCTACTTCTCCACAACGTTCAGGCCTAGATTCAGAAACTGTTATAATTTCTTACAGGCTATGGTTCACGGGCACCAACTCTATGGATCTGCATTCCACTTTTTGTTCTGTTAGAACTGAAAGCTACATGTATTCCTATGCTTCTTTCTATTTGAACTCTGTTATGCAATTGGATATCTGCAGTCTATGTTCTTTTGTTTGAAGAATAATAGTGTATACGAGTAGATGTCAGTGCTTGTGCAGGATGAATGGTGATGGAGGGCTTTTGAAGTGAAATATGTCAGAAGATACTGACATCGTCATAACAATGCAGGACTTTGATTATATTCACTGAGCAGCATCGACTCTGCTGGGGCTGCTTAGAGGAGTTCAGCCTTCATTCCCAAGCTTGAACCATCCGTTATGCCTTCTTCAATGTACTGTGAGCCTAAAATTCACAGATAGAAGAGCCAGCTCCAAAAGTTCACTGAGGCAAGTTATTAAAAATTTGCTGCATGATGAATTTGGAACCCAATGCAGGAAAAAGAACAATGTTGCCACTCTGATGGGGGAATGTTGAGAAAGCTAATTGTAATTCAAGTTTGCTTTTTTATGTGAACACTTATTTTGAAAAGTTAAAAAAATAGGTAAGAACATAGATAAACAGAAAGACTACTAATTTGGAGGGGGGGGGGAGACTCGCAGACTATAGTCCTTAATGTGTCAGGATAGCCATGGGCAAATCCGTCAATTTCAATTTCTCTTTTTTATAATCTTAAATTCACCTCTCCACATTTCCACATTAATGCATGAATCATTCATTTCTTCAAAAGTTCTCATGAAAATTCATCAGTTAATTTATCCCGCTTTTCACTAATATGTCATAGTGAGGATTACATGGGGATTACATTCTGGTGATAGCACCTAAAGCCAAAATTGCATATAGTCAAAACCCATTGGGTTCAATGGTGGGTGAGATTGCCACAAATCTTTTTTCCTGGATGCCCGTCCCCTTTCCACTGCTTTAAAAATTTTTAGATTTTTTGCCAAGCTTGTAAAGCTGAATGCACACAAATTAAATGTGCATCAGTTGTGGGCTTACTGTAATGCATTTTTGTACATTAATTTAATGAATATATTGATTTTATGGACAATTTATCCTAGTTTATGTATTTTTGTACACATTACTGGACTGGAGAATTCAGAGAAGTGCAGATTTCAAGAGACAGCCATATTTTGGATCATGCATTGTTCTGGGAAATGAGAATTTGGTAAATTAAATGCAAGCTGAACTGAATTTCTCCTCAATCCCTATATCAGGCCTAAACTTAGAGTGAAACAGTTTGAGACAGTCTGCATGTGTAATTTATGTAGCCAAATCATACATGGTCAGGAAAACATATATATCTGCACTTGACTGGAATTTGATCAGAAATTTGAGGGCCTTCCTCCTATATGGAAACCTTGTCACAAAAACTTTTTAAAATATATATATGTAGATAGATAGATAGATAGATAGACAGATAGACAGATAGACAGATAGGATTTTTAGTGGAATCCCAGGCTTGCTGCAGTTGCTGAGTAAGTTTGCACCTTACTGTGGCCTTATAAATGTTTATCAATGCAGTGTACCATAGTGGCTAACAGTGTATTCTGTGAATCATGAGATTCTGGTTCAGATTTCCTCTCTGCCATGAGCACTACTTACTAGGCCTCAGCAAATATGGAACTGGTTGTTTTAAGCCTGAATAAGGAAATGTGTTTTAAACACTTTGAACTCTACAGAAAAGCAGGATATCGTCATTATTATTTGTAGCAGAAGTAGCGATAGGGAGAACTCCAGCCAGGCTTGGAACTGGGCTCAGGAAAACTAAGCTATTTTGCTAAAATTTGGAAAATTACTATGTTTACAGTGAGCCCAATTTAGATTCTATCATAATCCTATCATAATCCCTGGGGGGGAGGGAGGGTGGAGAGGTAGGAGTGTTGGGGGTACGATGGACAAAGCAAGGGAGACTGAAGGTTTTCCCTGACTCAGATTGCAATCAGAGCTGGTAAGACTACTTTTGGAATTGTAATACAGGCCTCTTATTTGAGCTGATCATTATGAGCTGGCCAAATTCATATTTCTGAGGCAGGAAATAATTTCAGCACCATCACTAATTATTATTTTGCTGCAGCTTAGCATATCACAAGGCAACAGAGCAGTACTCCCTGGGATTCTACTATGCTCGAGACTGAAATATTGGCTGACCTGATGTATCCACCCCAGGAATGTTCTGTTGTATTTTGATTTCTGTCCTCTTTCAATGCTGAAAAGTTTGTGTTTCCTAGGAACTATGAAGTGCCTCAGTAAAATGTCACTTTTTATAAAAGCATACAAAAAGAGAAAATAAGAACAGGATCCATAGAATTACAAGAAGGCTCTTGCATTGTTCAAATCGGCACTGAACTATGACGGATCTCTCTGTGATGCCACGGAAGTGAAGTGAATGTTCATGTCAAGCACTGATGAGCACTTAGTCCTGAATACCCTTATGCTCCATTTGCTTGAGGTTTCTAAAGGGCAAAACTCCGAAGCTCTGAGACACAAGGTTGAGGGCATTTGGAAGGAGGAGAAGAGGAATTCCTAAGACCCTAGACATGATTCCTTAGATGCAGGCACTATGTTGAGATTCGTGTGAAGTCAGTGATCACACTTTACAGCAGTGTAAGACATCCTTTCACTGGAGAGAATATGTGGTCTGCCCTATGAAATGGTTGTGAATTCTAACCAATATCAGAAGAGGTGGTAATAATGGAAAGTATCTTCTGTGATCACTAATTGCCCCATTGGACCAAATCCACAGACTGTGCCCAAACCATGCAATGCAACAGCAGTCTAAATGAATTAAATTAATTGCAAATAGTACAATTTAAAGTGAGCAAGATAAGAAGTTTATAAAATTATGCGTGGCATGGAGAAAGTGTATAGAGAAACACTTTTCTCCCTCCCTCATATTACTAAAATATTATTACTTGCTCTGACCTATCCACTGTGATCCATGCGATGGTCACCTCCAGACTGGATTATTGTAACTTGCTCTACGTGGGGCTGCCCTTGAGACTGACCCAGAAACTCTAGCGGGTGCAGAATGCCGCGGCGAGACTCCTTACGGGGTCCTCACTGCGAGATCACATTCACCCGGTGCTATACCAGCTGCACTGGTGTAGCACCCTGCTTGTGGTTAACGCTTAGCTGGAATGAAATATTCAACGCAGCAATAGAGAAATTAAAATAATAATTTATTTGTCAGACAAATAAATGAGAGGCACAGTGGTATATGGTTACCAAGCTCTGGCCTGCCCTCCTGCCATTCTGGCCAGCACTTATATTTCCTTAATCCAGCCCCCTTGCTCCTCCTGTGGCTGCCTCTGTCCAATCAGCCTGGTTGAAATTCCTATTGGCTGTTTGCTAGAACCAATCACAAAAGATACACCCATTTCCTTTTGCCCTTTTATGGGAAACAAAAAGCTATATATTCTTCTATCTATAAATGACAAATAAGTAGTAATATATCTTACATGTGTCTCAACAAGGAACCTTAATTACCAGCTCACCTCTTGCCCTCCTTGCCCTATTGCCCTCCAAAACAAATGGTTAATCTTAAATTTTTATCTTAAACAGATGTCAAGGATCTTGAGTTCACATAATCATTGAAAGATCTCCTTCTCTTGGAGGTCTTTAAACAAAGGCCTGACAACCATATGTGTGCTCTAATGATGTTTCCTGCTTGGCAGGGGGGCTGGGCTGATGGCTGATGGCCCCTGTGATCTCTTCCAACTATATGAAATAAGAATCTAGCATAAGGATTTAACATTTCTTTCTTTCTAAATCCTTTGCATAATTACATTTAAGCCAATATATTTAATACATAACATAGATAGCTTTTTAGAAGAATAAACCTTTTCAAAGTAAAAAAGGAAGGAACAGTTTCCAGCCTCAAAATAAGATAGGAAGAAACCTATCTTCTCCAGCCAAGCCAGTTGCCTTTTTCACTGCTCTTGACCTTTCAACCTTAGGAAAATATGGCTCAAGTTTAATGGGAGGCACATGGTTTTATTTTACTATTTACCCACTCTTAATTATGTTTATCTCTTTTTTTATCTTCTGTAATATGTAGGGTCAGTGTAACCTTGGCTGTCAGCCTGTAATTCCCTTTTTACGACTTTGAGAATTGTTTTCTGCTATAAATCAGGGGGGCCCCTTGTCCAGGAGAATAAACATCTTGCCAAGGTTCTTAGGCAGCTGGTATTCTGCCTGGCATAAACATTTGAAAATCTTTAAGCTCTTTTTAAAATACAGGCCTTAATCAAAAATATAAGCTTTGATAAAAATGCAGGCTTATGATTAGATGCCTCACTGGCTCCCGGTGGAGTATAGGATCAGGTTTAAGGTGCTGGTTTTAACCTTCAAAGCCCTATACGGCCTAGGACCCTCATACCTATGGGACCACCTCTCCTGGTATGTCCCACAGAGGAACTTACGGTCTTCAAACAAAAACATCTTGAAGGTCCCAGGCCACAGAGAGGTTAGGCTGGCCTCAACCAGAGCCAGGGCTTTTCCGCTGTGGCTCCAGTCTGGTGGAACGCTCTGTCACAAGAGACTAGGGCCCTGCAGGACTTGACATCTTTCTGCAGGGCCTGCAAGACAGAGCTGTTCCCCCAGACCTTTGATCAGGGCACAGCCTGACTCCCTCCTTTGGCAATCCTCACAGAATTTCTAGCCCAATGGTTGCCATTAATTTGATTGGAATTAATTTTATAATAAAATGATTTTATAATGTTTTATCGTTTTACTGTTGTTAGCTGCTCTGAGCCCGACTTTGGCTGGGGAGGGCAGGATAAAATTTATTATTATTATTATTATTATAACTTATTGACATCTGATGAAGCTGAATATTGGAAGATACAAGGCAGAGATGGGTGGCTTTAAAAGAGGATTAGACAAATCCATGGGGGAAAGAGACTATTAAAAGCTACTAGCTACCGTGCCTATTCTCTGCCTCCACAGTTGGAGGCAGTAATGCTTCTGAATACCCATTGCTGGAAACTTCAGGAGCGTGCTATTGTACTCAGGTCTTGCTTGTGGGTTTCTCAGAAGCATCAGACAGAAAACACTGAGGGAACAGGATTCTGTAGTAGATGACCCACTAGTCTGATGGAGGATGCATGGGGGTGGGATGGAGAAAGGATTTGAATCTCATCACATTCCTAGTGGCGATATTATCATATAATTGTAGAGTTGGAAGTGTTCCCAAAGGTCATTTAGTTCAACTTCTTGCACTGCAGGAATCTCAACACGCAGTCTCCCATCTAGTTTGAAACCATACAGGACCCTGCTTAGCTTTGCAAATGTGCTAGCGGTTTTATTGCTGCACCACTCGTGTATTGTTCCATCATGGAACATAAGGCATTGTAATGTGGTTCTCAGGCAAGCTTCCTTGCAGGCACTGACCTGTTTAGCTTCCACAAAGTGGTGGTCTCATATAATCAGTCTATGCATTGGGGCCTATACTGGGAGTGCAATGTGTTCTGAATTTAACATGCAAAAAATTAAGTCAGGCCCAGTTTTTCTTAGAAAATAGCGTGGTTTGCCCTTCCAAATTGAGCCAAAAGGTTATTAAATAAATATTTGATCAGATCAAAGCAATCTGGAAAATCTCAATTATTGTCTATATTATCTATATTGCTCTAAGTCCACAAGTATGGACCAGTACACAGACAATGATATACCTGATGTTGGGGATTCTGTGGCTCTGCAGATGTCATTGGACCCCATCATCCTTTAGCATTGACCATCCCAGATGGAGGAGGGCTACAGGTTCTCCATCTGTCATATACATTTCACAATATGCAGGGTACTGGTGTATCCCCATAGATACAGTCCATAGGAACAATACAGTTCTGTAACACTCCTCTAGCATATCTACAACCTACATTACACCTGGAACAAAGATACTACTGACTTTAAAACTCTGTAATAACATAAAGATTGATTAGCAAATTGTAGTTATAGCAGAGGTGCCTTAAACAATGTTATTTGTTGCTGGCAGACTTTCACAAATGAATATATTGGTGAGGGTCATGTATGTAAATATGAAAGTGGATGTACTTAGGGCCTCATTTATTAGGAGGAGAATAAAAACAAATTTAATTGGTTCTTTGGCATTAATTTATTTTTCTTTATTACATATATTGATTAGCTGGAGTCATATCATGGTCAGAAATTGATTCCTGCTTAGAATCATTTAAGACTTTGGCATTTATTTGATCCACCGCTGCATTCTGACGTCTCTCTAATGAGTTATTGTAATTTGCTTTTGAAGATATAGATTCCAGAATGTTTTGTTTAATTATGTCTTCCCCTTCTGCACACCTCAATGAATTCTTCCTTTTGTAAAAGATAAATATTTCTGAATTTTTCAAGAAACTGCTTGCTGAGATTAGAAAAATGGCTTCTTATTTTCCCTTCTGTGAAGGAATGAGATACATTTTGACATATTGGCTACACCATTATCTCAACATCAAATCTATTTCAGATTGAATATGCAACAATCCATTATTTAGAATGGCAGTAAGCAACATGACTTGGGGCGGGGGAACACCAATATACTGCTCCCAAAAATCTGTTCCATCCATTAAGCATTACAGCTGAAAGTTCAGAAACCCTAGAGTGCTTTCACCAAGCATTTGCCTCCATGTAAGGCATCCAGGGACGCGGGTGGCGCTGTGGGTTAAGCCTAGGACTTGCTGATCAGAAGGTCAGAGTTCTAATCCCCGCAAAGGGGTGAGCTCCCGTTCCTCGGTCTCTGCTCCTGCCAACCTAGCAGTTCGAAAGCACGTCAAAGTGCAGGTAGATAAATAGGTACCGCTCCAGCGGGAAGGTAAATGGCATTTCCGTGCACTGCTCTGGTTCACCAGAAGCGGCTTAGTCATGCTGGCCACATGACCTGGAAGCTGTACGCCGGCTCCCTCGGCCAATAAAGCGAGATGAGTGCCACAACCCCAGAGTCGGTCACGACTGGACCTAAATGGTCAGGGGTCCCTTTACCTTTACCTTTAAGGCATCCAGGTAGGTCTGGGAGAGACCCCTGTCTAGTGTCTTGGAGAAGTGTTGCTAGTCAGTGGAGACAATAGTGACTCAGATCATCCAATGGTCTGGTTCAGTATGGCAACGTCATATGTTACTTTCTATTACTGTAGCAGTTGAATAACACAGTGGCTGAACAGTCTGCCCAGCTTACCTTTCTCTAGCAAAATATATATTTTCCCTCCAGAGATGATGCAGCTGGACCACAAGGTCCATTATCTCAGATGGAAACAATGCGCAGGACATAATTTGGAAAAGTTCTTAAATTTCAAAATGTGGAGTAAAAACAGTCACATTTGACATTCAGTTTTTGAGCAGTGAAAACTGAGGCTTTCGATTTTTGAAATCCCCCACCTCATATGTTGCGTGCAAGAGCAACCCAGTGCATGGTTACTCAGAATTAAGCTTCACTGTGATCAGAGGATCTTACTCCCAAATAAGTGTGTACACAAAGGTGGCGAACCTGTGGCCCATGTTGTGAGACTCCAGCTCCCATCATCCATAGCTACTGGTCATGTTGGTTGGAGCAGAAACGATTTGAAATCCAATGACAACTGGAGGGCCACCCTTGATGCATAAGACGTCCCAGCCCCTGTCCATGTCCCTCTCCCTCTCTCTCTCTATATATATGCTAGCTTTTCTTTCAATATATTGTGAAGCTACTCTCTCTTGCTTTGCAAATCATTGCACCAGTCTCCTAATCTCTAACAGCCTACAATAGAACTGATTTTTAGTGAGAGATCCCATGCTCTTTTACAACTGACTAACAAGCCAAGGGTTGTGGTATTTATACATGCAATTACTAGTTGGGGGAACGCTGCTGGTAGTTATATTTCTCTAAAGATGTACCACTTCATTAATTAGTCTTCCCCCTGTGCTCCATAATTGCTAGTCCATAATTCCTTAGAGAAGATTTATTGCTTCTTTATTTCCTATGATTTACATGTAAATAATCAAGATTAACCACAATTCAGCATGCTATTATGACATGAGCAGGGTTAAAATTAACAGAGCTTTTCTCATTAGTGAATAATACTTTCATGTTTAAAGGTCTTTAATTGTTTTGGAGATTTGTGTGTGAACTGAAGAAATTCTCCTTGATTCATTCTGATAAGGGCAAATCACATAGCCTTTTAAAAAAAAGAAACACTGATGATTACATGATAAATAAACCTCAAGCTGACTATTTAGAAAGCCAGTTTGTCTTCTGAATGCTCCAGCAGGCATTAGGTGAGTGACTCAGAACTTTCTCCCTTGACCAATATTTCATATGTCCTCAAGGATGAGATCAAGATATCAGAAACCTGCTCCGCAGCAGCTCATAGCAGGGCTTTGTAATGTGTCTGCCCCTGTTCTGTGGACTAGTTTTCCTGTCAGGATATGACAGGAACCCACTACCTGAACTTTCTGGAAACAATTAAATTACATTTTTATTCTGACAGGCTTTCCCAGTTGGTCTTTGCCATGAGTATTTGTTTAGTATTGTTTTAAATGTATCTGGGGGTTTTGGTGCGTGCTCTTTTAACTCCCCCTCCACCCTACCCCACCCCCCATTTTTATTGGACATCATCTTGAGACAATTTGATAGAAGGGGATGAATGAATTAACAATAACAGGCTCATCATTAGCACCTGGCATCCTTAGGCACATCATCATAATCATCAGTTTATTGCCTTAGTGTGCCAGCAGAACCCATAAGCACTCTTGCCTTCCCTGGGCCTCCTTGGCATGCACTGCAAGCTACCATTTTAAAATTCTCACAGTGCCTTGGAGCACCCAAGTTGCATCGTTCCAGAGGATCCTGTCAAGTTTAATGTGGCAGTCACACGCTACCAGTTGGCGGCCTCCCGGCTCCACTCAGAGGAGCTCCCAGTGGGCAACATACCAAGCTACCCCCGAGCTGGAGCTTACTCTGGTCAAGTTTACATATATACGATGTTAGCTGTAAATGACATATATGATGTTAGCTGTAAGACAGCTGGGTGTGACTTGGCCAAAATGGCCTGATGGACCAAATCTGGAGGCTTGGTGGGCCTGATTAGACCCACAGGGAGGAGGTTAAGCAGCCCTGGATTAGTACACTGAAAGGTATTACAATATCCTATAGGCTGATGGAGAGGATACTAATTCCTTGTGCCCCATCTTTTTTGAAACCCTCTATTGCTGTTCAGTAGCTGGTTTGCAACATGGCGTCTGCTCTTGGAAATGCCTTCCTGAGTGGCATATTGCACCACCTATATTTATAACAGGAATTAAATATGAAGGAGAAATTGCATTGGGGTGGTATCTTAACACTTACACCCTTGTACAAATTAATTGAAACAAAGCATGTTTTCTATCTTACTCATAATTCTGTACTCAAACACAAAAAGTCAGTTGATCATTATGGTGTTGGAAGCCTGAAGCCGATAGAAGAATGGTGCTCTCACCACAATATATTGAGGTTCTATGAAAGAGAGTTATTCCAGAGCTGGAAAAGATGTATCCTGACGGTACTGGGATATTGCAGCAGGACCTAGCCCCCAGTCACACATTGAAAGTGGTGAATAAATTCATGACAGAGCAGCAAATACAGGTACTTGATTTGCCAGGGAATTCCCTGGACGTAAATCCCATTGAGAATTTGTGGGCTATATGCAAAAGTTGCCTCCGTGCTGTAAACTGTATGACTATGGAGAAGCTCATTCAGGCGCTGATTCAAGTGTGGTACAGGGATCCGAAAATCAACAGTGACTATTCAAAACTAGTAGACTCCATGCCAAACCGTGTTCAAATGCTGCATTAAAATAGCTGAGGTCATATCGTTACTAATGTACGTATACAGTGGGGCAGCGTGGGTTGTCAGCACCCGGGGCAAGGCAAGTAATTTGCGCCCCCTAACCCGTGGATTTGCGCCCCCTAACCCTAACCCTGAGATGTTGCGCCCGGTGCGGCCGGCCCCCCCCCTGCACCCCCACACTACGCCACTGTACGTATATGTGAATTTTGTACATATATATGTGAGATTTGTACAATAAACTACATTGTTTGTTTCAATTAATTTGCCCAAGGGTGCACTTCCAACTCTTCTCTCTTGCCTGGTGCAAATCTCAATGTGTGACAAATGAAATGAGTGCTCCATTTCTATTTTCAAATTTAGAAACCCATTTAGCTCCATAACAGCTATAAAAAGCAACTTACTTGAAGAACGCAATCTTAACTTATTTCAGAAATACGCAATGCCTAGCCATTGCTATAGAAATAACTTTTGTTAATCTTTGCATCGTTATCATTATTATTAGAAGCCACTTGTTCTAGCGGAACCTCAAATTCAGGATTCAAACATATAAAACATTATGACAATGGCATATATTATTGAGGATTTAATTAGGACAAACCTTAATTATAAATAGATCATTCAGAATTATCCTGTGACTTTGTGCTCAACCAAACTCATAAAGACGTTTAATTATTGCTCTCATGTTTGTGCTGGGATGACAAATAGACTTGGAGATAACAACATTGTTAGGTTAACATTTCCAATAAAGAGGAATAATTATTTGATTACATTGATATTTTATGAGACTTGGAAATATTTTTGTTAGCAAGCATGTCGTCTAATAAATCTGTTCGGCTTAAAGCCATGTTAGCTTACTCATTGTGCAATCAAGATCACATTTACCCTTCTCAAATTTATGTGCATCTGTTTTAAAGTCTGCTTCATTTCCGCTAGTGAACTCCTGGATTCATTAAAATCAACAATAACAGAAGCAGGAGAAGCCACACTGCCTTCCATTTCATTGTGATATTTCTCTACAGGATAGAAGAAAGCGTAAGTTAGGCTGCAATTCTATACTCCAGGGTGGGAAATCTTTTTCAGCCCATGGGTGGGGGGCACATTCCTTTGTGTGCAACCTTCTGAGGGTCGCAGGCCATTGGTGCATGGGAGCCGAGGCAAAAATGGGCAGAGGGATGGATGCAAATCTTACCTCTGTACAGCAGGCCACATTCCAGCCACACAAAGCCTGAGGTTTCTGCATGTGCGCACATCCCTCAATCTAAGCAAACAAAAGTTTAAGGACATACTTCAGCCAGGCAAAAACAATTGAGGGGGATGCAGAGCAGGGTTGGTAAGTAGTGTGACCTGAGGAGAAGGGATGTGGTCTAGGGAACAGCCACATTTGGCTGAGGTTCCACACCTCTAGGGCCCTGACCTCATTTTAAGTAGCTCCCAGCAGTGCCTGAAATGTCCCCATTCTTCAGTCTCATCAGAGTGTCTTTCTTCCTGTTCATTTCCTCCTTATTTCTTCTGGCATTTAAAGTATTCCCCCCACCCTTTTAATATTTCTTCTTTTCCTTTTTCTGGTTGTATAATTTGGGGGAAGGTTTTCCTTCAACTGTCTGAACAAGCGGATGGGCTTCTGTCATAAGTGGAGTGTGACAAGGGATGAGTGAATCTGTTAATTTCAGTTTTTGTTATCAGTTTTTCTTTTTCCCTGCCTTATGTTTAGTTTGCTATACAGTGGTACCTCAGGTTAAGTACTTAATTCGTTCCGGAGGTCCGTTCTTAACCTGAAACTGTTCTTAACCTGAAGCGCCACTTTAGCTAATGGGGCCTCCTGCTGCTGTCGCGCCACCGGAGCACGATTTCTGTTCTCATCCTGAAGCAAAGTTCTTAACTTGAAGCACTATTTCTGGGTTAGCGGAGTCTGTAACCTGAAGCATATGTAACCCAAGGTACAACTGTATTTCCATTTTGTGATACCCTCCCCATGAGAAATCCTCATGAAGATTTCTCAAAATTTTTGCAAGCAGCTCTGTCTGACCTAATGTTGTATGTTATGTTCTTTAATATATGCATATTTATACATGCTTTACCCTTGCGTATGCATTCTTGTACACATTACTTTTTGGTGATCTTCATTGCAAAATTTGAAGAAGTGTGAATTTGGAAAGAATGGCTGTGTTTCAATTCACATATTGTTTCGGGAAATGTGAATGAACTGAACTGAATTTCTTTTCCATTCTTAAAGGCTTATTTACACTTCCTATTGTCCTGCCAACCTAGCAGTTTGAAAGCATGCCAAAGTGCAAGTAGATAAATAGGTACCGCTCTGGCAGGAAGGTAAACGGCGTTTCCATGTGCTTCTCTGGTTCACCAGAAGTGGCTTAGTCATGCTGGCCACATGACCCAGAAGCTGTATGCTGGCTCCCTCAGCCAGTAAAGTGAGATGAGTGCTGCAACCCCAGAGTCGTCCGCGACTGGACCTAACGGTCAGGGGTCCCTTTACCTTTTATTGTCCTGCTGCTTTCTCCTGGGGAAACCCACTATTTAGCACTCAAACAGAGAGAGAGACCTGTCACCACCATAGCAAGTCATCTCCCAGAAGCAGGGTCAGAGTTCAATCACAGCTCCCAAACCAGGATGCAGAAGCACCTTGCCCAATTCACCGAGCTCTAATGGAGTGGTCAGTCGGTGACCATTTTGGCTCAGGCTTACCATCTTTCTCTTCTCATGATATAATTTACACTTTCCCTCATTTATAATAGCTCAACCCTCCATCCTCCCCAAACGTGTATGGCTCCTAAAACATCCCGGCCCAAAGGTGTGCTGACTTTAGATCCCAGTGTGCTTTATACTCTTCTGCAAAATGCCCCCCCCCATCTCTCTCCTCAGTGAGCCACAGCATTAACTCATCACAAGCCTCAGCGGCTTTCCCCCTGCAGATCAACGAGAGCTCTCAGCCATGCGTTTCCCTCCGAATTTCCACCAATGCAATGTGAAAAGAACAAGGTTCCTCGTGTAATAAATCATGACAGTCTTCCTGTGAATGTAATGTGTGACTATGCTTCCAAGCCCTAATCCATAAGTTACCATGGTGATCGGGTGTCAGCCAGAGCTCGCTTCCTCATGTCGCAACAGTAATATATGCTGACAGCCGCCATATGGATCACCTGAATTTGGGTGGTTAGGCCCCACACTAATGCTGAACCTCTGTTTGGAGCTGCGGGGCTGGAAACTCTATGGGGTGACCCATATAGCTGCAGGTTGCATTAAAGAGCGTTTCAGTGGGAAGCCCCAGCCACAAAGAAATGAGTTTTGAGCAGCAATGATGTTGCCATGGTGATGGATGAATCAGGCCCATGAGAGGAGTTTTTCTCTCTCTTCCTTTTCTTTTCAGGAGACAATGATAAGAGAGATTATTATGGGTCTGATCACCTAATAAGTGTGTTTTTTAAGTGACAAAAAAAGAGACTGAACCTATTTCTTATGCCGTGCTTCCAGTGACGATGGCGTTGATTATGAGTGTGGCGGCAGGAGAAATACTTCCACTACAGGCTGAGCAGAATTTTATGCACTTTAGACAGGATAAAAATGAGATGAACGCGTTAATGATTTTAGAAGCTATCGGAACCTCAGCTTGACAAATGAAGTGAATCGCTCAAAATGGAATGTGTTAACATTAAGAGTGCAGTTGCAAGATGTAGGCCAGATTAAGGAATCCATCTGCTGTGGGGATGCAAACCTGTCTTGCCTTATCGTGGAGTTTGAATGAAGTTATGTATTCCACGGCTGACATATTTGCATCACCATCTCTCATTGGTTGGCTCTCAGCAATGCACGTTCTCTTGATCTTGGTTTGCCATCTGTAACACTGCAGTAGTAATCACCCACCCACAAAGTTGTTTGGGGGAGCAAATGGAATAGTTAATGCAAAGTCCATTTTTTTTTTTTTTGTAAATTACAGGGCTTTTTTAAAAAAGCATGTGATTCTTGCTCTGTCCATTGACAGAGCTATGTGCATGTAGCGCCACCTGAATAATCAAGGGGGTTATTGCTTTCGTTTGTTACTATGTTACACATTTTGGTTTTTTTAATTTTTAAACTGCCCTGTGATCCTTGAATGAAGGGCAGTATAGGAATTTAAATAGAAATAAAGAAACAGTTTTTTTTCCAAATGCATAAATTCCCCATTAGACACCCCATGCTAAAAGAAAGAAAAAAATCCACATGAACACAAAGCATGCTTACACCCTGTATCAGTGAGAGTTTCTCCATTGGCACCTGTGGCCCTTGCACCCGTGTAAATCCTGCACCCATGTAATGTTAAGATTCCTGCTCCGTGATTGCAGTCATGGGATTGTTGTCTATCACATGACGGTGTATGTTTTGACTCAACAGAGTGGGAAGTGATGGAGACAGGATGTTTGTGTTACTGTATTCCGTGAAATGGGACTATTGTCCTTTGTTCTCTCTCCTTTGTTGTCTGATGAGAGAGAGGAAGGAGCTAAGTCAGAATGCTCCAAGTGTATTGTATGTAAATAAACGTAGATTAGCTAAATGCTGAGCTACTGAGTTCTGTTACACGAACTGCGCAAACTCTGCGGATCCCTAAGTGTGCCAATGTCTGTTGGCATCGGTCGCTGTGATGTTCAGGCTGAAGAAAGCTTTTGAAGCTCTCAAACAATTGGCCCAGAGGGAGAGAAAATGCCAGTCGGGCATGTGTCTCTCCCAGGGTCCTACTTGAGAGTAGGGTGAGCTCCTGACCTGTAAATCCCAGCTCAGTGATACTTACCCTGGTGCAAGAGCCATTGGATCATTCAGAAAGTTATCAATCTGTTCCTGCTTCCCTGTCAAACCTGCTCTTCCAAAATTGGTACCCCTCAAACACTGGGCTTGTTTGCTCAGAGGATGTAACAGGTGATGCAGCACACTGTAAGTTGCAGAGGCCGGTGATTCGGATTTGCATACGCTCATTTATATGTATAGATGCCTCTAGACAAATTAAGATAGTGGATGTTTAAGGTCTCACGGGAACTGTGGTTTGTAATGTGCCTGGTCACCAAAGGTCTTTTTTTAAATGTAGGTGATCCCGGCCTCTGGCGCTACTCTCTAGCAATGCCCATGGGTTTCAGCTTATCCTATATTGATTGCCTCCCAGGGATGGAGGCGAAAGTCACATCAGTTTGCATTTTAATGTGAATCTATTTCACACTTCAAATGTGTGACCCAAAATGCAGCTATCCTTTGAAATTCACATATTTCCAAATTCTGAGCTGCAGCTCTCCAATATATATATATATATATATATATATATATATATATATATATATATGGAAGTGTTCATAACAGTACAGATACTGTGACAATAACATAAAACACATTTCATTAAGGCATATTGTTTGCAAAAAGAAAAGAAAAGGATGCCTATTAGTCACTGCTGCTCTACGCTGCTGTTTATGACATCAAAACGATTTGTATTTCCTTTTCACTGTGATATTTTTGTAACCCACCCTGGGACCATTTGGTTAAGGGTGTGCTTATAAATACAAACGATGAATATGCAAATAAAATTTGCATGCAAAAATGTGTATATTAGGAGAGATATGCACTCTGAAATGCTGATAAATTTGTAGGGTGTTTTTTTAAAAAAAGACACAAACTGATGTGGGAATGTGGGGAACTGATGCTAAGACTGGAAAAATGAGAAAAATAGAGAAACTGAAATGGGAGAATTCACCAGTGCCTACCCCAAACAGTTTCCACAGGTTTATCATGTGCCAATGATGGGCAGCTAGCCTATGAGCCATGATTTAAAAATTACTACATAGTATTTCTGCAGGTCATTGTGGGAAGTTTAAATCATGGTCCTGAGTGGGTGTGTCAGTCATCAGCCCCAATGGGAATCCATACCCATATCTAAAGAGTTGCTTTAATGTAGCCATATGGCTGCTTGATGCCAAGAGAAATTGCAAATCCAGAAACATTGCAATCCAATCAACACCTGAAATAGTATTTTATTTTTCTACTAGAAACTTCCAATTCATGAAATATTCAAGTAATAATCTAATGTGTAATATGGAATTTTGAAGGTTACATCACGTTTCATTGCCACAGAAACAATTGTGCAAAGTGGGTTTATTCAGGTTAACAGTGGATGGCGTTAGGTATTTTAGTTTATTCAATACCATAAAGCATACCATGTTATTTTTTTTTCTTAGTGACAGTGAGTAAAACATAAAAAAATGCTGATGTTTCCCCATTTACAAGTCACCATTAGCAATACATTATTCATTGAATTATTCCATGAATTCATTGAAAACGTAATAGAACTTTCACAAAGGCTGTTCTCTCCCTTATAAAAATGGTATGTAGCTCAGTACAATAAAGCACTTCTAAAGTTGTAGCTATTCCCCACACATAGCATTTTATTACAATAGAGTAATTGTCAAAGGTATATCTTTAGGTGAATAGGCTGACAGTAATATACCAAATAATTCCAATAAAACTGCCTCAAATGAACGGTGAGATTTTAAAGCTGAATCTGTTAACATATAATGTGCTGCTTCATATTTAAGACTTAGACTAGAAATTACCATTTTAAGGTATTTTGGAATAGTTTTATGAACTGATCTCATTAGCATCAGCATTCAGATGATTATCCTAGAATCCTAGGTGTGTAACCTGGTGTCTGTAGCAGCTAGCAGAAACTAATTCAGTCTGAAATCTCAATCTTGGAACTGAATCTAAACACTGACCTTAAGGCTACACTACCCAGCCTAATTTTTATGTTCTTATATTTCTTCTTCCCTGCACCCAGTGGGCAACAGTCCCAAACATTGCCACTATTTTGTAACCATCTGCTTAGCTCTAATAAATATATTGGTCAACTGTTGGCGATCCTTACTGTTTATCAGTGAGCAGGGTTAACATGGAGGTCATGTTGCTGCTGCTATGCTCTAACAGTCCATCTTATACTACATTTTCTCATGTGAAGGATGCAGATTTACTGATAAAGCTGTCATTGGGCATGTACATATTTTCTTTGTCTTCCATCTATAGACAGACATGGGGCTGGTTTGGATGTAATGCCTAAACCAGGGGTAGAAAACTGGTGGCTGCCTAGATGCTGTTGGTCTTCAACTCCCATCAGCCCCAGCCAGCATGGTCCATAGTTTGGCATTATTTGGAGAGCCACAGGAGCTCTACCATAGTTCAGTGCTTTGAGAATCAGCCCAGTCTCTCCCGGGAGGCTAAGAACCTCTTCTAGTTCAGCCACACGGAGTTCTTCAGAAGCTATTGCTTACATTTGTTCCTAAATGAAGCTTGGACAAACTGCTGGGGCAACCCATTGCCAGAGTAGGCCTTGTCTCCACAAACATGGGCTCTGTAGTGTAGAGAATAGCAGGTGGGGTGCTCTAGGAGGCTAAGGCAGGCAAGGGCCCACAGCCCAGCTTACTAGCTGGCCAGGTGGGGCTCACTAGCTCTGGAAGGAGATGTGATTCCACAGCAGGAGTAGGCTTGGAGCAGATGAAGGTCACATGCCTCATCAAGCCCAGATGCTCAATCAGCATGCAAAGTATAAAAGGGCAGCAGAGCTAAGGTGCTGCATCATCTCAACTGCCCACATTGATGGATCTCAGTGTTCCAGGATCTCTGCAGACTGCTTTCCTTTGGGCATGTGGATTGACCCTGGACTGGAGACTTGAAATACTGTTTTGCTGCCAGGTAGGACAATGGGCTTCTCAGAAACAAGTAATGCCAGACAAATCTCATTTCTTTATAGCAACAAGTTTGGTGGATCAGAGGAATGCTTAGGGTGTAATGTATCTTGATTTCAGTTAGGCTTTTGACAAAGTCCCCCATGATATTCTTGCAGAAAAGCTAGTAAAATGTGGACTAGGCAAGGTAACTATTAGGTGGCTTTGTAGCTGGTTGACTGACTGCACTATTGTTTCCTCATATGCTTGGGGAAAAGGGACAAGTGGGGTGTTGCAGGGTTCTGTCCTGGGCCTGTTGTTATTTAACATTTTTATAATCAGTGTTACCTGCACTGTTACTTGCCTGAATAAACATCCTTTTGTAAGAGACCATACTTGAGTGTTTTTGGGGTGGGAGCCAGGGTAGTTAACTGATCACTTCAGTTTACTTTGACACTGAGAAACTGTAATAGTAGCTAGTCTACAATGGAGATTAAAGTAGCATTTTGCATGATCTATAACAGACAGTTTTTGAATATTGGAAAATTGACTTGTTTCTTTGCTGGTTACATTAAAAATAAAAGATCACCCCTTGGCTCTGGGAAGCAGAGAAGGCCAACATTTCAAGCCCTCTACACTAGTATGATGTTTGGCTGTGATCCTAAACACATTTTCTTGTAAGCATGCTTGAAAAATGATTTATTTATGAATAAATCCCATTGTGGTAACTAGGTTTTACAAGACCATTCCATTTCAGTCCTAAAGGCATGAATGCTACAGTACTGCACCCCTTAAGCTGTGACTGAGACACTTCAGAATAAGCAGTTTGTGAATCATATGATAGCTCCCTTATAACATTTGGGTTTGTGTGTAGTCTATGAGGGAAAATATCCAAATTCTCTCTACTATTGAAGCACTGGTTCTACAGCCTGAATAAAACATGCTATATATGCAGAATTTTTGCTAGACATATATGTGGGAAGACACTAAAACCCACAGTCCTAATAGACTTGTGAGATTTTAATGAGGCACTGCTCAGGTTTTTTTCTGATGTAGGGGGCTAGAAACTTGTTTTTAAAATATGAGATTTTAGAATCATAGGATGTTCCACTTTTGCACTGCAGTTGCAGAAGATTGAACATATGTACTGCTGATTGCAGCCAGCCTGGTCCATAAACCACATAATTTTCCTGATTTTGGTTGATTGGCTATCATGAAATGGGTAACTTAATCCTAAACACATTCATGGCTGCTGGTGTGTTCCAGTGTTCTTCCAACAAGAGGTAGGATGGGATGTTCCCACCTGTCAACTGTTAATATCCATATTCGGTATTCTTTTTACTTTTTTATTGTATGTTTTAGAAATTGTTGTAAGCTATAATCTTCTATTTTATAATTATGGAATAAAATTCACCCACAAAATAACACCTGAAGAGACAGTGCCTAAGAGTGGGAAGCTGTGACGAGTACCGGTTGAAACACATCATACCTGTTCTTTCATAGCAGATTGCCCACACTTGCAAAATGTTTTGCACTGGGCTCTGCTAGTGGCACTGATTGGTGAGGAAACCCTGTTTAGCACTGCCATTTCTTTTACTGCCCCACATGTCTATGACAAGCCTGAAAACAGGACCTGAACATTCTCCCCTTCTTAAAAAGGCAAAGGGACCCCTGACCATTAGGTCCAGTCGTGCCCGAGGGAATGACTAAGACACTTCTGGCGAACCAGAGCAGCGCACGGAAACGCCGTTTACCTTCCCGCCGGAGCGGTTCCTATTTATCTACTTGCACTTTGACGTGCTTTCGAACTGCTAGGTTGGCAGGAGCTGGGACCCAGCAACATTCATTTATTCATTAAATTTCTATACTGCCCTTCATTTGAGGATCACAGAGTGCTAAAGGATATAAAAACGCCAACATACATAACATGTTAAAAAAGCCCGCCCCCCAAAAAAGTTTAAAAGCCATAGCTTCTTTAGTCAGAGGTCTGGGAGGAGAGGAATATTTTTGCCTGGCCCCTAAAGTATGTAATGAAGGTACCAGGCAAGCCTCCCTGGGGAGAGCACTCTATAAGCTGGGAGCCGCTGCAGAACATTCCCAGCAACTGGAAATTGCTTTGATATGATTAAATTTATAGACTGGTTTCCAGCAGCTGGCCTTTAAGCAGCATAACGCCTCTGACGGTAGAGCTAGAACATAGACACAAGGGTTAGTAGCTACAGAGAACCTTATCTAATTTGTCTCATCCTGTCTTAAATCTATCTAAGTTGGTGGCCATTGCTACATCTTGGGGAAACAAATCCATACCCGCCTCTAGGTGTCCCATTTTAAGTGGGAAATCCTGGATCACCAAAGCCAATCCCGGCTTCTGTTTGGTTTCTGGAATTTCCCATTTTTTGTTCTGGTGCTCTAGCATGAGTCCTTGTGCCAGACCAGAAGGTGCTCTGTCACAATCCTGCTGAGCACCAGAGCACCTTCCAGTCTGGTGCTCCTCCTGATCTAGATTGCAGAATTCCTGATCTATGATTGCAGTCATGGGATTATCGTCTTTCACATGATGGTATGTTTTGACTCCACAGAGTGGGAACTGACGGAGACAGGATGTTTGTGTTACTGTGTTTCGTGAAGTGGGACTATTGTCCTTTGTTTTTTTCCTCTTTGCTGTCTGATGCTTAAAAGAGAGGGAGCCATGTTGCAGTGCTCCGTGTGTGTTTATATGTAAATAAAGTAGATTAGCCAAAATGCTGAGTTGCTGAGGTCTGTCACGCACAAGTTGTGAAGACTTTGCGGATCCCTAAGTGTGCTGGTTAGGGACGCAGGTGGCGCTGTGGGTTAAAGCCTCAGCGCCTAGGACTTGCCGATCGAAAGGTCGGCGGTTCGAATCCCTGCGGCGGGGTGCGCTCCCGCTGCTCGGTCCCAGCGCCTGCCAACCTAGCAGTTCGAAAGCACCTCCGGGTGCAAGTAGATAAATAGGGACCGCTTACCAGCGGGAAGGTAAACGGCGTTTCCGTGTGCGGCTCTGGCTCGCCAGAGCAGCGATGTCACGCTGGCCACGTGACCCGGAAGTGTCTCCGGACAGCGCTGGCCCCTGGCCTCTTAAGTGAGATGGGCGCACAACCCCAGAGTCTGTCAAGACTGGCCCGTACGGGCAGGGGTACCTTTACCTTTACCTTTTTTAAGTGTGCTGGTGTTGGTTGGCATCGGTCGTTGTGATGTTCGGGCAGAGGAAAGCTTATGAAATTCCTGAACGATCGACCAGGAAGGAGGGAACATGCCAGTCAGCCATGTTTCTCTGCCAGGGTCCTACTTGAGTGTAGGCTGTTGACACTCTTGACACTCAGTAGGGGTTCCCCAAAGTGTCTTCTCATCCAGCACTCTGGAGTGACCCTGCTGATGATCACCAGAGCACCGGATCAGACATCCCGATTTGGGGGACAAAAACATTGGAAAGTATGTGCGAATCTTTAACTATGTGTTGTGACATTAGATGTAGGCTAAGTGGGCCTGGCTTGGTCAAAACAGCCTCACAGGCCAAATCGAGATGCCAGACATGCCTAATGTGGCCCACAGACCGCCCCCCCCTCCAGCATACATGTATGCAGAGTATCCCCTCAAACTTTATTCCCTGTGAATTCAGTAGCACAGTCGTTGGGGACATTTTGGCTCAGCACATTATAGAACTCCAAGTACGAACTCATTTGCCAGTCGGGAGTTGTAAATTTTGCCTCACTGTCATAACTATACTAATGATTATTGCCTTCGGCTTGAAACATGCTTTCTATTTTCACCACTGGCGGTAGCCTTTCTTCAGCTAATCAGCTCTTTGGCATTTACTGCCAGTTTCTTTTGACTACTTAAGTAAAATTGTGCCTCTGCTTTCTTCCCTGCCAGGTCAAATGGTAAAAGATATAGTAGGAAAACATCTTACTTTCTAAATACTGCATGACTAAACTCATTAATCAAAGTTCTACTGAGAATCAACTCGTGTCAGTCCTGCAAACATGAAAATCCTCTTAAAAGATTATCTTGGAAAAATAAAAGAACGACTATTAAATTTAAAAATGTACTGTCGGATGAAAAAGACAATGATAAACAATGCCACTAATTTATCTGGGGGGATAAAAGAATCCCTGCAGGATGCACACTGCAAAGGGCGGCAGTTGGTTGGTTGGGGAATGAAACAGTCATTCCAACACAGTAAATGTTCATGATAAAGTATTTTAGATTCAATTCAGTCACTTAGCTAGGGTGGGCAGTAAGGGCGCCAACCTGCACATAGGGTCATTTCATGATTTGGTGGCCCTTAGAAGTTTGACATATGGGACCCCTCCTGTGTGGACATCTGGGCAAGCAAGGAGCCATGGTTGGATGTTACTGTCTTATTTTCCTGGAATATGACATGCCAGAAATTTCTGTTTTGGCACAATGGGTGTTAAAGAAAATGGCTGGTAACCCTGGAGAGTTGCTGCCGGTCAGTGCACACAATGCTGAGCTAGATGGGTCAACAGTGGTGTAAGGTCGCTATGTTTAATGCTGTTTATAAGAAACTTGAATAATGCTTGTTTTGTTGGGATTCCACCCACTTCCCATAGTCTGCTGAACTCCTCCCCTCCCCTGTCACGGACTGGTTGGGTACGGAGGAATGGTGGGAGCAACCAAATGGGGAACCCCTAAGGGAAGAAGGCTCAGAGCCTAAAGAGTGGTGGTGGGTAAATGAGTGGTCAGAGGGAGGAGACTGGGAAGAGGAGATGTCGGAAGCTGAAAAGGTAACAGGGCTTAGTGAGCTGGGAAGTTTAGAATCAGAAGCTGAAGTGGAGGAGGGAGGCCAAGTGCCAGAGAAGTCAGGCTGGTGAAGAGTCATGGTTTCCCCCCTCCTGCTGCAACAAGCTCCCCTCCCACCTTGTCTCCCAGAACCAGAAGAGGCATGAAAAGGGCAGAAGAGAGGTTGGCTGCACACAGACGCAGCCCTGGAGAGGAGGGCACTGAGACCGCTTTGAGGAGGTGGGGACTTTCAGTCTTGACAGCTGATTTTCATGGAGTAAGACCACTGGGAATGAGCTGTGCTGCTCAATAGGCCTGACACTCAACCGAATCCGTAGAGATCATGTTTTTGCTAATAGTTAACTCCAACTTAGAACAGTGTGATTTACTGCTGGCTTTGAGAACCACCCTAATAATATTACCTCTGGTGGGAGGGCATTGCACAGGGTGGGCACCACCACCAAGAAGGCCCTCTGCCTGGTTCCCTGTAACCTCACTTCTCACAGTGAGGGAACCGCCAGAAGGTCCTTGGCGCTGACCTCAGTGTCCGGGCTGAACGCTGGGGGTGGAGACACTCCTTCCGGTATAATAATAAATCATGAAATATTTGTTCAAAATATTTGCTGCTCTAGGTGAAAGATAAGATGGCACCCCTTGTATCAGTGTATATGGAACTAAGCAAAAGGGTGTCGGGGAGTGTCAGGGCTGTGGTGGAGACAAGGGGGGCAGAGACTGACCCAGGAGAGGGGGCCAGGGGTTTATGGAGTTTGGTGCTACCCATGAGGCAGGACCCAAGGCAAAGGGAAGAGGAAGAGTCAGAACAGTCGGACAAGGAGCAAGCCAGTCAAATCCCCACCATCTCCAAGCCCCTCCTGGTACTAGAAGAGAGAAGAGCAGCGATGACTTCCATGCAGAAGTCTTGGGCTGCATGAGCACAGAGAGAGCAGGGAGAGTTAAGAATTAAAGAAAGCTTGTTTAAATAAAGATAATACTCCCACCTCATCTTTAATGATAATTAACACCACTTGAAACATCCCCCACACCACATATGGAACTCAACTGAACTAGAAGTTGAATCTTAATTCAACACTGGCCATGGGTCAGCATCCCTCACCACACCTGAAGGCAGCAAGCTAGCTTAGATGGCATAGGGCAGGCCTTGGAGCACATACAGTCCCTTCCACACCTTGCTGCTGGCTCACAACTCCAGCATCAGCATCAGCTGCTTGGGATGGCTGCCTCACTCTGGCCCTAAATATTGAAGATGGCATTATTAAATAATTTGGCACAGTTCACTGAGGTGTGTATTATTTGTACCCTATATGGTGCAAGGACAGGAGTCAGACACATTCTTTCTTTTTGCCCCATTTATTTAAAAGTTGAATTCTGGCCTAGTAAACCAGATGTATAGTTTATAGGCTAAACTGTTTAGAATTCAGCATCTATCGCCTTTGCCATCACATCTTAACAGGGGTAAAATGCTCTCCACTCCACTGAAATGGCTTCTTCACCCGTCAGGATTATTCAGCTTCCTACAGATCTGCTAACATCAGTCCGCAAAGTCTTACACATTCACAGATAGATTACTGCCTGCAGTATAGGCTTTTGTTTTCATTCTGCTTGTCTTGCTGGAAAGCTAGGTTCTGTGCAAAGGTTCCTCCAAGGAAGGGAGCATATTGCAACCCGACCCGTTCAGGACACAGCAAATAGGTTTGCCAAGGTGATGAAAATCTACTTGCAAGATGAAAAGGCTTCCAGCGTCTGATGATGCTGGTAGCAGAATGGTCTGGTTTATTTTAATATTTTGCATGAGAGAAACTCCAGCAATCATTCCCACCTTTCAAATGTTGTAGCTTTAATATATGGTATCACACACACCTACACAACCACTGAGGCGTGAACAACTGAAGTGTGTATTTTACCCACTATCGCTTTTACCTACGGCACAATAACCAATGTGTGAATGATTTGTTATGTTACTCCTACAAAAGCATAATCATTAAGCATGCTTTTTGAAAAATCATTTGCTCTATGTTCATATAGGCTCTGTGTTCAGAATAGCTGAATGCAGTGATCTATTGATTATGTAGAACGATACAGCGCCAATGAAGAGGTTCCCATAGAAATCGGCTCAAAGAGTCTGTAGGGAACAGGGTCCAGATCTGTGGATGTTCTTGGGGAGTTCTGATGCTCCAGTGGTATTTCCCCATTCATCTATGGAAAAAAGACAGAAGCAACTCAGTTCCCTCTCCACTAATTCAGTAGCATTTCTCAGAGCGCTCATAGGAACTTACAATTCATACTATTGGCACATCAACAGCAATATTGCCTACACTGACTGACTGGCAAGGGTTTCAGGCAGGAATCTTTCTCAGCCCTACTGGGAGATCCCAGGGATCAAACCTAGGGCCTTTTGTATATACAGCATGTCCTCCACAACTGAACTACATTCCTTCCCTGAGTAGCAGGCTGCTGGAGTTGCCTACGAGCCATTATTATTATGAATCTCCCCCAATGCTGTGACATAGAATCTCTGCAGTATGATTAAAACAATAGACTTAGCTATGCTGGGCTTGGCTATGTCCACTTCCCTTACCTTGAGAAGAAATGGGCAATCAGGCCTGTGGTTTCTCCAGTCTACCTGAGAAGCTGTGCGTGAAGAGGTTTGAGCTTAGGGTTGCCACATGTCTGGATATAGCTGGGATTCGACCACTGGAAACAGTGTCTGGGTGAAAATCACTGAAATGTCCAGGAAAATCTGGGCATAGGACAACCCATGTTGGATGCGTAGAGTTTGGTGAATTTCCTGAAAAATGCTTCAAAAACTTCTGAGATCTTGCAAAAAAGAAAAAGTTCAACTGAGCAAAACTAAAAAAAAGCTTTTAACAACTTTGTCAAAAATAGCTCTTGAAACATGGCAATCAGTGCTCTCACAAGTCACTCTTGAGTCCTTACAGCAAAGGGTTTCAACCGTTTAGAGCCAATGGCTCCCTTGATCAATCACATTCTTTCTATAGCTCCCCTGTGGGATACAGGGGAATCCCCACTTACATGGGAGTTCCATTCCAGGGAAATGCGTGCATCACCGGGATGCCCTCCCCCCCCTTACTTGGATTTGAAGGTTGCTGAGGACCTCCATATTGCTTTGTTCTAACCCCCGACTGACTTCACTGGAAATCAATGACAGTCATGACTATCAAATTCAATGGGTCTACACTGAGTAAGATTAACACTGGCTACAACCTAATATAAGCAGGTTTTTCATACTCAGGGAAGACACATTAGAGGCCAGTGACCCCCAAGTCAGTCACAGCCCTCAATTTCAATAGGTCTCCTCCTGGATATACATTTTGTTGTTGTTTAGTCGTGTCCGACTCTTTGTGACCCTATGGACCAGAGCACGCCAGGCACTCCTGTCTTCGACTGCCTCTAGCAGTTTGGTCAGACTCATGTTTGTAGCTTCGAAAACACTGTCCAACCATCTCGTTCTCTGTCATCCCCTTCTCCTTGTGCCCTCCATCTTTCCCAACATCAGGGTCTTTTCCACTGAGTCTTCTCTTCTCATGAGGTGGCCAGCTTCAGGATCTGTCCTTCCAGTGAGCACTCAGGGCTGATTCCCTAAAGAATGGATGTGTTTGATCTTCTTGCAGTCCATGGGACTTTCAAGAGTCTCCTCCAGCACCATAATTCAAAAGCATCAATTCTTCGGCGATCAGCCTTCTTGATGGTCCAGCTCTCACTTCCATACATCACTACTGGGAAAACCATAGCTTTAACTATACGGACCTTTGTTGGCAAGGTGATGTCTCTGCTTTTTAAGATGCTGTCTAGTTTTGTCATCGCCTTTCTCCCAAGAAGCAGGCGTCTTTTAATTTCATGACTGCTGTCACCATCAAATGGATAGTCATTTACCTTTAGTCATTATTATTACTACTACCATTCATTGTCCATCTATTACCCACCTATTTCAATGGGTTTCCTCTCGAGCAGGACTCAACACTGCCTACAAGCCAATAACGATGAGGATGGGCTTTACCCAACAAAGTCCTACTCAAGAGTCACTGGGGTCACTGAGTCAAGGCTGCCCCACTATCTTCCAATGGGTCTCCTGCCAAGTACACTGACCGCAGCCCTGGCAGGAAGAAGTTGTCTTGCGGACACAGTAGCTTGGAACATTCTAGCTGAACTGGGATTCTTTTTTAAAAAAGAATATTGGGTGGTCTCCAAATACACTGGAGCATACCCCCTCAGTATGATTCACTCAGATACCATCCACAGTTACTGGTGATTTAGTTTTGTTTATATTTGCGCAGATTTTCTACTTGCAAAATTTTCCTTGCAGCATTAATGCAATCTCCGTCTTTTCTGGAGGCTCGTTTTGATGGCAAGCAGACTTTTACAAATGTCAAACTCAATAGAGTCACTTCCTCAGCCATGACTATATCTACTCCAGTGGATGGAGCAAAAATGACAAGTCTGCTGCCGTTCTTGGTGCCAAGATTTCCCGGTAGTTTCTCACTGTCAAAAGTTATATGAGGCAACAGTAACAATTCATGTTGGGCCACTAGCCTGTGACTCGGAGCTTGACCTTGACATGCTAGCCCTCCAAGGAATACTGTCGCTGATTGAAAAAGTGTCGCGTTTAATCAGGAGTCAGCACACTGGCCTGTCGCATTTGATAGACATGTTTAATTTGTGCTAAGCAAAAAGTGGATTCAGCACCTGAAAAATTATAGCACATTTTTAGCAAAACGGGGGTTATTACTTTTTTTTAAAAAAGCATTTCTTTCCTCATTTTCTTTTATTTTCATAATACGTTTCAGAAATACTAAGCAGGTCCACAGAAGTACAAAACTGAATAGTAATACAGATTTTTCATAGTACGCTAAAACACAATTTGAGAATCTAACATATTCAAGTCCCTTGACCATTCCTCATACAGCTTGGTTTCTAGACACTTGATCATATTGGTTACCCTCCACTGCACATGTTCCAGCTTGTCAATATCTGTCGGCTCCGGGTCCCTTTTAAGGCCTGGGAGCTGAGAGGAGTGAAGCCTTAGCAGGCACAGTCTGCTCCTGAAGCTCTGTCCCCTGTCCTGATGCTGGTTGACCAGTTCAAAAACTGGCCTCTGGAGTGAAATCAGCATCCCCTGCGTCATCCCAGGGGGCAGAACAACAGCAAACTGACGCAGCATGGCCTTGGGGAGATGGTGGTGCCGCATGCTGGGCTGTAAATCCTTCCCACCGCTTGGAACCTGGGGAGTGGGCATTTTTTGCTGCTGCAACACACTGTTGACTCATGTTGAGCTTATGTTAAACTACTAACAACCCTAGATCCTTTTCAAATATATGACTGCGGAATATTCTCATTCTTTAGTGGTACACATTTTATTCATTTGAACTACTGTCCAGATTTTGGTGATCTATTGATGTTGCTGAATTACTATTTTATAGATGGCCTCTGTTAATTTACAGACTTTGTGTAATTTCCAGGTGGCTTATCATCCCTGTAGGGAGAAGGTGGTGCAGTGGTCTAAACCACTCTTGGGCTTGCTGGTCAGAAGGTTGGCAGTTCGAGTCTACATGACAGGTTGAGCTCCCGTTGCTCTGTCCTAGTTCCTGCCAACCTAGCAGTTTGAAAGCATACCAGCGGGAGAAGATAAATAGGTATTGCTGCAGCAGGAAAGTAAACAAGGTTTCCATGTGCTCTGGCACTCATTATGGTGTCCTGTTGTGCCAGAAGTGGTTTAGTCATGCTGACCACATGACCTGGAAAGCAGTCTGTGGACAAACACTGGCTCCCTTGGCCTGAAGTGAGATGAACACTGCACCCCATAATCAAGTTTGACTGGATCTAACCATCCCCATCTCTGGCCTAATGCAGAGTCTGCCAACATGATCTTGCTTCCCCACCATACATCTCCCAAATGCATGAAGCTGAAGGTGAGAATAGCCAATAATACAAATAAGAAATAAGAAAGTGGTTACTTTGACCACCACAGCTATCGCCTATTGCTGCACTGGAGATATATCTTGAAGTTACAAGGCTTAATTCAAAAGTATTTTGTTTGCTGAGCCCCTGTGCGATCCTGGTTGATTATTGTGGATAGCTCTGATTTCCCAGCTGGTTTGGTACATACTCGGTTTATGTTGGAGGCATTTTTCTGATTCTCACTGAAAGCTGACCTTATGCTCCTTCAACAGCTATTTGCTCATTTTAACCTCCCTACAAAAGATTTTTTTCTTCTCTCTTCAGGTTGAGGCATTTCCCAAAATCTTTCTGGTATTAAATTACATCCTCCGTTCTCTTTTCTAGCAATATTGGTAAGAGAAAGAAATTGTAGTTAAAAGGATTTCAGTATGGGTCAGCTTAAAAAAAAAAAAAAGCCTTAATAAAAAGGTGCCACCACCGTGTATGAATTGGATCTTGATTTATTTTTAAGGGCTGTCAGATTTCATTTTGAGTCATATTCCACATACAACTGGGAGTTTCAAAAATAACTTAAATAAATGACGTAGGAGAACATGACAGCAGTAACTTCCATGGGCTTTGAAAAGGCTGTCATGCCACCAAAGAGTGAGTGGGCCAAGTGGTAAATTCTAACCATGAAATAATCCTTTGGCAACTCTCTACCTCTGTCTAGTTCCTGTGGGCTCTTAATGATTGGGACTGTCCCTCCTCAGAATGTACACTTGGAATATACTTGAATCCTTCACACATGCTCAGCAAAATCTGGACACACAAAGCATCTCAACATGCAAGCCACATTTTACGAGCAGAGAAGGGAGAATCAGAAGGGGACTCTGCCTTCTGTCTTTGATAACCAATTAAAATTGACTTAACAAGAGTACCCCTTGTGTCTCACAACCTGAGGGTTATTCCCCCCAAAACTGACTGCAAATACAACCAGTTTTTGCCTTTCACACACTTGATACATGAAATTCTTATGCACACTACGCAATCTATATTTTGTCAGTAATTTGTATGCCCCTTAATGGGATTATTCATGACAGCCCCCCGCTTAAATCTCCCATATGTGCACCTTGTGATACGAATTGAATGGTTCTTTAATGCTATAAATGTCACTCTTAGATATGTTGCATTGGCTCAAGTTGACTTTAAATTGGATTAGTGGCTTAACTCCCTTGCTAGAATATTTGTAACTTAAATTGACAGCAAGTCTTTTCCTTATAAAATGTATACTGTGGTCCCTTTTGTATTTCAATATGCAGTGCAATATGCTAATGTGGCAGAAGACAGACTCGGGATTCAGGATGACTTTAACAAATTGGAGAAGTGAGCCAAAACTAATGAAATGAATTTCAATAGGAACAAATGCAAGGTTCTGCACTTAGGCAGGAAGAATCAGCTGCATCAGTATAAGATGGGGAACACCTGGCTTGCCAGTAGTACATGTGAAAAGGATCTAGGGGTCCAAAACGACAAACTTAACATGAGCCTCTCTCATTCTGAAACTTTTATTGGCATATAGCTTCACATAAGTCAACAGTGTGATGCAGCAGCTAAAAAAAGCTAATGGTATTCTAGGCTGAATCAACAGTTTAGTATCCTGATCAATGCATGTTATAGTCCATAGATTACAACACATATATTTGTGAAAATAACATAAGGAAAATAGATTTGTGAAAAATGAGAATAGTAGGTAGGGTTGCCATATTTCAAAAATTGTTGAGATTTTTTGCAAAATCTTGAGCTATTTTTAAGGAAATTCACCCAAATCTAGATTTCTGACAGGGGTGGCCATACAACATTTCAGCGATTTCTGTCTGGGCACTGTTTCTGAGTACAGTATTTAGGGAAATTCCAGATGTATGGCAACACATCTAATGTGCATCTAATGAGAAATTCGTACTAAAATGCAGTTGAGCTTTTATGAGGACTTTTTAAAAAACAGTTCCACAGACAGATGAGGAAATGTGAAGAACTGAATTTAAGATTGGCAAAACAAGAAGCTGAGAGGAACTCAGATTGACAGATTTGCCCATCTAACCACCACCATTAAATAACTTAAGTATTTACGCTAAGGTTACCAGATTTTTTTCAATGAATCAAGGGACACTTTTCAGCTTCAATGGATTTTGTATGGGGACTGATGTGTAAATCTGGGGACTGTCCCCGGGAAACGGGGACGTCTGATAACCTTAATTTATGCTCAAATTATAATGTTAGTCATACTCGAGAGTAGTCCCATCGAAATAAATGGACTTAATAAGTAACTCAAGTTCATTGATCTATTTTGAGAATGACATACAGTAGTTGGATGTCAGTCCCTGTGTTTGTGCTGTGCCAATTTTCTATAGACGGCTGTTTGACATTGGTGGTTAAAACCCATTAATTGGTGCTTGCCACAAAAACCCTTGTATTGTCTTTCCAATTTTACTGCTTGTTTTCTTTAGCCATTTGAAATGTCATGTGAAGTTAAAAACAAATGACAGGATGGGTAAGGGAAATGCAATTTAAACGACTTTTCTTAGATCACTCCGGTTGCAGCAGTGCATTAATTTTCTTTAGTTTCCATTTCTTTCCAGTTCTCTTCACTCTTTAATCCTTCCCTGTATTCTACAATGTAACTCGCTGTCTCTAATGAGGAGGAATGAAATCAGGGTGGGTTGTTTTTTTGCTAATGTGAACCTGGTAAATGTATGCCAAACTGCCTTAGTGTAGATTCCGAAGAAATACTTTTAAAAAGAGGCCATTTCTCAGTAAGTTTAATGAAGAAAGAATAGAGGGCTAATAAGGTTTTGATTTCTTTCTTTTTTTACAATAGTGCTGTGTAGTCACGGCTTTAGGTTTCAGAAGCCATTAGCAAGCATCTCCCACATATAAATACAGAAAAACTACCCTCTGTGTTGCCAGTCTGCTACCCTGGTAGTCCAAATAATGCTTTATTGGAAGGACTACCAATTTATTTTAACAAGAGCTTAATTCCACAGGCTTACCTTCGCATTAATTGTGTCTTCTATTCAGGAGAGGAAACCAAGTGTTGCATAGCCTCTAACATTTCTCTGATGAAAATAGGGACATCCTATTCAATAATAATTATTGTTGTTGTTATTTTACTATTTATACCCCACCCACCTGCCTGGGTTGCTCCAGCCACTCTGGGCGGCTTCCAATATGCATATAAACATAATAAAACATAATAAAAAAAGGACTGCCTTCAGATGGCTTGTGGGGTCAGATAACTCCATACCTGCTTTTTCCGATGATAATAGGGACTTCCTAAGGAAAAGCAAGACATTCCAGGGTCAAAATGGAAACCAGAATGGCTTCTGTAAATCCAGGCTGGAAAATAGGAACACTTGGGGGGTCTGGCATTGCATCTTGGAGTTTACTCTGCCTCAAGATGTACTCAAGGACCTCAGTTTCTATAACTCTCATCCTGCCCAGCACCATCTACATTACTTCACTCAAGCCTGTGATTTTGGAAGGCTGACAGTTCAGTCATGTACATTGTCTACTCAGAAGTCCCAATGAGCTCACTGGGCCTTACTCCCAGGAAAGCAAGTATAACATTGCAGCCTCGGTGTATTTTCCCTGAACCTTTCTGAGCATTGCAGACCAGGTGGGGGGGGGGGAGGTTTTAAAGAGGAGAATTAGAGGTTTGTCTGTTGGAGTTTTAAATTTATTCAAAAGAGAGCTAAGAAGCTGCTTTACTTACAACCAAATCTGATACACCTTTCTAAGAAGAGAAAAACATGTCTGCATGGCATAAACACAGAGCCCAGAAAGCTGTACTAGACTGAGTCAGACCATTGGTGAATTGAACTCAGTATTGTTAGAATTCCTACTCCGTGGTTGCAGTCATGGGATTTTTGTCCTTCACATGATGTATGTTTTGACTCCACAAAGTGGGAAGTGATGTATTGTCTACCAGTGGTGTAGGGTGGGTTGCCAGTGACTGGGCCTGCACAGAGGGGGTTGGGAGGGAAACAGATGGAATATGCATGTGCATTCAACTGCCTAATGGTTTCTGCATCACCGAGGCAATTGCAGCCGCAGAGATAAGAAAAGGAGCCATTCCGTTGTCTGGAAAGGTCACTTCCTGGTTCACATGGAAAAGCCATTTTCAGTGGAGCCCAGCAACAGAAGCACACAGCTGTATTGATGCAGCACTGGGCGTTGAAATTTTGTGCCACTATCAATTTTGCACCCAGGGCAACCTCCCCTGTGGCCTCCTTTGGTACGCCACTGTTGCCTACACAGATTGGCTGAGGCTCTTCAGGCTTTCAGATGGGAGTTTCTCATAGATGTACATGGAGATGCGAGGAATTGCACCCGGGATTTTTGCCATGTAAAGCAGATGCTCTCCCCCTATGGGAAAAAAATAGCCTGGACAAGTGACATATCACAGAATTGTAGAACTGTGGAGTTGGAAGGGATCTCGAGGGTCATCTAGTCCAACCCCTTGCAATGCTGGAATCCTGTCCATAGGCGTCCTTGGGTGGACTTGAACCACCAGCCTTCTGGTTAACAGCGTGATGCTCTGACCCATTGCACCGCTGAAGAGAACTTAGTGTGTGTGTTCTAGCTCAGAGTGACACCCAGTTCCCTACATTCACTGAAGACATGAAACTGAAATTAAGGCAGTGTAGTGTTAAGAGCTAACACATTTGTTCAAATACACTACATATTGTTTAGGAAGTACAATAGACCCTTTATCATGCAAGTCACAAGAGGACTGAACACACCGCAGTGGAATCCGTAGGCTGTGGTTGCTGACAGAGGGCCCTTCTAAATGATAGATGGCCGGGTTTCCCAGCTTTGCCTGCTGGATCCAAAGAAAGCATTTTCTTATTAAATGGTCAGAATTAGGCTATCAAAGGCTTTCAGTCTGGAATCCCCACAAAGCACAACTTAAACACAAAAGTTGAAAAGGGCGAGTTTGGTGCTGTTCTGCCGGAGCTTTCTCAGGCTTGCCAAAGGGTTAGTGAAGATGAGGTGTCAGTTCTATTCTGTCTGAATTTGTGTGGAATTGGCCATGATAGAGGAAGGGAAAGATGGGCGTATATATTGTGCCACTCTAAAGGTATGAGCCCTGCTGGATAAAACTGCAGCTTCAAAGCAAATATGTCTTGTCCATAGAGATGGACAAATCTATGTGCTTCTGGTTTGCTTCTTTCACATATTTTCCCCTATAATTCTATTGCATTAATATTTGGGGATATATACATGCACACACATGCATGCACACAGGCGCACACATAAATATGTATGCAAGTACACATTAAAATGTGCATATTCTCAGTTGGATTCAGATGTTTACTTTCCCTCTCACACATATGCATTTAAATGTGCCCTTTTCCAAAATGTATGCTTATGGATTGTATGATATATTCTAAGCTGTGACGCACCATTTAAAGGACAGCAAAACTGGATCAATAAGTTGCAATCCAATAATAATAATGACAATAATAATATACCCCGTCCATCTGGCTGGGTTGCCCCATCCACTCTGGGCAGCTTTCAACACATATAAAAACATAACAAAACATCAAACATTAAAAACATGAATTTGACAAGTGCAAATCGGGTCATTTCAAACTGGAATTTGCAAATATCAAATTTTCCAAACATTTCCAATTGTATATAAATTTCATTTACCTTGCATTAACAAAAAAGAAAATCTGCAATAGGAAATGATGTCATTTTCTAATTCTAAGTATATTGGAATTAGTTCTCTCCCCCCCCCGCCAGTTTCCCATAATAATTCTAATTTTTTTCTTTGTATGCTGCCTTCCCATAGTTAAAACCATGCTCAAGGCAGCTTACACCATGACAAGATTTACATAATTACGAACCTAACAAAAGTCATAAACAATAAATAAAACACATTAAAGTGTACACAACCAAATTGACGTAATTTCCACATAATCATTAGAAGATCTAATATCAACAATACAAAAATTAATAACAGCAGCAACAAACCCCAATGAAAACCCCTGAACAATAATCCAGCCTAAGAATTTCTTCAGCAGTTTTTGTAGCTGGAATCGATCAGGGCCCCACTCTCCCAGGCCTGATGCGGGTGGGGGAGACCTGCAAGGCAGAGAGCAAGGGTGGATTTGCACATAGGAAATAACACTATAAATAAGTCAGAAATCAAATCGCTATAACAAAAGAAAAGAAAAGTGCTATGTAAAAATCGCATGTATATTTTTTTGCGCTCTGGCACCATCTGGTGTTGCATGTTCATAATGAATTCAAAACGTTGGGGTTTTTTTATGTTTTTGGTTCTTTTTACAAATGTAGCTGAGTCCAGGTCTTCCTGAACTCACAGCCAAGATTGTCTCTGGCTTCTTCAGCAGCCTCAGCTTTTGTAGCTGGAGTTAGTTTATTTCTCATTTGATATAAGCTTGAAAAGGTGGAACATGTTTCGCAAGAGCTGCATTCTACTTGCAGCTTTATTAACGTGATGCTGTTGTTACCCTTTCCATCACAAGTACTCTCCAAGTAATATACATATGGCAGGCCTCTGAGGTTGCTGCAATAGAGCGGGCCATGATTGCAGTGTTAAGGTTTAATTCTTGTACCAGGGTGCCTACTTCACCAAGCAATCCAAGGCTTTGTCAAAATAAAGAGACATGTGACGGTGACAATATCAGCTGCAAAACCCATAAAGTACATTTAAAAGCAGCAACAAAAGCCTGTGTGCTGTAGTGGTCAGCTAGACCAAACTATGACCTGGGAGATGTGATTTCAAATCCCAACTTGGCCAAGGCCATGAAGCTAACTGGGTCACCTTGGGCGAATCACTGCCTCTCACCCTAGTCTACCTTTCAGGGTTGTTGTAGGGTTTAAATGAGGAAGAGGAGAACCATGTATTCCACCTTGAGCTCCTTGAACAAAACAGTGGAATATAGATGCAATCAAATAGTAAGTAAGTAGTAAAATAATAGAGATGTAAATAAAAATGCAAATGGATGAAAATCATCTAAATGTGATCTCCAAAAGCTTGGGAGAGCAAGTTTCCATGTGATGGAAATTCATTACTGTTGTAGATAGCCATGCCACCCCATGGCTATGGGTGGCACTGTGGTCTAAACCACTGAGCCTCTTGGGCTCACCGATTAGAAGGTCAGCGGTTCAAATCCCTGTGATGGGGTGAGCTCCTGTTGCTCTGTCCCAGCTTCTGCCAACCTAGCAGTTCAAAAGCATACCAGTTCAAGTAGATAAATAGGTACCGCTGTGGTGGGAATGTAAATGGTATTTCCATCTCTCTTGCTTCCATCATGGTGTTCCATTGCACCAAAGCAGTTAAGTCCTACTGGCCACATGACCCAGAAAGCTGTCTGTGGACAAATGCCGGCTCCCTCGGCCTGAAAGTGAGATGAGCGCTGCAGCCCCATAGTTGCCTTTGACTGGACTGAACTGTCCAGGGTTCCTTTACCTTTTACCTATTCCAAGTCTCCATGCAATGAGACTTGGTGGGAACAAAAGCAGGTTGCCAAATGATGAGTTTGAGATCTTTAACATTACCCTCAAGTACATAGGGGGAAGACCTCAGACTAAGCCTTTAATGTTTCCTAAAATTAATACAAGGAAGTGCTTGCACTCTCGCACACCTAGTTTTTGTGATGCCCGAAATAGTAACAGACTTTCTTTGAGGCTACAGATTCAGTATTCCCCCAGGTATGCCCTACCAGGAGGGTCCATGACTGCTATGCCAAGGTTCAAGTCTCTATTACGGTGCTACTAATTCACCAAGGAATCTAAGGCTTATGTTAAGAGAAAGATGAAAGCTCGGAAGAATTGCTGGTGCTTCTGGAAACTAACTGTAGTAATTCTCTGAAAGATGATAGCCCTTTCTCCTCATGCCATTACGAAAAGCCATTATACAACTAAACTAAGCCCAGAGACATACGTGTCTGCCGGGGCTTCAGTTACGCGTTTAGAATACGTTCGCGGTTCGCAGGCTTTCTTGAAAGAAATGTGTCTAATAGCGACCCTCAGGCCATCTCTCCCTGGGACTGCCGAATCCTGTTAGTGCTTTAATGTCTTAGAGAAATTGCTGAAGTTTTCTAATCTGTCCCAAACCATCTTTCACTAGCAATAATGATGACACTGATTTAGAGTGTTTGACAGGCAGTACTTGTGAAGATTTTTATTTTTTAAAAAATAATTTTATGACGTTGGTATTGGAGAGTCGAGTTTGGATAACATGGCCTTGGCCCAATAAGAAACATAAATGAAGTATTAGTCGTAATGTCCTTTCTTCTTGGGGGATGGGGGTGTGTTTGGAATTTATAGTGGGATTTTAGTCTTCGTAATCACAACTTGAAGAGATCATTCTCCTTTATGAATCAAAACATCAATTCTGGTGGCTATTTGAAAAAAGCTGATAGGTTTTGTAGTGCGTGGGGGTTGTTTTTTGCTTCCATCAAAGAATGAAATATAAATAGCATATGTGGAAACTGACATTTGCATACTGTCCAGCATCTACAGACAAGCCTGGGTGCTATCCCCACTTATATTGCTCTGTATTTATTTAGCATTCAGCAGTCTACCGAGAGCTGACTTCTGAAGCAGGCATGTGAATAAAACAGCCACTCCAAGATTTCATTTCTAAAACTTGAGGATGGTATAACTTCATAAAAGGATCTGATTCTATTTAGCTGCAACTCGACTGTGGAATGAGAGTGGCAAAGAGATTTGAGCGTCAAACTAGGAATGGGGAGACCCATGTTCAAATCTTGACTCGGTCATCATGTGATTGCTGTTTTATTGTATTTGGAGGGGAGGGGAAGCCTCAGTTTCAAAGAAGTACCTGTATCATTGGCAAGATTTCTCTTGGCTAGCTGAGCTAATAGGTAAAGGTAAAGGGACCCCTGACCATTAGGTCCAGTCGTGGATGACTCTGGGGTTGCGGCGCTCATCTCGCTTCATTGGCCAAGGGAGCCGGCATACAGCTTCCGGGTCATGTGGCCAGCATGACTAAGCCACTTCTGGTGAACCAGAGCAGCGCACGGAAACGCTGTTTACCTTCCCGCCAGAGCGGTACCTATTTATCTACTTGCACTTTGACGTGCTTTCGAACTGCTAGGTTGGCAGTTGAGCTAATTAGCTGGATTGAGCTAATATAAATAAAAGTTCTATGCAGTTACTGTGTGAAAAGCACCTGAATTAGTCACGATGCCAACAATGCAAGGATATTGACTGGTGTCATTAACTGAATAATCACACTTCATATAGTTGAGTTTTATATGTGGAATGTCACTTGGAAATGCCATGTTTCTCATTCGGGAGATGGATGCAGATCATGCATTTGCTTGTCATTTTCATGTTGAAAAGCTAGCTTTGCAGAACACCTTATTTAAAAAGGGACAACAGAGGCAAGCCTAGGTATGAAAGGTGGGCCGATGCAAACAAGGACAGGGCTCCTGCTCATTCAGTCATTGTGTAGCAGGAGATGTAGGGATTTCAGTAGGTTAGCAGGTCTTGTAATCTACACCTGCAGAAATTTCCTTCTCTGCTGCTACACAGCTATTCAAGGTGTAGGAGCTTGTTCAAAATAATAAAAACAAGGAAAAACAAAACAAACCCAAGTTTCAGGTTGCAGCTCCTTATTTCATTTTTATTTTTACTACAATTTGCTGTCCTGAGCATCCTATTTCCTTGAGTTTTCACTGATCCTATGAAAGTCCAGTGGGGTCCTTTACAGAAAATGATTTGAGGAAAGCATACATTTCCTTTCCCCATTGATCTTTGGATAGCAGTCAAGGCTGCATACTCTTCTGAGAATGTTCTCACATCTTGTTCCATTTTAGGACAATGGAAAAGCATCCAGACAGATGCAAATTGTGTTAACATCTGTGTCCCTCCAGATGTTTCAGGACTGCAGCATCCATCATCCCTGACCACTGGCCCTGCTGGCTAGGGCTGATGGGAGCTGGGAGTACATCAACCTATGGAGAGAGCCACAGGTTCCTCACTCATGAGATTTGTAGATCTGCTGATGTTTCTGGAGGATGGCATCCCTGGTGAGGGACTCTCTGGTCCTGAATGGGGTAACTGTGCCCCTGAAGGACCAGGTGCGCAGCCTGGGAGTCATTTTGGACTCACAGATGTCCATGGAGGCACAGGTTAATTCTGTGTCCAGGGCGGCTGTCTACCAGCTCCATCTGGTACGCAGGCTGAGACCCTATCTGCCAATGGACTGTCTCGCCGGAGTGGTGCATGCTCTAGTTATCTCCCGCTTGGAGTACTGCAATGCACTCTATGTGGGGCTACCTTTGAAGGTGACCCGGAAACTGCAATTAATCCAGAATGCTAGACTGGTGACTGGGAGTGGCCGCCGGGACCACATAACACCGGTCCTGAGAGATCTGCATTGGCTCCCAGTACGTTTCCGAGCACAAATCAAAGTGTTGGTGCTGACCTTTAAAGCCCTAAATGGCCTCGGTCCTGTATACCTGAAGGAGCGTCTCCACCCCCATCGTTCTGCCCGGACACTGAGATCCAGCACCGAGGGCCTTCTGGCGGTTCCCTCATTACGAGAAGTGAGGTTACAGGGAACCAGACAGAGGGCCTTCTTGGTAGTGGCGCCCGCACTGTGGAATGCCCTCCCTTCAGATGTGAAGGAAATAAGCAGCTATCTTCTTTTTAAAAGAATCTGAAGGCAGCCCTGTTTAGGGAAGTTTTTAATATTTAATGCTGTATAGCTTTTAACACTTGATTGGAAGCTGCCCAGAGTGGCGGGGTATAAATAATAAATTATTATTATTATTGTTATTATTATTATTATACTTTGTTAACTGGTACAGGATCAGTGGACAGCAGGAAGCCTTTTTAGAAAGTTACCTTTCACTGCAAAAAAAAAAAAGCTAAAATAAAAGCAGCTAGTGCATGGGGAAGAAGACAAACTGTCCTACAGTTGCTAAAAGAAGCCTTCAAAAAAGGAAGGTGATTATAGAGCCTTCTAGAAAAGACGCCCACTTGCTGAAGCAGTTTGAGGAGATTAATATTAAATTTTACATCTATTGTTAAAATGACATTACCATGCGTGACTGTAAGATGCACGACTTGAGGAAAGAGGTAACTAACTTTAAAACAGATGTGTCTGTGTGGAGGAGGGGTGGGCTGGGAAGAGTTATATATTCCTCCGTGTCCCCAGCTTGCTAACTTTCTCTCCTGGCGATGCTGTAATTTGTAATTCATGCGAGGAAGTAAGATGCTGGACTATGCAGATGAAATTAACAGCACTGACAAAATTACCAGTACTGAGAAAACTGTGTGGCATGAACATTATAGAACAGACGAAGCTTCTGACTTAGAGCATCAGGCCATTTGTCCAGCTCTGGTCAGTGTGGTTTGGAAGCAGCTCTCCAGGATTCCCAGACCTACCTGGAGATTCCAGGGATGCTTTACCACTGAGCTACACCTCTTCCCCTCCGATGGCAGGTTGGAGGGAATGGCTGAATCTTTAGCTGCAGTTTTGGTTGTCAGGTTGTAACCTGGAGACTGGAGTCATACTGTGGTCTTCCCACTGAAGCAGGGAGTCATTTTGGACTCACAGCTGTCCATGGAGGCACAGGTCAAAACTGTGTCCAGGGCAGCTGTTTACCAGCTCCATCTGGTACGTAGGCTGAGACCCTATCTGCCTGCGGACTGCCTCGCCAGAGTGGTGCATGCTCTGGTTATCTCCCGCTTGGGGGAGGTCCAGTGCCGAGGGCCTTCTGGCGGTTCCCTCATTGCGAGAAGCAAAGGTACAGGGAACCAGGCAGAGGGCCTTTTCGGTAGTGGCGCCCGCCCTGTGGAACGTCCTTCCAGCAGATGTCAAAGCGATAAACAACTACCTGACCTTCAGAAGACATCTTAAGGCAGCCCTGTTCAGGGAAGTTTTTAATGTGTGATATTTTACTGTATTTTTGCTTTCTATGGAAGCCGCCCAGAGTGGCTGGGGAGGCCCAGCCAGATGGGCGGGGTATAAATAATAAATTATTATTATTATTATTATTATTATTACTTCAGATCTTCCCGCTGGTTTCCCCAAAACTCCCCCAGCAGTGATTGGCTCCTGGGTGGGAGGCTGGAACGTGAGAGAGAAAGAGAGTTAAACTGGTTTCCAAGTGAGAGGTGGAATTCTAGAAAGCTGCATCTGTGTTGAGATTATGAATGCAGCTCACGAGCCTACGTCCAATCTGATTGGCAGGTATTTCATGATTTCGCTATTTTGTGTTGTGTTGACTGACGTTGCATTTGTTATATTTTTATTTTATCTTCCATTCACATGCTCTTCGCTGCTTTGAAGGGGCAGATGGGGCTCGTCAACCTTCTAGGAGAAGGAAAACTCTGATCCTAAACCCCCGCTGCCCTGCAGGATATCTTCAGGGAAATAAAAGGCTAAGGAGTAAACCCTACACAAATCTGGAGCCGGATACCCTAAGACGGTTGGTTGCTGTCTTGTATGCCTCCTTCCAGCAACACCTGCAGCCAGGTTGGTGCCAAATGTATTGCTCTGCTTTCTTTTGGAGCACATCAGTGAGGCTGAGATGGAGGTCTCGTCGTCTAGGCAGGCCAGGACCTCCATACTCACTGCCCAGGCTTGTGCCCTGGGGAGATCACTTTGGTGCTGCTAACATAGTGGTTTGACTTCATCCCTGGAAGTCCTATTTCTCTTGAGACACAAGGATGCAAAAAACAGCAGCTTTGGGGGCCTTTTGGCGCTTCACCCTTCTGCCGTCTACCAATTTCCCTTTGCCGATTCTTCTCCAAGGCTACTTTACCTCCACCAACAGCGGTGTACATAGTCCAGGACTTCAGGGCAGTGGTCCATTGCCCCATCCAGCAGAATAGCCATCAAACCTCACAGGGCTGGATTGCCACATTTTGAAGCAAGTGACGTACGTCCATTGGAAGTATTTGAGCTGCCTACTGAAGTGCTTTTGCCAGTTTGGAACTGTGATAACTCGCATCTTGTGTGAACTGCACACCCAGACCTGGGCAGATGGTGGGGACATCCAGAGCTTGTAGGTCTTACAGTTTTCACTGGAAATCTCCAGGTCATCATGAGACTTCCAGGGAAGGTGGGGCTTAACTCTCCTTTAAAAGAGAACCCCATACTTTTTACTGATCCTGGTTTCTGATGGTCCTTTGTACTGCTCAATGGAGCTGGACACTGTGCATGATATACAATGCTGCTTGGATGGGGAATGGAGACACATGATGGGAGGACTCCTCTAATTTCTGCATGGTTTGGATGTGATCTCCTGTATAAAGATAAGAGCCACATCCATTGCTCTCCCTGCTTTTGCTTCTCACCCTATGCACCCTATGACATGTAGAAATTTAGCACTTCGGGGTAAAAATGTTTGCCCACCTCTAGTTTAAACAATATTCACAAGTGAGACCAAATGATTTATGTGCTTCCAGCAACACAACCATTTCAAATGAGCACAGTGTACCGGTAACTGGGAACTAAATTAGAAACCATAACAATAGGTTAGAGGCCTTATTTTCTGAGTGGGCTCTGATTTTCACACTTAAATTGCAGGTTCATTTTGCAGCACTCCATTGAGTACTTAGACATGGAAAGTGCTTGTAAATGAACCCATAGTTATTTATAGTGGAGAATAAAAGAGAATGGGGGGGGCAGACCAATTAACAGTGTCTTATAAACTTAGCCAATGTTTCCTAACCTTACTATGAAGATTAACACAAACAAGTGAGGGAAACAAGCCAACCCAAATCCCTTTGTATTAAAAGTATGGTTCCCCAAAGTTCCCTTAAATATAGCAATTAATTGAAATCAAATGTCACTTTACTAGACAGCTGCCTACCAGCTGTAGAATATGAAGATTAATATCTAGCCTGGATATTTGCTTTATTAAAAAGGACTGGTGGATTATTAAAGGTGCTGTCCTTGAGAACCATAAAAACAAATCAATATCCCAGCCATTTTTATATGCTTCAATGTTCTGAAGGAGGAAGACCAGGGTGGAATTTAGAGACATATAAAAACCGCTTTGAAAAAGAAAAAGAAAATTAAAAAATACATTGAATTTTCCACAAGGCTCACCATCGCCATCTAGTGCCACATTGTATACTGCACTTAAAACACACTTAAAATGTTTTATTTGCAGCTGTATAGCTGAGTCCTAGGACAGCTTCTGCTCACATAGAGCTCTTTGCTTAGTAGAGCTCCATAAATGCACCATTGGGATAGATAATCTCTCAGGGGTAATCAATACCGTGCCTTCCAGATGTTGTTGGACGACAGTTCCCATCATTTCCAACAACTGATCATGCAAGCTGGGGCTGATGGGAGTTGAGGCACAGCAACATCTGAATGGCACCACATTGTCTACCCCTACTATATCTCAAGTCTGGCAAGCCTGTTGAATTAGGTTGGGTTGACACCTGCAGATTCATGACTGCTGTATGAGATGGTGGCTTACATGTGGTCTTGTCATCACTGACACCCGTCTGTCTCTAATGACAATGGAGTGCACCTCCTGGGCTGAAGTCAAACTGCTGGAGAATCACACCAGATGTCGTGGCTGCAGAGACCAGTAACACGTAACTGCTGTCACCCACGTTGTTTTTTGCTGCATTAGCAGTACCAAAGTGACTTCTCCAAAGCACAATTCCGGTCAGTGCTTATGGAGGCCCTGCACTGCCCATATGACAAGACCCCACTCTTGGCCTTGCTGATGTGATCTGAAGGAAAGCAGAGCAATACGTAGGACACCAGCTTGACTGCAGGAGTTGCCGGAAGGTGGTGTACAAGGCACCATCCAACCATCTTAGGGGCTCCACTCCAGATTTGTGTAGCCTTTCCTTCTTCCAAAGATGTCCTGCAAGGCAGCAGGCACAATTTTTTCCTCCCAAAGCCTTTCTCATGGATGAATATAGCCACAAGGCACTGGAGGTTTAGGATCAGAGTTTTCCTTCTCTATGTGTAAAGTGTATAGAACTTTCATATGCCTGTTATCATCGCAGGCACAAGTATTTCAAATGGAGTCAGATAACACATTCAGTTGTGAGTAATTAAGGGCCATTTCAAAGAGAGAGAGGTATCACGTGATTATACTTAGGATGTAATCCTATACCCGCTTGCCTAGAACCGAGCCCCACTGAACTCAGTGGGACTCCTGAGTAGACATGGATAAGATTGTGCTGTTGATGATTCCTTTGTATGTTCTATCTATGATGTTTCATGAATTTCTTTGTCTGGGGGGCAACTGGCTGGACAGCCTCATTTAGATTGGCCCACTTTGGGATCATCTATGGTGTCCCTTGTACGTTTTCCTTCATTAAAGTTATTGCTGAAAGTTATTGCTGAAAGTTAAAACCAAACATCACACAATGCCTCTGATCTCAGCTCATTGAATCTATGCTTCTGCAATCACAATTATTTGAAAGAGAGAAAGGAGAGCAAAACAAAAGTAGTACAGAATTTTTATTAAACAGTTTTCATTTTGAGATAAAAGAAAAATAACTAAATATAACCCATTTAGAACAGAAAAATGACAACAACCACCCTTTAATACATGAATGCCAGAGTTCTGCTTGACAATCAGGTATTATCATAACAGAAACTTTGTTTTTGAACATCCAGAAATAGCATCTTTGTTTTCTCTCCTCAAACCTACCATGAATATACTATAATTGACAGATAATCATTTACTTACAAGTTCATGCCAACTGTTAATAATAAGAACTAAATGATCCATAAAATAATGCCAGGGAAAGAAATCCATGATTAGAGTTCTATCATTTCACTAAAAGTTTAAAACAATTCATTTATTTCTGTTTCTTCAGATGCGGAAGAAGAATCCAATATGGTGCTGCCCAGCCTTTTTTTTTAGAAGAATTCAATATGGTGCTGCTCAGCCAGTTAATAGCTCAACACTTTTGCCCTGCACCTCAAAAAGCAGGGCTTTCCTTCCTAAAAAAAAAAAAAGCTCAACAACTTTGACCTGAACCCCCAAAAAGGGTTAGATCATTGCCAGTTTTTAACTGAGTAGATTGAAGTCTCTTGGGAGTTGGCCACCCCTGTATTAGGGGGATAAGGGCATTAAATGCATGTGATTGGGAAAATAATATGATGCGGCATTCTAAAGGGAAGAATGCTTGCAGAAAAAGTCAATATTAAGCAAAATTTCATACAAAAATGTTACAAGGAGCAATGCACACTGGAGTGTCAATGAATTTACATACGGACTTCAAAAACAACAACAAACTAATGTGGAGAACTGAACTAAATATTAGAAAAATACTGAAGGTGGTGGATTTGTGTATCTGTACTACAGTTATCTGCAGATAGGTACATGATACCCATTTGAGACAGGTGATCCTATTTAAGCATCCATGCACAACTACATAATGAAGAGCAGCTTGCGTCAAACAGGAAGGAGAGAAGTGGAATGAATGATGCATAAGACCAAGGCTATCATCTTTGAGAGTCTCTTAAATTTCAGTGGGCCTTGAGACCTTATAAAATGCAATGTTGGCCTTTGGTCTTTGATTAAAGTCCCACCTCTGCCATGGGTCCTTAAGCAATTTGCACTTCATCTTTTTTTATAAATTTATTTATTTGCTCTTCAGATTAAAGTTTTACAATCACATAACCAACATACAACATAAATACAAGATTCCAAAGAATCTCCTGGAATTCCCTCCTCCCCTTTGTGGGTCCTATTGTTAATAATTTCCTCCTGCATCTTTTATGATAATCCACATCTTTTACATCTCCATTATGTCCAAGAATCACCTTTAAACTACAAGTGTTATTCCAATCCTACTAACATTTTTAGCTGTTTACAATGGTTTTTAAGATAAATTATAAAATTTCCCCATTCCTTATTGAAATTTCGGCCTTCCTGATTTCTGATTCTTCTGATCATTTTTGCCATTTTGGCACAATCCATCAATTTATTATTCCATGCTTCACTGGAAAGGGACTTTATCTTCTTTCCATCTCTGGGCAATTTGCATTTTCTTTGCCATAGTCATTTGTTTATTTCATGAAATCTATATACCACTTGATTTTAGGGGAAAAACTTCAAAGAGGTTTACAAAAAACCAAACCCTGAATAGTCCTGTCTGGGCATTGTCCCCTAATAGAACTGCAATCATGTAAGGTTGAAGGAGAAGGCTGTACTTTCTGTACCCTCTGTCACACCCTTGTGTCTCAGTCTGTGGAATAACCACAACTAGAATTATCTAGCATTATATATCTAAAGTGGGTCATTGTCTAGCAATTCAAATCCTTAGTGTACTTCAGAGTTCTCAAAAAGTCATATATTTTCATTGTGTATTTGCAGAGTATTATCCTGAAGGTCTTAGATTTCTGGCTACCCCTGAGCAGTAAGCTGAGAGTCCATTGCTGTGTGTAGTGCTCAAATGCAGTTAAATCAATGGTACAGCCATGCTGAAAATGAAAACAGTCTGGCTGAGTATTAGCCCACTGCAGAACTGAATAGACCATGCAGGAACATGCTATCTAAAAGTCAATAGAATGAGCAGCTCCTAATTTTTGTATAGCATTCAGCTAAGAACTATAATGTTTTAAAATGGAATGAGAGGACAAAGACATGCCGTGCTGATAAGTTAGGGCTGCAATCCTATGCACACTTTCCTGAGAATCCAGGCATAGTTTTACATGACTGGTATGGCAAGTGTGATGTTAATCAAGAAAAGCAAAACCATTTTAAAAAAGTAAAATCATTTTGGGTAGCCAATTTTAAGCAATTTATCTTTACTTTACTGTACTTTAGATGCTTGCTGTTTTTTCATAAACAGCAACACTGCAGTCCACAGATAACTTCTGTGGAAGTGGTCCTAATGAAACATGTTGGAAAACCCTTAAATCTTTTATTTCAAAAATCTCTAAAGAAAATAATTATGAAGTAATGTTGTCAAAGTGTTCAAAAGAACCTATACTGTTCACACCATTCTGTGATGCAGCTTAAGAAATCTGTTTGACCTTCCGCTTCCCTCCTTTAAAATGTCTTATAATATACCCAAGTGACCACACAGAACACCCATATATCACTGTTATCTGTTTATATGTACCCTGTATGAAAGTTTAAAGTGATCAGATGCAAAGAAAGGCACTGCTTTTTCAGTAGTTCAGGAGGTAGAACTTTGGCAGGCAGAAAATGCTTTTAACAAAACGGGGTTAACACATAATTCATCTGACAAAGTCCAGTCCATAAATGTTTGTGCCAATTTTTTTGCCATAATAAATTCATTAGTCTCAGTGAACTCAATGGGACTGTATTCTGGGTACACATGTATAGGATTGTGCTGTGTGTTTCATGGAAGGTAAAGAATCAGTGGCTATTAGCTGCCCAGAGGACACTTCCCTTTGTGCCGCAATTAGTTCCATTAGTCCTGTGATTTCTAGGCACAGGTTCGGGAGGTTTTTTTGTCTCACTACTTTCCCCAGGAAAACCCATGGCTTACTGCTAAATCGGAACAAACATCAACCCGCAGAAAACCCAACTGATGTAGGTTCCATTTCTGCGGTAAATTGTGTGTTTTCCCATGGAAAGTCATGGGACAAAAGAAGAACCTATTGGACCCTTGCCTAGAAATCATGGGACAAAGGTGTGCATGAGCCCGTAGATAGCTACATTCACAGGTGGAACTGTGGTCTAAACCACTGAGCCTCTTGGGCTTGCTGATCAGAAGGTCGGCAGTTTGAATCCCCACAATGGGGTGAGCTCCTGTTGCTCTGTCACAGCTTCTGCCAACCTAGCAGTTCGAAAGCACACCAGTGCAAGTCGATAAACAGGTACCACTGTGGCAGAAAGGTAAATGGCGTTTTTGTGCGCTCTGGTTTCCGTCGCAGTGTCCCATTGTGTCAGAAGCAGTTTAGTCATATTGGCCACATGACCCAGAAAGCTGTCTGTGGACAAACACCGGTTCCCTTGGCCTGAAAGCAAGATGAGAGCCACAACCTCATAGTTGCCTTTGACTGGAATTAACCATCCAGGGGTCCTTTACCTTTACCTTTTTTACCCACAATTGGAGGCCAGATGTTTCTGAATGCAAGTTTCAGGAAAGCACAGGAGGGGAGAATGCTGTTGCTTCTGAGTTTCACCTAGGTGTCTTATTGGCCTATGTCATGTGAGAACATGACTGGACTAGATAGGCCTTTTGCCCACTTCACCAGAGCTATTCTTGTTCTCAGGTTGCTTTTGGTTTAGCAGCTATTACAGTGCCCACCAGTGCTACAATTGCACCAGAGATGTACTCCACAGTAAGATTTCTACATAGTAAGGCAGAGGCGAAAAGGAAAAAGTAAGAGGGCATGGCAAAGGATAGAGCTGTTTACTAACCTGTTTACTAACCTGCATTGCACAACCAGGAGGGTGGGAAGAATATGTGTCTTGAGGTTTCAACTAAAGATGATGCAAGACATGAATTTTTGTTTCACAGATCAACACATCCAGAGGTGCTGCCTCTGGCTGCTGCCTGTTTGTCATTGACCTGTGACAGGGCCTTCTCAGTGATGGCTCTCCATTTGTGGAATGCCACCCCTGGTGAAGTGTGTCTGTTTTCCTCACTACTGACTCCCAGGAGAGATTTAGACATTTCTGTTTCACCCAGACATTTGATGGCCATGGCAACCTTGAAATTAGGAACTGGTATGTGATTGCTTTTATATGTTTAGAGATGTTCTAAGAATCTATAAATTAAGATGGTTTAAAATTGTTTTCAAAGTGAGTTAAATATGTTTTTTGTTTGTTTAAAATTGTATAGCTTTGACTTTGAAGTTTGCCAACCTGGGCTGCTTTAGGAGGAAGGCCAGGCTACAAATTTAATATGAATAAATTAAGTCAAAGAAAGGGTCTGGTGGAGAGGATTATAATCCCCTCCCCCAATGGAACTTCTCTTTATCCAATGTACTCTATCCTCAGATGCTTTGATCTCAAATAAAGTGAAAAGGTAATCCTGTTCTCAGTGAGTTGGTTCCTGAAGGAAACTTTGCAAAAACACCAGATTCAGTGGGGAGAGAAGATTAATACTACAGCTTTGGCTGTAGTAACTCCCTTCCCACCCTAAAGCTAAATTATCATTAGTGTCCATTTGAAGATCGCTTTTCTTGCTCTCGGATAGCAGTAAGGTTGGGTGACAACAAATTGCTCATGCACCCCTATTACAGATAGCCGCCCACCTTAAGTCATAGCATTCTTTTGCTTCTTTTAATTTACTAGAACATGATGTCTCATAAGCTCCGCTTGATTGCATATGACTGAGAACAATGCTGTGCTGCTACCGTCAGAAGGGAGAACAAACTACCAATCTGTCATTCTTATCCCTTCCATCAGGCTTCTGCAAAACATCTGTTGCTCACTTATTTCGAGCTCAATGTTTTGTCTTGTTTCTTGGTTTAATGGCACTGGAAATATCAGTAGTTACCCACTTGTATTTATTCCTTTTTTTCTTTTTTCTTTTGCAACCTGGAGAATATTATGGGTAAGAGGATGGGGGAAACTGTGTCAAGGTATAGCACTGCTATTATAATAGGATATTAAGCATGAAAAGAAAGTGTAGGGGATTATTTAAGGAAACAGAGTGGAAAACAAAACCTGACAATTTAGCAAGGCAAGTGTAAGGGGGGGGGGGACTGCGTGTTTATTGCCCACCAGCTCTTTCTGCCTCCTTTTTTGTACACATTGACAGATTTTTTTTGGGGGGGGGGGTCTTTAAAAGACCCTCTGAAGGGCCCAATCATATAGTCAGCTGCAAAAGGCAAAAGCAAAATGGCATCTAGTGCTGAGGGTAATGTACTGAGGACATGGGTGGTGCTGTGGTGTAAACCACTGGGCCTCTTGGGCTTGCCGATCAGAAAGTTGGTGGTTCAAATCCCTGTGACAGAGTGAGCTCCCATTGCTCTGTCCCAGCTCCTACCAAACTAGCACTTCGAAAGCATACCAATGCAAGTAGATAAATAGGTACCACTGTTGTGGCAGGGTAAACGGTGTTTCCGTGCACTCTGGCTTCTGTCACAGTGTTCTGTTGTGTCAGAAGCGGTTTAGTCCTGCTGGCCACATGACCTTTAAAGCTGTCTGTGGACAAACGCCGGCTCCCTTGGCCTGAAAGCGAGATGAGTGCTGCAACCCCATAATTGCCTTTGACTGGACTCAACCATCCAGGGGTCCTATACTTTTACCTTTACTGAGGAGAAACTGTAATGGAGACACGTGTTGTTGCACCTGTACAGCAAAGCATCACCCAAGCCATTTTTATTACTATTAGAAAGGAAGATTGTGAAGGGTGGTGGTGACCAAGCCATTTTAAATCCTCATAGGGATAAACAATCACATTATGAAGCTGTCCAAATCAATTAGTATGTTTAGTTTGTATAATAGGAAATGTTGCTATAATGTCTGGTGGGTCTCTGCTGTTGCCTGGTACCCTACATGAAATCCAATTTTCATCAGGGAAGTCTAAATCTGAATGGCAAATGTCTCTCAGGCTCTTTGCCGGGCTGGAGACCTTCCATGGTACACATGCCACCACAGTGATGGTGGGGAGAATTTGTGAGCTCTAAAGTGCCAGCCATGATAGTTCAACACTCATCCACCCAATGTGTGTAATAATTAAGAAATCATCTGTCCAATTATGAGCTGCAGCGCTCAGTGTGAGGTGGCAGGTCATGATGCTGCGATGCCAAAGCAGCCATTATACTTCAGTCTAAGAGTTTATCTGCAAGATGGCTCATGCAATTAGGCCACACAGGATTCTTTTTTTATCTATAACCTGCCCTGGGTGGCTGGGAGCATTGGTGAGTGGTAAAGCACATACCTTGCATTCAGATTGTCTCTGAGTAAGTCCTTAGCATTTCCCAGTTAAAAGGAATATTAATAATAATAATGATAATTATTATTATTATGTACCCCGCCCATCTGGCTGGGTTTCCCCAGCCACTCTGGGCGGCTTCCATAGAAACCAAAAATACACTAAAATATTACACATTAAAAACTTCCCTGAACACGGCTGCCTTAAGATGTCTTCTGAATGTCAGGTAGTTGTTTATCGCTTTGACATCTGACGGGAGGGTGTTCCACAGGGTGGGCGCCACTACCGAGAAGGCCCTCTGCCTGGTTCCCTGTAGCTTTGCTTCTCACAATGAGGGAACCACCAGAAGGCCCTCGGCGCTGGACCTCAGCATCCGGGCAGAACGATGGGGGTGGAGACGCTCCTTCAGGTACACTGGGCCGAGGCCGTTTAGGGCTTTAAAGGTCAACACTAGCACTTTGAATTGTGCTCGGACACGTACTGGGAGCCAATGTAGGTCTTTCAAGACTGGTGTTATGTGGTCTCGGCGGCCGCCCCCAGTCACCAGTCTAGCTGCCGCATTCTGGATTAGTTGTAGTTTCTGAGTCACCCTCAAAGGTAGCCCCACGTAGAGCGCATTGCAGTAGTCCAAGCGGGAGATAACTAGAGCATGCACCACTCTGGCGAGACAGTCTGCGGGCAGGCAGGGTCTCAGCCTGCGTACCAGGTGGAGTTGGTAGACAGCTGCCCTGGATACAGAATTGACCTGCGCCTCCATGGACAGCTGTGAGTCCAAAATGACTCCCAGGCTGTGCACCTGGTCCTTCAGGGGCACAGTTACCCCATTCAGGACCAGGGAGTCCTCCACACCAGCCTGTCCCTGTCCCCCAAAAACAGTACTTCTGTCTTGTCAGGATTCAACTTCAATCCATCCTCCAACCGCCTCCAGGCACTCACACAGGACCTTCACCGCCTTCACTGGTTCTGATTTGAAAGAGAGGTAGAGCTGGGTATCATCTGCATATTGACGGACACCCAGTCCAAACCCCCTGATGATCTCTCCCAGCAGCTTCATATAGAAGTTAAAAAGCATGGGGGAGAGGACGGAACCCTGAGGCACCCCACAAGTGAGGGCCCAGGGGTCTGAACACTCATCCCCCACCACCACTTTCTGAACACGGCCCAGGAGGAAGGAGCGAAACCACTGTATAACAGTACCCCCAGCTCCCAGCCCCTCTAGACGGTCCAGAAGGATGTTATGGTCGATTGTATCAAAGGCCGCTGAGAGATCCAGCAGAACTAGGAAACAACTCTCACCTTTATCCCTAGCTCGCCGGAGATCATCAACCAGTGCGACCAAGGCAGTTTCAGTCCCATGATGAGGCCTGAATCCCGATTGGAAGGGATCCAAATGGTCCGCATCCTCCAAGAATGGAAGATTTGAGACTGGGCGATAGTTGGCCATACTGGCCGGGGTCTAAAGATGGTTTTTTAAGAAGCGGTTTAATGACCGCCTCTTTCAGCGGATCTGGGAATGTTCCCTCACGGAGAGAAGCATTCACCACCCCGCAGAGCCCATCGCCCAGCCCTTCCCGGCTTGCTTTTATTAGCCAGGATGGGCAAGGATCAAGGAGGCAGGTGGTTGGTTTCATGCGTCCAAGCAGCCTGTCCAAATTCTTGGGGGTAACGGATTGAAATTGATTCCATGCAACTTGACCAGACAGGGCTCTAGCACTCTCCCGCCCCAGCCCTGCTCCCACGGTGGTGTCTAGCTCCTTCCGAATATGAGTGATTTTATCTGCAAAAATTTTTGCAAAATCGTTGCAGGAGATCTTGGGGTCTTTACAAGGCCCCAGTGGTAAAGGTGGTTCTGTTAAATTGCGGACCACCTGAAAGAGTCTCCTCACGTATAACGTGATGAAAAAGAGCTCTGTTTGAGATTTTGGAGTGCCATGGCAATTCTGAATAAACAGGGGCTGGGAAAACCTGTGTCCTCACAGATCTTTGTGGGACTCCAACTCTGTCAGCAGGGCCAATGGTCAGTGATGATGGGTGCTGTAATCCAAGAACATTGTAAGGGCCTCTGCACCCCTAGAAAAGACAATAGTGGACAAATAGTCTGACCCTGGTATAAATCTATTTTCTTGCTATATGTATGAAAATGCAGGTGATGCTTGAACAAACTTTGAAACAATCAGTCCCCCTCAGTGGCTCCACATTAGCATCATTTAATATTTATGCACAACCATCAATCTACATTGCACTTCACAGGGTAACATAAGCAAAAATAAAATAAAAAATAGTCCCTGCCCTCGAGGAGCTTACAGTCTCTTTATTTTGACAGTAGAGGAAGGCAACAGAGTAGGTGAGAAAAGGGAATCCTAAAGGTAATAAGAAATGAATACGAGTATATGCAGTATTGCATACTGAAACTTGGTTTCGTTTTCTGGATGTGGACTGGGAAATTAGGCAGAAGGCTTTTCGGGAAAGATAGATGGGTTGAAAGAAACGAGATCATATGAGGGCTTGTGCATCACCTAAGAACAACATGCCTTATTTTATTTTTTGCTTTGGAAACATTATCTGGAGTTCTTGGAAAGTGATGTTTAATGGGCTTGAAACCTGGGATATAGTTGCTCATTGCTAATGTTGAAAAAAGAGGCCTATCTATTATGATCTGTCCATCGTTTCTCCTCCAGGTGAAGAATCAGGGAAAGTGCATACTAATTGTACAATTTGCATGCAGGGTTTGTGTGCGTGGGTTTTTGTGTGTGCTTTCTTTTGCATAGCAAATGAGGACCGAAGGAATTGATGATTGAGCAAAGCTGACATGACATGAAAAGGACCTAGCTTGATCTATCCATTGCTATGCATATCCTAGTTGTAGTAGCTAGAATAAATTCACCTGTACGCCAGTGCACTGCTTGGCAAGCTAAATATGAATGAACTATTTTTGACTCTCTGCTTACACATATACTTCAGTGGGCAGGCTCTAGCAGAAGTCACTCAGTGGGATGTAAGTAGGTCATGACTAAGGTCTTCTCAGTCAGACATGGTCAGGATAAACTTTTACTTTTCTAGTAAGGATGTATGCTGCCCTAGAAGCCATTATAATATAGCTTAAGTTACTGATAGCACCATAGTGTTTACTGAATAACGCCTATTATTATTATTTATTAATTATTAATTATGGTGGTGATATACTTATAAAAATGGCTCTTCTAATTTATAAAGATTGTTTAGAATCTGCACTGGACCTTTTCTTGTTTTTAGAAAGGGGGGAAAATACAGGGTGTTTGACTGAAATGAAACCCATTTCTCTCTCTGAAGGATTCCCTTCTCCTTAAAATATCAATTACATTGCCATTGTGATCTGGAAGTCACACTCGTTGATAGCAGCTCTGGAAGAAGCAATTTGCCTTAGAGGTTTTACAAGACTTAAGCTTTTGTTTTATAGACATATTCCAAAAAAAGAAAAAAAGAGAGAGAGACATATCTGCCAAAAAATAAGAAGTCCTTTTCCCTTGCGTGATGTCAGAAGGTTGGATATGTACAGCCTTGGAAAGATGTGTAAATCATTTTTATACAGAGAACTGTCTTAGAAAACTAGAGATTTCAGTACAAAGGAATCCATTCATTGAAAGAATGCCTCCACAAGGTTGTCTTATGAGTTACAATATACACAAGAGGATGTTGCAAAAGCACCTTTGCTTTTTAGGTACCGTTGCACTGTACACAGCTGCCACCCTTGTGGGAGGGAAAACAGCCTGTTTGTATTACAAGAAGTCCTATAACAATGCTAAAAATATTGATACAAAACAGCTACAAGTGGATAAAAGCCTAGCAGCTATCCCTTGCTTTAATTGTTCACCAATAATTTTTAGCTTAAAAAAAAAATTCCGTCAAGAAAATAGCATTTTGAAATTTCCTTTTCATAGCTTTAGACAGCTATCCCCCACCCCCCGCTTACAAAACGTAATCCAAACAGTGCCTAGCCGAGAAATAATCAAGCATTATATATGTATAAAATGGAAGATGCAACTTTATTTTTTTATTTTTGTAGAATAGTGCATTTGAATCCTGGAAAGAATTGCTTTGATTATGGAATGATAATCAAAAAAATGGGCAGAATTGAAATAGGGCAACTCTTACCACAACCAAGACTGAAATCCGTAATGAACAGTAGGCCAATGTATTTTTCAGTCTACTTGTTTCATTAACAGAGGAAAACATGAAACTTAACACTGAAATCATGCCATTGATGGCATGCTTTAAAAATACACTTCACTGAATTTTATGCTGCCTTGTGGAGCAGAGTGGCGTCGTGATGACAGGTATGGACCAGGCCACCCTTTCTGATCTAGATGGGTGAATCTAAATCATAATCACTTTGTCTGCTTAAACTGCATTTGCATTTTTGCAGTCCTCTATTTTGTAGAATGTGTTATTTGTTTATAATGAATGCCACAATTTATCCCACAGCAACCCTGCAAAGGTTGCATTGGTTGAGAATGCATGACTGGCCCAAGGCTAGTAAGTGAGCCTCATATAAGTAGAGGTCCTAATTCTGGCACCACACAGCCAGTGTGTGTAGTGGTTAAGAGTGGTAGCCTCGTAATCTGGTGAACTGGGTTCGCTTCCCCACTCCTCCACATGCAGCTGCTGGGTGACCTTGGGCCAGTCACACTTCTCTGAAGTCTCTCAGCCCCACTCACCTCACAGAGTGTTTGTTGTGGGGGAGGAGGGAAAAGGAGATTGTTAGCCACTTTGAGACTCCTTAGGGAAGTGATAAAGCGGGATATCAAATCCAAATTCTTCTTCTTGGTCCAGCACTCTAAGCACTACGCCACTCTGACTCCAAAAATACTCTCAAGTGAACATGTGGTTAGCCACACAGTAACACACCATCTGATCGAGAAGGAATGATTCCCCCCCCCCCAATATTTGAACCATTCTCTTTCACCTCATCTCTGAAAACCCAAAGGGAGTTCATATTCTCACAGCGCCATTTTAATGTATATAACTCAGAAATTATTCTCAAGAAGTGCAGTGGCATTCATTCCCTAGTAAGTTGGCGGTCCAAAAGCAGCAGTCCCACATACACTTACTAGGGGAATAACCTCCATTCAATAAAATGGGACTTTCATCCTTGTAAATACAATAGAGTTGTATTTAACAATCGTAGCCAGAATGTGACCAAGAAAAATACATTATGTAAGAAGTTTATCAATACTTATTTAAATTATTCTGCTGCACAGCAATTGCCAGATTTTCTACAATGGATGTCTCCCATCAAGTTGATAAAACAGTATGTAACTTGAATTGCCATCAAGTATTTTCAATATTCTCACACCGATCCTACACAGACTCACAGACTTAGTCTAAGCGTCACTTTTTTTTGTATGGGACTCATTCCAAGGCACAGCCTTGCAGCCTTGGAACATTAATTTCAGCATTATTCATATTGTTTCATTTCATAAAATTCGCTTTTTAGAATTAGAAACATCTTGCCAATCTGTTCGTATGATTCTTGATTCCAGCAAACTTTTCCAATTTGAGCTCTTAAGTTGCGTTAGTATGTCAAAGCTTGTTGATCCCAATTTCTAGATCCCCAGACTGAGGATATGCACATGATGCTCTGTTTATGTATTTGGAGTGAATGCATGCACACTTAAAGTGGGAAGCAGGCATGAGTACAAAGTCTGCCCCCAGTGGCCCAACTCTTGCTGACTCTACTGCAGATCTTCCTGTGTTCTGATACTTGGCATACTGAATAATGAAGAGTCCTCCAAGCACAGTTAGCTAAACACTGTTAGAATCTCCCTTCACCTCTTCATACACAATATACAAAGTTCAGAAGATGAGCCAACATGTCAGAGCCATGGAGGGAGTGGATGTGTGTGCGCTTTCCCACACCCCTTTAAGCCCCCCCACATTCACCCAGTTAAAAGGTACAAAGAATGATCCAATGCAGCACAGGTCATGTCAGCTGGAAAACAGGGTTCTAGATGTGTGTGTGTGTTTTAAATTCCACGTAATGCTTTTCTGCTCACAATTCAGAATATGTAAGGGGATCTGAATATGCACGTCTGCTTCTCAACACAGAATATAGAACAGTTGGGGTGAGAATCTAATGCAATGTTGCCACCTTTGGCCACCTTAGCTAAGTAGCCTGATAAAGACATTGACAAAGACCTTGTATGCTATTGTGGAATCATTTCTGGTTCTTTTAAAAACAGTGTTCTGTATGCCATTATGATGATATGATGCTAAAAAGAAAGTTATGTGGCCCCTTGCAAAGCACTCTTCTCTTACAGCATTTTGGTTTATCAATGGCAAATGCAGCTTTAGAAATCCACTGTTTTCTTAAATTTGATGGCATCCAATACTTCCGTTTCCATTTACTGACATACTGATTTAGCAAAACAAGTGTAAATAAAGAGATACTGAAAAAGCCTGGCAAACTAACTCTAGAACCTGGCCTCAAATACTGAAGTAGTATCCCACTACAGATATTATATCAATCCCTGAATAAAGACTGATATCAAACTAAGCCATACTCAGAATTTTCCCACTGAAATTTATGTACTTGTCCATTGATTTCAATGGGACTGCTTTGAGTATGACTGACATTGTATATTACTCACCATCATGGCATACGGCATTCTCCATGACAAAGTGGTCAACTTCCATTTGGACACACATTGTCTGGTGTGGGAAATCCACTCATGACCCTGGTAAAGTAATTTCCACAAGCAAGACCTGAGTGCTATAGGACTCTCCGTTCTTGTGATTCCCAGCAACCCTCTTTCCAACAGTGGAAAGAGATCACAGCCAACATGACTAGCAGCCATTGATAACCTTGCTTTACTTTGTCTAATCCTCTTTTAAAACCATTCTAGTAGGCGGCCACTGCTGCATCTCATGTAAGGGAATAAGCTGTGCAAATGATGGGGACATTCTGTCACACTTTCTGCCAGCTGCATTAGGTTTTTTCAAAAGGTTTCTAAGTGTGGGGAGGAGGCTCATCACCTCATTCAAGTATCCCAATAAACTGTTATGCTTCTTGCCCAAGATGGAAAGGGCAACCAGGCTGTGTCTGATGATGAGTGAGAAAAGCTTCACTGTACATAATGAAACCAAAATACAACCAACCAGACTGTTGAAACCTCCTCAATTGAATTTGTACCATTGGGGAAGTTTCTTTTTCTTCCCTTTTACTAAATTCTCTATTCATTCCTCACATCTACTTTCACAGTAACATTATTAAAAGAACAGAATGTTATATTTGACATAGTGTTCAGAAATCTTAGGTATGCAAGTGATTGACGGTAGGGAAACACACACACACAAACGTTGGGCGTCTTTTGGACGTTCCATCGAGATGGTCCCATCCATTCACTATGAAGCCAGTAGAGCTTTTGTCACCAACTTCCTTAAATCCAGGATTTCACACTCGGGTGAATTCCGCAAGACATTCAACTACTCATTTAAGTCATGCTAGCCTCCCCCGCCCCCACCCAGCTTCCCACCTCCCCACTCCCAGTCCTTACTTTACAGGGATTTCATAGACAACAATAGTTAATTTCAAAACAGTATGTAGGTAGCAGCTGATGAGAACTTAAAAAGTCAGTTTTAAATTAGCATCGTGGCCCCTTAAGCCAGATGTAGGACTCTGTCTTCAATAAATACGTGCCAATTCTGTTTACCCATCTTGCTGGCCCAAAGTCTGAAGCTCAGATGTGTGAAGGGTGTGGTGAAGAAAAACGTTTTTCCTGCTGTACATGTGTAAGGAGATTGGTCCTCTCGGAGGCTGTCCCAGCCTCCCTATGAAAGTGGAATGTTGCCGAGGGACAGGCGATTGATCTTTTGGAGCCCCGGGAAAAGCAGGGAGATTCTCGGCCTTGGCTGTCGGTCTCAAGCCACTTTGCGCTTCTCCTTCTAAGCCGTTCTGGCTGACCTCTGAAGTCAGGGCTTCATAAGTCTCTCTTGTGTGCTTGAGAACCTCCACAATTTCTTTTTCTTTCAGGAGGCTGCTGAGGCACACACTTGACAGCTGGCAGCTTTTGCTTTCGTGGGAGGTTACTTGGTTGCCCGGCAAATATCTAAAATGGTCCTCGGTGGGTGTATGTGCTGACTTTCTGTCCTTTGTGTTGAGAGTTTGGCTCACCATTTTGTTTAGATATGTAGCCTGGGGCAAAGAAAACAGAAAAAGGGAGGAGATGAAATATTAGTAACAGAACGTATTAACAGCAAGGCAGCTTGGAGGATGCAAAATGTTCCCTGTAATGTCTGCAGCTTTGCAACAGACTAGGCATTTTCACCGATGGCTGCTTTAGACAGAGACAAATATCAAAAGCTGTCAGAAATCCTTAGGCATACTAAGCAAAGGATGGAGGACTTTTGCAGTCGCTGTGATAGTTCAGTGGTAGAGAGCATGCTATAACTCCAGGATCAGGTAACATGTGAAATGTCTCCCTCTCAGACCCAGGGGACCTTTTGGTAAGTCTTAGGAGCACAGGAAACTGCCTTATGCTGAATCAGACTGTTGGTCCATCTAGCTCAGCATTGTCTACACTGACTGGCAGTGGCACTGCAACATTTCAAATGGATGCTCTACCAGTTTCCCCTAGAGGATTTAACCTGGTACGTTCTGCATGCAAAACAGATGCTCTTCCACTGAGCTATGCCTCTTCCCAAAGTTTGTGTCACAGAAATAATACAAGCTCAGTGACAAAAATATCTCACTTTCTATAAGGCAGCTTCCTATATGGAATTTCTAAGGAAAGTAATTAGGTAGGTCAGGCTACTTCTCACACCAATGTTGCACTTCCCCCAGGTATTAGTGACATTATTAGAAAAAGTACTCTCAGCAGTCATCCTACCCTCATGATGGCATGATTATCATTCTGATAAATTCTTGAACAGGAGTAAAATTGAGCCACAGTGAAGTGGGAGCCCTCCCTCCTCCTTGTAACATAAAACAGGTCCAAAACTGAGATCAGAGTCCCAACCATGTTCTCCAGGGAAAGCCCTCACTTGCACACAAAGCTGACCCATATTAAATTATAAAGAAGCACCAGGATGCAATCTCCGTCCCGTCCCTGCAATTATGTTTCTCCCCCAAGAGAAGACACATTAAAAACCTTCCTTTTAGAAAGAAAACTCATCTGCTGAAAGGTAAAATTCAACCAGCAAAGCTTCTCTTCTGTTGTAAAGACACAGCACAATGCACAATGTCAGGTTCTCATACACGCAACTCGAAAATCTATTCATGCTAATCTCTTAAACTATGCATGCATGAAAGGCTGAGAGAAAAAAGAAGTGACAGAGAGAAGCCTAAATATGCTTCATTCCCCAGATGCAGACCATGCAAACTTTCAAGGGAGTTCTTTAAAAGGTATGTCATAACTCACACCGCAATTAGCACATTTCAGTTTGTCTCCTTTCAGTAGCTAGAGTAACGTTACCATTTTAAAGCTTCAGTTCATGTGTGAGAACTAGCTGTAACAGGAGTCCATTGTACTCTGTCCTTTAAGTTATTAGCCACTATAATTAGACGTTTGTTCTATCCTTTCCCAATTTGTTTGCTACTTCAATCTGGCATTTACATATACTTCAAAAACCCAACTAATATTAGCCTAGATTCAGTGCAAACTGGCACAGTGGATGTCTTTTGACGTGTTCATTTCTGCTTCTTTTAAGAACTCAGATACGGCCACTTGAAACTAAATCTAAGGAAGCCACAAAAGCTGCTTTGATCTGCGGTGCTTGAAGTTCAGAGTTCCCCAAAGCTGCATGCTTTGTAAGTTTTCTACTTCTATTGTTTCTTAGCTTTTATTAACAGCTATTTATTTTGGGAGCACTGGGCAAGTGAAGGGCACACACTCATTGCAGAGCTGGGTATGTTTTAGTGGAGCAGTCACTTCTAAGGAGCTGCAGTAGACATTTTTGGTGCAATTTGGTAAAGCTACCAAGAATGTTCATCCAAGCGCATAGGAAATATTCCTCGTGCCAAGTCAGGCCATTGGACCATCTAGCTCCATATTAACCACAACACCCTCCCCCAACTTAGTGCCCTAAAATACCATATTTTTTGCTCTATAAGACTCACTTTTTCCCTCCTAAAAAGTAAGAGGAAATGTGTGTGCGTCTTATGGAGTGAATGCAGGCTGCACAGCTATCCCAGAAGCCAGAACAGCAAGAGGGATTGCTGCTTTCACTGTGCAGCGATCCCTCTTGCTATTCTGGCTTCTGAGATTCAGAATATTTCTTTTCTTGTTTTCCTCCTCCAAAAATTAGGTGCGTCTTGTGGTCTGGTGCGTCTTATAGAGCGAAAAATACGGGTATGTTGAACTACACCCATTATCAGTTGATCACCCTGGATGGGAGATGATGGGAGTTGCAGCCCGAAACAAGTGGTGGTCACAGGCCTAGAGAAGGCTGGCCTAAAATGACTGGCAGTAGCTCTCCAGGATTTCAGACAGAAATTTTTTCCAGTCTTACCTGGAGATGTCAGGGATTGAACTTTGGACCTTCCAGAAGCAAAGCATGTGCTCTGTCACTAAACAATAGCCCTTCCCCAAACCAGCCCTTTCAAGCCTTGATATATTTTGCCTAACATAAAAATTTGAGACTTATTTTGAAGATGCTCACTGTCAGAAAAAGCTGAGCAATTTCAAGGGGAGGAAAAAACAAGTTTCAATTAGTCTAGTGGTGTCATGAACTGGCTGGATGCAGGGGAGAAGTGGGAGGCACCAGCTGGATAAACCCCAAGGAAGCAGACTCAGAGCCAGGAGATTGGTGGTGGGACGATGATGAGTGGTCAGAGGGAACAGAAGCTAATGAAGCAACAGGGTTTAGTGAGTAGGAAAAGGCTGGGGCAGAGAGCAATCCAGAATCACGAGGCAGAAGCAGAGGCTGGAGAAGAGGGGGGCCAAGAGGCAGAGGAGAAGCAGGCTGCTGAAGAAGCCAGGGAGTCTCTCTCCCACCCACCCCCAGACTCCCAAAACACAAAGAGGAATGAAAAGGGTGGAGCAAAGAGAGCCACAGGTTGCTGGGGGAGGAGTCTTAGAGAGAGGTAGGACGGCAGGGACCTTCAGTCCTTGCAACTGCCTCATTGAGGCCTGAGCTGTTTTGCCTTCTTTGAATAATGAGTTAACTTCACTGACACCAGGTGTTTTATTGCTGACCTGTTCCTGACAACTGGATGGGCCTACTTCTATCCTGTTGAATGTGAATAAATGCTAGCTAATCTTATCTCTACTCCAGCTATTTTCTCCATGTAAATTGACATATTCTGCACTTCATTGGAATTAACTTAGTGGGATAGATATGTGTAAAGGGTGTGTGGAAATATGCCATACCAAGAAGTGTTCTACTACACATACTGTAAAATAAGCCTGCTCTATGAGGAGACCAGAAGGGGGGCACTTGAATCCCAGGGAGATGACCCACTTGGGAGCCGTAATGGTGCAGTGCCTCTTTTTTGCTTTTGCAAACATTACCACAAATGTATGAGCAGCAGCAAAGGTGCAAGAGGCAGAAAATGGGGACAACCACATCAAAACAAAAGGAAAAGAACTACAATAGACAGGTCCTGCTGGTTGAGATAACATGTTGATGACAACAAAATGGATCAAACATTTGCAATAAGCTTCCGGGAAAAAAACCCAGAAGACAACTGTGCAGTGGAGGAAAATTGTATATCTTTTATTGTTAACATTTTGGAAGAGTAGCAGACAATTTCAGTCCTCACCCCAGAGTGGTCTTCAGAAGTGAACTCCTTTCAACTGTTTTGCGTTATTTACAATTTTCTTTCTGCAAAATGAAGGGCTCTTTTCATGTGCAGAAGGGACTGAGATCCAGCAGAAGCTTCTGCTGGAGAAAGTCCTACACTTCATCTTAGCCAAAAGGCTGAAAAGCAATACTGCTGGAGGAAGTCCTGAGAGCTCTCCCTGCAGCCTCCCATACCACCTCCAACATAAGCCTTAAGCCTATGGAGCAACTTTGGGGGGTCTGCAGGTAGGAAGAAGAACCAGCACAAATGGCTTCTTTCAAGCAGGAGTAGCCCATGATCAGAGTTCCACTCCTGGGGACTCTGGATCTTATCCTGTGAGAAACTAAAATCATGCCTAAAATGATGTTGGGAACTCTACATTTTTAAAGGGTTATTGTGATTTTCCTTTTACTGCTATCTCCTTTTCTTCCTTAAGACATTAAGCCGAATGCTTAATATGCAGAACAGGACTGGGGAAACTTCAGCACAGGGGACCAAAGTCTTCCAGGTCAGTCTGCCTGGACCATGGAGTTCTCCCTCTACTCTCCCAGGGAAAACACACACACCACTGGCCATGCCTCTCACCCTGAGTGCTTTTGCCTGGCTGGAATGTAGCCTTGCACTCTGATAATGCCTCTTGTTTGTCTGGATGGGGGATACATAGAGTCTGTAGAAACTAGTCTACTATACAAAGGTAAAACATTTATTGTGTCACCCATTGCTGCCTCTAACTCTGCCAACCACTGGCATGTGACCCGCATAAGGTTCCCCCAAAGAAGCACCAAAGTATATTCAATCATACCTTTCCAAGTTCACGCATTTTGACTTACTTCTTGAATCCGAAAAATCACCAGAACAGCATGCCACTCAGGAAAGCAAAGTATCTAACATGTTTCCAAGAAGGGTGACAAAACTGAAACCATTCAACACTTTCCCATACTTATATGATTTCAAGCAGCTTTTGTGGCCCTGGCAGTTTATGTAACTGCTGTTCTAATTTACCAATCAGTAAAATCAGCTCCTTGGTCTATATTCCATCTGTTACTATGTCAACTGCTTGATTTCTGCACCATCTTGTTTTTATGCTCACCAGTGCTGCGAACGATCCAACACAGAATGTAATTTAGCTGGAGTGGGTAATGGTTCTTCATTTTAGTTTATTAAGAACCACTCTTCTTTATTGATTTTAGGATGCACCTATACCGTCACTGCATTTTTTACAACCACCTGAATTCTGCTCCTATTGATCAGCTAACACTGCCTTCCATCAATACCCTCCATGCTTGGTAAAAAAACCACAGTACATCAAAATCACATATGGTGAAGCACTGGAAGTGTGCCAGGAGATGGCAGATTTACCACCTAACAAAACTTACCAGGCACAAAGTGGGTTACAGGAATAGTATTTCAGCCCCAGGACCCACTTAAAACATTGGGAGAGCCATTTCTTAATCTTTTATTGTATATTTGCATGGTGGTAGTGCTTCTGCGGCAACCCACCTTGGAACAAGCTATGACGCACTAGAGTTGCAGACTAGTAGGTTAGAACACAGATGAGTTACTTACTGCCCGCTCTATGGTGGTTCCCATGCTGAGTTGACTTGAAATCTAATACATAACAGCTCTGAATGTGATTCTGCCTTACATAATGCATTTGTATATGAAACTCTCACAGATATATGCATTTTTATGCTCACTATATGCAAGTATGGAGCCATGGAGTCAGTTTTGTCCAAGCAACCATGCAGAAAATTCATCCGTACCAGTAGGAGCTGGTAACATGGGTCTCAATCACTGCCCATTATACTCTGGTCATCTACACATGGCCCCAGGTGCACAGGAACCTCTCCTAGATAAGCAGGTCTCATGCATCCGGTTCAAAGGTCCCCTGCTTCTACTCTAACAAATACCAAGAGAAACAGCAAGGACTTTAAAGGATTAATGCTGAAAGCTCTAATATATTTCCTCTTAAAAATGCGCTGCTATTTGTATTTTCACTAATATACGTTGACTTCTTCGAGGCACCTGGAGATCTTTCCTACTATTTTCACCGTTTGAAGCAAATGGGGAAATTTTGTGGGATGTTATTGCTGCTATTTGTCATCACATTTCAAATTAACTTTCTCATAACTCGTCACACTGCAAATCCCCAAACTCTGTCGGATCCCAGCATTCAAAGAAAGATTAGAATATTTTTATGTCTTGCACTAGGATTTAAAAGGCAAGCAAGAGAAGCAGTAATAATATTTTTTACAAAATCCACCAGCAGTCAGAGGCATGATCAGAATGTTGTGAGAGTGATGCATGCATCTGCCACTTTTCTCAAAAATAGCCCAACGTAACTCATTGATATCATCATCACTGACACAAACTCTAATGCCCTGTTTATCAATTTGACCTCCTTGCATTGCATCACATTTAAGTGGTAGGGTGAGAGCTTCTGCATGCAGAAAGTCCCTGGGCATGTCCCTGGTATCAGCAGATAGTAGACCACAACTACCTGGGAAAGACATTTTGCCCGAGACCTTGGTGAGTCAGAGGCTATATGAACAAATGCTTGTACATGTACAAACATCCAAAGGACATGTGTGAATGTTCTGACTTAGTAGACGGCATCTTCAGATGTTCCCTCCTGACCAAACCGCATTAAGAGCTACATTCTGGATTAAGCATCTCAACTGGACATTTGTAGGTGGTCTTAAACAATTGACTCAGCCCCATATGTATGGGTATAAGTGTAACCCACCCAAAGTTAAAGCAGTTGGAAGTCTCCTTTATGTGAGATTAACAAGATCAATAATGACCTAAAAAATAAGGTGGACCATGCCCTTTGTTTTTGACATTATAATTTAAAAACACTTTAAGAAAATGATAATAACCAAATGCACTTATTCATATATGATTAACCTACTTTCAAGGACTGTATCCCCAAAATCAAATTCCTAGTAACAGTTCAAAGAATGAGCTTTGGAAAGAAAGCTACCGATTATTAAAGGGGGGGGGGGGTTAGAAGAAACAGATTTGCTCGAAATACTCACCCCTGCATAGTATAGTTTTTTTTGTGTGTGTTTTTAAATAAAACATCCTTCTCCCCCTTCGCCCTTCTAAACATGGTTTGATGTTCATGCTTCTCCTCCCAGACAGAGAACAACTGTTGGGACCCAGATAAAGGAATACGCTGGCAAAGACCTGTTCATTAGCTGTCATGTTAATGAGTGGAACTATCCCTCAGCTCAAATGTTCAATTCCACAACCGTAAAATCAGAAGACCTACAAAAAGGGCAAGTTGTGTGCTTATGACAAGAAAGGGGAAAATAACACCCCCTAATTATCTTTTAATTGATTTGGCTCTTAATTTTTATGACAAAATGACTGAGAGCAAGACATCCCTGAAGAAAGAATGAAAACAATCTGGCCATTTAATCATCCTCCGGCAAATGCTTTATGAGCAAAGTTTAACCAAGTAGCATGAATTTCCCAGGCTTCAGGTTTCAGAATTCCTATTACTGGACTAAAGCTATCTCACAACGACTTACAATGAGCCTAACAGAGTTAGGCTCTTTAGACACAAATGAAACCAGAACTGGAAGAAATATTCAAAAATATTTTAAATTTAATGAAATTTCCCAATTCACAACCCAAATTTTGAACACAATATTTTATTTTTTTTAAAAAAAAATCAGATTTACATGTTGAATGTGAAAACTTATTTTAGCATGCAAATACTTTAGATTTTTTGGCATCTGTTGGGGAAAGGTTATTAAGGAAGCACAGTTGTCAATATCCATGTAGGGCTGGAAAAAGCTCCTATCTGGAAACTCTGGAAAGCCACTGCCAAGTCAGTGTGGAGAATGCTGAGAAAGAAAGGCCAGCGGTCTGAATTGGTATAAGGCATGGACATCTCTCCTGTGTATTGGCATAAAATATGTACACTCATCTAATGGCAGCTGTCAAAATAATAATACTGGCATTATGACCTGCCTTCTTTCAGATATCAATGATTAATCAGCAGCCAACACACACACACACACACACACCAACCAAATACCACCTATCAAAACAAACAAACAAATGGTTGTACTTGACAAAGTTGTACTCAGAACAGACCAACTGACATGAATGGATCAAAGTTAGTCATGTAAATTACTTTCAGTGGGTCTTTCCTGAGTATGACTAACATCAAATATTCCCAGGGGTCATGTCCCTAAGATGCTTCTGCAGTAGCATTTAGCACAATGGAAGGCCCTTTCCAAATGTCCCATCACTGCTGGTGCCGAGTATATCTGAGTGGCAAGGGAAGAGGTGAAAACTAAGGCCAAGGGTTTGAGGATTCCAAATCAGAAACCTTCATTTCCACACCCTTCCCCCCCCCCATTCAAAAATCAACCCCATTACTACTTCTAGTCATCAAAATCCATTGGACATGCATCTTCAGTGATTTGTGGAAATGCCAGCTGGCTATTCACTAGCAATACAAAAGATTATAATCTCAGTTGACACCACCTCGTAGGACAGGGGTGGGGAGCCTCTGCCTGTGGGGCACATTTAACCTGCTCTGCCTCTCCATTTTGCCTACAAGGCCATTTCCCCCAAATCAGACGCAGACTTTAGTTTTTCAAATTTCAGCAGCGCACTGTGCGAGGCGAAAATCCCTGCCCCTGCCTCTTGCCTTCTGTTCCGCTCAATTCACTATGTTATAGTTGCAGTTCCCTGCAGCACCCCCTAGGCTCAGCACCCAGTGTGGTAGAACCAGACATAATGCCCCAATCTGCCTTCACTCAGATAATGCCCATCTGCTGCACACCTGACATCATTAGGTGTCTGTGGGTAAGCAGAGATGAAGGTGGGTGGCTGCTTATACAGCCAATCCCCGGAGAAAGTTGGTTTGAACTCCCCACATATCAACTGATGGGTGGGGAGCTCAGTCATGGTTGGTTCAGCTGCACAAGTGAGTTTCCTGTGGGGAGATCACTGGTGCAGCCAATCTCTGCAAAAATCAAGACTGAATTTAGATTGCTCATCAGCTGACAAGCAGGGAGTTTGATTCTGCTTTCTACAGGCTCTGGCCATTGTAAGGATGTCCCTTAAAAAACAGAGAGAGAGAAAAAGAGAGAGAGATTTTACTGGTCTGTCTCCCAGTCATACATTTCTCTGTAAGAGAAATGGCTTAATTGAAAAATAACCTCCATTTAACACCTTTCATTTGGAAATGGAAGAACACAGTTTTGAAGCTTTAATACTGGATTTAGCAAAATGTATGTCAGGCGCCCAAGTCAGACAGCTGGTAGAATCAGAAAGTAGTGCAAAGCTGTCTCATTACAAAGTCTTATTAATAAGTCAATGTCCTCAAATCTTGGATAGAATATTCTTTTCAATTTACCTTATAATATCCATTAAGCTTTAAACCTAACTGCATTTAAATCTCTGAATATATTTTCGCCAGAAAGCAAGAGGGGGCGCACTGAGAGTAGAATGTACCTGATGAAAACATAACAAATCCTGAAATTATATTTGACAGACACCTACATTATGAGGTCACAGTCATGGCCCTATTGTTAAAGGTCAGTCACATTCTGCCAGACATTATAATGAGATATTGGGGAAGAGGAAGTTATACAGCAGACAGTTAGGATTTTACTTCAGTTGGTTCCACATGCTGCTCACTAGGCCCCAGCCACTGACATGCTAAATCGTGTCTTCCCTAAAAGAGGGCACGTGTTGCGGTGAGACCTAGAGACCGACCTCCTGTGTTGTGGGTGGGTAAGATTCGACAGCCACAACACCCGATTGGTAGGCCCCTCGATGCTGGGTTCAATCTTGCCAATGGGGCACAGTCCAAACAGATCGAGGGACCCATGCATGTGACCCAGAGCTTCCTCTTTCGGCTCATGCATTCGGAACACCTGCCTACCTCTCCCTACTTTTAGGGCATTTTGTGATTGACCTTGCTATGCCGTCGTGTGTCATCTGTCGTTGGGACAGGGGCACGGCAGGAATTTTCCCCACTTGGCTGATTGGCTGTTGCCATTTGGGTTTCGCCTGCCACGTAGCAAATCATCACAACTTGTAAGGTTGCGGATAGGCACTGGTTCAGGTGATAGGGATGGGAGAACGCTCTCGCCATCCGTATGTGAAGGGTAAGGAATCCAGGGACTCAAATGGTTTGGTCAACCCTTGGCTGACCTATGCTGGTGCCCTGGGTCAGTGCTGCCTGCAAGGGTGCAGGGAGCTAGTCGAACCAGAGCCTATGCAACCATTCACCTTCTGTAATCAATAAAGTTGTGGCCTAAATTCTGCCAAAAACCAAAACTAAAATTTGAGTCAAGTGTGTCTTTATTTAAGGGGGAGGTCTCTGGGTCTGAACACGTAAAACCAACCAACCCTTCATCATGCTAGACTCACCAGGATTAGCCTCTCCCAGGTGAGTCAACAGCCTCTCTTTTCTCCTACATCTTTCCTTCCATTTCACCATCCAACTTGCCAGTCCTTGCACCTCCCCTGTGAAGAAAATCCTTATCTTGAGAAAGAGAGAGAGGCTTTGTCCAGGCACTAAGTAATGGGAGTGGGCGAGTGTGGAGGGAACATGGGGCAGCATGGGGCAACCCCTCCCACAACCACAACCCCTACTGGCTTCACACCTGACTTCCTTCACTGAGTGGGAAGACTGGTAAAGGAGTTCATAATAATTTCCTCATATTTTTGTTTGCATTGCTCTTATTTCCATGGTGTCTCCTCACCTGTCTGGTAAAAAGAAATAGTCTGTTCATTTAGCATCATATTAGTAATGAACATTTCATACTGACATCAATTTATTTGGATGGGTGTTTCAGTGGGTGGGAGCGTTTTATTCTGTTTTATTGCCCTTTTGTGCATGCAGCCCCTGAGGGGAAAACTAGGATTGGTTTTGCTCTGAGATTAAACTGCTTGGGCTCCTTCTATCTGCTCGGAAGCAGATAAGAGAACATGGCACAGTAGCCCTTTCTTTTAAATCAACATTGAGCTCTTCTATTTCCTGTGCTGAGACACTGCATGTTAATAATTGCCAGTGCCTACGATCATAAAAAAGGAATACTTAAAATATGAATTGTATTCAGCTCAAGATACGCAGTGCTTTCGTAAATACTGTAATGAAAACCTGGCTGACAACGATTGATGCAAAATGCTTCTTGTACTATGGGATGTGTCACTGTGCAAGGATAATGTCATTAATATACATGCAGCACAGTAGCTCAATCAGCACCGAGACTTTTCTCTTTTCTGTCCTCCCCCCCACCAATGCCTTTTATTTGAAATTGGCTTAATAGTTCTTCCTCTCTACCAGCTCCTTTTCTCTCAGTAATCAAATGAGCAACAACCGTCAATACCTTCACAATATCTAAATGAAGCAGGCAAGCATTCATTGGTAGCAGCCAGTGAAGTGGCTACTAGGATATAAGACAACACTGAGAGAGGGGAAATTGCATAACCTCACTGGCGAGTGTCAGGAGGTCTTGGTGGAATCTGCTAAAGAACCCTGTGTTGGAATGGACCAGTATGGTACCCTCCAGATATAGTCAGACTGCAATTCCCATCATCCCTGAACATGCTGGCTAGACCTGCTGGGAGTTGGAGTCTACAAATACCCAGAAGGCCCCATGCTGACTCCATGTGCACATTGGCCTACACATTGCCAAAAAAAGAGAGGAAATACATCACCTAAAAAAGAGGACAGAGATCTGGGTAACATTTGTATGAGCTGCTTTATATGTATAGATGCAAATTTAGAAATAATTACTAAAATTGGAATATAACTACATCTCCCCAAAGTGGGAAAGACTGTGACCAGGTGTCTATCATTCTGCTAGACAGGTACTAACTGTGGATAGGCAGCTTCAAAGGACTCTACTCTCCATTCAGATGGTTCTTCTTTAAACCAAGCTTGACCTAAGTAACAAATAAAGAACTACTTTAATCAGATCAGAGGTGGGAAGCCTGAGGCCTTCCAGGTGTTGTTGGACTATAACTTCCATCATCTCTGACTGTAGGCCGCACTGGCTGAGGTTGTTAAACCACATCTGCAGGGCCACTTGGCCATCTTCTCTGAATGAGAGGAGTTTCCTCTGGCAGTCGTTCATAGAGACAACCCAATACTTTGTAAAATAAGGCACACAACCGCCTACATACACTGGTGCCACACAACGTAGATGACGATGCCAGCAGTCTAGGTGCAGCTAGAATTCAAATAATAATGCAATATATGAAATAAAAGAAGCAATAGGAATACAACTGAAAATCACTATGAATATCCAATGTGATGGGTGTGCAATCTCCCCTATTCAGACAAAAAACACCCATAGATATGACACGGGCCACCTAAATGAAGTTCACAGACCACTGGTGGTCCACAGATCAAAGTTTGGGAACCTCTGCTCTGCAATATTTACTTGAGGTAAATGACATTTTAGGTATTTATACTGCTGAGTATTAAGATCTGTGGAATATATGTTAAATGAAGCCTGGATTGTCACATGTAATCTCCCCCCCCCCCATCCTGTTTTTGACACCTAAAGCATCCTCTGACGTTGAAGAGCACTAGGGAGCCCCTACATGTACAGAACGTCATGGCTGATTAGAACCATTGCACTGCAAAAAAGAAAAAGAAAAAGAAAAGAAGCAGCACTATATGAGAAAAGCTGTGAACCTCCTTTCACAACAAAGCCCCCACCTTACCTCTCCTGAAAATTCACAGCCAAGTCTTTTGATTCTTTATTAGTTGAATTTATCAATTTCATGAGGCAGGACAGCAGGAGAGATTCCCACTGACATTATTATATAAAATGATTATGTAAAACAATTATTCTTACTGGAAAGGTTTAGTTTGTGCATTAAGAAAAGTGTGGTTTTAATGTTCAGGGCCAACCCTTACGAAAAATTCTGAAAGAATTACAAATGCCTCGGTATAATTTCAATCAGATTCTGAATTAATTCTAATTAACTTTTCCGTAAAGGGAGTACAGTCACCATATCCCTTGGCGAAAAACTGAAAAAAGAGAGGGTTTTTTTACTTCAAAAAAGCAAGGAAGGCAACATTGTAATGCACTTCATTTTAGCAATTAGTGCCTATGCAGTTATTTTTTCAAAAGGTGTATTCATGTTTAATGAAAGACCTCAATTAATTAAGAAGCATTTTCTTTTCTGAAATATATCCATAACTTTGCAGACTAAGGGCATTTGGCACTTTTGTGTTTAGAGAGCAGGACAGAATTACACACACCTGCAGATTTGGGTGTGAGAGAGAGGCGTTACTTAGACAGCTACCTGTAAGTTTCTTTCAACTCAGTGGGCTTTACTCCTGAGTAGAGTATTGGTTTGCACTGTTAGTAGCAAGCACATATCCACCATAGTGAGATGTATACTCCATAGCTCATTTTAGCAGATTGCTCTAATAATAATAATTTATTATTTATTATTTATACCCCGTCCATCTGGCTGGGTTTCCCCAGCCACTCTGGGTGGCTTCCAACCGAATATTAAAAACAATACAGCATCAAACATTAAAAACTTCCCTATTGTTTTCTGGACAATAATTTAAAGGGAATCCAAAGATGAATTGTTTAGTTATTTTCCCTATAGTCAAGCCATTATGACCAACATATTGTAATTATTACTTCTAATCAATATTTCCTAATAACCTTTTCCAGGAAAGCTTGCAGCAAGGAGATGTCTCTGTTGCCTTATTCGGTGTAATGGTCAATTTTCCATGATACAAGCTGTGATGAAAAGCTCTCTCGATTACAGTTTTCATACACTCGTTCTCTCTATATTAAAGTTGACCTCAAGAGGACCTGAGAGCCTGCTGACCTAATCACCTCCCAGGAAACATGGTGCCTTAGGGAGCTGTTACATGCCTCTTCTTTCCCAGGAAACCACAAAGCATTTCCCCTTCAAGCAGCAGAAAGAATTAAATGCATAGAAGTTGGTAGTGATTAAGGCCACTACCTCTCGAGTTTTCAGATAGTCTCTGTCTTCAGTAATTCTATGTAAAGACTTGGCAGGCAGAGTCCAGCTTCAGAGCTCTGTCTTCCCATTAACTGGTCCAGATTGCCAACTCCTGGCTCATCAGGACATGAATCCCAATGGGAAAAAGCGATGGGTGGATCGGTCTGTTAAAAGTTGACATGAAATGGAACCAGACAAGCCCAACCATCTTTCCCCCCTATAAAGCCATTCATGAAGCCAGTGTCCATAAGCTAGTCCCATCCATTTCTGTAACACCAGTCATAAGTCAATCCCATCCCATTTCTGTGCCAGTCTCTTATTGCTGTTTATTGCTAGGTTTTTGCAGCATTCTGCCAATAAAAATGAGAATCAAAATGTCCCTCAAAACTTACAGGTTGTGAAGTCAGGGGGCATTTCAGTAATTCTGGAGGTGTGACCAGGGGCAAAGTGTTTGCTTGACTTGCCACTGACACGGTTTGTGTCACCATGATGTTTGTGCTATTCTTGGATATACCAAAATTAGCTAGGCTTTGGGTTCATATAGTCTGGACTCTGCCCCTTTCCTGCCCAGTGTCAGAAGCTTTTATTTTAAGAGCTGGCAACTGTACAGTTGTACAGTGGTACCTCGAGTTAAGAACTTAATTCGTTCCGGAGGTCCGTTCTTAACCTGAAGCTGTTCTTAACCTGAAGCACCACTTTAGCTGTGTGATTTCTGTTCTCATCCTGAAGCAAAGATCTTAACCCGAGGTACTATTTCTGGGTTAGCGGAGTTTGTAACCTGAAGCGTCTGTAACCTGAAGCAACTGTAACCTGAGGTACCACTGTAAATGGAATCATACCGGGAACTGGGACACTTAGGATGGCCATGTGATCAATTTATTTTATTTGTATTTATTAAGAAAGGTTTATAGGCCATGAGACGCATGAGACGCAGCAAAATTATCTGTAAAATGCAGCTAAAAGCTTCCAAACTGTTAAAAAAGTGTACTTAAAATAATTATCAATGAAACACTGATAAAATTAGCAAAACATTAAAAAACTAAACTATATGCAGGATAGACTTGCTGAAATAAAAACAGGTGTTTAAAACAAGATAGTGAAGGTGCCTGACTAATGGCCACAGGAAGAGAGCTCTGAAGTGTAGGCACAGCAACACTAAAATATCAGCCCTTCAATAGTTATAAAATCAGAATATGACTGGTGATGACAGTGTTCAATATTACTTCTCAGTCATGGCACCAAGTAGGTGATAATGGACCAGAAGCTAATAAGACATTTTGAGCAACAGTTAGAGGGTACAGGAGCCATACCCAATCTGGTGTCCTTCAGATATTATGGACTGACTACAGCTCCCATTAGCTCCATTCCAGTATGGGCAATGATAATGGATGATGGGAATTATAGTCAAAAACATGGTCGTGGATTATGGGAATTGTAGTCCAAGTAATATAATGAGCAGCACGTTGGGGGAGGCTGCGGTGTAGTGATAGTGTATGTAGATCAGTAAGCACAGTCCCAATTCCTCCTCCCTTGCCGCATGCACTCACAAGTACACCTGCAGGCATACAGACTTATCTTCGCAAGGCTCTGGACGTTGTGAAGCACCTCACAATTAGGAGTACAACTTTCCCAGCACTGAAGGGATTGGCAAAAGAGAAGTGGAGAAATACTAACAGTTTTGTCAGCTAACATAACAAAGAACAGGAAACCTGCATTTCTAGTCTCAGAGTGAATAGTGGTGTAGCATGCATTTTGCATAATAAAGTCTGTAGTCATTGCTTTTTACACTTTCTGGAGGACCGAAGGCTGAGGCATGTAATGATTCAGCCGGGGTTGGCAGTGGATGCCACTCTTTGTTCTGCAGGTTCATCGTCTTCTAAACATAACATACTTCAGAGACTTTGTTTTGCCTTTGCTAATATGTCAAAGACTTACAGTGTTCAGCCGATATGAAAATGTCTCATAATGGAGAGGAAGAGCTCTTGGGATATCAAAGTGCTGCAGGGAAGAGATGTCACAGAAATGCAGAAGGTAAATAAATTCCCCCTCTCTCCCCATCGTGAGTTCTAGTAAATATCTACAACCTGCTCTGTCAATACTAATGTTCAGAACATTTATCAAAAGATGTGATGTAACTGTGAATACATATTGAGAATATATATTGAAAGGGCAAGGGGACAAGGTTGAACTTGTTCCATATTGCAGTGAGGTTATGCAGGGAGGAAACTATTCTAATGAACAAAATAGCTGATTTGTACTTGGGCACAGCAATCTAAGCTACCCCTCACTTTGGAAAATGGGTCAGTTTTCTTTCTGAAGCAATAACAAAATTTTCCCACACTCATGATGATGTTCTGATGATAGATGTTCAGTGCCCTTGATCTCTAAGCCTTAAGGTACTATCTGCACCATACAGTTAAAGCAGTATCATATCACTGTAAACAGTCACGGCTTCCCCCAAAGACAGCTTGTTAAGGGTGCTGAGAGTTCTTAGGAGACCCCTATTCCCCTTACAAAACTACAGTTCCTACAGTTCCCTGGGAAGAGACATTGACTGTTAAACCACTCTGGAAGCTAAAGATCTGTAAGGGGAATGGTGACCTCTTAACAATTTTCTGCACCCTTTACAAACTACAATTCCCTGGTATGATATTGCTTTAAATGCATAGTGCAGATGGGGTATTCGTCACTTTAATGATGGAATGTATTTCCTAGACAATGAGAGTGACTGTAGGGGGTGGAGTGGCCTTCTTCAATCTCTCAATTTTCCATATAAAACCTGTCTAGTGTTCCTACACCTCTTGTTACTTTTTCAGTCTTTTCAGCACCAGCATTTCTTTGATAAAAGGTGCTTTACACTGACATTTTGCCAAAATTGAAATGTGATGTGAATTTAGGAGTTCTCCATCAGGTGAATCACTCGGGGAATTTTGCAGGTAGCCTAAAGAATTTGAATAAGGCCAGTAAAAATTTCTCTGGGCAGTTCTGTTGCACACACCTAATTTGATCCCATGTTTCCACCAAAGTGGAATTCAAAGAGTATTAAAGGTATTTTGATTATTATTGTTTTTAGTTGAGAACTGCGCTGGGACATTTGTGAAGTGCAAAAGTTGGTACAATAATTAAGTTCTGATCCACACATTAGTCCAAGAGGTGCATATCAGGTTCATTTGCATTGGCATTTCAAAGATTGACTTCTTCAAGCATCCCTAATGCAGCAAATACATATTTTTAGCTGGCAAGCAACTCCAAAAAAGCACCTTGGGGACATATGCAGTGTGGCTAGAGTTCTTAAGCAAGTTTCCATTTGCTTTTCATGAACTCATTTTGTGGCCCTCATACACGGTTATTAGTATATTTTTAGTAGGACTAAATATATTGAGCAAATTGATCTGGTCCATTTGTAGCATACACCCAAGTGGCAAAGCTTGCACTTTAATTTCATTATGAGCTTTGGTTGATGCTGTATGGTGCTTCTTGCAATAGCAAAGTCAGCCTTTAATGTACTGTTAACATGCTTAGATGCTTAGAGCCAAAGGGTTTGGAAAAGATATTACAACCACAACAAATTCCTGTATTTATATTCATTACGATTTAGTGTACTGCATGTACATAAAATATTCCATGTTTATAGGGAACTCTCACATGTTGCCTACCTGCCTAACTGCTTTGCAGCCCTGCAGAAGCCATTGACTAATCTACTGTAATGTCCTGGAACATTCATAAACATTCTAATTTCTGGAAGTTGATTCTTCAGTCATAAAGTGTTCACTCAGGGGAATTAACAGTAAAGCTGCACACCAGTTCTGATCAAATCCCAGATCACAAACTGAATAGGGCTGATTTGGGTCAATCCAGGATGTCCTATTATTGTACCTTTCCCAGAATTGTTTGAGTCAGAAAATGAAGAAGAACCCATTGCTATGAGGACAGCAGTGCTTTAGGTTTAGAAAGAAGTTTGCAGCACTTGTTTGCAGCCTCTCCATTTTGTCTGTCCGTCCACATTTGCTTTTTCTAAAGTTAAACCACTTTTTGTAGCAGAACGTTCCTGAAATTGCAAATCAGTTAGTTGTGACTTAACTCTTCAGCAAAACCTAGCTTAATACATGGGCTGAAAACATGCTACCATTAATGTAATGAATACATTAAATGCATTTTAAACGGTCTACTGCAAGTTGTTGTTGTTGTGTTAAAGACCATTTGTCTAGTCTGTGTGCTTAAGAGCATACAGCTTTGACAATGGCAATTGCAATCAAGCTAGTAAAGAGCCATCATTTGTGTTGAGATGCTTCTGCTAAGCAAAACTGCTTTCACCTTCAAGGGCATAGTGGAATATTGCCATAGAGACCATCTATTTTTAGACGTAACTACTGAGGAGCCCCCTTGTGCTTTGTACTTCCTATTTTGTATTTATTATGGATAAATATCGCCTTAATTTTTGTGGACATATACAGTTTGCGGCATAGGAGTTGTGCAAAGTGGGGTCATATCCTGTTCATTGCTTTACATTAATGAACTGGGAGATCCATCAGGTGACAGTTGTACCCAAACCTGAGGTTTCCTGGCTCAGAGTCCACAATACCTTACGTTGAGACACAGAAATACTGCAACATCAATTATATTATTTGGTCTTAGAGATGATATGACTATATTGCTCAAATCTGGGCAGCAACCAAGTGCTGAATGCCGAGACACACTCTACAGCAGTGGTGTCCAAACTTATTTCAAAGAGGGCCAGATTTGATGAAGTGAAGGGCCGTGAGGGCTGACCAAAGAGCTTTTTTTATGATTGAAGTTGTAGAGCTTTTTTTAGGGTTGACGTTTTTCAGCTTTTTTAGGGTTGAAGTTATTGAGGTTTTTTTTAGGATTTTACCCCAGGAAATGTACTGCCACAGGGACGGGATTAAACTGACCAGTGGGCTGGATTAGACCCCCGAAACAGACTTTGGACATCATTGTAGGCTGTCCTGATAAATGGTTGGGGCACTGGATCTTTGCCAAACCAGCAACTTCCAATTTCCAAGTGGAACAGTTGGATTTGAACAGTTCTGGTTCATCTTCTCCAAGCTTGGCGTGATGATGCTCAAAGAGATATTTTTTTTGGTCAAAGCTCTATGAAAGGGGTCAGCATTTTTTTCAGCAGGCCGGTCCACTGTCCCTCAGACCTTGTGGGGGAAGCCGGACTATATTTTGGAAAGAAAAAAAATGAACAAATTCCTATGCCCCACAAATAACCCTGAGATGCATTTTAAATAAAAGGACACATTCCACTCATGTAAAAACACCCTGATTCCTGGACCATCCGCAGGCCGGATTTAGAAGGCGATTGGGTGAGATCTGGCCCCCGGGCCTTAGTTTGCCTACCCATGCTCTATGATTTGCCAGGAAGATCAGTCAGCCTCAAAATACTAAATGGGTGCCTATCCCTCTGACCTGGCACATTGTAAGCTGGTGATCAGGGGAGCTAAAGGGTGGCAAGAGACAGCTGGCACAGAGAGCCCTCAGTGAAGCTGTTTCCTAGTGTTCATAGCCAAAACCTTCACCTGGACCCACTGGCAATTCCTGAAAGACAACTCCTCCAATTTATCCTTTGTTTGTGTGTAATTGAAATCACGTGGCTCACTCCTTGTATGAATGAACTGGATCAGGCATCAGAGCTCATCCTCTGAATAGTGCCACATCCTCGTTTATGGAAAGCACACCCATGAGAAGGTCACCAGGCACTTTCATTGCTGAGTTTGGGGCACTAGGATTAAGGCTGTTTTTTTAAATTTTTCAGGGCATTTTCATGAAGTATTGGGCTCTGAAACATGTTGTTTAATCATTAGTTATATGCAGTTTTTGTTGCTGTTTCTATATATTATTTAAGAGGTGTATTTATTTGACATTTATGGCTGCTCACATTTTTGTTTTAGCATTTTCTGCTGTTTTTAACAACCTGCTCCTGTAGTTCTAGATTTATTTTATTGTTGCATTTTATTTTTATTTTGCTTGTGTTATTCTTCATTGCTTTTATAATGTTTAAGTTTAAAGGTGGGATGCACATTCCCTAAACAAGTATAGTTATGCACACATATGGTGCAGTAGATGTCAGAAATTTGGACAGCGCTGAAAATACCAGACGACTTTTGTGAATGTTCAAAAACTCATAGAGATGCATTCCCAAATGATGACACCTTCCTTAGTATTGTTGCTGGCATTCCACAGCATACGCCTGGAACATGGGGAATACATATCTATTTTAAGACATTCCTCAAAGTTATTGGGGATTGGCAGCACTTACATGTGAATATCTACATTCATCAACTTGTGTACGTTCTCTGCAACACACACACACACACTGCTATAACTAGCATCTTTTTTTATCAGACTCCTAAGTTAGATGCCAGTCCCAGCATTCAGCGTTGATTAGAACATTCTACCTGAAACTGATTTCTGAACTTAGAAGGCTGCACATGCATGAGGAGACTGCTTTTGTTCCTAATTTATGGTCCATTCAGCTTGCATAATAGTTATGTGTTGTTTCATGGTGGCTGGCGAAGCTCTCCGCAATCTACACAATAAAATGTAATGATCTACTCTTTCCACTGCCTGTTTCTCCACCAAGCCAAGAGTACCAAGGGAGCCAATAATAAATGATCCACACAAACTGAAATGTTAGGGAAGAGCTCAGAAAAGTTATTTTCACATTTTGTTCACCAAATAGAGCTATGACTTGTATTAAATGCCAGCTGTGAGGTATGATTGGTCTGAATACCAAGAGAGCATAAGAGATTCATGCGCTAATGAATCAAATCCTCCCATTATAATATAATGTGTCCCCCCCTTTCTTTTTAACACGCCTCTCTTCAGCATTTTCCTCTTTTAATCATCTATAGCTCTTCCCTGCTCACATCTCACTCTCAGTCGAGACAAATATCTTCAAAGAATAGGCAATTTTCATAGCCATTAGCAACACCCAGAGTACAACTGCTGTAGCTGTTATTTTTCTATTATTGTAAAAGGGATTTAGATTAGTTACACCTTGAAATGTGTGCCCTCACTTACGTTCCAGGAAACAAGATTTGCAACTTATTTTTCTACTGATATCAAACCTGATTCTTGGTCAGTTGATATATGTATTATATCCTCTGCTTTCGGATGCTGAGATCCTACTTGACTTTGACTAAATTTGGGCTATATTTATACAGATGCTTTTGTTTTTTTAAAGAGATAAGTTTATGGTTAATACTAGTGTTCTTGCAGTGTAGAATCATATAATGATTCTTTCCCCTTAAATAGGCCTGAATGAAAAGAAAGCCATATACATAGGATTAAGGCTGTAATCCCATACACACCTACCCTCTGAACTCAGTGACACTTACATCTTTGGGATGGAGATGGAATTCAGTTCAGTTTGTATTTAAAGATGAGCACAGCTAATTTATACTTTCTGAAACAATAATCGAACCACAGCACCAGCATCCTTAAAAATTAACATTTCTCCAAATTTGCAGTGCAGTTTTCCACAAAAATCCACATATTATGGCAAGGTGTACATATAAATGCACATGTTAGTGAAAATAACATGCAATTCATCTTATTAGGGGAAATTGCTTGCAAAAATGTGTATATAAAGCCTCAGCGCCTAGGACTTGCCGATCGAAAGGTCGGCGGTTCGAATCCCTGCGGCGGGGTGCGCTCCCGCTGCTCGGTCCCAGCGCCTGCCAACCTAGCAGTTCGAAAGCACCTCCAGGTGCAAGTAGATAAATAGGGACCGCTTACCAGCGGGAAGGTAAACGGCGTTTCCGTGTGCGGCTCTGGCTCGCCAGAGCAGCGATGTCACGCTGGCCACGTGACCCGGAAGTGTCTCCGGACAGCGCTGGCCCCTGGCCTCTTAAGTGAGATGGGCGCACAACCCCAGAGTCTGTCAAGACTGGCCCGTACGGGCAGGGGTACCTTTACCTTTTTATGTGATTATTAGGATAGATTCACACTAGAATGCTGTTGAGTTTTCAGGAGGATTTTTTTAAATGGCAAATTGCTGCAAAAATGTGAAGAACTGAGTTTAAGACTGCAGAAACAAAAAACTGGGAGAACCAAAATGGACAGGTTCTTCCATCCAGTGATCTGAGTAGACGTTCATATGACTGCAGTGTAAATCATTTGCCGGCTCAGTTCAGAAAGCATCAAGCCTCACTTAGCAGGAGAGATCAGCTCAATCTAATCAACTTTTTAACATAATAGATGTCGTTAATAACTTTTGCCTTTACAAATCATGCCACTTGCCTTGTGAACAGGTTCAGCATTTGGGATACTGAGCTTAACTGAGCTGTCCAGAAGACTTTAAGCCTTAGCATCTGGCCATGATGCTAATTTGTAAGTTGCCATCCACATGAGTCTAAATGTGATTTACATAATAACAACTAAAAATAAGCTTCTGAAACAGTCAGAAAAAGGACAACTAGAAATAGGTTTGAAAACAATAAGCACCTAAGGCAGATAGACCTTTTAACCCAGCTGGGAAAGCTTGTTGAATCAGAAATATTTCTGGAAAGTACAAACAGAGAGCACATGCCATATCTCTACAGGGATCCTGTTCCACAGAACAGGGAAAGATACACTGAAAGACTTCTACACTGGTAGAATCATAGAATGATTTGTTGGCAGGGATAGTACTTTCAGCAGTAACTTGTGCTCACCGTTGAGGCAGGAGTATTGGGGCACTTCTTTGTTGGTGTCACTGAGCAGTTCTGATCAGAGGGACACCTACACCCATACAAACGTCCCATGTTGGGCAAAGGATTCCTGCATTGCAGGGAGTTGGACAACAACAACAACAACAACAACAACAACAACAACAATTTATTTGTACCCCGCCCATCTGGCTGGGTCTTTCCAGCCAGTCTGGGCAGCTGCCAACAAAGATTAAAAACACATTAAAATGTCACACATTAAAAACTTCCCTGATGTCTTCTAAATGTCAGGTAGTTGTTTATCTCTTTGACATCTGGTGGGAGGGCGTTCCACAGGGAGGGTGCCACTACCGAGAAGGCCCTCTGCCTGGTTCCCTGTAGCTTTGCTTCTCGTAGTGAGGGAAGGTCCTTGTGGTCCCTTCCAACTCTTATGATTCTATGAAACCCCCCACTCAGAGCTGCTGGTCGGGGGGGCGGGGGGGGGTTGGATTTCTCTGTCTGACATAATTTGGATTAAATAATCCAATTATTAAATAATCAAGTTTATTCAAACTATTTCCAAACTGAACTTAGTTTGCCCATCAAAATGGCAATGTTGTGCTGGCATATATACAGGTGGGTGAGACAATGTCAGTGCAATGATAGGAGAGTTTGTGATAAATAGTGATAAATGTGTTGTTGTTGTTTTTTAAAAAAGTCTTCCTTCCTCCTTCCCCAAGCTGGGCAAGTGCTAATCATTGGGAAGGAGGTAGGAGGTAGGAGAGCTCTAGGACCCTGTCAAAGCCCTCAAGTCACTTCCCACGCCCGCCCGTCTTAAGATGGCACTGCAAGGTCTGACCGGAGGGTGTCAAATGACCTCATACAGGGTTGTATATGACCAAGTTCCACTCCTGTCAGTGAGGAGGCAGATGAGAGGGCCAGAGGGCTCCAAGGATTGGCTATGGGCCCCTATTTGGGGCCCATAGGGGGCCCTTTACTTTACCTAAAAAAGGTAAAGTAAAGAACCCCTGGACTGTTAAGTCCAGTCAAAGGTGACTATGGGGTTGTAGCGCTCATCTCGCTTTCAGGCCAAGGGAGCTGGTGTTTGTCCGCAGACAGCTTTCTGGGTCATGTGGCCAGTATGACTAAACCGCTTCTGGAACACCGTGACAGAAACCAGAGAGCGCAGAAATGCTGTTTACCTTCCTGCCACAGCAGTACCTATTAATCTACTTGCACTGGCATGCTTTTGAACTGCTAGGTTGGCAGGAGCTGGGACAGAGCAATGGGAGCTCACCCTGTCACGGGGATTCGAACTACCGACCTTCTGATCAGCAAGCCCAAGAGGCTCAGTGGTTTAGACCACAGCTCTACCTATGTGTGCATGTGGGGATTGGCACGTGCCCCACAATACTGAAACCCTGACACTCACTCTAAGTGTGTCAGTTGTTCATACTAAAGAAGGAATAAGTTTAGTCACAATATTTAATCATGAAATATAACAGAAACAATGGATAAATGAGCCCATAAATAAGAGAATGGCAGCAAGGAGAGTCCATGTGGTGTAGTGGTTAGAGTGCTGGATTAGGATGTAGCAGGCCTGGGTTCAAATCCTCACTCACCCATGTAGCTCACTGAGTGACCTTGGGACAGTCAGGATCTCTTAGCCTAACCTATATCACAAAGTTGTTTTGATGATTAAAGGACAGGATACAAGCATAATAATAAATAACATTAAAATATGGGAGTTGGGAGGGGGAAGGTTTTGTAAACTATCATTGATCAGCTTTAAAAACCACAATCCATATATTCCGAAGGAAGTATATTCATCTGATGAATATACCTGCTGTAACAACAACCAGAAGGCAAATGATATCAAAGTCTACAGATAAATGTGCTGATTGACTGCTTCAAAACTAAGGGATTGGGGGAATGACAAATTCTATCATCTACCCAAAATATATCTATAAAAGCCTCTTTTGCTGTTTACTTAAAACACACAAATGCTCACTCACACACATCCTTCTGCTTAAGGGGAGAATAGGAAAGCAATACTCAGTCAGCGCTGACAGCAGAGACTCTAACAAATGGCAGTGGTCTTTCTTGTCAACACAGATCTCGCTTGCAACAGGGAGATAAAGTTCTGCTCAGAAACCTGAAGCACCAGCTGCAAAAGAGATATAAGCTGCCTGGCTGTGTCTCGACAGAGGACGGAGGGAGGAAATTGAATCCGCTGTACTTTGTGACAAACAAGCGCACCACCATTAACTAATGACATGGCAGATAAAATAAATGGAGGTGCTAACTGTAATGTGTTTGGGATCTGAAAATAAGCTGTTAGGATTAGGGAGGGGAGGTGTCAGGACTTGACTCTGCAATAGGTCATGAGTGAGTTTCCTGAAGGATATTGTGGACGCAGGTCACATCCACCCCATTTGTTTAAAGCACTCCTACGCCCCTTTAACAGTCATGGAGAATCCAGGGGACTGTAGTATGTTAAGGAGGCTGGGAACTGTAGTTCTGTGATACTGGCACCTTTAGCAAACTACAATTCTCAGGACTCTCTGGGGGAAGTAATGACTGTTAAAGTGGTATAAGAGTGCTTTAAATGGATGGTGTGGTTGTGGAAAATGTCAATCATTTTCCCTACCTCGGCAGTTATCTTTCCACAAGGGCCGACACTGATGCCGAAATCCAGCATTGCCTGAGCTCTGCGAGTGCGCCTTTTTCCCGATTGAAGTGCAATGTTTGAGGACCAGGACATTTGCAGGGAAACCAAAATGCTTCTTTACAAAGCTATTGTACTACCAACCTTACTGTATGCTTGTGAAACATGGACCCACTTATAAACGCCATCTCCGACTCCTCAAAAGATTCCATCAACTGTGTCTCCAAAAATTTTTACACATCACTTGGGAAGACAGGCAAACTAATGTCTGTGTACTGGAAGAAGCAAAGATCACCAGTGTTGAAGTGATGATTCTTCAACATCAACTTCGATGGACTGGTCATGTTGTGCAGATGCCCAATTATCGGCTTCCAAAGCAACTACTCTATTCTGAACTTAAAAATAGAAAGCGTAATGCTGGTGGTCAACAAAAGAGGTTTAAAGACTGTCTCAAGTCAAATCTAAAAAAATTAGTATAAACACCGACAACTGGGAAACACTGGCCTGAGAGCTTCAACTGGAGAACAGCCTTCCCTAAAGGTGCCATGGACTTTGAAGACACTCGAACTCAGGACAAAAGGGAGAAACTTGCTAAGAGGAAGGCAGGTTTGGCAAATCTTCACCATGATCAACTCCTGCCCGGAAACCTATGTCCCCACTTTGGAAGGACATGTGGATCCAGAACTGGCCTCCACAGTCACTTATGGACTACTGTTAAAACTGGGTTTACGGAAGACAATCTTACTCGGCTACGAGTGATCACTGAAGAAGAAGAAGAAGAAGAAGAAGAAGAAGAAGAAGAGGAGGAGGAGGAGGAGGAGGAGGAGGAGGAGGAGGAGGAGGAAGAAGAAGAAGAAGAAGAAGAAGAAGAAGAAGAAGAAGAAGAAGAAGAGGAAGAAAAGAGTGCTTTAAATGGATGGTGTGGTTGTGAGCATAGAAAGCCAACTCGTACCAGTTCAGAATGAATGTCCATTTAGCTCAATATTGTCTACTCTGTCCAGCAGCAGCTCTCTAGGGTCACAGGCATAAAGGATGAGTTCCCATGACTTGATGGTTTGAGCTGGAGAGTCTAAGGATCAAATCTGGGATCTATTGCATGGGACGTTCTGCAGTGAGATGTAGCTCATCAATCTTGGGAAGAGGACCAAGAAGAAAGGCACCCAGAGCATGATCAAGCTAGTACTGTTGCCACTAGCCACCATCCTCTCCTCCAGAGACAGGAGAACAAGGAGAAGGTCCTCTGAACAGAGACAAGGCAATGTGAGTTGCTTTGGCTCAGGCCTCTGGAAGATTTCTACCACCGCTGAGGTTTTAGGATTTAACCCGCTGCACCAAGGTAGAGCATCCGACCCCTAAAGCATCCCTGCATAAGAAAAGACCACCCTCAGACAGCACGGCCCCTGGCTGAACTACTGTTGAATCTTGAATATAAGAAGCCCTTAAGACGCCAAATGACATAAAAGAAGCAGTTGCTTTTGGCTATGCAGATCAACACATTAAGTTTTAATTGGTTTAATTTAGTGAACTGCTAAAATTACTGTAAACATGCCTTGTGCTTTCTTGTCTTCTATCAAGATGTCAATTCCTTCATTACAAGCGAATGTAATATTCAGTTGACAGATACAGTGATTTGCATAGTATTAAATAAGAGCTGGTTCGAACCATAAGGTTCCCTGTTCTCTTTCTAAAATATCCGCTTTCTCTCTTCTTTCTTTTTGTCGCAGAATGCCAATCAGACTTTCTCCTGCGCTTTCCTCCTCCCTCCACTACCACATAGATCAGTAGAAGATTCATCATACTCTTGAGTTCTATGAAGAAAGGAGGATGCTCTTTGTGAGCTAATATATTTTACTGGTTGAGCACTGAAGATGGTACAGGCAGGCCATTAAAGTTACCCGGGGGCTTCTTAAGGGGAGATAATAGCCAGCTACTCTTATCTCAGGCTGACAGAAACATGGCACACCAAGGAATGGCACAATTCATACAAGTCTGTTTGTGCAAAGGCAGGGGGATTGCATGAACACACAAAAGATGATTGGGGGGGGGGGAGAAAGCTAAACTAAAGAAGACTGATTCTCAAGTTTTTCCTTTCTGTACAACTGCAAAGATCATTCCTTCCAGGATTCTCTGTAAGTCCTGGAGTGGACTTCGCTATCCTTAGCCCAGAGCATACTGGAATCCTGGTCTAGATCAAGGAATGGACCTGCAATAGACACTGAACTTGGGGCATTTGTCGTAGGAAAAGTTGCTCCAGTTCTACAAAATATGAATGATCTGTAAATGCCTGCTTTCTCTGAAAGAAAGCAATGGCTGATCTGGCAAGGCTGTTGTGAGAAGATTGTGTGTGTGTTGCTAATCATTATATAAATGCTCTGACATGTGGCCAAACATAGGAGCCAACTCCTAGGGGCTGACGTCCCTTCGGCTTCCACAATAAAATATTTGCGTGCACAGGCGGAGTCCCCAGATCCTGAGCGGTCCCCGCAGACATGTGGAATAACGACTCAAGACAACGTGCTATGGGATTAAATTGGCCACAACTTTATTAAATTTCAAATGTGGGTAGACCTTGGCTCAGGCATTGGGCGTTCTCCCTCCCCAATCCCCAGCTGGGGACCTAGGGAGCATCAGGATTATTCAGTGTTTGTGTGGGGGATGGGCTGGCTCTGGAGAATATATGTTCAAGCAGAGATAGCCGCCCCCATTATGCCGCTGCTGCCGGGGAGAGCAATGACAACCTTTCGGCGTACGGTCAAAATCTCCCTTCAGAAACCCCTTTAACGGGGAACCCTGGTATCGCCGCTGCAAGAGGAAGATGGACAAAAGGATTCCACCCAAGGCCTGATACCGCCAAAGTTGTGACGTTTTGCTACGGGAAAGGCGAAACCTGCCAATGCAGGGAAATTCCTTTCCGGCCCTTTGCCAGCGACCTTAACGTAGCAGCGCCCGCATACCTGTGAAGAAAAGTTAACCTGCAAAACCTGTGAAGAAAAGTTAACCTGCAAAATAAGGCATTAACTGAGGGTGGGTAGGGTGGGAGAAGCTCTGGAGCCAAGTGAGGATTCCCAGGTAAGATCCTCCCTCTATTGTGTGGGCAGGTAATCCCTCCCCTACCTGGCCTGATCTCCTTGGCAACACTTCCCCCAGGTGGGATTGGACAACTGACTGGGGTAGGCGGAGACCTCCAGGTATCCCACCTGAGGGAGGGCAAAGCCAAGCCTATGCTGAATGGAGCCGCTCCAGATCCAGGGGCTGCGCGCGTCCACGCAAAGGTCGCCCCCCGTTTTATGCAGGGAGCGGTCATTGCTGCCTCCCAAAGTGCAGAGGAAAGATAAGTGTGGATAAGTCCAAAATTGAGACACCATGTCAAAATGTTTCTATCTAGATCCCCATTATCATTGCATTCTCCTCTTTAGGGAAAATTCTTTAGCTTTCCCTCCTGCTTTAATATTGTGCTACTGATATTTTAAACTGATTGCATTTTTTTCATTTTATGATACACCTGACAGTTAGTTGCCCTGAGGGTCCCAGTAAGATGGAAAGTGCAGGATAAAAACGTGTTGTGTTTTGTTTTATAAATAAGATAGGTAGATAGAAAGGTACTTACTTTCATGCTCACTTCAGCCCCTGATTAGTTCCTGGATACTATCTGCCATCAGCATCTCAATACCACCAAGGGAACGTTATATCATTATAAATGGTTGTTAAGCTCAGTCCATATTGAAATGAATGGGGATTCTGCAAGAGCAGCTATTTGCAAACTGAAGCCTAGTTATTTTAGAGAATTGATATAAACTATGGGCACCGATTTCCTTATTTATTTTCTTTCTTTTCCTCCAGCACTGATAAGCTTCTATTATTTCACCACTTTGGCAGTTTTAGTAGTTTGAAAAAAAGTTCATTTTTAAATTTGCGTATGTTTGCCCATTGTATTTATTCTTTTGCTACTTTATGTTTATCCCTGCAGATTTTTATGTTAGACTATATATGTGCTAACATAAAAACGAGAAGACGAAAACATAAAACTGCCCCAAGAATTAACTGTAATGGGTTCAGGAGAATTCCTGAAGGAAGAGGACGAGTGGATTTTCCCCACGTTTCTTTTCTAAATAATAATTTGAAACTTTAAAACACAATTAACTGTGCAATAAGGGATATTTAGAGTACTGGATGGTTCAAGGAGAGGAATAGGCGTGCTAATACACAGTGTGTATAGCGATTACAACAACATTAAAAAGAAACACACAGCATAAACCTGGTTCAATATTTAGGTCACACTTAGAACAGTATCATTCCACTTTAAATAGCCACGGGTTCCCTCAAAGCATACTGGGAACTGTAATTTCTTTCAAAGGTTCTGAGAGGAGTTAAAAGACTGCTAGTTCCTCCCAAAGAGCTACAATTCCCAGGGTTTCCAGTTGTTAAACCGGTTGCAAACCAATTACAATCAAAACTAGAGTGGTTCCTAAAAGTATGTATCATAGGCCAGGGTACATCTTCAGCATGTGATGAAAGTTTGATGATTATGGTGCCACACACACCTCTGCGGGGAAGGAATTCAACAGCCAACAGGTCCCCAAGCTTCTAAAGATGGAGGAACGACCAAGAGCTGGCCAGTGGTGATCTTAACACCTGGAAGGGTCTACATGGAAGGAGTCGGTCTTTCAGACATCGTTTAAGGGCTTAAAATACTACCTTGAGCAACTTCAGTTGGGCCCAGAAACAAACTAGTAACAATCAAATGTGTTACTTTATTACATGCAGAGAGGGTTTTTTACATTAGAGAAATTAGAAAATATTCTACCCTCGCTACCATTTGAAGTGGTACCATAACCAACAGCAGTGTAGTGTGTAAGTTAAACCAAGGAGACCTGAGTTCAAATCCTCACTGAGCCACAAAGCTTGTTAGGTGACTGTAATGGTTCTAGGGGTTGCTCGTGCGTAAGCTGGTGCAAACACCTGGCTGGGTTGCCTGAGTGAACCTTTTCTGTCCGGACAGCCACTCACCTGTGACTGTCTCAATCGCTGGCAGAATCCGTCAGTGGGCGTTTCTTAAATTTCTTCCAGCAAAGAAGCTCTTTGACGCCTAGTCTCCTCCTACTCTCTCTGTGCGAAAGCCTTCTGCGCAAGGAGGGCGTAGGCAGCGGAGGACCCCTACTCTCCCCGCTGGTCCCTGGCAAGGAATCATGGGACCGCCTCGCCGCTTCCCCCATCTGCCCCCCTTCTCCACTGGTGCTACGCTGATTCTCTTCCCCAGAAGATGGGCTGCCTCTCCCAAATCCCGGGACGCTCTCTGGAATCCCTCTGGATTTTGCTCTCTCCCTCTGGCACTGATGGCAGTTCCCTGACAGTGACCTTGAACCAATCACATTTCCATTGTGAGGATTAAATGGGGGAAACAGAACCATGCAAACAGCCCAAAGTTCCTTAGAGGCTAAATAACTGTCTGATTCATAATACATGAATCCTATCTCCCATCCTGAGTAAATATTAGACACCTCAGGGGGTGGGGCAGGAAGAGAATCCCACTGGCAAATGCTTTTAGGGCACAGATAGCACAGGGATATGTAGAAAATGTACAGCACCTAGTGGATAGTTTTTGCCACTGTGCTCCGAAGCCATTTCACCAAAGAAATTCTCCTTCACTTCAAACTGTGCCTGTGGGTGGCTGGGGTGAGGGAAACACTTGTAAATTCTCTGCACAGCAATATTCTCTCTCTCTCTCTCTCTCTCTCTCTCTCTCTCTCTCTCATATGTCAGTGTATGTACCTGCTCTAAGTGTGGCAAACAAGGTCAACTGGATTGCCTTCTGGAAATGAACCTCAAGATCCTCAAGCTAGAAATTAGTAGTTTTTTCAAGACAGAGAAATGTGGCATTTTCTGCTCCAGGAGAAATCTTCCTCACTTTCCATACTCAACCAGGTCAAATCATCTACTGCAACACAGTAACCTTTCAAATAACATATGCACTAGCTTGACTGGACCGCCCACCTTTCTCAAGTATAGAAAAAAGACCAGAGAAAAGGTCAGTGTGTCATAAACGTATCATGGAAAGTGCAAGAGTTGTGACAACTAAATAAGAAACACCACCTTTATAAGAATACAGGTTCATATTGCACAATACTCAGAGTCAGGACACTTGATAACATGGAACAGGTTTGTGGGCTTCAGTTTTATGTAGAGTGGCTGGGGCAACCCAGCTTGATGGGCGGGGTATAATAAAAATAATGTCCTAAAACAACAAGGTAGGAGTTAATCCACACGTTATTATGCAAATAGAATGGGTTCATGGGTACAGAGGTGCAAAAGTGCCATGGACCAGTAAATGATGGTTTGTCCTCTCAGGTTTGAATCAGGAATCAGATCTTCAGGGTTAAGGAACATAGGAATGTGCCTTATACTCATTGGTCCCTCTAGTTTATTGTGGCAGCAGCTCTCCAGAGTTCCAGATGGATATTTCCTGTCCCGACTTCGAGATGTGAGGGATTGACCCTGGGAGATTTTGCAATGCACTGAGCCCCAGCCCTTCCACTATTCCCTATGACAGTTGCTACCAGGTATCTTCCTTGCTCCTTCTACTATTAGGAGAACATTCTAACGTCAAGGCCAGAAAATGCAGCTTTCATCTTTCTGTTTACTACAGTAGTGACTGTTAATCTACTTCTGCTGACGGCTGCTCAGGTATCTCCTACCCTGCTGTTGAGGGGATCTGTGGCCCAGGCAAAATGCAGTTCCTGGCACATGATTTTGGTCTTTAGGCCAGTTGTTGTGCAGATAGATGTCCAAATAGGTACTTGCCTCACCCTGCCATTGACATTCAGAGTGTGACAGGAAGCAAGGATGGTTGGGCGTTCAACTAAAAAATGTAGTACATAAGAGAACGGGTGTGCTTCCTTAACTGCATTAGCCTGATGAGTTGGAAAAGGGTCCAGATGCACTTTGACAGATGTACATATAAATTACTCATAGCCATATCAGCACAGAATGCTTTCCAAAACAGAATTTGAACTTTGGTTGTTTGACAGATAGGGGGAAAGGTATCATTATGGGACATAATCAGTTTCTACTACTAGAAGTACACATATACTTAAAGTCTGTTCATATTATATGACTCTCCTATGGAAGTTTATCGGAAGAACAAGTATTTCATGTTGTAAAATATAACGCAAATGCAGGTTTCAATGTGTACCTAGGAGGAATATGCTGTATCTGGAACATGTAGTAAAAAAACAACCTGTAAATGGTGAATGAGAAGTCTAGCAGTGAGCTAGTGGTATGTCAAGCCAACCTCTATGGGCATCTGCCATCCTCTTGTTTATCAGTTGACGACTTGTTAAGATAATTAGCTCACACTAATCACCCACCTGTGGAACACAGAAGCTGAACCTGGCCTATCCCATTTGAACAATTTTGTTTCGTGTATCATTAGAAAGAGCTCACAAGCTGTCGGGTAGCATACTTCAGTGCAGAAGAGGTACAAGCAAACACCTCTTTTAATAATGAAACCAAGTAAACACAATTTACGACCCCATAGAAACAGCCAATGCATTCCTGACTCATTTTATCGCATTATCTATGTACCTGACTGAAATCTTCATCTTTACAATGATATGGCCCATCTTACAACCTTTGCAGAAGGATTAGTTTGTCAAAGTTAATGAACATGGGGAAATATGAAATAGAGGTGCTTGTCTCCTTTGAAGAAACAAATAGGTCATTAAGCCATTAAATATGGGAACACCACCTGGAGAGGGTGGATTAATGGTGGAGTTTTACAGCTTACCCTCTGATCACGTTCCACAGCGTTTCTGACAGTGTAAAAGAAAACACAACAGTCACCCAGCTCTCAGCCTAATAAACTAAACCACAGGACCCCTTTTCAAAAACACTGGTGTGTTGCCACCTTTCTGAAGGATGGAGCATCTAACAGATGCAGATCATAGAGAAATTGACAAGTGATGCTTTTTGCCCCAGCATGGAGATGTCGCTGTGGGGAAAGCTTTGCAGCTGTTGGTTTCTGCCTGTTAAAGACATCGATCAAAGAGAGGAAAGCACTGGCACGTGAGCCAGATGTGGCCCATGAGGCCTCCCCATCTGGATTATACGCATCCCCTCCTCCCTGAATGGTAATTAGACTGGAAATCTTTCCTTTGGAGCCATGGGTCTAAGAGCAGTTGAGCTATACAAAGAAAGGAGATAGAAAAACTAAGCAAAGTTTATAATACAGTGGTACCTCAGGTTACAGACTCTGCTAACCCAGAAATTGTACCTCGGGTTAAGAACTTTGCTTCAGGATGAGAACAGAAATCGGGCTCCGGCGGCGTGGTGGCAGCAGGAGGCCTCATTAGCTAAAGTGGTGCTTCAGGTTAAGAACCGTTTCAGATTAAGAACGGACCTCCAGAACGAATTAAGTACATAACCCGAGGTACCACTGTACTTGGGAATAGAGTTGCCATAATATACAGTATGTCCTAAAGCTAATTTTGGTTTGAATTTGGGGTTCTTCTTTAGGACAAACTTATGAGGAATTTCCAGGAATCCAAAAAGATTGACAATAAGCACTCAGGCTGTCGGAAGGAAGCAGGCAATGTGATTAAAGGACAGGATCAGAGTGGATGTGGCTACATTCAAGATCTCCACAATAATCAGCCACATCCTTGCAAATCTATAGAAAAAGCAGATTCATGTATCATTCTACATGACTTCAACCTTAGCATTTCACATTCCATCTCTCAGCAGTGACAGGGACTCTGTGGCCTCCTAATGCTGATTGACCCATCACCACCACCATTATCATCATTTCTATGCCGCTTTATATTTTAAAGAACAAATTTCAAAACAGTTTAAAATACATTAAAACATCAAATAAAACAATTGAGAATAAAATAAATCTCTGACCACTGGCCATTCAAGCTGATGATTATGGGTGTTGAAGTCCAACAACATCTAGAGGATCACAGGTTTCCCATCCTTGATTTACAGCTTTCCTGGAGGTTATATGGGAATTATAGCTTTTGTTATTCACTAGCAGACATTCAAAAATGTCATGATTGCAGCAAAGGAACTACAATATTATGCCTTCCATTTCCTCTGGCAGTCTTTAAAATACCTCATCCTTTTAAATATCTCATCCTTGGTAAGCATGTTCTGCATTACAGCCATGAAAAGACACAGCTGTGAAAAAGGCTCCGAGAACGTGAAGCAGGGGCAGAAATGTGACCTCTCTCTCACACACACTAATAGCCCAAAGACATGACCCATAACCCTCTTAAGTTGAGGGATGCGCATTAAAGGCAATATTCCTGTTGAGATTTCTAACAGTGGTGCATGATGGACTGCAACCTTAAACTCCCAAACATCAGCCCAAATGCTTTTCTTTAAACCCACTTAGTCCCATTTAGGTCAGTGCGTTGTGGATCATGTTGCTAGTACATCATCAGAGTTGTGTTTGGGAGCTGCTGATGCTACAGAAAGCACACCTGTACTGCAGACTTCAAGGGGATGGCTGTTCAACATTTCTCGTTAAGTCAGAGAAATAGTTGTGCACAAAATTCTGATCTGTTACTGCAAAGGACAAATTACTGCAATGCACTGAAAAACATAAAAAAACCATATGAAGAGCCTTGCTGGATAAGGCCAGTGACCCATCCAGACCATGTCCTGATTTTACAGTGGCCAACTAGATGCCCTCAAGCAGAAACTGAGTGCAGCAGCACTCTCCCCACTTGCAAACCGGTAATCAGAGTCATATTTGACAGTGGAAGGAGTACACAGCAACTGAGGCTTATGGCCACTGAGAGCCCTATCCACCACAAATAAGCTTCAGTTTCAATTTATTCATTAGCAATGAGTGAAATTCCTCCATCTTGATGTGTAATCGGCATAGCCTTCCCGGGGTTTCCTGGAGAATTCTCAGAGAAAACATGAGTTCTTCCCTTACCTCAAGTTTTCTATGCTCAGCCTAAGGCAAGCCTTTTTGCCACACCAATCCTCTGCTGCCAGAGATACCATCTTTTCCACACTTTCCCAAACTTACTAAGTCCAAATGCGAGGGAAACCAGAAGCACTAAAGACCAGTGACAGTAGTGGGCTCGCCCTATAACCCCATGGCTCCCCCATACAGCGAAGGCTTCTGGGAATATTCAGAGCCTCCACTGCACATGGGAACCAGAGTTCCTCTATTCTATATAGTTCTGAGGAAGGCATGAAAAATGTTCAATCTATAGATGCCTTCAGAAATTACCATCTGAAACATTCCAAGCACAAGTGGAAGAAGTGGAGACACATGCATACACTTGCCCTGCCCTCAATGCTCCACCACCAAATCTTTGCATACTGAGTGGAAGGTCTAAAGGAGGACCCACGTGTAGGCTTCACCAGTAATTGGCTCCACCATGTAAGCTGTAGACTCCATCATGTGATTGGGAACCCTGCCCAACTCTCTCTGCCTTTAGTTGCCCACAGTGAAATTTAAATTTATTGGTTGGGTCACCTTTGTCAGAAGTAATCAATTTGGTGCACTCCAGATGTTGCTAGATGCCAACTCTGATTCACTAACCATAGGGCTTATGGGAATTGTCTGACGTAAAGATGCTATGGGCTTGTGCAAACAAAATCACATACGGCAAGGATAGCCAACATGGTGCCATCAGACAACAGCTGGAGGGCACAGTATTGGCCACTGTAATTTTGTTTACATAAATCCATGATATTATTGTATCAGACAAGCATTGTTGTGACATCATAGACAAAATAATGTGAGTTCCTGCCACCAAAATGGCAGTGTGAGCAAGAGGAGGATGAAGATTTGCCCAGAGAGGAGTAGCATTGAAAAGTGCCCCAGTAACCGCTGAAAAAAACATAAAATGAGAGATGTCAGAAAAAGAATGCAAAATTAAGGAAAGTAGGTTTGGCTCAGCATTATTTTTAGTTTCTGGATCATCAATTTCTTTCAGCATCATGAATTCTGCAGAACACTGGCTTTTATGTCATAGTGGTGCAAAACATTCCACATTGTAGTTTCTTTTCTTTTAATTTCAGAGAGAAATATGAATACTTATTTCTATGCCAAAAAGAAAGAACAAAAGAAAGAGCCAAATGAGTCAAAATATTTATGAAACCATTGCCTGGCACTTCAATTCGCGGAATGGAAATGGCAACTACTATTTTCCCAAGTGAAAAGGTTTATGGCTGTCTTAATGTGATGAAAGCTCAAGGGCTCTGCCATTATTTCTTCTCTAGCCTCCCTATAGTGTTTCCTTGAATGATGACATGAGTCTTTTTCATGAGCCAAGTTTTTGTGAAGAAAGTCCTCAAAGCACATTATTAAATATCATAAATGTACAATTGTGTGGTTGATGTCAAAGAGCGTTACCAGTGGTCAATGTGCCTAAAACCATATAAAAAGTTAAAATTATAAATCAGCTAACTGTTATGGAAATAAAGGTAAAGGTAAAGGTACCCCTGCCCGTACGGGCCAGTCTTGACAGACTCTGGGGTTGTGCGCCCATCTCACTTAAGAGGCCAGGGGCCAGCGCTGTCCGGAGACACTTCCGGGTCACGTGGCCAGCGTGACATCGCTGCTCTGGCGAGCCAGAGCCGCACACGGAAACGCCGTTTACCTTCCCGCCGGTAAGCGGTCCCTATTTATCTACTTGCACCCGGAGGTGCTTTCGAACTGCTAGGTTGGCAGGCGCTGGGACCGAGCAGCGGGAGCGCACCCTGCCGCAGGGATTCGAACCGCCGACCTTTCGATCGGCAAGCCCTAGGCGCTGAGGCTTTAACCCACAGCGCCACCTGCGTCCCTTGTTATGGAAATATGTGTACTTAATTGCCTGCATAAGCCTGATGCGTTAGAGGGGTTTTCAGTAAGCATTTAAAAGTTGAATCTCTATTGGCAGAGTATTTCACAAATTGGCCTGATGGCGCTAAAGATTCGGTTTCTTGTTGTGGTCTAATGAGCCTCACCAACTTGGGGAACAACCATTGACTCTCCTGCAGATTATCTCAGTGACCAAGCTAAAACAGGTAGTCCCTGACGTACCTTGTAGCTATGTTATTCAGAGCGTTGTAAATGAATACAAGATCTACAACTTTCACCAGCCCCAGCCAGCATGGCAGATGGTCAGGAATGATGTGAGCTGTAGTACAACATCATATGGAGGTTGAGGAAGTCTGCTCCAGACTCACGCGTGGACAATCAGGAGGATGGGCATTGCTGAGACACCAAACAACCCCATGGTATCTGCTTCAGTTGTTTTGTGGAGAAGTCCATTTCAAAACACCAAAGAAGCACCAGCAAGTTAATATGAAGTGGGAACATCAACTCTAGATGAATTACCTGCAGGTTAAGGCAGCATTTGCATTTGTAACAAAAGACAAGTTCTTTACTGCGCAGATAATTTTATCTATTTTGAGGATAGGATTCCACTGTGCAAGGATGTTTTGACAAATCAAACTGCTTGCAAAGGGGTAGTAATTGCAGCACTGCTTCAGGTATACTTAAAGGGTAGCTGGAATGCATGAAGGCATTTCAGTAAGAGAAAGGAGATTTGAAAAAAGCAAATAAGCAGTCCTTGTCCTCTCATTTCTCAATGGCAAATTATTTGAAAGAACAGGAAGTAAGGAAATATCTTTCTGGGGTCTCAAAAGGCCAGAAAATAAAAGGAGGGGTAAATGTATTTATTACATTCAGGAGACACAAACGCAGGAGGCCAAATAGACATTAAATGATTCTCAAACATTTATTCAAAGCATAAATAGGCCACAATTTTGGAATGCAATTTCTCTCCCAATATTTCAGAGATTTCCCTGAGCCTGCCAAAATATCATTTTGTCCTCTAAAAGTATTCCAGAATCATATCTCTTAGTGGCAGTGAAATAGGAGGAATAACACAGAGCCCAAGAAATTCTTATTGGTTTGCTATCATTTCCTATTCTCCTTTCTTCCTTAGTATCAATTCTCATTGCCCACAACAAAATTGAGATAACTGATAGGCTTCAATCTTTGCTGCTGAAAATAGTCTTTCAAAGCCTCCTTTCAATGTCTTTTCTTCACTGCTGTTAATTGATCTGTATAATTGTGACAGCCTCAGCAATGCCTTGTGCAGGTCCAGTTTGGGTATCTCAGTCCAGACAAATGTGAACCCACTCAAAAGTGGTCCCCTACTTAATTTCCGGACCTGGGGACCCACAAAACCTTGGTCTTGTTGAGATTCAGTTTTAGATTTCCAGCCCTTTCCCAGTGTAATCATGTTCAGCATTTGAATTAATGAGCTGCATGATTGTAGCAGCTCATTGCACCTACATACCTGACATGTCGACTCTGTGCATGCACACCATGTCTTAATGGCAGCCACAAAGAAAGGGTGAGGTCTTTATGATCATTTTTGGTTTGTATTCCAACCTGATCTTAGTTGACCTAACCCATTTTCTTCCTTTTCAGCAGCTACAAAGGGATTATTGGTATAGATACAGGACATAGGACCTTGTGATTGTACAAAAAGGAGGACGACTGTGGTCCTCTGCATAATTTTGTATTTATCCCATGAACGGGCATTCATGGGCCCAATAGATCTCAGGCCAAAATGGAAGGCATACTTCTTTTCTCCATGCTCCTGAGTTCTTTTTTGAAGTCGTTACTTATTAATACAACTTCTGAGAATCTCCCTCATACTCTTGTTAGAGGCTTATTAACCCTCCGTCCTGACTGCCTCTGGCAATGGCCCTATGATACATCAAACTTTGGTGGCCAGGAAAGGTAGGAAACACCTAAGAGAATTGCAAACCAAGGTGCTCCAGATGGAATGTCTAAATGTTGTTTCAGTTCTTCCTTTTGGGAAGAAGGGTTTTTAATGACAGCTAACAGGGGAGAGCTTAGGGATGCCAAGACGCCATGCCAGACAGTATTTTGGAACTGTACTGCTGCTGCAGCTTACGTTGGATGGCAAATGTATTGGTTAAAACAGATATATAATTATAACTGAGGAGGTGCATTTTGGAAGCCGCAGCCAGGAGCTGGCAGCTAAAAACAGTCCTGCCTACTTGTTAACAATGTCTTCTCACTGTAATTCTATCCAAAACCAATGAACGCATTGGAAGGAGGCTCACAAGCTTCAGCGGGGTTGGGCAGGACTTTTCAGCCACTATATACTCTCTTTAGCAACACAATAAAGTGTTGATTAAAGAGCCTGTCTGCAGCCATTCAAATCAACTGGAGCTGTGCCGTGACATTAATTAGATATGTGGACGGCAGCCCAAGTCTACTGCATTTTAGGAATATTGTTTTTCAAAAAATAAAATCATGTAATGCAAACTGGTAGAACAACAGGACCAAAAAAAGTTTATAGGTAATATTTTTATCACATATTATTCACCGGAGGTAGTGGTCTCAAGGAATCTGTAAGGGCATGAGAGCAGGAATTGGTCTTCTCTTCAATGGCAAGTGAGCATTTCACATATGAAATTTCAGAAGGCTGGGTTGCAATTATGGAGGTTACTTGGCATTCTTTAAAGCAGGTAGAGGTGGATTTAGGGGAGCGAGACCAACTTGATTGCACAGGGTCCAGAGCCTTGGGGGCACTGCGGGGGGCGCCACAACTATGACACAGAATAGAAGGCGAGGTGGAGGGGGTTTCCTGCATTTTGGTGTTGCACAGGGTGCCACTGAAATTTGAGACCCCAAAGTCTGCTGCTGAAGCAGGTGTGGGTAACCTTTGGTTTTTCAGATGTTGCTGAACCATAACTCCCATCAGCTCTAGCAAGCATTGTCCAGAGATTGTGGGAGTTGTAGATCAGCGACATCTGCTTTAAAGAGACAAGGCACCATATCTAGGTGCAGTTCCATTTTGCAAAGGACATTTTTCCCCCCTGTTGGGAGAGGACTTTTGTACAGATGGGGAAAACAAACATGGTCCTCTTCATATGACAAAGTTCTGCAAGTATTGATTTGGGGCCACAACTGTACATCTTTTGAAGCAACTGCCCATTGCTGTCATGCCCACCTGTAGCAAAATAGGCACACTATCGAAATGATTCAAAATCATCCCAAACAATAGTAAACATGCACCAAAGTGGGGGAGGGGGGGGACATTCGCTCAAGGCACAGTATGTGGCCCCCCAGGCCTCTCCCCAGGTCACATTCCCTCTCAAGCCACACCCCTCACCTCCTCACTTTGTACACTCCTTGAGTGTTTTTGTTTGGTTGGAATGTGACCTTGAACTCTGACAATGCTTCTTGCTTGAAGGACAGAAAGGCAACCCACCACTAGCATCAAATGTGATCCTTGGGCCTTATCCCTGCACTGAGGGATACAAAGCTCCCCCCTCTCATTATAATAATTTATGCTGGCTGCACAACTTCAAAAGGAAACAATGCTCCTGTATCTTTAATTTTTCTTCCATTGTTGTTCTTAACTGAGTAATCAACAGCTACACAATTGCCTCAAAGAGATGGGCAGTAAAAAAAAAAAAAAACAGCACAAAAAGCAGCTAAAAAACACAAAGAATCAGCCAGTGCATTTAAAACAGAACAAAACAATACAAAATAGATACTCATGGCAAAGAGTATCCACCCACATATTCCAGTGCAGGGGGAAATGTTGGACTCAAATTCCCATCAGGCCTAGCTAGAATGGCCAGTGTCCAGGAATGATGGAAGCTGTAGTTCAACAACATCTAGAAGGCACCACATTGGCTACTGGTGTTTAAATGTCTATCAATGTACATCTTTGGGACCGAACAAAAATTACAATATGTTTATAATGGGAAAGCTACATTTAAAAGCCAGAAGTCTGGTTCGTTCATGAACTCATCTCTGCTTGCTATGTTTGCCATTTCCACCAACAAAGGTGTGCGGAAACACAAAGTTATCTTCTTAAGCTTGATAATGTGATCTGGATGGCTAGGAGTGAGCAAGAGAGAAATGGAGACTCTTGTCAAAAGGGCCTGTAAGTACATTTATCATGGCAGTCTGATTCATCCCAAAGCTAGACCATTTTGTCGAGCAGATTTCTTCATTTCGGATGGATCTGGGACATTTAATACACTTACAGGTTTGTTTTTTTTTTTAAAAAAAGGCATTTAGTAGCCTTGGAGTCACTTATTTTTTTCGTCTGAGAAATAAAAAAATAAGTACTCCTTTTACACAAGCAACACACCTTACAACACAATCCTATAAAAGTCTACTCAGAAGTAAATACCATTCAGTTCAGTGGGACTGTATGTTGGCCTGCAGTTTCAAAGTCCTATTTCAAAAGCCCAAGCAATAGCATGTTAACCATGGGAATATAAACAATGAATTACTAGTGTGCAGAGAAACGTATCAGCTGAATACTGCCATTTTGTGAAAAAAGAATTACACATTATTTTATGTTCAATATTCCTGCTGTTCATGCCTCTTCTGCTTTATCAGACAGTGATTTGATGCTGTTGCATGAATTGATTCTCCAGATGTCTACTAACATTTTCTTCCACCTTTAAGGGCATTTCTTAAAAAAAACAAAACAAAAAAAAGCAGCAACCCAATCATAGCATTCTTTGAATTATTATTTTTTAAGCTGATGTGTGTGTGTGTGTGTGTGTGTGCGCGCGCACACACACACACACACACTACTTTTCACTCATACACCACAAGGCAGCATAGGGCACAATGTAAAAAGCACAATAAGACTGTTCTAATTTAACATTTTTTTTTGTGGCTCAGCCTTACCTATTTTGGAAACTAGTTTCATCAACCCATGCTATATACCAGTCTCCTTAGCCTAATGATACTATCTGAAAAATCTGAAAGCTATATTGGAGAGTCACATATCAGTTTAGCAGGGGCTGTTGCCATATGAGTCAGGCATAGTTAAAATGTCATATTGCATTGGGAAACTGGCAGCCACTGATTTTACTACAATCCTCCTCCTGCAAAAAAACAACAACACCAAACACCATTAAATTAAGACGGAGCTTTCCTGCAGCATACACATACTTTTGTGAGCCTAAGGATATATCTTCAAAGCAAATGGAAATTTTTATCACTGGTATCAAGGTAATTGGCTCCCTGTAAATGCCTAAGATTACTAGGAAGATAAATGACAGGTTTGGAAAGGCATCTTGTTCTTGGGACAGTGCCAATTCAAATCACAAATATAACAGAAATAGGCTTGAAATTTTTTAGAAACCCCCCCCCAACTGCAAAATGACAGTCAGTTATAACTGCTTCTGGGCTGAACCTTTTCACCAAGCTAACAACACTTCAGCCATTCAAATGAGGGTGGGAGTGAAGAAAAAGCTCTCCCCCCCCCATAGCTTTTTCAGATAAATTTCATGGAGCAGGGAAGGGCTGCACCTACCACATTAACTGAACAAGGTAGTGAAGGGGTTTTTATTGTCTTTAATTGTTTTCTTAAAAACGCTGTACATGCTCACAATGCCATTGTTGCATAGTCTCCAGGATGTTCAAAGAAGAAGTGTATTGTTGGAAGTCTGTTTGCAAAGAGCCCCCAGCCATAAAAGGTAAAGGGACCCCTGACCATTAGGTCCAGTCATGATCGACTTTGGGGTTGCGGCGCTCATCTCACTTTACTGGCCGAGGGAGCTGGCGTACAGCTTCCGGGTCATGTGGCCAGCATGACTAAGCCACTTCTGGCAAACCAGAGCAGCACACGGAAACGCCGTTTACCTTCCCGCCGGAGCAGTACCTATTTATCTACTTGCACTTTGACATGCTTTCGAAACATGCAGGGCTTTAAAAACTGTGTTAAGGGCAATAAGGACACATCAACCACTTCACACGGTTAATAAGTGCAAAAATAAAATCAAAACTACAGTGGTACCTTGGGTTACAGATGCTTTAGGTTACAGACGCTTCAGGTTACAGACTCCGCTAACCCAGAAATAGTACCTCAGGTTAAGAACTTTGCTTCAGGATGAGAACAGAAATCGCGTGGTGGCAGCAGGAGGCCCCGTTAGCTAAAGTGGTACCTCAGGTTAAGAACAGTTTCAGGTTAAGAACGGACCTCCAGAACGAATTAAGTTTGTAATCAAGGTACCACTGTATCCTGAAAGCTTAAGGAGCCCTCTTGATTTCACAGTAGATGTAAACACCAACAAATTTAGGTAACAATATTCACGACACCCAGTGCTATTTTTCTAGAAAAAGAGGTGCTGGAGCTCACCATGAACATCTCCCTTGTTCTCCTATAATGGCAATGGCACCCATCTGAGTAGCTCAGGAACTGAGTTGTGGCGAGTTCCTTTTTTAAAAATAAAAATGGACTACACCTGTAACCAAAACACATTGCCATTTCAACCTGACACAGCTGATAGCAGCTCACATGATTGTGTGATATGTTTTCAGCATCACAGCAAGGGGACAGCTACTCTCCGATATCAACCCCTGATTGCAGCGAGTTCTTATCCATCACTAAATGCCTCCATTTAAGCCAGAGCAACTATATTTCAGCCAAGATTTACTACCCAAACTGCGGAATACATCACTAGGATGTAGGGCTACACTGACCTATTTATAAAAGCCCCTTTCAGGTAAGGACAATATGAGGAGGGGAAGGCAGCAAGAAGGCTTCCCCGGTTGCAAGAGGTGACACTGCAGTGCCAGTGGGTGCCAGCATGCCCAACAGTACCTCCTATGGTGCCCACAAAAAACTTCAGTAAATATCCACTCCAAAGATGCACAGTAACAAGAGACTATTGGCTCCTTCAGCTCAGTTCTTGTCTGCACTGACTCCACCCCTCCTACATGGATACTGCTTTCACATGCCCCCACAGCAGCCATTTTGCGTTATGCCACATTCCCATGGCAGCCAATTGGTGACTGGTGTCCATGGCTAGGGTACATATTTTTAAAGTGAAAATCCAGATACAAAGGTTGTAGAGCTTTTTTTTTTAGTTTTTAGTTTTGCCCCATTGGGCTTTTTTTTTTTTTTTTTTTGCAAAAACGCAAAAAAAATGAAGTTTTGAGATATTTTTAAAGGAAATCACAAAAAATGACACTGCCAACATGGATTTTCATAGACATTTTAGTGAATTCTGCCAGGACACTGCTTCCAACTGCAGTATTCTAGCTATGTCTCGGAAATTCCAGACGTATGGCAACACTGTCCATGACACTTTCTTAAAATTTCAAATCAGCTCACTGACCCAAAATGGTTGACAGCTCCTGCCTTTTTATTATTATTATTATTATTATTACAATGTATTACCCACCCCTTACCCCAAGGTCTCAGGGTGTGTTATAAAAATTAAAATAATTTAGCACGTGAGAGTGTTTGTAGGTAGGGGATGGTAATCGAAGCACGAGTCATTTAAGGCTTTAAACACCAATGTGAACACCTTGAATTAGGCCTGCAGCTGTTTTAAAACAGAGGCTATATGAGATCTGAAGATAACGCCAACCAGTGTTTGGCCACTGTAATAATAAATAATAATAATAATAAATTTTATTTATATCCCGCCCTCCCCAGCTGAAGCCGGGCTCAGGGCGGCTAACAACACTAAAACAGTGCAACATTATAAAAACATTATAAAAATTAATTAAAATCAAAATTGATGTCACCGTACTACACTGAGAAAGAGACACTCTCATTCTCTTCAATTGCCCTGCTTTGAGCTGGACATCTCAGAATTACAGAAGCCATCCTGGCTTCTGATTGGATCCCGGGTGATTTGGGGAGTCATGCCCTTGTGTGTGTCACCCAGCTTCCACAAGAGCACAACCCCCAAATACACATGTCCCTATTTTCCTCTGTAGCATGTTGGAGGGTATGCATCCATGCTTACAGGTGTGCAGGGAAGAGGTGCTCTATGGGACTTTCTGTGCATGCATGGTTTCATGCATAGCTCAGGAGACATGCCTTTCACTACAATGCCACCTCTCCCTTACATGTCCATTCTCATATTTTGAATGCCTGGAAAAGGAGTACAGTCTCAGGTGCATTTTTGCATGGATCTGTGTGTCACCACCAATTTCAGGCAAGATTGTGCAGATTGTGGGTAATGTCTTGCTCAGAATGGACACGATCTTGCCCCAAAGTGCACCAGCGCTTCTCCAACACTGGTGGAGGCAACGGGGCAGGCAGGGCACTCATGGGCATACCACCTGGGGAGCTTCTGCTACCTGAGGCAGTGTTCTCACCCTGCCTAATGGCTGGACCGGCTCTGGTTTAGTGGGTATCCTTGGGTGGTGCTGTGGGTTAAACCACAGAGCCTAGGACTTGCTGATCAGAAGGTTGGCGGTTTGAATCCCCGCGACGGGGTGAGCTCCCATTGCTCGGTCCCTGCTCCTGCCAACCAAGCAGTTTGAAAGCATGTCAAAGTGCAAGTAGATAAATAGGTACCGATCCGGCGGGAAGGTAAACGGCGTTTCCGTGCGCTGCTCTGGTTTGCCAGAAGCGGCTTAGTCATGCTGGCCACATGACCCAGAAGCTGTACGCCGGCTCCTTGGCCAATAAAGTGAGATGAGTGCCACTGAGGCATCTAATCATAAGCCTGCATTTTTATTAAAGCTTATATGTTTAATCAGGGCTTGTATTTTAAAATGAGCTTAAAGATTTTCAAATGTTTTATGCCAGGCAGAAGACCAGCTGCCTAAGAACCTTGGCAAAATGCTTTTCTCCTAGACAAGGGGGCCCCCTGATTTATAGCAGAAAACAATTCTCAAAGTCGTAAAAAGGGAATTACAGGCTGAGAGCCAAGGTTACACTGACCCTACAAATTAAGGGTGGATAAATAGTAAAATGAGCCATATCTTCTTCCTAAGGTTAAAAAGGTCAAGAGCAGTGAAAAAGCAACTGGTCTGGCTGGCAGAAAGAGAACATTTTTGGGAAGTCTTTTCTAAAGCTGTTTCTTTCTTAAACTAAGATCCTTTTAAGATTTCTTTTCCTTTTAAAAGGTTATTTATGTATTAAATATATTAGCTTAAATATAATTATGCAAAGGATTTAAGAAATGCTAGATTCTTATTTCATATAGTTGTAAGAGTTGTAACTATCCTGAAATTAAGTCAGCCACCAGCCCAACCTCCTGCCAGACAGGAGACGCCATCGAGCACTCCTGATATATGGTTGTCAGGCCTTTTGTTTAGAAACCTTCAAATGAAGGAGATCTCTCAATGTTGATGTGAACTCAAAATCCTTGACATATGTTTAAGATAAAAATTCAAGATTAACCATCTGTTTTGGAAGGCAATAGGGCAAGGAGGGCAAGAGGTGAGCTGGTAATTAAGATTCCTTGTTGAGACACATGTAAGATATATTACTACTTATTTGTCATTTATAGATAGAAGAATATATAGCTTTTTGATTCCCATAAAAGGACAGAAGGAAATGGGTGTATCTTTTGTGATTGGTTCTAGCAAACAGCCAATAGGAATTTTAACCAGGCGGATTGGACAGAGGCAGCCACAGGAGGAGCAAGGGGGCTGGATTAAGGAAATATAAGTGCTGGCCAGAATGGCAGGAGGCCAGGCCAGAGCTTGGTAACCATATACCACTGTGCCTCATATTTATTTGTCTGACAAATAAATTACTATTTTAATTTCTCTATTGCTGCGTTGAATATTTCATTCCAGCTAAGTGTTAACCACAAGCAGGGTGCTACACCGCAACCCCAGAGTCGGTCACAACTGGATCTAATGTTCAGGGGTCCCTTTACCTTTACCTTTTACCTCGGATCAGTCACTGTCTCTTAGCCTAACCTACCACACAGGGTTGTTTTAAGGATAATATGGGGATTGGGGGAAACCATGCACATACATAAGCTTGAGCTCCAAGGTGGGATATCAGTGTACAGTGGTACCTCAGGTTACATATGCTTCAGGTTACATACACTTCAGGTTATAGACTCTGCTAACCCAGAAATTGTGCTTCAGGTTAAGAACTTTGCTTCAGGATGAGAACAGAAATCGTGCTCTGACGGCGTGGCAGCAGCAGGAGGCCCCATTAGCTAAAGTGGTGCTTCAGGTTAAGAACAGTTTCAGGTTAAGTACAGACCTCCGGAACGAATTAAGTACTTAACCTGAGGTACCACTGTAATGACAAACAAAGAGTGGGCCTCAGGTGCTGACTAGAGGTCCGCCTCAGTTTAACACCCAGCCACCCAGAACCTCTTGCCAAGTTTCTAGTCAATCATCAGCTTCTTTGGATATAGCAACAAGACTGCATTGTAGATGCTATAAGTATAGAGAATAGTCCAAATGAGCAATTCTTTACCACAGAAAGCTAGATTAATTGTGATCTGGCATATGTATTATAGTATTTGCAAAAGCTGAGCAGGGTAAGCTGACTTTGAGTTACTGCAAATGAAACATAATTTCCTTTTACCATTCCCTTACAATTGTGTAAGACATACACGCCAAATCCATTCCCTTTAAATGATGGCTTACTGCAGCCCGATAATTTTTCTTCCCTTAACTCATTTAGGTGATATCTTTCTTCTCTCCTGGCACCAGCTCACTGTCTTGTACGCACATACCATCATTTGTTCCAAAACACACTTGGAATTTCAATGCCTTCCATTTCTTTTTAGAATACAGCATTTCTGCGATTAACTTCTACAAGCAACACACTATTTTAACTTTACTTTGTGTCAGATCACCAGGAAACCTGAACTGGAATGCCAGGTTTGCAATTAACGGTGCTACAATAAAGAACTTCATCCGCACACAATGACATAGACAGTTTTCACAATGTTAATTCTGTAATGCGCTGAGTTAATGCCGTTTGCTAAATTCAGAATGCTTTCCCCTCCCTGGTGCTCCTTCAATTATAAGGTGAGTTATTGAGATGTAAGCTAATATGTTTAGTCAAAGTTGTTCAAGGATAGCTAAAGCTCAGGAATGAAAGGAAGGAGGATAATAATCTTAAACACATTTATTTAGAAGTAAGTTACCTTGAAATCAATACAGACTTATTTCCAAGGGTTTAGGTGTTTTAAAAAAATGAGAAGAGGTTATCAAGGGTATAATTATATTAAAATTCATACTATTCACAGACTGAAAACTGTGACGATTTCAATTGCACTTGAATCACATGGCACACTGACTTATACAAATGGGTTCCCACCCACTGTTGACTATAATAACCTCTTTGATTTTTTTTAAAAAAGAAACCTCTCATTTACTAATTGTTCTATACTTTTTTTGGTTAGGGGAAAAACTTTTTATTTTATATTTAGAAACATGGCATGAGCTTTTAAACAGTGGGTTTACGCCAAGCAAACCTACATCAGACATCATTGAATAGTTAGCCACACAGACCTGATGCATGTATTTCCTCCCTGTTCTCTTGAGATGCTCTTTGGCTTTTCAGAATCAGATAAGTGCAAGGCCACAACCTCAGACCCAGAGATTAACAGAATAATTTACATTCTTCTGACTCAGGCCAAAGACCCATCTAGCCCATGATTCTCAGCTAAAGCAACCATGACAGATGACCATCCAATCTCTGCTTAAAAGCCTCCATTGAAGGAGAGTCCACCACATTCTGAGGGAGTCTGTGCTGCTATTGAACAGCTTTTAGTATCAGGAAGAACTTCCACAAATGCTTTAATTGATAGTCCTGCATAACAGGGAGTTGGACTAAAAGGTATCCTCAGGGAAGCCCACAAGATACATAGGATATGACTAAAGCAGTGCTCTCCAGGTTTATATAATTCCTAGAAACTGGTATTCAGAGGCATACTGCCTCCTACAGTGAAAAACCTCCTCCATGGTGGTTTTTCGTTGTTGTTGTTTAAAGCCATACAAAGTGGCTGGTTGAAATAGATCCCAGGTTACAGGTGAAGTCTTGAGGGGGGTTCTTTGTCCTCAGATTCTTCACACCCATCTTGAATTTGAAAGCTCACTCATCTTGAACTTTTGCTTCAACTCTGCCCCATCTACAATAAAAACCATGGCTGATGTGCTCAGGGCCATTCTTTCGGCTTGGTTCTTCTACCCTAGGACAAAATACACCCACATCACCATGTTATGCTGGAAAGGTCATATGCGTGGAATAATCACAGAAATGAAGAACTTGATGCCACCCAGATATTGATGGACTACAACTCCTATTATGAGTAGTCATGGACCATGCTGGCTAGGGCTGGTGAGAGTTGAGAAACATCTGTAGGGGCATAAGTTCCCTACCTCGTATCTATGGGGTGCTCCTTCAACTGTAATGAAAGCTGAAAAGATACACTTTCTTCCAAATCATTTGCATAAGGGGAAGAATAAAGTCAGCATCATTTTATGGATGAGTGGAGACTGTTTGTCCTGGAACCTTCTGTATGAAAAGTGGATGAGCTGCAGCCCCTCCTCTCACTGCCATCCCAGAAATACCCAGGAAGTAAGAGATGAGCACAGGGAACCTTCCACTTTATTAGTGCAAATTTTATGTGATAAATTATAAAGGCCGATGAGTTTTTAAAGAACCGCATCTGCATGAATGAACTCAGCAAAACACAGCGCTATGGAAAAGGCGAGCAGAAATGCCATTTCAAAAAGTTGACCCCCATCACTCTGTGAGCAGCTAAATGTTCAAGCAGCTCTTAGTAGGTGTTTCAGCAAATACCAGAATTTAATTACTATTTTTCTTTGTCCTTTGCAGGTCATGGACTTCTCACTCAGATACCTCAGAATTTAATGTGATGGTAAGATGAATAACACTTCTGTACCTGAAAAATCTGTAATGGAAAAATGGTACATTAGGAAATGGTGGCTACAATATTGTCCTATAAAAAGTAGGGCTGCTTTTATATTTGCTTTCTTGCTGTTCCTATAGTCTGAGTGATGCTGGTGAAAACAGACATTCCGGACTCACAGCTCGGAATAAGAAAAATACTCCCATGTTAAACAGATGTCTTTCTTCCCCATTTTCCTCTATGATCTCATGGCCACAGGCAAGGGTAAGTCTAAGATGATCTCTTGCTTTAGGCTACACTTGACAAGGCAATCTAAGTTTGTAATCTATAACTCTTTTGGAGTCTATTCTATGCGCCCTACAGTCTTGTATCATACCTCAAAGTCTATCCAGTGCTATTTCAACATGAAGAAGTTTTATCTCACCCTCACAAATAGTGTGTGTAAATATATAACACTATATCTTATTCAGCGTATTATTTAAAAAACCTTATAAATAACAAAACCCAATAGAGTAGAAAACCTATGCTGCATTATTACTATTTGATTGATATATCTTGTGCAGCTCAAGTTAGAAAGGTGAAATAGGAACCTATTGCACACCACTATTAGAATCCCTCCTTTCCGCATCATAGAATCATCATTGTTATTATAATTTGTATTACTGTGATTCTTTCATGCAATTCCCCATAAAACCCCAAGGGGAAGAGGCTTTGTTTTAACTTTAAAATCAGTTAAAATAATTTATAATCAGAATAATTGGGTAGTTATATATGAGTTGGGTGCCAAAGGCCAGGGTGCAGGGGTGTGCCTTCAGCATATGACAAAAGCTACACTGATACAATGAACACGCTATACAAACTTCTTTAGGGAGGGAATTCCACAGCGTAGGGGCTGCACATGTCCCTCTTGGTGCCTTGAGGTCACCATCTCAAAGGCTTCTTTGAGTACCCTTGCAAGGCACATGCAGTAGTGCTTGGTGGGATGGGGTTCGGGTGCTTACCTGACCTCCCATCACTTGCAATGCATATCCTTAATGAGAGACAGAGACATACAGGCAGGGTGTCATGCAAAATATCAGTGGCGGCGCCAGATTGGCTCCACCTAACCACCGCCTCTCCTCCTCTGCCTCCTAGAGTAGCAGCAATGCTGGTGACAGGAGGTCAGGTGACCAGCTTCACCCTGCCCACTGCTACTGGGCACATGGCCCTACATGCAAGGGCCTTTTCAGTATTGCCTCCACCTCACCTGTGGGATTCCCTCTCCAGAGAGCCTGGCAAATCCTTTTAGGTCTTCCCAGCACTAGGCAAAGATTTACCACTGGCAGAAGTGTGGCACTTGTGATCATCCTGATGTTAGTGCACTACAACTCTCATAATACCTGATCACTGGCCATACTGTCTGGGAGATAGAATATAACCACACTGGAGAGATCATCCATTCCCCACTCCTGAGTTAATGTATTTAATGATACAGACTTGCACTTGGCTTCTAAGGAAATGAGAGGCACACATATACAGAGACTCTGATTCCCAGCAGAAACCTGTGGTCAGAAAATATTGCATTGCTTGGAGAAAACACTCCCTTCTCCCCACCCTTTATTTCTCTTTTCTGCAAGATTTGTCCTCGGCATACATACTGAGCTTTAGTTGTGAGCTTCTGGGAAATAAGTCTATCCTTCCCCTTGGAATGTGACTTGATTTGGAGGCCAGACTTCAAAATGAACCATTTGTCATGCACTGCACATAGGTAACTGGAATTAAGCCACCACACAGGAGCAGATGAGAGACCACACTGCTCAGGAAGTCCCTGTCTTTGTTAAGGAGAATTTAGAAGTCCTTGAAAAAGGGACACAGGGTAAAAAAAAATAAAGTAAAACAGAATAAAATCATCATCTAGAGAAACTCAATATGCTCAGGATAAGAAGTTAGGTATCGGGACAGATTGCAGGATTCTTCTACTGCGGAAAGAACAACTGGACTATGAAATGGTTTTGCTAATAAAGCAGCCTTTAAAAAGGCTAGAGTGTGAGTAATGTACAATTTAAATTATCCAGATAGATAAAAGCTAGATTACCTCGATTGGAAGCAATAAGACCAGGGGGTACAATGTGCCAGCAACTGATACGTGACCCAATTCAGAATAACGATCAAATAACAAGAAAGGAAACAATATGAGAATTGCTATCTGGAAACAGAGATGGAGGATTTTGAGGCACAGAGAGAGTCACAAAACTGAGCAATGTGGCAATGTGCAGCCTATTTCTTTTGCAGGAAGTAGTAAATGGATATAGCGATGGAGCCATTTGCCCGGTTCAGGCTCCAAACTGATCTTAGATAATTCAAGGTGAGATATAGAATTCAGAGCCCAATTCTTCAATGTCTCAAATGCTGCCACAAGGGGCATGGCAATGTCTGCTTACTCCCCCAACTTTCTCCAGTAATCCTCCTGAAACAACCCTTTCCCACCAGCCACCTGCTTACTTGGCTTGTTGCTCTACCAGCAGGCATGCCAAGCTGCAAAGAGGCAGAGGGAAATTTAGGGGAGCCTTGGGGGTACCGCAGGGGGCTCTGCAACTATGAGGTAGAAAGTAAGGTGTTGCAGAGGGTGCCACTGAAATTTGAGACCCCCAAGGTCCGCCACTGACAGGAGAGAAAGAGACCCCCTTCCCTCCTCCTTTAACCAGAGTTGGAAGTACAAGGAAGTTAGTTAGTGATGGGGTGGGGAAACAGGGTGAGGGGCTTTGGTGGGGGGGTGGAACTTCTCCAACTAAGCCTATAATCTGTGCCTGAGAAACACTTTAGTGGCTACAATGCTTTGCAAGCAGATCACATAAGCCTTCAAAAATACATCACAAAGACTTTTAAGGTACATTCAAGGGATAAAAGTGTAGACAAGCAAAATCCCCATATTGGGGTGGGGGGTGGGATTTCTCTGAAATCTCAACATCTTAAATGCAAACATTGGAAAGGGGTTTCTAAGCTGTATGAGCTTGGAAGCCTCTATGTGAAAGGAGGGGAAGCTTTTCCATCCTGAGGGCTACATTCCCTTCCAGGAGCTACATGTACAGGGCAAAGACAAAACGATGTGAGAAACCAGTGCAGATTTTGCCTTTATACAGTAGCCTAGTTTACACACACACACACACTCACACACATAAGCTCTCGCTCTCTCTTCCATCCAGAGAAGCAAGACACACCATCAGATTTCAAGGACACGTTCCAGCCAGGAAACCCCTCTAAAATACACAGGGTGCAAAGCAGGTCCAGGGAGCAGTGTGGTTGGAGAGAGCTCCGTGGGTTAGGTAGAGAAGCCTGGAAGGTCACATTTAACCCCTGAGGCTAAATTCCCTATCCTTGTCTACGCAATCAGGAATCCTTTTAAAGACGGGTTCCTGGTTGTTTTGGAAGCTTCTAAGAGTGTTCAGTTCAATGCACGTGGAAGTCCATTTCAGAACTTCATGCTCCACGTGTGAAGAGCTGAGAGGAGCCATGTTCACAGGGGCACTGGGGATAGGGCTTGAATACATACCCTGCCCTCCATTCACCCCTTGCATGTTCAGGCAAATGCCTGTACATGGGTCTTCGGCAGTCTTGTTTCCTGCAATCTACACAACCATTTAAACTACCTCCTCCATTTTAGAAGGTACAGGGAGCGTTACTCCTTATTGATATGTTTGACATTCCAGTGATCTATTTTTCAATACTTTAAACAGCCTCCTACTCAAAACAAAAACGGTGCATACAAACAGTACATTGAGTACACTGAAAACCTCATGAATAATATTCTTCTAGAATCTAGTTAACCCTTTGCATAACTGCCACAAAGCTGGTGGTTTCTGCAGACTTCTCTTGGTACATTTTGAGATAAACCATAATTTGCCTACGGGCTTTAGGTATTTTTTGCAACCCATGTTTCAGGATGGCATACATGGGATTTATCCTTGAAGTAGGTTAGGAAGCATCAAGACTGTGCCTTGTTAAGTTAAAAGTAAAGCCAGAGTTAGGGCTAGAGTTGCAAAATCAAAGAGTTGAAAGCAGAGGACAATGGAGACTGAAGCCTCAACAGAAGTTTGCTTCAGCAAGCAAGCCTTGTCTGGAAGCCTTTATAGTAAATAGGGAATATTATGCTATCTGCTCTAGTCAATTAGTGCAGAGAAGCTTCCTTGGCCAATGTAGCTGGTCTCCTTTCAATTGCCACATTGGCCACTGGTAGTATACAAGCTAAATCTCTTTCCTGAGTACACATGGGGTGCCAGTTCAAGATCTGCCGCAGGCTCAAGTCTGAATGAAAAACAGGCAATGGACTACATGGTTAAGTAGGCATTTAAACTGAGTCTTCAGACTCCACACTCCAGCAGTGCAAAATACACATGTGCAAATGTTTTTGCATGTACTTGTAAGGCCTTTTTTTAAATAGGGGGAAACGATAAACATTTTCAAGGGAGTGTTGTAGTACTTATAGCAGTCTGAAGGCAGGGTCCTTTTTTCATTAATTTTAATATACGGTAGATTTGTGGCATGGAGGCAGAGTGCTTAGCAGCGCAAATGTCACACACTTGGGAAATGAGGCAACTAATTCTCCAGGAAGATAGCTATTTGATGAAACATTATCATTACCAGGGGCTCTGTATGGAAAAAGATGGCCAGCCACCTATCCCCTTACAGCAGCCCAAGTAACAATGTCACATCAACATGTGGTAACATCCCAAGGAGTGTTAGTGGTCCCATTCCATATATGCACAGCAGCAGCTCTGCTGGGTATGCTGTGACTAGGCTGAGCCTTATAAAGGGGGAACATAAAGCAAGAGATGTTTTTTCTCATTTCTCTAATCTTAAATTCAGTTCTGCAGTTTGCCACATTAGTTTGCATGTTTTTTTTTAAAAAAAAACAAATCCTCATGAAAATTCACTGCATTTTATTGTGAATTTCTCTTAATATTTGTATGCAATTTTGCATAATATGCCAATTTCTGTAAAGCATTGTCCCCTAAAATAGTGTATTTTTGTGTGTTACTTTCACCATTCTATGCATTTATGTGGACGCTTTACTGTTGAATATGTGTTTGTGTATTTGGCTGGAGAACTGCATTGCAAAATGCCGAGAAGTGTACATATTGAAGGACGTGTGTGTTTTGGTTCTCAAAGTGTGAATTAGGTAGGCTCACCTAGGAATGTGAACTGAATAGAATTTATCCCCATCCCTAAAGTAAAGTATCCAGGCCTCACACCATAACATAGCTGTCAACTTTCAGATTTGAAAATAAGGGATCAGCAGCCTCGAAAATAAGGGATCAGCAGCCTCACCTGTCCTGGGGACAGTCTACGGGATATCTAACAATCCAGGATAGCAGCAGGAAGCAGCGGGTATCTGCACTGGAATAAGGGAATTTCCCGCAAAAATGGGGAAGGTTGACAGCTATGCACCATAAAACAGTAAGCAATACAACCCAGTCCTATGCACACAAAAAACTGGAGCAGCTTTACCCATCTCTTCCAAACATTCCCAAATTTCTCCCCACTCCTGTTTCTGAAGGAAAGTCTGAAAAGATGGAGGATTTCAGGCTGCCCACACATTACCCAGCTTTGTGCTCTATGGCGCTCTCTCTATCTCTTTTTGGGGTGGAGGGATTAGGAGTATAAAATATTAGTAAGTTCAGAGTGCCGGAAGGGTGAGTGAGTCAGTACAGCTTCATGAAAGGAGGAACAGGCTTGTCTGACATATCTGAATTCATTTCAGGGCATTACTGAACTGGAGGAAAGAGGCGAAGTAGTGGATACACTCTGACCAAAGGGGAAAGGGGTAGAAATATACACACACAAAGGCTTACTCCTGGGAGCTGGCACACTGCATTCTTTTAATTGCAAATGTCATGCAATGCGATACGAGAGAATTATGAATCAGGGGCCTTATGCAGAGAGAGAAAAGGGAAGCCTCCATTATTAGCAGTATCCAAGAGAGATAACAAGCTGAGTTGGCTAATGCTGCCTTGCTTCGCTTTTAGGCTAACTCTGTATTCCTCCACATACAAATGACCTGGAAGAAAGGTGTAATTTCCAGATACAGTGGAGCAAAGAAATCACTTCTTGAAATGAACACGGTAATTTTCCTCAGCCGGCAGAGTTAACAGATGGATACAAAGGTTCTCCTTGACTGTCATAATGTGCAGTACATTGGAATCCGTTTGGAGGGGGTGCGAGGAGTACAGCTAGCTGAAAAATTACAAATATGTAAAGGATTAGAAGAGCAAAGCTGGGAAATGGAGCAAGAAATGTTGAAGCTCACAATGAAGTTGGTGGTGGGGAACCGTGTGTGTGTGTGTGTGTGTGTGTGTGTGTGTGTCAGGCTATTCATGGCTATTCATGCACAAAAATCCGCAACTGATTTATTATTTCATTAATTTATTTAGGAACTTATACCCTGCTTTTCAAAGCAAAAAAATACAACAAATGTTCAATATTGCAAGTAATTTTAGTATACCATGGAAAGCCATCCATGCCTGTCTAATTTCATGGGGAAGCCTCTTCCACAGTGAAGATGCTGCTGTGCTAGATAATGGTTTGTGATAAGCGGAATAGTAACTGGAAACAATATTGTAAAACTGTGCTACCATTTAAACTGCAACTAGGATCTAGGAATACCATCAAAGAAAAGGAAAGATGTTCCCAGTGCCTGTTTGTTCTCTGAATTCCCCTATGCCAATCTGTCACAAAAAATCAGAAAGCCTCATTCACTTGCAAGGAATGTCCCTGGTGCTCTGGCAGATGATATAATCACTCTTGCTCCAGAATAAATAATAATATAAAATCCTGGAACCATCCTCCCCTGCAGTCACCTTTCACCATTAAGTGATTTAGAATATATATATATATATATATATATATATATATATATATATATAGTGTCATGAGTTTGTGGGTGTTAAAATCTAATCAAGCTTTTTGATCCCTGGATCCAGCAAGTTTTAAAATATAAGCCAGGCTAACTTCCTGTGTTGAGGTCATCACCTGGGTGATGGGCCATTAAGAGAACAAAGGAAAGGGGGATTATTGACAGACACAAAATGGGTTAGGCCCCTCCTCCAACTCTTGGATAGTTAGAAGAACAATGCCTGAATGAGAGGGCAGTTTGCTGTGATGTGACCTAGAGGGAAAAAGTGGTGGGCTGAAAAGGCAAAGCGAGAGCCACGGCTGGCTTCTGCTTGAGGCTTCAGCTATGGAAGAAGCAAGACCCTTTTTAGGTGCTAATGCTGTGAACCCCTCCATATATATATATTCTGTATATAGGTAACAAACTTGAACATCGTTGTTAGCTTCAATGCAAGCCCAGTATTATTAATGACTTGATTCCACAGGAAGACACAGTAAACTTAAGACATAAACTTAGTCTCCTCCTTTGCCTCAACAACCTTAGGGGGAAAAATATTTTCTGGATTATCACCCCATTAGAAAATGAGCAGTGGAATAAAATCTAAAGCTATGTAGATTTATAAAATATAAGTTTTCATAGAAGAACGGTCATTAAAATTTTGACGGCCTACTGCAAAAGCCATCATTTCATTATAAAGGGAAAAGAAAGTAACAAATGTATCAAGATACTCTGATCAATTCCACTCATAAAGCTGTCATCAGCCCATGACACATATAAATCCCATAAATATGACTTTGGTGGCTTTAGCAAGACTACAATTAAGCTTAATAATTCAAACACTAAGGATGAAATATGACTGCAGTGGAGGAAAAGCATTAAGGTTGCGCTAAGTTCACACTGCACCGTCACTACTCAAATGGCTTCTAATTTGCAATCACTGTGGGGCTTATACAAAACCAAGAAAGTGTTAATTGTTTTTGGAATGAATATGGTTCTAAAATGTGATTAGGCTGCAGGATCCATGGTATTATTTCAAGCAACTAATAAAGTACATGACATCAAGCGATAAGCGAGATTTTACTTAAAGAATACAAGTGGGGCTCCCAACAAAGTGTGGCGTGATGCTGTTCAGGATTCCAGCCATTCTGTTACCTTTCCTCCCTGGCTGTTTCATTCTACAACATTTGTTCAACATTCCATGACCACTGGGCTGTTAGAAGGAACTGTTTCTTGTTCCACCCTATATTCACTTGCATGGAGCAGCGTTTCACCTGCACTGCAGTTCGCCTTCCATCAGGCATCCAAACGTCGCCTCTTACTCTGAAATGATTCTACCCTTTCCCATTTATGCCTGGAACAGCTTCCTGGAAGCGAATTGTGCAACCACCTCACTTTTTTTTTAAAAAAACCCTCCATTCTCAAATCTCACCTTTTAGGGGAAGCCTTTATATTGTCACCCTAATTATAACTAAACCAAAGAACGTGGCTTAGTTGTAGCCAAATGGGTGCCCACAGGTGGCCCCAGGTGCTTTAATAAAGTCTCAGTAAATATCCCCTCAAAAATCCATAATACATGAGCAACTGTTGCCTCTTCCTCCTCTCCTCCCCTCCTACTGATGGAGGGCATGCCCATAGCATTTTGAATTCGTGTCTCTTTTCTTGCTCTTTCTTAGTTGTGGCAGCCATTTTGAATTATGCCATACAGCTTATAACATCCATCTTGTGAGTGGTGCTTGTGACACTTACTCAAAATTCCTAATGTGTCCACCGGTACCAAAAATTGGTGACCCCTTCCATGCCGTAACTAAGTCAAAGTACATGTAATTGTCACATATTCTTCATGCCTTCATTTCCTTTCCCGTTTCCTCTGTTGTGAGGTGTTTGGGGCAACAACCCACCTTACATTTGTAAAACATCATGTGGAAAAACTGGCTTCCCTCTCTTTCTCTTTCTCTCTCTCTGTGTGTGTGCAAAATCACTTTTTGAAGGACTGAATATAATTTTTCAGCCTTACACATATTATCGTTTTATATAATGGGGTTGTGCTGTTGGAATTTTCTTCCCATCTGTTTCCTAGTAACTTCTTTCTAACACTTTATCGGCATGTGACCATTCCATGATCTGTGCATTCTGCAATTATTTTTGAAGTAGCACCTTGGTGACATTCTCTAAGTATTTATATACATTCCTCCCTGTGGCAGCAGACCTCTTAGATTATGATATCTTGTCTTGGTATCATCATCCAATCCTTCAGAAAGATACCAAGCCATAGTTAGAGAGTGTCAGACTGAAGTATTTTACTCGAAGACAATACTTTACGGTGAAATACTTCACCACAATTCCATCTGTTTCTAAATGGTGAACTAAGTATATTAAAAACAAACCACCTGACATTACAGTCCATGGTCTTGTTGAGACTGAGTACTTGGCTGCAAACCAATTTACCACATACTGAGTTGTAGAATGGGTGGAGAGTTTGAAATGCAGAGCAAGAGAATCCCATTGGGTGACAGGGGGACACAAATTTCCGCAGAAGCTCCAGAGCTGTGGACACTGTTTCCATGGCAGTGAAGCGTTGAGGCACAGAAATGAGGGGAGATGGCAAAAAAAAACAACCTTGTTTGTGTAGTTTCAAAGACAGCTCTGAATCCTACTAAATGAAAGACTTATTTGATGAACAGATGAGAAGGGACAGTATTTTGGCCTTATGCCTTGATAACAACTGTGTGAACAAGTATTACCTCAGCGCTGCATTTGAACTGAGACACTTTTATCTTTTTTATGTTCTAAGTGGAGTGTAAGAACAGAAGAAAAGCCCAGCTAGATCAATGCAAGGTAGGGATGGATGGAGCAGGCCATTTCCAGTCCCTGTCGATTTTGCACATGTTCATGATTAAGTCCAAGGTCTCCTGTTTCTGCATTAATCAAAAAGAAATCCCTACCAAGATTTGTGTGTGTGTGTGTGTGTGTGTGTGTGTGTGTGTGTAGCAGCTGCTTGGCCATCATGAGGCTCAGTCTAGCAACCATTTGCATTTCCCACAATGCTCTTGACATAGTGTGCTCTGGGGGCACTTTAGGAAATATAACTAGCAGCCAGAGGCAGATGCCCTATGCTGCTGCTGCTGCTGTTGCTTTTGCTGCCCTCCACCACTATCAGCCAGGCTCATGAGGACCCATCAAAAGAAGAGACGAGCCACCAAAGGGTCTGACCCCCTAAAAAACTGGAGCCAGCCCTGAGTTCTCCTCAGCCTAACCAAACGCCCAGGATTGTTGTGAATATAAAATGGAGTGGGGAGGATCATGAACTCCTTGGGGAAAAGAACTAAATAGAATAAACACTGACCAAACATGAAACCTACGTAGCTACCCAATTTCAATGTTATATTGTTGGCAGATAATATCAAAAAGCATTTTCTGGCCAACGTACAGTGACATTCTTCATTTTGAATTTTGTTTTTTTAAAAAAATTATTAAAGATTTCTTGGTTTACAAAAGTATGTGCATTGTCTCATTTTCAAGTTACATTTTCTACAGATCAGTTTCATTTGTTGAGACATTAGTGTTACATTAGGAAGAAAAGGGGGAAAGAGGTGGAGGGGGTTAGGGTCAGGTGGCAATGCTTCTATTCTACTTAGTGTATGCATGGGGTTTTGTGTCAGCGCCGCTTGTGCGGGTTTTCTTTACTACAGTGGTACCTCGGGTTACATACGCTTCAGGTTACAGACTCCGCTAACCCAGAAATAGTACCTCGGGTTAAGAACTTTGCTTCAGGATGAGAACAGAAATTGCACGGCAGCAGCACGGCAGCACCAGGTGGCCTCATTAGCTAAAGTGGTGCTTCAGGTTAAGAACAGTTTCAGGTTAAGAACGGACCTCCGGAACGAATTAAGTACATAACCAGAGGTACCACTGTATTTGCTTGTATTCCTTTGGTGGTGAGAGAAGTTGAGGTTAGCCTAGGGTGTGGTTGTCTGTTTGTGATTGGCTGTGGTGAACTTTGTTTTCATATGTGAGTGGGGTGGGTCGGTATTTTTGAATCAGGTTAGCCATATTGATTCGTATGCTGTTGGCGGATTCTTGTCGTCGTCTTGTTGGGCTGTGTATCTGATGAAGGGGTGCCATACCGGGGTGAGGGCATCTTCTTATATTTGTCCCCATGTCAGTTTCAGTTTATTGGTTAGTTGTTTTAGTAAGGCTGTTTCCCATACTATTTGATACCATTGGTCCATGCTTACTTTTGAAAATGTTTCGATAGTTGGCAGCTTTTTAGATTTCATATTTTGACATTAGCTCAAAAAGTAAAAAAATCAATTAAAAAAAAATCAGAGATATTGCCTTAAGCACTGAAGCTGGGAAGACAGAGGTTCATGTCCAGAAGATAGACCAGTTGCATGTTATGGGTAGGGCTTCTCGAAAGGGGCAACTATGTAGCTCAGATCTAAATTGCCATTAGAGGCCCATGTAGCTTTGGTGGTGAGGTGTTTGTTTCACCAGGTTTTACTGTTATGCCACCAACAGATCAGGATAACTTGGTCACTGTAGTTCATGCATTGGTAACATGGAGACTGGATTACTGCAGTGCACTCTATGTAGGGCTTGTGCTTGGGCCTCATCTGTAAGGTCTAGCTGGTGCAGCAGCTAGTTAATGGGGGCACATGGACAACAACATATGACATCTCTGTTAAAATATCTGCACTCACTGTCTGTATCCTACCAGGCTAGTTTCAAGATTCTTGCATTGATATGCAGTGGTACCTCAGGTTATATACGCTTCAGGTTACATACGCTTCAGGTTACAGACTCTGCTAACCCAGAAATAGTACCTCGGGTTAAGAACTTTGCTTCAGGATGAGAACAGAAATTGTGCTCCGGCGGCGCGGCAGCAACGGGAGGCTCCATTAGTGAAAGTGGTGCTTCAGTTTAAGAACAGTTTCAGGTTAAGAACAGACCTCTGGAATGAATTAAGTTCTTAACCCTAGGTACCACTGTATAAAGCTCTGAACAACTTGGTATACAAAGCCCTGAACAACTTGGATACATTAAGGACTGCCTGAGCCTTTATATCCCAGCCAAATAACTAAGATCATCCAATGTTAATAATCACCAGAAGTCCAACTGACCTCAACTAGAAGTTGGGAACTTGGTGTCTCCATTCTTGTGCTGATATTCAGCAGGCATTCTCACTTTTAAAATTTTTGAAGGCATGTCTTGAAGACTATCACAGCTAATTGTGCTTGATATGGCTTTCCATTAATGTGTCATCATTTTTTTTCCAGGTAAAGCTGATGACGTTGGCTGGACAGCCAGAGAGCAAAGGACACCTGATGAGGGAAGTATAGAAACTGTGTTCTGAGGAAGAATGGTTGAGGGAGTTGGGTATGCTTAGCCTGGAGAAGTGAAGACTGAGAGATGATTGATAGCCATCTTCAACTATTTGAAGGGCTGTCATATGGAATGTAGCAGCTGCAGAGAGTAGGACCCAAACCAATGAATTCAAAGCACAAGAAAGGAGATACTGAATGAACACTAGGAAGAACTTTCTGATGGTAAGAGCTATTTGACAAATTATGTTAGAAGATGGTGGAATGTCCTTCCCTGGAGGTTTTTAAATAGAGATTGGATGGCCACCTGTCAGGCATTGTTTAACTGTGGTTCCTACATTACAGGAGGCTGGGGTCCCCTCCAACTCTACACTTCAATGAATCTGTGAACGGTGCTCTATCAGAATTCCCAGTCATGGAGAGAGCTTTAGTCTTGCTCATTAGAACGTCTGAAAAGGACTAATACTACAAATGCATCATCCACACAGCAAGGTGCTGGAAAGTGATGGCAGAATTAATTGTGCAGTTAGTGCCACAGAAGTTTGAGATGGGAACAGACTGCTGGCTAAATTTCTAATAAATGATGATGATGACGATGATCCACTGCTATATCACTATCCATCAGCTTTCATCTGAGGCTCTTCAGGTTCATTACAGAAGATAACGTACACAACTATTCTTCAACAGAAATTTTGCCCAGCTAGAACGCCTAACTGCACAGTCATTTAATGAGAATATGAACTTCTGTGATGATGCCTAGAAAAATGCTATGAACTGAACCTTGGTTTTATTGATATGTCTGCACAGCTTTGTAATTGGGTGATAACTAATAAGTTGAGGAGTATACTCATTTAAGATCCTTTTTTACTTGGTGCCAGAGGGCAGAAAGCATCTGTACTAGAGAGGAAAGGAGATTTGAGGGGTTTCTTTACTAGTCCATTTTCATAATTGGAACATAAATGCAGTATATAAACAAAAATATAGAACAAAGCTCTATTTGGCTGGCTCCCTTTCACTGCAGAGCAGCATGACAAAATAAAATGCAGCACATTTAAACCAAACACAAATCAGCATGAAGCAACAATATACAAACTCAAGTACAAAAGAGGTAATATAAAAAGGGAAAAAATACATTGTGATATATCACAGTTAGCGGCTTCCTCTTTTTGTGAGCTTCCGCTCAGGAGCAAAGCCGCAGACGAAACAAAGGTTTACGATTCCAGGTTTGAACATGGCATGTGTTACATTAAACAGATATAGAAAGACATTGGAAATTATGTCAGCGCAAGTGTAAAACACAACAGCTCCTCTCTAACTTCCGTTGCTAATCTAATCTGACTGCGCAGCAGCCAGAACTGTGTGTGGCCAGATAATCACTGAGTACAGGCCAGCTGTTTGGGTGGAGCCAGAGAAGTTCAGCCATTTTCAGAAGTGCTTTTTCCTGCCATCTGAATACTCTTTATCAGCACCAGAATATCTCGTAGCTAACTAAAATTTGAGAGCTAAGGTTTTAACATGATTTGTTCATTTATTGATGTTGTCAGTCACCTCACACAAGGCAGTCTCCAGGTGACTTACAATGAAGTTTAGAAACATAGAAAATTATTTTAAATGACAATGAAAATGTTATAAATCTGTGCCTAAAGCATGAAAACACCAGCCTCCATGGGATGCGGGCTGAAGAAGTCACAACAACACTCTTGATGAGGAAAGTTCCCCCTTTAAAGGATCTTCTGAAAAACTCATCAATGTCTACTATCTAGATTAGCTGTTACAAGAAGTGAGTGGGGTAGAATACAAGCCAGTTCTCTCTCTTTTAAAAATAAAAAAATCCCCAGATGGGGGTATTGATTTAACATGGACAAGTATTGGACAATAGGGGCTGGTCCTAATTACTAGGGATGGTTGCGTACGGATAACTTGCTGTATGGGATCATGATTTACTTTAAGCAATTACACAAGGCGCTGATAGTAAGATGCAAGGGATATAATCCTATCTCAATTTTCCTGGAAGCAAGCTCCACTGAATTCAATAGGCCTTACTTCTGAGTGGACATGTTTAGGATTGTGCTATTGGTCACTGTGATGTTTGCCTATCAGGTAAATTGCTGAGCATGCTTCACTAGAAGTAAGCCACAGCCATATCAATATAGGGAAGGGCCATAGCTCAGAGGAAGGTCAATCCTTTGCATCTCTGGGTGAGACCTTGAAAGGCTCCCTGTCTGAAATCCTGGAGAGCTGCTACCAGTCAGTGTAGACATTACTAATCTAGATGGACCAAGTGTAAGGCAGCTGCCTAAGGTCCTGTCTTCCATTTCAGTGGGCGCATATGGTCTGTTCTTAGTATAATGTGATGGACAGGTGACAAATATCTCAGGGTAATTGTGGTAGCAAGGTTAATGCATCCCATACCATAACCACACTATTCTTTCAACTTAAATCCTACTTTATAAGTGCCAGTTCAGTGGCATTGGCTTTCATGGACACGAGCTTTCAAAATCACATTATTCCCACTTCAATGCCTGACAACTTGCACCCACAACCAGACAGTAGTTATTTCACTCACCGGAAGAATAAAATAATTGCAGCGTGGCGAGAAATGGCTTTTTATATGCCCTTCCTAATGATACATATGGTCACTTATACAAGGGCTTAATAGTATCAACATTTCCGCATTAAAAAAATCACCTGCTAACTGCACAAATTGGTAATCTTTTGTGAAACTGTGCATGAATGGAAGACACATGAGGCAAAGGACAAAGAACCAAGAGAAGCAAGTTGGTGTGACAATTTTCCAAAGGCCTTGATTTATTTTCACATACCTGCTTTGGATTGCAAAGTAGCAATAGCTATAAAAAGCCCTAAATAAATAAATTGGGTTAAAGAAGGTGTTTGGTTTCTAAAAGTCAACAAGAACACCCAAGGGACTGGTCAGGCTGGGTTTTTTGCTTGCTTTATTACCTAGCAGATGGAGTGGCAAATGTGCGACATACGGCAAAAGCTATCTTATATGCCAGTTTGTTTAAACAGATTGCCTTCATCATTTGACCACTGCTAGAAAGGCAATTGAAAACCACAGGCTTCAGGCATTTACATAATGAATATTTTAAAAATGTAAATATGGAGCATTTCTCACCCTTCAAATGCACTGTCAAAACTTACCTTTGAACAGAAGTGCACATACAAACACACAAGCAAAACACAGTTGACAACGCAAGCTGGAACTCTTTAAAAGATGTGTGTTGTCAAACAGCCAATATCTGAGCTTATGACTCACTTTTGCACCTTGTACTGCCCGTGCTTTTTAATCTTGAACTGAACGCTGATCAAATCAGCTCGGAAAATCAGCACGTAACCCCTAACACATGCCCATGCCCAATAGCTAGCAAAGCAGTTTTCAGTTTCCAGTACTGTGTAGTGTTGTTGGAAAATGTTTAATTGGGTTTTTGACCAATTGTTGCATTGCAATTTTCTTTGTGGGACACGTACAAATAGACATTTGCTGTTGCCTATGGTAAAACTATATCAGAGACTCTTTTGTGGATTGGTGCATACTCGGAATTTGCATGCATAGCTGCCATAGCAGAGACACTGAGACAACATGCAGCTGCTCAAATATTTGGAGAATCTGGCTGCAAACAACCACATTATGCCAAGCTGTGAGAAGGAATGTGCAATTACTGTGTACTAATATGGCTAATAACACAGGGAGGAAGATATTATTAATGTAATTGGTGCTGCCTTGCAATCTGACCATTTCTCATTTGCCTTCCCTCATTTCATTTGTGTTTTTCATTCCCACCACCTCACATGCAAATCTTTTCACACACGGTCAGAAAACAGGTAGGCCGAGCACATAGAGGAGGAAGGAAAAATCACACTGGCTTTGCCTTCTCCTAATCTCAGGGTGCTCATCATGCACACAGTCTACATGCCTACAGACTGTATATTGCCTCTGAATACCAGTTGCTTGGAATTGCAAAAGGGAAGAGCACTGTTGCATTCATGCTCTGTTTCTGGGCTTCCCATAGGAATCTGGTTGGCCACTATGAGAACATAATGTTGGGTTCCATCTGCACTGTACATTTAAAGCAGTATCATATCATTTTAAACAGTTGTCGCTTCCTCCAAAAATTTATGAGAACTATAGTTTGGTAAGGGTGCTGGAGACACCTATTCCCCTCACAGAGCTGCAATTTCCAGATTTCCCTAGGAAGAGGGCTTGGTTGTTTAATGCAAAACAAGGCAACTTATCAGCACCCTGGAGAGCTCACAGAGGACAATGCTAGTTAGGGAGAGTAGTTGCTTCAGCAGTGTGTTGGTATCTTCTGAAGGCTGGCTACCCTCAACCTCCTCTTAGCCCCATCAAATGAGTGATCTTCTTTTAAAGGGCAATTACACTATTCTGTAATTACTGGCATGTATAGCAGAAAGGGATGAATTGGAAAGGTGTCCTCTGAACTGGGAGAGTCTGGTCTCAACTGTCCAGGAGCTGAGTATGGTGGGGGGAGGAATGGCTTCCCAGAAGATGCCACCTTTCTCCTCTGAACTGGCCAGAGAAGATGACAGTTGTGTTGCATATTGTAAGAGACTTTTAGGCCACAGCTATAATATATATTCCCCAATGGATAGTGATTGATGGGGTTAAGGAGAAGCTATTAATAAGCTCTGTGGGAAGCTTCTAACTGCTGCAGCCTAATGCCCTGCACTTGTAGAGTTTGACAGGAGGAAAGATTCAGCTTTACTAGAGGCCTATAGTAATTCTCCTTTGATGCACATCTTTTAGTGATGTTAACAGCAGTTATACATTTGCATCAAGCAAGTAGCATATTCAGAACCCTTAGGGACTTTCAAAGGTTAGCGAGGCTCTAAGCTATGTAGAATTCTCACTGAGATTATTTTCGGCTACGCACAATACCATCTTGTGACAGTCAGATGTATTTTAATTTTACTGGACTGAAGAAAGGTACTTGTATAATTTCTCCAAAGCACCATTAAGCCATGAATGCAGCCAATTAAGATACTTACGACCTACGGAAGCATGGCGTGTTATTTTCTTTTGCATTTTCTGTTTCAGGGTTATAGGATTACAACTGGGATGCTTCATTTAATGTGATTCCAATCAATCCTTTCTACTAATGTTCCAAAAGTGGAATTTAATGCCATCTTCATGTTCTAGGAAGCATAATGTGCAAAGAAAGTTGGAAGCGGCAAGAACTCACTTCTGAAGCAATTTTTTTAACCTTGCAATATGTCTTGGTTAAACACACCTTCAGAAATGTGGTTTGAAGAGAAATACTGGTAAGCATCTACACAAACCACAGGGGTAAGCATTCTTCATGAATCTATAGCCAATTTCTCATTGAAGTAGTAAACCGGAGTCTGGGCTCTCAAAGGACAATGCTAGAGTAGAAACCTGCCTGACAAGATAGTTTTCTGTGTGAATGGATTTCACAGAATCATAGAATTGTAGAGTTGGAAGGGGTACCAAACGTTCAACCCCCTGCAATGCAGGAGTCTCAATTAATGCATACATGACATATGGCTATCCTATGTTCTGCTTAAAAACCTCCAGTGAATTAGAGTTCACCATCTCTGCAGAGAATAAGGTTTGGAGGAGCTTCTGCTCGTAGTTTGAGGTAGTCTAGACCAGACAAAGGTTTAACATGTGCATGAGAACTAGGCCTAGGTCACACTAGGAAGCTATAAATAGAGGTGTCTCAGAGAATGGAAGACACCTCTGTCTAAAGATCTCTGGCTTTGCCCCGTATCAATAGAAGGTTTAATAGAGGTAATTCCTGTGACTGATGCTACTCAGCATCTTCATTTATGAACCAGCTAACAGGATGCCTTCAGATGTGTATATGCTATGCACCGGGGAGGAACTGCAAAATCCTTGGGGGTCTAGCTTAAGGCAGCCTTCCCCAGCTGGGAGCCCTCCAAACTTTGTGGATTACAACTTCCATAAGAACATCCAATGGACAGGGATGGTGAGATTTGTAGTCTGACAACTATGTTTTTTATGTTGTGTGCCACCCTGAGATCTATAGCTATAGAGTGGTATTAAAATTAAATTAACAACAACAATAACATCTGCAGGTCAACAGCCTGGGATTGGCTGACTTAGCTATTCAAAGTGATCCTAATTTAAAATGCATACTCTGACAGCCAATGCAATTTAAGATGTCAAGTTTAAAATGCAAATTTAATTACATATTTTCATGCAGATTTTGTTTTTAAAAAGATCCTAATTAATGCAAAAACAGGATGGGATGGACTTACACATGGAAAAGTGACACAGACTGGAAATAAACTAGAAATAGACTAATTTGCCCTTCCCTAACTTGAATGCAAAGTAAACTAAAGAGATTTGGAAACCTTATCTGCAAACACCACATTTCCTTGCATCCTGGATACATTTAGATATTGATTTTCCAGCTATGTACATTTTTCAGTCATTTTTTTTTCTAAATTACATTTCAGAATGTCAAATCTCACCACATTGACCTGGTTCACATATAACCTTAAGCCATGGTTAACCTTGGTCATAGTTAATTAAGGTTAACCATAGTTAAATATGAAGCATGTGGAAATAGATCACTTCACATCTTGGTATATTACATCTCCCATTAAAGGAGACACAAGCCAGGAAGAACTGCTCTTCGCTTGTGTCTGTAGCATTTGGGTAGTGAAGACTCCTTAAGGAAGAGACCCAATTTGCACCAAATGCTAAGCTATAGTTAACATTAAGGTTTATAAACTATCTACAGTAGTACCTCAGGTTAAGAACTTAATTTGTTCTGGAGGTCCGTTCCTAACCTGAAACTGTTCTTAACCTGAGGTACCACTTTAGCTAATGGGGCCTTCCGCTGCCGCATGGCTGGCGCATGATTTCATCCTGAAGCAAAGTTCTTAACCCAAGGTACTATTTCTGGGTTAGCAGAGTCTTTAACCTGAAGCATCTGTAACCTGAAGTACCACTGGACAAACATTTATTAACAAGCAACCTTTAATTCTAATTAATAAATTATAGTTAAACTGCTGTGCTGGGTTCACACATAACCATAGTTTAATAAACCATCTTTTAGGGTTATGTATGAACCAGGCCATTGCATAAGCACAAGATCAGAGATGCCAATTGTCTGCCATCCCAATTAATATAGTTATATAGCATTTCCAGAATACAATATGAAATTTGAATGTAATACCAAATGATACAAATAGTATAAAAAAGAATGGAGAGCCATTTCTAAGCCTTAATTTACAGACTCCGAACCCAATACTTTTTTAAAAAAAATTGTTACAGTGCTTAAAGGTTGTCTTTGTGCAATCGATGCCTTTGGTGATATGAAGCTACATAAGCAGCCAGGTCTCCTCTAAGACATGCATCACATAAGGAAGGGAGATGTTATACAAACGCTTGATGGATTCATGAAAATGGAAATGCCTAAACATGGTAGCACTGGTCAGGAGTAGTAATGGCCCCTACTTCTAGACCCTTGTGCTGCACTGGTTTAATTAAATAGGTGAACAATTTAGCAGTGTTACTTCCCCCCTCTCCTTCTTTCCTCTCCCTTGGGTTATACGTATCAAGCATCTATGTTGTTGGGAGCCAGTAGTACTCCAGATGTTGTTGGGCTACAGATACCACGATCTCTGTCCACTGGCCATCCTGGATTGGCTGATGAGAGTTGGAATCCAGCAACATCTTGAAGTCCACAATATCTCCACCCCCTTGTGTAGGGACCGGTACATTTGGATATGTGCACCTGTTCTGGATTTTACATGTACACATCACTAGTTCCTGCACTTCCAAGCTCTTTAGGAGCAACAACTTCACACCAGCACAGCTTTCTATTACAAGAGAGGATTTGGCAAGTAGTTTCCTGCCGTATGGATGGGCTATTGTTTCAGAGCTGGGATTCTGTCATGGATTAAATAGACAGTGACTCCAACTAAGCCTTTATTTACTTAATAACCATGAAATCCAGTAAGAGATTGATCTGGAAGACGAAGGAAAAGTTATCATAATAGCATGAAAAGCTCCAGTGTGCTAAGTAGTGCATTTCTTCAAGTGTGTGAGAGTACAATGACCTGCCGTGGCACAGCTATCACTACAAAAGAAGCTATTATGGTGACTCGGCAATCTATATTGTCCATAGGAACACTGTTAGAAGTAATGATACTAATTCTGAAACATGCTGTTTTGTATCATTAGCTTCAGAATGCTGTTTATTTCACTAGACCCAGTGTAGCATAGAACATGATTTTTTCTAAGTACCTTTCCCTAGCTTTCTGTGACAGATATATTTGTTCTGGCCAACAACACTGAGGATAGTCGGCGTTATTGGGGGGGGGGGAGGTTCTTCCACCTTACAGAGGAAACAATGGGTTGAACGGAAGCTTCTCATGGGAAATAAAAATAAAATATGGATTGCTCATATCCTTCCAATGTTATGTTAGAGTATTTCAAACTTTGGAATGCTACGAGTCCTGTTTGTATGCATAATAATTTAAGCAGAAGTAACAAATCCTTTTTATTGAAAAGAAAAAAAGTGGGTATGATAGAAATAATAAATAAATCTTAGAAAAATATTTATAATATCCAGTGGTTCTGCTCGGGCCAGAATACCAGGCACAGGGCCCAATAATACTAAATGACAGCATCATAAGGGGCAGGCGATACATCTGATTTTCTTTGTAAGAATGCGTTGCTGCACTTGGAACAGTCATACCCACATGGTTCCAGAGGCACTTTGAGGTACTAAAGAGACAGGCACAACTGTTTGGATCATTGCTTGTTGCATTTTCCTTTTTATTTTAAGAAAGATGCTGCAATAGAGATGGCCAATATTTGGTAAGGAGGAGGGGAAGAGAAGGGAGAGATGGAGGATAAGGAATGGCCCAACCAGGCAGGCAGCAGAGAAAGGACCCTTCTATTTTTATAATCTTTCTTAATAACATTTTATATGGGTTTGGGGGAGAGCTGGAGACCTCATGCCAACAACCTCTGTATTGGGTTCCAAAGAAAGGTCAGAAAAAATGGGAGGGGTCTCTTCCTCTTAGGGTTGGGGGAGAAATTCAATTCATTTTGCATTTAGAGATGACTCCACCTAATTCCACCTGAAACACAGTCATCCTTCAAAAGCTGCACATGTGCACAGCTGGAGAACTGCATTGCAAGAAGCGGACATGTGCAAATTTTGCAGGATAACTGTGGTTTTTACCTATAAAGCTTTAAATGGCTCAGGACCACAATACCTGAAGGGCCGCCTCTCCCCATATAAACCATCCCGGACTTTGACCCTTCTTTGTGTGTCTCCTCCACATGAGGTCTGGAGGGTGGCAACATGAGAACGGACCTTCTCTGTAGTGGTTCCCCATTTGTAGAATGATTCGGCAGCTTCATTATACAGTGGACCCTCCGGATACGAATTAAATTAAAGATATACAGTGGGTCCATTAAAGTCCATTCAGGGGGTCCGTCTGCAACCCGAAAAGTCCATAGGCAGAGGTGCCACTTCTGCGCATGTGCACACAGTATACGCTTCCGGGTTTGCTGTGTTCGTAACCCGAAAGTTATGTATCCATAACGTAACTAGAAGGTCCACTGTATAACTTTAGGCGTCAGGCACAAACGTTCCTCTTCAGCCAAGCCTTTGATTCATTGATATTCTACAGCCTTTTAATATGTGTCTGTGGGAAGGGAAGGGGTTATTGCTTTGTTGTTTTGTTTTACTTATTTACTAGTTTTTATCCTGTATTTTATTCTGTGAAATGCCCTGAGATCTTATGATGAAGGGCTGTATAGAAATCTAATAAAAAATAAAAAATAAAACCAGATAGCTCTTAACATAGGAGCCAACTCCTAAGGACAACGGGGGCTTTGCCTCCCCCCCCACAATAAAATATTTGGGCCCCCCCAAGTTGATGGGCATTGTCATTCAAATGGTGTGTGTGTGCCCCCCCCCATATTTTATTCAAGTTGTCACCCCTGGCTCTATACTGGTTTTAGAATGTGAGAATCTTGCTCTCATCTCTCACTAAAATAATATTCCTGGTTAAGCTGCTTTTCATAGAATGACCTAATTTGAAGTCTTTCTTCATTGGGAAAGAATCGTTGAAGTTCTTTAGAGGGGGACGGGACTCCTTCTTCTTTCCAAAGATTAATATGTAAGAGAGGTACTTTATCAAAGCAAGTTCTGAGTACTTCCTGTTTGTTTTCCATTTTAAAAAAATATCAATTCCCATTCCTCCAAAACACTGGCATTTTTTGAAAGGGCCTACTGTCTTTCCCCTTGAGTAACTCCAGTTTAAAAGATTTGCCTGACAAGTCTGTTAGTGCTTTGGGAGGGAGTGAATGTTCCTGTGTAAAACTCCCGCAGATCTGAGACTTCTGCAAAGGACAAACCCTGCTGTTCATTTATTACTCCAATGAAACAAAAATTAATAAAGGGAGGAAAAGTAATTTAGCGTTATGATGGGTCAATTTTATTCCCTAGTATATTAACTTGTTAAGACTTGTTAGGCCTTACTGAAGATAGGCAAGAACTTTGATTTAAACGATGAAGGAGCAGAGTTATTGCTTGTCCATTGTGCCAAAAATCATAGCGCCATATGGATTCTCATTAAGAGTGCTATGTCAAAAGTAAATTCCAGAAGTAAAGCAAATTCCACAGAGATATTTATGAACTAGACCTGATTGCATACCAATCTGTAATCAAGATCTGACAATGATAAGGCATATGATATCACCAAGGGTAAGGAAGAAATGTGATTTTGTTTCCATTTTAATGAGAAACTATCAAATTCACACTTCTCAACCTAAGGTGCAAATGAAAACACAGGTGCATTTCAAAATTTGATCCAGAAATCAAGAGACTGGTATTTGTGGCAAGAAAAGGACCAGGAAAATGGGAAAGAGGAAAGACTTCAATTCTCTATTCTACAGCTACCTGCTCTCTGTGGACACAGGTGGCACTGTGAGTTAAACTACAGAGCCTAGAGCTTGCCAGTCTGAAGGTCACTGGTTCAAATCCCCGTGACGGGGTGAGCTCCTGTTGCTCGGTCCCTGCTCCTGCCAACCTAGCAGTTCAAAAGCATGAACTGCAAGTAGATAAATAGGTACCACTCTGGCGGGAAGGTAAATGGCGTTTCTGTGCGCTGCTCTGGTTCACCAGAAGTGGCTTAGTCATGCTGGCCACATGACCTGGAAGCTGTATGCTGGCTCCTTCGGCCAGTAAAGTGAGATGAGCGCCGCACCCCCAGAGTCGTCCGGGACTGGACTTATGGTCAAGGGTCCCTTTACCTTTACCTACTCTCTCCTACTACTCTTGCAGCTGCTGAGCTGCTCACCATAATGCAAGTCAGCTCCAGCAGCTGAGAGCAGCCATAGTCTTATGACCTCTGCCCCTGCAGCTACATCTCTTGGTTGCAGCACCAGCTACAAAGCAGAGACAGCTGCTGCTACAAATGGTTTTAACCGCCTTAACCCTACCCACCAACATTCCTCATATGAGAATAGGGACATCTCTCACTCCCCACAACTGACCCTCCTTGGCCCCCCTTCCCCCCCGATGAGCATTTTCTAGCAGAAGGAGGGCGGATGCTGCCACTACCACACCAATGGGACACAGCACACATGTCATCGTCCCCCCAACACCGTCCAGAGAAAACCCCTTATTCCCAATTTTATTTTATTTTAGTCTTTGGTAGATTTACAGAAAGAAAAACACAAGCCAATAAATAAATGTCAGAAAGGGGCAACATTAGACACAGATGCACAAAGCATTTTTTTTTTAAGCAAAAAAAGCTTAAGACTCATTGCTTTCCGCTCTGCTCCCCCTTTCTTTCTGCCCAGGGCAGCCCTGCCCTCTGCCTGCCCCTCAGAGCCAGCGCTGGGCCTTGGTAGTGGCAGCCTCTCCTCCTTGTGTACAACACCTTCCACAGATAAATAGAATGAAATAGAATTTTAGCTGTAAGTTGCCTTGAGTCTCTGTCAGGGAAAAAGGTGGGATATACTGAGAGCCAGCGTGGTGTAGTGGTTAAGAGCGGTGGACTCGTAATCTGGTGAACTGGGTTCGCTTCCCCGCTCCTCCACATGCAGCTGCAGGGTGACCTTGGGCTAGTCACACTTCTCTGAAGTCTATCAGCCTCACTCACCTCACAGAGTGTTTGTTGTGGGGAAAGAAGGGAGAGGAGATTGTTAGCTGCTTTGAGACTCCTTCGGGTAGTGATAAAGCAGGATATCAAATCCAAACTCTTCTCTTCTACTAATACTAATAGAAACTGTGAGAATACTTCTGAGTAAAAAGGCTTTGAATTGCAGTGTAAGGCTGCCCAGTCTTACCTAGTTACCTGGGAGTAAGCTCCACTGAATATAGTGGGACTTACTTCTGAGCAGACAGTGTAAGTCTCCATTTACAACAAAGGAATCAACATGCCCTGCGTTTCCTAAGAAATGGCTGGCTGCTGAAGTGTTGCAATTAAAGAATTTAACGTGGATTGGTGACCTTTTCCTACAAAACTATAGAGAGGGCTTCGTATGCCGGTGTCACCATTTGCTTCTTATGGTGCATGCATTTTATTTTCAGGTTAAACAAGACTCAATTTTTGCACACACACACCACTTTTAATTGTTCTCTGAGATGTGGAGAGGAGGAAAAAGGAAAAGCGGGACATTTCCGGGATCAAATCAGAAACCGGGACAGCTTCTGTAATTAAGGGACTGTCCCTGGAAAATAGAGACACTTGGATGGTATGGGAACTGAATCCTATTAAGTTTAGTAGCACCTACTCCCAAGCAAGTTTTGACTGGATTCCAGCTTAAATGTACATGTGAGTTAAGTGAAAAAGGGGTTTTAGCCAACCATGTTCTGCTGATTTCTTTCCCTTTCCCTCACGGTTTGATTCCTGCCACTTTGGTGAAGGAGGTCTGTAAAGAGTTAGGCAAGTGGTTACTTAACACAATTTGTGTACCCATTCTATTTATTTCATTTATTTATTTTTTCCTATTATGTAGTTAGGAAAGGCCAAGCATGAAATTGGAGCCGCAAAGCGAGCCAGAATTTATTGATATGAATCTGCGGCTGAGGGCTCAATAGGTGTGCAGCAAAGCAGGAAGGGTAAAGGGGCTGAATAATTCATTGAACCTTTAAGCATCAACAAATACCACTTACAGTGAGGAATACCTACTTCACAACAGTGGATGTGAAGTGTGCACATAAAAGAGAATCGATGTTTCATGGACATGTTAGAGGAGAACATTACAATAAACACGGCCCTGGTGGTTTTCTGGTAATTCTTGAAGGAAAACACAATACGCAAGTTATTTACCGAAAGGAATGGGGATTTCGCTTTTATTTAGCATTTAGTATTCTGTCTCCAAAGCAGCAAATCTAACATGGCAAACTCTAAAGGGAACTTGCAAGTCTGATGAAAAAATAATGCGATAAAAAAGAGGAAGGGGGGGGGGGGGAGTCCGTGGAATCAAATAGCTGCAGTAAGGCAGTAGTAATATTAATAGGAATTTATATTTGGTTACACAATCTTGCAAGCTGATGTGTATTGTAGCTGGAGAACACAGAAGAGAGTCAATCTCCCTTCAGAGCACAGATGCTAAATTTCAAAAGCAAACTCCTTTGGGGCAGAAATTTGTCATGCTTTCTGCTCATCCTAAAAGGTGTTTTGTAAAGCAATATGTGAAGTTTAAGTGAAATTGGTACAGTTCTTACTGAGTTGTTCCAAAAGTGTGATAAAAATATACTTTAAAAGTCTTTTATTTTACACATGTCTCATGAAGAGATGGGAATGCTGGGGGGGGGGGATCAGTGCAGGTTTGAACGGTTTAGTGTGGCATCCTGTTTCAAAATTGTGTCCAGTTCTATCTGAACATAAGAATATCTGCTCCTTGAACTCAGGAACAATTGTCCAAAATTTGATTATGATATATTAAGAGGTGTCCAAATGCATAGATAATGAACCAGCATACAAAATAAATAGCGGGTTACTTTAGAGGTTTATTATTTTTAAGCAGCGGGTAGATCTTTGTACATAAAATAGATAGCAAGCAGGAATAGAATTCTTGTGTTAGGTTTTCCCTGAATGATCTACCAGCTTCTGAATAGGCATAGATTTCCCCGTAGAAATGTTACTTGGAAGGAGAGCATTAAAATGCCGAAGAACCATAGCAGTGGCAAAGTCCCTGACGGAGAAAGGAACAATGAATTTTTGAAGAATGCCTGATATGTTTTTTTAAAAAAATGATATTTGGCCGGGTGTGTATGTGGAGAGAGGCTAATATTAACGCTTTTTATTCTGATAGCAACAGCTTGAACTTTTCACTTGGAGGATGCTCTTTCAATTTCACATTACCTAACACAATGTAGTGAGGACAGAAAAGAAGCGTCTGGAGTTCATTCTGGCTCCACTGTTTTAGATACGCCTGCTCAAATCCCATTATTAGTTAAGCTCACACCTTAATTTTAATGTCCTCTTTCCACTGTGTGTTTTGAATGCCAACAAGGGTGTTACTCAAAACAATCTGTTGAATCTGAAGCATTTAAAATTGCTTTGCATTTTGGATACTTCTACATAACTCCTAGAAACCTCAAATCTTCAACACCTATTCTCTCACATTAACTGCAGTTTTTCTTTGAGACTTAACTTGGGGCAAGCTTTCCTGCTCAGACACCACCAGTACCTTCCTTTAATGAGTCACCGAAACTTTCTTTTACTGCGTTTCTTCAGGGAATGTAACAGTATAGTTCTCCTCTAGGTGTCAAGTAAGAGAGATGATTAAAAAAAAAAAAAAGACCACAGAAAGGTAGGTTCTTGACAGAATTGTACGGAACAAAATTGCCTAAGTTGATGCTGAATATTGAAAAGTCAGGAGTTTAGCTGGTTTTAGTTGTATGTCTAAGCCATGTAGGCATCCTTGCACAATAAGGACCATCAGCAGACATAAGGGAACCCTTGAGAAAGAAGCTTTCTTCCAAAAAACAGCATGCCCAGTGGGCTCAAAATACTAGCTGATGCTTTTTGAGGGAAACATAAAACAGGGGAACAGGGGATGGAATAGAATGTTTAGAGTCCTGAACAGGGAGCAATCCACACGGCAACATTTTTTTTTTACCAATCCAAATAATGGTGTGCAACTTGTGCTAAAAGAGAAAAAAAAATTCTTTGGCAAGGTAGTTGGCACTCAACACCAAGAAAAGCTTGATATAATATATGCATAATTTATTCTGTTGCTAGCGGCTTTGGGAAGTGACAGCTTTGGATTCTGGAAATGTTATTTAACCACCCCCTTTATTTCTGCTTCTGTGGTCTGTCTTTGCAACCACAAGGGCTACAAGCTTTTCTTTCTTTCTTTTTTTAAAAAAAAGAATTAAAGCTGAAATTCCAAGCAAACTAATTGCATCTACTTGTTTGCCCTTTTAACTCATGTAACTATCAAGAAGGGTTCACCCATAATTTGGAATGGTCAGAGACCAGGCACCAAATTTTGCACCAATGTCCTAGATTGGTGGGGGGACTCCAGTCATTCATCTCAGCAGGATTTTGCCACTCATCTACCATGGATCCACCATGATGATCCAAAACCTTCATCTAAGTGAAGAGCATAAGGACCAGCTTTCTACTGGAATAAAATGTATAACTGAAGCCTGAGTAATCTAACTTGTAGCACCTCCACAGGAAGAATCCTTCTCAACTGGTCATAGCCCTCTTTAGGATGTATTTTCTGGTGTCAATTGAACAAGTAGGGTGGACTGCAGGGACAAGCACACAAGCTCTGCCCCCATCCCCTGTCACACGGGGTTTCAAAAGATCCCCTGTGATGGACAGTCATCATCCAAAAGCTGCAAGGCAATTGAAATAGCACCAGAGAAGGGCAGAGCTAGTATCCTTGCACCACTGTCCCCATTCAGGTGTGGATTAACACCTAAAGGCAGCTAGAGCCACAGTCCTTTCCCAAATTGAAATATAGCCCATATTACATTGGATATGCCTTATACTTGCGCACACGCACACACACACACACACACACACACACACGGAAAAGCCAATGACATACACAATGTCAAGATTTCCAGCCCGTCTATTCTCGCCACACATCATCAACACCAGCTGTAGCCCAATTAAGCTCACCAGTGCACATCTGTTCACAGGAATGACTAACAAAAGTACAGTTCCCTTTAGGGCTTTCAAAAAAATATGAGAGGATTTCCCCCCACCACCACCTTTGAACATACAGGCTAAACAATGTAACTGTAGAAAAAGAATTTAGATCCAGTCATTGCGGGGGGTGGGGGAGAGAGACAATCAACACAAGTGGGAGCCTAATGAAAAGGAACAGGTTTCAGGCATGTATTGTGCAGAATGCAGGGCAGAATTATAGAATTGGAGAGCTGGAAGAATGCTTGCATGTTACATGCATAAATTAAAGTATCTGAAAGGGCACTGGATGGTAAGACCTGATTGTCTCTCACACTCTCTTTTTCTGACAGCTCTTTTATAAAAACCACATCATAAAAATTCAGCAAAGTAGATCTGCAGTAAGACTACGATTACCAAACTCATTCCAGTGTAGATTGCAAAAATCATGAAGAGCACTACAGTGGTACCTCGGGTTACATACGCTTCAGGTTACAGACGCTTCAGGTTACAGACTCCACTAACCCAGAAATAGTACCTCAGGTTAAGAACTTTGCTTCCGGATGAAAACAGAAATTGTGCTCTGGCGACATAGCAGCAGTGGAAGGCCCCATTAGCTAATGTGGTGCTTCAGGTTAAGAACAGTTTCAGGTTAAAAGCAGACCTCCAGAATGAATTAAGTACTTAACCTGAGGTACCACTGTATTCTGAAATTGTGCTTTGATTTAAAATGCAGCTGATTAGATGTTTCACAAGGTGCAATACTGAACAGAAGATTTATCAGAATCTGCCAGGGCTATGCTATTGTCCACTTATGCGAAACATGCACAGGTGCTTCCCAGGCCACTGCAATCTAGTAAGAAGTGGACATTCAGAAGCAAAATCCTACTCCAGGGAGGAGGAACCTGTGACTGTCTTGATGTTATTAGATTCCATGTGTTGCCAGTTCCAGATAGCAAAGTCATTAGCAGTGGCAATAGCACAGGTTCACCCACTCCAAACCCAAACACGATTTCATTGTTGCTGCTGCTCCAGAAGCAGCAACTCCTTGGGAAGCCTGGTCACTATTTTTCATCCTCCACAACACATGGGCACAAAGCATCATTCTAGGGCCTTGTGCGTGTCAAATTGCAGGCACATTTTTTAAAAATGTGGAACGTTATGAGAAAATTCTATAAAGTGGCCTTTTTCTGATAGGTGAGCGAGAAGAAAAAGCTCAAAAATGTTCTCAGGAAAACGTCTCTGAGAAATGTTTGGCTCAGTGGTACAGTGAATAGAGGAAAGGATACAATTTGTACGTGTGTTGGGTCATAGGTGCTGCTGCTGGAATAAGTAAATTAATTGTCTTCCCCAGCCTCATAAACCAGCTCATTGAGTTTTCTTCCAAGCTTGGCTAGGAGGGAAAATGATCCCCTTTGGGACTAAGCTTTGACAAACGTGTGACTAAATTCCAAAGGGAATGGTTGAGAACAGCCCACCCCCCCCACCCCCCGTTTCTGCCCTGCTGTCATTCTCACTGTTCAGCAATGCAACTTTCTGAAAGATCTACAGATGTGTTTTAATATGGAGGAATAAATGTAAGCAGAGATGAAAGAAAGTTTGGGGGAATCAACTATCAGAGGGGAAATGGCAAAGTACTACTTATCAGCACCAGTGACTCGTCACATGGGTCAACGCTAAAGAGAACTTCTCTAACAGGCCATCTGAATGGTGCCTTGTGCCTGACAAAACTATAAGTAAAATTTCTAAAAATTGAGGTGTGGTAAGAAAAATCTGGTTTCAAATACAGCCGGCCAGCCATGACTTATTCCAGGCTACTCCATCCCATTTACCTTCTACCTGGTTTTCTATTTTTATTTTCTAACTCGCATGCTTTTCTACTATGCAATGGCTACTATTTTATTTATTAAAAATATAAAGTAATTATAAGTCATCATTTTGCGCATAGTACTGCATGCCTATTTTATTGACATCTAGGCCCCATCTTAAATTTCACCTGATCCCTCTGTGTTGATGTATTTGTGATGTACTTGTTTAATGAATATAATATTACTGCTGTTCACGGCCATTATATTTCCCCTCTTAATATTAGTGATATATATTTGCAGATAAAAATAATCCACCCAGAGTGGCTCACAACAGCATTAAACAATATATAATCTAACGTATTAGAATTGTGGTGATATTAACAAGCCTTTAAATATCTAGACTCATTAAAACCATTAACAAACATCTATATAAATTATCACCCAATTGTATTATAATACAGAACCACTTTTGTTGAAACAAACATTTCTGAAAGAACAGTCTTAAGAGACATGTTTTTAAGACCTACTTAATCACTGGCAAGGAGGGGGCCATGGTGCACCTCAGTGAGGAAGGAGTTTCACAATCTGGGGGACATCACAAAACTGGTTGACCTTGCCCACCAAATAAATAACAACAACAACAGCCATGCTTTGAAATTCACATTTTTCTCTGAATTTTGCAATGCAGTTCTCCAGCCAAGCATTGTGTGCGAAAACACATGTACAGTTGTACCTTGGTTGTCAAACGCCCTGGAACTTGGACGTTTTGGCTCCTGAACTCTGCAAACCTGGAAGTGACTGTTCCGGTTTCCAAACGTACTTTTGGAACCCAAACATCCAACGGGGCTTCTGCGGCTTCCGATTGGCTGCAGGAGCTTCCTGCAGCCAATCAGAAGCCACAATTTGGTTTTCAAACATTTTGGAAGTTGAATGGACTTCCGGAATGGATTCTGTTCGAATTCCAAGATACGACTGTATTACGACAAAGTCTCCATAAAAAGGCATATATTAGTGAAAATTCCATACTTGGGGAAATGTGTGTATTAGGCAAAATTAAAATATGTGTTTGTTATAAGAAACCCACCCTAAAATGTTGATGAATTTTCATGAGGCTGTATTTATTTTAATCAAAAACAGTGATGTGGAAATGTGCAGAACTTTGCTTAAGACTGAAAAACTGAGAAAAAGCACAAGTGACAGATTTACTCTTCCCTAATGAAGAGTCTTTGTTAACTTGAAAGCTTGCTCACGTCTTTATGACTCTTGTTGAGCCTAAGAAAGATATTGTCCTACTGTTAACTTTTGATATAAAATTGTTACACACGAAGGCTTGGGGGCTGATGCAAGGCTCTGTTTATTTGCATCCTGCGGTGATTCAGTCATTGCTGCAGATAGAAATTGAAGGGGTTCTAAGGTTTGCTTTCTGAAGCCATTATCTGTTTACTGCTAATGGATAGCTTTTTCAAAGAAAGCTTTTACGTAGGGAGGAGAAGTTGGTTTAAAATGCAAGAAAGAATGGGATTAATTTTGTTGCTCATTGATCTCTTCCTCTCCACTCCCTTCTTGGTAGCATATTAACCTAATGAATTTATCTCTGAACATTATGTGGAGCCAATACACCCTCCATGAACAAAAGTAAATTCTCTCACTTAAGTAGTTTTCTGCTCTCTCTCCTGATTTATCAAATCTTGACAGCATGACTGAAAACAATATGAGCGTTGGTAGATGTTAGATGGGAAAAATGTGCATGGGCCACTGAGAATTTGTTGTAAGCATAATTTTTAACAGATGCAAACATTGGGCTATATAAATATTGAAGAACTGAAGAGAGATGGATGATAGGCATATCCCAACAAGCTCTTGCAGATCAGAAAACAAAAAATCAGCTTAAAAGTTGCAAAGAAAACACTCAAAGGGCAATTTTTCACAATGTATTTTCTTATACATGTGAGCAGTTACCACCATCCGTGTGAATACTTCTGCATTGTTGGTGCTTATCCAGGATATGTGTTTGCAAATGATGTAGCCTTGGCAGGGCACTCAAAGAAAGCTCTACAGAGATTCATCAACCATTTTGCCCATTTTGCATGGAGTTTGGCCTCACCATTAGCCTGATGAATACCAACATCTTGGGTCAGGATGTGCCAGCACTCACCATATCAACATTTGTGAGCACACAATTGAGGTGGTAGACAATGTTGTTCACCTGGGCTCCACCATAACCAGCAACTTTTCCATTGATGCTGAGCTGGACATCCTCATAGGCTTGCCTTTCCAAAAGGGTATGGAGGAATGTGATACTAATAACCCTTGCTGGTACCTTTCCCGGGAAAATCAGAGGCTCACTATGTCAGGTTCCTATTGGAAGACCGGACAAACGCTAGAACATTAGCAGTGGCAAAGTTTTTATCGGTGGTTGCAAGAACCAATGATCCCTATATTCTGAACAAAATGCTTCTTTAACCTGGAGGTAGGCTGTATGAATTGTGTATTGCTTTGTAACGATTTGTTGGGTCTCTGGACCGTAATAAAGGTTGATGATGATGATGAATAACAAATACCAAGATGAAGGCTTGGCATGTTGAATGCACTGCTTTATGGAAATGAGTTATGGGCAACTTAAACCCACCAAGAGCGATGCCTCAATGTCTTCCATATGCACAGTGTCAGGAAGATTTTGGGCATCACATGGCAGAACAGAGTCTTAAACAAAGCTGTGCTCTCCCAAGCTCACATTCCCAGCATATTCACAATTCTGTCTCTGTGATATCTACATTGGCTTGCTGATGTCAACAGTATGGAAGATGGCAGGATCCCCAAGGATGTGCTTTACAGGGAGCTGGCTTCAGGCACCACTTTGTGTTATAAGGATGCCTGCAAATGTGACATCACAATATTGACTCCACTGTGTGGTAACCCCTTGCAGAGGACAGCAGATCCTGGAGACAGGTAGTATGGTCATGTATCCACAGCAGTGACCAGAGGAGAAATGACTGCTGGGAAGAGTGCAGAGAGACAAAATGCCATGGTGCACCTGCAACACTGGAACTAGACATCCTCATCTGCCCTAGCTGCAATAAAATGTGTTTCTCCCGTATTGGTCTCTATAGTCAACATCAGGTGCTGTTAACTCTCCAACGATTTGACTTTATCCCTAGTGGTGCACTCTTCCATTGTCTCTTGGTACAGACAGATGCCGATAAGAACTATGCCAAAGTTCAGACATAAAAATAAACCATGGTGTATTTTTAAAAGACAGAGCCGCAAAGACACAAGGAGTCAAGAGCTTCTGTGGCCATCACTTAAAAAGGTAAAGGGACCCCTGACCATTAGGTCCAGTCGTGACCGACTCTGGGGTTGCGGCGCTCATCTCGCATTATTGGCTGAGGGAGCCAGCGTACAGCTTCTGGGTCATGTGGCCAGCATGACTAAGCCACTTCTGGTGAACCAGAGCAGCGCACGGAAACGCCATTTACCTTCCTACCAGAGCAGTACCTATTTATCTACTTGCACTTTGACGTGCTTTCAAACTGCTAGGTTGGCAGGAGCTGAGACCGAGCAACAGGAGCTCACCCCGTTGCGGGGATTCGAACCGCTGACCTTCTGATGGGCAAGTCCTAGGCTCTGTGGTTTAAACCACAGTGCCACCCATGTCCCTGGTCATCACTTACACAGGCATTAATAATAAATATGGGTAGAATGAATATTGGCAGCAATCATCCTGCATGCAAGGCCCAACCACAAATTTCAAACCGAATTATACTGCATTAACCCTCTGGCCAGGTTAACTGGTGTTGTGCACACACACACACCAAACATACACCCTTTAAACAAGTTCTCATAAACACTCTGGCAAAGGATGCATCCAAGTCAGCATAAATTGCACCTGAGCCCATTTTTCACACAAGTTTATAGATTGATCCTGCCGTGCTGATCACTGTTCAGTCCAAAATTGTTTAGCAAAAAGATAGTGCACATGAATCTAATGTGATGCAAAGTGTGTGAGAAAGGAAATTAAGCAAGTATGAATTATTCAGGGTGGAATATAGCTGCAACCAAATATCATCAGAAATACGGAGGGTGTGTTTTGTTTTGCTTAAATAAAGACAACTCGTTTACCCTACGGAATGCATGGGGATGGTGATGAATGACTTCCCCCTGAGAAATCTCACAAGGCTAACAATTATCTTAACTGCTGCCTTCTTTGGGGAAAGCTTTTGCTGGAACACTTCCTAGCACTTAACGCATGTGTCTCTGTGGGTGAACGTAAGTTCGCCAGAGAGCCGTCTTCTTCCGCTGTCCTTTTCCATGCTTACGCAAGAGGACTCCCTAACGGGGCCACCCATTTTGGCAGTGTGATAAATCAAGACTTCCATTTTAATCTACTGCCAAATGAAAAGCAGTTCACAGTTAACTGCATTAAAAACACTTTACTCTCTACAAAGCCATCTCTCTGCTGCACCTGCAACTCATGAACTGTAGCTTTAGATCAATACAAAACCCAGCATTATTTAGTCAGGGAGGAACAGCAGCCTGCAATAATAATGCCAACAAAAGGCATCCCTCTGAGAAGTGTGAAAAGGAATGACACTGTTTTCAGGCTGGGCTGGGCTCTCTCAATTTTTCAAGGCTGTAGCAAGGCTGAGAGCAGCCTTTTGACAAAGGAGCTTGAAGAGGGAAAGCAGCAAAAGGTTTAAAAATTCATATCCAGCACCTAGGACTTTCTCCCCGAAAACTATTGTGTTGCTGCCTGTCAAAAAAGCAGGTCACCGTGGCAGTAGGGAAAAGATAGGATTATGGGGCTAAAAACATTTAAAGCAAGTTTCACTTTTCCATTGGCAAATCACATCTACACTGACAAATCGAGCAAACAAGCAAACATGAAACCCCAAATAAAAAGATTCCTTCCAGTAGCACCTTAGAGACCAACTAACTTTGTTATTGACATGAGCTTTTGTGTGCATACACACTTCTTTTGTTTCGACTACAGCAGACCAACATGGCTACCTACCTGTAAATGCAACCCAAAGGTATCGTTCAATGAGAATCCAGATTCAAGAGGATGCTTTGTTGGCACCATCTAATGCTAGAAGTACATGGTAGAGGAGACACTTGGCTGCAACAGGGAAGAGCATCCATGTGCTGTGTCTTCACTTCTCACAAGAGCGTAACTCCTTATCCTCTGCCTCAAACACGGCAATCCTTTGATGGGGAACTTCCTGAGGTTCTCCACACCCTGAGGTTCAGCCAGCCTTTACTGGGGACCAAGCCTTTGGCAGGACAGGCTCTTCCCAGTAGAACTGCCTGCTATTTAAGCATCAGCAGGGATCACTCCTGCCTTATTTTATTATATCCTAAGCAAAGAAATTCACATTGCAAAGGCCTGTCTGAATAACAGGCAGGTCTTTGTGATGTGAATTTCTTTTTACCAACCAGCATTACGGTATGCTATATACTGCCTTGATGTATTTCTATGGAAGTGCAGCCTATAATTATTCCAATAAATAAATAGCCCTGCTGGATCAGGTCGGTAGGTGGTCTAGTCCAGCATCCTATTCTCACAGTGGCCAACCAGATGCCTATGGGAAACCTGCAAGGTGGACCCGAGTGCAAAATCACCCTCCCCACCTGCAATTCCCAGCAAATGGTATTCAGAGGCATATTGCCTCCAACAGTGAAGGTGAGGCACAGCTACTATGGCTACTAGTAGCCAACGATAGCCTTATCCTCCAGGAATTTGTCTAATCCTCTTTAAAGTCATCCAGGTTACTGACCAGGTTACTGTAGAATATTATGGTATTGCAGCACAGAATGGTACTTTAGGTTAGCCAGTGTCAGGGCTGGTTCAGATGCAGGTCGGCACTCAAGACGCTGAGATGAGCAGAAAAGTTAGCTCTTTATTCCAGGAAGCAGCATGCAAGGCAGCAATGCCCCTGAATAGGACTGGTTCCTATGAAACAGTTGCCAGGGCTGATGATCCACACCTCCCACTTCCCCCTAAGTCTCCTCCCCCTCTGCCAGATGTTTCCCAAGCAGCCTTAAGCTATGTTAGGGAGTGGCCACCTGTGCTCTGCTACTCGTAAAGTTCTCTGTGTCCTTGGAGACAAGGGGGAAGGGGAGCTTCCTACAGTAGGAATGACAAGATCCATGGGTGCTTCTGCAGCCTCTGTCTCTTCTTGCTCTTATGCCCATTGCTCTTCTTGCTCGCTAACACTTGTTGCCTCTTCAGCCTCCAACCACTCCTCCTCCTCCTCCTCCTCTGACCTGTCCTCAGTGTCCCGCCACCATTCCCCAGGCTCTGAGCCTTCCTCCTGTGGGTCTTCTCTAGGAGGTTCCCTGGCTAGAGCCTGCCAACATTCCTCATCATCCAGCCAGTCCCTGACACCCAGAGGGAGAACTCAACACAAGGTTTCTAATTTTTTGTTGCAGGCTGGCATCTTCAAAAACTTATAGTCACACCCAAAGCCCTCAAAATTGCATCATGAACGGATCTTTCCAATTAGCCCATCATCATCAACTTGATTGCCTGAGTCTATAGTCACACATCAGTTCGCATGGTTCATTTTGTCTCTTATTAAGACAGACAATTATCTAATAATGGGAGAAAACAAATTGAAGGTGTGAATTCACCCTTAAAGCACAGTCCTTTACATGATCAAAAAACACATTCTGATCGTAATTAGCTGGTATACAACTTTCGTATTTCTAGTAATGGCACATAATATCTACAAAGGAGGTTAGGATGTCCTTTCAAGTAGGACATGTCCATGAGACTAATCTTCAAATACACAAGATGTTAAGTGTCTTCCTTGTTTCAGTAGTTCCAAGTCATGTTTAACCTTAATCTGCCCCAATGAAAAGCATTTCCAAAGTTCACCCAAACCACACTGCCTTTGTAACCATTAAAGACATCAGATAAAAGCTCTTCTCCCCCGCCCCCCCACATCAGAAAAAAAATAAGAAAGGATTATTCAAACTTGAAAGAGCATGGCTTATCAGGATGAGAAAATACTTGCCAGCAGTGAGCCCAATATCATCTGACAGGAAGACTTTGTTGCCTTAAAACAAACTGAACATAGAGATTTGTAGATTGCTGAGCCTTGGAAGTCACTAGAGAGTGTAGTTCAGTTGCTTTTCATTTGGCCACAGTCAAGTTCTGCGTGGGAGGCAAAGAGATGTTCAAGCAGCCTCTGGAGAAACCTTCATCAATGACAACCTCTGTGCCACTTTATTGTTTAAAGCTGCATTCAATAAACACTATGCGGTTGTGCTTAGGTTTCATATTCATGGCCCAAATAGAATTTGCCAGTTGACCTAGGATTGCAGAGTAGGAGGACACATTGGGTTTGTTCATCAGTCAGAGGACTACAGGTCACTGTGGTGTTGCACTTCCCCCATGCCTCCTAGGAAGATCATCACAGCCTGGACCCAGCCAACAGCCAGAGAAGGAGCAGATGCAGGAAGCTACTTTTCCATCTCTCTGCTAGAAAGAAAAAACTGCCTTAACTGCTAATTGCCCTCGCATTGCAGAAGCACACCTGGTCATATCTATTAGCCAGAAAGCTAAGCCCATTGTGGGGTGTGTATGTGTGTAGGAAGTGGTTTGCTTGTTTTGTTTTTATATGATCCACAATAGCTATGTTCCATTAAGTATAATTTATTTAATTCACACAGAAATGAAAAAATGTATAGGTAGTAACGAAGGCTTAAAATGGAAAATGGCTAAATCTGTATTGCTGAAGAGTTGCTAACATCGGGGTTTTTCCCATGTTGTTTCTAAAGAACTCTAAGTTCTTGCTGAGTTAATGATTAACTGATTGTTGTTTTTCTGGCAGCTAAAAGTGAGTGCTGTAACCTTAGATCACGTGATGAAGGTATTAGGTTGCAAATCTCCATTTTGAAGAGCATTGCCTTTGAGTCTTTGTTTCCCAAACTCCATGGAGTAAGGATGTAAATGAAGCTGTCTTAAAGGGAGAATAAACAGCCTAAGATGGCAAACGGGCTGGAATGCAGGCTGTGGAGAGGGAGAGAGAAATCTTTGCTTATAGGCCTGTTTGAATTATTTCATATTTTCCAAGATGCTGAGCCTGTGCTGGACAGCACAACACATTGTATGGATATTTTTGGATGTATCATTGATGCTTATGTTTTGTTTTTAAAGAGTTCTGCCAGTAAAAGTTTGACTAATATTTTTACAGGCCTGGACAATGATTTATTTCCAAAAGGAATCAGTTCTTATGCTTCCAGTCTCTTCAAATTGTGCAATATTAATATCTGCAACATGTTCTATCTTCTGAATGGCGGATGCCAGAAACTGCAGTTGGAGACCATGGCCTGTTCCAGCAGACTCTTCTTATGTGATTATGTTCATCTGGAGGGTCATTCAATTAAAAGCCAGGATATACATCTTTAAAATAAGAAATAGGATACTCTATATGCAAATTAATCACTGAATGTTATATAGCGAACTTGGCATGTGTTGGCTAGCAGTGAGGAGTGTAAACCAGGAGTCTCCTGTTCAAATGTTGACCTGTCACAAGCTGAACTAGTTTTCTGTCCCCCAAATCTGAGCCTCAAGCCCTATCTGCCTAAGGAGATAATACTGAATAACCTAACAGCATCATTACAATAATTACCGACAATGTATGCACTGTCCTTTAAATGGACAAAAACTGCTGTATAAATGTTAAGTGGAAATATCAGGACTAGATGAGGTTGAGTGATAAAGAGGCCAATCAGGTGCTAGTGGCATGTCCCATAGATGTGAATTGCCACCCACTTTCTCAGCCTGAGTACCAAATTGCAGCAAGGCTATAATCCATTGCCGGGGTTGTCAAAGGTTGGGGACTTCGGTAAGGGCACTTCAGAGAGTTATTAGCACTTTTCTTCTATGCCTCCAGTATTCACCTCTTGTACAGTATCTCCAATTAGTCTGATGAACTGCAGCTTGCTATCATTTTTAAGCAATGAAGCTCTGATTTCATCAAGGAGGCAATGCCGTGAAGCCCTTGGCTTCAGTAAAGTAAGCCCAAGTGCCTCAAAAGAGAAGAAGATAAAGAGGCCATGTCCACAGCCAGCCAGAGAGATGGAGCCTGCCTTAAAACTGTTAACACATTTCAGATATTCTAGCTTTGGATTCCTGGTTTTATAATTTTGCAGCACTATAAGTCACCCGTTTCAAGGCAGAAAGGGAACATAGTAACTTCTGGAACATCTGAATGGCTCATTCCTTTGAAACAATCACTCCTAGGCACAGTCCCCTGCTCACAAAGCCCATTTGGCTCCCTGCTGTAATCCTTTGGGTGAGGATACAAGCTGCGAGAAAACTTGAATGTGAGTGTAGGGAAACTCCAGTCGAATGCAACTGAACACTGGTGAAGGCTCATCACTGAACCTACCTAGAGTAAGTAAAGGCAACAAAGAGGGCATTCTTTGCTGCCTCCATTGCATCCTCATAACGTCACCTAGAATGGGGCTTTTTACAGGCTGGCCTGAAGGCAGTGACAGAACCAACGACAACTTGCCTTGACTTGTTTGCAAAGCATTTAGAGGATAAAATTTCTTGCATCTGCCAGGACCTTGACTCCACTGTTAGAGTTGATTAATATTAAGAGATGTCCAGAGCACTGTCTAGTCCTGTTATGTTGGATATGTTTCAGTTAGTAAGGCTCAAGGATGTGGACAAGGTGCTTAGATCTATCAATGTGACCACTTGTGCTTTGGACCCTTGTCCCTCTTGTGAGATTGAAAAATTTAAGGCAGCCTTTGGGTCACCTCATAACAGTGAATATTTCCTTCTATTTTGAGGAGGCCACAATTTCCTGTGTATTTCTTTTTGTAACATTCACACATTACTGCAGAAATGTGATGGAACAGACTCAAAATTGAAAAGTTATTCCACAAACTAAAATTTGACTGATCCACCCACCCCTACTTGTTCAAGTCTGACATTATAGTCCAATATACAAATAGTCTTATATTACCTCCAGAAGAGAATAGGTTTGTACAGTGTATACAGTTTACATTAAGTCACAAAGGGTTTCTGGGATGACAGTGGCCTTCTAAAATTCAGTGCCACAAATGTCTTGTTACATTGACTTAATGACAGAATCTATTCTATTGATTGTCTTTAAACTTCCTTTGGTGGCTCAGCAAATTTTGCCTCCAGCTGCAATAAAATGTAAATCTGGCTTTTAGTTTCCAGACCTCTTGCCGTCCTTTAAAGAACTGCACACACTTCCTTAAGATTCTGGTTGACTGCACAGTTAAAAAGGCTGCTGAGTAACTGAAATAACTAGCTAACGGCCATCAATACTGCTGAGTTGTTCTGAGACTTTTCCATAAACCTCCACTTTTCACTTTACATTTACACAGTTCAGTAAGCCTTATGAATTGAACCAATATCTTTTTGCAGACTTTCTGCAAAACCTTGCTCACAAAAGATCCCACTGCTGTGACAGGTTGAGAACCACAGAGCTAGGATCTCACGCTGCTGTGGTTTAGCCATTTTGATGTGTTGGCATTCCATCCCTGTGTCAATGTTATTTGAAACATCTGATCTTGGGTTCTGAGCTGAAGTTAGAGGTTCTTAGACTTGGATGCCTTTTTGCGAAGACTACAGGAACAAACCAGAAAAAGTTAGGTGTGTTTGGATCAATGGGACATTAGCATCCTGTTAAGTTCTTAAATCACATTGATTTTAGTGAAGCTTAATTACACTTTAGTTTCTCTGAACTGTGCTCAAACAGCAGCAACTGCAGAAAATTAGGCTCAAGTATTTGTGCCTGTGATGGCTTAGGTAAGTCAGTGTTCTTGTTCCATTGTATAACTTGGGAAGGCAATGTAAATGCCCTCCCATCAGATGTCAAGGCAGCCTTGTTTAGGGAAGTTTTTAAATGTTTGATGTTTTGCTGTGGTTTTATAACCCAGTGTGGCTGCGGCAACCCAGTCAGATGGGAGGCATATTTAAATAAAGGTTTTGTTTGTTTGTTTGTTTTTTGTTCATTCTGCATGCTTGCAGTGCTGAAGTCTCTTGTCCTGGCTCAGCCACAGATACACTAGCCTGAGACCGAGCAACCCAGCTGGCGAAAAGGGTTGTGTAAATCAAAATTTTTGTTTCCCTCTATCAGGCTCTGGCTTCTCACCTGTCGGTAGCCTAGTTCCAAAACAGAGTTTGGAATAGAGGCAGGTTACTCTACCATAATTTATCCCACTGTGAATTATGTTGGCTTCCTTTAGTTTGGATTGCTCTGCTCATGTCATTGGGGTAATTCTGGACCAAAATTAGGTTCCTTGACAGACTCCAGGACCTTGATGAAAGGGAAGGAATCCCTGCCTCAGGGAAATGGAGAAAATAACAGCAATCTTCTGCAGCTGAAGACAAACCCATTAGCTGAATTAATGCATTGTGATGATGTAACCCTCACCTAATGATAAATTATGGTGAACTTTTATGTGGCTTGCCAGACTTTGGATGTGTGTGGTTCACTTTTTGCTGCTACTATTTGACTGTCTAGTTGTTTCATTTCTATTATGTACCTCTGCATAAGAAAAAATGTTGTATAAGAAAATGTGTTGTTGTGATTGATGTTCATCTACAATAAACGCACAAGTTAGTAAAATATGATTTCTGAGGCAGAAAGATCAGACAATGGAAGTCAGGCAGTAGGCATTATTCTAGTGAATGGCATGATGAAACTGACTGTTGTTGTTGTTATTATTATTATTATTATTATTATTATTATTATTATTATTATTTGTACTGCATACTTTTAGTAAGTTATTACAGTTCTTTTTTTTTAACCACTATGACCCCTTGCCTCATTTCATTTTATCAAGCTGTATGATTTATAATGGGGGTAGCAGGTGGCGCTGTGGGTTAAAGCCTCAGCGCCTAGGACTTGCCGATCGAAAGGTCGGCGGTTCGAATCCCTGCGGCGGGGTGCGCTCCCCCTGCTCGGTCCCAGCGCCTGCCAACCTAGCAGTTCGAAAGCACCTCCGGGTGCAAGTAGATAAATAGGGACCGCTTACCAGCGGGAAGGTAAACGGCGTTTCCGTGTGCGGCTCTGGCTCGCCAGAGCAGCGATGTCACGCTGGCCACGTGACCCGGAAGTGTCTCCGGACAGCGCTGGCCCCTGGCCTCTTAAGTGAGATGGGCGCACAACCCCAGAGTCTGTCAAGACTGGCCCGTACGGGCAGGGGTACCTTTACCTTTACCTATGATTTATAATACATGTGGTCAAACCTACAAAAGTGCAAGGTGTGTATGGGCAGATGGAGGCAGTTTGGCCATTTCTGTCATCATTTTCTAAAGATACGCAACAAGCCATCTTTGAAAAATGGCTAAATTATTTGCTACTGCATCTTCCTTGTCGCAGGCAGTTCCATAGCTCAGCTTTCTTCAAGCTGAGTACAGACTTTTGCTCTGGAGGTCCTGTGACATATTCCCTATTTTAAGCAGAATGTGCTGATCCAGAGATTCTAAATATCTTCCCTCCCCTCCTCTACATGCCTCTCAAATGCATTTTCCCCATTTCCTGAAATTTCTTCTGCTGTTATCCTTTCACATTTAATTTGTACCATATTCTACCACCACCCAGACAGCCACCATCTTTCTTCCCTCCTCCCTTGTCCACTTACTCCATTCACTTCCTCCTTAAAAGAACTTTGCTCTCTTATCCCTCTTCCTTTCTCTAAGTTTATTAAAAACAACAGTAAACATTTTATCTCACTTTGTAATTTCCTTTAACATCTACTCTGGCTTTTCCCTTTAGAGGAGGGAGATCTTCCTTCCTTTCCCTCTCCCCCTCTGAACTTCTGGGTCACTTTTACCCAGAATGCAATGAGTTTCTGGGGTTGGTCAAAAAGGCTATGGCAGTGCAAGAAGACAGTACAGGAGACACTGGGCAGACTGTGGCACTGAGGCCCAGCCAAAAGTCACCCAAGGCCCACTGGGGAGGTCCAAGCCCACTGTTTGAGAAGCACAGACCCAAACAAGACAAACAGCCAACAAATTACTTATATTTTCCCCACTTGTGTATAGAATATTGCTATTTATGGAATTTCTGGAAGCATTGAATACTTTCTCCCCATTGTGCCAGAAGGACTTATTTTCGAAGTGTCTTTTTTTCCTTTGAATATTCATGGTCCCACATGGCACACATCTTTTACATTTTAAGACCTAATTGTATCAAAACTGCCTACACCTTTATCCTCATTACCCCACCGCTTTCTGGTTACCAAGGCATTTCTCTCTGGAGAATTGCTATTCATAGCTACAGTAGGGATTTCATTTACAATGCCTACTATGTCCTAATCCCCATGACAAGAATGCAGCTCCAACGCAAGAGATTTTTTTTGAGGAAACAGAGCTGAATCAATTAAACTTGGCAAACCTGTCATGTACAGATTTATTAGGAAATGATATTGACGGGTCCCAGACATACAAGAACAGCCTTGCTTTTCTCAGACCAAAGGTTCATCTAGTTCCCATTGGCCAACCAGGTAATAATTGGAAACCCATGGCAGTAGCTCTCTTTCCTTTGTGAATCCCAGCTACATACCCTCCAACGTTTCTCCAATGAAAATAGGAATGACCTATATTACTATTATTATTATTATTTATACTATGCCCATCTGACTGGGCTGCTCCAGCCACTCTGGGAAGCTTCCAACATATATAAAAACATAATAAAACATTTTTAAAAAACTTCCCAATAGTGCCTGCCTTCGAAAGGTTGTATAGCTACATATCTCCTTGGCACAAGGGTAATATAACTCCACATATCTCTGATGAAAATAGGGACGTCCAAAGGAAAAGCAGGACATTCCAGGATCAAATCAGAAACCAGGATGGCTGGGACTGTCCCTGGAATGTTGTCTCTGAACCTCGAAGTAGTATGTAGCCAGCATATGTTTGTCTAATCCCTCTGTAAAACCAGACAAAATGGTGGCTGTCACTGCTTCATGTAGTTGTGCAGTGTGAATTAATACTTCCTGGTTCAGAAAAGTCTTGTGCCTCAGTTAATGTGACTCTTTCCTCCTCTAGCACTTTGTGACAAGGTGGTGGGGAACCTGTAGCCCTTTGCATGTTGTTGGACTCCAAGCTGCCTTAGACCCAGCCACCATGGGCAATAGTCAAGGATGATGGGTGTTCATTGTAGTTCAGCAACATCTGGGGAACCACCCAGATGTGATACAAGCAGCTAAGCCCTAACAATTCAGGAAAGTGAGACAACCAGAGTATCTGCATTATAAACATTTGTCAAGTTTTGTCTAACAAGGTTTTCACCCAAAGAATCCTGGAAATTGTAGTTTGGTAAGATGCTGAGAGAGATCCACAGTCCCACCTCTGGAACCTCAGTTTCCATGGTTCATTGGGAAGAAGGAATTATTATTAAACCTCTCAAAACATGCTGCAGCATAAACATGTCCACTGTCTGATATGATAGCACCTCTGTCAGTATTTCTGCTTTTCGCTGGTCAGTTTTGGTTTTGCATTGACAAGATTTAAATCAATCAGTCAATCAGTCAATCACACCCAGGAATGGGGAAGTGTTGGTAACAACTCACAAATAGTGGGAAGTCTGATATTGTATTGCAAAGAGAAACACGAAGCTTCAGTGAGTTCCATTTTTAATCCCTCTATGCATAGCGAAATCCTCTTAAATAGCACAAGCAAGCAGAAATGGGGGAAAGTAATTGTTCCAATTATCAAAGGCTCATAGGAATACATTGATCTGGGAGAAACTCACTTTGATTTAATAAACTGCTTAAAAATTAGCATTGAAAAAGCACGAAGGCAGGCAAAAGCAATAGCTTTGACTTAACTCCAGTAACGCAGAGACAAATAATTATATGAACCCAATTCCAGCAAAGAAAAAATATGTGCATGAATACTAACATAATAACTTCAGCTCACTTTTTAATTTAATGGGTCCATTAATATAATGGGTCTATTCTGGACACAACCTGTGGTCACTAACAACCAAACTTTTAATATTAAATAAAAGGTTTCTCAAAACTATCAAGTTAATAATCTCTGTTTCCCCACCCCCACAGCTCCAGTTATTTTCAGACAGTATAATTATATCTTGAAAAAAGGCATAACTAATTAGCTCTATGCCCATCACTGGTATGACAAAATTCTGAAAGAACAATGATACAGAGATAATACTCATAAGTGGCATTTCAGTTACTGCAGTTAGTTCAGAAAGATGTAGGGACAGAACAACAATATAATAATAATGATTCTTCTTTGTCCTTTAAGCAATCAATAATAATGCTTATTTCCCTACTGGGAAAAATAGCTAAAAATACATTTTGAGGAACAAAAAACATTGAAGCACAACTAGAAACATAATGTTAAGATCTCCAGGAAATGAAATAAACAAAACTCATGATGAATTTAAGCAAAGATGTTGGACATTTATGGTGATAGGATTCTGAACTAAGAAGAAATGCCTGGCTGGATGAGGCCAGAGTCCACCTCAGCTGAATGGTGCCACCTGAATCAGGTTACTTCAGCCTGACTATATTGATACTGAATGGAGTGCACAGTTCATCATAAATTTGAAGCAACTTCAAAGCACATCAAAGTGCAAGTAGATAAATAGGTACCACTCTGGCAGGAAGGTAAACAGCATTTCTGTGCGCTGCTCTGGTTTCGCCAGAAGTGGCTTAGCCATGCTCGCCACATGACCTGGAAAAACTGTCTGCGGACAAATGCTTGTTCCCTCGGCCAGTAAAGCGAGATGAGCGCCGCAACCCCAGAATCATTCAGAACTGGACTTAACTGTCAGGGGTCCTTTACCTTCAATTTATTAAGCAAAAGCTCCAACTCACTGCAAGAAGTAAAGGCCACATTTAATAGTCTTTCTGGCAATGCAAAATATACCCTATTAACATCTATGCCGAAATTGCTTCAGAAATGAACTAGTGTCAAGAGTATATACAATTTAACTTGTATTGGATGCAACCTAAAGAAAACTCTTTAGAAATGAACAAATCGCATCAGTACCTTGGAAGATCCAGATTTAAAGGATGCATTGACATTGATTTCTACTAAGAACTGTCAACTTCAGTTTATCTGTGGTTCATATTGCTAGGAGGAAAGGCATATTAATTTCAGCCTGAAAAGCAAACTATCTGTTAGCTTTGTAAACAAACTACCTTTAAATATCATTTTAAAAATCAAAGACAGATGAGAAGACTGCTGATATGTCAATGTGACCTCCAAAGTCATAGACCACTCAGTTTCATTTAACCAATATATTGCGGGCAGAATTTTAGTCAGCAGTTGAAGCACAATGTCCGCCAGATGTTTTGAGCCACAGCTCCCATCAGGCCCAGCCAGCTTTCTCGACAGACAGAGATTATGGGGTTTGTAGTTCAAAATTTCTGGAAAGCACCATGTTGGCTATTCCTGCATTAAAGCTATGTTTGATTAATCTGCCCATTATTACATGGGTAGTAAACTGGATACCCCAATGACACCCTAAGTGAAGGTACACTATACCTAAGACTTGCTGGGTTTCTATTCCTCTCACTGTGCAGATATTATGTAGGATTGGTTCATCACATGTCTGCGTTATGCATTCCAGCACCGAGGGAGCAGATGTTTACTGAACTCTGTTTCCGTTTGTTTTTGCTTTCACTTCTGACTTCTCTCCGAGGAAGACGAGAAAGAGGAGATGTGTTTTCTTTGGTTCTGCCTTATGCTTAATAAAGTAGCTTTAGTGCTTACAACCTCAGCCTAGATCTGACTGCGTTTATCTCTGCTGGACTCTGAATATGTGTTCAGTGTCTCCAAGACATAAGTCATTATAAATCATTGGGGAAGGTGGTTCGGAACTCCCTAGAGCTGCACACTGCACGCTGATGGGAGAGACAGGCTAGAATCGTTCCTGTCGTATGCCTGGGGGTTGCCCTAGCCCCCAGCCGACCTGACAAGACTGGCTGAGTTATTTTGACACCTGAAGCAGATAATCCTACAAATATCTCCCCATGGGGGTTAAAAATGCAACCATAATCAATTAAATAAACAACCCATTTACTACCCTTTCATAACACCCAGAATCAGCAATCTGAGGCAGCTGCCTCACTTTGCCTAAGAGGAGGGCCAGTTCTGTTACAGCATGGGAGAGGGAGGGGAAAATTTCCTCCACCCTTTCTGCTGCACCAATTCATGTACACAAAAACCGGCAATATGGATGGGAATTTTTGCAAGGTTTAAATCAAAGCTTTGCAAATTCTAGTGCAGGGGTCAGTAAGGCTTACTGGCCATGGGCCAGACTACTCCCACGGAGATCATCTGTCGGTTGGGCCGGCGCAGCGCAATGCTGGCAATTGCGTCTGCACATTTCCGTGGCGGCAGAAATTGCTTCTGCACATGCCAAGATGACAAAAGTTGTGCCTGCGCAGAAGCGATTTTCGGTGTCTGGGGATGTGCAAAAATGATTTCCGGCACTGCTCAGCGAGTCCCCACGCCACACCAATTTAGTACAGCATGCGGGAGACTCGCCAAGTGGGCAGCTCGGTTCAGGGGCAGCTTGTGGGCCAGTAAAACGGTCTTCGTGGGGCGCACCTGGCCCATGGACCACATGTTGCCGACCCATTCTAGTGCAATACCTCACAGGCAAATTGATATAGGCTATACCATGAAGCAGTTTGAGAAGCCATTCATGACTGGCCCAAATAAGCATTCATCCATTCCATACCTGAACTCCACGATTTAGACGGTAGAAACGATTACACAAACTGTAGCCACGATTGCATAACAAGACATAACAGATGCGGGAATGAGAAACAAAGGGATAGGAATTGGAAAATAGTATAAATTGCACAGGAAATTCAAATGAACGAAATGGCAATAAAATTTCAAATAGAAACATCACAGACAGAGTGGAATTAGCTATATTGAAAAATGTCTTATTAGTCAGCTCCAGGAGGATTAAGTGCAATTTTTGAAAAAGACTGTAGATACCAGTTCTTTCCATTTATTCTTTTCCCCATTGTTAATATTTTGTGCCACGTGGAAACAAAGGTGTTAGATCAGGCCGTCAAAATCTGTGAGCTACCAACCTGCCTGTTTTAATGAATTGAATGTTTTAATGGCTTTTACTAATAATTTTATCATTTGGTGGTGTGTGGGTTTTCTTTTGGTAAACTGTTTTGAGGGTTTTTTTCTATCATCAAGCGGTATATAAAATTTATGAAATGAATAAAATAAATAAACCTGAGCACAGCCCACCAGCCATGAATCGTATTCTGCCATGTGGCTTCACAATTTCCCTGTTGTGTCATATCAGGCAGACAGAGAGAAATAAGGATAGTTGCATCTGCTCCAACAATTTACCAGAAGCAACCCCACTGTCTTGTTCCTATCCCATGTCAACCCGTTGTGCATAGATGGTGCCAGGGGAGACAACCACTACCATCCTGCGCAAACAAGGCAGAAGGTGGATAATACACTTGTATAATATATAACTATAGGGTAGAGCAAGTGTGAGGAACCTTTGGCACTCCAGCTGATGCTGGACTACAATTCCCATCAGCCCCAGTAAGCATGGCCAATGGTCATGGTTGATGGGAGCTTGTAGTTGACCAACATCGGGAGGGCCAAATATTCTCCACATCTGGGGTAGGGCACTCAGATGGTGATTTATAATGTTAGGATAGGAATGCTCACAGAAGTAAGTTTCTGAAATGTTGGGTGCTTATGAAGCCCCTGATGGGCCTAACCCTGTGTTGTTTGTAGACAGCTTTTCATTGATGGGCCACAATTTGTGCAGGCCTGATTAGATCAGAGTGAGTCAATTTTTAATCCCCCGTTCTCACACCAGCTGTAGAATCATGTGTAGGATTTTATCTTAGGTTGATCTCAAATAACAAAAAATAAATTAAAAAATGGACAACCCTTTTTAATTCACAGTGTGCTTTTATTTCTTTATTTCTTTACTTTTCATCTGAGATCATTTAATTCAAATGGTGCTGCATCTTACCATATTAGTTGAAGATTAGAACAGAAGTCAACTAATAACAAAACACATAATTTCTAGTTAATATACTGCAAAGCTTTGACATACGAGAATCTGACAGGAAATTTCTCTGTTTACCTTTCCTCATTATGAATGACCACCAATTAGTTCTTTGTGTTGTGGAATCACACCTGGGTTATGTCTTTCATGCTTTGTGATCTACACAAATGTATATATTTGTTATATATCTGAATAAGCATTAAAGCAATTGATGAAATTATTTTCCAACTTTTTAAAAATTAAACATGTTGCTTGCATCACAGCTTCACCATGGAGGCACCATGTTGTGGTCACATAAACAAATTATTTGTACCAACTCTGGTTTACATTTCATATGTACCAGTTCTTAACACTGTTCTGCAGAATGCTTAACAATAAGCATATTCTGTCAATAAGCCTCTTACAGCTACAAACCTATATTCCCTGAGAGAGCATCCCAGGGAGTATTGGGTGTACTGGATCTCCGTATCCAACACTGGAGAGGGTGATCTGATGTTGGATCACACCTCCTCCAAGCCATGAAAACCTCAGATGCTCTGTTCTAACTCACCACCAGATTTAGGACAGTGTAGCCAGTTCCCTTGCACACAGGGTGCTGAGCTGAGCCTGCACAGAATGGGAGGCAAGAGAGAGGAGGGGACGAAAATAAGAAATATGGGGGGGGGGGTGTTCATCCTCGCTCAGGATGCATTTTACCAAAGTCCCCCCTTGGTCCAACTGATGTCAGGGTTCCAACACTTTGCCATTAAGGGATCGTCTTGGGGGCAGATGAAGGGTGTGCTCCAAAACCACTTTTTCCATTAATATGTAACAATTTACACTTTCATCATCTACTAACTATTAAATTATTCACTCATCATTATGAGCAATACATTTATGAGTTCTAAAGTAAATAGAATGGCATTATATGTCTTTTTTTTAAAGAAACATACCGTATTTTTCCATGTATAAGATGAGGTTTTTTGCTTTAAAAAATAGTAAAAAAATTGGGGGCCTGGGGAAACCAAGAACCGTGGTCCAGGTCCGGTCCAGAATTCGTAGGTTCCGCTAGGAGTCAGTCCGACAGAGTCAAGGCAGGACACGAGGCAGGAAACCAGGCAAGGACAGGTACAGGATCTCAGGCAGGGTTTGGCATACAGCAATGTTGCTCCCGCAACCTGGGGCAGGGTCCGGCAACCTTTTATCTTTGTCGGGGTAATGGCCGGTCCTGATCCCCCGGCAACTCACCTCCCTGTTTTGCCCGAAGGCGAGCACTCCTTCTGCGACTACTCAGGTCTCTCCTTCTGGCAGACATTAGTCTTTGCAGCTCGGGAGACGTCGGTGGGTTACTAGACCCAGGGGCCGCCTCAGCCTCCCCTGACCAAACCCGTAGTGGAGCAGCAGTAAGTCATGGTCTAGCTGAAGGCAACGAGGTAATCCCTGCATCTGGAGCCAGGGCAGGCTCAGGCGCCTGACTTGGCCCAGCTGGTGTTTACTGCAGGGGAACCTGTGCAGACTGGGACTCTTCAGCATCAGGTCCCAGACTTGGTTCAGATGATGCCTGAAGCAAAGGATCCGGTGCAGACTGCGACTCCTCTGGTTCCGAGTCTGAGCCTGAGTCCCAGGCCATCACAAGTTTGCTCGACAGCATGGCCCAGCACAGAGTGGGCGCTGCCTCCCCCTGGATCCTTCCTGGGATCCTCCTTCCCCTCACTTCCCCGCAGCAGCAGCTGCCACTGAGGGGTCGCATGTGGTGCCTCAACCACTGCCTTTGCTTCTGCACCACAGTGCACTGCATGCAGCTCATGCTGGAAACTTTGAAGGCGATTGCCCCCCCAAATGATAAACTTGCCACCGCAGATCATCATTCACTTCTGTTTTAGGGTTTTGTTTTCTTCATTTTGGGTTCAAAAATAGAAGGGTAATCTAATACATGGGGGTGTCTTATACATGGGAAAATACGGTATTTTCCTCTCCTCGACTGTGTCAACCTCAGGCAGGCTTCCTGCAAAATTTCCATATGACATTTATCTTGCTCTGATATTCATTTCAAGCCTGTGGCTTCTATGTGACAATTGTCGGCACTCTGCATTTTATTACAGGTCTGTAGTGGATTCTTCCCTTGTTATTTAGTGTTTGCTCGATGTAGCTACAGTACACAGGACTAATGCTGTGATTTGCCAAGATGTACCACAGGTTATTTTCAGAGTATTCTTGATATGATCTCACTAAGTACACAGCAAGGAAAACGTATTGCTCCAGCTGAGCCTAGAATCAATTGCCAAGTCCAAATGTCAGCAAAGTGAAAGCTTGTTCAAAATTCATTATGGGATGTGATTGATATAGCAGAGTCAAAAGGAAATCATACTGGAATTGCAAATCTAAATTTGGTCTTTAAAATGAGTATATGCATTGAAGGTGGCGGGGGTGGGGGTGGGAGAGGGAATCAACCATCTCCCATTAAGCACAGATGGAAAGTTTCATACACACACCTGAAAAGTGCACTCAATTCAAAACAATCTAAGGAAATGATAGTGCTAGAGTATCTATCCCTCTATCTATAAAAAGCTGGTTGTCAGCATTCCATCACAATTCTCAACTGAGGATGAAAATGTGCTGAAAAACAGGTTGTACATTGTCATCTGGGAGAAGGTACCCCAAAGTATATACTTTTATTTCCTTCCAGTATATAAAAGTATATACTTTTATTTCCTTCCAGTGTGTATATAGCGCTCTCTCTCTCTCTCTCTCTCTCTCTCTCTCTCTCTCACACACACACACACGTACTTGCAACATTTAACCCAGCCCCTCTCCACACACAATCTACTAAACATAATGATGGACATTGTTGCTAGTGAACTATAAAAGTCTGAGTTTGAAGTCAGTATCTGTTCCTATGGTGGTACAGAGCAAATAAATTGTTGTAATTCTCCAGTCTTCCAAATTATTAGTTTTTCAGTTCTAATTCTGCTATTAATTCAGTTCCATACTTCTCCCTCTGCAATTGCAGGTATTTGCTTTATTTCAGATCAGTAATTGCATATAAAAGAAAGGTTAGTACCATTTCTTTCGCAGCTTCACCAGCTCATTAGACAAAACAGATAGATTAAGGTCTTGCACAAGGGAATCGGTGGTGACTCAGATAAGGGGGGAGAATTAATATCGAAAGAAAAAGTGCAATCTACGGAATGGTTCACACATGCTTGTACATCAATGGATTATGTTGCCCGTAGTTATTGTACATTTGATGACTTGAAGCTGAACGTGTGAAGAGGTTCCACTGAAAAGCCTTGTTGTATTTGATGTGGTGCTAGATGACATTAAAGTTCTACCTGTGATATTACATCTGCAGTTCCTCATTCACACAAGCAAGTGGTTAGTCACTTTTCCAGTCACTGTACCTTACTTTACAGCCATCAAGTGATAACAATACATGTGTGTGCATCAGGAATAAGAGATACACTACGGAGAACTTCCTTTGAAGGCATGACCACAATCTATATATAAGATAGCAGGTTGTTTGAAACAGTTTTTAATATTGTGTTTTAATTGTTGTAGCCCACCTTGGGACCTTAGGGTGAAGGGCAGGTAATAGATATTATAAATATGTATTCCCTCTGCTCATGAATAGGGGTGAAGAAGAAATTTGGTTCAGTTTGCATTTTAATGCTATCCTTGAAAAATCTACCCTTAGATTTTATCTTATAATGCAGTTCTCCAACCAAACAAATGTGTGAAGAAATGCATATGTCAGTGAAAACAATAGCAGCAATATATACTATATTGGGAAAAATTGCTTGCAAACAATATGTATATCACACAATGCTGCATACAGAAATGTGTATAACAGAACTGTGCACTAACACGCTGAGACCTTTTGAGAGGGTTTTGTGTGTTTTTTGAAAAAAATAAATTACAAACAGATGCAGAAATGTAGCAAGCTGTACAGTTAAGCCAGACAGATGAAACTCCACTTCATCATGTTAAAAATTTGAATGTTCTTAAATACTAGTAAAATCCAGATGATTTGCCCATTGGCATGCATATGCTAAGTGATGTAAGCTGGCCAAATTTCACACAGATCTATTGAGAAATGGCCGAGATAAAATAATCATTTTCTATGTCTGCTTTCTGCTCCCTTTGTAGTTATTATTTGCCAGGCATAACATACTAGCATTGTGTGTGTGTCTTTCTTAACTTATCACTGTATCATAAAATTCAAGGAAATGGGAGAAGTCTTGCCCTTCCTGCAGGAGGAGACGATTGAGGGTGAAAGACCAAGGGCAAGTGTGGTGAACGGAAGCTAAGTTGGAAGCAATCACAGTATGTGAGACTCTAGAACAAGACTGGGGAGTCTGTGGTCTTCAGATGTTGTTGGACTCCCTTCAGACCCATCTACCATGGCCAACGGTCAGGATGATGGGAGCTGGAGTTCGACTGCTCAAGGTTCCTCACCTACAGAATACAATTGCTGCTCACACGACATGGAAAAGAAGCCAAAGTGCTTTAACTTGCAATTCCCATTTTTTCTTTTCTTTTAGTGAATGAGTGAGTTTGTAAGTGATTTACCTCTTCTGTTAAGATGAAGCAGATCTATCATCTATCTATCTATCTATCTATCTATCTATCTATCATCTGAATGTTGCTCTAACTTAGGTCTAGTTGTCTTAAATGGCATCAGAAAGAATAAACATTCCCTGGACAGTACCACTCCAGTCTACAGATGGGAGTCCATATGAATGAATGCTCCTCCATACAAAGAATCTTCTCGCCACTTGGAAAAGTAGCATGTTAGTTTTCTGCATGTAGGAACACTTTAATTTATTTTTTGTGATGAAGCATTCTATAACATGGCCCTTCACCTGGACTCTGAAATAGTACCGTCCCCTCCAGTCACAGGTTTCCCTTGAGCTGTTCATGAGAACTAGGCTTAATTCTTCAAGAGTATCCTGACTAAGCTTCTGGATCTACTGCATTGTGTATATGTGTGTACAGTAGGCTCTAAAAAGCCATATCTTTGTGTGTAAGTACATTCTCAGAAGATTATAGGCTTATAGTCATAAATGATTGCTGTGGATTATAGAGTGTTAACTTCATGATGATCAGAGGTTTAGGATTTAGGATATGGAATCCTCTATTTTTTTCCTACTGATTCATAGTCCATGTGAGTACCTGAATGAGTCCGTATTTATTTGTGTTTTTTCTCAATAAATTGCACTTTTGCTGTCACTGTAATTTAAAATAATTGATACCCACCCATATTAGTTCAACATTCACTTTAGGAGTTCCATTATTGTGCCATTTCATTACATACGTTGCAGAAACACAACCACATAAACAATACCACACTGCAGAGGTGTTCCCATTAGATTTTCAGGAAGTTTTAGTCACATTCCATTCCCCCCACACCACAATTCTGTCAGGAGCATCAGGGCACTGCCTGACTTTCGGGTGAGACTATAGAGCCTACAAAAAGAAGATACTGGCTGAAGAATCTGCTTGGGTTGCAGCATAGTTTCCAGCTCATTGTGTCTTCTTAGCATGGCAAAAGTCAGCCCAATATATTTTTCTACCTCAAGAAAAATACAAAATGGCACCTTGCCTCACTTCCATATTCAGAAACCGATTGTGTTGGCGGACAAATCATAGCTTAGCTCAACAGGGACTTCCACCACACCAGAGGGCAGCAAGCTAGCACTACATTCAAAATCTTCAAGCCGTCAATAAGTGCTCAGAAGACCCAATTTTTTCCACCGCCTGCTATTCTATCCCCATCCCTAATATGAAAAGACTCACTAGAGGATCCAGGACCAGATAGCAGATCACACCAGGCCTCTCTTCATTCTCCTGACTGTTTGTGGAGTGAAGATGCTTCCAGTATAGTGATGATAGCAGCATATTTTTCTGCTGGGATCATGGGAGATTAAATACAATCTCCATGATCCTCAAGGGAGAATGAAATTGGCATTCAATTTATAAGTAGTCAGGGGAAGGATGAAGAAGGCAAAATACGCAGCAGCTTTGAATTCAGGCACATCCAACAAAGCAGACATTTCTGGCACTCTTCAAATGTTATAAGTAGGCATATACTTTTGGGTGAGGAGAAGTAAAAAGTGAGGTGTGTTTAATCACATCCATTGCTGTGGCTACATTTGCCTCTTGCCCTTTCCATTATTGCCACATGGACCCCAGAAGGTGGCCCAGAAGAGAATGTGGACCTCAGAATGAAAATGGTTCCCCACCCCTGAGTTTAAGAGGATAAGGGATAAGAACAACTCTGTCAGAGAAATAGAACAGCTGCTGCCAATCAGAGCAAACAACACGATACTAGATGGACTTAAGGAACACTCCTGTATTCTTTGGTCCCTTTTCCTTGCACAACCCCAGGCAAGTGCTCAATTGCACAGGAGAAGCATGGCTATGGGATTCTGTTTCCTGAGCATTTCTTAATAATCTTGCCTGCTGTTTTGGACTAGCTTTGTAGAATGCCATTGTGCTTTTTATTGTAGTGTGTGTTTCTCTATTTCACACAGAATTTGTTAAAGGATGTTCTCATTGACCTGGAAGACCTGGTACTGGAGAGATTGCATGCTCTCTCTTTCTCTTTTGCTGTTCAAAATGTCCAGTTTAAGCAAGATTAAATCGTATTAGAGAGGTACAACATTGGCTAACTGGAGAACCCCATAGGCTGATGTTGTGCAAAGGGGTCTGAACATAAAGCTTGCAGCATTTATTTAATCACCTGTAAAAGAGAAGAATATCATTTTTAAATCTGTGTGCTAATGGAGTGTATAAATGTAAATACAAAGCTATTACTCACCTATACAACTCCTTTCTCATGTGTCTCAAATTGTATTGATTGCGTTAAGAAAATGAATGGTTGTTCCTTACAAGCACATCTATTCATGTCTGCTAGAGTTCAAATCTTTCCTTTTTTCAGTTTTAAATTGCTACTTTCTCTGCAACTTGTACCCAGATTTATTTCTCCCTTACCAAGAAGACACCCTCCCAGGGAGGTCTCAGAGTGGACATTGATATACCTATACAATCTCATGTAACTGAATCATTTGCAAAGCTTGAATTCCAAGCTGTAAAGATGCATTAGCAGCTTTTGCATAATTGCTAAGGGGAACTGTCTTTTAAATTTTGTTCTGATTGTGTTTACACTTTTTAACTATGTTTCCTTCTTGTTAGTGGTTTGTCCTGCGTGTTCATATTTTTCTCCCATCATGGTGTAGACTCAAATATATGTTTTGGGAATAAGAAGTTCTGTGGATTATTAGTAAATTTAAAGCACCACCTATTCAAATGAAGGGATGTCTGAGGAATTTGATCTTTGGCAGTTCTTACATGAAATGCTGGCTTGAACTAATGCTCTCAGACTAATGTGTGAATCCAAACTTAGCTATCCAACCATTTTTACCTTTTCTGAATGTCGTGCTATAGTTCTTGGAACATATAACAACATACATGTTTAACACTATTTTGAGAGAAAATATGCATCAAAATGCAAATATTCTTATAAAAGAAATAATTTGATTTGGTTATGGTAATTTATTCTGGATGTTCTGATTTTATAGCTTTGTTATTTTATATTTATGATGTTTTAATTACTCTACTTTACATCACCTTTATATTTTTAATGAATAGGCAAACTTATAAATACTCCTATAAAACAAGAAAGAAAAGGACATATTTACAAGCATATTTAAATATGCATTTTAACATTATTATTTTTAAATCAGAGATTCATGCAGAAAAAGCAAGGGACAAAATTATGAATAAAAACATGAATATAAGAAGAGCCATCTAATCCAGCATCCTGTTCTCACAGTGGCCAGCCAGATGTCCATGAGAAAACTGTAAGCAGGACCTGAGAGCAGGCGCATTCCCCTCGCTTCTGGTGTCCAGGAGCTGGTATTCAGAATAACACTGCTTCTAACCACATAACCTCCATTGTGGCATAAGAACATGAGCAAGTCACATGGACTGGAAATAGACAATATGTATGTCTCTTCTTGAATGGGGATAAGCATGCTGTCACTGCCATCCAGATGCGAAATCAAATGAGCATCATAGGAATATAGGAAGCTGTGTTACACCGAATCAGACCATCAGTCATCTAGCACAGGGTTGTCAACAATGATGGGCAATGGTTCTCCAGAGTATCAGGCAGGGGTCTGCGGCATTAGCTACCCCTTCTAGTTTGGCATAATCTGCAAAGTTGATGGACATCCCTTCAATTCCTTCATCCAAGTAATTTATAAAGACACTGACTGAACAACAACAGACCCAGGAGAGAACTCTGTGGCATCCCACTTGTCACTTTTCCCAGGATGATGAGGAACCATTAATGAGTACACTTTGGCTTCGGTCAGTCAACTATCTACAAATCCACCTAACAGTTACCTGGTTCAACCCACATTGTACCAGCTTCTCCACAATAATATCATGGGGGACTTTGTCAAAAGCCTTACTGAAATCAAGATACACTACACCCACAGCGTTCTCCTGAGCCACCAAGATTGTAACTCTATCAAAAAAAGAAATGAGGTAAGTCTGGCATGACTTGTTTTTGAGAAACCCGTCTTAGCAATCACAACACTTTTCTATGTGTTCACAGACCAACCATTTAATTATCTAGCACCTTTTTCTGGTATTAATGTCAATCTGACCGGTTGGTAGTTACCTGCATCTTTCCCCCCACCTCACATTTTGAAGAAGGGGACAACATTTGCCCACGTCCAGTCTGCAGGGACCTAACTTGTTCTCCAAGAAAGATCACAGGCAGAGGCTCATTTTGCATTCAAATCACATACTCTACCATTGAGCTCTTATCCACCAGAGGAAAGAATCAACGACTTTTCCAAGTGACAGTCCCACAATGAACCTTTCTTGCAGTTACAACCCCCACCCAATCAACTGTAACATATTTCAGCATGTCAGGAAGAACAATCCACAGATAACCTTATTCAAACTATTTATTTAAATATAAATATGTCCACATGGGGACATATTGAGCGTAGGTCATACTAAAGAAGTGACGATCTAAATATGGGAGCAATAATCAGTGTTTGGCTGTCAGTGGGCTTCAGCTACAGATCTAGCTGTTATTTGAAGAAAGATTTGCAGGGTTAGAAGTGGCTTAATGAAATCTTTAAACTGCTCAGTTCAGAATCCTCAGCAGTTAATGAGACACACACACACTTGAATTCCAAGTGAATCCTGAGGGAGCCTAAGCAGCTACCATATATTTATTTTCATAGAGCAATTTGTGTAAGGTATAAAGGTTTTCGTAAGGTCAAAAATGAAATAATACATGGCAACCTTCATCAACCTGGTATCCTCCAGCTATTTTGGACTACAAATCCCATCAGTTCCAGCCAACACTGCCACTTCCAAGGAAGCCCCTTTTAAATTCCAACACAGTACATAATAGAGCTGATAGATCCAAAATGGACTCCAACCAGCTTATCCTGCCCTTCCTCCCATAGAAAAGCTGTCTCCTTCCACCTGCTTTTCCTACTTGTTTTATCTGCAGTGATGGTGCACCTCATCTTTTTTATTAAAGGAGAGGAGTAGGCTAGCTTTGGGACATGGGTGGCGCTGAGGGTTAAACCACAGAGCCTAGAGCTTGCCAATCAGAAGGTTGGCGGTTCAAATCCCTGCGATGGGGTGAGCTCCCGTTGCTCGGTCCCTGCTCCTACCAACCTAGCAGTTCAAAAGCACAAAGTGCAAGCAGATAAATAGGTCCCGCTCCGGCGGGAAGGTAAATGGCGTTTCCATGCACTGCTCTGGTTCTCCAGAAGTGGCTTAGTCATGCTGGCCACATGACCCGGAAGCTGTACGCCGGCTCCCTCAGCCAATAAAGCGAGATGAGTGCCGCAACCCCAGAGTCGGTCACGACTGGACCTAATGGTCAGGGGTCCCTTTATCTTTACCTTTAGGCTAGCTTTACAATGGCGAGATAATCTCCCCATTACACCAGGGCGATCATGCAGCCTTCCATTACATGTGTGTGTGCATGTTTGCAGAAGTCTTCAGGCAATATTAACCTAACAAGAACTTAGCATGTATACAATACTGTATAATATTTTAAATGATTCATACAGTTACATGCTACCCCAATCTCCAAGTGGTGAGAGACTCCAGAGGTTCTAGCGCTTACCAAGTTTCCTTGGAATGGAAGGTAAGTGGAGACTGTGGAGCCTTTAGGGTATTAAGTTTTATTTACAACACATAGAGTATATAACCTGAGCATATGATGGAGGGGCTCACAGCATTAACACCCCCAAAAGATCTTGCTTTCCCATCAGTCTCAGCTTTGGACCCAGTACAGAGCAAGCATGACTCTGTATCTCAAGCTTCCAGGCTGTTTCTAGCTCAGCTCTCACACACTACTCTGGCTATTGTTCTCCAACCTACATAGTAGCTGGGTGGAATGGGTGGAGGAAAGGCGCATCCATTAGCCTGATGGAGGGCACCATCACTTAGTCTTGTAACCTAGCTCATGAGGTGCCATGGATGCCATGAAGGTACTAAAGTAACCAGCTAAAGTCACTGTCTTACAAAAAAACCTGTCTGGCCAGTTTAGCAAGTTTCTCTAGCCCTCACTGAGTACAGGAACTCAAGAACTGGAAGGTACAGTCATACCTCAGGTTGAAGTAGCTTCGGGATGAATATTTTTGGGTTGTGCTCCACAGTGACCCGGAAGTAACAGAGCACATTGCTTCCGGTTTCGCTGTTCACGCATGCACAGATGCACAGACGCATGGAGCATTCCCTTCAGGATGTGAACGGGTCTCCAGAACGGATCCCGTTTGCATCCAGAGGTACCACTGTATCAGCCAGAAGGACCCCTCCTCCCCAAAAAATCATAACAATATACATTGCAGCAAAACTTTCAAGACCTTCTGGAAGGTAAATCAGTACTATTGTACCCTTTAAAGTGATGGTGGGTCTGAGAATCAAGGAGGACAGCTTGCCTACAGTTGCCTAATGAGCTTATAGTATTTCTGGGTTTATAGCAGTGTGAACAGAAGAAGAGCTCTGCTGGATCAGGCCAAAGGCCCATCTAATCCAGCTGTTCTCACAGTAGTCAAAAGATGCCTATGGACAGTCCACAAACAGGAACTACTAATTCCAGTCAGTCAGGATCCAGAAGCATATTGCCTTCAGCACAAAGGCTTCTAGCCATTGATAACTATCCCCCATGGTTCCCCGACCCCCAAATCCTCTTTTAAAGCTACCCAGGTTGGTAGCCAACAATATCAAGTTGGAGCAAATTCCATAGTTTAACTATGCACTGTGTGAAGATTTGCTTTCTTTCATCTGTTCTGAAGCTTCCAGGACTCAGTTTCATTTCGATGTCCCTGGATTCTAGTATTATGAGAGAAGGAAGAAAACTTTCCAGTGCAGGAATGTAGTGCTAATAAAAGCACTTTTATCATCTTGAATGACTCTCCAGGTATCATGTTAGCAGCCTCCACTTTAAAAGAAAATAAGATTAGATTAATCTCCTATCCTTTAAGGAGGAAAACATTTTATCTCTAAAACAGAGAAGACTAAAGAGAGAGGTTGTGCATTTCATTTGTCTTGAAAAGTAAATTATACCCAAGCTTTTTAATAGGCCTTGTGGATAACTATATTAACAACTGCTAAGAAATAAATTATGAATAAAAATGCAATTACATGTTACATTTCTGCTTCAATAAGGGACAATAAAAAAGGCTAGTGAAGAACCAAGTGACATTAAGAATAAACAAAGCAGTCCAGCCCCTGACGCTTTTGTAACCCATAAGTCTGTTCCTACATTCATCTGCATTATATAAATATGACTGCACAAAAGTTACAATTCTCAGAGGATAATAGTATTTTGAATTACATACCTACAATATGGAATTTGACAATAGGACAAGGTAAATGGATTCTTTATGCCCTTACTATGACCCAAAGACTGATATTGCTGCACTGGAAAGATAAATGTGCAGCTTCATTTGATCTATGGATTGAAGACACGACTACACTTGCCACTTATGAGCAGATTGCTTATAAACGTGGACTTTACATGGACATATGTGTGTGTGTGTGTGTGTGTGTGTATTTGGATAATAACAGTAACTATATATTAGATAAGTACACTGATAGCTCAGGTGGTTAGAGGTTCTGATAATGCCAAGGTTGCAGGTTCGATCCCCATAGAGAATAGCTGTGTATTCCTGCACTGCAGAGGGTTGGACTAGATGATCCTCAGGATCCCTTCCAGCTCTACAATTCTATGATTTTATGGAATTGTAATGGTTCATGCTTATAGGGATATAGTATACCTTTCTTTTCTTTTTTCACATTTTTACTTTTAATTTTTATTCCATGAAGTGTTGCTTTAAAAATGCTATTATTATTATTATTATTTTAATATGGGGTTACTATATATGCCTACTTAACTAGTTGGACTGCAATTGTTACATGTGCCACATGACACTCGGTCAATACATGTAAGAAATGAATTGTTAATATGGCAGTACCTACACACTTTGCAACTCTGCCTAGTGACATCAGAAAGATGGTACTGTTTTCAGTGCCTGCTTATAATATTTTTCTTTTGGCAAGCCCATCAAGGCATGCAGATGTTACATGTGTTTCAATCTCTTTTTGCTTACTGTTGATTATCTTTTGAATGTTTTTAAATACCTGTTTTTAAGTTTCCTTTGTGGATTTGTGTGTGTGTGTGTGTGTGTATAAACTGCTTATAAGTTTTATTGCAATCAAGCAGTGTACAAATGCTGTGAAATAATAATCACAATTATTATTATTATTATTATTATTATTATTATTAAAATCCTCATAAAATGCCATTAAATGCAACTTTTTAAAGCATATTTTCCGCAAGATGTGCATTTTGTAACATGTTGATGTTTTCTGCACCAAGAACTGCGAAAGCCAGACAACATCTAAAATCCAACCCACCCATTAGTCTAAAAGAGGTGCAGATCGCCTCACTTCCACTTGGAATTCTCAAAAAACCCGAATCTGTCTTGAGCATCCCTGAGCAACATAACCCTTGCTGCAGAAATGGTTTCCAAAGCACATTTCTTATTAAATGTCTGAGTACACTCAATATACTCTAAGCTGTTTCCACTAGCTGGGTTGATTTGAAAGAGAGAGAGAAATATATCCCAAGATGTAACTATAACAACAAAGCATATTTTAATTTTGATGCTATTATGAAGAACAAGCATTTGCCTGATCAGCAGTGACAGCTGAAGAAAACATTATGTTACAGTGCAGAAATATTTTTCCAGGCCATCAACTGGAGCATAATGTTAAATTCCTTTTTTAAGAGAAAAAGTGCACACACTAAGGGTTTTTCCTTTTGTAGCCACCTCGGACATAACATTTATAACTGTTTAGTAAATACATGCATTTTTGGAACCCCCTCCCATCCAATGTCAAGGAAATAAACAACTACCTGACTTTTAGAAAACATCTGAAGGTAGCCCTGTTTAGGGAAGTTTTTAATGTTTTAATGTTTTATAGTGTCTTTAATATTCTATTGGGAGCCGCCCAGATGGGTGAGTATAAATATTATTATCATTATTATCAACAAGGCTGTACAAAACCCTCTCCCCCCCTTTTTTTTGGCCACACATGGAAGGTGGGAGAGAAATCCTGGGAGATTCTGGGGTTGGGGGGACAGATCTTCCAACCGCATTATTTACTAACTGTTCTGGTTACTAATTGGTCCAAGGCCTGGTGTCTTTCCTGCTTCATTTTTTAGCTCCCCCACACCAAAAGCTTTTTACTCAGATTTTTATTTTATTTTTTGTACACAGGATGTATAGGCCTATACAAATTCAAAAAAGTAGCAAAGAAAAAGCAGTAATACAGGCCCATTTTGTGTGGGGGTTCCATTCCTGGCCCCCCCAGTGTGTCAGCAGAGCGCACCTAATCCCACTCCATCCCATTACACCCTGCCTTCATTATGCCCTGTTATGCCCTCTTTCGGGTATAAAAGAACCCAAACATCAGTGGTCATGCATCAATTGGGTGCACACAAGATGGCTGCCGCCTGTACTTCAAATGAAGGTGCAGCTCAGAGCAGAGGATTTGGCATTGTGGGTGCCACACACTAGGATAATAGGTCTGCTAAAGCCCCTGGATATGTAGTTACATGTTCCCTAGTGTTCCTAGGGAATGGGGGCCACCATTTTCTTCCCATACCTAGCAATAGGTCACCAGGAAGCAAAACTTTGAAGGGTTTTGTGGACCCATTTCTCAGGAGAGAAATGCCTTCAGCTGCCAAGACACCACTTAAAATTTGAAAATTAGAAGAAGAAGAAGAAGAAGAAGAAGAAGAAGAAGAAGAAGAAGGGGAAAAAGTATACCTACAAGCCCTTGGTCCAAATTGTATTATTTATTAATTCAGTTTCTTTCCCACTCAGAAGGAACAAAGTTGCAAAACAGTTAGCAAGTAATGCAATCACCTTAACTGTAACCCCCAAACTAATGTCCACTTCTTCCTCCTGCTATCTTCCCTACCAAACATCCTGAAGATTTCTGTAAAAATGTTTACAGACAAATGGTTTCACAATTAAAAACTCCTGAGCAGAAAGCATAAAGGTAGAAATTTAGTTAATTAGTTATTGGCCAAGTTCATATAATTTGAACCATGCTAGGGAAACTTCTATGAACTTTTTATTTAAGCCAAAGTGAGATTTAATATGCACAAATAATTCCTGGCAATATATTTAAAATGGTAAGGCCCATTCCTCTGGGAAGTTCTGCAACGCAACTTTCACTGAAATGAATGATTTTCCTTTCACTGCAGCAGAGAGGACTTCCCAGAAGATTGTGTCTTAAAATTGCAACTAACTTCCATTGACACATAATTTTAGACTTAAAAAAAAAATGCTGACAAGGAATAAACTCTGTTCATTTCATTCTGAAAATCCCCTTTTCATCTCTCCTGCCCCCCTTCCTTGACTCTTTCCTTTGTAATGTCTGCATAAAACAGAACACAAAGGAAAGGTCATCAGGACAAAAGTAACTGCACTGCATTTTCATGTTCCACAAGCTTGTTTTATGTAATTATGCTCTAGTTTAAGACATTATTTATCACTTAAATTCAATTGCAAATACCCTAAGAGAAATTCACATGGAATTTATGTACTTTCCTCATTCAGTTGGGATGAGCAAAACCTGTAAATTGCATCCAACCAAACCGTTTCACAAGGAATCTTAGCTGCACAATCAAACTTCCCCACTCCCCTTGCCCCCTAAATTTGTTCTGGGTTGGAACCTAATCCTCGAAAACAGATTTACGAGGTGTACAGCAACACAGAGAGAAAGGTACGGATAGCTCCGTCAGTAGAGTATAAGGCTCTACAGATATCCCTGTATCTCTGTGACACTTAGTAATGTTTACTACCATAACTTACTGCTATGTATCATAACATGCCAATACCCTTACATTTCAGTTTGAAAGATGGGGGCCCAAAACTGAAAACTGGTGACTAGAATACTCTGAGTCAATGGCAAAGGAGGAACTTGAATACAGGTGTCCCAAATTGACTACACCGGTCATGAATTCAAGGCTGTATTCAAACCTGATTCTCTTTAGATGTTTCTGGACTGCAGGTCCCATCATTAATGGCGAACAGTCAAGCTGCCTGGGTCTGATGGGTGCTGTAGTCCAAAACATCAGGATGGCACCAGATATAAAATCATAAAGGCTGTACAGTGGTGCCCCAGGTTAAGAACTTAATTCATTCTGGAGGTCCGTTCTTAACCTGAAACTGTTCTTAACCTACTACTTTAGCTAATGGGGCCTCCCGCTCCTGCTGTGCCGCTGCCATGCGATTTCTGTTCTCATCCTGAAGCAAAGTTCTTAACCTGAGGTACTATTTATGGGTTAGCAGAGTCTGTAACCTGAAGCGTCTGTAACCCGAGGTACCACTGTACTGTGCCAGACTGCCTCTAATACACCCACAGAGAGAGACACCCACAGCTTGAGGTGATAAAGAGCTGGACTAGGTAAAGGTGAAGGGACCCCTGACCATTAGGTCCAGTCGTGACCGACTCTGGGGTTGCAGCGCTCATCTTGCTTTATTGGCCGAGGGAGCCGGCGTACAGCTTCCGGGTCATGTGGCCAGCATGACTAAGCCGCTTCTGGCGAACCAGAGCAGCGCACAGAAACGCCGTTTACCTTCCCGCTATTTATGTACTTGCACTTTGACGTGCTTTCAAACTGCTATGTTGGCAGGAGCAGGGACCGAGCAACGGGAGCTCACACCGTCACGGGGATTCGAACCGCCAACCTTCTGATCGGCAAGTCCTAGGCTCTGTGGTTTAACCCACAGCGCCACCCGCGTCCCTTAGAGAGCTGGACTACCTCTCCCCTTTTTCTGAAAGTAGATCAGGTTGATTGCTTTCCAAGCAGGGTTGTGCCATTATATTTTTCACCATGGAGGCCCATGCCAGAAATAATCCTGGCCCTGAAGGCCACATATTTTAAGTGCATGCAATTAAAATAATTTGTATTTTTTTTTAATTATAGCTCATCCAAATTATCTCGTAATGAGTGTGCTGCATTAATTCCACAATACTCTTAATTCTGAAACTGTTAGGCTTGATACAGAAATGCTGAAACCGTTATCCCGCTCCCGTAAGGTTGACTGGCATACAAAAATGTGATGTGAACATCATTTCCAGCACTGGATCTGTGCACCCAGCTGCAAACATTGCTCAAAAACTGGTTGTGGGGCCCAAGAGACAATCACGGAATCAACTTGCCTGAGATGGGTGTGAAAGTGTGGCAGTTAATCCAGCCCTTGTACCCCACTCAAAGGAAGATGAGTGTCAACCATTGAACTCCACAGCTAGTTCTGGCTGTCAGGCAACCACAGCAGTGCCCACACAATGCACAACATGCCTGTTTCTGAACTGATAACATTGTTGATTAGTCGTTATTGAAGTCTTCCTCCAAAATCCATCATTTCTATTGTAGAACCTCTTTAGAACAGCTACATATGGGACTTTGGCTCACAAAAGACAGATGTCGCCAGCAGTTTGGTTACACAAAACTCTGGGAATCCATGTGGAAGCGAGAATAGCAGCGGAATAGGTAGGTGACACAATGGGATGCCTCAATGAGCCCAAGGAAGGTTGTTTCATCTGGAGGAAGCGAGGCTAGAATGCCATAACACTTCAGCGGCTTCATGAGGGAAAAGCCAGTAAAGTTCTGAAGTGCAATAATTGCCAATTAAGGTACTCAAGTGTTTGCCTAGAATACTACAATAGGTTCGCTGCATATTCCTTGCCTGAAGCCTACAGAGGCTCACTGTGCAAATGTACACGTTCCTCTTTTTTCATGCTCTATGAGCATGGAGCTAATTTTAAAAATGCAGGTGCTACCAGCAGCCACCCTATATTATGCATGTTTGATTTAAGGGGGCACTACTTCTCAGCAGCATGCCAATGACCAGTAATTGCTATTTCCCCTCCAACACATGAAGTGCACAGTGGCTTTTTGGCAATGCATAATCAAAGAAGTTCAGCAGTTCTTTCGGAATATCACACTGTTAATAGCTAAGGGCTGCATGTTCTCAGAAGCTAGTACTTTCTTGTGCTAACCACATCACATCTTATTTATGGATGAGCCTAAGTAAGCCACTGATGTGTTTATATACACCAGTAAAATCAAATCATTTCTCAAGTCTGAATGGCATTTTTAAAAAGCCGATGTAGCTGCTGTGAAAGTAATAATGTGTATTATTTTAAGCTCTCCTTTTGCCTGCTGCATTTACCATGCTTACAGCACAAACTTCAGACTGCATTTAATGTGCAATTTATTTGCAAGAGCAGGCTCATATTAAGGAACACCTCATTTGCAGAAGCCATGCCATGGGTGTAGAAGGGAAGTTACTATTATGGCTGTTTAATATTCAAGCAGTGTCAGAAATGTCCTAGACATGCAACAGCCAGAAAAATCTGCAGGAGTCCTTGTTTAAAAAATCCTGAAGCTTAGGTCCACTCTTTGTTCCACATTTTAAAAATCAAACCTTACATTTATTTCAATACTCTTTCATTCTACTTTCTATCCAAACCTGGTCCAGCAGTATTGTTGCTGATTGGCTAGAGTTGGGAACCGCACAGAAGGAAGTTAATTGTGGTCAGGGCTCAGTTATGGATAACGACAGAACAGGCCCTGTGACCTAGAGGTTGAAATAGAATATGGGATGCAAACTCCCCTAATTTGTCAGGTTTGAAGGTCCTTGAACAAATGCTGTGGCTGGAAGTTCAAGACGTGACAATGAGCACCTCTCGACTGCCACTATTCTTGTGGGAAGGAATCAAATGCTTGCCAGAAATTTAGGTTTGTATAGCTAAAGTGGATTAAACTGCCATGGCGCCCTAGCATAACAAACCCATTTTTAATTAAAAGAAAAACTGGGAATAAAAACACTGTTGTGGTTAAGAAAGTATGGAGGAAACACACTGAAAAGCATGGGGTAAAAAAAATGGGAAGATGTATAAACACCACACAAGAAAAATCAGGATGAATGTTTGTTTTATAGGCTCCCTGCAAAGAAATGCTCAGTTAAGACTGGGTACATTTCACTGAATTTTTGGGGCTGATTTTTATGTGTAATGTTAATTTGGATACTAAAAAGGATGTTCTATTTAGTTGTTAATTGTGTTTTACAGAATGTAAAAAATTATTTGTTTTTTTTCCTTGCTGTTTATTCTGACTTAGATTGAAAACTTGAGTTTTGTTTAAATAGGAGCAGTATATAAATCTTCAGCTGCTGCATCTAAACACTGCATAAACTTTATGTAAGGATGAAGGATCAATAAACAGTCATCTGGAGGAGCACTTTTCAGCTGCTGCAGCTAACAGCATTGATAAACGTCCCACCACAAGACCAGAGTTATGCTTCTGGTAAATGGCCATATGCATTGCATGAGCCAAACCAAGCCAGATGTTGGGGTTGCATAGGTGTCTCTCCTTTGACTTCCCATGTTTCATAGACTAAGGAAATTGTGCAGGCTAAGGAAATGGAGGAGTTGGAATACATGATCTGGAAATAAGGGCAAAAGCCCTTCCAGCAGAAACTGGAGACATAGAGGTTGATGATGGAATTTGTACACCAGCCCCGGAGATCTGCCACAGTAGAGAGATTATTGCTATGCTGCTTTCATTTTTTCCTTATTGTCCATATTTGGAGAAGAACCGGAGCTCAGTGTTAAAGCAGAAGCCAGTGTGGCATAATGGTTAGAGTGTTGGACTAGACCCTGGGAGAGCAGAGTTCAAATCCCCACCCAACTGTGAAACTCACTGGGTGCCCTCATTGCTTGGCATCTCTGGTTAAAAGAATCATATAGCAGAAGGAGCATAGGAATATTTATTATACTAAGTCAGACCACTGGCCCACTTAGCGCTGTATTTTATATAGTGGCTCTCCAGAATTTCAGGCAGGGTTGTCTCCCAGTCCTAATTGGAGATGATGGGGATTGGACCTGGGGCGTTCTGAATGCAAAGCAGTGGTGTAGCTAGCTGCCCTGCACCTGGGGTAGCCTTACCGCTGCCTCAGCTGTAGGGTGGGGCGGTGGGCAGACGCAAGCCCCACACTGCTGTTTCGGGCAACGCAGAGCCTACAGGTGCCCGAACCACCGCGTCACTCCCAGGAGAGACATATAGCTCAAGTGCACTGCAGGACCTGCGGTAAGTGCTACCCCCCCCCCAGTGTGGCGCCTAGTGTCCCCCCTCCCTAGCTATGCCTCTGGTGCAAAGCAGAAGCTCTGCTAATGAGCTACAGTCCTGGAGTGATGCTGTACGGGGCAAAGAGTCTGTATAAGGCAGGATAAGGCAACTTTCTACGGTCCATACTTTAGAAGCTTACATAGCCAAATGTAAGGTGAGCCCCACCCATGCTGTGATCAGGAATTGCTGCAGACAATTTTAAAGGGACTCATTCTGGAGAAAAAAATCAGGGAACTTAATTGCAGGCATGATTCCAGTTTGACTAGTCCTGGTTATTATCCCAAGCATAAGATGCTTTGGCTTATTATAAAGAAGATTTGAAGATTATCATTTACATATCAGAACTAAGGCAGCAGAAATGTCAAGCAGCAGATGCCTTGAATTTCTTCCGAAATGTATAGCCTATAGACTCTTCCAAAGCGACAGAAAAATCAGCCTCTTCTCAATTAGCAAGGCCACCAAAATAATTTACTTTTAGTAAAGAGCTATCTTTTTTCCTTTCTTTAATTTTACTTTTGTATGATATAAAGGATATTTCCCTCATATGGCATAATTATAGCAAACACTTTCAGGGATCTATACCTTAACAGCGCATACTTGGTAATACAGTACTGTATATTAAGCAACTATTGACTTGTGTTTTGAGTCAATTTCAAGAAGGAAATATTGTCTGTGGAGAAAAAAGGAAAATCAATATCTACCTTGAGAGTTATGCAGTCTTGATACTGACTTACTGCAGACATCAATCCATGCCTGCTACACTGTATCTGTTTTAAAGCTTTTGTCCTTAAAACAACAAAACTTCAGTAATGCCTACAAAGATTATCTTCATCAGAAGCTTAAATCCACCAACACACAAGTCCAGGTAATGCCCTGAATCTCATGTTGAGTTTATGTATAAATACCAGCCAAGTACTACCTCCGGGCCCCACAGGGTCCAATGCCAACCCAAGGTGAGTTGGGTAGATCAGGGTAGGGCAACTACTATTGTCATTAGAATGCGCAGTGTGCTGGCTGTCATTATTCTGAGGGTGGAATTCAATCACATGCCAAAAATACAGGTTGCATAATTACAATGAATTGGCACTCTTACCAGTGGAGGCTGGTCCATCAGGATGAATGGGGCATTGCCCCAACAACCTCCTGCATTCCTGTCTTCAGCACAACTAGTCCAAGGAACTGACTGTCAGCTTCCTCCTCCTCAGGCTCAGTAGAACTCAGCAGGGAGAATGGAGACAAGGCTAGAATTAGTTGGCTCCTCCTGCCATTGGCTTTGGCGCCACCTGCTTTTGGTCTCCCTGCCTTCTGCCCTACCAGTCCCAGTGGACAATAGTCACCACTGCTTTCCCCCGGAATCAAACTTCTGACTAGAAAATTCACTGGAAAGTGTGAAACAATAGCTTGACCTGATGTCATATAGCTTTACTCATCCTTTGAAATTCACACCCTTCCAAATTTTGTAGTGCAGTTCTCCAGTCAAGTGCCCGAATGCATTTAGTTGGTAAAGCATGCGTAAAATGTATACATTGGTGAAAATAACACACAGCATGCATTTTACTGAGGAAAATTACATACCAAAATGTGTATATTGGGAGACATTCACTAAAATACTGCTAAAAAAAAGTGGAGAACTGAACTTAAGAGTGAAAAACAACAACAAACAGGGTGAAAGAATTGACAGATTCACCTGTCCCTAAACTTGACCTACACATTCTCCTCTGTTTCACCTCTGTCTGGCCCCATATAGGAGGAAAGTATCTTAGAAGCTAACTAATGCCACTGAAAAGTAGACTGCTGCTGTTTTCTTTTTTTATGGTTTTACATTTCTTTACAGAAACTCACCTTCGAAAACCCTGGAGGCACAGAGCAGGGAAAAAGCTCACAACTGCAATCTCTGACAGTAAAATACGATAAGTCTGAAAAATGATGACTCTGTCATTCCCAATACCATTCAGTGTGCAGGAGTCATCATTTTTCATTGAAGACTTCAAGCCAGCAGGTGTGAAACTTAGCAGGGAGAAACTTAGCATGTGGCATACTGAGATCATCTCCATGTTGGCGGTGGGGGAAAGACATGGGCAATGTCACTTGTTGAAGGGTGCAATTACATGGACTGGGCAGCTGGGGCAAGCATTTACTGCCCAATCCATTTGCTCTTGGCAAATTAAACCTTTGCACTGTATTTTGCACATGACTCTGCCAAGCAAAAAAGAGACTCACTTACAGTAGGGCCACATTCACACCATAGTTCAAACCAGAGTTTTAAGGAGATCCCTATTCCTCACCCAGAGCTGCAGTTCAGTGTGGTTTAACAAACAATCCCTCTTCACAGGGATTGCAGCCCTGTGAGGGAATTAGAACAGAGTAGGGCTGTTGAGGCTGTGGCCTTGGAAAATGGGATGTGCTCTGTGCACTGTCCTGAGGGCCAGACTTAGAGACCTGGAGGGCTGTAGTTGGCCTGAGCGCTGCAAGATGGAGCTTTCTCACATTGCACACCAATGTTCTCATCTGCCACAATATCCCTCTTGCATTCAACCCATGGAAGAGGCCTGATGAACTCCACAAGCTGTCCCTTTAATGTCAACTCTTGTCACAAACCCAGAATGGAAATTATTGATTGCATACTTGTAAACTCTTTAGAAGCCCTTTTGTAAACAAACCTTAGAGGAGCCTGCTGGATCAGACCAATGGCCCATCTAGTCCAGCATCCTGTTCTCACTGATGCGCATGGAAAGTGTGCACCCTGAGCTCAAGAGCCCTCTCCCCTCCTGTGCTTTCCAGCAACTGGTACCCAGAAGGGTTACTGCCTCAGACTGCAGAGCATAACCATAGATAATCTTATCCTCCACAAATAGCTCCAATTCTCCTTTAAAGAATACCCTCCAACAGTCCTCCGATGAAAATAGGGACATCCCATTCCGTAATTTAACTATTTATACCCCCCACACACACACACCTTATTTAGTTGCCCCAGTTCTCTGGGCAGGTTCCAACATACATAAAAACACAATAAAACTTTAAACTTTTTTTTAAAAAAACAAACAAACAAACCTCTTTCCTATGCAGGATTGCCTGAATGAAAATAAGGACATCCTAAGGAAAAGTGGGACATTCTGCGATCAAATCAGAAACTGGGACGCCTTCTCAAAATTAGAGACATCCCTGGAAAATAGGGACATTTGGAGGGTCTGATACTGCTTTCTCTGGGAGTTTAACTCTAAGCTGCATGAAGAAGTTCAGTCATAGCTTGGTTCTCGAACGCCTTGATATGCAAATGTTTTGGCTCCTGAACACTGAAAACCCAAAAGTAAGTGTTCCAGTTTTTTAATGTTCTTTGTAAGCCAAACGTCCAATGTGGCTTCCACAGACTGCGTGCAGAGAAGCTCCTGCAGCCAAACGAAAGCTGCACCTTTGTTTTTGAATGGTTCCGGGAGTCAAACAGACTCCTGAAACGGATTAAGTTTGACAGCCAAGGTACCACTGTACTTGCTTTTCTGTGTCCTGAATCTGTCAACATAAATTAATAGATTAATGATAGAAAATGATAAATATAAATTAACCACCACCACACCACCTAAAAGGCCATCTTTTTCTAAAGAGATTTTGCCCTCTTGGCTTCTCTAAAATGAATTGAGTGAGGAGTGATGGAAAGTAACCAAGAGCACCATGAAGGCTTTTTGCATCAGCACAGCCATTTTCTTTCCGCTTTCCTTTCTCTTTCCCATTTAGAAAGAGATAGAAATTTCCTTGCCTGATTTTCTGTTAAACTGCTTCAGTAATAGGACTGGGATGAATTTTAATATAGACTTGGTCCCAGTATTCATTCTCTCTCTCTCTCTCTCTCTCTCTCTCTCTCTCTCTCTTTATTTTTATTTTAAAAAGAAGTGGCTGAGATGGGGAATGGCTGTTTTGCAATAGCTGAGAACTATTGCATTTTAGCTGAGGGAATTTAGAGTTAGAAATTTGAAATGAAATGTTTTAGTGGCACGGTTAAAATTCAGTAAGCACTCAATAAAACACGGAGCAGCTCCATTTTATTTTACATTTTATGGAAAGCTCTTTTCAATATATGTGGAAATATGAGTTGCATTTATACCAGTAATGGACAAATATTGCTTTCTAAAAAACAAACAAACAAAACTCCCTATGCATTTCATATTTCTGATCTTCTTTACCCCTTTTTGGGAGGGGTAGGAATATTCATCTTTAGGGCACTAGCTCAGTTAAAACATCACGCCAGAGCAGCAATTACAATGACCATGATACAGCAATAATCTCCCATTTCTACAACCCAAAGATACATCATCTTGCTCAGCAGAAGCCAAGGCAATAGCACAGAACATGGAGCAGTTATGGAACTGCTTTTGTGAATGATTTGGTACTTGTTGCCCATGACAAGATCCAGCCAGCTACAAAACTTTATGGATTATCCATAAAATTCTATGATGACAAACTCATTAAAACACACACACACACACACACACACACACACATACACACTCTAAAAACTAAAGTGCACCACATCTTTATTAAAGAACTGATATCTGCAGAGGACACTATATCTATCATTCAGAGACAGGCATAAGTAGATCCGTAAATTTCCGTTTCTCATTTTCCAGCCCTCATTCCCCCCCCTCTTTATTTAATTAATTTATCTGCAGCCCTTGTTCTCAGGATCATAGGGCAGCGACCATTATACATTCCTGCATCAGTTTTGCAATTGTTGAAAAGGCCTTTAACTATCCATGGCCTTTCAGAAGTGGGTGGGATGCTTTAACGTTTTATTAGTATGCTGTCTGTTATTATGCTCTGTATTATGTGGTGCTGTTTTTTTTGCGCTCCATAAAATAGGTTCTTAATGTCGTCCACAACCCTGGGATCTCTTGATAAAGGGCGGTATATAACAAACAGACAAACAAAATATTAATTTTTCCTCTTGGCGTTAATGTATCTATTGTGAGGCTGAATTGTGGGTCTGTATGTTTGGTTGAAATAGGGTTGCCATATGTCTGTGGAAATCCTGGGCATGTCCTCTTTTTGGGGGGCCTATATTCCCATCCAGGAGGGGATTTTTGCAGTTTATAGTAAATACCTGGGTTTTGGGGGGTTTAACCGCCCAAAAGAAGCGGAAGCAGTTGCTTTGGCTGGAGGTGAGGCCCGCATGCTACCAGCGTTGCTGCCAGACCTGTGCATGTCTTTCCTGGCTCAGGCTGGCAGCGGACACTAAGGAAGCTGCTGCTGCTGCTGCTGCTTCCTGTTCTTGCTCTGTTCCGGTGTTCCAGAGTCTGACGTCTGTGAGTAGCGGCGGGGCTGGGAGAGCTAGAGGAGCTGGTGGCAGGGCCTCCTGATGAGAGATCCAGGTGGAATTTGATAGCTGTGCCAGACTAGAGCTGCCAGAGCAGCTTCTCAGGAGCTGCCGCCGCCTCTTCCCTGTTGTGTGATCAGTGTGACGATGGGGGAACGAGTGCAATCGGCAGCTGCACCCAGTGGAGGGGGGGGAGAGGTGAGCAGGTGATTGCCCCCCCCCAAAGGTCAAAAACTCATGGCAATCGCCCGGAAAAAGCTCAACAACTTTTGTCGAGCCGCCGATCGTCCGGATTTTCACTTCATGAAATATGACAACCCAAGTTGTAAGTCATTTTAGGTTGCCCTGGGCAAAATAAAGCAATTTATACATTTAATAAATACATAATTTACAGGGCCTTTAACAACCTGGGTCCAGGATACGCCGTGGACGGCCTGATCCCTTATATTCCCTGCTCACTGAGAGTTTCCGGGGAGTCACTGTTAGTGATTCCCCCACAGTTCAGTTGCTTGATTCATACCTACCATGTGTCACATGTTCAGTATTGTGTGCTCAATTATATGGAACTCCCAGTTGAGATCAGCCTCGGTCCTGTGTACCTGAAGGAGTGTCTCCACCCCCATCGTTCAGCCCGGACACTGAGAGCCAGCGCCGAGGGCCTTCTGGTGGTTCCCTCATTGTGAGAAGTGAGGTTACAGGGAACCAGGCAGAGGGCTTTCTCAGTAGTGGTGCCCGCCCTGTGGAATGCCCTCCCATCAGATGTCAAGGAAATAAGCAGCTATCCTATTTTTTAAAGACATCTGAAGGCAGCCCTGTTTAGGGAAGTTTTTAATATTTAATGCTGTATTGTTTTTAACACTCGATTGGGAGCCGCCCAGAGTGGCTGGGGAAACTCAGCCAGATAGGTGGGGTATAAATAATAAATTATTATTATATTATTATTATCAGACTGACCCTCTTGCTGCAGAATGTCCAGCACTTACTGAAGACTTTTATCCCAGCAGGCTTCTGGAATTGAACTCTGTTTTTATAGTTCTAACTCATTTTTAGTTTCACTGTATTGAGACGACAATCACCACTTAGAGACAAGTGTAATTAAGTGCTCTATAAATTGACAAAGTTAGTAAAAAGTGTTTTTTTAAAGAATGAATTGAGTATTTATCACTGTATGCTCGCATGTTCACTTGCAAGATCAGCACTTAACAAAACTATAAGCATGGTGCAAGCCTATAATAACCATCTCTTTCTAGGTTCTTAATCCATTCTGCCCTCTCTAATCCATAGTAACTGAAGAATCTGCTTTTTATATTGAGAGAGCAACCACCCCACTTTGGCAGGTTCATGCAGGATGCCCAGAGTAAAGTCAAACCAACTGCAGAGATGAAAATGCTGATCTATCAGATCTCCTTTTCAATATCCTGCCTAAGATATGAGCCACTTCCAGCTGACAAAAGAAGAAATCCAGCAGTTACCACCTACTCACTTTATGCTACTTCCTTGTTATTTCCTAGCAGGATAAGATCATTAAGGCAAAGATCTTTCCCAAGGCTGAGGCACCAAGCATCCTATCAATTCTCAAAAAGAGATGGCAATACTGGCTTTGGTATATGCACACAATGCAAGATATATTCACACCAAAGATACATGCTTTTTCATGAGATATGATCCAAAGTTCATCCACAAGATATCCAAAGTTCTACTTTAAGACTGTTTGTAAGCGTGATTCAACAAGTGGGAAGCTTTGGCAAGTAAGCTGGATTTGCTGACTGTGTCGGCAGCCCCTTGAATTATTATGAGAAAGGAGTTTATACAGCTCTAGGATAGGAAAGAGCATTAAGAAACAGATCATACCAAATTGCAAGTTGATGGACAAATCATTCCAGTTTATCATTCAGCAACCCTAGACCTTAAAAACACAATTAAGTAACTGGCCGGACAACAGAGTGGTTTAGAGAAGTTGGCATAGACATGTAATTCTGCAGCCACAAAAGTGAAGCAAATGAAGGACAATGACCTTAAATGGGAAGAGGGTCATTTTTAGCCTAAGGGCACCTTCTTGATAGAAAACTTTCTGCAGCCATATGCCAGTGCTTAGCAGGTGAAGGGGCAAAAGTTGGTTTGACCAGAGAGAAATACTGACCAGTACAATGGAGATGTCACTTAGCAGTAAGCTATATTCTAGCCCACTTCCATACACATCTCTCCATTCAGGCAAACAAGGGGCATTATCACAATTCAAATAGACACCTCAGCCAGACAAAAACACTCAAGGAGGATGTGGTTCTGAGCTCATGAAGAGTGTGACTTGGGAGTGAGGGTGTGGCCTTCAGAGAATCATGAGGACCAGTTAGAAAGGTCTAGAGGACTGTGATTGTCAGCCAGGCCCAAGATTCACCACCCTGCTCTTCAGGGTACAGAAGCCAGAACTCGCCGGAACTCAGTTCCGACGCCTTTCAGGTGGGCACCATTGCCATTATAACAGAACAAGTGAGGCGTTCATGGTGAATTCTGGCACCTCTTTTTCTAGAAAAATAGCACTGACCTGTGTTCAATTAAAAAGAGGTCTCTCCTTACATGGATTCCATATGGCACTGTCAATTCTGAATGCTCACATTCTTTGCTCAAAGGCAATAAAAAGACAATATGTGTCCAAGATAAATTAAGAAATTTAAGCTTCTTTTGTCTCCTAGCCTTAGCATTCCTGTCATAAAACAAATATCCATTGTCAGCAAGGGCTCCAGAGCCATCATTTCTACCTACTGCACAATTCCTTAATGAGGCAGGTTGTTAAACCATATATCCCATACTTGATAGAGTGTAACAGCTCTGAGGAGTCCATTCTGTTTTACTCAATAAATATGCAATTAAGCTTTCTTTTCCCTTCCACCCTTTTTTTGAAAAACCATCTATTATTCTTCCATGACCTTCCAGTCCATTAGGCAACAATATCATTAGCCTAATTTCCCCTTTCCCCCCAACTACTGCCTACTAATGTGAAATCGTACATCCAAAATCTGTGAAGAGGAAGAGATGACCAGACAGTATTTCAGAAAAGCAAATGAGTATGAGAAGCAGAGGTAGACCTAGAACTTAGTTTTGTTCTCGACCAGATGGTAACAGTCCACAAGCATCAGGTGGAATTATGAAAAGAAACCTTACATTTTTGTCATGCATTTTGCCATAGGAGGAAAAATAATACAGTATGCCAAATTTTGCTCCTGCATAAACTCCATTTATAAACACCATTTAAAGTAATTATGGCTATCCTGTGCCATATTATCATTTTTTAAAAAACAAACAAACAAACTATATATATAAAATATATAAAATATATAAAATATATAAAATATGTAAAATATATATATATTAGAAAATCAAAATTAATATGCATCTAAATGTGTCCAGGTTTCTCAAAATATGGATTAAAATGCATATTTTGATATGCAAAAATTGCATCACAATGTTTGGAGAAGTATGGCATTTAGAAGATAGCTCCAATCTGCACAGTGCCGGTCAGGTCATTTTGGATATGATTCATGAAGACTGGATTCCTCAGTCAACCATGGAGTACAAAATAGTCTGCAGATGGTTTCAGGTCTGTCCAAAGTGAGTTAAGAGGAAAGTTGGTTGTGATTAACTTAGAATCTGATGCTTCATGTCAAACTTTGGTCAAGCATGACTTTGAAGCTTCCCCTATGAAAAGAGCATGATAGTTAGACCAACTCTAAAATAAATCTACTGACTGATATTGGGCAAGCCATAAGATGACTTTGTCCTTCTTTGGATGGCGAGTATGTAGAAGGGTTCTACAAGCACATAATTTCTCCATGTGAGCTTGGACCCTGGCTTAAGCAGGTTCTTCACTTCCATTAGGATTGCCATACAGTGGTACCTCGGGTTAAGAACTTAATTTGTTCTGGAGATCCATTTTTAACCTGAAACTGTTCTTAACCTGAGGTACCACTTTAGCTAATGGGGCCTCCCGCTGCCATCATGCCGCCAGAGCACGATTTCTGTTCTCATCCTGAAGCAAAGTTCTTAACCCGAGGTACTATTTCTGGGTTAGCAGAGTCTGTAACCTGAAGTGTCTGTAACCTGAAGCGTCTGTAACCCAAGGTACCAATGTATTTCAAAAAGTCAAAAACCAAGAAAACCTGAAAGATCTAGGACAAAGCGCTGCCTTTCAGAAATTCCCCCCAGACGTCAATTCTGCCTTTGAAATCCCGGGAATGTCTGGGAAAATCTGAATGTATGCTAGCCTTAACTTCCATGTGCATCTGTACATTGCCACTGGTAGCAGCCCCTCAAACTCTCTCACACTGGATTTATTTATCTATTTATTGCTTTCTAGCATATCTCCTGTGCCTTATCATACTAAAAAATCAGCAGACAACACTTTTCATATCACTTCATGCCAGGATCATGTATATGGATCCAGAGAGTTGGGGGTGGGTGGGTTGGTAACTCTATTACCAGCATAGCTGTCAACCTTCCCTTTTTTTGCGGGAAATTCCCTTATTCCAGCGCCGTTTCCCGCTGCTATCCCGGATTGTTAGATATCCCGTAGACTGTCCCTGGGACAGGTGAGGCTGCTGATCCCTTATTTTCAAATCTGAAAGTTGACAGCTATGATTACCAGTTTGGTTTACTGCCCAGCAGAAAGGCTCTACATCAACAGAGAAAGTAGAGAAAACCAATCAACGCCCCCCACTGTCAGCTGGTGCAGATACACCACTGCATCTGAAGCCCTGCCCCTTGCACTGACTGGCCTATATGAAAAGCGGGGACAGTTTTCCCCACAGCTCATAACTGAGAGGCCTGGAATGGGTCCCTCTCATGGGGATGTAACAGTTGTTTTTGGTTTCTGTGGAAGCCACCCAGAGTGGCTGGGGAAACCCAGCAAGATGGGTGGGGTACAAATAAATTATTATTATTATTATTATTATTATTATTATTATTATTATTGATCTAGTGACCATAGTCAGTTCTGCTCTGCCCCGTCCAACCTGTCATAAAGCACTGTTTCATGGCCCCATGCTTCCAACTGCTGGCACTAACAGCACGAGCTGTATCATTCTAATTACTCCATTTTCTGCATGCGCCATGAGGTCTCTGCAGTGGTACCCCCCCACACACACACACCAGCAAGGGCTAGCGAAAATCAGCAGCCAGTCATTTCTGCCATAGCCTAACTCCCTCCATCAGTAAATACCAGGGGGTTAGGATTGCACTGCTAATCTTTATTGCTATGGCACTGACACACCTCTCAGTATGGAAAACATTTCTCGTTCTAGATTTCCATCTTTCCCCCAACTTTCCTACTAAATACCTTAAAAGCACCAAACAACTTATTCATTTCCCAAGTGCTTTCAAGAGTTCTACAACCGATCCCCTTTACTTCCCTTTCACCACCATTTTAAAAACAAATTATAATTGTTTTAAGCGTGCAGAACTGAACTGGTTTGGCCAGCTGAACAAACATGGGGTGAGTGCACTTGAAAGATACAAAAAGGCTAACAGGGAATTTCATCAGTGCACATCAGCAGGGATTTAAAATTCTTTTAATGTGCAGCAGTGCCCAGCTTTAAAAAGAGTGTCTTAATGTGCATTAGCATGCAAAGGTATTAAAATTTATTTTAATGTGTTCTAGCATGTGTGTCAGCACACAGCAATGGTTTAGGAAAAAAATGTATAAGGCATGAGCAACGTTCTTTCAAGTTTGAGAAAGGGAGGGGGGAGTTCCAAGGGAGTACATGATTTTAGGAATAATGGCTGCAAAAAGTCACAAAGTACGTTGTTAGAGAGTAGATCTTATGGACTTTTTTTCAGAGCCATAATCTCACACAGGTCACATGACTCGTCCAGGAGTGCAGCCTGGAAGATATGCTTCCAGGTTTTGGGTCAGAACATGTTGGAAGGTATGCATATAGTACAGCATCCTACACTCACAGTGGTCAACCTGTGGAAAGCTCACAAATGGTACCCAAGCACAAGAGCACTTGCATCTCTTGCAGTTTCCAGCAACTGGTATTCAGAAGGGTACTGCCTCTCACCCTGGACACACAGTATGGCCATCCTGGGCCTGAGTGTGAATGCTGGCACCCACAAGCAGACATGCACTTGCAGCTATCTTCCTTTGGTACCCAACAGGTTTATCTGCTGAAATTCACTTGAAACAAGTCTTTTATTGCAGACAACACAAGGCTTTTTCCAAACCGAATTGCTGGTGAGGGGGAAAGTTTGAACATAAGTGTGTGCAAGGTTGAGACGTAGGCATAGCTGCAGCATGCACAGGAAGCCCGGCACAGTTTCTCCACTTTGAAAATGTCCCCATGGCCCCAAAACGTTGGTGTCAGAGCTGCCTCTAGGTCCCAGCTCACAGAGGACCAATGCTAGGCTGTGGTAATGTACAAAAGTCTTTATTGAAGTTCAGTTTCCATTTCAAAGCCACAGCGTGCAGCCCTACGTCTTAAACCCTAGATCGGCGAAGTCCCGTCTGAGTCTCCTCCCCTATGACACCAGTTTAAGATCCTAGCCCTGCTCCACCTTTTACGCTGCTCTCTCCTCCTCTGGGTCCTCCTGCCCGCTGGGGCATTGCCCTTTCTGGACTCTTCCGACGCTGAGTCGCTTAGCTCCTCCCCCTCCCTCCGGCGGGCTTTAGGACCCGGTTCCCAATCCTCATTCTCTGCTGTCCCGCGCTCCTGTACATTTGAACTTGCCTCTCGCGCCAACCCAGTGACCTTTCTCCTAACCGTTACGCTACTTCGGTCACTGCTTCCCTCTTCCGGGACACTGGCCGGATCTGACCTCTCCTCCGTTGTCCGACTTTCTGATGGAGGCGTGGTCAGCCCTGCCTTATCTTCTCTCCCTGGTGGGGAATGCACTGGCCCCGATCCTTGGGACTCTTCCCCCCCACTCTGCTCTGGTGGGGAAACTGGTCCCTGCTGCCCCCTTGCTCCTGGGGCGTTCCCCTTGGGAACCCCCTACCCCTGGCCACTGGCGCCCCCTTCTGTGAATCTTCCGATTCGCTGGAGAGGCTCATGGAATCCCTCGGTCCACTGTCCTCTTCTCCTATGCTCCCCTCGGATTCTTCCCCTTCGCTCTCCATCTCCTCTCTTCCCTGTGCCTCTGCTCCTGAGCCCCTGACAGTTGGCCATCCCAGGTCTATCTGCACTGCATTGTTCAGGACTGGATGAACATGTCAAGGACAATTCCAAAAGTGTATCTCCATTAGGAATAAGAAAGATATTTGGTTTGCAGTTCCTGAAGGATCATTCAAACCGAAACACAGCTAGCTTTTAAAAATTCATACTTCCCTGAATTCTGTGATGCAGTTTTACAACTTGCCCCCTCCACAAAAACATATAAAATTGCCTTAAATGTGCACATCAAAATGTTAATATATGAGTGAAACATTAAAAATGCATTATATTAGAGAAAGTTGCTTTGAGAAATGTAGTTTAAGAAAAATTGAATTAAAATGTGGTGTATTGGCATAAATGCATACTTTTTAAATGCAATGTGGAAATGTTGGCAAACTGAACTTAAATGAGAAAAGCTTAACTTCTCAGATACTTCCATCCCTAGTCTCCATCTACATTTGTGTGTGTGTGTGTGTGTGTGTGTGTGTGTGTGTGCCTTGTTCCACAGAAACACCCTTTAAAATAATGACTGGAGCTAGACCCAGGACCATTGTCTAAAAGACAGAGTTCCATTAATCTTAACTACTAGAATTCAAAACAGTGCTGGTGGCAACAACTGTGGTTTCATTTCCAGGCCAAGGGTCAAGACCTACTGATAAAGGATGGAACAAAAGCAAAAGGCCATTGGCTGGCTCTTTATTAAAATGCCCAGACAACCACTGCCTTACAATACAGATGGCTGTCCTGATCTAAACTCCTTTGTCTCATGTCCAGAAAAAGAAGAAAATAAACATCATGCCTCTCAGGGTTCTGTATGCATTTCATTACATGCTGAGAAGAGGATATCCTTCACAATATGCTGCAGTTCAGGAGCATGAAGGGCAAATTTAAAAAAATAAAAAAAAATGGGGGGAACAGATTTGCAATTGGGCTTTCTTTATATTACCACTGACAGCATGGGCTCGCTTTATACACCATTGCTGTTCATGTCAAAGACACACAGCTAGTTTATTGCTTATTTTATTGCTGTTTTATTGTAGACAATAAGAGGCAGCTGAACCAGCATGAAGGGCAGAAATAGCATTGGAATTTCACTCTCTTATATTGACAGGACATTCACTTTACACAGATTTGCTATTCCCTCACGTCAAAGACTGTTGCACATTTGATTGCATAGTAATGCACTTTTGAATGCTCTGTGATATCTGGTACTGGTCATAAACATTTATCCATCTCTGTGGTACATGCATATTTAAATATATCTATCTTACATTTTTATGCAATTGTGCCTACTAGAGATAGTAATATTTATAAAACAGGAAAACTGATGTAATATATAATACTCCCAGGTTGGATCAAACAGAGTTCTAATGTTTGCATTTGCTTGCCTTGCTTAGAAAAAGGTAAGGTTCAAGAAGGTTCAGGACCCATTTAACAGTCTATGAACTTCAACCCAGCTCGCTTGAGACGGTGGTTTCTGCTCTATTTTCTTCACTGTGTTTAAGACATTGCAAAAGGAAACAAGAAATTGACTGCAAAATTGTGCATCATATATATTTTCCTGATCTGTGCTGAAATTTTGTCACTTTTTAATAAGAAAAAAATGAGAAGAAGCTCATGCATTGCAACCAAAAATACACACATCTGTCACCCTAAAATCTAAATGTCATATAGATTGAGATGAATACCAGCTGCCTAACCTACGGGGCATACTTGTCAGTAAATACCCACTGCCAGTTCACAATGCAAGTTTTACTATTCAGCTGCTGTCCTTCACTGAGGTGAAGTAGATGTCGTTCATTATCTCACAGGGGAAAGAACAACGTGTTCAGCAAACATTGGTGTTGGTAGGTTGAGCTGAGTCCAGGAGGAAGGGCCATGGCTCAGTGGTAGAACGACTGATTTGCATCAGAAGGTCCCATGTTCAATCCATGGCCTTGGTCCAGTATACCTGAAGGAGCGTCTCCACCTCCATCATTCTGCCCGGACACTGAGGTCGAGCGCCGAGGGCCTTCTGGTGGTTCCCTCGCTGCAAGAAGCCAAGTTACAGGGAACCAGGCAGAGGGCTTTCTCAGTAGTGGCACCCGCCCTGTGTAACGCCCTCCCACCAGATGTCAAAGAGAAAAATAGCTACCAAACTTTTAGAAGACATCTGAAGGCAGCCCTGTTTAGGGAAGCTTTTAATGTTTAATAGGTTATGGCATTTTAGTGTTTTGTTGGATGCCGCCCAGAGTGGCTGGGGAAACCCAGCCAGATGGGTGGGGTATAAATAAAAAATTATTATTATTATTATTATGGCAGACCCCTGTATGAAACCCTGGTGAGCCAGTATGGACAGTACTGAACTAGAGGGGCCAATGGCAGGTTCCTATGTCAGGGGTTGTTTTTGCTGGGAGTTCTTTGGTTGAGAAAGAGGTTTTGTCTCTTGCCCACTAGCCCCAGTGCCTGCACCCTGTGCCATAGAATTATATGGGATCCGGTGTGATTCAGATTCAACGCCTATCTACACAGCTTCACTGCTTCATTTGAACGACCCACCTCTGGGGTTGCATTTCTTGATCATGTTAGATTAGGGCTGAAAACCTGAGATATATGAAGTAAAATGCAACTCATGCATGGTGGGCACCCAAGGGCTTCAAAAACCTAAGAAAATTATGCACACACATGAAGACACACGCACAGGGACACACACACTTTTCTCATCTTGTTTTCCCTTTCTTTGCTCATGGCTGCTGCATTTCACGAATATTCTCCCCACTGCTACTGTACCTAACATTAGCTTTCATTTAAAAGCTAATGTTTAAAAGCTGCATTTAAAACAGTACTCTAATATATATTTTAATCAACTGTTTGTTTGTTTGTTTTGTTTTTAATGTTTTTACTGTATTTATATTCGGTGTTAGCCACCCTGAGCCCGGTCTTGGCTGAGGAGGGCGGGGTATAAATAAAAAAATATTATTATGATTATTTTCCTGAGCTGCATACTGCAAGCTGCTGAACAAGGGCAGGGATCACAGCTCTCATTTGGCCTTTAGATGCAATCTCACAGCAATACTTGATTGACTATGTGATGGTGACATAAATCCAAATAAGAGTGAGGCAATGTTTTCTTTTGTTGCTCTGAACTGGCTTTGTCACTCTGCCACATGGCCATATCTGATTGGCCTCTTGGCACTGCACTGTTACGAAGCAGAATTAGAGAGCACCTACACATTGCTTGCTGCACTCCCTATGGCATGGTGCAGCTGGGGGGGGGAGGTCATCATCACAACATTTTCCACACCACCTATACCATTAAATGGGGCCCTGTTCTCAGTTTTTTCTACAGATAAGGGGGACCCTTTCACAGCTCTTGAATAAAGCTGCATACTTGCACTGGGAGAGATTTTGGGCTCAGCTCTGAAGTATTTTTCACTGAAAGCACAGATAGCTTCAATCACAATCCACACAGTCCCTCTAGTCTCATAGAAACTTTATCACAGCGGGAACAAGCTAATGCTTCATTTTCCCTGATTGAATTTCATAAAGTTTCACAACTGGAGGTTTCTCCTTGTATCTGTGTTAGGATTTTCCCCCTATAATTTTTTCTCAATGACGGAAGAGCACCAGCAGCTTTTTCCCAATGACAGTACACAGGGTTCCAGGTGCCTTCTGGTGTTCTAAACACGACTTCCATCCTCGTTCTAAAAGGGCTACATTGAAATTCACATACTTTGCTGCTTATATAGGCTCATTGTTACGCAAACTACATGTACTCCTGCCTGAATCAAAGGAAAGTTGTCAGCAAAGCACCAGCTATTTACATGATTAAACATCATTTCTAAGGTGCTTTATCCAACACATCTCACCTTTCGTTTTCAATGGAGCCCCAAAATGACAATATGTTTGTCCACAGATCCTCCTTACAAGGACTGCAAGCACTTCAAGGTTGCTTTGGAGAGGAGTCAGTGAAGTTACTGTCTTGTGGATCTATGTGAAAACAACAACAAAAATACTCCCCACGAAGTAGACAATTTCACATATTCCTTCATGCTCCCATATACACAAGCTCCAGGAATGCAGAAGCTCCATGGATAATTTCAGTCACTTCTCTCTATTTTGCCTGACACCCAGAAACATTTTCAAAACAAAGATTTAGAGCAAGCCATGTATTATTAGACTTGCAGTAAATGTGCACAATTTTGCACGATGAGATATTAAGATTTCCAAAGAAGGCAGGCAATGAACATTGGGGGCACAATCCCGGCAAAGCTAGGTATTAAGTCATATTGATTTTGTGCTGCTTAGGTACACCTCCCGTGTTATTCAAAAACAGCTGCTTTTAGATTACTCCCTAGCTGACATTTCTTTGTGCATAATATTAAGGAATCCCAGAAATTGACTAGAAAGTACCTCCTCTGTTTCTGTATTGTAGTTTACAATTTTTCCTACCTAGAAAAAACTTGACTGATGGGGGGGGGGGATGCACACAAAGGGAATTCCTTAGCTAGTTTCACGGAAGTATGGATTTAATTTACTGCAGACCTGCCCATACAGTACAACAGCCTTTGCCAACCTTGTTCCTTCCAGATGTTTTGGGCTGCAAATCCCATCAGCCATGCTAGCTGAGACTGATGCAAGCTGTAGTCCAAACAACTGGAGGTTACAGACTGGTGATGACTGCAGTGGAGCATGTTGGTAAAGGAACTGCATTAGCTTGTGTTTACACAATAATGATGTAATTCAATTTGAAAATATTTGTGTGCAGCAAAAGCACTTTAAACAGTGCCTTTTGCAGGATGCTATTGAAACTGAGGATACAAAGACAAAGTGGGGATGCTGAAAGCAGAAAGGGAGCAGTTGTTTTCTTCAAAGGCTGCTGGGAAAAAGGAAAAGGAAGTAGGCAGAATTCCATGCGGCTCTGGCAGCACCAAGACTGGCTGCCGCTTTGGGCCCAAGCTTTCTGAAGCTGTGAGAGAAGCAATGAGAGACCCTCCTGGGATATAATGTTCTGCACCCCCTCCACTGAAGGCTTCAGGTATAAATATGTGTAAAATAAACCATGCTTCTTGGTGCATTGATTTCCAAATGGAAACACAACCCTGGTTAAATGCAGAGACCCATGGAATCTCTTGCTACCCCTTGGCTGGCCATGAATATGAGTCAGTACAGCTAGTGTCTCCTGAAGGTGGACAGGCCTGGGAAACACTGATTTATTCATGAGACGTAATGAAACACATATTTGCATTTTAATAAACATCACAGTTTCAACTAACAAGTGAATTCCCACTGGAAAGGGACAAATCTTTGTAAGCTAAGATCCATGGAGGCCCATGGAGGCCTATGCACAAATCAGTTTGGCATACAGATGAGGTGGTGTGTTATTGTTATTTCTGACACTGGTTCCTTGTACCTCATGGGATTCTGCAACAGAATTCCTCCGTACACTGAAGAGGCTTTTCAGGGGGTAAAGGAGAGCTGCCACAGAGATAGGGAGGCTGAAAAGCTGTGGTTTGTTTACGGAACGCTGCACATGGCGCTTTGAATTCTCGTCTACGTTCTTCATAATACTAAACATGATGGTTCAGAAGTTTTAGAAGGAAGTGAATGTAATGACTGGGTTGAAGTGATTGGGTTTGGGCTCTTCTATCAAAGTCTAGAGGACATTTGTTTCACCCTCCTCAAATTGTTTAGGATTCCTTCATGAGGGTTACTTCATTTTCACCCAGGCAATATCTGTCTCCATGGAAACAGAAAGAGCAGTGAGATTGCAGAACTCGGCTGGCAGATTCTAAACCCTATTCCTACCTTCCGTTTCGATTGACAGAGAAACTTGTTCAAAATTACCAGGAAGGGGCAGGGAAGAAGAATCTGATACTGCACGGGTTAACGAATATTGTCTCTTCCCTTCATACGAATCATTGATTTTTCTGGGGAAATTTAATTTTAAGAAGCATGAAGCGCTAAATGAAAATCTGTTTGATGAATACAACACAATTGTATTTTTAAATTAGCCTGCCTCTAGGACTAATAAGAGGGATTTAAAAACCAAAGCAATAAGATAATGAACAAAACCAAATATACACGCCAAAGATCCGACAGAAGGTACATGGCATGACTTTTTACAAATGAGCTCTAAGTCAGTTTCAGGTACTCTCTCATGTATGTTTCCAGTGTTTTAGAATGAATGCTGTTTTTAAAACTTTCATTCTGCTAATAGCAGTTTCCATGGAAACAAGAAAGAACACCACAACCACTGGGAGAAGAATTAGAGGCATCTATATATTTAGCCCACTATAAGGAAGATAAGAGGCCATGCTCCAAATTAATGACAAAATATCCTTTGATTTCTGTGGGAGCATGGAAGAACAAAAACACTTGGAAATTAATTTTTTCAGCTTGGAGACATAGCCAATCCTTATCCTAATTAAAAACTTCCCACATATCCCAAGTTTAGGAACGGACAATTAAAAACGCCATTGAGGTTGCAACCCTATACAGGCGTCTCACCCCCAGTTGCATGTGACTGACTCACATGCAACCGCTTATATGCAGGGAACTATATAAACAATTCAATTCAAACCTGGAAATGGCGGGAAAGCATTGGAGAGTCCTTGTGGCTCACGAGGAGGTTCTCCCCAGAGTCTGAAGAGGACATCAGTAAGGGCAGAAGAAGCCATGAAGAGATGGAAGGCACAGCGGGGCTTTCTTTAGGCTGCTCAGCCTCCCCATCTTAACAGCTGATGCATGCGATATTGCAGCCGCAGCCACTTCTCCATGTGTCCTCCATCCAGCCCCCAAGTTTCTATTCTAGTTGTGGATATTTGAGGGTACAGAATCTTTGGACTGGATTGGAGAAAGGGTGGCAGAGAGGGTGTTTACAGAGTATTTTGAGGGTACTCCCAAATTAGGAGATTTTCATTTGTGGGGGCAGAACATAACCCCCATGTAAGTGGGGGGGCACCTGTATTGACTTAACCATAAGTCAGTCCCAGCAAGACTTATTTCCTAGCAGACATGCGTAGGACCACATTTCTGGCTCTCTAGCATAAACCCACAATCTATCCCCCCCCCCCATACAAATTCTAAAGGAACAATTAAACTCCAAAAGGTTCTCCAGAAAAATATCTTCTAATGGATTTGAGGAACAGATAATGCTGGAATTCAAACTTTCCAAATTATGATTCTTGATGAAATCTATTTACTCCCCTTTTGAGGATTTGAACATGGAACCACCAGTTCTGAGGTTAAGGCATAGTCTATTGACCTACCATGATGGGGGGAAAACAGGGTGTACAGCTTTGCCCTCTGTGATTAGAAGGCAGTAAGAAGCCTTTGGATGGAACAGTCCTGCTCATTATGTATATAAGGAACGTGGACTTCTGCTGCCAGCAGCATAGAACCTTCTTCCTGAGTCCTACTGAATTCCAGAGCCTAGCTTTTCCAAATTACTCCAGGTACCCTGGACTAAAGTAAACACCTTCCGGCTCAACATTTGAGCAAGGTCTAGCCTTGGAATCTGCATCACAACCTGAAAAGGGTTCAGAATAGACTGCTGGGTGTCAGTGTATCACATTACATGACACACACAAAAACACTTAAAAAAAAAAGCACCCACCCATTATAGAAGTTTTCAGGAAAAATGATTCTATCAAAAATCAATTGTATTATAGAAATCCCATCTACCCTTTATATGAAAAGGCATATAATTCTTCATATGCTCTTTCTATTCTTTCTCCATGTTCAGTTTGTTCTTAAGTACAGTAGAACATTAAGACAAGCCTGCTGAATCAGACCCATCTAGTCGAGCCTCCTGCTGTCACAGTGGACAGCCAGATGCAGATGGGAACCATGGGAGATGGACCCAAATACAAAAGCATTCTCTCCACCTGCAGTTTAAAGGAACTGGTATTTCTGGCAGTTGAGATGGAACACAGCCATCAAGGTTAGCAGCTACAGTTAACCTCGTTCTCCACGAATCTGTCTAATCCTCCTTTTAAGCCGCCCAAGTTGGTGGCCATTAGTATTTCTTGTAGGAGCAAACTCCATAGTTTCACTGTGCACTCTGTGAAGAAGTATTTTCTTAGTCACACACATGCATTATGCACCAACCAACTTTTAAAAGGAATAAGATGGAGGCCCCTCTCCCTTACCCTCAGATCGTCAGTCCTGAATTACTTCATATGTACAGAAAATATTTGCTCAGATATATCTGTCTCCAAATGTAAGTTTAAAAAAGTCCTCTAAGACACCTCATACAACCATCCTTTTAAGGCTGAATGAGAGACTGAAAGACTACTCTGTTTCGTTAATAAATTCTGATCTAGACATCTGCACTTATCGGGGTGAAAGTTTACAATGTGTCATGTGAGCTTTTGTGTTAAACAGAAGTCTTTCCTCTGGCTGAATGTAATTAAAAACAGGGAAATAGATGTTTCTGGCTGGGAGAGGGCAGAGTTTAGCCCTGCCTGCAGTCTGTTCAGTCTTAAAGTGCCAGCAGAAAAAGTTCCTGCTGACCAAAATTTAAAAGCGTGACTCATTTATTTACAACATTTCTGCATGGGGTTTTTTGTCCTGACACTTCTCTAAAGTGGTTTACATAAAATATCAAGCATGGTGGACTAAAGGAACAGGTCAGAAGCATGATATCGTTCACATTCTTATGCACATCTATTCAAAAGTAAGTCTCATTAATTTTAGTTTATTCCCAGGTTAAGTGTTTTCTGGAGCAGTTACTAAATTCTGTCTGGCATCAGTGCTGAAGGACAAAATTTGACTCAAGGACCAGAGCTCAGCAGGTCTTAGTACTAGAACCTATTTTGAATGCCGTATCTCAGTCAAAGGAATATAACCTATGAGCATTTATCCACCAGCAGGTTTCAAACATAAAGAGCCTCCATATTTTGAGGATCAGAGCAAAGAGCTTGGGAAGTGCAAGGATAAGACCCACAATAAAATGAGGCAATACAGAGAAAGACATCATCATTTGTCCCCTGGAAAAATCATTAGGGCAGTGAACTACAGAAGCTCCTTTCGCTATACCATTTACAAACAAGTTCAGGTAATTAAAACCACCAGCAAGTACTCGTAATTTCAGGTGCACTCCTTCTGACATATCCAAGGATATCTGCTCCAGTGACAGACACAAAGCTCAGTAAAACTTTGCCAAATGCCCTTTGTGTAACTGAGCATGTACATGCCTCCTTTTTTTTTACTCAAAGCACATAGGAGGCAAGTACCGGTAAATAAACAACACAAGAGATTTCCTGGAGGGGGTTGGGGCTTCTTCCTCACACTTGTCCAGTGGCAGCAGTGCAGAACTTCCTTTAAAGATCATAGCAGCTAGGCGATGTTTCAGTGGGCTAGGGCTGAAAGAGGATAGAACTTGTGGAAGTGTCAAACTGCCTATATGAGTCAAGAGGTCTTGTTCTCTGACCCCCTCTGCTAATTCTCATCACCTCATCCCCTTCTGCAAGCAAGCCTCCCCTGACTGGAATGAACCATACAGTTTCCTTTTGGACATGTCACCCATCCTTTCACCTCTTCTCAAAAACACCCACAGCCACTCTATACCAGGAGTGTGAAATCTTCTGCTACACAGTAGGGTGAATCTACCCTTCTAGGATCTACCTGGAGTATCAGTTCAATGCCAGTTTGCTCATAGCCTCCATGATAACAGCTTTTGGGGCCACAATTCTTCAACTTTACAGTGGACCTTGGGTTACAGATGCTTCAGGTTACAGATGCTTCAGGTTACAGACTCCGCTAACGCAGAAATAGTACCTCGGGTTAAGAACTTTGCTTCAGGATGAGAACAGAAATCACGCGGTGGCAGTGGGAGGCCCCATTAGCTAAAGTGGTACCTCAGGTTAAGAACAGTTTCAGGTTAAGAACGGACCCCCGGAATGAATTAAGTTCTTAACCAGAGGTACCACTGTATTTCTTTTGCATGTGTAAGTGACCTAGAGATTGAGTCAGTGCCCCTCAGCCTGCAATTTCTGCATCCCTACAAGTACTGGCTCTTTCATTGTGTTCACTAATGATCATAGGATCCACAAGATCATAGGAAGCAGGATGAGCCAGACCATTGCTCCTTCTAGTTTAGTATTACCTACACCAGGTGCCCTCCAGATGTCTTGGACAGTAACTCGCATCAGCCCCAGCCAGCATAGTCAGTAGACAGGGCTGCTGGAAAGCATATTTGTTCATTTAGAAATATCGATACAGACCATTTAATCACTGGACCCTCTAAGCAGTATATGTGATAAAATTATTGATAGAGCCCAGCTAAAAGCCACAAAACTCTTATTAATAATAGTAGTCTAAAACAGGCTGGGGAAGGCTGGTTGGAGCTGACTCACAGCATCTCTTGAGCTTTGCTCTGAGCTACTGTCATTCACTGTATAATCTTCTCAGGACCAAGGAGGTTGCATGTTTACCGGAAGTAAAGATACAATAGTGGCATCATTCCACTAGAGGAAATATCAGGTGAAGGGAAATCTCACGGATACATCTACCAATAATTTTGAAGACCATGAAATCCTGTGTCAAGATCTAGACAGGCGTGTTTGCTTTGGATGAAAAGCGTGTCGACATCTCAAAATCCAGTTCTTATTAAATTCCTCCATCTCCACCTTGAGGACATCTTGTTCCCATCAACCGCCTCACAGAAAGCTCCTCTCCTTTAATTAATCCAGGCATTCAGAAAAGCAGAGTCTTAACGAGGAGTAATTCCTCATCTCCTTCTACCTTCATTAATAATAGCACAGTTAATCCTTCCATCCTTTCTCAGGAGCCGTAATTCCATCTAGCAAAGTCAAACTCTTCCCATAGTGTCACAAGGGAGAGACTGTCATCACACAGATTACATTCTTTCTGTTTTCACAAGACCCGTATCAGCAGACAAATGTTATTAAGACTTTTTTTTTACCCCAATTGATCCATATTATCAGCCTCGGTGAATGTGATGCAAGCAACAAGACTGGCAACAATGAAACAGAAGCATTGTTTCAACTGGACTGCGCTTGGTGAAGAAGCCAGCAATGTCATGTGATGATGAATTGGCAAATTGGCATTCATCGCTGTGATGCATTGTGCAATAACCATAATTGATGCAGTGGACTGCTATAGCATATTATGTGCATGTGGAACAGAATGGATGCCCCGCAAATGGACACGCTAATGGGGAAAGGCAAAGAGAGAGAGAGGGCGGGAGGAAGGGAGGAAGAAAGAGGCAGAAGTGGGATTTGGAAAAAGAAAAAAGAAAAAGTTCTAAAAGTCAGACTACCTTTGGAGGTTCTGCATGTTTAACCTACACCGATCTCATTTGTAACACACTGATCTTAAGACAAGCAGGTTGGCTGGCAGGTAACTCACTCTGCACTGCCATTAGAACTGAAAAACTAATTCTGTGATCTTGCAAAATTCTACCTTTTCGTACGGAGTAGGTAGCTTATTATTGCAACTTCCTGAGATTTCTCAGGTGCTCTCTGCAGGTTAATCGGAAGCAACGGCCCCACAGCAGCCAAGGTGGCGTAGCCTTGACTGGAAGCTGCTTAAAACTGCATTTTAAAATAATAATAAAAAAAGACCTAACAAGTTGTTTTAGATTTTGCTTGCCTGACTGAGGGTAATTGGACAGGAAAATTTAACAAGAAGCTAGAAACAAGGTCCTTAACTAGCCTCAGTTCCGTATGGCGCTAGAGACCGAGACATGCACCAGCTTCAACAGAATGCATGACGGCTCAAGCCCAACAAGCATCTTTCTTCAGACTTTGAGTCATCGTGGAGTTTTTCCAACTTTCATCACAGCTCTATGGAGCACAGGGGTTGCCCTCATTGAAAGCTGCGCTGGACGAAGGACAGACCAAATAAGGAAAGAAGGGTGTGTTGTTAGCTACAAACACGTTACAGGCAATATGCAACACTGCTGGTTGCATATTGACCTTGGGGTGTGTCATCTCTCTCAGCATGCCATGCTATACAGCACATGAACACATATAGTCATCTTTACAACACAGAGCAGAATTTAAGAGACTCACATAACTGCCTGCGAGAGGGAACAGGAGCACTTCCATAAGCTGTGCCCTGTAAATAAAACACATTTTTTTTGGAGCAAGGGGTGTCAGCATTTAATAGTCACAGCAAATTAAAAATGGCGAGGAAATGATGGCACTAAAAGAGAGGAAGAGAAAGAGAGAGACTTCCGACAAATAACGCATCTTGTTTACCGGAGAGGGAAAGAAATTACAGCATATGACAGGCACTTTCAAACTTGTCAGAAATCAGGCTGAGTGAAAAGGAGTGTGCATGGATTACATATTAATGTGGCCTCCTTAAGAGAACAAGTTCCTTTACCCAAGATGCTTAACTGAAGTTGTTGATCGCTGTTTGTTTCCAGGTTCTCTAATAGTTCACAGTGCTTATCTAAAACAACATTCAGGTTCCCACAGTCTCCAACAGTTTACGGCGAATGTGTTACATGAATGCCTTAAATTTTGTGACCATCAACCATTTCACAAGAATTCAGTTTCTGTGAATGTTTGAAATGTCGGGGATGGTTGAGTGGATGTTGACAGCTATCTAAGTAGTCATTTGTGCATGTGTAAAAAGCAGGACATGTAGAGTTAGCATAGATGCAGGCTGCATTCACATGCCAGTTTGTTCTGTTTCCCTGGCGTCTACCTAACTGTTAATTCCTGCATTATATTTCAGCTGTCACACAATATAAATGCCACTTGCAGAAAAATAGCAGAATATAGTCCGTCTTTGGTGCCTATTTCCTGTTATGTTCTTCTGGGGGGTGGGGAGCACACTGGCAAATAACATGGAAATGAATGCTCAACTTGCACTATATTCTGCTTTATTTCATGCCATGTGACAGCTCATGTATAATGGGGAAATGAGCAGTTAAGGGAACTTTGGGGAAATGGAATAAACTGCTGTGCGAATGCAGCCAAAAATAGGCAATCATACAATTCACGTGTGGTTTTCAGCAGTTACATGTTAACATTGACAGTGACCATATTTTGAACATTCACTAAAGAAGGAGTCGCCAAGCCAAATTCCACCTTGGTTTAGAACAAGGTTTCTTTCCTCTTTCTTTCCCCACTATCTTGTGGCAAAAAAACCACACATATCTGAATCTTGTCCAGTTCAGTTCGGGGCTTGCTCTGATCACAGGAAGGGTCATGGCTTTTTCAATCCAGGCCAGTTGAGGAGAGTACACCACAGTGCAAGAAGGAGGTTGACGAGAATAATGCCAGAGGAGATACAAAAGATCAGAAAATATCTAGAAGGTGAATTTTTTTTGTTGCATAAGATAGGAAAGATAAAAGGACTGCTTATGATTTGCCCAGAGAAAAGAAGATGGGTTGGTACAGTGGAGAAGAAGAATCCTAGCACATAGGAAATGTTGAAAAGATACAGAAAGAATAGGCAGTGTTCATTATCCTCAAGAGTAGGTTAATAATAGATATTATTATTTTATTATTTATATGCCACCCATATTACTGGGTTGCCCCAGCTACTCTGGGCAACTCCCAACATAATATTAAAAACACAATAAAACATCAATGTGGCGTCCACCGTATGTGGTGGACTACAATTTCCCTCAGTCCCAGCCAGCATGACCAATGGTCATGCACGATGGGCATTGCAGTCCAGAAGATATGGAGGGTACCACATTGGCTACCCTTGTCGTAACCACTCAAATGAAGACTATGGTTTTAAACTACTGTTAAACTTAATTGAAGTTCCTAAGCATGAAGACTAGAAGACGCCTTACAACATACTCTGTATCTACTTCAACACCTGGACATTCATTGCTGACTGACCAGCTGATACCAAGAGTATTTCCTGAAGGCATATAGTTTGAAAACTGCTGCAAAAGATGATTCACTGGGCCCCATCTAACTCTATGATCTTGTGATATCTGAACATGGGTTAGCTAACTATCTTAGTTAGTTGTGCGACTCATTTTTATCGCAGGTGAATGGCTTGGTATCGCAATGACTTGTGCACATACTGGATAGTCCTTCCGCTTGGGTAACATAGCAAGAGACATAGCAAGTTTGCTACAGAAAGACTGCATATGGTTAAAACTTAATATGCTTCAGATAATAGAAAAGTACTAGGAGGAGAACGGCTAGAAGAATATAGAGATGAATCCTGGAGGAAATAAATGTACCCTGGGGTAAAAAATTCCAAAAGAAACATAATAAGTTCACAAGTTCAGAATATGCAAATTCTGCAAAAAAATCAGAAACCTGGATTTCTTTCAACTGTCCCTTCATCTGTGCTCCATACATTGCCTGGTCACAGTTGAAAACTAGCCAAGCTATAAACACTGATGTAAATAATTATGGAATTGATAACATTTAAAAGTTCATTAGATACTTCTTATTCAGTGTCTTGAAGCAACAGTAATTAACTTTTAATAAGCATACAGCAGCATGTTTCTTCAGTGACCAATAAAACTTGGATGTGTAACCACCAGGCTGGTTAAACAAAGTACAGCAAATGCTTTAGGCTAAAGTTTAGAGAAAGTTTTTTTCATTACAGAAAGGCTCCGTTGACCACATTGAACTTTGCATCATTACAAATCTATTTGTCTTGTTGCAAATGATTTGAAACTGAAACAAGTTTTACAGATAGGGCGGGTACCCCTAACTTACTGAGGACTTAATGAGATGCTGTCTGCATCTATGCATCACCAATTCACATTTCTTGCTTGCCCCAAGGAATATCACAGTGGTCAGTGCCCCACATTGTTTTTAAAGGAATTGTGGTGGATATGATTTGAACGTCACAAGCTGGTCCTGTCTCTTATCCTCTTTGTGACTGGAAGAAGCTGCTGGAGTTTAAAGAACTAGCCCAGAGGTAATGGACAGAATGATTTCTGGTTGTTGAGATGCCACCACGAGTTCCCTCTATGCTCCAGCCCTCCTATTCCCCCACAATATTTTTTACATTTTCTCAAGCTCCCTTTTTGTATCAATCCCTACTCATCTCCATATAACGTGCTGCTTCCTGGCCCAGGGTGGGAGGATGGGAGAAGAAAGGGAAGCTCCCAGGTGAGAGCTGGGAGGGTTCGCCTTTCTCTGTGTAGGACAAATGCTGTGTGGGATAACTGCTCTTTCACCTTGTGAAACAGGACTTTGTATTCTCCTTTTTTGGTTTAGATTAGTTTGTTTCTTATTGCAATGTATTATGAAAAGTCTTAATAAAATCATATATATGTGTGTGTGTGTGTGTGTGTATATATGTATATATGTGTATATATATATATATATGTGTGTGTGTATATATATATATATAAAGATCCTGGGGGAAATTAAGGATCTTGGTGGGTTGGGAAGTGGAAGGCATGGAAATTAAACAATTCCAACTTGAACCCTGAATGATAAAAGGAACATGGATGGATTAGGCTACAATTTAATTACACAAAGGAGATTTAAAAATACAAAAGAAATGTCTTTCAGAATCGTTTGCACTCTGAAAGTTCAGAAGAGACTCTCCCCTCCAAATGAGTGAGTCCAGAGTAATTGCCCAGATATAGTGTCATGTAAATCAGCCTCTTAAGCTCAATATGCTCCGTTGTGACAGATGGAGACAGCAAAAGTGAATTGTAATACTATGCTAGTTTTTCTACAGTATGTGCCGGTGTTCGCCTTCTGTGGAGTACAAGCATTAACCAAGTGAAATCAACAACTTTAGTCTATTTGCACACAGCAGAAGATTTATTGATGCAGTAATATGTACTGAAGTGCCAGAACCTGAGATGGTGCTCTTCGTTAGCTGATCAATTGTCCTTTTCGATAAAGACTGCTATAGAGCAACAGTCTAAGATAGTGGCAGATCTGCTATTAAAATCTCTGTCTGCTGGGCTTTGGCTGCTGACAACCATTGTACAATCTCACTCAAACTCACTTGCTTTGCCAAAGTTGTCTATGCATTTTGCCGCAGGGGAAATGCATATTGCACAGTCCTTCATCAAGCCCTGATTTAAGCTTTGCACTTAATTAACAGCTGTTTAAACTTGAAGTTCAACAAAACAGTTGTGGATATGTTGCTGGAAGGTAGCAGAGGGCCTCTATTTTGTGTTTTCCCCACATTTGAATTAGCATAGCTCAAAATTTCTTCATTTTGTGAGGAATGGTTAGCTTGCAAGATCTGTTGAGTCAGGACTCAGGACACAAACGTTTCTCCTTGAAAATATTTGTTGAAATGAACAAGGGAGTGCCCCCATCTTAGAATCATAACTGTACAGTTGGATGAGACCCAGAGGATCATCTGCCATGGTATTTTCTGAGATTGTGAATGCCTGGTTCCTAATCTTAGTTCTATTTGGGGATTCAGTGCATATGGTTAACCAGCGCTGGCTGGTTCTTTCACTAATGTTGGACCCCATGCTTGGAACCCTCTCCTGTGCTCTCTGCAACCTTGAATTCTTCTTTGTCACAACAAAGGTGTGATTGGCCACCATTTATTTTGTACAAAATCTGTACAGAACAGATTAATTAGTGACTCTGAGTACATTAAGTATGAACTAATTTGTGGGTTAAACCACAGAGCCTAGGTTGGTGGTTTGAATCCCCGCGATGGGGTGAGCTCCCGTTGCTCGGTCCCTGCTCCTGCCAACCTAGCAGTTCGAAAGCACGTCAAAGTGCAAGTAGATAAATACTTGCTCCAGCGGGAAGGTAAACGGCGTTTCCGTGCGCTGCTCTGGTTTGCCAGAAGCGGCTTAGTCATGCTGGCCACATGACCCAGAAGCTGTACGCCGGCTCCCTCAGCCAATAAAGCGAGATGAGCGCCGCAACCTTAGAGTCTGTCACGACTGGACCTAATGGTCAGGGGTCCCTTTACCTTTACCTTTAACCATTTGTGAATAAGGCTCTGTAAGTAAATGTAAGTCACATATATAGGTATAACAAAGGTGTGAATCTAGAGAGATGAGGGAACCTGTCAATTTCAGTTTCTCTGGGTTTCTAATTTTTGCAACCTTATGTTCAGTTTTCTACTTTTCCAGATCAGTTTGTGATAATAATAATAATAATAATAATAATAATAATAATAGAACTCAATCTCCAATAACCATGTACAGGATTGAAGGAATGTCCGTTAACATTTCCTCTCCAACAGGAACTAAATGGCTGTGTTTGTTAAAGGCCCTCTACGCATTACAAGTGTCTGTCTGCATGCTCACTCTCCTTCACTCTGAGCTTAATTATGCTGAACCAACTGTACTTCCTCTCCATGTAGCAGACACTTGATATTAAAGCAAGTATGTTTGATTGCCCAAGACATGCCAGACTGAATGTGGATTTCATACACACCAAAGCAGCAGGTTATGTTGTTTCTCTCTCCAGCTTCATTCATCCAGTCAGTCATTTGTTACTTAAAAAAAAATAAAGCAGTTGGCATAAGACAAACTTCAGATCATCTTCTTGAAAACAGTATCAATTTTTAATCCATGTCAAACCAAAGCATGGCATTATTTTATATTCACATATCTGAAGATAGAATGCTTAATGCTTCAGACAAACCGTCAAGAGAGCCAACACTATTTCACCAAGTTATTTCAAGCTTTCTTCTTTCATCCAAATAGGTTGCTTTTTTGCACAAGTGATTTAATAAGCTTAGGCTACGGAGATTCTTGCTCTTCTGGGGGAGGAAACAATATAAATATGTTTTGTGTTTTAAAGATGGATCGTCGTATATTGCTTTTTGGCGACTGTCAGCAAAATATTGTGGCATGTGTGTAAGCTCCTCTATATTTCAAAAATTACAATTCTATAGGTTATAAACTAGTGTGTGTGTGAGAGAGAGAGAGAGCGAGAGAGAGAGAGAGAGAGACTGTTCCGAATTGAAAAGGACCCATTCTCATCCATTTCACCCACATCAAAGCTAGTTGTTTTGCTTCAGTTATTTTTTAGGCTTGAGGCAAAAAAAGGGGGGGGAGAAATCAGAGTGTCCTCCCTGCCAAAATCAGAGCGCCCCCGCCCCAGTGGGTAAAAAAGGGAAAGGAGAACAGAACAGAGCACAAGGAGTCTTGATTTTTTTTATTTTGTGCGTCCATGTCTAATCTTGCCCCCCTCAAAAATTTATTGGTGTCTGTTTTCTTTTTGTAAATCGACCAAAGTATTAAATTAAATTAAATTGGGAACAAGGGGTTTTTTCATGACTGTGAAGAACATGTGTGCTGTGTCCCATTGGTGTAGCTGTGGTGGCACTCGGCATTTTTCTGAAAGGAAATGCTCTGCGGGAACGGAACTAAAATGGGGTGTCGAGGAGGGTCAGTTGGGGGAAGTAGGGAGAAATGCCCCTATTTTCAAGTGAGGAATGCTGGAGGGTATGGTAGAGTGTTCAATACCCCTGCAATGAAAAGGCAGTGATTGGAGCATTACAAAAAATACAAAGCTACAGTGTGACATTCCACATAACCCAAATTTTAAATGTGAAATTCTAGGAAACTGCTGGCTGAGGCTAATGGAGTTGCAGTTCAAAACATCTGAACTGCACCAGGTTAGCAATGGCTACTCTGCACCATGCATACAATATATCCTTGGGACTCTTCAAACTATTAGCACAGCAAAATAAAAAGCCATTAAACCAACAGTTCTAAATCGACACACTCCAATGGAATAGTATTGATACAAATATTGGTGGGTTGGCAAAAATACATTTATTGACATGAGACAAAACAGGCCTTTGAGGAAAAGATAAAGGCCTCACTCTTAACCCTTTTGCTTATAACAAAAGATACATAAATAAATGTTCACATATCCTTATATAACAAGAAGCTTCTTCCCACACAATGAGAAGGATATACAGTAAAGGGGGGGGGGAATCAAAGGCAACAGATTGCTTTCTTAAAATATTATTGAAATGAACATCCATTACAAGGAATGTTTTGTAAAATATAGATTTGAAAACAGGAAGGAGATGATTAACTGGAAATGCTCCAAGATCAGGAGCAATGAAACTCAGCTTTGGAGAACTGATCGCCTACACTGGTCAGAAAATGGCTCTCTGAGGAAATTAATGTTATGAGGCATAAATGATAATGTAATGCAACTGAGACCTAGAGGAAGACGGTAATATCAGGAAGAGGGAGCCTGTAGCCCTCTAGATATTGTTGGACATTGTGGCCAATGGTCAGGAATGACAGGAGTCACAATTCACCACTACCTAAAGGTAAAGGTAAAGGTATCCCTGCCCGTAGGGGCCAGTCTTGACAGACTCTGGGGTTGTGCGCCCATCTCACTCAAGAGGCCAGGGGTCAGCGCTGTCCGGAGACACTTCCGGGTCACGTGGCCAGCGTGACATCGCTGCTCTGGCGAGCCAGAGCCGCACACGGAAACGCCGTTTACCTTCCCGCTGGTAAGCGGTCCCTATTTATCTACTTGCACCCGGAGGTGCTTTCGAACTGCTAGGTTGGCAGGCGCTGGGACCGAGCAGCGGGAGCGCACCCCGCCGCAGGGATTCGAACCGCCGACCTTTCAATCGGCAAGCCCTAGGCGCTGAGGCTTTAACCCACAGCGCCACCTGCGTCCCTTCACCACTACCTAGAGGACAACAAATATGAGGTAGGGTTTAATCTTTCCCTAATTGTCAAGGGCCTCTCCAGACTAGTGAGTGGGGTTTTTTTGGGAGGTGGGGCAGGTTGTATTCTGCAAGATGTCATTGATGCAATAATGCTGCATTAGTGGTAGATTTATACAGGACCACCTACACTGAACATTTTTTTTTGTTAAAGATTTTATTGATTTTCCATTTTCAAAACAAATACAGTCATACCTCAGCTTACATACGCTTCAGGTTGTGCATTTTCGGGTTGCGCACCGTGCCGAACCTGGAAGTACTGGAATGGTTACTTCTGACTTTCAGTGTTCACGCATGCGCAGAATCGCTAAATCGTGCTTTGTGCATGCGCAGAAGCACCAAATCGCAACCCACGCATGCACAGACGCAGCGCTGTGGGTTGCGAACGCTGCAGGTTGCAAACATGCTTCCCGCATGGATCACGTTTGCAACCCGAGCTGTATCCAATATCAATACTAAACGTTAGTTTTTCATTCCCCCCTCCCTGTTGACTTTCCTCAGCTTCCATTTCTTGTTTCTTACATCAAATGATACGTTCTGCTGTTTATACCTACACTGAACATTCAAAGCAGTAGCATATCACTTTAAACAGCCATGCCTTCCCCTACAAAATCCTGGAGACCGTAGTTTGTAGAAGGTGCTAAGAATAAATCACGGAGCTGCGATTTTTAGGGTGGTTTAAAAATCAATACCTTTTCCCAGGGAAATTGCAGCTGTTTGAGAGGAATGGGGGACACCTGGCAATTCTCAGCACCCTTAACAAACTACAGTTCCCAGGATTCTTTGGCTGAATTGTTTAAAGTGGTATGATACTGCTTCAAATGTATAGCACAGATGTGGCTAACATTAGGTGCACAATTGATCATGACTGCAGAATAAAAAAGCACATCTGGAGGGTCCCGATTCTCCTCTACAACCTCTCCTCAAAGTCACATCCCCCTTCTTTCCCCCTCATGTTTCCAAGACTGGAAGTAAGGCTGGCTGGGGGGCTGGGGGTAGATTCTGGGAGCCAGATTGCACAGGAGTGTTGAAATATTTCTCCCATAATTTCTCCCCTGGAAATGCTACCCAACCACTTTCAATAACTGCCATATAGATATAGATATCTTCCCAAGTGATATCTTTTAAAAAACATTAAACTGCAGCCCATATATAGTGCCTGAAATACTGTACCCTATATGTTTGAATTACACAGTTTGTAATAAATAACTCAAAATAAATAACGTCCATATGTCACAGCACATAATAAAAGGGTACAATATAGGAGAAATGACAGATAGCTGCTCTTCTTTCCCTCATTTTTTTTTAAAAAAAGAATTACACTTTTGAATAAAAATTAATACAAAATAGCCCCTGGGGAATGTACAGCAAAAACAGCTTGACATTTGTACTAAAATAAATCTGTTCCTTCTACAAATCTATTTCAAAGCAAAGTTACAGCTCAATAAGGAAGACATATTTCCATCTTAAAGTTAGTTGTAAATATTTTACTAGCAGTCTCTTGGCATGTTTTCAGAAAAATTTGCATCGGTTTTCAGCAATCTGCTAGCAAAGTTGAGGTGAAAGATCCTAAAAAATATACTTTGATTGCACGTCTGAGTGTAAGAACCTTCCACAATGCCCAGACAGCGACTGCTTAAGTGGGCCTAATCCACAGGGGTTAGGATTTTAACATTTGCTGGGGTTTCATTTGCATGAATGGGGGCTAGGGCTGGGCAATATGTGGTTTTCAACATCAAAATGTATCACCAGCTAAATATCGTGACAGCTGTTACCAGTCGGTGTTGACATTACTGAACTAGGTGGACCAATGGCTTGACTTGGCATAAAGTAGCTTCTTGTGTGTTCCCTTGGCAATACAAGTCCTACTTCTTGATTGATATCCACAGATGGCACCTCGAACCGACAGCTTTTAAGCATTTACCATGTCATTAGCAGTTGTCTGAATCTGCTCTTAATACATTCCTTTCAACCCTTGCTTGATTATTGAAGACTGATTTTTCTCTCAGAATCATTATCTTTCCTCCAGTGTTTTGAATATGATCTTTCAGACAACAGGCTGTCCACCCTCCTACAGAAATGCCCTTCGGCAAACAGTTTAAGTCACACATTTGCTGTGGCAAGAGGTCACCACAAAACACAGAACAAAAAGCAAAAACAAACCAGAAATCACACCCGCACAAGAATAATACTCCTATATGGTGGTGAGGGGTGTTATTCCATCAAGTAAGATATTGAGTGCTGCTGTCCAAGAACTTCTACTGGCACTTTATTCTGTACTATCTCACTGGTGAAGCTTTCGTTTTGCTTCAGGGCATACTATTCCTGTCCTCCTTATTGCCGCCCATTTCCTAGAATTCAACCAAAAACAATCAGAGGGATTTCTTGACCCATTCCATCTCATGCTCCCCACTGCTGAACGGGAGACAAGTACAATGGGAATACTCCTTAGCTTTGCTTTTTTTTTTTGTCACCAGTCGTCTTGCTGCTGACCTTTAAAGACTCTGACAACTTTCTAAAAATAGGGTGAGATAAATTCATGGAGGATCAGGGTTTCACTGGCCACTTGTCAAGATGGCTGTGTACTACCTTGAAATACCAGTTGTTAGGGAACACAAGCAGAGAGGGCTTTTGCATCACCCAACTATCTGATCCTTTTGACTGGAGATCTCATGGATCAAATCTACTATGTTATGAAGATAAAGCATGTGCTGTGCTACACTGGCTCACACTGGCAAGAAAGAGACAGAGACAGAGAGATAATTTTTTTCTGTTCCACTGCAACTATCTGTATCTATAGGATCAGAGACTTAAAGTGCAAATGATTTTAATCACCATTGTCTTTATTTATGGATTTAGGTTGAAAACTTAGCAGGGCAGACAGAGATTAATTAGTGCTTTATGCTAAGGTGACATCAATGAAGATGAGTGGCTGCAAATAATCTTTTCTTAAGGAAATGGTGGAACTAATCAATTATGGTTTCTGAGAAGTGTTGTGGAATGGAGAGAATCAGAGTGATAAATGAAGAGTCCACAAAAATAATAAGTGTCTCTCAGCAAAAAAACCAAAAAAAAACTGTTGTGTTAAAAGAGAAGTTCAGGTTGGACATGAGCTATTGTCATCTAGAGAGGGATCCGACCCTTGAGAGTTTATAAAGGAAGATGCAATGAGGACTAGGTGACACTGCAGAGTGGAGGTGGCCCCAAAGGTTAGCAATGACTCTGTGGTCCTGAAACTGAGCCTTGCTGCATTTGTAGCCGTTTGTTGGCTGGAGATAAGGGCATAGTGTGCACATCTTCTTAATGGATCTACAATAGTGTGCCAACTCACCCCTGGACATTGCATTTTGTGCAAACATTTCCAGAGCAGTCCTACCAGTGTGTAAGGACATATGTACAGGGTGAGATACAGGGCAAAATTACTACCATTGCCTAAGCTCTGCTGGTTCATGCCAGCCAGTGCAAGATGGAGGGAGGCAGTTTTCCACCCTTGGGCTAGTGTAGTTTCTAACTCTGGGGATATGTCCTAAGAACCTGCACATCTTTGACCCACCCTGACACCCCTCCCACAAACCACCCTATCCGTTTCTCCTCTGCTGGACTTTCCACAATGTTTCCACCACTGCCATTTCCATCAGTGAAGCTACCTCAATAATAACTTATGGGCTTCAGGATGCTCAACATGTGTTTTATCTCTTCTTAGCTACTGTTGGTTTTAATCATCTTTTGAATGTTTCTGCATACCTGCTTTAACTATTTTTTTAATCAAAAAATGTAAATCTCTTATAGTTTTTCTCACAATCAAGTGGCATATACATTTTGCTCAATAAAAATTAAAATAAAATTAAAATAAAACAAATAGGATTGCTCTCTACATAAGCTTTATTTTAATGATTTCATTTTTATCCACATAAGCAGTAGCTTAAAAATACCACAATCAATGAAGTGGATAAAAAAGAGAGATGATGCTATAGCAACAGGGATTTATCCTTGCATCAGAAATTACTGTCATAAAAATATACATAATTTAGACTCATCTTTACAAATGATTTGATTGAGCAAAGCTAAGGAGGGTGATATATGACAAATAGAGGGGGGAAAAAATAATACTTTAAAAGGGAACCAAATCATATTCTCTCAGTTTCTGAAACTGGGAGGATATTAAAATATCCCATCATAACTGGTGTGTATGAGTGTGAGAAAGAGGCAGAGACAGAGAGAAAGTAGGAGATAGGAAAGGAACAGAAGGAAAGTAAAAAAGCATACTGGTAGCTTCAATCTGTGCATAACAATTTGTGCTCCTTTACCATACAAGTTATGGCTCTTGAAGAGGGCTGCTATCATTTCATTATGGAGAAAACACAGAGGACAGAGGACGGAAGCTAATTTTAAACGTAGTCAGCACCTCATCTGTGCCAGAGAATAGAAAATGTCCTACCCTTAAGGAGAAACAAACAGGTGCTGGTATAATTAAAAAGGTAAGTTGATTGAATCATTGGTGTCAAAAAGGCAAATGGGGCTGTTCCAAATGAGGAAGTCATTCCAGATTGTTGCAATTGACTTTCAACATGCACACACACACCTGCAAACTCCCATGTTCCACTGACTTATAGATAAATTAATCATTTCTTATACCAACAGTCTTATCTCACAGCCTGAACTTATGAGTCAATGTAAGGACCCAGCCATACTTTCGCTTTCTGCACCTTTTGATTCTCCAGGTCTGAGAGCTATTCACATAGTTCCATGGCCTCCCCCCCCCCTTGGGCAAAAATCTGGTCTTGCCATGAATCTGCAGCAAGAGGCAGTCTCCTCCCACCTCCTCCTCTTCTTTCCATGCTACTTCCATGGCCAGTTTTTCATTACAGTTTTCAACTGCTGAGCTGCACACTTCCAATTATTGCCTGGCTGGGAACCCAACTTTTCCAAATGACCCTGTTATTTTTTTAAAAAAGAAAAAAGCCCACCAAAAAACAGCCATCAGCCAACACCTCTCATACCTCTGTTCTGATTTCATTACATCTCTGCATAATCACAAATTCTGTCCTTTAAAAAAATAAAGGGACCTGGTGTCTCTGATAATGGAGAGGGAAGGAGAAAGAAGAAGGAAGGACCAATGAGCCCAGAAGCCCAGAGTACCCTTTGCAACCCTTCTTAACAACAGGGAGGGAGGACGGAACAGAAGAAGAAGAAGAAGAAGAAGAAGAAGAAGAAGAAGAAGAAGAAGAGTAGTAGTAGTAGTAGTAGTTTGGATTTGATATCCCGCCTTTCACTCCCCTTCAGGAGTCTCAAAGTGGCTAACATTCTCCTTTCCCTTCCTCCCCCACAACAAACACTCTGTGAGGTGAGTGGGGCTGAGAGACTTCAGAGAAGTGTGACTGGCCCAAGGTCACCCAGCAGCTGCATGTGGAGGAGCGGAGACGCGAACCCGGTTCCCCAGATTACGAGTCTACCGCTCTTAACCACTACACCACACTGGCTCTGACAGGGAGTCCTAGAAGTCAAGAGCAACACCTCTTAGCAACAGTCTTCACTCCTCCTCTCCAAAATGGCAGAAAACTAAAAACAGCAAAATTGGCACTATAGCACAGCATGGGAAAAGCTGTCACATTGCCCAAGAATTCTGTACTACAACTCTTTTCTTCTATGACTGTGATGTCTACGAAGAAGCCATGGAGGGAGTGATTTGAAAGGCACAGTTGAGTTTCTTTGGAGGTAAGGATGGGGAATGTTTCACAATTCACATCCTCCCACAACATTTCACTCCATTCAGGATTATTTATTCTCCACTGGTGTCCACATAATATGGGGTGCAACAACTGAGTCATCACCCAGTTTATAATCTAATATGTAATACATTAAATGTCAAAGAGTAGTAGATGCAGATAAACTCAATTTGCACTTTAAATTATGTACACTGGTCATTAAATTGAAGGTATAAACTAATTAAGCCATCTTTGGGGAGCAAGAGGAACATTTATTTCTCCCTTTTTAGACCTGAAAAGGGATACAGTGATCTTTACTGGTGTGGGAAAATGAGTCATTCACCTTACAAATCACTTTCCCAGAAAGGAAATATTGGCCAATATAATACATTCAAGGCTGAGCAGCTCTCCCGCCCTAAAAAAAAATCTTTAATGGAAATTTAATAGTGTATTTTTGTAAATGGCCTAATTAACATTTTGCAAAAATGTGCTTTAAAATTAGATATTAGTGTTTTGTGCTCAAGAGACTCAGTAATGTGTTCCCTTGGATAATTTTTACAAATAACAAACCTTGCCAAGATATTGCTTGTGAAATCCAAGGGGACTCCTTTGTACAAGGGAACTGGTTTAAAAATTAAAAATTCATTAAGAATTTCACTTTCACTTCACCTTTGGAAGGTGGCGTTTATCTGACATATCTGGGGTGAAAAAGGAAACACAGTATGTTGCTAATGGCTAAGACTGCCAGCAGTCAAGCAAGGCACTTGGAAAGTACCATGAAGATGTACAAACACATTCTGTGCATAGATTAAAAACATTACGGGCCAGTAAAGACTTCAGTTTGATGTAGGCCTAGTTTGCACAACACAGTAAACCAAACCTTAGTGGCTTAGTGAGACCATGTGAACTTCTGGAGAGGAGCTTACAGCTGCTTTGCCCCCTCTTGGTCCTTTTTGTAGCTGCACCATGCTATGCTAAGGCTAAGTCAAGGTTTAGGTAGAACTGGGACTCGTGGTTGAGCTGTCTCAAGTGGTCACCAAGGTTCTTTCTCACCTACAGCTCATGTTGGGTGAGGAGAGAGCATAATCACCACAAGTCCCAGTTTTGACAACATGCCAAACCAAATCTTGACTTAGCTTAGTGCAGTTTGGCAGGAAAGAGGACTAGTAAAGGTAAGGGGACCCCTGACCATTAGGTCCAGTCGTGGCCGACTCTGGGGTTGCGGTGCTCATCTTGCTTTATTGGCCGAGGGAGCCGGCGTACAGCTTCCAGGTCATGTGGCCAGCATGACTAAGCCGCTTCTGGCAAACCAGAGCAGCGCACGGGAACGCCGTTTACCTTCCCGCCAGAAGGTAAAAAGCACTTTTGACGTGCTTTCGAACTGCTAGACTAGGAAGGAGGAAATTAGTTGCAAGCTCCTTCCTGGGAACCCACACCTATGTGTGGTCTCACTAATGCAAGGTTTGCCTTTGTATGTTGCATGAATCAGCTCATAGGCACATACCCCTCCAAGTGTCCTGATTTTCCAGAGGCAGTCCTGAAAGGGGGGGTTGATGAGGGTCAGTTGCAGAAGAGTGAGCAATGTTCTTATTTTCTGTAGTATAAGGTTCTATACTGCAAGTGTCTATACTATACACTAATGTTACTCAGTGCAATGCAAACAATTTATGAAACAACTGGTACATAAATTGCCTTCTTGTGAAACTGTTGGTGGAAAAATAAATTAATCCAGTGAACCTGTATCATCATTTTCTAATCTATTGCTGTACTGCTACATTCCTGCAAGCAATGAAATAGCAATCCTGTTTTAGAAGAATATCATTAGATATTCACCTAATGAAAATCGATAGCCTTGATTCCCCCCCCCCCCACACACACCACATTATCCTAGAATATGTTATCTTTTGATCTTTCTGTGGGGGGCGACTAAACCTGGTATAGCTACCTTTGTCCATTTTAGCTAACAGTTCAAGGCTCTACAGTTTGAAATTTATTTCACTTTTCACTCTCTAGCATGTTGCTCATCTGAATAATTGTCCTACTTTCCTCTCTTTTTCTGTATCTCCCCCCTCCCTTTCATCAAGCCATTATTAAAAGAGTTTGACAAGGGGCTGAAATTACCGAATGATCTCACTTCAGCATCATGCTTGAGAGTTAAAAGTAAAATAGACCTCAGACTGCATAGGCCTTAGCTGTTCGCTGAAGAAGAAGAAGAAGAAGAAGAGTTTGGATTTAATATCCCGCCTTTCACTCCCTTTAAGGAGTCTCAAAGCGGCTAACATTCTCCTTTCCCTTCCTCCCCCACAACAAACACTCTGTGAGGTGAGTGGGGCTGAGAGACTTCAGAGAAGTGTGACTAGCCCAAGGTCACCCAGCAGCTGCATGTGGAGGAGCGGAGACGCGAACCCGGTTCCCCAGATTACAAGACTACCGCTCTTAACCACTACACCACACTGGCTCTCCAGTGCAAGCAAAGTGTAAGTGCAAGCAAAGGGCGCTGTGGCCTAAAGCCTCTTGGGCTTGTTGATTGGAAGGACAGCGGTTCAAATCCGCACAATGGGGTGAGCTCCAGTTGCTCTGTCCCAGCTTCTGCCAACCTAGCAGTTCGAAAGCACACCAGTGCGAATAGATAAATAGGTACCAATGTTCTGTTGCACCAGAAGCTGTTTAGTCATGCTAGCCACATGAACCAGAAATCTGTTTGTGGACAAACCCCGGCTCCCTTGGCTTGAAGTGAGATGAATACTGCACCCCATAGTCACCTTTGACTGGACTTAACCATCCAGGGGTTGGTTATTTACTTTTACCTTTATAAGTGCAAGCAGATATAACAGGGTTTGTGTTTATCGGAGAACACGTTGCTCTTCAAAATACATGTCTATTAAATAAAAATAAAAATGAAAGTACAAAACATTCCAGGATAATGCCAAGAAAGCCTGTCAAGGGTACTCATTATTAGGTGAATTCCTAACGATATTGGGGATATCCAGTGAATGACATCAGCAAAAATGCTCACACATGGAGCATTCCCTGTCCTCTCTTGCTTTCTGCAAGAGAAGTTTAGGAAAGGCTTTCCAAAAGGCACGGGGGCTGTAAAGCAAGTTTAGTAAATGATTTGGGGGGGGGTTGTGGGGGTTACTAGAACATTAAACTGTTTCCCAGGATGGCAAATAGCATGTATTGATCATTATAGATTATTGTTTAAGCAATGAAGTGGCTATTCAAAAAGATGGCTTTGACCGGTTACCATGGAAAGTGGCACATCTTGCTATCACCAACATGATGATGATTGTAAAGAAAATTGATAATAATAATTTCCCCCCTAAACTGGGAATTTCATTTTGAAGACACTCCAGTTGTAGAATTTTTTTTTTAAGTATATGATTCTGTATCAGTCTCAGCTTGAGTGGGGATAAAGCACTTCCTGGTTGTCATGCCAAGCAGCAGCTGAAGATAAGGGAGGAGGAGAAATTCAATTTAATTTGCATTTAAAAGTGAATCCACCCAACTTGTACTTCCAAAACACAGCCATACTTTGAATTTTCCATATCTTTGAATTTTGCAATGCCTTTCTCTAACCAAGTAAAGTATTGAAGAATGCATATGCTGGGCCAAAGTATGAATAAAAATGCACCTACAAAAATGCATTACACCAGGGGAAATTTCTCTGGGGGGAAAAACATGTATATTAGGCAAAATTGCATACAGATGCACATATTGTGCTAAAATGCTGATAGATTTCAGGCCAAAGTCCTTCCCAATCCTAACTGTAGGTGCCAGGGGAGCATGTGCTCTACCACCAAGCTACAACCCTTTCCAGTAGGGAAGAGGTGAGCCCTTGGGGTTTAGTGGTTAGAGTCTCAGACTAGGGCTGGAGATACCTGCCTTCAAATCCTCATTCAGCCATGAAGTTCACTGAGAGTCCTTGGGCCAGTCTCTATGTCTTAATGTAGCCTACCTCTTAGGATTGTTGTGAGATTAAAATGGAGGGGTAGAAGCATTTCTGGCACCCCAAGATTCTTTGAGGAAAGGTGATATAAGTGTAACATAGTTATTGTTTTTTAAATGGATTCTCCTCCACATAGCAGAGAGACTGTCGGAAGCAAGGCCTTTCCTGTGTGGTTTGTGACGAGGTGCCCTGACATAGTTCCTTGGTAGTCTTGACAATTCTTAACAATGCACATGTCTTCATAAATGTTGTTTTGAAAAATCATCGTGAGTGCAACTCTGAGTCTTAGCAGCACCAAGACAAGTCATAATGATATCCTGACATGACTTCAAATTGAAACAAAAGGCAATTGCACTGTCAGATGCTTGAAGCCTTTTGGATGATGCCTTGCGCACACCCCTTGCCACACACTCTTTCTTCCTCTTTACACTTCTTTGCATCCATGACATGTCAGATTTCTTTTTTATTTAACTTTTCACTCAGTGGAGGATGAAGGAAATTGGCACTAAAATGTCAGTAGTAGAAGATGTTTTTGGTTTTTTAAAAAAGTATTTGGAGGCCTTAACCCTGAACCTTACCATACTGACTGACTGCTCAGATCATAACCTACACGTAGTTGGAGAGTTCTACCTGCCCTGGAGGATGATTAGTCAGGGCTGGTTCCAGAGGGCCACAATGTGGGGTAGTTTCCAGCTGCAGCCAGTGGAGTGGGGCAGAGCTATGAAGCTACCCTTCTGTCACTGGCATGGATAGAATTGGGGCAATGCAGGATGCTGACATTTTGGAGGGGCCAGAGGGACACACCAGCAGGAAGAATTCTCAAATGCAAATGACTGGGCTTCAATATAACAGAATGGCAGAAAGACCTGGGGAACACAAAAAGCAGAGATTAGAATTCTAACTATTCATGTTTCACCTCTCCCTCCAAAGTAAGGTTAAGAGGGAATTGGTTTCCTCAGTTCCACTTTGAACTGCAAGTAAGTGGCATTGGAAAGGAATGAATTCCTGGTAGCAGTTTAATTGTGTGCTTGGTCCTGCACAGGACATAGCCTGCAAGCTTCCTCCAATTCCTGAAAGCGATACAGCAAACTCAGACAAGGCAGTCCTGGAGCCAAAAGAAAACTACCATCCCATATTCCTTCAAACCTTACTAATAGGATTTATTTATTTATTTGGGGTGTCCCGCAAGGGGTAATACCTCTGGTGGGGGACACATTGTGCTCCTTCTGGGGTAGTTTGTCCTCCTTTGGTCCCCATCCTGAACTCAGCTCTCACCTGTGGCTCCTAGAAGCTGTTGGCAGGTGACAGTGGCCACACCCCGGTAAAGCTTCAACAGGCTGGCTAAACCAGGTGAAGGTGGCTGATGGGTCTCAATCCCTTAGTGAGCTAGGGACTTTCCCTGCTCTGGTGGACTGAGCAGACAGACGGAACTAATAGTGGGTGCAGCAGTCAAGAAGGTGGTTTCCCCCTGTGGTGTAGGCAAAAATGAGGGGCAGATGGGGCTCATCAACCTGGGAAGGTGGTCCATTTAGGAGAAGGAAAGCTCTGATCATAAACCTCCACTGCCGTGCAGGATATCTTCAGAAGAAAAGGTTAAGCTGTAAACCCTACACAAATCCACAGTGGAGTCCCTAAAATGGTTGGATGGCACCTTGTACACCTCCTTCCATGAAGCCAAGGTAAAAGGTAAAGGTACCCCTGCCCGTACGGGCCAGTCTTGACAGACTCTGGGGTTGTGCGCCCATCTCACTTAAGAGGCCAGGGGCCAGCGCTGTCCGGAGACACTTCCGGGTTACGTGGCCAGCGTGATATCGCTGCTCTGGCGAGCCAGAGCCGCACACGGAAACGCCGTTTACCTTCCCGCTGGTAAGCGGTCCCTATTTATCTACTTGCACCCGGAGGTGCTTTCGAACTGCTAGGTTGGCAGGCGCTGGGACCGAGCAGCGGGAGCGCACCCCGCCGCAGGGATTCGAACCGCCGACCTCTCGATCGGCAAGTCCTAGGCGCTGAGGCTTTAACCCACAGCGCCACCTGCATCCCTTCAATGAAGCCAAGCTGTTGCCAAATGTATTGCTCTGCTTGCCTTTGGACCACACCACTGAGCCTTGTTGTCCGAGCAGCCCAGGACCTCTTCCACCAGTAATTAGATTGTGTCCTAGTTTGCATTACCATGAAAAGTGCCTACTACCTTTCCCCAAGAGGGACACCTGAATCACCTGGTTTTGGTGCTGCTAACGCTCCGGATTGACTTCACCCACAGAGGCACACTCCATTGTCTCTCGAGACAGATGGAAGCCCATTCATCTCACTGAGTTTCTACATACAATCTCTGCATTGGATTTTGGCCAATGAATCTTTAAAATATTTCAGAGCTTGCCATTTTGCATATCTAAGAAACATATCTGTAGTCCTATCTTATACATACATGATATTATAAGGGTTTTTAAAAATGGAAAACAAAGAAGTTCTATCACTGTTAATCTGGAGAGAGGAATTAAATGACATAAAATCAACATCTGCTTACCATAGTTAGATACTCAAAGGAAAATGCTTGCATGCCAAAAAGTCGCCTTAATTATTGTTTTGAATGCATTTTTGTTGACTGTAAAAAAATAACCAGGAAACAGGTTTCACAAACTATTATCCGAAGAGCAGAAGACTCTTTTTTTTCAAAAGACATTTTGGCAGAAGGACTTAGAGCTATATTTTTTGGGGGGGGGGCAGGGAGAGAGGGAGAGACCTTTAGAGATTAGTTTATTTCATGCATTAAGCCATTGCCTATAACTAGCTGTTCAAAAATCTGTAATGATATACATTAATTCCCTATTATACATGAAGAACAGTGCCAGATGGCAGCATAAATGTGGGGTAATAATAGTCAGAGAAATGCAAGGCATTAAACATAATATTAGTGAGATAAAGGAACACGATGTGTATGATATAAAAAAATTCTTCGATAGTAGTAACAGATAATATGAATCTTGTTTTTTAAGCACACATACAGTCAAAGGTGTAAAGAATGTCACATGGACTAAATTTAAAACGTTTGAGGTACATTGTCCCTGTCTGGGGAAAAAAATTATTAATAATAATAATAAATAAAGGGAAAATCCCTGCTCTAGCCCTCATGAATTCCCCACCAGAGAACTTAACTTCCCTTCAGCTATGATGTGTGTGTGTAAAAGCAGCATACAAACAAATGAATGATGGGAGTTGTAGTCCAACAAAATCTGGAGATCCAAGCGTCTCCCATTCCTACTATATCATAATACTATCAATTCCATTCTCTATCATTCTTTAAAGTCTACTTGCAAGCTGTATTGAACACTAGCACGGGTAAACCACTAGGCAAAACATGAAGACTCAGCCAGAGTCTTTGAAATTTCATTATCAAAGAGCTGAGTATGATTTGGTTTTAAATCATAAAATCAAGGACAAAACTAGGTGGATCATATATTAGAAATTAGGTGAAGTGGAATAGTGTTCTTGTGGTCTCTGCAAGGTTGGCAAGATACATGGTGACCAACAGTTAACCCACAGACCCAATGGCAGCCAGAGTCTATGGAACTCCCCACCACTATTTCTGCTGGCAGTTCCACTTCCAATTTAGCACAGCCCAGATGTCTGAAGATTGTTTGACCAGGGAGATGTTGACCTCCTGCCTCCCAGTAAGCCAGAGAAGTTGGTGGTTACTGAACTAGGAGATGACAGAACAGAGACATATTTTAGCCTGGCAACCCATTAGTCTACCATGTTTAAACTGGATGAATATTTATTAAATTTCAGAACTACATTTGATGGTAAAGACTGATTTACAGAAAGATACTGATGTGCAAAAAGCAAAGAGGGGATCCAGTTTCCTCTTGTGGCTGGCTGCAGTATGCTGATTAATATGCAAAACATGTGCTTTGAGGAGTAAAAAGAAAAGAAAAAGAGCTTATAGCAGCAAGCAAAAACCACCAATACTTCCCTGCTACTTAACATCTGGCTCTGGTCATGGTTTAGTTGCAGATGCTCGTATATGCAAAGGCTGTTATGAACAGATGACTAGGCATGTATCCTCTAAGAGTTCAACTCAGAATCTTTTGGGATGAAAACAATTTAAACTCTGCTCAGTTTTGTAGTTCTCCTTAAAAGTGGTGGTTCCATGGTTTAATAAGCTGCCAACACACTGGTGGCCTGATACCAGGATTAATTTTGCTTTATTGTCCAAATCCAGCCCAAGAATTAGTAAGAGGTTGTCTTTGCCTCACCCCTCGCTGTGGTATCGGTGCCATCACCAGTGGCAGTGAATGGAATTAGTCTTATGACTCTTCTCCCCGCAGACACATATTCGGTTCTCTCTGTTCTCCCATTTTGGAACTTCTGGGGTGGAGTGGGATAGAGCAATTTATGCTTTCTCCTACACCCTGTCGCCCTGCAGTCATCTTTCTTTCTATAGAAGTTGCAGTGAGTGGGAATTATTCATAGGCTTCATGAGAAGGGGGAAGCTTCCCAGAGAGAAAGGGAAGATCCTCAAAGGCAAGCTGCAGATGGAACAAAGAAACTACCTTATATTGAATCAGAACTTTGGTCCATCTAGCTCAGTATTGTCCAAGCTAGTTGGCATCAGCTCTCCAAGGTTTCAGGCAGGGGACATTCCAAGCCCTACCTGGAGATGGCAGGATTCAATCTGGAGCTTTCTGCATGCAAAGCAGATACCCTACCCCTGGGCAGCAGCCTTTCCCCTCAAATGGCTAAGGGCAACACTGTGAGATCTCACTGTAATACATTCCCAACAGAAGCGGGCAGCTGCATGCGGATTCTCCATGCAATTCAGACTTTGTGCTTATCAGAACATCTTCGTGATAAATACCTCTCTGCATTGCACACATGTTCATGTGGAGTCTCTGCCAGGTGGAAGTGAATTTTTCAAGCACTTTGCAGTAAAGCACCCACCAACCCCAACAATGGTTTGTGGCAAGGGCACTATATGGAACCTGGAGTTCTACAGATAGTGTCTAAAACTTGCTAAAGATAGTGTTACTATACCCAGATGAAGCATAGAATCATAGAACTGTAGAGGTGGAAGGGACCATGAGGGTCATCTAGCCCAACCCCCTGCAATGCAGGGATCTCAACTAAAGCATCAATGAAAAGAAATAACTTCTGCTTTCATTCTATTGTTTTCCACAAGTAGCATTCTACAAAGTTCTGCTACTGGAAGCAAGCATTATTCTTTCATACAGCATCAGCAATTATGGCTGCAGATGTTTCATATCTAGTCAAACAAACAATTCCTCTCTTTTTCTCCTCCCACAATACAGTTTGACAGAAATATCCTCTTCATTCACTCAAGAAAATAGGAATGAGTTAATCTGAGCATTGGCACTTCCATAAAAGTGGCTGGTGTGTTGCAAGACTATTAAAAACAACAACCTGCAGTCACAATTCATCATCTTTTCATGGAAGTAGAATCGTTTTCTGCTCTGATTTGCGAAATCCCAGTTCAGTCGCTGTTCTCTAGTATTAACAATATATTGGCATCTGCTTTGGGGAGTCACATGCTAGCCTCTTGCTCTCCTTTAAAAACTCTCTGATACACTCTACAGGTCACACTGTGTCATATCATCATGGTGGATTCTCCATAAAAGGGAAGAAACAGAAGGATGACCTATTTCTTACACCCACCCACCCCACACTCTTAAACTTAAACTTACAAAATCTGCAACTAAAAGGAGTAAAATACCCAGCACACCCAAACTAAACATCACTAACGAGTGCTATTTTGTGACGGAAACATAAAAGCTGCCACAACAGTGGGACTGTCTACTGTGTATGTGAGGTCTGTCAGCTCTGTACAGGGAATCTGCATCCCTATCCATTGTAGCGGTTACATGAGGTGGCAAACTTGATAGTAGGGAGGGCCACATAATGCCCTGAGTGTCAGGGCTGCAGGTTTGATACAAATCAACAGGCCAGCAGACCGTCCTACAGTGGACAATCCTAGAGGTCAGGCTGTGCCTGAGTGACAAATTGATCAGACATAAGATGGATCAGACCAAAGACCCATCTAGTCTACCATCTAGTTCTCACATAGGGCAACCAGATACCCATGGAAAGCCTGAAAGCAGGTCATGAGCACTAACCAAGAGATGACCAGCAACTTCATGGGACAAGGTGGAGCCTGATGGTCCCTTGTTGTGCCACCTGACCCTTGCTGAGCAGGTAGCTGCAAAACCACCCTCTGTCCACTTGAAGCGGTGGAGCAGGAGGGCAGCAGAGGGATGGACAACAGTTCTCTCCTCTGGAAAGCTATCATGGTGGTAAACAGAGCCAGCTCTGACATTAGACAAACCGAGGTGACTAGCTCAGGTAGCACAAGCCCCCAAGGTGGCAACCCGGCGAGTGCCCTGCTGCCTCTGACACTGGCATGCCACTGGTATCAACACTGATTTCAGTTGAAATAATACACAAGCACACAAGATCTCATGAGAAATTCGCCCAAAATTGCGGAAGGGGCAGGGCGTGAAGAGAAGCAGTGCTGGTGGCAACAGGTATGGCGGCGGTGGTGGGAGCAGCAGGGTACGGAAAGGCACTACTTCCTGTTTTGCCTCAAGTGGCGAAGCAGGACACACTGCCCCTGGTGGCAACAAAAGCAAGGTGCAGTGCTCACTCCGGCTGGTGGAGAGTGAACCATTCACATAGGGAGAAGCATTTCAACCAATGGCGGGGGGAATTCAGGGAGGCAATGCTACAGAACAGAGGCTTTGAGAATAAAAATAAAATGAAGGCTGCCAACTGCCAGTAGCTGGGAGAGGAGCTCCAAGAAGAATACACTCCCATGAATTTCTGACACATTCATAGATGCTAGAATTTGTCAGGAGATTTTGAGTAGCCCTCTTGCTGCTGCAGCCGGCACCATTCAACACTACCGCCCAAATTCATGCTGAAAGTTCTCAGATACATGAGACACATAGACAGGAGGGATCCATTTCTCAAGTTCTTGTATTGCCAATAACTTCAACAAACTCTCTATACAGTCATCCCATTGAGAGGAACGTGTTCCTTCTTAAGCTAACACGCAAGGAAATTGCGATGGGGGGGGGGAGACAATGCTGGCCACCTGATACAGATTTGTTTGTTCAGTGCTTGGATTAATATTTTATGTTTTTAATTCTCTCACTTTTCCAGTGGGGACAAGTGTCAGGAAACCTACCGCACAGACTGCAACATGAGCAACACGAACACTCCAGAGAGCCAAGGCATGTGTAGTGACAAGCTCATCACACACAGGAGATGCTGTCAGAAAGAGTAATGGCAGAAAGGGGGAGGATTACAGTTTGTCTGTAAAGCAGCCTCCAATAAACTAGGGGACAAGCACCAACTTCACTGGCTTGAGCAACACAGAAAATCTTGCCCAACTTTTATCAGCATATCTCGCACAACATTTCCAACTCTAAAGGATTTTCAGCATTGTGCCTTTAACTGTATTCCTTCCATTCATTCAAGCATTTCAATCTGAAAGGCGTTAACTATTTTACTGATTTTTCCACCCGCTCCTGCTTTTTTTAAAATGATATTTTTAGAGTCATCCATTAAAAAAGAGCTTAGGGGCCGTGAAAAATTATTTTGAGAAAGCACACTAGCCTTATCTAAACTCTTTTGGAGTCCCTTGATGTTTCTTCTTGGGGGGGGGGGGTGTTTCACCTGAGGACAGGGAATCACAGAATTGTAAGAGTTGGAAGGGACCCTGAATATCATCTAGTCCAAACCCCTGCAATGTAGAAATGTGCAGCCATCCCACTTGGGGGTGGAACCTGCAACCTTGGCCTTCTCAGCACCATGCTGTAACCCAGTGAGCTGTCCGGGGCAGGGAGAACCATGTGCGTTGTTGCTCTGAGCTCCTTGAAGGAAAGGTGAGATATAAATTAAATAAACAAATAAATACAGCAACAACTTTGCTGCCAGTTGCAGATGGTTCCCAATAAGGAAGCCTGTCTATTTGGAGGCTGCATTGATTGTAGGTCACTGCTGGCAGGCCAGCCCCAGTGGGATGGCCCAGGAGTGGAAGACACTAGAAGGAAGATGCTCTTTGGGGGTATGGTAAGACCAAGGGCACTCCCCGTGGACAACTGATTGGGGATTGGCTTGATCCCAGGTGGGAAATTCGACCAGCTGAGGAGGGTGGAATGCTCAGCAGCCATGTCTGTGATGATAAGAATGAATGCTTATCATGTGGTGTGACTGGAAGGTATTTTTGTGATCTTGCTCTTGTTTGGGGAGTTTCCTTTTACAATCAAGCAGTATATAAATTTTATGAAATAAATAAATATAGTTTTGATTTATTGATTGTATGTTTATTGTATCTTCTTTTGCATTAATACGATTTTCACCATCCATCAGGGTTCTAGATTCCAGTACACACAAAAGTCTCTCCCCCCTTTCAGAAGTTTTAATTCTCACTTTCATATTGGTGTTCATGCCCAAAATACATCTTTGTGCTACTCTGGAATGTAATCACACTGTGGTTTCTATACCACTACCACGGAAAGCTGACGGGCAACAATGGATACAATGCTCAGGACTAGCTCCTCCACAAAGTGCCCTCTGGAGGACTTCCTCCCACATCTTGTATCAGTGATCCCTGGCAAGCTTATCTGTGGTGGTGGTGGCGGCGGCAGCAGCAGCAGCAGCAGGGACACTCTAATTGGCATCAGGTGGCACATAATCCCCTGGTGTAGCTTCACTCTGGGAAATTAAATTGGCAGCTGCCCAGACCTATTTTTGCTGACAGCACACCCAAAGAGCCTGTTTCTCATGGGGGTGGGGTCGTAAGAGGGATGCAGCTCACAATAAGGTAGGCAAGGGATGCAGAAAGTACAAGAATTGGCTCCGAGTAGAGAAAGTTGGCGTGTCTAGGTCCAGAAGACAGAGGAGAGGACATGAGAAGAGCCCTGCTAGAGGAGGCCAAAGGTCCACCTCGTCTAACATCCTGCTGTCACAATAGCCAGCCAGATACCTGTGCAAAGCCCACAAGCAGAACCTGAGGGCAACAGCGCACTCCACACTTGTTTATTCTCAGCAACTGATATTTGTAGCCATACTGTTTCTGTCAGTGGAAATAGCACATAGCCTTAGCATACCTGAAATTGTTTAATCCTCTTGTGATGCAACCCAAGTTGGTGGCTTCCGTGGTATCATGTCAGGGCAAACTGTAGTTTAACGAGGCACTGTGTGGGACAAACAATCTTTCGTCTGTCCTGATTTCAGCTTCATTGGGCTGCAGTATTAGGAGACAGAGAAAACATCTCTCTGCCCACTTTCGCCACACCATAAAGATTCCTACACACTTTTATTATGGTCTTCTAAACTAAAAAGTCCCCAATGCTGTAACCTTTCCTCATTGTGGAGGAGGATGCAGAGGAAGGGAAAGAGAAGAGGAGTTTACCCTGTCTGGTCTACTGAATAGAACAGTCACCTTTCCATAATCTGTCTGGCTGTGCATGTACACAAACATCTAGGTCAGTACAGGCCTTGGAGATAGGTGAGATTAACTGCAAATTTCCTGTACATTTGCCCAGACCACTGCTTCTTTTTAATCATGTTGTCTCTTATTGCTCATCTCATTACATTGCCAGAGCTGAACTTCTTGTCCCTTGCAGCTGCATTACACATCAATAACTAAGCTGTCATGAGATAACCCGGTATCACCAATGTAAATTATCTTTGTCACTGCAAGGCTCACTGTTAACCCAAGCTAATGCAAACAGAAATCGTTTGAGATTCCCACACCTGATAGACAATTCCAAGCAAGTCATTTTCTTAAGCCTATTCCAGTATGCCTATATCAATAAGTTCCCCCCACCCCTCGGGCCATTCATTTGTGCAGTTTAAAAAGTTAAAATTCATAGGATTGAGATGTTTGGTTTATTTCGTGTAATGCTTAGGTCTGCTTGCCTGTCACTTTGGAAAGACTTGGGATCACAGCCTCACAGCATCTTTGAAGGCATTGAATATGAAAATTTGCATATGCATCTATTACAAAAGAATTTGCAAAATTCTGTAAGCACAGAAGAAAGCACTTTGGTTTTCTTCCTAGAACGCCTGGGATATTTGTTCTGACATTATATTTGCACAATGTAATGGATGCCACAAGACAAGGAATAGGTAAATCAATCCATTTCCAGTCTGTGCTACATCTGCTCATGTCTATCCCATTTCCACATTCACCTGCACATTTAAAAAAAATACAAAAATTGGTATTTACAGACTTATGTAAATGTTTATATTTAATCATATTTTCTGTCAAAATACACATTTCTAAGCATATTTTCTTAATACACATTTTACATTCATTTGCTCTATGGATTTATGTATATACGACATATTTTATCTTTCAGCTTTAATAAAATACAGCTGTGGAATTTAGCACTCGTGTGCGATATCACATTCATTCTTGGTAAATGAATATTTCTTCATAATTCATATTTCTTGCTAGACTGTGTCAAATAACCTTATATCTCCTAAAGTGCATTTTCAAAACAAAGCAATCCTTCACACAAAAAGGCAGCACAGTCCAAAGAATAAAACAGAGAAAGGGAGAGGGAAAACTGGATAAAGTGTTCCTATTGTAAATTAAACAAACCCATGGTCATTTGCATTTTTAGCGTTCACCCAGAATACAGAAAGCCAGACAGACAATCACCTGAGGCAACAGGAGACCAGCTGGTTCAGGAAAACAAGTAACTTGATCCCAGGGGAGAAAACACAGAAACCTACAGATCCCATGAGGGGTAGCAGAATGAAGCAGAGCTCCTGGTATCGCTAAATAAACATCAGGTGGGAAAGATAGGAGGAGCTGCTCTGATAATTTTGCAGGTGGAAAGGTGTCAGTAATGGACACTGGTGAAGATGAGCCGAATAATACCCACCTTGAAATTTTTCTGTTCTCTATATACCCTAAAGATGCAAGGTGGTTTTGTTTTTTATTCTACCCTGTTTTTGCCACATGCAGCACTGTTTCTCTTCCTTTGCAATTAGACTTCAGCCAAAAACTATGTCATTCATCTTGTCGCCACTGTTGCAAAATTATGCAACTGATGCAATTAATTATGTACGTTATTTTGTCTTTACATTGTCACAGCCCGTTAATTCAACGCAAAGGAACGGAAACTGAATGCAAATGGAGGGTGGTGCATGATCAGTTACGTATCATTTGTAGACCGAAAGCAAGAATAACAACAGTGAATTCTGACTGTATTTGCTGCATTGGGTTCCATTTTGAACATGGGAAGAATAGTATACCCATTATATTCTATGGGAACTTGAAGGCAGCCCTGTTTAGGGAAGTTTTTAATATATGATGTTTTATTCTGTTTTTAATCTGTTGGGGGCCACCCAGACTGGCTGGGAAAACCCAGGCTGGAATACAGGTCTGTTTCTCTCGGCTCCATTCAGCTACGTGCCAATCAGCAGGCTCCTACTGAACGCTGCTCCAGGGGGTGGATGGCCCAGAACCATCCTCTGCTACCAATTGTTGGAAAATGTCCTGGGGTGAGCCTGCAAGCTCCAGGAACTCCGAGCATCCTCCAATATGTGCAGCTCTGAAAAGGCATTTCCCCTCTTTTCCAGTGCACTCAGCAACATATACCAGCTGCTATATGCACACTAATCTTCTGGCAAAACACATCAAGAAGAGTGAGACATCGTAGATCTAATCTACTATTTATTTACACATTATGTACATTATGTACATGACCCGGAAGCTGTACGGCGGCTCCCTCGGCCAATAAAGCGAGATGAGCACCGCAACCCCAGAGTCGGCCATGACTGGACCTAATGGTCAGGGGTCCCTTTACCTTTACCTTTACTCACCCCAGGCGATCTTTTTTGGTTAGGGGGTGGAATCTTCCTTTCACTTGTACCCAACCAACACACAGCAAGAAGAGTGAGACATCGTAGATCTAATCTACTATTTATTTACACATTATGTACAGACAAAAGCATAATGGCGTCCGTTCTCTTCACCTCCGAGAGAACAAACAGACAGAAATAAAAGCAAAAGTACATTGTAATAGTACCCACAGCGGAAGAGATAAGACCGTCTTCCTTTTCTCACGCTCTTCCCAGACGGGCATGTGATTTACAACAATCTCATCTGCAGCATCAGAGGCATGAAATACTAACACTGAATGGGCAGGCTATGAATAAATTATTGTTATTGTTATTACTGATATGGCCATTTAGTTATTTATTAATAAAGTAATAAAGCAATACAATTTATGATGAGGGACAATACGAACTTCGCAGTGGAAAAATGAGAAAGTGAGAGAAACCAGAATTGACAGCTTCACTCATCCTCGCTTTAGAACAAAGTGTCACGCATGGCCAAGCCTGTTGATTTCAATGGGCTTAGGCACACCAACTCTGTATAGGTACATGGAGCCTATGCCAGGGGTTTCCAAAGGGTGGTCTGTGGATGGACCAGTGGCCCATGAGATTGCTTCAAGTCTACAGCAGTGACTGTGTGGAAAACAGCTACGTTTGAGAGAACAAGAACGGGCACAGCAGATGCTCCCATCATTCTTAGAAACCACCAATCCATCTGGAAGTTCAGTGGAACAGACCAGAAGTGATGCGGGGGGGGGAGACTCTGCCTTCCTCAGAGGAATATAATCACAGGTGGCAGCAAGACAGCAAAGTTCCCAAGTGAAGAAAAGAGGTTGCTTTTGTACGTGAAAGGAATGGATAGTGAATGCATCACCTTACTACAGTGGTACCTCAGGTTAAGTACTTAATTCGTTCTGGAGGTCCGTTCTTAACCTGAAACTGTTCTTAACCTGAAGCACCACTTTAGCTAATGGGGCCTCCCACTGCCTCCCACTGCCGCTGCTGTGTGATTTCTATTCTCATCCTGAAGCAAAGTTCTTAACTCGAGGTACTATTTCTGGGCTAGCGGAGTCTGTAACCTGAAGCGTATGTAACCTGAAGCACATATAACCCGAGGTACCACTGTATTACTAAACAACATGCAGGAAAAGTGGTCCAGGAAGGGGAATTTGGGGGAAAATACTGATGTATGCACTGATGTAAACGAGAGAGAGGGGGGGACAGGGAGTGTCACACTAAAATGGAGATAAATTTTCATGAGGTCTTTAAAGAAAAAAAAATACCCCACAAACCTATGTGGAAATGTGGAGAAGTCAACTCAAAAGCGGAAAAATGAGAAAGCGAGAGAAACCAAAATTGACAGCTTCACTCATCCTCAATGTAATATAAAGTGATGTAGTGTCACTCCCAAGCTACTCCAAAAGTTTCAAAGGCAAGGAAAAATGGGAAATACTTGGTCACCACATAAGGCTTTTGAAAGGTAAGCTGCACGCACACCAGTAATTTGGGGGTAAATGGGTGGGCTGTGGGTTAAACCACAGAGCCTAGGGCATGCCTATCAGAAGATCAGCGGTTCAAATCCCCATGACGGGGTGAGCTCCCGTTGCTCGGTCCCTGCTCCTGCCAACCTAGCAGTTTGAAAGCATGTCAAAGTGCAAGTAGATAAATAGGTACCGCTCCGGTGGGAAGGTAAACGGCGTTTCCGTGTGCTGCTCTGGTTCACCAGAAGTGGCTTAGTCATGCTGGCCACATGACCTGGAAGCTGTACGCCGGCTCCCTCGGCCAATAAAGCGAGATGAGCGCCGCAACCCCAGAGTCGGCCACGACTGGACCTAATGGTCAGGGGTCCCTTTACCTTTACCTTTACTCACCCCAGGCGATCTTTTTTGGTTAGGGGGTGGAATCTTCCTTTCACTTGTACCCGACCAACAAAAGGTCAAAAAGGGGCTGGCTGAGATTTTGGCTCAACTCTGAACAACTGAGATAAAACAAGATAAATCTTGCAGACAGTTGCTGACAAATACCAACGGACCACACAGCAAACCTGGCATTCCTTTTTGATGATGACGAAGAAGAACATTTTAAGGTGCTGAAATGCTTTGGACCTTGTAGGTGAAGTAAAATATGTACTAATGTGTGAGGAAAGTATGGCACAGCACAGTATGCACACCAGCCTTACAATTACTTGGCACATTGGATTTTCCTTGCCTAAGGTGGAAGTTATTATGCACCTTATTCCTCGCTGAAGATAAATGTAAAAAAATACCATTAATCTTTCTACAATATACCAAGAGTAAACAGTTCCTCAATTGATCTGTGCCTCTGAATAGTGCTTCGAAAGAATGGGCAAATAACACAATAATGCAGTGTAATACAATTTGCAAGGCATGTGTTTTAAATTAAATAATCCACCTGCTTACAGAGGTGAAGACTGGAATGTGATCCCTACTCTATTGCTGATTTTATGCTGTTCGGCACCATATATTTCTTAACAGTGGTGGTATAGAAAGATGGAACTGTTGGTACTATCAGCTCAGGAATGAAAGATCTGGTGCAAAATCTACAAATTCTGCAACTGACTTATGGGCTGTAGATGTCCTTTGCATAGTCAAGTCTGGGAAAACAAGGGATTCCAGAGAGATTCAGCTGTTCTTTGGTGACTGTTTTGGACTTTTTCTTCTTTGGTGATCACTCGTAGCCAAGTAAGATTGTCCTGGGTCACCATGACTTGGATCATACACATAGGAAGGCTAAAGGAGCTGCCTTATACCAGATCAGACTATGGTTCTTCTGACAGGCAATAATTCTCCATGGTCTTAGACAGACATCTCCCCACCATTCACTTCATGGTATTTTAAACTGGAGATTCCAGGAATTGAATTTAGGACCTTCTGCATGCATATTCCATATTGGCTGTTCCATAGGTAGCCCATAGGCTCTCACATTCCAGTGAGTTGTTCCTTATCTTTGGACATCAGTAAAGCCTTGTGTGATGAGACACATCCTATTCTCCTGCATGTGCTTATGGTAATTCTCTGTTGCCGGCAGGCCCATGCAGAGGGGATGGGTAGCCAGGTACACTTGCCTCAGGCCTAGGAGGGTAAGCTATTTGGGGGCCCCTGCCAGGGACAGGCTGATTTTTAGTTGAGTTTATAACTTTATTCTAACAAGACTCCTGCCCCGGTCCTCAGTCAATCTCTGCACAGGCCTCATTTCAGGAGTAACCAATGTGGTTCAGCTACAAGTTCCATTATCTCTTGACCACTGGCCCTGTGGGCTGGGGCTGATTGCAGTTGAAATCCAATTTGGAGAGTGAACAGAGAAGGCTATCACTAGGACTCCACATGTGAATATTAGAGCCCATGGATCAAAAATGAGATCCTTCCGCTTCATTGTTTTTGTTGGTGATTTTGCTAAGGTCCCAAAATACGTTTGAAAATGCAACAAATGGATTTTGATTTGCCCCCGCCCCCACCAATTATTATTATTATTATTACACTTAGCCCTATTGTCCTTCTTTGTATTTAAAAAGTGGATTTCTAAACTGCAATGTGCAAACAGAAATGCATCTCTCATCAGATATTGACTTCCCAAGTGGAGTCATCAAGATTTATTGATATAAGAGGTGGCCATTGAGTTTACCTTTATTGGTACATCCACTAAAGTACAAACTAAACCTGTTTATGAAATGTGCAATTACTTCTAATATCGTATGGCTGTACAGGGTTGCTGTCTCTGCAAGAAATAACTGAATACAAGCTGGCAAATGTTGCTTGTGTTCATTGATTTGAGCAATAAAACCAGTTGCCAAATTGGAGAGAGAGGTCAAGGGTGTACTAGTGCATCTGATAGGTATGCTGAAAATGGAAAGAATTTTAATGCAAGCAAGTTTAGAAATTAACTAATGTATTCACTTGGAAGTCAAAAAGCTGTACAATAAGGTCAACAGGGCAAATAATGCCCTGCAATATTATATGTAACAAGAATTTCACTTTTTACTCTATCTTGAAAAATTTAATACTATTTCAAAAAATAAAATGAAACGAATTAAGCATACAATGAAAGTGTTGCGACTTTAACTTCCTAAAAGTGGGCATTCCCTTATCCTTTCTGTCTCATTTGTTGCCTGCTTCAACCACATAAGAAAGTAATATTTTTTAGAAGGGAAAATGAGTGGTTATGTGCCGTATATGTGCAATTTCAATAGAGCCCTGATAGTTCTGATATTGAAAAGTCACTCAGAATAGATGCAGCTGTTGAGGACACTCACTTTTTCCCCCAGAGACCTTTGTTTAATGAACATGGGATAACCGAGAAGAGTGTCAAGCACCACATCTATGAATTATGATGGGCACCACCCTCCTTCTTCCAGAATCCTCCATTAAAAGCCTCTCCATCCTTGAAGCCTTTGGGTTGGCCTCCTGGGCTTTACTCACAATGGAGATGTGGCACACTCAAGTGCATTGGCTATATTTAAACTTCTCCCTCTCACTTCCTCTTCTCACATTTCCTCTGATGACATCAAGATTAGATTTTAAGATCTCTTAAAATCAAGGAAGGGATCTATATTCTTCTGTTTATGTTTCTCTACAAACTGTCATGTACACTGATGGTGCTATCAAAGGTCAGCAGCTTTGAGGTCCCTCTCCTCCCCTGGTGTCCCTGAAGTCTCTGAGCACTGTCCCCCCCGCCCTCCATTGCCTGCTTGGCCTTGAAGTAACGAGGGTGCTTAACTTTCGTCACTTGCAAGGTACATAAAGCTCGAGGAGGAGGTTGGGAAAGTGACCCTCTTTCCACTTTCCGAATTCAGCAAAATGTGCCTTTCAAGGCTCAGATTTATTCTACTGGATCTGACTTTCAACTAGATCACTTGGAAAAGTGGTGTGTGCTTGTTTGCCTTCTCTTTCTGCATCTCTGGGGTGGGCCTGATATGGGAGGAAACAGACGTGACCAGAGGTCATGGCAGTTGCTCAAGAACCCAAATACGCCCTCAATCTAAAAAGGTTGGTGATCCCTATGCTATATAAATAATATTTATAGTATTTATATAGCATAGCTTGTCTGTGGACAAACGCCGGCTCCCTCGTCCTGAAACGAGATGAGCACCGTACCCCCCCAGTTACCTTTGACTGGACTTAACTGTCCAGGGGTCCTTTACCTTTATCTTTTTACCAAAATTAATAGTGATTGTCAAAATAATTTCTGCAATTTCCATTATTTATTTTAACTGTATTTTTTAAAGTATTCATATACCACTCTGTTGCAAAAACAACAGGCTAGTGTAGAGCAACATTAATTATTATTATTTAAACAGTACTGAACAATCCTTAAAATGAGTGGCTATTTCCATGGGGCAAATGCTATGCACATTCGATCCTGGAGTGTGAGTCATTTGAATTGTCCTGTTTTGCAGATGGGAAAATTAATTAGTTTTTTCCTAATTGGTGCTGGCTAAAAACTGAATAAAAAAAAGTAAGAGTCTCTCTCTATCTGAACAGAGGACTTCCTCTGCCAAAACTGTCAATAAGAGCCCATGCTGAGTGCTCAAAGGAGCAGAAACTTAAATGCTAGTGTACTGTAATCAATACAAAATCAAACCCCAGAAAATGTGTTACCTTTCGATCTTACGCTTTGTAAAACATTTGTATGAAGTGCACTGAAGCTCAGTGCTTGTGAGAGATGCAATGCAAGGCTCTGTGTGATAGGAAATAAATGTATTTAATACTGGGAATCCTAGTTTGGCTTACTTGCCAACTGTTATGTACTGAGTTGAATAGGATCAAAAGGCAGCAGTCTGATTGGTCCTAGAACAATAGGATTCAGAATGCAGCAGTCTGATTGGTCCACAGAAGCCACCCAATCCAGCTCCAGGTGGAATGGAATCCGCAACCTGATTGGCCTACAGGAGAATCCCGGAATTAGCCAATCATGTGGGGCCCATTGTGTAAATAATGTATATAAGGCAGACATTCTGGGGGAACTTCCATTCCTCCTCACCACTATGAGCTGAATAAAGAGCATGAAATCCACTCTCAACTCCGAGTATATTTCACCAACTGTACCTATAAAACCTGGTATGGCTTCTTTTGTGTCTGCTGCTGAATTAGTGAGTGGTTTTATTGGTTTGGATACAACATTCTGGAAGTAACTTTTTGAGATCCTTCAGGATGAAGGACAGTCTAAATGAATGAATGACTGAATCATAGGCAGATTGACTGCCTTTCTTACCCCCTGACCCAGAACTTCCTAGAATGTATAGGGGCTCCCTGACCGACCCAAAGCACCACATAAAGAGGTGCATGCACAGAGATATCCCTTCAATTGAAATCAAAGCAAGGTCTGAGGTTCTGGAGTGGAGTGATTTGTAAAAAAATCTACATGGGAATGAAAGCATGGAAGAATCTTGCTAAAGATGGAATCTGGGGACAGTACCCTCATCCCGAAAATGGAAGCTTTGTGTCTCCTAAGTAACAGCAATGATAATCTTTCATATTTCAAAAAGTAAAAACCAGGACACCCCAAAGTTGGTGAGGTGTTTTTTTTTACAAAAACACAAAAAAAAAACCTGCAAAAAACCCCAACAGCCGTGATTTTTTGATTGACTTCCTAAGATCCAGTACAAAGTGCCGTCTTTCGGAAATTTCCCCAGGACTCCAATTCCGCCTTTGAAATCCGGGATGTATGGCAGCCCTAAATAATCACCATCATAATAAATCCATAAACCCACTTGCTGCTTCAGTGATGTTTGCAAAGTACTCCCAGAACAGAGCTGTTTGGAATATGCTTTGAGCTGGATGGACCTACAGTTCACAGTCTCCCAAGATCCTGCCGAAAACCCCAGAAAGCTCTGTGCAAATCAAAATCCTGCAATCAAAACATAATATGTAAATCAAGCTTACATGCAAAATAAATAAGTTTTTTTAATTTAGCCTAAATTATCCACCCCCACCTATACAAACTTTTTTCTTCATCTTTTTAAGGAAAATGAGGACCTGGCAGGAACTGAAGCTAAGAACCATAATATAAATGCCACTGAGGTACCGGAAGAAAGAGGAAAATAACTAGTGTTCCAATGATCAAAAAGACAGATTTAAATAACAATGTTCTATTAAAATACAATTTCTAGTTGCAATCCCATTCCTCTCCTTTCATGAACACTTTATGAGGCTTAGGTTGAAAATAATTAGATGTATCAGAAAGCTTAAAAAAAATATACGGGGTATCCAATACTCATCAAAATATCTCTTTTTAAGATTAGTGACTTTCTTCTTCTTCTATAGAACAAAAGAGGCTGTTTATTTGTAGGAAGGGGACTTCATATGGAATTGGATACTTCACTAGAAAGGAATTTCCACCATAGATGAGGGATCTCTATATTCCAGTGAGTCATACTAGTACTATATTATTATTCAGCACATGGGGAAATGGAGTTTAAAGACAGATACAAGACCAAGGCCACTCAAGGAAGCCATGGTAAGATTCAATGTGGTGCACTGGGCTGGATATGGACCAGGAAGTCCTTTTCAAATCCCTGCAGAACTGTGATACTTATTCACTGTTAATGGAGAGAAATTTTCCCAATGCTGGGGTTGGTGGAGGGAAGAGATGCTTACTTTGACCTTAAATTTAGGGGGCCCTGGAGAGAATTCATTATAGCTCACCTAAACCTGCACGACAAGTTTGCTCTGAAAATAAAATAAAAAATAACTCAATGCAAACCATCCTGAACACTTTGGAGGGAGAGTAGTCTAAAAAAGAGTGGCTTAGGGCCACTCAACCATGCAACCCATTCCACACACATAAGGGGCTCAACTAGACTGGTCAAGAAAAAGCGATTTACCTGTGTTGTATATGCGATATAACATTGTGCCACCAGATGGCGATGTGGCATCCCGTTTTTCTCTACCTGTTTTCGCTGTTTAAATTTACAGTGCTTTAAACTGAAATGCTTCTTTCTAGAGATCCAGCCCTATTTCTGAAATAGCAGAGCTCTTCATCCTCAGCATAAATGTGCAACAGAGGGGAGATTCACAAGCAGTTTGTGGTTTAGAGAGGGTAAGACTGCAATTCAATGGAGAAACACAATACCATTTTACAGGTTTTTTCTGCATCCCTAGAAAAGCTCTTTCCATCCCAACCCTTCTAAATAAATTACACACTAAAACAGAGGCAGCCAGCACCATGCCCTGCAGGTCTTATTGGACTATAACTCCTGCCTTCCACAGCCATCATGACCAATGGTCAGAGAAGGCACCAGGCACACACGTCTCTCCCACCAAAGTTTCAAAAACACATGCATAAAAGGAAATAAAAAAAAATCGAAGAAAGCAAGTCTTAAACTTTAGAGGAAACTTAAGCAGGATGTTTCCCAAGAGGGAACTAAATATGAACATTAGCCTTGAGTTCAATGCATCCATTTGTTGACCTACTAGTAAATAAATGGAGGTTCATGCAGGATCAGAACTGGGTGAATTGTTTGGTTTTAAAACCATCTAAAATATATTAGTTTCTTAACTTATTAAAAATATTTTTAACTTGAAATACAATTGTCATTGCAAACAGTAATAAAAGACAGACAGCTCTTGACAAAGTTATTCAAGTTGTCTCTGTTTTCTTCCTCTCATATATGAGTTGTATGCTTTATTAGTTTATCTGACAATAATCTAAATAGTGGGGCTTAAAATTTATCTGACAATCCTCCAACTAGTGAGGCTTAATACTTCAGCAATTTCCTCCCACTAATTAAAAAAACAACAAAAGTAAAATAGGGTTGGTGTGGCATTTCCCTGTTAATCTGCACTGACTACACATGAGAAGCTTTCTAAGATTCAGCCAACAGCTGGCTGCAGGGAGTGTCTGCAGAGCAATTATTTACACTACACAATTAGCACTGATTGTGTAAACAACATTTCACACTTCTAACTTCTTAAACAGAATGAGGGGGGGGGGAGAGAGAAGACCTGGCACAATGCTCTAATTACCCATTGCCCAAAGTAATGTGGCAAATTACCGGTAACCCAAACTCCTCCAAATCACCAACCTTGTGCATAATTTTTATTTATTTATTAAATTTGTATAGTGTCCCTCATCCAAACCTCATAAGGCAGCTCACAACATAAAAATACAAAAATGAGAACACAAAATACATAACAGAACAAAAACAAAACAATAGCCCCTTTTCACAAACACATTTAAAAAGCCATAGAATGCTAATTATCAGTCAGAGGCCTGGCTGAAAAGAAATGTTTTAACCTGGTGCCTAAAAATATCTAATGAAGGCTCCTAGCGAGCCTTCATGTGCAGAGCATTCCACAAGAGGGGAAACACCACAGAAAAGACCCGTTCTCCTGTTGCCACTCTCAGACCCTCCAAGAGCCCCTGTCCTGGATTTACAGATGCCATCCCGGTTTCTGGTTTGATCTCAAAAAGCTCCCGCTTTTCCTTAGGACATCCTTATTTTCATCAAAGAAATGTTGGAAAGTATGGAGTTATGCAACCCCCAAGCAAAGATGATGAGTAATTATACAACCTTTAGAAGACACCTGAGTGCAGCCCTGTATAGGGAAGTTTGGGTTGGCATCCACTGCAGTTGGGCCAGGATCTGTGCAATATGCACAAACCATCTTGTCCCGCTGAGCAACCTGGCTGCCAAATTCTACACTAGCTGAAATTTCTGAATAATCGTCTTCAGAGGCAGCCCTACGTGTAAGGTAAAGGTAAAGGGACCCCTGACCATTAGGTCCAGTCGTGACCGACTCTGGGGTTGCGGCGCTCATCTCGCTTTATTGGCTGAGGGAGCCGGCGTACAGCTTCCGGGTCATGTGACCAGCATGATTAAGCCGCCTCTGGCGAACCAGAGCAGTGCACGGAAACGCCGCTTACCTTCCCGCCGGGGCGGTACCTATTTATCTACTTGCACTTTGACGTGCTTTCGAACTGCTAGGTTGGCAGGAGCAGGGGTCGAGCACGGGAGCTTACCCCGTCACAGGGATTCGAACCGCCAACCTTCTGATCGGCAAGTCCTAGGCTCTGTGGTTTAACGCACCGCGCCACCTAATCTAACCTAGATTAGATTAGAAGAAGACAATGAAGTTCATGGTGAAGGCGAGGGCCTGGAAGGCTTGTTAGAAAAGGATACGGCTGCCCATTTTGAGTTGGGGCAGAACTAAAGGTCAGAGAATGGGAAGGACTGGGATGCTTAATTAGAACCAGCAGCTCAGTACTTAACATGCATTTCATTTTCATGTTCAATGAACAAAAGATACTGACAGAAATTATTATTTATATCCATTCCTATCACATGAGCTGAGACTTGGCTGAAGGCAGGGTGCGAATGTTTCTTCCTCAGATCTGATGCAGCTGGGGTGGCAGATCTGCTGCCCATTAGGAATGCAAATGGTTCTTCCTTCCAGCTATACTACAAGTGCGTATTTATAAGAAAATCAAACAATACAAAAAATGCCTTAAGTCTCTAGGGCTTTCATTTCCCATGAAGCCAAACCTGGGTAATTCTGACCCTGGCATTGCTCACCCTTTTAAGGAACATTGAAGTAGCATGATAATTAACACCTGAGGACCTGAGCTACCATGTGGTGACTTGTCATGGATCGCTACCATCTTATAGGCCTGGTCAACCAAAATTGTTTTGGGGTCATACCTCTGCAGACATCAGACAGGAAGATTGCATGGCTAAATGACCCGCCGTATAAAAAAAACTGATTAACATAAAAATGAATAGTGGAGGGGGGGGACCAGAAGGAGGGGCAGCAAGGGGAATAATATGAGCAACTGCTGCTACACATACTTAATGAACTAGAACTTCACAGTTTATAGCTCATGTTTTTAATTGCTACGTGACACCCAACACCACTTAATATTAAACAAGTGACAGCGTGATCCAGTGAGGTGTACACAAAGCAACTAGACTGCACAAACAAAACCCTTGGAAAAGAAAGCTAATATTTGGGCTCCGTCTGCACTGCACACTTAAAGCAGTATCGCCCCTCTTAAAACAACCATGGCTTCCCCCAAAGAATTCTGGGAAATGTTATTTGTTAAGGCTGCGTAGAGTTGTTAGGAGACCCCTATTGCCCCTCACAGAAGTACAATTTCCAGTGTTCCCCGGGGCGGGGGGAGGGCAGAGAGTGATTGTTAAACCGCTCTGGGGATTCTGTGCTGAGGTCCTCCAACCAGAAATGTGTACAGAAATGAGCATATCAGAGAAAGGTGCGCATAAAAATGCATATATCTGTGATATATTGATGCAGAAATGTCACAGGCTGTAGGGAAAATGAGAAATGGAATCCCTAGTTTTAAGAGCATATTTACACTTTGCTACCACCTACATTTTGATCACAATGACACTTTTAGGACATAAGTACCTGTGTACATTATGGCAAGTGGGGGCAGGAGTACAGCTCCTTTAACAAATGCTGGAAATAGTACCATTGCACATTCTAATTGCCTGGGACAGCTGAAACAGTGAGACATCTGGCATGCTTCTCCACAGAGACTAAACAAATCATTTCCTATCACTCTCCACTGAATCAGACTCTGGGAAAGATCCAATGCTAATTTGTAATTTTGCCGCATTCTTTATCATTGCACAACAATACTTTGCAAGTAAAATATTTCCGTTTAATAAGGCGTGGAAACGATGACTTAAGGCTGATTCACACATGTGTGAACATCAACTCATGCCTTACCTCTTGACCATTCCACCTGTGATGTGTGAAATGTACTGTACAGGGGGGCTGACCCAAGAGTTGGTGATATGAAAGCTCTGCCATATGATGCAGGAAACAGCCTTACACCCAGCGAGGCCATCTTGCTCAACCCTGTCGATCTGGAACTGCTGAATATTGAATTTGGGATCTTCTGCATGGAGATCATACTCTCTACCACTGAGCCGTCTGTGGTGTTTGATATATGCACACTAAACTTGGCATCACTGGCAAATTGCAATCCTGTCATGCAGGTCTTTAGAGGAGGTCTGTCCTTCTGTGCCCAAGACAGAGAGCCCCATAGGTTGTTGGAAGTCCAAATGCGATCAGTCCCAACCAGTAGAGCAAAGGGTCAGGGATGGTGGGGGTTGTCGTTTTCCTTTGCCCACAACCTGAAAGTTATTGAGCAGCAGCTGTGTGCTGCTCAATGTCTCTATGCAACTAGTTACCTAGGGGTCAAGCCCTATAATAGACTTAAGTGTCAACCATACTTCAAATCTACTCTAGCAACACTATTACTGGAGTCCATGGCATCAGCCAGCCATCAAGAGCTTTTTCACCTTAGCATCCTCCAATATCATCCTTCAATATCAACTGTCAACAATATCCCTTTTTGTTTATACTGGACAAACAGGACGGTTTCCACAGAAGAGGATTAGAGGGCACTGAAAACGGCTGCATGTAGCAAAGGCATATAAATGTTTTAGCATTCCTCCTGTGAAGTCTGTGCATTTTTCAGATTCTCTGAATCAAGAATAAACAGACCTTCAGCTACACAGTTTTGAGTGTCTGGAGGAAGAAATGGATTGTTTCCATTCCACTGTGTTCCCCATGCAGTGTTACAGAATATTGAACTAGAGAGAGCCAAATTCATTCTTTATGGAACTCCAATTCCTTATCTAAGTCACGCTGAAGATTATTCTGCTCTATCCAGCAAGCTTACTTTATTATCTTCCTGAAATAAGGTACAGGAATAATGGAAAAGTTAGGCTTCCCTTTTAAGAAAATTACAAGCAGGTTTTAATCTTAGAGTGATAGTGATACTCATCTCAAAGAGCAAAAAATTACCTGAGTAGGACAATGACCCAAGGCTAGGATCCGTACCATGCCCCATCTGACTTGACATTTCATTTGCACTAAATGTTACATATGCTGAAAAAGACCAGCCTAATTCAAAGGGGACTTGGCTCTCATGAGGTGCTAAGTATGGCTTGTGACATTACCATATAAATTGAGATATAAATATAAATGAACCGCCACACACTTGTTGAATGAAATCCTATTTGATGTTTAGACAATTTGGGAGCTTAAGTAGATTGCATTTCAAAGTACAGCAAGTCTATTTTGAAATCCGTGCTTGCTAGATGACCTTTTGGATATTAAAGTATTGGCTGAAATATGACATGATGGAGGTAATCATCACAACAAATAGACGTTTGGCTCTGAAAATGTGTCTCTCTTTTACATGTGCAAAAGTGAGAGATAATTAAATCAAAATACTTCAGGTTTCTTCAAAGAGCAGAGGTATCGACCAAAGCAGTTAAATATCTTTTTACCCAATATTTAATTTAAGAGCAAATGCTATAATCGTTTTGATTTTTCTGTTTCCTGTGCTACATGGTGAATATGACAAGTAAAGCTTCTACATAGGCACACTGGAGCAACATTAAAATGTATTTAGAAAGAGCTTTGCATCAAAATTTAAGTGAACTGTGTTCAGGATCTAAGTGTCTGAAATTTAAGCAGTTAAGGATTTAAGGAAGTTAAACCTGTTAAATTTGGATTAAGTTCCAAGAAAATACACTTAATATTATGCTGCAAAATTCTCCTTTCATTTCCAACAGGGAAGGCTGCCTTTTATCTTATAATGCCTATTCCTACAAGGAAGTGAAAATGCATTTTTTGTTGTTGTTATATCTGTATGCCACTGTTCCACTAATTGGGGTTCAAGGCACCTAGAAATAGAAATATGATAAAATGTAACAAAATATGATTCATCTTAGGAGACTTTCCTTTTGAATATCTCAAGAACACCTGAACCATCAAAATCAATGGTATCAGGATGTCCAGGCGGGTGGATATATCTCTCCTTTATACATTTCATATCATTGAATAAAATGTTGAACCATGGTCATGCTTAGGCAAAAAGATGGCCAAACATTATTTTAAGCTAGAAAACGTTCTAGTCCTGGTGTTAGGTGTTAAGTATAATTGGTTTAATTGACACTGAAATGGAAATGGCGATATATATTGGTGAAAGAGTTTAACTGGAAAATTCCACTGTAACTAAAAAAATAGCAAGAAGAGCTCTCTCTGAGCTTTAACCGGTTGATAATTAACTGATTATTGTTCTCTAGCAGCTAACATGTGAGTGTTTAACCTTAGACCATGTGAGAAGCATTGAACTGCATATTTGCCATCTTGGAAGGGTGGTGGCTAGTTTCTTTGTTCTAAAACTCTGTGAAAGTGAGGGTGTAAATGAAGAGGGCTGCTGTAAGAGGGAAAAGGCTGCTGCTTCCACAACTTCCAGGCATCTATAGTTCAACTGATTAGAGGGGTGCTGATAACACCAAAGTTGTAGGTTCGATCCCTGTTTGGGCCAACTGCATATTCCTGCACTGCAGGGGGTTGGACTAGATGGTTCTCAGGGTTCCTTCCAATTCTATAGTTCTATGATTCTATAAATTCTAGTTCTGTCTACTCATTTACAGCTGGTTGTTTAAGAGCAAGGCACCTACTTCAAGGGCTAGAACTCTTTATTCCAACAACCTCCTTCAGTGATAAGGATGCTATTATCACTCCCCTTCCATAAAGGTTCAGGAGCCCGAAAGTAATCAATGTGGGTTTGGTCTTGTGTCCTGGGTCATGAAACAGGCTATAGAAACTCATCATTGATGTCATATACTGGGGTCAACCAACTACCATCACAACATAAGGTACACCTAGAAATTGTATCTAGAGGAGACATCTTCTGGATTTCTATGTAATGCCCTTCTTCCATCACAGAATCAAAGGCAGTGTACATGTTATCCTCAGGTAGTGATCAATCCAGACTTGACCACCCCCAGATGTGCTTAGCTTCAGTAAGGTGGTGTCCTCATGTGCCTCATCAGGCCACAGCAGAAGTAATACAAACATGACAGCAACAGGTTACAGACAAGTGATTATCCAGAGCACAGAAGAAAAATCTTTAATAGATAATGTTAACATGTTCCTAACGTTAACATTTGGAGGAACTTTCTGATGGTAAGAGCTGTTGAAAGTTTTTAAACTGGAGGTTTTTAAACTGAGGTTGGATGGCCACCTGTCAGAGATTCATTAGCGGTGATTCCTGAATTGGACTAGTTTGGACTAGATGATCCAACTCTACAATTCTATGATTTTATGATTCTGTCAATACCATGAAGGAATGGAAAATGTGAGTGAAAGATATCTTCCAAAGACTCTTCCAACATTATTTATTTATATATCTTTATCTAGCCTATTTGTAGACAAGGAACTTCCTCCAAGGAACTCAGGATGGCAAAATAAGTATGGCCTCACAAGAACCCCAACAGATAGGTTATGCAGGGAGAAAACGACTGGCCCAAGTTCACTTAAGTGATATTCATGGCAGAACTGAAGTTTGAACCCAGGTTATCCTGGCCTTCATCCAGCGTTTTAAATAATATGCTGCACTGACGCTCTGTTCTGCCACCATTGTAACTACTAATACTGTTTTCTCTCTGTGTGTCATCTTCTACCTTCTGGGGAATATTTAATATTTAATATTTCTTTGGCAACACCAAGTATCCCTAAGGACAAAGCATGTCAAAACAGCAATGCAATGCCAACACAGCCAAATGCAGCGGATGACTCACCAACACACATGGTTTCAAAAGAACTCATCAAAAAGCATTCCTTTACGAAGTATAACAACACTGCTTCACTCTGCTTGAAGGAACCCACCCTTACTGCCAAGTTCAAGACTACAACACGAAGCCTTTTTGGGGAAGGGGGTATTGCTGCTTGTTAACTTTTTCCTGTGATGTGGTGCAGCTAGGAAACATTGAAATGCCTCTTCACTTAAAAGCCTAGTTCTGTGAAGAACAGCATTAAACCTCTTGACAAAAGAGGCATTTTACACAATGAATGCGTTAAAGCTCTCAAACCGCACACCTCTACTATTTTTTCTTCAGCCTGTTTGGTGAAGGATTGAAACAGGCTGCAGGTATTAATCAGTTTACACAGAAAATCCGTGACTGCCTTGCTCAGTAGTAGGGATGAACTAATTATTTCTCATTCTTTTCCATCTTAAATTCATTTCTCCACATTTCCACAGCAGTGTGTGTGTGTGTGTGTGTGTGTGTGTGTGTGTCATATATAATATCCCCATGAAAATTGGTCAACATTTCTGCGCAAATTTCCCCTAATAAAATGCATTTTTGGCACATCAGTTTCACTAAAATGTACAAACACGTGGGAATGTTTAAGAAATGTGAGAGTTCGTGGAAACCATGTTCTGACCCACACATTGGTCAAGCAAGATTTGGTCACTTTGGACAAGATTATGTAAATATCCAATTCTTCCAACATCCCTAGTGGAGGGAAATAGCCAGAAAACAGCATTTGTTGGTATCTGCGGCATCACATACTGGTACATAGCGTTTGTGGACTTCATGAAAATGTAAAAAAAATGTATTTTTAAAAACTTGGTTTCTTTTTTGTGTGGCTTCCTAGACTTTCATATAGCGGGGAGGGTCTCTGAAGATAGTATGCAGGCCCTCCTCCAAATTTTAACCAGTCTGGCAGTTAAATGTTACTATTTCTCTATGTATAGACTCCACTTTCATAAAAATATAGCAAGCTGGTATACAAAATTCAAAATCACAATGAGCTCAGTCCTGCCAATGGAACAATGTCCTTTCCTCACCATCACCAGCAGGTTAGCTTAGGGGACTCAGGGCAGGTCATGTGAAACCCAAAGTTCTGCCCTTCTGTCCTGCCACTGCCTGCTCCCCAACATCAGCTGCCTGAGGCAGATGCCTCACTCCACCTAATAGTAGGGTCATTCCTGAATCTGAGGAATATTTAGTAATGCTCTATAGCCGAGGACCATATTTTATTATTCTCTGCGCTACCATTATTCTCCTCTCCGCTACCATAGTCACTCTCCTTGCTACATGCCACATTTTAAAAATAAAATTACAAACATTAAAAATTATGAATAGCAAACTGGAGATGTTCAGATACATGTGGAATTTCCAAGGGAAGGAGGGAGGGAGGGATCCTGACTAGCTGCTTTGAAACCTTAACATCTGCTGGCAGCGTGATAACATTAATAGAATGTGAGCTTTCACTCCAGCAACAATTTTAAGCAGCTGCAAAAATAAATGCTTCGGCCTCACCTCAGCCTTTGGCTGACAGTACTGGAAAGCAAAACCAGCACTAGGATTTGCTTTCATTATCACCGCTCCTTAATGACTTGCACAAATTTACCAATGTCAACGCCTATCGTGCTCCGAGAGGGAACTTACAAATATGATAATCTGGAATGCACACATACAACCATTCATGCCTTCTGTCACACATGGAAATTTTAACTGAGGACATAAATATACGCACTGCACTTAAAGGACTTCTTGGAAAACTGCAATTTGAAAATGTCACACCCAGAAAACGCTGGATGCCTTGGATCGCTTGCAAGTCTTGTGACATTATAGTCACATCTGCCTCCTGCTTCTGTTCCCTCTTCCATGCCAGACTAAATTTCCAAGTACAGAGACTTGTTTTTACAGCAGAATCCCAGCATACGTTTTCCTAGAAGACGCTCCCTGAACTTTTCACTTGTAACTACCATTGTGGTTTATTTACGAGGCCATCCTTGCAAGCATTTTACTAATGCACAGCAATATGGAGGTGTAATGGGGCTGTCTGAGCCCATTTCATCACAATAAGCTGGATCAGCTCAAGACAGTTATTACAGGTTAAAGAAAATATTATGGCATGTTGTACCAGAGTGCAATGCTCGGCTTTGACCTCCCTGAAAGACATTTCAGTCTAGTGGTTTATGTAATGCTAAGAGTGGGAAGATAAAGATGTTTTGATTCAAATGTTTGCTAAAAGAAGAACAGGGGCACTTGAACAATCAGATGCCAAGTGTTCATTCTGTATTATTTAGTACGAGAGTATTACAGGCTAGAAATAGAGGCATGCAAAGAGAACTGCAAGTACATTTTTGTTTATTCTGCTGAGTTACTTCCAACTGTTAGTGCTGATGTCGTAAACCCAGGGGAAGGCAAACATCTGAATTTTGTGCTTCATCATGTCAGCTCTTAAAAGTGACATTCCCCAGTGCAAACACCAGTTCAGCTAACTATAAGTTAGTTTTGGAGACAATGTTTCTTCAGAACTATATCATGATTTATTCCTGTTACCAGCTTTGTGGTATGGGGTTAACCATACCTGCCCACCAATGCACTCATCACAGAAGGACACAGTTTCTTCTCAGGTCATCTTGTCCTCCCCTCTAGTTGCTTCCCTTACTGTCAACTTTTGTAAGCTCCTGGAGACAAGCCCCTTTGTCGCCTTCTTTTTCTTCTCTTACATTAGGCAGCAAAATGCCATAGGCATTAATGGCACAATATAAATAATGGTAGTCACTGTTAGTTATGTAGCACAATCTTAACAATGCATATTAAATTATTTCAGGTGCAATCTTCTTTTGGGCAGTTGACAGTGATATCAACACTAACCAACAGTATGCAAGCTTAAACAACAATATTTTTTTTCCCAGTTGAATCATCACAGCTAGATCTACACACATACACAAGTGGGACCTACAACAAAATGTTACAGGGTGCTTTCATTCCTAACAAGAAAGGATTGCACCTATTCAGAATTCCAGCCGTTCTCTTCAAGCAAGGATCTCCATTATTTTTCCCCAAGCCAGTTTCCTTTTCCCTTTCCACCTGAGGCTAGACATTCTGAGGCTACAGCACATGCTCATCCCTCACTGGGTTGAGGGCTGAGGTGTACCTAGGTTCCCTTGTGCCCTTGGCAAGGAACTGTGGGCACGCCTTGTCATTGCCTTTCGTGCTTCATCAGATTCCTTCACTGAGGCACCCAGAGGAGCCTGCTCACCTTGCCTTGCTGCCCCGAGCAGAAGAGGAGACACCTGGAGGACCTCCCGGACCTACACCCTTTACAGTGGCCAACCTGACCATCCATGGTTGAGGGGATTGCCCCCTTTCTTGTTTCTAAACTTTTGTGTAATAACTTCAAATCTTGGGGTCCTTCTGAGCATGCTTCACACTCTCCTGTCTCTAAGTGGCTCCGTCTTGGGCCCAGTCCTTTCAGGACTCACTACCTGAGTTCACTGTTAAAGATATTATACCCTCTTATCTCAGAGGTAGTAGTGGTAATAGTAGTAGTAACAGTGTAGCGGTAGTAGTAATTTTATTATTTATACCCCGCCATCAGGCTGGGCTGCCCCAGCCATGCTAGGCAGCTTCCAAAACATATAAAAACATAACAAAACATCAAACATTAAAAACTTTCCATTACAGGGCTGCCTTCATATGTCTTCTAAAAGTTTATAGTTATTATCTCATTGACATCTCATTGATGGGAGGGTGTTCCAGATATTGTGGACCACTATTCCCCTCATCCCTTGCTACTGGCCATGCTGGCTGAGGCTGATGGGAGCAGCAGCCCACAATATCTGGATAGCATGACATTGGCTACTTTTGATCTATAGACATACATGCATAAGTTGTGAGCAATAATGAGGACAGAAGGACACGTGATGCTTGTGAGATATGTTGCATGTGTGTACATGAACACAGGTGAGCTAATGAAAAGGCACGTCCAAGCCAACTGTTCTCCTCTTCAACTTATAACTTCCAGATATGTTTGTTTAGGGATACCAGATTTCTAGGTCGGATCTTCCTGGAGAGGAGAAATATGGCCTATAGTTTTTCTAATGCCTTTTTCTTCACCCCTGTGAGCAAAGCGATAACTTCTTTCCACTCACCCTGTCCACAATAGGTGACCCAACACCCCACTGCTTTCTTTCTGCTCCTTTCCTCCTTTCTTAATTTCTTACTTCTCCTATTACTTGACCCATGAAGTGCCTTAGCACAATTGCCTGAAATTCTCACCAGATAATTGATGAAAAGCTGTCTCAAGTAATTTTCAGTAGCATAACCTTCCCTCTACCTTGGTATTACCGCCACCCAAGCAGTTATCATCAAGCTTTCAAGGGGAATGTATGTTAATATTCACCACTGACCTGCTAGGCATAAATGGTGTGTCCCCCCCCCTTTTGTCACAGCTATTATCTTGCCCTTGTGTTTTAACAGTTTTACTTTTCAAAAGAAAAGTGAACTATACCAAAGACTCAGTGCAAGTGAAACTCTGTTCACCCCCACCCCACTATTTTACCCAAACTATTATTTCATTTTAAATACACTTCTATTTCATAGGAGCTCATTTCAAAGTTAACTTGTATATCAGTTTCTAATCACAGACTGAAGTGAGCTATTAAATACAAGCCATCTTTGGGGGTGGGGGGAATCAAACTCAAATACCTTTAGTTGTAGAGGGTATATAACAATACGGCTCTGTAAAATTTGTAATGTAGAACTTCTATACTCTCTCAGTGGGTTTTGAGGATAAATCAAATGGAGAGGCACACGCAACCAAGAAGAGAGTGAAGATCCTTGTTGAAGATTAGCATAGGTAAAAGTAAAGGGGACCCCTGACCATTAGGTCCAGTCGTGACCGAGTCTGGGGTTGCGGTGCTCATCTTGCTTTATTGGCTGAGGAAGCCGACATACAGCTTCCGGGTCATGTGGCCAGCATGACTAAGCCGCTTCTGGCGAACCAGAGCAGCGCACAGAAATGCCGTTTACCTTCCCGCTGGAGCGGTACCTATTTATCTACTTGCACTTTGATGTGCTTTTGAACTGCTAGGTTGGCAGGAGCAGGGACCGAGCAACGGGAGCTCACTGATTGGCAAGTCCTAGGCTCTGTGGTTTAACCCACAGCGCCACCTGCGTCCCGAAGATTAGCATAGCTTGATACAAAAGAGATCAGAGCTCCTGGAACATTGAACAGTTGCGCAGATGGACAAATTTCAGCAAGTAAAACTCTCTTCCTTCTTACTCCTACCAAAATTATCTCTTCTACTCAGCAATTGAGAACATCATAAGAGTTTGCTAGATCAGGACAATGGTCCATCTAGTCCAGCATCCTCTTCTCAGACCACATCCATCATGGCTAGTAGTCACTCTAGCACCTTGATCATTGGCATTTGGGCACCTGATATGAGACAGCTTCCTTGCTAGGTGGGCCCATTTGGTGAAATTCCACAGCATGGTGCTGTGAACTTTGGCACCAAAGTTGTGGAAGTTTGGTAAACTGCCTCTTTGTGCACCCTTAGGGGATTTGCCAATGTATTTCAATTCCATCTTGTTCAGTTACCCTGCTGGACAATGTTTTCTTCCTATTCCCTTTGACAGTGAGCTCGCTATGCAATGTGGTTTCCGCCAACTGGTTTGTGTTATTGTTTGTGTTGGTTTTCCTTTGTTCATCTTTAATAATTTGAACCACTTTATTGGGCGATGCTTCAGGGGACACTCAAACAAGCGGAAAGTGAGACGAATACAGATTTTCTGATAAATAAGTAAATAAATGCTTGCAGGCAATGTGAAATATCTTTTAGTCTGCTAGATGGCTTTGGACCTGAACATGGAAGTGCTAAATGCCAAGGCGGTGTTGGTGGGAACGGGAGAGGAAAACTGTCAGAATCAGAACGGCTTTCCTTTTACAAAGTAAACTCTGGGTGAACTTTGAAAGGACAGCATTTGCTTTCTTTGAAACATGGGGCACTCTCCTACTTGGCTCATGTTTATTGAGCAGAGGCTGCAAATGCCCCACTGAGTATAGCTCTTGCCCACTGGGTTGCTGCCCTGCATATAAGGATGGAAGAGAATTTCATTTATTTTGCAATCTGGCAGTCAGCAAACCAACCTAATTTTCTGGTCTCCTATTTATATGCACCTGATTTGCACTTTTTTGAAGCTTACTAGGCAGCTTCAGGGTTTTTTTAAAAAAAATGTACACAGAAATGTGGACAGTGGTACCTCAGGTTACATACGCTTCAGGTTACATACACTTCAGGTTACAGACTCCGCTAACCCAGAAATAGTGCTTTAGGTTAAGAACCTTGCTTCAGGATGAGAACAGAAATCAGGCTCCGGCGGCGCAGCAGCAGAAGGAGGCCCCATTAGCTAAAGTGGTGCTTCAGGTTAAGAACAGTTTCAGGTTAAGTCCGTACCTCCGGAATGAATTAAGTTCTTAACCTGAGGTACCACTGCATTTCAAAGGGGGAAAGATCTGAATGCCAGCCTTCCCTAATCTGATGTCCTTGATATGTTTAGACTGCAATACCTATTAGCTGAACATGGCCAATGGTGGACAGGATTATAGGAAGTTGCCATATACTGATTCAGACCACTGGTCCATCTAGCTCAGTGCTGTCCACAATGACTGGTAGTAGCTTTCCAGGGTTTCAGGTAGGGAATCTTTCCCAGTCCTACCTGGAGATGCTGTTGATTGAACCTGGGACCTTCTGCATGCCAAGCAGAGGCTCAGCCACTGGACTACAGCCTTTCCCCATTGTGGTACAAAACATCTGGAGGGCACCAAGTTGGGGAAGGTTGGTTTTAAAACCAGCATTGTTATTGTAGTCAGATTTATAATAAAGGAGAACTCTCAAGCCCCAAAGCCCACATTTTCTTCCTTTATGATTTACTTTTCCTCTAATAACCCGACATTCACAGTGAAGCTGAGTCGGCAAGAAAACAACCAAGAGAATTCAGATGGCAAGAACTTAATTTGTGAAAAGATTTAAGTCTGCATTTGTCAGTTTACACATTGTCAAGTTCATTATGAGACAGGCAGTTCTGAGTCAGGGAAATCTACTGGCAGAGAGAAAAGAAGCCACACAGTTTGAAATATTACAACAATGAAATACTGTATGATTTTTTCTAATGGCGGATCAGACTTAATATATGGACATTCCAAACTTTTTTTTTTAAAGGATTTGCATTAGCAGGATCTGTGCTTCACTTCTGAAATGCATGCACTGGAAATTAGAATAGAAATGTCATTCAAAACGTCTTCAGTGCAGAATTTGCACCCTGTAATGACAAGTTCTGTCACTTTCTCTAAGCTTTGTGTTAGTCTTATTTACCCAAAGTAAGCAGACAAGATGTGATTCAGAAGTCAATGTATTTTCTGGACTGCTAAATCATTTAGAGACACGCTTCCTCAAACACTTTCTTTATGACTAGGAACTGGTCAAAGATCTGCTTAAGACCTGAATCATGCATATAGGTACATCAATTAGTGTCTTATCACTCAGTGACTTGCAGCTGAATGTATGAACTTCTTCCACTGAAAAACTACTATATCTGAGGAGATATGGAGACACAGTCTAAGGTGGTTGATGTGAGATGGCTGTGTTCACACAGAAAAATCATCACTTGTTGCTGCAATCACGGAGTGGCAAGCTCATCATTTTCAGCATGAATTTGCCCTTTAAGGATGAATTTCTGGTCCACGACTCTTTTGCATGCATCTGTTCATTAGTGCAGCCCCCCCTGCTTCTGTATTAATTTGAATATTTTTTACTTAATATACATTTCTAACAGGGAAAAATCAAGGTGGAGGGGAATGGACTGAAAGCAGCTGAACCACCATGCCAGGTTCTTACTGGCAGGGCAGAAATGAAGGCAAAGGAGGGACAGTTGTATTTCCCATCCTTTCCCTTTATTTTGTTTTACAATTTCACTCCCCTGAGAACAATGGTAGGGGAGGAAACTAGGCCACCTCATGATTTGTTGTAGTTTCCCCATTTGTTTGGGGGCACGTCAGGGGGCTGGGAAGGATCCTTAGACCCAAGTCATCCCACACCCCCAGTCCAGCCCAGCATGACCCCTTCTCAGCCACGGCAATGCTGAAGCTCTGGCCTTGGTAGGCATGTAAAGCTGACACTGGATCTCTGTCTCCAAGGTTGGAGCTATCTCTTTACTCTACAATGCTGCTTACTGCTTCTGTGATACCCTCTCAGGGATCGCAGAATATATGTATTTTCTAATAGAAAATGCATTTTTTTAAAAATGTGTTGCAACATGTGAAGAAGTGCAAAATCGGATGGACAGCTATCTTCTGATAGCTCCTGGCATTAGTCCAGGAGTTAAGTATCAGAATCCACAAAGATCAAATTCTTCAATCATCCCTATTGCCCCAAGATAAATATGTATGGCTTAGAGTAACTTTGTGGCATCAGAGAAGCTGGAGCAGTTTGGGAAACACTTATTTAAAAGACTCATTGGCTATTGCATCAGATAGCTTACTGTACTTAGACCAACTTCTATTTTATTTTCAGAACTTAACTTCATAATTTTTTTGAGGGAGGGCACTCTACCAAAATGCACAGGTTCCTTTTTGTTCCAGACTTTGGCAGATTTATTTTTATTTAAGATGGCATGGGAAAGCACTTCTCTAACTTGGAAAAATGCTACAGAGAGTACCTTGACCTGGTTAAGAGTTCTCTCTCTCTCTCTCTCCACACACACACACACACACACTCCATTTCTAGTACAGAACATTTTCTGTCTGATTTCTGGGAACTTATATCTACGTGTACTAAATGCATTAGCATGCATCACCCATCTTCATCCCCCCCCCCCCCAATTCCTGAGTGAGTTCCAAATTTATTCATTTGAAAGTGCTTACAGATTTCCTGTTGCAGAAAAAAAGAAGTGGAAAATGGACTGAGGATTGTCACTGGGCAATGCAGATTCCCTCTTTACCATATAAAAGAAGGCATATAGAAGTGCACTGAATTTTACCTACACCGGTACAATTTTTAAAGCATTTTTTCCCTATCGCTGCACACAAATTGCTTTGTACAAAAGCTGGTTATTGGATTTTATGCTAACTCAAATACCCACAATCAATAACAATGTAAGAGCCACATTCTTCCATTTTAAAATCTTGTCTCTCAAGTGTGTCTATTTTAGGATGCCAGAGTGTTTGGAAGGGAGATGTTTTTTTCTTTCTTTCTCTGCTTGCCACAACTCAAGGCTACCTCTGCATTCAAATGTTTCCACTGGGATTATTTTAAAGGGCATTTAAACTCTCATCCTGCATAAAGCACCAAATGTTTCTGGTGAGCAGCTGATCACTTCTCAACACCTAGATGTAGTCAACAAGAACTGAAGTGTTCTCCCTGTCTCTCAAGAGCTACTTAGCATCTTCCTGTGTTTACTTTATGCTTCCCCATATTTCAGTGCACTAAAAGCCCAATGGGTTTCCCTTAAGAAAAGGAAAGAAACTTGGCATGTTTCACCCGGATGTTTTAAATAACACACATTTGCACCAGATTATGAATGCAGCATCAGTTGATGCCAGCACTTTGGTCATAATCTTTTTCAGCCTCTCATATCTCATGCCTAATGAGTTTAATCATTATACACAGGTGTGTGCTTAAAAAAAATCCACTGAAAAATAAGTCATGTAATAATAATGAGAATTTATTATTTATACCCTGCCCATCTGGCTGGGTTTCCCCAGCCACTCTGGGCGGCTCCCAACAGAATATTAAAAACGTGATAAAGCATCAAACATTAAAATCTTCTCTAAACAGGGCTGCCTTCAGATGTCTTCTAAAAGTCAGATAGTTGTTTATTTCCTTGACATCTGATGGGAGGGCGTTCCACAGGGCAGGTGCCACTACTGAGAAGGCCCTCTGCCTGGTTCCCTGTAACCTCACTTCTCGCAGTGAGGGAACTGCCAGAAGGCCCTCAGAGCTGGATCATTGTTCTGTGTCTGGGCAGAACAATGGGGCTAGAGACGCTCCTTCAGGTATACTGATGTCAGGGTCCTTGAAGTGTGATAGGTAGTTGCAAGGACATTGGCTTCCACACTGCTTAGTACTCATTATGGGGTGGCGATGGTGGAAAGGAGCACCAGTGGCAGCCTGTGCAGATGTGCTTCTGACACTGGATGGGACTGGGTGGTGTTGAGTAGGGATGGAAGAGAAAGTCACTCCAGATTGCACTTGAGAGGCACTGGCAACCGTAATCAAAGAAGCTTGGCCTACTTAAGTTTTGTAGTTCTCTCTCTTTTTTTTACCCTGCCTTTCCTCTTCTGCACATGTTCCAGCTTGCCAGTATCAACTCCAGCTTGGAGAGGACCATGGATTTCTGGATCATAGTTGGCCCTGTATCTCCATTGTCCGTGGTCCCTTTGGGGTTCTTTTGTATGCTGAAATAGCTTTCCAGCAACTTTTTTTCACTCCTGACAAAGCTGTGATCATTCTGCACCAAATGCAACAGGGAGATGTATGTTACCTTGAATTTCCATTGCTTTTAGAGGCTAGAAGGGGTAGTTGGGGTCACAGCAATACCCACCCACTTCCCAGATGACATCAACCCCCCCCCCCAATATGCATGTTTTAGTTGGCAAACTGCATAGCAAAATTTGGATGTGTGAATTTCAAACGATCGCTCTGTTTTGGCTGGCAATTTGTTTAGGAAAGTGCAAATTTGAAAGGTTTGGCTTCAAATGAGACCTGAATCACTTAACTTAATTGATTTGTTAAGATGCACTATAATAATTATGCTGGGTTTGAACTAGGCATGGTAAACCAGAACTGTTTTAAAACAGCCTTATAATAAATCCAATGTATTTTAGCATTCCAGTGTACCTCTGCCTCCACCTTCCAGGGGGTATTTGATTTTCCCTCCCCCCCCCCCTTTCTATTCAAACAACAAAGAACAGAATCATAAACACAGTACAGGTGACAGGAATAACAAATGAAGAGGAACATATTCTTAGTTCTTTAAATACTGAAGGGGAATTGATCCCCTTCCTTTTTAAAGCTGTTTTGATGTAATCCTACAAGTACACAGAGGAAATAAATGGGAAAAGAATGCTTTGTAATTTTCTCTCCTGACTTTTCTCTTACGGTTTGCTGGTACATTACGTTCATCTTTGTGAACTACCATACGTTTCTTATTTCTAGAAGCACATAAATTAGCATGTGAAAGGCCACTCCAAGGAGGAAAATCTGTCTGAGACAATGAGACATCTGGCCCATATCAATGTTAGAGACAGAAACAAAGAGCAGGGATGGTTTCATGGTTGCACTTCTTTCTTGCTCCGAGGGCCTTCTGGTGGTTCCCTCACTGCGAGAAGTGAGCTTACAGGGAACCAGGCAGAGGGCCTTCTCGGTAGTGGCACCCGCCCTGTGGAATGCCCTCCCATCAGATGTCAAGGAAATCAACAACTATCTGTTGTTTAGAAGACATCTGAAGGCAACCTGTTTTAGAGAAGTTTTTAATGTTTGATGTTTTATCAAGTTTTTAATATTCTGTTGGGAGCTGCCCAGAGTGGCTGGGGAAACCCAAGCAAGATGGGTGGGGTATAAATAATAAATTATTATTAGTTTAAAAAATCACTTCTGACCTATTATTTCATAAATATATGGCTTGGCTTAGCCAAGCTGGCCACATGCCCGGAAAAACTGTCTGCGGACAAACGTCGGCTCCCTTTGCCAGTAAAGCAAGATGAGGGCCGCAACCCCAGAGTCGGTCATGCCTGGACTTAACGGTCAGGGGTCCATTCCCTTTATTTGTATTGTTTTATAAAATGTTCTTTAGTTTATGCTGTTAAGTTAGGTTAGCTCGCTTGTAACTATTATATACAATGTTGCATGGAATTTTATATTTTTTGTACTTATTGAAACTACATTTAGATTTGTTTCGAATATTAATAGTTCTGTTGATTGTTCATTTGAGCGAGCCACTTAGGATGCATTCTGGAGGGCGCCATGTTGAGTACCCTGGGTGTAGGTCAATGAGTAGGATTCCATCAGCAAACCAATTAGTCATGAAAGGGTTACCCGAGTGTCGAAATCCACTGGCACAAATCCTTCCTAAAGACTACGGTCTTTTGCATTTCCACTCTGTAATAGGCATTCTAAACACATTGTGCCTATTGTGCACAAATTGGATGACCTACATTTTTTAAGGGCTTATTGGACTGGGAAGCTGATGCCGATGATAAGACATGGTTATGCCTTCTACAGCTTGCAGGCGCTGGGGTGCCGAAATCTCACTGGCCACACTTTCATTCATATAGCGAAAATGAATTAAGTTTCCTTCCCCTCTCAAACGCAAGGGACTGCTGCAATTTGAGAATGGTGCCAGCTCCCCATTTTACATTCTATGGCATGCTTTCCTTACTCAAAAATGAAAATGTGATGTCTTATGGAGGGGCTGCAATTTGAGAATAAATTAAAGTGTGTTCGGTTTTGGTGCACATAAAATTGATACCCCACCCCCCACCCAGAAGAACAGTAACCTCAGGATGGGTAGGTGTCACACACATTGGCTCTTGCACATACTTACTGTCCTGAATTCATTTACAATAGCAGGATATAGCTCCCTGGTGCACAGACATGTGCACACACACACACACACACACAAATATCACACACACACACACTCTGCTTGAATTTTGCATTTGTATGAGAACTTTGGGGGCCCTTTTGGATGAAAGGTGGCATAGAAATAACAATATTTGCAAAAATAAGTTTGTTGTTTTTATCCTTTGCACCACAGCCTGACATTGTGTTGGTCATTTCAGATCAATTCATTCCTAGCTACGTGAGCTCTTTGTCCATTTCTTTCCATTTTCTTTCTCATCTTGGACTGTTCTTTCTTAACTTTCTTATCTTTCACTCGCACATTTGTCACTCCTGGACCTTTGTTTTATATGCTTTCTGCTCACTTCCTTTCTCCTGCCTTGCAGCCACCTGGCTCTTGCTTTTACATTGTTTAGAAGGACCCATGAACCCTTGAGAGAGATTCTTGGGGGGAATGGAGATGACCGCAGGGGATAAAGTTCTGTAAACTTCCTTAAGTGAACTTAAGAACCAAGTTGAATAAAGAGTGATATGACATTTTTTTTTTTTCATTTTAAAGAAATAAAATTATTTTCTCTAAACAAACTGAAATCTCTGGCCCACCAAACGGAAACTTCCTTCCTTATAGATGGGCCAACTGATTGTTATGTGGTCAATTCAGCCTTAAGCTGTGAATCAAGTACTTAATGTGTAGAGTACCTCTTCTAAATGGTGCACAGGTCTATAACCTGCAGCATTTAATTGCAAAACTCAAGTGAGTGGCAACCAGGTCAAGATTTGCATCCCGCTCAGATGTTATTTTGCAGAGAGCGATGCCAGGGCAGTGTACTGAATTCTGTGGCCAGTTGCTAAACTTTGCAGGTCAGCAGCCTTGGGGAACAGGATTTGATTTCTTCAGAGATAGTCTCTGATGTCAGAGTTTAGGCAGGGTCATAAGATGAGCTCCTGAAAACAGTCAATGAATTAATTAGGCACAATGTTCTGCAGATGGTTGGGGCAGCATGGGTGAAGGATCCACTGGCCCTTGGAGAGAGATCACTTGGCAGGGAAGAGAGTTACTGGAAGGCCAGTGTGAACCTGATGTCCATAACCCAGGTTGTAACAGTCATTAAATGAAAGGGAAATGAAGGACCAGGAGTGAGGGTGGCACAACAGCTGGGCTTTTGGATCTGATACATTACAGCTGCTTTACGTGCAAGACAGGATGGATGTTTTCCAGTTCTATTTCCGCATGCCCAAAGCAGCCAGTGTCTTCTTAAAAAGTCCATTGCCAAATTCAGATTTCAACCAGTTCCTATTTGCTATTCCATTCTCTCTGTACTCCTTAATGGTTCATTATAATCCAAGACCCATTTTCTTTTCTGCATTTTTTTGCTCAGAGTCCAATATATCCTCGATTTCACTGCTGTAATGCTGCATCTGCATATTTAATTTCAGCTTTTATGAAATGTATATCCTGCTAGGGTGTATCATTTTAGGGGGTGAAAATTAATTTTGGCAAATTTCTTCAGTGAGGAGTCTTCAATTTGGGGGGGGGGAGGGAGTGAGGATTTCAAATCTGCTATTATTATTATTTTTCAAAACTTCTATTTATGCAATTTTAATCCTCAAACTAACATAGGTGTGCAATTCTGAATACTTAGAGAGCTATCAGTGAGTTAAGTCCCTTTGGACAGAATATGGCTCACTTCTGAGTAAATGTGCATAGCATTGTGCTGCCAGTGTACTGATTTGTTGGTATTTAGGGGAAAGTTTCAGAAAAGAGCTGAAAGCAGTCTTGTCATCTCAACCAAAATGCGTGATTGTATAACACATTAGTACACATGGGGGAACATCTGTGCCAAAATGGGGCACTCCTTAGTTGCTATTCTGTTAATGTTAATAATACAGTGGTACCTCAGGTTACATACACTTCGGGTTACAGACTCCACTAACCCTGAAATAGTACCTCGGGTTAAGAACTTTGCTTCAGGATGAGAACAGAAATGCGGCGGCGTGCGGCGCAGCAGCAGTGGGAGGCCCCGTTAGCTAAAGTGGTGCTTCAGGTTAAGAACAGTTTCAGGTTAAGAACAGACCTCCAGAACGAATCAAGTACATAACCAGAGGTACTACTGTATTACTTAGTTGGTCTTTAAGGTGCTACTGGAAGGAATTTTTTGTTTTGACTATGGCAGACCAACACGGCTACCTATCTGTAACTGTATTACTTTATAAGCAATGGCTTTATGACCACGAGAAACAGTGTTTGTCTCCTCACACTCCAAGACCCTGTTCTCCAGAGGCCTTAGGTATAACTTCTTCTTAAGGATTTTGTGCCAATTACCTAAAAGACCTACAACTTCCTTCCCAACAGAGTTTTTATGCTCGCAAGACTAAATGCTTTCCCCTCCGCAGTGACCACAGGTAGATACAAATTCCTTATCAAGCCCACCTGTGTGCCTGCAATCAGGAGTACCAGATTCACTGGACCATATTCTCTTGGACTGCCCTTTGCACAGCAGACTCCGCAAACAGATGCTGAGCAACATGTGAATCACGGCTCTGAGAGAAAGCCAAATGCGGTTGCTCCTAGCGGATAGGGACAAGGACATTACCGCCTCCGTGGCTTCCTTTTTAATCTCCATCTTACCCAAAAGGGTTCTTAATGAATCACCCCTCTAGGGAATAGACAGGGTGGAGCAGAACAATCAAGTGCCTTGTGACTCTCAACAGCCTCACTCCTGTCCCTTGTAAACTTATCCCAGTGATTTGAAATGTCTTAACTTGTAATGCCAATAAAGGTATTTGTATTGTATAATATTGCTTTATAGATTATATACGCAGTATTGATTTGTTAATCAAATAATATGACTTTTGCTGTAATTGAGATGTTTAGCTTATTTTTAGTTGCTGTTTCGTTAAGTGTTTTATAGATTACAATAGTTTTATTGATAATTTATCAATTATTTTAAATGACTGTAAATGTTCTATTACACTTTATTATGTTTTTGCTATTTATTGTTTGTAAGCTGCTTTGAGATTCATTAGAATGAAAAGTGGCATAGAAATGCAATCAAACATTTTAAAATACTGTCACACATGGCTTAGCTGCAATTGACACTGTTGACTTGGTTTCCATTTTTATCACATAAGAATGCTATTAAAACCCTATTTACATAATAGGTGTTGCAAACTTCCCAATGAAGACTGCTAATGGCTAATTAATATATTTTCAAGGATGGTTGGTCTAGATGTTGACCCATCCTGCCCTTTTCAAGCACCTGCACACCCCTTGCCTTCACCCTAGCCTACATTTTTGGGTAGTTAAGCTTTCTCATCACTTAGGCACCCTAACAAAATGGCATGAATGCTTAATGACCAAGTGAGTGTATACACCAGAAGAGAACAAACACTGAAGTGATTATTGCCACTTTACCAAGTGACAGGTGAGACAGATTATGCACCTAACATGTTGACACACACTCCTCAGTCAACAAGAGAAATCTGTATAGCTAAGAATAGCATAAGGGGCTGATATGAGGAAGAAGAAGAAGATGAGTTTGGATTTGATATCCCGCCTTTCACTCCCCTTCAGGAGTCTCAAAGCGGCTAACATTCTCCTTTCCCTTCCTCCCCCACAACAAACACTCTGTGAGGTGAGTGGGGCTGAGAGACTTCACAGAAGTGTGACTGGCCCAAGGTCACCCAGCAGCTGCATGTGGAGGAGCGGAGACTCAAACCCGGTTCCCCAGATTACAAGACTACCGCTCTTAACCACTACACCACACTGGCTCTCAATAAGGACCCAATAAGGACCACACTGGCTCTCAATAAGGACCCAATAAGGCAACGTGCAGTTTCTGAAGACCAAAAAGACCTGTGTGGGTATTCACCCTTGTGCGATCCCAGTTGTGCGAGAGGAAATGTGAAGCCACACCTCCTCAGTCATGTTCCTCTATCAATGTATGCCCCCAAATAAAAGAGCACTTTCTCCCCCCAGAGATCCACAGAGGGGACTCCCTTGGTAGTTCCACCACCCTCAGAAGTTTGGGAGGGTATTAGTCCAGGAGAGGGTATTCCTCTGTGGCAAACCCCTAAGGATATGGATTTTCCTCCCCACAGAGATGCATCTGGTTCCTTCATTGTACAGCTTTTGTCATATGCTGAAGACACACCCTGGGCCTTTTGACACCTCAGATGCAGGTTCCTGGGAAGAATCCAGAACTGACAGATAAACCACTCTGGAAACTGCAGCTCTGTGAGAGGAATAGGGGTGTCCTAACTCAGCACCCTAAACAAGTTACAGTTCCCAGAATTCTTTGGAAGAAACCATGACTATTTGAAGTGGAATAATACGGCTTTCAGTATATGGTGCAGATGTGGCCTGTGTTCCATTAGGAACTAAATAAATGCTTAAATTTAATCTGTTTCTCCTCACAATATAATTTCACACATCAATACATGTACACAATATGGCTTTCCATCTCATCGCCGCCACCCTTTCTATTCCATCCTATCACCTTTTATTCCTAGTGGTTTGTTTTTTTGTTTTTTTTGTTGCTTGTTTCTTCATTGTTTTTATTGTTTTTATGATTTCTGTGCAACTGGAAGAATAAAGGTGTATTTTAAAAACCAACGTAAACGGTTTGTAAACTGTTTCTCGCAAGATAAACAACAACACTTCCTCGCCTGGTCCTAATTAACAGCTGCCGCTGGCCACAGCTCACCAGTATTCCCTGAAAGAAACCACATCGAAAAAGCCAAAAGTCAGAGCAATTAGTCACAGGCTGACAATACCAGAAGAACGATTTGCTCCAAGAAATTTCTTGTCTGAAGAAATATGAGTAGGAAAGAGTTGCTCAAAGGGATCTTGTTAAAATGTACTCCGCATGCCCCACGCCGCACTAGTAAAATTATTCACCTGTTATAATAAACGGGGGAAGGAGAGTGATGTACCCAGAGCTCTCCTGCAACACCTGTTGCTGAATCTGTTGGGCTGTGGTCCATCCAGGAATGCCCTCTGCAAATGGTTTCCATGCACAACCCAGTGCTGCCAGTTAGTGGGGATCCCATGTGCTCTTTTACAGCCAAGTAGTACTGGATTTTTATTTTAAATTACTCCAACAAAAGAAATTGGCCCTCCAGGCATTTGACAATTAGAGGGTAACCTAAGCCTAGGAAACCAGAAAGAGTTGAAGGCAATAAAAAGCCTCCCATTGTCTTCAATAAGCTTTTAAAACCAGGCAATAGATCATTCTTTCATGCATGATGAATGACTACTCTCTTTCGGGGCTCGCATTTCTGGAGGTCCTGGTGCAGAGTGAAACAATCTAGCGAGAAAGTGGCAGCAGTTGCCAAGGTCCGCTTATTGCCTTATCTGCAGGAGCAGGATGAATCAAAACGTCCTATTGGAATTCACAAGGGTAATGAGCATTTTTCACCTGAACTTTCGCCCCCTTTGAGAGGTAGCATCTGCGCGAAGATCTGCCCCGTCGCTGACCCTCACGGCACATCGCCAAAATGCTCCTTCACTTCCTTTGACCGCAGCTCTTTGGGGACACGGCTGAAAAGTGTATGATTCAGGTTTTTCAGCAGGCAGGGACCACACTCTCAGGCCTCCCGCAGTACTGATGAAAGGGAGAATTGCTGCCTTGTGTTGAAAGCTTCAGTGGACTGAATTTCAAGCACTAACCTATTTCTGACACTTTCCTTTTTTTATTAAAGATGTCAGGACATTACCATGGCATCAATATCTGAGGCAGGGTCAGAGAAGAGCTTTTATCAAATCACTAAATATCATGGCCATGGGCACCATGACATACCGGTATGTCCCAGCAGTGATGTTGAACATTAATTACTGCAAAGATACTAGTGCCAGTCAGATTAAAGAATTTCTTCCCCCGTTTCATTAAAGAACATTGTTAATTTCCAGCTTCAAAAAACAGAATCAGAGAAGTAGAATCATAGAATTGTAGAGTTGGAAGGGACCCTGAGGATCATCTAGTCCAACCCCTGCAATGCAGGAATATGCAGTTGTCCCATACGGGGATTGAACCTGAAACCCTGGCATTATCCGCACCATGCCCTAACCAACTGAGCTATCTAGAGCTATGCTTTATTGGGCCCTCTAGATCAGTGTTTCCCAACCTTGGGCCTCCAGCTGTTTTTGGACTACAATTCCCATCATCCCTTGCCACTGGTCTTGCTAGTCAGGGATGATGGGAGTTGTAGTTCAAAAACAACAGGAGGCCCAAGGTTGGGAAACACTGCTCTAGATGGTTTGAGAACACCTGATTCTATGGAATGGCTGAACCTAAAGAGGTATGGATCTGATAAGTATGTGGATGGATGGCCTGTGGGAACACCTTACATCAGGGGTAGCCAGTGTGGTGTCATCCAAATGTTGTTGGACTACAACTCCCATCAGACCTCGTTAGCCTGGCCACCAGTTAAGGGTGACAGGATTTGTAATTCAGCAACATCTGAGAGGCTCAAGGTTGGCCAACCCTGCCTTAATGTGACGGATATAATATTTTCCAAAAGAATGCTAAATTCATTAGATTACTGAATATGCTGGTGTACACATATTTCTTCATTACCCAGTAACCTGCATTAGAAAGATCTATACTTTTTGTGTTTCCAGGCAAACACATAAAACCTATTATGTGTGCATTTTGCCTCATCTTGGATGTGCATTATTAGTACATTTTTTACTCAAGTGCGTTTTTTACTCATGTGCATGAAGATTTAGGACTAATTTATGGGACCTAAATCTGAAAATATGATGCTTTCCTCCAGACATCACACCCATGCTGTTGACAATAGCTATGTCTCCTTAAAGGAGAACTATTAGCCATTTGTGGACTGCAGAAAACATTATTTGTCCATATGGTCATTCTTTGCTGTTTGTTCATTTACAGAGAGTGCAATTTCCTTTAAGCTTGGAACCACTCTGTGTGATGCAGGGGGACACGCCCATACCTTTCAATTCTATCAGAAATAGAATATTGATTTTTAATTCTTCAAAACACACCAATAGAAAATCTGTTTACACATCAACTTTTTCTCATGCTAACATCAAGTGAAGTGTCTCCCTTGCCATGCTTTAATATCAGGGATGGGGGTGGGGAAATAAAGTAACACACAATCATTTGATTGATTGTGAGATATGAGAAGTTGTAAGTGAAATTTCCTCAGTCTGCATTTATAGTGCAGGGAGACTAAAAAATCCTGAGTTTCTCACTCTGCTAATGAGAGGAGATGAAGAAGATGGAATACATGTTCCCTTGGCTAATCCACTAAGCAGAGTCAATTCTTCTTAATGATATGTAAGACAAAAAAGGAAAGAGACCTTTGGAAAATTTAATGAAAAATGGGGTTCTTTATGGACAGAAAATGGAGTAGTTTGGAAACACACGTTTTAGACTGAGGTTCAGTTGCCTTCAGAATAATTAGAGCTAGACACTGTCATGTTTAGAGTAGACCCACTGAAATTAACAGGATAAGTTAATGTCTAATAATAATAATAATAATAATAATAAATTTTATTTATATCCCGCCCTCCCCAGCCGAACCCGGGCTCAGGGCGGCTAACAACAATAAAACAGTACAACAGTACAACACAACACTCTAAAATCATTCATTAAAAATTAATTCAAAACAAACCACTGGCAACCATTGGGCCAGAGCTCCACGAAGATTGCCGAAGGAGGGAGTCAGGCTGTGCCCTGCCAAAGGCCTGGTGGAACAGCTGTCTTGCAGGCCCAGCGGAAAGATGTCTAACTTTAGATCCACTGATTTCAGGTCACCCACTCTAAACAAAACTAAGCTCTTCCACACTTCCATTTGCTCCCTGGGAAACCATTCCATTTGCTCCCTGCTAAACCATCATTCATCATGGTTTAGCACTAAATTAGAACCAACAGAAATCAAGTTTTCCACAATTTGTTCTGATTTAGTGCTAAAGAGAGGGTTTTCCGGGGGAAAGTGGCAGGGCTCAGATCCATGCCTAGAAAACATGTTGTCAGGGAACTGCCATCGGAAGGGCAGGCGGTGGAAGGGCTCACGGAGGTTAGGAGAGACTCGGCAGCAGAGGAGGGAACCAGCAGGGGGAGAGAAGGAGCTCCAAGGGAAAGTGAATCGGAGGGATGGCTCAGAGAGACTTCCAGCGAAAACAGTGGGGAAGTTTCAGGACCTCCTATAGGGACACCCACCCCTCGCCGGAAACTGTCGCGCCGAGAATCCAGAAGACGCGTTTCCGTTAAGGAGCTTCTATGCTGGAAGCGTTTCTGCAAACGCCCACTGTCGGATTCTGCCAGCGATTGAGGGAGTCATGTTTAAGGGGCTCCGCTATAGACAGAGCTTTGATAACCAGGCCAAACTCTGAGGGACTAAGCTTTACACACAAGCAGCTCATCATCCCATCACACATGTGATAAACAGAAAACGACTTGGACCCATGCTTTCTTGGTATGACACAAGCAGAAGTACTGACAAGCCCTAAGTCTGGATATAACCACTAAAAATCAATTAAATTAATTTGGTCTTTGTTTCTTATGCCCAGGGATTCATCATGTAAAAACCAACCAACCAACCAACCAACCAACCAACCAAACAAACAAACTAAGGCAGAGCACCCTTTTTTGCATTTCTGTATGAGTTCTTGAGATTTTTTAAAAAACCCCATCCTATTCCCAAAGGCTCAGGGTCGATAACTATCTACACACATATTAATTTATAATATTATAACTGTATATAAAAAATAACCACTACCTTAGTAATGCAATGCATTTTTTTTTTTTTTACAGCAGGATGCAAGAAGAAGAAAGCATCGCTTTGAATACTAACCTGCGGTTTTGAGAGTTGGCCTACATATCTCTTAGCAATCGAACCAAGAACCATTTTCCTAAACACAGGCTATTTCTGGCAATTTGCCATTGGGTGGAGGAAACCAGGGCTACAAAGTGTTATTCTAAAGCAGCAATGCAGCAGCAAGCAAAGGCTCTAGCAGCCAAGTCAGCTGCTTGTGGCTGGAAAGCCAAACAGGATGTGTGTGACTGTTGCCATGGAAACAAAGGGGCAGTCCATTCTGTACTGAGCACCGGATGTTAGCTCAGTGTGTGTCATATGACCTGTACAGGATGTACATGGGTGGAGTTTGGAGTTTCTCTCTGTTTGTTGAAGAGAGCGGACATGTTTTCTCTGTACTGAGGTGAAAGACAGGAATAAAAGCAATGTAGATTCATTTCTGTCTGTGTCTGATTCCCCTCCCTGGGGATATGCAGGGAGCAGGGAGGAGAGCAGTTGGTGTGTTTTCCTCACAGCCTGAGGAAAATCGCCGGAACGGACCTCGTGTGTTTTTACTGCCGGGAGTCGCCGGAGGGAGGTCAAAGGAATTCAGCCGGTGCCTGGAGAGATAGGCACATACCTCTGACCGGCCCTGAATTCTGACATTGGTAGCAGAGGATGGTTGCTACGATCCATGGGAGTCTGCATCAAGGAGACTGTATTCATCCCTCTCCATGGAAGCCTGAGATGGAGGCTGATTCTCTGCAGCTAGAAGCTGACCAGAAGAAGCTGAAAGCCAAGCTACGGAGCCCAGGTATGAGATTTTCGGGCTTAAGAGTGTGAATGCAGATGGATTAATTCTCTGCTTCATGGGAGCAACGTTTGGAAAAAACAGCTCCGTGAGAGAAGAGTCTGCATTCCAAACATTCCTGTGGTTTTTCCTGTCCAAGGAAAGGAATGTGGTTGCTTAGCAACGCAGATAAGGGCTGGAAGTCAGGCTATGCCCAGAGAGGCACAAACAGCTCGTGTTTTGACTAGGTCCTTACAAAGGAACTGTTGGAAAGGGACTTTCCAAGCAGCCAGTGTTATAGCTGCCAGGTGCACAGAGTGTAAACAAGCCAGCTATTGGATTTTAGAGGCTTGTGTTTGAGAGTCAATGCAAGGACTCAAAATGGATGCCAAGAAGGGAGTTCTGCCTTCTCCACCCCTCTTGACCAGTGACAATTATGCATCTTGGTCTATTAAGATGAAGGCCTTGCTGCAGAATCAGAGACTGTTTAGGGTGATTGAGAACCCCATCCCTGCAGCACCAACGCCTGTTTGGGAGTCACAGGATATGAAGGCCAGAACTGCTATAATTCTGTGCGTGTCAGACTCTCAGCTTGTTCATATACAAGATTTAGAGCACGCGAAAGATGTTTGGGACACGCTGAGAAGGACACATCAGAGAGATGCAGGTTCTTCAGCGTTGCTGTATTTTGAAAAGCTGACTAACCTGAGGCTTGCGCCTGATGGAGATGTTCAAGCGCACCTGACGGAAATGAAATTTCTGCGTCAGCAGATGGTGGAACGCAATTTCCGTCTGCAGGAGGAAGTATTTTGCTTCATGGTGATCAACAGCCTGAATCGGACTTACAAAACGGTTGCCAGTCAGCTGGGGTCTCTCCCAGCAGCTGATCTAACGGCGGACAGAGTCTTTGCCGTGGTTCTTTGTGAACATGACAGACTTGCCGCCCTGGAAGTCAAGGACAGGGGGAGGGAAGAACGGAGTTCAGACACCCCCACTGCTGTAGCTACTGGAGGAGACGCTGTAGCTTTGAACGTTGTCCGATGCCACAATTGTGGACAGATTGGGCATCTTCAGCGGTACTGCAGGAAGCCACGTCAGAACAAAGGAGCCAAGGGAAGCTCCACGAAGTCTGAGGCGTCAGGCAGAAGTCATGCCAAGTCACAGGCGAAGCCTGCAAAGGCTTTGATGTCCCTAAAAGCCACACCACAAGTGGGGAATTCCTTCGTTTTAGACACGGGAGCGACGGTTCACATGACCCATCGCAGGGATTTGTTTTCGTTGTTTAAGAAGCAAAGCTTCGTTGTACAACAAGCCAACGGTCAAGAGCTGGAAGCCACCGGAATTGGGACTGTGTATCTTAAAAGTCTGAACTTGACTATAAACAATGTTTATTTGGTTCCAGAGTTGAAGTACAATCTGCTCAGCGTTTCGCAGATTGCCAAGAAGGGACTAAAACTGTCCTATGATGATCAACACTGCGAGATCTACAAAGATGGAGAGTTGTATCTTTCTGCCAAAGAGAAAGATGGACTGTATTTGTTGACTTTTGATCAAAGTGATTACATGGAATGTAATTCTTGTGATTCTAACATGATTTCTTTTGCAGGTGTAGCCCAGAAGAACGCCAAGCAGGTCACCTCGAGGGTCGACAGGGCATTTCAGCGGGTGTATGCTGATGTGATTGGTCCTTTAGCACCATCTAGAGGCAATGCAAAGTATTACCTAATATGTGTTGATTCTTTTACAGGTTTTGTCTGGATTAATCTTTTGGAGAGACCGAAAGAAGCCTTAGAAAGGTTTAAAGAGTTTTGTGATAAGGTTAAAAATATGCATGATGCTGACATAGATTGTCTTTGCACAGATGAGAAGCCAATTTTTCTCTTACAGGATTTCCAGAGGTTCCTGAAGAAGAAAGGGATAAGACACAAAATTGCAGCTTCCGAAGAAGCTTGGAAGAGATGTGTCTGTGTTAGAGTGAACAAAGAATTGCAAAAGGGAATGCATGCGCAATTGCTTAGTTCACATCTGCCACATGAGTACTGGGCTGAGTCACTAATGTCATTTTGTTACACGTGGTTGAGGGGGGTTTCAAAAGACATGGGATGCTCTCCTTTTGAGAAACTGTTCCACAGAAAACCTTCTGTTGCCCATTTCAAGGTTTTCGGGTCTCATGTGAGAACAGAAGCTCCAGGTGGAGTAAAGAATGCCAGAGGCATTTTTGTGGGTTATGAAAAGGGTCTCTACAGAGTAATTTTGTCTGAATCTGGTCAGGTGATTCTCACAAAATTTCTAGAGAGTGCTCCTGAACAGGAGAGAGTGATTGTTCACACATTTCCCACAGGAGATGATGATGATTCTGATGATGATGATGAGTTTGATCTTATTGAGTTCAGTAGTACTGATGATGACAGCGATAGCTCAGACAGCTCAGTTGTCACAGTCATTGAGAAGAAATCTCACACAATGACTAGACCCTCAGAAGAGGAGGATGAACCACTGGTTAAGCTTAGTACTGGTTCTCCAGAGAGTTCAGAGGCTGAACCAGAAAGCAAGGGAGAGCAGCACCTCTTACGTAGGTCTGAGAGAGCAACGAAGGGTGTACCACCCAAGAGGTATTCAAAAGAGTTTGCCAACCAAGCTATTGCATGTGTTGCTGTTGTAAACGACCAAGGTCAAATTGAAGCTGTGTCTGAGTCAGAGACAAAGGCACAACAGAGAGTTGCTAACCAAGGTAATGCAGAAGCACTCATTCCTTGGAAGTCACACAACCAGAGAGGTACATTGGTAAAACCAGTGGCGTGTAGTTCCAAGGGTGGAACTGAAACAACAGGGGAGTGTTATATGTATAACAACTGTTTGTTTTCTTCTCTGGATGACGCTTTGCTCGCTGCACGCATTGATACTTTAGGGGGAGTATGTTATTCTAAAGCAGCAATGCAGCAGCAAGCAAAGGCTCTAGCAGCCAAGTCAGCTGCTTGTGGCTGGAAAGCCAAACAGGATGTGTGTGACTGTTGCCATGGAAACAAAGGGGCAGTCCATTCTGTACTGAGCACCGGATGTTAGCTCAGTGTGTGTCATATGACCTGTACAGGATGTACATGGGTGGAGTTTGGAGTTTCTCTCTGTTTGTTGAAGAGAGCGGACATGTTTTCTCTGTACTGAGGTGAAAGACAGGAATAAAAGCAATGTAGATTCATTTCTGTCTGTGTCTGATTCCCCTCCCTGGGGATATGCAGGGAGCAGGGAGGAGAGCAGTTGGTGTGTTTTCCTCACAGCCTGAGGAAAATCGCCGGAACGGACCTCGTGTGTTTTTACTGCCGGGAGTCGCCGGAGGGAGGTCAAAGGAATTCAGCCGGTGCCTGGAGAGATAGGCACATACCTCTGACCGGCCCTGAATTCTGACACAAAGGTGTCTTCATTGATTATAAGCTGAAATTGAGTCAACAATGTAAAACTGCAGTTACAATAAAAAATAAAAATACAGCTTTAGCCTGCATAAACAGGAACATGGCTTCCAGATCATGTGAAGCAATAGTTCCACTCTCTTCTGCTGTAGTCAGACTACACATGGATCACCATGTCTATTTCTAGGCACCCCATATTAAGAATAACATTGCCCAACTGGAGCATATATAGAAGAGGGCAAAAAGGATGGAGTTTGGAAACCAAGTCTTGTGATGAACTGCTGGAAGAATGGGGTACATTCAGCAAGGAGAAGAGACCATTAAGGCGGGGGGTGGGGTGGAGAGACATGTCAGCAGTCTTCAAATACCTGAAGGCCAGAAGATAGAGCAGACTGATTCTCTGCCACTCCAGTTGGCATAACTAGAGCCAATGAGTGGAAATTACACTGATAAACATTCCTAACTCCCTGTATGAACTGACCCAAACCCTGCAATCCTCATCCGAGGCTCTTATTTGTGTGCCTATTCCACTAGAGATCCAGAGGGTGGTAACACAACAACAGGCCTTTTCCGCAGAGACTCTCTGTTTGTGGAACGCTCTCCCCAGGGAGGCTGACCTGGTGCCTTCATTACATATTTCTTTTTTTAAAAAAAATGTAACAACTAAGAGGTAATGTTATAGTCAAGTGTATATAACAAGAGGGTGATTCCAGGCAACTGTTTGTTGTGGGATCGATGCTTCTCATACATGCCAGCCTGTATTTTCCCACATTTCATTTGAACGTACCCTTTTTATAGAAAATCCAATAACAAAGTAAACTTGTTGCTAGTGTCCTATTTGGGACATCTGAATGGCCACCTTGCAATAATTGAAAGCAATTTGACTCCTCTATTACCACAGCTCAGTGGTAGAGCCTCTGCATTGCGTGCAGAAGGTACCGGGTTCAAATTCTGACATCTCCAGTTAGGGCTGGGGAATGACATCCTGCTGACACCCTGGAGAGCTGCTGTCAGTCAGTGTGGACAATATCGGTCTAGATGGTACTGGGACAATACTGGTCTGACTCTGTATAAAGCTGCTTCTTTTGGTCCTCCTAATGCCATTTTTTTAAAAATAAAATAAAATACTATGTCTTAGGGAGGGAGACTAATTAAGATAGCAGGAAGTGGAGCTTGACCTTTTCCCAGCCATTTCTCCATTCCAAATCATCCAATGGTGGTCTAGCCTCACAAAGTATCAAACACACTTTACTCAACTTTTGATTGAAAATCTTCAATGGAAGAAAAAGAATCTGATTTTTAAACTCTACAATACCGTTTCCCCTCCCCCTTTTACATAAGATTGCCCAGGTAATGGCTTAAACAACCTTAGGGAGGCTTCTTCTATTCCATAATCACTGAGTTTTTATACTGAACTGTGAGACTAGTCAAACAACTTGCCAGGATCCAATTGCATTCCTCTGGTTAAGCATGCATGTTAACACTATCAAGAAAAAAGGAAACTAGGTTGGTCTGACATGATTTGTCTTTATAAAGCTATACTGACTGCTATCAATCATTCCATTTCCCTCCAGGTACTTACAAATGAGTTGGCTTTTGATGGTTATATTCCTAAAGGAAACATATATAGCTCATTTATAGCATTGACTCTGGAGGGCCTTTTGTAACTCAAATCCTTTTATTCAGCATGTGCTTGATCAAATAAACATGCAGCTTCCTTGTAGAATCCATAGAAGAAACAAGGAGTAAGTATGAGCAACTTGCACCTCCTCTCCTCCACTTTTGGTTGCCCCCCACTTTTCAATGGTCCCTTCTGGGGAGACAAATATTTTGTCCCTGCACTGGAAAAATATACATCTTCCGCTTTCTATGGGACCCAGAAATGAAGGGGAAAAGACATGTGAGTAACTTCTGTGGAATATGCAAAGTGGCTTATAGAATCTGGTAATCACTTCTCCCCTTTGTCTTGAAAAAATATCACCTTATTATTAGGTTTGGGTTGTTTTCCTTTCCATTTAAAGCTAAGGATAAGTTTTACTCAAAAGCTTGATTTCCACATCCATAAAGTAATCCTATGCATCTCTAATCAGAAATAAGCCTCACTGAATTTAATGGGGCTTACTCCCAGGTAGAGTGTGCATAGAACTGTATTATTACTTCCTATTAGGAATAGGCTCCCTCATCCAATAGACTGGCCTTCCCTAACCTGCGCTTTCTAGGTGTTGTTTACCTGCAATTGCCATTATCCCTGAGCACTGGAGATGTTGGCTGACTCTGATGAGAAATGGAGTCCAAAACATTTAGATGGGTAGTATCTGCCCACTCAATGTTTCCAGCTCAAAAAGTCAGAAGTAGAATGGTAGGATATAGAACACTATCTAATTCAATGGCAGCTTGTGTCTTTCTACCTAACCTACTGAGATTGCTACTGAAATTCAACTCCCACATGGTAACACTTTTAGGAGAGCAGGGTAATTGGTTTAATAACTATTTTTATGACATCCCCAACTCCTCCACAACTCACTCATTCTCTCTATCCCTCTGGCATTCATCAGAAATACTTCTAATTTCCTAAGTGGCTATTGAGGTCTGAATTTCCTCGGAGGGTTTTCAATGAATCAGATATTTGAACTTTAAAAAGTCCTTGGTGTACTTATTCACATTTTTATGAAACACCTTTTGAGGTCAGTTCTTCAGGAATCAGTGCCTAAAACTGGTCAAACTTCTAAAATATATAAATAGAATATTTAAACCAAAATGACACACTTAGAAAGTCAAAGAGCACTGAGTGTTTCAGAACAGATGACACATAGTGGGGAATGTCAGAAATAGTGTGAGGTTCAGGGAAAAACAGACTTTAGGCTTGCAGAATCTATTATGTTTTCCTAGAACCTCAGTATAGAGCAAATGGAACCAGGTCAATAAGGAATATGGTGCCTTTGAGCAGCTGCTGAGTGCAAGAATTGGTTTCAAAAAAGCAGATGAAGCTATTATTATTCATTGGATTTAGACCCCAGACTTTTGTCCAAGCAGCCCAGGATGACAATTCACAGTCCTGGCCACACAAAAATCTATTCATGGTTACTGCCGTCTCCTTGCACTTGACCGACACAATAGTGCGGTTGTGCTATGTAGCTACACATCCCAGTGTCACACACATGCACTGCCTTGCCCTAACTCTTTGTGCCTAAGAGTACAGCATGAATGTTATGAACATCTGCAGGGATGTTCGCACAGATTGTGCAGGAAATCTGGAGCTCTGTACAATCGGGTCTCCAGGACATGTGGAAGTCTTTGTCCTCATGAAAGCTCCCTCTCCGCAGATGTTCTTGGGTGTATCATGCAGGGTAGGGCTAGTCAGCATGCATAACATCAGGGGCATGACTACTTAGTTCAGCCCTGCTCACACATTAGTCTAACGCGTGACTAAATCTTCTGAATAGGACTTCAGAAAGCATGAAACCATATTGTGAATGGATGGGGGAGACTTCCTGGTCTCATTTTAAACTGGGACACCAGAGCAATCCATTGCACAGTACAGTCTATTTAGTAACTAAAGTTCCAAAGATCAAGTATTTCCAAATACCTCTCTTACCCTTTTTCTAAATGTCCAAAAGAACATTCCCCTTTTAAATTATCCTCCTGTGATTACAGTGAGATATGCAAAGTAACTTCCAGAACTGGCCATGCAGAATCCCCCACTGATTTAGCTAAAGGCAAACTTTGCTCTTGTTCACCTGGCAGAGGTATGGGAAGGACAAGGCCCCAGGAGGATTCCGGTTTTAAATTGTACAGCAGCAGCAGCAGCAGCATGCCCATCTCACACACAATCTGGCACACTGAACATTTCCTAGAAGTTAACTCCAAAGTGCCGGGATTGTAAGCACTGGAAGTTGCTAACAGTTTCTACCCCAAATCTTCCCTTAAAAAAAGAAAGAACAAAAACCATTTTACCAATATTGAAATATCAAGCAAAAATAGTTCCCTGTTGTGTACCTTCCAGCTTTTGGCAGAAGAAGATAGACATGCAAGGCAGATTAAAGAGCAATACTTGCTAGCAAGGCACTATCAGCTTGGGACGTTTGAAGAATTTCAGATACTTTGAACCGACCTGACCCACACCTCTCAGATGAATGTGCAGAACAATTGGTCCCACCCACATAGACTGGAAACTGGGCCATCCAAGACAGAAGGAACTGTACTATATTGTTTCTGCATTTGGAAGAGATGCCTCATTAGCAAGCACAGATCCTGTACACGTCACCAACTGGTGATCAGTAAGAACAGAACTCTTGCATCTGAGAGAGAATAAAAGTGGCAACACTTGGAGAGGGAACTTCCTGTAGAAGTAAGCAGCAAGAGGAAGCCTGTATGTACCTGAAGGTAAGGAGGGCTGTCTATTCTCCTTAAATAAAGGTATTCATGCCCAAGTTTGCCTGAACTGTTTCTAAGAAAGGCAGCCCTGTTGTTGGGCAACAACACAGTTTTATTCATTTTAAGAACTGTATATTATAGAACCTGCCCTAGAATCTTATGGTGAAGGGTGTAACACACACACACACACACACACCAGTAGTATGCCTTAAACTTCAGGGACATACAAAGCTGCCTTATGTCTTCACACTGTTGACCCATCAGACTAAGGATTGCCCATAATGTCCAGCAGCCATTCTCCAGGGAATAAACCTGGGACGTTCTCTGGACTATGCTTTTCCACTGAGATATGCAACTCTTCGTTGTTGTTGTTGTTGTTGTTGTTTGAATTTACAGTGGTACCTCGGGTTACATACGCTTCAGGTTACATACGCTTCAGGTTACAGACTCCGCTAATCCAGAAATAGTACCTCGGGTTAATAATTTTACTTCAGGATGAGAACAGAAATCATGCTCTGGTGGCACGGCGGCAGCAGGAGGCCCCATTAGCTAAAGTGGTGCTTCAGGTTAAGAACAGTTTCAGGTTAAGAACAGACCTCCAGAACGAATTAAATACTTAACCCGTGGTACCACTGTATAGGTAAAGGACTCCTGGACAGTTACATCCAGTCAAAGGCGACTATGGTGTTGTGGTGCTCATATCGCTTTCAGGCCAAGGGAGCCGGCGTTTGTCCACAGACAGCTTTCCAGATCATGTGGCCAGCATGACTAAATGCCTTGTGTTGCAATGGAACATGGTGACGGAAACCAGAGCGCACATTTACCACCCTATACCCAGAGGTCTCATGACAGTACACAGGGTGGTTCAGTCACCAATATAAAAGTTGAGAGAGAGAGAAAAGTGAAGAATAACATGAATGCAATAAACAGCAAGTTGTGGTTTGTCATGGGTAGGTTTGCTTTTTAAAAGAAAACAATGACGACCTCTAGGTATTAACAAGCCTTTCCACAAAGTTAAAGGAAGCTTGATTCAGTAAGCACCCTATATTTTAAGGTACTCAAGACTATGATCAACGTCTGCATAACAGTTCCTGAAATTCAGTGACACCTTACGCAATGACAAACTGACGATTATTCTGTATATGGCGTTAAACAAATGTCATTTGATTTTATTTAAAATGAATATTAAGGACCCAACCTCTGGTCCTTTTAAAATAAATCAAATTATATTTTAATCTTTCCTTCATTTATTTTGCATGCAATATTCAAAGTTTCTCACCCAACCCAAGCAATTTTTTTTTCCTGATAGAATTTACTAGTTTGCTAAATGCCTTATAGCTGCCAACCAACTCCAGACATTGTCATTACCTCCAGTAATTAAATGGCATATATGTGTGGTTTTTTCCCTTGACACAGGGCACTGCTTTATTATCAACATTCAATAATAAACACTAAAGAACATCCATAGAGATGCCCAATGGGAAATATCCCGTTTGAAGTGCAGCAAATGAGTCCATTATAGCAAGCAATCACTACAACTAAACTCTGCATATTCAGACTTCATCACATTCTAAGACATTAGCCTTGGCTTGAGGACTGGAAATAATTTTGAGAATAAAGTAGTTTGGGTAGTACATGAGCATTTTAAAAGTACGAAAAGGACCAACTTTTAAACTGGATACTATAGTTATAAAGGACAGCCTCACCATTAGGCAGAATAAATTAAATAAATAATAAATAAGAGCCTGGCGGATCAGGACGAAGACGCATGTAATGAGGTAGCCAGTTCTCACAGTGGCCAGATACCTATGGGAAGGTCACAAGCAGGACTTGAGTGCAATAGGATTCTACCTGCTTATGATTCCCAGACACTGTATTCAGTAGCATATTGTCACCGCCAGTAGAACATAGTCATCATGGCTAGAACAAGATGGCTGACCCAGGCAATGGATTCTGATTGAACATTGTGAGAAACGGGACTAAATGTGGGGGGGACAGTTCAATTTTTCTCTGTTCAGTCATAAAACTAACTGAATGAGGTAGGGCTTACTCTGTCAGTTCCAAACAGTATCTCAAAATATTAGCAGCTAATAGGTTGGCAGACTTGCTTGTTTTGGCCCAAGCCTGGAAAAGGGCATATATTTTGACTCTTTTTTCCATTTTCCAGTGGAATCATACCTGGTATGCTAATTAGCCACCAACCAAGCATTTGTGCTGGTAAAGAATATTCTAGTTATGCAAGTAGGCTGTCAACAAAGTCATTTCTGTGAAAATCCCTATCACTTTCAGTCCTTCTGCTCTACACCTGATGGATAGATATGGAACACTGTCACTCCTGCTGTACAAATTAGGAGAAAAACACCTCTTGAAGTGCGTCAATTGGAAAGACATGCTCTCCTCATTACCAGCAGCCTCCGTAAGAAATGAAATAATTGTAAAGAAAAATACAAGCAAAGTTCATGAAAACAGGCTTTTAATGTTCCAGTTCAAGTATGAGCAAAACTTGAAGATGGAAAGAACTTCCTTTGAATCCATGCAAATAAATCAAAATCAGTGTCAAGACATCCAAAAGTTAACAATGTGATGCTGCAGTGGACAAGCACACATGCTTAATGTCCCTGCTTTGTTAGCAGACAATTGTTTGTAAGACAGAAGTGTATTAAATTCAATGGAAGGGTAAAGTCCTAACCACTGATGGGTCTAACAGAGCAGCAGAATCATTATTGCACCTAAAGTTCCAGTTGTCACATCCGACGAGGGCAGAATTAGGAGGGCTGGAAAAGGCTGGTTGTTTGCTGCTGCAGCTCAGGATAGCACAACAAACTGGTCTGGATTGGGCAACTTGATATTTAGGATCCAGTAGATCCTTGGCTAGGATGCGGGTGGCACTGTGGGTTAAACCACAAAGCCTAGGACTTGCCGATCAGAAGGTCGGCGGTTCGAATCCCCGCGACGGGGTGAGCTCACATTGCTTGGTCCCTGCTCCTGCCAACCTAGCAGTTTGAAAGCATGTCAAAGTGCAAGTAGATAAATAGGTACCGCTCCAGCGGGAAGGTAAACGGCATTTCCGTGCACTGCTCTGGTTCGCCAGAAGTGGCTTAGTCATGCTAGCCACATGACCTGGAAGCTGTACACCAGCTCCCTCGGCCAGAAAAGCGAGATGAGCACCGCAACCCAGAGTCGGTCACGACTGGACCTAATGGTCAGGGGTCCCTTTACCTTTACCTAGATCCTTGACTTGCTTATCTCACAGCTCTATCCCTTCTGCCAGCATAGATACAGCTGGTAACAACTTCCACCTGCCCATACTTCCAATGGGTGGAGCAGAGACCTCTGCAATAGTAGAGTCTCCCTACTAGTGGAGCCCAACACAGTCAGGTGGTGCCTCTATCTCATTCAACAAACACATGCCTCCAAGCATGTGGAGTACCCAGGTATTTAATAACAAGGAAAGCCCTGTTAGATCTATAAATGGGTGCTAGTTGTCCCCCCCCCAATCTACAGGGTGTAACAGTTCAGACCAAAGGTCTATCTAATTGACCACACTACTGATCAGCCAACTGATCAGGGTATCAACCTTCCCAATTGGGGGAGGGAGGAGTATGTCCATGATTACTGATTAGACCAGCATAAAACCTTTGCCCTCAAAAACCTTTTCAGGCCAGAAAAAAAAAATGCTTTCAAGAAATGGGAAAAAAAACTGCTCTCAAAAGATATTGTCACAGCCCCTACCCCACGCCCAAATCTGTTGCTCAGTCAGCTTCCAAACTATGTTGTCATCCCCTGCACAGCAGTAGAGAAAGGCTACATTTCTCAGAGTAACTGAAAAGCTAGCATAGGTGTACATGAAAAGCTAGAATATGTTGGAGAGGAAACAGAGACTCCCTTTGGTCAGGTGGGAAGAACTCATTTGTAACAAAGAAGAAGAATAAATCTATGTTGCTTAACAATGTAAATGAATTACATCGCCCCTGGGGGTGTCTGTGGAGAGTTGTTGTTATAGAAGTTTCTTTCAGGGGACAGGGCAGTCTGAATAATATCTGTGTGTCGCTTTCAAATCCCTGATCCTCTATCTGTAAGGTTAGAATCTAGAAGAAGAAACCTGCTGAACCAGACAAATCAGTTTGTTTGTTTGTTTGTTTGTTTGTTTGTTTGTTTAGGTAATGGCCTTAGCTGTCCAGTTCGGCACAGTCATTTACATATCCAAAGAGGTTACCCTGTTGACATAGAGAAAAAGGGGAATAACCATCCTTACCTAGTTGGAAACAATATCACCCCATAAAGCAGAAGGAAAATAGTCAGAATGTGAGTTATTGGCTGAAATTGGAAAACACATAGGCTTGTCTTGCCTTGCTCAGTGCATGACCCAAATCTAAGGTTCAAGGAGCTCCGTGGAAACCTAATGGATGCTGTGAGCCCCTCCATCCTATGCTCAGGTTGTATACATATGTGGAAATAAATTCATATATCCCAAAGACACCACAGTCTCCATTGACCTTCGTTCCAAGGAAACTGAGCCCTGAGTAACCATTGGGAGCCATGGAGTGCTTAGAGGTTGGGTGTGTGTGTATAAATGTCGGTGGGGCCCTCAAATGCCAGTGGCACCCTATGCGATACCAAAATACGCCCCCCCCCAACTTGTGCTCCATTCTAACTAATAGTTGTGGCATCGCCTGCAGCATCCCTGAGGCTCTGTGCCAAGTGTGACCAAACCAACCACACTCCTCTAAATGTAATAATTAAAACAATCTCTGCAAATGTATTAACTAAAACAATCTCATTCACATGATGATAGCTGCCACATGAAGCAGTTTTAAGCAGCCTTTCCTTTAGCATGTTTTGGGGAAGGGTTACAGCTTGACGATAGAGCACATGTTATGACTGTAAGCTTCTGCTTGCTAAACATACCAAGTTAAAGCAGAGATAGGGAGTTTGTGGCCCTCCATCTATCCATGTCCAGCATGCCCAATGGTCAAGGATGATGGAGAGTTGTAGTCCAGCGACATATGGAGGAGTGCAAGTTGTCCATCGCAGAGTTAAATGATTTCAGGAAGCAGAACTGGGAGATTAACAGGATAGCAAAGCATGTGCAATGGCCCATAGCTACAATGTAATTGCACACTGAATATAAACCAGCCTTATATATTGAAGAATTGTTCACTGAATATAAAACAGCATTATATATTGAAGAATTCAGAATATCTAATTCAGTGGTCTGAATTCAATGAATTCTCTCTCTCTTTTCTGTTTATCGATACTACGATTACACGCTTTACATCTGCACAGTTTTGACTGTTATTCTTTTATTGCTTAATAGACTGATTTAGCAGATTTCTCGGGTGTATAATTTTTTTTACACCTGAAAAACTAATATCTACACCTTTGAGAAACAGCTCAATCTTTAGTGCAAATTGGGGGAACTCAGCAATATCTCAGAAGCACTTAGCAGGTCTAATTTTATCAACTCCCCACTGAAGCCTATCTGGAATAATCCTTTAATCTCATTTAAATTACCTACTGACATAAAATAAAAGGCTCAAGTTCTCTAAGGTATAGAAATAGAAAAGAGATTCTATAACACAGTAACAAAATATATTCTTTTCTTTCATGTCAGCTTTGTTACCATAGCATACCTGCTCTTGTTATAGGATCTGTCTTTCCCTTTACGTAAAAGCTTTCCTCGGTAATCAAAGGTTATTACTTCCACTACCTTAAACATACTTGGTATATTCCAATTAAACACACAGTCTTAAGCACGCTTAGTCATCATGAAGTCCCATGGTGATCAATAGAATTTCACCATGCTAAGTATTCAGGAAGGGGACGCAGGTGGCGCTGTGGGTTAAAGCCTCAGCGCCTAGGGCTTGCCGATCGAAAGGTCGGCGGTTCGAATCCCTACGGCGGGGTGCGCTCCCGCTGCTCGGTCCCAGCGCCTGCCAACCTAGCAGTTCGAAAGCACCTCCGGGTGCAAGTAGATAAATAGGGACCGCTTACCAGCGGGAAGGTAAACGGCGTTTCCGTGTGCGGCTCTGGCTCTGGCCAGAGCAGCGATGTCACGCTGGCCACGTGACCCGGAAGTGTCTCCGGACAGCGCTGGCCCCTGGCCTCTTAAGTGAGATGGGCGCACAATCCCAGAGTCTGTCAAGACTGGCCCGTACGGGCAGGGGTACCTTTACCTTTACCTTTAAGTGTTCAGGAGCTGTAGATTCAAATCCAGCCAGTGTGAAAATAAGCTTAGCAGATTCTCTGTAGAAGAGACTTGATTCAGTAGAACCTGGTTCAAGGCCCATTGGATTTTCTCACCTGGTGGCACTTCTTGATTGTCCATGCACTGTGATGGTTTCAAATAGTAGCCAGTGGGAGAGCCATGGAGCCAGCCTCCCAACAGCTATGTCACTGCTGCTTTCTGATAAAAGGTAATATGGATCCAAGGTCAGGATAGCACAGGTGCACTGGAAAGAGCACAGGATTGACTCTACTGGTACACTTGCACTGCCCTGATCTGGCCACCTACCTCCCCAGCCCTGACCTGCTAAGCACTGCTGTTGGGAGATTGCCTCTCTGGAGCCGCCCCATCTGATTGCCTCTGTCCCTTATGTCCTGCATGCAACCACTATGGAAAATCCAGAACCAAGACGCTCTGCCAACAAGTGAAAGAAGAGGTGGGAATTTTTCACTTTAGGTGCAAAGCCTTTTGTTAAGTCACACAAGTAGCTGTGGTGGAACGACAAGTTCTTGTAGTAGGATGTTTTTGCTTTTAAATAATTTTGAATCATTGGGTGTCTTATTATTTAAATGGCAGCATAATCAGCAGCTCTCCAGAGTGTTCACGTGGGAGTCTTTCTGGCCCCTACTGTGAGATGCCGGGAGCACTGATGCAGCCAATGCGCAGCTCCAGCTGCTGTGCCCACACAGCCCTGATCTTGTCACCATGCTGCTCTGGATGTGTACGCAGCAATGATGCTATGAGCCCCACCCCACTGGTCACTGCTGCTTCTGTTTGAAAAATACGAGCTCTGTCACTGAACTACAGCTACTCCCTAAATGGAATATCCTTTCAGTAGATTCTATAAGGAACCAAGGGTGTTAAAATATGGAAGTACAGGGAGTCCTGCTGTATCTGTAATCCAGAGCAAGTGCATAAATAACCTGTCAAAGACTTGCAATGTGTGAATTGACTTCTGTTTATGAGGACACACTGACAAACGCCGAATTTTAATGTAAGCTGCATCTCCTTCTCTCACTTCGGAAACTCATGTCACTATGGAAAAAAGAATCTAATAATGCAAGGTGAAAATGGCTGTTGGAACTGCACCAGCTGTACCTGCATACTTGCTGCCTATGGCCCTCGTGGCTTGGCAGATGAATCACAAAAAGATTCCCATTTGCTTGTATTCCATAGATCTGTAACAGGCAATGAGTCAAAAACACTACCTCTGAGAAGCTCTAACTTTGACTGTTACTGAGCAAAGGCGCACTAATGTAGATGTAACTGATTGGAAAGAACAGAGCCCTTCCTAATGCTAGCCTTGTAACATGTGTTGTTTTTGTTTTTTTTAAGCCAAAACAGAAGCCTTGTCACCTGCTGAACCATGGCATGAACATTAACAGCCTTCTCTTTGTGAAAGTCTCCCAACCACTCTTTCTTCTACAAGTAATATGAAAAATTCAACATGTCAGCCATGAACAGATTTTACTACTTGAAAATTTCTCTCTCTCTCTCTCTCTCTCTCTCTCTCTCTCTCTCTCTCACACACACACACACACAGAGAGAGAGAGAGAGAGAGAGAGAGAGAATGCGTGTGTGTGTGTGTGTGTGTGTGTGTGTGTGTGTGTGGAGACTGACTTCCAGTGACAGTTTTGCTAGAGCATTCAGGTAGCAAGCATCAGTGTGGATAATGGATGAACTCAGCAAGTAAATATGGAGAGTTTGTGACGGCTATAGAGCTGGAGGAGGGTTGTGAAACAACGGCGAATAAAAAATTACTGTAAAAGCTTTTTTAAAAGGTAAAAATGAGCCGAGGAAAAGAACCTGATCAGAATATGGAAGAATATACATTTAGGGTTCCATTAGAGCTGCACGTTAATGTAACACAAGTGCATTTCATTTAATAATGGCTATGTGTGTATTTAAGGAAGGAAGAAAAGGAGGAAAGTCATTAATGGGAACTCTTTCCCATTCTAAAAGAAAAAGGATTATTATATTTTCGATATCCTTCAATGTCTCCATGCTTACTGAGCACTGACTAGTATCTTAAAACCATTGTAGCAATGCATATATCACAAAAAGTTATACTGTATACAGAAAAACTTTAGCATCCTTTGGTCAACTTTAGCATCCTTTGGTTGCAGCAGTTCAACAGAGATGAAATGTAAGGGGAGTGAGGAACCTCCATCCCATCCCAGGGAATTAGTTCTGCCAGGGCTCCAAAGGCCATTTTAACCAAGTCACACCCCACCTGCCCTAAAACCTGTCCCAGCCAAAATAGTTTTTGTTGGTGCCTGCAAAGCCACCTTCAAAGGCCTAGAGGCCTGGAGGGCTGCATTGGGCTCCCAGGCTTGAGGTTCTCCACCCCTGAACTAGATGGGACATCTGATCTAGTAGGACTCTTTTTATGTAGGAATGACAAAACCTCCCTCCTATGAAGAAAACTGGACATGTTGCATAGGGCAATGAGTGGAAATGACAACGAAGTCTTCAAACAATTTTCACAGGTTTCCTCTGGAAACAATTAAGCTCTTCCTCAGGAGATTCTAACCCACCTATAGAATACCATATCCAGTAGCAGAGGTTAGCATGGAGGGCAGAAGAGCAGGGAAAGGCCAGGTGATTGCTTTCTATTTGCAGTGTTAAGAGCTTGCTAATTCCTTGGTAAACAGCTTTATACAGCAAACACTGCTGTGAAATGCTTGCCAAATAGACCTTTCTCCGCTGCTAGCTGTTGCTGTGGCAACCTGTGTTCAAAAGGAGCACAGCTGAGCTGTCTGAGGCGTATGCAGCAATTACCACAGCCGTCGAGGTAAAACACCCTGCACAGAATCACAGAAAGATACCTTTCAGGAAGGAAATGGCTCTGTTGAGGCCCACAATTACTACCATGCTGTTTCTGCTCCATTAGCATCTAGATGGGCCAGCAAAAAAACAAAAAAACACCCTACCATTTATACCTCTAGGGGTGGGCGAATCTGTCAATTTCACTGTCTCTCAGTTTCCCCTTTTTCCAATCTTAAGATCAGCCTTCCACATTTTCACACTAGTTTGTGATTTTTTTTAAAGTCCTCGTTAAAATTCATAAACATTTCAGTATGATTGTCTCCTAATTTGCAGTTTTTCATATGCAATTTTGCCCAAGATGCCTTTTGCAAAGCAATTCCCTCTAATATGGTGCATTTTGCATGTTACTTTCATGAACTCGTGCATTTTTAAATACACTTCAGTCTACTGTATGCATTTTTGTACATGCTACTTGGCTGGAGAACTACACTGCAACATTCAGAGAAGTACAAATTTCAAAAGATGGCTATGTTTTGGTTGTCATATTGTTTGGAAAGTGTAGATTTGTGGGTTTCACTTTTAGATGGGAACTGATTCAAATTTCTCCCCCACCCCTACCCACCAGCCAATGTAGAGCAGTAAGAAGTAATAAGAACATGGACCTTGTAAATTAAGATGACAAAAATTCATATATATATATATATATATATATATATATATATATACTTATATATATAAACTTACTTAGATGTTACTTAAATATCTAGTAGAAAGGAAGGAACTATGTAGTTTCAAGAGAGTTAATAATAGACCTAGATTTACTGCCATCTGCCTTCTATTTGAATCAAGCAAGACTCAAAGAACACAGGTGAGCACCTCCTATCACAGACTACACTTCCCAGAATTCTTTGGGGAAAGCCATGACTGCTTAAAGTAGTATGATCTTGCTTTAAATCTATAGTGCAGATGCACCCTAAACATGAAATATGTGTCTAGGCCGTTCAGGATATCCGAGAGGAGAGCTTTTTCCTTATCCCGTCTGCCTTGACATGATAAAGAGTGACACAGTTAGGCAAGTTATTCTCTTTAGTTTGCCCTCCACACTTCACCAACTTTAGGTCCTTTAGTTGTTATCTGACATTCAGGGAAAATAAACCTGGCTGGCAAAAAGAGGGCAGGCAAACCCCTGCAGGCCCTGTGTGCTCTCTTTTTAATTTATATACTTGGTCGCTAACTGTGAGACCATTTGGCTGTTGCAATCTACTCAGACTTTCAAATAATTAGTTTCTTGCTAAGATATGTGAGAATTTTAGGGAGACACAAAGGAGAGTCATCACATTATGCAATGCCACAGCCTGTCACACATGCTGGAGGATCCCTCCTTGGGAGTTGTGCTATATTGAAAAGTCTGCACACCACAGAAGATGCTGGCAACTTCGCCTGCCACACAAAGTGCTCCCCCTGATCTGCTTAAATACCCCAAACAGGGCATCAGTATAGATAGACAACACACCAAAATAAAAAAATTAAGCCTTCTCACAATTTAAACCAGGTGTGGGTAATCTTCGGCCTTCCAAACTTTGCTGGCCTGTAATTCCCACAGCTGGACCATAAAGAAGATGGATCGCCAAAGAATTGATGCTTTTGAATTATGGTGCTGGAGGAGACTCTTGAGAGTCCCATGGACAGCAAGAAGATCAAACCTATCCATTCTGAAGGAAATCAGCCCTAAGTACTCACTGGAAGGACAGATCCTGAAGCTGAGGCTCCAATCCTTTGGCTACCTCATGAGAAGAGAAGACTCCCTGGAAAAGACCCTGTTGTTGGGAAAGATTGAAGGCACAAGGAGAAGGGGACTACAGAGGACGAGATGGTTGGACAGTGTTCTTGAAGCTACTAACATGAGTTTGACCAAACTGTGGGAGGCAGTGGAAGACAGGAGTGCCTGGCATGCTCTGGTCCATGGGGTCACGAAGAGTCGGACACGACTAAACGACTAAACAACAGCAACAATTCCCACAGCTTGGCCAATGGCCAGGGATGGTGGAAGTTGCAGTTCAACAACATCTGGAGGGTCAAAGTTTCCCCACACCTGATTTAAACAGACCTGTCATTCTGTGTGCACAACACTGAGTGTATTCTCAATCCTAGGTCAACATTAGCAGTTTGAAAAGCATGGGAGGGGGGCAGTGTTTGAAAAAAGAAGAAATGTAAGATTTTCAGCTTGTATCCCAAGAGGTAAGGATTATATTCAATGTTTGTTTTTTTAAAAAACTTTGCTTGTTCTATGCCTGGGTGATTGATAGCTTTCCATTGCACACCTCTTGGCAATGGGTAAGCAAATAGTAACGCCAAAGTGAACACATTTTTCTGACCTAAATTTATTCAAGATCTAAGCGAATTAACTTTTGTTTAAAGAAAAGTGTGTCTGATCTCTCCCCCTCTCTCTTTCTTTGCCTTCCAGGTTTGGAGACTGACTTGCTGAGAGATGGAGCTCCTTTGATCCCTGAATGTGAACCTGTCATCCTTATCCTATTAAGGTTTCATAACACTGATATAATAATTTCCCTTTAACACTATGCACGTAACCTTAGGCCCTTGCATGCATCTTGGGAGGGATATAATGGATCTGTAAAAGAAAATCCTCTAATCTTTGACTGCAGAATCTGCAGCAAGTGGACAAGCCCAGAAATGAATTTGGCTTTAAAAATGGTAATATTTGTGTTCAACCTGCCCTAATTAAAGTTTTTCTTTGTGATGCATAGGCTCATTATGTTATGGAAGATATTCTGCTAATCTCTTATATGTGGTAAGAAACTTGAGAGGGGAAAAAACAGAGTGAGATTTAATAATTTACACTATGGTTAACAAAAGCAGAACTGTTAACCAGTTGCGTATCCTGACAGATATTCTGACTGATTTAAGCCAGGTTTAAAGAGATGTGTGCATTACGAAATCCTCAACACAAGTTCATTTGTGAGACACTGAGGAAAGAACAAGGACATTTGTAGTTTAATAATGAAATGTGACTGCTTGTTAGAATGAAAGCCCATCTTTTGTAGTTTGTTCTTCATCTGCAGCAGCAGTTTACTTACATAAAGGCTTCAGAAATAAGCAAGGATGCTGTTATCTCACAGGTCCGATAATTAAAACTGGCTTCTTCGGATAATCAAATGGCGCTTTAGTTGATTCATTTACTGATCAAACTGATTAATGCTTACAGTACTAACCGTAAGTGACATTAGGAAAGAAAGGCAGGGGAAATAGTCAATGAGAATTGTGTGACTGTAGAAATCCTCTGTGATGGGCAGGTCAGTCTTCTTACTACATAAACCTTGGGAAGCCAGTTTAGGTGGGGAGCATTTTACCACATGCATGAATGTGCATTCTAATATGGGGGGGGGGGACAGCCTAAGAGGGCAAAGGAGCAACTGAACTGCTGAAGTACATTTTATTCTATGTGACTTTTTCGCATCTGTCATTCACAAGTCCATTTGGTCCCGTTTCTGCATTAATCTAAGGGTTTTAAAATGTTGCATTCACATTTGCATTAAAATATGTATTTAAATATATTCTCTCCCAAAATATGCGGCTGTGAAAATCCACATCTATATGTGTTTTCTCTTAGAACAAATGTCTCAAAACATACTTTGATGTATTTTGCAGTCAAGAATAGTGTCAGAACATCCATAAAGCATGAAAGCTGGTGGGCAACTACTTTTTGATCGATACATTAGTCCTGAAACTGCAGGTCCAACCGGTTCATATTAGAACTCACAGATTTTATTCTTCGACCATCCTTATTAGATACATTGCAAAAAAATGTCAGAAACTTGGTAACATTTATTTGTAATTTTTAATATTATGCTAAGCAAGCTGGACGTGGTAGAAAATTTTAGTATTTAGCAGTAAAACAGTCAAACCACGGACTCAGCTCAAGTCTTCACTGCGAAATGAGCTTACATATGAATTCTGCAATAAATAAATGAATAAAGCTTCTGAAAGGAGTGCTGGCCTTGAAATTGTTTTATTTATTTATTTGCAAAATTATTGTGTTGTGCTGAGGAACTTGCAAGATCAAGGCAGTCTAAAGGTGCAGAGTCAACACTGGCCCAAGTGCAAGCTTGGAGCAGGCAATGCTAGGGTGCTGTAAGCAGGAAGCAACAACCTACAAAGATGACAAGATTTGAATCTGGAACTCTTGCGAATGCAATGCTCTGGCTCCTTCTCAACTGAACAATTCATTGCAAAACATTGGGCCAACAAAGAACAAAGGTGTGTTCAGGGTTACGTTTTCCACATTAACCATCTTCAGGTAGAAGCAGGAATACATGGAGTGGGGAGGCAGGAAGACTGACAAAAGGTGGAGCCAGGGCCAATGGCAGGCAAAGTCAACCAATTCTAATGTTATCCCTGTTCTTTCCCCTACTGAATTCCACAAGCGGCAACACTGAGATTAGGGATGAGAAAGCTGGCAGGCGCTGTGGTCCTGTGCAGTGGCTGTAAGGAAGTTGCTTTTGTTTTTAAATTGGAGGGATAGCTCAGTCAGTAAAGCATGGGACTCTTAATCTCAGGGTTGTGGGTTCAAGCCCCACAGTCGGCAAAAGATTCATGCATTGCAGGGGATTGGATCCTTGTGGTCCCTTCCAACTCTACAATTATATGATTCTATTATCCCCCCCCCCCCGCCTGCTGTTTTGCTCCTAGGTCTTTTGGCTTTTCTTATTCCATTTTGTACATTGCCTGAATGAGCAGGGTTCCTATACTATGTATAAGGAAGGCAGCTCCCTTCAGACTAACACCAATCACTACAAGGAGTACTATGTTGCCAAGGCGGCAGGGTTCATCCCATGCATTCCCACTTGTCCCTTTGTGCATGCAGACAGGATTCCCGAAGAGGGATATTGCAAGTCAGGCGTTTTATTATGGAATCAGGACAGCTTAAGAGAAGGAAGCTGAGCATTACTGTTCTTTATCATCATCGTCACCATAATCAATTTTTATATTCCTATCCGACTTTTCTCCATGTTTCTCCGGATTGGATACATGGTTTACTTCCCCTTAACTTTTATACCAGTTTTATTCCCACGTGGAAAATGTGAGGTGTATCACACCGAGTTTCATGGCTGAGTGCGGACTTCAGCCTGGTCTTCCTTCTCCCCACTAAAATTCATTGGGAAGCCTTTGCATTTATAAGTGGACCATGCTCTCTGCTTATAATCCTATTAAGTGCAGGATACACAATCTCCCACTATGCTGCTCAAAAATGGAAATAGCACACCCAATGCAGCCCAGGTTGGGGGGAAAAAAATACTTCTATGCAGCAATGCCTGTGCATGTAAACCTACTTGAGTGTAAATGAACTGGGCTCCTCTGAGCTGCCGTCTATACATTCCTTTAGACAGCACTGTGCAGCATGGGAACCAGTAGAGTTTTCTAAATCAGAGTTTCCTTCTGCAGTATAAATTAAATTACTCACACAGACTGTGAAATTAGCTAATAAATGGGCAGCCAGAATATAGCTGTTAACCCTTAATATATATATTATAACGATAGTTAACAAGACAACCAATTCATTTAATATAAAATAGAAGATATAAGAAAAATTTACATGCTATTTGAGCATTAGTTAATTAGAACCATTTATTGTATTTAAACTACCACAAAGGATTGCAATTTCAGTGAATGCACTAATGTATTTTAATAATCTCATGGTAATAGTCCTAATAAATTTAAAGAGGGATGGTATTGGGAAATTATAAATCTCACCAGTGCATTTTATTTAAGACCTTGTTAAGGGCAGCCAATCTTAAGCAATCAAGAACATGCTGAATACTGGTGGTCTGTTTCCAAAAAAAACAGGGCACAGTACACCCAACCCTGCTTCTGTACCACCACCTATTCCTTTCAACAATGGTAAAATGACGTACAGCTGAAATGCACAAAATGTTATTCTATTGTAAAGAGAGTAATAAAAGCAACCAGTCGAAAGGAGACGTCTCCCTTTAAGACATGAATATGAACAGCAAAACTTATATTGCCTAGTCCCATGTCTTTATGAGAAAAGGCAACACTTAGGTTCAGAAAAGCCCTGTGACTCCATATGGGCATACATAACTAGACATAATATCCCCCTAAAATTTAGCAACATATTGCATATGCATCAATAAACTAGTTGGTATTCAGGATGCTACAGTATTCATTGACATTTTGTTGATGTTGTCTAACTCAGTTGTTGTCCTTGAACGTTACACACCCTGGGATTAAAACCAATGGCCCCAGCAGCCAGGTCCTATCTACCTATGCCGCTAGGACAGCTGGTCAAAAGATGGAGCTGCAGATACAGCATGCTAACTCTTCAATTTCTGGAGCATTACCAAGTAAGACAATTAATAATTTTGCTTTTGGCCATGTCCAAGCTGACTTAGTTGGTCATGAGACTCAGAAACCAATGGCATGAACTTAAAACCCATTGCCTGATCATGCTCTTTAGTCTCAGAATCTACTTTCTCAGCAGGGCCTACGTTAATATTGAACCTGGTGGAATCTACACACATATTTAAAAAAAGTTCTGAAAATGCATTTTTAAAGAAGCGTTTTTTAAAAATACATTGAATTTTCCACAAGGCATACCATCGCCATCTAGTGCCACATTGTAAAAAAGGTAAAGGACCCCTGGATGGTTAAGTCCAGTCAAAGGCAACTATGGGGTTGTGATGCTCATCTCATTTTCAGGCCGAGGGAGCCGGCGTTTGTCCACAGACAGCTTTCCAGGTCATTGTGCCAGCATCTGGGGCTATGGGACACCGTGACAGAAACCAGAGCGCACGGAAATGCTGTTTACCTTCCCACCACAGCAGTACCTATTTATCTACTTGTCACATTGTATACTGCACTTAGAACACACTTAAAATGTATTATTTGCAGCTGTATAGCTGAGTTCTCTGCCTTCCTAATGAGTTAACTGTTTAACTTCTTGCATACCTGGACACCTACCCTCTGTCCTTTGCTTCCATCCTTGATTTGCCTTCATTTCCTGATGGGTGTTAGCCTGTTTTTGACCATGTCCAGTTTCAGGAACTGCTGGGCCCATGTGCATTGCCCCATGTGATGAACCACTGAATCGCAGGTGGCAGATTCTCCACAAAGAATCTTCAGATCCTAGTCTGACTCCACTCAGCAACTGTATTTCCCTGGACAAGAAGGTTCATGGAAGGGCAGTTGGTTGGGCATCAAGGTCTTTCTGAGCCCTGGGATGTTCCTGCATCATCATTATTTGGTTCTGCCTCCTAGTTTGACCTTTCATCCTGACTTTATCTTCAGTCCTGATTCTTGGCTGGCTCTTTGATATTACCTCTTGGTTTGTCTTCCAGAGTTGACTTATTCTTTGCTTATGAAAACTGGCTGGTCCCACAGCTCCTGGATCACCCAAATTGCTACCTATGTTCCAGTGAGGCAGTGTTTTCTTTCCCATGGTCATGATCGTGCAGCAACACAGGACCTGACTTGTTCCTACTCAATTAATTAAATAATGTTTTCCCATTGGAAGGTAAGGCCAGTCAAGTCAGTGGTGGGAAAATGGCACCACCTTCAAATATTTTTGGAATTGGTTGATACTGCTGCAGATGCACAAATCCATCCATACTCAGTGACACATATATTTATTCACACTTTCTTAACCCAAACTGACTTCTCTCAAAACAGAGGTTCCCTAAAAATCTATGAATAAATAGCATCTTTTTGTTTAATGATACTGTAAAAAGAAATTTGCTTAGAAATCGTTACATCAACTGCCTTTATATGAAGCTTAGCACAGTTTCGTTCGAAAAAGAATTATTAGAAATATCTTTCTCAAAGTAAGTAGCAATAAACATAGAAGTATGAAGAATGCTAAAACTAGAAATGCTTCTGGCCTTAGGACAAGTTTGCTTTCAAACACAGGAAAAGCACGAGACATACGAGAGCAGTTCAGGAGAGGTCAGGAGCTGAATTTTGCCCGTGGGCAGCAATGGAGGAAAAAACATGGACTCCAATATTTAACCAGCTCAGATTGTGTTAGTGGATCTTACATATATCAAAGCTCAGTTAGTATACCTGTCCCAGAAACACACCCACTGGGAGTGATATCATCCATTTTAACAGGGCTTGCTTCTTCCGAAAAATGAAGAAACTATATTTTTGCTAGAAATGATTCTGCCATACTATTTTTCTTGCTCTTGTTTATATTTAACACATTTATTTATTTAAACAATGCATGGATCATCTTTTAGGCTCAAACTCTTCCAAGATAACTTGCATCAGTATGTCACAATATTTAATCAGTAATAATTTTAAAATCAGAACACTGCCGTAACAATAACCAGTAAGATCAATGCTCAGGCCAGTAAAACCATCAAATCACAACAATAGATATAAGTGAAGTAGCATGAGAAAACCAATTAGCCCAATTAAAATCCTTAATTACAGAGGGCAGGGTGGATTTTTGTGTTAAAGCATGACAAAAGTGCTTCCAGAACATTTGTGGTATAAAAACTTACAGGATTTCAGCAACGAGCTGAAATACACATACCAATACAATCATGAGCACAAATCATCATGAATGCACAATAAGAAAGGTATCTGGAGGGTCCCTTAATCAAGACATTGCTCCATGTACTCTTTTCTACTTTGACTGACAACAGGTCTCCAAGCTATCAGACTGGGCTCTTTCCCAAGACTCCTTGCAGTGAGGATGCTGTGGATAGAACCTGGAACCTGCATCTTGCTATTCACAGAGTTGTGGCCAGTGCCGGATTTACATATAAGCTAAATAAGCTATAGCATAGGGCCCCACTCTCTTGGGGGCCCCAAAAAAAATTTAAAGGAAAAAACCCTGGATGTACATTTCCAAAATATAAGATAAAAAACAAATAAAATAAAACCTACATACAGCAACAGTGTTTGGTGTTGTGTAGGTTCCTATGATGTAAGTAACAGGTCCCACCTGCTCCCTAAACTATCACTGGTTTGCTCATTTCTCTATATAGGGTGCCTACATTCTGCATGGACTGGTTGCATGACTACATGACTACACGTAGCATGCAGCTACAGACTGAAGTGCAGCACAGTTGAATGTAGGTCAAGCTGTTGTAAAGGTAAAGGTAAAGGTAAAGGGACCCCTGACCATTAGGTCCAGTCGTGACCGACTCTGGGGTTGCAGTGCTCATCTCGCTTTACTGGCTGAGAGAGCCGGCGTACAGCTTCCGGGTCATGTGACCAGCATGACTAAGCTGCTTCTGGCGAACCAGAGCAGCACACGGAAACGCTGTTTACCTTCCCGTCGGAGCGGTACCTATTTATCTACTTGCACTATGACGTGCTTTTGAACTACTAGGTTGACAGGAGCAGGGACAAAGCAACGGGAGCTCACCCCATTGTGGGGATTTGAACCGCCAACCTTCTGATCAGCAAGTCCTAGGCTCTGTGGTTTAACCCACAGTGCCACCCGCGTCCCCAAGCTGTTGTACCTGTTATCTAATATTAAAGAGTGCTTGTAGACTGATGATCAAGCAGCATAGACTAAGGGTATGAACATATATTTAACACACACACAAAAACAGCAGCAATTTGTTGTTGACAAAGGACAGCTGGACATATAATGGCCCAATTACCTTCAGTAGCTTATAGGGCCTCATCAAACCTAAATCTGGCCTTGGTTGTGGCCCCTCCAATTATTTCCAGCTATCTCCACTTCCTGCTTATTATAATCAGAAATTGACTTCATTTTTAGAACTTTACAAGATTCTCACTAGTATTAAAGGCCACACACCTGCTTTGGTGGTTGCTGCTTTTAGTCATTTCAGCAGCTTCACATTAAATCTGCACTGAGCCAGTTTACCTACACAACAGCTGGGATTTACTCTTCTAAACAGGAATTTTTATCCTGGCAGAATCAGTTTTGCTTCATTTAAGATAGTCCCTCATGGGCCTTCTTTGTCTGAAAACAAACGGGGAAGGAACACCTGGCAACTGTCATGTCCCAGTGATGCATTTCAGGCTACGGCATAATCTACACCAAGAGATGTAGTGTATAATGACATACAGAGTGTTCTGATCCTAGGTTTTCCTCCTCACTGGAGAATTGCCGTATTTTATGTCTTATGCTTTAATAGTAATGTCTGATAAACTTTTCAGACACCAGAAACTGAAGGATCACAGTGCTTCTAACAGTCAAGGGCAGGGAACCCACCCCATGCCTGATGGCTCTCCAAAGACTCTTTATCCCTTCATATTCACAGGATTCTAGAACATCAGGCCTACAACATTTCTTCCCAACTCCCTCATCTGTAACTTAAAATATACACTTTTAAAGAAGCATCCATTAGCTACAGCAAATGATTATATTTGCAAGCTCTGTGGATTCATCTCCAGTCCTAACCTTCTCCTTGATGGCCTAACTGCCTGAAGTGCCCTTCATGTTTTATGATGGTGAACTGACATAGCATATGGGATCTAGGATCCCTTTAAGATCATTTTACAGAACAAGGATCCTCACTTGGACAGGTCCCTGTACATACTTGGCTTCATAATCAACTGAGTCCATAACAGACATTTTAGCATTCACAAATCAATGTGCACTTGGCATGGCTTATAAAGTTTTGCCCTTTACCTTCAGAGATTGAGCTGACTAGGACATGGGACAATGTTTTCCTCCTGGGGACACCAAAAATTGGAACATCTTCATTTTGGATGCCTAGATGCCTCTCCCTCTCCCCACCTCTCTCTCTCATTGGGCAAATAGCAAAGACCAGCCTATTTCACCAGACATTGGATCAAAACCCTGCTGCTATGGATTAATTTGTTTTTGCTCCAGATTTTAACATCAGGTGTTCTAATTAGCAATGACACAAATTATTCTGTACTTTTAAAATTTCAGCCTTGGGGGCTGAAATAACTGAAAAAATAGGTTCTTAACGAAAGGGGAAGCAAAATAGTCTATTGGCTTTGTCCTGAAAAATCAATGTTTTTGTCCAAATCTGAACAAAGTATAAAGGTACGGCACAAGTCAGGGTTCTTCAAGCCTGGGGTCCCCAGTGTCACTGGACTGCAATTCCCAGAATCCCTGAGAACTGGCTAAGAAGGCTAAGGATGATGAAATCTCCCCTTCCATTCTGCCCCAGTCACATTCATGTGTAGTGCATTTTGGGGACTTTTAAGGGGTAATTTGGCAGTGGCAGCAAACATTATGTAGAAAGAGGGGTGGCTTCCCCTAATCCAAACTTCACACCTTCTAGTCAGCCTTAGTATGGCTCCATTCCATGTACAGAAGTTGAATCTTACTTCCATGCTTGGACAGTATTCTCCACTACCCATGAGACCAGCTGTCTGGCGTAGGTGTATGTTACACAGCTCTGTCTTCAAACACGTTGTTGCAACTCCCCTCCCCCCTCCTCCATCAGCATATGTTGCCTGAAGCAGCTCCCTCACTCTGCTACATGGTAGAGCCAGCCTTGCTCTATTCACCTATGGGAAATCGAGGGGCCAGCTTCGTCTCCCATTCCACAAAGATGAATGAGCCAACTGAGTTGTAGATATTTCTGAAAGCATTAGTATTAGCAGAACTTCCGATTGCAAAGTGGAAGGTTTTTCCATTTTCAAATGGAAAGTGATATCAGGTAAAAATGTCAAAGGATGACTTTAATTCTGAAAGTGTATTTGGTACATAGTTAAACAGATGCATCAGTTCTGAAGGCACACTTAACGGTATTTAAGACTGAGAGGCTTGGGCTAGATTTCCTCTTTCCCCGAGGCAGAATATGGCTAAGTTTATGAACTGTGGATATGCACTTTAACGATGGGCTTTTTGCTTCTCAGCCAACAGCTACCATAATGGCAATCTTGAGGACTCGTGATTTGCTATAATCAGTATGTTGGAAGAAAAGGAATCACTGGCAAGTAGCACAAGTGGAGGCACTGGGAAAAAATGTTCAAGATACATGTGAATTTGTGAAAAGAAAATCAGTTGCTTTGGAGGGAGGGGGTAAAAAAATAAGTTAACCATATATAAAAAAATGATAGCCTCCCATTTTGTTCTGTAGATGTGCTTAGTCCATCAGAAGTGATAGTTCAAATCACTGACCTGGAAAATGTCTCCATCTGGAAGCTCAACATTATCATACTCGGCAGTTTTTTGAAAGCATCAAAATAAGAGACAGCCTTTGTTATATTTCACAACAACTGGGTTTTCTTGAGCATCCCAGAATCTTTGATCTGGAGTGATGTGCATGCCAAGGTTTTTATTTATCAACTTCTGGTCTTCAGAAGACCCTTACATGCTTGGCAGAATCACACTTTTGCCACACTCATATGCATGTAAAAATAAGAAGTGTGTCACTATCAGTGCCCAAGCTGAGTTCAGCTGTTGAGTGGAAGTCAAGAGTGGCACAAGGCTCAAATTACTGGAAAAAAGTAAGAGACCCTTAATGAAACCCAAAAGTCCCATATTTCCCCATTGTAGCAAAACCATGCCTCTCCCCACCCCTCTATTCGCTTGAAATCTGAGCACTGGGGTAAGAGATGGGAAGTATCTGAAGAAGGCAAGTCAGCTAGTACTCAGAACCAAAGAAAAATCCCAAGGAAAGTCCCAGCCTGAACAGGAAGCTTTTCTAGTAAGGTGAGCTAATCTTGGTGGACAGAGTCAGTCACTTGGAAACCCTTTACTACCCTTGGAAAATGCTTCAATCCATAGCCTTGGGAACTCATCATACAGGGCAGTTCTGCATAGAGAGAGGTTGGCTTCCAGGTCTAGACCCAGTAGCTCTTGAAAAACAGTGACTTATCAAGCAAATGTAAGGAGCAGACCATGAGCTATTGATTTCTTACTTTGCCTTCATTCCTTCTTTGATGCTCAGGCTCTTGCCAGCTATCTTACAGCTAGCATTGATCCTAGATGCCCAAGTCCTTTTGATTTATGATCAGAGACATATGTATCAGAAACTTGGCTAAGACAAAACAAAAAAATTCCTTCCAGTAGCACCTTAAAGACCAACTAAGTCAGTTCTTGGTATGAGCTTTCGTGTGCATGCACACTTCTTCAGATACACTGAAACAGAAGTTTCCAGACCCTTCTATATAGTGAGAAGGTGGGGAGGGGTATTACTCAGAAGGGTGGTGGGAATGGGTGATTGGCAGATAGCTGTGATGAGCCTGTTGACGACTCTTAACGACTGCAATAGGTCTTACAGGAAAAAGCAAGGGGTGAGAAGGTGAAAAATGGCTTTGTCATGTATAATGAGATAAGAATCCAAGGTCTTTGTTCAGACCAGGACTCTCCATGGTTTTAAGTTTGGTGATAAGTTGCAATTCAGCAGCTTCTCTTTCCAGTCTATTTCTGAAATTCCTTTGTAGTAAAACAGCTACTTTGAGATCTTGTATAGAATGTCCTGGGAGATTGAAGTGTTCTCCTACTGGTTTCTCTGTCTTGTGATTCCTGATGTCAGATTTATGTCCGTTTATTCTTTGGCGTAAGGTCTGGCCTTACTACAAAGGAATTTCAGAAATAGACTGGAAAGAGAAGCTGCTGAATTGCAACTTATCACCAAACTTAAAACCATGGAGAGTCCTGGTCTGAACAAAGACCTTGGATTCTTATCTCATTATACATGACAAAGCCATTTTTCACCTTCTCACCCCTTGCTTTTTCCTGTAAGACCTCTTGCAGTCGTTAAGAGTCGTCAACAGGCTCATCACAGCTATCTGCCAATCACCCATTCCCACCACCCTTCTGAGTAATACCCCTCCCCACCTTCTCACTATATAGAAGGGTCTGGAAACTTCTGTTTCAGTGTATCTGAAGAAGTGTGCATGCACACGAAAGCTCATACCAAGAACTGACTTAGTTGGTCTTTAAGGTGCTACTGGAAGGAATTTTTTTGTTTTGACTATGGCAGACCAACACGGCTACCTATCTGTAACTTGGCTAAGACACTTCTTTTTCTATGTTGTTGTTTAGTCGTTTAGTCGTGTCTGACTCTTCGTGACCCCATGGACCAGAGCATGCCAGGCACTCCTGTCTTCAACTGTGTGTGCCTCCAAGTTTGGTGAACCCTGACAACAAGTACCCACAGAAGATCAGTAACTTCAGTCTCAGACACAAGGCAAAAACACCCAGGCCTTTTGCTAATTAACCAATCTATGGCAATTTAAACTGTGTGTGCATGGGGAGGTATTGTTTTTGCTTGTTCCTGTGGTATGTATTTATGTGTTTTTATGTTGTAAACCACCCTGCATACCTCAGATGAAGGGTGGCATAGAAATAAAAAAAAAAATCCATCTGCATTGATGTTCACATTGCTGGCGCAGAAGAGTCAAGCCTGCTTAGAACAAGCTCGACGAGAGAATATACAAAATTGTGTCTGAGCAATGATGTGCACCATCATGCATCACTGAAGCATCAGCTGTACATATTGGAAAATTTCATGAGATGGGAGAACCAAGTGCCTCTCACATACTATGGCCATTTGTCAAAAGGCAGAATTTGATTAAAAGCATAAAGGATGTGATGTTGTGTTATTGTAGTCCCCAGACGCTGCTATTGTAAAGGTGTACTGTGAAAGAAGCTGTATCTATTTTTAAACTCATCAGTTTCTAAAAGTGCACTGTAATTACAGATTTTATATGCATGAATTAGCATACTTCCTAATATGCCACAGCAGAATTTGTCAAATCCCTTCCCATTAGACAGGAAGGAGCACTGGACTTCTGCAAAATAACAGGCCACTATATGATTAACCAATTCCTAAAAATACACACAAACCAACAGATGATGTACAGACTAAAAATGAAGTAATCTGACAGAAATAACCATAGGCATGTAGAACGGCGCTCAGAATATACAGAATTCATTAGGGACACGGCCTTTTCATGTGATGCAGTACCTGGAAGTTCTCTTTCCTCTCTACAACTTACTGATTATTCCTGAGTAATTTTAACTATTATTCAAAGAAATGTACAGCAAATCTAAGAAACCCAATCCCTACCAACCTGGGCAGCACATTTGTGAGTATCATTCACCAAGCCCAGCTGCAATGAATTAAGAGATACTCCCAAAATTCTGCTCTTTTAAACTTTTACTTGGTTTTTGGAGTTCTGAATCACCTGGTTTTGTTTCCAAAATGGAACAGGTGTCCTCAACTGTCTTGTCTTTTTGTTTCTGCAGATAACACTAGGTATTTACGTTTCTATAGCCTTCTATTTCTACATCCATATCTTCCTCCTTTCTGCAAATTACTGGCTTGCAGGTATACACTGACAAAACACTGTGGAATTATTATTTGACTGCATGTCTGGTAAATCAAGTTTCTTTTTGTATCGTGTTTTACTAATGCATACTTCCATCAGTAAAACACAGCACAAAAAGAACCTTGTGCATACAATCATATCAAGGCTGTAGTTTTGCAGTGCTTTATCAGTGGAAATCATTAACATGAAGAGGAGATAGAAAGGAAATGAAGGATCTGAATGTTGTGGTGAAGGTTGCTCTTATTCCATCATTATATTTTAACCAGAATTTGGGAGATTCAAAATACACAGCAGAGGGAACTCACAAAATGAACAAGAAACAGAATGAGGAAAATCTACTCATTCCTAATATCTGCAACAAGTCAACTATCCTAATTGAATTGCACCTCAGGCCAACTTGACCTGAGCTATAGGGAGTGTAGCTGTTTACCTGATACTATCCTGCAGCCACAACAACCTTGGCCATTTTTTAGTTTGCCTTTCTTCATTTCATGACAAGTACAAGAAACCTGACTGGATGCTTGAAAGCTGTAACTGCAAAGTAAAACTCCAGGGATAAATGAAACTATTTACATAAAAAGCTCCCATCTTTTACACAAATCACTACACAATATCCTGAACCCCTGGCCTACCTGGCAGCAAGTCAGTATGTCAAGGTCCCAGTCCAGGGTCAATCCATGTGTCCAAAGTTCAAACCGAAACACAGTCCTGTAGAGATCCTGCAGCATCGAAGCTGAGGTCCCTCAACATGGGCAGCTAAGCAGACAGAGCACCTGTGCTTTGCATGCTGATTGCAGCATCTGGGCTTGATGAGGCATGTGACCCTCACCTGCTCCAGCTGAGGAATCAGAACCTTCTCCCAGAGCTAGCAAGCCCCACCTGGCCAACTAAGGAGCTGAGCTCTGGGCCCTTGCCTGCCTCAGCCTCCTGTTCATACAGGCAGGGCCCCCTCTGGCTCTGGTGCTGGGTCCTGCTGCTCAGGTTCCTGTGAACTGACCACCATCTCTTTGCCATCTGCCATCACTATGTGAGTACTTCCTACACCAACCTCTCTTCCCTCATCCTCTGCTTGCCTCAGTGTGTCCCAGTCCTGGCTACACCCCTCACCAAGATCCTCTTCCTCCTCTCTGTTGTCCTGCCAGTTCATGACTCACAAATTCTGACTTACTCCCATCATTAATGAATAATTCCATATTATAAATATTGCCACTATTTTATTTATTATTACATTTATATCTCATCTTTCATACAATACATTGAAGATTCTCCCCATCTCCATTTAAACCTCTCAGCGACCCTGTAAGGTAGATTAGGCTGAGGAAAAGTGACAGGTCCAAATTCACCCAGGGAGTTTCGTAGCTGAGTTGGGATTTGAATCCTGATCTTCCAGGTCCTAGACCAACACTCTAACCACTAAACCACACTTGCCTTTATGATCAATGGACAGCAGTCAAAGATGGTGCAGAGAGTGCATCAAAGCACATTCTGCTGGCCGTCAGAATGCAGATAGGATCTTCAAGAATTATTTACTCTGATGCCCTTCTTCAGAGCATTTGCCAGCAAAACTAAAGCTACCTTTAAAATGCTTTCTATTTTCCTCATTATTACCTAATAAACTATCCTTTTTTATTAATACTTTATAACTAACAATGAGCAAAAACACGGCTTCCAGGTGCAAACAATAGAATTTCAATCAACTTAATAGCCCCTTAAACTTTATGCTGAGCTATTCACTCTGAAAGTACTTACAGAACTAACATTAAAATGCTACAGGGGTGTGTAATTGAGGCACAATAAGAATTTGTTCTAAGCCCACCAAAATAGATCTTTTATGTACATTTCAAAATTCAGCTTGGAGTGAGGGAAAATGTATTTTTCATAAACACATTCACACACTACTCTTCAAGGGCTGCATCAAATTTCATATGATGAAAATCTAAATACAGTTCTACGAGAAACGTAGTATAAGTTCCCCCAACATACATCATAACATGCGGTGCAATAGAATCTTAAAGGCTACTGGAAACAAGAGTGCAAACTAGGACTAGGAGCTTGTAACTCAATTAACAGTATCCTGCAGTTATCCAATATGTGCATTCAGGGTTGCTTGAGGGATTTGTCACTTGGAATGGGATCAATATGGGGCTAAAGCAAATGACTCTCCATGGGAAGACAGTAGACACTGCAAAATTATAACATGAATAAAGCAAGCAAGTTATGGATTATGAGTATTATGCATGTATGTGCCCCAATGTGTATGTAAGCTTCATTTTCTTTTCCCCCCTTGTAGACATGGAAGTACATCAAGTACCACTTTCTGCAAGAAAACAAGACCATCCACAAACTCCAGTAATTCATTTTCTATGTTATAGAGTGCTGCAGATATTCTCTTTCCTGTATCCAGAAATGTCTATATAAAACTGAGTTAATGAATACACTCATTTGATCTTAACCTTTCTGTGGATTATTTCTGACATTTACCACAAATCAAAGTGTGTGCCAAATTTGTTAGGGCTGGTGTATTCACAGTTTGAAAAGCACAAAGAACTTCTTATGATGCTCTTTGAGGAAACTGAGCACAGAATCTTGCTTATGCTTTAGCTCCGAAGGAAAGGTAATGTGGTTTATTAAGAAAAAGAGGTTTGCTACTGCAATATCAATGTTCAAAGATAAAAAAAAGTGGGGGGAGAAAATACATTAGCAAAACTTCCAAAAACCTGTGAGCCTCATCTAAAAAGAATCGTATCACAGCAGGGGATTGTGGAAGAGAGAATAAAAAGAACTGGAAAGAGATGTTTCCACCTCTGGATCTTCCTGTTTAATGATTTGGTTTATTAGTTTGAAGTCACTGTTAAGAATGATGTAGGAGGTTGCTGCATCTGGTATGACAATAGTCTACCTGCCCATTATGCCAATTAAGTGAGCATGGGCACTATATTCATGGAGAATAAACAGCCCAATTTATTCCAGTTCTTTTCCTGTTAAGAAATCTAGTCTTCTTTTTTAAAAAGATCAATGCTCCTGCAGATAGATAGGTGTAGACTGAGAGCCAGAAGGTCACCCAGTCCATTTCAGAGCAGAGACTGTGCTGTCTATATGAAAACATTGCCGATACATCAACCCATATCAACCTGATCTTAGTTTGGCTCAATGCAGAGAGAAAAAAGCTAGAGCTAAGGCCGCTTTCTCCAGTCTAATGGGGTTGGGCTACAACTCCCATCAGCCCCAGCCAGCATGGCTAAAGGTTACCAGATTTTTATCAGACATCTGAAGGCAGCCCTGTTAGGGAAGCTTTTAATGTTTGATGCATTACTGTATTTTAATATTTTGTTGGAAGCCACCCAGAGTGGCTGGGGGAGCCCAGCCCGATGGGCGGGGTATAAATAATAAATTATTATTATTATTATTATTATTATTATTATTAATTATTATTATTATTACTATTATTTTATTATGACACACACTGCCTATGGGGTAAAGAGAATGAGTTCACTGGCATAAAAAGAACTATAGCACCACCCTATGGATGCTTAGTCAGAAAGGACTCCCTTATGTTCAAAGGGGCTTGCTGCCAGCTTTAAATAACTTTAGCTGACTATAGTAGATCTTTTTATAATTTCCACCCACAAACCTTTCGAATAGAGGTTATAAATGCCATGGAGCCTGCAGCGAAACATTGCATTCTAAGGTCACATCCACACCTCACATTTAAAACACTATGATACCACTTTAAAATCCCCAAAGAATTATGGGAACTGTCATTTGTTAAGGGTGCTGAGCGTAGCCCCTCACAGGGCTACAATTTCCAGAGCCGTTTAGTAGAGAGCCAGTGTGGTGTAGTGGTTAAGAGTGGTAGACTCGTAATCTGGGGAACCGGGTTCGCATCCCCGCTCCTCCACATGCAGCTGCTGGGTGACCTTGGGCTAGTCACACTTCTCTGAAGTCTCTCAGCCCCACTCACCTCACAGAGTGTTTGTTGTGGGGGAGGAAGGGAAAAGGAGATTGTTAGCCACTTTGAGACTCCTTAGGGAAGTGATAAAGCGGGATATCAAATCCAAACTCTTCTCTTCTTCTTCAATCCGTCTTCACGGGAAACTCTGGGAATAGTCACTCTGGAACGGGTCACCAAACAACTCTCAGCACCCTTAACAAATGACAACTCCCAGAATTCTTTGAGAGAAGCCATGACTGGAGCGGTGTTTTAAATGTGTGCTGTGAATATGGCCTAAAAGTCACCTCCAAATAGGAGAGATCGTGCTCAGGTTTCCAGCCAGCTCTGCTCTCCATCAGAATGTACAAACTCTTAAGGGGTTGGATCAGAGCATCTCATGCCTCCCCCACTGGCAGCTTTCTGTTTTCCTTCTTCTGGCAGCCACTGAGCATGCTCAAAGGTAAAGGTAAAGGTACCCCTGCCCGTACGGGCCAGTCTTGACAGACTCTGGGGTTGTGCGCCCATCTCACTTAAGAGGCCAGGGGCCAGCGCTGTCCGGAGACACTTCCGGGTCACGTGGCCAGCGTGACATCGCTGCTCTGGCGAGCCAGAGTCGCACACGGAAACGCCGTTTACCTTCCCGCTGGTAAGCGGTCCCTATTTATCTACTTGCACCCGGAGGTGCTTTCGAACTGCTAGGTTGGCAGGCGCTGGGACCGAGCAGCGGGAGCGCACCCCGCCGCAGGGATTCGAACCGCCGACCTTTCGATCGGCAAGCCCTAGGCGCTGAGGCTTTTACCCACAGCGCCACCTGCAGTTGCCTCTTCACCTTTGTTTTTAAATTATACTTGTGCAAGCCTCAGGGTTCCACCCTGTCCCAGCTTCTGAAGAGTCCCATTTGAGCTTTACTTGTTGGCACGCACCTCCTGAGGTTGCTATTAGAGGAAGCGCTAAAGCAACTGTTTAAAGTGACTTGTACTTAATGATTAAAGCAAAGCAGATTTTTTTATAAAAAAATATCATTTGGAATGGGTGATGTAGCTAATCCCAGCCAATTATAGCAAGCATAAGTAGCCTTTTAAGTGGGAACTAAGCTACATCACAGTGGTGTTTGCTCTGAAAGACCCACATTCTGCATGTAAAAAACCCTACAGTCTGAGCAATTAGGTTGAAAGTGAGTCTCTCGCTTTAATAAGATACCTGCAGCAGTAATTACTAAATTCGTTCTTATCAGCCCTCTTGCACTGAGCATAGCGGGAGATGCACAAGGCGGCCTCAGGTGTTTTACCAGGCCCTGCCATTCTGAATGCTGTCAGTAGGCGACACTTAGCAGGCTAATTCTTGCTATCTATCACTGCGCACCTCACACAAAACTGAACAATTTGCTGCCTCAGCACACTGTTTGTTTGTAGTTGCTCCATCCACAACAAACTTAACAGCCTCCAGCCCACATTACTTTGAAAGAGTTGAAAGGCACTGGAAGAAAAATAGAACATGCACAAAGCAGGGGAAAGGAAGAGAGATGCATCTTTATAGGCCCTTTAACTATCTAAACTGTCCTCTAGAATATAACTTGTACGTGCACGCAGGGCCAGCTCTTGCATTAGTCGGAGTGAAGTGGCTGACTCAGGCAGAGGATTGTGTGAAGGGGAGCAGTGAGGGGCAGTGGATGCTCACAAAGCCTGCCCTGTACCTCTGAAGCTAGCCGGCTGCCCTCAGATGCAGCAGATGATGCTCTCCCATCAATGGTATGGAAGTAAGATAAAATTATATACATAGAGTCATATGCAAAAATATATACCAACCTATCTTCATTAAATATTTGCCCAGATCAGTTGACACAAATGTTGATAAAGTATGGAAGATTTATGGAGAATAATATTGGACTACTGATAATATTCCTGACATGTAATTAGGTAGGCATGTGGGAAAGGAGGAATATTTCCTCCAATAAATTACTCTTGAATGTTTTGACAGAGTAGGGGTTTCCAGATTTTCCTCAGATTTCACTATAGGCAATACTAGGTAGGGATTTCCCTCCCGTTGTGCAGATTTTGACTTTTTTACTACCCTTATCAAAACTATCTTCGATTCTGACACACGTCCTCACCAAAATTCCTGAGTACACTCAGTAGTCATGGGTTGAGTGGAGTGGTATTATGGATAAAAAACAAGAAGTAGAAAGAGTAAGAAAAAATTGATAGTTCTCATAATGGAGGACTGTAATCAATGGGTGCCCCAGTGAAGTGGGTGAGCAGTGAAGTGGTCAAGTTTGTGGATGGCAGCAAAAATGGGCAGTGAAGAGCTCCAAAGGAATTTCTTCAAATTTGGGAAACATTAAAATGCCAAATAAGCTCAAGTGCAAACAAGTGTAAAGTCACACGCAATGGTCAGGGAATGCAACGATCACAAGATTCACCTGTAGTGTCTGAAAGCAGTCTGAACTCTTTCAGACCCTGTGTCATTCATTATTTGGGTTGAAATCCAGTCTGTTAAATCTGAAGCTCTGTTCCTTCCCACACTGACTATAATGGGCAATCTGCACACAACTATAACATTATTTCCTTTTAAAGTAAGTGGCTGGAATTAGCAAGAAAGAGTGGATTAAGCCTGCCAATTTTCAGAAAGATGGGTGCAGCAGTTCTCCTGCAAGGCAGGCACAGAACCTCACACATACATGGACCAATGCAACCGTCCAAACTTCTCTGTCTGGTCCTTTATACTCTCCCAGGCTTCACCTCTTCTCTTCAGGCCCCACCCCAGTCCTGTTCCTTGGCCTCCTTGGGTACCTTTTCCTGGCTGCACTGTGCCCTGGAACCTAGATGTGTGTCTACAACCCTCTGACCTTTTAAGTGGTTGAAATGTAGCTTATTGTTCATAGATGAGTATCACATCTGTTGCTTTATCCATTTTTGCCTATGGCCTTCCCTTCCCCTGTAATGCACCCCATTCCAAGGGAGCATAGTCCTTGGACTTCAAGAAAGAGTACTCCATCCCTGCTATATGCTATGGAGGAGCAGCTCAAGCGTTTAATGGGGGGACGGACTGAAACACACCATGGATAGTACAAGCCCCTTTACCTGACCTTAAGCAGCATTTGGAATACCAGCCAGAAAAAAATGGTCCACCCCATGTGTCTCATTATTGCAAACACCTCGTTCTTAATTACTTTACACACACATACAGGACACACACCTCACATTAATCCATTCAGTCACAAAGCTCAGGGGAGGAAATGCAGAGAGGAAGGAAACAGCCTTTGTGTGTTTGTGCAAAGCACTTCCAACTGCACTTATAGCTCAAGTATTGTCTCCTTTACAGTTGTGTATGCTGATCAGCACTTCAGCATCTGTTTGAGATGGAAAGATAGCCTCTTCAGCTTCAATCAAAGCCCTAGCTCCCCCCTAAAAAAAACCCCTCCCTTCCTCTTTTTGCTGACCACTTACCATTATTTACAATAATATCCTACAGGAAATGATAATTTGCATGCCATTCTGGAGGTAGAGGTTCAATGTTAAGCTTCTAAATCTGGAGATGAAGATTCCCCTTCCCTGTCCCATTCTATATTCCTTGAAAGCCTGTAATTATGCTGTTGCCCTTTACTCTTTACAGCTGCCCATAACTGAAGGGCACATTTTTTAAAAAAAAGTTTCCAAGCTGACTTATGATTTACTTATGGGCTGTCAGAAAGGCAGTCTGATTGCCATCAACTGCACACTAAAGGCCCCATTCATCAATGACTCATATGACATTTCAGTCAGAGCTGGTGTGTAATTTTCTCAGAGGGGTCCTGTAATATGCCTCTTTGGAGCAAACTACAAGCCTTATTCATCAGACTGGTTTACTTAGCAGAAAGAGGGGTCTTCTTTCGGCCTAGCACATGAGATAAATAGATAGAGGATAGTTAACTGAATCAAGAGGAATGGAGTCACCGTTTTCTTAAATTCACAAATTCTGATTGTGGGGTGGGTTGGGAACGCAGGGCAGGGCTACAGAAAGACAGCAATGAACCATAAAGGAGAGGTAGCCAATAAGGTGCCAACTGGAAGTTATGGACTGACACACCTAGCAGCCCCAGCCAGTAATGGCCAATGGGCAGGCATGGTGGAAATTGTAGGTCAGCAACCTCTGGAGACCACCATGCTGGCATTAAATCAACATCTGTTTTCAACTGTAGCTGGCCCTGGCAAAGGTACCAGAGGTACCCAGGTTTGCACTCATGTGAAATGAAGAAAGACTCTCCTCCTGCAAGAGAGGGGAGTGGTTGTGGTCGGGAGCCAGACTCCGCCTCAAGCAGGGGGCGTTAGCCCCCTGCCTCCCACTCACCTGGCTGGTGCCCACGCCCACAGGCAGGCACCCAACCAGGTACCTGCGAGGGGGCGTGTTTAGCAGCCTAAATTGCTGCAGCACCAGCCTTCCGGCCTCACTTTTCATCGTCCCGTCGCGAGTCACCCACCCTCCACTCCCTTAGAGCTCAGGGTCTCAGTTTTCTTTTGGCCTTGCTATGGACCTTAGGTTGGTTGCCCTGGTTGTCAAGGGGGCCTGGTAGGAATTTTTCCATTTGGCATTAGGCTTTTTGGTTTTTTTGCCTACCTCGTAGCAATGGTCACAACTTTCGTGGTATTGGTGGGTAGGTTAGGCATTGGAATAATGTGTTGTGGTGTGTCGAAGGGCTAGGTGTGACCATCACCTGCACCTTCAATTTTGGGTATTCCGTTAAAGGAATCCGGCGGTCGTGTATTCTGTCCGATGCCTGCGTGGCGGGAGGCCATGGCACGACCCTCGGTGACATCAGGGGAGAGCTTATAGTTGGATTAGCATCAACAGGCTCCACCTACTGGTGAATAAACCCCCCCTGTTTTAGACTCACCCCTCTGAGGGGGTGGAGTCAGCTGACGTAATCCAATGCCTAAGCCAATACCTTTTCACTTGCTGTAATCAATAAAGTTGTGGCCTTTTCTTGCCCATTAACCTTATATCACGTGTCCTTGTGTTTTCATTCCACTACGTGGGGATCGGGTCCTCTAACCACAAGCTACGTACGGAAATGGGCAGAAGAGCAATCTGTGAAGTTGCTTTCCCCAACTTCGTCCGCTATGCCATGGCCCAACCTGAATATAAAGGAAATATTTTGCAGCCTACAGCAACAGCCTGACTCCCTGTTACACATGTATGGGTTGCACACAATTCAAGCACAAAGATGATGTGAAAATTATGCCACTGCGTTCTACTCAAAGCTTTACCACACTTAAAAAAAAAATTGGTAAAATAAACTATCTGGATTGTTTTCTTTCTTGTTGACTGGCAAACCTAAACATGAAATATGGGCAGAATACACTTGTTTAATGAAGGGTTCTTCAGGATGTAGTTAGACTTCCACCACCCCCAGTCAGCATTGCCAATGTGGTCAAAAAACATCTGGGGACCCAAGGCTGAAGATGGCTGGTTTAATCTTGGCAGCATTCCTTCTGTATCCTTAAATCCACAGCTGCCCTCAGCTCTTACTGTGTTCTGGTAGAGCAAAAACAGAGCACTTTGGCCCACTGTGTAAAGACAGTGGGAGTCTCAAACTAGGGACTATGGCAGGATAACCCAAGTACATTATCTATATAGGAAACTGCCTTGGGCTGAGTCAGACCAATGGTCCATCTACCTCAGTATGGTCTACCAAATCAAAGCAACTTTCCAGGGTTTCCCAGCCAGACATGGAAAAGGCTGGAGATTGAACATGGACACTTTTGCATGTGATGCTCTGCCACTGGGCGACAGCCCTTTCACTTACTCTTTGCCACACCAGAGCCATACAATGTAGAAGCTGCCCAGCTCTCTGCAGTGCAGTACCACCAATAAAGGTTGTATGTTGCAGCTACCAATACATAAGGGATGTGTTGATACAAGGGACAAATAGGATTCCACCTGGTTCTACAAAGCTGCTGATTGTGGCCTGACTGCTGGCTGACACACCTTGGACAGTCTTCCTCCAGACAACCAGCTGACATGATGTACTAAGTCTGTCAGATGTACAGATTTGACCATAGCAGGAGTCAAAGGGCAGCATAAGGCACACGTTCTTAACAATCTAACAACACAACACTTTCTGCATCTGAACACAGGATGCATCTGCTAGGTCGAGCCAATTTCTGACAGGAAAAATGGGCACAAAACACGGCATCATTAGACTTCCTGGCAAAACGTAACTTTGCTGATAGGTTGTTGGACAAGAACAGTTTATAAGATGAAGCCTTCAATTTTTAAACAGCAAGTGATTCCACAAATGATCACCTCGCAAAGAATAGTTTATTTCACTTGGCATAAAAGAGAGAGGATATCTAGCTAAGATGCACTATATCAAGCTCCTCTTACCCTCAAGCCCCAAGAAATCACAATTTGATGAATTAGCAATGAGGCAGGATATGTTTTCTGAGTATTGGGAATCAATCTAATGAGGAATCCCTTTGGATAAATTGAGATTTATCTACCTCAATGAAATATTGATTAAGAGATGTATATCTGTATGTATCTTATCCTTACCAGTTCAACAGAGCAATCTGAAAAGCATTTTATTGGAAGCAAATCTCCTTCAAGGAAGTGCCTTTGGGGATGCAACTGATTCTTACTTAATTTCTTTATCCACACAAACACATATGCACTTTACATCAATATATATGTGCATCTCATTAAATCTGAAATGCACACAAATGTAAAGTCTAATGCACTGCTATTTGCATTGCTATAAGAATGTTTATGGGATGCGGGTGGTGCTGTGGGTTAAACCCCAGAGCCTAGGGCTTGCCGATCAGAAGGTCGGCGGTTTGAATCCCCACGATAGGGTGAGCTCCCGTTGCTCGGTCCCTGCTCCTGTCAACCTAGCAGTTCGAAAGCATGTCAAAGTGTAAGTAGATAAATAGCTACCACTCCAGCGGGAAGGTAAACGGTGTTTCTGTGCACTGCTCTGGTTTGCCAGAAGCGGCTTAGTCATGCTGGCCACATGACCCGGAAGCTGTACACCGGCTCCCTCGGCCAGATGAGCGCTGCAACCCCAGAGTCGTGTCTGACTGGACCTAACGGTCAGGGGTCCCTTTACCTTTACCTAAGAATGCTTATATGACCTAATAATATGAGCAGGAGCCAACTAGGAGTATCTTTAGGCATTTTTCAGGGCAGGAGGTGGGTCCTATAACCTATGCCGTGGTTTGGTCATTTAGGGTGGAATTCTGTGCCTAGTGACATGGGAGTAAGCCATACTGGGAGATGGCTGGAACACAGCTGAAGGAAAAATCCTACCAAATGCAAGTGAACACTTTTATATGCTCGTTCTCAAGCTTATTTGGTGGCAGTGAAGCAGGCAGCGAAAAGTTTTGGAGAGCACTGTCATCAGTATGCTGGGGACACACATCTCTTTTTATTTTTCTATGAATTCTATTATTCCGTTCCACCCTCTTCAGGTGAGATGGTAAATGTGATGAACTAGTACTTCATCGTGGTAATGGATTGGATGAGGGCCAACAAACTAAAACTCAATTGAGACAAGACAGAAATACTCTTAGGGAGAAATTCTTCTGATCAGATGAGTGATGTTCAACCAGTTCTGGATGGATGTAGGAAGAGGTTCATAGGTTCTATTGTGTTGTGTTGTGTTGTACTGTTTGTACACTTGTACAGTGGTACATCTGGTTGCGAACAGGATCTGTTCTTGAGGCCTGTTTGCAACATGAAAAGAATGCAACCTGCAGTGGCGCGTCTGCACACGTGAGGGTTGCGATTCGCCGCTTCTGCGCATGCGTGAGTGGCAAAACCTGGAAGTAACCCTTTCCGGTACTTCCAGGTCACCACGGGACGTAATCCGAAAGAATGTAACATGAAGCGGACGTAACATGAGGTATGACTGTATTGTTAAACTATTGCTTGAAGCTAGTTTTGTTTTTATTGTTTGCATATTTTTATATTGCTTGCTTTTGTACTGCTTTGTACCTTTTTATGGTGCTTCCTTTTGTAAGTTTCCTGAAGATACCTAAGAAGATTAACACATATTCTTAACAATTCAATGCAATTTCATTTCTGAGTGGATATCACATTATTAAACATTCTCTCAACAACATAGAACCTTCTCAAGAACAAGACACTCAACTTGGCTGAAAGCAAATCTGTGGGTCCTTTAAATATTCAGAAGTGGTGACCCCAGCACTTAAGTTTCTCATAGGGAATGCACAGAACATTATGTTCACATGCTCTTCAGTATATTTTACAATTTGGCAAGTATAAACTATAAAGTAGGGATCAGTCATCTTCCTTGCTAGCAGATATTATACAACAGCCTCACTATTTCCATTTCAGGAGCTGCAAAGCTTAAAATACTGTATATAGGATCTCAATGACCCAAGTGAAAACAAACTCTCTGAATCAAACATGGGTTTTCTTTCTTTCTATTGAAAAGCAAATCTAAACACCAGCTGTACTTTTGGAGCATTACCACATAATGAAATTTCCAGGAGAAACTCAACTCAAAGAACAGAAAATGAATTTAGATAGTCTAGGTTCATTTCATGAATGTCAGATTAGGACAAATTGTGCAGGTTCTCTTTTTTTATTAAACTGGGGCCTTGTAAAATGGTGATAGATGTATCGCAATAGTATGGTGTAAGCAGTCTCCATTACAATACCTCCCTTCCTTCCATATGTTTAAATACTGGCTACTAAACACCCATCCTCAGGGAAGGAAAAGTTGGTCTTAGACTTTATGGAACTCTCAAGAATATTACTACACATTTTGCAGCGTAATATTTCCCACAAAAATATTTTGCGGTGAAACCTTTTGCCCCTGGCCCTACGCACCATGAGAATGTGGTCCCAGAAGGTTGCTCATAAGGGATTGCAGCCCTCAGGCTGAAAAAGGACCCTCATTTTGGCTTGACCATTGCCTGCACAACAACTGAATATGCTACACAACTATATTGTAACTCCTGACTTTCACTTAGGTCCTTCTGAAGTTGTCATCACACTGCGAGTGATCACATCTCTACTCCACATTCCAGCAACTGAGGTACCAACAGTGGACTTTTGTATTTCAAATTTCAGCAGCGCACTGTGCGAGGCCAAAATTCAGTGCCCTCCCCATCTGCAGCATCCTCTAGGCTCGACACCCACTGCGGCAGAACCAGTCACGCCCTAAATCTGCCTCTGGAAGGACCCAGCATGGAAACTCACAATGGTATAGCATCATTCTGCATGTGAAGGATGGTAAAAAAAGAAAAGAAAAAGAGGTGCGTTGCCATAAACAAATTGCTTTCCTTGCTTTCCTTGGTGCCTGTTAATGTGTCTTCATGGTCTAATAACATTCACGAACTGCAATACTGGACAATGTTTCAGAAATGCAAACAACTTTAGAAACGTAAAAGTGACTTTGGGTTGCCATCTTTACATCTAGGGACCTAAACGTTTCTCTGCAGAACAGTCAATGTTGTTCTTGTTTCAAACATTACAGATTGTGGACAAAACGGAGTGCTTTCGGAAGTGGCAGAGAGATATTTCTAAATTTATCTGGCAGGGCAAAAAGCCCAGAATTAAGTTTAAGATATTAACCGATGCGAAAGAAAGAGGGGGCTTTGCCCTGCCAGACTTAAAGTTGTATTATGAAGCAGCAGCTTTCTGCTGGCTAAAAGATTGGCTACTTCTTGAAGACGCTGATGTATTGGACTTGGAAGGTTTTAACAATGCTTTTGGTTGGCATGCATATTTATGGTATGACAAGGTTAAGATTAACAAGGTCTTCAAGAACCATATTGTCAGAAAGGCAGTGTTTAATGTCTGGACAAAATATAAAGACTTACTGGAAAATAAAACTCCAAGGTGGCTTTCACCATTGGAAGCCAAGGCCCGAAAAAGACTCAATATGGAGGCCAATTGGCCAAAGTATTGGGAAATATTAGAAAAAGATGGAGATAATTGGAAATTGCAGAGTATGGAGAAAATAAAAGATAAAGTGTGAGATTGGTTACACTACGCTCAGATTAAGGAAGTTTTTAAACTTGACAAAAAGTTAGGATTCTAGGTGGAAAAATCGAAGTTGGAAACGGAACTGTTAGAGCCCAAGACTAAGGTACTTTCAAGAATGTATAACTTGCTGTTAAAATGGAACACACAAGATGAAATGGTAAAGTCAGCTATGATAAAATGGGCACAGCACATTGGGTACAATATTATGCTAGAGGACTGGGAAAGGTTGTGGACCACCGGGCTGAACTTCACTGCATGTAATGCTTTGAAAGAAAATGTTATGAAAATGATATATAGATGGTACATGACCCCAGTCAAACTTGCAAAAATATACCATTTGTCTGATAATAAATGTTGGAAATGTAAAGAAAATGAAGGAACGTTCTTTCACCTCTGGTGGACTTGCCCTAGAGTGAAGGCTTTCTGGGAAATCATATATAACGAGCTGAAAAAGGTATTTAAGTATACCTTCACTAAGAAACCAGAGGCCTTTCTTCTGGGTATTGTCGGCCAGAAGGTGCTAAAGAAGGACCAAACATTTTTTATGTATGCAACAACAGCAGCAAGGATACTCGTTGCTAAGCATTGGAAAACCCAAGATTTACCCACACTGGAAGAATGGCAGATGAAACTGATAGAATATATGGAACTGGCCGAGATGACTGGCAGAATCCGAGACCTGGGAGAGGAGACGGTAGAGGAAGATTGGAAGAAATTCAAGACTTATTTGCAAAAATATTGTAAATTGTATGAATATTAAGCAGGATGCTAGATTATGAATAACTTGGCACCATTAAAACAGATGAGGTGAATGACGAAGATAAGTTTTATTTAATTAGATAATGACTAGGCTAAATTAAATTTTTTAAGGTATTGAACAAATTTATTGAAATTGTGGGATATAACATCGGGAAATTAGTTAGTAAGAATGGAAATAAGGTGATAAATTGCTGGATTAAATTTAAATTAGGAACGCAGGAGCGGGAGATGTGAGGAAGTCCAAAGATGACAAGAAAATGTGTTATGATATGTATTATTGTGTTTTATTTATTTGTATTGGAATTAAAAAAAAAAATCCTAATAAATATTTATATATAAAAAAAAGAACAGTCAATGTTGTTTGTTTGTGTGGTTGTCTGTTTAATTAAACCACAACAAAAGTCCTTAATTTTTTTTTATATGAAAGTTTGGAAAGAATTCAGTTGACCTCAAATTCTAATTCAGACTAAATGAGTTTACTGGGGAGGTATTTTTTTAAAAAAAGAAGAAGAAACTCAGAATAGATAAAAATGTGCAGGACCAGGTGTCAATATTCATGAGCAGATCCAAAAATATTAAGAATCTGTCCTGGGACTCTTAGATAAGCTTCAGTAAGTGCAGGAGTGTTAGATTTTTGCCAGTACCTATTGAAGTCTTACTCTTTTCCCATCGTGATTAAATTTGTGTAACCCCGAAGGCTTGGCAGCAAAATATTATGCAAATAATAACCTACTCAGTAAGAAGCCTTTGGAGAGAAATTTTTATAAGTCCCTTTTAAAAGAATGCATGCAGGTGAAATTCAAAGTCATTATGATGTCAATGAGAACTCCACAGATGCAGACTTCTGAACTAAAACTATTTTCAGGTCCTTTTATGTAGGGAGGCTGGAAAAGCCAGCTGACATTTCCCCCCCCCCCCAAAAAAAAATATTCAGTATGATCACCTCTCTTATTAGAGCTATACTCAATGATTTTAGGAAGTGCAAAAAAAACCCCATAATGTTGCACCGAAACCAGTTCTGACTTAAACATATTATTTGGGAGGCTACCAAAATAGGTAGGTAGAAAGGAAGAATATAGCAAGAGAGCCCATAGTTTAGGCAGAGAACATGAGTTTTGCATTCATTAGGTTTAGGATTCAGCATCTCAGTAAAAGGTCTGGGGAAATGCTTCACCAGAAGCACTGAAAAACTGTTTATTAGGGAAGAAAATACTGGGCTTGATGGACCAATGACTTGTTAAATAAAGGGGAAATCACCAAGAAATGTTGAGCAAGTTACATTGTACCATGGCATTTACATAGATTCTCACCCTTGTGAAATTATAAACCAGGCTACAACTGCACAATCATGGAACAACATAACTTAAAAGCACTGAAAGTGGTTTGGATGTTCCAAATAGACCTACTGAAATAACTGGGACTTAATAGTCATGAGTCTCACTGATTCTAATGGATTTGCTTTCAGCATTATTAAGTCTGGATCCAATCCAGTATCTGAGGAAAAAGGGAAGTGTTGTTATTGTTATTGTTATTGTTATTACTTATTATATTTCTATACTACTCCTCATTCAAAGATCACAGTTTTACAATATGAAGACACAAAAATGCATACAGTAATAACAAACAGAATTTTCCCACCCCCATTTAAAAGGCGACAGCACGGAGGTGACACATGAGGGCTTGAGAATTCTGCCCAGAACCTATTGCTCCTTTTATGAAGCTGCCACTCTTACAAAGCGTGTTCTCCTTCATAGAGAGCACGTGTTGTGGTGGGGTCTGACAGGCCACCCCTCTGTTGCTGGGTGTGTTAGTATGGATGACCAGCCACAGTGATTGGGCGGTTGGGTTACTGGGCAAATTTTGGTCTTGCCATTTAGGGGGACGGACCAAAGGTTATAAAATCAAGTCACGCAGCACTGACTGGGCTCTTTCGCTGCATGCATCGGATCACCCGCCCACCCTTCCTAATCTAGAGCTATTGCGTTGACCTTGCTATGCCTATCATGGGGTCGTCTGCCATTGGGGCAGGGGCCTGGTAGCAATATTGTCCATTTGACTGATTGGCTGGTGCCATTTGGTTTTTGCCTAAAAAGGTAAAGGTACCCCTGCCCGTACGGGCCAGTCTTGACAGACTCTGGGGTTGTGCGCCCATCTCACTCAAGAGGCCAGGGGCCAGCGCTGTCCGGAGACACTTCCGGGTCACGTGGCCAGCGTGACATCGCTGCTCTGGCGAGCCAGAGCCGCACACGGAAACGCCGTTTACCTTCCCGCTGGTAAGCGATCCCTATTTATCTACTTGCACCCGGAGGTGCTTTCGAACTGCTAGGTTGGCAGGCGCTGCTAGGTTGGTTTTTGCCTACTGCGTAGCAAATTTGTCACAACTTGTAAGGTTGTGGTTAGGCACTGGTTAAAAAATTGGTTGGTGGACGGGTAAGGATTGGCGGTGCCTGCCCCTCCAATGCTGCTGTGGAAAGGGAATTCTGTTAAAGGAATCCAGGGGCTTGCTATTCTTTCGTCCATACCCCTGAATGGGGCTTAGGGCCGCGCAAGTCCCCGGGAACATGCGGGGGGGGGGGATGAGGGTCTGGTGCCCAGCTCCATGCTCTCCCCAATATTGTTTTCCCTTACTGGCTTTCACTGGAATCCAGAAGTCAGTTCTGTCCCTGGACGTGGGGACAGATAGTCATAACCAATGCATAAGCAACCACTCACATTTATGTATTTTAATAAAAGTTGTGGCCAAAATTATGCCAAAAACCTTAAACAAAAATTATGTGTGAATTGTGAATTATTTAGGGGTGGCTTGGGGGACCTCAACACGCAAGAAATTCTGCATGCTCTACTCAGGAACATATAGCACTAGTTTTCAACACTGGATTGGTTACGCAGAAGGTACAATCGATGAAGAGCTGGGGCAAACTTTAAAATCTTGAGAAACTTTGGCTTAACTTAAGGTACTCCATCTCGACGACTGGTACATTGGTTCCCTAAAAATAGTTTACAGCTCATGCTTCTTTGAAAGTCATACTCCGAAACATCTGAGTCCTTTGAAAGAAACAGTGTTTGCACTAAAATCTATCAAGGTCATTAATCATAAAAGTGGTGCTCTTTCATCTGAGTGCCAGCCAGTGGGATTAAACGGATTCACAGCTTGCTTAGTGTTCTAGACCAGCCTCAGAGCAGATCTGCTGTCAGCCTTTACTCACAAGGCAGCAACTTGAGTAATGAGAACTTAACCTGCCTGCTGGGGCAAATACAATGAAGCAGTGACTAATTAGCATATGCAAATATTGTATACATTGAGCCAATTTACTTAAACATTCTCTCTTCCGCACACAAAATCAGAGCTCCCCCTTATACAAATTTGAAGATTATATTCTGTGTAATTAGCTCTTAATTTTTAAGGATAAATGCCAATCATAATTTGCCTTTGCAAATGGGATTAATTAGCGCAAGTAATAACATATGCAAGCACAGATAAACTGCGAATCCTGCTTGCTCCAGTAATAGGCAGGATGAAGTCAATGTCACCTCTTTCATTACAGTTTCCCATAAAATAAATGAAAACCACGGACTAGAACATTGTTTCAAAAAGCTGATCCTGTAACAAGCAATGCAGAATCTTCCGTCTTAGATCTAAGCAACTTCAGGAGATGTTGGGGAGGGTTTTCACATAAAAAGAGGTTAAGGTCTCCTCCTATATTTTTATAATCCAGTGATTCATGTGCATTTGGAGGTTTCTACAAACTGGAGCTGTTCAGTGCCATGAATTGCTCCGGTTATAATTGAACAGAAGGTCAACACACACTTTATTTTTCATATTCAGCTTGCGAACCCAGTACAAAATTGTCTGTGGCTGAGCCATGATTCTCCATCAGCTCATTTTCATTCTTATTGTAAAGCATTTCCATTAATGTGTGTTTCAGTCTGGTAAATTTTCACCTTTTTTCCATCCAAGTCCTGGACAGAAATCACTGCTTAACTGAGCTGCTGAAAAACCCAAAAGCAAGACAAGGAGAATATTTATTAGATCAATTCCCCCCCCCATCAAATATGCACATTTTTATTATACAGTGACACTTCTGATCACACTCCATACCTGTGGAAGCTGCTATTGCAGATACAACCCAGTCTTATCTGTATTTACTCAAAAGTAAGTCCTACCACATTTAATATGTATTCCCAACTGATCAGAGAATTGCAGTTTTAGTCTTTCTCACTCTCTTGTTTTAAAACTTACATGCACACACCAGCATTTACCATCTTGGACAACTGCCTGGCTTCCAGAAGGGAAGCCAGGTATTTAACTAGCAAAGGCTTGTTTTATAAAGCCAAGTAGGGCCATTGGCATCAGATCCCAACAAGGTTTCCAGAAATATATATTTCCAAAAGTTTATAGGTAAATTCCAGGGCCTGGCATCTGGGCTTTCCAGCTGCCAAATTAAGTTCTATCTGATGCCACAGCTGTTGACTATTTCTCTAGGAAGGAAAGAGGAAGATAAATTAGCGAGGTACATGTCAGCTATACTAGGAGAAAGTGTTGAGATATTCAATTATGATCATTTCTGTGTCTAATTGCTTATGCATGTGCCAGGGCCTGCTGTGCTGGTAATGCAGTTTTGCTGGCTCACTATGTGTGTGCATGAAATCTGCCGTCAACACAGAAGAACAGGTACTCTGTGTTTATTGGAATATGACAGAAACAAAGGCCAATGCAGTTTTCTTCTACATGTTTTTGGAATGAAAACACAGAATGAAAACACTTATGCAATGACTTTGCATGAACCAATGTATTTTTTTAGTAGCTACACTATAAATATTGTTCTATTTACATTCAGCAGCCACTGTTTTATTTACTTGTGCGTCTGGTCCTAATTACTTACACAGTACAGTATTAAAAACTCAGTAATGAAAGCCAGCGTGCTTACTCATTAGCCACACATAAGAATTACATGGAAACATGTGGGGCCTGCAACAAAATGTTGCAGTATATTGTCACGACTTAACAGTAATTCAGTGTTCCAGTAAGCCAGTCATGTTCTCCTCTACATACTTCATTTCATCTTGTCCCTCTCCAGTTTTCCAATTAATCTTCACCAATTTCCAATCTTCACCAATTAATACTTAGCATTCTGTGACAACCAAGCATGTTCAGTTCTCCTTGGGCTGCTTTTTGTTTTTGAGGGGGAATGCCCCCTCAGAGAACTTTTTTTATTATTGTACTTCTACAAACCTTGCTGATGCCTCCCTCTTGTTTCTCGTTTTGGCTTCAGTCATGCTGGCATTCACCACATAAGTTTGCTAATAGAAGGAGTGATGCTATTAAAACTATACAGTGGAGTAGCACATCCCAACCTGTGGCTCTCTGGTGATTGTTTGTCTCACACCAGATAACCCCAGTAACTACTAGTAAAATGAGGAAATACTGCAGGATGGGAACAGGACACTGGTCTGGTTTGCATCGTACATTTAGTTGAGTGAAACACCCTTAAGAATCCTGATTACTGACCTTTGTCTGGAGTAAGTTATATAACGTTTGGTGGCAAAATAGCCCTATGATTATTATACTCCCAACTTCCATATACTTCTCTGGATTGAGAAACTTCTTAAACCTGGAGTTTAAAACTACACCTACAAATTAAAATTACCCAATGCACTGTTAATCAGATGTAACATTTAGCTTTGTTTAAAATAAACCCAAAATCAATATTGTGCTTGAACTGTGTCATTGCACTGCTGGGATTTTTATAGCGGCAGTAAAACACACAGAGACACACAACTGTTTGCTAGAATGTAGAAGTCAGGTACAAGCCAGAACTTCATGGAAGACTTTTTTTTCTGCTGCTTCTGCGACTTCAAAGCAGAGAGGCAAAACCAATCAATGTGCAATGTTGGAGTCCATAACTGAACAAGACAACTGTGCCATGGTGGGATATAAACTATATCCTTCTCTTGCAATAACTATTGACTTGCTGGCTTTGAGTGCATTGGAATGACACTCTTTTATTCCGATGGCTGAGGAGATCTGAGAGAGGTCAGCATGCTTGTTCTGGCAACGGATGAGGAATGAACAGAAAGCTAACACAGAGTTTTAGAACTCTTTACTGCTCTGGGTAACTTTCAAGGCCTACCAATTGCAGAAGCTAGGTTTTTTTTGTTTTGCTTTGTTTTACAAAAAATGTATTGGTCGGATTCTATCATATAAGAACATCTATGCACATCTATATAAGATACTTGTCCAAAGCTGTTTCAGATGGCTATTGAGATTGGGACTGCCAAACACTGGTGAATTTATAGGAGAGGGGCTGGAGCTTTTCAGTAGAGTCCATGATTTATATGTGTTCATTCTCTGGTTACACCCACCTTAGAGCAGCAGGGGAAAAGAGAGTAAGAAGAGCCTTGCTGGGTTTAGCCAAAGGTCCACCTGTGCACCTTAAAGCAGATGGATTAAAGCAGCCACCTTGTTCAATGGAATTGCACAAAACAGCACCCCCACAGGCCTGCCTCTGCCACTGCAGGGGTTGTGCTGCATTGGCTTCTGGTGAGATCTCACAGGATCTCGTGGAACTCTCATGAGCTCTCAAAAGAACTCCACCAGATCTTGGCAGAAACCACCATAGCTGTGTGACCCCAGTAAGAGAGCCTTTGGCATGGAAGCCATGGGGGGGGGTGTGTGTACACTTTCCTGTTTTGCCTCAAGGGGTGAAACACAATGTTCTGCCTCTGTGTACGGGAAACCCTAAGTAGGACATGAGCACAACATTCCTTACCAACTGGAATTCAGAATTTAGGCAGTACAACTAGGGAGAACTTCCACCAGTCAGAATAGATGCTGGTAGACTGACTTGGTACATATAGCAGCATCATAACTTTATTAAAAGTAGTGCTGGATTTGGCTCCAGTATAGCAACACAGTTCCTTGTGGAAAGAATAATACTCCTGATATCATATTTTGCCTGGGTTTATATTTAGAGTTCATAGTAACCTTTCTGACAAACTTTGAATCACTTGCCTAGGCTAATTCTCCTGACAGACTGCAGGAGAACTCTAGAAATATTAACACTATTAAAAAAACCAAACCCACCACATTCTGTTTATTCATTTTTACGCAAATACAAAAGTCTTGCATATCATTGATGCACAGTGTACCCAGAAAACAAATATCAAATGAATCATAGCAACTGAAAAATGAATGATTAATTAATAGGAAAAAAAATAAAACCACTCAGCTAAAAAAATCAATAGAATTTGCAGCCTATGTATCACATACAAACAGTTACAAAGGCAAAACATTAACGTTCAAAGGTTTTATTCCTCAGAAGAAATGTACACATACATCATAAAAATGTTAAAGTGTGAGAAGGTTTTAGTTAGCACCAATATAAGGCTATGCACCTAGCATTAATATTAAGAGCATTTTTCTTTTCTTCAGGGGATGGAACATGTGAAAATAAAAAGACACCACTAAATAGTAAGAGAGAGTCTTATTTTGGAATCTAATTTCTTTCATCTATGAGGTCAGATTCTCTATTACCACCAAGTCCCATGCTTTAGCTCATACCTGTCTGATAGTGGCAGGCAGATATGTCCTGTTTTGTCTATAGAAGGGATGCTCCAGGGCTATACTGTCAATAGCAGTCGTCTGGGATTCTTGCAAACAGGACAGTATTATTACTGAATGTTAGCCATATTTAATCTCAACATCTTTGGGTTACAAGATGATCCCACCACAGCAATGAAGACACATATCAGTTTTCCCACATTGCACGCAACATTCACTACTGTATTTGCCTCTTCATTTCTCTGCAGTAGGCTGGAGGTCATTTATTCAGATTTTACCTCAGATTTTTGTGTGTGGCTTCTGAAGATTCCGCTGATTTTTTAGCCTAAAACTGGAACTCCAGATTTTGTACCATTGCACAATCTCCAAATGGTACCCTAAATGCTCATCCCAAACCAGGTTATATATTATTTTGAGCTAAGATTCGCCTACCATATCACTGAAGGAGCAGCCACCATATTGGAAATTCATTAAAAATTTATGGAAGCTCAATACAAAGGGCAGAACACAATACACTTAGCTCACTGGTGATGAAACAGTTTTCTTCATCTCTCAAACTGTCATGGTGGTGTATTCTGGCCACATTCACACAAACATGTTCGTTTGACAACCTGTGTATGTAAACAGTTGCCACTAATTAAATACCAAAGACAGGAGTGCCTGGCATGCTGTGGTCCATGGGGTCACGAAGAGTCGGACATGACTAAATGACTAAACAACAACAACAATTAAATACCACTGAGAGAACTTTCTGAAAATATCTGACATCAGCTTAAACATAATTCTTTCTAAACCTGACAATTCCATTCATTGCTGAGTAAACATGTGTGAATCAGCCTTACGTCTTTGTTCAATGACTTTACAGATTTGTCCCACAAGTTACAAAGCTGGTACTGCATAATAAAGCATTAAACTGCCACCTTCCTTTTTCGGATTTTATCTTCTGTATGATGTGGCATTTCCATGCAATGTTTTTGCAGATATTTGAGTGCAATATATTTTCCTTCCTCCAAAACAATGCATTATTGTCCCCAAATCCCTTTTATAATCTGCTACCTTCATGCTTCATCTTCCTGTTGTATCATTAATGTTAATGTTCTGTTTTGTTCTTAACAAGCAGGAACTTCCATTACCCCCAAAATGAATAAATGAATTCTAAAACCGCACTATATTAAAAATGTATATACAGCACACAGTCAGCATTCAGTCCTCATATATATTTCTATTAAGATAACTAGATAGATAGCAGCAGGTCAAGGATAAAAATCAAGATAATCTATCCAGCTTCCATTATTTGCATTATGTATGTCATAGAGTGTATGATGTATGCTAATGGCATAACACCCTTCTAAGCTCTTACAGTTTAAATATGCTTATAATCTAAGGTGCATTGAGAAGCATAAAGTACTGCCTAATTTACAAAAAATCCCTATCATATCCCCAATACAAATCCTGTTTTAAGTTCTGGCTCAACCTACTTTGCATTATAAAAGGCAATACATCAGAGAATAAAATATTTTATGAACACTTCCTCAGGTTGGGAAACCAAAGATGACTGCAATATGGTAACTTGTGTTGCTCAATTTCAGTTGAAGTAACACTAGACTTGTCCTCCTGAGCCATATTGGAAGATTGCAGAGTGGAAAGTAAGTAAGTAAGTAAGTAAGTAAGTAAGTAAGTAAGTAAGTAAGTAAATACGCTGGATTTGACTTCCATCAAATGAGGTCATGTAGGAAAAGATAAACCTCTAACCCATCCTAGAGGATGATATATCCTTCCATCTATAGCAGGGATGGACTCCAACTCCCATCAGACTCAGCAAGCATGGATAATGGTCAAGTGATGACAACTGTTCCATCTTTCGTGCATAGATTCTTCAGCTAGGTCACAACCAAATTTTCAACTGCAAAACTTCTGACCATTTATTATTATGTTTTGTCACACTCTCCTAAATGGTTGGGCAGAACGTCCGATCTACCCTGGAGAATATTCAGCAAAATGGTCTCTTCACTATCCTCAATTTCACCAACAACAATAATAACCCAAACATTTTCTAAAACAAACTGACCTTCTGTTACCTTCTCCACTGTGTACCACCATGCTTCATCCAACCCATCCACACTATTCATTTAAAATTTATCATGGCTTTGAACTTTCGTGCCTTATCAAATATTTTAGGCCCCTTGGGCTTGTAGTTTATTACAGCAATTGTCTATTCAATGGTGACTGTAAGGAATCTGAGTACGGACCATGCCATTTCTGTGTTCTTCAAGTAAACCTGACACAATAGCTCTATAGATTTCCCTTGTGGATTTCCCATAGGCTAATCAGTACAGTGGTACCTCAGGTTACATACGCTTCTGGTTACATAAGCTTCAGGTTACAGACTCCGCTAACCCAGAAATAGTACCTCAGGTTAAGAACTTTGCTTCAGGATGAGAACAGAAATCGTGCTCTGGCGGCGCGGCAGCAGCAGCAGCAGCAGGAGGAGGAGGCCCCATTAGCTAAAGTGGTCTTCAGGTTAAGAATAGTTTCAGGTTAAGAACGGAATGAATTAAGTACTTAACCTGAGGTACCACTGTACAAGAATAGTATGCTGGACTAGATGGGCCATCGGTCTGATCCAGCAGGCTCTAATGATGTTGATATGTATTAGGAGAAGTATTACATTTCCCTGATCTTGTTTGGGTGTACATAGTTTTTGTGAAGGCCACAGTAATGCATCTCCAGCTATATTTTCCCCTTTTAAATAAACCACAAAAAACATAACTCATTAACTATGAAAATATTTTTTGAATGGCATTATAAATGCCTTTTCTTGTTGTCAGTGCAATGATTTCTTCACATGTGGAGTACAATTTGTGCTCATGGCGATCTTTGCTGTTTTCAAATAAACAGTAAGAATATATTTTATGGAGCTTTAAATATGCTATGATGCATCATAAACTCTTCACAGCCTTCGAGCCTAGATAGGCAGAGTAGCATTAATTAAAGTCATACATTTTCATTCTGGTGCTTAGATTAGATTTGGAGAAAGATAATATTAACCAACTGCATTATAATTTGGTGGTATCGTTATTTATCCTTACTCTCAGAAACCAAAAGCAGTAATAAAAAAAATAATGCTTCACTCACCCCATGAAGTTCTCAGCGAAGTTAATCTTAGAGATTTTAAAAAAAAAAAAATCAGGGGATGACAGCTCATAAATGAAAAGGTAATAATAGTGAAGACCAAAATAATTTATTTTAGGCTTGTACTACCATAATAGATCTCTTCAAAGCCTTCCATTCATCTTGTTATCCTTTTCTGGGTACTCACCTTTTCTGTATGTTCTCTCTGTAGTTCCAGTTTCATTTTTCTTCCATTATTTCTTTAGATTTGACTCTAACATTCATAGAATACAATGTTATTGACTAGATTTGCAGCGTCCTCAGATTTCAGATTAAGAGAAACACTTTAAAATCAAAAATGAAATTTGAACAGCAAACTATCTTTACAAATCCAGAATGCAGATTTTTAAACTGCTCTGCCCAAAATTATAGCCTGGTTTAAGAGTTTGAATCAAACTGCAGGGTTTCCAAAGTGGAATTCATTCCAAGCTCATTTATTTAATTTAAAAGACCTAGCTATTTCTGGGACTGTTTACCAGATAAAATAAGAATAAAACTACAAAAAACATTAATACATTACAAGGCCTGGGAAAGCAATAATAATAATAAAATTGCCATCACCAACCAATGTTGGTACCAATGTTGGGCTTCTCTGGGGAGGAAATTCCATAAAGGAGGAGACTTTTAAGATTATTTCAATGGCAGGTTGGTATGGGAGCAGACATTCCTTCAGTACTTTGGTCCAAAGACATTTAGGGTTTTAAAGGGAAACACGATCACTTTGAATTGTGTCTTTCCCAAACTTAATAATCTGTAAAAAAAAAAAAAAAAAAAAAAAAGGAAGAAAGAAACATCTGTCTAAAGCTCTTGCTGAGATTCCAACTCTCTTCTAAGGCCATTCACTTTAAACAGAAATTCTGGAACCTGTAGTTATTTAGCCTTCCTTGGAACTGTCTGGAATATTAGAGTTAAATAAAAGCTAACAAAAAACGCACTGCACTTCTCCAAAGTATTGGAAGACACAAGAACTACCTACTCTGGAAGAATGGCAGACGAAGGTGATTGAATATATGGGACTGGCAGAGATGACCAGCAGAATTCGTGACCAGGGGAAAGAGACAGCGGAAGAAGACTGGAAGAAATTTAAGATATCTTAAAAATTATTGCAAAATTGAGGAGTGTTAGATGTCAGGGAATAAGAAATAGAGAATTGCAGCTGTAACTAATAAGTCAAAGAAAAAGGAATGTAATGAAAGTGAATTAAATAATTAATTATTGGAGAATTGCTAAAAAAAATGTTAAAAATTAAGGATGCAGTAAAAGGGAGGTATTATACATGTTGTATATGTTTTTGTTTGTGTATGTGAATGTGTTGTTTGTTTTTATTTGTGTTGGAAAACCAATAAAAAATTATTATTATTATTATTTTAAAAAACGCACTGCACTTCTCAAGAGACATAGAACCCTGCTGGATAAGCCAAAAGCCCATCAAGTCCATAATACTGTTCTCACTGCAGACAGCAGGAGCTGAGTGCATCTGAGCCATCAAATCAAGTTCCAGGCTGGTTCAGAACACTTTGCCAAAAAAGAGGAAATAAAAAGAGGATAGAAGAGGACATGGAATTGAAGAAGAAGAAGAAGAAGAAGAAGAAGAAGAAGAAGAAGAAGAAGAAGAAGAGGCTAATTTATATGTATAGATGCAAACTTAGAAATAACGGCTATAATTTAAATCAAAATACAATACCTCTGTATTGTTACCAGATGAGTGCACACTCGATTCTGACCAAACTAAACCCCCCTAGAGCAAAATATGCACCAAGAGGCTACGTTTGGTCAGGATTGAGTATATACTTCTAGAGTTAATGCTGAATTTACTTCTGGTAAGTGAGGCACCATAGCCACCAGAGGGCTGTTAAAATGTGTGTCCTGGGCTTTTTAGACTTGCCTACCCATGTACTATCTGAAACCAAAGGGGCACATTGGTTGCTAGATGTGAAATTCTTTTTAGCTCCTATGCTACTAAAACCCCCGTACATTTCCAAGAGTGAATGACAACAATCAAGAACAGCAAATAAAGTAGAGGTGGTTTTAGGGTAGTGTGACCAATGCGTGACAACTTTGTAGTGGGTGCCACAAACAATGCTGTAGAAAGGAGCACAAATGGGGGGCAGGGGGAGGCTGATTTTTAGCGTCACACAAGCTGCCAGTGAAATTTGAGAGCCCAAACTCCATCACTGAATAAAAGGTTTGGTGGATGTGTCCTCTCCTCACTCCCTCCATCCACAACTTGCTAAATTTGAGAAAACACAGGGAAGGAAGGAAGGAAGGAAGGAAGGAAGGAAGGAAGGAAGGAAGGAAGGAAGGAACTTGGCACATGGGAGGTGTTACTCAGAGCTAGATGAGCCAAGGAGATATTGGGAGGAAGGAAATCTCTGTATCACTCATACCATTTCCTTTTCAACATAAACAAAGAGGATAAGAGTTCTGATCTACTAAAGGACATGAATTGTCACCAAGAGCTTGTTTGCATGTTTCCAGATGAAAGGAAAAATAAACAATAAACCGATACCTGTATTTTGATATCTATTAATTAGTTTGGACTACACTTGCTGGTGGGACATGGGTGGCGCTGTGGGTTAAACCACAGAGCCTAGGACTTGCCAATCAGAAGGTCGGTGGTTCAAATCCCCACGACGGGGTGAGCTCCTGTTGCTCGGTCCCTGCTCCTGCCAACCTAGCAGTTTGAAAGCACATCAAAGTGCAAGTAGATAAATAGGTACCGCTCCGGCAGGAAGGTAAATGGTGTTTCTATGTGCTGCTCTGGTTCACCAGAAGCGGCTTAGTCATGCTGGCCACATGACCTGGAAGCTGTACGCCGGCTCCCTCGGCCAATAAAGCGAGATGAGTGCTGCAACCCCAGAGTCGGTCACAACTGGACCTAACGGTCAGGGGTCCCTTTACCTTTACCTTACACTTGCCTGAATTTTTATTTATTATTTATTTAAAACATTTATAACCCACCATTCATCTGCGGGTACCAGAGTAGGGTACAAAACATAAAACAAGTGTTACAAAAATAATAGAGCTATGAAACAATAAAACACATCATCGAAACAAATAGAAACAGCTCAGTGCATTTCTTATTCTGTAAGTGAACCCAACTCCCAGACCTTACTTCATCCCTCAGCCTTTTCCTGAAGTTTAGGGTCTGATGTGTATATGCATATGGGACAAATTGCCAACCTTCAGAGAAGGAAAGTATTGAGTAATTTTCTGCTTCTGCTTATGTCTTCAGAAACTTCTGCGTCCATAAATCTTAAAGTATACTTCTCACCTTCACCTCTACAGCCTTTCCAGCCACCAAACGAAATGTATTCTGATGTAATCCAAGACACCCAGAGGAACTCTTAAACATATCATTTTATGAAGACAAATTGTTCCCAACATTGGCTCTCACCTTAAAAGGCTCTCCCCCCCTTCACTTTTGTCCCACTTTTGTTTGGGGTGTTCTGGAGATAATCACATATGTACATTTAAAGGACACTGACTAGGATTTTGCCCCAGTCAAATCCTATTACATCATATTATTTTAACAGCCCCAAACTAAAAGGAATATGTCATCAGTGCATGGTCATTTAAAAGTTTGCTATACAGCCCTTTGCTTCAAAACAAACAAACCACAACCTCCAATGAAACACTCAAATAGAACAGAGAGGGGAAGGTTAATCAATGTTTAATTTTATCAGTTCTGATTTCCAAGCTTAATTCACAGCTGGTTTTGCTCTTGTAAGCTCTAATGATCTGGGATCATATCTAGGGTATGTTAGGACACCTTCTTCCTGTATGTGTCTACCAATTCACTCTGACCTTCCCTTGAGGGTTGGCTTGGGGTCTTCTCTCTGCCTGTTATGTGGCTGGTGGCCTTGAATCACCAGAATAATAGACTTGTGGAGTAGGAAAGGTCATCTCCTCCAACTCCCTGCAATGCACGTATCACACAAAGAATCACTGACAGATGGTCATTCAACTTTTGCTTAAAAACCTCCAGTGAAGGAGAGTCTGTGACCTTCTTAAACACAGGGCCTTTATGGTGGTGATGCTTAGGTGATGGGATTCTCTTCTGGGATTTGGAGCTGAAGACAATCTTTTGGCTTCGTTGCAATGCAGTGAATGAACCCTTGATTTTTATTGTTGCAGGTGACTTAGGTTTACCATTTTGCTTGAAGCCTCTGGCCAATATGTTAAAATAATATATTTTAAAGAATTAATAAAGAAATAAAATACTTATTTAAGTGTAAGCATTAGCCCAGTGATTTCTTACTATCTGTGGTTTTTCAGCCATGAACTGAAGAGACCTGCACTTTTAAATGGCCAAGAAACCCACCCAGATACCTTCCCTGCTTTCTTTTCTGTTATTTTTTGTCTTACTCCTTTCTCTTTCTTCTTCTTCTCTCTGTTTTAATTATTGCTTAAAACATTATTTCAAAAGTGTTCCATAGAATCATTACAAACAATAAAGGGGGGAAAGAGCTCTTTTGTTCAAAAGGAATGTTATATCCCAAGGTCCTTTTCTACGTTTTGTACTTCTGAGTTTGCAAAAAAAAAAGGTATTTTTTATAAAAAATTATTAAGGTGTCTTGTTATGTCAGTATTTCTCAAATGCACCATTATGTGAGAATACCACTGAAGCTGGAATATCACTAGCATCCATCAAGGTATTTAGACCATAAAATAAACTATCTCCTGAATTTAATGAAAAAATGGAATGGAAAAATCTGAGTTCTACCTTATGCATTTGTGTGAATCTGAAAAGGTTTAATGTGTATAAGTATGGAATTAAATATATCAGAATTGTTATGGGATTTCTGGTTAGTGTAGAAAATATACCATGTAAGCTTATTATCACAGTAAAGCTGCAATATTATATCCAGCTTTGCATTGTAATGACATTTGCAATGTTAATATCTTTAGAGTAGGGTAGTAAAAAAAAAAAAAAAAAGGATTTCAGTACTTGAAAATGATGTACTTACTTGAAAACATCCTGTATTGATAACCATATTTTCAGAGCAGATGTAGCAAGATTTACACAGGTACTGTCCATATGAAACAATGATGGCTATTATAGTCTGTTCATCCTCCCTATTCACACATTATTTATGTTACATGGAGCAGTAAGAGAAATCAGCTGTCCTTGCTGCCCTGAACAGTGCAGCCCCTAGTGGCTCCAGCTACATGACATCCATGTGTTCAGCATGAATGTTTGCAGAGTGCTGTGAGTAGCTGAACACATGTAGTTACTCCAATAATCAGCACCTGTGTGATCAACTACTGATGCAGAGGGCCCCTCTGCTGAGTACTGTTTGCAAGTTCAGCTCTCACATATTGCATGCGTCACTGATGTGGAGCAATGCATGAAATGCACCATAATGCCCCTTCCGATCTTCAGGAGGAGGGGGGGTTGTGGGATCACGACCCCGCCCACACTCGCTCTCGCGAGGCTGGCGTCAGCCTCGCGGGAGACAGGGATTCACCCAATTAGCATACCCTGTGGCGCCAGCCAATCGGCTGGCGGCAGGGGCGGGCCTTCGTAGGGCCACTTAAGGTCAGGGCGGCCCCTGGCTCGCCCCCTTTCTTCCCTGGAGACGACGCGGTTTCCCACCCACCCGCCCTTTAGGTTTTGCCACTGACCTTGCTATGGGCTTCGGCTGGTCGCCGCAAGGGGCCTGGTAGGAGTTTTTCCATTTGGCTAATTGGCTGGTTTTGTGAGCCACTTGGTTTTTTCGCCTACCTCGTAGCAAATCGTCACAACTCCCTCGGTTTTGGCGGTAGGCATTGGCCGGGGTATTATCATGCAGATGAGGTTGGGGGGGAGGAACGCCATCACCTCCCCCAATGCTTGAAGGGTAGTTCGTTAAAGGACTCCGAGGGGCGACGCCTCGTCCGAAACCTACGGAGGCTAGGGCCTAAAGCGCGCCCCCGAGCGGTAACCCCTTGGGGAGCGCCCAGGGATATGCATCTCGGGTGGCTCCCCCTGTTGGTGTTTAACCCTTCCCGGTCAGACCGGATAGTCGGTTAGGGCCAATGCCTAAAGCCAGTACCCTTCTTTCCTGTAATCAATAAAGTTGTGGCCATTTTCGCCCATTAACCTAAAACTCTGTATCCGTTGTCTTCATTTATTCCACCTGTGGGGGGGAGGGAATAGCCACACAATCTATCATTTCAGTCTCCTCGCCCCCATTGTATTACATCTATGCAATATCTGGATGCAAGCTTTTCTTCTCGTGATCAATGGGTGCACTAGTACTGTAAAAGCAGAAGTCAAGGACTTTTTTCACTTATACCAGCAAACTGCTTTCCTTTCCCACATCAGTAAAAGGGGGGGGGAATAACTCTTCTTCCAGATTCTTTTCTGCCCGCATCTAGTAGAAGCATGCAAAGGATGGCGATGATGACAATGATACAGTCAACCATAATGAAGGAGAATGAAGTGGTGCTACAAGGCTCTTTCCATTGAGTAAAAATAAATGTATATTTGGAGCTAGAAGAGCACTCCCAGAAGGGTATGTGTGGAAATAACATGTGCTGGCAGAAGCAACCCCATTCTGAGCCCTGTCAGTCTCTCACCAGCCAGAGCAAAAGATGTGGGGGATTCTGACTTGTGGGGCAGTGGCTGGAGAGGGCACACAAAAATATGCAATCTGATGTATTCCCCTTTTCTCAGGGGCACTTAAGGAGAACAGGAGGGCTTTAGATTGAACAGATCCAAAGCCTCCCCCCACAGGTCCCCTTTCTCCCAACAGCAGAGGAGGGACCAATGTGGATGTTTCCTTGGCTGCAATGGGGAGACTTCTTTGGCTAGACAGCATGTTCTTCCTCTCTGCCTGAGGTGTGGGAGTTCTGCAAAATTCTATGGCCCTCCCAGGGACCACAAGAGTGCAACCTAAGATACTTTCTAGGCAAATAATTCATCAAACTATAAAACATTTCCTGGAATGTACCACTGCAGACTGCTGGTGTAGGATTGTACAAACTGAATTCTCCTCCATAAAGCCATTCTTCTAGATCAGGAATAGTCAACAAGGTGCTCTTGCAGTTTAATTCCCTTCTTTCCTGATCCTGGCCTCAGCCAACAGAGTATTCCTGATGTTCTTACCTGTAGTGTGATGTGATGCAGTTATGCCATGTTTTATATCATGTCTAGCCATACTTCTGAGAAATCTGCATTGCCTTGGATTCTACCCATGCAATCATATGCATGTCTGATCGAAAGCAAGCCCCATTGAGAGCCAGCTTTAGCTCATTGGAGTAGAGCTTAGGGTGTATTTCCAGCTATGATAACAGATGCAATCAGATGCAGATACCAGAAAAGAAGTTAAGGGAAGAAAATGAGAATAGAGGAAGAGAATAAATTCAGTCAAGAGATGTTTCCTTCAGTCTCCTTGAAACAGTATTTGTTATTTGTATTAGTTACAGATAGGTAGCCGTGTTGGTCTGCCATAGTCAAAACAAAAAAAAATTTTTTTCCTTCCAGTAGCACCTTAAAGACCAACTAAGTTAGTTCTTGGTATGAGCTTTCGTGTGCATGCACACTTCTTCAGATACACTGAAACAGAAGTTTCCAGACCCTTCTATATAGTGAGAAGGTGGGGAGGGGTATTACTCAGAAGGGTGGTGGGAATGGGTGATTGGCAGATAGCTGTGATGAGCCTGTTGACGACTCTTAACGACTGCAATAGGTCTTACAGGAAAAAGCAAGGGGTGAGAAGGTGAAAAAGGCTTTGTCATGTATAATGAGATAAGAATCCAAGGTCTTTGTTCAGACCAGGACTCTCCATGGTTTTAAGTTTGGTGATAAGTTGCAATTCAGCAGCTTCTCTTTCCAGTCTATTTCTGAAATTCCTTTGTAGTAAAACAGCTACTTTGAGATCTTGTATAGAATGTCCTGGGAGATTGAAGTGTTCTCCTACTGGTTTCTCTGTCTTGTGATTCCTGATGTCTGATTTATGTCCGTTTATTCTTTGGCGTAAGGTCTGGCCTGTTTGTCCAATATAGAGAGCTGAAGGACACTGTTGGCATTTGATTGCATACACAATGTTAGACGATGAGCAATTAAATAGTCCCGAGATGGTATGTGTGATGTTGTTGGGGCCAGTAATGGTGTTGTCCGGGTGTATGTGGCAGCAAAGTTGGCATCTGGGTTTATTGCAGGCTCTGGTGCCAGTGTCCGTGTTAGGTCTGGTTGTAGTATTATTGTGGGTTAGGAGTTGTTTAAGATTGGGTGGCTGTCTGTAGGCAATGAAAGGTCTTCCTCCCAGAGCTTGAGAAAGAGAACTGTCATTGTCCAGGAGAGGTTGTAGATCTCTGATGATGCGTTGTACTGTTTTAACTTGGGAGCTGTATGTGATGACTAGAGGTGTTCTGTTATTTTCTTTTTTGGGTCTGTCTTGCAGCAAGTTCTCTCTGGGTATCAGTCTGGCTCTGTTGATCTGTTGTCTAACTTCATCTGCTGGGTATTTTAGTTCTAAAAAGGTTTGCTGTAGATCTCTTAGGTGAGAGTCTCTGTCTGTAGAATTGGAACAGATGCGGCTGTAACGTAGTGCCTGGCTATATACAATGGACTGTTTGGTATGTTTGGGATGGTAGCTAGAGGCATGTAGATATGTTTGTCGGTCAGTTGGTTTACGGTATAAGGTGGTGTCTATGCGCCCATCCTGTATTTTTATAGTAGTGTCCAAAAAATGTATTTCTTGCATAGATTGATTCATTGTTAGGTTGATTGTGGGGTGAAAATCATTGAATTTCTGGTGGAAGGTGTCCAGGGTCTGTTGACCATGTGTCCAGATGATAAAAATATCGTCAATGTATCGCAGGTACAAGAGAGGTTTGAGTGGGTAGGAGTTTAGGAAACGTTGTTCTAAATCTGCCATGAAGATGTTGGCATACTGTGGGGCCATGCGGGTGCCCATAGCTGTGCCGCTGATCTGAAGGAACAGGTCATCACCGAATTTGAAGTTGTTGTGGGTAAGAACAAATTGGCAGAGTTTGGTGGCAAAGTCCGCTGTGGTTTTATCTGAAATGGTGTTCTTTATAGCTTGTAAACCATCGTTGTGTGGGATGTTGGTATACAGAGATTCCACATCCATGGTAGCTAGTATAGTATTGTTGGGAAGATTATTTAAAGATTGTATTTTCCTCAGAAAATCTGTGGTGTCACGTACATAGCTGGGAGCACTGATGGCATATGGTTTCAGAACAGAGTCCATATAACCGGAGACACCCACTGTAATAGTGCCAATACCTGAAATGATGGGGCGTCCTGGATTTCCTGGTTTGTGTATTTTAGGTAGAAGATAGAAAGTTCCTGGTCGAGGTTCTGTTGGTGTGTTAGTGAGGATCTGTTCTTGGATGTGTGGGGGTAGCTCCTTAACAATCTTGTTCAGTTCTTTTTTGTATTCTTGTGTGGGGTCTGAGTCCAATTTTATGTAAAAGGCGGTATTGGAAAGTTGTCTGTGAGCCTCCTGAATGTAGTCAGTTTTGTTCATGATGACGACAGCTCCACCTTTGTCAGCTTCTTTAATTATAATGTCTGGGTTGTTTCTGAGATTATCTATGGCTCTCCTTTCAGCATGGTTTAGATTTTGTTGTAAGCGATGGTGTTTTCTGGTCACATCTGTTTGGATTCTGTGGCGGAAGCAGTCAATGTACAAGTCCAGTGTGGTATTGCGTCCATCAGGTGGGGTCCATGTGGAGTCCCTTTTTGTGTAACACTTTTTCGGTGGTAGTTGGTGGTCAGTGTTCTGTTGGGAGGGTGGTTGTTGTTCTCCAGTGGGTTGAGAGGTGTTGTGTTGTGAAGTTTTTGCTTGTTCCGCTTTGTCTTGTTGTTGTGTGTGTTGAAAATACTCCTTCAGGCGTAAACGGCGGAAAAATGCTTCCAAGTCCCCGCAGAACTGGATCATGTGTGGGGATTTGGCAGGGCAGAATGACAGTCCACGTGAAAGGACTGATTCCTCAGCTGGGCTGAGTGCTTGCTGTGAGAGATTGACAATATTGTTGATCTTGTTTTGATTAGTAGCCTGTAGGTTGTAAAGGTTAGAGAGTTTCTTGTTTTTCTGTTTTTTCAGTAGCTCCAGTTGAGAGTGGTAAATGTTATGTTTTTCCTTTTGGAACTCTTGCCAAGCTTGGTGGTTCCTGATGGAGTTGTCCAATACAAGGAGTTCCTCCTTTATTAGCTTCTGTTTAGAGTAGAGAACGCTGATCAGATGTTTGAGCAGCTTCTTAGAGAAAGTGTTGCATAGTTTTCTTGCATATTCAGTGGGATACGTGGATTGTAGAGGGTTCTTAATTCTAAGACCCTTGGGTATAATGTCCAGGTTCTTGCATTTAGTAAGAAAGAAGATATCAGTCTGTACCTGTGCAAGTTTCTTGGTGAGGTTGATGGACTTCCATTTCATGCGGCTCAATGTGGTGCCTTCCATAGTTCCAGTTACAGATAGGTAGCCGTGTTGGTCTGCCATAGTCAAAACAAAAAAATTTTTTTTTCCTTCCAGTAGCACCTTAAAGACCAACTAAGTTAGTTCTTGGTATGAGCTTTCGTGTGCATGCACACTTCTTCAGATACACTGAAACAGAAGTTTCCAGACCCTTCTATATAGTGAGAAGGTGGGGAGGGGTATTACTCAGAAGGGTGGTGGGAATGGGTGATTGGCAGATAGCTGTGATGAGCCTGTTGACGACTCTTAACGACTGCAATAGGTCTTACAGGAAAAAGCAAGGGGTGAGAAGGTGAAAAAGGCTTTGTCATGTATAATGAGATAAGAATCCAAGGGTCTTAGAATTAAGAACCCTCTACAATCCACGTATCCCACTGAATATGCAAGAAAACTATGCAACACTTTCTCTAAGAAGCTGCTCAAACATCTGATCAGCGTTCTCTACTCTAAACAGAAGCTAATAAAGGAGGAACTCCTTGTATTGGACAACTCCATCAGGAACCACCAAGCTTGGCAAGAGTTCCAAAAGGAAAAACATAACATTTACCACTCTCAACTGGAGCTACTGAAAAAACAGAAAAACAAGAAACTCTCTAACCTTTACAACCTACAGGCTACTAATCAAAACAAGATCAACAATATTGTCAATCTCTCACAGCAAGCACTCAGCCCAGCTGAGGAATCAGTCCTTTCACGTGGACTGTCATTCTGCCCTGCCAAATCCCCACACATGATCCAGTTCTGCGGGGACTTGGAAGCATTTTTCCGCCGTTTACGCCTGAAGGAGTATTTTCAACACACACAACAACAAGACAAAGCGGAACAAGCAAAAACTTCACAACACAACACCTCTCAACCCACTGGAGAACAACAACCACCCTCCCAACAGAACACTGACCACCAACTACCACCGAAAAAGTGTTACACAAAAAGGGACTCCACATGGACCCCACCTGATGGACGCAATACCACACTGGACTTGTACATTGACTGCTTCCGCCACAGAATCCAAACAGATGTGACCAGAAAACACCATCGCTTACAACAAAATCTAAACCATGCTGAAAGGAGAGCCATAGATAATCTCAGAAACAACCCAGACATTATAATTAAAGAAGCTGACAAAGGTGGAGCTGTCGTCATCATGAACAAAACTGACTACATTCAGGAGGCTCACAGACAACTTTCCAATACCGCCTTTTACATAAAATTGGACTCAGACCCCACACAAGAATACAAAAAAGAACTGAACAAGATTGTTAAGGAGCTACCCCCACACATCCAAGAACAGATCCTCACTAACACACCAACAGAACCTCGACCAGGAACTTTCTATCTTCTACCTAAAATACACAAACCAGGAAATCCAGGACGCCCCATCATTTCAGGTATTGGCACTATTACAGTGGGTGTCTCCGGTTATATGGACTCTGTTCTGAAACCATATGCCATCAGTGCTCCCAGCTATGTACGTGACACCACAGATTTTCTGAGGAAAATACAATCTTTAAATAATCTTCCCAACAATACTATACTAGCTACCATGGATGTGGAATCTCTGTATACCAACATCCCACACAACGATGGTTTACAAGCTATAAAGAACACCATTTCAGATAAAACCACAGCGGACTTTGCCACCAAACTCTGCCAATTTGTTCTTACCCACAACAACTTCAAATTCGGTGATGACCTGTTCCTTCAGATCAGCGGCACAGCTATGGGCACCCGCATGGCCCCACAGTATGCCAACATCTTCATGGCAGATTTAGAACAACGTTTCCTAAACTCCTACCCACTCAAACCTCTCTTGTACCTGCGATACATTGACGATATTTTTATCATCTGGACACATGGTCAACAGACCCTGGACACCTTCCACCAGAAATTCAATGATTTTCACCCCACAATCAACCTAACAATGAATCAATCTATGCAAGAAATACATTTTTTGGACACTACTATAAAAATACAGGATGGGCGCATAGACACCACCTTATACCGTAAACCAACTGACCGACAAACATATCTACATGCCTCTAGCTACCATCCCAAACATACCAAACAGTCCATTGTATATAGCCAGGCACTACGTTACAGCCGCATCTGTTCCAATTCTACAGACAGAGACTCTCACCTAAGAGATCTACAGCAAACCTTTTTAGAACTAAAATACCCAGCAGATGAAGTTAGACAACAGATCAACAGAGCCAGACTGATACCCAGAGAGAACTTGCTGCAAGACAGACCCAAAAAAGAAAATAACAGAACACCTCTAGTCATCACATACAGCTCCCAAGTTAAAACAGTACAACGCATCATCAGAGATCTACAACCTCTCCTGGACAATGACAGTTCTCTTTCTCAAGCTCTGGGAGGAAGACCTTTCATTGCCTACAGACAGCCACCCAATCTTAAACAACTCCTAACCCACAATAATACTACAACCAGACCTAACACGGACACTGGCACCAGAGCCTGCAATAAACCCAGATGCCAACTTTGCTGCCACATACACCCGGACAACACCATTACTGGCCCCAACAACATCACACATACCATCTCGGGACTATTTAATTGCTCATCGTCTAACATTGTGTATGCAATCAAATGCCAACAGTGTCCTTCAGCTCTCTATATTGGACAAACAGGCCAGACCTTACGCCAAAGAATAAACGGACATAAATCAGACATCAGGAATCACAAGACAGAGAAACCAGTAGGAGAACACTTCAATCTCCCAGGACATTCTATACAAGATCTCAAAGTAGCTGTTTTACTACAAAGGAATTTCAGAAATAGACTGGAAAGAGAAGCTGCTGAATTGCAACTTATCACCAAACTTAAAACCATGGAGAGTCCTGGTCTGAACAAAGACCTTGGATTCTTATCTCATTATACATGACAAAGCCTTTTTCACCTTCTCACCCCTTGCTTTTTCCTGTAAGACCTATTGCAGTCGTTAAGAGTCGTCAACAGGCTCATCACAGCTATCTGCCAATCACCCATTCCCACCACCCTTCTGAGTAATACCCCTCCCCACCTTCTCACTATATAGAAGGGTCTGGAAACTTCTGTTTCAGTGTATCTGAAGAAGTGTGCATGCACACGAAAGCTCATACCAAGAACTAACTTAGTTGGTCTTTAAGGTGCTACTGGAAGGGAAAAAAATTTTTTTTGTTTTGTTATTTGTATTATAAGACATGTTAGCATTAAAATTCTAAAACTCACCATGTTCTTATAAGTGTTCTGTACTATATCATGTTCTGTACAATATATAGTATAAGGATAGAAAATCTGTGGCCCTCCAAATGTTCTTCAATTGCAACTCCCATAAATCGACCTCAGCCAGCATCCCCAATGATCAGGGATGAGGGAAGTGTACCACATCAGGATGGGCCACAGCTACCTTACTCCTGATATGGTAGTACAAGAGAAAGAGGTAAAAGATCTGTAAACTGGGTTAGGCTTGGCTATGCAAAGAAGGAGAAATTGGGGGGGGGGAATGAGAGAGTTCAAAATTGTGTTCCATATGCAAGTAAATTCTTTACAAAAGAATAGGCTCAAGATGAGAATCGACAGCTAGCAGAGCAACAAATGATCTAGAAGTAAGAATAAGAAAACAGAAGAAAGACTGATTGATGTTTTGTTGCACCTATGCTAAACTGTAAATATAAAACTAGATGATGTGATTTCTCCTGTAGTTACTTAATATTGCCTGATTATAGTAAATTCTGGGGAGGGTGCTTCTCAACAGAGATCCATGTATTGGTCCATGTAAACCAAACCACCCTAATTTGCTAGTCCCGAACTTATCCACTGGATTACACTTCTCCAAATTTTGTGGCTGTCTCAGTAAAAAACCAAACAAAAAAGTGCACAAAATGTGATTTTTACAGGAAACTTGTACAATAACCTAAATTGCTTTTTATATTTTGTAAACTGCTTAGTAGCCTGTTTTGGCATGAGAAGTCACAATAGACTTGGTGTGGCCCAAAACGGTTTCCTGCCTAAAACAGGAACATTGGCCTTGAATGTTGCTCTTGGTAACCACCAAAGTGTACTACCGCTGACCCCAAAGGACAATACAACTGTACACAAGTTATGGAAGATAAAATTATACTTTATTTTGATTTTTCAAATGCCTGTAATAATTTATTGGTAATAACTTAATCAAATATTTGTTAATGCAAATGAGAATAGTGAAGAATACTTGTTTTTTATAATGAGCAAGGCATTTTGTCCCAGCAAACCCCCCAAAGGCAAAGGCAGATTCATCTTTATACAGGCAACAAAGTGAAACTAATTGTCTATGTGGTGTGTGTGTCCAAGGATATGTTATTTTAATTAAATAATGTTGGTACCAATGAGATGCTGATTGGTTTGTAAACTGAACGTTCAGTACATGAAGAATTCCACAGGGCCTTTAAAAAAGAAGAAAAAAAAATATGATAAATGAAGTCTCAAAGATTAAGTTGCATGCATCACTGGTAGAAGAGACATAAAACAATATTTGTGTTACAGATGCCTTGTGCCCTAAAAAGTTGTATTAAAATATTTAAGCCAAAGCACAATAATGATTAAACCAAATATAATCATGCTTACTATTATAATCAGTGAAATACTCCAATACATATGTTTTAACTAAAACATTGCACATTTAGAGATTCTCAATGAAGAAGGATCCCACACCTATATGAAGAATCAGATTAGGGGGAAATTGAGCACCAAAGACAAACAAGATGAACTGAGGAAAATTAATAAAATTATATTAGCTTAGTGTTGCTCTGAATCCAATTACCTAATGCAAAGGAGATCTGGCTGTGCACTCAACATATGCTGCACATGTTTTAGACTTTTCTAGAGTGTTTGTCTAGAGAGTTTGTGGATAAGGAGCTGTGATAAATATCAGGAAGTCTCTGATCTGAATTTAGCTTATATGTAGCTTTAACCAGAGTGGGGAACCTGCAACCCTCCATATACAATTCCCATCATCACTGACCATGCTGGCTGTGTCTGATGGGAGCTGGAGTTCAACAGCATTTGGAGGGAAGCATCGCTGCAGAAACTGAACTTCTGGGCTTCACCCCATCACCTTTCTTCAGTATGTAAATAAGAAGACTGACCTACCTTACAGGATTGTTGTATGGATGTCAAAAACAAAATGTTTTGACATTGATTTAAGATATGGTTATTGTTGTTATATTGTGCAGTTAAGATTTTATTGGTTTTCCATATATAGATAAGACATCACTGGACTTTTTTCCACTAAGGATAACTCATGTATTCACTGAGTTAAGAGATAACTCATGTTTTCACTGAAAGCCACATCTTGTACCTTAACTGCATTTTTTAACTATTCTTAAAAATATAAAACCACTGTTGACTATTAGCATTAGACACTGAGTAGAAGCACTGTGAGATTCTGATAAATAATCCACTTGGAATGACAGCATTTTGTCCAAATGCAGCTCAGCTTCAAAAGCCAACAGAGAGAGCTACTTCTGTGAAGCAATAGCTTTAAAATATCTTTAAGTGTTTTGGGGGGGGATATTTTGTAATATGGTAAATGCAAAAACAAAAACAAGGAAGAAGAATTAAAAATGTGCACATGCTCCTATGCTCACCTGCAATCATATATTATACATAAGATCCAGAAGTAATGCAGATGAATACATGGGCATGCAATTATGAACCCAATCAGTAAGTGCAAATTGTTCATGCATTGCTAATACGTTTTGAGATATGGACCATATTTTAGATGTTGCAAATACTATCATAATAAATATGGAAGACACAGAAGGAGAAAGCACCCACAACAGCAGAAGAGATGAACAATGGCAGGAACAGATGTTATCCTATGTAAACATAATGGTATTTTTGGCAACAAACTGCAGAGCCAGAATTTCTGTCAGGTGGCAAGGACAAGACACTCCATTCCTTTCCAGGAAGCCACAAGGGAGTGTTGTGCATCAATGCATTTAGCCCTAAATGCTGTCAACAAAGAGTTTACCATGAATGTGCTGTAGCAATATCCATAAGTGGAACACAAAACTGCCCAGTGCATCATGTAAAATAGTTCACTGGCTTAAAGTGATTTATGTTTCAATGTCCAAAGCAATATCTATCCATATAAATATATTTATTTTGCAAACTATGCCTGCTAGCTAAAAAAACCAAAACAAACAAACAAGAGGGTTGTAGAAAATGGGTGAAAAAAGGGGTGTGGAGAAGGTTAAATACAAAAAGGGGAATATATTGAGCAGTCTTCACAATATTTGTAATGATCCTCCCCCCCCCCCCAATAGCTGTTTCTATTTTAGTTGTTTAGTTGTAAGTCGCCTTGAGTCCTTGTCTGGGGAAAGGTCATTGGCTGTAACCGTGCAATAAACCATTTGAGAAGAGATCGTGAGGTGGTTTCCATCACATCATGAAGAGCAGTTCTTTTCAAATAGTGAGTTGGATCCATTCAGGCTTTCTAAATGCAAACGGTGTCTTCCACTTTTGGAATTTACACCTCACTGAAATATCGCAATTGAAACCAACAGTGTACTTCGTCTTGCCCAAGCATAGCCATTAAAGCTGCTCATGAGCCTACCTATTATAGCACTTGACTGTTGTGCAAGCTTTCACAGTTAGTAGCAAGCTGGTTTCCTTCTTGCCTTTGGATCTACCCCACTGCAACAACATGGTGATGATTATAGCTGCCATGTCAGACGAGTGATCCCTCCCCATACCACTATGTGCAGATTATAATGTTTTGACTGGGTGCAACTCCCATCTTGGCACAGGATGGTCATGCTTTAAAGTCTGCTTCTCAGTACCCTCATCTCAGCATTGTTTTGTAGATTGCTGAAATGGATAAAGGCTGAAGATGGTGCATAATATGCTGCATGTTACAACATAAAAGAATGAGGTGTAATACAAATATAGTCCTCCAGATCACCAAAGGAAGAGGGGAAAAGAGGAAGAATACAACTATCTGGAACGGAAAAAGTAATTCTACAAGATAATCAGATTTTGAAAGAAGTGGAGTATTAATGATGGTATTTCTAATAATTATTAAGGTGAGCGCTCTGGATTGAAAGTAATGCCAGCATCCAAGAGTCCCTATCCATCTGGAGCAAAATGTGTCATCATAGACACATTTCGACCACTCAGGCTATAGCACAATGACTGGACAGACGAAGATGCATCGAGAAAGAATAGTGCAACCAACAGTTGCAGTTGTGGAGGCCACATAAGATGCAGCTGTGTCTATCTGTAGTTTAGAAAAGTGGGGGACCAATGCAAATTGCACAAAGATGGTGTTCAGTGATGAGGTACAGCAGAATAAACCCTACACACTGATGTTCACTGTACTGGGATAAGTGACAAACATTTCGACAGAAGACATGCTAATGCATGTTAATAAAAGCTCCACATCAAAAGTCACGTTTCTGTCCATTTGTTCTCTATAGGTTAGGCCACCTCTTGAGATATCACCACCAAACTTGGCACATGGGTTTCCAAAGGAGGGATAGTGATCTTTGTTAATGTTCAAATGCCATCCACCATTAGAATCAAGATGGTAGACCAAAACATCACTTTGGTGTGACTTCACAAAATTATTATTATTATTTTATATACGTCCATCCACCTCTTGCAATATCACCACCAAACTTGGCATTAGGGTTCCTGAGGTGAGGCAGCAGCCTGCATCACTGTCTGGACGCTGGCTGCCATTGTGAATCAAGATGGTAGACTGATACATCACTTCGGCATGACTTTGCCTGTTTTTTGATATAGCTTCAGCTGCCTCTCCATATAGCGTCACCAAATTCAGCATGAGGGTTCCCAAGGTGGGGACAGTGGTCTTCATTGATATTTGGATGTCAGATACTGTTTTGATTCAAGGTGGCAGACCAATGCATGTCTTTGGTGTGACTTTGCCCAATTTAAACAGTGATGGCTCCAAACTTATAAGTTGCACTTTCCATTTCAAATTCACAGTATTTTAATGTAATATAACCTGCTGTGACTAGAAAGAGGTGCTCTTTCTAGTGACTAGAAAGAGGTTAAGCAGCTCTTCAGGTATGTGTGTATACCTATATCATAATCAACTTATGTTGGTTGCATATCATTTTAACTGCATAACTGTTATGGCTTTCACCCAAACAGTAAAAGTTGTGGGAACAGTAATGTAGTGAAGTGCTGAAAACTCTCTCTTGGTTTACCTGGGAAGTGAAGGTGTGTGTATGGTTATCCGGCGAGTTTGAGTCTGCACATTTGCCCCTCAAGCATGCATCATGGAAGTGGGTGAGATTGAGATCGTGTCTCCGCAACAGTTCATCTAAAGTTCTGAGCAGAGCCAATATACAGGCTGGGTGCATGTAGGCTCTGTCTTCACAACTGAGAAAGGAAAATCATACCCAACCACAGGAATAGCGTCTGTGTCTCCTTAATAGTAGCATATGGTTTGGTACTGATGCACCTATCGGTTCATGTAATCTCATCACCACTGAAAATTGCATTACAAATGGTACATGCATCTTTGTTCTTTGTTTTGATTATGCAAGTGAAATTTAAGAAATTATTTCTTGATATCTTAATCAAAGAAGATTTTGAAGAACAGAAGAAGATGAAGAAGGTTAAACTGACATTGATTTATTAAGATATGCCCACCACTTACCTATTAGCAATTTTCTCTCCCTCCCTATTTCACACACACACACACACACACCACACACCACACACCACACACGCACGCACGCACACACATTTTGCACCCAAATAGGTTTTGCTTGGAAATTGCCTTAAAGTACACTTAGGATTTTTATTTTTTTTAACAATATGTTGTTTTACCTCATTTTCTGGCCAAGGTCTCTTGACAACCTTTGCAGCCTCTGAACACATGAGATTTACCTATTTTAATTAATCCCCCTCTTTATTAGTATGCTATGTGCAGGTCAAATATCTAAATCTTGGGGCACAAATGAGCTTAGCAAATACAGAGGTGACCAAAATTGCAGTTCAAGGAAATCTGTTGAGAAGAAGACATCATAGTTCTCCATAATTCCAAAGTGAAGTCTTAATGAAAGGTAAACAAGTATAGGCAAAACTAATTTTATGAAGCCACTTTGCAAATGTTTTCAGAACATCCTGGAAAATCAAAACTGCGCTGCACTGCACTGCATTCCATAATAGTCAAATATTCAGGACACCATAATTTAACAGAACAACAATTTACAATGCAGGAAGAAATGCTGTGTTCCAAATTATAGTAACATAATTCCTTACTTAGGGCGGTACACAATTAAGTTTTACTCAGAGTAGACCTATTGAAATTAATGGATATAACTTAGTCATGTTTGTTAATTTCAATGTGTCTACTCTAAGTAAAAATTAGTTGCACATCATCCTTTAAGTTCCCCTGCTAAAATTACAGCCCTGAACTGGTGGAGTGCATTGGAGATATATGTACCAAAAAACCTAATTCTTAGCTGCACGACATTTGTTTTATCAATCTGTTATCAACTATACTTCCCTTGCTTATGCTAGCAAATGTGCTGTTTTATTTCTCCCCGTTATCTGTTCACTGTCTTTTCCCCAAGGTGTCTTTATAATATAAACCGACTAAGCTTGGTGACATCGGGGTGCATGCATATCCAGATATTTGTTAACTTGTGTGAGTAAAACATATGGCAATCCAGTTTCAGCTCCTGACTGTGAAACCCTAGGGAAATGGCACTGGAAAATCTTGAAACTTGGCTGGTACAAAAATTGAGGAAAACATTGCTAGCCATGAATCAAAGTAAAACCCTCAAAATAATGTTCATTTGTGACTTTGAAACTTTTAGGTTAACTCAATTAATCTAGAAAGTTGTCTCTTTTAAGAGTCGGTGGAAGAAGATTGGAAAAAAATTAAAGTTTATCTTCAAAAATATTGTAAAATTAAGGATTTCTAGAAAGATGTTGGGGAAAAAATTATGTGGTTTTAGTAGAAATGACATAAAGGATTAAGTAAAAATGAATTGGTGAAAGAGAGAATGTAAAAATATAGTATATTAAGACAAATTATTAAGATAAAAACAAGGTTGGAAGGATTTGCTGAAATAACAAATTGAATTAGAATACAAAAATGGGAGGTGTGAGGGGGTCAAGGAAATAAGTAAAGGAAAGAAAGCTATGTAAAGGTTCAATTTGTTCTTTTTTAATTGTTTGTATTTTTCCTGTCTTTTTATTTTTATTTTTTCTCTTTTTTCTTTTTGTAATCTTTAAAATTTGAATAAATATTATTTTTTTTAAAAAAAATAGAAAGTTGTCTCTTTTTTGCAGGTAAAAAAATACCCACCCCCCAATTACCTTTAAACTACTTTTTTTCTCATAGGAAGGCTTGTCACAAATAGCAAGCTTGACACCCAGGAAGTATTAAACGAGTACTGGATATTGCACAAATTAGTTTTCCTATTGAAACTTGTGCATCCTTTGGGTGAAACAGGCAAGGTCATGAAGAGCAATGGGCTTTCTTCTCTGTGATAAAGAACTCTCTGTTCCCACCAGCCATTGTTGCTGACCCAAAGGATGATTTCAATGGGAGTTCACCATGAATAACTTTCTTAGAATATGTGCCCTTATGAGAGGTTTCCCTTGGTGAATCATTATACTGTTTCTAAAAACTGCTTTATTCTTGCTTTTGGTAATTTTAATTTAGTCTCCTTGATGCCCTCGGGTAGATCAACAGACAGGATATAGATGTAATAAACACACAAATGATATGATAAATAAATAAGTGTAAGAATCAGTTTCAATAGCTGATGTTTTGGCCTACGGTCCTGGCAGACAACAGTACCACCACAGAATGCAGAGATGGAAATGCAGGTTCTACAGGTCTCTCATTTGGCCATTTCACCCAAGAACACTGGGTTTCTGGCTTGTTTGTAGGCAGCCCCAAATCAGAATCCCACTCCAAATGAAAAGTGGGCAAGCCAGGGAGCTAGTCCACAGAGCCATCCATTCACATATGGTCACAACAAGGATTCCCACTTCTTTGAAAGACAACAAAACAAAAAGATGACTTCCTTTAAGGTTAATGTCCAGCACGCCTACCAGAACAGGGCTATCCTATTCATTAATTCTGCTTTGAGAAACAGAAATTCCATAAAAGTAAAATGCGCACAACAACTTCAGTACTGACCAAAAGCATATATGAGCCTACATCAAAAATCAGAAACTACTTTAGAGGATGCTGTTTGAAAAAGGTAACAGTACCATGTTCATTCCGGTAGATAATAATTGCGCTTCTGTCTTTCAAACCTTGATTACCAATATACTTTTCAAGGGAGGTTGTAATGGGAATGATATCACATACAAGCCAGCTCTATTAATCATTCCAATACATTGGAGTACTTTCTTGATAGTCACAGTTCATAATCGCACCAGGATGAAAATTCTAATTTTCAATTAAATTACTAGCAACATCCCCTGCTGATACCCAGTGATTAAAATATTAATGCAAACTTCTCTGCAAACTTTCATTTGTAATACAATTTTAAAAAAGAAAATAAAAGACTGGCTTAGTCTTTGGTGATTATGCATAATACGTTCATTAAGTTGTTAATAAGTAGGTAAATGCTTTTTACAATATTTGAAAATAGGGAAAGACTTCAAATTCTACTAATACATATTCTCCACGAACATTCCTGCACAAATTCTAGAGAGTAAAAGGGAATTGTTGGTAAAACAAGCAATTAATAAGACATTGGTATGCTGGCAGGTAGCTGTTATTATCTTCTTTTTTTCTGTTGCAGAAGGCATTTGAGAATCATCTATGAGCGAAAGATGAATGGTGTTGCACTTTTACATCAATACCACAGACACAGCAGTAGCAAAGGAAAGTAGGCTGGTAGAGATTTAAATATCAATACAGAAGATAAAAGAAAAACTGTTTAAAACAGCTACTTACATCGTGGCCTACAAGTTCAGTCTGTGTGGATTTATCTACTTGAGAGGCAAGAGTCCTCTGTAAATATTGGGCTTTTTCCTGTGAAAGAAAACAAGACAAGACAAAACACTCCAGGTTAGTCATATTTTTCCTCCTTGGTTCTTCAGCTACCAACATCCAAAAACAAGAGGTCCAAATATCATACAGTAACAGGTTGCTGGGAAACAGGAGTTATTATAGTACTATTCTCAAGGTAAAATTTGTTCCCCTGATGCTGTTTTGCTGGTCCATTTATTAGTCAGCTGCTGAGATCATATATTAGATGCCGTGTTAAAGGGAGACCACCACTGGCATGATTTGCAAAGGACCATTTCACAGGGAACTGATTTAAGACTTAAAAACATTTTTAAAAATAAAAATCTGCAATCTTACACTCTGGAGAAGTTACAAGAATTTTACACACTAAACCATCTGTTATATAACGTGAAGATGTATAGACTCTTGGTTTCCAATTGTTCAGACAAGGGAATACAAAAACACAACAAAACTGCAGAGATGAAAACTGTGGGAGAAATATATGTTTCCATGGTACATAAGGGGGAAAGCACATTATTATTATTATTCCTAGGTTTTATTTCTCCCCCTTTATCTAACTCCTAAGTGAATTCCTTAGTTCATTTTTCTCAGCTGATTTCATTAGGAAATGCATTATCCATTTCAGACTCTAATCAACCTCAGTTCCATTGACATCTCATCTAAGGGCAAATGAATCAGCCTGTTTTCTCTCTGTCACTTTTGTATGCGTTCGCTCATAAATAAATCTTTCCTATCCTGTCTCTATGCTAGTCTGCTAATGTCAAATAGTTCCATTTGAATGCAAACTCTCTATTTTTAGTACATTCTTTCAAAACACACATTTTGAAACACATTTTCTCTCAAAAATATACAATGCAAGCATATTTTGATGCATTAAAAAAATAAATAAATGGAAAATGCAGATAACTCTGAGTTGTCCTTGGTACCCTGAGCTCTGTTTTATCCTAAACTCCTGCTTTCCTTACTGACTTCTGCTTAGTCAGCATTACCTATAAATGCTTCCAGACTATCTTCCAGTTCTTGTCAGACCAACAGAGCACATTCATGACTCTTGTTTTCAGAGCTATCTTTTCTGTCTGCTTGTACCAAATCCAGTTCAGCAGATTCCTTCCCTTCGATCAACCCTCAGCTTCTGTCATCCAAAGGATACTGAATGGCAGGAAATTAAGGAAAGACAGAAGAAAGTAATTCTACACCGGGGATGGGGAACCTCAGGTCTGAGGCCCTCCATGCCTCTCCTATCTGGGCCTCAGAACTCTCCCCGGCCCCCACAACCTCTCTGCTCTTGGTGAACCATGAAGAGTGCTGGGTTTACAGCTCTGTCCACAGGAGGAGGAAGAACTGTATGGCTGCTGTAAATCTCGAGGCCACAATAAGGGAAGCAGATTTGTTCACCAAGAACAGGGAGCACCTTCATATCTAATATCAGATAATTGGTTGATCAGTGGCATAGCGTGGGTTATCAGCACCCAGCGCAAGGCAAGTAATTTGCGCCCCCTAACCCGTGGATTTGCGCCCCCAACCCGTGGATTTCCCTAACCCCCAGATGTTGCGCCCGGTGCGGCCGGGCCCCCCTGTACCCCCCACGCTACGCCACTATGGTTGATTAACACTATTGTGAAATTTTCAACTACAGGCTATTATATTTGTTTAACACACACACACACACACACACACACACACACCCCTCTTCTTATGTGTTAAGGCTTGTCACTTTTGTAGCTTTGGCTTGTTAAATTATTAACTACTGAATACAAAATTGCAGCAACAAGTTTACAGGGCATGTGCTGGTTATTTGAAATATTGAGTAGTATCATGGGTTCTAAACAAAGTCATAAAACATTTCCCTGGCGTAAATGAACTTCATAAATGTGACAATTTGGCCTGCAAATATAATTTTCTGCAACAGGCCCTGTATCAATCAATGGCTAATAAAATGCTAAGCTTCATAACATCCTAAAACAGGTCCCCCCTCCCCCACAAATTAGAGCACATGTTGTGAACCAGCATCTTGAGGCACGTGTTTTGTAGATTAAAACCAAAAGTTTCACACTTTACTCAAAAAATGTTCCTCAATCCTCTCTTAAAATAGCAACATTCCTGCTCTCCAAAGCACTGAATGGAAGGTGAATCTACAAAGTGTCTTGATTTTTCAAGGCACATTTCAGCTTTTATTGTGGTACAGATTTGGGGAATCACTATTCTAAATGCCCAGAAGTTTGTATTTTGCAGCTTGTACAATTACAGTTCAGTGTTTGTTAGATGTGCATCCAAGTCAACATGTTTAGGAGTGTGCTTTCCAAACTTTTCATGTGTTGGTGACACACTTTTTATACCTGCATCATTTCACAGCACAGCAATTCAGTTTTACTAGCAAACCGGATGTTAAACTAATCCATGGGTAGGCAAACTAAGGCCTGGGGGCCGGATCCAGCCCAATCAGCTTGTAAATCCGGCCTGCGTGTTTTTACATGAGTAGAATGTGTGTTTTTATTTAAAATGCATCTCTGGGTAATTTGTGGGGCATAGGAATTTGTTAATTCCTCCCCCCCAAAAAAAATATAGTCCAGCCCCCCACAAGGTCTGAGGGACAGTGGACCAGCCCCCTGCTGACCCCTGAACTAACCCCTTTCCATCCCTGGGAGAAGTGCAGGGAGTGGTTGCATGACACACCTATACACTGCAGCCGACACAATACAGTGTTGCGACACACAGTTTGTACAGTGGTACCTCGGGTTAAGTACTTAATTCATTCCGGAGGTCCATTCTTAACCTGAAACTGTTCTTAACCTGAAGCACCACTTTAGCTAATGGGGCCTCCTGCTGCTGCCGCCGCACCGCTGGAGCACAATTTCTATTCTCATCCTGAAGCAAAGTTCTTAACCTGAAGCACTATTTCTGGGTTAGCAGAGTGTGTAACCTGAAGCATATGTAACCTGAAGCGTATGTAACCTGAGGTACCACTGTAAAGTTCTGTGCTAGAGGCTCACACCGGAATCATCTTTAGAAGGAAGCGTGATCTTTTAATCCTATTTACTTGCAGCAAATATTTGAGTTGGCTAGGATGGCAAATCACTCATATCTACCCATCTCCAGTACAACCAAAAGGCCAATCGTCAACACTAGTTGGAGAGTATAATGTTGTAGGTAGTGATGAGACTAGCTAATATCCAGTTCACCATAACCAGATTTCACGAATGTGGTTTGTATCACAAACAACAGAGAAACTCACATTCATGTATATCGTATCGTAAAACCGTTATTTGCATCACATACAACATCCAAAACAAATCAATACAGAATTACCACTTCCCCAGTAGCACAAAACATTTTCTAAAAGAAAAGAGGCAGAGCAGTCTAGCGTCATATCTCTTGGTCTCCAGGGAGATCAGACGTCTGCAGTGTATTTCGACGACAAAAAACCAAATAGAGATATTTAGCCACTAACTTGGTGAGCTCCTGATCATTCCCCAGTAAGAGAAAATGTATGACCTCTGACTCTGGTTTCCATTTGGGGATACAGAGTTGATCTAGAAATTGCTGGGGGAGATAATTCATGTATATGTGCCAGAAAGACAGAAAACACCAAACACACTGTACCAACATGAAAAATCCCCAAGAGAGAGAGAGTCTGTCATCTCTGACCACTGACCATGTTGGCCAGCCACGAAGGACACTGATATCCAACAATATCTGGAGAGGAACAGGTTCCCCATGTCTGGTCTATTATAACTGAAAGTGATGCTACAAGGTATCAGGCAGAAGTCTTTCCCAGCACCTGCTGTAGAGAACATTATCTCTGTTGAATCCTTGGTATTTCAACAAAACTTGAACCCTTCTCGTGGTGGGCCTGTGGCCTTTGAGTCTTACATGCTGGCCTCCTCCAAATGGATTTATAGAGATGGCTGGCTACTGGGGATGGTAATTCTCTCTTCTCTGTCCCTGTCTAAAGATAGGTACCTTGGGCTCCTCATGGGAATACACATGTACATTGTATGAGGAAGAGTACACAGAAGGGGTTCAATGACCAATCATCATCATGGCTTCCTTGCCATTGTCATTTGATAGCTGGAGTGTTCCCTGAACAGGTACAATAGGAACACAACGGTGTGTGATCTCAGACATGTTCTATATGAGAGCAGTCATTGGCGTTGCTATTGTTGTAGTAACCCTTGGGCCTGCTTGTATTAATTTGCTTTCTGCTTTGCTCCTGGCAGAACACAGGATTACATATATGTATATCAAGTAATGCTGGTGTAGCTTTGGCAGAGTGGCTATTGGCATCAGAGTACCCTAGGATGGGACTGCCTGCCTCTCATTATGAGCATTATAAATAGCAGCAGCTGCTCTCTATGATGCATTATACATGAAAGACTTCCTTTACTATTTATATTCATGGGTAATGGCTTCTACCTGAACATGATTTTATTCAACATTTCCTAAACACACACACACACACACACACACATTTCTGATGAGGAATCTATTTTGAAATTACTCCCTAAGTTTAGGTGTATCAAGCAAGAAGATAACACAGGACACAAAATACACCAGGAACATAAGAAAACAAGGGTGCATTTAAAGAGCTGCTTACACCTCTAAATCATTATACACATAAGGATCTTCCTATACCTGTTGTTTATGTGCCCAGTCCAAATTCGGGTAGGGCACAGAGTAAATGAGAGAAAAGTATAGCATCAGATCCTCCTAGGGACTGTGCTGCTTTTCCTAACGGTGTAATAGCTGGCCCACTGAGCTCAGAATAGCTCTCCAGGGTTTCAGACAGAAAACCCTTCCCCAGCCCTATCTGGAGATTCCAGGGACTGAACTTGGAACACTTTGTATACAAAGTATGCACTTTACCATTGACTTATGAGCCTTGGAAATGTGGTGTGGTTTCTAACAGAGACATCCAACTGTGTTTTGTTGTTTTTTTTGTAAATACATTGAACTACTGATCAATTAATTGTGGTAATATTTTCAGTCAGACAAATCAGTTTTAATCTGTTTGATGAGTTGCACTTTTAGTTACAGGAGCTTATCTGAAATGATGCTCTTAATTTTCCTCTATTGTTTCATTCAGAATATTGAGCAGATCACATTGATAGAAACTGTAGGACATATTATTGGACGATAACTAATTAAGTCATAGTCAGCGTACACCAACTGAAATCCATGGACACAAATGACTTAAGTCTGTCAATTTCCATGGGTCTGCGCTGGGTTAGGTATCAACATTATGCATTACATTAAAGCAGAGTTTTGTTTTGTTTTGTTTTGTTGATGATGAGAACATTGCACCTTCACACAACCATACTTCAGAATGATTGAATGGACGTTGCTATACTTGTTCCAGGTGACTGAAGGACAGATATTTAGTAGAAGAGGTATGAGAGAGGGGAAGGGGAAGCATGCCAGGAGTTGACCTAATACTGAATATGACTTGCAGTGTTTTGTAATTACTGAATCATAGCTCTGAAGAGATGGAAAGCAGAAGCACTTTTTAATAAATTGTGTTGGATAACTGGAACTCAAAAAGGCAATACGAAACATCATCATAGTGGAAATAAAGTGCTAGATTAGAAAGCGCAGGCTAAAAAGAGGCAAAAATCCATATGCAATGCATATGTTACAAGAGTACAGATATAGTCATAAGCACTTTTCTGCCTGGATGCTTAGCAAAGAAGTTCAAATCATAATAAAGTGTTTGATGAAGAGGTCACAACCATCAAGGTATGACAAAAAAAACAACAACCCACAAATGAGCAAGAAGGTAGATATGTGCATACAGGTGTGATATGGGGGAAAGAAGGCAGAACCATGTATACCCTCAAAGCTACAGGAGGAAAGGTGGGATATAAATGTAATAAGAAGAGTTTGGATTTGATATCCCGCTTTATCACTACCCGAAGGAGTGTCAAAGCGGCTAACATTCTTCTTTCCCTTCCTCCCCCACAACAAACACTCTGTGAGGAGAGTGGGGCTGAGAGACTTCAAAGAAGTGTGACTAGCCCAAGGTCACTCAGCAGCTGCATGTGGAGGAGCGGAGACGCAAACCCAGTTCACCAGATTACGAGACTACCGCTCTTAACCACTATACCACACTACATCATAACAAATAACAACAATAAAATGTAATAAAATTTGGGTGTGGGGTATCATTTTCTGGTGTCAGAGGTTGTCCCTAATCATATGTTAGCTGCTCAATAACTGATGGCAGAAATATGGTTAAAAGAAAGGGGTGAAAGAAAACCAATAATGTTAAGTTCCTCCCCAAACTCTTCAAATAATTTTTCCCGGGGGGAGGGGGTGTTCATCAGCCCTAAAGATAGAAAGATAGATCGTAACTGAAGCCTTCGTTGCTTAGAAAACTCAGTGAAAAAGATGGAACATCAATGTTCCCAGCTACATAAATAAATGCATTACTAGCAGAGGTAATGTTGGTAATGACATTAGCCAAAGTGGCGTGCTGGGTCCGTAAGCCTTTTTGGCCATTTGGTACAAATCTCTGACTGCAATGTTAGTGAGGCCAATGCCAGTCACTTTCCAGATAGATTTTAGTGGCAGGTGCATTAGTCAGTAAGATTGTAGAAATCATTACACTAAGCTTATTCCAATTGCAACTAATGTTTATTGATGGCTCTTGACATTAATTAAATCTCACTGTTCTGTGCTTCCAATATTTTACTGCCTACCTAGCTCAGAGACGGGAGGATATCAAGACGCGGTAAGCTCAATTATGAAGGAGAGCGAAAGAAAATGGAAGTTTTCATTAAAATTTACGTCCATCCATTCTGTCTTTCTAAGCACTAGGACATGAGAGCACTAAATGTATGGCAAGCAAAACACTGTTAATTTTAACAACATTCAACCGGGAAACATTGGCCTGTGTGTAAAAAAAATAGCCCTCAAAAGACAGATCTAGCTTTCTATTAGTGTATGGTTCATTGTTGCATGAACAAGGAGGGATGAGCTTGGGCTGGCTCATTCCACCCCTCCCCTTGACACATGAGGTTGTTGCATCTGAACTTGGGAAACAGTGGTTTCTGCCAACACCAGTTCATTAAACCCCAGCCAACAAAATACCATTGCCATATCTAAAACACAATCAGCCAGCAGCCTATCATAAACAGTCAATTACTCCTCTAGCCAGATGATCCTGTTTCCCTTCCCTTTGTACTCTTATCTAAGCAGAGTCCTCAGCTCATTTAACAGCACTTTCAAGCACTCGGCTTCTTTTCCAATCTATTCCTTACTCTTTCTTATTAAAACAGAATCCTGCTGGATCAGAACCAAGGCCTATCTGGTCCAGCATCCTGTTACCTTTCAAGTCCTTCTTAGGTATCCTCCTCCATGAAACTCTAATAGTTGAGCTGTGTCCCACCCTCACAGGTAAGGGCATTGCACCTGCCATCCATGGATAAGGTTGGAAGGATGTCTGGAAAGTGAAGCCTACAATACACACATGGTCTACAGTTTCTCTCCATAATTGGGAATGGCTGAACCCAAAGGGTTCTCAATCACAGGGAGAGCCTGCATTCAGACAGCAGGTTCCCCTTTATTGACGTTCTCCCCAAGATGGAGAGACTAGATGTGGTGAGGTCAGCAGAAAACTTGTAAGGAGGCAGAACTCCACTCTCCCCCACCCCATGATGAAAATTGCGTAGAGAGGACTTAACAATTCATTCAGTATACCAAAAATACCTATACTGAAGATGCAGCAATTTCCAAAATGGCTTAAATTTAATCAATTGACAAATTAATTAAGAGGCAGGTGATTAATAGCTTAAACATTATTTAATTACTTGAGAGTCATGGTCCTTGAGATCCCAGCAACTGGATCTTTTAGATGCATCTCTCTCATTTAACATAAAAACATGTGTCCATATTTTCATCTTAACAAATATGTAATGATGATGATAATAAACACTTATTGAAATAGATTATTCTGACACAATGCTGCTAAAATATAACCTGAAGTTATCCAGGCAATCTTTATTTGCATTAGATTATAGCAGTTAATTACATGTTCACTTTCATTTTCTGCCTGGGCTAAATATAGTTAATATATTAAGATATTATTCACTTATGTTTTTACAACTACTAATGAAAGAGGTAACACTTACTGCTAGTGGACTGATTCAGTGTAGGATTAGATATAAGAGTTCCTGAACAAAATGTGATTTTGTACTTAAATCCTTTGCTAAGGTCAAAGAGCCAGCATATTTATTCTCAAAGGCAAAGTGGAAAAGACAGAAACACAGATGGCTATCCATACCCCATTATTTTGGAGTAGCCTTGGTTGAAACAAGCAGCACTGCTTGAGAGTTAACTAACAATGGACCACAGGCCATAGGATTCAATCATTAGCTGTGAAATATGTGCAAATATATATATATAGTAAAGGCTGGTGCATCTTTTTCATTATCAGAGGCAGACTGGCACTGAGTTTCATGCCTATGAATGTCCAGCGTATTATTAACTTGATGGTACCAAAGAGTGTTGTTCATGCAAAAGTAATGACAGATTTCTATGAAAGTCTACCAGAAAGGCCACAAGTACAAGTGATACCAAAACGGGATAATTATAATGATGGATGGACGGAACATGCATGAAAAATGCATAAGTGTTCCCAGGACACACAGAAATTCTGCTGAGTTTAGTCATGTGCTCTCCCTCAAACATTTTCCTATGATTCAGTAACAAATATATTAAATGGAAGTATTATTAATGCAACATACGACCTTTCGTCAGGCTAGTGGGGGGAAATGCCTTCTACAAAGCAGATGGATGTAGGAAAGATGGAATGATCCATCTCCCTCTGCAGGCTTGCTACATTTCTGTGGTGGTTGTGGGGAAATAAACTTTATTTTCTCTGCACCTAGCATGGAAACCAACCAGGCTGGCCGAATAGGGGAAGAACCATCTGTCTCACCCACACCAAAGGCTTCCTATGGCTACCAGGCCAGTTTAAAAACATGCCTGTATTAATGCTACAATATTACATTATGATGTGTGAGTGGATGCTCCCAAAATCTGCTCCAGAGGGTATGACAACACTCCAGAGAAGATGCTGAAGGTGTGCAGGAAACTGGAGGAGGGAAGAGAGGAAAGTGAGGTTCTTTTGCATGAGTGGCACTCTGTTCCACTCATGTAACTCATAATAATAACACCTTTATTGTCAATGTATAACCTGTGTACAATGAAATTAACAATGAAATGCACTGTCTCGTGGGTTGCTTAGATACCCTGCCCTCTGCCCAGAAGCAGAAATCTTTTGATTAGAAGACTCTCACACAAACACAAAGAACACCACTAATAAAAAACAGAGTTTAGCCCTATCTTTTGAAAAGCTCTGTGGATATGGGGCCCCCACATGCAGAAGCTGCATGCATGAACAGGGACTCTTCAGAAAGCAAGGTCCCCCAATAATGCACAAAGCCTATGAGCATTCAGTAATTATATAGACCATGTGCACACATAAAGCTAAGAGGTAGGGAATGTGGGTTGGAGTAACCTAAAAAGCACCATCAGTGGAAGCCTGTGCAAAACAGGTCTTTCTCCCCCGCTCTAACACCCCCCAATTTGGTTTGGGGTGGTTGGGGGAATCCCAAGAACAGCACACTGGGGGAAGAGCGAGGGGACTGTTTTATCGAGCAAGGTGAAACTCTTATGTAGATGGAACGTCTGACATTGAATTCCACCCATATTTTGCATTTACAATCCTGCTACTCCCTCTACACATTCATTCTACATTCATGTGAAATGACTATATAAAAATGGCCGCTTACTTCTTCCCTGGGTGGGCAGCATTTGCAGCCCCGTAGGTTTGGCCACCATCCCAGGCAACCACATCCCAGATGTCTGGCTTGCCATTTGGGAATTTTCCCTGATCGACTGGACAGCAGAGTGAATCTGCCTGTCGGGGGGCGGGGATTTAAATTGGTGAATCAGAATCACCTGGTAGACAGGGCTTTGCTGGCTGACCAGGCATTGGTTGCATATTGTGATGTATAAAAGCTGGCTGCATGTGGCTCCTGCAGCACGGTCAGCAGAAGAGCAAACCCGCTCTCTCTCCTTTAACATTAACTGTTTATTGCATTCCTGGTCAATTATTTATTGTGTATTTTAAACATACCTCCTTTCCAGGCTGCTGTTTTAACACTGTGTATTCCTTCAGTTTTCATCTATTTAACCATGATTCGATCTCTTGAGTTTCATGACCTTGCTATGGTTGTCAATGGTTGTCATATTCGGAGCTGGGAAGGAAATTCCCTGTAGCCAAATCGGCTGGCCTAGAGGTTTTGCCTTCCCCGTAGCGAATTGTCGCATTGGGTTGAGTCCTAGTCTTCAAGCTTTTCGCTGATGTGGTGTGTTACCCTGACCAGAACCAGCAGCATAGTCAGGGTACCCCGTTAGAGGAGTCTTGGTGGAAGTCTCTGTCTGTTCAGAAGCCAAACTTGGGGACAGACGGGCCACAGAGCTTTCAGCAGTGGCCTTAGGATGGCCACCTCAGTAGATCAGCATCTTGTGGAGGCCATAATCCTTGGCAATACCCTGAAAAGTTTCAGCCCTCCGGCAGGAGGCCAAAATGAGTATACACCCAATGCCTGAGCCAAAAATCCACCTACATCTGTAATGAATAAAGCTGTGGCCATTTTGAACCCATACTGTTGTCTGCTTGAGTTTATTTCATCACATCTTACTTTGGTCACTGCTGGGGGAGGGTGGGGATGCGACTGGCACCACAATGGATCTTCCGATGAGGGGAAAGGGCTCTTGCCTATGTGCAAAAAAGTCACTGGATATCGTTTCAGCTCAGCTCCAAGTTCGAAATGTTTGTGTGCATCCTGGAAGTCCAATCCCCTTTCAGCATAAGAGGATTTGGTTCTTGCACTACAAGAGCAACTCACTGAGAGGTTTAATTATGTTTGGTAAAGAGCAAACTTTTGCAGTGATGGAGATAAAAACAAAAATTATCTGGGGAGCTGAAATACAGAAACTCATTTGGCGGGCTTCAGAAGAGGGGAGGAACAGACAGCGGTGTTATGTCCAGCTGTGCATAATACAGATGAGAAAACAAGCTTAGTTAAAATGGATCCTGAATTAAACTTTGCCCAGTTCTTGAACCAAAGTGATGAACCCTTTGAGATCACCCCCAACCCCTCTAATTAGAACATTTCTGTAAGCATGAAAGTTGCAAGGACAAAATAACCGATTTTAAACATATGCACAATTTTTGTTTACATTTTCACATTTTTAAAAAGCACTGGCAGATGCTGTGTGTCCCTGGGGCCCCAGCAATCAAATGTTCATTCCAAGGACCTTTTGCTCTATTTCACATTAGATTTGCATATAAAGGATTCGAGCCAATGCTTCTTACAGAAACTCCTAAAGGGTCTGGTCCAAAGTCAAGGAGCATGCAGGAATGCTCGTGGTTTGGCATAAAGTCATGAACAAAATATTTTAGGGCAACTATGGTATGTTTCAGATATTGTTAAAACAAACAAACCCCAAAGGCATTTTTTTGAAAGCTTTGTGTATTGCATACATGGTTCTCCTCTTCCTCATTGACTTTCCACAACAGGCCTGTGAGTGGCAGTGACTGGGTCACCAGTTAACCTCATAGCCCCATGGGGATTTGAACCTTGATCTTCCAGGTTCTAGACCAACATTCTAATAATTATTTGTAATTCTTCATGATAGGTTTTTGGATTGTTAAATGTATTGTTCCTTTGACATGGTGTGAACCACTTTAGGCATAGTTTAAGGTCTGTTATAGGGACGCGGGTGGCGCTGTGGGTTAAACCACAGAGCCTAGGGCTTGCCAATCAGAAGGTAGGAGGTTCGAATCCCCGTGACAGGGTGAGCTCCCATTGCTTGGTCCCTGCTCCTGCCAACCTAGCAGTTTGAAAGCACGTCAAAGTGCAAGTAGATAAATAGGAACCACTCTGGTGGGAAGATAAACGGCGTTTCCGTGCACTGCTCTGGTTCGCCAGAAGCGGCTTAGTCATGCTGTCCACATGACCCAGAAGCTGTACGCTGGCTCCCTCGGCCAATAAAGCGAGATGAGCACCGCAACCCCCGACTAGACCTAATGGTCAGGGGTCCCTTTACCTTTACCTTAAGGTCTGTTATACACACATTTTAAATTCTCTTGCCTTTCATAATGGGTCAGCTCTGAGAAATACCTTTGTTCCATTTATTGTTTAAGGAAAAAAGTGCTCCCGCATGATTATTAATTAATGTGTTGATACTAAGTGCATAACTTTTCATGCCTGGTTCTGATTTCCCCTGCCCCTTGCTCAGTTCAGATGACTTGTTTAAATGGGCAACTGACATATATAGGCAGTTTCAAAGCCACAAATTTCTGCAAATGTTCTACCCCTGTATTAAAATTTATTGGCTAAGAAGAAGAAAAGCCCTGTGATAATGATTGATATTTATATTTGAGGTTTTCTCATAGGAATTGCATTTTAAGTGTTCTTTTCACCTCATTCTCAACTGTGGAGAACTGTAGCATTCTTCCTTTTGTGGTTTAATTGTCACAAGCCCAAAAATCTGTAGTTCAGTGCTGCAATTTTTGAAGCCACCTACAGTTTTAACAATCTGTGGGGATTGGTATGCAATTTGCATTACAATACAGTTCCAGAGGCCCAAAAGCAAATTTTGTTTTTCATATTGCGCTGAACTCTTAAGTCATCTGTCATATTTGGAGGCAGGGAAATTGTTTCAACTAAGCTCACAGATCTTACTGGACAATTCTAAGATTACCTGTAGCTTCACTGAACATGTGTAAGTGGAGGCTCCTGTCAATTTATCCCTTTTATGACTTACAGTTTCTTTCTATAGAAAAGGAGTCACATTGGGGCGCCCCACAATTGTTTTGCCTGCATGATAGTTACATGTCCAGGGACTATCTCCAGTACTTCTCATTTCATTTAGCAGGTTAAGTCTGATTCCAAGAAATGACACTCCTTTGATGGAGTAGAAAGTATCAGGAGCACAAATTCTCCAACTAGGGTTAACGATCATAATATGTTGGATGGCACAAAGAGAAGAGCTCCACATCCTATCTATGGTGATTCAAGGAGTTAACATTGAAAATAAGTTTCAGCACACAAAATCCTTCTGCGAAATATTGTTTCGAAGATCATCTGGAAAGTCACATCTACGAGCAACCTACAAAAACCACTTCCTGGGACCCACTCTGATGTTCACAAAAGATCCCTGGAAAAACCTGGTGCAGGCATGGCCCGCTAGCAGAGCCGGCCCACCCATTAGTTGCCTCAGGTGGCAGATCTAGCCTTCTCTGCTGTCACTTGCCACCATGGCTTCCTCTTCCTCTGCTGCTGTCCACCACTGGAGAGAAGAGTGGTATTATGCTCAAATCCTGTTTTGGGGTTTCCTGCAGCCACCTGGCTGGCGACGGCGAGAACAGGATGTTGGACTAGATGGGCCCCTGATCCTGCAGGCTCTTCTTATGTTCTTATTGTCCAAAGGTGAAATTTGTAGTTCTATCCACATTTGTCTCTGGCTCCACCCACCATTGGTTTGTGGACCTCAGAAAGTTACCCCAGAGGAAAAGGGGCCTTTGGACTGAAAATGGCTCTCCATCCTGGGCCCAAACAGTTTATCCTATAATGCCAGCTCAATTTGCAAAGGAAGAGAGAGGCAAAGGGCTGTTCTGCATTTTGTAATGATACATACAGTGCCTATTAACAGTCAGAAATGGAGCATGTAAAGTTACAATAAAAGTTTTGACTGTGGCATTTTTGCCGTTTCTACATAAGACTATTCATTGGGTTGATAAAGTAAAACGGCAACAACGAAAACCAGCTGGAGGAATCGTTTTGGTATGTGAAACCTCTACCTGAACATTCTCTGTTGAACTGCAACTTTCTATTTTCCATTAAACAGACCTCAGTGGGATACACCAATGTTGCTAAACAAACAAGCAAGCAAATGGTGCAAGTCATTGGGCATCATGCAGACTGACCTTCGCTCTTTTCTTCTTTTTGAACTGGCGGCATGGTTCATTTTATTCAAGCTGCTGAAACATTTGTGCTATAATGCATCACATTAAAGCAACCAGCTGTGATGTTTAATTTAAGCTAAAAGTTTATGATCTACAACTACATAATATCTTTGGGAATTGCTCATTCTGTATGTTGCAGCAGTACCCAAATGTGGAACTAAGTGCTCAGAAAACTTCATCCTGCTTCATGTGAATGGTCCTTAGCCATTACTGGCTATTACTTATAGCAAAAAGTATGCTGTGGAAAAGTGTCTGTTTCAGTGCTTGTCTAAAAATAGATTTGCAGCATTCTGAGCTCTCATTTCTTTCTTAAGTAAGTATCACATATTTGACTTCATTAGTAGAGCCTGATGCAGAATCTGAACATTTTAAATTCATATTACATGGTGGACTGAAGCAAAATTCCAATCTCTTTCTTAGTATTGTCTTTGGATAAAGTGTAATTGATGGAACGGCTGCCTATCACTTTGAGAATTATGTGAAATTGTATTCCCCATGTTAGGTCAACACAATGGAAGCGGGAAAAGATACCAGTTGAGGGAAAATGCATAAATATATGATAAAGGCTGCTGCCTGGCAATTTTTCCTTTGGTAGTACTAATACAATATCACAATCATTTTTAAAAGCTATGAAGCTTAAATACAAAATAGATCAACTTCCAGCAAAATGTCCTTCATTGTGATAGGAAGTGAGCATATATAAAGGGAAGGAGGAAATATGTATATTGCAAGGATTCTGGGGAGGATTGCAGCTCCCTGCAGGGTTCTTTTCAGTATCTGAGTTGGTGAACAAGTTTTTCCTTCACTGCAAAAGTCTCCCCAGATGTAGCACTTTTCCCAAGAGGAGTGAATGACATCCATTTACTTGAATGGAAGAAATCAGGGGTACCAACTTGAGTAAAAAGGGGGGGGGAGGGAATAATTGATCACAAGACATGGAGCATGCATACCATTTCATTGCCTTGCCATTAAAAGTATCTAGTGGAGTGTTTTCTGGGGGGGGGGGGAGGAGCGGGACCTAAGTCGTGTGTGTGCCCCCCCCGGGCTGTGCCCCTAGGTATGCCTCTGCAGTTATGACTTAATTCTTAATGACAGGGATCAACCACAGACAGGGAACAAGCTCAGAAACCCTGCTTGCAGTGGTGCCCTGAAATGAACCTTTTCATTTCTCTTTCTTTCTTCCATAGGAGCCATCTCTTATGGGTTAAGGCCCCTTCAAACCCCCCCCCCCCCATATAAAATTATTGAAGGGGCAGGCCCCTGCAAAATTGATGGGCATTGCCATTCAAATGGTAAAAAGTAAAGGTAAAGGACCCGTGGACAGTTAAGTCCAGTCAAAGGCAACTATGGGGTTGTGGCGCTCATCTCGCTTTCAGGCTGAGGGAGCCGCGTTTGTATGACTAAACCACTTCTGGCACAACAGGACACCGTGATGAAGCCAGAGTGCACAGAAACGCCATTCACCTTCCCGCCGGAATGGTACCTATTTATCTACTTGCACAGGCGTGCTTTCAAGCTGCTAGGTTGGGAGGAGCTGGGACTGAGCAACGGGAGCTCACCCCGTCATGGGGATTCAAACAGCCAACCTTCTGATTGGCAAGACCAAGAGGCTCAGTGGTTTAGACCACAGCGCACGATTTCTGTTCTCATCCTGAGATAAAGTTCTTAACCCGAGTTACTACATTCGGATTAGTGGAGTCTGTAACCTGAAGCGTTTGTAACCTGAGGTACCACTGTACTGTAATATGGGGACCACTAACTGTGGCCTTTAAAATTTCAGCAGCACCCTCTGCGAGGCCAAAATTTGGTGCCCCCACCACCTTTTGTTTTCCATTCTGCTCAGTTCACTATATTATAGTTGTAAAGGCCAGCAGCGCCCTCTAATGTCGGTGCCCCATGTGGTGGAACCGGTTGCACTGCCCCAAAACTGCCTCTGCTGATAGCTATCCCTGGAGACTTCTCCTCTTCTTGTTGCTGCCTCAGTCAGTAGTGCACAGAGCAAGGAGGGAGTAAGCGAACCTCAAGAGGCCTTGTCCTCTGCCTCTCTCTGGGAGGTGGCACCAATTGGAGAGGAGGCAAGTAAATGCATCAAAAGCAGCAAGGACAAGATGGGCTTACTCAGGTTCCACTGAAAATATCTTACCCAAGGGTCTCTCAAAACATAGAACTGGCACGATACGGAAAATGTGGAAATGGTAAATGCTAATGTGACACAAAAGCCCATTAATGCTTTGCAACTCAGGATGAAATCCTATGCCCACTTTCCTTGAAGTAAGACCCACTGAACCCAGTGGGGTTAGATTCTGAGTTGACATGATTGTGGCACTGTTAGCTATACCACTACCCTTCTCCAGTGCTAGCACAGATACATTTAAGAACAACATGGTTTTATGATATAACCAGTCTTTTCTCTGAGAGCCAGAAATGCATCAGAAGGAATGATTAAAATGGATGTGGAAGTTAGCACAACTTTTCATAAAATACCATTAGTGACAACAACCCCCTGTAGCTTGCCAACTTTATTTAGTGTTGCTTGGCCCCAAAGAATGCAAGGGATTCTTTAAAACAACCACCACCAAAAGAAACCTGGGTTTCTGTGGAAGAAAACAAAATGGACATAAATATAATTTCTTCCATGCTGAGAAAAGAATCTATTTATTTTTTTCCATGCTGAGAGTTTAGATAATGCTGCACATAAAGCATCATTTTTATTTTTTGCTGATGGGCAAAGAGTTATTCTGTTGTTAGCTCTACATCTATTAATTTCTCACATGCTCCACACGCTTTAACTTCTGTTCAATAAACCTGACAGACCGTGTCTTACTTTATCATACCTTGGAGTTGCTCAAAGCCTACGCAGCACAATCAGGGAAGGAACAATATCATGTTCCCACCCGTTTTTGTCTCTGGGTGTACCGAAGGGCCTTGCGAGCAACAACTGTAGCTGAGCTTCAATCAAGTAAACAATTTCCCAAAGAAGATAGGAAGTTCCCTTATAACATGTCACACCACCAGTTCCTCTAGCCTGGTCTGCATTGACCCCTAGGACAGGGGTAGCCAGTGCGGTGCCCTCCAGATGTTACGAATTCCAACTCCCATCATCTTTGACCGCTTGGTGTGCTGGCTGGGGCTGATGGGATTTTATAGTCTACAACATCTGGAGGGCATTGCTGTCTGCCTCTGTCCTATAGTTTTATACAGGGCCCCCCTGTCAGCTCTAACTGTAAATGTCACCTAGGATCTTTTCACGTCTCCTACCAATGAGCTACAGCCAAAGAGTTTTAATTATAACCAAAGCCCCCTCTTACGTTATGCTTATTGCATAAGATCCTTTCCACTATTTTGCTGGGGCAAAGGAGGACTCGCCTCTCCACTTCAACATTCTCCCCTGCTCCTAGGTAAACAATAATGAAGATGTTGAAGGAGGAACCAGAACAGTTTGGCTCCTTCCCCCCACAGCCACAGTAAGAAGTCTTGATCCATGGGGGAGAAGTCTCAATTTTGGGTTCTCTAATGTCAGCTTTGTCGCATTCATAACCTGGAGGGTCTCCGGTTCTGTGGCTCCTCCCACATTGTCCAGAGCTTCCATATAACTCTGCCAATGTGAGAAGGACCTGTATTGCTACCACATTTGCAAAGCTAAGCAAAGCTAAGCAGGGTCCGGTATGGTTTCAAATTGGATGGGGAACCACACATTAGGATTGGACTAGATGACACTCAGGATCTCTTCCAACTCTACAATTCTATGATTCTAACCTAAGGATGAAATATACAGCAAATTTACTCTACTTCGCATATGCAGCAGATGAGGGTGTTAAACTGTTTCTGGGATGTACCACTTCAGACTACATATGGAAGACTGAACGATTCTCTCCAGACATTCACAAAGCAAACAAGGCGGCAAGGGGGACAATTTGTACCCTAGCTTTCTGTCCAATATACTAGACTCCTGTAAATGCTTTTTCCTCACGTGTGATCCCACATCTGCATCTGAATAAACTGTTTCTTGACTCCATTTACTTAGGTGAAGTAGGCCTAAGGAGGACTTATTTCCCAATAAACATATGAAGGATCAGGTTTAAAGGCAGTGTTTTTGTTTTTGTTGTTGTTTTATTAAAAAAACAAAAGGTATTTCAATGTAACGTTAACCAAGAGAAAATACGTTGAGGTGTGGCAGAGTAATGAATTAGTACCATTAGCAGAACTTCCCTGAAACCAGTCTCTCTTCAAATTATCCCGAACAGGGGACTAAAGAAGATAGAGATTTGCATGAAATGGTGGTATATAAATCCAATCAATCAATCAATTTATAGAAGAGTTGGAAAGGACCACAAGGATCATCTAGCCCAACCTCATGAAATGCAGGGATCTTTCACCCCACATGGGGCTTGAACCCATGACTCTGAAATTGAATCTCATGCTCTACTGACTGAGCTGTAAACTACTTAGTCTTAGAGAGTCAGTCCTTTCGAGTGTTGTGTCAGGTGGCCAAATTGGAAACATTCAAACGTGCAACCTCTTTACTACTATTACACCCAGCAGTAAAAAGGAAAACTACTTGTGACAATCTCCTTAAGAATTCCCACTTGGCGGGAGTTGTGACCGCTGAAATTGTGACACGCACCTTCTAACGCCCTGTCCAAGCTTTTCTCAGACTTGGAGAAAGACTGAGATACAGCCTGCTGTGTGCTATTTCGGAATAACTAGGTTGCTTGTAGTAGATTAAAGGAGAGAAGTGAGTGCATGTAGAGAGATTGATGTATTCAGGAGTGTATGGATCTAATCCTTTTCACAGATTTGTATCACCTTTCTGAGGAGTTCTGATGAACAGTTCAATGACACTCCAGTTGGCAGATGGAAATGTTATTCCTTTGAAGGATGTAGCCTGTATCAGGATTTAACGTCTTACTTTGCTTGCATCAACAAAATCCAAAGGAAAAAGAGAAGTTTACTGTGATGGAAGAGGAGCAGTATAATCTCTGACATCAGAAACAAATCAGAAACTAATGTTGAAGGGGAATAGGCATAAACACAGCCTGAGTCTTGAGAGATCACCTAAGAATTTCTTGAAACACATTGCTTCCTGTCTGGCTAATGAACTGCCAGTTTCATAGATCTGTGGCCTTGAGCTACACAAGAATCAAGTAAGAAATAAGTTCTCTAGTAGTTGAGAATAATACCAGCAACAATAAATAATCATATAAATAAATAACACTGCTCATAGTCAAGTAGTTGTTGATATAAAATAACTTATAAGAAATTATCCGCATTATAAATTACCTTTTTCTGACACTCCCTCCCCCCATTTGTGAAATCTTTTCCTATTAATGAGCCAAGTAAATAAAGACTTTGCCCTGGAGATATTTTTGATCTGTTCCCCACTTGATTGGTCAATGGAGACAGATATTTTATTTTGACTGTGCATGTGGTGAAGGAAAAAAATGGTTCAACAAACCAACAGAAACAAATGCTTAAGGGCAAATTTCCCACTAACATCATTTGTTCAAATTGCAAAGATATTTCATGGCTTTAACTATACAAATCAGGGAAGAGTACTTGGAAACAGTCTTGGATTTTGTATTGAATCATTTTGTATCTATTTAAACAACAACAACTATTATTATTATTCCACCCATCTCTTTGACCCACACAGTTTTACAATTCTAATGATAAACCAGCCTATTCCCTACCCCAACTGGATGCCTTCCAGATGTGCACAGTTGTATGTTGTGAATTGCAGTCCTCTCCCAACTTGAAGTATGGTGTCAACAACCCTAACACCTGAGTCAGACCAGTGTCTCCCCAAAAGCTCTGTTTCTTTTGAAATACACCTCTACGTTTTCCTATATAATATTCTCTATGTTTCTTGAGGGCCATGGACATGTTGAGATTCCTGCATAACAGGGGGTTGGACTGGATGACCCTCAGGATCCCTTCCAACTCTGCAAATCTATGAGTCTATGAAATCATGAGGCTTGTGGACACCCTACATATATCAACTGCCTACTTGCTATGTACAGCAGAAGCAATATAGTAAAGTATTCAACCATCAAGCACTTCAATAATAAAGCAAGTTTGTGTATTTTGGTCCAGAATCTGAATAATTCAATCACAACTTTAGGATTTCTTTCAAAACTGCATTTTAGCAAATGAAAAATATATTCTTTTAAAAATATAAAGATATTTAGAGGGACCTATCTCTGCTCTTCTGAAGAAGATTATACAGAAAACATCGATTTTCTTATCACCCTTATTAGGATGCTTATTAAATTTCAACAGTTCAGATTATAGATTTCATTTTTTCCCCTGGAAGCAAAAAACATATGGTCTTGGTAACTAAAGATAAGGATGCTTCAGGAAGGTAAAAAGTACTTAATTACCTAATAAAATTTAAAACAGTTTCATAGAGATTCAATACAAATATACCAAACTTCTATTTTCTAGTGGTTTAGGAAAAGGTAAACAGCCTCTATCATTAAACTCACAGGACGATATTCAGCTAAGAGTAGACCCTTTGAAATTGACTGGGTTAAGTTATTTAGCTCAATTGATTTCAAAGCGTCTACTCGCTAACACCCATAGTTTGTTAATGTCATTTAAAACATTTCTTTTTCCTTGAAAAAAATACATACAAATGGAATGAGTTATGGCTTCTTATAGTTCTGTACGAGGCAAAGATGCTTGAATATTTTAATCGACCCGCATTTTGAATTGAAGAACCCTGACCCATATCTCTGAATGAATGTATTAATTGGAATGTAGTTAGTCTTCAGATTTTCCAAGTTATATTATGATGAGGTCTGAGAGCTGCATAAACAAGCAAGCAGTAAGTAGTAAGTAGTAAACAAGCAAACCCCTGTGTTGCAAAATGTCACTCATCAATATCAGAAGCGACACAATGGCCAGAAACAATTACAGTATAGAAAACTCTGAAATAATACAAAACATCAAAACTATCAAACTGAAGCCTCTGAAAGCAAGCAAGCAAGCAAACAAACAAACAAACAATTCAACAGGTTTGTAGCCAAGTACAGTGGTGCCCCGCAAGACGAATGACTCGCAAGACGGAAACCTCGCTAGACAAAAGAGTTTTCCGTTTTGGAGGTGCTTCGCAAAACGAATTTCCTATGGGCTTGCTTTGCAAGACGAAAATGTCTTGCGAGTTCCTGCGGGTCTTTTTTCCTCCCCCCCCCCTTTTTCTAAGCCGCTAAGCCGCTTATCCGATAAGCCGATAAGCCGATAAAAGCCGCTAAACCGCTAATAGCGCTAATCCACTAAGCTGTCAATGGGCTTGCTTCGCAAGACGAAAAAACCGCTAGACGAAGAGACTCGCGGAATGGATTCTTTTCATCTTGCGAGGCACCACTGTAGCTACAAAGCCTGCCTGCCACATAAGAATGGCAGAGAAACAAAATTACACTTCTTTGAATTTTGCAATACTGTTCTGTGACCAGGCAACATGTACAAAAAATGCAAATGTTAGGGGAAATTTCTTGCAAAAATGTGCATATTGGTCAAAATGCTGATAAATTTCTATGCGAATCTGAACAACAACAACACAGCTTTTTGCAGAAATGTGGAGACCTGAATTTAATATTGGAAAGCATTAGAAAGCTAGAGATCTACACGGGGACAAACAGAAGAAGACGCCTTTACCCCGGTATGGCTCCCCAACAAGACAATGACAAAATTCCACCAACAGCATGCAAATCAATATGGCTAGCCTGATCCAAAATACCCACCCCACTCATACATGAAAACAAAGATCACCACAGCCAACCACAAACAAACAACCACACCCCAGGCCAACCCCAACTTCTCTCAGCACCAAAGGAACACAAGTGAATAGCAGAGAACCTGCACAAGCGACACTGACACAAAACCCCACATATATTAAGTATAATAGAAACATCGCCACCCGACCCCACCCCCACCCATCTTTCCCCCTTCCCCCCTCTTCTTTCTAATGTCTCAACAAATAAAACTTGGGGGGGGGGAGAGTGCACATACTTTTGTAAACCAAGAAAATCTTTAATAAAAATACATTAAAAAAAAAAAAAGCTAGAGATCTGAAATAGACAGATTCATACACCCCAGTTCTAATTGTGGCTACAAATGTCACATGGAGGTAGCCATGATTTTGTTTTTTGTTTGTTTATTTATATTACAGCATCATTAGGAGGGGCAGAAGCTCTTTGCATCCTGATAGCCCCAGGCTAAGAGCTTGTGCTTTATTTTTCATTGTACCTACTTTATTCTGATTTGAACTTTTTGGTTGCTTTTAAACCTTATTGATTTAAGTTTTAATGTTTAAAGAATTGCCCACTGAGGTTCCTTTTCTTCTTATTATCGTTATTTGAAATCTATATACCTCTTTTCCAGAAAGATATTTACCTGAAACAGCACATAGGAATGTGAATACTTGGCGTGTTTTATATATAATGGTCCATTCTAAAATGCCAGCTACTTTGGACATTTTTGTGTGTGTACAAAACGAAAAGCAAATGAAATAGAATCCAGACAGAAAACGGGTTCAAGATCATTGTCTAATGTGCTAGAAAACAAATCTAACTGATTATAGTGGCCTTCCAATTTTTCTATTTTTATAATCTACAATATATAATAAATTAATTAAATTGAGGGGGATGAAATCCAGCCTGGGAGCAGAAATACACAAGGGCAACAGGTAAGCATTTCAAATCGAAAAAGGCGACCCTTTTCAGTCTGAGGGTCACATGTACTTTTGAGCAACCTTTTGGAGGTTTCCTGCCAGTTGTGGGGGTGACTTGAGGCAAAACTGGGCAGAACAAAGAATGTGTGTGTGTGTGTTTTACCCTTATGCAATAGGTTAGTTTTTACAGGCACCCACACACCCCTGTAAATTGGCATTTACAGTACTAGGGATTCCTAAGGACCAGGCTGAGAGGTGTAGATGGACGCATCTGTGCCCAGGCCAGAGGTTTTCCACCCTTGTTTGAAGTTGAAAATGAAGCTGGAAAGCCAATCAACTCATATAGCAGACATTGGAGGTACAATACACACATCACTGAAATCAATGGCAAAGTTCTCATAGGAAGTTACAGTGCTGCATTCCATCTGACAGTTCACTGCTTGGTCCACTCTTGCAATTCTATCCTACTGGCCTTCAGCCACATTCAAATACGAACACTTCCAGCAGCATATGCTTCTTTGTGGACATGTGCACATTTGTCAGCAAATATTTTCATTGCATAAGCTTAACAAGTGTAAAATGAGATCTCATATGACAGATGATCATCTCCAAAACATCCTGAAAACTGCCACTTTTAAACTCGCTCTGGAAATTGCACAAATGGCATCACAAAAGAAAAACAAGTTAATCCACCAGCGAAGTCCTGCTACGCTCACACTAACATTATGCAAACTTTTTCAACAACGTTTTCTTAATAGAAAATCATGCAAATTAGCAGGCGGCATAAAAACGGCAGTTTCCCTAACAGCTGAACCAATATCTTCCACACCGATGCAAATTGTATGCAAAATATGCTAATTGCATTGAAAAGTATATATAAAGCCATGCAAGCTTCTGGGTCATGATTTTCAATGTTCCCTCAAACTGAAGATCACAATCCAACCATGTAAAATGCAGAAGTAGCTCCTAAGCTACTGCTCAGGTAGGAAACCTTTTCACCTTGAGCGCTACGTTCCCATCTGGGGCTGCATTCTAGTGGTGAGTGGGGCAAGAGGCAAATGTGACTGGAACAATGAATGTAAATTTAACTGTTGAAGTAGGCTGCTTTCTATGCACCCTCACATACCCCTCTTTATCCTCCATTATCAGAGGATCTCGCATGTATTTTTTTGTATTTTACTTAAAATCAGTCACACCAATAAACAAATAAAATCCTAATGAATTACACATTTTTTTTCTAGCTGAAATAACCCAAACAAGGAGCCTTGCATCTATGCCTGAATATATCAGATGATGTCTGGTGAAGATAGATGTGGCTACAGATTTTTAGAAATGATTCAAAAAGATTATAATTAATTCACATTGAATGACAATTGGCCAACCCAAACCAAATAAGACTATTCAACCAACTGCTTGAAATAAAGAAGTATCTTATATCGTTTTAATTTTCATGTATACACAATTATGCCATAATGAAGGAGTTTCAGTTCATTGCATTACTTGACATTTGTTACTTCCACACAATTAGCTGTGTGGAATGCATGTACAATACATCAAAATTGCTTTTCTAAGAACTTTTATTAACCCAATCTTCTTTGTTCTATCTAGCAGTAGCTAATACTTCACTCTACCTTTGACAAGATTCTATGTGCAGCAAAAAACACACACATTCTGTCTAAGAAAAAGAAAACGTGTAGTAGCTGCATTGATTATGTGGGTTGAAGTAGAGTTCCTGGCAATTTGAAAATGATATCTTCATAGCTGATCCTATAAAAGGTACTATTTGAACAATTCTGATTCCTGTTGAAGATAAAGTTCCTGAAATGTTATTAGTGTATATATACTAAAAGTGCCATTACTATCCACCGTCAAGAGGGAGGTATCACCAGACTCCTTGGAGGTGGGGGTGAATTGTCCCTCTTCCTTAAAAATGCATTGCTACAAAAAAGCAAGCAACAAATGGTTTTATTTTATTTATAAATAAATGTCCCACACATCACTCAGGGTGGTTTACCTCAATTAAAAAACAAAACAAAAAAACAGTATATAAAAATACACAAAATACACAATATCAACATACATTTAAAAAGCAGAGCTGGCAGAAAACAGAAAAAGCTACAGTACTGGAATTTTTTTAAAAAAATTGTCAGTCGGCAAAAGGTGGCTAGAGAGGGGGCTATCTGCACTTCATGAGAGAGAATATTCAGAGTTACGGTGCAGCCATTAAGAATGACCTATCTTTTGTTGTCATCACTGTGCTTCCACCATTGGTGAAAGGCTTCTCCTTCTGATATTATGGATTGGGGAGGATGATATGAGAGAAGCTGGCTACCTACATGGCTACCTACCATGATCTTTGCTGTTACATTTTTGGTCAACTGCAGCTCCCAAACAGCTCCACAAAGAGTGCAATGCAGTAACCCAGTCTTAATGTAACTAAGACCTGTTGTGTTGCCGTGTCCAGAACACCAGCCTAAACTGAGCAAACAAACTGCTGGCCATTCAAATATAAAGATGCATCCAGAAACACGCCTTAGTTGTGAATCTGGCGTTTCATGTGAAAGACAACCCAGTCCTAAAACAGGCTGAATCCATATTCCAGAGCCTGTCCCCATCTCGTCTTTGTTATTTTACTTATTTATTTCATTAAACTTATTAGTTGCTTGTCATCCAAAGGGTCTCCAAGCAACTTACAGTACATTGGGAGGGGTACATAAATACATAATACCACAGCAAAGGGGGTTGGGGTCATATAACATACTGTATCAATATTCTATGCTGCAAAGACTCTCCTCCTGGAAAGAGGGGAGTGGTTGTGGGTGGGAACCCGAGCTCCACCTCTAGCAGGGGGCGTTAGCCCCCTGCCTTCCACTCACCTGGCTGGCGCCCACGCCCATCAGCAGGCACCCAACCAGGTGTCTCCGAGGGGGCGTGTACATAAGCCTATATGCTGCGGCGCCAGCCCCTCCTCGGCCTCACTCTTCGTCGTCCCTCGCGAGTCACCCACCCTCCACTCTCTTTTAGCTCAGGGTCTTAGTTTTCCTTGGCCTTGCTATGGACCTTAGGTTGGTCGCCCTGGTTGTCCGGGGGGCCTGGTAGGAATTTTTCCATTTGGCATTAGGCTTTTTGGTTTTTTCGCCTATCTCGTAGCAATCGTCACAACTTTCGTGGTATTGGTGGGTAGGTTAGGCATTGGAATAATGTGTTGTGGTGTCGAAGAGCTAGGTGTGGCTATCGCCTATGCCTTCAATTTTTGGGTATTCCGTCAAAGGAATCTGGCGGTCGTGTATTCAGTCCGATGCCTGCTTGGCAGGAGGCCATGGCACGACCCTCGGTGACATCAGGGGAGAGCCTATAGTTGGATTAGCATCAACAGGCTCCACCTACTGGTGAATAACCCCCCCTTGTTTCTGACTCACCCCTCTTTGAGGGGGTGGAGTCAGTCAGCTGACGTAATCCAATGCCTAAGCCAATACCTTTTCACTTGCTGTAATCAATAAAGTTGTGGCCTTTTCTTGCCCATTAACCATATATCACGTGTCCTTGTGTATTCTTTCCACTTTGGGGGAATCGGGTCCTCGAACCACAAGCTCCCTGCTACAGATGTTTGACCTGAGCATGAGCTAAGCCAGAGGGAACTATACGACAATGGCTGGGTCCCACAGCTCCTTTGTACTTGGAGCTCTCCTTCAGGTGCGTAATATCTGGATAGGGCTCAGGAAACTGCAGGTTCTATATGCTGCGCTGTCTGTCATCTGATCTCTCTGCTATCCCTGTAGGAAGTTCCCACAGGAAGTTCCCCCTTTGCATATGTTTTCTCTCCCATCCGTGTCTGCAGGAAGGCCAAGGAATAGAGGTGAAAGGTAGAACAAGAAGTTTTGATTAAACGCTACCACTGGGCTGGACACTTGCAGGTCACTTAGCCACCTTCATAGTACAATTTCATTCTCTCTGCTCCAGTAGTTCAGACTCTGAGCAGGGCTGAACATTTCCAATTACTGTGCTACAATATGGTTGTCTTACGGGTCTCCGCTTATAATGACAGATTTTTTTTCTTTTTTTGCCTGCCAGTTGAAATAATCTGTATACAGAAGGTCGAATTACAATCTGTTTTGCAGGAACAGCAAGCTACAAAGAAACCCTGAGGAGAAACCAGAACGCAGAGCGTAGATTTCCTTACTTCCCAATTACACTGATTATATTACCTCCAACATACACAAAGACAAATAATCTTCATTAACAATGCGTTGCAGCCCACTGTCATGGAATCGTTTGAAGGGGGGGGGACCAGCCCTGAAACAGCAGCACAGCAGAGTTGACCGACTCAGCAAGAAAGGTCAACAACATGCTGCTGGAACTGAACACAAGTAATATTTACGCTGGTAGTTTCCCATAATGAAATGTTCCACTATCACATTTCAAACAAAGCTGTGCTCTTCTTTCATTAAAAAATACATATATCAGCCAGAAACCAAGCCCTCTCCTCTGCTTTCAAATCTCTCTGAAAACTATCAGCTAAAATGTATGTATATTAACTATTGCAGCAGTAGAAAAACAAGAGTTCACTTTGAGTTATGGTCAAAAAAAAGATGCAATCAGATCGTACTTGATCAGTTAGGTGGTGCTGCAGGAGGAGGCCTTTAACCCTTTCCCTGTACCACTGCCCTGATCAAAATTACCCCCCCCCTAAAAAAACCAACCCCAACAACCTGTGATTAGCTCCCCTGACCAACTGTGGCAAAGATCAGCCGAGAGAAAGGATTTTACAGCAAGGGTACAGTGCATGGAGAAGGGTTAAACACACACCCTCCAACAACAGACAGAGCTTTAAAAACTGCCCACAGCTTCCTTAAAGTAAAACAAATCAGTCAGTCCCACACACCATTGAGGAAGTGGAACCAGGTGCAGAGCTGTGGAGATGTGGGCCAGGGAGGTGTGCTTTCAGCTTAAATACATTGCCAGAACCTGTATCCTACTGGCCAGGCAATCCTTCCCACCTGCCCATCCATGCATGGTGCAAAAGGGATCGGGGATGAGCAGGACTGAGTTTCTATGTTTATTTTACTGATTCCCAACTGTTCTGTGAGAGGGACAGACATTTGCTTTGGAAGAATTAAACCCGCAATCAATGTCCCTCAGTGTAAGGAAGCCCCATGAGGCATCAATTCCCTGAGCACCGGTCCTGCTAGCCTAATAGATGATGTCTGTGCACAAGAGAAAGGCAGTGGCAGGCTTGGGGAGATCACTAGATTTGCAGAAGTAAAACATATTTTGGGGACTAGGAATCTAAAACGGTACGGAGGGCTAAAAACAGTCTAATGGAGACCCAGCATGCTCTGTGGACATAGAATGCTGGTTGCCTGTTGGAGGGTGAGGAATGGAAAATGAGTGGTGGGGTGGAATACAGCATCTTGGAAGAAAGCCTGGCTAACTGAAACTCTGAAGGGGAACACTTCATACTGCAACATTTTGTTACAGATCTCACTTGCACACTTTTAAGTCTCTTGTGGTCTCTCCCTCCCCCAATAGTACTGCTATATGAGTTTTCATAGGTGGAGCTGCCAGGGGTTCCACCAAGTGACTTTTGCATGAAAATAATATGCTCTGCCACTGAGATACAGTACTTTCCCTCTGGAATAAGCTCAGGTGGGTAATGGCAATGACAGATATTGCTGATTTAGATAATTACTCATCATAAACTTCTGGTTCCATAAAGGAGCGTCTTAAAAGTCTGCTGAATCAGTTTCTCCTAAAAGTAGCTGGCACAATGCAGGAGGCATTAAGCAGAGAGTATAATTCATCCCACTCACTATTCATTGTTTGTCGATATAAAGAAATGCTTTCTTACAGTACAAAGCCTTCAGTTCTGGTCTACAGTCCATGGTAGTAAAGTGAGAGGGAGGGAGGGGAGGGAAGCTGCTCAGGTAAGTGGATTCATTTTAACTGAAGAACCATTTCCTATGGTTTGAACAGCATACATAGCTATGGAACAGAATAAAGTAATTTTAGCATCTTTTAAAATGGTTGGGAAACTCTTACGTCATCATTTGAACTCTAGCTGAAAACGGTGAAGTACTAATGAAGTTCATTAGCTTCAGACTGGCTAGCAACACAAACCTGTGCATGTTTACTTGGAAGTAGGGATGGATGAATCTGTCAGTTTTGCTCTCTCTCTTAGTTTGTAATTTACTCCAGTCATCAATCTCCATCCATTTGTCAATTTACTATTTTTAAAAAAATGCTCACGAAGGTTCATTTCTGCAAGCAACTTTGCCTGATTCAATGTATGTTCTATATAATGTATATGAAATTATTTGCATACTTTTCTCAAATACATAGTTTTTTTGCAAAATCAATATAAAAAGTTGATGAAGTGTGCATTTTGAAGGTTAGCTGCATTTTGGCTTGTGCATTGTTTTAGGAAGAACAAATTAGGTAGGTTTGCATTAAAATGCAAACCAAACCAAATTTCTCCCCCGTTCCTCCTTGGAAGGAAATATGGCCTTGTTCAATTGGGCTTATTCCCATGTTAATTCCTATGTTGTTCCCAAAGTAAGACTGCAGTGCTACACACACTTACCTGGGAGTAGGCCTCACTGAATGTAAATAAATACTTAAACGCTGTACTGCTCCTATAGAAAGAGGGATCAATCACACAGTTTATTTCAGTATACACATTGGGAGATCAGTTACTCAGCCTAATCTACCTCGCAAGCGTGTTGGGAGGATAAATCTGCAGGGGGGAAATAACCAGGTATACCACTACAAGCTCGATGGAGGAAAGGTGTGATGTATATCCATGAAATAAATAAATAAATCTAGGACGGAGGAGTGAAATTGGAAAGACTATATGATGGACTTGCCAGTACTAGCTTAATATCTAGGCACCTGACTGAGGCAGGGAGGATCATACTTATTTTCACATAAAACAGATGAGGTGTGAAAGACATTGTCTCTATATGTGATCATTTTCAAATGCTTAATTAGTCATAAGAGTAAAAACTTCACTCCCAAGCTCCTTGAGAAGAACTGTGCTATTTATAGAACATTTCTGGAGGTAGTCTACTCCATCAAATGTCAAGTGGGAGGATGTAAAGGATAATAGTAAGGTAAGGCATAAAGAAGAAATTTTCCTGGAAACTCTTGGTTTAAACAGAATTTTCCAAAAGCAGATTTACACCAAATGATTATCTAGGAAGTCATGAGACCCTTATATACATTGTGCATTTTAAAATATCACCAAGTTTAACCAATAATAATATTAATAGGTATTTTTGTTGTAACAGACACTTTCAGCCAAAGACCAGGGATCTAACCCTATGGATGCTTACTTTGAAGTAAGTCCTACTGAGCAAGCTCCGATAGAGCATGATATTCAGCAAACATACATTGGATAGGCTGCAAGTTTCTCTGAGTTAAGAAACATAGAATCATAGAATCATAGAGTTGGAAGAGACCACAAGGACATATGTTCAGCTTTCTTCCACTGAAAACCATGGGATTTCATTGTGTTTAACTACAGCTGGGTCATTTCCCTTGCTAAACAGTGTTGTTTTTTCTAGCACACACAGTGAACTCTCTCTTTCTGGAAAGTCACAGTAAAAAACATTGTGGCTGCACAGGGCACATTTTCAAAAACAAGGAATCTAACCCATCTGGGAAATAGCTCTTAACATGAAGAATGCTTGATGTGTAATGTAGAGATTATTATTAATCAATTTGTGGCTCTACCTATTTGCGACTAGGTCTGGGTAGTGAAGAAAGAATGTCTTAAAAAGTGCAACTTTAATTGAGCCAAAGAAATAATAAAAACAACTTTTTACCCAGCTACCAAATCAATGTAATAAATGAAACACTGGAGCTCCAAGCGAAGCCTCTTTCCCATTATTTAATCGCCTTAGTCAAATTTGCTCCAATGTGCTATCAATCATTTTATGAGCTCTTTAAAACTGGATATTAATACTGAGCTTGTTTGCTCAAAGGAATACAGACTGAGCTTCTAGGATTTATTTGTATTCTGATTTTTAGCAGAGTGTAGCCCAGATCCAGATCCAAAAGCAGAAAATGATTGAAATTAAATAAGCAAGCAGGCTTCAGATTGACGCCAATGCAACAGCAGAGGGAGAGATTTTGCACTTAATAAGTGCAATGTTTAATAAACACATTCTAAAGCAGCGTCCAAATAAATTGGATATTTTAGAATGCCTTCTGAATTTAAAAACACATCATTTGGCCTTAATAGCCTTCTGTGAGAGCTCATTCTTCTCCCTAATGGCAGATTCTTTCATCAAGAATTAGTACATTAGGAACTGAAAAGAAGCTTGTCCGGCAGACGATACATAACATAGGTACTGTAATTTCACGGTCCTATTAAAAAGATGTACAAGGATGAAAAATAGCAGCAGCCCTTGTGCTAATGCTAACAGCACAGTACATTAATACTTCAAAACTAATCAATCACCCAAGACAAAGGCAATCAGCTGATTCATACCTCTGAAATCAGCCATATAAATTCCCAAGAAAGGGCAAAATCTGATAATGGCTTTAAGTTCCTGTTAATAAGTATTTTGCCACAAGTTTCAAAAGACCTAATACATATGACTGGGAAATGCTACATATTTCTAAAAGAACATGGGTGACAATCCCTTGTTCTCCACTTTGTCTAGGATGCTTAAAATGTACTTTAGAGTTGAAGGAAACAAAGAGGCCAGTGGTACTAAGGAATACAAACACGGTTTTGGAGGTTAGACCAAGGTCATCTAATCCAAAATTTCCTTTCCAATGCTGAACCATCAATTGCCAAGTGATTGTTTTCTGTATTGTATGTTTCCAAAATATGAAGTCAGTAATACATGGGAAAAGAATCTAGGGGTGTTAGTAGACCACAGCTTCACATGAGTCAACAGTGTGATGCAACAGCAGCAGAAAAAGCTAATGCTTCTCTAGGTTAACAACATAAGAACAGTGTCCAGGTCAAGGGGAGTAATAGTACTGCTGTATTCTGCCTTGGTCAGACCACACCTTTTTCCAGTTCCGGGCACCACAATTTAAGAATACTGACAAGCTGAAATGTATGCAGAGGAGGGCAACCAAGATGATCACGGGTCTGGAGGCTAACCAGTCCTTATGAGGAATGGTTGAGTGAGTTCGGTATGTTTAGTCTGGTAAAGAGGAGACTGAGAGGAGATATTATATCCATTTTCAAATATCTCAAGGCCTGTCCCGTGGAAGATGCAGCAAACTTGTTTTTTCCTGCTTCAGAGGGTAAGAGCCAAACCAATGCTTCCAAGTTTCCAAAAAGGAGATTCTGACAAAATATCAGGAAGAACTTTCTAACAGTAAGATCTGTTTGACAGTGGAATAGACTCTCTTGGGAGCCTGTATACTCTCCTTCAATGGAGATTTCTAAGCAGAGGTTCGATGGCCATTTGTCACAGACACTTTAGCTGAGATTTTTGCATTGCAGCGGGTTAGAATAGAGGAGCCTTGGTGTCCCTTCCAACCCTACAATTCTATGATTCATGAGGGTGATATGATGACACATATAGCAGATTAGACACAGACACAAACCACATGCCTGGGGTGGAGGTATTTGGAAGGAAAGATAGTGGATAAAAGTGGTTGAAACAGATTTTTTCCAGGGTCCTAGTGAAAAGTTTTAAGATATTCAGAAGCTTGGGGGCTTTCCAGTAAAAGTGAGGCAGCACTGCCTTTCTCCTTTCTTTTTTACAATAGTGCATTTCTTTTTACTGCAGCAATCAGGGACCAGACAGGATGGTTTCTTCTTCCCACAATGTGCTAGTTGAAATTTAAGTACAGTGGTGCCCCGCAAGACGAACGCCTCGCAAGACGGAAAACCCACTAGACGAAAGGGTTTTCCGTTTTGGAGGCGCTTCGCAAAATGAATTTCCCTATGGGCTTGCTTTGCAAGCCGAAAATGTCTTGCGAGTTCCTGCGGGTTTTTTCCCCCTTTCCCCCCCTTTTCCTAAGGCGCTAAGCCGCTTATCAGCTGATCTGCTGATAAGCCGCTTAACAGCTGATCGCTAAAAGCCGCTAAACCGCTAATAGCGCTAATCCGCTAAGCTCTCAATGGGCTTGCTTCGCAAGACGAAAAAACCGCTATACGAAGAGCCTCACAGAACGGATTAATTTCGTCTTGCGAAGCACCACTGTATGTTGTGATGCAGCATTGCTACAGAAGTGTTGAATGGGGATTGGGAATAGTAGCTCCTGCTGGTCACTGAAAGGAAGACCACCTACTTTTGTGTCCTGCAGGCATTCTTCACCCAGGACTAAAACCAGCCAAACAACATTCAACATTCAACATTCCATGCTTCCTTGATGCCCCCCCCTCTCTTTCTATCTATATGACACTATATATATTTCCTCAGAAATAGCGATGGGCACACTCCCACTGGCTGGCCTTAGAAACTGTTCATTGTGTGTGTTAATGTTTCTCTCAGCTTTCTTAGAGAATGCCCACAAGACACCTTTGTAGCTCTTAGGCTTTTCCAAGAAAGCACACAAGGACAAATTGGGTGAAATGTGCTCTTCTATGTCAGTCCCTCCCCCTTCTGTTTTTAAGCAAAGGAACATCAAGGAAGCATAACTGGTGGTGCAGAAGTGTCTCTTAACTGGAAATTATGTTTCTAAGCATGCTTAAGGTTATCATTTTAGGATAATAATGAAGCACTTGGGATTAAAAAGCCCTCTGCTGTCTCTAGCCAGTCCTCTACACCACCAGCTTCCTCTCCCTTTTCATGAAGACAAGGTGTTTTGTTTTATTTGAATCTAACTTGAAAGGATGTGGACAAGCAGGGAAAACAGGCTAGGGATGGGACAATCCCAGCATGAACTGGACCTGAATTCTGAGGGCCTCAGTGCTGCTTCATAATGAGGTGAGACCTTCCAAACTTCTCAATTCTGTATTCAGCCCCATCACTGCTATGAGTGCAGAATGGGCAGCCTAAGTCCAACAGAGTCAAAACTCTCTGTCTTTCCCTCATTTGTACAGTGAAGGATATCATTTTGCAAGCTAATGGGCTTTTTAGTTAATGGACAATTGACCTGTTTCTCCACAACTGTCTTTACGTACAGGATTTTCATTTTTTAAGGACTTAGCTAAAATAGGGAGGCACACATTACACACATAGATATGAAACATGTCATCCCTGCTTCAGCAATTGGTGCTCATAAAGAATGAAGGGAAGAAGTGCTGTCCTCATTCTGGTGTAGTTTTGTAACATTTTCACACAGCTAAATTTGATTTGCAGATAGTGTATGGTGTCGATATATAGGCTGTGTGGCCCCTGATTGCCTGGATTACCTAGCTGAGAAGAAGCAGCTATCAAGAGGTGCAGAGCAGAAGAGTGAACTGTAACCAAACCAAACAGGTTAGGGGGCATTGGGAGAGTGCTTAAAGTTAATCCCCAAGTCCCTTTTCACACCACCACCAACATTTCCCATGGAGCCCTAAGTTTAATCACACTAACTTGGTTAAAGATTGTATAGCAACTGGTGTTATGACTAAGGGCAATAAAGAAAGTTGCAGTGTTATTAACACTTCCTAGGGCAAATAAAGATCAAATAGCGGTAGAGATAGAAAAACACAATTTATTAAGAAATTTGGCAGAAGAGTGTTGATGAGCCACGTCCTCCCACTGTTTCAAAAACCACAGGGAGAAAGAAAGCAAATATCTTTGTCCCTTAAGGGATGAATACTATTTTCATAAATTAAACAAGATGGGGCAAACTCTGCTCCAGAGAATTAAATTCCATGTTTGATAGATAAGACCCAGACCTGAAGCAGGTCCAATGATTTATTAACAGCCCTCCCATTAAGTGTATGCATTAGCAACACTCGTCTGGATGAAAAGAAGAGATACAGGAATGTTATGTTGTTCTTACTGGCCGGTCCTATGAATCTGCCCTAGCTAACCTGGCAAAACAAATGCTAGGTTGATCCATTCTGTCTGCATTTTTAGTTTTCACTCTGAAAGGCTGTAGAATAATAGCACTTTTTTGCACCAATTCTAATTACTGGGGTGTTGGGGGCTTTACATGGGGTAGCAGAGAGTTTTGTCAAGTTCTCTGCCCCACATTCTTTGCACAACAACAGAAGCTTTGCTACTGCTTCAGCAGCTGTTCAGTGATGCTTGCTAGTCATGGCAGACCTGGTTGTATTCTGGGATAGGCTGCAATGAAACAAAAATAAATAAAATAAACATCTATAAATGACAACAGCATCCTAAGTATGTTTATTTAGAAGTAAGTAACTGTGTTCAGTGGGGCTTGCTCACAGGACATGATAATAATTGCTCAGCAGTTATATGATTTTATTATATGTATAAAGAAGTATACAGTACTTGGGGTGAACTTTGTCAAGACCTCATTATAGGGAGAGGAGTCCTTCATTCACACTATGGTCCAATCTGGGTTTCCCTCTAGATACACAATACTTCTGCTCTTTGCACTGGAAGGAAAGCTCTCAATGGCACCAACAGGACTACTACAGATTGCTCCCCCATTTTCCCCACCCCAAGATAACATAGAACCCTTCAGTTGTAATGGCAACCCACCTGTCATTATTATGGGCATTTTGCTAGCAAATACTTATTCTTTCATTGTGACCATTCTAAATTGATCCCAGATTGGTCCCCCCCCCAAAAAATGTAGAGTTATTAAATGATACAGCAAAATTTAATGCAAAACAATGTGGTCTCACTCCATCTCCTTGCTCAGAGAGGTCTTGGAGTGGCATATCCATTGGCTGCTGCTTCTCCGCAGCCCTGGAGAACAGAATTAATGCAACATCAAAGGCTAATGCCCCAGACAAACCCAACCAAATGCATAAAGCTAATAAATTAGCAAGATGATCTCATAATTTGCCATTAGCCAGTGGCTCAGGCTTTGTCCTGCTTTATAAAGTCAATGTAGTACCCAATTAAAAATTAGTAAGCAGGATCTGATGCTCTTTAATCAGATTTTCAGAAAATGATCATAGATTGTTATTAAGTTATTACAAACTGATGTACACTAGAATATCAAAATTGCATGAAGTCCAATTATCCAAGCAGAGGAAACCTCAAAATCAGTTTAATATACAGGACAGCACAGCCTATGCAGAAGTATTCAACATAGCCTAATGGATTTAGGATTGTAGCTTAGAAGGTTGATTGACTATATATGCAGCTCGCAAATCACTTAAATTGTTTTTTTAAAAAGATAAATAAATAAATCAGTTTCATGATTTTGAATGTAATACTAACTGTCTCTCCTGTCATGTCATTTATAGGACAAACCATAAACCTGAAGGAACCACAAAGAATACCCAATACGTATATAGGTCCAAATGTCTGTTTCTAAACTGCCTTAGAGAGAGACATATTCAGCTGGTTATTAAGGAACTCCAAAACAATCCCTGCTAACCCTGTTCAATAGCTGAAATGACTACTGAGTTAAAGATTTTGAAAGGACATGTAATGCAGTAGCTAATGATCCATTCAGCTCACAGACCTTAATGATCAACCATGTTCCAAGGAGCTTTAACAGAACAAAAGATTAACATGTATCCCATGTAATCCATTGTGTTGTGTGATTTTAAGTAGAAACATCCCCCCTCCAAGTTCAATGAGACTTCCCCCCCCCCGAGTCAAGTGTACATAGGTTTGCAGCACTACAACCTCTCAAAATGTTAAACCAAACCAATTTTAGTTCAGGGTAGTGAGGCAGCAGCAAGACCAGGGAAGGAGTGAAGCAGCCATGATCTTTGCTCTGGGTACCTGCACACTGCCTCGTGTGCACCCTTGCTCATGCTCTAGAATAACACAACAGGGTCCCATCACTGCACACAGAATATAGGATATTGTAGGATTCCCTTTTCCAGAGTCAGAGTCAAAAAAACACCCTGGATCCTGCATCGGTCTCTACAGCCAAAGTAGGCACTGCAACCTTCCAACAAAAAAAAAAAAAATTCCTTCCAGTAGCACCTTAAAGACCAACTAAGTTAGTTCTTGGTATGAGCTTTCGTGTGCATGCACACTTCTGAAGAAGTGTGCATGCACACGAAAGCTCATACCAAGAACTAACTTAGTTGGTCTTTAAGGTGCTACTGGAAGGAATTTTTTTCTTTTGTTTTGACTATGGCAGACCAACACGGCTACCTATCTGTAACTGGAACCTTCCAACAGGTTGACTTCACCCCCAAAAGCGCACTGTCTTCCGAGACAGATGAATGCCAACAACCCCCTCTGGTTCTTTCCCACCAGACCATAGTCTACAAGTAGTAGAATGTGTGCCTCAGCCAGGGCTTTTCAGGTTGAAGAAAATTACAGATTTACACAATGCAGCACATAGTCAAATTTATAGAGAAATACAAATGCTCCCTTTGTATCCTTATTGTTCAAGCAGCTCCATTTGTCATGGAGATTATTTATATACTATGTAGAAACAGAAACAAAATAGCAACCAAGTTTGGAAATAATACATTATGAAAAAGAGACTATTAGGGAGGAAGAATTCCTTGTGAAATGGTATCATCAGTTTCTAATGAATATTCCAGTACTTGTCAGGAAACCCATTTAGAGGGAGGCCAAAATCACTTTCTAATTTTCTCTACAGCTTTATCATATTTTCTCCCATCCCTAAGGCCAACAGTATTGCAGACTGATTGGCCCATAATATTACATCTCCTCAGGGATGATTTATCTTTGCATAGAATACCCTCATATTTTAACACTGGTAAAAAAAAAAAATATTTACATTTGTATGGAAATAAGGTTCAGATCTAACCAAGCCTGCTTCCTGTGTCAAAGCACCTATCTTTGGAATAGATCCTGTGGTGCTTAATGCAGCCATTTGAAATTAGGAGTAAATTGAATCCATCCAAAATTGCAGAAAGGTGTTCAGATAAGATGCACTTCTAATAAAGCAGAGATAAATAAACTCTGGGTTTAACATTGTATGTGAAATTCACAGGACTTTTTTGACTCCTCCACAAGCATCACAAATAAAGCCCCAGGATGTGTTCTGTGTGTCACAAAGTCTAATGGAAGTGCACAAAAGCTTGGATGCAGACACGTTAGTGTTAATTGGAAGCAATCAGCATTATTATTATTATAATCAGTGTCACATAGGTTTTTGTACTCTTAAACTTGGGGTACGGTAGATTAAACTTCATTTGAAGCAAGCAGGGATGCATTCACACTAATCCTGCAAACCACCACTATCTCTCTGTACCCTTCTTACTTCCAACTCCTACAGTATGTGGAGCCAACATACCAGGATGCAGAACTCCTCAGACCCAAGTGAATGTGGCTGAGATCCAACCCATGGGCAGAATGAATAGCCATGGGCAAGTCATTAGATCACAGCTTCACTTTCTCATATATAAAACTGGGTTAATGCAGATTGTAAGGTAGTAGTGAGGAAGAAGAAGAAAACTGAAACACCAGAATGGTGTACTGGTGTACTAGGACTTCAGAGGACCGGGTTCAAATCCCCATTCAGCCACTAAGCTCAGTGGGCGATCTTGCGCGAGTCACTCTCTTTCACCTTAAACAACCTCAAAAGGTTGGGTAAAATAAGAGGGTAAAATGAGGGGGTATGAAGAAAGAAGGGTGGGATAAAAAGGAAGTCGTAAATTATTTATTTGTTCTAAAGTGAAAAAGTAATACAGTGAGCAATTTCCAAACAGAATCTAATAATAGGGTTTGAACTATCAGGAAATTAAGAGAGACATGTCATGCCTCTCCACCCCATTCATCTGCACGCAGCTCGCTTACCATTTCCTCAGTGTGACAGAAAGATGAAGGCACTTTCAAAGTAAAGCCAGGTCATATTTATCTAAATCTGCAAGGAGACCTGTCAGTAAAATCGTGCATATCTCCTGAAGCTAGCCGTCTACCGGTGACACCTTAACATAAGACAAGCATATGTGGTGCATTATTATTAAAGGGGTTTTAAGTCACATTGTAAGATCTCTAGATGGAGACACTTAAGGGCAGAGTTTTATTGCCGACACATTCAACTCCTGCCATATTATTCCCATGCAAATCATGTCTGAGGGAATCAGCATCAGACCAGAAACCTCTTCCTGCTGCGATGCCACAACAATCATTTATCTGCATCCGGCACCGAGTGGTGCAAAATGACGCCACTTTGTGATAGAGACTTAAACTAATATGCAGAATCACCTCCACAAGTGCAAGGGAATATTAAAGATTCTATCTTGCTGACAGCTTTTCATCAAGGCTTCAGAGAGTGCGAGATATTGGGAGGCTAATCCACATTGTGTATCATTGGATACTGTCATTTTCACACTCTACAGCTGCCTTGCTGAGTTGACTTGAAGAGTAATTACTGCTGAGATAAGCCTTTTTCTGGAATACGTGCAATTAATTCTCCCTGTAAAAAGAAGGAAAGGAATCTGACACTTTAATAATGTTTAAGTACACCTAATCTATTTCTTTTCTGCTCAGATGTTTCCTAAATATGAGGAAGAAAGAAGATTTGAAAGTACTTACAGCTGTCTCTTCTTATGTAAATCATCCATGGACCTCTAATATCCGATCATAAAATAGCCAACGTGAAATAAGATCAAAAATTATAATAGAATGCAGAACAAGTAAGGAATTATCAAAAAGATGAATGCACAATATGATTTTCTTGCGTACAACAGTTACTCTTATCAAACAGAGATTATCATGCCATTAAAGTTTCAAGGGCGTGAAATTTAATTCAGTTGTAAGATGTATTTGGAGGTGAATTAAAACTACTTTTCTGTTTCTATCTACCTTGCTTCAAAGTGCATGTACCTACATATTTTCCATGTTTTTACAAACTTCAGTTCTAACAAATATTAAAACTAATAAAGCTACAGAGAAGTGGAGGTACAGTTAGTGTAAACTAGATTTGCTAGCACCAGTGAGAATTTGGTCCCAAATATCACACACAAAGACCTGATTAGTTTGGAAAAGTCCATGTTAATCGTCCACCATAGTATACGTTGAATTTTATGACACTCAGCCATGTGCAACTCCGATACTAAATAGCTCAAAATGCCAGTAGTACAAAGGCCAATTGACCAACTGTTTTAAACTAAAATTTTACCCTCAGCATACTGTAAGGTTGGGGGGAACGGTAAGCCTGAGATTATCGTATATACTCTCAAGAGAAACTTATCCAATATTTTTAATACCCATGATCTCTGATAAATTGCTAAGTTAAAAGATGTTAATGCCTGCCATCTTTTTAATCACCTAAGATTAATCCTAGGACCTCCCAGCCTACTGCATATGTTCCAACAGCTTGTCTTGACTTATTAAGCTTCTCATAAGAAGCAGCTGCAGTGGATGCATATTCTCTATAGACCAGGCTTCAGACAGAAAGATCTCATTTACCTCCTCCTGTCAGTGTGAGGGACCTGGTTTTCATGTTCTGCAAAAGGAGATGGAGTGTATCCAGCTTGATTCCAGCAACACCTGGTGGCTTTTTACTTCTCAGCCAATATACTGCCGTAGCAATCAGGGCTGGCTCCATGTTCTGGAGGTTCCTCCAGTTGCGTCCTCCCTCTTCCTCTCCAAGTTACCCCTGCCTACTTGTTTCTCCTCCCTCCCTGGGCCCAAACCACACGGAGGGACTGTAGACAGTGCTGCAGGTAGACAGCGATGCAGTATCTCACTCTAGTTATTGACTGTATGCCCAGAGACTGCAGGCGAGCAGAGGCAGCTACAGCAAAGAGGATGAAGGGCAGGATCAAATGTCTCTGGAGAATGAGCGTAGGTCCCCTACAGGGGTGTAGGTCTAGGCAGGTACCCAGTGATGCCTATTCCCTAATAGCCCTTGCAATGTGCAACTTCTCAACATTATTTTTGAAGACAGTGACACCTACAGTATATGCCCAGCTGCTATGGTGGTTCCTGTAGAATCTATTAAATGTTCAGAATCTAATTGGCTGCAGCATACATTTCCTCCCATAATTTTATTTTGTGATGCAAAGCCAGCTCCTTTTTCAAGGAATCTAGGGGGTTATTTAGGAGTGGAATCTGTTTTAGAAGCGCAGCTGGAGCAGCATGTAGTCTAATGGGTCACTTGTCATTGCCTGTGGCACCTCTATTGCTCCAAAGGATCCTGGGGGGGGGGGGGTAATTCAACCACATTGAGGGGCACCCTTAAGTTCCAGTTTCAATCTCTGGTATCTTTGGTTTGAAGGATCTGGTAATAGGTTGATGGGAAAGCCTTTTCTGTGCCTGAGATACTGGAGTGTCACTGGCAGGCAAAACTGACAATACTGAACTTGCTGGACAAACAAAGAATCTGATGTGGAATAAAGGAAACCACAAATGCCACAATGTTTGTGACTACGATGAAAAATCAGTACAGGAATCACAGCATTAAGGAATAGTCCAAATGAAACACTTTTCTGCATGGAATCCATATTTGTTTCGGTACTTCAGTAAGGTGTGTTGATTCTATGAGCCATAGAGTTCAACAGTCCCCATCAGCCTCCCTCTATCACACTAACAAGTATCAACACATGAAATGTTGAATTTTATTGCAAGGCCACTGAGTAGCATTAAGTTTTCTTTTGCCACTCATATAGAAGAATCTTTTATTGAGCTTTATCTGGTCCAGAAAACATAGGTCTGTTTGTTTACTGGCATTGCTTAGAAGAAATACATTGCAACTACCTCTTGACTTTCAGGTCAATACACCAATGACTTTCAGCATTTTTTCAGGTTCAGGGTGCCCATTCTGACCTTAAAGCCATAAGTGCTCTGCACTTGACATCTTCCTCTTTCCCCTGATTGAACACATACTGTCAGGTTCTACCAAGTTAGGAGGCTAAACTGACATCAGATAATAAGAATGTCTTCTTAGTGATGGCTTCTATTTTTTTAAAACTCGTTTTCTCTATGCCAACTGGTTAATGCGCGCGCGCACACACACACAGTGTGTGAGAGTGTTTATTCCTTTATACATTTAAATCTGACTTTTCTTTATTTACACACCTCTCAAAGCTTCTTATATAAAAACAGAAAAATAATAATAAATACAGCAATTAAACAAACAAATGCTTTGTAGCATCTGATATGTTCTGCATCATTTCCCCTTTACTTTAACATGATATTCGTTAAATACATTGTCATCCTCTCTTGTTTTGCTATATCCCGCTTAGGGGGGCTTATGGATGAAAAGCAACCTTTCAATAACAAGCAATGATTTCCCCCCCTATATTTTATAAACAAATTCTTACATTTCTATCCCACCTTTCATCCTTCATAGATCCTAAGGCTGCCTTTCTCAACCTTGGGTCCCTAGATGTTGCAGGGCTACAACTCCCATCATCCCTAGCTAGCAGGGCCAGTGGTCAGGGATGATGGGAGTTGCAGTCCAAGAACATCTGGGGACCCATAGTTGAAAAAAGCTTTCCCAAGGTATCAAAACCTACTTAGTTCTAATTTTTGTTTCACTTTATAAGTCACTCTGGGTCACATTATTTTCGGGGGGGGGGGGGCACAATCATTCAGTCCAGTGGCATACATGTGGCTATCAGGCAGTCAGCATCCAGGCACTGAACAGACTCAAACCTGCTTAGCATCAGCAAACAAGTGCGCTCATGCGCCTTCAGGCCTTAGCCATGTGGTTTTTGCCTAATATGAAACTCTGGCACCGTGTTCTCATGTCTGTGACAAACAACAGATTCCCTACCCAATGAACAGATACCAATGCCAAGGAAGCCGAAGCTCACTGTAACAACAGAGTATAATTCTGCAGTGACAAACATTGCCAGCCACTTTGTAATATATGCCTCAGACAAGACTGATGTTGTACCGCTGCTCCACCAATGCACAGAAGCTGGATGCTCTCCGTATTCCATTTTGTCATTTAATTTTATATACTAATTACACCATATATCATTCCTTAATGTATCCACATTTGAAAACAGAACACAGATAACCAGTATTTATTGTAGAGGGAAGTCTCTTTTCATCCTTGCAAATAACTTTTTCTGTGTGTGCGCATAATATGAATGAAGTCCGAATTAATTTGCATAGAAAATTGTTTACACACGTGCACACCCCCCCCCCCCCGTATTAAAACAATATATAGAAAGATCCTGTATATGCATATTTTGTAGACAGAGGATGAAACCAAATAGCCAGTTAAGTTTATGTATGGTCACAAATTAGAGGTAACACTCAAATACTGTATCCTCTGTGAAAGCCACACACGTCTGCTGGTAATATATTTTGCTGTTTACTCCCCCTGGAGCTGCAGACGCTCACACCACATCACACACTAGCCTAAGGAGTCCTCCAACATCCCACACCAGCTACTCAGAGAGCACAAATGGGAATAAATTAATTGGTCCATGCCTGATGAGCTTGCCTGTTAAGAGAAACTCGCTGATCTCCAAAATGTGGTAACCAACCATGGTGGTAGGTGTTGGTGTATTGCCAAAAGAAACTTGTAACGAGCCTTGAAGCATGACCTTGAATAGTTGGGGCATGTGGCAGGGTGAGACCATCTGTGTGTGTGTGTGCATGCACGTGCGAATGATGGTCAGAGTGGCTGAAATAATATGTGAAAGTTTGAAAGCCTGTCTCTCTGGCTGGATGGCTGAAGAGAGCAGAAATCTGTATATAGTTCTGTTTCTTATTCTATATGTAGACCAGCAGTGTAATGCAGCTTGTAAATAATGAAGACTTTAAGAGTGAATGGGTGAGGTGTTTATTCCTGTCAAGGGAATTCACCAAGAGAGGGCTGGACTGCTGCTGCTGCTGCAAAGATGAAGGAAGACTTTCTGAGGAACTCTGCTGAGACAAAAAGAAAAGGAACCCCAAAAGTTGGCACAGTAGGAGCCTGCCTACCATTGCCCTTAGGCACTGAGAGTTGGCCATGAGCCCTGGAAGCTCATGCAACACCATGCAAGCTCATGGCTGCTTAGTGGGGAATTGCCCTGATGTGAAAAGCAGCCAATGCCCAGGACCCTCCACATTTGTCCAGTGTGGTAACCCTAACTGAAGTCAATTTATATTCATTTTAAAATGTACTGCTTATGATACAACAGATCCAGATTTAGCGCTGACCTATTGAAATCAATGGAATCATGACTAATTCCAGTGCCGTTGATATCACTGAGTATGCTCTAAGCACGACAAAGTCTGAATCCAAGCCCAAAGAAAGATAATAATGTGTGGAAACAGGGAAAATAAAAGCATGCTTATACGTTTTGCTGGACAACTTTGTCACCAGGAAGCACCACTGATATTTCACCACTAGATGCGCATGCACAGCCGCATCAGAACTGTTGCCGTACAGGAGCCGCAGAGAGTTGCAGCTTTCTTCTCACCACTGATTAATGCATCTTGATGCTGCAAGACAACTGTCAACACAATCTTCTAAAACAGAACTACTATTTATGTGTCCAGGTAGTAAGTAGCCCTTTCAAAGGCTGGCAAGTCCCCAGATATTTAGGGTCATAAAACCTGCATGAATCAGGAGTGAATGATTTAAGAGGGCTCCAAGCTATCCGCTTTGTAACAGGCACCACCAACTTTATTTATTTATTTACTTGGTCCCCGCGAGTGACCTTGTCAGTTACGAGCGAGTTCCAAAAGAAAAGACGCCTTGCCTCTCGCTTACCAGCTCTTCGCGCAGTTGGGAAATGAGTTCATCTCTCTCCTTCAGTTGAAGCTTCAGCGCTGAACATTCATCTTTCATTATATCCTATAAAAACATCAAAAGAGATGTTATAATAGACTTTGTGCTTTTCCTTTGCTTCTGACAAGAAAAGGCAGCTTCACACAGTGCAAGATAATTACATCCAAGTAATGAAAGTCAATGCCCCTCTATCATGTGCAATATTTTTAATAACATATTCTAAGTTTGCAGGGTAAACAACCTAATGCATCCAAAGATATTATATGCACAGAAATGTGAACAGCTCCCTGTGTGTTAAGCCTGTTTTGTTAGTGTCTGATTCTTTTAAGCCCTTTATTGAAGCTCCTGTCAGGCGTCTCTTTATTTTAGTGAAGGAACAGATGGCCATAAAATTTCATAGTTCTGTTCACACAAAACAACACTACAGAAGTTTCACTTCGGATGCATTATTGGAATTCCTTTATTAAAAAAAAAAAAAAATCAGACTGCAGATGGAAAAAGCAGGAAGATGCACATGCAGGCATTCGACAAACAGGAAGGAAGCAACCCTTCCATGAAAGGAAATAAACCAGCATGACAGGCAACAATATTGCTAGCAAGTCAAATGTTGTGGCCAGTGGCTGATTTAGTTTTCTTCTAAATGAGATTCAAACAACACAGGTCATGGGCCAGGTTGAGCAAAAGGCATGAAATTAAACTGAAAGAAGGTCTCCATGAAAGTGCAAAGGCTAGAAATGAAAGCAAGGTTCTCAACTATCGGGGCATATCTGCACTACAGACCTAAGCTGGCCCGACAATCATTTCCCCTTCCTAGGAAGATCAGGAAACTGCTGTTCTATTGATTTATTTCATTGGACATATAGCCGCAACATTATCCCATCTCAAAACCAGTATGCTATATATTCTGTTGTCTCCCTCTCTTCTATAGGGGTATGGGATGGGACTGGATATTGCTAAGAATACACCACACCACCAACAAATTGCACTTGTTTTATATTTTGATACATGCCCTATTTTGTGTTAATTTTGTTGTTTTCTGGTGGTTAGCGGCTTTGGCCTTCCCTTGGAAATGAAAAGTGAGTTATAAATCATAGCTGCTTTAAATGAGTCAGGCCACTGACCAATTAGATCAGTGTTTCACAAACTTGGGTATCCAGCTGTTTTTTGGACTACAATTCCCATAATCCCTGACCACTGAGCCTGCTAGCTAGGGATGATGGGAGCTGTAGTCCAAAAACGGCTGGATAAGTTTGGGAAACACTGATCTAGATCAATATTGTCTACTCTGACAGCAGATCTCCATAATTTCTGGGAAGGGATCCTTCCCAGCTCTACCTGGAGATACTGATGGGTCCTTCTGCATATAAAACAAATGTTCTGCTGAGCGATGTCCCTTCCTCAATAAATGTAATGAAATGAAATACATTTTCCATAATTATTAGGGGGTGGGAAAGGTCATCACAGTTAAACTGGTATCAAAGCTATATAAGTCTGTAGTGAAGCTATGCTATCAGAATACTACAATGGTTTACTACTAACAAGTGCATTGTTTTATTTATTTCCGTATATCTATATTCCACCTTTCTATCATAATGTAACCAAAGGTGACATGCTCGTGGCTCCCAACTGACCAGACCAAGGCAAGTTTAGCTTCAGCAAAGTGAGGTCTTGTGTGCCTTCAGATTGCATCATGGACTGTGTACTGATATCAGCTATTCAACCTAGAAAATCAGAGGAATAATGTTTTTCCAAGAGAGATCTATTAAGAGCAGCAAAAGTATGTGGTACGGTGAACCTAATGCAAGTGACATCACATGTTTAAGTGACCTTTCTCATAAAAAAACATCCTTCTGATGGAAACCTTTGAAATTCAGATTGCATTCTCTCTCTCTCTCTCTCTCTCTCTCCTTCCATGGGTCTACTCTATGACAGCTGGATATCAGCCAAGAAAAACATTGTCAAGGAATGCAATTACTTTAAGAAGCACTTATTTCACCAATGAAATGCCATCAACAGGAAAGCAATAGAGCAAGGGCATAATGAGATGAGCGTCGACAGTGAGCAAAATGATACTACGCACAGTCCACAAAGCAGCAACATCAGTGTTAAAAGGCAACAGTGACGCATGAGAGCTAGTCGTGTACTTTGAATGGCCTAAAAGTAGCAAATGCCAGGAAACCTGAGGTGAAGAACAGGTCATCATTTCAAGGCTTGCTGGTTCTGGACCATTACTGTCAAATACATCACAATATGTTACAGAAGCTTTTAAGGTGAAGGGGAAAAGAAAGACACAAGCAAATAGATTCATATTAAGGGCAGGGGGTGGGGGAGAGACTTGCTGGCCACCAGCAATTCTACTCAGTGCCGGATTAACGTATAAGCTAAACAAGCTATAGCTTAGGGCCCCACTCTCTTGGGGGCCCCAAGAAAATTTAAAGGGGGGAAAAAACCTTGATGTGTATTTCCAAAATATAAGATACAAAACAAATAAAATAAAACCTACATACAGCAACAGTGTTTTGTGTTGTGTAGGCTCCTATTTGTTATGTGCAAATGGCTTTACATACCTATTAGGTCCATAAATTACCATATAGCATATATTCAACACAAAAAACAGCGACAATTTGTTGCTGACAAAGGACAGCTGGACATATAAAGGGCCCCATTACCTTCAGGAGCTTAGGGCCTCATCAAATCTAAATCTGGCCCTGATTCTACTACAGAGACTAGTGAGAACAACAAGCTCAAATACATTTCCTGCAATGAACCAACTGGAAGGGACTGGCAGGGCTCTAAGGAGTGGGTGAAAGAGATAGGTGGGCCCGAGGCTGATCCAGAGGAAGGGGGCAGCGATTTATGGGGTTTTGTGCCTGCCACAAGGCAGGAGCCAGAGCTGGAGGATGGGGAGGGATCTGAGCAGTTGGAGATGGGGGAGAAGGTGTACGGTGCAAGGCAGGAGGTGGAGATGGAAGAAGGACAGGATGCACCAGGAACTGAGGGAGAGATGATGCCTGAAGGGAGGGGGCTGGCTGAATCCCTTCCATCTGCACCCCTTAAGGACCAGGAGGGAGGGGCTTGAATAGGCAGGCACAGTGATAATTTCTGTGTGCCTTTTAAAAATTCACACATTTATTATAGCACCTAGCTTTCTAGTAGTGCCCTATTGCATCAGTCTAATTCTGCCGAGGTAGAAGTGTGCTGGAATGTTTCACATCTAATTGTGAGTGGTGATGGTTGTTTCACATCAAATTGAAATGGGGTTGGTGATGGCACACTCTATATATGCATCACCAAGAGGTATCATTTTAATTTCCTAAGCTCTTTTTTTTAAAAAAAAATCTGTATACTTGGGGACAAGCAAACATATTGTGCTTACACCATAATCAACAAAGTAGCATAAGCAGACTTAACCTGGTGCTACAGGAAACAAATTTACTACAATTCTGTTGCCAAAGTAGAACAGTAAATTTAGAACAATATTCCTTAAAATATAGAATGTAAAGCAGACTGTTTACTGGCTTAGTGCAATCCCTGCTGTTGAGAACAGATTTTACTAAACAAGTGTTATTAGAAAAAGAAAAAAGAAATAGCTCAGATTCACTGGATGGAAAAGAATCCCCACTGAAAACTAGAAGCCCAGAATGCCAAATGTAACCTTTTTATTTTTCATTTTTGCACTGAATTCACACCGCTGCTACCTCTTACTGTGCATTATGAAAACTTGGCACTGCGAAAGAAATGCATGCTTCAACACATATGTTAATACCCAGCTACCAAGAAAATTACAATATTTAGCCAATTCCATTAAAAAAAATATATGCTAGGCTTCTAATTCGTTTGATGGCAGGCTGAGGAAAGGAAAGATGCTCTTCTTTTCATGAGTTCAAGATTCACCTGCATCTCCCTGAAATGTAGAGCCGGGAATTCTGTGTATCTTCAACAAGTATTTCAATGTGGATTTTCCCTCAAAATACATTCTTATGTGCCTTCTTCCAAAAAGAAAACTGAGAAGAACTGCATCACAACATTCAGAGAAGAATGAAATCTGGTGGATAACTATGTTCCAATCATTACGTTACTGATCAGGTCACTTTGTATGAGAATTTGAAAATAATCAAATTCTGAAAGTGTGATTGCTGCAAGATGCTCACCAACTTCAATAACTGAGGAAGAAAGCTGTTATTTAAATCTATCCCCAAATCTATCATTGATAGAAAGTAACAGGCTTCATGAATCTCATTAGACCAGGATGCTCCTTTTAGATGCTAGAAGAAATGCCCATCTTACACCCTGTTTAATATCATTCTATTTATTTATTTATTTATTTATTTATTTAACAGCAAACCCAGTTGCTCAGTTACAACAGTGATGTAGCTAAAACAGGACTACTGAGAAGCTAGAGAGAAGGCTCAGTAAGCTCAGGGGTGCTGCAAAGTTTGCAAAGTACAAAAAACCCAACTCCAATGGGGCAAATATGTGTGTATATACAGATAACACTCCCTGGAAAAGACCCTGATGTTGGGAAAGATTGAGGGCACAAGGAAAAGGGGACAACAGAGGACGAGATGGTTGGACAGTGTTCTCGAAGCTACCAACATGAGTTTGACCAAACTGTGGGAGGCAGTGGAAGACAGGAGTGCCTGGCGTGCTCTGGTCCATGGGGTCACGAAGAGTCAGACACGACTAAATGACTAAACAACAAAAATATATTGTGTAAAGTGGTTTCTTCACCTCAGGTGCCTCTTGATAGGTGCCAAATTTGGCATGAACGTTCCCGAGTTCATGCTTATGCCTTTATCAATGTGTTAGCCTTTAAGGTGCCACAAGACTCTTTGTCGTTTATAGTACATTCAGCTGGATACAGTGCTAAAACCTTTCTGGACTGTACCACTCTAGGTGTTAGGAAACATCAGGTTTGAATGCTCCCTAATCTTGTTAGCATGCTGTTTTTCTGTGTCAGAGTGTTCTGTTCCCATCATAAGGATTCAAACATGTAACATGGGGGAGAAAGAGGGGACAGCAACATATCCAGGAGGTAGAACCTCAATGAACTTCTTGATGAACTGTATCACAGCTGTTTCATGCTGTATTCTTCGTTTGAAGTTCCTCTGTTCCACAACGGCCACTTTAATGTCAGTTGCAGAGTGTGTCCCAGGAGATTGAAATGCTCTCGCTGGTTATGGATACTGTCATTTCCAATGTCAGATCTATGTCCATTCATCCTTTTTTGTGAAGACTGGCTGGTCTAACATGTAACATGAAGATGGGCACTGATGGGCTGAGGATGACATAAATCACACTGGAAGATGAGAAGATGAATGAAGCCCTGATACTATTACGGATGGCATTATTAGGCCCTATAATAGTATTGCAAGAGTACGCATGGGGACAGAGTTAGTACCTAGGTGCTTCGCATGGGTGGGCAGCCACATGCAGAGCTTGTATGAGGCCCAGGGCAGAGTCTTGTTAGAATAAAGTTATAAACTCAAACGAAACAAAAAATACTCGATCCCTGGTGGGGCCCCTTATCTAGCCTAGCCCTCTAACCCAGCACATAAGTAGTTTAGTCCTCTGCTCAGAAGTCCAATGCTAACAGTACCACCGCCTGAAATGAGATATAATTTGCCCGGCACAAAGGAAACTTCAAAAACAACAGCACTTTTTTGCCATCAAACATCAATCTTATACTTAATCTAATTACTGTGTTCTTAGCTCAGATGGGATAGTCAGTGGTTATATGGCACAAATGGCTGTGCAATTTCTACACGCTCTATGCATTGTCATGAAATAATAAAACCTGCCTTCATATTATAGGAACCGGAAGACTGGGAACATTGCACATCTATGTTTTAAAATTCAAAAATGCCGACACAAATATTGTTTGGAAACGTTCCCAGGGTCCTTCATATGTATGGTAATGCAAAGAGGTAAAACTATTCTATCAAACACACTAAAAAGAATAAGCTTCCACTTAAATTGCTATAAAACCAACACATCTCTATACACAGGGGCAATGCATTATGACTGTAGCAGCTTCTGAAATCTAAACATATGTCGGATTCTGAAGCTATTGCTCAAATGAAGACTTGCATCATGTTAGAATGACAAAAATCAAAGCAAAAAGACAATACTATTTAGAAAAATCCCCAGAAATGTTGGCTTTAATGTTGTGCATAAAAATCTCTACATATTGCTATGCTGTTGCTTTATACTCATTATATTTTTGCCAAGAAACACACATGAAGGTGCTGAGTTAGCTGTTCCCATATCTGTTACATTCCCTTCCCTTCATCCCTTCCCATCCTTCTCCTGAGAACCTATGTCCTAGATTGGGTTATCTTTTTCTTTTTTTTATCTAATCAACAACTTTGAAGGAAGTTAGCATGAGTGATCATGACTGATGTTAGTACGAGTGATCAGGGTCTCAGTCCAAATTTCTATTTAGGACACTAAACTAATTCTCATTGGTTTCACCAGTGGGACAGCCCAATGACAGCCCAATAAACTAAAGAGCTTAAAGGTAAAGGTAAAGGGACCCCTGACCATTAGGTCCAATCGTGGCCGACGCTGGGGTTGTGGCGCTTATCTCACTTTATTGGCCAGGAGAGCCGGCGTACAGCTTCCGGTTCATGTGGCCAGCATGACTAAGCCGTTTCTGGCAAACCAGAGCAGCACATGGAAATGCCGTTTACCTTCCCGCCGGAGCGGTACCTATTTATCTACTTACACTTTGACGTGCTTTCGAACTGCTAGGTTGGCAGGAGCAGGGACTGAGCAACGGGAGCTCACCCCGTCGTAGGGATTCAAACCACCAACCTTCTGATCAGCAATAATAATAATAATAATAATAATAATAATAATAATAATAATTTATTATTTATACCCCGCCCATCTGGCTGGGCCTCCCCAGCCACTCTGGGCGGCTTCCATAAAAACCAAAAATACAGTAAAATATCACACGTTAAAAACTTCCCTAAACAGGGCTGCCTAGGCTCTGTGGTTTAACCCACAGCCCCACCCGCATCCCACTAAAGAGTTTGGTACCTCACAATTTCCTGTGCAATGAGGCACTTCCACCGCCACCCTAGGTTCCTGACTGCAATTAGAACTGGGACTCATATAGATAAAGATGTGAACATATTATTATAGGTATGCAGAAGTGAATGGGCAATATTTGCAGCTTCGTTTTTGTTTGTTTTATGCAAATGACAGCAATAATAATATCTTTCCTTCTATTCCTTGCCCCCCCCCCCCAAAAAAAATAATAATCATGGAAAGTTAACAAAACCGAGTAATAAGCAATGTAACGTACTGGTTGGATTTTCTAAATAAAATGCAATTTATGAACTTTCCATGTAATTCCACTAGCTATTGGCTTAGAGAATAATAACAATACCTGGTGAGACTACATTTTCCAGTGCACAACACTTCACAAACTGCACTCCAATTACATCCTGACCTTACATTGAGATGTATTTTTCACTGGGAATTATACTTTTGTTAAGCTAAAGTAATACTTCACTGTTACGTTTTGTACAGCTCTATCAATCTTTAAATATCACTGATTTTGGATAAATGTAGACAATGTAATTCTTACACAGTCATTAAGAAGATGATTACATCATAAAATATGTGAATTTAAAAAGCTATATTTAAAAAGGAGAAGAGAAAATTAATATATTTGGATTTTAAAAGCTGCTATGCACAATCATTTTTGTGTGTGTGTATCTATCTGTCTATCTATATCTATCATCTCACTAGAATCTGAGTGAAGACTTTTACAATGATACAATATTTAAAAACCTTTCAGTTGGAAGGAGAGGTAATAATTTATTGAGACAGAAATGTGATTATGTTCCTTAACTTTGAATCCATCTTAACTGTAAAACACGGGTGGCCAACTCCCAAGTGACTGTGATCTACCCCTTTTTTGGGGATTAAGGTCAAGGTTGTTGACCCCCTTTTGGGGGGGGGGGTGCAGGGAGAAAATGTTGAGCTTTTATTAGGTGAGCCAGTGATCTACCTGTTGGATGTGTCTGCTGTAAAACAAGCCCAGTGTCAGTTTCTGTTTCTGTTAACACTGAGGCTGCAATCCTAAACTCACCTAAAAAGGTAAAGTTAAAGGACCCCTGACAGTTAAGTCCAGTCCAGTCCAGTCACAGAAAACTGTGGGGTTGGGGAGCTCATCTTGCTTTACAGGCTAAGGGAGTCGGTGTTTGTCCGCAGACAGTTTTCTGCGGCATGTGGCCAGCATGACTAAGCCACTTCTGGCGCAACAGAACACCAAAACCAGAGCAGCGCACAGAAACACCATTTACCTTCCCACCGGAGCGGTACCCATTTATCTACCTGCACTTTTGGCATGCTTTTGAACTGCTAGGTTGGCAGGAGCAGGGACTGAGCCATGGGGAGCTCACCCCATTGCGGGGATTCAAACTGCCGACCTTCTGATCGGCAAGCCCTAGGCTCTGTGGTTTAGACTGTAGCACCACCCGCCATAGCTAAACTCACCTATCTGCAATCAATGGGACTTATTTTGGGGTAGACATCATTGCACTAGTCAATGGAAGCTGGCTGATTAGGGTGTGTGGACCACTGCCCTATCAACGTCAGTCTGTCTCCAGCCAGCCGCCATCTGATTACAACCAGAGCTGAAGGTGACAGTGCATGTCAACTGCCTCCTCCAAGGTATCAAATGGACCTCCACCACATTCTTGAGTAAGATGAGAGGCAAGGAGGGACAATGTGAAAATGTCACTCATTTCTGACTGCTAAAGTATCTTTAGCAAGCCAGGAATTGTGCATCTGGACTGGGCCAGTATGTCTTAATCTAAAGCATGTTGAATAAGTGGCAACTGAAAAAGCACATCATACATTGGATTGTGTCAGGAGAGTGTTACATAACCAACAAGGATGGGCTTATTAGGGTGCATAGAACCATTGAACAGAACAATAGATTTCAAACATGCAGACACCCAATATTTAGTTCCTAAGTTGATTTGTTGCTTATTCATTCTCCAATAATGTGTGCCAAACTGTAATTTAATCAAGAGACTGAAGCCCAGAGTTTGCCTCTGTCCTCCTGATAAACAAGAGCTAAAGCAGGAACCTATTCCATAAATCTTATTTATTTTTGTGCTGAAAGTGTAAGATTGAAGGTTAATTTACAAAAGGCAAGTTTAAACAACTAGTTGGGGCAAACAAAGACATATTTTACTTATTCTACACACCTCAATATGTGCAGCCAACAAAATGGCACACACTGTTCTATCAAGTGCTACGATGTTTTATTGCTACCAACAAAAATCAGCTTATTACTTCTCTTTCTTAGTTATTTGAGCCAGCATACATCACCTTACACTTAATTTTTAAATATATCATTTAAGACACAGTGTGTCTCAATGCTTTCTAATTTTAACCCATAAGACCCACAATAAATGTGATTTTCTTTTTTTAAAAAAAAATCCCCCTGAGGTAACTGCCCTTTTTTCAGGCCTAGAGTTCTCTACAGACAGACCTTTGAAGAGGTCCAGCTAGTGGACTTGTGAGCAAGAGCGGCTGGATTAATGAGCTCATTATCATTCATTAAAGAGTGTTGTGTGGATGACTGCCTACTTTAATTAGTTTTATTACTGAAGGAAATTGCTTCATATGCCAAGCTCATCAACAAGCATGCCTGGAAAACATTAGAGTAGTAATCAGACGATACGAGGAACCGTTCATTTGTCTGTATGGCTAAAGGCACATATTACGGAGCAAGGATAGTATTAATAAAGATGGACATGGCAGCATCTGACATAAAATAATTTATCAGATCTAATAATTCTGGGATGAAATGGGCAGCAATGATTCTAAAGGAAAAGATTTAGTACAGCAGAGGTGTTGATATGGCACAGAGACGGCTCTTCCTGTAATTATGGCACATGCTGACAGTAATAGCTTCTGAAGGTTTAGCAGGTCAGATAATAAATCCTAATGCAAATCATCCATGACTCAAATATTCTAATGAAAATGTTAATTAGTAACCGGAAGCTCTGCAAAAAATGTGTGAATGTGCTTCCCATACCCCTCCTTCAGAGTTGCAAACAGTCGCCCACACAAACAAATAGAAAGGTCTTCTTTAGAGTATGCTGAATCATTGAATTCTGTACTTGAAAGGGAGAATCAGAGAAAGAGATACCACAATGAAGAAGTTTCAGAGGGCTGAAGAGGCAACAGCCTAGCAACCATGAGCTAAAATAAGGGAAGGAGGCATTAAAGAAAAACCCCTGGTAACAAAACTGTTTTTGTTTTTGGTTTGGCATCATTTATATAAATTTATCACAAACAACATAAAATGTATCAAAGTGACTTACAATTGTCAGAAACATACAAATGCAACAGTTTAAAGCAACAGCAAAAGAATAAGCAACACTATTTACTAAATGTGCTCATCCTGCAAAATGAAAATAAAATAATGGCTCCTACCCTACTCTACTTAAAGATGAACCCTACAACAGGCTAGGGTATCATCATACCATATGATCCCAATTAAAAACTAAATGTCTTGGCAAATAGGAACAACTTCATTTGGTGCCTAAACGTTTATAATGATGGATTCAGGCACATCTCTCCAAAAAGATAATTCTACTATTATGGAAACACCACTGCAAAAAAACTGTTTCCACCCTCTATACCTCTTTTGGGAGGCCTCTGGTGATGAATGCAGGGTCTGGGTAGATTCATGTGGGGAGATGCAGTCGCTAAGTTATAGGTTAAAACCAGCATACAGTGGTACCTCTGGTTACGTACTTAATTCGTTCCGGAGGTCCGTTCTTAACCTGAAACTGTTCTTAACCTGAAGCACCACTTTAGCTAATGGGGCTTCCCGCGCCGCGTCACCATCGTGCGATTTCTGTTCTCATCCTGAAGCAAAGTTCTTAACCAGAGGTACTATTTCTGGGTTAGAGGAGACTGTAACCTGAAGCGTATGTAACCCAAGGTACCACTGTACTGAACTGAACTGGGTTCAGAACCCAATCAACAGCCATTGAAGTCAGGCCAGCATCAGTATAGTATGTTCAGAGGTCCTGGTCCCAGTTAGCAATGTACCTGATGAATTTTGCACTAGCTGCAGTCCTACGTATAACACATTGCAGGAATCTGGCCTAGAGGTTAAGAGCATAAACAGAAGCTAGGCTATTCCTTGCCAGAGAAGGTTGTAGCTGGGTAACCAGCTGAAGCTGAGGGAAGGTATCCCATGCCACCAAGGCCTCTTCTGCCTCATGATAATAGTGCCCCCAAACAGTGTGCCCACTCAGTTAGGGGGAGTGCAACCCCATGCAGAACAGGTTGAACCTCACAAGCAAGAGACTTTGTAGTGATAGTAATTTGTCTTCAGTATTTGGTAATCAGAGGCATACTGTATAAGCAGGGTAACATACTGCTCAGTAAAAGAAATAGAATTGTTCTATGTCCCATATCAAAGGGAAGAGTTGCCATTTAGTGGTTAGAGCAATTGTTCTGCATGCATAAGGTCTCAGGTTCAACTGAGGGCATCTCTAGGTAGGGTTGTGAAAGTCCTCTGTCTGCTGTCAGTGTGCGTTGACAAATATTGAACTTGGTGGATCAATAGTCTAACTTATTCCTACATTCCTGTGAAATGCTGCTGCTTGTCTGAAATCTTTCTTTTACTTGTTCACAACATATTATGCCTTTCTACCATTTACTTCAATAGTTTCCACCCATCTCCATCTTAAGATTCTTTACTAAAAATGACTCCACAGTCATCTGTTTTTGCTGTAGCTGGACCCCTGTTTTGAGATGACACCTAACTCCTATATTTTCATTTGAGTGCCCCTTTATGCACATCTTTCAACCTTTACTTTATTTTTCCCAGTTGAACCACGTTCCCCGTTTGCTTCCCTCACTATGGTATCTTGTCTTTGTCTTTATTTTTAATTTTTGTACTGTATCTAACAATGTTAGGCAGATGGACAATGGTGATGAGGTTTCATTTTTAGCCATCAGATCCTTGTGTGGCTTTCTGCTCCTCTGGAGAATGCTGTGATTACAGCTATGTTATCTTCTTTAGATCCAGATGAGAAGGTAAGGCACTTGGCAAAACAGGGCAGCTTACAGTCAACTGATAGGGCACTCATCCAACTCATCATAGTGCAGTCTTATTATGCAGGCAACGTCTATTGAATTCGACATGATCCTTAAAACAGCTCATCCTCCAAAGACAAAGAAGATGAATTACTCTTTCTTACGAGCTTCACTGCACTGGCTCCAAGTAGTTAGACTTCATAAATGTTTTATAACTTTATATTGTACCTATTTCAGTATCGATGGAATGGCAAATGAGTCACTATAAGTTACTGGAAGAATGTGTGCATATTGAGATGAAAATGGCATGAAGTATAACAAAACTTTCCTTCGATTTGATACAACACAGAGATTCAACATTAAATCTAGATGGGGATTAGCATAGCATAGCACAGCCATAATGTTTGTTCTTTAGTTTTGGGGTCAGGCCTTTCAAATTGAGTTAGTAATGTGGCACAGAGATCTACTGTTCAAATAGAAAAGTCTGAAATCTTACCGATCCCAGTCAAAATAAATAAAAATTTCAGTGAAATTGGTCTAAAAGCACGCCGAGCTTTTGCTCATATAGACAAATGTTCTGAAATGAACAAATAAAACACTAGCAGCAAGAAAACTAGATGTGAAAAACTATATAGTGTACTCTACATGGATTTTCTTAGTGTGGTTCTCTGGGCATTCAGGGATTCTGTCAAGATAAACACAATATCCAGGCAATCATTATGTGATAAACCCAGAGATTTGATCCTCCTTAACCTGAAACTGTAGCTTTCGTGGCAGGAATCAATATCAGCAAGAGGAATCTCACAGTTACAGTGTAATATCTGTATTTATTTTGACCCTTTAAGTAACCCCTGAAGCAAAAATAAGTGTTAGGTACAGTGTTAGACCAATATACAAAAAGAGTGTGATATAAATGGGAATTTGATGTGTTCTCTTACTTCATAAAGTGGTGAAAGGGAATGGCTCTATCCTTTCTTCTTAAAAACCCATTGCCTTGAGTTTTCTCATTAAGAGGACTAGGAGCCTGATGCTTTTCTCCATGTTTGTTTCCTTTTTATTCCATGCTTTATTACATCACAAACCTGCTGGAGTGCCCCCCTTTTGTATTAATCTGTGTTCAAAGTGGAGGCTGGTATATTAGGACAAATGAGGCCTTGCCCTCAGCCAGCCTCCACCTGCCTGGCTTTTTTCTTACAACAAATTGAGGGGGTGGCACTGGTAGTCCTCCTCCTCAGTCTCACTGCTGCCCTTGTAGGACTCAGCAGGGGCAAAGATGGGCACAAAATCTGAATTGGTTAGCTCTGCCTATTATTGGTTCCATTGGCCTCCCTACTAAGCCCAATGAGCACCAGCCACCACTTTGTGTGCATCACCTATTATGAACTAGGTATATGAAGAAATGAAGATAATGGCAGCTCTTAACCATGTCACGGGTATACAAATATTGTATTAAAACCTAAGCAGTACCCTAAAAAGTTCATATGACCACGCTTGTGGTCTGGAGGGACCTCCGTGTGCAAGCTGGTCAATGCTATGTGCTGCGATCACCAGAGAAATGGGCATGAGGAGGCTAAGCTGGGCAGGATTAATAATTACAAGAAGCTGCTTTATACTGAGTCAGACCATTGGTCCATCTAACTTAGTACTGTCTGCACTGACTGGCAGCAGCTCTCCAGGATTTCCAACAGGGACCTCTGCCAGCCCTACTTGGAGATGCAGAGCTTGAAACTGGGAACTTTTGCATGCAAAGTATGAGTCACAGCTCCTTCCTAATGACAAGCAGGCGAGTTGGTGAACCATAATGTACTGTAAGTATGGCAGGTATGGACAGTCATGATAGCAGTTTGGTCTTTACTCAAGAGAATAGTTGTAGAGACTAAGCAGCCTGACCAGAAACGAGGTTTCATATTGCCAGGAGAAATCTCATTGGCCTCTTATGTCACTTGCTAAGCCGTTGAACTCACTCATCACAACAAAAATGATAGGGGTTTTAGCACATATTGTCCCTTTTGGTTGTTGTAACCTGTTTGTACCCTAAAAGCCAGGATATAAATAACTTAAATAAATGTTACTGCCCTCTATAATGGCGCAGAATATATGATAGAACAAACATATATTTTTACATTATTACATTTTGAAGACCCATTCACACAGTAGTTTAAATATCGATTAAAATAAATGCTAGCATGTTTCAAAACTGCATGCAGTGGCAAGCATATGAAGATTGAAGCAGATTGATTTTACTAGTGAAAATAAAGGTGGTCATGTTGTTCATCAAATATTTATCTTGTCCCATAGGAGCGTCCTTCCTTCGGCAGCCATTGCCATGCATTGGCCTGACAGATGCATAATGTCATAACTATCTAATTACTTTGGGAAGACTATTAAATGTGACGTCAAAATCTGTTTAAATAATTCTGCTGCTGTTTTAATGCACTTGGACTAGACATCTTCCTGAAACCAGCAGGGAAGCTCTTAATCCCATTTGCATGATCCTCAGAACTCCCATCCTTAAGATAAAATCATCAATGGCTGATGAAGATGACAGGATTATTGCAACTGCTACTCCCTGTTTGACATAGATAATAAGTGCAGGAAATGAACCTTCCATTCATGTATTAACTGCCTAACAGTTGCAGTGATTCTGAAGACTGATAGATGTCATGACTTCACAGGATCACACAACAATGAACACAGAAAGTATCACAAAGATCACCAAGTTAATCTAGTCAACACCATTTATCAAAAGGGACTTATCCACCCTTTTTTAAAAAAATGGAATAATGAATCTAAAACATGAGGGCAGTAGCAACATTTTTTAGACTGTGACAGATGAAGTGTTGTGGAGGGTATGTGTATTTCAAGAAACCCTGGGGAATACCTTCCAGTGAGATTTAGGTCACTGAGGACTGGGCTGTGTGTGCATTTTGCTCTTGCCAGAACAGTGACCCGAAGTAGGGTTCTTTGGTACTTTACTTTGTTTCATGTAAACAAATGCAACATATCCACGCACACATTTGACCTATTTTAGCCTCTTCTATTTTATGATAAGCATATTAATTTACATAAGGCAGCACATCTAAAATGTACACAGTTCAAAAGGCAGCGTGAAGTTCATGAAAACAATTCCAGATCTGCACTACCCTCCCATTAATTGAGGAGCAGCTTTCATGCTTTAGAGGAGAACCTGATAGGCAGCTTATTTCTTAGGTCCACTAAATGGCAGAGGGTATGCAGTCACCCTTCCCATAACAGGGTGATTACAGATGGAAATTGATTTAGTTTTTGTAGCATCAAATATGAAATCAAGAGTCTCTGAACCAGACAGTATGATCGAAAACCCCACAGGTATCCTTATGCAATACAACCACCATAGAGAACTGTTCCTAACATCATAATCACTGGGAAAGCTTTTGTTCATGTTGGCCCTGCAAGAGGACATTTATTACACACTAATTTACACAAAACTCAAGGGTCTGGGTAGCTGTGCTAGCAGGAATTGGCACAATGGGGCTTCCCCGCCTCTCATCCCCAGGGCCACTCTGCTCATGGAACAAGGTGAGGCAATGGGCTCAGGTGGCAGGATCCACAGGGGAAGCGGGTCCCAATGTTGATCATTATTCCCCATTGTTCTTGGTGTCACTCTTTACTCCCCCCTTCTTCCTGGTGGGGAGGAAGACACTGTTTTGTGGTTCTCCTCAGGTGCCAAAATGTCTTCGGCTGGCCCTGCTCCTCCCACTGTGCACCCCTCCTTAAATCTCTGCAAGATCAGGAAAACCCTAAGTGCACAGATGGAAGAGAACAGAGATCATTCCATCAGTGCTGACAGAGCAATCTTCTTAGTGGTCCACAGAACAGCATACCAGGGACCAGAGTATATAACAGATCTCCTTCTCTCCCTGCAAAGAGGGAAGTCCACTCTCACAAGCTTTGCCTTGCAGGTGTGGAAACCTCCATAGGTGGCAGTCATGAAGAGGGGGCATCCCAGAATGGATCAATGGACTCCTTGGATATGTCAGATCCAAAACCCTCCTGCTGTTGGGGGTGGTTGGGTTGCACTATGTCAATACAGTGGTGCCCCACAAGACGAACGCCTCGCAAGACAGAAAACCCGCTAGACGAAAGGGTTTTCCGTTTTGGAGGCGCTTCGCAAAACAAATTTCCTTATGGGCTTGCTTCGCAAGACGAAAATGTATTGCGAGTTCCTGCAGGTTTTTTTTCCTCCCCCCCCCCTTTTTCTAAGTCGCTAAGCCGCTTATCAGCTGATCCGCTAAGCCAATAAGCCACTAAAAGCCGCTAAAAGCCGCTAAAAGCCGCTAATAGTGCTAATCCGCTAAGCCGTCAATGGGCTTGCTTTGCAAGACGAAAAAACCGCTAGACGAAGAGAATCGCGGAACGGATTCTTTTCGTCTTGCGAGGCACCACTGTACTGAAGTTGGAGTACTTGTTTTCCCTCCATACACCCACACAGCACAAATCTGCTGTGACTGGTTGAGATTGGCAGGGCTATAGATTTTGCAGTTCCTACACCTCATATTCTCTTCTCTCCCCCTCCCCTGCTGTAGGACTGCTTTGCTACCAGTATAAAGTCCCTGCATTAGCATGCATACAGGTAGAAAATTATAAGCAACCTTCCACACCTCAAATATATATATTAACAACCAATTTCTTCTCTTGCTTTTTTAACCTTAAAAAAACCCAACCGCAATGGATATTATTGTACAGAATACAGCAGATTTTTATTCAAAGGCCGATTTATGTAGCTACTAGTAAGAGCAGCAACCATGTTGAAACTGTAAATGTGAAGCAAGCGCGCGCGCGCACACACACACACACACACACACACAGAGAGAGAGAAAAGCCCTCAGAATAGTTGCTGGAAAGCTGCCAGAAGTATACAAACCCTTGGGGCAATGGGAAGGCTCTAGGGGGCTTGATGACAAATCTCCCTTGATACCTGGAAAAAATGGTTTCCAGGGGTGCCAGTGGCTAGCTTAGAACAGTCTGTTTCCTCTCTCCTGAGAACTCAGTACAAAAGAATGCCACAGAGCTCCCTTGTTCCAGATAATAGCACCCTCAGAGAATTGATATAGCAATAATTTACTCCTTTACTCCTTCTCTTATTCACAGACAAAAGCTTTCCGTAGAGTACTCTCATGGTGAAAATGGTGATATTCCCAACGGGTTTTGGTGTGGAACAAAAGCCACCTTTCCTAATGGCAGCAAGTGGCTTAGTTTGCTCTTTCAAATCATTAGCGTGGTGTTGTCCCCTTTCCACCCATAAACTAGAAAAGTAAAACCAGCACACACTTTGCTGTTTTTAGGAATCTCTAGACTCAAAGATGATAGCTGGCTCTTTCCCAGAGGGAAGATGAACTGATGTCTCTGCTTTGATTCTAAAGGCAGATAAAAACATTTTGCTTTGCATTTGGTAGCTTCAAAAAAAAAAAAAAAAAGGGGGGGGGAGAGATTTCTAAACTTTATTTTAATTTTTGCTTTTAGATTCTTATGTTGTGCACTGCTTGGGTAAGTTTTCATTAGATAGTTGTATTACAGAGTTGTATTCAACTAAGATTTACTCAGAGTAGGTTCAGTGAAATTGATGGACCTAAGTTAGCCATGGCCATTATTTCAATGACTCTCCTCTGAGTAGAAATTAGCTGAATACTACAACAACTATTACTACTACTACTACTAATAATAATAAAGGATGGCTCCCTTCAAAATTTATCCAAAGTTTTGTGTCAGAAGAGACCCCCAAATTACCGTATTTTTTGCCCTCTAGGACGCACTTTTCCCCCTCCAAAAATGAAGGGGAAATGTGTGTGCGTCCTATGGGGTGAATGCAGGCTTTCACTGAAGCCTGGAGAGCGTGACGGGTCAGTGCGCACCGACCCCTCTCGCTCTCCAGGCTTCAGGAAGCTATCCGCAAGCCTGGGGAGCACACGGGAGTTCCCACTGGGCTCCCTAGGCTTGTGGATAGCAGCCTGCATCCTGAAGTCTGGGGCACGCTGAGCAGCGCACCCCGGGCTTCGGGCAGATATCCGCAAGCCTGGGGAGCCCGGCGGGAACTCCCGCCGGGCTCCCTAGGCTTGTGGATAGCAGCCTGTTCTGGGGGCTGGGGTCGGGGGAAGCTCAGGCTTCCGCCAGCCCAGCCCCACCTGTGGGGGGGGGATATTTTTTTTTCTTTATCCCCCCCCCCAAAAAAAAACCTAGGTGCGCCATATGGGCCGGTGCACCCTATAGAGCGAAAAATACGGTATTTAAAAGTTTAGGCAAAATTTCTGTAGCAAGTCAGTAATTTCCAACACCAACACCAATTTCAAACACCAACAGCATACTCAGGAAAACAATAGTTTATATTTTATCTTATGGCCCCTTTAGATCTTACTATTCCAAAATGTGAGTAGGTTAGGTAGGCAAAATTTAAAAAGAAAAAAGAAACAGCCACAATATCAGAATCAGAGAGGAGGTGGTTGGTTCTTCTCGTCTCCATTTTACATTCATTATTTCTGCTTGCCTATAATCAACTTTATTATTCCTTTTTTTTCCTTATGCAAAACGTCACTTAAGGCAGTGCTTTCTGGATTCATTGAAGCTGTCAGCCAGTCATGATTCCTCATATGCATGAAATTAAGTAGAACTAAAACATCATGTTACCCATAATATAAGCTGTCAGTCTGCTGAAAGCTCCGTTATCTTCAGGATGGAGGGAGACTGATTATAAGATGGAGCTGGCATAGAGATGATACATCAGATCCGTCTTTTATAAAAGTAAAAATCCAACAGTATGCCAATTCACCTGTTCCTAGAAGGAGTTGCCAATGTGGTGCCCTTCAGGTATTGTTGGACTGGAACTAACAGCAGCCCAATAAGCATATCCAAAGGTTGGGAAAGTTGAAGGTTGTTGTCCAACAACATATATAGGACACCAGGTAACTTAATTTTGGTCACAGACATAGCCCCATGCTTGCTACTTATTTCAGAGTTGCATCGCTCTCATATAACCATAAAGCAAGCTGTTTCTCCTTCTAGCCTTCAGGAAGTTTATTCAACCTACCTTGTACCAGAGCTGAAAAATGCATTAATCCGTTGAACCTCCCATTATGCCTTGATCCATCTCTGCCACTAGAGGCCCAAGTGACCTCTCCCATTCAGCTTACTAGATTCCACATCAACTCCCTGTCCCTCACTCAGGCAAGCTCTTGTGCGAATAAGGCGATTATACCACTTCTGGCCTGCCACACATGTAAACCTGTCCTCCAGTTCCCGCCCTCTCACATCAGGAAGCAATAGTCAATCATCTGTGGGGATAAAACAGGAAGGAAGCCTTGCTGTCACTGCTCCATGGCTCACTGGCTGAAGTCAATTATTCTTGGAAACGATGCCCCTTCTCACAGGGCAGATGTTACCATTTTTCCTTTCCCTGTTCTTGGGGTTCCTCTGCCCACTAGTCCCAGCTGCTTTTGCACAAGGGAAGCCTCACTTTTAGCTTCATGGGGCCAGAACCAGTAGGGGCACTCTCCATCACAGGAAGCTGACTGACTGCTCAGCATCCCAGAGTTTACTAGCTGACATCATTTGGTCCTATTTTCCAGCTGCACACCCCTTTCCCTCTCTCACTGCTGTTCCTGGAGAAGCAAGCACCCAGAATTCTCAGGAACCAGCAAGAATCAATGTTGCCATTTCATTCTTCACATCCCCAGGGCTCATCTGCCTACTATTCATGGCTGTTTTTACTCCTAATTTTCTAAGAAGCATTTCATTTGTTATTATTTGTTATAATCTATATCCCTCCCTTCATCCTGAAGGTGCCCAGGGCGGCAAACACACAAGAGAGAAAACAATTAAAACATCTAAAAGCATCTAAATCTAAACTATCTATGCTTAAAAAAAAATAATCAGTATCCATGTTGAATAACCAACCTGTTAGTGCACTAGTTTGTTTTTAAAAGCAGGATAATAGTGCTTCATTTCTATGCAAGGACACGGCAAAACCTCAAGAAAGCATGATCTTCAAGGCAAAAGAGTGGCAGGCCCTTGCAGAGTAAATAAATATGGATGCTGATCAACTTCCCGCCTCAACATTTATATGCTGAAATCATCTGCATGGTTGGTATGCACCCAGCATCTCTAATATCTGCAGTGCTGATCTAGAAAGCTGAAGTGACAGCTTCATAATATTCAGTAATTTTTTTTCCAATTAATTCCCATTTACTCCAAGGACCTCTCTGAATGAGAGGCACAGACTGCTTTATAAAGAGATAAAATCCAATAATAATTTCATTTTAATTTATGGAAAGATAATTCTGTTTGTCTTGTCATGATAACAAATTACCTTTTTCATTTTTTTTGCAAACAAATCTTGCATTCATCCTCATACAGCAGGGATGGCAAAAGAAAACAATAAAGCTACTGATGATTCCCAATCCAGACTGGAAAGGCAATCACAGAATAACGATTGATGATGAAACTGGGATTGAGGAAAGCCAAATGTGTATTAACCATAATATGTTGGAAGTTCATAAATCAGAAGCAGACAGGCAGAAACAATATTTGGTTCTTATCTCTTAGTATGCTACCTCTGTTATGGGTCCTTTGTCTCCTGCCCACCTACTGCCACATGCATGCTGATCTTCATTTTACTAATTCCTGTATGTTCTAAAATACCAAAGTTCTAATGCAGTTTTTTTGACATGACTTAAAGTGGAATTACATTTCTGCCCCTTTCTCCCACATCCTTTTTAAGAAATAGTCTTGAACACTCAACAAAGCCAAAACAAGACCAACAAAACCCACATTTCTTCAAACTTCAGGACATCTGAGAATGCATACAGAAGGAATGTAACTTTTTCATTTTATATACCAACTTCAGGGAGACCTGTCCTAAAGTTGTGCACAGGTAGTATATTATACCCACAGATCTTAGTATGGTGCCTAGAACATGGGCAGAACAATCCAACTGAGTCAGGAAATGGAGAATCAAATGGAGAATCAAATGGAGAATCGGCCCCCTCCATTTATGTTGGAAATGGGTCGGGAGGGGCCTGGTGTGCATCACACATCGCAGCTTCAACGGCTGCCTCCCCCAGACTGCTCGGTCTTCTTCACACGATGCTATGTATATTTTTAGGAGCCATTTTGTTTTTATGTTTGTAAGTTATGCCAAAGTTCCTGGGACAGGGAAGCACCAACAGTGGACCTTGTCATAGCTTCAGGTATGAGACTTGTGAGGTCAGACTCCACCCCATACCTTCAGAGGGAGAGTTCCCTCCTCAATTTTTAATTTTTTTTTTTTTATCCTATGGCTTCTATGACATACTCCTGGGGACCATAGGAATGCATTCTGGAAAGGTCTGTAGGGTGTGTGTGTGTGTCTCCTGCCTCTCTCTCTCTCTCTCTCTCTCTCTCTGTGTGTGTGTGTGTGTGTGTGTGTGTGTGTGAGAGAGAGAGAGAGAGAGAGAGAGAGAGAGAGAGAGAAGAGTTATGGTGGATCTTTGGCACTACTAAGACACTACCACCACCAGGAAAAAACAATGCATATACCGGGGAGGGGGGAATAATGAAGGAGAAATTGAGTTCAGTTCCTAAATTTTTTCTCTTGATGGATGCTAAGAACACTGCATACTATATCAGGAGATGATATCATACATGGCTGTTACAGCCACAGTCTGTTATGCTAGATGCTGGAAATAATTTTCTGTCGGCTTCTGAATGGGAAAATAAACTGCTTGACGGTGATGTCAAAACTTACTAATTATATTGAAGGCAAAGAAAGAGAACAAAAAGTATTTTTTTAAAAAAAAAAAGAAGAAAGAAAATGGTCTACTTTTATTGATTACCGGAGAAATTATGCATACTCTCCTGACTTTATGTGTGCCTTTCATTTATTGTAATACCTTGTTCAGGAAAAATCGTGTGTATGTGTGGTGTTGTAACACTGTAATCACCTAAAACAGAAAAACAAGTTTAATATTATGCTTTCTGTCTGAAATTAATGTACCAAGAATGCACTGCATTGTTTTTGTACATTCGCAGAATGCACTGATAAGACAGACCTTTAGCTGATGTAGGATGAAATCAATAAAAAAAAATTATCCACAACTAAATTTGACTGAAATCACTTCATTTTCTTAAGCTAGCCATCTGCAACCTGGTACCCTCCTGCTGTCTGGGACTACAACTCCAAGGTGTTAACTGGGACTGATGGGATTTGTCACCCAAAATAGCAGGAAGGCACGATGTTGGTAAGGCTGAATTTAGCATTCAACTATACACTTTAAATCTATTGATTTCAATGGCACATAAAGCTCATTAATGTTAAGTATTCTTTCTTTCTGAAACCTAATGGGTAACATAATATTTACCCCAGTTTACAGTTTCCTTATCTAGACAGTTTTTATTTGATCAGAAATCCTCATTGAGGCTATTTTAGTGGAAACATGGGTAAACATTTCTCAAACCAATGAACGTATTATGGATTCTTTCCCTTTTGATGGGAAAGATTCTTTCCAAATGGATAATGTGGCCCACTACTACAAGTGATCCTGGCTGCTAGATTATTCTTTTCATAATTTTCTATTTGAAGCTGGTAACCTGGCTACAACCGCCACAAAGACAGAATCTAGTGGGGATCTCTTTGATGGAAGAGAGCTTTATCAGCAGACTTCCATACTTTTTCTTAGGATTATCTCCTTTTATTAATTGTGTTGTTTCTCATTTGGGGGATTAGCATCAGCACAGTCAAATACTGAGGCGAGAACAGAGTAACTAAACTTAGCAAAAACTGGAAAGAATTACCAATTCCCCCAAATCAGAACAAGCTTTGTCAATTTCAATATCAATTTGGTAAATAAAGCTAATATTCACTGAAGTACCAAACCAGCCTTGGCCACTGTAATCTCTGAAAAACCAACATCAGAATCTGGCTTGTGTTTTGTTTGTAGTCAAATAACTTACTGTGTATGCACATATATAATATTGATAGACCTGGAGTGAGACCTTGCTAGCTTGATGAAGAAGTCAACCTAGTGTGTGGTGACTGTGAAAAAGGCAAATTCCATGCTAGGGTCATTAAGAAAGGAATTGTAAATATAACTGCCAATATCACATTGATGCTACACAAATCTATGGTGCAACTGCATTTGAAGTACTGTGTACAGTTCTGATTGACTCACCTCAATAAGGGTAAGTGTGAGGCCGAGTCTTCTGTCTCTATTTGCTGCTGCTGCTAATTATGTGCACCGTGACATGCCCCATCACCATCCTGTTTTCTATTTTTTACTACCACCTGAAGTCACAGAAAAATGCTCTGTTAATTCATTCGATAAAATTTTAGCCCAGCTGGCACCTCTTGCACTGAGCTAGGGATGGAGTGCTCCCCAAACTGCTCTCATATCATTTTAAAAAAAAAATTCTCAGACTGAGTGTCAAAAACAATGCCACATAAAAAGCCTGAAGGACCCCCTATAGATGGCAGCTGGGTATGCAGCAACACTGAGGATGTTATGAGCTGCTGAGGAAATGGCACAGTAGGAGGCACAGTGGTGATTTTAATTCCAAATTTCCTGTGATTGAGTCCTCAGGCCTAATGTGCAAGAGCAACAGCATTAGTGCTATTCATAGATATGAAAGCTGACCTTTGTCCCTCTATGCCTCAGCCGCACATTTGCTCTGTACGTTTTACATCAGGAGCAAGCTATTTAACCCACCTCCTAATGCCATCTGTACCTTTCTTCTTTTAGAGAGGGAAAGGCCATTTATCTGCTGATAGACTCGCCCCACAATGTATGCCAGGACTGCTGAGGTGGGACAGACCCAGCCCATAAAGCAATGTATCAGGTTCCTACCAAATCTAAACCAATACAGTGGTGCCCCGCAAGACGAAATTAATTCGTTCCGCGAGTTTTTTCATCTTGCGATTTTTTCGTCTTGCGAAGCACGGACTTTGGAAAAACTTCAAAAATCACCAAAGTCTTCAAAAACCTCAAAAAAGGCTACCACACCGCGTGCTATGAGTTGCTCCTCAAAGTGAATGCACGGCTTTAAGAAAAAGGAAACAAACTTGCAAGACAAAGGAAACAAACTTGCAAGACGTTTTCATCTTGTGAAGCAAGCCCATAGGGAAATCCGTCTTGCGAAGCAACTCAAAAAACGAAAAACTCTTTCGTTTTGCGAGTTTTTCGTCTTACGAGGCATTCGTCTTGCGAGGTACCACTGTATGCTGTAAAAAGTTTGAACAGGTTTTCTTGTAAGGAAAAAAACAAGTACCGGTAATGTATGAAAGGAAGAGTAAAACACACACACACACACACACACACACACACTTACTTCTCTCTGCTTGGATTTCAGATATGATGTCCCAGAATTCACATGCTCTATGAATCCCATACTGCCTGGACATATAAGCTTTATTAGAAAGCCAGGTCATCTGTGATGAGGTTAGTTTGTACAGGTAAAGGTAAAGGTAAGTCTAGTTAAGTCTAGCTGAATTCGACTATGGCGCTCATTTCCGCTTTCAGACCGAGGAAGCCAGTGTTTGTCTGCAGTTAACTTTTCTGGGTCATGTGGCCAGCATGACTAACTGCTTCTGATGCAACAGTACACTGTGATGGAAGCCAGGGCACACAGAAACACTACCTTCCTGCCACAGCAGTACCTATTTATCTACTCATGCTGGTGTGCTTTCGAACTGCTAGGTTGGCAGGAGCTGGGACAGAGGAACAGGAGCTCATCCCATCATGTGGTTTCAAACTGCTGACTTTACGATGGTCAAGCCCAAGAGGCTCAGTGGTTTAGACCACAGTGCCACCCACGTTTGTACAGCAAACACATTGAAAGGGCACCCCCTTCTTCTTAGGTCAGAACTGATATTCCAAAGAGACAGCTAAAACTTATTTCAAATTCAAAAGTAAACCATAGTTTACTATTCCACAGAGGCCCAATTCTTCTACCCTGTTGTTAAGTGACAAACAGAACCACCCAAAACAAATCAAATTAAACATCTAAACATTACTGCTCACTTCACGGGAAGTTGGGAAGTACGACTATCAAATTGGCCAGAGTAATATATTCCCTGTCATCACAAACCACTATTATAGACTGACAGTATTTGGAAAGGGGTTTTGCATATGAAATCACTCACTCACGTTACTGCTGAAACAATGTTGCTCTCTCCTGGAGCAAGTCAGCAAGCAATAACAGAAACGGTTGCATTTTATATTACTTTTATTTCCCCTCAACGGTGCTGGCTGGGAGTTGCACATGAATCTCCCCTGAGCCTGACCTCAATGCTTACATGAGTTCCACAGGAAAGCTGGAAGTCTTTCCTTCAAAAGCCAAAACAAATGCACCCCTGGTTTTATTTTTAATATCCTGCTATTTTTTAAAACGAGCATACAACAATGTGTCTCCGTATGCCTACACACAGTTGTCACCTGTCTTCTCAGTCTTCTTCAAACGAGCAGATGCCAACAAATCACCACCTTCTCATAAGTTATTCTTTATATAAAGTCACTCTTTATATAAATTCGTGACATTGACTGGAGGACCATAGTCGAGATGAAGCTAAACGAACATACTGAAGGCATGCCAGCTTGAGTTCCATGATGGAAGAATGGAGGGATAAGGGAAACCTAGGTTGTACATACATGCAGACTATGTGTCTGTCAGGTACCTAGGTTCAGGTGGTAAGGTCCATGCCCCAATACCTGGAAAGGTAACAAGTACCCTAAAATTGAAGGTATAAAAAAGCAGTCATCCAGAAGAATCAGTGTCAAATTCCCAAAGGGATGGCTTAGTACTGGGATGGGGAATCTGTGGCTTCCTGGATGTTGTTGTACTTCAACTCCTATTGGTGCTTGTCAACATGAGCAATTGTCAGGGAAGATGAAAGCTGTAGTCCAACGCCATCTGGAGGACCACAGATTCTCTAGTCTAGTCGGTCACCACCAAGTTATCCAGAACCTGGAGTGATAGAGCAGGCAATGGCACAGGAGTGACTCTTCAGGGCATAATGGTTAGAGTGTTGAGCTAGGACCTGAGAGAGCAGGGTTCGAATCCTCACTCATTCATGAAGTGGGACCAGTCCTTATCTCTTAGCCTGACCTACCTCCCAAGATTGTTGTGAGGCTGAAATGGGGAGGAGGAGAACCGTGTACACCACCTTGAAATCCTTGGAGGATAAAGGTGGCATATAAATGTAAGGAATAAATAAATAATAATAAATGAAGAGGACTATGGTCTATAAGGTTAGTACTTGACTTGAACCACTTGCAATCCCCATCTGCAGCCAGCAACCCTGGTGCCAGAGGGAAAAGAGAGAAATGTCATCAGGGTGATAGAAGTACTTTTGGATAGTATGGTGGCTTCAGCAGATGTCATAAAATAATAATTGTGGGCCATGCATTATGCCGTGTTCACCTAACATGCCCTATTGACAAAGTGGAGACATAACCCAGGGCTGTTTGGCTGATCAGGAAGAATAAAGGTTTTTGATTAGGAGGTCTCTGCTCACACAGTAGTTTTACAAGGTGCAGCTATTCCTGTAGATAAGAGAAGCAGCTTCCTCTCTGGATGTAGAGAAGGGTAGATGCCCCACCACAACAGCCATACACACACACCCATCTGCTTGCTGAGCAGGCAAACAGGAGTTTTAAAAGATGCCGATACATACTGATTAAAAGCAAACATAAGGAAATTGAGATCCAGGGTATTTCCTGGAGTCTTGGCAAAACAGGGCTTAAAGTTTTGCCTAACATTAATGTCTCACCAAGAGTACAAGTCTGCTTCCAGCATATCCTCTGCCATTCTGTATATCAGTCAACTTCTCATGATTTTTGTAAACATACAATTATAGCCAGGGTACTTGGAAGCATGCACCTGTTTAAGTCAAATACTGCAAGTATCATTGACTCTGTGATGAAAGCTATTTACCTTGAATGGCAACGGTTCTTCAGTAAGTGGGCTGACAGGAAGCGAGTTGGTACTGCTTGCAGGACTCATATCTGCACTCTACAAGAAAAGCAAAATAAAATCTAGATTAGCCTGTGACAAATCCACTGTTTAAGCGCTTGGTGTAGCTGAGCACCCCATCTGTTACAATGAAGAGAAAACAAATAATGATACAAAAAACTGTAACTGAAGCAAGCATTCTACTTTGAGCATTTTTCCTGATGCATTTTAACACCATATGGAGTAGCAAATAATGAGAAACACAATCATAAACATATCTACTCAGAAGTAAGTCCTATTGAATTCAATGGGTCTTGCTCCCATTTAAGTAGGGTTAGGATTGTAGCCTAAGATCTTCAAAGTTAAGTACTGAAAAACACAAGCTAATAAACACCTTTAGCAAATACAATAGAAACAGTTTGTTCCCCTTAATGGCCCATCACCCAGGCAATCACCTCATCAGGAAGCTAGCCTGGCTTATATTTTAACACTTGCTGGATCCAAGGGATCCAAGGGTTGGAAGGGTCATAGCAAACAGCCTACTCCCCCCCCCCCACACACACACCTCACAACAATATAATATAAAAATATAAATTTAATATATGGAAGGAGGGCAAACTTCAGGATCCTGCTTCTTACTTGTGGGGGTATAAGGGGGATGACTGACAAGCATCAGGCCTGATGTTTTAATTTGTGGCCTAGCTGGCAGTGTCAAGCACAAGATGTGGATGGTAGATCACACACTGTACAGTATATCTGACTATATGAGCAGTTCCACACTCTTTCAGAAAATATAAACCAAGGATGGGAAGCCTGTGCCCCTTCAGAGGTTGTTGGACCCCAGCTCCCACTATGGCCAGCCAGCATAGTCAAAGGTCAGGAATTATGGGAGTTGTAGTCCAGTAACAACTGGAGGGTCACAGGTTCTGCATCCCTGATGTAAACTGTATGTGAAAACTTATTGCCTCTCGCTCCAACTCATAAAACTGGACTGTTCAAGCTGTGACCCTATTTTTCTAAACAGAGAGGGCATGACAGCCACCCTAGATAATTGTACTATAAAATATGTGCAGTCTTGTGAACATCACTCCCAAAGATAGAGCCAATTTTGTTTGTGGTAACTGCTTTTCAGCAAGAGACTACAGTGCTATGATAGCTGTCAGACACCAACTTCCCTCAAGATTGCCATCAAAAATTATTGATCCAAGAAGTTAATACTGGCAGAAAATATCTTCAGTGGATATTAGAAGCAAGAGAACAAATAAATCCTGATAACTAAAGAAAGGAGAAGACAATCTGTGTATTTTATAGCTATTTAAAGAGAGGAAGTGCATTTCCAACTTATTTTCAGGGTGATTGCTTCAACTGTATTGTTGGTCATTTAGTTCAGTATAAGTTCACAGCCTGGAAGTTGAGTACAGCAAGCAGATGGGATATGACTGAATAAATATTTCAGAATTTTAGACTTTTTAAGGAACAGTAAAAGAGCCAGTCACAATTCTCTTGCGTTCTTGTGGCATATATTTATTTTAGTGCAGGCAGAAATCCTCTCATCTGTATACCATGCAAGTTTTGTATGGGCTTTTTGGGATAGTTAGGAAGTGGGGTCATTCCATTTTCACTGATACATTTAAACACATCTGCTGAGTACTAGGACCTGATCAATGGTAACTTATAACCATACTGATCTCAATAAGAATTTCTTCATGAAAGCTTATGGGACAACTCCACAGTAAACACCTTAAGGTTTGCAAAGTGATGCACTTGTTAATAAAGCACTGCACAGCAAAGGATTTGTGATATCTGTTCATTTTTCTATGCATAATATGCTACAGAAGGATCTGGGCAGCAATAAAATTACAAGTTGCCCAATATTCACAGAGAAGGGTGTCATCCATAGCTTGGTGCAAGATCCTTTCATTCTGTGCAGGAGCTAAATATCACGTGCAAATGTCTAACATGCTGACATTCATTGAGAACATATTTAAGTAATACAAAATTCAGACTTGAAGCCTCCATAGCTAAATAAGTTAAAATGACCTGTCAAAAGTGGTTCCATACTGAAATTACAAAAGTCCTTTGGAGAGTAGATGAAGCAGTGAGAATAATTGCAGTCACAACATTTAAAACATGCAAAATGGCTCATTAAAGCTTTAGTAAAATACATGGCAACCTAAGCAAGTTAATTCTGTTCTGAATAACCTCTACATTTCTTTCTTGTCTTAAAACGCAGGGACATTACTCCTGGCAAACAGAAATATATAAGAAGTTCATTTCCAAACTTGAAAAATGAAAACAGAAGAAAATGTATATATTATATGCATGAGTGCATGCCTACACATAAATTTGCAGTATAGCAGTGTGGTATAAAGGTAAACACCGAGTAATATATAGAGAGATATAATTATAGATATACAGAGAGACAGGAGTATAAGAAATACACACACCAGGTATTCTGGAATGTGCTATAAAATTTATATTCAGTTGCAAGGTTTTCAGCACTGATTCCTACTCAAAAGTATATTACACTTATTTCAACCTTTTCACAATGCAGCATGAAACTTGCAACACGTTTTTGCAGTCCCAGGTGTCCAGACACCTCAAAGTGTAGAGCAGCTGCTCCCTGCCAATAAAATGAAGACCACCAGGCACACAGATTGCAGACACTTTTCCACTTCCCACACAGAAGACCTGCTTACCATGGAGGAAGCAGTTAACCCACCACTTCCTTTATCTTCCCTCAGTATGCCACTGACACCTTCTTCCAAGTCTTCTTCTCTTCTTCTTCTTCTTCTTCTTCCCCTTCTTCCCCCCTTGACTTGCTTTGAGACTTAAGAGCCATCAGGTAGAGTCTGGCATCTTGCACCATTTTTCCCACCCACCTGCAGCTGAATACTGAATACTGGTCTCAGCAGGTTGTTCCCCACACATATGTATAAAGAAACAATTTCCAGTACAAAAATGTAGGAGGAAATATTAATAGCTATCTATCGAGAGATATGCATTAACATACATCTTCACAGCTGCAAGCCTGAATAGCTTTAGGAAGGCCCTAAAATAATGCAAATCTTTATTTAAAGTTAGTCCCAAGGTGGCTTACGAAAGGTAATTGACTAAGTAATTTGAAATTATTGCAAGCCACTCTAAGTAAGTATATAGACACTAGAAGAACAGGATACATGTATATATAAATCCATGAATAGGGCCCAACGGATAGGGCTTGGTCTTTTGGGGGGTAGTTGAGTGCTCAGGTATGCTGGCACTGCAGCCCAGCCTCAGTTTGCCATGGTTGCAGTGGGAAAAGATTGTTGTTGATACAAGAGGGAAGCTGTCAAAGCCCAGCTGCTGGGAATCCCTCCTTAAGACTCCTTGGCACCATATAACAGGGATGGAAAATATGCACCCCTGACTTCCGGGTTAGCGCGATCGGATTAATGGCGGATTCCCTCCGAGCTCTGGAGGGAATCGGCTCTGCTGAGGACGGGTCTTACCGCGCCGGCGACGCGGGGACCCTTAGAACCCTTAGGGAGTGTCCTGTGCGTAAGCCGGAGGAAAAAGAATAAGGAGTTTGACAGCTGTCAAAGGAGCTGTCAAACGGGCGGTTAAAGTTAAGAACTTTGTTACTTAATAACTCTCTGAATTAAAAGTGTTGCATTTGAACTGAGGTGGTTGGAAACAACGTAGCTATAAACAATAAGTAACGGACTGTTGGAAAAGGACTATCAAGTAATTGGAATCCCCCTAGGGGGAACTAGAGACATTACAATGGCTGCAGAGGGAAAATTACTGGCAGAGATAGAAAAAATGTTTTTTCTCGTGGGAATCCTGCAAGAGCAGAGTACGGCTATGAACAAAGAACTTATGACCTTGAATTCTAAAACAAACAACTCTGCTGAATGCATAAAGGATTTGACTAATAAGAAATCTGCAGCTGAACCAGAAGAGACATTTTTGGAACAGGTGGAGAGGAAAGAAGGAGCGGAAAAGGAAAATATCAATCAGAAGCCTATATTGTCAGGAAATAAAGAAGAAGATCTTCGGATTACAAATCTGAGAAAGATGAGAAAGATGAAGGAGGAAGTCCCTGGAGTACCTGGAATACTGGAATTTAAAAGAATAAAGAAATATGATTGGGACTTCCTCTTTGAGTATGGGAGAGCAGCTGATCTTTTGCAGCAACTGCTTTTAAGTATTTTGGATGGAAGAAAACTTGGTGTGACTGCGACTGAACTCCTTCGAGACCTGAGGACCAACAAAAAGGGTTACCAACAAAATCGGCGGAGAGAGACTGACAGAGACTTGAAGGCCTCGGATGTGAGGAATCCGGGCTAGGAACTGTTTCTGTGGACATAAGGGATGGAAACCGGGGTAGGGAGGGAGGGGAGAACAGAATTTTAAAATTTTATGATTTTTGTATTTGGCCATTATGACATATAATTAATTAAAATATAAAGGGAGAAATTCGTGGGAGAGAAATTAGGTCGACCTTAGAAAAAAGATTTAATGTTTATAAGAGAATTGGATAAGTTAAATGTGGATAAATAAAAAGAGTTAAGTTTTAAAAACAATAATAATATGTTAAAGATGAGAGATAAGAACTTGCTGAATTAATTATTGGAATTGGGATGTATGAAGAGGGGGTGGGGGGAAGTCAAGGAAAGAGGGTAAAGAAAGTAAGAGTATGAAATTATATATGTTTTGTTTTTGTTTTTGTTGTGTGTTTGTGTATAAAATGTGAAAACCTAATAAAAATTTTATTAAAAAAAAGGAAAATATGCACCCTTTCGCTTAATTCCATGCAGATGGAGAGAGGAGCTTGGAGGGAGGGCAAGGTGGGAAGAATGGGTCGGGCATCTAAAATGGGTAGAGAAAGGAAGTCAAAGTGGGAGGGAGCCTTCTGCAAGTGGTCAGTTCAGACCTCTGGCAAGAGATAGCTGTCTTTCTCATTGCAGATTTTGAGATGGCATGGGATGGGGGGGGGGGAGAGGTGAGAGAGGAAATCCCCTTGCATTTGTGATGATCCATGCACTGGGGCGGTGTGGGGATATGGCAACAGAGGAGAGGAGGGAAGCCTCCCCACCACTCCTTTAGAGGGTGGTATTATCTTATGCTTTGCATTTGACTTGCGGGGACGCAGGTGGCGCTGTGGGTTAAAGCCTCAGCGCCTAGGGCTTGCCGATCGAAAGGTCGGCGGTTCGAATCCCTGCGGCGGGGTGCGCTCCCGCTGCTCGGTCCCAGCGCCTGCCAACCTAGCAGTTCGAAAGCACCTCCGGGTGCAAGTAGATAAATAGGGACCGCTTACCAGCGGGAAGGTAAACGGCGTTTCCGTGTGCGGCTCTGGCTCGCCAGAGCAGTGATGTCACGCTGGCCACGTGACCCGGAAGTGTCTCCGGACAGCGCTGGCCCCTGGCCTCTTAAGTGAGATGGGCGCACAACCCCAGAGTCTGTCAAGACTGGCCCGTACGGGCAGGGGTACCTTTACTTTACTTTATTATCTTATGCTTTGCATTTGACTTGCGGCACACTGCCAAAACTCCTGGCAACAACTTGGGACTCAGGTCACAATCCTGGCATACATTTAAAGCACATGGCTTCCCCCAAAGGATCCTGACAACCATAGTTAGTGAAGGGTGCTGGGAATTGTAGCTCTCTGAGGGGCACAACACAGTCCCCAGTATTATTTGGGAAAAGTCATGAGCTTTAAATGCATGGTGTGTGGCTAGAGACTGCCTCTGCCAATAACAACCTATCCACAGCTAGAGGCCAGTAGAGGAGGCCCTGTTTGTTATCATTTGGGGAAGCACAACTCATTTTGTGTGCATTTTTCAAGGATTCTGTGGATTTTTAGGATGCCTTCTGAAATTGTAGGATATCTTATTCATGTCTATGTTTTTTTTTTAAAAAAATATGTTTCTTGTATTGTTCCTTTTGTTACTACACAGTTCACATTTGTGGCTATTTCTCGAAAAAAAGAAGCACAACAAAATGAATAATAAACTTAAAGCAACTAATCAGTATTATTTCCTTCACCATGTAGTTCTTGCTGGTATGGAGGTGGCAGCTTCAGACTCGCCCCCCGCCCCGGCTCCAAGATCATAGCAGAAGCAGAAGATCTCACTGGTCTCCAAGACCCAGGAGCTGTGCAGGTGCAAAACATCTTCCTTCATTTAAATTGCCAGGCTTATAGTTTTGATTTATGTGATGGTGGTTTGCGGTGATGGCCGGTGGCTAATGCAACACACACACACAATGACTAATGTGTACTTCTTGTGCCTTACAAAGGAGAGGTAGGCTCCATTACAAACCTTCCGCTGATGGGATAAATGTGAAGTGCCCAGAGGCAGCTCTAATTATTATAGGGAATTGGGGATGGCTCCGAGCACCACAGACTAGTGCTTTGGATCTCTTTTAAAGCAGACACCAATCAAACTTCTTTGGGGAAAACTGAATCAAGACCTATCTTGGCATCATAGCTGATTTAAGTAAGCCAACTAGAGTGGGACAATCCTTTTAAATGATCGTTATACTTAAAATTTCTGGCATGAGCTAATGACCTAATGTAGAGCACAGGAGAAATTAACACTAAACAACAGGTGTATGTTGAGCTAATGTGTATCAAACATTTCTTCTGGAAGCAAATGTGCTTTCAGCTATGTTGAACTGAAAATAATAAAATAAAGATCAGTAGGAAGCTAAACAGGCTCTAATTTACATTGCTTATAAACTCTTATTGATAACTTGGTGTAGGAGTTACCATTTGGAGAAAAAGTGACTGATGTGTTTTTAATAAACATGATCAGTTAGTCAGAGACACTATTGGATTGCTGTAAAACACTGTTACATTTAGAAACCGACAGTGACAGACAGGATTAATACGAAAAGGCATAGATGTCACTTTTTGCCACATGCTCAGGAAACCCATGTATTTCCACTCAAAAATACCATAATGCCTGGATAAGCAATTGAGCTATTTAAAGAGGCTCTCATGCTAGAATCAATTAGCTTTTTGCTAGCCACAACTGTTATATGTTTATAGGAAACACACAGACAGACTTACTGAGGATATAAGAAAGTGATTACGAAGCAAAACAGTGGTGATGTTTGGTAATTTTATGACTGGACTTTTGGAGGCATATCTTTGTAGCTGGAAATGCATATTACTTCACTTCATTTACTCCTAAACGTGGTAAGGTAGCCCTGATGCATTTAGGGTTCCTGCTGTTTATCATGTTGAACAGGGCCAAGATGCCTGCCCCCAAAGTCCTGTCCTAGCTGAAACAAGCTGCTTCCCAAGACAAACTCCATCTTCTTATGATTTCTTCTCACACCATTCTGGCAATGTCTGAAGGCAGGAAATGCCCTGGGAGAAATCAGTGATGCAGTATCGTCAGATAGTTCTTTCTTTTTCTTTGGTGATCACTCGTAGCCGAGTATGATTCTCTTCCATGGAAACGCTCTTAACAGTGATTCTGTAAGTGACGGTGGAGGCCAATTCTGGATCCACATGTCCTTCCACAGTGGGGACATAGGTGAGGGGACACAGTGAGGGTTTGCAAAACGTGTATTCCTCTTTGCTCTTTTCTCCTTTTTGCCCTGAATTCGTGCTTATTCAAAGTCCACAACATCTTCGGTAAAGGCTATTCTCTAATTGGAGTGCTCATAGGCCAATCTTTCCCAGTCATCAGTGCTTATACTACTTTCTTTTCTTTTTTTTTAGATTTGCCATGAGAGTATCTTTAAACCTCTTTCATTGTCCACTGGTATTTCGCTTTCCATTCTTAAGTTGGGAATAGAGAAGTTGCTTTGGAAGATGATAATCAGGCATTCGAACAACATGACCAGTCCAACAAGGTTGATGTTGAAGAATCATTGCTTCATAGAATCATAGAATCATAGAATCGGAAGAGACCAGAAGGGCCATCGAGTCCAACCCCCTGCGAAGCAGGAAACACCATCAGAGCACTCCTGACATATGGTTGTCAAGCCTCTGCTTAAAGACCTCCAAAGAAGGAGACTCAGGTTAAGAACTTTGCTTCAGGTTGAGAACAGAAACCATATTCCAGCGGTGCGGCAGCAGCAGAAGGCCCCATTAGCCGAAGTGGTGCTTCAGGTTAAGAACAGTTTCAGGTTAAGTACGGACCTCCAGAACGAATTAAGTACTTAACCCTAGGTACCACTGTAGTTTGCCTGTCTTCCCAAGTGAAGTGCACTGGACAGTGAGGTGGGGTGATAGCGCTCACCTGATCTCTTGTCAATTGCATCACTGCTGCTTCAAGGAGGAAGAGAGGTTAGGCGGCAGCGAGGTTGCTAAGGCAGGAGCACTGGAAGGAGCAGCCTATTGCCTCCACTGGGGCATTTGCACAGGGCCAACCTTGCTGCTGCCTTGCCACCAGAAGCTAAACATCAGCAAAGCAACTGACTGGAGGTGAAGATAGCACAGTTGCACCACAACATCATCTTCTACTGGTCCCTAAATTGGTGGGGCAAGTTAGTGTGAGAAGTAACCAGATTATAAACCTCCCCAACCCCCATTGTGCAGTTAGCAGAGCAGTGTGAAATGGAGCTGCAGGAAGTAGCAACCACTTCACTCACATAAAAATTACCCTGAGGCAGAAGAGGCCTAGAAATGGAGTCTGTGAGCTGGAGGTTTCTTGCCTGTGATATATCAACTTGATTAACACCATTCCATGCATCTTTTTTTCATTCATGCATTGTATAAATTCTTCAAGAGACTCAAAGGTAATCACCATGTCAGCAGCTAAGTTTTCAAGATATTGTACGGATATGAGAACTCATGCAAGTAAATGAAGGATTCCTGCGGTTGCATTTGACGTTCACAGCTTGAGTCTCCAATTTCCGACACTGTCCCTAATATCTCACCTTCTCAAAGCTGTCTACATAGAAAGGAAACTGAATTACCACTGTTTCAGAAACTCTCACATTATTCCTCTGAACATGTAATTGCCACAGAACCCATTACTGCTAGTTAAAGTCTTATTCAAAATTTGACAGAACCACTCATACCACTTATGAAGTTGAAAGAAAGATCTCTCTCTCTCTCTCTCAATGAATAACTTGAATTCTACACAATCAGAATTTTTAAAAATAAAATAAACAAAAGTGGTTCTAGGCCTCCAGAACTGTGTAGAAACATTTCAGGTTTTATCATCATCTATAGCCAATGGTCATCACAATATAACATAGATCACTTATGTGTAGACTACAGAAGGGGGGGGGGGGGGGGGAGGGAGAGAAGAAGAAAAAAAGAAAACCATCAGTCCAATAAACCCTAAGGATACAAATGAACAGGATTGAAAACATTTATTTAGCTTAAATTTCCCCTCAACATTCAGTACTAGTATGATTCAGAAAGGCCTTATTTTCAGGGTTGAGTGAATCATTGCATTGGTGTCTGGGTATTTTACAAGTACAAGCAATAGCAGGAGGGTTCACACAACCCCTCTGAGACACTAAAAGGATATGTAAGTGGGTAGCACCAGTTAGCCCAATCTTTTATCTGCCGATACTAACAGCTTTCAATACATGAGAGAGGGCATGTGAGATCACCACTAATTCTTCCTTAAACCAGGCTTTGGAGGCCAGTGGTTGAACATTTTGGGGCCCAAATGGGATCCCCTCAAGTCTTCACAGGACTTGATAGATGAGCTCTGGATCATCCCACACTTCCTACAACCATTACAATTTTGCCTGTGTGTGTGGATTTAACATATGGAATAAATCCCTGGGAATTCCATTCTTACCTGAATGCTCTTCTGGAGGAAGAGAGGGGAACCTGCCCCGTTGTATATCGGGGGGGGGGGGGGCTGGGTGGAGAGAGTCTCCTCCTTTAAATTCCTGGGAGTTTACCTTAGTGAGGACCTCACTTGGAAAATCAACATAACTCAGGTGGTCAGAAAGGCCCAACAGAGACTCCATTTCCTCAGGGTCTTGTGAAAGAATAAAGTTAAACAACAATTGATGAACTCCTTTTACCGGTCCACAATAGAAAGTGTCCTTTCATATTGTACTACAGTGTACAATATGTGTGGTATGCTGGCCTAACAGCCACAGACAGAAAGTCTCTACAGAGGGTGGTGAATACAGATCATGATATCATGGGCTGTCCCTTGAGTCCACTAGATGACATCGCAAGGGATCGTTGCCTTAGGAGAGCAAGAAAAAATCTCAGGGATGACTCACACCCCGGCCATCACCTCTTTAATCTTCTACCCTTGGGCGGGAGATATAGAAGTATAATCAGCCGTACCAACAGGTTAAAAAATAGCTTCTATCCGCAGGCTGTTAGGCTGTTAAACGGAAAATAACATAGCGAAATTGACTTGTGAGGTGGTGTGTTGTTCAATAAGCACACAGAGTGCAACGAGACTGAGTGTTTTGGGGGCGAGGAAGTAGGCTCATTTAATTTCATTGTACACAGGTTGTACAATGACAATAAAGGTATTATTACAAGAGGCTTCCAAATGTTGTTGACTGTGGCTTGAGATCAGGACTGGCCCGAAGATATTTGGTACCTGAGGTGAACCACAAAATGGCACCTCCCCTGCCAGTTGAAGTGAGAGAAGGGACTGAAGAATGAAAGGGGAGAGTGAAGATCAGCCTTGAAATGATAGAGGAAAGTTAATATCACCAATGGAATGAGAAGGGAGGAAATGGCGCTGGAGGAGGGCGGGGTGGAAGAGAAGGTAACAGGCCAATCTGCTGCCCCTTCTAGTGGGTCCAGATCTGCCACCCAAGGCAGCTGCCTCGCCTTGCTTCATGGGCAGACCAGCCCTGCTTGAGTGACAGAAGCAGACAGGAAACTCTTAATTCAAAATCCAAAAGAAGACAGAAGCCATGGTATAACTGCACACATTCTTCTGTAATTATTTACAGAGCATAGTCATTCTTATTCTAATATATTCCCAGGAGCCAAACAGTAATAGAGGAAATATATTAATGAATAAAAATTGCACGTTTGACCATTATTCCTGAGATTTTACATTGTACTACCCCCCCCCCCAACTGCAGATACCCAACATGATCACATTTTTACACTTTATATATATTATTATGTTTTTTTGCAAGTATTGTGGCATGTAAAGAAATATTTGGCATTAAGCTAAATTTATCACAACAGTGTTCTATTGGTGTGGATAAAATTAGGAGAGAGTTATTAACTATTCTCCTCCCGCAATTAACTCTGAAACTACGCTATAATAAAGAATGTTTCAAACTTCAAAATAAATCCCTGAAAAGCATAATTATCACTTAGTTTAAAATTGTACAGCTTGCAGTTTCTGTCAGTGATTTCTCGGAAAACACTCCCCATCCCACGCCTAAAAATAAACAAACTCATTATGTTAATCTAAGGGATTAAAAGCCAGCTTTCCCCCTGGTAAGTCATACCGAAAAGACCTTCATTAAGAAACTTTTCTCAAATGTATTGAAGAGGAATGTGTTTTTGAGGCTCTTTAAAAATTCATTAATAACTTAGAAGTTTCTGTATTGTGTTTAACGCTTGTCACTGGAACTATAATTTTTAATTAATTGAGCAACCTTAAAGCTGGCTGAGGGGGTTGGAAGCAATCTTAAGTGCTACTCTGCCATCCAAGGCCATCCAAGTTACAAGCTTGGTGGATCAGGGGAATGTCCTGGACGTAGCGTATCTTGCTTTCAGCAAGGCTTTTGACAAAGTCCCTCATGATATTCTTGCAGAAAAGCTTCCCACTCTACAATTCTAGGATTATATGCAATTGGTTTCTAGAGTGACTAGCACATAAACAGAGACAGACAACAGCACATATAACTGACTAAACCACTTGGAGATCTAGTCTGGCATATAAAGGTAAAGGGACCCCTGACCATTAGGTCTAGTCGTGGCCGACTCTGGGGTTGCGGCGCTCATCTCACTTTACTGGCCGAGGGAGCCAGCGTACAGCTTCTGGGTCATGTGGCGAACCAGAGCAGTGCACGGAAAAGCTGTTTACCTTCCCACCCGAGCGGTACGTCTTTATCTACTTGCACTTTGACGTGCTTCCGAACTGCTAGGTTGACAGGAGCAGGGACCAAGCAACGGGAGCTCACTCCGTCGTGGGGATTCGAACCGCTGACCTTCTGATTGGCAAGTCCTAGGCTCTGTGGTTTAACCCACAGCGCCACCCGCCTCCCTTAGTATGGCATATAGTGGTGTATAAATTAATTTAATTAATTAATTTACATTAATAGAAAATCATACTGCATAAATATAGTGAGTCTCAATTCTTTTATATGTTATATGTATACGATAAAATATTTCTGTATAGTTGGTTTGCTTTTTAAAGCAGCAACGCATAGGTGGCTCAGACTTGAGCAGGTGTTTGTTGCAAGAGGCAATCCAATGCAAGCTAATCTGGGTTCAGCTGGAACTGCCAAAATTCATGTATAAATCTGCTTTAAACAGTTTCCTCCTCCATCCCTACTCTCATGCCTCTCTATCTGTATCCAACCAGCCCTTCATGTTCTACCTGCAGTTATATTGTTTTTATTTTTCTCTGTACACTGTTTTATGAGGGCTTAGGTCTGTAGAGCAACTAATACCTGCAACAAACAAACAAATGTTGAAGCTTCCTTAGAATTTATTCTATGAAATGGCACGTGAGGGTCCCCCCCCACACACATTATTTCCTCTGAATTTAAAAGCACTGTGACACTTTGAAAATAATTTGTCAGAATGCCAATGAGGTCTTATAGCATATTAGACCCACACATATTCATTTGCAGAAAACAAGGCTACTGCTGCTGTGCCTTATTTACAGACTTCCTCGTGTCAGGGCATCTGGGACCTGAGCTATGAAACCCATTTCATGAGAGCTGTCTAGGACTGTGTAAGCTCTGGCCACACAGTACACTTTTCAAAGAGAGAAGGGAACAGGCATGTGAAACTTCAGCACTGGTCTGGTTACCTACTCTTGCCAAGCGGAACAAAACCTGTTGGCTGCTGTAGTTGAGGCCTGGGCTCAGCGCTTGCTCTGCTCCATTGGTTCTACTGCAGTGACACACAGCAACAGCCTGTTCCTGTCTTGCTTCAGAGTCCTGTGTCTGTGAATTAATGACCATTTGCCTTTCCACTTCTCCCGAGTTTGACTGGTTCAGTGGACTTTGTTGTGGTTTATTTCTGATCGGTATTTCAAACTATCACAGTTTTGAAAGTTGTCAGCAACTGTTGCATCTGTTGCATCTAGTAAGCTAATGCCCCGAGCACCTTCTCAATTTGTTCTTTTTCGGTCGGTCTCTGAGAGTGCAATAAATAAACGGCAATGCCCTGTTCCAGTATGGATTGAGCTGAGCCACATGCAACAATACCTCTCCCAATCCAGCCCATAGGCGTGGAGGAAAGCAATGCTGTTTGTGCCAGTCCTGCCTCCAACATTCTGGGAAGTCTGCCAGTTCCATGGGAGCTTGAGGTTCACATGGAAGTGGGTTGTGTCTGGTCAAAGTCAAGCAGAGGAGACAAGAAGAGGGCCTTGGACAGCTCCAAGTGGGTCTTGTTGGTTGAATTAGAGCCAACTGATGCCTGTGTGTTAGCTCCACCTCCCTGGAATTGACTGGATGAAAGACCCTAAAATTATTTTCTACTTTTCTAGTGAGTCTAGAGAGATAGAGGTAAAGTGGGAACCCATCCTCTAAGTCAGAGGATAGTTGCACATCTGTGTCTTTCAGTAAAGAGGGTTTCTAATAAGATACTGATGGTTCTCCCTTGAGGAAACATGTCCTCATCAGCATCCTATGTAGTGCACTACAAGATCCCCAGGTCTTGAGTTATGACACTGTCTGTGCAAGGCTTTTGCATTCAAACGCTCAATTTCCCAGATAAGGCCTAGTAACTGACTGTGTAATGTGGGTCTATATACGTGATCTGGATCTACAGTGGTACCTTGGGTTATATACGCTTCAGGTTACATATGCTTCAGGTTGCAGACTCCACTAACCCAGAAATAGTACCTCGGATTAAGAACTTTGCTTCAGGATGAAAACAGAAATTGTGTTCCGGTGGTGCGGTGGTGGCAGGAGGCCCCATTAGCTAAAGTGGTGCTTCAGGTTAAGAACAGTTTCAGGTTAAGAACAGACCTCCGGAACGAATTAAGTATTTAACCTGAGGTACCACTGTACACCTGTATCAATGTCCCAAGATGTCAGAGACAGGGTAAGGGGGCATGCTTAGTACTTTCACTCCCCTTTAGGCATGTGAACCAGACCAGAAGGAAATATTGTCTGATGCATCCTCTACAGAGGGATGATAGTTAGAAGACTGGGCCAGAGCAACAGTCACTGGTGGAGAAAGAGCTCTGCTTTGGCAGTCTTAAACAGTGTCAGACCATTTCCTTTCTCCTTTCAATATTTCAGTGGTAAATGGGGTGGAAGATTCTGGCTCAGCAGTGGTGGTGGTGGTGCAGAAACCTCTTTCCTGGCCTGGAGCAGCAGAGAGGAAGTGGAAAGTTCTAATAATAGAAAGGTAAACAGCATGCACTGAAAACATATGCACAGTGTTGTCGCCCAAAGCTCTTGCCTACTAAAGAGTGCTCCATGAAGCAGATCTGCTTCGTTGCTCATTGATGTCTGACCAAAGTAAAACAAATGTTTTTACACCACTGAATGGGGAATTCTAAAAAGACGTGCATCTCTATTGTTATGCCTTATGAGACACTGGAGAACCCAATATAGGCACGTACATGACCACAATTAACTAGATAATTATACAAAGATTTCTTTCTCACCATGGGCCACTGATTCGTGACTTACAAGTAAATGTGTTCATAAAAAAAAAAATACCTGAAAACTGGAAAGCAGCATAATCTCAGAGGCTAGGTAGCTGATTAAGAGCAGCTCAGAGAGAAAAGCAAGTGCCTTGAAGCTCTAGTTTATATTGAAACTTCAAACCCTAATTATTATTTGTCCAGATATTGATGCACTATGCAAATTAACACAGTCCTTGCCACAGGACACAGATATCAAATAATATGGAGGGAGAGGGGAATCAAAGAGAATAAAATCAAAGAGAATAGTGTGCAATAAGGGCACTGGGCTTGATGAAAGACTAGTAAAATGTTAGTCATAATGAAAGGTTCAGAGGAAAGGAATGAGATTTCAGAGGCCACCAAAAAGGTATCTGAGGCAGGCAGTGGGGAGAGAGATATCATGCTATTTGAAACAAGGGAGGTATCATGTGAGCATTGCCTCTTGCAGATTTTTGCGTGAGAGAACTGGGAAGTTAAGTGGAATTGCTTAACCTAAATCCTTTAGCTCTGCACATAAACTATGGGAGTAAAAAATTATATGCAATGCTTGTGGCAAATGCCACCTGGTCCCAGTAAAAATTGGGCCGCAGCCAGTGTATAAGGACTCAGGAACATTTCACTGCTGGGAAATGTAGAAGGTTCTCTACCTAATCAGGATAAAGGTGGCTGAGGGCCAGTAAGATTCAGATCATGGACACAGGTGTGTGTTTCCTTGTACTTACGTTAACTGATAGCAGAGATGGAAGAAATCAACTAATTCCACCAAACACACAGAACAACTTTAAGTAGTTCAAGTAGTTAAAGAAAATATTGCCATTAATAAAGTTGATGAAAGGGGTTGTTTGCAAGGAGATGCCTGTGGTATTCTATAAGCAAAAACAATTGGAACTAAGAGAGTAGATAAGATACTATTTTACGCTATTCAACATACAGGCTTTCCACAATAACCTTTTGCAGCATTATGAAAATTGGGACCAACAAAATGTTCCTAGAGATCATGCTGGATTCCTGTTGGACATGCCAAATCTTAAACGTGTCTCACTATTAAACGTGGGCATTTATTAAAGTGTTTACAAGTAGTACTAGTCCCACGGGATCCTTCACTCACTGTTTTCTGTCTCTCAATATGGGGTAAATAAACTGGACTGGATGTGAGGGAGTGCTCACCAGAGATAAATAAATGCAGTAAAAAATAAAAAAGCATAAGAAGAATCATAAAGCTCTGCTATTAAGCTTTAATATCATCCAGCTCGATCGTTAACAGACTCATTTTGCCTGCCTCACAAGTACTCTTCCAATACACAAAACAGATTGGCTATGGTATGTTTTTCAAAATGCAAGCAGGTATTTTGAGGCCTCCTTTCCCCAAGTTTAAGCAGATGGTGCAACTGCAAGTACAACCCCCTCAGGGTTCTACTAGTTGGAAGACTTTGTGATCTAAGCCAGCAAGTCAGTGGAAATTAAGTATCGCAACTGCACATAGAATTGGAACCTAACCCAAGTAAGTACAGTGGTAAGGTAAAGGTAAAGGTACCCCTGCCCATACGGGCCAGTCTTGACAGACTCTGGGGTTGTGCGCCCATCTCACTTAAGAGGCCAGGGGCCAGCGCTGTCCGGAGACACTTCCGAGTCACGTGGCCAGCGTGACATCGCTGCTCTGGCGAGCCAGAGCCGCACACGGAAACGCCGTTTACCTTCCCGCTGGTAAGCGGTCCCTATTTATCTACTTGCACCCGGAGGTGCTTTCGAACTGCTAGGTTGGCAGGCGCTGGGACCGAGCAGCGGGAGCGCACCCCGCCGCAGGGATTCGAACCGCCAACCTTTCGATCGGCAAGTCCTAGGCGCTGAGGCTTTAACCCACAGCGCCACCTGCGTCCCTTAAGTACAGTGGTACCTCGGGTTAAGTACTTAATTCGTTCCGGAGGTCCGTTCTTAACCTGAAACTGTTCTTAACCTGAAGCACCACTTTAGCTAATGGGGCCTCCTGCTGCTGCGGCACCACCAGAGCACAATTTCTGCTTTCATCCTGAAGCAAAGTTCTTAACCCGAGGTACTATTTCGGGGTTAGCGGGATCTGTAACCTGAAGCGTATGTAACCTGAAGCGTATGTAACCTGAGGTACCACTGTATAAAGCAGGGATAGGAAACCTGTGGCTTTCCAGATGTAGCTGCAACACAACTCTCATCAGCCCTGACCAAGTTAGTTGGCGCTGATGGGAGTTGGAGCCTGGAGGGTAATACCCTTCTCTGCCACAAGGGAAGGCTGTTAGAGGACATGAATGTGATGTTCTGTGAAGATTCAGTGGTCTGATGATGGAATTTTGTTAAGTCCTGGAAGATTCAGCAAACTACCTATAGTTTTGCTAAATCAGTGGGTGAAGAGGAAGGTATTTCCTGCTTTAGACCTTTATATATCAGAATTTCAACAAGTGTTCAAAGTGGCTTTCAATGGAAGAAAAAACAACAACATGGCAGTAATCACACAAACAGCAGTTGTACGACTGACCCCAAACAAACAGCAGCTGTGGAGGGGAAGTTACTCTGGATTAAGGCCATAATAAGGGAGATAATGAATTTAAACTCTAGGGCCTCATGGTTGATCTCTGGATCAGGAATAAACTGTTACTGGTGCCACTTTCCTTCCAATGCAAATATCCATCACAGGCAGGGGATTCACTCCCATCGTTCTGCCCGGACGCTGAGGTCCAGCGCCGAGGGCCTTCTGGCGGTTCCCTCATTGCGAGAAGCAAAGCTACAGGGAACCAGGCAGAGGGCCTTCTCAGTAGTGGCGCCCGCCCTGTGGAACGCCCTTCCAGCAGATGTCAAAGCGATAAACAACTACCTGACATTCAGAAGACATCTTAAGGCAGCCCTGTTCAGGAAAGTTTTTAACGTGTGATATTTTACTATATTTTTGGTTTCTATGGAAGCCGCCTAGAGTGGCTGGGGAGGCCCAGCCAGATGGGCGGGGTATAAATAAATTATTATTATTATTATTATTATTATTATTATTATTATTATAGCAGTGAGGGCAAAGGGTTGAACCCCCATTCTCAGTTGTGTGATTATAATTACATCCAGTTTGTGCTACAACAGGGGTAGCCTATGTGCTGCTCTCCAAAACTTGTTGAACTAAAAATTATCACCATCCCTGAACTTGAATGTTTTGGCTGGTGCTGGTAGAAGTTGGAGTCCCAACAACATCTGCAGGGCCACGGGTTCACTTAAAGAGAGAATTCCCTTCCTTTAACATAGTAGCTATGGAAAGTGCAATTAGCATTTTGCATGTTCCAGACTGGCACACATGACTAACATCTACTAATAATGTACAGATGCCAGTTTGTAGAGAGTGTAAATTCTGTGGAAAAAACACAAACCACTGCTGGCACAAAGACATGCAAATACATTAAAGTAAACAGAGAGTTTATCCCCATGAAAATTTGGCCAAATTCTGGTTGTTACTGTTCTAATTAGCTGCTTACACAATAACAGAGTTGGGAGGGAGCATTTCAGGGCTGTAGAATCAACCTTGCAATGCTGCATTGCATTCATTAATACCCCATATGATTTAAACATGGTGTAAGACACTATTTTTACAGAATTTTTTATTATGATAATGCATAATTAGTATTTTTAATTTGCCCTGAAAAATTATGTCAATTTGACTCCTTCCCCCTCTTTCTTTCTCTTTCTCTTTTTCTTTCTCCTTCTGTGATGAGGCTGCATTTTAATGTTTTAATTTTGTATTTTAATTTTGTTTTTAAGTTATATTTCAATCAACTTGCTTTTATTATTGGTTGTTAGACGTCTTGGCTGGGTAGGGTGGGGTATAAATAAAATTTATTATTATTATTATTATTATTATTATTATTATTATTTATTATGATGCCCCTATACTCAGTCCAAAGAAAATGATAGGGTACTTAAATCAAATTTAAATCAGTTGGACTTAAATTTAACTTATTTTATCTGGGTGAGGTCCTCCCCAAATATTAAAAATATATGTGTGCACCACCTGGAATGTCCAACCACTTGCAAATGGCTTCTTGATCATTGTGTTGCCCTTGAGTGCAGCACATTAGTCTTCCCCATGATGGAATGGCATTCAGTTATATGGGAGAATGTCAATAATCTCAGCAGTGTCCTCAACAGCCTCCGTATCAGAAGCAGATTTTGTCCTGCCCCTACTGTGTTCAAAATTATGACCCAGTTGGGTTCTCCCATCAAGCACCAAGAACTAAGTCAGTCAGTAACTTCAGAGATTCACTCACTTCAAACATTCCTATCTACGGTGGTACCTTGGGTTACATACGCTTCAGGTTACATACGCTTCAGGTTACAGACTCCGCTAAGCCAGAAATAGTACCCTGGGTTAAGAACTTTGCTTCAGGATGAGAACAGAAATCACGGTGGCAGCGCAGTGGCGGTGAAAGGCCACATTAGCTAAAGTGGTGCTTCAGGTTAAGAACAGTTTCAGGTTAAGAACGGACCTCCGGAACAAATTAAGTACGTAACCAGAGGTACCACTGTACATAGATCACCCCTAAAAAAGCTTCTTTTCTACACCCACTCGCCGTACCACCTGTAGCCTCCATTGCACAGCCTCAAGCAACGACCAGCCATGCAGCAACACTACAGAGGTCCCACAACACACCAGAGAGGTGCTGGAACTCAGTTCCAGTGAGTTCCAGCTGAAAAAAAGCCTAAGAGTGTCACACTTTTAACCCCCAAAAAGGTGCCAGTACTTCATACCTTTGAGTATCCCCTGAAACAAAAGCACTGCTTGGATGGACAGATGAGCAGACAGACAAATATTCTGTAACTGCTTGATTATCTTAGCAATCTACTTATGCCATAATGTCCCCTAGGCATTGCCCTAAACCAGGCATGTCCAACTCCCAAGTGACTGCGATCTACTTGCAGTATAAAACAACAGGCAGTGATCTACCCAGAGTTGTTGAGCTTTCTGTAGGGAGCGAATGTTGCTGAGCTTTTTGGGGGAAGCCAGAGTTCTCGAGCTTTTCAGACATGCCTGTTGGACATGCCTGCCCTAAACCAACAAAGTAACCAATGTGGGGAAAGAGGCCTCTTAGTCTTGGATGTAGTCCCATAAATGGATAATATCATTGTGTGGGAGAAGAAAAACACACATTGAGCAACCAGTGGTGCATGTTCACATCAGGGTGATTATTCACATGATTAGCTTTGACACCTGCAGTCATTTGGTTGGGGTGGATGGGTGGGCACATCTGGCTACCTAATTCCTTCCTCTTCTCCCTGTATATGATTAGCATAAATGCTTGATCAGGGCCAGTGGCGTCCTGTGAAGCATCATACAATTTTCTCTAAAACACATGTCAACTTGCTAACTTGCTCTCTGGTAGCTACTGACAACTAACTGCACCAGCTACAAAATTTATTTTTTACACTGGGAGGTACAGCACTAAAACAGCAGTAAAAGCTTATTGAGGCAAGAGGATGGGAGAGAATAAGTCATATATACTTGTATCAGAACCCAGTAATTGTTCAATTGTCATAGTAACATAATCCCACAAATTTCCCAGCTGGGCAAAGTGGCTTCCTATGCAGCACGAAGACATTTGGTAGTAAAATCTTGGAAACATTTACCATATTAATGAGAGTAAATATCTGCTACTATAGTAAATCTCCGGTGCTGCCAACTGGGTCCCCGCTTAAAATGAATTGGAGGCTTTGAGACTGAAGCCATGTTCTTTAGTTTCTTAAAGCTTAGAGTCTTACAAAAGCAAATTATTATGGAGAAATTTACAGCTGAGGTTCTTTACTATGGATTAACTTGCTGAAGGGGGTGCATGAGGACAACATTTTGAGACTATTCATGTGCTAACTTTGCCCTTAGGCAACACTATCTCCAGTTCAAAGGGAAGTTTGCTGTTTCAGATCTTACCTGTCTAGAGTCTTGCCTGAAACGATAACCTAAACCAGAATCCCATGCACTTTTCCAGAGGAACCTAGATTAGTTTCACTTTGTCCAGTATGCCACATGGTCCAGAATCAGGACATGTTGCTTCCAATTTGCCTTGGCCCAACACAAAGCGAAAGAATGCCCTTGTCCAAGGCTCAGATATAAACTCATATTGCTGGAACCACAACTGGACTATACAACAATGCTGGGTGTTTTCTGGACTAGGAACCTAGAGCAGGTGTGCAGGATCTACATTGGTTTTCCCCTACAACCCTGAGATACACCAACTGGAAGCAGTTCCAAAATAGAAGCTCATGAATTTAGACACAGAATGGAGCATAGGCTTCACCTTGCTCCACTCAGGATTTTTTAATCTAATTGCAGAATTGAAGCTACACATACATACACATACACCCATTCCTGTTTCCCAACAATAACACCCCCTGACTACTGCCAAAAAACCCCGCTTAGCCTAATTTAGGAGAGAGAAATGCTTTAGTTTTTGGTGGGGTGGTGGTGGTGATTGTTAATCACCAGGAACTGGAAATCTTTGCTGATCCACTGCAAATCACCAGCAGAATCAGCTTTGTGCATGCACATTTTAGCTGAATCACTTTGCTCTGCCCTATCTGTGAAGTTTAATTGTTATTTATTTCCTGCTTATGTTTCTTTCAATTCTGGGGATGAAAACTGCAGCAGAAGAGTTTTTGTATTGTTTCATTTTAGAAAGGATGGTACTGTTATTCTCCCAGTGTTCTAGAATTAGCTGGAATGGACGTTCTTGTGCGGCAGCTCATTAGAAAGTACATTTGACAAAGTTCCATATGGCAGGTGGATTGCTTTCATTACTAGCTATGATTTGGAAAACCACAAAATAATATTTGCAAAGCTATCCGTGCCCACATCTAATGTGGTGCTGAGTCACATTCCAAGTAATAGTACCTAGACAGATGGCCAATTGTACACTAGTCAAATGGACTGAGAATGTAAGTGGAGATTGGGAACACAGAAATTGGATCTGTTGTCCCCCTGCAAATAAAAAGAAAACATGAAAGACAATTTAGTGAAAATATACTTAGCACTTTCTTTAGTGAACTACTAAAACAAGGTAAAGAGGGCAAGAACAGATGCACTTGCAATCTATGGCAGTATTATCAATTTTTACAAGGCTTATTTTTCTCTTCTTCGGTATAGAGTAGTTCAGAATGAAATTAATATGTGTGCTTTCTAAAAATCTAAGCAGCACTACTGTTTAAATTGGAGCAAACCTCAAAAATGAATATTGTCTTAGTTACTACATTCCTAATATGAGCAACTCATCCATCATAAATATTTGCCATTGTTTTCATTCCTACTAGAAGTACAAATGTTTGCTTGGGATTTTCATTATTATTATTACTATTATTTTGATTGAAGCCACAAACACACAGTTTCCCTTTTCACACTAGCTCATTTGATGCCTGACCTTGAAATTGCTTTCATTTATTTGTAAAGAAGAGATAAACAATGTTACATTTCAGTTAAGAAAAACTTCACCTACACTTCTAAATCACGCTGAAAACTTCAAAAGATAAAAGTTGTAACAATTAATCAGTAATGTAGGCTGGAAGACCTCAGAGGAGGAATAACTGCACCCCTGCACAATATCCAGTGTTTTATATAGTATTTTGCGTAAAAATGCAAACTACAACAATGATGGGGCAGCTGTACACACTCTCTAGGATACTCTAAATATCACATGAAGTAATTTTATTTATCCCATGCCTTGGAAACTGCCAAATGTTAGTTTTAGTGTGGTAAAAATGACCTACATTTTCACTCATAAGGGAAAGGGTTGGGTCCCTACCACTAATAAAACTATGGTGGGAGACAAATTTCACAATTTCATATTAAACATTTTGCCACTTGGTATACAAAATGATCCAGTCCAGGGGTTAGGAATCTTTTTTGGCCCCGATCACTTATTTGACTTCATCTGAATGGGCCAACTTTGACAGGTGGGTGGAACAATCTACTTGTCAAATCTCCTGAAGTCTTTTTAAAGTCAGTTGATGATTGTGATGATGATCACTTTCATCCTAGGATTCCTGTGTGGGTTACAACCGTCTCAAATACAACTTTAAAACAGTTTAAAAACTTACAGTTACAAATAATAATAATAATAAATCAATCACAAAAAACAGGGTGGGTCCAGAAAATATATCTCTCAGTTTTCAAAGGCCAGGGTTAAGAGGTGTACCTATAGCATTTGCTGAAAACTGGGACTTCCGGAGGCGGCGCGAACGGTAATGGCGGCCCCTTTACTGCTGTGAAGGGGAAGCTCCGCGGAAACTGGGTCGTCCGCTACGGCGAAGCGGAGACCCACATCGGAAACCCACAGGCAGCAAGAGCCTGTGGTCCTGAGACTCGGCGGGCGCCTGAAGCGGCCCTTCAAAACGCAGAAGGAACCCCGTAAGGAGCTCCGGAACGTGGAGGGGGTTGCGGCGCTGTGAGTCGTTTCGCAATCTGCGGAGTGAAGCCGCGTTGCTGCTGCCGGTGAGCGCTGACCTTTCTTCCTGGAAATTTTGATTCGGGAAAGCAACAACCCGTGAGTAAAGAAGGACTTTAAATAATTTGAGACTAAATTACTGAATTTGGCTGAAAGCGGAGCGACGCAAAACAGGAAGTCCGTCTTCCGCTGTCACTGAACTTCAACGCAAAGTGCTAGAGGAGTGGAGGTTTTAAAAGAATCTTCAGCTAAATTGATTTGAGCACCCAGTGAACTTTCTTTAAATAAAATAAGGACTTTAAGTACTGGACTATCCGATTTTTATCTGCAATGTGATACCTTTCTTCTATTGGAATTACAATTTGGATGAGAAACCCAGGTGCTGGAGCTGCCTGAGTAACTTGAGCTGTCAGTTTTGCAGATCTGGCTACTGTGTATCAGAACTTGCAACAATCTGAGGGTTTGGACTTGCTACTTTGAAGCATCAATTGAAGTACCAGTATGCACTGTTTGATACAATGTGGTTGTTAATACCAACTCTGCTTAAAATCTGCTATTGAAGGTCCCTGGACATTAAACTTGATTCTAGTAAATTTATTAGAATTGGATTCTTCCCTTGAGACATTTCAAGCTCCCTCTAGAGGACCTGGGATTTACAGCAGTGACTTTATTTTACTTTCCTTTTCCCCGACCTCCTGTTTTGTTTTCCTCTGGGCCGCTGCTTTCTCGTGGGAACAACTCAGCTTGACCTTGACTTTTAGATAACTTTGGAATGAGTGGTGCAAGAAGGAGGGGAAGAACTAGACAAGCAACTTTGACAACTTTAACCTCAGTCTCGCAGGCACGTAGATCATCTGTGCCCACTTTGCCTTCAGAGGAAGAAGCTGCTGCTCTGTCAAGGGCAGGAGAGGGAGAAACTGAACAGTTACAATTGGAAGATATGGCCTCAGGAGCAAATGCTTCTATTCTAGAGAAAATCTTTGAAAAATTGGAATCTTTGGACAAGAGAGGGGAATCTCTGGACAAGAAAGTTGATGAACAAACAGCTAAAATTGATCAAAATACAGAAAGTCTAAATAGATTAACTGGACAAGTATCACAGAACGCACAGGCAATTGGGCAGTTGACGGAGGCTACGTTAGAAAATCGGAAACTGGCTGAGGACACTAGTAAAAAATTAGAAAATTTTGAAAAAGAGGTAAGACCAATCTGCAAACAAGTAGGTGAACATCAGACTTATCTATCTATGATTGAACTGCGGAACCGGGAGAGTAATTTAAGGATAAGGTCGATACCAGAAGTGGAAGAAGGCAATCTAGCTGAGTTTCTGACTAAAGAATTTTCCAAGTTCTGGAATTTAGAGGAAAAGGACTTTAAAATTGTGTTTGCTTTCAGGCTTGGAAGACTTGTAAAGAAAGAAAAGCCCAGAGACTGTTTGATAATACTGAGATCAAAGGAGGAAAGGGATAAGATTTTGGGCTTACACTACGGAAAGTCACTGGACAGTTTGGACAGAAGAATTGAGTTTTATAAAGATATTCCTAAACAAATGTTGGACCTTAGATCCGCCTACCTTGAATTGGTTAAACTGCTTAGGAGCAACTCAATTATCTTTAGGTGGAAATTTCCTCAAGGATTATCTTTTACCTTCAGAGGGAAGAAGGTTAAGATTAGAACATTGGAAGATAGAGACAAATTCCTGACCACATACGGAGAGGACCTTCAAAAAGGAATTGAACTACCTTTTGGGCCTGGAGCACCGGCGGTACCGTCACCCTTGGAATCGGAAGACTTAGCGATCAAGATACCACCCCTGGAAAAATAACCAGATTATTTCAGGATGTCTCTGCAACTTCTGAGCTGGAATATAAATGGCTGTAATATTCCGGAAAAAAGGAGGAAAATATTTCATATATTAAAAAAAGAACAATTGGACATTATTTGCCTGCAAGAAACACATGTGACTAGGCTCCATAGAAAAGTGCTAATAAATAAAAGACTGGGCCAGGAATTTATTTCTTCGGACAGAGTAAAGAAGAGAGGTGTGGTCATTTATGCAAAAGAGAGCCTGTCACCCAAACTCCTATTCAAAGATGAGCATGGAAGAATTTTGGCAATTGAGATACAACATCAAGGAGAGAAATTTTTGATATTAGGAATCTATGCGCCAAATGAGGGGAAATCGGAATTTTATAAGAAGTTGCATGAGACCATGCTGGACTATTTGGACTATAACAACATCATTTTAATGGGAGATATGAACGGGGTCGTATCAACCAACATGGATAAGTCACAAAGCCAAAATGTTACAAAAGATGGCAGACTACCAAAGACTTTCTTCGAAATGACAGACAATATGGACTTAATCGATATTTGGAGAACGAAGAACCCCTTGGGAAGAGAGGGAACATTTTTCTCTGAAGCCCAGCTGACTTGGACAAGAATCGACCAAATATGGATAACTAGAGGTCTGGCACCTAAGGTCAGAAAGGTGGAAATCTGCCCAAAGACCTGCTCCGATCATAATGCAACGAAGATGGACACGACACTACTACCAACCGGTTCCTTTAGATGGAAGATGAATGACAATTTGTTTAGAGATCAGGAGATCGTTGAGAAGGCCCAAAAAGCCTTGAAGGACTATTTCGAGATAAATATGAACATTACGGTGGAAAAAAGAACTATCTGGGACGCAAGTAAGGCTGTAATGAGGGGGTTCTTGATACAACAGAATGCTGTAAAGAAAAGGAGACAAAATGAGAGGAAAGATAAGATTTTGGAGAAAATTAAAGAATTGGAGAAGAAGTTAAGATTAAATCCGAAGTCACAGCCGACTCTGAGAGAAATCAAACTTCATCAAGCACAATATTCTAAATTGATAAACCAGGAAATAGAGTGGAAGATTAAATTAATGAAACAAAAAACTTTTGAATCGGCAAATAAATGTGGGAAACTGCTAGCTTGGCAGTTGAAGAGGAGACAAAAACTAAATACAGTTACAAATTTAGAAATTGAAGGAAGAAACATTCAGAACCCTGTGGAGATCAGAAAGTGCTTCCAGAGATACTTCAAAAGATTATACACTCAAGGGCCGCAAGATGAGGTTGAGATTAAACAATTTTTGGAAAAAAATGGACTAACAAAATTGTCACAAGAAAATAGATCAATCCTGAATTGCAAAATAACACGACAAGAGATTGAACAAGCCATTCAGAACATGCAATTGGGCAAATCCCCAGGGCCAGATGGGCTGACCTCCAAGTATTACAAGACATTAAAAGACTATCTGATACAACCACTGATGGAGGTCAGCAATGAAATCATGGAGGGGAAGATGGCGCCGGAATCATGGAAAGAAGCTTTTATCACATTGATACCAAAATCGGAAGCTGAAAAGACACAACTTAAGAACTATCGTCCCATCTCCCTTCTAAATGTGGATTACAAAATATTCGCAGACGTTTTGGCAAGTAGACTCAAAAAAGTATTAAATGAAGTAATTCATAAAGACCAGGCAGGCTTTCTCCCAGGTAGACACTTGTTTGCTAACACAAGGAATATTATTGACATTTTGGAACTTCTGCAAACAGACATTAATACAAAAGCAGTGTTAATTTTTATAGATGCGGAGAAGGCCTTTGACAATATCTCTTGGAAATTTATGAAGGGAAATTTAAAAGAAATGGGAGTGGGACGGGGTTTTGAGAATGGGATTGATGCTATATATTCAGAACAAAAAGCTAAATTGATAGTTAACAATGTGGTTACAGAAGAGTTTAAAATTGAAAAAGGAACACGACAAGGCTGCCCTATTTCCCCTCTGTTATTTATTTCGGTTCTGGAGGTGCTCTTGAACATGATTAGAGGGGACCGGTTGGTGGAAGGAATTCAGGTCGGAGCGAAACAATACAAACTTAAAGCTTTTGCAGATGACCTAGTTTTGACTCTGCAGGAGCCAGAATCTAGTACGAAAAGAGTGTTACAATTGATTCAAGACTTTGGTCGGGTGGCGGGATTTAAATTAAACAAACAGAAAACTAAGGTGCTGGGGGAAAATTTGACAGATACAGAGTCAGAACGGTTTCAGAGAGAGACAGAACTAACTGTGGTTAAAAAAGTAAAGTACCTAGGGGTAAACATAACAGCAAAAAATCTGAGTCTTTTCAAGGATAATTATGAAAAATGTTGGTCAGAAATTAAGAGAGACTTAGATAGTTGGACAAAATTGAAACTTTCTTTGTTAGGCCGAATTGCTGCTATCAAGATGAATGTATTGCCAAAAATGTTGTTTTTGTTTCAAACATTACAGATTGTGGACAAGACGGAGTGCTTCCGGAAGTGGCAGAGAGATATTTCTAAGTTTGTCTGGCAGGGCAAAAAGCCAAGAATCAAGTATAAGATATTAACTGATGCGAAAGAAAGAGGGGGCTTTGCCCTGCCAGACCTAAGGTTGTACTATGAGGCCGCAGCTTTCTGCTGGCTAAAAGATTGGCTACTTCTCGAAGACACTGATGTATTGGATCTGGAAGGTTTTAATAATGCTTTTGGTTGGCATGCATATTTATGGTATGACAAGGTTAAGATCAATAAGGCCTTTAAGAACCATATTGTCAGAAAAGCAGTGTTTAATGTCTGGACAAAATACAAAGACTTACTGGAAAATAAAACTCCAAGGTGGCTTTCACCGCTGGAAGCTAAGGCCCGAAAAAGACCCAATATGGAGGCCAAATGGCCAAAATATTGGGAAATATTAGAAAAAGATGGAGACAATTGGAAATTGCAGAGTTTGGAGAAAATTAAGGACAAAGTGCGAGACTGGTTACATTACGCTCAGATTAACGAAGTTTTCAAAAATGACAAAAAGTTAGGGTTCGGGTGGAGAAATCGAAATTGGAAACAGAACTGTTAGAACCTAAGACTAAGATACTTTCAAGAATGTACAACCTATTGTTAAAATGGAATACACAAGATGAAATGGTTAAATCGGCTATGATAAAGTGGGCACAGGATATTGGGCACATTATGTTTGAGGACTGGGAAAGGTTGTGGACCATTGGGTTGAACTTCACTGCATGTAATGCTTTGAAGGAAAATGTAATGAAAATGATATATAGATGGTACATGACCCCAGTTAAAATTGTCAAATATACCATTTGTCTGATAATAAATGTTGGAAATGTAAAGAAAATGAAGGAACATTCTTTCACCTCTGGTGGACTTGCCCTAGAGTGAAGGCTTTCTGGGAAATGATATATAATGAGCTGAAAAAGGTATTTAAGTATACCTTCACTAAGAAACCAGAGGCCTTCCTTTTGGGTATTGTCGGCCAGAAGGTGTTAAGGAAGGACCGAACATTTTTTATGTATGCAACAACAGCAGCAAGGATACTTATCGCTAAGCACTGGAAAACCCAAGATCTACCCACACTGGAAGAGTGGCAGATGCAGCTGATAGACTATATGGAACTAGCCGAGATGACTGGCAGAATCCGAGACCTGGAAGAAGAGAAGGTTGAAGAAGACTGGAAGAAATTTAAGATTTATTTTAAAAAGTATTGTAATTTGGTTGAATGTTAAGAAGGATGCTAGATCATAAATAATTGACCACCACTAAATTAGATGGAATTAGGACGATAAGTAGATCGAGGAAAATATAAACCATTGGGAGAACGATTAGATTATGTTTAAAAGAATGGGACTTAAGAATTTAAATAAGATAATAATTTGCTGGTTAAAACTTAAGACGATGTAAGTGGGAGCGGGAGATGTGAGGGAGTCCAAAGAGGTTTTGAAAATATGTTATGATATATGCTATATTGTTGATTATTTTTGAATTTGTATTTAAAAAATCTTAATAAACATTTATAAAAAAAAAAAGCATTTGCTGAAAACTGTATACAGTGGAACCTCAGGTTAAATACTTAATTCGTTCTGGAGGTCCGTACTTAACCTGAAACTGTTCATAACCTAAAGCACCACTTTAGCTAATGGGGCCTCCTGCTGCCGCCGCACCGCTGGAGCACGATTTCTGTTCTCATCCTGAAGCAAAGTTCTTAACCTGAAGCACAATTTATGGGTTAGTGGAGTCTGTAACCTGAAGCGAATGTAACTTGAAGTGTATGTAACCCGAGGTACCACTGTACTGTAATGAATTTACCAGAGACATTTTTTTGTGGGGAGTTCCACAACTTAGAGGCTGCCATCAAGAATGCTCTCTTCCAGGCTGCCACCACCCCAAGCTTCGGAGGGCGGTGGAACTACCAAGAAGGCCCTACTCTGCTAATCTTAAGGGTCTGTAGTGAAGAAGATGGCCCTTCAGACTTGGGCCCAGACTAGGGCCTTAAACACTATTGTGAGCAGAAATGAAGTGGTAACCAACACAGTTGTTTTAAAACAGGCTTATGTGTGATCTAACTGAACCTCAGCCGATCATGTGTCCCTTGCATTTTGAACCCATTGAAGTTTCTGAGTCGTATTCAACAGCAGCCCACCATACAGTGCATTGCAATAAACCATTCTGCAATCCTCGATCGTATGGGGAATCCTTTGCTAATTCCTTACTTCTTTCTAAATAATATGTGCGTGAAGTTGATTTTTCATCCATTATCAACAGAGCCTTCTTGATGAGCATCCGTTTGAAGCACCTGTCCCTACTACTGTGGCCTAATGCTGGTAAATAAAACCCCTTAGGGACCCATTAAAATATTCAATAGACATCACTAGTTGATTTCAAATGCAGCTGTGGACATAAATCCAAACCAGGTGGGGGGAAAAGCTATGCATTTTGGAGTACACTCCATTTCTAGTGAAATGACATAGACAATGTTGCCAATACACCACCTCCCACTGCTTTTTTTCCAGGGGGTATTCAAGGGTATGCAGTACTGGCACCTCTTTTTGTTGTCAAAAGTGTGACACTTACTTTAACAACTTCACAGTGAGTACCGGCACTTAGTGTTCTAGAAAAAAAGCACGGTCACCACCATTCATTGCAAATCCAGCAAAGCTCTGGATGCTTCAACAAGAGAAAATGAGGCAAGGTAGGAGTCTGGGGAGAAGAAAATAGAAATTTTCCAGCCCCTGAAAGATTTAGGTTTATACAGCTTGTTGTTGCATTTACAAAAAAATAATAATACAAAATCATCGAAAAAAATTGGAAAAGTGTATAATCTGATTGGGAGTTGTGTTCCAATCTGCAAGCAAGTTCTAGGTCAGTGTTTCCCAACCTTGTGCCTCCAGCTGTTTTTGGACTACAATTCCCATCATCCCTTGCCACTGGTCTTGCTAGTCAGGGATGATGGGAGTTGTAGTTCAAAAACAGCTGGAGGCACAAGGTTGGGAAACACTGTTCTAGGTTACTGAATTGGGCTGGCCTGTTGTGAAAAGCGGACCCAATAAATTCCTTCTCCATTCTAGTTCAGAGGAGTGAGGTGAAGATGGGATCTTTTTGACTTGATGGGATGTACTTCTGTACATCCCTAGACTCAGGGCAATTCTAGTTATCTCCAATGACTAGCGAACATCGGAACACAAAAGGACCCTGGTCAATCAGGCCAGTGGCCCATCTCGTTCATCATCCTATTATCACAGTGGTCAACGAGATGCCTGTGAGTAACCCTCATACAGGACCTGAGTGCAAGAGCACTCTTCCCTCCCTCAGAAGCATAGTACCTCCAACCACAGAGGCAAAATACAGCCATTGTAGCATAGCTCCACTGATACGTCCAGCTCTACCATTAGGTATACTGCTTTAGGGAGCTAATCTGAAGTTTCATGAAAGAGCAGCAAATAAATATTTAATTTATTACTGTACTTTTAATGCCAAGGAGAGGTGCTTGTGAGGATTTCTGCCTTAGGTGCCAAAATAACTTTGCTAGACTTAACTGCTTGTGGGGAGGAGTATTTGCTGCTCTGCCTCAGGCAGCAAAGAGCCTTGGGCTGGCTCTGCCACACAAAAATCTATTCTTGGGTCCAAGTAATACCACCCTACACTAGATTGTCAACAACCCATCAGCTACTAGCGATCTGTGATCCAATTATTTGGGAACCAGGAGTCATGGAAGGAAAATATTGCCGAACACAGTGCATCTACAACACAAATTGTCTAAGAGTGGATGTTGAAAATTTGAATATATTGATGTGAGCTAGAGTTTCCTTTTGAATTTGAATGATTAACTATCATGGTTAGACTATGGATAATTATATACCATGCATTTGGACTCCTGTAACTTCTCTTGATCATTTTCTTCCTCCAGGTTCCAAAGCTGCAAACAATGGATTCTAGCATCACTGAAGGGAGAAGGCAAGTGAACTCTTGATACTTTTATGTACTGGTTCTGTTTATCCACACACTAAACTGTTCTCACATACAAAACAGATACACAAAACAACTTAATTGAGCTTGATAAAAGCATAATTCTAAAATTGGTCGGAGTGTGACAGTGGGTTTTTTTTTTTTTTTTTTACAGAAATAGAAAAGACAATAAATTAAACTGGAAAAACTGCATAACACAGTAAAGGAAAAAATAGAAAATTTCCTTTTTTCATACCTGTCAACAGAATGACATATCTTTGGTTGTACGTGAATGACAACTGCGTTAATAACAATGAATAAATTTGTGCCTCTGAAAGCACTGACACAGCCCCCTGTATAACTAATAAAGGACTATAGCAATTTATTTGTGGAAAGGAAGTCACAGAATTGGTGTCAGAAATAGAAAGTTCAATCTCCCGCCAATGCCTAATGGATTTATGCCAAGGCTTTTCTACTCTCAATAAAGAAATATTTCCCATTGATCTTGCCATTGATCATATTGTGGAGCTGCCAGGAGAACCTGCTGAATGAGAAACGACTGGATAAACTTTGATGCATGTGCCAGTCAGGAGCAGATGTACCAGTAGGTTTCAGCCTGTTTTTTTATCTTGATTTTTAAATTGACACACAGAACCAGAGTGAGCAGGCATGCTTCCCTGAAACAGGTTCATACACACAGAGCTCAACACAAGCAACTCTCCTATTTGGACTCTGGGAGAAGGTAAAATAATTAATAATAATAATAATAATAATAAAATTTATTTATACCCCGCCCTCCCCAGCCAGAGCCAGGCTCAGGGCGACTAACACCAGTAAAATTACAATAAAAATATAATGGGGGGGGGCATTTAAAATACAGGTTAAAATGCAGCCTCATTTTAAAAGTAGCCCATAGATCAAAACCATAAGGGGAGGTAAACATAAGGGTCAGACTGAGTCCAAACCAAAGGCCAGGTGGAACAGCTCTGTCTTGCAGGCCCTGCGTAAAGATGTCAAGTGCCGCAAGGCCCTAGTCTCTTGTGACAGAGCGTTGCACCAAGTCGGGGCCAGTACTGAAAAGGCCCTGGCCCTAGTTGAGACCAATCTAACCACCTTGCAACTTGGGACCTCCAAAATGTTGTCCTTTGTGGACCTTAAGGCCCTCCGTGGAGCATACCAGGAGGTTTCAATGGTTTCAACTGAGAATATAAACTAACATCTATCTGTCAGTGTATTGCACAAATATTGGGAATAGATCCCTGCATCCATAAATATTGTGCTGCAAAAACCCACAAGCTTCGTTGCCTGTACCTGCAGGTTTGGGTTGCAAGTTATTCTGCCACTGGCTTTTAACCCACGTTTTCCCCAAACCTTTCCATACAATCCAAAATGAAGTTGTCTCCTGCACAATCTCCAAGGAAGCCCTAGCACATGCACTAGAGAAGACTGCAAGCAGCCAGAGTTGTTTTTAAAGGTTTTACTGTAGCCAATCACCCGGCTGAATAAGCAAGCTGTTTTGACAAGGAAGGGTGGCCTGCTGCTTTGCCAAGCAATCGGCTGCATTTAAAATGTTCCAGGCACGTTCTTGCTGGACATATTCATCTCCCTGGCCTACACTATGGTAATAAGATCATAGTCTGTGGTTTTGATGCCATGGTTTTTCTTCCGTCTTGTCACAATGCTGATATCCAATGCCCTTTTAAATGTGTTGAGGGAGGGGGAATTATTGGTTTGCTGTTGCTCTTATTTTCACTGTGTATTTTGTGGTTTTTATATTGTAATTTTATGTTGTGAACCTCCCTGAGATCTACAGATGGTATACAAATTTAATTAAAATAAATAAATGGCACACTTGCCAGATACAGAGCTGAGAATGCATACATTGCACACTGTGTGCTTCCATTATGTCATGAGATGTTTGCATCGGTCATTGCAGGCAAGAGGTAATACAGAGAAACAGAGTAGGGGGCAGCTCTCTGTCCCTTGTAACATCTTAAAATACACTGCAGATCCACCCCTTTTACATTAAATCATACAGTTCGCTCCAGCTAAAATTTGAGCGACAGAAGTTATGGTTCACAACTTCAGAGATTAAACTTTCCAGGCAAGCACTGATGGGGGTATTTCATTTTAGCATCACTCTTGCATCACACGAAACCCTTTCTTTTAAGAGAGACAGCTGTGAGGCCTTAATACCAGATACATTAACTCTTGTACTTATTCACGGCATCCTTAGCTGTGTCGCAAAAGGGAGTTGTAAACTATATTCTCTGAGAAAGGTAGGAGGGAGCTTGTTTGCTACGTTGTTGTTGTTTTAAAAAGAATAAAAATTAATCTTGCATTATGTCTTCAACGTCTATCTAGGTTCTCTCCAAACAGAATACATCAAAGACGGAAACATTAAGAAATCCTATTATCCTTTTCTATTTCATGTTTGCAAAAAAAAGAGAGAGAAAAGAACAAATGCTTCCAGATGAGTAGCTTGACAGCAGCGAACACATTCAGATCAAATATTACAGTGCCTTTATATTCTGCTTTTAATCTGCAGTGCTACATCATCAGCTGTGTTTGTGTAAAATAGGCTGCTTGAACTTCTTTGGGTGCTTACTTGAAATATTTGCTCTGTCAAATCATGTTATGTCTATCTCTTGAGTGAAGATTTAACTATAATTAAAAGGGACAAAGAACATGGCAGCAGACAGAACCCTCTGTCTGTAAATGTAAGTTGCTTCTGCTAAGTCACAAGCGGAGTGGCCAGATGGAAAAGAGGACAGGACTCTTGCATCTTGAACAGTTGTGTGGAAGAAGGAATTCCAGGAGCCATCATTATAGTAAGGACAGGGGGTACAACATGCAGCTCGTTTTGTTGCCAATTAAAAAAATAAAAGTATTAAAAGTTACACATCCCACATCAGTGTTATGCAGAACCATTGGCATTATCAGCCACAGCCAACTACAGCACACAATTGCAACCCAAATCTTCCAATGAAGCAGGAGATATAATGTGAACACTCGTTCTGCTTATTCCCTCTCCAAACTACTGAAATTGGACAGGTTCCAGGCCTGTCACACAGCAAGTGGGGATGGGAGGTATGTAGGGCCAGGAAGGGCATGAACTGTTGAAGATCTTCCAGTGCTGGGAAGGAGGAGAGATGGTCTAGCAGACGGGTTAAGTTTAGAACAGCCTTCCGCACCCTGATGCCCCTACCCAGATGTTTTGGACTACAACACGCATTGTCCCTGAACACTGGGCTGCTTGGTGCTGTGGGGAGATGTAGTCTAATAACATCTGGCTGGTTTAGAAGGTTCAAAACATCTGTGAAAACAGTGATCTAGTGAGTGACAGGAAGCTGTCCTTTTAGCTCAGTACTGTCCACACTGATTGGCAGTGGCTCTCCAAGGATTTCAGACAGGAAATATTCCCAGCACTGTGTAGAGATGCCAGAGATTGAACCAAGGTGAAGCTGATGGTCTGCCACTGAGCTATGGTCATTTCTCCATAGGTTGGTAGAGATATCAAGTCAAATACTTCAGATGCACTGTTGTATTATTTTTCAGCATGATGAGAAGGGATACAGACCCTTATCTTTATAACACTCTCATTTAGATATCTGGATACAGCCACTGGGTAATCTTTAGAATAGATCTTTGGATATATCTCCAGACAGGCATTAATCGACCAGTGATTACTACCATATAAAGTAGTTGGTCTACCCTGATCTTCAGATCTCCAAAAAATACAACTGTCTAGGGCTAGGCAGTGATTCAAACAGCTGCCAGGAGCAACCTTTTGGAGGTACTTTCAAACACTCTACCAATTGAACTAAATGACCAATTTATGATTCCCAAGGTCACACTGACTCACATCATGCTAGACCTGACACTGTTCCCGTGGAATGTTTGTTCATTCTAAAGCTCCTCTAAAAACAAACAGTCAACAAGGGGCTGCTAAACTAACCGAATAAAATGAGCTCGTTTCCGGAATTTCTTAACTCTTGAAACATATTAAGAACATGGCTGGAATGCACATGCTGGCTGGGGAATAATGGGAGAGCACCACATTAGATACAACTGTCCTAACATGATACCCATTTTACTGCTATGAGACTCTGAATCTCAGTCGTGGGTTTGTATGTTGAACGAAAGATTCCTGCACTGCAGAGGGTTGGATTAGATGACCACCATACCCCTTCCAACTCCACAAGTCTATGATTCTATAAAGGAAGGACACAGTTCCCACCCACCCACAGTGCCAATTAAGAATTCAGCGTTATTAAATACCCTTTCAGTAAATTGTCTCTCTTACTGTTTCTCTGAAGCAACGCACACAAGAACTTTGGCCAGCTTTCAGTACGACTGTATTAATGTGAACTCCAAGGTAGCGGCCCCCTGTCTATAATTTCTAATTACATATAGGCAATTTTTATAAGCTATTCTTATTAGCATAAAGATGATCCTTGGCAAGATAAGACACATTTTTCAAAGTATCAATCTTTCGCCAGATTGAAGGTGATGGATTTTTATCCCCGGTTATCTCTCTCATTAGAACGTGTAAAAGCTGCAACATCTATGAAGAGCGTGACTTATTTCACAGCACTTTCCAGTGCAGATTTTGTTTATTTCAGAAGTGAATTCTGTAGGGAACAGCCCTGCTGTATCAAGACCAAAGACTCATCTGGACTGTATTCCTGCTCTCACAGGGCCAACCTGATGCCAATGGGAAGCTTGCAAGCAGGACCTGAGTGGAACACTGTTCTCCCCTCTTGTAATTACCAGCAGTTGGTATACTGTCTCTCACCGTGGAGGAGGAGGAGGAGGAGGAGGAGGAGGAGGAGTTTGGATTTGATATCCCGCTTTATCACTACCTGAAGGAGTCTCAAAGCGGCTAACATTCTCCTTTCCCTTCCTCCCCCACAAGAAACACTCTGTGAGGTGAGTGAGGCTGAGAGACTTCAAAGAAGTGTCACTAGCCCAAGGTCACCCAGCAGCTGCATGTGGAGGAGCGGAGATGCGAACCCGGTTCCCCAAATTATGAGTCTATCGCTCTTAACCACTACACCACACTGGCTCTCAAAAGGAAAAGAATTGACTGATTATATTTCGAATCTGCTTTTCATTCAAATGAATACCAAAGAGGCTTCCAAACAATAAATAACAACAACATGATATAACATAATAGAACATCACAAATACAGTCACATTTTTATAATGACATTATGATATTACATGTTTTATTTTCAAACCCCTATTTAAGCTGCTGCACACTGGATCAATATTTTCATTGGGTGCCATGACTCCCAAGAGTTCTTCTCTGGACAGTCACTGGCAGTTCAGACCCCAGAAGTATATGAGTGAAGTCAGGGGTGGGGACTTTTCCCTCAAGAAGCATTGCTTTACATTTCCTCACATTGAGCTGCATTTATGTGCCCAGGTACAGAAGTACCTAGCCTAGCCAGGGAAGCCCAGGGAAGGAATAAGACTCAGGAAAGCAGTACTTAGGCTGAAATAGGCCACAACTTTATCAATTACAGATGTAAGCAGACTTGGGCAAAGGCACTGGGCATGGATTCTGCTTCAGACAGTCCTTCTGCTGGCTGATGAGTGAGCTGAGGTTGTCATTCCTCAAGTCCACCAATGGGAAGGGTGCTATGGCTCATTGGACCCATGTGGGCTCCCAGACAGAAACACCCTCCTTTAGCAGGGTACCCCCACTGAGCTAAAATTCCAACCCAATGCCTAATCCCCATGGACCAGAGCACGCCAGGCACTCCTGTCTTCCACTGCCTCCCGCAGTTTGGTCAAATTCATGTCGATAGCTTTGAGAACACTGTCCAATCATCTCGTCCTCTGTCGTCTCCTCCTTATCCACTCCTAATCCATTACTTATCCACAAGTAACAATTCCTATGACGCAGGAGAAAACCTACAGACCAGCCAATCTGTCTGCAGGGAAAAAAACATCCTTCCTGGCCCCAAATAGAGCCACCAAACATTCCATAGGAAGGTTAAACCAGCACTGACCCGCTTACCTTTGGGCTGGACCAACCAACTCAGGGTGAGAGTGTGGGGAATCCAGCGACGATCTGAGCAGGCTGAAGCAAGTTGCAGGCCCAATTTAAGCCTCTGGGGCGGACACGGTCAAGAACTGGCTGTGCCAGGTCCGCCACTGCACTCATGCCTCCCTGCTCTCTCTGGATTCACTTGTTTGAATCAGGCAAGTTGCTGTTGGCCTTATGGCCGCCAGAGAAAGCCTGAGCATTTTCTCAATGGTCGCGCAGATAACTTGGCCCTGGGTGAGAAGCTCACCTTAAAGCACTTACTCATCACTCATCACTTATCCACAAGTGTGTATAAATAATCAAGAAGGTGCCTGATTTGTGCCACAAGGAAAAAGGGAATTGTTATTTAAGAAAATGTCTTATAGATGCAGTCAGTTGTGTAATTAATGCGTTCGACAAAATTTAATAGCTGCTAATCTCTAGCAACAAAAAAAGAGAATGGGAGGCATAAAAGTTTAAAAGTCCTCTGTGATCTGTGCATGTGTGTGGCAGGATCTGGGCAGCATTAACTGCAAGAAGGTGCACTGGATGAAATGGTTATACAATTCTACGCCAAGACTATAACTGAATGGATGCCATTCTTTGTATCAGTGAAGGCTAAGATGGGTCTGTAATGTTTGTAAAATGGGGAAGGGAAGAATGTGGCTAGAATAAGTGACAGAATTAGATCAAGGGTAAGATCATTCATATTTTTTAACAGCAGACACTAATGGAGCGGCTGTCCAAAAAAGATATCTGGATTGGCAATGGCACCTTGAAGGCAAGGGAAAGGGGGGTATAAAAGTACCATAAATCCAGTTTTAGCAGCATTTAACCTCCGATTTAAGCATGAGAGGGGAAAACAGCACTATATTTTATCGCTTGACAATTCATTGCAAGTTTTAGACACAGGCACTTTGAGTTATGAAGAACTTCCATGTTTTACGGGTGAGGATAATTCTGTATTGTTTGTATTAGAGCGAAACCATTTGCCGGGTGGGAATCCTTATGTAGTAAAAATGGCACAATCCACAGACACGAGAGACACTCGCACAAGAGACATCTTGAGCTCTTTGGACTGCAAGAAATTCCCTCCAGCTCACCTCAGCTCTCTTTGAACTGAAGTGAGCTGGTGGATGAATGATTCAGTGGGAGGGTTGAATCTGGAGACCTTTGAGAGCCTTCCAGCTGTATGATTATTTGCAAGATCATCTTACCCCATATTTGCCCACTCAATCACTTTGATTTGCGGAACTGGCACTGTTACAAGTGCCACATAATATTCTTTCCGCATTTGTAAGAAATCAATCTTTTAGTGTGGCTAAAATTTTGTTGTTGTTTAGGCAAGCCTGTCCAGAAAAAGAATGCTGCTGTGTTTTAATCAGGCTTTTACCTCATTGTTGATTTTTTTAAAAGTCGTTTTTCTGAATGTTTTAAATAGTTGCTTTTAACTGTTTTTGTTTGTGTTTTTTTACTGATAATTTTGTTTCAGTCTTTTTGTAAACCACTTTGAGGCTTCGTTACAATCAAGCGGTATGTAATTCTTGTGAAATAAATAAATAAAATAATTACTCTATGAAGAACCTCTTTCTCCATTTTTATTTCATTAGCTGCATGCAACAAAAACACTCTCTGATGTGCTACCCTAAAAGGTAAAGGTAAAGGGACCCCTGACCATTAGGTACAGTTGTGGCCGACTCTGGCGCTCATCTCACTTTATTGGCCGAGGGAGCCGGCGTACAGCTTCCGGGTCATGTGGCCAGCATGACTAAGACACTTCTGGCAAACCAGAGCAGTGCACGGAAATGCCGTTTACCTTCCTGCCGGAGCGGTACCTATTTATCTACTTGCACTTTGACGTCCTTTCGAACTGCTAGGTTGGCAGGAGCAGGGACCGAGCAACGGGAGCTCACCCCATCGTGGGGATTCGAACCGCTGACCTTCTTATCAGCAAGTCCTAGGCTCTGTGGTTTAACCCACAGCGCCACCTGCATCCCTATGTGCTACCCTAGCCATGGTCAACACCTTGCAGTAAAAATCTAAATCTAAATGTACGAACATCCCTCCCAGATACGCTCAAAATTCCATCGGCCCCAGCAACGTTTTCAGCAGTGGCCAGTTGGATGCTTCGGGAGGTTTGTGAAAAAGGCATGGAGACAATAGACCACCCCTATTGTTTTGTGGGAGTGTTGTGGCTTAGTAGAGCATCTGTTGTGCCATGCAGGAAGCCCCAGGTTCAATCCTCAGCATCTCCAGGTAAACACCCTCTTAGATGCTATTTGTTAATATTATTTATTTATTTTTTGAATCACTTCCTAGGAAGTATTCCAATGGGCTTTCGTAATGCAATAAAAAATATTTATTAACAGGTTTTTAAAAAAAATAAAATAAAATAAAATAAAATACATATATAAAAACAATTTCAAATCCAATACAAATACCAACTGAGATACACACAAAATCTCCCCTTGGAAGGTTTGTTGAAAGAGGAGAGTCTTTAACAGATGCTGAAAAGACAATGGATAATTTGCCTGGAGAACGTTCCAAATGGTAGGTGCCACCACACTAAAGGCCTAATCCTGACTTTGTGCAGAATGGACCTCCTGATTGGCATTTGTAGGATTTCCTCTTCTGTAGAACACAGTGATCAGCTGGGTATATAAGGAACGAGACAATCTTTTAGGTATCCCAGTCTCAAGCTGTATGGGATTTTCTATGCCAATAGTACCATCTTGAACTTAGCTAAGTTCCTAATGGGCAGCTAGTGCAATTCTTTCACTCTCTTCTTGAGAGTCCCATGGACTGCAAGAAGATCAAACCTATCCATTCTGAAGGAAATCAGCCCTGGGTGCTCACTGGAATGACAGATTCTGAAGCTGAGGCTCCAGTACTTTGGCCACCTCATGAGAAGAGAGGACTCCCTGGAAAAGACCCTGATGTTGGGAAAGATGGATGGCACAAGGAGAAGGGGACGACAGAGGACAAGATGGTTGGACAGTGTTCTCAAAGCTACCAGCATGAGTTTGACCAAACTGCAGGAGGCAGTGGAAGACAGAAGTGCCTGGGGTGCTCTGGTGCATGGGGTCACGAAGAGTTGGACACAACTAAACGACTAAACAACAAGTTCCACCTTGAACTTAGCTAAATTCCTAATAGACAGCTAGTGCAATTCTTTCAACAGCGGTGCAATGCAATGGCAATATTCTGCCCTAGAGTAGGGTTACCAGACATCCCTGGTTCCTGGGGACAGCCCCCAGATTCACTAATCTGCCCCCAGATAAAATCTGTCCGCAGAATCTCCCCAGATTTTAATTAATGTCCCTGGATTTATGCCTGGGCACTTCCGGTGAGGCAACACGGTGGGCGCCATGGCAGCGAGCAGCACCGGAGCTCCTGGCCATGTCAAAGTTCCAACCAGCCAATCCACTGGCTGGAAGGTGGGTGCTATTTAAACCAAGGCGCGGGCCAGAGAGCTTCTTTCTGACTCACTTCCTAGATCAATGCTCACCTCGAACTCGTGCAGAGCCACCCGCAGCAGAAGAGCCCGTGGTGCTCTTCTGCTGTGGGATTTGAGAGCCCGAGTTGGGGAGGGAGGTGAGGGAGGCGCTGAGGTGGTGCAGAAGAGGAGGAGAAGCATAGAAAAGAGCTGTGTCGTGTTGTGAAACAGACACAGAGAGGGAGACAGAGACGGAACAGGCACGAAAGTGAAGGCTGAGGGGGAAACGGGGCGGCAGGCAGGCAGGTGGGCGCAGTTTGCTTTCTCTTCCTCCTCTCCCTCCAACAGCCACTGTGGAGATAGTGAGTTTAACAGGGGGCGAGGAAGGGCTGTGTGTGGGTCCGCTGTTTGTCCACCTCTGGTAACGAGACACCACCACCGCCAGTTAAATCTCCATAGAGACTGCACTTGCCCTCCAGTGGTCTCCCAGTTATGGGAAGCCAGTGTCTTCTGTGTGTGTTTTAATGTGTGTTTTCCCAAGACCAGTGAGCGCCTTTACTCAATCTTTTTCCCTCCCACCACCAACCTCTTTTTTTTGGCGTTTGTGTGTTTGTAGACGGGCTTCTCCGCCTGCCTTGTGTCTAAGTGTGCGCACGACAACTTAGGGACCTCCCTCCCAAAAAACAGCTCAATAACTCTGGGCAAGCCTTTCCTAAAATAAAGCATGAAATTCAAAAAGAAAAAGAAAAAAAATGTCCTGGGATTCATTGAAAAAAATCTGGTAACCATATGACCTATGCTGCTTTCCTAGGAATCTGGCACTGTGTTTTCAAAACACAACATACTCTTTTAATAAGCTGTGCCTGATCACAGGGGACTTGCTATCCAAAAGTACTTCACACTGCTGTTTCGGGATTAATAGTTTCTTGTTTGTGTAGTCCACTTAATGCTATTTTTCCCTCTTAAAGATAAATAAATTAGAAATTAGGTTCACGGGTGTTTTATCTCTGCACGTTAGCCAGCAAAATGCTACTTGTGTTGCAGAAACGTAAGGAGCTTTTGTGTTATGTGACAAAACACTTTCCTAGTTTTAAGTATGAGCTGTGTTTCTGTTGCAAGTTTAAATAATAATAATAAAACACCCAAGCATTTTGTCAGTGTAAGTGACTATCCCTGGCAAAAGCAATTTCTGGCTTTCCGTGCAATGTCTTCTGCAGTTATGTCTTCAAGCCAGGACGCAAAATGCTGTAATAGTTAAGAAACTGTCTAAGCATGAAGATTGCCACCTGCTGGCCATCTGCTATACTGCAACTCACACTTCAACCTTTCAGCCTCTCTATGCAGTACCCTTGATTGGATGGAGAACAAAGTTGTACTACAAGGGAGCTGGCAATTTTGGATTCATAAATTGAAAGTTGGACATGCTTGATAAGCACTGTATTACAGTGGTTATTTGATTAATTATGGAATATAATCAGGACACAAATAGCTGATTATAGCATGCAATCAAGTAACCTGGCTCTCTCTCTCTGCATGTGTGTTTCCTCTAAATTAACAATTGAAAATGACACACATCAGTGGCAGCAAAATTGAGAATCACATGTAATAATAAAAGTAGGCTGGCTACATTAGCCATGTTTCATTCACAGTTCACCTTTGCCTGACAGCATCTACAATATCATTGGAGAACTGTGGCCCTTCAAATTTGCTGGACCCATCAGCCCCAGCCAGCACAGAGGTCAAGGGTGATGGGAGTCATCACCCAGCAACATCTGAAGGGAAAGAGGCTCTGCACCCGTGATCCAGAAGATGCAAAGCCCTAGTAGCCAGCCCCTGGAGAAGTGCCCAGGCCAATATGTCAGGCCAAGGAGACAGTGATGTCCACACAGGTGACACAGTCGAAATGAAATAGGGTTGCATGCAGATAAATAATATGCTTATCTTTCTCTCCCCATCCCCTTTATGACATCTGACCAGTGTGCCAAATACCAGGTTCAATGCAAATTATTGATTTGTCTATCCCCCCCCCATGCCCTTCACAACCTGAGACCTGCACATCTCATAGACCACATCTCTGGTTTTCCTGCTTGCTTGATAAGACTCAGTGATGCAGCGTGGGTATATATTATATATAAAAGGTAAAGGGACCCCTGACAATTAGGCCCAGTCGCGGACGACTCTGGGGTTGCAGCGCTCATCTCGCTTTATTGGCCGAGGGAGCCGGCGTACAGCTTCCGGGACATGTGGTCAGCATGACTAAGCCGCTTCTGGCGAACCAGAGCAGCGCACGGAAATGCCGTTTACCTTCCTGCTGGAGCGGTACCTATTTATCTACTTGTACTTCAAGCTTTCAAACTGCTAGGTTGGCAGAAGCAGGGACCGAGCAACGGGAACTCACCCCATTGTGGGGATTTGAACCGCCGACCTTCTGAGCGGCAAGCCCTAGGCTCTGTGGTTTAACCCACAGTGCCATCCTGCTGCTCAATTTGATCAGAGTTGTAATACCGGGGAAGGTGAGGTTTTAATTGTTTCTCCTTGAGAAAGAGGGTCACACCTATATGCATAATGCCTGCCCCCCCCCCCCGGAGAAAATACCAGGTTGGGAGAGGCACAATTTAAACAAACAAAAAACAGCAGGGCAGGCTTAAAATCTTCTCCAGATGCACAGGCCTGGACAGCTATGGGCAGAAGAATGCTCATGTGCACATGTACATATCTGAATTTTCTCATTCAAACTCCTATGTGAGATCTGTGCTAAGAAGAGCCTTGCTTGATAGAAGACCTATCTTGCTCAGCATCCTGTTCTCGGGTCAAAGGCCTATCTAGCTCAGCATCCTTGCCAACTAGATGCCAATGAAAAGCTCGCAAGCAAGACATGAACACAACTTCGTCTCTGCAACAGCTGGTATCCAGAGGCATGCCAGCTCCAATATTGGAGGTGGTGCACAGCCTTGATAGTCTTTTCAAATGCGTATGAAACTCATGTGCGTCACTGTGGGGAAAGTATGTGAATGGTCTTTCCACACGTTGCGTCAGAACTGTGAAAGGAGTGTGCTCAATGTCACTTGTGCTTCCTAACAACATACAAAGCCGCTATAAGGCAGAAAGCATATTTCTGCTAAATGAATATAAGAAGAAGTTAACCTTAGAGGAAATGGAATCCTTGACGTGTTGGCAAGGTCAGTGTCTGGATGAATTACCTGCTGAAGCAAATGCCAAAGGCACAAGTAGGTTTGTCAAGGAGTGAGATTACCTGCACACTACGCCTTTCTGGACAGCTTTCCCATTATGGGTAAAAATAATAATTCCCTCACTTGGAGATTATTCATAAATGAAGCACATTTTTCTTTCCATGCATATTCCTCATGTGGAACTGGGTTTTGCCACAACGCTTTGCCCTTAATGACAGCAGGCTTCTTGACAGCAGGGGTGGAGTAGCTGTGGCTAATTGGCATCAGCTCAGGGCCGGTGTTATGTACTGAGTTGAATAGAATCCAAAAGGCAGCAGTCTGATTGGTCCTAGAACAATAGGATTCAGAATGCAGCAGTCTGTTTGGTCCTAGAACAACAGGGTCCAGAATGCAGCAGTCTGATTGCTCCACAAGCCACCCAATCCAGCTCCAGATGGAAGTGAATCTGCAACCTGATTGGCTTACAGGTGAATCCCGGAATTAGCCAAACACGTGGGGCCCACTGTGTAAATAATGTATATATAGCAGACATTCTGGGGGAACTTCCATTCCTCCTCACCACTATGAGCTGAATAAAGAGCATGAAATCCATTCTCGACTTCAGCCACTATGGCCAATAGCCAGGGATGAAGGGAGTCATAGTCCACCAACATCTGGAGGGCCACATCATAGCTTTACAAGCAAAACATCCAAGGGGACTAAGGGCCAAACCAGTCATGTGGTTTATCATGTGATGTGCCCTTGCATACCTTATTTTTCTTAAAGCAGATGAAATGGTGCAGAGGGAAAGGAAATGCTCAATGGGGAAGGGGCTTTAACACTTTGTTTTGGTGCCGGTCAGAATCATACACCCCCATGCCAGCTTTTCCCGATGGGAGGAAAGCTCCCATTTGAACCAATGAGAGCTCTATAAATAACGGGTGCTGTAGGAGGGCCCATATACAGTGAATTGGGTATTCCCATTCTCGCATAAGCACAAGAAACAAATATGGTCATGCAGATGGCAGGATGCAAACTGCAGCAACCTTGTGAAGGCACATCTAGTCTAGAATCGTGTTTTTACAGTAGTCAACCCCAGATGGCCACAAACAGGACATGAGCACAACAGCAACCTCCCCACTTTCCTATGCTAGGTGGGAGCTAATAAAACAGGCCTCTGGAAAGAGAAAGCAGAGAAGTGGTCAAATGTGTGCCAGTCCCCTTTATTTCAATGCCCCCATGTGGTTTAGTGTGGTGTAGGGAAGGATAAATATGTGTGTGTGAATTAGAAAGCTGCAAGTTTTATGTATCCCTGGCAATGTTGTTACTTTCTAGCGTCATGTAGCTGTAGCCTTTTCAGGGAATTTTAATAACATGTATATGTAACCTAATGAAATAAGCATATTGTATATATTTTCCCTTGCTAGCATTTAAGAGACATTTACATGTAATTGAGGCCTCAGAAGCACTGCGTCCCTGTCATAATAGATTTTTCACCCTATTAGTGCAACTAATTTTATCTACCATTTGGGTTTATTATTATTATTATTTATTTTCCATTTACACTTGTCATAAAGAAACACCACCTTCTAAAGCAATGCACTTTTGAAAGGAGTACAGCTAGTTTCAGAAATAATTATTTGAAACACAAACTGAAATGTAATCATATTTGCTTTAAATTAGAAAGGCTAATTTAATAGCAGATAATGTGCAAATCGTTTTCTTACAAGAACACAGAGTAGTTTGTCACAAAACGGCAGCACAATTTGCATTATAATGGGCTTCCTTATCATCCCACAGTATAATTGTTTAGAACATTTTGATACAGCCACCAGCAAAAAACACTTTTTAAGTTGCATCTGAACAGCTGCCAAAATTTATATCGGCACATAAAAGCCTCTAACACTATATGTGCCCACATATTAACAATGGATCATATGGAGTAGCTATTGGCAAATTAGATTTTAGTACTCTTGCCATGGACCAAAAAATACTGTAGTTCATGGACCTTCTTTGCTTGTGGCCTTGATCTGGGATGGCTAAAAAAATAACATGTGGGCTAAATCTGATCTTCAAGGAAATTCAACCTGACCCTGAATATGCCTTGGTCAGCCTGATGGCTGGGAGAGGACCCTGTTGTTCTTAGTAGAACTCTCACCAGCTTTTGATACCATTGACCATAGTCTCCTCCTAGTTCACCTATAGAAAATGGGTATCAGGAGCACTCCAATCTCACATTCAAGAAGGTAACATTGGATAAATGCTTCTTGGCCCCCACCAGCTCTGGTGCTATTCTCCAGAGCAAAAGAAAACAAGCTTTCTAGGCTGCATTGACAGAAGTATAGTGTCCCAATCAAGGGAATTAACAGCACCACTCCACTTTGCCTTGGTCAAACCAAACCTGGAATACTGTGTAAAGTTCTAAGTATCACAATTTAAGAATGATATTGACAAGCTGGAACGTGTGCAGAGGAGGGTGACCAAGATGATCAAGGGATTGGAATCCAAGCCTTACGAGCAACAGTTGAAGGAGCTGGGTATGTTTAACCTGGAAAAGACGAGACTGAGAGGAGTGATGACAGCCATATTCAAATATCTACAGTACATCTACTGTTTTCTTTTGATCCAGAGGATAGTCCCTGAACCAATTTCTTCAAGTTACAAGATAGGAGATTTTGACTAAACATCAGGAAGAATTTTCTGACAGTGAGAGCTGTACAACAACAAGAAGAAGAAGAGTTTGGATTTGATATCCCGCTTTATCACTACCCGAAGGAGTCTCAAAGCGGCTAACATTCTCCTTTCCCTTCCTCCCCCACAACAAACACTCTGTGAGGTGAGTGAGGCTGAGAGACTTCAAAAAAGTGTGGCTGGCCCAAGGTCACCCAGCAGCTGCATGTGGAGGAGCGGAGACGCGAACCCGGTTCACCAGATTACGTGTCTACTGCTCCTAACCACTACACCAACAGTGGAACAGACTCCCACAAGAGGTGGTATACTCTTCTCCCCAGGGGGTTTTAAGCAGAAGTTTGATGGCTGTCTGTCAGGGATGCTTTCATTGAGATTCCTGCAACACAGGGGGTTTGACTAGATAACAATTGGGGTCCCTTCCAACTTTACAATTCTATAATTCAACCAGGTATTTCAGCGTTACTTGTGGTACTCAGTTTCCACAGCCCAAAAGCTATTAATTTATAATACTCATTGCCTCACAGGCTGTGGAAGCTAAAGCAGTGAAAACTACAAAAAAAATTACATTGCAATGTGAAATCCTGTTACCATTATGTAAGAAGTTCCTTTGGATCATGGTACTTGTATCAGCAAACTTCGTCTTTAGGTACAGGTGAATGAGGTGGTAAAATGGGCATTATTCCTTCAGACTTCAAGAAGGGGGGACCTGTGTTTTCCTATGCGCCAGAATTAGATTCAAACATAGGAAACTGCCTCACAAATATTTATCCATCAAATATTTATCCATCTAGCCCAATACTGAAGGAAATAGAGACATTTTATATTTGCCAATAGTCATCTGGCATCAGACTGTCACTGATGGGATACCAAGGGCAAGCTGTCTGTCCGATAGAGCCATTTCCCCAATTTATGCCTTTGAAATTGTAATCACAAACAGTGAAGAAAACAAATGCTACCAGTTATATTTATGCTACCACCAGTGGCATGTAGTTGTGTGTGTGGAGCACCCTTAACACACACACACACACACACACACACACACACATGAAATGAGGAAGTTTAGCTGTTTCAATTTAGTTTGGTGCAGTAATTAGGACAAATATTCGTCCCAGGGTGATGAAATGCTAATCTCAATAAAGAACCAAATTAGTATGCAAAAACAACATGGGAAGATTAAAAGAATTATGAGTAATGGGGTCTGAGAGGAAAAGGTAATGGACTCCTTATTGCCAGACAACGACACTTTATATATTTCAGGACAAAATCGCCACTTTAGGCCTTTTCCTCTATCTGGCATAAAAAATATGCTTTATATATATTTTAAAGACAGAACCAGCACTGTTTTCTTCTTTTCTCTAGCATAAAAATAACAGTGCTCTTCATAGCAAAAGAGCAAAAATTATCTTCTCAGAAGAAAGAATTCAAGGATATGAGAGATTCATGGGTAGATAGTTATTTTAGCTATCTCAGTCCTGCTCTGCAGAGATAAGCGAACTGGTAGTCATCTAGCTGTATCGTTGGTAACTTGCTTTGTGGTGTTCAGAGTCTGTCGAGGTAACAGGAGCAATACTTCAGAGTATCTTTGTATCCATGTGGGTTATCTGCCTTCAGATTTGAAATAAGACATGTGTGGGTGGGGGGAAGAATTTTGTCTTTCAGATATGAGCGCTGAAGAAGAATACTTTTGCTTGGCAATCTGCCATAAATGAAACAGGAATTTGGACACTGGATGGATAAGTGTTCATATTGTGAAATTAAACAAAGATTAACTCTGTCTCCCCAGTTCTCATTCGCTGTTTGGTAACTGGCATTGATGCACAGAGAATTAATGAGTGGTACTAGACACCGCTAATGAGTGTCTCTACTTATTAGGAGCTAGATTGTCTACTGGTAATAAATAAGGACTGCTTTATTGACCAGTAAGTTTATCTGCATACTGCAATAACTTGCTCAAGCACAGTTTTTTAAAATGTAACACAGCAAAGTGAAGTTATTATAGCTACTAGCTAGCCATTCCAACCCAGTCCCAATTTAGCCTCACAACAACATTTTGTAGTAAGTTTGGGTGTAAGATAATGAATAGCCCAAGGTCATGCAATGTGCTTTTTGATAGAGAAAGGAATTCTCATCTGGGTCTCTCCATAGTACTAGCACAACACATTAACCCTACATCATAGCTTCCCCTAATGCTGCTCTAGAGGATCCTTGAATTTTTGACTCTACTGTTTCTGACTGCTCCATTTCTTTCCAGCCTTGCCTGAGATTTTCCTCTCCTGTACATTAAAAGCTGTGATTTATTTTATTTGACCCTATTTCATCTGCAGGGGAGAAAGGTAGATTATTCTGCTTCAGAGTTTTTCTCTTTCCCTCTTATGCCACTTTCCAACATCGCCCCATAAAGCCTTCCAGATGTTGTTGGACTATAACTCCCATCACCCCCGACCATTTGCCATGCAACAACTGGAAGACCACACGGTCCCGATGCCTACTTTAAAGTGAGCCTGTTTATTTATAGAGTTATATAAAAGGTAAAGGTAAAGGACCACTGAAAGTTAAATCCAGTCGCAGACGACTCTGGGGTTGTGGAGTTCATCTCGCTTTACTGGCCGAGGGAGCCGACGTTTGTCTGCAGACAGTTTTTCCGGGTCATGTGGCCAGCATGATTAAGCCGCTTCTGGCGAAACCAGAGCAGCACACGAAAATGCCGTTTACCTTCCCACCAGAGCAGTACCTATTTATCTACTTGCACTTTGACATGCTTTCGAACTGCTAGGTTGCAAGGAGGTGGGACCGAGCAACGGGGGCTCACCCCGTCACAGGGATTCGAACTGCCAACCTTCCAATCGACAAGCCCAAGGCTCAGTGGTTTATACCACAGCGCCACCCATATCCCTTATATACTGTACATTAAACAAAGGATTTAGGTGATGAACATAACACATCCATAAAACAAACTATAAATACTTAAGTCAACATGTGGACAGTGGTACACAATAACCGATGGTCGAGCTACACATCAGAAAAGCCCTGTGTAAGCAGAAAAGCCTTAAGATAATGAAGAGTCTTAAGTATCTTGAGCAGGAATCTGAACAAAGTACCAGTGGTACTAGCTAAATGGTAATAGGGAAGGAATTCCAACAGCAAGTTTAGATCTTTAAACAGGTGTTGATGGGAATCTCCCAGTAGCAGCCAGGAGGCTGCATTCTGCATATACAGCAGCTTCTGGACCAAAAACAAGGGAAGCGCAAAACGAGAGAACACGTGAAACGTATTAACATGTGGCACAATCCCATTTTAAATCTACATTAGATATGGATGAAGTCCAAAAAGGGGACAGAGTTACTTTTAAGTTCTTGAATACATAGTTAGTGTTGCTTTGCACATTAGAAAATTATGTTTGACAACTTGACATTTTAATTCCTTCAATCCCATTAAGCTGTTAGGAGATTCAATTACTGCATAACATGGGTCGGGAACTCCTCTGTCTGCGGTGCCCTCCTTTCTTATCCCACTTCTATTTCCTATTGCTTTTTATTAACAGAGTTGGAGAACTCATTAGGAGCCTTGTTATCATTAACATTATTAAACTTTGTCTTCCTCATTATCAGGAACATTTTTATCTCTGCTGTCATTAAGCAGCACATCATTTAGCTCAAAATTACTCACAGGCTATGGAAAGGACGGAGTGTAATCCACACTTTCCTGGACTTTTGTGTGTGTGAAACATCTTCCAGTTGCTTGCAGATTATTTGCAATGCAGTCTCCAACATATGCCAATTTATTGGGACAATCAGCTCTTTTTGCCAAGAAAGCTCAGGTGTATTTGAAATGATGAGCCCGAGGCAACAATAGATGCACAGCAAACTCGGTTGGGGAATTGGCTCATTTTGGCTGCTTTATTATGGCCAACAATAGCAAATTAATAATGGACAATTGAGATAATGATAGTGGGAATTAACTGGGCTGATTTTACTTTATTTTTTGTGCTGTTCTAGCCACTTAAGCATTTAAATAGGCAAACAACTACATCATTATGCTTTCTACCTTTAAATATATATGTCAAAGGGGCTGCAGCAGAAGTTAAGACCCAGGTGTGAGCCTGGCATTTAGCAGGCAGATGTTGCCGTTTCGTTCTCCTTCAACCTGCTACTCTCAAGCTTTAATTCTTCATGCATGTCCCCCATTAGGTTTAACCATGCTTAAAGGTGTGGATTCTGGCCTCATATAACTCTAGCATGCTTGAATCTAATTAGTGCATGGAGAGAATAAACCATAGACTAAGTTGTCCTGGCAGGCTTAGCCAATGCCATGACTTCTAACTTTGTGAGGAAATGGGCCACCATTTTGTTATCTCTCTCTCTCTCTCCATGTGTATTTCAGTATGTAAAGAGCTCTCAGTTGGTTGTTCCAAGACATGGCTTTAACCAGCCTTTTTCATTTCAGACCAGAACAGAGTCTGAAACTAGTATTTTTTCTATACCAATAGTTTAGAAACTTTTACTATTTGTAACTAAGCAATGTTTTACTGCCTATGCATCTTTTCTGACTATTCCTTCCAGTAGCACCTTAAAGACCAACTAAGTTAGTTCTTGGTATGAGCTTTCGTGTGCATGCACACTTCTTCAGATACACTGAAACTGAAGTCACCAGACCCTTCTATATAGTGAGAAGGTGGGGAGGGGTATTACTCAGAAGGGTGGTGGGATTGGGTGAGTAATTTATTTTGTTTTGACTATGGCAGACCAACACGGCTACCTATCTGTTTCTGACTATTGTATGGACAAAGAACATTTTGGTGGATCCCCGGGCTACCTTAAAAGGAAGCTGAGCACGACAAAAACTCTGCACTGCACCCATGAAAGTCTTGGTATCTGGGGTGGTGGCAAGGATGTTCTCTTGTTCTTCTCCCTCCCTGAAACACACAACTACTTCTCCTTTATCTTATAGTTCACATACTCAGTTAAAACTACAATGCTATGCACACTTTTCTGGGCAGAAGCCTCCTTGAAAACAGTGGAACTTACTCCTGAGTAAGCGTGAAAAGGATTGTGCCACAGATCACTTCATCTAGTTCACCCTCACTTCTTATCAACAAAGTTCCAGTAGACTACAAGGAGAGATGGGCAGCAGATTTGAAAGAGAGTTTCATATTTGGGGGTTATTTTTTCCTGTGGATCGATTCTGTGGTCACATTCACTTGCCTGGGGCACTTCATGAAGAAGTAATTACTGGTGCGGGCACTGTAATGCACCCACAGCTAAGTCTCTTTTAATAGATATTTTGTTCAGACAGTTTGCCTGGCAGAAAAACAAGTAGCACAAACCATTACAATGGCTTGAATTCTGCCGGAAGATCTTTAACTTCCATAAGGAATGTCTGCCATATCAAAATGGTTGATACTGCAGCCCATCCCAAAATCTTCACAGTCATCATTCATCAGCGTTGTATCTACAAATCAAAGCCAAAATGGTGAACTATATATCGGCAAACTGTTTGGTTTGTAAATGGGAGACAAACATTAAAAAGAAATAAACCGACTGCCAAACCGACTACACTACTATCAGAATCTGATGCCTTATTATTATTATTATTATTATTATTATTATTATTATTATTATTGTAAAATTCACACTCAATGCATGTTAAAGCAGCATGTAATGAAGGAATTAACCATCTCCAGCATGAATTACTTGATTTTTTAAAAAAGTGACTACTTAAAATCAGTGGCGTAGCGTGGGTTGTCAGCACCCGGGGCAAGGCAAGTAATTTGCGCCCCCTAACCCATGGATTTGCGCCCCCTAACCCTAACCCCCAGATGTTGCGCCCGGTGTGGCCGGCCCCCCCTGCACCCCCCACGCTATGCCACTGCTTAAAATGCAGACGTTGAATAAATCAGTAACAATATACTGGTTAATTACAAACTTGGGTTAGCTAAAGAAACCTGGAGAGATTTAATAAATTGACAACTGCCTCTTAATTTGCCAGTCATTTGTGATATTTGTTGGGCTGACAGAGAGATGTACCGATCTCTTAAAAGCTCCTTTCATATAAAATGCCAAATCTTATCACCAAAATAAAGAGCTGTTGAGGTGCTTCTGGACAGGAGTTCAATACGGTAAACAGGCGGTTTTGATATTGCAAACGGGTAGGTGGCAAGAGGTGCTTTTGATTCTTTTTTTAAAATTTATATGGGATTTTCCTCGTGAAAGGGTAAATCAATATTAAATGGAGGCAAAATACAGGCTGGCATTCTAATGATAATGACGTCAAATGGATGCTGTGAAAAACTTGCATAAAAGAACACCAGTCCCACAATAAATACCTGTCTGGCTATTGGGAAGCTCCCTTGATCTTGTTGAAATCTATGATCAGGTTCAGATTCTAGAGATCTTCAATTTTTATAATACTAGCCCTCATGTTTATGAATATACTATTGATCATGAGTAAGCTATGATGGGGAAAGTGGGGGGGGGGGTTGTGGAACTGGAGCATTGGTGTCCTTTCTCATAGCTTCCCGGCAGCATAACTCCTGTGTCCTCCTTTAACTCTCCTTCTGCTACAATCCTGATACAACCATGCAAATATTGAGACTCTTTTGATAACATCCACACAAAGTGTTAGATATTGGTTCTATTTTTGTTTTAATTTTGAAAAACTGAGTAGTTTCTGAATTCATATAGTCAGAATAAGATTAGACACCCACTTCACATCGTCTTAGGAAACTTTATAAAAGTAATTTCTCTATGCTCTGTAAAATATGAATAATGGAGGGGAAATCCACAATATAAACTGTTTCAATATCTGCAGGTTCATCATGTAATAACTGCAATATCAAGTGTTGACTTTAATTTGTGAAATGGCTATCTACCTCTGTAGAGAGAGATTTCCTATCAGCTGTGTCCGAACACAATATTAAATGAAAGCTTAGTTCTGCATGGACTAAACTAAGCTTGTTTACTCCCCGCAACCTTCTCTGTCTTCCTCTGGCATGACGTCCATACTGAAACAAAAATGAAGTGAGTTTGAACTATGATATGACCTAACAACTCAAGATCAAACTGTGGTTTCTGATTCTGGCTAGTTTGGATAAACCATGGCTGACTGTCATCCTTGATTGAGAAGAAACAATAAACTGTGCTTAGTAGAAAACAGAAGCAGATCTTTCGGCCATGTGGAGAGAAGAGGTACAAGTAGGTTCATATACATCACATTAACCATATGGCTGAAACAGGACATAATCTCTTTCACAAAATAGTTTCCAATGGAAGCAATTGCTACACAGCTCACCAATTGCTCTTCTGAGTGACCAGATCGATTTCAAGCTCTTTGATAGAGTGTTTAAAAACAATGCCAACATCAGAGCAGATGGAAATCAATCTAGTCGCATGGCTCAGTGATCAGATGACTGCTTTGCCTTGTGACGAACAGTAATGTACAATGAATGTTCCATGTGGCCAGGGACCATTGTCAGTCAAGTCAGCCTGCTTCCATTAAACTTTACTTACCAGTTAATCTCTCTTTAAATTCCTATCCAATCTTAACCCCTCCTCCAATTCCCTTTCCCTTTCAGTTTTCTATCTTGTTTTATCATGCTGTCAACAAGAGCACTTTATGTCCCTCTATTCTTCTCAAAAGTCAATGTATTACAGGGGCTTGAAGCATCATGATCAAGATTGGACAGCTATGGACAATTTAGCTATGGACATTTTGTTTTTTAAATTAATAAATCAATAGTTTGCAAAAGCAAATGTCAGAAGATCAACCTCCCGTAGTTAGTTCTGGTATTTTCCATCACCATTAACATAGAAAAACAGCAGCCTTTCAGTCATTTAAACCCTTACCTCTTGGAGAACCCTCTTCATTTTCAGAAGTAATGTTTTGACAGCTGTACAGTCTTGCATCATCAGTCGGAAGGGCAAAGATTCCATCCCTCCACCATCTTCGATGGCTGCAAAAGGCCACTCCACTGATGGGCTGCTAGCCAGTTGGCTGACACGAGGGCACCTCGCTTCTCCTCGATCCACTTCCTTTGACAACTTCAGAGAAAGATTCCTGTCAAGATATAATTTAAGATCATTAGCTGCAATACTAATGTTTTCAGGAGAGAATGCCGTAATTTAAATCAGTTATCTTCAACTTTTCATATCTGAGATCACTGGTAACCCAACCTGCTACATCATCTTAATGTCTTAAGCATCTAAATAAAAACTCAGGGGCTGTACAGTATGCAACAAGATTAACCACAAAAAACTGCTTGCAAAAAAAGCAACATCAAAAGCACCAGCAGATGGATGGAAGGAAGAGGATGGATAGCAAGGTAAGAACGAAAGAAGAGAGAACACCTGAAAATAGCAATGTGTAATCCAGACACTTATTAAAAGAGTGTAAGGGGCTGATTCATAAATCTAGAGGCAATGAGATCCAAAATGAACATAAGAAAGTTAAGTGTGTAAAGAAGTGAGTATAAAAAGAAAAAGGGAAAGAAGAAAAATACCGTATTTTTCGCCCCATAGGACGCACCGCCCCATAAGACGCACCTAGTTTTTTTTGGGGGGAAATAAAGAAAAAAAATTATTTTCCCCCCAGGCGCGGGGCTGGCACGGGGGAAGCCCGAGCTTCCCCCGACCCCAGCCCCCAGAACAGGCTGCTGCCTGCAAGCCCGGCGGGACCTCCCGCCCGGCGCGCAAGGCTTGCAGAGGGCACCCTGTGCCTCGGGATGCAGGCTGCCACCCCAAGCCTCACGCACCCGGCGGGACCTCCCGCTGGGCGCGGGAGGCTTGCGGATAGCTTCCTGAAGCCTAGAGAGTGAGAGGGGTCGGTGCGCACTGACCCCTCTCGTTCTCCAGGCTTCAGCGAAAGCCTGCATTCGCCCCATAGGACGCACACACATTTCCCCTTCATTTTCGAAGGGGAAAAAGTGCATCCTATAGGGCGAAAAATACGGTAGTACTTCCAGGCAAGAAAGATAGGATGATTTACAGCAGATGATTTACACCATTTCTCCACGAGGCGAAACAGGAATGTGATTCCCACCCCCGTCTCCTCTCCCAAAACACTACACCCAGCCCACCACTTCCCTTGCCAACAGAACAGCCCCCCTGTCACCAAAACACAGTGAGAGCGGACATTCTGCAAGGTCTTGTTGCTCATCTTCCCTACCTTAGGAGTAGGAAAGACGAGCAAGCATTGCCGAACACTGGAACACCACTCTCTTGCCAAAGCTGGCAAGAGGCAGGGGGTGTCCCACAAGGGGCGAGGAAGATAACTGGCCAGGCCGCGTCCCAGAACACCTTTCTCTTGGGGCTTTCTGGCAGCAGGTGCAGGTGGGGCACTACCTCTTGTGCTTCCACTGCCTGAGGAGGCTGCTTCAGCCCACCACATGGGTGGGCCGGCTCTGAGTTACAGTAAATCACTGCCTAATGGAAAGCCAACAAAGGGGAATATATTCAAGCCAAGATACAACAGAATATAACAGCCACTTTTCTTTTCTTTTTTATTATATATGTCTTTCTTTGCCCTCCCAATCTCTACCTAAGCCCTCTATCATCCTACTTTATCATGTCCTTCCTCATAAAGTACAAAATAAAATATTAGGTGGTGTCCCCTGGTGTGACCGAATGTAGGTTGTCTGTGACCCTATTTTAAGACCAATTATTTAAGCAAAAGCGGGCTCTATAACCTGATAAGATGAAACATCAGTGCAGTGAAAAGTTTTGTTCAAGGAGATGTGAAAGACCTAGAGAAGATACCAGTTCAATTTGCTTGAACTTGGATCTGTCTTCAAAGAGCACAACACAATTCCTTTATGCACTATAAAAGATATCTCTATACTTGAAATCATTAAAAGTAAACACCATTTAAACCCTGGACAAGAGGAGATGAATACTTGAATGGTGCCAAGTTTTAAGGACAAAAAGCATGACAAGAGTTTAAGGTATTGTGAGAGAAAGGAATGGGAGGACAACGATGTATGACACCTTGAGCACCAAGGAGGAAAGGTGGGATATAAATGTAATAATAATGTTAAATAAGTGCTGGTTTTCTATCCGCAGTTTGGAGGTAAAACATGTGCAAGGATTTATTGAAAAGTCCCTCATTCAATCTTTAGCTGCACATTCCCCCCCCCCCCCGGCACTCCGGCATGATCCTCAAGAGCGTGGAAATTAATCACACTTTGAAACTCTTATTATATTGAGGCAGTGTTGCAAATACAGTGGATACGAACTAAGAAGCTTAAACACAAAATAATCTGAAAATCTTTGTGTCAGTGATACTTTATTGTATGTCATCAGTTGTATTTCCTTATTACTCTGGTTCCACATTTTATGTTTTGAGCAGGGGTGGGGCAATGCCTAAAACTGGTTCCATAAGCAAATGAAATATTTGATAACAAAAAAAAAAGTGGGCACATATTTGTACATGCCAAGTTATAAGCATAGATACTAATAGTGGTTTTTTTTAAAAAAAGAACAAAAACCCAGACATCTCACCATAGCAGGGAAGACACGTGGTAGAGTGTGGTACTGATAACTTGCAGGTTTGATCCCTGTATGGAACAACTGCTTATCCCTGCATTGCAATTCTGTAATTATATGATTCTAAGTAAGGTGACCTGTGTTCTTGGTCACTGCTTTCCAGGTGCTGACTACTGATAGGCAAGTTCAAGGACCCTGTTTTCCCTTCTTAAGGTTCTTTGGACAGAAGAGGACTCTCTTCTGTAAAGTAAGACAGACGGCCACCCTATGTTGTATTTCTGATCCATTCTCTTCCTCTCCCCACACCCCTCATCCCACCAAGAGCTGCATGAATTAGATTCTGTGTTTCTGCTCTTTAGGTCAATTCATAGCACAATCAGCCATGACCTTTTGCCAGGCACATATTCTCATGCATCCTAACCAGATGCATACAGTTGCACATTGCCACATACTCAACATGCAAAAAGATAGTTGACACAAGTTTGTAGGTGCTTTCTTGAAGGAGTAGAAAACTGGATAATCAAAAGTAGAGTAAATGGGGGGGGGGGGGTGGAAAAGAGAACAAATATATATATATTTAAGGAGCAATGCCAAATCAAAATGAGATGGCACATTACATTGCAGTGACTTTCCCATGTCAGCCATAAACCTGAGCATCAGATCATATTGATGGAATTTTTACAGGTGTGTGTGTGTGTGTGTGTGTGTGTGTGTAGGTAAATAAGTAAGCCACTCTTTCTGGATTTTTATTTCCTTCTTATATTGATCCTCATATTTATGAGCTTTGACAGTTTATGAGAATTTAAACTTCACCGACACCAAGATTCAAAGATTACTTAGTTTAATCTTCTTAGTTCTCATCAACAGGGCTTGCAACAAAGCCACAGGAGAATGAGCTGGAGTACAAACAATGGGCTCCTAGTGCCTTCACTTCTTGACACCAGCTTAGCAAGTGAGAGACAAGCAAAACGATCTGCCTCAGAAAAGCTCTACCAGCAGATCAAAAGGCCACAGTGGGCATTATGTCAGAGATGTTCATTCCCAAACAGAACTTTAGACAAAATCTTAGTTAGATTAGGAATACTGTACTGATTCCTAAACAGTAACCTGATGATAAAATCCCGAACCAGCAACTTAATAAGAAGCATATTTATTATTTCCAAAGAACTTTCAAATCAAAGGACTGCACAAGGTAAAATCAGACAGAGGCTCTACCCTCATGATGGCAATCTACTTTTCTTTTCTAAAATTATGCACCACAGCAAGGTGATCCACAAAACCAATCTTCACAGAAAATCCTGCACTGTTCTAAACCTTGGCATTCTTGAATTTGAGCGGCATATGTCTGCAGATTTACTCTGTGACTGAGCCACAAAAAAGATGCCTAAGTAAGACATCTGTGGGGTTAAGAAAGGCCGCAAATAGCCAATTAGGAGACTCTACAGCATTCTAAAGTGGTGGTGTAAATCAACAAGTTGCATACAGGTTGACTGTCATGGGTTGAATGAAGAATTTCAATTTGCAGCGCTTTAATTGCAGTATGCCAGTGTCTGGGTAAAACAGAGCCCAGGTTTTTAATCATCCATGAGTAATTTATTTCAGTCAGTTCAGATTGTTCCAAGGAGAAGAGTTTTCTTTTCCACACTTCTACTGGTTCTTTGTATGAGCACGGGATGACTCCAAGTGATTCAAACAAGTACAGTGTTCTCTGTGGGCAAGGGCTGTCTGAAGTGAAGGAGTCTGCCATGTTTGCAATGAGGAAGGGCAGTAGTTTGCAGTCTCGTTCTAGACAGACACAACTCCCTAACTATCCAGTGCAAACATCTTCATGTTTAGTCAGAAGAAAGGGTCACTGAGTTGAGTGGGGCTTATTTCCTAGCAAGTCTGTATAGGACTACAGTTATAATTATTAGGATTACACTAATAATTATTATACTGATTTTACACCATGGCACAAATCTCCCCCACCCTACAAGGACTTCACATTTACCAGGCCATCACTATAACGCCACAAAACAAATGTTGCTAGAATGGGTCCAGTTATGTGAGATAGATAGATAGATAGATAGATAGATAGATAGATAGATAGATATAATGGATATTACACTATCAACAAACCTCACATCTTTTACTGTGGAATCCTCTTCCCTCATTCTCCCTTGTAGGTCTTTGGATTTCCATAATACTAAATTTGATTTAAGCCAATTTACATTCTGATCCAGAAACCAATTCAAGTTCAATTATGGTGATTTCATTCCACTGACTGAAGTCAATGGAGTTAAATCAAGCCAAGTCCAAATAACCAAGTCTAACTGGCTTGTGTATCAGCTTTCCCAGCTCTCCACACTTCCCTTTTTGTTAAGGGCTAATACTTTGAAAATGTGTATGACAGACAGGCTAGATGATTAAAATGCATAGTATGGGGTAAGGTGCATGTTATTTGACATTTTACAGCTTTTAGCACTGAGCATCATTTATTGCCAATTTTCATGCTGTGACTTTTCAAAGTCACCTCTGAGAGGAAAATCAGGTTTAAAAAAGAAGAATATGCATGCATGCATGTGCACACACTGCACACAAATGTACACTCTATAATGGCCCAAGCAAGGGTTGTTTATAAATTGTTGTGCAGTTTTCCACCCATTGATGAAATCCTCCAGCAATCAAATACTTTGAAGCTTGCAATCAAAGACTTTGCATGAGGAAAGAAATGTCCAAACAGTTGGAAGAATTTCCACATTATACATTCTTAAAGGCCTTGATGAAACAACTTTAAATTGAGCATAACAGAAAACTTTCTGCACTCTACAGTTCCAGCATTCCAGTCCTTCGATTCTTTCCATTTCCAACCATCTTGAATATTAACACTATACTGGTTGATTTGTCTTTCATCATATTGAAGTAGAAGCAGAAAATTGTTCCAGCATGTGTGAGTTTGAAGAATCCTATTTCCTCACACATCAGAAGAAGCCCAGATGACAAAGAACTCAGCCCAGAAGACTGGCTGCAGACAACAAGGCAGGGTAAATAAGAAGAGACCTGCTGGACCAGGCCCATCTAGTCCAGCATTCTGTTCTCACAGTGGCCACGCAGTTGCCTATGAAGCTCATAAGCAAGGCCTGAGTGCAACAGAACTTTCCCCATTTCTGAATCCCAGTAACTTGTATTCAGTGGGACAACTTGTTGGCCATTCTTGCACTAATCAGATTGTGATATGGAAGATTTTTGTTCTTTAAAAAAAAAAACTTCTACTTGGTCCTAATCTGTCTGAGTATTCTTTCAATACATCCATGGAACTAAAGTCTATTTTTTTAATGGTCTCTACTGCGTTAATTAAAATGTCCACACACATTTCTAGACTCTAAGTGCTGCAATGACCTTTTCATGGTCCGATTTAAAACACAGACCAGAAATTAATTAAGTGGATCAGTTGCTAGAAAGAAAAACCAGGGAAAACATTTGTCCGAAGGAATATACAGGCTGAAAGAAATACCTAGGCTCACTTAGCAATTGAATGGATAGAATAGAAAAATCCATATAACCAAAGAACAGGAATTAACAGCAAGGACACATCGAGACTAATGACTCCAAAGGTAGGAACATGCATCTCACAAAAAGAGGCATGTGTGTGTGTTGCATTTTCCAATTCTGTAATCGTTACCAAGAAACAGAAACAACAAGCAAGGCAAGTCATCCACTTTCTACTCCTTCCCATTTTTCAGCATCCAAATCCACCTTTGAGTCTCCCATGGCAGAAAGTAAACCATGTTCTGGTTTGCCCGATTCAGAGTTTTGGGTTTCTGGTTTTTACCCTAACATGCTTGTTCTGGAATAACTGTTTCTGTTTAGAATAAATTTCACTGTTTCACCCACCTATTCTTGCTGACTATCTTGGTTATTTGGAAACTGTCATGTTTCTTTTTCTACCCATTATTATGTATTTATTTTGTTTATATGCTTACAGGACAAACATAATAAAATAACAATCCATTAAATAGCTTGATACCAAAACATTAATTCTGGTGCCATGAACTTATTTCACTGCAGAGGGAATTCCATAAATGGGCACCACATCCAAGAAGGCTCTTTCTCTGGTGATAACCTGCCAGAGATCAGTCCTGAGCAGCCCTGAAACCTGGGTTTTCCTTGGAGAGGAAACAGGGGAAACAGAGCCCTCAAAAACATTACTGGACTGCCAACAACTTTGAGAACTGTTAAATTGTTAGAGCGCGTTGAATTTTTCAACTTTCAACTGTCAAAAATGAGGGTTGCTAAAATTGTGATATGACTTGGGAATTCAAAAGCTATTTTGGTTAAATTAATATAAATTGGTTTTGTTTGGCAAGTAGAATGCATGTGTAAAATTGTATAAAAATCATTAAAAATGATTGCCAAGTACTTGCAGTTATATGATATATTAGTATTATTTTTATTTAGTATTACTTGACATTTTCAGAAGGTTTTCCAAAAGCAGTTTATGTGCTTCTTCAACAAATGTTGGCTTATCAAGCTAAACGCTATCCAGTCAAAAAATATTATCAGATTTGAGTTACCCAGAAACATACTTAAGTTAAGACCCCTCACTGAATAAATTTGCAAAAAAAATGACAACCCCTACATTGCACCCAGGTATCAGTGGTCCAAGACTGGAAGTATCAACATCAGTTGCCCTGGCTGACTCTGAGACCTAACCATCATCCCTAGGGTGAGAAGATCAGGGTTGATGGTAATCCAGAAGGTTTTTTGGTCACTAACAAAATGCTCAGCTAACTGCACATGGCTTTTTGGGGGGCAGGGGAAGTACATGTAAGCACCCACCTGAATCAAGGTCTGTCTGTGAGCCAATAATAGGTGGAACCTCCAGCAATTATATAAGTTCTCGGTCTGAACTGCTTCACTGCTGAAGCTCCCCCAAAAAACCTTCCTAAATTGGAGAAATGGACACCACTTTGCCTTACCTCTAACGGCAATGAATTCCATCCATCAAAAAATAAAAACTGGGTTCCTTACTCAGGGTTAGAAAAGAGGTCATGTCAGGAGCTCCTGGTCTTGCCAGAGATTGATGATTCTCTTTCAATTCAGTTTGCTTTTCATCAACAGGTAAAGTAATCTGAATTGGCAGTGACTTCAGAGTACATATTTCTGTGTAAACAGGCCCAAGTTATTTCAGCCCTTTACCCTACTTCACTCAGGAGGTGAAATAAACTATTTCCAGCATGGTTCATTTTCCACCATGGATATTGCAATTCCACTGGTTATCCCAAACTGAGTCTGCATTTCAATGCAGAACTGACCTAATTCTCAGTTCCCAGACTAAAGCATGTATCCAAATGCAGTTATCTATCTATCTATCTATCTATCTATCTATCTACATATATAACTGCATACAAAACTGTATATTTATCATACGTACCACATGAATATTTAGGGAGGTATGAATAGAAACAAAGAAATGCATATAACATCCATATTTAGGGAAGAAATGCTTGTAATATAAATGAATACAATTCTAATTGTGCTTGTGCTATTACACAAAATGGGATGGAACAAACATGATTGAAAATGGGTAAAAGTGAAACTGACCAAAATTGACTGACTCATGTCTCCCTATCCTAAATCCACTTTTTATCCATTTCTATTTACAAAGGGATTGTTAACAACTGGATGCACAAACACTTCTACGAGTGGGAGTAAAAAAAATGAGGGTGCTCATTCAATGTACATCCCACTGACAACAAAAAAACTAATCCACATATTGGTTTCTGTTGTTATTTTCCGAAGGCATTTGAGCAGCACTAGCAACCAAATGCTTTGTATTCTGACCAAAGTGTGACCATGCTTATGTATTATTATTACTGTACCTTTACTCTGGTGTAATTGCTTCAGGACATTTTGTAGTAGGATGCAATATATAAATTTAATTAACCTAGCCTAGCTTAATCCAAAAGATACTGCAATGGTATTTTATTTACTCAGAAGTAAGTTCCACTGAGTTCAATGAGATTTAGTTACTTGTGAGTGTAGGATTACAGCCTGAATGTGCAACCCATTTAAAGTAAAGGGTAGAATCTGCACTTGGATGCAAATTCCTGTTCACACCCTCAAAAATATTCAAGACATCATATGAGATTTTTATGAATAACTGAGACAATGGAATGGCAAAGTCCGTAAAAAATAAAGGGACAGGTTTCACTGTAGAAGAGTTGTGTCTAATTGCTGAAGATTCCTCACATCCATAATATAAGTAATTTGATTAATCAGTGAGGAAGAAAACTGCATCTATAAAAACCATCCTATTTCATGATTGTATAAAAAAGTAAGAAGATAATGTTATTGTTAAAAGAGCTTTTATGTGAAGTCCTGTTTTATGGTCAGTTAAAGAGGAGCTTTAATGGATTTGAAGACAAAAAATACAGCTAACTTGTCAATTCCTTTTCAAAAGATTGAAACCTAGCGCTTCTGTCTCCCCCAATGGAACAACTTCATAATTTATATTAGTCTTTGATTATTATTTAACAAAGCATGCAGGAAACATGCAGTCCTATCAATAAGCATCTGAATTTGCATAATGTATGCAATATTCTGCTAAATAAAACAACTAGCAAAACATGGGGTTTTGACACTGTTAATAAAATCCAACAGAAGGTTTCACTGCCTATATTGTTACTTGTCAAATTTTCCTTCCTTCAAACTGACTCCAGTAGTATAACTATTAATTGCCACCCAGATATACTTTGGAGGAAGCAATATTTACAGGGCACCTGTGGAAAAATAATAAATATCACACAAAGGACCTCAGACAGGCACAAATGTAACAAAGACTAAAAAGGTAGCCTTTGAGTTTGTAAGACCTGAAAAAATGAGGAAGGTCTGCTTGAGAATATCTCAGTAAGGCTTTTTTTTTTTGGGAGGGGGATGACAGAACCTAGGACTGTGTGTTACTCCAAAGAAACATAGAATCATATAATTGTGGAGCTGGAAGGGACCAAGAGACAGACCAAAATCAAATTCAGATAAACTGATTTTTTAAAAGACACTGTTTAGTTGTTTTGTCTAGCTTTGGGAGAGGGAAGATGGAAATAAATGTTATATGGAGAAGCACAAGTTCTGTATAACCTTTTTATAAAGTAAACTCTCCTAACACTGATACAGTATCAAAAATGGAATATATGCATTTCCTATTTTCCTACAGTGCAGCTGAGGTGTTGAACATAGGTAACTGTATGTATCCAGTAAAGGTTGTTGGTCCATCTAGCGCAATGCTGTCCACCCTGACTCAAGCCCAGGTCTTTCCCTGCCCTGCAACCTAAAATAATTAAACAGTGATGGAAAATCTGTAGCCCTCCCATCAGTCCTATTCAACATGGTTAATAGCCAGGGATAATGGGAGTTGTAGTCTAGCAGCATCTAGAGTGTGTTCGAAACTCCCATTGTTCTAGGCACATTTTGCGACAGGGAATTTCACTAGCGTGAGCAGTTTCTGACCTCTGGTCGCAGTACAGCGCTTAAGATTTCAGACTAAAACTGCAGAGTGGAAGGAGAGGAAGGTGTTTTTTTGCCTCCCCACTTCCAGCTACTCTCTGAAGACTGGAGAAGAGACTGTCTTAAGCATATGGACAGGGGAAGGACTAGACCATGTGAAAAATGAACATAATATTTTAGGGGCAGCTCATTCATTTTCAGCTTTGTATTCTTGTTATAGAAATGTGTCCCTAGACATTCTGTTGTTGCGCCCATAAGCTAAATTTAAGGTCACCTAGCTTTCATATCTCAGTTTCTAACACTGCTAGAGGGTCAGAGGTTACACACCCCAGGTTTAAAATGAAAATCAAACATCATATATGCAAAGCATGTGCTCCACCACTAAGCTATTATACTTCCCCAAAACTTCCCACTTTACCTTTATTTTAAAAATACGCAAATACAAACTGCTGTTCACAAATGTAACAGATATCTGAAAATCCATAAGAATTGTGAATTTATTTTAGAACAGAATGACAGGCAAAGCTTTCTGCCAAAATATCCTTTCAAATGGTCACCTCCACATTAAGAAAGAAAGAAAGAAAGAAAGAAAGAAAGAAAGAAAGAAAGATCAAGCAACACTAAAATGTGGTGCAACCCTTCATAGAACACTACGAAAGACAGGCTGTCTATAATGTCAAATCATTAAACTTTCTGCCAAAACATCACCATCATTGTCCTTGCAGTGCTGTTACGGAGTGTAGCCCAAGTTAGTCCAGAGGAGATGTGCCCGCCCGCCCACAAAGGGTCAGAGGGCACATTCTGGAGCAAGCAGCTGACAAAATGATGAATGAACAGCTAGGGATTCAGAAAGTTTAAAGAGCAGAGGAAGCAGCATGAATGACAATAATAGGAATGTTCTTGTCTGAAGTGTCAACAATGCTGACATTACAGGCAACCTGTCTTGCAGGGTGTTCTCTATAGTTGTGCATCAAATTTTTGTGATGTTCGATTTTTAAATGCAAAAGCTACCATTTCAAAGATGCAAAAAGGTCCACACAAAAAACTTGCCTTCTACTATTTTGCAGCTTCTTTCATAACCATTTGCAGTCACCCATTACCCTGATTAGCTACTGCTCAACCCTACTTTTTTTTTTTTTAACTTAAAATAATATTGCAACCATTTCCGCTGTCTCATTCTGTGAGCTGATCCACATGTAATGGCACATTGAACAGCTCTCTTTAAAGTCCCCTTGCTTTGAAGTAATGCTTGCAAACACCTGGATTATAATGGGGGGAGGGGGTAGAGATCTCACAAAGAGCTACTTTTGGGTAGCAATTAAAAGCAAAATTTGTAATAAATTTTCAAGATTAGACCTGGATTTCTTACCAGTCAATATGCATTACCCCACTTAAATGTACGATGAACAGACAGCTAGCTCTGTGTCTCATTCATTGCAGATGTGATAGCTTCAAGTGATGCACAGAACTAGCATTAAGGGTCAGCCATGGTCAGCCACTTCTTGAGGGTCCCCAGCTCAGCAAGAGGACCATGGATAAGAGCTCCCTGGACATGCTACAGTGAAGAGGAAGGCTTACTGAAGAAAGGAGGCCAGTGGAGAGTTCTTGCTCAAGGACCCTCCAAAATCTGCAGCCTTTAGTCTTTGATGCTTTATTGTGTTTTTATCTTTTGCTGGAAGACGTACAGAGTGGCTGGGGCAACCCTGTCAGATGGGTGGGATATAAATAATAACTTTATTTATTGTTCATAAAATGTATACACCACTTTGTTGTTGTTGTTTTAAAAAAACACCACCTCAAAGCAGTTTACAAAAAGATTAAACCATAAAATCAGGGGGGAAATACAGAACATTAAAACATACCAGAAGTTAAAAGACTAAAACGGATTAAAATTTGCACCAGCATTTCAAAGCATCTGGGTAGCTTTGTTAAAACAATCATTTTAGCATGTGCCGAAAAGAATACAATGAAGAATACAAAGAATACAAAGTGTAGGTACAGTCACACTACTGAATCGAGTTCTTACAAATGGGTACCTAAAATACAATGGCCTATTCTGTCTTCTTGCAGAATTTCTAAATCATAAGTGCCACTAATCAATAAAAACAAGCAATGAGGAGAAACATCTAACTCAGGGATGGGAACCTCCAGCCCTCCAGCCCTTTTCACAGCCTGCCCCACTCGATTTCCGTCAGCAATAGCTGTGAAATTTGTGATAAGTTTGAAATCGGGAGATTGTGATTCTGATCAGAGATTATGGCTCAGGAGAGAGGAAGACAGCCTGAGTCCTGCTCAATCCTGCTGCCAAGCTGTCCGTGATGCAGTCTGCTCTTTTCCTCCATGAGCGGATCACTACATTTCCATACTGTGTGATGAAAAAAGATAACCCATTTCTCACTGCACAAGTTGGAAATAAAGTGAGCTGCTCATTGAAGGTTGCACCAAGCTGGTCCAAATGGATTTGAAAAAAGCAGTATGATATCATTCTTTGTATGGAATGATTTCAGAGTGGGAAATGAAACCCCGTCCTATTTGTTTCTGAGCTTTTCTTTCACACAGGTGTTGCAAAATGTGCACATGCTTATTAATTAATGGAATCAAAGCTTAATTTTCAGCAAAGATGTTAGGGGACAAAAAAAAGCAATAAACTAATTAAGTGTGTAAATTAACCTAATTGCTTTGTTCTCATATTACACAATTACCCAGGGCCAGAGTATAATGATGATATTCTACAATACCCTAAAAAACAACAACTGGAGTGGGAGAGGGGCAGTGCTGGTGGTGTTAGGCTTTTTTGAATGCTTTCAGACTCTTCTAATTTATAGAAGATTACTTTGAAGAAGAATATTCTAAGTTGGTAGTACCCAAACTTTCCTTTCCTTGTGAACCACTTGAAAATTGCTGAGGGTCAGGGGCCACTAGGGGGCGCATCAGAAGATGGCTGACAATAACATCTCTCCGACCCACACGAGGTAATTTGGAGGCTGTGATGGGAGTAAATAGCCTCCCTACCCCCCCCCCCCAGGATTGTGGGGTGGGACTGCCCTTGCTGCTGTGCCCTATACCACCCCCGAATTTGTAGGGATGGGGGCACTAGGCACAATGCCCTCCTGTGGGATTTCGGTGCTCCTGGACGCCATCTCTGATCCGTGCCACTAGCTGCAAGAACTTCAAAAGAAACAATTTGGATGAAGCGAATGCACATATTTCAAGGAAGAAGGGGGAGTAAAGACTGCTAACAGAAGAGATCTCTGATAAAGCAAGAAGAGTCGAAGGAGCAAGTATAAATCACAAGAAGATACGCCAAGACTCGGGATGGCAAAGGGACTGATGGGGGAGGGGAAAAAAACCTTCCTTTCTTTCTTATATGTGATTAAACAAGAACCCCCCCCCCACAAGCCAGAAATGTCGTTTTAAGGAATTAAGCTGTGGATTTAAGGCTGTGTGGAGGTAAACTTTCGAACCAAAGCATGTTTTGAGAAGAGCGTGGAATGTATAAGGGCTTTGGAATGACGCAGTTAAAAGTGCCGTCGCCATATTGGGAAGTTCTGTCGGAGGACTTGAGTCTGAGAGGAGAAATAGAGAAATAGAGCTGTTTTTATATTGTGGGTCAAACTCCTCAGTGGGACTTAAGAACGACAGTTCTGTAATTAATGATGGAAAGAGCGCTGTTATCTATGAAGGCGATGATATATGGAATCCATCTCGATTTGAGGATTGGAAGAACGGAAAAATTCACACAGGATTATTATTGGTGTTTATCGGCTTAAGGAGACTATCAGAAGAGATCATAAAGAAAAAAGAGAAAATATATGAACAAGAGGTGATGCGGAAACAGCAAGGTAAGACTGGATAGAATTATGAACTTTGTTTGGACTGATTTGGACATTAACGCAGTAGCAAGATGATGATCAGAATCCCCCTTCGAATCTTGAAATATGGGTCCCCTCAACAAAATTTAAAATTCGGATTGTAATTCGGAATTTATGTGATTTGATTTGATTTGATTTGATTGGCCAGTTAATAAAAATTATTTTTTTAAAAAAAAAAAAGAAAGAAAATTGCTGAGGGTCTTGGTGGACGACTTAATGATTTTTCTGCCTGTTTTAGAAATCATATTTTTATTATTTCTTTCTGAAGCACACCAGCTTTCCAAGCACTGCTTTCTTCTTACTCTGCTTTAACCTGCCATGTTGCTAATGCAAAAGAGACTGTGAAGGGGCAGCAGGCTGAATAATGCAAATGTACATTCTGACCAATGTAACTTTCATACTTGCATTACAAACACATTAGGTACAAGAACCACGGTGTAAAAACAGCCTGAATCTTGCCCTTGAAACTGCAATATTAATATGCAATGCATAACAATACTATATTTAGAGATATATTTCCAGGATCATTTTAGGGGATATTTCATTAAAATCACCATACAGAATATGGAGGGAACAATGTCTTTGGTGCAAATATCTGGCTGCATCTTTATGCCACCGTAAATGTTATCTCTTGCTCTCACTTTTAGCTCACTGAAGAATACTCGACATTTCAAACCAGATAACAGAAGCTGCCTAGAAGCAAAGGGGAAGGTTTCCCCTCATACTTGTTGCCATAAACACTGATCCCAATCTGTATTCAATTGTCTGTGAAACAAAAGCCAAAGATGCCAAAGTCTGGCTCTACACAAAGAGGGGGGAAATGATAAAAATCCTATTCTGCTATCACTTCCCCAAGAGGATGTCAGCCCCCAACGAATGACGAATTCTGTGAGAGACACTTGCCACTAGGGGAGAAAGTTCAAATCTTAAGATAATATATTAAATATACTGTTTTGCACCTGCTTTGTGGAGAGATGATGAAAGTGATATTGCAAATAGCAAATTAATTCAACCTTTTTATTATCTTGATGCCACATAGTCTGGAAGGAAAGTATTGATGTTTTATTTAAAATCCTAAAACTGCCAATCCTGCTACCCCAAGATACTCCACTGAAGACATTGACAGATTTTAAATGATCTGATTAGGAGAGAAGGAAGCATCATCTCAATTGATCAGTCCAAAAATGATATAAAAATAAGAGCTTCAAGCCTTGTGTTTTTTCCTATGAGGGAAGTTGCTAATGGGATTAAAAGGTATCAACTAGTTGCATTGCTTGAATAATAAACATTGTTCTTATGATACTATACTTTTGAGTTCAGCTCTTAGACCTATATCTAATTTATGAAAAGGCAATGACCTCCATAGTTCTGAAGTGCTTAGGAGTGTAAATCACCTTATTTATATAAAAGAAATCTATAAAACAAAGATCCATCTATTAACTTCTAAAGCTGAGAGTCAGAATTTGAGATCTGAGATTATGAACAGGTAATATCCAATTAGAGATAAAAGGTGCATAGGGTGAGGGAGGATACTTTTCACCCATTCCTTACTACTTAAGAGCTTGCCCAAGATTCTGAGCTTCTTGGAACACTCTTCCAGTAAAGCGAGAGAGGGGGGAACTGCCTCAACCATTCTATGAAGCTTACACAACCTCCTCAAAAAGTCTGACAAAACGAAGTTATTTTATCTTCTGATGGGGGCACAATCCATGGATTAAGTGAGGCAGAATTCCTGCAGTTAAACTGTTTGAATTCCAGTCATCTCAATTACAATAAAAACCAAACTGCAGTGGCTAGTGTACTCCCACATCATATTGTACGGTGTTTATCATATCACATCATGCTAATACACTAGTACTCTCTGAGAAATCTGCTTCCCTGCAAATATATGCCCTTGGGTATGCAGCATTCCACCTTGCCATCTGGAGACAAGAACAGCATTCAGATTCATCATTGATTATGGAAATATATCTCAATATTTCTGAACTTTAGAAAATTTTAAATCTTAGCTGGCCCAACTGACAATCTATTTATGGGAAAGTACTGAGCTTTGATAACATTTAGCGCAACTGTGATTTAAGAAAGAAAGAAAGAGAGAGAGAGAGAGAGAGAGAGAGAGAGAGAACTGCCTTTCACTCCAGTTGTTCTTTCAACTCAAAACAGAAGGGTTGACTCATTTATCAAAGATGAAGATCGCTTAGCTCATAAATCTCCAAGAGCAGAGATTTATATAAGCTCCCTTGATCCTACCAAGAGTAGCAGGAGGATAAGTCGTCACACTATCAGCCCTGTAAGGGAACAGTCCACAGAAATCCCATGGATTTACATTTGACGATCTATGGTATGTGCCATGATAAAAAGGTAAAGGGACCCCTGACCATTAGGTCCAGTCATGGCGGACTCTGGGGTTGCGGCGCTCATCTCGCTTTATTGGCCAAGGGAGCCGGCGTACAGCTTCCGGGTCATGTGACCAGCATGACTAAGCCACTTCAGGCGAACCAGAGCAGCGCACAGAAACACCGTTTACCTTCCTGCCGGAGCGGTACCTATTTATCTACTTGCACTTTGACATGCTTTTGAACTGCTAGGTTGGCAGGAGCAGGGACCGAGCAACAGGAGCTCACCCCGTCGCGGGGATTCAAACTGCCAACCTTCTGATCAGCAAGTCCTAGGCTCTGTGACCCACATGGCCACCCACGTCCCTTACCATGATAGACTTACCATGTACCATGATAGACAATGCCAATTATTATTATTTTTTTTAAGTGAGGGCAGTTACTGCAATTCATGTGCCACACATACCTTTGTTCTTGCAATATTAATTATATATTTGTACACAGGATAGGAAACCACGTTATACTGAGGGTCTCCGCTTGTTGCATTCCTAGAAAGCGTGGGTCTGAGCGGTTTTCTCCTTGCCCCACTCCTTTCCAAAGGAAAGTCCATTCTTTAGTGATAGATCGGAACAAACAGCGTCCAGGAGAAACCTGAATTGTTGATTGCTCTGGTGAGCACTAAAGAGCGATTTTCCCTGGGGGGAAACAGCAGGACAAAAGAAGTATGGACAAGCCCTGAATCAGACCATTGGTCCACCCAGCTTAATTGTCTACACTGATTGGCAGTGGCTCCCCAGGGTGTTAGGCAGCTCTACCTGGAAATGCCAGAGTTTGAACCTGGGACCTTCTGCATGCAAACCAGGTGCTCTACTGAGCTACAGCCCTTCCCCACGCAGACTGAACACTACTAGGGAATCCATAGTCCAAAGGCTAGTTTTCATTTATCATGTGATGGATGGAGTGGCGAGTTTGGACTGTAGAGAGAGACCTAGATTCATATATCCACACACCCCTGAAATTTATTGCTTAACCTTGGTTACAATATCTCAACCTAATCTACCACATATGTTTACTGTGAGTACAAAATGGGAAGAAATATCATGTGTTCCTGAGAGGGAAATGTAATCAATGCATTACATTTGGAGCTGGAGGTCATCTATATGCAGATGTCCACAGTGCTATAACTCATTAACTGTTGCCTCTGAGTATGAGAAAAATGAGAAATAATGCAGGGTAGGTGTTTTTGTTTTGTTTTGCTTTAGAACTTCTTTCCAAACCTGTGATGACATGAGACACCTGTTATTTCCACACTTTGAAAATCCTACCAACTGCCAAAGCCCCAGAGCCACTCTGTATTGCCAATTTACTATTCACAGCTGCTTCCTTCTAAAATTAATCACTGGAAAGCAAAGACAAATAAACAGCAAAACAGGCTTCTCAAAATGAACTGGAGCGTGGAAGTTGAGAAAAAAAAAAAAAACCCCTCACAGTGCCATTAAAAAACGGAAAGGGGGAAAGACAAAGCACTCAAGGAAAAGACAATCGATAAGAGGAACAGAAATGAAATTTACAGTACAAGCAACTTAACTGCATCTAACACAGACCATGACAGCTTTTAAAAAAGGAACAACCGGGAGAAGCCACTGAACACTCAGATTCCTCCCATGTGCAGTATATTAAGTGCCAAATGAGGGAAATACAGAACCTACTTGGTTCCTTGCTTCATTATCATAAGATTATTTTTTAAAAAAACTAAAACTCCACAAAACATGAATATACAGAAATCTCTCTACTCAGTGGTGCTGTCAGGGAAGGACTTCGGCACTTAAGTCCAGGACTTTATCCCTTTCCGTGACTATGGACAACAGAATGAATAACATCTGGGATATATGGATGAAGAGGCCTTACATCTACCGGTAAGTCATAGACTCCCACAACAATCTAAAAAGTCCTACACCTGGCCATGCCCTTAAATAGGCCAGAGGTGGGCTGGGTGCAGCCCATATGGCCTTGCCCCTGATTGGCAACGCAGGTGCTGCATTGTGGACTTTAATGCCAGGTGGCAGTCCCCTCCCCCTGCCGCACAGGAAGATAGTGGGCTCCCCAGACCAGCTGTGGCCACGTTATGCAGCAAACGCCACCCACCCGCAGCCCCAGGTGAGCAGATATTATCCCTTTCCATCACTACAGACTGCAGAATGTATAAAAGGTGACATAAATCCGCACAATGTAGATAGGTTGCATAAATTTATTTTTCCACAATTATGGGTGGGTGATGGTTGTTTTCACTTTAGCACAGGAATCATGGGACAATATTAAAACTTTAAATGGCTCAGGTCTAAGATGCATGAAGAATGAATATCAAAAGGTGAGACCCCGCTCTCTACAATGAAGATACAGTTTTTGATGACAACAAGACACAAGCCTCTTGAATGACTACGCCAACACTATGAAACACCCTGCCCCATGAAGCATAATGGCTCCCTCTCTCGATGTCTTTCACTAACTGACAATGACATTTTTTATTCCATCAGGCTTTGAGTTTCTCTCTTTCAGTGTTGCTTTATAATATTTATGTATTTTTTTGCTGTAATTTCTGTATTTAAATAAATGTTAATTGCAACATGGTTTTGAATTGTTGTAAGCCACCTTGAGTGGTACATGGGAAGTAGAAGTATGAAGTAAACTTTCCCCCCCATATGAATGAATGAATAAATGAATAAATAGCAGCCTCAGGAACCTCCTATATTTCACTGTGATGGCCATCTGAGTTCAACTATTTCAAGATTTAACCACTTTTAACAGAAATTAAGCACTCTGTACTGCCTCATTCTCACTCTTGCCTGCCTCACTTATGCTTGCCTCACCCAGGGGGGTCGGGGTGGGTAGGCAAGGCTTAAAAGGAGAACTGCTGCCAAAGTGAACAATTATGTGATTCTCAACTTGTTAAGTATCCAAAGGAGTATTGATGAATGTGGAAAATCCAATAAATGCTTTGAATTACCTTTAGGCTAATGTTTTAACATACAATATAGCCTCTGCGTTTGGAACTCCATGAGCCTTCGGTTTTATAAATATCTTCCAAACCAGTGTTGCAAATGTCATTTCCCACTCCTAGGATTCCTAGGCTTGTTAGAGCAATTCCCATAACCTATTTCTATCCCTCTGCAATTTTTTAAGCAGAGTTCAGGGTAACTACAATAAAAATAGCAGCAATAAAATTCATTTCACTCTATACAATAAATATCAAAGAGCCCATCAAGGTGTGTTTCTTAATGGATTAATATAAAGCCAATGTGGTTCAGTTTGCTCCCTGTGGAAAATATGCCAAACACACTCCCCTGAATAAAGGATGCAAGTTGGAAATTCAAATTGAGGGACCCTGTTCTCTCCACCCCCTGCAGCATGTAAATTGCCTGTTCAGCATTGTGTGCCAGAGGGCCTCACAAGGCTAAAAAGAGAGCACAAATCTTCACAAAGGAAGAGGAAACAGCAGGGGGGGGGGCTGACTAGAGATTTGTTTTCATACTAAGACTGCATTTGGGTGTAAAATGAAATTATGACAAGATTAAGGCCAGCTTCATTTACTACAAGAGGCAATTTTGGCTTTAACAGAGTGTTTTGCATCTTCTGGCACAGGGATGGGGGATCTCTGCCTTAACTAATTAGGCTTGCTAGGCCTCCCCATTTGGCCCAATAGGTCATTTTGGCCAAGCCATGCTGACCTGTCTTATACCTGGGTGTGGGACAGGCAGAAACCTGGTTCCACCAAAAAGGGGGTTTGCAGGCACCAGTGCTATGCAGAGAGCTGTGCAAGTCTTTCAGCACCTGCTGATTGCTAAGTCTCTTGCTAAGCCTCTTTCAAAGCGCTCTACAAGATAGTATCTAGCAGCTAGTATCTTCCTTTGGCAAGGGAAGGTCACTGGAATTCAGCAATATAAATCCATATAGATACAGGGAAAATATAGGCAATCATCCAGAACTCCTCAAGTTGTAAACAATTAGATTCCAGATTGTTGTTGTTTAGTCGTTTAGTTGTGTCCGACTCTTCGTGACCCCATGGACCAGAGCACGCCAGGCACTCCTGTCTTCCACTGCCTCCCGCAGTTTGGTCAGACTCATGTTTGTAGCTTCGAGAATACTGTCCAACCATCTTGTCCTCTGTCGTCCCCTTCTCCTTGTGCCCTCCATCTTTCCCAACATCAGGGTCTTTTCCAGGGAGTCTTCTCTTCTCATGAGGTGGCCAAAGTATTGAAGCCTCAGCTTCACGATCTGTCCTTCCAGTGAGCACTCAGGGCTGATTTCCTTAAGAATGGATACGTTTGATCTTCTTGCGGTCCATGGGACTCTCAAGAGTCTCCTCCAGCACCATAATTCAAAAGCATCAATTCTTCGGCGATCAGCCTTCTTGATGGTCCAGCTCTCACTTCCATACATCACTACTGGGAAAACCATGGCTTTAACTATACAGACCTTTGTTGGCAAGGTGATGTCTCTGCTTTTTAAGACGCTGTCTAGGTTTGCCATCGCCTTTCTCCCAAGGAGCAGGCGTCTTTTAATTTCGTGACTGCTGTCACCATCTGCAGTGATCATGGAGCCCAAGAAAGTAAAATCTCTCACTGCCTCCATTTCTTCACCTTCTATTTGCCAGGAGGTGATGGGACCAGTGGCCATGATCATCGTTTTTTTGATGTTGAGCTTCAGACCATATTTTGCGCTCTCCTCTTTCACCCTCATTAAAAGGTTCTTTAATTCCTCCTCACTTTCTGCCATCAAGGTTGTGTCATCTGCATATCTGAGGTTGTTGATATTTCTTCCGGCAATCTTAATTCCGGCTTGGGATTCATCCAGCCCTGCCTTTCGCATGATGAATTCTGCATATAAGTTAAATAAGCAGGGAGACAATATGCAGCCTTGTCGTACTCCTTTCCCAATTTTGAACCAATCAGTTGTTCCATATCCAGTTCTAACTGTAGCTTCTTGTCCCACATAGAGATTTCTCAGGAGACAGATGAGGTGATCAGGCACTCCCATTTCTTTAAGAACTTGCCATAGTTTGCTGTGGTCGACACAGTCAAAGGCTTTTGCATAATCAATGAAGCAGAAGTAGATGTGTTTCTGGAACTCTCTAGCTTTCTCCATAATCCAGCGCATGTTTGCAATTTGGTCTCTGGTTCCTCTGCCCCTTCGAAATCCAGCTTGCACTTCTGGGAGTTCTCGGTCCACATACTGCTTAAGCCTGCCTTGTAGAATTTTAAGCATAACCTTGCTAGCGTGTGAAATGAGTGCAATTGTGCGGTAGTTGGAGCATTCTTTGGCACTGCCCTTCTTTGGGATTGGGATGTAGACTGATCTTCTCCAATCCTCTGGCCACTGCTGAGTTTTCCAAATTTGCTGGCATATTGAGTGTAGCACCTTAACAGCATCATCTTTTAAAATTTTAAATAGTTCAGCTGGAATACCATCACTTCCACTGGCCTTGTTATTTGCAGTGCTTTCTAAGGCCCATTTGACTTCACTCTCCAGGATGTCTGGCTCAAGGTCAGCAACCACACTACCTGGTTTGTACGAGCCATCCATATCTTTCTGGTATAATTCCTCTGTGTATTCTTGCCACCTCTTCTTGATGTCTTCTGCTTCTGTTAGGTCCTTTCCACTTTTGTCCTTTATTATGGTAATCTTTGTACGAAATGTTCCTTTCATATCTCCAATTTTCTTGAACAGATCTCTGGTTCTTCCCATTCTGTTGTTTTCCTCTATTTCTTTGCATTGCTCGTTTAAGAAGGCCTTCTTGTCTCTCCTTGCTATTTTTTGGAAATCTGCATTCAATTTCCTGTATCTTTCACTATCTCCCTTTGCTTGCCTTCTCTCCCCTGCTATTTGTAAGGCCTCGTTGGACAGCCACTTTGCTTTCTTGCATTTCCTTTTCATTGGGATGGTTTTTGTTGCTGCCTCCTGTATAATGTTGCGAGCCTCCACCCATAGTTCTTCAGGCACTCTGTCCACCAAATCTAAATCCTTAAACCTGTTCCTCACTTCCACTGTGTATTCATAAGGGATTTGATTCAGATTGTATCTTACCGGCCCAGTGGTTTTTCCTACTTTCTTCAGTTTAAGCTTAAATTTTGCTATAAGAAGCTGATGATCTGAGCCACAGTCAGCTCCAGGTCTTGTTTTTGCTGACTGTATAGAGCTTCTCCATCTTTGGCTGCAGAGAATATAATCAATCTGATTACGATGCTGCCCATCTGGTGATGTCCACGTGTAGAGTCGTCTCTTGTGTTGTTGGAAAAGCGTGTTTGTGATGACCAGTTTGTTCTCTTGACAGAACTCTATTAGCCTTTGCCCTGCTTCGTTTTGATCTCCAAGGCCAAACTTACCAGTTGTTCCTTTTATCTCTTGATTCCCTACTTTAGCATTCCAATCCCCTATAATGAGAAGAACATCCTTCTTTGGTGTCACTTCTATAAGGTCTTGTAAGTCTTCATAGAATTTGTCAATTTCAGTTTCTTCAGCAGCAGTAGTTGGTGCATAAACTTGGATTACTGTGATGTTAAAAGGTCTGCCTTGGATTCGTATCGAGATCATTCTATCATTTTTGGGATTGCATCCCAGTACAGCTTTCGCCACTCTTTTGTTGACTATGAGGGCCACTCCATTTCTTTTACGGGTTTCTTGCCCACAGTAGTAGATATGATGGTCATCTGAACTGAATTCGCCCATTCCCGTCCATTTTAGTTCACTGATGCCCAGGATGTCAATATTTATTCTTGCCATCTCATTTTTGACCACATCCAACTTACCCAGGTTCATGGTTCTTACATTCCAGGTTCCTATGCAATATTTTTCTTTACAGCATTGGACTTTCCTTTCGCTTCCATGCATATCCGCAACTGAGCGTCCTTTCGGCTTTGGCCCAGCCGCTTCATCAGCTCTGGAACTACTTGTACTTGTCCTCCGCTCTTCCCCATTAGCATGTTGGACACCTTCCGACCTGAGGGGCTCATCTTCCAGTGTCATAACTTTTATATGCCTGTTGTCTTTGTCCATGGAGTTTTCTTGGCAGGGATACTGGAGTGGCTTGCCGGTTCCTCCTCCAGGTGGATCACGTTTGGTCAAAACTCTCCACTATGACCTGTTCATCTTGGGTGCCCTGCTCGGCATAGTTCATAGCTTCTCTGAGTTATTCAAGCCCCTTCGCCACGGCAAGGCAGTGATCCATGAAGGGGAGATTCCAGATACTGTACTTGTTTTCACATGAGTGCAAACAGTGATCCAGAATACGTCAGAGCAATTCCAGATGCTGTTCCTTTTTTAAGTAACACAGCAGCCACAAAAGCATTGGGATGGCTAAAGGGAGAATGATTGACGCTTGAGCCTGTGGGTGGTATGAGATGGCTGCAACAGGAGGAATGAAGAGAGGCAGGATAAAATAATCTACAGAGTTCATGCTTCTAAACCCACATTGTCCTACTGAAGTGAGAGCCACATTAGCCGTAAGTACTTCATGTTTGGTGAAATTTAACATAAAAGAGCCTTGGCATTTAAGAGATATGATAACACAGGTCTAATTTTCACATGGTTTCTCTTAAATTGTGGGTGAACATATCAGACGACACAGCGATTCTTCAAACAGCTCTTGTTTATTCACAGGCCAGAACAGAACTGAACTGAAGGGTTCAGCCAGCCTGCTTATATAGAGCTCCGGTACAACGTAACTGTAACAATTTTCTAAAACTATCCAATCACCGAACGTCACTTTCAATTCCTTATTTGCATATGTGGACCAAAGTGAAAACTATCTACAGTATCCCCCTGCTGCCCCAGGGTGAGAACTTCAGTACATAAAGCGTGTTCTCCCTCATGGAGAGCATGTGTTGCGGTGGGGCATGCAAGACACCTCACTGTTGCTAGGCAAAAGGTTTGACCATTCTTTGAAGCAGGGGCGGGCTGTTACTGGGGAAATTTATATGTTGCCATTTATTGATTGACAGCCCTATTTGTTAAATACATTGCACGCAGCGACGAACTTCCTCTTTTCGCTGCGTGCTTCGGATCACCGCCCTCCCTTCCCTAATGTTAGGCCATTTGCTTGACCTTGCTATGCCTGTCATGGGGTCGCCTGCCATTGGGGCAGGGGCCCGGTAGGAATTTTGTCCATTTGGCTGATTGGCTGGTGCCATTTGGGTTTTGCCTACTGCGTAACAAATCGTCACAACCTGTAAGGTTGCCATTAGGCATTGGTTTGGGAATTGGTTGGTGGAGGGGTATGGATTTGGCTGTGCCTGCCCCTCCAAAATGCTGCTGCTGCTTCAAGGGTTTTCCGTTAAAGGAACCCAAGGGCTCACCATGCTTTTGTCCGAAACCCCCTGGCAAGGGGCTAGGGCCACGCAAGCCCCTGGGAGCATTCTGGGGAGAGGTGAGGCATGGTTCTCAGTCCCATCTCTCTCCACAGGTGACATAACCTTGCTGACTTCGCAGGGGGTGTGAATGTCAGAGCTGTCCCCATGCGGGTCAGTTAGTGCTACCAATGCCTAAGCAATTGTACTCACTCACATTGCTGTAATTTAATAAAGTTTTGGCCAAAATTATGCCAAAAACCTTAAACAAAAGTCATTGTGTTTTTATTTGAGGTGTCTTGGGAACCTCGACGCGCAACAGTTTCTAACATGGGAGGAGCACTGAGAAAAGAACCATGGTGCACCTGCAGCAACACAACCAGATGCCTTCATCTGCAACATGTCTCTCCCGTATCGGTCTCTACAGCAGGCACTGTAACCTTCCAACCCCAAAGGCACACTCCTCCATTGTCTCCCGAGACAGATGCCAGCCAACTCTAACATAACCTTGCAGCATGGAAGGAGCTGCAATGTGGCAAAGATAATGTAAGGAATGACCCCAGCAGCAATTGACATGAAGTTCAAAATTATCTGGTGACATTAGCATTTGCCCAAACACTTTTAGAGCATTTGTAGATTTTGAAATATATTATATTGTTGTAGTGATTACAATAAACATGCAAGATGAGTAGGTCAGCCTTAACCTTGCTGTATTGTAGATTGGCAAGATCTGAACTGAGGATTTCTTGCATTCATGGCTCAGTCTTTCAAACATTTTGCTACACCAGCAGCACATGTATGCTGAGTTTGGTCACATGCCCTGACATGGCAGCTTCACCAGGCACATAGGTATTTTGTAACACTGCCCCAGTCCCACCCCAAGCCTCAGTGAATTGAACATGGCATGGTGAAATGCACACATGCATTACTTCCAAAATTCTGAATTCTGTTGATCAGTATGAACAACATCTACTTCTCTATTTTGAGCAAGCTCATGCCACTTTTCAGTTTACTTTAAGGATCATGTCCATAAGCGCTCTGCGAAGTTCATATAACCCACTATCATTTCAAGATTGATTGGATCCAGAGAATATAGAATACAGATACCAGAAAATGAAACCTGACAAGGTAAGGACAACTGGGGGACGGAATGAGTTTGCTATGGAAATTCAGGAGCACTGTTGTACATTTGCATCAAAAACAATGTTTACTAAGTAACAGTAATTATGCTGGAGGAGCAAACACATCACATTTCCACTGCCCATTAACACAGCTTTGCTATCCTCATACCTCCCGAGCAATCAGGATATGATAAGGGTTCACAGGGAAAACTGGCCACCCACCTATGCTCTGCGTCTCCTTCTTACGACTGCAATCCTAACCCCACATAGCTAGGAGAAAGCCCCATTAAATTCAATAGGATGTTCTTCTGAGTAAACATAAGTTAGGATGAGACAGCTATGCCTGTACGGCCATGGCTTTTCTATCTGCCAACAAAATGGCTGTTCTGAAACTATGCTGGGTGATCCGGTTCTCTACCTTGCCTGGTGTAAAGAATGTCAGTCATGATACTTTTTGCATTATGACTGAGTTTATCTGTTTGAGCAGCATATTAACCCACACATCTTAAGATGCCCCCTGTCTCGCTCCTGAACAAGCAATGCATACACCACTGATCATTATTACCTCTGAGACACATAATAATTTCAGGAAATGAACCATCAAATTAGAATTTTTTTTTAACTCCGCAATGTGTTCCCCTCCCTCCCCGCCACCTTTGCAGCATATCCACGCAGTTGGTTTGATGGGAAATGAGGCACAGTGCTCCAAGAATAAAAGTAATAAGAAATCATTTATGCTACATATCAGGAAGTATAATTTTCTCAAATTCATAACAATGAAAAAGTAAGAACATTTACTCAACACAGACATACCGTCCGCTGCATAACAATATAAATCCAAAAGAAAATGGATAAAGATGACTTAGTAATGCTGTAGATCAGTTCTAACTATTCTTCTCTGAAAGCAATGCATTTAAAATGGAAGCATGTTATACATTTTAATTCCGCAACCTTTATGCTGTAAAATTCAGTTGATGAAAGGAATGCATAAACGGTGCGCCCAACTCTAGGATAACTACAGGGAATGAGAACACACCTTAAAACCATCTGCGCCAGCTGAGTAACCTTTGACACATACAGGCTACAAACAGCCCAGCCCTGTCAAGAGATTATGGACACCGTAGGGCCATGGGTAGTACACCAGCAGCCCTCTCAAAGGCCTCCAGATGTTCCTCAACAACAATTCTTATCATCTCTGACTCCTGGACATGTGGGATATCACAGGTTGCCCACCCATGCAATATGGGTTTTGGTGGGGATTCTCTTTATGGTGACAAGTAAGTCATCACAATCTGAGGTACTGAGGGAGAGAGCCTTCTCAGTAGTGGCCTCTACATTGTGGAATGCTGTCCCTAGAGAGGCTTGCTTGGTGCCTACATAAATCTGTTTTCAGCACTAAGTCAAGAAGGTTTGTTCTTGTTGTCCTTGTTGTTATCATCTCGGGTCTTTTGACATCTTGTATCTCATCAAATTTTTTGCAGGCCACTAAGCGTCTGAATATTTGTTATATCACTACTAGTTTGTGTTTTCATGGCAGCCAATCCATTTTTAGTTCATCTTAGGGTGTGGGTGTATTTTATGTGAGTGGTTGTGGAGCTTTTATTCACATGTTTCTCCTGGGATTTTTAGACTGCATTAGTTTTATATTTGCTGCCTTACTTTACTGATTTAAACCTAATTGTTGGATGTTGCTGAGAAGTGGCTGACAAATGCAAATAATACAATTAATAAAGTTGTGCAGTTAGATTATTTCTCCATGTATTGTCTACTCCACAGGTGGACAATCTGTGGCTTTGCAGACCTTACTGGACTACAACTCCCACCATCAAAGTACCGTAGATGGAAGAAGAGAGGTATGCAGAGGCCAGAGATATAACTGTGAGTGGAAAGTCTCCTATTTGCACCCCTACTCCACCCCAAATACCCTTAACACTACTTATATACACCTTTAACTTTAAAGCACATTCAAAGTGCACTGTCCCTCTCAAAGAATTCTGGGTATTGTAGTTTGTTATGGGCTGCTGAGATTTGTAGCTCTATGAGGAGGAAACTACAGTGCCAATAATTCTTTGATGGGGGGAAATTTGCCCTCCCCTTGCTTAAAAGGAACAGGTGTGAATTTCAATTTCTCTCAGTTTGAATTATATATAGCAGCACCAAGTAGTTTTGCCTAATGCCACAGTAGTAGAAGAGCTCAAGTTATCCCCCTTTAGCTCTTGCTTAGGATGCAATTTGTAGCATCATCACTTATTTATCTGGATTTTTGTGTAAACTCTCTTGTGTTAAGGGTTCATTTATTACTTTACATTGATTGCATCCTGATGCCATTAGGAACTTTTAGGCCAGTAAATCATGTTCCCCGGCTGGCTTATTGAGCGAACACTTGAAAATTTGTCTTTACCTGATCTACTAAGGCAACAACTACTTCAATGTAGCTAGGTGTTAGTTATGGGAATATTCTTACTTGTATGATACACAGCTGAGGAAATTGGTCTGGCAAGTGTTTAAGCTTCCTCCTCCTCACTCCTCTTCCTTACTAAACAGGAAGAACTTAAAAAGAAGAAACCCTTTTCGAAAAGCACTTATTTTAGACCAGTGATTTTGTTTAACTACTTGCAGTGATTTACTATCTTAAGTGGTACAGCTATCCTAAAAAATAGAATGGATCACTAATTTACTAATACCAAAAATTAAAACACCACTGTTCTATGGTGGTGTGGGCAACTGAAGAAATACAGACATTTATTTAGTTTTACAACCTGAAACAGTTTGCGACCCTATCATTTCCTCCAGACCTCTGCTGCCTGTAAAACACACACACACACACACACACACACACACACACACAAAGCAAACAAACACACACACACATACTAAGATCACTAAAGACAGGTGTGCTGATGATATGAATACATCTGTAATTGGATGATAGCCATTAAACTCAACTCTTCTCAATATTTCCACAGTAGTGCTAAGTTTCATTTAAGATCATGGTCCTCCTGACTGCCAGACAGAGTATACCCACAAAGAAATTGCAGCTCACATCCAAGTATTAAAAGACTAATAAATCATTATTCCCATAAAGGACAGCAATTGTTGATAGACATTTTTCCTGCTATTCTCCTCAGAAAATGTCAGCATTCACCAAAAGATATCACAGTTGCTTTCTGGGCAACACAGCACTGGAAAGCAACGAAGTCCTAAATTTTTGCAAGGGAGAAGGCTGAATAGGATGATATGAGCAAATTAAAGAGCAGTGGTTTCAAGTCCCAGATCACTGACTGAGTTAGAGCTACACAAGTGTTCAACTAAATCCGAAAATGAGATGGCAAAGGAAAGTGATAATGATCAGATGATATAACTGGTGCACTGAAGACACCTGTTTTCCTGTAACATTTAATGCTTTGGCTGAAATGCCTTTCCTTGCGGTTATTGCATCGCTGAATACAAAGGAGGAGAATTAATAGCATAACTACAGCCGAGAGCTTACCACCTACTTTTCTCTCTTTGAAAAACAAGAACTATGTGAGCAAAATAAAATTGTTCTTGGACTTTGCTTCCCCACAAGAAGCTGTGCTGAAATGAGCCAACTATTGCCTTATGATCAGTTCACTTTAAGCAAACTCATTAGCACATAAGAAATGTCTGTTTAGAGATCCCCTCTCCATGTGATGCAAAAGAAAATTCAGGGAAACAATCAAGCCGAATAAAATCAGAGTTCTGTTTGAGATCACCCCCAAGGAATACTTCAGATAAATGCAATCCTTCTTGCCCATTCTTCCCAGTTTGCCATTTGCCAGCAATCTGAGGCATCTTATTATGTGAAGCTATTACGGCACTTGAAGATTCTGAATTACTCAACGTGAATCAACCCAAACTCAGGCCTTGAAATCTGAACGTGTTTTTGCAGCTCCAAACAATGGCTTAGTGCAAATCAGCAAATCAGTGAAAATAGTGGCCACGGTGCTCCTTTCTACTGCTGCCGCTCTATCCAGAGTTAAGCTAGGGTCTGGTTCGGTATTACATCTGAACCTAGAGACCTATAGTTTCTCACTCCAGACATTCAAGGTTTTGGTCTTGGCTTTCTGCTGATGGTTTGTCTGGAGCAAGGCAAATCATAAACCCAGTTGCAAACATAACATACCATCCAACATTTCTCCAATGAAAATATGGACGTCCCATTCCACTATTTTCACTATTTATACACCACACATCTTACTGGGTTGCCCCAGCCACTCTGCGCAGCTACCAGCATATAAAAACATAATAAAACATTAAACATTAACAAATCTTCCCTCTATAGGAGTGCCTTCAGACAACTCGGGGATCGAATAACTTCATACCCTCCAACATTTCTCCAATGAAAATAGGGACATCCTAAGGAACAGTGGGACATTCAGGTATCAATCAGAAACCGGGACAGCTTCTCTAAACCAGGGACGTCTCTGGAAAATAGGGACACTTGGAGGGTCTAACATAACACTTAAATAGTGTTATGTTAACTGTGACACAACCAGAGGAAAAGTGCTGCATCCACAATTGTCACTCCAGGAACCTGTGTGCTTGCTTGTTCATGTCAAGTCATGGTTTGCAAAATCAACTGCAATACTTATGAGGGCAAGAAAATTCTGATTTGCCTATCACCTATGGAGGCTAAGGAGGTGAAGAAACTTAACATGGAATCCAAATGGCCGAAATATTCTGAAATTTTAGAACAAGAAAGTGGTGAATTTAAACTACAGAGTTTTGAGAAATTAAAGCCCAAGGTGCGAGATTGGCTTCATTATTACCAAATAATGGAAACTTTTAAACAAGACAGGAAAATTGGCTTCCAGGTGGAGAAATCGAAATTGGAAACAGAATTGTTAGAACCCAATACTAAGAATGTATCAAGAATGTACAATTTGTTGCTGAAGTGGAATACAATAGATGAGACAGTTAAATCAGCCATGATTAAATGGGCACAGGACATTGGTCATGACATTATGTTTGTTGACTGGGAACAGTTATGGACCACCGGTATTAAATTCACGGCATGTAATGCCCTAAGAGAAAATATTATGAAAATGATTTACAGGTGGTACATGACCCCAGTCAAACTTGCGAAGATTTATCATCTGCCCAATAATAAATGTTGGAAATGTAATGAGACTGAAGGCACCTTCTTTCACCTTTGGTGGACCTGCCCAAAGATTAAAGCCTTTTGGGAAATGATTTATAATGAAATTAAGAAGGTACTTAAATGTACTTTTCATAAGAAACCAGAGGCATTTCTCTTGGGCATGGTCGGCCAATTGGTGTCAAGGAAGGATAGGACTTTTTTTATGTATGCCACTACAGCAGCAAGGATCCTTCTAGCAAAGTATTGGAAGACACAAGAACTCCCCACACTGGAAGAATGGCAGACGAAAGTGATTGACTTTATGGGATTGGCAGAAATGACTGGCAGAATCCGCGACCAAGAGAAAGAGACGGTGGAGGAAGACTGGAAGAAGTTCAAAGCTTATCTTAAGAACTGTTACAATATTGATGAGTGCTAAAATGTCAAGGGGAAGGAAGATGCAGAATTACAGCAGAAAATGTTTGATGATTTAAGGTGAAATTGAGGAAGATAACAAATTTAAATTTAAATGGCTAAAATGGTTGCTGAAAAATTGTAAAAGAAGGATGTAAAAAGGGTGAGGTATGGGGAAGTCCGAGAAAGGAGGCTTACGAAAATGAGGTTAAGAACTTATATTTGTGTGTTTGTTTGTATTTGTCGATGTCTTTTTGTTGTTGTGGTTGTTTTGTTTTAAAATTGGAAAACTAATAAAAATTATTATAAAAAAAAAGAAAAAAAGAAAATTCTGATTTGCCTATAAGTAATAATAAGCGGCCCACCTCCTGTAAATAGCTACTGCCAATATTTGTAAATTTTGACATGCTAAGCCCAAAGAATTCCTTTTCTCTTACTCTACACTATATCCTTCCCATAGTCTTGTTTTCTGTGTCACCACTTGCCCAATGCCTATTGCTTGGACCACTTGCTTAAGGCATTTGGTTTGTCTTCTACTCAGGTACCGCGTTGGAGCTTCCAATAGGCATCTGGATGGCCACTGTGGGCAGAACCACACCATTCACTTAAAGAGCATTCAATGCACATTTAAAGTACATGATTTCTCCCAGAGACTCTCAGGAACTGCAGTTTGGCCATCAAAGAACACCCTTAAACTATTATTCCCAAGAATCTTTGGAAGAAGCCATGTACGTCAAATGTGCTTTACATGTATATTGCAAATCTGTCCTGTGAGAACAAGACACTAGATGGATCAATGGCCTGATCCAGCTGCCTCTTCTTATTTTTTTAGCTATTTATTCATTCATTTATTTTAAATTTCTGTAACACCTTTCACCAGAAGATCACAGAATAGTTTACAATATAAAAACACAAGGATATATAACATAAGGTAAAGGTAAAGGGACCCCTGACCATTAGGTCCAGTCGTGACCATCTCTGGGGTTGCGGCGCTCATCTCGCTTTATTGGCTGAGGAAGCCGGCGTACAGATTCCAGGTCATGGCCAGCATAACTAAGCCACTTCTGGCGAACCAGAGCAGCGCACAGAAACGTTGTTTACCTTCCCGCCGAAGTGGTACCTATTTATCTACTTGCACATAGTAACAAACAAAAACAATGCCCATCATCACACACAGTTTAAAAGGCCAAAGGCCTGGGAGGAGAGGAATGTTTTTGCCTTGCACCTAAAGAGATGTATTGAAGGCACCAGGTGAGCCTCCCTGGCGGAGCATTCCACAAACGGGGAGCCACCACAGAAAAGGCCTGCTCTCATGCTGCCACCCTCCAGACCTCCTTCTGCTTAACTAAGTTACTTATTGCTCTGCATAGGAAATTCTAGCCTACATCAGGTTATTTCCTAATCTCTGCTGCTTACAGTGGTGTGCAGTCATCTCTTACAGTGCTTAAATTGTCGTCTGGGTGGATGTTAATGCATGAAAAGCCAAGGTTTGCCTACATGACCTTCATGTCCCATGTAAACTCCAAAAGTCATTCCCATGCCAAGATTTATTTATACCCCTCCCCTCCCCTCCCCCCCCCAAAAAAATCTGATTTGTGTGGCTTTTATCTCTTTTCCTTTCCTGAAAGTGTCAGTATCATCTCATCTGACTTGCAGAGTAAGCCCAACCTGTTTCTATGGAAACAAATGTTAGTGAGACTGTGGCTGAAACCCTTATTACCTGCCTGAATCAATAACTCTAACCTTGGCAAGGTCATTCATCTCCCGTGCTTCCAGCCAATGGCTTAGAAAAAAAAAGGAGCTCACCCTATGAACACCTGGTATCATTTAATAAATGTCACCTTCAAGTCCCACAAACTTTTTTTAAGAATCTAACAAATCTGTCCCATTAATACATAAAACTAAAGTGGAGTACTTGCTCATCCAAGTGGGTTTTAAAAAAAAATCCTTCTGCATTTGGTGGAGTGGAAAGCAAAGAAAGAGACAAAATGGATTATACTTGTGGATAACATCCATAGGGGTTTCATTTCTCTTCCCCTCCTCCAAACACCCACAATATTGATTATCAAGCAAGAGAGAAGGAATTAGTGATGTTGCAAAGGTCAGTGAGAGGAGGCAGCAAAGTGATTGATCATGCACCTCCCTTTTGTATGTACCATAAGGGTAATGTGGACATTTGTTTCCTCTGTGTACTCACACATGACACTGTGAGATTGGAAACCACCTCTAGACTGATGCCAAGAAGCAAATGTACTAGCTAGGCATAAATGTAATGCTAAATTAGCAATAGCTTTATGGGGTTTTTTGTTTGTTTTGCTGCTGCTTTTGACTTCTTAGGCAAAACCTGCTATTCTAGGCATCAACAGGAGTCTAGTGTCCAGATCAAAGGAAGTAATAGCTCCTCATTTTTAGATGGAAGAGGTGTGGTATCTCACCCTTCTCAAGCTCCGATGGTTTTCCACTCAAAACCACACAAGCCCAACTATCTCCTAAACCACTAGTGCCCAACCAATTTGTGCTATTAATAGACAATACTCTTGAATAAGATTTATAACAACAGGAAGTCAGCCAGAAGCTGTTACAATATAAAATGACTAGATGCAACTTATTAAGAAATAGAATCAAGAAAAAATTTCTCTCTTTTTCTAAAGCGCTTGTCATTTACAGATAATTTTGGAAGCAAACAGAAAACAAAAAGCCTTGCATAGGATGCAGCTCACGATTTGGTAGACAGTCTAAATAAAACATTGAGATGTTTGTTTCACTTAAAGCCATTTTGTGAAGCACTTCTAAATGCATTTATTTTTCTAAATGTTAAGGCTTGTGTCAGATATGTCACTCTGGCATTCTCCAGGGTCACCCAGAAGAGAGAGAGAAAGGGGCCTGAGTTTGTCGGGTGGCTATAAACCACAGTTCAGTCCATTTTTTTTAAATCCCAATTTTTCATTTCTTTTTGTTCCTGAGATTCTAAGAAAGAAAGCCTTGCTAGGCTGCCTCCCTCTGTAATCTACTTTAAAGGATTCCCTTGTCACGGGAAACTTTTGAGTACATTTCTTTCATGCTTAAATATTTAAACGCTGCACTCTTTTAAAATGCAGTCATCAATTTAGCAATAAAAAAAGGTTTCCTAGCAGGCTGGCAGTGGGAACTCTCCAGCTAGCAGAAGCGGAAAAAAACAACTGAGAAAATATCAAGTGACACAAATGAAGGATAGCAGCAAATAATTAACAGCAGATTTGCCCACACAGTTGGAAGATGGAAGTCCGCCAGGATTTCCAATGGGTGCTTTTGTCATGCATGTACTAAGCTTGCATTTCAGCAATATGTTCTACAAACCATGTAATCAAAGGGAGAGATAGGCAGTATGGTGGCAGGTGAAGCCACCACTCCATTTCTAATGGCACGTGCTTCTGGCCTATTCCCTCTGAAGTGGCGGGATTACCTGCACACAAAGGGAAGGAAGGACCAAGTCCAATTATGCCATTAGTGATGTGAAGTTTGAGGAACAGTTCAGGGAGTCAAAGTGGCCTGCTATAGGCAGAGGCTGGTTATATGGTGGAGGTGTGTAAGTGTGGGGAATACATAGAATCATAGAATCATAGAGTTGGAAGAGACCACAAGGGCCACCGAGTCCAACCCCCTGCCAAGCAGGAAACACCATCAGAGCACTCCTGACATATGGTTGTCAAGCCTCTGCTTAAAGACCTCTAAAGAAGGAGACTCCACCACACTCCTTGGCAGCAAATTCCACTGTCGAACAGCTCTTACTGTCAGGAAGTTCTTCCTAATGTTTAGGTGGAATCTTCTTTCTTGTAGTTTGGAACCATTGCTCCGTGTCCGCTTCTCTGGAGCAGCAGAAAACAACCTTTCTCCCTCCTCTATGTGACATCCTTTTATATATTTGAACACGGCTATCATATCACCCCTTAACCTCCTCTTCTCCAGGCTAAACATGCCCAGCTCCCTTAGCCGTTCCTTATAAGGCATCGTTTCCAGGCCTTTGACCATTTTGGTTGCCCTCCTCTGGACACGTTCCAGTTTCTCAGTGTCCTTCTTGAACTGTGGTGCCCAGAACTGGACACAGTACTCCAGGTGAGGTCTGACCAGAGCAGAATACAATGGCGCTATTACTTCCCTTGATCTAGATGCTATACTCCTATTGATGCAGCCCAGAATTGCATTGTTTTTTTTAGCTGCCGCGTCACACTGTTGGCTCATGTCAAGTTTCTGGTCAACCAAGACTCCTAGATCCTTTTCACATGTACTGCTCTCAAGCCAGGTGTCACCCATCTTGTATTTGTGCCTCTCATTTTTTTTGCCCAAGTGCAATACTTTACATTTCTCCCTGTTAAAATTCATCTTGTTTGTTTTGGCCCAGTTCTCTAATCTGTCAAGGTCGTTTTGAAGTGTGATCCTGTCCTCTGGGGTGTTAGCCACCCCTCCCAGTTTGGTGTCATCTGCAAATTTGATCAGGATGCCCTTGAGTCCAGAAATGCTTCACATGGAAAGAATGTGCAAAACAAAATGAGACTATGTTAACAAAAGCAGGCAGAGGGAAAGCCATGAAAGAAAGCTAAAGGTCTAGCTCACAGGGTGCATGGACCAAGAGAATGTTCTCCACTATTTTACAGTTGTAGCAGTTGAACATAGGGCTTGCCCACACCTCCATTTGCCCCACCACTCTTCCCTGGGAAAACCCATGGTTTACTGCTGAATCAGACCAAACAGCAATTGGGTATTCCGCAGAGTGCTGTTTGCTCTGATTCAGTGGTAAGGTAAAGGGACCCCTGACCGTTAGGTCCAGTCATGGACGACTCTGGGGTTGCGGAGCTCATCTCGCTTTACCAGCCGAGGGAGCCGGTGTGCAGCTTCCAGGTCATGTGGCCAGCATGACTAAGCCACTTCTGGCGAACCAGAGCAGCACACGGAAACGCCGTTTACCTTCCCACCGGAGTGGTACCTATTTATCTACTTGCACTTTGACGTGCTTTCAAACTGCTAGGTTGGCAGGAGCAGGGACTGAGCAATGGGAGCTCACCCCGTCGCGGGATTAGAACCGCCGATCTTCTGAACAGCAAGTCCTAGGCTCTGTGGTTTAACCCACAGTGCCACCTGCGTCCCTGATTCAGTGGTAAGGAGCATGTTTTCCATGGGAAAGCTTTGGAGCAAATGTAAAACCTCTTTGACCCATGCCTAGAAACTATGGGACAAGCAGAAAACCCACTCAGACCCATGCTTTCTAGGCACAAGACAAGTGGAAGTGTGGGTGAGCCCAGTGTGGGCTGGTGTAGAGTTGGTTCCTTTGGATATTTGCACTGGATCTGAAGGAGTAAGTACTTCTGCCCAAATCCCTATGATTTAGCTCAAGAATGTTTCAAATATCCACAGAGCAACAGGCACAGTATTTCCATATTATCTCCTTGAATACAGAGTAAGGTTAACCTACAGGCATTTTCTTCATGTAAGATCCAGTGAAGGTTCAGGAGCTGCATTGACCTAGAACACTAACCCTGTTTTGCTTCCTCTCCCAAGGGTGTTAAGAAATTTAAGGCAGTTTTCAATAAAATACTAATGTAATGAGTTATGCTGGAACAACAGAAGAATAACAATCACAAGGAAGAATCTGTGCACCCCAAAGTCCCAACAGTTCAGAGCATGATTGACATCTTTGCCAAGTCTCTACTTCCAAGATCCAAGACAACCAGTAACTAGTTTTATCCATTGCTCACATTTACAGTCCCTGTGTAGGGGCATATCCAGCGGCATAGCGTGGATTGTCAGCACCCGGGGCAAGGCAAGTAATTTGCGCCCCCTAACCCGGGGCAAGGCAAGTAATTCGCGCCCCTAACCCCTAACCTGCCGCCGCTTCCAGCTTCTTGCTGCTGCCTGGGCTGGCTGGGTGTGGTTCTCTCCCGCGCTCAGCGCTGCGCTGGGCAGCCGCTGCACTGTCCCTCCCCCAGATAGTCCCTCCCTCGCTCTCTCTCCGCTCCGCACCGCAACGCATGCCTGGCACCCTCCCCCTCCACAGTGGGCGGTGACCCGGCAGCTCGGATCGGATTCGCACAGCCAGCACTGCAGTGAGAGAGAGTGAGTGAGCCAGGTAGGGGCAGAGAGCTGCGAGTGTGAGCGCGCCCCCCCAAATGTTGTGCCCGGTGCGGCTGGCCCCCCCTGCACCCCCATGCTACGCCACTGGGCATATCATTGGGGGGGACTGCCAGGGTGATGGCCCCATGCACATTTTTTGAGGGGGTGCCTGTGGCATGGCGTGGGGAGGACGCAATAGGCACATGCCTTTCAATCAGTCTCAGGTACCCTGAGATTTGTACATCTTTTTCAGAAGTGTTTAGAAGGCATAACTAAAATGGGTTTAGCCATCTTAAATCCCTAAAGAAGATAGAACAGGACAGTTCTTCCCTCTGTCTATCCCTGTTGAGGATAGTGGGGTGGGGGCTCCACAGGGTAACCGTTTAAAACATGGGTAGGCAGAGGCTACTTTTTTGATTGTTTAAACATGCTTCTTGGTTTAGAGGGGAAAGCATGCTTTTTGTTAGCGTATTGCTTTTTTAGCAACAGGAAAATTGAGAAGTCAAATAGACATTTTTTTTGTTCTAGCTCCTGGATGAACAATTTTGATGACATTCAGACAAACTTTCTGTGGTTTCTTTAGATATGAAGTCTGGTTCATGAAAAAGCTAATCTGACCATAACATCTTATCTTTTACATCAGGCTAAAATGTCAGAAGCAGAGGGAAATCAATAACAAATTATTCTTGCAAGATAGACTCTCCCTCCCCAATTCTTATATATTAAGACAAGCCAGTTCTAACATTTCTTAAGGTAACATATCTCTAAAGAAATCCATTATGAAGTGTGCCTCCCAAACATTTTATATTCATATGTAAAATGTGATATTTTGGAAGTGTTCGTGAAATTTTGATTTCTCCCATTGAAAATGACAGGTAGCTTTTGAAAACTGAAAATGGTGAAGTTCTGTGCTCAGAGCAAACAACTTATGAATATTTATTTTAAAAAGCATTGACATTTTGGAGTAAAATGGCAAGTATGTGTGGACAAAATAGGGTTTCCTTTTTCAAAGAATTTGGGTGGAGATTTGACACCTACAGCTTTTTTTCCCATTTGACACCTACAGCTGCAATCTTATGCACATTTAACTAGGAGCAAACCCCACAGACCTAAATGGGACTGACTTTTGAGTAAACGTGCATAGGATTTTATAAATAATTGCATTAAAAAAAAATTCAAAGGTTTATTTCCCTCATTGACTTTTACATGAAATTGGGTTAAGGGGTTTCAGTCTGCCACATGTTAACAAAGTTTTATTTTTTAAACAAACAAAAATGCTTGCATTGGACTCTGGGACGCAGGTGGCGCTGTGGGTAAAAGCCTCAGTGCCTAGGGCTTGCCGATCGAAAGGTCGGCGGTTCGAATCCCTGCGGCAGGGTGCGCTCCCGTCGTTCGGTCCCAGCGCCTGCCAACCTAGCAGTTTGAAAGCACCTCCGGGTGCAAGTAGATAAATAGGGACCGCTTACCAGCGGGAAGGTAAACGGCGTTTCCGTGTGCAGCTCTGGCTCGCCAGAGCAGCGGTGTCACGCTGGCCACGTGACCCGGAAGTGTCTCCGGACAGCGCTGGCCCCCGGCCTCTTGAGTGAGATGGGCGCACCAACCCCAGAGTCTGGCAAGACTGGCCCGTACGGGCAGGGGTACCTTTACCTTTTTAGCCGTGTTGGTCTGCCATAGTCAAAACAAAAGAAAAAAATTCCTTCCAGTAGCACCTTAAAGACCAACTAAGTTAGTTCTTGGTATGAGCTTTTGTGTGCATGCACACTGTGTATCTGAAGAAGTGTGCATGCACACGAAAGCTCATACCAAGAACTAACTTAGTTGGTCTTTAAGGTGCTACTGGAAGGAATTTTTTTTCTTTTGTTTTGACAAACCACCAAGTACAAGATGCTACTGAGCTGAGCAGCTGAATTCTGCTGTTGGGCACTCCAACTTCTAAGTAGGGCTGGGGAATATAATTGCCCTGTGTGCATTTTAATGAAAATTTAAGTTTGTACCTCTCCAATCTTTTCAATGTACTGTAAGTGCACTGAAAAAGATGATAGGTAGATAAATAGATGATAGATAGATACAGTGGTACCTCAGGCTAAGAACTTAATTCATTCTGGAGGTCTGTTCTTAACCTGAAACTGTTCTTAACCTAAGGTACCACTTTAGCTAATGGGGCCTGCCGCTGCCGTGCGATTTCTGTTCTCATCCTGAAGCAAAGTTCTTAACCCGAAGTACTATTTCTGGGTTAGCAGAGTCTGTAACCTGAAGCATCTGTAACCTGAAGTGTCTGTAACCTGAGGTACCACTGTACCAGGTAGGTGATAGGATGATAGGTAGGCAGGTAGGTAGGTAATGTGTATGTGTATAAAAATAGTGTTCAAAATGCATTCTGCTATAGGGAAATGCTTTGCAAAAGTGTATGCATCAGGAGAAGTGAACATAAAAATGCATGTGAGTTTTCCTGCTGACTTTTTAAAAATTGAAAATGTCTGAGGAAATGTGGTAAACTAAACTTTGGGGAAATGTGAGGCTGAGAGAAACTACAATTGTCCGATTTGTCCATCTCTACCTGAGCAATGAGAAGTTGGGAAAAACTCTTTAAGTCTCCTTTGGCTGAGGGAGCAATGGAGACTTTGGGAATCTTGGTATGCAAGCAGAATATAATAGTTGATTGGCTGGATGGGTTAGAAATCAGAGCTCAGGAAGATATTGTTGCTTTATGGACATTGTTCTATATTAATAATAAATGTGCCCTGGTATTATTATATGTGAGTTAGTGGGATACTAATATTTTAATAACAGAATATCAATATCAATATCAATATCAATATCTAAGAAGTGCTCTAGTAAACCAGGTTTGGTTCCAATTCAAAGTCTATAAAGAGCACCACACTGCGTGTGCCTTATTTGGTTATGATGTCACAATAGTGATGAACTGATGCAGTGCTATACAGTACACAAATGGGGGGGGGAATCAGAAGTCTGACATGAAATTAAAAAGGAATTATGACTTTTGCTGACTTCAGACTGCTCCACAACTTAGATAAAAAGCTTACCTAAGTTCCAGACACTTTGGGGATAACATATTTGCTTCAGACAAATTATTATTATCAGAAAGCCACCAGCCCCTGTTTAGCTTTTCCCGTTACTTGTAGATATATTTGTGCTTTCCAATTTAAACATTTCTCCAAGCAGCAACTTGGCAAGGTAATACCAAGTAGCATTACGAAAAAAATTCTTAAGGTACAGCCTATCCATAGTAAATTAAACTGGAATTACATCAATGCTATGTAAGTAAACGTGGTGTACAGCCAGCCAAAGGAAAACACTTTACCCACAATTATTTCAAAAGGGCACACTGAAGCACAGACTGAACTTCTGATTAAAGTTAACAGGGTGTAAAAGTAGAGCTGAGATGAAAGTTGCTTTCAAAAAAATTTAGGTTTGAAGAGAACATCATTTTGTGGTTCCATGGGTGTTTGTGTTCTCAACCGTCAATAAGATTCCAGAATACATGCTTTTGGTTAAACTCATAATGAATGGCATCAACCACAACCAGCAGCATAATTGCCACCCACACGCCATTCATGCTCATTGCTCAACCAAATTCGCCCAACTGCCTTCCAACACTGCAGCCTCCGCATGACGTCATGGTGAAGGGGTATATTTTCAGCTCACGATACCCAAAGGTGCTTAAATTTGACTCGATCATACTCATTGTTTCTAGGCTTCCATCCAAATCCAACATAATAACTAGGCTTCCACGTATATGTTTAGTTCTATAGGGCACCATTTGGATTTTCTGGCCCAGGATGAAAACATCTTAAATTCATTAGGTATAAGTTATGTAACGTCTCTTCACAGAGACTTTGGAGCATTTTCTGCTGACTAGTGCTGATGCCAGATCCTGGCATTTACAGAGGTATAAACTCACAATCATCCCATTTGTTATATTATGCTACGAACTGTGCATCAATTTTGTTGTCGGATATAAAAATAAATAAAATAATAGCCATGCCTTGCAACTGTCCTCAATTTTCCAAAGGTGTTCATGAATAACAAGCCACTTTTCTTTATGCTAGGTGTATTCCTGAGGTGTATTCCCATTTTGCTCTGCAAGTTTTCTGTAGCAAGAGAAATGAGGGCTGCCCAGTCTGTCATTTTTATTTTTAAATTGGTCGTCTTTCACCACTCAGGTAGTGAAATTATTTTCTTCAGAAAGTTTGAAGAGGGAGGGAGCGAGCAATAAACAATATTCTTCATCCTCTACATTCTGCAAGAGCCTGATGTGACAGAAAATCAAGAAGCATAAATTGCAATTGACCCAAGCAGAAACCACTTCTGTTCCCAAGCTACTTCTGCATGTGGCAAGGAAAGCCTGTTGGAATCTATAGAGTGTAACAACACCCTTCAGCCAATTCAGAAATCCAATGTAAAATTTAGGATGAAGGGGCATCAGGGAGATTTGTGGCACTCTCAGTAGATTTTGGGCTTTTCAAGTGACCCATAAATGTATATTCTTTTCTCTCTATCTGAGAAAGCTATAAGCTTTTTCTCACTGAAATTACTTAGAGGCCAAGGTCAGAAATCACAGTATGTGAGGATGAAGCTTTTCACAGTATGAAGTGAAATGGAAGCCAAATTTTCAGCATGGTATGTGTCACTCACTGCAGAGTGTGGCTTATATTTAGTGATGTGAGAGCTCCTCCCAGCTTGCTTGGTAATTGGCTCCATATTTCCAGGTCTTCTCAAAAGCGTCTCAGAAAAAGGGGAGAGCATGTGGTGTCAGAGACCATTATGGTATGCCATTGCTCTCTCCTTGACATTTCATATTCTGCCTTTGATCCACCTGGCTCCAGCCCCATCTACAGGAGACACTACTTTTGAAGAAGAAAGTTGCTAACGGTATCCTACCACCTCTCTCAAAATTCATGGCTTCCCTCCTCCCCTGATTTCTGTGGCAAAATACTGCAGTTTCTGGAAGAAGTGATTCTACCCTGAATTGTTGGTACTAAAGGGTTAAGAGGTAACAAGTCGCTCTAATCACTGAGCAGCTGGAAGTCATTAAGCATCCAGGAATGTGAGTTAGTTTGTATAAAGAGTCAGTTCACCCTTGTTTCTCTCCCTCTTCCCCCCTTGACCTGACTCGCAGACTCAGTTTGTGGCCGTGGGCGTGTTTGCTGATATGAGTTAAGTTTAGAGTAAAGGTTTTCTTTATGCCAGAGATAAAAGCATGTGTGCTTTATCGCCAGGGTTTTGCTTTTGTGAATAAAGTTTTTTCCTGAGTTCCAAAGTGCTTGCTCCAGGATTCTTCATTGAAAGGTACTGACTCTCCTGCCTCCTTCAGCCGCTGCACGAAATTCTCTGCTGAGATAAGACTTATGGCGTTGGAAGCGCACTGGACGTTTACTTAACATTAAACTAATCAAAGCAATCCATTGTAAAATAATCTGCATGAACTAACCTTATTGCAGAATTCAGTTTCCTGTGTTGCACATTTAATGTGTTGCAAATTTAGTGTAACATCCATCCCAGAATATTAGCACGCAATTTTCTTTCTTCTTTGCACTTTTTTATATTTATGATCTACTGAACTTCTTAATCTGCAGTTAACAATAATTCCCAATCTAATTATGGGAGGGAAATAAAATATAAAGAAAATATTACCCAATGGATGTCTACACTTCTCTCTCAAATGTTATATTAATAGCAATATCAGTTTAGAAGAACCAGTGGAGACAGTGAAATCGCAAAAGCTGCCTTTCTATGTGCCCTCACTATTAATACTTGAAACACAAAAGCCACCACAAGTAGACAGTGGAGATAGACCATTATCTCAGTAAGCAACATAGTTGGACAGGTTTATCCATGCTGAATCTCCATAGTTTATTCACTCAGTCTTTCTCACAGAAAGGATTTCATGTTACTAAGAAGAATAAAGACAGTGTGCATACAGAGGAGCCTTACCAAATATTCATCAATCCAAGGCCAGTAGAGCTGAACTGCCTACTTGACAAGAACAGCTGAGATCTGTGCTTTCTGTATGCATGGTCCATGCCTACTCTCTAAACAGCTGTACCTAAAGTAGGACATTACATGCTTGTTTACAACAACTCATCCTCCTCTCTTCCTTATCTGCCCCAAGACCACATGTAACTGATTCCAGTGATTACACACAAAAAGCAACTTATATATAAATGTGAAGATACCACATGATTGCAAGGAGCATGCAAGACTGGTATCAAGCATTGTCCTTGAATCCTTCCTACTCAAAGCGGTGTCAAACTAACTCTTAATGACCAGTCTTCAGTGTGCTTTTCTCTTCCTCCTTTCCCTTATTTCAGTAAATAGCAACTATGTATTACTGCAACACTTTATTGTGCCTTCAAAGCACTCCATGTACATTAGCAATCATTAACAATAACTTCATAAGAGAGGGCTGGGTTAGCCCAATACTGCAGATGGGAGGAGGGTGTGAGGCTAAGAGAACAGTAGCTTGCCCCTGGAAGTCAAATATGAGTTGTGCGGGTCCAAGGACAAGCAAGTACAATGGCTCAATGAAAGAACATAAGTTTTGCATGCAAAACGTTCCAGGTTTGAACTCTGGCATCTCTAGTTGCAAGGATCAGGCAGCAGCAAGTGACAGAGAAGACTTCTTTCTGGCAAAACAAAAGAAAAAAATTCCTTCCAGTAGCACCTTAAAGACCAACTAAGTTAGTTCTTGGTATGAGCTTTCATGTGCATGCACACTTCTTCAGATACACTGAAACAGAAGTCACCAGACCCTTCTATATAGTGAGAAGGTGGGGAGGGCTATTACTCAGAAGGGTGGTGGGATTGGGTGATTGGCAGATAGCTGTGATGAGCCTCAACACTCAACACAGCTATCTGCGAATCACCCAATCCCACCACCCTTCTGAGTAATACCCCTCCCCACCTTCTCACTATATAGAAGGGCCTAGTGACTTCTGTTTCAGTGTATCTGAAGAAGTGTGCATGCACACGAAAGCTCATACCAAGAACTAACTTAGTTGGTCTTTAAGGTGCTACTGGAAGGAATTTTTTTATTTTGTTTTGACTATGGCAGACCAACACGGCTACCTATCTGTAACTTCTTTCTGGCAGACGGGTGAGCCATGGCCAGTTAATATAGAAAATACTAGGCCAAACAGACAAATAGTCTGAGTCTTATGCACACTGCAGAGTCTTATGTACATTGTGGCAGGCACCCAGTATTCTGGCAACACAAACTGCACAGAATTAGAGGATGCGGTAGATCTGGGAACTTTATAACAGATAGTGAAATAAGATTGACGTGCTGGTGTCACCTGATTTCCTCAGCCTAGATGATGCTATTCTGTTCTGAGAGGAAAACAAGAAGTAGGACATCCGTGCTCCAGTTCAAAGACCTGAATTCTGCAGTAAGCTCTGGATGAGAGAGAGAGAGAGAGAGAGAGAGAGAGAGAGGAGAGCAGGGGAAAATAGGCTTTTTAGAGGGTGCTCTCCACTTCACACAATTTCACTTATGTGCATGGGGCCCCAGAATGTAAGCCCCGCATAAGTGGGAGGATTCCTGTAGTGGACTTGTCTGATTATCTTTATCTCCATATGCCTCTCACAACAGGCCACTCAGGAAACAAATTCCCTGCATATTGCAAGTATCTCAAACACTCATGTTAAATTTTGTACAGTTTTCACAGATCCTCAGGCACTGCTTTAGGCCAAAGGTGACAAGGAACAGTGAAGGGCTCAGGAGGTTTAAGCCTAAATAAAAAATGCATTCTATAACGTATTCATTCAAAGAAGCATGTTCTGGTGATGGTTCCTGGCTCTGTATTGTATTAAAATGATTCTAGACAGACTCACACTATGCTTCACACTTATTAATTGGCTAAACAACCCCAGCCTCAGAGGGCCTACTTAATTAACTTGCAACGTGATCTGTGGCAGCATATCCATCCCTATTGTGCCCTGGGCAACAACTTGAATATATGGGTCTTTGCTTCTTTCCACAGAGGCAAATTCCAGGAAAGTAGCTGTGCCAAGACTGATTCAGAAGGCATAACTTCTCCCTTAATTGTATCTTTAAAATGCTAGTAAGGAAGCCAGGAGAAAATGGCTGAACCCCAATTCTTTGAGATCAGAATTACCAAAGATAAGTCTGGCACATGCAACTGGCAGTTGTCCATAAAGCTAATCTGTCTTTAACTTTAGTTTAAAGCAGTGTTTCCCAACCTTGGGCCTCCAGCTGTTTTTGGACTACAATTCCCATCATCCCTTGCCACTGGTCTTGCTAGTCAGGGATGATGGGAGTTGTAGTTCAAAAACAGCTGGAGGCCCAAGTTGGGAAACACTGGTTTAAAGAACCTTTTCCCCAAGAGCCAGATTGGTTGAAGAGGAAGAATGGAGGAAAATATTTCTGCTCCTCCTGTACATCCTGATGGATGGGTTGCCAATGAGCGATTGCTAGCCTGCTTCCAAAAATATCCTCTTAAGAATTTCACCTTGAATTTCAGAGCTCAGAATTACCTGGGCTGCCTTCAGACAGCACTTTATTCTAGTTTCACAATTCCCATCTTGATAACTTTTATGTGATCTTTCACATATTGTAAAAGCCACTTCTGGAAATCTAGCAGAATCTTGAAGAGGTTTAGCAAGGATTTTTCAATGTTAATTGCTTACAGGGAAAAAAAAACCCTGTTTGCAATCCCGTTAAACTGGAAAATCGCAGGAGTTTTGCACTGTAATTTCCCCACAATTTTCCTGGGTCACACTATGGGGCAGTATTCCGGCATACAGTCCCCTCCCCCACTGTTTTCATGGATGAATCATGGGGCAACAGAATCATAGGTAAAAGGGTAAAGGGGACCCCTGACCATTAGGTCCAGTCATGACCGACCCTGGGGTTGCGGCGCTCATCTTGCTTTATTGGCTGAGGGAACTGGCATACAGCTTCCAAGTCATGTGGCCAGCATGACTAAGCCACTTCTGGAGAACCAGAGCAGTGCACGGAAATGCTGTTTACCTTCCCGCTGGAGCGGTACCTATTTATCTACTTGCACTTTGATGTGCTTTCAAACTGCTAGGTTGTGGCAAGAGGTCTAATGTTGTTTGCTGTTGTGTTACACCGACTGGTATGAATGAAATTTAGTGTGACATGGCAGTGTATTTATCAAAAAGTCAGAGTTTAATAATGCAACAAGAAATGTTAGAAATTGGGACAGAAGCACTAGCAATATGACCAGGAAAACCAATGCAAGAATGTCCATGTCTAAATGTACCAGTGTCTTGCTTCCAAAGTACAACTCATGCATTAGAGCAGTGTTAAAGAACCATTGTGTCTGCCTTTAAAATTATGTTAAGGCGATGATTTTTACAGGATAATGTAGGCAAGCTGAAATTAAGCTTCCAGTTTGAAAGCAAGAGGCAACTCAAAATCAGCCTTAAACCTGGAGATCCAGCAGCCGGCATGCTGACAGCAGCACAGGGCTAGGCAATAAAAAATGCTTTACAGAGGAAAATGATTTCCCACTGTGAGCAAAACCTTTCAGCAAGACCAAGTGATTGGTGCCTTGACATTTCTCACATCACTACTCTCCATAAGCACCATGATGATTCACAAAAAAAGAGAGAGAGAAAAGAATCAATGGTAACTGGCAAGCCAATACATTTTCCTTAGATGACAAGCAATTGGTGGTGTAACTCTATCCTTTTTAAGGGGGCAAGGTAAGGGTATTATTCTCGATTTTTAGGCATATGCACATATTTACGGAGCTGTACAGATGGTCTGTACCAAAGGTGTATCATACCGTACTGACAAACCTTCACAATGGTGAACACAAAACACAAGCCAGCTCTGTTCTTGAGAAGTTCCAAAACAGGCTGCAAAAACAGGGTGTATGTAGACTCCATTGTTTGCCACGGCTCACTAGCTGTGTTTGGGCTTGGTGGCAGAGACAAATTTAGGGGAACACAATTGGTTTGGTTGCACTGGGCACGGAGCCTCAGGGATGCTGCAACTATGATGCAGAATGGAAGGCAAGAGGCGGGGGTGCTGAATTTTAGTGTCACACAGGCTGCTGCTGAAATTTGACACCCCAAGTTCCACCACTGCTGGTAGTCACAAGCTGGGCAGTTATGTTATGTTCTATACACTGGAACCAAAGGATTATATGGGTAATCCATGTTGGTTAGATTTACAGAATACCACAACTTTCCAAGTTTGCCTGCACATGCAAGAATATTCTTCCTCTTCACTTCCACTTCAGGGAATACAGGAAGGTGCCTTATAATAAACTTGACCATTGATCCATCTAGCTCAGTTTTGTCTAAACTTTCTGGCAACAGCTCTCCAGGTTTTCAGGCAGGGGTCTCTACCAGCCACACTTGCAGACATTTTTAAAAAGGAATCCGGAGGGGATCTGGGGAATGACAGGTTGGTTAGTTTATTATTTGCCCCAGGAAAACTAGTGGCAAGTATTGTTAGATTTTTAACATTCAGCTGGACTTCTTTGGAGCAAAGAGCAACACTTATTTTTGTTAATGTTACAGATTTCCCACTCTTACTGACGGCAGTTAAAATTTGCAATCGGCCAAACTGCACAATGTGGGTTTAGGGATAATTAAGCTCTTCACAGAGTAATTGCCACTAACACCATCTCAATTCCTTATGCATGGTGGTACTCGAATAATGGGCATAACTTTTCTCCCAAAGAAGGGAAATGGTTTTATGGGGCATACAGACCTATACAATTAGTGTACAATAATGATTTACTAGCTGTGCAGAAAGCCTTAAGCTTCTTAACAAACTAGCTTCTACTACATTTTGTGAACACTTTCTCATCCTATATGAGAGCTATGCTAATATTTCGGGGGGGGGGGGGGATTCATACACGGTAGAGTAAACTGCAAAAATCTGAATTCCTTTCTACATAAAAACAACCCATTCTCTCCCCAGAGTATGTTCAGTACTTGTTTGACTTCCTATGTTTCCTTACGAGATTGCATATTATTTTTAAAGACTGCATATCAAAAAGCTCATATTTTATTTATTGATATGTTGAAAAACTGGACTGCTTTAATGTTTTTAACACTCAATTGGAAGCCCCGCAGAGTGGCTGGGGAAACTCAGCCAGATGGGCAGGGTATAAATAATAAATTATTATTATTATTATTATTATTATTATTATTATTATTATTACTGGCCAATAATTTAATTAACTGTTACTACCAGCAGCCCGGTCCTTTCTTAATACAAAAGAAGCCACGCAACCTGTTTCTGATGTACAATGTCCATAATAATAGCACACTAATTTTTTATGCAACAAACTATTTCTTCATACTAAATCCCAACCTGAATTTGTGGGCTCTGGAGGAATTCTAAACTTGGCTGGTGGAATCTGCATGAAGTCCCCATGGCATCCTCTTATTTAGCAAGCACCCTTCCTTTTGTGGGGAACAGCACAAACAAAGGAAGTCAGAAGAACCACCATGTGATGGAGTACAATCCCGTTCAAGGAAAGGTGGCAGGGTCTAGAAGAATCACATGATCCCTCTTAGACTGCAGGTTGAAAATAGGTGGTCACTTCCAGAACCTTCTGCAATGAAACTGAGGCATTGCAGCCAGGCTTGCAAGGTAAGAAGCAGTGTGACTGTATTCTGTTCCTACTTTTGACTTTGCAAGCACCCCTTTCTGACAATTCCTGGAGCCTTGGAGAGGATGGTGAGGTATTTCCTACAAGGTGCTGACGATGATGGCAAATGATGCTGTAGCGAGGAACCTGGATCAACCTCAGGCCAATAGGCTTGGGAAAATCTGTCCTCCTGGAGTCTCTTATTGGCTATCCATGTACAAGTCCACTTTGGACTGCCATACAACTATTCAAGGTAAAGCAGCCATTTAAAGGATAGGAACCTAAGAATGGCAGTCATAAAGGTAAATAAGTAGGGACCTGTGACTTTTAAAGGCTCATAAAGCAAGAAGCAGATAAAAGCCAAATAAAGAAAAAGGGTAAGTGTTTCCTTTTGCTCCATTAGATACCTGACCCCATTAGGTAACAGACGTGACCATCAGCTAAACAGGTTTGAAAGCAATGGCCATATTGTTATTGATTTAACAATCTGGAGTGCAACCCTTGTGTCCTCATTTGTTGCCTTTTCTGCCTCTGTCATTTGTCTTCCTTGTGTTGGGCAAAACTGCTGCACACATATAAGCCATTTAAAAAGAACTGTGTCTGAAAAAGTACCAATAGAAACTACCGTATTTTTTGCACCATAACACTCACTTTTTTCCTCCTAGAAAGTAAGGGGAAATGTCTGTGCGTGTTATGGAGGGAATGCCTACGGGTGGCATGCCTACGGATTTTCCTCCTCTAAAAACTACGTGCGTGTTATGGTCGGGTGCGTGTTATAGAGCGAAAAATACGGTAAATCATTTGCTCAATGCAGGTTGTACATGCAATTCCCATGTATGTTTGTGTGCTTATGTTCTTAATAAATCTTTCCATATAATTAAAGTTCACACACATGACCTATTTACAGATGATCTAAAGATGCTCAGTACCCCGAGCTTGTTTTCCACATACAGGCAGGAAACCCAATATTTCTGTGTGAACTAGCTATCAATGGAAGAGAGTCAGATTTACTGAACTGGGAGAAAAATCAACTCATTTACAGTAATTTTATTACCTTAATCTACTGGGGCCTTTCTTAACTTTTCTACCCCTTGCAATTAATGAACTGCTGCTCACTCTTTTTTTTTTTTTTTTTTTGTAATGATTCTGTTGTAGGAAATCTTTGGAAAGAAATAGTTTTTTAAAACCTCGCAAGAAGTGGTATTAAAAAACAGACTTAAAATCAAAGACATGATTAAATCAGAAGCAATTTGCAAAAACCATTAGGTTGCTCATGGAAAGGCCTTTTGGCACCACAGGTAATAGCAGCTATACAGCTTCTGGGTTCTATCGGGTCGGGTGCATGCCAGGGACTGTGGTTTGGGCATCAGTTTTGGATTGCCAGCAAGTGTTCAAGTTTCCTGGATTGCAAGACGCGGTATGCACTGGGAAGAGTTGTTACCGTTAGTGAAAGCGAAAGCAGCATTGTCCGGTCCTCCCAACGCCTTGATCTTTTAGCTGGGAGAGAATGATTTGGTCTTCAGGAAGAGCTTGAACTTGTTATTTTATATTCAATAGGACCTTTATATAGAATATAAAATAACTATTGAATAACCATATTCAATAGTTATTCTATATAGTTATTCTATATAGTTATTCTTATAGTTCAATAGTTATTTTATATTCAACAGGACCTCGATGAACTGGCAGCAATATACCCCAATATGACTTTGATATGGTCCTCCCTTCTGAAGAGGCGTGTTTGGCGTGGCAGTCGTTGCCCAGTTGCCATTGACAAATCCAGGAAACTCTTGAATCGCATGGTGGCCTGTAAAGTAGGCACAATGGATGGCCAAGTGATTGAACACACTGACATCAAGTTCAGCAATGTCACTCTTTTTCACAACGATGGCGTTCATCTTTCCGATCGTGGAAATGATGTGTGGTTGTCAAGGGCATTAGGAGTTGGTTGCAGCTGTGAGGGTATTTGGCGGCAAGCCTTTTGGCTCGGGTGGCGGTTAGGCATTGGAATTGGCATTGTGTGTTGGAGGGGAGGTTGTGGCCATCACCTACCCCTCCCCTTGAAGGGTATTCTGTTAAAGGAATCCAGCAGTCATGGTCCCTATCCAATGCCCAGGTGGTGGCTAGGGCCATGTCATGACCCCTGGTGACTCTAGGGGAAAGCTTTCAGTTGATTCGCATCAACAAGCTCCCCCTACAGGTTGTTAACCCTCGTGTGGCTCCCTGCAGAGAAGGCAGGAGTCAAGTACAGTCTGTTCAGATCCAGTGCCTAAGCCAATACCTCTCACATTCTGTAACCAATAAAGTTGTGGCCTTTTTTAGCCCATTAACCTAAAATATATGTGTCCATGTGTCTTATTTCATCACACGTGGGAAATGGGGCCTCGACTCACAAGAATCAGCTCTCCTGTTGAGCACCAAGTTGGGATCTGCAAGGATCTGGCACCTTCCATCTGTCTAACAAACGTTCTCAGTCATTTTACGTCAGCTATGCTCTCAGCCCATCTGGAAAAGTCACTGGCAAGTCACATAAAATTTATAAAGGAAAGGGTAATAAAACAATGTCATTTTTATACAGTGTATAAACAAATGCCAACTTTAAAATCACACTAGAAAAAGCTTGGCGTGGCAGACTGTCAAAACTGCTGTAAAAGAAAGTATTGCTAAACACAATATTCATGTAGTCTCATCAATCCAGATAAAGTTGATTGCTGGATTGAACTCATCTAAAAGGATGCAAAACTTTACCATATTTAATGTAACTAAAGTTAGTGTTCTAGCTACTGATTATACAAGGGGTGCAGCAACATTTCACAACCAACCAGCAACAGAGGCTGATGCAAGACTTCAAAATATATGTTTCTTCTCCTTTTCACAAACACTGAAGGCCTGAAGGAGTAACAATCATAGTTCCTTCACTTCCACCATTCCAACAATGCTCCAAACCCAGGAGTAACCATTTTTATTGATGTTACAAGCGGGACGATTTATGTAGGTACTGCTTCCTGCCAGTGCTGCATGCAGAAGAGTTCATGTATGTCTACTTCAACTGGATGTTTTAAGCACTTGTAAGGGGGCAGAAGTGGCTGGCAGGCTGAGACAGAGTCACTATCCTAGCTTCCCAGCGGGGGGCAGGGGGATTTACTGAATTTGGTTATGCAGTGTGACAAAGCATTAAATGGAGTGGCCAACCTTTCAGGCAGGTGTGCCACAAGTCAAATTCCAGGTATGTGCTTGGATTGTCACACTGTAGTGTGTTGCACAGTGCATATGCACATATACACAAGCAATGGCCTTGAATGGTTTTGACTTCTGAGTCTTCTGAACCCGGAGCAGATTGCATAGTGGTGTTGGAGACGCAGGCATTGCAGGGGGTTGGACTAGATGGCCTTCAGGGACCCTTCCAGCTCTACAATTCTATGATTCTATAATTCTAAGAGTGTAGGCCTGAAAGAATGTGGGAAGGGGTTTAAGTAGGGATTAGATGACTGAATTAACCACATCAGACTTCAGGTAGGCATCACATTTTCCCCAGGTTCTGCCATATTAATCATCACCATCATCATTTTGTTTGTTTGTTTGTCTGTTTATTTGTTTGTTTCTTATATCCCGCCCATCTGACTGGCTGAGGAGCTTCCAACAGAATATAAAAAGTGTAACAAAACATCAGACATTTAAAACTGTCTGATAAAATTATCCCTGTGAGAAGAAAACTAGCAGGGAGTGGACTAGCCAAAACTGTCATTCCTGAAGCACTAGATGTTTATTTGCAGAAGTTTTGGGTCTGCTTGTATCCGTGTGTTTCTAAGCATTCATAAAGTTATATTTCCCTTTAGTCTGAAGCAGCAGAATCCTCCTTATTCTGTTGCATGTGTAGCCCAGAAATAATTTTATACTATAGGCTTGCCCATAGACTGCTGCAGGCAAGGTGTGGGCCATACTCCTCTACAGCTTGCGTTAATGTGATGCTGCTTAGCATCCACATCTTAATATGTTAAGCGGTGTTTTAGATTTGTATTAAACTCTACAACTGGAACACTGAAATGTTCACTGACCCTTCTTTCCTCTAGCACCACCACCTTTGTGATTGTCAGGATAAATTTTATAGAACTGAAGAAAATGAAAAAGTATATTAGAAGATCTGTCAGGGCAACAGGCATATGGCAACTTGTCTTAAATTGGTTGCTATGGTATATTTGCATCAACCACGACAAGAACTTGGGACAAGATCTCATAGATCAATTGTCTTTTTTGCTGTAATTTGGATGAGAAAAATTTAATTTGGTTCACAGCCATGGGATTTGTTTAGTATAAATTAAACTTATTCAAGTGATTGGGGGATGCATTTGTATATGTGAGATGCAGAGAGACTACAAGAATGCATTTAATGGGTCTTAAGGGACGGAAATATTATAATTAGCCAACATGAAACCAAATAATGAGCACTAATGCAGATAAGACAATGAGCTAGTGAGGAAATTATTCTAAAATTATATCTTAATAGAGTCTTTACTATAATTTCTCCATGTATTTGCATTTTTAAAAATAGTTTACAATGTAAACTAGAATGAAATAATAGTGTCTTTTAAAGTTAACATGGCACAATGGGAAATTAATTTAACTTGACACTATTTTCAATTTATCATCCAACTATTGGATATATTTCCTAAAAATTGCTCCATTATCTTCACTTAAATATTTGGATGTTGAAAGTAAAAACTACAGACACTCCAAAGTGTAGTTTTAGAGAGAACCACTTTCAAGGCTTAATTGGAGTCACAGCTCATTATCTTGGATACTTGCCTTCGGTGGTAGGGTTCAGCCTGGGTCTTGTGGAGTAATATTTTTAAAATACACTTGCATATTCAGCTTGCTTTTGCCTCATTAATGAGTAACTAGAAACCAGCCCACACAAACCTGGTATGTTAGAAATTAAAAAGCAGTCTACTGTCATCACCTTTTATTCTAGGAATGAAACAAATGTTACTTCTGAAAACGTTAATAATGTTCCTTATGCATTTCCATAGTTCTATAAAACATCTTGCAGGAGATAAAACAGAGTGGGTAGTACTCACAAAAGCAATACCAATGTGCCTCTATTAGTGCCCCTAGAAAAGAAACCTGACAGATTTCAGAAAAGTTAGTCCAGGGATTCTCGTGCTAAGCACTTGGAAAGTTGATGTTTCAGGGGTGAGGGGAAAAGCTTTTTATCTTTCCTTCCAGTGGTTTTGTTCATAAGCACCAATTCAGTGGCATTACGTGGTACCATGGGTGTAGCCAGGATTTAGGGGGAGCAGATCCGACGTGATTTATCAGTTAAGTATTTCTATTGTGTTACTTGATCTAGGGGGGGCAGCTGCCCCCCTGCCCCCCCTCCCCTTGGCTGTACTCATGGGTGGTACTGAGCACAGAACAAAGTGTTTCAATTTGAGGAAAAGGCTGGCGTAGAAAAGACTTCTATCCTGTGGACTTCTGCTTTCCCCTCCCCAAAGTCACCTACTTAAAAGCAGCTCCTGCTCGGGGAGAGGGAGAAGGTTGAGAGTGAGAGGGGAACCTCTTGCTTTCACTCTGCCACATCTGCCCTTTACTCTTCCTGGCTGACCTCTTTGTCCCTTCCCTCACCAAGAGAGACTGGGGCTGTCTGTGCAGCTGCATGATGCTAATGCCGCTAGTGCTGTAGTGCCCTGGAACCTTCTCTCGGTCCAGCTGCTTCCTGCAGGGAGTTGGTCTTGAGGACCTCTGGGGACCCTTCTGACTCTGCAATCCTATTATTCTAAAAGGACAAGAAACACAGGAGAGCAAGGCTAAATACAGTGGTACCTCAGGTTACAGATGCTTCAGATTACAGACGCTTCAGGTTACAGACGCTTCAGGTTACAGACTCCGCTAACCCAGAAATAGTACCTCGGGTTAAGAACTTTGCTTCAGGATGAGAACAGAAATCGCACAGAGGCAGCGCGGCAGCAGTGGGAGGCCCCATTAGATAAAGTGGTGCTTCAGGTTAAGAACAGTTTCAGGTTAAGAACTGACCTCCAGAACGAATTAAGTTCTTAACCCGAGGTACTACTGTAATTGAAATATCCCTCCTCCAAAGCATTGGGACTGCATAGTCTGGGTAAACCAATCTCTCGGATTACAAACTTGACCTATCAGTCACAACAGAGTGTTTCCCTCCACTCCACAACCTCCCAACCTTCACCCGACCTTGGTATTTTACTTATATGATAAGGTTGTTGTCCCCCCCCCCCCTTAGAAGGCACTTGTCTGCAGTTTTTGTTTTGTTTTGTTTTGTTTTAAAAAACATCCAAATCATCAGGACATCACAAACATACTGTTTTGGTTTGGGATACCTCAGAGTACTTATCATCTCTCTAAACACCCCGCTTTGGGTCAGGATATGGCATTTGTTCAAATCTGCTGCACACACCCACACCATTTTTAATCATTGTAAATTGAGTTTTAGTAATGTTCTTATTTCTCCCAAACCTGTGGGTCTATATCAAATCAAAACACCCTTCAACTACAAATTATTATATGTGCCCAGAAAACTTCATCTGGTCTCAATTCAGAAATGTTTCACCAGTTATTAGTATTTTTAAAGAAGAGCTCCCCCCCCCCCCACGATACTAAATATATACTAAATTGACTGAAAATCTCTTTTATGTTTTGTTCAAGTTCTGAGCACCAATTTTAGTACAAGCAGAGTGAAGCAAAGATCCACAATGGTGCATGTGCTCAGTCCCTTTGGTGCCAGTGCAGTAACACCTTCCAGCCTTGAGCAAGGAAAGATGCTGTGTTCTTTGCAAGCAACAATTGGTGTTTAGGACTTGGACTGAAAATAGACTTAATTCAAATGTCATTCCCTGCTCACTTGTAGATTCCCGGTTTTCATTCTAAGCTCTAGAAAAAAATTGTAGACGATAGTGATTCATCATAGTGAGCATCATAAACTGGGTAAATTTGTATTCCAGAGAAAGCAAATAAGGGTTTTGTCAGGGAACTGACATGAGAGCGAGCAGAGCGAGAGGCGGAGGCAGGGCTCCAGAGCGATGCCGGAGAGGGATCCAGCAAGGGGGAAGGAATTCAGCGTGACACCAATAGAGAGGAGAGGGAGATGGAGGAATTGGTGTCAGGGCTCCAAGACCCTTCAACCGAAACTAGCGGAGAGAGCGCTGGCACGCCCCTGCCTTCCCCTTACTTGCGCAGACGCGTTCCGCGCAGGGAACATAGGAGGAGACTTGGGGTCAAACAGCTTTTATGCTGGAAGAGATTCAAGAAACGCCCACTGGCGGATTCTGCAAGTGACTAACAGGTCACGGAGGATGAGCTCTAACCTTAAACATGATTGAGCGATCAATCTAACTAATATGAAGGCAATTTACGCACAAGTAACCCCCTCACAACCATTACAGGTTTCAACATCACTACAGTAATATATACAGATTTTTTTTGCTAACCACTACACTTTGCCTTTCTTTTTTCCGTTGCCTGGTATTCGGCTTATAAAAAGGGTTGAAGTTTAAGCAGAAAAACACATAGCTACTGTTGCATGATTTTCAATGTTAATGAAAATTTCACTATGACAAACAGCAGCAGGGTACTAAGAAGGATTACTTGATTTTGTTTTTATATTTAATTTTCTATCATTAATTTATCCATTCATCAAAAGTATTTGTACTATCAAATTTTACAATGCTCCTTTACCCTCACCAAAGCAGATAAACATTCCACTTATATGCTCAATAAGCAAACTCAATTAGTTGTGTGGAAGTGCAAAGCACTGTTGACATGAACGCTATCACTGTGCAACGGATGTCTTAGGAAGACTGCATTTGGATATAACAAGAAAGTGATATAGCGAAAGAGAAACCAAATGGGACTATTCCCCTCTTGACATTTTAGAATAATGTTTCTAATATTGTTCTAATAACGTTTAAAAAGTGAGTGCAGATCCAGCCCCAGTCTTTGGGGACAGATATTTTATTTTATTTTTGCATTTGGGGGGTGAGCAGTCTTAACCTTGATATGAGATAGCCAAGGATACTTTTATTTTAAATGCTCTACCCACAGATACTTGCTGCTGCTCTCAGCTCCAAGAGTCCATTCCTTGGACAGAAAGCCCTTGGGAATGGTGCTACAAACAAAGCTCATGTGCCTTTTTTATTTGTTTAGTGCATTGTTTGCTTTGGACAGCAATTTCTGTAATCAGCTGCATTTGTTGCATTGTTCCCATGAGCATTTCTTCGGGGGGAAATAACTGACGCCCACTGCCGACACGTAGACCGTAAACCAGGCACAGTAAAGGACTGTGGGTTTGTATTAATGTCCACAATTAGTTTATAACATTCCCACAAAAGTTCTCAACTGCCATCTTCCAGTATTTCTGATTTTATTATAAATATAAAACCCATCCAAATTCTAATTGCCTTTGCTGTTACGGATGTTATTTTATTTCATTTTTTTAAAAAGATGCTTTTGGCTTTCGTTGTGTGTGCACATACCACCCTGTCGATCTCTATGCCGAAACGCTCTCTGAGTTGGTAACAACTGAACATCCAAAAAAGCAGCGCTCTTACTTGCATCAAAACAACTTGATTATGTAGCATGAAGCTTGACGGCTTCCCAGTTATTGATACAATTGTTATAACTTATCTGGGGGTGGGGGCAAAGAAAAAAGAATAAGCAGTCCTCTGCTTAACTGGAATGTATGAATTTATCACTTTCTTCCCACTGTCCATTTCTCATCTGTACAGAATAATATTCCAGTGATGTTAATGAGATCTGACAGACAATCTTAAATAGTGTTATTACGAAAACTGGGGCGGGTGGAGGGGGAGGAAAGGAGCCTGGTGCTTTTAAGTACAAGGTTGTGCTCAATTTTGCAGTTAAATTACAATGGTTGTTTACGGAGCTGACTTGTGCCTGTAATTTTTCCATATTTGTTCAGAGTCAATATAACTTGGTGTCTAGAGGCCAAACAAATGGCAGCGCCAGATAAGAAATGGACTGTGATAATGTAAGCTAATGTAAGATATAGAGAAACAATGTGACGACTTTATATAATGCATTAGTTCCTTATTAGGAAAGATAAATAAGAAAGTTGTGTGAAAATATTATTGAAATGCAGGGGAAAGAATAGAAGAGGAAAGTGGCAAGGGGAGGGGGGACAAGCTTCATACCAAAAATAAATAAGAGTATATTTCACATTAACACAACCCTCCTAAACATGTTTTCTCTGGAGGAAGTGCTATGGGTTTTCGCTGAAATAACTCTAAAAGAAACATATTTAGGATTGTAGCTTTCATTTTGTGATTATAACTTGGATGTGAAAAATACATTACCTTCAATTAACCCCAACAATCAGGAAATGAAGGGAGCAAACTAGTTATCAGGCAGTACCTGCCCACTCTGGGATCATGAGGCTAAATCAGACAATGGAGGACAATAGGGCTTTCAGCACCTTTACCCCTATGCAGAGGCAAAGAACCTCTGAGGATGACCTGCCCTTGGCCTCAGAGGATGGTGGATCCAGTTGGCTCCCAATAGGCTCTGTAGTGCTTTCTGGGTTGATATAACTGGTGCTCATATCAAAGCCCTGGTGAATTTGTGGAACATGTGAATGGCCTGGAGCATGACTGGCCTCCCACTCCAAGGAGCCTGCTTCCTTCCTCAGCATACACCAGAGCTTAGAGCAATGAAACAAGCTGGGAGACAGCTTGAAGGCAAGTGGAGGAAGAATCCAGATGAATGTGATTGGACACTGCTCATTATCAAGCCTGACAGTGAAGGTGGGTGACAAAGAAGACCTGCTTTACTGTCTCCATTGCATCTGCATTGTGCCACCCAGCAGAGCTTTTCTAGGCGGTTCCCTCATTGCGAGAAGCAAAGCTACAGGGAACCAGGCAGAGGGCCTTCTCGGTAGTGGCGCCCGCCCTGTGGAATGCCCTTCCAGCAGATGTCAAAGCGATAAACAACTACCTGACATTCAGAAGACATTTTAAGGCAGCCCTGTTCAGGGAAGTTTTTAACGTGTGATATTTTACTGTATTTTTGGTTTCTATGGAAGCCGCCCAGAGTGGCTGGGGAGGCCCAGCCAGATGGGCGGGATATAAATAATAAATTATTATTATTATTATTATTAGTAGTAGTAGTAGTAGTAGTATGAAACCTTTTACAGCCTGGCCCAAAGGAGATGGTGGAACCAACAGTAGCTTTGCACCTTTGTCACCACATTTTGACACAAGCATTCTCCAAAGAGAACTTTTAGCTCACCATCATCTCCAAGCATCCATCCAATTAAACATTCTTAGGATATTACTGATGTTTCACTTATCTTCAGTTTACTAATGCACCCTGCTTCTGAACCTAATATGGAGTATATGAACACTGTTTTTAGTCATGCCTAATGAAAGGTCTGGTCCCTCAGAGCTCCTCTTATGTTCTTAAATCACATAATACACAAACAAAAAAGCAAGTAGGCAGTCCCTCTGGAACTCATGCAGGAAAGTATGCAAGAGAGGTTGCAGTCATATACTGTACTCAAAAGTAAGCCCCATTGATCACAGTGGGATTTGTTTCTGCATAGATTGTATCAGATCCGACTGTATGTCACCCATGTTTGTCTCCTGGAGTATAGCTGCAATGGGAGTGTTAGTGTTTCTCAAGATGGAAGTAACTGGGTCAATGTGCTGCACTATAATCATGTCTACAGTGGGGTGGCTAGTTTCTCAGCTGAAGAGGATTATGTGCCATGGTCTATGGTGGAGGGAATGCATGCGTAATGTGCATTTGTGACAGTAATGTGTGTTTTGCAATGTGAGAGCATGCCTTGGAGTGTGTGGTGTATTTTTTAAAATAAGAGAGTGGTGTAGTGTGTAAAAAGCATTGCTTGTAGTTTACCATCAGGGGGGGTGCAGCATTGTAGACTACTGCCCCCCATAGCAAATTTGCAGATCCTGCACTAGAAAAATCTCAATCTATTTCTCAGGGGGAAAAAAACATGTTATGGGAGACATTTTGGCTCACCTCCAATTTAAGCATCTGTCTGAAAGGGGTGGCTGTGGGTACTCACAATGTGCTCACCACTCCTGGTATGCACATCTGTTAGAGGCCTAAACCTCTAAAATTTCAGATACATTCTCCTACGTCTCCAGGCAGAAGCAAATTCCCATATGTTTTATATATTGGGCTTTGCAACTTATCCCAACAATATCAAAATAAGCTCCAATAAACAAGAGGGGAAGACTCGAGAACAAGAGAAGCAGACCTCAGAACACTCCAAGAATCCTTTAGAAGGCACAGCCCATAGAATGATTCCTGCTACTCCCCAGAGGAGGAGGAGGAGGCGAGTGGTGGTGACAGGTGACTCCCTACTGAGGGAAAAGGAGGCAGTAGTGTATGGAGGAAACAGGAAGTCACGAGAGATGTGCTGACCTCCGGGTGCAAAGATTCATGATATGACAGAGAAGTTCTGAAGTCTTTCTGATGGGTACAAATAATACTGCCACACATAGCAAAGGACTATGACACACTGGGCAGGGAGCTGAAGAGACTTGGGGCACAGGTAGTCTTTTCATCACTCCTTCCTGTTGAAGGTTGTGGCACCTATGATTCCATGATCTGAAAATATACCGGTAATCCACCAAAATAACCTGTTAACTATTTGGCAGGTTTTCCGTAAGTACTGTACAGATCAATCGCTTTGAACTTCATTAGAGAGGCTTGTGGACTACAAGTTACACTTTACTGACTGGTTATGAAGCACTGGTCGTTACTGGCATTAGGCAAGAAATTTAATTCTGTTTAATCCTACTGTAACCTAATCAGCAACAACCAAATTAATTCAATACAGTGATCCAGCATAAGAAGCAATCACAAAAGAAGTTAGTGTATATGATTGCCTGTTCAATGCTTACAATTCCTACTTCCCTCGGGAAATCGAAGGTACAAATACATCGAAGTTATTTTAGCCCATCTGCTTCTTTATCCCTTAATGTATTCTGCTGGTCTAAGTTCAAGAAACAGAAAACACCACCAGTGATTTGCATTCATCCAGCTTAAATGGTCCCAAGTGAGCAGAAGAAAATGAGAAAGAAACAACAGTATTTCTTTCTTTCTTTAATCCCTCTATACTCCTTGACGGCCAATATTTGCTACCTCCACCTTTCAAATTGTTCCTGAAAGAAGCCATGTTACTAAGGGTGTTATTCTGAATTTGATCAGGTTCTTTTTAATTTGGCCTCCCAGGGAAAGACAAGGAGATACATCTGAAAAGAAATCTGCATGAACTGACATTGTAAGAAAGTCATGTCATGATCAGAATGCTAAAATATTCTAGCTATAAATCCACCAACATTTAAACCTTCCTTCTCTAAAAACAACAATAATACTTCAATAAACTTTGGCTCAAGTTATTATTATTGTTTACTTGACCTGGTACATGAATATACACAAAGGATATGCAGTATGTCCTTTTTGAGGAATCAAAAGAAATGCAGACTAATAGGTTTGTTTAAAGCAGCATAACACCTCCACAGCAGGCTTGTCCAAAGTCCATTTTGGGTGCCTAATCCGACCCGCCGGTCAGTTTAATCCAGCCCCTGTGGCAGTTTATTTCTTGGGGTAAAATCCTAAAAAACCCTCAACAACTTCAATCCTAAAAAAAGGTCCACTACTTTGGTTGGCCCCCATGGCCCTTCACTTCATCAAATCTGGCCCTCTTTGAAAAAAAGTTTGGGCACCACTGCCTTACAGGCAAGTAAGAAAGACCCAAGTTGATGCTAGATGACCTCCTTATTAAGCACTTATCCTGATTTGTTTGCACAAACTTTGCAGGTAAGTTAGACGCTTTCAGCTATTTACTGAGCATTCATTCTGAGCATTGTGGAGAGGTTATCCAGTGTTGCGTAAAGCAAGTGTTACCTAGAACTTTCCAGTGCATTTTTTCCATGGCTTTCCTTATCTCAACCATCCTAATTGGTGTGGGGGGACAGGCTTATTTTTCAGAGCACCAAATCAGCTTTAATTGTGCAATCTGAATTTTCCACTATGTGATTGAATCCCACCTGAAAATGGTGATGGTCTGGAAGTGTCCCTGGTGTGTCATGTGGAGAAGATAATGCAGAACCAGACATTTAAGACATTTCTATAACACTTAATTAGTCACATTTATAAGTAGTGTTCATAAAGACAATGCACAGAAAATGGGACAATTAAACAATAAATATTTATCACAAAACAGAACACTACCTTTAAATGCCTCAGCCATGTTGGCAGGAAAGAGGTTTGGGATGTGCATCAGGCAAGGTTAGTCAAGGGCAAGAATGGGGCACTGCCATGGAAGAACCAGAAATCAAAATCCCCTTGGTAGTTAAATCAAACCACTTGTTCAGTTTATGGTGGTCAGGCATGGTCACACAACCTTCTGCTCTAGCCTATGTATTTTTTAAAAGCTTCTTTCAGGATTGGGTGGCAACCTGTAGTCTCCTTTGCAGCTTATTGGTGGCATTGAGTCAATTTTCCCAAATGACATGTGCTCCAAACCACAGTTGATGGTCCCATTCTAGGTAGGTAAACCCCCAAAAGATGAAAGGAATGACAGGAAGATCTAGTATGTTTACAAACAGATTTTGACCCCTAAGCTGGCCTGCTGCCCCTGGATGCAGGCGGTGTGTGTTATTCTACTAGCAGTATTTTAGTAAGATTCAACCACCAGCTCAGTTAACTTTTGCACGTGGAACAAAAGGGACACCATCTTGCCCTTTGCTTCAGGCATTAAAATCTTGGCCTGGCTTTGAAATGCAGCAAAAGTTGGAAGTGGCAAATTATGGTGTTAACCCAGCAACAGGAATGGCCAGGAGCCAAAGCACCAATTGGAGAAGGCTTCTTCACGGGTTTGTATTTCTGCAGTTGCTGGGTTGGGACAAAAAGGCAAGCAGTCCATACCTGGAGAAACAGGCAGGTGCTGGAAGACCGTGCAAGGCAGAAGTTGCTCCCCATGCCATAAACCTTTGAGCCCCATGTATCCATTCAAGGAAACCCTTTTCCACATGTTGATCAGTCTTGCTGGCTTAGAGTGTCTACTATACATCAGATGTAAGACTGCAGTATCAGTTAACAACAACCAAAGTACTCCATGTTTGCTCTTTCTGCAGTGAGCCAATGCACTTTTAAGAGTTCAGTAACAGACTCATAAAAAGGTGCCTGATGGACTGCAGAAGGTATTGCCACTGCCTTGAAAAATTACATAAATCAAATACTGAGCGACTGCCACTTTCCAGCTAAATGCTATTATAAATAACTGTTTGTATGGTCTTATCAGGTTTTTTTCCCTCCTGCCTGTCGACCACTGATAAAGATTCACTCTGTAAATCACTGTAATTTCCTTTTAGCTGTCAGGAGGGGGATTTAATATGGTGATAAAGAAAATTGATGAAAAAATAGTATGTTTTGCTTTTTAAGAGTCTTGCATAATTTTATGTACTTATTCCAAAGTGGGTTTGAAAAGTTTATACTTTCACAATGCCATTAATTTGGTCAAACAGATGATAGCCATTTGTGACATTTTAACGAAAGCTCTGTTCTTCAGTCTTGACAGGGGAATTTAACTTTACACAATAAAATATCAGCATGTTGTCCGACACCTGCAAATGTATCTCAGTACTGCCAATTTTGGTTTTTTTTAATTAGTACCTCAAACAAGTAATTATTTGTAGCTTGTTGCTAAACGTAAGTCACTATGGCTAATAACAGAACATCTCTATAGCATTCAAGATCCTACAATAGTACTCAGAACAGAAGAATGACCGCTGAGAGGAGTGCAGAGGGGGGGAAATGCTGTGGTACATCTGCAGCAGCACAACTGGATGCCTTCATTTGCCCCAGCTGCAAGGAAACCTGTCTCTCCCTTATCAGTCTCTACAGTCACTACAACTTTTCAACAATCTGACTTCACCCCCAAAGGTGCACTCCTCTACTGTTTCCTGAGAGAGAAGGATGCCAACCAACTCAAAACAGACTGATAAATTTATTTTAAGCACAAGGGATCTGCGCCAGCTGCCTGTTAGCCTCTGAGCCAGTTTTAATGTCTTACTTACAAATAACTCTGGTTCAGATAATCCAAAATACTAAGGACATTAAGATCAACAAAAAGAACTTTGTAAGTGCTGCCGTGGTCTAATGATTATCAGCTTGTAATAATGCAGTGGCTGTTTCACTGGTGTCAGGGAATAGGTCTGTATAACACAGAGACTATGGGCATTGTACATTACACCAGGCAGGTAACAAAGCCTACTAGGCTCTTCATAACCTTACATTTTGTCAAGCAAGACTGCAGATGGGTGGGTTTTTATTTGGTCAGTCATTGGGGGGTTGTTGGTGTAATCGAAACCTACCAGTGAGTTAAAAACTGCAATGGAAAATTAAAAGCAAAAAGTTATGTGTGTGACTATATATTGTATCACTTAGAACAATTTGGATGCAATCTGGAGGGCCAGTAAGAGGATGTGGACAACCAATTATCGGTCATTTGTCACTGACTGTTTCTAATATAAGTAGGGAGAAGATTTAAATAAAATAATTAGAAAATGGCTAAGCAAAAACATGTGTCTATAACTTTGGTTGTTTTTCATAGTTTTATGAGTGTGTGTGTGTGTGTGTGTGTGTGTGTGAGAGAGAGAGAGAGAGAGAGAGAGAGAGAGAGAGAGATCTATTAAATATCTCATGCCAAAAATTCAACTAAGTTACACCCATGCATTCCCAAGTCCTCTGCCCTTGTGTGAGCTTCATGGGAGTCATTGAGAACAAAAGTCATTTATTTCCTGCCCAACGGAAATACTTCTGTTTACGAATCAGCTTGTCCAATAAAAGCATGAAGTAGTAGTGGATGAGTGTTTCTATAAAACAAAAAAATCCAGCTGCTGAACAAAGGAAAAAGCAAAGAATTTTATTGTGTTTAAGGATTTTCGAAAGAGAAATAATACATTACATATTATAGACTGTAGCTTTGAGACATGATCATCCTTTTGGCAGTACTAAAATGGCACATGTAATTGCTAGAGTCAACAGCTTTTTCTCCAGGAGCGTTCCCGCTTCTGTTTACTATCCAATTTTACAGAGATTAATTTCAGAAAAACAGAGAATTTTTATGTGCAAATATGCTCCAGGGGACACAGCTATGAGTTGTCATAATAATATTTTCAGTGGTAGAATAATCTCTTTAGACCAAGCCTAGCAATGGAGGAAGGAAAATAACTGGGAGAGGTAAAATAATAAAAAAGGATGAGGACTCAGTTGGGATACTGTTATCCTATTTTCTCATATATTAGGGAAGTGACAGCAATTTTGGGCTGGTCACATTCTCTTATACAGAAATCTCAGTGGCTTCTGTTTCTTTCATGATGGAAGGAATTCCATGTCACTATGCACACATTATGCTGCTGGTTTTTTTTTTTCACCCCCACCCCATGCTTGAAACTAGGACTACTGTGATTCCTATTTTTGCTTTGTTTTTCTAAGTAGGAAAACTGATAATGACATGTTGTTCCCCTGGCATACTGCATATGAATCCTATGTAACTACAAAACAAAGAATTTTAAACTATGGAAATAGAAATGTCATACTGCTTGCCCTGAAAAGGAATCAGGCCCACTGAATGTACCATTCAAATGCACAAAAATCCTTGCAAGGAGCTGAAGCAGGTATTGTTTTGTTTTTAATGGCCTAAATTTGCATGGACTGCTATCCTGTGCCCAAATTACTGAATGGAAGAAGGGGACCCAATGTCATTACCAGAAAGTGTCACAGTGCCATGAAGGCGCCAAAACTACTATTTTAGTATCATGTAAGGCTGGTGGATTGATTCCTGTCCCCCACAACAGCAGATGGAATAAATCAATCACTGATTTAGTGGACCACTGTGTTTGATACTTAAAAGCATTTGTCTTTCAGACTGTAGAGTGTGCCTGTGTTTGGATGTAATTGCTAAACCATAGTTCTGTATGGGACAAAGCCTTAGCAAGTCCCAGGCTCACCTGTTCCCCCTCTTCCACTGTGTTCTGAAGCTTTCGAACCTAACTTTAACTAAATTTAATTGAAACAAATCAGCTTCATAAACTATGGCATTAAGTTGGCTTTGTAAATTAACTACAGTAAAGCTCATCTGAGTTCAGGTGGCAAGGAGGCTGTTGTTTCTGTCACTGATTTCTCAGGTAGCCATTTGTGTTATGAGAGAATTCACTTACAACTGGACTTCGCTGGATAGCGGCAACACCTGTTTTTTCAAAGCTTTGCTTGGTTAAAGAGACTCCCTCCTTCACAACCCCCCAAGCTGCCTGCCACATTTACAAAATAAAAATAAAAATAGATGGTTAGATGTCCAAAAGTGCTGACAGAGTTTGGAGTCTTGTTACCTTTTATCTGTTTACCTGCAGGGACCTGAACCTTCATGTCACCCATTTTCAGTCAAAGAAAATAATAGCTATTTCATAAAACAAATCCTTTTTCCCCACACACAGCTTTTACCTGCTGTTGCAACTAATTGCCAAAAATAATGGGATGGAAATGAGTGTAACTTACAGCAGAATGACTCCAATTAACTGATAAAATCAAGTTCGGGAAGGCTACTTCCAGCAATTTCCGCAAGCTTCTAGAAATGTCTTATTTCCAAACCTATCAGAATGATTATGCACTCTTTGTTTCCAGATATGATTGACTGGTTGATTGCTATTGTTAGGGAGATGACAAGCAGATCAAGGGACAGTGGCAATTAAAAGGGACCAGTATTTTGTATTTATTACATTCTTTGAATATATGATGAATCAACAGATACTCCAGAGTTCCCCCTTTCCTCTAGGACAGCAGTGGAGATTTCTGGAAGCTTCAGTGAGTCTTGAGGAAACAACAACAAAACCTGATGACTACCTGCACAATGTGTTTTCCAGTAAATATTTCTACCCCACCAATGTTCAGTCTAAAAAAAAAGGAACTGGAGATTATTATCCCTAGAACTAGAAACTAGGAAGCCTGGAATTCAGGTAACCCAAGTAGGAATACAATTACATTCTTCCACCACCCTCTAATTACTACAGGGTCGGCAGAATTGTTCATGGGAATTAATTTCCTGCTGTTCTACATAACAGACCAATTATGTGTTGCTTTGGAAATTAACTACTCCAAAGTATTGATAGCAATTTTCATATTTACACCAGTAAGCATTTCTCTCTGAAACCCCAAACTCATTACTCTAATCTATATTAACTATGCAGCTGATCACATCACACAGGTAACCAATATCATTTCAATCCACACACTGAGTTTGGAAGCTTACAATAATTTGTATGTTTAGATGTAATTTGAAGGACTGGGGAGGGGTTGGTTATCATTTATAACTTCCTAGCAAGGAACTGACATGTTGAAGGACACCCAACGGGTTCATTATCAAACATTTTTCTAAAAAAAAAGGTGTTACAAAGATGTGTTACTTTTTAGCATAAGCTTTGCTGTCCATTAGCCAATTAAATTAAGGTATAAAATAGCTTCATGCCAAATTATGATACAGGGGCAACACTCAGGAGAACAGTTTGTAAATAGTAAATTAAAAAACCAAACAACGGTAAGATGGCCATTCTGTTCTCTTCCTCCATCTGTCACTTGGTAAGACATAGGTGCTGTGGGCTAATTAAATGTTAATGAAATCTAAATAATCTGCTGGTCCCGAAGCATTAGCTAAGCAATAGGAACTGCTGAACAGCTGCTGCTGTTTGACAAAAACACTTCAGTCAGCACCTTCAGCTATGTCTCAAGATCCAGATTTGGCAAAGGAGAATGGAAAGAATGATATTTATGCAAAACTGATTTCAGAAGGCCCGTAATTGTTTTTTCTTTAAATCACAGGTTAAAGGTCACAGACACAGTTAGGAAAGGCAAGGATTTGACCAAAAAAGGAAAGAAAAATACCCACCACATATTTGATGTGTGAAGGACTTTCAATGATCCTTTATAAAAGTCCGGAACTTATTTTGATGCAATTCTGATTACGTTGCTCTTACATTCCCCTCAGAAATTCACAATTTGACCAGGTCCAAAGAACTGTGCATTCAATTCAATATGCCCTAGGGGCCTTAGGGCTTGAAGTTCTCAATCAATATCTCTTCTGGCATTGCAGGGGTTGGACTAAATAACCCGTGGGTTTCTTTCCAACTCTCCAACTCTGTGATTCTACCCCACTCCTGTGGCACATACCAAACTGCTTCTCAGACTGAGGGGACTATGAAACACAGTTTGTAGTATCTGAAATGTGACACTAGGTGTATGCTATTTAAAAAGAAATCAAAGATTCAAACTTCATTATTGTTTAACGAAGCACATTTTTGAAGTTCAGAAACAGATACATACACACCTAGTGATGTTAAATTCTCGAGAATAATCTTTTAGAGAATATTCTCGATTAATGAGAATATTAGAGAATTTTCATTTAAAATCGGAGAATATTAATTTTAATGCATTGAAAATGATATTTTAATGCATAGGCTATTTTGTGCTTCTAATAGCTCTAACACTTAATAATTGTTTTGGTGACTAAAACACAGCTTGATAAACACAACTATATGCATACATATAAAAAAAGAAGCCATTAACATTAAATATATTATCATTATATGATAATATATTTCAGTATGTCAATCTCTGGTAAATGGCACCTTGTACCATTGAATGGCACTGCAAAAACCAGTTACTGGCACTAAATAAAAATATAGAAATGCCTGCTGTTTAAATCAAGGCCACCTCACATGCTGTTACACATAACTGTATAGGCAGGCCTAGATACTAGGTAAATGTATAAAGTATTAAAGCTATTTTCGGGGGGGGGGAGGTGTCACACTGTATGGCCAAGGGTATAGAATTGCTAAGAATAAGGTCACACCAGAATAGAAAAAGGCTATTGCATAGAGTTGAAATACATACAAATTCAAATGTTCATCAAATTAAATGAATAGCATTTTTAAAACTAAAAAAAAAAATGTTTTCTGTAGCTCACATTTCAGAACTGCCAATGGTGAATGACACAATGCCCAGTAATGTAACTGGATAAAAAAAATCATTATTCATTACTTACACTGGCAATATCACAGCTTGACTTATTATTTACTAGATTTTTTAAATGTGGGTTGTAACAGTTCGTGGAGAATATTCTCAGGAGAATTTTCTAGCAGAGAATATTCTCAAGAATATTCTCATTCTTGAGAATATTCTCACTTCACATCACTATACACACCATAAGGATATTCCAGGTAAGAACATAAGAATAGCTACTGGATCATGCCAATGGCCCATTTTAGTCCAGCATCTTATTCTCACAGTGGCCAACCAGATGCATATGGGAAACCACATGAGCACAAGAATACTCGCCCCTCCTGTGGTTTCCAACAACTGGTCTTTGGAAGTATTGCTGCCTGAAAATTTTGGAAGCCTCCCAATATTTGGAACCAACCTGCCTGCACCTTAAGGTTGGTGGAGAAGGCCCAACCAATGGTCTCAGCACAGGATAAAATGTGTAGCCATGGTGCAACTGGAAGCGCCTTCTCTGTGGTGTCCCCAAACCTGTGGAGTGTTCTCCCCACAGAGGTGCACCTAGCTGCCACCTTTTGTTATTTTATTTTAAGAAACAAGTGAAGACACATTTCTTCCGGCAAGCATTTGGGTGAAGGTAAATGCGACTATAGGAATTTATGAATAGTTCAACACTGCTGCTTTTATAATGTGAGTCCCAATGAAAACAAATAGAACTTCTTTTGTGTAACTATAACTAGGATTGTACTACAAGTGAAAAATCATCAACCTAATAGCTACCACTTGTCAATGTGTGGGCAAAAATAAGTGCAACTTCTGTTGAAGTAAAATCAGTGGGGCTATCACTGGCTTTCTGCCAGATAGTAATACTTAAAACTGGAATAGAAGTAGACACCACTTTTCCAAGCTTTGCTGTGCAAAGATTATTTGAAGATAATACACAATCATCCTAAAAACACAAATATCAATTTATTATCCTGCTGCCTAATTTTCAGGCTATGGGGGAAAAGATTACAAAGAATTTCATAATCAATATGCTAAACACATTCATGCATTTCAAATTTACATAGACAGAAATTGAAAACATTACAATATTGTAAAAGAGACAGTGTCAAAATCAATTATAAACGTCAGTTTCTTTGGTGTTCTGCTGTCTTGGGAGTTGTTGCTTCCAAAGGAAATCATGGCAAATGGAAGCAACAGCTTTCATTTATTGTACATGAATAAAAAGTACAATAAACGCAACAGTTCATTATGTGTAAAATCACATTTTGCCAAGTGGGAATTTTACAAGTGCTTAGCTTTCTGCATTTGATAAATGTAGTCTTATATATTCAGAATCATTTTAGACACTTGTATTTCTGGATGTTCATTTAATTACTTTCTGCTTTATACATGGAAATTTAAAAAAAAAGCAGGAATAGTAGTAGTACTTCTGAGCCAAAATGTCCCCAAACTTATCCAACTGTTCACAGGATGCAAAGTTAGAAGGGGGCATTTTGGCAAACTGGAGGGCAGGGTTATGAACAGATGGAAAGTATTGATCAAACTTACCAGCAACGGCAACTATGCTGCCAGTTGCTAGTGAATACCATTTGCCCCCACAAGACTCTAATGTGAGGAAGAAAGCATAAGTGAACGAAGGCACATGGTATAATAAGTCAATTTAGAGGGACAGCTTTCTGCCCCTACTTTGGTGGGGGGGGGATGCTGCTCACCATTGCTGAAGCCAAGACCACAATATAGATGGTGCTTATGGTGAAAACCGTGAGGGGTGGGGGGGGGTTTGGGGGGGTGGTTGATTTCAGGAAATCTCTCTGTTTACCTAGACCCTGCTAGGTTTGCAGAACCATCAACTACAACAAACTGTGCTCTGATGTACATCAAAGCCTAATGTAGAGAAGCCAAGATGAACTAAAATGGATGACAACTTTGACTCCATACCACTTTCTGCAGAACTCTCAGTGACATTCATGGGAGTTCTTGGATGATGCCAATATTAAAAGGCAACATCATCAGCATAACAAAATGATAAAGAGAATAACAATGCTGTCGCAATGGATGTAGAATTATACAAATGGTTGAAATGTTCCAAAGAAAACAGTGTGCTGAAATGTGTAAGAGCGACCCCAGTAATGAGATGCTGGAAAAGCAAGCGCCCCCCCCCCGATGGATTATGGGTATCCATAGTCTATGTGTTATTGTAGGTTTGCCTACATGAGCAATGAAATGAATGTAAAAGGTGAAAAACTCAATCCTTCTGGCCCAGTTCCTGATCAAAATAAAAGATGTACAGAGAATCCTTTTCTCTCTTTATTTTCTCCACTGCTGCCTATCTGACTCTTTTATACATACAGTATTCCCTTCACAGTTATGTCTGGGGAACTATGAACTTTATTCTATAATGCTAGGCATGAAATTCTATTGTTGAAAAGCTCTGCAAAATATATCTGCTTATAGTTCAAGAACTGACAGACAGACAGACAGACAGACAGACAGAAAGACACACACACACACACAGAGAGAGAGAGAGAGAGAGAGAGAGAGAGAGAGAGAGACTATAATATCGGTCCTAAAGGATATTCATTGGCTCCCATTGCGTTTCCAAGCACAATTCAAAGTGTTGGTGCTGTCCTTTAAAGCCCTAAACAGCTTCGGCCCAGTATACCTGAAGGAGCATCTCCACCCCCATCATTCAGCCCGGACACTGAGGTCCAGCTCTGAGGGCCTTCTGTCGGTTCCCTCACTGTGAGAAGTGAATCTACAGGGAACCAGGCAGAGGGCCTTCTCAGTAGTGGCACCCGCGCTGTGGAACACCCTCCATTCAGATGTCAATGAAATAAACAACTAGCTGACTCTTAGAAGAAATCTGAAGGGAGCCCTGTATTGGGATGTTTTAAATGTTTGATATTTTAGTATTTTTCGATATATGCTGTGAGCCACCCAGAGTGACTGGGGAAACCCAGCCAGATGGGTGGGGTATAAATAAAAATAATAATTTATTTATTTGTGTGTTTGTTTATTATTAATATTATTTATTATTATTATCTAACAACTTTTGTGTGGAAACGTTTAAGTGGCATCAATTATTATGTGAATCAGAGCACTGTTATGACAGGATATAATGCAAAACCCAGCAGTGCTATTCTCAAAAATGTAACAAGTACACTTACTGCTAGTACAGGTAACTTTCTAAGCAGCATTTGGTACAATCCAGGATGGTATATGGCATCAGGATTTTGTAAATTGTAAGGCTGGGTGGATGCACCAAAGATCCAGGGGCCAAATGTAGCCCTCTTTGGTTCTCTACCCATCCTTTAGGATTCTCCAATGCCATGTCCACTCTGCAAGAATAAAACCCTCCTTTGCCCTAATCTGTACTCTCCCCAAGTGCTTTTGTCGGGCTGGAATGTGTCCTTGGACTCTAACAATGCCTCTTTGCTTGTCTGCATTGCAGATGGAGAGGTGTATATGTGGCCACAGAACTGTTTACATGGCTGGCATGAAGCCTACTGCTGTTGGCATCCATTTGTCTTGGGAGACAATGGAGGAGTGTGCCTTTGGGAGTAAAGTCAAACCATTGGAGAGTTACAGAGCCTGAGGTGGCTACAGATATCAATACGGGAGAGACATGTTTCACTGCAGGTAGGGCAGATGCAGGTGCCTGGTTTTGCTGCTACAGGTGCACCATAGAGTTTCTTCTCTTTGCACTCCTCCCAGTGGTCATTTCTCCTCTGGTCACTGCTGTGGATACATGCCTGACTACCTGTCTCCAGGCACTGTGGATATTGCCAGTCTTCGTGTTACGTTTGCAGACATCTTTATAATGCAGAGTTGGGCTGCCAACAGGCCTGATGCCTGAAGCTGGCTCTGCATACAGCACATCCTTCAGAATCCTGCCATCTTGCATTTTGTGTACATGACCAAATCAGTACAGATATTGCTGAGACAGAAGTGCAAACATGATAGGAATGTGGGCTTGGGAGAGCAGCACATATTTGTTTGATGCTATGGGTGGTGCTGTGGGTTAAACCACAGAGCCTAGGACTTGCCGATCAGAAGGTCGGCGGTTCGAATCCCTGTGACGGGGTGAGCTCCCGTTGCTCAGTCCCCGCTCCTGCCAACCTAGCAGTTCGAAAGCACGTCAAAGTGCAAGTAGATAAATAGGTACTGCTCCAGCGGGAAGGTAAACGGCGTTTCCGTGCTCTGCTCTGGTTCACCAGAAGCGGCTTAGTCATGCTGGCCACATGACCCGGAAGCTGTGCGCTGGCTCCCTCAGCCAATAAAGCAAGATGAGCGCCACAACCCCAGAGTCAGCCACGACTGGACCTAATGGTCAGGGGTACCTTTACCTTATCCTGCCATGTGATGTTCAAAATCCTCCCTACAACACATATGGAAGCTTACTCTTCAAAGATATTATTAGGAATTTTGGGGTGCAAGACATCCTAAATTCTCGATCAAGTTAGTGCCAGAACTTAATTAAGGCTGGTGTGCTAAAACTGGTCGCTGGACCCGTATGTGTATTAGATTGTGTGTGAAAACCACTTCAAAGCACCTAGAGTTAGCATATGTGAGAGCTAATTAAGTCAGGCAGACATCATAAAATGTGTATTAGACATCTCTAAATCCTAGGAAATTAACATTACTTAATTGTTAATTAAGTCATAACCAATTTCCTTGTGAGGTAACTGCCTGGGGGAACTGAGCAATTAAGACAACAGAAGACCCCACTCAGCTGCTTCATGTAGATGTTAAACAGCATGGGGGATAAAATTGTATCCTGAAGGACCCCACACTGAATTCTTCACAGGGCCAAAGAACACTCCCTAAGCATCACCCTTTTGAAACAACCATCCAAGAAGGACCGGAACCACACAAAGCAATGCTACCCACTACCAACTCGGGACAGGTACTCCTGAAGGATACCATGGCTGATGGTAACAAAAGCCACTGATGGGTCAAAAAGGATTTACAAGGACACATTTCCCCTGTCTCTCTCCTGACAGAGGTGGCCAAAGCAGTTTCTGTGCCACAATCAGGCCTAAACCCCAATTGAAATGGATCTATTATGAGGTATAAAGAGGTAAAGGGACCCCTGATCATTAGGTCCAGTCGCGGAGGACTCTGGGGTTGAGGCGCTCATCTTGCTTTATTGGCTGAGGGAGCTGGTGTACAGCTTCTGGGTCATGTGGCCAGCATGAATACTTCTGGTGAACCAGAGCCGCGCATGGAAACACTGTTTACCTTCGAACTGCCGTGCTTTCAAACTGCTAGGTTGGCAGGAGCTGGGACCAAGCAACAGAAGCTCACCCCGTCACGGGGATTCAAACTACCAACCTTCTGATCGGCAAGCCCTAGGCTCTGTGATTTAACCCACAAAGCCACCCATGTCCCATTATGAGGTATACATACTGTAAATAATCACAATACTGTAGATATGCTTAGAATACACTTGTTCCCTTTTAACAGTTTAATCTTTATGTATCCATACACGAGCATCTGAAACCTGGCAGCGACACAGCTTAAATCTCTATTGACCCTCCCATCTATCACTGCACAGACACACACCCCTCCGCATTTGAAATACCACTCCTGGTCTGGTTCTTAGTGTATCACTGCCATCCTAAGATCAAGTGAGGAAGCACCAGCAACAACATAACTGGTTTACAACTCACAAAATGTGAATTCTTTGTATGGTACAGGAATTCCATTGCTGGGAAGCAGGGCTCTTGGGCCTTTAACAGCTGTGTGACAGGCAGAAATTTAATAGGCTAAGCTTTTTCTAGTGTGGAAATACAATTATGGGAAAAACATCTGTTGACACCTGTCAAAAATCCTATCAGTTGTGTGGCCCCTTGGTTTATTTTTGACCTTTCACTCCACCTGCAAAGGAGGACATATATTTGCATATTACATAATTATATGCAAATTTGTATCAACTCAGATTTATAGGGCAGAGGCCCCAATCTACAAATAGAGCATTGGATCCAAAAAAGCTGTTTCCAGTGCTGATTGCACATGTAAGCAAAATGGATGCCCCTGAAGCTCTTTGAAAGTCAGTGAAACCAGCTACTAACCTAGCTGCTTTATTCTGAATGGTCTTCAAAAAATTGGCCCCATATATAACCTATTATAGAATACGATTCGTGTAGGTATCTCTCCTGTAGCCTTTGCTGTTTTCCTAACAGCTATTTAAAGTTTTTTTATGGTTTTCTGTAAATCGTACATTTATGCCTTTCAGGCATAACGCTGATTAATTCTTTTTCTATAGGAATCAATAAATATATTCTAGAGATCAAACTAAGCACACCATTGCTGGCTCATCAGACAATATTGCTATGTTCTCTTCATCCCCCACCCCCCGCCCAGAAACACCAGAATCAAATATAAACAGCTACATAGGCAGATATCAAAGTACCGCATATACTCGAGTATAAGCTGACATTTTCAGCACATTTTTTAATGCTGAAAAAGCCCCCCTCGGCTTATACTTGAGTGAGGGTCCTTTCGGGCTGCTCCTTCCTCCTCCTCCACCTTTGCCGCCACCAGGAGGTTTGTGGTGTGGTGAACCGGCTTATACTCGAGTCAATAAGTTTTCCCAGTTTTTTGTGCTAAAATTAGGTGCCTCAGCTTATATTCGGTTTGGCTTATACATCAGTATATATGGTAAATGAAAACTTCGTACTTCTAAAATAGCATTATGCTGCGGTAAGTTTAAGGTTCTATTATGAAGCAAATGTGGTTTTCTTTTATGATTGCTGGGTAGAAATGTATTAATTCTACCATTACTTAAGACCACAATATTAAAGAATTCAGCCCTGATAGATAAAATAACTTAGAACCTGTATATTATTATCAATTCCAACAGTTTGGGATATATCCCCACCTACTAACCTCCCCTCTCTTCCTCACCCCCCCCCCATCAAAACATATAAAGAACTAATGCTGTTCAGACTGTGCCGGCAGGCACCGATGTGAGTTGTAGGCTAAAACATCTGGAGGGCACCTGGTTAAGGAAACCTCGCTTATGCTTTTATTATCTTCCTTTCGGAATGTTCCCCACTTGCGTATTTTATGTTTTAAGTTCTGCAGTTTAGGTCCAACAATGAAAACATCCACGAAATGACATTACAATTGGATGTATTGTGCAATAATAATAACAATGATAACGATGAATATAAGAACAACAATAATATTTTTGTATGACTTATTCATGTACAATTAGATATTGCAACTTTATATAAAGAAACATAATTACAGCAATCTTTTAGTGGCTGGAGAATAACTGGAACATAATTATTATTTTTAACAGACCCCCTAGGTATGTCTGTGAATAGGGGACATGCTTGTAAAATTTACAGTAAAACCTGAAAGCTTTCATTCTGCATAAAACAGCTAGTGGTGTAATTTCAAAGAAGATAAAGCTGAAGTAAATAATGAATAAAAGACACTAGTTAGTTACTGGATTATTATTATTATTATTATTATTATTACACAGTCAACAGAACAAAACATATGCTGGAAGGGCATCTAGATTTATCATTCTTTTATGATGACTGTCATAATCACTTTTGTTTATTTAATTTTTCCAGTTGTCGTTAATATCCATCTGCCTCAAGAGACAATGGAGTGCGCCTCTAGGAGCAAAGCCAAACCACTGGAGAATCACAGTGCACACTGTGTAGCTGCAGCCTCTCATATTATTTTAGTTGCCTCAGCAGCACTAAAGTGACTTCTTTGGGGTGCAAGCCTGGGCAGTGTGTGCGGAGCTCCTGGGCTGCCCATAGCATTGTCTGTGACTAAATATGCAAGGCATAATCACAGCACAAGAAAGCAGTATCACGTTAAGGCTAAAATCAAAAGCCCAGTGGGCTGTGCTGGGCTGTGCAGCGGTGGGGTTTCATGAAGTGGCAGGGCTACTACAACATCCACTGTGTTGCCATTCATGCCCACCGAGGCAGAAGGCAAGGGAGAAGCAAACTGCTGTTCCAATCTGGATCTGGCAGTTATCAGCCCCTCACTGAGGGCACTTCCAGCCATCTGCACATTCACTGAGCAGAACGCAGAGTCCTGAGGCGACCCTGGTCTCACTCCACAGACCTGAGACAAAAGGGGTTTTGGCCACTGGTCCCATTGTCAGAAATCAAGCCTTTATCAGGAGAAACTGGCAACTCTCCCAGGCACCCGGCTTGATCTCCTGTTGACCTCCCTGGCTGCATTCCCCAGCAAGATCCAGGCTAGGTCGCAATAGGCGATCCTTCTCAGCGTGAGAAGAACACACCCCTCTCTCCTGCCCCCCCCCCCGGCAGGGGAAAGAGATAGACAGAAATGTATTTACATGCCTTTATTTCTGTCCTTGGGGACGCAGGTGGCGCTGTGGGTTAAAGCCTCAGTGCCTAGGGCTTGCCGATCGAAAGGTCGGTGGTTCGAATCCCTGCGGCGGGGTGCGCTCCCGCTGCTCGGTCCCAGCGCCTGCCAACCTAGCAGTTCGAAAGCACCTCCGGGTGCAAGTAGATAAATAGGGACCGCTTACCAGCGGGAAGGTAAACGGCGTTTCCGTGTGTGGCTCTGGCTCGCCAGAGCAGCAATGTCACGCTGGCCACGTGACCCGGAAGTGTCTCCGGACAGCGCTGGCCCCTGGCCTCTTAATGAGATGGGCGCACAACCCCAGAGTCTGTCAAGACTGGCCCGTACGGGCAGGGGTACCTTTACCTTTTTTTATTTCTGTCCTTGCAGCATTACAAAAAACGTGACTGCTCTCTTCAAGCTCCAGCAGTCTAGTGACAAAAACTTCCTGCACTTCCTGGACAGGAACAAACAGAAGAGCTCATATTACACTCTGAGCTAATTCCGGTGCTTCACACTGTGAATTGACTGTCCCTCTGTTTCCCACGGGCAGTCCCAACATTCCCAACATGTTTACTTTTCAAGCTAGCACTTTGCAGCTGCATTGCATCCATATCGTAACACCCATCACCTCCTGGCAAATAGAAGGAGAAGAAATAGAGGCAGTAGGGTTTTTTTGCCTTCTTGGACTCCATGATCACTGCAGATGGTGACAGCAGTCACGAAATTAAAAGACACCTGCTTCTTGGGAGAAAAGCAATGACAAACCTAGACAGCATCTTAAAAAGCAGAGACATCACCTTGCCAACAAAGGTCCGTATAGTTAAAGCTATGGTTTTCCCAGTAGTGATGTATGGAAGTGAGAGCTGGACCATAAAGAAGACTGATCGCAGAAGAATTGATGCTTTTGAATTATGGTGCTGGAGGAGACTCTTGAGAGTCCCATGGACTGCAAAAAGATCAAACCTATCCATTCTTAAGGAAATCAGCCCTGAGTGCTCACTGGAAGGACAGATCCTGAAGCTGAGGCTCCAAGACTTTGGCCACCTCATGAGAAGAGAAGACTCCCTGGCAAAGACCCTGATGCTGGGAAAGATGGAGGGCACAAGGAGAAGGGGACGACAGAGGACGAGATGGTTGGACAGTGTTCTCGAAGCTACCAGCATGAGTTTGACAAAACTGGGGGAGGCAGTGGAAGACAGGAGTGCCTGGTATGCTCTGGTCCATGGGGTCACGAAGAGTCGGACATGACTAAACAACTAAACAACAACAAATATCTTTCCCCAAAGTGTCATGCAGCTCCTATTCCATATTGTCCTCCTGCTTTCCATCAGCTGCCTCTTGAGCTTCCTTGGCCTCAGCACCACAGCATTCTGAAGCAATGTTCCACTGCTGCATAGTGGGAAGCTCACCACCATTGAGAAACCCAACTGAGGGAACCTGACCAATAAGCTCCTGGAATTCAAAGCCAGCCTTTTTCTCAATGAACAGCATTTTATCCCCATTCACTCTTTACGAGATGGCTCACCTCCCACACTGAAAACTATTCCTCGGAAACTGAATGCTAACACATCCTACACCTACATTTCCACCACAATTACAGCTGTGAAACTGTCTAACAATACTTTTATAGGTGCTGTACACATGTAAGGAGACAAAGGGGAGTTGGCATTTTTGCTGTATAACATTGTTCATTTGTCTCCTACAAGCCTGCTACAAGAACAGTAGCTATGAATTCTAAAGAAGGAAAAATAGGAACATGGGTACAAACGGTCTGCAGTGTCACATATGTAGCCCTGAGCCCAAATTTATTATTATTACTAACCATTTATTAAACCTATTAAGTATCTTATATATAAAAATATAAGCAGCAATACATTATATCATAGGAACAAAGAAAGGAAATTAACACTAACACTTTTTCATACAACACACACACACAAAAAAAAATGGGCTCCCTCCCTTGTAAGAACCCAAGGAAACTTTGGCAGCAAACTAGCAATAAAACAGCATCAGTTTTGTCCATCAAAAGCCTGGGGGAAAGTAAGTCTTTACTTGGCCAATGTCAATGAAGGCAGACCTCAGCGGAGAGAGCATTTCACAGATGGGCAGCCACAACTAAGAAGGCCCTCTTCCTTGCTATCACCCTCAAAGCCTCCTTCAGATGAGGCACTTAGAGAAGGATTCTGTTTAATATATAAGAATCCAGCATTTGAGGAAGCATCAAAAGCAGGGCTAAGCACAAAACCCCACAGTTCCTTTATCTCCATGCTGCCCTTTTGCAAACTGTGACAAGGACTATGGTTTTAAGTACAGTCAGCTGCAATTACCAAAAGAAAATGGAAGAGGAGGAAGAAGATGGACTTGTCCAGATTCTGCTTCAGCTAACACAGTGCAGTTACTCAGTATGCTGCAACAGCTATCTTTGGAAATTAGATATCATGCAATTTGATTCAGCATCTTTTCTGCTACAAATTCCATTTCACTTCCTTAACTGGAATTATACTCTTGTGCTCCTTTATGTAAGTGACATTTTAAGGTATTTCTATTGTGCAAGTCATCCCTAAGCACATAAGATGCCAAATGGAGGACTGTTGATTACTTGTCATAATGGAATGAAACAAAGGAGAAAATAGTGTATAATGATAGGCCTATCATCCAGAAAACTCATCAAGGGAATTCTCCCCCCTCGTCCCCCAATAAAATGCTGTCCTGCCATGTTCTGTTCAGCTTTACAAAGACAAATGCAGGCAAAATTGAAGCATACGTTTGCTGACTGAATCTCAAGAGATATTGTAGAAAATAATTGTTATTCTCGTCCTTCGCTTACTGTCATGGGCACAGAACATTTAGATAAATTTAATTATAGATTCTTGTTATAACAACAATAGCAGCAACATTGTTACCAGGGATACTTTTTAATGCAAGCCCAAAGGCAAAAACAAAACTCTGATTTATGCAGCCGAATTCTTCACAGGGAAAAAAATATGAACTGAAATTGTACAAATTACAAAAAAGGATGTAAACATTACTTGATTTGATCTAATAGATCCATATCACATTTGTCATTCTCTCTAACAGCTAACTAACATAAGCACTTTTCAGATGTTACTTTTACAGTTATGTAAACATGGGGGAAGGGAATAGGGACACATTTATGTCTCTCCTTCCCACCAAAGAGCTCAAGGCAATATACGGGGTTCCTTCCCCTCCATTTTATCCTCAAAACAACCAGGATGAGAGAGAGAGTCATAGGCCAAAGTTACCGTATTTTTTGCTCTATAACACGCACTTGACCATAACACGCACGTAGTTTTTAGAGGAGGAAAATCTGTAGGCATGCCACCCGTAGGCATTCCCTCCATAACACGCACAGACATTTCCCCTTACTTTTTAGGAGGAAAAAAGTGAGTGTTATGGTGCAAAAAATACGGTACCTAGTGAGCCTCATGACCAAGTAGGAATTTAAACCTATATCTTCTTGGCCCAAGTCCAACACCCTTAACCACTTCACCACACTGTAATGTGGTGTTTTTTTTCTTTAATGAACTCTAGTGCCTGGCACTATTTGAATATTACTCTATGTAAGTTGAAACACAACAAATTGTTGCTGTGCATCCCCAGTCACTAAGAGGAGTGTTCCAGGCAGCTAGCCTTGTAGTGATTTTAGGAGGTCACATTAAGAATGCTCCCCACAAAGGCAGGCGGCCCTTAATCTCAGCCCTTACAGCTATAAAGTACAGCTAAGAAACATTTCTGGAGCATGAGAAGTGTGTGTGTGTGTGTGTGTGTGTGTGTGTGTGTGTGTGTGTTATGTCCCTTCTCCCCATCCTCCTGAAATCTTCTCTTATAGCTCCCAGGATGCTCCCAGCCTTGCAGAATGCATTCTGCTGACCCTAATCCTTACACATGGAATACACTACTTGCTATAAACTGTTAGGAGCTGACCATTACAATTTACCAAAATTTCTATTCCAAGTCAAGGAAGATGGACTTCCAGCAACATCTCTAGTGTTACGTTGCTGGAATATCTTCAAATAGCTCTTATTCAGCTACATAGACTGGAGACAAAGTTCAGAATTCCCACGTGGAAAATCTGTGTGCACAACTCAGTACTTTCTGTTGTTGTTACTAATCAAAAACTTTTAAGGTGTATTAATTTTAGCCCTACATTTTTTTAAGTGTCAGGATGATATGCTTAATGGCAAAAAATACAAATGAACTCCCTATAAAATGCAAATTAACTCTCCTCTTTACTGAGTGCAGGATAATTATCTTTCAAACATAATGAAATTTTAATCAAAGAGATGCTGTGCCACAAAAGTAAATGGTTTGTATTTAAAGGCAGTGCCTCTGCAATAGTTTTTGACTGGAATCAATGTCCATGCTTCTGTCTCCATTCAACTTGCCCATGAAAAACTGGTTTTCAATTTGGACTTCAATGAGCAGTATAAATGTTGAAACCCCAACAATAGCTCTATTATCTTAGATTTCCACAGTGCTGTAGCTAAATGACTTCTGAAGTACTACTGCTCTTGCCTGGACAGTACAACCAACAATCTACTTTGGTTTCATTCCAATTTACTTAATTAAATATAGATAGATCATATTCTGCCTTCAGACATGCCTGAGCAACCTCAATTGATTTCAGCTCCCAATGATCAACTATTTTGTTTAAAAGTGAAATGATCAGTGGCTTAATCCAACGTGAAGAGGTAAATGCTGCTTCTGAAAGAGTTGTGAGCACTTGAACCAAACACTTTGTGACTTTTGCTTTCTTTATGTTTTAAATACAAAAGTGGAAAAGAATATAGTAGTGTTCAGGCAAGATGGTAAAATGGGGATGGGGGAAAGCACAAAAGCCCTGACCAAAGTGTCCCTGGTGACATTGTCTTCTCTTCAGACCTTTGTGCATTTTGATAGTATCTGCATGAAATCATAACGCAAAATGGGTTCCTCCAACCTATCCTTTTGTGGCTTCGATCCAGCATCAATCAAGCTTCACCAGGTATTCAATCCACAGTATTTTAATATATTAATGAATACTTTTCTATTGACAGTTACGTTTGCTTTGACCCACTTGTACCAGGTACCCACAAGTACAAGCCAATATCCATGGATATCTTCCAGCAAGCAGAAGCTGTATGAGGACTGAGGTCTGATGAGTGTCGGCCTCAAGTCGATCTTTCCCAAACTCTGCCCCGTTATCTAAAGATTGTGACTCTTAAAGGGCCAGCCCCCTGGACTCCTGACAAACACTTCTTTGCCTTTCTGTGGCATCCCCACCCAACAGGTGTTGTAGCCCAGAAGCTGTTTAGTCATACTGGCCACATGACCCGGAAAGCTGTCTGTGGACAAAGGCCAGCTCCCTCAGCCTGAAGCAAGATGAGCACTGCACCCCATAGTCACCTTTGACTGGACTTAACCATCCAGTGGTCCTTTACCTTTTTAGCTTAGAAATTAGTGCACAGATATAGAGGTAAACAAGTGGACCACATGTGGCAAAGAGGCTGAGCTAGAAATCAGGAGTCCCTGGTTCAAATCCTAACTCACTCGCTAAATGGATACTAAATGCAAGATACTATTTTTATAGTCTTGGGTCCTCCACCTGCCATACAGAAATACAGCTACTATTAACATAATATGTTTAACAGGATTGATTTAAGGAAGCAAAAAGTAACTAGATGCCAGACACTTTAAGTACCTTAAAAGAAACACCTACATCCTACTATTAAATTGCTTAGTGTTACAGGCATGGAAGTGATTGGTTTAACGGTAGTTAATGACAGCAGAGCATGTTGCTTTTCATTTATGAAAGTGAAAGGAAGAAGTTAGGAGTACATTTTCATTGTCACTGTCTCTTACTGGATAATATGCACATAAAGCAAAACTATTTCCATTTAGTACTTTTGGGCATTTCATTTTTGAAGAGGCTGTCAAAATATAAGTAAAACCCTTGCTTGTTGTCACTAATTAGGGGATTTGCAGTACAATAGTGTGCCAATCCAGTCCTCACTTACGTACAGAATTAAAGTGGACCCTTCGTCCATTTGCTGTGGCACCTGGCAATAGGCTACATTATCGGAAGATAATATTTTAAACCACAGTGAAGCAAGATGGAGTGTCAAGATTGTAATGTTGGCATTTTATAATGGTGCAGCCATTTCTGCACCATATACAGTACCCAATTCCTTAAAAAATGGTTAGTCAGTATGTAGTATTAGTAAAAAGGCCAAACCTTAAGCTGTATTAAAGGATAACAACACATGGCTGTTAAATAAATGACACAGTGCAATATGTTCATCGGAGGGTGTATACACCTATTTTAAGATCTGCTGATGATTGTTATTATATCCTCATATGCGAAACCACAGAATTCGAAGAGCATACTTTATTTTTCCCATGACTGTAAATTATAGGAAAACTATTTTTTTTCACTGTGCGAATATATGAATGTTCACAGCAGACTTTTACAGAATACTTGATATGAAAAGTCCAAACAATTAACCAGTAATGTGAAACAAAAGAATCTTGGCCAATTTGCAGCAATTGGAATCACTTAAAGGAGAAACTTTCTGAAAGAATGATTAGTTGAGATTAGTCCTAATATTACAATGCTGATTATTATTTGTTATTTTCAAGGGATCAAAAGCTGAACTAACACAGCAGAATTTGATTAGCTAGAATATCTCCATGGAATGTAAACCATTTGGCATAACATATTATCTTAATAACAGATGCTGACCTTTTGTGTCCTTTGCTAATTGTTTCTTATTTGAATGGTATCTCATATCATTTGCATAGTCTTTTAAACGTTCAGTAACAAAAATATATTTTATAAACATCCTTAAACTCAGCATCTTGTTACTTTCACAGACAATTTGGAAATGTGTTGTGCGACCAGAAGTCAGCAGAGAACGCGTATGGTCTGGGAGAACAAAGAAGCTGAGCTAGTCAGCACCATAAAAACAAAAGAAGAGCCCTCTTGGTTCAGACCTTGAGGCCATCTCTCCAAAAATTCAATTTCCAACAACCAGGCAGACAGATGTACCTCATGCCCTGCTTTTGGGTTCCCCATAGGTATAGCTGATTGGTCAGTGTAGGAAACAGGACACTGATGAACTAGGCCTTTGGTCTGAACTAACAGAGTTCTTCTAATGTTCACCTGCTTCTGGAAAGCCCACAAGCCATGATCCCAGTAGTTATCTCCCCAAAGCTGGAATTCAGAGCTGCACTGCCTCTGGATTTCATTTAAGAACTTAACAATTTCAATGTTGGATCCGACCAAAGGACTGTTGAGTAACCCACTATCTGGCTTCCCATTGTGGTTCCCATACTATTGTTCAGAGGCATGTTGCCCCTGATCCTGGCAGTGGCATAATATCACTCATAACTAGGAGCCATTGATTCCTTTAATCTTCATGATTTTTTTTCTGATTTTAAGCGATCTAGGCAGATGACTATCACTAGCATAAGTTTAACTATGTGTTTTGTCCTTCCTGAATCTCTCCCCATCCAGCTTTGCCACCCACCCTCCATTACTCTCCCCATTTTCCCCAAATTATCTATTTATTTTTATTTCATAAAATTCATACACCCCTTTTTTTTGTAAAAAGCAAACCTCAAAGTGGTTTACAGAAAAAGTAAAAATTGAACTGGCACAGCATTAGGGAGAGAAAACATGAGTATTCAATAAACATAAACATGGTGCACAGAAGCTGATGGACACAGGCTGCAAGAAAGAAACCACTGGAGAATGCACAATTATCAGGGCCAGTTCCATCTTTTAGGAGGCCCTTGGGCAAGTTGACCTTGTTGGGCCCATCACTGACAAGGTCCATGCCTTTACTGGGGTTGTTGCCCAGTGACTTGTCCTCTCTCTATGGTCAGCATACGCATATTATTACCCAAACAGGGCTGCTGCTCCTTCTTCTTCCATCCATCATGGTCACTTGCTTAGAAAAAATAAGTGAACAGACCATGCCAGCAAGTAAGAAGAGCAGAATCGGGAGCTCCAAAATCAGTAGGCCCCTTGCTAGGTTTGGGGCCTTTGCAAGCTGTAAAGGATGCTGATCCCAGTACTGGCCCTGTAAGTGGTCATCATAAAGTTCAGTGTAAACCATGTCAAGAAAGATGGACTGTTATGGGGCAAGACTCTTGGAATACTGTGAATACACCCTCTGCCTGGGGCTGTGGATCAGTAGTTACATGTGGCATTCATCAAAGCCAAATCGTAAGATCCTGATAACTGGACCAAGTGATCTCAATTCCTGTTGTAAGGCTATTCAGCTTTAAGCATGGATTTAAAGAGCTCACACAGGACAGAATTGCTCATCCACTTCAATGTTCTACTTAACTGGGGAAATTGGAAAAACACTTAAATGGTGCAATCATCTATTAGGAATTTGACTCCACACTGTCATTTTGTATGCTTCATTTTTATCTCTGGAAAATATCTCCAGCGGTTATATTCAATTTCTATATAATGCCTGTTATCTTACTTTCACTTTCAGGTGTTATCTTTCCTTTTTTTAATACCACCAGCAGTATATTGCAGAAACAGTGATTATTGCAATGCCTTTGTGAAGGTTTCCACAATGAAAAAGAAATTTAGACTTTCCAAAAATGTTCTCATTTTTAAAATGATGCCTGACAAGCAAATCACAAACTTACTTTGACTTCTATAAACAATACTCTTCCCATAATGGTATGGTAAAAATAAAAATACTGTTTCTATAGGCCACATGTCAGTTTTTCACATGTACCCACTACACGGTTGGAGCTGCTTCCTTCTGGTGCAATCAAAAGTGGTGGCTGTAAGCCTCTGAGCACTGGAAACATGGGGCCGGCCAACTGCCCTCATATCTCAGTTATCAACCAGCTGAGAAGGAGGTATGGTTATCAGCAGCAGCAGCAGCAGCAGCAGCAGCAGCATCACTTTTAATTTGTATACTGTCTTTCTACTTTATAATACCCAAGGTGGTTTACAAGCTGAAGAAACAAAGAATGTACAGCTTATAACAATCTAATCCAATACAAAAATGTGATAATAAAACATAACTTTAAAATAAGCAACATATCAAACAAAGTAATATTCAACAATCCAATAGAATAGTGTAGAATAATATTAAATAGCAGCATATACAAATCAAACAGAAATTCACTCTTAACAATTATAATAAATAATTTCTAAACTATAATCAATAAAACAAAGTCCCATCCAACTGGCCCTGCTCACAGGAAGCCGCTGGTCATTGTGACAGACTCCTTTGGGAGGAAAAGGAAGCTGGATATAGATCAAATGAAGATTTACTACTACTACTATTATTATTATTAAATTTATATCTCCTGTCCTTCGTCCCAAAGGAGCTAAGGTGGCAAACACACAAGCGATAATAAAACCTCCTAAAAACAATTCCAATACAGATGCAGACTGGGAAAGATCTCTAGTTTAAAAGGCTTGCTGAAGGGGGGAGGTCTTCAGTAGGCACAAAAATGTCAACAGAGATAGTAACTGCCTAATATTTAAGGGGAGGAATTGCAAAGGATAGGTGCCATAACACTAAAGACCCAATTCCTATCTGGGGGGAGCAGACCTTTTGATGAGTTGGTATCTGCAGAAGACCCTCTTCTGCACTGTGCAGTGTGATTGGTCAGGTATACAAGGGGAGAGATGATATTTTAGGTATCCAAGTCCCAAGTCGTACTGGGCTTTATGTACCAGAACTAACACATTGAACTTTGTCCAGTCAAGAACTGGAAATGATCTTATTGCTTTTAATGAAAATTATTGTTTTTTATTCAATTTTGTTCTATTATATAGGAAAACAGATTGGTGAGAAGCGGTATAGAAATCTTTTCATTTACAAATAAATAAAATATAAAACTACAAGCAGCTCCAGTGCTGCTGTGGCTGCCTGGGGAACTTACCTATTATACAACATGGCAAGGTAATTAACCTCATGGTACATGCCTCCTTACTTGATAAAGTAGGTCCAGTTGAACTCAATGGGGCTTACTTCTATTTAGACATGCACAAGTTTGTGTTGTTAATCCACTACACATCCGTCTCATAAAAGAGCTGTCTTAGTTTTCTTTGTGCGCACGTGCACATATTGCATTTATTTCAATTTTATGATGTTTTATTACTCGCAAACAGCATCTTGTAGTAATGTACTTGATTAATCCTCACAGCTGAGTTGCAAATCTGTTTCTGCAACCTAATTTGTAATTATTGAGAGGGAACTTTAATTCAAATGCTGCAACGTTCCAAATTACTAAATTAATTTTGTCTACTTTCACAGATAGCATTAATGCTTAAGTGTTTCTGCTCTTTCCTGTAGTCCATTAAATTTCTCCAGATATTCCTATGTGGTTTACAAAGGGTGGGCTCAGTGACAATTTGTATTGAACATCATTTCTTAGTTGGCTTCTCAAAGGCTTTACATTTCGCGGGGAAATCATTAGGTCTTTGTGTTGAGATTCCCTTGTTCTCTTAAGAAATTTAGCAATAAATTTATGAATAATTATGAGCATATGATCAAAAGCATTAATACCAATAACTGTGAATTCCAAAACAAACAAAAAAATATACAGAGCAATCCTTTACTTATCTACTTAAAGTAAGCCCTGCTGAGTTCAATTGGACTTAATTCTAGGCAGGTGTGCATAAGGACTGTAGCCTTATGGTGCAAAGTTTGAAACATAAGTATAGCAAAAGTGTTACATATCCATACTTTTGTGTGTTATTCATTAATCATTGGAACTGATACACTAACTATTGAGATTTCCCTCCTAAATTGTAATAATGTAGTCTTTATTGCAAGATTAGGTACTTTATTATTAAATGAATATTGCGTTCTATACCTATGTTGTAATACATACAAAAATAAAAAATCTTCCAGCAATTCACTTTTTTCTCTTAGCAAGACAGACAAGCATTAGAAACTTATACACAGACTTCCACTAGATTGACTCAGAAGGAACTAATGAAAAAAACAGAAATAGTTTGGTCTATTTTTCCAAATGAATTTGCCAGGCCCCTGTCAAACCTTCAATCCAAGTGCACTAGAGGAGAAATAAGAGAGACACCTTCCTCACTGTCTTACTTCACTGTTGGACTAGATAATCATCATGCATCCCAGTCAGGTGAGTTCTGCTTAAAGGGAATTGGGTAGATTGGCTGGATGTATAGAGTGGGTGGGCCAGTGGGCATAACCTAGGTATTCTGTATTTTGAAAGAGAGGCAGAGGGGAAATGTTATTAAATCAACTTGATGACAAATTGTCAAAATATCCATAAATGCCAAGTCCACTGGTCAATTTTCCAGAAAATCTGATATGGAGTCGTAAACCATAGCATTCCACATCTTTCTTCTGTAAGGCAGCTTTTTTTAATCCAAGCTGGAAAATAATTCAGGAGCCCTGTAATGTTCACCTCTTCTATGAGGTCAGCTTTATGAGCCTTCAAAACTCATACCAGGACCTCAGCCAAACCAACTTTATGAGCATCCTTAGTAAGTAGAGTCTGTCACTCAGCAAATCAAAATATACAATTAATGGTTCTTGTTTTCATCAAAGGATTGCCTTTGCCAAAAAAGAACAAAACTGCATGTATTCTCTTAAGCCAAATTCTGTGTTTAATAATAAATCATGCACATTCAGATGCAGGTTAATTTCCAAGGAGATTAGGCTTTAGTGACCATTGGCCCAGAGCCTTAGAAACATCACTTAATCTCAGTATACTTTCCAAAAACTTTCCAGGCTTGCTCATTTGCTTACAAGTTTTTACCTGCATTAATTAAGCCTAGTAATTCATTTTATCAAAAATGAAAGCATAGCTTTCCAATGTGCCATATACTGTGTCGGATATGCACACTTGCGGTCACACACAACTCTGAACACTAACAGGGGAAATGAAATTTATTTTGTCCAAAAATTCCTCAGTGTGGTCTCCCATTGCATTTTGTCAAAAACCGTTGTGTAAAAAGATTCGCGTAAAATTGGCTTAGCATTACCAAGACTTGCTGTTCACCATGCCAAGGGGTAGGGGTCAAGTGCATGCTGGAAATTAATACAGGACTCTCAGGATGTGGCAGGTAAAATTGCAATCAGCTGTGCATCTGGCACTGGGCAATCACACACACAGAACCCAGAAGGCTGTGAAAATGCTCTAAAGTTCTTAGGTATAGAGCTAGATTAGATGTAGCCAAGTCAATACCATACAGAAGGAAATGTGCTACCTGAGTAAATCAGTGGACTATTTCTGTTGTGCCATCAAGGTAACCTTGGCTTCCCAGATAGCTGTGTTTGAACAGCAATTTAGCATTATTCTGGTTGGCAATATGTTTTATGAGAGTGTTAACAGCTGCCACACAGCATAATAAAAAGCATCACCAGTTCATTACAATAACAAATCTGATAAGGTGCTCTCCTGTTCAGTAAAGCAGTTCTTTCGATGTATCTGCCCAGATAATGCACAAGCAGCTTAATTATCTACTTCCTTCCATCTCACCTTGCAACCCGGGACCTATCAATCACACACTTGAAGACTTAATACAACCAATTTAGATTACAAACAGAAACAGCATGCACCATATCCCCTGGAGAATGGGGATAAAGTTTTCAAGGAGGAGCGAAACTCTCAAGTTTTCTATTTAAAAAATGGCAGCTCTGTATTAAGCCCCACCCTCTCCCCAACTTGCCCTATGTCCTGACATCATTATGGTTTGTGATTCCTCACCAGTGACAACCAAAATGACAAAAACTTCATTGCCATAATAATAATAATAATAATAGCAGGATGATAAGCTGAATTGGATATAACTCCATTTTGATGGCTCCATGGTTTTGCAATGTACAACAATTAGGGCCCTCTACATGATCCTCCCAAACTGGGCATCTGAAGAACTGAAGGGGCTTTATTCAACTAGTTAAGTCATGTTATTTGCACCAATTAAGAGAAACAAAATCTAAAGTCTCTAGAATTGCTTTTTAGCCTCATCACCAGTTTTATGGTGAATATTATATGCCATTTAATTCCTCCCAGGATATTTAATTTTGCCAGTCTTTCTAAACCTCTGCACCATGTACCATTGCATCATATACGCTTGGTCACTGTTATTTGCAGTACTGCAAATGAAAGTTACTGTAACTTACCAAAAGTAGTGCTGTGGTGCCATGGGAGTGCCAAGTCATAAAGTTTCAAATTAAAAAAGAGCTTTCCTGATTAATGTCCAGGAATCCAGTCTCTTACCCCTAATTTCCCACAGCAGCAGAACTATGATTTGTTACCTCATCCCTACATATGTGAACACTGCAAAGTTTTCAATTACTGTATTTCCTTTAATACTATAGGCTGTTCTATCCTGAGTCTAAACAAAATGCCCAGCTCCATTACAAATCTGCTTGGGCAAATGAATACATTTTAAATTGGTACCAAATAGAAAGTAAAGTAGGTGTCGGCTGTATCTGGGATGGAAGGGCATTCCAAAAGCAAGACGCTACCAAAGAGAAGGCCCTTTCCTGCATCCTGATTGGATTTTGCTTTGATTCTGACTTGATTTTAGCATGTAGGATGTATTTTAATTGATTGTTTGATTTTATGGTGATTTGTCATATATCTGATGTTAGCTGCTCTGAGCCCAGTTTTGGCCGGGGAGGCCAAAGTATAAATAAAAATTATTATTATTATTAATAATAATAATAATAATAATAATAATAATAATAATATTTATTATCCCCATGCACTGCCCCTCTCTCAGAGATATTGAGAGGGGCAGGCTGGTACAGGGAAAAGAAGCAGCATAACAGCAACAGCTCACTCAAAATAAACATGGAAATGGCGGAGACAAAAATAGATTGTGTGAATCAGTTCTCAGTGGAGTTGCACTCTGATACACTGACATTTTATTACTGTGGTTTGTCAACGCTGCTAGCATCAAGCAACAAAGCATAGTCTCACTGAAATCCTCAGCATACAATAGACCTTTATTACGTATTTCCAGATTCCTTAGATTGTTCCTTGCAAGGCAGCATGAGCTTTCATCTGGCAGCCTGTGATCAGCCACACTTAGAAGTGCTTTATTTTCCAGAACACAAACTAGCTTCCTTTTTTGGTGTTCTCAGCTAGGACACATCCCTTCCATTATGTAGCCATCTCAACATGTCTCTGGGCTTTTGTGTGTGTGTGTTTTTATGAATATGTTTGGCACTTCCTACCAAGCTAAAATAAAGTTCACAAGAAGTTTTAGCATCTGCATTCCTTCAACAGAGGCTTGCTGAACTGTCACCATAGCAACACCAAGGAGACTTGGAATGTTTGCCCCAAATGTCAATGCGCTTTTTAAAATTGTTTTATTTCTATGAATTCAAACAACAAATCAACTCTGAACAAATGTCATACAGCAGGGTAGTATGTGTGAAAAAAATATAATCTAGGCTTGAAGTGTTCAAAGTCTCTAGCTTATTAGCTTTCCGCTTCATCTTCCTCTGAACTCACCTGTAAATGCTGTTGGAGAAATATAATACAAATTTGCACTGGGGGAAGTAAGTGCTATGGGAGATCAGGGAGACAAGTATGACTTGTTCTGCATTGCCAAAGTACTTGATCCTACACAAAACATGATATTCATGGTTCTCACATCATTCACTGGGCTTTCGTCTTCCAGTGGTTAATTGTGCTTCTTCCCAGATTATCCACCCAGTAGTTCAATCTGTTGCATGTATACAAGATCAGGTGGCTACACATTTTGACTAGGGGCTACACATTTTGACTATTACGCCAATCCAAAGGGAGCTCTAACTGGCCAAGAACCAAATTCCTATCTCTATGGATGTACTGGTAGAATCCAACCTGACTGTATTTATTTAGAAAAGGGATCTTGTGGGTTATAGGTAGGTGTTCATTGAAACTGTCAATTCAGTGTGCTTTTGTAGTGTGTGTGTGTGTGTGTGTGTGTGTGTGTGTGTGTGTGCGCACACGCAGGGATTAATAATATTTTATTATCTTTATTAATTTATGCCCTACTTCTGCTATCACAGCTCACAACTAAATATACCATAGGCATATAAAACTATTTCTTCTGCAGAAAATTTCGACAACAATGCACCCATAAAACAACTTTATAGCAATGTCTAAAGGAAATTTTTTTAGCTTGCCAGGGTGAAGCAAACGCCACTTATTCTCACTTTTTGCTAAGCAAACCAGAAGTATATTGTAACGTCTCACTCACTGTTTGGTCACTTCAGTCATTTTTGGCTGTTCCTTCTTCTTTCCTTCAGCAGTTGGTTCAATGGGAGTAAGCAGCACAGCAGCACACGAGACTATAGACTGGTGTGAATCTTCCCGGCAAACTGTAAAATAACAGTAATTTGGTTACCACCAATGTATTTCTGGCTTTTCCTTCCCGACATTATTTTAAATATGGGCTTCTCCACTAACTGTCTGAAGCGGTATAGTCCAGCAACAGGTTCACTGCACAAGTCTGCTGGTTGCATGCTTCAGTTCTGAATTAATGAGAGAATGGGAAGTTTAAGCAGTCCTGACATATGTAGTTTCTTAGTGCCTGATGTCCCCATTAAGGACTCAGCTACACTAGAATGCTACATTTCAGAGCTCAGATGCCATTTCAGCATGCAAGATACCAAAAATCATGGAAGACATTGGGTTTTAAAAGGCTGTTATACTTGCAGTTATAAGGAACTTGTGTATTCATATATCTTGTGTGTGAAAGTATATATAAGACACTAAAGCAGGAGTGGCTAACATGTGGTTCTGCAGATGTTGTTGGACTACAACTCCCATCATCCCCAGTCACTGGCTATGTTGACTTGCTCTGCTGGGAGCTGTATGGCAACAACAGGGTCAAAGGCTCTCCAGCTCAGCACTAATGCCATGCTTAATTTTGTTTTCATTTATGAAGTATATAGCCTTCTTTTCAGTCTTTTCCAGTAAGGCCCAAACTATGAAAGCATCTTGGATAATCAACTGTGAGCAAGGAAAACCTATCATGAAGCACAAACATGAAAATTTCCCCTAAGGTGAACTTGTGATTGAAAGGCTTAGCATTATTAGCACCATTTCTTTCTTTCTTTCTTTCTTTCTTTCTTTCTTTCTTTCTTTCAAGACATCTGGGAATCATAACTACCTGACAGCTGTTAGATGTATCTGAAAGTAGATGGGAGATTCCACACAGTTCCCAGTGGTCAGGTACGTAGCATAATAAAAACCAATGCAACCTACACTAATTAGCAACCCTGCTGAGATAACTGCATCATTGCTTACTTATCATGTACTTAACTATAGCTTTTGCCCACTGAGTCACCTCCCTGGGACAAAGATGGTATAAGAGCAACCTTCACAGTGTTCTGCTATTTGTTAAACATGATCTCCCTGCAAACATACAGGAAACCTTGACCTTTATGTTCTAGCTATCACTGTTCTCCAGCACCAGGTTCAATCGCAAATAGCAACTCAGCCAGCGTTTCTTCATCCTGAAGTTCAACCAAAATTCATGGTTCCACAGTTTATGTACCAAATACTGACACCACTAATACACCAATATTACACTGGTGGGTAAAGGCCATAACTCAGCAGGAGAGCACCTGCCTTGCATATAGATGTTGGTATTCAGCAGTAGTTCTACTCAAGAGTAGAACAACAAGCAGAGAGTTGAATACAGCCCAGAAAGTTCCAAGCTCAATCCCTGGAATTTCTAAGTAGGGTTGGGAAGCCTCTGCCAGTCACTGTAGTTCTCAACTGCATATACAGCCTCCACTGATACAAAAGGCTCCCTGCTGCAGATGTTTACCCTCACAACCGTGAGGTGCAGGTGTGTTTTGAATTAGGACATGGAAGACCAGGTTTTAAATCCCCACTCAGCCATTAAGCTCACTTGGTGATCTTGGGCCAGTCACTGACTCCCAGCCTAATCTACTTCTCGGGGGGTTGAAAATAAAAACTGCTTCCTCATTAGAGGAAAGGTGAGATATGAATGTAATAACAACAAGCAGAGATGAAAGAGTTGCATGGAAGAGTCATATAAAAATTCAAGATTAAAATCAGCTAAAACTATTTTCAATCAGAATGGATAGCTGGATAGAGTCAAAGGTCAGGGTAATGTGGTGTGTTATCAGCAAAAGGTAAAAGCTATATAATAAAAGTGTCAGACAGACCTCTGTGAAAAGGAGGATAGTTTAGAGGCTGTCAAAAAGAATGTCCTCTATTGGTTTGTTGCTTTATTGTTTAAAACAATATTGCTTTTTTATTGTATTATACCACAGAATGGGATCGTATGATGAAGGCTAGGGAATAAAACACCCATATATAAAAATTAATGGCTTCGGAAGATGAGATTTTCAACTGGCACTGAATGGACCACAGTGTGGGTGCCAGGGGAGCCTCTATGGAGAGGACACTGCACCACTGAAAAAGTTATAAAATAATTAAAACTTACAAAGTGCCTGGCTGCTAGACCAGGCCAAAAGCCCATCTAGTTCAGCCTCCTATTTCATGTTGGCCAACCAAATGCCTATCAGATGCCCATAAGCAGGATATGAATGTGGTAGGCCCCTCCCCACTTCTGATTCCCAGCATATCAAACCCCACTTGTGATTTGACTCCCTCTTTAGGAGCCATCTGCCTCACTTCATTCAGTGAGGTCACCCTCACCATTCAGTTTTGTATGCCAGCCTTAGTCCACATATGAAGGAGGGTCTTGTCTGGTGTACATCTGCCTGGGTTCTTAGGTCATCCTCTGAGGCGCTTTCCCAGGCACCCATGCCAAATGAAAGAATTTATCCAGACTAGTAAAGAGCTGCAGTTTATTGAGTTCCTACATTTATGTGCTGTCTTGCAGCCAAAGCACTCAAAGCAGTTCCTAGTTTAAAATCACAGTTTACAATCTAAAATACATTATTTGAAAGGGAAAAGGGAAAGCAAATATGTCAAATGACAGCCACCCCAGCTGAACTGATGGAGGGAGCCATGCTGACCCATCTCCCCCTCAGAGACAGACAGGGGAATGGATGCTGACGGAGGCAGCATTTGGGATGGTAAGGGGAAATGGCCCTTGAGGACCTTTGGTTTTCCAATTAATGGGTACCAAAGCACTTTAATTAAAAACATTGATATTTCAGCGTTGTTATTTCTCTCTCTCTCTCTCTCTCTCTCTCTCTCTCTCTCTGTGTGTGTGTGTGTGTGTGTGTGTGAGAGAGAGAGAGAGAGAGAGAGAGAGAGATTATTTTTCTTCTGCTCCTTTAAGCAGGTGGAGGCCAGACTCTATGTGGGCTGAGCATTGCAAGGTAAAAATTTAATACATACAAACATACATAGTACCCTTAACAGGCCCATATTTTATCTTACATTTCAGCATTATAGAAGCAAATGAAACTGATGGTGGTTAGCAGCAGTGGAATTGCTACAGAACTTCTGTTTTTTAAATCATTAGTTACGAGAATGCGATTACAGACGACAATGATCCCCAAAGGGTTAGTTGCTATAAATCTGCAATTAAGCCACAGGCCAGGTTCTTTAAACACTGCAGTCACAATGACAAAATTGTAATTACTGTAATAGGACCATTACTACCAAATGAATTACGTCCTATGAAGCTTTATCTGTTTCCCCGCCTTCTTTCACAATAGTCATGAAAGAATACAGTTATATCTACTTCGTATTGTCAAGAAAGGATCCCAGTGGAGAAAATGCTGACTTACATCATCCTAATAGTTGGATTTAATGATACCAAAGACAATTGATTTGTGCTGCCGTCATCATGGTGAAATCCATTAAGAAATCAAGCTGCTCAATGCTATAGAAAATTACTTGCCCCTGGGTGGAGGAAGACTGGAAGAAATTCAAGGACTATCTACAAAAATATTGTAAATTGTATGATTGCTAAGAAAGATGTAAGATTAGCAAAAACATGGCTTCAACAAACTAGTTATAAAGAATATAAATTTAAATTTAATCGGAAGATGAAAAGATAAATTTGGGATAATATTTTATGATTAAGCTTCAATAAGAGTATGTTAAATCCCAAAATTTGAGACATTAAATATTGGAAAATTATATTATATGATTTAAATCAAGTTAATAATTTGCTGGTAAAATTTATGTTTAGAAAGCAGGAACAAGAGATGTGAGGAAGTCCAAAGTTGAGACTGAAATGTGGATAATGGAAAATATTATGTTATTATGAATGTCTTTTATTGGTTATACAAAATTTAATAAATATTATTTAAAAAAAGAAAAGAAAATTACTTGCCCCTGAATGTGTAAATAATGGAATTTTTAATATTCCATCCTATACTGCTCTGCATGTTTCTATGACCTTTATCCTGGAAAGCTTAAGTATACATACAAATTATTTACTTTAACATTGAAACTTACGTTTTGCTGACATTTCTGTCACAACTGAGCAATGCAAGCATCCAGAGTAATGTTAAAATTCATAAAGCTACTGTTTTGGTCAGACCCTTTTGAAAACAACAAGGATCAAAAGAATCCAATTACCTCTGGGGATGTTAAGAAGTTCTACTGTACAAAAGAAAACAAACACACTGTGTATACAGTACAGTTCCCTATAGCTGTGGATGTCTGTTTTTTGTTTGTTTAGTGGGTTTTAGATTTTATTTTTATTCAACTTTTTCCAGTATAAAAACAATAACTTCCTCTTTTACCCCTCCCCCCACCATTTCAACATGATGTGCTAACTGATGAAGGAACTAAATATAGAGGTTAATTTCCTTCATGAGCACACCATGCAGGAGATAAACCAACAGGTGCATGGTCAGCCAAGCCAGTTGCTATGGTACTGGCCTACTGCCAACTATATAAGTGATTGGGGGATGTCAGCTCATCGGTCAGTGAGTCTGTCTGAGTGTCGGAGTCAGTCTTGTGAAGTGAGTCTGTCTGTGCAATATCTTGATTTGCTGGAGCAACAGAAATACTTTATACTTGTATGCATATATCTGCAAAGCCTACAAGCTGTATGTATAGATCAATGTCCAGAACTGTATTACGGAAACCTTATATTCTGCAAAAATATTCTTCTATTTTGGACCTAAAGCTGCCTCGGTGTGGTGATCGGAACTGGGGGCGAATTCCACTGCATGGGTATCTAATCTCAGATTCCCAACACTAATTTGCGAAGGAAATTTGATATGAAGGAAAGAAGTGGGTGCAAGGATGCAGTCGTTTTCTACTTACTGAAATAGTAGTACCTCTCTCTCTCTCTCACTCACTCACACACACACACACACACACACACACAGTTCAGTACCTCAACTATACAATGAGGTGGAGCAATTGCTTCACACCTGGCCACACTGCAGCCATGACGGATAGCACTAGGAACTGCCCCTGTTCAGTGCAGCTCAGCTCTTTGCCAGCAGGTTTACCAGTGGTAATACACAACTGAACAAGAATTCATTAAAAACATTTCTATGGTGTGAGCCAAAGAACAGGAAAGCACACCCACATTATGCACATTGATAGCTCCCATACATTGCACACAACCAACAGGGCTTTTTCCTCTTCAATACTCAGTTTGTACAGAAGAACAACTTAGCATTAAACTATCAAAATGTCACATCATTATGTAATGGAGCTTAGAGCAGATATATCATTAAAGGGTTGGTAGGTCCTGAGATAATGTGATGCTGGTGCTTCTGGTTTGGCAGCATAGGAAAAAGACAACCCTGATTACGTTTCATCAGGCTATTATTATGCAGGAAGATGTCACAGTTTAATGTTTCCAGCATCGTTTTCTGTGAGATGTTTTGTGGCCTGCTCATTATGAAATCCCTGCCAGTGAGCTATATGTGTCTGTGGTATATTAAAGCTCTGAGCCCAAATAAGAAGGAATTCTGCCAAATTGCTGTGGACATCATGATTCTGTGGTGCAACCATGTATTTTTACCCTTGGCAAACGTCTCCCCCTGCCCCATTTTGGCCTGTTTCTCAGGACTTTCCTGCAACTGTGCCTAATGGTTGCTAGAAATCATTCTTTTTTATTGAATGACACAGACACATTATTTTTTTATATGTTGTACCACTTTTCAAGCCATCTAAGTCTTTGTGAATCCGAAAACGAGCCAAGCCACAAATACATGTGACTTCACATACTTCCCCAGTCTCAAGATTTCCAATGGGCAACCAGAAACATACTTTGCTTATAATGCACAAGCTGAATTTACTAACAATTTAATTGCCCAGATTAAACTGGACCTCATTGAAACACATTTAGCTGTATTTTGGAGCGCATGATCACACACATTATTAGAACTTATTTAGGAACCTACTACTAATTAGTTCACTAAACCTCTACTTATAAGAACATGATTTAATCTCTAGTGTGCAATTACCATCTTAGATGATTGGAATTTAGGAACATGTCTAAAACTGATAGTTGACATTTGTCCAAGGAACAGCAGTTTAACAGAAAATATTTAAAAGTGATTGCAAAATGTTCCAAATTCTAGAAATGTTACACATCTTATTACACCTAGAGTTGCACTGAATATTTCCCAATTTCTTGGGTGGAAACAGTGCTTTTGGATGGGCAGGCTCGGAAATGTTTAGTGACAAACCCATTAATCGTGTGAACATTCACTTTCACCAAGTGGCTGGGGCAACCCAGTCAGATGGGCAGGGTATAAGTAAATAATAATAATAATAATAATAATAATAACAACAACAACAACAACTGTCATTGTGTACTCTAACTGATCCTAAGCAGCAATCTGCCAGGTTCTATGCAGTTGATTTCTTCTGAAAGAATTTGGGTGCTCATTTATATTAGGCTGGAATATTCAGAAATAAGGGGCAAACCCCTTATGGAGTTGGGTTGGGCTGTGGATAGAAGATAAATTTGTTCAGTTTACATTTGAAATAAAACAGTCCTAATCTGCTTCTCCCAGACTTATATGCAGATAGGAACCCAACCATTAATAGGCTTATGAAGTTCTCTGAATTCTGTGATGCAGTTTTGATATTTTAATACAGTATGCAGACAAAAGTGTGCATTTAAGAGGAAATGCATGGAAAACCATATGAAATGTGTATTTTAGGGAAAGAATGTGTACACAAGGCGTTCAGTCTAATTGCAAATTGTTCATGCATTTATTTAAAAAAAAAAATCCCTTACAGGAGAGCTATGATGGAGCACCTGTAGAACTGATACAAAAAAAGGAAACAGAATGATCTGGCCCAAGACTGGACAGCCCTTCAAACAGAAGACAACTTCCAACAGAGTACTGTCATTCATAATGTAGGGCAAAGACCATCCAAGTAAAAGCGAAGCTTCCCATTAGATGCATTCTATGCAATGTGTATTGTGGGGTAAACAGACTGAAGTGAAGGAACGTTTGTCCCATAATCTTATTCATATGAAATACAACTTGAAAAAAGAAAAAGCATCAATAAATAAAGATACACATTCGGTAATGATTTCATTACCAAACTCATATGTGGTTTAAACAAAGGAAATTCATTAAAACATATAGTCCGATCATGCCACAGCCTAATGAGCCATGTTCACAACTGAACCATGGTTTGTTTTAACTATGGTTTGGCATTATGTATGAGAGCACTGCTTCACTGTTGTTTGCTTGACCACCCAATCCCAAATGCTCACCAAGGCACAAAGAAAGGAAAATGGTGGGATAACAACCTTTGGAGAAACAAGTTGTAGCTTGCTTGCTCCATCTATGAGATGGCGCATAGTTTGTTGAAGAAACCATACTTAAACAATGACTTAGTGCTAATGTGAAAAAGCAGTCAATGTACTCAAAGACAGGCCACTCACAGGCTCATCCTGCCTTGAAAATATCAAATTTAAGCACCTGCTTAAGAGAAAATAAATTTCCTTAATTAGGCCCTAAGCCAGAGCTTTCCAAACTGTGTGTCGTGACACATTAGTATGATGGCTGCAGTGTGTAGGTGTGTTGCATTAACATTCCCCGTGCACCTTCCGGGGCTGGAAAGAGGATATCAGGCTTCCTCTAACTCAGCCCTCCAGATGTTTTGAGACTACAATTCCCATCATCCCTGATCACTGGTCCTGCTAGCTAGGGATCATGGGAGTTGTAGGCCAAAAACATCTGGAGGGCAGAGTTTGAGGAAGCCTGGGTTAGTTTAACCTCCGTCTTGCTAGTAAAACTGAATTACTGTGTCACAAAATGATGCATGTCTAAAAAGTGTGTCACCAACATGAAAAGTTGAGGAAGCTCTGCCCTAAGTAGAGCTGTGTCCGTGTGTGTGTGTGTGTGTGTGTGTGTGTGTGTGGTGTTTTTCTGTGCCCACATAGCTGAACGTTGCAGTGCAATTACATTTCAGGTGCTGAGCAATACCATTGTGACAATTTTTGCTGTTATTAGATACTCTGTGGTGTATTAGTTCAAATCTGGAAAATCAGAGAAGTTTAAAATAGAAGAGATTTTCAAACCAATCTCCCTGTCTATTGATTCCCCCCCCCCTTTGCAATAACTTATCCTGAGCTTTCTACATCTCATTTTAAACAGTATTATCTACCATCAACTTACATAGTCTTCACCTCCACAGAATTGTAACCTCTGGATGATGTTAACTGGTGGAACGTAGCTTACACCTGACCCAAGTCTCTTAGAAATATTCTCATCATCTGGGGAATTTTAAGTAGCATTTCAAACCCGAATAATTTATCCTCATGAAAAAGTATGACAGGTCTTTAAAGAAATAAAAGCAGCTTCCTTTTTCAAATTCTTCAACACACATTATTAAGGCATATTTGATGCACACAGAGACACAAAATGAAGAATATGGCACCTTGTACTTGTTGTTGTTGTTTAGTCGTTTAGTCGTGTCCGACTCTTCGTGACCCCATGGACCAGAGCACGCCAGGCCCTCCTGTCTTCCACTGCCTCCCGCAGTTTGGTCAGACTCATGTTTGTAGCTTCGAAGACACTATCCAACCATCTCGTCCTCTGTCGTCCCCTTCTCCTTGTGCCCTCCATCTTTCCCAACATCAGGGTCTTTTCCAGGGAGTCTTCTCTTCTCATGAGGTGGCCAAAGTATTGGAGCCTCAGCTTCACGATCTGTCCTTCCAGTGAGCACTCAGGGCTGATTTCCTTAAGAATGGATCGGTTTGTTCTTCTTGCAGTCCATGGGACTCTCAAGAGTCTCCTCCAGCACCATAATTCAAAGGAATCAATTCTTCGGCGATCTGCCTTCTTTATGGTCCAGCTCTCGCTTCCATACATCACTACTGGGAAAACCATAGCTTTTACTATACGGACCTTTGTTGGCAAGGTGATGTCTCTACTTTTTAAGATGCTGTCTAGGTTTGTCATTGCTTTCCTCCCAAGAAGCAGGCGTCTCTTAATTTCGTGGCTGCTGTCACCATCTGCAGTGATCATGGAGCCCAAGAAAGTAAAATCTCTCACTGCCTCCATTTCTTCTCCTTCTATTTGCCAGGAGGTGATGGGACCAGTGGCCATGATCTTCGTTTTTTTGATGTTGAGCTTCAGACCATATTTTGCGCTCTCCTCTTTCACCCTCAATAAAAGGTTCTTTAATTCCTCCTCACTTTCTGCCATCAAGGTTGTGTCATCTGCATATCTGAGGTTGTTGATATTTCTTCCGGCAATCTTAATTCCGGCTTCGGATTCATCCAGCCCAGCCTTTCGCATGATGAATTCTGCATATAAGTTAAATAAGCAGGGAGACAATATACAGCCTTGTCGTACTCCTTTCCCAATTTTGAACCTATCAGTTGTTCCATATCCAGTTCTAACTGTAGCTTCTTGTCCCACATAGAGATTTCTCAGGAGACAGATGAGGTGATCAGGCACTCCCATTTCTTTAAGAGCTTGCCATAGTTTGCTGTGGTCGACACAGTCAAAGGCTTTTGCATAGTCAATGAAGCAGAAGTAGATGTCTTTCTGGAACTCTCTAGCTTTCTCCATAATCCAGCGCATGTTTGCAATTTGGTCTCTGGTTCCTCTGCCTCTTCTAAATCCAGCTTGCACTTCTGGGAGTTCTCGGTCCACATACTGCTTGAGCCTTCCTTGTAGAATTTTAAGCATAACCTTGCTAGCGTGTGAAATGAGTGAAATTGTGCGGTAGTTGGAGCATTCTTTGGCACTGCCCTTCTTTGGGATTGGGATGTAGACTGATCTTCTCCAATCCTCTGGCCACTGCTGAGTTTTCCAAACTTGCTGGCATATTGAGTGTAGCACCTTAACAGCATCATCTTTTAAAATTTTAAATAGTTCAGCTGGAATACCATCACTTCCACTGGCCTTGTTATTTGCAGTGCTTTCTAAGGCCCATTTAACTTCACTCTCCAGGATGTCTGGCTCAAGGTCAGCAACCCCACTACCTGGGGTGTACCAGACATCCATATCTTTCTGGTATAATTCCTCTGTGTATTCTTGCCACCTCTTCTTGATGTCTTCTGCTTCTGTTAGGTCCTTACCACTTTTGTCCTTTATTATGGTAATCTTTGAACGAAATGTTCCTTTCATATCTCCAATTTTCTTGAACAGATCTCTGGTTCTTCCCATTCTGTTGTTTTCCTCTATTTCTTTGCATTGCTCATTTAAGAAGGCCTTCTTATCTCTCCTTGCTATTTTTTGGAAATCTGCATTCAATTTCCTGTATCTTTCTCTATCTCCCTCGCATTTTGCTTTCTCTCCCCCGCTATTTGTAAGGCCTCGTTGGACAGCCACTTTGCTTTCTTGCATTTCCTTTTCATTGGGATGGTTTTCGTTGCTGCCTCCTGTATAATGTTGCGAGCCTCCATCCATAGTTCTTCAGGCACTCTGTCCAGCAGATCTAAATCCTTAAACCTGTTCCTCACTTCCACTGTGTATTCATAAGGGATTTGATTTAGATTGTATCTTACCGGCCCAGTGGTTTTTCCTACTTTCTTCAGTTTAAGCTTGAATTTTGCTATAAGAAGCTGATGATCTGAGCCACAGTCAGCTCCAGGTCTTGTTTTTGCTGACTGTATCGAGCTTCTCCATCTTTGGCTGCAGAGAATATAATCAATCTGATTTTGATGCTGCCCATCTGGTGATGTCCACGTGTAGAGTCGTCTCTTGTGTTGTTGGAAAAGTGTGTTTGTGATGACCAGCTTGTTCTCTTGACAGAACTCTATTAGCCTTTGCCCTGCTTCATTTTGCTCTCCAAGGCCAAACTTGCCAGTTGTTCCTTTTATCTCTTGGTTCCCTACTTTAGCATTCCAATCTCCTATAATGAGAAGAACATCCTTCTTTGGTGTCACTTCTATAAGGTGTTGTAAGTCTTCATAGAATTGGTCAATTTCAGTTTCTTCCGCACCAGTAGTTGGTGCATAAACTTGGATTACTGTTATGTTAAAAGGTTTGCCTTGGATTCGTATCGAGATCATTCTATCATTTTTGAGATTGCAACCCAGTACTGCTTTCGCAACTCTTTTGTTGACTATGAGGGCCACTCCATTTCTTTTGCGGGTTTCTTGCCCACAGTAGTAGATATGATGGTCATCCAAACTAAATTCGCCCATTCCCGTCCATTTTAGCTCACTGATGCCCAGGATGTCAATATTTATTCTTGCCATCTCATTTTTGACCACATCCAACTTACCCAGGTTCATGGTTCTTACATTCCAGGTTCCTATGCAATATTTTTCTTTACAGCATTGGACTTTCCTTTCGCTTCCAGGCATATCCGCAACTGAACGTCCTTTCGGCTTTAGCCCAGCCGCTTCATCAGCTCTGGATCTACTTGTACTTGTCCTCCGCTCTTCCCCAGTAGCATGTTGGACGCCTTCTGACCTGAGGGGCTCATCTTCCAGCGTCATAACTTTTATATGCCTGTTGTCTTTGTCCATGGAGTTTTCTTGGCAGGGATACTGGAGTGGCTTGCCGGTTCCTCCTCCAGGTGGATCACGTTTGGTCAAAACTCTCCACTATGACCTGTTCATCTTGGGTGCCCTGCTCGGCATAGTTCATAGCTTCTCTGAGTTCTTCAAGCCCCTTCGCCACGGCAAGGCAGTGATCCATGAAGGGGACCTTGTACTTACATGCTGTCATTTCCATGATTCTGTACCAGAAATATTAATGCTGATTTTAACTAATTTCATGCAAAACATTCATCTATTACAACAGTTATGCGAAGGACAAGTGTACACCTTATAATACTGCTATATTAATTATCCACATAAATCAATAGAGAGAACACACAGTTAATTTTTAATCATTAATTAATTGTTTGGCTACTTTTCTTACTAAAGCTCAAGGCTTAATTAAGCAACAGAGGAATACTTTTTCATGCTTCCTGACAGCCATTGTTATGAAAGTGTGGTCTGATCTAAAAAAAAATATGCCCAATTAGGCATACGTTTTGTGCATTTCACATTTTTTTATACAATCCCTGACACAAGAATGTAGCATATGTTAAAAATACACACACACACACACACACACACACACACCTCTCACACTGGATCAAACTTGCTATCTACAGCTGGCTTAACAACTGTTCCTGAAGTTTAGCTGAAACCCTTCACATATCTTCAGACGTCTCGTTTTTCAAACCGCAGCATGCAGCAAAGTCATCCATTTATATCGACTGATGCATTTTCAAAATGTTTTTCATGCTCCTTAATCAACATTTCCAAAAGCATGTTACAAACAAAAATAAAACCACAATTATTTTCATGACAAAAACCACGGTCAACAGAGAAATACTAAAACAGCATAGAACAGAAGCATTGCAAACCGCCTTACAGTGAGTTATCCATTAATCTACCTATCTGGATATTGTCTACACTGTGGAAGTGGCTTTCCAGAGTTTCAGGAAGGGTTTTTCCTAGCCCTGTCTGGAGATTCTGGGAACTGAAGTACAGTAATCATAGTTAGAACAAACCTCAGTTATCTAAATTTGGATATCACAGGGAACTTTGACTGGTATGGAAACTCGCTGACTCCTTATCAAGTACATAGAGGGGAAGGGAAAGCCTGTGAGGTTGAGGCTTCAGCGGACTTGTTCCTGTAAAAATAAACCATGATTTAGTACAGGCCTAGGCAAACTCGGCCCTCCAGATGTTTTGGGACTACAATTCCTATCATCCCTGACCACTGGGTCCTGTTAGCTAGGGATGATGGAGTTGTAGTCCCAAAACAGCTGGAGGGCTGAGTTTGCCTATGCCTGATTTAGTGTTATGCCTGCATTTTGTCATTGGTTTGGAAAAGTACTGTGACAGGTTTAGAATATACATGATGGGTACGTATATGAACAATTTGTTAAGGCCTCAGTGTAGGTGATCTGTTAGGTATAAGTTGATAATGGTAAATTCATCCTTTGCAAAGTGGTTTGATTTTTCGTGATAACTTTGTGTCCTGCTACCCTTAGTTAAAGTTGCAAAATTTGTCGCTGGCTATATTTTCTTTGAAATCCCCACAATGCATATTAAGCAACTAAATTACCATAAGCATCTGCATGCTACTTGGCAAAGCATGTATTTGTACATTTGATAGTTGCTGCCTACTTCTACTTACAAATGTTATCTGTGGCTGTTACGGGGGGGCGGGGACGGGGACGGACGATGCATATGGTAGGTTGCGATAATATAGATGCACTTAGCCTGAAGTGTAAGAAGGAAAATCTCATGAGCTGATACCATGAGTTATCTCACCCCCCAATACAATTATACATGCATGTAAAATTACATGCATGTCAAACTTTGCAGCTGCATTAAATGAATCAATTACTCAAGATTACAAGCAATGAAGCTTCTAAAGAACAGAGAATGGATATATTGTAATTTCACAGCATAATGGGTCAGGACTGCATGCTCCTCAACTAATTATATTAAATTGGAACATCTTGGGGGTATTGGGCGGGGCATACTCTTGCACAGGAGTGTGCTCCAAAAGATGGGTGTCCCAGTTTCCCACTGCACCATGTTGGAGATTATGGGACTGAGTCCAAGGGAGGACCTATTTTGTGAAAATCTACTTGTGCAGAAAATTCAACCATGTGATCAGTACGGGGCTGTGAAAGTGTGTGATCCCTTCAAAAACAGCGGCCCTCAGGCTTCATAGGTTTCATTTGCCCATACTGCCATCAGAACACAGTCAGATTTGATAAGTTGCACAGTAACATCATCACATTTAGTACATGATTCCTAACTAGCAATCCCAGTCAACAGAGAAATCAAACAGGAAAAAATTGGCTGAAAATCAGCAGCAGAATGAAAAACCATTTGGCCACAAACACTTGCCAACAAAAGGATTAAACCTGGGAGTGGGGAGCATTCCCTCCAAAACTCACAAGTTCAGGCTCAAGGTGAACATTCAGTGCAACCCTAATAATAATAATAAACGAAAACATAACTTTGTTAATTAGAAATCAAGGAGGATATAATCCGACAATTGTATTCATCTTGCGTCCGCCTATCTGAAATAATAAATAAGTTTCATGAAATTGTGCCAGATTATCCATTTGGAAAGCTTGTAAATTCTCTTTTACTTCAAAGCTGAACCAGATGCCTCCCATTTGAATGCAAATTAATATCTGCAATTAAAAGGTGTTCACCAGCAGACAGCATTAAAAATGTGACAGGAGATAATCCTTTCAGAATACCACTAGAACACCAATAAATATGTATGAGAAAATCATGATAAGGTCACTACAAGGGTTTGATAATAGAGTCATCTTCCTCTTGAGGGACTAGACAGAGAGGAGGACTCTTGGTCTTTTAACATTTAACTCATTATCTGACAAGCACTAGTTCATGTGTGTAAGACTTAACAGTGCACTGCCAAAGGAGCTAGCATGGCAGGCAACAGGAACAGCAACCTGAATAACAACCAGCCTGAGCTTGAAACCACCACATAGACAATTGTACTAACATACCTATATCAGGTTTTGAATTATGGTGCTGGAGGAGACTCTTGAGAGTCCCATGGACTGCAAGAAGATCAAACCTATCCATTCTGAAGGAAATCAGCCCTGAGTGCTCACTGGAAGGACAGATCCTGAAGCTGAGACTCCAATACTTTGGCCACCTCATGAGAAGAGAAGGCTCCCTGGAAAAGACCCTGATGTTGGGAAAGATGGAGGGCACAAGGAGAAGGGGACGACAGAGGACGAGATGGCTGGATAGCGTTCTCGAAGCTACCAGCATGAGTTTGACCAAACTGCGGGAGGCAGTGGAAGACAGAAGTGCCTGGCGTGCTCTGGTCCATGGGGTGACGAAGAGTCGGACAAGACTAAATGACTAAACAATAACAAACCTGTATCAGGCAGTGTGTTGGCATCTTCCAGCATTAATGCAAGTATCCCATCATTTAAGAAGCCAAATGTCTATAGAAGTTGTATATTTAGAAAACCAGATGTGCATAGAATGCTGTTGAACCATCACTCTGAGACTTCAGGATTATGAACAGACTTTTGCAGGTAATTCAAAATATGAAAGAAATGTGCTGAGAGCCAGTGTGGTGTAGTGGTTAAGAGTGGTAGACTCGTAATCTGGTGAACCGGATTCGCGTCTCCGCTCCTCCACATGCAGCTGCTGGGTGACTTTGGGCTAGTCACACTTCTTTGAAGTCTCTCAGCCCCACTCACCTCACAGAGTGTTTGTTGTGGGGGAGGAAGGGAAAGGAGAATGTGAGCCGCTTTGAGACTCCCTCGGGTAGTGATAAAGCGGGATGGCAAATCCAAACTACTCTTCTTCTTCTTCTTCTTCTTCTTCTTCTCTTTGAATGCTGTGGTCTATTCATCTCTCAGACCCCGCATGTGATCTCTGCCCCTCACCCCACCTGTCAAGATCCAACTGCAGTGAATAAGCCTTGATTGCATTGGAACACCATCTACAGCAGCTCCCAAGTATTATGAGGAGTGATTGGTGAAGTGGATTAAAAAATCAGAGAACTGTAGAGTTGGAAGAGACTCCCTGGGTCATCTAGTCCAACCCCCTGCAATGCAGGAATCTCAACTCAGGCATCCCTAAAAGATGGCCATCCAACCTCTGCAATAAAACTGCCAATGAAAGACACTCCACCACCTTTTGAGAGAGTCCGTTCCACTGTCAAACAGCTTACTGTCAGAAAGTTCTTCCTGACGTTTAGTCAGAATCTCCTTTCTTGTAACTTGAATCCACTGGTTTAGGTCCTGCCCTCCAGAGCAAGAGAAAAGAAGCTTGCTCCATCCTCCATGTGACAGCCCTTTAGATATTTGAAGATGGCTATCATATCTCCTCTCAGTCTCCACTTCTCCAGGCTAAACATACTCAACTCCCTCAATCGTTCCTCATTAGGGCTGGGAGGTATCTGTTTCCAACAACATGACAAAATACATTGTCCTTCCAAAAGTACAAGAGAGCCAATTTAAAACAACAACTATTTTTTGAACATTCACAGATTATGTCCACAAATGCCAAGTCATCAGCCATTCAAAGCAAGACAGTTTCACCATCACTACCAGAGGATAAATCTACTGTACAAAAATAGAAGCATTTGCTTCATCATTTATGCTTACTTGCTCACAACATTTCCTCAATTTAGATTTGAGCCTCCCACTTACATTTCATTCATTTCATAACTACACAGAGACATTTCATCTGCTATAGTGATTTCCCACGACTTCAAAAGGCAGGAATTTTTTTTTTAATGCTTTCAACTATGGGCAATATTTACACACAAACAATTGAGACACATATAAGACTTGGCAATTGGGGAAAGGCAAATTTCTCAAACAGCAGCCATTAAACTATTTGCTTTTGCTACAGAAAAGTCATAAAGGGAATGGAATTCCTGTCCAAACCAGAAACCAACAGAAAACAATTATTGAGGCAGCACTGTGCAAGCAGACAGATGTGAGTAATTGATATCAACAAAGGGCAGTTCACCAGTTAGTAAGTACACCAGGCACGGGCAAACTCGGCTCTCCAGATGTTTTGAGACTACAATTCCCATCACCCCTGACCACTGGTCCTGTTAGCTAGGGAAGGTGGGAGTTGTGGTCCCAAAACATCTGGTGGGCCAAGTTTGCCTACACCTGAACTACACACTTGTACAATTATGATGACTGAGGTAGCAAGTGTGCAGGTAATGAATGACTGTCATTTGCTGGTGTCCGCAGACCAAATCCAAGATTGTGAATACCTCCAGTCCAAGTACTCACAGATTTCCACCATCAAACAGATTTTGTTTCCCTAGTACAGGAGGTCTTTCTTTGCCAGTTCAGTTTGTATGCACAGAACTACATCATCAACATGGAGTCTAAAAGTACAGCCAGTACTTATCACCAAACGGCTACTTACGAGGTTGAGGTTCCCAATGGAGAATAAAGAATCACAATCATATGGGAAACAGCAGGCTTTATTGAACACATCCACAACTGTAGAAGTAGGTGGTGGGAGACTTAGAACACGGAGAAGGGCCAATGACTTCTAGAATCTTACCAGAAAAACTGAATGGAATTCCATTCCAAGTAGGATCAATTAGCTTGAAGCAGCACACACATGAAGACAAGCCTGAAAATGTGCTACTCTTAACATCAAGTTACTCAAGTCAAGAAAAGCTAGGTGATGGGCTAGCAATAGTGGAGGTGTTGTCTTATTCATCTCAAGTACTTGGTGTTATGTGTTGAGAGCCAGTGTGGTGTAGTGGTTAAGAGCGGTAGTCTCGTAATCTGGGGAACCGGGTTCGTGTCTCCGCTCCTCCACATGCAGCTGCTGCGTGACCTTGGGCCAGTCACACTTCTTTGAAGTCTCTCAGCCCCGGGTTCTACCGCGCCGGTGATGCGGGGACCCTCAAAAACCATGGGCGCTGAAACCCATGGGCATGGTGACTCGGCGGGCACCGTTTGCGTCCCCCCCGACCCACGAAGGAGCCTTTTTAAAGGCTGCGGAGCGGGTGACGGGGGGGGTGCTGTGAGTCCTCCGCTTCCCCTGCCGAGCGAAGCCGCATGCCATTCGACGGAGAGCGCTGACTTCTTCCATTGAAAATTTGGACTTTAAAAGAATAACCCGTGAGTAATTGGAACTTGGATTAAAAAAGGGGGGAAATTCTTTTTAAATTCGGAGCGAGCGGGGGAGGTGCAAAAAGGGAGTCAGCCTCCCCCCTGTTGTAGAGGAGCTAAAGCAAAGGATTTGACAACTAAGATCGAGTGCAACCTTTTTTTTGATAAAATTATTAACTTCGCGATGGAAAATTATAAGACTGGGCTAGAGGAGAAAAGTGGAATGTGAATTAAAAGGCAACACCCCCCCCCGGAAACCCCGGGAGCGATCCGTAAGAGCGCCGGGAGAGGAGAAATAGAGGTTTTGACAGCTGTCAAAGGAGCTGTCAAAGCGGAAGAACAAAAAGAGAACTTTGTTACGAGGACTTTGCTGGTCACATTTGTTACAAATTGGATATAAATTGTTTAAAACAAGGAATAATAAGTTACTTTGACTGTTGGGTGTGATCGGGAAGGAAACTGAGTTACTATAATCCCTCTAGAGGAGCTGTGGGACACTACAAGTATTGTTGGCATCGAATTTGAATAGGACTTTTTATCTCCTTGGGACGCTGGTGGCGCTGTGGGTTAAAGCCTCAGCGCCTAGGACTTGCCGATCGAAAGGTCGGCGGTTCGAATCCCTGCGGCGGGGTGCGCTCCCGCTGCTCGGTCCCAGCGCCTGCCAACCTAGCAGTTCGAAAGCACCTCCGGGTGCAAGTAGATAAATAGGGACCGCTTACCAGCGGGAAGGTAAACGGCATTTCCGTGTGCGGCTCTGGCTCGCCAGAGCAGCGATGTCACGCTGGCCACGTGACCCGGAAGTGTCTCCGGACAGCGCTGGCCCCTGGCCTCTTAAGTGAGATGGGCGCACAACCCCAGAGTCTGTCAAGACTGGCCCGTACGGGCAGGGGTACCTTTACCTTTTACCTTTTATCTCCTGGGAAACTGCAGAAATGGAACACTATTTTGTCTACAGAGGTCTACACACTAAAGGAGACAATAGATTTATCTATTGAAGAATGGAAGGGACTTGACGTAATGTTTTGTTCCTGAATAACAAAACCTCTGCAGAGGAATTAGAAGCTTTTTGGAATTAGAACATTTGTGCAGGAGAGCAGGAAAAAAAAAAAAGAGGAGGAGAGAGAACAACAAGAACAACAAGAATAACAAGAACTGGACAAAGTTGGAAGATAGACTCCTTCCAAGATTGGACATGTGAAATCAAAGATGACCAAAAGACGGCAAAGACTAATAAAAAGACGGCAAAGCGGACTGGTGAAGGACTGTGGTTTAGATGTGGGAGCTCCAGGATGACAGTAGATATTGACGGACATTGGGAACGCAACCGGGAAAGGGGGGAGGGAAATTTGGAATCCAAAGGGTGTTAAATTACATTTTATTCTTTTTTCTATTTTTCTGTTTATTTTAATCTGTATTGCATATTAAAGAGGGGAACTCGTGGAAGGGAACAGGTCGATTTTAGGGGATGGGAAAATATTTTTTAAATTGGGTCAATGATAAATAATTTTAAAATTTGGGGTAAGAATTTGTTGAATCTATTTGAAAGAATTGGAATACAAGAGGGGGAGGGGAGGGGAAGTCCTGGAAGGATGCCAATGAAAATTAGGTTTTAAATTTGGATGTTTTTCTTTTTCTGTTATATTTGAACATGCGCTCTCAATGTGAGGAACTCCCTCCCTCTGCGCCCCCCCTTTTCCTTCACTGTCAGATTAGCTAACCAGACTCTAATCCGTTGCTGACTTTCCTTGCCTATCTATTCCAGGTATTTGCCAACCCTTGGATAAAAGTGAATATTACACTTTGAGACTTAGAGTATAAGATAAGCAGTGAAGTCTCAAAAGCAGGAATCCCAGAAAATGAATTATTATTGTGTCTGGTCCATAAACCACCAGTATTACAAACGGTCTATACCAAACCCTTTACAGTCAAAGCAAACATAATCCAAATATAAACTGCAATAGCTTGCAAGCATTATTATAGTTCTAATATAATATCAACCTACTAGGAGATAATATATAAGAAAGGAATTGAATATTAGTGTTTGGGGTTTATATGTTCAATATCCCCTCTAAAATTACAAGGTACGCTCTTTTATGGATCTAAAATAATGCCATTTTTCTACATAAAAGCTGCATGTCTTTCTTTATTTCAACATAAATATAATTTCATTACATAGAATGCTCTTGTTACTGTTGAAAACATCTCCATGGGAAAAGTTCAAAATCTAGGCCATGCATATATGTACATATTACCTGTTTTTGATCTGGTAGACAATTTCCATCAGATGTCACCCAGTGTACTCCTACAAACCATAATTCCACTAGCTGTGACCCAGTGTACCCAGGCAAACCACTGGGGTTATCCTAGTATAAGGAAGAAGAAGAAGAAGAAGAAGAAGAAGAAGAAGAGGAGGAGGAGGAGGAGGAGGAGGAGGAGGAGGAGGAGTTTGGATTTGATATCCAGCTTTATCACTACCTGAAGGAGTCTACCAAAGTGGCTAACATTCTCCTTTCCCTTCCTCCCCCACAACAAACACTCTGTGAGGTGAGTGGGGCTGAGAGACTTCAAAGAAGTGTGACTGGCCCAAGGTCACCCAGCAGCTGCATGTGGAGGAGCGGAGACGCGAACCCAGTTCCCCAGATTACAAGACTACCGCTCTTAACCACTACACCACACTGGCTTCCAAGAGCAGAGGAAACCACCCAGGGAGCAGATGATGTTTAGCTTATTGGAACTGGCAAAGGGAATCTGCTTGCCCCTGGTTCTTCCTCAAACAAATTGAGGACAGCCACCTTTCTAGGCTTTACCTTCATGCACAATCTGCACCTTGTATTTTCATAGTTGAATTTAGGGATAGAAATTCATGCATTTAAGTCTGACCCCGCACAATAAATCATTGAAGCATCATTAATCTAACATAAATATAAGTGGAAGAAACCATAACAAAATCATAACCAAAAAATCATTTGTTATGATACAATAGGCAAAAAACTACCCATTGTATCATAACAAATCATACCTGTAGTCAGTGCTTTTTTTTAGGAGGTCTCAAGGGTACGCAGTACTGGCACCTCTCTTTTTTGTTGTTAAAAGTGTGGCACTTATTGTAACAACTTCATGGTGAGTACTGGCACCTATTTTTATAGGGAAAAAGCACTACCTGTAGTACTAGATGTTACCTCCAGCATGCTTCTGTGATTAATATTCTATTTACACAGACACCTCTGCACACATAGATTAGGTATATACACACACAAGAGAGCCAGCTAGATGCAGAGTGTCAGTGGCATGGCGAGAGACTGAGGAACTAATCTATTGCAAATCAGTCAGCAATTGTGTGGGCATCTGTGTAAATAAAATATTAAATCTTTACTACTAAGATTTCTTTTCAGCTTATTTCACTTTGACGGTGTTGGCGGTGTTCAGTTACGGTGCTTTAACATGTCTTTATACAGATTTCCATTATGTTCTTTTTAATGGAGACAAGAATATTTCCCTTTCTCTTTCCTGAAACAAACTCTGTACCATGTTGATATTTAATGAGCCATTGCCTAGTCTATGTGAAGCGGGTGGCTTGAATATATTTCTCCCCCTCAAATATTTACTGGATGAGAATGAGTTGACTTTTGATGTAGAAAATTATTATTTGCCAGAAGTACTGCATTCATGGCTGAATATGTGGGTAGTTAAGGTGCAGACAGCAGGCATTCTACTGCCTATTAAATCAGGTTTCTTCTTTTGAAAAAGAAATGTTTTAGGAAAAAAACACACCTGTCATTATAAGGCAAGGGAATGAAATTAATTCCTTGAAAAAAACTAATCCATAAGTTTGCACATTTCATCAGACTATAAGGATAGTATTTGACTAATTCATACTGTGAATATGAATATGTTGGATGCAACCCTAAGACTTCTGTCAGACACTTTGTGATTGTAGGAATAACTGCACAAAGACACTATGATCTTGATAGCTAAGTGAGTTAATAAGTAACAAATGAGTAACTGCCATCTAAATAATTCAGCAAAACAGTTAATGGATCAAGCCTAATTAAGACCAATTATTTTAGACAGAACCTCTAAAATCTAAGACCACTAGACAGATTTATTTGTTTACTTCATTTATATGTGGTACAGAACTTTGCAAATGTCATAGGTGGTTTACAATAGGCAAATAGATAAAAATGCATAAATTCATAAAGTAACATAAGCCTTTTAAATAGGTGTGCTTTGGAAGGCTTTGGCCCACCAGATGTTGCTGCACTGCAACTCCCGTCTTCCCTGGCTGTTGCCCATTCTTGCTAGGACTGATGGGAGTTGTAGTTCAGCAAAATCTGGAGGACCAAAAGTTACCCACACCTGCCTTAAAGCAGGGGGCCAATCAAATGCCCCTCCCTTATAGTCACTTTTAACGACTTGCCTTTTGTTTCTATCTGTTTTATGTGAGTTATAATCACCTTTAACTATTAGCTTTTATCCCTTTCCTCTTTAAGTCTTATAAGGTTTGATGGTGATGAATGCGCCTGGAAAGCTCACAAGTGGCTTGTGACAGGGACAGCCATCTCCTTTACCTGTTGCTGGTGTCTAGTGCTTACAGCTAAAAATAATTAAGGCGCACTCCTACATACTTAAGGGGACGCGGGTGGCTCTGTGGGTAAAACCTCAGTGCCTAGGACTTGCCGATCACATGGTCGGCGGTTCGAATCCCCGCGGCGGGGTGAGCTCCCATCTTTCGGTCCCACCTCCTGCCCACCTAGCAGTTCGAAAGCACCCCTAAGTGCAAGTAGATAAATAGGTACCGCTTTATAGCGGGAAGGTAAACTGTGTTTCCGTGTGCTGTGCTGGTGCCGGCTTGCCAGAGCAGCTTCGTCACGCTGGCCACGTGACCCAGAAGTGTCTTCAGACAGCGCTGGCCCCCAGCCTCTTAAGTGAGATGGGCCCACAACCCTAGAGTCGGACACGACTGGCCCGTACGGGCAGGGGTACCTTTACCTACACACTTACAATGGAACTCACTTCTGTGAACAAATGGATATGATTGCTCTGAAAAAGATCTATCATCTATGAATTTGTCTGCTCCAGGCTTCCTCAAACTCGGCCCTCCAGATGTTTTTGGCCTATAACTTCCATTATCCCTAGCTAGCAGGACCAGTGGTTAGGGATGCTGGGAATTGTAGTCTCAAAACATCTGGAGGGCCAAGGTTGAGAAGGCCTGGTCTACTCCCTAAAAAAAATAATCAGCAGGTAAGCAATACACCATTTTGTAATGAAGCGAGTTGTGCAAAAAGTACTTCCTACTATCAGTCATGGGACGCAGGTGGCGCTGTGGGTTAAAGCCTCAGCGCCTAGGGCTTGCCGATCGAAAGGTCGGCGGTTCGAATCCCTGCGGCGGGGTGCGCTCCCGCTGCTCGGTCCCAGCGCCTGCCAACCTAGCAGTTCGAAAGCACCTCCGGGTGCAAGTAGATAAATAGGGACCGCTTACCAGCGGGAAGGTAAACGGCATTTCCGTGTGCGGCTCTGGCTCTGGCTCTGGCTCTGGCCAGAGCAGCGATGTCACGCTGGCCACGTGACCCGGAAGTGTCTCCGGACAGCGCTGGCCCCTGGCCTCTTAAGTGAGATGGGCGCACAACCCCAGAGTCTGTCAAGACTGGCCCGCACGGGCAGGGGTACCTTTACCTTTACCTTTACTATCAGTCATGAGCTTGAGCATTTTGAGCAGCCTTCTTGAACCTATGATTGGTAGATATTGTTGGACTACAATTCCCATCACCCCATCCAGCATGGTCAATGGCCAGACATGATAGTAACTGTAGCCCAATGACATCTGGGAAAGTCTATTCAGAGAAAAATAGTAATTTCTTTATTTTAATGCTGAATATATGAGCACACGAAGCTGCTTTGTATCCAGACAGACCATGGCTTCTTACCCCAGGATTTTCTTACTAGAACTTGAAAGGGGGAAAAAACCCTTCTTCAGAATATGTAATATATATTGCAAGGTGTCTTCAGGATGAAAGAGCAACATTAAAAATAATAATTCAGTTTTAATCCATTATCACAAAATGTTTCCCCGAGCATGGCAGAGTTTTGGATATTCCCAACCGAACAGAGCAGTATAAAGCAGAAAGGGGATAACAGAATGTTTTGCCATAAATTAAGAATGACTGTGTTGGAAAGTAAAAAGCAAATTAATTCTAGCAACTATGAAGTTCATATTTTAACTTCTCTAGTTATACATACTATTGAGAACCGATAGCTGACTTTTTAGTACCAAATCAGCTTCTGGGCATTTCCATTTAGATGAGAAAGGCTGTCTTAGCTCTTTATAAATCCCCAAGCTGGGAAAGATACAAAGAGTATTAGCACCTGGTACGCTCTTAAAAGTTTATTGTCCAAAAAATTGAAAACTCTTTGCAATTGTTTTAAGCAAATGTGGTTGTATCTTAATTTGTCGTAATGAGGGAGATGCTCATTACAGTGTCTCTCTTCTCTGCCCCAGGGCACCTGTGAAGATTATATTTTTCATCTCAATAGGTCTTTGCTTTTGCTGAATTCCTTAAATACCCAGGCATACTATACCTCCAGAAGGATGCAAGAGCATTTGCTTGACTTAATTACTGCATTGCTTTTTAGTAATTGACAGGTGATAATACTGGTGTTAATCAAGATACTGCATCACAAAGTCAAATTATAATCGTAAAAGCCCATGAAACTTTTATATTGAGATGCGTATTTCATATCTAATTGCACCACAGTAACCAGGGCAGATTATTTCCTCCTGCTGTATTATTTTCTGACCTGTGATATGGCTATACCCCTTCTATCCTTATAGCTTGCTTAAAGTACTTCTGTGTGAATAGTGGAATCATTATATCACTATTCCCTGCAATGTTAATGGCTGCACTACAAATGCTGCTCACTTAGAAGAGCATCCAGATGAATTATGCATGAATTTATTACTTTGGTCAATTTTGCTGGACCTTGTATCCCAGGGCTGCCATGCATCTGGAATATCCAAAAGGAAAATGTCCGCTTTGTCCTGGATCTTAGCTCAACAATTTTGGGGGTGTCCTGGTTTTTACTTTTTGAAATATGGCAACCCTGTAATTCAAAAAATGACTGGGAAAGTGATATCATAGACTGAGGCTCATGTATCTAGTATTGGAATGCAACTAGACTCATCATCAGCCAAGTAACTGTCTCCACCTGGAATATCGCTGAAAACTGGTATTTATAAATATTGTTTTAAACTGTGAAAAGAAGCTACAATCACATCTACTCCTATGCCAAATCTTGTCAATAGCAATTAGCTTTTATTGCTAGAATAGATCATCCAGATTCAGAGGCAGTACAACCCTGATTACTAAAAATGGGTTAAATCTGAGTGGCCCTAACTAAATGTTCTTGCTTGCGTTGCATAGTCACAGTCAAGACATGTTGGGATACAGAGCAGGGGTGATATAATCTGTAGTCCAACATCTAGATGGCCACAGGATACCCTCTAGCCCAAGGTTGGCTATTTTGGCTTGCCATGACAAATAGAAATGCTTGACATAAATGAGATCAGTTCATTCAGGCATTACCTTATTTACAGTCTGTCCTTCACCATATGGTCCCAAAGCAGAAATATATTACATAAAAATCATTTTTTTTAAAGCACTGTGAAATTTTGCAATAATAAAACAGAATCTCAGGAAAATGTAGAAGCAGGCAATAAAAATTATCTGAGCAGCTCCATACAGCAAACCTTCCCAAAGTCTGGCCTAACAAGGTGTCTTAATGGTCCCTACCACTTTAAAAGTCCATAATATACACTGCCAGCCAACCCTATTCATATTATTCCCCAAGCTGCACATGAGAGAGGGTTGTTTAGGCCAAGGGATAATGGGGCTTACCAAAGCCTCCTTCTGTCTATATGGTCCTGTCCCATAACCTATTAAATGCATTCCAAATTTGTCTTTTCTCATGCTAGAGTTTGATGAAATCTTGTGCAACTGTGTTCATTCTACTCTACTCTCTCTCCACATTCCCATTCTGCTGTTTATTCAACAACATAACTCAATTGTCTTTTTAAGCAATCTATTAAGTTCTGGAATGTTTTCTTCTGGAGACACATTTCATAGTCAAAGCCACTGGGGTTCCGTTGCAGTTCAGTTGCGCTCTTCCTCACTAGAAACATTAACAAATACTGCCAGGTTTAATTTATAGATGCAGAAGGAACCCCTAAATCACTGCAGCATTCTCCACCCAGCCTTGTTCATCAGACTCAAAAATAATTTAGCAACTCCTTAATTAATTCCTAATTGACATCCTTGGGTCATTACGCCAACACTTTCATTTGGCTGTATACCAACAGACAGCGGCCTAGGGGATATTTGGCTTATAAAATTTCTCCCAGGATGTCCAATAAAACTTTTCCTTTCAAAAGTAAATTTTATTGCTATTGTTGCTGCCAGTTATTAAACTGGATAACATCTGAATCCTAAACAAATTTACTTTTAAAAATCCCCACTGGTCGAAAAAGAGGAATTGGGGGGGGGGGTTCATAACTGGACCTCCCACTGTTTCATTTTTAAATGCGGGATCAGATTATGTTTAACATAACACTGTAACACAAAATCATCTCACTGCAGCTGCTATTTGTGCCACTGGGCTGAAACATATAGGTGTGCTCTTCCAAAGCAACTTACAAGCAACCCCACATAGATGCATTAAAAACGGGGGGGGGGGTTGTTACATTTAAAATATCTCACCTACTTCTAATAGGCCAAACATAGTTATTGCCTGGTGATTAATGTGGCTCTCTGAAGCAGTGCAAACTACAGTTGCAGTTTATAGGAGAGTTATTTTGCTGTTTAATCACTCAACTATTTATTATTTTTACATGTTCCCAACAGCATCCGACTATTTCATACAGCGAAGCGCAAGAAAGCTAAGTGGGAGATGCAGACAGGCTCAGCTCTCTGATGAGTGCAGAGCCAGTTCAAAGTTGAGGGGACCCTCAGCAAAGTGTTCTCTGGTGAGACCCTCCTTCATCAGCTGGCAACTCCAACAGGCTTACCTGGAGATGGGAACAGCAGGTGCCAATAGAAGCCCTCCAATGTAGCCGCCATTATAATTTCTCGCAGTGACTCCAATGAAGAATCATTCTGCGGCATTCTGGTAAATTTTAAGAAGGGATCCCAGACTTAGTTGCCCACTGAAAAAATGTTGCTTTAAGGGTGGGTCCAGAGTAGATATTAGCAGTGGACACTGCTAGAATACTGGGACCCAGCAGTTGCCTGATGATACACATTCTATGGCCTGCAGGAAGAGAGCGAGCAGCATTGAAGAAAACAGCAACAGAGTCCACAACCACTCAGTTTCCCTTATTGGTGGCAATGAAGATTAGGCCCAGTCTGGCCTCTTTACTTGTTCATCCACCTGCTCTTGCAGGAAATAAAGCAGCCACAGCTGAGGAGAATGATCATCTGTCCCTGACAGTCATTGGCTCTCTCAAAAGGAAAGCTGGTCACAGTGAGGAGCTGTTGGGACCACTGACAGCCCATCAAAACAAGAGCTGGTCCTCAACAGGAGCAGAATAATATGGTCCAAAGCAAGGTGAAAGGAACAGTTAATTGCAATGCAATTTTAGTGCTTCATAATGTCCTCAAAGCCACCAAGCAGGCCAGTTTAGGGCATCCTTTATTTGATGAATCTCTCAGTGATCTGTTAATAAGGAATTGCTGGAATTCGTTGGGCTGGACAACACAAACCTTTTTTTTTTTTTTAAAAAAAGCAGCATTTCTGTCCTACCATGTGCCTAAAGGAGTGGGAGAAACCTATTATATGAACACCTGGCAGAAGAATAACCCAGAGACCTTAATTATTTCACTGGCATTTCACACTGCCAGCTCATTATACTGTGTTATTAAATGGACACAGTGGCACAACACTAAACTTTTAAGCAAGAAACCCCTAGATTCATTTAATGTTTATTTATTTATTGTCATTTCTAAAATTGCCACAAAGAGTGCTAAAAAGTTTATATACAAGTTCCACAGGCAAAGCTGGCTGCAATTCCAGTGCTTGTGAGCATGCCCTGCAATTCTGTGTTCATGTACTTGGTAGTTACGGTAGTTGCACTGGATTCAGTTGTGCTGCTCAAGATTAGAAAACATGTATTTAATCAATTAGACTGCATGCACAGCTTCATTTTATTCCCCCCTCCCTGCTATCTGATAGCATAAAGGTAGAGCTGGATCAGAAGATAATTGGGTTTATTTAGCAGGATACACAATCTAATCTACTGCACTATAAAAAGAATGATTCCCCTTTACTTAAAGCTTAATTTAACCCTTGGGCAATTCAGTAGAGATTTTTAGAGTCCCCCTGGGATTTTTAGAATCCCAGAAGCTTCCCTTTTGAACATATCCCTTTCATCTTAAGAGGTTCTGGCCAGGTTGAGCTACAGTGGGAAATAATTATTTTCTGCTATGAGAAGAGCTGTAGTGAGCCTCAGCTAGCAAACTATCCTTCCCCTCTCCCCCTTCCTCATGCCTTTTTGGAGATCAAAAGCTTTTGCTTTAATTTTGAACTAACCACCATTTTGGAAAACAAAACAATGAGCTGGGCAGATTTGTTCAACGACTTCTTTTTACTTTTTGTTAAGTGCATTAAGAGGCAATATCTACCGTGATCAGGCCTCACGTAGATCTGTTTCAGGAGTGAGGAATCCATGCCTCTCCAAGTAACTCCAGTTCCCATCAGCCCCATCTAGCATGGCCAATAGTCAAGGATGATGGGAGGTCTAGTCCAACAATACTTGAGGCCACATATTCCAGAACCCTGGTCTTTTATTCTTTTTGTATCCCTACCTTTCCTGGCACATAGAACAAACTAGGTTGGACCTGGACTGCAGCTAGCTTTATTTTACTTTAATCCATATTAGGAGAACCCAGAGCTTTTTGCTTTGAAACTTGAGGGCATAGTAATTGAGTTCTTTTATTTTTATTCAAAATTATAACAAGACATATTATCCAAAAACATATCATCCTTGTCCCCCCCCCATTTTCCCTCCCTCCCCCTCCCACACAAAACCCACCCAGCCCCACCCCAGCCCACGACTTCCCTCAGTTCCAGTCTTTGGTTTCTCTAAGAATGCTGTTTTCTGCATGTTACAAAGTTGTATAGATCCTCAAACTATTTAGCTGATTATTATCAATAAAAAGTTTGTGAATGTTTATTCAAAACCTGCCAAGGAGTCCAGTTCGCTTTGTTGCGTCCTCAGATACTTTGTAAAGGGTTCCCATTAATCCTTAAAGTCACAGTTATCCTTGTCTCATAGCTTATATGTCAGTTTTGCCAGTTCTGCATAGTCCATCAATTTTTCTTGCCATGATTCTTTAGTTGGGGTTTTTTCAGTCTTCCATCCTTGTGCTACCAGAACCCTCGCTGCCGTTGTTGCATACATGAAGATGTTTTTCAACTTTTTTGGCAGGTCTTTCCCTACAATCCCCAACAAAAATGCCTCGGGTGGCATAGTAATTGAGTTCTGGCCATGTACAATTGATATCCACCCTTACACACTTCTTTGAATGGTCCCTTCCTTTCATCACTGAGCTATGAGCTCTTCATTTACATAGGCACAGTTCAGAAATCAATGTTTTGCATTATACAAGACAGACTTAAATAGGAAGGGGGGACCAGAAGAAACAAGGTTAAACTAATGCTAGGATTCTATGCATAAGCACTTGATTGGTTTCCACCCCATAAAAACAGTAACCTTCCGTACGATGCTGTCACGACAATTCCTTTCGTGCATTTGAAACATGTAATCTTCTAATTTATGTGGTGTAATAAACAGGCACTCCCTAAGGCGGATAATGTCTGTTATATTAGGCTCAATTTTAAGCATTTCAGTATTGACAGAATGTGGGAAGCACCAAAGGATTCCAAGTAAATATTTAGCACTTCTACACAGCAGCATTTCCCCTACGCCACATGCAGAGAACTTTACAAAGAATAGACTGTTAATTTTCCACAGTAGTCCTGCAAGGTTTGTTGTTGTTGTTGTTTAGTCGTTTAGTCGTGTCCGACTCTTCGTGACCCCATGAACCAGAGAACGCCAGGCACTCCTGTCCTCCACTGCCCCCCGCAGCTTGGTCAGACTCATGCTGGTAACCTCGAAAACACTATCCAACCATCTCATCCTCTGTTGCCCCCTTCTCCTTGTGCCCTCCATCTTTCCCAACATCAGGGTCTTCTCCAGGGAGTCTTCTCTTCTCATGAGGTCGCCAAAGTACTGGAGCCTCAGCTTCACAATCTGTCCTTCCAGTGAGCACTCAGGGCTGATTTCCTTCAGAATGGAGAGGTTTGATCTTCTTGCAGTCCATGGGACTCTCAAGAGTCTCCTCCAGCACCATAATTCAAAAGCATCAATTCTTCGGCGATCAGCCTTCTTTATGGTCCAGCTCTCACTTCCATACATCACTACTGGGAAAACCATAGCTTTAACTATACGGACCTTTGTTGGCAAGGTGATGTCTCTACTTCTCAAGATGCTGTCTAGGCCTGTCATTGCCCTTCTCCCAAGAAGCAGGCGTCTTTTAATTTCGTGGCTGCTGTCACCATCTGCAGTGATCATGGAGCCCAAGAAAGAGTCCTGCAAGGTAGGTGACCATAAAATGCAGGCTATTCATTTAAAAGTTGTTGGGTGGGGTTAGGACAAGGCCAGCCTATCATTGAAGACAAATCCTCGCCTTCCACCAAATCAATGCCCTGTTTGCAGGAAGTCTCAAAAGTAACCTGTGCCAAGAGAAGCTTCACAACCACAGGAGACAGAGCTGGGGAAAAAGATACGTTGCTGCCCTAGGAGATGGCATGCCCCACCCCCAAAGTTTTAAATTAATTCCCTCTCGAAATATCCCTATTACTGGAGGTGGAGGGAGTCCCAAAGTCTCCACCCAGTCGAAATGCAAGCCAAATGTTTTTGCTGTTGTTTCAGTGAGGTGTGACGCAAGAGAGATAGCTAAATAGCTAGTTTAATGCATAAGTTTAATGCATAAGGAATTCTACTTTTTGACATTTATATCTCTACTGTGCACTTCAAAAGTTAGGGTGCTTCCAGATTGTCACTAGTTTCAGGTGGGCATCAATCACATACGGGCAAATTCAGGTTGCACAAATAAAGTTGATTGGGTGGTTTTGTACAATGCACTTTGCCAAAAGATCACCCTATTTGCAATAAGGAAAGTGATGGGGAAACACAACATCAAGGGGGCCTTACCTGGAGTCGAGTTTAACCTTTCGGCATCGAGTTAAAACCTTGTTACTTTCCTAAACCTTGTTGAGTCTGTGCTATGCTTTTCTTTGCGTTCTGTGCAGCCTAGTTGTGCTTTACGTTGTTTTTATGGTGTGTGCCTGCGTCTAAAAACCACCCTGGGGTATTCAATCTCAAAAATAAATAAAGGTGGAAGCAGGTGGTCCTGTAGAGACATGGAATGGAAGCTGCATTGTTACTCTGGTTCTGCCTCTGCTGAAGTAGATCCCTCTGCTGCATCTCTGTGACAGGTGTGTGACTGGAGCATTTAATCACTTATGGTGCTGAGATAAAGAACAATTATCTGCTATCAGAAGAGGCTCCATGTATTATCGCTGTACAACTGCTTCCAGACAAAAAGGATGCTAAGAGAGTTGCACAGAATTAATGGGTAGGGTTGTGTTTGCCGTTCTCCCTCTTACAGGCTCAAAGGAATGTTACCTTTTCCCGGACATGTTTATGTGACCCTGGGTGTAATATAGTTATAACCCATTAAAGAAATAAAACAGAGGCAAACTGTGTGGTTGTGCATGCCCAGCAAACATCACCTGAGGCAATTTTGCTGAGGATTTGACGGGTAGCTGGTGGCTCTCCATTAACCAGTCCACTGGGAAGAGATTAGACACAACTAATATTTCTATCGGAGATTATTGCTCAATGCAACATTCAAATAAGAATAGATGCTTCCTGGCATGCTTGGGTGTGAATGTTATTTTGGGAGCTGGAGATGGCCAAAGCAACACACAGCAGGTAAAATTTAACGAATGTTACAAAACAAGAATTAAATGGGAGACAGAAATTCAAATATTATGACCCCAATTAAAAAATATTAGTGGAAAAGCTAGAAAAAAGTTTCAGCAACATAACAATGTTGACCAAAAAAAAAAAGAAGATGGTTTTTCAAGGTCTGACCTTTAGACATTGAGCATCAAAAGCATATGGAATACTAATGTGTCTCCAATTACCAAGCAATTGAGTTTCTTCTGCAAGGTAAGTAAATCCACCATTTGAAAACTGGCCTATGGAAGTGATCCATAGAAAAACAGCTTGATCTCCAGTAATAGCATCATTATGAATAGGGTTAAGCAAGAAATTAGCATCTCAAGTGAAGAGAATGATATCCTGTATAGCAACTGCTAGAGGTTATTCAGACCATTAAATGGCTAAATATATAATCCACTCTCCCTTCTTTTTTAAAAAATATTATTTTACTACTCACTTCCTAAAAAGTGCACTCAGCAAAATCTCATTCAAAAGGAATAGTCAGGTTGTAAATGTGGCCCATCAGCCTGGCTTACCAGAACGCCTGTGATGCTGTTCTTCCAGGAATTCCAAGTCGAGCATGAGGTCATCCTCATCCAGGTCACAGGAGCCCAAGTTATTCAAAACATCCTGTAGTATGCCAACAAAATAATAGTTTAGGAAGGTGACTGAATGTGTGGATGGGATTTTCTGAAAATCTCAGTGATAAGCTTATCCTCATCTATTTTATCTAATTGCCACCTTGCTTCCTGATCTCAATAAGTATGAAATGTGAACAATAATAGCATATTATATGCAGCATTATTCTACACATTGTTACTTGCATGTTATACACATATGAACTCCAGGTTTCCTGAAGTTAACCAGACAACAATGAATATAACTGCATAAAAATACTTAGGTATTAATACTTATACATTGGTACCTCGGGTTAAGTACTTAATTCATTCCGGAGGTCCGTTCTTAACCTGAAACTATTCTTAACCAGAAGCACCACTTTAGCTAATGGGGCCTCCCGCTGCCGCTGCTCGATTTCTGTTCTCATCCTGAAGCAAAGTTCTTAACCCGGGGTACTATTTCTGGGTTAGCAGAGTCTGTAACTTGAAGCGTATGTAACCTGAAGCATATGTAACCTGAGGTACCACTGTACAATTAAGCTACAAAAATATAGTGCTACATGGGGCTTCACTCTTTTATATGTATTATATGTATAATATATGCACATTTTTGCATATAATTTGTTGATTTTTTTTTAAAAAAGAAAACATGCACGAGCATAAAAGGTGCCTGGTGCAGGAATAGTTTGATGCAGGCAAAGTTTGATCAGGTCAGAATCATCAAATCTATTTAAATCTATTTAGAACAGATTCCATCTCTATCCCTAACTGATTATGAAGAAAGCAACAACTTTGCAGTGGTTTATAAAAATAATAAAATGTTGTGTATATGTGATCTTTGTGTGCCATTGGTTTTCTGTCTTAAAACTTAAAAACTGAAAAATTAGATAGATGATAGATGATAGATAGATAGATAGATCGATCGATCGATCGATAGATGATATAGATAAAAAATAAGACAGATGAACAACAATAATTTCAGACTTTCAGAAAGTTAAATCAACAATAAACTCAAAATGGATTAAAACACAAATACATTAAAACTTGCTTTTTTAAAAAATAGTGAGCAGTTTAGAATTTTTTTTTCAATAAAAAGATACATCTATGGTGAATAAGGAGAATATGATTAAGCACCAATCTGAAACAGATAGCATCAACATGGTGTTTTCAGCATTGCCCCCTCAATATCCATAAACTGCAATCTGAACCTGTGCATGAACCAGGCAGTTTATAAAAGTGTTTAGATGCATTGATAGGGAGGCTAAAAATAATGATGTCAGAAAAATCTTACTAGATCAGGGAAAGGGTCTGTCTAATTTTGCATTCTTTCTTCAGTGGGAGCTAGCACAGCGATACCAGGAAACATCTTGGATGAATTCACATTCAGGCACTGAAAAGCATGACTCAGTAGCCTGATCACATTGCACTTGGAAAGGGCACGGCAGGCTATGGGTTCCATTCCAGAATTCTGTCACACTTTGTGGGACATGGAGTAATGCTTCTTTTGCATTTATGCTTCTTTATACCTATATCCTACCCAATGCCATTTCTGCTACATGAGGGGCATGCAGCAAAGCACTCACCACAAATCTCTGCAGCCAGTCTAATATACTGGAGCACAGGCCTTCTAACCAAAAACTAATGCCCGCCTCAGACAAGGGAACCCTGTCTGGGCAAAAGAGGACCATGCATTGTGAGCGGATTGAGGGGTAGCTAATAACAAAGCCACCTTTGGCTGTCAAAAAAGGGTGCCAGCACATTACTCAACCTTCTCTGTGCAGTTTCAACACACCCCTTTATCAGCACCTCTGTGGCCACATTGACCATCCAAGACCATGGTTGGCAAAATTTCCATCAGGCTATTGAGGTCTGCCTTCTCGACCCTCTCAATGCTGCCCCCTTCATTCATCACAGTTAACAAAATAATTTGTTCTGAACTCCAAAAACTGTTACACTTGCTTTATTTAAAAAACAACAACACACACACACACACACACACACACACACACACTATTGCTGTCAAGAACACCCAGAGAGAATTACAAGACAATTTCTATTTTCTTCCTTTAAAAAAAAAGCACATATGGAAGAAGCCCATACAATGCCTTAATTCAAAGTATTCCCATTAAAATGCTTTGTTAGTTAAGGAGGAAGAAAAGGAAACAAAATTTCTCTGTGTTCCAAAGATAGGCTGACAGATGAATGCTGACATGTCCTTTCTTTTATTTTCGTTTTCTTTTTTCCCCCTTGGAAGACTTAATCACTGCTTGCAGACAAACGCTTCAGCAAAAGCTTTAATAAAACTCTCCATTGACTTTGGAATAGCCCCTTAGAAACTTTTAAAAACACAGCTTTCTTCCTCCCAGTGTCTTCCTTTGGCACATAAAACTGCATTTAACCCCTGTGGTGCAGGAGAATGAAACCAAAGTCTGCTTTGCCCCTTCTTGCCCCTTCTTCTCAACAACTTATCTTGGGACAGTTCCCTTTCATTAAAGTGTGATCTTCAAACAAAAACAATTGTCAAACAAAGAATGTGTATACAAAGAATGAATGAGTGTCTCTGTGTTGCAGTTCATTGTTGCAGAAAGGAAGGCTTCCATTCATTTCTGCCTCAAAGTGCTACACCTACAGAGTGCAAGGGAGTTGGAAAAAATGCTTGGTAATTGTCCAATTCTGATGTGAAATTCCCCCCCCCCAAAAAAAAAAAAAAATTTCTTGGTTCAGATTACAAGGGTTCTACAATGATTGGACACATTTTAAACTCTCTGGGTTCCTGTTCAATGTTCCAGCTAGTCAGCCATGCCCTTCTTGAATCATAGAATCATGGAGTTGGAAGGGACCCTGACCATCATCTAGTCCAGCCCCCTGCAATGCAGGAATATGCAGCTATCCCTTACAGGGATTGAACCTGCAACCTTGGCGTTATCAGCGCCACAATCTAACCAACTGAGCTATCCAGCTTTAAGAAAATCCACCACTGGTTCAGGAAGGGCTGTGGCTCAGTGGTAGAGCACATGCCCTGCGTTCAAAAGGTCCCTGATTTAGTCCGTCAGATCACCATGTAGGGCTGGGAGAGACCCGTGCATGAAGCTCAGGTGTAGACAATACTGAGCTAGATGGACCAGTGGCCTGACTCTGACTCGTATAAGGCAGCTTCCCATAGTCTCCTTAGTGCCCCATCGCCTCCTGGCTTGCAGATGTGGCTGCAGGTCCAAAAAGGTTAGCTAACCCATGTTAGAATAGAACATGTTATCAAAAACAAGACCAAATTTTTTGCCCAAGCTAAGTGGAAGGGGGTGGAAACAGAGGCTGAAAGAGATCTGAATGTGAGTACCTTTCAGCACATTATTGCTTTCAATGGGATACACATCCTAACAAAGATTCCAATATGAATCCCCATCTACAAGCAGCACAACCAGGGCTAAACAATGGTATGAGCAAGGCTCAATACAACATAAGCAAGCAAAGCACTTTTTGAAGCCAGGACTATCGTTTTGCAGGATAGTGTATGTGCATGAGCTTTGCTCTTCTCTTTACTATGCATGTGCCCAAATATCAAGGTACAACAGCTAAATGAAAAGGAAACAAGCAATACTTTGCACGCCATACGCACATGTACATGGGGCCCTTTAGTCACTATAGAGTCACTATAGGATGGCTTATTTGGCTGTCATGAGGCTCTATCACCAGAGGTGTCTTCAGGAAGAATAGTCTACTCAGAGTGAAAGAGAAGATTTGGACCCAGCAGATGATCAGAGAGAGGAGGAGCTAGGAGTGATGAGTGATGAGGTCTTTCAATATCCTCTAAAACAGCAGATTCAACTTTTTCAGGGCTGGGAACCACCTTTAACCCAAGCATGCATTTAGAACTCATTCCTTATCTGTTGACCATACATTTGTATTGTGGTAGTGCTGCTGTAGCAACCCATCTGATAGTTGGTCCCAGGACACACCAACTGAACACAAATATCCAATGCTGTTAATTTTGCACTGAGCACCTAATGCCCAGCTCACTTGCTCCATACTGATAGTCCCTGCTCACTAGGTGCTGGTCAGTGCTGTGCAATAGCTAGATACGTTGGAGACTGAAGTTGCTGTTTCTATAAATAAACAGTACATGCCGCAGCATGGAGCCATGTTTATTTAACTTACATGCTGTAGGTCTTCCAACAACATTGTTTACAGATTTTGATCCAGATCTTGTTCATTTGTTCAGTGATTGATATGGTCTCAAACCTATTCTGCCATTTTTGTCAGCTGCTTCTTGTTTACTATTGTCAGCAGACAAAATATTTCTTGTCCCTTCCTATGATTCAATGTTCCCTTATTCAAATGATGCAAATTACCATCCAATTACAGCAATATTGTTACAAAGTCTTGACTAATGCTTGTGACATTCTGTGCTCTGATTGCAAACATTATAATGAATCTACATCCCATTAATACTAGATGTTTATTAACAAGTTATTCAGCTTTTAACTGGATCCTTGTTTGGCAGTAAATTTTGGCTATATTCATATTCAAATTTGCTATCCTTAAGGATAAATAATCTGTATCATTAGATCATAATTCTTGTCAAACTTGAGCTTCCTTTTAAAACCACAGGCAAGGAGATTTCAGTTTATGTTCATCTTAATGCCACATTGAGGACTTTGGTAAAAGTCTGTGGAGAGATCAATATATTTATATGTTTGTTTAAAATGTCGTCTTTCTGCCTGGCAATAGGCGTCCAGAGAGGCTTACGATCAGAAAAATTAAAACAAAAACACTGTAAAATCTTAAAAGGCAAGCCACAAGATCGGAACTATGACAGGTATTAGACCAATGTTTCTTCTATCAATATCAACAAGATTAGCAGCAAGGAGAAAAAAACAGTGCATTGTGACGCATTTCCCCTTAAGGCTTTCCCCAAACTGAATGTCTTTACGGGTGCTTGCCTATGAAAGGAGAAAAGATGTCATTCAGATCAGACCTCCTGGAGAAAGAAGTTCCAGACACAGTAACACCAATGAGAAGCTGTACAAACCTCTACTCTCAAGATGTGGGGGTACCTGGAACAGGACTTCCGATGACAACATGGGCAATGGCAAGTTTGAATGGAAACAGGCAGTTTTTCAGAGATAGCCTGATCCCAAACAGTTTAGGGCAGGGATGGGGGAATTCCTGGTCCTCTAAGTGTTGTGAGAGATGATGAAAACTTTATTCTAACAAAGGCTCTCAGTGACAAAAGTAGCATTTTGAATTGGGCCTGGAACCCAGCAGGTTAAGAACAGTTTCAGGTTAAGAACGGACCTCCAGAACGAATTACGTTCTTAACCCAAGGTACCACTGTATATGTCATGATCTTGCACAGTGGGAAATTCACAGAGCCTCTAATGCTTTCTCTAACTCCATCTAGCCTTTCACCAGAGAGCAGTGACACACAGTGCTATATGTTTCAAGAAGTAGAAGATGAAGAAGATTGCAGAACTTAAAGAGAAAACAGATATACCTTCCCTTCAACTATTTTACCTACAGACCAAGCCCATGAGAATAAATACATGACTTACAATATTATGGTATATGACTAAAGATTTTCCACAGATAACAGAAATGTTTTGAACACATTTTTTAGAACACAATTGTAATGGTTCTAGGGGTTGCTTGTGCGTAAAATCGGCGCCACACCTGGCTGGGTTGCCTGAGTGAACCCTTTCTGTCCGGACAGCCACTCACCCATGGCTGTCTCAATCGCTGGCAGAATCCGTCAGTGGGCGTTTCTTGAACTTCTTCCAGCAAAGAAGCTCTTTGACGCCTAGTCTCCACCTACTCTCCCTGCGCGGAAGCCTTCTGCGCAGGGAGGGTGTGGGCAGTGGAGGACCCGTGCTCTCCCCGCTGGTCTCCGGCGAGGAGTCATGGAGCCATCTCGCCGATTCCCCCATCTGCCCCCCTTCTCCACTGGTGCTACGCTGATTTCCTTCCCCAGAAGATGGGCTGCTTCTCTCCCTCCCGGGACGCTCTCCGGAATCCCTCTGGAGCCCTCCCTCCTCCTCTGGCTCCGATGGCAGTTCCCTGACAACAATCATACAAATTAAAGACTGAAAGTGTTTCTAGCAACAGCTAATTCAAAGATTTTAACTGAGAAGCATGGCACACAGTCATAAAAAGAGCCCGCAAACACTAAAATGGAAAACCTTTAAGCCATTTAAAGCAATGTTAACTCTAAGAACCATAACTGAATAATTCATGGGCATAATGAAAGGCTTCCCCTTCTGGACTCTTCCACAGACTTCAAAGAGAAAATAAAATTACATGAAAACCAGGAAATAGGAAGAAGACTTACAAAATGCTGATTTCACTGCTGACATACCGAGAACCTCTGTGTATCTAATGTAAAGCTTTCTGGATGCCTTTCATATGCTGTGAGCAGATTAAATGTATTCGGCTCCTGAATGCAGCCATCAAATAATCATGTTTTCTAGTGAAATGTATGAGAAGTTGTCAGAAGAAAAATATAAATCCTGCAGTACTTGGTTACTCAACATTTATGTTTCTGTGGACAAACAGTTTAAGAGTAGTACTCAAAGGCCCAGAAGAAAGAGAAATATGCTATGGTAGTATGGTATGGCTTATTTGTGTACCACTTATTGGTGCAATGTTCCCCCAACTTTAATATTTATTAATAAAATAAAAGTGCCGTGCATGCAATAAATTGACCTGAACAATATAAAATAGCATCAGAATTTAGCCAAAAAATACAGATTATGTAACAGGATCTGATTATCATGAGGTGGAACACACTGGAGGCTGCAAAAGCTTCCATTCAAAAGCTTCCATTCAAAAGCTTCCATGCAAAAGCGACCATTTTAGGCAGGTCCATAAGACTTGTGATCACTGAAACACAGGTACTTTTGGACCCAGAAGAGGGAAGAAGAGGGATAGAACAAGAGCGTAACAGAGACAAGATGTAACAGGGCAGGGGGCGCTTATGTGCACTCTGCAGATGCATGCGGGGGCCAGGAACGGAAACCCCATGTGATATGGTAGTCGCCTGTACTTTGCTTCATTGCAGGAGCAAGGAAGTCATCAGAGCCACCTCAATGGCATTTCTTCTTGCACACTGTGGTAGATATTAGACTGATCCAAGTCACCCTGCACGCTCAGGAAGAAACTGTGGAGGGGTGGGGGAAGAGATGTACAAATCATGCATTAGAAATGTTCCCATAGGAAATGATAAAAATTGTCAGCTTGTTAGGTGAACACTTGCCTAATGAACAATTTCCTGGGAATGCATTATGTATGGAAAGAGGGACCTGCCTGTATCATTTCTATTGAAAGGAGTGTTCCTATTCAGGGTTCCAGCCAGCCATTCCCAGCTATTAGCTGTGGCCGTATAGAACCATGCGACTTTGTTTCCTGCTTGTTGATTTTTAAAATAATGTGTTTGTTCAGTGAGCTGCAGAAAACTCTGACAAGTTACAAAAAAAAACTTTTCCAAACTGTGATTAATCTCAGAATATATTATTATTATTATTATTATTATTATTATTATTATTCCAATATGCATTTTCTTGTTTTGTCTAACCCCACTATCCACATGGTAACTGCAGCACTGCTAGGATAGAAATTTAATTGGCAAAGTCCTGATGCTGTTCTTTAAATAACTACAAAGAGACAGTGTTGCCTTCTTCCTAACACAGATAAGGGACACCATTCAAAGTGGAAGACCCATTTATTCAGCAGTAGCAATGACAAACCTAGACAGCATCTTAAAAAGCAGAGACATTGCCTTGCCGACAAAGGTCCATATGGTTAAAGCTATGGTTTTCCCAGTAGTGATGTATGGAAGTGAGAGCTGGACCATAAAGAAGACTGATCGCAGAAGAATTGATGCTTTTGAATTATGGTGCTGGAGGAGACTCTTGAGAGTCCCATGGACTGCAAGAAGATCAAACCTATCCATTCTGAAGGAAATCAGCCCTGAGTGCTCACTGGAAGGACAGATCCTGAAGCTGAGACTCCATTACTTTGGCCGCTTCATGAGAAGAGAAGACTCCCTGGAAAAGACCCTGATGTTGGGAAAGATGGAGGGCACAAGGAGAAGGGGACGACAGAGGACGAGATGGTTGGACAGTGTTCTCGAAGCTACCAGCATGAGTTTGACCTAACTGCGGGAGGCAGTGGAAGACAGGAGGGCCTGGTGTGCTCTGGTCCATGGGGTCACGAAGAGTCGGACACGACTAAACAACTAAACAACAACAACAACAACAACAACAACAAGCTGCTGCTACCTGGGGCAGGGGTGGCAGGCACGGAGCCCAAATAATAGATAGTGTCAATGAAAGGCATACCTGGAGCCAAACATCAATATAGCCAGTTCATTCTAGTTTTGTCTGCATCTTCCTCCCTGCTGAGCACCCCCTGAACTGCTCATAGCAACTGGCTGAGAGCAGGGTTGGTGGGGCAATGCCCCATTTACCCTAATGGACCAGCCTCCACTTCATGCATACACATAGAGCTTCCATTAAATCTTCTTTCTGCACTTAGTTCAATAGAGCTACTCCGAAGTAAGTCGGTATAAAACCCTTATGAAATCAATGGGGCTGAAAACTACTATGCATTGGCTGGCTTGTTTTCCCTATGCCTACATTTGGAAGATGCTGACAGTAGATATACTGCATTGCCCCACAATAATTATATCAATTCAAACCCTTTTTATAAACACACGGAAACCAAACTGCACACCTTGCACTAATCCAGTGCCCTAAAATAGATGGGACAGCATTAAATAAATGCTTCTAGCATCACACCTCAACAGCTGGCTATTTCTTAGCCCTATTTCACTGATTTGAAACATTAATTTAAAGAGGTATCTGTCTGCCTAGAGGCATGCGGAAGCTGCTATTTTACTGTAAATAGATTATGCTAGTCTAAAAGATTACAGATATCATCATAACCACCATCACTATAAAGAATTTAGAAATTCAAAGTTAAAAGAACAAGGAGTTTCCTGCAAAGCCGCCCATCGGAAATAATATTTTCATGTGAGGAAAATATTGGTTTTCTTTCTTATATAGAAAGAAAGAAAACCAGCAACTGTTGAACCAAAATATTGTTCAGGGGATAGATTAGGTCAAGTAACATTGTTTAAAAAAATTAATCTCCATTAGGTCTCAGCTCCTGTCTGCCCTCTTCTAAATTCTCCATCCATTCATACTGTCAGCCACCCATGACAGCTTTTTATTGTCTCTCAGCACATATCAGAAGTGACAAGCATGTCACAAACCTGCTTTTTGACTGTGACAAATGGGGAGCTTGGTGAACTGTCCATAGCAATCCATTTCGTGAACTTGCCATTGTACCTCATCCACTTCATGTCAAGTGATTGTCATAAACGTTATCATTACCCAAGAGATCTGGTAGCAGCTTCTCTTTGTATTCTCGCATGCCTTTAATCATAATACTTATTGAAAATTAAATACAAAATATGCCCATCTAAGAATGTGACATGCAAATGCGGCAAGTACATATATTGTGCAGATATCAGAGAGCCAGTATTGGTAGCAAGTCCCTGTGGAGCATATTTATTTTATTTCACAGCATATGTATGAAACACATACACTTTTCAGTGCTATTATACTTTTCATAACAAAATGTAATTTATAAACAACAACACATTCAGCCAGAAACCAAGTTTTGCAGCTACTTGATCTGTGACAAGGTCCTCTAAAATATATATATATGGGTCATTTTTTTTATTATTACAACCTACTTTGTACTACTGCTGTTGGCAGACAAGTTATTCTGACACCTGAGAGGCAGGAACACTTCTCTTCATTCCTGACAACAACAACAACAACAACAACAACAACAACAACAACAACTTTATTAACGATCCATTTGTTCAACAGAACTTCTTCCTCTTCCTCCTCCTGTACACCCTCAATATATGACCTGGAGAGTTGGGGGATCCTCTGGGGCAGTTTCAGGGGGCATGTGGGGATCTCGACAGTGTGTGTTGGGGGAAACCAGAATATCAATTATTCAAGCAGGTGAACATCATTAGATGTCTAGTATTTATTTATTAATTATTTATTTTAATTATTAAAAGTAGGTACCACACTTCACTCTGAGGATTGGGCAGTTTACACTATAAAAACATAAAAGTAATAACATAATAACAAACGAAATAATAACATTCCCCCCATCAAACATACACAGTTTAAAAGACTATAGATTAATGAAAAAACAAAATAAAAGAAAAAAATTCATTCCAGTAGCACCTTAAAGACCAACTAAGTTAGTTCTAGGTATGAGCTTTCGTGTGCATGCACACTTCTTCAGATACACAGAAATGTTATAAAGAAATGTTTTCGCCTGGCACCTAAAGATATGTAACGAAGGTACCAGGCAAGCCTCCCTGGGGAGAGCACTCCACAAATAGGGAGCCACCACAGAAAAGGCCTGTTCCCATGTTGCCATTCTCTGGACCTCTTGTAGAGGAGGCACACAAATAAGCACCTCAGATGATGATTGCCGGGGTCGCAGCGGTGTAGCGTGGGTTGTCAGCACCCGGGGCAAGGCAAGTAATTTGCGCCCCTAACCCCTAATCTGCCGCCACTGCCAGCTTCTTCTTGCTGCTGCCTGGGCTGGGGTATTTACGGTAAGGTAGCCACGGCGGCGGCAGCGGGTCCGTGTCAGGTGATCTGAGGCGAGTTGCCGCTGGCGCTGCCGCCCAAACGACGCCGCTTGCCCGGAGGAGGAGGGCAGAGAGGCGAGGAAAATGCAACATGGCCTAGCAGCTGCAGCAGCAGCGGCGGCGGTGGGGCTGTGAGGAGGGGCTGCCTGGCGCGCCCTCCGCGGCCCTGACGCGCGGGGACCGCGGCAAGCGCTGAGAGCCGCTGCCTGCCAGACGCCTTCAGCCCGGACGCGCACACAGCTCGTCGGTTCCGCGAGACATGGGGCTCTGCTACAGCCTGCACCCGAGGCTCTTCGGCGACTCCAGAGGCGGCGAGCGCGCCCCCCCAGATGTTGCGCCCGGTGCGGCCGGCCCCTCCTGCCCCCCCCCACGCTACGCCACTGCAGGTTCGGGTCAGTTCATATGGGTGAGAGGTGGTCCTTGAGGTGCTGTTTTATAGGTCAAAAGCAGCGCTTTTAATTGGGCCCAGAAACTAATCAGCAGCCAATGCAGGTTCGATGTGATATGCTCAAACGACCTTGCCCTGGAGAACATCCTGGCCACCGAATTCTGCACTAGCTGAAGCTTCCAAACCAGAGGTAGGCAACCTAAGGCCCATGGGCCACAAGTGATTAATCGGGTTAAACTAGCCCACAAGCTACCCCCGAACCAAACCGCCTGCTCAGCGAGTCCCCATGTGCTGCGCATGGGGACTTGCTTCCGCAATGCCGGAAGCCACATTTGCGCATGCTCAGATGCCTGACACTGGAAATCGCAGCTGCGATACGGCTCATGGAGGAATCTCTGCTGGAGTAAACCTTGCCAACCCCTGTTCCAAACCGTCTTCAGGGGAAGCCCTATGTATAACACATTGCAGTAATCTAGCTTAGAGGTTACCAGGGCATAGACAACGGAAGTTATGCTATCCCTTTCCAGATAGGGGTGCAGCTGGGCCATCAGCCAAAGCGGATGGGAGGCACTCCGGGCCACTGAGGCCGCCTGAGCCTCAAGCAACAGCAGTAGACCCCGAAGGACCCCCACGCTGTGTATCCGTCTGCTCCTTTAGAGGGAGTGTAGCCCCACCAAGAGCAGGCAGCTTCCCAACCATGCAAGGGAACAAGGGAACCGCTCAAAAACAGTGATGAACAGTATGCATGCATAAACAAACCAATAAACAAACCAAACAAACCAAAGCAGGGGTAAGGGTACAATGGTAAGGGTACAATCCTGTTGAACAGTAAGATTGCAATGAGACTTACTTAGGCAAATATATGTTGCGCTGTAAATAGCTAGTGGTTTACTGCCTTGTCATGACACCCAAATATCTGTTGTCTGAGGCAGTTGCCTCACCTTGGAGTGTTCCATGTAATTTTATGTATGTATTTTATATATATATAAAAATTAAAAATCATGACAGGAAACTGACATGACAAGGAGAAAAGTTCTATCCCAGGCATTTGTCATCCTGTTTTTTTATATTTGTAAGTTGTTGTTTTTTGCTTGGTTGTATTTGTTTCTCACACAGAGAATTCAAAAATATGACACACCCACACCCACTTGCAGTGGTACAGTCCGTTTCCCCAACTCCTATTACCATACATATACATAGACAAGGCCAGTAACAAGAGTCCTTTCCACACCAGTTTTGTTATCTCATTCTTTACAAACATCACATTCACACACACAAAAGGCCATTTGAGAGAGGGGAGCATGGTAAAGGATGAAAGTCTGACATTTCAGGAAAAAAAGTCTTTATCAAGGAATGATTTAATACCATGTTTACCAGTGGAGCAGACATAGGCCCATGGTTGCTATGGAAACAGACAGAATCCCAATAATATTAAGTAATAGTGTATCTATTATAACATTGCATTAATAATTCTCTAGCGAAAGGGTCACTTGAAATTTCATTTACAAAGCTCCGTTTTTAACTAGCAAAGCAAACAATGTAAAGGACAGGAAATTATCGTTACAAATGAATGTCAGCCTTAAATCAGTTATTACTGTCTGTTTGCAAACATACATAACATTTTGTTCAACTATTAGAAATAATGGATCGTGTGGGTGCACACATACCCAGAGGCACACACCCCAAACTATTCAAAGGCTGTGTGTTTGCAAACATTCTGGATATTCTTTTCAGCATTTGAAAGCTGTATTGTGAATTTATGCTCTTACACGGATTATTCATTTCTCTGCCTTCCTATGGACATGCTTCCTCCCACTTATGTATAAAGGAAGCAGCAGTGGGAAGGGTGTGGGATGAATCCAGTTTTTACCCAGGGAGGATTTTGTTATTTCCCCTTCAAGCTAGTTTACCAAATGTGCAAAAGAGTCTACTCCAATGTACCACAGACCTGAAAACTAAGAGCTCAACCAGACTTCAAGAAAGGCCTACACAGGTAAGTTACATACCCTTAAAGTGTTACTGGGATATCCCCTTTTTTTCTCACAAGAGCACAGGGACCATTGCACCGCAATTCCCCCCCAGAAAAACAACTTTTTCCAGGCAGCAATCTTGCATAGCGCTCCAAAACGTGCTTTTTCCAAGGGGAGATCGCAGTAGGAAATTGCACAAGATCACAGTGCCCCAAATCTGCTGGATCAGGCCAATGGTCCATGTAGTCCAGCATCAGGATCTCACAGTGGCCAGCCACATGCCTGTGGGAAACTCGGAAACAGGATCTGAGCCCAAGAGCACTCCTCCAACCACAGAGGCAGGGCACAGCCATCATGACTAGTAGCCACTGATAGCCATGAATATGTCTGATCCCCTATTAAAGCCATCCAAGTTGGTGGCCATGACTGCAACCTGTGGCTGTGAGTTCCACAGTTTAACTATGTGAAATGTGAGGAAGACTGATCTTATATGAACTACATGCAAGAAAGGGCAAGCTATAACTCTACCTTTACATTTCTTTCTAAAATATTTTGCATATCGGGATTTAAGACATATGTTCTTTAAAAAACAACTGAAGTCAGTACACATATCCACCAAGTTTGAGTCATGCAGCTTTGGTGTCAATGAAAACCAATGAAAATAAAGCACCAAGCTTAGGCGCTTCCTGTTATTTCCATATAAATTGCAGGGGTGGTGGGGACTCTCCTCAGGCCACAGTCTCTCCTCAGTCACAAACCTTTCCCCTCACCAGCTCTGCTTCACATCCTCCATGAGTGATTTTGCGTGGCTAGAATGTGTCCTTGAAATCTCATGTCTCAAGGTTACCTGAGGTGTTTCTGTATGGGTGTAGAGAGAAGCCTACTGTACCAAAATAAAATATACATTTGTTGCTCTGCCCACTTTTGAATCTGGCACCGCACAATACAGGCCTGTGGCCCCCAAAAGGTTGCTTGGCTGGAAATGTGCCCCTCAAACTGAAAAAGGTTTCATGCCGACAAAATAGTGGTTTGACAACAACTTTCCCCTTTTTATATGCAGGTTGGTTTGGGGTTTTTTGGGGGGGAGGGGGAATCTAAGTCCGTGAAAATTGGGCTGAGACCACTTTCCACCAGATTTGTACTGCTACTTTTCAACTTCACTTTAGTCTCCTTCAATTATTCTGGTCTCATCACTGGTTCAATGCCATGCATTGCCAACAGGTAGCAGTTGATGGGAAAGACATTTGCAGAGACCAGGAAGAGCTGCTGCCAATCTGGCTAGAGAATACTGGGAATATAGGATGTCCCATTACAGTGGTACCCCTGGATGCAAACGGGATCCGTTCCAGAGCCCTGTTCGCATCCTGAAGCAAACACAACCCGCGTCTCCGCATGCGCAGGTCTTGATTTGCCGCTTCCATGCATGCGTGTGACGTCATTCTGAGCATCTGTGCATGCGGCAAAACCCAGAAGTAACGCATTCCATTAGTTCCGGGTCGCCGCAGTTCACAACCCGAAAACGCTCAACCCGAAGCTACTTCAACCCAAGGTATGACTGTATAACATCTGGCTCAGTACTGTCTATAGTAACCTTTCTCATCCTTTGGTTCCCAGATGTTGCTGGAGTACAACTCCCATCATCCTAAGCTAGTAGGACCAGGGGTCAGGGATGATGGGAGTTGTACTCCAACAACATCTGGGAACCCAAGGTTGACTCTTTTCCCTGCTTGGGATCTTTCTGTGTTTTGACACCAGCAATGGTTTTATTCCTCTGATTAAGGCAGAACCACCTCCCCCTTTTCCTTTATGTTCCAACCTATTCATCTTCGTTGTGGACTGCTGGGTTGTGAGAAGGGCAGAGCAGCTCCTGTGTCTGCCATTCTTCACACACACAAGCACACACCATTCTTCACATACAACATGACTACACTGGGCTGCAAAGTCACCACCAAAAAACCACCTGGGTGAAGTTTGTTGAACTACTAGTGATCTACAGACCACACTTTAGAAACCCCTGCACTAGACTAAAGCCATTTTAATTCAGTTGCTCAAAACTAAGGAGCACCTTTTATTGTGAGTGACACAATCTTTGCCACCTAGCAAAACAGCATAAAGCTGGGGAAAAAAAATGTGAGGGGAGGAACTCATAATCTTTTTCCATTACAAGAAGGCAGATGAAAATATACATCCAAGTGAATTGCAGTCCTTGCCAGGGGTTCTGTAGCTTGCCACTGAATAACATATCACATCTTGACTCCAAATGAGTCATCCTCTGCACAACCACAAGCATAAAAACTCCACTTCTGGTTGAAGATTAAATGTAGATGGGGAACATCGTCTTATTAACTGGAATGTTTACTGCCCTTTACTTGAAATGCTTGGGGTAAATGATAAGCTCAGTAGTTTTTTATACCTCTGAAAGTTATTTACTGTCCCATACTCTCAAAAATAATTCATAAGCATTTCTAGAAAAGAGCCACTAAACGCTCTACTTCATCTTCATAGCTGTTAAGAGTGACTTCCAAGATACAGAAAAACAAATAGAAACTCCTATGCAAACGACTTTAAAAAAAGAAGGATATTCATTTGAATGTTGTCCATGTTGTTTATAAGTCAACATGCAGCCTGCTTATTTTCCAGCTTCAAATATTTAACAACTGATTGCATTTCTTTCTTTTTTTCCAGGAAGCACAGACCAGCCTTTATCAACTTGGATCAAGACAATTAATTGCAGAAAGATTTAATTTCAGCTTCCAAATAAACATAAATCACTCCATTTGACAGATTCACCCATCCCTAGCCCCAATCCTGTAAGCCCCTGGCTGACAAGCAGGGATAAATATGCCTGAAATAAATAAACAAATCCAAGCCAGAGAAAATGATGCCCATCATGTTGCAAATGATGGGCACAATGGGGTTTTAATCATCATCATCATCATCAAGAGCAGTCAAACTGAACAGGATCAAGATGGAGACTGAAAGTAACCAGAGGATTTTTTTTTTCTTTGCATATGATGAGCATAGCTGAAGCCAAGCACTTTTAAATAAGACTGATCAAGATGTCTCATAAGAACTTTTGTCAAAAATGGAGGCACACCCAGCAGAAAGTATGCACCTCACTGTCACTACCATGTTTTATGTCCTGGTGGTGGCAAACAAATGTTCTCTGGGAGCCTCTAAAACATCTTCCCTCCAAAAGTCTATAAGGTGAGACACAATGGAACACACAGGAAGACACCTTATACTGAGCCCTAACACTATTGGTCCATCTATCTTAGTGTTGACAACAATTATTGGCAGAGGTACGGGTTTCCACCAGCGCCACCTGAAAATGTCAGAGGCAGAACATGGGATCTTCTGCATGCAAAGAGAAGGGTTGTCTCCTCCACCTGTTGAAATGTTCATTGGAACAGCTGCAATGCAATTCAATTCAATGCAATGCAATGCAATGCAATGCAAACTGCTTTGGGCTATTGGAACAAGGTGTATTCCACTGCCCATAATCTGATGGGCAGAAGTAGCAAAACAAGCTCACTTTAAGCTCCCAATTGTTCATTTGTAGCCAACCGGGTACCTGCCCCATACCACATGTCACATATGATGTCAGGTTTGGGAAAGGGGATTGGATTGCAAGGAATGGTCTCACGAATCAAACTGGGAACACTATCAGGCCAAAGTCCCCCTCCCCTGGTATAACGGAAATCTATGGGATGGAAAGTTATTTAACTATGACTGGATCACACCTTTTAACATATAAAGAGCTATAAACTTTGGTTAGCAGGTCAGTCAGTTGAACCTTGGAGATAATTTAACTTCATCAGTTTAACCTGATTAATCAGCAAGGAAAAAAAATTGAAATCCATCGCACTGTTGAGTTAAAGACATAATTTATTTTATTTTATGGGCTGTTTTTAATAGGGAATTAAAAATTAAATGCTGAAGTTAAATTTCCCTTCTAATGATGAGCATTGCACAAGAACTACACTGAGGTTTTGATACGGCTCAGATTTATTTATATGCAACACACCAATTGTCCAGGAGGTAAAGGTAAAGGTAAAGGTACCCCTGCCCGTACGGGCCAGTCTTGACAGACTCTGGGGTTGGTGCGCCCATCTCACTCAAGAGGCCGGGGGCCAGCGCTGTCCAGAGACACTTCCGGGTCACGTGGCCAGCGTGACAAAGCTGCATCTGGCGAGCCAGCACAGCACACGGAAACGCCGTTTACCTTCCCGCCAGTAAGCGGTCCCTATTTATCTACTTGCACCCGGGGGTGCTTTCGAACTGCTAGGTTGGCAGGCGCTGGGACCGAGCAGCGGGAGCGCACCCTGCCGCGGGGATTCGAACCACCGACCTTTCGATCGGCAAGCCCTAGGCGCTGAGGCTTTTACCCACAGCGCCACCCGCGTCCTATGAGGTAGGTCATATTAAAAAAAAAAGTAGGTAGGTCATATTAAAAAAAAAAATCAAATGAAAACACAAACTGAAAGCTGTTTCATTGGTTACCACACTAATCAGCCACCAAGTGAGTGACTTGCCTACCTACCCTTCCTTCAATAGTTTGATTTATTGAAAAATCAGGAATGATGGCTGCTAATCTGAAAGAGGTGTGTGTGTGTGTGTGTGTGTGTGTGTGTGTGTGTGACGTTCTACCATGTTCCAGATGTTTATCAATGTGAACTGGGATGGGTCTCAGTTGCTTGCCATTCATTTCTCTTAACTTCATGTTCCTGTGTGTGTGTCTATGTATTTTCTCTCCTTTATCCGGAAAAAAAGCATTAACTACTGCAAGTCTCACTTCCTTCTGTTTCCACACTACCAGCTCTTTAAGCATTTTGCCACATCTTTTTTTAAACATACGGATTGCACTTGTCATGGTAATTTACCTGTCAGGGTTCTTTACCGCTGAGCGATCTTAGACATTTCCAATCCCTGGGATGAGATAGTGGCACTTTCATAATACCACAGGTTTGCTGCATCCTTGCTATGACAATATTATCAGCAGAAATAAAGGTGTCTCTCTCTCTCTCTCTCTCACACACACACACACTTCTTTTCCTCGACTTCATGCAACAAGGAAGCCCCAACTGATCCATTCCAATCCAACTTCAGGTCTGGTTATGGGATAGAATCAGCCTTGGTAACCCTGTCGAATGACCTTTATAGGGAGAAGGACATGGACATTGTGACTCTGTTATTCTTATTTGCTCTTTCAGCAGCTTTTGGCCATGGCATCCTCAGAACTGACATGGGCACTAGTTTTACCCTGCTTATGATTCTAACTCCAGGGGCAGTTCCAGAGAATAGTGTTTGGTGGCTATCCCTCAGCCTCCTGGCAGTTGAGCAGAGGGACTGTCACAGGGTAATGGTATTTAGCACCTACATAAAGCCAGGGGAGTGTGAACATTAGGAGTTTGGGGCCAAGATGCCATCAGTACGTTGGTGATACCCTGCTCTACTTCTCTGTAATTTAGGAACCAGGAGAAGACTCAGTTGTGGGCTGGATGAGGGCCAACAAGCCAACCCTGGATCATGTGGGTGAGCGGCACAGTGTGTGAGTGGTTCCAAAGTGCAGGTAACTGGTTAATTGCCTGCTTTAGATGGTTCATACTCGGTGGGTGCTCCTGCATCCATCTCTGTCACTATAGGCCCAAGTTTCCAAAGTGGCTAGGAATGCTTTTTAGCAGCTGTAGCTGGTAAGACAGCTGCATCCATTTCTGGACTGGGATAGCCTGACCATTGTATTACATGCACTGGCGTCAAAATATTGCCATCTTATTTTGCTGGCACTGGAGGCCTGACTGCCAACTGGCTGCCAGGCTAAATTAAAGGTGCCAATTTTGGTGTATAAAATCCTATACATCTTGGGACCAAGATACCTGAGACCAGAATGGCCCTCAGCCTGCGGGTATAGGGCGGTATATTAATAACTAAAATATCATATTGTCCCTTATACACCAAAGTGATCACTGTTCCACAGGAGAGGCTAATTTGCAGATACTATCTTATCAAAACGTCTCTTCTGTATGAATCAGGTCTTCACTGTGGCAGCAGCTGCCCTTTCTCGTTTTCTCAATATCTCCATTGCACCAACTCTATTGCCATTCTGGTTCCTGTTGAAGACTTTTAACAAGACTCCTAAGTGGAGTTTTTTTAATTATTATTTCAGTCCATTTCTATACATGATTTGTTTTTAATATATGCAATTGTTTTAATTGTTTTCCTATGTGCAATCGTTTTGTAAATGTTTTTATTGCATTGTGAAATTGCCTGAAGATATTTCATAGGAAGCAAACGAACTATTATTATTCTTATTATTAATATTCGAATTCCATATCTTCTCCCCTCTCCCCTCGCTCCATCCACTGCAAAGGAATATTTACACACGGAACCAGTTTGCTATATTCCTCTGGCTAAAATGCTCCTAAAGCATTATCTCTCAGTTATTAGTAGAGAATAAAGGAACTCATAATTTATGCTTTAATTGAAAGTCGTTGTTACACTATGATGTTTTTAAAAAAGAATCAAGCTGTCTTTCTGTTATACAGATACATTTTCCCTGCTAAAGTTTCCAGTCTCACAAAAGGGTTTTGCTGCCATCCAGTGATTGAAAAAGTGCATTAACCTCCCAGAGGAAATAAATAAAATTCCATGTCAATTTGCAGAAATCCTCTGTTTTGTCCTGACCTTGATGCATTTCCCAACAAAGAGTTATTTTGATTTTCAGTCAGTGGTCTGTTTGTATTAAAGGGGGTGGGGGAATGGGACTCTAATCAAAAATTCATCTCAAAGCACCACAACAAATGAAGGACAATTTTTATAGATCTGTGCATGGACAAATAGGGTAGTGTGATTGTATCTTAAAGATAATTGCCTCCAATTTAAGCCTCAGGGTTCTGCATCATAAATTTGTTTTGCAATGCAAAGGTGTACAAATTTAAATATTAGCGCTTAGCCACAATTAAAAGCTGCAAATCACCGCCACTGTTAGCAGCAGCACATCAGAGAAACAATTCGTGCCTGCTCTCTGGCAATACATCGGTGGTTGTACCAGAAACAAGGACATTAATGTTTAAGTTGTCTTCATGTTTTTAATGGGAAACTGTCTTCATATCTTTGGTACCTGCTACAAAAAAATAAATACAATGTCAACACAACATGTGCCCATATGGGTGCACGTATGTTCCAAACTGTGATTAACGAGCAAAGACGTCACCCTGCATTTTGATAGGGGTCTGGTCGGGGCAGGAAAGTATAACTGGAAAGGATAGCAGGTTATCTGTATCCACCCACACTCAGTGGTCAGGGCTGCCCTGTGGGCAGCTGTCTGGACTGATGTCAGGGACTGGCTAGATGAGGAGGAGTGGTGGAACCTGCCTGACCAAGAGCCCCCCAGGGGGAAAGCACAAGGGAAGATGATTTAGCTCTAGGATCCTGGTGATGGACAACTGGTCACACCCCAGAGGAAGGGAAGAGCTGGAAGGTACTGGAGACTGGGAATTTGGAGGGTGAGGCAAACGGGGAAACAAGCTGGTGCCCCAGCACAGAGCAAAGACAGGAGTCAGACTTAGTAGCTTCACCACAGGCCACACCTAATAGCCTCCACTCCCAGAACTAGGCACTTGCTTCACATAACAGAGCAGAAACCGAAACAAGGACAGAGAGGGTGCCTTGGGACTCGCCATAGAGGGATGGGCCTGACTCAGAGAAAATACAGTGAAGGCAGAGGTGCAAGACAGTCTGGGCAATGGCTCACTATAAGGGTGCATATTTCATGAGTCTCCTTTGTTTCCTAGGATTCTTTAATAAAGTCTACTAATTGTAAGCGAGCTGCTGTCACCTTGCCCTTCTCTGATCTGTGTAAAATGTTCCTGTGACAGCTGAGCTAGGAGGCTTTGGGCCAACTGGTAGCCAGAGCAAAAAAAGTTTGTCAGGACCAAAGGACGATCAGGGGTTACAGGGGCACACCTGCTGTGAGCCCCACAATCCCGACTGGCTCAGGACTGGGGTTGCTGTCAGTTGATGGCGAAGAGGATGTGGAGAGCACCATCAGCAGGATGCAGCCCAAGAGGCTGAATGGACCACGTGTTCCTTTGCCCTTCAAAGTCCAGGGATGGGGAGGCAGCCCTGCCAGCTACCTGCCCTGTCCCATCCACAGATCAGTGGGATTCCCTAGCAATGGGGAAGGAGGAGGGAATCTGCTAAGTTTGGGTTTCCAACTCGTGTGAGTTCGACATCCTTGTCCATCTCGTTGCAATGCCCTCAAAGCACACACCGCCACAAGGTTGGAACAAACAGCTAATAATTAATGGGATTTGCAAAGCAACTGCAACAGAGAAAACCCACCTCATTGCCCATCAGATATTTTGGGCTGGGAGAGCAAATGACCCATGCCCACCATTACATGAGTGCATCGTTAAAGGAAGGTTCTGATCTGAAATTAATTGTGTTCTCATAAGGTGGCACTTTGAATAATAAGGGAAAGTATTTGCTGGAGGCAGCAATTTTTCCCTATTAGTAATGCTTTTGCTCATCCAAATTATTCTCATGAGTGCCACAACACAGTATTTAATCATTGTAGAAAGATAAAGAGAATATAAAATGAAGTGGTAAATGTGTGAAAGGAGAGGGGAGAAATCTTAACAGAGCTATCCTCCGCTGGAAAAAGAAGAAGTAAAGATCTCCACACACACACACCACAGCAAAAGTATTCGGTGAAGAATAATGTGTTCTTTCAGTTAACTTCACTGCCAGCTACTCGATAAATTCACAAGCTGTAGGAGTTTTGAGCATTTCTATAATAAAAAATGAAGAAGTTTGCTATGCAGCCAGTGTTTTATGGTTTTTTTGCCTTTAAAACTGTAAAAAGCAGTTTTATTTTTTCATTCAAATTTCTCTCTCCTCTTTGTCCAATTTGGGTAGACAGAGGACAAGTTTCAAAATATAACTAAAAGCAATAAGATGACAGCAACAACAACAAAAAAAAAAAATGTCCAAACCATAGATTTCAGCAAGCTGTGGGGGGAAAAACAGATTTGCTCTATTTTGTAATAAGACGACCAGGAGAAGCTTCACTAATCTCCAGAAACTTCTGAATTCATGGGTATGTGGGACTTTCTTGGGGAAGGGAATCCCATGGAAATGGTGCTGCAACTTAGTTGGTGCTCCAAGATATAGTTTACTTCATCTCTGATATGGACAGCACAGGGCCTTTCTAAAAGCTCCAAGGGGCAAGGTTGGCTCAACCATTGTAGCCAATCTTCTGAGGTGACAAAATACTGAGGTGCAGTTACCTCAGCAAAATAATGTATTTGGGTTACTTTTGGATTCATCACCTCATTCACTGGATGATTAAATGACAACACAAATTCATGTCCATAATGGTGGCCAGGAATCTGAGGATAAGATTTAGTCCAGTCAAGATGAGCATGCAACAAAATGTTGTAGTGTGAAGTGCTGCTATTCAGGGTCCCATCCACTCAGCCATGTACGATACTCCATTCTAACCATCCTATTGGGTTTCCATTTTATCTCCTCTCTATAGGCAGTAAGTATTTTCTGTCCACTAAGCATGCTCAGTCCTCACCAAGCTGCGTTTGGGGGGGCAGTTGTCCACTAAGGGCTTTTTTCCTAAAGTTTTTTTATTTTTATTTTTGGTACTTCTACTCCAAGCCTGACAATGCTTCCCCTCTTATTTCTGATCCATAACATTTTATCCTCAGAATGAGCAGCACTCAGAACTGAGAGAATTACTAACAACCAACAGCAGTTGAAATTACTAATATTAAAAATGAAAATAAGGAAATACTATCCTGGTAACCACTTGATAATCTAAAGTAGTATCGTTATGCTACTTGACCTAAAGTAACACAAAATTCCATGGGGTTTTTAATTTAGCTAAAGCAGCAACAAAAGTTTGGGCTAGCTCTGAAAAGCGAATAAGCAGATATACAGTAATTGTGTTAGGTGATATCCAGCTGGTGTTTCTCCATTGACTGAAGGCATTCAGCAGAGGGAAGAAGCAAGAGTTGTGGGATTTGGAGAGAGCAGGGGGCTGAAGTGGAAAAAGGGAATCACCGAAATGACTTCCCTCCAGCGCCCCACTCTCAACAGAGAGATACCAACTGGATCCCAAACCAGCAGCCATTTTGATAATGCCTTGGAAGGAGGTTAGGGAGATACAGTACTTTCTGGGGTGCTATTTGGGGACATACCCTTTGCTTGTTAAGAAAGCTCAGCTGAAATAAAAAATGCTTAAGGAAACATCCCTTCCTGTTCCTCATTATTGGAGAAAATACACTTCAGAGAATTGCTCAGTTACAAAAAGAAATGTGAGCCACCTGCTTAAAAACTAATTAATGTAAATGCATTTCTCATGGATGGTCTGGCGGGGCAGCAATTTCCATGTCAGAAGCGGAGCTTACGATTGCCCTTTGACCATCTCATCTGCACTTTGCTCCGCAATTCATCACTGACAACATACTTTAATACTTTCAAATCTTTCAGGGAATCACTTGGGGGAGGGGGGGAAAACGCTATGGATATATTTGACATGCTTGGTCACCAATCATAGCACTTTGCAATACCTGGATTGGTTAAAAATTCAGGAGGCACAATCGTTTGACACGAGTGAGGCAAGTCTATGCATATTCATTTCTTGCCACGGTAGAGAAAACACATACATGCACATGCAGGTATACTCACAGTGTACTCATTTCACCTGCACTTAGTACAATGGCACCATCCACATGCAAGAGGCAGGTGGTCAGAGATGCATTTGGGATCGCCTGTCCCCCTCTCCACAGCTGGCCAGCTTGACAGCTTGGTAGGCTAGTATCCCAGGAGAGGAGTGTTGCCTGGGGACTGCACAGCAAACTAGAATACGCTTATTCTGTATTTTAGAATGGGCTTGTATAGTTTCACACACACACACCCCACACACATATACACACAAATGCCTCCCCACTGAAAGGCCAGTCAATACCATCTTGGCTGTGAGTCCTGGAAGACCTGCTCCCTGCCTTGAATGCCTTCTTCAACCTGGCCTGGGAACGTTGGGCTCTTAGTGACTCCAGCTACAAAAGCTGAGGCTGCTGGACAGATTTTTGGGCTGCGGTATTATTTAGGAAGGAGGCTGTTATTATTTGTTTATTTTGTACCTTTATTTTACATCTTATGATTTATGTGGAAATTATTCAATTTGGTTGTGTACTTTTGGATGTTTTATAAATTCTTTATGACTACTTTTGTATTTTTCCCCATGTTATAAGCTGTCTTGAACATGGTTTTAACTATTGAAAGGCGGCATACAAATAAAATGATGTATGCATAAATAACATTTGCAAACCAAGCCCAGCTTCAACAGCCTGCTGAGATAATAGGGAAGCCATTGCTGATGGAAGGGTCTGGCATAATTTCCTGTTTTGCAATGGGAGAGATGCCCAGCCCAAACAATGCACAACAGAGCAACATTATTGCTTCCCTACTGTCAATCTGTGCCATCCCTGATCAGGAAGAGGAAGAACACCCCAAGATCATGTGAGTTCGACATCCTTGTCCATCTCGTTGATAAGAGGTGTCTAACAGTGGGGCACTGGAGGGAGGTCAATGATGCAAGGGTGACCTGGGCAATCTCTCACTTCCTTATGGAATGTGCCCCTAGAATAAATCTAGTAGGCCTCTCCAAACATTCACTTTGACTCGGCTACCACTGAATTTCTAGCTTCTATGCTTTGTCGTCTCCCTGGTTTTGCTGCCTGTCTTTTGAAGATGGGAAAATGGGATTGGCAGAGCACACTATCTGACTGATGGACACCATTCAGTATGGTGGATCACAAGCTGTGCATGCCCAACTCAGCCCAGGAGCCACCAGTTCCCCCACCAGATTTCAAGTAGCTTCTTGAGCTGGTTTCATAGAGGGCCAGGCTCTCTCAGCCTGACAATTTAGTACTTCTCCAAGTCATTTGCATTTTTTTCCTTAGGTACAAAGCTGCCAGGCTTTATTAGGCTCCAAGCTCATGCTCGCGACACAGCCGCCACCCGATCCTCATTCCATGCTTGCTAACACAAACTGTCAACCCAAAAGTGGTTGGTGCACAGGGTTCACTTTGAGAGGTGGCATACGCTAATAGAAAGAGTTCATGGTAAAAGAAAATCTCATTTGTACGTAGCGAACATGGTGAGCCTGGGGACTTGCGCTTTGATTGTATTGTAATTAGCAGCGCTTTTGTATTTTCTCAGTGTGATCGCTGCAGAGACGGCTACCTCCTCGGCCAAGCACGTTTGGCAGGTTGCTTTCAACTAAAAAGGCTGGACAGAAATGAACAAAAGAGCAGCCGGCCAATCTCCCTGGGTTGATTGCAGGCTTCTTTGCTAATCATGAAGGCATCAGTCATGATTAAGAATCAAGCCTCAGCCTTCTTACTCATTCGAAGAAACACAATGGATGCTAGCAAAACGGAAAAGGAAGGAAACACACACACAACTGTTTTCTTTTGGTTCTAAATTAGGAACTCTGGAAGAATTAATTAATTTTGCAACAGATTTCCAGCAAGATAAATACTATAGAAGGGACTGCAAAAAAAAGAGGAGGGAAACCTATAATCTTAAGCCTAGAAACAAGCAAAGGGATTTTAACAGAACACTCCAGGCTAGGAAGATTTCTGCATCTGATAGTATCAGTTACCCATTGTGAATTCCTTGTTTCATTGGACATGCTTCTGATTGCTAGTTCAGAGGCTACAAAATGGAAGTCTTTGCCTGCCAAGTTCTCCCACGCAGTTCTGTAATCCTCAATGGCTGATTCCACTGCTGAAGACAACGAGCAAAGTGGTTAGCTCTGGGAGTGCCTCTAACAAAAAAAAACACCATGTCATCCAGGGCAAGACCAAACTGTGAGGGCCCTCCAGTCACCTAGAATCCATGCAGCCACTTGCTGAACCTGGATAATTAACCCTGGGCTTTGCTTGGCATTGCAGCAGTCATAAACCACTGCTCTGGTCTTCAGATCAGACACAGCAAAAAAGCTAGAAGCCTCATGTTTACGTATAACCTGGACAGTCCAGGGGTCTGAAGTGGCACATGACTTCAGTGCAGTCTTTCACCTCCAAGTATTTTGGACTCCAGTTCCCATGAGCCGCAGTCAGTGCGGCCAGTGGTCGGGGATGATGGGAGTTCTAGTCCAACAGCATCTGGAGAGCACCAGATTGCACAAGACTGCTTTCATGTGTCTCAGGAAAGATCTGAAGCCTTAGCACATACAGTGGACACTCGGGTTGCGAACGTGATCCGTGCGGGAAGCACGTTTGCAACCTGTAGCGTTGCGTCTGTGCCCGCACAGGTCTTGATTTGGTGCTTCTGCGCATGCGCCGAAACCTGGAAGTAACCTGTTCTGGTATTTCCGGGTTCGGCATGGTGCGCAACCAGAAATTGCACAACCCAAAGCGTCTGTAACCCGAGGTATGACTGTACAAGCTCAAATTGTTCTCTTGATTAGGTTGCTCCCGCAATCCTTAAATTTCCAAAGAGTTCTAGGTACGTGAATGGGAGACCAAGAGAAATGTAAACAGCAGCAGTCTCTACTGCCCACCTCACCTTTCTGCTCACAGAAGCAGTCGACATGGTGGGGTGCTGCTGCAGAACCACTCTTCTGCCACCTGCATGACTGCTGCTCACCAAGAAGGTAAAAGGGTGAGGCAGCATAGCAGCAGTCAGGACTGTGTAGGCACACTGCCAAGAAGGCTGGATTGGCTTTTCCAGTGTATCTGCAATCTTGCCGCTACCCTCCCCCCCCCCCATCCTGGTAAGTGGCACCAACCCTGGTGTTCCTGTCATTTAACCAGTTACTCATCTATTTTTTAAAAAATCAATAATCAATGCAGTGCTATTTGGGGGGGGGAGGTGCCGGAACTCACCACGAACGTCTCCCTTGTTCTCTTAGAATGCTAAGGGCACCCACCTGAGAGTTGCCGGAACTGAGATCCGGCTGGAAAAAAAAGGCCCTGAATAAATGTGTTAAGTCTAGTAGAAATTAACCACCTAGCAACAATTTATATTGGGTTTCTTGTAGCAATAAGCTTGATAATGATTTCTTTACCAAGCACCAAATCACATTCAATCTTTCTTCCATGCTATTGATTCCAATACCGCATCCCTGCCTCCTTTTTCCTAAATCCTATATGGATTTTATAATTGGTTTTGCTAACAAATATTTAACCTGTTTATTTGCAGTTGCTGTTTTCCAAAGTGTTGCCCTTCTTAACACGGTACTAGGATCCAAATCCTCTAAATCAAAATTCATTGTCTGGAAGAATTAGAACCACAGAATTATCCAACCTCCCAGCTTTAGAGAGATTTATTTCCATGTTCACAGGTGCCCATTTGCAGTTAGCTGTGTACGCAGGTACACACACTGCACATTCTTTGACCTTTATGTGTGAGTAACAGTATGAATACACTGTTCTGCTACTTGGGTACACAAGGTATCTAGACCACATACTTGCTGAATATAACATGTGAGCATCCCTATTATCAAAGATAACAAAGAGAAATCTGTGCTTCCATTTCTCTTTGTATTTGATCCATATTTGTAGGAGTAGGAGTTGTTCATTTTGGATTAATAAAAGTTGCCCCTTCCCCACAGCAGCAGGAATTGAAAAGTGTCATTCATTTGCAGCCTGCTTATAAAACAACCTTCTGAATTCCCCGTGTTTATCGAAGCAGCTAGAGTACATTATCTGTCTGACATCAAATAAATATTTTACTGCAACCTCGCAAGAAGAAATCATACTTTACCATTATGGGATAAGTTTTCCTTTGTATTCATGGCCTGATCAATAGTTTGAGTTGGAGTGCTGATATATTTTGGTGCTGCCCTAAATCAGGTGAGAATGTGTTTTAGAATTCTGCAGTTAACTTGCTAGCAAAACACCCAATAATATAAGAGTGTGTGTGGACAGAGCTTACGGTATATGCTAACAAGGAATACTATAGGGGGCAGGGGAAGTCATGTATCTGCAATTGTGCACCAGGGTTGGGCAGCTGCCTCAAATAAACAGATTGAAGATTTGTTAGCAAAACCAATTATAAAAACCTTATGAGATTTAAGAAAAAGGAGCCAGGGATGTGGCGTTGGAATCATAGGAAGTTACTGATTGATGATTGATTGATTGATTGATTGATTGACTGAGTTGGGACTGTTGGATTATTCACCTTTGAACTGTCTACAGTGCCTGGTAGCAGCTTTCAAGGATTTCAGACACGGTTCTCTCCCAGCCCTACCTGCTACTCCCTACCACCAGTGGGACTCTGGGAACTGAACCTGAGACCTCTGCGTGCAAAGATGATGTAGCCTCAGGGAGTAATTGTCCATCAAAGGAATCCCTTGAATCCCCTTTGTGTTACGCTAAGTAGTCCTGCGTTGAAAATTTCTCTTGAATTCCCACCCCCTGGCCCGACATCCATTCTCCATCCAATAATGAGAAAAGAAACTGCATTTATCAAAGAGGAAAGAAGATTTCTATGGAGTGCAAGGTTTTTGTTGTACTTTTGTTGTTGTTTAGTCATTTAGTCGTGTCCGACTCTTCGTGATCCCATGGACCAGAGCACGTCAGGCACTCCTATCTTCCACTGCCTCCCGCAGTTTGGTCAGACTCATGTTTGTAGCTTTGAGAACACTGTCCAACCATCTCGTCCTCTGTCGTCCCCTTCTCCTTGTGCCCCCCATCTTTCTCAACATCAGGGTCTTTTCCAGGGAGTCTTCTCTTCTCATGAGGTGGCCAAAGTATTGGAGCCTCAGCTTCACGATCTGTCCTTCCAGGGAGCACTCAGGGCTGATTTCCTTAAGAATGGATAGGTCTGAAAACCATGGGCGCTGAAACCCATGGGCATGGTGACTCGGCGGGCACCGTTTGCGTCCCCCCCGACCCGCGAAGGAGCCTTTTTAAAGGCTGCGGAGCGGGTGACAGGGGGTGGTGGTGCTGTGAGTCCTCCGCTTCCCCTGCCGAGCGAAGCCGCATGCCATTCGACGGAGAGCGCTGACTTCTTCCATTGAAAATTTGGACTTTAAAAGAATAACCCGAGAGTAATTGGAACTTGGATTAAAAAAGGGGAAAAATTCTTTTTAAATTCAGAGCGAGCGGGGGAGGTGCAAAAAGGGAGTCAGCCTCCCCCCTGTTGTAGAGGAGCTAAAACAAAGGATTTGACAACTAAGATCGAGTGCAACCTTTTTTTGATAAAATTATTAACTTCGCGATGGAAAATTATAAGACTGGGCTGGAGGAGAAAAGTGGAATGTGAATTAAAAGGCAACCCCCCCCCCCCGGAAACCCCGGGAGCGATCTGTAAGAGCGCCGGGAGAGGAGAAATAGAGGTTTTGACAGCTGTCAAAGGAGCTGTCAAAGCGGAAGAACAAAAAGAGAACTTTGTTACGAGGACTTTGCTGGTCACATTTGTTACAAATTGGATATAAATTGTTTAAAACAAGGAATAATAAGTTACTTTGACTGTTGGGTGTGATCGGGAAGGAAACTGAGCTACTATAATCCCTCTAGAGGAGCTGTGGGACACTACAAGTATTGTTGGCATCGAATTTGAATAGGACTTTTTATCTCCTGGGAAACTGCAGAAATGGAACACTATTTTGTCTACAGAGGTCTACACACTAAAGGAGACAATAGATTTATCTATTGAAGAATGGAAGGGACTTGACGTAATGTTTTGTTCCTGAATAACAAAGCCTCTGCAGAGGAATTAGAAGCTTTTTGGAATTAGAACATTTGTGCAGGAGAGCAGGAAAAAGAAAAAAAAAGAGGAGGAGAGAGAACAACAAGAACAACAAGAATAACAAGAACTGGACAAAGTTGGAAGATAGACTCCTTCCAAGATTGGACATGTGAAATCAAAGATGACCAAAAGACGGCAAAGACTAATAAAAAGACGGCAAAGCGGACTGGTGAAGGACTGTGGTTTAGATGTGGGAGCTCCAGGATGACACTAGATATTGACGGACATTGGGAACGCAACCGGGAAAGGGGGGAGGGAAATTTGGAATCCAAAGGGTGTTAAATTACATTTTATTCTTTTTTCTATTTTTCTGTTTATTTTAATCTGTATTGCATATTAAAGAGGGGAACTCGTGGAAGGGAACAGGTCGATTTTAGGGGATGGGAAAATATTTTTTAAATTGGGTCAATGATAAATAATTTTAAAATTTGGGGTAAGAATTTGTTGAATCTATTTGAAAGAATTGGAATACAAGAGGGGGAGGGGAGGGGAAGTCCTGGAAGGATGCCAATGAAAATTAGGTTTTAAATTTGGATGTTTTTCTTTTTCTGTTATATTTGAAAATCTTTAATAAATATTATTTAAAAAAAAAAAAAAAGAATGGATAGGTCTGATCTTCTTGCAGTCCATGGGACTCTCAAGAGTCTCCTCCAGCACCATAATTCAAAAGCATCAATTCTTCGGCGACCAGCCTTCTTTATGGTCCAGCTCTCACTTCCATACATCACTACTGGGAAAACCATAGCTTTTACTATACGGACCTTTGTTGGCAAGGTGATGTCTCTACTTTTTAAGATGCTGTCTAGGTTTGTCATTGCTTTCCTCCCAAGAAGCAGGCGTCTTTTAATTTCGTGACTGCTGTCACCATCTGCAGTGACCATGGAGCCCAAGAAAGTAAAATCTCTTACTGCCTCCATTTCTTCCCCTTCTATTTGCCAGGAGGTGATGGGACCAGTGGCCATGATCTTTGGTTTTTTGATGTTGAGCTTCAGACCATATTTTGCGCTCTCCTCTTTCACCCTCAATAAAGGTTCTTTAATTCCTCCTCACTTTCTGCCATCAAGGTTGTGTCATCTGCATATCTGAGGTTGTTGATATTTCTTCTGGCAATCTTAATTCCGGCTTGGGATTCATCCAGCCCAGCCTTTCGCATGATGAATTCTGCATATAAGTTAAATAAGCAGGGAGACAATATACAGCCTTGTTGTACTCCTTTCCCAATTTTGAACCAATCAGTTCTTCCATATCCAGTTCTAACTGTAGCTTCTTGTCCCACATAAAGATTTCTCAGGAGACATATGAGGTGATCAGGCACTCCCATTTCTTTAAGAACTTGCCATAGTTTGCTGTGGTCAACACAGTCAAAGGCTTTTGCATAGTCGATGAAGCAGAAGTAGATGTCTTTCTGGAACTCTCTAGCTTTCTCCATAATCCAGCGCATGTTTGCAATTTGGTCTCTGGTTCCTCTGCCTCTTCTAAATCCAGCTTGCACTTCTGGGAGTTCTCGGTCCACATACTGCTTGAGCCTTCCTTGTAGAATTTTAAGCATAACCTTGCTAGTGTGTGAAATGAGTGAAATTGTGTGGTAGTTGGAGCATTCTTTGGCACTGCCCTTCTTTGGGAATGGGATGTAGACTGATCTTCTCCCATCCTCTGGCCACTGCTGAGTTTTCCAAACTTGCTGGCATATTGAGTGTAGCACCTTAACAGCATCATCTTTTAAATTTTTTAATAGTTCAGCTGGAATACCATCACTTCCACTGGCATTGTTATTTGCAGTGCTTTCTAAGGCCCATTTGACTTCACTCTCCAGGATGTCTGGCTCAAGGTCAGCAACCACACTACCTGGGGTGTACGAGACATCCATATCTTTCTGGTATAATTCCTCTGTGCATTCTTGCCACCTCTTCTTGATGTCTTCTGCTTCTGTTAGGTCCTTACCACTTTTGTCCTTTATTATGGTAATCTTTGTACGAAATGTTCCTTTCATATTTCCGATTTTCTTGAACAGATCTCTGGTTCTTCTCATTCTGTTGTTTTCCTCTATTTTTTTGCATTGCTCATTTAAGAAGGCCTTCTTGTCTCTCCTTGCTATTCTTTGGAAATCTGCATTCAATTTCCTGTATCTTTCACTATCTCCCTCACATTTTGCTTGCCTTCTCTCCCCCGCTATTTGTAAGGCCTCGTTGGACAGCCACTTTGCTTTCTTGCATTTCTTTTTCATTGGGATGGTTTTAGTTGCTGCCTCCTGTATAATGTTGCAAGCCTCCACCCATAGTTCTTCAGGCACTCTGTCCAGCAAGTCTAAATCCTTAAACCTGTTCCTCACTTCCACTGTGTATTCATAAGGGATTTGGTTTAGATTGTATCTTACCGGCCCAGTGGTTTTTCATAGCTTCTCTGAGTTATTCAAGCCCCTTCGCCACGGCAAGGCAGTGATCCATGAAGGGGTTTGTTGTACTTAGCTTACTCTGAAGATGTCCAGGGCTTATTTGTAAGTGTCATTCTACAAATCATCTCTCTGGTTGTCTACACTCTGCAGCCTTCCTGGGTGCCTGCATCATGGAGTACTTCCTCCCATAGGCCTTTTTCAGATCGGGAAGCATGGGCAGCCAGGGAGGCTGCAGAGTGTTGCATAAACATTTGCTGGAATGAAATATATATATACCACCCTTGGGAACCTTTTGACAGCCAAGTAAGTTCAAAAGCCTACACCTAAGGTGCCCTGGAATGAGGCAGAAAAACCTAAGCCTCTTTCTTAGGGGAAGTAAACTTGGGAAGCTGGAAGACAGATTTCAGCTGAGTAACAGTAAGTAACGATTTTATTTTGCTTCACAAGCTGGTGTTGCAAAGTTTGTTTCACTCTGCCCTGCTATGGCCACCGGGCTGTTTAGGAAGCTCACTGCCTCCTAACCTGCTCAATGTTCCAAGAGTGAGGGATCAGTCCCACCCCCCAAATGGCTCGCCCTTCTGCCTATTACCTGGGGTTGTCTTTGGTTGCAAAGGAAGTCTGCAGCCCTTTCCTTGGACAGGCCTACAGGCCCCTCTTCAGAGACTGATGCAAAACACTAGAAACATAACACTTTTGAAGGGATTGCTAAACAACTGAATGAGGGGGGTGAATGCTGACAAACGTTGTCAGAAATATTCATGAAACACAGGGAGTAGCACTCTGGATCGGCCCTAAGTTATTAATCACATTGCGACAAGCGAATAGATAACTAAAAACACAAGAAATCAGTTGCATTTTGCTTCAACTATAGGCAGGTTCACACATGACACTGAGAACAGGCACCCACTTACTCTACAGAAGTGTTTGTGTGAGAGTATACACCTGCAGATTCGTATGGCTTAGGTATTGAGTATGCAAGCACACAGAGTGCACACTGGTTGAACATTTCATGTTAATACCTGTGCAAGTGCACAGCTCAAGTATTCATGTGCACAGCTACACAAACTGAACGCCCGTTGAATATAGCCTGTGAACAACCATACAATACCTATGTTTATTCTGATCTGTAGGAAGGAATAGTGTTAAGAGATCGTGAGAAAACAGGTGCAACTCAAATGCCTTCAGGCGGTAAAAAAAGAAATGAAATTATACACAGGCCTTTCACTGTCCTGACCCTTCTCAAAAGGCCCAAGATGTCCTGATCAGAGCTTTAGATCTGTGTTCCCTTCAAAAAGGTAGCCCTTAAATGTCATCAGACTGGAAAGAGAGGCCAAAAAAACTGGGATTGCTTTCATGACACAATTGAGATGTCACAAAATTGGCAAGTGATATTTAAGAGCTCAATTTCAGTATGGATGTCCTGTGCTCCTTTTCATTGTTTGCATGCAATAATGAAGCTAAGCAGTGCATCTGCTATCCATTCTATTATTAATCATGGGTGCTGTATCTAAACTGGCCTTAGGTTAAGGCCAGAAAGTGGCAATATCAAAAATGGAAACCGAACCAAACACATAAAAAAGGCCGTAGAACAGACCCATATCATAAATTTTGCATACAGCTGGCAAGTGCTGATTTATATGGCTCTGACATATTTAGATGGTATTGGTTGGATGGGGTTCAACAGGGTGGTTTGAAGTTCCTGCCATATAAGCAAAATTAGGAAATAATAATATTAAACTTGGGAAAGAACCAGAGATACTGAGGCAAACCTAACATTGCCCTGCACACAAGGCATTAGCTAGCTTTAACCCGGAACTATAGCAATGTTAAGCCATTTTCTACCATTTCAAAAAACACTGAAAAGTCAAGTAAATCCAGAAATGCTAATTATGGAAACTAATTATGGGCTCCCTTTGAAGGTTGTGGACTTTCCTTCACTGGAGGTTTTAAAGCAGAGGTTGGATGGCCATTTGTCAAGCATGCTTAACAGAGATTCTTGCATTGCAGGTGGTTGGATAAGATGGCGCTCTGGGTCCCTTCCAACTATGTGATTCAAAAGCCTATATGCTTCTGAGCCCAATTCAAAGCCTCGTGGAACACAGCTCTCTCTGCCAATCTCCCCATGCTTCAGTGGCAGCCCGAGATGTTTTGGCTCCTGAGTTGTTCCAGAAAGCTTTGACACTGGCCTCCCTCCACCCCTAGGGGCAGGGAGAGACCAGCAGCAACACGGCACAGCAGCAATGCTGCACTGCTCTGCCACTGCTGAAGCCTCCTTTACTTGAGTTGCTTCTCCAGCAACATAAATGCTGGGGTGTCGCCTCTTGTGTTTCTGCCGCCTGAGACAGCTGTTTCACTCTGCCTCATGGGTGGGCCAGCTCTGCCATGATTTAAGATTGGCCAGGGAAGCCTTTCTTGTTGTTCCACCACCAGGGGAAGTCTATGGTGTGGTGGCTTTCTCTATGGTGCCACCCAACCTCTATAATGACCTCCCCTTGAAGATGCATTTGGTGCCAACTTTACTTAGTTTTCGCCCCCAGTAAAAAATGCAGCTTCCTTCTCAGGCATTTCAAAGCCGTGGTTTTTCCCAGTGCTATTTTAGTGTATCACCTGCTGTATTATAAATCTTGAACTGTTTTTAAAAGCTCTGTTTAGGTCAGGGATTGTCAGCTTGCTGCCAGTGAATGCCTTCATTGCCACCTGTGGGAGGGGGAGGCATGGATGCATGTGTGGTCTCTGCGAGAAGGATAGATGGAGGCACATGGTTTGTTTATGTTTGATCTGTGTAAGAGAATAGGAGATGCCCTTTGGCAGAGGAAGGGGGAGAGATGTACATGTTAAGTGAGAAGTAAGAGAGATGCAAGTGTGTCTGTGATCTCTAGGTATGTGGTGACTGTATGTACGTGTTGTCTATGTGATAACAGGCTCCCTGTTGTTATTATTGAGTGTGCGCATCATTATTGTGGGATCTCCACAATCAGGACTAGCACGACAATGGTGACCTCACACAGTAAGTATGAGGGTGTCTAGGTGCAAGGGAAGAAGCAGAGACTATAGCCTCTCTATTTTTGTGTTACACCATGCCTCCCATGGTAGCCATATTATGATGGGTGCCCAGAACATTATCTCATATTATCTCAAAATTCAAAATTAGCTGCTGCTCCAAACGGTTTTAGGTATAAAGGGTGGCATGCAATGAAGTTTTACTCAGAGTAGACACGGTAAAATCAATGGATCTTAGTCATGCTCATCAATTTCAATGGTCTTACTCTGAGTACAGCTTAGATGAATACCAACCAAAGTATTTTTTATGGTCCTAGTTAACACAACTGTTGTTGACAGGTTTTCTTTTATGTTGGTGCTATGTTATAATCTGCTCCCATGTCTGAAAAAACTTTTAGCCTTTTATATTTGTAATGTTTTATTGAATTCCTTATGCATTTCACATTTTGCACTTCATTACCATAAATTGCTTCGAGATGGGATATATAAATATAATATTCTAACTAAATTGAAATAAGTAAGGACATTTATGTCTCAAGACTTCTGCACATATATATTGAATTGACTGGTTATGTACTTTAAGAGTACTCCATCTTTATAAACACTTGCAGGGTTTTGTGACTGAGAGCTGCACTCTTCTAAGGCAGTAGAACAGGACAAAATTTCAAAGGCTTCCCCCTGAAAATTCGTTCTCTTGATGCAGAAATGAACTGTATTCCGCCTCCACTAACAGGGTCCTTAAGACTCTTCCATCAGTTTGCCACGCAATCTGAAGAGCTAACAGGAGCCCAGCTATGTATTCATATTCCCTAAACAATGAACCGAGCATAAAGCAATTTAAGCCACTGCTCAATACGTGAGTAACCAACGATTTGCTGAAACGGAAGACACATTTCCATTTCAATATAGTGTGAATCAATGAACTGGTTCACCACACTTCAAAACACGCACCACCATTCCTCTCAAAGTATCTGCGGTGCATTTTGTCATGGACTCGTGGCTCCATTTTGGCACACCAGGTAGCCCGGTGCAGGACTTGGGACTGGCAGCTCCTTCTGTTAGCTTGCAGGGAAGTGATAAAAGACAAGGAGGTAGAACCTTGGCTTAGCTCTATACATAAACGGAACACGAACACAAAACCAGAGAACAGAGTATCTCAAAGCCCTTTTATCCAACACTCTGCTGGAAGGGATATAAAAATAAATAACGTTGAAAAACTGCACGTCTTTGAACTTCTTTAGCCAACAGACCTTACAGGCCTCCTACAGTGCTGCAATAAAGATGCTTCAAGAAACCAGTGTAACACTTGACAAAATTTTATAATGCCACAATCACTTTTTGTTATGCAAGGCCCCTGAGAACGCCGAACACTATGCAAGACATCGTGCATTAATGGAGCTTCTCCATCCCCACCCCCACCCCAATATATGCAAGCACAGCACCCCTGCTTCGGTTCTTTTCTGTCACCTGTAGAAATGCGAAGGAGTCCAAGTCAAAAGCATCATATTCAGCCCAGCCCAGAAACTCAACATCCTAGCTTCATGCCTTGCCCCTTCTTATTTAAAAAGGAAAAAAGAAGAAAAGAGCTTATGATGATTAATGAACCATAACTGGGTGGATGGATCTTCCTTTCATGTACATTCAAGATCTGTATTCATGTATCTCTGCTTCTTTGAAAAATAAGCATAGCAAAGGCACCAGCATGCTGAGCAGTGTTGTCACAGCTTATTGGTACTGGCAGCATTTGACAGCCAGCATCCCCCCCATCTCAAATCTGTCTGGTTGGAGAGTCAGTTGGAACCAACTTGGTTTTGAGGTCGCTTCTCCCTTGGAAGAGAGGAAGAGCATGTGAAACTGTAGCACGTGAAAGCATAGTTGGTACCCACTTAGAGTGAACAAGGATCAGGCAGACACAGCTTTGGAGAAAGAGAAGGTGAGGTTTTATTGCTGAGCAATAAGGACCCAGTAGGAATCTCTTCCAAAAGACTGGGACCCCGAGAAACACAAATCCTGAGGTCTTTATACCTGAGCAAATCACAGCAAATCACAGATCATGAGACAGTCATGAGACAGTCACGAACACCAGTGAAAATTAGCCAATTAGCGTGCTTCTTGCCATGCTTACGGCTCCTGGTCAAGCGCAGATTTCTACTCCCAACTTCTGCTTTCCGTTGTCTGCACAAATGATGCACAATGATGCACAATCTGACCTTTTCCCCAGTTCTGACAGAACAGGGAGTTTTGGAGTTTTTGTGGTTTGGCCCTTCCTGCTCTTGTAGATTATTTTAGCCTGCATTTGAGGGGGATTTTGTACCAGTGTCTCTGATTCATGTCTTCCCCTTTGTTCAGGGTACAAGGATGTTTCTAGGGGAAAGGTCGGTTCTAAAGTTGCCGTTCCAAGCAGTTTGCAGTTAGCTAAGGCAAAAGCTTTCCTTTGATTCAAAATGGATTATAAAAATACTGTAACCCCTGATTATGTGTGAGCATATGTGAATATATTGATTTCTGATAACTGATTATATGAATAGCCTAAGGGTAGCCCTTCTTTCCTTGCCTCAAAACTGCTTACTGTTCAGAACCTCTCTGACCTGGTCCTTGAAGCAGCCTTTCTTTCATTCTAGACTACTGAGCCACCAAATTCAGTGCCAATTAGTTTGGAACGAGAAAACACCCAACTCTTATCTGACATTTTCATCTGATCCTAGGAAGGCAACCAAAGCAGTGAACCGCTGTTTGGTGGCTGTGAAGGTCAGGATGGGGCAGAACAAGCTGTTGGGTGGACTGACTGATTTCGGTTTGTTGTACAAAATGTTCTGGGTTTCACCCCTCCTGAAAGTTCAGGTTCATAGCTTGGAGATACTCCTTGACGTGGTGCGCTTATTAGATGTGCAGGTAGCTAGTGTGGTGAGGACATGTACCCCAGTTTAGTTGGCTCACCTACTAGTTGGTTCACCTACTATGATGAAGTCTAACATAAGGACATAAGGAAAGCCAACTGGATCAGGCCAATGATTCATCTGGTCCAGCATCCTGTTCTCACAGCGGTCAACCAGATGACTGGGGGGGGGACCCACAAGGAGGATTCAAGCACAAGAGCACTATTGTGGTTTCCAGCAACTGGTATTCAGAATCACTGCTGCCTCCAACTGCAGAGGCAGATCACAGCCATCATGGTTAGCAGCCATCAATAGTCTTCTGCCACTTTGCTTCCAGACCCAGTTCAAGGTATTGATGTTAACCACTTAATGATGTTAACACACTTAATGTGTTAAGCACTTAATGGCTGGGAACAGCATATCTTGGGTTCCACCTTCTTCCACATAAGCCTCCCCACATGCCATCTGAGGTCTGGATTACACATCCCTCAACTCTGTGAGGCCTGCTTGATAGTGACCATATCTAGGGTCTTTTCTGTATACTGGTGCCCACTTTGTGGGATGCTTTGCCATCTCCCTCACTGTTTTAGATGACTGCTTTAAGAGGCCTTAGGCTGAATATTTCCCCTTTCTGGTATTTTGATGTTTTAATTCTGATGGCTGTTTTGTAATTGTTATTGTGCCAGTCTTGGTGTTTTACAAATATTTTGATTTGGCTGAATTGTGGATTGCATTATATTGTGGTTTCTGACAGCATATATTTACACACACATATATATACATACAGGGACGCAGGTGGCGCTGTGGGTTAAAGCCTCAGCGCCTAGGGCTTGCCGATCGAAAGGTCGGCGGTTCGAATCCCTGCGGCGGGGTGCGCTCCCGCTGCTCGGTCCCAGCGCTTGCCAACCTAGCAGTTCGAAAGCACCTCCGGGTGCAAGTAGATAAATAGGGACCGCTTACCAGCGGGAAGGTAAACGGCGTTTCCGTGTGCGGCTCTGGCTCTGGCTCTGGCTCTGGCCAGAGCAGCGATGTCACGCTGGCCACGTGACCCGGAAGTGTCTCCGGACAGCGCTGGCCCCTGGCCTCTTGAGTGAGATGGGCGCACAACCCCAGAGTCTGTCAAGACTGGCCCGTACGGGCAGGGGTACCTTTACCTTTACCTTTATATATACATACACACACACAAATAAGCTCATAAATCTTCCCAGAAAAAAGTATTCTGAGAAGTATTTTTTACTAAATAACATGAGTTGTTTATATGTTGTGTGAAGCCCTTTGGGGGAGCCGGGTTCTACATTTAGTAGGCATAGAGAAAGACAGTGGTGAGGTGGTACAAATTTTTCTCTGAAATTACATTACCTTTTCTATCCCTACCCCACCCCTTTTCCTTTTGAATGATTCTTTAAAATCTGTCTCTGGTAATGAGATCAATTTGCCTCACCTGTCAGATCTGTCCTGCGAAGAGGCGACAGAAACAGCACATCTCTATTCCATTCCAAGGGAAAGCATTTCAGATGTGAATAATGAAAACATAGAAGGTATATATGCCATTATGCACACCATAGCAGAATCAGATTGCTTCCTGCAGAAGCCACTGTCAGGTTTTATTGCAAACAGTGCATATATTACCAGCTGGTGGGAAAATGGCCCTCAGACTTCCCTGTTGGATAAAATATTAACCTGCTCAATGTTAGCTTGTTGCACTTGCAAAATCTGCTGAGAATTTGGTAGATTTTTTTTGCCTCTCAGTTCTAGAAATCTGGTCTGTCTCAGTGGCCCTTCTACAAACTGTTTTCTCTAATTCTTTTGGTCTGCTGTGTCCATCCAAATAACACACCTGTAAAGAATACGGAAAGGTGGCCAGCAAAACATATCCTACTTCCTGACAAACTATATTTATGTAACTTCCCTTCTGGATATTATTCTTTCTTAATACTGTCTCTCTTCATCTCCAATTGCCTGCTACTTTTTTGTTTGTTTTTGACAGGGAAAAACTGACTTGCTAAGCCAAACCCACCCAACTCTAACCATGGCAGAGAATCACCATCAGTTTTATGCTGGTGTGGATTTCCATGATGTGGTTATAAGCAGCCTGAACAGTAGCGCGCCATAGTTGTGTAAGCAGAAACTGATGATTCCCCTTACTCAGACGCCATTAAGGATATTGTTAGGAGAATCTGATTATTCAGACTGTATTAAGAATAGGTCAAGAATGTTTGTACAGGGAAAACTGAGTTAGCCTGATAGATAGTAGGCACTCTGTTCTTCTGGCTGAATCAACCACCCAGTTCTGATACTGCAGGCATGCTTTCCCTCTGAGAACATGACTTCATTTCTCTGCATGTGTAAAGCTAATTTAGAGGTAATTTATAGGCCTGTGGACTCCACTTTTGTGAGTTCTCCAGTGGCCACTGTTCGACCAAGTAAAGTCACTTCAAACATCACAGTGGTATGCTTATTGAGGAAATCCACTACAGCTGCATAAATTGTACTAACAGCTTATACACCTCTTCTGGGTTAAAATACCAACCAATTATGAGCAAAGCGTATGTGTCAAAAGTACCACCGGCCATGCCCAAATGAATTCTCTTGATTATTCTCATGGATGGGTTGGATTGTGATTCCTTTCAGGAACAAAACCACCAGTGTGTGCAACCCTCATTGAGGCCTTGGCAGAAGCTGAAAACAGGACTGGATAGCTCAGTTGATTAGAGCATGGTGCTGATAACGCCATGGTTGCAGGTTCGATCCCTTCTATAATTCTATAATTCTATGACTACACAGCTAATGAAACAAAACACTACATCTAATCTGAAGTAGAGATGGAATTGTGCCGAAATCCTCAACCTAGGAAGCAGTCTTCTACCCAGTCAGACCATATGTCCCTCTAGACCAGGATTTTTCACCCTGACTGGCAGTGTCTCTCTACATTTCCAGACAGGAGTATTTCCCAGCCCTACCTAAAGATGCCAGAGATTTAACCTGAGTCCATCTGCATTCAAAGCATGTGCTCTCCCACTCCACTCCAGCCCTTCTCCACCACAGGCTTCCTGTTGCAGTTTCAAAACACGCAGAGTACAACCCTCGCATCAAATAATGCCTCCAACCACCTTGAATTTTGTAATGTTCGAAGTATTGCAGATCTAACTTTTGACAAGAACGCTACTCGGCTAGAGGCTCTTGTTTTCCAGAGAGTGCCTTTCAGTGTTAATGCTGCTGGCTGAGTTGACCTTAAAATTAGAAGCGCATAGAACACTCAAGTCCCAGGCCGCTGTTTTGCAGTGTTTTTATGCTAATAACACCTGAAAGTTAGTGCTCCCTGTGCTGAATTAAATAAATGAGGTCCAGAGTGCTGCTTGCCTACAAGCTCTGCGCTGTTCTCAATCAGATAATATACAGCTCAGCCTTTCATAGCAAAGCAGCTGTGACAGCTTGCATCCTAACCAGGAACCACAGCACCCTCTCTGAAAGAAAGCAGACTGGCTGCAGGCAGGGAAATGAAGTTATGTTAGGGTGGCCATGTCCCCTCCTTTACAGAAGAGCATCCTCTGATGGAAGGAGCAGAGGGAAAGTCCTCTATTTTAATGTGTTCTTCATTTGAAGGGCTGCAACTTGAGAGCATCTGCCTTGCACACAGAAGGTCTCAAGTTCCATCCCTGACATCTCCAACAGGGGTAGAAAAAACTCCTGCCTGAAACCCTTGAGAGTCACTGGCCGTCAAAGTAGACCAGGGTTTCCCAAACTTAGGTCTCCAGCTGTTTTTGGACTACAATTCCCATCATCCCTGGCCACTGGGCCTGCTAGCTAGGGATGATGGGAGTTGTAGTCCAAAAACAGCCTGAGACACACACACACACACTCACACTCTCTCTCTCACACACACACACAAAAGTTTGGGAAACCCTGGTGTAGACAATACTGAGCTAGAGGAACCAATACCCTGGCTCAGTATAAGGCTGCTTCCTATGTTCCTGTGTTGACAGGCTGCCCAGTGTCTTGGTGGCAACAGTGGAGCATCTCAGGCTAAATGTGGCCCTGTAAGCTTCTCTGTGCCAACCTAGCAGTTCGAAAGCATGTCAAAGTGCAAGTAGATAAATAGGTACTGCTCCGGCAGAAAGGTAAACGGCGTTTCCGTGTGCTGCTCTGGTTCGCCAGAAGCGGCTTAGTCATGCTGGCCACATGACCCAGAACCTGTACGCCGGCTCCCTCGGCCAATAAAGCGAGATGAGCGCTGCAACCCCAGAGTTGGCCACGACTGGATCTAATGGTCAGGGGTCTCTTTACCTTTACCTAAGCTTCTCTGTCTAGCCCTCAGTGCTCTCCCCCTGCCACATATCTTCACCAGGCCACACTCCTCATCAGTCCTGCTTTGTACCTTCCTCCAAGTGCTTTAGCTTGGCTGGAATGTGTCCTTGAATTATAATAATGTTGCTTGCTTGACTGGGTGGAGGGAAGGATGGGGGGACGGACCTCTGGCTTGTTCACATCTGCATGAATGTACAAGAGGTGATAATTACATCCTTTGCTCTGCCTGCTTTTCACCACTGGCTCTGCCCACCTCTGACATGTTGCTCCTGGAAGGCTGCTCATGAAGGCATGAGGCCCTTAGATTGTCCTCAGATTGCTGTAGGTGGCAGCGATTTCCTCAATTACATTACATTCCTCGATTACATTAAACTAACTTATTTAGCCAAGTCAAAACAAAATTAAAAAATTCCTTCCAGTAGCACCTTAAAGACCAACTAAGTTAGTTCTAGGTATGAGCTTTCGTGTGCATGCACACTTCTTCAGATACACTTCAGACACACTTCTTATCTGAAGAAGTGTGCATGCACACGAAAGCTCATACCTAGAACTAACTTAGTTGGTCTTTAAGGTGCTACTGGAAGGAATTTTTTTATTTTGTTTTGACTATGGCAGACCAACACGGCTACCTATCTGTTATTTAGCCAAAACAAATATGGCGGCCAGATGGAGCCAGTTGTGTGTTTTTATTTCCTTTTTAAACCTGCAAACCTGCTGATGCCAAGCCTGTACGCTGCCTTTATTTTGAAACATATCCATGTTGGGAGGACCCCATTAGTTACTTCCCTGCTGCATCTGCAAAGCCTGAGCTAAAATAAGTAGCAATCCTTCTCTCCTCAGGTTGTGGAAGCAAACTTGACTCATACTTTCAGATAAATAGACAGATAGAGGAAATAACTGGAATAAAGCTCAAATCCATGTGTGTGGAGAAGCTCATACTGATAACATTTGTGCTTGCCTGGACTAACTAATTCACACACATTTCTCTCCGATGCTGAGGGTGTATAGCTTTCGGTGTCTGAGAGAGATGTGCATTAGAAAATAAGAGTAACATTGACATCTTGTGGAATAGGTAAATTACTGCAGGGATAACCATTTGGAGAGAAGTGGGGAAGAAACTTTTGAAAGCAGGTGTTGTGAAATGCCAACCACCATCCACGTGATATAATGACCAAAAGCAAACAGGAAGTAAAAGACTCCAATAAATAGATTGAATAATTGGGGAGTGGGAGTGAATGGCATTGGAGAGTATTTCATGGTACCTATGGTCTTTTCTTGCACAGGAGTCATAAATTTATTGCTACAGGGATCTCTCCCACTTCTGAACCATATCTAAGCCAAGCTGCCAAGGCTCCCTGAAGTGTAATAAGACCCACATCCATCAACTTGGACTTTCTGTTTATATATGTAAGTCAGAATTGTTTCATCTGTAACACCGAATTTATGTTTGCTAAAATGTTGGTTCTTGTCTTCTTTTAATTTATTGATTTGTTTTGCAAACTGCTTTCTCCTGCTGGCTCCCCTCCAACCTAAACTCCTTAGTGTAATAAGTGTGTGCTTGTTGTAAACTGCTTTGGGCATGGATTGTTGTGGAAAGGCGGCATAGAAATTGACTCGATCAGTCTCTGGATCTCCTAGCAATAAGCTTAGGTTATGATGGACAACAGGCACAGAGGGCTCTACTGCAAACACATACTCTCATTTGATGCTTGTGCATCCAAGCTCGAGTTCCGAGGCTATATACAAAACGGCTGGCCCTCCTGAAGGAAGACTTCAATTGGTTAGACGTTTCGAGAAAGAACACATTAGACACTGTTTCATGTCTTCCCCTATCCAACATTGGTCCCATTTTGCTCTCTAGCTTAACAAAACCTGCTATCTTATCAGTCCTTCTGGATCCAGCTATTCCCTCTCCGCTCAAGGCAAAGGGAAGCCATCCCTTACTGCCAGTGACAAGGACAAAACAAAACAAAACAAAAAGGATCTTAAAGGGCTCTCTTTCATTTGTGCCTGAAGAGCACTTGCTGCAAAGCTTCCGTAGAACAAAACACCTTCTTCGGAGATACCAAGAACTGGATAACTCCAGCTACTGTATTTATATTTACAAAAATAGCTTAAAAAAAAAGTAAACATAAATTAAAATAAAGGCAATGCTGCCCTCTTCAGGAAAAACATCAAACTCCACTGTGGGCTAGTTTAAACCTCCTGTTTCTCCCAACTTTCCAAAGGTCTTCAAGTCCATTTTGTATTCAACATTTCCCTCCAGGCTTCAACAAATGCTTCAATGTAGTAAGGTGCTCATGGTGCACACAAGACAAAGTGATGGAATTTGCTTCCACAAGACACGGGGGCTGGCCACGAGTTTAAATGGCTCAAACAAACTATTAATAAAATTCATGGAGGGGAAGTCTATCCACAACTACTACTAATGATAGCTGCAGGCAACCTGCAGGAAGAGTACAAGTGTGCCTCCAAATCATCCTGTTGTCAGGGAGCAATAATGAGAGGTTATTGTGTTCATTCCCTGCCTGGGTGCTTCCCAGAGACGTTGGGCAGTATGAAAAATAGGATGCTGTACTAGATGGATCACTGGTCATATCTAGCTTTAGTTATGTTATTGTATTCTGTTGTTATTGTTATATTAACCACTATATTCCAATACCATTCCAGAAAAGATTTTGTACCTCTTGTCAGGCACTGGTCTTAGGGTAACTCACAAAGTCTCTCTTTTTGCCCTAGCTGCAATGGAAGTCCAGGAAAGAGCTACGGTATTAATGAGATTGCAGTTGGCTGCTTTCAGCGTGCTCTTATTTAACCATAATATTTTTTAAAAAACTAATGTTTTTATCTGTATTAAACTTCACCCTTACAACATATGTTACATGTGATTTACGTAGTATCGTTATGATGTAGGTTTTTATATGGTTCTAGGAGGCAATGTGATTTTATGCAGTATTTTATACTGTTGGTTCTTGCATTGTACCTATTTATCTGATATCTGAATAGCCCATGACCCAAGCATTAGGTAAAGGTAAAGGTACCCCTGCCCGTACGGGCCAGTCTTGACAGACTCTGGGGTTGTGCGCCCATCTCACTTAAGAGGCCAGGGGCCAGCGCTGTCCGGAGACACTTCCGGGTCACGTGGCCAGCGTGACATCGCTGCTCTGGCGAGCCAGAGCCGCACACGGAAACACCGTTTACCTTCCCGCTGCTAAGCGGTCCCTATTTATCTACTTGCACCCGGAGGTGCTTTCGAACTGCTAGGTTGGCAGGCGCTGGGACCGAGCAGCGGGAGCGCACCCCGCCGCAGGGATTCGAACCGCCGACCTTTCGATCGGCAAGCCCTAGGCGCTGAGGCTTTAACCCACAGCGCCACCTGCGTCCCGACCCAAGCATTAATAAACTACTAATATTGCTACATTGCCCACCATTCACCCTGAGGTCCCTGGGAGAGTTGGAACGTTAAAACAACTTAAAACAACTTACAACCACAGAAATAAGGTGGGACCTAAAAATATACACCCCTCAAGTGTCAAAAACATCTTCAGCATTCACCAGAAGCTGTACAGTGATGGTGCCAGATGAGCCACTGTGGGGAAGGAGTGCCACAACTTAGGGGCTGCCACAAAGAAGGCCCTCTCCTGACACACACACACACAGTCTCTGAGTGCAGAGGAGCTACCAGCAGGGTCCCCTCTGCCAATCTTAGCACCCAAGAGGGTCTGTAGGGGAAGTGGCAGTCTTTCAAGTATTTGGTATCTGAGTTGTTTCGTGCCTTGAATTGGGCCTGGAAATTAACTGGCAGCCAGTGCAGCTGGGAGATCTAGAGGGAACCCCAGCTAGTAACCTGACTGCTGCATTTTGAACCCATTGATGTTTCTGTGTTGGCTTCAAGGTAAAGCGTAGAGCGCAGTACAGTAATGCAATCTGGAAGTTACCAGAGAATGGAGTATCTTGGCCAAGTTGTCTCTGCCTGACAGAGTTGTCTCTTGGCAAACTAGGCAGAGCTGAAAAAACACGCTCCTAGCCAGTAAGGGTGACAGTGTTGAATCCAGGAGCATCCTCAAGTTCTGATCCTGCTCCTTCCAGGGGAGCGCAACCCCTTTCGGCCGCCTTCCCACCTCCCATATGTGAGAACTCGGAGCATGTAGCACCTCTGTCTGTTTGAACTAAGCATGGTTGCACTATTGGCTAGATGGGTCCCTTACTGGCCTTTGAGCCTTGACGAATGTGGCACCTTGTTCAATACCCCAGGCACCTTTCTGTGTGGCACATGTACCTGTTAAAGGAATAAAGAAGACGAATCTGATCTCATGTGGTGTGTTCCCCAGCTTCGCACTCCTATTCAGGAAATTGGGCAGGAGGTCCACAGACAGAGTCAGGCTCAGAGCTGGAGCAGAGCCAGTTACAGTGGCAAAATCAACTTTGGAGCTGGCAGCATTATAACCTGAACGGATGGCAGCTCAAAACATGCATAGCAAACAAAGACAAAGGAGTTCACAACCTCGTTACAGATTTCCACTTGTATTTTACGTCTTGTGAGCACTACCTGACCCTGCCATTCCTTTGTAAACTTCAATACCACATTAGCTGTCACTTTCCCCCCTTCCCATTTGTCACTAAGAAAAAGAGGGAAAGAAGCAATGATCACCTGAAGAAAATGTCCCCAAATGCTAAAGTACTGCAAACCTACCATGCTGTTCATTTTAGATGAGGAAGACCCCGTTCTCTGCTTTCTCAAGCTGTTCATTTCTTCTGGGTTGCCATCCTTTGGTTTCAAGATCATCCGGCTGCTCCCAGCAGTGCCTTCTGAAGAGGATCTCAGGCGTTTTTCTATGAATCTTCCTTCTCGGTATGGGCTAAAACTACTAGCAAGATTCACTGTGGGATGAGGGGGGGAGGGGAGAGATGCAGTCAGCACACATGCCACAAAAGCTATTGAACATTTCTTTAACTCAAAACCATGTTACTCTGAAGTTAGCTGTGGAAGGTTGAATCTTGACTGAGGCCCACAGCACTGCATTCTGACAAGAAATGTACAGGAGGGACACCAATACATGCTGAAGGATTGGGTGAATTGGCCAATTATATAATTCACTTCCTGAGAAGGCAACAAAAAGCAAGAGGGGTTGTACTGGTCCCAGGGTATGGTTTGAAGGCACATGAGGCTGCCATCTTGTTGAAGCTAAGCAGGTCTGGGTCTGGCCAGTTCCTGGATGGGTGACCCCTAGAAACACCCATGTATGCCTCCTTGGGTTCCATGATGGAAGATAATCAGAGAAAAGTCCATGGTTCAGTGGGAACAGCTGTAGCTCAGTGGTAACGCATCTACTTCTTGTGCAGAAGGTCCCAGGTTCAATCCCCAGCTTCCCTAGTCTCTAACCCTGGATAGCTACTGCCATTCAGCCGGGGGATAAGGCAACTTCCTCTGTTCCTCTCTAAGTGATGTATAAATGTAAGAAAATAAAGTATTGCAAAAACCTTTCCCTCCCCGCAGTGAATTTTGTAAAATGCGAGAAAATCAAGCGAATGCTTTAAATTCTACACATTCATAAAATATGCCTGTATCTTGACAGGAACTGGTGACAAAATGGACTCCAGTAATAATCAGGAGAAAGGGGTAATGCAAACTCACAGCATCTTAGAGACAGAAAGAGAGGCAGGAGAGAAGGAAGAAATGTGCAGTGCAGAAAATGTCCACTCTGGTGAAAGCCATAGGAATAGTAATTTACTTCCCCTCCCATGCTCCTCCTAAGTATTTTGTCTTATTTTGAATGTGCACCCTTTCACACGAGATCAGAGGTGGGGAACCAGCAACCTTCCAGATGGTGCTGGTCTACAATTCCCAGCAGCCTCCTCAACCATTTGCCATGCTGGCTTGGGCTGGCAAGAGCTGGAGTCCAACAGCACCTGGAAGGCTACAGGTTCTCCACCCCGGCACTGCACAATAATTTTGTCCATCTGGGCCCTGGGCTGCAAATCAGCCTTTCTATAATATTGATCCACTACTCAGTGCCATTTCAAAAGTGCAGCATGCCAAGTCTTCCAGGGCCATAATAGGTGGTAAAGGTAAAGGGACCCCTGACCTTAGGTCCAGTCATGACAGCCTCTGGGGTTGCGGCGCTCATCTCACTTTATTGGCCAAGGGAGCCAGCATAACTAAGCCGCTTCTGGCGAACCAGAGCAGCACACGGAAACGCCGTTTACCTTCCCGCTGGAGCGGTACCTATTTATCTATTTGCACTTTGATGTGCTTTCGAACTGCTAAGTTGGCAGGAGCAGGGACCGAACAACAGGAGCTCACCCCGTCGTGGGGATTCGAACCACTGACCTTCTGATCAGCAAGTCCTAGGCTCTGTGGTTTAACCCACAGCCTATAGGTGGAAATTACCATAATTCCTTCATTTGACATTTCTCTAGGAACTTTAGCCCACAGACACCAAAGGCCTAGACGACAGCCCCTAGCTGAATGCCATTTAAATATACTTCAAAACTTCCACCCAGTTATATAGGAGACAACAGAAAAGTTATTATTTGTACCTTTTATTTCATATGCTTGCTGGGCTTGAAAAGGCTGCGGTTCTGAAGACAAAGGAATAATCTTCGACTCAATTACTGGGATGGTTTCTCTAATATGTTCCGGTGCTTTAACTTCTTGTTGGTCTCTAGGTAGTCCCTGTGCTTTGGGGAAACATTCAGTTACTTCCCCCTGGTTTAAGACAAAGGGTTTTAATTGTGCTTCAGCTCCTGAGTTTGCTTCTTCGGGATGGCTGGTCTGTTTAGCAGGAAGCTCTTGCAATAATACTTTTGCATGGTTTCGATTAGAATCGAGGGTTTCAGATATGGCACTATTTTCATTGAGCAGTCCACTTCTGGCCCTGTGACTTCTGGGCGATAGAACAGCACAATGAGGAACACTTTCTGCATGATCCATCTTCCTTAAAAGAACAGGAGGAGGAAGAGGAGGAGCAGTGGCAGCAGCAGCAGCAGTAATGGGATTGAGGAAGATTTGAGAGGTAGAAACATTGTGGACAAAGGCTTCCCCGTGCAAATTCCCACAGTTGGGCAGTCCGTCGACCTCCGAGACGGAATCTTCTGTCAGTGCTAGAAACTCGGAAGGCGTCTGGACCGTGGTCAGGTCAGCAGAGAGCAGCGGCGACTGCAAAGAACTGCCTGCACATTCTATTATGTCAGCAGAACATGGGGAGGAAGACTTTGCCGACACAGGCTCGCTTTCAACACTGGGCTTAATGTCCAACAAGCAAGAAGATGGCTGCACGCAGGAAATGGACTGGCTTTGAGGGACTGGCTTTGAAAACCTGTAGTGTGTCGAGAAGGATTTGGGGAGAAGTTTCCTTGAGGAATGTTTAACGGAGGCCCTGCTTTGGTCCTCTGCAAAGCCAGAGTCATCCCCTTCATTCTTCCCAGACCTTATGCAATTTATGAAGACGTTTTTATTGGTTGAGGGCTCCCTCCCCTTCTCAAAGTCCTCCGTCAAAGACCTGGTGATCTTCTTGCTCCGAGAACTCCCAAAGCCGACCGAATGCCTCCCTCTGTGCTTCACGTGCTCCTCCAAACCGAGCTTTTGCAAAGTGCCGTGGCCAGACTGAGCACCATTTGAAATGCCCACGCTCTGCCCTGGAGAATCGGCTTTGGGTTCGCTCCCCTTCTTGTGGTGGTGGAAGCTGATGGAAGGCGTGCGGAAGAGGCTCCTGCGCTTGCCGGTGCTACCTGAGCTGGAGTTGGTGCTGGATGGAGAAGAGCTGTGGACACCAACGGTATTGCTAGAAGTTGGTGAGGACGGGAGGGAATCGTGCCGCCGGCTAATACTTCTCCTGAATATTGGCAGCCGGGACACAATGATCGAACGCCTCGATCCTGAGTCCCCCATCAGGACCTCAATTCCTTGGCCAGGATCAGCCTATGTTAAAATCTGTATGAGTGGAGAAGAGGAGAGATGTGTTACTGTTGCTTTCAGACTCAGGAGAAAACAGCGAAATTCAGATACAGTGGAAACTCGGAAGCTGAATGCCTTGAAACTCATGTGTTTTGGCTCCCAAACGATCAAAAACTGGAAGTGAGTTTTCCGAATGATTTTCGGAAGCCAAATCGGAAGCTCCTGCAGCCAATTGGAAGCCACCCCTTGGTTCTCAAACTGTTCCGGGAGTCGAACGGACTCCCAGAACGAATTAAATTCAAGAACCAAGGGACTGCTGTATTCATATATTACCCCTTGAAAGTATGTCTACAGTTAACGTAGTGTTTCTCAAACTTTGGTCACCAGCTGTTGTTGAACCATAACTCCCATCATCCCTAGCTAGCAGGACCAGTGGTCAGGGACAATGGGGCTTGTAGTCCAACAACAGCAGGCAACCCAAGTTTGAGAAACACTGAGTTAACTTTACATATCAGTCAATCAAAAAATGAGCAGCTATCCATGGAGAACTGAATAAGAAATGGAGAGACTCCAGCTTTCTGATTCTCTTGAGCAGCTTTTGCCAACCAGGCTCCCCTCCAGATGCTTTGTGCTGTTTGCCCAGTTGTGTTGGGTGTTGCTGATGGGGCTTGTAGTCCAAAACTTCAGCAGGCAGTGCCTGGTTTGCAAAGGCTGTTTTAGAGCCATTTGCACTTTTTCAACGGGCCTATAGAAGAGAGAACCCATAAGGGAGTTATTGAGGAAACCAGGAAAACTAGGCTCTATAAAGTTAAATGGTGTGCGTCTCTACCTAAGTACTGTAAGTTCATTTTTCATCTCGCCCCAGAGAGCTGCTCCCCAGCCAGCACTGAATTCTAACAAGTACATCTGAATACAGATTAATCAAACTGATGTTTTTAAAAAGAAAACAAAATATGCAACTAGGAAATCTTCCCAATCTTTCTAATAAAGCAATTTATTTTACAAGGGTTTTTTTAAAAAAAATAAAATCTGCTTTTCAACTACTCATTCCAAACATACCACCACAATTTGTCATGATATGAAATTCACCTTCAGATAAGGCTTGCTTTATCCCTTGTACAACAGGGCTTTTGCAGCGCACATTTAAATGAACATTAATTCTTTACATGCTCAAGCTATCTATTTACTCTCTTCGATTGTCTAAACAAACCACAGGTTGATGAGGATGACAGCGAAACCACAGGTCAAAGAAAATGACAGAACTATTACCTCAGAATAAAATGCTCATGTAAACAAACCCAACGATCTTCAAAGTCAATTCTAAATCTGAGAACTAAAGCCAGAAATAAGCTGTATAACATATTGTCTACCAAGCCAAACTTACCGCACCAGTCATGTATGGAGGCCACCAGGGCTCAATAAAATTCCTGTTTTTGATACCTCCCTAGGATTGCAAAACTACAGACATTGTCAAGTGAATGATGGGCCACAGTACATGTCTGGTGGGCTGTCTCGACTGGCTGAATAAAAGCTGTGAAGGCCAGCTTTAAAAACATAATTTATGTTGCACGCCAACACAATCTCCACAGCAGTGAGAGATTTCAGGGTTCCAGGCGCTTACCCAGGGTTCATGTTTCCTTTGGAAATGAGACACAGAGGAGACTGTGGTGTCTTTATGATATATGGTTTGTTTACACATGTATACAACCTGAGCACAGCACTCCAAGAGGGTCCTGCTTCTCCCATAGGCTCAGTCCTGGGTTCAAGCAGACATCTGACATCTTGCCTGTTGCCCTGCAGCTTGCCTTGTTCTCCCAGTCACATAACTCCTAACTTTGCACTAGGCAGCCACCTAGATTGCTTCTCCATTACATCACCACTTACTGACTGAAAACCTCTTCCTAGAGCACACCGGGCAAACTGCAGTCCTGAAACTCTGCTACTTGCCTTTGCTCTTCTACCTGATTCTGAGCTCACCCATTTCCCAGCTGGCACAGATTCTCTGCTTTGTTAATCACCCATCTCCCTGCCCCCCCTTTTCTTTTTCTTTTTCTTTTTTTTTTCTTAACGACTCTGGCCATTGTCAGGCTTGCCTGGACATGGGAAGCTAAGCCCAGCTATTAAGGGTCTGACTTCCAGTTTATTTCTCCAAGCATTGATTAAATTTCAGCAGTTGCTAAATCCAGGCACCCACAAACCCTGCAACCAAAAACACATAACAATAATATCCAGCCCAAACTGCCACAGCTAAAAAAATGAAATTGCCTCAATAATCACACATAAGCTTTGGAGTCTGTTTATTTCCCACTGAAGAAATTAACTTTATGTTAGGTCTTTTCATATTCCAATTTCCCATCATTATTTGTCATTTTTATGGTGCTTTTCACTGTGCACAGTGCTTTGCAATTCTCATCTTAAATATCCTCATTTTAAAAAGCTCCTAAGAGGAGGATAGAACCAGCGAGACCCTGGCATCCCAAGGATCACCCAGGGAGCTTCCCAGCTAAGTAAGGATTTGAATGAGCACAAGACACTAACCAACACCCCAAAAGCAACTCATTTATTTACTGCAAGTGTAACCCCCCCCCCCCCCCGGTTGAACAATTGCTAATTCGAACGTAATCGTTTTTCCACAGCCTTTTTCATTCCACGTATTTCATCTTGTAACTTTTGCTGAAATCAAACTGCAGCATTTCAGCTTTGAAAGAGTTGGGTGTTTGCTGCATGCATCAGATAATCAGCATTCATGTAGCTGTTTCAAGCCTTCCGTGCACTTCATAGGTTATTTCTGCGGACCTTACAAAAGCACTGATCTCAGGCAAGGGCAGGGCAGGCTACGAGAGAGTAGAGCTCTGATGGTGCTTCAGTAAGCATAAAACTAAGACTGAACTCTGTACACTCCTGGCCGAGAATCGACACGACTGCCTCCCTGCTGGACTCCAGCCACTTGACAAACACTTTCCTGTTTCAGAAGGCATTTCAAGGCAGCTTTCTGTTTCTATAATGAATTAAGGGAGCTGAGAGTTATTAGGTGGCCCCTGCTCCCCAGAGCGGTTTAACAAACAATCCCTCTTCACAGGGAAAAGTAGCTCTGTGGGCTACTAACAACTTTCAGCACCCATAGTGTTATGTACTGAAGTTCTCACCCTGGGCCAGCAGGGGGATACTGTAGATAGTTATGCAAATAAGGGATCGAAAGTGACGTTCAGTGATTGGATAGTTTTAGAAAATTGTTACAGTTACGTTGTAGTGGAGCTCTATATAAGCAGGCTGACTGAACCCTTCAGTTCAGTTCTGTTCTGGCCTGTGAATAAACAAGAGCTGTTTGAAGAATCGCTGTGTCGTCTGATATGTTCACCCACAACTTAACACATAGCAAGCTACAGTTCCCATGATTATTTGGAGGAAGCAACGACTGTTTAAAAATTGGTATCATACTGCTTTATGGTGTGAACATAACAGCAGAGACTTTACATCAGAGGAAGGGAAGGGAAAGAGAGATGGAGAAATGGAAGGATGCTGATCAAGAGCTTGGGGAGAGTTCTGGATTTAACAGCCAAAACATTAACCTGTGTTTATCCCTATCAAAACTGGTGGGGAACCCGGGACCCTGGAGCAAATACTGGGTCTTCCAATGGTCCTACAAGCATTGCTGCCTGCCCTAGGATACTCAACATAGCCCAGTACAAGCCGCAGTTTTGATTTCTAATGCCCCAAGCGATGTTACATTTAGGTACTCTAGGATTTTGCTAGACCCCCCACTGCAACCTGGAGTCAGCCTTAATGCGTGAAATAAAGATGGGATATCAAGCTTCATAGACATGCGCTCACATGAGAGCACCTAAAATGGAGTCTTGCCTGAGGGATAACCTGAACCAGAGGCTTGCCAGTTCCTTATGATATACAGTGGTACCTCAGGTTACAAACACCTCGGGTTACAAACACTTCGGGTTACAGACTCCGCTAACCCGGAAGTAGTACCTCAGGTTAAGAACTTTGCCCCAGGATGAGAACAGAAATCGCGTGCAAGCGGCGCAGCAGCAGCCAGAGGCTCCATTAGCTAAAGTGGTACCTCAGGTTAAGAACGGTTTCAGGTTAAGAACGGACCACCGGAACAAATTAAGTTCATAACCAGAGGTGCCACTGGACTGCATCAGCTCTCCCACTCATGCTACATTCCTGGTTGAAAAAAGCACCCCAAAATGCTGCTTTTTCAGCAAAAAAAAAAAAAAAAAAGGCCACAGAAGATTTCTTTCTTTCTTTTAACTGCTGACACTGCCGGTTTTAATTCAGCATATGCAAGACACCGTGGATTCCCTCTGGTGTTTTCTTTTTAAAGGACATAATTATTTTTACGCATACAGAACCAGAAGTTGGAATCACAGCCCCGAGGGGAAAGAAAACGGCAGCTCCAACCTTCGTCAGGACTTATGAGCGCACCGTGTCATGTTACGTCCTACAGGAACGTAAGGCTGGGAAGGATGATCCTCAGAGGTCTCTATTCCACTCATAAAATAAGTGGCTGCCTGTGCTGGCAAAGCAATTTACATAGAAGATTTTTCTCTTCTAATGAATTGTCCATATGTTGAGACAGAGCTGCACACATTTTATGGAGGATAAACACCATCTATCAGGAACGCAGACAAAAGAAGAGCCAGGAGAGGGAAAACATGCTCTCTCCTTGTAAGTTACAAACATGCACACAAGTGATCTCAGATAACTGTGTTCCCAACCAAGTTTCTTGAGGGCCAAGCAACATGAGGGCCAAGCACCGTGTTCAGAAATATCATATGCCACCTCCTAACACTGCCTGTACCACAGGAAATGCAGATGCAACACAGCATCAAAATGTCTCTGCCAGTAGAATGCTAGAGTGTCAGGGGAAGAAAAACCTCTAATGCGGCCTCTTCCCTGACACGCTACTTTTCTACATCCAGATAGATTTTTATGTGGGAAACGTTCCAGTATGTGATTCCTTCACTTGTATTTTGAGGTAGTACAATCCAGAAAGAGCAAGACCACACAATACACAGGCCAATGCTGGAGACACTGTTGCTCCCACAGAACATTTTTGAAATAGACTGTTCCATTGCTTTGAAATCCAGAAAGCATGCTTTCATACAGACATTACAAATACTTAATTTGTGTGTGATGTAACGTCTCTTTGACAAATGCAAAGCTTTTTCAATGTTCAAGCTGATCACACTTGCAACACACACACACACGAAAACAAAACCCCAGTACAACCCATTCAAAATTGTCTTTTTGAATGCCACACTTGGCAGGTCACCTGCAGTATAAGGTGAGAATTCAGTGCACACCAGCAAGCATTGCACATAGTGAGAAAATAAGCAGCGTACCTGTTAAAATAGGTATAGCTGAAGGCTATGCACTAGGGAGGTAATGAAAGGTAAGGCTTGCAGGAGTCAAAACTTTGCTCCCTCCTGATATTTGTATTGACAAAGGGCCATTTTCCTGACACTGAAATAGACAGGGAAGTTTCTGCTCACGTGGACATCTAGTTGTACAGCCCAGCCCTCAGTCAGGACAAGTGTATCTTCACAATGAGAAGCATCTTTTTCAGCTAACCATCATTATTATACTGTCAATCACCATGGTGCAATAGAAACTGGTGACTTTGGCCTGGAGAGCTTTAGCAAGATACTAGGACATATCCCAGCCCAGTCCTCAGTGGGGAGAAAGGATTCACTGAGGAGCTGGAGCCGCCATCATGATTTCCCGCTTCCTCTGCCCTAGGTTAAGTTGGGAGGTCCCTGGCGATGGTGGTGGCAGAAGAAGGAACAGGTACTCCAAAACCCACGAAGATTTTGCATGAGCTCACTTGGGGGCCATAGAAAGCACTGCTCCTGCATGCATATGCAAAAGTTTGAGTCCCTTTGGGGCACACAAAGGAAATTCTTGCATCTCTACTTGGAATGTATAGTCACACATAACAGGCTGTATGCTGCTTTTTTGGGGGGGGGAATCTCAAATTCTGGGCTGTGACCATTGAATTATTTTTGAGGGATCTCACCTCAAAATGCTAGTCACAAGGATAAAGCAGACCATTTTTGAATCACACACAGATGTGTGTTTCCTTGATCCTGCGTTAAATGTCTGTAAATCCCGATCTACGCGCTTCCTTCTAATAAGCAGACAGTGTCAGGATTTACAAAGATCAAGAATGGGTAAAGCAATTTTGAAGCTTCAGATGAAAGGCGAAGGCTGGAAATGGCGGCTAATCTTTAAAAAACCCCACTGGTGATGTTTGAATAAAGCCTGAGGTGGATTCTATTGAGGTTTCAGCTTCGTTGGCAGCAAAACACAAAGTTGATTCTCTTCCCACCGTCCACCGCCCCCACTTTTATAGAACTTTAAACTAAAGAAAACAAGCTTTCAAAAGTCATCAAAAGCAAACAAGCATTTGATTATAATGTTGTTTGATCACTTAAGAACAGGTTGCACAGCAATGTTTCAGTGCTGGAGAAAGTAAGCCAAAGGCAGTCAATGCAGGTGCTCTCCAGATGTTGTTGGACTGCAACTCCCATCATTCCCAGCTGATGGCTGATCAACCCACCAGGCTACCATTATTCAACTCCATGAAATCCAGATGTTTGCTACAGAGAGCTGATGTGCTGCAGGAAAAGCTCCCACAGAAGTTGAAGTCAGGCAACTTCTACAGGTCCACCATCCATGGAGGAAGCAACACAGGGACATGTGAAATAGATATACCTTCAGAATTATGAGATAATAACATTTCCCAAACTCCAAATAGAAAATTACGCATTTCTTCCCCTCCCGGACCTCCACCATGTTATTCAGCTATCTCCAAAATGGTAAAGAAAAATGAGCAAAAGGAGCAGCTCACGGAGGGAACTGAATATCCATTTATTTTTCATCCTCAGTTGCCATGTAGATGCATTGGACAGTGAATTCTTCACCCATTTGTCTTTTCTGTATTACACATCCTAGCTATCCTTTAGCAATCCAACACAGATGGAAGGCAGAATGGAAATCTCTCTCCATTCTAGTAGGAAGCAAAGGAACGTGCATAATACAGCAGATAATGCCATCGGCTCTGCTTTTATCATCATACAAGCAATCCCGACAGAATCTCTCTGGGAAGACCTTCAGTGTTTCTCACGAAAACTGGAAAAATGACTTGGCTCAATGAGCAGAAAGCTGAACCCTGCTTGCTCTGTTTGCCGCTGGGAAGAAATATGAGGATGATGCAGTGGCGAGAAGGATTGGTTTCCCTTGCTCCCAGAGCTCTAAAAACAGATGCACCAACTGGTGCATAAGAAACCATCTGAAAACAGGATGTGAACACTTTCCTACTTTGTTGACGTTCTTTGAACAAAGAAAGCAGTCAGGATGGAAGGCAGCCATCAGGTTGGAAAGTCCCAGATGACTGACCCTTGCAACCTACATGGTTGTCTCAAACATACCTACTTCTTAGCAGCAAGGTAATCACACCAGGAGAGAAACAGCCAGTGTGGTGTAGTGGTTAAGAGTGGTAGACTCCTAATCTGGTGAACCGGGTTCGCGTCTCCGCTCCTCCACATGCAGCTGCTGGGTGATCTTGGGCCAGTCACACTTCTTTGAAGTCTCTCAGCCCCACTCACCTCACAGAGTGTTGTGGGGGAGGAAGGGAAAGGAGATTGTCAGCCGCTTTGAGACTCCTTCGGGTAGTGATAAAGCGGGATATCAAATCCAAACACTTCTTCTTCTTCTTCTGTGCAATCATATACATGGGGCCAAAGGATTCTGTGTTAACAATAGTTCTCTAACTTTTTTTTTTTTAGTTACCACAGTTAGAGTCACAGAGTGTGTGCATGGTGACCATGGTGTGGGGTCTCAGTTCATTAATATCTCCATAAAAATTATTTCAGCACACCAGAACCTAAAAAGAGAATTGGCATGATTTCTGTCTTGAATTTGCTTCTTCTAGAATAAAGAACAACAAAACTGAAATTGAACTTGCAATAAAATTGAAATTGTAATGCTAACACTGAACCAGTATTTTTTTAAAAAAAATAAAATAAAATAAAAGGTTTTCTGAGTCACCTCCTGTCATGGGTCCCGAAAGTGACAGCACTTTAAATTCCCATGCCAACACATGGGATACCCAAAGGAATGTTTATTTTTAAATTTGTATACTGCCTTTCACCTGAAGATCCTAGGGTGGTTCCCTTCCAGTCTTTGGTTCCTTACTCACCATTGTTTACCCTACATTATCCTCTTTCCTTCCATCTTATACCTGGCAGCCTCTTATGGCCAATCATACCAATGTCTGGCTGCTCTCCCACTTCTGAGTCTTCCCGTATCACTCCAGAGGGCTGGTGACCAATCTCAACAGCACCCTCATAAAAGCCTGGATTGTTTACATCAGGTGCAAGGACATGTTGAAGAATGTTACTTGGACGTGCATAGCTCCTGAACTGAACTGTAGGAACTGTCTTTGTCTGATCTCTGCCTTCAAACTGTGAAGATGTAAGCAGAGGGTCTTGTAGCCTACGAGACTGTTAAATCTGTAACCGTTACGCTTAATGCCGACATTAAAAGACTTATCTTTAAAAAAAAAAAAAATTACCATAAGCCTCAGAAGGTGGACAAGCCATCCTTCCTACAGTCACCCAAACTGAATACAGTTAGTTCAAGTTAAGTGATGTTTAAGTTTTAAGTTTAAGTTTTAAGACTGTGAAGCTGTCTGCAGGGAGCCACTTCTGGGATCAAGGATTCCTAAGGGTCGAGAGACAAGCGTCTTTTTATTTCATTCCTTTGTCTTTACAGAACTGCGATGCCCTTTTCTCAAAGTGGCGAAGACTTTGCTTTTTTTACTGCAGCAGATAGAAGGCAATGGACCACGGGCACCAACTCTAATCTCATTATGTCCATTGTTCGTACAGGTTTCAATACTGCCCACAAATTATTTAAGCAATGGATCTGATTCCCTAGTCACTCCGGGTTTTTTATTGGATAAAGGGACAAAAGCAGCTAAAGTGCATTGTTTAATTCATTAATTTCTCTGGCAGGCAGCATTTCAGAAGGGCCCTTAATTGTCTGTGTTTGCGGCTAAGGGGCGGGGGAGAAGAGGCTGATTTTGATCGGGCCATTGTGATGATGATACTGGAAGCATCTACAGAAAGACAAATAATGAGCAAAACACAGTATTTTTAAAAGAGCATTTAATTGCTGAGTATGATTAATGAAGGATTATATGCTGCTGATCTCTTAGCGCTCAGTCTGAGCACAATACAATGTTAAATTAATGTAAATGGGTGCAAAACAAATGAACAATATATAGTTTCTCCACCTGGTTAGCAATTACAGATGTTATTCATACAAAAATCATTCCCTTTTCAGTTTCTATACAAGAAGAAACCAAATGCAATTGCTATAGAGAAATAAATTAAAGTGCTTTATTTATTATTAGCGGGCGATGCATTTTCTGCTTAAGAAGGGTAGTTCTATCACCCTCAGACAGCATTGCCAACGCAGGGACCCCTGGTACTGCTACCAGAGCATACACATGGGTGAAGCGTATATAAAAATGGCAAATCTAGGGTGCAACCACATGTGGGATGTTGTCTAAAGTTCTGGTTGCCTCATCTCAAAAAGGAGATTGTGGAACTGGAAAAGGTTCAGAAAAGAGCACCCATAATGATCAAGGGGATGGAGTGACTCCCCTAAGAAGAAAAACTACAGCATTTGGGGCACATTAAGTTTGGCGCAGGTGGTGCTGTGGGTTAAACCACAGAGCCTAGGACTTGCTGATCAGAAGGTCAGCGGTTCGAATCCCTGCGACGGGGTGAGCTCCCATTGCTCGGTCCCTGCTCCTGCCAACCTAGCAGTTCGAAAGCACATCAAAGTGCAAGTAGATAAATAGGTACCGCTCTGGTGGGAAGGTAAACGACGTTTCTGTGCGCTGCTCTGGTTCGCCTGAAGCGGCTTAGTCATGCTGGCCACATGACCCGGAAGCTGTACGCCGGCTCCCTCGGCCAATAAAGCCAGATGAGCGCCACATCCTCGGAGTCAGCCACGACTGGACCTAATGGTCAGGGGTCCCTTTACCTTTAACTTTGAATAAAAGGTAAGAGGAGGCATGGCAAAAGTTTATTAAATTCAGCATGGCATAGAGCATGGCTAGGCAAACTAAAGCCCGGGGGCCGGATCTGGCCCAACTGCCTTCTAAATCTGGCCCACGGATGGTCCAGGAATCAGTGCCGCCTTCAGTTGTCTTTTAAAAGTAAAATAGTTGTTTATTGCCTTGATATCTGCTGGGAGGGTGTTCCACAGGTTGGGCGCCACTACTGAGAAGGCCCTCTGCCTGGTTCCCTGTAACCTCACTTCTCACAGCGATGAAACCACCAGAAGGCCCTCGGCGCTGGACCTTAGTGTTTGGGCAGAACGATGGGGATGGAGATGCTCCTTCAGGTATACAGGACCGAGGCCATTTAGGGCTTTAAAGGTCAGCACCAACACTTTGAATTGTGCTCGGAAACGTACTGGGAGCCACTGCAGATCTCTCAGGACCGGTGTTCTGTGGTCCCAGCGGCCACTCCCAGTCACATTCTGGATCAATTGCAGTTTCCAAGTCACTTTCAAAGGTAGCCCCACGTAGAGCGCATTGCAGTAGTCCAAGCAGGATATAACTAGAGCATGTACCACTCTGGCAAGACAGTCAAAGTTGTCAAAGTCTGGCTGAAGCTCCTTGTGCTGGCGAGCCAGAAATGCAGTCTGCGCACCCATGTCATTTTAGATGCAAGGCAAAACAGATACTCTGCCATTGAGCTATGACCAACCAGTGACATGACGCAGATATCACGTACATGTCACTTCACATCAGGGGCTGCTAATCAGGTGCCCTCAAGGAGTTCTGGGGAGCACTGAGTTGATGCAGGCTGCTTTGCAGTGTAACATAAACAAAACAGGAAGGAAGAGGTGATGAGGGGCTTAGGGTGAGCATGTAAAAGGCCTTTCCGACCCAGTTCCCCATTCCTACAGGCCAGATCAGAACCTATGGTAAGTCTCCTACCTGGGCAGTGAATCACCAAAGTGGAGGGACCCATTCATAATGTATTTTTTTTCTTTTTCTATTCCCCGCCCCCCAAGTTCTCCCTGTTTATTTTCCCTGAGTCTGTAAACATGTACACTCGCATGGGAAAATAGTGATAGTTCAAGAAACCAATTTCCATTATGCTCTATGGAGCTGCTGCAGAGTCTCCCCTGTATAAGAAACCTAATTATTCAAATCCATTTGTTAGTCGGTGTAAATCCCCTCTCCACAAATCTCAGCGCTTCGATATTCCTGATGAATTCCATACCTCCAAAACATTATTGTTTAAAAATGAAATAATAAATACATAATTTGGACAAATGTGTATTAAAGCAGGAGAAACGTTTCAAGGGCGCACAACATCCCTTGCCCACTTTGCAATGAGAGTTTTCTGATTTTGTTTCCTGGCTGGGGAAAGTGCATGCTTGTTTGTACATTGTCAAACAAATCACTCCACTTATTACTCCATGCATGCTGCTGAGCGTAGCTGCCTCCGGGTGCCAGAGCATGTCACAGAGTTGCTAACAAAGAAGATGTGAAGGAAGCCTCCTCTTGCCAAGACATAAATGCACAGATTGGCCCAGAACTAGCAAAATCAGAGCTTTACGCTGCCGGGAGACTGAGTGCAGCCACATCCACAACTCCAAGTCCCACATTTGCAAGGGGTTTCCCAAAGCCTGGTACGTGTCACAACAGCCAGTCAGTAATCATACCATTCAAACATGGAGTTAACTCTTTATTAGCAAAAAACACAATTTCCACAGGCTTGGATGAGTGTCAGGCCTACTGAGCAGAGCAGCTCATTCCTAGTGTGTCTTCCTCCATGAAAATCAGCTGCCGAGACTGAAAGTCCCCTCATCTCCAGGGCTTTCCCCAAGCAACCAAAGACGAAGCCCACATGCAGCCTGTCTTTGCTCCTCCCATTTCATACCTCTCCTGGGTCTGGGAGTCAGATGGGGAGGGGAGCTTGTTGCGGCAGGAGCGGGAGACACTTGTGACTCTTCACTGGCCTGACCCGTCTCTGCCTCTTGACCTCCCTCGCCCCACTCTCCTGCTTCAGCTGCAGCTTCTGATTCCGGTCTTGTCTCTGCCACAATCTCCCTGCTCATTCAGCCCTGTTGCCTCTTCAGCTTCCAACACCTCCTCTTCCCAGTCTTCTCCCTCTTCTCCCTCAGACCACTCATCGTTGTCCCACTACCACTCCACTAGTTCTGAGCCTTCTTCCCTTGGTGGTTCCTCCCACCATTCCTCTGTGTCCAACCAGCCTATGACAGAGGGACTATTTCCCTTCAGATAGATAGATACAATGGGATGCGGGTGGCGCTGTGGGTTAAACCACAGAGCCTAGGACTTGCCAATCAGAAGGTCAGCGGTTCGAACCTGCTCCTGCCAACCTAGCAGTTTGAAAGCACATTAAAGTGCAAGTAGATAAACAGGTACCACTCTGGCAGGAAAGTAAACGGCGGGTCCATGTGCTGCTCTGGTTCGCCAGAAGCAGCTTAGTCATGCTGGCCACATGACCCAGAAGCTGTACACCAGCTCCCTCGGCCAATAAAGCGAGATGAGCACCGCAACCCCAGAGTCGTCCGCGACTGGACCTAATGGTCAGGGGTCCCTTTACCTTTAGGTAGATAGATGGCTGTGAGAAAGTGCCACCACAGTGAAGCAGCAGCATAATCATATCACATTCAAGTCTTGCCAAAAACAAACCAACCCAGAATGTATTCTGGCACCTTAAAGACTAAAACATTTCTGACGGCATAAGCTATTATGGACTGTTTTCAGGTTAACTTAAAAGACTTGCTTGTGCTTTTCTTCACCACCAGGTGGAGCAGTGGTTCCAGTTTCTCCCCATTTCTTAAAAAAAAAAAATCAAACATGTGGTATGCCTTTCTTAGCACTTTAGTATTTGGGTCTATAGAATATTTAGGATATAGACTGCATCCGTTTGCACCAGCAGACAATAAAAAATGATTTCCTTTCCAGAACACAAACATTTTTAAGTATTGCCTAAGAACCAACATTGTTGTTTGCTTGGTTTTTAAAGTTTTTTAAAACACTGTATAATATATGGGACAAGTGCTAAAACAAGATAGCACTCAATTGTCAACAACTCAAATTATTTAGCGTCTGCTAGGTAACACTGGGACAAACTAAATTTCACCCTTGATGCACAAGAGCTACGTTCATGCTGCCTCTTAGATGTCTTAGCTGCTTAAATTACATCTTCAAAAGTAACTCTGGTCACACAGAAGCCGCAAAGCATTTTCACACATGTTGCTAAAAGCTCCTTCATTGCCTTTCATGTATTCTTCTTGCACATGGGTCAATGAGCGATAAGACACAGATCCCAAAAATCTGCCTGCAGCGCAACTATAATGTCATTAACTCAGCCCCGGAATAAGCTGTGCAATGTGAACTCAACTCATTATACATTTTATTGTGCATGGTCCATATTAGGCACCCAATGGCTGGTGTGCCAAATTTTACAGTCAGGCTGCAGCCTAGATCTCATTCCTGATTATTAAATTACCTGATGACATCATTGTCAGAGAGGTGTTGCAGCTCAATGTGAGGAGGAACACAAAAAGCAATCAACACTACTGAAGGACAAGTGAGATGCAAGGAATCCCCAGGACCCACCCACTGGATATCTCTGGTTTAGACCCTTTGGTAGATTGGCAGTGGTCTGTCCCCCTTTTCACAGTGTGCACAAACCATGGTTTGCACAAACCGCACTTCCCCATGACCCAGATGAGATGGTAAGCTACACTGTGATCTGTGAAAGAAAGCTCCCAGTTTCTCATTTAACCTTTGAACAAAGCAAGAACATAGAAAACCACTTTATACTGAGCCGGGCCATCTAGCCCAGTGTTGCATACACTAACTGGCAGCAGCTCTCCAGGATGTCAGGCAAGGGTCCTTCCCATTCCTACCTGGGACCTTCAGTGTGCAAGAAAAAGGAGAGTGAGTGAGCCTGAGAATAACCTTGGTGCGTTTTTGCAACAGACCATGGTTTGTAGTTACATCTGAGTAAAACCAATCTGTGTGGTTGTTGGATGGGAAAACACATACAAAAACCAGAGAAATATGCAACATTAAAGCATTTCTCACATATCTTTCCCCATGTTGCGCATGGGATCGTAGGCAGTGTTCAACCACATCTTGGTTGGGCTATTGGGAACCAACTAAAATTGGCTAGTGGTCCCATTACAGCTCACAAGCTACTTGTTGGCTACTATCTCTAGTTTGGTTAAAGGAAAACTAAAGCATCAATTTGTCAAGTTGTACCAGAAATACCCAAAGTGGCCTTTACTATAATAAGCTTCCTTGCTATATTTCACTGGCAATGCCCCTAATAGTAAATTCATTGATGTGCACTTGATGAATTCAATTCACCATCCACAAAGCTGAAATGGTATACTTGAAACAACCTGGCTTTTCAGATTAAAGAAGTGTAATTGTCTCCCCCTCCCCCCACCTCCTTGACCCCCATTCCCCTTCTCCTCATTCCTTCAGTGTAACAGCCTCCTTTGGGGTTTGTGAACATCACACTTGCAATTTCATTGATTTCAGTTCACATGGCAATAGGCATATTTTTCTCGACAGTAGAATAGTGTGTAATAGGATTCTGATGAAGTCATAAGTATGAAAATATGAATTCCAAAACACTGGAGTACTGAAGTGTATACATCAGAATGCAAGTGGATGTGTTGTATGGTCACCATTCCCAGCACCAAGACTTACAGCTATTACGTTCCTCATTATCTTGGCTCCCACTGCAACTGCAACCTCTTTGAGTTCAGCAGTTCAGTAAGAACTGCAACCTCTTTGAGTTCAGCTTTCGTTTGCACCACTAATGCCCTCCCCTTCTTTCCCCTTCTTCCCATTCCACATGTACTCATCCTTTCTCCTGATGACCAACTCACACTACAGTGTTCTCAAGCAGATACAGGATCCAATTTATTACCGTTATTATTAAACCTTTATTATTATTCAAGATCCCACCATTATTGCCAACATGACCCAAGTCTGTGTCTCATCATGGAGGACGAGTAGAGTAGAAAAGGTAGGAGGGGGGTTTCTGCTGGCTCCAGATTTGTGGTGGTCCACAGCAGAGTGCCCTCTTGTAGACCCTCATCCATGCCAGTGGGTCCCAATGGGCATTCCTCATGGTGGCAGCAGAACTGAAATCAAACCATGTAATGATGGAGCCACTATTTTATCCCAGTGCCCCTGACATAGGACCAGTTTGCACACAACACTAAGCCTGTTGTGTATTGAAGTTCTCACCCTGGCCACCAGCAGTATTGTGTATATAGTTTTCACTCAGGTCCACGTCAGTTAGGGAAACCCTGGGTTGTTGTTGTTCCAATGTTGACAGCCTATAAAAGCAGGCCGGCTGAGCTGTTCAGTTCAGTTCAGTTCAGTTCAGTTCAGTTCAGTTCAGTTCAGTTCAGTTCCAGCTTACTTATAAAGAACTACTTGGAGAAATCTCTGCGTCATCTGCTATGTCCACCCACTACTTAATAAAGCCAAAAACGCAAATGTACAGGCTCCAGGAGAGAAAACTGCAGTCTCTTTGCTCTTCCCTGGCTGTATTTGTTGCTGCATGAAGCTGTGATTTAGCTTAGCATGTTGTCCAACTCTGGGCTCATGCTTTAGCTGTGCCAGACAAACAATTTGCCTGGGAGGGCTAAACCACAAATCCAGGTTTGGGTTTTAATTATACAGGGTGAGTCCTTTAAAAGAGGCCCCATGGATACAGAGTATACATGTTCCACGGGGCCTCTTTTAAAAGACCCACCCTGTATGACTTAGCTCTGCACACTGGCAAAGCAACCAGTGGAGACCAAAGCAACCACCTTCTGACAGCCCATACATTTGTTTGTTCCCACTAAACTGTGGTTTGTCCTAGTTGAATTGTGACACTGGGGCCACTTGGGAAATTTTAATGGCAGCTCCCCTGCTGGGGCTGGGCCAGGCCATTGCAACATGTCATCTTCATATTTCCCTGGCATGAGCAAATGCCAGATGTATGTCATATCCTATCAATGCTAGAAATATCTGTTTTTAAAATGAGGGGGGCGGGGGGAGAGAGAGATAAAAGCACACTGATTCAGTTTGAATTAAAAATAGACACAAATCCTTTGACTAAGTGGTGATGTTAGATTTAGCTGACCTGTTCTAAATGCTCCAAGCATTAACTGCGGAACTCAAATCAAATTAAAAATATTGAAAAAGATTCAAAGGGAGGAAATTTTTAACTTAAACCATAAACCTCTTCTTTTATATTAAAAAAATTGCCTGTGATGAAAATATGAATAGAAAGTGTAACATGGATAATTTATTCTTCCTCATGAATGGATCTGCAAATTCTTCCCGTTTTCAAAAGGAGAGAGAAAGGCAGCAATCAAAAGGTTACCCTCAAAACCTACAGGCTAAAGCTTATAAATTACTTCTAAAACCTCTATTTATAATGACTTTAATATTCTAGGAATCTTGTAGCAATTTAAGGTACTGAGTCATAGACAGGTAGCAACGAACACAAAAGAGAAAGTCAGAAATATCCCCAAGTTCTTGAAAACACAATCCAGCCAGAAATTTTAAGGAGATGGTAGCAAGTCTTGTTGCTGTTGTAGAAGTAGTTATTACTATTATTTCATTATTATCTGCCCTTTCTAATCAGGTCTCAAGACAGATTACAACAATTAAAAATTCAATATTGAAAAAAGTTACAACAAATTACAGTCACAGGGATAGGGTGGTCATGAAGACATGTATGTGAAGGTAAAACTATATAGTGAAGATGCCAGGCTCTGTGAGGAGGGAAATCCAGAACTTAGGGGCTGCCACAGAGAATGCCCTCTCCCGTGCCACCATCCCCCCCAAAAGAAACTTATAAGGGCAGTGGAGCAACAAGAGGGCCCCTTCTGCTGATCTAAACACCTGCAAGAGTGTAGGGAACAAGGGAGTCTTTCCAGTATTTGGGACCTGAGTCATTTGGGGCTTTAAACATTGACATGAGGACACTACACTGGGCCTGTAAATGAACTGTCAGACAGGTATGAGGTGCAACTAGTAAAAAGAACTCCTACTTGTGATCCCCACATGACACTCTTAGAGAAGCTCAAATGATTCTCCCCCCACTGCAAAACTGATGTGACAGGCGAATCTGTACTCTGTAAGGGGAATAGATCAGAGTGGCTTGGTGCAAAAATGACCCAAAAGAGTGGCTTCCAATCAAGCAACTTTAAAAAGAGTATCTTTGGCTTTTTTCTGGGTTATCTTCTTTTAGGTTCAAGAAACAGAGCCTATACCCCACTAGGTGTTGTTTGAGCATGACTGTCATCATCCCTGCTGGCTGGGGCTGATGGAGTTCCAACTGCAACTGAACAAACATAGCATTCTGCTGGGATGGACCTCAAAAACAATTCAGTGCATACTGAGCATGTTGGCCCTGGAAAGCAAACTGAGTGTTGGAGGGATAGGGAAGTGGGAAACCAAAAAGATTATTGGAATGGAGTTTGTTGGAAAGGGGTAAGGCTGGCACCTTAAATAGAAGCACACTGTGCTCCTTTTGTTTCAGGTCCCCACTTGTAAATAAATGAACACAATAACCCTAAAACCCTGACTGAGTTCCAAAGCAATTATGGAGCTTCACAGGGGAGTTTCGAAAACACCTGGTAGTGCAGCAAGGACAGGCTGTTTGTAGAGAAGAAAGGACCCAGATGTGCCTTCCTGGGTCTGTTGTATTGCTCTTCTGGCTGAAACTCCTGGCAAAGTGATCATTTCATAACCAAACAATTCTATTCCACGCTGGTGCAATTAGGTAGATGGTGAGAGGAAAGAAGTTTGACCCTTTCTAAAAGTTGTTCCTTTCACGGTCAACCTAACTGGGCACTGAGTGGAATTGTTTGTTATGAAATTATCTTTGTGCCAGCACTTTGTCAGGAACACAAGAGGAGCTCTTCTGCGTCAGGCTGAAGGCCCACCCAACACCCTCTCATCACAATGACCCACCAGGCAAGGAGGACCTGAGCCCAAGAGCACTTTTTAGACTTGTGATTCCCAGAAACTAGCATTCAGAGGCTTCTGAAAGCAGCGAAAGAACACAGCCAATATGCAGTCCAGTCTCTTCAGTAGTAGTAGTAATGACAGGCAGATCTTTCCTTCATACTTTAGTAACATTAAGCAAATTAAAATATGAATCAGTCTTTGATTAGAACAGTAGGGTTCATGTAGAATATCACTGCAGACACTTCTAACCACATTGCTGTAAAATACTGCCGAGGCTAGCATAAATATTCAAGCTGTAGCACATGTCTACAGCTGAAGAGAAAAATACAAGGGCATATAAAGATGCTATAAAGTGTGTGGGGGGAATCATTATATCACCATTTACATCAAGTCTCGTCAAGGCTTAATAAATTATTCTCAGGGTATTGGATACTATGATATATCTGCCATTTCTCAAACTCGGGCTCTTTGTGATACCAACTCCAATTCCCCGTTACCCAACAACATATTCCAAATACAAGGTCCACCTCTCCTGAGATTACCTTTTAACTAGGTTAGCAGTAATCTAAAACCTTAATTCCATTTAATAATGTGATTAGGGGAAAAAATGGGTAAAAAGATTGCAGGTGAATTATGTTCTTATGAATCTAGTGTACTGGACATCAGTTTCACCTAGAAAAAACATTTATCAGGAGGAATTGCGCCTCTGGCACTCTACATCTAAAATAAGGGAGCTCACAGAAGCTCAAACACAGAATAAAAGCCAATTCCCGCTTGTGGTTTATTCAAAATAGAATTAAGTCTAAACTAGATTCATTAGGTCCATTTCATTCCCTCTTCTCCCTAATAAAAAGCCAACAGGAGCGAACAGCACTCCAGATGAGCATTTGCAGAAATTTGCACCTGCATTCTCAAATATTAATAGGATAACCCAACTTTTTAAAAAAATGCTGGATTGGGATTGCTGTGAGGTGTTTTTTGTTCGTTTGGCTTTTAAAATTTACTGTATGAAAATTTAGGTCATGATCATTAGCTTTGATTTGACCAAGTTATTGGAAACATTAAAAAACAAAATACGCATATCTTTTATTCTTACATCTCTATAGGCCAATGCCAAGGAGTGCATTCAACAAACTTTTAAGCAGAGTTGACCCATTAAAATGAATGAACATCACTAAGCTAGGTCTATCACTTTTAATAGGTCTACTCTGATTAAAACTTAGCTGAATACCACCTCTATGACTCTGGCGTGTGCTGGAAAAGAAACTGGGTGACGTTCAACTGAATCATACTCAGAGCAGACCCACTGAAATCAATTAATCTTAGTCCATTACTTTCAATTACTAAGTCCATTACTTCTGTTGAATGCCACACATTCTATTTATTTTGCTATGATCCATGGACTAACGCACTTCTGAAAGCCAATTCGTATTTTGCATTCATGTACATGCAACAAGTTCACATTCCTTTGAAATACAGCATCTACATGAAGCCAATACTGAGGCAAAAATCCATCCGCCTCATAAGCACACATAGCCCAGAGGAAGCACAAATGCAGTGTTTGAATTAACCATTGGAGTTCTGGCAAAGCATCACATCCACTGGATGTCTGGGGGTAGGGTTACAGTCCTTCAGCTAACATTAGAACAACTTTGCAGAACATCCTCTTAAGTAGTAATTTAAAAGTAACTAAAAATGGTGTGGGTGTTGAAATCCAGGATTCGTTGCAGTCATTCAAGCACACAATGCAGAGAAGAAAGACAAATGGAAACCTAAATGTTAAAAAAAGTCAGATATTTAAACACTGAAATTCTACTCATACTCTGATTATACTACTTTAAGTGCTTCCAAACAAAAACTCTTACACAGCAAGAACAAATGAATGCATTTCTTTTTCAAATTTATGCACCAGCCTAATTGCTATGCAGATGCAATTAAAGAGATCTAAGAAATGCAAAACCAAGATACCATATGGTTCTCAGTTCCCAAAATCAGAGGCATAAAAGAGGATTTCACACTTTAGGCTGTGAACATGGAATCCTGATTAAAAGGTTGCTAAAGAAAGTCATTCCCCATGTCTTTTAAGTACTGTATTTTTATCTTCGCCTAAAATGTGTGGCGTGAAAGACATAGGTAAGGGAGACCTATCTAGCTATTGATAAGTTAAAAAGGATTTTCCAAGTCCTACTGGGAAACCTTTTGCAGGGACTAATTATATTCAAATGCAATCATTATAAAGATAGGAGCGCCATTCAAATTCCTCCATTCCCTCCTTGATAAAGAGATAAGAAGGTAGCATTATTCAAAGAGAAACACCTATGCAATATGAGAAGTGGAGGATTGGGCTGTTGCATGGAAGAAGTACAACCCAAGGAAGGTCCTCATTGGTTGGCATGCTTGCAGAAGGAGGTAAGTTATTGAAAACACTTTTGAACGAGGGTGTGACCGTAAACATCAAATGAAGTTGTGCTGCTTAATCTAGTGGTAATTGAGGATGAAATCAAATTGAAACACACAAGGTGAGAGATCATGAAATTTTCACAGGCTCTTAGCTTTGTGATCTTAGAGTCTGGGAATTATATTATTTTGCATTCACATTTTGGCTTCTTTCTAACCTAAGGAGTCGACCTACAAAACACAGGATGCATTCACACAACAGTTTGCTTCATTTTCCTGACATTTCCCTAGCTGTTCAATTCCACTTATTAATTTGAGTTTTCAAACGACGTAGAAACCATTTCCAGAAATAAAGATGAACACCGTGCAAACTTAAGAGCTCATTTCTGTAAACATCCATTTGCAAAGAACACAGAAAAGAGCGCCAAGCATGGGCTATTTTCTGGAAGCGGCTTTTACATTGTGTGAAAGTTCAAATATAATGTGGAAATTAACGCCTGGGAAACAGAATAAACTGCTGTGTGAATGCAGTTAGGTTTGTGGTTGAAGAGAGACCATGTAGAGATGCAGTGTTAGAAACTGTGATATGAAAGCTAGGAGCTAAATGCACCTTAAACCTAGGTTACAGGTGCCGCAATGGAATGTCTAGGTGCACTTTTTTATAAGAGGAATACAAAGCTGAAAATGAACAAACTGCAGCTAAAATCTTACATTCATTTTTTCACATGGTCTAGTCCTCAGCTGAAGACTGCAAAAAAACAAGCCATACTTCCCCTCCCCGCCCCACTAATACTCTTAGAGGGTCCCTTCTCCAGTCCTCAGAGAGTGGCTGGAAGTGGGGAAACAGAAAAAGGTCCTCCTTTTGTTCCAGCAGTGGCAGTTTTAATTTGAAATCTTAGGTGCAGTACTGCTCCCAGGGCTCACAAACTGCTCGCCTTAATGAAATTCCCTGTTGCAAAATGCACCTAGAACAATGGGAGTTTCGAATGCTGTAGAGAAGAGGTGGATAATCTCAGCCCAGGGGGCCAAATGCAGCCTTCCTGGCTTTCTATGTGGCCCTTGGGAATCTCCTAAGACCACACACCCTCTCCAACCACACCCTACTTCCACAAGCCACACTCCTCACTGGTCTTATTTCACATCTTCCTTCAGTGGTTTTGCCTGGCTCCAGCTTGACTCCAGTTTTCCTGGATTGAGGAGAGGGGTGTAGACATTATCCCACTGTACTGTGTGTGTGTGTGTATGTGTGTGTATTCAGTGCTATTTTTTCTAGAAAAATTGGTGTCAGAACTCACCATGAACACCTTGTTGTCTTATAACAACAATGGTGCCCAACTGAGCGGTACTGGAACTGAGTTCTGGGGAGTTCCGGCTGAGGGGGAAAGCCCTGTATATACTGCTCAACCCACTTTTTACTCTGGCCACACCCACTACAGGTATGTTCCAGAAGGGAATAGGACACGTAGGCTGAACTCTGCTCCCAGCTGCCGCCACCACAATGTAGAGGCTGACACGAAAATGAAGAAAGAAGATAAAATGCAGCACTCACACACCTACAATGGATTATTACACTTCACACTACAGCTGGGGGAATCACAGGTCTGAACACTTCCCAAGCTGAAGCAACAACTGCTGCTACTCCTGGAAATGAGTCCTGCGCCCCCAAAAATAGGCTATGTTGAGCAAGGGGCACCAGGTTGGGAGAGTTTAGGAACAACAGTCAGTTAAGGTGAATAAAGGATTTCGTAAGAGGCGAGAAGGGATTGAAATGGGGCCCCCAATCCCATCCAGGTCACTGCTTCTGTGTATTTTAAAGACATGAACAGATCTTTATGCCCACGTGAGCCTTTCACAATTGATGGGTTTGAGCACGCATTTTGTGCTCCGATATTTATAGCTCAAGTGAGAAGCCGCCCTAACTTTAAAGCAGCAGCACTGTACTCTACAATCATCTTCCCGCCCCTGCATTGTTTCTTCGACTGTGAACTAGCAGAGTGAAGACAGAGCATCTACTTCATCCTTCTCGCTTCAAGAATAGGATCGACCTTTTACATGGTCTGATGAGCTGCATGGTCTGACAATCATCTGCCTTGACTTGGTTCTTCAGGTTGAGTGCTTTGTAGTAAGAGCCCTTGCAAAACCAATTTTCCCCTCTCTGCTCTCTTGCTTTTTCCCCCCTTTACAGAAATAGAGAGAGAGAGAGATATTGTTTCACCTTCCTATTGCATGCTCTTCCCAAAAAGCGAGTTTCATTTAAAGCTACCTTTAGAATTGTAGAGTTGGAAGGTGCCTGAGGGTCATCTAGTCCAATTCCTTGAAATGCAGGAATATCAATACATGGTCCAATTTGAAACCATACTGGACCCTGCTTAGCTTTGCAAATGTACTAGCAGTCTTACTGCTGCACCACTCTCCACCTGGGGCTTGGCCACTGTTTTCCAGACACAGATGCAAACGGTTTTTAGATTGTCCCGCTGCTTTGGCGGAGAATCTCCCCCACTCGCTGCTGAATCGGAACAAATGTTAATCCGCAGAAAACCCAACAGACCTTTGTTCCGATTCAGAGATAAACAGTGGGTTTTCCCAGGGCAAAGTGGCAGGACGAGTGAGGGCAAGCCTTAAGTTGCCACAACGTTTTTCCCAGTTCTCAAAAGTCAGGTGGATTTCATGATCCCCCTTAGGTGTGCCCCAAAATCAGGGGCTGATGTGGTGTTGTTTATTTCAAATTGATACCCCGCCCTTCTAAGGTAGCTAACAACAATGCCAAAGAACAATGACAAAATCTATTCTGATATTACTGCTTCTGAGGCATTCTAGGAATGAACAGCTGTGGCCGTTGCATTCAAGTAACTGGGTATTGCTAACACCCAGCAAGATAAGTTACTATCCCAGCTTAGCTACATCCTGTGACAAACTGAAGAGACAGAAAATCAGGAGTAATCTATGTGATTCAATTAAAATGGTATATGAGCTAACACAGTAGTGTGATGCAGAGGAAGAAGCCATAGCTCAGGAGGAGGGCATGTGTTTCGCTCCCAGAAGGTAGCATTTCTGATCACCAGAATCTGGACTCAAAAGGCTAGACAACAGGTGATAGGAAAGAGACTCTGGAAAGTTACTTCCAGAGCCAGTCAAGGATAGATGATAGCATGCTAGATGGATAAAGAGTCTGGCAAGGTATAAGGCAGCTTCTTATGTTCTCTGCATAAGGACATACAGGAGCATGTGTAACTCATGCGTTCTCCTCCTCCCCATATATCAGATCTATGGAAGAATAGACCCCTACCCAAGGGATTCTCATAATGGTTGTAGAGGGTTCCAGGCTTCATTTTTGTTATCCCCTGACAGGGATTGGAAAAGCTCCTGCACAAAACTCCAGAGAGCTGCTGCCAGACGGTGCAGGCAAAAATGAGTTAGATGAGTCCGTGGTCTGACTCAGTACAAGGCAGTTTCCTGTGTTTCTGTGTTCCACTGTAAGGTAAAGGTAAAGGGACCCCTGACCATTAGGTCCAGTCGTGACCGACTCTGGGGTTGCGGAGCTCATCTCGCTTTATTGGCCGAGGGAGCCGGCATACAGCTTCCGGGTCATGTGGCCAGCATGACTAAGCCACTTCTGGCGAACCAGAGCAGCACACGGAAACACCGTTTACATTCCCACCGGAGTGGTACCTGTTTATCTACTTGTACTTTGACATGCTTTCGAACTGCTAGGTTGGCAGGAGCAGGGACCGAGCAACGGGAGCTCACCCCGTGGCGGGGATTCGAACCGCCGACCTTCTGATCGGCAAGTCCTAGGCTCTGTGGTTTAACCCACAGCGCCACCCTGTGTTCCACTGTGCATCCCACCAATTCCATCATGAATTAGCTGAATGTGTGAACCAATCTTCTGAATCTTAAAGGAATAGCTGCAGAAAAGGAGGTGGAAGAAACTGACACGGCTAATAATGCGACTTACCTAAATTTGCAAAATTTCATAGGTCATTAAAAGGAATAATTTTAAAAAAGACCCTTTCCTTACTTTTCCCCCCTGCAGCAAAACCCTCAGCTGCAATACTTCCTCTTTTCCATCCACCCCCCCAATATAAATGTCGTTGCCATGTCCAATTTTAGCCTAATGAAAAACAATGGATGCAGCAATTCAATCACACTGGTATGGAAGAATTTGGAATATGCCAATGATGGGGAAATTTGCATTTTCAAGGGTGCAAATGAAAAGTGGAGTGGGGCAGGGGGAAAGCGAGGGGCACTTGTCTTCAGAAGCCTTGGACCAAATGTGTAAGTGGGGTAAAGTCGGCTCAGGTCTAGAATATGAGAGCAAATATTTCCTTTGCCCCCAATGTTTTATGCATTCTGAATGAGTTGCCTTAAGAGGAGATGCAGATAATGAAAAGGGAGAAACAATTGAGTGAAAGAGACAAAGAAAGCGAATCCACTTTTCCACTTAATAAAAGGAAATATTTGTGAGCTTGTCTCCATGCCATGTTGCCAAATATGACAAAGAAAATAAAGTGTGCGGAGTCTGTGGTCCTCTGGCCTTCCTTGAAAAAAGCATATTAGGAAATCTAAAGCTGAAGGCGCGGAGGGGATGGGAGAGACGGACAACAAAAACTCACAGCTGCTCAACCGCTGACAAAAAGCCATAATGAAAGAGAATGAGTCGGGGTACCTTTAACCCCCTTCTACTGCCTAGCTGCGCCTTTGCTTACTGCAGGAATAAATTCAGAGTTACAGGAGCTGCATTCAAAAATAATAAGGAAGCTAATTTACTTCCACAAAAGCAACCCAGCTTTCACTTGCTCTAATCCCCGACACGTGCCTTCCATGGAGTTGCCCATTCTAAACACAAGAAAAAGGTCAAAGCATCTTTCAAAAGACAGCTCCCCAGTTGCTATATGGGGAGTGATGGGGGCTGTGTTCAATTTGAGAGCATCTGGTTCCACCTTGCTGTTGAGGTGCAGAGGAATGACTAGGAGACTGGTGTCAGGCTCAGCGCCAACACACGGCATGCATCCTTGGGCAGTTGGTGGGGCATGGGTGCCCTGACAGGGCAAACCACTGTGCAGATGCCCACCCAGAGGGCCCACCAGTACCAGACAGGTAGGTTGGGGTACCATTTCAATTTCCCACAATGCTCCAGAGAGATGCTGCTACAGCAGGGGGCCCTGTGAAAAACTGGAATGACGCATTTGGATATCACACCTCTGATCAGAAGAGTTGCAAAGCACCTTCTTCTCCTTGCAGTTACCAGCCTTTTCCAGAGTTTACAGTGATGAAAACTCCTTTCCCACATAACTTAGTGTAAAGTGTTTATTGCGCCAAGACACAAGGCAATTCAAAGAAGCTATGTCCACAAAGTTAAGAGTTGCTGGTGCATCACAAACTATTCTACCAAGTACCTGGTCTTAGATCCAAATGTGCAAAGACATAATAATAATAATAATAATAATAATAATAATAATAATTTTATTTATACCCTCCCCAGCCAAGACCGGGCTCAGGGTGGCTAACAACAAATAATAAAAACAAGTTGATTAAAATACAACTTAAAAAACAAGATTAAAATACAGCATTAAAACATTAAGATGCAGCCTCTTCAGAGGAGGAGAAGGAAATAAGAAAGAGGGCGAGGGAATCAAATTGATTCTAAGCCAAAGGGCAGGTGGAACAACTCGTGTCTTACAGGCCCTGGGGAAAGAAATCAGATCCCGCAGGGCCCTGGTCTCATGAGACAGAGCGTTCCATCAGGCCGGAGCCAGCGCTGAAAAGGCCCTGGCTCTGGTTGAGGCTAATCTAACTTCCTTAGGGCCCGGGACCTCTAGGGTGTTGCTATTTATGGAGCTTAAGGTCCTCCATGGGGCATACCAGGAGAGGCGGTCCCATAGGTACGAGGGTCCATCCAACGACATCACAATTATCTCATCATTCACTACTCAGCTTACTAAAATAACTTGATATCCACTCAATATTCCCCTCAACACTGAATGGGCCAATGAACAGACACACCAAATACAAGTCAAGCCTGGGGGAGTTTGCCCATCACCTCTTGGCATCCTAGCTTTCCATCTGCATGGACTTCTCAATACCAAAACGCCACATCTCAGTGGCAGAGCATATGCTTTGAGTGTCAAGGGTTCCTGGTTCAATCCCCTGTGTCTCCAAGTAGGGCTGGGAAGATTCCTTCCTGAAACACATGAAGAGCTGCTGCCAGTCAGTATTGACAGTATTGAACTAGATAGACCAATGGCCTGGCTCGATATAGGGCAGCTTCCAATGTTCTTATGGCAAGCTGCTCAGACTGAGAAGCCGAGTCAAATGTTATGGCTTTAAAGGGCCTGCAGGATCCTGACTGGCCAGAGCAAGCTTCCACAATGTGAAAGGGACTGTATATATACAACTGTCACTTCACACACTCGCTAAATGCAGAGATAGGGAGAAGGCACAGTCGCTGTGCGTGACAGTACTGGGGTAGGGGTATCCCATATGGCCTTCCAGCTCCCGTTATGCACTTCTTCAACATGCCAGGATGATCATTTGAACCACCCTCCTGTGTTTTGTTTTGTTTAATCACAGACATAGGGAAATATAAAACAATTTCAGAGATTTGTGTTTTTGCTAAACTGAAACTTTTTCTTTATTATCTGTAAAGAGCCTAGAATTGGTAGGTGCTAGTTTTAAACACCACCCACTCCCAAAGAGGGGTGTATGGGGTGTTAGGAGAGGGGTAGACGCTGCTTCGGGACACAGGTGGTGCTGTGGGTTGAACCAAAGAGCCTAGGATTTGTCAATCAGAAAGTCGTCGGTTCGAATCCCCACAACAGGGTGAGCTCCCGTTGCTCAGTCCCTGCTCCTGCCAACCTAGCAGTTCGAAAGCACGTCAAAGTGCAAGTAGATAGGTACCGCTCTGGCAGGAAGGTAAATGGCGTTTCTGTGCGCTGCTCTGTTTCGCCTGAAGCGGCTTAGTCATGCTGGCCACATGACCCGGAAGCTGTACGCCGGCTCCCTCGGCCAATAAAGCGAGATGAGCACCGCAACCCCAGAGTTGGTCATGACTGGACCTAATGGTCAGGGGTCCCTTTCCCTTTAGACCCTGTTTCTAGAGTAGTCTGGCCACCTTTGGTCCCCACACTGCACTCAGCTCTCACTTGTGGCTCCTAGAAGCTGCCAGTATGGGACAGTGGCTCACTTGCCAATCTTGGCTAGAGGGTGCCAGTACCTGCATAGCCAAAGTAGGAAGCCTGAGCACAAGTAAGCCAAAGACAAAATGCACCTTAAAGAACAAGATGATAAAAATTAATTATGAATGATCCTAATGTTACTCCCAAATCAGAAGGCTCTGTTAATTGTTACACGGCACATCTGCCATTTTGCCTGAACATATGGTGGAGAAATGGATCAGCAATTGCTGAGTAAGGGAAAGCAGAGCAGTGGGATCTCGGAGCAGGGGGAGCAAAAAAAAGCAGGGCAGGATGTGTTCATCAACGCATGGCTACTGTACCAACATTTTACAACGGAAAGGAGGGAGGGACAGCAGAGTGCTTGTATCTTCCCCTCTCCAATTTCCATAGCAAGGATTATTGGCTGAGCAGACCCACTCCACCCTAAAGATATTGCTGGGTGCTCTGCTCTGGCAGCTGCATTCATTAAGCTCTCCAACACTCAGTCCTCCAACAGTGCAAACACCAAGAGGGTACATTCTCTTTCGGTACTAGAAAAACACAGCGATCCTACAATGCAGTACAGTTATATGCATCGGAGGGAAGGGGGGAGAAACATCTTGGTCACCGCTCTAGCTCCTTTCTTGCAGACATGGTGCAGATTTCTTCTTTCCACTGGAAGCAGACTATTTTAGAGGAGGTGGAAGGCCCCACCCTTAGGAGGATATTATTGCTGCTTTGGATGGGCATACGCCCAGAGGAGCTGTCCAAAAGTACTGGTATTTGAAGGAAAACATTGTTCCTGTCTCCTGATGCTCACAGAATAGGGGGATTTCAGGAAACCATCCCAAACCTTATTGAAAATGAAGACAGCAAGCTGCCAGGTCATGTAGTAAAAAATGGTAGGGTCACGCAACTGGTCCAAATCAGGCTGATTTGTGTCAATTTGTGCCAGATGCAGATAAGGTTGAGGCACCTATTCAATTGCTACAGAGCAGGTTGTGTGGACTCAAACTGATTTTGTATCTATTTGTTTCAAACCAGAACTTTAAAAAGCCAGATCTAGCTTTCTTTAGACAGGAACATAACATACCTAGCTTCTTTCCTTCCCTCCCACTCCATACTTCTGGGCAGGCAGTCAATTTAAGTTGGGGAAATGGCCCGAGAGCAAAGGGCTAACCACAAGAACGGCCTCCTGGATAAGACTTGTGGCCCATCTAGTCTAGCATCCTGATCTCACAGTGGCCACAAAGGTGCCTATGGGAGCCCAAAAGCAAGACAGGTAAAACAGCACACACACCCTCCTGCAGCGTCCAACAGCTGGTATTTAGAAGCACGCTGCCTCCCATATCACTACCTCAGTCCCACAGCCCTAGTTTAAATTGCCTCATGTGGAACTAAAGATAAGGGCATTAAGTGGCCCAGACAAAGATCTTGTTTGTCCCTTGATGCAAGTACACACATTCTGCATGCGTGGAAGATCACCACCTGATTCAAGTCCTGACATCTTTACTTAAAAGGGATCTCAGGTGGCAAAGTTATCAAAAGTTAGCAAGCTGCTGCCTGTCATTGGGGTAAAGAAATGATCTGATTCAGTATTATAAGGCAATCTCCTCAGATCCCCTGCACACCTGGAACATGAGAGAGGGCTGGGTGGGAACTTCTTTTGTTCCCAATCACATTTGTTTGGTTGTTAAGCAGCATTTGTATACTGCTTGTTTGCAATAAAACCTCATTGCAGTTACAAAAACTAAAACTAAAATAATAATAGTCATTTATTATTTATACCCCGCCCATTTTGGCTGGGTTTCCCCAGCCACTCTGGGCGGCTCCCAACAGAATATCAAAAACACAAAACACAATAAAACTAATAATAATAATAATAATAATAATAATAATAATATGCCATCCATCTGACTGGGTTGCCCCAGCAAATAATTTGACCCAGCAAATTATAAAACCACAGTAAAACATCACACATTAAAACCTGCCCTATCCGGGGCTGCCTTCAGATGTCTTCTAAAATTCATATAGTTCTTTATCTGCATGACAGGAGGATATTCCACAGTGTGGGCACCACTGCCAAGAAGGACCTCTGCTTGGTTCCCTGTGCAGTGAGGGAACCACCAGAAGGCCCTCGGAGCTGGATCTCAACGTTCAGGCCAAATGATGTAGGTGGAGATGCTCCTTCAGGTATACTGGGCTGAGGTTGTTTAGGGCTTTAAAGGTCAGTCCTAACACTTTGAATTGTGCTCGGAAAGGTACTGGGATCCTTTAGGACTGGTGTTATATGGTCCAGGCAGCCACGCCCAGTGACCGGTCTAGCTGCTGCATTCTGGATTTGTTGTAGTTTCAGAGTCACCCTCAAAGGTAGCCCCATGTAAGTAAAATTAACAGTAAAATACACTTAAATACACTGGTATTTACAAACATTTGAAACAGAATAAAGTGCCTGTAGCCTCCATTTGTCTGGATAGGCTTGGCTGAGCAGCTATGTTTCAAGTAGGACCTGGAAAGAATATAGGTAAGGCACCTGCCTGGTGTAAATAGGAAATGCGTTCAAAATGGTAGATGTGCCATGCTAAAAGACAATTTCTTGCAAATGTGGAAAGAGTATTATGTGGCACCTATAACAGTGCCATTTCTGCTGATCCAAGTAGTGAAGTGAGCACATATGGTGTAAAGCAATACTGCGAGTTAACCAGTCCCAAGCTGTTAAGGACTTTATATGCTAACATTCACATCTTGAACTTGGCCCAGTAGCATAGCAGAGCCATTAAGACTGACGCATCTTTGAGAATGGGGAGATTCCTCTTCCTTTACAGAGCATATTTGTGCCTTCAACATAAAAGGGCACAGGAGGTGGTAAAAGAGTGAATAACCTGGGTAACATAATCACCTATAAATATTACATCAAACAAGAGCCTCATAGGAGCGATGCAGAGCCTAAAAGCGCATAAATGAAGATGACTCTTTCAAACTAGGAAAGGCAATCGCGCCCCACCGGATGGCGTCTGACCCTTTCCACAACTTCTGGCTACAGTTAATTAAACAAATGTTCCCCATGGAATATCTGATCTCCACCGACTCCAGGCAGAGTGATTCCATACCACCCAGGCACCCAGTATGCTTTTTATTTCCATCCTCCCACACAATAAAAGGACACCCCCTTTTTCAAATTGCCTTCTTATCTAAGAACTGAACCCTGCCACAAGCTCCTATTATTTAATTCTTAATGCACTGCAAACAGAACATCACAGAGCAGCCACTATTTCACAGTCGGGGGATGCGGACAACAGAGGAGCTTGGTAGGATGTAAGTGACTCAAGCTCACCTGCCTGCCTGAAGAAGAAGAAGAAAACAACATTCAATAGCTTGAAGACACAAGGAAGGGCACATTTAACTGAAATAAGGAGGCACTACCCCACCTTCCTTATCCTGCTTGGACTTCTTTGATAACTCGCAGCCAGCTTCCGATACAGCCTTGTTGCATGCAAGCACTCGTGGGTTTAAATTGCTGCTCAACAGCATGCACTGCCAATCTAGTCTCTTCCTCTTCAGAGCTAGAAAAGGCACAGAAATGGGGCAACCAAAGTGATTGACGGGTTGGAGCAGGAGTAGGCAACCTAAGGCCTGTGGGCCGGATGTGGCCCAATCGCCTTCTCAATCCAGACCGCGGACGGTCCAGAAATCAACGTGTTTTTACACAAGTAGAATGTGTATTTAAAATGCACCTCTGGGTTATTTGTGGGGCCTGCCTGGTGTTTTTACTTGAGCAGAATGTGTGCTTTTATTTAAAATGCATCTCTGGGTTATCTGTGGGGCATAGGAATTGTTTATTTATTTTTTAAAAAAATATAGTCCGGCCCCCATAAGGTCTGAGGGACAGTGGACCGGACCCCTGCTGAAAAAGGTTGCTGACCCCTGGGTTGGAGCATCTCCCCTATACAGAACAGGTAAGAGCGTAAGGAGAACCCTGCTGAATCAGGCCAATTGCCCATCTTACCCAACATCCTGTTATCACAGTGGCCAGCCAGCTATTATTATTGTTACTAGCATTATTTGTTAAATTTGTATACCACCTTTCATCCACAGATCTCAGGGCAGTTCACAACATAAAATTATAATGTAAAAACCACAAAATACATAGTAAAAAATAAGAAAAACAACAAACCAATAATTCCCCCTCCCACAACACTTTTAAAAGGGCAGCTAAAAGTCTTGTTGAAGAGGAACGTTTTTGTCTGGTGCCTGAAGATATGTAACGAAGGCACCAGGTGGGCATCCCTGGGGAGAGGGTTCAACAAATGGGGAGCCACCAACGAAAAGGCCCTTTCTTGTGTTGCTGCCCTCCAGACCTCTTGTGAAGGAGGCACACGAAGAAGGGCCTCAGAGGATGATCTCAGGGACCAGGTAGGTTCGTATAGAGAGAGGTGGTCCTTGAAAGAAAGAGGTTTATATGTATTATTGAGGAACAGTGAGGAGAAGGTGGACAGAGATATTTTTTTATTCTCCCTCACAACAGCAGAGCAAATAAAACTGACTGGAAGAAGGCTCAAGATGGATTCATGGAAGAAGATGGAGAACAGAGCTAGTGTACTTTTTCCTGCATCACCCCACCGCCCCCCATCGTGCAGAGCTTTCAAGTTACTAAAACACTTGAACAGGGCATCTGTTTCCACTCAAAAAAAGGCCCATCCACTACTCTCTTCACTGTGACATTCTCTTAACCATTATTACACCATGTATTTATAACCGATGTCACCTTGACAGGGTTAACAGTTTGCTTTTGCCAAGTGTAATGACTCACAGTTCCACAGTTTCTCACTGAGGAAGCCATAAATGGGCTGGAGCTCCAATGTACAATGGACGATTCAATATGATAGTCAAGACTGTATCATCGAACATTTCCTTTATTTTGTTTCGTCTTAAAAACAAGCCAACATGCTTGTTAACAGTTTTACAGCTTGATCCCCCAAGGAAAGTACACTTGAAAGCAAATCCCACTGAATTCAATGAGACTTAGTTCCAGGGAAGCATTTTCTCAGGATTGCAGCCTTATTTAGTTAGGAAAAGGCAATAATTCAAAAAGCAGCTTAATCGGTGTGGACTCTCCACCCTGTGGCACCTCCTTTTGCTCAGTATAAAGAAGACAGAAAGACACACCTGCCACACCCAAAAGGAAAATATTACAGCATTAAACTTTGGCCAAATGATATTCATGGCTGCAATAACGATTGGCAAAAAATAAGCATTCTGAAAGTGAACAGACCAGCAATAAAAAGATTAAACAGAACTTCCATAGACTCCTGCTCCCTTAAAATGACTCCCACCCCACCACCCCATTCTCCTTGGTTGCCTTCTATTAGGCTTACTACTTAGGCATCACCAAATAAACCCAGATTTGCATTAAAAAAGAAATCTTTAGGCACCAGACAAAACCTTTCCTCTGTAAAAAGTATGTGGGTTTTCTGTCTGTTTGGTTGTAAGTCGCATTACCCTGGGCAAGATAAAGCTACTAACAAAGTTCAATTAATAATAATAATAATAATAATCACATCATCATCTAATTTGTGTGTGTTGGTGCAATTTTAGAAATAGTTTCCATAAGGGGGATGGCATGCAATACATCTCACCTTAGTGGGGAAGACAGACCAAATGACTTCTGGGCCTACTCAGACTGTTGTTCTTCCTTCTTAGGGTGTGTTGTCTTTAAACTAGATTTGGTCCAGATAGTTCTTCAAATAGACAGAGGACTCCCCTCTGACAGCTCTTCAAATAAGAAGGAGGTGGCCAGCCTACCCTCTATGCATGGAATGGCTTTCCCTGAACATATAACTGACTGATTCTGCAGAAGATTAGGTATCAACAGATGTCATAATCTGGTAATTTGCACAAGTGACCCTCCACTACCACCCACTTTTGCAAGCAGGCTCCTTTTTACACATGATTTCCCCTATGGACCACGGAAAATTTAGACTTAGCCAGACCATACACAGGCAGAGAGACACAGCTATAATCATAAAATAGGTTATAAACATTGACACAGCTATAAACATAGGATAGGATCAGATTAAAGGAGCATCCAGTTCTACCACCTGTTTTTTGCAGTGGCCACCCAGATGCACCAGTGAAATGCACAAACAGAGGGTGAAGGCAGTAGCCTTCTCCTGCTGTCACTCCCCAGCAAATAGTATGTGAAGCCTTTGCATATGGAAGTCTCACATTGCTTTTTGGTCTAATAGCCACTGACACAGTATAGCAGCATTTGCAGGAATGTCTACCAGTTGTCAACAGCTGTGTTTCAGGCACTGTGGCAAGCTGTGGTTTGCAATCGGTCAGCAAACAGAATTAGAAGCCATGGCCTGAAGAGGGTTTTTTAAACCATTGTTTCTCCTAAGTATAATCTGGTGTTATGCATAAACTGACAAGCTAAGATTTGCAGCTGGCCAGCAGACCAGAGGCTCTCTTTCACTGGAGATGTTTAAGCAGAGATTGGATGGCCATCCATCAGGAACGCGGCAGTTGCACCCTGCAGGAGGTTGAAATAGATGGCTTCTAGGGTAAACTCCAACTCAACGATTCTCCATTTTGAGCTGCCTTCATTTGATCCTGATGATATGTTTATCTGCACCTCACCCTAGAAGGGGTATAGATCAGGGGTCGGCAAGGTTTATCTTGCCTGGGCTGGATCGGTCCCACGGAGATTCCCCCGTGTGATGGATTGCGTGTGAGTGTGAGTGTGCCCACCAACAATTTTCGGCATCTGCGTGTGTGCAGGCACGATTTCTAGCGCCGCAGAAGCGAGTCCCCATGCCACACTGTGCCAGTTTAGTACAGCATGTGAGCGGGCACCTCGGTTCGGGAGTGGCTCGTGGGCCGGTCAAACGACTTCCGTGGGCCACTTCTGGCCCATGGGCTTTAGCTTGCTGACCCCTGGTATAGATGGTGGGAAGGCTATATTTTAAATACATAGTTAAGTTTCTCCATTCAGCCTTGCCAGCAGAATGTTGTCACTCCACCTGCGTAGAGCTCCTCCTTCCACCCACTGAATAGGACATCAACCAGGGTTAGGATTGCCCACCCAATAACTTTTTTGTTGTCGCTGCTATTGTGAAGCAGCTAATAAATGTGCAAATAAGCAGAGACCAAACATTGGGTAGCAAACATTAGTGTGGGCACCCCTTGCTTTGATGTTGCAGGTATTATTCAACAAGTGCCCAAGGCCAATTGTAAAAGCAATGTCAACAGGAATGGAGGAAACAACCTTATTTTTTAAATACAATTTATATACCGCTCGAGCGTTAAAACAAAAACAAAAAACTAAGCACCCTCTGACGCAGTTTTTAAAAAGAGCAAAACGGTGAGATTATCGGTATTAAGGGTTTTTAAAAGCTGTTTGAAACATTCAGGAAATAATTAAAATCACAGTTTAAAATAAATGTAGGACTTCTGTGGATTTGAGCAGGCTTGTTTGGGTAGCTTTAAGGACCCCACAACACACTACAACCTCCCAAGTGGAGCGTCCCTCCCTCTATTGGTGTAAATTCAACTATTAGCACAACAAGGGGTAGCAGGAAAAAGTCAGGGTCAAGCTCTGTATCCTACAATAGAATAGGCAGGCATTCAGTCAAAAGCTATTTGTAGAACAGAGGAACTCAGAGCCACCGTGTTTGTGGCTTCAATTGTCTGCTTTAATCTGCACTCACCAGAGCTCAAGGGTAATTAGCTTAGCGTTTAGGACCCTGGCCAATTGTGATATGCTAATTCCTTTACATTCTGGCTAGGTACTAAAGATGCGATTAAGGTTGCAGTGGGTCTTTTGGCAAGAGAGTTTCCAGGCTGGAGTGTCAAGGACAAATCAGGATGTTTAGCTGAGTCAGTTCAGACCTAATTCTTCCAAGAACCCTCGCTGTAAAAATCACCAACCGCGCTCTTATCGTAGGTTCCTCTGTCCTTTGTTAGGCTAAATTTAGAAGCACTCCAAAAAAGGCTATTGTCAAGTAATATCAATTTTAGTTCTCCTAATGCAAAATCAACAGGAATCACAGAACCCCTAGTATGCGGCATTTATGATTATTTTCAGTGAGAACACACAGAGTAAACTTGATAGCACACCAGAAGGAACATCTAAGAAGTTCAGAAGCTCTCCCCACACAGATCTACCTCATTCTCATCCCTATTTTCAAATTGAAAACGTGTATTTAACAAGTGTTGTTAACAAGTGCTGGGTGACAAATGTATCCTTGGATATGCAGTCCACTCAAAACATTAGTCAAATTACTCCTTCCTACCTACCGTCATTGGGAGGTGGCGCTGTGGGTTAAAGCCTCAGCGCCTAGGACTTGCCGATCGAAAGGTCGGCGGTTCGAATCCCTGCGGCGGGGTGCGCTCCCGCTGCTCGGTCCCAGGGCCTGCCAACCTAGCAGTTCGAAAGCACCTCCGGGTGCAAGTAGATAAATAGGGACCGCTTACCAGCGGGAAGGTAAACGGCGTTTCCGTGTGCGGCTCTGGCTCGCCAGAGCAGCGATGTCACGCTGGCCACGTGACCCGGAAGTGTCTCCGGACAGCGCTGGCCCTTGGCCTCTTAAGTGAGATGGGCGCACAACCCCAGAGTCTGTCAAGACTGGCCCGTACGGGCAGGGGTACCTTTACCTTTACCTTTACCTACCCTCATATGACAGCAGCAGAGAAGAGAATGTATTAGGGCAGGCATGGCGAAATGTGGCCCTCCAGCTGTTTTGGGACTACAATTCCCATCATCCCTGACCACTGGTCCTGTTAGCTAGGGATGGTGGGAGTTGTAGTCCCAAAACATCATTTCACCACGCCTGTATTAGGGCAGCTGACCCTGCCTACCGTGAAGTATTTGTACAAGCAAATGCTTGTAGGTGGAACACAGCACACAGAGATAAGAGCTGGGTTCATTAGGTAACAGTTCTGTTTTGTAACAAATACTCTGTGGCCCAATTTGCAGGTAACGCTAAACCAAAACATGGCTTAGCACCAATGGGTGAGCATCCAGGCTCCCAGTGAGGAGATCATCACCACTTTGCTCCTCCTTCAGTCATGCTGCTGCTGCTCTGCTGCCGTAAACAAAGCCATGGTTTGGCTTAGCATGCCATCTGAACCCTGGCTCATGGTTTGTCCCCTCCAGTCAAACAACAAGATGAAGCAAAACTCGGTTGCAACTTCCAGAGGGCAGCAACTTCAGAGAGCCTGGTCTAAGGCTCTCAAAAAGCCATTTCGACTACTGACCTTCAGCACTTAATGTGGCAGTAAATTCAAGGCATTATTACGTACGTGTTGTTGTTGTTTGAAGTAATGCGTGTTCCTTTCCCCTCTCTTGCACCTTCTGCTAATCAGTTTCATTGGTTCATAGCATGCACAAACACACGTCCTAGTACGCCGAGAAAGAAACACCCACGCAATTGCCCCTACTTCATTTTCCTAAACAAAAACATCCCAAATGAGTTTGCCTTTCCTCCCAAGGTAAGCAATGACAGTACTAGAATACGAATTTTAGAAATATACGTATGTTTTCTGAAGGGCACAGAAGAGGCAAAGTCAAATTCTTGGGTGGGAGGAATCATATTAAAAAACGTCTTTTTTTCCAAACAACTGCAAAGGTGCAGCAATGGGGAGGGTTGGGGAGAAGTACTGGTTTGTCCCGCCCTTGTCTTGTGCAATTTGATCCAACCCATACCTGAAATTTTCCATCGCCCTTTTCTGTGCCTTTTAAAGCTCTTTGCCAGGGATTATACATCGTTGTCTAAAAGTGGCCACATCAATGATTTAATAGAAAGGCAGTCCTGATCCTTGCTGTACTATTTTTCCAGAGAGCTACAATTCCTCCCTGGGAAAAGGGTTTGACGTATAAACCACCCTGGGATCTGTAGCTCTCTGAGGATAATAGTGGTCTCCTAACAATTCTCAAGGGACGCAGGTGGCGCTGTGGGTTAAAGCCTCAGCGCCTAGGGCTTGCCGATCAAAAGGTCGGCGGTTCAAATCCCTGCGGCGGGGTGCGCTCCCGCTGCTCGGTCCCAGCGCCTGCCAACCTAGCAGTTCGAAAGCACCTCCGGGTGCAAGTAGATAAATAGGGACCGCTTACCAGCGGGAAGGTAAACGGTGTTTCCGTGTGCGGCTCTGGCTCGCCAGAGCAGCGATGTCACGCTGGCCACGTGACCCGGAAGTGTCTCCGGACAGCGCTGGCCCCTGGCCTCTTAAGTGAGATGGGCGCACAACCCCAGAGTCTGTCAAGACTGGCCCGTACGGGCAGGGGTACCTTTACCTTTACCTTTAACAATTCTCAGCAGCCTTAACAAAATACAGGATTCCCAGGATTATCTGGAGGAAGCCAGGACTGTTCAAAGTGGTATCACACTGCTTTAAATGTACAGTGACAGCCATTAACTTCCATGGGTCTACTCTCCTGTACTGAGTACAGTAGTCCCCTACGCTCTCAAGAGAGTCCCCCCATTACTTTCAACAAGACTTTGCAAAATAATATTCCTGGTGGATTGAGTCCTATTTCTGACAGATCAGTCTCAGCAGTCAGTGTTTTAGCTTTGCAGGGAATGCAACGCCATTCAAAATTCTCTGGCTGCATCAAGTTTCAAAACAGCAAATCATTGCAAGGGTTCATTCCAAAGAGTGTGGGATTTTTGCAGAGAAATAATAATATCAGCAGACAGTAAGTCACTATTTGGCTAGATCACCTTCACTTTTCCACCTGAACTGGAGCAGTGCCAGTATTAACATCAATGTTTGAAATGAGTGACTGGCATCAAATTGAACTGCTTACAACATCCCCTAGCACCTGACACACAAACAAATAAATCAATAAGGCTATTTAGTTTAGCAGCATTGAACAGAATGTGCTGCTCGCTGTTAAGTGTCAATAGGTAAAATCCAGTTTTCTCACTGTTGAGTATAACATATGCTAAGAAACGGGTTGCGATTAAGGTGCAGATTTTTTATATTTTAACACCTTGCCCTGGAGATACTTCAAAGATTTGAGATGGAAAAGTAGTTATTGATACAATTCTGAAACTTCCAGTAGAAATTTAGGGGTGTGCTGGAGTTCCTAAATAAAATAACCTGATCCACATCCTTAGTTGGACCTGTCCAAAAGATTCTGCATGTTCCTGTCGGTTTAAATGTATCAATGTACACAACTAAATACTTAAGAATATATACAATTAAATACATATTTTAATATGTATTTTAAAAGGATGCATTTTTTTTAATAGAAAAGGTAGATGAATGCAGAACTGGGATGGCATTATGGATAATAGCAAGTAGAAGTTGAAAGAACATCCCCAAACAGAAACAAGCACAATTTAATCAAACTGAAGCAGTCTAGGTGTCTGAAATCATAGTACTTATTTACTTGCAGATTTAGAAACAGCCAAAGCTATCAAAGCAATGCACAAGAAGGTAAAATTTAGAATCTGCATACAAAATACACAGATTCTAAAAACAATAAAACCATTACCACAATGGAACTAATTTAAAGAGCTTCTTTTGGGCTAGATTTCACTCTGGTTTTCTGATGCTGAGGTTTTACCTTAGGCTGTTTCCCCCACATTTATTCATCCTTCTAAACACCTTAAGGAGTGAGCATAGGGAACTTAGGAACACAGGGAGCTGCCTTACATTGAGTCAGCCCATTGATCCATCTAGCTCAGTATTGTCAACGCACATTGGCTGATACCCATCAGGACTCTCTCCCAGCCCTACCTGGAGATGCCAGGGATTGAATCTGAGACCGTCCGCCATGTAAGGCAGATGCTCTTCCACTAAGCTAAGACCCTTCAAGTTTCTCGAAGGCAGAAACTTTAACAACCCAAAAAACTGACCCAGGAAATCTGAGCTGCACCTCATATCATGATCTAATGGTTCACCTGTTAGGATGCTTGCTGTTAATAGAAACCCCACAGTGAGCGCAAGGTGGGGGTGGGAATGTCCAAATGTGATGTGGGAACCAGCTTTCATGATGTGGGAACCTGGAAATCCACCCAGAACACAGTACATAGTGCCACTCCTGACATAACAGCAGTCCCTCTCGTTTAGAATGATGGATGCTGTAGACTCAATGGCAGAGTCACTTAAATGTTACTCCTACCATCTGGATCACAAGCACAGAGAAAGGCTTCTGGCCCATAAACAATTAAGGAGCAATATGCAATTTGGCACTTAAAAGGGCCAATGCTGAAAGTTGCAGAGTGACATTCAAATAGCAGCAGCTCTGGATCATGAAGGTTCTAATGTACTGAGAACATTGCTGTGCATGATCTCATATAAATAAACTTAATTTTCTAATAGAGCAAATGCTTGGATAGCACTTCTGAGAAGTGAGCTAGCTACCTCTTTGCAATCTAAGACAGGGTCACTTCATCAATGCCTTTAAAAAAATATATTCAGTGCTATTTTTGTAGAAAAAGAGGTGCTGGAACTCAAAATGGCAATGGCGCCCACCTAAGAGGTGCTGGAACTGAGTTCCAGTGAGTTCCAGCTGAATAAAAGCCCTGACTTTATTGCAATATAGTTTTTTTTATAAAAAAAAAACACACCCTATAATATAGTAATAACTGTTACCAACTTGCTTTTTTATTATAATCTGTCAGTAAAAATGCTCCTGAATCAAAGAGAATGTGTACCTTTCTGCACCAACTAATACCTGGAGCTGGTGGGGGTGAAAGGAAGGGATATTATTTTGAGAAATAAAATGTTACTTCATTTATTATTCCAGAATTTATTCCTGGCAATTAGAGATTCTGAGGCAGAAAAAAAAGGAAGAGAAAAAGAAATCTCCAATTCAGTCAAAAATCCAAAGGTACAGAACAATAAAACTGAAATCAATGTTATACTCTAGTGTATCTTTCCACAGAAGTCTTACAATGTCAAAGATCAATGGTTGAGGTGCAGACCGTGTCTCAGAAGCAATGAAGTGATCAATATAATGGGCTGAATGAGCATCAAAAGGGCTATTTTAGGAAGATTAACTCCTCAGAGTGGGAGACAGAGAGACATATCTTGATTAAAATTTCTAGAGCCTTTGTTTCTTGCATCCGCACAATATAATTCTCTCATTTTTTGTACTGCCCTATAATATTAACTCTTTAAAAAAAATCCTACACACGACGTGTCAATTGGCATCTACATCACTCTTGACAGGGATAGAAATATTTTGCCTCTAAGCAATGTAGTTATTCAGATCATCTGGACTTTGTACTGTAAAAAAAGAAATATCTCTGATGACACTGACATCTAAAATCTCATTGCTCACTTTCTTGTTGAGTGAGAGGCATTGTTGTAAGACGGCAAAAGGGGGGGGGGGATTCCAAGCACAAAGGGAAAACCAACAAGGTTTTTTTTTATTAAAAAAAAAATCAAGTTACTTCCCTCCCCCTTTCTTTTACTCTGCATGGCCACACAGCATTTTCCCATGATATCTGTTTTGCAAGAGTCAGGCTTGAGCCCAGACAAAGTGCAGATGTGCAGAAGTTTTGCACACCCTGTCCTGTCTGAATACAGCTTCTACGGATCATTTATGTCAAGGGTGGGGAACCTCAGGCTTGGGGGCCAACTGCAGCCCTCTAGGCCTCTGCAGCCCTCTAGCCCTCAGCGGGACACGGCGCTGTGATAAGGGAGTTTCCCACCAAATAAGGGACGGTTGACAGCTATGATTTTCATTAGCTGTACATTGCACCCCCTTTGAGTGTTTATGTCTACTGAAATGTGTTCTTGAACTCTTATAATACCTCTTGTCGGCTTGGATGGAAGACAGTGAGGAGTGTGAGAGTATGTGCAAAAAGTAAAAATTGCATTAGTTGCCCCACCCCCACTTTCCCCCTGGCCCCGTCCCGCCCACCACTGCCATCTGGCCCCCACATGGGAATGTGGCCCGTTCTCTGAAAAAGGAGGGCCCCCTCAATTGATGTAGCTTCTAACATGTAAGGCAGTCAGTTTGTCATGATATTCTAAAATGGATCCTACTACAGAGTACAAAGAAAGATGTGTAACTCAACTTCCATTTTATTTTGTTTTACAGTATTTAAGAATGGGCAGAGAATCACAAATAGCTTTCATTCAAAATAGACCACACCAGGAGTACTGTGTCCAGTTCTGGGAACCACAATTTAAGCAGGATATTGACAAGCTGGAACGTGTGCAGAGGGGGGCGACCAAGGTCTTGGTAACCAAGCCTTATTAGGAACGGTTGAAGGGGCTGCGTATGTTTAGCCTGGAAAAGAGGAGACTGTGAGGAGATATGATAGCCATCTTCAGATAAAAGATTGCCACATGGAAGATGGAGCAAGCTTGTTTTCTTCTTCTCTGGATGGTAGGACCTGAACCAATGGTTTCAAGTTACAAAAAGCAGATTCCAACTAAACATTAGGAAGAACGTTCTGACAGTAAAAGCTTTTTGACAGTAGAACAGACTCCCACTAGAGGTGGTGGGCTCTCCTTCATTGGAGGTTTTTAAGCAGAGGTTGAATGGCCATTTGTCATAGATGAGATTCCTGCATTGCGTGGGGTCGGACTGGATGACCCATGGGGTAAGGTAAAGGTAAAGGGACCCCTGACCATTAGGTCCAGTCGTGACCGACTCTGGGGTTGCGGCGCTCATCTCGCTTTATTGGCCAAGGGAGCTAGCGTTTGTCCGCAGACAGCTTCTGGGTCATGTGGCCAGCACGACTAAGCCACTTCTGGCAAACCAGAGCAGCGCACGGAAACGCCGTTTACCTTCCCGCCAGAGCGGTACCTATTTATCTACTTGCACTTTGACATGCTTTCAAACTGCTAGGTTGGCAGGAGCAGGGACCGAGCAACAGGAGCTCACCCCGTCGCAGGGATTCGGACCGCTGACCTTCTGATCGGCAAGTCCTAGGCTCTGTGGTTTAACCCACAGCGCCACCCGCGTCCCTTCAACCCACGGGGACCCTTCTATAAAAACAATAGTGCTAGAACAAAAACCAGCACCCTAAGACTCATGTATAGGTATTGAGAGGGGAGCTAAGCATTATTTTCCTAATTAATGCTGTTTGCAAAATGTAGCCTTTCTTACCATAGAAATGAGTTACCACAGCATGCATTTTCACATTCTGAGCGCAGAATGCACATTGTTCTGACAATAACACAGTACACATGATAAATAATGGAATTGAACACGAAATCGGTTTGTTTCCGGTTAAATTGATAAAGCAGGCTTAAATGAAATTTAGGTAAAAGTTAAATCCGCAAAACACAAGACCTAGCAACAAGAAGGGATATGGGTATGTAAGGGCATTATGAAGGATAATACCAGGGGCTCTGGAGATGTAAGCTCTGCCTAGTAAAGGAAATCACACGATTATTCAATCCAGGCATAGCATCAAAATATGTGTGCACTAACCCAAAGACACAGTGCTCAGTTGCTGGCTGAATGCTGCCTTTGCTCCCATGCGAGACGCCAGCACGATGAACAGAAGAAGGGGATGTTAAAGAAGCACTGCTTCTTTAACAACTCTCTGTAAGCTAAAAGAAACAAGTTGCGGAGGGAAAAAACCCTTATTCAGCAGTGCAGTGAGAGAGATGATTAATAAACCTCTGGAATATTGCAATTACTAATGTGCAATTAGTGGAGTAGGAGGGAAAGCATGCCTGCACTGCTCTGACCTGGCCCCTCGCATGCAGAACTGAAGGTGATGCCAAGGGCATAACATTCGCCTTGAGGTTAACAGATGCACACCATAATTTTCATGCAACTGAACATTCTCCCTGTTCTCCTTCGCCAGTGTGGTGTAGTGGTTAAGAGCAGTGGACTCGTAATCTGGTGAACCGGGTTCAATTCCCTGCTCCTCCACATGCAGCTGCTGGGTGACCTTGGGCTAGTCACACTTCTCTGAAATCTCAGCCTCACTCACCTCACAGAGTGTTTGTTGTGGGGGAGGAAGGGAAAGGAGATTGTGAGCCGCTTTGAGACTCCTTTGGGTAGTGATAAAGCGGGATATCAAATCCAAATCCAAACTCTTCTGCAAAGATTCTCAAACCAGATCCCTCAACTGATTAGCACCCTGCACTAATCCCTCAAGCCTCAAATACTAAACTTCCATCGTGAGTCGTGCATCTTACTTACACAAATTTATGTGCTTGGTTTCAGCCACTGGGTTTATCGGGGGAAAGACCCCAAAAGTCTGGGAAGTGGGTCTCAAGGAGGTGAGCAGGAAGGAACAGGTGGAAGATGAGAGGGCAGAGCAGGCCTTCCTGTGGGAAACCAAGAGGAAAAGTTTCACATGAAAAATGGCATCCCTGCCACTTCTCTGCAAGAGAGCTGGGAAAGAAGTTTATAACTTCCTGGAAAGTGGAGAAGTGGTTGGAGCCTCACCACAAGGCTCCCTGCACTTGCCAGCCACCAGCTGGGAAGCCCTTCTCCCTCTTCCACTGACGTCAAAAGCTAATTATCAAAGGTAACTGTGGTTATATGCATATACCCACTCTGCCAGGAACCAAACCCCCATTTATGGTGTGATGCAACTGTATCTGCCCCACCACCCAGCTAAATATTCCATCAGCTGACCCCAATTCTGTGAAAAATAATGACCGTATACTTATAATCCCAATCTTCCTTGGGAGGAAAGCTAAGCTTAGGCAAAGCCTTGGATCCGAAGACAAGGAAGTCTGTGGAAGTTTCCTGACCCCTCCTCTACAGCCATGCACTTCCATTAAGTATTTTGTTGACCAAGGATTTCTCAGACTTTAATTGTTCTCAGCTCAGCCTTTGTAAAGCTCCCACCTTCAGTGGACTATAAATCATAGTTGTACAGTACCAGGTGATTTATTATTATTATTATTATTATTATTATTATTATTATTATTATTATATTTTTCATAGAATCTCCAATCATACGAATTTTCACATCACATATTTTAGCTTATTGGACCTCCCTCGACTTCTCTGACAATCATCCATAGTTAAATTTCTATCTTCACATTCCTTAATATTAGTATTGCCTTTAAGTACATTCTTTCTATCCTCATTTACATTCTTGCAATATTCCTTATTTTTTCACAAAGCTTCTTTAAAACACACTAGCGTTGTATCTTCCTCACATACTGTTTTCAAATATTCTCTAAATTTTCCCCAGTCCTCTAAAAACTTATGATCTCTTTGGAATCTAATTTTTCCAGTTAATTTGTCCAGTTCTGCATAGTCTGTTAGTTTTGTTCTCCATTCTTCCAAAGTCGGTACTTCTTCTTGTTTCCAAGAAGTTGATTTTGATTATAAAGCTACAGGGAGCTTTATGTTTTCCTTTCAGCACTAGAAACATACAAACACGCAAAGGACAGGAAAGGCATTGATGTTGCCTGGTGTTTACTATTGTGTTTACTTTGAGGGCTGCTCCATGAATTTACTAAATCATGCAGAAGTTCACATGAGAACAAAAGATTCCCTAGCTGGGTCAAAGAAATGCCTCTCCTGCATTCTGTCCATCGAGACACTTAAATGTCACTAGAAAGTTGTAGAAGCAGGATGATGGGAGAACCACCTACATTTGCAGCTAAGCTTAACTCTGGTTTAAAAACCAGATGCAAACCAGTCCACTGTCAAACTAATGGTCCATTTCACTCTGTAGCATTAGTCCACGTTCTCCAAGATTCCTTTTAACTGGAGATGTCAGAGTTTGAACTTTTGACACTTGGCAAGCAAACTGCACACTGACCTCTTTGTATAATTTCCATCTCTGACCTATGTCTCTCCCATGTTCATTGGGAGTTCCATGAATGTAACGCACTCTGTCAGTCTGTATCAGCTGCCCATCAGTTTCCGGTGCACTTCCTGTTCCTTCTATAACCAGGTCAGGCATGCCTGAAACCTGCTTAAAGGGAAAGGGGAACAGCCCTGGGACACGTGAAATGACGTCCAAACAGGGAACTCTACTGAGCATGTGCCAAGATTCTTGCCCAATAAGAAATCACAAGTGAGACCTGCAACAAAATGTTGCAGTGTGCTTACTGTTCAAGTCAGCCAGCAATGCTCTTCTTCAGGATACGCCATTCCATTGGTTCACCATGCCCACCTCCCAATGTCAGTTAGCATTCTGTGACCACTAAGCCTTCTTAATCCTTATTGTGCTATTCTGGAGGTTCCTCCCCCCTCCCTCAATTTATGTTTATTTCCTTAGAAATTATACTGAGCGTTGATGTGGTTCTTCTGAGTGTCTGAAGCAATTAACATACATTACTCTGTAATTCTTACAAGCAACACTGTAGGGTAGTTCAGTATTCTTGTCTCCATTTTGCAGAGGACGGAGGCTGAGAGGCAGTGGCATGCACAAGGTACATCCTAGCCTGTTTATCGCAGAGGCAAGATTCGAAAAAAGGGCATCTTTGTTTGTAGCTCAGTCACTTAAGTGCTATGCTACACCATAAACTATCCTTTCCCACAAATCAGCCATGAAGCATACAGGCTGTGTTCCTGAGGACAGCATCCTGTAATTTGACTACTACTGAACTTCACGGCAAGAGACAAGAAGAGAAAAAGAGAGGGAAACTGAGTCAAACATGCCTGACATTATATGGCAACATTTTGCATAAATTAGCTTTTAAAACACGCTGGGCAGAGGAAGGGATAGCTCTTCATAAGGTTCCTACGCAATCCCAGCATTGGCGATGCCATGCTATTAGGAAACAAAACAGGGTCCCTTATGAATTCTACATTATTTACATTTGCACTATACAGTATTCTGCCATAAGTAATTTACAAACGGAGGCATCTGTCCAGAGAAGGTTATTAAAGAAACTGCTCAAGACAAGATTACGTGGGCACCCACTTCAGTGTAGGTTTCATTTCCATTGCAAATGCAGGAATCCTAAAATGAATCATGTCAGTGAGCAAATCAAAACATGTCACAGCCAGGCTTTCAGGAGGGGAAAGCTGAGGCATTCGCACACTGCTCTCTTTTTTATTCATACCGCCAAACAATCTGACATAATTAATATCAAGTATATTCATAGCATCACCTGACATTTTATCCAGCACAAAATTGGGCTTTTGACAGAAATCTATTTTTAAAATGCAGCCAATACTTCCCGAAATGCCCTTGGAAACACAGCCTGCGTACATGCGCACACAGTTGCACAGACATAAGGATTTAAGTTTAACTAGGGAGAGGTAGGCCCCACTGAGCATAATGGGATTTGCTCCTTAGTAATTGCATTTAGGACTGCAGCCAGAAGCTGCAATCCAGAACATACCTTGGCTGATTAAATCCTGCTAAAACCAAACCAGGAATTACATAGGGTAGTGCTTGGCACCACATTTCCGGGGCCATTTTCCCAGGCCTTGCCACAGACACTGTAAGGAAATTAATGAGACACTGAGAAAAGCCTGCTGCATCAGGTCACCAGGCCCGTGAAGTCCAGCATTCTGTTCTCACAGTGGCCAACCAGATGCCCAGAGGAAGCCGAAAAGCACTCTCCCCTGCTGTGGCTTATCAGAAAGCTAGGGAGAAGCTCTTATGCTGTGATACCCCAACGCCTCCCTTAGCCATAAAATGACCGAGACAAACCACCTGCAGCTCAGAATGGGTAAATTTACCTCCAGTCCATGTAACTTTTGCATGTTGTTGGTTGTTGTTGTGGGATAAGATAAACTTTATTCGCATTAGCCAATGGCCATAGCAACATAAAACAAGCAATATATACAAATAAAATATATACAAATAAAAAAGACAGCAATGGGTAAAAAGGGCAATCAAATGGCCAAGATTATCGTTCAGATAGTGGCCCTTAATCTCATTGCACCCTCGATAAACCTAGCAACCTTTGCTGTTGTCTGATCACTTTGATCTGGTGGTGGTGGTTGTTTTTTACCAATATTGCCATTCCACTTCCATATGAATCTCTGATTTTTATAAATAAATGCATCTCTAAATTATTAGCACAGAAGTGACCTCCTCAGGGCGCAAGCCTGGGCCGTGTGTATGAAGGTCCTGGGCTGCTCAGACGATAAGCCCCGCCTCGACCTCACTGAAGTGGTCGAAAGGAAAGCAGAGCAACGCTTGGATGCAGGAGTTGCTGGAAGGAAGTCTTTGGAACGTGGCTACCCATACTGCAACTTTTGGACTAATGTGTGAGTTGGAACGTGGCTACCCATTTACCATTGAACACTCCTCCAAAAGTTGCAATGCCGTTTTTTGTCAGCTTAGAATAGCAATGGGGAACTCTGACTTAACCTTTCAAACCTCCCTTCTATGTTGATGTGATTGCATTTTCTCTTGTATCTCCTTCCTCTTCCTTTGTTGACTTACCCACAGTCAAAATTTAGACTGTAAGCTCTTTAGTGGCTTACCATCTGTGAAACTCTGTACAGTGCCATGTATATGGATGCTATTGTATGTTTAACATAACAGCATGATAAACTGCTTTTGAAAGTGAGGAAGCTCCACAGTGGGAGCGTTTTGTTGTGTAAAAAAAAAAAAAGTTTAAAATCCCACCGGGCTTATGAAAGCCATTGGATGATATTTGGAGCCTAGATTAAGTCATCTGGCATGAGGGCACACATGCACATATACACACAAATCAAGGTTACATACATAAATGCCAAGTCGAAGGAGATGCCCACCGCCTAATTTTGTACTGTTATCTGTGCAAATCTAGCAGTTGTTAATGGATCAGTCATGCAAGATAGCAAACTTGCCTGCCCTTAGCAAGATAATTAAAACTGTTCCAGCTGTGAACACTTGAGTAGTCCCATTTACTTCAGCTGGAAAACTTGCTTGCTTGAGGTTAAGTGCTTTGGTGAATTGGGGACAGTGATAAACACATTGCAACTGGAAATGAATTTTAATAGCACATGGATTGTTAAGCAGCATTAGCAGCCAGTTAGTAATTGACCATGCTAGAAACTAATTATAAAAATGTTTGTGCTTGAAGGATTTTCATTTTGTTTGCTAAAATATTCAGAAAGATAATTTTTTCTCCATTTGGGTAAATGCACAATATTTCAGCTAGTTTGGTAGGCCAAGATTTTATGTATTTGTCTGGTGTGTGTGTGAATAGATATACATGTGTGTGTGTTTTAAAATACATAATCTTTATTATTTCAAAGAAGTTGTGGAATATGAAGTTGTTGTATACTGTTGTATATTCTCAGGCTATTGGTCAATCTGTATTGGCTACTCTGCCAGCAGCTCTTAGGTCTAAGGCAGCCTTTGACAATTTTCCCCAACGCTGTTTCTTCCTGAGGTCCTAAGAGTTGGAGATGTCAGAGACTGAACCTGGGACCTCCTGCATCTACACCATATACAGTGGTGCCTCTGGTTACATACTTAATTCGTTCCGGAGGTCCGTTCTTAAACTGAAACTGTTCTTAACCTGAGACACCACTTTAGCTAATGGGGCCTCCCACTGCTGCCGCGCCACCGCCGCGCGATTTCTGTTCTCATCCTGAAGCAAAGTACTTAACCTGAGGTAATATTTCTGGGTTAGCCGAGTCTGTAACCTGACGAGTATGTAACCTGAAGCATATGTAACCCGAGGTACCACTGTACACTCTCTCCCTCTCTCCCTCTCCCTGAGCCATGGCTTCAAGATCAGCAAGGCTGGAAGTAACTTGAGACCGATGCCTGTAACTAACTTGAAACTGGGAAGTGCTAATTTTCACATGTGGCAAGATCCCATGCTGCAAAAACTTCCGTGTTGGAAATAACCCCCAGGCAGGGCTTGAATATAAAAGAATGGGCATGGATGGGGAAACTGTGGCCCTTCAGATGTTGTTGGACTGCAGCTCCCATCGGTCCAAGTCAGGGATTATAGGAGTTGTAGTACAACAACATCTGGAGGGCCACAGATTCCCTCCCACCCTTCCATTTTTATGTTGTATTGGGGAGTGGAGGTATATTCTGCACTAAGGAAGGAAGCTGTGCATTTTAAATATACTGTAAAAGCCTGCCAATAAGTGAGACTGAATACAGGAAAATAAAATCAAATGTGAAAGCTGGGTCCCTCACATCATACTCTTTTTTTCCTTTATGAAGATTCATTTCATACATTTAAAGCAATACCACATGGCCAATTTTGCCAAATTGTACTGTGCTACTTCTGGAGGAAGAAAACAGTTAGAGGGCTCTTAAAATCAGTGTCAGAAACTCAGATATATAAGCTAAGTGTCAAATAGCTCCTTAAACCAAGGTTACAGTTGCCAAAATGGAATGTCTAGTTGCTATTTGGGGGCAAGACTGCTCTAAAGTCTTATTTTTAAAATAATGAACTGACTGTGATTGATTCTCAGTTTAACACCTGGCAAGTTCAGATGACAACCTTTGAGAACTTAAAAGAAGAAAAGTCACTTGATTCAGTGACAGTCCACATATATATTGGCCTATTCCAACCTCTTTTTCTTAATGGCGACTGCTTCTGCTCAGGGTGAGCAGAAAAAGCAAACCTCTAGATGGCGCCTTCCTGGCACCCATGCATCTTCACGTGGTCGAAAGCCAGGTGCAAAGTGCTCCTGGCGCCTGGCTAATTTCGAACACTGCTTAAAATACACATCTGGGTACAAGCTTTGCCAATGTCACAACAGTGTATCACTCTTAATAACCCAGGGTGACAAACCCATGTTTCTACAGATGTTGATAAGCTACATCATCAACGTCCATTGGCCATGCTGTCTGGGGCTGATGAGAACTGGGAATCCATCAACATCACAGTTACCCCATCCCTCCCACAGAATGCTATCACAAACTACTTACTCTGGAGTAGTGTTATTAGCCTCAGTGGGCTGAGTGCTTCGAAAGAATCTACACTGTTGTAATTCACCCGGAGCAGAAACATTTTGTTTTTTTACATCCAGCGACTTGTGACTTGCTTTCTCGTTTCTATTGAATTTTTCAGCTGGGGAGGCCAGAGCAGCCATTAACGGCATTGCCAAATTGCAATGATGGCCGGAGAATAGCAATGGGTCAATACAGGCTATTTTGCTTCCCCTCCCCTCTCTTCATTTCTGTAAGCAAGTAAATAAGGACTATCTTTACAGAATCAATGATGATAAACTAAATTCACAGTGGTCAGAAAGGCTAAACTATTGTGGATTTACTCAAGTGAAAAATTACTGTATCTCAATTCTTTAGCAAAAGGAGAGGGGGGAAACCCTTCAAGCACAATCATTTCTCTCATTAGTTTTGTGGCATAAGTAATTACTAATCTGTTGCTAATACCCAAGAACAATCCACGCATTACTGGAACTGTATTGTCTAGCAACACAAACTCAGGTGCTTAAATAGCTTGCTTCCAAAGATTGGATTTATAGCAAATCAATTCCTGTAACAATAGCCAATTTATTTTACAAGAAAATCTTATTTGCTTCTGTATAAAATAAAGGAAGACAAAAAAGGGGGTTGGAGAAACAGAACATGTGCAGCTCATTTATTGCAAAAGAATACAGTCTTTTAAACTGGCTAATGAACTTTTGGAATCACAAGGTCTTGGCTATATTTGTCTATTAAAAATAGGTCCAGCAAAATGTTTACAAGAAAGACACAATAAAACGGTGGAAGTAGAGCACTGAGATGACATGGTGCAGCTAGTGTTACATATGTGTAACCCAGAAGAAAACAAAAGAGAAAAGCCTTCTGAATGTTATCCCAGTCATGTGCAAAGCGTTTGTCTGCAAGCAACGCCTGCTCAACAGTACTGAGGGCTGTTGCACTCAGGTCTTTTTTGTGGGCTTCCCACAGACATCTGGGACTAGATGAGCCTCTGGCCTAATTCAGAGTGACATTACTGATGCTCTTAACATAAAGATTACTCAACAACATGGGCAGGGAGGGACTGGTTTTGTGAATGATAGAAACAGAATTGTAGAGTTGAAAAGGTTCATCTGGTCCAGCCCCCTGTAATGAAGGAATCTGTTGCCTCGGAGTCCCTTCCAGTTCTACAATTCTACGATCTCAACTACATTGCTTGACTGTAGCCTGCTCTTACAACAGTTCACTTGTCCCAGCATGCAAGAAGGAGAAACACACACAGCAGAAATGGAAATGGTATTAACCAGGGACACAGGTGGCGCTGTGGGTTAAACCACAGAGCCTAGGACTTGCCGATCAGAAGGTCAGCAGTTCGAATCCCCGCGACGGGGTGAGCTCCCATTGCTCGGTCCCTGCTCCTGCCAATAATAATAATAATAAATTTTATTTATATCCCGCCCTCCCCAGCTGAAGCTGGGCTCAGGGCGACTAACAGCAATCAAAGTAATCCCAACGATTCTAAAAAGATTTCATTATAAAAATTAATTAAAATCAAATTGATGGCAACCATTAAGCAAAATTCTGTGCAGATTGCCAGAGGAGGGGGGTCAGGCTGCGCCCTGACCAAAGGCCTGGTGGAACAGCTCTGTCTTGCAGGCCCTGCGGAAAGATGTCAAGTCCCGCAGGGCCCTAGTCTCTTGTGACAGAGCGTTCCACCAGATTGGAGCTGCGGCTGAGAAGGCCCTGGCTCTAGTTGAGGCCAGCCTAACCTCTCTGTGGCCTGGGATCTTCAAGATGTTTTTATTTGCAGACCGTAAGTTCCTCTGTGGGACATACCAGGAGTGCAAGTAGGTAAATAGGAACCGCTCCAGCGGGAAGGTAAACAGTGTTCCCGTGTGCTGCTCTGGTTCGCCAGAAGCGGCTTAGTCATGCTGGCCACATGACCATGAAGCTGTACGCCGGCTCCCTCGGCCAATAAAGAGAGATGAGCACCGCAACCCCAGATTTGGCCACGACTGGACCTAATGGTCAGGGGTCCCTTTACCTTTAAGGCAGAGGTTTTCAAACTGTGGTTACCAACTTGGCACCCAGATATTTCCACGAAGTCACAGTTGTACCCCTGCCAGTAGCAAAATGCACCCGGCGCCTGGGGAATTTTGAATACTTGGCTGGATAAATTCATGAAGGGGGGCTTTATTTAAAGCCATAGTTCCCAACGTGGGGTACACACCCCACGGGAGGGGGATTTGATTTTTAAGGGGGGCAATTCAAGAACGAGTTATTAACAGGGAATGGCCTTTTAAGCTTCCTCCACATGAATAGGAGTTCGCTTTTTGAATAATAAGAGTTATATATCACAGGGCAAGGGCATCAGAGATTAGAGATGCTTAGGTGGGGCATGACCAAAAAAAGAGGTTGGGAGCCACTGATTTAAAGGGAAACAACCAAATCCTGCACAAGACCAGACAGGCTCTGGTGAGTTTACACTCCCCTTTGCAACACCTTCTCTAAAGGCAGAAGCCAATTTGTTCATGTGCTATTGGCACTTATGGCAGCCATTTAAATAAGAGGACATTGTCATCTGTAAAGTAAGACACATGGCTACCCTACTCAAAGGCAAGTTGCTCAGAATACGATGCTGACTCGCAGGTTGTGGCTTTAAAAGCCCTAGGAGAGGGGGCGGGTCCTGACTGGTAAGAGCAGGTGCCCTCCAGATGTGTGGGGCTACAGCTTCCATCATCCTCAACCGTTAGCTATGCTGGCTGGGGCTGATGGGAGTGGGAGTGCAAAACATCTGGGGGTTCACCAGGCTGAGGAAGGCTGGTGTAAATCAACATAAGCCTAAGTGCTATAAATGTGAGTAGACGGTGGATTCCAGCCAAAGAATCAATGGAAGTGACATTTGCCTTAGGGGAAATATGTAACTCCATAGAAACCTTAACTACAGAACCTAGAGCATTTTAATTAAAAGCATTTCACTTAATTGCTTTGTACAGTAGCGTGCGCACCTATACTGACTGAATAAAACGCACGCATAGGATGGGAGCGTTCAATACTGGGTGAAAATCTCTGCCAAACAAAGGAGGGAATTATATCCTCTTCATTATAGGTCTGGTTTCCACCAGGGAACGGAAAAGCTAAAATGAAACTGAATAGAAAGGTCCATCTAGCACACAGTGCGATTATAAGGTATGAAGTCAAATAGGCTCGGCTGAGTGAAGCGATAGGTGTTAAATTAACAGAAAATTAATCAGAAGGTGGATTCATATGTAAATAGGGTAATACTCAAATGATCCGAAATAGGTGCTGCATGTTCAGGCAGCAGAACAATGCACCTGCCTCTTTTCCTTTCCCTATCGCCTTTCAGCAACAAGAACCACTTACTGTGGATGTAGCAGGGCAGTTATTTCCAATAAATTATTAACCTTGCAAGAGAGAAATCAATGAGAAACCCCTGCACGCACCAGGAGCGTTTCTGTGATGGGCCGTGCAGAGCCCACCACTCTGCTTTGGCTAGAATGTTGTACAGACATGTCCTCTTTTTATTTTATACATCATATTCTCCTGGGTTTCTGTACCCTGCTAATGAACTATTGCTATGTATTAATTTTCAGATTTAGCAAGAACCCACCTAATAAGCCAGGGACGGCTCTCATGGTAGCAGATGCTGACCAACTGCGGAGGAAAGCAAAACGCCTCCTTGTTTTGAATCTCACATTCATCAGTGTTATTGGGCCAGACTGGACAATATGCTTACCCTGATTGCTGCACAACACGTGTGGGGAGAACGAGACAGACAATCTGGTTCGCAGGCAGAAGGCCTCAGGCACAACCCCTAGATTCCGGGGAGGCATGGGAAGGATTCCTTGCCTGAAACCCTGGAGCTGCCAGTCAGTGCATGCTGAGCTGGATGAGCCCATGGCCTGACTCTGTATAAGGCAGCTTCCTATGTTCCTAAAGCACCTTCCTTCATCGGCCATCCCAAACTCATGTTCTGTCTCTGATGCCACTGGAGATGTGCGTACAACAGGCCTATTGTTACTGAATCAACTGTTCAGGGTTTATGTGTCAGTGCAGATTTTGAACACTTATTACCTATTGTATTGTAGTCACATATGGACCGCCAATGGCAGCAGAGGTGTGATATAGTTGCTGGGATCATACTCTGGACCTCATATGACAGAATGATCTGCGTAAGCTTTTGAACACATCAGAACAGTAAAACCAGGCTTATTTTGAGTAAAGTGATCGGAGTGTCGAATGTCAATGGGGAGGGCCTATGCTCTGATAATTTGCTGGGCCCTTCCCAGTCATCTAGACCAGTGCCTTCCCAGACCCTCCAAGTGCCCCTATTTTCCAGGGACAGTTCCAGATTTACAGAAACTGTCCCTATTTTCATTGGAGAAATGTTGGAGGGTATGGAGTGATCAGAACTCTGAGCCATCTGAAGGCAGCCCTGTATAGGGAAGTTTTTTTAATGTTTAATGTTTTATTATGTTTCTATATATGTTGGAAGCTTCCCAGAGTGGCTGGGGCAACCCAGTCAGATGGGTGAGGTATAATAGTAAAATCAGGACTTTTTTCAGTTGGAACTTGCCAGAACTCAGTTCCAGCATCTCTCAAGTGAGTGCCATGGTGAGTTTTGGACCTCTTTTGCTAGAAAAATAGCACTGAGTAAAATGATGATGACGATGAAGATGATGATTATGATGATGGTGGTGGAACAGGATGTTCATATATTAATCAGAGAAACATTGGAGAGTATGCCTCCCAAACCGCTGGGCCCCTCCCTAGAAACTACAGTAATTATGTGCTCTCATCCCATTCATCCCCAACCCTCCTCTGACCAGCCCTGCGAAGACATCTCCATGGGATTATATACTGGGCTGGGAGGGTGGGTTTCCCCCTAAACACAAGGAATGAATAAATACTAGGGTTTTGATTAATTAGGGTCTGGTACAGAACTGTGCCAGATAGGGAATTCAGGGAATTCCCAGGCTGGCTTACACAAACCATCCTGGCTGGCTGGGGAAGAGCAGGCCTGTTAGCATTATAAAAAGGTGTTGATGGGCCATAGAAGGTTCCTTTGGCTTGGGGAGTCAGATGTCACAAAGGCTGCAGGGGTAACTGTGTGTTTGAGGGGGCAGGAAAGGGGAGTTTTGAAGCAGGGATTCCTGGGGAGAAGGAGGAGGAAGTAAGGCAGAGTTCTCCATCTTGGAGATGGAGACGCATGAGTCTCCTGCAGTGCTATGGACCATGCCACTAGATCTTAAACTCCCTCCATGCAGACTGAAAGTGTAAATAGGCGAATAAACCCTATTTCTAAAAGCAGGACAGTCTCCGCCGTGTCTTCCATTCTTCAAAGGGACACAGAACCTGTGTGTGTGTGCGTGTGTGTGTCCCCATGCGCTCTGGCCACTGCTTGGCAGAGAAAGGGCCGCATTCAGGTGTAATGCTAGGTTAGGTTGGCAAATTAGCCCAAGTACTCCAACTTTACCCTCCCTTCTTCCCAGTAGTACCATTACAATCAAACCAGTACTTGTGGTTTGTTTCTTCCAAACAAACTATTGGGAAACCCAAGAGCAAAGCTACCTATTAAATATTTTAATAAATAAAGTGTTGAGGGTCTTGTTACCAGGCACGAAGCATATTAACTTGGAGGTGAATTCACTGCCACTCTCTAAAGTGAACGGACTTAGCCCCGAAGCCTTTGAAATGCCACCCAAAAGCACCTTTCCTTCCGTGCCTTACCTCCTACGCCCCAGGAAAATATATTCCTCTAGTTCTCAATACAGAAGTGTAATAAGGTGCAAACAAGAGATCACGCCTATCATTTATCAATTAACATGTATTATTAGAAATCATAATGCAGCTGTGTTTCCGACACAAAGCATTTCCATGGATGAGATGATATGTGGCAATTTCAATGAATAAATTCATAAATGTCACCATCCAGGAAAGTGGGCAGGTCTGAGTATGCAATTAGAAGGATCTCCACATACAACGGATCTGAACTCTGCCACTAATTAATGGAACCATTTTCCAATGGATAGACGGGGCAGAGAGAGTGTGCTTGGGTTTTGTTTTGTTTTTCAGTGCCAGCCTAGGTCTGGGAAGGGATGAACTGGAAAAGTATTGCTTAATTCTAGCAATCGTCTAATGAAGTGGCAACATGTACAACAAATGTGCAGAGTCTCATCATGCCACAACCTGCTGTCAATGATGTGACAGGGTTCCTCAAGCTATTTTGAAGGCGGGAGAGCCATGTCACTAGGGTTCAAAAAGCATAAAGAAGGTGTCCTCCGGTTCTTGATGGACTACAGCTCCCATTGCTCCTGACCACTTGCTCTGCTAGATGGAGTTGATGGGAGTTTTAGTCTAACAACACCTGGAGGACCATAGGGTCCCATCCCTGGCATGGAACAAGGATCTCAACAGATGTATGGTGGAAGACACAGGTTGTCCAGCAACACTTTGGACACCACTTTTCAGAAGAGCACTGGGCAGGGAGATACCTGCCTTATCCACCTGAGCACAAGCAAAGGGCATCTGCTTTTGGAGAGGGGGTGCCAAAGCTTCCTTCCTAACTCAAGAGATGTAATTTTTTTCCTGAAAGTATTTTGCACAGGCTCAGGAACGGAACTGTGTCCTCGAAGAAGAACTCAGGGGGACTTTATATACTGACTTCTCATAAAGTGCAGTAAGTGCAGACAGGAAAAAAAAAGATGAGGGAGCCCCAATAAACTTGCAGAATAACTTGCACATGTCTCGACCGAGACCATTAGTGCTTCCAAAATCTGCTAAACCAAAGACAACAGTGGGGCAAATGTGTGCACTTGGATGGGCAACAATGAAGGGCTCGTCGTGTTGAGAAAGAGCTGTAGTTCAGTGATACAACACGTAATCTGTGTGAAGAAAATCACAGGCAGGGCCATCTTTAGCAGATGCAGCGCTGGGGTGCAAATATCCGCCCAGCACCCCCAAATTACCATGAATAGCGCACTGCCAGCCATCCGGGGGGGGGCAACTCTCCCCCATGCCACTGCTGGAGAGTGATCCTTGCAGAGGCTTGGGAGTGAGGTTGCGCCCCTCCCAAGCCTCCTCGGGAGGAGAGCGATCCCTGCAGAGGCTTGGGAGGGAAGTTGCACGCCCACCAGCAGGCATGCAGGGAAAGGGGAGGCCACCGGCAAAGCCGCACAGCTCCCCCACTTGCTGGGGCGCTCCTGAGAGGCCGCTCCCCTGGCGCAACGCACCACTAAGTCCTCTGGGAAAGATGGCTCTGATCCCAGGTTCATTCCCTCCATACTTCTTCTGTCTTCCTACCCGAGATTTGAAAGTATTTTTAAACTTTTAGCAAGGTTTTGGAGAATGTTCAATGCAATGAGAAAATGAAAATGAAATGAAGAATAGGAAAAGGAAAAGGAGCTATGCAGGACATTGAGGTCTTTTCGCAAAAGACAACTTGAAGGCCTCTCTGCCTCCTCAGAGTCCACAAATTCTCATGCTTTTTCAAAACTTATCAGAAACTACTTCCTCTTTTTTTTTTTTCAATTAAAGGTGAGAATCTCAACATGGCAATTTGTGTGCCAGCTACCGAATTTCACACTTGAATAATCACTAATGTTAAATTCTAAAAGCATGGAATGAATCCTAAACACCATTCCCATGGTCTGAAAAGATATGCAAATATAGAGTAGATAGATCCAAGACTGATCAGTAAACAGCAGGACTCTGAATGAAATTCTGCTGCTCAGGAGTGAGATGCATAGGGTTTCTCTTAAGACCGCATGTTTAGAAATTTGGAGCTGACTCCAATAACATTTTTGAGTCAGCTCCAAACTACGGTACATTGACGGACAGCAGTTCCCAAGGATTTCAGGCAGAAGTCTCTCCCAGCCCTACCTGGAGAGGCTGGGAATCGAACCTGGGAGCTTCTGCATACAGAGCATGTGCTCTACCGTTGAGCTGTGGCCCCTTCTCATCTTCTTATTATGTTGTAACAGAATCTGAGAAGCAACCCTTGACTCTTAAAAAAATGTGTATTGTATACCAGCCTTGGTCCAGTATACCTGAAGGAGCGTCTCCACCCCCATTGTTCTGCCCAGACACGGAGGTCTAGCGCCGAGGACCTTCTGGCAGTTTCCTCGCTGCGAGAAGCCAAGTTACAGGGAACCAGGCAGAGGGCCTTATCGGTAGTGGCACCCGCCCTGTGGAACGCCCTCTCACCAGATGTCAAAGAGAAAAACAACTACCAGACTTTTAGAAGACATCTGAAGGCAGCCCTGTTTAGGGAAGCTTTTAATGTTTGATGGACTATTGTATTTTAATATTTTGCTGGAAGCTGCCCAGAGTGGTTGGAAAACCCAGCCAAATGGGCTGGGTATAAATAATAATAATCATCATCATCATCATCATCATTTGGTGTCTGAGCAGTTGAAGCTATAAGCTTGTGTCTCACATACCTGCCGAGTCCCCTGAGGGGGGAAAGGGACACCCCCATTTTTCATGCAAGATCGTGGGGGCCATTTTGGATGCCGTGCTCTTGCCCAAAAAAAACGCGTTTTCAGGGTGAGAGCATGGTGTAGGTCATGTGACATTCCTGGGATCACATCCCGGAAGACATACATCCCGGTTTTGGGTTGAAGGCTTATATAATACAATGCTACCCCATGAAAAGATTGTTCCCACAACTAGATAACGAATATGGCAGGGAGAAGCCTATCTAGAACCCTTTTCCATGACATCTAGCATAAATGTGCATAATGTGTTTGATATTATGGTTGTTGCTATTGGGAAGGGCTATGGCTCAGTGGTAGACTATATGTTTTGCATGCAAAAGATGTCATGTTTAATCCCCAGAGATTCCAGGTGGAACCCTTTGTGAAACTCTGGAGAGTGATGGCTGCCATTCAGTGTAGGCATTACCAAGCTAGAATCAATCATTTAACTCCCTGCCTGCCATCTGAATTGGTACAGTCCACGCACAGGACTGTACCAACTCATGCTGCAGATAAGACACCTAATTTGCTGTTTTTGAGAGCTGAACCAGAAACAGTCATTTCTTAAATAAGAAAGAAAGAAAGAAAGAAAGAAAGAAAGAAAGAAAGAACCCAGGAATACTTTCAAGTTGAGAAAGGTAGGCAAAGGTTTCACCAGATGAGAATTTAACATGCCACTTCTCCCCTACATCAACACGTCTTCCAGATGTCAGTCCCTTTGGATTGACTGTTTTAATATTTTATCACTCTTCCAATGTCATTCTGAAAGGCAATTGAGCTATCACCCAGCCTTTGTCCTCTGCTCTAATAATCTGACTTGCTCCTGCCTGTTCTATAAATCATACACATCAAAGATGCCGTGACTGAAGACAAAGAGATGGGCATTTATGGTTAAAGTCCCCCGAGAATTAACAACCTGCAAGTTTACAACCGCAATTTAAATGCAACCCCAAGTTTCCCAGGAACCACTGCAGCGTGCAATCGTCCGTTCCAATTCATGGAAACATACACACACATCAACTTAAGCCTGAACTGTGCTTTTATTTTTTTATTTAACAATGTTCATATGCCCACTTAACAATAATCAAACTCTCTAAGCAGCTTACATAAAGGGGTATAAAATAGCAATTAAAAAATAGCCATAAAAACAGACTTCAAAAAGGTAAACATAGTAAAATTAAAAGCAAATATACATAATCAAATTAAAGGCATGGAAGGGCTTTCCTAAATGAAAATGTGTTAGGCATCGAAAACTGTACTATGAAGGCACATGCCTAATATCAATTCTATCAACACACACACACACACCTTAGTTGCAAGTTAAACATGTTCTAAATAGGACCAAATTCAGACCATATGTTTAACGCACTTTAAACAGTCATGGGTTCCCCCAAGTAATCCTGGAAGCTGTAGTTTGTTATGTGTGCTTAGAGTTGTTAGGAGACCTCCATTCTCCTCACGGAGCTATTATTCCCAGAGTTCCATGTGAAGTGGGATTGAGTGCTAAACCACTATCCACCTCACCCTACAGTTGCTAAAATCAGGTGATCCAGTCACCAGCGGTGTTAAAAGAAACTTTAACAAAGCATGCTAACCTGTGGCCCTCCAGATGTTCAGTGCCTACAATTCTCATCAGCCCCAGTCCAAAACCTCTGGTGGTGGGGGCACCAGCTTGGCAATGAATACAATATGGAATATGCAATCAGAAACATTCTTGGCCTCTTTTATCTCCCTTATTTTCAGTTAAAATCAATTAGAGTTTCATTTTATTTTTTTAAGGGCACCTATCCTTGGGACCTCTGGCGAGGCAAGATGGCGAGCATCATGGCCGCATGGAGCTCCCAAGGACAGCCAGCACAAACGGCACTGGCTGGCTGGTCCCCACGCCACCAACACCACAACTAATTACATGGGAGTAGTTCCCACCAAACTCAATTGGCCATAGTTCTGAGTAGACATGTACAAGACTGTACTATGCAAGCATAGTTTAATAGTATCATATAGTTCAAGGTGGCTTAGAAAAAGAGTAAAACACAAAGCAATAAGAGCGACAAAATTATACTGAGTGGCAGTGACAGAGTAGTAGTAGTAGTAGTAGAAATAAATAAAAAAATAAATGTCCAGTAGCACCTTAGAGACCAACTAAGTTTGTTCTGGGTATAAGCTTTCGTGGGCATGCACACTTCTTCAGATACCAAAGTAGTAGTAGTAGTAGTAGTAATGTAACATGATTATATAATTATTATACAATATCTATAAATAAGTAAAACAAATAAAAAACACAGAATCAAACCTTATCGATACCCCACAAAAAACCTCAAATGTAAATAATGCAACCACCAAAATCATTTGCATTCTCACTGTACAGAACTAATTTAAAAACAAAACCCTCACATACCCAATCATTCAACAATCATACCCATCTTACCCGCATCAGATCCCCCCAACCAATTCTCACTTCAACAAAGCACTCGTTCTTACAACCAGGAATCTTAATAAGGATGAAGAAGTTAGTTCGGTCTACGTTTGGAATGGAACCTGCTTGTTTCACATCTCCCAGACTTTTACATCGGAACCAGTTACCAAGGACACTGAGCATTTCTCCAAAGTTTGTAGTGAAGCTCCCGAGTTTTGTTTTTAAAAAGGTGCAAAAACACAAATATGGATACACAAATATGGAAGTGGATACAGAAGTGGATACATTCAGGGTTGCATCCAACATTAGTCATACTCCAAGTTGACCCACTGAAACCAATGGGCATGACTTAGTTCCATTGTTTTCAGTGGCTCTCTTCTGACTAGAACTTAAGCCAGGTAAAACAAACCTGTTATTATTCTGCACATATTTGATATAACCATCCCCAGTGCTTTGGACTAGAGCCCTGATCATCCCTGTGCATTGGCTGGATCTGATAGGCTTTGGAGTCCAACAATACCGCAAGGTATTGTGTAATTATTGTGCATTTTGTGCTTAATTTTGGCAGATTGAGAAATCATTTTAATCAGTCTGCTGTACTACAGTTCCTGACACACCTCTGGTGCTTAAAAAAACCCATTAAAGTGTTGAAAAGTCAGAATCTGTCACCTATTAGAAAAGGAATACTTTATGTTGGCAGTTAAAAGCAAGAGGGAAAACCTAATAGCCTGATAGATGTTTTAGCATTTTGCAGGCAATATATATAAAGTTAGATTTCATATAAATGTTTTATAAATGTCTTTTCGGGCTCCGTCATAGATTTGTGGCAGCAATAAGCTAACCAATATATTTACTGACTACATAAAACCAAAATTTGATTTTTTCCCCTTTTATCACAATTGAATATATTACAGCTTGAATCCATTTCCAAGTAGCCTTCCCCAACCTGGTGCCCTCCACACAATTTGGGCTACAACTCCCATAAGCCCCAGGGAGCCAGACCAGGAGTGGTCCCCCAAAACATCTGATGGGTACCAGCTTGAGGAAAGCTACTTTAACAGAAGCAAGTTGAGGAACAAGGAGGTACAAGCATAGTGTGGTCTAAATATAAAGTCGCACCAGGAGGAAATGTGAATGTGAATTCTTTTATACACACACACAACTGTGAATGCCTCCCTGCAAGCATTGCACAATGCACTGCACAATGTCTTGGGTTGTGATGTTGTGTGGGTATCACATTTTATCGACAGATAAAGCACCATGTTTTACAACAATGCCATGACACATGGCAAGGAACAAGCAAAGGATCATTCAGCATATAATGAGCATTTGCAGTGTTGAGAACGACAGGACAAGAGATTGTCATTTATTTCAGATTAAATAAAACTGGCATTAGGGGTTGGCTGCAGGAGGAACCCGACACCCTGCTGTGGCTGCTCCCCCTTCCTTGCTATTGCTGCCTGTTCAGCTGCCCTATCTGAGTTACCATGAGAGAAGTAAAGGACAAGGAGCAGTAGAAGCTACTGGCATCATCCTCTCCCTTTGAGAGGTGGTGCAAATTGGGCTCAGAAAGATAAGGTGCAAGATGAACATTGGTGATACTGGCAAGGAGGGGGGGCTCACTGAGAGCAACTTTCTTAAGAACCCCCAAACTCGAAATCCTGACTATGGAGCTGGATTAAAAGAGCAAGTTTTAAAATGTGCATGCAGATCAAAACAGAAGAATAACGTTAATTGAACCGGAAGATAACTCGAAATAAATGCGGTTTCCACTAATTGTGACAAGAAGATGTGTTTGCAACAAGTAACTTTGCTTTAAACCATAACAAGGTAAGCATCACAAGGGATTCTGGCCAAGACAATAACTGCCCCCTCTTACAAACAGCTTTCAAAGGCTTACAAAGAGGCCGTCTTGCTTTAATAAAAACTCTTATTTTACCTTGAAACACAATGTATAAGAAAGGCAGCGAGTTGATTGATGACTCCAAAGTGGAACATCTTTCCTAAAGCCTGAGTTTCTGGTGGAAAGAGCAGTGTGATCCAACTGGGTAATTATCCCTTACTCTGCAGAAATATAAGCTGTGTTGAGGCAAAGTTTATGATTGCCACGTATGCATTTTTAATACATATTTTAATTGATTTTCATAAAATAAAAAATGGATAAAACAACAACTAACTGGGTCTGCATCTTTCAGATCTTAATGACCTTTCACCAGTACTGAACACTTTCTTGACACACTAGTTAGGGCATCACTCCAAAAAGAGATTTACACTTCCAGAGGTCCTTTAGCATTAGTAAAGCATGGGAAACGAGTTTTGAGAAAATAGACCAGCTTAATAATTTCCCTTACTAATCTACTCTGATTGGCAAATTCTTCTGCAAATACTAACTGCCCAATCCTGGCAGACCAGCTTTGAACCAAATTGCTTTCCCTGTGCAGCCTGAGCAGGAGCAGTCAGCATTAAGAAGAAGAGGTCAGAATAGGCCAATATATGGACTGTCCCTGGATGAAGTGACTCTTCTTCTTTAAGTTCTCAAAGTTCTTAACCTTACTAAAGGTTGTCATCTGAACTAGCCAGGCGTTTAACTGAGAATCAATCACAGTCAGTGCATCCTTTAAAAAATAAGACTTTAGGGCCATCTTGCCCCAAAATGGCACCTAGACATTCTGTTTTGGCGACTGCAACTTTGGCTTAAGGAGCCGTTTGGCACCCAGCTTATAAATATGAGTTTCTAACACTGGCTAGTTCCATCTTAGCCACCATCAACCAGATTTACAGAAGTAAATCCTATTGAATTCAATGGTGCTTGATCCCAGGTAAATGGGGGTAAGACTGCAGTCTCAATTTCAATAACTGTTGGACCTCACTATATAGTTTTTGAATTTTTTTAATTAGTTTTCCATCATACCCCCAGTAATAGCCAAATTATAACAATAACAATTAATTCCCAAATTGTACATTTATCAGAATGCCCATCAACTTCCACTTAATACATTTTAAAGTGGCTCCCCGCATGGTGGATTGGGTGCATTTCCGATTTTATATCACTGCGTTCAATAATCTTAATTAGTATCAGTTACATTTCAGTTATAATAATAATCCCTTAGTCAACAGCTACATAATTAATCATTTCCATAAATCCCCGCTGTCATGGGGGGCTACCTCCATTAAGGCAGGTGGGACCGGAAGCACTTGTTGGACCTCACTATGGTCTCGTCCGCTCAATCCACCACAGTCTGTCTCCACATGCAAGGGTGACCCATCAGCTACCCTCACCTGGTTTAGCTGGCCAGTCAAAACTGTGTCCCAGGTTGTGACTGCTGTCACATGCTGACAGCTTCTAGGAGCCACAAGCGAGAGCTGAGTGCATGGTGGAGACCAAAGGTGGACAAACTACCCCAGAAGGAGTATGGCGTGTCCTCCAGCAGAGGTACTACCCCTCGTCGCCATCACATTACATGCATACATACACACAGGTTCACACTTTTAGCTGAATGCACAGAACCTTAAAAAAATAATTTAAAGGAAGGAAAAAGAAAGTCTGTTCCATGAAATGAATTTTATAAGCAGGTGTTATGGTTATGTGTTGCTGTTTTCAACCAACATTTTGATTTATCTTTTTTGCCATCTTTATTTATTTATTTTTAAAAAGGAAAAGTGTTTTTGTGATGATATAATTCTAGAGTCACCTGGGAAGCACTGAGCTCCCACAAAGTGAAAATCAAATTTCCATAGTCCGCCACAATTGGTCAATCTCCACAGCTCCAAGTAATGTGCCAAACAAAACTGTCATTCCTTGATGTTTATGTGCTGGGGGAGGAGAGGGAGAGGGAGGCAGGCAGGGAGGGAGGAATCCTATAAATAAATGGGTTCAGAGTTATAGGCCAAGAAACTGACAATATTTAACACAGACTGGGATTTGCCAAGAAGAAAGCTTAACAGGTTTTTATTTTGTAAATGCTAGCAGTTTCCTCCCCAATGGAAAACTGTCCCTGGGAATCCTTTTGTCATTTAAATGGCAGGGTACAATGGATGTGGAGCGAAAGGAACGGGATGGGGAAAGGTATGTATTGATTCTGCAGCATTTCAGCAGAATGAATAGACTTCTGCATTTTTGTTTCCATATCGCTATGAAAAAATCTCTCTGATTGATTCGGATCAGTCCACACAAAGCTGGAAGGTCATCCCGTGACACACACTTGTCACCAAGTTGCGTCTGTAGGGGAAAAGAAGCTGAGGCAAGTAATTTGCTGAGAAGGCAACTTAATTTAGCCGACACCGTTGGGCTTAAATTAAGCAAACATGAGAAAATTACCCAGAAACCCATCAAGAGTTGGAACTGAAAATAAAACCTTCTTAGCGGCTCAACCACTGTTTTCAGAGGCTAGGCTAGGAAAAGGTTATTAAGATTTGCCTCAGAAAGGAGAAGGCAAAGCTTCAGTACTACAATATTAATGCAAATGCAATATTAATATCCTGCCAGAACGGTAAATGCAAAAGCTCTCTGCAGCTCTCCAACCACATCCCCCAACCCTCCCCACCCCCATAGCAATTTAAAATATATGGGGCAGCCAGGATGTGCCTTGTGGTTCAGTAGATCAGACTGAGAGTGGACCAAGGCAAAAACAAATTCAGATCCCAGCTGAGATGTATTTGCCAGGAGAACATACTGGAAGGAATCAGGCCCAGAACACCAAAAAAGGAGAAGAGATGCATAGCCAGAAGAGAGGAATAAGCAGGACAGATTTGCATAAAATGTGCATATGCTAATTTATATGATTAGACACACATTTAGGAATAATTATTGTAATTCAAATAAGAATATAGCATATTGCATTATGTACCTGCTCGGTCTCCTATCCACGTTCAAACCCAGTGATCAAGCCCTTTAGATAGTTTAAACTGGACTCAAACAGAGACAGCCCTGCAATACTTTGGTCACACTATCCATAGCCAGGAATTGGAGACAGTCTTGGAAAGAAAAGCCAGGACAGGTCCAGTAGTCTTTGTAGAATGAAGCCCAAGGTTATCCAGGCAGCAAAGACAATGTCAGAGCGCTTTGGGCAAGAATCAGATACACCGTTTCTGTAGAGTAAGGTGACAGAGAAGGAAACAGGTGAAATAGATTCAGCAGGTCAGGCAAACAGATGGGATTCTTCTAGGAACCAAGGAGGAATGGACAGAAGTCAACAAGAAGAGACTGCAAGCCTGGATTTCCCAGGATGCTTGCTAAATATTTCCCATAGCCAATCAGGCTGCAACCACCTTTTTTAAAAAATGGTGGGTCCTACAACATATGAGACCAGCAAAGGATCATACTGTAAGGGAGAGTGATTTTCTGGTCCTCCAGTTAGTCCTAGACTCCAAATCTCATCATCATTGGCCATTGGCCATGCTAGCAGGTCAGATGGGAGTTGGGAGTCCAACAACATCCAGATGTATGCAGGTTTATTTATTTTGGACTTGTTCCATCCTTTGATCCAGATGCAAATTGCACTTAGCTGCCCAGCAACAACCGAGAATTATATTTAGCATACAGTGACTTCAGCTGTCATTTGAATGTAATTTGATCAATTTTCTTTGCAAGGAGGCATGATTACATGATATATCTCAAGGTGACTGCAGGTTCACACCTAGGTCCTCCTCTCATGGAACGTATGTCGATTTTTCAATAGAGACTTATCGAGTTAGAATTTGCATGAAGTCCGGGGACTTCCGGTTGACAGCGATCCGAGCGCAAGCGGGGATTTTCCCTCCTGGGGAATCCCGAGTTTTTCGGAGGATTGGGGGTGTCACAGGGCGCAGTGACCCCCTGAAGTAGTGTCAGGAGGGTGTCCTGACACTCAGGTTCCCGCAGGCAGCCGAAACGCGAACCTCCCGGCCGTCAGGTAGCTCTTAATAAGAGCGACGAGAACGGCGGGGGGGAGAGCGGGTTGCAGGGAGGCCATAGCTACCTCCGAGAAACGAAGCCCCGAGCTTGCAAGGAGAGCTCTCAATTCTCGATTTGGAAGAAATTCGGACTTAATTGGATATAAAGAAGAACATTGAAAATTAAGGAAAGAAACCGGAGGAAAAATTGGAAGCTACGAGACCAGCTTTCCGTCCGCAATCAGCTTAGACGCATAGAAACAACAAAGCGGTTAAAAGTGAAAGTAAGTTACCGCTCGCGGCTGCTGTTTCTTCCCCCCTTTTAACTGAACAAAAATAACCCTTTTTGGGAAGATACTAGTTATCAAAGAAGATTTAAAGGAAAAGGGGGGACATAGGAGTAAGACGGAGTTGTTCAAGTCCTTTGGGGGGCTTGTGAAATTGACTTGTCGTAATCAGACTTTGGTGCGGTGGTGAAATAAAAACTGCGCAATAAAAGGGGATTTCCAGACTCCATTGTTAAAGTTATACAGGACTGTCTGACGTTTGCCGAGAAAAGAAGGTTCGTTTTAAACTGATCTGGACTGACGTTTAGGACTAAACATAATTCGGCTCACTCTTTTGAAGACTTATTTTCTTTCTTTTTTTTTGGACGGCAATTTCTTCTTATTGAACAATTGAATGCCCCAATAGAGAATGAGGAGATACTAGAAATTATAAAACAGATGAAAAAAGGAAAGGCACCAGGACCAGATGGATTTACAGCAACGTATTATAAAGAAATGAGGGACTCCTTGACGGTACCACTTAAAGAAGTTATGAACAACATCTTGAAACAACAGGACATACCAGGAACATGGAAAGAAGCCTTCATAACACTCATACCTAAACAAGACTCTGATCTCACACAAGTGAAGAATTACAGACCGATATCTCTGCTAAACACAGATTATAAGATTTTTTTCGGGTATTTTAGCATCAAGATTTAAGAAGATATTGCAACAGCATATCCATAAAGATCAAGCAGGTTTCTTACCTGGCAGACATATGAAGGATAATGTAAGAAATATAATAAATATTTTGGAATATTTGACTGCCAGCAATGAGAGACAAGCTGTTTTAATGTTTGTGGATGCAGAGAAAGCGTTTGATAATGTTTCATGGGAATTTATGCTGAAAAATTTGGAAATGATGGAAGTGGGAGAAGACTTTTATAATGGTATAAAGGCAATATACTCAGAACAAAGAGCTAAATTGATAGTAAATAATGTAATTACAGAGGAAGTGAAAATAAAGAAGGGTACAAGACAGGGATGCCCTCTCTCACCACTGTTATTCATCATGGTTCTGGAGGTCCTGCTGAGTTCTATTAGACAAAATGAATTAATAAAGGGGGTAACAGTAGGTCAAAACCAATATAAAGTTAAAGCCTTTGCCGATGATCTGGTAATTACGATGGAAGATCCGACAAATAGTCTAAAAGAAGTTATAAAAGAAATTGACCAATTTGGAAGAGTGGCCGGATTTGTATTAAATAAAAGGAAAACTAAACTTATGGTGAAGAACTTGGATCAAAGCATGATTGAAGAAGTGCAAAGAGAAACAGAGATGGAAGTGGCGAAGAAGGTAAAATATCTAGGAATATGGATAACCCAAAAAAACATTGACTTATTCCAAAACAATTATGTGACAATCTGGAACAATATTAAGAGAGACCTCGAAGTGTGGAGTAGGATGAAGTTATCTTTTTGGGGCAGAATTTCTTCAATCAAGATGAGTGTGCTTCCAAGGATGTTGTTTTTATTTCAAATGATCCCAATAATCAAGGGGACAAAGATCTTCAGAGATTGGCAAAGAATGATCTCAAAATATATCTGGCAGGGCAAAAAGCCACGAATACAATTTAAACTACTAACTGATGCGAAAGAAAGAGGTGGCTTCGCCCTGCCGGACCTGAAACTTTATTATGAAGCATCCTGTCTCTGGTGGATAAAGGATTGGATAACACTAAAAGACAATAAGCTACTGGACTTGGAAGGGTTTGACAATAGGTTTGGCTGGCATGCCTATCTATGGTTAGGAAAGAAGAAAGCTCATAAAAGTTTTGCCAACCACATTTTCAGAGGTGCCCTTATAGAAATATGGGACAGGTACCAAAATATTTTGGAACCAAATGTACCACATTGGTTATCCCCACTGGAGGTCATGAGTGTCAAAAAGATAAACATGAGAGAGGATTGGATGACTTATGGAGATATTGTAATTAAAGAAGGGGGGAAATGGAAACTGAAGCCATATGAACAAGTTAAAAAACATGTATATGATTGGTTGCACTACTTCCAAACAAATGATATGTTTAAGAAGGATTGTAAAGAGAGGAAATATATTGAAGGAGAGTCTAGATTTCAGAAAGAAATAATTAATAATGATTATAAGGTATTGTCAAAAATGTACAAAATGTTATTGGAATGGCAAACAAAGGACGAAGAAGTTAAATCAGTTATGATACACTGGGCCAGGGATTTTGGTTATAATATACAGTTAGCAGATTGGGAGAAGGTGTGGAAGGAAAATATGAAATTCACTGCATGCATGACGATAAAGGAAAATATTATGAAAATGGTATACAGATGGTATATCACTCCCGTAAAATTAGCAAAAATGTATAAGACATGTAACAAATGTTGGAAGTGTAAAGAGAGGGAAGGGACATTTTACCATATGTGGTGGGAGTGTAAGAAAGTAAAAGGCTTCTGGGAAATGATATATAATGAGTTGAAAAGGATGTTTAAAGACACGTTTGTGAAGAAACCAGAAGCTTTCTTGTTAGGAATTACAGGAAGAGAAATTAACAGAAGTGATTATAAACTTTTTCAATATGCCGTGACTGCGGCAAGAATTTTAATGGCTCAAAAATGGAAACAAGAAGAATTACCAACATTGGAAGAATGGAGACGGAAATTGATGGACTTTGCTGAACTAGATAAACTGACAGGAAAAATTAGATATCAGAAAGATCACAAGTTCACACAGGACTGGAGAAAGTTTACGATTTATCTGGAAAATATTTGTGATGAACAGACAACGCTAGTTGGATTTAAAGAGGCTTTGTGATGAGAAAGGGTATTGTGAGAGGGATAAGAGTTGTAAAGATTTATTAACTGGCAATACAATCATAAAGGAAATGTGAAATAAATATAAAATTATGAGGATTGTGGAGGGAGCGGGGGGAAGTCCAAAAGAATTTGGCATTATAGTGGATGTGAATGTGTTATTTAAATCTGTAAAAGAAATTTTTTCTAAAAAATTATTAAAAAAAAGAAAAAAAAAGAATTTGCATGAAGTCCACAAGGGCTTTGTACAGTCAAGATTTTCTCACAGTCCTGATAATGGGAGGGAAAGGTGAATAAAAGAATCACAAAGTTGTAGAGCTGGAAGAGAAGAAGACAGAATCAGGATTCAAAAATGACCTTAACGGGTTGGAGAACTGGGCCCAAACTAACAAAATGCAATTCAGGAGGGCAAATGTAAGGCTCTGCACCTAGAGAGGAAGAACCAGCTGCACAAATATAATATGGGGGCACCTGGATTATTTGTCGTACATGTGAAAAGGATTTAGTGGTCCTAGTGGATCAGAAGCTTAACATAACTCAACAGTGTGACGCAGTAGCAAAATACTTTAATGCTATTCTAGGCTCCATCAACAGAAGTACAGTGTCCAGATCAAGGGGAGTAATAGTACCACTCTATTCTGCCTTGGTTAGACCCCACTTGGAGTACTGTGTCCAGTTCTGGGCACCACAATTAAAGAATGATATGGACAAGCTAGAACATGTGCAGAGGAGGATGACCAAAATGATCAAGGGCCTGGAAACCAAGCTTTATGAGGAACAGTTGAAGGAGCTGGGTATGTTTAGCCTGGTTAAGAGGAGACGGACAGACTATATGATAGCAATCTTCAAAAATGTCAAGGGTTGTCACATGGAAAATGGAATACAGTAAGCTTGTTTTCCCCTGCTCTGGAGGACAGGACTCAAACCAATGGCTTCAAGTTACAAGAAAGGAGATTCTGACTAAACATCAGGAAGACCTATCTGACAGTAAGAGCTGTTCAACAATAGAAAGGACTCCCTCGAAAGGTGACTGACTCTCCTTCCTTGAAGGTTTTTATGTAGAGGTTGGGGGCTTAAAATCTGTCATGGATGCTTAAGTTGATTCCTGCATCGCCGAGGAGCGGGTTCGATTAGATAACCCCTGGTGTCCCTTCCAACTCTACACTTCTATGAGGGTCATCTAGGCAACCCCTGCAGTGCAGGAGTCTTTTGCCCAATGTGGGGCTCAAAGCCACAACCCTGAGTTTAAACGTCTCATGCTCTACCACTGCGCTATCCAGGTGTTGATTGATATCTATCTTAAATCCAAGCAGTTCAAGGGATAAAAATGCAGCCTGTGGGACTGTTGTTGTTGTGGAGCAGGGGGGCGGGTTGGAATACATGTGGAATGGGATTTATATGTAGACCTGGGGTTACTGCAAATGTTAACATCACTCATGTTGAGTAACACAAACCTACCACGTGGATATTTGAAAGAGTGGATACCACCTTCCTTTGTGGTAGAGAAAATTATTCGCATGCTACGGAGCAAGCACATCTGTTAGAGTTGAGGAATTGATCTGTTTTGCTCGAGGTATGTTTTACTGGGAGAGGGACTCTGCTTTGACAAATAACACTCCTGTCAACCAATCATGCCACTCTCTGAGGTAGATGTCCACATGTCACCTTAGATAAAAGATCATATATGTAAGCCCTGCCATCCGATAGGTCACAGGAGTTGCTAAGCGGTGTCTTCATTAGCTATACTAGAATATCACTTTAGCCCTTGCCTGTTCTCACTATTTGCATGCCGGCCTCTGTGCTGGGTTGCGTGAAATGAAATCAAGGGAGCTGCAAGAAGCTGCTAGAGTAAATAATGGCATTTCAAAAAGTTAAAACGTGCATTAAACTGTATTAGAAACCTGCTCCAGCCCGACTGCATACAAAAATTCTATTATACTACGAGGGTCATTAAGTTTCACCCCCCAAAATGAAGTGCCCTCCTAGTACAGTAACAACCAATGTAGTTGGACTGCAATTGCGTGTCGAGGACCCCCAAGACACCCTCAAATAAAGACACAATTCACACAGAATTATTATTTTTTGGCATAATTTTGGCCACAACTTTATTGATTATAGCATGTGAGTGGTTGCTTAGGCATTGGCTAGCGACTATCTGTTCCCACTTAAGAGGTAGGAACAGAACTGACAACCACAAGCCTGAGAAGGTCAGTAAGGGTAAACATTTGTGGGGAGATTATAGAGCTGGGTGCCAGGCCCTCCCCTCTCCCCAAATGCTCCCAGGGGCTCTTGCGTGGCCTTAGCCCCTTGACAGGGGTTCGGACAAGAGAATGGCGAGCCCCTGGATTCCTTTAACGGAATACCCTTGCAGCAGCAGCATTGGAGGGGCAGGCACAGCCAACCACACCCCCTCCACCAACCAAAATTAACCAATGCCTAACCGCAACCCTACAAGTTGTGACGATTTGCTACGCAGTAGGCAAAAACCAAATGGCACCAGCCAATCAGCCAAATGGTAAAATTCCTACCAGTCCCCTGCCCCAAAGCAGATGACCCCATGACAGGCAAAGTCATAGCATGACATAGCAAGGTCCTGACACAGCAAGGTCAATGTGAACAGCCCTAAATATAGGGAGGATGGGCGGGTGATCCAATGCGTGCAGCGAAAAGAGGAAGCTCAACGCTGCGTGCAGGGAATATATAACCCCTCATCAGTCACTCAACATTGCTACATCAAATTCTCCCTAGCGACTGATGAGGAGCCCAATCAGATTCGTGGCCATCTATACTAACCCACCCAGCAACAGAGGGATGCCTTGGTTGCCCCCACCACAACACGTGCTCTCCATGAAGGAGAACACGCTTTCTCCAACAGCCCCAGCCACTTTTGGCCTCCCAAAGGAGGCCAGGGAAGCAAACATGTCCATGTTAAAACGATACAATGAAAAATTAAGAAGCAGCCTATTCGATGCCTTATGAAGAACGGCTAAGGGAGCTGGGCATGTTTAGCCTGGAGAAGAGGAGGTTAAGGGGTGATATGATAGCCATGTTCAAATATATAAAAGGATGTCATATAGAGGAGGGAGAAAGGTTGTTTTCTGCTGCTCCAGAGAAGCGGACACAGAGCAATGGTTCCAAACTACAAGAAAAAAAGATTCCACCTAAACATTAGGAAGAACTTCCTGTCAGTAAGAGCTGTCCGACAGTGGAATTTGTTGCCAAGGAGTGTGGTGGAGTCTCCTTCTTTGGAGGTCTTTAAGCAGAGGCTTGACAACCATATGTCAGGAGTGCTCTGATGGTGTTTCCTGCTTGGCAGAGGGGTTGGACTCGATGGCCCTTGTGGTCTCTTCCAACTCTATAATTCTATGATTCTAAGCAGGGCTTATTCCAGCAGCTTTGCTGAAAGACCTGCTTTATCAGACATCTCTTCCCTCCCTGTCCCTTTCCCCTTGTGTGTCATGACATTTTTTAGATTGCAAGCCTGTGGGGCAGGGACCATCTTGTTTGACTGTATGTAAGCCACTCTGGGGGGAGCCTTTTGGGTTGATTTTTTTATTATTACTTTTACAAATGCTCTAAATAAGTTTTAAAAATTAAAAAGGTAGGCTGGAACAATTGGGGTTGAAGTCCTGAAGGGCACCACAGTGACTAACCCCGTCCTAGTAGATGACCTTACTGTTGCTGTATTGCAATTTTGAGATGCAGAACTTTGATCATGATTAAAATATTTCAGACATGCAAGGAAGGGGGAGGGGATACATCTATCATATGTTATGCATAAATGTGCCAATTCTTACATATGCACCAGATGTTTAATTAGTATCCTTGAAGACAACCCAGGTGCTTAAAAATGTCATAATGAGACGTACGCGACAAGCCCATAAACGCCTGCCTTCAAACAATGCGGCTGCTCCTTACAGCAAGTTTTACAGCTTCCCACCCTGACGCCTCAGTACTTATTGTTCAAATCTAGCCTTCTCTGGTTTTCACCAATCGCTTCATTTATAGACATTAGATTGTATCAGTAGAGGCAGATTCAATGTTAATTATTTGCTCTATGATTTAGTTTAAATATAGAATGATTTATAGCTGGGCTTCAGATCAATATTGAGGCGGGGGAGAGAGAGGGGAGCGAAGGCAGGCAACCATGAACAGCCGGTGTTGTGTTCCTTCGCCAGCGTTGAGCAGCAGCCTTGATTTTGACAGATCTGTTTTTAAAGAGAATGAGGCACGGTTCAACCACATATGACGCATGGTTTTACTGTTTGGGAGGCGTGCGCTGCCCCTTAAATATGACTGCATATCCCAGCACATAAACGAAGAAGAACGGCAAACACAAATCAGTTCTACGGTTTAAGGTGAGGAATCAAGGGCAATTCAAACACCTAAAGGCAAGAATGCACCAAAGCAACTACATATCCTTGTATCGAGTCATGTCATTGGTCCACCCAGACCAGTACGGTCCAATCTGATTGGTAGCAAGAGGCCCTGAGGTGGTCCAGGTGGCTAGGGATGATGGGAGTTGGAAGCCAACAACTTACGGAAGGCCACAGGTTCCTTTCCCACGAGTTAGAGTGACATATGGAAAAAATGGAAGGGGATGGGAATCATGCCTCTGCATTGTGATTAGTACGGGATTAATGAAGCATACCATCAGAAAGATAATTTTGGTACATATTTAATAATAATAATAATAATAATAATAATAATAATAATAATTTATTTATTTATACCCCACCCATCTGGCTGAGTTTCCCCAGCCACTCTGGGCGGCTCCCAATTGAGTGTTAAAAACAATAAAGCATTAAATATTAAAAACTTCCCTAAACAGGGCTGCCTTCAGATGTCTTTGGTCAAGGGGTTGCAGAGAAGGGGGAAAGCAAATGGTATTTGTTTTAATTTTTGGTATGAAATAGCAAAACAGGATTGCATTATAATATGGAATTGGCTCATCATGCCAACAGCACAACACTGTGCTGTAATTTGAACTTGATAGTGAAGGAGCAACGAAAGGACTCTAGTATTGGTATAGCATGTTAAGATGGCTGCTCCAAGTATATCTGACAAGAGTGGCAATGTACAACACCTGATCTTTTCCAGATTGAATGAACTGTCACCCCACAAGTTTCCCTGCAGCTGTCCTCTTGCTTCAAAACCCCTTTGCCACTCTCAGTTCAAAAGACTGCATCCAGCTATCTCATTTTTACAACAGAAGGCCTCCCTGGCAGCACAAGGAACTGACAGCTTTCAAAACCATTTAGACCTCTTTTCGTCCTACCCCTCAAGTCTGCTGGATGTATTTGCAACTGGCAAACCAGTGAGGTAACTGGAACCTCCAGTCGGAATGCCCCATTGCATGCTTTCAGTTACAGTGTTCTCTCTGAGCATTTTCAAACAGTCACCACCAACTGGAATAAATAGAAGAAGATCATTTCACATACCCACACCCACACACCAAAGTTTTTCACAAACCTGAACCAGGAAAAATGTTTGAACACAAAAGGTTTATTACAGCAGAACTGGTTTTACGCTACATGACCTCAATCATAGCGGCACATTCGTTTCTGCCTTTTAAGACTCCTAATCTAAACAAGCAGATTGAAGGGGTCACTGCATTCTTACAGATTACAGTGAAAGGAATCTACGCAAGAGCCTTTATTCCTGCCTATTCTTACCGACGCTTGACAAGGAGGCACCGTACCTAACTACCACCAGAGTTCACTTGAGGTGGAAAGGGACCGTTGGCTGCTTCCATAGAGGATCATTTCATTGAAAGTGAAATTTGATGTGAATCTGATGGGTCTGGCCCAGAGAAAACAAAGGAAAGCAGTTTGAGCAGGGATGTTGCCTAATGAGAAGGGGGGGGGGGAGGATGAACTGTACAGAGTTTTAGTCAACTGATTGATTACATCTACATAAATGTGCATGTCAACCATTTGGTGGGCCAACACTATACATGGTTAGATGAGGCTGTGTTCAACTTTGTTGTGTGTGGACCAGACAAGAGTAGAGATGCTTGTCCATTGAGCAATCAAATATTGCCAACCAGCTAGATATCTTGACCCTACCTCCTCCTATTATCAGTCATCTCTTCTTAAATATTCAGTGAGGCCAAAACTGCTGTTGTGTAGGTGGCTGGTTACCTTTCCTCCTTCCTTCCTTCCTTCCTTCCTCCCTCCCTCCCTCCTTTTTTCTATCTTTCTTTGGATATTTAGAAACCACCAACTCATTAAAAAAATATTGCGGTGGTGTACAATGGAATTCTAACATGCAGAACAAACGGCTGACACTGAATCAAATTAATTCTCTAAAAATGCTTGGCGAAACAATAAACTCCAGGTGCCTGACTGATTTCAACAGAAACAGTGTTCCAAATCAATGGTGCTAACTACACTATGCTAAAAGACTTCGATGGGTAAAAACTAAACAAATATAACTGTTGGACTTCTTCCAGAGGGCTTCTTCTCTGGATGATCAGTGATCAGGGTGGTGTATAAAGAGCAAGGTAACCTGGTCATAGGCTATTTAGGGCTGTATATTGTTGTTGTTTACTCGTTTAGTCGTGTCCAACTCTCCATGACCCCATGGACCAGAGCACGCCAGGCACTCCTGTCTTCCACTGCCTCCCGCAGTTTGGTCAAACTCATGTTTGTAGCTTCAAGAACACTGTCCAACCATCTCGTCCTCTGTCATCCCCTTCTCCTTGTGCCCTCAATCTTTCCCAACATCAGGGTCCTTTCCAGGGAGTCTTCTCTTCTCATGAGGTGGCCAAAGTATTGGAGCCTCAGCTTCACGATCTGTCCTTCCAGTGAGCACTCAGGGCTGTATATACTAATACCTTGAACTTAGCTAGGTAACATACTGGCAACGAACACAAAGCTTTCAGCACTGGTGTCATATACTGCTGTGCAGCTGCAGTACACAGGGGGAAAGTTAGAAGCACAGCAAAGTCTCTCCAGAACTGCCATCATCTCCAAAGAGGAACACGAGCTATTCCCACCGGTGGCAAAGGACCTGCCAGTTACTATATTCCCTGCCAGGAAGTACCAGTATCAACATCAAAAAAATAATGCTTAACATTTGTATAGCATTTTCAGTTGTTCCGAATGTGCATTATCTAGCTCAAGGATGAGGAGTCTCAGCCCACACCCCTTCTCTCTAAGTCACATTCTTTGCCAGCCTTCCTAGAGGTCCTCCTGGAGTGCTTTTGCCTGGCTGGAATGTGTCACTGAATTCTGATGATGCTTGCTTGCCCACCTGGATGACAGAGATGGGTGTGCAAGTGTGTGTACAAAGAACCCTACTGTACAAAGGTAAAATTAACCTGGTTGCTCCACCCACTTTTGCTTCTGGCCCCGCCCATCATGTGGCTCTAGAGACATTGCCTAGAAGGGATTGTGGCCCTCACACTGAACAAGATTCTTCACCCAGGACCTAGTCGTAATCTTTATAACAGCCCTGCGAAGTAAATCATCATTATTACCTTCCTTACTGCACTATGGAAAGATGCAGGCTGAGATATAATGTATGGGAGAGAACCTGTTATTTACTGGACAAATATGTTATATATAAGTTTTCTAGGTTTGCTTTAGAAGCTCAAAGGATCAGACAAAAACCCACAGCGCAAAGTGGGGTCCAATGTTCGTGGGATTATCTATGTATCTCTCAGTTTATTAGAAGACACCTGAAGGGAAGTTTTTAATGTTTGATGTTTTACTGTGCTTAATGTTTTTAATTTGTTGGAAGCTACCAAGCTTCCAACGAATAATAATATTATTATTAGCAGTTTCGTGATGGCAAATTTTACTGACTCACCAGCCTAAGGCTGCCTTGCAAGATAATGGCAGAGGCAAGATTCAAACCAGGTACTTGCCGATTTGTAGTTCTGCCTCTCAGCCACTATGCTAAACCAGGCCTTTGGCTACACCGCCATGTCTTCTGGCTGCCCGTTCTGCAAAACTTTTGTAGGAGGCTGGGATTCTGTTGTAAGATAAAAAACAGTAGCCGCTGAAAAGCTGGAGATGCTGGTTGATGCATAAAACATGAGATCCTAGTGCTTTCTGCTTTAATTACTTTTCTCTTTCAGTTTTGCAATTGTAGGCCACTGACCCTGGTGTTCCAGGATAAAAGCTAAAGAGAAGAACCGTTCAGTGAATTGTTTACATTTTAGAAAACTTAGCTAACGTGGCTAAAGGTTATGATAATTCCTTACAAAAAGATTTTTTTAAAGGAAGTTGATTTCATTGGTATAGACCATAACTCAAGCTCTGGCAGAGGGTGCATCCCAACAGAGGAATCCCATCAAAAGGGTCCTTCCACGCCTCTGAACTCTTACAAATAGGTTCCTAGGAGTTGTGGGGAGGGATAGGAGACAAATTTGGTTCAGGCAGCCTTTAAAGGGAATCCTACCCAATTTTCACTTTCTGAAATGGTACACAAACCAAAACATAGCCCTCTTTAGAAATTCACATTTCTCCAAACTCTGCAGTGCAGTTCTCCAGTGCTCAAAATTGCATATACAACAGTGAAGTGTGCATTTAAAAAATGCATTTATTAGTGGAAATGTCATGCAAAAATTCATTGCATACAAAATTGTGTATAATACGAGAAAACTGCACAAAAATGTTGAGGGATGTTAGTGGGGGGCCTTTAAAAAAATAATAATTTACAAACTGATGTGGAAATGCGGAGAACTAAACTCAGGACTGGAAAGAAACAAGGAACTGAGAGACAAAGCAAAATGTACCTATCCCCAGTTGCAGAGCCCTTGTGTTTTGCAGAGGGCAAGTTAGGATCCAAACCAGTGTTTCTCAGTAATGGCTTTGTAACTTGCTTTTGTGAATTAACATGCGCTTCAAACCTGTTGATGTTCAAAGTATGTATCTTCTTTTGTTGTGGCTGTTAAAAACCCTTGGCCATTTTTAAAATGGTATTTCACTGGCTAATGGATTTTTTGACCAAATGCTCAGTTCTAGACTTGATGTATGCCTGAGGTCACCAGTGTGCTGCCACTGAAGACTTCCCCTTGCAACCAGCGAGGCCTCTGATTTCCTAGCCACTCTTTACTTAATGCACTGCCCTCCCTGCTTCATCATGAGGTGGTGAACGTGGTTAGTTTTTCCCCTTTGAAAAGGAGAAGGAAGTGGGAATGGCATTAGTCTGTCTCTCTTCCTCTTTCAGTTCCATGTGCTTTTTTGAGGCTCAGATCAGCAGCTGAGCAGAAAGAGGTGCAACTCAGAAGGTAGGAGAGAAAGGGGAGAAGAAGGGGAGAAAGGGGAGGGAAGAAAACTAAGTGGCCAGGGGGGTGAAGTGGGATGAGGAATCAGATGGGTCAGGAGAGACAGAAAATGTATGCAAGATGGTCTCTCTCCTGACCCATCTGACTCCCTACCCCACTGCATCCCCCTGGGCACTTAGTTTTCTTTCCTCACAAACAGTCACACAAGCCAGATCCTGTAAGACAAACCCTCTTGAAAGTGCCCATTTTCAACACCTCCTCCACCAAAACCACCATCAAATAATGGGTCACATCTGTCTGTACCATAAAAAGAAGGAATCCAGCACTTTCCACAGCTGCCATGGCACAAAAACATGAATCTGAGGCCCTGATCCTTATGGAATCTCATAATTTTTATAAGGGATCCCCTCAAAACCACCATCAAATCCTAGGTCACCTCTGTGTGCATGGGTGTGTTCTGTGACTTGTTGGTGCTTTTGTTGTCATCCTGTGTAAAAATCATGAAAGAAAAGCCATTGCTTAATGCTTTCCTGATGCTGGCACACACCAGTTTTATGATGTTCTACTATACAGTCTACGCATGAAAACTCGGGGGGAGGGTGAAGGGGGCTCTGCTTAAAATCATGCAAACACTGGAGAATCAGCTTCAATGCTACTGGAAAAAACAAAGAATGTGCATGTGCATCCACATACTTTTCATCTTTTATGTCTGGGGGCAGGAGAGAGAGAGGAATAACCAGTGGGTATGGTGCTCCCAGTATTTTCTCAAAATTCCTTGGACCCAAAACCACTAGTGTGCCTTTACTGAGGGCAGGGGAGGGCGGGTAAATTAGATTAAGTTCATCTAATGCCAAACCTAATCTGCACTTTCTGGCATAATACAAGAACTGAAAAACAGATACCATTCTAAAGTTGCACTTCTGTGAATTTTGCAATGACGTTCTCCAGCCACGTAACACGTACAAAAATGAATGTAATAAAATGTGCATATATTACTGAAAATGATGTGCAAAAAATTAGGGGAACTGCTTTGCAAAAATGTGTAAGAGAAATTCACTGATAGTTTTTCACCAGGAGTTGTTTTTTTAAAAAAAATGGCAAACTGAGGTGGAAATGTGGAGAACTGAAGCTGAAAGTGGAAACTGAAAGAAACAGAAACTGACACATTTACTCATCCCTACCTTTTATGTATGCAGTCTCATAAGCCCAGTTTGCAAGTCACAGTAAACCATAGGTCATGGTTTACTGTGAATACTCCTAACAGGTCTCTCTTGTCCTTCGCACTTGTGCTGAGAGGAAACAAAATACAATCCCTGGCTTAGCCTTTTGTCCAAAGGTTTGTTCTTAATTTACTAACTGTGGAATTTTGGAGTAAAACAAACCATGATCCCTGGCTCAGATATAATGCTAATTCAGGGATGATGCGTTGTTTCCTATACACATAAGGAAGAACAAAAACAGGCCATAAAGGTGTAATCATGGTAAGGAACTAGCCATGGTTTACTGTGACATAAGAACAAGGTGAGCATGCTGTATATAGAAGGAAAGTGTGCTGAAGACCAGCTGCCTGCGGAGTGCATCATTCCATGTAATTCAAGTAAGAATCGTCAAGAAAGGATGCTGGAGGTGAAATAGCAACAGAATAAACAATCCAAGATCAAATGCGACCTGGGGGGAAATTCCTTTCTGATCTCAAAAATATGGCGCTCAGCCAGACAGGCACTGCAAGTGAAGGAAACTCATCCACCCAAGTCTTTGCTATTCAATTAACTGCCTCGCTTATAAACAGATTAATTTGTCAATAAAAATGTGGCTGCTGCCTTTCTGTCCATACAGGTGTATTTAATGAAGATAACAATTTCTTCAGACTAAATGATCCAGACAAGGCATTTATTGTTTGGAAAAATCACTGCCTGGTGCACATAAATTATACAGACCAGTGCCATCAGCACTCAACGTCATTTTCACAAGGGACAGCTCCAATTAAAAATCTACAATTTAAAATAGTGAATAATGAATTAATTGATTAATCACACCAATAAATCAATTAATGCCCTCACCGCCAGCAATTACATAAAGCATGCAAATTAGGAGGAGGAATCTTAGGTTCCTTTCACGATCACACTCAGGGTTTGTTTGCATAATCTAAATACAGAGGGGTCTTTTAAAATCTCCATTTTGTTATCCTAAAATAACCCCTGTCCACACAAAGAAAGTAAACCCAATGTTTCAAGCCTCACTCCCTGGCTTATGATCTCTTGGCATTCATTTCCTCTGTAGAAGAATGTTGTCAACCCCCAGGGAGCAATAATCTCAATATACTGCTGGGGTAGGAACTTTGACTGCACTGCCTTCTGGAAAACCTCCCAAAGGCAAAACTGGGTGGTGTGAGAAGTGCAAATTTTACCTTTGTACAGTAAGCTAGTTCCTACACAGACTCACACACCTGACTATCTACCATCCGGACAAGAGGCATTGCTAGAGTTTAACGACATTTGCCAGCTAGGCGAAAACACTCAGGGTGAGAAACTGGGGCAGTTGTGGGTGTGGCTAGAGGAGAGGGGGTGTGGGGGCTCAAGCTTGCTTTGAAGTCCTGCTTCTGACGTGAAAATGATGGTCTGTAAATGAATTTGTTCAGTGATGGGGTGTGCTCTGCACATGTCCAGAGGCACTCTTGCCACCAGTAATCATTAGACCTCTTGACCCAATTTCAGGATAACATCATACGCTTGTCTTGCATTCTGCCTCACATCAGTCCAAACTCAGTGCTTTTCACCTGCAGCAGATCACACTTCCAGCTGCCATTTCCTCAAGTACTGAGACTTCATGTGGACGGAAATCAAGTTATAGGCATGTGTGGATGGAGGGTTCAGCCCTTAACCACAATGGCACACCAGCTTTTCTGCTTTTAGTGCTTCACATGTTTGAAAGACAAGTTGCACAACATTCCCACAAAAACTGATTCAGGGCCTGGGACCTGATAAGCGATTGATTAGCCATGCAATTAAGCCCACAACAATTACCAGCTTGCAACACATTTTGACAGCAGAGGAGGGGAAAGCTCTTCTGCTAGGCTGCCCATTTCCATGCTGGTTATAAAGCAAGGATAGGGGTCTGTGGCCATGGAAGCAGGGGAACTGCCCCTCCTTCTTCAGCCCACACAGACAAGTCATAGAACTGTACCCTTCGAAGGGTCGAGGGTCATCTAGTCCAACCCACTGCAACGTAGGTGGCCCTATTGGGCTCAAACATGCAACCACACCTTTAGCACATTTAAACCACCTTTAGTACTCATGGCTTTCCCCAAAGAATTCCGGGGACTTGTAGTTCATGAAGAGTGCTGGGAATTCTAGCTCTGTGAGGTATAAACTACAGTTCCCATGAATCTTTGTGAGAAGCTGTATGCTTTAAATGTGTGTTAAATGTGCTTTAAATGTTTGGTGTGGGTGTGACCTACCTCACTTGTATGGAATTCCTCGTTTCCTACAGCTAAATACAAGGCTGATATAGATCACATCAAACCTACTTTCCCCTCCTAAATTGAGCTGCATATAGCACTGACCCCATGGTAGGAGCCTTCCTTTACAACAGTAAAATGGGGGCAACAAAGCAGAGCGATGCCTCAACAGGTCTCCCAGCACGCACCAATCTAGGCAATACAGCCGCCCTGCAAAAATCAGACTTCCGTGCTCATTAGAACATTTCAGGATAAGCTGATGCTGACTTTTCCTGTGAAATAGCTAATGAGGGATAAAGTTCAACAGCAAATTACTTGAGAGTGACAAGTATGTTTTTTTATCCTCAGCATTTGCTTCATATGTTGGGGAGGATGGCACTGAAAGCATGAAGATTAAAGAAAAGCCACCCCTGGAAAAAGACATAGAGGGAAGGAAGCATTTACTTGCGGTGCAGCTCACATCCCGTGTGAATGGACTGTATGCATGGACAGATGAATGTGTGGACTGTGTATTAGGGTGCGTGAGAGAGATTATGTCTGTTGTTCCCATGTTATCCTTCATACATGCAAGGTGCTGTCTGAAGAGGTGGGGATCTATACTTCACAATTTATTCTAGTTGCACAATCGAAACCCTGAAAAATTGGAAGGTACAGATAAGACCCCCTAATGCAAGCAGAAGCCTTAATGCATGGAGACAGGGGTCAGGACCAGCCGACACAGACCCACCTCAGTGGGTTTGTCTGAACACACTTTCAATTTATGCATGGAAGTTAAGTGCCAGGGACTTTGGAGTCTCCAGCTGATGAAAGTAACTTTTGCAGACACTGGAACAACTTGGCCAGATTGCCAACACAAGCAGTTTAAAAGCTGGGCCCGGACCAGCGCTTGGGGTTAAGATTGTATTCATTTGGTTCTGATGTGTGGTCATTCTTGTTTTCCTTTTCAAGCTTAGCAAACAGGCCCTTAAATGCATTTCCTCAAATTACCTCAAGCAAAGAAACAATGGCTACTGAATGAGTTATGAGTTACTGAAGGTGACCCGGAAACTGCAATTGATCCAGAATGCGACAGCTAGACTGGTGACTGGGAGTGGCTGCCGGGACCACATAACACCGGTCCTGAGAGGTCTGCATTGGCTCCCAGTACGTTTCCCAGCACAATTCAAAGTGTTGGTGCTGACCTTTAAAGCCCTAAACGGCCTCGGTCCTGTATACCTGAAGGAGCGTCTCCACTCCCATTGTTCAGCCCAGGCCCTGAGGTCCAGTGCCAAGGGCCTTCTGGCGGTTCCCTCATTGGGAGAAGTGAGGTTACAGGGAACTAGACAGAGGGCCTTCTCAGTAGTGGCGCACACCCTGTGGAACACCCTCCCTTCAGATGTGAAGGAAATAAGCAGCTATCCTATCTTTAAAAGGCATCTGAAGGCAGCCCTGTTTAGGGAAGTTTTTAATATTTAATGCTGTACTGTTTTTAACATTTGATTGGGAGCAGCCCAGAGTGGCTGGGGAAACTCAGCCAGATAAATAATAAATTATTATTACAGTATTATTATTATTATTATTATTATTATTATTATTATTATCGCTCTGGGCAGCCTCCACCATCTCCACTCTTAGGAACTCCTTCCATGAAAAGCACAGGCCACATCTCCTTTCCCTGAGCTTTTTTTGAGCAAGCACACTTATTGTGTACAAACAACATTTGATGGCAGGGCCGGCCCAAGACATTTTGGTACCTGAGGCAGACCCCAAAATGGGTGCCCCCTCCCCCCCGGGAAAAAGGAGTGGGGGGAGATCTACATCAGGAACAATGGGGAAAAGATTTACATCGCAATCTGCTGCCCCCGTGGATCCTGTCACCTGAGGCAGTCACACGGGTGGGCCAGCCCTGCTTAATGGTATGTGTCTCCAAGCAGTTGGGAGTGTGCAGTTAGCATCAGCTAGGGACCAATATACCAGTCACCCATTCCCTTGTGATGGTCTGAAAACAGGAATCTCTACAAAGGCAGGCAAGACATTCACACAGGAAGCAGAGAAGATGAGAATCAGGAATAGCTGTGTTTCTGCCTAGTACATTTCCTCACAGATCAATGGATTCTGTCTTGGTTTTTGTTCTGCTGCATAATTGTTACAACAACGTGCAGCACATGTAGAGCTGGCATGCCATTTCCTAGGCATGCAAGTGTTACTATACCAGGCAAAACATAAGAAAGCAAGACGACAGCAATTGCCACATGGAATGTGGTTGCAGAAATATCACAGGCAGACGCAGAATCTCCATTCACTAATTGCATCAACAACAACCCCACCTGTTCCATTGTTTTATCATCCTTATCTTTGGGGTTCTCTTGCTGTGCAACATCATCCTGCAAAGCCCCACACCTGCCCACGCAATACCATTTCACCATATTGTGTTATTTACAATGGTGTTATACATATGTTCACTTATACATATGTGCACCCTGGAAATGCATGCTTTTTAAAATAAATGAAGCACACCAATTTCTCGATAAAATACCAATTCTATTCAATAAAACCTGGGCCAACACAGTACATAAACTAGAGCAATACTGAGGCCACGTTTAGCCCCTAGTCAACATCTGAGACCCTCTCAGATCACACAGCAGGAAATTCCTGATAGGTAGCCTTTTCACAAACTGGTTTGACAAGTATCTATTCAATGGCCAAGCAGAGGTGCCCAAAGGGTATCTTCTGTGTATAAATGGAGACAGGTCTGTGACAATAGATTCTGGAATCAAGGTATCCACCACTTCAAAAGGATGTCTCAGACAGGCCAGGAAGAGCAATTATCAGGTATTGCAAGGCATCTTTTTTGACAGACATGTAAAAATGTTGGAGAAACATAAACTCTGAGCATGATTTGATTTGCATGTACAACCCAGTTTGTGATGTATCGGATTTTTGGGGGGTTGGTCTTTCTGTGACAGAGCAGTTACTATCCGAGGGTTTAAAAATGCAACACGCTTTTGTTTTGGGCTCCTCCTCACCTTCTTGCAAGGGGAGAGAAGAATCTGTTGCAAGAGACATGCAATATGCCTGCCTTGCTACACCTGGTTCCATCTCAGTTTGCTTTCCCTAACCGGTTGTGGGCCTCAAGGGGTCCTTGAATGGGAGTTGGGTTGTAAAAGTCAACTCCCATTTTCTTATAGCAGTGGATACACACACACACACACACGTATGTATTTGCAAGTTTCATGCGCTTCTCCCCCTCCCTCATTCCCCCTGTACTAGGACATATATGGTCAATTCAACTTACACTGGGATTATGTTCCAGGAATAGAGCGTAAAGCCAAAAATCACATATAAACACACTTTCCCTGCACCTCCAAACGCTCTCCCAGTGTGAGTGCAATTGCAGACTCCCCCAACTCCCGGGATGCCTGCCCTTTTTAATTTTTTAGGCTAAGTAAATTTTCACAAGTTAAATCTGTGTAAATTGTGAGTCAACTGTATACATCTAACTTGGTTTCCTCCCCTTTACATATAGGGAATAAACCACACCGCATGTATAACCCCTACCACAAAGCTACCCTTCACTTCCAATGCACAAAGTCGAAATGGAATATCATAGTATTGACAATTATTGCCTTGGAGGGGAGCATTGCAAAAAGAAAAGAAAAGAGGTTTAGACATAGTCATGACACGTTTCATCTGCATTGCGTGGGGAAACTCTTTAAAGCTGACTCACTCTGCGCCCCGTATAATTGACTAGCAATTCCTTCAGAGGATAGAGAGGGGGGTGGGCTGCCATCCAGTTTGTCTTCATAAATCTCAGATCAAGAGAAAGCACCTCTCCGCTCACGGCAGTCCACACAAACAGCAAGGCGAGTACTAAGAACTGGAATGCTGTCTGCTGCTATTTTGCCTCGGGCTCCTTCCACCCCAGATCTTCCCTGTCATGCTACAAAACGGGTGGCTTCCCTCCGTGTCAAGGTGGCAGCAGCAGCAGAGACCGCCTGCTACAAGGCTCCCTAATCCAAAAGCCTTTCACACGCTGGAGAATAAACAGCTTTCCTTTTACCTTGAAAGTCTGCTCAGCTGTACGATTAAGTCTCCTTCTAATAGCCTCTGCCAGACAGTCAGTTAGCCTGCTGCCAAAAGGCCACTGCCTCAACTTCAGGCAGGTACCCATCTGCACTGTCACAGAGATTAAGAGTGCTTAATCCACTTGCAAACCCCTCGCCGCCTTCAAAAACAGACGGTGGCTCTCCCCCTCCCTCCGCACCAGTGGGCATGCCAAAGTGATGTTTCCAGCAATGATGTGGGATGAACATAACAGTATTTAGCACTTTGCATCTCTGGCACGCTTTGTAAACATTAATCTTCGGCTGCATCCTTTCGAGACAAGTATCTCCAACCCGTGATTACAGGTGGATAGTGAAATGCGTTCAGAGCAGGGCAGGGCCCCATCGCTGTTAGACCGGTCTCAATATTTCTCCAACGTAAGTGTTGCCTCACTCAGAGTCCAAACAATCCTGCAACAGCCTGATCTGTGCTGCGAAATTCTACGCTGGGGAAGACGGAAGAGGGGTGTATGGAGGGAGGGAGGAGAGCTGTTGGCTGCAGGCAGTTATTGGTCGACATGGTGCAGCATGATAACCTTGATCTTCTGCTTGCACCGCTATTCAGGCTGTTGCTGCTTATTAAATTATCCAGCCTTTTAAATAATCCCCCTACCCTGTTTAACCCCTGCTTCAGTCTGCCTCAGCGTTTTCTTCTTCTTTGCAGGTAGACACCACAGTCTGACTGGCAGAAAAGGGTTAATATGAAATGCAAGCTGGTTTTGTAGTTTTCCATTTGTTTAAAATATCTCTAATAATATTTGCAGAGTGATTTTCAACAATATCAATGTAAGGAAGTGACAAAGTGCAATAAAATCTCTTTTTTTAAAAAAAAAAGGGGGGGGTACGACAAACAGGATGTTTGTGGCAGGAACAATGCACTGGACCTCACTAGAGGCAATCTTAGTGCAAGAACACTGAAATAGGAACATAGGAAGCTGCCTTATACAAAGTCATAGGATCGTAGAATTGTAGGGTTGGAAGGGACCCCGAGGGTCATCTAGTCCAACCCCCCTGCAAAGAAGGAATCTCAGCTGAAGCATCCATGAGAGATGGCCAACCAGTGTCAGACCATTGGTCCATCTAAGCTCAGTACTGGCTACACTGACTGGCAGTGGTTCTCCAGGGTTTCAGAAAAAGGCCATTCCCAGCCCTAAGTGCAGAATGCAGGAGATTGAACTTTGACCTTCTGCCTGCAAAGCAGGGTAGATTTTGATTACATCAAATCAATTTAAATCACAAGTCAGTATGACTTGATTTAAATCACTAGTCAGCAAGACCTGGTTTAAATCATTATTTTTACAGAAAGACTCATTTTTGGTGGTATAATCTTAATATTTACAACCAGAGGAAGGTTTCATTTTTGGAATAATAAATTTTAAGAGCAGTTTTTACACTTATATCAAAAATTACTGATTTGGTTATACTGTTAGAAATAATAGTCAGATAATTATGAAATTATTGTGAGGTTTAATAAGTAAAAAGTTAACTGTTTATATTTGGACAACTTTTCTGCTGTACTTTATTGGAAGGAGAAAAATAACCATTTCCTTAATAACAATTTAAACAATTTATTCAACTAAAGCAGTAACATTATAGCATATGTATCCATGTTTGTTAACTGATGTGGTTAAACATTTTTTAAAAAAACAAACAAACTTAGACGGAGTTTTAGCACACATGAAAAACTGATGAATAGCCTTTGGACTATAATGTAAACTTAAACAGAAAACTATCTTTAGAAAGATTTTTCCTGCAAAAGCATTTTATTTTTAAAACATCTGATTTAAATCAAAAAAATCTGATTTGAATTTTTAAAAATCTGTTCGTTTTGTTTGTTTGTTTGTTTTTTAAAAAAACCATTTATTTTTATCCACCCTGCTGCAAAGCATCTGCTCTATCATTGAGCTATGGTCCCTTCAACCGGTGTAGCCTTCACAAGTCACAATTAAGCCTTGCTTCCATTTGCCCCCTCTAAAAGGTCCAGCAAGCAAACAATGTGGCTAAACACAAAATAAATCAGTCAAGAGAAAAGGAAAATTCAGCAGAAAGATGCAAACAGCCATCAAATATTTAAAAGCATCTCAGAAAAATAAAAGCTGTCCATCCAAGCCTGCAGAAGACTAGAGAAGAAATGGCAAGCAAAATATACATAGGCAGATATAAGCACTAGGGTGAAATTTACGTCTACAGCAATAAATCAGCTGCTGAATATCAGCTGCTTGGGAGGTCATCAAAGAGCATTGGCCATGCACCTGTCAGGGACGTGTGTGGTAAGGATGCTTAAGGAATTCAGTTTTCATGAACTGGCCTCGTTAGCACCTCCTAGACTAAAGTGTGGATTAGGTAAAGGTAGCCCTGCCCGTATGGGCCAGTCTTGACAGACTCTGGGGTTGTGCGCCCATCTCACTTAAGAGGCCAGGGGCCAGCGCTGTCCGGAGACACTTCCGGGTCACGTGGCCAGCGTGACAAAGCTGCATCTGGCGAGCCAGAGCCGCACACGGAAACGCCGTTTACCTTCCCGCTGGTAAGCGGTCCCTATTTATCTACTTGCACCCGGAGGTGCTTTCGAACTGCTAGGTTGGCAGGCGCTGGGACCGAGCAGCGGGAGCGCACCCCGCCGCAGGGATTCGAACCGCCGACCTTTCGATCGGCAAGCCCTAGGCGCTGAGGCTTTAACCCACAGCGCCACCTGCGTCCTCAAAAGTGTGGATTAGAACATACTAAATCTCGGTTGGATGGCCATTTCTCATGGATGCTTTAGTTGAGATTCCTGAACTGCAGGGAGTTGGACTGCATGATCCTCTGGGTTCCTTCCAGTGCTATAGTTACAGTAGTACCTCGGGTTACATACGCTTCAGGTTACATACGCTTCAGGTTACAGACTCCACTAACCCAGAAATAGTACCTCGGGTTAAGAGCTTTGCTTCAGGATGAGAACAGCTGCGGCGTGGCGGCAGCAGGAGGCCCCATTAGATAAAGTGGTGCTTCAGGTTAAGAACAGACCTCCGGAACAAATTAAGTACTTAACCCGAGGTACCACTGTATATGATTCTATGAAAAATAATAATAATAATAATAATAGTATTTTGAGCAACTGTGCCATTACTTATTACTATCTTGAATTGAATCATTGAGTTAGGATCTTCCTTAGCGGGTAATGCAAACTGCTATTGTGAATCATGTTTTTTATTGAGTAGTTCCTGAATTGAAGGAACGAAAGGAGCGCTATGTCGAAAAAGTTTGGGAACCACTGGGCAGGCAAGAAGCATTGTGGAGCAGCAATAAAACTGCCAGCACATTTTCAAAGCTAAGCAGGGTCTGGTGTGGTTTCAAATTGGATGGGGTACAGGGTGTTGAGATTCTTGCTTTGCAGGGGGCTGGAATAGATGTCCCTCAGGATCTTTTCCACCTCTATGATTCTATGATTTCAGCCAGGCAAAAACACTCAAGAATGCTACGAAGCAGGGCAATGAGGGGTGTGGGCTGAGGAGAGTCCTGAGGCCCGATAGAGAGGGCAGGAGGGCTGGATCAGGCCTTGAGGCCTGAGGTGAACTGTCTCTGTCATCAAACTAGTGTCATTTGATTATGGAGTGGAAATGGTAGTCCTCACAAGTAGGGTGGCAGAATATATTGCAGGAAAATTGTGCCAAGCAAGCGCTCTCCTTTATTTTGAGGGGGGAAATCTAAGTGGGGGAGAATCCAGGGAAGAATAAGAAATGTTGGCTCAGCTCTAGTTTCCTTCTAAGAAGCTCTCCTCCTGGAACTTTTTAATTGCAGAGATCCCTCACTCTCTCACAGAACAATACTTCCTTAAGGTTCCCTGTACGGTGGCACCTCAGGTTACAGACACTTCTGGTTACAGACGCTTCAGGTTACAAACTCCGCTAACCCAGAAATAGTACCTCGGGTTAAGAACTTTGCTTCAGGATGAGAACAGAAATCGCACGGCAGTGGCGCAGTGGCAGGGGAGGCCCCACTGGCTAAAGTGGTACCTCAGGTTAAGAGCAGTTTCAGGTTAAGAATGGACCTCCAGAACGAATTAAGTTCTTAACCTAAGGTACCTGTCAGGGGCTCAGGAGCAGAAGCACAGGGAAGAGGGGAGATGGAGAGCGAAGGGGAAGAATCTGAGGGCAGCGTAGGGGAAGATGACAGTGGCCCGAGAGATTCCATGAGCCTCTCCAGCGAATCGGAAGATTCACAGAAGGGGGCTCCGATGGCCAGGGCAAGGGGGGTCCCGGGAGGGACGCACCAGAAGCTAGGGGCCAGCAGCGACTCCCAAAGCAGCAGCTGGAGATCGGGACCAGTTTCCCCACCAGAGCGTAGCGGGGGGGGAAGAGTCCCATGAGTCAGGGCTGACTACGCCCCTATCGCTGAGTGAGGGAACGGAGGGGAAGTCAGATCCAGCTAGCCCCCCCAAAGGGGGAAGCAGTGACAGGAGCAGTGTAACCGTCAGGAGGAAGGTGGCCGGGTGGGCGCGCGCGCCAAGTTCAAATGTACAGGCGCGCGGGACAGCAGGGAGCTCGGATTGGGAGCCAGGTCCTAAAGCACGCCGGAGGCAGGGGGAAGAATCCGGGGACTCTTCAGCATCAGAAGAGTCCAGAAAGGGCAACACCCCGGCGGGCAGACGGACCCAGAGGAGGAAAGAACAACGGAAGAGGTGGAGTAAGGCTAGAGTCTTAAACTGGTGTCTAGGGGGAGGAGACTCAGACGGAACTTCGGCGGTCTAGGGTTTAAGACGTAGAGCTGCGCGCTACGGCTTTGGAATGGAAACTGAACTTCAATAAAGACTTTTGTATATAACCACGACCTGGCGTTGGTCCTCTGTGAGCTGGGACCTTGGGCAGCTCTGACAGTACCACTGTAGTGAGACGATGACTAATAAAATAGCTTAGGTCTGTAGTGTAGGAACACCCTGAAAGTCAAGGTGAAGAACTCCTTCAGCAGTGTGCAATACTGCAAGGCGAAGTGCCATGAACCAGTAATTCCTGACATTACTATTGATCTACAGTTATTCACACAATGAGGAAGGAAACCCATATGTATTTGTGAAAGGCTCTATGTTCATGAGGGTTATTTTAAAAAAGAAAAAAGGGGGGAAAGAATGGGAACTAAAAACTGCTGCCAGTGCCACCCACAGCTTATCTTTATCTATGAAAGGCTGCCAAACCTATTGATTGCTCCATTACACTGATTGACAGCTAAATAAACACTTGCTCCTAACAAATAGCTATGATTTTTTTTATATAAAAAAAGCAATTAGGATCTCTTGAGCGTGCAGCTGTAGAACTGGGTTGAAATAAGCATTTGACAAAAGGAAAGCAAAAAAAATAAAAAGGAGCACTAGATGGAAGTCCAGACATGTGTTATATGTAAGTGTTACAAAGCGTCTGGAGAAAACCCCCAGTTTTCAGCAGTTTCAGAGGCACTCTATTGGCCGCAGATGGTAGTCACTGCTGCGAAACAACTTCCCATTAAAATACTTTTGCACTAAGCTGCAGAGTCCTGCGAGCATAAACACCACTTCCACACTTTCCCAAGTCAGAACCACAATCAGCATTATTCATGCATTTCTTTGTGCCCCCCCCCTCAGCTCCTTTGGGAGGGATAGCAGGTTATAAATCACAGGAAGGAATGATGGTAGGGATTGTCAACATGGCACCACACCAGTGTGCCTACCAGTACCTGCTAAGGTATCCACAAAAGGTCTCAGTAAATAGTTAATAATTAAACGGTTGGTCCACGAACACTTAGAAAAGGATTCTGTGATTACTAAGACCCAGCATAGGATTCTCAAAAACAAGTCATGCCTTCCAGGATTGTTACACGCCACACTTTGCAATAAGTTAAGTTAAGGTTGCCATACATCTGCCAGAAAAGCTCAACAACTTTGCATTTTGTTGTTTAGTCGTTTAGTCGTGTCCGACTCTTCGTGACCCCATGGACCAGAGCACACCAGGCACTCCTGTCTTCCACTGCCTCCCACAGTTTGGTCAAACTCATGTTCGTAGCTTTGAGAACACTGTCCAGCCATCTCGTCCTCTGTCATCCCCTTCTCCTTGTGCCCTCCATCTTTCCCAACATCAGGGTCTTTTCCAGGGAGTCTTCTCTTCTCATGAGGTGGCCAGCTTCAGGATCTGTCCTTCCAGTGAGCACTCAGGGCTGATTTCCTTAAGAATGGATGAGTTTGATCTTCTTGCAGTCCATGGGACTCTCAAAAGTCTCCTCCAGCACCATAATTCAAAAGCATCAATTCTTCGGTGACCAGCCTTCTTTATGGTCCATCTCTCACTTCCATACATCACTACTGGGAAAACCATGGCTTTAACTATACAAACCTTTGTTGGCAAGGTGATGTCTCTGCTTTTTAAGATACTGTCTAGGTTTGCCATCGCCTTTCTCCCAAGGAGTAGGCGTCTTTTAATTTCGTGACTGCTGTCACCATCTGCAGTGATCATGGAGCCCAAGAAAGTCAAATCTCTCACTGCCTCCATTTCTTCCCCTTCTATTTGCCAGGAGGTGATGGGACCAGTGGCCATGATCTTCGTTTTTTTGATGTTGAGCTTCAGACCATATTTTGCGCTCTCCTCTTTCACCCTCATTAAAAGGTTCTTTAATTCCTCCTCACCTTCTGCCATCAAGGTTGTGTCATCTGCATATCTGAGGTTGTTGATATTTCTTCCGGCAATCTTAATTCCAGCTTGGGATTCATCCAGCCCAGCCTTTCGCATGATGAATTCTGCATATAAGTTAAATAAGCAGGGAGACAATATACAGCCTTGTTGTACTCCTTTCCCAATTTTGAACCAATCAGTTGTTCCATATCCAGTTCTAACTGTAGCTTCTCATCCCACATAGAGATTTCTCAGGAGACAGATGAGGTGATCAGGCACTCCCATTTCTTTAAGAACTTGCCATAGTTTGCTGTGGTCGACACAGTCAAAGGCTTTTGCATAGGATTCTCAAAAACAAGTCATGCCTTCCAGGATTGTTAACACCCCACACTTTGCGATAAATTAGGGTTCCCATACATCTGCCAGAAAAGCTCAACAACTTTGCATTTAGGCAACCCTAAATAAGTTATAATACCAACACACTAGTGTTCAAAAGAAAAACCCTTCCCCAACTTAACTCAGGTGCACAGGAAATGATTGCAAACAGGAATGAAATAAACGCACAGGACTAATTTTTTCAGCTTGCAAATTTGATAGAAAATAATTATCATTAGAACAGACTTCCCAGGAGATCACCATTTATCATCATCATCAGCTAATCAGGCTCTTGCTTCCGTAAAAATGTAAAAGCTGGCTTTAAACAAAAGAACTGAGCAACACCTTTCTAAAAACAAAAACAAAAAACCTGCCTCATTGTTTACTAAGCAGCATATCTTGCTGTACAGAGAAAACTGAATCCCAGTAAAAGGAGTCCTGTTGAAATTGATAGAGGCCTTTTCCAAGTTCAAGCACTTCATGTGCATTAGCCTGGTAACCTTTGCAACCCTGTAAGGTAGGCCTGGAAGATCACCCCCATATTGCAAAGGTGGGGTGGTGCTGAAAAGCTGGAAGTCACCCACTGAATCCAATACAGTGGTACCTCGGGTTACATACGCTTCAGGTTACAGACTCCGCTAACCCAGAAATAGTACCTCGGGTTAAGAAATTTGCTTCAGGATGAGAACAGAAATCATACTCTGGTGGCACGGCAGCAGCAGGAGGCCCCATTAGCTAAAGTGGTGCTTCAGGTTAAGAACAGTTTCAGGTTAAGAACGGACCTCCGGAACGAATTAAGTACTTAACCCGAGGTACCACTGTACACAATTTTAAGCAGGAATTCCATGATTTAAAGCTCAACATCTTAGCCCTTGTGTTACATCAGTGCTCTGAAATACAGCATAGGCTCTCCCCATCATCCGAAACCTTGACTGCAGATCACAGGGACATCCTATGGGCATTCATCCAGAAAGTTTCTCAACCAATATATTTCCACAATGTGTAGACAGCGGGGAGGTGAAGCAAGAAGTGGGGTGATGATAGGGATAATGTCCCCCCCTACCTAAGCACTAATGGGGTTTCATACCTGAATAGGGCTTCCATCTTTTCTAAACCCTGGAAAAATAAATTCATTTTTATTTATAAGGTTTACTGCATTAAGTTCAAGGAGGCAAACAGCAATAAAAGGAGGCAATAAAATAAACAGACAAGCGATGCACAGTTCAAAACAGAACTGTGATTAAAAATACTGTAACAACAGAAAAGGGTGCTAGGAGGACATTAAAACCGTAATCCCACTAACTTCCAAATTGACATTCAGCTACAGTCAAAGAAAGGACAACAATTTTCTCTCAAGTTGCCTTCCTCATTTACATACGACAGATTAAGGTAGCACAGGTGAGTCAGTATTCATTGCGATCAGTTTTCACTGTTGCCGATTTCAGCCCGCAAGTTATATGTAATCAATTATACTTCCCCCAATTTGGAGTGTGTTTCCTTTGGACTGAAATGATTATGTGAAATAACAGAATGAAAATGTAACTTACACAACTAAATTACAGTCATACTTCGGGATGAATACACTTCAGCTTAAATATTTTCGGGTTGCGCTCCACAGCGACCCGGAAGTAACGGAGCGTGTTACTTCCGGGTATCGCCGCTCGCGCATGCACAGACACTCAAAATGACGCCATGCGCAGAAGCGACGAAACGCAACCCGCGCACGCGCAGTCGCGTCTTACGTTCACTTCAGGATCAGAACAGGGCTCTGGAACGGATCCCATTCGCATCCAGAGGTACCACTGTACATAATTTCACCACAGAAGACTGTGAGATGAATAACATTGGGGTTTTTTGCGGAAGGTGAACTGCAGCAGAATGGAAGCATTGCTGTATGTGACCCACTTGAGGGCAGAACAGAGAACAATGCCTTCCTGCATCCGTAGTGAGGAAGCATTTCTAAGCCCAGAACCTTTCAGCTGGGAATATAAGGAGACATCAGTTTCAGCTCCCTCCTGTGTTTGCCACAGTCAGTGCTGTGTCTGTTCCGCTACAGTTCAGGTTCTGGTAAAACCTACACAATTTGTCTCCTTGTCTGCAGAGGCCAAAACTAACATAATTATATAATATATTTTGGTGCATTTCAATGAAGGGAAACATAAAAAATGATACGTAAAATAACATTTATGTAATGCTTGAGACTAAAAAAAAAGAAAAGATAGCAAATACTGCTCCCATTGGCTTGCCTAGTTTCCGTTCCTGGCCTTGGACAGGCATGCAAATTGTGGCTATTTCAGTTCCCATTTCCATTTCTGATGGAATTCTCCAACATACCTAGTCCCAACACTTCTTCACATAATACAACTTCACCAGTCTAGCAGGCACCAGTTGCTTAGGACTACAACTTCCATCAACTCCAGCCAGTGTTGCCTTGGTGTTCATGGGAATCAAGAGGACACAAGGTTGGTGATGCCTCATGTAAAGCATGCTTATTCATCCTTTCTTCCCCCACCCCCTAGTGATGAGTGTTACCGTATTTTTTGCTCTATAAGACTCACTTTTTCCCTCCTAAAAAGTAAGGGGAAATGTGTGTGCGTCTTATGGAGCGAATGCAGGATGCGCAGCTATCCCAGAAGCCAGAACAGCAAGAGCGATCCCTCTTGCTGTTCTGGCTTCTGAGATTCAGAATATTTTTTTTCTTGTTTTCCTCCTCCAAAAACTAGGTGCGTCTTGTGGTCTGGTGCGTCTTATAGAGTGAAAAATACGGTACTTGGACTTCTTTTGTGTCTTCTTAGAGGCAATTCAGTTATCAGATCTAAACAGGACAAGTTCTGGGAATGTACCAAGATGAGGGCAGGATCTACACCACCGCCGCCACCGCGCCACACACCTTAGCTGACACCTACAACATGCCCTCACATAACGCCCTCCCCATCACCTCAAAAACAGTTTGTTTCCATGGGAATGCAGCAAAGCCTGTTTCCATTAACATTAGTTCCAGGGGTTTTGTTATTAGCACAGATTCTCGTTTGATTAAGTATTTAAAACCACATTTTCTAAAATCAATATTTGGAGAAGTGGAGTAATTTTTTTTAAGTCTCAAAGTCATTAAAATATCCAGCTTTTCAGCTGTGTCATTAGAAGTGTATTTCAACCGAGCGTTTTTTCGCTCTGCCCCCCACTCGCTATCTTCCTTCTTTTTTAATCATACAGCTAAAGAGCAAAAGAGAACTGATATGGAAACCACATGAAAGACATGGCCTCAGTCCAAAAGGATATCATGCATCACCCTTGACTATAACCAAATATTAATTTAATTGCAGCTTACATAATTATACTTTTATGGTGCTACTCTGCGCTGTTATAGTAGGAAATCAAACAGCATACAAAACACCTACGTATGCTAAATAAAAATAAATCCCTGTAAAATTAAGCATAATATAAATGGGGAGCTCATTGACAGCTTGTTTTTTTTTTAAGCATGCCATATGTCCTCCATTCCTTTTGGCAAAGTGGACCAACACCTAGACAGTCTTAATGCATCACATTGCGCCAAGGCATGGAACAACATATGGGTTGTCTGTTGTCTAGGAACGATGCTTCCCCCCCCCCCAACCAAAAAAGATGTTACTGTCAAGCAGTTTTGGCACATAGCAGTCTTGTCTTCTTCCCACCATTCTGAAAGGAAAGGACATTTGAAAATATGAAGTCCCCTCTTATCTAGACAACCTTTGGATTAAAGGGTGGAGTGGGAATCACTATGGTTTCCTCAATACAGTGTTCCCATCATTTGATTTAAATAACTGTAGTACCATAATAGAATCAGAGAATTATTGAGTTGGAAGACATCTCCAAAGTCACGTAGTCCAACCCCCTGGTCTGCAGGAATCACAGCTTAAAAACCCCAAACCTACAATGAAGGAGTCCATTCCACTTTCAAATAGCTCTCTTGCCACCATCAAGTTCTAATGCTTAGTCTGAATCACCTTTCTTGTAATTTGAATCCACTGGTTCAGTCCTACCTCCTGGAGCAGCAGAAACAGATCAAGTGGTGAAAACTAGGTACCTTCTAATGATTACACCTTTTTTAGATTCACTGTAAAAGGACAAACTATATAGGCAATCTGTGATTGTACCATTAAATGATAAATGTACCTGGAAATAGGCCCAGTTTTGAAAAAGACTGCAGTGTGGGAAGAGGGAAGGGAAGGCTTAACCCTTTCACCTGCACAATTTTCTTAGTTAAAACCCCAACTGCAACCACTAGGTTGCTGTATTCCATGGGGCAATATATACAGGTACAATAAGGGTTAACCACTACCACTCCATAAATCTGGGCCTGCAAATGCCCATCAGCTGGCCTTGGATGCACATAACGCTTCTGGTAAAAAAAGGAAAGGAAGGAAGCACAACAGGATGAAAGGAGGATGGAGTTAAAATCCTATTGAAAAGGCTTGTACTGTATGCCTGTCTATTAGCATAAGTAGAGGCAACCAACCTTCCTCTGCAGTCTTGTTACAATTCAACATGGGTTTCCCCCCCAGATTTGGATACCAAAAGATTCAGCAACGCTTTTGCTGAATCATCATTCAATGGCTTGGCTTGGATGCTGTGTTTAAGCTACAGTTTAGTGTGGTGAGAGTAAGCCACAGGCTCCCGCCCTCTGCCCCTGTGTTGTGGCTGCAAGTAAAGGTTCAGAAGCTTTTGCTTCCAGTTTAGATTAACCATAGCTTGTTGATTCATTCAAACCAACAAATGATGATTTGTTTGAAACAAGCTAGCCAAAAAAACCCACCTAGCCGTTCGAAAGCACGTCAAAGTGCAAGTAGATAAATAGGTACCGCTCCAGCGGGAAGGTAAACGGCATTTCCGTGTGCTGCTCTGGTTCACCAGAAGCAGCTTAGTCCTGCTGGCCACATGACCTGGAAGCTGTACGCCGGCTCCCTCGGCCAATAAAGCGAGATGAGCGCCGCAACCCCAGAGCTGGCCACAACTGGACCTAATGGTCAGGGGTCCCTTTACCTTTACCTTAGCCAAAAATGATGGGCTACAAAGCTGGTTTGTTTAAGCAAAAGATGGTTTAACAACATTAGCAACTGCTTAGGGTTCAGAAGCTGCAGTAAGCAACACTGAACTGAACTGGAAGCAAAAGCTTCAGATCTCCTCCTCACAGATACATAGGAGGAGGAGCACATAAGCCCAAAGATTGCTATGGCTCATTCTCATCACACTAAACTACGGTTTAGTGTGATGTCTGAACCCAACCAATGAAATTTACCTTTTCATGCTACATGAGGAAGTGGGAACACACAAACGGAGAAGGCCAGGGACTACTTTTTGAAGCATCATTGAGATTTCTTTAACTCTCCCACTGATCTTTACATCAGACATGTTCTGAGAGCTATACATATCCAATCCAATTCCCAGCTGGTAGCGCAGAGCATTAACTTCATTATTTTCTACAGCTCTTTTACCAAAATTACACAAGCCCACCTGTGGCCCTTCGCAAGTTATTTCTTTTCTTTTTGTGGCGAGTCAGCATTATTTCTGCTTTTCTGAGTTTCCCCACTCAAAATATAGGCATAGGAGGGATAAACAACTATTTGCATTCCTCAGATTTAGAAAGGCATGCATGCTCCCCCTTAAACAGCGTTAGAGGATAAGCCTTACTGGCATGTCCCTCCCATACCTAAACAGACACATAACCAAAGCATGAAACAAGCACATAAGTCACAACCCAACCCATAGGTAAAACAATACACAAAGATAGCAACCGGACAGGTTGGGACTGTATCAGTCAGTTTAATTAAACTGAGGCAGTGTGTCGGGGGGGGGGGCATTGTTCTTTGTGCTATTTTATAGTAACTGAGTGGTTTTTTTATTGTTTGTGTGCTTTATCTGCTGCAGTGCAGAGGAATGGGCTTTTTACTTTATTGTTGAAGACCTTCGCAAATGCAAGGGAGTGTCTGTTTTTCAGGCTCTCCAGATGTTGAACTTCAACTCCCGCCAGCCCCTGAAAGCACAGCCGATAGCCAGGGATGGTGGGAGTTGTGGTTCAGCAACATCTGGAGGGCCAAAGGACCCCCGGACCTGATATGATACAATGACAACAAATATCCTTCGGCAAAGACCCACGTGCTGAAAAGCTCATGTAAGACCACACAAAGCTGGTCCAACAGCCTTTCCACAGCTACTTCTCCCTCCTGCTTCCTTCTCCAGAGTCTGTGCTACTACCAGTTTTGCAAAGCCCCTACTTTATCTCACTTATATCCTGTACACTGATAGTGAATTCATTCTCTGAATGTGAATCGTGATATAGCTGCATCCTTTGTTGGAAACTCTACCTGTCCCTTTGAAGTACATAGTACTGGCAACCAGGAAAAGAATGTAGTAACAACAACAAAAGTAATTTATTGTTATTATTAAAGAGGCGGATTAACAATACATGCACCTTCATAATCGCCCCAGTAGTGCCAATGCATGTTGCTATTTATGCACCAGAAACAGATGCTTCATTCCAGTTTAACACAAATGTAGGTGCAGATCTGAACAGGAAGCTGCCAATTCTCCATCCCAGACATAATCTGCTGATGTGCAAATGTGCCACCAACCTCTGAGGCCAGAAAAAGCAAACATAGTTTAAACACCTGTTCTGATTTCAGCCACTTCCTTCAGATCCAATCATTTTGCATTCCGGTTCATTGGATGAGTAACCTTGCATGAGTTGTATCTTCCTTGCATTTTGTCTGCAGAAACTGCTCGTTTCCCAACCTTGCTCACTAGTCTAATCTCTTCCCTCTCCGATATTGCTGAGCATAGAGTCCCAACCATTCAGAATACCAGCTTGTTTCTCTGCCTAAATGTCCCTTTCGTAAGAACGTAAGGGGTTCGAGCTGGTGTACATGGCTCTTGTAGTAAACCCACAAAGCAGGGCAGCCTGAGAGAGGGGGGGGGCGGGAGAGAGAGAGATTTTAGCTTATAGAAAAAGGCAAGGAAGAAGTGATATGACAGAAGTTTATACAGTACAGTCATACCTTGGGTTACAGATGCTTCAAGTTGTGTTTCTTCGGGTTACAGACTGCCGAAACCTGGAAGTACCGGAATGGGTTACTTCCGGGTTTCGGTGGTTGCGCATGCATAGAAGCGCTAAATTGAACTTTGTGCATGCGCAGAAGCGCCAAATCGCAAATGCATAGAAGCAGGTTGCAAACATGCATCCCGCACGGATCACGTTTGCAACCCGAACATCCACTGACCTGGAGAAAGTGGCTAGAAAAGAAGTTTTTCTCCCTCTCATATAACACTAGAACTCATGGACATACAATAAAGCCAAACGTTGGAAGATTCATGACAGATAAAAGAAAGCACTTCTTCGTGCAGTGAGTCATTGAACTATGGAACTCGCTCCCATAGGAGGCAGTGACTTTAAAAGAGGACTGGACAAATTCATGGAGAATAAGGCTATCAATGGCTACTGGCCATGATGGCTAACCTTTGTGTCCATGGTCGGAGGCCATAATGCTTCTGAACACCAGTTGCTGGAAGTCACAGGAGGCAAGAGCGCTCTTTAACTCAGGTCCTGCTTGCTGGTTCCCACAGGCACCTGGTTGGCCACTGTGAGAACAGGATGCTAGACTAGATGGGCTGCTGGCTTGATCCCGTAGGCATCCATTATATTCTTATGATTGGCCCATGTGAGATTCATTTCTAAATAGGGATTTGAACTTGGGTTTCCCCAGGTCTCATCTGATATGCTAATCTAGTCATCCCTAACATAGTGCCCTCCAAAAGATTTGGACTACAACTCTGCCCATCCCTGACCATTGGCCATGCTTGTTGGGGTTCTTAGGAGCTGGAAGGCACCAGGCTGAGTGCTCTAACCACTACACAACACTTCACTTAGGTAGGACATGCAAACATGCTGTGCAAAACACAGAAAAACACCTTCCAATTTGCATATAACTGGCTGCTTGTCTGCACACTGTCTCCATCTTCCTGATGATCAAATGTCAGTAAATTCTGGCCCTCAAGATGTTGCTGAACTACAACTCCTATCACCCTGCCCATTGGGCATGCTAGATGGGGCTGATGGGAGTTGTAGTTCAGCTGAAGGTTCCCTGCTTTTGATAGTCACAAAAATGTATCTCACAGTCCATGGCAGGAGCACCAAGTGAACACCAAAGATCTAATTTGCAAGTATAGTGGTACCTCAGCTTACATACGCTTCAGGTTACAGACTCCACTAACTCAGAAATAGTGCTTCAAGTTAAGAACTTTGCTTCAGGATGAGAACAGAAATCGTGCTCCGGCGGTGTGGCCGCAGCAGGAGGCCCCATTAGCTAAAGTGGTGCTTCAGGTTAAGAACAGTTTCAGGTTCAGAACAGACCTCCAGAACGAATTAAGTACTTAACCCGAGGTACCACTGTAGGGAACTGAGGCCAACAAAATCCTGAATTTGCTCACAGCCAATTGTTCAGGACAGGAGTTCAACCCTCTCAGATTCAGGCTCAGCAAGTCCCACTTATGCCGTCGCAAATTAACCTAAAGGTGTTACTTCTGGAATCCATGTGCGTGGGAACGTTTTTATGCCAAAAATAGTGTCTTGACACATTTATTTTTAAAATAGCAATTAAGAGCATCCTCTCACACTAGCTTTTCAGGAAACACTTACAGAGACTTACAAAACATTAATTCACTTAGACATCTTCGTCCTTAGTCAGCAGCTGGCTTTTCCAAAGCACAGCTCTGAGCAGGAATGACGGAATGGTGAGCCAATTAGTGGGAATAGCCATAGCATGTGCTTTTCATGCAGAAGGTCCCAGGTTCAATCCCCAGCATCTACAGATAGGTCTGGAGAAAGGTTCTCTGCCTGAGACTCTGGAGAACTACTGCCAGTCAGGTAGACAATATTGAGCTAGCTGGTCCAGTGGTCTGACTCAGTATGTCTTCCTATGTTCCTATGATCACCTTGCTGCCATGTTCTTTTGGCACAGATGCCAATTCTCTACACTAGCAGCTGACCTACTTTATTGTCCATTTCAATAACTGGCAGCAGTTAGCATAAATACAAGAAGTGGATTCGCAAGTGAGGTATGGTCTGAAGGCATCTGAAACCATCACCTTGCTGAAGCTGAGCAGGTCTGGGTGTCATCAGTGCCTACATGGATGGTGTAGTGGTTAGAAGGTTGGACTAAGACCCAGGAAACCAGGGTTCAAGTCCCCACTAAGCCATGAAGCTCACTGGGCCAGCCATCTTGGACCAGTCACTGTCTTTCAGCCCAACCTGCCTCACTGGGTCATTGTGAGGATAAATGGGGGGGGGGGGGAATGCATGCTACCTTGACCTCTGTGTAAATAAACTAGCCTGCTAAACAAAAGAATGTGTGTGTGTAATATAAGTTGTATGCCCTTGTTTCTCATTTTGATCTTTTTACATGGATTTCTACGTTTTGTGGTATTTTATGCATTGTAACTCGCCGTTATTTTTATTGATTAGTTTATTGTAATTATTAAATGTAAGCTGATTAATTATTATTTGCTGATATTTAATTTTACTGTTTACTATTCTATTCTAATGGATTGTTGGATATTGCTTTATTTGATATAAATTTATTTTAAAGTTATGTTTTTATTATAACTTTCTTTGTATTGGATCAGATCATTATTAGGTGTGTGATCTTTGCTGTCCCTTTTGTTCTTCAGCTCATAAACTGCTCTGTGTATAGTGATACAGAAAGGCGGTATACGAACTAAAAGCGAAATTAAATGAAAGGTCAAATTTGCATCTGCTGCTCCACCCCTTTACCCTCTGGCATATGACCCTGAGAAGATTACCCAATGGGTAGTTACAATGAAATGGAATGGTCTCAGTTGTGGGGTGAACATTTTTATTCTCATTTATTTATGGTTATTACTTTGTTAAAATATACTGTAAAATAAAATTTTAAAAAGAAGTATACCTAGCAGGAAATGTGACCCTCTTCCCCTTGTCAGAACTACCCCATGTTCATGGGCAGCCTTGTTCTTGTTATTCTAAAGCAGCAATGCTGCAGCAAGCAAAGGCAGCTCAGTCAGCTGCTTGTGGCTGCAAAGCCAGACAGGATGTTTGTGACTGTTGCCATGGAAACAAAGGGGCAGTCCATTCTGTACTGAGCACCGGATGTTAGCTCAGTGTGTGTGTCATATGACCTGTACAGGATGTACATGGGTGGAGTTTGAAGTTTCTCTCTGTTTGTTGAAAAGAGCAGACATGTTTTCTCTGTACTGAAGTAAAGACAGGAATAAAAGAATGTAAGATACATTTCTGTCTGAGTCTGATTCCCCTCCCTGGGGATATGCTGGAGAGCAGGGAGGAGGAGAAGCAGTTTGGTGTGTTTTTCTCACAGCCTGAGGAAAATCGCCGGAACGGACCTCGTGTGTTTTTCCTACCGGGAGTCGCCGGAGGGAGGTCGAAAGAATTCAGCCGGTGCCTGGAGAGATAGGCACATACCTCTGACCGACCCTGAATTCTGACATTGGTAGCAGAGGATGGTTGCTACGATCCATGGGAGTCTGCATCAAGGAGACTGTATTCATCCCTCTCCATGGAAGCCTGAGATGGATGCTGATTCTCTGCAGCTAGAAGCTGACCAGAAGAAGCTGAAAGCCAAGCTACGGAGCCCAGGTATGAGATTTTCGGGCTTAAGAGTGTGAATGCAGATGGATTAATTCTCTGCTTCATGGGAGCAACGTTTGGGAAAAACAGCTCCGAGAGAGAAGCGTCTGCATTCCAAACATTCCTGTGGTTTTTCCTGTCCAAGGAAAGGAATGTGGTTGCTTAGCAACGCAGGCCAGTTTCAAGATAAGGGCTGGATGTCAGGCTGTGCTCGGAGAAGCAAAAACAGCTCGTGTTTTGACTAGGAACTGTGAAAGGGACTTTCCAAGCAGCCAGTGTTATTGCTGCCAGGTGCACAGAGTGTAAACAAGCCAGCTTTTGGATTTTAGAGGCTTGTGTTTGAGAGTCAATGCAAGGACTCAAAATGGATGTCAAGAAGGGAAGCCTGCCTTCTCCACCCCTTTTGACCAGTGACAATTATGCATCTTGGTCTATTAAGATGAAGGCCTTGCTGCAGAATCAGAGACTGTTTGAGGTGATTGAGAACCCCATCCCTGCAGCACCAACGCGTGCTTGGGAGTCACAGAATGTGAAGGCCAGAACTGCTATAATTCTGTGCGTGTCAGACTCTCAGCTTATTCATATACAAGCTTTACCGCACGCGAAAGATGTTTGGGACACGCTGAGAAGGACACATCAGAGAGATGCAGGTTCTTCAGCGTTGCTGTATTTTGAAAAGCTGACTAACCTGAGGCTTGCGCCTGATGGAGATGCTCAAGCGCACCTGACGGAAATGAAATTTCTGCGTCAGCAGATGGTGGAACGCAATTTCCGTCTGGATGAGGAAGTGTTTTGCTTCATGGTGATCAACAGCCTGAATCGGACTTACAAAACGGTTGCCAGTCAGCTGGGGTCTCTCCCAGCGCAAGATCTAACGTCGGACAGGGTCTTTGCCGTGGTTCTGAACGAACATGACAGACTTGCCGCCCTGGAAGTCAAGGACAGGGGGAGAGAAGAACGGAGTTCAGACACCCCCACTGCTGTAGCTACTGGAGGAGACGCCGTAGCTTTGAACGTTGTCCGATGCCACAATTGTGGACAGACTGGGCATCTTCAGCGGAACTGCAGGAAGCCACGTCAGAACAAAGGAGCCAAGGGAAGCTCCACGAAGTCTGAGGCGTCAGGCAGAAGTCATGCCAAGTCACAGGCGAAGCCTGCAAAGGCTTTGATGTCCCTAAAAGCCACACCACAAGTGGGGAATTCCTTCATTTTAGACACGGGAGCGACGGTTCACATGACCCATCGCAGGGATTTGTTTTCGTCGTTTAAGAAGCAAAGCTTCGTTGTACAACAAGCCAACGGTCAAGAGCTGGAAGCCACCGGAATTGGGACTGTGTATCTTAAAAGTCTGAACTTGACTATAAACAATGTTTATTTGGTTCCAGAGTTGAAGTACAATCTGCTCAGCGTTTCGCAGATTGCCAAGAAGGGACTAAAACTGTCCTATGATGATCAACACTGCGAGATCTACAAGGATGGAGAGTTGTATCTTTCTGCCAAAGAGAAAGATGGACTGTATTTGTTGACTTTTGATCAAAGTGATTACATGGAATGTAATTCTTGTGATTCTAACATGATTTCTTTTGCAGGTGTAGCTGAAAAGAACGCCAAGCAGGTCACCTCGAGGGTCGACAAGGCGTTTCAGCGGGTGTATGCTGATGTGATTGGTCCTTTAGCACCATCTAGAGGCAATGCAAAGTATTACCTAATATGTGTTGATTCTTTTACAGGTTTTGTCTGGATTTATCTTTTGGAAAGACCGAAAGAAGCCTTAGAAAGGTTTAAAGAGTTTTGTGACAAGGTTAAAAATATGCATGATGCTGACATAGATTGTCTTTGCACAGATGAGAAGCCAATTTTTCTCTTACAGGATTTCCAGAGGTTCCTGAAGAAGAAAGGGATAAGACACAAAATTGCAGCTTCCGAAGAAGCTTGGAAGAGATGTGTCTGTGTTAGAGTGAACAAAGAATTGCAAAAGGGAATGCATGCGCAATTGCTTAGTTCACATCTGCCACATGAGTACTGGGCTGAGTCACTAATGTCTTTTTGTTATACGTGGTTGAGAAAGTTTTCAAATGAATTGGGAAGTTCTCCTTTTGAGAAACTGTTCCACAGAAAACCTTCTGTTGCCCATTTCAAGGTTTTCGGGTCTCATGTGAGAACAGAAGCTCCAGGTGGAGTAAAGAATGCCAGAGGCATTTTTGTGGGTTATGAAAAGGGTCTCTACAGAGTAATTTTGTCTGAATCTGGTAAGGTGATTCTCACAAAATTTCTAGAGAGTGCTCCTGAACAGGAGAGAGTGACTGTTCACACATTTCCCACAGGTGATGATGATGATTCTGATGATGATGATGATGAGTTTGATCTTATTGAGTTCAGTAGTACTGATGATGACAGCGATAGCTCAGACAGCTCAGTTGTCACAGTCATTGAGAGGAAATCTCACGTAATGACTAGGCCCTCAGAAGAGGAGGATGAACCACTGATTAAGCTTAGTACTGGTTCTTCAGAGAGCTCAGAGGCTGAACCAGAAAGCAAGGGAGAGCAGCACCTCTTACGTAGGTCTGAGAGAGCAACGAAGGGTGTACCACCCAGGAGGTATTCAAAAGAGTATGCCAACCAAGCCATTGCATGTGTTGCTGTTGTAAACGACCAAGGTCAGATTGAAGCTGTGTCTGAGTCAGAGACAAAGGCACAACAGAGAGTTGCTAACCAAGGTAATGCAGAAGCACTCATTCCTTGGAAGTCACACAACCAGAGAGGTACATTGGTAAAACCAGTGGCGGGTAGTTCCAAGGGTGGAACTGAAACAACAGGGGAGTGTTATACATATAACAACTGTTTGTTTTCTTCTCTGGATGACGCTTTGCTCGCAGCACGCATTGATACTTTAGGGGGAGTATGTTATTCTAAAGCAGCAATGCTGCAGCAAGCAAAGGCAGCTCAGTCAGCTGCTTGTGGCTGCAAAGCCAGACAGGATGTTTGTGACTGTTGCCATGGAAACAAAGGGGCAGTCCATTCTGTACTGAGCACCGGATGTTAGCTCAGTGTGTGTGTCATATGACCTGTACAGGATGTACATGGGTGGAGTTTGAAGTTTCTCTCTGTTTGTTGAAAAGAGCAGACATGTTTTCTCTGTACTGAAGTAAAGACAGGAATAAAAGAATGTAAGATACATTTCTGTCTGAGTCTGATTCCCCTCCCTGGGGATATGCTGGAGAGCAGGGAGGAGGAGAAGCAGTTTGGTGTGTTTTTCTCACAGCCTGAGGAAAATCGCCGGAACGGACCTCGTGTGTTTTTCCTACCGGGAGTCGCCGGAGGGAGGTCGAAAGAATTCAGCCGGTGCCTGGAGAGATAGGCACATACCTCTGACCGACCCTGAATTCTGACAGTTCTATCCTCAAAGCAGGACCATAATATCTTGATTTGAGCATCCTTAGAATCAGCAGAAGGCTTCTGGCATTAACACACAGCTGAGTTCAGAGGTAGACCTGCTCCGCTCTGTTCAACATGGCAACCAAGCCACCCCCTACCATCCACGCAAGATGCTCTTGTGGGAAGGCACCCGGCTGGCACCGGGCAAACCTCAGCAGGAAGAGCTATGGTAGATGCAGCAGCCTGTTGACAGCGATGGTGGTGGCTGCTGGGGTTCTGGCACCCCTGTACCTGCCTGAGCATGCTGAGTGCTGGCAGCAAGGACACAGTACAGCCAGGAGGGGAAGATACTCAGATGTCCAACCTGGCAATCACTGACTGTTTCCTACATGAACTGGGTTTCCCAACAGACAGGTGCTCAGATGGAGAATCTCGTTGCAAATACTCTACGGCTCGCACCTGATGCTTAAACTTCTTTCCTCCTGCCTGACCTTTGCTGGATTGGATGCGAGTGAACTGTTCACCCTCTTCTTTTCAACATCTGTCTATAAACCATCTGTAAGCCATTTATCATAGCCCACCAGGCCAAAGATAAGAACCAGTGGCACAGTTCTGACTTATGCAGACTAATGCTTCAGACCCTGGTCACAGTGTAAAATAGGGGGAAGAAACTGGAGCAAAACGTGCTGGTCCCACAAAGGATTCAATATTCTAAACAAACAACTCCTATTTTAAAGAAACTATTTTGTGGCAGAACTCGTTTTCTCTCCCTCCCTCTCTTTGTGCAACAAATCCATTTTATAAATCATTATAATCTAGTAATAACAAGAAAGGGTGTTAGATACCGTGCCTGGAAACCAGATGCAATGTTCTTCTAAGAACTTAAAACCCAGAGATTGCTGCTAAAGCTGCCCATTTTAACATTTCTCCTCCCTTGTCTGTGGCATGCTTTCTAGGGAAAAATGCTGAAAACACAGTAAAAGCCCAAATTACTCATGGATTTAGTCAGAGATTAACCCAGCTTTCCAGTAACAGTAGTACGGTAGTTTCTGAGAAGCCCAGCAAGGCCGTTATTGGTTTTAATGACATATTGTTTATTACTTTTAGGACACCGACAGAGCAAGATTTTGATGGATGCAGCCTTCCAACGGGTCCAAAACCCATTGCTTTTAAAAAACTGGCATTATTATTAGGCTCTTGAATGGTTTTCAGAAGCAAAAAATATCCTTTCCAGTTATGCTAGTCAGGCCTACTTGCATGTGGTTAGGGCCACAGCTGTGCCTTGCATTCAAAGCACCATGATATCCCTTTAAAAGCTGTGGCTTACCCCAAAGATTCCTGAGAACTGTAGTTTGTTGAGGGTGTTGAGACCCCTGTTCCCTTCACAGAGCTATGATTCCCAGAGTTCCCCAAGAAGGAGGATTGGTTTTTACACCACTCTGGGAATAATCACTCCTCCATCCTCAGAACTATGACTCCCAGAATCAAGTTTTTCCTTCTCCCTCCATAAGACCTCGTTGGAGGAGAGGGCAGCGGTGAGAGAGAAGGGAAACACCTGAGAGACTTCAGCCTGTATTCTGAGCTTGTGTTTGTTCCTCCCACTCCTCAGGTATTTATGGGTGCCACCGCCCAGAGGAACAAGCTCAAGGGCTCTCGACTGTGGCTCTCAGCAGTGGATCAGCCATCAGCTGATCAAGCCTTGTTGACCCTATATTAGGAAGAGTTCAGACTGGTGCGGCTGTTTTAGCATAGCTGATGTGAATTGTGCATTTTAAACTATTGGTTTTTATTTTATTATTTCTTGTAGTAGTATTTCAAGTATTTCTTGTATGCCCTTCGGGGTAGAATTCTTATCCTGATTGTGCACAGTGCCATGTACATTGTTGGCACTGCATAAATAAATGATGATGGTGGTGATAATAATAATATGAAAAGTTCAGCATATTCTGTATCCTTACATTATTTGTTCCTCTCAGCCAATGGGCAAGGAAAACACAAAATACTGTCGTGCTAGGATATGGCGCAACTAAACATTAAGACACATTCTTATAGTATGTCCATGCTCTTTCTAAGAATCACAGAATGGTAAAGTTGGAAGGGACCCCCGAAGGTCATTTAGTTCAACCCCCTGTAATGAGGTATCTTTTGTCCAATGTGGGGCTCGAACCCACGTCCTTGAGGTTAAGAGTCTCACGCTCTACCCACTAAGCTATGCAGCTCATTCCTTAGTCCTATGGAGCTGACCCACTCTTATGCAAACCCACTATTCATTGGAAACAGCTTTAAAGTAGGTGGAAAGATATTTTAGAAAAGGTACAGAGCGCTTTTAAACTGGTGCTTTTGTAAGCGTGTGCCACTTGAGTTGCCAGGAGCTACAGGACATCCAAGCTTTGTTTCTCTGTAAGCCAGGAAAATTATGCATAAGGGGTTCTGCTGCCAGGAACCTTCTTAATAACCCAATTCTGCATATGTCCAGGATAAAAACTGCACCTTTTGGCCATAGCTTCCCCCAGATGATATGGCAGATGGTCACCTGGCCCCCATTAAAAGAAGTGCAGAATAAAAAACGACACCTATCAACGTCTGGAAGAGATCCAGTCGCTAGTGTTGTAGAGTCAAAATTCTACTTAAGATTTCTTTGTTCCTTTCTTCCTCCGCAAGTGAGGGGTGAAATGGACTTGAATCGAAAGCACCCCTAATCCTGAAAATTCACTGAGTACATTGGGCAGCTTCCCACAGAAAGCAGAGCAAAAGCAGCACACAAAGAGTTAATGTTGTTTTATAATGGATTGGCTTCTTCATTTCAGTAGCCAGAAACCTTTTACTGTACATAATATGTTGCTTGATTCTATTCTGATGTGCAGGTGTTAACCCATGGGAAATAAAAATAGTAATTTTCAAGCATCTACTACTTTCTAGTAAGTGTTCTTATTGTCATTGATTTATTAAAATTCCCATGGTAAAAAGAATAAAAGGAGATGGGGGGGGAGAGAGATAAACTGCAGGGTTTGTTTGCCTTTTGTGTGATACAAAATGAAATGCCAGCTATAATAAACTAAGCAATTAAGAGAATTTTTTTCCTTATTATTAGAAGAAAGAGATGGAGACAACAAATGTACAATGCACACATTTTGCTCTGCAGTGTAAATAGATTGAAGGGCATAAAACTTGATGCTGTGTGCCACTGTGCTCAGAAATGCCCTTGAATGAGATGTAATGGTCTAAGCCATCAGCATTAGGGCTGGGACATATCTGGTTTTCAACACTGTGATATATCACAAGCTGAACATCACGATATACCAAGAAATCGTGATGTCTGAATTAAGGATAGAGCTATGGCGCTGTGGGTTAAACCACAGAGCCTAGGACTTGCCGATCAGAAGGTCGGCAGTTCGAAACCCCGCGACGGGGTGAGCTCCCGTTGCTCGGTCCCTGCTCCTGCCAACCTAGCAGTTCAAAAGCATGTCAAAGTGAAATTAGATAAACAGGTACCTTCTGGCGGGAAGGTAAACGGCATTTCTGTGCGCTGCTCTGGTTCGCCAGAAGCAACTTAGTCATGCTGGCCACATGACCCGGAAGCTGTACGCCGGCTCCCTCAGCCAATAAAGCGAGATGAGCGCCGCAACCCCAGAGTCGGCCACAACTGGACCTAATGGTCAGGGGTCCCTTTACCTTTACCTTTACCTTTATGTGGAGGCATTGGCTGGCTTCACGGTTTTTTCCTGCATCGTGATTTTTGCCAGCGCCTGCTCTTGTGAGTTAACAGGGTTAACAGGGGCTGCGGGAATCAAGAGAAGCATTGACTGGCTTGACATTGTGATTTTTGCATAGCGCACACACACATATCATGATTCATGAAATATTGCCAGGTCCAAAATTATGAAACTGATATCACAATATGAACTTCCAAAACCAGTTTTGGGCGATATATCTCCCAGCACTAATCAGCATAAGGGTGCCATCCATCCACCCTCTTGGTCTGAGACCCAACCCAAGCCCATCTGCTGTGGTTTGGGTGAGCTATGCACAGGGCTGTCATTCAGGGTAGCATCCGGGGGGACCCACTTGGGAGAACGACCAGGAGCGCCCACCCCAATGCAAAAGGGCAGATTTAATGCATTCTGAAGTGGCCAACCAGGGACTTGCACAAGCAGGACCTGAGCACAGCAGCTCTATTCCCATCTGTGATTCCTGGCAATTGGCATTCGGGAACATAGCCACCATGGCTAGTAGCAAGTGAGATGATGCACATATCCATCTAAAGAGGTGGAGGCCCCAAAACATTATTAAGTCCAACGTGGCCCAACCGCACCACTGCCTACGCAAAAGACTTTCGCAATGACCAGGTGGGAGGTGGGGCCCACACCTTGCTCAAGATCAAAAGAAGAGTCAGACCAACCTGGTTGCCAGTGCAATCGTACCTCAGCAAACCAGGGCTTGCCCATACCTGTCTCCTCCTGCTTCAAAGCCATCCAAGTTGGTGGCCATCACTGATGCAAAATTCAGAGCAACTATATGCTACACGAAGTACTTTCTTTTGGTCTGTCCTGAATCTTTCAACATTCATCTTCCTTGGAGGTCCATGAGTTCTAGTGTCGTGAGAGAGGGAGAAAATTCTCTATCCACTTTCTCCACACCCCGCCTAATTTTGTACACCTCTGTCTTGTCTTCTCTTCCTTGCCATTTCCCTAAACTATAAAAGCCCCAAATATTGCAGTATTTCCTCAAAGAGGTGTTGCTCCATCTCCTTGATCATCATCATCACCCTTTGCTAGAGAACTGACTCTTACCTGATGATTCTACTAGATCTACTAGAGCAGAACTATTCATGTGTGTCACGACACATTAGTGTGCTGGCTGCAGTGTGTAGATGTGTCGTGCAAGTGCTCCTCCCGGGGCTGGAAAGAGGTTAGTTTAACCTCCAGTTTGCTAGGGAAACTGAATTACTGTGTTGTGAAATGATGCATGTCTACAAAAGTGTGTCACCAACATGAAAAGTTTGCAAAGCTCTGTACCAAAGGATTGACTCTTAAATAATGAATTCCTTTATCACTGTTTATCAGTGAACTATCATCAATTCACCATTTGTTCCCTCCTGCCACGATACCATACAATATGCTTTCTTAAGTGTTTTTGTTTTGTTTTGGGTCTTTACATGTTTTGGAGCATTACATGTTGGGGTACCTTATGACTTCTGTTCATGTGTTTACGTCATATTCTCGGCTTCAGTTGTAATAAAAATTGAACACAAAGAATCTGTTATGTATACATGACATGTTATGTACACATGACATTTTATGTACATGTTATATATACATTTATGCATACTTTCATTGTATAGAATTAAGTGAAATGCCTTCCATACCTTTAGGGGCCCCCAATGACTCTCTTGCCCAGAGACCCCCAAAACTCTAGGCTAGGGCCACCCCTGGCTCTAGATTATTACGACTACAACTCCTGTCAGATCCAGCCAATGCTGGCTGACAAAGATTGCCCTAAGGTGATGTTTGCTGTAGCTCAGGTTCGTCCTCTTTGCATTCCAATATATATGTGCATTTAAAAGTCATAACTGGAGACAAGTGCAGAGCCCTGATCTTTCAGGAATGTGGTGTTACACCTTCTCATAGAAGCAAGAAGAACCAAGCCTATTTTGTGTAAATATATGCCAAATGACTAAGTCTCCAGGGCTTAACTCAGACCTGAGAATGCAGAATCACTTCTTGAAGAATTTAGAGTGATTTCTGGTTGGATCTGTTCCGGAATGACAATTCATTTGGCAGCAAGTTAAACAGACAAAAAACACCTGCAGAAATTACTACCTGTCTGTATTATGTCCCAATTAAATATGACAGGGAGTGGCAAATGAAAGCAATTTTCATCTCGCCCCACCCAAAATGCTAAAGAAATCAAATCAAATCCTTCAACAAACCTCACCTGCTTCTTTCCAGGCATCAAGCAATCACAAAAATTTAAACTTGGATGCTTCCTCCAAAATAAATTAGACTTTGACTTCAGAGAGTTTCCCCACTAACAGTTCTACAAACTGAAGGACAGGCACCGAAACTGCACCACTAGGCACCTTCCATGTCTGAGAATGGCATGTAGGTCAATGGACAAGTCTGAGGATATCTCAGGTCTGACTAATGCATCATAAGATGAGAAGAACTGACAAGCCACTTTGGACTCCACAACAGAGTTCTAACAAATGCAAGGACCAATCCCATTGACAGTACCAATGACAACATATGAGTTGCAGCACTGGTAGAACAGGAAGAAATAATGTGATGACTGCAACAGTGGAAAGCTTATCTATGCAGGAACCATTTTTCTGCAGCTACCCAATGGCTAAGAGAGATGTGCAGATATTTCAAGCTGGTAGTCCAAATTAATAACAGGACACAGGAACAGGCAGAGTCTTAGATATGTTGCTGAACACAAGTGTGTTCATTTTCTTTCATTAAATGTCATGCATGTGGGGGGTCCTTCCATAAATCTGTAACAGAAGGCTAAAAATTTAACTTAGTAATTAGAATACGCTACAGCAAATGATCTTCCAGTACAGTTCTTAGGACTCCTCAGCAGCTCAACAGGCATTCTTAAAAGAGAAGATCAGGCAAATGACCTTGAAAAAAATAAATTGTCTACTATTACCAATTATCTCCTGCAGGAGAACACTCAGCATCAGAACTTGGCATTACACAATGATTGTCACTAGATTCAGGCCAGGAAAAACAACATGAATTCTTCATACAATGGATTTCTTCCTTACCACAAGAATGGCAGGAGGTAGCAGCCAATAGATGGATCTTTGCTCCTCTTATGAACAAAGAGTTGTCTCAGACCATTTGTTCATCTAGCTCAGTACTGCACAGTCTAAAGGTTGGCAGAGGCTCTACAGAGTTCCAGACAGAGGTCTCTCCCAGTCCTACCTAGAGATGCCAGTGGGAAGGATACTGAGCATTGACAGTTTTTCTTCTGTGAAATGGTTCTATTTTGTGATGCATCAACAGATTTTTTTTCATATGTACCCCCAGAACCTGAAAAGGTTGAGAACCCTGGATTTTATGTTGTTAAAAGCAACAAAACAAGTTTAGGTTTAATAACGCAAATAAGCACTGCATATACATCAGCCTTTAAAAAAAGTCCCTTTAAATAACAACAGCAACATCCTATAGCTTCTTAATTTCAAGAAATTTTACCTCTCTAGCCAGCACCTCACATGAATTACAAGTGCAGCATAGGATACTCTCCAAATTCTTCTACAATGATCAGGGCAGTTGCTATGCAGAACAGAGCAGTCTATGTGGAAAGTGTCTCAAGAAATCTGAAAAGCAAGGGTTGTAGAGCAACCAGTTTGTACTAACCAGTCTTGGGAAGAGAGGTGAAAATTCTGCTCGGTCATACAAAACAGGACCAGTGACGTGAGAACAGAAGGAGATGAAGTGTTTACTGGCAGTCAGGCTAGCTGTAGTAAAATAGTGGGTTATTTGTGAAACCCTACATGCAGGATAGGAACACGGGTGGCGCTGTGGGTTGAACCACTGAGCCGATCAGGCTTGCCGATCAGGAGGTCAGCAGTTCAAAACCCCGCAACGGGGTGATCTCCCGTTGCTCAGTCCCTGCTCCTGCCAACCTAGCAGTTCGAAAGCACGACAAAGTGCAAGTAGATAAATAGGTACCGCTCCAGCGGGAAGGTAAACGGCGTTTCCGTGCGCTGCTCTGGTTTGCCAGAAGCGACTTAGTCATGCTGGCTACATGACCCGGAAGCTGTACTCTGGCTCCCTCGGTCAGTAAAGCGAGACGAGCACCGCAACCCCAGAGTTGTCTGCGACTGGACCTAATGGTCAGGGGTCCCTTTACCTTTACATGCAGGTTATGCCACCTTAAATTCAAATTTTGTCCTTAAACTCCACAGGCACGAAATCAATCAGACTACACTAGAGTCCCAAGCACATCTAGGTGGAAGTAAATCTTGCTGGTTTCTATGGAGTTTATTTCTAAATGAGTGAATGTGCCAACTGACGTAATTGCTCAAGCTTCACTGGCTTTTGAATTGGCCGTACGCTAAAAAAAATGACCATCCTTATTTGTTTGGAGAGATTTGTCTATCATCTTATCCCCACACTTAAAAGCAGTCAAAAGTATTACGGCCCTTCTCTTATTTATACTTAAATGAGTACACATTTTTTCTTGGCCTCATTACCAAACTTGCTACCCCAACAGTCAACAACATTTCCAGTTTTAGATGTAGTCCTGTGGTTATAAAGTTTTCTGTTTTATTTGAACACACACATGCCATTGTAGGATTATCCTTTAATTTCCTCATATCTTTCTCTGGTGACTTAGAACTTCTTGGAAAAGCTGTATCCTTTCAGTTTGCCAAGTTGTGCAAGATGCAAAACAAAAGCTGTTTGGGGGGGAAATGCTATCTTGCAATGGTATCGTTCATTTTTGGGACTGTCTGGTGCTGAAGAGAATAGTCACTTAGCAGCTCAGTTCAGATATAGCATCATACCATAGCTTGAGCTAATAGAATAAGACTTGTCCTCCTATGCTCTTTATTCCACCCACCTCAGGCCACACACCACTTCAGTTTGTTACTTCCATTGTAGTGCAAGCCACGGCTTGTCATTACATACAAACCAGTTAACCACAGGTTGCTATATTTTTGCCTTCAAACATTTTGAAGCTGGAAGGCAATCCTGGCTTAGACAGCCAGTATAAACCATAGTTTGCTGGTTTTTGGTGCAACGGCAAACTGTGGTTTGCGCTAAAGCAGAGGAAACTAACTTCTCCCTTGGATTCCTGCAATATATTGCACTTTGGGCTGTTTCTGAAAATTTCAGTAAGTCCTGAAGCAATTTAGCAACAAAATCATAATCAGTAAAACATATATAAATACAGTTTCTAAGCCAATTCAGATAAAGAGTGAGATAAAGACCTACACTTTAAAGATTTGTTGAAAGAGGAAGGTAGAGCATGAGACTCTTAATCTCAGTCATGGATTCAAGCCCCACAAAGGGCAAAAAGATTCCTGCATTGCACAGAGTTGAACCTCGTGGTGCCTTCCCATTCTACAATTCTGTGATTTAAAGTGCTAAAGTGATACCACTTTGAACAGCCATGGCTTCCCCACAAAGAAGCCTGGGAGGTGTAGTTCGTTAAGGGTGCTGAGAGATGTTAAGGTAAAGGGTAAAGGGACCCCTGAGCATTTGGTCCAGTTGTGACCGACTCTGGGGTTGCGGCGCACATCTCGCTTTATTGGCCAAGGGAGCCGGCGTACAGCTTCCGGGTCATGTGGCCAGCATGACTAAGCTGCTTCTGGCGAACCAGAGCAGCACACGGAAACGCCGTTTACCTTCCTGCCGGAGTGGTACCTATTTATCTACTTGCACTTTGACGTGCTTTCGAACTGCTAGGATGGAAGGAGCAGGGACCAAGCAATGGGAGCTCACCCCGTTGCAGGGATTCTAACTGCTGAACTTCTGATCGGCAAGTCCTAGGCTCTGTGGTTTAACCCACAGCGCCACCCACGTCCCTGCTGAGAGATGTTAGGAGACCTCTATTCCCATCACAGAGCTCCATGGGAAGACAAATTGATTGCTAAACCACTCTGGGAACTGTAGCTCTGGGAGAGGACTAGGGGTGTCCAAACAACTCTCAGCGCCCTTAGCAAACTACAGCCCTCGTTATTATTTGGAAGCCATGGCTGTTTAAAGTGGTATTGCAGTGTTTTAAATGTATGGTGTGAATGTGGCTTTGGTATCTTGCCGGTGATGCAGCTCAGTACTTATAAAAACACATGCATTTACAATTACAACTGCATCTTTAAAAAAAAAAATACCGTGAATTCTACTTATTATCCCTGTTTTCTCCAGGGCATGAATGCTGAATCTCTTTCCATACTCACAGTCAGAAAATAAATTGCAAAAAAAGAAAAAGAAAACTGTTCTGGGTTTCAGAGAGTTCTTAATTGGTGTGGGATGGTTGCAGACACGAGCCTACAGTACAGTAGTGTCAACTCCTATCTTCCATGCTGCCCATCTGCCACTTGCTGTATTGAGACGGGTGTGTGCGTGTGCGTTGAGTAGACTTGGAAGCCAGCCACTGGAATTCTGGAAGCAAAACAGGCCTGGCTGCAAGCGGAGCTGTGCCAGGGACACATACCAGCCCTTCCAGAAAAATGCAGGAGCAAACTTAAAACCTTTCCTTCCTCCAGCTAAACAAGCAACCTGCACTCTAAAGTCCCCCAGTTCAGAGCTTCCTTTCTCTGTCTTTTTTGTACAAGAGTTTGCCTAGGCCAGCTGCTTCTCACATTATTCACACCAGCAAGGAGAACTGCATATGATTTTATGTAAACTGTGTTACTTTTATTGTTGTCAGCTGGGGAAGGCGGGTTAGAAATATTGTTTAAAAAATATTATTATTATTAATTATTATTATTATTATTAGCCTCCATACACAATTTACTAGCCTTGCAAACAAATCCATAAAAGCTAGCAACTTCACAAAAATGCATTAATATTCACTTGCTGTGTTAGTCATTTGTGGCATTCTGGTGCCCTGGGAGAGGGAAGGAGAGAAGATAAACTCTCTTCCAGTTTACAAAGCATTTTTTCTGCCTGGTCATCTGGGAGTGGGAGGAGAGTTATGACACAGTGAGTGGATCTTTAACAGCCTGCCTTACCTTGGGAAAGTGCTTCTGCTAATGCAAAGCCACCATTGGATAGAACCCTCTGTTCACAGGTAGTTTTGTTCAACCTGCACCCTCCCTTGCAAATTTTCCATTTTCAAAATAGCAAATGAAGGAAAGCGGGAGGGCGCTGAAGACTTAACTGAAAGCACAGAGCTGATGGGGAATCAAACACAGAGGTAAATTCTCAGGTAAAGAACCTGAGAATTCCCTAGTCCAACGCATACTGGTGATAGTTACAGATAGGTAGCCGTGTTGGTCTGCCATAGTCATCTGAAGAAGTATCTGAAGAAGTATCTGAAGAAGTGTGCATGCACACGAAAGCTCATACCAAGAACTAACTTAGTTGGTCTTTAAGGTGCTACTGGAAGGAATTTTTTTTGTTTTGCATACTGGTGATGTTATTATGAAAATAGCTGTGTATATCTGCCATAGTTCAGCTGCTTTTTTACAAGTAAGTTTCTAGCCCGTATGGATACAAAAAATAAACTTTATGGTATAGGCAGCACGACCACCAATGCGTGGGTCCTTTTGGACCTGGAAGACGGCAGAACAGGGGTTGGAATGGGGTGGGGTGAGTTTTTGCATGCATACAGGGGCCAAGAACACAATCCTCATGAAAAATGGTCACCACTTGTATACAGCAGCGTAGCGTGGGTTGTCAGCACCCGGGGCAAGGCAAGTAATTTGCGCCCCCTAATCCGGGGCAAGGCAAGTAATTTGCGCCCCTAACCCCTAACCTGCCGCCGCTGCCAGCTATTTCTTGCTGCTGCCTGGGCTGGTCGGGTGTGGTTCTCTCCCGCGCTCAGCGCTGTGCTGGGCGGCCGCTGCACTGTCCCTCCCCCAGATAGTCCCTCCCTCGCTCTCTCTCTGCTCCGCACGGCAACGCACGCCTGGCACCCTCCCCCTCCACAGTGGGCGGCGACACGGCAGCTCAGATCGGATTCGCACAGCCAGCACTGCAGTGAGAGAGAGTGAGTGAGCCAGGTAGGGGCAGAGAGCTGCGAGTGTGAGCGCCCCCCCCCCAAATGTTGCGCCCGGTGCGGCTGGCCCCCCCTGCACCCCCCACGCTACGCCACTGCTTGTATATGAACATGCAATATCCGGTGGGGGGAAGTGAGAAGGAATTCCAATCACTGGAGGTGGAACTTGGCAGGCCTGCATTCTTTGTCAATGCCACCATTCCCCTGGTATGGAGTTAAAAGGCATCACACAGAATATTCCAAGGTAGTCTCCTATCCAAGTGCTGACCAGACCCAAACCTTTCAGAAAGCTGCTAAATCATGTGCTTAATTGCTCCATATCCCTCACTTCTGAGTAATAGCAACAGACCTAAATTATTCTGGTTGAATAATTTCACCTGTATTTGTTTAATCCGCATTATATTACGCAGGGCACAGAATCCTGCTTTTTCTTGACACAGAGAACTGAGTTTGTTTGTCTGAAGCCAAGAGCAGCACACATCTCAGAGCAGGCCCAAATGGCAGACAGAAAACTATTGAAAGATCTGTTTAGAGTTGCGTCTTAAGGAGAGATTACATTAGGGAGGCGTGACAGATGTTTTCAAATATGTATCAGGCTGTGATAAGTAGGAAGGTAACCAGTTGCTCGGTATTGCTACCGAGGATAGGAAAAGCAGTAATGAGCTTAAACGGCAGGGGGAAAAAGATTCAGATTAAATAATATCAGGGGGGAAAGTTCTACCCATAAGAACAGGCTGCAAATTGAAAAATACTATCGGGAAAGGTTCTGGGACCTCAGACACAGCAAGTTTTTAAAATTAGTTTGGATACATATCTGTCAGAAAGAATTTAGGTTTAATTAATCTTGCTCCTGCGCATGGGAGGTGGGATGAATTTCTCCCTTAGTTCCCTCCAACTCTGCAATCATAAAACAGCAAAATATAAGATAATAGGGGATGCAAAACTCAATCCTGCAAAATTATATCTGCATGGTTAAGTGCTATGCTGGCAAGAAAAGCTAAGTACTCATTTGCCTGTCAGGATGCCAAATGCTTTAACAGGGTGGTTACTTTTTCCAGACTTCTTATGTTCAGGGAACTCTTTCCACATCAGGTGGTCTGCCGGCAAATTCCCAGACATCTGCAACAGAACACTTGCATGTAACAGAGGATCCTGGGGCTTGTTTCAGGGCTATTTCTTGGTTCATGTAGACCCTAGGAGGAATAAAAGAGTAGCACAAGGCTGCTTACAAAGGGATTTCTGTGCTGTTGCTTTAAACCTCCGAAAACCAAAGGTTCAAAATGCTGTGCAGGGCTTTCTGAAAGCCCTTTGGAGACCAGAGGTTTAAGAAGAAGAAGAGAAGAAGAGTTTGGATTTGATATCCCGCTTTATCACTGCCCGAAGGAGTCTCAAAGCGGCTAACAATCTCCTTTCCCTTCCTCCCCCACAACAAACACTCTTGTGAGGTGAGTGAGGCTGAGAGACTTCAGAGAAGTGTGACTAGCCCAAGGTCACCCAGCAGCTTCATGTGGAGGAGTGGAGATGCGAACCCAGTTCACCAGATTACGAGTCTACCGTTCTTAACCACTATACCACAGCAGGAGCAGCACTGGCAGGGAGAAGCAGCCTCCATTGCATGGCTGCTACTTCCCCCTCGTCGAGCAAGGAGCATTTTCAGTGGGAAGGTGGGGGTGCACCTTGCACTGGCAAAGGAACCATTGGGAGCCTACTTTAAGCTCTCAATTATTTCTTTGAAGCCCTTCCTTTGCACATGATGTCAGGTGTAGGTTGGATGGGCCTGGGCTTCCCAAAATGGCCTGGCGGATCAAAAGGAGTTGTTTGGTGGGCCACAATTGCCCCGCAGGCCTAAGGTTCCACACCTCTGACTTAGAGCACTGGTCAGGACCCTCCCTAAGCCACATGCATCCTACTGGTTCTCTTTTGCACCCTCCTTGAGTGTTACTGACTGGCTGAAAAGTATCCCTGAACTCTGGTCATGCTTCTTGCTTCCCTGAATGGAGACAGATGTGCAAGTGTGTAGAAACTAGCCTACTGTACAAACACACAATTTACATAAATGCCCCCCCCACCCCTGGCAAGTGGTCCCCAGGAAGAAATGCAGCCTTTGGGCTGAAAAAAAAAATGTTTTCTGCCCCTACGCCAGACAGTTTTGTCTTTCTTGGATGTGACAATAAGCTATGTTTAATGTTCAACCCAAAGAATAGTTTCCAAAGAATAGCAAGGAAAGACAAGAAGACCTTCTTAAACAAGCAATGCAAAGAAATAGAGGAAAGCAATAGAATGGGAAGAACCAGAGATCTGTTCAAGAAAATTGGAGATATGAAAGGAACATTTCGTACAAAGATTTCCATAATAAAGGACAAAAGTGGAAAGGACCTAACAGAAGCAGAAGACATCAAGAAGAGGTGGCAAGAATACACAGAGGAATTATACCAGAAAGAAACGGATGTCTCATATACCCCAGGTAGTGTGGTTGCTGACCTTGAGCCAGACATCCTGGAGAGGGAAGTCAAATGGGCCTTAGAAAGCACTGCAAATAACAAGGCCAGTGGAAGTGATGGTATTCCAGCTGAACTATTTAAAATTTTAAAAGATTATGCTGTTAAGGTGCTACACTCAATATGCCAGCAAGTTTGGAAAACTCAGCAGTGGCCAGAAGATTGGAGAAGATCAGTCTACATCCCAATCCCAAAGAAGGGCAGTGCCAAAGAATGCTCCAACTATCGCACAATTGCACTAATTTCTCACGCTAGCAAGGTTATACTTAAAATTCTACAAGGAAGGCTCAAGCAGTATGTGGACCGAGAACTCCCAGAAGTGCAAGCTGGATTTAGAAGAGGCAGAGGAACCAGAGACCAAATTGCAAACATGCGCTGGATTATGGAGAAAGCTAGAGAGTTCCAGAAAGACATTTACTTCTGCTTCATTGACTATGCAAAAGCCTTTGACTGTGTCGACCATGGCAAACTATGGCAAGTTCTTAAAGAAATGGGAGTGCCTGATCACCTCATCTGTCTCCTGAGAAATCTCTATGTGGGACAAGAAGCTACAGTTAGAACTGGATATGGAACAACTGACTGGTTCAAAATTGGGAAAGGAGTACGACAAGGCTGCATTTTGTCTCCCTGCTTATTTAACTTATATGCAGAATTCATCATGCGAAAGGCTGGGCTGGATGAATCCCTAGCCGGAATTAAGATTGCCGGAAGAAATATCAACAACCTCAGATATGCAGATGACACAACCTTGATGGCAGAAAGTGAGGAGGAATTAAAGAACCTTTTATTGAGGGTGAAAGAGGAGAGTGCAAAATATGGTCTGAAGCTCAACATCAAAAAAACGAAGATCATGGCTACTGGTCCCATCACCTCCTGGCAAATAGAAGGGGAAGAAATGGAGGCAGTGAGAGATTTTACTTTCTTGGGCTCCATGATCACTGCAGATGGTGACAGCAGCCACGAAATTAAAAGACGCCTGCTTCTTGGGAGAAGGGCAATGACAGGCCTAGACAGCATCTTGAGAAGTAGAGACATCACCTTGCCAACAAAGGTCCGTATAGTTAAAGCTATGGTTTTCCCAGTAGTGATGTATGGAAGTGAGAGCTGGACCATAAAGAAGGCTGATCGCCGAAGAATTGATGCTTTTGAATTATGGTGCTGGAGGAGACTCTTGAGAGTCCCATGGACTGCAAGAAGATCAAACCTATCCATTCTGAAGGAAATCAGCCCTGAGTGCTCACTGGAAGGACAGATTGTGAAGCTGAGGCTCCAGTACTTTGGCCACCTCATGGGAAGAGAAGACTCCCTGGAGAAGACCCTGATGTTGGGAAAGATGGAGGGCACAAGGAGAAGGGGGCGACAGAGGACGAGATGGTTGGATAGTGTTTTCGAGGTTACCAGCATGAGTCTGACCAAGCTGCGGGGGGCAGTGGAGGACAGGAGTGCCTGGCGTTCTCTGGTCCATGGGGTCACGAAGAGTCGGACACGACTAAACGACTAAACAACAACAATGTTCAACCCCACACCACCGTGCCCCTATTGGGACAATAGTGAAGGAGGAGAAAGAGAGCAGCATACAAGCCCAATGCTTTTGCAGGCTCATTCACGTAACACTAAACTATGGTCCAGTGCTACATCCGAACCAGGCTGCATGCCTACGGAACATAATGTCACCCCACTGCCAAAATTCAGTGCACATTAGTTATCTTTTGAGGTCTGCTTCAGCTGGATTATATAGCAAGCCAGCTGCACAGGTACTGCTGGCAGGCAGGCTGCAGTATTAGATACAAATTCACTACATTTCAGAAACTTGTACACACACTGATAAAGCAGCTACTTGACATTTCAAGTTGATGCCAGGCAAATACTGCCTCCAGCTCCTGCAGCAGGGCAGACACAATGTGCCATTGAAAAGGTTCTCTCTGTGCCAATGCACCAAACATCTTTGAACATCTTATGCTTCTGGACCAGCATGCATTCTTGTATGTGCACAGCACACCCTTATCTAAAGCCTTCATATTGTCTCCCATGACTCGAAGATGAATTACCTCAATCGGTGTTCTTATCGCGTGGAACACTGAGCACACACACATACGCATGCAAATGGTATGACAGCGATTAGAAATAACACAATTCTGGACTCTGAACTGGACTGGCAGGCTGCTTCCATTGTTTCCCCGAGACACAACAGTCTGTTCATCATCCCAGACTCTTTCACTGCCTCGTTCCAAAAAAAGGGAGAAAGAAACGATTTTCCTCTTCTTCTTTTGGCAATCATTAACCTATGGTGGAGTCAGTAACAAATGGCTTGCAAAGGGACGACGATTGATTCTGCTTTTAACAGGTGGCTGCATAATGCAGAATGATTAATAGAGGGGGAGATTCCAAGGCTGAAACCTCTCCTTTGCTGAAGTCAACAGAAGCATTCCCATTGACTGGAAGCAACTGAACAAGTGTCACAGCCAGCACATTCCTGTCAGACCACTGGTCTGTCTTTGGAGCTCATTATCATAGCAACATCTCTCCAATGTTTCAGGAAAGAGACATCCCCACCCATAAGGACTGGGCCTGGGACCTTCTGTGTGGAAAGCATTTATTCCAATACTGAGCTACAGTCTAAAAACGAGGGGGGATTTTTAAGCCCCAAAATGCCTCTTCCACTTCAATTCTGCACCCCTCAAATGTGCCAGTGGGGTGACAATGAAGATTTGTCCTTATTTCTTCAAGTTCTACCTAGGTTCAGGATCTGAAGACAGGCAAGAGAACAAAAAGTGGTCCGATATGAGGCATCACTGACCCACAATGCGCACCATCATTTCTTTTGGCCCACGCTTGTATGTGATTAACAGGTTTCACAGGTTTTCAAAGCACATCAAAACTACCACTGTGCTTTCCTATTCATGAATTGGTCTCACCAACACAAGGAGCTTCAACTGGACTTAGAAAGGATATAGCTCACTGGCAGAGCACCTGCTTTGCACGCCAAAGGTCCCAGGTTCAACCCCCTGCATTTCCAGGTAGAGCTTGGGATGTGCCCTGCCTGAAACCCTGGAGTTGTTGCCAGTCAGTGCAGGCAACACTGAGCTAGATAAACCAACATCCTCATACAATACAGTTTCCTAAATTCCTATGCCCTTAACTTCTTCCCCGAATGATATTGCTAATGTGCGCTTGATGGAGGACTCTGGGATTTTAATTCACCTGCATTTGGTCATTGTCTCCATCTTAAGGTGCTCCAACGTCTAGAGCAAGGTTAAAAAATAAAGAAGTTCAGATATTTACAGACAAATCATTGATGGGTGATTGTGTGCGTTGAACTCCATTTATTCTCACAATTCTTACACAGCAGCTTATTCAGTTTTCCTCCATCTAAATTAATTTTTGCTATGGAAAAAAAACCCCCCGCATAATGCAGACAGGGAGATTTTAATGTAGATATTTTTGCAATTTCTCCCTTGCGTTTCCCCCCAGGATGTCCTCTTTGCGCATGCTGTGGTGCTTCCTCTATCTCAGCCTACAAGTCTTTCTTTCTCATACCCAATCCTCAGGCTTTATTATGAACTGACTATCATGTGTAGGACAGATGACGGCTCTGATAAAAGCAATAGCCTCCTACATAAAGCACAAGTATTTTGTTACAATCCAAAAGGGAAATCTTGCTAGGCTTGCCACTCATACGGAGCATGCGGGCTTGCCGTATCTGAGCGATACACTCTGACATGTAGTACGACAGGCAAGCGAGAAGCAATACATATGCATGGCCCCAAATTTAACTAGTGAATAGCTAAGCTGTTATTTATTCAATTGTGTGTATAATATACATCTATAGCTTCCATTACCCCAGCGTTACAGGCCCTTGCTGATGTATATGGATGAAACCGGCCGACTGCAAACCCAGCGCTGTGCATGCGACTTCTAGCTGCTTATGCACGCTGCATTTCACACGTCATGTCACGAAGTCAGGGAAGCCAAAGGAAACAGAATTGAGCACATCTCAATGACAATGGCGCACGAAAGGGAGCACGAGTTATTGCCGCTGTGGAAAATGGAAAAGCCATCGAGTAACCAGCCGACCCCGAACTCCAGAGTACCATAAAGTAGCCAGGTACTTCAGTGTGATAGTTCTGGGGGTTGGCAAGCTGGAGCTGAGGGGTCTAAGTCGTGAAGGTAGCCTGAATGCAGTCCTGACCGTGGTCTACAAGCGACGGTTTTTAGACAAATTTAGTAGTGCATATCGGGAACAGCTCAGTGGTTCAAACCTTGGAATCTCCAAGTAGGGCTGGGGAAGACTCATACTGGAAACCCTGGAAAGACACTGCCCATCAGTGGAGACCAGCAGTGGGGAGAAACTCCTACCTGGCCTCCCCATTTGGCTCACAGGTTGTTTCATGCAAGTCACGCCCACCTGCCATACATCATATATGACACCTGGTATGGGGCAGGTAAAGATGCATGCAGCTGGGCCAAAAGAGAGTTTGCAGGCACCAATGATCATCAAAGCTTGCAAAGTTACGTCCACTGGCTTTTGCAAAGCCCAGTGGCTGTTGGACCTTGCAAAGCACTGAGCTTTAGCTTGCAGTTGTTGTTGTTGTTGTTGTTGATGATGATGATTTTATTCTATATACCCCGCTCATCTGGCTGGGTTTCTCCAGCAACTCTGGGCAGCTTACAACATATCTAAAAGCATTATAAAAAACATCAATCCTTAAAAACTTCCCTAAACAGGGCTGCCTTCAGATGTCTTCTAAAAGTCAGTTAGTTGTTTATTCCCTTGACATCTGAAGGGAGGGCATTCCACAGGGCAGACACCACTATCGTTTACAAAACATGCAGGCAGAAGCAGGTCATCTGACTTCATTGCAATGTCAGGTGACTGACAGGTGTGTGGCCCTGCCCACTTGTCAAATGTGGACTGCAAGATGAGTAAGGTTAAGGGTCTGTCTCTGGCCCACCAGTCAGATCAAGAGCCCCACCCCTGATACAGACAATGCTGAGGGAGGGATAGACCACAAGTCTCTTTAGACCTTGTGTTTAAATGTCCACCAGGGGTTGTCTTGTAGTCTCCATTTCTGATAACCTCAGTTGCAAAACTGCTCCATCATTATCGTATTCACCTACCTTCACAGCTCTATGAATGTAACTAGGCATTATTCCCATTTTACAGATGGAAGAACTTTGAGTAAAGACTCAGTGGAGCTGAATAGAAAAGCTTTGAATCCATTCCCTAGAATCATAGAGCTGAAAGGATCCCTAAGGATCATCTTGTCCAACCCACCTGCAATGCAGGAATCATAACATTCAGTCCCCCATCCAATGTGAAACCACACCAGAGCCTGCTTAGCTTTGAAAAAGTGCCAGCAGTTTTATTGCTGCACCACTTCAAATCCAGTATTTTATATCTGCCAGACCACTCTTTCTGTCAAACTCTTACCCAAATTAACTTCAGGATTAAACCTCAGTGGCAATCTTCCAGCCAATTATCACTTTGAGCTATATTTACATATGCCATGCATTCTGAAATAGCCCCAAGATCCTCCAGTGCTGCACCAATCCAATAATTTCACCAAGACATAAATGCACCTATTCCTTAATGGGCTTTGCCAGAACACTAATTTGCTGTATTCTTTGGGGGGCGGGGGGAGACGATCACTTCCCATTATCCTTTTTTCATATGTGACATCTGCAGGTGAAAGTGATGTCAGTGTTCTGATGCGAGTGCAGCTTGCCCCTCAAACAAGCACCACACTGATACTGCAGTAGTCTTAGACCAGGGGTCAGCAAACTTTTTCAGCAGGGGGCCAGTCCACTGTCCCTCAGACCTTGTGGGGGGCCGGACTATATTTTGAAGGGAAAAAAGAACAAATTCCTATGCCCCACAAATAACCCACAGATGCATTTTAAATAAAAGGACACATTCTACTCATGTAAAAACATGCTGATTCCCGGACCATCCGCGGGCCGGATTTAGAAGGTGACTGGGCCGGATCCGGTCCCTGGGCCTTAGTTTGCCTACCCATGCCTTAGACTGAGCCCTATATAGGCACAGGAGCTGTGTCCTTCACTGAAAGATGCCTCTTTGGTTTAAGAGGCCCAGCCTTGCTCCAGCAGTCTTTTACTCTGACAGAGCAGGGCAAACTTTGGCTGTACTGGGGCTTCCATGATAGAGTCAAAGGGTGGCAACGTGACAGCTGGTAGAGCTTGAGAGTCTTAACCTCAGGATCATGGGTTTTAGCACCACATTGGGCAAAAGATTCCTGCATTGCAGCAGGCTGGACTAGATGATCCTTGTGGTCCCTTCTTACTCTACAGTTCTATGACACAATGACATCCTTGGACTTAGAAGGGAACTGGCACTGTGGAGTCATCTTCTGGAAGTACTTCCGGGGTTGGTCTTGGGTGCAATTTCCCTTCTGATTCCAAACCCTCATCCTCTAAAGAAGGAGAATCCGACCCCAAGGTCATGACCGTCAAAATGGGTGGCATTCAATGCTTGTGCTACACAGAATAGACACACTGAAGTACCTAACTAACTTAGGTTCATTGACTTTAACAGGTCTGCTCTGAACAGGGCTTAGCTGCCTACAACCCAGAGTCAGTCCCACAGAGTACAGAGAGCAGCAATCTTGAAACTGGCAGAGTAAGTGAATAAATTTAGTAGCACATAGGAGGATTTTAATGCATAAAATGTAGTGCTGGAATTTATCCAGGGGGATAAATCTTTTGGAGTCTCACCAGAATGACAGTCTCATGCTTCCTGTAGTTACTACTGCACCTTGCTCTCTTGAGGAACTGGTGAGGTTAGCAGAAAGGGGTTATGTTGCAACTAAGTCCTAAACCAAACGCTTCCTGCAAAGGAATTCAATGGAATCCCATGGTAAGGCACTTCAGAATGCTTCCATGCCAATCTGGCCTTCAGCTTCCTCCAAGAATAGAAAAACAATTCAAATCACAGATGTTCTCCAATGGAAAAGATTATTAGATCTGCTATCATGACCCACTGGCCAACATCATTCCAGCCCCATAATTACAAATCCTGCAGCCCTGAAGTTTTTAATTGCGTTGGTACTACAGAGACACAATTTCATATGCCACAAGGAGTTGTAAGGAGGGCGGAATCCCTCCAAAACGGTTTTGTGCAAAGTTATCTGCTGTCTAAGCTTTCCCAGCCCATTAATATTTCACTTTCATATAGCCCTGGACTGGTTTTGGAACATGCTTCCTTTTTATCCCCTTTTTATATATAAGCAAGAGAAAGTGTTTGAAGTAAGTGCTGGTAAAAAAACCTCCCCTAGTCTGTCTCTCTTCCCACCCCCTCACCCCCCTCCCCACACACACTTGCTTTCTCCACCTCAGTCTCTTGAGGATTTTAACACTTCAAGTACAACATATACCAGGAAAAAGGGAGGGGGGAACAGAGACGAATGTGTCTAGCTTTGAATCGCCTCTTAAAAGAGAGACGGCTTTTTTCAATTGTTTTGTAGTCACATTCAGCTGTGAAAATGACGAAAAAGGAAATCGGCGAAAATAAGCGCGATTACTACATGCTGTCAGGCTGAAAGGGGAGCGTAGCAAATACAGCAGAGCCTCAAATTTACAAAACACTTTGTGAATGGAAGCAGTTTGTAAGCCTCCTGCCCTGGCGGTTCCAAAATCCCCTACCCTATTACCTTGCAGCTCCACATCCTCCCGTTTGGAATGTCACCCGGGCATTGCCAGTGCTCGCTTTCCTCATCTACCTGGAACCCCTCCTCCCCAGTTTTTTTTTTTTTTTGGGGGGGGGGGCTTTCCTAGCTCTCTATGAAGATGGGAAGCAGTGCCGGATTACCAAATAGGCTGAGCAGGCACCGGCCTATGGGCCCCACACCTTTCAGGGGCCCCACGAAAAGGGACCAAAGTAATATTGATTTGATCATGAAAGAAAATTACAATCAAGCTTTCTTAGTTCAATGCTATCCCACTAGAGCACATGCACAAGCCCCCCACCATCAATTTCAGCTGCCTAGGGGCCTCCCACAGGGTTTAATCTGGCACTGTTTGGAAGCCGCCTTATACTTAATCAGACTATGGGTCCATCAAGCTCAGTACTGACTGGAAGCAGCTCTCCAGAATTTCCATCAATGACCTTTGCTAGCCCTACCTGGAGATACTGGGGATTGAACCTGGGACCTTTGGCAGGCAAAGAAGATGCACTACCAGTGAGCTACGGGCCTGTCCTTTCTCTGCTTCATCTCATTAAGGACCCTGGAAGCTGCCTTATACCTGGGCAGGCCATTTGTCCATCTGGTCAGTACTGTCACTTGGAAGTAGCTCATCAGGGTCTCAGACAGAGGTCTTTCTTGCCACCTGGTACGTGATCTTTAAAAACAAGCAAACCTGGAGATTCGGGAGATTGAATCTGAAACCTTCTGCATTCAGAGCATGTTCTCTATACCACAGAGCAGCGGTCCCTCCCCCTCCATTTTATCCAATATGCTTTCTGACCTCCTGAAGAACACCCCCACACCGCCTGATTCACAAAGGGGCTGATGTGGCAACAGTTACTGCATACTGAGCAGGGTGAGCAATACTGCGACGGAGAAATTTGATAGATTAGTCATTTTGAATCTCCAGGCTTCATATATCTCCGAGGTTCCAGCAGAGCGAAATCCGTTCCACAAGAATGTTCAGTGGAACTCTGCTCCGCCATGGGAAAAGAAAACCGATCCTCTCCACTACTTGGCAAGATGTCTCTCCTTAATGGTGTTGGGAAACTACAGTCGCCAAAGAGCACCACCCTCGTGGCTCGTGTTAAGATGATGCATTACGAGACACCACTGGGTAATGCTAAGTCTCTCTTCCCCCTTGAAACTGCATGTGCAATTACCCTGCCTGCTGCAATGTCTAGCTGCTCCCATACTCCATGGGAAATGGCGCAGGTAGAGCATCATAGTTCAGAGTACGAAAAGGAACCATCCAGGAACAAGTGCGTCATCACCCGTCGACACCGTCTCCCCATTCAAATATTATTCCAGGAACTCACTTCTCTGTAACAACCCATCAGCCTGAATTTGCTTCATGTTATGTTGAATGAAATAGAATGAAAAACTGGAACTGGGCAGTGAGGACTTTTATTTGACACACCACACTGGGTTGAGACTCAGCTCCAAGTGACACCTGGGCAAAACAGGCGTTAGCCCCACAGACAAAGCACACACACACTCTTTCATGCTGCCTTCTGCACTGGGAGCTGCCCTACTTTCTTGGGGTCACAGTGCCCTTCTGGTGACAAAGTCTCCACTGACCATTCTACCTAGTGCCACATCTAGCTGGCCACGCGCCACAAATCATGACCGGTTCTGCCTCTTCCACCACCATCCCCATGCACACCGCAATATGACACATGTACCCCAAGCATGTCTTATTGCATGGACAGTGAACGGTTCTCTGGCAAATAGCTCGATAGCTGTGATGAGTGCGGCTGGCGCAGCGATGGCAGGGGCAAGAGGTGACAGTGTCTAGTGGGGGCGGGGAAGGTGCCATGTGGCAACGCTGGAGAATCCACATGGCTCTCCCAGCTGCCAATCTCTCTCCCTCTTCCTATATGTATGCATGTATGTTACTGCTGCACAGCCGCTGCGGTAAGGAGGGAACCCTCTCCCCAGAAAACAGGCGTCTTCTTCCCCTGCATAAGTCCACGATGAAGCCTTGGAGCCTTCCACGCGCGCGCACCCTCCTCGCCCCTTCCCCAAAACTGCACCGCCACAAAGCGCCCTGCCCTCGCCCTAATCCCAGCCGCCGCTGCGGCCACTGCCGACTTGCAGGAGAGCCCAGCTCGGTCCAATCCCAGCGAACACGCCTCGCGCGTACAGGAAGAAGGCAATGCGGCTCTCGGCGAGCCCTTCCTCGTAGCCGCGGCTGCCCTGCGTGCAATAAACATACCGGCTTCTAGCTCTCGCCTTCTCCTCCTCCAGCTCTTTTCCTCCCAATCAGCTGCCGCTACCGCCTGCCCAGCCCCGGATCTACCGTACCTGCAGGACTCGAAGCGAGCTTTTTTTAAAAAAAGAAAAGCCACAGTACACAAACCAAGCCTTTGCACCACTTTCCAGCCCTCGATCCCGTGTGCACTTGTTCCTCCAGTTCCGCGATCCGCCCACCCAAGGCAAAATCGCGACCACCACATCGCAAGCACGGGGAGCTTCCTCCCAAAATAACGCAGCCCTCCTTGGCTGTGCGGGCAAGCCTGGTAGACCCAGAGGAGCTCAGCCTCCCTTCTCCTCCCTTCCTAAAATCCTGACCTTCCATCTCCTAGCCGCCCCCTTCCCCGCCGCCCTATGCGAGGGTGCCTTCCCTGCTTCCCAAACCGAGCGGCGCCACGAGTCAGGGGCGCATGGAGGTTATTTACTACCTGGTTGGGCAGCTGGTGGTTGTCTTGGGGGCGCTCCTGCCACGGAGTGCTGGGGAGGGGGGCACGAAGTCTCGTCCTGGCCGCCCCGCTCCCTACCACCAAAGTGGTGGCTGGTGCGGTCCTTTTAATTTTCCCATATGCGCCCACGGAGAAGAGAGGTGGGGGGAAGCAAAAAAACAAAACAAAAACCGCACGCACACACCCCAGCCTTGGTCCAGGCTAGCAGCAACAGCAGCAATTAATCCAGCAAGAGCCAGCCAGAGCAGCGCAAAAGCTCTGCAGCAGAAGAAACCAGCGGAGCTTCCCATGCACTCATGTTGTTGCTGTTGAGAGTGCAGAAGAGGATACGCAGCAGCAGCAGCAGCAGCAGCAGGCGGATTGGCAGCCGGCGCTGCTTGTGGCAAGGAAAGACGGCGAGAGGAGAAGGCGGCGGGGAGGGACGAAAGGGGAGGCGCTTGCGGTGCGTGGTGTGTGTCTGGAGAGAGAGTGTGGGGCTGTGCGCGCCGCGTTGCATGCGGGGTTGCGCGGTGCCACCTCCTCGCTGGGAGTGCACTGCGGAGCCGGCTTGGGAGGGGAGAGCAGCCGCCAGCGCAGGATCAGCCTCTTAAGAAGGGGATTGACAGGAAGGATTTAAGAAAGCCTCACCTTTCTGAGCTCTGAGTCAGCAGAGAGTGGAACAGGTTCATTTTTATTATTATTTTTTGCTCTCTTCTTCCTGCTTCCAGGCCAGCCTCCTCCTTCCCTTTTCTTGAAGCCACAGCAGAAGCTTCAACAGCTGCAGAAGAAACCAAGACCAGCAAATCAGTGTAACCCGTGTGTGTGTGTGTGTGTTTGCGTGTTTGTTTTTTATCTGTCTGCCTTGGTTTGCATTTTCCTTTTACCGTGCTAAAATCAGGAGCTTTGCAAATCCTTAAAAGAGAGGGGGGGGGTTAACACCTTTTGGGCAGCTTCACTTCAGGAGTAAACTCTGAATGCAGATTAGTTGCTCCTTAACAGGCTTTCTCCAGTCAGGGTGGTTATAAAAAGGGTTTAGGTGTGTTTGTGTGTTCCTGCCTTGGATGGAATACTCTTAATAATCCACATTATAGATTGCGAGTTGAGGACTAGGCAGGGGTTGAGTGAGCTGTTCCAGAATAAAAGATGGTCATTTTGTGTGTGGCCGGGGAAACCTGAGGATGCTGGCTATTCCAGATTGGTTCTGATCCAGTAAACCTGAAAGGTACTGGTTGTTGCAAATTAGCTGTGGCATAAAATGGTATGACCTTCTTGTGTCCTTGCCATTTCATAGTCAAGGTTACCTGGAAGGAGCTGAGGCTCACACACTTGGGCAGCGATACCCAGAGCTAGCCTTACCCTGCAAGAAGCCTCACTGAACTCCTTGGGTAGACAGATATGCACAGGATTGTACTGCTGGTTTATGCAGAGAGTGGCCATTCTCTCCGGCATTGATCTGTTGTGACCATGAAGCCCAATGCAGCAACCACAGCAGTTGTTTAGGATCAACTGAGTGAAAAGCTATATTCTTCCCCTCTACCCCACCCTGTTCCATATTTTGCATGAAGGATAGCCTCAAAACTGGGAAGAGAGGGTAATGGAGTTTTTGGAATCAATTCATCCAGAATGCATACACACCATACATTTAAAGCACACACATACTCTCAAACAATATTGGGAGCTTAGGTTTACTCATCAGAGCTACAGTTCCCAGCACCTTTAAACTACAGTTCCCAGGATTCTTTGGCAGGGTTGTTAAATGTGCTTATGGTGTGGAAAAAGAGTGAAAAGCTGTGGTCTTTTTACCCTTCCATATTTTGCATGGACAAAAAGTATCAAAATTTGCAGGCGGCCTGGGGCGGATTGAATGCGTCAGATTTCCCACTCCTTCTCTCCAAAACCGTTGAATGAAAAAGGTGTGTGTGTGTGTGTCTGTGTGTTTTGCAGGCCATGCAAGGGGAAGATAAAATTTCTAGACAACAGCCTCCGTATGACCTTTGGATGTTTACTATCCTTGTCTTCTCTCTCTCTTGGGATTTTATATGCATGTGTACATAAGTGAGGGAGATGAGGTGGTTAAAGGGTTTGCTGTGTTTGGTTTTTTTTTACAAAAAGCCTCCTTAACCAAAAGCAGCTACAAGAAAAGCTAATCAAACGCCAGCTGAGGATAAGTGCACTAGTTCAGCGCATTCAATAATTATCACCGCATATGCTCCCGGCACGAATGTATTGGTATATGTTGCTACCAATATTGCTCCTTATTCCAAAGCAGGCATGGGCAATTTCTGCATTTCACAGGACAGACTAAATATGATGTGTGGGATCCATGGTCAGTTCTCCAGATATTTTTTCCTTTGCCTAAAAACAATCTAGGAGGAAGGGGATAATGGGGTCAGGAGGAATAGGGTTGAGGTTGGCAAGCCAGTTAATCCTTTCCCCACACATTTCTCTGTCCATTTCCCCCCAATATTGTTAACCATGAAGAGAATTTTTTTGAGAATTTTCTTTTTGTCACCCACCTCCCCTCAGAAAATGAAAGCCATAAAAGCTGTTTTTTAAAAATCCCCCAAGTATTCCTCACCATCGTGTGTGTGTGTGTGTGTGTGTGTGTGTGTGTGTGTGTGATGGCCACCATATTTCCCTCACAGTGCCTTGGAAGGACTCCAGGTCAAGGACATTGTGGAGGATTCAAAATGGCGCCCATTTTGCTTCTGTTGTCATTGGCAGCAGCAAAGAAACAAAGTTAGGTTAAAAAGATAAAAAGTTTGCCACTCCCACTGCTAATGGTGAGCCCATACACACACACTCCACCCCCCCCAAACAATAAATGGTTGAAGAATTTCTCTCACTCTGGAGAAAGGTGGTAAAATCACCCACCCAACTTCTTTGCCCACTAATAGGGGAGAGAATTTCGGGAGGCCATTAAGAGCACAGTTCTAACAGGTACTTACTTGATTTTACCTCAAGCCTATTAGCAGCTTGAGAAGACTGATTGCAGTCCGTGTTCCTAGTTTTCTGAGTATTAGCCCCATGAAACTCAAGAGGACTTGCTTTTGAGTAGAAGATTGGACTCTTTAAAGTCAGGGAATTAGCCCAGACAGAGAAAAGAATTGGCTAAAAAATAAACAAAAACCCTTCCCTCAGCATCATCCCCTAAGCCAAAATACCCTTCCTCCAGTAGCTGCTGTTCACCTCTGGGAGGAATGCAGGCAGCTGTATTGTTTTTGACATTTCCTAACCTCCAACAAGGCTATTTATCTATAACATTTGTATATTGCCTTTTCCTCTGGGGTCCTGTACATGGTTCTCCACCCCTCCCTGTTTTATCCCCACAGCAACCCTGTGAGGTCATCCAGTAAGCTTTATAACCTGCCCCCCCAGGCCCTCATCCTGCACTCTCAACTTTTCTACCCCATTGGTTATCAGAGGGAGAAAAAAGCCACAGAAACAGTGTGGGTGCGAATGTGTGTTTAAAAATAATATTTATTTTTTTAAAAAAAGAAACCTCCCCTCCACCCCCTGACTTGGCCACCATCTCAGGCCATTTTGAGCAAAAGAAGTTACATGTAATTTGACCCCCATCCCCAGGAGCCATTCTGTTCTCCAGAGGTTGGTCCGGGGGCCACTGCACTTTCCAGCACACTCCAGTCCTTTCATAGGTGCTCAGAATATATAATAAAATGGGTGCTGTTTAACAGTAGTCATACCTCATGTTACGTTTGCTTCGTGTTATGTTTTTTCAGGTTGCGTCCCGCAGCGACACGGAAGTACCAGAAAAGGTTACTTCCGGGTTTCACTGCAGTAGCGCTAAATCGCACTTCGCACACGTGCACAAGCACCAAATCATGCTGTGCACCTGCGCAGATACGGCATTCAGGTTGCGGGCTTTTCATGTTGCAAACGGTCCTCCAGAACGGATCCTGTTCGCAAACAGAGGTACCACTGTAAAAGTTTCACAACGATAAAACATGTGTACCCAGGTATGGCCAAGGTAATAGTTTTTTGGGTTTTTTTGCAGAGGTGGGGCATTCATGTAAAGATGTTAAATTTGACAAATCTGCCTTTCAACCCTTGAATAGTCATTTTCTTTTCCTTGTTGTTGTTGGTGTCTGTCTGTCTGTCTCGAGAGACAATGGAGCACGCCTCTGGGGGTGCAGTCTAAACGCTGCAATAGCAGCATCGCAGTGACCTCCCTGGGGCACAAGCCTGGGCAGTAATTATGGAAGTCCTGGGCTGCCTAGACGACGAGACCTCCATCTCAGCCTCACTGATGTGCTCCAAAAGAAAGCACAGCAATACATTTGGCACCAGCTTGCCTGCCACCCAGGGTGCCACCCAAATGTCTTTTTGTGTAGGGTTTACTCATTAGCCTTTACTTCTCCTGAAGATATCTGGCAAGGCAATGGAGGTTTAGGATCAGAGTTTTCCTTTTCCTAGAGGGGCTCCCTTCCCAGATTGATGAGACCCATCTGCCCCCTCTACAGCATGTGCAGTAATCACCTTCTTGAACATTGGACCCACTATTGGACTCATCCGCTCAATCCACATGCAATTTGGGGAAGTCCCTAACTCACTGAGGGTTTGAGGCACATTGGCTACCCTCACCTGGTTTAGCTGGCCAGTTAAAGCGGGCATAGGCAAACTTGGCCCTCCAGCTGTTTTGAGACTACAGTTCCCATCATCCCTGACCACTGGTCCTGTTAGCTAGGGGATGGTGGGAGTTGTAGTCCCAAAACATCTGGAGGGCCGAGTTTGCCTATGCCTGAGTTAAAGCCATTCCCAGGGTGTGGCCTCTGTCACATGTTGACAGCTTCCAGGAGCCACAGGTGAAAGCCGAATGCAGGTGGGGACCAAAGGTACACAAATTACCCCAGAAGGAGCACAATGTGTCCCCCAACAGAGGTACTATCCACCCCTTAACACACCATATGCCCTTCTAAGCAAACAAAATTTGTTATAGCTACCCCCGATCTGGAGAAAATCATTTTCTTCTTCAGTTGGTCATCCATCCTTGTTTTGAAAGCATTGCCCCACATTCCACAGCATCAGCGACCAACATGCCAGAATGGATGTCATTTATTGGAAATGATTTTTTCTTCATAGAACCACATCAACTTCCTTTCATTATGGACATTTGGCCGGGCATTTCTGGATAGAGAAGAAATAAGATACGAGTATATCATAGTCATTAAAAAGAACAACATTTTCCACTGAAAATCCAAACCAAACCAAGCTGAAATATGTGAAACTACATGTTCTTCCCCAGTTACCACCATCTCTTCACCATATCTCGTCCCCATTGGAATTCAGATTGTAAGCTCTTTGTGGCAGGGCCCTAAATATTTTCTGTGTTTGTTGTTCTGTAAAGTTCCACAGCACTGACCCTGATCTAGCCAAAGCTAGTCATACCTAGATTCTGCCGACATGAATGGAATTGAACCCAACTTTGATTAGGTCATAATGTTGGCCAACATTAGAGGGATGTTGTAAGGATCACTGACATCATGAAGGGCTTTGAGCAGCCCAATTCCTACCATGTTTACTCAGAAGTAATTCCCCTGAGTTCAGTGGCATTTATTTCCCAGTAAGCACATTTAAAAATAGCCTCCCTAGGAAAAAAATGCTATAGATGCAGTGGAATCTGGTTTGATGAAGGACAAAATAGATGATCTTTTATCAGGCAAGCCGTCCATGCTTGTCCAACTACAAATATTGCTTTGTGTATTTTGTAGTTCTTGTTGTCTTAAACCAACTTAAATGCATTGCCTTATACCAAACTGATATAGTGCAGAAGATTCCTGGAATGCTCAGCAAACTTTGCCTTCTCTGTTTCATATACTCAAATATTGCATATACTGCAATAATTAATTAAACCAGGGCAATGTGAAAATTATTTAAGTTTTTTTTAAAAAATAAAACAGTTTGGATGTTTTTAGCATTGTGAATGCAGATGGCAAAGACAATGAGGTCAGAGTCTCATTTAATCATGATTCATAAATTAATGTTATCTTTCATCATTCCAGATTCCACACAGTCTGTTTGCAATTCGAGCTCTTGCACTCAGAAGTGGGGGTGAGGGAAGGAAGCTTTTTTAAAAATAAATAAATTAAGAAAAGGAGAAGTGATATTTGTTTGTTCTCAGTTTTTGCTAGTTGCTGAATGAGTCTCATTTTGCAACCCTGAATGAAATGAATCATTCCTGGCACAGGAAAATCACACCTACTCTGGTCAATTGCTTACCACAAATGACTGTGTATGATTTCTCAAGGCCCTGATCTTTCTGAGATTGTATGTCTAACTTTTATGCATCTTAGTACCCTAGTGACTTCATTAACTTTACATTTGTACTGGAATTTTCAGCTGGAAGGAGGGGGGTGTTATGTTTGTATATTCTTTTGATCTGTTTAATAAATGTAAGAGAGATGTTTAAAATTGGCAACAGTGACGCATATTTAAAATTGCATACAACTTCATTGTGCAGAAACAGAGGCAATTAAAATGGACCTGCATGCTCACCTCATGGCAAAGTAGCAGTAATGGAATCCCCGTGGCAATGCTGCCGGCTATCTCATCATTTTCCGCAATATTCACCCACACATTTATAGGTATTGGAGACATTGGCTAAATTCTCACAAAGGTGGTCAGGCTGCTGTGAGCTGGAGCCCCCGTGATACTCGTCAAGGTTCAAAGACAATTATTCCATTAAATGCCAACTGTTAGGGAGAAACACCTGTGCCCTCAAGTTCCACTTAAGGGATTCCAATAGGAATCTGGCTGGCCACTTACGAAACAGGTTGCTGAATCAGATGGACCGTTGATGTGATTCAGTAGGATTTTTCCTGTGTTCTTACGGCAGAATATTACTCAAATACACACAACATCTCTGTACACAGAAAAGTATCATGTCAGGGGAAAAGCTAGGCCAGAACTATTTTCCTTTATCTGCTACCTTTCTGTTTGTTTTTGTCTTTGTTTTGCATTTTAATGTTTATTGTGTCCAAGAAAGATCTTTTAAATATTGCTGAGAAATCCTCCCACTTCCTAAATATGCTCTGTTTAGGCACGATACTGCATCTTCTTCTAATGTTACAAGAAGGGCTTGAAAGCCAGTTGCAGAAGTTACTGCTCACTTAGCTTCTGGTTCTTCTAAAAAGCCCACATGCATTACTTCTGACCAGGGATTTACACAATGCATAGCTAAGGTATGCAATTATGTGACTTAACCAATCTAGTTCCTTTTGACTATTCTAGTCCAAGGGATCAGGGCTCTATCTGCACTTGTGTCCTGAAAAATGTTGCTTTTCAACATGGCACTCAAAACTACAATTTCAAAGAATGTAGTCATTTGGCAACAATAATTTCAACATGATATAAAGACTCTCTCTCTCTCTCTCTCTCTCTCTCTCTCTCTGTGTGTGTGTGTGTGTGTGTGTGTATATTTCTTGATGGTTCCAAGGTATTAAAGGAGTTGTAATATTGTTTATGTTGTGTTGTTATGCTGAAAATCATTTAGTGGGACTGCAAGCCCATATATAAATTAAATAGAGTGAATTGTTAAGAGTTGTGGATATTATGGAGGCATACAAACAGTATTTTCAGAACACTACAAACTGGCATGAAGTGAATGGTTGAGTTGTCAATATCACAGGAAAAAATGCAAACCGGTGTGGAAATGTGTAGAATTGAACTTAAGACTGAAAAAAATTCTTAATGGAAATTGACAGATTTGCCTGTCCCCATCTGCATCCTGCCCAAACCTGATGAAGGAGGAGGTCAAAAGTCTGAGGTTCGCGCATGTAACTCTAAACCAGCCTTTGTAAGCTGATTCCCCTCTATATGTTTTGGGCTACAACTCTCATCAGTTGCACAGAAGTTGTTGTAGTAGTTTAGTCGTGTCTGACTCTTCATGACCCCATGGACCAGAGCACGCCAGGCACTCCTGTCTTCCACTGCCTCCTGCAGTTTGGTCAAATTCATGTTAGTAGCTTCGAGAATACTGTCCAGCCATCTCGTCCTCTGTCGTCCCCTTCTCCTTGTGCCCTCCATCTTTCCCAGCATCAGGGTCTTTTCCAGGGAGTCTTCTCTTCTCATGAGGTGGCCAAAGTATTGGAGCCTTAGCCTCAGGATCTGTCCTTCCAGTGAGCACTCAGGGCTGATTTATTTAAGAATGGATAGGTTTGATCTTCTTGCAGTCCATGGCACTCTCAAGAGTCTCCTCCAGCATCATAATTCAAAAGCATCAATTCTTCAGCGATCAGCCTTCTTTATGGTCCAGCTCTCACTTCCATACATCACTACTGGGAAAACCATAGCTTTAACTATACGGATCTTTGTCGGCAAGGTGATGTCTCTGCTTTTTAAGATGCTGTCTAGGTTTGTCATCGCTTTTCTCCCAAGAAGCAGGCATCTTTTAATTTTGTTACTGCTGGCACCATCTGCAGTAATCATGGAGCCCAAGAAAGTAAAATCTCTCACTGCCTCCATTTCTTCCTCTTCTATCTGCCAGGAGGTGATGGGACCAGTGGCCATGATCTTAGTTTTTTTGATGTTGAGCTTACGGAAGTTGTAGCCCTAAACATCTGGAGGACACCAGTGTGTGGAAGACAGACCTAAACCATAGTTTAAGCATTAAGTTTGATACAGCCGTTGGATGTGCATATATGTAAATATTTCTTGTATGAATGATTTGTGCACCCAAGTGGCTCGCTGACATACTCATGAGCTGAAGGAAACACGGCAGCTATTCACAGGTCTCCAAAGGAACCCATTGTGTTTATGCTTCTAAAACTAAACCCTTCATAGAATAGGTTTTTGTTTACATGTAGACTCTGAAGTGTCACTCATTCTAATAATGCCGCATTTGTAAAGTGCAAAGAGAAGCAACCTTGAGTAAAAACAGCTGCAATTACTGTGAAATATAGGTGAGGTGTGGGTTTTAAAAATGCATTGTGGTTTAAAAGGTGGAGTGAAATTCTGACCCCACTGAAACTGAAGCTCATGAAAGTCCCATTGACTTTGGTGGGGTCAGGGTCTCACTCCTCCACTCTCCAGGCAATCAGGTTCCACACATATAATTCTCTCTAAAGAGACTGATTCCATTGAAATGGTTCCTGTTGTTCTTTTCTAAGAGGTACTTAACCTACAGTAACCCTCCCGTCTTTCTCCTATCTTCATTTTGCTGCTCAGTTCCCCTCTCCCTTGTATTACTGAATAATAAATCTGACATAGATTATGTAACATCCACTGAATCATATCAGGCTGTGGGAGGCTGGAGCACAGTATAATGCAAGATGTAAGGAACATGAAAGAGGAGGTTGAGAGACAAGTGTTTTAAAAAGCGTTTCCCGGGTGCTTACAACTTTAGAAACTTGCACAGAGAACAGTTTCTAAAAATGAATTTGCACACATGAAATTACATTTCTTAAATTAGAAAGTTCCTGGAGCCTTTTATCTACTGACCGCAAGAAGCTTGGTCAGCTTCTTTGTGAACCATTAAGTTCACCGACCTGCATTCTCCTTTCCAAAGGCCTTCTTACTTGATCCACCGCATAATATCAAAGCCAGAGTCACCACTTACTTCACAATAGCCAAATCAAAGTTAACCATTTTCAGATTTGAAACGATCCATGAATAAGAAGCACTTCAGTGTCCCTGAGTATCATCCTAGCAGACAGGGTGGTTTTCTGGTGACAGACCTACCAAATCTGCCTTTCACTATGACTGGTATACAACGAGCTTGCAGCAATTTGTGTAGGTTGGAGCATCTTTAGCTTCTGTGGAGGTCTTGCAGGCCACAGGTGCTGCAATTGAGAGAAGGAGACACTTGCTTTTCCATGAGCCAAATCATCAGCATGAGAAAAAGTACAGTGGTACCTTGGTTCTCAAACTTAATCCGTTCCGGAAATCTGTTCCAAAACCAAGGCGCGCTTTCCCATAGAAAGTAATGCAAAATGGAATAATCCGTTCCAGACTTTTAAAAACAACCACTAAAACAGCAATTTAACATTAATTTTACTATCTAATGAGACCACTGATCCATAAAATGACAGTATTGTAGATGATAAAAATTAATTTATTTGTTTTCTTACCTGCATTGATGATAGTCATTGTTTGGATGGGGGGCTTTTATCCATTTCCGCAGTCACACAGTCAATCAATCAGTAGCTGAACTGGGTTCCACACAGTCACAAAAACAAATTAACCGAAAAAGCCTCAAAAACAAATAGCAAAAACAATAGTGCCAAACTTAATCTGTTCCAGAAGTCCATTTAACTTCCGAAATGTTCGAAAACCAAGGCGCAGCTTCTGATTGGTGCAGGCGCCCCAGAAACAATAACCGACAGCCACATTGGACGTTCAGCTTCCAAAAAATGTTTGAAAACTGGAACTCTTCTCGGTTTCCAGTGTTTGGGAACCAAGGCATTTGAGAACCAAGGTGTTTGAGAACCAAATATATATTAAAGGTTTAGTACTAACTGAGTTTGGTGGAGACACTCTAATGGAATGGGGACAGAGCCATGTGGAGCGTGTCTGAGGCCTAAGGTGGGGGTCTTGTTAGAATAAAATTATAAATGCATACAGAAAAGCAGCTGGATCTCAGTGTCCAGGCTGAATGATGGGGATGGAGACGCTTCTTCAGGTATATAGGACAGAAGACATTTAGGGCTTTAAAGGTAAGTGCCTTCACTTTGAATTGTGCTTGGAAACATACCGGGAGCCAATGTAGGTCTTTCAGGACTGGTGTTATAACCCTCAAAGTTTTTGCCTGGTGCCTAAAGATATGTAACAAAGGTGCCAACTGAGCCTCCCTAGGGAGACCATTCCACAAATGGGGAGCTACCACAGAAAAGGCCATTCTCTTGTGTTGCCATTCTCTGGATGTCCCTTGGAAGAGGCACACAAAGAAGGGCTTCAGATGATGATCTAAGGGTCCGGATTGGTTCATATGAGGAGAGGCAGTTATTGGTAACTAATTAAGTGCTTCCCATAAAGTATCCCAAAATGATTTAATAATAAAAATAGTTTGGCTTGATTGGAGTACTTCAAAAGCTCTTACTACTTTTGGGGGACAACCACAGGGGTAATCATCCATTCTTTACCTCATTGTCTGTGCCACAGTGATAGGCTTCCTGTTGGCTTGCTTTTCACAGTGCTCCAGTCCTGTGGATAGCTGGAAGGCTGGATAGCTGATATGAACTCATTGGTAGTCAGCTGACACAAAGGGCCAACAGGGTTTCACCTAGTCCTATAAAGATTCTAACTTAGCTCTTAACCCTGAGGAACCTGTTGACTGGAAACAGGCTGAGGTACTCTCAAACTATCTCTACTGCCCACTGACTTTGCTCACAGCTTCACTGCTTCCAGCTTTCTGGCCTCCAGACCGTAAGGCCTGGCAAATACGATCTTGCTTCGCACCTCCTCCTAGTTCCAGAAGCCGTGAAGTCTGATTCATGAAACAGATGTGTATGCATCAGATGTTTTGCTTACACATCCCATAGTATATCTATAAATAACATGATAGTACGTCTTGGCAGATGAAACACAAGAGGAAGGAAAGATGAAGCAAGAATATCTCTCCCTGTGCTTTTTGCAAGGTCAAGTAAGAGGTCACTTCAGTAATGGGGAAGCAAGCAGGGGGCATAATAACTCCGCAACAAAATCAACCCAGACCCATACAGGAATGGGATGGGCATCTATTCTGCCCCATTTTGGTCTCTCTGGTACTCAGTCATAGGTCTCTATCCTGTCTTGTTGCATTCTGTTCCATCCCACTGTGTGCTGTTTGTGTGAACTTCGTATGTAAAATGTGCACATTTATGTAAAATGTGCTTTTCAATGTTTTGCATGCATCTTTCATGCAAAAACAAAAAACCCTATCGCTACCAGAAAATCCCAGTTTCTCCACATCTCTCTTTGCAGTTCCCAATGACTTAGGCCATTGAATCCTGTTCAGCCTCACCTCTTTGCTGGCGGGCGAATCTTTGAAGTACATTTCAGTTGTCTTGTAATGACGATGTTTCAAATCCAGTGACCCTGAAATGCTGTCATTCATAAGAAGGTGACACCTAAGCCTGAAAACTCCAAGAGAAAGCCCCAAAGCTATAAGCCAGGCTATTAGAAAAGCTTTCAAATAGCTGCTTCAATGACATATGGTATTTCGGTTTCTGGGTATTCTGCAAATAACCTTGTACTCCACCGCAGCATTTCATTGCCATACTCCATTTCTTGCCACGATCCTGTACCCATCCCTGTCATTTCACACCACACTATATATCTTAATCCTCCTTGTTGTTAGTATAGTATCCCTGCTCACCTACCCCCAGCCCAGAAAAGACCAGTCCTTTCAAGCACTCCCTCTGCATAACTCTTTGCTTCTGTGGCACTTGTTCATAAGCAATGGCGATGCCTATAATATTTTTCTCCCTTTAGGCAGTGAGATGCATCGGGGGGGGGGGGGAGAGAGAATAAGTGGGTACAAGTTCAGTGCAGGAGAACACAGGGAAATTGTACCGAGCTGCATGGTTTATAATGTTCACTGAATTCAGCTTATCCCGCCTCAGAACTTTGATCCCCTGGCTGCAGAGTTTTAATTTTGCTTTCTACAGCCCTGTTTATCAGCCACAGAGCTCTGACCATTCAAGCTGAAGTCTCTAGGCAAAGTCTGAAGTTTCCTCCAAGAGCTGCCAAGTTGCATTTGAAACTGACGAGGGAGAAAGGAAGATTAGTCAGTTCCAGAGACTGCGGCAGTCCATCTATGTGTACTGATTTTTGAATCACACAACTTTGTGCAACTGCAATGGCAGTGTGGTGTGTCGCTCATCCTCAGTGTTGCCGCTAGCAGTGTGCAAAAGGTGTCTCTTGTGTGATATCCATGCAACCATACTTCCAACAGTGCTCCAGATTGCAATGGACTCTGCAGCTGAGAGAAACTATACATACACTCAGCAGCAGCAATCATTTACTCAGCATTCAAAGTGCAAACAGAAGGTTGTCGCAGTCATGGAACCACATTCCTGACTGTACTTTAGGTCACTGGGGCTTTTGCAGCCCGCCCAAAATGTCCCATATTCCTAGCAATACAATTGTACTTTCCCAGCCATTCAAAATGCAGCATCTCTATAATGAAGAGATGGGATTTCCTAGATGGGAGATGTTTGGATCCTACACAGTAGATGAGCAGTAACCACACATTTGTTGTGAATTAAATGGATCATTTGGTGAAGCTTGAAATCCACATTGGCAAAAAGATACAAGCACACAAACATTTTATCTGCACAACAGCCTTGTGGGTATAGCCTGTGACACACACACACAGAGAGAGAGAGAGCGTTTCAAGGTTGAGTGGAGATTTGAACCCTGGATCAGCCTAGTCTGATATGTCAACCATTATGAACAGATATGTACATATGACACCTCAAAAAAATTAGTGCACAGCTTACCTGAACCATGGGGGAAAGCTGCTTTGTATATTATTGTAAAAAGATGGAGTATAAGTTTTTGTTATCATCATCAGTCAAGTATTACTAGAGTCTCTGACTTGCTGGCACCAGTGTTCATTTTAGTGTTTATTGAATAATGCAGGAATTGATTCTACAGTTCTCCGTTTGCAGCCATAATGCATCTACATACCTCAGCAGACCTCTGAACCATCACAAGATTCTCCATCAGCTCCTTAAAAGAGCAACTTATTTAGCTGTTACAAGCAAAGGAATGTTTAAAATCTGGTTGCTTACTTGCATCACTCTTGAGTCGAACAATGACGTCTGTTTCAGTCAACTGCTTGGTGTTCTGGATGAAGATAAGTTTTTGGAAATGTATATTTCCAGGTGCTTTCTTTTGCAGTTCTAATTCAGCCAGGCAGCCCATCTGACTGCCAGTGGCCTATGTGTATTGGAAATACAGCTCATGCTAGTCTCCCACCCATCTGCACAGTTTGCAGAGATTACACCTGAACCAGCAATTGGCTGCCCAGGTAGGCTCCCACTTTTTGATGTGAGGAAGGTTATTGCCTCTTCCAGGTAGACTTTCTCCAGGTAGATCACTCCTGCATCCAATCAGGAGCATGAACAGCTTGTTTCTAGATGTCCTGGGGTGGAGTTAAGGGTCAAGGTTAGGATGCAAGGGGAAGTAACATAGGGAAGGGAAATGGTTCTGTGAAAAGTAGAAGTGCATCACCCTTGGCCATTATCACATTATTGAATCCTCCCTTTTTTCCATGATGAAACTCAGGACAGAATATATAGAATTCCCAGAAGATTCCTCCATCCAGGCATTGACATCACATCCAGACCAGCTTCTATAGGGGTGTCACTGGAAAAAAACTAGTTTGGGGAAGGGGAAGAGTGTCAAAAAAAAGCCATTCTGGCCAAGCTAAGCCTCCTGATGTATATTTTCGCTCCTGATCTATATTTTAGTTTGGTCAGAATCAAGTATACACTTCCAAAGTTAACACTAAATACATTATTAGTGTCCCTGGGTTTTTAGACTCACCGACCCATGTACTAGGGATGCGGGTGGCGCTGTGGGTCAGGGGTCCCTTTACCTTTACCCATGTACTATCTGAAACCCAAGAGGCACATTGGAGGGATGCGGGTGGCACTATGGCTTAAACCACTGAGCCTAGGGCTTGCCAATCAGAAGGTGGGCGGTTCGAATCCCCGCAACAGGGTGAGCTCCCATTGTTCAGTCCCTGCTCCTGCCAACCTAGCAGTTCAAAAGCATGAAGTGCAAGTAGATAAATAGGTACCGCTCCGACAGGAAGGTGAACACCGTTTCCATGTGCTGCTCTGGTTCGCCAGAAGCGACTTCATCATGCTGGCCACATGACTCGGAAGCTGTTTGCCGGCTCCCTCGGCCAATAAAGTGAGAAGAGCACTGCAACCCCAGAGTCGTCTGCAACTGGACCTAACATTCAGGGGTCCCTTTACCTTTACCTTTACCCATGTACTATCTGAAACCCAAGAGGTGCCTTGGTTGCCAGGTGTTTTCCCCCCAGCTCTTCTACCCCACTATTGCTCCTTGAACACAATTGGAATTTACTATTCCTTTTGCAAGTGGAGATGGATCCACCCCTTGGTCTATCTTGAGTGGACCTGCAAACACTGGAGCCTGTTTCATCTCCCCCAAGACCAGAGTCTGATGGCTGGTCAACAGGGAATAAGAGACTCATGAGAAGAGATACCCCTAAGGAGAAACTGAATGGTCCAAGATTACCAAGGTAAGAAGGTAGCTATTTCTCTAAGATGGGCACGTTTCCATATCCCTTTAGTAGGAAGGGATGTGAGGTCAGGTTGCAAAACTACATTTAGAACAGGGGTGGGGAATTTGAGGGTTGCATTTCCTTGGGGAAACGTGAGTAGGGTGGACCACATTCATGATGGGTGGGGCTGGATTTGGTGGTGGGTGGCGGTCAAGCCCAAAGTGGGTGGGGCCATGTCTGTATCTGCTAATCTCAGCAGTATAAGAAGCAGCTGTACTGCAGAGACTCCTCCCATGCCTTAAATGTCACAGGGGAAAGACGCCCTCATGAAATCCAGGACCTTTTGTAGCACCATGGAGGCTCTAAACAAACTAAGCTTTAAAAGTTGCATTGCTGGGATTGACTTACATAGTCAGCTTTCCTCCTTTTTGAAACAAAGGCATGGCGGCAGCAGCAGCAACAGCAGCAGCAGACGCTATGCTAATTAGATTAGAAACCGTCAGGTCTTGTTGATAGTATTCAAGTTACAGAAGGCTCTCCAGAGACAAAGCAGTAAATAAGAAATATCTGCTATCTCTTGGCATACAGAACAACTCGAAGGAAGCATCTCTGCATCTTTGGCTGGGTACCGATAACTGCAGCAGCCTGCAATCCTGCACATAGTTAGGTGCTTAAATGCCGTTGAAACCAGTGGCTGTTAAGCAGCTTGAATGTATGCAGGATTGCAGCCAGTTGCTTCTCAGAAGCCAGACATTGGCATAATGCGCTTACAATGGGCACAGTTCACTTGCGTTTGTTTGGGGGCACTGTCATATCTGGTCAAACAGGTTTTGTGCATTTTTGAAGCACTAACAAAACTTGCGGTACCTGTTGAATTGGAGACAAATTCAGGTGGGAGAAATTCCCTGGCTTTTTAAAGAATAAATCTTATGTTTTGTTTTGTTTCCCCCCGTTTTTTTAAGGCATTGAAAACTGGATAGAGCAGCTCAACAGCAGTCTTAATATTGAATATGCTCAGTGTGGGGACCTCAGAGGAAGGCACAAAGACTGATGCTCTAGTGTGTGCTCTCTCGCTCCCCCTCCCTCACCTAGATCACAGCTGGTGACCAGTTTATGTATACTGAAGCGGGGAGCCTCATAGGCTTTGTAATGTCATCCTAGATAGCTTCACCATTGATGTTTCCCCTATGCATAGACATGCAGAGAGTAACATCAAACGCTGGCTTTCCCTGTGCCGTTATTTTCAAAAGGACAGAAAGTCTTGATGGTTGCATGCTGCGGTGGTAACCTATAGGCTGGCTTCTGGGTTCAAGGGCATTCGCAGGTTTTCAAAGAAGTTCGTCTCTGTGTCACATCCGCCGCATCCAGCAACTCAGAATGCACAAATGCCCTGCAAAATCTGCAGAGCTGCCGGTAATTTATGGCAATAGGGTTGCTTGACATTTATTGCCCCTATTTGCCGTGGCCTAGAATAAGATTTTCATAGTTATCACGACAACCTTGAAATTGCATAAAGGTAATAAAACAGCCTTCTTCCATGCTACCTTGCGCCAAACTACACAGGCGTGTGTCAACAGTCCTGTTTTAACATTTGCATGCCTTCGTTTTTATGCATATATGCCTGGAAGCTTAGTCAAATAACTCCTAAGCATAGTTATTAAACAAAAAAATGGGGACATGGAAATAAGCATTGCCACTTGTAAGCTGCACCAGCATATTAAATGTGTGTTCATTAACAAAAAAATAAATTAAAAAGCGTGAGTGTTTGTGTCCCTCGGGCAATGGTAAGCTGCATGGATTTGTGCTCCTAAATGCTCTCTTAACTTGGTAAACGTTTCTGTACATGATAGCCATCTTCAAATATCTAAAGGGCTGTCATATGGAAGATGGAACAAGCTTGTTTTCTTCGGCTCCAGAGGGTAGAATCTGAACCAATGGATTGCAGTTAAAAGAAAGGAGATTCCGACTAAACAGCAGGAGGAAGTTTCTGAGGATAAGACTGTTTCACAGTGGAACAGACTCCCTCGAAAGGTGGTGGACTCTCCATCCTTGGAGGTCTTGAAGCAAGGGTTCTGTGGCCCTCTGTCAGGGATGCTTTAGTTGAAATCCCTTAATTGCAGGGCTCCTTCCCAGCTCTGTGATTCTGCCTTAAAACCAAGGTACATTTCTTTCGGTATTGCAGATGGGATCACCCAGAATTCCAGAGCAAGGAACATAAAAAGCACATTTGAATGGCTCTAATTTATGTGCTCTTTTGTTTATTTACTTGCTTAGGAGTCAAATTACAGCAGTACATGGGGAAAGGACATGGTGTTTCAGCTGATCACAAGCTGAACGTGAGCCAGCAGTGCAATGCAGGTGATGACTGCGGGGAGGCAGACAGGTTACACAGAGCAAAAGAAAATTTGGTTTTGGAAACCCAGTTTCCTTTCACTACATCCACCAGTAGTGAGTCTGGCAGAAGTGACTTTTTCACTTGCAGAATGGTGATTTGAAAAACATTCATTTCCCTGGAACAAAAGGTTTTGCATTTCCTCATCAAGATGTTGCAATCATAGAGTTTCAGCTGCCATACCACATTTGACTTGATCAGTGTATATGTCCTATTTATATGATGGAATGTTCTGCAGCGGGTAGATTTGGCTCCCAGTATGTAAGTATTATCAAGCAAAAAACCACAACAGTTGTATGATAAAGAGGAGTTATGCCTTGCTTGTTGGCAAGAGAACGCACCTTTCTGTGGGGTTTTCTTTCTTTTTTAAAAATGCTTCTGTAAGAGTTGTCATGCCAGCAGATCTACCTGCTAAAGCAGTGGTTCTCACCTCAGCAGGTGCACAAAAAAGTATAGGTAATTATACGTTTGAAACATAGCTTTTCAAGGCACCTCTTACACACAGCTCACTCCTCTGCTTCTTGAACAGTGTAATCTAGATAACATGGGCTGGGCATCAGGATGCTGAGTCTCATAGTTGGATGCAAGGCTGATGCCTACATTCAGGGGGAAAACACACACAGTACAACCATCCTTGGACTACCAAGTCAGAATGCAGATATTTGAACACATCCCTGCATTGAAAGCTCTCTGCCCATCCTAGGGATCCAATCGGTGATGCGTTCCCTTAAGGGCAGTTTCTGGACTCTCTCCCTGCCCACTTCCTCTTCTCCTGTGGTCTAGGACACAAGTAGGTAACCTGTAGCCTTTGGGCTACATTTGACTCTTGTCCTAGTTTCAAAGCCCCTGGAATGCAAGTAGAACCCTCTGCATAGGGGACCCTGATTAGCTCCTGGATCATAGAATTGTGGAGTTGGAAAGGACCCAAAAGGCTACCCTATTTTGCCCCCTGCAATGCAGGAAGGCATTGCACTCTAGTTAGGGGTGTAGGAAGGGGTGGTAGTGGGAGCGGTCCGCACCAGGTGCCATCTTTGAGGGGGTGACAAAAAGGCACACCGCGGGGGGTCGGTGCCTATGCAGCTACAAGTGAAACTCAAAAATTTTTGTGTACGCCATGATCATCACAGTTATAACAAATAAAGGCTTGACATATCTCGCTTTGCATGTCATGAGTCTATTCATATACAGTGGTGCCTCGCAAGACGAAATTAATCCGTTCCGCGAGTCTCTTCGTCTTGCGGTTTTTTCGTCTTGCGAAGCACGGCTATTAGCGGCTTAGCGGATTAGCGCTATTAGCGGTTTAGCGGCTTAGCAGCTTAGAAAAAGGGGGGGAAAGGGAAAAAACTCGCAAGAACTCGCAAGACGTTTCATCTTGCGAAGCAAGCCCATAGGGAAATTCGTCTTGCGAAGCACCTCAAAAGACGGAAAACGCTTTCGTCTAGCGAGTTTTTCGTCTTGCGAGGCATTCGTCTTGCGGGGCACCACTGTATTAGTTTCACCTTTTAAGTTAAATTACTGAAATAAATCAACTTTTCCACAATATTCTAATTTTTCGAGTTTCACCTGTAACTCTGCCACTGACTAGTGAATATGAATAGGGCCCCTCCTGCACCCTTTCCCACTCAAGATGGGGAAGGTCGAGGACAATACACATAAAGAAGTTGAGGACAGGGTATGCATGTGTACATCTGCCTCCCATTCATTGATGCAACATTTGCAGTGATGATGTCCATTTGGATTGCTACTGCCGATTTTCACTGACTAGTTGTTGTCATTGCACTGAGGAGAGGAAGGAGACGGCTAGTGAGGGCAGCAACTGTGCTAGGATTTCAGAGCAAGCCCACCTCAGTCGGAGAGGATTTCCCCCTTCTCTTCCTTTTTTTGTGCTATGGGTTCACTCTGCTCTTTATTCCACAGCTTCCAAATTCCAGATTAATGTGAAGTTTTATTCTAAACTTTGTTTTGGAATTGGATCCAGACCAGCTTTCAATTACTTTAAGGAGATTTTCATCCTTTGGCCTCTATACATTATTGATATACACATAGAATTCCCACCCACCTCCTTACAATTAAGTGGTACAGTGGTACCTGGGGTTAAGTACTTAATTCATTCCGGAGGTCTGTTCTTAACCTGAAACTGTACTTAACCTGAAGCACCACTTTAGCTAATGGGGCCTCCTGGTGCCGCCACGCCGCCGGAGCCCGATTTCTGTTCTTATCCTGAAGCAAAGTTCTTAACCTGAAGCACTATTTCTGGGTTAGCAGAGTGTGTAACTTGAAGCGTGTGTAACCTGAAGCGTATGTAACCTGAGGTACCACTGTATATAACTTTTATGAAAGAGAGAGAAAATACAGCCAAGGAAAAACTTATTGTATGATTGCATGTACCACTGGACCAAGAATTTTTTTTCTGCAGTGTTTTCCTAATGTGCATATACACTCCTGTGCACTGGGGGGAAAACTAGACTCAAAGAATCTTGGTGCAACTGTACTCAGAATTTGTGCTATGTTTTATTAATGCACACAGCCATAGTGTGCGCATGTGCAAATTCATTGAAACTGAAAGAGCAAGCATTATGGCAAACTGTACATGCACAATGCTCCATATAAAATTAAGAATTTGTGGGACAATCTAGATGAGGAGAACTTAAGAAGCCTTCCAGGCCTCAGTGTGGGGAGAAGTTTCTCTCAACACTTCTGGTGCATGATGTTACATCCCTCCAGGAGTCTTTGCCAAGTTGCCACATTTCATTTATTTCTAAAATTTGACAGGAAACTTATTTTCAGGTAGAAATGCAATTAGCCTATTCTCCCTTTGCCTTAAATACTGCTTGAAATGAAATGGGTGAAAAGCCAGTATCTCCAGCCACTGTTCCTACATCCCATTTTGTTTGCTCCCAGAGAATTAGAAACAACAATAGCAGACAAAATGCTAAACTGAATTTCGTTAACAGGACCTTTTATGAATAAAAAACCTTGAGATTTTTTTTTAAAGGAAAAAAACTGCACGTGGGACCACAATGTAGAATCACATACAATAGAAAGTCATTTTCCTGTGAATAGTAGAAATCGCTCCATTTTCCTCTGTGCTGCCTTGCTGCAGACAGAAACATGATCTCATATCATTTCACCAAGAGGCTGTGTTTTCCTTCCATGCAAAACCAAAAGTGTGTATGTGTTGGGGGAGGGAAATTGCTAAACTTCCCAACAGGGCTCACACATGTGAAGATTTTTGAATTAGCTCTGATAACCTGGTTGTGTTTGACTAAAACTGGAGGTTAGGCTCTACTGTCAGCCTCAGACTTACTATTGCACCCTAAATGGTGTGAAAGGGGGGGGGGGACGAATGGTGGCAGAAGTGCTAATGCATTTTGTTTGAAGTGTGGATATGAGAATGGAAATACGAGCTGGAGTGCAACGATGTAGAAAGGCATAAAAGCAAGCTTCTTGGCCTTATTTTCCTTTAGTGGAAAAATAATTATAACTCTCCCTAAAGATAACAACACTGGTTTTCATTTTTTTCTGACACAGATAGTATTCTTACATATATTATGTGGGGTTGTTGTGTTGTGTGTGTATGAGAGAGAGAGAGAGAGAGAGAGTTTAACGGAGTTTGTAAAAACAAGCTCCACAAATAGACAGGAGGAGATATGTCATTTCATGATCCACACATGGCTTCTTGCCAGTAATGAGTGAGTGCAATTACCACCCATTTCTCCCCCGCTTTAATTAGTGTGTGGGGGGGGGGACTTATCTGAAAGGACCATGTGGGTTCTTTTCATGGTGAGGAAGTTTCTGCCATCGATACTTCACAATGGGAAAAGATCCAAGTTGTTTAATGATAAAGCTGAATTGATCGTTTTACCAAGACATTCAAAAAATGATGGCTTCAAGTCAAGTTGCCTCTGGAGTTGGGCATTGATGGAAATAAGGGAGGCTGTTGCACTCTCCTTCAGAGACATCTGCCACCACAGTGGCTGTGCTTGGAAACACATGCAAGGTTTGTTTATTATTGTGGGTTTTATTTAAATGGGCAGCCTGCCTTTCCCACACAATGGTGCCCAAGATGGCTAAGAACAAACAACCTTCAAACACAGCATAAAACAATCTGATCAAATCCATAAATGGTATATAAAACAAGAGAAAGGCTCGTGGCAACTTAAAGACCAAGAAATTATTGTTGTGCACTACCCAAATCTCAGAGTGGTGTGAGATCCCAGGGGTTCCAGCGCTTACCCAGAGTTTGGTTTCCCTGCAATGAGGGGCAGCGAAGACTTTGGGATATATGGTTTTATTTCTACATCTTTACAACCTGAGCATAAGATGGGATGGGCTCATAGCATTAACACACCAACATCTTGTTTCTCCGTTAGTCGCAGCTTTGGTTCCAGCATAGAGCAAGCATGCCTCTGTGTCTCCATCTTCCAGCCTGGTCCCAGCTCAGCTCATCCACACTACTCTGGCTATTGTTCTCCTACCTAGCAGCTTGTACATCTCCTTCTGGTAACTCCTGCAGCCAAGCTGATGCCAAACATAATGTGTTATGTACTGAAGTTCTCACCCTGGCCAGCAGGGGGATACTGTAGATAATTTTCACTCAGGTCCACATATGCAAATAAGGGATTGAAAGTGACGTTCAGTGATTGGATAGTTACAGAAAGTTGTTACAGTTGCGTTGTAGTGAAGCGCTATATAAGCAGGCTGGCTGAACCCTTCAGTTCAGTTCTCTTCTGGCCTGTGAATAAACAAGAGCTGTTTGAAGAATCGCTGTGTTGTCTGATATGTTCACCCACAACTTAACATAATGCACTGCTTTTTTTGGACCACATCAGTGAGGCTGAGAGGGGGTCTTGTCATATGGGCAGCCCAAGACATACTGCCCAGGCTTCCTTCCTGGGGAGGTCATTTTGGTACTTCTAACAGTGGTTTGACTTCACTCCTGGAGGTACACTCCATTGTCTCTAGAGACAGATGGATGCCAATCCTCAACATGTTTACTCTGGAGTAAATCCCACTGAGTATAATAAGATTTAGCCCCTAGAAAATGTGCTTACGACTGCGGCTTGAATATAATGAACAAGAATAATTAAATAAAAATGATCTCATTTTAGATATTTATTATGCATTAGCAAGCATCTCCCTCGCAAATCACCGTAGTGCAGTCATTATTTACAATGTGTATGTTCAGCTCTGAGGTGTAAAAATATTCCAGTGTAATGTCTCCCCCGCACCCTTTTAACTCGGGAGTTTAAATTGTCAACAATACAGAGGTGGTTCCTTGGTGCTTGCTGAGAAAACCTGTTAAACTTTCTTTTTAGCATGGCTCACTTCATCTCCCAGAGAAGAAGAAAGGAGTAGAATCTCAGCTTCCAAAGCCAATTCCCAGGCTTGTTTCTAAGATAAGAACTACAGTTGTCTTCTCTGCCTTCAAGTTTGTGTAAAGATGAGACCCCCTACCAGGAAAAATACGGGCACATAATCTTTAGCATGTTCACTCCTTAAAGAGAAAGATAATGAATCTTTTCACAGGCAGTTTCCTTCTAATTACACATAAGATAAATCGGAAAGCATGTCTGTGGATGGGGAGGAGGAAGGGGCCTTGGTACAATTTCTCAGCTGTACCTTGAAAAGGTCTTTGCCAGGTCACCAGAAATAATTATTTTCAGGTAACCTGAAAGGATGGGGAAGGGCCTGTAGTTCAGCAGAAGAGCATCTGTTTCGTCTTCAGAAGGTCCCAGGTTCAGTTCTTGGAACCTCTAGGTAGGTCTGGGAGAGAATCCTTTCTTAAATCCTGGAAAGCTGATGACAATCAGTTGTGGCCAGTACTTACCTAGATGGACCAATGATCGGAATTAGTATAAGGAAGTATCTGTTGTTGTTTGTAAGATGGGATCACCCGGTGTTCATTTCCGAACATGCAAAGGAACTTGTAGAAATATGCAGGGTTGGAGACCTACTTCCTTAACGACATCTTATCGACTGATAGCACTCCTAGTGTGACATGTGATTGGCTGAGTTTGAAGGGGACATTTTTCCTCATTGGTCGGGTTTTCAGCACAGGGATAGGAAGCCTGGTCAATTGGAATGTTTGCTTTTATCACTGTTTATTGTTCGATGTGGGGTGTTGTTTTTTGTAATTTCATAAGCCACTTTGAATTCATTTAGAAAGGAAAGGAAAACAGGGCAGGGTTTTGAAATACAATGGTACCTCAGGTTACATATGCTTCAGGTTACCTACACTTCAGGTTACAGACTCTACTAACCTAGAAATAGTGCTTCAGGTTAAGAACTTTGCTTCAGGATGAGAACAGAAATCTTTCTCCAGTGGCGCGGTGGCAGCGGGAGGCCCCATTAGCTAAAGTGGTGCTTCAGGTTAAGAACAGTTTCAGGTTAAGAACGAATTAAGTACTTAACCTGAGGTACCACTGTAAATAAATAAATAAATAAATAAATGTAGGGACATATCCAACTGAACCGACAATCCATCGTTTGCCGTGCTGGACATCTTTATGATGTCAATCACCATTACAATGATTAATCTTAGGACAAGTTAAAAATATGTAAGGCAAAAAATAACTCCTAGACAGACAAGAGAGTATATAATCACATAAAAACGCTAGAGCCTTGTTGTTCTCTATACATCATTAAATCAAGCCATGTGTATAAAATGAATCATGATGAGGAGAGACAGTGGCTTATTATTGCTACACAAAGAAAGTTAGAATTATGCTATTTTCTACCGGTTGCTGGCAGTGTTTGTGGCATGGGAATGGGCCAAAGAGATGGAACCTTGCACTTGTCACAATTCTTGATGGTTCTGGGCAGGGATGGGGGCGGAGCTCAATTCAGTTCTCATTTAAAGGCAAATCTATCTTAATTCTTCAAAGAATACATGGCCCAAAACACAGTCGTCCCTTCAAACATCACATCTTCAATTGAGCAGTGCAGTTCTCTAAACCAAAATGCATAGACTAGGCAAAGTGTGCCTAGAATGTATATTTAACAACCAGTCCTTCTTCCCAGGGGCTTCTGGGTCTCCTAACCCCTTTCAGCACCCTTAAAGTATCCCAGGATACTTTGGAGGAAGTCATGACTGCTTCAAGTAGTATCATCATGCTTTAAATGTATGGTGTGAGTGTGGCTTGCGTCTTAACACTTTACTACTGTGCTCAGTGCGCTGAAGGTTGCTCTCCTCATAACACTTCACTTGATTCCTACAACCGACTCTACACCAAGCACAATTCCTTAAATGCTGCTGCACACTACAGCCTCCACCTACCACTGAGGCATTGAAGTTAAATGAAGGGTGTGCCAAGTCTGTATTTTTCCTTCCCTCAACAACAATCGTGAATGTCTGCCCTCCCTTCAGCCGCTCATAAAATCCTATGTTTCATAGCCACTGCTTGCTTGCCTCCTCTCCTCTTATGACTTGGGTTTTTCTCGTCTCTCTGCTTATCCATTCTTTCCCCTTTCCAGCTCTCATTGTCTTCAAAACAAAACAGCAGCATTTAGCTCCTAAGACCAGAAACACAATCTTCTCTTTTGCTTATGTGCGAACTCCTTGGCATCTTATAGTCTTGCACACATTACTGCTGTGCCACAGAAGAAATACATCTTGCTAACATATTCAGGTGAAAACCTGAGCTGTAGATTTTAGCCAGGGGCCATCGGGGGGGGGGGGGGAATGCAGCTGAACATTGACTCCTAAAAACGGGGTGGTATATAATTAAAATTAATGATTGAGCTTTAATTAAGGGTGGTATGGATAAGGGTGCAATAGCATTCTGAATTTAAACAGGCAGAATAAACAGCGGATATTTCTTATGGCGGTACATAGCATTTTTTTCCCGAAGCCCACTTATTTATGAGCTCATCTGCCACCCTTGTACATGAATCCAGAATAAACTATTTTAAAGTGTCTGGTGATGAATGTTGGCCCTTGATTATGTTACACAAATGGGCAGTGTCCATATATGCACAAAACGAGACTGTAATAATCAGGGCTGTTTGGATGCAATAGCAAATTAATTCATAGGGGATACTTAAATTGTTATAGTTCATTTATAATTTAAACACTGCATCCAGGAGGCAAGTATATGCATTTCCCTGGGATGTGATGGATCTGGTGCCGTGCATTCCTTAAGACGCAACTTATCTTCATTCATGGGCTGTATAAATGGGAAGGCGCTTGACTCAGCACCGCTCAGCTCTGTTTGTCTATTTCATCATATCTGCTCAAGAAGATACCGAGGGAGAACTACAGTCAGTTAATGAAAAACGGCAAATTGCAGACTATTCCTTTTCAGGAAATATAGCGGAAGCCCAGCTTAATATGCGCAGCTCAGAATTACAGTTGGGGTGGCGAAAGGGGCTGGACCCTAACTTCTCTACAGCCTGAAGCATTAAAAAAATCTGCATGGGCACAAATATTTGACAGCGTTATTTTATTTGCTTCCTTGAGGAAATCAGGCAAGAAAGGTCGGCAGGGAGGGAGGGGGAAGCACGGTACCCACCCGTGTCTAAATATCAAGGCCAAAAACTAACATGTAATTAAAGGGCCTGGTCTTATTTAACGGATACTTTGAACCCCCCAACCTTCCTTTGTGTGCACACAGCAAATATAAAAATACATTTAGAAATTGTTTACCCTGCAGTCCTACGGCCCTGGGGAGCCATAAGATGCCACAGATCTCCCAGGGGCCATTGGAAGCATCAGATCAGATTGCAGTAAATTAAATTAAATTTGGAGGCAGCCTGCTTCTGAATACCAGTTGCTGGGAAATGCAGGTGAGGAGAGAGAGCTGTTGCCACAAGGTCCTTATTGTGAGCCTCACATTTGACTGATGTGAGAACAGGATGCCATACCCTCCAACATTTCTCCAATGAAAATAGTGACATCCTATTCCATAATAATAATAATAATTTTATTATTTATACCCCACTCATCTGGTGGGGTGGTCCCAGCCACTCTGTACGGCTTCCAATATATATTAATATTAATAATAATAATAATAATAATAATAATAATAATAATAATAAAAATTAAACATTTTTTAAAAATAGAACTTCCCTATACAGTCGTACCTTAGAAGCCAAACACAATCTGCTCCGGAAGTCCTTTCGACTTTCAAGGCGTAGCTTCCAATTGGCTGCAGGAGCTTCCGGGTTTGCAGCGTTCAGGTGCCAAAACGTTCAGCTGCTAAGGCATTCGTCAACCGAGGTACAACTGTACAGAATGCCTTCAGATGCCTTCCAAAGGTGGTATAGTTTTTGGTTTTTTAATATAATTTTTTATTGGTTTTACATAAAGGTTATACACCTTAAACATAACATTTTCACACACTAAAAAAAGAAAAGGGTTCTTTCAAACCTTGAGACCTTCCTTCCCTCCATGGGTTCCAATTCTAAATTTTATTCCTGCATCACCAAAGGTTGTATAGTTACTTATCTCCTTGGCACTGGGGTCACATAACTCCAGTTCCCGCCAACATTTCTCCAACGAAAATAGGGACATCCTAAGGACAGGTGGGACATTCCAGGATCAATTCAGAAACTGGGATGGCTTCTGTAAATCCGGGACTGGCCCTGGAAAATAGGGACACTTTGTGGGACTGAATCTGCAGGTTCCCTAACCTGATGTAAGATTCATGGCAGGAAAGCGGTGCCCAGGAAGTAACAGAGAGAGAGCATGCACCTTACAATATCTTCCCTTCCTGCTCTTCATTTCTGCCTCTGACTCCATCACCCCTGTGCCTTTTATCAGGGATGCCTTTCTGACTCAATGAGATCCATTGTCTCAAACAGCATTTGTTAATAAACTTAGCATGTTTACCATGATCCATGAAACTAGCATATTATTAGTACTGGTGGGCAGTGGTGTGCGGCCAGTAGACTAGGGGGACTAGGCTAGTCCCCTAAATTAGAGGTTTTCAACCTGTGTGGCCCAGCACCCTTGGGTGCCGTAATGATTGGTCAGGGGTGCCGCAGACGCCCTCTCCCTCTTCCGGTCAGGTCCTTCCAGGATATCTGCAAATCTCTCACGCTCTCTCTCTCTCCCCAGCTCAACCTGAGTCCTCCTCTTAATCTGCTGCTGTTTGCTGTCTTCCAATCATATTAGAGATTCCTTCTCTCCCTCCTCCCCATCCACTCTCAAATTGGAAAGGCGCCTTTCCAGCCTTGTTTTAAAGCACCACTCAATGAGTGCTTCATGGCAGCTGGGCTGTTGTCTGGAAGGGAGAGCATGGGCAGGAACCAGTGGGCACTGCGCTCTGTTTTAAAGCAACCGCTGGGCTGTGGTGTGGAGGGAGAGAGAAGGATGGAGGATAGAAACCGCGCACCTTCTCAGCAATTGCCCCTCATGGCTATAAGGCCCAGCACTAGTAATAATGAATAAAGGTAAAGGACCTCTGGACAGTTAAGTCCAGTCAAAGGCGACTATGGGGTTGCGGCACTCATCTCGCTTTCAGGCCAAGGGAGCTGGCATTTGTCCACACACGGCTTTCCAGATCATGTAGCCAGCATTACTGAACTGCTTCTGGCACAACATGACACCTTGATGGAAACCAGAGTGCACGGAAATGCCATTTACCTTCCCGCCCCAGCAGTACCTACAGTATTTATGCACTTGCACTGACGTGCTTCTGAACTGCTAGGTTGGCAGGAGCAGGGACAGAGCAATGGGAGCTCACCCCGTTGTGGGGATTCGAACTGCCGACCTTCTGATCGGCAAGCCCAAGAAGCTCAGTGGTTTAGACCACAGCGCCACCCACATCCTCCCACCCAGCAGGGAGGGCTGCTCTGATTCCTGCTTTCTACTCACAAGTAAATCCCAGGAGAACTTCCTGCCTGATTGTATCTCGTGCATGTAGGGCTACTGTGTGTGATGTAGTGGTTAAGAGCGGTAGACTTGTAATCTGGTGAACCGGATTCGCGTCTCCGCTTATCCACATGCAGCTGCTGGGTGACTTTGGGCTAGTCACACTTTTCTGAAGCCTCTCAGCCCCACTCACCTCACAGAGTGTTTGTTGTGGGGGAGGAAGGGAAGGGAGAATGTTAGCCGTTTTGAGACTCCTTCAGATAGTGATAAAGTGGGATAGCAAATCCAAACTCTTCTTCTTCCATCATCCTCAAGATATCCCATCTGTTCTGTAGGGCACTCAAGGTGGAGTATGTGGTTCTACCCCCCAACCTCCCCTCTTGTGTGCTCTTGAAACATGTGCTTCCTGCTTACACACATGCCAAAAGCTGTGCCAAAAGAGGTAGGGGCAGAACATGCCTGGAGCAGAACAGGGGAGTCCCCACTAACATGTCCTGCAGTGGAATCCCAGTGTAAGTGGCTCCAGCGGCTGAGGAAGCATCTTGGGCACCTGGGGTGGTGCGCCCAGGGGCGGGGCGAACCGTCCATAGGGGTGGGGCATGTGTGCCCATAGGGAGGGACAGGACAGGGCGCGTAGTGCCCATAGGGATGGGGCGCACTACAGGGCCTCAGTTGCCCTACAGCTGGGAGGGGAGGCCGTGGGCAGACAGTGTGGAGCCTGTGGGCACCAGAGACGCATGGCTCTGATGTGCTGCAGGCCCCGAGGTGAGTGCCGCCCGCCATTTTGTCACCCCCCTCAGTGGGGACACCCGGGGCGAACCACGCCTTCCGCACCCCCTTGCTACTCCCCTGAGTGGCTCCCACAGGGGAGCTGCAGAAAGAATGTGGTTGGTCAAGGGTACCATGGACTCAAAGGATTAAAAACCATTGCCCTAAATGTTCCCTTGGTGCCCCCTTCCCAAAGCCAAGGAAGCTTCTGCCCATCTTAGGGAGGTGTGATGCTCACATGCGCAACATTGCCCCTCCACCCATCGCCCTTGCAAGCTGGCCCCAACTGTTCCCCTATGAAAAATCTCACCACACGCCACTCCCGGTGGGGAAAAGAGAAGGTATTTAGAGCCGGATTTGCAACCATTAGCAAAACATCTCAATTGCAGCATGTAGGTAAAAGGTTCACGTCGAGGCTCTGGAAAGTAATTCTGGCTGGTTTTTCCACGTGCCGCCTTTCGGGGGCTAAAGGGATGGATCAATTTTGCACTAGTTAAAGCAGCAGAGTGGTGCTGCCTGTTTAAAAACCGCACTGCCTGAAAGCCTGTCCTTGCAACGCAGGCTAATGACAACAGCACAGCGGGGCTCCCATCAGGTTAGGAGAAGAGGAAATCCAGTTTTACAGCTCAGCTGGTGTTTCATATCGGGAACAAGGGTGTCCCTGCCCCTGCCAAAGCTCGGAAATACAGATGGCCGCTACTGTCATCAGAATCATTTGCTATTCCTCCCAAAGAACTGAAAGAACAGGATTACAACTCGATATCCAAACGAGTTTGAGGGCATTGTGTATACACAGTACCCCCTGAGCTGTACAGTACCCAAAAATGGGTGGTAGTTCACTGTTCAGGATTTCAACTCTGCTTTCATCATGTCTGAAGACTAACTCCCTTTTTAATATGTGATAGTTGAATGCTGACAGTGTTTTGTATTCTCAGTTACTCCCCCCCTCCACTGTATCTCCATTTTATTTTTTCTACCTCTGCATGCATTTGTATTGGTTGAACTTATTACTTTTACTGTATTTTGTATGTGTTTATATGAATAAATTATTATTAACAAAAATAAAAACAAAAAGACTTATAGAGGAATTTGTATTGCTAGTTTGTCTCTTTTTTCATGTGTTAGTATTATTTTCAGAACCATCACATATATATTCTCGAAACAAAGGCAAACCATACCCAACAAAGCTACAGACCACCCCCCCCCCAAAAAAAAAAACATTATGAAAACACCCAGAAAACCTGTATTCTTGTACATACACATACAGGATTGCTGAAATTACATCTCTTCTTATAACAATATACATTTGTCATACCTGTTCCTACTAAGTGATTCACAAGTTAGTATATAAAACTTTGGAACTGGCACTTGGTTTTATAATAATAATAATAATAATAATAATAATAATAATATATTTATTTATACCCTGCCCATCTGGCTGGATTTCCCCAGCTACTCTGGGCAGCACCCAACATAATATTAAAAATTGGGGAAAAAATCTAACATAAAAAACTTCCCTAAACAGTCAGATAGTTATTTATTTCCTTGACATCTGCTGGGAGGGTATTCCACAGGGTGGGCGCCACCACCGAAAAGGCCCTCTGTCTGGTTTTGTGAATGGAGAAAAAAACACACCACCCTTCTCCAGCAAATGTGTGTTTGTGCTTGGTTTCTCTTCCTAGTCCCAGTTTGTGGTTCATCTTTTCCATAAGGTCAATGCTTCCAAAAGGTCAAACACCTTTTAAGTATTGTCAGTCTGAATGCGACATTTGCCTTCACAAATAAATGCAGGTCTTAAGTCTTAACTGCTCTTTTTGTCATGCCAATATATAACATATGATCAGAGGCAGTCCAGTCTGCAACTTCTTCTGGATTCCAGGCCAAAATTCTAGCAGGCCGGGCAGAGAGAACTAATAAATAAATGAGGCAGAACAGAAGAATCTTGAACATATGTTCTGCTTAGGTATAATGCTTTAAGAAGCACTGCACAGCTTTTAAGGGAAAAAAGTATATGGAAATGTTTCCTGGTGATAAAATGCTTTAAAAACATGTCAACTGCTTTATCATAAACACCCAGAAAAATCAAGTGCTTGCAAGATACAACAAAGCAGATATTTATTAGTAACTGTGTCTGTGTAGGTATCTGAGATGTCATTCTGATACCATTAAAAGAAAATGGGGAAGAAACCCAGTGACTGTAGCTCCTGTTTTAAAAGCTGGTTGTCTCCAATTTTAGCAGAATTTTTCAAAGGTAGGTTTACCATTCTGTTTCTGATGTTCAGGATGTAAGTATTGCTCATATAGTCAATGAAGTACACACAAGAGAGCAGTATCATCTGGCCTGGGGAACTACAACAAATTGTTAAGGGTAGAGTTGCCATATTCTCCAAAGTGAAAATCCGGACAAAGAGGGTGGATGGGTCAAAGTTGTTGAGCTTTTGGCCTTTTTTTGAATTTTTAAAAGATATACACACACACACACACACACACACACACACACAGTGGTACCTCGGGTTACATACGCTTCAGGTTGCAGACTCCGCTAACCCAGAAATAGTACCTCGGGTTAAGAACTTTGCTTAAGGATGAGAACACAAATCGTGCTCCGGCGGCGTGGCATCAGTGAGAGGCCCCATTAGCTAAAGTGGTGCTTCAGGTTAAGAACAGTTTCAGGTTAAGAACGGACCTCTGGAATGAATTAAGTACTTAACCTGAGGTACCACTGTATTAACACACACACACCTCCGCCATACATGACTTTTCCAGGACATTTTTGCCAATTTGCCGAAAATCTGCCTGGATGCCGTTTCCCAGCCCAATTCGCAGACGTATGGCAGCCCTAGTTAAGAGGGACTCCATGCAGGTGAGTTGGGGTCAGTAGCCATGGAATACTGACTGTTGCAGAATTGCTCATATCCATGACAAGGAGCAATTTACGCTGTAGCATTTTATTGTAGGTTCCCACTCGTACTGTGTATGCAGAAATCTGTCCACTTTCCAAGCAGGATGAGTAAATATGTCAATTTTGGTTTCTTTCAGTTTCTCATTTCTCCCAGCATTACATTTGCTTCTCCACATTTCTGCATCTGTTATATATAAATATCCTTATGAAGACCCATCAGCATTTTAGTGCCAATTCCTCCGAATACAGCCTTTCTCATGTACAATTTTGCTTAATGTGCACATTTTTGCAAAGCAGTTCCCAATAACACCATGCGTGTTTGTATGCTATTTCTCTCATGCAAACACAAATCCCCGTGTTGCAAAATGTAACAATTTACAAAAATGCAAATGCAACACGCTGGCTAATAACTGTTAGTGAATATATAATCGGTTATGACACCGATTATATATTCACTAACAGTTATTAGCCAGCGTGTTGCGTTTGCATTTTTGTAGATTTCTCTAATGCATGCATTTGTATGTGCACTTTAACTTCATATACACAGCTTCGTACACATTAGTTGGCATAGCTGAATTCAGAAAAATATGAATTTCGAAGAATTTCTGTGCTTCAGTTTGGCTGTTGTTTCAGAAAGTTCACCTTTAATTACAAAATGAATCAAATTTCTCCCCACCCGATTGGTGAGATACTTCACAGCTCAGTACCTCATTGGATGTACTTTCTTTCTGGGCGTGGCCAGAGCCATATGTCTGAAGCCTATAGTCCTCTAGCCTTGGGGTTGTTTGACAGGGTCCAACGTTGACCATTTATGTATTCATTTACAAAAACCTAACGTGGATTGGCTCTAACACAGCTAGTTTGTGCACTTACTGCGTTTCCCACTCTGTTCTGTTTGTTTGTTATAAAACACGCCATATACAACCCTGAACAAATAGATATAACAAAACGCTACAAATCCTACAGGAGTCTTTCCATTCAGTGCTTCTTTGGAACTTCCTTCCACTCAGGGACACAGGGAGTGCAAAACAGTATATAATTAAGCCATATGTCAGTCCGGAATCAGAGGGTTGTAAGTGTCTGGAGACTTAATGTAATACTTACCTTTGTAGCAGAGGAAGCGGGCAGGGGGCTGCTGAAGGGGAAAACCGCTTTATTGTTTCATACCCGGGACTGTAGGGGGCTTTCGATATAATCACTGGCAAGTGGAAGATGGATTTCATTCCCAAACTTCAGCAGCCATTCCTGGTTCAGTGAGCAAATGCCTTCTGAAGAATATATCTCTTGCTTGTGCTTGCCCACTCCTGCCTTGTTGAGAAGAGTTCATTTGGCAGGTGGAATAAGGAAATAGGCTTCAATAGCCACAGATGGAATGCTTCGCTTTTTCAAGGGGTAGGATGGGACATCTTTCGACAGAAGCAGAGGCAGAGGTCGCAAAGCAAGGCTAAACAATGTCAAGGTCACAATGTAAGGGACAAATGGACTTGGGCGAAATCACAGGAGAATTCCTCTAGTAGTACAGTAGGACTCAGGTGCTTCATAAGGCAATACAGGATCTTGACAACGTGGGACATTTTTGCTGCTCTCAGTCACTCCTTGCTTCCCATATGGATTTGGGCCTGAAATGTTGGTGCACGGAGGGTAAATTGTAAAGAAGCAACAATTTGTGACGTTTCCTATTATCGTTACTGATCATGGGCCACATCTGTTAAGGCCTTAGCTTTCAGTTCCCCATCTTTGTGGTGCCTGAGTCAATGTGAGATATCCTTAACTTTGTTCTTAAAAATGCTGAGGTTTTATATTTAATTGTTGCTTTACTGTTTGGTTCGGGACGCGGGTGGCGCTTTCCCTGCTCCTGCCAACCTAGCAGTTTGAAAGCATGAAGTGCAAGTAGATAAATAGGTACCACTCTGGCAGGAAGGTAAACAGCGTTTCCGTGCGCTGCTCTGGTTCGCCAGAAGCAGCTTAGTCATGCTGGCCACATGACCCGGAAGCTGTATGCCGGCTCCCTCGGCCAATAAAGCGAGATGAGCGCCACAACCCCAGAGTTGGTCACGACTGGACCTAATGGTCAGGGGTCCCTTGAAAAAAAAACCTGTTTGGTTCAGGCTGTAATCCTTTCTCAAGATGAAAGGTCTGGGCTTCCAACAGGTTTTTCTGTCTAAGGAATCTTCTTTTCCTTGAGGCAGCGGTGGCGGAGGAAGAGAACCACCTTCTTGCAAGAAATGGACTAAGTCAGATTAATATGGATGAACACTGCTCTGGTTGCTAAGTTCCCTCAAAAAGAGTGGCTGTGAACTTGTGACCAAAAGTATAAGGTGTACTGCAACTCAAAAATGGCTGCTGTCATTCAAAGTTGCTGTCCTGTTTTCTAGCTACTATAACGTGCAGTGCTTGCAGGAATGTATGTGTTTTTTTTATATTTATATCTTAGATTTTCTTCCATGAAGCTCACTTTGGGGTACATGGGAGATCAGAGATGCTTGATGCTTTCACCCAGGCCCTTAAGATAAGCAGACTTCTCACAATGTTACTCTCTGGTATCAGTCCTGCAGGCGAGAATGGAAGCACTATGGTATCTCCAGCTCCCAAGCCACAGAACCAAATGGTTTCAAATACCATGGAGAAATCATGGAGATCCAACAGGGTCACTCTTCCCTTGTCCCTTTCCCGCATAAAGTTCATCAGTCAGGGTGACCGAAGCCATTTTGGTACCAAGCCCAGGTCTAAAGCCATAATGAAATGGGTTTAGCTAATCAGCTTCATCCATTCGAGTCATCAAAAAAATCCACCAGCATTTTAGTGCAAACTTCCCCTAAAATTCACATTTTTGTATGCAGTTTTGCCTAAGACATACATTTCTTGCAAGGGATTTTCCCCGACGTAATGCAGATTTGCATGTTATTTTCACTAAATATATACACTTTTACACAAACATACCTCTAGTATTAGGGACGCAGGTGGCGCTGTGGGTTAAAGCCTCAGCGCCTAGGGCTTGCCGATCGAAAGGTCGGCGGTTCGAATCCCTGCGGCGGGGTGCGCTCCCGCTGCTCGGTCCCAGCGCCTGCCAACCTAGCAGTTCGAAAGCACCTCCGGGTGCAAGTAGATAAATAGGGACCGCTTACCAGCGGGAAGGTAAACGGCGTTTCCGTGTGCGGCTCTGGCTCGCCAGAGCAGCGATGTCACGCTGGCCACGTGACCCGGAAGTGTCTCCGGACAGCGCTGGCCCCTGGCCTCTTAAGTGAGATGGGCGCACAACCCCAGAGTCTGTCAAGACTGGCCCGTACGGGCAGGGGTACCTTTACCTTTACCTTTACCTCTAGTATATACATTTTTGTACATATTACATTGCAAAAAAGTCGGAGGAATTGTGACGGCTGTGTTTCTTTTCTCGTGTGGCTTTGTAAAAGTGTGAATTAGGTAGGTTCATCCTTAAATGTTAACAAAATCAACTCTCTGCCTCATCCCTACTCAGAAAAGAGGTATAAAACACATTGAAGTCTTTGTGGAGGGGAATAGCTGTTTAGCCATAGTATGTTCTGTTTCCTTTCTGATCCATTACACCTATTTTTTTCTTTTCTTTTTGTCCCTCTGTGCCTTTGGGACAAGTGAGCTCGGAGTCAAATTGACATAACAGTGGCAGGTCTTCCTGTAATTCAGCAATCTATATAGGCAGAGCAGGGTGTCATTTCATTATATATTCCTTGAGGAGACCAAAAGCTGAGTCTAATAAAACACTGAAAGATAAGATCCCACTTACTCTGCCTATGGGGTTAGTAGTAGGTACCAAAGTGATAAACAGAATCCAACTAGCTATGTACACGGGGGGAATAATTGAAAAGCAAAAAAGAGAGCCTCCCCGCCCCCATGGCTGCAAGGCCTACAACACTGACTCGGGAGTTCTCCACGAAGCCACAGAAATTCTTGAGAAAAATGCCGCTGAGGCTGTTTGCAAATCCTGGAAGAAATCATTGCACGCTTCATGTTTAATGTTATTCTTTAGTCATATGTGGAGGAGCAATATCTTTGCCTTCTGGATATATCCTTCGTTTGCATCTTTCTCTTCGGTGTTCCTCCCATGTGGGCAAATCCAGCTACGTTTACGGCCTGGTGGGGAATCCACTGCCCTAATCCTTTGCCTGAATGACAACTTGAAATGTGGATCAGCAGTTGCATATGATTTTACCCATCTCAGAGGCCCAAACTCCTATTGGAAGGAAATGCCAGCACATTGGGATTTGCACATTTATGTGGTGCCTGATTTCTTCATCTCCCTAATCCATGGGTAGGCAAACTAAGGCCCAGGGGCCGGATCCGGCCCAATCGCCTTCTAAATCCAGCCTGCGGATGGTCCAGGAATCAACATGTTTTTACATGAGTAGAATGTGTCTTTTTTTTTAAAAAAAATCTCTTTATTAATTTTCATACACACATATACACACAAATGTACAGAAAATAAATTCTTCACGAAAAAAAAACATAATAAGAACAACACTGTTGTGCATTGAGTCAAAGGATTTTATATCTGTATTATTATTGTCTGTATTTGCATTAGGGTAAAGTAACTGCCTTTTGGTTCCAGAGGGTACAGCTACTATTGGTTCATTTAAGCTGCTGTATTTGGATCCTCTGTCTTATTGGTTTCCTCCAAAAGGCAGGACTGTGATTGCCTGTTATTGTTCCCTCCAAAATGTATCCTTTCTAGCTAGTTCCCTGTCCCTATAAATGTAGCTCTCCCCTCCTCAAGTCTCAGTCTTGTTGCTTTAATAAAGAAGTGTTACTAGAGAACTGTCTCCAGCATATTATGTCAAGAGAGCTGAAATCACAAACCCCACGTCACAACAAACACAACTTAATTATGAGTAGAATGTGTCTTTTTATTTAAAATGCATCTCTGGGTTATTTGTGGGGCCTGCCTGGTGTTTTTACATGAGTAGAATGTGTCCTTTTATTTAAAATGCATCTCTGGGTTATTTGTGGGGTATAGGAATTCGTTCATCTTATTTTTCTAAAATATAGGTCTGAAGGACAGTGGACCGGCCCCCTGCTGAAAAAGTTTGCTGACCCCTGCTCTAATCCCCCACTTTTTTTTTTAGCATGTTACAGAGAAAAGAGACAAGCAAAGAGTGCAGTGATCACAATGGTGTGTGTGTATACACACCTGTCGATGGAAGAGATGTAGAGCCTCCATCATCACCAAGCTTGAGAGGCCAGGCATTCACCTCCATCACCTGTAACAGGGCAGCAGCCATTCCATCAAGCTACAGCAGAGAGGGCAAGGCTGCACTGTAGTCCATCCCTGTTCCCCTTTGCATACGCTCCAACATTTCCCAAGAAGAAATCTGAACATCCTCCTGCCTCCATCTGCTGCCGCCGCCACCGCTTGCCTCCTCACAACCGCCCCTCTCTTGCCACCGATGCCATTTGCTTGCCCGCCACATTACTGGCTCATGCCAGTCTGCCACTGTGTGCCACTGTGCACTGGTGCTCATCTGTGTGCAGCTGGTGGCCACTCACTGCCACACACCTTGTCAGGCTTCAGGGGATCCGATCCCCCTCCCTTATGGCAGGCTGCCAGTAATGGAAAGACAAGATGCCCTTACCAATGTGTTTTATTCAGTACAGTCATACCTCTTGTTACGTTTGCTTCAGGTTTGCGCATTTTCAGGTTGCGTCCCGCGGCGACCCAGGAGTACCAGAAAGGGTTAGTTCTGGGTTTCGTCGCTCGTGCATGCGCAGACGCACAAAATGACGTCACACGCATGTGCAGAAGCAGCGAATTGTGACCCGCACACGCGCAGATGTGGGTTGCATTCTGCTCATGTTGTGAACGGGGCTCTGGAATGGGTCCCGTTCGCAACCAGAGGTATTCACAGAGAGAGGCATAGAAATGCAGCCTCTTTGGCAATGGCGTTGCTCCTGGTAATCTCCTCCCCCCTTCCCTTCTCAGTGTCAACAGCTCTGTCCCCCCTTACAGTGGCTGCCTAGGGCCAATTGTCTCTTAGCCCTCTGCTCTCCTACTTTCATTGCTTGCCAGGTTCTGGGAGAAGGGGGGGTCTAGTGACAACATGTCTGCCAGCTGTTCCTGCTCTGCTTCTCCCATTATTTCCCAGCTTTGCCCCACTTCTCTCTCGGAACTGAGATCCTCTGCAAACCACTGTTGTAAATCTATACTGTCCTCCTCTGCTTGGGAAGGTTCAGGAGAAGGTTCAGGAGGAATGGTCTCTACCATTCCTCCTCCAATGTCCAGTCCCTGACACACGCACAAGGAGTCCCTGACACACGCACAAGGAGTCCCTGACACACGCACAAGGAGGGCTGTTGTGCTCTTACAAAGTGACAGATGACTCAGGAACAAATACGGAGTGTCTTCTGGCTTTTATTTCACATGAGTTCATGCCTACTTTACACACGTTGCCTTGATTTTTGAAGGACAGTTTGACGAAAAGGGCAACCAAGACAACTGAGGGTTTGGAAACTTAGCCTTATGAGGAGCGCTTGAAGGAGCTGGGTATGTTTAGCTTGGAAAGGAGGAGACTGAAATATGATAGCCATCTTCAAATATCTCAAGGGCTGTCACATGGAAGGGGGAACATGCTTGTTTTCTCCTGCTCTGGAGGGAAGGACTTGAGGCAATGGCTTCAAGTTACAAGAAAGGAAATTCTGACTAAACATAAGGAAAAACTTTATGACAGTGAGAGCTGTTTGACAGTGGAACAGTCTCCCTTGGGAGGTCGTGGACTCTCCTTCCTTGGAGGTTTTTAAGCAGAGGTTAGATGGCCATCTGTCATGGATGCTTTAGCTGAGATTCTGGCATTGTAAGGGGTTGGACTAGATAACCCTTAGGTCCCTTCCAAATCTAAGATTCTATGATTCTGTGAAAAGTAATGATGGTCATGCCCTGAGGGATAGTTCGGTTGGTAGAGCTTGAGACTCTTAATCTCGTGGTTGTGGGTTTGAGTCCCATATTGGCTAAAAGATTCCTGTACTGCAGGGGGTTGGACTAGATGATCCTTGTGGTCCCTTCCAAATCTACAATTCTGTGACTGTGATTCTGCGAAATCCACTGGTATTTCTTCCCAATCAAGAATCAATGACATCCTTGCAGATCTCTCCAATATGAGGGACCCAAAGTATTTCATTCCACATCTCAAAATCCACAAACAGCATACAAATCAATATGGCTAACCTGATCCAAAACACCCACCCACCCCACTCACACATGAAAACAAAGACCACCACAGCCAACCACAAATGAACAGCCACACCTTAGGCCAACCCCAACCTCTCTCACCATCAAAGGAACACAAGCGAACAGCAAAGAACTGGCACAAGCAATGCTGACACCAAACCCTACATATAGTAAGTGAAATAGAAACATTGCCCCCTGACCCCCCCATCTCTCCCCCACACTTCTTTCCCCCTTTTCTTCCTAATGTCTCAACAAATGAAAATGATTTGTAAAAATGTTACATGGGGGGGGGGGACACGAGAGAGAGACATTGCACACTTTTGTAAATCAGCAAAATCTTTAATAAAAATTAATAATCATTAAATATAGAAATAGAAAGAAAGAACAACAGCAGGGAGAATGAACTTGTGGCTCTCCATATATTGTTGTTGTCTTATCCTAACAGGCCTTTGGCCATAAGCAACTTCTGATGGCTGTTGCAAATACGCCGCAATTACTTTAACTGTTTGTTTCTTATCAGTTTCATTGATTTTATTTATATGTTTCCCTGCCTTGTTTTTATGTATTTGATGGTTTGGCATTTTATTTCATATTTCATTGCCACCTAGTCCATAATTTTAGTGACAAGACAGGACATAAATGTAATAAATACACAAATAAAAATAAATATAAGTGCATCTAACAAGAGGACAGAGGTCTCTCTGTCTCTTGCATTTGTGTAGATGGAGAACTTGGCAGATGCAATTTCTTCAAGCACTGTGTTTCAGTGATCCAAAGAACTGACTGTCAAAATATTTCCATTTCCACGATAAATGAAGGTGTGGGAGCGTTTTCTTGTATTAAATCTGACATCTCTTAGCTGTCATTTTGGAACCTCTGTGTGCTGACCCCAAACCCAGAGATTTGGTCTTGGTTCATCTGATACGGAGCTGATGACAGTGATCAAAGCCATAGTGAATCCTGGAAGAGGGCATAACACACCAGGCTGAACTATGCGAGGCATATATAAAATGTAACTTTGTGCTGTTTTGCAGCTCGTTAAAATAAATATCTCCGATATTAATGGACAATGTAACAGACGATCGGGTGCAGGAAGTAACCACATGGCCAAACCCTGCACCTGATCTCATTGTTTTGATGCTAATGGAGAAGGGTGAGGAACAACCATCAGAAAGCAATAACCACCCGACTCCAGCAAGGTGAGTAGGGAGGACATGCCAAATTGAGACCAGAGGCAGATTAGGGTGCCATGATTAAATAGCAAGTAAGCCTGGTAGATGTAGAAAAGATCCTGATGTTGGGGAAGATGGAGGGCACAAGGAGAAGGGGACGACAGAGGACGAGATGGTTGGACAGTGTTCTCGAAGCTACCAGCATGAGTTTGACCAAACTGCGGGAGGCAGTGGAAGACAGGAGTGCCTGGCGTGCTCTGGTCCATGGGGTCACAAAGAGTCGGACACGACTAAACGACTAAACAACAACAAGCCTGGTAGACATGTTGCTTGGACAATTCCAAGCTCCATCCACCATTTTTGCAGCTTTGAATAGCCAAGTCATAAACTAATCATAGACTCGGTGGGTAAGGGCTGTAGCCTTGTGGTGGAGCAATCTGCTTTGCATGCAGAAGGCCCCAGGTCATATCCCTGGCATCTCCAAGTTGAGCTGGGAGAAACCCCTGTCTGATATTCCAGGGAGCCACTGCCAGTCTAGACAATAGTGAACTGTATGTTCCTATGATCTACGGAGATAATAATGGATAGCAGTTTGTGTAGTAGCACAATGATTGTGTTCCCAGAATCAGAAATGTTAATTTGGTGCAGTAGGTAAGATGCTGATATGATCCTGTTCTCCTCCAATTCTCCATTGGCTTTCAGCTAAATGCAACAACCTCCTTTCTTCTTTATGTTCATCCAATCTGGGCTTCTGAGTCTGCATTCCATCCATGTGATGTATGTAAACAGACTCTCAGGCCTCTGTTCCCAATTCTGAAGGAACACAGACACAGTCCATATATGGTTGCTTCTATACTTGGGTGGACGCGGGTGGCGCTGTGGGTAAAAGCCTCAGCGCCTAGGGCTTGCCGATCGAAAGGTCGGCGGTTTGAATCCCCGCGGCGGGGTGCGCTCCCGCTGCTCGGTCCCAGCGCCTGCCAACCTAGCAGTTCGAAAGCACCCCCGGGTGCAAGTAGATAAATAGGGACCGCTTACTGGCGGGAAGGTAAACGGCGTTTCCGTGTGCTGCGCTGGCTCGCCAGATGCAGCTTTGTCACGCTGTCCACGTGACCCGGAAGTGTCTCTGGACAGCGCTGGCCCCCGGCCTCTTGAGTGAGATGGGCGCACCAACCCCAGAGTCTGTCAAGACTGGCCCGTACGGGCAGGGGTACCTTTACCTCTTTATACTTGGGTAGTGGCCCCAGAATTTTCACTTTCCGATGGCTATTCTTCATTAACTTTAGGTGACTAGGAGAGGAAATGGTCTTTAATCTCATTCTTCCTTCTGATGTGCATAAATCCCCACACTTAAAGACTTTTCACTGCCTCAATGTTATGCAACTCGGTCTCTGGGAACTAAAAGGAATTATGCTGGCCCCTTTGGTTTATGCACATACATTTTAATGTAATTAAAAGGACTTCAGTGGGATGCATTCATGTTTAGCCTTCAGGAAAGAACATAGCGTTGGCCCATAAATAGTGAAAATTTCATGATGAATCAGCAGCCTATGGGAATCTGAGGAAAGGGCCACGGAAGGAGACAAATCCTCCACTGTCTTTAAGAATTAAATAAGATTGATGCCATCATCTTTGATAAACAGGGAATCTTTTTATTCAGGCAAATCTGTTTAAAGTGTCCCATGTTTTCCTCTGCTTCTAACTTAGTTCTTAAGTCACAAGATACTGCTTTAAGTCACAAGCGGCTGCTTTTATTTTACTGGAAAGGGTTTGGATCCAGGCATCATACTGTGAGTTCTGTGAACATAAGATTCCTGTGTGATCCAGCTAAAGGCACATCAAGTCTCACAGTGGCCTCCCATAAGCCATCAGGTCTTTACTCACTCAGAATACTTGTCAAAGAGTAACAGACACAGCAGCTTTGTTCAGACAGGCTTAAAATGGTGTCTGAGCATTGGCGCTCAGATGTAGCAGATGTTTTCACATTTCTGGCTTGGTGGTGAAGATGGAAAAGTAGAAAGAGAGGATGTGCGCAGGCAGGTAGAGAATGTCAGGGCACTGTGGGAGTGTTTCTCACAGAGTTCTCTCTTGCAAACATACAGGAAAACTGTGAGCTTCAGCTCCCATCATGTGCCTATCTAGCAATATATGAATCACTGGTTTGACTGCACTTTAAATATCCCACAACCACTGCCCTTCCATCTGGTCAGGAAGCTGACTTTAGCTGGTTCATGCAAGTTTGGCGATGGAGCAGCTTTCAAGGCTGAGGAGAGTCCTTCAGCTGCCTCCCATGGGTGTGCTAACTCAGGGACCGCTCATGATCAGCTTGACACTGAATGGTAGCCATTTATCAGCTTTATTAATGGAAATAATAAAGCACCCAATGACCCACACCATGCTATGGAGTGGGTATATCTTGGCTAGCGAATTATCATATTGATATGAGAAATGAATACTCTGAAATTTCTATATATGTCTAAGCTGAATGTCCCTGGTAAGATTAGTTGGCATGGCATGTTTTCGTTGTTTGTTTTCTTAACGTTTTGAAGAATTGGATAAACTTTTTAAAAAGACGGAAGGTTTTCACTCACTTGACCCATTGAACACTGAAGCTGTGAATATTGGGCTCGGCTGAAGCCAGAACACCTTCAAAGGCAAGGGCTTCTGTCCTAATCTTATCTCAAGCAAAAGAAGAGCCAAAAGGTGTTCACTGTAACAGCAGGCACAGCCAAGTGACTGAGGTGGGACCGCAGACTCTTTTTAATGCAGCCAGAACTTCCTGTGCAAAGAACCTGGCTCTGCTAGGTCCAGTGGCGGAAGAAGATGGGTGCGGTGGGTACAGTATGCCCCGGGTGGAATCCCTAAGAGGGGGTGACATTGGCGTGCCGCCCCCCTGGGCCGCTACTCACTGCTCGTGGCATCCCCCTGGGCCGCCGCGTGCAGTACCCCCTGTGGGACACTGCTCGCCACATCTGGCACCCCCTGCCCTCGTGGGACGCTGCTCACCACGTGTGGCACCCCCCCCCGGGGGGATGCTCACCCAGCCCTCCGGGTGCAAACCGCTCCGGGTGCCTAGGTCTAGTTTCAGGAGGCAATAGGAAAATAAAGGCAAGGAGTCTTCCCTACTCATCCCCTCCTTTTCAATCTCATTTGCTTACTGCATGCAGTTCTCTTACAGCAGCAGTTCTCAACCTGTGGGTCCCCAGATGTTGTTGGACTACAACTCCCACCATCCCTAGCTAGCAAGGCCAGAGCTCATGAATGATGGGAGTTGTAGTCCAACAATATCTGGGGACCCACAGGGCGAGAACCACTGTTTTACAGCAAGGACACCCCTTAGGGAGGACGGGTGTGTGCGTGTGTGTTTTTCTGGATCTTCTATCTTTGTAGTCTGCTCATTCACTGAGTATTTAACTCATGTTATGCACACTTTGGTGAGCTTTGTTGTGTGCTTGATGCATATGCTGAAAGTACAGCAAATCCTTTGAAAAGGCTGATAAACATTTTTCAGTTTCCATGGGCCGCATTTCCTTCTGGTCAACTTTCTGGGGGCCACATGCCGGTGGACGATGGGGCCGGGTGCAAAAATGAGTGGAACAATGTACTTTTTACTTTAAAAAGGATGCCCACTTTTCCCATTGATAACATTGGCTGTAGTTGTAGGAACGTATAATAAAGAAAATAAACAAAGCTCAGGCTCTTAAAATATATTGATGTGTGTATGTTTGGGTGTGTGTGTGTTTGCTGTACGATTTGAAATATAATGGAATTAATCCAAGAGTGGGACATTGCTGAGTCTTGCCCCCCTTCCTAAAATCTCCCCTCCACCCCCGGCTGTCAATAGACAAATGGAATCTGAAATGCCACACCTGCTATTTTAGATGGCAAAGCTCTTTCAACTCCAAGTTTCTTGCGTTTCCAGGCCTGGAATATAATAAATTGCAGTAGCATTATTAACAGATGGCTTAACTGGCATCTTTACAGATTTTACAGGCTCCCCAGTCTAGTCCTCCCTGAGGTCTGATCTCCTTAAGACCCTTCATTTATGGAGCCTTTGTAGCAGAGGAAAGCAAAGCCCTGAAGTTAAGGTTTGGCGAGCAAATTAGTTCGTATTAGTATTGATAGTGCCGAACAATAGAGTACTACCCTGGGTGTTTTGCATGTATTATCATCTGTCCTGCCTTTGTTGTAATCTATATGTGGTGTTGATGATGGAACCGGAGTCAATTAGCCGATAGTCAAACAAAACACACTAGAGAAATCACACCTCTATTTTTTTCCCTCCCCCTTCTGGATATAAAACCTATGGCCACTCCATGCTAATTACACTGTATGGATTACTTGAGTGCTAATGTAAGCTGCATGAAAAAGATAACACTCAACCAGGAGATGAGTGAAAAGGATCTAACCTTCTTAGTCAAGGTCATTGATAAGCGTAATTATTCTGAAGTGTTTGAAGTAAAGATCTCATGCACTATCAAGATCCCCAGGACATTGGGCAGTACGGTGAAAGAAAAATTCCCCTCTGTATTAGAGAATAGAGGTTTCCAAACACATTCAGAGAAGTTGTAACCCTTTGCAAACATCCAAAAGCTTGATTCGCCCGTGCTTGCACATTTCATGTTCGCTCGACACCTGATGACTGGCAGCTGAATGTGTAAAATGGCATGACTGAAATATGTTGCTTGAAAGGGGATGTGAGACAGCTAAGAAATAGCTGCCTATGGTGTTAGATGTGTAACGGTCAATTCACATTTGGGTTTAGCCACCTTGCAGGAAGGCTTTCCCAAACAGTGATAAGCACCCACTTTCATCAGTTTGGAGAGGAACGAACAGAGGGGAAAGTGTCCACCCATTCAGAGTGAGGGCAGTGCTTGTGCTCTCACTCTGAACTGGATTTGTGGTGCTGTACTGTGGACCAGGTAGAGCAAGGGCAGGAATGGATATAATAAACTTCAACTGGCTTCATTTGATAGGGTTGCGCTTTAGTTTTGCCCAAAGTTGTTGAGCTACTTTTAAGGGGGGAAAGGAAATTGCCGTACGTCTGGGTTTTCCCAGACATTTCAGTGATTTCCGCCCGGACGCTGTTTCTGATGGCCAAATCCCAGCTATGTCCAGGAAATTCAGGACGTATGACAACTCTACATTTGCTAGTTTACTCTGATTAAGGAATGGTAACCTCATTTTGAGTGGCGGGGAGGCAAGTGTGGCTCAGGCGAAGTCTGCAAGGAGCATCTGAACGCTACTATCACTTGTCACCAAGCAATTCAATTTAGACAATGTGGCACTTTGCTGTTCCTTATGTCCAGACTTGGCCAATGTCCCCATTCCTCTGGAAGTGAGAGATGCCCAACAAATTATGTACCTGAAGGCCTGTTTGCACCAGTGCAAACTTTTTGTAAAAAAGGATGATGTGAATTTCTTCCTTGAAGCCAAAATATGGTTTTTCTCAACTAGAGACCACCTTCCCCATGACCCTGACCTTGTTTTAGGATCCTGCTTATTTAATCCTGTAGAAAGTTTATCGTAGGGCTTTAGGAGGAATTGCTCTTTTCTTCTCAACAAATGCCGAGTTGAAAAAAGATCCAGTGCTTTGATAATCCTTGAATTTGCAAAGGCCTTAATCTGTATTCACACAGTAATTACTTATGCATGCATAGCAGAGATGACAAAACGTTGAGTTTCAATGAACTTCAGCCTGGCTGCACTTCCTCCCCTGCCAACCCTTGAGGTTCTATAAATAAATATTAGCATGTGGGTGACATGGGTTGCTCTAAAATTCAGGTGTGGAGTAGGGTGTCCACACATCACCTAGAGAGAGGGGGGGGGGACACAAGAGGACACAGATGCTAATTTATATAGGTGCAAATCTAGCAATTATTAAAACTGCTTAAATATAAATGTGATACATCTCACCGTAGTGGGGAAGACTGTGACTAGGTGGCCTGTATGCTTTCTAGGGATGCAAGGAAGCATTGCTTTCCATCCCTGCCTTCCCATACGCACTGCATGCAGCAGTGTTTCTGTTCTGCTGCAGTTCATCTTCCACGAAACACTGTTATTTATCACACTGTCTGACGTGGGTATGGATGGTGAGACACTTGGGGGTCCAATAGAAAAGCCCGAAGGACTGCATTTGGCCCTTGGGCGTAATGCTCCCACTCATGATTTACACAGTAAGAGAAGCAATTCTGAACAGGTTTTGTGCCATTTTATACTAATAAACATATAAGTCAAACAGAGTATTTCTTGGGGCAACTGGCTTCTAATCCTACATCCAGATATTTCTCTGCCAGTGGCCCATCTGATCCAACAGATGCCTGTGGGAAGCCCACAAACAGGATTCTAGTTCAAGGGCCCTTTTCCCTCCTGCGGTTACCCAGCAACAGGTATTTGGAAGCACTGAATATTCAGAAGCACTCCAACTGTGGAGGCAGAGCATCGCCATCATGGTCCTCTCCTCCATGAATTTGTCTAATCCTCTTCCATCTAGGTTGGTGGCTATCACTGCCTCTTGAGGGACGCAGTTCTATACTGTAGTTTAACTATGAGCTGTTATTTATTTTATTATGTATTCTATTTGTATACTGCCCTTCGTCCAAAGATCACAGGGTGGTTCACAGCATAAAAATACAAAATTGGTTGCATGAAGAAGTGTTTTCTTTTTTCTGTCCTGAATCTTCCAATATTCAGCGTCATTGAATGACCACAAGTTCCAAGTGTCATGAGAGTTCGAAGTGTCCTCTCTAGGTCACCCAAGCAAGAACCTCGAAACCCACTTCCAAATAATGCTCCAGTCAAATCAAGTGTCAACTCTACTGTCATATAAATTAAGCCACTTTGGTGGTGGTCGGAAACCTTTAGCCAGGTTAATATGGTCACCCCCCTGAAGGCTGGGAGAAGATCCTGTCATTCTTCATTTACATGTAAATGAATTGAAATATATGCAAATGTAAAATGGCCTGTTGCCTAAATTTGAGGACAGGCAGAAAAAGAGAAGAGACAGGTGGTAAACAACCTGGCTAGGCCAGTTTCAAAATGTCCTCCTGGACACCACTGTGCCAAAGCTTTTTCAAATTCAAAGGCATTTTATTTATAAAGGCGCAGACAGACACGCCGCGGAATATATCTTTCATCTCCCCTAGGCTTCATTTCGTTAGGAAGTCCGCTTAAAAGATGACTCCTGTTGCACCCGGTGCTATTATGTGCTCCTTTGCTGGATAATTAAGTAAGAATTTTCAATTTTATTCATGCCTTTACTAAATTAAACTCTGCTCGCATTAGTCTGATCCATATGGTCATTAGCCTAGTTACATTTCATGCGTGAGATAATAAGATGGGATTTATTGTCCTCATCCTACAACTCTAGATATGGTTTCGTAGGCATGGCTTGGAAAAGTTAATTCCTCTTCCCTGGCCATTCCATCCTGGTGACAGCTTCTGCAGCTCGGAAGGCAGGCATTATGTCAGTGTTGCCAGACGGAGGATGAAAAAGAAAAATACGGAAGGAGGGATATAATAAACCTCAACTGGCTTCATTTGCTAGTTTACTCTGATTAAGGAATTGTAACCTCGTTTTGAGTGGTGGGGAAGCAAGTGCGGCTCAGATGAAGGGAAAGATAATAAATTCCCTGGTTCCAAACAAATGATCTTAATTGCAAAAAGGCCTTATTATCATGTATCATGCTTATTATTTTGCCAAGCGATGGGTACTCCAATCTCTCTCCAGTTGAGAGGGGGACCAGAAGGCAAGGTTCCCACACCTTGGATAGTTGCTGAGCAAAAGGAATTTGGGAAATGGTACATTGTCATCTGGAAGGGACGCGGGTGGCACTGTGGTCTAAACCACAGAGCCTAGGGCTTGCTGATTGGAAGGTTGGCGGTTCGAATCCCCGTGATGGGGTGAGCTCCCGTTGCTCGGTCCCAGCTCACCTAGCAGTTTGAAAGCATGTCAAAGTGCAAGTAGAAAAATAGGTACCGCTCCGGTGGGAAGGTAACAGCGTTTCTGTGCACTGCTGTGGTTCTCCAGAAGTGGCTTAGTCATGCTGGCCACATGACATGGAAGCTGTCTGCAGACAAACGCTGGCTCCCTCAGCCTATAGAGTGAGATGAGCATGCAACCCCAGAGTTGTCCACGACTGGACCTAACGGTCAGGGGTACCTTTACCTTGTCATCCAGAATCACCATTGCCCATGTGTTTGGTTAGTTTAGTTCACTGAAATTCTGGATTGCTTTCCACAACAGACAAACCAATGCAATTTGTAGGAATAAAATATAATAATTCAGTAAGATTGAACCTGCTGAATCAAGCCAGTGGCACATATAGGCAAGCATCCTGTTCTCACCTGATACCTATGGGAAGCCTGAAAGAAGAACCTCTCAACTCCTGCAGTTTCCAACAATAGGCGCGCACCGCTTTCCTGGTGGGCATCTGTTGTAGACCCTCACCCTCCGCCTCCTTCCCAGCCAGCCAGACCAGCATAGTTGCTGACCGACGGGGAATTTCCCTCGGCTGTTGCAACCATGGTGGTGTTATGCCCCAGCCAGTAAGGAGGGTTCAAATGGGCCAATCAGGGCCCAAGTCTTGGGGAGTCCCTTTGCTGGCTGGCTGGGGATTGGCCACAGCCATGACTGGTGAGGCAGGAATGCATAAAAGGTCCGGCTGTGTGTGGCCTCTGCAGTGCAGCCGGCTGAAGAAACAAGTATGAAGAAGCATACTGTTTCTTTGAGTGGAGGTAGAAAACAGCCATCAGGGTTAGCAGCTTGTAAAAGAAAATATGTGAACCTGCTATAGGTAAAGGGAAAGGGACCCCTGACCATTAGGTCCAGTCGTGACCGACTCTGGGGTTGCAGCTCTCATCTCGCTTTATTGGCCGAGGGAGCTGGCGTATAGCTTCCGGGTCATGTGGCCAGCATGACTAAGCCGCTTCTGGTGAACCAGAGCAGTGCACGGAAACACCGTTTACCTTCCCGCCAGAGTGGTACCTATTTATCTACTTGCACTTTGACGTGCTTTCGAACTGCTAGGTTGGCAGGAGCTGGGACCGAACAACGGGAGCTCAACCCGTCGCAGGGATTCGAACCGCCGACCTTCTGATCGGCAAGCCCTAGGCTCTGTGGTTTAACCCACAGCACCACAATCAAGAGTAAAAACTTCTAATTGTTTGCTCAGTTGTTTGCGCAATTCTTTGCGCAACACAAATGCCCAGGAAAACAAAAATTTTGCATGTTGCTGAAATGACAAAGTTGGGGCCAGGTGGGCTTCTCTGGGGAGAGCATTCCATAGACAGGAAGCTGCTAGATAAGATGTCTTGTCTGTCTACGCAGGCCCAATGAAGAGAGGGAAGAAGTGCAAGCAGCTCATCCTCATCCGTTTGGTGTCCCATCCTATATTGTCCTGTTGTGACTACATGTATACAAATGGGGGGGAGTGTCTGTCATGTGAAAGAATTTCCAAGCTTTGAAGTTGAGTGACAGGGAAGGCCTTGTGCAAATTAATCATTTTAATGTGAATTTCTTCTAATATACCTATTTTTTGTATGCAATGTTACCCAATATACACATTTATTTATTTATTGCAGAGCAGTTTGCCCTAATATAATGCCTCCTTGCATGCTATTTTCACTGACATATGCAGCTATATTTTAATGCATTTTTGTGCATGTATCTTAGTTGGAAAGCTGCACAGCAAAATTTAGAGAAGTACAGATTTTGGAGGATGGCTATGTTATGGTTCTCATGTTATTTTGGACAGGGCTTATTTTGGACAGGAACTTGTTGACCTCTTTTTAGGGAGGAACAACCCCCCTAAGTTGTTGAGCTCCTTTTAGGGGGAGGACTTCGCCCGTTCACCCCACTGCCACAGGGAAGAAATAAAAACTTTTGCTGCCCACCGCCACCATGCTGCCACAATCGCCCTGCCACCTCCGCAGCACAGCCCAAGCGCCACACCGCCCGACGCCTTTATCATACAGCACCTCGCACCTCGCAGGTGGATGGCACCAGAACACTGCAGAGCTGCCAGAACACAACATAGAGGTGCCAGAACTCAGTTCCAGTGAGTTCCAGCTAAAAAAAAGCCCTGGCAGTTTGGCTGTACAGTGGTACCTCTGGTTACGTACTTAATTCGTTCCGGAGGTCTGTTCTAAACCTGAAACTGTTCTTAACCTGAAGCACCACTTTAGCTAATGGGGCCTCATGCTGCTGCCGCGCCGCCGGAGCACGATTTCTGTTCTCATCCTGAAGCAAAGTTCTTAACCCGAGGTATTATTTCTGGGTTAGCGGAGTCTGTAACCTGAAGTGTATGTAACCCGAGGTACCACTGTAATAATAAACATTCATTCATTCATCCATCCATCCATTCATTCATTCATATTGTTTTGGAAAGCATGGACTAGGGAACTGAGCTGAATTTCTCACCATCCCTACTCCCTAGTAAGATGGTTGGAAACACTCTGCCTCTGTGTGTGTGTGTGTGTGTGTTCCTGTATGTGTGTGACCTCCCTCCCAGAAATGGAGAAAAGCTATACCTGTTAAAATTCCTCCTTCCACACAGCAATTCAAGATGCACAGTCCCTGTCATTTAGTTCTATTATACATCTTTCGCAACTGTTTGCCCTTTCAATTGAGCTATGGCAAGAAGCAGGTGCCTTCCTATGCACGCACCATCATCTCAATAACATTAAAGAAAAACAAAAGGAAGGTAGATTTACTTCCCGTCTGCAATCCACCGGCATCAGTGTTCAGTCCAAGTGTGGGTATTTTAGGCATTTTGCACAGCGGATGTCAAGGAAGCTGTAGTCATAGAATATTATCTTGTCACATCCATTTACGGGCTCCGTTATAAAAACTGGGGGAGGAGGAGAATCTAGGTCAGAATAGTTTATTATCCATCTATACCAGCAAAACATACATACATATATATATATATCTATGGCGACTTCTCTAAGGTGAAAATGCATGTCAAAGCGAAAAAGCCAATGGAGGAATTTTATGATGATTGGGGCTGAGGGAAAAAAAATTGTATTTGCAAACACCCGTTTCTCGCTGTCAAATGCTGAGACTCAGCTGGTAGCACAAGTGGGTTAATAGAACAGAAGGAGCGCAAGAGAAAGAAGGGGTATCAAAGGGAGAGGATTAAGCAAATAAGGAGCCTCTCATAAAGATATGCTCGGTTATGCAGCGTGGCAAGCGAGCTAAAAACACAGGGTAAAACATATATTTGCAGGAAGCCGGCTGGATTTACCACTGTGATGAGTATGCTGTAGCTTCGGAGCTCAGCTGAAATGAGACCTCCCATGGCGACAAACATTTTGGTACCTCCAGCTGCTGCGATGTGAATGGTGTGTGCAAGTTCAGGGGCGTCAGCGTCAAATAGGCTCAGATGCAGAACGCAAGAGGAGCCCTGCGGGATCTGGCCAAAGGACTATCTAGTCCAGCATCCTGTTCTCACAGAAGCCAACTAAATGCCCATAGGAGGCCTGCAAGCAGGACAGAGGTACAAAGGCACTCACCTGCTTGTGTATTCCTGAGAAACTGGCACGACGCCTCCATCAGTGGAGATCAAACACAGCCACTGTGTTTAATCCAGGCTGGTGGGGACTGGGCTTGGGTGCAACAGAAACGCAGGCAGGAAGCTGGTGAATGGATAGAAAGAAGGGCAGAGGTTTGGGCCAGGTAGGAAGGTCAAAGGAAAAATCCCCCAAAGGCTGAGGGAAATCAGAAACAAAGGTGCCCAGAGGATAAGCCCATCAGTGGCTACTAACTCTGATGGGTATGTTCTTCCTCCAGTGTGCAAGGCAGTGTGAATGAACATCAGCTGCTGGAAAGCCCAGGGAAAGTGCTGTTCCTCTTATGTCTTGATTGTCGGGTTCCCACAGGCATCTGGTTGGCCACTGTGAGAACAAGATGCTGGACTAAATGAGTCACTGGCCTGATCCTGCAGGTTTTTCTTATGTGCAAAAAGAAGCAGGCCAAGGTAAGCAAAGAACCACAGTGATATGTATTCAGTGGTCTGTGTTTGCCTGAGCTTGAGTCTGAACTAAGGATTCTCAGCCCCTGTGTTCTGATTCGATACATGATACCCAATCACAGAACATTTCAGGATTTGGGCCTCTGCCATTGGCCCTTAAACTCTGAGTCATGATTTGTAGCTTGGATGTTTAGACAGCCAATCACATTGGGAGTGGGAGTGGCCCATTCAGAAATGTATATAAGCAGTTGCTTTGCCCCTGTTGTCCAGCTCTGTTAGTCCAATAAAGGTTGTTGCTGTTCTCACTGTGTCTTGCCTCATAGGAACCCACCTACAGTTCACACAGACCTCACAGTGATACACAATCAAGTCTCCTGAATATTGTAGAAGGGGTGATTTCCTCAAATGCAGGTTTCCCAACCAGTGCGAGACAAGCGGCGGCTATCAGAATTCCATGCAACAGTGAATGACACATGAGCCTTATTATTGGTTGCAATTGCCCATCCTGTAAGGCTCCCAAGGCTGAGTGGTGGGTCCCATTCAGGAACGGCAAGCCAATTAACCTCATATGTTGACACAAGATTCTTATGAAATTATCCCTGTCTGAATTTCTCTCTGGAGTCTGGGGTTTGTTTCTGACTTGTCTGACCTTGTTTCTGGAGCAGCACCAATGCAACAACTTGTCAGCCTTCTGCTTTTGTTTTCTGGACTTGCTTGAAATCCCTGGCTACGCATGGTTTTTTGCAGTTTTCTGTTCACGGCTCTTAATGCCTTTCTAATAGTTTCTTTCTTTATGACTTATATAACTTTTAAAAAAACACACCTCCCTCCCTTGTATTGCACAATATTGCTTGCATCAATTAAAACTGCAGTACCAAAATCCAACCACAACAGCAACAATATAAGAACCACAAATTAAAAGTCTGACAACAACATTGGCAAACACGGGCAGGAACAAGCACATCAGAAAAACACAGATTTCCACAAAAAAACGTATGAATGACTACTAGCCACAATGGAAGACCCTCCAAGTGTCCCTATTTTCCAGGGACACCCTGATTTATAGAAGCCATTCCGGTTTCTGATTTTATTCCTGAATGTCCCGCTTTTCCTTAGGACATCCCTGTTTTCACTGGATAAATGTTAGAGGGTGTGGAGTTATCTGACACCTGAGCTGTCTGAAGGAAATCCTGTATTGGGAAGGTTTTGTTTTTTTAATGTTTAATGTTTTATTATGTTTTTATATATGTTGGAAGCTGCCCAGAGTGGCTGGGGCAACCCAATCAGATGTGTGGGGTGTTTTGAATTATGGTGCTGGAGGAGACTCTTGAGAGTCCCATGGACTACAAGAAGATCAAACCTCTCCATTCTGAAGGAAATCAGCCCTTAGTGCTCACTGGAAGGACAGATCCTGAAGCTGAGACTCCAATACTTTGGCCACCTCATGAGAAGAGAAGACTCCCTGGAAAAGACCCTGATGTTGGGAAAGATGGAGGGCACAAGGAGAAGGGGACGACAGAGGACGAGATGGTTGGACAGTGTTCTCAAAGCTACCAGCATGAGTTTGACCAAACTGCGGGAGGCAGTGGAAGACAGGAGTGCGTGGCGTGCTCTGTTCCATGGGGTCACGAAGAGTCGGACACGACTAAACAACTAAACAACAACAATTTTCATTGGAGAAATGTTGGAGGGTATGCAAATGGCTATGTTCTCTTTGAATACCAGCTCTTGGGAATTTCAAGAGGGGAGAGGTCTTGTGTTATTTTTCCTGAACACAGGCTTCTTATAGAGACCTGATTTACCACTATGAGAACATGCTGCTGGAGTATATAGGCTTTTGGTCTCATCCAGCAAGGGCTCTTCTTTTGTCCTTAAAACCATTTCAGCCTGAAAAATTAAACCCCAGAAGAATTTTTTTAAAAAATAGTTTTCGCAAGCCACCAAAAGTCAATCATGGATGAAGGCACCTGAATTCCATGGGACAAAGTGTTCTATGGTGTAGCCACTGAGAATTCCCTATTTCCCATCCCAACCACTTCCACACTTTAGGTGGGGCAGAGAGAAAGACTTCCCAAATAGATCTTGCTGAGCAAGCTGGTTGGAATGGAAGGATGCAAGCAATCAAGTTAGGGCTTTAAACCCTAAGAACCAACCTTTTGTCTAGTGCCTGGCAACAGTTCTTTTCTTCTAGGAAAAAAAGGTGCATGTACTGAATATCCTTGAACACCCCCAGGAAAAAAAAAAGCACTGCCTGGCAACAAGTTAGCAAGCAGCACAGCTGTTATTATTATTTTTATTTATTAAATTTATATACCGTCACCCTTCATCTGAAGATCACAGGGTGGTTGGCAGCATAAAAATACAAAATAAGAATCTGAAATGCAGAACGAACCTGTTAAGTTGTGGGTAAACATATCAGACGACACAGCGATTCTTCAAATGGCTCTTGTTTATTCACAGGCCAGAACAGAACTGAACTGACCGGTTCAGCCAGCCTGCTTATATAGAGCTCCAGTACAATGCAACTGTAACAACTTTCTGTAACTATCCAATCACTGAATGCCACTTTCAATCCCTTATTTGCATATGTGGACCTGAGTGAAAACTATCTACAGTATCCCCCTGGTTATAGAGGAACATTTTTGCCTGATGCATATGGAGCTTCCCTGGGGAGAGCATTCCACAAATGGGGAACCATCACAGAAAAGGCCCATTCTTATGTTCCCACCCTCCGAACGTCTCATGGAGTAGGCAGACAAAGACGTGTTGCTGGTCAACTATAATAAGATCCCATGAGTGATGGTGACTGTCCACTATAATCCCTGCTATCACATTCTGGGCCAAACTGTAGTTTCTGAAGACTCTATTTAGAAGTTGTTCCATATAGAGGTCATTGCAGTAATCCTAGTCTAATCTAGATGTCTCTAGGGCATGTGTTGCTGCATTTTCAGGAACTGTGAACACCAGGACATAATGTACATTATTTTAATCACAGTGCGAAAGAAAAGAATCTCAGTGTGATCATACAATTGCAGCACAGAGATCCCTTTTTGTGTGCTGTGTGAGTCAGTCTGTGTGCATATGCTTTGGAGCATACCAGTAACCAGAAAACTAAGGGGCGGTAGGAGAGAGATAGACAAATACAAAACAGGAGCAAATTGCACCTGCATCAGTTCCCAAATAAATTATCCAAATTAAATGAGAAGGCAGGTGGATTGGAATCTGGAGCAGAGCGAATGCACGGAACAGGAATAGGAGGCGATGCGGTGAAATAGGCTCATTCCTAATTTATACCTTCCACAAAGCATCGGCAGTGCAGACCATTGTAATAAGTCATGGAGTGCGTGGAAGCATTTGTAAAAAGGGAAAGGGGAAAGAAACGAAGATTGTTTAGAATAGAAAAGGTCATTCCTGGCAAGGGAGCTGCATAAAGCAGCAAGACAGCAGCTCGCCTGTTTGGCTTCTGCTCTCTGGCATTAGAGACAACAACTTCCTGAATGCGGGTCTGCTCTAAAGCACTGTGCTCCCAAATCTGGTGCCAGCAAAAAGGCAAGGCATGTAATTATGCAACTCTGAACAGGTTGACACAGTTCCAGGGGATGCAAAGCTTAAATGGCTGCAATTTCTCCCGTGCCATTTTCCTTTCTTTGACTTACGGGAGCTGGTTTTTTTTAAAAAAGGGGTGTGCGTGTGTGACTTTGCGCTTGCTTTTTTGCAATTTGTTCCTTTATAACCAGAAATTCTGGCAACTGTCTGCTTTTGAGTGAGACACATTCAACCAAAAAGTGGAAAGAAGACAAATCTTGGAGCTGCTTATGTTATGCTGAGTTACGTTATGCTCAGTTACGCGCATGGTAGTGGCACAAACACTTATACACAGCAAGACTTACACATTTATGAGACTTTTACGCAGCAGTAGGGATCCTAGCTGTGGGTAGAACTGTATTTCTCCAGTGACCGTTAGGTGACATTTTGGGGAAAGGTCATAACTCAGTAGCAGAGTGCACACTTTGCATGCAAAAGGTCCCACGTTTATTCTGTACCATTTGCAGGTAGGGCTGGGAGAGACCCCAGCTTGAAATATTGGAACGCTGCTGCCAGTCAGTGTAGGTATTAAAAAGGTAGATGAACCAGCGGCCTGTCTTGGTATAATGCAGCCTTATTCTATATATCATTGATTTCAATGGGACTCACCCCAAGTGAGCACCTCTAAGATTGCAGACTTTGACTTGCACCTGCCTTTCTATTATTATTTACTAATTTAAATGGGGACGCAGGTGGCGCTGTGGGTTAAACCACAGAGCCTAGGACTTGCTGATCAGAAGGTTGGTGGTTCGAATCCCCGCGACGGGGTGAGCTCCTGTTGCTCGGTCCCTGCCCCTGCCAACCTAGCAGTTCGAAAGCACGTCAAAGTGCAAGTAGATAAATAGGTACCACTCCGGCGGGAAGGTAAACGGCGTTTCCGTGTGCTGCTCTGGTTTGCCAGAAGCAGCTTAGTCATGCTGGCCACATGACCCAGAAGCTGTATGCCGGCTCCCTCGGCCAATAAAGCGAGATGAGCACCACAACCACAGAGTCGGTCACGACTGGACCTAATGGTCAGGGGTCCCTTTACCTTTTACTAATTGAAAGCATTTGCATCCCACTCTTCAGCAAAAAAAAAAGGCTTTCAGTGTACCTTGCAAATATGGCTCAAGCTTACGATCTGAAAGGCATGAGGCCAAAGGAAAAGGGATTGGTAAGGAGGATAAAAGAAATTACCTTGTGATTTGGATGAATGATGGGAAAGACTTATAATAATAACAACGATACATACTTATACTTGGCTGCAGAAGGCAGAGTGAAAAGAAGACAGACTCGTAGTCAAATGTAGGCACTCGGGCTTGAGATGAGATGAGAGAGAAGGTAAAGCTGATTTCCTTTGAGGGAGGTCTTCCTTCTGGGTTTCAATCTGATCACTCACAGTCGTAGAAAGGAATTAGCAACAGTGGAGAGAAGACTCCCTAGAGGGAGGTTTACCAGCAGTATTCCTGTATCTTGTGTCTGCCTGACACCTACCATCAATCAGGATTCAGTGTTTGGGGGTGGCGGGGGGAGACAATCAGCCACGCATTTACTGACGAGGCCACAAGGAATGCCTCGGTAAAAACCACCACCACCCAGGAGACACAATCTGGGTTGCTTAATTGTTCCAGTCTGATAGTATAGTGACAGGGTTGCATCACTTACTTCCTCTGGTTCAGCCAGTTGATATTTGAGAGAAATAGCAGCCTCATGCCCACTTTTCTTCAGTGATCCCAAGAAACAACAACAACAAAATCGGGAAACTTTTGAACCTGAAGGAGCGTCTCCACCCCCATCGTTCAAGCCAGACACTGAGGTCCAGCTCTGAGGGCCCTCACTGCAAGAGGTGAAGTTACAGGGAACCAGGCAGAGGGCCTTCTCGGTAGTGGCACCCGCCCTGTAGAACGCCCTCCCATCAGATGTCAAAGAAATAAACAACTGTCTGACTTTTAGAACACATCTGAAGGCAGCCCTGTTCAGGGAAGTTTTTAATGACTGATGGTTTAATGTATTTTTTTTATCTTTTGTTAGAAGACGCCCAGAGTGGCTGGGGAAACCCAGCCAGATGGGCAGGGTAGACATAATAAATTATTATTATTATTATTAATTGGTGGTTAAAATCAGAGCAGTTTGAAGAAGAAGAAGAAGAAGAAGAAGAAGAAGAAGAAGAAGAAGAGTAGTAGTAGTAGTAGTAGTAGTAGTATGGATTTGATATCCCGTCTTTCACTCCCTTTAAGGAGTCTCAAAGCGGCTAACATTCTCCTTTCCCTTCCTCCCCCACAACAAACACTCTGTGAGGTGAGTGGGGCTGAGAGACTTCAAAGAAGTGTGACTGGCCCAAGGTCACCCAGCAGCTGCATGTGGAGGAGCGGAGACATGAACCCGGTTCCCCAGATTATGAGACTACCGCTCTTAACCACTACACCACACTGGCTCTCAGTTCGGTCCACCATCTTGATTCAAAATGGCGCCCAATTGCATCTGGACATAGACCGAAACCTCTCCTTGGTGCCAGAAACCATCATGCAGAATTTGGTTAAAATCAGTGCAGTTTGGAAAGGTTCAGCCTACCATTTGAAAAGGTCCCTCATTGTATTTGAACATAGTCTGAAGCCTGCTCCTTGATCTCGGAACAATCATACAAAATTTGGTTATATCTTAAGAGGTGTCCAAATAAATAAAAATAAAAGAATGCATTGCTATGCTGGAAATGGGAGATTTTTTTACACACACTCACTCACTCACCTAAAAGCAACCCTGCCATCTTGTATCATACTAAAATTTGAAAGAAGAAGAAAAAACTATTGGAAAAGTGGAGCAAATTGAAGGGAATGAAAATAAACATAGCAAATGGGTAACAGCTTGCAAGAGGAGGGGAAGAGAGAAGAGGAGGAGAAGCCTAATGACTTATTGCCAGCTAATAAGAGTAACAGCAATAACAGAAAAGCAGAAGAGAGATAACTGAGGAATACAGATACATTAATAAATGAAGTGGGCAATTGAATTAGTAAGTATTTCATATTAGCAGAACCAAATAAATGCTGTTATCAGCCACCTAGGAGAGAGAGAGGAAAAAAGGTAATTAAGGCAGAACTAATTGCTGCAAGACACGGGTCTCTTGCCCAAAACGGCATTTCAAATATTGAGCTCCTCCCTCTGCATTACATCTAGTAAAATTTACCTCTGTGTCCTGATAAACACTGTGTGCTGACCTATCTCCACTCTGCATCCTTAGGTGAGAGGAGTGAGGAGACACACCATGTAGTGATGTCATTTAGGGAAGGGCCATAGTGTAGCACCCTGCTTGTGGTTAACGCTTAGCTGGAATGAAATATTCAACGCAGCAATAGAGAAATTAAAATAATAATTTATTTGTCAGACAAATAAATATGAGGCACAGTGGTATATGGTTACCAAGCTCTGGCCTGGTCTCCTGCCATTCTGGCCAGCACTTATATTTCCTTAATCCAGCCCCCTTGCTCCTCCTGTGGCTGCCTCTGTCCAATCAGCCTGGTTGAAATTCCTATTGGCTGTTTGCTAGAACCAATCACAAAAGATACACCCATTTCCTTCTGTCCTTTTATGGGAATCAAAAAGCTATATATTCTTCTATCTATAAATGACAAATAAGTAGTAATATATCTTACATGTGTCTCAACAAGGAACCTTAATTACCAGCTCACCTCGCCCTATTGCCCTCCAAAACAAATGGTTTAATCTCAAATTTTTATCTTAAACAGATGTCAAGGATCATCATTGAAAGATCTCCTTCCTTTGGAGGTCTCTAAACAAAAGCTTGACAAATGCTCTAATGATGTTTCCTGCTTGGCAAGGGGGGGCTGGTGGCTGATGGCCCCTGTGATCTCTTCCAACTATATGAAATAAGAATCTAGCATAAGGATTTAACATTTCTTAGCTTCTAATTCCTTTGCATAATTACATTTAAGCCAATATATTTTATACATAACATAAATAACCTTTTAAAAGGAAAAGAAATCTTAAAAGGATCTCAGTTTAAGAAAGAAACAACTTTAGAAAAAGACTTCCCAAAATACTCTCTTCTCCAGCCAAGCCAGTTGCCTTTTTCACTGCTCTTGACCTTTCAACCTTAGGAAAATATGGCTCAAGTTTAATGGGAGGCACATGGTTTTATTTTACTATTTACCCACTCTTAATTATGTTTACCTCTGCCTTTTTTATCTTCTGTAATATGTAGGGTCAGTGTCCTCGCTCTCAGCCTGTAATTCCCTTTTTGACTTTGAGAATTGTTTTCTGCTATAAATCAGGGGCCCCCCTTGTCTAGGAGAAAAACATTTTGCCAAGGTTCTTAGGCAGCTGCTCTTCTGCCTGGCATGAACATTTGAAAATCTTTAAGCTCATTATAAGATACAGGCCCTGATCAAGCCTTAATAAAAATACAGGCTTATGATTAGATGCCTCAATAGCTCAGGGAAAGAGCCTCTGCCTTGGATGCAGAGTTCAGTCCCAGACATCTCCATGCAGGGCTGGGAAAGACTCTTGCGTGAAAGCCCACACAGCTTCTGCCAGCCAATGTATAACAATACATTGTACAACAATACTGAACTAGAGAGACTGGAGGTCTGACTTAGAATATGGCATTGTCCTATACATAATATTGTTACAGATCTGGAGTTTGGGGGTGCAAAGGCACTCATAACTGCTAGAAATATATAAAAATAAAAATTGTCCAGTAGCACCTTAGAGACCAACTAAGTTTGTTCTTGGTACAAACTTTCGTGTGCATGCACACTTCTTCAGATACACACGAAAGAACAAACTTAGTTGGTCTCCAAGGTGCTACTGGACATTATATATATACAGCAGTACCTCTGGTTAAGTACTTAATTCGTTCCAGAGGTCTGTTCTTAACCTGAAACTGTTCTTAACCTGAGGTACCACTTTAGCTAATGGGGCCTCCTGCTGCCGCCTCACCACCGGAGCACGATTTCTGTTTTCATCCTGAAGGAAAGTTCTTAACCCGAGGTACTATTTCTGGGTTAGCTGAGTCTGTAACCTGAAGCATCTGTAACCTGAAGCGTATGTAACCCGAGGTACCACGGTATGTATGTATGTGTGTGTGTGTGTGTGTGTGTGTGTGTATATTGACTGTGTCAGACCAACACGGCTACCTACCTGAATCTATACCTGCTAGAGTTAGGCAATGTTACAAATTAATAAATGGTGGGATTTAGATAATATTTGGAGTATTGCAGGGAAGATGCCAGACCAGGCTAAGCTTCTTCTCCAGGCCAGGGCCTCACCTGGGATAAAAGTCTTTAAGAATGAGAAAAGGTGCAGGAAGCAAGTCTTTAACCCATCAATGGAAACCATCAGCCAAGCAGGAGGCTCTGCTGAGGTTGCCAAGGTGATGTCACACAGTGTTCTTTTGAAATTTAGAGGTTGGGGAAGAAGGGAGAGAACTCTATGAAGCGCTGTGAAGGCCAGAGCCATCTTGGCTGGCAGGCTGAAGGCAGGCTGGGAGAGAGAGATGGAAATTGATGGGAATCCAATGTTGGACTGATGTAGGCGCTGTGACCTCTCTTGTGGGAGCCATGCAGTCACTAGTAGCTTGTAACGCTACACAGTCCCTCACAGAGCTCAGTGAGGCAGCAGTATAACCATATATGGAGTTGTGTTTCCTCTGGGCAGTGATTACCTTATATGGTGATGGGAGTGTTAAACCATTACCAGGCGATGTAACGTGAGACATTGCCAGATGACCATGCTGTTGGTGAGGACAAAGGATAATAAAAGTTACCGGACAAGAGGGAAGGTAAAGGAGCTGCCCCTCCATCATGAAAATACTTGCTGCCTCTTTGTGTCTTTTCTCTACGCTATGCTAAGCATCATCTCATGACGGCAGGACTTCCGTCACTCTCTCTCCATTGAAAGCTTCTGGTGTAAATAAGTATAAATAAATAATATTTCAAAGACACTGCTCTGCCCCATTTCCCCCAAAGGAGAACAGACCCTGGTCGAGTACCAAGATCCCTTGGAATCTCATTCACTGCTTGGCAGAGATTGGGGTGGGCAGTAACAATATGTTACCTGTCAAGACATGGGGGCCACCTGTTATCACCCAATGAAGTGGAGAAATAGGAGATTCTGCAGGCTGGTCCATTAGGGCCAATGGGACACTTCTCTGCCAGTCCACTGTTAAACTATGGCTGGCGGGTTAGCAGATCAGTGCCCCATTGGTCCTAACGGACCAGCCTGCATGATTGCAGGATAGTTGTCAGGATAAAATGGGGTGTGTGGGTTGGGAGAACCATGCGCACCAGCTTCCGCTCCTCGAAGGAAAAGTGAGATATAATATAATTAATAAGGGACCCCTAACCATTAGGTCCAGTCGTGACTGACTCTGGGGTTGCAGCGCTCATCTCACTTTATTGGCTGAGGGAGCTGGCGTACAGCTTCCGGGTCTTGTGGCCAGCATGACTAAGCCGCTTCTGGCGAACTGGAGCAGTGCACGGAAATGCCTTTTACCTTCCCATGGGAGTGGTACCTATTTATCTACTTGCATTGGTGTGCTTTCGAACTGCTAGGTTGGCAGGAGCAGGGACCGAGCAGCGGGAGCTCACCCCGTCGCGGGGATTTGAACCGTCAACCTTCCAATCGGCAAGCCCTAGGCTCTGTGGTTAAACCCACAGTGCCACCTGTGTCCCTCTAAAATACATGTTAATAAATCAAGGAAGTGATTTGATTGATGAAGTCCTTGGGCCAACTCTGTGCAAACTCTGCTCATATTAATGGGAGCAGGGCGGTGGTGGGGCTACTGGAAACCATGGGATTTGATGAGGTCACCCAAGGGCAGCATGGAGAGAGAGAGAGAGAAAGTGAACAGCAACGCATACATGTATCAAAGCCAGTTTGCACATACCTGTGTGCCAAATGAGTTTGACAAGCTACTCACCTGGAAGGAATTGCTACTTGCCTTGGGCAAGTGGCTAATTTCAAGACTGCGCTGTATCATTAACTCAGCCCTGCTCCAAGGTCAGCATGAAAGCATGCAGGGTGGAGGGGGAGGGCGTATAGGTTCACAACAGAGAAGGATCAAACTAGGATATGAATATATTCTCGTTCCCTATATGCACAGGGAAGGAGGATGGAGGAATCGAGTTGAGCAATAAATGGATGGTTATTAGAGAAGAAATCAATGAGGATTATTTCAAAAGGAGTTTTTTCTTTTCCTTTCTTCTCCTGTCTGCAGTAGGCAAGTCATCAGTTTCTGATCAAGGTAAACTGTAGCATGAAAGGAGTCAATGGCATGTAATTGGTTCTTTTAGTAATATACTGTAGGGTAGCCGTGGTGCTTGACACTTATTAAAACTGAACACAACAATTCCTTCTTCAGTAGACACAGGTTTTATTTTTGAAAAGGCTCTGAATTAAGATATGGAACACGTGGATGCTCTTTTTAACATCCCCCAACACACACACACACAAACACACACACACACACAAAACACAGTGAGACATGCAAAAGTGCCACTGTTTTAAATAATAGATGCAGGAAACAGCAGAAAAAGGAGAAAGATCAGCATGGCTATTCAGAAAAGCTACATCTGCAAAGACATTTTCCCCTGAAAAATTGATGGTCAGAGTTGTGATATAATTACGGAAAAGGACAATTACGCAGTTTAAGACACATTAGCTCACAGAAACATGTGAAATGTCAAGCCATTAATCTTTTTCTAAAACATGTTCAATGTAAGACATACTTATGTATAAACAAATCAGTAGCTGAATACAAATAGCTTCAGTAGCTGGAATTTAGTAGCTTGCAGAGATGGAGGGGGCATTTTTAAGGCTTCAGAACCCCTTTTCTTGAATGGTTTTCTTGAAAAACTGGATAGGTATCAGCCCAGAGTTCATGAGTTTGGCAGGGGCATAAATCAGAGTTCCTCTCCCAATTCTATAATTTAAAATCAGTATGATTTTAAAATCAGTTTTGCAGATAAAAATAATAACATCACTATACTGTGTATGTTCACGAGACATGATTTAATGCACACCATATCGTTTTTATTTATTTTCAGGCTGAGGTCATTAATCAGCTGAAACCAGCAAATGAATCAGTTTGTGGTGCATTCCTGTGGATGTTGACTCAGAAGCAACCCCCATTGAGTTCAATGGAACTTGCATTGGCAACCTCAGTGCTCTTCTGTTGTCCTGCCTTGGCTTTCAAGTCCTTTGTGGGAGGCCCTTCTCCACCTCCCACTCTTTTCCATTTGTTGTAAAAGCAGTTTTTGGTTTTGCAAGTCGATTCTTAGCTGGAGTCTTGAGCTGGAAATGGTAGGGAGTGAAGTTCTGAGCTACAACCCCCTCTTCAACATTTTTTTACAATAGCTCAAATAATGAAGGAAAGGTGCACAATTCATAATCTATCTAGCTGACACGGTAGCTTCCAAAAACCCACTTCCACATTGAGGAGCTCCTTAGCTTGCCATCACACCATGCGCAATGGCTGATAACTCCAGCCTAATTCATGAACCCAAAAGAATGTGCATGACTGTCCTGTCCTCAGCATTTCCATGCACTTCACTCCAACCTCCCTCCATCGAGCTTCTTCTGAAGAGGCTTCTGTCCACATTTAGCTTAGAACATCCTCTGGATCAGGAAACCTGGTTTATCAGGTCTCTTGTTTACAAAGATGCTTCTAAGTGCATCCAGCCGAACATGGTTAGAAGCCTCCTTCAGACACTCCAACTCAGGGTAAGAAGGATGGCATAGATGGCTATGGGGCATGCAAAGACATGATTGGGAGCCAGGGCACCCATTTCGCCCTACGGGGTTTATGCCCATGCATGTTCTTTTGAATGCACAAAGATTGTCAGGATTGTGTGGTTACATCCTTCACCGTTTGAATATCCTACCACTGGGAGGTGGAGCCTGAAAGTGTGGCAGTTTTTACAGCTGACAGAGTATATAGCTTAAAGGTGAATTGGCTTCAAGGGTGTCTGAGGTGCCAAAGCTGAGACTGAAGGACAGGGCTACACAGCAACACACTATCCACCCATTCAAGAGGGACAATGAAGGCAACATCTATTCTGCAGCTGTTGCTTCACAACAGAACCTTATGCATGTTTACTCCATTGTGAAATCAACAGGGCTTATTCCCAGGTAAGTGGCTATGCCACAAGATTGCAACCAGAGCCTTTAAAAAGAGGCGGCTTGTCATTTTTACAATGCTCCTACATGCCTTTTCTAAAAGTCTCTAATAGCAACTCCGTGGAGCTTGAGGTGGCGACTTTAGAAAACATGCTTGAATTTCAAAGTGACTTGATCCCACCTTTCAGTCACAAGAATTCACATTAAAAGAAGTTGTTTGAAAGCAAAGTTAAGTGCTAGGAGGATATTTTTATATGGTGATGTTGAAACCTAAAGAAAAATTAAATTCAGCAAAAGCACTGGCTATTGTTTAAGTAAGAAGCGTTTTCAAATGGATATCTCACTTAGGAGTGCTGCATTTGTTCTTCTGTGCAAAGAAAATGAAAAGTTACTGCTTCTTTCACGCTATGAGCGCAGGAACAAAAGAGAAGTGGAGATAAATAGTTGGGATTTTCTAAGCCTTGCAAGATTTTGACTGACACAGGTTGCCATTCTTATCTGACCTGAAAGCATTGTGTCAGAAGATGCTCTTTGGAGAAAATGTCGTGATTCTAAGATGTGAAGAATAGCTGACCTGCAGGTCTCTGTTTTGCATTTCCTACCTGTACTGAGGCATTTCCCCACACCCCCCTTTAAAGGCAACTGAATAAACAAAAGAGATTATTCTATCAGAATTTATTTTCAATGTTGTCATCTCCCTCTGATCATCGTGAGCCTTGCAAAGGAGTGCGCACACCCACTTAAACAAAATAGCTGTGGCAGCAGAATGCAATGAAACCACTTCAGAATCACATCGACATTCTCTCCTGCACCTTCCATCCCAGATTTATTTTATTTATCGGTGGGTGGTGAATTTTTGTGGCATGGGACATAGGATGTAAAAGGTCTCAGGGAGTGCTACAACAATTTAAAAGCCAATATTAAAACCAGTTTTATTTATTTTATTTATTAAATTTGTATACCGGCCAGTGTGGTGTAGTGGTTAAGAGTGTTGGGCTCGTAATCTGGTGAGCCGGGTTCGATTCCCCGCTCCTCCACATGCAGCTGCTGGGTGACCTTGGGCTAGTCATACTTCTCTAAAGTCTCTCAGCCTCACTCACCTCACAGAGTGTTTGTTGTAGGGGAGGAAGCGAAAGGAGATTGTGAGCTGCTTTGAGACTCCTTAGGGTAGTGATAAAGCAGGATATCAAATCCAAACTCTTCTTCTTCATCATCTGCAGATGTCAAGGTGGTTCATAAACCAATACCCCCCTCTCTCCCACAAATCAGTCACGGGACTAGGATGGACTTAAACCACACACATTTCGGCAGTCACAGGCCAGGGTAAAATGGTGAGTCTTCTCTCTTTGCTAAAAGCCGTATAGTGAAGATGTCAGATACACCTCTGTGGGGTGGGAGTTCCATAACTTGGGGATTGCCACAGAGGATGCCTGGGCCACCCCCTCCCCGTGGATTCTAAGAGTGGTGAAACTCCTCTGCCGGTCTTAACACCTGACGGGCTCTTTAGGAAAGGTGACATATTTGGAGCCTGAGTTGTTTATTGGCCCACATCCAGCCCATCACCATTTCCAAGCACCAGTTGAACACTTCAACCACATGTCCCAATTCAGAGAGAGAATTGGGTGTCATCTGCACATCGATGACCTTCACTCCCAATCTTCTGATAAGAAGCTGCCTTGTACCATTAGTCAATCTAACTTAGTCTTGTCTACACTGACTGACAGTGGCTGTGGCAATCACACAGGCTCCCCGGACGTTTCACTGTCTATTGATCCCTGTGCCACCACTTTATTTCTTGCTGCCACCACCCAGGCCCTACCTGGGACAATACTGAGTCCAGTCAGGGTTAAATTGGAACATAAACTTTTGTTTATTTATCGCAGTTTAACAAGTGTGTGGTTTCATAAACAGTATCAGTTAATTACATACATGGGGTGCCTATATAGACCTATAACTTCCACTATCTGCTCTCACTCACTAAACCACCTCTCAGATATTTACTTGCCTGCCTAGCCCCTAACTGTTCCTGACTCTGCTTATTTCGCTACACTAATTCAACCTACCCACAGACTCTATGCCAATTCACTCCCACTCCAACCAACCAACCAACCACCCAACTCCCAACGAACTCCCCCACGAACTCCCCCCAGAGCTGGTTTTATAGTCCCTCTGACTCCACCCCCTGGGTTCTGATAGGGTAACCTGTTTAACTATTTCACCTCCAGCACGTCATAGTGGCTTCCCAAGGTTTCAGGCCAGGAACATTCTCAGCCCTACCAGGGATTGAACCTGTTACTTTCTGTGTGTAAAACTGATGCTCTGCCACAGTTCAATGACACGGCTTTGTTTGGTCCATCTACTCCTTGCATAAAATCCTGAATCTGCAGCTATGTTGCTGAAGATAGCCAGACAGCCATGTCAGGAACAGTGTAAAGGCATGATACCGCTTTGTATTTACCAAGTCAAACCAATGGTTCATTTAGTTTGATCAGTCCAGTGAGAGATCTCCAGTCACACATCTTTCTGGTCTTGCTACCTGCATCCTCAAGCTTGGAGATTGTGGGGACTGATTCTGGAACCTTCTGTATACAAAGCACAGATCCGACCACTGTGTTTTCTCCTTATGTGTTGCTTTAGCTTCCTGGAAAGAAAGCGAAATTGCCAGAATCTAAGAACTTTTGTTTCCGCTGTATGGCAAACTGGTGATCTCCTTCACTTCTTTCACCCTTACCAAATCCTCTTTTCATGAAGAATTCAAACCATAGCCAAGTCCTGATTATTCTTTCTTCCAGCCACAATGCTCTTGCCTTACAAGCTTCTCCGACTTCTCTTTCTGAACAGGTTTTCGAAAGCTGGGTGGCGGGGCGGGAGGGAACGCACACACACAAAACACACCACCCAAGCTAGAATCCAGTGCTTTCCCTCCCAGCACGTAATGTATTTATTGATCTCTACAGGAATCCTGATGGGAAGCAAATGAAAAATGCAAATAGAGCCACCCAAAGCATAATAGTGCAAGGCATTTCTAGGGGAAGGGAGGCCATTGGGTCACCAGTACTTGGTTTTACTTTTTCCAGCTTGCTGTCACCATGCAGCAGGGGGCTTCTGGCTATAATTGTCTCATGAATTATCTTGGGCTTTAATAACTTTGCTTTTTAAGCAGCTTTTCTATCAATCCTTCATTCCGTCCATGAGGGAGCCCTCCCTCCTCCGGGCGTTGGTGTTTACGCTTTGTTTTGTTTTGATTTGCAGAATCGTCTCCTTTCTAAAGATAGCATGTCATTGTCAAGCATATGCGCAGAGAGCAGACACAAACCATCACCAAACAGGTGACATTTTAATTATGGCTTTTGCACATAGACCTTCACTCTTCCTATTCAGCTGATTTCAAAGATTAGCAGAACGCGAAGGCTATAGATCCCTAGGGAGGGGCTTGCATCTACTCTCCAGGGAGAGGGTCGTGTGCAATGCATTGGGATGATGTGCCAAAGTGTGAAGTAGAAAACTGCTCGGACCCATGCTTTCTAGTTACGGGGCAAGTGTGAGTGGTAAGCTATAGTGGCCAGAATTATTTGAAGGAAAGAATATGCTTTAAATGGACAAGCTAATTTTTGGACAAGCTAATTTTGTTTAAAGGAGGGAGGACAAGGATGGTGTACTGGCTGCCTACTTCCAGTCACAATTCAGAAAACTCTCTCCTCCTATACTGGCCGACCCACGAGTAAAAATAAAAAAATAAATAAATAAATAAATAAATAAATAAATAATTTATACCCTGCCCATCTGGCTGGGTTTCCCCAGCCACTCTGAGCGACTCCCAACAGAATATTAAAAACACGATAAAACACCAAACATTAAAAACCTCGCTAAATAGGGCTTCCTAAACTCAGCAGTGGCCAGAGGATTGGAGAAGATCAGTCTACATCCCAATCCCAAAGAAGGGCAGTGCCAAAGAATGCTCCAACTACCACACAATTTCACTCATTTCACACGCTAGCAAGGTTATGCTTAAAATTCTACAAGGCAGGCTTAAGCAGTATGTGGACCGAGAACTCCCAGAAGTGCAAGCTGCATTTAGAAGAGGCAGAGGAACCAGAGACCAAATTGCAAACATGCGCTGGATTATGGAGAAAGCTAGAGACTTCCAGAAAGACATCTACTTCTGCTTCATTGACTATGCAAAAGCCTTTGACTGTGTCGACCACAGCAAACTATGGCAAGTTCTTAAAGAAATGGGAATACCTGATCACCTCATCTGTCTCCTGAGAAATCTCTATGTGGGACAAGAAGCTACAGTTAGAACTGGATATGGAACAACTGATTGGTTCAAAATTGGGAAAGAAGTACGGCAAGGCTGTATATTGTCCCCCTGCTTATTTAACTTATATGCAGAATTCATCATGCGAAAGGCTGGGCTGGATGAATCCCAAGCCAGAATTAAGATTGCCGGAAGAAATATCAACAACCTCAGATATGCAGATGACACAACCTTGATGTCAGAAAGTGAGGAGGAATTAAAGAACCTTTTAATAAGGGTGAAAGAGGAGAGCGCAAAATATGGTCTGAAGCTCAACATCAAAAAAACGGAGATCATGGCTACTGGTCCCATCACCTCCTGGCAAATAGAAGGGGAAGAAATGGAGGCAGTGAGAGACTTTACTTTCTTGGGCTCCATGATCACTGCAGATGGTAACAGCAGTCACGAAATTAAAAGACGCCTGCTCCTTGGGAGAAAGGCGATGGCAAACCTAGACAGCATCTTAAAAAGCAGAGACATCACCTTGCCAACAAAGGTTCGTATAGTTAAAGCCATGGTTTTCCCAGTAGTGATGTATGGAAGTGAGAGCTGGACCATAAAGAAGGATGATCGCCGAAGAATTGATGCTTTTGAATTATGGTGCTGGAGGAGACTCTTGAGAGTCCCATGGACTGCAAGAAGAGCAAACCTCTCCATTCTTAAGGAAATCAGCCCTGAGTGCTCACTGGAAGGACAGATTGTGAAGCTGAGGCTCCAATACTTTGGCCCCCTCATGAGAAGAGAAGACTCCCTGGAAAAGACCCTGATGCTGGGAAAGATGGAGGGCACAAGGAGAAGGGGACGACAGAGGACGAGATGGTTGGACAGTGTTCTTGAAGCTACAAACATGAGTTTGACCAAACTGCGGGAGGCAGTGGAAGACAGGAGTGCCTGGCGTGCTCTGGTCCATGGGGTCACAAAGAGTCGGACACGACTAAACGACTAAACAACAACAACAAACAGGGCTGCCTTCAGATATCTTCTAAAAGTCAAATAGTTGTTTATTTCCTTGATATCTGATGGGAGGGTGTTCCACAGGGCAGACGCCACCACTGAGAAGGCCCGGAACTGCCAGAAGGCCCTCGGAGCTGGACCTCAGTGTCCGGGCTGAATGATGGGGATGGAGATGCTCCTTCAGGTATACTGGGCCAAGGCCGTTTAGGGCTTTAAAGGTCAGCACCAACACTTTGAATTGTGCTTGGAAACGTACTGGGATCCAATGTAGGTCTTTCAGGACCGATGTTATATGGTCTCAGCAGCCACACCAATCTAGCTGCAGCATTCTGGATTAGTTGTAGTTTCTGGGTCACCTTCAAAGGTAGCCGCATATAGAACACATTGCAGTAGTCTAAGCGGGAGATAACAAGAGCATGCACCACTCTGATCAGCAGGCGAGACTTTGCTAGCAATTGCATTGCCCTCGGAGGTGATGGCATGTGACAGGGCCTTTTCTGCTGTGGCACCCAGACTACAAAACTCCCTATCTTTAGGTGTGTGTCTGGTGCCAGCTCTGTATAAGCTTAGGAGGCATGCTGAGGCTCACCTTCTCACCCAAGCTTTTTGGGATTTTGATTGACTGCTTACTCTTCTGTTGAGCCATTCTGTATTGATTATGGTTTTGGAAATTAACTTGTACTTTAAGAACATAAGAAGAATCTGCTGGATCAGGCCAGTGGCCAGCCAGATGACTGTGGGGAAAGCTGCAAGCACTCTCCTCACCTGAGATTTTCAGCAACTGGTATTCAAAAGCATTGCTGCCTCCCACTGTCAAGGCAGAGCACCCGGTATACCACCCCAAATTTCACCACCTTACTCCTGCAATTTTCCAGTTTAAAAAGGCTGCAAATGGATTTGTGGAGGGGGGCGGGCAGGAATCAAATAATGTGGAAATGAGCACTGGCAAAGTTCGCCTGGCTCCTTCATTATACACCTTTAGGTGCCAGGCAAAAAAATGTTCCTTTTTAACCAGGCCCTAGATTGATCCGATTTACATTACATCCTATGCCCTTTTAAAATGTGTTTTTGTGGGGGGAGGCTATTGGGTTGTTGTTTTTATTTTTATTAGGTATGTTATGGTTTTATATCTTGATTTTATTCTGTGAGCCGCCTTGAGACCCCTGGGTATAGGGCCAGTATATAAATTCTAACAACAACAACAACATTCACTTTATTCCATTATAGTGGAATATAGGTGTGGCTTTTATGTCATGTGAAATCTCAAAAAATAATGCGGAAATTAACAGTTAGGCAGATGTCGGGGAAATGGGATAAACTACCATGCAGATGCAGCCTTAGTCCTCACCCCCACCCCATGTGAGAGAAAACTCAAAACTCTAATAAGGTTGTATTGTATTGCAGTTGTTCCACTCCTGTACTCTGCAGCTTTTGTTTCTGCGTTTGCCCCTTTGACTGCTTTTGTCGGCTGCCTGAGGACTTTGATCAGTTCAGTCGGATTGGCTTAAAGATGCCTGCCATGCGTGTCTCTCAGAGCGCGCTCTCGTAAACACTTCCCACAGACAGGCGCAAGAAGCACCCTCCTCCTCCCCGCCTGAGTTTTTATTCCTTCCCCTCATCAAGGGCCATCCGCCAAAGCCGTGTTTAGATGTTTGGAGCGCCTGGTGCTCGAATGGCTTTCTGTTTTAACGAGGACGGCCGTGGCTGACTTTCTACCGGCGTGAATGGCCAATTAGCTGAGGTTGTCGAGATCAACAGCTCCTCTCATGCCATAGCAGCAATCCAGTTGTTGTTGGAGTGTGCCAAAAAAAGGCCCGCAAATGCTTCAGCGTCAAATTTATTCCAGAAAGGATGAGTGTAATTTAGTGCTGCTTGTTGAGGATGCATTTATGATCAAAGTGTGTGGAAACACTAGCTTTCCCCTTTTTCCTCTTTGAGACAGAGAGGTCTGACATCCATAATTTCCGAGTTGCACCAGTTGTTCAGTTCTAGAGCGCAGAAAAAAGCAAGCGTAATTACTTGCCTGGTAATAATAAAACTGTACAGTTGGAAGAGACCACAAGAGTCATCTATTCCAACCCCCTGTAATGCAGGAATCTTACACATCACTTGGGAAGACAGTTGAACTAATATCAGTGTACTGGATGAAGCAAAGATCATCAGTGTTGAAGCAATGATTCTTCAACATCAACTTTGTTGGAATGGTCAAATATAAAAATGGTAGTATAAACACAGACAACTGGGAAACACTGGCCTGTGAGCGCTCCAGTTGGAGAACAGCCTTTACCAAAGGTGTCATGGGCTTTGAAGACACTTGAATGCAGGACGCAAGGGAGAAATGTGCTAGGAGGAAGGCACACTTGGCAAATCCACACCGTCATCAACTCCCACCCAGGAACCTATGTCCCCACTGTGGAATGACGTGTGGGTCCAGAATTGGCCTCCACAGTCACTTACGGACTCATTGTTAAAACCATGTTTATGGAAGACACTCTTACTTGGCTACGAGTGATTGCCAAAGAAGAAGAAGAGTGGTTAGAGTGTTGGAATAGGACCCAGGAGACCAGGGTTCAAATTCCCACTCAGCCATGAAGCTCATTGGGTAACTCTGAGCCAGTCATGGTCTCTTAGCCTAACTTACCTCTTACGCTTGTTGTGAGGATAAAATGGGGAGTGGAGGCCCATATGTGTCCCATGGTTCTTTGTGGAGGAAAGGTGACATATGAATGAAATAAACAAATGCCTTTTGGTATGTCACAAAACTCATGTTCTACCTTGCACCTCTGTGAACACTTCTTTTCAAATCCCTGTTGAAGTACACTGATAAGATTTTCCTTTAACTGGGTACCTTAGCATCTCCAAATTGGTCAGTCTCAAAAGCTAGCCTGTTCCATGCTCCACACTGCTATTTTTCAGATGCACCCAATTCACAGATTGTGGTGGGACCAGTAATGGTTGGCATGGAGGCTTGGTGGCCCATAACTGACCTCCCTCCACTGGTGTCGCTGTGTTTTACCAGGAGGGAGAGGGGCAAAGCCTCTTCTTGGGTTTTTTGGTCAGTCTTGCCATAGCAAGGGTGAGCTTTTAAGAACTTTCCGCCTCTAGTCTCTCTCTCTCTCTCTCTCTCTCTCTCTCTCTCTCTCTCTCTTATCTGCACAATAGCATCTGGGATTCTGACCCAAGCAATGTGGGGAGAAGCCTGTGTATTTATCAACCCTTTTCCAATTTGTTATCTTTTTGAAGGAGCAGTGAAAACCACAAATCCATTTTTTAAAAAATCTGTAATCATTTTATTCTTTAATAAAGATTGCAATTACAACAACAGTGCTGGTTATTGCAGACTCTCCACATGTTGATTTTCATTGTTCTTTTTTTTATTAAAAAAATAATATTTATTACTTTTAAAACTTACAAAAAAGAAAGAGAAGAAAAAAGACAAAAAGAAAAAAAACAAGAAAGGGAAAATACAATACAGTACAATATATAAACAATACAAAACACAACATTGACACATTGACCTAAACAAAACAACACAAAAACAATTTAAAAACATACATCATACCATTTCAGTACTCTATCTTTCATACCCTTGTTTCATCGACCTCCTCTCACCTCCCTTTTTGTATTCCACTTCTATTAATTGTTTCAGCAATTCCTTTCCATCTTTCTCTATTTTCTGTCATATAAATATCTTAACTTATTTTTACCCTTATTTTCCATTAATACTATAATGCTTATTTATGCTTAACTCCTTATAACATTTCTGCTAAAGCCATAAGATTTCATTCCAACATTTTTCTAACACTCAGTAATTTTACAATATTTCTATTTCTAAAAATAAACTTTAAACTTTTTCCAATCTTCTTCCACCATCTCTTCTCCCTGGTCTCGGATACTGCCAGTCATTCGTCAATTCCATATAGTCCATCAACCTGGTGATCTTCTGTCTGAGGCTCTTAACTCTTTTCCAAGTCCCTTCTGCAGGTCTTCTTCATATTTATACATGCACTTTACTTTGTCTTCTACTGATCTTGTTCTTATTTTCCTTCCTTTGATACTGAAGAGCAGATCTCGGGGAAGCTCCAACCTAGCAATGCTTTTATTCCTTCTCGACAGGTCAACCAAATCTCCATGGTTAAATCTAAAATCCATAAGGTATTCTCAGCTCAGCTCTTATAACAGTTTCAAAGGCTCCCTCTAGAGGGAAACAGTTTCTATTTGTGTCAATCCTTTTAAGCACAGTTCAAACAGTAAATATAGTTTCAATTTTCAGTTACTTTTGCTCCTTTTTAAATGCAGAAGAGGACAATGGAAACAATATATTTCTCTTATTTAGCTAACTGTCAAGATACGTTCTATTCACAGCCAATGAACTTCAAAATGTCAATCTTACTGGCAGCCTCTTTCCGGGTTCAGAGCGGTGGTGATTTAATTTTCATCACTCTCTCCTGCAGGCTTGCACAATCCAAATTTTCCCCCCTCTTCTCCTGCTTCCAAGGGGGGTTTAATAGTTTTAATCGATGGAAGCTTAATCCTTTGCGGAAGACTTTCCAAGACCTTAGCTTGCAGCGTCTTTGCTTCAATCTATTTATGAAAGGGGAAGGCGGACTTCCTGTTTGAAACCTTCCCGTTTCGGTACCAAATTAAGACATTTATAGATCCAATTTTCCGTTCTACTCACGGGTAGTTGTTTAAAATCGAATTGTCAACAGGAAAAAGTCAGCGCTCTCCGGCAACAGCAATGCGGCTTCACTCCTGAAAGAAGCAATCAATTCGAAGCACCGCGCCGCTCACCCCACGTCGCTCCGGATCCCTGAAACCGGGTCTCCCCGTGAGTAGGGGAGGCGCAAAAGGTGCCAGCCGAATCCCAGGTTCACAGGCTTCTCCCGCCTGTGATTTTTAGTGGGTCTCCGCCTTCGCCGTGGCGGCCAGACCCTGTTTCCACGGAGTAAATTCCTCCCGATCAGAGGAATTCTGCCATTGCCAGAGGCGCTAACCCGGAAGTCCTGATTTTCATTGTTCATTACTAAAGCCTCTAAAGTAAACAAGGCAATCACAGCTAATGCAAACCTGTCCATAGCACACAAAGTTGGCACCTTACCCCAGATATGCCCACTCAGGCAGTTTTATCTACAGAACTGGCAATGTTACAGAAGCCCCTTAATACTAATTCCACACTGGTAAGAAATCAATCTTTTGGTGTTTCAACTCCCTGCCTATTGACAAAACATTTTTGTTTCGGCAGGCCTATCCAGACCTATAGAATGTTGGCATGTGTTTTAACCTAGTTTTTAGCTCATCTTTGGTTTTCATTTATTAAAATGTTTAGTTGTTTTGAACACCTTTTTTTAAACTGCTAATTTTATTGTTTAAATCTCTTTGTAAACCACTTTGAAGTTTTATTACAATCAAGCGGTTATATATAAATCTTGTGAAATTAAAAAAAAAAATACTGTAAATGAAACAAAGATCAATACAAAGAGTTGTATTGGTAATTTCCCAAATTAGTGTTTTTTTGTATACATGCAAGATACAGATTCAGGGTCATGTGTGCATTGACACATGAAAAGATCTGATAACAAGCCCCTAGGCCTTCACAAAGTAGCTCACAATATATAAAAGCAATACAGATATATTAAAAACACTGAAATCTAATAAAATAAACCATCACACCAAAAGGATATTGATGCAATCATTGTCATTGTTCATTTACTTATATATACTGCATTTTTCCTCAAGTAAATCTGTGCTCAAAGCGGTTCACACAAAAATCGAAGTCTAAATACAGGAATACAAGAACAAAACATAATAAATCACATAATCAGTTACTGTATATGATCCCATCAAGATTGCTTTGGAGGAGTGTTTTTCCAATATGCACAGGTACACTGGAAATGCTGAAGGCACAAAATGATCAAATGAACTGAAGCAATCTAAGAGTAAAGCAAACTGTGCACACATAATGCCATATACAAAATTAGAGTGTGTGGAGACAGAACAATGGAAAATTCCTAAATGCATTATTTCCACTTCAGGAACAAGACAGGGTAATTCAGAACTCCAAAATCTGGGGAGAAATTTGGATGAGAAGAGTTGGGGGATCATCCTTTAAAGGATGTGAGGTGCTCTGAACATTTGCATAAATGCTAGGTATTATTATTATGCTCAATGGGTATAGCTGGTAAAAATGTCAGGGCCTGTTATGTTGAGTCTTTGAGCCATTGGTGCATCTCTGATTCAGAGGAAACAAAAAGTAATTTCCCCCTAAGCTAGTCTCAGGAAAGCCTTCATGGTCCTATAGATTTATCTTTCATTTGCATTCAATTGGCCATGCAATGGCCATCTAATCAGCTAAATGCAGGGCAGCGAGGCCACCGTCCTGCCTAATCAGCAGATAGTCAGCAATACTCACGTGGGCCATGGGCTACACAAATGTAACAGGCCTTTGGTCAGGCTACAGCAATGAAAAATGTTTGTGAGACAAATGGGATATAATAAGGCATCATTTCCCGTTTCCATCCTATATTTGTTGCATGCAGCACTGTTTCTTTTCCACCGCAGTTTGTCTTCTGCCAAAAACAATGTTGTTCATCTCATGAGAACATTAGAGGAGCCTGAGAGACTGAGGGTCTTGTCATCTGGACAGCTCAGGATTTCCATACACACTGCCCAGGCTTGCGGCCTGAGGGGGTGTGATGCCAAATACAGCAGTTCTTTCCAAGAATATCAGGACAAAAGGAATGAGGAGGTGGAAGGGGAACCAAAACAGTTTTATTAACAAATAAACAGCAAGCATACAAAGCATAACGTAAAACATACCCGACAGGGGCTACCCAATCTCCCCTTCAGCTGTCCAGAGCCCCAGGTAGAGCAGCAGGAGAAAGACCCCTGGTCGTCAGTCTACTAGCATCAGGTCCTTTGATCCAGGCAGAAGCTCTCCAGGCCCCTCCCACCTATGGCTTTTATAGCCTGCCTTGATGTAATCAAATGGCATTACTCATGATTAGCCCAGGACCCTGAGATGGAATTAATACAGAGCAGCTGAGAGTCTCCCACTACCTGCAGCCAGGCATTCAGCCAACCCTTGCAACACAGAAGAACCCCCGACAGGTGAGTGAAACACAAGAATCAAACTGGGGATGTTAAAGGGACATGCCACCTAACTCCTCGAAATACAATTGTCTTCCGCGTTTCCACTACAGGGGGTCACTTCGGTGCTGCTAACACAGTGGTTTGACTTCACCCCTAGAGGTGCACTCCATTGTTTCTGGACATTGCCAACTCTCAACTCCAAGTCCCATCTAGCTTAGACTTGTCTACACTGACCGGCTGTAGCTCTCCAGGATTTAAGAGAGGGTTCTCTCTTAGCCCCACCTGGAGATGCGACAGATCAAACCTGTGAACTTTTGCATGCAAAGCATGCAACTATGGCCCCTTCCCAAACTTCGTGTTTCACATGTGCCATATTTCAGTAAGTCTAATTACTGTTCTATTTGTTGTCAAAAGTCCTGCCACAGCAGGAGAGCTTACCGTGTAAACAATTCAATGATTTTTATTTATTTTTAAAATCCTCCTTCCTTCTGATTGCACCTTTGTAAGACAAAGTTGTTTGCAACGAGGGATCCTCAACGAGATATGTTTTGCTTAGGTTCATCAGTGTCTTGTGTCTAATATATGGCATGACAGGCTGGGATGTAGAGTGGCTCTTTGCTGTTCATTGACATGATGAATTGCATATAGACATTTCACACAGTGCACTTATTTAGTAACCTTGAAGTCGGGCTTCACATTTATCACTTGGGCAAATGCTGGCTAGGTCTCTGCATCATATTGTCTTCAGCATTAGTTATTCTATTTCAGTTGGAATTAGTATTTTCTTCTTTTTGGCGGGCCATTTCATTTCTCATTACTCTTTCCCTCTTCTTTTTGGCATAAGAATTCCTGTTATTACAGTTGCCATCAAACTTTTGCTTGAGGAGAATCTGGACTGTCTCATTCAAGCCAAACATCTACAAGGAATGTTGAGGAGAATTCATACTTTTGATAGGATTGATGGCATTTCTCAGTAGCAATTTTCTTCTTTGCACATCTAGGGTTTCGCAAAAACTCTTCCTATTCAGAAACATGAAAGGTGGTAACCAACCATACTTCAGTAAAAGTGCGATGCGAGGGGTATATGAAGGATCCTGCTCGAGCAGCAGATTGGTATGAATGTCAAGGGAAGATGAGTGTTAAACCCTGGGTGGTTTTTAAAATAAATAAATAAAAATCTCTAAATAAGATCAGGATCAGGAGCTAACCTAAGCTTCATGAAATGGGTGTCATCAAGGAATCACGAGGACTTCCAATTGGAGGAGGAAAAAGTAGATGTTCAAAATCTGGGTTAAGGGCCATTTCCTCAAAAGTCAGTCCAGGCTGATCTGAACATTTCCATGTATGTGCAAAGTGGTGGAGCCACCACCATATTCTTCCAGCTGAATAACATTCCTGACTGCTCCAACAGGGCCATAGTTCAGTGAGAGCTTTGCACACAGAAGGTTTCAAGTTCAATCCCCACCATCTCCATGTGGGGCTAGAAAATAACACCACTACCACTCAGCATAGATGATATGGAGCTAGTTGGACCAATGATCTGACTCAGCATTTCTGTTGGGAACACACGACCCCATGTATGTGTATCTCTTTGTCTCATTGTGTGTTTTATCCCATTCTTGAATCACAGTCCTTTTCACCTGGCTGGTCTGGGTACTTTGAGCAAACATTACAGGAGGGAGAGATAATTGGATGGCATTAGCGAGCCCCCGCCTACATGGACTGCTTAACTGCATTTAACTAGCACAGGTTTAGTGGCCTACCACCAAGGGTGCCATTTAGACCACCAGATGAGATTTTTGGAGTGGGTATCAACTGGTTTTGGCCTACTGCATGAAGATTAATACCTGTGTAGAAACCTAGGAAGAATTTTCATCTTATTTGCAGTACAATTGGGATTTCCTCCTAAAGTTGCAGAGCTAATGTTGCACTAGGGTATTTAAAACACAAGCAATACTCCAACCCCTGCAAAAACAATGTGTCAGAGACCCCATGTTGCTCTGTGGTGTCCTTGTCCCAAGCGCCGTTAATCTGCACTGTTTGCTCCTAACGGGCTTCCTGGTGCGCCAGCCCAGAGTGAAATAGATATAGTTGAGTAGCACTAACGCATTGCGTTTCACACACATCCCCGCCATGTGTATTAATCTCCATGTTGGAGGAAGTAACGATGTGAGGCGGCCCTTCATTTCCTATTACTGGTGATCTCCTAAGCCTCCCATCCTTTCCAAAGGCACCGCTTTCTAATGAATACGTTCCACATTCAACATGATGAATGGTTTCAATTAAAAACAATCTTTGAGAAAATGTTGCTGTTGTATGGCAAACGAACATACAGCGTTATTCATTTATTCTCACAGGCCATTGGAGCTAATGTGTCAGTTTTGTAAATTAAATGTTTGTGTGGATCCGGGGGGCTTCTGGGGTGGAGGTGGGGGCCTGAGAGCCATAAAGTCTAAAGAAAGCCAGCACGCTTCCCTTTTGACTAACAATTAAACAGAACACGGGAGCTCAGCGAGGCAGAGTAGATTGAAAATACCACCCCGTTCCACGTGCCGGAGAGAAAATTGCATTGATATTTATAGAAGAAAAGATCTACCTGCGCTTAAGGCTTTTATAATTGTCAGAGGTGTCATTTGTAAAAGACAGCAAGGGCCATGAATGCATCAATGTCAAGAGAGCTGCGTGATCTCGGTAACTGCGAGAGGAAAACCCCACTGTTACTCTCACTTCTGTGAAGTTGCAAAGCCTTGGAAGGGAGGGCAGCTGTTGCAGGTTGGAGCTTTTAATTGGGAATTTCACTCCTTTCTTCCTTGGCTCAGGCGATTTTCCTCCTGTGGGCTTGCTGCAGCTGCCAAACCGCACACAAGCACCCAGTCGACCCAGCATTGTAAACAGGGCTGAATGCACAGGTCAGAGCATGCCTGCCAAGAGAATGGCTTCATTCTGTGAGCACCTCAGCTGCCTTGGGCCATGAGTGTGGTCCAAATTCAGCTGGCCAGATTCTTATTCTGGTTATAAGTCCAACTGAGTGAATGGACTATAACTTATATTTTCCAAAAATAAAGGAAACTTCTACAGCAGTACCGTGAATGCATAATTCACCACAGTATCACTGAAGTTAATGGAATGGCTGCTGTTATTGAATAAGAATTCTTAATTTCCTTTTTCTGTGTTCAACACGTTTTGCAGCCTTTATTTCTTTCATCCTTGCAATGACTGTGTTAAGAAAGTCACTTAGGGAGCAACTCCATGAACAGTAAAGGGTAAAGGGGACCCCTGACTGTTAAGTCCAGTTGCGGACGACTCTGGGGTTGCAGCGCTCATCTCGCTTTATTGGTCGAGGGAGCCGGCGTACAGCTTCTGGGTCATGTGGCCAGCATGACTAAGCCACTTCTGGCGAACCAGTGCAGTGCACGGAAACGCCATTTACCTTCCCGCCGGAGCGGTACCTATTTATCTACTTGCACTTTGACATGCTTTCAAACTGCTAGGTGGGCAGGAGCAGGGACCGAGCAATGGGAGCTCACCCGGTCGCGGGGATTCGAACTGCTGACCTTCTGATCAGCAAGCCCTAGGCTCTGTGGTTTAGTCCACAGTGCCAAGTTGGTGCAAATCAAGCCAGTGTAGAGTTACACCAGATCCAAACCCCACCCAGTGGTATAGCTGCTCAGTCTATGCCTGGAAAAGGGAGAATAAGCCTTTAAAACTGTTCTATGCCAGTCAGCCGGGTCACCTGACTGGGCAGAGCAAGCTAAGGGTTCAGCCTAAGTCCTCCCTCTCTGGTATTACCCCTGCCACATTCACACAATGTCTCTTTCTGGCATTGACTTAACCAGTTTCAGGTGAACTGGGATGAGCAAATTACACGGTGTGTCTTTGGCTGAGCCAGGGTTAGGGACTTGCTGCATACCCCTCAACCATCCTGATTTGACTGGGACATCCCAGAATTCCCAGGATGTCCTGTTTTGGCTCCCAAGCTCAGCGAGAGTCAGCTGGCTCCCACCAGAGTACAGGATCAAAAGACACATGGTTTTTGGTGCACCACTCTCGCCTTGCGCCCATGCCCCCTTCTCTGCTTCATATGGTCCAAACGGCACCTGCTTCTGGATGTTCTGAGTCCCACCACTTGGAACTTTGGCTGGGGGTGGTGGTAGGAGTCACTGCGGTCCTTGTGTGGATGTGTTATGGGGCAGAAGGGGCTGGTAAGCAACTGTTGGGGCAGAGAGGCAAAGTGGTGGTGGGGTGACAGAATTGCCACGAAATAATGGGACCAGATAAGTACTTACCTGGCAAGGGAGATACCATGATCACGAAATAATGGGACCCAGTTATTCCCAATTTAACAACAGTGAACTGCTGCTGAGTGGCTTATTCAAGGGCAATGTAAGTCCATTACTGAGATGCAATCTGAACCCTGTTCGACAACAAGCTGTTCACTGAACTACAGTGCCTGTTACGACATTCGATAGAGATTTTTTTCCCTGAAGTCTGTGTAAGACATGATTCAGGATAGGAATTAGGATTTCGCTAGCAGAGAATTGTCTTCTGAAATGCCAGGCTGACTTACTAAAGCTGACGTTGCTTCCTTTAGATTTCTACAGTACACCAGCTGAGCAAATGGAGGTTGCACAAAACATTGATAGCATAACTCTATGCACATTTACTCAGAAGAAATCCTTGCTGCTTATTCCCAGGGAAGCATACATGGAACTACAACCTTAGTGCAATTCTTACACACATTCTTCTTAGGGTCACAGTTGCAAAACTGCTTTGTCATCTTAAAGCTATGTACTGTTGATGTTATGTAACTGCAAGCTAAATAGACCTGTTGTTGAGCACCTGTTGACTACAAGACCTATGATGCAAATCAGTGTTGAGTTTAATGCGAATGTACAAAAACCAACTGAGATCTGAGGCTGAAGCAAATCACTGCAAATAAAAGGAAGTGTGGAAATACAAATAGGACTTGTTGAAATTCGACTGGGCAGTTGGATTGACCATGGAAATTTGTGGCAATCCATAAAGGTGATTTAAAGTTGGAATACCCCCTGACTGATTTATACTAAGTGAAAAAAAATGTTATAGCCCTGTGACCTCTTGGTATGTAACCAGCACTGAATATTAATTCTCAAGCCCGCTGTTACAATTAAAAAAAAAAATCTACATAGAAACTTATGGTATTAATATTTACCTAGTCAGTGGTGCATGATGCATTCTTACACATTTTAATTTTGAAGTCACACTTCCCAGAATAAGTGAATTCTTCATTCTTCTATATTTGCCCTGCAGAACATTCTAGTGCTGTTTGGAATTGATCCATTCTCTAATATTCTTCCTCCATATTATCATATGTTGAATGTCAACACTGGATATCAAATGTCAACTTATAATGTAGCAAATGCAGACTGTCAAATGCCACACATTGTCCAAGTCAAATATGGGATGTCAGGTGTCAAATATCAAATATCGAAATTTCAAATGTTTGACAAACAGACAACACCAGAATCCACAGTAACAATGTCTAGAAAAGACTGGAGCTGATGGTGACAGTCTATCATTATAGAAGTTGCAGGGGAAAGCTTATGAACATTGGAAACTGGTCAGAGCAGAATGAGATCCCCACACAATGTGCCAAACTCAAAAGAGGCATGCAAAAAGTGGGTAATTTGGACTGACTCCTGCACTGATGTCAGAACATGCATGTAAATGGGACACTAGCACCTTGGATAGCTCAGTTGGTAGAGCATGAAACTCTTAATCTCATGGGTTGTGGGTTCAAGCCCCACATTGGATGAAAGATTCCTGCATTGCAGGGGTTGGACTAGATGATCTGTGTTGTCCCTTCCAATTCTGCCTTTCTGTGAAATGTGAAATGCCCTAGACGTGACATTCCGCCCCTTTGAGCCTCTGCCTTTTATGGCCTTGCCAGACAAACCTCTCTCCAACTGAGTGTGTCAATACAACCTGATGGATGGGCTAGCAATACTCCCCCCACGATCCCGCTTTCTGCTGCAAAAGAAGTTCAAGAAAATCTATGGATGTGTTTACACATACCTTACTGCTTAACTTCTAATTTCATTCCCATGGCAACTTCAGAAATGTTAATGTGCATCGGTAGTCATTTTGCACACACAGTTCAATTAGGGACTTAACAACATCTCCTTTCCATGGTTCACCATGGTGTCTCCTGCATACAGTCAGAAATAATACTTTCAGTTATCACAGTATCCCCTTGTGGTATTTTTATTTGGAATACTACTGTCTGCATTGGAAATTTGGGCTCAGTTCTCCAATCTGTTAAGGTCATCTTGAATTCCGATTCTGTCTTCTGTGGCATTAGCTACACCTCCCAGTTTGGTGTCATGTGCAGATTTGATGAGCATCCCCTCAATTCCTTCACCCAAGTCATTTATAAACACATATAATAACAATGGACTCAGGACAGAAGCCTGTGGCACCTCACTTGTCACTTTTCCCCAGGATGATGAGAAACCGTTAATGGGTACTCTTTGGGTTCAGTCAGTGAAGCAGCTACAAATCCACAGTTACCTCGTTCAACCCACATTTTACCAGCTTCCTCACAAGAATATCATGGGAACTTTGTCAAAAAACCTTACTGAAGTCACTATACACTATGTCCACAGCATCCCCCTGATTAACCAAGCCTATAACTCCATCAGAAAAAGAGATGAGAGTCGTCCGGCATGGCTTGTTTTTGAGAAAGGATTTTGCTTAGCATGGGTGTCACAGAAATAACTTTATCATTTAGATGTTGACCGTGAAGACATTCATAGGTCCCTGGTGTCTGGGATGGCAGGCTGAGGACTGGACTGCTCCATCCACCATGTTTCATGCTGAGTAATAATGCCAGAAGATGGGAGGGCATTGAAGGCACAGCAGGACTGAACTCAGAAGTGTCCACATGAGTGGTAAAGCACTAACAATGTGAGGGAGCCATGAATCGTTTTTTTTAATATTAGTACTGATCATTGTTTATCCCAAGTAGCTTAATGTCAACCAGTACATTTGGGATAATACTGAGCCAGTGGCAGAAGTGTGAGAGGGACAAAAACCAATGGGGAATGATGAGCCCTCATTTGAATAAAGCAACACTAGAGATTGATTGGGCTTTAATTCATAGATAATAGGGAAGTCTTTAACCTGTAGAAATATACCCATGAATCATATCAGACAGACTGCCATGGATAGGTCTTTAGGTAACAGGCTTTGCAACTGAGAAATAGAATCATGTGAGACCTTCCTTAAACATACTATCAAACATACTCAAATTATTTTAACTTCCCTAAAAAAATTTCTAAAACGTTCCCTCTGAACAAGTCCAATATGCTCACCACTGAATAAATCTTCCAAAGGAATGAAATTGATCCATTTTTAGCAGGCCAACAAGAGCCATAAATTTAGCCCACTGGCACCTCCCCTCGATATAATTCCTGGCAGATATATTTTTTATGCAATAATGAATAATGAATAAAATTCAGTAATTGTCAGATAGGGCCTGCACATAACAGAAAACCAGACAGGCCGTGGTCAAGAGATATGGTATAAATATGTTGAGTCTATTTGCTAGAATTGTAGTAAAAATAACTTATAATCTCCATTAAGCAATGTGGTTGACCTATGGGAATTTAATTGCTTAATATCTTTAGTTTAGGAATGAGTAATATTCTGTGGATTCTGGAATCTGTCCTCATGAAAGAATATTACTAAATAAGTCCAATAAGTATGGAAAAAGATTTTCTGAGAAGTGTTTATAATACTCCGCACAGAACCAATCTGGTTCTGAAGATTTACCATTCTTTGATTCCTTAATCGCATTTCAAAATTATTTCTCACTAATTGTGGCTCAGGATCATAATATATCAAGACACGGAGCAATGGTTCCAAACTACAAGAAAAAAGATTCCACCTAAACATTAGGAAGAACTTCCTGACAGTAAGAGCTGTTCGACAGTGGAATTTGCTGCCAAGGAGTGTGGTGGAGTCTCCTTCTTTGAAGGTCTTTAAGCAGAGGCTTGACAACCATATGTCAGGAGTGCTCTGATGGTGTTTCCTGCTTGACAGGGGGTTGGACTCGATGGCCCTTGTGGTCTCTTCCAACTCTATGATTCTATGATTCTAAGAACCGCCTCTTCCCCGTGAACCACCCTGGATCCTGCGATCATCACATGATGCCCTGGTTTGTGTGCCCCCTCCGCAAGAGCCCTGGAGGGTGGCAACATGAAAATGGGACTTTTCTGCAGTGGCTCCCCACTTTTTGAATGCTCTCCCTAGGGAGGCTCACCTGATGCCTTCATTACATATATTTGGATGCCAGGAGAAAACATTCCTCTCCTCCCAATCTATTACCTTTTAAACTGTTGGGGTGGGGGTATTGTTTATGTTTGTTAATATGTTATTTATTTCTGTGTTTTTATATTGTCTAGCGCTCTGAGCTGCAGATCTCTCACAGCAGGAAATGAAACCTGTGAACTAAGCCTTTGTTAGTCGATAGAGCCAGTAGCAGTAGATGCAAAATTCAGCAATGATGATTAAACAAGATGATTGCATAGGATCTCTCTCTGGGATCAGAAAGAGGAAAGTTACTGAACTGTTTTAAAGACTTAAAGAAGATGGGGCAGCATTGCTTACTTGTTTAAGCACAATGTGTTATTGTGTATCTTTGTAATGTTTATTTGTAACTATCTTAAGACTGTTTCCAGTACAGATTTGTAATTCATTCTTGTGGTGGAAAGCAAATTCATTTTCTACTCTGCACAAGGTCCAGATCAAGGATTTCGCTTGCAGCAACTCTAACATCCGCTTCTGCATAAATGACTTTATTCTGACCTTGTCCAACTGATCTCCCTCTTCTAACTTTTCGACCACACTCCCCTTCCCTTAGAAGCCTTGTCTTTTTCATTTGTGACTCTGATGGAAGGGCTTGTATCTCCTTTTATTTTTTATTGTTGTGAGCCATTTTGGGAGCACATATGTGGGATAAAAGCGGGATAAAAGTAACTGAGCAAACACTCTGTTTCCTGCATCACTTTGGAAGAAGCAAGCCACAAAGCAGAGGGCCGCATAGATCTTCTGTTCTGAGACATTTGTTTCCTGCCGTTCCTAGAGACAATAACGCTACTGAAACAGATCCTGCTCATTTTGCATGTTGTCGCATTCGAGAGGCATTCAAAGTGCTTGCTCAGTGGCCCATTCATAGCTAACCAAGCAAGGAATGATATGAAGTCAGAAGGCATTAATAGAGGTATTGCATTTATTTTTCGTGACTGGCTTTTGTGATTGAGACTGCAGTTCAGTGCAAGAGCACATGTCTTGCATACAGAAGGTCCTCAGATCAATCCCTGGTATTGCGGCTTTATAGGTTCTGAGATAGCAAAACCCAAGAGCGGCTTGCAAAACTGTTGCAGATCACAGTGGGTTAGAGGGATTAACATAATAAGGGGGCGTCATGTAAACGTAGGAGGAAAAATATTTTATTGTATTATTTATATGATATTAGCCACTCTGAGCCTGGCTCTGGCTGGGGAGGGCAGGGTACAAATAAAAAATTATTATTAATAATTTTATTTTTTAAAAAAGAAATTGCATTGATCACTTGCATTTGGTTTGGCATATGACATATTTGGGGGGATGCGGGTGGCACTGTGGTCTAAACCGCAGAGCCTAGGGCTTGCTGATCAGAAGGTTGGCGGTTCAAATCCCCACGATGGGGTGAGCTCCCATTATTCAGTCCATGCTCCTGCCCACCTAGCAGTTCAAAAGCACAACAAAGTGCAAGTAGATAAATAGGTACTACTCTGGCGGGAAGGTAAACGGTGTTTCCGTGTGCTGCTCTGGTTCGTCAGAAGTGGCTTAGTCATGTTGGCCCCATGACCTGGAAGCTGTCTGCAGACAAACGCCGGCTCCCTCGGCCTGTAGAGTGAGATGAGCACGCAACCCCAGAGTTGTCTGCGCCTGGACCTAACAGTCAGGGGTACCTTTACCTTTACCTATGACATATTTGATGACTTTCTCAAATTATCACTTCAGCTTATAGACCCACTGTGAAGTCTTAGTATTCTGACTTCTTAAACTGCAATTCTATAGAAACTTATCTGTGAGTAAGCCTTGGTGAACACAATAAAGTTTACTTCTGAGTAGGGATAGGTGAATGTCCTTTTCTGTTTCTTTCTGTTTCTCATTTTTCCAGTCTTACATTCAGTTCTCCACATTTGTGCTTCACTCTGCTTTTTTTATTATTTTAAAAAATGTTCTCATAAGATTGTGCTGTAAATCTGTGGCCAACCGAATTCAGGATGTAGCTTTTGCCCCACTGTTGCAGACGTCTTTCTTTGAGCACATGCCAAAGCATGGCAAATGCTGACTCCTGAGCAGAATTGTTACATGGCTGAGAGCAACCACTCCTCCCTCCGCCAAACTACAACAATGGAGTTTCTATGTATAACAGTTAAATAAATAAAGACATCATACAGTTGGGTGTGATTGTAATACATTTTTCTTATTCTTATCTCAGCATTGCACAAACAGTGTGAGCTACACCTGATGAAACTCCCTTTATTAAAAGTGTATGAGCCACTTAGCCGGAGGAGAGTCCCACTGTAGCACCCTGCTTATGGTTAACGCTTAGCTGGAATGAAATATTCAACGCAGCAATAGAGAAATTAAAATAATAATTTATTTGTCGGACAAATAAATATGAGGCACAGTGGTATATGGTTACCAAGCTCTGGCCTGGCCTCCTGCCGTTATGGCCAGCACTTATATTTCCTTAATCCAGCCCCCTTGCTCCTCCTTTGGCTGCCTCTGTCCAATCAGCCTGGTTGAAATTCCTATTGGCTGTTTGCTAGAACCAATCACAAAAGATACACCCATTTCCTCATGCCCTTTTTTGGGAAACAAAAAGCTATATATTCTTCTATCTATAAATGACAAATAAGTAGTAATATATCTTACATGTGTCTTAACAAGGAACCTTAATTACCAGCTCACCTCTTGCCCTCCTTGCCCTATTGCCCTCCAAAACAAATGGTTAATCTTAAATTTTTATCTTAAACAGATGTCAAGGATCATCATTGAAAGATCTCCTTCCTTTGGAGGTCTCTAAACAAAGGCCTGACAACCATATGTGTGCTCTAATGATGTTTCCTGCTTGGCAAGGGGGGCTGGTGGCTGATGGCCCCTGTGATCTCTTCCAACTATATGAAATAAGAATCTAGCATAAGGATTTAACATTTCTTGGTTTCTAAATCCTTTGCATAATTACATTTAAGCCAATATATATTTCATACATTATCATAGATAGCCTTTTAGAAGAATAAACCTTCTCAAAGTAAAAAAGGAAGGAACATTTTACAGCCTCAAAATAAAATAGAAAGAAAACCTCTTCTTCTCTTTACACTCCCCTTCTCCAGCCAAGCCAGTCTATTTGTTCTTGGCCTTTTAACCTTAGGAAAATATGGCTCAAGTTTAATGGGAGGCACATGGTTTTATTTTACTATTTATCAACTCTTAATTATGTTTATCTCTTTTTTTATCTTCTGTAATATGTAGGGTCAGTGTAACCTTGGCTGTCAGCCTGTAATTCCCTTTTTACGACTTTGAGAATTGTTTTCTGCTATAAATCAGGGGGCACCCTTGTCCAGGAGGATAAACATTGCCAAGGTTCTTAGGCAGCTGGTCTTCTGCCTGGCATTTAACATTTGAAAATCTTTAAGCTCATTTTAAAATGCAGGCCCTGATCAAGCCTTAATAAAAATGCAGGCTATGATTAGATGCCTCACCACCTCTCAAAAAAAGTTTTTTTTTGGCCTTGTTACTCTCACCTCTCTGACTATGAGTGTTTCAACATGCCAAGGGGGTTCAGCAGAGGGAGGACAAGGAGCCCCAGGACAAGGTGCACAAGGTCCAGAGACAGCATGAATACAATGTTCCACTATTCTTGGGCTTGGTTCTCATGTCAAAGCAAGAACTGTGGAACTGACTCTCCCTTATTTCTTTCATTGGGCGACTCTCTACTTGCGGGCTTCTTATCAACATCAGGGTTGCCCAGAGGATGTCAGACTAGAAATGTGCTTGGTTTGATCTGGCAAATGCTTCTTATGTTCCTTATACAGTGGTACCTCGGGTTAAGAACTTAATTCATTCTGGAGGTGCGTTCTTAACCTGAAACAGTTCTTAACCTGAAGTACCACTTTAGCTAATGGGGCCTCCCGCTGCCACCGTGCAATTTCTGTTCTCATCCTGAAGCAAAGTTCTTAACCCGAGGTACTATTTCAGGGTTAGTGGAGCCTGTAACCTGAAGCATCTGTAACCTGAGGTACCATTGTATACCAACTTGACCTGATGATATTTGGGGTTTTTTTAAAAGAACTTCTTATTTGGCTTTTTAGTACTGGGGATTGGCTTCATTGGGCTCAATCTTCTTGTCGTGAAATTGTGCTTTTTTAATGCATCCTGTCAGTCATTCTGCCATAGGTCTCTCTCTCTAGTTAGTTCCTCTACATTTGGACTGCCACTAATTACTGTCGGAAATGTCCCATGCACTCGGCTGAAAGGCAAGCATTTTGTCCTAAATTACCCTCTGTCGGATCAAACCTCTCTAGGCCATTGCCAGCCACAAAGGCCACTCCCCCTTCCCTTAGTCCGACTGCAAAGGTTAAAAGAGGGGGCGTGTGTGCTGACTTCCCATTATGACCCCCAGTATGGTACCATTAAATCGCCCCTCTCTGTATAAGCTTAATTGGCCAATATATGATGGTTCCTATTGACTCTCTGTATTAAGGACACGGTGCGCTGTATTTGCAATGCATATAATTCATTATGTCAATGTCATTTTCACCGGCTGGTATTGTTCATCCCTTGCTGCTTCCCAAATTATTATTCCATGTGAATTTCCTACGTAATTAAGAGGTTTGGTTGTGGTTTCAAAGCAGAAATGACAAAAGGCAGAAATGCCTCCTGAAACCGGGTTGCATTCAGCATTGTTTTCCTAACCATTAGCTTAGGCCAGCAGATGTCAGCCTAAATTGAAAAATGGAGGTGGTGTGGATAGGAGGGGGAGAGTGAGGGTGAGTGGAATACTGTATCCTAATGTGAGCATTTCATGTGCCAGATGGGAATTTTACACAGACTGGCAGGAGAGGTAGCCAACAGTGGTTAAAATTCAGTGTTGGAAGTAGCTTGGTGACACGGCATATGCTGATAGCTTTTGTGTGTGTGTGTGTGTGTGTGTGTGTGTATGTGGGTGGGGGGGATTATAGGACTTAATTGTATCATAGATCAATGATACTTTAATTTATGAGGATTGATTTTGTTAATTCAAGCAGTTCAAAAGGCACTGTTAAAGCTTCAGTTCGTTAAATTGACACTGGCTTGTGCTTCGCTCAGGCTGCCAGAAGATGAATGACTGTATATAGTTTGTACGTTTTCATTTTTCCTCTGTTTTATTTTAGCACCTGTCCCTTGCTGCGATTCACTTCTGAAGGAAAATATGGGAATCACATTGAACCCATGCTTCAGCATCACTATTGGCCTCCTGGCACATTTCAAGGTACTGGCTTTGGCCTAGAAAGTCCTGAACAGCTTCAGTCCTGCTGACCTTAAGCTGTTTCCAGATGGCATCTTTTCCCACTTATTGCAGCACTAAATCAAAAGTGAGGAAAATGTATCTCTACTATTCTTGTGGGACTGGAGTCGCTAAACTGACCATTTCAAGTAGGATCTGCATTCCCCAAATGGCTTGTAGATATCAGGCACGCATGTCTGTGTAATCTCAACCCCTCCATTTTCTTATGTTGTAAGCAGCCCTGTAGTTTGCTGGCAAACACCTCCTGACTGCCTTCTCCTTCTATATGGCCTGCTGCAACTTCCCAGATCTGCTCTAATTATTCCCTTCATGCTTCAAGTCCACATGAAAGAGCACAGAGAGGGACACTTTTTCAGGGAGATCATTTGCAGCTGTGGTCCTTCATTTCCCAGGAGCCATGGAAGTCTTGTTCTCGGGGCTGGAGTTTGCTAACCAAGTTCAAGGATGAAGCTAAGGTCCAAGTGTTTACCTTTTCTCTCCTTCCCCCTCCTACTCCCCATAAAAGTCTACTAAAGAAAAAGTCCAAGTTGATGTCATGCTCCAAGTTCTTTGCCCTCCTTCACTTCATTGGCTGGAGCTTGAGGGACAGGGGAAACTCGAGCCACAATGCTAAGATGGCAAATATTTTGTCAAGACCGGCTCTAACGTTAGGCAGGGTGAGGCAGCAGATGCTGGAGAGTGGTAATGAGATGTTGGAGTACAGAGCCATGTGTCCCAAGTGACTTAACCGTAAACCAGCCTCCTGATCTCTGGTGTGGTAGAAAACGTGGTTTCATCTCCAGTCTTGAAATAAGATTCAACTGCTACTATGATCAGCTTCAGTATGTGAAATGACTGGGGACCATCTTGTCCAGTAAATAAAATAACCTGGGTCAGCCCTGTGTTTTGTTTTTGCTGCCAGGAGAGACGTTGTGGAGTTGCTGTTTTCAGGGGTAGGTGGACAAACCCACATTTCCCATGACATGTTTTAAGCATATATGGGATCACTTAAATTTGATGTACTATTTTCTATTTACAATGGTACCTTGGTTGTTGACCTTAATCCATTCCGTTTGACTCCCTGAACCATTCAAAAACCAAGGTGCGGCTTCCAGTTAGCTGCAGGAGCTTCCTGCACTCAATCGGAAGCTGCGGTAGCTGCGTCAGACGTCCAGCTCCCAAAACATGTTCGCAAACCGGAACACTTACTTCAGGGTTCGTGGCATTCAGGAACCAATTTGCTCATGAGCCAAGCTGTTCGACAGGTACCACTGTAGTGAGTATTTAATACTCTTAGTCTTACGTCTGAAATGTTGTTATCTGCCTTGGGCTAAGGTTGGGTCAAATTAGAAATCTGAACGTAAAAAACACCAGCACATTTTACACTACTGAGGCAGCCTTCACCAGGGGCTGTTAAATCTTGTTGTTGTTTTTAAAAAACCAAATGGGCCTGATGGCATCACACTGGCCTTCCATTATCAAGCATGTTCAAATAATTGTGTTTGGAGATTCTTAAAGATAGCATCCTCCTAATATCTGATCTGCAGATGCCAGGCTGGAAGCAAAGACCTAGACTCCCTGTGTTTCTATAGCAAATGTGCCAACCAATGATCGATAATTTCACATAAGCAGGAAAACTGTTGGAAGAATGCGAGTGGTCTATTTGTTGAAATCATCTTGAAAATTCAAGTAAAATGTAAGAGAAAATACAGAATACTGTATGCAAATGTTTCAAAGAGTGTGAAAATTTGATTGTCAACCTTTTAATTGCACCAAGGATTACCTTGGCATGATATTGGAAAAAAAATTCAACAATTCCATCTGTTAGAGAATGGCTACAGAAAGCATTAGAAGTTCCATGTATGAATAAACTAAGTGATTTAGGTAATGGTTTAGATAAGATATGGACAAATTATTTTTTCTTCTTTAAAGACATTGCTTTATTTTGGGTTGGAATAACCATTTTGGACTAGAGATTAGCTATTTCTGTATTTAGAGAATGTTGAATTGATTTTTTTTTCTTTCTTCTTCCCCTGATTATAGCAGGTAGGAAATATTAAAGCATTCTATTTGGATAAGTTCTTGATTAGTAACATAGAATCATAGAATCATAGAATCATAGAGTTGGAAGAGACCACAAGGGCCACCGAGTCCAACCCCCTGCCAAGCAGGAAACACCATCAGAGCACTCCTGACATATGGTTGTCAAGCCTCTGCTAAAAGACCTCCAAAGAAGGAGACTCCACCACACTCCTTGGCAGCAAATTCCACTGTCAAACAGCTTTTACTGTCAGGAAGTTCTTCCTAACATTATGTTTAAAAGATTATTAAGGGGTCAAGTTTTGTTGTTTGTTCTTATTCATTTTGTGATACAATTATGCATGCAGTTATGATAATAATAAATGAATAGAAACTATTTTTTATTATAATACTCTAAAAGGGGTGGGGGTGGGGAAGAATGGCGGTCAGTCAATGAAAACTGATTAAGTGCATTATAGAATAAATCTGCCAGCCCCTTCATACTTAAGAATTACATAAGCCTATGACTGTAGGAGAGATGGGAATGTATAGGAAGTTGTCAATAGTATGTAATGTTGTACATTTCATCTGGAACACCTGGTTCTGGACAGAGACAGGATACTGGGGGAAAGGCCCATTGGTCTCACCCAGGAAGGCATACAATACATTTCATGATAAGCTGTGATCTTTGCGGAAGTTTTTAAATGGTGTAAATTCTTGCCTGTTAAGCAGCAAGCTAGGTTTATTTCCTGTCGTCCTTGCCCACCCCTCCTGAATCCCATAGTCTTTCCCCATTTTTCATCTGATTTGAGAAAAGCTGCCAAACAATGTTCTTCCTCTGTCACTTCCTGTTTTGCATGTGCAAACCCATGGACTTTGCAATGCTCAGCATAGTGCAGTGGCTTTTATTGCATTTGTTGGCTCTCTCCTCCGACATCTGTTTTCCGCTCTTTCTTGTTCTGGTGCAGATTTGTTGTTATTATTGTGTTAGGTCCTACAAAATGGGAAACAAGTAAGCAGATAGCTTTTTAGGAAGTCAATTTCCAGTAAAAGGACTTGCCTAACTTCACCTTCTCTTTCTCTCTTTCCTTCACCTCAACTATTAATACCTGCCTTTTTTGGAGAAGGAATGCTTTGGGTCACGTGCAATGATCTCTCTCTCTCTCTCTCTTATATATTGGGATAAGCAACCTGTGGCTCTCAGCCTCATTTTATGCAACGCCCAACAGAGTGGCAAGATACAAAAGAGGTCAGGGCTCTTGTGCCTTTAATAACTGGTCTCTTTACTAGATGATGTCAGATATGTGGCAGATAAAGTCACAGATTTCACTGATCAGCTGATTGGTGGCACCTGCAAAGCCCATTGCAATATATTTGAAATTCTGTTATCAGATTACTGTTGTGGCTTCAACAAAGGACTTTCTGAAAGCACCAACAATCAGCTGATTGTCAGTGCTTGAAGAGAGCCCTGCCCAGCTGAAACCCCCAACAAAGAACTGGAGGAAGTTATTTGAATGCAAACCATTTTTTATGGAAAGAGACCCCCCCTTTTTCAGAGCATCTCTCTCTCTATAGATACTTCAAAGAGGCCTCCTATAACCAGTTATCAGCTGATCAGCAGTTACAAGGGGTCTTTTTGAAGATGCACTCCCAGCGAAAATCAGCTGATAATCACTGAAAGCACATCTTCAAATGGATTCAAATGGATCCATCAGCTGATAGATATTTACAGCAAACACCTTTGAACTTTGACAGGCCCCAGTCACCTGCTATCATCATGACATCAGCAGAGTGACAGGTGGGTGGTTACACGGACTTGTCAAAACTGGCTCATGGAGCCTGGGGAGATAAGGATCTGGTCCACCAGCCGGATCCAATTCTCCACTATTGCATTAAACTAATTTAAGATCTCTTAAATGGAATTTGTGAGATAGTTTTGCAGATATCTGTGAGGGGAAATCCTTCAACATCATTGGAAGGGGCTAAGGTATTGGACAAGGGCCTGGGAGATCAGGGTTGAAATCCCCACTCAGTCATGAAACTCACCAGATACCCTTACACCAGTAACTCTTTCTGCCTCTACCTTGCTGTGAGGATAAAATGGAGAGAGGAAGAACCACGGGCTATATACCACCCTGCACTGCTTGAAGAAACAGTGGGATGGATATGCAAGAATTAAATAAATGAACATGGGTTCCAGAGTCCTTGGGTAAGAAACCCTGCACGACCAATTCACTACCCTTATTACCTGTTGCTCCTCTTCACCTCCTCCTTGCTTCTTGGTCCTAGAATCATAGAATCATAGAATCATAGAATCATAGAATCATAGAATCATAGAATCATAGAATCATAGAGTTGGAAGAGACCACAAGGGCCATCGAGTCCAACCCCCTGCCAAGCAGGAAGCACCATCAGAGCACTCCTGACATATGGTTGTCAAGCCTCTGCTTAAAGACCTCCAAAGAAGGAGACTCCACCATACTCCTTGGCAGCAAATTCCACTGTCGAACAGCTCTTACTGTCAGGAAGTTCTTCCTAATTTTTAGGTGGAATCTTCTTTCTTGTAGTTTGGAGCCATTGCTCCGTGTCCGCTTCTCTGGAGCAGCAGAAAACAACCTTTCTCCCTCCTCTATGTGACATCCTTTTATATATTTGAACATGGCTATCATATCACCCCTTAACCTCCTCTTCTCCAGGCTAAACATGCCCAGCTCCCTTAGCCGTTCCTCATAAGGCATCGTTTCCAGGCCTTTGACCATTTTGGTTGCCCTCCTCTGGACACGTTCCAGTTTGTCAGTGTCCTTCTTGAACTGTGGTGCCCAGAACTGGACACAGTACTCCAGGTGAGGTCTGACCAGAGCAGAATACAGTGGCACTATTACTTTCCTTGATCCTATCTGCTTGCTTGACAGACAGAAGAGGAAGAAGAACAAGAAGAAGAGGAGGAAGAGGAGGAGTTTGGATTTGATATCCCGCTTTATCACTACCCGAAGGAGTCTCAAAGCAGCTAACATTCTCTTTTCCCTTCCTCCCCCACAACAAACACTCTGTGAGGTGAGTGGGGCTGGGAGACTTCAAAGAAGTGTGACTAGCCCAAGGTCACCCAGCAGCTGCATGTGGAGGAGCGGAGATGTGAACCCGGTTCCCCAGATTACGAGTCTACCGCTCTTAACCACTACACCACACTGGCTCAGAGATGAAATGAGCAAGCAGGCAGGGATGTCTGCTCCTTCCATAAGAACCACCAACATTGTCTGTAAGAGAGAGAGGCAGAGGTGGGTGAACAAGCAGGTTGGAGGGGACTTTTGCCACTGTGCCTCAGCTGAGGTATTGTCCCTCAGCAGGTGCCCAAACACATCAACCCTTGGCTCTGGCTGTGCTGCTGCCAATCGAATATGCATTCTATTCCAGTTTCTTTCTGTTCTGCCCCCCCCCTTTCCCTCTCCACACAGATCCAGCTGTAATCATCCCCCCCCCCCGCCGCCGCCCAGTTTACATTCTTTGAGTTTGATGGTGTGGTGCATCCGCCTACTATAAAGCACAGTTCATGAATCTCCGGGGAAGCGTCTGTCAGATTCGTCTGGTTGGTGATCATTTACAATTGTTGGCAGGCAGCATGTAACTGATCACAGAGCAAACGGAAAGCTGAGAGCCGGTGTGATGGGGTGTAGCACAGCCGCTCCGAGCGGGAAGCAGAAAGCCTCTGGTTCAAATTTCGCCCCAACCCTGAGTTCATTCAATAGCCATAGGCAAAACTCCAGCTGTGTGGTGTTCCAGTCCTGCACTCCCAACCCCTGCCACAAGCTTACTGGGTGAACTTTGGAAAGTCTCTCTCTCTCTCTCTCTCTCTCTCTCTCTCTCTCTCTCTCTCTCCTCCCCTCTCTGGCCATCTGCTTAACCTACCTCACAGGGTTGTCGTGAGGTCAAAATGGACTGGGGAGAATGATGGCCAAAATGACCCTTTCATTTTGCCACCTGCAACTAGGGCAGCATGAGAAACAGGGCTGTGCTGTACTCAGAGTAGACCCACTGAACAATGATTAAATTATAACAACACAACAAGATGGAAGAAGTAAAAAAAAGAGAGAGCGAGAGATCACACATGGCTGAAGGGGAACAGGCGGTATAGGGGAATTTGAAATATTATTTATAATATAAAAGCTTTAATATAAAATTTCTAACTGTGTTGTATTTGTATACAGAAAAGAGAAGTTTAGAGTAATTAGGTATATTTTAATTTAGTTAATTATGCAATAGGTTTATGTTAGAAAATGAATATGGATGTTGAATTTGATGTTTGTAATTTTTTTCCCCCGGTTTTGGAAATAAAAAATTAAACAACAACAGCAAGAACAACTCAGAGTAGACCCACTTACATGAATGAACTTAAGTTTCCCATGTCCATTAACTTTAATAGGTCTACTCTGAGTAGGAAATTGTAGATTTTAGTGATTCTTAGAGAGCTTTCTTCGAAACATCTATCCACACCACCAACTTATTTCCCCTCATCCCCTCCACGTGGTCCCACAACACCCTTCCCTACATGCTGCTAGTAAACCCCAGGATGGAAATTCACATTGACACCATTTCCTGGAAGCTTCCTAGAAACTCTGAAGTGGAAACATTTTCAGACGTTTCTGTAAAGGTGATGAGAATTAACCCCTCCCCTCTCCATGTGATGCAGCCCTGATCCTGTTTGGTCTCTCTGAAGCTGTTATCGTGGGTAACCTGTGGCCCTTGAGATGTTGCTGGACTCCAACTCCCATCAGCCCTGGCTAGCATGGCCAATGGTCAGGAAGGATGGGAGCTGGAGTCCAGCAGCATCTGAAAACAGACCTGTTATATGCATAACCGCATTTAGTGCTACCACACTAGCATTGCAGGTCTTTAAGCAGAGGTTGCATGGCCATCTGTCATCACTGCTTTAGCTGAGATTCCGACATTGCAGGGGGTTGGACTAGATTACTCTTGAGGTCCCTTCCTTCTTGCTATCCACCCCTCCCCACCAGTACTTATATTAATATAATGTAATCAAATAGGATATATGGTATGGTATGGTTTGGTATAGCATGGTATTGTGTAAAATTACATACAATCCATGACTTGATTAATAGAGGGCCACATTTAACCACTGCAAGTCTGCATATATTATCAGAAGCAAGTCCTACTGAGTTCAATGGAACTGGTACCCAGGTAAGTGGGTACACGGTTGCAGAGTTTAGGACGCCCATGTGCTCCAGTCCAGCCTTGCAGCCCCCAGAATAATCACCAAACAAGCTATAACCCACAGTTACCAAAGGATCTCTGTGAGGCTTTCTCAGTTGCAAAGGGACTTATGAGAAAAAGTCTAGATGTGCTGCACAAAATAAGATTTCCTCCGTTGCTTTTAGGAGATATCAAGGTTTGTGGATGACACTGTGCCTACAATCAATACCATCACCAACAATAGACAAGCCCAGCAACGTCGAGGCTGGCTGCACGCTGTTATCAGCATACATGAGCTCATGATCGGAATGCAAGTCTGCAAAAGGGCAGCCTTCACGCTGGGGGGAGATCAAAACCCAGACAGAAAATTTCTCATTAAGGTTGTTAGTTGAGAAGCAGCTTTGTTTCTGGCCTGTCATTGTCAGCACTTTTTCCCAATGATTTTAACTAGAAGAGCAGCAAATTAGATGTCTTCTTTTTTTCTTTTTTTTTGGGGGGGGCGAAGAAGCGGGGGGGGGGGAGAGAACACACCACCCAGCTCCAAATCATCAGCATCTCCAACCCTGGTAGCTTTGTGCTTTATGTGCGCAGACCCATATTTCATTGCATCCTCTCTGGTTAGAAAATAATGCAGTTCTATTTCATATATTTCTAAATGGGCCAGGCAACATTAAGACCAAAAAAAAAAAAAAAAAAAGGGAGAGAATAAGTTTGTACAAATGGGAATGCTATTAAACATTAATGTAGTGTCGTTTGCATATTTAGAATCTATTATTTTTTATTACCTTGGACGCTGCCAGGCTGTTTGTGGTGGGATTCAGCCGTGTACCAGCACATTCAGGTTGTGCCGTTAAAATGGGTTCGGTGCTTTACCCCAACAAACAGACTTTCGAAATCGAAATCTGAGCTATATGCATTGGGAAAGTGATGGGGAAATAAATTCTTCAGTTTTTCAAATATTGTTTCAGATTTGGGGTGCAAGGCCCGATTTGCATCATTGAAGTGGAATCCAGCAGATACCAAGCCTCCACCCCACGTCCCATTTCAGAGTTTGCTACTGCTGCCTACCACCAGTGGGAGAACCATCGGGAGGAGTTTACCATCTGCCTGGGCAAAGCTGGGGCCTCCGCCATGACACAGCTGCAGTCCTCTCCAACAACAGAGGCCAACAAAATGGGTTGTGTGCCAGCTCCTAATTCCCCCATTGGCTTCATGTGTTAGGTAAAGGTAAAGGGACCCCTGACCATTAGGTCCAGTCATGGGCGACTCTGGGGTTGCGGCGCTCATCTCGCTTTATTGGCCGAGGGAGCCGGTGTACAGCTTCCGGGTCATGTGGCCAGCACACTCTGGCGAACCAGAGCAGCACACGAAAATGCCGTTTACCTTCCCGCCGGAGCGGTACCTATTGATCTACTTGCACTTTGACATGCTTTCGAACTGCTAGGTTGGCAGGAGCAGGGACTGAGCAACGGGAGCTCACCCCATCAGGGGGATTCGAACCGCCGACCTTCTGATCGGCAAGTCCTAGAAGTCACTGAACGCTAAATCCTGCAGTTTCTCTCTTGTTCTGGCAACGGGCTCTGCTCCCATTTCAAGGGCATTATTTAACTAGCAGAGCTCTTGTGTCATTGACATTTGCATGCAGTAGCTGCATTATTATACAATAACCTGGGGAAATTCAACAGGTGGAGTCCCCCTCTCCTATCAGTGCATGTCTATGCAAGAAAATGCTACGTCAATTAATTGGGGGGAGGGGCTTCCAGGAGAAAAGGCGGCACCCCTAATTTAAAGGCAAATAGAATGTGTTTGCGCGCGCGCGCGCGCACACACACACACACGGTATACAAATGCATACACTCCAGAGATACACAGTGCCCAACCAATTAATTACCATGCCAATTATCTTTGTTCAATGAACAGAAGAAGAGATATGCTGCAACTCTACTCACAATGCAATGGGCTTTTACCTCTACAGATTTATATCCAGCAGCCCAAAACAATGTTTTCCTTGCTTGTGCTAAGACATCCGCTGTCAAAAATGTGTGTTTCTTTTTCTACAGAAGAAGTTAACACTTTTCTCTTTTTATCTTCTTTCCACCCCTCCCGATAAAAGCATTGCATGTCTCCTCAGCCATCCACGTCTTGTCATTGAAAGGGAGAGAGATTTTTTTTTTTAAGGAAGTGATGCATTGAATGGCATTTTTTTTTTTACCGTTTCAATTTTCCCCCTCTAGTGCTCAGTAAAAGTTCTTTATGTCTGTTGATCTATTATTTTCTTTCACTTCCCCTTAGCGTCTCCTTGTTGACGTCCTAATGCCACCTTCTGCTTTATTCATGCCACCTCTATTATGTTATTAGTGCAACTAGTCAGAGGAAAATAAACTGACTTTTAAGCTTTAAAGTGCAGTTGCACAAAAGAGTGGCTGTGGCCCAATGAAGTGCAGCTTTTGAGAAAGCTGTGTGTGTGTGTGTGTGTGTGTGTGATTGAGGAATATGCATTTAATCCTTGCAGTTGTTTGTTGTTGTTTAGTCATTTAGTCGTGTCCGACTCTTCATGACCCCATGGACCAGAGCAAGCCAGGCACTCCTGTCTTCCATTGCCTCCCGCAGTTTGGTCAAATTCATGTTGGTAGCTTCGAGAACACTATCCAACCATCTCGTCCTCTGTTGTCCCCTTCTCCTTGTGCCCTCCATCTTTCCCAACATCAGGGTCTTTTCCAGGGAGTCTTCTCTTCTCATGAGGTGGCCAAAGTATTGGAGCCTCAGCTTCAGGATCTGTCCTTCCAGTGAGCACTCAGGGCTGATTTTCTTAAGAATGGATAGGTTTGATCTTCTTGCTGTCCATGGGACTCTCAAGAGTCTCCTCCAGCACCATAATTCAAAAGCATCAATTCTTCGGCGATCAGCCTTCTTTATGGTCCAGCTGCAGTTGATAGTGAGGAAGAAATGCAAAGTCTGTAACTTGGGAGAAAGCCTTCCTTCACCTTTGTGACAGCTGAGTCATAAAATATCCTTGTAAAAATTATTTTATATATTTATTAAAATGAGCCATGCTCAGGGAAAGTGAGGACACAGACAACTTGGTGCTGCCCTCTGTCATGGGGTTAAACTTTTTTTTTCATTCTTTCTTTCCCTTTATTATTCCATTTATATCCCACCTTTCTTCCAAGGAGCTCAATGTGGCATACATGGTTCTCCCCATTTTATCCCCACAACAACCTTGTGAGAGAATAATAATAATAATAATAATAATAATAATAATAATAATTTATTTATACCCCGCCCATCTGGCTGGGTTTCCCCAGTCACATTGGTCGGCTTCCAACAAAGTATTTAAATACAGCAGTCTGCGAAACATTAAAAGCTTCCCTAAACAGGGCTGCCTTCATATGTCTTCTAAAAGTCAGATAGTTGTTTTTCTCTTTGACATCTGGTGGGAGGGTATTCCACAGGGTGGGTGCCACTACTGAGAAGGTCCTCTGCCTGGTTCCCTGTAACTTGGCTTCTCACGGTGAGGGAACTGCCAGAAGCCCTTGGCGCTGGACCTCAGTGTCCGGGCAGAATGATGGGGGTAGAGATGCTCCTTCATGTATACTGGACCAAGGCCATTTAGGGCTTTAAAGGTCAGCACCAACACTTTGAATTGTGCTCGGAAACATACTGGGAGCCAATGTAGGTCTTTAAAGACCGGTGTTATGTGGTCTCTAGGTGCTGCATTCTGGATTAGTTGTAGTTTCCAGATCACCTTCAAAGGTAGCCCCACATAGAGCGTATTGCAGTAGTCCAAAGGAGAGATAACTAGAGCATGCACCACTCTGGCGAGACAGTGCATGGGCAGGTAGGGTCTCAGCTTATGTACAGATGGAGCTGATAAACAGCTGCCCTGGACACAGAATTGACCTGTGCCTCCATGGACAGCTGTGAGATATTTACAGAACCACAGAGTTGGAAGAGACCCTGAAGATCATCTAGTCCAGTCCCCTTCAATACAGGTTATCTGAGAAAGTGAGCGGGAACAAGTTCACCTTAGTGGGTTTCCAGACCCTATTTTTCAGGGATAGTCCCAGATTTACAGAAGCTGTCCCGGTTTTTAATTTGACCCTGGAATGTCCCACTTTTCCTTAGGGCATCCCTATTTTCCTTGGAGAAATATTGGAGGGTGTGGATCTCATGACCGAGTGGAGATTTGAACTCTAGTCTCCCAGCTCCTAGTCCAACACTCTAACCACTACACCACACTGGCACCACTACCAAACCCCACACGGTTTGGAAGTGTTGACATGGTGTTTATACTGGATTACTAGTAGGTTGGGCTTCTAAACCTTATTTCCACCTAAGTGGTTTAATTGGATTTTAATGACATGTGTTGTATTCTTTTTCTACATTTACTGTGGCTTTGGGAAGGATATATACATGATATATAGGATAAATGTATTCTTTCTACAGGATTAAAAAAACAAAAACTTGCACCATCCCTTTGAATTACTTAGATTAACATTAGCTTCATTCTCTGTCTCTGGTTTTCAACAAGAAATCCATTAATTACATGTTTGCACTTATTTCTTTGTCCCGCCCCTTTATTTTGACAATGTGAAGCTTCATTAGAGTCATCTTAAAAGGAATATCCCAGTAAATTTATACAATAGGATATAAAGAAGTTAAAACTATAAAATCAGATTGCCTGCTGATTAAAATGCCAGCTGAAATAATAATAAGAAAAGTCAATGGAAGTTCAACAGGGAGAGGATCTGTCTGACTTTGAATGGAAGGAAGTACCATAAAATTGGACCTACAATACATGACTGCTAGTAGTTATAAGCTGTGCATCCCAACCATGGGGTACCATTAATAGTGATTCCTAAACTAGGCTTCCTCAACCTCGGCCCTCCAGATGTTTTTGGCCTACAACTCCCATGATCCCTAGCTAGCAGGACCAGTGGTCAGGGATGATGGGAATTGTAATCTCAAAACAGCTGGAGGGTTGAGGTTGAGGAAGCCTGTCCTAAACCTAAGTTGTTAAGGGCCCAGTAAATTAATACAACAAACTTCATCCTGGTAGAGGAGCATATGGGCACCTAAGTTTAAGTTTTTAAGCACCAGAGTTACGGGCTGGTGGCAGTCTGTTCCTATCAACAATCTAGCTTCAGCCTTTTGCACCAGCTGGAGCAACTTGTTCTTCAGCTGAACACAGGGGGGCCGTGTCCCATTTTGTTACTTGTGGCGAAACAGGAAGTGCCGCCTTGCCCTGTCCTGCCTCCGATATTGCTTCTCTGCCCACCCTGCCCCCTCCACCGCTGACAGAGAAGTGGAGCCAACTTCTGCACCAGTGACAGAAGCGGTGCGGCAGGTGGCGTTGTCTGTGGGGCTGCCGCCTTAGCCGACCCTGGCTGGACAAGGCATAGCCATCTTCCTGCAGCACAAAGAGCTTGTAGAACCCCACGATGGAAGAAGGAGCTTCAGAGTGCAACTTGGGAATCATAGCTTTGAATGTTCCCCTACGTTGAAATAATTCTCTACAAGTAGAAAATTAGCAAAGCAAGACCAGAACATGTCTCCCTGATATCCTCGCTTTCTGCTTGCAGAATTTCTTTCCCCCATGCGGAAGCATTGACGAGTGGCATTTTCCACTCATGTAGTACCACCCACCATCTTGCCTCAGGATCCTACCATCTCATTCTTCTGCATTTGTAGACCATGCTTGGATTGGGGTTGTTGTTTTTCTTCCAGTGACACTGCATAATGGATTCTCTGCAGTTTTGTGAAGGGAGATCCCACAGGAGGTGTTTCAGCCTCCCTGGTCCCTTTTGTTCTCGCACAGGGTAATAATGTTGGCATCACAATTGCCCTGTCTTATGGAACTACGCCTTCCCTTCAGCAGCAAAGCAGACGATTGAGGAGGCTGGCTAATCACCATCTGGATGTGCTTAAGTGCCTTGGCTGGGATGCCGTCATTTCTAAGAAGCATCCACTTGCCAAGGAATCTGTGCCATGGCTAATCTCTCGTGCGGCAGCTCCATATTGAGATTCTCCACGACAGGCAGTTCTGGCAGGGTCCGGAGCACTAAAATAGAATTTGCAATGCGTAAGGTGATCTGATATTGAAGAAATGGATGCCAATCAAGTAGCTGCAGTGGGTATCTAAGGCATGCCATCATCCTATTAATTAATAGGATACCCACTGCAGCTACTTGATTGGAATATGCATTTAATGCTCGCGGTATAGTCTTAACATATTTTAAAGGGAGGGTGGAGTGGTAGAGCATCAGTGGTGGCAGTCCTGGCCCACCCATGAGGCAAGGTGGGGCAGTTGCCTCAGACAGGACATCCAGTCTCTTCAGCCACCTCTCGCTAGCTCGTCGTCTACGCCTGCCCATATGGAACTAGGTGAACCAATGGTTTTAGTATAAGACTGCTTCCTATGTCCCTGTGACATCACACATGCTGAATGTTGTCAATTTTAGAGGTGGGGGAGTTCTTTCAGTTTGCATTTTAATCCGAACCTACAAAAATTACACTTCCCGAGCCCATATGCTAACCAAAACGCAGCTCTTCAAAATTTCCACTTCTCTGAATTTTACAGCGCAGTTCTCAAACCAAAGAATACACACAAACTTGCATGTATTAGTGGAAGAGGGAACACAAAAATGCATATATTTGTGAAAATAACATGCACAAAAGCAAGAAAAAAGCCTTCTATGCTTGCAAAGATTATATATAAGGCAAAACTGCATGCAAAGATCTGTATGTTAGGAGTAAAGTGTATTAATTTTCATGTGTATTTTAAAAGAATTTACAAACCTATGTGGAAATGAGGCAAACTGATCTTAAGCCTGAAAATGAGAAGCTGAGAGAAATCAAACTTGGCAAATTTGTCCATCCCTCCTCAATGCCAATGAAATACACAAATTGCTTCCCATATTGAATAAAGAATTTAGTGCTATATATTGAGCCTTAATAGGTGTTGTTGCCTTTGGGTAGTATATAAGCAGAAAGCATGGCTATAATCATAAACAACCTTCCCTCACGTGCTTTTACATGATCTGAAAAATAGATAAGAACTACAGTAATGAGTCACTGAACTCTTCCTCCCCACCTCTGCAAGGCAATTTGCAGAGGTCAGATTGCTTAGATAGTGCGGAGAGTGATTCTCTCTCTCTCTCTCTCTCTCTCTCTCTCTCTCTCTCTTTCGAGGCATCTATCAATTTTGTCATATGAGTTTTTAATTGCTATCCCTCCTGCCTTTGCTTCCAGATAACAAGGTGGAAGGCTGCAGCTCAATAGAGATTTCTTCCCCATTCTGTAGGAGGTTTCCTTCTGGAGACAACTAGTGCCTTCCCTTCAGCTAACTTTTCTTGAAAGGAAAAGTGGTGTGTGTGTGTGTGTGTGTGTGTGTGTGTGTGTGTGTGTCTGCCAGGCTCCTTAGGCTCCTTCCTGAACCAGCAGGGCTGATATCCCAGGCCAACATGCTTGGGCATCTTAGGGTGGACCATATCATTCTATGGTACCTACTGCCAACCTAGCAGTTCGAAAGCATGCCAGTGCAAGCAGATAAATAGGTACTGCTGCGGCAGGAAAACGGTGTTCCCATGCACTCTGGTTTCCATCACGGTGTCCCATTGCACCAGAAGCGGTTTAGTCATGCTGGCCACATGACCTGGGAAGCTGTCTGTGGACAAACACCAGCTCCCTCAGCCTGAAAGCAAGATGAGCACGGCAACCCCATAGTCGCCTTTGACTGGACTTAACCGTCCAGGGGTCCTTTACCTTACCTTTTTTTACCTACTGTCAAGAACTGTCCTGGACCTCCTATTCTCCACTGCAACCTTGGCATGGCCATATGAACCTTCTTGTGTTGAATGGTGTTGACAAAGGGCCTCTGTGGAGTTCTAAGTGATTCAGGGGAAGCTCCACACATATCCCAGTAATAAATGGAATAGTTTTTGAGATATGATTTCACCTTCTCAGCAGCTGAATTTGCTCCAGACCTGTGCTCTCTGGAAAATGCTCCTTGTCAGAGGTGCCAACTTGGATAAAATGACATGGTGCCTGAGACACGGTGCACATACACCATTTAAATAGCAATGCCCATCAACTTTGGGAAGCATCCAGCCCCCTCAAATATTTTATTTGTGGGGCTGAAGGGACCTTGGCCCCTAGGAGTTGGCTCTTATGCTTCTTGCAATTGCTCAGGAATAAGGTCATCATGACTCTTCGATCCTGATCCAAACAGGAGATATCAACAGAAGCTATTTCTTACTCCCATCAGTGGGAGCTCCCCCCAAATGTAAATAGGAGGTCTAAATCAAGTTCACAGCAGGGGGTCAAAGGCCACCTACCACTATGCTGTGTTGACCTTGCCACTGCCTCATCTCATCCTTTCTCTTGCCCAGTAATTTCCAGCGATGCTGGTGACATGAAGTCAGGTAAGCTCTGCCACCTTTACTTGCCAGCTGATGCTGGTATCTACATAATCTGTGGGCCAACACAAGATGGAGAAATTCAAGCAGTTCTGAAGCAACCAGGTGGGAAGAGTGCTGCAAAATGAATGAGTGAACCAACTCAAACGAGTTGCGTGGAAGGACTGAAAACTACGACAAAACTTCTCTGCAGAACAATAAATAATCTCAAGGTCTTCTTGTAATAGAGAAGTAAAGGGAAATTGGGGGGGGGGCATTGCTCACACGGGTGTTAATATCACATCCTGATTAATAGTCGGGGCTAGTTCCTGTTAACCGTTGGTTGAGGACAGGGTGACCACGAAGCCGACATGCGTAAGATTAGGTAAAAATCACTTGGGAATTCACTTTCTGAAGTGTTGTACGTTTCACACCCTTTAAAAAAAGGGTTAATCAGGTCTTGGAAGTTGCTAGGTAACTGGGTGATACATTCATAGTACGATCAGTCGATGAGAGTTTGATTTTTACATTACAAGCTCATCAGGCCAGGAACCTGCGTCTTTATCTTTGTCTTGTAAAATGCAAAGTACCCTGTCAGCACGTAATTAACAATGCTAATATAATACTTGCTACTTTCCCCCTTCTCCCGTTAGAGCTTTGTTGTGTATGAAGAAGAGATCCAAGGCTCGGAGAAATGGCGTTTTTCCTAGATGTGGGGGGTTTCTGTTTAAATCGTGTCTGCTTTTGAAACGTTTCCTTGAAAGCACATAGAACCAAGTTTCTAATGGTGACTCAGGAATCAAATGGGGACTATTCACACAGTCAACCTTTCCTACCATCTTCCTGAAGCACACATGGAGAATAGGTGGACCAGCACCATACAGATACAACCAGCAGTGGTTTCCTATAGCCACAGTTGGACGTTTTCTATCAGTGGGCCATCCTGTCCTTGAAGCCTCCTCAGCTGTAGTGTGTCATATCCAGCGTGTGAATAACTCCCTGGTTTTGCTAAGGTAGAAAAGGAGCATACAGTGGTACCTTGGGTTAAGTACTTAATTCGTTCCGGAGGTCCATTCTTAACCTGAAACTGTTCTTAACCTGAAGCACCACTTTAGCTAATGGGGCCTCCTGCTGCCGCCGTGCCGCTGGAGCACGATTTCTGTTCTCATCCTGAAGCAAAGTTCTTAACCCAAGGTACTATTTCTGGGTTAGCGGAGTCTGTAACCTGAAGCGTCTGTAACCCGAGGTACAACTGTATATACAGTATATATATGATCAAGTCACTGGTCGGCTGTCTTTATGTTGGTGAACCCTGCAAATTATGCAGGCCTGGATAGGAGAATGAGAGAGGAAACTATCCATGGAGAATGTGGAGCCTGAGGAGGGAAGCCAGGTGCTGTAACCATTGTGCTTCCACAGTGTCTTGGACCTGTGGGGCTCAGCTTGGTGGCCCCAGAAAGTTATCAGTCTTTATAGCCAGACAGCTACCCTCCCTCTGTCAGCTGCCTGTTAAAATTCAGATTATGAACTCAAAAGGGCGGAGAGATGTCATGTCTTCTTTCCATTGCTTATGCCAGCTGAGTTAGTCGAAACATGCAGTGCTGATGGTGCTACTTAATTAATTGACCCTCACAGGACTGGGCTGTAAAATGGGCTGTAGGGATCATTTTTAGGCACTGGTCCCTTAGCTGTGCTGCAATTCACGCAATATAAAAACACAAAAATACCCCCTCATGCACAGTTTTAAAGGTCATAGATAAGGAGCCACAGCAGAAAAGACCCATTCTTGTGTTACCACCCTCCGGACCTCATGTGGAGGAGCCACACAAATGAGGCCCTTGGGTCTGGGTCAGTTCATATGGGGAGGGGCAGTCCTTGAGGTTTTAGCAACTCATTGGACAGATCTGAAACATTTAAAACATAACAAAGAGACAATCACCACCGTACCATGCAGCTTCTGTTAGAATCAGAGCAAGAATCCTAACAGCTTCTCCTCCTCTTATGTTCCGTGTAGACAATACTGATCTTAGATGGTCAATGGCCATTTTCACATTGCCACTTACTCCACATCCAACTTGCTCCAACCATTAGTTTTTGAAGCCACATCCATGCAATGTTTCTCAATTACTCATAGCAACTGAGGAAGCTGTCAGACCATTGGTCCTCCCAACTCAGTGGTGTCTACACCAGGCTTTCCTAAACTTGGGTTGTTAAGTTGTGGGTGAACATATCAGACGACACAGCGATTCTCCAAACAGGTCTTGTTTATTCACAGGTCAGAACAGAACAGAACTGAACTGAAGGGTTCAGCCAGCCTGCTTATATAGAGCTCCAGTACAACATAACTGTAACATCTTTCTGTAACTATCCAATCACTGAACGTCACTTTTGATCCCTTATTTGCATATGTGGACCTGAACTATCTACAATATCCCCCTGCTGGCCCAGGATGAGAACTTCAGTACATAACATGGGTCTCCAGCTGTTTTTTGACTGCAACACCCATCATACCAGAGCACGCCAGGCACTCCTGTCTTCCACTGCCTCCTGCAGTTTGGTCAAACTCATGCTGCTAGTTTCGAGAACACTATCCAACCATCTCGTCCTCTGTCGTCCCCTTCTCCTTGCGCCCTCCATCTTTCCCAGCATCAGGGTCTTTTCCAGGGAGTCTTCTCTTCTCATGAGGTGGCCAAAGTATTGGAGCCTCAGCTTCAGGATCTGTCCTTCCAGTGAGCACTCAGGGCTGATTTCCTTCAGAATGGATAGGTTGAGGGATAAATTCAGTGCAGTTTACATTTAAAGGTAAACCTGATTCATGCTTTCCAAAACAATATGTGAACCAAAACACAACCATCCTACAAAATTTGCACTTCTCTGACTTCTGAGATACACAAGTCCAGTCAAGCAGTGCATACCAGAATGGATATATCAAGTTAAAGTGTGCTTACTAATGTATATATTAGTGAAGCTAACATACATGTATGGAGCATCATTTATTTATTTGTCATGTATGCTTTAGTTGAGATTCTTGCATTGCAGGCGTTGGTCCAGATGATTCTTGGGGGTCCCTCCCAACTCTACATTTCTATGATTCTATTTTTTTTTTTGTATTAATTTTTTAGAAAAATTTTCTTTTACAGATTTAAATGACACATTCATATCCACTATAATACCAAATTCTTTTGGACTTCCCCCCGCTCCCTCCACAATCCTCATAATTTTGAATTTATTTCACATTTCCTTTATGATTGTATTGCCAGTTGATTAATCTTTACAGCTCTTATCCCTCTCACAATACCCTTTCTCATCACAAAGCCTCTTTAAATCCAACTAGCGTTGTCTGTTCATCACAAATATTTTCCAGATAAATCGTAAACTTTCTCCAGTCCTGTGTGAACTTGTGATCTTTCTGATATCTAATTTTTCCTGTCAGTTTGTCTAGTTCAGCAAAATCCATCAGTTTCCGTCTCCATTCTTCCAATGTTGGTAATTCTTCTTGTTTCCATTTTTGAGCCATTAAAATTCTTGCCACAGTCACTGCATATTGAAAAAGTTTATAATCACTTCTATTAATTTCTCTTCCTGTAATTCCTAACAGGAAGGCTTCTGGTTTCTTCACAAACGTATATTTAAACATCTTTTTCAACTCATTATATATCATTTCCCAGAAGCCTTTTACTTTCTTACACTCCCACCACATATGATAAAATGTCCCTTCCCTTTCCTTGCATTTCCAACATTTGTTACATGTCTTATACATTTTTGCTAATTTAACGGGAGTGATATACCATCTATATACCATTTTCATAATATTTTCCTTTATCGTCATGCATGCAGTGAATTTCATATTTTCCTTCCATACCTTCTCCCAATCTGCTAACTGTATATTATAACCAAAATCCCTGGCCCAATGTATCATAACTGATTTAACTTCTTCGTCCTTTGTTTGCCATTCCAGTAGCATTTTATACATTTTTGACAATACCTTACATTTCTATGATTCTATATACATTTTTGGTGAGCATTTTAGGATGTTTTTACTCTGATTTTTATACTTGATTTTAAGGGTTGTTTTTAAAGTCACTTTGAATTCACTTTTTTTTTGGAAAAAAGTGACAAATAATAATAGAATTGCTTTGCAAAACATGTATATTAGGAAAATTGGATATGTGTATATGAGGAGAAATTTGAAATAAAATGCTGGTTAATTTCAGGAGGACTTTTCTTTTTTCTAAAGTCACAAACTGATCAAGAAATGTGGAGAACCCAAGAGTTGAAAAAGGAGAGATTAAGAGAAACTGAAATTGACAGATTTGCACATCTCTATTCCACGAAGGTAACCACCTGTCCAGATAACTATGTTCAAAGTCACCCATTCTCTTTCATTATTATTATTTTGTTACTACTGGGGGCTTGTAAATAAAGTGTGCAACTGGTACTGTTAAGCCAGGGAAACAGGATATCTTGCTTCTTGTAAAACCTGCAGCTTGCAACAAAGTGTTTGGAAAAGTGACGTGCTGACAAACACTTTCAAGGATGGCTCACTTGTCATAAGTGAGGAAAGAATCGTGCAAAGCGCCACAATGGGCTTGTCAAAGCCAAAGCAGATAAAAATGTTGCCATGGTAATTGGGCTATCCAAATATACAGAGGAGGCAGCCTGCTATGTGCCGGATGCCGGACTTGGCTACCGTTTTTTGAGCTTTGGGGAAGAGATAAGCGCTCACTCTTGGATTATCGGGGAAAGCATAAAATGAATGTGCTGCAGGAGATACTATTTGCACTTACGCTTAAAGAGAGTAGCAGTGGGGAAGCTGGGAAGGTGGAGAGAAAGATCCGCAGGAAGCTTGGGTGATTGATTTCACTCTCTTCTGCATAATGGTTAGCCTGACCGATTTTATTGATCTGCAGCTATGGTCAATGACAAATGCTTCCTGAGACCAAGGTGTCGATAGGCCTAGTAGCCCTCCTCCCCTGTTCCTAGACTTGCTGTAATGGTAAAAGAAGTGAACAGGAGTAAGGAAAGAAATGGGCTGTGGTGCCATTTTGGGAGACAATCTAGGATGGTTCACTAGTTGATGGTACAGCGTTAAGGGAGCCACGTTTGCAGTTGGGTGTGGCTTGGTAGCAATGTTCATGGTCAGATATTTATCCCATTTTAAATTCAGTTCATTACATTTCTGCATCAGTTTGTGGATTTTTAAAAAAATCCTCCTGAAAATTCACCAGCATTTCAATGTGCCTTTCATTAATAGGTACATTTTTTTTGTATGCAACTTTGTCGTAATGTGCACATTTTTGCAAGCTGATTTAATGCATTTTTGGCATGCTGTATTTCCACATGAATGTCTGCATTTCCATGCATACTTCCCTCTAATATAGATTTCTTCTTCTCCTTTTAGAACTGAATTGCAAAATTCAGAGGTGTGAACTTGGAAGGACAGCTGCATTTTAGTTCTTGGGAAGTGACAATAGATGGAGTCACATTGAAATGTGAACTGAACCAAATTCCTGCCCATCCTTAATCATGATGGGAACAGGGCTGGGGACGATCACCTTTGCATTATGCTAAGGTTTATCCAGCTGCCACAGAGACAGCATTACTAATGCATCTCTGTGCACCTGATGATGTGTGCTGCAGTAGGGTTGTTTTAATGGGATTGCAATTGATGGGTGACACAGCAAGCTGGGCTTAGCTTACTGTTAGCGATTTACAATCTCCAATTAGTTCCTTCAGATAAGGGAACATCAGCAGACAAAAGAAGTTTCTCCTTCCAATGTCTCTGCACTGCCAGCTGAAAATCAGCACAGAATTCAAGTCAAGATCCATTTGGGATACAGCAATGCTGAAAGCATCTATAATTTGCTTAAGAACAACAGACACCATCCCAGTTATTTTATTTTTTATTAATGGAGTTTTATTAATGGAGTTATGTATTGTTGCAGAATCACCAATAGATGGCAGGGACCATATTAAACTATAGACTTATTCAGGCTGTGCTTATAAGTTTCTCCCACTGTTAAGACCGTGTTCATGGAAGACAATCTTACTTGGCTATGAGTGATTGCCAAAGAAGAGAATAAGTATAAGCTTCTCATGTGCAGGGAACAGAAAATAACATAACATCTCCTGCTGGCCCCTCTTGTTGTTGTTCTTTAGTCATTTAGTCGTGTCCGACTCTTCATGACCCCATGGACCAGAGCACGCCAGGCACTCCTGTCTTCCACTGCCTCCCGCAGTTTGGTCAGACTCATGTTTGTAGCTTCGAGAACACTGTCCAACCATCTTGTTCTCTGTCGTTCCCTTCTCCTTGTGCGCTCAATCTTTCTCAACCTCAGGGTCTTTTCCAGGGAGTCTTCTCTTCTCATGAAGTGGCCAAAGTATTGGAGCCTCGGCTTCACGATCTGTCCTTCCAGTGAGCACTCAGGGCTGATTTCCTTCAGAATGGATAGGTTTGATCTTCTTGCAGTCCATGGGACTCTCAAGAGTCTCCTCCAGCACCATAATTCAAAAGCATCAATTCTTTGGCGATCAGCCTTCTTTATGGTCCAGCTCTCACTTCCATACATCACTACTGGGAAAACCATAGCTTTAACTATACGGACCATTGTTGGCAAGGTGATGTCTCTGCTTTTTAAGATGCTGTCTAGGTTTGTCATTGCTTTTCTCTCAGGGAGCAGGCGTCTTTTAATTTCGTGACTGCTGCCTCCATTTCTTCCCCTTCTATTTGCCAGGAGGTGATGGGACCTCTTACCTATATCTAACTGCATGTTAGCAGAGACATCTGCAAAGGGGATGTTGTTGTCATGGACTGGCTGGATGCAGAGGACTGGTGGGAGGCACTAGCTGGGGAACCCCCAACGGAGGAAGGCAATGAGTGGTCAGAGGGGGAAGATGGAGCAGACTGGGAGGAAGAGTTGAAGATGTAACATTTGTTAATAGGTGGTGGTGGAGGAGGAGCCAGAAGCCAATTTGCTCAATATTCATTTTTGGGGGGATGCCTTAATTTGAAGGGGCCATTAATTACGATACGATACTGTCAGAGCTGCCCAAGGTCCCAGCTCACAAAGGACCAACGCCAGTTCTTACTATATACAAAAGTCTTTATTAAGGTTCAGTTTCCATTTCAAAGCCACGGCGTGCAGCTCTACGTCTCAACCCTAGACCGCTGAAGCTCCATCTGAATCTCCTCCCCCTCGACACCAGTTCAAGACCCTAGCCTTGCTCCACCTCCTCCTCTGCTCCTTTCTCCTCTGGGTCCTTCTGCCCGCTGGGGTGTCGCCCTTTCTGGACTCTTCTGATGCTGATTCCCCGGATTCTTCCCCCTGCTTCCGGCGTGCTTTAGGACCTGGCTCCCAATCCGACCTCCCTGCTGTCCCACGCTCCTGTACATTTGAACTTGGCGCGCGCGCCCAGCCGGCAACCTTCCTCCTGACCGTTACACTGCTCCTGTCACTGCTTCCCCCTTCGGGGGGGTTGGCTGGGTCTGACTTCCCCTCCGTTCCCTCACTCAGCGATAGGGGCGTGGTCAGCCCTGCCTCATCTTCTCTCCCCACTGGAGGGGAAGCCGGCCCTGACACATGAGACTCTTCCCCCCCCCGCTACGCCCTGGTGGGGAAGCTGGTCCCGATCTCCAGCTGCTGCTTTGGGAGTCGCCGCTGGCCCCTTGCTTCTGGTGCGTCCTTCCCGGGACCCCCCTTGCCCTGGCCATCGGTGCCCCCTTCTGGGAATCTTCCGAATCGCTGGAGAAGCTCATGGAATCTCTCAGCCCACTGTCATACTCCCCTACGCTGCCCTCGGATTGTTCCCCTTCGCTCTCCGCTTCCTCTCTCCCCTGTGCCTCTGCTCCTGAACCCCTGACAGATACGATATCTTTATTGTCATTGTCCCTTGCGGAACAATGAAATTGAAAAACTACATAAAAACTACATAAAACTACCACAAAACTACATAAAACTACATAAAAACTACATAAAACTACATAAAAACTACATAAAACATTCAAAACCCCCTAAAAACTCTAAAACCCCATTTTAAAAGACACTATTTTAAAAGACACTATTTTAAAATACACTAATTAATGCTGGGGTCCTGGAGTTGTCCACAAATTGTGCTTGCTCTCTGTGTGTTCTGTACGCAAACCGACATGACAAAAACTGCAGACGTGGTGTTTTTTGGTTTTGTTAATTCTTGTTTATTCCAAAAGAATAATAATAATAAAAATATGCATCCATAGGTTTTTTTTTTTTACGGCAGCAACAGAACTCTCAAAAGACTTGCACCACTCTTAGAAACATTATGTTGTCTTAATATCCATCTGTTAAATTATTATTTGTAACCAACAAGCTTCAAGAGGACAACTATGGAGAAGTGTGTATATGTGTTATTTTTTCAATAAGCAAATTGGGTGTGGTTTTCATTATAGGTGTATTCTCAGTAAATGCGTTTATTTGAAAGGTCTATGGGTCAGAGGTCTGCTTTGGTGAAATGAAATTTGTTGGTATCAGGGAGGAAAATATACAACAAGAAAGCCTTATCAAGAAATGGACTTTAGAAGAAAACAATTAGCAACTCTGAAGATGGAGACCTGGCTTGAAGGATTAAGCAGGGAGGGCAGGAAGGGCAGTGAAAGTCATATTTAAAGAGAGACGCAGTCTCTGGTGGGTCATTTGAATTTCATCCGCAATTTCCACGCTATTTAGCCCTATCCATGGCAGGAATAAAGAGGGCTAAACAGGTTATTAAACTGACAAAGTCATACAAGGGGTGGGGAAGGATTTAGCCATGTGGGCACGACATTTGATAAAATTCAATGATACGCTAGGATAGGTTAGTGACAAATGGGGGATTTTAAGTATTTACAGAAAGATAAGGTGCAGCTGATGAAATAAATGGTTGGAATATATATATATATATATATATTCAGAGTTCATGGTGTGTTGGAGATTACTTTTATAAACAGAAGACAGGATTAAAAAAGCAAAGCATGAGCTGAGCCAGTGTTATTCTCAACAGCAGTTGTAAATAATATACAATTCCCTTGCCGCAGTCTCCCACCCATATTTTAATTTTTTTTTTTGCCTAACATTTTAGGCATCATGGATTCATTATCAGTGAATGTGACCCAGCAGGAAGTGAGGGGGGATGAATGTGTTAACCCCTTTATTGGTGCTATTAATTGTCTAATTTACGAGCCGCAGATTAAATATATGGATTGTTGATCAGGTTTTCATCAAAGCTCTCCCCTGTGAGTGGTGTATTGTGTAAACCATATAGCTCCCTGGAATTAGGCTATATATATATATATATATATATATATATATATATATATATATTCCCACCTCAACAATTATTGCTGCTATTTTTAAAGCAAGAGAAACCACCATCAGGGCCGGCCCTACCGTTTGGCAGAAGGAGGTGTACCCCTCAAGAAAGAGGTGCTGGGCAGGCAGCATGGGATGACACTATTCCATCACCAGTGTTAAGGTTCAAGTGGCAGCCCAGCTGGCTTCTGCACATGGACCAGGGAGCGGGCACTCTCTTGTCCTTTGCCTCAGGCACCAAAATGTCTTGGCCTGGCCCTGACTACTTTCATTCAGTTGCCTCATAGCATCACACTTCTTTTAGTGCTCTGATTGATTTCTTAATCTGTTCAGTGTGTGCCGCACAATTTATTAAAAACTTATTGGAAGTTCGCAATTACAGAGAGGTTACACTTCCTGGAATTCTGCTGTTTAGATGGAATCTTTTCAAGGTAAAATGTGAATACCTTACATGTCTACAAATTTTGGTATGAACAAATAAAAATGAAAGGGTGGTAGTGAGACTAAACAGAAGCCAATTGAATATATATGCAGGCATGGTTTATATTTGGCCTATGTGCACATTGCTTCTTCAACTAAGTATTCTATGTAACCAAATGAAGAGTGAAACCTAATGAAATCTGGCCATTTTGGACTCGGGATTCAAAAGCTTAGGTGCTTCCTAAGCAGGCCCCTTTCACAGAAGTAGACCCATTGGGTTGGGAAAGGCTCCCAGTGATGCAGTCCCATTCTGCTGGTCTGTTTATGTGACCATTCCAATCACAAAGGTGGGCCCTTCTCAGCTTGATGGCACCCGCCATCCCAACAGCTTCCTCCCAAAATAGAAAATGGTGTCATCACGATCTGCCTAGTACATGAGCAAATGGCTATGCCAGGACAGGGTGGGCAGAAGGAATCTACTGAGTGATTTGCAGTAGACACTGCATGTGTTTTGGAATCTCAGTAGCTTGACAAGTGCAACAACAAAAAAGCTTTCCACACCCTGAAGTGCAAGGCTGAACTGAAGGAAAATAAGAGGGAAGCCAGGAGTGGATCCTTGTGTGACAGGGCAGTAAGCTCAGTTCCAGAGTTAAGCATGCATTCAGAGGTCCCTAAAAACTTAGTGTATGTCTGCCCCCACCCTGAGCCACTATTGTACAACTGGCTGGTGGACCATAAAAGCAAGGCTTAAGTTTTACCCACTGGTGGCCTACGTCACACAAATCCCAAAAGTGACTGAAATCAAATTCACTTAAACAATGGTGATAACATGCATAACTTCTTGTACATTTCTTTTATACTGGTGCAAAATAGCTGCATAAAAATAATGGACATACTGAAGACATTCAGCTGATGGGGGTGCCTAGAACTATGGGAGACCTATTTACAAATACTTCCATTTTGCCAATCAAAGGTGCCATGGGACAGCTGGCTGTTTTCAAAATTTGACATTCAGGTAACTATCTAATGAGATGGGCCTCACCACCTATTTTCCACAAGGCCTCTCCTGCTTTTAACATCTGTGTGGCAGGCAGAATGTTGCTTCCTACAGCACGAAGATGCTGATTTGGAAAGAGGTTTCATGCCTCATGTCTGCCTATCATGCAGCTGTTAAAAGAAAAGATGGCAGCCTCAAACAAGAGCTATTTTTATTAGAAGCAAAGGAGAAGAGTTTCCACTGTGAGTGACCGCTTTTCTATAGAATGGAATTTATGTGCGGTACAATATGTAGCCAGTAAATGTAGTGACAGGTGGGTATTTGGCTGGGATAGAGCCTGTTGCCAGCCTGAGCCAGACTTCTTGCCCGTAGTTCAGTTCCAGTAAGGCATCTCCAGTAACCACTCTCTCCAGGTATTTGTTCTCCTTCGTGTTTTCAGACCGAAAGCCCAGCTTGTCTATTCCGTCGACCACTAGGTAGCCTGAGAGGAGCAGGCTGTTTGATTCAATGGTGTATTCGAAGACATAAATGCCAAGGTATGGCACACGGAACCGTCCATTTGCTGGGACATAGGAAGACCCATAGTTGACATCCAGATTGTTAAATCGAATAGGGCCAGGAGTATTCATTCCGTAGGTGTGCGAAGCAAAAAAGGCCACCATTGGTGCATATCTGTAAGATCCTTTTGTAAAATCTGCAAGGGGGGGGGGGACAAACATAATGCAAAGATAAGCAAAGATAAGATAAGCACATTTGCTAGAACCGTTGGGTGAAGCTAGATGTTATGGCAGTCATGGGTCTGCTATTGAAATTGCCAGACCAATGTGTATTTCTTTCCTATAACATCCAATGAAACTCATAAATGAAGGTTGAGGAGACCTTGAAGTTGCAATATCCTAAAATTTCCTCTGACCCCAGCCAGCATAGCTAATGGTTAATAATTATAATAATTTATTATTTATATGCCTCGTGTCTGACTGGGTTGACCTAGCCACTATGGGCAGCTTCCAAGAAATGATAAAAACCACAATAAAACATCAAACGTTATAAACTCCCCTGAGCAGGGCTGCCTTCAGATGTCTTCTAAAAGTCAGATACAGTGGTACCTTGGGTTACATACACTTCAAGTTACATACGCTTCAGGTTACAGACTCCGCTAACCCAGAAATAGTATCTCAGGTTAAGAACTTTGCTTCAGGATGAGAACAGAAATCGTGCTCTGGTGGTGTGGCGGCAGCGGAAGGCTCCATTAGCTAAAGTGGTCCTTCAGGTTAAGAACAGTTTCAGGTTAAGAACGGACCTCCGGAACGAATTAAGTTCTTAACCAGAGGTACCACTGTAGTTGTTTATTTCCTTGACATCCGATGGGAGGGCGTTCCACAGGGCGGGCGCCACCACCGAGAATGCCCTCTGCCTGGTTCCCTGTAAGCTCACTTCTCACAGTGAGGGAACCACCAGAAGGCCCTCGGTGCTGGACCTCAGTGTCTGGGTTGAGTGATGGGGATGGAGATGGTCCTTCAGGTATACAGGGCCGAAGTCATTTAGGGGTTTAAAGGTCACAACCACTCATCCTTGGTTTAGCTGTTTTATGCCTGAGTAAGAGTCATAAGACTTGAAATACGTTGGGCTGATAAGACACCTTCTCCCTCCTCTACCTCACTGTGAACCCTGTCCTGCTGCCTGCCCCACAGCAGCCAATAGTACAAAGCAAAAAGGTGAGGAAACCAGCACAATGCTGTCATGTTACGGAGCGAGTGTAAGTACAGGCGAGCAGGAAGATCTACACGTAGGGCTGCTATTTTCGACGTTCACCCCACGTCTGCCATAACATCCAGATCTGCCTTTTGTTGTTTTCTCCTCAAGCGGAATTGCCTATTTAAATGGGATCAACTCTGTATTGCAGACACAGGGGTGGTTGTAAACTTTCCCCCCAGGCCTCCTGTCAAGTTCTCAAGAAGCTAAAGAAGAAAAGCGGAATGAATTCTTAAGTACTGTATAGAAAGCAATTTTCTCCACAATTAGCGTCAAACGCACCAATAGGAAAAAAAAATGCTTCTTTTTTTCGGAAACAGCAAGGAAATTTCAGTCTTGACTGTGCTGCATTATTAAGAAGAAAAGCTTTCATGCCATTCTCCCCCCCCCCCAATGGCTGTGTCACAGATTTTTGCAAATGTAACATGCTTGCATATGCCCAAAATTTTGCTCGCAAGCAAAGATTGGGAAGATTTGGAAGCTTAATAATAATAATAATAAATGGGGAAATAAAAATGTCCTTTGTTTCGTTTCCTTCACCCGTAGCATATAAACCAATGCCTGCACCACTGTAAAAAAATGATTGAGAAACGACAAAATTGTGGCTGAGAGAGGCATAAAACACAGATTTCATGTATTCTGAATGCAAATCTCAGCTTGCTCATTTTTATAGCAAGCGTCACTGTGATGGCTCAACTGAACATTTGTGGCCAAGCAGAGTCTATGTTGGTGCAAGAGCTCAAACCCAGACACAAATTCCTCCCACATTACAGTGGTACCTCTGGTTAAGAACTTAATTCGTTCCGGAGGTCCGTTCTTAACCTGAAACTATTCTTAACCTGAGGTACCACTTTAGCTAATGGGGTCTCCCGCTGCCGCTTCACCGCCGATGCATGATTTCTGTTCTCATCCTGAAGTAAAGTTCTTAACCCGAGGTATTATTTCTGAGTTAGCGGAGTCTGTAACCTGAAGCTTCTGTAACCTGAAACGTCTGTAACCCGAGGTACCACTGTATTATTTTTGTTACAAATGTTGTAACTCACTTAAGGGACATTTCATAAATCACTTTGGGAGGGAGACATCTAATAAATTTGGGGTGAATGCCTAAAAATGGAAGATGTGACTGTGATCAAACACAAGGTATCCCCACACTGGGCAACAGATTCCTCCATTGCAACATGTTGGAATATATGACCGCCGTGGTCCCTTCCAACTCTACAATTCTATGATTCTACCCCCATCCCCAATGACTGCCCTAGGCAGCTGAGTCTGGGAGCTCCGCTTCTAATTTCCCAGAATGCCCCAGAAAGATGCTTCATTGGAGTCACTGTGGGAAATGAAAAATGGCGGATCCATCGGAGGGCTGATGCCACTGACTGCTGCTTCTGCATTCAGGGACGTTTGCCAGGTTTGCCAAGTGATGAAGGAGGGACCCACCAGTGGGCGCTTTCACCGTGGAACTGACCCTGTCCTCATGAGACTGCCTGTGGCTCCCTATTGAGTGTCTGCTCCGAGTTGTTGCTTGCACACTGTGCAAAAGGGTCCAAAGGGGCTGAGCAGGAGTGTCAGCTTGGCCCCACGACCGTGGGTGTCTGGGGACGTGTGTGCCATGTAGCGTGCATGGCTCTGGTGCCAAAATTTGTGGGTGCCCGGCCCCTTCGTGGGGAATTTTGTGAGGTGCTTGAGCACCAAGGGCCCCAGGGAGCCGGCACCTATGGTGCTGAGAACATGTAACAAGCAACATGGTGAAATGATTACATTTCATAGCTGTCAACTTACAGATTTGAAAATAAGAGACCAGCAGCCTTGAAAATAAGGGATCAGCAGCCAAAATAAGGGATTTTCAGAACACAGGTATGTTCAACTTCTGTGCCCCTCTGAGCCAAAGGCAGAAAGCCCAGCCAGCAGCCAAATGAAGCCTCAAGCGGTGATTCCCACAGCGCAGCAACCCGGCAAAGGGGATGCAGCAAGGAAAACCACCGTCATCTCTCCGCTGGGAAGCGCTGAGCAAAGGCAAGTCCCCAGGCAACGCAGCCGATTTGATCGGCACAAGGCATGCAAGCTCCACCCCCCCCAGTCGTTCTTAGACTCCTTATTGGGTGAGCAACGTAGCCAAGCAACACAGTTGGAGCCTCCCTCCTCCCTGGCTGGCAGGGAGGGAGGGAGAGGAGCTGCTTCCTTTGAAACCCGGGAAATTTAAGGGACATCATCAATAAGGGACAGCAGCGGGACATGGCACTGGGATAAGGGACTTTCCCGCCAAATAAGGGACGGTTGACAGCTATGTTATATTTGTCTAATCCTCTTTTAAAGCCATCCAAGATGCTGGCCATCACTGCCTCCTGTCGGAGCGAGTTCCATAGTTTAGCTATGTGCTGCATGAAGAAGGAATGAGTCTTTTTCAGAGATCCGTTTTACGCAGGTGGAGCCAACATGCATCTCATTGTACATAAACTAGTGCGATTCACACCTTTTCCTGAACTCATGAAGAACCACAGGCAAGAGTCACCAATTCCATTTTCTCCCCTCCTGAGGGAATGTGAGAAAGGAACTGCTGCCGCACACACAGACCTCGAATGTCCGTTGCCTTATTTATTTATTTATTTATTTATTTTTATTTTGAAATGGAAGGCGCAGCCTTAGTCAAATGCGTAATTTCCCAATAATGCAATTTCACAGCCTCTGTAACAAAAAAATTGCCAGCTTGCTCTGGCCTATTTATGATAGCGCTGCTCAGCTGACAACCATCTTGTTCAATCCCTCCATAGGGCTGCTTGCTATTTTTTTTTTTTTATGGACAGGCTTGTGAAAGAAATCAAATTTTATACTTTGTGATGTGGGACGCATCAAAACGGGGGATTGCGGACTCTCATCATGAACTGAGTGCTTTAAAGGAGAGAGAGAAAGCCATGACTCTGCCACTGGGGAGCCTTTGTCGAGAGGAACTAGGAGAGAGAACTTGGGTCTCATAATCTCTGATCTATAGCAGAAGAGGCACAGGCAAAGGGATGGCTTAGGTCGCACTTATACTCGCCTATACTTGTAGGAGCGTTTTCCGCCACCATCTTCGTGCTGCAGTTGGCTCCTCCGAAAGGATAGCGGCAAGCGCAGACAAAGCTCTTCCTCTCATTGACACAGGTCCCCCCATTTTGGCACGGGGAGCTGCTGCAGCTCAGATAATCACCTGCATTGAATGGGAGAGAAGGACATGAAGGCACAGAAGCAAGGAGCTTTGCAAAGACTTCCAGATTGCAGCTTCCTACCCCATCTCTTCCCTAGCTGTATCTGAATCTCAAGTTAGAGGCGATATGGGGAGAAAGACAACCACCATTGTTTATTTGCATATAAATTACACCATTTCCCAGGATTGTGTGGTAGTGGTGTTTTTGCTTAATATTATTTGCCACTGGGGAATTTAGTCAGACACTGCTTGCTGCCACTGACTGGGTCTCGACTGGCTAATTGCTCCTCATTTCTGCCAATCCAAGGCATGAGGGAAGCACTCAGTCCCAGCCTCCATGTCCAAACATACTGTCAAATAGTATTTTATCCCTCATTTATATGCTACTTAGTGCTTTACAAAGGGAACACAGGTGGTGCTGTGGGTAAAAGCCTCAGCGCCTAGGGCTTGCCGATCGAAAGGTCGGCGGTTCGAATCCCTGCGGCGGGGTGCGCTCCCGTCGTTCGGTCCCAGCGCCTGCCAACCTAGCAGTTCGAAAGCACCCCTGGGTGCAAGTAGATAAATAGGGACCGCTTACTAGCGGGAAGGTAAACGGCGTTTCCGTGTGCGGCTCTGGCTCTGGCCAGAGCAGCGATGTCACGCTGGCCACGTGACCCGGAAGTGTCTCCGGACAGCGCTGGCCCCCGGCCTCTTGAGTGAGATGGGCGCACCAACCCCAGAGTCTGGCAAGACTGGCCCGTACGGGCAGGGGTACCTTTACCTTTACTAGTGCTTTACAATCCTGCTCCCATTTTACAGATGGGGACCTCCCTTTGAGTCGCTTGCCCCAGGCCATGCAATTATCCTAGGGCAGAGCTGGAAGCATCTTGAAATTAAAGATTGGGCAAAGGCTCTCCCAGGCATAATATGCCACGTGAGGTGGGCATCTGTACATACAGAAACCTGAATCATACCATTTGTGTACTTCAGCAGGAGGCTCTCAACACATGCAGGTGTCTGTGTAGAGCAGTGGTGGCCAAACTTGGCCCTTCAGCTGTTTTGGGACTACAGTTCCCATCATCCCTGACCACTGGTCCTGTTAGCTAGGGATGATGGGAGTTGTAGTCCAAAAACAGCTGAAGGGCCAAGTTTGGCCACCACTGGTGTAGAGATCATGCATTAAAGACATGGCAGAGGTAAGTGTGCCACCTTACAAACTAGCAAGTACTAAAGAGCTCCTATTCACAGGCGGCCCACCCTCCTTTGCCACATGAGGAGAAAAAAGGAATGTACTGCTTCCTGCCCCCACACTGCTTCTATGCCCTGCCCTCTACTTCCTCCTCATGCCAGAACATACACATGCTTGCCAAACTCGGTGAGATTTCCACAAGGCTTTGATGCTCACCTCTCTGCCCCAGGAGTGGGGAAGACGAGTGGCAACATGGTGCGTTGGAATGTCCCCTCTGCATCACTGAGGGGTGGGGAAGACAACACCACACACTGGAACGCTTCCAGTGAGAGGGGGCATTCTGCTGGTGGCAGAAGCGGTGGGGCAGGTGGACCATCATCTCTTGCACTTCTGCTGCAGCTACCTCACCCTACTTCAAAGGCCGGCCGGCTCTGCTTCTATCTGTAGGCCAGGTGTGGGGAACCTTCCATATGTTGGTGAACTACAACTCCCATCATCCTTGGATGTTGGTCATGCTTGCAGGGTCTGATGGGGGTTGCAGTTCATCAAGATCTGCAGGGCCAAAGGTTTCTCCCACCTGCTGTAGACTGAAGAGGTAAGGTAAAGGTAAAGGGACCCCTGACCATTAGGTCCAGTCGTGGCCAACTCTGGAGTTGCGGCGCTCATCTCGCTTTATTGACCAAGGGAGCCGGCGTACAGCTTCCGGGTCATGTGGCCAGCATGACTAAGCCGCTTCTGGCGAACCAGAGCAGCGCACGGAAATGCCGTTTACCTTCCCGCCGGAGTGGTACCTATTTATCTACTTGCACTTGGATGTGCTTTCGAACTGCTAGATTGGCAGGAGCAGGGACAGAGCAACAGAAGCTCACCCCATTGCAGGGATTCGAACTGCCAACCTTCTGATTGGCAAGTTCTAGGCTCTGTGGTTTAACCCACAGTGCCACCTGCATCCCTACAGACTGAAGAGGTACAATCACAGTAAAACTTGATTATCGCTTGATTCTATGCCATGGATAAACCGGGCTGAAGTGTGAGGGACAATTCCCCTTTCCCCTTGAACTGTCCACTGTAAATCACAGCTCTCTGTCATCTGGGGATTAGACAAATTGAATTGCCGGAGACTATTCAACAATTCCAGCTCTTAAGAGTCCTACGCAGTGACAATAGGGGTATGCACATTTTTGCGATGAGATTGCCAAGTGGGCCAGCCTCTGAAACTTGAAAGAAATAAAGCCCAGGAACGCTCAAGAAGCAGGCTAGGTGTGGGGTGATGAAAAGGGTGTTTCAGAATAAGCACTGATTGCTGGCAGATGTGTGGAATTGCCTCTTTTCACAGGCACTTCATCGGCACTCTGAGCTATCTTTAATTTCCAGCCCAGTCATTTCAGATGCCATGGCGCTCCTCGGTCGCAGCACTTCGACGGTGATGGATTTGAGCTTGCCAGGCTGAATGCAAAGCTTTGTGCGCTTTGTGCAAAGTGGGGGGGGGACCTCCCCCCACAACACACTGCTCCTGGGGGTAGACAGATGAGGGTTATGGACTGCAACACGCCAAGGAGTTTCTGTCCGACTTAAGTAATTATTTTCTCTCGCCGCTTCCCCCCTGCGAACACATTGCATCTCATCTATCACAACAATAAGGCTCAGGATAAAGCAATGTAGGAGTGCAGTTCGAGTGCCAAGAGAAGAAGAGGAAAAGCTGCCTCACTTAGCTTCATATTTAGGGTTTGCCCAGAGATTGGAGGAAATCAACATACACACCAGGTGCTACTGCATGTTCTCACTGTGGGGGCAAACCTAGGTTTGGACAGCATGGCTTCAGGCCACAGGTAAGGGTCACATAAATGGGAGATGCCTCATGTTAGCCTTGACCAAGCTTTTTCCTTCCAGATGTTTCAGATTACAGTGGTACCTCAGGTTAAGTACTTAATTCGTTCCGGAGGTCTGTACTTAACCTGAAACTGTTTTTAACGCCAGAGCACGATTTCTGTTCTCATCCTGAAGCAAAGTTCTTAACCTCAAGCACTATATCTGGGTTAGCGGAGTCTGTAACCTGAAGTGTATGTAACCTAAAACGTATGTAACCTGAGGCACCACTGTACAACTCCCATCACCTCCAGCCAGCTGGGGTTGTGGCCCAAAACATCTGGAAGGAAAATGCTTGGTTAAAGCTGCCTGATAACAACAGCAGCAGCAACAAAAATCCCATCACATTTATGTATTTATGACTTGCATATACTGCCTTTTCCTCCAAGGAGTGCATGGTTCTTGCCCCCCCTCGTTTTATCCTCACAACGACCCTATGAAGTAGGTTAGGCTGAGGGGCAGTGGCTGGGTTGGACTGTCCCCACCTCACTGGCTGAAACCATGGTCTCACAGGCCCTAGTTTGGCACTCTAACCACTACACAACACTATGGGGAAAGTGTAAGCTAAATTATATCTCCTTGACATCATTCTGAGTCCCTTCTTCAGCTTATCCCCACTACTGTGACCTGTAGGACAGTCTTCCCTTTGAAGGGCTGTCCAGCCCAAGTCTGGTGTAAAGAAGAAGTACCCAAAGAAAGAAGTGTGAGGGCTTTAGAACTGAACTGAGCAGGCACATGAGCCCCCTAGCCACTATCTTCCCCACTATGGAGATGTGCTGTATTTTACTCTTTAAATGACAGCCATCATTTCCAAGTTTGTAGCTATGCCTATACAGAAATAACTTTCTAAATTGGCTCCCACGCACAAAGATTAGCATACGCAAGTTTTATGTAAATATCCACCCTCTTCACCAGCGATGCATTTCCTATTTTGTTGTGATACATAAATGTGCATTCTAGTCTCCTGCAAGTGTTTTCGAGTGCATGGATGAAGGAGTGGGGCAGGGACAACATGGTATGGTGTCCTCTCTTCTATGAAATAGCCCAATCAATATTTAAATGGATATCCAGAAATAGATTTTCCCTATGGCCGGTGCCAGAAACATGGGAGGAGATGATATGCCAGTGGATGGTCCTTTTTTCTCCTTCTTCTTTCCCCCCACTTACTTGAGCCAAAAGAAAGACTCACTGCTGATGCTCTGTGAGTTGAAACCTCAATGTCCGAGTCTCAGAAGGGAAATTTCCATTTTCTTTCCAGGGAATTTGTTACACACACACACACACACACACACACACACACAGAGAGAGAGAGAGAGAGAGAGAGAGAGAGAGAGAGAGAGAAAGATGGTTGCCACTACATAGAGTTACTTTGCCTTCTATTTTAATGTGGGTGGGGACAGAAAAGAAAAAGATAGACCACCCACTGGCCACCTTGACTAGCAATAAAAATCCCCCCCTACCACCTGAAGGGAATCACAATGTGTGCCCTATTTATTTTGAATTTTATTAGTGGGGTAATGATGTGATGATTGAATTGAATGGGGGTAGTTAATAAAGGGAAATTGATTTCAGATTGATTTCTAGATGATCTCGGTGATAAATTAATTGAGTAAGAACTTATTTGGGTGATCTTATTGGGGTGCAAATCAATTTAAAGATTTGAGGGGAGTGATTTGCATGGGTAAGTAATTGGCTTCCCTTCTGTGAAATTCAAATTCTGCTAATTATTTTCAAATTTGCATTTAGATGCATATAAATTAGCACATGCAAATTCTATGCAGATTGGTGGTCCTCTTTTACAGTGGTGCATATCCTCTTTTTCGGGCGGTGTGTCAACTGCCACCCTAGGCAGCGCCCTAAAGCCACACCCCTGGCACTTGCAACTTCCATATAATAAAGAGATGAAGATATGATGAAGATAAAGAGAAACCCAAAACAGCGGTCTAGTTGTCTCTGTGGACGGAGATTAATTGTATACAATAATGTGAGTCCCATGTGAGCTTCTAGCTCAGTGGGAATTTGAACCCTGGTCTCCCAGGTCCTAGTCTGACACTCTAACCACTGTACCACATTAAGGTGAATTTCCTTTACATTTCCTTTACATCATTTGAAGCCCTCTTTGGCCTATCCTCTCTAGTGTGATCATGTATCCTGCTTTTCAGGGGGAGTGAGAAACCAAAAAAGGGGGTGAGGAACCATACCTCAAGACAGCCCAATGAAGATTGAGCATGCTCAGTAGCCACTGAATGCTACTGGCTGTGTGTGTGTGTGAGAGAGAGAGAGAGAGAGAGAGAGTAAGAAATGGATGAGTTGGAACAGGAATGAAACAAAGTGTCTTGGACGCGGTCATTGTGGATTGACTGGAACACTGATCAGGAGGATTTCATACTGCAACATTTTGTTGCAGGTCCCACTTGTTCTACATACTAATAAGGAGTTTATCCTCTACATAGAATCATAGAATTGTAGAGTTGGAAAGGACTTTGAGGATCATCTAGTAAGGTTTTGGGCTAGCAAGGCCAGAGCTCAGGGATGATGGGAGTTGTAGTCCAACAACATCTGGGGACCCACAGGTTGAGAACCGCTGATTCCAGTCCAACATTCTGCAATGAAGGGATATGCAGCTGTTCCATATGGGGATCGGACCTGCAACCTTGCCATTATCAGCACCACGCTCTAATCAACGGAGCTATCCGGGCTCTTGTGGATCTTTATACAGCCAAAATGCTGCCATCCTCTTTAGTAGTGTGTGTGTGGTGGAAAACGGAAAGGGATGTGTGAGAGAAGACAAAAGTAATCAGAAAGGAGCTCAGACAACGTAGAATGTTGTCTGGTTATTGGGGGTGGAGTAGGGTTGCCATATTTCAAGAAGTAAAAAATTCGGACACAAAAGTTGAGCTTTTTGAGGGGAAGCTGCTGGGTATGCTATGTGCATCGTATGACGATGCCTTGAGGCCACCAGTGTGCCACATATCAGCTCTGTGTAAATAAAAGATCCACATTGCCTCTGTCTCAATAGTCTGTGAACCAATGTAATAATGATGGGAAGCTATTTCAATTTGTTTCAGGATGGCCAAACGGCTTATTTTTGTCCATCACCTAAGGGGACCTAAGGACTGAATGAGCAGGGATGGCATGTACTGACCTCTTTCCCACTGACAAGAGTTCGGTATGGGGAGGGCCGCTGGTACTGCAGCAATAAGAAGTTGCTGCTGTTGTAGCTACTCCATTTTCTCTGAGACAGAGTCAGTGCTTTCCCTCTGTGCTAAATCGCAAACAACAAAAACCCCTTTCATCTGTCTCCTGCCCTATTGCACTGAATATGCAAAGTTGAAGCATGAAGAGTCAAACTGAATTAGGGTAACGATCAATCTCTCGCAATTAAAACTCAGAGTGCAAAAGATGTTCACAAAGGCGCTTTTGGCACCGAACAACAACAAAGCAACAGTGGATGCCTCGGTGTTTGGGACGCCACCGGATGCGGTTGGCATTTACAGCTAAACATTTTTGAGAGCCGGCGTGGCATATTGGGTAGCCTAGGACGGTGGGAGACCAGGGTTCGAATCCCAGCTCAACCACGATGCTCACTCAGCCAGGCCAGCCTAATCTACCTCACAGGGGTGTCATGGCAAGGATAAAATGGAGAGAAGGAGAACCATGTAGACTCTTTGGCGGAATAGTGAGGCGCAAATGTAAGAATGGATAAATATTTTGTGGCCTCCATTTCCCCCAGAAGGCTTGTTGGGTTTCTAGAGACTCAGACTATGGGAGTAGAAGGGGGGAAGGTTTAGGGGTCAGAGCAGCAGGTGGTTTAGAAAGCCTGGAGACAAAAAAAAATTGGAAAAAGAAAACTCAAGCCTCTCCCTCACACTGACCTCCAATTGCTATCTTTCTCCCTATATGTCCACCTCTCCTTCTCTCAAAGAGAAATAGACTAACGCTGGAAGAAAAGCTGTGAAAATGGGTTACCTTAGAGAAGGGAGAGAATGAAGATGGGCAATTAGAATGTCCATTTTGGCCTCACCAAAAGAGAAGACACCAATTTACATAAAATGTGCATGTGTTAATTTATATCTATCCATGCAAATGTTAGACATAATTACTAGAATTTAAATAGAAATACACTTCAGCATGGCGGGAAAGTGTGGACCTGTATGTGCCTGCTCAGTCTGCTGCCCAGGTGCAAGCTGTTCATGAGAAACTTTAGGGTCACATTCAAACCATACATTTAAATCACTGTGATGCCACTTTAAACAGTTGTGTCTTCCCCCCAAAGAATTCTGGGAGCTGTAGTTCATTAAGAGTACTCACAGAAGAATCTGAAGAAGTGTGCATGCACATGAAAGCTTATACCCAGAACAAACTTAGTTGGTCTCTAAGGTGCTGCTGGACAATTTTCTTATTTTCTTATTTATTTTGACTGTGTCAGACCAACACGGCTACCTACCTGAATCTAGAACCACAGAGTTACAGTTGACAGAGTGGTTTAAGAATCAATCCCCCTTCACAGGGAATTCTGAGAAGTGTAAGGTAAAGGACCCCTAGACGGTTAAGTCCAGTCAAAGGCGACTATGGGGGTATGGCGCTCATCTCGCTTTCAGGTGGAAGGAGCTGGCATTTGTCCACAGACAGCTTTCTGGGTCATGTGGCCAGCATGACTGGTCACTACTGGTGCAATGGAACACCGTGACGGAAGCCAGAGTGCACAGAAACACTGTTTACCTTCCCGCCACAGCGGTATCTATTTATCTGCTTATACTGGTGTGCTTTCAAACTCCTAGGCTGGCGGGGGCTGGGACAGAGCAACGGGAGCTCACTACATTGTGGGGATTCAAATGCCGACCTTCCGATCGGCAAGTCCAAGAGGCTCAGTGGTGTAGCTCTGTAAGGAGAATAGAGTCTTCTAACAACTCTCAGCATTCTGACCAAACTACAGCTCTCAGGATTTTTTTGGGGGGGAAAGGCACGACTGTTTCAAGAGGTGTTGTACCAAAGGCATTACTTGTGCCCAAGATTTGGGGGGCCCTGCATGTGTCGTGCGAGTGTGACATCGTGCGCATGACGCTTGATGCATGTGTGATGTTGCATCAGCGGAAGGAATGGGGAGCGCAGAGGGTGTGTTTGCAGGCTGGAGGCTGGTGTGTTTGGGGCCCCTCGATATTGGGGTGGGGGGCTTGGCCTCCTGTCAGCAAATATTGAGGGGGGCAAAGCCTCTTCCGTCCCTGCCTCCTGCTTCAGCCCACCAAACCATCTCACGTTTCCCTGAACCCCCATGGAATTTCTGCTCCCATTTTTATTTCTGATGGAATTGTCTGACATCTCTATCAGGGCAGTGCTCTGCTTATAATGCCAACTGGGTTCCCCTCCCCCCACCCAGGGCGGTGGGGAGCCTGATATCAGTTCCTACCATGTAGTAAAAGTGGGAGTGGGAGAGGGTCAGACCGGCTGAAGAGAGAGGTGATTTTCTTTGCCTTAAAGCTTTTGTTGACCCATCGAGGGCCGGTCCCCTCGCCTCCCTGCCCCCACCATCCCCACAGCAACACCACCTATAGCAACAGCAGCAGAGTGTTGGAGGAGATCACCTCCTCCCCTCTCAGTTTGCCAAGGTAAAGCTCAGAATTGTCATCGGAGAGAGTTCTTTTTATTCTCTGCTGCCGCTGCTGAAATTTTTAATGCTGCATTATGCATTCTACTTTGTGGTTTAGAATTGTACCTTTATATGGTTTTTCTTATTGTTACCGTAAGCTGCTCAGGGTACTTGGTTAATGGGTGGCACATAAATACTATTAATTAATGAATGAATATGTAAATCTCGGGCTGCTCTCTGCTGGCAGTGTGGCTGGGGAATTAGAGTGGAAAAATGCTGAGGGGAAGGGGTTGGGAGAGAGAGAGAGCAGAGAAAGGGGAATCTCCACCTGTTTAAACTAGGCTAGGTGGTGCGATAGACAGCAGGTGTCTGTTGAAGCAGGGGAGAAATTGCTCAGGAAGAAACCTGAGTGGTGTGCCCCTCCTGTGACGGTTTCTTCAGGTGTAGCCCTGCTTCAAGAGACAAAGGGGAGGGGGTGGCAGGAGGATGCTAAGATCGGAGGGGTTTTTCACCACTCTCCCCCTCTGTCTGAGAGTTCTGACTAAAGTCCAGAGAAAGCTGGAACTCTAGTATAAGCAGTGGCGTAGCGTGGGTTGTCAGCACCCGGGGCAAGGCTAGTAATTTGCGCCCCCTAACCCTAACCCCCAGATGTTGCGCCCGGAGCGGCCAGCCCCCCCTGCACCCCCCACGCTACGCCACTAAGGATTCCAGATTGATAATTTGGCAATTCTGGTATGACTTGTTGGCATCTGTCTGTCTTGGGTGCCCATGGAGTGTGTCTTCAGGGGTAAAGTCAAACAGCTGCAATAGCAGCACCGAAATGCCCACCCTGGGGTGCAAGTCTGGATAGTGTGTATAAAGGTCCTGGGCTTCCCAGATGACTCACGGATGTGGTCCAAAGGAAAGCAGAGCAATATGTTTGGCACTAGTTTAGCTGCAGGAGTTGCTGGAAGGAGGCGTACAAGGTGCCATCCAACCATCTCAGGTAGGTGCACTCGCTCACAGAGTTAGAGACATAGCAGCAGCAGTCTGCTCAAAAGCATATAGCTTTCTTGAGCTCCACCATGACTGCCTATTGCTAAGGTAAAGGTAAAGGGACCCCTGACCATTAGGTCCAGTCGTGACTGACTCTGGGGTTGCGGTGCTCATCTCGCTTTATTGGCCGAGGGAGCCAGCATACAGCTTCCGGGTCATGTGGCCAGCATGACTAAGCCACTTCTGGCGAACCAGAGCAGCGCACAGAAACACCGTTTACCTTCCTGCCGGAGCGGTACCTATTTATCTACTTGCACTTTGACGTGCTTTCGAACTGTTAGGTTGGCAGGAGCAGGGACCGAGCAACGGGAGCTCACCCCATCGTGGGGATTCAAACTGCCGACCTTCTGATCGGCAAGTCTTAGGCTCTGGCTAGCCAGCTCCAAAAGCTCATGGCCCTTTTCCCTTCTCTGCCCATATTTTAAGACATTCAACCTGCTCCTTTCAACCTTTACCTTACAAGTTAGTACAACTTTCTTCCCCAATGGGCCATGAGAGTTGATTAAGGAAGCACTAATATGTAACCGTAAACCAGCAGGCTATGCAATAATGCAGGGCAATGTAGATATTATTGAACTCCAATTCCCATCAGTCTCAGCCAGCACAGCCAATGATCAGGAATGATGAGAGTTATAGTCCAACAAAATCTGAAAGGCACTGTGCTGGCTCCCCTGACCTAGAGAAAGGAACACATTCTTTTCACTTGGATAGCTCAGTTGATCCCAACCTTGGGCCTCCAGCTGTTTTTAGACTACAACTCCCATCATCCCTAGCTAGCAAGACCAGTGGTCAGGGATGATGGGAATTGTAGTTCAAAAACAGCTGGAGGCCCAAGGTTGGGAAACACTGGATTAAAGCATGGTGGCGATAAAGCGGTTTGATCCCCGTATATGACAGCTGTATATTCCTGCATTGCAAGGGGTTGGGCTAGATGATCCTCAGGGTCCCTTCCAACTCCACAATCCTATGAATCTATGAACAGAATAGCATATTCTATAAACACTGTAACAATTCATTGGGCCGTAAGTCATTGGTGAAGTACAGTGGTACCTCAGGTTAACTACTTAATTCATTCCGGAGGTCCGTTCTTAACCTGAAACTGTTCTTAACCTGAAGTACCACTTTAGCTAATGGGGCCTCCCGCTGCTGCCGCGCCGCCGGACCCCGATTTCTGTTCTCATCCTGAAGCAAAGTTCTTAACCCGAGGTACTATTTCTGGGTTAGCAGAGTCTGTAACCTAAAGCGTATGTAACCCGAGGTACCACTGTACATGATTTTCAAACAGAAAAGCACAGATTCCACCCCTGTCATCTCCAGTAAAGAATGTCAGGTATCAGTTGTGAAAAAAGACTCCTACGTGAGATCATTGGAAACCAATAAGGAATACTGAGCTAGATGGACCAGCGGACTGAGGTAGCTTCATATTTCGACTCCCACTTCCCACTGTCCTGGAAATAATCTTTGTCACATATATGTGTTGAATGCAAAACTGCCTGTTGTGAAGGAGCAGCTTTGGCTGGAACACGGTAAAGTTTCGCATGGAAAGATGCTGTTCAGCCCACAAAAAAGGCTGAGGCGCTTCATCCACACAGCTGCTGACTTCTGCTGTTTCACTGCTGCGCAGAAAATGCTTCCAGCGGTTTAAGGCAGAATGAGTAAGCAGCGAGATATGAAATAAAGTGGAAACATTATTGAAGCCCCAATCCACTTTAAACTTCCTGCGTGCTTGATTATCAGATGAACTGCAAGCACTTGACTCGAGGCATGTCTTGAGCGTGTGCACCGAGGTGGAAGGAATGGAAATAAAGAAAAAGATGACGGGGGACATAAAAGAATAAAAATGCCTTTGCCGTTCACCAATTTACCTTATTGTGCACAAAACAATGCCATTTTGTCAAAGGCTTCTCTCCTGAAATATCGTTTTAAATTTGATCTCAGATTATTTGGTCGGTATAAAAACTAGTGCTAATTTGGTCTGGATTGACCTGGATTCCATATTTCCACAGTCCTCTTGCAAAGCACACTCAATCCTTTCCTACTAAATTAGGGACCTGGATGCAAATTCCATTCTTACACTCCATAACAATTTGACTAGATTTCCCCAGAGCATCACGGAACAATGCGCTGTTCAGCCACAGTGAATTAACTGTACGCTGTTCCTTAAGCACAACCCACCTTGCACATCCTCCACTTCCTCTGTTCCCTTGGCGAGACCCTTCTGCAGGCTTACATCAAGAGTCCTGCCAGAGGACTCCACAAACAGCAGTTAATTTACCAACCCCTGTGTGAAGCCTAATTTCTGCCGTCACCATTCAACAGAAGACACAGGAACAGAGATTCCACAGGACCAAATGGTGCAATGGGGCGATCCCACAGAGTTGCCCTCCTGACAGCGATGCCAATGTCACATGCAGGAATTGTGGGCCCCCCACCTTTTCACCATTCCCATAAGTGACAGTGATGGCAGCTCTATGGGGCCATCTAGATTTGCTGGGGATTTGAACTTTGGACTTAACTGGATTCAAAATGGTGGTGGCGGCGTGATGTGCTTTATGTGTACTAGTTATGGCCTCTGCCAGCAAGTTCCAAGTGGACCAGGGGATGCAATGTTTTCATGCCCTCCTGGGAGGAAAAACATTTGCACCCAGTGTAAATTACAGCTTTGGCTTCCAGGGCTCTCTGCTCACGTGCAGAATCTCATTCTCCGCACCGAAAGCATTTGAAGAACATAATATTTGATTCTTATAGCATCCAAGCCATGCAGTTGGGAAGGGCCATGGTTCAGTGGCAGAGCACAGGTGCTGAATGCGAAAAGTCCCAGGTTCACACCTTGACATCTCCACATGGGACTGAGAAGGACTCTTGCTTGAAACCTTCAACAGTCATTGTCAACCAGTGTCAACAATACTGGCTTAGATGGACTTCCCATAAGGCAGTGGTTCTCAACCTGTGGGTTCCCAGATGTTGTTGGACTACAACTCCCATCATCCCTGAGCTCTGGCCTTGCTAGTTAGGGGTGATGGGAGTTGTAGTTCAACAACATCTGGGGAGCCACAGGTTGAGAAAGGCTGCCATAAGGCATCTTCCTATGTCCCTACACAAATCCGTGTGGATAAGTTGCAAGTTTGGGCAACGTCACTAGTAGTAATATTAAAAAGCCTTACCTGCTTCTGAAGCAGTGTCTGTGTTTCTCTGCATTCGTCCAGCCTGGTTTGCAGTCGTGCTCACTGGGATCTTTTTCACTGGCGTTGGCTTTTTAGAAACAGGAGGAGTTGCCTTCAGACGTTTGGTAATAGTGTCCACTGCCTCATCTAGGGACTTGTCTACATACCAGGTTAGATTGGATAGGATTGTTCCTGCTTTGACCTCCAGCATGGATTCTGTGAGCTCTTGCAAGCCTTTCTGAAATAGCAAGTTGTCTGGATGAGCGGCTTTCACTAACCTGGGGATGCTGGCATTCATTCCCTTCAGGCTTCCGGAGACAACCTCACACAAGCTCCGTGCTTCATAGGCAGTCTTGTTTAACACAGGGATGGTCACAGAGAAGCGTATGGATTTGGCTTCTAGCGCCCTGATTCTGGAACTCAAGGCCTGAACCTGAAGAGAGATCACTTTATCCTTTTCTGTGGAAGCAGCTTTGATGTTTCTTACTGTGATGCAGTTGTTTGCTAAAAACTTGGTTATTTTTGCTTCCACTGCCACCAGGCGACCTTCATAATCTTCATGTTCCTGAGTGGAGCGTGACCCCTTTCCATCCAGGTGGCCAATGTCATGATGATGCTCTTGCAGGTTTAATGTTGCATTTAGATTATGGCGAACTATGCTGAGATCACCAGATGATGAAGAAGAATGGATGGCGTTTGAAGTAAAGACACCTTTCCTGCTCTCATTGACTAGCACCTGAAGGGATTCATTCATCTCTTGAAACCGAGGTATTAATGTCAATATGCTTTCCATCTTCTCAGCGCTACTACAGCAGGCCTTTGTTTCATTCTTCATGGTACTCAATGTTTCTTTGAGCACATAGTTATCCTGGATAGTATCAATGGCACTGTTGATAACCATCATGGTCTTGTTTAAGCCATCCTCCATTAAAATGAAACATTCATTAATACGCCTCTCAGAGATTTCATTGTAAGCCTGAGCCTCATCTTTAAGCTCCTTCTTGCTTTTGATGAGTTCTTCAGTGGTAGAACTTAGTCCTGCCACAACACTGGTTAAATTTTCCAGCTTTCTGCTTATAGCGTCCATTGCAATCTGTTGCTCATATTCCGATGTAAGGCTGAAGGGAACCCCTTGCTCAATCAAAGGCTGGAGGATCTCCATATCGTAACAGAGGTCATTAATTTGCTCGTTCATCTTGTCCATCTTATCATCCAAGGGAAACACAAGGTTCTCCATGCTTTTATTTAAGGAGTGCATGTTCTCTTCCATGCCCTTCAGTCGTGTTTGGAAGTCCCGCCGGCATTTGGACAATATGCTGCTGCACTCTCCATGTAAGTTATCTCTCTGGATCTCCAATGCTACGGTGAGGTTACTGATCTTGCTGTCTTGGACTCTGAGGTCATCATAGAGCTGCAGAACCATCAGACTCTGTGTTTTCACTTTCTCGTGGAGACCAACCATGTAATCTGTAAGGTTATCGGTTATGGAGTTCCCTGCTGTTGGGATGTTCTGGTCTGAGATCCGTTCAGCTGTCAACAGCTGTTCATGCACTTCTTTCATTTGAGTCAGAGTCCTGTTCAGAGATTCATAGTATATGTTGCTCCTTGAACTTTGATGCTCCAAGGCTGCTTCTATTGACCTCTGATGTTCCTGCAGGTCTTCGATTGGCTTCTCACATGTAATGCTTATATCCTCTTCAATATGGAGGATCTGGGTCCTTATATCTAGGATTTCTACCCTCGTGGGCCTGCTTTCTATCTCCCCAGCCAATTTGTTGTGAGAAGCATTCAAGCTTTTGATCATTTGTTTGATGTTCTCAAGATCTGCAGACAGACCAGACGTGATCTTGAAAATCTGGGCCACTGTCTCTTGTGTTTCACTCTGGGATGCTTTTACCTGCTCTCTTACAATTTCTTTGACTAGCTCAGCAATGCTTTTGGACTTGAGATCTAGAGGGGGGGAAACCACAATGCCTTAATAAATAAAGAGCAGGTTGGAAAGAAAGGGAAGCAAAAATTCAATACTTAAGCATTATGTATGTATCTATGTTTGTATAGCAATCACACTCTCCTCACCTCTTATGTGGTGGATTATTTCAGTAGCTGAATCTCAAGAGGGTTCTGTGTTTGAATAGTGCTTGTGCTAGTTGCTCTCATCCTTTTAATCAGTTTTGCTGTCCTGAGGGAGAAGCCATAATATGCTGTTCCCTGCAATTATAGACTACTATGACAAGGTGAAATGTAACCATGGCTTCTAGCTTAGTAGACCATAGATTTAAAAGACCTATCACTCAGGCAGATAAACCGTTAACTTTCCAGGAAAACGGTGGACTGTCAGGAAGACAGCAGAGGCTCTCAAGATATTTTAATTGTCAGCCACCTAATTAGCACTGAAAGCACCTCCTGAATTTTGTTATTTCGAAGTGAAAAAGAAAACAGAGCTAGTCTGCCCTGCCTTTTTCAAGAGGGTGCAAGTGAACTTTTTTTGGGGGGGGAACATGCAGTAGCATCCTGTAAAGGCAGACACATTTTTTGTGGCCCAAGATTGAGTAGGCTGGAATCCACTTATTAGATCAGGTGTCACCAACCCAGTGCTTGTGGACCCCATGGTGTTGCCAAACTCTTCCACTGTGCCCCTGGGCACCAGATTCTGAAATTTCATTTAAATCAATCAATCAATCAATCAATCAATCAATCAATCAATCAAGTCTCTAGCTCTCCTAGAAAGAAAGTTATGAGCCAAAATGTGCAGGCACCTTCTAAGCAGTGATACTGGTAGTGAATACTGAGGAATGTTCCCTGCTGCTGTTGGACAACAACACCATCAGTGTGCATGCACACATGTGTAAAACGAATATTTTGTGATCTCCACAAGCAGGACCAGCAGGTCACAGCTGACTTCTCAAGGTGAGCATAAGGTTGTCGGTGACGTCTGTCTCTTTAATGTCGTGTGATGCCACCACTACCCCAGCTGCAATTTTGTGGCTGGCGCCCCCAGTATTCTCTCAAAATGCGCCCAGCATTCCAAAAAGGTTGTCAACCCCTGTATTATTATGATGAAGCATGTTCCAGACTACAAAAGGATGTGACCCAATAAATTTCTTAAGATGCCACAGCTTGCAAGCACGAATAATGTGCAAGGTAAATTGTAGCCCAACAAGATATGGTGGGCACTACATTGGCATATCCTGCCATACCACAATAACTCTCCGCAGGAAAGTGGCAATGAAGCAGCAGTGGCAGGAGCAATATTATCCCCCACACCTCCAAAGGTCAACAACTCCATACTGAAGAATTAGAAAGCCATATTAGAAGGAATAATGGATGAGCACTCAGCACATTTCACTATTCCCTTCTACGTGTGGGCTGAAACAGGGGGCAATGACTGTAGCCATCTTGAATACTTAGTTTCTGAGTATGAGTGACAAGCACCTGCAGTGCTCATATTTAGTTAAATGCAACAAAGCAGTGGCAGATGTATGTATTTATATACACTTTTATCCACCCTGTGTGAGAAAACCCTCTTCAGTTAGCGTACAGAGTACACAACAAACAAGTATAATTTAGACGAATTAGCTTTGATTTAGAAAGGCATCTGAATTCAATCTATTCAGCTGCATCTTTAATACCAATGATTATGGGTTAAAGTGACAATATGGTTGAATAGCAGTTTTTAAAATAATAATAATAATAATTCTCTATCACATGGAAAAGAAAATGCAAAACAATGTATACCCATCTATATCTTTCATCTATGATCTATCTATTTGTCTATCTAGGCATTGGTTTACAAAGCCATATACAGCTTGGGACCAGAATACTTTAAATATCCTCCCACTCCCAACATACTCAACTGATTGCTGCATTCTGCAGTACAAAACACCCTTCAGATACCACCATAATTCCACACGATACTGAAATTGGAACTTTTGGAACTCCCTTCCACTTTATATCAGACAGAAGCATTCTCTATTCCATTTTGACATCTGCTAAAGATGTTCGTCTTCTCAATGGAGGTCTATCCCAGCTGATATCTAAATTTGATTTTATGTAGGTGCTGTTGTTTTATTTGCTTTGGGGTGTTTTTTTTTTTAAATGTTGTTATAGATGTAACTGTTTAATATACATTTTAATTATACTGTAAATCACTTAGGGATGCTTCGTGGGAAATATTCTACAGTACACTAAGTAGAAATTGAGGTTTTAAGCTGGTATAATCATTAGTATAACAACATGACCAAAAAAAATCACAAACTTTCACCTAACCTGAGGCAGAAAAAGAAAAGGGGAAGAAAGAGAAGGTTTAACTAATCAGAATACAAGGAGGGATTTGTGACAGGAATTGCATGTGACCACATGATGTCGAAACAAAGACTTGTCTTGTGGGGGTCAATTAAAGAATTCCCTCATCTCTTGCCAAATCCTAAATCAGTGCTAATTGGCTAAAGAAACTTAAACAATCACTAATTGTTTAACAGAGTAAAAGCCACCCTGAACTAAAATGAAATAATCTCCTCAGAAGATTATGTTTCTGTGGGGCTCTACAGGCAGAAAAGCTCTGAAAGATGAGAAGAATTACATTAAAACCCATAACTTTGTACTTGTTTACTTATCCTGCCCTCCTCTAACAAAGTGTTCAGTGTTTAGACAGCCTAGATTTATAAGACCCTTGGCCCAATTCTCCTTATTCCAAAACATTAACCCGAATGCAAGTACAGCAAAATATTTCAGCTGACAAGTGTAACAAAGCGCACAAAGGAAGGCAGGAAACTTTGAGCTCAGTGTCTGAAAGGGAAGCTTCATGGTGCTCCAAGGGCTCCAGGCACTTCACCTCAGTAATTCTTACAGCAGCTGATAGAATCATAGAATCATAGAATCATAGAATCATAGAGTTGGAAGAGACCACAAGGGCCATCGAGTCCAACCCCCTGCCAAGCAGGAAACACCATCAGAGCACTCCTGTCATATGGTTGTCAAGCCTCTGCTTAAAGACCTCCAAAGAAGGAGAGTCCACCACACTCCTTGGCAGCAAATTCCACTGTCGAACAGCTCTTACTGTCAGGAAGTTCTTCCTAATGTTTAGGTGGAATCTTCTTTCTTGTAGTTTGGAGCCATTGCTCCATGTCCGCTTCTCTGGAGCAGCAGAAAACAACCTTCCTCCCTCCTCTATGTGACATCCTTTTATATATTTGAACATGGCTATCATATCACCCCTTAACCTCCTCTTCTCCAGGCTAAACATGCCTAGCTCCCTTAGCCGTTCCTCATAAGGCATCGTTTCCAGGCCTTTGACCATTTTGGTTGCCCTCCTCTGGACACGTTCCAGTTTGTCAGTGTCCTTCTTGAACTGTGGTGCCCAGAACTGGACACAGTACTCCAGGTGAGGTCTGACCAGAGCAGAATACAGTGGCACTATTACTTCCCTTGATCTAGATGCTATACTCCTATTGATGCAGCCCAGAATTGCATTGGCTTTTTTAGCTGCCACGTCACACTGTTGGCTCATGTCAAGTTTGTGGTATGAAGTAGGCTGCTGTTCTTGCCCCCATATAGGCTGAGGTAAAGTGGTTTGCTTGAGGCCACCTACTGAGTTTGTAGCTGAGGTAGCCTCTGAACCAGAACTCCCCAGACATCAGTTGGATATGTTGGGACTGAGATGATACTTAAGGTATTCTGGACCCAAGTTGCATAGGGCTTTGTACACCTATCTGTACACCCAGGAGTTTTTCCCGACTCCAGCAGTAGACTCCATCTGTAGACTATGGAAGTGAGAGCTGGACCATAAAGAAGGCTGATCGCCGAAGAATTGATGCTTTTAAATTATGGTGCTGGAGGAGACTCTTGAGAGTCCCATGGACTGCAAGAAGAGCAAACCTATCCATTCTGAAGGAACTCAGCCCTGAGTGCTCACTGGAAGGACAGATCCTGAAGCTGAGGCTCCAATACTTTGGCCACCTCATGAGAAGAGAAGACTTCCTGGAAAAGACCCTGATGTTGGGAAAGATGGAGGGCACAAGGAGAAGGGGACGACAGAGGACGAGATGGTTGGACAGTGTTCTCGAAGCTACTAACGTGAATTTGATCAAACTGCGGGAGTCAGTGGAAGACAGGAGTGCCTGGTGTGCTCTGGTCCATGGGGTCACGAAGAGCTGGACACGACTAAACGACTAAACAACAATAACAGACTCCAGCAGAGGCAGAGCAGCTTGGGAATAAGACCCCCCCCTCCACCACTACCACCCATATCAGGAGATACCTAGACTTATTTCTGTGCCAAAATGAATTTGTGTTCTCTGCCCTCACCCTTTCTCTAACACGCTGACAACTCAGCATGTGACCTGGGCCCCTTCTACACCATACATTTAAAGCACTATGATACCACTTTAAAGAGTCATAGCATCCCTCAATGAATTCTGGGAGCTGCAGTGTGTTAAGGGGGCTGAGAGCATGTCATCTGAAGCATGTGGCAATGGAGCAAGCAGCCATGGAATGGCAAGGAACAAAGCCAGCCTCTTTTGTCTGTTTCTTGCAGGTGGCAGATGTGCTCCTAGATGGCATCTTTTGGAAAGTCCTGAGGTTGCTGAGTTTTTTTAAACAACAACAGCACAGTGATCTTCTTCTAATAAATTTATCTATTTAAGGGGCAGCTGCATTTGGAAGCAATAATAGTTATTGAAATGCAGTTGAGTTTTGAGCACTTGTGTGTGTTTCTGTTTGAAAAAGCAGCAAAGCCAAAGAATAACAGCATATTTTTAGGGAAAGGGGGTGGGAGAGAAGTCAGTCTTGACATGCATATTGCATCTTGTGAAGTAGCCCAGCAAACTCTTCTGCTGCTTAGATGAAGAGGGTGCCAGAGGGTTTTCCAGCTGTGTAATATAATGGGAAGTAGGTGGTGGAGGAGGGTGATTTTCTTAAAGATGCGATTTCATAAGGTGGCACAAACATCACTTGGCCATGTGCTCATTCATTTAAAACAAGGTGGATTACAGGTGTTTTCGTATTTTTTTAAAAAAAATGCAAAGAAGAAAATCAAAACAGTTGCCACTTCTCTCTTCATTTCCATATGAAAAGAAATCACATATTGAATATTCTCTTAAACTGCCAGGGCATTCCCTTCTTCCTTTCTTTTTTGCAAGAAAACAAGTGAGAGATTCTATGACTAAGGTCAAGCTTACATGGCTCTTTCATTCAGCAGCAACCTCATTGTTCTTTCTGCCTAGCTATGTATCTTCATTGAGTTTAATGGTGGCATGTCACAGCTAGACATTCATCCTCCTGCCACCCACCAAGGCTCGCAGAAGTCATCACCCCTCTCTCCCAGCTCTCCTCAATTTGACTTTTAATGGAAGGGTGGAGAGGAATGAGGACGGTTCAGAGGTCCTCTTAGGTTATGCAAAGGTCATCTCTGAAAATAGGGTGGAAGGTTGCAAAGAACAAATTCAGAAGGCGGGACAGATCCAGCATAAATCTAATACAGGCAGAAAACAGGAAGGCAGGGAGTAGAAGGGCACTCTTAAGTAAAGAAAGGCATTGAGGCCTCCAAGCTTGGCTTAGGCTACATTAGCTTAGGCTAAGCTCTCATAGAATCTCAGAATTGTAGGGTAGAGTTGGAAGGGATACAGAGAGCCATCTAATCCAACTTTCTGCAATCCAGAATCATGATACACCGATTAGTAAATTCTATAGATACAGTAGTGTGATTTGAAGAGAGGGAGAGAGTGCCCAGAATGACAATTTACTGGACCATTTTTTAATTTAAAAATTTACTATTAGTTTGTTTGTTTCTTTCCAGGAAAAATCCAAAAGCAATTTAACAATAAATCATGATTTAATCTCTGCTGAATCTCTATTGTCAGGGTGTTCCACAGGACTGGGCCAATGACACTCAAGGCTTGATTTCTCACTGTTGTCAAATGAGCCTCACCAATTCTGGGAATGACCAAACACCCAGTCTCTGGACTCCAGCTCACTAATATCAGGCAGACCTTGTGTTTGTACCGTTTCTGTTGCCTGGTAAAAACACTCTTGTTCAGGCAAGCTTCTCCAGACAGGTTATTTCATCATGTATATCTGCTGTTAAACTCTGTTAGTTTTACCTATATTTTGATCATTTTATTTATTTATTGGCATCTTCATATGACCATTTTATGCAATTGTATGTAAACCGCTTAGAGGTTTATTTATTCATTTTTAGATTGAGCACTCTGGATTTGGATTTGATATCCCACTTTATCACTACCCGAAGGAGTCTCAAAGCGGCTAACAATCTCCTTTCCCTTTCTCCCCCACAACAAACACTCTGTGAGGTGAGTCAGGCTGAGAGACTTCAGAGAAGTGTGACTGGCCCAAGGTCACCCAGCACATGCATGTGGAGGAGCGGAGACGAGAACCCGGTTCACCAGATTACGAGTCTACCGCTCTTAACCACTACACCACACTGGCTCTCTCTCACCACACTCTATCAATCATATTGAATGAATGAATGAATGAATGAATGAATGAATGAATGAATGAATTTATTTACAACTCATAGATGAGCAGGAATGAAGAAGAAAAAAAGACAAAGACAAAAAATGTAAATGAAATAGGCTACATTTTAGAGGCACACTCAGGCCAAAATGAAGGATGGGGAAGTGCAAATAGTTTCAACAAGGAAAGAGTGAAGTACATATTTAAACCTTGGGACGTATGCCTAGAGAAGTGGGCATTCCCACAATGGAATACCCACAATTCTTTTGGACTCCAACTCCCATCAGCCCCTGCCAGGATGGCCAATGGTCAAGGAATGATAGGAAGAGGAATCCAGCAATATCTGAAGGGCCATAACTTACCCATCTCTGTTGTTGCAGGATTGCAGGATTGCAGGATTCTATTTTGCAATCATGCTAGGACTGCATGAAAATTGAAAGTAATCACTGGACTGTAGGGGTGGGCATAAAGATGGAGAAAGAAGAATACAGAGAAGTGGAAATAAATCTTCCTTTGGGGGATAAGGAGCTGGAGAGAAAGAGATGCTGAAGTTGGGAATCAATCTTCTGTTGATAGAAGTGTTGCTCTGCAAGGCAGGCAGAAGAGCAGAGAGCAGTACCCAAACATGCTACAGAAAAAGGACATCTTTTCAAAGGAAAAATCACAATGCTACTTCACTAGCACAGTCTCCATGCGCGCGCGCACACACACACACACACACACACACACAGTGTGCACTACTAGAGGGATCGAGTCCCGTCAAGTCCCTAGGCTTATAATGAAAAGCTAATAAAAGAAGCTAATAGTAGCACTTTCATAAAACAAAGTGGTCAGAAGGATAATGCAATTTGTAAATAACTCACATAAATCAAAGAGAAAGCCAGCAGGCAGGGAGTGGATCCGAGGTTAGCCTGGGACAAGGCTGATGTAACATGGGAAGGAAATTTCATTTTAAAAGCATCTAAAGCAAAATGCTGACTCTGTGGGGCCAGTGATACAAATCTGTAAGGAAGTTTGGTATCAGTGAATGATTTAGGAACACAGAATGCTGGGGCACTGCTGAAACAAGTGAGTGTGGAAGTGATCTGTGTTTGGATGAGAGAAGCATGTAAACTGTGCTAAGCCTTCCATGGAAAGGCTGGAAATATGTCATAGAAACATGGAGTTGGAAGGAATCCTGAGGATCATCTAGTATAACCTCCTGCAATCCTGGGGGAAGGAAGATAAGGATGTAGCTCAGTCAGTAGAGCATAAGACTCGTAATCTCAGGTTCATGGGTTCGAGCCCCACGTCGGGCAAAAGATTCCTGCATTGCCGGGGGGTTGGACTAGATGACCCTTGTGGTCCTTTCTGACTCCACGATTCTGTGTTTCTTTGATGGGGTTCCAACAATTGACAGAGAGAGAGAGAGGCTCTTTCTAGCATAGCAGCGGTTCACAGAGGGATTGTGAATTTGGGAAGCTGTTCAAGTACAGTAGATCATATCTTGCTGTCTTCAAAGGGCCAAATGGATTGGGTTTCATATGATCATAGTAATTTTCTTTTGTGCGTGAGCACAGAACCTTACTGTGCAATTGACAATTTAAGTGAATCCAAATGCAGCAAGGAAGTGGGATAAGATCTGACAGTGGTTCTTCCAGAGGTACATGTGCAAGTAACATATTAACCCGCAGGAACACAAAAAAATGGATGGGAAGGAAGCTGACAGGAAATGGAAAATGTTCGAAGCCATATTGGACGTATACCCAAGGGTCAAGAATGCCACATAGCAATAAAATGCACCAGGACGGGGGGCGGCGGGGGGGGGGGGAGGAACAGGATGGATGGGAGAGGTGGTCTAAATATGACTGGGAAAAGCAGGGCTATTTGAGAGCAGTATCCAGAGCTCAGAAACTGCCGAGGCAAGTAAGGAATGGACTTGCAATGCATGAAGATGTCTCCAAGGGGCCTTTAGAGGCTCAAAGGTATGCTATTTCTGCATTACTACTCAGAGGCAAGAGACATTCGAACACAATATGCAGCACAACAAAGACCCAGGGACAAATTTCAATTGATGACAAACAAAGCGAACTGCTGAATGAAGATCCAGCACATTACTTGGGGCCTTTGCAGATGCTTGTAATCACATGTGTGGCAGGACGTTCATCTAAGCTGAGCTTAGATGGATGGAATCTGCCCATTCATGAAATTGGGTGGGCAAGAAAGTGGGGCATTCCCAGGGGGCGGACCCAACTGGGCCCACAGGCTTCTCTTGGATCTGCCCCCTGTGAATAAAAAGGGCCCCACCTCCTACCTCAACAGCCGCTTCGTCGTGTATCCCCCACCCTCCCTCTCTGTTCTGCTGCTGTGTTTGGTGATGAAGACCTTGCTATGGATTTTGTCGGCCGCCATATTTGGGGCCGGGTAGGAATTTTCCCACTCAGCAAATTGGCACCAACCTGGTGGTTTTCACCTTCTTCATAGCAATCATCACAACTCTGAAAGAAAGGGGGTGTCCCATTAAGGGGGTCCAAGGGAGCTGCTTCTGTCCAGATGCCCAGATGGGGGCTAGAGCACTCCACAGGTGACAATCCAATGAGGGAGATGCTATTTGATGTAGATCATAGGACACCCTCACATCGGGTTGACCCCAGTGAGTGGGCAGGAAGTGGAGGCTTTATCCAACGCCTATACCAAACCTCTTTACACCTGTAGTCAATAAAGTTGTGGCCTGATTTGACCCAAATACGCCTAGTCATGTCCCTTTACTAACTGTTTCAAGATGAGAGGGGGCACTTGCTCACAAAACTACAAAAACTCTGTGCAACCTGGGATGTGCAACCTCTGTCCAGGCATGGGATGAGCATCCACGACAGAAGCGCTAAAGGCTTTATCATTCCACCTTCAACACTTTGGCTTGTGGGGTACACCCAATCACCTTTTTCTTCTTCTTTCTTTTTAAGTAACAGAACAAAGGAAAACATACTTCCCTGGCAGAATGTGGAATAATGGAACAGGACAGCCTAAGTCCATTTCTAATAGTTTCTTTCTCTCTTTTTCCTCCTCTTTCTCTTTCCCTGGCACTTTTAACTGGGTGAGTGATTGCATTAATTTCTTTCTTTTACCTTTTAGAAAAGCCTGGAAGTCTCTGCCCTTATCTTCATTGATTTTGCCTTCCAGAGAGGAGAGTGTCTCGCTCACATCACTCACGACGGCAGAAATGTTGTCAACCTTCTTCTGTAGCAAAGTCAGTCTCATCTCCTGGCTGCTAATCTGCTCATTCATTTTTTGCGCAACTGCGAGGTCAGGGTTAGTGGGAGGGAGAATGGAATAAAAAGAGAGGGAAGAAAAGTCACTAAATTAAATCGCAAAAAAAAAAAAAGCAAGCACAGAAACAAATTCCACGAGCGATTGCCAGAAACGAAAAGTTTCTGCAGTCATTAATAAGAATGGGCCATTCTGATTTTTGTCATGTATCTTCAGCTATGAGTGACATTCATACAAGCACAGCAGCAAATAATTGCTGAATAATCCATATTCATTATAGAGTAGTTATAATTCCAGGAGAGTATATGGAATAGTTAAGAGAAATTTAATGAGCCTAAGTGGAGCTTTCTTCCACCTAGTTAGTTTTCTATGGAGGATTCAGTTTTACTTTTTAAATTAGGGATGGGGAGCCTCCCCCCCTTTTTGCCTGCATTCCCTCGTGGGTAATCTTCTGGGGGCCACAAGCCCATGGTGGTTGGGACCTGAGGAAAAAGTGGGTGGAGGAGCAGCTAAGACTCTTTCCTCTGTACAGTAAAAACCAGAGACTTTTGCATACACCAACCCCACATACAGCTCCCTATCCTCCATCTAGGCAAGCAAAATGCATTATCACAGATCAAGGACATATCCACTGTGCAAAAGCACTTGAGGGGAGTGCAGATTGAGGCTATTGAGGAGCATAGCCAGGGGTTTGGGAAAGGGACATGGCCTAGGAAGAATTCTGAGGGCCATATTTGGCCCCTGGGCATGAGTTATCTCCACTCTGGTTTAAATAAATGCATTATACTCCTGCATTTTACCCCCCCCCCCCAATTGATCTAGCTGCCTTTCTGCGAACAGTAGATCGCACTACAAAAAAAGCATAGCTTGTTATATCTGGACCATTGAATGGAAACAGCTTGGGGGTCCTTTTGGGTCCTTTGCTGTTGTTGAGACTCAGACGGCCTCAAGTGGCATGGAGTGCCTTCCATCAGCTTCAGCTGGTGGCCCAAGTGCTCCCCTAGCTGGACACGGAAAGCCTAACTTCTGTTGTCTATGTTCTGGCAACCTCTAGGTTATATTACTGCAACATAGGGCTGCCTCTGAAGATGGTTCGGAAACTTCACCTGGTGTAGAATTCAGCAGCCAAGTTGCTCACCAGGGCAAGACAGATGGAGCAGGTTGTATCAATCCTGGCCCAACTGCACTGGCTGCTGATTAGTTTCTGGGCCCAATTCAAAGTGCTGGCTTTGACCTATAAGCCTTAAATGGCTAAGAACAGCAGTACCTCAAGGAGTGCCTCTCCCATGTGCACCATTCCAGACTCTATCATCATCATCTGAGGCCTTTTGTGTGACTCCTCCGAAAGAGAGGGTGGCTACACGAGAACGGGCCTTTTCTGCAGTGGCTCCCCATTTGTAGAATGATCTCCTCAGGGAGGTTCAGCTGGCACCTTCATTTAGGCACCACGTAAAAATGTTCCTCTTCAGCCTGGTGTTCAGCTGATTCACATCCCGTACCCTTTCAAATGTGTTTCTGGGTAGGGACAAGGGGGGTTATTGGTTTGTTTTATTCTTGTTTTTATTATGTATTTCGTGTTTTTTTTTTGTCTTGTATTTTTATGTTGCAAACTGCCCTGTGATCTACGGATTTAATAAATAATGGTAACCAGCAGCCAGTGCCCACTCCCAGTTTTGCAGAGCCCTTGGTCCAGATGCTCTCACCTTGCCATTGTCACCACTACCCATTACATTCTCCCCCAATCTGCACCAGAACCCAGAAGGAGAGGACAGGGCAAGCTGAGGCCCTTGCTCCTTTCTGTTATGAATGCCCATTCATTGCTCTGCTCATGGATTTGCATCTGTAGCCCTGCCCACAACCTTCATACACCTGGAGAGAACAGACAGAGACCTCAAGGAGAACGACACCTGGCAGTGCCCCCTTCCCTGGCTGCAGTGTAGGCCTGATTATATGAGCCCTTGCCCTTGCCCGTGGCCCTGGCACTAGCAGCAATTGGCCATTAGCAATCATTTAACATATGTCACTGGAGCCCCTGACTTTATATTGCTTTTGTTGTTCCTTATCGGGCTGTTGCATCCAATAATGTTGTCCCGGAAAATAAATTTCCCACCAAGTGCGGCGGTGCCCGTGTAAGCCCCTTCTCTATCAATATTCTGTTTTGCCCCCTCACCTTTCCGAGCAGGCCCCACAAAGGAAAACAAGATTGCAAGAGACTCCAATGCTTCATCACATCGCTTTCAGTGGCCGGGGGGATTTCTTTTGTTCTGGTTTTAATAAATAGTGTTGACAATGATTGTGTTAGGGACTGCAGTAATTACAACCGCTGACCTGGGTCGCTGGGATCCTGCTGTTGCTGCTCTGGGCTCCCTGGCGTCCCCCCGCCGACAGCTGCGTTGCTCTCCGCTTGGTTGCTGTGTAGAAGCAATTGATCCTGTTGGGCTAAAACGGGGGAGAAGAATAAGGGTGAGCGAAACATTCGGCGTGACTAATTCACCCAGTACGTGGCAATATCATCGCCGGTGCACTCCGGTGCCCCCCAGCTCTTAGTCAGCTAAATCCTAATCGTTTGTGCTGATTCCCGAGTTAGCTGCTTTGCCCATCTGGACCACATGCTATGCCACCATATTGGCGGGGGATAGTGAATGGCTTTAATTCTTACCAGAGAGGATTATAAGTGTCTCCTTCAGGTTGCAATTGATTGTGATTTGCAGGAGCTCGTGCTAATGCAAGGTTCGCCCTCCCTTATCATTAGGAACACTTGGAGAGCGGCGAGATTAATGTTGAAGTGGAGGCTTAAAGAAGGGCATAGAGCAAGCCCCACATAGTAATTACATCGTGCCCATTGCTCAGCTCTAGTGATCATGGGGAAGAGTAATCCAGGTAATGGGCCCGTATTAGGAATGCCATGGAAGTGTGCGAGGTTTAGATCTGGAATTCAACTATGCCCTTTCACAATGCTCAACGGATTTCTGAGCTACTAGATGTAAATCTGCAGCACTCTTGGGGGTGGGGTGGGGGTGGATATTTGCTGGAATTTTGGGGGACAGAGAGACAGAATCTCACTGAGGCTCGGACTAACCTAGCTGACCTTTGTGTTGTCTGTGAAACGTTCACTACGGGATTCAGGTTCCATACACAGATATGGAAAACTGAGTGGTTTATTTAACCAGGTTATGTGCGCTCCCTGGCTGATGTCCCAAGCATAGGCCCACAGCAAGGTTTTTCCTATTCTAAGAGAAGACATGAAAAAGGGAGTCTATATTTAAGAGGACAGTGTACAGTTAATTCAGCATTCCTGAATATAACAGACGAGAGAGAGAGAGAGAGAGAGAGAGAGAGAGAGAGAGAGAGAATTTGAGAGCCTAAAAATGCCTGTGATTTGAAAACTCCAGTTCTCATTGTCATTGAATGCTCAGAAGACACACCTCTGGAAAATAGATGAGAACTCTATTATCTCTCTTCTTAAGCAAGAACAGAACTTCTGACTCCGCTCAGATGCATCTAAGTCCAGTGCCACCTAGTGACTAAGCTACAAAATGGCACTATCCACCCAGTCGCTAATGCAGGACAAATAATGTCAATTTTAGTTTGATTAAGTCAAGTTGCTATTGACTTGATTGGCAGTCCAGTCCACGTCCACTTTAAACTTGAAGAGCCCTAAGAAAGGAGAGCATCAGGGACCTTGAAGATGTCCATCAACAGTCAGTACCTGGACAGCAGACTAAATAGGCACACACTGGTCACCTGGTCCCTGTCCCTGTCTTCCCTTCTATGGGGAGATACATTATAATCTCTCATCGCGAGACTAGTAAAGCTCCCAGTGACATTGTCAAGTGTGCAATGGAGCCCAGCTCGGAACAGAATCAAGCTAAAGTGATGCATTTCCTATAATTTATCCAGCAATCTTGAAAATATATATAGCATTTTACTCAAGCTCATTCTGAATTGAGACAGGGGGAGTTTGCCCATCATCACTAATAATATCACTCTCTGTGCTCTAGATAAGAATGAAGAATAATTAAATCTGTATTCAGCAGTTACCCAAGGGGCATGCAAGAGAACCATATCATTTTTAATAACGAAGGAACAAAATTGCACTCCAGATACTTGAGAATACTCTGAACTGATCTCTTCAGAGAGGCCCTTTCCAGTGAGTGCGAGCAGCAGGGATTCTACAGTAAATTGCCACAGTGTTGGCAATGCATTTTCTGTTTTATGGAAATGGGTTATCATTTATTTGTGCATATACTATTGCACTGTTTACAAAGCACATCTCACTGCAATGGTAAGGATGACACCAAGCTACAATACTTGGGATTTCTGAATTGCCAGTTGAGAAGTCAAGGTGCATGTTGTATCAAGCAAATCAGAACTCAACTGTTATAGCTGTTTCGGGATACTGAGAGGAGGGGGAGGCCAGACTCAGTTTGAGGGATCTGTTGACATAATGCGCTTTGGTAGGTGCCCACGGACCCTGAAGGACTTATCTGGTAATAGGCAATAGCAATGCTCCAATGAGCACTGGGCGGGCAGCTTGGAAACACCATATATTTCCCACAATGCCCTGGAGCAAGGGTAGGGAATATTTCGCAGTCTGAGGGCCGCATTCCTTTTGGGACAACCTTTCAAGGGCCATATGCCAGTGATGGGCAGTTTCTAGCTCATTAACTAGCTCATTCTAAGCTGACTGGTAGCAGTACTCTGTGGCTTCAGACAGAGATGTTTACCAGCCATATAAAGACATACCAGAGATTGACCTTCAGGCCCTTTGCTTGTAAAGAAAATACTCTACCAGCGAGCTGTGAGCCACCTCAGCCACACACACGGGACATTTCTGGGCACATTTGTTGTCCGGGGGGCAAGATATCCTTCTGTAAATATATCCCCATTTGTAATTTCATCCATCAAAGTCACACACATTTCAGTTGAGAGTAGCTGGCTTTTGAGCGGGCACCAGCAGTAGCTGCTGGCTCTGAGCACCGAGAAGGATGAATGCAGAGCCATAGCAAAATCTCCACGTATCCTTGAAATAGATCGCAGCTGGAATTATGAAAAGAGGAAGGATTTCAAGTGAAGGGGGCTCACCTCGTACTAAAAATGAGCATTACATGCTGGCAAAATCAGTATCATGAGCCACATAGTTTTGAACCTCGGCCTTCTCACTAGCTTGTGCTGTCATTTAAAATGCTATGTTCTGCTCATGGTAGAAGAGTCAGATCACTCATTTGTCACAGGCAGAAAGCAGCCCCCATGGGTGGGTCAGGGGAGAAAAAGCGGTCACTGTGAGAAAAATTATATTGTGCACTAGCCTAGGGGGTGGAGGGAAAGTCATCCAGGGCAGATACTAATGTGGACCTATCTAATTTGCACGTTCTGAACCAGGATGCAATGCAGCTATCCTATGAAATAAGCACGTCTAATCTGGAAATGCACACTAAATGTGTACAGATTTCCATGCAGACATCTGTTGTTTTTGTTTTTTTTTAAAAAAAATGCAAACAGGTGTGAAAATGAACCAAAAGAAACCTAAGCTCAGAAAGCTGAGAAGCTGAGAGAAAGTGGAATTGGCAGATCTCCATGGAATGATCAGAGCAGCAGTTCTCTTGCTGGAAGCAGCAGGTAGGAACATTACACCAGTCCTGAAAGGCCCACATTGTCTCTCAGTATGTTTCCGAGCACTGGTCAAAGTGTTGATGCTGACCTTTAAAGCCCTAAATGGCCTTGGCCCAGTATACCTGGAGGAGCATCTCCACCCCCATTGTTCTGCCCGGACACTGAGGTCCAGCTCTGAGGGCCTTCTGGCAGTTCCCTCACTGTGAGAAGTGAGGTTACAGGGAACCAGGTGGTGGCACCCACCCTGTGGAACACCCTCACATGAGATGTTAAGGAAATAAACAACTACCTGACTTTTAGAAGACATCTGAAGGCAGCCCTGTTTAGGGAAGTTTTTAATGTTTGATGGTTTATTGTGCTTTTAATTCTTTTGGGAGGTGCCCAGATGGGTGGAGTATAAATCATCATCATCTGCCTTTTCAGTCCTACTCCGTATTGCCTACACTGAATGGCAAAGACTCTCCAGGCTTTCTAAAAATGAGTCTTTTTCAGCCCTGCCTGGAGAGGCCAGGAAATGAACCTGTGAATTTATGCATGCAAGGCAAATGCTCTACCACTGAACGTCTTTCTGTGTCACCATGCCTCTTCTCTCTCAAAAAAGTTACAGTGTACAGCATCCTGCCCAACTTCTGGTACCCCAAGTCCAAGGCAAACGCACAACCCCCGATATAAATTGCCATTTGCTAGGTGACTGAGAAGCCTTCTCTTCTTACAGTCCCAAGCAGCGGCAAAGGCAGAAGGTTTGAGCCCCTGGTTTGAGCCCATTCATGGTGAGTGAACAGTGCTTCGCTTGGTAGGTTGCAAAGCATACAGCAACATATTTACACAGAAGGTTGCTAAATATTAGAGCCTAGTGAAACAGTTTGCTGGGGGCTCGGGAGGAAGAAGAAAGAGAAAAGTCACCATGGATCTCAGCTATGACCTTAAACTGAATTTAAATAAAGAGGGGGACCTTTCTCTAGGTACAAAAGGATTAAGGAAAATAGTTTGACTCTCCATCCCTGCCCTCTTATCTTAGTTCCAACAGATCCACTGGGCTCGCTGCTGTTTGCAGATAAATGCCTCGGGGGTCACAGGGTTGCCAGGAAGAAAGAGACGAGGAGCTGAGGTTTGTCGCTCCGTTGACATGATTTCTAACTCGTACTGCTGTTTGTTATAGGAAAGGCAGTATAATATAAGGACCCAGTTCAAAAATCTAGTATCTCTGTCACCTGAAGGATCAAGCAGTTCCAAAGAGGATATTTTAAAAGCTCTGATTCAATCAGCATTTGTGCGTTTCCACATTTCGAAGGTGTGGACCTAGCTTTAAGTTGCCTGAAGGCACCCCACATTTGCACTTTTTCTGTCTCTGTCGCTTCTTCCTCTAGTACTTTGAATATATGCGGCAATGCCTTTTACAGCTGGTCCATCTTGCCTGCTGTTAGCCACTCTAACTGGCAGTGCTTAAGAACATAAGAAGAGCCGGCTGGATCAGGCCGAAGGGGCCTATCGGGTCAAACATCCTGTTCTCACAATGGCCAATCAGATGCTTGTGGGGAACCCTTAGACAGGAGCCGAGCACAAGAGCATTTTTCTCTCCTCTGGTTTCCAGCAACTCCAACTGTGGAGACAGAGCATAGCCATCACGGCTAGTAGATGTTAATAGCCTTGGCCTGCACAACTTTGTCTAATCCTCTTTTAAAACCATCCAAGTTGGTGGGCATCATTACCTCCTGCCGTAGTGAGTGTCATAGTGAGTGCACTGCATGAAGAAGTACATTCTTGTATCTGTCCTGAATTTTCCAACATTCAGTCTCATTGGCTGTCCATGAGTTCTGATGTCCCAGGTTGAATCCCCAGGTAGGGTGGATGGCAGAGAATCCTGTCTGAAATTCTGGAGAGCTGCTGCCAGTCATTGTAGATAATACTGGGCAAGATGGCCCAGTGGTTTGGCTCAGGATAAGGAAGTTACCTGTGTTCCTATTGTGCTGGGCCAAGGGGTAACCCGAGTCCTGAATCCAAGTCCGGTCCTGAATCCAAGGGTTCCACAAGGAGTCATTCCGACAGGACCAAAGCAGGACACGAGGCAGGAAACTAGGCAAGGTCAGGCACAGGATCACAGGCAGGTTCTGGCAAACAGCAACATTGCTCCCACAACCTGGGCAGGCAGGGTCCAGCAGCCTTTTATCTCTGTTGGGGTAATGGCCGGTCCTGATCCTCTGGTGACTCACCTCCCTGTCTCACCCAAAGGCAAGCACTCCTCCTGGAGGTCTCTCCTCTCAGACCTCAGTCTCTGCAGCTCAGGAGACGTCAGTGGGTTACTAGACCCAGGGGCTGCCTCAGCCTCTCCCCACCAAACCGGTAGTGGAGCAGCTGTAAGTGATGGCCAGCTGAAGGCAACGAGGTAATTCCCACATCTGGAGCCAGGGCAGGCTCAGGCCCCTGACTCGGCCCAGCTGGTGCTTGTTGCAGGGGAACCTGTACAGACTGGGGCTCTTCAGAATCAGGCCCCAGACTAGGTTCAGCTGCTGCCTGAGGCAAAGGATCCGGTGCAGACTGAGACTCCTCTGGCTCCGAGACCGAGCCCGAGTCCCAGGCCATCACACCTATGCCCCTAGATTTTTCATCCCATGTGGACCCTTCCTCCTTAGGAGACTCCTGATTACTAAGGCAGCCAGGTGGGATGAGGGGCCAGGAGGATGCAATCTTGTGGCAATGAGGCTCTTTAGGCTGCCTTTGAACCACTGTGGATTTCTCCAAGTCTCTGTTGAAGTGGGGCTCTTATTAGGGCCCCAAGCCTCTTTCTCAGAAGAGGTGTTTTCAGGGTCTTGTTCAGACAAGATTTTGGCAGGTGTCTCCTAGCTGACTCTCGGGCATCTCCCAGGCTCACGTCCTTCCTGACTGACAGATAGTATGACGCTATCCAAAATGCAGGAGCCCCAGGATGAACAAGCCTTCCAGATGACACAAATACATTGCTGTAATTGCAGAAAGCAACAATTAGGTGCTTCACAGGGGCGTGTGAGATCTAGCTGTCCTCAAAGCCTATCATAGCAGCAGTCAAGGCTGCAATGTAAGCTGGAGGCTCGGCTCACATTCTCAGTGGCCGCTGTTATCTTCATAAGGCCGTAGCTGTCAACAGGAGTTAAATACTTGCATTCATCCCAATTAATTACATAGGATTTATCAGGTGGCAGCGTGACGATACAATCTGTGACGGGGAGGGGGGGAATCAGTTACTCTCCGGTGATAAAGGGCCACCTGATGGATGTCCTTTTATTCTTCCGCTTACCATTCTTTTGTTCCCAAATATACGGGCTGCCAATGTGAAAGTGCTTCCCCCACCCCCCAGTAAATCCTTGCAGCACCCTCCTAATTAAATCAGCTAGGTGGTTGCTTTGAGATATGATGCAGATTTCACAATCCCCTCTCTTCCTTTCAGCTCCGTGCGTACCCTTTAAAAGTGGACTATTTCACATAATACCCACAGGCAAGCATAGGTTTGCCACTGAGTGTACAGTTAATGTTGTTGTTGTTTAGTCGTTTAGTCGTGTCCGACTCTTCGTGACCCCATGGACCAGAGCACGCCAGGCACTCCTGTCTTCCACTGCCTCCCGCAGTTTGGTCAGACTCATGTTTGTAGCTTCGAAGACACTATCCAGCCATCTTGTCCTCTGTCGTCCCCTTCTCCTTGTGCCCTCCATCTTTCCCAACATCAGGGTCTTCTCCAGGAAGTCTTCTCTTCTCATGAGGTGGCCAAAGTATTGGAGCCTCAGCTTCAGGATCTGTCCTTCCAGTGAGCACTCAGGGCTGATTTCCTTAAGAATGGATCGGTTTGTTCTTCTTGCAGTCCATGGGACTCTCAAGAGTCTCCTCCAGCACCATAATTCAAAGGAATCAATTCTTCAGCGATCTGCCTTCTTTATGGTCCAGCTCTCGCTTCCATACATCACTACTGGGAAAACCATAGCTTTTACTATACGGACCTTTGTTGGCAAGGTGATGTCTCTACTTTTTAAGATGCTGTCTAGGTTTGTCATTGCTTTCCTCCCAAGAAGCAGGCGTCTCTTAATTTCGTGGCTGCTGTCACCATCTGCAGTGATCATGGAGCCCAAGAAAGTAAAATCTCTCACTGCCTCCATTTCTTCTCCTTCTATTTGCCAGGAGGTGATGGGACCAGTGGCCATGATCTTCGTTTTTTTGATGTTGAGCTTCAGACCATATTTTGCGCTCTCCTCTTTCACCCGTGACTCTGGGGTGAGCATGCATCTGATAAGTTCCTCTTTGTATCTCTTGTGCTTCGTGTTTTTCAGGTCCGCTCTTCAAGGAGGTGCCAAAGCTCACAGAAAGAGTGTCTGCTTTGCGTTCTGTAGTCACAGTTTTAAACCCCAGCATTTCCAATTCAAATGACTAGGTAGCAGGAAATATCGCTGCCCGAGACCACGGAGAGATGCTGCCAGTCGGAGGAGACGATATGGGGGGCTAGATAAAGGAATATATGTTCTATGGCACTTTCCTATGTTCCACTTAAAATATATTAGGCTATACCACCTGAGTTAGCGCAGCTGGTAGAGCATGAGCCTCTTAATCTCCAGGTCGTGGGTTTGAGCCCCATGTAGGGCAAAAGATTCTTGTCTTGCAGGGGGCCATCTAGTCCGATGACCCTCATGCTCCCTTCCAACTCTACAATTCTATGATTATTCTATCTGATACATTTAAAGCACTAGGATCCCACTTTAAACAGTCATGGCTTCCCCCAAAGAATGCTGGAAAGTGGTGTTTTGTTAAGGGCGCTACAGTTCCCAGGGTGGTTGAACCATCCATCCCTCTTCCCGGAGAACTCTGGGAACTCTCATTCTGCAACAGCGACTGATAATGGGGAGCACACCTAAAAGTGGTGTGATTCCTCTTAGGGGTCGTTTCATTGACTGCTTACACCGGTTTAATAAATCCCCAATGAATTTTGTAGACGGGCTTAACTCTTAATTCTTCTCCTTTGTCTGCTACTCTATACTGCAGTTGGCCTCCTGTTATTGTGAACATTATACAGCCATCTACTGGGAAAAGTCTATAAATGTTGAGCTTTTTGTCTTCTGTTTAGAATTATTCGCAGGACTGAAAATTCTTTGCACCTGACAAAAACAGGTTCTGTTGAAAGGAATCCCATGTGGGGTTTCAGAAACATTTATATTTAATTAGTTAATTAGTTGCCTTTTATATGGGTCCCAAGGCAATTTGCAAAAAATACCGCAAAGACAACTAAAAAAACAGTTTTTTAAAAATGTGCAAACAACTGAAGATTTGGTTTAAAAACAACACAACATGAACCCCAAAGGCAGAGACTTTTTCACTGAGCTCGAAAAACTTGTCAAAACAAACATGTATTCAGCTGTACCCAGTAAGTAGAGGAATTATTTTTCATAGAAGTGGGATAGTCACGCAGAAAGCCCCACTCTGAGTTACTATGGAGCAGCCCTCTGAAATTTTGGGGAGCCGAAGGAGAAATTCTGCCGTATTGGAGCCCAGATGTTGGATTCCAACTCCCAATACTGTAAGAGGCAGGAAACATCCATAGCACATTTGGGCTAGTAACATGCATTTATGTTTTCTGTAGATCCCAAGACGCAACCTTCCCAAGAAATTTCACTTGTCTTACTGCAACTTTTCTAGTTCCACTTGAAATTTTCACTCGAGCAGAAACTTCCAAGCATGCCTTGAGATTTTGCTTAAATAAACTTTGCTGACTTTCAGAATCTGATGGCCCGTTGCCATTTGGAATTTGCATGCGGGAGAGAGAGAGAGAGAGAGAGAGAGAGAGAGAGAGAGAGAGAGATGCCAACTTGGTGGGTGAGAAGCAAATTTCAAAATTGGGGCACGGTGCCTTGCCGAAAAAGAAGAAGGAATGCTTCATCAAAGAAGAGGGCTTTCCTAAAATTTTCATACCCTGATTTATATGCACAAATGCAACTTTAGAAACTATATAATTTAAATAGAAATTCAATACCTCTTACTATAGTGAGGAAGACTCTGACTAGCTGACCTGTGTGCACCTGCTCAGGGTTCATTCAGATGTGGGGAATATCACATTAGTGTTCCAGTTTGTTAATAGGTGGATTGTGGGCCAGAAAAATGGTTGAAGGGGAGGCATATTAACCTCAGGAAGATGTGTGCTCTTCCATACCCTTGTGGAGCCCTCATTCATTTCAGTGGGCCTATTCAGGAGTACTGTGACCTTAGACTTGTGGTCCTCTTGATGTTGTTGGACTACAACTCCCATCACACACCCCTTGACCATTCCACATGTCCTACAACATCTGGAGGACCACTGGCTCTGCATCCCTGTCTTAGCCAATCAGAACCTCTGAAGGACAACCTCAAGTTCATGAATCCCAATAAAATTTGCCAGCAAGGCACTGCTTATCCACTGTGGACATCACAGTGGTTGCTATGGCTTGGATACAGCACATCCCTTCTGTTAAGGTAAGCAGACCTTCCATCCTGCAGAGCACATGGAAGTGAAGCAAGGAAATGTTATTTTCTCTGGTTGCCCCTTCGCTTTGGACTGGCCCCTGCAACTTCCCATAGGGAAGGGCCTTTGCTCAGTAGCAGAGCACCCGCTTTGCATGCAGAAGCTCCTGGGTTCAATCCCCAGTATCTCTAGGTCCTGGACCCTAAGGAAGTTAGATTATCCTCCACCAGGGCCAGTGATGGCTCCAACCTGGTGGAATGCTCTGCCCCATGAGACCAGGGCCCTCAGGATTTAACCTCCTTCCACAAGGCCTGTAAGACAGAGCTATTCCGCCTGGCTTTCAACTTGAGCTTAGCCTTATCTTTTATTCCCCTTCCTTCCCTCCCCGTCCCCTTTTTATGAAGATTACCCGCTCTGGGATCCCACAGCTAATTCTCCCCTGGTCTCCACGCTGGCCCAAATAGGACTAATTTAGCCAGCTAGCCCTGATGATCATCTAATGTTGGATTTCCCCCTTAAATTGATTTTTGAATTCTGAATTTATTGTTATTTGTGTTTTATACAGTATTTTATGCTGTTTTTTGTTGCATCAATTAAGTGTTTTAAATTTGTTGTTAGCCGCCCTGAGCCCGGTTTTTGAATTGGGAAGGGCGGGGTATAAAAAAAAAAAAATATTTACTATTATTTATTATAGGTAGGGTTGCTAAATATCCCTTCCTAAAACCCATAGAGCTGCTGAGATGGATGGAGCAATGGTAAGGTGGTTGCCTATGCTCCTATTTTCTTCTGGATTATCTCCCAACCCTTCAGAGTAGGCTTTCTTTTTGGGTTGGGGGGCAAAAGGGAAACCTGAGGCCCAAGATCAAACTCATGCTCATGGAACCGTGGCTATTGTCCAATAATAACAAGAGCAACAAGCCTCCTTCCTTGGAGGTTTTTAAGCAGAGGTTGGATGGCCATCTTTCATGGCTACTTTAGCTGAGATTCATGCATTGCAGGGGGTTAGACTAGTTGACCGACAGGGTCCCTTCCAACTCTACCATTCTTTAATTCTATGAAGCCTTGAAAACATTTTAGATCCATGTTGCCTGGGATCCCAGATGTAAAAGCATGACGAACAAACAGTCCCCATTAGAGTTAATCCAAAACATCTACCTTCTTTCCGCCATGTATAAGAGAGACTCTTGTTTCCACAGGGGATTCCCGTGCCGCCGCCAGTATTAAGATTTCCTTCTCTTAGATGCGAACAGCAGTGACTTCTCTACATTTTTGCCCATAAATTTTTAATCACAGCCTCTTCTCTACCGCCGATGATTGAGTTCCCTACCGCAGCTAATGGCATTTCTTGTAATATTCATCCATTTAAAATATGCATGTGGATGCCATATCTTATTTTTCAAGGGGAGCTTGTATAAGGCCACGAGCAAGTAATAGCAGTCACAAGCCTGTTAAACCACGACACACTTGCCATATGTTTGATCACGGGCGCAATCGTAAATACAGGACTCCCTGTCTCAAGCAGGCAATGTTTCACACAAGGTCGGTGCAATAGTCTGCGTGGCATTTTGCCATCTGCCTCAATCTTAATCCAAATGAAGCCCCCGCTATAAATTTGCTTTGACTTCAATGGGAATGGGATTGAGTGTCTAAATGTATGCCCTCTGGCTGAAATACATTCAGAGACAGCGTACCTTAAAAAGTCAGGAGGGTCAAGCTACTCTAGGTGGATTAATTTTTAAACAAGAGGCATTTGCTGAGTAATTACTTTATGAAATGGTTCTTTGAACCAGACAGGCTTCTTCTGCTAGGGCCAAACTAACCACCGTACTAACCAGAGGCACCATCTTCTCTGGATGATTGAGGGGGTCCAATGCAATGTCCTGTGGCTGACATCACATGACGTCCTGACATCTTATGCGTGACGTTCTGAGGAGCCAGGGGGTGGAGCTGAAAACCCTCTGAACATTGAGGGGGATCAGCTCCCTCAGAACATAAATTGGGATGGGGCAAAAGTGCCTCGGCCCCTAGGAGTTGGCGCCTGTGATACTATACTGAAGATTCATTTCTTTGCTGTGCCTGATTTATTAGGATCAGCTGGGATTAAGACCAGACTCTTCCTGCTTTGTCCAAGGTTCCCGCAGAGCCAGTCCAAGACATTCTGCTGCCTGTTCAAAGGTGACCCCCCATTAAACATCCAGAACCCAAACAGACCGACAACATTGCTAATGGGACAGCATCCTCCACTATACCTGACAAGCATGGGATGATGGGAGTTGTAGTTCAGCAACATCTGGTGGGCCAGAGATTCCCAACACCTGATCTGGAAGGGCTTCCATTTCCATCTGCTACAAGCAGATTCCCTCCCGCTTCCAGCCATTTTGTAGCCAGGTCAGATTGCTTGCCAGGAAGGGTTAATATTTCCGTCGCTTCCCCTACCTTTGGGCTGGCACGTTGCTCCACTGTATCCGGGGCAGCACTTCCAGTCCAGTGATGTCACTATCATATGTTTGACCCTGTAAGCTTGGCGAGTCCTTGACTGGGAGCTGCAAGGTGATTTGGAAAGCAAACGTTAGCGGGGCTCTGTCTCAGATGAATGGACATGATACAGGATGATACATCAGTAATAGGCCACTGAGGGATTATTTTTGAAGTCTATTGATTGCGTCCTGTACAAGACCACAAGCAAACGCTTTTACAGAACAGCCTCGTGTCAAACCTAGTGAAAATAAAGACCTCAGGAGCACAGTTGAAATTAAGAGTTGAGGAGGCAGGGGGTGGTTTTATTTATTTATGTAGGCATTGATTTAAAATACTTAGCCACTCTTCAGCGAAAGATCCTGGAGCAGCTTCCAAAGTTGGGCAATGGAACGTTAAAACCATATTTTTTATAATAAAAAAATCCCACAAAGATAACAAGATACAACAGAGCAATAACAAAGCAATATAAACCCACTAAAAAGATATCAAGTTATTAGAAGGCCTGGGCAGCTTATATACCAGTAGGTTTTATCTGACCAAAAAATAAAATAAAATAAAATAATGAAGGGGGTGTCTCTGGGGAGAGCCTTCCAGAGATGAAGAGCCACAACTGAAAAGGCCCTGTTTCCTGTCAACATCCACCCATTGACACCAAAGAGATTAAAAGCAGAGCCATGGGGGCTTGTCTTAATGCTCAGGCACGTTCATGAAAGAAAGGGCACTCCTTCATGTCCCTGGAAGGCAGAAATTTGGGGTGAATGGTAGATGTCAGCATCTTATATAATGTACAAACCAAATCCAGAGGATTCCCCCTCTGTCAGGAGCAGATGCCAGGAGCCAGTCAGCAATAACTCGCACAGTTTCAGTGAAGTTAACTCTTTATTCAAAGAAACAAGACAGCTCAGGATGTCAAGCCTAGAGAGCACAGCAACTCTTCCCGTAGAAATTGCCCTTATGAGGCAGTAGCCAAGACAAAAGGTTCCCGCCTCCCAATAGCCAGCTATGTCTCCTCCTCTCCAGGGCTTTTCCCAAGCAATCGGAGACTGTCCCTGCGAACCTGTCATTGCTCCTCCCGCTTCATGCTCCTTGCAGCATGGGTGGGACACCCGTGCCTCCCACAAGCATGACCCATCACTGCTTCATGGCCACCCTCCTCTCCAGCCTCCACTTCTGCCTCTGGTTCTAGACTGCTCTCTGCCACAATCTCCCTGCTCATTAAACCCTGTTGCCTCTTCAGCTTCCGACACCTCCTCCTCCCTCTTCTCCCTCTGGCCACTCACTGTCATCCCAGCACCAGCCCCCTGGCTCTGAACCTTCTTGCCTTGGGGGTTCCCCAGCTGGTGCCTCCCATTGCTCCGACTCCTGCCAGTCCATTACACCCTCCCACTTTAACCCAAGTCTTCCCGCACTAGTTGCTTTTACACAATAAAACCTAAACTCTGCTGTCAGAGCTGCCTCTAGGTCCCAGCTCACAGAGGACCAACGCTAGGCTGTAGTAATGTACAAAAGTCTTTATTGAAGTTCAGTTTCCATTTCAAAGCCACAGCGTGCAGCCCTACGTCTTAAACCCTAGATCGGCGAAGTCCCGTCTGAGTCTCCTCCCCTATGACACCAGTTTAAGATCCTAGCCCTGCTCCACCTTTTACGCTGCTCTCTCCTCCTCTGGGTCCTCCTGCCCGCTGGGGCATTGCCCTTTCTGGACTCTTCCGACGCTGAGTCGCTTAGCTCCTCCCCCTCCCTCCGGCGGGCTTTAGGACCCAGTTCCCAATCCTCATTCTCTGCTGTCCCGCGCTCCTGTACATTTGAACTTGCCTCTCGCGCCAGCCCAGTGACCTTTCTCCTAACCGTTACACTACTTCGGTCACTGCTTCCCTCTTCCGGGACACTGGCCGGATCTGACCTCTCCTCCGTTGTCCGACTTTCTGATGGAGGCGTGGTCAGCCCTGCCTTATCTTCTCTCCCTGGTGGGGAATGCACTGGCCCCGATCCTTGGGACTCTTCCCCCCCACTCTGCTCTGGTGGGGAAGCTGGTCCTGATTTCCAGCTACTGCTCTGGGAGTCCCTGCTGCCCCCTTGCTCCTGGGGCATTCCCCTTGGGAACCCCCTACCCCTGGCCACTGGCGCCCCCTTCTGTGAATCTTCCGATTCGCTGGAGAGGCTCATGGAATCCCTCGGTCCACTGTCCTCTTCTCCTACGCTCCCCTCGGATTCTTCCCCTTCGCTCTCCATCTCCTCTCTTCCCTGTGCCTCTGCTCCTGAGCCCCTGACACCTGCAAAACGTAATAGCCCAATGTGCACTGCCCGAAATCCAGTTTCATAGCCACCAACCCCTCTTGTTAATATGCTCAGTGATTTTGAATCTGGAAGGGCAAGAAGTAGGTGGGAAGCAGGGCCAATAAGGGTGTGTGGCTTGGGGAGAGTCCCGGGGCCACAGAGAGAGCTTAGAGGGCCATCTGTGGAGCCCAGGCCAGAAGTTCCCCATCCCTGGCATGGCTCATGTTCTGTTGGTCTGACTCGTCCTTGCTCCAGTTGCTTTATGAAGCAGAGAAAGGAGGATGCAGGTTCTTCCTTGAGAAACCAGAAGACCGTGACAAATGCCATAGGAAAGGACGGTGCTCATTCCTTACTTGAAGGAAAATCTCATTAAAAACGAAAGGAGGGAAACAACAACTTAAATTAAAAAGCAAATTACATAAAAAGCCATCCTATTTGTAGTCCTTGCCATAGAGGTATCTGTTTGAATTTTCATTCCCTTCGCGGGGGCAAAAATGAGTGCTTGGGAGTGCAGTGGGCTAAGGGCAAACTGGGTAAATATTCATTTTTAAGTAGCTAAAATTATGCCTTGCGCTTCAGCATGACTATGAATAAGCAGCCCAGCAAATACGTGTCATTAAGAGCACGGAATTCAGTTCCAAAATATTCATGTCCACTCAATGCTTCTGCTCAAGTGAGTCCCCGGGAACCTTCTTGGTTTTCTAGAGGAACACATAATTAACGTGGAGATTTCTGAAACCCAACTGCTTCCTAGGTGCCTTCCTACTTATTTCTTACCAAAGGGGTCTTCTTAAGATGGCCTTCGATGCAGAAGCACACACACTTGTGGCGTTGACATCTGGAATGCATGGCAAGAAAGTTGCAGGACATCAGTCTGAACCCATGAAACTGCCTTATAATGCCCGTGCCAGCGGTAGTCATCATTGTGTCCTCCAGATGTTGTCGGACTTCAGCTCCCATCAGCCCTGGCCATGGGTCATGTTAGTTAGTCTGGAGGGCACTTAGTTATCCCTGGTGAATACTGAAAGGCTATAGCTCTCCAAGTGAATCTCACAATGCAAAACACAAGTTGTGGGCACCTGGTATCCACACATCTCAGTGTGTGAGTTATGGCTTTGCACTCAAGTAGTACAGCAGCCATGTTTGTTTGGGGGAGGCACTGTAGCTCAGTAGAAGGGCATCTGCTGTCCACGGAGAACCTCTGCCAGTCAATGCCTGTTATACATTATAATCCATTTTATCCATTTATGCTGAGCCTGATTAAAAACTCAAACACACAAAACTTGGCCTTAGAATCCATGCTAAAACCACAGCAGTAACCTCACAGCAATTATATGCTGTCAGTAGGTTTTCCAGCTGAATGAAAAGATCTCTGCCTCAGGCATTTGTTTTGTATGTTTTTTAAAACCTCTGTTCGGTTGCGCTTGTACTGTTTGTAAATTATTTTGGCTGTTTCTAAGGATATGTCTGTAATAGGGACATATGTGTGGAAGGTGAGTCACAGAGGTATTATTACAATGTGGCTTCTGTGGAAGAAGGTGGGGTTTCAGAGTGATGCCTGGGAGGCCACTGGGCTGGCATGAAAGTCTTCACATGGGCAGAGTAACAGGGCCTGGAAGGCTCACTTGCTGCTGCTGCTGCTGCTGCTGCTCTCCCACATAAGCCCTGTTGGATTGGGGCTTCCCTTTCCCTTATTGATGAAACACTTGCCTGGAAAAAAAGCCATCATCTTTATGATATAAGCTCATGTACATCACATAGAACCATGGAATTGTAGAGTTGAAAGGGACCCCCAAGAGAAATCTAGTCCAACTCCCTGAATGCAGGAATCACAGGTGAAGAATCCCTGTCAGATGGCCATCTGTTTAAAAGCCTCCAATGAAGGAAAGTCCAGTCTAATTCACACATTACCTAAAAACACAAGCAGAACAAAGCATAATGTGCAAAGAGGGTCCTTCTTAGATGTGGTTGTTCCTGCATTCGGATGTAAGAAATAACCCCACCGCTATGCTTGAACTGAGTGTTGGTTTTGATGCTGAAACTCCTGTTGAGAAACTCCTGACTACCATGTGCTAATGAGTAAGCAAAATTACGTGAATGTACTATGCCATTGTGGAACGCAGGTGGCGCTGTGGGTTAAAGCCTCAGCGCCTAGGGCTTGCCGATCGAAAGGTCGGCGGTTCGAATCCCTGCGGCGGGGTGCGCTCCCGCTGCTCAGTCCCAGCACCTGCCAACCTAGCAGTTCGAAAGCACCTCCGGGTGCAAGTAGATAAATAGGGACCGCTTACCAGCAGGAAGGTAAACGGCGTTTCCGTGTGCGGCTCTGGCTCTGGCTCTGGCTCTGGCTCTGGCCAGAGCAGCGATGTCACGCTGGCCACGTGACCCGGAAGTGTCTCCAGACAGTGCTGGCCCCTGGCCTCTTAAGTGAGATGGGCGCACAACCCCAGAGTCTGTCAAGACTGGCCCGTACGGGCAGGGGTACCTTTACCTTTACCTTTTACTATGCCATTGTAAAGATAAGTCGATTGCCAGCTGAGTATTTCAAAGGTTTTTCCTCATCATGCCTTAAAGTCCCTTTCACATATATATTGCTCTGCAAGGATAAATAAACTGTTCGGATTGCCTTGGGTTGTAAATCTGTTATACTGTACTCAGCTCTTTAAGTTAAAATCTGAGCTAAAACTAATACTATAGCCTGACTTGACTTAAAGAAGAAAAGATTCTGAGACACAAATCCATGCCCAGTTGAAATACTGAATGGCTCTGGAATCAATCTCTCTCTCTCCTTCTCCCTCTCCCTCTCTCTTCTCATTCTTGGTCAGAGAATATCTCAGATTGAGCAAGAGAGACTTGAAAATTGAAAAAAAAGGGTATGAGTTTTATGAGAGGAGATGGTCTGGATTTTAAATTGCTTTGATGCCTCTGTTGTTTCTTAGGTATATGCAAACCTGCCACCTAGTGGGAAATGGTGAGTGTTTGGAACAGGTTTGTAAGGTACAGGGGGAAATTCACCAGTGGTGCAGTAGTAAGTTTTGAAATGAACAAGGAATTCATCATGGAGTCATGCTCACACAGAGAGTCTGTAGGCAGCTGTGCTGATCTTCTCTCTCTCTCTCTCTCTCTCTCTCTCTCTCTCTCTGTGTGTGTGTGTGTGTGTGTGTTAGAGAGAGAGAGAGAGAGAGAGAGAGAGAGAGAGAGAGAGAGAGAGAGAAGGAGCATCTGAATTCTAGCTGCTGGAATTACAAGAGGGGAAAAGGCTTTCCCGCTCAAGTCCTATAAGCATCTGGTTGGCCATCATGAAAATACTATGTTGGACTCAATGACCTTTGGCCTTTGACTGGATAGCCCAGCTGGTTAGAGCATGGTGTTGAAAATGCCAATGTTGTGGGTTCGATCCCTGTATGGGATAACTGCATTGCAGGGGATTGGACTAGATGCTCTGGGTCCCTTCCAACTTTACAGTTCTATGATCCAGCAGGCCCCTTCTCAAGTTGTTACATGGCAAAATACCCATTTTATTAGGATCAGCTGAAAGCCACACAACAATTAGCTGGCAAAGGATTGTGTGGAGGTTCGTACACTGAATGTTGGTGAGGGATACCTGGGTTCTCATCCATCATGAGCCATGAAGTTCAGCTGGATGACCTTGGGCCAATCAATTTCTACCTAATAAATGGACTGTGTGCTGCAATGGACCAGTCCTCCAATTCATCACTTTGCAAGCTTATAGAAATCGGCATCCATTGGGATGGGTAGGGTGGAAGACAGCTATACCTTGATCCGCAGGGTCCTGCAATCCAGGTGCATGGCTTGGCTCTGCCCGATGCATACGTTTCTATGTTGTCAACCACGATGGTGGGCTGGAGTCTTGTGTGAACGTAGGCACACCAGTTCCTGCGTAAATAGGAGGGAGGGAAAGCAAAATTGTACACAATTGATATCATAAATAAAAAAAAAAGATAAATGGGAATTGGGGGAACTTCATGCTGTGACTGTCTGTTGCTACATATGTGTCATGGACAAGTTGCTGGTCCTCACTGTGCTCTGAATTCCACCTACAAAATGGGGATAATTAAACGAGGGAGGTCAACAAGCCTCCCAGTGGCTCCACCCTCGATGCAGCTGTTTGCTGAGGTAAGATGTGTGTCCTTGTTTACAGAGGGCAGTCCTCTATTTGAAGGTTTGGATAAAGGATAAAAGGACCAAAAAGGGAAAGTCAAAGGAGACTTGAAGTTGCCCATCAACAGTTATCACCTGGGGAAACTAGCGTTGGGATACTGCCAGGGAGACATAGGCCATCACTGCCTCCACGCCGACTCCGGACTCCGGACGTCCATTGACCTCCCGTAGATACAGTACCAGCAATTAGCGACATGAGCTCCAGAAAATAGCTTTCACATTCCAGAACTGATGCACGCTCTTTCAGCAGATAATGCACAGCGAAAGTTGCACTCAAGAGAGCATTATTTACAAGTTTATTCAGCGTTGGTCAGAACAAAGAAATAACATGACTGCCTGCTTGTGTGTTCTGGCGCAGAGAGAGAGACAGACAACAGCTCTATCAAAACAGAAACATCCTGTGAACAGGAAATATGCAGACTCTGTGACTCACATAGCCTGCTCCCTTTTAAGGTGGAACGGAAATATCCTAACAACTAGGTGGGTATGAGGATACCTGGTCACTGTGTGGGAAGATGAATTGCATTTCTAGTTAAATTCTACAATTTTTTTCCAAATTTGCATCTGGATATCTAGATAAGCAGTTTGCATAATTTTACGCAAATCTGTCTCCTTGTTGGCGACGCATCTCCCTTCCTTTTAATGTGATACATCGCACTGCAGCGATGGGGCAGGCATAGGAAGGCCTTCTCTTGGAACAACCTGTGATGACTCTGGTGACAATATGCAGACGAAAGGAGTTGGAGGTGCCAGTGTGGCGTAGTGGTTAAAAACGGTAGTCTCGTAATCTGGGGAACGGGGTTCGCGTCTCCGCTCCTCCACATGCAGCTGCTGGGTGACCTTGGGCCAATTACACTTCTCTGAAGTCTCTCAGCCCCACTCACCTCACAGAGTGTTTGTTGTGGGGGAGGAAGGGAAAGGAGAATGTTAGCCGCTTTGAGACTCCTTTGGGTAGTGATAAAGCGGGATATCAAATCCAAACTCCTTCAAGACCCCATTCAAAGTCGCCATGAGAGCGAAGGCAGATTTAGGGCAGCACGACCTGGGTGCTGAGCCTAGGGGGCGCTGCAGGGCTTCTCAATGAAGACAGAATAAATTGAGCAGAACGAAAGGTGAGAGGGTGCTGAACTTCAGCCTTGGATAGGACATCCCTCAAATTTGAAAGACTAAAGTCCACCCCGACCTGGGTTTGTCCCTGGAATGCAAAGATACTGCTGTGCTTTCACTTTCTGACAAGGTCGCTCTTCAGCTATTGAGTAATGGTTTTCAGAGCCAATGCATTTCCCCTTTAGTCCCTTTAATGTTTCTTTTTCCATTCTTTGTGGGGGCTCCAGGGGATCTGCAGCAGGGCAATAATTCTTTTTAATTGGTATGCATGTATATAAAAATCAATATTTCTGTATGAAGCTTTGTTTGGGTCTTTTCCCTGCAGTAAACCTATAGATGTGATTTGAGGGTAATTTTCTTTTCCCCTGTCCCTTTCGCTCCTTTTTTCCTTCTGGCGTTGTCAGGAAGAAGCAATTTAAGTGAAATAAAAATGTGCTATAATAATTTACCATTGTTGTTATTATCATCGTCTTCATCATCATTATCATCAATATTATGAATATCACACCACTGGGGTTGCATTTCAGAGAAAGTTATAACATTGCAGCAGATAAGATGCGCGCGCGCACACACACACACACACACACACACACACACTTTCCATGTGTTTAGCTGGGAAGGGAGGGAGGTAAATATCTCTCCCTTGTGTAGCACCCTGCTTGTGGTTAACGCTTAGCTGGAATGAAATATTCAACGCAGCAATAGAGAAATTAAAATAATAATTTATTTGTCAGACAAATAAATATGAGGCACAGTGGTATATGGTTACCAAGCTCTGGCCTGGCCTCCTGCCGTTATGGCCAGCACTTATATTTCCTTAATCCAGCCCCCTTGCTCCTCCTGTGGCTGCCTCTGTCCAATCAGCCTGGTTGAAATTCCTATTGGCTGTTTGCTAGAACCAATCACAAAAGATACACCCATTTCCTCTTGCCCTTTTATGGGAAACAAAAAGCTATATATTCTTCTATCTATAAATGACAAATAAGTAGTAATATATCTTACATGTGTCTCAACAAGGAACCTTAATTACCAGCTCACCTCGCCCTATTGCCCTCCAAAACAAATGGTTTAATCTTAAATTTTTATCTTAAACAGATGTCAAGGATCTTGAGTTCACATCATCATTGAAAGATCTCCTTCTCTTGGAGGTCTTTTAAACAAAGGCCTGACAACCATATGTGTGCTCTAATGATGTTTCCTGCTTGGCAGGGGGGCTGGGCTGGTGGCTGATGGCCCCTGTGATCTCTTCCAACTATATGAAATAAGAATCTAGCATAAGGATTTAACATTTCTTAGCTTCTAATTCCTTTGCATAATTACATTTAAGCCAATATATTTAATACATAACATAGATAGCTTTTTAGAAGAATAAACCTTTTCAAAGTAAAAAAGGAAGGAACAGTTTCCAGCCTCAAAATAAGATAGAAAGAAAACCTCTTCTCCAGCCAAGCCAGTTGCCTTTTTCACTGCTCTTGACCTTTCAACCTTAGGAAAATATGGCTCAAGTTTAATGGGAGGCACATGGTTTTATTTTACTATTTATCAACTCTTAATTATGTTTTTCTCTGCTTTTTTATCTTCTGTAATATGTAGGGTCAGTGTAACCTTGGCTGTCAGCCTGTAATTCCCTTTTTACGACTTTGAGAATTGTTTTCTGCTATAAATCAGGGGGCCCCCTTGTCCAGGAGAATAAACATCTTGCCAAGGTTCTTAGGCAGCTGGTCTTCTGTCTGGCATGAACATTTGAAAATCTTTAAGCTCATTTTAAAATACAGGCCCTGATCAAGCCTTAATAAAAATGCAGGCTATGATTAGATGCCTCACTTGGAGTTAGAAAAGGAAAAGGAAAAAAGCATATGGCAATTTTAAAATTATTCTTATTATTATTATTTTGCTGGATCAGGCTTGGAATGAGTGAATCATCTATCTAACACTTTTAACTCTGTTCACTATTTCATCCTGTTTCCACATTTATTCTTAAAAAAAAAGAACTTTGTATGAAAATGTGCATTTAAATGCACATTTAAATGTGTATTTTCAAACATATTTTCTTACAAAATAACTTCCAAATGTCTTCTCTCTCAAGAAAACCCATTTTCAAATGAACTTTGAAGCCTTTTGTTTGAGGTTTCCACATGCCTGCTTTAACCATAATGCTTCCTCTAAGGAGTTTTGGGCATTAAACATTGTTTCACCACCACAACAACATCGTCCTCACAACAGTCCTGTGAGGTAGGTCAGACTGAGACACAGCCTCAGAGTCCCCTGCAAGCCTGACAGCCAAGCAGAGATTTGAACCCAGGTTCTCCCCAGTTCAAGCCTAACACTCTGCCTATGAACCCCACACGGCTGGAAGAGGCTGCCTCCAATCTTCCTGGGTACAAAGTAAAAACGGATGACGGTGTCCTGATGATGGGTCCTTTGCATTGGCCAGACTTCCGTGCATATGCCAGAGTTGGCAAGGCAGGCATAACTCATCGATTACATGCTGACACTGATGCGTTTTGGAGCAGCTGCCTTGGGGCCTTGGCAAATGCCTTGACAAAATCACCCCATGGAGCCAGCCTTGATCATTCATAACAATGATCATTTGGGAAAGCAAGGTGATGAAGTAAGGGGGGGGGACCAAAAACCCATAACCTTTCTTTTTAAAAGCAAGCTTGCAAGGATAGGGGGGAAATGAGATAATCTGAATGCTCATTAGCAAAAGAATATTAGGAGGACAGGCTGTGGTGCTAGAATCCAAAGGGAGTGTTGTCTGCTGGCTTAAGGGGTTGGCTAGACTTTTCTACCTTCTGCACATATGATGCAGTTGGCAGCCCAGGCCCTAACTGGGTACAAGCTGCTGTGTTTTGGAGCCATCGATCTCAGCCTGCATCCCTGCAGCGTCCCTGGACCACCCTGGCTGAGTCTGGTTGGGTGCCCCCATTCTCTCCATCTCCCCACCACTGCGCCAGTCATGTGAAGTTTTATTAATGCGAAATGAGAACATCTTTCACCAGATTTATTAGTAATAGTAGCATTATTCTTGCCAAGAGCAAATGCCTTGAATTCCTGCCTGTACCTGCGATGGAGGAAAAGCCTGACTCTTTCCAGCTTGCAGGTCTGAAGGAGAGCCTACCTTATCCAAACTTTCCAAAACAATATGAATAAGAAATAAGATCCTTCAAAATCCACACTTCTTCCAATTTCGCAATGCAATTCTCCCAGCAAACAAGGTGTACAAAAAATGAACATTGTTACAGGTCTGGTGTAGCAGAGTTTGTGGGTGCAAGGGCTAGAATGTTAGGTAATGTTAGAAATTAAGGAAGGGTAGGATTCAGGTAGAGGGACGTGGGTGGCGCTGTGGGTTAAACCACAGAGCCTAGGGCTTGCCGATCAGAAGGTCGGCGGTTCAAATCCCCGTGATGGGGTGAGCTCCCGTTGCTCAGTCCCTGCTCCTGCCAACCTAGCAGTTCAAAAGCACGTCAAAGTGCAAGTAGATAAATAGGTACTGCTCCAGTGGGAAGGTAAACGGCATTTCCATGCGCTGCTCTGGCTCGCCAGAAGTGGCTTAGTCATGCTGGCCACATGACCCGGAAGCTGTACTCTGGCTCCCTCGACCAGTAAAGCGCCGCAACCCCAGAGTCGGTCACAACTGGACCTAATGGTTAGGGGTCCCTTTACCTTTACCTTCAGGATTCAGATAATATTTGGAGTATGGGAGGGACAATGTCAGGCCAATGAAAAATACAGGCTAAGCTACTTTTCCAGGCCAAGGTCTCACTTGGGATAGAAGTCTTTAAAAGTGACAAAAGGTGGGGGGAGCAAGTCATTAATTCATCAGTGGAAACCATCAACCAGGTAAGAGGCTCTTCTGGTGAGGGGGGAGGTTGCCAAGGAGGCAGGTGTGTGATGTGAAATTTAGAGGTTGGGGAAGAAGGACTCTGTGAGCTGCTGTGAGGGCTGGAACCATCTTGGCAGGCTGGGAAAGAAGCATGGAGATGTCTGACAATTCAGTGCTGTGCTGCTGTGAAAGATGGGTTGCTCCTGAGATGTGAATGCCGTGACCTCTTTCTCCATTGACAGCTTCCAGTCTAAATATGTGTAAATAAATCGTATTTCAAAGACACCGGGGACTCCACCGCGCCTCATTTCCCCCAACAGAACACACCAGATGGCGGTGTAAAGCTCAATGGCTAATTGCATATACAGTGGTACCTCAGGATGCGAACGGGATCCGTTCCGGAGCCCCGTTCGTATCCCAAAGCGAACGTAACGCGTGTTTGCGGGTCAGGTTTCGGCGCTTCTGCGCATGCGCGTGACATCATTTTGACGGTCTGCGCATGCACGCGCGGCGAAACCCAAAAGTAATGTGCTCTGTTACTTCCAGGTCGCCGCGGAGCGCTACCCGAATTATTATTTTTTTATAAGATATTTATTAAAGTTTTCAAGAATAATACAATATAAAAACAAAAAGAAAAGAAACAACAAAAATACAAAAATACAAAAATAAAAACAATTAAAAACACATAGAATTTCCATTTACTTATTTTCTTTTAACTTATTTTCCAGACCTCCTCATACCTCCCTTTCTTATATTCCAATTCAAATTATTAGTTCAGCAAATCCTCACCATTAGTTTTTACTTATTTTAAAACCTTATTTTCCATGTCTCTTAAGCATTACAGCTGGAAACCACTTAATTTCTATCCAACATCATTCTAACATTCATTAATTTTACAATATTTCCGCAAATAGTCTTTAATCTATTTGCCTAACCCGAAGCGTATTCATCCTGAGGTATGACTGTACATATATTTTATAGCAGGTTTTTTTCCATAGAATTTCCATAGCATTTTTTATATCTGTGTAGATCCAGCCCAAGAGTGATTTATTTGCCCAGCCCTACCCTCTATCAAGGGACGCGGGTGGCACTGTGGGTTAAACCACAGAGCCTAGGACTTGCCGATCAGAAGGTTGGCAGTTCGAATCCCCACAACAGGGAGAGCTCTCGTTGCTCAGTCCCTGCTCCTGCCAACCTAGCAGTTCAAAAGCACGTCAAAGTGCAAGTAGATAAATAGGTACCACTCTGGTGGGAAGGTAAACGGCGTTTCCGTGCACTGCTCTGGTTCGCCAGAAGCGGCTTAGACATGCTGGCCACATGACCCAGAAGCTGTACGCTGGCTCCCTCAGCCTGTAGAGCGAGATGAGCGCCGCAACCCCAGAGTCGGTCATGACTGGACCTAATGGTCAGGGGTCCCTTTACCTTTACCTTTACCCTCTATCAACTCATATCCATCATGGTAAAACACACAGAGAACCGAAACACCCATATAACAAGAGGGCCTCTGAACCTCCCCCCCATTTTTGCAGGAGACAAGTGACCCTGCAAAAACGGGGTGGTTTTCGCCCAGTTTTACTTCAGATGAAGTTTTCCCTGATCCCACCCCCAACAATCAATCCATTGTATGGGAAATGAAGGGGGGACAGAAGCAAAAACAGCACTTTCCCCTACTTTCTCTCAGCAATTCCTTATGACTTCCCACTTGTTAATAATGTGTGTTGAAGCTCCCTTTATGAATTTGCACTAGTTGCTGATATTATTGTTGTTATTCTTTCTCCTCCTCCTCCTTTTTAATTTATTACCCACCCTAAGGCCAGAGAGTGAGTCACAGCAACTTAAAACAGCTTTTAAAGTTTCCAGATTACAGAAAATGCAACCACAAAATATGGGATGGGTTCTGAAAATATACAGCTCTGGTGTCAAAGGCTCCGAGCGCTTTCAGAGCATCTTTTAAAAGTTATCAGGCTGGTCTTTTCCTAGCATGCAGGTGAGGTGAGTGGTGGGGAAAGCTTTGCAGTAGCTCAGTTAGTTAGAATGTGGTGCTGATAATGCCAAGGTTGCAGGTTTGATCCCCATATGGGGCAGCTGAATATTCCTGCATTTCAGGGAGTTGGACTAGATGATCCTCAGGGTCCATGGCTGTCAACGTTTCCCCTTTTTTAAGGGAAATTCCCTTATTCTGAATGGGATTCCTCGCAAGAAAAGGGAAAAGTTGACAGCTATGTCAGGGTCCCTTCCGACTCTACAATTCTATGATTCTATGATGACTCCTGGTTCATGTGTTCCTAAAATTACCCAGCAGATGGCAACCTTCCCTAACACACAAGCATATCAGTCTTTCAATATTCTTATATTAGGCTCTCTAAAAAAAATGTTATTATATTTTAATTCTGTATTTAATTCTATAATTCTATAATTTTATATTCAATAATAATAACAATAACAATAGGAAGTTGAATTATGGTATCATACTAGTGTCTTATAGAGCTATTTCTCCTTTTGAGTTTCTGCTCCTACAGCATTGGAATGCAATTAATAGTACCTCCACTATATTAGACTCTGTATGCTTCTGAATGCCGGTTGCTGGAAACCTCAGCATGGGTGAGACTAGGATGCTGGACTAGATAGGCCGCTGGCCTGATCCTGCAGACTCTTCTTAAGTTCTTAGCAGGAGAAACACCAAAGTCATGTTTACAGCGGTGCAATTCAATAATCTTGCCTGCATGCAAGTTGATATTGCATGTCATGTAAACACAGGCGAATTTGCAAAAAAAGCAAACAAGCGACAAACAAACCAGGTTCTGTAATCCCTGCAGCTGCGGAAGACCTAATGGCATACTAAGAACAGTGATAAATTAATAGTGTGTGATGGGGCGGCTAAACTTGCTGTCTGAACAGCAGCAGAGATGTGGGAGGAAAGCACAGTTTTTAATGGATAAGCAATGCATGCACCGTTTGTCTCCTGCTGTGCTCTGGATGTGTGTTTGCCATGAATTTAATTGCTGAGCTGTTTTAATGCACTGGTTTTTTATATATATACAGTATACTGTCTTATGCAATTTTATTGTTCACACAGCTCAGAGAGAATTCTTTCTCTAAGTGGTGAACAAACATCACCGAATGAAAGTCACTGCGGGGAGGGCTGCACTCGGGGGGGGGGGGTTTGCCCCCATTGCCTATCACAGGGGCAGGGAAACTTTTTCCAATCCAAGGCTGCATTCCTTTCTGTGCAACTTCTCAAGGGACACAAGGCATGGGTGGACAGGGTTGGAGGCAAAAGTGTTTGGAGCCAATTATGAAACTTTTAAAGGTAAAGGTAAAGGGACCCCTGACCATTAGGTCCAGTCGTGACCGACTCTGGGGTTGTGGCGCTCATCTCACTTTATTGGGTGAGGGAGCTGGCGTACAGCTTCTGGGTCATGTGGCCAGCATGACTAAGCCGCTTCTGGCGAACCAGAGCAGTGCACGGAAACACTGTTTACCTTCTCACCAGAGCGGTACCTATTTATCTACTTGCACTTTGACGTGCTTTTGAACTGCTAGGTTGGCAGGAGCAGGGACCAAGCAACAGGAGCTCACCCCGTTGCGGGAAATCGAACCGCCGACCTCCTGATTGGCAAGTCCTAGGCTCTGTGGTTTAATCCACCGCACCACCCATGTCTCACCCATGAAACTTTTACCTTTGCACAAAAGGTAAGCTACTTTCTATGCAAATGCTCTCAAACACCTCTCTGGATTAGAGTTCAAAGACGGCTCCCATCATCCAAAACCATTTAGGCTGCAAAGCAGGGCCGGGGGTGGATTTGCTCCCCAGGCTGCAGGCTCCATACCCTTGATCCATTAGAAAATGTAGCCAGGCTTTGCCACTGTTTGATGCGCCGTGTGATCTCATTGTGTCTGGGGCACAAGGCCAGCCCTCAGCACTAAAGCAACATCAACCGTCAGAACGACGCCACAGCTGACTGTTCTGCAACCTAATAATGTTGTGGTCATGTTTAAGCCATCACATGTCAGTTATTGCACCCACGCCTGACTTTGTGTGGGCCCACAAACCGAAATGGACAGATGGCAGCGTGGTGTAGTGGTTAGAGTGTCAGACTAGGACCTTGGAGACTAGAATTCAAATCTCTGCTCTGCCATGAAGCTCATTAGCTGGCCTTGGGCCAGTTGCCCTCTCTCAGTGTGACCTACCTCACAGGGTTGATGTGAGGTTAAAATAGAGAGTGGAGAGAAAACCACGTAAGCCACTTTGAGGGATGGTGGGATAGAAATGTAATAACATGAAAACTAATAATGATATGCATCCATTCCTACTTTGGTTCAGCTCTGTTTTAAACCAATGCCCTGCCAGCGCATTACACAGCAGCAGCAATTTATAAAAGCTTCTTAATGTGGGTTTCTCCAGCAAATCACAGCGCTTGACTCAGGAGCATCACACTTTCTGTGGAGTCCTGGGGCCCCTTCCTTAGGAATCGCATGGGTTAAGAAGTGTGTATAGAAGGTTCTGCTTCCATGTGGAAGGTTGCCATGGAAAAGAGATCTTCCAACAGTCGTAACATTTGGAGCAGTCTTTGGTGTCTGTTTTATGCCAAAGCAACTGCGTCAGGCAAGGACTCATTGGGAAGTGATCACGAGGAAGACTGGCACTTGCTACTTAGGAGGATTCCCCTCCCCACTTTTTAAAACTGAAGTTTCTTTTCTTTGAAGCAATTTTGAATTGAGATGACTTTTTCAACAGTGCATTGTGATAAAAGCCAGGCAAGCCTTGCTGGGGAATCCCTGTTATTTATTTAGTTATTTGCAAGATAAAATAAAAAAAACCGCTGTACCATCAAAAAATATCACAGCCATGAAAATGTAAGATCAACAATAACATTGCATTCAGAGAACACATCAAGAATACATCACAAAGCAGCAGATCAGCTGAGAACACCAAACATAAACAGATCCCCTCTCAGGGGAAAGCCTGAGTTTTAATCAGGTGCCTAAATGCCAGTATTTACAACACGACTGAGAGCATCTCTTCCTTATATCCATAGCCCATGATGTAGAGGTTAATTCCAAATAGTGGGTGATGCAAATAAACAGTGTTTGATGTTTTAATTTGCTGGAAGCTGCCCAGGTGGCTGGGGCAACCCATTCAAATGGGTGGCATAATAATAATATGTTTGTTGTTGTTGTTGACACAGGTGGCGCTGTGGTCTAAACCACTGAGCCTCTTGGGCTTGCCAGTCAGAAGGTCAGAGCTTTGAATCCCTGCAACGGGGTGAGCTCCCATTGCTCTGTCCCAGCTCCTGCCGACCTAGCAGTTCAAAAGCACACCAGTGCAAGTAGATAAATAGGTACCGCTCCAGCGGGAAGGTAAATGGCGTTTCTGTGCTCTCTGGTTTCTGCCACGGTGTTCCATTGTGCCAGAAGCGGTTTAGTCCTGCTGGCCACATCACCCAGAAAGCTGTCTGTGGACAAACGCCAGCTCCCTCGGCCTGAAAGCGAAATGAGTGCCGCAACCCCATAGTTGCCTTTGACTGGACTTAACTGTCCAGGGGTCCTTTACCTTTAGCTTTCCTTTATAACAAAAGCATACATGCTTTTGAAATGTAGTGTGGTTTCCAAAACTAACTCAAAAGGGGCTTTCAACTGGGCATCTCTACACCATGTAGACAAGGGGTGCAGTTTCTGCTATGTATTTCTTTGTAGAAATATTTAAATACTGCCCTATCACAAAACATTAGGGAGGGGGTACAGGGGCATAGACAATACCCTTTAAAAGCAACACAGGACCACCACTAAAAGACCAGCCGCTCAAGAATTTTTTAAAGGCCTGCTGGCTTTTAGAAATAAATGAAAAGTCATCAACAGAAAGTAAAAGCGAGGGTAGCAGCATAGAACCGGTGACATTAAATGCCTGGTTTCTGATTGGGGTCAGTTGGACTTTATTAACACAAGAAAAATCTAGCAGGTCTCCTCTGGAAGATCTCACATTGAGAACACCTCAGAACAGGCATAACAATTCACAACGGGACCTCTGTAGCATCCAGCTAAAACCTACTATATGGCCTTTATTTCTTTAAATGTTGTTTTGAGAAGCAAACCCATCTATCCCTCATATCTGACGGACCCAGTATGAGGCAGATTAGGAATACCAGGCCAAATCATAAGCAGTGGTTAAAGGTTTCAGGTATGAGTTGCCTCACAGGGTACCCTGCCAAGAATGTGCTTTTCTGCTCCAGAACAGGTTGTACTACATAATTAATAACATGGAAAGGAAATAACATGTGTTTTCTGCAGGATTTGAGGCCTTGACACTTTGTACTACATTGTGGCAAACGCTTCTTTTCTCTCATCACTTGTTCCCTTTGTCCATGCAGCAGCTATAATGTTTGGATGGCGAATCATCTAGTTTCTGTATCCAGGATGCTGTCATTTTATTTTATTTTATTTTTAAATTGTGGTTACTTTACCACCCAGGGCGACATTTTCCACCTCATGACAAAAACACAAGAGTCTTGCTGCATCAGGCCAAAGGCCCACCTAGCCCTGCATTTTGCCCTCACGGTGGCCAATCAGAGGCCTCTTGGAAGCCTTCAAGCTGGACATGAGCACAGTAGCCATCTTTTGCTCAAGCAGTGGTGACCCTGGAGACCTCGGGGTCTCAGATTTCAGTGGCACTCTGTGTGACACCCAAATCTGCCCCCTGTAGCACCCAAGAAGCTCTGCACCCTGTGTGACTACACTGGTTGTGCTCCCCTTTGCAAGAAGAAATTCATTTCACCTGTCTTGAATGTTCTAAAATTCAGCTTCCTTGGTGTTATGTACTGAGTTGAATAGGATCCAAAAGGCAGCAGTCTGATTGGTCCTAGAACAATAGGATTCAGAATGCAGCAGTCTGACTGGTCCTAGAACAATAGGATCCAGAATGCAGCAGTCTGCTTGGTCCACAGGAGCCACCCAATCCAGCTCCAGGTGGAAGGGAATCCGCAACCTGATTGGCCTACAGGAGAATCCCGGAATTAGCCAATCACGTGGGGCCCATTGTGTAAATAATGTATATAAGGCAGACATTTTGGGGAAACTTCCATTCCTCCTCACCACTATGAGCTGAATAAAGAGCATGAAATCCACTCTCGACTCTGAGTATATTTCACTTGGGTGGGTGACACAAGGGTCTAGTCTTTTGAGCTTCTCTCTGTCCACTTTTCCCACACAGTACATACTTTTATATACTTTTTATCAAATCTCCCATAACCCATCTGCTTTCAAGATTGAAAACCCCCCAAATGCTGTTGCCTTTCATCAGAGGGTCGTTGCTCCATCCCCTTGATTGCTATAATTGTCATTTGGTTCCAGGAGAGCCTGCTAGACAAAGATTTGTCTAGCCAAGTATCAGGTTTTCACACGAGCCAACCAGATGCCTACTGGCAGCCCGCAAGCAGAGCATGAGTTCAACAGGACTCTCCTGCTTGACCTCCAAGCAATGGACATTGCTCTTGATGCCTGAAGTGTCAGTGCTCAGCTATCAAATCTCTTTACCACTTTCAAGCCATTTCTGGAGTCCTGTATTGGACTCGGTCTAGCCCCAAACAAGATTCTTAGGGGTACCTCTTTTGCTAAGGTTTGCGTGAAGATGCTCTTCCAGTTTCCATCACCTCTGGAGCAACTATAGCAATAGAGCTGGAGGCAACAGATCCCATTGCAGGACCCAGCCTCAACAGTGGGACTCTGAGCACTTACTGGGTCTCCATAGTACTTTGCTGTTGATGTGACAGACATAGGGTGGTAGCCAATGAATCAGATCTGATAGTGCAAGGATTTCCACTTGTGCAATGAAACCTCTCCCCCCTCTTCCCTCCCCATGTACCCCCAATGTGCTCCCCAAAGCTACTCCAGAGGACTGGGTGCCACCCTTGTATTGTTTTCCTGATGCAAGTGTGGACAGGGGAGGGTTGATGGAGTCAGGACAAGGCAAGCGATGCCCTTGCAGCCCTGGCAAAGTCACCCAGTGCTTTCCTTTCTTTTTGTATTGCATTGTGGAAATTTAATATAGTACCCACCTGGCACTGCCATGGAGCCATTCACAGGGCGACTGTGACGCTGGGTGGGAGCGAGTGATTGTAGGTTTCAGCATTCGTAAAAATAGAGGAACAGCAGTGGTTTGAGCCAAACTGAACCCACTATGTAAACAGTGCAACAGGGATTTACTTTGCTGCTAAATTTAATGTGGGAGTCAACCACTGCTGTTTTCGAGACAAGTGCACACACATGAAGGGCGTTTAAGGCTGGAGCTTTGAGACAGTGAATTGGCATGCAGGTTTTGAGCTAATAAATGTGTTTATTTACTCGATATTTATTTTTGAAATACCCTTCATCATAATGATCTTAGGAAAGGGTACAATGTCTAGTTAGTGATTTACTTTATAAGATTGTATTTGTTGGTTAAATATACATACAGTCCTTCATTCGAGGATCACAGAGCAGTTTACAACAATTTACTGCTTGATTATGAGGGGGTGGGGAGGAAATGAAATTGCAATTTTGCATAATTAAACATTTTCTTAATATATCTAATTTCCTATATTTACGGATTGTGAAGCTGAGGCTCCAGTACTTTGGCCACCTCATGAGAAGAGAAGACTCCCTGGAGAAGACCCTGATGTTGGGAAAGATGGAGGGCACAAGGAGAAGGGGGCGACAGAGGACGAGATGGTTGGATAGTGTTTTCGAGGTTACCAGCATGAGTCTGACCAAGCTGCAGGGGGCAGTGGAGGACAGGAGTGCCTGGCGTTCTCTGGTCCATGGGGTCACGAAGAGTCGGACACGACAAAACGACTAAACAACAACAAAAAAGATGCATGCGGGAGGCAGTGGAAGACAGGAGTGCCTGACGTGCTCTGGTCCATGGGGTCACAAAGAGTCGGACACGACTAAACGACTAAACAACAAACAACCTTGCAACTATTACTGAAGTTCCTTGAATGCTGCAACAGAATTTAAACTACTATATTTATTTTTCAAATATTCTTTGAAAACCTCCCATTTCGAAACAAATTCCTATTTTGATTTATTCTTTAATTCGTCTAATTCGGCATATTCTGTCAGCTTTTGGATCCAATCTTGTATAGAGGGGATTAAAAGTATGTATTGACAATAAGTAATATGAAATCGAAATATGGAATAGACGGGAGGTTGGGTCTTTACAGTTAAAACCAATATATGTTTTATTGTTTGTTAAGAAAATTATGTGTCTATGGTTATTCCTGTGTGTAATTTGGTATTTGTGTTTTTTCTTTTTTATTGCTGTATCAATGAAAATTAAAACAAAAACAAACAATTTTTTTTGCAATTTTGCACTTATATGAAACATAGAAACCCTAAGGACCACAAATTACAGAAAGAGCAGGTCATAAGGGCACCCATTGCTCTTTTGTAGCCTATTCTTGGGCTTGCAAGATCAAGGGGAATTAATCTGGCAATTAGCAGAGGGGCTAAAATCAGCTTGGAGCCAGTTATGAACTTAGAAGACTTCTTCACCTGTTCAAGATTCCAGAGCCGGAGTAGCATGCATTACCGTCACTCTGATTTGGCTTCAGGCATGATGTTGCCTTGAAGCCAAGCAAGAGAAAGGGCTATTCACCTCAGCACTCTGGAGTTATTATTAGGGGCAGAGCCATAGCTCCGCTGCACAGCTTCTGCTTTGCATGCAGAAGGTCCCAGTTTCAATCCCTGGCATCTCAGGGTAGGGCTGGGAGACACCCCAGTTGGAAATCCAAGGGAGCAGCTGCCAGTCAGTGTAGGCAAAACTGAGCTGGATAGATCAAATGTCAGACTTAATAGAAGGTGGCTTCCTGTGTTCCTGCGTCAAGTAAGGAAAGAGGAGAAATTCAGTTCAGCTTGCACTCTAATGCAGACCTACCCGGTTTGCACTTCCCATTACAATATGTGGACAGAAATGCCGTTATCCTGCAAAATTTGCATTTCTCAAAAATTTACAGGGTGGTTCCCAAGCAAAAAGAAGTATACACAAATCTCTATATTTGGGGAAAGCTTGCATTAAAATGTGAAAATAACATCTCCAAATGTTCCATATTAGGGGCAAATGCTTGTAAAAAAAAATGCCTACCAAAATGTGTGCATTAGAGGGGAAATGTAGCCTAAGATCCTAACTAATTTTTAATGAGTTATTTTATATATATATAAAATCACAAATGGATTGAGAAATAGGGTGCACTGATCTTAAATGTGAAGCTAGGAGAAGCCAAAGTTTGCCCATCCCTAGTGACAGGACCACGAAACAGGCAATGATGTGTGTAGGCAGATAAGGAGGGGGCTTCCTGAACCTTTGGCCCTCCCCTCTTGCATCCTCACTTTTTGAGACAATAAAGTTCTAAAAGCATGTTTTCAGGACCCTCCCTAGCCCCTTGCAACTGCAATTTGTTTTAACTGATTTTAATACTGAACTTTAACTTCTTGTAACTTGGTTCTGGGACCTATTGGCGTAGGACAGGTAATAAAATTATTATTATTAAAGAGGATGATGGAACTTTTAGCTCTAAGATGTGCGACTCCTAACCAGGAGAACATGCATAATTTGAGCTCCTTAGCATGAAAAATTGCTCTCATCTTCCAACAGGTGGCAACGTAAGAAGCTACATCTCAGAAGATAAGGATGCACCTTGTCGCATTTCCTTTTCTAAAAACCTTTATCACAGGCCTTTCTGCGCATTGGTGTTTTTTTTTTTTTTTTTTTGGAGTGTTCATTAAATTCCTTATCTGTGAGGCATTCGTTATGCAAATGGCGCTGAATGAGGCAGGTGTGTCTTCTACAAAGCACAGCAAGCAGGTGTGTGGCATTGCTAGAGTCGAGGAGTTTGGAACAAAAGGCCCTGCCTTCCCTAGCATAGGATACCTTGTGTGAATGGAAGCGTGCGTGCAGAAAAGTTCTTAAAGTTTGCAATTTGGTGCTGGAAGTGAAGCAAGAAGAAAAGTAGGAACACTTCTGTCAGCTTTCAGAGAGAAGAGTTCTCTGCTTTCATGTTAAACGGCAGCACTTTGGAAGATGGCAAAAACAAACAAGCAAAAAAAACCCCAACACAACCCACTGACAGGCTTCTATTGACGGTCCCGATTAGAAAGAAATATTTCTCCCCCTGTGATTATAATCTCATAGCTAAGCATCACCTTCACAGTCAAAGGAGTCTTGAGAGACAAATTAGATTCTTGGCTCTACGTTTCCCACACTGTTCAGCAAGCACACGATGTCACGATGATACCCAGTAATCTTCCCCGCATGAGGGAAGCTTGGAAAACATGTACTTAGATTTGGTTGTGTGTGTTTTGTAAGCCACCGGGTGTGTGTTTTCTGCAATTAACATCCCTTAAAAAAAAAAAGGTGACGGAAGGAAAGGCTGTCAGATTACCTAGAATGTTTGTAATGTAATTGTACCTGTGTGGTCCAAGGGGGCTGATTGAAGCCTGCCCCAGTCCGGTGCTTCCCAGAGGTTTTGGACTACAACTTCCATCAGACCAAAGCCAACATGATCATGCTCACTGTGGCAGTTGCGGTCGAAAAGAGCTGGAAAGCACCTGCTTGAGGGAAGACTGACTTATTTTGTGCTTAGCAGGGAGACAGAATACTTAAACTAGGAGCAAAGAGCTAGCAAAAAGGCTCCCAGGGCAGCTTTCGAATGTCAACGAGAAAGTCCTTGCCCTCACAAAAGGAAAAGGGACTGGGGAGGGAGGAGGGAGGAAAAAACACAATCTCAATCTCTCACTCATAGTTACAGAGGCCTTGTAGGCAGCAGCAGTGGACATATTTGGAAAGAAGTCAAATATTTGTGGCTTTTCAGCAGCGCTGATGGAGGGCATGATAATAGCATGATAATAGATCATGGCTAGTAGCTAGTAGCTAGTAGGGATGCAGGTGGCACTGTGGGTTAAACCACAGAGCCTAGGACTTGCCAATCAGAAGGTCGGCGGTTCGAATCCCCACGACCGCCGTTGCTCGGTCCCTGCTCCTGCCAACCTAGCAGTTCAAAAGCACGTCAAAGTGCAAGTAGATAAACAGGTACCGATCCGGCGGGAAGGTAAACGGCGTTTCCGTGCGCTGCTCTAGTTCGCCAGAAGCGGCTTAGTCATGGCTGGCCACATGACCCGGAAGCTGTACGCTGGCTCCCTCGGCCAATAAAGCGAGATGAGCGTCGCAACCCTAGAGTCGGCCATGACTGGACCTAATGGTCAGGGATCCCTTTACCTTTACCTTTAGTAGCTCTTAATAGCCTTGGCCTCCAAGACTTTGTCTAATCCTCTTTTAGAGCCATCCAAGTGGCAGGGAGTTCCATAGTTTAACTCTGTGAATAAATTCTTTCTTTGATCTGTCTTGCACACCTAACAATAATCTCCATTGGATGTCCACAAATTCTAGCGCTATGAGAGAGGAGGAAGAACTCGTCTCTACTCACTTTCTCCATTAATCACACTTTCCCTGATCACTGCTAAAGAAGTTGCAGTGATCAAAATCTTTTGTCCCGTGTACCCCAACTTAACACCCTGCATTGCATCTATTTCCCTGTGGCGCCTACCATGACTCTACAAAACATGGGAGTGTGCAAGCCGTGGGCTTCTGCTCCTTTCTGGAACATTTTAATATGTTTTCCAAAGCTGGATTCATCTCCAGGCTTATAGTCCTTTAATATCCGGTCTTGTTCATAGTGTTAAATTTATTTCTGTAATATAATGCTATTATTTCAGCAGGCAGAAACAACAAAAATGCACATGGGGGAAACACTAAGCATTTCAATGCTCTTATAATTTGTACACATTGTCCCTGCACATACCATCTGAACAAATGGCTTAATTTCGCCACATAGTCATTATTCATGTAATTCAGGCAAATGCATTCCAAAAATAAAAAACTGGGTGATTAGAATGGGTTGCATCCATCTTTCTTTGGAGCTGTTCCATGCATGTCCAAAGTAGATCCCACTAGGTCAAATGGAATGTACTCTCCAGGAAGCATTCGTTGGATCGCAACCCTGGCCTGAGAGAAGCTAAATGACTCAGATTTTTAAACAACTTAGAATTAACACCCAGGAGTGTGGTGTAGTGGTTAGAGCAGGGGTATTCAATGTGGTGCCCTCCAGCTGTTGTTGGACTCCAACTCCCACAAATCCCTGACCATTGTCCGTGCTGCCTGGAGAGGATGGGAGTTGTAATCTGACGATGTCATCTGTCTAATTCTAGATAAGAGCATCTGTTCAAACACCCCACTCAGCTATGAAGCTCACTGCATGAATTTGGGCCAATCGCCACCTCGCAACGTAATCTACCTCTCAGGGTTGCTATGAGGATAAAGGCTGGGAGAGAGAGAAATAGACAGCCATGTGTATCATATCTTAAGTTTCTTAGAGGAGAGAGTGGTTGCTGGCATCTATCTGTCTTGAGAGACAGTGGAGTGTGCCTCTGAGGGTGAAGTCAAACCGTGGGGTTAGCAGAAGTGACCTCTCTGAGGTGCAAGCCTGGGCCGTGTGTATGGAGATCCTGGGCTGCCTAGACAACAAGACCCCCCCCCCTCTCAGCCTCACTAATGTGGACCAAAGGAAAGCAGAGCAATACGTTGGGCACCAGCTTGGCTGCAGGAGTTACCAGAAGGAGATGTAAGTCTAAGCGACTCCACTCCAGATCTGTGTAGGGTTTACTCCTTAGCCTTTACTTCTCCCAAAGATGTCCTTCAAGGCAGCAGAGGTTTAGGATCAGAGTTTTCCTTCTCCTAGACTGCTACCTTCCCAGGGTGACAAACCCCATCTGCCCCTCACTACAGCACATACAAAAACTGCCATTGGACCCACTACTGGTCTTGTCCACTCAATCTGCTGGAGCCTGTCTCCTCATGCAGGGGAAGAAGAGTTTGGATTTGATATCCCGCTTTATCACTACCCTAAGGAGTCTCAAAGTGGCTAACATTCTCCTTTCCCTTCCTGCCCCACAACAAACACTCTGTGAGGTGAGTGGGGCTGAGAGACTTCAGAGAAGTGTGACTGGCCCAAGGTCACCCAGCAGCTGCATGTGGAGGAGCGGAGAAGCAAACCTGGTTCCCCAGATTACAAATCTACCACTCTTAACCACTATGCCACACTGGCTCTCAACTCTAACTCACCCAGCATTCAAAACCCACTGCCTATCTTCACCTGGTCTAGCCGGCCAAATGAAGCCATTCCCGGGTGTGGCTGTTGTCGCATGCAGACAGCTTCTGGGAGCCACAGGTGAGAGCTGAGTGTCAGGTGGGGACCAAAGGTCAACATATTATCCAGAAGGAGAACAATGTGTGTCCAATCCCTACCACCCCTCCCCGAACACCCTATACATCCCAAGAGGAGAGGTCCTCCACTCAGGTAAGCAAGAATATGCATTCAAGTCAGGCAAATACAGTCAAGAGTGCCAAGCAGGGCTTGTGAGGGGTGTGGTCAATATGTGCGTAACTTGGCCACTGTAACTTGGATCTAGGATTCTAAACTATGGTTTGTCCTCAAAACAATGGCTTGCTGTGTTCTCGCTGTATGTTGCCAATGCAACAATAAAGCATTTGTCAATTACCAGGTACTGCACAGGACAGGACATTCCTAAACCCCTCTTTCCCCTTTACTAAATTTCTGGTTTTGTTTTGTTTTTTAATACTGCAATACCTTGCACTACAGACTCTCGCTGAAATCCTGCACATAGGTGGATCAGCTTTATCTCCTGGTGAAATCAACAGGATTTAAACACTGTAACTACTGAAATCAACAGGATTTAAACACTGTAACTACTTGCAGGATCACAGCCACTCCTCCCATCACTGCACTTTGTCAATTTGGAGCAGCCAATCCTCTTTAGCTATGACCTTGCAGGACACTTCCAGGCCTTTATCCCAGGAATTCAGGCCAAATTCAGGCCAAATTGAGCACAAGAAGGAGCCTTGCACAGGATGCCACGAGTTGAGTCGGGTTCTCTAGGTACAATGAGCAAAGAGGAGGGGGGGAAGAGTTAAACGGTTCTGCTTACTTTCCTCTGGTGGTTTCGAAGCTGGGCTTTTTGAGATCTGCATTCTGCTTGCTGCTATCTTCTGAGTGTCTGGAAGACCTGCTCACCGTAGTCCCTTGGTTTTTCTCAGAAACTTCCTTTGGAGGAAGGCGATTCCAAGGATGGTATGGTGGAGGAACCCCTGCATTGCTAGGCAGGATGAATCGCTTCCCATTGGGAGAACCGCCGTCACTGTTATTCCCTGGGCTAGGAGTTACGGTAAGGGCCAAGGGTATCTTCTGCTCTGCTGTAGTTGGCAATCCCCGTGCCTCTTTCGTGGCTAGAGGAGAACTGTGCTTTACACCTTCCTCTTGGCTTGCATTCAGCAAAGCATCCGGCTTCTCTGAAGTAGGAGGCAGTGAGGTTGCCAATATGTTTCTGAGGTCCTGCGTTTCAGGTGAAGTCAAGCCCAGGTGGCTGCTCCCCGCTTCGCTCTCCATCGCAGGTGCGCTGGTTGCCTCGACTTCTGCACTGCTGCACCCCAAGGCCAGCAAGCTCAGCAGCAAGAATACCTCCCTCATTCTCTTGGCTTGTGAGAACTTTGCGGTGACTCTCTCATATATAGAAGACTCTGGATGCTTCCCTGTCTCAAAGCTGCCACTTTCACAATGAACCTGCAGTGAATCCCCGGTTGGGGATTTTATTTGTGGCGGAGAGAGGAAACAGGTTTTTGAGTGTTTGAAGCTGGACTGAGGAAGCTCTATTTCCTGTTTCGATGGATTCCTGTGTGACCTGTGACCTCTTGGAGCTCTGGAGCCAGTATGTTGTAGGGGAAAGCAAAGAGGGATGCCTTTGTTGGAGCTACAGGATGAGGAATAATGGCACAATGCGAACATGGAAATATACTGTCCATGAAACCGCTTCAAGGGGGATGGGTGGGGAATAAGAAGTGCTGAGTAACTTCCTTTTGACGTTGGTTAGCAGCAAAGAACATGAGAGACCTGCCCAATATGATGGAATCCTAAAGTACCACATCCCTATGCTGAGTACATGCAAAACAGCTGTCAAGCTGCACATGTCACTACTCTGTTCTCTATGCCACACTGCAGCCCTGCTCACACTGTAGCTATTTTTGCACTCTTTTGAGGCCAGAGTGGATATGCTTAAAAACCTCCAGTCCATAACAGGGCTGGATTAACCATTAAGCAAAATATGCATCAAGGGAAAGGGGGCGCCAGATAAATTTTCCATTGCCGAATTCACCATAGACCACATGGTGCAGCTGAACCAAAAAAAAGGTTCCCACAATAAATGGAGTTAAAATACAATACGGTAAAGGTAAAGGGACCCCTGACCATTAGGTCCAGTCATGACCGACTCTGGGGTTGCGGCGCTCATCTCGCTTTAGTGGCTGAGGGAGCCAGCGTACAGCTTCCGGGTCATGTGGCCAGCATGACTAAGCCGCTTCTAGCGAACCAGAGCAGCGCACGGAAACGCCGTTTACCTTCCCACCAGAGCGGTACCTATTTATCTACTTGCACTTTGATGTGCTTTCGAACTGCTAGGTTGGCAGGAGCAGGGAGCTCACCCTGTCGCGGCGATTCGAACCGCTGACCTTCTGATCGGCACGTCCTAGGCTCTGTGGTTTAACCCACAGTGCCACCCGCGTCCCAAAAAATACAACAATAACAAGTAAATAAATAAATAAAGTGGAAGTATACACAAATAACAATTATTTTCCATCATACTGTAGGTTTTGTTTCATTTCGGGGGGGGGGATTATTTTACGGTTTATTATTGTTGATATTTTGAATTAGATATATATGGGGGAACCAAAATTTTTAAGTGTTTACGGCTTCTAAATCTGGCCCTGGTCCACAAACTCCTGACAGAGTCCATTTGATTGTGGAATGGACTCCCACAGAAATGTCCTTCATTGGAGATTTTTAAGCAGAGGTTGGTTAGCCATCTGTCATGGATGCTTCAGTTGAGATTCCTGGATTGAAGGGGTTTGGATTAGATGGCACTTGGGGGACCTTCAAACTCTACAATTATGAGATTCTGTGCACCCATACAGCCCTGACCTCACCACTGCCCTTCCTCACCCCAACCGCATCACCATTCAGGGAAGCTACAGCATCGCTGGTGTGAGAGGGCAGATAATTAATAATAATATGACTGCCAGAATCCGAGACCTGGGAGAAGAGTTGGTAGAAGAAGATTGGAAGAAATTTAAAGACTATTTACAGAAATATTGTAAAATTAAGGAATGTTAGAAGGATGCTGGAATGAAGTTATGTGGCTTTAGCAGTAATGTTATAAAGGAGTATTTAAAGATGGATTGTTAACAGGTGAGAATGTAAAGTTATAATATACTAAGATAAACTATTAGGATAAAAGCAAAAATGGAAAGGATTTGCTGAAATAATTAATTGAACTAGAATACAAAAAAGGGAGGTGCGAGGAGGTCAGGGAAACAAGTAAATGAAAGTTAAGATATGGAAAGGTTGATTTGTTTTTAATTGTTTTTTATCTTTTTGTGTTTTGTATTTTTCACTTCTTTTTCTTTTTTATTATTGTAACTTTTTTGAAATCTTAATAAATATTATTTTTTTAAAATAAAGATAAATAATAATAATAATAATAATAATAATAATAATAATAATAATAATATAGTTATTTATACCCCACCCTCCCCAGCCAGAGCAGCTAACACCAGTAAAATTGCAGTAAAAACATAATGGGGGGGGGGACCAATTTAAAATACAGGTTAAAATGCAGTTTAAAATGCAGCCTCGTTTTAAAAGTAGCCCATAGATCAAAACCATAAGGGGAGGGAAACATAAGAGTCAGACTGAGTCCAAACCAAAGGCCAGGTGGAACAGCTCTGTCTTGCAGGCCCTGCAAGAAAGATGTCAAGTCCCACAGGGCCCTAGTCTCTTGTGACAGAGCGTTCCACCAAGTCGGGGCCAGTATGGAAAAGGCCCTGGCCCAAGCTGAGATCAATCTGACGACTTTGTGACTTGAGACCTCCGAAATGTTGTCATTTGTGGACCTTAAGGTCCTCCGTGGGGCATACCAGGAGAGGCAGTCCCGTAGGTACATGGAAGCCGCCTTATAGTGAATCAGACCATTGGTCCATCTAGCCTAATCTTGTCAACACTATCTGGCAGCAGCTCTCTGGGGTTTCAGTCAAGGGTCTTTCTGGAGATGCCAGGGATTGAACCTGAGGTCATGTGAATGCAAAGCAAGCACTCTAGCACTGAACTATGGAGGTTCCCCAAGCTGCATCCCACTATACAGCCTGGTATTGAAGTGGAAACACCAGAATCTGGCGCAGTCATTCAGATCAAATGCAAAGAGAAGTGGGCCTTTTTGTTGCAGCCTGCCAAAAATTGTGGAGCGCATGGACTAATTGTAACTGAAAGGCAGTCATCTTCTCTCTGAGCAAGTCTGGGCAGCTGCTGAAGTGGCCTCCTGAATTATCCGCCGCGAGTGCAAGAGGTTCCTCACATCCCTGCAGCTGACAGCATCTCATTAGCGACACTTCTCAGGAACGGGCGAAGGCTGCTGAAGACATAAACAACTCCGATTAGCTGGGCAGAGCTGCTGCGCTAAGTTACAGCTGTAACGGTCGATAATGTGCTGGGCAAATCGGGAAGGAAGCCAGGACAGTGACAATGGAGCCAGATGCCCCATATTCCTCACACATGTGGCCCTGTGCTTTCAGAAGCCAAAGACTCAGGTTTTTGAGACTGTAAGACACCTCCGCAAAAGGGTAATTGCTATGTAGGTAAAAGTAACAGGGCAGTCTGGAGGGGGGAAAGCAGGATTTAATAGGTGAAATATACTCAGAGTCGAGAATGGATTTCATGCTCTTTATTCAGCTCATAGTGATGAGGAGGAATGGAAGTTCCCCCACAATATGTGCTTTATATACTTTATTTACACAATGGGCTGCACGTGAATGGCTAATTCCGCAATACTCCTGTAGGCCAATCAGGTTGTGGATTCACTTCCACATGGAGCTGGATTGGGTGGCTCCTGCGGACCAATCATACTGCGGCATTGTTCTAGGACCAATCAGACTGCTGCATTCTGAATCCTATTGTTCTAGGACCAATCAGACTGCTGCCTTTTGGATCCTATTGTTCTAGGACCAATCAGACTGCTGCATTCTGAATCCTATTGTTCTAAGACCAATCAGACTGTTGCATTTTGGATCCTATTGTTCTAGGACCAATCAGACTGCTGCATTTTGGATCCTATTCAACTCAGTACATAACAATAGGACAGGGGAGTAAAAGCCCAGACGCCTGCATTTCAGGGTGGCTGATCGGCAGTCGAGGCTACAATCAATTACCCTTCATTTCAAGCACACTTCAAAGTAGATGCCATTGCAATCTGAACTTATGTGCAGGGGACAGAGCTTCCCCCAAATTTTAGAAGGGATAGGATGGAAATTAAGCCCACAATTAGAAATCCAGAAAAAGAAGGGGGAAGGGGTGCTTGGTGTGTTGTGGAGCTGGCATATGTCTCCTAGACATGGACCTGACATGGAGACGATGGCCAGCTTGAATACTGAGCTCAACGCTCTAGGATCCCACCCTGCAGGGATGGTGTCGACCTTTCAGAGTCCCTGCAGAGACTCTGTGGGTTTTGAAAGAGATGAGGAACAGCAAGGGAATCTGTGGGGCAGTTTCGGTTTCATTTCATTTTCTTAGCCGTTCTTCATTGAAAACGCAATTTCAGAGCAGGTCACACCTTCTTTACTCACCTCAAGCTTTCAGTATCACATATTAGGGTAGTCACAAGGAGGAGCACAGCTTTGGCTCCTTTCAGTACTAGGATCTCTCAGCTTTGCATTTTTCCAATTTTAAATTTAGTTCACATTTCCACATTGGCAATTTTTTTATGAAAAAAAGAAGTCGGCGTGAAACTTTTCTTGTTATCTATGATTACATGAGGGGACGCAGGTGGCGCTGTGGGTTAAAGCCTCAGCGCCTAGGACTTGCCGATCGAAAGGTCGGCGGTTCGAATCCCTGCAGCGGGGTGCGCTCCCGCTGCTCGGTCCCAGCGCCTGCCAACCTAGCAGTTCGAAAGCACCTCCGGGTGCAAGTAGATAAATAGGGACCGCTTACCAACGGGAAGGTAAACGGCGTTTCCGTGTGCGGCTCTGGCTCTGGCCAGAGCAGCGATGTCACGCTGGCCACGTGACCCGGAAGTGTCTCCGGACAGCGCTGGCCCCTGGCCTCTTAAGTGAGATGGGCGCACAACCCCAGAGTCTGTCAAGACTGGCCCGTACGGGCAGGGGTACCTTTACCTTTACCTTTATGATTACATGAACATTTTTGCAAAGCATTTCCTTCTAATATAATGCATTTTGATGTTATTTTCACCAACGTATAGTCATTTATTTGCATTTTTGATACATACACAACACTTGTCTGGAGAACTGCATTGCAAATTTCGGAGATGGGGTTTCCAGCAACTAGTATTCAGAAGCATTGCTGCCTTAAACTGTAGAGACAAAGCACAGCCATCATGTTTCAATAGGCATTGATAACTCTCCTCCATGAATTGATCTAATCCTCTTTTAATGTATGGATATGCACAAAGAGTTAGGGGAAAGTGCCAAGGCTTCGTTTTGTTGTAATATGTTTTGGTAATGTAATACCACCCCCCCCCCCCTTCTTATGAAAAGAGAAGTGAGAACATTTTGGTCTTTGCAGGAGGTTTAGAAAATAGATAGTATATAGCTGTACACCATTGCAACACTCAAAGTATAAAACACAGGATTTCTTAAGACGATGGAGTTACTGCTTACGAAAGGGAAGTGAATGCAAGCTGGTGCAATATGTTTCTGGAAAGGGTTTTGGGGTTCCCCTGTCCTTCCACACCCAGCATGGATGGGAACTGTGAAAAGCACCAACGTCATTTCTTAGTACCGATGACTAGAAATGAAACCATATGTTTGGAGAAGGGAGGGAGTACAAAAAAGTTGTGTATTAATTGAAGCTGGGTTCAAAGGTTGTTTATAAGATGGTAATGTATGGGCCACAGTTCACAAGAATCTAAGAAGTGTCCGGCTGGATCAGACCAAAGAGATTTCTAAGCCACTATCCTGTCTCTCACATTGGCGAACCTGATGCCTTTGGGAAGCCCAGAAGCAGGAAGTGAGCGAAAGCAACTGGTATTCAGAGGCATGCTATGGTTGCCAGCCTTCGAATAAGCCAAGATATTAAAGCACAGTGTGAAGCTAGTTTAAACATCCTGGCTTTTTCTGAAGCTGGCAACTATAGTTTCCTGGTTCCACCAGATCAGGAAACGGTGGTTAATTAGAGGCTTCCTGGTTTAATTGTGGCTTCTGCAAAGAAAGGGGTAAAGCAATTCTTTGGGCCAGCAAAAGATGAGATATGATCCTCCAAACTAGCTGAAGTTATTGGAAAGGGTACATCATTTACAATCTCTTGAGCGCTGTGAGATTCCAAGGGTACCAGGCATGTTTACCAGGGGCTGAGTTTCCTTTTAGACAATGAGGCACAGCGGAGACTGTGGTGTCTTTATGATACATGGTTTATTTACACATATATACAACCTGAGTCTGCAATGGGGAGAGTGCAGAGCGTTCACATCCCCACAAGGGCCCTGTTCCTTCCATTGCTGCAGCCTCAGATTCCAGGAGACCCCAAACATCAGGTCTGACCCTCTCTGCAACATAAAACAGAAAGCCCACCTGATGCTCTGCTTCCCGCCCCCTCCGCTCCAGCTTGCAAAATGCAACTGTTTCTCCTTCCGCCTACTTCACTGCACACTGCCGTTCTGCCCCTCCCTCCTGAAACTCTGTCCTTTTGTCTCTGCTAACTCAGGGAGGGGTTTCCCCCCTTTGCTTTCTGAATCAGAGAGTCTCTTCATCAGCCATTTCTTTGCGCTTTTTTAATGGTCCATCTCTCCAGGCAATGATTTCATCAGAAAGCCAGCCTGGGTTATAGTTTAACATGTTAAATTCAATATGTCTGGCACCAGGGAATTAGAAGCGTGGCCCAGAATCAGAAGGGGGAGTCCAGACACCCCACAACCTTAACAACAATATGTACACACAATCCTGCAATCAGTGCTAACTTTCTAAAGGAGAGGAGTGAGGATGCTGACATCAAATAACATCAGAAAGATGAATAGTACTAATAAAATGGAATAGTCCATCAAACTTTATAAGAAATAAGTTACTGTTGCCTATGCTTGGAAGTGGAAGGATAACAAGAGTAAATGATCCTCTCCCCTCCCCTCCGCTGCCACTGCCCTTCTCTGATTTGTTACTTCTATGATAAAATATGCCGTAAGTCTTTCTTCTGGACTATTCTTCATTCACCACCTTCCTCAATCATATTTAATGGAGAAACAAATGCTGGCTTTGAATATGATCAGCCTCAGAAGCACAGAATGTGGGGAAGTGCAGTAGATACCAACTATTTGGCTGCTATTCCTTTGCATAATAGACAAGCTCATTCTTTGTGCAATATTGTTTCTAATACGGTTCAAGAAGGCTATCGAGTTAAAGCAGTATCATAGCACTTTAAACTGTCATGACTTCTCCCAAAGAATCCTGGAAGCTGTGGGGTTTTCTTAGGAGTTCTGAGAATTGTTAGAGCTAAAGCACTGCAGTTCCCATGAAAATTCACCAGCATTTTAGTGTGAATTTCTCCTAAGCACAATTTTGTATGCCATTTTGACTAATGTACACATTTTCGCAAGGAATTCCTCCTAATATAATGCATTTTTATCTTTGCAAACACAATCATTTTTAGGCACACTTTCCACTAATATTTGCATTTTTGTAAATATTGGTTGAAGACCGTATCACAAAATTTCAGATATGTGCACGTTTTTGAAGGATCGCTTTCTTTCGGTTCCCATATTGTTTTGGAAAATGCAAATTCGATAGATTTTGTTTTAAATGTGAACCAAATTAAATTTCTCATGCATTCCTACATCAACTTGATGGGGGGAAATAAGGTTTTTTATTAAGAAAAAGCTCACACTCACGTCTGTTCATGGTGCCTAATGTACTTCAAGCTCCTGCCCGCCATCAGAGGCAGTGATGCCTTCTGCTTTGTGTCACAAGAGATGCTGCCATGCTCAGGATACCCACTCTTCATCTTTAAGCTTGAGGCAAAATAATTCTCTCGAGCTCATAAAGGAAAAGATTGGAGGGAGGAGCTTCAACACAGAAGAAGAAGAAGAAGAAGAGTTTGGATTTGATATCCCGCCTTTTACTCCCTTTAAGGAGTCTCAAAGTGGCTAACATTCTCCTTTCCCTTCCTCCCCCACAACAAACACTCTGTGTGGTGAGTGGGGCTGAGAGACTTCAGAGAAGTGTGACTAGCCCAAGGTCACCCAGCAGTTGCGTGTGGAGGAGCGGAGACGCAAACCCGGTTCCCCAGATTACGAGACTACCGCTCTTAACCACTACACCACACTGGCTCTCAGAAACCCCAGTTTCTCACATGGAAAGCAGAGTACAAAGGCATGGATCCCCGACTCCTCCTTTTCATTATTCATGAACTGGCCATTCTTCTTTCAAGCAGGTGAAAGCACATTCCTCCTGAGCAAACAGCACGTGATTTCTTGATACAATCAAGTGCATTGTGAAGTGGATCCTATTTGTTCTGCATCTGGATTTACTGATGACCTCTCTTCGTATGATTTACCAGTGTCCATCTTCTGACTGTGGAGAGACAGTAGAAGAAAACACACATCTCACTACAGGCTGGTGGGATTGTGGCTGGAAGCATGTGAGGCTTCATAAAAGATGGGGTTGTTGTGCTGGCATGGTTACGGCACTTGTTACCAGACACATAAATCAGGAACCATATTGTAGAGATTCTGGCTCTCCCAAGTTCCATATATCACTGCCTCCCACTTCTCAGTATCACCGCGAGGAAGGCGAAGAGCCTATAAAAATCAATATTTTTGGTCTAGCAGGAAACCCTAGTTGCTTTTTATTTACTAGCTGTGTCGAATGGCACACACTCAAGATGATGAGTACATATTAAGCCTTTACGTCAAAGAGTCAAGGATGTCTCTTTTTCTTAACTAAGCACCCTCCATCGAAGGGTGAATATTGCAAGAAACATCTGACAGATCTAATGCTTTTTCTCATAACGGTGAGATATAGGAAACTGTCGGATGGACTGACTTTGCAGGTTAAGACGCTCTCAATCAACAGAGTCTGAAGACGATTGGGATAGGTGGATGGAATTTCTGAGACAGATTGTTTATTATACTTACACACATGATAATGTGTCCACGATGCCACAAGTTGCCAGCAGAAATGTTAGGCAGTGGGAAGAAAGCCTTTCATGTTGATTGGGGATGACCTGTAGAGTTCAAGGGGAGTGTTGCCCTCCAGACATTGTTGGACTACAACTCCCATCAGCCACAGCCAGCATGGCCATTGGCCAGCTACAACTGGGAGTTGTAGTCCGGCAAGAAGGGAATCATGTTGGCCATGTGGCCTCTTCACGGCAACTGGATCACAAGACATTGCCCATCATTATGTTCTGAGGGGATCCCATTTTAGAAAAATAATGAGGTCACTGCTGAATGACCTAAATCTATCACCTAGCTGTCTATAGCTATAGTGCCAAGGATTAACTGAAATGTCCCAATAAAACTGAGTGAGCCGCTGCAATAAAATAATTTAACAATGAAATGTCAAATGCAATATGCAAGCAAAATATCCTCCCCTGCCCAATAAATTACTCTCTGCTTCCAGAAAAGCTCCGCTTTGAGACCTCAAGCAAAATGTGTGCTCAGTTAAGTTCAGGGCTGTGATAAAATGACGACAGTGAGCTTATTAAATGAACCTGCTCCTTGGTATTTTTAAACCTCTCGCAGTAAAAGCTGAGGACAAAGGCAAAGCACAGCATATGTTGGTTTGTACTCCTACTCGTAAGAAAATGATGAAAGCCCTCCATTTTATTTCAATGGTTCACACTCTGTTTTTTCTGCTAGGAGCTAGGTAAGCTGGATGAACACATGAGATTGGTTGCCCTGAGCCCTCACATTTTGGGTTCCATCTTGACACACACAGGCAGAGAGTTTCTGAACAAGGGATCCTTAAACATTGCAAAATTAATAACAATGATTTCATTTGCAAGTGGAAGGTGCCTCTCAAACACTGAAGAGAATGTTAATGGGAGAAGGACTGTGATACAGAAGATGGTGCAGATTTAGGCCCCATCTGCACTAGTCATTTAAAACAGTGTCATGCCACATTCTGATTCAGGAAGAAACTTTTTCCCAGCGTCTTCATGGTCTTTCTCCAAAAGACTTGGGGTGAAGTGCAGGTGAATGGGGATGGAGACATTGCAGTACCCTCAGAGGCCAAGAAGCAGCCACAGTACAGCTGGGACCAGCAAACCAAGTTTTTAATTATCTTTAGTGTAAGTAGTCAAGAGGGATGCAGGTGGCGCTGTGGTCTAAACCACAGAGCCTAGAGCTTGCTGATCAAAAGGTCAGCAGTTCAAATCCCTGCGACAGGGTGAGCTCCTGTTGCTCGGTCCCAGCTCCTGCCAACCTAGCAGTTCAAAATAGATAAATAGGTACCACTCCAGCGGGAAGGTAAACGGTGTTTCTGTGTGCTGCTCTGGTTTGCCAGAAGCAGCTTGGTCATGCTGGCCACATGACCCAGAAAGCTGTCTGCGGACAAATGCCGGCTCCCTCGGCCAGTAAAGCGAGATGAGCGTCGCAACCCCGGAGTCGTCTGTGACTGGACTTAACAGTCGGGGTCCCTTTACCTTTAAGTAGTCAAGAAGGCAGTTTCTGCATGTTCTGTTGAGGGAAATGTGGGGCAGATGAGGCTCATCAGTCTGGGAAGGTGACCCATCTAGATGAAGGAAAACTCTGATCCTAAATCTCCACTGCCTTGTGGCCATGCTTATTCAAGAGAAAGTATATTCAGGAGTAAACCCCGCTGCCTTCCGGCACATCATCTTTTAAGAAAAAAAGGCCAAGGAGTAAACCCTACACAAATCCAGAGGGCAGCCCCTAAGATAGTTGGATGGTGCCTCGTTAGAACCTAAAACTAAGAATTTGTCAAGAATGTATAACTTGCTGTTGAAATGGAATACTCAGGATGAAACGGTTAAATCTGCTATGATTAAATGGGCACAAGATGTTGGACATAACATTATGATGGCTGACTGGGAACAGTTATGGACCACAAGTATGAAGTTTACGCAGTGGCGTAGCGTGGGGGGTGCAGGGGGGGCCGGCCGCACCGGGCGCAACATCTGGGGTTAGGGCAAATCCACGGGTTAGGGGGTGCAAATCCACGGGTTAGGGGGCGCAAATTACTTGCCTTGCCCCGGGTGCTGACAACCCACGCTATGCCACTGAGTTTACGGCATGTAATGCCTTAAGAGAGAATATAATGAAAATGATATACAGGTGGTACATGACACCAGTCAAGCTTGCAAAGATCTATCATTTGCCCGATAATAAATGTTGGAAATGTAAAGAGACTGAAGGTACATTCTTTCACCTTTGGTGGACATGCCCAAGGATTAAGACTTTCTGGGAGATGATCTACAATGAAATGAAAAAGGTATTTAAATATACCTTTCAGAAGAAACCAGAGGCCTTTCTCCTGGGCATGGTTGGCCAACTGGTGTTAAAGAAGGATAGAACTTTCTTTATGTATGCCACAACAGCAGCAAGAATACTTATTGCAAAGTATTGGAAGACACAAGATTTGCCCACCCGGGAAGAATGGCAGATGAAGGTGATGGACTATATGGAACTGGCGGAAATGACTGGCAGAATCCGAGGCCAAGGAGAAGAGTTGGTGGAAGAAGATTGGAATAAATTTAAAGTTTATTTACAGAAACATTGTAAAATTAAGGAATGTTAGAAGGATGTTGGAATGAAGTTATGTGGTCTTAGCAGAAATGATATAAAGGATTAAGTAAAAATAGATAGTTAACTGGTGAAAGAAGAGAGTGTAAAATTACAGTATGTTAAGATAAACTATTAGGATAAAAACAAAGATGGAAAGGATTTTCTGAAATATCTAATTGAACTAGAATACAAAAAAGGGAGGTGTGAGGAGGTCAAGGAAATAAGCAAATGAAAAATAAGTTGTGGGAAGGTTTGATTTGTTGTTGTTTTTTTCTTTTTTCTTTTTTTCTTTTTTGTTTGTCTCTTTTGTAATCTTTAAAATTGGAATAAATATTATTTTAAAATTTTTTTAAAAAAGGATGGCACCTCGTATGCCTCCTTCCTGCAACTCCTGCAGCCATCACCTGTGTGGAGCCTCAATCATTAGACAAGTTTCAGCAGTCAACACATAGTGTCAGAAGTGGGATTGTTCCACACAGACCAATACCCCCAAAAAAGTGCAGCAGAACAAGAAATAGAAATGGAAATACAGAATTGAGAGCAGTGAAGGGAGCTGTACAAAACCCTTTTATTAAACCAATTAATTTGCCAATATGGTTCAGACCTTTAATTTAATAGTTAAAATCCAACCGACAACGCAGGAGCCAATATGTGAAATAAGCTGGTATACGTGGCTTGTTTTCAGTTCTGATTTTCAGCAAGCTAGTTCATGCTCTAGGTTGCCAGTGTGTGTGTGTGTGTGCCAGCATGGAAATTTAATTTGAATTGCCCCCTTTGAGCATCACCTCCCAATTTGCTCGGGAGGACATGAAAAGACGGCCTTCTACCATCAAACTGAATAAAACTGCAGACATAAAAGTAGCCAGCAGCTTGGATGTAGCAGTTTATTACTTAAACTGGGTAATCAGATTTGAAAAGACACTATAATTGAGATCAAGGAGTGGAAATGTGCTGCATTAGGTTGTTATGGTAACTGGGGGCGTGCATGGAGATGGAGCCTTAAAGAGAGAACGCTCTGGGAAATGCTAAGTTCACAATGTGATGAAGTTAAAAGGTAAAGGCAAAGGTACCCCTGCCCGTACGGGCCAGTCTTGACAGACTCTGGGGTTGTGCGCCCATCTCACTTAAGAGGCCAGGGGCCAGCGCTGTCCGGAGACACTTCTGGGTCACGTGGCCAGCGTGACATCGCTGCTCTGGCGAGCCAGAGCCGCACACGGAAATGCCGTTTACCTTCCCGCTGGTAAGCGGTCCCTATTTATCTACTTGCACCTGGAGGTGCTTTCGAACTGCTAGGTTGGCAGGCGCTGGGACCGAGCAGCGGGAGCGCACCCCGCGGCAGGGATTCGAACCGCCGACCTTTCGATCGGCAAGTCCTAGGCTCTGAGGCTTTAACCCACAGCGCCACCTGCGTTACCCAGGGGGAAAAGGCAGACACTACAGAAGATTTGCACCATCCCATTTGGAATACCTAGGGAGCCTCTGCAAGCAGGTGTCCCCCATATAAGTATGTCTCTAGCTTTGTGTTGGTCTTGTCTTTGGGGACAAGATCCAGGAAGAGGGATGGTGGATATGGTAGTGTATCTCAAGACCTTGCAGTATGATATATAATAGTATTATAGCATACAGTGGTACCTCGGGTTAAGTACTTAATTCGTTCCGGAGGTCCGTTCTTAACCTGAAACTGTTCTTAACCTGTTCTTGGGGCGAAGACATGACTTCTTCAAGTAGTATGATGCCGCTTTAAATGTATACTGTAGATGAGTCCAGAGAGAAAACATTCCTGCTGGCTTTTGCCATGTCGGTGGCCAGTATGTAGGCCCTTACAGGTAGCATCTGAATACGACCCTGCTGCTGCTTGCGTGAGTGTTGGGAGGACCGCTCCCTCTCCTGCCAACTCCATCCGGCCTAGGGGGCGGGGCCTGCACTCGCACCCACAACATAAGAGGCCTGAGAGAGGCCTCCGGGACACGGCTGCTGCTGCTGCTGCTGCTTGCGTGAGTGTTGGGAGGACCGCTCCCTCTCCTGCCAACTCCATCCGGCCTAGGGGGCGGGGCCTGCACTACCACTACAGTTTAGAGGCCTAAGCAGCTACCGGCAGCAATGGACAAAATGGTTTTAAATGTTTTAACCGCTTTTAATTTGCAGCACTTTAAATGGTGGTTGTTGTTTTTTTATAATATTATATTATTTCATTATTTTATTTTTGCTTGGGGTGGGATAAGCACTGAGTCAGCATTATTGTTCCTTGCTTTGTTTGTTTTGTTCTGTTTTGTTTTATTATTATTATTATTATTCTGTTAAATTATTATATAGTTTGTATTTTGCCTTTTAAGGGGAAGGGTCATGGCTGCCTGGGAGTGGGCCTCAGCCAATAGATTGGGTGGGGCAGGTTCCACAGGGGGAGATGTATTCGGACACCCGATCCCAGTGATCACGGGCAGGAGGAGGAGTTATGCTAAGACCAGACCATGTCATTACCGAGGAGGCAGGTTTAGTCGTTGTTTGAGGACTATCCCTGCCTCCAGGTCTGGTCCTGACCGGAAGGATACAGTAATCAGCAAGGGAAACCCACATGACCTGAAAGTGCTGCTGTGCAATGCCAGGTCAATGATGAATAAAACCACTGCCATCCACGACCTGATTGTGGATGGAGGATTTGACCTGGCATGTGTGACAGAGACCTGGTTGGATGAGGCAGATGGGCCTGTCCTTGCCGCTGCCTGCCCACCAGGTTTCTCTTACGCACAGCAACCCAGGTCATGTGGGCGGGGAGGGGGGGTTGCAGTGATTTTTAGGAAGTCATTAGTCTGCACCAGGCGTCCTATTGGGAAGACCCAGTTTTCTGAGTGCATGTTCTGGAAGTTGGGCAATAGGGGCAGTACAGGATTCCTACTGGTGTACCGACCTCCCCGCTGCACCAAGGATTCCCTGCCCGAGCTGCTTCAGGTCGTGGCGGATATGCTCCTGGAGACACCTAGCTTGGTTGTCCTGGGGGATTTTAACATCCATGCCAACACGACCTTACAAGGGGCCGCTCGGGACTTCGTGGAAAGCATGGCCTCCATGGGGCTGTCCCTGAATAAGTCTGGCCCAACTCATAGCCACGGACATGCCTTAGACTTGGTGTTTACCTCTACGGATGTTGGTGATCTGACATTAACTAAAAGCGAAACAAAAGAAGTGCCATGGTCAGATCACTTCCTGGTGCAACTGGACTTCTCCGCAACCCTTCCCCTCCGCAGGGAGGTGGGACCGATTCGGATGGTCCGCCCCCGCCACTTAATGGATCCAATTGGCTTCCAGAGAGTGGTAGGGGATGCTTTATCCCAAGTTGATGGCCTTTCAGCTGATTCCCTGGTGGCACGCTGGAATGCGGAGTTAACCAGGGCTATTGACTGTCTGGCTCCGAAGCGCCCTCTCCGATTGCATGGAGCCCGGACAGCCCCGTGGTTTTCCCCGGAGCTGAGGGTGATGAAACAATCGTTGAGACGGCTAGAGCGCCGGTGGTGGAAAACTCATTCTGAATCAGACCGGACACGGGTTAGAGCTCAACGTCGAGCCTACCAAGTGGCAATGGCGACGGCGAAGAGGGCCTTCTTCGCCACCTCCATTGCATCTGCAGAAAACAGCAGCAGGAGACTTTTTCAGGTGGTTCGCAGTTTATCGGAACCACCTGTACCACCGGGGCCTGGTAGGGACCCCAAGATCTCCTGCAATGCTTTTGCAAAGTTTTTTGCAGATAAAATCGCTCAGATTCAGAAGGAGGTAGACTCCACAGTGGGAGCAGGGCCAGGGCGGGAGAGTGCTAGAGTTCTGTCTGGTCCTGTTATATGGGATCAATTCCAATCTGTTACCTCCGAGGATGTGGACAGGCTGCTTGGACGAGTGAAACCGACCACCTGTCTCCTTGATCCTTGCCCATCCTGGCTGATAAAAGCGAGCCGGAAAGGGCTGGGCGATGGGCTTTGCGGGGTGGTGAATGCTTCCCTCTGTGAGGGAGCTTTCCCAGACCCGCTGAAAGAGGCGGTCATTAAACCGCTTCTTAAAAAAACATCTTTAGACCCGGCCAATTTGGCCAACTATCGCCCAGTCTCAAATCTGCCATTCTTGGGCAAGGTGATTGAGCGGGTGGTTGCTGAACAACTCCAAGCACGCCTGGAGGAAACGGACCATTTGGATCCCTTCCAATCGGGATTCAGGCCTCACCATGGGACTGAAACTGCCTTGGTCGCGCTGGTTGATGATCTCCGGCGGGCTAGGGACAAAGGTGAGAGCTGTTTCCTAGTTCTGCTGGATCTCTCAGCGGCCTTTGACACCATCGACCATAACATCCTTCTGGACCGTCTAGAGGGGCTGGGAGCTGGGGGCACTGTTATACAGTGGTTTCGCTCCTTCCTCCTGGGCCGTGTTCAGAAAGTGGTGGGGGGGGATGAGTGTTCAGACCCTTGGGCCCTCACTTGTGGGGTACCTCAGGGTTCCGTCCTCTCCCCCATGCTTTTTAACATCTATATGAAGCTGCTGGGAGAGATCATCAGGGGGTTTGGACTGGGTGTTCATCAGTATGCAGATGACACCCAGCTCTACCTCTCCTTTAAATCAGAACCAGTGAAGGCGGTGAAGGTCCTGTGTGAGTGCCTGGAGGCGGTTGGAGGTTGGATGGCGGCTACCAGATTGAGGTTGAATCCTGACAAGACAGAAGTACTGTTTTTGGGGGACAGGAGGCGGGCAGGTGTGGAGGATTCCCTGGTCCTGAATGGGGTAACTGTGCCCCTGAAGGACCAGGTGCGCAGCCTGGGAGTCATTTTGGACTCACAGCTGTCCATGGAGGCGCAGGTTAACTCTGTGTCCAGGGCAGCTGTCTACCAGCTCCACCTGGTACGCAGGCTAAGACCCTACCTCCCCGCGGACTGTCTCGCCAGAGTGGTGCATGCTCTGGTTATCTCACGCTTGGACTACTGCAACGCGCTCTACGTGTTGCTACCTTTGAAGGTGACCCGGAAACTGCAATTAATCCAGAATGCGGCAGCTAGACTGGTGACTGGGAGTGGCCGCCGGGACCACATAACACCGGTTCTGAGAGATCTGCACTGGCTCCCAGTACGTTTCCGAGCATGATTCAAAGTGTTGGTGCTGACCTTTAAAGCCCTAAACGGCCTCGGTCCTGTATACCTGAAGGAGCATCTCCACCCCCATCGTTCAGCCCGGACACTGAGATCCAGCGCCGAGGGCCTTCTGGCGGTTCCCTCATTGCGAGAAGTGAGGCTACAGGGAACCAGACAGAGGGCCTTCTCGGTAGTGGCGCCCGCCCTGTGGAACGCCCTCCCATCAGATGTCAAAGAGATAAAGAATTACCTGACATTCAGAAGACATCTTAAGGCAGCCCTGTTCAGGGAAGTTTTTAATATGTAATGCTGTACTGTTTTTAACACTGATTGGGAGCCGCCCAGAGTGGCTGGGGAAACTCAGCCAGATGGGCGGGGTATAAATAATAAATTATTATTATTATTATCAACATTAAATAAATAAATAAAAACAACCCCAACAGTAGATGGTTGTAAACCCACATTTGCTACCAACTATAGATTTGACTGGTGTGTTGACCATACCAAATTCCATTTTCCTTTTCAATGCACTTCTACGAATTTTGCAAATGTGAATTTGCTGCAACCGCACTTCATGCATTCAGATACAATACATCTTCAATGTACACCTTAAAATGTAATGCTTTATTATTTAAATCTACGGCCTTTTAAATTGTTGAGGGGAGAGTATAACTCTGTGTTTTTATATTTTAAACTGCCCTGTGATCTATGGATGAAGGGTGGTATAGAGATTTAATAAATATAATATTTATGTTATTAATAATATACATTTTATTAAATGAAATTAAAAAATGAATGAAATATCAAAATAAATTCTTGATCCAGGCTGCAATTTCATTGTAAAACACACCTTTAAGCTTTCCTTTTTGGAAACAATAAAATACTGCTAAAGCAGCTCATTCCACGGCATTTTTTCATAAATGAAAGTAACAGTTACAATGCATATTTGGCAAGGAAACTGTAACACAGGTCACACATTAAGCAGCTTGTGCTAATTGCCAGAATGATTTATAGTTTTATTTTTAATTTAGCCATCAGCTAATTTATTAGATCGGTATTAGGACAACAGAGCAGAACCAACAGGATTTATAAACAGATCAATCACAATTCTCTCTCTTCAAAAACACAAATTGTCAACAGAAATGGGTAAAAATTGTTATGTATGTATATGTTTTAATTCATAACCCCCACCTCCCCAAGAGATTTAGTGAAATTTAACCATAAATAGCTTAGAAGGAAGCTTTGGTTTGTTTGTCTAAATTAACCTTCAAATTCCATATTTAAACCCATTCATCTGTAGCCACCAAAATGCATATTTATTGCTGAAACCAGATGTTTGATCCAGTGGTCAGTTATAATCTCTGGACTTCCTAGTCTTGCAAAGGGGACTCTTGAGATGGGAATGTATAGATAGTAAATCTATTTTAAAGTACGGCAGACCATCAGCACTGCATTTTGGGGAGGATCCTCATTCTGCGGGGTAGGCCCCCATATTTCTGCCCCCCCCCCACAACCCCTGCCCTGATGACACCCCTGATCTGGTGGCAAGAAAGGAACTGGAAAAACAGGTTGCCCCTTCTATGCTTCAAAGATGTCAAGGTTTTTAAGAATAATTTGCACAAAGGTCATAGCAAATGGTGTGTGTGCTTAAACTTTCCCCAGATGGACATGTATGTTGGGGGAAATGGTGGACGGAAGAATGGATAAGTGCTCACTTCCTCCAATTTCACATGAAGTCCATCGCACCCTTTGAAACAGGTATCATTTCCTTTTTCCGATACCGTCCCTCACAAAACACTGCCTAATGTATTTTGCCACCTGATGTCCATGCAGAGTTGTAATGTCTGAACAGGGTATGCATGCATAAAATCCTCTGCATGTTGGCTCAGATTACCTGATGTCCTAGATAAGTCCCAGAAGTGTTTTGTTTTAAAACTTGAAGTGTGTGTGTGTGTGTGTGTGTGTGTGTACTGCAATTTAAACAACTGTAGATTTACCTAAGGGACACGGGTGGCGCTGTGGTCTAAACCACTGAGCCTAGGGCTTGCCAATCAGAAGGTTGGCGGTTCAAATCCCCATGATGGGGTGAGCTCCCATTGCTCAGTCCCAGCTCCTGCCAACTTAGCAGTCCAAAAGCATGTCAAAGTGCAAGTAGATAAATAGGTACCACTCTGGCGGGAAGGTAAACCGCATTTCTGTGTGCTGATCTGGTTTTGCCAGAAGCGGCTCAGTCATGCTGGCCACATGACCCGGAAAAACTGTCCACAGACAAACATCGGCTCCCTTGGCCAGTAAAGCGACATGAGAACTGCAACCCCAGAGTCGTTTGTGACTGGACTTAACTGTCAGGGGTCCTTTACCTTTACCTTTTTGGACTTACCTAAAAGAAATGGAATTGTTTGTTTAAAAAGGCTGTAAAATATGATATAGCAATCTGCTGTTCTAGCATCCCAGATGGGTGACCGCCCATCCTTTGCTAAACAAATTCTAATGAGTCCATCCAACCACCTTTCAAGACAATCTGTTTGGTGGTGGACTTTGGGCTTTCAAAGTTCAGCAGCATCGTATGCAAAACCAAAAATCGGTGCCCCCACCCCACCTTTCGCCTTCCATTTTACATCATTGTTGTGGCACCCCCTGCAGCGCCCTCTCAGCTCAACGGCCAATGTGAGCAAACTGATTCACACTCCCCCAAACTCCCCTCTGGTCTGTTCCACTGTCAAACATCTCACACCACCCAGATGTTCTTCCAAATTTTGATTACCATCCCCTTTCTTTAATTTGATCCCAATGGCCTACATCCTCTTCTCCACAGCAACACATTTGTCAGGGGGTCTTTTTCTCCAACTCTGCCAGCCCATTATTTTTAATCATACTGGTTTGGAGCAGACAGAGAACCCCTCACACAGCGCTTCCCACCCCTTTGAACTATAGGGACTCCTTTAGGCATTCTGCACTGCACTCATCATGTACTATCCCAGATTTAATGAGTGAATTCGGCCACAGCGGTCAATGCCCCACATGCACACCCCTAGAATTAAATCCTCTAAAATCCCCTGACATGGCTGGAAGCCATGCAATTAGTGCAACGGATGCTTAGAAGAAGGCAAAAGTGAGGGCAGAGATTAGTGGCTGGCTAAGGAGAGTAGCAAGAAAGGAGTGGATGCTTTGTTAACTGGGAAAAAATGAAATACTGTACATGAAAGTAAGTTTGTGTTGGTCCGGGGCAGGGGGAGTTTCTGCCATGCATTAGAAGAGGAAAGGAAGGTTGTCTGTTGGAACTAGAATGGAAATTAGTTTTGGACAAGCAAAAGGTCCAAAGGAAGGAGGAGGAAGGAAAAGGGGCTGGACCAGTTGCAATCTCAAAGCCTAATGCAGGCATCCCCAAACTCGGCCCTCCAGATGTTTTGGGACTACAGCTCCCACCATCCCTAGCTAACAGGACCAGTGGTCAGGGATGATGGGAATTGTAGTCCCAAAACATCTGGAGGGCCGAGTTTGGGAATGCCTGGCCTAATGTGTCTCACAGGATTGTAGTGGGGGTAGAAGTGGAGTATTAACATAATAATAAATCGAAGCAATGGATCACCAGGGATAGCTCAGTTTGGTAGAGCATGAGGCTCTTGATCTCAGGGTTGTGGGTTCAAGCCTCACGTTGTGCAAAAGATTCCTGCATTTCAGGGGGGTTGAACTAGAAGACCCTTGTGGTCCTTTCCAACTCTACAGTTTTATGATTCTATGGTTCTTTGGTTCTATGAATTACTTGTTGCAGCAAGCATATTAGGAAATGTGAAGCTGCCTTGGATCAGTGCATTTGCAAGCAGACTCCACTTATATGTGCTCAGAACATGTTGTACCGCGAAACCCTGTGCATTTCTGCTTAGAAGTCAATCACACAGAATTCGGTAGGACATGCTCCTAGGTAAAAGACTGTGGCCTTCAAAGATCTGCCATCTTTTGAATTTATAGCTGCTTCTGCTATCCTTCTCCTCGCCACATAGTGGAAGAAGAGAAGAAGAGAACAGTTTGGATTTGATATCCCGCTTTATCACTACCCTAAGGAGTCTCAAAGCGGCTAACAATCTCCTTTCCCTTCCTCCCCCACAACAAACAATCTGGGAGCTGAGGGGAGCTGAGAGACTTCAGAGAAGTGTGACCAGCCCAAGGTCACCCAGCAGCTGCATGTGGAGGAGCGGGGAATCGAACCCGGTTCACCAGATTACGAGTCCACCGCTCTTAACCACTACACCACACTGGCTCTCACTAAGTGAAACATAAGGCTTAGTTTGGGTAAAAAGAACCGTTGAGCAATGTTCAGGCTGAAAAGATACAGCAAGTGGAGTGAATATAGAGGATATGCTTCAGGTTCATTAGGATGGAATCATAATTTTCTGCAGTTGTCTGAACTCTTGAGGGGGGGTGGGGTAAGTTCTCATTGAGCCATACTTGGCGCTAATACGTTCACAGAGTGGCTTCTTAGATCAGTGGTTTGCAGAGGGGCATAGTCCAGAGGGGGGAAAGCTGGGAAATACTGGGTGAGGAACAGCTAGAAGAGGAAAACACCAAGGGAGAGACAGCTGGCAGATTCAGTGTCCTTGGACAGCATTCTTGACCCCCCCCCCCTTCGCCTAGGACTCGACGGGCTCTGAGAGTGATGGAACAGAAAACGCAAAGACAACAAGCTCAGATTACCAGACGTAGGAGTAATGTTGATTAATGGGGACAAAGGGGGTGAACCTTTACTGGGAGCTACACCATTTTTAGAGAGATATGCATTCCTTTGTCTCTTGCTGTGATTATTAAAGAAACTATCTGGTAAGAATGCTCTTTACATTTGATTAATTGCTGCCACAGGGGGAGGGATTCAATTCCCTAAAGCCTAACAGTATGTCACTTTAATGGAAGCAAAAAGAGAATGTGCCCACTATGGAGGAAAATCACAATGTGGGCAGCATGCCAGAAAAAAAATTCTATATTCAGAAAGCAAAGGTACCAAGAGTAGAGTTGTACTAAATCACCTGGGCACTACTAGTGTCACAGAAGTTCATAGTTTCCTATAAATCTCAGCATCTTGCCTTCCAATCTGAGTCGGAGAAAAGTTTCTCCCAGCCTTCTTTCCACTTACTTGACTGACAGAAGCAAAATGTTCTCACTGAGGATCCATACAAAGATCTCAGGTGCCCTGGGAAAATTGCAGGTGCCATAGGGACATTTGATTTCCCATGGTGTCTTATGTCTGAGACATGGGTGTGGTTTTTTTAAAGAAAAAGTATAGTTTCGATGTTGATTAGCGTAGCAGTGCTGGGGACAGAATAGCTGGTTAATCACTTTCCCATGTGTCCTTTTCCTAATTTAAATACCCCACCCACCCAGAGCTGCTATTAGCTCTGCTGGGGTGGGTAACTGGTATGATAATACAAGTATCTATTATTCCTACCCCTTCTGCCCCTCCCCCCCAAAAAACCACTGGGCTAATAGCAGTTTCGGTAAGAAATCTGGGTTGGAAAAACAAGGCCAGGCAGGGAGGAAGCTAAGCACCACCTTCTGAAGCAACAATGCTCTGTTCAAAATTGGAACTCAGTGCAGCTGCTTTTGAGTTAAAAGGGGTTGAGAGCCCAATCACAGATCTGCTATACCAAATTTGTTCTGGTCCTTAATCACATCATCCTGGCAGCCCAAGAAAGTTTATTTAAGGAAGGACTGTGTAATGGTTCTAGGGGTTGCTCGTGCGTAAACCGGTGCAACACCTGGCTGGGTTGCCTGAGTGAACCTTTTCTGTCCGGACAGCCACTCACCCATGGCTGTCTCAATCGCTGGCAGAATCCGTCAGTGGGCGTTTCTTGAACTTCTTCCAGCAAAGAAGCTCTTTGACGCCTAGTCTCCGCCTACTCTCCCTGTGCGGAAGCCTTCTGCGCAAGGAGGGTGTAGGCAGTGGAGGACCCGTGCTCTCCCCGCTGGTCCCTGGCAAGGAGTCATGGGACCGCCTCGCCGATTCCCCCATCTGCCCCCCTTCTCCACTGGTGCTACGCTGATTCTCTTCCCCAGAAGATGGGCTGCCTCTCCCCATCCCGGGACGCTCTCTGGGACCCCTCCGGAGCCCGCTCTCTCCCTCCGGCCCTGATGGCAGTTCCCTGACAGACTGTAAGGTCGGATGGGGAGAATTAACACATTTTAGCTACAATCCTATGTAATCAAGGTTAGGATTTCAGCCTTTGACCTTTATTTCTCTGGTATTTTGCTGGTCCTTCAAATCCATTATGGTAGTTTACTACATCACGGCTTTAAAAGAATCAATACTCACTTTAAAGGAGTCAATTTTAAAGCCCCCCTGGAGAAACTTTCCATTCACTTGAAGTATCTTCATCATTGTTCCAAGAAACTCTAGGGCGTATCTCTCAATCATAGCCTCCAAAATGAAAAGATCCATTTACGAAATTTCCCTGTCTATACTTTCAGACCTGTTATGGGGGAGGGGGGCGTTTTGCTTTGAGAATTTCCTGTGGGGAAAATAAGATGAACAACCTGACTAGTCAGATTGACCTTTATTATTGTAAGAGTTTTACAATTGCAGCCACGTAGGATTTTTTTTGGGGCGGAGGGGATATTGGGCTTCATTATATACTCAAGTATACTCACCAAAAACGTTGCATAAACTGAAAATGGAACTATTTTGGATATTTTAATTTTGTTAAAACATTATGGGGTGTTCCACATAACACTTCTGCTGCCACCAGATTTCACCAAAAGTCAAACGTGAAGCAAATTTGAAGGTTTCTTTTCAGGTGAAACATCTGAGGAATTTAAAAGGAAGCTACAAGCTTGACGATAAGATGAGCAAATGTTCTCAGAGATAGCAAACAGGAGATGGTCCACAGATTCAAAATCTGCATCTAGACATATAAATTAGCAGGTGCACATTTTATACAAATCCATATCTTATTTTATCCTCTGCTTTTAGTGATGCAAAGAAGCCACCCTAGATCTGATGAACTTTAAGAGGAAACAAACAAAAAACAAAACACCCTCTCATAAGACTATTGGAATTTCTTCAGGGTGGAATTATAGGTTGTCTCTATTTCAGCCTATTTCAGTTAAAACAGATGGCTTGTTCATGTGTTATACTGAATGCAGGTACAATTATTCTCTTCAAATGTCTGTGTGAAAAGTGTACACTTGTTGATGTGTACACCTCAGCTATTGTGCACAAACCGTACACTCGTTACATGAGATAATAACTGTACGAGTATACATTTCTGCTATTGGTGTACGTAAGTTCACACACCCGTTGAACGCAATGTGTGAACTCCCTTAAAGTCTCCTTGAACTCCTCTTCTCTCTTCCCAGCTGCTTCTGCTGTTCTTAAAGTCATGGTCTGGGAAAGACTCCTAGGGCTGGAAAAAAAGCCATTGCCTGATGGCCAGCACAAAGCCTCTCAACCTTCTCCTCTGAAAACAGCTCTCTTATGAAGACTCCTAGGGCTGGAGGGTGAGGCATGTCAGGTGGGAAAAAGCCATTGCCTATTGGCCAGCACAAAGTCTCTGCTGAAGTAACTGGCAGCAGCTCCCAAGGGTTTAAAATTGGGCTCTCCCAGCCCTTTCTGGTGGTGCTAAGGGGCTTCCTATGTCACTGCCATTCTGAGCACCAGCAGCACTCATTTTAGAAACCAGGAACTGTTATGTTCTGCTCCATGACTATTCTCTTCATTTGGATGGGTATTTGGGGGGAGGTGAGCATTCACCAGCAAAACCGAGAGGAGGTTTGTCTGGTGTTTTATCCTTAGCACATCACTCACAATAGTCTCCCTGACATGCTTTCCTTAAGCACTTGCAAGGCTGTCATTATTTCGAAAGGGCTGGACTGACTCCATGGAAATGATTAACGTAAATCACAGAGCTGGGGAGAGCGGGGTGAGTTTCAATGACATCAACAATCTAATTTTATCTAGTGCATCATGGGGGAACCGATTCAATATTTTACAACACAGGGTCAAGGTGGGGGTGGCTTGATTTATATCATCAAGCAAGTTGGCTTGGGAATCAATAAGGGGAAGAACAATCCTACGCTCCAGTTATCCCAGAATGCCAGGGAGAGAGAGCTGGCATCCCATACTTCCTCAGCCCTCCGGGAGGGGAAAGGAAAGACACTGAAAATCAGAAAGCAGGGTAAAAATAGCAGGCGTGCCATCAGCGTCCTGGAAATATGGGCAAGTCGGAGTAAATATACAAACTATTTGAAAAGTAATTGTAATGAACAGCTTACGCTAGTAGGACTGCAAGAAGTTTTGTAAGGAGGACTATTTGAAATATTGCAAGAAGGACTATGAGGAGAGTTATTAGTTAATGATAATTAAGAGTAATTAAGAAATGAGTGATAAAGAACGAAAAATCATCAGAGGTGTTGACGGAAGTCTAAAACATTGTATAAGATGAAGATGAAGAAGAAGAAGAAGAAGAGGAGGAGGAGGAGGAGGAGGAGGAGGAGGAGGAGGAGGAGGAGGAGGAGTTTGGATTTGATATCCCGCTTTACCACTACCCGAAGGAGTCTCAAAGTGGCTAACATTCTCCTTTCCCTTCCTCCCCCACAACAAACACTCTGTGAGGAGAATGTGGCTGAGAGATTTCAAAGAAGTGTGACTAGCCCAAGGTCACCCTGCAGCTGCATGTGGAGGAGCAGGGAAGTGAACCCGGCTCACCAGATTACGAGTCTACCACTCTTAACCACTACACCACACTGGCTCTCTTATAAGATAAGAAGTTATGTTATATGATAGTTGGAAAGGATATGTTTAAAAAACCCAATAAAAATGTGTGTGTGTGTGTGTGTGCGTGTGTGTGTGTATGAAATATGGGCAAGTCTACCTAAGGTGGGCTACTGCTGTCGACTTTCCCACACTTGGAGGTCAAGACCTTACATGATACATAGGGATGGATATACTCCAGTTTCTACCTAACTTGAAATCTGCTGTCTGGAGGTGCCTCACATAGAGCTTAAATCTGAAGCTAAAGTGAAATAGCTCTAAATTCTTCAGTCCTATTTGTGGGAAGGCAACAAGGGTCCTCTTCCAGGGATTCTTTGGGTGGTGGTGGAGATTTGCAAAGAGGGGTGTTTGGTTGCATAAAAAGGGCTGGCCAAAAATATGTTGCTGCCCACCACCCCAGAAAAGAGACAAGGCCTCCTACATGTGCCTCTCCCCTCCGCCCTGACAGTAAAAATGCAACCATCATAAATTGGACTTGAATTTTCTGCCTTTTCATGCTGCTCTTGGAGGGCCGATGGCTAATGTGACCGTCTTCCTTTGAATGATGAGAAAATAACTGGAGACTCCTTCCGGAAGGGGGGAGAGTGTAAACACAAATAATTGTTTAGTCGTTTAGCCATGTCTGACTCTTCATGGCCCAATGGACCAGAACATGCCAGGCACTCCTGTCTTCCACTGCCTCCTGCAGTTTGGTCAAACTCACATTAGTAGCTTCGAGAACAATGTCCAACCATCTCGTCCTCTGTCGTCCCCTTCTCCTTGTGCCCTCCATCTTTCCCAACATCAGGGTCTTTTCCAGGGAGTCTTCTCTTCTCATGAGGTGGCCAAAGTATTGGAGCCTCAGCTTCAGGATCTGTCCTTCCAGTGAGCACTCAGGGCTGATTTCCTTCAGAATGGATAGGTTTGATCTTCTTGCAGTCCATGGGACTCTCAAGAGTCTCCTCCAGCACCATAATTCAAAAGCATCAATTCTTCAGTGATCAGACTTTTTTATGATCCAGCTTTCACACAAATAATACAAAATGCTATAAGTCGCCTCTCCTGTAGGGGGAGGCTAAGGGTAGAGGGGGGTTAAGGGTAGAGATAGTACACCACATGATGTGCTGATGTCATGTGCACACATTACATGCTGTGCAGGCACATTGCGTGCCATGCTGATGTCAGTCATGCATGTTATGCAAAATGCTGACATGTCCCTCCTTGCACCAATCAAATTAATTTCAAATTAACAAGTGGTCCTGCCCACTTACTCTTTCCTGCCTTCTGAGGTTTTTCTTGCAAATCTTTATTTAGTGCATACCTTTAAGCCTAGAATCAGAGGTGCTGGAAACTTGTGTTTTTGCAAAATGAAAGCTGAGCTTCTAAGGATGTTAGATACCCTGCTGAGTATTGTGTATTTTTCCTCTTTTCTTTCTTTTTCATTTTGTAACTTTTAAACTTTGAATACATATTATATATATAAAAAAGAGTACCAATGTTCATTTTCTGTGCCTGCATAGAATCACAGAAAGTCACACTCTTTATACTTTATAGTCCTAATCTCATTCATTTATCCACCAAAAACACCGAACTCTTTCACATTAGGGATATTTGAAATTCAAACCAGGTTTCTGAAAACTGATTTAGAAGCCCAAGTGGGACCTCCCACAACTCCTGGCATGTGAATAAAATCAGGCTGAGAAACATCACTTTCATTTCTTCAAAACTATCAATTTCCCCGGACAGCTTTAAACATAGAGCCAGCTTTCTGTTCTGTCTGTCCATAGTCTACTGATCTGGAACAGAGCAGGCTATGTGGAAATCATGAAGGCTCCCTCTGGGATCACAAGAAGCTGCAATCACGGGGGGGGGGGGGGAGAGACCTTTTTTACTTTCCTTCTATGTGATTTAGAAGAACCCCTCCTCATTAGAATCGTCGGTTGAACTGACCCAAGCAGGATGATTAAGGTCTGTGTGGAGAAACTTTAACCAAAAGTATGCTTTATGGAGATCGAGAAGCAATAAGAGCTTTTGGAATGGCGCAGCAATTAATTCAGAGTCACCATCTTGCCAAAGGATTTATAGCCCAGAGAAGGAATGGACTTGTTTTCAGACTGCATTCCTGGTGAATCTCCTCAGAGGTTTTGAGAAAGGAGGCAGATTGGTGAAGATTAATGACACTAAGACTGTTTTGATGTATGGAAGTGATGTTAAATGGAAAACGTCTGGATATGGCTACTGGATAAAAAATAATAATATCCACACAGGATTACAAACTGTCTAACCAGCTTGTGGAGACTATCAGAGGTCACAAAGAGAAAGGAAAAATATATGAAAATAACAACAAGAGATGTGGAAAAACAAGAAGAAAGGACTGGATAGTACTGTGAACATCATAAGGTTAGATTTGTGGAAATTAAAACAGCAGTAAGAAGCAAGAAGTTGATTGGATCCCCTTCAGAACTTGAAATATGGGTACCCCCAACAAAAATTTTAAATTTGGCTGTGTAATTTGGAATTTATGTAATTTGGTTTGATTTGATTTGATTGGTCAGTTAATAAAAAATTATTCTTAAAAAAAAAAAAAACAAGAAGCTGCAATCACTCTGTTGTCAGACTGTATGTGCAGCGTGTGGACATGACCTGCAGGAGAGCAAAAAAGGACTGGGTCCAGTCAGGCAAGGGAACCACAAGGACCAAAACGTCACTATTCTCAAGCGGAAGGTAAGAATTGGGACCAACTAATGCCTTAAGCCCATGATAGCCACTGAGATGCCCTCTGAAACCCTTGAACTACAATTCCCACTATCCCTGCTCCTTGGCCATGCTGCCTGGGACTGATGGGAGTTTGAGTTCAGCAGCATCCTCAGCTATGAAATAAATAAAAAACAAAAGAGAGAAACAGCAAAGGGAATGGAAGCAACAGTAGAAATAAAGAAAGGAAAAAGAGGAAGAGAGAAGAATAAAATAAAGAAAACAGAAAAAGGAACATTAGCAAAAGATTAAAAAAATAACTCTTGGTTTTTCATCTGCCAGTTACATGAAAAAAGAAAATATGGTTATTTAAAACCTTCTGTCCATGTGAACATCCATTTTCTCCACATTCAGTTAAACAATATTTAAGTCAGGGTGCCTCAGAATCATTCATTTGTTTTTCCTACAAAAAGTCCATGATTATTATTATTATTATTAATTTATTTGACCATATTTCTTTCTTTTTAATTTTGCTTCTGTTAATTCCCACCACCATTACTCCATACTGAATAAGACTAAATTCTTCCATCCATGTTGATATTAAAGTCTATGATCACACTTTGGGTCTGTATTCCATTTTTTGTTTCTCATTATATATTTTCTAAAGCAGCGATGGCCAAACTTGGCCTTCCAGCTGTTTTGGGACTACAGTTCCCATCATCCCTGACCACTGGTCCTGTTAGCAAGGGATGATGGGAGTTGTAGTCCCAAAACAGCTGGAGGGCTAAGTTTGGTCATCACTGCTCTAGAGGGGAAAAGCTATTACCAGTATTGGAAGCCTAGTCTTAGCCCCAGCTCTGAGAACGACCATTCCTGTGGGTCACAAGGAAAGGGGACTTCTCTTAAAGTTCTCATCAAACTCGAAGAAAGGGAAGCAGACTGGCTGGGCTGTTTGTCATTTGTGATCTGCTTTGCTTTTAACTTTGGCAGAATAGCCTGGATTTTTTGAAGAAAGGTCATATGTCGAGCTTGGTTGCCAACAATTTTTGAGAGAAGTTGGATTTTCTTTTGGTCAAAATCAGCAGTATATTCACATATTTATGTAAAGACCTAGTAAGTCTGATCCATGGTCCATTTGGTTCAGTATTGTCTATGGCAGCGGTTCTATGGGATATCAGACAGGGGTCTCCAGTCCTGCTTGGAGATTGAACCAGGCAAATTGAAACAGGCAGAATCAGGGATTGAACCAGAGACCTTCTGCATGCAAAGTGTTGGTGCTGACCTTTAAAGCCCCAAACAGCCTCAGTCCAGTATATCTGAAGGAGTGACTCCACCCCCATCGTTCAGCCTGGACACTAAAGTCCAGCTCCGCGGGCCTTCTGGCGGTTCCCTTACTGTGAGAAGCCAAGTTACAGGGAACCAGGCAGAGGGCCTTCTTGGTAGTGGCGCCCTCCCTGTGGAACACCCTCCCACCAGATGTCAAAGAGAACAACAACTACCAGACTTTTAGAAGAATCTGAAGGCAGCCCTGTTTAGGGAAGCTTTTAATGTTTGATGTGTTACAGTATTTTAATATTTTTTTGGAAGCCGCCCAGAGTGGCTGGGGAAGCCCAGCCAGATGGGCGGGGTATAAATAAATTATTATTATTATTATTATTATTATTATTATTAAGCAAGGGCCCTTGTGCACTCAAAAGAAAGGTTGTTGAATTTTAGCCCCAGCTTAGCATTTTGCTCGCTGCTGCAAGATGAGACAGCAGAGCACATGCATTACCTCCCTCAGCCAGCAGGCACCCACCCTCCCAGCTGTGAGAGAAGAGTGGTGGTGACGGAAGAACGTGGCCACCTCAGACTGGCAGCTGGGGGTTGCTCTCCAACCCACATGCCTGTGACGCTTCCTATTTTACAGCAGAACTCAAGCTCAGCACATCCTATTGTTGAGCGGCAGCTTCAGGAGGAAAGACAAAGCTCTTCCTATGAGCTCTGCATATATCAGAAACTTTTTGGTATTCACACTGCTGCTATGGAGTCCACTAGGATTCACCCCACAACCAGCTTCAGGTTTCCCCCTAAAGCTCTGCTCATGGACCAGAATTTTTGAAATGAAAAGTTGGCATCCCTAGGAAGCTGGCGCTGTGCCAAGTCAGACTATTGGTCCATCTAGTTCAGGGTCATCTATACTGGGTTCTTGAGATAACCAACATGGGGCTTCCTAGCTGTTGTTTGACTACAACTCCCATCAACCCGAGCCAACATAGCCAATGGCCAAGGATGATGGGAACTGGAGTGCAGCAACAGCTATGTTGGCTACCCCTGGTCTACACTGGTTGCAAGCTTGATTTCATATTAGAATCTTTCTTGGAGATGCTGGGATTGAACCAGGGACGTTACGTATGTGCTTTGCCACTTTACTGCACACTGTTGTGTAGATATGCTCCTGGTGTGCAGGAAATATGGCGTACATGCATTCATGCACATCTTCGCAGGGCTCGCCCAGCACATTTGCCATGTACGTGGTTTTGGATGGCTTTAACTTTACATTGTTTCATATGTCTGAATATTTCATCTACTGTTTTATGCAGAAGTTACAGGCCTGGCTTGGACAAGGGGTATTGCAAGCACTTATCTATATCTAAATCCTAGAATCTGTATGCGCAATCTAGATTTCTCTATTGTACTGTGCTAAGGAATATGCTTCTCCTCCCCTGAGAGAAGAACGCTGAAAAACCAGTGAAGTAAATTGTTCTCTCAGTTCCCTAGAGATCTTGTTAGTTGAGAATAGAATTCAGCAAAAAAAGAAGCAAATCGGCTTTCTGGCGGCATTTAGGGTTTTCAGTTAGGTAATTGTTTTTAAAAGGAGGGGAGTGGTACAGCAGAGTTGGTGGAGGCAAGGCTGAAATCCTGTGCATACTTGCTTGGGTGTAAAACCCCATTGATCTCAATAGAACCAACTTCTGAGTAGGCATGCAGAGACTGCTTGGGCTATCCATCCCTTATGCATCAGTCAAACAAATTCTAAAAGAGTTACTGGGAATTAAAGTTCACTGATTTCAGAAAGAGATCTACCTTTTTGTAGGTCTCCTTTCTTGCCCTTGTCTGGCCACTGCTGTTTTCTGCACAGTTGGAGCAATGCAGCCTTCACCAACTGGGTGCTTTCCAGCTAAAACTCCCACCAGCCTGGTGAGTTGAGATACAATTCCCATCAGCTTCAGCAAGCGCTCTTCACACTTGAGCTCCACAGCCACTAGCATTCAGAGACACCTTGTCTCCAACTGTGGAGGTAGAACATAGCCATCTTGTCTAGCAGCCAAGGATAGGCTTTCCCTCCCTGGATTCTCTAAACCCCCTTTATTTTTATTTTATTTTTTTATTTTTATTTTTAGAAGAAGAGTTTGGATTTGATATCCCGCCTTTCACTCCCCTTCAGGAGTCTCAAAGCGGCTAACATTCTCCTTTCCGTTCCTCCCCCACAACAACAGGTGAGTGGGGCTGAGAGACTTCAAAGAAGTGTGACTGGCCCAAGGTCACCCAGCAGCTGCATGTGGAGGAGCGGAGACTCGAACCCGGTTCCCCAGATTACAAGACTACCGCTCTTAACCACTACACCACACTGGCTCTCCTCTAAACCCCCTTTAAAGACATCCAGAGGGGTGGCCTGTCAGGAGCTCAGCCTACACTCGAGTAGGACCCTGGCAGAGACACATGTTCCCTCCCTCCTGGTTGATCGTTCGGGAGCTTCAAAAGCTTTCTTCAGCCCGAACATCACAGCGACTGATGCCAACCGACACCAGCACACTTAGGGATCCACAGAGTTTGCGCAACTTGCGTAACAGTCCTCAGCAACTCAGCATTTTGGCTAATCTATTTTATTTACCTATAAACACACATGGAGCACATCACTTCCCATTCTGTGGAGTCAAAACATATACCATCATGTGAAAGACAACAATCCCATGACTGCAATCATGGAGCAGGAATTCTAACATGGCCATCAGTACCCTTTGTGACAGCACAGTTGCACAGTCTTCACTATGTGCTGTGTGGAGAAATGCTCCTTTCTGCCTGCCCTGAATCTCTCACTATTCAGTTTCTTTGCATGACCGTTGGTATTACGAAAAAGGGACGGGGGGAAATCATTGTTGGCTTTCTCTACACCACCTTACACATTTCTATTCCATTCTCACTTATCTCTCCCCCCCCCCAACTAAAAAGCCTCTGATGTTTCAACCCTCCTGCCCCAGAGAGTTCTTCCAGCCCAATGATCATTTCCTGAAACTTTTCCAGCTCTATGGCATCCTCTTTGAGGTGTGGCAACCAGAACTGTACATAGGATTCCAAGTGTGGTCACACCACGTATGGTGATGGCTACCGAGACTTTACAAAATGGACACATTCACAGAGGATGGGTATTTCAACAGCTACTGGCCATGATAAGGAATCAGGTGTTCAAAGGCAGCACACCTCTTATGAACTGGGAGGTGGGTTAGCAGAGGCTTGGCTGTTGTCATCAGGACTTGCTTCTGGCCTCTTTGGGGGCACCTGCATGACTGCAGAAGGAAGTGGGATGTTGGACAAAATGGACATTTGGACCTCTTTTTATGTCCATGGAGAACAATAGCACTAAACAGAAAGGTAAGTGGAGATAGAACCTGCATGCTGTAACCTATAAATAGATGCCATGCAGCCATGCACTGGAGAAGGGATAGACCTCAGGCACATCCTTTATGTGGAAAAGGTCCCCGGTCCAATTATTGGCATTTCCAAGTTGGGGAAAACCCTTGACTGAAACCTGGAGATCACTGTAGTTCAGGAGTGTGGAACAAATTCATGGAAGATAAGACTATTAGTGGCTACTTAACTTGATGGTTATGTTCTGCCTCCACAGTGAGAGACAACATGCTTCTGAATGCCTGTTAAGGACAGCATCCTGTGGTCACCCAGTGGTCACCCAGTGGTCACCCAGACATCTGTGGGAGCCCTCAAGTAGAGGGTTGAACACTAGAGCACGCTCCCCTCCTGTGAAGAGGCCACTAATAGCCTCTTTGTGCTTCTTGAAATTTCAGGTGCTGCTTGTGGGCTTTCCAGAGAGCCAGTGTGGTGTAGTGGTTAAGAGCAGTAGACTCGTAATCTGGTGAACCGGGTTCGCATCTCTGCTCCTCCACATGCAGCTGCTGGGTGACCTTGGGCTAGTCACACTTATTTCAAGTCTCTCAGCCCCACTCACCTCACAGAGTGTTTGTTGTGGGGGAGGAAGGGAAAGGAGACTGTGAGCCACTCCTTCAGGTAGTGATAAAGTGGGATATCAAATCCAAACTCCTCGTCCTCCTCCTCTCCTACTCCTACTCCGCTTCTTCTTCTTCCATTTGCATCTGGTTGGCTGCTGCAGGCCATTGGCCTGATCCAGTAGGCTCTTCTTACAGCCGGTGGCCCCTCTGGATGTTATTGGACTCCAACCCCCATTAGCCCCAGCCAGCACAGTCAATGGTCATTTGGGGAAAATGGATGGGGGTTGCAGTCCAGCAACATCTAGAGAGCTGCTGGTTCCCCATACCTGTTGGAGATGATGCTGAATTTGATGGACAAAATCATGATTTGTAATAAGGCAGCTTCCTATGTCAAATCAAGTGGGAGGTAGGAGGACTGCATATTTTAGTTGCATTTAAATACATTTTCATGGCCCGAATATTGTATGGTTTTAATAAAAGAGAACCATCTCCCACGAGTTAGGGATGCTATCTGGAAGTACCAGGCACCAGGGAGACTAGCTATAATTACAGTCTAGACATTCAACCTTTCTGAAGACATGAGGTTTTGTGAGCACTGAACTTTAAATAAAATGTAAATTAAGCTGAATTGTGGAGATATGTTCCTCTCCCTTTCCCACATCTCATATTCCAGAATGGAAATCACAGTTTAAAACTGTTCAAGAAAAATAAGTATGCTTCACCAATAACAGTGTGATCCTAGGAACGTCTAATCAGAAGTACCACTGAGTTCAATGGTGTGACTTATTCCCAGGTCAGTGTGTATAGGCTTGAAGCCTATATCTGTCACACACTGAAGTTTCCAAGCCATCTTCAGAGGCAGCCACACATATAACGCACTGCAGTAATCTAACATGAGGTTAGGGGAAATTGCTCTGCAAAATGTGTACACTGGGCAAAATTGCAGAGCAAAATGTGTAAGGCGAAATTCATACCAAAATGCTGATGAGTTAGCATTAGGACTCTTAAAAAAAAAAGTAAATCACAAACTGATGTGGAAATGTCAAGAACTGAACTTAACATTGGAAAAATGAGAAACCAAGAAAAACCAAAAATGACAAATTCACCAATTCCTACCGTTTTGTCTAATAACCACCAACAAAAATTACAGTTCTTATCCTTTCTCTTCCCAGCATGCTAGAGAGACATGAATATTCCCTCAAACTCCTTCCCTTCCCTTGCCTGATGGTTGAGCTGCCTGAGAGCCAGATGAAACACATTTATGTAAGACAATTGTTTTAAAAACACACAGAGGGCTGCAGGAGGTGGTTATATAAAGCTTGAAAGATTAGTCGCTGTGCTCTACCGGATGACTTTGTTGTCGGGAAGAGAACTTGCTTTGCTTAAAAAACAGAGGACAGAAGGAACATGGAGAAGGAACCCATAGAAAACTTTGCTGAGTTCTTTGGAAAAGAGTTAAACTTTGTGTGATGTAGAAAAGAGCATGACTGCTTGCTTGCAATGCGAAGAATTATAATCAAACAGTGGGGGAAGTTAAAGAGTGTGAGTGGTATTCAATGAAATAATTGCACAAGCGGAACTAATTCCACTTACACTATGGGACTTCTATTTCTCTCCAGACACCCCATGCTATCCCCCAACCTGCTCCAGAAAGTCAAGAAAAAACTAGAACAGATTTGGGGGGGGCAAGGGAGGAGAAGGGGGAACCAGGGGCAAATGAAAGTGTCGTGACACCCGGGGTGAAGCATCTCTACATAGGGCACATGTGTGGCATCGCTACGTACGACGCATGCGCCGTATGTAGCAACACCGCACATGCACTGTACATAGTGGTTTGCCGGCGCTCCAGCGCTGTATGGACGGTGCCAGGATCCTCTGCTGGCAGTTGCAGCCACGAACGGAGGATCCTCTACAGGTGGCTGTAGTGGCGATGGAGGGATCCCACTGCTGTCCATATAGCACGGGAGCGGTGCCGGTGGCAAACCGCTATGTACAGCGCATGTGCGGTGGCGTTAAGTAAAGCGCATTTGTGTGACGCTGCACATGTGCTGTACATAGCGGTTTGCCGCCGGTACCAGGATCCTCTGTTCGCGGCTGCAGCCACAAACTAAGGATCTGTCACATGCAGCTGCGGTGGCAGAATGGCTGCTTGTGCTGCCGTGGTGGGGTGAGCCCCAGTGGGGTGCCTTCTTGTCACCCACCCCCCAGACATGGCACCTGGGGCCCAACGCACCCACGTTGCAACGCCACTGAGGGAAGAGGTCTGTTGCCCAAGCAGAAGTCATTCTGTTTTTGCAATTATTCAGTTGAATATCTCCCCTGATTAATAATATTATTTGTTTACCAATAATCAAGACAGGAGGTGCTATAGCCCTGAAGTGATATGCAGTGCCATTGCTGAAAATATCTAGTTATCTCATCCTCTGTCATCCCCTTCTCCTTGTGCCCTCCATCTTTCCCAACATCAGGGTCTTTTCCAGGGAGTCTTCTCTTCTCATGAGGTGGCCAAAGTATTGGAGCCTCAGCTTCAGGATCTGTCCTTCCAGTGAGCACTCAGGCCTGATTTCCTTCAGAATGGAGAGGTTTGATCTTCTTGCAGTCCATGGGACTCTCAAGAGTCTCCTCCAGCACCATAATTCAAAAGCATCAATTCTTCGGCGATCAGCCTTCTTTATGGTCCAACTCTCACTTCCATACATCACTTCTTGTGGAAATGGACCATGTAAAAGGTTGCTCATCAAACTTTGTTTTGTTCATGGAAATGCAAAGAACAAAACTACGAGTTATACTTAGGAAAATTGTGATATAAATGTCGCTATGTGCCCAAAGCATTTCCCATCAATTATATCAGTGATCTGTACAACAGTTCCTTCGTAAACCTGGAACCTTCCACCTGTTCTTGAATTTCAGCTCCAAGCCAGCATGACCAATGCTTGGTCAGGGATGATGGGAGCTGCAATTCACCCCGGTCTTAAAATAAGTCAACTTTATCCCCATTCTGCAGATTGGAGAGTTAAAACTGAGGCTGGGAGAAAGCAGCTTGCCTAAAGTAATTCAGCCATAAGCTCATATGGCTTGGACCAGATGACCCTTGGTTCATTAGCTCTGTATCATTGGACAAACAGGCAAGCCCATGCCTTTGTGTATTTCCATTCACAGCTTTGGAAATCAGGAATGGGGTAATTTGGGTGGCATAAAAGAGCCAAAATGCACAAATCAAAACTGGCTCCACCAGTTCAGACCACAGGAGGCATCTTTGAATGATCTCCATACAAAGCACACCCCTGACTATGTGACGCTAGCACGGGCTGAGAAACTGTTCTCCGTAGACCTATCTCGCTGAGGTGCTTTGTCTTCGCAAGGAAGCTTTTAATATGGGGCGCGCACATGCCGTTAAATGGTTACCACATCCATTTGCTCTGTTAGATTTTCTGTCCGCGGTGACTTACTTATGCATGCATTTGTTTTGTAAGGAAAACCAACAACAGGATGCGGAGGTACAAGTTCGCGTCCCCCTGATCTGAACGTTCCAGGAACACCACCACCCCCTTTCCACCAGGAATGTCCCCTTCCTGCTCTTAAGGCTCCCCCACTTGTTGCCATTGCAATCTCGTTCCCTCCGGCCGCGAAGATGCTTCCTATCCCTTCCTCGTCATGCAAGCGCTCTCTGTCTCTCTGGAGGAGGCTGCTCGTTCACGGGCGGAGCCACGAGAAGATGGAGAGACAGAGGGAAAGAGGGCGGGCGGGGAGGGCGGTGTTCTCTCCCTGGGCTGAGCTCGTGGGCGCTGCCTGTCTTCTTACCTGACAAATCAGGCGGAGAGAAGAGGCTGCGAAAAGGAGAGAGTGAAGCTTTGCTCTCCCACCCAACACACACACACACACACACACAGCGATACACCAGGCGCCTTGGAACTGGAGGGCAGGATCTCTCGCCCCCCCCCCGGTCCTTTCCCTCCAACTCCTTCCAGCTTTGCGGAACTGGGACCACCTGGGTACCACTAGACGCGGCTGGACTCTTCTTCTCTCCTGTATCCTTCAGCAGCCATGTACTGATCAGAGCATCCTTCGGAACTCTCCTCTTTTTTGTCGCTCTCGCTCTTTCTGGTCCTCCCTTTACGCTTCAAATTCAACAGTTCTAGAGAAGTATCGAGGCAAGGAGCAAGAGGGTAAGAAACCTGGATGAAATTTCTATATCTTCGTTTTCCTATGGTGGTGAGGCGGTGGAGGGGGGTGGAACATGATGGAGGAGGACTTTTGAGGATGTGGTCCTGTTGCATGCTTAGTAAATCGCACTGGACCCGACGAGGTTTACTTCTGCAAAGGCATGGGCAGAATGCTAAGAGCTGATGTCATATGTAGGTTTTCAACTCAGAAGTAAGTTCCCTTGTGTGCTCAATGGAGGGCTTACTTCTCTGCAAATGTTCAGAAGCTTGTAGACTCCTATGCCTACGCTTGCAGCCTGTGCATGCTTACTTTGGAGTAAGCCCCGTTGAAATGAACAGGACTCATTTCTGAGTAAACATACATTCTATAAAATATATCTTGTTTACGCACATACACAGATACACGCACACTCCCCAAACCCAGAAGCTTGGCTTTGGGGGAAAGGGGAAATTATAATTTCAATAATGAATATATTTAATAATTAATATATTTAATCAATATATTTAAGTGTCTGTCATTAGCTAAGCAAGAAAAACCTCTGTATTAGGAAAGGTGGGACAGGGAGGCAGCAATGGGAGCTGTCTTGTTGTGTTTCTTATGGACAAAAGAGAGCAGGTGTTTAGCATAGAAGCCTTCCTCTCTAAGCAATTGTGTGGCCCTTTAGATGTTGTTGGACTCTATTTCCTGTCAGCACAAGTCAACATTGTCCAAAGGACAGGGATGATGGGATATAGTTTAGCTACCTCGATTTAAAGAGATATGCACATATAGGCATGGTGCTGGACCACAAATTCCCTTGTCCCTGACCATTGGCCATGTTGACTTGGGCTGATGAATGTTGGAGAACTACAGGTTGTCCTCCACCACCCTTGATTTAACTCATGGACCCTACCCTGTTCTACCACGAGATCAGAGCTATATAGGCATCCTAAGAGAGCCTGGCCATGTTTGTTGTGACATTCAGTCTTCGTATATATACAAGTACTATCGCTTCAGAAAATGGTGAAGTGTGTGACTGTCCCCAGTTGTTGTTTTTTTTTTTTGGGGGGGGGGGACACAAAAATGTGGAAAGTGCTGTTGAGAAGGGGACTCATCCTAAAAGGAGAAACCATGTCCAGAGCCTGCCTCTGATAGAACAGAAATGGAACAACATCCATTCTAGAAGAATTTGCTGCCTGCTAAATCTCCCATACGCAGACCATCTTCTTTCTGTTTCCAAACCATTAAACATGGTGTCTACTGTCTTAGTACTCCTCCTCCCACAGACTAATGGTTTATCTTCCCTTGTGTAGGAGACTGTGTGTGTGTGTGTGTGTGTGTGTGTGAGAGAGAGAGAGAGAGAGAGAGAGAGAGAGAGAGAGAGAGAGAGAGAGAACACACACCATGTGCCATTGTATGCAGGGATCTGCCTTCCTTTCATTACCGGGGAATTGGATGCCTTTATTGACAAGTCCGATGAAGTTTTGGCTCTTGTCCAGGGATTAGCTAAGATCGCAGTGGTTCTCAAGATTTGTTTACTACATCACCTAGACTATAAATATACAAATAGACTAGACTAACAGCACTGAGATTGTTGTTTACCCAATGATTAAGGGGGAAAGTCAAGTGTGTGTGTGTGTGTGTGTGTGTGTGTGTGTGTGTGTAAGAGAGAGAGAAATTGAAATCAAATTAAAGTGAAGAACTTGGCAGTGGTGTTTTTTAAACTATGCAGCTGTGAACAAAAGTGAATCAAGGTCAGCCAACATGTCACAGAGATGCACACCACTTCTATGCAAACTTATCCTGGTGCAATTCCATGATTGATTGGCATTTTCCTGAACACTTGCAATATGTGGGTGTTTTTAAAGAAAATCCTGTGCAGGGCTGGCATGTAAATGAACATGATCTCAGGGGCTAATGTTAGCATCTTCAGATAAAGAGAGCTTAATGCTCCTCCCCCTCACCTCCCTCTCCTAGGTTTGCCAGATATAGTATATTTCCCAGGACTTGGTAATGAAGATTCACACTCCTATTTTTAAATAATTACTCATTTGTTCACGGTTTGGAAGGACTTGTTGCAGTGCTCAGCTGTGGCTATGGGGTTCCATTCTCTCTGATGTTTGAGCGTGGCAGAAAAAAGGTCTAAAATGGTTTAAAATCTGGTTTAAAAGGGCGTGTTGGCTGCTAGGTACTAACAGCTTTAAAAAGACAATTGGGAATTTTGTGTTCATAGAATCATAGAATCATAGAATCATAGAATCATAGAATCATAGAGTTGGAAGAGACCACAAGGGCCATCGAGTCCAACCCCCTGCCAAGCAGGAAACACCATCAGAGCACTCCTGACATATGGTTGTCAAGCCTCTGCTTAAAGACCTCCAAAGAAGGAGACTCCGCCACACCCCTTGGCAGCAAATTCCACTGTCGAACAGCTCTTACTGTCAGTGAGTTCTTCCTAATGTTTAGGTGGAATCTTTTTTCTTGTAGTTTGGATCCATTGCTCCGTGTCCGCTTCTCTGGAGCAGCAGAAAACAACCTTTCTCCCTCCTCTATGTGACATCCTTTTATATATTTGAACATGGCTATCATATCACCCCTTAACCCCTCAGTGTTCACTGATAGACCTTGTTCTCCCCCAGCAAGGTAACACTCACTTATTTTTATACTAGCTTCCTGGGCAAATGGACCTCTCAAGGCAATGGAGGCTGATCTGTTACGGCAAATGGGACGTTGCCTACCAAAACTCAATCGTGCCCTGAGTCAGCTTCTGCCTGCCAGACTTCTTTCTTTCTTAAACCCAGTCCAGTAGGTGATCCTGCCTGTCAGCTTCCTCCTCCTTCATCTCAGTTTTGTCATTCTAGGATGCTGATGTGATTGGTCTATTTATTATATTTATACACTGCTTTCCATTCACATGTATCGCAAAGCAGCTTACAAACAGACAACAACAATAACATAATAGAACATCACAAGTACAATATAGATCATATGGAAGAATTAACCAATCATCAGTAAAACAATTACAAACCATCAGTAAAACAACTGCAATCTATAAAACACTATTAACAATGTGCTCGCTTCGGCAGCACATATACTAAAACACTATTAACAAAACTGCTAAAAAAAATTAAGCTAAACAGCACAAAGACAACAAAAATTATATTATTCTTATTTGTTCTTATTTTCTTATCATGTATTTTGCGTCTTTCATCTTGTATTTGTATGTTGTGAACTGCCCAGGGATCTACAGATGGGGTGGTGGTGGTGTATAAATTTAATTAATAATAATAGTAATATAACAACAACAACAACAACAACAACAACAACAACAACAACAACAACAACACAGTGGTACCTTGGGTTACATACGCTTCAGGTTACATATGCTTCAGGTTACAGACTCTGCTAACCCAGAAATAGTACCTCAGGTTAAGAACTTTGCTTCAGGATGAGAACAGAAATCGTGCTCCGGTGGCGCAGCAGCAGGAGGAGGCCCCATTAGCTAAAGTGGTGCTTCAGGTTAAGAACAGTTTCAGGTTAAGAACGGACCTCTGGAATGAATTAAGTACTTAACCCGAGGTACCACTGTAATAATATAGGATTTACAAAGTGCTACAGCATTCATAATCGATAAAACCATTCTAACAGCATTAACAAGATAGCAATTAAATAATAAACTAAGTACTGCTGAATTCCCAGTGCCTGCCAACCTAGCAGTTCGAAAGCACCTCCGGGTGCAAGTAGATAAATAGGGACCGCTTACCAGCGGGAAGGTAAACGGCGTTTCCGTGTGCGGCTCTGGCTCTGGCTCTGGCCAGAGCAGCGATGTCACGCTGGCCACGTGACCCGGAAGTGTCTCCGGACAGCGCTGGCCCCTGGCCTCTTAAGTGAGATGGGCGCACAACCCCAGAGTCTGTCAAGACTGGCCCGTACGGGCAGGGGTACCTTTACCTTTACCTTACTGCTGAATTCATACACAGACTCTCCCCACCTCTTTGGCTCATCATCTTCCACTCTATTCAGTTCATTAAAAGACACATCCACACGATGCTCATGGCAGCATCTTCTTTCTGAAGGCTCCTAGGACTGGAGGGTAGGGCAAGGCAGGTGGAAAAAGCCACCCCCTGACGGCCAGCACAAAGTCAGAACCAGAATCAGTTGATTCTGCCCGTGGTTGGTTTTGGCTCCATTTACTGTCAGCCTGTCTGCCTCTTGCCCAGCCACCACCGCCTGAAGGTGATTCTCAAATCAGATCATTGCACAGTTTTAGAGATAAAACATGACTCATTGTGACAACAACACACAACTATACATTTCACTCCAAACCAGCAATATTTAGCAGCAACATTAAAATGACAGTCTAAAAAACGAAGACCAGCAACATCATTTGACTAAAAGTGGATATACTCAGACAGGTCTTTTTTAAAACAACAACAACATTAAAATCAGTTAACAGATAAGCCAAACACACTTTTCATGGGAGGGCGTTCCATGGTGATAGGCCCATCATTGAGCAGGCAAATTTACCACTGAGCTTCAACCCTTCCTGTATTGGGTTCAACGGCCATGATCCTGTTTCCCTTATTGTGCCTTGATTAGCGCCATATCTTTTTGTCTCCATGGATTCATATTGCACTGTATGAACAGGTGGGCATCTAATGCTGAACACTCTCTCTCTCTCTCTCTCTCTCTCTCTCTCTCTCTCCCTCTTTTTTTCTCTCTCTCTCTGCCTTCATTTAATTTGTTTTCTTTGCCTTTCTTTCCAGGGCTGGATATTGACATTCTTTAGCCATGGATGTATTCATGAAAGGATTTAACAGAGCCAAGGAAGGAGTTGTGGCGGCAGCGGAAAAGACCAAGCAGGGCATGGCGGAAGCAGCAGGGAAAACAAAAGAAGGAGTTCTCTATGTAGGTAGGTGGGCAACAAGATCTAAATGGAGCCAGTCATTTTTTTCTTCTTTCACCACTTTACATTGTGATGTTTAGAAACTGGGTGCCCACAACCATTTTATCATACATATTGCCATCCATTATTATTACCACTATTAGTAGTAGTAGTAGTGGTGGTGGTGGGAGTATACCCCTCCCATCTGGTCAGGTTGCCCCAGACACTCTGGGTGGCTTCCACACATATGTTGTTGTTGTTTAGTCGTTTAGTGGTGTCTGACTCTTCGTGACCCCCTGGACCAGAGCACGCCAGGCACTTCTGCCTTCCACTGCCTCCCGCAGTTTGGTAAAACTTATGCTGGTAGCTTCGAGAACACTATCCAACCATCTCGTCCTCTGTCATCCCCTTCTCCTTGTGCCCTCCATCTTTCCCAACATCAGGGTCTTTTCCAGGGAGTCTTCTCTTCTCATGAGGTGGCCAAAGTATTGGAGACTCAGCTTCATGATCTGTCCTTCCAGTGAGCACTCAGGGCTGATTTCCTTAAGAATGGAGAGGTTTATTCTTCTTGCAGTCCATGGGACTATCAAGAGTCTCCTCCAGCACCATAATTCAAAATCCAACACATATAGAAACATGATAAAATGTCTTCTAAAAGTTGTATCTTTATCTTTATCTCCTTGACATCTGAAGAATACAAGATAAAAAGTGGGGTTGTATGTGATCGTGTGTGTGTGGGTGCACGCACCTGCTTAGAGCAGGGGTGGGGGAAATCTGGGCCTCCAGATGTTTCTGAACTGCAACTCCCATAATCTCTGCCCATTGGCCATACTTGCAGGGGTTGATGGGAGTTGTAGTTCAGCAACATCTGGAGGGCCCATTGCTCCCACCCCTGGTTTAGATATTCCTGTTGAAATATAAAGCTGTATGCAAGTTTTGAGGACAACAACAAATATAAGTTTACATTGCTGTTGCTACTGTTGTTCATTAATAGATAACATTATTATTGTTCTTTTATTTTATTTATGTACTGCTTAATGCCAAATAGGGCTTCTATACTTGATGTGTGTGGTAAGATTCTCCTTGCCACTTGGCAAGTCATCTAACAAGATGACCAAGGTTCTCCAGAAAGGAGAACTCATGGATGTTAGGATTGTCTGCCCTGTCTCAAAGACCGATGGGAATGGAGAGAGATAGGAGGGGAAGACCTATCCAGGCATAAGCTGTGAACATTTGTGTAAAACAGGGATGGGAGTTTGAGTGCAAACAGCATCTGGAGGACACAGGCCCCCATCCCTGAGGTAAAGCTACTACAAGTTTGAAAGAAAGTTGAGCGTTGGGCACTGAAGATATAAGAATATTCAGCAAGAGTGAGAATTGTTGTGTTCATCTGCAGATGCAAACAAACCAAGGGCGTGTTTACACTACACCGTTATTGGATTCACACCATCTCAACCACCATAGCTTCTCCCAAAGATTCATGGGAATTTAGCTCGGCTGAGGTCCTTTTTTGCCTGATAGAGACACCCAGCTTGCTTCAAATAGCAGCAATTCCTAAGGTTCCTTTGGAGGGCAGAATTAACATTAGACTAAATTTAGAGGCACAGCTTAAGGCACTTCAGGGTGACCTGTTCAATAAGCATACATCCTGATTTGTTTGTGAGAAGGTTGGGTGACATTGCATAACAGCGAGCATTATTGCACACTGTCCAGTGTGTTTCACCATCACTTTCCATGCTGCAAAAAGTCGAATCTTTTGGAGAATCATAGGGTCTCAACCTTCAGCAATGCAGGAATATGCAGCTGTCCCTTACAGGGATTGAAACTGCAACCTTGGCATTATCAGCACTATTGGGCAACTTTGGATTTGCTGGCATGTGATTGAATCCCACCTAAAAACAGCGAGAAGTCTGGAAGTGCCCTCAAGTATATGCCCAAACATTATTATTAGTTGCTTCGTACAACCTTTTCAGAATTGGTGGCTTTCATGGAGCAACACTGCAGGTGACTAAAACAGCCAAGCAACAGCAGGAGCCTGGAAACGGTTCCTTTTTCTGTGAAATGGCTGTGTTTTACAGCCATGAAACTGGCAGCTGTTGCTACTGAGCACCAGCCATTTTTCACCCCTGCAGGCATGACTATTACACACATGCTCCTCTGGAGAAGGTGTCTATATTCATTATCATGGACACTTAGCAGATAATGACTCATGAACTCACTACTGTATGCTTAATCCAGATCCCTTCCACTGTTTTTCGAGACCATTATGTAGTACTTCATGTGAATTTGGTTGCAGTGGTGCTAGATAAAGTGCTTCCTACTTTTTAAAAAAAAATGTTTAGGAAAAATTGTGGGGGTTTTTGCTAATACTAAAATACAGAACAGCAAACCCTTTACACTGCCTGGCCTCCCTGAGCATCCCATATCTTAAAAGTGGGGAACCTGCAGGGAGAAAATGAGAAGGACTAAGAAGGGGGAAGTGACGTGGGTGGCGCTGTGGGTTAAACCACAGAGCCTAGGACTTGCCAATCAGAAGGTCAGCGGTTCGAATCCCCGCGACGGGGTGAGCTCCCATTGCTCGGTCCCTGCTCCTGCCAACCTAGCAGTTCAAAAGCACGTCAAAGTGCAAGTAGATAAATAGGTACCATTCCATCGGGAAGGTAAATGGCATTTCCGTGCGCTGCTCTGGTTCACCAGAAGTGGCTTAGTCATCCTGGCCACATGACTTGGAAGCTGTACACCGGCTCCCTTGGTCAATAAAGCAAGATGAGCACCGCAACCCTAGAGTCGGCCACGACTGGACCTAATGGTCAGGGGTCCCTTTATCTTTAAGAAGGGGGAAAGGTGACAACTTAGGAACAGGCTCCCCAATTTCCCCCTCTCCTGCACCTGAGCGACCTGGTGTTCTTACTCATCGATAGTGGCAGCACCACACTTGTTTCAATGCCCTAGTTTGAACATGTGGGTGATTCATAAAGTCGAAAGAGACAGACCTAAGCCTTGCTTTCTAAGCATTAAATTCTGAGTACTGTGAAAAGTAAGAGTCGGCAAAATCCTCCAAGTAAAGTATTGCAGTTCAGTGCCCAGGTTGGAGATATTGATTAAAGAGGGACCATCATTCAGTGGTAGAGCCCGTTTTTTGAATTCAGAAGACAACAGAAAATTCTGTTCATCACTACTGGGGTAGTGATACTGCTGGCAATGCAAGAGCAGGGATCGTTCAGCTTGCAATGGGTTAATTTTTTAATCAGGAAGTCAACTACCCATGCTGGGGAGGGAAGAGATGTTGCTTAGCAACCTGTCAGAGTCTCATGATGTTTGCTGAAGTAGCACATGCTCTGATTGGCTGTGTAGTTCTGAGGAAGTTTTCCTTCTGTATGTTTGGTCAAATGTCTCCTTGCTATGTATAAGGTCAGAAGGAAGAAAGACAAAATACCTGCTTATTTCTCCATCTGCCTTACTGAACTGAGTTTGCTAACAGATTCAACTACCAGTCCAGTTCACTTCTGAATCATCACAAATAGTGTTGGCTTCCAAAACAACTCAGTAGCTAGGTTCTGTTCCTGTTCTTCATTCTCTCCCCCCCTCCCCCAGGAGTACTATTTTAAACTGTGTATCTTGCCTTTCCTAAAATTTCTTTCATCATGAAGAAAGTACATATGGTGGTGTACATATGCTTCTCCCAGGCAGTCACACATCCAGGCCCTGGCCAGACCCAGACTTGCTTAGTATTTGTAAGGTGATGGTCTCATGTCTTCAGACCATAACTATACAGTGGTACCTCGGGTTAAAAACTTAATTCATTCTGGAGGTCCGTTCTTAATCTGAAACTGTTCTTAACCTGAGGTACCACTTTAGCTAATAGGGCCTCCTGCTGCTGCCGCCGCGCCGCCGGAGCACGATTTCTGTTCTCATCCTGAAGCAAAGTTCTTAACTCAAGGTACTATTTCTGGGTTAGCGGAGTCTGTAACCTGAAGCATCTGTAACCTGAGGTACCACTGTATATGAAAAGTGAAGATGGAGAATTGGCAGCACTTGCCCCCTGCCTCTAGGTATAGGGAAGCTTGATCGCATTCAACCATCTCTCCTCCTAGACCACATCTCTTGCTTAGAGCTCATTGACGCTGGTCAACAGAACACAGCAGGAGGCAACCAGAAGCTTCATTTTCTGGATCGTGCTCCCTTGGGATGCAAGAGCACAGCAGAACTGGATGCATGTCAGATTCCTCCTTGGTAATACAGTTTAGGAACGATCTAGCTTGGGTTGTGATCAGTGCAGGGCCAGTTGATTCCCCCCTCCCCCCAAAAAACAAAACCCGTGTGTGATTGCATGATTCATAGCTAGTGTGAAGCAGCTTTTCCACAGAAGATTTGGTTGAGAACATGCATTTTCTCTGAGTTTTATTATGCCATCTCCCCCAACCTCCCCTCGCCATCTGGTGTGCAAGCAGCTGAAAAGAACTGGAGAGCTTCATAATTGATTTGCCTTGAGGGGAAGTGCTTGGTCTTCCCTACTACCAAGTAGGAGTTTGTGGTTCAGGGCCATCATAGAGCATCCCTCCAGTCTCCAGTTAAAGAGCAATGCATGCTTTCACTGTAAAACAAAAAAAAAACACAAAAGCAAAACAAAAAAACAAAAGCTACATAGGTGTTTCTCCCACAGATTATTACAGTAGTATATTGGTGGGTTTTTTTGTCTTGGTATAATCTGTTTTCTTTCTTTGAATAAGCAGCATTCCAGCTTTTTACTCAAGAGATTATTGATTTAGATAGATGATAGCAAATCAAAGCAATGGAATTTGAGTGTAGCTCTCCCCACGCCAGCAAATAAAAACCTTGTTGATTTATTTCACAGCTATCCCAGACCCTCTAAACAGGAGCTTGCTCTCCTCCTCCTACAAAGTTCTCACTTGTATCTTCCAGCATATCACAGGTTAAAATAGGAATGAGCCTCTAATGACTCTCCAATTCTTGTCCTGAGAATCACTGCACAAGCCTAACCCCCTCCATCATTGCTGCCCCCCATCCTCACCAATGTGTAATAGAAGCTGGTTAGATGGGCAGCTGGATGGTCCACTGTTGATGGGCCAGCATCTTCCACCACACCAGAGAAGGTGAGTTTAGGTGACTGTAGAGCAGGTCATGCAGCATGTCGCTGCCACTCCTTGCCACCTGTAACTGCTGTCTAAGGCAGTTCTCTCTGCCTAATGGCAGAGCCAGCCAAGCCATTGCTTTGCTTTCAATAGCCTGCCCTCCACTAGTTTAAAAGCCAAGAGGGTAATAGGCCCAAATAATCTACTTGAAAAGCTAAGTTTCCATAGACTCCTTAGCCATTTCAACCTACCTCAGCAGCCGTAGGATGTAAAACGACGCCTTGGCGTTCATGTACATTCGTTTACATTGGGATTGGGGAACATTTATTTGGCCACATTCTTTTCCAGCCAATCTTCTGAGGGCCACATATCATTGGTAGGCAGGGCCAGTGGCAAAAATTAGCAGAACCACAAGTCCATTCCCCTCCCCCACCCGGTGTATTGGAAAAAAAACATGCCAACCCCTTTTTTACTCACAAGAAAGCTGCAGGCATTGGGGGCACCATTACCTCACTTGGTTTTGTGTCACAATTCCCCCTCCCCCCCAAAAAAAGTGCTTTTTCAGGGTCACGAACTTGTGTGGTGCCCCAAAACGCGTGTTTTTATGGGCACAGTGCCTGAATAAAGCCCTGTTTTCATGGGGCTATCGCAACACAAAATCATGCAAGATCATGGCGCCCAAAATGGCCAAGGTTCTCTCTCTCTCGAGAAAAAACCGGAAAAGGGCTTCCAGGAAGATGGCATCCCAATTTTTGCCTTCAGGGTGTTGGAGGGTATGCAAATAGAAATTTCACCTTTGTATAGTGAGCTAGTTTCTGGACACACTCTCGCACGGCTCTACCCTCCATCCAGACAAGGAAGAAGCATGATCAGAATTCAAGGACATGGTCCAGCGAAAAAACACTCAAGGTGTGGAGCAGGACCAGTGAAGGGGGCGGCCTAGGAATAGTTACAAGGGTCAAGCTACATTTCACCCCCAGGCCCGGGACTCCCCACCCCTGATTTACATGGATATATGTGCAAAAGACAAGGGTGCACCCATTCCTCCTTCAGAGATGTTACTTCACTTAAGAGTCTCTGAGAGGGCCGTTGAATCCTGGAGAATGACAATGCTAGCAATTTGTACAAATACAAGACTGGTTTAACAAATGGCATTCCCTTTTTACAAGAAACTCTAGGAACTGTAGCTCTGTGAGAGGAATAGGGGCCTCTCAACACCTTTAACAAACTACAGCTCCCAGAATTATTTGGCGGAAGCCATGACTGTTTGATACCACTGTATTATAGTGCTTTAAATGTATGGTGTAAATGTGGCCAAAGACTCAGTAACTATGGTGGTACTGCTTCTCAGTCTAGATGTTTTGAAATTAATGGACCTTAGCCATGTTCATTAATTTCAATCGGTCTACTCTTTATTGCCTACAATGTTTTTAGAAAAGAGAAGGAAACTTCCTGTGTTTTTTCCCTTCCTGGGTACCATAGCTATAGCACTTATCATTTTGTTGGCTCTTTCATATAGATAAGCTTGGAAGTTTTGTTGGAATCAGTGCAGCAGAGTGTAGAGCAGATCATTTAACCACATGGCATAATTTTTAAACACGTTAATCATCCAACTGACTTCAAAGTACCCAGCAGGGTCTCGTTTTTATTTATTTGATTAATTTTCTTAACATTCATTAATAGTCACTTTTCGTTAATTGATGTTTTCCCATTAATTATAATTTTAATTATTCCAATTCATTGCAAGCCATTTAATAGAAAGATGGGAGGGATTAGTAGTGACAAAGGTTGCAATTCTATATTTGCGCTTACCTGGGATTAAGTCCTATCGACTACAGTGGGGCTTAAATATGAATAGACAGGTATATGATTGCAGTAGTAGAGTGTGATGATGTACACATGGTCATGTCATTATACAAAAAGTTTCAGAAGCAAATCAGGAATGATTCACACAATGACTTTCTGGGGGTTCTTGTGTCTGAGGGAAGAACGTGTTGATGTTGACCTGGGTAGACTTTGTAGTCTCCACCTTTGCAGATGCCCATCTTAAGGGTCTTGTTTTCAATCCCTGATATGTATATTGGGCCTTAGCACCTATTTTTAAAGGTGATTTTATTTTATTTGTTCTGATCTTTTGTAGTGGCTGTTCCAGATTGGTGCTTTCTTCATATGCATGTGTTTTGAAACCTCGCAACAGTTGTGGGTCCTGCATTGTGGGGGGGAAGAGGGGTATTGAACGAGATGACCCTTTGGGTCCTTTCCAACTCTACAACCTATATTTCTACAGGAGCAGCACAACTGTGGGGAGTCACACTCCAAGGTGACTATATGAAACCGCACAAAAGAAAATAACAGCATCTCCAACTAGGGTATCCAATGTGGTACCCTCCTGATATTTTTGTACTCTACCTACTCTACTGTCCCGCACTAGCATGGTCAGGGATGATGGGATCTGTAGTCCAGCAACACCAGGGGTTCATGACCTGTGTCCCACACAGGCTTGCCAGCTGGTCCTGCTGGTCTCTCAGCCTGAAGCCATGAGACCTTCTGTATTGTATTGTTACAGAAGTTGGGTGCCACCCACACTCTCTGTCAAGCACTGGCAAGATGCCAGGGAGTTCCGGGCTCTCACCCAGGGTTTGGAGAATTGAAGACACAGCAAATACGGTTGTAGCTTTCAGAACTAGGTTTTATTCACATATTTACCCCTTCAAGAGAGGCTTGTTCCCCACAGCAGTGCAGCACTGGACTGCAAGGCATCTCTACCAGCCATCAGCCAGCCTGCCAAGATCCATCTCCCCCTTTGTTCTCCCCTTCTTCTCCTTCCCAACACACTTTGCTCTAAAGACTTTCCTATAGATCCCAAGATTCCTCCTATATGGGCCATCAACACCTTTTGTCATATGAATGCCTTCATCCCAGGTGAGGCCCTGGCTTAGCTTACACTTTTCCACTGGCCTCCAATCTTCCCCTCAATACCCCCCAAATAATCAAAATCCTACCATTTATTAATTTCTGGGGTTTAAGGCAGTCCCCCCTCCTAAATCTGTAATAGTATACCTAGGATCATCTTACAATTCTATGATCATCTCTGAAAAAATATCCCTTGGTAACCAGGAGGGAAATATGGAAATCAAAAACCGGATTATTTAATAAAGGCATGGCTGCTCTGCCTTTGTCATGTGAGATGACCTCATGCTTGCTATGGAACCGTAAGGTAGCCTGCTTAGTAAAGATGCCAGACTGTCTGTAGGAGATCGACCCCTTGCTTGCAAATCGGGGAAATGGCCAACCATCAGAGCAAAGGACAAAGAAATCCCTTTATTTCTTCTTCGACTGATTTGTAAGAGAGAGGAAAATATGTCAGGCAAATCAGTGGGAGTGTGTGTGGGAAAGAAAGAATGAGTACAACTATTCCTTGGATGGGGCTGGGGTCATCACCCTGGAGCAGATGTTGGAGTCCCAGTGTATTGCCAGGGCCCAGTGCTGTAACCCACCTGCCCTCCCCTTGTTTTATTTTTCCAGGCCCAGAACTTGGGCTAGCAGCAGATGGCTGGGTCTAGGCCATCATTCAATTCCCTGCAAAGCTCCTTACCTAGATTTTCTCTGGCACATGTTGTAAACAAAATGTGCCCTTTCCCCCTTATGGGGTATCCAAGAGCCCATATAGAGTCCTTACGTAGGTTCCTTATTGGTAGGAGAAAATAACAGAGGCCAACCAGAGAATACTGAGAAGCAAAGCAGCTAGTAAGCCTGATTTTTACTGATCTGTTGCAACAGGGTGCTCCCTCACACGCAGGAAAGGAGGAGGAACCCAGAACAAAGGTGTGTCCGCCCTTATATAGACATTTTAAATTGCCCTGCCCTGGAGCTCAAGACCACCCCTCCATACATCACAGAAGGGGTGTAGTTCAAGACCACCCGTCCCAGATACATCATACCTACATCACAGAAAGGGCGGTCTACAGCAGAAATCTGAGTGCGTTGTTTATCTCGTCTGACAGGTCACCTGTTAATGCTCACTTGATTGGATACCCTGGGAAGCCTGGCCAGTCTTTTGTAATGATAAATACTTAGTTCCTGAGCCAGGCGCACCCCATTCAAACACAAACAGACATACCCTTAAGACAGGATTTGTGAAGGAAAAGACAATGGGGAGGCTTTTCCATTTTCCTTTGACCTTGCAGAGAAAACATTTGGTCAGTCTGGGAATAAAAAATGGTTTTAGGTCGGTCTTCCTGTGCTGATCTATGTACGTGCTTGGTTGGTACATTTATGAACATTTAATATATATCTAAGACCTTAAAATTCCTATCACAGTGGGAAATTGAAAGGCAGACTAGACCTGGCTTCAGACTGCTGTCTAGAGAGCAGAGCCACCACTAGGATAGCCGTGTACCCCAAACAATCCCCTGTTTGGAAGGGTTATCAGAAAGCAGCCCTCCATTTGAAGGAGACTTCTGTTTGAAAGGCTGTCTGGTCCAAATCTGGGTTAAAAATTTAAAACCTTGAGCAGGAGCCTGGAAGCTACCCATCAGCAGCTAGCACCTGAATAGCAGATGGTGTCAGTGTGAGAGGTGCTGCGATCCAGTTTAAATAACAGCAATTGCTGCTAAATTTGAATCTATATAAATTTAGCATATGCACATGATGTGCTGGCCTGTGTCCTCTTTCTTTTCTTCTTTGTGATGCAGAACTGGCCATTCTAGCCCACTTCAGCCAGGTCAGCCCACCTTGGTCCACTGACTCAAGAAGTTCCCTGTCACTTTGCCTCAGGATGCCTTGACTTTGTAGGTAGCAGAAATATTTTGTTTATTTATGATGTTTCTAGACCACCTTTCCCCCAAGGAGAACAAGGTGACAGGCATGGTTCTCTTCTGTGCTTCATACTCAGGGCAACCCTGTGAGGTACGCAAAGGTCAGAAACATCAGCCAGTGATTTGAACCCTCGGGTCCCTGGTTCAGTGCAGCATCCTGACCACTGTACATTGTTCTTCTTGCTGTTCACTATTTCTCTTAAGTTACATAACTTACGTTCATTTCATTGTAAAGGACACATCTAAACAAGTCATTAACTACATAACATTTGCAGATTTTAAACCAACAACAATATAATTGAATACTGATCGCATTCGCTTGACTGATATCCATTCCTGAACACAGATGAACACACCACCTGCAGCAATTACCACTTCCTTACTCACTTTTATTGGAATTTCCATAACATCCCTAATCATAAACCAGGACTTACGGATTGTTTTCTCGCAGTGTGAAGTGGGGGCAACAAAGTGGTTGTGATTTGCTTGTCCACAGCACGCCATCATTTATGGCCTACTATGATGTGCAAACATAGCCAATGTCTGCCCCTTCAGCCCAGCTGTAGTAAAATATTATGGATGCCTTTTAGAAAACAATTTGTCAGATTCTTTTACCCATACACTACTATGTTCTCACTTGAAAGGTATTAAAATGATACTTGGCATACCTCTGCCAGTCTTATGGATTGCAAAAGATTGCTCTACCAGGATTTCGTACCTGGAACAGTAACTGCATCTCTCATGGCTGATTCACATATTGCTTTTTTCCTACATTTTGTAGATACTAGAATCATTTTGATGTTTTCATTCTTGGCACCATGGTGTCTGCAGAAAGTGGTAAACATATGGCTCTACCCTGCAGTCACTACATATATTAGGCAGAGAAGGAAGGACCATAGAAGCATAGAATTGTAGAGGTGGAAAGGACCCTGAGAACCATCTCGTCCAACCCCCTCCAATGCAGGAATATGCCACTGTCCCTTGCGGGGATCGAACCTGCAACCGTGCCATTAACAGCACAACACTCTAACCAACTGAGCTATCCAGGCTAGCAGGTGACAGGCGTATTTCACATACAGAAAATCCCAGTTTCAATCCCTGGCATCTCTAGTTGAATCAGACAGATAATAAGAAAGATATCAGTTTCAGATTTGAAGAGCTTTCCTTTCCAACTCTACAACCTATATTTCTACAGGAGCAGCACAACTGTGGGGAGTCACACTCCAAGGTGACTATATGAAACCGCACAAAAGAAAATAACAGCATCTCCAACTAGGGTATCCAATGTGGTACCCTCCTGATATTTTTGTACTCTACCTACTCTACCGTCCCGCACTAGCATGGTCAGGGATGATGGGATCTGTAGTCCAGCAACACCAGGGGTTCATGACCTGTGTCCCACACAGGCTTGCCAGCTGGTCCTGCTGGTCTCTTAGCCTGAAACCACGAGACCTTCTGTATTGTATTGTTACAGAAGTTGGGTGCCACCCACACTCTCTGTCAAGCACTGGCAAGATGCCAGGGAGTTCCGGGCTCTCACCCAGGGTTTGGAGAATTGAAGACACAGCAAATACGGTTGTAGCTTTCAGAACTAGGTTTTATTCACATATTTACCCCTTCAAGAGAGGCTTGTTCCCCACAGCAGTGCAGCACTGGACTGCAAGGCATCTCTACCAGCCATCAGCCAGCCTGCCAAGATCCATCTCCCCCTTTGTTCTCCCCTTCTTCTCCTTCCCAACACACTTTGCTCTAAAGACTTTCCTATAGATCCCAAGATTCCTCCTATATAGGCCATCAACACCTTTTGTCATATGAATGCCTTCATCCCAGGTGAGGCCCTGGCTTAGCTTACACTTTTCCACTGGCCTCCAATCTTCCCCTCAATACCCCCCAAATAATCAAAATCCTACCATTTATTAATTTCTGGGGTTTAAGGCAGTCCCCCCTCCTAAATCTGTAATAGTATACCTAGGATCATCTTACAATTCTATGATCATCTCTGAAAAAATATCCCTTGGTAACCAGGAGGGAAATATGGAAATCAAAAACCGGATTATTTAATAAAGGCATGGCTGCTCTGCCTTTGTCATGTGAGATGACCTCATGCTTGCTATGGAACCGTAAGGTAGCCTGCTTAGTAAAGATGCCAGACTGTCTGTAGGAGATCGACCCCTTGCTTGCAAATCGGGGAAATGGCCAACCATCAGAGCAAAGGACAAAGAAATCCTTTTATTTCTTCTTCGACTGATTTGTAAGAGAGAGGAAAATATGTCAGGCAAATCAGTGGGAGTGTGTGTGGGAAAGAAAGAATGAGTACAACTATTCCTTGGATGGGGCTGGGGTCATCACCCTGGAACAGATGTTGGAGTCCCAGTGTATTGCCAGGGCCCAGTGCTGTAACCCACCTGCCCTCCCCTTGTTTTATTTTTCCAGGCCCAGAACTTGGGCTAGCAGCAGATGGCTGGGTCTAGGCCATCATTCAATTCCCTGCAAAGCTCCTTACCTAGATTTTCTCTGGCACATGTTGTAAACAAAATGTGCCCTTTCCCCCTTATGGGGTATCCAAGAGCCCATATAGAGTCCTTACGTAGGTTCCTTATTGGTAGGAGAAAATAACAGAGGCCAACCAGAGAATATTGAGAAGCAAAGCAGCTAGTAAGCCTGATTTTTACTGATCTGTTGCAACAGGGTGCTCCCTCACACGCAGGAAAGGAGGAGGAACCCAGAACAAAGGTGTGTCCGCCCTTATATAGACATTTTAAATTGCCCTGCCCTGGAGCTCCAGACCACCCCTCCATACATCACAGAAGGGGTGTAGTTCAAGACCACCCGTCCCAGATACATCATACCTACATCACAGAAAGGGCGGTCTACAGCAGAAATCTGAGTGCGTTGTTTATCTCGTCTGACAGGTCACCTGTTAATGCTCACTTGATTGGATACCCTGGGAAGCCTGGCCAGTCTTTTGTAATGATAAATACTTAGTTCCTGAGCCAGGCGCACCCCATTCAAACACAAACAGACATACCCTTAAGACAGGATTTGTGAAGGAAAAGACAATGGGGAGGCTTTTCCATTTTCCTTTGACCTTGCAGAGAAAACATTTGGTCAGTCTGGGAATAAAAAATGGTTTTAGGTCGGTCTTCCTGTGCTGATCTATATACGTGCTTGGTTGGTACATTTATGAACATTTAATATATATCTAAGACCTTAAAATTCCTATCACAGTGGGAAATTGAAAGGCAGACTAGACCTGGCTGCAGACTGCTGTCTAGAGAGCAGAGCCACCACTAGGATAGCCGTGTACCCCAAACAATCCCCTGTTTGGAAGGGTTATCAGAAAGCAGCCCTCCATTTGAAGGAGACTTCTGTTTGAAAGGCTGTCTGGTCCAAATCTGGGTTAAAAATTTAAAACCTTGAGCAGGAGCCTGGAAGCTGCCCATCAGCAGCTAGCACCTGAATAGCAGATGGTGTCAGTGTGAGAGGTGCTGCGATCCAGTTTAAATAACAGCAATTGCTGCTAAATTTGAATCTATATAAATTTAGCATATGCACATGATGTGCTGGCCTGTGTCCTCTTTCTTTTCTTCTTTGTGATGCAGAACTGGCCATTCTAGCCCACTTCAGCCAGGTCAGCCCACCTTGGTCCACTGACTCAAGAAGTTCCCTGTCACTTTGCCTCAGGATGCCTTGACTTTGTAGGTAGCAGAAATATTTTGTTTATTTATGATGTTTCTAGACCACCTTTCCCCCAAGGAGAACAAGGTGACAGGCATGGTTCTCTTCTGTGCTTCATACTCAGGGCAACCCTGTGAGGTACGCAAAGGTCAGAAACATCAGCCAGTGATTTGAACCCTCGGGTCTCTGGTTCAGTGCAGCATCCTGACCACTGTACCAAATGCTACATTGTTCTTCTTGCTGTTCACTATTTCTCTTAAGTTACATAACTTACGTTCATTTCATTGTAAAGGACACATCTAAACAAGTCATTAACTACATAACATTTGCAGATTTTAAACCAACAACAGTATAATTGAATACTGATCGCATTCGCTTGACTGATATCCATTCCTGAACACAGATGAACACACCACCTGCAGCAATTACCACTTCCTTACTCACTTTTATTGGAATTTCCATAACATCCCTAATCATAAACCAGGACTTACGGATTGTTTTCTCGCAGTGTGAAGTGGGGGCAACAAAGTGGTTGTGATTTGCTTGTCCACAGCACGCCATCATTTATGGCCTACTATGATGTGCAAACATAGCCAATGTCTGCCCCTTCAGCCCAGCTGTAGTAAAATATTATGGATGCCTTTTAGAAAACAATTTGTCAGATTCTTTTACCCATACACTACTATGTTCTCACTTGAAAGGTATTAAAATGATACTTGGCATACCTCTGCCAGTCTTATGGATTGCAAAAGATTGCTCTACCAGGATTTCGTACCTGGAACAGTAACTGCATCTCTCATGGCTGATTCACATATTGCTTTTTTCCTACATTTTGTAGATACCAGAATCATTTTGATGTTTTCATTCTTGGCACCATGGTGTCTGCAGAAAGTGGTAAACATATGGCTCTACCCTGCAGTCACTACATATATTAGGCAGAGAAGGAAGGACCATAGAAGCATAGAATTGCAGAGGTGGAAAGGACCCTGAGAACCATCTCGTCCAACCCCCTCCAATGCAGGAATATGCCACTGTCCCTTGCGGGGATCGAACCTGCAACCGTGCCATTAACACCACAACACTCTAACCAACTGAGCTATCCAGGCTAGCAGGTGACAGGCGTATTTCACATACAGAAAATCCCAGTTTCAATCCCTGGCATCTCTAGTTGAAACAATCAGACAGATAATAAGAAAGATATCAGTTTCAGATTTGAAGAGCTGCTGTCAGTCAGAGTAGACTAGACTGGGCTGAATGGGCTCAATGGTCTGATCTGGTATAAGGCAGCTTCATATGTTAATGGTGTTGTATAGGCCTTCCCCTCCCACCTGCCAAGGTAGAGCGAGTCTTGAATCTATAAAACGGAAGTTATCCTCTTTGTGCAAAATGATAGCTCAGGGCATGAAACACCATGTTCCCTTCTCTCTTGCTAGCCCACACTCTCCCAGTCTTTTCCAGATCACAGAACTGCAAACAGCCCTACTTTATAGCACTATAAGCAGACTTCAGGTATTGATAGCATCCTGAGTATGAAACTAAGTTCTAAGGATGCTTCCAGGCAGGTGTTGTGGGGGCAGTGGAGCTCATGCATACAGGTTTTTCACAGCATGCGCATGATGTTGTTGGCATCAAAATGCCAGCTTCCATTCCCTCCTTCCCCAATTTAACCCAATTACCCTTTCTGTTGCAAATCAAGTCAGTTAAAAACAACAACCATGATCCTGTTGCCAACCTCTTTCTGACATCTGAAAGACCTAATTGCAATCTTAAGCCCCCTGCATCTGAAAGCAACCTAACATTATATTATCATTACAGTTGCATGAAACTGTTATATCTGGCCATCAGCCATTCCTTTTCTAGGAAGATGGCTTGTTTAATGGCTCAGTTGTGAGTGGTTGGTGTTTTCTCAATGGGAGCTGAATGCTTAATACATATACTGTATAGAGATTTCTCTTGAGTGTTGGCCATCAGAGCTTTGAGAGGGTGATCTCCAAAGCAAACAGTAAGGGGAGAAGCTGATGCAAGGTGTGTGTGAAGCACTCTCTTTCCTCCAAAGGATGGCATGAGCTGGAACTTCTCACCACTTGGGGCAGGGCAGAGCACATATGTCTTCCTGTTTAGTGATTGGCCACCAGTTACTATGGTTGTTGTTCATTGGTTTGTTAATGTCAGTGTGGAGTGCAGGCCACACCCTTCTTGTCTGAGTGAGAACCAAAGAAAACTGTTTTCCAGTTTTGTTGAAATTGGTTTTGAGGGACTTGCTTTGTCTACATGCAAACAGAAGAAGCAGTCTCTGTGAGTGGATTGTGGGGGGTTGCCGTTGGGCTTTGGGGGAGCGACAGTGCATTTCGACTTAGAAGCCAGTCTCATTGAGTCAAATAGGACTTGCTCCCAAGTAAATGTGGATACAAACCACCATGCATCCACCTGCCTCAGTCAGTAGAGCATGAGACTCTTAAATCTCAGGGCTGTGGGTCCGAGCCCCACATTAGGCAAAAGGATTCCTGCTTTGCAGGGGGTTGGACTAAATGACCCTTACGGTCCCTTCCAACTCTATGATTCTATCTTTGGCTCAACAAATACAGAAAACTATTACAAGTTTTCACAAGAAAACTGGCTCTGTAAAAAAAAAAGTTGCCCTCCGAGCTTGCTATTCCTTGGGGAAGTTGGCTGCATATGAAATACTGTGACTCTCTGCCTGTATGTTTACTAAAAACTGTTTTACTGAGCCCCGCTGCTTATTAATTCTTCTCCTTTTTAATATATATTTAAAAAAACAGGTTCGAAGACCAGGGACGGAGTTGTTCATGGGGTTACAACAGGTAAGCCCATCACTGCATCTCTGTTTCTAAATCCATGCTAAACCTCCCACCTATCCCTTCAAGAGACCTTTATTTCTGAGTAGGCTCTGATTCATGGAGGCAAGTAGGTGTGGGATAAAATCAAGCATGCTGGAAAGCACACAACTCAGTCTTGCTGGGGAACAAATGTGCCTGCAGCTATAACTTTAGCACAGGCAGAGAACCTTTTCTCTGCCAATGGCTGCATTTCGCCTGAAACAATCTCCCTGGCCTATTGGGATGAGGAAGAAATTCAATTCAGTTCATATTTAAAGGCGAGCCTACCTAACGGGCACTTTCCAAAACAATTCATGAACTGAAACACAACAATTCACACTTCTCTGCATTTTGCAATGCTCAGTAATGTATATTAAAAATGAACATGCTAGGATAAAGTATATCTAAAAGTGCACATTTTAGTGAAAATAAGATGTAAAGAATGTAGAGGAAAATTGCTTTGCAAAATTGTGTACATTAGGCAAAGTTGCATATGCATTTCTTAGCAGAAATTTGCACTAAAATGCTGATGAATTTTCAGGTGGACATAAAAAAGAAATCCTGCATTCTTCCCTGCCCACCCCCCTTAGTGCCCAACTCCATGCATGGGGAAATGTTAAGCGGGCTGGTAGCTGATCTTGTGTACTCTCACTTCTCCTGCCCCGCAAAGCACAAAGTCCCGGGACAATGATAGGAGGATTGCAAATCTTTGCCATCGAGAGAAGGCTAAAACATAACATGCATAACATATTTGCTCATGTATCCTCCCCCCCCCAAAGCAGTTATTTAAAAGAAATATGGTTGTATTCAATGGAGCACTAAGCGAAATGCTCCTTCACTGCAAGGATTTCTCCTTCTGCACAGGAACGTTTTCTTCCTTTTTCTGCCCCCCACGCACCCGCTAAGTCTAACATAAATCCCAAACCTGTTTGGAAATGTGATGAAATGCAAACCTGGAAAAATGAGAAACCAAGAGAAACCCAAAATTTATGGGTTCTCCTATCCACATGCAAAGTTACATGCTCTGTCACTGATTCTGCAACCCAAGGAAAGGTAGGGTTGTGTTCAGGCTAGCAGGTCTGGACTAGGGTCTCCCACAGTGTGTGGTGCTGGGGGAGAGTCCCACATGCCATGAATTCTTGTGGAGAAACCTTCCTGAAGAGAGACTCACGCAGAGCCAACTTGCTTTCATATGATGCCGAGAGCTGCAAGCAGGCCAAGTTTACCTCAAAACCGAAACCTGAGGGGATTTGCCTTTTGCCTTTTCCACAGTGGCAGAGAAAACTAAAGAGGGAGTGTCAAACGTGGGAGGAGCTGTAGTGACTGGCGTCACAGCTGTGGCTCAAAAGACAGTGGAAGGTGCCGGAAATATCGCCGCTGCCACTGGCTTTGTCAAGAAGGACCAGTTGGCGAAACAGGTTAGTTTACCTACTATAAAGTTGAGAGGGATGGATTTAATGCTGATATTTTTCTGTGGTATTTTTATGCCTTTTAAATGCAGAAGCGGGGGAACCTGTGGCCCTCCAGATGTCATTGGGCTACCGATCCCATAATACTTGACCACTGACAACACTGGCTGGGATGGATGGGATTTGGACTCCACAGCCCTGTTTTAAGATTGTCTACAACTTAAGTCCCCCCCCCCCGTCCCATTTTTCTTTACTACCTGTTTTTGTTGTTACGTCCAGGTAACTGCTGGACATATGATGGGATACCACTCTATTATGTGTCGCCCTGCCCCTCCCTTCAAAGAACTGTGTTAAGCATTACCTCACCCCACAGTATACTCTATCTGAGTCAGCACAATGTGCAGCGCTATGACAGCCAACAACGTGTTTGTTTGATATTTCACGCTTTTATATCTCACCCTTAAAGTAGATCAGGGCAACACACACGCTTCTTCTCTGTCCCTCTGCCCTAGTTTTATCTTCACATCGGTCTCTGTGAGACCAATATAGCGATTGGCTCACCCACACTCAGAGGTGAGTGTCGTTTCTGAGTGTGGATTTAAAACAAAGTGTGCTCAGTCTTAGACCCCATAAGCACTATATATTGGTTGTTGTTGTTGTTGTTGGCATCTGTCTGTCTTGAGACAATGGAGTGTGCCTCTGGGGCCAAAGTCAAACTGCTGGGGAATCGCAGAGCCTGCTGTGGCTGCAAAGACTGATAACTCGTGATGGCAGCCTCTCGCATTGTTTTTGCTGAGTTAACAGCACCAAAGTGGCCACCCCAGGGGTGCAAGCCGTGGCAGTGTGTCCTGGACTGCCCAGACCACAAGACCCTTTTCTCAGCCTTGCTGATGTGGTTCAAAGGAAAGCAGAGCAATACTTTTGACAGCAGCTTGGCAGAGAGAGGTGTACAATGCCCTTTCCAACGGTCTTAGCGACTTTACTCTGGATTTGTGTAGGGTTTACTCCTGGCCGTGTCCTGCTTTAAATAGGGTAGGCCATGCCCCCAGAGCCAGCCGATTGGCTGGCCACGGTGTGACACGGCTGGGAATCCCCCAATCGCGCGGAGCTGGGCTCCAGCCGCAGCACGCATGGTGGGGCCGTGAAGCCCACAACCCCACTTCCTCTGTAGGGCGGAAGTGGCTTTCTTCTCCTGAAGATGACCCACGAGGCATTTAAAGCAGGATTGTACCACTGTAAACAACCATGGCTTTTGCCAAACAATCCTAGTTGTCAAGGGTGCTGAAAGTTCCGAAGTTGGGAGACTTCCTGTTCCTCTCACAGAGCCACAGGGCTCAGACTTCACTGGGAAGAGAGATGGATTGTTAAGCTGCTCTGAGAATGTTAAACTCCATTTTCAGTTTCTTGTCTTCTATAAAAGCCTTGTTGTAAGTAACTTCTCTCCAGAGAAATTGTAGTGGCCTTTTTTTTTTTTTTTTGCAGTTCTTCTCCACTTTATTATTATTATTGATAAAGGAAACTCTGTTTTACTGTGCATTTGGTTTAAGCTCTTTTCTAATGCCATTTTCCAACATTTACAATGAACAAGCTACAAACCACTAGGAAACCTGGTGGATCGCGGTTAAGAAGAAAGCCACTCTCTGTATTTTATTATTACTTGTGCATCTTTCACACAAGTAATACTTGAAATTATGTTGGAATCAGGAAGGCCGTTTTTTTAATAAAAAAATGATATTTTATTAAATTTTAACAATAAAGAAATTGTAAAACAAACCATAGAGAAAACACAAGAAAAAATACAAAAATACGAGAATACAAAAAATACAAACAATTAACAGAAAAAGAAAAAATAACAGAAAAACAAAAATCCCTCTTTTTTATCTTCACCTCTTTGGTTAACTTATTTTCCTGACTTCCTCACACCTCCCTTTTTTGTATTCCACTTAAAAATTAATTCAGCAAATTCATTAACTTCAAACTTTCCTCTAACATCAGTCCATTCTTACATAATCTTTACCTTATTACTAGAACCCCTTCATTTCATTCCAATATCATCAACATTCAAAAATTTTACAGTGTTTCTGTAAGTAGATTTTAAATTTCCTCCAATCTTCTTCCACCAACTCTTCTCCCTGGTCTCGGATTCTGCCAGTCATTTCCGCCACTTCCATGTAGTCCATTACTTGCATCTGCCATTCTTCCAAGGTGGGTAGATCTTGTGTCTTCCAATGCTTTGCGATGAGTATTCTTGCTGCTGCTGTGGCGTACATAAAGAAAGTTCTATCCTTATTTGGCACCAGTTGGCCGACTATGCCCAGGAGAAAGGCCTCTGGTTTCTTCAGGAAAGTATATTTGAATACCTTTTTCATTTCATTATAGATCATCTCCCAGAAAGCCTTAATCCTTGGGCACGTCCACCAAAGGTGAAAGAATGTACCTTCAGTTTCTTTACATTTCCAACATTTATTATCGGGGAAATGATAGATTTTTGCAAGCTTGACTGGGGTTATGTACCACCTGTACATCATTTTCATAATATTCTCTGTTAGGGCATTACATGCCGTAAATTTAACCCCAGTGGTCCACAACTGCTCCCAGTCAGCAAACATAATATTATGTCCTATATCTTGTGCCCATTTTATCATAGCAGATTTTACCGTTTCTTCCTCAGTATTCCATTTCAACAGCAAATTATACATTCTTGATAATATCTTAGCATTGGGTTCTAACAGTTCAGTTTCTAATTTTGACTTTTCCACCTGAAAACCAATCTTTTTATCCAAATTGTAGGCCTCTCTTATTTGAAAATAATGTAACCAGTCTCGCACCTTATCTTTAAGCTTCTCATAACTCTGCAATTTCAGTTTGTCACCCTCCTGTTCCAAAATTTCCCAGTATTTTGGCCATTTGGCCTCCATATTAAGTTTTTTCAAAGCTTTTGCTTCCATAGGTGAAAGCCACCTTGGGGTTTTACTCTCCAGAAAGTCTTTATATTTTATCCAGACATTAAACAATGCTTTTCTGACAATATGATTTTTAAAAGCCCTATGCACTTTAACCTTGCTGTATCATAAATACGCATGCCACCCAAATGCATTATCGTATCCTTCTAAGTCCAAAATGTCTGTGTTCTCAAGAAGCAGCCATTCTTTCAAACAGCAGAAAGCTGCTGATTCATAGTATAATTTAAGGTCTGGCAGGGCAAATCCCCCGCTTTCTTTAGCATCAGTAAGTATCTTGAATTTTATTCTGGGCTTCTTTCCCTGCCAGACAAATCTAGAAATATCTCTTGGCCACCTCTTGAAACAATCCATCTTGTCTATAATTTGCAATGATTGGAATAAGAACAACATTCTTGGCAATACATTCATCTTTATAACAGCAATTCGACCAAGCAAGGAAAGCTTCAGGCTTGACCATATTTCTAGATCTTTTTTCACTTCTGACCAGCATTTCTCATAGTTGTCTTTAAACAAATTCACATTCTTAGCAGTCATATTCACCCCCAGGTATTTTACTTTCTTTACTAATGTTAAACCTGTCTCCTTCTGAAACCACTCTCTCTCAGTCGGCGTCAATTTTTTCTCCAAAACCTTGGTTTTTAACTTGTTCAGTTTAAAACCTGCCACTTGACCAAATTCCTGGATTAATTCTAGAGCCCTCTTAGTGCTAGATACTGGCTCCTGTAATGTCAACACTAGGTCATCTGCAAAAGCTTTAAGTTTATATTGTTTAACTCTGACCTGGATACCTTGAATCAAGTGATCCCTTCTAATCATATTTAGCAAAACCTCCAGGACCGAAATAAAGAGCAGTGGGGAAATTGGGCAGCCTTGTCGTGTCCCTTTCTCAATTTTAAATTCTTCTGTCACCACATTGTTGACTATCAATTTAGCCTTTTGTTCAGAATAAATCGCACCTATACCGTTTTCAAAGTTTTGTCCAACCCCCATCCCCTTAAGATTTTTCTTCATAAAACTCCAAGAAATGTTGTCAAAGGCTTTCTCCGCATCTACAAATATCAAAACTGCTTTTGTGTTAATATTCTCTTGTAACTTTTCCAAAATATTAATTACATTCCTCATGTTATCAGATAGATGTCTACCAGGAAGAAAGCCAGCTTGGTCTTTATTATCACCTCTGCTAGTACTTTTTTCAATTTTGTAATCCACATTCAGCAGGGATATGGGGCGGTAGTTCTTGAGTTGTGTCTTTTCAGATTCAGTGTGATATAAGCTTCTTTCCACGACTCTGGCGCTTTTTCCCCCTCCATAATTTCGTTGCAAACCTCCTTTAGCGGTTGAATTAAATAGTCTTTCAAAGTTCTGTAGTACTTGGAGGTTAGCCCGTCAGGCCCTGGGGATTTGCCCAATTACATGTTCTGAATGGCACCTTCCACCTCTTGTTCGGATATTTTATAATTCAACAGTGATTTGTTTTCTTGGGAAATTTTTTGTAATCCATTAGTTTTCAAAAACTGATCAATTTTAAACTCAAACTGTGGCCCTTGTGTATAAAATTGTTTAAAATATCCCTGGAAGCAACTTCTAATCTCCTGTGGGTTCTGTATATTCTTTCCATCCACTTCAAGGTTGGTAACGGTGTTTAACTTTTGTCTCTTCTTCAACTGCCACGCTAACAGCTTCCCACATTTATTGGCTGATTCAAAAGTCTTTTGTCTCATCTGTTTAATTTTCCATTCTATATCCTGATTTATCATTTTCATATATTGTACTTGATGTAACTTAATTTCTCTCAGGATCTCTTGCGACTTTGGTTTAGCTCTAAGCTTCTTCTCTCCTTCTCTTATTTTCTCCAAAATCTTTTCTTTTTTCTCATCTTGGATTCTCCTTTTTATTGCATTCTGCTGAATCAGGAACCCTCTCATTACGGCTTTAGTTGCGTCCCAGATTACTCTTTTTTCCACAGAAGTCTTCAAATTTATCTCAAAATAGTCTTTCATAATTTTTTGGGCCTTCTTAGTAATTTCTAGATCTCTAAACAAGGTGTCATTCATCCTCCATCTGAAGGAGCCAGTCGATGTTAGTTTCATTTCCATTTTCACAGGGTTATGGTCGGAGCAAGTTTTTGGGCAAATTTCCACTTTTCGAATCTTGGGAGCCATTCCTCTGGTTATCCAGATTTGGTCAATTCTTGTCCAGGTCTTTTTGGCTTCAGAAAAGAAAGTCCCCTCTCGACCTAGGGGGTTCTTAGTTCTCCAAGTGTCAATTAAGTCCATATTGTCTGTCATTTCAAAAAAAGTTTTCGGTAGTCTTCCATCTTTTGTTACTATTTGTCTTTCTGACTTATCCATATTTGTCGATACTACTCCATTCATATCTCCCAACAAAATCATATTACAGTCCATAAAGTCCAACAATGTCTCATGCAGTTTCTCAAAAAATTCCGATTTCCCCTCATTTGGTGCATATACGCCTACTATCAGGAGTCTCTCACCTTGGAATTGTATTTCAATTGCCACAAATCAGAAAGCCCCCCCCCCTCTTTTTTTAGCTTGGAAATCAGAGAAAGTTTTTATGGCAGAACTTTCTCTGATTTCCAAGCTAAAAAAAAAAAAGGAAGGCCGTTTTTATTCATTCTATGCACATGGCTCTCAGAAAACATACTCATGTTGGTATAGCAAAGAAATAGGAAGACAACAGTGTGTGTTTGTGAATTGCTCCCTCATTTTGGCCTCACTCTCGTGGTCAACCTTCACTGGGGCTCCCTGTAGGATGGGCTCCCTCAATTAAAAGGAAAAGGGAACATTTTAAAAAATTCCCTCTACTTAGAAAACGTGGGTTTCTCCCCGACTTTCCAGTATGTCTTCAGCAAAGAAGTTTGCATGACTATTGATCAAAATTAGCCCTTTTAAGGCAGGTTTTGGGACAGCTAAATTAATTGTGCTACTATATCGTTTTTGGCTCTTCTGATCTGATCTTCTCCTGGCTATTTTGTTGTTGTCGTTTTTGACTGTGATTTATTGTATTTAGATTCTGCAACTGTGAGCCATTCTGAAGGTTATTGGGTTTAAGCCAAATCTTTAAACAAGCTGACGTGGTAATAAAGAAAATTGGGCTGAAAATTGTGTTTGCAATATGAAGACATTGAACAGCAACATTCCAAACTATTGGCAACTTGGAAATCAGAGTTCTTTTCAACATCTGGCAGCTGCATCCCACAAGTTGGTGGGTGGATGGTTTCTGGATTTTGTTGCTGGAAAGGGTGCAGAACTTTTAGAAAGTTCTGTCATAAAAGTATGGCAAACTACTGAGTTCTCGAGAGATCTTCATCGAGCAAGTATTAACATAAGTGGGGAATGTGCAAGCAGAAGAAAAAAATTAAAAATGCAAAGAATTAGGTTAATACAGTAGCCATGAGGGCACTTCGTAGACACAAACAATGTTTGAGAGACAGAGCTGTAGTCTGTGGGAAGTTCCCACTCAGGGCTTGCTCCTGTTCTGAAATGGCAAGATGGCTTCAAATCATTATTGTCTCTTATTCCTCCCACCCCCTCATCAGCAATATGAGAATTGTAATACCGCTCAGCCTTGCGGGGGTGTTTGAATAATTATGTGCTTAGATACAATATATCTGTATATTACCTCCAACATCTATATGTAGACAAGAAAAGTACAAACTGGGGAGTCAGGAAAGGTAGAGAAGGTATGTTGCTTTAGTCCCATCACTGATAAAATCAATCTTAAATGCAAATGATTCCCCCTCGAAACATTGATTCATTATCATTTAAAGCACAACTTATTTAAGGATTATACCTGTTGTTGTTTAGTCGTTTAGTCGTGTCCGACTCTTCGTGACCCCATGGACCAGAGAACGCCAGGCACTCCTGTCCTCCACTGCCCCCTGCAGCTTGATCAGACTCATGCTGGTAACCTCAAAAACACTATCCAACCATCTCGTCCTCTGTCACCCCCTTCTCCTTGTGCCCTCCATCTTTCCCAACATCAGGGTCTTCTCCAGGGAGTCTTCTCTTCTCATGAGGTGGCCAAAGTACTGGAGCCTCAGCTTCACAATCTGTCCTTCCAGTGAGCACTCAGGGCTGATTTCCTTCAGAATGGAGAGGTTTGATCTTCTTGCAGTCCATGGGACTCTCAAGAGTCTCCTCCAGCACCATAATTCAAAAGCATCAATTCTTCGGCGATCAGCCTTCTTTATGGTCCAGCTCTCACTTCCATACATCACTACTGGGAAAACCATAGCTTTAACTATACGGACCTTTGTTGGCAAGGTGATGTCTCTACTTCTCAAGATGCTGTCTAGGCCTGTCATTGCCCTTCTCCCAAGAAGCAGGCGTCTTTTAATTTCGTGGCTGCTGTCACCATCTGCAGTGATCATGGAGCCCAAGAAAGTAAAATCTCTCACTGCCTCCATTTCTTCCCCTTCTATTATACCTATCTTCCATTAAATTATACCTATCTTCCATTAAATACTTGTTCAACCCACGTCGGGATGAATTCACGAGGTGAGTCAACAATGCAAGATAAATGCATCCGCCTCTAACAGCTTTTGCACTCACATGTCACAATAGCTTAATTATTTGGTCATCTGCTAGATCCCAGTGGACAGTATTTTCATTGTCCAGAGCTCTCAAGGCATAATTTTAAAAGAGATCAGATCAGCTTCTAATATATACACAGAATGTCTGACTTAGTGGGAAGAGGTGAAAGGAGTTGAAAAAGCACGAGAAGGATTTATTATAGAGTTAGAGAAGGATTATTTCCAGACTTCGAGAAGATTTTGTTCGTCTTCCACACCCCACTGCAAACAGCTTTAAAAGGGCAGTCCCTGGAAAGGTGATTCAGCTGTGAGACACTTGTCCTGACATTCAATAGATGGAAGTAGAAGGATGATGATGATGATTGCCATACCCAGTAATACTTCAAAGTGCTAGGTTTACAATTGTGTTGTGTTCTTCAGCTTGATCAGTGGTTGTATAACTTCTCTCTCAGAGTCTATTTAGTCCCCAGGCATAGCTGCTGGCACATTAGGCTGCAAGAGGATCCTGGGCCCTTTCATGCGATATTCCTGTTTCCACAGAAGGCTGGCAAATAAAAATAAGCCCCACGCTCCATCCTAGAAGCAGGAACAGCCTTTCAGTTTTGTATTATCCGCAGGTGGGGAAGTGGATCTGACCGACTGGCCGGATTCCACCCTCGCCAGGCCTGACAGGTCGGCAGGGTCACTCACCTGGCAGATGCTTGGCATCATTCTGTCTGGTGACCTGTCTGCCTTTGCCCATTGCAATCCAGCATTTCTCAACCACCAGCACTTTCAAAGTCAGCACCTTTGCAAGTGTCTATGGGGAAATAAGTGGGGAATACCAATTAATCCTGAAGTCCCATGTGTGGAGGGAAACCACAAAAGAAAATGGAAAATGGCTGCCTGAATTCAAAAAGTACAGGGCTTGACTCACTCTCTAGAGATTTCCACCAAAGGACTGTGACCCTGCATCTAGCGAATCTGCTCATGCACCCTTTCACGGCGCATGCTTTGATAGAGGTTGGGTTCTGCTGGAGAAAGGAAGAACCTGCTTCCTGATTCAGAACCACAGCGGGCTCAGCCCTCAAGCTATTAGCATTTTCAAAATGGCAGCCCACAAGCTGAACCATGGAGAAGCAGAGAGGTCATATCTACTTCAAAGTGGATGGCTCCCCCCACCGAAGAATCCTGGGAACTGTAATTTAGCCCTTACTGGGCTACAACTCCCATCACGTTTAACAAACTACAGCTCCCAAGATACTTTGGGGGAAACTATGTGCTTTGTATGTATGGTGTGGATGTGACCAGAGTACAGTAACCCTAAAGAGCTGGGCTGCCCATAAACCAAGGCCTGGAGAGACACCCTTTCTTTAAGCTGCGTACAGCATGTTATTCAGTAAATTAGCATATATTTTTAGGGCATGTTGTGTGAAGAGCATTCACAGGATTGAATGCATATTTAGCACTTTTTCTTTCCACCTCCTACACAAGCTATGAGACGAGCTTTCTGAGTTGCTGGAGTTCTCTGCAAAGATGGGGGGTGTGCTTAATTTTTCAGGCACGTGACTTGCTCTCTGAGATCGAGTGAGAACTGATGGTGAACTGCAGAGAGAATTCTAAACGAGGGGAGGATGACCTACACTGCAGTAAAGACCATGAGAGTCGGATCAGGGGAGAGGGCAGCAGGGAAGTCAAAAGAATAGTGCCCTCTCGTTTTCAGGTCACACATTACTTGGGAAAACTATTATGTGTTTATTTATTTTTTAAAAAATATATGTAGCACATGATCCATAAAACAACTGTCATTTTTTACAATTTGCTATCTAGTATATTAAGATTGAGAAGTTTTCCACAGCTATGTTCTGTGGGTTCTCGCTTTGACATTTCCCAGTCTACTTCCATGGGGAATTGTGTGCTTTGTGTTACAAGAGGACCTGTCAACACACACCTTGCAGGCCCACATGTTTGAAGCTTGTAATTTCATTTCAGCGGGGCTCTTTGAGGCTTAAAGTCATTGGGAGATGGTAAGAGCAGCCTGGCAACGATATTCTGGAGTCTCTTCGGAGAGTGTTTTATTTCCTGCACAGAAGAATAGTTGACGCAACTGTGTTGTCCATGGCTGACTTCCAATTTTCCATGTTCAGACCATTAGCAGTTGCTGCGTTGCAATATCTTGTTTGCTATCATCTCTCCCTACTCCTTCAGACTCCAAACATAATTCAGACAAGGACAGGCGAATTGTATTAAGCTGTTTTGGGTCGCCTTAGGCTTTCCAGTTTCTTCAACACTGTGGCAGACATGTCTTTAGGTGTAGTCCTAGAAATATCTTTTCAAAATGTCTCTCATATCTGGGTTGTCTCTTTTCTTCCTCCCTCCCTCTTTTCTTTGATATTGGCTACTGTTTTGTTAAATGGTTGGGCTGGATCCATCATAGAAAATGCCATTTGCCGCGAAACAAAGCCCATGAAGTAGACTCAGGAGAATGGGATTACCAAAACAAGGCAAAGTCAGGAAGTCAATTTTCATAATGTGAGGTTGTATAGTGTCATTTTGGAAGTATTTTTATCTTGGCGTCAAATGCCATTAAAATGTGCATTTTATTGTACGATTAGCTAGGCGTGTGTGTTTAAAATTCATGTAAAAAGTATTATTCATGCCCGTTTTTAAGCTACCTACTATTAGTAATGTTAAATATATATGGCTAGAGCAGTGACAGGGAACTTGTGCCCCACTTATATATTGTTGGACTACACCTCCCATCATTCCTGGCCATTGATCATGCATGCTGTGGCTGATGGGAAGAGGAGTCCAACAAAATCTGGAGGACCATAGTTAAGTGGCCAAGTCTGTCTTTCTAATAGTCACTCCTGAGGGTCAAGTTACACTTAAGGGGGCATTTTTCAAAGGCTAAGTGTTGCATGTGGGGTAATTTTTGTTGGAATCAAAGCTCTCCTTCCCTATATGATTTGATCCTGATGTGGTCCTGCACACTATGCATTTAATGTAATGTGTAGTTTGACCCTGAGTCAGAGCTGATTCAATGCTGTTACAAAGAAAAGGGAAAAGAAAAATCAAGAATCACCGAAACTTCCTCTTTTTTAGTTTCCACAGAGAATAGAAGACACCGATTTATAGGAATTTAAGGTCACTTTCTGTGGAAATGTGCTGTGCTGTGTTTTCCAGTATTTTCCACAATGATTTCACACGGACTTCATGTTCAAATGATGAGGTTTTAATTTTATTTTAAAAGCTATGGCGGCAATTTTCTAGCATGGGAAAGATATTCCTTCCTTGTGAGAAATTTTGTGCTTCTCTGTGGCACAAAGGTTGGTTGATGAATGAAAATGTCTTAATATAAATTGAAAAAGTGCATAGTATGAGGGCTAGGATTCAAAGGACCAGGTATGTGTTTTCACACATCCAAGAGGGATTTGGAGTGGTTCAGATTTGGGGAACCTGTGTCCTTCCGGATGTTGTTTGACTCCAGTTCCCATCCTTCCCAGCCCCTATGATCAGAATGACAGGAACTGGAGTGCAGTACAATCTAGAGAGACACAGGATCTGCATTCCTGCAGCAGACAATGATTATCATCTGGTGCCCCAGATGTTGTGGAAGGTGTTGACTCATCCTAGAACCTGCTTGGAAGTTTTGGGTTGTTTTGGTATATAAATGTGAGGTGATGTGAGTTGTACAGCCTCTGGAGGACATGGTATTGACTACACTTGCTAGACAATTCTGAGGTAGGTGGTCCAGTGGTCTGACAATGGTATAAGACAGCTTTCTGTGTAACTGAGGAATACACCCCACTAGGAGTAGTTGCAGTATAATAATTAGAGTGCCTGGCTGTGACCAAGGAGATTCGGGTTCTAATCTTCATTTAGTCATGGAACTCACTGGATGATCTTGGACCTGTCACTCTTTCTCAGCTTGCCACTCAGAAGGTTGGCAGTTCGAATCCTGTGATGGAGTGAGCTCCCGTTGCTCTAACCCAGCTCCTGCCAACCTAGCAGTTCAAAAGCACGCCAGTGCAAGTAGATAAATAGGTACCACTGTGGTGGGAAGGTAAATGGCGTTTCCATGCACTCTGGTTTTCATTACAGTGTTCTGTTGTGCCAGAAGCAGTTTAGTTCTGACCCGGAAAGCTATCTGTGGACAAACGCCCTCAGCCTGAAAGCGAGATGCGCACAGCAACCCCATAGTCGTGTTTGACTGGACTTAACCTTCCAGAGGTCCTTTATCTTTACCTTTACCCTCATGAAGTAAGCTCCTACCTTCAATCTCTAGTGTCTGCATTTAAAAGGATCTCATGGAGAAGTTATGGCAAAGACCTTGGTGATCAATCTCCATTCAGGGTATGAAGTGAACCAGATAGACTTTGCATACTTTCTGTTCCAAAAGTTGCTGGGAACTGCAGGAAGGGAGAGTGCTCTTGCATTCAAGTTCTCCTCAGGGTCAGCACAGTTGATTGGACCAGATGGGCCATTGGCCTGACCCAGCAAAGCTCTTCTTGTATTCTCAAAAAGCACCATGTTTTCTGAAAAATAAGGTCTCCCCCGCCATTGGGTTATTAAACCACTAATTCACCAGACGCCGCCAGAATGAAACAAGACATCAGTGAATGAATAAAGTCCTACATCTTTCGCAGCTGAATGCCGCAAATAGCCAATATTTTCCCCCTTACAAAATTACACAACAAAAAAGTAACAAAAGGCCACTGGAGGGTTCATTTCAAATGCCCTCTTTGTCCATTCAGGACATGTTGCTCTGTTCCTGTTGCAAAGGAATGTCCAGTGTTCTGAATGCTGCATTGTACAGTTTATTACCAAGACTTCATTTCATATCTAGTATATTAAGGCATAGCATCTTGGCCAATGAACTGAGCGCTGGCCCTGCAATATCTGGGAGGAGAAAGTGTAGCTGCCAGATCAGTGGAAACACTGAGGAAATGGAACCAAAGCATTTCTTTTATTTGGTTCACTATCAGAAAACTGGTTTTAAGAAAAAGGTTGTCAAGTAAAGCAAATGCAATTCACTTTTCTTAAACCCCACACAAGTTAATTTCACACAGCCTTCTTTTTTATCCAGGTGTCCCACTGAAAGAGATAATAGCAGGTTGCACAGAGACCTAAACAACTTGATACACTCTTCCTACTAAGTGACTAACCCAGATAAGTAATTATTGGGCGTTGTGTGCTATAAAGACCACTTCTCTCTCTGAAAAGCCTGCTGAGAGAATGAGAGGAGGGAAGGGGTGAGCAATGAGGAGCAAGGCCAGGACAGCTGCAGCCCATGACTAAGGGCCACGTCTTGCGTGACGTGGAAGGGACAGGCCACATCTGATCCATACATTTAAAGCACTGTTACATCACTCTGGGCTTCCCCCCAAAGAATCCCTGGAGCTGTTATTTCTTAAGGGTGATGAGAGGCTGCAATCCCCACAGTAGCTTAACAGTTCTTCTTCCCAGGGAACTTTAATATATATATATGAATGCGTTTTGGATGCCCTCCCCCCCCCTTGTTTTGTTTTTATGCTGGTTTTCAAGTATGTGGTATTTATTTATTGCTGTGAGCAGCTTTGAGTGGCTTTTGTTTCTTTTTTTAAAAAAGCAACTAATAAATATAGTTGTAACTCAGAAGTCAAACAGAATCTGTTCTGGAAGTCCATTCGACTTCCAAAACTTTCGGAAGCCGCAAAAGTTGCATCGGACGTCCGGGTTCCAAAGGACGTTTGCAAACCAGAACACTCACTTCCAGGTTTGCAGCGTTCAGGAGCCAAAACGTTCAACTCGCAAGGAGTTTGGAATCTAAGGTACAACTGTACTAAATAAAAATAAATATTACATGTTTTAAAGCAGATGCTGCATGGTAACTGATCAGGGGTGGCACAGCGGTGGATTTCGTCCAGTGGTAGGGAGCTGGTTTGATTATAATTAAGGTCTGGTTCCACTTCTGGGATTGTACGCACTTTGCTGCACCAGCAAGCAACAAATTAGCTAAAGGTCAGCCTTTAAGAATGGATAGGGCATCCTAGGGGTCAACCAGCTCATTCTCTAAGCCAGATTTGTTAAGTATAATTACCTACCGATTGTTTTCTAGTTACAGGTAGGTAGCCGTGTTGGTCTGCCACAGTCGAAACAAAATTTAAAAAATCCTTCTAGTAGCACCTCAGATACATGTGTATCTGAAGAACTGTGCATGCACATGAAAGCTCATACCAATAACTAACTTAGTTGGTCTCTAAGGTGCTTCTGGAAGGAAAAAATTTTCAATTGTTTTCTGTTACTCTAAACTGTCGTCATCTTAGATCAGGTGACCAAGGTACTGAGTTGCAAATTCGCCATCTTGAAAAGGTGGTGGCAGTTAGTTCTTTCTCTGAATGCCACAAGGAACAGAAGATGTAAATGAAGCTCTTGAGGAAAACAGCTCCAGGGAAATGGATGCTCTTAAAGAGAGAGGAAACTTTGCTTATAGGTCTGCTGAGCCTGTGCTGCACAGCACAAGACATTCTAAGGATATCTTGGCTGTGTCTTTGATGCTTATGTTTTGTTTTGAAGAGTTCTGTCAGTAAAAAAATTGAATAATATTTTTGTGGGCATGGACAAAGATTTCTTCCAACAGGAGTCAGTGCTTCCAGTCACTTCGAACAACACAATGTGTGGCTCAGTTATGGAAATGCTCCTGTCTTTTGCTTCCCTAAATCCATTCTTCTGTCTTTCAGAAATTGCTCTTAAATGCCAAATGTTTTCCCGATTCCTCACTCTGTTTCCCCCCATGTAGGAAGAGATGAGTATGGCAATCAAAAGCAGTAAATCTAGCTTCCCACAAGCCATTATTCAGATGCTTCCTTTCATTGCAGGGTATAAATTGGATTAGTAATGATAGTTTGGGGAAACTTTGTACTTGTTCCTCTTGCTTTTATGCAGCAGGAGACCTGAAGCCAAAATCTCTCCTTCTGATGCCTACATTTATTATACTTCTCTTTTACACTTATGATCTCCACCAGATACTGTACTTCCTGCAATGCACAGCTGAACATCTGCTGCCCTTATGTGACACCCAGAATCAGCTGCCTGGTGTGGCCTCCTCCCTTTGCCCAACAGTAGGATCAGCTCCAGCTAGAAGCCTGGTCCTGGGATCCTCTCATCTCTCTGTCTCTCTTAACAGCAATGCCAGAAGTGTGATAATTTAGGTCAGGACTAGGGCACAGATGGAGTGTTTAACACTTTGCCTCTGTGTCATTTCCCTGTTGACTTCCCCCACAAAACTGTTTGTAGGAAATAGCAGTGTTGGAGGTCAATAGCACATGGAAGGAAGAAGCTTTCATTGGGAAAACAGAAAACAGAAAGGGCCCTACTATCACAACTGTATGTTCCAATCTAGATCCTGTTCACAAAGCACAACCACATCAGCTGGGGCTGATAGGAATGTAGTCCAAACAGCTAGAGGTCATTAAGTTAGTGGAGACCAGGCTATGGATTAATGTCAAACTGTTCAGTGAAGCCAATGATTGCTTCTCCAAAGGGTATTTCTAAGACAAGAAATTTTTCAGAAAAATGCAAGCTGCTATTTTTGTTTTGTTGTTGCTGTTTGTTAAAATACCCTCCAGAATATTGTACACCATCTCACCATCTTGTTTGAAGACCCACTACAGCAAGGTATTGACTCAGAATACACATTCCATCACTTAAAAATGGAGATCTTTGGGAGAGATCATTATTATTCAGGAAATATGCATATGCACCAGAGGCAGAATTGCAACAGCACAAAGAAGCCTGTGTGACAGCTCTTGACCTTTGAGTCCTCTGCTGGATGCCTTTGTTGTACCTGGGAAGGGGAAATTCCACTTGGTTGAAACCCAGCAAGCTGACCTTCGCTGATCCTTTTGCTCGGAATTGACTGGAAAAGTGAAAAGGTGCTCATATAAGCAATAAAAGAATTGTGAAGGAAAGATGGCAGTGAATATCTTGCTTGAGATTGGCATTCACCTCCCAGAGGGTGGCAGTTTTGGGAGACTGGGGGAGGACTTGGGCAAGATTAGTTCTCCTCCTTCAGTGAACCTAGTCTACTCACTGATAGGGGCAGCTGTTGGTAGTTGCTGCTGCTCCAATACATTGTCATGTCCACCTTCTGCTGTGCCCAACAGAGCCAGTGAGTGAACAGGGAGTAGCAGATATTACTCCCAGTTTTTACCACTGAAGGTCCCTGCTGTGATGGCCTGGGACTCGGGCTCAGACTCGGAGCCAGAGGAGTCTCAGTCTGCACCAGATCCTTTGCCTCAGGCGGCAGCTGAACCTAGTCTAGGGCCTGATTCTGAAGAGCCCCAGTCTGCACAGGTTCCCCTGCAGCAAGCACCAGCTAGGCCGAGTCAGGGGCCTGAGCCTGCCCTGGCTCCAGATGCGGGGATTACCTCGTTGCCTTCAGCTGGGCCATCACTTACAGCTGCTCCACTACCAGTTGGGTCAGGAGAGGCTGAGGCGGTCCCTGGGTCTAGTAACCCGCCGATGTCTCCCGAGCTGCAGAGACTGAGGTCTGAGAGAAGGAGAGACCTGAGTACTCGCAGGAGGAGTGCTCGCCTTCGGGCAAGACAGGGAGGTGAGTCACCGGGGGATCAGGACTGGCCATTACCCCAACAGAGATAAAAGGCTGCTGGACCCTGCCTGCCCAGGTTGTGGGAGCAATGTTGCTGTTTGCCAGAACCTGCCTGTGATCCTGTGCCTGACCTTGCCTAGTTTCCTGCCTCGTGTCCTGCTTTGGTCCTGTCGGAATGACTCCTTGTGGAACCCTTGGATTCAGGACCGGACCTGGACCACGTTGCTCGGGTTACCCCCGGGCCCAGCACACCTGCCTTCCCACAGCTCCCTAAGTCTCCTCCTCCCCTGGTTCCTTTCCAGGTAATCTGAGGCTCCATCCTCTTGCCTGCCATACCTCTTCAGGTTATGGGAGACCAGTGGAGGAGAGGAGCTGGTCGCAGCAGGAGTGGGAAACACCCATGTCTCTTCACCAGCCTGACTCATCTCTTGCCTCTTGCCACCTCCTCCCCACACCCTACTCTCCTGCTGCAGATTCTGATTCCAGGCTTCTCTCTGCCACAGACTCTTCCTGATCACTAAGCCCTGTTACCTCTTCAGTTTCTGACACCTTCTCCTCCCAGTCTTCTCTCTCTGACCACTCCTTGTTGTCCTACCGATCCCCGGGCTCTGAGCCTCCTTCCCTTGGGGTTCCCCAGCTGGTTCCTCCTACCATTCCTCTGCGCCCAACCGGTCCATAACAAATAGTAGAGAGAAAAGGAAGCCTGTTTCTGTATGTTGTGTTCCAAGCACAATCAGTCACTGGCATTGCTTCAGAATTATGTGTAAAGCCACCCGTTCCTTCAGTTATATCTCTCTTCCCTCTATGCAAATGTGAGAGAACGCACACAAGTGGAGTCCTGTATCAGCGCCAGCATGCTCTTAAAAGCTGGTATTGCTACATAATTCTAGACAGCTTGTCAGTATTCATTAGCTCAACCGCAAATGTTACTTGTGGGAGGGAGAGTTGTGATTATTATCCTCAGGCTGCTCCTACTGTACTTGTGGTCTGCGTAGCCTAACTTCCTATTTGGTTTTCAGTCATATACCCTCAGCTGATGGAACCCAGTGATCATCTTTCAGATTATGTAATGCCATCAAATAATTGTGGTGAACCCAGGAAAATGCCTTCTTGGTCTTGCTGCTGCCCACAGCATGTGTTTAAAAAAAAAAATCATGGTTGGGTGTGAAGAGCAATAATGTGTGATGGACAGTAGTGTGTAGTGGCTGTGGAAAAGGCAAATTCCTTTGAATTGAAAATAAAAACTTCCAAGATCATAATGCAGCTGTCAGGGAACTGCCATCAGAGCCGGAGGGAGAGAGTGGGCTCCGGAGGGGTTCCACAGAGCATCCCGGGATGGGGAGAGGCAGCCCATCTTCTGGGGAAGAGAATCAGCGTAGCACCAGTGGAGAAGGGGGGCAGATGGGGGAATTGGCGAGGCGTTCCCATGACTCCTTGCCAGGGACCAGCGGGGAGAGTAGGGGTCCTCCGCTGCCTGCACCCTCCTTGCGCAGAAGGCTTCCGCGCAGGGAGAGTAGGAGGAGACTAGGCGTCAAAGAGCTTCTTTGCTGGAAGAAGTTCAAGAAACGCCCACTGACGGATTCTGCCAGCGATTGAGACAGCCACGGGTGAGTGGCTGTCTGGACAGAAAAGGTTCACTCAGGCAACCCAGCCAGGTGTTGCACCGGTTTACGCACGAGCAACCCCTAGAACCATTACAGCAGCTATACAAACTGTGCAACCACAGTTGGAGTACTGTGTATAGCCCTGGTCACCTCACCTCACAAAATATATTGTAATAATAATAATAATAATAACAATAATAATAATTTATTTGTACCCCACCCATCTGGCTGGGTTTCCCCAGCCACTCTTGGCGGCTTCCAACAAAGATTAAAAATACATTAAAATGTCACACAGTGAAAACTTCCCTGAACAGGGCTGCCTTCAGATGTCTTCTAAATGTCAGGTAATTGTTTACCTCTTTGACATCTGATGGGAGGTCATTCCAAAGGGCGGGTGCCAGTACCGAGAAGGCCGTCTGCCTGGTTCCCTGTATCTTTGCTTCTCACAGTGAGGGAACCGCCAGAAGGCCCTTGGCGCTGGACCTTAGCATCCAGGCAGAACAATGGGGGTGGAGACGCTCCTTCAGGTATACTAGGTAGAGTTGGGAAGGGTTCTATGATTCTATGAATTGTCTTATTTCCTTTTAAAGCTATCTTAAGTTTATGGTTGTCTCACCACACCTATAATTTAACTATGTATGTGTGGAAGTATATTATATTACTTTCCTCCAAGAAGCTTAAGGTGATGCACATGGCTCTCTATCTCTCCATATGCGGTAGGCTGGGTTGAGCGGCAGTGACTAGCCCAGAGTAACCCAATGAGCCCCATGGCCAAGTGGGGATTGGAACCCTGGTCTCCCAGGTCCTATTTCAACACTCAAACCAGTACACCCCACTGTCTCTCTATGCCAAGAAGAGGAATGGAATGGTTTTATGATAACATAAAAAAAGCCCAGTGGCTCTGGAGCAAGAAGACTGGCGAAGACTGGCTAACCCTTAAAGCCAATAATAAGGTTTTGCCTGCTTCCGGAGGGTAATCAGCTAAGCGAAATGCTTGTTAGCCTGCATGCTCATCTTCTTGAATATAGTGGTACCTTGGATTAAGAACTTAATTCGTTCTGGAGGTTCGTTCTTAACCTGAGGTACCACTTTAGATAATGGGGCCCCCCACTGCCAGTGCGCCGCCGGAGCACGATTTCTGTTCTCATCCTGAAGCAAAGTTCTTAACCCAAGGTACTATTTCTGGGTTAGCAGAGTCTGTAACCTGAAGCATCTGTAACCTGAAGCATCTGTAACCCGAGGTTACCACTGTATTCATACTTTACCCTAGTAGTTTACCAATGCTGGGGAGAATCCAAAAAGCTTTCACGTTCTAATCATCACTGCAGGTACTTTCTCCAACTGAGTGATGCCTTTTCTTTCAACTGGAAGAAATGTTAAACACCATCCTGGTAGACGGACGTTAGTGTATGCATTGTACCTAAGGGAGCTCTTGAGAGAGAAACGCACAATGTCAATAACTGCAGAGCAACCACTTCAACAACAGCAAGAGTCTTTTCTTAGGTGTACTGCAGATTTTCAAACACAGTTTGTGGCTGTTACTCTCTCCTTATACAGCATAATGTTACAGTTCAGCAGGGAATAACGCTCAAAGTGCTTGTTGGCTCCCCTACTTCATGTATCTTTGGCCATAATGGACTTGCTCAGCCTCCGTGGTCAGAGGTAGCAATGTTTCTGAATGCCAGTTGTAGGAAACTGCAGGATGGGAGAGGGCTCTTGTGCACTTCCCACAGGCATCTGGTTGGCCATTGGGGGCCCAGGATGCAGGATAGATGGGCCACTGGCCTGATCCAGCAGGGCTATTCTTATGCGCTTATCACTGCCCTTCTCTCTGTAATGAGTCATGCTAGGTGAAATGGCGATCACTGCAGATGGTGACAGCAGTTACGGAATTAAAAGACGCCTGCTTCTTGGGAGGAAAGCAATGACAAACCTAGACAGCATCTTAAAAAGGAGACATCACCTTGCCAATAAGGGTCCCTATAGTTAAAGCTATGGTTTTCCCAGTAGTGATGTATGGAAGTGAGAGCTGGACCATAAAGAAGGCTGATCGCCGAAGAATTGGGCTTTATGGTGCTGGAGGAGACTCTTGAGAGTGCCATGGACTGCCAGAAGATCAAACCTCTCCATTCTTAAGGAAATCAGCCCTGAGTGCTCACTGGAAGGACAGATCCTGAAGCTGAGGCTCCAATACTTTGGCCACCTCATGAGAAGAGAAGACTCCCTGGAAAAGACCCTGATGTTGGGAAAGATGGAGGGCACAAGGAGAAGGGGACGACAGAGGACGAGATAGTTGGACAGTGTTCTCGAAGCTACCAGCATGAGTCTGACCAAACTGCAGGAGACAGTGGAAGACAGGAGTGCCTGGCGTGCTCTGGTCCATGGGGTCACGAAGAATCGGACATGACTAAACAACTAAACAACAACAACAACAGGTGAAATGGCATGGGTGAAATGCCCAAGAATTACTGCACTAAGTTTCCCGTCGTCGTCACTGCTCATTTTTTAAGGCTCCCCTCTGTTTATTATACACTGTCCTTGTTCACACAACGCAGCAAGCCAAACTATGGCTTACTATGTGGTGTCCCAGATTGAAGCCACTTTGCTGTTGTGCTAAGTCAAGGTTTGGCACAGTGAACCAGGACTTGTGGTTAAGCTCTCTTCTCATTAACCATGCCAAAACCAAGATTAAAATCATAGAGTTGGAAGGGATCCCAAGGGTCATCTAATCCAAACCCCTGCAATGCAGGAATCTCAACTAAAACATCCAAGACAGATAGCCACCCAACCTCTGCTTAAAAACCTCCAAGGAAGGAGAGTCCACCACCTCCCGAGGGAGTCCATTCCATCGTTGAACAGCTATTACTGTCTGAAAGTTCTTCCTGATGTTTAGTTGGAATCTCCTTTCTTGTAGCTTGAAGCCATTGGTTTGGGTCCTACCCTTCGGAGCAGGAGAAAACAAGCTTGCTCCATCCTCCATGTGACAGCCCTTCAGATATCTGAAGTTGGCTATCATATCCTCTTTTCCAGGCCAAACATATCCAGCTTCTTCAACCGTTCCTCATAAGACTTGGTTTCCAGACCCTTGACCATCTTGGTTGCCCTCCTCAGCACACATTCCAGCTTGTCAATATCCTTCTTAAATTGTGGTGCCCATATTGTCCCAGAACCGCCATGCCACCAGCCAAAGGCACCCTGAGAGGGACCTGCCCTGGAAGGAAGACTGAGAAATTAATAGGTCCTTTTGCACCAGGTCTGCTTGGGGCTTCCAGCTTCCTCCCACCTCTCCTTCCCCTCACCAACCTGTCTTCAACTGCGTATGGTTGAAATTGCCTATGTTAAATGCATGCAAGATGGGGGTGTTGCTGTGCTCAATCTCCTCTGGTCCTAGAATAAAATGTTGTATGTAGGGAGCCCCATAGCGCCAGCCTTATTCACAGCAGTCTGGTAGCAAACCCATCTGGATCCTAGAGGACAGGACTGATCCCTGAAAAAATATAGCCTTAGGCTAGAAACTCAGATAACATTTAAAGACAGCATCTGCAAAGGCAAAGATGGGGATAAAAATTGGAACACTGATTTTATCCCTAGAGGTATCAGAAAACAGAGACTGTGGACAGTTCAAGAAGGTGTAAATAGTATTTAAATACTACTACATTTTTTTAAAAAAACAACAAACCATTTCTGTGCAATACACATTTCATGTTCTGAATAGCTAATCATGCCAGGCAGAATAAAATGTGGGTGTTTCTAGTGACATTAATAAGCACGTAATCAAGAATACAATCCTCCCTGCCGTAGCCTAATTTAGCTGAGGTTACAGCATTTTCTGTACTGCCCTCCATTAATCATAGGTAAGCACAATTACAGTTCTCTTACCTCATTTTGAGAAGACATATAATGCACCCAGAGAGCATGAGTGTTTGTCAGTCCTAGCCACCCCTTAGTACATATTTATTAATGTTTCATCTGGAAATTGCATTTGTCTGAGATTATACATGGTGTAAGTCTTGCATGTTAGAAAATACAACTCACTTGCTTATTTGTAAACACTGAAGTCATTACTGTGCCTGCATATATATGTAAACAATGATCTAGTTAGCATAATATGCATAAGCCTCAGAACTCATGTTCCCTCCACCTCCTTCAGCATGGCCACGATGAGGAAACTGGAAGCTTTCGCTTCCATCTTCAACTAACCGCAATCACTTGTTACGCCCAAACAAACTGTGGTTAGTCTTAACTGGCTTAGAAAATAACTCAGCATTTTTAAATGACCCTGGGTACCAGTTAAGACTAACACAGATCACACATTTGGACAAAATGAGGAACTGCAGTTAGTCAAAAATGAAAGTGAAAGCTTCTGGTCTCTTTGTGGCTCACTCAGGCTCATCCCTATAACACTAAACCATGGTCTGATGTTAACATCCAAATGCCAGTTGCTGTAAACCACTGGAGGGCTGTTGTGCTCGGTTCCTTCTTGAGGGTTTTCTGCAGGCATCTGGGAGGCCACCATGAGAACAGGATGCTGACCAGGAAGTGACCTTTCCAAACAGCAGAACAACTCTTCTTTTCTTATCTCTGTGGCTGCAATCTCCTGGATGGCACGGACACTGTTAGGCAGTTGAATGGACATGCATATTCCATCCATTTTCCTCCCTCCCTCCCACGCTTTTTCATGGCCCTGGGCACTGGCAACCCATGCTACACCACTGCTTCCAACTCTACAGTTCTATGAATCTATGAATCTCTGGCCTTGGAGGAGCAGTCAGATTTTCAAGTTTCCTCCCTTCCATAGCTGTCAAGTGTCCCTTATTTGAAGGGACAGTCCCTTATTCCAGCGCGGTGTCCCGCTGCTGTCCCTTATTGATGGATGTCCCTTAAATGTCCCTTAAATGATGTCCCTTAAATTTCAAAGGAAGCAGCTCCTCTCCCTCCCTCCCGGCCAGGGAGGAGGGAGGCTCCAACTGTGTTGCTTGGCTGTGTTGCTTACCCAATAAGAAGTCTAAGAACAACTGGGGGGTGGAGCTTGCATGCCTTGTGTGTGGCTAGTTAATGCAAGCTGAGGGGGGTTTTGAATGCTGGACGCCATTTTGTTGCATGTGCTGCTGCAAACTTTGCAGTGCAAAGCAAGGCTGGGGAACCATCTTAAGTTGAGGCTGCATAGGCCTTGTGGTGCATGTGATTCAGATTCTATTCAGTTGAACCTCTGGTTACAAAGTTGGCTGGACAGTGTTCTCGAAGCTACCAGCATGAGTTTGACCAGATTGCAGGAGGACAGGAAGACTGGAGTGCCTGGAACAAGTGAGGCTGCAGGTCCCTTATTTTGGCTGCTGGTCCCTTATTTTCAAGGCTGCTGGTCCCTTATTTTCACATCTGTAAGTTGACAGCTATGCTCCCTTCCCCTTCACCCCCATTCTCTCTCTCTCTCTCTCTCTCTCTCTCTCTCTCTCTCTCTCTCTCTCTCTCCAGCTGGTTCACTTTCATAAAGGTGTCCTCTGCATCAGGGTCCCTCTCCCAGGTATTTGGACATAAGAAAGAGAAACACAACTGAGAATATTATGTGTCCATATTCAAAATTCTGTTGGTCTTGTTTAACAGGATGGTCTCATTAAGAAAATGCTGAACTTGTAACCGAATAAAGCTGCTAAATATTTCATTGCATACCAGACAGTAGTAACCGGAGACAGGAAATTATTATAAACTCTGCTGATTAAAAGAGGTAGATTTCTGTAAGCTTAATAGGAATAATTATGCTAATTCTGGGGACTTAACTGAAGAGAGAACAGGCATCTATCTGCCTGTTCAGCACAGCTTCTTAGTGGAAATAATCATCCCAATTCACTATTACCTTTTGTCGAGGATACTTTAAGAAACATAGCACTGCTCAAATGATACAATATAAAAAATATAATCTAAAATATAATACGCTAAAATGATTGTTTGCTAGATAAACATGCTCAACTACAGGTGTACTGTATTTGCTTGCATTGATGGTCAGAAAAACACCCAGTTTTTCTCATTAAAGTTAATTGGCAGCAGAGAAGCTTACTTGGGGAGGCTCTATTAGCACGGATAAATAATTGCAGAAGAATAAAGGATGATGCAGCTATTGGGTTTCATTCTTTAAACAGTGTCAGGAGCTTAGTACGCAGGCTGAGACCCTACCTGCCTGCGGACTGTCTCGCCAGAGTGGTGCATGCTCTGGTTATCTCCCACTTGGACTACTGCAATGCGCTCTACGTGGGGCTACCTTTGAAGGTGACTCGGAAACTACAACTAATCCAGAATGCGGCAGCTAGACTGGTGACTGGGGGCGGCCGCCGAGACCACATAACACCGGTCTTGAAAGACCTACATTGGCTCCCAGTACATTTCCGAGCACAATTCAAAGTGCTGGTGTTGACCTTTAAAGCCCTAAACGGCCTCGGCCCAGTATACCTGAAGGAGCGTCTCCACCTCCATCGTTCTGCCCGGACGCTGAGGTCCAGTGCCGAGGGCCTTCTGGCGGTTCCCTCATTGTGAGAAGCAAAGCTACAGGGAACCAGGCAGAGAGCCTTCTCGGTCGTGGCGCCTGCCCTGTGGAAGACATCTTAAGGCAGCCCTGTTCAGGGAAGTTTTTAATCTGTGATATTTTAGTGTATTTTTGGTTTTTATGGAAGCCGCCCAGAGTGGCTGGGGAGACCCAGCCAGATGGGCGGGGTACAAATAATAAATTATTATTATTATTATTATTATTATTATTATTATTATTATAGCTAACAGGTTGGAGAGTGCACTTAGGCATGGATCCAAAAAGTCAAGATCTGGGTTAATTCGGTAATTGCTAGTTTAAGGAGCAAGCAATCAATGAAGGTCAGTATTGCTAGACAGGAACACAACAGAAGACCAAACTGTGAAAGTAGGGGTGGGAAGACGTGTCCATTTCAGTTATCTCAGTTCCTCAATATTTCAAACCTAAAATTCAGTTCTCCACATTTCAGCACAATTTGCGGGGGGTTTGTTGTTGCTGCTGCTGCTGTTGTTTTATAAAAAAACTCATGAAAATTCTTCAGTATTTCAATATGAATTTCTCCTGAAAAACACATTTTAGTTTGCAGTTTTGCCTAATGTACACACTTTTGCAAGCAATTTCTCCTAAGATGAATTTTGCAAGTTATTTTCATGAATGTATTCATTTTTTAATGCACATGTTTCTACCTAATTTAAGACATATGTTTATTTTCTTAAGTCTGGTCTACAAGGTGCATCAGAATCTGGTCTGGTCTACAGGTACTGTAATCCAGAGCTGGTAGCATGGAGTGTACCATTTCAGGCTGCATGTGGGGGATTCCATTTTTGGAACAGGCAACAAACTGCCTGTTACAAGTTTAAAAAAATAAAAAAAATAATAAGCAGCAAAACAGAGTTTCAAGCCCAGCCTATTCACATATCTCCTAGTTTTATAATTGCAGGAGCTTTTTCTGTAATGTGAGTATCTCCTCTCTGAAGTGACACATTTTACTGCCTCAGAATGCTACTACCCTGGTCATTTTGGTTTGCTCAGTACAGACCAGTCCAGAATAACCTGTCAGGTAGCTGAGGCGTATGTTTAGAAAATCTAGTGGGTCCCAGTAGTTTATGATTTTCTGCCTGCAACTCAGCCAGCAAAAAATGGTTCTTTCTGTTTTTACTAAAGTCAGATGCCTTCTGCTTTCCTGCTACAGTCGCCATTAGAAGGCAGACATGTTCTTTCTTGTGGAACCTCAAGAGCCATTTATAAGTGGGTTTTGCTTGACACACGTTTCATTCCTAGCAAGCCAAAAGGAAAGACTGCTTTTTAAAAGAAATGGGAAGACAGACACAAAACGTTAAGCTCGTGATCAGCACAAACCTCAAAGTCAATAAGCATTCTTGTGGGGAGTAAAATTACTGAATACTCCCAAATCTTAAAAGGGGGGCTGTTTCGTGTCTTATTTTAAGTTATTGGTATCTGTAACCTTGGAGACCAAATTCTCCAAATTTACCCACCTTTGGGATAATTTTTGCCAGGGGTTTCAAATGGATGCAACATGACTAGTGCAAAAGTAGCTTTTCACCACAACCTCTGTGAGACTTGCCTCTGAATAAATAGGATTGTGCAGCTTGTGGGGAAAACATCAGGAATTCACAAATGTTTCATTATTATGGGTTCAATACAGACTAAATTAAGGGACGTGGGTGGCACTGTGGGTTAAACCACAGAGCCTAGGACTTGCCAATCAGAAGGTCGGCAGTTCGAATCCCCATTACGGGGTGAGCTCCCGTTGCTCGGTCCCTGCTCCTGCCAACCTAGCAGTTCGAAAGCACGTCAAAGTGCAAGTAGATAAATAGGTACCACTCCAGCAGGAAGGTAAACGGCATTTCCGTGTGCTGCTCTGGTTCACCAGAAGCGGCTTAGTCATGCTGGCCACATGACCCGGAAGCTCCCTCGGCCAATAAAGCGAGATGAGCTCCACAACCCCAGAGTCGGTCACGACTGGGCCTAATGGTCAGGGGTCCCTTTACCTTTATCTTTACAGACTAAATTAGTAGCATTTAGTTGCCTTTGAAATCAGTGAGACTTAAAGTGAAATTAACTGACTTTACATCCAACCCAACATATATATTTTTAAGGAAAACTAAAAAAATATATATCAATAAAGTAGATGTTAAAGTGGATAGTGTGTGGAAATGAAAGTTAATTCATCTGGTGTTATTTTTTAAGGAACAGGGCATGCAGTGGTCATAAAAAAGTCAAAAGATGGACACTTTCAAAGACTGGTCATGTCTTATACACACACCTTTGCCACAGTCACCTCCAATAAACAGGTTTGGTAGAATCTGTATTGCTTTGGAAGCATTTCAAATCTATTTAATCAGGGGCAACAGCAGATGGAAGGAAGGAAAGGAAAGGAAAGGAAAGGAAAGGAAAGGAAGGAAGGAAGGAAGGAAGGAAGGAAGGAAGGAAGGAAGGAAGGAAGGCTCTATCAAATCTTAACTTTCAACTCGCATGTCACAGAAAATGTGCTATGGACTGTGCTATATATAGACATAACATGATTATAATTCCAAAACTTTCCAGTGCAGCGGTTTGACTGAATTCTCCATAGGTGAAGTAGTGATGCATTCCTTTGGTTCATGTCCTTAATTATATAAGAAAAGAAAGTGAATTATAACATGCATGATCTTTTATTTGCAGCTATTGCTTTGCCCACCTACATGAACACATGGTTGCATTTTTTATGCTGTACTTTCAAAAGTACTCAAAGGATGCTTGTTTGCCTCTCCTCTGCCCATCTCTGGGCTACTTGGAAATGTTTGGGTTGCATTGCCCCTTGTAGGACCATTGCTGGTAATAGTTTAAAGTGCTTTTTTCCTTTAAAAAAATGTTTAGGGGTACTCTCATTTTCCTACTCATTTTGAAATGCTGCCCCTCAATGAGGCCAAACTTAGATTCACAAAATGTTTAGGGGTACGCGTGCCCCTGCATCCCCCCAGGAAAAAAAGCACTGGTTTAAAGCCATCTCATCTCATTTCAATTGGCTTAAGGCAACAGTTTTAAGAGCAGCAGCTTCAAATACTTGTAGGAGAAACCAAGCCAGCCAATTGGCAGAATTTAGAACATAAAACTGAAACAGATGTTGCTGCCGAAGTTCTTGATCTAAATTAGAATTAAGGTCGCCATCAGAAGACATTGTGAGACAGGTCAATCAACCAAGTATGACTGAGGACTTGCTTGCATGCTGCCTGTTTTATATGTCAGTGACGGATGTTGCATCTAGTAGCTCATTAGGTATCTCAGCCCAGGACGAAGGGGCCACTTTCCCATGATTTCCCTGTGAGCTCCGTTTACTCCATCTTGACTGTCAAATATGTCTTGGCCTACCAGTAATTGCTGCTTTCAAATGATATATGGCTTCCTGCCTCTCGCAAGCCTGGAGCTTGTTAAAGCTGTTAAGCAGGGAATCATAGGGTTGCAACGTACAGAAAAGGTATCTAGTCCATGGTTAAGAACATCTGCCTCCTACACGGGCACACCAATATCAACCCATCTATGCCAAGACAAACAACAATGTACCACCAACAGACTACGTTTGCAGTAGAAGAGCTGCTTATGAAGCACATACATGTTCATAGGGTACACGCACTAAGTATGCATGCTAGGGCAGGGAGACCCATTAGATCTGTTAGGAAGCTGTCTTGCACTGAGTCATAGAATCATAGAATTGTAGAGTTGGAAGGGACTTTGGGGATCAGTCCAACCCTCTGCAATGCAGATTTATGGGTCTTCCTAGCTCAGTGGCACCAGACAAGGAATCTTTTCCCTGGAGATGCTGTAGTGAATCTGGGACATTCTGCATGCAAAGCTCTACTACCAAGATGAGGGCCTTCCGGCTGTTGGGGAGGGGGAGGAGAGAATTACTTCTGCTGGCACAAATATACCTTTACAAGCATTGTGAGTAAGAAGGACTGTGTTAATTTTCATGATGGATTTATAATTGATATGGAAGCCTGTGAGAAACAACAGCTGCACCCACATTGCCACTAGCCTTCCGGGTTTCATTAAATGTTTTTGAAACGTTTACCAAAATTTAAAATGGAAAAAAATGAGGAGCAGTTCTCCTTTTAAGGGAAATTTCTGTCTTCCACTTTCTCTGTGGCACCGATGGAACATTTTATGTTCAATACTCCATTAACCAAACTGAGCAACAAATAGCTTTATTGGAAGTGGGAAGTGATGGGTTGCATTTCAAATTAAACTAAGAAGAAATCTGCCATGCTATTGTTTCCTCCTCTTGTTTACAATTGCAGAATGAAGAAGGCCTTCCGCAGGAAGGAATGATGGATAACACAGGCATGCCAGCAGACCCAGACAACGAGGCCTACGAAATGCCTCCTGAGGTAAAATCTTTCTTTGATGGGTTCTCACAGAGTATACAGTGGTGCCTCGCAAGACGAAAAGAATCCGTTCCACGATTCTCTTCGTCTAGCGGTTTTTTCGTCTTGCGAAGCAAGCCCATTGACGGATTAGCGGATTAGCGCTATTAGCGGCTTTTAGCAGCTTTTAGCAGCTTACCAGCTTAGCGGATAAGCGGCTTAGCGGCTTAGAAAAAGGGGGGGAGGGGAAAAAAGTCGGAAAAACTCGCAAGACATTTCATCTTGCGAAGCAAGCCCATAGGGAAATTCGTTTTGCGAAGCGCCTCCAAAACGGAAAACCCTTTTGTCTAGCGGGTTTTTCGTCTTGCGAGGCATTCGTCTTGCGGGGCACCACTGTACTATTAATGGGCACCTCGTGATAGACATGCTTGAAGTGTTGGGAGAAATTTAGAAACTAGTTTGTCAATAAACATGTACTGCACTCACAGAAGAAACCTGTGGGCACCCCACATGCTGCCACCCATGGAGAAGCGGTGCTGGCAGTGGCGCCAGTTTTGGCAACATCTTGCCAGATCTCACTGAAATCTCTCACAATCTCACTAATTTTTTGTGAGATCTCGCTGGAAACCGGTATTGCTTCTCCATCAATGGTGGAGTGGGTGGGTGTTAGGATGCTGTCAGCGGCTCCCATCTGGTTGCCCAGGAAAGTATGAAGACAAGGAAAAGTTTATTACAGTCCTTTTTTATTTCAATCTTTTCAGAGAGAGGCTATAGAACCCAGCCTCTTGGATAATGGTGTTGTCCCAAGTGAATCTCCACACACTCCATCTCTCCCACTTCCTCATTCATTGTTCTCATCACCCCCTCTATGGGTGCTGCTATGTGCCCTCTGTCTTTGAGCTCTTTGCTCGCCTACTTTTAAGGCTTGCCAGGTTCTGGGAGATGGAGGGTCTAGAATGCTTTCTAATGACAACATGTCAGCCGGGTGTTACTCAACCTCTCCCATGATTTCCCAACTTTTCCCCTCATCTGCCTCTGAGCTATGACCTCCCTCAAACCCCTGTTGTAAATCTATACTGTCTTCTTCTTCCTCCTCCCTAGAGAGGTCATGATGGGAAGGTGGTCTACACCTCCTCTCCCCAGTCCCTGCCAGTGGAGTGACCACAGGCATGCTCCTTCTTCAGTTTCCACCACCTGAGGCAGTGGATACATCACACCTCATGGGTGGGCAGGCCCTGCCGCCACTGCCCTGCCCCTTTCCACAAGACCACACTACTTACTGCTCCAGCATGGAATAAAAACAAACATGTATACATACATGCATACACACACACATACATACATACATACATACATACATAATCCCATGCACATTTATCTAGGTGTAAACCCCACTGAACAAAGAGATACTTAGTTTGGAGTAACCTAAGGTTACGCTGTCAAACTGCAAACCCCCACAATAGAAGGAAAATAGCATGTATTAATGATGAAAACTTTTTAAAGAAAACAATGCCCCCTCAGTACTCCTGAGTGGTGTGAAAACATTTACTTAGGATGGAAACCATTGTTATGCTCCTCATACTGACAGAACCCAAAAGCAATACCAGAACAATAATGGAAAGAGAGGGGGGAAGCCTGCCAAAGATAAATTCTTCACTCAAAAGCACATTTTTTTATTTGCATGCATATTAAAAAAAGGGGGGGGAGCCACCTTCTTTGTGATTTATCTTATAATACCAGTAAATTCAGTGTAAGGGCTTTAATTTCAGATCCTAAACCAGCACCAAAGAAAACACAAACATGATTCATATTATTATTCAGTGTGAAAAGACACACACAGGCTGCTTCCTCGGGCACACCATTTCTCAAAAGCTGTTTTAGAATTGTAGATTTTTGTTCTCCCTGCAAAACACTTTCCCCTCTAATAGCTTGCGTTCTTCAGTCAAGTTCCTACGGATGTATACCTACTTAAATTTAAATACAAAATTCTAGCCTTTAATGGACTGTGAATGTCACTGCGTTACAGAATTTTCTAAAGAACTGTCTCCATTAAGACAGTGTATTTGCCATCATGCAAAGTAGTTCCCATAAGATTTTCCCACTCGTGGATTAAAGTGATGCAGAAGAACATGACATGATGCTTCTCCTTTCAAAGGGTAAAGGTAAAGGTAAAGGGACCCCTGACCATTAGGTCCAGTCGTGGCCGACTCTGGGGTTGCGGTGCTCATCTCGCTTTATTGGCCGAGGGAGCCAGCGTACAGCTTCCGGGTCATGTGGCCAGCATGACTAAGCCGCTTCTGGCGAACCAGAGCAGCGCACGGAAACGCCGTTTACCTTCCTGCCGGAGCGGTACTTATTTATCTACTTGCACTTGGAGGTGCTTTTAAACTGCTAGGTTGGCAGGAGCAGGGACCGAGCAACGGGAGCTCACCCCGTCACGGGGATTCGAACCGCCAACCTTCTGATCGGCAAGTCCTAGGCTCAGTTGTTTAACCCACAGCAGGGAAGAGGCTGCTATTGCATACGCTCCAACATTCTGCCGTTAATGGGACAGGGGCTTCTGCCTCTTTCCTAAAGCCCAGGAAGCTTCTGCCCAGCTAAGGAAGGAGATGTGATGCTTAGGGAAACACGTGAAAACATTCTAACCCATACATCCCTAGTGAACAACCACCTGAAACTAAGTACCACTTCAGTGTGAACTAGCACATCATATATTGAGATGTTTTCTCTCTTCTTCTTCTTCCTCCTCCTTCTCTTCCTTCTTCAATGTTGATGTTGCTGTTTCCAACAGGAAGAATACCAGGATTATGAACCCGAGGCTTGAATTCAACTCTCTTCCTTCTGTTAGCTGCTGGCAAAGACATCCTGTCCTGTACAAGTGCTGAGTTCCAATGTGCCCAGTCGTGAACTACTTTTTATAGTTTGTACAGTGTCTTTTGAAGTCTTCCATCAGCAATGATCAGAGCATCTGTAACTGCATCCAGTTTTCGTTTCAGCGACCGACCTCCCTCTGAAACGAAGGTCTGGGTCTCAGAGCCATTGTTGTTGTCTGGATATTGTGGCTTCAAGTTCTAAAAAGTCCGAAAGCAGTTTTTTAAAATAAAATAAAAAAAACACCTAAGTGTCTACTCCTTATTTCTAATGCTGTACATGTTTTGTTGACAGGTTGTCAGTAATTTGGTATTGTTTCTGACACAAGGTTTTTTTTAACTGTTACCTATGATCTTTCTTTTTCTGTCAAAGGATAACATTATTGTGAAAGTTGTTAATATATTTCTATACATATATACATATATATAAAGTAATTGAGCATGAACTATGCACCTATAAATATTTACTGTGGGATCTTACTCGTTTTGTGAAACGTTTTACTAACTTGTATTTGTAAATAACGGTGTCCGACTGGAATAAATAAACTGTTATCTGTTCAAAATTGGTGTTAAATAATTAGCTCCCCCTTTTTCACAATAAATTCTTACGTTGGGGTTGTGTCACATACTAAATGACAGCAAATACATGTTTTCAGCTCCCTGAAAAGAACCAGCGATGGACACTCTCCCCTGTCTTGCCTTGGGGGGGGGGGAAAATCAAAACTTGGGGAGATTGCTGAAATCCCTATCAGTCCCTCTTCTTCCAGGCAAACTGATCCTTGTGACAAAGGTGGTTGTAGGAAATTAATCCTGAGGCTATGCAAAAGCTAGGGTTGCCAATCTGGAATTGTCGCCCTTAAGGATTTACCTCGACATCAGCAAAGCCTCTGAGCCCCACTGCCTTGCCTCTTCCCCTCTCCTGCTCAGTAAACAGTGACTCAATTTTGGGGAGGTCAAGTGAGTGCCACTGCCCAACCATGCCATCCACAGGGAAACATTGCAAAACCCCTCTCATTTCACTGTCTGCAAAAGGGCAGCGAAACAGGGGCCATTTCAGGTGTCTAGAGTATTGTTGGCATCTGTCTGTCTCAAGAGGCAATGGAGTGCACCTCCAGGGGTGAAGTCAAACTGCTGCATCAGTGGCACCAAAGTTACCTCCCCGGGCACAAGCCTGTATCCTGGGCTGCCCAGATGACAGGATGATGTGGTCCAAAGGAAAACAGAGCAATGCGTTTGGCACCAGCTTGGTTAAAGGAAGGAGGCATAGAAGGTGCCATCCAACCATCTTAGGGACTCCACTCTGGATTTGTGTAAGGTGTAGTAGTGTAGTGGTTAAGAGCGGTGGACTCGTAATCTGGTGAACCGGGTTCGATTCCCCACTCCTCCACATGCAGCTTCTGGGTGACCTTGGGCCAGTCACACTTCTTTGAAGTCTCTCAGCCCCACTCACCTCACAGAGTGTTTGTTGTGGGGGAGGAAGGGAAAGGAGATTGTTAGCCGCTTTGAGACTCCTTAAGGGAGTAAAGGCGGGATATCAAGTCCAAACTCCTCCTCCTCCTCCTCCTCCTCCTCCTCCTCTTCTCCTCCTCCCAAAGATATCCCGCAAGGCAGCAGAAGTTTGGGATCAGTTTTCCTCTTCCTCCATGGGCTACCTTCCCAGTTGATGCCCCTCACTTCCCTCTACAGCATGTGGAAAAGCCACCTTCCATGACCAGATTACTTGTCTGCATGCTTTGTCTGCTGTCCAGCTGTTAAATGTGGATGAACAATTTTCAGGCACTTCCTGCTCTCCCTTCTTAGTTTTGCTTAGCTTTAAACTGGACTTGGACTTCAACTACAGGAGGGTGCCTTCAAAATAAGAGGACTTTGCTCTGTAAAGTAGGACCTTGGTTTTCACGCTTGGTAACAGGAGACCTCTCCTTAGGCATGCACCACACACACACACACACACACACACACAATTAATGTATTTTTCATAGATGTGCATGAAGATGTCTTAATTATTTATCGCATTGTGTCAAGTTGCCATCATATGGTGCTTCTGAACCACTGTCCTTGGAAAATATTAAGTGCATAAATTCATCTGGAAACAGTGAGTCAGTTGTGTTGGTCTCTTCCGGCTATATTTCCCTCCGTCTTGTCTAGGTTCACATGAGCCAAACCACTCGCAGTTCAAGGCAAGCTGCAATAACACTGTGAGAGTAGCCCCCAGTTCACATGCCTGCCAAAAAACCTGCCCTCAGATGGCCAGAAAGGTAGCTGCCCATAGGCTGTCATGGTTTCCATGGCAACCATGCGAGAAAGAGAGAGATGCTGTGAACGAGTAATAAGCTGCATTTCAATGAAATTCCTCTAGATCCTGCACAGCGCCCCCCCCCCCCCAGTAGACAAAACACTTGGGGAAAGGGGGGCTTTATTGCTTGTGGAACTACAGAAGACAAAATTCAGACTTCAGGTATCGGAGCTGAAGCTGACCCTTGCAAAACTGAATCCTCCAACGATCAAATGAACAAGAGTCAAAGGGCTGACCAGAGTGGCTGTGTTTTTGTTTTGAAAGCAACCAGAGGATCTGTGCAATAAGAAAAGCTGCTTGGAGAAGAATAATTGAGCCTAAGTCAGGAAGCAAGAAGCAGAAATGCTCATTCCCAATTTCTCTCTCTCTCTCTCTCTCTCTCTCTCTCTCTCTCTCTCTCTGCTTGGACATGAACTTACCAACCACTAATTTTTCCAAAATTTGCATTTAACCGCTTGGAAATCTAGTGGGACACGAATCCTCCTTTTAACCACACGTCTGCAGCCAACATGTAGTGAAATTATCCCAATCATTTGGCAGACAATATAGTTGGCCCAGTACCTTATATGTCCAGAGCTATCAGAGCTGGAACCTGTAATGTTCAGTCCTGCCTTGTGCTACCCCATGTTTGTTGCAGTGGGGGTGGGGGCAGGATCTGAGTCCTATGGCCTGAATGTGGTGGCCCTCCGTGCCTCTCTCTGGCCCTCAGGACATACCCTCCCCAGCCACACCCTCTCTTCTCAGCCTTCATTGGCCCTGCATCACACCCTCCTTCTGTGTTTTTGCCTGCCTGGACTGTGTCCTTGAACCCACATAATGCCTTTTGCTTTGCTCACCCACCTCAGGTCCCCATTCCAGACTGAAAAGATCTCCTGGCAAGGATGTTCCCCTCCCCCACGCTAGAGAGTGGCTTTTGGCTTTCCCCTCATGTGTTTGGGCTAAAAGCTTCCTTGACTATGCCTGCCTGCCTGCCCTCAGTTGCTCTGTTGCCTGTCTACTTGCTGATTACCCTCACACCTTTCTGATTCCACTTATAGATCAGCTTTACAACACTGGTAACTGGAATCATTGATCAGAGAATACGTGCTCCGTCAACTGGTTTATGAAATGGTTGCATGCACACAGTGATTATTTACCAATTGCCAGGTGTAGCCTCCCGCTATTATCGTACCAAGTGGTAATGAGAATTTTATCGCACCACGAGTGCAGACAAATGGGGGTTGAATGGTTGGCTGCACCTCCCTCTTTCTCCCCCACTTTTCTCTCTCTCCCCCCCCCCCCCCAGCCCTCTCCCGAATGATGTGAAATATTTCAATGGAATGGGAGTGGGATTCATCCCAAGTTATAAACAGCTCCTACAGAACTGAAAGCCAGCAAACTTTCCTCAAATCAGCAAGAGCTTTCAACAGCTTTAATTGGTGTTCTAGTGACTCCTAATTACATGTGTTAAAATCAGGCTTTTCTTCTCATAGACTGGGATGTCATTTAATATTCACAGCTGAAGAGTTTCTATGTGGTACACCATGAGATTTAAGTGTTGTGCAGAGAGGAAACACAGGCATTTCCCTGAGGTAAGATTTATGTACCATAACTGTCCCTCTAGATCTGGGGTTCCAAAACTGGTGGCCCATGGCACATCCATGAAGAATGAGAGGAACAGCAACTGCTCCATTGTTGCGTATGGAGCTCATTCCAGCTTCTACTCTGCCCCCCATAGCAACAGAAGCAATCCACATTCCCCTTGTCTCGTTTTGCCTCTTCTTTCTAAAGGCCCCTTCATAGCTCAGTTTAATGTGGATTATGGCCCATGTGGCATTTTCCCTCCAGCTACTGCTGTCTCACACTTTCTCCTGCCTAAATCCAGAGATTCCCTATGTTATGCTTTCAGTGGTCTGTGTTTGCCTGAGCTTGAGTCTGGACTAAGGATTCTGAGCCTCGGGGTTCTGATTCGATACATGATGTCCAATCACAGGACATTTCAGGATTTGGGTCTTGGCCATTGGCCCTCAAACTCTGAGTTATGATTCGCAGCTTGGAACTTTGGACAGCCAATCATGTTGGGAGTGGGAGTGGCCCAGGCCTTCAGAAATGTATATAAGCAGTTGCTTTGCCCCTGTTGTCTAGTTCTGTAGTTCAATAAAGGCTCTTGCTATTATCACTGTGTCTTGCCTTGTGGGAACCCACCTATACTTCACCCTATGCTTTGAGAATCCAAGCAGGAGAGCTACATCGATTGCACAGGAAATCTCCAGGTTTAGGGAGCAGAAAGTGTGGGGCAGCAGGAACTGAAGGAGAACGCCATGTGGACGAAGGAGCGTTAAAGAAGGCACAAGGGGTTCACAATTCTGCTTGCTCTGCTTGAATCTGGCTTACTGGCTGGCCACTTTGAAAACTGGATGCTGGACTCAACAGGCCATTGACATAATCCAGCAGCCTCTTCTTATGTTCTTACAAGAGGTTCACAATCCACATTAAATTGAAGTATGGTCCCTAAACCTACTTCAGTTTGGAGGTGTGGATTACTGGATGTGAAGAGGCTGTGAGAGTGGTAAACAATGTCTTTTTTCCAGTCCTCCTGCCACTGCAATTAATCCAGAATGCGGCAGCCAGACTGGTGACTGGGAGTGGCCGCCGGGACCACATAACACCTGTCCTGAGAGATCTGCATTTGCTCCCAGTACGTTTCCGAGCACAATTCAAAGTGTTGGTGTTGAACTTTAAAGCCCTAAACGGCCTCGGTCCTGTATACCTGAAGGAGCGTCTCCACCCCCATCGTTCAGCCCAGACACTGAGGTCCAGCGCTGAGGGCCTTCTGGCAGTTCCCTCATTGCGAGAAGTGAGGTTACAGGGAACCAGACAGAGGGCCTTCTCGGTAGTGGCGCCCGCCCTGTGGAACACCCTCCCTTCAGATGTGAAGGAAATAAGCAGCTATCTTCTCTTTAAAAGACATCTGAAGGCAGCCCTATTCAGGGAAGTTTTTAATGTGTGACATTTTAGTGTATTTTTGGTGTCTGTGGAAGCCGCCCAGAGTGGCTGGGGAGACCCAGCCAGATGGGCAGGGTACAAATAATAAATTATTATTATTATTATTATTATTATTATTATTATTATTATTAGGCAGGAAATCTGCCTCTCACAATTAATGTCCATTCTGGCGTCCCTTTCCCACCCTATCTGTCTTGCAGTGTCTATGCATGGAAGAACAAGGTCTCAGCAAACTGTGCTCTTCTTTTACTACCACAACTGCTGTTCTTCCCCGCTCTTACAGTAGCACCCAACCCCAGCCAAATGTACTGACATCAACTCAGGCTCCCCTAGGTCCCAGTTTCCTCATTCCCAGAGTTCCCCTGGGGTTGACTTTCACACCTAGCCATTAAACCAGTTGCTGACCACCCCACAAACCATCAGTGACAGTCTGCATAGTGATGCAATCTGCGCCGCTTGAGAGCCACCTGAAGAAGTAAACGCTGCATTAGCGGTACTCTACACTTTGTGAATTTTCTTGGAATACACCCACTCCTACCTCGCCAAATACTTTTAATCAATATCATACAGCAGTGATGAGCAATCTGTAGCCTTAGGGTCACATGCAGAGTGCGGCCTAATTTCATACTGGTGACAAGGAAGGGGCAAAGGGAGTGGAAAATAGAGAGAGGAGGTGTGCTAGTGAGAGGGAGGGAGAAGGGGGAATCGCAGAAAGAGATAGAAAAGCTGTTCTGGCCACGTTAGACTCTAGCCCTATCTATAGCTGGCATATGGCCCCTGACAGATTATACCTGAAGGAATGTGTCACTTGATGGAGTAAAGTCTGCCATAATTATGAGCCAAATGCTCATAATTCTTGTATGTCTTCCTGGATAACCTTAGTAACACAACCAAGGGATGTAGATTAATATCCTCTTTTACAATCAACTCATTAATTCCAGGCATGGAAAGTGTGATGGTATAATGATTTCTGTGGCATGAGAGGCTCTTATCAGACTGAATTCAAAGAAGTCCTTTCTTAAGTGGGGGAGCTGATTATTCAGCCCTGGAGTCAAACACAGAAGGAGACATGAAGCGCATTACAAAATGCTACCTCTCATCTGCCCTCCACAGACAGACAATGCATGTGTACACATGTGAACACACAGGGAATAACTAGAGTTGACAGCACAGTGGTACCTCGGGTTAAGTACTTAATTTGTTCCGGAGGTCTGTTCTTAACCTGAAACTGTTCTTAACCTGAAGCACCACTTTAGCTGTGCCGCCGGAGCACGATTTCTGTTCTCATCCTGAAGCAAAGTTCTTAACCTAAGGTACTATTTCTGGGTTAGCGGAGTGTGTAACCTGAAGCGTATGTAACCTGAAGCGTATGTAACCCGAGGTACCACTGTATTGTGTTAGATGGACTTTCAGTCTGACTTGATGTGAGGTAGCTCTTGCATTCCACTTCCATTAGGAAGTTTCTCCTGACAGGAGCGAACCAGCTGTTAGTAAGTGGAGTTAATTCTGTATTAGGAAGAAACAGGATCTGCACAGGATTATCGGGACTAAAGAGCACACAGGTATTGCCCCCATGAAGCAGTTGTGGCAACTGAATATCCCTGCCTCCCCACAGCTGCTAAGTCCCCTCCTCTTCAGGGTTTCCCCCAAGCAATCTGAGACTGCTCCTGTGGGACACTAATTGCTCCTCCGCCCTCTTCATGCCTCTCCTGGTTCTGGGAGATCATAGGGGAGCTTGTCACAGCAGGAGGGAGAGACACCCTGGCTTCTTCACCAGCCTGACTCATCTCAGTCTCCTCCATCCCACTCTCCTGCTTTAGCTTCTGATTTTGGACTTCTCTCTGCAACTGACTCTCCAAGCTCACTAAGTCCTGTTACCTCTTCCCAATCTTCTCTCTCTCCTCCTTTTGACCACTCATTGTTGTCCCACCACCAATCCCTGGGCTCTGAGCCTCTTCCCCTTGAGGGTTCCCCAGCTGGTTCCTCCCACCATTCTGATGCATCCAACCACTCCCTGTCATCACCCAACCTGAATATTTTATCTTGGTATTCATGCAGCAAGGGTGCATGTGCTAGGACCCTAATATTATTTGTAGCCGGGGTGGTGGCTGGTGCCCTTTAGGGTTAGTGGATCGGAAGCCAGGGAGTAGGTGGCACCGGAGCCAGTGACAGGTTGAGCCAACTAATTCTTGTTTTGTCTCCACCCTTCTCCTTCCTGCTAAGTTCTGCAAGGGGCAACCCTGAGACTATGGAGGAGGAGGAAGCTCACAGCCACCCCCTGGACTGGCTGTAAGTAGCCAAGTGGGCAGGTGGGAGTTGGCTGAGAATAGGCTGAGAGCTTGGCAAGGCAAGTGCCCCACTTGCCAGAATAATAATAATAATAATAATAATAATAATAATACGCCACCTATTTGTCTGCTAATGGACCAGCCTCCATTGTTTGCAACAAGGGCTGAGATTCCTGATCTTCCATCCAAGCTGAAAAGTTCCACGCTAGGTGCCACATTCCATAATCCGTGGGCATGTCAAGGCCACATGCACGATTTAAAGTGTCTAATCCGGAGCTTTTCATTCGATCCCAGCATAAAGAACGGAATGGAGTCCTTATTCAAGCACACCTTTCCTTTAAGAAACGAAAATAACATGAACTTAAAAGTGGGCCTAGCCCCTTTGTGTTGCGCACCTGACATTTAGCAGAATTCAAGGAAGCTCCTGTGATCTAAAAATGCCTAGCAGATGGGGAAGCAATAGGTGGGATGAACAGATGAAATAGCCAAAAAGACAGGAAAGTAGGTCAGACGTGAGACCTATCATTCTGATAGAATTCCACAGGGGGAGGAGGAGGAGATAGTTTGACACAAAAATAAATATCCACCTTCACCGAACATAAAAACTGTCACGTTTCTCTTTGCTTCTGTTCTCTGCTTAACAAGGGGCCTGCATGGTTCACTTAAGATTGGAGACAGATCCTGGTGGCTGCTGGGTTTTAACACGGGGGAAAGCGCAGCCACTAGGGGTGTTTCTTTGCCTCGGCAATCCTAAAACCTGTATAACACCTGCAATTCTAAACCCATTTAGCTGGAAGGAAGCCTCAGTGGGACATCTAAGCAGACATATACAGGATTGTGCCGTAAGTCTGCAATTTATTGCTGCTCTCCGTCTTAAGACTGCAATTAAATTGTTATCCTAAGCCTTTTATCTAAGCATGCTACCTTGAAAGCGAGTTCAGAGGGAACAGGTAGGATTTATTCACAAGTAAACATGCTTAAGTTTTTAATATAAAAGGTCAAGACATAGTCAAAAAGCCAAAATCTCAAGCCTAACAACTCAGTGCAGGCAGTACTCATTCTGGTGTCTAGGAATGGGATATAAAACAGGTAGGTAGCAATTGATGTTGGGACACTTCTGTTGGTATGGAGGAGTTTGTGTTTGTGAGATATACAAGAGGCAGGGGGATTTTGCAGGCTAGCCGTCAGATTCCCTTCAGGAAAGCTATTCAGGGGCCACAAGTAAAAATAAAATAAAATTGGGTGAAGCAACAGGTGTAAAATTTACTCTTTTTTTCCCATGGACTAATTTCTAATTCTAATTTCTACACTTTCACTAATTTCCAGTGAGCACTCAGGGCTGATCAGGAAAAGACCCTGATGTTGGGAAAGATGGAGGGCACAAGGAGAAGGGGACGACAGAGGATGAGATGGTTGGACAGTGTTCTCGAAGCTACAAACATGAATTTGACCAAGCTGTGAGAGGCAGTGGAAGACAGGAGTGCCTGGCATGCTCTGGTCCATGGGGTCACGAAGAGTCGGAAACGACTAAATGACTAAACAACAACAACAGAATTTCTACACAGACTCAAATACTCCACATCCTCCATCCAGGCAAGCAGGAAGCAATGTCAAGCTTCGAGGACACAGCCAGTGTGGCATATTGGTTAGAGTGTTGGACTAGGACCTGGTAGACCAGGGTTCAAATCTCCACTTGGCCATGGAACTCACTGGGTGAACTTGGGCCAGTCACTGCCTCTTAGCCTAGCCTATGTCATAGGGTTGTTGTGGGGATTAAATGAGGAGGGGGAAAACCATGTTGGCCACCTTGATCTCCTTGGAGAAAAATGTGGGATATAAATGCAACATGTGAAGACTGGTGAAGGGTGTAAGCTAGGGAGAGAGGATGCGAGTGAGGAGGAACTGTAGCTGGAAAGGGTCCTGAGGAGCTTGGAGGGATGCACTTACTCTCCCACCCTGGCCTGAGGTTTCCCACCTCTGAGTCATACAGAACTCTTCATTAGCTGAAACACTTTGTGATGTTCAAATGTTTACATGTCCAGATGATTTCAGAAGCAGAAATAGGCTCCATTAAAGCTATCATGCCACCTGTTTTGCCCCTCAAACCAAGAGCGGCAACTGAACGCTATAGTTGCCGATAACCTGGCCTCTCCTCTGCCTTTCCAAGAGCATTGAAATAAATGTGATCGTCACTAATTGCTGCAGCTCACACTTCTATTAAAAGGTCCAGATTAAAAGTTGGCAGTCTGTGGAGGGGGAAAAAAGCCACTTCTTTCATTAGAATAATTATTTAAAGTAAATAAGAGCAACACGTTTCATTAGGATAATTATAATGAAATAGACCTGAACCACCCTTCATCTTTCTCTTTCCTGCAAAGTCAACCATGACAATACCTTGCTTGCTATATCCAATTATATCGCTGAAAACCTTGTGGGAGAAAAGAGCACCACCACAATCACACGCAAACACACAAAGAAAATATTGTTTCATGCTACCCTGGCCTCTGAGCGGTGCAAGATTCCAGAGGTGCCAGGCACACTTACCCAGGGTCCGTGTTGCCTTTTGGAAGTGAGGGACAGCAGAGACTGTGATGTCCTTATGATGGATGGTTTATTTACACATATATACAACCTCAGCCTTCAGTGAGTGCTTTTTCACCATTACACTCCAACAGGGTCTTGCTCACACTGCTTCCCCTCCCTACTTCTCTAACCTTTGGCTTTATCTATAGAGTGAAAGGGGCCCCATGCTTTTGCTGTCTCACACAGCAAAATTGGCTTTTAACACATGCTGATTCCAGAGGATTCAGAAGCGCCCAGCACACAGCCTAATACACAGCGCTCAACTCCCACAGGAGATTAGCCTAGCTTTTGGCACCCCGAGCCTTAATTCAATTCTACTGGACCCAGGAATTTAGGGGAGTCTAGCACCCACAAGGGACGCAGGTGGCGCTGTGGGTTAAAGCCTCAGCGCCTAGGACTTGCCGATCGAAAGGTCGGCGGTTCGAATCCCTGCGGCGGGGTGCGCTCCCGCTGCTCGGTCCCAGCGCCTGCCAACCTAGCAGTTCGAAAGCACCTCCGGGTGCAAGTAGATAAATAGGGACCGCTTACCGGCAGGAAGGTAAACGGCGTTTCCGTGTGCGGCTCTGGCTCGCCAGAGCAGCGATGTCACGCTGGCCACGTGACCCGGAAGTGTCTCCGGACAGCGCTGGCCCCTGGCCTCTTAAGTGAGATGGGCGCACAACCCCAGAGTCTGTCAAGACTGGCCCGTACGGGCAGGGGTACCTTTACCTTTACCTTTACCTAGCACCCACAAACGCATAACAACATGTTCACACGTTTTGTGACCAGATGGGCATCCTTTGCAACAGACACCCGGCTTGCATGTTTACTGCTAGCTGTACCTGTTGGAAGTCTGCCAGAGCTTTATTTGGAAAGGTGCAGCTGGAGAATGAATGATATTTCAAAACCATTGTCTTTCAGCTAGCTCATCTTTCCATAACAGGGGCTTCAAACCTTATTATATGGAAAACTGCTTTGCACCATGTAAGATAACCGACCTGCATCTAACTCAGTATTGTCTACAACAGGGTTTCCCAAACTTGGGTGTAAAGCTTGTTTTCGACTACAATTCCCATCATCCATGACCACTGGTCTTGCTAGCTAGGGATGGTGGGAGTTGTGGTCCAACAAAAGCTGGAGTCCCAAGTTTGGGAAACCATGGTCTACAATTACTGACAGCAAATTTCCAGAGTTTCAGACAGGAGTCTTAGCCCTGTCTGGAAGAAGAAGAAGAAGAAGAAGAAGAAGAAGAAGAAGAAGAAGAGGAGGAGGAGTTTGGATTTGATATCCCGCTTTATCAGTACCCGAAGGAGTCTCAAAGCGGCTAACATTCTCCTTTCCCTTCCTCCCCCACAACAAACATTCTGTGAGGTGAGTGGGGCTGAGAGACTTCAAAGAAGTGTGACTAGCCCAAGGTCACCCAGCAGCTGCATGTGGAGGAGCGGAGACGCGAACCCGGTTCCCCAGATTATGAGTCTATCACTCTTAAGCACTACACCACACTGGCTCTCTGGAGATGACAGAGGTGGAACCTGAGATGTTTTAACCCTGAATTATGGTTCTTCCCAAAGACCTCCTGGTCTCAGAGAATTGTTTCCATACTATTTTTTGCCTGTTGAGGAGCCTTGTGTGTTTTATTTGGAGACGTATTTGGGTGCATTTTCATAGGAAGATATAGCTACATAAAAGACTGGTGGATCAGCTGTCGGCATACAGGTATCTGCATGCCTTGCTTTTGCTACACGGTCATAGAAAGCTTCCTTATTTTCGGTCACACCACTGGTCCATCTAGACAAGTATTGCTTCTGACTGGTGCTGGCTCACAGGCCAGGGTCTTCTCCTAACCACCTGCTGCATCAGTCCTTCAGTTCTCATTCCACTTTCCATGCTGTACCATATAAGGCATTGGGCACCATCCCAAAAATATTCCACTAGCGCAAAGGCTCACTTGGAATCATAACAATTCTAAGGAGCTACCTTTCCTTTTCAAAAGGACTTGTTTGTCCCAAGGGAGAGAGGTCATGCTTGTCCCATCCTTGATTTGAACCAAGAGTGGATCTACACAGAAATTAAAAAACACTGTGAAAATATTTTAAAAAACAAACACCGTTGTAATATATATATGGAATTTGCCATTAGCTCACCAACGCCATTTGTATAATGCATTTAAAACGTTGTTGTTGTGTTGTTGTTTAGTCGTTTAGTCGTGTCCAACTCTTCGTGACCCCATGGACCAGAGCACATTGTAGCTGAATCCTAAATTAAATGATGCCCTAGGCACCAAAGAAGAGGCTGGTAGGATCACAATCTTGATCTATTTTCGTCTAATGATTTTCGTCTATTGCGAAGAGCAATAGATCAGAATTCAGCACGGCAAGCCAATCATTGCTTGTTTGTTATGCGAGAAATGAGTTACCAATTGAAAGAGCGTGCTGAATCGCCAGTGGATTGTAGCAGAGTCTAGTTCTTTAGCGACCACAGAATCATTATTCATGTCCCCTATGACATGGGCAGATGAGATAATTAGGATGGAGGAGATTGCTTTACAAGGCCAACCCAGACCCCTGCACACGCAGAGAACGCACAGAGAGATAGACACAACCATAATAGTGTTGTGAGTTTGGTGGGTTAGTTGCTTGCAATTCCTGGGGACCAGGATCCAGCAGGGGTTAAAATCTTCTTTTTTTGAAATAATTTTTATTTGATTTTACAAATTCATTCACACAAGTCATATTATTACAAATTTTAAACTTTACCCAAGATTCTTCCGAATCTCAAGACTTCCCTCCTCCCCTCCGTGGGTTCTTTAAATAACTTTTTAAACTGCATGTTATAAATCCATCTAATTTATCATCCTCCATTGTATCCAAAGCCTTGCAAGAGTTATTTAAAGCCTACCGAAGAGTTCAAGTGTTTACAGTGGTCTTTCAAGTACAATATATATTTGTCCCATTCTTTGTTGAAGTTTTGATCCTCCTGATTTCTGATTTTCCCGGTTAACCTTGCCATCTCTGCATAGTCCAATAATTTCATCTGCCAGTCCGCCCTAGTAGGTATCTTGTCTTTCCATCTCTGGACAAGAAGCATCCTTGCAGCTGTTGTAGCATACATAAAAATGCATCACCAGATGGCACCAGAGAGCAGGAAATTTAAAAAACAAAATTTTCTGTAGGGATTTTTTTCTTTTGTTAAAGCGATATAATTTCTGATTTATTTGTAGCATTCCCCCCCCCCCCCCGTGTTTAGATCCACCTATTTTTCACTGTTGCCAAAGGGAGATTCCCTTCACCCCAAAGCAAAAAAATGACTTCAGAGGAATGATCTTCTTTTGGACTGCAGCTGGGGAGGACAATGTCCCCCCACCTCCAGGCCTGCCCAAATGCTCAGTGCTGTGTGTGCCCACAAATGATAAGTCAAGTAATTTTCTAAACCTCCGATTGCTTTGGTTCACGCTGGCCTTATCACGTGCCATAGTTCTCATTTCAGTATAATAACACACACACACACACACACACAGAGAGAGAGAGAGAGAGAGAGAGAGAGAGAGAGAGACATTAATTGAATGTGTGATGATAGCAAGATGTTCGGTTACATTCACTTGGAACATTTAATGAGCCCCCATTTCATTTTCAGACTGAGCAGGGTTATCACATCCTAAATTCAGTTTAGTAAATTAAACTGAAATACATGGTGCAAGTATTTTCATTTTCCAGCTGGATGAAAAGGTCTCTGCCTCAGGCATTTGTATCGTGTTGTTTTTAAACCTATATTCACTTGTTCTTGTACTCATATCCCATCAGATATCAAAGAAATAAACAACTACCAGACTTTTAGAAGACATCTGAAGGCAGCTCTGTTTAGGGAAGCTTTTAATATTTGACGAATCATTGTATTTTAATATTCTGCTGGAAGGCGCGCAGATGGGCGGTGTATAAACAATAAATTATTATTATTATTATTATTATTATTATTATTATTATTATTATTAATATTGTTTTACCTGTTTTTAAGGATATGTCTATCAATTGCCTTGGGACATAGGTGTGGAAGATGAGTCACAAATGTATTATTATTATTATAGAATCATAGAATCATAGAGTTGGAAGAGACCACAAGGGCCATCAAGTCCAATCCCCTGCCAAGCAGGAAACACCATCAGAGCACTCCTGACATATGGTTGTCAAGCCTCTGCTTAAAGACCTCCAAAGAAGGAGACTCCACCACACTCCTTGGCAGCAAATTCCACTGTCGAACAGCTCTTACTGTCAGGAAGTTCTTCCTAATGCTTAGGTGGAATCTTCTTTCTTGTAGTTTGGAACCATTGCTCCGTGTCCGCTTCTCTGGAGGAGCAGAAAACAACCTTTCTCCCTCCTCTATGTGACATCCTTTTATATATTTGAACATGGCTATCATATCACCCCTTAACCTCCTCTTCTCCAGGCTAAAGATGCCCAGCTCCCTTATTACTATTGTTGTTATTACTATTGATATGGGTGTTCTTTTTAATCTTTTCTAATCGGTCGCACTCTTCTTTATTGTGATAACCAGATGGACATCAATTAGCACCCCTGATGAGTCTAAATTTTCCAGATCTCAGTATGGCCTGAAAATGATTCTTGAGCAACTGCTAGACATTTCTGGAGGTAGGGAATTCACAATAAATGACAGGATACCATTGCATTGACAATGCCAGCATTCCGAAAAGAGATGCTCAAAAGGAAATCTCTGCACACCTCTCAGGAGTTATGAAAAGGTTGTGTGAGGACCAAAAGTCTGTCTGTTACAATAAAAGAGTCAAGGCAAGCAGAACAAAAGGAATTCATTCTTTTTAGTAGAATGCAAGGCAGAAGGAAGAAGCAGTCATGTCTTTAGAACAATTAAGACATACAAATAGGACGAATGAAGAAGAATATACATTTGGTATATACATTCCTGGCATCTTTGGGTTTACAGCGGAACCTCGGGTTGCGGACATAATCCATGACGGAGGCATGTCTGCAACCCGCAGCGTTCACATCCTGAAGCGCTGCGTCTGCATAGGCGCTGGCACGATTTGGCGCTTCTGCGCATGCGTGAGCGGCAAAACCCGGAAGTAACCTGTTCCGGTACTTCCAGGTTTTCCGCAGTCTGCATCCCAAAAACACATAACCTGAAGCGTCCGTAACATGAGGTATGACTGTATTTATTTTTTACCTTGAAAGGTGGGGCTGTAGTTTTTTAAGAGTGCTGAGGGATGTTAGGAGACCCCTGTTCCCTGCACAGAGCTGCCATTCCCAGAGTTCCCTGGGGAGAGAACTGGACTGTTCAACCACTCTGGGAATTGTAGTTCTCTGAGGGGAATAGGGGTCTCCGAACCACTCCTAGCACCCTCAACAAACTACGTCTCCCATGATTCTTTGCGGGAAGCCACAACGGTTTAAATTGGTATGATACTGCTTTAACCTTCTCCCAATGGCCAGGGGAGGGAGGACTCACCCCAATGAGATTTTCAATATGAGGGGAAAGGGTTTAGAATCTAGACCCCAGATTATATTTGTGCCTGTGGTGCCTGATAATGTCGTGCCTGACGATACCTAAGTATCCAGAACCAGATCAGAGAAGGAAGATTATTTTCTATGCAGTAAATGTTGACCTCTGCCCCTGCATACTGAGTAAATGGGGAAAAAAATCAGTTCCTTTAATAAGCTATGCCTTTCATTTTCAATTACAAGCAACAAAACTACATTTATAAGTAAAAATGATATGGGAACATTGTAAAATATTGTAAACTGTCTAGAACAAATAACCCATGTTTCAGCTAGAGCTAGTGTTAACTATTTTAGGGGTGTTTTTCTAACTCCAGTAAGAAACCTGCAAGAAAGCTGGAGCTTAGTTAACCCAGGCACAGAGAAGAAGTCTAGAAGGGATGCTGTGAGTATTTGAGATTGGGATGCTAAAAAAAGCTAGCATCTTTGAAGGAACGCTCACAAGCAGAATAGAGATGAGCTGGGCCTGGGCTGGCCAAGTGTCCAGCTTAAATAGGACAAATCTGTATTCAGATTCAGATTCCTATCAATTATCTGCGCTCCGCTCCTCTTACCAGCAACCTGGGTGGTACAGGGATGTAGCCAGTTCTAGATCTGTAGCTCTCCCAATGATGCCTGAGACCTCATGAGACCTGCCATTCTGATGAAACTGACCATCACAAGAGTTACCCAGATCATGTAGATACTTCTCATGCTAGGGTCAGTGAACTGGTGTCGTGAAGCCAGTGCTGGGGGCATCGAAACATTTCCAAGCAACCCTTACAGCTGATAGGAGCTTGTCCTACACTCGAGTAGGACCCTGGCAGAGACACATGCCCAACTGGCATGTTCCCTCCCTCCTGGTTGATTGTTCGGGAGCTTCAAAAGCTTTCTTCAGCCCAAACATCACAGGGACCAATGCCAACAGACATCGGCACACTTAGGATCCGCAGAGTCTTTGCAGCTTGCGTGACAGACCTCAGCAACTCAGTGTTTTGGCTAATCTACTTTATTTACATATAAACACACACGGAGCACTGCAACATGGCTTCCTCTCTCTCTAGCATCAGACAGCAAAGAGAAAGGACAAAGGACAATAGGCCCACTTCACGGAACACAGTAACACAAACATCCTGCCTTCGTCACTTCCCCCTCTGTGGAGTCAAAACACACACCATCATATGAAAGACAACAATCCCATGACTGCAATCATGGAGCAGGAATTCTAACAGCAGCTGCCATTTTAAAAAATGCTAAAGCTCCAACGAGTTCTGAAACGTAACAGGGGATTTTTCCTGTAGTTTATTAAAACCTAAATCTAGAATATTAAACAGGCTGGAGAACAAGCCTCAAGGCAATGAACAGAAGAACAAAGAGGTGTCTTTGTGTTGTTGCTGCTGCTGTTATACAGACACAGAGATTGAATTATTCACACAGTCCACAGGCTGCAGTCCTTGCCAGTGATGTTGATCACACACATTCTTGCAGTAATAACCACTGCAAGGTGGAAGGTGCTCAGCAACAGATATTACCAAGGGTCCTGAGCACCGTAGATGGAACTCGCTGAGCAGCCTTCCGCAACTCATTGCAAGCAGAGGAAATGTTTATTCGGAACATTGACAATTATTATTGCTGAAATGACTGCTTTCAATACAAATGGGACCCATGTTGTTGCAGTGCTGAGCGCTGTCATTCAGGATTCCAACCACTCCATTCCTCAGTGGCAGACCTACATTTGGGGGGCCTTGAAGCTTGAAATGTTATGGGGGTCCCTTTGCAACCAACAAGGTCTGGGTAACCATTGTTATCTTCTTCAATTGAGTTGTTCCACGACAGATCACCACACCTTCACAACATCTGTGCTACTGACATTCAAACTCTGGGATTGTTTTTTTTTTTTTTTAATAATTTTTATTAACTGGCCAATCACATCAAATTAAATCACATCATATAAATTCCGAATTACAAAGCCAAATTTTTAAATTTTGTTGGGGGAACCCATACTTCAAGATCCAAAGGGGAATTCAGATCATCTTCTTATTACTGCGTTAATGTCCAATCAGTCCCAATCAGTCCAAACAAAGTTCATAATTCTATCCAGTCTTATCTTGGTGTTGCCACATCATATCTTGTTCATATAATTTCTCTTTTTCCTTTACAATCTCTTCTGTTAGTCTCCTTAAGCTGATAGCAAGTGTAATAATCCTGTGTGGATTTCCCGTTCCTCCACTAAGTCCAGATGATTTCCATATATCTCCTTCGTAGATAACATCACTTTATCCATCGTAAATTTTGGCATTTGTCGCTCTTAAGTCCCACCGAGGAGTTGATTCACGATATGTAAACAACTCTATTTCTCTCTTTCTCCTCCCAGACCCAAGAGCTCCCACAATGCCTCACAAAATGGCGAACGGCATTTTTTCCTGACTGCGTCACTCCAAAACTCTTAGCTTTCCAGCTTCATCTTGAAACATTGCTTTGGATCGAAAGTTTATCTCCACACAGCCTTAAATCCACAGCTTAAGTCCTTAATTTCTGACTCATTAGGGGAGGGGGATTCTTGTTAAATCACATAAAAAGGTAGAGGCAGGTTTCCCCCCCCTCCCCCCTCAGTCATTACCGTATCTTGACGTTCTTCTCGTATTTTATTGTTGTCTTGTTATCAGAGATCTCTTCTGTCAGCAGTATTTACTCCCCTTTTTCCTTGATGTATGTGCAATTAATCATGTCCAAATTATTTCTTTTAAAGATCATTGCAACCAGCGGCGTGAATCGGGGACGACTAAAGTTTAAACACACACAGTTTAAAAGGCCATAAATTGTTTAATTAGCTAAAGGCCCAGGAAAAGAGGAATGTTTCTGCTCGGTGCCTAAAGATATGCAATGAAGGTACCAAGCGAGCCTCCTTGGGGAGGGCATCCCTCAAACAAGGGTCACACCACAGAAAAGACCCTTTCTCATGTTCCCACCTTCTGGACCTCTCATGAAGGAGGCACATAAAGAGCAGCCTCATACGATGATCACAGGTCCAGTTCAGTTCATATTGGAAGGGACAGTCTCCATAGGAATACTGCTTACTGTTAATAGGGTCAGTTACATATTGAAACCCTTTTTGGTATGCAACGTGAGTAGCGTTTAAGCCGGCATTGCAGGAGGTTGGACCAGTTGATCCGCATGATCCATTCCAACTCTACAATTCTATGGTTCTATGAATTATATCTGTGATTTCAGTGGTTGCCATTCTTCAGGGTTATCAGGGAAGTATTTTTAAAAAGGATGCCAATATTACAACAAAATCGTCTACATCATTTAATGCAGGCATAGGCAAACTCGGCCCTCCAGATGTTTGGGGACTACAACTCCCATCATCCCTAGCTAACAGGACCACTGGTCGGGGATGATGGGTGTTGTAGTCCCAAAACATCTGGAGGGCTTAGTTTTCCTATGCCTGATTTAATGCATGTAATATTTTGTTATTTTTTCTGATGCAGCAACTCACCATATACTCTGTTTCCAGCAAGAAATACACAGATATTCTCATCCTTTCCAAATCTGTGTCACTAGTAGGTGTGCCTGCTACAGGGCTGTTTGCTTTATGGCCTCTTTTGCAAACTAATAATAATAACACCATTTCATAATACCATTTCTCTACTGGCGGTAGCTCTTCCGCTACATTTATTGTTGTCTTGCCCATTCAGTTAATGAGTTTGTTGATTGTTTGAGAAGGAGAGGAGTTGGGAGATACAATAAAAATCCTGGCTTTTAATATAAAAGGTAATTAAAGATTCATTTGTGGAGAACCGGGTTGCTTTGGGAATCAACATAACTGATATTGCCTTTCATTTTTGTGAGCATTGGCTATAGCCTGGCCTGAACTAAGAGATGGCTGAGATCTTCAGTTTTAGTGGACGGCTGCCTTGATGCCCAGCCAGATTATGACAGGAGGGGGACCTGGAGCTAAGTTGAGTTTAAGCAGTCACATAGCATGACCCCCAAAAACATGTGTTATTGTAAAGAAAGGACAATGAAAATAGAAATAGTAAAGGTTTTTATTTGCATATATATCGATACACAGGCAAGGAGGCAGCTAAAAACTAAGGAGTAATTTTTGTTTTTAATTCAGAGACTCATCACAATGGAGAAAGCAGAGAGAGAAAGGGTTTTCTCCCTCCCTCATAACACTAGAACCCACAGACATCTAAGGAACCTGGATGGTGGTGGAAACCAATTCCCATCATCCAGAACAGAATAGTCAATGGCCAAGAATGATGGGAATTTATCTTTTTCTTAAATAAATTATTTACACTTTTCAGATATATACATTTCACTGATTTTACATTCGTTTTAACATTTTAAAACTTTACTTCCTTCCCCCTCTTTCTGCAGTTCCTTCAATTTATTTTTAATATCTTCTGCATTTCCAAATTAACCTAACTTGCTCATTTATTCATCATTCATATATATATATATATATATATATTCATTCTCTCTCTCTCTCTCTCTTATATAGCTGCAGGGTACGACAATAATCCTGCCAGTGTTTTTATCTGTTTACAATTTATCTGTAAATCTTCAATAAACCATTCCCATTCTTTATAAAAAGTTTGTTATCTTGATTTCTTATTCTTCCAGTAAGTTTCGCCATTTCTGCATATTCCATAAGTTTTTGTATCCATTCTTCCTTTCCTTGGACTTCTTCTTCCTTCGATTTTTGGGCGAGCAACATTCTTGCTGCCGTAGCCACGTACATAAATAAATTTCTATGCAGTTTAGGTAGTTCTATCCCTATAATTCCCAAAAGAAAGGCTTCGGGGGTTTTTTAACAAACATTTTTTTAAACATCCTTTTCATTTCATTATATATCATTTCCCAGTAAGCCTTAACCTTATTACAAGACCACCAGGAGATGATGGGCGTTTATCAACATTTGGAGGGCCACAGGTTGCTCATCTCTGTTAGAAGGAGACAGAGCCTGATCTGATATAAGGCAATATGTTCCTTGAAACTTGATCTTTCTAAGCATACTGTCAGGGAACTGCCATCGGAGCCAGAGGGAGAAGGAGGGCTCCAGAGGGATTACGGAGAGCGTCCCAGGAGGGAGAGAAGCAGCTCATCTTTTGGGGAAGGAAATCAGTGTAGCACCAGTGGAGAAGGGGGGCAGATGGGGGAATCGGCGAGGTGGCTCCATGACTCCTCGCTGGAGACCAGCGGGGAGAGCACGGGTCCTCAGCTGCCCACACCCTCCCTGCGCAGAAGGCGTCCGTGCAGGGAGAGTAGGCGGAGACTAGGCATCAAAGAGCTTCTTTGCTAGAAGAAGTTCAAGAAACGCCCACTGACAGATTCTGCCAGCGACTGAGACAGCCACGGGTGAGTGGCTGTCCGGACAGAATAGGGTTCACCCAGGTAACTCAGCCAGGTGTGGCGACGACTTACGCACGAGCAACCCCTAGAACCATTACACATACAAAGAGAGTTATTGTGCTCACTAAACTCAATAAATATGACCACCTGTGAATGCCATTTTTTTCTTAGCATGGTTGCTTTGCTGATAGTATATGCATGACAGGCAGAGATCCACTGATGCCATGTTTCATAGCACAGAACTGAAGCACTATGCTTGTTGATTTTCTTCTGTTGCTCTATACAGCCAGAGGAAAAGGTGGCAGCAACCACTTGTTTATTCTGTTTCAATTTTGAATTATAAAGATGCTACTATTAGATTTTCAAAAATTATTTCTACAGAAAGAATAAAAAAAAAAGAGCTGAGAATGTTTCTCATGTTCTGTGGAAGAACAGGAACAGATGGTTAAACATGGCACACAATTTATATTCCATTAAATGGACACCACATACAGATTTGACGGAGCAAAGTCAAATGAAAATTCGTACATTTCTCTTCTGACTGCAGAGAATGGTTACTTTTTACTTTATTTATTAAATGTGGACATCTTTCAGAAATCTTCCTTTCCATCTGAGAAGTCTTACGATGCAAATCTGTCATATCATACCAGGAAGGTGATATGGCTGTCAGCAAGTTTGGTTCGAGATGGCTGCATTTATTGCCAGCCACCTGGTAATATAAGCCTGAAAGCCAAGGGCAACTGTGCTCCATTATCTCCCAGTGTATCCCTATCGTGTTTTATGATTTTCCTGATATTGTAAGTGAGCCAGAACTGGTCTGTGACTGTAATAATAAATCCATCCATCCATCCATCCATTATCTCCAGATTCAAACCTAGGTGGTGGGAATGATGCATTTGACTTCTACAACTGTTAAAATGTGGATTGATGTGGAGTTTGCTGCAATGGTCAAACTAACATACGACATTGGACTAAAAGAACAAAGACTCTTTGTTCAGCATCCAACCACTGGCTTCTTACAAGAGCTAAATGAGCAAAGAACTGAGGGAGAGAAATAAAACTGGACAAATTATTCAATAGCAAGGAAATGATCAACGTAACTTCCCTTCTGAATGTTACAGAACTGATAGTACAGAAGGTTCTGCTCCCCAACTCAGCTATGTCACACCAACCATGAGAATTTATATTTCCCCTTTTCAGAGTGATTTGAATCTTCCCCTAGTATCCAGCTGCCGAAATGCTTCTGGTCTTAAAATGAGAATCTCGTACCCCACAAGTGTCCCAGAAAAACAACAATAACAACAACAGGACACCCTGTTTTCTCTCTCACACAGCAGCCATTTTGGGTGCCGTGATCTCACACAATTTTGCACTGAGATCTCACCCCGAAGATCCCACGTGGTGCCCCAAAATGTGAGTTTTTCGGATGCCATGCAAGCGTGACCCTGAAAAAAATGCATCTTTGGGGGTCTGTGATCTCACGAGGGTCACTTGACTTGTGTGGGAGCACAGGAGGGAAGACATGCATCTCAAATTTGGGACTCAAGAAGTTGGATTTTATCAAAGCCTCATCTATAGCAAAATGGTTTGATACATAGGGCGTATTTGTGATGCACTAAATTTTGGCAGAGATTAAGGGGAATTTGTACCGACCAGAAAAGAATGGCAGACTAAACTGATGGAGTATGCAGAGATGGCGAAACTTCACGGGGAAGATCAGAAACCAGGAAGATCAAGTATTCCTAAAAGGCTGGAGTAAATTTTCAATATATTGAAAAGACCACTGTAAACAGTTAAAATAGTTGGCAGGGATATAATGAAACTTGTATTGTGGAATCAACTATGGTAAGTATGGATATATAATAGATGGATAAGGGTAAAAGATGCAGAATACTTTATTTTAAATACAGAACCCATGGAGGGAGGGAAGGAGGTCCGAAGGTTTGAATGAACATTTTATTTTAAAATGAGTTACCCATTATGTAAAACCAATAAAAATTATAGATAGATGATGATAGATAGATGATAGATAGATAGATAGATAGATAGATAGATAGATAGATAGATATAGATAGATAGATAGATGATAGATAGATGATAGATAGATAGATGATGATAGATAGATAGATAGATAGATAGATAGATAGATAGATAGATAGATGATAGATAGATAGATGATAGATAGATGATAGATAGATAGATAGATAGATAGATAGATAGATAGATGATAGATAGATAGATAGATAGATGATAGATAGAGATAGATAGATAGAGAGATAGATAGATAGATAGATGATAGATGATAGATAGATAGATAGATAGATAGATAGATAGATAGATGATAGATAGATAGATAGATAGATAGATAGATAGATGATAGATAGATAGATATAGATAGATAAGAGAGAGAGAGAGAGAGAGAGAGAGAGAGAGAGAGAAAGAGAGAGAGAGAGAGAGAGAGAGAGAGATGATAGATAGATAGATGATAGATAGATAGATGATAGATAGATATTAAGGGAAATTTGTACCCCTGCTTTGTGGCTCCTTTCTTAAAAATTGGCCATGCTCCCTTTCTTAATTTTATTAGAGGTAGAAAGAAAGATTCCAGTGGGCAAGGAAAGTTTGGTTCCATCTTTATTTTGTAAAAATACACACAGGAATAACACCTGTTATTATCAATTAACTGACATATCTGAACCTCTGCATTGCATCTGATTTTTGTACTTCTGTTGCTGTATTGTGGAAAACTTTATTACAAGTTTCCCCCCCAAAAAATATTATCTCAGCTGTTTTCAAATGCTTGTTTTTATCTGGCAGAAGAACAATTTAATATAAAAGTTGTAGCACCAAAGCCCACAAAACTCCAGAGGTGAATTGATCTCAATGATCTCAGGATTAATTGCCTGACATACTGCTATTAAACAAACCCTTTTTCATAAATATTTGGTACCCAGCAGATTCTTCCTTATCATCAATCAACAGAGTGTTCAGGTACACAAGACCATAGTGTAATTTAAAGACTTTCCACGCCAGCTGGAGAAGTCCATATATCATCTTGTTCTTTCTTATATTTCAGCACCCTTACAGACACGTATAGTTCTGAGAGAAGCTAGGTCTTTATCCCTCTGGATCTTGTTTCATTTGGATTTATGGTCCACGTGTATTTGCCCTGAATGCCTGAAGAAGACTAAAGGCAATCATAAGGCCATGGACCTGGGTGCATCCTGAATCAACTAGTTTGATAACCCTTTTCAGAATCATGGATGGAATGCAGCATTGTGTGATGCATACCCTCCAACACATTAAGGCTGCAAACCGGGATGTGCATCTTCCTGTCCATGCTTCTGCACAAATTACGTTACCCGCACGGGAGCACAGAGCCAAAATACATGCCTTTTGGGGCTATGAGGTCATGATCTCATGCGTTCTTGGGCTCTGCAATCTCACATGATTTTATGTGCTGTGCTGAGACCACAGCAGCCAAAAACTGGATGTCCCAATTTAATCAGGGCAGTTGAGGGGAATAATAATAATAATAATAATAATAATAATAATAAATTTTATTTATACCCCGCCCTCCCTGGCCATAATGGGGGGGGGGACCAATTTAAAATACAGGTTAAAATGCAATTTAAAATGCAGCCTCATTTTAAAAGTAGCCCATAGATCAAAACCATAAGGGGAGGGAAACATAAGGTCAGACTGAGTCCAAACTAAAGGCCGGCAGAACAGCTCTGTCTTGCATGCCCAGTGGAAAGATGTCAAGTCCCACAGGGCCCTAGTCTCTTGTGACAGAGCATTCCACCAAGTCGGGGCCAGTACTGAAAAGGCCCTGGCCCTAGTTGAGACCAATCTAACCACCTTGTGACCTGGGACCTCCAAAATGTTGTCATTTGTGGACCTTAAGGTCCTCCATGGGGCATATCAGGAGAGGCAGTCCCATAGGTACGTGGGTCCTAGGCCGCATAGGGCTTTAAAGGTCAAAACCAGCACCTTAAACCTGACCCTGTACTCCACCGGGAGCCAGTAGGATCATTTTGTGGGTGCAAACCTTTCTCCTTGCGAGACAGAACCATATCCCCCACATGGTGTTCTAGGGGTTCTCCCAACCCCACAGAGTCAATTTGGTGTGGTAGGGGGGGAGAGGAGAGGAAAGAAAGCCCCATTGCACTAGCAGGTGGGGGCAATCATTGTGCTGGTTCCCACTAGCACAAGTGTTTAATTGAATCCGGCCCCATGTTTCCAGACCCATGTCTTCAAAAGCTCGCTTTGGAAAGGGAAAACAAAATGTCAGCACAGAATGTTATGCCAAAGGAGGCCTTCAGCCTGAGTAAATACTAACAGAATCAAGCTTGAGGGAATTTGGAATGTGGTTCCAATGTAGCTTGATATTTGTGACAGCAAATGTCTCCGGCAAAGCTCCATCTGTCCTCCAAGTACGCCTGATATTGATGTAGACATCCTGGCTACATGATCTAATTGACTGCATGTGTGACAAAGCAGAAGGCTATTTAACAACAGGGGGCAGAGAAGTCCTAAGATGGTGGGACAGATTTTCCGCCTTCCCCCTAAAAAAAAGATCAATAGCCTTGGCTTCTGTTTTATATCTCTGCAATAAGCCCTGTCCAATTGCTCCCTTGTCCACGTTGAACCATTCATTCTTGTTTAAGGACCATGTCCTCTCTTTTCTCTCCTTTCTTTGTTTCTCACCTATCTACTGCTGTTACCAACTCAGCCAGTCATCTGAGGTCATGTTTAGAGGGTGAAGGCAGACTTAAGTAGACAGAGTTACTTTGACGCTGTCAAGAGACATGAACATAAGGGCAAATATCTGTAGACAAAGGATCAGGGATATGTACACCAGACCTGCTTCCAATGTCTCCATACCAGAGATAGATGAATACATGGATTTCTGCTTTTTTTAATTTCTCATTTTACCAATTGAAACTTCAATTCACCTAATTTTCACTTCAGTTCACATTTAATTAAAGAAAAAAAAGTTTGCATGGAATTTTGTAAGTGCTTTGGTGTGCATTTCCCCTAAACTGTATACAGTTTTGTCTAAAGTATGCATCTTTATTAGCAATTTCCCCTAAAATAATATACAATGGAACCTCAGTTTTCAAACGTCTTGGAAGCTGAACGATTCGGAACCCGAACGCCAAAAACCCGGAAGTAATTGCTTCCATTTTCAAATGCGCCTCAGAAGTCAAACTGCTTCTTCTATGTGTTTTTCCATTTTTTTCCAATGGATTTTGCTGAACCGATTGTTGATCCTCAATTTTCAAACGTTTCAGAAGTCGAACGGTCTTCTGGAACAGATTACGTTCGAAAACCGAGGTTCCACTGTACAGTGGTACCTCAGTTCTCGAATGTAATCCATTCCTGAAGACCGTTCGACATCCAAAACGTTCAAAAACTGAGGTGCAAAGGACTGGCTACAAATGCAATTGAGAAAATTGAAAAACACGCAGTGGAAGCCATTCAACTTCCAAGGCGCATTTGAAAACAGAAGCATTTACTTCCGGGTATTCAGCAATCGGATTCTGAAATGTTCGTTAATGGACACATTCGAAAACCGAAGTACCACTGTAGTTTTGTATGTTAGTTTCACAAGCATATGCATTTTTTGCACACTCTTTTTGGTAGCAGAACAGCATCAATATTTGGGGATGTGTTAAAGGACAGGTGTGTTTGGGTTTACTTTTTGTTTCAGGAAGCACGAACAAAGTGAGTTTGAATGAAACAGCAAACTGAAATTCTCCTCCATCCAGGCACCATTGCTCCGCCACTGATCTTGCAAAGGCCTGAAGAGGGCTTGTGAGCTTGTACATGCTTGCAAGCCTCCTGGTGTGAGGGAAGCCTGATAAAAACCCTGAAAGATAGTTTTATGAGTTTGTGGTGGGGGAAAGTAGACTGTTTACTGAGATTCTTTTAACCACTGGATCCAGCAAGTGTTAAAACATAAGCCAGGCTAGCTTCCCATGCTGAGGTGATCACATGAGTGACGGGCCATTACGGGAAAAACAAAGGAAAGTGGCTCTGTAGGGTGTGCCATTTTAGAGGGTGAAACTTAATTTTTTGCAAATTTTTTCTGTGAGGTGTCAAAAATACGTTTTGGGGTGTGAAGAATTCAAATCTATTATTTTTGTGATGGGACAACAGTTAGCATGGTAAGTCTATGCTTGATGAAGAACCACATAATCTGCTCTTGGAAAACCAAAAAAATTGTTTTCTAGCTCTTAGGTTGTGCCTAAGATGACTCCATCGATTCTCAACACTCTTGGTGGTGCACTGTCACAGCTTACACCACCAGAGAGACTTCTCTATGGTTAGGCCTCTGACACCTGGAGCTTAAAATCATTTAATTATAGGGTCATCTAGTTGTCTCACAGAAAACAGATTAAAAGGATTACGACCACGGGCATAGGGTTGGCCCCCCAAAGCACACATTTCAGGGGTCAAAGGTCAGGGTAAAGGGGTGCTTAACCCTCCCCTCCCTTGTTTTGAGGTTCTGATGAAAAACCCTCCTTTGAAAGTGCAGTTTGCCTTTAGAGGAAATCCCTTTCAATGAGTAGGATTTCCCCTCAGTACAGAAAACAGCTTCAAAGAAAAGATTTTCCTCAGAACTGCAGCAGATGCAGATTTTTTTGAGGTGGGGGAGAGGACTGCTTGTTGAATGCAAACCCATATTTAACATCACTTCTAATCTGGCCTTGTGTCAGCTGAGATGAAAACATCAGTCATTTAAAAGAACCAGCTTCCCTTTCAACTGATGGGGTTCATCTTTTCCACAACGGTACCAGAAAGCATTTGTTTAACATAAATGTGCCTCGGAGCTAAAACTCAATCTAACCTGAGAACCGTGCTCATGAATCATAACATAATGGTGTGCTAACAGATAAGAAAAAAGCAAGTGAATCTATTTCTACACCCATTGGATTTCTAAACCAGGTGTGGCGGGGAATAATATTTCTAACTACCAATGGCCATGAACAAGATGGACCAGTCAACTATAATTATGTCATGTTCATAAATCAGTATATTTATCAGTGAAAGGCCAGAAGATACAAGGATGAGGAAGCTCTCCTATGAGCCACTGTACTATCATATGAAGATAAAGCCATTGATGGCTCCCTTTCTGCTTCTTTCCTTGTGACCTTGTGAATGCCAACCTTCTAGGAACAGGGCCATCATTCAGAGCAGAGGGGGGGAACCTCAAGTCTAGGCAATAAATGCAGGCCTCCAGACCTCTCTGTCTGGCCCTTGAGACTCTCTCCAGGACCCACCAGCTTCCTAGCTTCACCCTCTTTCCCCACCCCTCGCCAGTCTGGCTTCACATCCTCCTGGAGTGTTTGTGCCCAGCTGGGATGCATCACTGAAATTTGATAATACTCTTGTTTGCCTGGGTGGAGAACAGAGAGGGGCTTGGGGGTTTTAGCGCTGCAAGGTTGCAGTTCACAAGGGAAGAAGCTAAGGAGATCTGGACCCAAAAGGAAGCTTTAGCAAAAAGGCCAGTTGTTGTATTATGTGTGTGAATTAAAGCCAAATAAGGACACATCCAACTGTGAGGCTGTTCTCTACCCAAACAGCAATGTTATAGATGAGAAACATGTTCAATATCACCAGGATTTTTAGGTGCCAGGATGAGCCCTTTGTTATTTTGCAAAACACTTTATTTAACTTTGTTCTCATCTGAGGCAAGTGGGATAAGTTGTTTTATCTCAGGCTTTGTCTGATGATCTTCTGCAGATCTTTTTTTCTTTTATGGGTACTTTCTGCTATTTGGTTGTTTTATATGCTGTTGGGTTTGCTCTTTTTATCTGTTTTTGCTGCTTTATCTGTTCTTACTTTTAGTGCTTGATGCTGCTTTGAGAGCCTCAGTGTGGACCTGCTGTTGTTTCTGGTAGAGCTCCTGTTTGCTTTTGAACAGATCCCATTGTGCACTACTTTGCAAACTCTTTAAAGCAGAAATCGTAACATAATAAGGTATATATCATTCCTCTTTATATATAATTGATATATACACATCCTGTCTACATTCTCTTGCAGCAGACGATGCATACTGTGTGTGGATGTGGGGACCACATCTGTTTGCAAGCAAGTGTGGTGGCAGAAATTAGCTGTAGCTCTCCGTTGAGCATACACTCCAGGCCAAACTAGACAATACAATAAAATGCATGATTCCATTTGAAATGTCTAGTTTTCCTTTTTTATATAACAACCATTGTGAAGTGTGGGTGCTCTGAGGTGAGGCAAGACCAGAATGCGCAATAGGCAAACTTCAGGGTAAAGGCAGGGCAGGGCAGGGTTCAGCCTGGATGCAAGTCTCAGTCTGGGCCTGGTGTTGCTTTTGATCACTATTCCAGCTCACTGTTGCTGTTCGTATCAAACACTCAGGCTAATTTTGATGAAATTTTGTGATGAATATGTGCTATATGGTAATTTATTCACCCAATAGGTATATAAAGCCATTTGCACATGCAGAATGTAGCCACCCTATATATCACCATATATATAAAAGGTAAAGGTAAAGGGATCCCTGATCATTAGGTCCAGTCGTGGACGACTCTGAGGTTGTGGCGCTCATCTCGCTTTATTGGCCGAGGGAGCTGGCGTACAGCTTCCGGGTCATGTGGCCAGCATGACTAAGCCGCTTCTGGCAAACCAGAGCAGTGCATGGAAACGCCGTTTACCTTCCCGCCAGAGCGTTTATCTTCCCGCCAGAGCGGTACCTATTTATCTACTTTGACGTGCTTTCGAACTGCTAGGTTGGCAGGAGCAGGGACCGAGCAACAGGAGCTCACCCCGTCACGGGGATTCAACTGCCAACCTTCTGATCGGCAAGTCCTAGGCTCTGTGGTTTATCCCACAGTGCCACCCATGTCCCTATCACCCTATATATAGAAATGAGCAAACCAGTGATATTTTAGGGAGCAGGCTAGCAGGCAGGGCCCATTACTTTACATCATAGGAAACACTTTTGCTGTATGTAGGTTTTATTTTATTAGTTTTTTTAGCTTATATTTTGGAAATGTACATCCAGTTTTTTTTCTTTAATTTTTTTAGGGGGCCCCAATAGAGTTGGGCCCTAAGCTATAGCTTGCTTAGCTTATGCGTAAATCCGGCACTGCTCATATTTGCTCCATGAAGGAAGCTGGCATCAGTGGTAATCCTGACCCCTTTCCCCCAACTCCACCCTGCAGCTGTAGTTTAAAAGAGGAGCATAAATTGAGCCACAAATGCAATCACACATTCAGCCTAGCATTTAGTTTGGGCCTTAAGCATGAAACTTGGGTTGCCCCTGTAGAAAGCTAAGGAAAATGACCCTGGATGAACCCATGAAAATCAATGAATGGAATTAGCAACAGAAAATACAGCAGATTTACTGGAGAAGATCTATATAATGCATGCAGAGGAGAGTACGGCCACTTGGTCATCGGTTTTTATCCAATTCCCAAGCAAGCCTTATGTGTGTTGCAAATATTTTGTTGGGTTGCCAGTGAGAGGCAAAGCGACATTCTTCTGGGATGCAGCACAGTATTGAAATAGAAAGAAAGAGCAGTGTGTCTGTTTATGTTTCCTGTAGAAATTCCCCAAGCCCACTTTCTCCTGAGAGAGAAGGAAACAGCTGTGGAGTGTAAACGCTGTGAATTCCCCCTGCCTCTTTGCTATGGAGCAAAATGCTCTTGCTACTGATTTTTAAAACAAAACGCATTTGTCAATGAAGTGTTTGCAGAACATCCGCAAAACCACAACCCAAGTGGTGATTCAATTTGTCAAAATCCACTTGTTCCTCATTCCAGATGGTGATATTACTGGTGGTGTTGACTTTCAACAAAAAAATAAATTTAAAATATCATGGAGGCACCCTCAGTTGAACTACCGGCACCTCTTAGACTATGTAATTGTCCAAGCTGAAGATCGCTGCAACGTGCTCCCTATCAGAGCTATGAAGAGTGCCAACAACTGCTGAACAGATCACCAGTTAATACATTCCACGATGGCTGTCAAGATTATACCTCAATGCAGGCTTCAAGGAAGGAAACCAAGGTGCAAAATGAATACTCAAGCCCTTCAAGATCCTATTAGGCGGGATTGCTTCCAAACGACTGTTAAGGACCATCTATTTTCAGAGTTCCATGATAACATCAAGGAATACTGGACCAGGCTAAAGACATCCATTATTGCAGTCTGTGAACAAACTATTGGATACCAGACCAAGAAACACTAGAAATCCATCTGCCGTGCCACAAATCCAAGTTAACGGTGTAATGTTGGAAAATGTTGATCACTTCTGTTACCTGGGCAGCTATCTTTTCACAAGGGCCGACACTGATGCCGAAATCCAGCATCGCCTGAGCTTTGCGAGTACAGCTTTCTCCTGATTGAAGTGCAGAGGGTACTGGATGAGGAAACATTGTGGTAGGTCTGCCCAGAAACCAGGAAGCAGCAAGAGTCAGGAGAACTTCATTTATTTATGAACAAAAGAACAACAACTCAAAATAGCCGCTAAGACTTGCTGCCCAGCTAAGGCTAAAGTTCCATCTAGTTCCCACTGAGCTGTGGAGGGAAGCACACCCAGAGCTCACATTTACAGATCAGGTGTCATGAAAACCCTTAAGCCATCACGGCCTCTCACTTTGTCACACAAAGTCCTGAATTCCCATCTTTGTTGAGGTACGCTAGCCAGAAATGGCTTCCTCTTGGAGAAGGTAGGGAGAAGAGAGAATTGCCTACTGAGGTCACTGTGCTATCTCTTCCTCCTCCTCCTTTGCCACCATGTCCAGGAGTCAGAGAAGATGTGCTGGAGGAGTCTTGCGCCAGGTCCGAGGGAGGGAGCCAGCCGGTGGAGTAGCAGCAGTAGCAGTAGCAGGAAGAGGAGAAGGAAGAAGGGGGAGCGAGACAAGTGTCCCAGCCGGGAAGCTGCAACTCTCCAGCCTGACCATGCCAAATAGAATCAAGAAGGAAAAAGTGAGCCTGAAGAGAAAATGGCAGCTGGAGGAGACCCTGGGAAGGAGCAGGCCCTGGGATGCTGGACTGGTAGGGAAGGGTGTAGCTGGCAGGGTGCAGGCAGGCCTGCAAGGGCTGGAGTTTGAGGGGTGTGTGGAGGGCAAGGAGGTTATGGGGGTTGAGGATGGGCACTGGAGCTAGCTGGGCTTGGGGAGGGGGGTTGTCTGTATCATGAAAAAAATCCAGTTTAAGGTTTCCATGGTTTCATTTTCTTACCCACCACATTTTAGGTCTTTGCACTTTTGCATGAGGGTAAATATGGCACAGCTGCATGTTATGAAGGAGGAACACAACATTTTCTGTGACAGCCCCATGTCAGTCACACGGTGCCAGTTTCACACAATAATATTATTTAACAATATTGGGAAACTTTTACATTAAAAGGCAGTTAGTTTCAATATTAAATAACTGCACTTCATCTCCACCTGGTGGCTACACGGGGTGGTCCTTTCCTTATTCATTACTGCATTTTCTGTGAAACTCATACAAAATGATGATGATGATGATGATGATGATGATGATGAAGAAAATGTGGTGGCCCTTGTAACCAATAGATAAGCAAACCCCACAGCAATGGCTTGAATGAAGCAGCTTACACCAGCAGAACATGGAGGCTGCCATTTTGGCACAGGGGAGCAGTTCTCCCCTGTATAAATACAAAGCCAGAAAGACTAGACAACCACAAGGGCATAAAAGCATGAGAAGATCCCAGATGGATCTGACCCAAGGTTCATCTAGCCTGGCATCCTGTTCTCACAGTGGCCGCTCCCCGCCTGCAGCTCCCAGAAAATGGTATTCAGAGGCATTACTGACTTCAACATGTCGAAAATAACCATCCTAGCTAGGAGCCATTGGTCATCATATCCTCCATGAATTCATCTAATCCACTTTTAAAGCCATCCAAGTCGGTGGCCGTCATGACCTCCATAGTTTAGCTATGCGCTGTGTGAAGAAGCACTTTCTTTTGTCTCTCCCGAATCTTCCAGTGCAAAAGTGGAGAAACTCTTTGGAAAAGAAACCAAAAGAAATTCTGTCTCATGCAAAGATGATGCCCAGCGACATATTCTAACCATCCTTCTTTGACAGTCTCTTTTCTTCTTCTTCTTCTTCTTCTTCTTCTTCTTCTTCTTCTTCTTCTTCTTTACTTTGCCATCTGTGAGTTTGTTCATTTGGGGCTGGATTGGAAAGAACTATGTGGCATTTGATAGGCTGTTAGTCACACCAGGGCTTTATTTTGTGAGAGGTGTCACCACAAAGGATGTTTTCAGAGTTCAGCCTCTTAAAGTGTGCGGTAAAGAGCAAGACCTGCCCTGCTGAGAGACCACTATCAATCCGCCTTCCTATTTAAGATTAGAAGAAGTACTTCTGTGTGGGAATTTCCAGGGAGCCTTGATCTCTGGTGCAGCAATTTGAAGAACCTCTTCTTATTGTGGAATGGAGCAGGATCCAAACCTTAAGGTCCCAGGCTAGTGGGGGGGGGTTGCAGGTGTATTTCCCAACGTTTCATTTATGCAATAATGTGATGTCAGTGCTATGTTGTTGCATTATTGCCATCTGGAGGGACACTCCGGCACTAGAGCGCAACAAAAGTGGGACAACAAAACCTGGCATAATTGTGGCATTAAAAGTTACAGGATTTCAGCAGGAAATTATGAGGTGTTCACTGGCTGAAGGCTGTATGTCCACACACACTCACACACCAACTTTTATGGGCTTGAACAGTATTGAAAGCAGCATTGTACATGACCAGCTTGATATTATCATGTGCATAAATCATTGTAGATGCACAATAGAAAGGATGTCTGGAGGGGGCCTTAGACCTTCTTTTCTAGTTCCTTTCTGTTCCTTCCTGGTATTATACCAGCCACAAACAGCCTGTTTTGTTAGCCTGCCAGTAAAGTGTGTAGGAGTTTTATTTATGTGTAACATGTGTTCCTCTCCAAAACCTGTTAGCTCTCCTTTTAGAAACGAAGCCTTGATCATACGTGTAATCAACACTCCTGTCTTGAAAGTGACAATTAAGCTTTTCCTTACAACACCAATAAAGTTCCAGAAATCAAGAGAAGCAGTCTTATCTATAGCTGGGGTGGAGGATCTGTGGTCTTGCAGATGACGTTAGACTCTGACTTCCATCAGTGCCAACCAGGACAGCCAATGGTCAGGGATGGTGGCAGCTGTAGTTGTCATTTCCTGTGAGGCATTCGTATGTTTTTCCCCCAGTGAGGATAAATAGCCACTTTGGATTTAGGACGGGAAAATGGGCTGAGGGGAAGGTTTATCACCCCTTTTAAAGGCTGGGGGTGGACTGGAGTGAAGCCTGCTCCACTATGGTCCACTCCCAAACCCCGCCCACCCAGTGAGGTCGGATTGGCCAGAATTCAAATATTGGGTGGCGGGAAAGCCCATCACATCTGGCCTGGGGATTTCCCCAAATGCTGGCCACTTAGCCCAGTGCTGCTCCCTGGGGGATGGAGCCTGCCGCTGTAGGGCCGCAACAGCCACCTACCCTGAGACTGGGTAAGCAACCTATCACCCTTTTCCCTCCATGCCCCCATATTTGTAAAAATAGAAACATCAGGATATCTGTTCACAGATCTCTGTGGCCTGTTTGGCCTTCAGTTGTAATGGAGAAGAGCAAGGAGTCTTTTCATGTATTGTGTATACATTCTACTGTAACGTTCATGAACATTCTGGAATGGCAGAGGCCAGTTGTCACTGAATGAAGAATCCTAATCTGGTAGGTACAGTTATTCCAAAGGACCAGAAAAGACTTTTTATGTATGCAACAACAGCCGTGCGGATGTTACTAGCCCAGAGATGGAAAGAAGATAAAGTCCTGATCTGAGAGGAAAAGAAGATAAAGAAAGAAAATGATGGAAAGAAGATAAAGTCCTGATCTGAGAGGAATGGCAAATCAAGCTGATGGACTATGCCAAAATTGCAACACTAACCGGAAAGCTCAGGAACCAAAAAGACAAAAGCTTTAAGAAAGAATGGGAACAATTTATAATTTATTTAGGAGACCACTGTAAGCAGATGAAAACATTAAAGGTAAAGGTAAAGGTACCCCTGCCCGTACGGGCCAGTCTTGACAGACTCTGGGGTTGTGCGCCCATCTCACTTAAGAGGCCAGGGGCCAGCGCTGTCCGGAGACACTTCCGGGTCACGTGGCCAGCGTGACATCGCTGCTCTGGCCAGAGCCAGAGCCGCACACGGAAACGCCGTTTACCTTCCCGCTGGTAAGCGGTCCCTATTTATCTACTTGCACCCGGAGGTGCTTTCGAACTGCTAGGTTGGCAGGCGCTGGGACCGAGCAGCGGGAGTGCACCCCGCCGCAGGGATTCGAACCGCTGACCTTTCGATCGGCAAGTCCTAGGCGCTGAGGCTTTAACCCACAGCGCCACCTGCGTCCTGAAAACATTAGCAGGATTCTAATAACACTTGTAATATAACAAGTTATGTGGACAATATAGATTTAAAATACAGTGGTACCTTGGTTTAAGAACAGCTTAGTTTATGAACAACTTGGATTAAGAACGCTGTAAACCCGGAAGTAGGTGCTTTGGTTTGTGAACTTTGCCTTGGAATAAGAACATGTTCCGCTTCCTGTTGAGTGTGTTCCATTTGTAAATTGAGTCCCCCGCTGCTATGGGAAAGCACACCTTGGTTTACAAACGCTTTGGTTTAAGAACAGACTTCCGGAACGGATTAAGTTCGTAAACCAAGGTACCACTGTATGGATTATGAAATAATATGCAGTTGAAAATGCTGACAGTAAGACCCAAGGAGGGGATGGAGGGTATCTAGAGATTTTTAAAAATCTCTAAATGTGGGTATTTATTTGGTATTGTTATAACTCTACACTTGTAAAATCAAATAAAAATTATTTCCGAAAAAGGAAAAAAGAATCCTAATCTAGCCCATTGACCAAAGGCCAATAATAGATGACAGAGAAACCACTGTGCATTGTTGAGAGAAGCCACACTCCACTTTGGCTGCTGATCTTAACAGCTAGGGAAAGGTTCTTTTATTATGTATTACAATCACTCTGTGTTCCACTGTCATCTGTCCCCTGTGATAACAGCCGGTGGAGCAGGGAGCCATAGTGCCTGCTGGCGTGCTGTACATTACATTGCAAAATACAGTTGCTTACTGAGTGGTAAGAATCAGGAAACATTTGCCTCTCTGGAGACGTAGCGCTAAATTTGGCTCGCAGTGTTTTGCCTATAGCTGTTCTCGGGGGCATGCTACAGCTATAAACATCCTTTGTCAGCGCTGTCCAGTGTTTATCTTAATATGTCACCGTCTTGAGCTGAAACACAAAGCTGAACAATGTCTCACGTGACCTTGGGGAAATCGCAAGAAAGGGAATCCCAAACTTAACCTATTTGTCTAAGCAGCATCCCAGGAGAGGCGGGAAATGGTCTATTGTAAAGACACAATGCGAAGAAAAGCATCCCAGAGCTGGCTAATTCTAGACTGCAATGCAGACCATGCAGGGGAAGAGAAACAAGGGCAGGTAAAACCTTGGAAATTCCTTGGTTACTATACTCTACTCAACATATCCCGTACCAATTTCCTTGCTAGATGTACCCACCAGCTGGTGAGTACCAAATCTGTATCTAGCAGTGGAGCATATTCTCCAAGTAAGGATAAATGGATCTGTCAGTTTTGATTATCATTAAGGATCAGTATATACATGGCTATTGTATCAGGATAATTACCGTAAATGGAACCCAAACAAATGGAAGCCGTATACCTGTGAATATCAGCCATTTTTATTGTAATTATTGGTATGCTTTAAGTGTGTGTGTGTGTGTATTCTATCCATGTTTAATTGTATTTTAATGGTTGCTTCTTCTATGTTTTTAGCAGTTTATCTATAAGTGGCCTTGAGTCTCATCAGAGGAAAAGGCAGTGTATAAATAAATATATCATCATGTGTGGCTGGTGATTTACTTTTGGAAGCTCTATTTCAGCAAAATGTTTTGAATGCTGGGGGAAATGGCCAAGGGTGAAGTTATGACGAACTAAAACATTCATCCGAATGAACTTCAACTGAACTATATGGCTCCATCAGTACAGCATGAGACTCTGAATCTCAGGATTGTGGGTTCAAGCCACACTTGGGGCAAAACAATTCCTGCTTTGTAGGAGGTTGGACTAGAGACCCTGAGACTTGTAGGTGTAGGGCAGTAAACAAATTTAAATGAATACAGTACAGTACAATCTAATCCAATCCAATCCAATACCCTTGTGGTCTCTTTAAACTCTACAATTCTATGATCCCATGATTTTGTAAAAGCACAAAATTGCACTAGTTTGTTTAAAAATAAACACTCCAAGCTAGTGTTTTTTTGAGCAGACATATTCTGCAACATGTAACTGACACAGTAATCACTGTTGGATTTATACTGTATCACAGTGGCGTAGCGTGGGGGGTGCAGGGGGGGCCGGCCGCACCGGGTGCAACATCTGGGGTTAGGGCAAATCCACGGGTTAGGGGGCACAAATCCACAGGTTAGGGGGTGCAAATTACTTGCCTTGCCGCGGGTGCTGACAACCCACGCTACGCCACTGCTGTATCATTCTGCTATACCTCGGTTTTTGAGCGTCTCAGAAGCTGAATGTTTCGGTTTTCGAATGCCGAAAGCTGAATGGCTTTCACTATGTATTTTTCAGTTTTTCCAATTGAACTTGCAGCAAGTCCTTTGCGCCTCAGTTTTTGAACGTTTTGGAATTCGAACAGTCTTCCGGAACAGATTACGTTCGAGAACCAAGGTACCACTGTATTAGTTGTCCTGCAATGCCTTCCCTGGGTTCCTGTGTAGTATGGCTGTCTGGAGGGTCATTCTTGTCACCACACCGGTCCTGAAAGACCTATAATGGCTGCCAGTACCTTTCCGGGCACAATTCAAAGTGTTGGTGCTGACCTTTAAAGCCCTAAATGGCCTCAGCCCAGTATCCCTGAAGGAGCGTCTCCACCCCCATCATCCAGCCCAGACACTAAGGTCCAGTGCCAAGGGTCTTCTGGTGGTTCCCTCACTGATTGAAGCAAACTTACAGGGAACCAGGCAGAGGGCCTTCTCAGTAGCGGCACCCACCCTGTGGAACACCCTCCCGTCAAGGAAATAAAAAACTGTCTGACTTTTAGAAGACATCTGAAGGCAGCCCTGTTTATTTGATGAATTATTGTATTTCAGTATTTTGCTGGCAAAACCCAGCCAGATGGGTGGGGTATAAATAATAAATTGTTGTTGTTGTTATGCTATGGGGCAACAAAAGCAGGCCATTCACTCACAAACACATGAAACATTTGTGATATAACAAGTTTCAAGGTTTCAGCAGGAACTTATGGGACATACACAGGCTGGAAGCAACACGTCCCCCATGAAACTTTTGCAGATGCTGGTAGCATCGAAAGCAGGATCACATACATCTGCACCAGTACCACTGTGAGCACGCAACAAAAAAGGGCATCTGGAGGACCCTGGTATAGACAGGGAAACACCTTGGGCCAGGCATGACAGCAATGCAAGGCCTAGCCCCCTGCCTAAGAAGCAATCAGAGGTTCGCAATGTTGGGAAACATTAGCAGAATGTTAATAGAATAGCAAACTGCGTTGCACATTCTGACTATTTATAGAGCAGTGATCCCTGCTGCTACATTATTATCATTAGATCATTTACTACTGGTAATTTAGAATCTCATTCTCCTCCCCCCCCCCTTCAAAAGCTTGAATTGAAATAATTGAGCAACCGTGCCAAACTAAAGAACTAGGAGAGAGAACAAGGCAAGATTCTATAAAGAACATTATCCCCCAAGGACACCTAGTGGTGGAGAGATGCTGTGACAAAGCTTAAGACCTACTAGGGTTTTAAACAATAGTTTCTGGAGCGGTGGTAGCAATAGAATAGTGCTCAGAACTGAGTCAGGTATTGAACCTAGTAGCAGTTCTGTGGACTCATTCAATGTTATGGACACTTTATCAGTGTGTGGGGGGTTGGGGGAAATGGGCCTTTTTGCAAGCGTGTCCGTTGTCACGTGGACCAAAGTTGTCAAACATTTTTTGCTGGTTTCCACCTGGACACTGCTACCGACTGCAGTGTTCCAGGTATGTCTGGGAAATTCCGGGCGCATGGCAACCCTAGGCACAGTATTGGAAAAACTGAAGGCATCACACAATTGATGCATGTACCAGCTTCGTCATCCATCTCTCTGCAATTTGCCTAGCACAGGTGTGCTTGGAAAGCAGGTCTGGGCTGCAGTTCTGCTGTAAGTTCAGAGAACGCCTTCGGGGAAATCACTTCTCCACTTAGCGTCAGCTTTCCCGTCTGTGAAATGGGAATAATTTATCTCACCAGCATATTGTGCAAGGTCAAAAATAAAGAGTTTTTAGTGATAAGTTTCCATAGTACTGTGGTGGGCAACCCAGTCCCCCTCCAGATGTTCTGGACTCTTAACTCCCATCATTTATCATGAATGCTTTGGTTGAGATTCCTGCACTACACGGGGTTGGACTAGATGGCCCCTGAGTTCCCCTCCAAATCTACAGTTCTATGATTCTATGATCAGCCCCAGCCAGAGTGGCCAATGGTGAGGAATGGTGGAAGTTGGAGTCCAGCAGGCCATGCATTGTCAGCTGGGGACTCCATTAAGAGAACCTGAAATTTGCAACTGGCTTGCTCCAGAGCAGCTGCCACCTGCAAATAAACAGTCCTTGGGATATGGACAAGCACATACCTCCTTTGTGTACGACTGTATTCACCTGTGCAAACATTTTACTTACTAACAATGGGTGCAGCTGCATGCGTGCTTAAGATCCAATTATGCAAACAATCCCTTTGGGGGGGGGAATGACTTAGCGGCAAAAATGTGTTGCTAATGATAGTGGAATCCAACAGTTTTTAATGGAAGGGATCCATATTCAGCCCTGGTTTCAAGGCCCTGAACTCCTCTAACCTCAAACATATTGCAGCACAATTTCAAGCACCATAAACTGTGTACTTTTTGAACTGCCATCACCCCAAATATCAGGGGAATTATTTTCAGCAATGTGTTGTGGATGCAACACACACATGCATAGTCACATGTCAGTTGGTCACGCATAAGTTGGTTGTCGTCTATAATGCATGAATAGGGGCTGTCTTTAGCCTTCGACTCCAGTTCTCCTAACTCCCCCTGCCTCAATACCCATATAAAGTCAGCACTTCTTTCAATAATAATAATAAATAATTTTATTATTTATACCCCGCCTATCTGGCTGGCTTTCCCCAGCTACTCTGGGCGGCTTCCAGCAAAATATAAAATTTAAAAAGAAGACACCTGGCTACACTATTTGGGTTGGTCTCCTTTATTTTTCCCCCAGCAACAACAGTTTGAACTTGATTGTGTGGTGAGTTCCCAACCCCCCCAGGTGGAAATAATAACACATGACACAATTATTAAGGTTAATGGGCTAAAAAGGCCACAACTTTATTGGTTACAGGTGATGAGCGGTATTGGCTTAGGCATTGGTCCTAACCGACTATATCCGACTCTAGCCTGTATGCTTGAAGAAGGGTTAACCACCAGTAGGGGGAGTCCTGCTGATGCACATCAACTAGGAACTCCCCCGGGCTCACCGATAGGGGGCGTGCCTTAGGCCCTAACCTCCCTAGGCTTCGGACAGGGCCACGCCCCCCCCCCCCGGAATCCTTTAACAGACTGTGGGGCAGGTGATGGCGCTACCTCCCCTCTTCCATCTACAGAACTATACCAATGCCTAACTGCCAATACCCAGAAAGTTGTGACGATTTGCTACGAGGTAGGCAAAAACCAAGTGGCTGGTGCCAATTTGCCAAGTGGAAAAATTCCTACCAGGCCCCTCAATGGTGACCAACCAAGGTCCATAGCAAGGTCAAAGGACGAAAACCTTATAGGGCAGGAGGGTGGGAAAAATAGGAACAGCTGGCCAGTGGCAAAGAGGGAGATCCCTGGTCGTGTCCTGCCTATATAGGGCAGGCCATGCCCCCAAACCAGCCGACTGGCCAGCTAGGGGGTGACGCGGCCAGAAGTTCCCCCAATCGTGCAGGGCTGGCCTCCACCCACACTGTGCATGGAGGGGCCATAAAGCCCGCAACCTCACCTCTTCCTTAAGGTGGAAGTGGCTTTCTAAGCATACCTGTTTTCATTCCTTATGTGTCACACTTGCCCAGCCAAAGTGTGTTCATTACCGTGTCATTCCCCCACCCCTCCTGACAGTTCATTTGTTGCTGCTGTGTGTTTTCAGCAATGCAAATTGTAACAATGGCTTCCATTAAAGAACAGGCTACATTCTTGTTCAACAAAGCTATCATTTGGCCAAACGATGAGTTCCAGGTACTGTGTGTAGTTTTTTTTGCAGAGCACAATATTCCCGGCAGAATGATGGCTAAGCTGTTCAAAATGCAGATTATAATTAAAATGGGAACCACTGAGAGAGATTTGGGTTGTTGTTTCCTTATATAAAAAGATTCAGTCACTGCAAGCTTCAGTAATTGGATAGATAGAATTTCAAATTGGAAAGTATTGCAGTCATTACAAAGAAAGGTTTTGATTATACATATTTATTCTGTGAAGGTCACCAAGCCAGGGAAGGGTGGGTGGGCTTTCCCTACTGAATGTTATACATGGTGGATAATAGAAAATTTAAAGTATAATTGTGATTGATAGGTGACATTCAAAAAGTCCTTTACCAAACTTCAGAAGCTTGGTTTTCCAAAGGTCAGGGTTTGCTTGTTTTTTACCTTTTCCTAATTGCTCATTTAGCACCAAAGGGATTTCCCTGTTCCTAATGTTGTTTCCATATTGGAACTTAGCCTGTTTCCAGTTGGGAATCTTAATAAGAAGCTACACACAGTGCATAGTTAGACCGTGGAACTTGCTCCCACCATAGCTGTCAATTTTTCTTGTGAGGAATCCTATTTGGAATAAGGGAATTTCCCTTAAAAAGGGGAAAAAGTTGACAGCTATGGCTCCCACAAGAGGAAGTGATGGCCGCCAACTCTGATGCCTTTAAAAGAAGATTAAACAAAACCATGGAGGGTAAGGCTCTCAGTAGCTGCTAACCTTGATGGCTGTGCTCTGCCTCCACAACTGGAAGCGGTGTGGTTCTGAAGACCACTTGTTGGAAAAGGGCAAGAGGGGAGAGTGCTCTTCTGCTTGTGAATTTCCTGCAGACATCTGGTTGGCCACTGTGAGACGATGGTGGTTGACTAGATGAGCCATTGGCCTGATCCAGCTTGCTCGTCTTACATTATTATGTGGGGGAAACTTCACCCTCTTTTCCTAAAGAAGGCACACAGATGCCTCCCCCGATAAGAAGCCTTCAGGTGACTGTAGCAGCTGCCAGTTCTGTCAGCTGCTATTACTGCAGACCTTCCAAGTGTCCCTGTTTTCCAGGGATAGTCCCAGATTTACAGAAACCATCCCAGTTTCTGATTTGATCCCAGAATGTCCCACTTTTCCTTAGGACGTCCCTATTTTCATTGGAGAAATGTTGGGGGGTATGGCGTTATGCGATCCCTGAGCCAAGGAGATAACTATACAACCTTTAGAAGACATCTGAATGCAGCTCTGCATAGGGACTTTTTTGTGTTTAATGTTTTATTGTGTTTCTATATATGTTGGAATCCACCCAGAGTTACTGGGGCAACCCAGTCAGATGGGTGGGATATTATTATTATTATTATTATTATTATTATTATTATTAAATAGGATGTCCCCATTTTCATCAGATAATTGTTGGTGCGTATGCGTGTGGGGTATAATACATATTCCTATTGTTATTGTTTTTCCCAAAGTGTATTCTAAGTGATTTACAAATATGAAGCAAGTTTTTAAAAAACCAAACACACACATAATTATAATGTACAATAAAACAATTCCAAACATTACAATAGGTATTTCCGCAACTTAGGAACTGCAGAAGAGAACAGCATTTCCTGAACCACCATGATCTGGAACTTCTGAGGGTGCTAGAACTACCGAGAGGACCTCATCTGTTGTTCTTAACACCTGATAGGCTCTGTAGAGATGGAAGGCTGTATTTAAGGTTTTCGGGTCTGGGTTGTTAGGACTTGACCAACCTGCGGCCATGTCTTTCCTCGTCTGGCTCATATCTACATGAAGACCAATCAAGTTCAGAGATATTTTTCAAATGCTGGACAAAATAGCCCAGAATCACATTTGGTATACAGCCATATGGGAACGTGAAGTATGAGTCAACAGGTAGAAATAACGAGCAATTAAAATGTCACTCCCTTGATCTTCTTGACCCTAATGATGATTTGTGTGTCAGCTACACGGCCCAGGTGGCTGCTCTGTCAAGTGTGGCATTTTAAAGCTCTTTCTCTCTGGAATACACACTCATTGCCCTTTGCAATGATAGAATCACCAGACAATCGAGGGTGGGTGGGAACAACAAACCAAGAATGCTTCATAAACACCGTGTGTGTGTGTGTGTGTGTGTGTTATCATTATTGGTTTTCTGGCTGCAATGAAGCAAGTTTGACAGATATATCATAGTTCGAGGGAGCATTTCTTTGGATTTCTCAGGTCTCAGTATTAATCTGCGCCAAACAAAGATGCTTCCATATGAGCTCAGTGCAATCTGTGTCCCGTGGACCTAGCTTATTATCATTCACAATAGATGTACCATGGAAAGGAAACTCAGGTCTTGAAGCAATAGCATGGGTTCCCAGAGACCACCAATTTTTGCTGGGTCAAGGGGTAAAGCCTGGTCAACTTTGATGTGCTGAGGGAGAAGCCTGCAATGCTATGGGGGTCAATGGAACCTTAGATTTATCCTGCAGCTCAAAATATATAATTTATTCAACAAATTACCAAACCAGAGGCAGGTAAAATAGGCGACAGGTGGCAACTCCTAGTATACACAAGACTGAGAACCTTTTCTGGAAAAAGGAATCCAGCCACATTTATCCATGTCCATCCATTTATCCTGGATTTTATTACATCCAGGTTAGACTACTACATTGTACTCTACGTGGAGCTGCCCTTGAAACGCCTTTTAGTGAAGAATGCACCAGCAACTTGGCTGCTAACTGATCCCAAGAGTAGACGACGTCTCGCATTGGTATTAAAATTACTTCGCTGGCCATCTGCTTTAAGAAAGATTTCAAAAAAATTGCCTATAGACTAGGGAAGAACACCTGTTCCCACAGTGACCTGCCAAACTGTTGATGTCTTAATCAGAGGTTACTCACTCAAAATGGGTGATGAATAGAAATGGGCTTTTTAACTTCAGTGGGTCTAAAACATAGTTGAATCCCACCCATTATGTTCATTTCATGTTAGTTAATATATAATGGCTTCTCCCAAATAACTCTGGGAAATGCCGTTTGTTGGAGCTGCTGGAAAAGAAGACTGATGAGGGACATGTCCATATTCAAAAGCATCTACTAGTTTGCGGTGCTGCATCATAAAAGCATTTGAACCCAGTCTGAGCTCCAAACATCTTTCCTGGGCAGGTCTGTGTGATCACCAGCAAATACACTATGACAGCGATTCAGCTATTTTTCCTATCTGCTCAGATAGCAGCTGTCTGGGGAGAATCAATTCAAATTGCATGCAGATACTGATTCCAGCACATTTCACCACCTTCCTTACCACCTGCAGCACCTCATCAATTTATCTCAGCTATTGGTGGAAGGTCAAATGGTTATTCACTATGGCTTCAATTCCACAATACAGTGGTACCTCGGGTTAAGAACTTAATTCATTCTGGAAGTCCATTCTTAACCTGAAACTGTACTTAACCTGAAGCACCACTTTAGCTAATGGGGCCTCCCACTGCTGCTGCCGCCGCCGCCCAATTTCTGTTCTCATCCTGAAGCAAAGTTCTTAACCCGAGGTAATATTTCTGGGTTAGCGGAGTCTGTAACCTGAAACATATGTAACCTGAAGCGTATGTAACCTGAGGTACCAATGTATGTGATCTAAGGTGTCCTGTCTCAAGATTGCAAAGCAGGTGACCCAATTCCCTTTACTGCTGGAGAAATATTTCTGAACATTTGCAATGTTCCTGGGGAGGGTACCCCTCCTTTTTTAAAAGCATCCCCTCTCATTTGTATATTGCCTCCGATGGAACAGGAGGAAGGGTACCTCAGTCAGCACAATGTCTTGGGCCAGCCCTGTTGTCCACTATGCATGTACTTTCTCTCTCTTCTTCTCTCCCCTAAAAAATGGAAGGCTAGGATTGTTTCGACAGGCTGACATATTTTATGAGTACATGCCAGAAAGCAAGCAGCTGGGAACATGCTCTTCCTACCAATGAGCCTGGAAGCAATGATGTATTTCTCCTACTGTACACAACTGCACAACAGGCTGTGCATCAGAGTCAAAGCCCAGTAGCCCTGTCCTTTAGCAAGGGGCCCGCACTTAATTTGGCTGGACCAACTCCGGTCTGTATGGTATCCAATGGAAAACCCATGGAAAACTCACTCTTTAATGCTAAATCAGAGCAAAGATCAATCCAGAAAAAACCTGAATTGCCGCTTCCTCCGATTGAGCACTAAAGAGTGGGCTTTCCTAGGGGAAAGCAGCAGGACAAGTGGAAATGTGGATAAATGAGAACTTAGGTTCATTCCCTTTGACTCAGAAGGTGTCTCAGAAACAACAACTGCAATGCGGCAGCTAGACTAATCCAGGGAGCAGCTGCTGGGAACATATAACACCAGTCCTAAAATAATTTGGCTCCCAGTATGTTTCTGAGCACAATTCAAGGTGTCAGTGCTGATCTTTAAATTCCTAAATGGCTTCAGCCCTGTATACCTGAAGGAATATCTCCACACCCATCATTCAGCCCGGACACTGAGGTCCAGCTCCAAGGGCCTTCTGGCGGTTCCCTCACTGAGAGAAGTGAGGTTACAGGGAACCAGGCAGAGGGCTTTCTCAGTAGTGGCACCTGCCCTGTGGAACACCCTCCCAGCATATGTAGATCTCTGCACCTTTCTTGAAATGGAAGGGACACACACCTAAAGCAAGAATTTCAGCCAAGTCCTTGTTTAGTGTCATTCACCTTAAGGCAGGGGTTGTGACTCTGTGGCCCTGCAGTTGTTGCTTGAATCCAACTCCCATCAGTTCAGTCGGTGGTTGGGAATCCTGTTACTTTTAGCTCAACATTGGGAGGGACATTGGTGCAAAGGATACCCCTTAAAGTTTAGCTGCTTTAATTACATAGTCGTGAAAAAGAAACAACCCCATCCCCAGTTACACCTGTGGCTTATATTGAAGGTCAAGCACATGTTCTGCTGTTCTCCATTTCCACCTTCCCTTTCCTTCCTTCAATTGAAAACAATGGGAAATTCCATCTCTACCCTAAGGTGACCTCCTTTTTTGCTTTGTTTTCTGTTGCTGTAATGCCGGGCTTTATGTTCCTTACCATTCAGCAAAGGAACAATGAGAAAAGCAAGTGTGTTTTTTTTAAAAAAAGAAGAAGCTTTGTTTCTTTAATGGTTAGCCTTTTCACGAGCTCATTTCTGAAAATGCGTCCAGGGCCAAATGCATCCTGGGAACTCACACTTAGCTCCAACCCACCCCGCCATGTGGGAATCACTTGCCAACAACCGCAGTGCCTAGAACAGACAGTGACCAGAAGAGGAATGACCACTGGGAGGAGCGCAAAGAGAAGATACGTCGTGGTGCATCTGCCGCAGCACAACTGGACGCCTTCATCTGCTCCAGCTGCAACAAAACATGTCTCTCCTGTATCGGTCTCTGGTGCTTCAACATTCCAACTGTTTGACTTCACCCAAATGCAGAATCCTCCATTGTCTCCTGAGACAGACAGATGCCAACAATATGGACACAATCCATTCAAAGTGAAGCACATGAAGGCTGCAATCCCAGGCACACTTACATGGGAATGCAGCCCGTGGAACTCAGTGGGACTTGCTACTTCTGAATTAGACTTGGCTCCACAACCTATTGGTTTTAATGGGAAAGACTTGTTGGATATAATATAACTCTTCTACTGGAACCCATGGGAATTCAGAGCTCTTATATTTTGGCTGGATCACATCCTATATTAATTGCTAATATTAAACATTATTATTATATTTATTTTTATTCCGCTTCTCCCCCCTGATAGCGACTCATGATAGAAACACAGTGAGAGATAGCTCTGCCTCTCAGCTGCTCTTCATTAGCAATCATTATTTAAAGGCAGCAAAAACACTTGCTGCCTCTTTCCTTTACATCCCGAGACTATCAACAATTTCTCACGTGAACAAACGGTCATAGCTGGAAATAAAATGCCTCTTTCGACCAGCGAAGCTGAACAAGTATAATTAAATCCCGAGGACCTTCCGCCAGAAAGCCATGGAATTTATTTCCTACCCTCAAGGTCAGTCTAATGAAATTCATTGGCTTTTCCGGATCAGGCTGCCTGCAGCACTGCTGTGCGTACACAGTCTTGCGGCCAAACCAAACGCCATTCGCATCCTCTCCCTGTTCTCCCTTGCCTCCCCCAAATTATCTCGAAGTCACGAAGGTGCAGAGAATCATATAACCCTCAGACCTCTGCTGGATCGGGCCACTGGCCCGATCTGGTACAGCATCCTGCTCTCTCAGTGGCCAACCAAGTGCCCATGGAAAGCCCACAAGCAGAACCTGAATGCAACAGTCCTCTCCCCTACTGTAGTTTTCAGCAACTGGTATTCAGAAGCATACTGCTTCCATCAGTGGAGTTAGGACATACCGTACTTTTCCGTGTATAAGACGCCCGAATGTAAGAAACGCCCCCTATTTGGGGGGACTCCGATTTAAGAAAATGGGGGGAGAGGGCCCAGAGTTATTGAGCTTTATTGGGGCAGGGGGTGAAAATCACTCACCAGACTGAGAAACGGGCGCGTCATAAAAGCAACAAAGCGTCTGCCTGATCGCCAACAGAAGATGGCAATTGCGCAGCAGAAGCCAATACAGTGGTACCTCTGGATGCGAACGGGATCCATTTTGGAGCCCCGTTCGCATCCTGAAGCAAATGTAACACACTACTGCGCATTTCGCCGCTTCCGCACATGCACGTGACATCATTTTGAGCGTCCTGAAGTGTATTCATCCCGAGGTATGACTGTATACACAGCAGCCCTTGGCGCATCCAAAAATCAACAACACAATTGCCGCAGCAGCAGCAGCCAATCCAAAGCAGTCCTTGCCGTAGCCACAAATCACCCACCCAATCGCCGCTGACAAACCTCCTGGTCACGGCTGCAACCAATTACCCGTCCCCCCTCTGCACTATCAGTGTATAAGATGAGCCCCGATTTTGAACATTATTTTGGAGGGGGGGAACCATAGTCTTATACACGGAAAAGTACGGTATGCATCAGGATTAGCAGCCACCGATAGCCTGACCTGCTGTTAATTTGTATAATCCTCTTTGAAAGCCATCCAAACTGGTGTCCCTCACATCACCTTGTGGCAGTGAGTTCCAGTGTTTCTACACATGAATTACAGAGTCTAGAGGGACCATGAGGGTCATCTAGTCCAACTTCTTTGCAATGCAGGAATCTTTTGCCCCACGTGGGGCTTGAGTCACACAACCTTGAGATTAAGAGTCTCATGCTCTACAACGGAGCCATCCCAGCTCTGTAAAGTAACCCTGGGATGAGACGGGGCTAAATAGAGCAGATATGTAATGAACAGAGATGTGCCAAAGCTACTGGAAGTTATAACCTTGTTCCAAATGATTTGTGGGATGGGGGGGGGGAGTTTCTGGGGGCGGGCATTAGGAGTTCGTTTTGAGGATCAAATTTTGATTCTTTTCAGTTAAATGCATCACGGGGGGATATGGGATACTAATGCCAAAATGGTGATTAATTACAGTCTGTGGAAAATTCCTCATCAGGCAATGCTGCCAAGAAGTGGTGTGTTCTTGATGACAATGTCAGTCTATATCAATAGAGGACATATTGATTCACTCCATCTATCAAAGCAGTGGCTATATTATCTGTGATTCATCCATCATCCATGTGAAATTTCCCTATTGTTTGTCGGGATTTCGTTCATGAGGAATAGCCATCAGTAGCAAGCTGCATGAATTATGGACGCAATTCCACAAACATGTACGATCCCAGCGCCCACAAGACAGAAGAAGGGGCTGTCTACCATTTGTGATATTCCCTTATTGTTAGAAGGATGGGGGTGAGGCATAATTTGGCTAAATCTGAATGGTGGTAGGGAGGTTAAGGTGGGGATTTGGGTTGCATTGTAGACCCTGAAATGAGGACACACCTATCAAGAATCTAAACAATGAATTTATTGTCACTTGAACAAGGATACGACAGTAAAAGGAAACTCCTAACTACAAACAAGTCCAGTGCCACCTAGTGACTAAACTGCATAATGACATAATTTCCACAAACACCCCCTTTTTCCCCCCAACCACACTTTTTAATATTATTATCCTTAGTTCCTTTACGTTTCTGCTTCAGTAATGGACTCTACATGAGGCTGCCCTTCACAGCAGCCTGGAGACTGCAGCTAGGGCAGAAAGTAGCAGCCAGATTGCTAAGTGGTAAAAGGTAAAGGTAAAGGAACCATTAGGTCCAGTTGTGGCCGACTCTGGGGTTGCGGCGCTCATCTCACTTTATTGGCCGAGGGAGCCAGCATACAGCTTCCAGGTCATGTGGCCAGCATGACTAAGCTGCTTTGACGAATCAGAGCAGCACACAAAAACACTGTTTACCTTCCTGTCACAGCGGTACCTATTTATCTACTTGCACTTTGATGTGCTTTCGAACTGCTAGGTTGGCAGGAGGGGACCGAGCAACAGGAGCTCACCCCATGGCGGGGATTCAAACCGCCGACCTTCTGATCGGCAAGTCCTAAGCTCTGTGGTTTAACCCACAACGCCACTAAGTGGTATTTCCCCCCAATTCTCAAAGATCTGCACTGGCTTTGGGTCTTTTGTCATTAGGCCCAACTCAGGGTGTTAACAGTGCTATTTTTCTAGAAAAAGAGGTGCTAGAACTCACCCTTGTTCTCTTATAATGTCAAAGGCACCCACCTGAGAGGTGCCGGAACTGAGGTCTGGCGAGTTCCATCTGGGGGAAAAGCTCTGGGTGCTAGTACTGACATGCAAAGCCCTAAACAGCTTATGACCTGGGCACCTGAAAGATCATCTCTCGACACATAACCCTGCCCAGGCTCTGAAGTCAGCTGGAAATGTTCTTCTGGCAGTGCTATTGTTACATAAGATTAGGAGATCTGCAGATCACCAGAGAGCTAAGAAACACACTCCTTTCTGAGCTTTGGCTGGCTCCAAACTTGGCTGTTTTTCAGCAGCTGCTAAAGGTTCTCCTCTTCTTCCAGACGTTCTGAATGGGCCATTATGTGCTCAAAAGGCTGCATACATACGATACTTTCAAAGCAGATTCTTTCCCTGTAATAATTCTGGGCACTCTGCCCCACTTTTGCCTTTGACCCGACCCCCACTTTGCCTCTGGCTGAATCCCCTACATGTATGTGGCTCCAGGAAGGTTTTCCATGAGGGGATCTGGCCCTCAGGCTAAAAAAAAGTTCGCCACCCCTCTTTTATGTAAAGTTGTCATCCTAATCTTTCAGCTTCTCCCTTCAAAATAGGAATAATAAGAGTTCAGTGAGAATTTTGTTGTGGCTTTGCAAGAATTATGCCCTTGCTTTCAGTGAATGTGAAGGCCCTGGAGGCATCCCATCACATCCCTTATTAGCTAGGATAATTGTAAAATGAAGCTAAGACTTTGGGCTGAAATTGATTTTTCACGATTTATCTGTTCTTTCTTGCTGTGGGAGGTGGAGGTCGTAGGGTGGTAGATTTCCATTGAGCTGCATTAAAAACAACACATTTCCATTACCTTAGAAAGAATAATGGAACCATGCTCAGGATTGGAAAGGGAGCCAATATGAACAGATTTTCTCTTTGTCTCTAGAGCAGCCTTTGGCAAGAGGCATCCAGCGTTGTTCTGTTTCCTGAATCCTCCTTCCAGCTGCCTGCACACATCACAGACATGCACATATCAGCTTAGCGGGCCAGCCCACAGATTTTTATCCACCCAAAATATATAGTACTAGTACTAAACACAGTGGTACCTTGGTTCTCAAATTTAATCCGTTTTGGAAGTCCGTTCTAAAACCAAGGTGTGCTTTCCCATAGAAAGTAATGCAAAATGGATTAATCCATTCCAGACTTTTAAAAACAATCCCTAAAACAATTTAACACGAATTTTACTATCTAACGAGACCACTGATCCATAAAATGAAAGCAATAATCAATGTACTGTACTATAAAATAAATAAGACAGTATTGTAGATGATAAAGATAAAAGTTAAAAAATAATCTTACCTACACTGATGATAATCATTGTTTGGATGGGGGGGGGGGCTTTTATCCATTTCCGCAGTCACACAATCAATCAATCAATCAGTAGCTGAACTGAGTTCCACACAGTCACAAAAACAATTAACCAAAAAAGCCTCAAAAACACAAAATAAATAGCAAAAACTAAAGCGCCAAACTTAATCCATTCCGGAAGTCCGTTTGACTTCTGAAATGTTCAAAAACCAAGGCGCAGCTTCTGATTGGTGCAAGTGCCCTGCAAACAATAGCCGACAGCTGCATTGGATGTTTGGCTTCCGAAAAATGTTTGAAAACCAGAACACTTACTTCCGAGTTTTCGGCTTTTGAGAACCAAGGCGTTGAGTACCAAGGCGTTTGAGAACCAAGGTACCACTGTACTACTTTTTTCTCAAGCAAGAGTGGCCAGTTCATTCACCCTTGTCTCTTTTTGTTTGATGGAGCACCTTTGGCACAATTTAATGCAACCTTGATTAATTCTAAATGTGCACCCACGAACTTTGCACCTGCAAACTCTGGAACCCAAATACATAACAATATGAATCTCCCAGCATATCAGCAGAGTTCCCCCCAGCTTTGGAAAGACTTACTTACTGCATCTGCTGTGCTTCGAAAGCTAGCAAGAAGATAAATTGAATCTTCAGAAGTAACAGGTTAACACAGGATGGCAAGGGCAGCAGCCCTGGAAACCTTGTATCCACAATGGAGTGGAAAGGGATTTCCAGAACAAGAGGCAAAGCTTGACATCCAAAACGACAAGCATCAAGGGTCAAAAGGAGTGACATCAAAGGTTGCAACTGTAGCATCGCCTGAAGGCATCTTTGAGAAATCACTGGAGAAGCTCCAGTGAATTAATGCTTTTTGAAAACAGCAGTCACCAAAACTTAGCCAAGCATCAAGAAACACAAAGCATGGAACTTACTGACACAGGAGCTTACCCAAAGAAACATTAGACAATTCTGATTTTTAAGGTCCTGCCACCTGATTGATCTCAATAAAAAATTGCATTTATTTATCTCCATTTATGAATCAGTTCCCACGAAATGCTCTGAAATGATTTCACAGGAGGAACATCAGCATTAAAAGCAATTACACAATTTTTATAGGAAAAATAACTGTAACAATTAAAAATATATAAACACTTTCATGAATGGAAATACTTCCATGCGTAAAATGAAAAAAATGCTTTGAATCCAACACAGATACAGACTGGGACAAACATCTCCACTGATATGACTGATCATGCTCTGAAAACAATCCTCACCTGATGTCACAGTGACATCAGGCGATTGAGAGGTGAGTGGCTCCACCCACCTGTCAAATTTCTCCAGTGATGGACAAGAGAGGTAGGGGTCTGGCCTGCTGGCCAAATCAGGTTCTTCACCTCTGCTCTATGGAGCCAGAGTAGTAATCCGGTGTAGTGATGGATTGTGTACAAGGGTTGCCAAGATGGCACCATTCATACACAAGAGAGATAGATGTATTGTCAGGGATTGGTCTCAAGAGGGCGAGCTGGAGGAGGAATGGTGAAGATCCGCCCCCTTCTCCTAACACCACAGGAGAAGTGGAATGCAGTATTGATTTATAGCAGGGCTTTGAGGGGTTTGAGAAAGGTCATCGCTCAGAGATAGACGAACAGAAGAGTTGGGAAGGGTTAGGAGAAGGTGGGGGGAGCCAGCGGCAGAGGAGCCAGCTGACACGTCACTGGAGAGTATTTCTGATCCCCCTTCTCCCAGAACACGACGTTCGTTAAGAGTGCAGGAACAACGGACTCAGAGACAATTGGCCACGAGCGGCCACCGTAGGGGAAGATGCTGTTGCTAGGAAGGAGGGAGGAGGAGCTCAGTTGGAGCAACCCCATTGTCAGAGCTTGTTGCGTTCTTTTTTCTCTCGCTATTATGAACGAATAAACTCATTAAAAAGGACTCAATCTTGTTTTCTCTGCTCTTGCTGCAATCGGGGGAGGAATAGCTTTCCTGAAGCCTTGACATGTATCAACAACTGCAGGGAAATCCCAAGGTTTGCATAGACAATATGTATCACACAAAAGGGCTTATCCACACTTCCCAGGGGGAAACCGCTTGGACCCTGCCAAGTGTGGACACACCCTAAAACAGCCTTTCTCTACCTGTGGGTCCCCAGATGTTGTTGAACTACAACTCCCATCACCCCTAGTTAGCAAGGCTGGAGCTCAGGGATGATGGGAGTTGTAGTCCAACAACATCTGGGGACCCACAGGTTGAGAACCGCTGCCCTAAGAGGTGGCAAAAGGAATTTTAGTTGCCCTTTCCCATCATCTCTCCAGCGGTACGCAAAAATATTTCATGTTGTGTTTGATTGGAGCCATCTGCACTTAACCTGGGGACAGGTTTTGAAAGATGGAGTCTTAATTCCTTCCTTTACCACAAACTTGACATGAGCCAACAGTGTGACGCGGCAGCTAAAAAAGCCAATGCAATTCTGGGCTGCATCAATAGGAGTATAGCATCTAGATCAAGGGAAGTAATAGTGCCACTGTATTCTGCTCTGGTCAGACCTCACCTGGAGTACTGTGTCCAGTTCTGGGCACCACAGTTCAAGAAGGACACGGACAAACTGGAACGTGTCCAGAGGAGGGCAACCAAAATGGTCAAAGGCCTGGAAACGATGCCTTATGAGGAACGGCTAAGGGAGCTGGGCATGTTTAGCCTGGAGAAGAAGAGGTTAAGGGGTGATATGATAGCCATGTTCAAATATATAAAAGGATGTCACACAGAGGAGGGAGAAAGGTTGTTTTCTGCTGCTCCAGAGAAGCGGACACGGAGCAATGGTTCCAAACTTCAAGAAAGAAGATTCCACCTAAACATTAGGAAGAACTTCCTGACAGTAAGAGCTGTTCGACAGTGGAATTTTCTGCCAAGGAGTGTGGTGGAGTCTCCTTCTTTGGAGGTCTTTAAGCAGAGGCTTGACAACCATATGTCAGGAGTGCTCTGATGGTGTTTCCTGCTTGGCAGGGGGTTGGACTCGATGGCCCTTGTGGTCTATTCCAACTCTATGATTCTATGATTCTATGATTCTATGATTCTTTATCGCTGCCCATAAGTCTGCCACAATACCATTTTTTAAACTGCCTGAAAGGAAGTCTACAAATAGATTAACGGTCAGTTTAAACGCCTTTCCTGATTTCAGGCTATGCCCCTAATCTCACTTTTTCCTTTCCTCGTCCCCCCCCCCTTCTGCATGCCTGCTGCAAGGGCAAATTATTAGGAGGCAAAGGAAGTAGAGCTCTGGCAACGTCGTGCAGATATAATTTTAGGGGATTACACTATTTATGTAGTTAACTGCTCATGCTGGTCAAAGATTATTAATGCTTTTAAAAGCTTAATAAATAGAGCTTGTCAGGAAATGGCTTGACGGAACCTTCCTACTGGGGCAAGGAGGTGTTGCCACTGCAATTTTGCCCAGAGGAAAATATATTTCATTAAGATGATAGGCACGTGCCTTGTTGTCAAAAGAAGAAGTAAAGAGGAATTGTGTGAGCCAGTAATTTTCTTCTGTGAGACCAAAAGAGGCCTGCTCCCCACATTACAATGGAGGCATCCTGTATCCCCAAAATAGAGCAAACTCCCCCCGCCCCCCCCAAAAAAAATCAGAGCTGCCTCAAACGTTCATTTGTGTTGTTTCTCAAAATCCTAGTTCATTATTTCTTAACCTATCTAGAACTTGAACTGGAAGATAAATATTTCAGGTTACATGGTGGTTCAACTAATTTATTTATTTCGAAAATGTATAAAATGACTGCTTGCTCAGAAAAAGTTCCAAGCAGTGTACGATTCCAATTAGTATGCAGGACATGACTAAAATGCAGAAACCAATTAAAAACAAGCATACATAAAATCATAATTAAAGAAAGATAAAATCAATAGGGTTCCCTTCAGACTGTGGGTATATTTTTCCAAAGGAATTACTCCCAATATAATGCATTTTTGGTATGTTATGTTCACTAATATATGCATTTATGAGAACTTTAGGCTAATATATGCATTTTTGTACAAATTACATGACTGGAAAACTGCACTGCAAAATTCAGAGAGGTGCCAATTTTTTAGGGATTATTGTGTTTCAGTTCGCATATTGTTTTGATAAGTGTAAATTAGGTAAGTTAGCCTTTAAAGGCAAACTGACTATTGGGGATGACCTCCATCCCTAATAATACCCAAAGCTAGTCCTTAGGATAGCCTAACGTCTGTCATTGATGCTCAGATAACCTCCAGGTAATACGTAGGGTTGCCTCTGAAGATGGTTCAGAAACTCCAGCTGTTACAGAATTTAGAAGCCAGGTTGCACATTGGTGCAACACAGTTTGAGCATATCACACTGCTCCTGGCCTGACTGCACTGACCACCAGTTAATTTCTGGGCACAATTCAAAATGCTGGTTTTGACCTATAAAACCTTAAATGGCTCATGACCACAATATCTCAAGGACCGTCTCTCCCCAAACAAACTGCCTCGGACTGTGCACTGATCATCTGAGGCCTTTTTTCATGTGCCTCCTCCAAGACAGATCCGGAAGATGGCAACAGAGAATGGGCCTTTTCTGTGGTGGCTCCCCATTTGTGGAATGCTCTCCTGAAGGAGGCTTGCCTGGCGCCATCGTTATATATCTTTGGGTGCCAGGCAAAAACTTTCCTCTAAAACCAGGCCTTTAGCTATCTGTGGCCTTTTAGAAGTGGGCGGGATGTTTTTAATGTATTTCTCTTTCCTCTTGGTCTTAATGTATCTATGTGGGGTTTGTTGTCTATTTTGTTGGTAGTAAGTCACTCTGGGTTGCCGTGGGCAAGATAAAGCAATTAACAAATTCAGTAAATAATGATAGCAATAACAGTCCGTTTGTTTTGGTGCTTGATAAAAACAAAATCCACAAGCGCCTCTCCCTCTCCCTGGAAGTAAAAATACAACAGTAAAACAAATAAGTTGCAATTTCCTGCCTTTTCAAGCCACTCTAAATCTGCTGCCTGAAGTAGCCACCTCACTGTCTAACGGTAGGACCGGCCCTACTAGCAGACTTGACCCTTGTTCATATTCTGAGGGCATGCAACTCTGCCCTTCCAAAGAATCAGAGCACAGCTTATCTCCAATCCCTTCCAGCATCCTTCACTCATCCATGGGGCTCTCTGGAGAGTCTTTGCCTTTCAAACTAACCTACCGTATTTTTTGCTCTATTGGACACACCGGACCATAGGACGCACCGGACCATAGGAGGTGGAGAATAGGGGAAAATTTTTTTTCCCTTGTTCTCCTCCTCAAAAACAAGGTGCGTTCAAGGTGCGTTCAAGAGCAGGCCTTGCCGCTGCCCCCTGAGCTTGTGGGTCTGGCGGTGGGGGGATGCGCTGCTTTCCCCCACCGCCAGCCTCAAAGATCCCTGAAGCCTTTGGAGCACAGCTGCACTCCAAAGGCTTGAGGCTTTGGGGACATCCTTTGTAGCCTCCACAGGGCCTTCACCCCGCCGCCCTGCGGAGGCTTTGCGCAGCCTTCCCAAAGCTGGAACAGTGAGACAGAGGGCTGCGCAGCACCCCGTCTTGCTGTTTTGGCTTCGGGGACAGCAGGCTGCGGAGAACTGCCCGAAGCCCGGGGTGCACAGCGCCATGCTCCCCAGGCTTTGGGCTGCAGGCAGCTGTCACAGAGCTGTTGGGGAGATAAAGCATTCTGAAAGGGCAGCAATCACACACTTTTTGAAATATGGTATTTTAAACATAGTATTCCATGGGCATCTGGCTGGCCACTGTGAGAACAGAGCCCAGGGCTAGATGGGCCTCTGGCTTTCTCCATTAAGGCTTTTCTTATGTTCTCAGTTGCAAGATTCCTGCATTGGGCAAGAGGACTGGAATATATGACCACCAGCACTCCAGCATCCCTTCCAACTCTAAAATTCTATTATCCTGTTTTGTGGACAGTCCCATCAAAAGAATTATCCTCTTTGACTGCTACACTTCAGCTGCAGCCGGAAAAGCAACAACAGACCAATCTTCTCAGAATTGTAATAGAAACTCCTGCATTATATAACCAAAAGAGGCAGCCTTAAACTATGCTTTTATCCTACTTGCCACATAAAGGAGCACACTAGCCTTACCAAACCGGCTGTAGCTCATGCAGATCTTCAACAGTACAGTGCCACCTACAGTACACCCTGAAAAGTGCCATAAACAAACCAGCTTTTCTCTGTAATGCTTTCAAATGTGTCTGGTGGCGCCGTTGCTGCAGGTGTGGGATTTTAACTACATTTACCTGTAACAGCTCAGGGAATGTGCCATTTTGTACACATAACATGGCTGGAAGGTTGCATTGCAAAATTCAGAGAAGGGTTGCTTTTGCTTTGAACATGTTTTAATTTTTTTATGATTTTACTGTCTGGTTTTATGTTTTTATATTGTTTTAAACTGCAGTGGTATATTTTTTATGGTACAGTGGTATACAATATTCTGGAGGATAAATAATAAATCTGTGGTCTGAACCAGCTGAAATTTCTCAGCACTTTTCAAAGATAGCCCCACATAGAGTGCATCACAGAATTCTATCTTGATGCCATTGAAGTATGTGTCAATCATCCCCTGATAATCAAAGCCAGGTCTAGTATTATTCCCCACAAACATGAGTCTGCAAAGGAAGTGCAACTCCATCCAAGGCAGGCTGCCCTCCCCATTTTCCAGCTCTTAGCCTGACAATTGCTAAGCCTTACTGCACTTAAGGGCTTTGAATTAGCCAAGATGGCTGCCCAGGCGTTTATATAAAAATTGAAACTTTTGCTTACCATTATAGCAAACAAAATGTGCAAGTGGCAATTTCCCCGAAGAGCACATTTCCTTCCAAGGTGCGAAAATAAAATAAACACTGCATTTTGCAGAGTGCCATTTTGAAAATTGTCCCAGTTGCCATCACTGGGCATGGAGCCATTTAAGAACTATTTGGTCCACATTTACCCATGTAATATGTTTTTCCCTCCCTCCCTTGCTTACACAGAGAGAGGAGAGGGGGAGGGAGAGAGGGAGGGATAAAGTAAATCAAGGAGACATTGGGTGAAACTCACCACCTTGCACAGCTTGCAAGAGTGGACAAGTATTGAAAAGAACAGCAAGGCTAACTTAAGCCATTAGACACCAGCCCTTTTAACCCTGAAAGCAGTGAGATGTTTCTTTTTTAAAATGGGAATATGGTTTATAAAGCATATTAAGTCACAAACAGTGATAGAAATACAGTGTTAAACTAGACCCTTCCCCAATTACGTATGAGTAACTGAGAAGCCATCACAGGCTGCTTATGATGACATGCGCTCCGTACATTTAAAGCACTGTGACACCACTTTAAACAGTCCCAGCTTCCCGCTAAGTATTCTGGGAGATGTAGTTTGATAAGGGTCTGATAGTAGTTCGGAGACTCTTGTTCCACTCACAGAGCCACAATTCCCAGAGGGCACTGTGAAGATGCATTGATTGTTAAACCACTCTTTAAAGTGGTGTGGCGCTGCTTTAAATGTACAGTGCAGATGGAATCAGGAAGTGGTGTAGCGGTTAGAACGTTGGATCCAGGCGTGGGAGACCCAAGTTCAAAACTGCCCACCTGCCCCTGAAGCTCAGTGGATCAGTCTCTCAGCCTAACCTACTTCACAGAGCTATCGTGAGCATAAAGTGGGGGTGGGGAGAACCACCTATAGCCCTTTAAGCTGCTTGGAAGAAAGGTGGGGTTGAAATGCCATAAATGAATAAACATAAAGAGGAGAATGCAGATTCACACCCTGTTACAGGAAGTTCCCTCTTCTTCATTCTCTGTTTGCGGTTCAGACTGGGGGGAATTCACAATGCAGATGCTAGACCAAGATTAAAATAGCCTAAGTCCCACGGAAGTCAAGGCAGTGATGGCCGTTGGCAATGGATGAGAGATCAGTACCAAGATGGGTGTGCGAGTGTTTAGCAGATCCTCTTTTTATCACAGCATATGGTCCCAAATCTTTTCTTGTGGTTTTCGAGTTTTCTCTATCTTACAGTTAAGAGATGAGTCATGAGTTAAAGAATGAGTCATTAGCTCGCTTGCATTTTGGCATTTTTTGCAAGTTAGCTGCAGCTGGCTAGGCACTGGCCGGTTGATTTCCCATTTCCCACTGACATCTTTTCCTGGAAGCGATTGGCTGTGAACCTAAATAATCCTGGAAAAAAAGCATGAGAATGAGCTCGTTAAGCATTCCTTTCCTGATCCTATGATATGGCCCAACTGTCTGGCAGACAAACAAACAAAATGATTCTGGTAGCATCTGAGGGTCCTCATGCTCTGAAGATCTCTGCTTGCCACGTGTTTGAAGAGCACATGTTCCAGAAGGTAGGTGCAAGGAGAGTGCTGGAGTGAACCCCTTTGTGCCCTGCAACAACACCTTTGGGGGGTATTCCTTCATTACTTCCAAGGCTCAGTGGAGCCAAGGCTGATGTCAAATTAGCCTCAGGATGTCTTATCAGTGCTGGAAGGTAAAGGTAAAGGGACCCCTGACCATTAGGTCCAGTCGTGGCTGACTCTGGGGTTGCGGCGCTCATCTCGCTTTATTGGCCAAGGGAGCCGGCGTATAGCTTCCGGGTCATGTGGCCAGCATGACTAAGCCGCTTCTGGTGAACCAGAGCAGCACACGGAAACACCGTTTACCTTCCCGCCAGAGTGGTACCTATTTATCTGCTTGCACTTTGACGTGCTTTTGAACTGCTAGATTGGCAGGAGCAGGGACTGAGCAACGCCCATCACGGGGATTCGAACCACCAACCTTCTGATCAGCAAGTCCTAGTGGTTTAACCCATAGCGCCACCCGTATCCCTATCAGTGCTGGAAACAAGCTGGAAACAAGGGCGTAATAATGCACACATTTTTAAATGCCTGTCTTCCTTTTACTTAGCAGATTCAAAGCAGACAACCACAATAATTGGCTACTATTGTCATTGAAAATCATTGAGATAGCAGAAACACCGCAAATATAAAATATGTTACAGACTTAGAACATTCTTCTATAACGGTAGTTCTATGAAAGGCAGGAACACCTGACAAGACCCATTATATCCAGATTTATGAATTCAAATATTTGAGCATATTTCTAAATTAACAAACCTGATTGTCCCCAGAGCAGGCCCTTCACTCTTCTCTCTGTTTTCACTGCCTCAAAATTCCCCCATAAAGATCTTATTAATTTCCTATTGGTTGCAGTCAGATCATTGGTAGCCGGAGACTGAAAAACATCCTCTGGTTTATTTTTTATTTTTTAATGAAAAGTGGTACAGTGGTACCTTGGGTTACATATGCTTTGGGTTACAAAGCAGCTTAGGGCTGGTGTTACTTAGGGCGGTGAGGGCTGGGCTGGCGTGTGGTGAGCTCCTTTTTGCCCGTGCGTCTGGGGCCATTAAAACACAATCCACCACTGCATGAGCGTGTTTCGCATCCTGCTCTCATGGAACGATTAATGTGTGATATGTTTAGAGTAGACTTCCAAGTGTGACTTGAAGTCTCCAGATTTGCCTGGCCCCCTCCAGGTGGGGGGGGGGCTCGAATCCCCAGGTGGGCGAGAGTGTGATTAAAAATTAATAAAATAATAAAACAAAACAAAACAAAGAAGACTTTGCATATAGTTTGCAAGCTGAGCCCAGCAGGAGCTGGCTGCAAATAATAGCATTTTAGGCAATCGAGGCAGCAGCGGTCTGCCCTTTTCCACTCCCCTCTCCCAATTAACCTCCATCTCCAGGGCTTCCCATGTGACTTCTCCAAGGGTTTCAGATTTGAGCCCTGAATTCTCAGGGTCTGGGATGCTCCTGACCTGGCCATCCTAGTAGAAAGCAAGGAGCCAAACTGCATCTAACCAATCTGGAACTGTACAGTTTCCGCTCCTAGCTTTCATAAATACTTCTCTTGAGAGTTCACAACCTTCAGTGACGCACGCTGGGTTTCGGAGGGGGCTGCATCAGATTGTTGTTTTACTTGTTGTTTATCTGATTCTCAGTGCTTATCACTTCTTCCCAACCATATATCGTAACAGTGACACACAAGAAATCTGTAATTGTTTGTTTTGCTATCTTTGTCCTCTAGTGTGCTGCAAATTGCAGAATAAAATTATTTTCCGCTGGAAAAAAATTTGATTTGGGATGCCTTGTGGGAAGCGGTTCATAAATCAAATAAGTAAATAAATAATTCAGAAATATCTGAAGAGACACAGATTCCCTGACCCTGATTTAACTGATCTACCTAAACATCACATTCTGTGCTCATCGTAGACAGCAAGGAAGGAGCAGGCAATTGATCGTTGATGCCACAGATCCCTGTAGACAAGAAGTAAAAAAATATTCTGTGGCTTTCGTCTTTGTCCTTTGACCGTAAAAGCTTTGTATTTGTTTTGCATTGCAAAGGAGCCCATGAGTTCCAATCAGTGACAGAGACAGAGCTGCATTAGCTGCTGACTTTGCTTCTTTGTCTTAGTATGCATCACACCACCCTCTGATCTTTTTTGCCCATTTTAACCTGATTTGCCCACAAAGAGCTTCCTGAATTACCACTGCAGCATTCTGCAGACTGGTCTTCCACTGTGTTCTCTATCAGTAGCTTTTTTTCCTCCTGCCCTCTTTTTTTTGTTTAATATCAAGCCGAAGGAAGAGTTCTGTGAAGTTCAAAAGCTGACCTTGGACCATAGGAAGATGCCTTATTCTAAGGGTGGATCTACACACAGGAAAAACCCTTCTATAATTAAGCCAGAAATTAAATTGTTATAACAAAAGGGAAAACAACCTATGTAAAAATCGCATAGAAAATTTGCTTGCTCTCTGGTGCCATCTGGTGTGCTTATAACACATTCAAAGCATTGTTTTTTGGCTAATGTACCTGAGCCCTGAGGCAGCCCATCTAGCTCATATTATCTACATGGACTGGCAGTGGCTTTCCGGGGATTCTGGCAAGGGACATTACCATGTAGAGATGTGGGGGTTAAACCTGGCATCGTCTGCTTGCAAAGCCATTGCTCTACCTCCAAGCTACAGGCCTTCCTTGAAAACATAAACTTGCTGCTTTGTAGTCTGAAATTGACTTCCTTCCCCACTCTGCTTTTAGACTCGGTTAGTTGCAATTTTTTGAAACTTCGAAATGCAGTTGCAGGACCAGACAATTTACTGTTGACTGACAAAACATGTCTACAATGTGTTTAATTACCAAAGATTCTGCCTCTTTCTTCCTATTCAAAGTAGCAGCATTATTATCGATGAACAGTCCCTTAATACAGTTACAGATAGGTAGCCGTGTTGGTCTGCCATAGTCAAAACAAAAAAATTCCTTCCAGTAGCACCTTAAAGACCAACTAAGTCAGTTCTTGGTATGAGCTTTTGTGTGCATGCACACTTCTTCAGATACAGTGAAAAAATATATACACTGAAAAAAGATATACATGACAAAGCCATTTTTCACCTTCTCACCCCTTGCTTTTTCCTGTAAGACCTATTGCAGTCGTTAAGAGTCGTCAACAGGCTCATCACAGCTATCTGCCAATCACCCAATCCCACCACCCTTCTGAGTAATACCCCTCCCCACCTTCTCACTATATAGAAGGGTCTGGAAACTTCTGTTTCAGTCCCTTAATGACAGCTTAATTAATCATTTCCTGTTCCTTGGGGGAAAGGGACTTATTCAACTGCTTTGCTTTCATTATTCTTTTTTCTTCATAGCAAAAAAGCAAAAATTAAATTAGCCAAAGAATTTAAAAGGACAAGAAGACTGCAATTAAAGCATACCCCCCCCTCTACTGCATAGAACAGGAACTAAGAACTTAGTGTACAACCACACAGCTAGTAATCAGGAATGCTACAGCCACCCGAAACAGGAAGCAATGAAAGGCACAGCAGATGTGAAGCAAGGAGGAAGCTAATAATTGTAGGAGATGTTTGTCTAACAAGACTTATGTCTCAGTCAGCATTTCAGAAGGAAGGGGCACGGGTGGATAATATAGGACTATACCAAGTGTTGCATCAAACCATCTTTTAAATTCTGCTCTTGGTTCATTGCAGAAATGCAGTGTCGTACTGTGGAAGCTACTGGCCCATTAGAGTGGCTCATATGAACCCACTCAAATGCTGAAAGCTTGCAACGAGGGCATTGCAGCTATGCCTGCCTCCTCACAGACAGTGGCCATGCATTCTGTGGCTGTGAGAAGCAAGCCTACAGGCATATGTCATACGCATGGGGGGGGGGGCCTCCTCCATGAGAGAGGGAACCTGGGCCAAACAGGATTCATGCCTCCCTACCCGTAGGAGGAGCCCCATCTGTGCACATCAGTATCTGTGAAAGTGTTCTGTCCATACATCAGAATGTGCAGAGGGCTGTTTCACACGGCCACCGTGTGTGCAGCTGGCACACCTGCTGGTGTGATCCCTCCATGTGCACATCCATGACCCTGTGGCTCCCTCACATGTGCCTCCAATACCTGAGAGGTTTGCATGTGTTTGTCCCCTCCTGTTGTTGAGGTGTGCAGTTGGTCATGGTTACCATATACACCATCCGATGTCCAAAGCTGGAGAGACAAAGTAGGTTTCACAGGTTTCTGAAGTGCTGAAATAAATTATTTAGCATGAGCCAATAATGGGACAAAGTGGTAATGGCGGAGGTTGAGTGTGTGTGTGTAGATATTTGTGTGTATGTTGTTGTTGTTTAGTTGTTTAGTCGTGTCTGACTCTTCGTGACCCCATGGACCAGAGCACACCAGGCACTCCTGTCTTCCACTGCCTCCCGCAGTTTGGTCAAACTCATGCTGGTAGCTTCGAGAACACTGCCCAACCATCTTGTCCTGTTGCCCCCTTCTCCTTGTGCCCTCCATCTTTCCCAACATCAGGGTCTTTTCCAGGGAGTCTTCTCTTCTCATGAGGTGGCCAAAGCATTGGAGCCTCAGCTTCAGGATCTGTCCTTCCAGTGAGTACTCAGGGCTGATTTCCTTCAGAATGGATAAGTTTGATCTTTTTGCAGTCCAAGGGTTATGTAGCTATGTATAAACACTTCACAGTAATGAATATCAACTCTACCACACCATAGTCAACTCTAATTAAATTAAATACAGTCTTTGTCTTCAGACCAAACTAGGAGCATGCTATCGCAAAACCACTAAGTGGCACTGCATTCCAGTGTTGGTTAGTTTGTGAATGCTGAAAGAATTCTCCTGAATTTAGTCCCCATGAATTATAGGGACATCCTGTTACATATCCTCCAACATTTCTCTGATGGAAAAAGGGGTGCCTAGTGCTATTTTTCTAGAAAAAGAGGTGCTGGAACGCACCATTAATGCCTTCCTTGTTCTCTCATAATGGCAATGGCACCCACCTGAGAGATGCTGGAACTGACTTCCGGTGAGTTCTGGCTGGGGAAAAAGCCCTGATCCTAAGGAAAAGTGGGACATTCTGGAATCAAATCAGAAATTGGGGTGGCTTCTGTAAATCCCAGACTGTCCCTGGAAAACAGGGACACTGGGAGAGTCTGTGTTATGCATTCTCTTCAACTTCAGGTAACAAGACTGAGAATTTAGTAAGGAGGAGCAGCTAGGTAAACACCATTTTATTGGTGATAGGTAATATGGGGGTGGCACTGTGTGAAGGACAGAAACAAAAAGGCATTCATATTAACAGTTGTGATGTTTTGAAGTTAGGAAGGCTTTTGTCCGTGTGTGGTGAAAAGTTGGTAATCAGTCCTGAAGCTAGACCCACAAGAGCCTGAAATAGTGCAGCCATTTTCTATTACCAGTATATTCCAGTCGCATCGTGCATTGATTAGTCCTGCCACCTCTCTCTCACTTTGAAGGCAGATCCGTTAAAAGAAGCTATGTCACTCTCCCTCTTCAAAATACCATCTCCTTCCTTTTTTCATTATTCTACTCAATTTCATTTGCAGTGATGTTTCCCAAATGCAGTTGGCACACTCTTTGCAATAACACATTTTGCAAATAAGCCCCACTTTGCTCCCCTCCTTGGCAAGCTAATCAGCACTTTACAACCCATCTGAGCCTCTTTACAAGCTAATTGATGTTTTGCCATGCATGTCACCTCCTTTCCCAGGCTATTTTTTGCACCAAGGATGGAAAAAAATTCCTGCTCAGGGAAGATGCCATGACATTTTGGTTGTTGTTGTTGTTCAGCTGACATTGTCTTGTTCAGCTCTAAGAAACTATCTAAAAGGAAGCCCTCGACTTAAATGATGACAGAAATGCCAGGTAGACTTTTGCTGACTTTATTGATGATAGAACATGCATTTCCCCTGGCATTTCAAGGAGTGCTCTAACAGGCTTGGCTGGTACCAGAAATGGGTGGGCAGGGGATTGGCAAACCCAATAGTTCACACCTCCAGCTCCCTGGCATTAGTCGACCTTTGTGGTTACTTAAAGGAAAGGCACTTCTTCACATACGAATTATAACTGAGAAAACAACCTGCATGTCACATTAAATAAGCTACAACGTATTAAATGTAAGTGCATTTTTAAACTATTGTCACTACGTGGGAGAGTGCAATCCAGGTCAGGATCATAGTACATAGTACATGCTCATGGGTAGGCAAACTAAGGCCCGGGGGCCAGATCCGGCCCAATCGCCTTCTGAATCTGGCCCACGGAGGGTCTGGGAATCAGTGTGTTTTTATATGAGTCGAATGTGTCCTTTTATTTAAAATGCATCTCTGGGTTATTTGTGGGGCATAGGAGTTTGTTCATCCCCCCCCCAAAAAAAAAATATAGTCCAGCCCCCCACAAGGTCTGAGGAACAGTGGACCAGCCCCCTGCTGAAAAAGTTTGCTGACCCCTGATTTAGCTCTTTCTTCCCCTGCTGTGAGTCCAGCCCTCTCCCACTCTCAGGGCTGGCTCAGCTGCAGTTCAGCGCAGAAGCTCAGAGGTGAGCAGCAAGCTTGATTCTTTATTCAGAGAGGAAAAAACCCAACAGAGAACTCCACGGCCAGGACGAGCTTGGTGAGGCAGTTGCCAGAACTGAGGACCTGAGCCTCCTAATTCCTCTGAAGGCTCCTCCCCAGCCAACTGCCTTCTGAACAGTTGCAAACTCCTTTGGGGAGGGACTCTCTGTGCCTTTTGTTCTGCTACATGTAATTCCCTCCTTGTTCTTGGGGACATAGGAGGAAGGGAGAAGGAAACAGTGGAAATGGCAGGTGGCTGGGGATCTCAGCCTCCTCTTCAGCTACCTCAATCTCACCTAAACCTGTTGCTTGCTCAGCCTCCAACCCTCCTGCACTCCCTCCTTGTCTGACCTATCTCCTGCATCCCACCACCATTCTCCTGGCTTGGAGCCTTCCCACGCTGATGCTTCCCTGTGGGGTTCCCTGGCTGTAGTGGTTAAGAGTGGTAGACTTGTAATCTGGTGAACCGGGTTCGCTTCCCCACTCCTCCACATGCAGCTGCTGGGTGACCTTGGACCAGTCACACTTCTTTGAAGTCTCTCAGCCCCACTCACCTCACAGAGTGTTTGTTGTACAGAAGGAAGGGAAAGGAGAATGTTAGCCGCTTTGAGACTCCTTCAGGTAGTGATAAAGCGGGATATCAAATCCAAACTCTTCTTCTTCCTCCTCATCTAGCCAGTTCCTGACACCCACATGGCTGCAGTTTGACTTGGCAGGGAAGCTTTCATTGGCACCAATGGGGGCTTAGTTGCTTAGTTTCTGAAGGAAATTGCAGCTGTGAGGGTTGGGTGGCATGTTTGTCCGGGGCCAAAGTAGGAGAGGGAATACAGTGCCCCTGTCATGGCAGCAACTGCGTAAAACTGAACCTACTTTAAATGCCGAAGCACGTTTAACATAGCATATTGTTCGGCTCTGAATCATAAACCAGAAATTAGAAATAATGGCAGAAATCCTAAGCATGCTCACTTGAAAACATGTTTTCATCCAAATCTCCCCCCAAAAGAATAGTGGGACAAAAGGGGATCAATGGTTTATCAGGGACAACACCAGGGTAGAGATGGCAAACTGGTGGACCTCTAGATGTTGCCAAACTACAACTCCCAACACCCCTAACCAGAACAGCCAATGGTCCAGGGTGATGGGAATTGTAGTTCAGCCGTATTTAGAGAGCCACAAGTTAGTCAATCCTGGAATAGGATACAGTTGTACTGAATGGAGAGAGGCTGCTTCCAACTTGCCTTGGCTGCTTTTTAAAAACACAACTTTTAAAGGGCACCCACTCAGAATTAAGTAAGTGCAGACCCGTTGATTTCAAAGCAGATTAATTTCCCACTGGAGTGTTGCCAGCCATTCTGAAGACCTGACTCCTGTACAAAACAAGGAGCTTCTCCAGGAAAAATGTAATTAAAAGCTAGTCTTGGTGGCATGTTCACCATAAGATGCTCAATAGCAGTCAGGCCTGATTTGCCTTACTCTTCTTTGCTCTGGCGCACATTTAAATCTTAGGGAAATGTCTGTGGCTTTTGTTCAACCAAAGGGAGCTTGCTGGAGGAAATAAGTCAACTTAAGACTTCTGGGGCTAATCCTGGGGTCCCTCAGAGAGCCTCTTCCTCTCAGCTTGATGTGGTGCCCTAAGGGGTCATAAGGTAAGCCAAAAAGATGTGGTGTCTTTTGTTTCTAGCTGCACCCACCAGAATTAGGGTACAGTGCTAGCATTTTCTTCAGTCAAGGTGTTAGGAATAAAAGAATTTCTCTGACAAAAAGCTATTTTTATTTCTTGCTGCTCCTCATTAGTAATTCTTCCCTTTTAAATCTTTTTCAAGAAATATTTCTCAGGCTCTACCGAATGACCAGGTACTTTTAAAATCACTTGTTTGATACAACGCTGTGCAGTAAATTTGATTTTACTACATGCCTAGCAAAATCGGGAAGGGCCTTAGCTCAACAGTAGAGCATCTGTTTTTCATGCAGAAGGTTCTAGGTAAAGCTGGGAGAGAACTCTGCCTGAAACCCTGATGGACCAATGGTCTGACTTGGTATAAGGCAACTTCCTGTGTTCTCTATGTCCTAACACTAGACTATCAGGAATAAATGAATAAAGGAGTACGCAAAGACTATCAACAGCTGCCATAGATAGCACATAATGTTCTGCATTTCCATCCCTTCACCATGACTCTTGTTTTGGCTTTTCCCTTCTTACAAAATTGGGAAATGAAATTAAAAATTCAATACTGAACGTAAACACAGCATTTCACTTACACTTTGTTCGCCTGTGCCTCGTGTTTACTTTCCCGATAGAAACCTTCCTAGACACCAGATACTCCTGGCATGATAAATAAATATTATCTTTAAATAGAAGACCTACATCACTGCAGACGTAATACAGCGAAATAAAGAACACCTCATATAATCACCATAAATAACAAATAGCAACTTATCAGTACAGGCCTGTCAATCCAGCAAGACTCTTTCAACTGCCTAAGTGGAAACGTTTCACCCCCAAACTGCATGTTAAAGCAGAATCTTCTCAGATGGCTGATAAATCTGATTTAAAAGGAATCTGTTTTTGTGCCTTTTACTCTGTTTGTAGAGTCCCTGTTTCTCCAAAATGAATCCCCAAGGCTCTCTGTCTCTGGGTTATAACTAGAGATGTCATGAAGAATCCAAAAGGACTACTTGCAAAAGCAAACAGCTCTGTTCACCTCCTCACAAGTAGGACCGGGGTGATAAAGGGCTCTGCTTAGTGCCTGCCTTATGCCCCACCAGCTTCGGACCTGACAGCAGATGCATTGACCGCATCCATGGAGGACCACACATTCAGTGTCTGTGTGAAGAGCAACTATATGCTTACAGTGAGAACAGTAGGAAACTGCCTTAAATCAAGACAGACCATAGGTCTAACTACTGTTGTGTTCCTCAACCTTGGATCCCCAGACATTGTTGGACTGCAGTTCCAATCATCTCCTTCCCATGGACCACAATTCCCATCATCAGCTTAGCCAATGATCTAATAAGAGTTGCAGTCCAACCACGTTGGGAGCTGTAGTCCAGCTACCTCTAGGAACCCACTGGTCTACACTGACTGGCAGCAGCTCTCCAGGATTTTCCCCAGCCTTATTTGGAGATGGTGAAGACTGAACCTGGGACCTTCTACATGCAAAGCAGATGCTCTACCACTGAGCTGTGGCTCTTCCTCTAAATTGTAAGCACACAGGGACTCCTTCTCCATTGCAACAAGAACTCTGATGGGCTAAAGTGAACTATGAAAATCTACATGTGGAACTGCTTTCACACTAATGCCAAATGAATGACCACCTAGGGACATGTTTAGGATACACAGTCCTCATATCCTGCATGATATATCTTTTGGACACTATTAGCGTGAAGTGTGCCGAGGGCAAGTTTGTGCATGCATGCTGTAAACCTAGAATGGTGAATCTGTGGCCCTTCAGATGTCCCTGGACCATTGCTCATGATGGAGGAGGCTGATGAAAGTTGTACTTCAACCAATGCTGGAGGGACACAGGTACGCCAATCTGTGCTCTGAAGTGCCTAGTCAAGGCAATGTACATACAGTGGTACCTCAGTTTACGAACTGGAAATCCGTTCTTAAGCCAAAACCGTTCTTAAACCGAGGCACGCTTTCCCTAATGAGGCCTCCCGCCACCCGTGCCCTTCCACTGTTTGGATTCTGTTCTTAGACCAAAGTAAAGTTCCCAAACTGGGACACTACTTCCGGTTTTGCAGAGTTCGTAAACCCAATCGTTCGTAAACAGGGCTGTTCTTAAACCAAGGTACCACTGTATATATGGCCTGCACACACCTGGACACAGTCTAGCAAACCACCCACTGAAAAGACTCCAGTATGAATTGTACAAAGCTACATTTTCCCAACACGCAGCTGCTACTTAAAAGCCAGGCGCTAAGAACCAAAGAAAGAAAAAGGCTTAATTTTCACTTACAAAGCAATATCCTACTCAGCTTGTCCGAGCTGCAGTTCTAGTACGTTTAACCAACTCAGCATAGAGTAGTATGCCAGTTATCATGCAAAAGTAAAAAGTTATTCATTTTTTCTCAACAGCTGTGGTTGAAAACTCCCAGATTCTAAAAGAATATGCGCTGCTGATAATGATCGTGGTTTCATATGAAACATGTGGTGTTGTGGCTAGAGACTTGGACTTTGTAGAAAATAACAGTGGCCTCATTGGAAGGGTGGGCCTGGATATCAGTTTCAAAAAAAAGGTATAAGGGAAATGATCCGATGGAAATAATCTAATCTTTTGAATGAAAAGCAGTGTAATTTACAATGCTGCAGTTTAAATATCAGCTGTCATGGAGGATGCTAAATAAATCTCAATGAGAGGAAGTGGAGTGATGCTGTTCCCTTTTTGACTCCAAACCTTTGCCCTTTCCAGGATGTCTCAGGGTAGTGTGAAAAGTGGGGGCGCTTGTCAGCTCTCAGTAATTTCAGTCTATCCACTTGGAACTCTTATTATTTATATACTACATAGATGAAATTAAAAGACGCCTGCTTCTTGGGAGAAGAACAATGACAAACCTAGACAGCATCTTAAAAAGTAGAGACATCACATTGCCAACAAAGGTCCGTATAGTTAAAGCTATGGTTTTCCCAGTAGTGATGTATGGAAGTGAAAGCTGGACCATAAAGAAGGCTGATCGCCGAAGAATTTATGCTTTTGAATTATGGTGCTGGAGGAGACTCTTGAGAGTCCCATGGACTGCAAGAAGATCAAACCTCTCCATTCTGAAGGAAATCAGCCCTGAAAGGACAGATCGTGAAGCTGAGGCTCCAATACTTTGGCCACCTCATGAGAAGAGAAGACTTCCTGGAAAAGACCCTGAGGTTGGGAAAGATAGAGGGCACAAGGAGAAGGGGACGACAGAGGACGAGATGGTTGGCTAGTGTTCTCGAAGCTACCAGCATGAGTTTGACCAAACTGCAGAAGGCAGTGAAAGACAGAAGTGCCTGGCGTGCTCTCGTCCATGGGGTCATGAAGAGTCAGACACGACTAAACAACTAAACAACAACAAAGATGCCAAAATGTCTCCTAAGCAGTTAAGTGACTTTGAAGCCATTCTAGCCGTCCCTTCTGACTTCAACCTGCTGTGTGTGTGTGTAAGACCACACCTAAATATTAGTATAGTAAGGATAGAATCTGCTCTTGAGGCAGAACTTAAGACGGAATATAACAACCCAGCCAAATCTGGTGAAAGGGTAGGGATCAATGGCTCTGCCGTTTTCCGGTTCTGCCCATTTCTCATTTTTGCAGTCTTAAATTCAGAACTCCAGATTTCTGCAGCAATTTCCTTTTTAAAAAACCAACAACCACCTTATGAAAATTCTTCAGCATTTTAAGAACATAAGAAGAGCCTGCTGAGTCAACCTAATGGCTCTTCCAGTCCAACATCCTGTTCTCACAGCGGCCAACCAGATGCCTGTGGGAAACCAGTGGGCGGGACCTGAGCAGAAGACCTTCCTGTGTTTTCCATCAGATGGCATTACTGCCTCAGAGCGTGGAGGAAGAACATAGTTCCCATGTCTAAAGGTAAAGGTAAAGGTACCCCTGCCCGTACGGGCCAGTCTTGACAGACTCTGGGGTTGTGCGCCCATCTCACTTAAGAGGCCAGGGGCCAGCGCTGTCCGGAGACACTTCCGGGTCACGTGGCCAGCGTGACATCGCTGCTCTGGCCAGAGCCAGAGCCGCACACGGAAACGCCGTTTACCTTCCCGCTGGTAAGCGGTCCCTATTTATCTACTTGCACCCGGAGGTGCTTTCGAACTGCTAGGTTGGCAGGCGCTGGGACCGAGCAGCGGGAGCGCACCCCGCCGCAGGGATTCGAACCGCTGACCTTTCGATCGGCAAGCCCTAGGCGCTGAGGCTTTAACCCACAGCGCCACCTGCGTCCCGTGGCAGGAACCAAGGTGGATGGTTTTAATAGAGTTCCCATGTCTAATCCTCTATTAAAACCATCCACCTTGGTTCCTGCCACAGCATCCTATGGAAGCAGATTCCAGAGTTTAACTATACACTGTGCGAAGAAATACTTTCTTTCCCCTGTCCTAAATCTTCAGACATTTAGTTTCATGGATGTATATGAGTTCTAGTGTTATGAGAAAGAAAGAAAAACTTCTCTCTGCTTTTCCTCCCTCTTCCCCACCCAAATAGATGGACCCCCTCTGGCTACTTAAAGAAAAGCATTTTTTAACGTAGAAATTATAACCAACTGGGAATTAAACAAAGACTTCAGTTCTTTTTTTAAAAAAATTGAAAAGTTTTTATTGTTAAAATAATACAGCATTAATACACACATATTGTGAATATACAAACATACAAACATACATTTCATACAATCCTTAAAAATGTTCAAACATACCTACACTCAATCCCACAGATAATTCCTTTTCCCATCACCATCCACCACCCTTCACCCCACCTTTGTGCTAGACTTCTAATCTACTCAATTGCAATTTCTTTCCACTTCTATTACTTTCTTTCACACACCTTTAACCTAATTTCATGCTTCTTTTTCTATTACACATTGTTATCCATCTTATTTAGTATTCCAGTATTTAAAATGGAACTTGTTTATTCTAATAGGAGTTCTGATTTTTCAATATGGTTTTGCAAGTATCCTTTAAACACCTTCCAGTCCCTGTCTATCTTCTCTTTTGAGATCCTTCCAATTTCTCCCATTGTTTTGGATATATTGTAGTACTCCAATAATTTGGCAAGCCACTCTATTTTTGTCGGTATAATACCACTTTTCCAATTTTTCGCAATCAATAGCCTTGCGGCTACTGTTGCGTATAAAATATAATGTCTTGTCTTCAATTCTGAACATCAGAGCCAGAGTTGCCATGAGGCAGTGTGAGTCCCAGGCCTCAGGCGGTAGCGTCTGTAGTATTGGGGACCGAGGGTGAAGTGTCTGAAGACAAAGCTGTGTGACTTCCGGGTTAGCGCCTCCAGCAATGGTGGAGCTCCTCCGAACGGGAGGAACTTGCTCCGTGAAAAGTAGGGTCTGAACCGCCATGGCGAAGGCGGAGACCCACTGAAATCACAGGCGGAAGAAGCCTGTGAACTTGGGATTCGGCTGGCACCTTTGCGCCTCCCCTACTCGCGGGGAAACCCTGTTTTGGGGATCCAGAGCGACGTGGGGTGAGCGGCGCGGTGCTTTGAATCAACTGCTTCTTTCACGGAGTGAAGCCGCATTGCTACTGCCAGAAAGCGCTGACTTTTTCCTGTGGACAATTGGACTTTAAACAACAACCCGTGAGTAGTACTGAAAATTGGATCTTTAAATACCTTAATTTGACATTGAACGGGGAAGGTTCAAAACAGGAAGTCCGCCTTCCCCTTTTGTAAATAGACTGAAGCAAAGAGCTTACAAGTTAAGGTCTTGGAAAGCCATATGTAAAGGATTAAACTTCCATCAATTGAAATTATTAGACCCCCCTTGGAAGCAGGAGAAGAGGGGGGAAATTTTGGACCGTGTATCCTGCAGGAGAGAGTGATTAGAATTAAATTGCCACTGCTCTGAACCTGGGAACGGACTGACAGTGATTGACGTTTTGGGAGAGTTCATTGACAGCGAAGAGAACAGATGTTGACAGTCGGTTGAATAAGAGAAATATATTGTTTCCATTGTCCGCTTCTGCGTTTAAAAGGGAGGGAAAGTAACTGAAAATTGAAACCCACTTTACTTTTTGAACTTTCTTTGAAAGGATTGATACAAGTGGAGACTGTTTCCCTCTAGAGGGAGCTTTTGAAACTGTTACAAGAGTGGAGCTGGGAAATCTCCAGCTGTTTGATAAGAAGTGTGGGAACTAGAGATTGACCTTGGACATTCGAGAATGTCGACAGGAGAAGCCTTAGTAAATGCATTTTGCAAGATAAACTATTTGCTGGAACAGCTTCATAAAAAATTGGATGCTATGATTACTAAAACTGACATTTTGGGACCAAAAGTGAGCACCAATACAGAAATTATTCAGGATTTGACACAGGAATCTATTTTAGCAGGACAAATTGCTGAAAACGAGAAGGAGAAAGTTGCTGTTGTCGAACCTAAAGCAATACAAGGGGAAGCCTTAGTCTTACAGAGGCAAATCGAAGACTATAAGTTGAGGCCCTTTATGATTGAAACTAGAAAAAGTCAGACTCTGAAGATCGGAGCCTGGCCTGGACTGGAAAAGGAAAGTTGAAAAGATCCCTCTGTGCAGGGATTAACTGACTTTTGTCAGAGTCCGAGACCGGGGAGAGGAGATGGTGGAAGAAGATTGGAAGATTTAAAGTCTATATATAGAAATATTGTAAATTTAATGAGTGACAGGAAAATGTTGGAATGAATTTTTATGGCCTTAGTAGAAATGCTATAAGGAGTTAAGCTTAAATAAGTATACTAATTTTAATGGAAATAAGATTAAAAATATGTTAAGACATTTATATGATAGAAAATGGAGAAAGATGGAAAGGAATTGCTAAAACAATTAATGGAAGTGGAATACAAAGAGGGAGGTGAGAGGAGGTTGATGATATAAGGGAATGAAAGTTAGAATATGGAAAAGGTATGATGTATGTTTTTAAATTGTTTTTGTTTTGTTTAGTTCATTGTGTTGGGTGATGTGTTGAGGTTGTGTTTTGTATGGTTTATATATTGTATTGTTTTATTTTTTCTTGTTCTTGTTCTTTTTTTTCTCTTTTCTCTCTTTTTCCTTTTTAAAAAGTAATAAATATTATTTTTTAAAAACAAAATGAAGACAAAGCTGTGTGTGTGCTACAAAGGTTGTCCTTTGCCTCCTAAGCTCAGGTACAGAGGAGACCACTGTTATGTCACCAGCAGGGATGGAGGAGAAATTATATTCAGTATTCATTTTAAGACAAAACAATCAGATGTGCACTTTGTGAAACAATATGCGAACGAAACACAACCTTGTTTCAAAATTCGCACCAATGCAAATTTTGCAGTGCAGTTCTCCAACCAGTGCTTACAAAAATGCAGAAATTAGGTGTGCCTAAAACTGAATATATTGGTGAAAGTAACATTTAAGAATGCATTATATTAGGGCAAATTTCATGCAAACTCAAAGCTGCATATAAAAATGTGTTTAGTAGCACAAATGATGAATTTTGGCAATATTTTTTTTAAAAAAAAATATTGCAAATTGCTGCAAGGTGTGGCGAACTGAATTTAAGATTTGAAAAATTGGAAACTCGGAGAACTAAAATGGACAGATCCTTCCATCCCTAGTCATCACCAGTGTCAGGGGTAAGATTCATTTCTCAGTCTGGTCAGTATTTGATGAATGGAAGGCAGCAAGGACACTGTCTTGCCCATGGGTAGGCAAACTAAGGCCCGGGGGCTGGATCCGGCCCAATTGCCTTCTATATCCAGCCCGCGGACGGTCCGGGAATCAGTGTGTTTTTACATGAGTAGAATGTGTCCTTTTATTTAAAATGCATCTCTCGGTTATTTGTGGGGCATAGGAATTTGTTCTTTTTTTCTTCAAAATATAGTCTGGCCCCCCACAAGGTCTGAGGGACAGTGGACCGGCCCCCTGTTGAAAAAGTTTGCTGACCCCTGGTCTTACCCTTTGAACAACTCTTGGATTCAGCAGTGATTTTAATTTAAAAGTAAATCTCACCGTGTGTGATGGGGTTATCTCCTAGCAAAGCACACACAGGACTGTGACCTTAGAGACTTGGAAACCTTATTTGTTTAAAATGCTTACTATCCTACACTTCCATCTGACAAATTTTCCAGGGCAGTTCACCATCAATATTCAAAACAACAACAGCATGGAAACTAAGGTGCAATTAAAATGATGGATCCAGAGGAAATCAATATGGGAAGACCACACAATGCAATTAAAAGCAAACATCCCCTCCCCCCCCCTCTCCCCCCAAAAAACTGTGATACCCCTGACCTACCTTACAAGGCCATTGTAAGGATTATCATGAGAAAAAATATTTGTAGGGTGACATTTTATTTTTGTAAACCTTCAATCCTAAACCTATTTAACTGGGATGAAGACCCACTAAATTCAACAGAACTTACTTCTGAGTACACCTGTTTAGGATTGTGTGTGTGTGTGTGTGTGTGTGTGTGTGTATATATACATATATATATATATATATATATATATATATATATATTATTCATAATTGTACTGTTGAAGGCTCTGAGGTTACTGAAGCCAGGGCAGCAAAAATTTGTTCCAGCTGTTCCACATTCCAGATCGGCAGGGCTGGGTTCAGGTGCAAGTGCCGCCAGTGACTCAGCAAATTGCAGCGTCATTTCACACACCCATCTAAATCTCAGATCATATGGTTGGCAGTATTCACAAGCCTACAATTATTCAGCCCTGCACAGTAATGTACCTGTGGGAAGCTAACAGAAATAGACTGAATGAAACAGACACATGATCTGAAGAAAAGCTTGTCCTTCGGAGCATATTTCACCTCATTCTACCCTCTGCAATGGACTGAGCGATGACGCAATTAGTTTTTGACTCTCAGAAAGTTAAGTAATATAGTGTTTAATTGTTTGAGGCAATTAACACATTCATATTTTTACTGTATATATAAATGACACCTAATCTTAAGTATCTGCCATTGGAGACATCTAAGAACAAACTTTTTTTTCCAGCTGCTTGGCTTGCAAGCTTCCTTCTTTTTCTCTCTCTTTTTTTTTCTTTTCTTTTTTTAATTTGATATATCTTTATTAATTTAAAATAAATACATTTATGAAAAACAGACGTACATACAAGTAAACAAACATACAATCAATTGGTACTGCATTATTATCATTATGAAGCATTTATTGTTTCAATCAAATTGCACAAGAGATAACTCTAAAAGTAAATTGCAGATATGTTTAAAAATCCATTGTTGCACCATCACAAATGCCATTCAGTCTGACATATAGAAGGAAACTTGCAAATCTTATAGTGTGGTGGTTTGTTTGATTTGCAAGTTTCCTTCTATATTCCAGGCTGTGGCATTTGTGATGGTGTAACTGTGGATTTTTAAATATATCTGCAATTTACTTTTAGAGTTATCTCTTGTGCAATTGTACTGAAACAATAAATGCTTCATAACGATAATAATGTAGTGTCAGCCATGTGTTTTCAAACATAATCAAGATTGACAGGTCCCTGTCCCAGTGGGATTGCAGCCTGGATTTTGACACTGCACAGAGAACATGTGAGAAAATATAGCTAATTGAATACAAGACCTGAGCTGTACTTTCAGATGCCGAGGTCCTTGTAGCATTATGCACATTCTGTTTCCCAGCATAAGCAAAAACGACCTGTTCCCGCCCCAGTGGAGCTGAGGTAATCATCTTATGCTGGAAGAAAACAAGGGATGCATTTGAGAAAACGCAGAAAGATATTTAAAAATGCTAGAATCCTTCCAAGTATGTGGGACAGTTGTTGTTGTTTAGTCGTTTTGTCGTATCCGACTCTTCGTGACCCCATGGACCAGAGCATGCCGGGCACTCCTGTCTTCCACTGCCTCCCGCAGTTTGGTCAAACTCATGCTGGTAGCTTCGAGAACACTGTCCAACCATCTCGTCCTCTGTCGTCCCCTTCTCCTTGTGCCCTCAATCTTTCCCAGCATCAGGGAGTCTTCTCTTCTCATGAGGTGGCCAAAGTATTGGAGCCTCAGCTTCAGGATCTGTCCTTCCAGTGAGCACTCAGGGCTGATTTCCTGAAGAATGGATAGGTTTGATTTTCTTGCACTCCATGGGACTCTCAAGAGTCAGTAGATGTGGGCATTTCCTTAGCTCTAGGAGAAAAGATCACTCACTAACCTGCCACCCTTTACATCAGGTCTGGAGGGGATCTTTGGTCCTCCAGATGCTGCTAAACTACAACTCCCATCATCCCCAGCTGTTGGCCATGCTTGCTGGGGCTGATGGGAGTCGTGGTTCAGCAACATCTGGAGGCCTAAAGGTTGCCCACATCAGCTTTGAATAGCTCCCAAGGAACTCCTAGCTGCTACAGTTGTATTGCAATCCTACATATGCTATGAGAAGTGGGTTTTGCTGCTGTGCAAACATGCACAGGGACGCAGGTGGCGCTGTGGGACGCAGGTGGCGCTGTGGGACGCAGGTGGCGCTGTGGGTTAAAGCCTCAGCGCCTAGGACTTGCCGATCGAAAGGTCGGCGGTTCGAATCCCTGCGGTGGGGTGCGCTCCCGCTGCTCGGTCCCAGCGCCTGCCAACCTAGCAGTTCGAAAGCACCTCCGGGTGCAAGTAGATAAATAGGGACCGCTTACCAGCGGGAAGGTAAACGGCGTTTCCGTGTGCGGCTCTGGCTCGCCAGAGCAGCGATGTCACGCTGGCCACGTGACCCGGAAGTGTCTCCGGACAGCGCTGGCCCCTGGCCTCTTAAGTGAGATGGGCGCACAACCCCAGAGTCTGTCAAGACTGGCCCGTACGGGCAGGGGTACCTTTACCTTTACCTTTAAACATGCGTTGGAATGCACCTTTAATTCCTATTTATCTCATTCAGAAGCTAGTGGTTTTCCATTTGGTCTGTGTATCTTCCGTGACCCACTAAGCTGAATGCCAGTCACCAGCAGCCATGTGTGGCTCCCAAACCTCCTGGTTTTGCTGTCTGCAGTACATTGCAGAAATGGGGGCGAGTGAGTGGCTGTCAAGCACTTTGAAGACAGCTAATTCTCCCCTGGCCTCCTCGCTGGCCCAAATAGGACTAATTTAGCCAGCTAGCCCTGGTGACCATCTAAAAGAGGCACAAAAGTAATAATCTGTCATTGTATCAACTCCACAGCCATTGGGTTTGCTGTAGTACAATGTAAGTATGCGTCACCCACCCACCCACTTCTGGTTCTCCTGTTACAGTTCTCAGAGGTGGGAAAAGAGAGTGATGTGCGTTTCTCCAGTGCTAAAATAGCCTTGCACGAGTAGGAGGAACTAAAACAAATTTCCTGTTATAGTTTCACCAATACTTTTGTTGCAAAGGACAAGTTTTGTGGGGTTTTTTTAAAAAAATAATGAAATGTCTTTGGCAGGAGACAGAGCTTCCAGGAAAAGTCTGAGGCCACTTGAAGTGGCAACCTTGCTACAACAGCGGCAAGTCTTGATAGCACAAGGATGGAAGAATGCGGAAATCCCAATGAAAGAACAGTGGCAAGAAAAATTGATGAGCTATGCAGAGCTGGCTAAATTGACTTACAAACTGCGAGACAAGGACTTTAAGGAAGAATGGGAACGTTTCACAAATTATCTAAAAAGACAACAAAATGAATTGGACTCCTTGGCAGGTTTTGAATAAACATACACAAATTTATTGGTTGACAACATGATAGATAGATAACGTAAGGATATGTATAATTTTATAGCATGCAGAGAATTATGTGTGCTGAGAAATCAGAGAGAGGAGCTGAAGGAACTCTTTGGTGGAGGGGGAGGGATAGAAGGGGGGAAATAATGGTTATATGGTTTGATAATTTGTTATGCTGAAATTGCTTAATAATTTTATTTTTTTTTAAGTAGAAGTGGCAACCTTGCAGGAGCTAAGAGCAGGTCTCAATCTAGTAAGGGTCTGGATCTATTCAGCCTCTCTGAAAGTTAACATCAAATATTGCCCGTGATACTGTCCATATCAAATGAAAACAGGAGTCCAAAGTGAAGCATCCTATTTGCAGAGTTGCCTGGGAAAACTACTAGGATCTGTGTCCTAGCAAACATACACAAGGTTGTGCTGCATGAAGTACTGGATTGATGCCAAGCCGTGAAATGGTCTGCAACTGCCAACAAAAAGGATGTTGTTTCTTCCAAACACACCCCTGGGAGAAAGACAAGCTCACTGCAGGAGATTCTGGCCACCAGATCCAACAAAAATAAGCAGTTACAGTGCTGTATTGCAAACATTTAAAAAGAAGAAAACTTGTCTGTAAAACTCCTAACTGAGAGCTAGGAGTTCACCTCCCCTACTTCGTCTTACAGAAAGCAAGAGAAAGTCTGTACAGAACTCAGATTCAACTGTTTCAGCAGGTATTTCAAGTTGTTTTGTGCCTATGTAGGGAAACAGCATCTGGTTGGCCAATGTGAGAACAGGGTTCTTGAACTAGTTGAGCCATTGGCCTGGTCCAGAAGGCTGTTCTTATGTTCTTACCTACGGTTTTGTTTGTTTTAAAGACTGTATTATTTGATTGGTGAACTGTTTTGATTGTTGTGTAAACCTGCTGTTATGTACTGAGTTGAATAGGATCCAAAAGGCAGCAGTCTGATTGGTCCTAGAACAATAGGGTGCAGAATGCAGCAGTCTGATTGGTCCACAGAAGCCACCCAATCCAACTCCAGGTGGAAGTGAATCCGCAACCTGATTGACCTACAGGTGAATCCTAGAATTAGCCAATCACGTGGGATCCATTGTGTAAATGATGTATATAAAGCAGACATTCTGGGGGAACTTCCATTCCTCCTCCCCACCACTATGAGCTGAATAAAGAGCATGAAATCCACTCTTGACTCCCGAGTATATTTCACCTGCTGTGGGATCTACAGTGGTACCTCGGGTTACATACGCTTCAGATTACATACGCTTCAGGTTACACACTCCGCTAACCCAGAAATAGTGCTTCAGGTTAAGAACCTTGCTTCAGGATAAGAACAGAAATTGGGCTCCGGCGGCATGGCAGCAGCAGGAGGCCCCATTAGCTAAAGTGGTGCTTCAGGTTAAGAACAGTTTCAGGTTAAGAACTGACCTCCGGAATGAATTACTTAACCCGAGGTACCACTGTATAGTGAAAAGCGGGGTTTTGTGGTGCAGTTGTCAGCTCAAAGCCGATCGAAAAATGAGAAACTGAAAGGAAACCGAAATTTTGCCTATGTGAGGGTTGTCTTGGAACAAGGGAAGCCACCAGACTAACCTGACTCTTTGTAGCTGACTGAGGCAGGGAGAGTGGAAGCTGTTTACTTTGAGGGGAAACAAGGCTGCTTTGCAGTCTGACACTGTCTGTCTCAGGGATTTTGCCTGCTCCCGCAGGCATCCATAACTATATTTGTAGATAAACAGATTCCACTAAAATGCCATCAATCGCCAGCACTTGCCTCGCAGGGGAACTGACCCTGTGAAACTTCCTACCGCTTGGGAACAGGGGGACTGTCATGAACAAGAAAACAATATTTTTTTTATTTTGCCTCATCCTGCTGCTGCTATTAGAACAATATATGTTCCAACTCCCAATTTACTAGAGGCAGTCCCTCTCCCCTGGACAATACTTGCTCCTATTTGTGTGTGTGTGTGTGTGTGTGTGTGTGTGTGTGTGTGTGTTTTGAAGATGCCTTCTTTTCTTTTGTTTCACTTTTTCAGTTGTTGAGAGTGAGCTGCTAGATTTGTATAGAAGAAGAGTTTGGATTTGATATCCCGCTTTATCACTACCCGAAGGAGTCTCAAAGCGGCTAACATTCTCCTTTCCCTTCCTCCCCCACAACAAACACTCTGTGAGGTGAGTGGGGCTGAGAGACTTCAGAGAAGTGTGACTGGCCCAAGGTCACCCAGCAGCTGCATGTGGAGGAGCGGGGAATCGAACTCAGTTCACCAGATTAAGAGTCCACTGCTCTTAACCACTACACCACACCGACTCTATAGGACGGGTGGAATGCATTTTGTTGCTTGAGAGACTGCATTTGCCTGGTGCCCCCCCCAAACCTGAGGTTCCCCATTCTAATGTATCTATCTATCTATCTATCTATCTATCTATCTATCTATCTATCTACCTATCTAACCAAAAGAGCCTTTGCCCCCCAGCTGGCTTTTAAATCACTGCAGGACAAGCTAGGACAGACAACAAACCCTTTGTGCCTCTCCTCTGTTTAGGGTGGGTGGGTGGGTCATAGCTGTCAACTTTCAGATTTGAAAATAAGGGATCAGCAAACTCAAAAATAAGGGATCAGCAGCCTCACTTCTCCTGAGGACGGTCTACGGGATATCTAACAATCCGGAATAGCAGCAGGAAGCAGTGGGAAATGGCACTAGAATAAGGGAATTTCCTGCCAAAAAAGGGAAGGTTGACAGCTATGGGGTGGGTGTCGAATCCTGGTACAGTGGTACCTCGGGTTAAGAACTTAATTCGTTCCGGAGTTGCGTTCTTAACCTGAAACTGTTCTTAACCTGAGGTACCGCTTTAGCTAATGGGGCCTCCCGCTGCCACCGCACCACTGCCACACAATTTCTGTTCTCATCCTGAATCAAAGTTCTTAACCCGAGGTACTATTCATGGGTTAGCGGAGTCTGTAACCTGACGTGTCTGTAACCTGAAGCGTCTGTAACCTGAAGCATCTGTAACCTGAAGTGTCTGTAACCCAAGATACCACTGTATTCTGTGAAATGTTGGCGTGTTTAAGGGCCTATGTTCAATGTTGTTGTTGTTTAGTCATTTAGTCGTGTCCGACTCTTCATGACCCCATGGACCAGAGCACACCAGGCACTCCTGTCTTCCACTGCCTCCCGCAGTTTGGTAAAACTCATGCTGGTAGCTTCGAGAACACTGTCCAACCATCTTGTCCTCTGTCGTCCCCTTCTCCTTGTGCCCTCCATCTTTCCCAACATCAGGGTCTTTTCCAGAGAGTCTTCTCTTCTCATGAGGTAGCCAAAGTATTGGAGCCTCAGCTTCACGATCTGTCCTTCCAGTGAGCACTCAGGGCTGATTTCCTTAAGAATGGAGAGGTTTGATCTTCTTGCAGTCCATGGGACTCTCAAGAGTCTCCTCCAGCACCATAATTCAAAAGCATCAATTCAATCAGCCTTCTTTATGGCTAGCGAATTTGAAAATCACTAGACAGGATTGATGGAAGTCTCAAGGTAAAATAGCCAAAATGAGGATGATGTAATGTGATATGAAGTTTTGTCTGGAAAACATATGCAAAAATTAGTGTTCAATGTAGCTGAGGCCAAAGCAGTGCAAAGAAGAACTGGCCAGGAACAGAAAACGCCATCATGCTTTACAAGGCGTTTTGTAAGGGGGACTATTTAAATTATTGTAAAATGTTTTAGGCAGGAAATAATTACGAAATGAAGTTTAAAAGCATTAATTAGAATAATAAAATGCAAGATCAGATAGCGAATTTGAAAATCACTAGACAGGATTGATGGAAGTCTCAGGCTAAAAAGCCAAAATGAGGATGATGTAATGTGATATGAAGTTTTGTCTGGAAAACATTTGCAAAAATTAATAAAAATGAAGGAAGGAAGGAAGGAAGGAAGGAAGGAAGGAAGGAAGGAAGGAAGGAAGGAAGGAAGGAAGCTCTGCCATGCATTGTGAGGTTGGGAAGGGATATTTTTCCGAGATCTTTCGTGGGCCCTATAGGAGGTACAGTGGTACCTCAGGTTAAGTACTTAATTCGTTCTGGAGGTCCGTTCTTAACCTGAAACTGTTCCTAACCTGAAGCACCACTTTAGCTAATGGGGCCTTCTGCTGCTTCTGCGCTGCTGAAGCAAAGTTCTTAACCTGAAGCACTATTTCTGGGTTAAGTGTGTAACCTGAAGCGTATGTAACCTGAAGCGTATGTAACCCAAAGTACCACTGTACTGACAAGCAAACAGAAGCCCACGGGAACCGTGCTAGTGACCCGTGAAGAAACAGATTTCCCCCCAATATGATCTCTCCCACATGCAATCTATTCTAGGTACTTTCGGGCTGTAACACCTCATTCTGCTGCATGCGTAGTTCCACTCCTTAGTTGCTAGTCCTGCAAAAGGCAACACTGGTGTGTGTATGTTTTTGGGAGGGGGGAGGGATTGGCTGCAGCCTGCAATGTGAACCCCCTTCTGCATTGAATCCCTTTGATTGCATTTTTATAATTCCTCTACCATCTCTTAACGATTTGCCAATCCCAAACCACCTGTAGTTGCAAGTGAAGGGGGTATTGGGATCGATTTCTTTCTTTTTTGTTAATGAATTGAAAAATACGGGGGGGGGGGAGAGAGACGTGCACCGGAAGCTTCTCCCAGCTTGCCGTGAAGCCAGACAGTTGCCTCAGACGCCTCCTTGCTTTCTCCCACTCAATTTGTATGCAGCAAAGCTCACATGTTCACGCTTTTCAGCGTGTGACCTACACTAGAGAGAGAAAGAGTGAGAGAGACCAGCCAATTGCCGGACTGCCTTGAAGGGGGAAGGCAGCCAATCAGCAAGCCCATGCTCAGTGTTTCTAAATTAAGCAACAAAACCGGGCCAGGACAGACGTGGGAGCTGAGCTTCATAAATCAACTTTCCCTGCAGTGATAGAGCCATGATGCAATTGAGGAGGCAAGACGTATCCCTCATGAATCCATTCACATGTTTTGGGCCTCGTGTCGATGCTTCTCAGCGCAGGCCCCTCCAGGAACAGGTGCTGCTGCTGCTGCTGCTGCTACAAACTCCACAAAGAGAATGTAGCAGATATATAGGATTAACCCCGAGTTCTTCATTCATGCTGTATCCTCAGGCAATGCCTTGGCTAGACATGTCTTTGCCTGGGGCTGGATCCCAGTCCTGAATCCTTCCTCCTGCGGGATGTGGCGACACCAGCAACGAAAAGCAAAACACACTATATTAGCACTTTCTGAGGACAGTACCAGATTCAGTTCCGCTAGGAGCAATCAGACGCATTGTCTGAATACAGTTAAGCTATAATCAGTGGATGAATGCACAGTCGTTGCAGACTACAAATGAGATCCTGAGTCCATGAGTGAAGGCAAACGTGCCGACCAAATTTACGCTTGTGGCGAAGTTCTATTCAGACTCTTAAACTGAATGAGAGCTGTAGCTCAGTGGCACGACATCTGCTTTCGAAGCAGAAAGTTCCAGATTCTATCCCTGGCGTCTCTAGGTAGGGCTGGGAGAGACTCTGTGAAGATCCTGGAGTGCCTCTCTGGTCGGTGTTAAAACATTGAGCTAGATAGACCAATGGTTTGGTTCAGTATAAGGCAGCCTTAAAGGTAAAAAGGTAAAGGTACCCCTGACCATTAGGTCCAGTCGTGACAGACTCTGGGGTTGTGGCGCTCATCTCGCTCTATGGGCCGAGGGAGGCAGCGTTTGTCCACAGACAGCTTCCGGGTCATGTGGCCAGCATGACTAAGCTGCTTCTGGTGAACCAGAGCAGCGCACAGAAACGCCGTTTACCTTCCTTCCGGACTGGTACCTATTTATCTACTTTGACTTGCTTTTGAACTGCTAGGTTGGCAGGAGCAGGGACCAAGCAACGGGAGCTCACCCCATCGCGGAGATTCAAACCGCTGACCTTCTGATCAGCAAGTCCTAGGCTCTGTGGTTTAACCCACAGCGCCACCCGCGTCCCTAAGGCAGCCTTATGCACAGTCAAACTGCCAAAGTCGAATGCTCTGCTTGTAAAACCTTTGATGCAAGTTTCAAAAAACAAAACATGAAACAACAACCTGTCTTTGCTTTAGTTATGAATCTAGAAATGTTTCCAGATGGGGGCTTAACTTACAAACATGTCATGGAGAAAATGGCAGTGGGTCATTGGCAACTATGGGGGCTTCCAGACTGTCACTACTTTTTGGTGTGATTCAGTAACAGACCCGCAAATTCAGATTGCACAATTGCAGTTGATATGGTGCTCTTGTACAATAAACCTACTTCCCTCTTCCATTTTTATTTTATTTTTATTTTTAACTTTCTGTAATAAAGAAAGTACGCTGAGAATTGTGGGGTTTCAATTGTTTGGTGCAATGTTGTATAACCTCACTGCAGACGAATCAGAACAAATTATCGATGTATAGCTGACATTGTCTAACCTCTCTGCAAACTTTGTGCAAACAATCCAGGGTGGGTGCTCAATGAACAGGTTGTCTAGAAGCGACCTTTCCAGATATTCCCCCAAAAAGGTAAAGCCAGATTAAACTAGGCATGGGGTGGGGAATATGGACTTTGATGCATGTTTGAACAAGAAGTATCTGTAAGCAGCACTGACTCTACAATAAACACCTATCTGGAATAACTCTAGATTTAGAAAAGTTTTTATACTATTGGCCAGCCATCTGGCATTAAAATAATTTTCCCATAACCAAAGCACTGCATTAATTTTTGTTTATTTTTTGGCCAGCAAGGAGAGAATAATGATCAGGAGACATTGAGCAAGTATCCTGGCAACAGCATTAAGGTTTGGGAATGGGATGTAAATGTAAGCAATTTCCCTTCTGCACGGGCCCCTAAGGTTCTCCTTTGCAGTGTGCAGAAAAGCAGTTTGCCACTTTTCATTTTAATTAAAGGAGTTTCAGCGAGAAGAGTGCTGCTCCCCACTCCTCTTGTGTTGCGTGGTCCTCAATTTGTATGCATTTGCCAGGACAAATTATCTGTATGGACTCTCAGCTGTGAACTAGGCTGGCTAAAGATAAGTGTCCTTTGGTGAGACCCCTTCTACTTCCATGTATCCCTTAGATGAGCAGTAGCTGTGCTCTTATTGGTGCTGCATGGCTGCCATTTTAATTTCCCACAATGCACCAGAAAGATGCTACATTGTGGGAACTGTGGGAAATAAAAATGGCAGCTACCTGGTGCTTATCAAAGCACTGATTTTTAAGAGGCTCCAGGTCAGGTCTAGTCTAAAAAGCTACCCAGGAGTGCCACATAAAAAACAGTCTCTGGCTCCTCAAGGGAGCCAAAATGCTGCTCTTAACCCGGTAGCTGTCATTTATCCTGGTAGTTTTTGCTGCTCTTTGTCTGAAGCCTACTCATTAAGAGAATCAGTTTTTTTAAAAAAAGAAAAGACAAGGTCGGATCAATGTTATAGGGTTGATAGGCTTCCAAGCATCAATGTGAGATCCTGTGATTTGAGAAAACAATGAACTGACATCCATTCATTTCCAAACATGTCACTTAGGATCTGAAAATGTATCCATTCAACCAAAATGTATCTATTCCACAAGTCACAGTTAAATAAGTAGTTTCACATTCCAAGCAAATATTCTGTCCCAGAACCCTGTCAGAGAGCACACCCAGAATGAAATGTTACTGTTTGTGGGAAATCCTTTTGGTACCTTAGGGCTACCTCATAGTTACCGTTCACATCATTAAGCACAGATAAATCTTCCTCTCATATAGCTGGGGAGTTTCTACATTTCTCCAGCTACTTCTTGCAGGAGTATTCAGATAGGTTGCATTTATTTATTGTTCATTGTATTTATTTATTAATTTTCTATACTGCCCCTCACTGTTGGATCACAGGGCGGTTTACGACATAAAAGCACAAAAATACATACCATAGTAACAAAGAAAAACAATAACCCCCAGTATACACATCGTAAACAGTTTTAAAGGCCATAGATTGCTTAATTAGCCAAAGGCCCTGGGAGAAGAGGAATGTTTTTGCCTGGCGCCTAAAGATATGTAGTGAAGGTGAGCCTTTGTTTGGAGTAGACGGTAATATTCCGTTAAACAAAATATTCCTCTTTCTTGGATCTGATCTGACTTATGTGGCAGACAGGGTCACACACACATAAACCAGAAGCTGGAATCCAAGAAGCTGGAATCCACCAATTGGCAGGGCTGAACCCAGCCCGCCCCCTCCTTCCCTCACAATCACTTCATATATCAGAATCCAATATTGTACTTTTGCTTTGTACTTGGCTATGTGTGTACAGCTGTGCCTACCATTGTTATGGAGCATTATGGGAAATTAAAGGGGTGGCCCTGCCTGGACTGCTGCCAAACCTGCAAGATCAGCTTGCCAGCTTGCCAGGGTCAACTGATAAAGGAGAGGCCCCATCAAAGGAAACTCAAGATGAATAGAGTCCAATTGGATGTTCCCAAGAAGCCAGCAAACTGGGCATGCATGAAATAGCTCTTTCGCACTCCTGCTTCCACCTCATCCATGGGTATTCAGGGGATGCTGCCTCTGATACAGCCATCAATAGCCACTGATAGACCTATCCTGTGTTTCTGATAGACCTGTCCCTTAGCCTCCTAGCTAATCTAAGCTGACGATGGACAGTGAGGACATCTTGCTTTCACAGAGTATCCCGTACATTAATTCTGCACTGTGTGAAGATGTCCCTTCTTTTCTTATCTGCCTTTCCTACAGTGAAAGATTCAAAGCGAGTCCTGGGGAAGAAAGAAGGAAAGAAAGTAAATAGTTCCTTGATAGTTTTGAGGATGTATGGTTGTTATTCTGGATGCAAACGGCTTAAGCTGTCATGTGGCCTAGTGAAACAGGCAGAAATGTAACTTTTAAACATTCGTCCATATGCACAGAGTCGCCAGAGCACCTCTGGCCAGAAACAACCGGTTTTTTTGGTCAAATTTAATGAGATTTGCATTTTTAAGGATGGAAGTGCACTGATAATTGCTCTGAAACTGTTAGCCTAGTTCTTTGTTTTTTGTTTTTTTTTATAAATGTTTATTAAAATTTTTAAATACAAATGCAAAAATAATCAACAATATAGCATATATTATGACATATTTTCAAAACCTCTTTGGACTCCCTCACATCTCCCGCTCCCACTTACATCATCTTAAATTTTAACCAGCAAATTATCATCTTATTTATATTCCTAGGTCCCATTCTTTTAAACATAATCTAATCGTTCTCCAAATGGTTTATATTTTCCTCGATCTACTTATCGTCCTAATTCCATCTAATTTAGTGGTGGTCAATTATTTATGATCTAGCATCCTTCTTAACATTCAACCAAATTACAATACTTTTTTAAATAAATCCTGAATTCCTTCCAGTCTTCTTCAACCCTCTCCTCTCCCAGGTCTCGGATTCTGCCGGTCATCTCAGCCAATTCCATATAGTCTATCAGTTGCATCTGCCATTCTTCCAGTGTGGGTAGATCTTGGGTTTTCCAGTGCTTAGCGATGAGTATCCTTGCTGCCGTTGTTGCATACAGGAAAAAAGTTCTATCCTTCTTTATCACCCTCTGGCCGACAATACCCAGGAGGAAGGCCTCTGGTTTCTTGGGGAAAGTATACTTAAATACCTTTTTCAGTTCATTATAAATCATTTCCCAGAAAACCTTCACTCTAGGGCAAGTCCACCAGAGGTGAAAGAATGTTCCTTCAGCTTCTTTACACTTCCAACATTTGTTATCAGACACATGGTATATCTTTGCAAGCTTGACTGGGGTCATGTACCATCTATATATCATGTTAGCCTAGTTCTTTGAATTGCCTGTGAGAAGCTATTAGTTGGCAAAGTCATCAAGCTTTTTCAATTTTTTAAAAAAGGTACTCCAGGATAAGAAATAAGAGGCAACATTCACCCTCATGATGAATAAAACCTATTAGTGTGACTGGATAGACAAAGAGGGCAAATATGCCTGTGCCTTTAAAGCAAGGGCAAGGAACCTTTTTTCACCTGAGGGCCACATTCTTCTCTAAGCCACCTTCCAGGGGCCGTATGCTAATGGTGGGTGGAGCCAGAGGCAAAAGTGGGCGGAGTAATGGATGTGACTCTTACCTTTCTTCTGCTAGCTACATTCCAGCTGTGCCAAGGTCAGAGGTTTACATACAAATCTCCACCCAGGGAAGGAAGCAGCAAAAACACAAGTTCAAGAACACATTCAAGCTGGGCAAAAACACTCAAGGAGGACATTGGCCAGGGCCAGGAAGGGATGGTGGCTTCACGTGACTCATCAGCAGCAGGGAGATGGCTGGAGGACTCTTTGGTGCCAACTTATAATGCAGCTATTTTCCCAGTCATTTGCAGAAGACTAATTTGGCCCAGTCTTGGAAGAACAGAGCCACCTGCAATATTGAAGGCAGTCCGTCCCCCCCCCCCCCATACAGTATATTATGTGGGGTGGGGAGAATCCTTGCCCAGGTGCCCCTCCATTTTGGTTGAATGAGACAGACACGAAAAGTCCCGCCAAATTCTTTGATCCACAAAGAGGAAAGTGGGGGGAATTCAGGTACTTATGAACACCAAGATCACTGGTTTCCTCTGATCTCAGGTGCCAAGACCCGCCCTTACCTATGAAACATGGCATGAGGTCTGATTGATCACTGAATGACAACTGTCACACAAACCAATGGGAGAGAGAAGGAGTCCTTAAAAACTGAGCTGTCGTATGCACACTAGGCTCCATCCCCACCCTAACTCCAGAATTGATAGCTGACCATCAGGAAACTTGCAAGTGACCATCCTGGTTGTGTTACCCTTGAGCAGGGTTGCCATATTTCAACAAGTAAAAACCAGGACACCCTGAAAGTAGTTTAGCTTCTTAAATGAAGACTCAAAAGCTGTGGAGCCTTTTTTTTTTTTTTTTTTACAAAAACGCCAAAAAATCTTGACTTGCCTAACGTCCAGAACAAAGTGTCACATTTCATAAATCCCCCTACGACGACAATTAAGCCTTTGAAATCCCGGTAATGTCCAGGCAGCCCTACTCTTGAGGAGACCAGCTTAGGATCTGTCAGGTTGGAGCCACAGAGCTCATTTTCTTTCAATATTCTGCTTTTGTCCATTTGCTTCATTCTTCCCTTCCTTCTGTCCTTAATAAGGATTAAGAATTTGGTGCTTACCAACCTCAGGGATCTTTGCAATCTCCCACTCGCTTAAACTGCTGGGACACTCTGTGAATATAGGATTTGGCTGTTATAGAGAATCACACTCTTCTGATCTGTGGGAGAGACAGAGAGAGAGTTGGGTGCTGGCTTTAACCTCAAAGTGAGCTGAGAGGGATCGACTGGAAAATACAGGCTCCGTTGGTTCAGGATCCCCAGATTTCTTCCCAGCTGGAGAAGACTGTAAGTTCAGAGGGAAGTGTTGGCAGCGACTACCAGGTATGCGGGTGGCGCTGTGGGTTAAACCACAGAGCCTAGGACTTGCTGATCAGAAGATCGGCGGTTCGAATCCCCGTGACGGGGTGAGCTCCCATTGCTCGGTCCCTGCTCCTGCCAACCTAGCAGTTTGAAAGCACGTCAAAGTGCAAGTAGATAAATAGGCACCACTCTGGCGGGAAGGTAAACGCCATTTCTGTGCGTTGCTCTGGTTCGCCAGAAGCGGCTTAGTCATGCTGGCCACATGACCCGGAAGCTGTATGCCGGCTCCCTCGGCCAATAAAGTGAGATGAGCGCCACAACCCCAGAGTCGGTCACGACTGGACCTAATGGTCAGGGGTCCCTTTACCTTTTTTTTTACCAGGTAAAAAGCACAACTGGCCTACTCCACAAGGCCATTGGGCATAAAAGGCTCTCCTGAACATCCGTCTTCTGCCACATAGTATATTTAAAATCATTGGTTCACTTGTGGTACTTTTGTCTACTTTGGTCTGTTTGTAATATTACATTTTTATGCTTTGTAGCCCACCCTTGGGTCGGTGATATTGAAGGGCAGGCCAGAAACATTTCAAATAAATATTGAAATAAGAGTATTTGCTTCACTTTAGGCCTCCAGAACCTCTGCAGTGCTGTTTCATTACAGAAGACTGAGATGACACCCAAAATATTTGTATACTTTGCATTAGCATAGCATCCATTATGTACCTTAATGTTTTTCAATCCAAAACAAGGGAGGGTTTCCAGCTACCTGGAACAAATGCTTTTTGTTTCCTCTTCGATTCAAGCCCGGTGACACAAAGGTGCCGTTGTTTAGCCAGAATCCAGATCCATTTGTGAGATACCTGAAGCACTCAATTAGGCAAGGTGGAAAGCAAGAGGCACTGAAACAGCATGTGGAATATTTGCTGTATTCAGGTCGCATGGAGAGAGTGCGTGATCAGAGGGAGTAGGAAATGCACACAGGCTCCGCATCGCTATTCTTGCTTATTTTATCCCCAATGCAGCTGGGTCTCTAATTGTACAATTAACCACATCTTGCGAGGGAGCTGTGCAATCTGAGTGGACTCTGTCATCCGCTGAACCCAAAGGCCGGGGGGAAGGTGGCTCATTTGTTTGCCTCTTTTTTCACTTTGCTCAGGGGTGGCGTGTTGCAGGCTATTAATAAAATGATAACCTATCATTCTAATTGCCTGTTCTTTGGGAATGTCTGCATCCGTTTTTTACAGTGGGGTTTTGTGTAATGACAGCTGCCGATGGCCATCCTTTGCGGGTGAGGCAGGTGGCAACCAGGAAATAATGTTTGTTTTGTGCCGGCATCCTGGCTGTGAAATCTCTTCCCGAGACAAGTTCTCCTTGGGGTCATCATTGTTATGACTTAAATACCAGGCTGAAATATTTTCCTCTGTGCTTTAAACAGCAGCTGATGGTTCATTCAGACATTGGGATCATTGTGTTAGGTTCTCCTGGTTATAATGCTCATGCACGCACACGCGCACACACACACAAACCAGTTTCTAATGTTCCTTTTACACCACATCACCTGCAGTATTATGGAACGGTGGCTTTTTTTTTATCGATATACCACCATGTCACACTAAATTACATTCATGCCAGTGCGTGTGGTGTGCCAAAACAGGCATCATTGGACATATTACCAACCTTCTGCCCCTTTATACCCCCCAACAGACACCATCTTCCAGGTCCAAAATCCCGTGCCAGTCACATGACATCCTGGACCCAGAAAAAGCACACTGTCAGGTATGGTGCCCAAAAACACACTTTTGGGGGCACCGTGCAAGATCACAGACTCCAAAAACCAGCTTTTTGGGGGCGGGATATTGCAGCCTGAAATGATTGCCGTACTCTCGCAGGGGGGAATGGGATGTCCCGGTTTTCCTGGGGCAGTTGTCCGTCTGTTTCCGCATGGTTCATTTATGAAAGCAGGGGGAAAGAACTGCATGCAGGGTTCGCACCCCAAATTTCATCCCTCAACTTTCCAGGTTAGTGGTGTGCCATTCCCCCCCCCCCCGGAAGCAATTAACCTGGAAATAAGCACTAAATTCAACTAGATTTTCCAGAAGTGGCTTCTAGGCCATATGAAAAACCACATAAAATGTTGAAATTATTGGGTAAGGAAACATTGGGAGGGGAATAAATATGCACTCTGAATTGTATTAAGCTGTTAGTGCTTCATTTCATTCTTTGTAACTGTGGCTTAGCATTACATGCGAACCAGGTCAATGTGTGGAAATATTTTCTTTGGCAGGAGGTCGGGGGGAACCTATGTGTCTTCAGCTGCAGTCAGCCAAGTCTCAAGCTGGGAGGCCTCAGCTGGCAATGGGTTCATGGGAAAGGTAGATTTTGAGCTGAAGAAAGGGAGAAGTGAAATCCTATTCTGGGAGAGAGTATCAGGAAGAAGGGGCACCAGGGAAGATGACTGAATTTTTACAAGCAGAAGTTCAAGAGAGAAAGGGAAATGAAAATATTCAAAATGAGAGACCAAGGCAGGCATAGGCAAACTCGCACCTCCAGATGTTTTCGGACTACAACTCCCATCATCCCTGACCACTGGTCCTGTTAGCTAGGGATGATGGGAGTTGTAGTCCCAAAACATCTGGAAGGCTGAGTTTGCCTATGCCTGGACCAAGGGGATGTGAAGATGTCAAAAGTCATCCTGCTATGAGGCTTTGAGAAATCAATGTGCTTTTGCAGAGCCCCCAGTCATTTCTGATAACATTTCTGTTTTTGTGTGAGGTGAATTTTCCGCTTACGTTAAGACAGGCTTGCAATTTCCAATACTCTCTCATCCACAGGAAATCAAATCAGAGGAGCAGTGACAGTGGAGCTTCTCAACACTTGGAGAAATGGAGACCATGCCAGAATAGAAATCCTTCCAGAGAAAATTCATTTGTGATCCGACCCAGCAAGCCAAAATGGTCCCGTGGTATTCCGCCTTGCGTTTCTTCCCATACAGCTGTGCTTCTCAGTCGTCAATCACCAATTGCTCTCTTGAGGCCTATCAAGCAACAGCCCAATTGACCTGATACGGTTGGCAGAATCCAGTTATTTCCTCCACCACCCTGTCAGCGGCCAAGTCCCAGATCTCATTTCTGGCAAAGCCACCTCTTGCCCTGACTTCTTGCAGCTTAGTGTGATTGTTGGAATTGCAAAGTTTATCTGCCCATGCCCCGCAAATACCAAATACGGCAAGACTTATCAACATGCTTTCACAAGTTAGCTATATTTATCTTAAGAGCGCAAGGTCGGTGTCCCTGTTCCTGTAACTCTTCAAAAAAAATCACTATTCTTTTATATGTATTTAAAGTTCTTTATTTAGGAAGTTCCTGCAGTGGCGGCAGGGGAGTCCTAACAAAGGACTTGTGCAGAGGCAACTAGCATGTGCAGAGGCAACTAGCATACAGGGGAGGTTGTATTTCCTGAGAATGCTCAGAGGATTGAATCTATCTCAGCACCTACTTCTGTCCTATTATCATAGTACCATTGAGAGTGTCTTAACCTATAGTATATTATCGTGGTATGGGAGCAGCTCTGGAATGGATAAAAAAGCCTTACAGAGAATAATTAAAATTGCCCAGAATGTTATTGGGCTCCAACTACCAACCCTGGATGAGATCTTCACGTCTCGCAGCTTGAAGAAGGCACACAATATCCTGAGAGATCCCACCCATCCTGCTCACAACCTCTTTGAACTGTTGCCTTCGGGCAGAAGATATAGGACAATGAAAACACGAACCACACGCCTTCTGAATAGTTTCTATCCAAGAGCTCTGATTGCACTAAACAATGATCTCAGGGCCAGTTGTAAGAAATAGCAAGCAGTGAGTAGTAAGGAATGAGATAGGTTTTAGGTTATGCTATGCTTCTAATAGGTTGTGTTATATTCTGGATTATGTATGTTTTAATAGATTATGTCTGAATAGGATGAGAGTGTTGGAGATACGTGCAAATGTGTATGTGAATCCGGTCTTGGGTGTTTGATTTTCGTTGTTGTGTATACTGTGTATATACGGACAATGACAATAAATTTATCTAATCTAATCTAATCTATAATTTGTAAACATCAAGCCATAACAATATTGTGTTTTAATCGTATGTGTGTGGATTTTACATAAATGGCACTACAAACATTAAAGGGGAGCACCATACCTCCGAAGCTCCATCTTTCAGCCTGCCACCACAGAACCTCTCCACTTAGTCACACTTGACCTCAGTATATGCATTTTTAATAGGCATTACTTGACTGGAGTAGTGCATTGCAAAACTCAGAGCATTGCAAACTTTAAAGGATGGCTGTGTTTCTGTTCTCATATTGTTTTGGAAAGCTCACTGGGAAGAAAGGTGTGATATAAATGTAAGTAAGTAAGTAAGTAAGTGAAATACCCTATTGTAAACAGGTAGCTGTTTACAATCACCCTATAAATGTTGTTGGCATCCGTCTGTCTTGAGAGACAATGGAGTGCGCCTCCGGGGGTGAAATCAAACAGCTGTGCTAGCAACACTGAGGTGACCAGTGGTTCAAGCCTGGCAGCGTGTATCAAGGTCCTGTGCTGCCCAGATTAGAAGACAGTTGAGATTTCTATTCCTTTTTTTTAAAAATAATATTTATTAAAATTTCAACAACAAAAAAATACAAAAAGAACAACAGGAAAAAGAAAAAGAAAAATACAGATTACAAAAAAAAGAATAAAAACAGTTAAAAATAAATCCCTCTTTCTATGTCTTACAATCCATTTACTTATTTTCATGACTTCCTCACACCTCCCTTTTTTGTATTTCAGTTCAATAGTTATTTCAGCAAATCCTTACCCTCTTTCCCCCCCCTTAATTCTTAATCTTCACATATTGTAACTTTGTACTTTTCAACTAATATCAATCCATTTTTTTCATATTCCTATTTGACCTTATTGCTAAAACCACTTCATTTCATTCCAACATCATTTTAACATTCATTAATTTTACAATGTTTCTGTAGATAATCTTTAAATTTCTTCCAGTCTTCTTCCACCAACTCTTCTCCCTGGTCTCGGATTCTGCCAGTCATTTCCGCCAATTCCATATAGTCCATTACTTTCATCTGCCATTCTTCCAAGGTGGGTAGATCTTGTGTCTTCCAATACTTTGCAATAAGTATTCTTGCTGCTGCTGTGGCGTACATAAAGAAAGTTCTGTCCTTCTTTGGCACCAATTGGCCGACTATGCCCAGGAGAAAGGCCTCTGGTTTCTTCAGGAAGGTATACTTAAATACCTTTTTCAGTTCATTATAGATCATCTCCCAGAAAACCTTAATCCTTGGGCACGTCCACCAAAGTGAAAGAATGTCCCTTCAGTTTCTTTACATTTCCAACATTTATTGTCGGGCAAATGATAGATTTTTGCAAGCTTGACTAGGGTCATGTACCACCTGTATATCATTTTCATAATATTCTCTCTTAAGGCATTACATGCCATAAACTTCATACCTGTGGTCCACAACTGTTCCCAGTCAGCAAACATAATGTTATGTCCAACATCTTGTGCCCATTTAATCATAGCAGATTTTACCGTTTCATCCTGGAGATTTCTATTCCACCTTAAGGAGCAGACGTGTGGAACTGTTGCGTGTCACATGTCTGTTTACATTCCAGCACAGCTTGCTGGGAAGTTCCGTTGTGTGTATAGCTTTTGCTTTTTTCAGTTCTCTCCAAAAAGATGAAGAGAGAGAGACGACATGTTTCTTTGTCCTGATTTATGCTTAATAAAGCTGTAGTTGTAGTATGCTTTCACAAGCCTCACGCCTATTCTGTGTGCGCAGTTCAATCAGCTGATAGTGTGCCCTGGCTCAGAAGCCCGGCTCGCAGATTTACGTTGGAACAGAAGCCGATGGTCTTCGCAGTGGAACAGCTGGAAGGAGACGGCCCAGCTGGGACTAGCCAGCTGGCCTCCCGGCCCTCTGTATGTCGACAAAGACATCCCCCCTTGACCTCGCTGATGTGGTCCAAAGGAAAGCAATGAGTTTGGCACCGGCACCTTTGCATGGTTTCGGGGTGGGAATGTTTTTCAGCCTTGCCTGCACCTGCCTGGGGCTGACACTGGGCCCTTCTGCATGCAAATATGTTCGACTGTGGAGCTACAAACCCTTCCTCACTTTGCCCCGGTGGATAATAACTCCTGAAACGGAGCCATACAACCCTTAGCCTAAGGTAGCTGAATACAAGTTCTGACCATAGCAAGAAAGCAAGTCAGAAATGTGCCACAATGAATAAACTTTATGCCTGGCTCCAGGTGGAGAAAAACTAGGTTTTACCAGACCAGGCTACACCAGCCTGCAATTTTAAACACGCATATCAAGCACAAATTGCCATTGAATTCAGTGAAATTAGCAAGTCAGGCTGCACAGTTGCAGTTCTAAGACAAGTCCCACTAAACCTGCTCAGGATTGTCTGAAATTCCATGCACACTTTATTTAACCCAGTTTGGCACCCACCCACTCACGCATTTGTGTACACACACACACACACACACACACAGGCTGGGAGCCTTAGTGGCACCCCTCTGGAGGTTATACCTGAGGCAAAAAAAAACCCAGTTACCCCCCCCCCCCCCGTAGCTATGGCTCTGGGCAAAGCTATACATTATACAGCGGTACCTTGGGTTAAGAACTTAATTTGTTCTGGAGGTCTGTTCTTAACCTGAAACTGTTCTTAACCTGAGGTACCACTTTAGCTAATGGGACCTCCCACTGCCGCCGTGCTGCTGGTGCACGATTTCTGTTCTCATCCTGAAGCAAAGTTCTTAACCCAAAGTACTATTCCTGGGTTAGTGGAGTCTGTAACCTGAAGCGTCTGCAACCTGAGGTACCACTGTATTGCCAGAGAGGTTCCCAAACCCATGTGTGCAGAGGAGTGTGACAATTTCCAGGATAGAAATGGCCAAGTAATGTGGGGCTGCTTAACCCTTCTCTCCACCTCTCATTCCCCCAACCAACCCATCTTTCCAGCTGTTTCACTGCAGCCTGACTTATTTCTGGAATTGGGAGTCAAGGGGATGTGAGCAAAATAGCTAGGCAGGAGAGGTTGCAGGGGAATGGGGAGAGTCATGGGGAGAGCTGTAGACTCCATCCCATCTGCTGCTTCTATTCTGAAAATATATCTCACGCCCATTGCCCTGCATTTATGGCCCTCATCAAACCCAGTGGCTGGGAACTTGTGTTAACAGATGGAATATATATCTACACCCTAAGCCCTGCTGAATCCAGGGCCAAACTAGATGTGGCATGAAGTCATTTGCATCTTTCGTCTAACATATTTGTTTACAAAACTAGAAGGCTCTCTGGAAGGCTTAACCCTTTCCTCTCCACCCGTTGTTGTTGACTTGCTTTTGCTCAAAATTGCCTCTCCTTGTTGGTTTTCCACCTACAGGAGGAAACATATGCATGTCTGTATCTCTGCTATAAAGGCAGCTGCTGGGTGATTTTTAGAGGGGAAATGGTGAGTGGGGAAAGGATTAAGCAGACCCTCATACCTCATCTAGTTTGCACATTAGTGGCACTTTTGAGTTTTGGTTTAGAGTGCAAGTATGCACGAATAAGAGAAACTTCTTTTTTTGTGCGCAGAAAGGCCTTGCAGAGAAAACCATTTTTGGTTGTTAGCAAGTTTCTGAATAAACCTAGGGTAATTATTGCCTTGGATATCTCTTTGTCAAATTCATCTCTGTTAGCCAAATCCTAGAATAGATTCTACTACATAAACTGAAGCTGGTGTTTATAGATGCTGCTGAGATATAAATAGACTTCTGATGGCAGGCTGTGTAATAGGTTTTCCATTTTCATAATTTGGAGACAGCTAAAGAGCTTGTTAGTGGGGTGGGGTGAGATGAAGAAACTCTGAAGCATACATAGATGCAACTCAAGGTCATGTCCAAGAAGCTGGAATACAACAAGTATTTCACACACTGCAGATTTTTCTATCCAGCCACCCAAAGTTTGTTATAAATCCTGCAAGTTCACCACACCCTGAACCAAATTAGGGAAGCGACTCAGATTGGATGTGATTTGTTAAGATTGCGAACATAAACTCACCAGCTGCAGCTGAACTAACACACCCCTTGGTAACCTCTAGATTAGATGCACGGCAGTGCACGGAAGCTGCCTTTGAAGAGACCTTTGCTGTTCACTACCAGCCTCCACCAGCCAAAGGTCTCCCACACCCTCAAGCGACTTTCCCTTTGTTCCGTACTGCCTCCCAGAACCCCTGTGTAACGCCACCTCTCATTCTTCCATCAAATACCTCCTCAAAATCCACCTCGTCCGTGAAGACTTTGGCTCAACCCTCGATTTCCCACGCCCTCCTGCAACTCAACCTATAATTAAGCCTAATGCCCTTAAATTAATCCTGAGCAATTGCATATTCCTTCCCTGCTTATCCCTGCCTTCCCTCCCCTCCCTCTGCTGTTTCCTCTGTGTCAAATTGTAGATTGCAACCTCCCTGGCGCAAAGACCCGTCTTGTTGACCTGCGCTCTGCAAGATGCCATCGCACACCAATGACACCACATGTGCAGGCCTGCTCAGAAATTGCCACTGGTTCAGAATTTGGTGACTGGTACCAGCTGAGAAAATGAGACCAATTGTGAAGGAGCTACGCTAAGTTACTGGTGACTTTTTGGGCTCAATTCAAAGTTCTGCTGTTGCCCTTTTGATCCCTGTAACATCCGGGTGAAGGCTGAAGGGAAAGCCTGCTAAAATGTGTTCCCTGGCCTCCTGAATGTCTTCTTCTTCTTCTCCTTCTCCTTCTCCTTCTCCTTCTCCTTCTCCTTCTCCTTCTCCTTCTCCTTCTCCTTCTCCTTCTCCTCCTCCTTCTCCTTCTCCTTGGAAGGCCTTGCTTAGTGTTCTCTCACCATAGGAATCTCAAGCTTGGTGAATAGATGCAGTGCTTGGGCGTGTTATGCACATGCAATGGAATGAGGTGGCAGAGCAGACTGTACCACTTGAGATTGTAGGGTGGCTACCACTTTTTAAAAGCTTTCTCACAGATGAAGCTTAGTTCCAGAAGCAAACAGGTGGAGGCCATAGAAGGCTGTACCCTGCACTTGGCCCATGGTCTGACAGTTCTCTACAGTGGTACCTTGGGTTACAGATGCTTCAGGTTACAGACGCTTCAGGTTACAGACTCCGCTACAAAAATAGTACCTCGGGTTAAGAACTTTGCTTCAGGATAAGAACAGAAATCACACGACGGCGGTGCGGCGGCAGTGGGAAGCCCCATTAGCTAAAGTGGTGTCTCAGGTTAAGATCAGTTTCAGGTTAAGAACGGACCTCCAGAACGTATTAAGTTTTTAACCCGAGGTACCACTGTATTATGTCGTTTTTACGGAGAGGAATATTCCCTTGACCTCACAGGTGGCTGAAGGGCGACCTTCTTGCAATGGCACAACACCAGAGGTGCAAGAGGTGTAGGGATGTTGCAGATTTCTGTCAGAAATGGAAACAGGAGTGGAAATTGCCACAATTCACATATTCGCCCAAGGTCAGGAACAGAAATTGCACAAGCAAATCCAAACGGTCATCGCTAGTGTTTCTAGGTCTTTCTTCCACATACCCTTTTGCTTCTTATTCATTATTATCAATAGTGAGTTATTACAAGCCTTTATCTGTGCAAGTGAAGTACCATGTATATTGATAGTGTCATATAATTTGTGTTAAGCGTCTATCTTTTATGATTTTACATTTGTCTTCACAGAAAGCTGGACTACTTCCCCACCACAAGACACCCCATCAGTAGAATTGCTTGCCATGGTCCCTTCACACACACCCCTTCAATAAAATATTTGAGGGAACTGCCCCCCACCCCAAGTTGATGGGCATTGCCATTCAAATGCTGTGGGTGCACTGCATCAGGTGATTTGATTGTGCAGGGCGGGGTTTACCCCCCCCCCCAATTTTATTCAATCCAGCACCCCTGATTGATAGAACAGAGAGGCTTCAGCCTTCTGCAATATTTAACACCAAAAACGAACAGGCCATTAACACCAGGTTTCCTGTCTGCTGGAAGCTGTCTGCACTGAGCCATCTACACTGGTACCTCGGGTTAAGAACTTAATTCGTTCTGGAGGTCTGTTCTTAACCTGAAACTGTTCTTAACCTGAAGCACCACTTTAGCTAATGGGGCCTCCTGCTGCCGCTGCTGCACGATTTCTGTTCTCATCCTGAAGCAAAATTATTAACCCAAGGTAATATTTCTGGGTTAGCAGAGTCTGTAACCTGAAGCGTCTGTAACCTGAAGCGTATGTAACCCGAGGTACCACTGTACTCTGAACTGGGGGCGCTGGCTCTGGGTATGTAGCAAGGTGTGAGTGTGGTGGGGTGGATAACACTCTGCACATGGGCAGGAGCACTCTCCACGTTTCCATCGCTGCCGATCTTTGGCGTCCAAGAGAGTTTACAACTGAGCTGCGTCCCCAAAATGGGAACGAAGAGAAGGGCGATGCTGGATGGCACTTGGCGGGGAGGAACGAAAATCTGGCCCCAGACGGGCGGAAACTTCAGCTGCTGTGTCTTCCTCTCTCCTGCAGCAGGAAGCTCTTTGAGAAATGCGTCGGGCGGAGAGGCCTTCCTGCTCCGCCTCCCGGGGCTGCTCTGAATGCCCCGATTCCTTGCCTGGGACGCGCGGGCGCGGGCGCGCGGCTCCCTCTCGCCTTCCCACCTCGCGGGCCACCTTGGAGGAGCGGCTGCTCCGAAGGCGATCGCGGGCACAGCCGCTGCGGGAGCCGCCGGCAGCGGAAGAAGCCGCCTCCCCGTCCGCCCGGCCAAGGCTAGAAACGCCCCCCCCCAGGAGGCACCTGCGCCGCCCTCTGCAACAGCGCCAAATGCGCGCCGGGAGGAGCCGGAGTCGGAGCCACCCAAGCAGCCGCGGCGTTCCCGGCTTCGCCTCCGCTTTCGACTTGTGGCTCCTTCTCCCCACGGTGGGTTTTCCCTCAAAATCCGAGCCTTCGTAGACGAGGCTTTCCGCGTTTCTCCCGCGCTGAGGTCCATCCTGGCAGCTTGGGCGCCTGGATCCCGACCTGGAGGGTTCTTTCCGTCTGCGTTTTTACGCGCCAGGCTGCGAGCGGAGAAAGCTGCTCGGTTGCTGCTCCGATGAGGAATTTCTCTGCAAGGTCATCTCTCCTGGCTGCCGGTGCTGCGGCGGCGGCCGGTGCTGCTTCCCCCTGGCTGCGGAAGGTAAGCGGAGGCTCGGGGAGTTGCGCTTGCGTTGGGGCAATGCAGGTTGCAGGCGGCGGCCGGCGAGGATCCTGATAAAAATCCTGCCGCGTCTCAAATGTACCTTGACTGGATTACTCCTAGGCGCGCGCGTAACTGGGGAGTAATTCATTCTTCCAAGGAAACGTGCCGAAAAGCGCATGGCCACCGCCATAAGCACGGCGGAATTGGCATCGGCTTAGGATCGCGCTGCGCCTAATGGAAGAAATGGCATCCAAACCCCTTCCTCGCCAGTCTTGTATTCATCGTTTCTCTCCCCTTCTAAATACGTAAATAGTATTATTATAGAAGTCCCGCTTTGATAGGAAGAAACCACTTACTAATAATAGGCGAACTTTGCAGATAAGTTCAGTTGCCCTGGCCTTAGTTGCATTCATTTCAGGCACATTCAACCCTAATATCTTCTTTGCAGATATGTAGTTTTATTGGCCCTTGTAGGGAGAGACCAAGAAAAAAAAAGTTGCACGTGTGTTTTTGGTATGGGGGTGATGGGCAAATATGTTTATTTTTAAAGGGGGTCAGTCCTCTCCTTCAAGTGATCTTCAGTTTGCATGAACCAAAAATTAAATCAGGTCAATGGCCAACTCAAATTATGATGATATTATTAGTTACATCCCATAAAAGCTTTGATGCCTTTAGGATTGCTATTCTCCCCTAGAAAGGAATTGGAAGAGACATCCAAGGAGAATTGCCTTGGGGAAAAGGGAACAAACGAAGGGGACTGGATTGAAGCCCAGATGCGTGACATGTGTACTAACTGTTTACGAGCTGCTTTGATGGCTGGATAATTTATTATGAAAATAAAGCACTTGAGGGAACTTTTCCCAGACGCAAGGTCAGGGCGAGAGGCCCTGGTGCTTTCAAGAGGCCAGCTTCTTCCTAGGCTACTTTTGCACAAATGATACTTCCAGGCGACTTAAAGATCTCAATCCTTTTTAACTACGATTCTGATCTTGCCGGAAGTCAAGGTAAATTGAGGCCTGCACCAACCCAGGTGTTCTCCTGAGCACATACACCACTGTTCTGCTTTTCCTGTTTCAAAGTGCAAGTGCGAGAGTCTGTAAGCACAAAACAGGGGAGAGATTCTAACTCATACAGGGGTAGCTGATAGCCTTGCCTTCCTTCGTGTGAACGTGGCTTTACCTTGGGAATACATTTAGTCTCAAGAACAGCAATCATCTTCCATATACACCCTTTGTAAAATTGGCAATAAAAACCACCACTTTCTAGAGCAAACCTTAGCAATTGCACCACCATAGCCATTTTGGAGACCGGACGAAAAGTTACACTCTCATTTGTCGTTGCTCAGAATGAATGGAGGAGAGGGTTCAGGGAGGGTGCAAAGTTTTGCTTCTTTACCTTCAAACAAACACATTGAGTTTCTTCTTCCTGTTTCCAAGTGGTGAGTTGTCTGTAACAAAAGCTGAACAACAGACTAGGTAATAGACACATGTCTCAAGAAGGCATTTTAACTCTTGGTTTATTGACTTAATTATCTTTCATTTGACGGAGGTGCTTTTCAATACTGCCTTCAGAGGGCTTTTAAAAGAAAAGGTAGGGAGGAGAACTGCCAACAAACAGATAGATGTAAGTCAGATGTATTAATTTTTTATAATAAAAAATGGGTTCACAATATGCCCACTTCAGAGGCTTTTTGTCAACAAATGGTTAAAAATATCTGGACAGAGTCCAGAAGGTTCTCTTTGGCATGCGGTTTGTTGAGATGAATGGGAGCTGCAGAGGAATGTGTGAAGCAGAACTTCCCTCCGGATCCTGCCCTCTATCACACTGCTGCAGTGTGTTCGGATTGTGCAGGCTGCCCCCTCCCGACTCAATCCAGTAGATAGAAGAGTCATTGCCATAGCAACACCACTGTCACAGCACCAAAATACTTCCTCAGTACAGGTGATGGGGAAAACAAGACAACAACAGAACACAAGCCTTGTGGCATCTTTCGTTAATTCACACGTACGGTTTGGGTGGCTCCTGCTGCCACTTTTTGTTACTGGTGGGTGGAGAGTGGGGTATCTATATTTGTGCCAAAAAATTGCACCCCCCGCGTTTTCTGTTTCCCCTGCCAGCCTGCATGTATCCTGGTACTCTTCCCCTGCCCCCTCCATTTTTCATTCATTGATTTCCAGATGGCTCTGCAATGCTTAGCCATGACCGTCAGTCCCCTCAGCATTGGCCAAGCAGGATGGGGCTGATGGGAGCTGTAGTCCAGAGACAGCTGGATGGACACCATGTTGACTTCCCCTGAATGTCCACAGGAATGTGGCTGGGTCATAGGAAGAAGGCCTAAGCAGGGTGCAAGGGTATATGACTAGCCTGTGTGAGGTGGCTGCCTTATCGTGTTCATTGTCCCAACAGGGTTGCCAGGAGAACAGACAGATGCTTTTGGTGCTTTTGCTGAAAGAAAGGGGAGCACAGGAAGATATACAATACAGTCATACCTCATGCTACGTCCACTTCATGTTATGTTCTTTCAGGTTACGTCCCACGGCAACCCAGAAGTACTGGAAAGGGTTACTTCCGGGTTTCGCTGCTCGCGCATGCGCAGAAGCGCAAAAATGACGTCACGCGCATGTGCAGAAGCGGCAAATCGCAACCCGCACATATGCAGATGTGCTGCTGCGGGTTGCGCTCTTTTTATGTTGTGAACGGGCCTCCGGAACGGATCCCGTTCGCAACCAGAGGTACCACTGTACAGTGGTACCTCTGTTTACGAACTTAATCCATTTCTGCAGTCCGTTCTTAAACCAAATCTGTTCTTAAACCGAGGCGCGCTTTCCCTAATGAGGCCTCCCACTGCCAGTGCCCTTCCACCGTTTGGCTACTGTTTGTAGACTGAGGTAAAGTTCACAAACCAGAATACTACTTCTGGTTTTGTGGAGTACGTAAACTGAATAGTTCGTAAACAGGACTGTTTGTAAACCGAGGTACTACTGTATAGGCCACATTGTCTACCTTGCTCAGTGTTGTCAATTCTCAGAAGCAATGGTTCTTCTACAGTCTGGGACCCTTTTACAGGCTGCCAAGCTGAGAGGGTGCCTTCCCGCCACCTTCCGAAAGCTTAGTAAGTGCTTGCTTCAGGAAGGAGGCGTGAGGGCTCTGACAGGGTCCTTCCAAAAGCCTAGTTTGCTCTTGCCCAGCTTTGGGAAGGAGATGGGAGGGCTCCAGAACCCTGCCAGAGCATCGTGGCTTCTTCCCAAAGCCCGGCACCATATTACCAAGGTCTGCCCCTGCTGGGGTCTTCTTTATGTGAAGCAGGTGCTCTGCCATTGAGCGATTTTTCTGTCCCAAGGAAGCCCTGCTATTAGACAGAGTGAGGCAGCTGTCTCAGGCGGCAGATGCAGAGGGGCAGGTAAAGGACACAGCTGTATGTGCTCTGTGCTCCCCAGAACTATCCCACTGACCTTGGGTGCTATAGAGAACACAATTGCATCTCTAGCATTGAACCAAACATCAGCTGCCAGTCTGGTTTGCTTCTGTGCATGGAGTAGGTAAAGGTGGCATCTTGCCTTGTGCCTTGGGCAGCAAAATGGCTTGGGCTGGTCCAGGTCCTTCTCCACATAACTGTTCCCGTTATTTCCTTATGCATACCAGGACTCCTTAAAAAGGTAAAGGGACCACTGACCATTAGGTCCAGTCGTGGCCGATTCTGGGGTTGTGGCGCTCATCTCGCTTTATTGGCCGAGGGAGCCGACGTGGCAAGCATATAATATTGTGGTTTCTTCTCTCTTCCAGCTGATAACAAGTCCACTGAAAGATTAAAAAATTCATATTCTTTGAGTTTGCTGTTCAGCTGTGATTTGTTTAACAAGCATTATTATTATGTATTAAATTTGTATACCGCCCTATACCCATAGATCTCAGGGTGGTTCACAATTGGACAGGCAGTACCTATCCCCAGACTGCAAACTATAAGCTATAATAAATGTCCTTCCAGGTATGTCCCAGAATGAGGCTGGTGGGTCTGGGAAAGTTGAAGGGAAGATGGCGGCCCTTTCCCCTTAACCTACTTTTATAGCTTTAGGCAACCTGAAATTGCAACAATACTCGCGATGTAAGAAAGCAAGGCCGGCAAGACTATCTTGGACCCTCTCTCTGCAGAGAAGCAAAATAACTAGAATTAGAAAGAAAAGAGAAAACTCCCTCCTTCCCCTGTTCCCTTCACTTTTCCATATTTTGTAGAAGGCAAAGGAAATGGCCTGGTAGTCACCTAATTCTGTGAGAATGCTGAAGGGTGTTGGGAGGAGAGAGCAGGGTTCAAACCCCTACTGGGCCTAAAACCCGCTAGGTGACTTAGGGCCGGTAACTCAATCTCACCTTAACCCTCAATTTCACAGGGAAACTGGGTGTTAGGGAGAAGGGTTCTAGTCAATGGAATTTGAGTCCCTTCTCCAATTTCAACAAAGTGATTTGCGTTCAATGAAAAGCCCAGCCTTTCTCTTGATCTCTTCTTTTGCATGTGTACAGATCCTTCTTCATCCATTTCAGGGAGCATTTGCACATGTGAAATAATACCAGGGATGGGTGGATTTGGAAGTTTTGGTTTCGCTCTGTGTTTTGCATTTTTTCCCCCAATCCTAGGTCATTCCCCACATTTCCAATCAATTTGCACATTAAAGACCTCGTGAAAATTCACCAGCGAATGTCTCCAAACACGTTTCCCGTCATGCAATGTGTTTTTTGCATGTAATTTTCTCGAATATGTGCATTCTAATGCACATTTTACCCTAGTATGTGCATTTCTATACATGTTACTCAGCCAGAGAACTGCACTGCAACATTCCAGGAAGTGAGAATATTGACGTATGGCTGTGTTTCGGTTGGTGTGATGTTTCAGAAGGTTCAAACTTGGTATGTTTGCCTTTAAACTTGAACTGGAACAATTTCCCTCCCCATCATTACATAAACGCACCAGACCTGAACTGATACAATCGGTTTGCATAGGCTTTCCCAAATTTGGGCCTCCAGCTGTTGTTAGAATACAACTCCCATCATCCCTAGCTAGCAGTGGTCAGGGATTGTGGGAGTTGTAGTCCAAAAACAGCTGGAGACCCAAGTTTGGGAAACCCTGGTATAGAGATGGATTGTTAGTGATTTATACAGGTGTTCTCAATTGTCCCATATGGTGATGATGGGTCCATGCCAAATTGAGGGGGTTGTGCAGGGTACAGACACATTCCTATTGTTCTAGAATAGGAACAGGGAAGATGGGAGCTGCCATACAACAACATTTGGAAGGCCACAGATCCCCAGTGCTGTCCTGGAACATTGTTGCATGTTGGAGCAGAGACATGTTGCCTCCGAAGGTCCTCAGACAAGGACAAATTCTCCAGGACTGAATTGGCACCTGAGCTGAGCGGATCCTTGCAGATTTTGGCATGCAGTGGGTCCATCTGGAGCCCCTGGCCACGCGCTTCGCCTGCTTGCAATGCAACTTGCTCTCAGCGGCTCTCTCTAAGTGAGGCTGAATTGCCAGATGGCTGCCCAGAGGAAGTGCAGCCACTTTACTGGGTGCTGAGTCTTGCCCAGATTTGCTGAGTCTACGTTGTGAAGGAAGGCTGGTTTTGTGGTTGCATTAATTGGCTGGAAACCGGGTGGTAATCTGCTACCAGAGCAGCGACTGGTGGCTGATGGCTAAAGAGCAAATAAGCACAAGAGGATTGGGAAAGAAATGGTGAGCCTTAGCTGTGTTTGGACAGAAATGTAGACACAAGGCAGATGAAAGGGAAAGTTGCCACGACACTGTTGCATTGTATTACTCATTTTGATGAATGATTTGTGGTATTTTCTGATCTTTTGAATTACTATGATTTTATTGAATTGCATGAATCGTTTTGATGAATTTGTTGTCATTTGCTTTATTTATGTGCCATTGTGTTTGATAGTACAGTATAGCGATTACAGTGTTTGTTTTTAGGGGACGCAGGTGGTGTTGTGGTCTAAACCACTGAACCTCTTGGGATTGCTGATCAGAAAGTCGACAGTTTGAATCCCCACAACAGAGTGAGCTCCCATTGCTCTGACCCAGCTCCTGCCAACCTAGCAGTTCAAAAGCACGCCAGTGCAAGTAGATAAATAGGTACCACTGCGGCAGGAAGCTAAATGGCGTTTCCGTGCGCTCTGGTTTGTCATGGTGTCCCATTGCATCAGAAGCAGTTTAGTCCTGCTGGCTATATGACCCAAAAAGCTGTCTGCGGACAAACACCGGCTCCCTTGGCCTGAAAGTGAGATGAGCGTCGCAACCCCATAGTCGCCTTTGACTGGACTTAACCATCCAGTGGTTGTTAACTCAGAAATAAAGTCCCTTTGAGCCCAGTGGGTTTTACTCATAGAGAAGTGGGTATCTGATTGTAGTCTAACCCTTAGCATGTGTACCTGAAATAATGCAGATTCTTTCCCTGTTTACCACTGAATTCACCTCCCTCCTCTTCTTCCCCACCCCCATGCAGTGAATTATATAGATTGTAAGTTCCTTGAGGCAGGGATCTGTCCTCTTGTACTTTTTAAAGCACCGTGCCTGTCGATTATACTCTAGAAATTATAATAATAGCTTAGTAATTGTAATTAATTGGCAACTAGAACTTGGACGAATCATGAGTTTCCTAGGCAGATGTCCAGCTTTGACTTGAAGGCCAGTTGACACAGATGTTTCAGGCATACTCTTAAATATTTGGAGTACTAATGAAACAAACACAGATCTGTCTTCTCCCAGAAGAATCTGAATAATTTCATTTTAAGATTGTTTCTTTATTATTATTATTATTTTCCTCCCTGCTTTCTCAATAACAGCCAAACGTCAACAAATTTTGGAACACTGCAGCTTCCTGGAACAGTTTATGCTTTCTCTGCAGTGTCCCTTGATTATTATTTTTTTGAAACACTGAGCTGGCAAGAGACCTCCCAACCTGCAGAGGTGAGGTTATTATCATTACCATTATTATTAAATTTCTAAACCAGCCTTCATCCAAGGGCCACAGGGCAGCTTACAATACAAAAACACAAGAACACATAAGGTAGTAACAAGGTTGAGCTGCTATAGGTCTGCAGCTCCTGAGTTTTAAAAGATTCCTAGCAAAGGGAGGCACCACCCCATTCCCCTACATTTTTGAACCGTTGTCTAATTAGCCCTGTTTAAAAATATACCCACTTGGAACATCGCTGCCGCAATTTCTTCCTATTTGATCTTGTTATTCCTTTGTCTGCTAGATAGGAACAGGCCTCTCCTATAGGGCATTTCTCCCTGCGCACGTACTTATAAGACCATGATTAAATTGCTTCTGGTTCTGAACCTTCTCTTTGAATCCATCAAGGAGGCAGCCAGTGGGAAATCTGGGGACATGCTATAATTATGAATGCTCCCCACCCCACCGGTTGTCATTTTGGAAGTTCTGTCCCCAAGACGAAGGCAAAAGCAAAGGATGGGACCTTTCCTTTTTCTTATTCACAATGGAAGTCTCAACCAGCCAGTTGGTCTCTCTCAAAAATATATGCGATAAACCTCCCACAAACACATGACATCACTCATCCTGTGTGTGCTTACATGAGAGTAAGCTCCATTGAACTCAACAGGACATACTTTTGAGTTATGATGGATGACCCAAGTCTTTTTTCAGCCCGTGTCTATTTTGGTTGTGCTCATTCAATCAGTCCTTACTGCATCAATCTGCAATCTTGTCTAAATGCATGCGCGCGCACAAACCACATTTTTGCATGCCTTTTGCCCTAAAACAGTGCATTTCAATATGCATTTTTGGTTGAGCCACAAACTGCATTGCAATGTGTGGAGAAGCGTGAACTCTGAAAGATAAGTGCTTATTGATCCAGAACATGCAAATAAGGTCTGTTCTCTGAAAAATGCAGACATTTCTCTTTTCTTACCAGGCACGCGTAGGATTGTGTGCAGGTTTATCATTCGATGACTGTAACTTTAATGATCTCCAAACATGAATGGGCTGTCAATGAGATAATTCTCTTCCATGGAGGACTCTCATAGCATTTCAAACACAGTGATTTGATTTTATTTTTTGCGAAGTTGGTTTGTGCAACCGGCTGCCAAAAACCAAGGGATGCGTGTACATGTGTGAGCCAGCCTTAAGTGTGGCACATCTAAGAGCCAGGGTATTATGGGTATTTTGTGAAGAAGAACCCAGTGCTTCCATAGAAACCAGGGATGGAGTCCTCCTCTGCTTCTCTCCACTGTCGCCTGCTGAGCAGGAGACCAGAGCTCCATGTGCAGATGGACTTGGGTTCAATCCCTGGCACCTGCAATTAAAAAGGCTACGGTGGCAGGTGATAGGTAAGACTATCTGCCTGACTCCCTGGAGAGCCACCGCCAATCAGGGCAGACAGCATTGGGCTAGATGGGGATGAATCTTCTCACCTGGCATATGACAGCTTCCCTGTGAAAACCTTTTCCTGTCCATGAAGTCAGAGAAAGAGAGACCCCACAGAATAATACTGTATTTTTAACGACTGTGTTGCAGGAACAAATTCAAACAGATCCAGCTGTTTCTGCTGCTGTGACAGACACCGCTCCTGTTGAGCTTTTTGTTAGGCAGCCTATTAAACGCATGAGCAGGCTATGTCTACTCTATATATTCTCAATTAGGTATTTTTAAGCTATTGTGGCACCTTCAAAATGGTACATTTCAGTTCCTTGTAAGAACATAACAATTCATAAAAACTGAGTCGTGGAGTTGGAAGGGATCCTCTGATTTATCTAGTCCACCCCCCTGCCCAAGGCATCCCTGACTGATTTAGTTTCTGTTCTATGGTGACTTGCTGGAAGAATGTTGAGACTGTTCTATTTTCTGCTTATTATTCTTGTGTGTTGTGTTATTGTGACATTGACTATGTTTTTTTGCTGGCTTTATCAGACATCGCAAGCAGTGGCATGGCGTGGGTTGCCAGAGCCCAGGGTTGTGTGAAGGAGGGGTTAAATAACTGGAGTATGCATGCACATTCAACTGCCTAACGGTGTCTGCATCATCCATTGCCTGGGGAGGTCACGTCCTGGTTCACATGGGGAATCCGTTTCAATGGAGCCTAGTGATGGAAGTGTGCGGCTGTATTGAGGCAGCACCGGGTACTGAAATTTTGCACCCTTAACTATTTTGCACCTGGGGCAACTGCCCCTATAGCCCTCCTCATGCTATGCCACTGAGTGCAAGCCGCCTGGAAAAACACAGTTATTTTGAAAGGCAGCTAACAATTTTTACTACTGCTACTACTCCTAATAATAATAATAATAATTTATTATTTATACCCCGCCCATCTGGCTGAGTTTCCCCAGCCACTCTGGCTGCTCCCAATCAAGTGTTAAAACAGTACAGTGTTAAATATTAAAAACTTCCCTGAAGAGGGCTGCCTTCAGATGTCTTTTAAAGATAGGATAGCTGCTTATTTCCTTCACATCTGAAGGGAGGGTGTTCCACAGGGTGGGCGCCACTTCTGAGAAGGCCCTCTGTCTGGTTCCCTGTAACCTCACTTCTCGCAATGAGGGAACCGCCAGAAGGCCCTCGGCACTGGATCTCAGTGTCCGGGCTGAATGATGGGGGTGGAGACGCTCCTTCAGGTATACAGGACCGAGGCCGTTTAGGGCTTTTTTATTTACTAAATAAAATGCCCGTGCAGTCTCTGCTTAAACATCTTCAGTAAAGGAAAGCTCACCATCTTCCAAGCCGTTGTTCAAAGCTCATACTGTGAGGTCGTTTCTCCTAATGTTTTGTGATAGTGTCCACCTGCTGCTTCCTCTGTTCCAGAACAGATGAAAGCTTTGGCCTCTGGTGCCAATGCTCGAGTTGGCCTTTGATAAGCTCATGCTTCCTTTTCATAATAAGTGCTTACCTGCACAGTTTGAGTGTTAAATTAGGCAATGCATTATTATTGATGTTTATCTACCCAACCAGATAAGGCTGCTATGAAACTGGAAGCTCTTTCAATGTAGTTGGAACCCTAAAACACTTGATGCCCTCCGTATGTTGTTTAACCACGGCTCCCTTTAATCGCTGACCATTGGTCATGCTGCCTAGGGCTGAGGGGAATTAGAGTTCAAAGCATCAGGTTGGCAGGAAATTGAGGTAGACAATAAATATACACACATATTTACAAGATAGCTGGATCCCACCTGTATTTGTAATGTATAGATTGGCAGAAATGCCTTTATCCACCTGATAGCTCTAGCACAGATTCTACTATAGCCTTGGCCACTTTCAGACATCAGGTTAGTCAGGGCTGGACCAAGACATTTATCTGCCTGAGCCAAAACACAAGATGTCACAAATTGGTTGGATGCCGAGGAATGGTGAGAGGAATCAGCTGGGGAAGAAGGCTCAGAGCCAGGGGATTGGTGGTGGGATGGTGATGTGTGGTAAGAGGTAGAAGACTGGGAGGAGGTGTTGGAAGCTGAAAACAGGGTTTAGTGAGTAGGGTCTGTCACAGAGAGAAGTCCAGAATCGGAAACTGAAGCAGGAGAGTGGAATGACGGAGGCCAAGAGGCAGAGATGAGTCAGGCTGATGAAAAGGCATGGGTATATTCTCCTGCAGTGGCAAGCTTCCATCCCTTGCTGGTCTCCCAGAACCAGGAGAGGCATGAAGAGGACAGAGAAGTTAGCTTCACACAGGCACAGTCTCAGATTGCTTGGGAAAACCCCTGGAGAGGAAGGGACTTAGGCAGCTGTGGAAGTGAGGACCTTCAGTTTCAGCAACTGCTTCATGGAGGAAAAACCTATGAAGAACTGCTGTGCTCATTGACACTCATGTGTTAGATCCTCTCCTTGCTAATAAACGTGAACTCCAACTTTCTCGGTGTGATTTACTGCAGTCTTGCTCCTGTCACAAGCTAATGCATGGCCCCTTCCAAAGCCAGCAAGATTCTAGTTGACATCATCACAGGTGATGGAGAGCATCCTTCACCAAACTTGAGTGCTAGCTTAGGGAACACGGGGCACTCCGTACAACTCACGCAACTCTTTCTGCTCCAAGTCCCTCATCACCTGCTGCCTGAAGCAGCTGCCTCATTCTGCCTGATGATAAGGCTGGCCCTGCAGTAAACCATAGCTAATGGTTTGATGTGCGTAAGCCAAGCCAACTTGCCTGCTTTTCTTCTTTCCGCTCACATTGGGAAGAAACCATGGCCCTCAGATTAACATTACTTCTGAAGCAGGGACTGTGATTTGTTTTGTTCCAAACAATCCACAATGATAAGCCAAGGTTTTCTTGGCTTATTGGTTTGCCGTTTGTTTAGAGCGGAACAAACCATGACTCCTGGTTTGGATGTAACACTGATCCAAGGATTGTGGCTTATTTTTTCCCCACCACAAGCTCAGATGCAACAAAGTATTGTCTGTGGTGATGTCTGAATGTTGCAAAGAAAGAGAAACAAATTTAACCAAAATAAATAATACTTTGTGGCAAGTGAATTTATGTCTGTTTTAACAAAATTGCCTTGTGGAAAATGCTTTATGTAGATCATTTCCTGGTGAAACTATTATCCATTGGGTGAAATCGTGTGTGTGTGTGTGTGTGTGTGTGTGTAAGTAAACTGGTTTGTGGACTTTGAACTCTGCAGCTATTTTGCTGAAACAAAGACCGGTGATAACTGGTATTCTAATCACAGATATTTAGTTACTTATTAAATCTGCAAAACTCTTGCATCAAAGTGAGTAACTTGGTTTATTGCAGGGTGTGAGTGTGAGGTGAGCAGTTTTCAAAGTTCATTTAAAAGTTAATTTATTTATATTAAAATGGAGGAGTCCACAGCAAATAAAAATATTTATACCAATAGTCAGTACCATCAAAAACAAAAGTGAATTGCTACAACAGAATACAGGAAGCAGCAATAAAACATTTAAACTGATGAAACCTAAAAATAGTAGGGCTGAAACCTATCTACATTGCAGAAAGTGACTTTTTTTTTCCAGACAGCAATGGAACACTTGCTAAGTAGGAAGAGATAGTGTAATCTCATGGAGCAGAGAGTTCCACATTCCTGAGTGCCATAGCAGAAAAGGCCCTGTCCACCACATTTGGCCGCTATTCAGGGTTGCTGGGAGCTGTAATCCAACAATATCAGCAGGAAACCACATTGCTTACTTCCTGAGATAGGGAGTCCATTATTTAGGCACTTCAGTCCTAAAAACATTTAGGGTTTTAAAGGCAAAAGCTGTTGCAGCTGACACTGCAGAGGGAATATCATCCCTACCATCTCAGATACATTAAGTTGGTAAGATGCCCTAATACCTTGCCATGGTCTTCAAATCTGAAAGCTCTTTGTCTATAGAAACAGTTGCTAGGGTGCTGCACAGTACTGTATTTATATAGATGATTTGGACAGAACAGAAGGGCAGTCATCTTCTTTTCCCCTTTCCAAGTATATGGATTCCAAAATAATGTGCATCATTTTTTGTGACTTGCTGATAAATGCAATGGCTAAAAATGATGAATAGGGCACCAGTTCTCAAACTCTGTGCAGAATCTGCTCATACATGGAGAAATCATACGGCATTACAGTTGTAAGGTTTGTTCTGTTATTTCCTCATGTTCATCAACCCTCCAAGGAGGCAGGTGGTTCTTTTGTGACAAACACTCCTAATGCCAGGGCACAACTAAATGTTACAGACCTGATACAAAAAGCTATGATACAAAAGCTATATTTATCAGATTCAATAGCTTTCTTTTCCTAACCTATCTAAAAGACTTCCCACCTACCTCAAGACATGCACATATTCTCTGTGTTGTACTATTCTGTGCGCATGAGATTGCAGTCTTCTTTCCTCTTTGTTTAGTTGTGTTTTTAAGCAGTTGACATTTTTTCCCCCAGCTGATCTTTCCCATTTCCACTCTTCACTTAGGTTCCTCAGCATCAGATGCACAACAGATTGGTTTCTGTTAAGTGACATTAAAAATTAAAATAACTGAAAAGCATGCCCTGCCATCTTTGTCTAAGGTTAAAAAAAGAAGTGTCTTTAATTGGCATTCAGAATATTCATTAGCGTAACAGCTGCTTTTTGACACAAGTAAGAAAAGAACCCACATAATTATATATCATCATTGTCAACTGATCGTCCTGGTATGTACATCTTCTAAGGCACATTACAGAGCCTCACCTTTAAGGATGTACTAGGTGGTTACACCGTATGTGTGTGTGTCTTTATATTCGATTTTAAAAGACTAATAGAGGAACATTTTATATATTTGTAAAAGTAGTTATATACCACCATTTATATAATGCAATATCAGGGGTGGTATGCAGCAGTGAAACATAGATCGCCGTTTAAGAAAGTACAAAGCAATCATTAAAATAACTGGTTGGTCTGAAGTGTTTTAAGCAGCTGCGTTAAAAAGTCAGCAAGTCTTCCAAGAGATTCCTGAGAGTCAAAGATGCCTTCCGAATCTCTGCTGGAAGAGTGCTCCACAGCCTGGGACCTGCGACACTAAATGCCCAACATCTAGTAGATGCTATTCAGGCACCATGGTGCAAGGGACAACTAACAGTGCTCCTCTGAATGATCTCAGTGGACAGGGTTCAGGCAGTCCTTACCACTGGACCTAGAAGAAAACGAAGGGGTTGAAGCCCCACTGAACATAATGGGACTTACTTCTGAGTAAAGATGCCTAGGATTGCACTGGAAGTCTGATACTTTAGGACCATGTGAAGCCGTTCTATACCGAGTTAGGCCATTGACCCATTTCACCTAGTATTCATTCAGCTTACACTTCTCACTGGGAAGCTCAGTCAGTCGAGCACGAAACTCTCAATCTCAGAGTTGTGGGTTCGAGCCCCACGTTGGGCAAAAGATTCCTGTGTTGCAGAACTAGGATGACCCTCTTGGTCCCTTTCAACTCTACAATTCTGTGATTCTATTTGAAGCCAATTATGTGTGTGTTGTTGTTGTTTGTATTAACATGGAAGTTTACAAAGAATGAGGGTCCTTTCCTCAAGAGGAAGAGGAGGGTGATGAAGTTGGGGTACATGGGAAGGAATAGACTACTGCTAGAGCGCCACGTGTAATCCCAGGAAGGGGAACCTCTAGGCCTCAGATGTTACTAGACTGCAACTCTTTCATCCCTGACCATTGGCTGAGGCTGATGGGATTTGTAGTCCAAAAACATCCGCAGAGCCACAAGTTCCCCTTCCTTGATAGAGCCATTGCTATCAAAATAGTTGGGTTGCAGATGTGATTCACTCGAATCTTGTGGCAGTTTATTAGATTTCAACTGTATACAGTGGTACCTCGGGTTACAGATGCTTCAGGTTACAGACGCTTCAGGTTACAGACTCTGCTAACCCAGAAATAGTACCTCAGGTTAAGAATTGTACCTCAGGATGAGAACAGAAATCGTGCAGTGGCAGCAGGAGGCCCCATTAGCTAAAGTGGTGCTTCAGGTTAAGAACAGTTTCAGGTTAAGAATGGACCTCTAGAATGAATTAAGTTCTTAACCCCAGGTACCACTGTATAATAATGAGGGAGTCAGTTAGCTCCATCTAGCATGAGAACCCCTCTGCTGTCAACCTTTGAACCGGCATGTGATAAGAGGAAGCAATGTAATTCCTGGGAGGCTTTTGATTTTTTCCCCTTCTTGAAGCAGGCTGGGTTGGGAAACATGTGGAGAGGCCAGCATTACCTCCTCATTCTCTGCTCTTTGATTTTCCTCAGGCTGGCTGTGCCCTCAAGTTTCACACAGAGCTCTCCCTAAGGCCCTGCCTCATGCTACCGCTCCTCCTGTCCTGTCAGCTGCTTACAGCCTTGTTTTTCTTTTTTCCCCGGGGTGTGGATTTTTGGTACAGAATGTGGCCCTCCAGGCCTCTCTAGCTGGCCCTCAGGACCAGTGTTAGAAATTCAGATCCATAAGCTAGGCTCCAAATGGCTCCTTAAACCAAGATTACAGTCACCAAAACGGAATGTCTAGTTGCCATTTTAGAGTCAGATGCCTTTAAAGTCTTGTTTTTCAAATGATGGGCTGACTGTGATTGATTCTCAGTTAAACATCTGGCTAGTTCAGATGACTACCTTGAGCTTCTTTGAGAGCTCAAAGAAGAAAAGTCACTTGATCCAGGGACAGTCCACATATATATTGGCCTGTTCCTACCTCTTTTTCTTAATGGTGACACTGACCATTCCTAATGTAATGCTATTGCTCACAACTTGTGAGTAAGGTGGGGTGAGTAAAGACAAGCGACAACCATTAGCTATAACGTTGTTCGCTGCTCCTGCTTCTGCTCTGGCTGCACAGAAAAAGCATTTTGGTTCCAGAAATTAATTCCAATTGTGCAGATAAAACATAGCAGATAGAATTGTACAGGGTGGGGTATTTGCGTGTGAAAACAGTCCAGAGCCAACAATCCCCAGATGGTGGAGACTTCTGGCGCCATCCTCGGTCACAAGTTTCAAACACTGCCCAGAACTTATCCTAGGCCATGCCCCTTACCCAAACCACATCCCTCACAGACTTTGCTCCATACCCTCCTCAGGTGCACTTGCCTGGCTGGAATGTGCCTTTCAACTGTGTTAATGGCCATTTCTTGCCTGCATGGAGGACAGAGAGGTGTGTGTTTGTACAGTCGTACCTTGGTTCTCAAATGCCTCAGTACTTGTATGTTTTGGCTCCTGAACGCCGAAAACCCGGAAGTAAGTGTTCCAGTTTTTGAACGTTTTTCGGAAATCGAATGTCCGATGCAGCTTCTGCTTGAGTACAGAGGGCCTTCTCGGTAGTGGCGCCTGCCCTGTGGAACGCCCTCCCTTCAGATGTGAAGTAAATAAGCAGCTATCTTATCTTTAAGAGACATCTGAAGGCAGCCCTGTTTAGGGAAGTTTTTAATATTTAATGCTGTGTTGTTTTTAACACTCGATTGGAAGCTGCCCAGAGTGTCTGGGGAAACTCAGCCAGATGGGCGGGGTATAAATAATAATTTATTATTATTATTATTATTATTATTATTATTATTGAGTACAGTAAGCTCCTGCAGCCAGTCGGAAGCCGCGCCTTGGTTTTTGAACATTTCGGAAGTCGAACGGACTTCCGGAACAGATTACAACCGAGAACCAAGGTATGACTGTATATATAAGACTCTAAGTTTTGCACAGCCGAAAGCCTACTGTACAAATTTGCATCCATTACTCAGCTCATTTTTGCCTCTGGCCAAGCTCGCCCTTGGCATGCGGATCCTTGAAGATTTCCCACAAGGGAATGTGGCCTTCTGTGTCTTCCCCCCCAAAAAAAGGACTATTGGTTTTCCTTCTTTCTTAAAGAAAATGCTTTAAGGTACTCAGGGCTTATTTTCAGTTGTGAGAACTGTAAAGTGGAACTTCCTGGTGTATATCTGTCTCCCAGAGTCTGTATGGGAATCTGACAGGGCCATTGTAATGGATAATTGAATTGATAATTATTTGCAGCTGAATGGAGAATTGAAGTGTGAAGTATTTCTTGACCATATTTAATTTTATGTGGATTGCACCGTAATGGATTCATGGTGTGGAACTAATTCTTAGATTTTGTTATTTTTTGTGTCATCTTGTTACGGGCTGGTACAAATCCTGAAAAGGGTATACAAATTCAAGTTGATTCTTCCCCAGGATCTGCATTTGACTTCTTTCTGGTAAGGTCAGCCAGTGAGGTAGAAACTTTTGAGATCACGCACCAGCAGTTCTCCATCCATCATATTCTAGAAGCCGGACAAACTCAGTGCTGGCAGAAAACACATTTTCCAATCCATAGACCCTGAAGTCCTTGCTGCTGATGTCTTCCCTCATTGTACTTTTAACAGAATATTCATGGGAGAAAGTGAATTTGTGTTTTCCATGGAGGCAACGAAGAACGACGTGTGCATATAGTTTGCTCACTGGTAGGGAAATTGAATGTTTTTAAAAGCACCAGCCCTTCCTAGCTGGGGCAGGGAAGAGACAGGTGGTTTTTCATAATGGTATTTTCCCCATAGGACATCAGGCATGCACAAATTGTGAGCCACTAAAGCTGAAAGGTTATGGCCAGGTGTTTTTCAGTCCAAAGGAAACTGCAGAAGCAGGTGGCTCATTGATGCCCTATTTGGCCATTGTATATGCTGTACTTGAGGTGGTGATCTGCTCTAGAATCTCCTTTATTGTTCAGGTGTATACTTACCTGCAGCACGCCCAAGCCATGTGTCTCCTGGGAGAGTGCCTGTCGCCTCCCCCTCAGCTGTAGGGCGGCTGAGTGAGAGGAGGCAGGCAGACTCCTTGGAGGCCCCACGGAGCATCCTGCCCCGGCTGGCCCCACCTCCGTGGGTGGCTGGCCCCACCCCTGGGCGCAGGGCACGCATACACCCCCAGCCACCCGATCGGCTTGCTCCGCTGCTGGACTCAGGTCCATTTGCCAAGGACGGCCCATCACACACACCCTCATAGGAGTGCACACTTGCAAGCACAGTCTGAGAACCATTTGAATAACCAGTTCCACTAGTCATATATATATATATGGGGCTGGAGAGGCATGTCGGGGAAGCCCAGCCGGATGGGCGGGGTATAAATAATAAATTATTATTATTATTATTATTATTATTATTATTATTATTATTATTGGTTCAACGTCTTGCCTTCTTCCTAGTCATTTATCTTACAGCTTTGTCAAAGACTTATGAATTGTGCATCCTGTACTATGGGCTAATGTTTAGACTGTGTGCTGAATTGTTGAATAAATCTTTTGGGTTTCTTTGAAATTCTGTGTCGAAGAGTCGGAGCCAGGACACTCCTCTATGAGTGAACACTGAAAATCACCTGTTAGTCACTTGACACCTATTTAGGCCCACTGCCCGAAGGTTTCCAGTTGCTGGTGTATAACCTCAGCGCTATATGGCTGTTTTAAAAGGGAGAATACACTTTTAACATGAACAGGGGTTCCATGGCATTAAAAGAAATTGATGTCCTGAAGGCGTGTCTTCTTGGATGTGCCCACTGCATTTTTACCAAAAGTCTGAAGGCAGAAATGGATGGGTTCAAATTGAGGCTACTCCACAGAAACTGACACCAGGCGCAATCCATCAAATGTGGGGGGAAAGGCCAGCAAAGGTCACGTGGCCCCCAATAAAGTTTAAAATGGGATTCTTGCATAACCTGGAAAAGATTTATTTAGGTTTGTTACGGAGTAGCTATCAAAAAACAAACAAACCCACCCACACATGCTTGTCTCCTTCTTTTGATTCCAAACGGCATTAGCTGAAACTTAAATCTGACCCTACGTCATCCTATACCTTTTGGCAGAAGAACATTCTGAAATATTTTCCTATGCGTGGATACAGGACTCTTTTTCCAGGCTAGGTCTTTAAATTACTGATCCCAGATTAAAAAGTGGACCAGAGTCTAGAGCGGGGGGGGGGGGGGGATAATAAATTAAACAGTGAATCTAGGCACTCTAAGGTGCTGTGTTCCATTTTTCAGCCAGTGACCTCATGTCAGTCATACACACATATAGTATGTAGATTGTCAAGGGCAGACAGAGGAGGTGGAAGGCGAGGAGAATTAAAAATGAATTTTAAACTGAGCAGACAACTTGGTTGATAAGCACAAAGATGTACTTGAGTGAGTGAGTGAGTGAGTGAGAAAGAGAAAGAAAATAAAATAAAAGCTGTTAAGCCAGCCGTTCCTGACCTGGTGTCTTCCAGATGTTTTGAATACAACCCCCATCCGCCACAGGAAGCTGTGCTGGCGGAGACAGATGGGAGTTGTAATCGGAAACAGCTGGGCACCAGGTTGGGAAACCAGATTTAAACGATCCCTCCTTAGCCACGAATAGTGAAAAAGAGAGTTTGTGTCGTGTGATGAAGAATTTGATTCCTCAGTCCAAAAGCTCACCTTTATTAACTTGCCAGCTTATCTTAGGCAAAGGAAGTCTCATTAAGCAGTCTTGCCTTTCTCCTCATATATATATATATATATATATATATATATATATGTATTCTCTTCCCCCTCCCTATATGTATGGTGATAAATACCTTACAGGGGAGTCGATTTCAAATAAATGCAGAGGCATTTGATAGATAGATAACTCATACGAATGGCCAATTGATAAAGACGGACTCCCGCCTCATTCACTCTGTTGTCCTTAGATCTTCTTGATGTAAAAGAGATTAAATCAGATTTTGGGTAGGGGGGAGATACCCACCACTTGGCCTTAATTATCCCATCCCAGTTGGTGGCTGTACGTGCATTAAAGTCACCACCCATTATCGATGGAATATTAGGGTACATAACATAGCATGCCAATAAATGATCTTCCAGAGAATCCCATCTATAATGGAGGTCTGATATAAGACCACCTGAAGGAAGATAAACATTGGTGATTAATAGTGAGAGTTTTTCGCTTGAAATCAGACCTGTAAAAGCAAAAGGAGGAAAAGTCTGAACTAACGAGAGTTTAGCTCTCATTTTAAGCGATATGGCGATTGCAAGACCACCTCTGGACCGGCCACCCTTCTGGGAGGGGCTAGCTGGAAGTGATATCAGTTCAAAGCCATTTATATCTATTTTATCTTCTTCCCAAGTTTCTTGCAAAAGGATTATCTGAAAAGAGTTTATATAGGACAGAAATTCGGGATCTAATCTTTTCCTTTTCCAGCCAGCAATGTTCCAACTTAGGACTGCTAACTGGGGACTTCTGTGTTGTTCTTTTAACAGTCAAAACGGAGGGGGGGCAGATTCTCTGTTAAAGACAGAAGATGTAACAAAAAAATCAGTTATTTTACTTTGGGAAGATGGTAACTGTGAGGAGCCCTCCAAATTAAAATTTTTAACAATTTGGTTCGACTGTTGGCACACCGTGGATGATCCACTGAAAGTAGATCCCTGAACAGGAAGTCTCTTCATTTCGAAATTCTTGGTACAACTTGACAGAGAAATACCCAGGGAGGGAGAAATTAAGTCCGTCGGAGGAAACCCTCTCGCAGATTTATCATCAGACATTAGGATGATTTTATTGATGCGTCCCATCGGGTCTTCAATCGTTTCCGACGGCGGGTCCCGAGGTGTAACATTCACATTTTCCTTTGAAGAAGGTAATTGAGGGGGCATCACGGGGGCGGGAATTGCGGAAGGCTCTCTCAGGGGCATCACTTGTGGACTACTTCTATATCTGGTCGAAACTGGAGAAGATTCTAGCTCTGGCATAGAAGAGTGAGTTAAAGAGGGATTTGAGTCAAGCAGGGAAATCAGAATTTCGTCCTTAGGTATGTTGGTCGATGAATGTAGATGAAGGTTCAGTGAGGATGGCCGAGCCTGGTCGTCTCGTGATATAGCGTACGGGGCAGAAACAACTTGAAGATTTGAGTCTTGCCGGATGGTTTTTGTTTTCAGAGTGGGGCTGAGCTGAAGAAGGTCAACCACTTCTGTCCGGTGAGCCCAAGTGGGGTTATTTGAAACATCGTTAGTATCTTCCCCTCTATGTTGGACTTGCAAAAGCTGAGATTTAAGTGTGTCAAATCTTTGCATCATCACCGACTGTTCTTTAGGAGGGAGGGCTCTGAACGAATCAATAAGTTCCCTTTCGTCAATGGCAGTCTGCAGATTTTCGTCCTCATATATGGCTGTTTGAGAGGGTATCGAGTTTGGTCGGGGATGGCACGCTGCAGAGGGAGGCATTTGATACTTGTCAAAGGTTTCTCTGTTCACAAAAGTTACCCAACAGGCATTTCTCTGTTGAATCATTTCTGTAGGATGTTTGGTGGACGACATCCTTAAAACGCTTCTTCTGCCCATCACCTTTAGATGGGGCGATCAAAATTTTTCTCCGTTGTTCTGCTTCCTTGTGCTTTGTATGAGAGCCAGAAAAGTGCAAAATACACACCCAATCCTCTTATTTCGAAACATTCAAGTATGAAATCAACAATAGAGAAATTTGAGAAGAGGCCTCAAAAACCTGTTGCCCATCATAATGAACACAACCAACCAGCAGAACTGGCTCAAGATATTTTGCTGCCTGAGACAAAAGTCAAAAAAGTCAAAATGGTGCCTTTCCCATTCCATATACAGAAACTTAAAAGACTGGCAACTGAATCTTACTTCAACACTGAAGAAGAAGAAGAAGAAGAAGAAGAAGAAGAAGAAGAGGAGGAGTTTGGATTTGATATCCCGCTTTATCACTACCCGAAGGAGTCTCAAAGCGGCTAACATTCTCCTTTCCCTTCCTCCCTCACAAGAAACACTCTGTGAGGTGAATGGGGCTGAGAGACTTCAGAGAAGTGTGACTAGCCCAAGGTCACCCAGCAGCTGCATGTGGAGGAGCGGGGAAGCGAACCCGGTTCACCAGATTACAAGACTACCACTATACCACACTGGCTCCCACTGCTGATGGGACAGTGTCTTCCACTCCACCAGAGGGCAGTGGGCTGTCATAGGGAGGGTGTGTGAGGGCACACACAGCTCCATCCTCCCAAAAATTTGCTGCTTGAGATGGCTGTCTCACTTTGCCCAACAATAGAGTTGGCCTTGCCCACCCTCCCCCCCAGCCTTCTTTTGGTGGCCTGTTGGGAACTTCAGAGGGACGTGGGTGGCGCTGTGGGTTAAACCACAGAGCCTAGGACTTGCTGATCAGAAGGTCGGCGGTTTGAATCCCTGCCACGGGGTGAGCTCCCGTTGCTCAGTCCCTGCTCCTGCCAACCTAGCAGTTCAAAAGCACATCAAGTGCAAGTAGATAAATAGGTACCGCTCCGGTGGGAAGGTAAATGGCGTTTCCGTGCGCTGCTCTCGTTCGCCAGAAACAGCTTAGTCATGCAGGCCACATGACCCGGAAGCTGTACACTGGCTCCCTCGGCCAATAAAGCGAGATGAGCACCGCAACCCCAGAGTCGGCCACGACTGGACCTAATGGTCAGGGGTCCCTTTAGGGACTTCAGTTTTGGAGACTGCAAAATCTGTTGTGGGGACAGAAGCCCAAGCACCTAGCAGGTGACAATACATGGCTGGCTGTGTCTGGACCGCAGTCTGTTTGCTACATCGCAACTTGTGGAGGCCTGCCATAAAGGTTTTTGCAAGATATGTGCAATATCCTTTCATGTGGCTAATGGTTGCCACCATTCATTTTCCTAAATTCTGGTGCCTTGCATCAAGTCATTGTGGAGGGGATGCTTCTTTGCCTGTACAGACTTATGGAGTGTCCTGCAGAACCTTTAATTCTACATTTCAGATTGTCTGCCAAGGCTGGTAGCATCCTCTTCAGCAAGGGAATATATAGGAACATAGGAAGCCACCTTCTACTGGCCCAGATTGTTTCTTCACCTATTCGAGCCTAGCTATAAGCAGAAAGCCTTTCCCATCACTTGGTGCCTGGTCTTTCCTTAATGAGGGATGCCAAGGGTTGAACCTCCAATCTGCCACTGAGTGGTGGTCCCTTCCTTAAACGGGTACTGCGTATCTGAAAGAAGCATGGAATAAATGGCAAGGAAGATGGCTGTTGCTCAGGACTAGAGCATCTGCTTCCCAGGCAGGTGGCCTCAGAATCAGTCCGCAGCATCTCCAGGTATGTCTGGGAGAGCCTCCTGCCCCAAACACCAGAGCCCCACTGAACTAGATGCTTCCTGCATTCCTGTGAATGTTTCTAATGATGAATTCTACCGGGTGGGAGATGCTTGGCATCTATTCTGCGCTGGCAGCTTTGCCTGTATAGCATCACACAGGCATACACATGAATGCAGTTCTCTCCAAGTACATGGGACAGCAGCACGACACACACTTTTATAGCGCATGCTTTTGAACATTGCATCCATGGACACAACTACGGGCGCTGCTTCCATGTGATGCCTTGTTGCTCATTCTTGTGCCATGACAGCAGGAGTGCGTTAGGCTGGCATCCTCGCCCCCCTACCGGACCGACTTAAAACTTCTAGCTCCAACAGCTGGCCAAGAAGGTGCAGCTCTAGTTTGTAAAATTATGGCTAAGTGGCAACCCACAATGGGACTTTCCTTAATATGTTCAAAACAAAGAGAAAAATACAGTGGTACCTCAGGTTAAGTACTTAATTCGTTCCGGAGGTCCGTTCTTAAACTGAAACTGTTCTTAACCTGAAGACCACTTTAGCTAATGGGGCCTGCTGCTGCTGCCGCGCCACTGGAGCACGATTTCTGTTCTCATCCTGAAGCAAAGTTCTTAACCCAAGGTACTATTTCTGGGTTAGTGGAGTCTGTAACCTGAAGCGTCTGTAACCTGAAGTGTATGTAACCCGAGGTACCACTGTATCAGGTTGCAAATAGTATGTGGACACCCACGTTCCACAGTATGCAAGTAGATTTATGTCTTAAACATGGAATTGAACTTGATCTTCTCCCTATCTATATTCTCTCCGCTAGACCACACAGATACTCACGCACAGATACACACACACTCACATTATGTAATTCATGGGTAAAGGTCAACGTTGTCCAATGTTAGGATTCTAAATCCTGTATTTAGCCTCCTATACAAAAGGGAGCCAATCTCTTCACTCAACAGCAATTTTATTAATTTCCCCAGTGCCATTCATTGACATAAAAGAAATGAGCAGCTGAGTGTTTTGCAAACACTATTGATTTTTATCTTCAAAGCAACTCTGGGAGGTGAAGTGCTGTCATTTATTCTCAGTTTTCAGATGAAAGCCAAGATACCATTTTTGGCCAGGGTGTGGGAGACAAGATGGCGAAATGTGCCTTTACTGGGTGTGCAGGCAGGGGGGTTGCAGCAGGCTTCAAATCACTTGACAGCTTACATTCCTGTTGTCTGCAGTAAGCAGCACACTGTATGCTTTTAGAATTCAGTCTCGGGATGTATTATTTAGCACCCTCGCCTGCTCTCAGAATAGGAAGCCTCATTTAAATCAGTTGCTAAAGATCACAGTGTAAGTGGGTGGTAAAGGCAGGACAGAATCCAGTCTTTTAAGATTCCCTTTCTACACTTGCTATCTTGGTCATTACACCTTTGAAAAACTTGCTTTTGCAAATATTGTGTAAATACATGGTAAATGATGCTTGCCTTCTGCAAGGAGAAGTGAGTCTTCCTAATGAGCTGGCTTAGCTGCCCTGCTCAGTGGTCATGCACTTATTCATAAAAGCACCCAAATTTGCAACATTTGTGGACTATTAATATATTTCAGTTGGCTATGCATGTGTATGTATGTGCATTACCATATGCCTCGATATCTGAAAATGGCCACCATGTATTAAAAGAAATGGTGCATATTTGGTGCTTTCATGAAAAAGTACACAATTGTTATATGAGCCACTGGGTTGCAGCCTCCATCCCTTTCATTTGTCCTCCTTTTCCATGAATTTCTCCTCTGTCCTGTCAGAGTTAACCATGGTGTGCGTGGACATCAGTGTTAATGCTAGCCATGGTTTTGCAACAGGGATAGAAACATGACTAGCATTGCTGCATGCTGGAAAAAAGAGAAAAGGTCATGTGGGTGGGTATTAATCCAAGAGATGTAGAGGGATCTCCATGGTTAGAATATCGGGAATGTTGCATCAGCCAGTTGTTGTTTTAAACCAGGGGTAGCCAACATGATTCTCTCCCCACCTCACCCCACCCCCAAAATGGACTCCAGCTTCCATCAGCCTCAGCTAGCATGGCCAAAGGTGAGGGATTCATTCCTGCATTGCAGCGGATTGGACTAGAATTCAGCCTTTCTCAACCTGTGGGTCCCCAGATGTTGTTGGACTACAACTCCCATCACCCCTAGCTAGCAAGGCCAGAGCTCAGGGATGATGGGAGTTGTAATCCAACAACATCTGGGGACCCACAGGTTGAGAACCGCGGGACTAGATTATTCTTGGGGTCCCTTCCAACTCTGTAATTCTATGAATCTATGATGGATTCTGACAACTTCCCAAGAGCATCATGTTTGCTATTCCTATTTTAAGTCTAGCTGCATTGGGAGGGGTGCAGGCAAGACCACCTAACCCCAAACAGTTATTGGTCCTCTCTACTTTCTGAGCCTCTCTTCAAATGCATTGCCAGCACTGGCTCTGTTCTCTCGTTTATTTCTTCCTTCTTCCGTTGGCGGATGATTCTGCATCCTTAAATATATTTCAAAGTCAAGGAGTATATTGGAAGGTTGAGAATAAATACACGATTCTCCTCCATCTCGGCCAGCCCATTTTAATCGTTTTGATTAGTAACACACCGAGAACAACGTAGAAACACACACACGGCACCTTCTCACCCCTTTCAGTTGCAGGGACTTCTTTAAGCCTTCTCCAGTGCACTAATCAGATACTGTCCGTGAATTGAGTTTGCATTTGAAGCGCATTGGAAAACTTTACAATTCAGCATGGCTCCTGAATCTGGTGAGCTGGTTGGTATCAGAAGCAGTTGGGAGTCCAGCTGTGGCCCTGTTGATGTGTGTTGGCCTGCGTCCTGTGTGGTGATTTGTTTCATTCATTTAAAGCATTTATATTCAACTTTCCTTTAAAAATCTCAGCGTGGCTAAGAATAACAAATAAAAACAAAATTGCTATAAATACAAAGCAAAATACAAAGCCATTAGGCCGAGTTGTCATCCTCCAAGGATTAAAAATTGTTCAGTGGAGGAAGTTAAAAAGAAAATAAACACTGGCAACTATAATAGCTGCCAGACAATATTTGTTATGTAATTATAAGAAATCAGCCTCTATACTTTGGAACTTCCCTGCTAAACATTTTTGTTCAGGGAGGTCTGTCCTGACATGCCAATGTCAACGTGTGCTTTAGTTATTCTTAGTTTTAATTCTGTTTTGAGTTTTCAAATTTTGGAACTTTGTCTTTTATTGACAATTTTAATGGTGGTTTTACTCTTTTTTTTGTAATCCACTTAGACATTTCACGTACAATCAAGCAGTGAGTAATTATTGTTAAATCAATCAATAAGTAGCAAAGGGTGTTCCAGTTTAATTTAGGGCTCATCATCAGATTGCTAGGTGCCATTTACAGCAAAGCACTGGAAAGTATTCCAGGCTGACTGAATACAGAAGGTTTTTTCTACAGGATCTCCAGTTGCAGGGCTTGGAAAACACCAAAGAGTGAACTAGATTTGAGATGCCTGTGGTTATGCCTGACTTTGATATATTGCAGTCCCGATTCCCCAGACCCAGTTTAAAATGGTATTTATCAAAGTGCTGGGAAAGTGCTAACCTTGTGAGGAGACGGCATTCATTATCTTTAATTTTAAGGAAGGCCGTAGTTTTTCCCAGTTGATGAATGCTTGCCCAAAGGATGATGAATAGGGAGTTGTGATTGATGATTCATGAAATTCTCACATGGGTTCAGTGATGGCTTTGCATGTGGACCGGATAGAGCAGACCAAGTTATAAAAACAAGCAATGATATGTCAAAAAGTCTTGTGGCATGGAAAAGATAGTGGTGGTATTGGTAGGATTCAACCTGCAGATTATGCTAAGGACTTTGATCTTGGCTTCTTAGACCATGGATGGGCAGACTTCAGGCTTATGAGATCTACTTTGCTTTTTCCAAGTACATCAAGGTCCGTGTGTGTGTGTGTGTGTGTGTGTTTGGGGGAGTGGAGTCAATTGCCTATTATACCCCATGAATAATAGCCTCATATCACACTGTATCTACAAATCTGTGCCCATTTTGAAAAATGGTCTCCAAGAGACCGCTACAGTTTCACAAAGACCTAGTCAAAGGCACCCAGTTAATGTGGATATTGTACAAGTTAGGAACAATCAAGCTAAGAGATCAGCCTTAACACAAAGACAGCCGACAGATAGATAGACCTTTTAGCTTTGCTTCCTAATCTTGAACTAAAGAGAGTTGGGAACTCTTACCAGTTTGCAGCAAACCACCCACTCTTAGCTCTTAGAAGATGGCCAGAATACCATCTGACTGTGGCTGAGGGGAGAGTGTTGTGTCCAAGAATCAAGGCAGAAGTAGTTCACCAGTGCTTTCCTGGAAAGCAAGATGCAACAACCATAGCAAAACTGAACACGTATGCCTAGGCCTATCTCTTTTTGTGGGCTGACTTCCATTACTCCCTGCTGTCTTAAAAGAAGGCTTAAATGGACACTCCTTACTAAATCAACACATAGAGCCCATGTTTTGTATGCAGACCTAGCCAAGTTTAATCCCAGGTAGAGTTAGGGGAATACCTCTGTCTGAAAACCCCCAGAGACCCCCCCCCTGCAAGTCAGTACAGATACTACTGAGATAAATGGACCAATAGTCTGCATTAACCTGTGAGAATGGCATCTCTTTCCTAATGATTTTTAATTTTGACCCAATGCCTTTTGATTGCAACATTATTTAGCAAAAATAGAGCCGTAAGTGACTTTTTACTGTGTTTCTTTATTCGTGTTGCTTCTCTCACACTAATCAGAGCAAATGAGTTATGATTTTATTAGAATCACCAAGGGGGGGGGGAACAAGAATCAAAATGGAAACTGTAGACAAATATGAATTTGGAAGGTGAGGTTAGCCCACTCCTTGAAAACAAAGACAGGAACACAACTTATCCTGATATATTTGCTCCCACCCTCCATGCATTGAGCAGAATCCTCTAATTTGCAGGGTTGGCGATTGCATGACAGGATCTGTGCAGATAGGTTTCACACACTGCACATGTCCAGATTTCACATCCACAGGTACACATGTTTTTCACACTGCTGCGCTTGTACAGATTTCACACACCTCTTTCACATGCTTCCACTGAACACCTGGAGGTCAAAGAGGGCCAAGACCAGCAGGTGCAATCCTGTGTATTCCTTTGGCCATTCATTATGCACATGGAAGAAATGCTTGAAGGATTATCGAGAGAGAGAGAGAGAGAGAGAGAGAGAGAGAGAGAGAGAGAGAGAGAGACTGCCTTCAGTAGGCCTGATCAGACCAGGATCGGTTATAATAGCACCTGAAGTTCAAAACAATGATAAACTACTCTCCAGGAAATCCCTCCTCTCTTCAGCAGCAAACAAGACAAATATCAGAACATTGTGCCTATCTCTGATCATGGCAGCGCAGTTACTCTTATTTCAGTGCCTATCCAAAGTAGTTCGTGTTTCCTTCTCTCTGGGTTCCATCACCCTCCTTTTGCCCTACTTTTATATAGAACTGTGACGAAAGGTTTTTCCAGACGGTTTCCTCTGTCCTTCCCCCACCCTCTCCCACCCAATTAACTGGTTCTTAACTTAAGTTTTCTACAATCTAGATCTCTTGCCTCAAGGAACCACTTGCCCTGACACAGAAAACGGCATCTATTAGCCTACAATTAACGGAAGACAATGTTGTTATCCAAGCTTCCGTTATCAGCGAGCCTCAGGGTTTGCTGTATAGAAGGCCTTCAACGTTCTTTGCTGAAGTTTAAAAATTAATCGTGGCTTATTACGAGCAGAAGGGAAGGGTGGTTTCATAACTGGGCGGAAGGTGGGAAGGGTGCATAGTAGTTTCAATATGTGGGAGAAGGAAGCTGCAGGAGGCTGCCCACGGGGTTCGTTTTTGCTCAAGGGCAGTTGCACAAAAGGAAGGAGGAAAGCATGGGCATGAGGTGAACATGAAAAACAGGTGCAAGGTGGGCCTTTCGAAATGAGGTTGGGAAGGTGAAAAACGAGCGTAACAGTTGCATGGGGTAGTAAGGGGAAGCTCTAGGGCAGTGGTAGGCAACCTAAGGCCCATGGGCAGGATGCGGCCCAATCGCCTTCTCAATCCGGCCCACGGACGGTCCGGGAATCAGTGTGTTTTTACATGAGAATGTGTGCTTTTATTTACAATGCATCTCTGGGTTATTTGTAGGGCATAGGAATTCATTAATTTCCCCCAATAAAATATACTCTGGCCCACCACATGGTCTGAGGGACGGTGGTCTAGCCCACGGCTGGAAAAAGTTTGCTGACTCCTGATTTAGCTCTTTCTTACTGACCCCTGCTCTAGGGTAATGGAAGGGAAGTTGGTGAGTGGAGCAAACCATAGTCATTCAACATAATTTAGATAGGTTGCCGAATTACGGATTTTTTTTAAAAAAAATGGGATTTCTTTCTCCTGTGTTTTCTAGCATGAAATGCACACAGCATGCCAATGAAAATTGTTTGTTTTTGTCAGAAATCTTCAGGCAGACAGCTGTAGTGCAATCCTGGTCTTGAAATATTCATTTCAAGCTGGTGGGTAGGTACTACTTTTGTATGGATATTTCTTGTCTGCTCTGACTCATATGGCGCTCTCTGGCATGCAGGTCCTGTTTTTTCCCCTTTGGCGTTGTGACCCATTGAGCATGTGATGGTTGAGCGTGGCCCCCATAGTTAGGCACAGTGAGTGCAGGTAGCAGAAATCCAGTCAGTCCCCAAAGTGCTACTGGAGCAGGGCTTGAGAGACCTTGTAGGGGATACTCCATAACAAGTTATTAAAAATATATTAAAACTAATGCATTTTTTTTTTAAGCATTTATATGCCATCTTCCATGCCAACCCTAGATGGTTTACAACCTTAGAAAACAATCCAAAAATCTAAATTTTGAACCAATTGTTGTAAATAAAAAACAGTAACAGTAAATACAGATTAAAAGACAACCACAAATTCAGTAACCACTACAGTTCTGAAGCCAGGTATCAGTCCCGGTCATGGCAGGGAGGAGAAATGACCGATAAGGAGAGAATTTTGACAGTTTAATGGTGATATAAGGTCTGGCTACGGAAATAGCTAGGCATTCTTAGGGGTTTGTCAGGCAGGATAAACCTGTTTAATTTCCTCAGAAAGGGTCTAGAGGTGCTTTTATGGGAAGAGTAAAGCAGATAGCCGTCCCTGGGGGAGATAGCTGTAACAGAAACAGTTCTGTGGTGGATAATTCCAGGTAAAGTTCTTGTTTAAACCTGGAACAGTGTTTCGGGCAGAAAACAAGGGCTGTGCCTTTGAGAGTGAAGCTGCCAGGCCTCTTTGAGTAAGTGGTAATAAAATACAGTTTCTACTTCCATTGTGTCTCAACTTTGATTTATACCTCTGTTGGAGAATAAGTTGTCATGGGAACCCAAATATCAAGATTATATACGCTACCACATAAGGTGAATTCCAGAATTCTCTGTGAGCAAGGTTAAATCTCCTCAGACACGGTCATGTTGCCCTTCTCCTATCTTCACTGAGGGAGCATGTCACAATGGCTATTCATGGCTACTAGCTGCAACAGCTATGCCTGTCTCCACTGTCAGAGGCAATGTGCCTCTGACTACCAACAGCTGAGGATCATGAACGGAAAATTATTGCCGTCGTGTCCTCCTTGCAGGGTTCCCATAGGCATGTGGTGGGCCACTGTGAAAATGAGCCTTTGGCCCGATCCGCCAGGGCTTTTCTTACATTTTTTGGTATAATTATTCCCTTTATTTTTCAGCTATTAATTAGTGCATTCTTGTTTTAACAGAGTTGCCTTTGATCAACCTCTAAGTCCAGATATTAAACAAGACCGTGCAGATAAGCATACAAAAGGCCATTATGCAAACATTGGCCCGTGGTTTGGCCAATAAATAACGTTCCTGCCAGGGTACCCAGAGCTACAGAACAACGTTTTCCTAAATAACTCTTGTAGCCGTCACTTCGTTGGGGTATTGTTTGATTTAACTACTGTATGTCCTTTACAAGGCACGTCTCCTCGCCTTTCACCTTGGAAAGAGACATAAATCTCTTTGCAGCGTTGGGCAATAAATAGGCTTGGGTTTTGGCAAGGGAGAGTACATGCCTTAGAAATGGTGCATTCTTTTAAAGACTTTCTGTTTTTGTTTTTTTAAAATAATTTTTATTCGTTTTTCAAACACATAATAAAAACAGAACAAGACAAACAGAAGAAAAACAGAAGAAAAACAAGAAAATCAAAACACAAGCAAAAACATACAAAACAATTAAACCAATATAACTTCAAAATCATAATTTCATACCCTTCTTTCTTTTGACTTCCCCATACCTCCCCATCCCTGCATCCTTGTTTAGTGATTCTTTAGCAACCCTTTAGTCAATTATCTTAATTCCCTTTCATAGAATTTCCTTTAGTTTTTTAGTTACTGCTGCAGTTCTCTGCCTCTTACCCCCTGACATCTTAACATTCCTCAATTTTGCAATAGTTTTTGAGATATATTTTAAATTTCTTCCAGTCCTCTTCCACTGTCTCCTTCCCCTGGTCGCGGATTCTGCCCGTCATCTCAGCCAGTCCCATAAAGTCCATCACCTTTGTTTGCCATTCTTCCAGAGTAGGTAGTTCTTGCATCTTCCAATACTTTGCCAGTAGAATTCTTGCTGCTGTGGTGGCATACATAAAGAAAATCCTATCCTTCTTTAACACCAATTGGCCAACCATGCCCAAGAGAAAAGCCTCTGGTTTCTTAGGAAAAGTCCACCTAAGGACCTTCTTAATTTCATTATAGATCATTTCCCAGAAAGCTTTAACCTTTGGGCAGGTCCACCAAAGGTGGTAAAAAGTGCCTTCACTTTTAAAGACTTTCTGTAGCCTGAAAAATAGGCACCCTGCTGAAAAAGTTTGCTGACCCCCGTTCATGATCATTTGTGTCCATGATGTTACCAGGGCAGTTATACTTTCAGTGCTCTTTGTGCCTATAAGAGTTTCAGGATGAACAAACTGCTTGGTTTCAAATTTGTGCAAGTTCCTACTGAAATCCTGTAACCTTTATACTGTAAATATTCTGGGAAAGTTTGGTGTACTGCAAGAGTGCCCCTCCAGATGGCATTAATGCCGTGACATTGCAGAAGCATCACGTAACAGGGGAACGATGTGCGGACGGTCCAGTATAAATCCATCTCTAATGCATTGCTGTTGTGTCAATGACATGTCACAGAATACAGCCACAAAAAAACACTGGTCTAGAGGTGCATTTCTGTCTTCACTTAAAAGTGGGGGGGGGGGGGCGTGCTGTACATTGCTGCTCTGATCCAATCAAAAAACCCTTGTGGCTGCTCCTAAGTAAAAATAGAAATGGAAATTCCGCCATGGATCTCCAGCATTTCCTGTTGAGGCAGGAGGTGTTTGCAATAAGTGTTTGCAATAAGCAAACCCAGCACCTACCACTGGCTCTTTGATTCAGAAAAGCAAACCTGCAGCCCAGATGGCGCATGTCTCAGTGCACAGAGGTCTCAATACATCCATATTTTCTCTTACGAAATCAAGCTGACAGCCGTATCATAAATAAATGATACTCGTTTTGCAACCAGCCGGCACTGCAAATGCAGCCCTGTCCCCCAGAGGAGGAATGGTGGCACACCAGCACTAATGCCTAATAGCTCTCGGACTCTCAAGTGGGGAAGGGCAGAAAAGCTTATTCATGCTCCATGCTCACAGCACACGGCTTTAGCTTTTTGCTTTTAAACAGGAAACACCTTTATTTCATTCACAGCAGGCTTTAGTAAATAACGAAAGACAACGGTCCTTCGTTGACCTGATCTGGCAGCAATGAGTTCCACAGCTCAGCAGAAACCATGATAATCAATGGTAGACAAATGACATGTTTTAAAAAAGAAGAGGAAGAGGAGCTTAGAAAGATACAAGGATTCCTGTTTCATATAAAACACTCAAGGACCCAGACTCAAGTTCCTTACTCCATGTTCTTACCAGGAGTTCCTCGTCACAGGATCTCTCTCTCTCATTCTGATAGATAGATGATAGATAGATTGATAGATGATAGATAGATAGATAGATGATAGATTAGATAGATAGATGATAGATGGATGATAGATAGATAGATAGATAGATAGATAGATAGATAGATAGATATAGATAGATAGATAGAGATAGATAATGATGATGATGATAGATAGATAGATGATAGATAGATAGATAGATGATAGATAGATAGATAGATAGATAGATAGATAGATAGATAGATAGATAGATGATAGATAGATAGATATCCCTTATAACTTATTTCTGGTTACAGATAGGTAGCCGTGTTGGTCTGCCATAGTCAAAACAAAATAAAAAAATTCCTTCCAGTAGCACCTTAAAGACCAACTAAATTAGTTATTGGTATGAGCTTTTGTGTGCATGCACACTTCTTCAGATTCTTCAGGTATCTGAAGAAGTGTGCATGCACACGAAAGCTCATACCAATAACTAATTTAGTTGGTCTTTAAGGTGCTACTGGAAGGAATTTTTTTATTTTGTTTTAACTTATTTCTGCTTCCCCTGACTTGCCACTGAAATTTATAACCCCAGACTCCCTCTCTTAGCTATCTCTTTAGCCCAATTTGCACTATACATTTTAAGCAGTGTCATACCAGTTTAAACAACTGTGGCCTCCCCAAAAGCATTCTGGGAGCTGCAGTTGGTTAAGGTTGCTGAGAGTCATTAGGAGACCACCCCCCCCCCCCACAACTCCCCTCACAGAGCTACAATTTCCAGAGTTCTCTGAGAAGAGGGGATGATTTTTAAACCACTTGGTGAATTGTAACTCTCAGAGGAACAGGAATCTCATACAACTCTCAGCAGTTATCACCCTTAACAAACCACAGTTCCTAGGATTCTTTCGTTGAAGGTGGTAGAGTATTTCTTCGAATGTGTGGCACAGATAGGTCCTTGTTTTCTGTTTCACCAAAGGGTATGGCCTGAACCAACACTGCTCAAATTACAAGGAAGAGGGTTTTTCACTAAACTTTAGGGCACAAGCTGTTCAACAGTTGAACAGGCTACCTCAGAAGGTGTTGAAGTCCAGGAACACAAGAAGCTTTCTTTGGTCTATCTAAGTCAGTACAGTCGTACCATGGATCCCAAACGCCTTGCGAGTCAAACGTTTTGGCTCCCGAACGCCACAAACCCGGAAGTGAGTGCTCTGGTTTGCGAACGTTCTTTGGAACCCAAACGTTCTACACGGCTTCAAGCGTACGTGGAATCTGAAATGGGTTCCATTCAACTTCCAAGGTACCACTGTATTGTCTTCACAGAATAGCTTGAATAAGGTGAGACCGAGAGGAGATGTGATAGCCATCTTCAACTATCTAAAGGGCTGTCACATGGAAGATGGAGCAAACTTGTTTTCTCCTGCTCTGGAGGGTAGGGCTCAAGTTACAAGAAAGGAAATTCCGACTAAACATCAGGAAGAGCTTTCTGACAGAAAGAGCTGTTATACAGTGGAACGGTCTCCCTCAGGAGGTTGCAGACTCTCCATCCTTGGAGGTTTTGAAGCAGAGTTTGGATGGCCATCTGTCATGGATGCTTGCACTGAGATTTCTGCATTGGACTAAATGACTCTTGGGGTCCCTTCCAACGCCACAGTTCTGATTCTTTGATTTAGTTGCTATAGGGTGTCTCCCCCCCCCCCGTCAGCCTTTTCACAGTCCATACGATTCCTGTAGTATTATTTACTCTTAGTATGCAGATATTAGTGTGTGAGTATTGAAGGAGTCAGGGCTATAGTTCCTACCTGGCCTGGCCCGCTTTTGGAACTCACAAGCAGCTTACCATGTGTTATGTACTAAGCTTGGATCCTAGAACAATAGGCAAGTAGGATCCTAGAATGCAAGAACTGATTGGCCTGCAGGAGAAGATCAATCAGGCTCCAGGAGGAAGTTAATCAGCCTATTAGGCTGGTAGGATTGTAGAATGCAGGAACTGATTGGTCTGCAGGAAAAGACCAATCAGGCTCCAGGAGGGAAGCAGAATCAGCCAATCAGACGGGACTCATTGTGTAAATATTGTATATAAAAGCCTGAGGTTTGGGGGGCAAAAAATCACTGTTTTACAAGCTGCAATAAAGAGCATGAAATCACTACGAGTATATTTCACCATGTATAAAATTCTTCTTAACTTTCTCCCTGAAACAAGTCCGCGTGGATGTTGGTGGTAACGTGGGGAGCTTTTTAATACATTGCTTCAATGTGAAATAGCTTTATATAACTGCTTCTATGGCACTTGCAGTTCAGATTTTAAACCCCAGGCTTTTATATGTTTTAGTCCAGCTGAGATTTGGGAACTAAATCATCACCGTACTTCTTTTCCACAACCCTGAAGTGTTTATGCCTAGCCACCAGAAGAAAGGTGAAATTGTCGGAGACTGCAAGGGAAGTTGCTTCAACAAAGGGTTTCCTCTTTTTGGAGCCTATGTATGAGAAACTGTCCATTTGTTTGCTGACAGATGGCCTTGCCTAGCCATTCTTTTGAATGAAGAGGTCAGTACATGAAGAGTTATGAGAATGGGCTTGGATTTGTATGAAGCTAGAGAGCCTTGCCTGTAACACTTGCACTTTAATTCAGCGATTTGGAAAAGCAGTCTTTGACTGTCTTTCTAAAAAATCCAAACCTCTGGTTATTGACTTGGGCTATAAACACTGCAAATTTTCAGCTTGCAATTCTTCTGAGAGTAGGTGCTTTTACTTCATGGTATTTTTCTCTCCCCTTCTTTATGCCCCTTTGTGACATGGTGTAATTTTGCCCATCAGGATTCTCCTTCCCTGTTCTGCTTTTCGCAGTATCCTCTTTGAAGATCCGAACACATGGCTGCATTCAGCACGATGGTTTTGTTTTGTTTTTTAAAGTAAATAAATCATTATGCTTAGCCAACAGAGGAAAATTAACATTGACCAAGACCATCTAGCACTGAGACACTGGAATTAACTGTAGCAGGTTTCCTACAGCTCTGCGGATGCTGTAGGCCCACAACTCCCATCATTCCTGGCCATTGGCTGAGGCTGATGGGAGTTGGAGCCCAACAGTTTGCCTAGCAGGCATGTCCAAAGTCTGCTTCGGGGGCCTAATGTGCCCCACCGGTTGGTTTTTTAGGGTTTAGGTTGTTGTGGAACAACCCTTTTTTAGGGTTTAGGTTGTTGTGGAACAACCTAAACCCTAAAAAGAAGCTCAACAACTTTGGGATAAAATCATAAAAAAGCTCAACAACTTCAATCCTAAAAAAAATGGTCAACAACTTTGGCCCTTTGGTTGGCCCTCACGGCCCTTCACCTCATCAAATCTGGCCGTCTTTGAAAAAAGGTTGGACACCACAGCTGAAGGCAAACTATTTAGCATGAAAGAGCATTCATGTGGCATCCCTCAGCCTTGTTCTGGAGCAGACTTTCCCAAACTTGGGTGTCCAGCTGTTGTTGGACTACAACTCCCATCATCCCTAGCTAGCAGGACCAGTGGTGGACCAGTGGTCAGGAAAGATGGGAATTGTACCCCCAAAGCAGCTAGAGACCTAAGTTTGGGAAAGCCTGTTCTAGAGCCTGGGGCGATTCATTACTTCTGGGAGGAGGGGGTGAATGTTCAGGCATTTGTTTTTCTGGAGTGCAATGAACTCCACCCTTAACTAGGGCAGCCTTAGAAGCCTTCCCACAGTTTGAAAGTTACAAGGGTAAGAGATGTGAAGCAATTTTACATACTTAGAAAGATCTTGTAATTGTTGGGAACAAAAGGAAGCAATATTCAGCGATAACCAAGAAGCAAGTTGGTTTAATTCAAGCTCTCGCAGTTGTATTTGATGTAGGCATTCTAACTCGGTGTGTTTTAAAGGATCTTAAAACATAGCCCTGCATGTTAGTGGGATCTGCTTTATTGGCTTGGATGTCCAACCTCTTCCTGGCTCCTTTCTGTACTGGCATAAGGCTCTTATTCTCTGTGCATTTTATCAAAATCAATCTTAGCAGAGCTGGTGGATTGCTGACAGTGCATTACACAATAGGCTAAACCCTCCAAACCTGAATGTGAGGCGTGTTAATATCACAATGCCAAGAATCTCTTCCCAGAGGCGTTATTACCTAGTAAAAACCCTAGAGGGAAAATGTTGGGCTAGCTCTCCTGCAAATGTGGTCAAGGTCACTGCCTGAGAACCAGATTGTACGTTATGGATGGGCTCTAAAGACTTGTTCAGCCCAGTGGAGATTTGGGCTTCTTTTTCTGGAACTCCCAAGCTGTGTGCCAAACTGTTTTCGAGATTGAGGGGCCTTTCGAAAGCAGGTGGTGATTGGCCATGGGGTCTCCTGATCAAAATACGAGCAGTCCACTGGCCATGCCAGGCTTTTGAGTACGCCAAAGCCAGGTGCTAGCTCTTTGGAGCCTATCCTATATTTTCCCCCGGACGGAGATAATTTCCACATAAAAAGGATGTCCTGCTTAAAGTTGCTTTCAATCTTTTCTCAGCATGCAAAGGGGGAAACGCCTGATGATAGCCCAGCTGCATGTTATGTGTCATTGTGTGAAACGAAAGCCCAATGGACACATTCCCTGTCTCCTCCCCTCGCCCCCTCCAAAATCAACTTTGTAAGGGGACAGTTTTGTGTGGAGAAGCAGCAAGGGGGAGCATGTGCTTTATCCTTTTCTCTTCATCCGTTTTTGCATTTGTGCTTCCAGTCTTCCCACCCTCCAAGCTGCTTTCTCTCCTTGCAGGGTTTCCACACGTGTTTACCCTTGCAAACATGTATTAAGAACTTCATGGAGGAAAAAGCAACCTGGGAGGGGGTAATTAATTTGAAGTAGGGGGAAAGTTAAGCACCCACTGCTTATTTATGTAAATCCCTGCGCCCGGCCCCCAGGAATGGCTCTTCCAGGTAGTAAATAGAAAGGGACACCTGAGTTTACTCACTTGAATCTCTGTGTAAAATTTCAAGCCGGACTTTGCAACCTTGGCACTCTCTGTGCTGACTAGAACTTATGAGAGTTGTACTCCAAAACATCTGGAGGAATACCCCTCATGCAGTGGCAGCTGGTGGAGCCAGAGTCAATGATTGGCAGAGCCAACAATTTCTACCTTGGCTGCCATCCTCCTCCCTTGAAGAAAAGGAACCTAGCAGACAGTGGCAACCCCTGGACTGGATGTATGTGGGAAGGCAGGTAGGGTGAGTTGGTGGCACAGTGCCCTGTTTGGCTTAATGGTCCAGCCTCCACTGTCCCCATCTTGAACCTGCTTGGGTACAGAGCCTACACTGGATTTTTTCATTGCCTTTTATCTGAATTTGTAAATATCTCTGTCTCTCTTTAACAGGTCAGCTGCGAGGAAGAGTCGCTTGTGGCCGCACCTCTCTCCGCCTAGGCCCTTCTCAGCCAGAAGCTAGGCGAAGCTGACGGGAGCCTTTCAACGCATTGCGTTCCCATGGGGACTGTACCAGATCCTCTGAGGTCTGCCAAGCGTCCACTGGTCACCGCTTCCGAGGAGGAAAACGACCTGAAAAGGTTGCAGTCCTCTAAACACCAGCACAAGCAAGCAAGCATAGAGAGCAACAGTAATGGATTTCCTTTCACTGCTAAGGTGCAACCCACTGGAGATCACCTGCTTGAAGGGAACTGCGGGGTGGAAGCTGATGTTGCAACGGGCGAACGGCATTGTGGGTATGACACTGGGAAACCAAGAATGTTTTCTCCTGGGTCCTCCAGCCCATCCAAAGAAGGCTGCCTAGCAGTTCTGGAGCCGGGGAATAACTCTGAGCGGGAAAGCATTAGTGATGCCGGAGCTCAAGGCCAGGACCCAGCAAAAGAACATGTTGCAGTCAAGGCACCTGCTACCCAGGAAGCCAATGAAATTGTGCCAAGTGGTGCTGGAGGGCAACTTTGCAGTGCAGCAGATAAGGCAAGCTCTCTGCCTGGAGGTGGTGGTGGCAGAGTCACAGAGAGCAGAGCTCATGGCGGGTCTTCTCCTCCTTCAGATGCCCAGCAAGCTGCTCCAACCACAAAGGAAATTGTGGGTGAAAGGATTGGTCCCGAAGTGACGCAGGTGCCAGACTTGGCAAAGGAACTGGAGCCTCTCTCTGATCTTGCGCTGAAGGCCCACGGTTGCTCGGATGCAGAGCCAAAGGGCTCAAAGGAGGCAGGCTCTGAGTCTGGCTCAAGAACTGCACCAGAGATGGTCCCCAAACCCAGCCTTGGGAGCACACCACAGCCTTCGTGCAGTGACAAGGCTGTGGAGAAGGTAGGGCCTGAGCCCTCTGAGTTGAAGGACACAGGGGCCATGATGGTCCAACCTGAGGGTGGAGAGGTGGCCAGCAGGACCCATCAGGATGCCGGGGTGCAGGCTGTAGCCAGCATGGAAAGCAGATCAGCGTCCACCAGCCCAAGCATCTTTGCTGCATTCTTACGGGAAAACATGCCTCCCCAGGCAACACAGAAGCAAGAGCAGTTGCACATTATTTACACAGGAGCCGGCGGGAAGGAGCAATCGGAAATCGTCGACGACTTTCCGGCGCTTGTCCAGACAGCTGTGTCTCCTGCCAACGTGACCGAAGCCCATATCCAGGCAGCAGCTGCAATAGACGAGGGGTTGGCAGTTCAGGCTGTCAAACTTCAAGAGGGCACAGCAGGCACTCATGATACAGCCCACTCGACTTTGCCAGGCGACGTGACGTATCCCTGCCCTGGCGGTGTGCAAGAAACGTCGTCCAAGGTGACAGAAGCACAAACAGCAAATGCAGCCAGCCATCGCAGCGATGCTTCCCAGGAGCTGCTGGACGCTTCAGCCATGCTGAAGACAGCGCCGATTGACCAGATTACTGTCAATGGCAGCGCTTCCCCGCACCCCACACGCAGCGAAACCAAGCTACCTCCACCTTCTGCTCTGCCAGGAATCAATAGCAAACCTCAGCACCTTGGACCCTCCTCTGTTGCAGAAAGCCAGCAGACGCCTCCAGCCTCCTGCAGCATATCTGAACAAGACAAGGCTCTCCAAACCACTGGCGGCACTCCCGATAGCGGTTGCAGAGAGCAACCGCACACTGAGACAGTTAGGAGTCTTGAGACAGTTCCAGCCAGCCTCCATGTGGACATCAAACCAAAGGGGGAAGGGAAATCCGTCCCTCTCAGTCCAAAGGAACAGGGGACAACTAACGCTGTAGCAGTGGCTACTACGCCCCCGACCATGTGTGCCCCAGCCACGGCAAAAATTGAGCAGGATAAACTTCCAGACAAAGAGGCGGGAGGATTTGGCATTCAGAATCTGGAAGCTGAGTCTGGGTTGAGTAGAAATTCTGGCCCTGGCCTAGGAACCAAAAGCAACAGAACTAAGAAGGGAGAGAAGGGCAGTCTTTCAGCCTCTCCCGCTTTGCCCTTGCCAAAGCTGGGCGAGAAGAAGAAGGAAGGAAAACCTGCCGCGGAGGGCAAAGGGCACCTGAAGCAGTCTAAGCGCGTCCGGGATGTCGTGTGGGATGAGCAGGGCATGACTTGGGAGGTTTATGGGGCCTCCCTTGACCCCGAGTCGTTGGGGGTCGCCATCCAGAATCACTTGCAGAGGCAGATTAGAGAACATGAGAAACTGATTAAGGCCCAAAACAGCCAGACCCGGAAATCTGTTTCTTCGGATACGTCTTCAAATAGAAAACTTAAAGGGAGGCAGCACAGTGTTTTCCAGTCCATGATGCAGAATTTCAGGCGCCCCAATTGCTGCGTTCGCCCTGCTGCTTCCTCTGTGTTGGATTGAAAGAGTCGGGAAGGCGACGAGCGTCCGTTTGTAGCCATTTGTTTCTGTGTGTGCACAGAAATCTGTAGAAAATAAGCCCAGGAGCTCAGCTTTGATGCTTGAGATTCTGATATAATGATTGGGGGTGGGTGGGAGGGGGGGCAGAGTAACGGCTGTGTACTGTATGCCCAGTAAGTCATCACATCTGAGCTGTCTTGTTCTCTGCAAATGACACGTGCAGCTTTTACGTTTACTTAGAAGCCACTCCGGTCTGTTGCCAAACGACAACATAAGCACTTAAAAACAAAGCACAATGTGAGATTGCCAATTTACTGCAGCAACGGTGTGGCAGCTTTTTGCAGACGGAAGAGAAGGGAGGCATCAAACCCTTTGCAAACGCCTTTCACGTACGACTAGGTCTTAATAATGTCGATAACGAAAACTTCAACAACTCTGTGTTAATGTAGCAAATATTCCCAAGTACCTGGATCAGGTTGCGTTGGTGCTGAGAGAGTCAGAGGAGCTGGTTTTCTTAAAATGATAGACACTCTTTGAGGAGGGGGTAAGAGGATATCAACTTGCAATTAGGGTGGTATTCCAAGTACACCTGCCAAAAGGAGGCACCCCAAAGACGATCCACCCCTTTTGCCTCACATGCTAAAGAGCCCTTAGGGATCCTGTGCCAATCACATGCTAGCCTTTGCCAACCTGGGGTCATCCAGATGTTTCGTACTACACCTTCCATCAGCCCCAACTGTGATGATGGGAGTTGTGGTCCAAAACATCTGGACATCCCGTTGGAGAAGGTTAATCTGTACATATATGGTTACAGTGTGCCAAAAGGCCTGCTGGTGGCATTCCTCTTGAAGATTCTGGAAACCTCTGGCATCCCAGACGTGATAAAGGTCCTTCAGACTGGAGTATAAGGGACTTCAGAAATACCCAGGAAATTTCAGTGGGTGCCAGAATTTCTGTTAAGTGTGAGATTTTGACTGTTATTTGCTCCTTAATGGGTCTCCTCTTTCTGTCCGCCACCCCGCCCACTGCAATTTTGTATTTTGCAATGTTTTATCATACAGGTGATACTTCCATGTCACAGAGAAGCAGAGAAATTGTTTGGATTTTCAGCAGCAATGTAGAGAGGGCGCAAAAGATTATTGTGCAGCCTTGTTAAAACTATTTTTTTTATATATAATTTTTTAAAATTAGTTTTCCACTATACCCCCCAAAGTAGCCAAATTATAACAATAACAATTAATTCCCAAATGGTACAATTATCAAAATGCCAATCAACTTCCAATTAATACATTTTAGTTAAAGTGGCTCCCCGTATGGTATTTTGGTGCATTTCTGATCTTATATCAACGCGTTCCATGATCTTAATTTATGTCAGTTACATTTCAGTTATAATAATAACAACCCTTTAGTCAACAGCTACATAATTAATGAACTCCATTCATGATGTTATAAGATACAAATTTATAAAGTTTCAAGTGAGGAACTCAAACTATTATCTTTATTCTGCCCTGCGTGTGAAAACTGTTAGGTCCATAGAGATTCCTTCTGTCCATATATGATGTTGTCTCTTTCACTTCCCAACTTGTTGTTTTCTCCCATTTTGACTTGGTGCAGAACTGAATCTCGAAGTTTCTCAGAGGTCTGATCTCTCCATCCCTTGCTTTGATGTCTCGGAACAGGTGACAGTTTCCTAGAAACCATTCCGTCTCACTAGTAAACCATGTCACAGATCTTCGCCATTTCCCCCTCAGCCTAGAAAAAGGTGGGCGGTTTTCAAATGCGCTGAATATTTAATACTCCTTTCCAACTCCCAGAATCTCTGCAGCGTTCTTATCACAGCCCCTAGATTCTTTTCCTTTCAGCTAGAGATTTATGGTGCAATTCATGGTGCCAGGACCGTCTGCTCGCTGCCATGCTAAATAGAAGCTATGCCTCTTGGTCTTGAATGTGAGCAACCAACAGGACAGTGTTGTCGTAGGTGTCTCAAACATTGTGTTTCCCTACAGAATGTCCCCAAGAAGCTTGTTTGGGAGGGTGAAATAACTGCTAGTTCTTTACTCTGTCTTGTTAACATGTGGAGAACCAGTGTGGTGTAATGGTTAGGGTGTTAGACCAGGATCTGGGAGAGCAGGGTTCAAATCCCCACTCAGCCATGAAGCTCACTGGGTGACCTTGGGTCACTCACCATCTCTTAGCCTAACCTACCTCACGGGACTGTTGTGAGGATGAAATGAAGAGGACAACCACATACACCACCTTGAGGATAAAGGTGGTATATAATTGTTATCATTTCTAGCTCAGAGGCAAATGTGAGTGCCCCTTCATTTCAGAGCAGGTGGGAAGTGCCTCTGAAGTGGCTTCAGTGTGGATGATAACATTGTGGGGAAAATCTGCGTTGCTATCCTCTCCCGAATGATCTCAGAGCACCACAGGAAGCCTTTAGAGGCTTCCCATGCTTTTAAGGTACCATTCGTTCCATCAGTTTTACTCAGTAAGGCTTAAGCAAGATTTCACCCCATATAGGATTCCCAGTTCTGAGAACCTTTGCACTCTTACTGAACTTAACTATTAAAAAAGAAAAAAACCAATTCCAAATTATTCCCCTCTCCGCAAATTGGCGGTGGCCACTCAGCCAGAAGAGCTTAGTAGATTGTTAATTGATTTTGTCACTCCAGTTGTGTAACTGGTGCTTTATGGATCTGGGGGCTAGATTAAGAAAGACAATCTGGGGGAAGGGAAATCACAGCATCCGGATAATTGCCCAACCTTCGCCGGGCTTTCCGTGTCAAAAAAGCAAAAGCCACAAGCCTAGCCAGCTGAAAGTGGAAAGGTCTGTGGTATATCTGTTCCCTTGCTTGAGGTTGGATGGATAAAAGGCTTAAGCATCCCAGCAGAATCTGCTCAAGCAGAGTAGGCTGGATTCCAGGAGTGAAATTCAAATTTTGCAGTCATATACATGTTTATTCCAGATAAATTTAAGGGTGGAACCACCAATTGCACAAAATAAAAATAGTCTGCTTCCAAAAGTGGAACCCCTCTGCTAACTATTCTCCTCCCCCCTCCCCCATGTGCAGTAAAACATGTGACCTATTTCTGATGCCACTGTTTAGTGCATTTTCCGTCTTTCCGTAACTGAGATTGCAGACATGCATGACGTTATGACATCTAGCTGTAAGGAGAGTTTTATTGCTCGTTTTGGCAGCAACCCTGGGTTCCTTATGACATGTAGCTGTCCCATTCGGAGATTTGCCTTCACACTAGAGTTTACATAAGATGTCAGTTTTGACATCAACATATTCCAGTTCTGACCATCCAATTCCAATCTCCCATGCCTGCCCCTCTGTCTTTTCTTCATAGTCAGAAAACAGCCCCAATAACTAGCACAGTTTGAGTATGTGGTGTTGTCTGTCCTCAAAAAGAAAATACTTGCATTTTTCCCCATCAGAGAAACTAAAAAATAAAACCACAATGCCATACTGGGATAATAGAAATTCATGTGGAATGCGGTAAAACAGAGGCTCACTTTTAAAAGTTTCCTAAGAACCAAGTCCACAAACTGATTAAACCTAAATCCTTGGATTTGAATTAGCTGAGTCCCAGAAAAATTTGGAGAGACTAAGCTGGCATAAATCCAAACCTGCCTAGGATTTCATGACTTCGCTGGTAGGTTGTTCCCATTGCCTAATAGCTATCTTTAAGACTACACTAGCCAATCCTTCGTGGGATGCAGCTATGAGAGAAATCAAAATGAAGACCATAGACCATAGTTCTGGCAAGATTAAGCACTTGTATATCTCACTAATTTCAACAGGAAAGTGGCCTGGTTCATGTTGCAGCAAACCATGGTTTATAGCGGGGTTGATTCACCTGCAATCCTCCAGATGTTGGACTACAGTTCCTATCATCCCTTACCACGGGATGGGGATGTTGGGATTTGGAGTCCTCAACATCTGGAGGGTGACAGGGTAGCCATCTGTAGTTTATGGCTTACCCTGAAAAAAGCAAATACCTTCCGCTTTGTTCTTCCCTAAACAGGACTTTAGGAAACCTGAAGTTTGGCTTCTTGAGATAAGCAAATGCAGGATGTGGTTCACATTCACAAATCACAACAAGCCTTCATAGTCTGTTTTCATTCACACTAAAGGGAGGAGCCAAGTACGAGCAATGTACTCATTCACAGTAAAGCACAAACCATGGTTTACTGTGACATGCAAACAAGGCCTGCATAGAACTTTTTTGAAATACCCCTCCAAATGCTTAACTTTGTCTGAAATGTATTCCACAGTTGTTGTTGTTGTTGTTTTTAAAAAGCATGAAATCATTTAGTTCCTTTATTGCCATGCATTGTGCAAAACCATTTTTCCTTCTGTTTTGTTTTTCTAAGGGGGGAAAAATGTTCAAAAGCTCTGTTTTACATATTGGCTTGAAGCTATCGGCACTGGTGTTTTTTAGAATGTACTTAGATGTACATCTTACTGACCCTTGCTTCATTGCTTCCCTGGCGGCAAAACAGGCTGTTCTGGTGGGCATGCAACACACATAATAATGATAGGAGATAACTTACTGTAAGGAGCGCCAGTTCAGCAAATCCTTCCTTGAAATGTTGTCCATAAACAAATAAATGAAAAACATTGAACACTCTTAAAAGAATTAATTCAGTTGCATTTAAAACAAAAACAAAAAACAGCAACAGCTTTCACCGTTGTGTTTTGCACAAATATTATCACCATATTTTTAGAAAGATTTGCAGTCTAGTTTTTGACTTTACCCATTGTGCTTCCTTAGGGCTCATATCCATCTGTAATTAGGTGCCTGTAGCAAGGGCTGCGAACAAAATTAGCAGCTAAGGGAATAGGGTATTATGTGGAGCAGGGTTTCCCAAATGTGGGTCTCCAGCTGTTTTTGGACTATAGTTCCCATCATCCCTGACCTATTGGTTTTAAAAACAATACAATTACAAAACAAAACAATACTCAACGATCAACAAAAAGCAATCCAAGATCAGTAACACACATTACAAAAGAAAAGAAAAGATTGAATTCACGTCACAAATTCCAACATGACTTCCAATTCCCCCATTGTGATTCCTAATTTACATTACGACTGCATACTTAACTTTATCTCTCCTAGGTTATTCGGTTGTGTTAATTTTGTAAACTTCTCTTATTTCATGCAGAAATCAATCGAGGCCTGCTGAAAAACTTAGATTATTACAATGTTCTGTTAAGTATTCTCTGTAAACATTCCACTCTCTATTAAATATTTGATCTGTATGGTCTCGGAATCTCGCTGTCAATCTTGCTAGCTCTGCATACTCTAACATTTTATTCTGCCAATCTAATTTTGAGGGAGTAGAATCTCCTTTGCAGTTCAACGGCAGCTGGAGACCCAAGTTTGGGAAACCCTGGTTTTGAGAAAGGGAGATTTGAGGCAGAGCTCCCTCCCACCCAGCCCCCAAATGGGATCAGCATAGGGCTTAGTGCAGTCCTGATCATCCCTATAGATTCATATTTGGAAGGGACCTTGAATGACCTTGGGGGCCAATCTGTAATGGGGAGCTGGCATGGTGCCCTCCAGATATTTTTGGACTCCTCAGCTGTTGGCCATGCTGCCTGGGGCTGATGAACATTGAAGTCCACAACAGCTGAAGGGCCCCCACATTGGCCACCCCTGATCAAAATGCCCCCCACAGCAGGGTTTCCCAAACTTGGGTCTGCAGCTGTTTTGGGACTACAACTCCCATCATCCCTAGCTAGCAGGACCAGTGGTCAGGGATGATGGGGACTGTAGTCCAAAAGCAGCAGGAGACCCAAATTTGGGAAACCCTGCTCTGACAGAACCAAGGTTCCGCTGTAAATCTTGTGAAATAAATCTAAAAATTCATTATTATTAGTTATTTGAAAATTAATTTTTTTAACTTTTTAGTTTCCACATACCACAAAGCTGAGGGTTTTTTTTTTTTTACAATGCAATCCTATATGCATCTGCTCAGAAGCTAATCCCATGGGGTCCAAACAGGCTTACTGCCAGGCAGGTGAGTGTGGAGTTGCTGCTTAAATGACCTGAGTTGTGACCGGAGGGCTCCCCGTGCTTCGGGCGAGTGTCTGCAAGCCTTGCGCGCCTGGCAGGAGCTCCCGCCGAGCGCGCAAGGCTTGGGGGGGCAGCCTGTTGCCCGAAGCACGCGGAGCCCTCCAGAGGGCTCGCCATGCTTCGGGCGAGTGTCTGCAAGCCTTGCGCGCCCGGCGGGAGGTCCCACCGAGCGCGCGAGGCTTGGGGCGGCAGCCTGCAGCCCGAAGCACAGGGAGCCCTCTGGAGGGTGCCCCGTGCTTCGGGCAGGCGTGTGCAAGGCTTGGGGCGGCAGCCGCGGCTAGGGGGGGGAATATTTTTTTTTATTCATTCCCCACCCCAAAAAAGAGGTGCATCCTATGGGCCAGTGCGCCCTATAGGACACAAAATACGGTACATTTTACATGAAACAAGTTCATAGGTACACAAAATCCATTAGCTCTAGGCCAGGCATGGCCAAACTTGGCCCTCCAGCTGTTTTGTGACTACAACTCCCATCACCCCTAGCTAACAGGACCAGTGGTCAGGGATGATGGGAATTGTAGTCCCAAAACAGCTGGAGGGCCAAGTTTGGCCATGTCTGCTGTAGGCAATGCCTTAAGACCTGGCCTCAACCTTGTGTTTCCTGTTACTGTTTTTCCTTCCAGGTTTCAGCCTCAGCCAATTTTGAGTACACTGTTTGTCAGCAAATAAGTAAGGGCCCTGGATTGATCTGTCTAGCCGTCAGTCACCGGAACAAACTCTTAAATAACAAAAAGTTATTCTCTCATATTCCACCATTTGATTCACTCGCAGATGATATTTGAAGTGCCATATTTGAGGGATGGGGGATGTTGTTGTTGTTTTGTATATGCCTGTGAAAGAGGTCTGTAATATCAATTTTCCTGCCTCCCTTATCATCGTCCAAAATGTGAACGTTGGGTTTATTATTTGAACGGTAGTATCCCATGACTGGTATTGTTTGGTAAGAGTCATTGATGTTTGGGATCTCTTGCCATCGTTCGTCTCTCAGCTGGGCACCAAAGTGTGTTTTCGCTCTTAGCGTACTGCTGCCCTGTTTGTGGCTGTCTCACATTCAGATGATCTAAAGTTTCTTGATGTTTATTCTCGTGCCTTCAAATCCGTTGTTTCCCCACTAAATTGTCCTCGCGGATTGTGAAAGTGATGTCCGTCAAGGAACCTTCTGTCATTTTCTCCAACGTTTTTTTTTTTCTCTTTATGGTAAAACTCTTCTGTATGGTAAACTCTTCTGACAAGATTTTCTTGAGCCGATACTTACTATTTTTTTCAAAACAAAACTGTGACTGGACTATTCATAATGTGTCAGAAGAACTGAGGGAATAAACAAATATCTGTATTTAAACGAACTTGAATCTCATGAGGAAAAATCGGGATGAAGCTTCCTCCCTTCTTCATTTACAGCAAACGTTCTTACTGGCCTTTCAGTAGCGGAGGAAGTCAGGCCAAAATGTGGTCAAAAACAATGGAAGTTTTCTGCTCCGTGACAAAACTGTGAGATTGGTCTTCACGCTCTGCAGCAGATTATCAGCTGAAGAATTCAACCCACCTCACCTTCCAGCTGAAAAAACGCCTCTAATTATAGTGTTTCCAATACAAATATATATGTATGTATGTATGTATGTATGTATATATATATAGCTAGCTAGCTATTTTAAAACTGAGAATAATTGGCTTCCAGGGAACTTGAGTGCACACGAGCAGAGAGAGTAAGTTGTAGAATACAGCTCTGGTACACTGCTTTAAAATAAATGGAACTATCATGGAAAGTGAGGGGAAATTAGGACTGTTAGCGAATACAATACAATGGGCACAGAGGCCTGCTAAAATGCATTTGCAGACAAGCAATAGTGTGTCCTCTGTTCTCCCTTTCTTCTCCCTCCCCCCTCAAAATAATAAAAAAGACCACAACACCAGCACATCCCATGGTATAAAGTATTTATTTTTAAGACTTGGCTCTAATAGGACGGAATGCAAGCAGCATTAAGTGCCTGGTGTGTTTGTGTGTGTTTGTTTTAACTGTCATGGACAAAGGCCTTTATAGAGTGATCCCAAGCAAACAATCGCATTCTGCTAATACATCCCCATGTTTGGCCCAGAAGAGAGAAGCGATCTGGCTTAGAATCACCTAAATACTGGAGTGCGAGTATAAAGTGTGCCAAACAACTTGTTGGGGGGGGGGCAACCCTGAAATGCATATAATGCTTGTAATGATCTGTAGGAACTGATTATATTGCAAAGCATGTTAGAGCTGCAGGGAGATGTTTTAACAGTATCCTCTCTCTTCTTAGGCTGTGTTTACATTCCCTCTGCGATTGCAGAGCTGCTTTGTCAAATCTGTGTTCACACAATGTTGGCCCAGACGCGTATGTATCCTGAACTTCATTACAAAATATTATTGTTTGATGCGTTGTTTCTCAAACCAGCTTCACACCAGTTGGAGTCCTCAAGCGGTTCCTAATTTGTCTCTAGCCCACCTGGCGTGTTCAGCAATGAATTGAAGCTGTGCTGAGGTGAACAGCTGTGGGGAGGAGAGAGAGCTGTGAAACACACAGCGGGGGTACACAACTTCGCTGCGCTCTTAAGGCAGTAATGTGAACACACCCTTAAGGCAGGGTTGATTCTGCCAGTGGTGCTTCATGTGGCGGCAAGAAGGGCAACCAATCTGGAAGGAACATCCTTAAGTGAAAATGTGCCTCCACTATCAGAAGCTCCCCAGCGCCCAGTGGCGTAGCTAGGTGCTTAGGTGCCTGGGGCGGCGCTCACACCCTGCAGTTGGGGCCAAAGCGATCAGGCCATGGGGCAGGGCAAGCTACCCATGAGAGCAGGGCGAACCAAGGCAAAGCGTGCTGCGTTTCTTGGCTATTTGCAGATTAGTTGCGCTGCAGAAAGCGTGCTGGGGAGACCACACATTACAAGGAACGCAAAAATAACTTCAGCTAGGTTTTAATAACAAAAACAAAAACTCCGTTTACACTAAATATATCAATAAGCATGACCCATCCACCAACCCACCAGGGTACTGAGAGAGCTAGGTGCTGCTCTTTATATACTATACCCAACAGTTTAATTAACATAACTTAACAGCACCTGCTCTACTGCTTCACAGCCGTAAAACTAGGTCACATTATTTGCTCTGGCCCTTAAAGAAATACATATCTTGTGGAACAATAGTGAACCTTCAAATTTAAAGAGACCATTCAACAGCGTTGAGCCTCTCTGCAGCCCCTGTAGGGCGGCTGAGGTGTTGGGCAGATGCAAGCCCCGAGCTCCTCAAAAAAGCAGCACAGAGCTTGCAGGTAGTCCGCCCGCCGCCTTCTCCTCAGGAGAGATGCGTGGCTCAGGCACACTGCAAGCCCCATAGTGTGATTTCCAGTGCCCCCTGCCTCACCTGCCTACGCCTCTGGATTAGGCAGATTCATGGAGGTGAGGGCTGTCGAAGGCTATTAGCCATAAAGGCTATGCTCTGCCTTCAAAGTTGGAGCCAGCAATCAATGCTTCTGGTTTCTGGAAATCACTCGAGGGGAGACTGCTCCTGCAGTCGCGGTAAGAAGGGGCATGTGGTGGGTGCGGAATTATTTTTTCAAAAACACATATTTTTGTCATTTGGGCACCCCCCCTCAGTGATGACACCTGGGGCGGACCGCACCCCCCTTCCTACGCCGTTGCCAGTGCCAACACAGACCTAAGAGTTGGTTAAATAAGGGATGACATCCAGTCTCAGTGTTGGGCCTACACAGGAACTTGACCTTAACATTCCAGACGGTTGCAAAAGATCGCTCTAAAATGGCCACAAATCTGTCTACCGAAAATCGGAAGGTTGATAGGCTCCTAAAGCTGTCTTGCATTCTTGCGGCTGTATTCTTTTTCTACGTCCAGGGACTGAAATGTGAAGCACTGTACAAAACAGAGCTCGTTTTAGCCTTCCAAGCTATATCATAGCATTTATTTTGGTATATTACCTTTAGAAACTTGCATGTGGAAAACAGTTCTGTATAATACACTGAAGTTACATTATTGATTCGGTCGACTCCCTTTAGGAAATTCCATGTTTTGCTGTTTTACATCTCTGGATTTTCACAATAAAAAAATATAACGCAATAAACAATGTCTTTATTAACTTGCTTGCTTGTGAAGGGGGAGAAGGCCCAAATTTATAAGTTTGTTTGGAACACGCAAGCGAGGGAAGACTGGCTTCTGAATTAATGCCTAGCACAGACATGGGGAAAGCCGTGACCCTCCAAGATATTGTTGGACTTTAATTCTCCTCAGTCTCCGCCAGCATGCCCAGTGCTCACGGATGGTGGGAGTTGTGGTCTAATAAAATTTCATGTGCTTATAGCACTGTAGTGTTCAGATGGCTCCCCAGTGGTCATCTAGTCCAACCCTCTAGTTGATGCAGGGGAGCAGCACTAGGGGGAGGGGTATTTAACCCATTCCCCATGCCATTTCCCCAAAGGAAATTCCTCCCTGCTCCATTATCAGGCTGCCAAGTCTTCCATCACTGCAGACCTCCCAATTGTCTCTATTTTCCAGGGACAGTCCCAGATTTACAGAAGCTGTCCTGGTTTCAGATTTGATCCTGGACTGTCCCGCTTTTCCTTGGGATGTCCCTTTTTTTAACGGAGAAATGTTGGAGGGTATGGAGTTATCTGACCCCTGAGCCGTCTGAAGGCAGCCCTGTATAGGGAAGTGGTTAGTTTTTTTACTGTTTTAAGTTTTTATATATACGTTGGAAGCTGCCCAGAGTGCTTGGAGCACCCCAGGCAGATGGGCAGGGTATAAATTGTAAAACTGTTGTTGTTGTTGTTGTTGAATAGGACATCCCTTTTTGCATCAGAGAAAAATTGTAGGGTATGCCACTGCAGGAGACACACACTGCCCTTCCTCCTGGCTATCGCTTCCTGCTCACTTGGCCTCCCTGAGCACTGATGCAGTGACCAAGGGCGAGATACAGCAGCATCCTTCACTCATCACACATTCTTCCTCTGGGCAGTTTGGGAGATTGGGCTCAGGAGGTGGTGGGAAGCAAACGGATGGAAGCAGGCCCATTATATTTATCTGTACCACTTTAAAGAGTCACAGCTTCCCCCAAATAATCCAGGGAGCTGTAGTTTGTTGTTGTTGTTGTTGTTTAATTTGGTTTTACAAGTTAAAATTTGCACTCATCATAATCAAAAAAAGGAAAAGATTCCCATGAATCTTTGGGCTTCCCTCCACCCCTCCGTGGGTTCCATTATTACCATATTTTTTGCTCTATAAGACTCACTTTTTCCCTCCTAAAAAGTAAGGGGAAATGTGTGTGCGTCTTATGGAGCGAATGCAGGCTGCGCAGCTATCCCAGAAGCCAGAACAGCAAGAGGGATTGCTGCTTTCACTGCGTAGCAATCCCTCTTGCTGTTCTGGCTTCTGAGATTCAGCATATTTTTTTTCTTGTTTTCCTCCTCCAAAAACTAGGTACGTCTTGTGGTCTGGTGCGTCTTATAGAGCGAAAAATATGGTAATCCTTTTCTACTTCTTCCAATTTTTAAATCTCCACTGTATCTATAGTTCTTTTTACATCACAAGTGTTATTGCAGTCCTGCTAATGATTTTGACTGTTTACAATGGTCTCCAGTGTAAACTATAAATTCCCCCCACTCCTTATTGAAGTTTTGGTCTTCCTGATTTCTGATCTTTCCAGTCATTTTTGCCATTTCGGCATAATCCATCATCTTAGTCTGCCTTTCTTCTTCTTTCCATCTCTGGGCTAAAGGGAGCTATAGTTTGTTAAGGGTTCTGAGAGTGCGTTAGGCTATCCCTACTTCCCTCACACAGCTACAGTTCCCAGAGTTCCCTGGGAAGAGGGATTGGTTGTCAAACCACTCCAAGGATTATAGTACCGTGAGGGAAAGCGAGATCCCCTAACTACTCTCAGCACCCTTAAACTACAGTTCCCAGGATTTGGGGGGGGGCATAAGTCTTGAGAGCGGTATGATACTGCTTTAAATGCACAGTGCGGATGAGGCCCAAGTGACAACACAGCACTGGCCATCCCACAAATCACATCAGCTAAAAGGAGACATTTGTGCTGCTTCATCTGAGGTGCGATTGCCATCTCTGGTGCCAAGTAATATTTTGAGCATGAAATGTGCTGAAGGATCATTAGGGAGGCATTCCTGCTATGCTGGACTGGTGAGGCAATTGGATGCAGTGATGCGAGGGGCTGCTTCCTCAGGTTACTTTTGGAAGATGTGAAAAGAAGAGACAATGGGGCAAGGTTCTGGGTTCATCTGGCACATCTAGCAAAAAAAGGATTATGTAGGTATATAAAGGGGACACGGGTGGCGCTGTGGGTTAAACCACAGAGCCTAGGGCTTGCCGATCGGAAGGTCAGCAGTTCGAATCCCTGCGACGGGGTGAGCTCCTGTTGCTCGGTCCCTGCTCCTGCCAACCTAGCAGTTCGAAAGCACGTCAAAGTGCAAGTAGATAAATAGGTACCACTGCGGTGGGAAGGTAAATGGCGTTTCTGTGCACTGCTCTGGTTCGCCAGAAGCAGCTTAGTCATGCTGGCCACATGACCCGGAAGCTGTACGCCGGCTCCCTTGGCCAGTAAAGCGAGATGAGCGCTGCAACCCCAGAGTCATCCGTGACTGGACCTAACAGTCAGGGGTCCCTTTACCTTGGGTATACAGTGGTACCTCAGGTTACATACGCTTCAGGTTACATACACTTCAGGTTACAGATTCCGCTAACCCAGAAATATTACCTTGGGTTAAGAACTTTGCCTCAGGATGAGAACAGAAATCATGCTCTGGCATCACGGCTGCAGCAGGAGGCCCCATTAGCTAAAGTGGTCTTCAGGTTAAGAACAGTTTCAGGTTAAGAACGGACCTCCAGAACGAATTAAGTACTTAACCCGAGGTACCACTGTATGAGGAACAGAAGAAACAGCCTTCTACTGAGTCAGGCCATTGGTCCATTTAGGTCAATATTGGTCTACACTGATTGACAGAAGTTCCTGAAGTTTGCAGGACAGGATTTCCCAAACCATGCCTGGAGGTGCCAGGGATTGAATTGGAAGGCTGGATATAAGAAATGCTCCCCACTGAGTCTGTTCAGCACAGGGCTTTTTGTTTGGCTGGAACTCATCGGAACTCGGTTCCGGCACCTCTCAAGTGTGCACCATTGCCATTATAAGAGAACAAGGGAGGCGTTCGTGGTGAGTTCCGGCCCATCTTTTTCTGCAAAAACAGCACTGGTTCCAATTCCACACAATGTCAGAATAGGACCCAAAGTTTGGTGGCCCCCATCCTTTGGGACTCTTTCCCATCAGTGGCATGCGGTTAAATTTTTCACAGGGGGAACAATTGGGGGCAGAGGTGCCAGCTTGCGAAGGCAATGAGGGGACAGAAGCCATGCATGTGAGCCTCCCGAAACTGGACAGAAGCTTCCTGAGCTTTTGGAGGAGGCACCAGGGGAACAGTGATAGATAGATAATTTATTACGGTCAGAGCCCAGCTTATAAAACACACTTGGGGGTACAGTCACAGAAGGAAAACAAACAATTAAAACAATGTACAACAATATATTTAAAAACAATGTACAACAATAAACTACCTCAGGGAGCTGACCCAGAGTCACCCATAGAACCGAGTTTGGGGATTTTCTTAACGAACTAGTTTGAGTTACGATATGGTCTGCGCCTGCAGATCTGTACACAGAATCTGGCGACCGTCCGGATCATCTTCTGATCTTTGCCTAACAGGAAAATGTTGAATTTTTGCTTTTCCGGGAGGTCAGCGAACCTCACCAGTAAGGGATCAATGGTCTCACTACGTGCCTCTTCATAAAAGGGACATCTAAAGAACAAGTGCTCTGGGCTTCCTATTTCCCCCAATGAACAGGCGCAAAGTCTCTGAGCATATGGGACTTTTTTAAAGGCTCCTTCCAGGACCGGCCAGGGCAGGACTGAGCTTCTGGCACGGGGCCAGTGGTTTTCAACCTTTTTGAGTCCACGGTGCCCTTGACCAACCACATTCGTTCTGCAGCTCCCCTGTGGGAGCCACTTGCACTGGGATTCCATTGCAGGACGTGTTTAGTAGGGACTCCCCTGTTCTGCTCCGGCCATGTTCTGCCCCCGCCCCTTTTGGCACAGCTTTTGGCCTGCGTGTGAGTGGGAAGCACATGTGTCAACAGCACACAAGGGGGGGGGGAGAACCACACACTCCACCTTGAGCACCCTGCAGAACAGATGGGATATCTTGAGGATGATGGACATTCAGCAGCCCTACATGCATGAGACACAACCAAGCAGGAAGTTCTCCTGCACAAGCCCCTTTGAAATCAGTGGGAAGCCAAGCAATGCAGTGGCAGGGCTGAGCTGAGACACTCAACATGGCATCCCCTCTGTTAAATCCCTCCTTACAGAAGACCCACACACCACGCGGCTGCTTGCATGCACTGTTGGGATTTACTTGTGAGCAGAAAAGAGGAATCAAAGCAGCCCTCCCTTGCTGGAAAGATCTCAGCCTCCTTCCGTCCCCACATACTAGTTATACTGGGCATTATAGCCACAAGGGGCAATTGCTGGGAATGTGCGTGGTCTCTGTCCTCCATCCTGCTCCCTCCCTCCACACCACATTGCTGGGAAGAAGAAGAAGAGTTTGGATTTGATATCCCGCTTTATCACTTCCCTAAGGAGTCTCAAAGCGGCTAACATTCTCCTTTCCCTTCCTCCCCCACAACAAACACTCTGTGAGGTGAGTGAGATTGAGAGACTTCAAAAACGTGTGACTAGCCCAAGGTCACCCAGCAGATGCATGAGGAGGAGCGGGGAAGTGAACCCAGTTCACCAGATTACGAGACTACCGCTCTTAACCACTACACCACACTGGGAAGGACATGCAAGGATGCAGGACAAGGAACTCAGGGGAAGTCTTCCCATGGACATATCACATGGGTGCTCTCTCTTGCCTGCTAAAGACATTTCTCTGCTGAATGGAGATATTTATCTCCGTTTGTATCTGAATTCGGTTTGACTTGATTTCACGTATGTGGTGGTGTTCCAAATTGTGTATGTCCACACAGAGAGAGAGAGAAGACAGTGTGGCCAATGGCAAGGGATCATGGGAGTTGTAGCTGAGCAGTGTATTGGAATATCACAGCTTAGCTATGCCTGGAGTAGAGCGTGCATCTATCCAGAAAAAAAACAAAGGGCTGCAATCCTTTGCAAGCCCAGATGAAGCAGAACTTGCTTCTTAGTAAGGAGCTTGCATAGGGTTGCTCTGCAAAGGAAAGGAACGAGAGCTTGGCTATCTCCTGAGCAGAAAGCGATGGATGTCCATTGGCTCCACTTCCTTGTGGAATATCAGAAGCTGCCAGAAAGCTAGGCTCCATGGCCCATTGGTCTGATGCACTCCAGCTGTTTCTGAAGGGGGCCACACTGTGCTACATCTCTAAGCCAATATTTCTCTTTACGGTGTTTTAACAACGGATGTGCCAAATGGGAAGATGTTTGCCAAAGGGACCTCAGAGGTCAGGTTGTTTTTCACAATGAATTACAGCGTTTCTGCCTCGTCCAGCACTCTCAGGTTAGGCAAGTCTCTGCCTCAGCAGACAAGTCTCTCAAGCAAAGTGTTTCGAAAGTTGAGCATGTTTTCATCATGTTTACCCCCGTTGCTTGAGTGGCAGCAGGCCTGGGTCCAAATAGGAGTTTGGCCATTGATGCCAAACCCCTCTCACTCTCCCCACAGATTGCTTCCAGATTGTCACTATATTGCAGGAGGAATTCAGGTGTATATTTTAGGTTTGCAGTAGATTAAGGGACTCTGGAGCAACAAACCCACGTTAAAATTGTTGTGTATTGAGTCAAAGGATTTTATATCTGTATTATTATTGTCTGTATTTGCATTAGGGTAAAGTAACTGCCTTTTGGTTCCAGAGGGTACAGCTACTATTGGTTCATTTAAGCTGCTGTATTTGGATCCTCTGTCTTATTGGTTTCCTCCAAAAGGCAGGACTGTGATTGCCTGATATTGTTCCCTCCAAAATGTATCCTTTCTAGCTAGTTCCCTGTCCCTATAAATGTAGCTCTCCCCTCCTCAGGTCTCAGTCTTGTTGCTTTAATAAAGAAGTGTTACTAGAGAACTGTCTCCAGCATATTATGTCAAGAGAGCTGAAATCACAAACCCCACGTCACAACAACTGGCGACGAGGATGGGATCCGGAATGCTGAGGAGCGGTTAAACGCAGCCCTGCCTCAGAGTCCGGATTGTAGCTAAGAACAAGACTCACTGGCCAGCTGAGAAGACGACCCTGCCACAGGACAATGGAGAGTCCAAGGGTATTGGAGCCCTTCCAGCCATCAGAGCCCCACACGTGGGAAGACTACGTTGAACGCTTTGAGTTCTTCGCAGTGGCTCAAGGGATCACCGATGCCAGCAAAAGAAGGGCCACATTCCTGAGCTACTGTGGGCCTGAGATCTTCAAGCTGGCCAAGGCATTGCTTGCCCCAGCGAAGCTAAGTGAGACATCTCTCAAAGATATTCTTGCCTGCCTAACAAGCCATTTAGCGCCTACCGAGACCAAGATGGCCCGGCGGATGGAGTTTCATAAGAGGCAGCAGCGTGCCGGGGAGTCTGTATCTGCATTTCTAGCTGAACTGCGGAAGCTCGCTCAGCACTGCGACTTCCAAGATCTGGAAGAGACGCTCCTGGATCGGTTTATCGGTGGTCTGAGTAGCAAGAAAGCCAGAAGACGCATCGTGGCCAAGGAAGAGGTTACCCTTGCTTCAGCCTTGCAGGAGGCCACCGCCACGGAGAATTATGAAAGAGAGGAGCTTGATGCCAGTCGCAGGGCCCCTAAGCCACAGATAGAAGTTGCGCATGCCATGGACGAGCTAGAGGCTACTCCGAGCCAGAGCCCAGTCCGTGGGGTCGAGTCAGTGCGTCAGGCCTGCACAGTGCACAAAGATCACCGAGGCAGGTGCCCTGGTTGTGGCGGAAACCATGAGCGGAAGAGTTGTCGTTTCCGGGATGCTATGTGCCGGACGTGCGGAAAGACAGGTCACATCGCCAGGGTCTGTAGATCGGCGGTGTTGGGAGCGACAGGAGCACCTAGACTGGAGCATCGCAGGTCGCCCACAGCAAACCATGTTCTAAAGGACTGCCACTACGTAACGGAGATCAACGGGAGGGTCGTGCAGTTTCCAGCGCAAGGCAAGGCACACGTCAAGGTGAAGATTGAGGGTCAGCTGTGCGACATGGAGGTGGACTCCGGATCTGGATTCACTATCGTGTCGGACCAGACTGCGAGGACGTTCTTTCCCAGGGGTAAGTTGCCCCCTCTGGAGCCCTTCCCGGCAACTTTGCAGTCATACTCAGCGGGTCACATCCATGTCATGGGAATGTGTGCCGTGAGAGTACAGTTCCGGGACAAACAGGCGGTACTCAAACTGGTGATTGCGAAGGGCAGTCGCCCCAGTCTCCTGGGCACTGACTGGTTCCCCGCCCTGGGACTGAGTATATCAGGGCTTAATTCAATCCAAACCTGCCCTGAGATGAGCGAGGCATTATGCAAAGAATTTGCTGGTCTCTTTAATGGAAAACTGGGTTGTTATAAAGGGCCCCCAGTTGACTTTGAATTGGACCCTGGGGTGGCCCCAATCCGACTCAAACCAAGGCGAGTGCCATTTGCACTGCAACCCAAGATCGAAGCAGAGCTGGATAAATTGGTCAAGCAGGGAGTTCTCTCACCCGTGGACTCCGCTAAGTGGGAGACTCCAATCGTCACGCCCCTTAAAGCAAATGGGGAAGTCAGGATCTGTGCTGATTACAAATGTACTATCAATAAGGCACTCAGGGGAAACTCATACCCCATTCCAGTCGTATCACATCTGTTGGCTAAACTGGCTGGGGGCAAGGTGTTCGCCAAAATTGACCTGGCTTACCAACAGTAACCCCACAATCAGCGGAAGCACAGACTATTGTCACACATAAAGGGGCGTTCAGAGTTAACAGATTACAATTTGGAGTTTGTGTGGCCCCAGGGATTTTTCAAGGGCTCATGGAACGCCTGTTAAGAGGTCTGCCGGGGGTCTTGCCATTTTTTGATGACGTTTTGATTGCTGGAAAAGACCCACAGGAACTGGTTGCGCATGTCCGTGCCGTGTTGCTCAAGTTCAAGGAGGTGGGGTTGCAACTAAAAAAGGGAAAATGCAGTTTTGGGGTGCCAACTGTGGAATTCTTGGGGTTTAAAATTGATGCATCAGGCATCCACCCCACAGATGCTAAGGTTAAGGCCATCATCGAGGCACCACGACCACAGAACAAGACAGAGTTGCAGTCATTCCTGGGACTTAACTTTTATCATTTGTTCTTACCCCAGAAAGCTTCAGTAGCTGAACCATTACATAGACTGTTGCAGAAAAAGAATGTGTGGCGATGGGGGCAGGAGCAGCAGAAGGCTTTTGACTCCTTGTGAGGAATGCTGAGTAGCAAGAGCGTCCTTGCTCATTATGATGAATCGAAGCCGCTGGTCCTGGCATGTGATGCCTCTCAATACGGCCTGGGGGCGGTGCTGAGTCATAGGGAACCAGATGGGTCGGAAAAGCCCATCTCTTTCTATTCCCGTACGTTGTCGCCCACGGAGCGCAACTATGCTCAAATTGACAAAGAGGCGCTTGCAATTGTGGCAGGAATCAAAAAGTTCCATGATTATGTGTACGGTCGTCATTTCTCCATTGAAACGGACCACAAACCACTGTTGGGGTTGTTCAACCCGAACAAACAAACGCCACAAATTCTCTCCCCCAGAATGTTGCATTGGTCTATATTCCTGAACGGGTTCCAGTACACCTTGACCCATGTGCCGGGGAAACGGTTGTGCCACGCTGATGCGCTGAGTCGATTGCCCCTTCCTGGCGGGAGCAATGAGGATCCTGCTCCAGCGGAGCACATAATGATGCTGGAAACACTTCCGGGGGCTCCTGTAACGGCTACTGATATTGCTGAGAAAACGAGGAAAGATGCTGTTCTCTCCCGTGTGCTCACTTGGGTGGGGAGGGGGTGGCCAGGTGTTCCGCATGAAGACAAATTCAGGCCTTATGCGACAAGGCAGCACGAGTTATCCATGCATAAGGGTTGTCTCCTGTGGGGAGATAGGGTGATCATCCCAGCACCACTGAGAAACAGGGTTCTTGAGACGCTTCACATGGGACACCCGGGAATGGTCAGGATGAAGTCGCTAGCCCGATGTTATGTGTGGTGGCCTGGAATGGACCAGAACATAGAACAATGGGTACGAACATGCAAGGCATACCAAGAGGTGTGGCCAGAAGTGGCCAGAGCACCAGTTCACTGGTGGGAGCAGTCCAGAGCTCCCTGGAGCCGGCTGCACTTAGATTTTGCTGGGCCATTCCAGAGGAAGGTCTTTTTGGTTATCGTCGATGCATATTCCAAATGGTTAGAAGTGGCGATGGTCCCTAGCATGGCATCAGCTGCCGTAATCAAGGTGTTGAGGCAGCTGTTTGCAACCCACGGGTTACCTGAGACCATTGTATCAGATAATGGGGCAGCTTTTGTATCCCAAGAATTCAGGGCATTCTTGGCTGATAACTTCATAAGAGGGGTCACATCCGCGCCCTTTCACCCATCCTCCAATGGGCAGGCGGAGCGCATGGTAAGAACAGTCAAAGAATCCATTGCGCGCTTAATGGAGGGTGACTGGTCAGCTCGCATCGCGCGAATGTTATTTTTGCAGCATGCGACACCGTGTACTGCGACGGGCAAGTCGCCAGCTGAGCTGCTCTTGGGTAGAAGATTGGTAACGGTGCTGGACTATGTCCACCCGGATAAAATGCCAAACCGTAATTCAAGAGCAAACCTCCAGGCTGAGACTGACACAACAAGGTATTTTATATCTGTATTATTATTGTCTGTATTTGCATTGGGGTAAAGTAACTGCCTTTTGGTTCCAGAGGGTACAGCTACTATTGGTTCATTTAAGCTGCTGTATTTGGATCCTCTGTCTTATTGGTTTCTTCCAAAAGGCAGGACTGTGATTGCCTGATATTGTTCCCTCCAAAATGTATCCTTTCTAGCTAGTTCCCTGTCCCTATAAATGTAGCTCTCCCCTCCTCAGGTCCAGTGGCGTAGCGTGGGGGGTGCAGGGGGGGCCGGCCGCACCGGGCGCAACATCTGGGGGTTAGGTTTAGGGATAGGGTTAGGGGGCGCAAATCCAGGGTTAGGGGGCGCAAATTACTTGCCTTGCCCCGGGTGCTGACAACCCACGCTACGCCACTGCTCAGGTCTCAGTCTTGTTGCTTAAATAAAGAAGTGTTACTAGAGAACTGTCTCCAGCATATTATGTCAAGAGAGCTGAAATCACAAACCCCACGTCACAACAAAAATAAGAAATGGACTTTTGCAGTTTGGAACATAACAGTATAAGGAATCCAAGAAAAACTGGAGGTAGAGAACTGTATGTTTGCTTAGAAGTAAGACCACCTGTATTCATTCATAAAAACCCCATGTTGTGAGTTGCAGGATCAGTTTGGGCTTTCCCAAACTTGGGTCTCTCAGCTGTTTTGGGACTACAGCACCCATCATCCCTAGCTAGCAAGACCAGTGGTCAAGAATGATGGGAACTGTAGTCCAAAAACAGTCAGAAGACCAAAGTTTGGGAAACCCTGGTCTAGATGATACCCTGTGTGCCCCTTCCAAACCTTGTGTGTGTGTGTGTGTGTGTGTGTGTGTGTGTGTGTGTTAGAATCTACAAGAAGAAGAAGAGGAGTTTGATTTGATATCCCGCTTTATCACTACCCGAAAGAGTCTCAAAGTGGCTAACATTCTCCTTTCCCTTCCTCCCCCACAACAAACACTCTGTGAGGTGAGTGGGGCTGAGAGACTTCAGAGAACTGTGACCAGCCCAAGGTCACCCAGCAGCTGCATGTGGAGGAGCGGGGAAGCGAACCCGGTTCCCCAGATTACGAGTCTACTGCTCTTAACCACTACACCACACTGGCAAGAAGAAAACCAGCCAAGCCACTTCCTTTCCTGAGATAATTACTTTGGCTTGCTCGTTAACTACCATAATTAGCATGACCAAAGAAGTTGCCCTGTGCCATAGAACAAAGGGGTGGGTCTTCCAAGAACAATAGCCAGAGGGGTAAAATACAGGGGGGGGGGCTGGAGAGGGAAAGAGGGGTGAAGTTGTTTTTGTGGCTCTGCATTGGCCTTTGGAGCTCCCTTAGGAACCGAATGGGGAAGCAAGCTCTGTTGGGTTGTTAATGCCGTGAGCCCCTCCATCCTGTGCTCAGGTCGTGCCATATCTGTAAGTAAAACCATATATCCTAAAGACACTGCCATCTCCACTGACCCTCCTCCCAAGGAAACCCAACAGAGAGTATGCATTGGAACCCCTGGAGTCTCTCGCCACTCAGAGATTGGGGTGGCACAGGGCTGGCCTGACCTTGAGGCAAGGGGAGACGTCTGCCTTGGGCAGCAGGATCCACAGGGGGCAGCAGATCTGGGCTCCAAGGAATGCATTACTGCTGAGCAATGTCTGGTTTTCAACATTGTGATATTTACCACCAGTTAAACTTCACAATTGGGACGCAGGTGGCGCTGTGGGTTAAAGCCTCAGCGCCTAGGACTTGCCGATCGAAAGGTCGGCGGTTCGAATCCCTGCGGCGGGGTGCGCTCCCGCTGCTCGGTCCCAGCGCCTGCCAACCTAGCAGTTCGAAAGCACCTCCGGGTGCAAGTAGATAAATAGGGACCGCTTACCAGCGGGAAGGTAAACGGCGTTTCCGTGTGCGGCTCTGGCTCGCCAGAGCAGCGATGTCACGCTGGCCACGTGACCCGGAAGTGTCTCCGGACAGCGCTGGCCCCTGGCCTCTTAAGTGAGATGGGCGCACAACCCCAGAGTCTGTCAAGACTGGCCCGTACGGGCAGGGGTACCTTTACCTTTACCTTTACCTAAACTTCACAATATACCAAGATATCACAACGTCTGGAATAAGGATGGAACTACGGTATGTAGAGGCGAATGGGGTAATGACCTGGTAACTGCTACTACTTAAAAGGTAAAGGTAAAGGTACCCCTGCCCGTACGGGCCAGTCTTGACAGACTCTGGGGTTGTGCGCCCATCTCACTTAAGAGGCCGGGGGCCAGCGCTGTCCGGAGACACTTCCGGGTCACGTGGCCAGCGTGACATCGCTGCTCTGGCCAGAGCCAGAGCCAGAGCCAGAGCCGCACACGGAAACGCCATTTACCTTCCCGCTGGTAAGCGGTCCCTATTTATCTACTTGCACCCGGAGGTGCTTTCGAACTGCTAGGTTGGCAGGCGCTGGGACCGAGCAGCGGGAGCGCACCCCGCCGCAGGGATTCGAACCGCCGACCTTTCGATCGGCAAGCCCTAGGCGCTGAGGCTTTAACCCACAGCGCCACCTGCGTCCCACCTGCTACTACTTAGGGAGGTCTAAAACGGATGCATTTTTTACTTACCTTTAATGTTTGGTTACAACTGCTATTTTATATTACAGAGCAACAGCAGCGGCAGCAAGAGAAGCAATGGCCGGCTTCACGGTTTTTCCCACAACACGATTTTTTACATAGCGCACGCGCGCACACACACACACAGAGAGAGTGATTTACGATATATTGCCTTATCAAATATTATGGAACCGTTCCCACGATGTGGGCTTCCAGCAGACCCAAAAAAGGAGGAGCTCCTGTTCCCTTTATTACCAGTATTCTGGAGCCTTTTCTTTGCAAAACATCTTGCCAGCTACAATGTTTTCTAACCTAGTGGTGTTCTTAGTCCAGGAGTCCCAACTTGACCCAGTGGCCATGGGTGCCATGTAGCGTGCCTGGCCCTAGCACTGAAATTTGTGGGTGCCTGGGCCCCTTTCATGGGGAATTTTGTGGGTGCTCGGGCACCCACAGCCTCGGGGAGTTGATGCCTACGCCACAGTCTGAGCAAGCAGACAAAACCAGCCTCTCAATGGCTCCACAGGACGGTTTGTTGCCGAATTTGTCACAACATCCTCTGTTTGCTTTCTCTCGCTCTCTCCTCGGCATGATAGCCAGCCAGAGGAGCTTTCACCTTGTATGGTTTTGTTCCCAGGGGAATTCTGGCTCGCTCCAACTGGCTCCCCTGCCCAAGGGAATTGAATCCACTTCAAAAATGTAACTGAAGTACATCAGCACTCTTCCGTTTTATTGCCCTGAGAGCCGTGACTCAGTGCCAGGACCTGACCTCATGTTCAAAATCTAACACTAATATAAAATTTTGTTTGAAATAGGCATTGAAGGACAGAGAAGCTTCCCCCGCCCCTTGTCAGGGCATGCATGGAACAGGGCCAGTGATAAGCTGGGCTTAGACAGTGGAGGATCCATTAGGGCAAATAAGAAACTGCTCCACTCATCTCAGTCTGCTTTCAGCCAATCCCTGCCAGCCTGCTTTCTTACTGTTTGACCAATCAAGTGGGTGGCTCTGTCTGTCCTTGGCTCTGGCACCACCTGCTGTTCATCTTCCAACCTTCTGCCCTACCAATCCCAATGGTCACCAGTTGTCTGGTATTAGAGCAATGGGTGCTGGAAGCAAAATTAAAAAGTGGACGGGCCACCCTTATCCTCTTGCTTTCTTCTTCTGCCACCCCTTTCTCCCCATTTGCCCCCCTCCTTGCCACCTTCATGTAATATAGCTGAGAGCCACATGCATCCATCATATCACAGGTTGCCCGCCCCTGCATGGGTGATGTACCCCAAGGAGTTTAGAGAAACAAACAGTCAGCAGTGGAGGAGGTCAAGAAACATGCATGCATCCTTTTATTTGCATGCTACCTTTCCATAGTTCAAATCATGCTCAGTTTGCATGGATTTTTTTATTTTTGTGTTTGCAAACACAGCAAAATTAACAATGAATAAAACACTAAAAAGTACACGAAGCCGCCTAAACAATATCCAAGAGCAAGAGACTGTTTTTGTAGCTGGAGTCAGTCCAGGCCCTGCCCTCTCAGGCTAGTTGAAAAAAAGGCAAGGAGCAGTCCTTCCAGGACTCACAGTCAAGATAGATTTTCTACTGCATGGAACAATGCAAGTTGTATTGTTCAAGCAAGTCCTACTCAGAGTAGTCCTATCGAAATTAATTAAGTTGCATCAATTAACTTCAAACCAATAAAAAAACACTTCAGAGGGTTTACTCTTGAGTAGAACTTGCACTGACTGCCACCCAATGTCCCTAAGGTCTTGAGAGCAACTCAACGGCTTTGATCTGTAGAACTGTTACTGTTACAGGTGATGCACATTGATGAAATCAATCTTTTAGTGCGACAGCACCTACACTTTGGAACTCCCTGCCCATTTGGACTTCCCATGGATATGATATTGCCCTCTTTTGGACACCTGCTTAAAACATTCTTGTTTAGTTTATCTAGACATGTAAAAATAAGCGTGCATTTTAATTTCTTTTCAGCTTCCTGTTGATTCTAAAGATCTTTTGAATATTTTTAAACCCTGTTTTTAACGGCCTGACCATTTTAACATTTATTTATTTATTTATTTTGCAACCCACTTTGAGGCTTTATTACCATCAAGCAGTAAATAAAAACAAATTTTAACTGGAGTTCATGTTGATGGATACAATTAAAATAATAATAATAACCACACAAACAAGTTTAATATCCAAATGATCAATATTGCCTGCACTGTTCATTGAAGACAGGAGAGAGAAAAGAGGGAAAAATAGACTAGGCCCCTCTCTGCGTTGGTGTTATGCCTGATGCCAAATGACTCCCAGGATTACAGCTAGAAATACATCAAAATGGTCTAAATGTTCTCTCGGCTCATTTGACCTATATCCTGCCTTCCAACTGACATGGCTAACCTTTACCCGTGAGAGCAACCAAAGGATAAAATCCATAAACTGCTTAACCCTAAGAAGAAAAGAAATTCAGCTTTGATTTGATGGAAGCTAACCATGAGGATTCCAAAATGGCAATTAAATAAAAGACCGCTGGCAGAAGTCAAATGTTTTTTGGTCTCTGCATGTCCTGAGCACGGCCTCATTCTGCTCTCTTTCCCCCTCCCTTAAATGGCTACACTCACAAGCAACACTAAAGCAGGCTTCCCCAACTTGACGCTCTCCCAAGTGTTTTGGACTACAACTCGCATCTGCACAGCTGGGGCTGATGCATAGCTGTCAACCGTCCCTTATTTGGCGGGAAACTCCCTTATCCCAGCGCCGTGTCCCGCTGCTGTCCCGGATTGATGATATCCCGTAAATTTCCTGGGTTTCAAAGGAAGCAGCTCCTCTCCCTCCCTCCCTGCCAGCCAGGGAGGAGGGAGGCTCCAACTGTGTTGCTTGGCTGCATTGCTCACCCAATAAGGAGTCTAAGAATGACTGGGGGGTGGAGCTTGCATGCCTTGTGCCGATCAAATCGGCCGCATTGCCTGGGGACTCGCCTTTGCTCAGCGCTTCCCAGTAGAGAGGTGACGGTGGTTTTCCTTGCTGCATCCCCTTTGCCGGGTTGCTGCGCTGTGGGAACCACCGCTTGAGGCTTCGTTTGGCTGCTGGCTGGGCTTTCTGCCTTTGGCTCAGAGGGGCTCAGAAGTTGAACAAACCTGTGCTGGGAAAATCCCTTATTTTGGCTGCTGATCCCTTATTTTCGATGCTGCTGGTCCCTTATTTTCAAGTCTGTAAGTTGACAGCTATGGGCTGATGGGAGTTGTAGTTCAAAGCACCTCGAGGAAGCCAGGTTTGGGGAAAGCAGCTCTAAACGCAGTTTCCTCGTTTCTAATGTTCTTGGGTCAGCTGGCATTGGATAAAAGGAGACTGTGGCAATCTGTATGGAAGCACTTCTTTGCAGGAGAACACCATGCAAGCAGAGCTGAAGGAAGGCTGAAGGAAGGGTCTCCACTGATCACGTCGGTCTTCCAAATACAGCCCTGATCCCCAGCTGTAGTTAGGAACAACTTGACCAGGCAAAGAGGTAGAGATCAGCACATGCATTAGAAATAAATACTGCCATCTTCTGTTGACTGTGAGACAGATGAGCTATGGGTTAAAAATACTGCCCTGTCTGCAGTCTAGATTTTGCCTCTAACAGAGACACCCAGCTTCTTGGATGGATTTGTGAAATCAGAAGAAAGGATCAGTAACGAGCTAGCTACTCTAGCAAGCCGAAGCTTCATACTGAAAGCAACCTGCTCCAGAACGCTGCCATTTACTTCAATGGGATCGGAATGTTCCAAGGCTTACCTTTCGATCACATAGCTTACTATGAGCCAGAGCTCAGATCCGGATTTGTTTTTGCTTCCGGGGACTCAGCCCTGGGTCCTGTAAAGTAATAATTTAAAAGAGGGTGGAGGGAGAAATGTTGCTCTGAGCTTCCAAGCTACTGCAAATGGTTTGGGGGGGGGGGTGTTTGTTTGTTTGTTGCAAAATTTGGTGAAGAAGCAGCAAGGTAGTGGAAATTCAAGACTTGTGATGTTCTGCACATACGGTAAGAGCTAGTGTAGAGCTAGTTGAATGGGAACCTAAGGATCATCTAATCCCTTGCAATGCAGGAATATGCAGCTCTCCCTTACCGTGATCGGGTCTGCAACCTTGGCACTATCAACACCACACTCTAAGCAACTGAGCTATCCAGTATTAATATAATAAATCAGGAAAAATGTGGCCCCATCCTGGTTTTTGATAAACCAGCCATCTCCCTGCACACGGACTGCTAGCAATTCAGGGAGGTGGATTTGAACCTAACCACCTCCCTGCTGTCAGGCACCTTTCCACCTGCAGGGACTTTTTTTGTTTTGCTATTCTCTGAATTGATGCAGCCCAAGCAGGCCTGTATGACATGTTACCTCTGCATGTGTGAATTGGCTCTGAGATGGCTGGGCACGGTGACAGTAACCAAGAAGTGGTATGGGCTTGTGACATTTGGCAGGCGCAAGTATAGAAACAGTGACAGGATGAATTAAAAGAATATCAAAAGCTTTTAACAAATATCCTGTGAAATAGTTCAGCCATGGCAAACTCCCGGTGGGAATAATTATGAGCTGTACAAATAGTCAGACACAAGTGTTCATCTCAGTGGAGCCTGACTTTCATTATTATTAAATGACTGAAGAGGAACTATATTATGAGCAGAGATCGGTGAGAAGGGCTGACAGCATTGCTACCTATTAATGAAAGGCTGCTGGAGGAACAAAGCGCCGTCAAATGCTGGGGAAAAGAGAATAGATTATATATTTAATGACAGTTTTGTCTATAGTATTTTATGAGAACCATATTTTCACTAATACAGTACATGCAGTCTAATTCATGCTTCTTCATATACAGTGGTACCTCGGGTTAAGAACTTAATTCGTTCAGGAGGTCCATTCTTAACCTGAAACTGTTCTTAACCTGATGGGGCCTCCTGCTGTCTCCGCGCTGCCGGAGCACGATTTCTGTTCTCATCCTGAGGCAAAGTTCTTAACCTGAGGTACTATTTTTGAGTTAGCGGAGTCTGTAACCTGACAGATCCAATCATCTTGTCCACATCAAGCCATGGGTGAAGCCAAGGGGGGCAGCGAGGGGGGGGCTAAATCCAGATAAATTATCAAAAAACATTGAAAGTACTTAATTATTTGAGGTTCTTCCCCACCCCCACCCCCAGCAGAAGCCTGCCCCCTGTAATATCCTCTTCACGGGGTATTTATACCCATGATTTCCCAACTTTGATTTCCTCAAAAAAATAGCTCCAGCCTCAAGCCTTAACAACTGAAACTCATCCAACACTATGGTACTTGACTGTGCTTTGGACATCCCATGAGAATCATCTGCTATGACAGCGGAGTCAAGATCTTGATGGATGCAAGCGATTTTATCCTCAAAACGCTTTGCAAACAAGTTACTGTGAGCTACCATTAGTCACCTCCTTTGGGCCAGACTGTGAAAGACCCTGAACTACACAAAAAAGCTATGCTGGACCGCACAGTGACGATGCAACTGAGGTAGCAAAGTATGCCTTCTTTGTTGTCTTCACAGCCATCGGCAGGCTTGATAATAAGCCCTCACCAGTGTTTGACTGCTCTCAACTAGAGTTTTCCTCCACTCACCTTCCAGCTGTCTCCCAGCTTGTTTCCTGGGTTGGTGTTAGGTAAAGGGACCCCTGACCGTTAGGTCCAGTCGTGGACGACTCTGGGGTTGCGGTGCTCATCTCGCTTTACTGGCCGAGGGAGCCGGAGTACAGCTTCTGGGTCATGTGGCCAGCATGACTAAGCCGCTTCGGGCGAAACCAGAGCAGTGCACGGAAATGCCATTTACCTTCCCACCGGAGCAGTACCTATTTATCTACAGTGGTACCTCAGGTTACATACACTTCAGGTTACATATGCTTCAGGTTACAGACTCCGCTAACCCAGAAATAGTACCTCGGGTTAAGAACTTTGCTTCAGGATGAGAATAGAAATCACGTGGGGGCAGCGGGAGGCCCCATTAGCTAAAGTGGTGATTCAGGTTAAGAACAGTTTCAGGTTAAGAACAGACCTCCGGAACAAATTAAGTACTTAACCTGAGGTACCACTGTCCTTGCACTTTGACGTGCTTCCGAACTGCTAGGTTGACAGGAGCAGGGACCGAGCAACAGGAGCTCACCCCGTCGCGGGGATTCGAACCGCTTACCTTCTGATCGGAGAGCCCTAGGCTCTGTGGCAATGGCTGAACTTTGAGAGGGAAAACTGTCCTTCTGTGGGGGGTTTTTAAAGGAAAGTGCCTTTGGTACCTTCAACACAGCGAAATGCATCTGATGAAGTCTGCAAAAGCATACGATGCCACAATGAATCTGTCAATCTTTTAAGGTTCCCCAAGAACTCTTTGTTGTTTCTTAGACTGAAGTGTCAGCTTCTGTGCTGCTTCTTAACTGCTAGGCAGACCCAACGCAAACACAGAGTCTGGTTTCATTTGTGTAAGAGCAAATGAAGGTGCTGGGTGGAAAACTAAGGGGAAAGTACATTAGAGAGGATTAGGCAGAGGGTGGTTTCATACAATTATCACCCTCCCACCTGCAATGAAGTGGGGAACCTTTCCCAGCCAATAGGCTGCATCCGTACCTCAGCAACTTTGGGGTGAGGGCCACATACCAGTGATGGGCAGGGCCAGAGGCAAAAAAGTGGTTGGAGCAAAGGGATGTAACTCTTACTGTTGCACAGAGGCTAATTCCACCAGTGTAACAGGACCTATCAGCATTGGCATTCTGACGGCTCCTGTTTAAGCACACCTGTTTAAGCAAGCATTTCCCTCAACTAGGGTTTGAGTTTTATTTGACTGTTATAAGCTTTATTTGGTTAAAAAGCAGTTCTGAATCGTATTTTTAATTGCTTGCTTTATTGTATATTTTAACGCCCAATGGAATTACGGCACGTTTTAATTATATATTGGTTTTATAGTTATAAATAGTTCAGTAGCCATTTGGGCATATAAGCAGTAGATAAATAAAGAAGAATAATTCATAACAATTCCAGTCACACAAAAGACAGAAGTTTCGACACACATTTTATTTATGTCATGAACTGGGAGGACAATGGAAAGGAGGAGGGAGAGGATCCTGGCGAGGGGGTGTAGCCGTGGCTGGTACACACCGGGGGCAAGCTGGGGGGTGGAGAAGGAGATGTTGGGGGCATAGAAAATACTCATGGGGAGACAGAGGGTGGCAAGGGGATGATAGTCAGTGCACAGGAACCAGAGGAGAACCCTTCACCAGAGCCAGAGGGGCCCCTCTCTCCACGAACACGGTGGGCTCTGAGGCATAGGGAGCAGTGTGAGGTATGCTCTACAGGGATGTCCAGTAAGGCAACACGGTGACCAAGTACAACAATGCGATGTCAATATGAACTCTTTATATAATCTATACAGAACATGGACAGTATGAAATATATGAAATATGCACTCTCTGCAAAACCAAATAAACAGAAATCTTATAAATCTCTGAAAGTCACAAAATATGCACTTGATGGATTCTTTAGAAAACATAGAACCAAATAAACATAAGTCTTATAAGTCTCTTATAAGTCTTATAAGTCTTTGTGGGCTATGCAAGTCTCTGAAAGAAGCAATGGGTCAGATTCTTATCTGGTAACAACAAGACGAAAAGCTTTGTTTTGTGACGTCCAACACTGCCGAAGTGGACCACAAACAGACATAGTGAACAGTAATTCTGGGTATACCCACTGTTTCGTGGAAATCACAGCAGAAGGATACAGAAATGCTTCATAAACCCATTGATATGGTGAATGGAATTGTATGACGACTGCTATGGAGCAGTGGTCATAAAGTTATGTTATGTATAAATGAAGATGGCTACTGAACTATTTATAATTGTCTGGCTACAGGGATGTCCAACAGGTCGATCGTGATCTACCGGTCGATTGCGTAGTGTCCTTGGTCAATCGTGGTTGGTCGTGATACCCTGATAACCTCCCCACCCCCGAAAGAAAAACAACAACTCTGGTCAATCCAATGGGTGGATAACTGCCAGATTTTTTTTTTTTTTTTACAGTGGGAGTAGATCGCAACCTCTTGGAAGTTGGACGTGCCTGCTCTAGGAGGCTGAGACAGGCAAGGGCTCACAGCTCAGCTCCCTAGCTGGCCAGGTGAGGCTTGCTAGCTCTGGGAGGAGGTGTGTGATTTCTCAGGCTCAGGACAGGTGAGGGTCACGTGCCTCATCAAGCCCAGATGCTGCAATCAAGATTCAAGGTATAAAAGTGAAGCAGAGCTCAGTTGCTCTGTCTGCTTAACTTCTCACATTGATGGACCTTGCCTTGGATTTTCCAGGAGCAAAGTGTGACTGTATACGCCAGTGGGGACTTGTCTCCAGGTTTGCCGGGGATTCAGGACTTTATTCACTCTTAAATTTATATCACTCCTTTCATTCAGGGAGCTCAAGGCAGCAAAGGTGCTTCTTCCATTCCTCATTCCACCCCCTGTCCAGAAGAACCCACTGGAGTGGATTAGGCTGAGAGACATTGACTGGCCCAAGGTGGTCCCATGAGTTTTGTGGCTGAGTAGAGATTTGAACCCTGGTCCCCCTGGTCCTAGTCCAATGCATGCAATCAGTATTTTGAAGAAGACCTATCCAGGCAGAAGCACCGTGGAACAGCACCGCTGATAAGTGTGGCCCCGGTAGATCCAACAGAGCTTTCCTTACACCCTTTAGAAAATGAATAGGCTTGGGTGAGTTGGCAGAAGAAATGAAATCTTCACACAGGAATCAGTCCAAAAGGTGGACTCTTGAGAGTCCCATGGACTGCAAGAAGATCAAACCGATTCATTCTGAAGGAAATCAGCCCTGAGTGCTCACTGGAAGGGCAGATCGTGAAGCTGATGCTCCAATACTTTGGCCACCTCATGAGAAGAGAAGACTCCCTGGAAAAGACCCTGATGTTGGGAAAGATTGAGGGCACAAGGAGAAGGGGACGACAGAGGATGAGGTGGCTGGACAGTGTTCTTGAAGCTACCAGCATGAGTTTGACCACACTGCGGGAGACAGTGGAAGACAGTAGTGCCTGGCATGCTCTGGTCCATGGGGTCACGAAGAGTCGGACACGACTAAAAGACTAAACAACAACAAAAGGTGGTGGAGGTAGAGAAAATCAGCATCTTGTGGCCCGAAATCAGGATATCTCAGAGCCCTGTAAAGGAAGCAGCCGGGAGTGGGGTGGCTTTGCACGCAGACGCCTTCAGACCAGCTTCCTTCCTCGCACGAAATCCTTGGAAGTGGCAAGACGTCGGCGACTCTTAAGTCCCGGGTCACCTGACCTTCCCAGTCCGCCAATGCAAGAGTCGCTGGCTCAGATTTCAGTTCCAGGGTCTTGATTCCAGCCATGTGCATGCAAAGCAGGAAGGAGAGCTCAAAAAGTTTTGGGGGAAACGCTTGAGGGCTGCTGGACGTTTTTGTTTTTGTTTTCTTTTCTCCCGCGGAGCCGCAGCAGAAGGCAAAGTTGGAAGAAAGCTTTCCGTGTCTCGGGAGGGAGGCTTAGCCTTGAGTCTCCAGCAGTCTGCTTAATGCCTTCATCCTATCTTCATTACTTCTTCCAGACACTCCGGAGAGAATGGGAGCAGGCGCATTAGCCATCTGTGTGAGTACGAGGCGGCGGGCTGCGCGGGGAAAGCAAATGGGTGCGCAATTGCGCCCAAATGGGTGCCTGCGCGCGCGCTCTCTCTCTCCACGCCCACCCACGACGTGGGGGGAGGGGGGAATATTGAGCGCAGTCTAACATTTTGAATGGTGCAATAAAGTGGTTTAGTCAGTCGGTGTGTCTAGATCTGTTGTCATACAATGTGGGAGACTTCCAGGTTGTGTGTGTGTGTGTGTAATTTTGGGGGTATTTTTTAATAGGTGCAAAACAGAATAAATAACATCGGAGCCATGGATTGGTTGGGGGGGCATATAGAGAAGAGATGAAAAACCAAACATTGGTTTAGACATGTATAAAAAGCATTTTGTTTTTCCAGTGTTAAGCTTATGTTCAGTTCATTCCGTTTCTGCTGTTATTTCTCAGCCTCAAAAGTCAGCCCTTCTCTGCCTCTCTTATTTTATAATCTGCGTGATTCGAAAATAATTGTACAGCAGTTGCACCTAGGAGATGTAGCTTGCCTCCTTTGTTTTGATGAAGAGGCTTGGGGGGGGGGGTTGATGTTGTTTAGATTCTGGGTGTTTGATCAGCAGCACAATTATGCATAGACTCAAAAGTAAATGTCACTGAATTCATTGGGCCTCAGCCCCGTCCCCCCACCCAATGTATAGAACTGCAGTTCCAGTAGTATTTTTAAAAATCTATTTTTGCACCACAACTTCTATTTTGTTTATAACTATTTCCCGAAATTGTTTCAGTAGCTTGTAGTTAAGCACTTTGCAGTTCTTGGTTTATTTTTCATTTAAAGTCATTGTATAAGTGCCAGGTTTGCATGTAAAATAAACAAACAAACCCATTTTTTTTCCCAGAGTAGGGCTTTCTGTTGTGTTATGTCTTCTCTGTTAGTGATCATGCCTGCAGTCTTCCCTCTAAAAAAGGTTTTGCTCCTAAGCAAGTAGGTGCATGTTTGCCGCCAATATGGGTAAGTTTGAAGCTGTGTTTAAAAATTGGAGCCGCTCAGATAAATGTGCAGATTTAAAGGCATTTTTTAAACAATGAAGAAACAAGCGAGATTCAACTTGCTCCTGCAGCACTGTGAGGCAGGATTGATAATGTGTACAGTATTTTATTCTTTTTAACTAACATTCCAAGATGGATGTTTCAGAGGGAAGGATTTGCTGTTCCATGCATATATTTTGCCTGTTTTGTAGGCACTAGAGATTTAGTGGATTTAGCAGATGGGTAGGCAAAAGACCATGTGCTCCCCTCTCTGCTTTTTTCTGAATGCACATAAATAAATAACATTAAAAGAATTAGTACGCACTGTCTGCCTTTTCCATTTCTTGAGTCTTGCATGTTTCGCTTTTGAACCTTTCCCATTTTTCATGTTCGAAAGGACAGGTTAGCAGTGTAGTTCTCTGTAAGTCTGTGCAGAAGCCAGCCGCTTTTGAGTTCAGTGGGGCTTACTCCCAAGGTAAATGTGTACAGTCATACCTCTTGTTACGTTTGCTTCAGGTTAAATCTTTTCAGGTTGCATCCCGCAGTGACCCGGAAGTACTGGAAAGGGTTACTTCCAGGTTTCGCCACTCACGCATGTGCAGATGCTCAAAATGATGTCACGCGCATGCACAGAAGCGGCAAATCGCAACCCGCACGGATGCAGGTTGCGTTCTGCTCATTTTGCGAATGGGGCTCCGGAACGGATCCCGTTCGCAACCAGAGGTACCACTGTAATAGGATGGCCACCTTCATTCTTAAAACAAGTTTTATTAGGGGTGGGAATCTTGGCTGGCTTCTTTGGAACTTAAATAGTTGCTCCCCCCCGCCCCTTGCATCATTTCAGGAGTAGAAAGCTGGTAAAGTTATGTTTATATAGTGGCTTAGAGCAGGACCACACAGATCACCAAACAGAACCCCTTTGCTCAGCAAGCCCTTTAAGAAGGAATGCAGTAAAAGTGGCAGAACCTTATGCTAGGATGAATACGATTATCAGGTGGCCTCATAGCACGGCTCCAAGACCTACAAGAGGCCTTTCACCAGGCATAATGTTCCCTGGAACATTTGCGCTATGCAGCCCAGTTTTAAAATGAATGTCATATAGCGCTTCATTGAATTACCAATGGGACATCCTTGGGAGATGTGTGAATGGAGGATATATCGCAACAGGTAGTGATGGAGGAAGCTGTTTTTGATACATGCCAGCCAGCAGTGTTAAAAATAACGCACACTGCTATTTTTCTGTTAAACATCCACATTTTAGCTTTGACTCTCAGAATCGTTGGAAGGGACCCCAAGGGTCATCTAGCCCAACCCCCTTGTGATGCAGGAATATCAACTGAAGCATCCATGACAGGTGGCCATCCAACCTCTGCTTAGAAACCTCCAAGGAAGGAGAGTCTGCCACCTCTTGTTGGAGTCTGTTCCACTGTCGAACAGCTCTTGCTGTCAGAAAGTTTTTCTGAATGTTTAGTCGGAATCTCCTTTCTTGTGACTTGAAGCCATTGGTTCGAGTCCTACCCTCCAGAGCAGGAGAAAACAAGCTTGCTCCATCTTCCAGAAAACAAACAGATAACATTTTATTGACTAACCAGCCCAAGGAGAGAGAGAGAGAGAGAGATTAGATAGATGATAGATGATAGATGATGATGATGATAGATTAGATAGATAGATAGATAGATAGATACAGTGGTGCCTCGCAAGACGAAATTAATTCGTTCCGCAAGTTTTTTCTTCTTGCGAGTTTTTCGTCTTGCGAAGCACGGTTTCCCATAGGAATGCATTGAAAATCAATTAATGCGTTCCTATGGAGACCGCTTGCCAGGCTGGCGGTGTGGAGAAGGGCTTTTCTCCCCACCGCAAGCCTTCAGGACAGGTACGGGAACAGAGGGGAAGGCGCGCAGCGGTGGGAGGAGGGTTTTTCCTCCCCATGCCAACATTCAGAACAGCATTCTGAAAGTTGGCGGTGGGAAGGAAAACCCTCCTCCCACCGCAAGTCTTCAGGACAGCCATCCGAAGGCTGGCGGCGGGAGGAGGTCTCTCCGCCCCACCGCCAGCCTTCGGAGGAGGTCCGAGGACAGTGGGGAAGACGCGCTGCGCTTCCCCGCTGTCCCGGAGATTTCCCTATGGGCTTTCGTCTTGCGAAGGAAGCCCATAGGGAAATTCGTTTTGCGAAGCGCCTCCAAAACGGAAAACCCTTTCGTCTAGCGGGTTTTCCATCTTGCGAGGCGTTCGTCTTGCGGGCGACCACTGTACTGTATTTTCTGGCGTATAAGACTACTTTTTAACCCAGGGAAATCTACTCAAAAGTCGGGGGTCGTCTTATACGCCGGCTACAGCAGCAGCTCCTGCAGCAACTCCCCACCAAAGAATAAAACGACAGCAAATTAAATCAGAGGACACCAAGCTCTCTAGATGAAGCAGAAATACGCTTGAAAATTGGCCCCAGAAGCCCCCGGCCCCTGGGTAGTGGAGCGGATTTCCGAGCCGGACTGGAGATTGGTTTTTTAATTTTTATTTGGTGTGCATTGGAAGAGGGGTAGTCTTATACAGCGAGTATATCCCAAACTCTATATTTTAACTGGAAAAGTTGGGGGGGGGGGTCATCGGTCGTCTCATACGCTCAGTCGTTCTATACGCCGGAAAATACGGGATATATATATATATATATATATATATATATATGGCTTCCCATAGGCATCTGTTTGGCCAGTGTGAGAAGATGATTCTGGACTGGATGGGCTATTGGCCTGAACCAGCAAGGCTGTTAGGAAAAATCCAGCTTGTAAACAGCGCTGCTGCTCTTCCGCTGTGGCAGAAATCCATTTCTCAGTGTCTGGTTACTGTGCCAGGCCATTCGGCTATTTACCTCTATGTTTACCCTGATCTTTCAGAGAAGAACGGCTTCCATTCATAGAGCGTGTCTCTCGTTTCTGCTCCACCCACAGTTGCTCTGGCAATGCAGCTTGGAGACTTCCAAGTTATCCACTCTGTTGCTTGGCTACATATTCCAGGCTCCTCCTCCTCTGACTTTCTTTTTCCCTTTTCAGTCTCTCCCTGTGTGTGCATGTTTCCGTCTCAGATCTTTTCGGAAGAATTACGGGTTTCGTTTGTTTTTGTTGAGAATTTAAAACCCAAAAGGCCTGCCTTTGAATGCTCAGCTTTCCTTTCGTAGGGCCACCATGCAGCCCCCTATAGTCACGATGACCGACTGCTCCCTCTTTCTGTGCTCTTTCAAGCAAAGCAAATCCGCTGTCAGGCTGAAAGAAGACATGAAGAAGATTGCGGCAGCCCCACTGAGTGGCCAGAGGGGAGCTGCCTGCCAGAAGGTGTTTGGCGTAAGCCTGCATGAACTTCAGCAGCAGGGACTGAGCAAGAACGGAGTCCCGGCCGTCGTGTGGGAGATTGTCGAATACCTGACTTGGCATGGTAAGCTGCTAGCGGAACCCTCCTTGTTGGAAAAAGGGGGAAAGAAAGCTTTATCTTTAAGGTACAGGTAGCGAACATGTGGCCCACCAGATGTTGCAGAGCTTACATATCTCTATGCGGCCTAGGACCCACGTACCTACGGGACCGCCTCTTCTGGTATGCCCCACGGAGGACCATAAGGTCCACAAATGACAACATTTTGGAGGTCCCAGGTTGCAAGGTGGTTAGGTTGGTCTCAACTAGGGCCAGGGCTTTTTCAGTACTGGCCCCGACCTGGTGGAACACTCTGTCACAAGAGACCAGGGCCCTGCAGGACTTGACATCTTTCCACAGGGCCTGCAAGATAGAGCTGTTCCACCTGGCCTTTGGTTTGGACTCAGTCTGACCCTTATGTTTCCTTCCCCGTATGGTTTTGACTTTTAAAATGAGGCTGCATTTTAAATTGCATTTAAACCTGTATTTTAAATTGTGTTCTTTTTTTCTTATTATGTTTTTACTGAAATTTTATTGGCGTTAGCTGCCCTGAGCCTGGCTCTGGCCGGGGAGGGTGGGGTATAAATAAAATTTATTATTATTATTATCCCTGACCATAGGCCATGTTGACTGGGACTGGTGGGGGCTTATTATAATTATTTTTAATTTAACGTATATACCATCCTTCATCAAAAGATCTGGGGGCGGTTCACAAGATTATTTATTTACTTACTTCGGGCATTTGGACCCAACTCTCCAGCCAAAAGGGCCACCAGAGCAGCTTGCATACAATAAATCAGAACAAGAACTCAGCTTCCTGTCTCGCCTTCTGTTGGGATTTCTGCTTCAAGGTAGCAGTTGGAATCCCACAAATTCTGGAGAGTTGCAGGTTCCTTGCTCTTGCTTTAAGGGGTTGCCTGTACTCTCAATGTGTAAATGCATTTTATCTCAGTCTGTAACTTCTATTGGCTCTCTCTTCCCACCTACTTCCGGAGAATGCTGGGAATTGTAGTTTGGTGATTCTGGGAAGTGTCTATTAGAGACCCCAGGCGCCCTCTTAGGACTGCGTTTCCCCTTAAAAGAAAACTCCTAAACTGAGTTCAGGGTTCTTCCAGGGACACTGTTTGTTGGTTTGCATAAGATTTGGCCGTCATCACCACACACTTTCTTGAACAATTATCTCGTCACTGCAAAAAGTCAATTAAAAAAAATGGTGGGAAATTGCCCCCGGGAAGTGTGGAATATCAGCCACTATCTGGTATTGTTGTATAACTTTCTGAGAACATTTCAAGAGGAACGCTCAATTAACAGGGGACATTGTGTAACCTCTGTGCATGTTTTGTGTGAACGTATTGGCACGAATCCGTTCTGAAAGTCCGTTCGACTTCCAAAACGTTCTGCTTCTAAAGCCCGGCTTCTGATTGGCTGCAGGAGCTTCCTGCAGCCAATTGGAAACCCTGTCGGATGTTCAGCTTCCAAAAGAACGTTCGAAAACCGGAACACTCACTCCCGGTTTTCGATCGTTCGGGAGTCGAAACGTTCGACTCCCAAGGCAATCAGGAGCCAAGGTACGACTGTAATAGCTGATCTGAAAGCTCAAGTCTGTGGTGTAGATGCATGTGTATATTTTATTTCATTTTATGTGGAACAGTTCTATTCTGACTTTCTTCCATCCTGGTACTCAAGATAGTCTGGACAGACACTGTCAACACCCAGACTTGCTTATCGTGTGCAAGGGGGCTGCCTCATGTGTCTTCAGACCAAGCCAGGGTCTTGATCTCTGCGGTGATTTTCAAAGCCCCCTGATTGTCATGCTCTAATGCAGACTTCCTGAAGCTAGTGTGGTGTCATGGTTAGATCTAAGGGTGCCAGTGTGCTGTAACGTTGTTAGAGTGTTGGACCAGGACCAGGACCAGGGAGAGCAGGGTTCGAATCCCCACTCAGCCATGAAGCTCACTGGCTGACGCTGGGCTAGTCACCATCTCTTAGCCTAACCTACCTCACAGGGCTGTTGTAAAGATGAAATGGAGAGGTGGAGAATCGTGTATACCACTTTAAGCTCCTTGGAAGGAAAAGGGGTAATAATAATAATAATAATAATAATAATAATAATAGTGAAAGAAAATTAAAATGGAAGAAAGTGGGGATATAAGAGCACCAACATACTAAGTAGGTTCAGGTTCAAATTTCACATAATTATTAAATAAATCTAATCTTAAATGCTCCGTAATGCTTATATTTTTGTGCATGCAAGTTAAAGAACTAAGCAAGTAGTCTTAAGTTTGATGGTGTGTAAATAATTCTCAACTTTCTGATTTAAAGGGATCTTGTTTTTCTGCAATGTGCCCTGTTTTCCAGCAGATGTCAGAGAAGGATTGCTAGCCTTTAGTGGAGGCCTGTTTCTGCTGATGACCTTTTGAGGCATTTGGTGCAAACTCCTGTGGGCTAAACACATAGCTCTTGTCAGGGCCAAACAACAACCAAAGGGTTTTTTTCTTTACTTTATTTATTTATTTATTAGATTTATATGCTGCCCTTCATCGCAAGTGCTCAGGATGGCTCACAGATTAAAATACAGGATGAAAACAAGCAAATAAGTAAAACAAAACGGCAAAACAATAAGCCCCCCTTCCCACAGGCACATTTAAAAGGCTGTAGAATATTAAACAGCCAAAGGCCTGGTTGAAGAGGAATGTTTTTCCCTGGCACCTATATATATAGAGAGAGAGAGAGCGCGCTTTTTCCCAGGGGCAAGCAGGGGTATGCATACCTCTAAACATTTTGTGACTATTTGTACTTTTGTCCATTTACTGTATTTATTTTCTCCGATTTGAACTATAAAATTGTGATTTTCTTGAGTCAAAATGAGAGTACCCCTAAACATTTTTTTTAGGGGAATAAGCACTACACACACACACACACACACACACACACACACACATTGAAGTCACCAGGCAAACCCAGCTTGTTCTCCACTGCACTAATTTCCTATTTGTTGTGTGTGTGTGTTTTCCACACAAGAGAGCATTCAGAATTGTGATATTTCCCCCTTCACAGTTCGAAATGAGGCAGTTCCATTCTCCCACCTTGGATCTTTACCACCTTGTTGTGCATGTATGTCTAGGCCAGGCCTACATTTTTTTTGGCCCTCGTTTTCACTGCTAGACAGTTAAAAGCCGATTTAGGCTTTTTTTTTCTTTTTTTTTTTTGTTACGTTTAGCATTTGCCATTGGTTGCTCTGGCCGTGTTATTTTTAAAGCAGGGCAGCGGGTGTGCCAGTTATTTATTTATCTTCTTCCTTTTTAATGTGTAATTACAGGGCTGAAACAGGAAGGTCTTTTCAGGGTGAACGGCAACCTGAAAACCATGGAGCGGCTTCGAGGGAAGTACGAGAGCGGAAAGGAAGTGAAGCTGCCTGTGGAAGGCGATGTCAGCTCAGCGGCCAGTTTGCTGAAATTGTTTTTGAGGGAGCTGCCTGATCGGGTGATCACTTCTGCAGCACATCCCAAATTCATACACCTGTATCAAGGTGACAATCTTTTCATCAAGCATACATCTCTGGTGGAGTTCACTAGATCTATAGCTGTTGGTGCTGGTGTTATTATTTTAACCATTTCCCCTAAACAGGGCAGTTGCCATGGGAAATGGCAACATGTATATAGTGGTACTTCAGAAGTCGAACGGAATCTGTTCCGGAAATTCATTCGACTTCCAAAACGTTCGGAAACCAAGGCGCGGCTTCCGATTGGCTGCAGGAAGCTCCTGCAGCCAATCAATAGCCACGGAAGCCCCGTCAGACATTAGGATTCCAAAGAACGTTCGCAAACTGGAACACTCACTTCCAGGTTTGCGGAGCCAAAGCGTTGGACTCGCAAGGCACTCGGGATCCAAGGTATAACTGTACTCCGAGTCGCAGAAGGAGAAAAAATTGTTGTCCTGCAAAAACAACTTGTGCTAGTCAGTGGATAAAATTTATGTGACTGAGTTGGGTTGCTTGGCTTCTCTGAACACTTGGCCAGTCTGAATTACAAGAGGGTCAGTTCCTGTACTTTCCCCACTCCTGAAGCAAATTTCGCTAAATGAGTACAGTGGTACCTCAGGTTACAGGCGCTTCAGGTTACAGACTCTGCTAACCCAGAAATAGTACCTTGGGTTAAGAACTTTGCTTCAGGATGAGAACAGAAATCATGCCGCGGAGGTGCAGTGGTAGCGGGAGGCCCCATTAGCTAAAGTGGTAACTCAGGTTAAGAACAGTTTCAGGTTAAGAATCGACCTCCAGAACGAATTAAGTTCTTAACCCGAGGTACCACTGTAAAAGGTGTGTTGCTCAGCAGTAAAGAGTGTGCTTTGCATGCAGAAAGGTCTCTTGTCTGGTCCTTGGCATCTCCAGGTAAGACTGCAACAGGTTTACCATCTCGGTGAGAACTAGGTCGTGGTTTTTGAGCCAAACACTCCACTTTCTCTCTCTTTGCTATAGTCCTCTTGGTTAATGGGCAGAACATATTTAAACTCCTCTTTTTGTAAAATGCTAGAGAGTTTCCAGTATGAGTGGGTTCAACTGCTGACACCTGCCCTTCGTTTGAGCATAGCTTTGCACTAAAAATGGCTTGCCAGTCAGCTGTTTTTGGTTTTTTGGTGGCGGGGTCATCCTTTTTCCAGCGCAGCTTGCCACATGCTCTTGAACTTGTGTTGTGATAAGATCAAGGTTAGCTGTGAAGAAGAATGCTTTCTTGTTTGTAGCCATAAAAATCCCAGATACTTACCACTCAGCAAAGCACACAGTGCTCCTGTGTTGGAAATAATGTTCAGCCAAGGAGTAATAATGCGTTTCTGTGCTGTTTACAGATAAAACAAGTTGTAATTTAGGAACAAGGTTAGAGAGCTTGGCTGAACTCCCTCACATTGCAGAATCAGGTGGTTTGAAGGTATTGGAGCAACTTTAAACATTATGAAAAGATGCGGCACTGAGCTCTCTTGTGTACCTAAGATGTGAAAAGGAAGTTGCACAGGGAGGTCGTGTGAGCTCCTTTATCATCCAGAGCTTACATATTCTGGAAAACTATGGTTAATTTAGAGACTTCCCCATTGAATCTTGGTCACCATGGATGAACTCTTTGCACAAGAGGCAAGGAGATAATTGTAGCCTGCCAATCCAGATCTGATGGCAAATTGTGGTTAGAGGCTCTGTTGGGACGTTCCAGACAGTAGATGAGGAAACCTCAATAAATGAAGTCCTTAGCATGTTCCCAACTTCCAAGTAACAGTTGGGAAGATGGAGTTGAGTTTTGGAGGAGAATGGTATTGTCCAGGGTGATACACTTAAAGAAATTGGAAAGCCACATTTATTTAATTGGACTTCTCTGGGGCCAACTGACTAAAGATTACAGCTGCCTTGGCTACAGAGTATTTTATCCTGGACAAGATGAACATACAGTGGTACCTCGGGTTAAGAACTTAATTTGTTCCGGAGGTCCGCTCTTAACCTGAAACTGTTTTTAACCTGAGACACCACTTTAGCTAATGGGGCCTCCCGCTGCTGCCGCACAATTTCTGTTCTCATCCTGAAGCAAAGTTATCCTGAAGCAATAGTATCCTGAGGTACCATTTCTGGGTTAGCGGAGTCTGTAAACTGAAGTGTATGTAACCTGAAGCGTATGTAACCTGAGGTACCACTGTATTGCTGGTTTTTCAAGGGATGAAAAGGACCTTTGTTAAAATAGATTTCCCCCAATCACACTCACCTGCCCTACACGTGACATAGCTCCTGACATCAGATACGGGGCAAGGAACACAGCAGCTTTAAAGGGACAAGCTGGAACATTGGAGGGATATTCCTTCTGCAAGCAGGGCGGGCATTTGACTCCCTTTAAATTTGACATCAAATGCAAGCCCTAACTGGATCAGCAGCACTCTGGAAATCCTGATCGACGCTTGATACGAATAGGGGTTGCGTTCAACTCCATTTGGCTTGTAGGGCAAACTGGGGCTTCTGCTGGGCTCAGTTAGACCCACCCCACAAGACCCAGATGTTCCCCATCACTAATTAAGATTTCAGTGCAATGCGCATATAAGTGCTTTGTAAGGTCTTGGTTGACCACAAACTTGACATGAGCCAACAGTGTGACGTGGCAGCTAAAAAAGCCAATGCTATTCTGTGCTGCATCAATAGGAGTATAGCATCTAGATCAAGGGAAGTAATAGTGCCACTGTATTCTGCTCTGGTCAGACCTCACCTGGAGTACTGTGTCCAGTTCTGGGCACCACAGTTCAAGAAGGACACTGAGAAACTGGAACGTGTCCAGAGGAGGGCAACCAAAATGGTCAAAGGCCTGGAAACGATGCCTTATGAGGAACGGCTAAGGGAGCTGGGCATGTTTAGCCTGGAGAAGAGGAGGTTAAGGGGTGATATGATAGCCATGTTCAAATATATAAAAGGATGTCGCATAGAGGAGGGAGAAAGGTTGTTTTCTGCTGCTCCAGAGAAGCGGACACGGAGCAATGGATCCAAACTACAAGAAAGAAGATTCCACCTAAACATTAGGAAGAAATTCCTGACAGTAAGAGCTGTTCGACAGTGGAAATTGCTGCCAAGGAGTGTCGTGGAGTCTCCTTCTTTGGAGGTCTTTAAGCAGAGGCTTGACAACCATATGTCAGGAGTGCTCTGATGGTGTTTCCTGCTTGGCAGGGGGTTGGACTCGATGGCCCTTGTGGTCTCTTCCAACTCTATGATTCTATGATTCTAATCTGGTTGAGTGTATCGTCCTGCCAAAAGCTGACATTTCCACGTTGTCATCAGAATCATAGAATTTGTAGAGCTGGAAGAAACCCTGAGGATCATCTAGTCCACCCCCTGCAATGCATCTGTCCCATATTGGGGGGTTGAACTTGCATAAATGCTAGTATCTGCCTGCCTATAAAAAGGCCTGTCCTGTTAGTTTTGATTTGTACATCCCTTCTATTTTAAAAGAGAGGATATTATATCCATGTCACAGCTGTTCAGTTCAGTGAGTGAAACAGGGTGTGCAGGAGCCAGATAGCCACAAGTCTCCAGCCACAGGCGAGCAACATCGTAAAAGAACGTCCTGCCGTGTCATCTGATAGGCACTCGTAGCATGCAGGACACAGGCCCGTGTCAGGACGGGTCGCCCTTTGGCACATGTCCCTGTCTCAGATTCTCCAGCTTGTTTGATTTGGGAACACAGTATTACACCCCACCCCAACCTCTAAGTGGTGCGAGATTCCAAGGCACCAGGGTCTTGTGTTTCCTTTTGGACAATGAGGCTCAGCGGAGACTGTGGCATCTTTGCAATATACGGTTTATTTACACATATATACATCCTGAGTCTAGGTGGGAGCGGGTGGCGCTGCAGTCTAAACCACTGAGCGTCTTGGGCTTGCTGATCAGAAGGTTAGCGGTTCGAATCCCCACAGCAGAGTAAGCTCCCGTTGCTCTGTCCCAGCTCCTGCCAACCTAGCAGTTCGAAAGCACACCAGTGCAAGTAGATAAATAGGTACCACTGCAGCGGGAAGGCAAACGGCATTTCCGTGCACTCTGGCACTTGTCACAGTGTCCTGTTGTGCCTGAAGCGGTTTAGTCATGCTGGCCCCGTGACCCAGAAAGCTGTCTGTGGGCAAACGCTGGCTCTCTCGGCCTGAAAGCGAGATGAGCACTGCAACCCCATAGTCGCCTTTGACTGGACTTAACTGTCCAGGTGTCCTTTACCTTTTACCTTTTAGGTGGAGGAGAACCCCAGCAGTACACCTCAAGCAGAGGGTCTCTTATTTCTTCCATAGGTGCAGTGGGCTTGGGTCTAAAGATAAGAGAAATCCGCTATAGGTTACACTAGGATAATTTACCCCAGTGTAAATTACACTGGCTTCCTGTAGTTGGCATGGTTCTGTTAGTCTCCGTCCAAAGATTAAATATAGGAACGCCACGGTCCGGTTACGCAGCTAGTACGAGACGCGATAAGGATAGAATTTGTTTTCAGGAGATCTTTTCAACTTGGGATTGTTTAATTCCCATCTTCCAGCAGTTGTGACAGGTGGTGGCTGATTCCAGTCAAGTTGTGTGGAAGCTGAGGAACAGGCTCTGTCCTGGTGAAACAAGTATTTTGAGGATTAACTTCCAGACCACTATTCCCCTCACAGAGCTGCAATTCCCAGAGTTCTCCGTGAAGAGGGATTGATTGTTAAACTAGCCAGGGAATTGTAGCTCTGGGAGGAGAAAATGAGTCTCCTCTAAGCACCCTTAAAAAACTACGTTTTCTGGGGTTCTTTGGGGAAAGCCATGGCTGTTTTAAAGTGGTGACATATCTTTTTATATACCTTTTGCTCAACGTACTTCCTCAATATGCTTGTTCAGTCCCCGAGTCTAATGCCACCTTACTAGTGCTGTTTTGTATTTGATTTTCAGCACAGAGTGTCCATAACCTTGTCTGTCTTCTTCTTCCCTTCCTGACAGACATCCAGAATTGTAGCCCAAATGTGAACACTTTGAGAGAACTCCTGAGGCAGCTACCTGAGCCCCACTATTCCCTGCTTAAGTTCCTCTGCCGATTCCTGAGGAGAGTTGCCGATCATCACTCAGAGAACAAGATGACTGTTTCCAACCTCGCCACAGTATTCGGACCAAACTGTTTCCAGTAAGTTCCTTGCCTGAAAGAACCTCCTGGTTTGGAGCAAAAATTAAGCCACGGCGCGGAATTAGACATTGGAGACATTTCTAACACCTCCATTTCCTTGTCCTTGTACCTGACGTACCTGACTCAGATTTGCTGTGTTGGGTAAGCAGTTAAGTCTACCTGGAAATAACTGCAATGGCAGATCATCACAGTGTGATAAGCAGCCAACGTAGGCTAGGATGACCCAGGCAGGTGTTTTTTTCATTGACTAATAAACTGGTGGTTGACTAACTGGTTCATATGTTACATTGGTCCTCCTGCTGTGGTTTGGCACACAGTGACCTATTGAGCTGGTGGTGTGTGCATTTCAAAATGCAGGTGATATTGATAAGTTGTTTTTGTATTTTGAACCATATTCAAATTACAGTATTTGCTTTTAAGATGAGCACCTCAACAATAAGGATACTGTAAACACACCCTTCCCCAACCTAGTCCTCTCCAGATGTTCTGGACTGCATCTTCCATCAGCCCCAGCCAACACAGTCAGAGATGATGGCAGTGATGTCCACCAGATGTTTTGGACTACCAGGTTGGCGAGGGAGCTACTGTTATCTTTCGAACTCTGCTGATTTCCCACCTCCCTTGCCTGTCACCCAAATACGTGCTGTTTTTGTGATGTTAAAACTTGTTATGTAAGACAAGGATGCCCTCCCACAATCCTTTGAGGATGTTTTTGCTGTTGATCTTTGTAAGCCGATGTTTGTGCCTTTTTTCCTGCCTCTTGTGACTGGCTTGTTTATGATGCTGTGGAATCTCAAGAGCGCTGATCAGTGGGCAGCAATGAAAGGATCTCTGATGGACTTTATTTGTGCAATATGCAAAGAGTTCTGTAGGCAGCCTCTTGTTTTGATATTTGTAGGCACCAGCTATGTATTTCTAACATGATGAAAAAGGAGAATGGAGGCAGAGAAACCAGAGGCAAGGAGGGTGTTGGCAGTACCTTGGTTCTCAAATGCCTTGGTACTCAAACAACTTGGAACCCAAACACTGCAAACCCGGAAGTAAGTGTTCTGGTTTGCGAACTTTTTTCAGAAGCCGAACGTGCTCAGTTTTGAGTTTTACGCTTCTGTTTTGAGTGCCACGCTTCCGTTTTGAGTGTTACGCAGAGGTCTGTCTGTTTTTGCTATTTATTTTGTGTTTTTGTTTTTGCGGCTCTTTTTGTTTTTGTTTTGACTGTGTGGAACCACATTATTTATCGCTTTCATTTTATGGGTCAATGGTCTCAATAGATAGTAAAATTCATGTCAAATTGCAGTTTTAGGGGTTGTTTTTAAAAGTCTGGAACAGATTAATTCATTTTGCATTGCTTTCTATGAGAAAGCATGCCTTGATTTTGGAACGCTTTGGTTTAGGAACGTACTTCCAGAATGGATTAAGTTTGAGAACCAAGATACCACTGTATTTTAGCAGTTGCATTTGGGTGAGATGGAGAAGAAACTTGATCGAGTTTACATTTTCAGTATGATGTTGTTGTTGTTTAGCCGCTTCATTTTGCTCAAGGCAACTCAAAGCGACTGACAACCAAAAAATCTAGCCAACTTTCATTGCATAAAGTAGCACAGAATAGCGGGTCGGGGTTTCAATCCCATATATATTTAATCTGGGGTGAATCCAATTGAACTTATCAGGCTCGCATCTGAGTAAGCGTGCATAGAAATATGCTGCCAGGCAACATTCCTATAAACATGCACAGGGTTTGGCTGTTACACTTACCCCCGAGTAAGCATTATATCAGTGGGACTTACAGCTGAGTTAAACAGAGATAGGCATGTACTACTAATGTTCACACCTTTTGCAGACAAGAGTTGCGAAGAATCTCTTCCTCACTCAGAGAATGAAGCTGTGGAATTGACCTCAAGCAAGCATGAATGCGTGTACATACTTATATACCCCTTGTCTGCACTGTCGGCAGGATCCTCACCCCTGTTGTCCATTTCTGTTAAGGAGCAGCTTGCTATTTGATTTACAAGTGTGTGTGTGTGTGTGTGTGTGTGTGTGTGTGTGTTTTGGTAGCTCTTTGAAAAAGCAATTGCAACACCAGAACTTCAGGCATTTTCCATGGTGTGGAATAATCCCAGATGAAAGACCTGCTTATGCCTCACCCTTCTGACGAACCTTAGGGAAAGGTTGTTCCATTGCTGCCAGCAGCAGACGTTTTGCAACTTCAGTTAATCACATAGCATTTAGTAATTCCCAAAGACAGGATATTGGAAGATCTGATCAGTCCCGGCACCCTTGTGTTTTCTGACTTAGTCATATTTCCACCTGTTTTCAACAGCTCACATCCGGACAACTGTTACCAGGGGAAATGTGTGTTTCTATACCTGTTTGTATGCACTTTGCCCTCACAGCCTGCCGCCCACTGCTTGCTCTTGACAATCCTATTTTTTCACAAGTCTAATTTCAAGTCCGCCAGCGCAAGATAAATGGCTGGTGAACTGCAGGCTTGTTTTGATTACCTTCTCCTACCACTTAACCCTGCATAACGATTTTAGTTACACTTCCTTTTTTTTTTTTTTTTTTAAAGATACGGCTCTAGAGAATGTTTAACTACAAAGTGCTACCTTGACCTTATAATAGTGCCCAGTTTGGTACATGATGTTTTCTTCATCTCCTGTTAATAGCCTTCGGTGCTTCTACTGAGGGAGAGGCAGTTGCATCATTAAAAAGTGAATTAATTAATTGGATTGGTTTAGTCTTGGGAAATGTTTATAACATTTCTCACGACCTCACACTCTTCAGTAAGTGCTAGTGTCCAGCTAAAAACCCAAACTAAGCTTGGGCAAATGGCTTTTATTGCTTCCCTGGTGAGATGCAACAAGACTTTAGTGGCATGAGACTCCGTGCTCCTAAAAGCAGATGTTAACTGGGCCTGATTCACTTGTCGTTCTGGTGTTTTCACTTCCACGTAATCAAATTCCTCGAAGTCTTTATTTTATTTTTTTAATGCAGTGCTGATCTGCTCTAATCAGATTTGTGTCAGGCTGGGTGATTCAGGGATTGGTAATGTGATATAAAACCCTTTCAGGCATAGGTTGCTCATTCAGCTTTGCACCAGGCTCTTTTCTACACTGGGAAAGAGCCCGTGTGATGCAGAGTGTTGAACTTTGACTAGGAAGAGCTGGATTCGAAACCCGCCCCAGCCACAAACCTGGGCTAGGAGGATAAATGGGAGAAGAAACATTTGTGTCATCCTGAGGTGTTTGCAGGAGAGGTAAAGGTAAAGGGACCCCTGACCATTAGGTCCAGTCGTGGCCAACTCTGGGGTTACGGTGCTCATCTCGCTTTATTGGCCAAGGGAGCCAGTACAGCTTCCGGGTCATGTGGCCAGCATGACTAAGCCGCTTCTGGCGAACCAGAGCAGCACATGGAAACGCCGTTTACCTTCCCGCCGGAGCGGTACCTATTTATCTACTTGCACTTTGACGTGCTTTCGTACTGCTGGGTGGGCAGGAGCAGGGGACCGAGCAACGGGAGCTCACCCCGTCGTGGGGATTCGAACCACCGACCTTCTGATCGGCAAGTACTAGGCTCTGTGGTTTAACCCACAGCGCCACCTGCGTCCCTTGCAGGAGGGTTAGGATAAAATAAAAATGGATGGATTGTGGCATTGATTGAAAAGCCATTGGGAGCCAATGAGAGTTGATCTTGTTATTGGGTCACCTCTTACTTATGACCATGACCTAGTCAGAAGAAGGGGATTGGTTGAAGTAGCGAGTATAAGCAAAGGACCAGCAGAGAGCCAGTTAGGGCCAATTACACCAGCCACACTGAATGCCTCTTTAACATTTTTCTGGAAAACAAGGCACAGTCATTGTAGCACAACCACAGGTTTGTAGATCAAGGAAGAAGACACCTTGTTTTTATTGACATCAGGAATGAGGAACCTGTAGCCTTCTGATGTTAGGCTAGAACTCCCATCATCCCTGACTGTCAGCCCTAATGGCTAGGTCTAATGAGAGTTGGGAGTCTGGCAACATGGAGGACTCCTAATTTTGATGTGTTTGTTGGTTTCTGCTTCCTTCACTGTGCAGCGAAAGTGCTTGTCACGAGACAGGTGTTTACATTCCACAGTCAATTGCTGTTGGAGTTTCTCACAAGAAAGGAGACTGGATGTGACGTACACTGGTTTCCTGTTTTTCACTGTTCTTGGCAGTTCTCTCCGTGCTTTTTGTTCTTCAGTTTTGGCAGCTCCTTTGACAGCTGTCAAAACCTCTATTTCTCCTCTCCAGGCGCTCTCACGGATCGCTCCCGGGGCTTCCGGGGGGGTTGTATTTTAATTCACATTCCACTCTTCTCCTCTAGCCCAGCTTATAATTTTCCATCGCGAAATTAATATCTTTATCAAAAAAAAAAAGGTTGCACTCGATCTTAGTTGTCAGGTCCTTTGCTTTAGCTCCTCTACAACAGGGGGGAGGTTGACTTCCTTTTTATACCTCCCCCGCTCGCTCCGAATTTAAGAAAAAAATTATTCCCCTTTTTAATCCAAGTTCCAATTACTCACGGGTTATTCTTTTAAGTCCAGATTTTCAATGGAAGAAGTCAGCGCTCTCCACCAAATGGCATGCGGCTTCGCTCGGCAGGGGAAGCGGAGGACTCACAGCACCACCCCCCCGTCACCCGTTCCGCAGCCTTTAAAAAGGCTCCTTCGCGTGGTCGGGGGGGTGCAAACGGTGCCCGCCGAGTCACCATGCCCATGGGTTTCAGCGCCCATGGTTTTTGAGGGTCCCCGCGTCGCCGGCGCGGTAGAACCCAGCCCCTGCCGAGCAGACTCCCTCCGGAGCTCGGAGGGAGTCCGCCATTCGGCGATGGAGCCAACCCGGAAGTCAGAAATCAGAGGCTTTCCCAAGGTTCAAGGAATTCTGTGCTTGGTTGGAAAATGTGCATGGCAAGAAGATAAAGATTCTTTTCAGTGATCGCGGGGGGGAATTCACTTCTCAGCAGTTTGAAGCTTTTCTGTCTGAGAAAGGAATTCAACATGATTTGTCTAGTCCTCGCTCGCCATGGCAGAATGGACTTTGCGAGAGGGCAAATCAAACATTGCTTCAAGGGTTAAAAACCTTGCTACATGATGCAAATCTTCCAGAGAGTTATTGGGCCGAAGCTCTCTCGTGTTTTACTTACAGTTATAATCGCAGGTTATCTTCAGCGATTGGTTGTACCCCCTATGAGAAGATGTTTGGCAAAAAGCCATACATCAAACACATGAAAATTTTTGGTTCTGACATGTGGGTTCACTCACCACAAAGCTCCAAGTTAGACAAGCGTGGTTTGCATGGTATCTTTCTAGGTTATCAGAAAGGTTCTTACAGAATAATGATGACTGACTCTAAGACAATTAAGCTCACAAGAAGTGTTGAGTACAATGCCAAGTGGGGGGGAGAATGTGGGAATTTTCCAATGTTATCCTGATGACAGTGATGAGACTGAGGATAGTCAAAAGCAACCGCAACAACCCACACCCACTGATGAAGGTTCTGATTCTGAGTCTGAAACTGAATCGGGTGATTCAGAGGATTTCAAGAGTGCGAAAGCCTCTATGCGACCCTCTGAAAGCTCTGATCAAGAATTGGAAGAACCGTTGTTCACAATAGGTCACTTTTCTCCTAAGAAGGAAGAGGAGAGTGTTGAAGACCTAAGGCTAATTCGCAGGTCACAAAGAGCAACAAAAGGCAGACCTCCAAAGAGATTTGCTGATGAGTTTGCCAAGATAGCAGTAACAGCTGTTAAAAGCTCCAAGAAGGTATTTGAACCTTCAAGTTTCCAAGAAATCCAGGATTTGGATTCAAAGGAAGCTGAGCCATGGTTAAATGCCATGAAGGCTGAGCTTGATTCCTTAGAAAGGAACAAAACATGGGAACTTGTTCCAGTAGTTCCAGGAATGAAACTGCTTGGAAGCAAATGGGTCTTCAAAGCAAAGACTGATCAAAATGGCAAGGTAGTCAGACACAAAGCCAGATTGGTAGCCAGAGGTTTTGCACAGGTACCAGGTGAAGACTATCACGAGACCTACTCACCCACAGTGAGGTATGAGAGCATTAGGCTTATGCTCAAGCTAGCTGCAGAGGAGAATTTACACATTAGTCACCACGATGTGAATACAGCTTTTCTGTACGGATCTCTAGGTGAATCTCTTTATATGCTTCCACCTGATGGCATACAGGTAAAACAGGGATTTGTTTGTGCTCTGAAAAAGTCCCTTTATGGTCTCAAACAAAGTATTGTTTTCTCTAGGTTTTAAGCAAGGGAAAGCTGATCCATGTGTATTTGTCAAAGAAGAGGGGCAAAAGAAGCTGTATTGCTTGTTTTATGTTGATGATCTTTTATTCTTTTGGGATGATGTCACAATGTACAATAACGCCCTAGCTCAACTGAAAGAACACTTTGACATGAAAGATCTTGGTGAGGTAAACAACTACCTATCTCTTGAAATAGAGAGAGATCAAGATGGTAACATTCTAGTACACCAGTCACGGAAAATTGCTGATGTGTTAAGCAAACTAAACCTGATGGATGCTAACCCCGTAGACACACCGATGACAACAGGTTATCAGGTAGATGACACTGAAGAAGCATTTTATTTTATTTTATTTTTTTAATAATTTTTTTTATTAATTTCCAAATTTTTAACAAACACAAAAACAACATAAAAACAAACACAAAAACTCATATTTTCTTTACCTTATTTCCATAAACCTCTTTTCCCGGACTTCCCCATACCTTCCCCTTTTTGCATCCTTTATTTTAAACAATTATTCAGCAACCCTTCTTAGCCAATTAAATATAAATTCATTCTCCTTTTCAATTTCACCCTAAATTAAACACAATTTACCGCTGCAATTCTACGTCTTCCTCTCCCTCAGCATTTTAGCACTCCTCAATTTTATAGCAACTCTTAAGATATATCTTAAACTTCTTCCAATCTTCTTCCACAGTCTCTTTCTCTTGGTCACGGATTCTGCCGGTCATTTCTGCCAGTCCCATAAAGTCGATCACTTTCGCCTGCCATTCCTCCAGCGTGGGTAGCTCTTGTGTCTTCCAATACTTTGCTAGGAGAATCCTTGCTGCCGTAGTAGCGTACAAAAAGAAATTCTTATCCTTCTTCAGCACCAGCTGGCTGACCATACCCAAGAGAAATGCCTCTGGTTTCTTGTGAAATGTGCACTTAAGCACTTTCTTAATCTCATTATAAATCATTTCCCAGAAGGCCTTAATCTTCGGGCAGGTCCACCAAAGGTGGAAGAAGGTACCTTCAGTCTCTTTACATTTCCAACATTTGTTATTGGGCAAATGATAAATCTTCGCAAGCTTGACTGGGGTCATGTACCACCTGTAAATCATTTTCATAATGTTTTCTCGTAGGGCATTACATGCCGTGAATTTAATACCTGTGGTCCATAACTGCTCCCAGTCAGCAAACATAATGTCATGACCTATGTCCTGTGCCCATTTAACCATAGCTGGCTTCACTGTCTCATCTATTGTATTCCACTTCAACAGCAAGTTATACATTCTTGATAAGTTTTTAGTATTGGGTTCTAACAGTTCTGTTTCTAATTTCGATTTCTCCACCTGGAAACCAATTTTCCTGTCTTGTTTGTAGGCCTCCATTATTTGAAAATAATGGAGCCAATCTCGTACCTTGGACTTTGTTTTCTCATAACTTTGTAGTTTAAATTCACCACCTTCTTGTTCTAAAATTTCAGAATATTTCGGCCAATTAGTTCTCATATTGAGTTTCTTTACCTCCTTGGCCTCCATTGGTGAAAGCCACCTGGGAGTTTTATTTTCCAATAAGTCTTTATACCGAGTCCAAACGTTGTATAGTGCTTTCCTAACAATGTGATTTTTAAAACCCTTATACACTTTAACCTTGTCATACCAAATATATGCATGCCAACCGAAGTTATTATCAAATCCCTCCAAGTCTAGAATGTCTGCATTTTCAAGAAGTAGCCAATCTTTTAACCAGCAGAAAGCTGCCGATTCATAGTACAGTCTTAAGTCCGGCAGGGCAAACCCCCCTCTTTCTTTAGAACTGAAGAAGCATTTTCTGACACTACACTGTACAGAAGTGTGCTAGGCAAGCTAAACTTCATTGCCAGATGTTCAAGACCTGACATTGCTGTTAGCTGTAATTTGCTAAGCAGACAAGTCAACAATCCTACTGTTAAGGATTGGAAAGCTCTGAAACGCATAGCGAGCTATTTGAAAGGCACTATGCATTACAGACTGAGATTTAACAATCAGAAGTCTGGTGGTCTTGAGATATTTGCAGATGCAAGTTTGGGAAGTGACACTACAGACAGGAAAAGTACGTCTGGAGTTTGCTACATGTACAATCAGGGTCTATTTGATTGGTCATGCAAGAAGCAAACAATAGTTAACTTAAGTACTTGTGAAGCTGAACTGAATGCACTGTCTTATTCACTTAAGGATTGTGAATGGTTGTTACAATTGTGCAAAGACATGAAAATTCCTGTCAAATGTCCAATCCAGGTTTACCAGGACAACAAAGCATGTTTGGCTTTGCTGAATTCTGAAGGTTGTAAGCAAAGCACGAAGCACTTGCAATTGAAGGTGCAACATGCTAGGGAACGTATTCAGAAGGGACTCGTAACGGTGTCCTATATGCCAGGTAATGAAATTCCTGCTGATGTATTGTCCAAGATTGTATCATGGGATCAACACTGTACCTATGTGCAGAAGTTGGGTTTGTACTGATATTGTATGAACACGCTGCCCAGTGCTATTCACAGAAAGGGGGAGGATGTTGGTTTCTGCTTCCTTCACTGTGCAGCGAAAGTGCTTGTCACGAGACAGGTGTTTACATTCCACAGTCAATTGCTGTTGGAGTTTCTCACGGGAAAGGAGACTGGATGTGACGTACACTGGTTTCCTGTTTTTCACTGTTCTTGGCAGTTCTCTCCGTGCTTTAGAGGAGAGAGGATGCCTCTCTGCTCCTTGCAGAAGCAAGATGTTTTTCTGTAACCTACCAGCTTTGAAGTGTAAATAAAGTAATATAGAGTATGTGGCACGTACTCCTCATCATTCCGCTGTGCACGGGACTCTGCAAATTCAACAGTGTTCAAATATCTGTTTAACATAAGGTTAAAAATGCAGTGTTCTTTGTGCCAGTGTGACGCTTTTTCTGTCCTTGAGCCCAGCTCTCAGGTTTGCAAATATCTGTTGCCCTGACCATTTCCTGAAATGATGTCCCTTTTCGGTCATGCTCCTGGCCTAGGTCACCTCAACACAAATAGAACAATGGCCAATCCGACATTTCATGTCCATTTTAAATGCAGAATGCAGATACTGTTGTCCCAGCTGTGGAATAGCTTGACTGTTATCAGGAGTTCACAAAACAACAATTTATCCCTGACATTTGAAAGCCACAAAGAGGTTCGCTTCTTCCTTCCTCCACCTGCTCTCCCACATCTGAAATATAACCAAGAACAAGAGGCTGTTCTTTCAGAGCCTTTCATTTCTTGGGAAATTATGTGAACCGCTGAGCTAAGAATAAACTTCACAAGGGCATCATCGGTAACATTTATCATCAGTAATATTTATGCTGCCTTTTTTTTTAGCAGAGTCCCCTCTGGTGAAGCTGAGGACCTTAGAGACTATTTGTTGCTAACTAGGCACAGCAGCATTTTCTGCCTGCACACTTTTGCAAAGTGGTGGCTTACCCAACCGTACGCCTTGCCTAGAGTGTGAAAGAGTTTCATTAGTTTGCTGGCCATTGACAAGAGTTCACACGTAGTAGGGGGAAAACTACCTGCCCCAGTGGTTGATAATGTAAAAGATGGAGAACAACTCTCAGTGCAAAACTGAAACCTGTTTACTCAGCAGTAACACCCCACCTCACTCCCACTCCTGGATATTTTCAAACGGGCATTGAAAATTGTACAGCAGGTGTAGAGAACTCTCTGGGTTCCCAGAATCTGTTGGACTTCAACTCCCACCAGGCCCCGCCAGCGTGTTGATGGGATTTGTAGTCTGTTAATATTTGAAGGGCCACAGATTCCCTTGGGCCTTGGCTTCTAGTTGTGATGGAGAATCTGAGAATGCGACGTGGTCTTGGAAGAATATATTATGCTGTAATTTTTTATGCTGGATGACTAGTTTTAATCATACGCGGTTGCTTTACTGAGAAGTTTTCCCCCCAGTCACCTATTGTATTTTATTAATGCTATTTTGTGTGAAAGGCCTTGGGGAAGAATTTTATTTCTGGAAGGTGGTACAGACATTTATTAAATAATAAATTTCAGTGGGACCTACGTGAGAGTAAATATTTTTAATCTTATCCAGCTAGCGAACTCTTCCCCTTTTCTTTCACTCACAAAGTGAAAGAACTGTAGCAAGTGTACCTATTTTCATCAGAAGTGATGTCAGAACACAAGAGGCGCCCTGCTGGATCAGACCAGAGGGGTATCTGGTCCACCATTTTGTTTTCTTGGTGCCCCATCAGATGCCTGCAGGAAACTTGTAAGCAGTAGCCATCTCCCATTTGTTAGAAGGAGATGCTTCAGTGAGTGAAAATAGTACAATGGAAAGTGCCTCCCCACACACTCCATTCAGCATTGGAGACACTGCTCCAAGTTCTTCCACCCTGTGAGGTCTGGCACATGTCTACTAGAAGAAGGGCCTTTTCAGTTGTGGTGCCAGCATTGTGAAATAGTTGTCATTGCTTAGGGAAACCCACCAGACACAGATACTTCAGGATGGGAGGAAAAACCTTGCTTTCTTTTATTTTTTAGAGAAGTGCTTAAAGCTGAGCCAATGTTGTTTCTATGGTTAGATTTTGATTCTCTTGTTCATTAGTTTCCTGGATTTCTTTAATTTGTTTTGCCTCTTCCTCCCACTTTTTTGTTTTTATTGATCTTGCTTGTCTTTACCGATGATAAGGTACTGATGGACAAGTTACAGATAGGTAGCCGTGTTGGTCTGCCATAGTCAAAACAAAATAAAAAAATTCCTTCCAGTAGCACCTTAAAGACCAACTAAGTTAGTTCTTGGTATGAGCTTTCGTGTGCATGCACACTTCTTCAGATACACATGTATATAGCCAGGCACTACGTTACAGCCGCATCTGCTCCAATTCTACAGACAGAGACTCTCACCTAAGAGATCTACAGCAAACCTTTTTAGAACTAAAATACCCAGCAGATGAAGTTAGACAACAGATCAACAGAGCCAGACTGATACCCAGAGAGAACTTGCTGGAAGACAGACCCAAAAAAGAAAATAACAGAACACCTCTAGTCACCACATACAGCTCCCAAGTTAAAACAGTACAACGCATCATCAGAGATCTACAACCTCTCCTGGACAACGACAGTTCTCTTTCTCAAGCTCTGGGAGGAAGACCTTTCATTGGCTACAGACAGCCACCCAATCTTAAACAACTCCTAACCCACAATAATACTACAACCAGACTTAACACGGACACTGGCACCAGAGCCTGCAATAAACCCAGATGCCAACTTTGCTGCCACATACACCCGGACAACACCATTACTGGCCCCAACAACATCACACATACCATCTTGGGACTATTTAATTGCTCATCGTCTAACATTGTGTATGCCATCAAATGCCAACAGTGTCCTTCAGCTCTCTATATTGGACAAACAGGCCAAACCTTACGCCAAAGAATGATGGACAAGGTATAACAGGATATAAAATTTGGAAATAAATAAGACTGCCAAATATTTAAAAGTCAGTGAGACCCCCTGCCTTCTCCCTGTTTTTGAATCAAAGGGCCATGTAGGGCAGCTGCATTTTTCTACTTGAGCACCTACCAGAAGCAACTGCTCCTTATCTCAATGAGGTGCAAATTACCACTGAAATAGAGCTAATTAGGGAAATTGTTGTTATGACCAAGGAAATCCTCAGACTGTCAATTAAGTCTGTTGGAGATTAGGTTTCAGGTTAGTTCTGTTCACTAATAAGCTGACAGGGATAAAGTATGCAGATAGCAAGAAACCTCTAAGTCATTGGAAGAGGATTGCTAGACAGAATCTGGTTGGAAAATGTAATTGAACAGATGGTCTGGGAATCAAAGGACCATGGAACCAATTCCATGCCCCCCGCCCAGTGGGTTTGGACATTTTTTCAAGTGATGTCTGCAAACAAAGGAAGTTTGTAAAATCAGTTTTCAGCATGGCATCAGACAAGAGAGAAGGGAGTCAGGCTGGGCTAGTACCATTCTCCCATCCCCCATACACCTAAATTATCTGATTAGTCTCTGACTCACTCCTGTTACTTCCTGAGATAGAACTCAAGGAAATTCAATTTAATGCTGTAATCCTGTACACATTTACCTAGGAGTAACCCCAATTAAATTCTGTAGTACTTACTTATGAGAATACATGTGTAGTATGGTGCTCTGAATCTTTTCAACCCAATTCAGACATTGCACCAACCATAGTTGAGAATCCAGACCATGGCTGGAGCATCCAAACACGCAGGCAAACTATGGCTTAGTGCTGCTGATCTGTTTTCTTCTTCTGTCTTGCTCAGCAGTCTAGGTGACCAGCAGCTTTCTCTATGGTTTGTACATTCAGATATCACAGAAACCATAGTTAGCGTAATCCATTTTGCAATCCTTCAGTCCATGGTTTCTGATTCAGCTTTGCCAGTCAGTCACATTCAAATCAGGTGTCATTTTTCTTAGCCATGGTTTGGTCTAATGGACTGAATCGAGCTTCCAAAGTACTGGGTAAACGATAAGGAGAATAACAAGGCCATTATAAAATCTAAAGAGAAGTCCAAGGTCATGTAATAGAAAAGGTCATTATGAAAATACAAATGAGTTCCAGATGGGGTTTTTTTAAAGCAACAAGAGCTGCAGGGAGTCAAAATCTACAAAAGGTTAATCATTTTTAAAATGGAGATTAAGAGATAGCAAGGGTTCTGGCAGCTGATCTTAGCTGGGAAAGCTCAACTCTGCTTCTGCTGTGATCTAAAATGAGTTGAGAGATTTTTTTTCCCCGTAGCATAAAGTTAGCAAACATGTTATGGAGCTAAGGTGGCCCTGTTTATTCAAATGTGTTGGTGGCGGCCCAGCATTTGTAGAGGCATTTATTGTAAACATTGCTATACCACCATCTCATCAGATCAGATTTCAGGGTGACGTACAGCAGGTGTAGATGATGAACGACTTATACCAAATTAACAAGCGTTATAAATGGTAGCAGATAAAATGGGTAAGTCCAGCTGGAAAAAATTGCAAAAAAATTGGTGAGGTCTACAAATTCAAATTCATGCATCAATTCAAACCTCACCAAATCGTAAGGCTAGCATTCTGAAAACTCACCCCAAAGCATGTTTTCAGCCAGCCGTTTCCCAATCGTGGTTTGTCCAATTGGACGTAACGACAAGCCGTAGTTCAGTTTCCCTGAACTACAGTTTGCCACAATGTCTGGATTTTGCTTCTGAGATTAGGAACATCCCTTAGGCTCACTTCTCATCTCATTCCTTCACTTCATTCACAACAGAGGAACAGGAAAAGTTGTTGTTTCAGGTTCAGAGCAATGCCCTTCAACTTCATAACTCAGCTGTCTCATTTGATATTTGTGAAGATGCCACTGAAGAGTAAATAGAAGGCTCAGCCATAGTGCATTTTTTAAATTAAAAGTGACAGGGATCCGCTTCTCTCTAATTATAGCTCCAGATTGATCCCTAAGGGACTTTTAAGGTATTCTGTACTTTTGTTTCTTTACAAGCATTTTTTACTGTTCTGTTGGCACTCTTCCTATGTTACCAAAAGTACTTAGCCACTATATTACTGCTGTTTGGCTGGCAAACGCACAATACCCCTGGAGAACTGGCTTTTAGAAGGGTGGGAAATAATTGGCTCTCATGAGGACTGAGACGCTTATGCCTTGCCGAGCCATTTTAAAAATGCATTGCTGATTGAAGCATCATTTCTCAAGCTTTGGAGAATTGTAGCACAGCACTAACAAGGCCTCCTCTGGGCTATCCTGTCCCATTTGGATCAGTTGCAGTTCATGGAGAACGATGACCAGCTTAGGTTGAGGCGAGGAAGGTTCTAGAAGACCATTGTGTAGGGCAGGGAGGAAGAGCCTGCAGGTCTATAACCTGGAAAAGAGGAGACCGAGAGGAGAGATGATAGCCACATGGAGAATGGAGCAAGCTTGTTTTCTCCTGCTCTGGAGAGTAGGACCCAAATCATTGAATTCAAGTGACAAGAAAAGAGATTCTGACGAAGCAGCAGGAAGAACTTTCTTAAAGTAAGAGCTATTTGACAGTGGAGCAGACTCCCTCGGAATGTGGTGGACTCTCCTTCCTTCAAGGTTTTTTGTTTTCCCCCCCAAATTTTTTGTATTGATTTTCCAAATTTTATAACAAACATCAAAAAACAAACAAACAAACATAAATCCTAACTGTCATAATTCCACTTTTGTTAACATTTTTTGGTGACTTCCTCAAATTCCCCTAGCTGAGTTTCTATGTATATCATTGTAAAAGTTTTCCAAAACTCATTTCTCATAAAATTCACTTAATCAATTAACATCTTTCTTGCTTTTCATTTTAACTTTAGATAAATTATTCTATAACATCACATATTTAAATCCTAAGCCAATCTGATACTTGCAAGTATTTCTATTTAAATTATCTTAACATATTTAGCTAAATAGTCTTTAAATTTCATCCATTCCTTCAAGGTTTTTAAACAGAGGTCGAATGGCCATCTGTCATGGATGCTTTAGTTGATATTCCTGCATTGAAGGGGGTTGGACTAGATGGCCCTCTAGACCAGTGTTCCCCAACCTTGGGCCTCCAGCTGTTTTTGGACTACAATTCCCATCATCCTTGACCACTGGTCTTGCTAGCGAGGGATGATGGGAGTTGTAGTCCAAAAACATCTGGGGACCCACAGTTTGAGAAAGGCTGCTTTAGACCCTTCCCACTCTACGTACGGTTCTGTGTTGTAGGACTCCAGCTGGGAACTGCAGAGAACGGGAAATCATAAAAAAAAAAGGCTCTCTTTTTCAGCCGAAGGGAGTCTCCTGCTTAGGGGCTGCTTCTGGATCCAACCCAGTTTGTATGCAATATTTACAAAATAAAGTGTAAAATAAGATCTAACCTTGCCTTCCCCAGTTTGGTGCCCTCCAGATGTTATTGAGGGACAACTTCCAGCAGGCCCAGCCAATGGGCAAGGATGGTTGGAGTTGTAGTCTGGCAGCAGCTTGGTGCAGCTTCAGCGGTTCTCAACCTGTGGGTCCTCAGATGTTGTTGGACTACAACATCCATCATCCCTGACCACTGGTCATGCTGGCTAGTAATGATGGGAGTTGTAGTCCAACAACATCTGAGGACCCACAGGTTGAGAAACACTGATCTAACCCATCGTGTTTGGGCTGTGTCTCGAAATCTCCCTGAACCTCCTGTTTCTCTCTCTCTCCTTTCATACTAGGTTCAAGAAGTTACATCAGACCAACCCTTATTGTGACGGTCCAGATTTTGCCAGACTACAGCTGGCATCGTCCCTGGCCATTTGCCATGCTGGCTGGGGCTGCTGGGGTTTGTCATTCAATAACCCCTGGATAGCCACAAGTTCACCACGACTACCCCATGGCGATGTTCTTCCTGGTGCCCAATTTGGCTGGCATTCAGCTATCTCATTACAAGCCATTTGACACGTCACATTTATTTATAATGTCCCCAACCTTGTTTCGTGTTTTTGCAGCGTGTCTTCTGGATTTGAAGGGATGAAGGAGCAGGAAATCTGCAACAGAATCATGGCCCAGATGCTGGAGAACTATACCGCCTTGTTCGAATGGGAACACGCGAGAAAGGAGAACGAAAAGCGCCCATGTGAAGATCTAGCAAAAATTATACTAGTGAAAGTGAGTGCCTGTATTAAGATTGTTTTGCACCCCTCTCTCCTTTTTGGGGGGGGGTCAAGTAATTGCACACGGTATCAAAGTAGTACCCTGGCAGGTGACATGGTAAAGTTTGCCATGAGTTCTGTGGGAGTTTCTCTTTTGATGGGAGGCTGTTCATCCTCTCTCCACCTCCAAGTTCCATGACTTTGGTCCAGGCTGCAGGTAACTTTCCTCCACTGTGGTTTGGATTCATCCAAATGTTGCCATGGGGGAGGCTATGGTCAACAGTGGAAGGGTGAGCAGTGGAGAGGAGGGCCTCAACCCCATACCTGCTAGAGACATTTACCCACTCACGTTACCCACCTCTTGGCTCCGCCTTCTTTTCTCCTTGCAAGGAGAAAATAATACCAATCATCATCATCATCATTTTTAATTTGTATACCGCCTTTCTATCTTACAATACTCAAGGCGGTTTACAAGCTGAAGAAACAAAAAATGTACATCTCACAACAATCTAATGCAATGCAAAAATGTGACAATAAAACACAACCTTAAAATAGGCAGCCTCCATCAAAAAAGTAACATTCAACAATCATTAGAATAGTATAAAATAACAATATCAACACAGAAAAGTTAAACAGAAATCCACTCAACAGTTACAATAATATCTAAACTATAATCAATAAAACAACTGCAAGCCACAGTACATAAAACAATACAATGCACATTGAGAAGCCGAGGGTCGAGCAAGACAGGTGGAAAGAGGCCTTGCCTGATGGAGTCTCTCCCCTCAGTATAGTCTCTGTATAGTTTCCCCCTCTGTGGGAAGAAAAGCAAACAGGTGAAATTCTGAGCAGGAAAGCAGCCTGGAGGTAAAAGATAGCGGTGTCCCGTGGTAGTTTTTTTTCCATTAGGAAAAGGAATGTTGTGCTCAAAGTGTGACATGTGGTTTAGATTTCCCCACCCCCAGTTTTAATACTGTAGTTTTGATTTTAATATGCTTCAGTTGTCTGTTGAGAACGCCAAAGCCAGAGTGTGTATAATGGATCTTGTTAAATTTTCATCATACCTGTTCTCTTCCAATCCTTCGAGACATACTGTTTAGACCTTTTGCTGCCAGCTGTCATTACATCCTGTAACACAATGCTGTCCTTTGGCAGCAAGCCCCAGCCCCGTTAACCGGGAAAACCCGATAGGAGAAGATTACCGCTTCTGTGACCTTTGCCATCCCAGCTCACAACCCCTGGAACTCTGCGTCTCCTCCTTGAGCTTGCAAGACTCTCGAAGCCTTTCGCTTTAGGCATCTTAAGATTTTCATACAATGTTAAATTCCTTTTCTCCTTTAACACTCTCTAAATACTGGCTTAGGGACGTGGGTGGCACTGTGGTCTAAACCACAGAGCCTAGGGCTTGCTGATCGGAAGGTCGGTGGTTTGAATCCCCGCGACGGAGTGAGCTCCCGTTGTACGGTCTCAGCTCCTGCCCATGTAGCAGTTCAAAAGCACGTCAAAGTGCAAGTAGATAAATAGGTACTGCTCTGGCGGGAAGGTAAACGGCGTTTCCGTGCGCTGCTCTGGTTCGCCAGAAGCGGCTTAGTCATGCTGGCCACATGACCTGGAAGTTGTACGCCGACTCCCTTGGCCAATAAAACGAGATGAGTGCCGCAACCCCAGAGTCATCAGCGAGTGGACCTAACGGTCAGGGGTCCCTTTACCTTTTAAATACTGGCTTGGGTGTGGTGCTATTTCAGCAAAATGCTAATACTTACTGACTGCTTATTTCTGAATGAAACTCTGTAACATTCATACTGAGCTGAAAAGTTTTGAGAGAGATGGGGGACCTGTGGCCTTCCCTTGTTATCTATGACTGCTGGCCATGCTGGCTTGGGGAGAGGGCAGCTGGAGTCTCACAGGTGCCTCATCCCTGTATTTGGAGATGCTCCTCTAAGCGTTCAGCAGTTGAACAGACTGCCGGGGGGGGGGTGGCTTCTCCTCTGGAAGCATTTAAGCAGAGGTTGGATGAACATCTGCCAGGCAGGCCTCCACTGTAAATTTTGCACTGGTGTCGGGGACTGGCTGGATGAAGAGGAATGGTGGGAAGCACCAGCCGGGGAACAAACCCCAGAGGAGGAAGTCTCAGAGCCAGGCGATTGGTGGTGGGACACTGAGGAGAGGACAGAGGGAGAAGGGGCTTGATACTGAAGGGACAACAGGGTTTAGTGAGCGGGAAGAGCCGGTGGCAAGGAGCAGTTCAGACTCAGAGTCTGATGCAGAGGAGGAGGAGTCAAGAGACGGCTGAAAAATTCTGGGCGTCTCCCTCTCCTGCTGCAACAAACTCCCCTATCCCTGTTCTCTGAAGAACGCACATTCAAAGGTGCACAGGTGTAGTTTGAGACTGCTTGGGCAACATCCAGAGGTGGAGTCTTAGAGCAGTGCAGAGGGAGGGGGAACCCTCAGGCCTGGCAACTGCTGTATGGGGGTGTCCCTATAGGGACACGGGTGGCACTGTGGTCTAAACCACTGAGTATCTTGGGCTTGCCAATCAGAAGGTCGGCGGTTCAAATCCCCGCAAGGGGGTGAGCTCCCATTGCTCTGTCCCAGCTCCTGCCAACCTAGCAGTACGAGAGCATACCAGTGCAAGTAGATAAATAGGTACCACTGTGGCGGGAAGGTAAACGGCATATCTGTGCACTCTGGCACTCGTCACAGTGTCCTGTTGTGCCAGATGTGGTTTAGTCATGCTGGCTACATGATCAGGAAAGCGGACAAACGCTGGCTCTCTTGGCCTGAAAGCAAGATGAGCGCCGCAACCGCATAGTCGCCTTTGACTGGACTTAACTGTCCAGGGGTCCTTTACTTTTTTTACCTATAGGGGCAAGGCCTGCTGGGAAGTGTTGCCGTTTCCTTGAACAAAGGGTTAACCACACCAACAAACTCTGCTTCTTGCATGCTGACCTGCGTCTGGCTCCAGCCCTGACAACTGAGCAGGGAATTGAACTGCATGATCTCTAGGGTAACTTCCTTAACTCTGTGATCCTGTAACCCACTCTTTGTGTCAAGCACCTCTGCTGTTGCACTGTCAATGTAAAGTAATTATCCTCTACTATACCAGAGTTCATGCCAGCAGTAAAGCCATAAATGTGGCCAGTATACTTGGAAGAAAAGCATGTGAAGGCTCTTAATTGTTTTCCTTGATTACTGTTTCCTCTCCAAAAGAACATTTTCTTCCCATAGGGCCTGTATCTGTTTATACTTCATGGAGCAGATGGGTATTTTTACCAAGGGATCACTGGGGTGGAAATAGGATAAGACAACAAAACATTGTTAAATAAGGAGTGATGGGGAGAGCTGTCCAATCCCTTGCAGGTGAAAGTTTACCAACGTCTTCGTCCTTTACCTTTGATATCCTTTTTAGCTGCCAGGGAAGGGGCGGAATCGTCTGCCACATCTATTGTGCATGAGTCAACCAGAGTCATCACTTGGGCATCTCTTTCAAAGGATGACGAATCTTTAAATAGCCCTTCCCACAACAAGTGCATAATATCTTTCTCTGTCTGTATGAGTCAACAGAGTTTACTTTGATACTCCTGCTCAGTTCTAACATCACTGCCCAAGCTGTGAAGTGGCTAAGACTTAACCATAGGTTAGAACTATGCAGTGGAACCTCAGTTGTTGAATGTAATCTGTTCCGGAAGACCGTTTGACTTCCAAAACATTCGACAACCGAGGCGCAATTGCCTGTTGGCAAAATCCGTTGGAGAAATGGAGAAATGCGCTTCAGAAGGCGTTCGACTTCTGAGGCGCGTTCGAAAACGGAAGCATTCACTTCCGGGTTGTCGGTGTTCAAAAACTGAAACATTCGACTTCTGAAGCATTCGACAACTGAGGTTCCACTGTAGCCTGAGCTTCTACATGTACAGTGGTACCTCGGGTTACATAGGCTTCAGGTTACATACACTTCAGGTTATGGACTCCGCTAATCCAAAAATATTACCTCGGGTTAAGAACTTTGCTTCAGGATGAGAACAGAAATCGTGCAGCGGCAGCGCAACAGCAGCAGGAGGCCCCTTAGCTAAAGTGGTGCTTCAGGTTAAGAACAGTTTCAGGTTAAGAACAGACCTCCAGAACGAATTACGTTCTTAACCCGAGGTACCACTGTCTAGAAAACAAACCTTGGTTTGGCTCTGCTTATGTGTTTTTGTTTTTCAGTCCTTTGAGCTCTTAGCTTCATAACTTCGCTCCCAGCAATGTGGTGCGACAGTCTATGGAAGATATCTCATAAATTAAAAGTAGAGTCCGAATGGCTGTTTTTTCAATGTAATGGCATGATTTTATTTCTCATACAACTATTGAGGTACACAATCACTCAGTGTCAACAGTATGTGCAAATATCTGACTCTTTTAAGACTATATAGAAACCATAGTCTCAAAAATTATGGAGTTCACAACTTGAGAATACTTTCATTTTTATAAATCTTTATTATTTGCAAAGGGAATCTTTGGATGAGGTAATTATCACTTTGGACCTGCGCTGCACCTTTGTACTTTTGCCCTTCCATGGAATCATAGAATTGGAGAGTTGTAAGGGACCTCAAGGGTCATCTAGTCCAATACAGGATTCTCAACTAAGGCATCCAGAATAGATGGCCATCCGACCTCTGCTTAAAAACCTCCAAGGAAGGAGTCCACCACTTCTCATGGGAGTCTGTTCCACTGTCAAACAGCTCTTGCTGTCTGAAAGTTCTTCCTGATGTCGGAATCTCCTTTCTTGTAACTTGAACCCATGGTTCAGGCCCTAGCCTCCAGAGCAGGAGAAAAAAGGCCACCATTTGACAGATATTTGAAGATGGCTGTCATATCTCCTCTCCATCTCCCTCTTTTCCAGGCTAAACATACACAACTCCCTCAATCGTTCCTCATAAGGCTTAGTTTCTAGACCCTTGGTCATCTTGGTTGCCCTTCTCAGCACACATTCCAGCTTGTCCACATCCTTCTTAAATTGTGGTGCCCAGAACTGGACACAGTACTCCAGGTGTGGTCTGAACCAAGGCAGAAAGAATAGAACAATACACTTTTTGATTTTCTTTTTTTAGCACCCCCCCCCTTTCGTTACGCTTGCACTTTTAGCAAATCCAGGTTTATTTATTTTTTAAAAAATGATAACATAAAAGAGAAGATGTAAGCACTTAGATTCAAAACATGTGATACAAAACAAAGTTGTTTTTCAGATTGTATGAACAAAGCCATGCTTAGAAATAGCATGCCGTTCCTAATTTCACACTCCCCCCCCCCCCACTGACACCCCCCCTTTTTTTGTTAACTGCGTGTAATGTCTCATTCTAGGAGGCTGGCTGCAAGCAGACACCGTCACTCATTCGGACAAGTGTTGACAGAGAACTGCCAAAGCTGAGTCCAAGGCACAAGGTACAGAAAAATTGGTGTGTTCGCCATCATACTTTCCTGTTGCTGCATTTGCTTTGATCTGCATTTCTTCTTTATGCTTGTTTCCATCTTTCAGGATTGGGAGCTGTGCTTTTGAACTAATTCCAAGGCGATTGGGGCCTCTGGGACTAGTGGCACTAGCCCTATTGAGGTTTTTCTGTTTTATACAGTGGTACCTCGGGTTAAGAACTTAATTCATTCCGGAGGTCCGTTCTTAACCTGAGACTGTTCTTAACCTGAAGCACCACTTTAGCTAATGGGGCCTCCTGCTGCTGCCGCTGCGCCGCCACTATACAATTTCTGTTCTCATCCTAAAGCAAAGTTATTAACCCGAGGTACTATTTCTTGGGTAAGCAGAGTCTGTAACCTGAAGTGTCTGTAACCCGAGGTACCACTGTATTGAGTTGGACCAGTGGTCCATTTAGCCCAGTATTGTCTTCTCTGACTGGCAGCATCTCTCCAGAATTTCGGACAGCAGTATTTCCCAGCCCTACCTGGAGATGCTGGGGATCAAACCCGTGACCTTCTGCATGCAAAGCAGGTGCCCTGCAACTAAGCTACAGCCCTTCCCTCCATTGTGTCAAGAAGGAGAATGGGGTACCTTTCATGGCCCTGCCCCTTCTGTCACATTCCTAGCTGCCCAGCCTTCCATGTGCTGGGACTGAACATCTGCACTGGGAAGGATGCTAAATTGTGTGGAGGGTAGAACAGCCTCCTTGCAGCAGAATTCCAATCAGAGCTTATGGAAGATGTTGGGGCAGGGCTGATTGGACCACGATGGAGGGGGTTGGGCCAATAAGCATAGCCCTATTCTCTCCCCTCATGGGATTGAGAGCCTCTGGAATGGGCTGTTGTCAGTAGTGTTAGAAACTCAGACATATAAGCTGGGCACCATATGACTCCTTAAACCAGGGTTACAGTCACCAAAACAGAATGCCTTGTTGCCATTTTGGGGCCAGATGGCTCGGAAGTCATGTTTTGGTTCCTGAAATTCATTCTGATTGTGCAGATAAAATACAATGCATAGAATTCCACAGGATGTGTTGCTATTGTGTGAAAACAGTAAAAATCCAAGGATCCCCAGGCATGCACCTCCAAATGGTGGAGACGTCAGGTGCTATCCTGACACCCTGGGCAATCTCACTTATTCGCAAGTGGTTGATAGGTAAAGGTAAAGGGACCCCTGACCATTAGGTCCAGTCGTGACCGACTCTGGGGTTGTGGTGCTCATCGCGCTCTATAGGCCGAGGGAGCCGGCATACAGCTTCCGGGTCATATGGCCAGCATGACTAAGCCACTTCTGGCAAACCAGAACAGCACACAGAAACGCCATTTACCTTCCCGCCGGAGTGGTACCTATTTATCTACTTGCACTTTGACGTGCTTTCGAACTGCTAGGTTGGCAGGAGCTCACCCCTTTGCGGGGATTCAAACCGCTGACCTGATTGGCAAGTCCTAGGCTCTGTGGTTTAGCCCACAGCGCCCAGGTGCAAAATGCGCCTGGCGAATTTCAAACGCTGGTTGTCAGGGCTTGGACTTGTGGCGGGTCTTGAACTCGGAACCTGAGAGATTTCGGGCCAGGATTCAGCCTGGCGAGCTACAGCTAAGCCCTAGCCAAAGGGAGAGAACAGTCAACATAGCACAGCTGCTCAGCATTCTGAAATGCTACGCCGTAACCAAGACTATGCCTAGTCTTGTGTCTGAAAATAAAATAATATCCAAGGGAACCTGAATTCTATGATTTGTATAAACAATGTGAATCAAGCCAGATTTTTTATAATTCATCTTACTTAGCAGTAATTGTCTCGGATATCACAAGGACTAGGAGGAACTTGAATTGTTTTTAAAAAATGAAAACTGAGAAGATGATGAACCTGAAATTTGCGGGCGTTTCTTCTGCATTCGCAACTTTTAAAGGCATTGGGTATTTCCAGACTGTCACTATTTTCAGATGGGATCGCAACAAATTCAGGTAGCGTCATTAAAGCTGATTTGGAGCTCTTGCGCATCAGATCTGCTTCCCCCCCAAAATCAGACTTTTGTTGCATTATGGACCATGATGGGGAAATGCAGTGTGGAATATTATTTGCCGGACACATTCAGTCATGTGGCCTCCCATCTGCAGGCTGGCTGTGGTCCAGCTCAGACACGTTTTTCCCACCTCCATGTGATGCTTAATCATATGTCAATTTTCCTCTGATGTTTCGCAGTGGAAGATTAACTGGGGTGGAAGGACGTCTTAACCATTTCCCTGCAGTGGTTTTCCTGCAAAAAGAAAAAGAAAAAAAGCCTTCCAGTTGTTCCCCATATCATGGGGGGAAAGATAGTGTATAGAGGAAAAACAGAAAATTCAAGCTGCAACAAATACCCCTCCCCAGAGGAAAGGTGTTAAAAAACCCCTCTCCCCCATACTCCAGGCTTCCCTTGTGACCTTTGTGGCTGTGTATTGTAAAAGCATAAAATACACAGGGGAAATGTGTGCGAGGCAAAGCATCACGTGGAGTTCATCTCTGAGACATAAGCCAGAGCCCTAAATTTAAATGCAGGCTTAAGGTGTGTTTTGTTTGAAGGGGGAGTTTGCACAGAATATCTGGCACAAGCGACGCTTGATCAGCTGTGCAAATTTTCGACACTTAGGGCACAGAAACTCACAGGCGGCCTGAATCCCTCAACTTCTCTGCAAATTGTGCAGAGCTTTTGAAAGTAAACATTTTTTGATATGTTGGGTTGCCAGATATGTCTCCCTCCCAACCTCACCAACTGGTTTAAAATGTGGACTGTTGTTCAGCAGAGAGTTATTGCTGCTTTTGAGAGGCACCATTGTCTTGTTTGTGGTGTCCTTGCCCTCCACAGCAAATGTTCTCCAAGAGAGCTTTGCTTTCTTCCATAACTGGGGCGTGCTCTAATTAAGGATTGCTTTTCAGTCAGTAGATAAATCAGGCACTTATTTTGGAAGAACCAGATAAACAACGAAGGTTCCTTAGATATGACCCCAGCTGTACTCCACACTTGGCCTGTTCCAGCACGTATGCCCAGCTCTTTGGCAAATTGACAGGAGATATTTAGCCATTCCCCTGCCATATATCAATGTTTGTTTTGGATATTGGTTCAGTTTTGACTCTGGTGCCTTATCACCCCGCCCACTGCAGTGCACCCGGAGCTCAAGTACTCGCAAGTTATGTACTCATAGAGTTGTATTTATGCTATCTTTGGTGCCTGTTCCCAGGGGCACTTGATACCTCGACACACGAATGTATAAGGGCGGGCCTGCTGAAAGGGGGATCTGCTACATATAGATCCTTGGACCTGGTGAACTTGCATATTAAAGCAAGCTATGCTTTTACCGTCTCAGACTGAAGAGAGTGTCTGCCTCTAATGTTTGTATTGACGGCTCAAGAGCTGATCCGGGAAAGTGAGCCAGCCTTGAAATATTGTTGATGCACCCTTTGCAGACTGGGGATTGACAGGTTCACCGTGTGCTTGTAGCAGTGATGTTTTAACCATTTGTTAAATTGGCCAGCAGCCCAGTTTGCACCTGCAGGAGAACCACAATGGCTGTGCCATCTCGCTTCTCATTGGGTATATTGTCTGGTTCTTTCCTTCATTCCACATCAGTGTTCAATGCCTTTTCTTATGCATCTTGACGTGATTTTGCATAAGAACATAATGTAAAAAGAGCCCTGCTGGATCAGGCCAAAGGCCCACCTAATCTAGCATCCTGTTCTCACAGACACCAACTGGATGGCTATGGGAAGCCTGAAAGCAAGACACGAACGCAGCAACACTCTTCCCCACATGTGATTCTCAGCCACTGGTATAAAGTGGTATCTTGATTCACAAACTTAATCCATTCCAGAAGTGCGTTCCAAAACCAAAGCGTTCCAAAACCAAGGTGTGCTTTTCCATAGAAAGTAATGCAAAATGGATCAATCCATTCCAGACTTTTGAAAACAACCCCTAAAATAGCAATTTTATTATCTAACAAGACCATTGATCCATAAAAAGAAAGCAATAATCAATGTACCGTACTATAAAATAAATAAGACAGTATTGTAGATGATGGGACGCAGGTGGCGCTGTGGGTTAAAGCCTCAGCGCCTAGGGCTTGCCGATCGAAAGGTCGGCGGTTCGAATCCCTGCGGCGGGGTGCGCTCCCGCTGCTCGGTCCCAGCGCCTGCCAACCTAGCAGTTCGAAAGCACCTCCGGGTGCAAGTAGATAAATAGGGACCGCTTACCAGCGGGAAGGTAAACGGCGTTTCCGTGTGCGGCTCTGGCTCTGGCTCTGGCCAGAGCAGCGATGTCACGCTGGCCACGTGACCTGGAAGTGTCTCTGGACAGCGCTGGCCCCTGGCCTCTTAAGTGAGATGGGCGCACAACCCCAGAGTCTGTCAAGACTGGCCCGTATGGGCAGGGGTACCTTTACCTTTACCTTATTGTAGATGATAAAAATAAAAATTACATTTTTTCCCCTTACCTGCACTGAGGATAGTTATTGTTTCAATGGGAGGCTTTTATCCATTTCCGCAGTCACTCACTCAATCAATCAGTAGCTGAACTGGGTTCCACACAGTCACAAAAATAAATTAACCCCAAAAGCCTCAAAAACAAAAGCGCCAAATACAGTGGTACCTTGATTCTCAAACTTATTTTGTTCCGAAGTGTTTGAAAACCAAGACACAGCTTCTGATTGGTGCAGGTGCCCCAGAAACAATAGCCGACAACCGCATTGGACGTTTGGCTTCCGAAAAACGTTCGAAAACTGGAACACTTCCAGGTTTTTGGAGTTTGAGAACCAAGGCGTTGAGTACCAAGGTGTTTGAGAACCAGGGTACCACTGTATTGCCTCTGGCAGGGGAAGTAGGAAGAAGGCACCATGACTAATAGGTGTTGACAGCCTTGTCCTCCACAAATCAGTCCGTATTTCCCCTTTTAAGCCAGCGACTAATTGCCCATCACACCATCATGTGATGGCGATTCTCATAGTGTGAAAAAGTACATTCTACTGCATGTCTTGAACCTCCCAACATTCATTGGATGGCCCTCTCCACTTTTTATGAAGATTACCCACTCTGGGATCCCATAGCTAATTCTCCCCTGGTCTCCTTGCTGGCCAAAATAGGACTAATTTAGCCATCTAGCCCTGGTGATCATCTAATATTTATTGGATGTTTTTTTCCACTAAATTGATTTTTGAATTCTGAATTTATGGTTATTCACGTTTTGTACTGTATTTTATGCTGTATTTGTTGCATCAATTAAGTGTTTTAAATTTGTTGTTAGCCTCCCTGAGCCCGGTTTTCTGAACCGGGAAGAAACTATTATTATTATTATTATTATTATTATTATTATTATTATGCCTCGCTAGGATAAGTAACATGGTGCCCTCCAGATTTTGTTGGACTCCATCTTCCCTGGCCTGCAGGCCCAATGATCTAGGATGTTGGGAGTTGAAGTCCAACAATATCTGGAGGGTACCACTTAGGCTGCCCCTGGTTTTATGTATAAACCAAGTTTACGTTTCGTTTTGTAATCTGACCAAAAATCCTGGAAGGTTGACCTCCTTGACCAAGTTCATTCAGCAACACCCATTTCTCTACACAAGCTACGTGCCAGTTTAATTCTATGGATTAATGCCATTCTCAGGAAACCGTTTTTAGAATGCTGGAAGGAGTGACAAAGTCCCATTTCTCCACTTTTCCAGTCATCTGAGTTGAGCAAGAGACTTAACATTTCCCAGTACATGAAACCTGAGTCAACTCGGGTCTGATTGTCAGATATAGAAACAATCCGCTGGTTATTCATCACTTCCCCCATCCGTGTGTGTAACTCTGGAACTCAAGCAGCTTTTATTGTGCCGTATAGAAGAACCCGGCGAAATGTGGGAATGCACAGAGACTTACCATGCACAAAGGAGGTCCCAGAGTTGAAAGGAACCAGAGCCCTCTGTTGAGACCTTGCTAAGAAGAATAGTTGTGAATAGGAGAAGATTGGCAAGTTATTACACTCAGGCTTTTCCACCCTTCCACCAGACCTTTCGGGGAAAGGTTTTTTTCATATATCCTGTTTCCTTGGAAACATCAGGACCAGTGGCTTCTTTTATATATTTTTTTAAAATGTGGGGAGATAATCTGCCCTTTGTACATGTTTCCCTTCAGTTGTTTCAGCAAATTTAAGTGTATTTTATACTCCCAAGAGCAGAGTAAAATTCACTGTTTAGTTCCGGGGTTTTTTATAGAAGGCAGATGACCCGTGTCTCAAAGTGCTTTTTGGACCTTTTGGCAGCCTCGTGTAATGAAAGGGACTGTCATTGGAGAAAAATGGCTAAATTGATGCATCTTTATGCTACCCACCTCGTGCCCAGTAGCAGCTCTGGGATTTAACGGGGAGTTGGCAGGATGGGGTGGGGAGCACAATAAGACACTGCATTCACCTGGAAGAGATGCACCATAAATTTAATGTACATGACTTCACCCAAAGAATCCTGGGAAACTGGTTTATTAAGGGTGCTGGGAATTTGTAGATCTGTGAGATCTACAAATCTTTGGGGAAAGCAATGTGTTTTAAATGTTTGGCATGTATGCAGTCAGAGAGGTGTGACTCTGGCTTTCTTGCATGCAACATGCCATTTGGGGATTGTGGTCTTATAAGGGCAGTTAGCCCTTTGGTTCATTTGCAACCCTGGTGCATAGCCAGGCTTTCTGCCTTAGAGATTTCACAGCATTGGCAAAAAGCAGCTTGCCACACCCAATACACACACACACACACACACACACACACACACCCATCCACCAGGTAGCCATTCTTTAGTTTATCTAAATAGTTCATTTCCTCTTTCAGTGAGAATGTTTACTTCTTTCTTTGGGCAATCTGTAGAAGGCAATTCGCCCATTTGATTGGGTCATGCTGAAGGAAGTGAAGGGAGACTGTCAGTGGTAGAAAAGGTTTTCTATTGTTTGCTTAGCTACACACAAGGGCAGAACTGTGAAGAAGATTTTTAGCAGGGCAAAAGGTAGTTGACCTTTCCCCCCAGATCTTGGCCTTGACCTTGAACCTTCCAGCTTCCTCTGTTTGACTCTTTTTGGAGGCAGTGCGGAGGCACGCTGAAAATACCCCACAAAGCACTTAGAGCATTTGATTGGAGAACTCTACTGTGAAGGTTCATTGTGACAACAGACTCATTGCATGTCTAAGAACAACAAATGCACACTGAGTTGCGTTTTAGTTTATGATGCAACGTGAGCATATGTCAATTCTACTTGCCATAAATGTTTAGGGACTTACCGGTAACTGCCAAGTTGTGATGCACTGCATGAACTGTAAGGAGTTTGTCCTCATTGACCATTCTTGGAGCCGTTAAAAACAGCAAACTAGAGTTCAATCGTTTCTTTGATGGATGAGTTGAAACGCATTTTGATCAACTCAATATGCTACCTGTAATTTAATTAGGCAGCAGATCTTTGAAAGGAGTACAACTTCAGATGGAAAGCACCAGAAATAGGCATTGTATCTTATGTAAGACCGAACAACAAATGTCTCTTCTAAGGGGTCTCCAGACTGTCACTGCTTTGTGGTGCCAGAATGTTAGGTTTGCAGAATTAAAGTGGACCAAATTGGACTTTTTATGGTTTGGGAAGTGAAGGGGAAATGCATTGCAAAGTGTGGGGTGAATAAATGGAAAGATGTATAAACATCTTTCAAGGATGGATGCTCATTATCATATAACCACCCTGTAAAAAATCCCAAGCAAACGCTCAGCAAAGACTGGATATACCGTATTTTTTGCACCATAACACTCACTTTTTTCCTCCTAGAAAGTAAGGGGAAATGTCCGTGCGTGTTATGGAGCGAATGCCTGCGGGTGGCCGGGGGGGGGGGGGAATCTGCTGCAGTCTTGAGCAGAGGATCCATGGTTCCCCTTCCTTCCCTCCTCCATGGTTACAAAGCATGGATCCACATGGATCCTCAGGATTTTTGCATTGGGCTACTCCAAACTCACTGTCAGATCACATGTCTCTGGCCACAGCATGAACCACAAAAATCATTTATCCACTATTTTGTTTAGAATATTTTTTTTCTTGTTTTCCTCCTCTAAAAGCTATGTGCGTGTTATGGTCTGGTGCGTGTTATAGAGCGAAAAATACAGGTAATCTAGCCTCAGTGTAAGCTTTGTGCAAGCAAATAAGCACTCTATTCTGCCTTGGTCAGACCACACCTGGACTACTGCGCCCAGTTCTGGGTGCCACAGTTTTAGAAGGATGTGAACAAGAGCAGAGAAAAATGAACAAGATGATTAGGGGTCTGGAAACCAAGCCTTATGAGGAACGGTTGAAGGAGCAGGGTATGTTTAGCCTTGAAAAAAGGACACTGAGAGGAGAGATATGATAGACATCTTCAAATATCTTCAAGGGCTGTTACATGGAAGAAGAAACAAGCTTGTTTTCTGCTGCTCCAGAGAGTAGGACTCAAACCAATGGCTTCAAGTTACAAACAAGGAGATTCTGACTAAACTTCAGGAAGAACATTTCAACAGCCAGAGCGTTTCAACAGTGGAACAGTCTCCCTTGGGATGTTGTGGACTCTCCTTCCTTGGAGGTTTTTAAGCAGAGGTTGGATGGCCATCTGTCATGGATGCTTTAGTTGAGGTTCATGCATTGCAGGGGCTTGGACTTGATGACCCCCAGGGTCCTTTCCAATGCTATGATTCTATGATGACTACTCAATAAATGCTCTGGGAGAGCACATGCTTTGCATGGTCCCAGTTTCAGTTCCTGGCATCATCTGCTGAAACGGGTGAGGAACCTGTGGCCTTCCATTGTTAGCAGATTGCAATTTCTATTCTTCCCATTGAGTGTGGCCAATAGTCAGTGATGAGTGGTAGTCTAAAGGTAAAGCAAGCCCTGACCATTAGGTCCAGTCGTGACTGACTCTGGGGCTGCAGCGCTCATCTCGCTTTATTGGCCGAGGGAGCCGGCGTACAGCTTCCAGGTCATGTGGCCAGCATGACTAAGCCACTTCTGGCGAACCAGAGCAGCGCACGGAAACGCCGTTTACCTTCCCGCCAGAGCGGTACCTATTTATCTACTTGCACTTTGACGTGCTTTCGAACTGCTAGGATGGCAGGAGCAGGGACTGAGCAACGGGAGCTCACCCTGTCGCGGGGATTCGAACTGCCGACCTTCTGATCGGCAAGTCCTAGGCTCTGTGGTTTAACCCACAGTGCCACCCACGTCCTTTGAGTGGTAGTCTAGAGGGCACCAAGTTCCCTACGCTGAGCTAGGATCAGGGGAAAACCAAACCTTAGTGTCAGGTAATGGTTATCTGTAGTGAGTAAAACTGCAAGCCTGGGTCTGTGGATTGGCTTGGCTCTGGGTGTTAAGGCAGCAGCAGGAGTTGGAAACAGCTGAGCTGCCATAATTTTCTAACTGCACCAGCATGCTTGATCACTTATACTAAGCCTAATTTGGCTTAGTGTTGGCCAATGAACTGACCAAGATTTATTTAACTGGCACACAGTCCTAGTTAAGTCATTTCTTGGATATGAGAATTCTCCTATTACAGGCATTTCCCTTCTTTCAAAAGGGCAGCCTCATTTGGATGTGCTTGTGCGAAAGTGCGCACACATGCCTGTGGGGGAGATCGTGACCTTGGGCACAAGTAAATCACGCTTATCAAGGTTCCCCTTTATACTTGCTCTTGCTGTCTTGGAAGTTGCTCATCATTGAGCTATTTAGCTAAAATGACACAGAGACGAAGAAAACATTTCCATTAACCTAGAGAAGGGCCATGATGGATAAGCAACCAAAGACATATATTTTTTAAATCAGGGTTACCATTGCTAACCATTAAAGATTGCTTGTTTGTATTTGAAATAGATTGCCTGGCAATAATATTTAGGAACACAAACCCCTACCTGTCCCAGAATTGTTCATGTGTGAACGTTCGATGACCTGCTGAGATTGAGGTAGGGGTGTGTGCACGCGCACACACACACACGCGCGCACACACACACTCTTCTGTAAGCTTCATTGCCTGTAATAAAAAAAACCTTTGGTTATCACTTTCTACCGTGCTTCTTTTTGTTTAGGCTAGAGTCAGTGTTAGTAAAGGAAATGGACTCTGCCAATCTCCAGCTTTTCTGATGAGTCTTTCATAATTTTTCCCAGCACAGCAAGAGATACATGGAAGTTCAGGGTTGCTGCTGATATTGTGCAACAGTGAATAGGACTGAGAGGGGCAGTGGAATCTCAAATCCACTCCAATAACAGTTTAGTTATCATACCAGTATAAATTATGCCTCATTTGTACAATGTTATGCAGTGTAAGGAAGGGCAAGGATCACAAGAAATCTTAACCTGCCTGCTCTCTGGCACCCAAGATTTCAACATGAATTGCCCACACTGCCTCAGGTTTAAATTCACAACCATAAAGGCTGGAATTTTGCCGATATTTTAATTTTTTGAAGCAAAATGTGAAAAGTAAAGCCATAAATCTTAGAATGTCAAATTATATTCCCATATCTGAACCCGTGTGCCCTGTGCTCTAAAACCAGACCCCAGACCTGCTTGGCTTCAGCAAGGCTTGTGCATCACATGTCTTCAGTATGTAGTCCTGGTGTGTGCACATGTGTGCCTTGCATGTGCACAGTGGCTGCACCAAAATATCTTGAAAAGCACTGCTCTCAAAGCGGCTCTGTCACATTGAGATTTTTCCTTTGTACTCTTCTCTTTGGACATTATAAGAATCGGCACTTTAACAGCATGGAACCCCTTTTGCGCTCCCAGGAGGGCTCTTAGAAATACTGTAAGGTAAAACCAGCTTAGAAACGGCAAGGGTTTTTGCCAAGTAACAAAACCCTGACTAATCGTTGCCGTTTTGGAAACCAGCAGGGAGTAGGAGTGGACAGGGTGAGAGCGACAGATTTACAGAAGTGGAATGGGCTGTCAGTCTGGACTCCCGCGCAACACACACAAAAGTATTTGACTACCAAAGTCCTGTGCAAACATGAATCTGCCATTATCAGTAATGGAGCAAATCGCATAAAGGTTACTGTCAAATAGTGTGTGTAATGCCGCCTTTTATGTTCTCAGATGAGTCCTGTATACTTTTAAGCTTTTATTACAATGTATAAAGGGGAGGCGTTTTAATATGCTGGCTACAGTTGTGTGACTGTTTTGTTTCCAAATACTTTAATAGCATACTGTCAAAATATATGGCTTTCTCCTTTCATCTAAGCTCTGCAGAAAAGAAAGCAATTATTTAATCTCTTTAATTCTTCGAATTTCATCTTCCTCATGATTCCCCTTATTTTGTAACAATTCCCATTCTTTGCTTAAGCTCGGATTGCAGTCATTCCAATGACGTTATTCGTTGATTTTTCCTGGTTGGAGAGACGAGGGCGGTGAGGGAGGGAGACTTGGCAAAAGGTGGTTCAATGAGTTACACCAGTAGTTTTGAGCTTGGCTTTTCCTCTGTATGCAAAGACAGACTGGTGGATTGAGCGGATGAGGCCAATAGTGGGTCCAAGGGTCAAGAAGGTGATTACTTCACATGCTGTAGAGGGAAATGAGGGGCAGATGGGGCTCATCAAGCTGGGAAGGGAGCCCTTTTAGAGAATGAAAACTGATCCTAAACCTCCATTGCCTTGCCAGATATCTTCAGGAGAAGTAAAGTTGTTGTTGTTTAGTCGTTTAGTCATGTCCGACTCTTCGTGACCCCGTGGACCAGAGCACGCCAGGCACTCCTATCTTCCACTGCCTCCCACAGTTTGGTCAAACTCATGCTGGTAGCTTTGAGAACACTGTCCAACCATCTTGTCCTCTGTCGTCCCCTTCTCCTTGTGCCCTCAATCTTTCCCAACATCAGGGTCTTTTCCAAAGAGTCTTCTCTTCTCTTGAGGTGGCCAAAGTATTGGAGCCTCAGCTTCACGATCTGTCCTTCCAGTGAGCACTCAGGGCTGATTTCCTTAAGAATGGAGTGGTTTGATCTTCTTGCAGTCCATGGGACTCTCAAGAGTCTCCTCCAGCACCATAATTCAAAAGCATAAATTCTTCGGCGATCAGCCTTCTTTATGGTCCAGCTCTCACTTCCATACATTGCTACTGGGGAAACCATAGCTTTAACTATACGGACCTTTGTTGGCAAGGTGATGTCTCTACTTTTTAAGATGCTGTCTAAAGGCTAAGGAGTAAATCTGGAGTAGAGTCCCTAAGGCATTTGGGTGGCACCTTCCAGCAGCCAAGCTGATGCCAAAGGTATTGCTCTGCTTTCATTTGGACTACATCAGCATAGCTAAGAAGGGGGTCCTGTCATCTGGGCAGCCCAAGACCTCCATACACACTGCCGGTTGAGAATGTGTAGGAAATGGAAGACCCATGAGAACCCTGGCGGCGGTATGCCATCATGAGAATTAAGCCAGAATTAAGCCAGAAGCAGTGATAGATTTCAAGGCAGGTCAGTTGGGTAGGTTAAGAGGAACCTGTGAACTTGCAGATGATGCTGGACTCCCATTCATCTGAGTCAATGGCCAATAATCAAGGATGATGGGAGTTGTAGTTCAACAACATCTGTTCCCTGTCCCTGGACTAGACTATCTACTTCAGGGGTTGGAAAACTTTTCCAGCCAGAGGGCCACATTTCCTTCTAGGTGATCTGCCTGGGGCCACATCCCACCAGCAGTGAGTGATATCAGAAACAAAAGTGGGCAGAGGACCAAATATTAAATTTACCCAGCTACAGTAGGCTTGTTTCTACACAGACTCATGTTTTTATCCTACATCCAGACAAGGATTATATTATCAGAGTTGAAGGACACAGTCTAGTCAGGGATAAACGCTCAAGGACAGTGCAAAGCAGGGGTGGGAAGGGGTGTGGTCTGTGGAGAGTTTGGAGGGCCAGATTGAGAGACTGCATCTCTCATCCTCATCCACCCCAGCCTGAGGTTTCTCATCCCTGATCTTCTGAGCTTCTTCCAGAATTCAGGAAGTCATGGAAGGCCTTCTCGAAAGAGGTATACATCCACGTTTGTTACACCTCCCCCCCCCCCAGAACAGGTGTGGGTATTTCTCTTTTGCCATGCATTTTAATTTGGGCGAAGCGTTGATCTGCTGCATGTTTTTACCTGTGGCCCCATATAATTTCCTTTTATTGTATACATTAGTGTTTTATGCTGTTTACCCAGGAATCTGTTGGGCATGGGGCGGAATGCAAATATTTAAAATAAATACACTAACGAGAAATATTTGCATATCCAGTGGCACTGGGCTCGTTCTGAAGAAGGGTGGCAGACTGAAAAAGATCGCCATGGTTGAGTGCTGTGCCCTGCCCCCAACTTTCTAATTTCCAGTCCTTTCGCTTCAATGAAGGGAAGCAGAAGTCAATGGTGTTTATGTGAGCTGTCTTCTGCCCTCGAAAGACCTGTTCACTCCTGCGTGATTTATCGTGCGCTGCATAACAATGCCAACAATGTCAACTAGGCACCCAAATTCTTTCATTAGGCTGTAATTCTGTGTTGTGGCTGTTAAGTTTCAGAATACCATAAATGGAGAAGGACAAGCTTCTCAGTGAAGCATTCTGGCCCATTTGGGTGGACATACATGGACTTCAGCAAAGTCCTCTTTTGTTAGGACACTGGCATTAGTTTGGGGAGTAAAGTAAACTCCAACTGGACTTTTTACCCATATTTATACCCAAGAAACATACTGCTGAGAACAAGTAAGAGAGAGAACCATCACTTCACCTCTGTTATTAACTCTTAGGCAAATTCTGTGGCTGTTGGCATACATTTTGGTGAAGGAGTGTTAGAATTAGATGCCGACTGTAAAGCCCCAAACACATTTTTCCACTTATGCTGATGATGATCTTTGTAGTCGGCTGATAACTTCGTTTATCTTGACATTATCTCCAAGTGGCCCACTTTTCCGCCTGGTTCCGGAAGTTTCTCTTGCCTGTTTTCAGAAGCTTCTTGCTCCATTTCTTTGGCCTGCTATTCCTTCCTTTCAAGTTCCTGTGCAGCCTTTTCACTGATGGACAACAGTGGAATAATGTTCCATTATCTAGGATGGACCACATTTCTCTCTCTCGCTCTCTCCCCCCCCCTCTCTCTCTCTCTCTCTATATATATATATATTCAGTGTACTTGCACAGCCTCCAATGTCTTTTGGCTCCTATTTGTGTTTGCAGAGCTCTTGTGAAAGCAGGCGAGACAGTGAGAATTTCCTGGAGGCCACCCAGCGACTGGGGCAGTAACGGGTGTGGTGGGTTTGGGCTCTCATATATCTTAGCTGCTGCCCAAAATATCTCCTTGGAGGCCTGCTTAATGGGTAAGGGATTACTTAGGTTCAATTTGTTGAATTTCCCTGTTCTTCCCAAAACGGTCTATAAATTAACACCTTGGCTGGAGTGATGCCTAAAAGCTTGGGGGAACTTCATAATGCAGCGTTGGATGATAAACCCTGGATCGTTTAAAACGTCAGCTGTGCCAAGGGGGGAAAATCGGAGAGGCAGAGCTTTTAACTCACTTGGCACCATCGCAATGAGTTTTATGTAGCGTGGGATTGCCATCTTGGTAGACTGGCAGATGTAGGAAAGGACCACAGATCCAGCAGTAGAGCATTTGCTTTGTATGAGGAAAGTCCTGGCTTCAATCGCTTTACATGGTTTGAAACAGCCTCCCCACTCTCTTCAGAGGAGCTGAGAGCAGTTGCAGAACATATGCCTGCGCTGCCCAGAGCAGGCTCGCTCCTGAGGGTGCCCTTCCAGGCGTGGGATAGCTGCTCAGGTGCCTGGAGCAGTGAAGGGGGAAGAGGGAATGGCATCAGCATAGCGGCACAGCTCCCCCCTTACCCTGAAGGCTCAGGGTAGGCTTGGGAGTCATGGGCAGGCAGTGTGACAAATGTCTGCCTCCACTGCCCCCCTGTGACTGATTCCTCTTAACAAATTCTCTCACTCTCTCACACCAGACTAGCCCCAACCCACAGACTTATCTTCCCTCTCTCTCCTAACTCCAGACTGTCTTCTCAACCACCCTAACTCTAACTCCTCCAAAAACCCTCTGTTCTTAAACCTTATACACAGTTAACTCCGCCCCTTGGGTTCCCATTGGTTAGTCATTTTTACAATTAGTTAACCCTTTCCTTATGAACCCAGTATGATGTCACACACCTAGGAGGGCAAACGCCACCCCACCCCCCTTCCTACACCCCTGGCTGAGAGCCTGCTTGAAAGGACACATGACGAAGCTGCAGAGGGGATTTTGACAGCTGGGGGTACCCCGCCCACCTTTCAGTCATGCAACATCATTATGGCCGTATTGACAGGTGGGTTCTCCCACCCACCTGTCAAATTCAGCCTGCGATTCGGATCCTGATAAGAATTTGGCGTGTGGATCCTGAGCTAGATCAGGGGTCAGAAAACTTTTTCAGCAGGGGGCCGGTTCACTGTCCCTCAGACCTTGTGGGGGGCCGGACTATATTTTGAAGGGGGGGGGGGATGAACGAATTCCTATGCCCTACAAATAACCCAGAGATGCATTTTAAATAAAAGGACATATTCTACTCATGTAAAAACACGCTGATTCCTGGACTGTCCGTGGGCCGGATTGAGAAGGCGATTGGGCCGGATCCAGCCCCTGAGCCTTAGGTTGCCTACCCATGAGCTAGATCAGGGGTCAGCAAACTTTTTCAGCAGGGGGCCAGTCCACTGTCCCACAGACCTTGTGGGGGGCCGGACTATATTATGTCATTTTGGGAAAAAATGAATGAATTCCTATGCCCCACAAATAACCCAGTGGTGCATTTTAAATAAAAGGGCACATTCTACTCATGTAAAAACACGCTGGTTCCCGGACCGTCTGCGGGCTGGATTTAGAAGGCGATTGGGCTGGATCCAGCCCCTGGGGCTTAGTTTGCCTACCCATGAGCTAGATGAACCAAGGGTCTGAAACCTTGGTGGATGGATGGAATAAGGTTGTGTGTTTGTGCCTCTGTGGCCTTCGCTGGTGGATAAATAGGTCTTGATAAAGATCTCATCTCTAAAGGGTCACCCAGGGAGCAGTTCAAGCTGGGACAGCCACTCGACTTACATAAACCTTTATGGAGGCAGAGGGGGTAACTTGAGCAGGCATTGCTCCATCAAGAAGCAACAGCAGCTTAGAGAAATCTCTCACTTTGCTGTTAGCATCTGCCAAGAGAGTTGATTACTTTGCCCCCATGGCAGTGGGAAAGTGTGATGGCCCCTCCAGACGTTCTTTTTTTATTGGGTATTTGTGATGGCTTGTGTTCATGATGTTCGTGGGGTGATTAAACGCAGTCCTGCTTTGAACACCATTTGTGCCTGCAAAAGTTTTGGGGTGTTTGCCATGGGTGCGTGTCCCGTAATTTCCTTGTGCCATCTTCTATGATCCTCACATGTCCTGCATATTTGTTTTATTGCTGCTGAAGCTGTTCTAACACTTCCTCTTGCGTAACGGTAGGTGTTACATAAGCAGAAGAAGGAGATGTAAACATACGAGTTACATAAAGATAATGGCCTAAATGTGAAAATTAAATAAGAGAGTCACATACATCAAATGGTTTTGATGGTTTTACTTGTTACGGTGCCATAAATATAGCTGAGTTGCCATTATTAAGCTATTCAGCACCCCTGCCGACATAATGTACATAATTGCTTAAACCACTAGTTGTATGGCATTATTTCTGCCTTGGCAGTCTGAGCTCCGTGTAGCTTATGAGCTACACAATAATCATCATATTGTTTAAAACCACCTCATGATTTAGGTAACATTATTGTGAGGCAGTAATAGAAAGGGAACACACAAAAAGCCTTAATTGCGCCTGCTGTGACATCATGGTTCTTGTGTACATTCCCAGCTTTATTTTATTTTTTACACTTTGCTTCAATGTGCTGTGAGGTTCCTGTTGGACTCTCATCACCACAGATTTGTGCTTGCTTTTTTTTTAACCATTGCCTTACAGCAGGAGGTTGGGTTTTTCATCCATTGGGTACGGGGGGTGGGGTGGGGTGGAAATGCTGACTCACTATTTGCTGTGAATTCATGGCACTGTATCATTTTATTTTATTTTTTAAAAAACTAACCCCAGCCTGCCTGCTGCAAATGAGCTGGGAAGATTTCTCTGCCCCTTACCCATGTTTCCCCCCCCTCCCTTTTACTTTGTTTCTCTAGGTTGCAAAGTGCAAGCAAGAAGGATCTTCTCCAGAATGCTTGGTGCCGCAGCCAAAACTGTCAGATGGAATTCCCTGTGTTAGGGTCCATTTAACGGACAGTTTGCGCTCGGAGGAGATGGATTTAGCTGACGAAATCTCCTTTATAAGCAGTGCTGCATTCTTCACCAGGTTAGTGTTCCTTTTTTCTCCTCCATATACAATGTGTAATTTGCAAATTCAACGTTTCAGACCATTGGTGTGCTAGCTGGTTGCACAAAGCAGATTTACAGCATTGCAGCAGAGCCTGTGAACGCTGGGGAAATTTTTAAGCATGGAGCAGCTAGCTTCGTCCGCATTAAATCAGGCCTCTGCTGTGTATTATCCTATTGAAAAAAGGATGCTGTGCTTACATGCATGCCTAAAACTCTGGAATGCTAACGGGAGCCTGGGAGAAATATGCCTTAAAGATGACTGTCATCAAAGTTAATAGGTTTGGTAGGAGAGTGAGATGCACTCTAAAGCCATTTCTGCGACTAATTAGATTAAAGTGTGTGTGTGTTTTTAAAATAAAAGGCAGCCCTTTTCAGGGCTTCTGTTTGCAAAGAAGCAAGACTAGCTTAAAAGAATGCTTCTGTTTCTTAGACGTCATTCTCACAAAACAAAACTGGGTTGGAGCTCACTTGTTTTCCAGATTTGTTACGGTACTTTTTAACGCTAGCTTGAAAATGTTGCTGTTCTCTAGCCACTGCTGGCCAGCCTTGGACTCAGTAGCGCAGACAATGTCCTGTGCCTCTCTTGGAAGCGGCATCCTATGTCCTCCAAGAGGGGCAGTACCATAGAGCCCTATCCCGATAGCCCTATAAAACCCATAATGCAAAGTGCCCTGCCCTTCTCTGAAGGGATGGGTGTGCGAAGAGCTGGTAGATGCAAGAAGCTAAAGAGACAGGCAATGTCCTCTTTTGCCTTTGACCAGGCACTAAGCATGTTGCCCTGGAAGGTTGGCCTGGAAGGGGAATGCAGCCCACAGTTGTTGTTTTGTTTTAGAAAAGTTTTTTCCGCCCCTGAGGTAGAATGAGATGCCTGAGATGGGCGCTGGGGCAGAACAGCAGGCTGTTGGAGGTGTGGCCACACCAGCACTCTTTATCATACAGTTTTATAGTCCTGGCTTCCCCCAAAGAATCCTGGGAACTGTAGTTTGTTAAGGGTGTTGAGAGTTGTTAAGAGACCCCTATTCCCCTCCCAGAGTTCCCTGGGAAGAGAAAATTATTGTTAAATCATTCTTGTATGCCTGGTGTGAATATGGCAACTTCTTCATTTGTATTTTCATTTGTGTTTGGGCTAACACAGAGATGCAGTTCAGGAATCTCGGGACAGGAATAAGTAGGAATCAGTTTTCAAGCCCCCGTTCCCCCACCCGGTTCAAAGTGGCTGCCACCTTGAAATAAATATATCACAATGTTCCCTCCTCAGCTTTATGGGAATCCCTTTCAGAAGATCTCAAAGCCATGCAAGAATCCCCTATAGCAATTCCAGGAGCAGTTTCCTTGACTTCTCAGTTTTGTTTTGCTTTGAACTGCGTTTGCTTTGAGCAATTTCGTTTTGCTTTGAACAGACTATTTTCCTTATTTTTATTTTTTTTAAGACATTGCCCTGTGAGTAAAACTTGACTAGGCCAGAAGCTGCTCCCGCTGCTTATTTGACTTCTGTGAGGCTAGAGGGGAAAGTCTGGAAACAGGGAAATGGATGTGTTGAATGCCTAAAGTGTCAGCCCTTTGTGCTATCCAGGTCAAGCCACCTGTTGTGACATTGCTTCCGCCTTCCACCCTCGTTCTGTGCTGTGATGCACCAGGGCAAAGCATTGTAGAGAACCCAAGACTGTTGACAGGGTTCAGCACCATGAATTGCAAACTCCCAGTGGACAGCTCCCTTCCCCTGCCCGCTCCATGCTCTTTAATACCAGCCTCTGCACCTGTCTTCCTCCAAGTAAGTTTTTCCTGTGTAGTTGGCTGGGTTTTTTGTTTTTTTTTACTAAGAAAGGGTTTATTTATGAATTTGCTGAGAAATGCAGAGCCTTGCTATCCCAGAGGTCTTTAGCATTCCCCTTGGTCTGTTTTCCTATCCATCCCCCAGCTAACCATCAACTCTTCTGCCCTCATTGCTGCTTCTTGTTTCGTTTGTTGTCTCTTGGCTAGACTAGGCACTTTGTCCCACGTGAAGCTGAGGTGAAGGCACCTTGTGTGTGCATTATGAGAGGAATGTGGACACCTTCCGGTTTTTTACTTGTCCGTGGCTGTCATGGGACTCTCAGGTGCCATTGGCAAACATATACCGTATTTTTTGGCCCATAGGGCGCACCGGCCCATAGGACGCACCTAGTTTTTTTTTGGGGGGGGGGATAAAGAAAAAAATATATTTTTCCCCCAGGCACGGGGCTGCGAAGTCACGCAGCTCTCCCACGGCTTGCGGATAGCTTCCTGAAGCCTGGAGAGCGAGAGGGGTCGGTGCGCACCGACCCCTCTCGCTCTCTAGGCTTCAGCGAAAGCCTGCATTCGCCCCATAGGACGCACACACATTTCCCCTTCATTTTTGGAGGGGGAAAAGTGCGTCCTATAGGGCGAAAAATACGGTATATTTACTTAATTGGAGTAATCCATTTTCTTGTTTCGCCCAAGCATGAGGAATCTGCAGCTTGAGGACCTAATATGCTCCGTGGGGGAGCCTGGAGGGAGAGAAGGAAGGTGAGGGTGGGGAAAGCTGCTGGGAAACTGGGCAAAGTTGATGGCATGAAGAAAGGAGCAGGAGAAGCATTTGAGAAGGAAAGGAAGGGCCATGGAGCAGTGGTAGAGCATTTGTTTTGCATGCAGAAGATCCTAGGTTCAGTTCCCAGTTTCTCCAGATGGGCTGGGAGAACTCGCTGTCCAAAAGAGCTTCTGCCAGTAGGGCATGTCATTTTAGGGAGTGAAACTTAATGTTTGAAAATATCTTCCATGAGGAGTCTTAAAAAAATATGTTTCGGGGGTGTGAGGAATTTTTTTTTTTTTTTTTTGTAACTGGTAAGTCTATGTTTGATGAAGAAGCATGTGAACTGCTTTCAGAAAACCAAAGAATTTTAATTTTCTCTCTGAAAATGTCAGGCAATGCTAAATAATAATAATAATAATATGATATAACTGCAAGTACTTGACAATTGTTTTAAAGATTTCTGTGCAATTTTATGCCCATTTTGCTTACCCAGCAAGACTAAATAATATCAATTTAGCCAAAATATATTTTGAATTCTCAAAGTCATTTTTAGCACCCATCATTTTGGGAATCTGAAAGCTGAAAAATTCAACACGCTCTATTCTGCCAGCCAGTGGAGACAGTACTGAGCTAGATGGACCAGTGGCCTGATTCTGTGTGTGGCACCTCCCTGTGTCCCCATGCAAGTGGCCACAAGGTCTGTGTTCTGCCTCCACTGTCATGGGCATTATTCCTCCGAATACTAGTTGCTGGCAACTGCAAGGAGGGAGAGTGCTGATGCACTCAGTTCCTGTTTCAGGCTTCCCCCAGGCATCTGCTTGGCTGCTGTGAGACTGGGATGCTGGACTAGTTGGAACCCTTTACCCCTTAAGTGATCAATTCAGAGCTGTAGCAGGACTGATCTGTTGATCGCTGGACAGGTAGCGAAGTATAGGGAGAGAGGGGAGATGCATCCTGTCCACTTTGGGCTGCTCTAGACTCCCCTATTGCAGGTGCATTGCTGATATTATCCCCAAACAAATGCACCCCTCTGCAGTGGGCAGGAAGGATTCCCCAATTGCTGGTTTAGCCTTTGCACAACATCAAGAAAAAATATGAAAATGGAAAGTGGTATACTAGCAAATACTAGCTTCAGAAGATGGTTTTTCCTCGGGATCATCCTGCTAATCATCAGTCCTCCACCACACCAAATCCTTTATTCACATGCATCTGCTTTGCAAGTTTTCTTTATAAAATCAAAAGCCCAGCTTTTGGGCTGCTGTTGTTTGTTTTTCCAGTTCTGTGCAATGCAGAGTTTCACTGCTATTAGCAGGTATATTGTCACTGTCTGTACTTTTCTGCAGTTTGTTTCCCTCTGACCTCACTGCTTACAATCCGCCACACACACACACCCCAAACCATGGATATGCATAAAGGTAAAGGATCCCTGACCATTAGGTCCAGTCGTGACCGACTCTGGGGTTGCGGCGCTCATCTCGCTTTATTGGCCGAGGGAGCCAGCTTCCGGGTCATGTAGCCAGCATGACTAAGCCGCTTCTGGTGAACCAGAGCAGCGCAAGGAAACGCTGTTTACCTTCCCGCTGGAGTGGTACCTATTTATCTACTTGCACTTTGATGTGCTTTCGAATTGCTAGGTTGGCAGGTATGGATATGCATACCTGTAACAATTCAGATATCTGATGAAGTGGACTGTTGGTTCATGAAAGCTTATGCCAGGGTGGTCCAGCATATGGCCCGAGAGCCTCATGTGGCCCTCAAGGCCTTTTTGGCAGCCCTGTGGGTTAAACCACTTAGCCTAGGGCTTTCTGATCAGAAGGTCGGCGGTTCGAATCCCTGCAATAGGGTGAGCTCCCGTTGCTCGGTCCCTGCTCCTGCCAACCTAGGTCAGGGGTCCCTTTACCTTTACCTTTACAGCAACATTTGACTCCCCTCTCAGCCCTCATGCTGCCTTCCCAAAGACAGGTAAGCGAGGCGCTGGGCTTTGTGAAGGAGGCATAAGGGCTCTGACAGGGTCCTTCTTCCCAAAGTGTAGTTACCGTTTTGGGAAGGAGAAGTGAGGAATCAAAGTACTCTTGCAGCCCATCTGGTATGAAAAGTTGGACCGCACTGGCTTATGCTGTCATAAAATTGTTAGCCTTTAAAATGCCACAACACTCTTAGAAACTAGCTTCCAGGTCATTGCTGCCAAGCTCCCAGTGGTTGATGAGGATGTGGGGGTTATTTTTACAGGTATTGTTTGTGGTTTTGCATGAACGCCTCAACATTAAAGCGCATTTATGTTTATGCTTTCAAATACGTTGCAGCTCACTTGGAGACGTCTGTGTAACAAGCGATGAACAAGTCCAATTCATAATAATCCAACCTCAGAGCTGTTGTGTAGCGTTGGCAGTTCTGCTGGAACAGAGTTAAGTGGTAAAGGGTGAGAAAGTAAGCAGGCTCTTATGTTCTTTCGGTGTATTCTGCCAGAGATTTTGCGATTGCAGTATACGCTGCCATGGGTATTTGCCAGGGGAAGTACACTGTGTAACCTTGCGGGTATGCTTGGATGTTTCCAGAGTGAAGCTTTGCTTTTGTGCCAATGCTGTACTTCTCAGCCTCGCTTATACGGCTTCCTGTTCCAATGGTAAAGGGTTTATTGGGTTCACAGTCCTCTAGCAACGTCATAAACAAGGTGGAAATGTATGTGTGTGGGTGTATCTTAATTCCTAGGGTTACTGCAACACTCAAACTGTCCTGTCCTTTTCACAGGACAGGGCAATAGGTGCAGTGTTTGAAAATCAGATATATAAACTAATTACCAAATGACACCATAAACCTAGGCTCCAGTTACCACAGTGAAATGTCTAGGCCCCTTTTTTGTTTTTGCAGTGGGGCTTCTTCTTCTTTGTATTATTATTATTATTACTATTATTATTATTTTCATTTCTATACCATTTTATATTTTTAAAAACCTCAAAGCAGTTTACAGCACACTAAAACATCAAATAAAACCATCCTGAATAAAACAAAGTTTCAAGGAAATTATTTCAGACCCTTCTCTAAATGACTTTCTCCTTCTTCTAAATTGCTTTCTCCTTCTTTAATTACCTACTTAATTTGCCCCCGTAGCAGAAGTATGCAAGGAAGCCAGTGTGGTGTAGTGATTAGGGTGTCTGCCTAGGATCTGGGTGACCTTGGGCCATTTGCAACCTCTTAACCCACCTTGCAGGGTCATTGTAGGGATTAACTGAGGAGGATTGTGAACCATGTACTCACTGGGATATAAATACAATAAATGAACTCTACTTAAGAAAGCTGGAGGGGCCGGCCAGATGAAGAGGTCAGTCACTAGCCTGGCACCCAGAGATCTCTGTGTGGTCGCAGTTGGGCCTGCGCCAGTCGCAAAACGCACCTGGCGCCTGGAGGATTTCTAACACAGCATAGGGCACAGCAGTGGGGGCATAAACAGAAGCAGTGGCAGCCATCAGCCATAGGTAAAATGTAATGCAAAGGCGTCTTCTGTTTCTGGTGAACAGTCTTGCTCCCGTAGCTCGTGCCCTTATTTTGTAGTTAGCAAATTTCGGATCATCTGAACCATTTTGTATGTTTTGTGGACTCGGTTTTGCACTATGGGGGGGGGGACTTTCAGGGTGGAGGGACGGGAAATAACACTACCAGCTGTGTCTCTCCAGTACTGCAGCAGTCAGACACCCAGAGCAGAAAAACAGCAACCTCAAAGCCTATATCACAAGAGCCTTTGTTGCCTCTTCCCTCGAAGAATGTATTTCTCAAAGTTTGGTTATGCAACACTCTTCGCAGTGCCAACATCCCACAATGGGATACAGAATGGGGCTGATTGCATAGGAGGGTGGAGACAAATGTGCTTTTAAAAAATGAAGTGAGTCAGCTTGGAAAAACTAACACAACAAGGGCCTAAAGCATAGGGAGAGACTGCGAGAGAAGCTATCACCTCAATTAGATTGGTTCGGGTCACATGATGGTTCCTTATTAACTGGCAGCTTCTTAGGGGAAGGTACTTCAGGGAACCTGAAGCCCTCCAGATCCGGTTGGACCACAACTCCCATCACCTCTGACTATTGACTACGCTGGCTGGGACTGATAGGAGATGGAGCCCCCAAACTTTATGGAGGACCACAGGTTGATGGGCGATGGCGGCAAGCTCTTCTTTCAGCCTTGATTGACTTTGCTTGGGAGCAACTCCTGAGTGGAAACAATCCCTGCAGGTCTTGCATTTGCAAATTTAAAAGGCACCGAATCCAAGTCAGCAACCAGGAGAACATCGCAAGGCTACTGATCGTTCCTGGGCATCAGTGACTAACTCACACCAGACGTCGTATGTGTTTATTTGAATGCAGGCTTACCAAGGTCGTTGGGCAGACACCTGTTTAAGAATGCCTTGCATAAGAACACAGGATCAGACCAATGGACCCTGTTCCCACAGAAACCTGGAAGCTGGACCTGAGCACAATGGCTCTCTGCCCACTGTGATTCTTGGCAATTGTGGAGGTAGAACCTAGTTGTCATGGCTAGTAGCCACAGAATGTCTTGCCCTCCCTCATTTGCCCAGTCCTCTTTGAAAGCTATCCAAGCTGCTAGCTTCCTGTGGCATAGTTTGAACTTCCATAGTTTGAACTACGCACTTTGTGAAAAAATGCTTCCTTTTACCTGCCCTGAACCTTCCAACATTCAGCTTTCTTGGATCTCCACTAGTGTTACGAGAGAGGGAGAAAAACTCTTTTCTCCGTCTGCTTTCTCCATAATTTTACTTGTCTTTTCTCTGAATTTTCTCAAATGCCGCAACCTTTTCTCTTAGGGGAGTTGCTCCAGACTTTTGATCATTTTGGACCATTTCCAGCTCTGTGCAGAGAACTGTTTCTCCGACTCCCTTCATGCAAAAGTTAGTTCAGGCACTGGGAACTGCTCTGTATCTTCTGTTGTGAAGACAGATTAAAGGATTCTGCTTCTCTGCAAGCTCCTTTTCGTCCTTTACCACACCTTTGACTCCCTTGTCATTCAAGGGTTCAACCCCCACCCTAGACTTGTCTCTTAAGGAAAGTGGTCGAATCATTTTATTTGTCCTTTTCTTATTCTGCAGCACAGTAGCCTTTATTACATTGGAAAGCTATAACTTTTATCTGTGGGCACACCATAACTTTATATAATGGCACAATCAGACTCATTGTTTTGTTTCCTGTCCCTTTATAATTTCTGGATAACAGTTTTGGTCCCCACCTTGCTACAACACATGCCATGCTTTCTATTCTTCATCTCTCTCTTCCCTGTGGAGAGGAAAATATATATCATATATATCTTTATATATTTCTACATACATACAATGTACATACAAGTAAACAAACATACAATCAAATAACAGAAAAATCAAACAAACCACCGCACTATAAGATACAAGAAGATTAATATAATTATCATAATATATACTCCTGATACTCAACACAATTATAAAACTTATAGAGAAGAAATTTAAAACTGACTTCCAGTTAATCTCACTATACTTTATCTATCCATTACTTTATACCGCACAGTTACATATTTCTTATATAATTTATTTTTACCTCCCTACGGACTTATATTTATACAATATAGGGATCAGTCTAATTCTGCCAAGATATTTCCTTTTATTCCATAGTTTTCTAAATATTCTTTAAAGATTCCCCAATCCTTATAGACTTTTTGTTTTGATTGGCCTCTTAGTCTTCCTGTCGCTTTCGCTAGCTGCAGATATTCTACCATTAGGATTTGCCAATCTTCCATGTTGGGTATTGTGTCACAACCAGTTTTGGTGTCATCAAAAACTGTTTGGGAAGTTCATAGTATTTGTCCCAATGTGTGGTGTTATTATTGATCAAGCAAATAAATGGCTTTTGTTTTTATCTGGAAGTGGGTATTAATGACAGCTTAGAAGTTTCAGTTGGGTCAAAATACTCCTGTATTAAGCCATCTTCATTGGCTAACACTTTGTTTATGGGCTTAATTTTACAGTCAGGGGTCTGTAATCCGGGATATCACATGAGCGTGGTGCCGATAATGCCGGGCTTGCAGGTTCGATTCCCGTATGGGACAGCTGCATATTCCTGCATTGCAGGAGGCTGGACTAGATGATCCTCTGGGTTCCCTTCCAAGTCTACAGTTCTTTGATTCCATCCTCTATGAATCTACCTGAACATGGAGATATACACTGGAGACACGGTTGCTTGCTCCCCCACAGAGACATGGCAGGTAGATGTGAGAGACAGGGCCTTCTCTGTCCTGGCCCCAAAATTGTGGAACGCCTTCCCTGAGAAGGTCCGCCTGGCCCCATCTCCTCTATTTCTATTTTAATTATTCCATGGGAGTTTAAATAGAAAATTAAACTTTTTGAACTGTAGTTGATCTTCTGTTGGCTGATAGATTTTGTTGTTGTTGTTGCTCTCTTGTTTTATAAATACAGTGGTACCTCGGGTTACATACGCTTCAGGTTACATACGCCTCAGGTTACAGACTCCGCCAACCTAGAAATAGTACCTCGGGTTAAGAACTTTGCTTCAGGATAAGAACAGAAATCGTGCTCCGGTGGCGCGGCGGCAGCGGGAGGCCCCATTAGCTAAAGTGGTGCTTCAGGTTAAGAACAGTTTCAGGTTAAGAACGGACCTCCGGAACAAATTAAGTACTTAACCTGAGGTACCACTGTATTTTTTATTGCCCCTTAAAAAAAACCCAACAACAACCAGCCCCTCTGGCTATCTTTTAGATGGGAAAGTAGAATAGAAGCGATCGGAAATAAGTGAATTGGCGTTGCAGGGCTTTGCAGAAACATTTCTTTCTTTAATGTCAGGGTTGTGGGTTCGAGACCTACATTGGGCAAAATATTCCTGCATTGGACTAGATGACCCTCGTGATCCCTTCCAGCTCTATAATTCTCTGATTTTCTGATTCACTGCTTACGTTCCAGATACAGTTTCTCGGACATTTCCCATTATGCAGTGGCGTAGCGTGGGGGGTGCAGGGGGGGCCGGCCGCACCGGGCGCAACATCTGGGGGGGGGGGCGCTCGCTGCCTCCGGAGTCGCCGAAGAGCCTCGGGCGCAGGCTGTAGCAGAGCCCCATGTCTCGCGGAACCGACGAGCTGTGTGCGCGTCCGGGCTGAAGGCGTCCGGCAGGCAGCGGCTCTCAGCGCGGTCCCCGCGCATCAGTGCTGCAGAGGGCGCGCCAGGCAGCCCCTCCTCACAGCCCTGCCGCCGCCGCTGCAGCTGCAGCTTCTGGGCCATGTTGCATTTTCCTCGCCTCTCTGCCCTCCTCCGGGCAAGCGGCGTCGTTTGGGCGGCAGCGCCAGCGGCAACTCGCCTCAGATCACCTGACATGGACCCGCCGCCGCCGCCGTGGCTACCTTACCGTAAATACCCCAGCCCAGGCAGCAGCAAGAAGAAGCTGGGGTGGCTGGGGAGACCCAGCCAGATGGGCGGGGTACAAATAATAAATTATTATTATTATTATTATAAGCTGGCAGCAGCGGCAGGTTAGGGGTTAGGGGCGCAAATTACTTGCCTTGCCCCGGGTTAGGGGGCACAAATTACTTGCCTTGCCCCGGGTGCTGACAACCCACGCTACGCCGCTGCCATTATGGAGTGGGTGGGAAAGAGACTCAAAAGAGTCGAGGTCACCAGCTCTGAATAGGCATGTTTATCTATGCGATCTCAGTCTTGGTTCTGCCACAGCTACAAATGATTTTGAGTGCTATGCGCAGCCCACCTTCCGCCTTTGCCGAAGGAGTTCACCGGAGAATTCCCATGACATGGCAGAAATATTTTTAATCAAGGCAGAGACCGAGTTAGAGAGATTGTACTTGTGTCTACAATTTGAACAATTCCATTGGTGTGCCTCAGGGCCTGGGGCGAAGGAGCTTTTCCTTTTATTGCTTTCTAAGAGACTTGGAGATTGAAAGGTGAGCGATGGAGGCCATGCTCAGCATTGGCCCTCACTGAAACACATCTTAAAATCTCTCCGAAGGGAATCCAATCCATTGGTCGCCCATGTGGCACCCATGGGTGGATATGGACCCACAGAAGCCATCCACAGCACCCAAAGGGCCCCATCCACTCCATTCCATTCTCCCTGCTGAAATTACACTTGAAGGAAGCACTGTGTTGTGGCAAATGGAAAGATTTTTCAAGCTTTGTTGCAGTGTGAACTGGGGAAATTGGAGGGGTCAGTTATTCCCTTCCCAGCTGTGACTACCCCTTGTTGAAAGCGCCATGTTGAAAACACTGGTTTAAGGCTTCAAAGTCGCTTTCTAGGCTAGGTTTATTTGAAGTCTGACTAAATCAACTGGAGCACCGCCAAAACCTGTGCTGCACTCCTCTGTACCCTTTTAAATACAGGCTAGAAAAGCAGCCAGCTCTGTGTAGAAATGCCGTAGTGCCATTTCTTGCTCATAGCAGCAGCTTCTCTGTGGCCAAAAGCCAGGCAGGGTCAAGCGACTCCCAGTTCCAAGAAAACAGTATTTATAGCCTGTTTCAGGTTTACAGAGTGCCTCGCATAGGCCCGGTTCCCCTGGCACTCTAAGCTAAACCTTGGCTCGCTCTCTCAGCAGCTTTGCTCCTCCCTGATCCACAGTGTTCTGGGCCAAGCCAAGGTTTGGCTTGGCTTAACATTCCGTCAGAACTAGGCCGTAGATTATTTCAACCATTCTTACAGCACATCATCCATTTTGCAGATGGGGGGGGGGGGCATGTGGCTGAGATAAAGCTTTATGTCTTGGCTGCCCTGGGCAGCAAAAACCAAAGAGGTGACAGTACTCTGTACCAGTGACCATGTGTGTCCACATAAATAATTTGAGACCAGGTAGGGGAAGGTCTATGACTTGTCCAGTCATAGGTCCAGCTCCGAGGGCCTTCTGGTGGTTCTCTCACAGCAAGAAGTGAAGCTAGAGGGAACCAGGCAGAGGGCCTTCTCGGTAGTGGCGGTAGTGGTAGTTCCCTGTGGAACGCCCTCCCATCAGATGTCAAGGAAATAAACAATTATCAGTGACTTTTAGAAGACACCTGAAGACAGCCCTGTTCACAGAAGTTTTTAATGTTTGATGTTCTATCACTTTTATTATTATTATTATATTCTGTTGGGAGAAGGGATGCGGGTGGAGCTGTGGTCTAAACCACTGAGCCTCTTGGGCTTGCCGATCAGAAGGTTGGCGGTTCGAATCCGCGTGTCTGGGTGATCTCCCGTTGCTCTGTCCCAGCTTCTGCCAACATAGCAGTTCGAAAGCACACAAGGGCAAGTAGATAAATTGTTGCCACTGCGGCGGAAAGATAAATGGTGTTTCTGTGCACTCTGGCTTTCGTCATGGTGTTCCGTTGCGCCAGTAGCGGTTTAGTCATGCTGGCCACATAAATACCTTTAGGACCCCAGGATGGGGAGTGTGCCCCACCCCCAGAAAAACCCATGCTGATGAGTATTGGCACACACAAAAATTGAATATATATATTTGTGTTTGCATTCTGTCCTTTTTTGTGCTATATCTATATATATCACCCCAAGGCTGGATGTGACAATACAAGGGGAAATGGAATCTGAAGTGTCCTTGTGTATTGAAGCAGTCCCAGAAAGGGCCCAGCAAACTGTTACATACGCTGTTCCCGACAGATTGAATGACAGTTTTTAATAACTTGATAGGTTCCCAGAAAGCCCTTTGAGAAACTTGCTGCCAGGCCTCCTCTGAGGGAGCCAAGAAATAGTCAGATAGGCCAGCGTGTGGCAAAATTAACACGTTTTGATGCTGGGTGTCATCTCCCGTAAAGGTCAGTTGCTGACCAGCAATGTATTCTTGTCCAGCTCCACCCAAGACACACACAAGTTCCAGGGGAGCCTATGCAAACAGCTATTTATTGGCTGTGCTCCTTAAAACTTCAGCTGCAGCTGGCTAGTCGTACGCGTTGCCCTTCTTCAGATGACTGACGGCAGAATTACATAATCTGGAGGACTGAGATGTTCACATAATTGTAGGTATCTCGTCTTTACACATGAGTGCAGAGAATGAGTCAGTGAAACGAAGCGACAGCTTTTCAGCTTGTCTCATAGGCTCTTGGTGGAAGGAAAAGCTTAGAATTCTAATAGCTACAAATTGCTTGGAAACCACCAAAGTCGCATTCATAGTAGGGCTGGGCAATATCTGGTTTTCAACATCATGGTATCACCACTAGCTAAACATCGGTGATACACTGATATATTAAGATGTCTGACATAAGGATGGAGCTACAGTATGTAGAGGCATTGGCTGGTCTCATGGTTTCCCCCACATTGTGATTCTTGCATCACACACACACACACACACACACACACACACATCGTGATTATTGCCAGGTCAAAAATTATGAAACCAATATCACGATATGGACTTCAGACCAGTTTTAGATGATGTGTTGATATATCTCCCAGCTCTAGTTCATAGAGAAGGCGTGAAGGGGCTTCCTGGGGTGAAGCCAATACTCCAGATTCCCTGAGATGTTAGTGTCCCATCTGAGCCGGCCTCTATAGTCCATGCCATTGAGAGCCAGTGTGGTGTAGTGGTTAAGAGCGGTAGACTCGTAATCTGGTGAACCAGGTTTGCGTCTCGGCTCCTCCACATGCAGCTGCTGGGTGACCTTGGGCTAGTCACACTTCTCTGAAGTCTCTCAGCCCCATTCACCTCACAGAGTGTTTCTTGTGGGGGAGGAAGGGAAAGGAGAATGTTAGCTGCTTTGAGACTCCTTCGGGTAGTGATAAAGCGGGATATCAAATCCAAACTCTTCTTCATGCTTGGTTCTTTTAGTTTAAATACAGTTTTGCTAAAGTCATTTAGACTTAACCATTCCACTCACACTCTTCAGGCCAATTATAATTATTTACTAATTTACATGCCTTAAGGCAGCAATGGGTAACTCCATCCCTCAAGCCTAACGAGCCCCCACTCCCAAGATGTTTTGCCAAGCCGCACTTCCCCTGGTCTACATGTATGACATCAGGTGTGGGGCAGGTACAGCCTTGGCTGGGGCAAAAGGGGGATTTGCAGGTATTGTCAATCAGCAAGTTTTATTTCAAACCACACGGGCACAGCTAAATCAGATTTCCCCCGTATCCTAATTAGAAATTGCTTTTCTGTCTCTGCTTGGTGTCTCATGTTTCTGAAGAAAGGAAACTGCTACATAATTTATTTAGACAGTTTTGGTGGCATACTGGGAAGACGGCGAACTTTTGGACGGTATCAGCCTAGGGTTTAACTTTCTGAAATCCTTAGTTCTTCTTTTATTATCGGTTTGTAGGTCTCCAGCCTGTTATGGATCATTAAAGGGAATCAATGGATCATTGGGAAATGGATACCAAATATTACATTCCGGCAGTGAGGATCAATCCAGGATCAAGTTGTTGTTTTAGGTCATGGCTTGTTGCCTACGTAACTGATCTGTCCAAATCACAGTTTCCCATATTCAGACAACATTGGAATCTGCAGTTTGCTCCAAATTGCAAAAGGAAGCTTTGAATTTCTTTCTTTCTATGCACAAAGGAGAATGTGCAAACCTGAGGCTCAATCTGACACATTCTCATAGCAGGAAACTATTATGCCTGAACCTGGCTTGTGCGTTTTTGTAAAAACTGGCATTAAGAAGAGCAGAGGGGAAACGCTTGTAGCATTTCCAGATTATAACATTAAAATGAATAGAACAGAGGAAATACGAAGACAATTTGATTTCAAAGTAAATACGTGGTGTTTAATATCCTATCACCCTCAGGCTTGTTTGATTTAGGAAGCGATGGAAGACTCAGGAGGAGTCTGCAGATGAAATTTCAGTGCTCTGTTTTTGATTAAATGGAAAATTCCATTTCGTGCTCTCTCTCTTTTCTGCAAAATCCGGTGACTGGCTTGCTCTAGATACACAGGGGCTTGTGCAATAAAAGAAAAGTAAATGTTCATGTTCTGCCTTAAAATATTGCCACGTAGAGCAGATCCCCAATTTTGGAAAGATGTGTGCCATGGTTTGCAGCTTGGCACTGGGGATGCCCGCTTGGTAAGAATGTATGCACTTCACTAGCTTATCAAGGTTAAAAATAATAATTTTTAAAAAGTGAAGTTATGTCTCTGGTTTCCTCTGTAATTAATGTCTTACGTAATAATAGTATTGGCTGCTAGGCTAATGAAGCTAGGCAGCTTTGTGACATACACCCCTTTCTGTCCAATCCTGATCAGCCCTGTCTGCGTTTAATTTGGGGCAATAGCTATTATTGTTACAGATGCATGAGAAGACTAATTAGCATGGAAGGGCTATATTTGGGATCCATGGATTTTTCTTTTTTATTTCTGCAAACCTTGATGTTCACCCACCGCTGCTAATAACTCTTGTCTTGTGGATCGGTGGTGCTGTTTTGGCTACATTTGCAACTGTACTCATGCCTGGACATCAGGTTATGTTTTCTACACAAGTTTGGGAATTGATCTGCGGAATTGAGCTGTCCTTGCAATGACTTAATTGTTCAAACAAAAAAACAAACCTTAATTCCATTTTGATCAGCCTTTCTTTCTTTCTTTCTTTCTTTCTTTCTTTCTCCCCCCCCCCTCCCTTTTTCAATCTGTTTTGCTTTGCAATATGTTTACTGGTAATGAGTTGCAGTATTTCTTATGAGAATAATGCAATATTAACTCATTTTTCTTCTGAGTATTTTGAGTTCACAACTCCTGTATCTGAAGAAATATTGTTGGGGTTCATTAATAAAGGAGATCTTTCTATCTTAAAGAAGGAAAGAAAGAAAGAAATGTATTTTCCAGGCTCCCCTGTGCTCTTTCTGCATCAGTTCTTAGAAAGCCTCTGCAAGATTTTGGCCGGCACAGCACATAGCTGACTCCATCTTCCCATCCCTGTGAGATATATCCTGCAAGGCAGCAGAGGTGTAGGTTCAGAGTTTTCCTTCTCCTCGATGGGCTGCCTTGTGAGTTTGACAAGCTCCATCTGCCCCTCACTTCCCTCTACAGCACTTACAGAAACCGCCTTCTTGACCACTGGATCCACCATTGGTCTTGTCCGCTTAATCCGTTTCAGCCTGTCTTTTCATGCAGAAGAAGTCCCTAACTCAGCAAGGGTTTGAGACCCATCAGCTACCCACACTTGGTTTAGCTGGCCAGTCAAAAAGCCCTTCCTTGGGTGTAGCTATTGGCACATGCTGACAGCTTCTAGGAGCCACAGGTGAGAGCTGAGTTCAGGGTGGGGACCAGAGGTGGACAAACTACCCTATAAGGAACAGTATACCCGAAGGAGTGTTGTTCAGCCTGGACACTGAGGTCCAGCTCCAAGGGCCTTCTGGCAGTTCCCTCCCTGAAAGAAGTGAGGTTACAGGGAACCAGGCAGAGGGCCTTTTCGGTAGTGGCACCCGCCCTGTGGAACGCCCTCCCGTCAGATGTCAAGGAAATAAGCAACTATCTGACTTTCAGAAGACATCTGAAGGCATCCCTGTTTAGGGAAGTTGTTAATGTTTGATGTTTTATCGTATTTTTAATATTTTATTGGAAGCTATCCTGAGTGGCTGGGGAAACCTAGACAGATGGGCAGGGTATAAATAAATAAATAAATAAATAAATATTACTATTATTAATTATTGTTATGACGTGTCCCCCACCAAAGTTACTCCTCCTCCCCTAACACCCTATACACCCCATGGGAAATTTATTTTATTTTATTTTATTTTATTTTATTTTATTTTATTTTATTTTATTTTATTTTATTTTATTTTATTTTATTTTATTTTATTCTGCTCTTCACCTGCAGATTTCAGGGCGGTTCACAGCATAAACATACAAGATAAAAACACAAAATACACAATGAAAACAAGACCCAAACAAAACAATAACCCCCTTCTGCCACCTCCCACAAGCGCATTTAAAAGCGTATATAATCAGCCAAAGGCCTAGTAGAAGAGGAATCCCATGAGCATCCGGTTGGCCACTGTGTGGAGAGCATGCAGGACTAGATGGGCCTTTCGCCTGATCCCAAGGGGCTCTTTTTAGGTTCATAACTCTCCCCAGAAGAACCTCTCCGCTTTCGCCACATTGTGTATTACTGCCAAAGCATCGTTAGGTTGAGATCTACTTCTCAGCTGGACTGTTAATATTTAGAATCATTAAACAAACAGCTTAACGGCACATTAAAACCGAGACACTTCACAGTTTGTCAGCATCTGTTTATGTGCTACTATTATTCTGTGCTCCGTCCTCCCAAGGCCACAGCAGCATGCATGCTAGGTCACTGTTTATGTTTTGAATGGAGCGTTTCCCTTGCCTGCAAGGCAAACTCAAGAGGAAGAAGCCGTAAGCTTCTGTATCTGGTGTTTGATGGGGTCATTTGGTTCTCAAAAACTCCATTCAATTCACATGGCCTGTGTTCAAACTCACCGCTCTAAACACATACTTTAGAAGGTCCTGGCTGTAGATTACCCCCTAAACTAGTGCCTGGGATCATTTACTATCCCTGCCAAACATAGTTCCTTGGCACAGAAGTCGCAAGATGATATATTTTAGAGGATCAGCCACAGCTAATAGTTTTTAAATGGCACAAGGTTTGCAGTTTCACAGAACTCTCCTGTAATGGTTGTAAGGGGTTACTTGTGCGTAAGTTGCCTTCAGTTTTGGTTAGATTGCCTGGTCAACCATGCTTTGGCTGACAGCTCACACTCCGTGGCTGGTCAGTCACTTGCAGAATCCATCAGTGGGCGTTTCTTGAACCTCTTCCAGCATAAGAGCTGTTTGACACCAAGTCTCCTCCTACTCTCCCTGCGCGGAACTCGTCTGCGCAAGTAAGGGGAAGGCAGAGGCGTTCTGATGTCAGTTCCCTGACATCTCCATCAGGCTGTATTTGGAACAGAGAGAGAAGAATTTTAACCTAACTCCAAAAATGTATAATGGGAGAGGTACTTCTGCAGCCAGTGATTCACAGGTGCATGTATCAACCAACAAATCTCTGACTATTTCACTCGATAGTTGATCCTAAGCAATCCCTTCTACCCCCTCCAATAATTGATTGGCACCATGGATCTATTGGTTGGGGGCCCTTCATATAGGCCTGCTTCAGTCTCCTGCAAGCTGACACCCTCCAGAGGTTTTTGACTACAACTCTCATCATCCCCAGTCAGCACACCAATGGCCACTCTGGCTAGGACTGATGGGAGCTATCCAAAAACATCTGAAGAGAGTACCAGGCTGGGGAAGGTTGGTCTTCATAACGTTACAGACACATAATGGGAAGAACAGCCAGATAGGCTGTGCAAATTTAGAAACTGCCAGGAATCTGGGGGGAAGTGGCAGAAATATCAGTTGAGTTGCATCCCTCAAGGGTTTGACGGAAAGTTTGCCCCAAACTAATTCTGAAACAAATTACTTACAGGGATGTCTAAAGACAAAGCTTTTCCATATTCCATTAACATATACACGCAAGGTTATATATATAACCCGGGTGGTGCTGTGGGTTAAACCACAGAGCTTAGGACTTGCCGATCAGAAGGTCAGCAGTTCGAATCCCCGCAACGGGGTGAGATCCCGTTGCTCAGCCCCTGCTCCTGCCAACCTAGCAGTTCGAAAGCATGTCAAAGTGCAAGTAGATAAATAGGTACCACTCTGGTGGGAAGGTAAACGGCGTTTCCGTGTGCTGCTCTGATTCGCCAGAAGCGGCTTAGTCATGCTGGCCACATGACCTGGAAACTGTACGCCAGCTCCCTCGGCCAATAAAGCGAGATGAGCGCCGCAACCACAGAATCGGTCATGACTGGACCTAATGGTCAGGGGTCCTTTTACCTTTACCTATATACACACACACACACACAAATTTTGTTTCATTTTTGAAAATGAAAATCAGACCTTGAGACTTTTTTGAAAAAAACAAACAAACCTGTAAATATTAAAAAATACTCTGTATCAGAATATTTTAAAGTCATTAAAGAAAGCATGCATAAGGTACGCAGTGTGACCAAGGGATGCAATACCTGGTTTTAAGAATGATACAGTAGTATCAATAGCTGTAAACTGGCATTATTGTTTTGGAAATATATGAAGGAGTGTCAATGGGAAACCTCACTCTGCATGTCCCATGCTCCTGGGTTGTGTCAGTGATGTATACAGGCACACATGCCTTATTTGTATGTCGGTGACAGGTCCAGAATTAAGGAGTAAGAAATAATTCAGGCTAGTTCGCAAAAGAAAATAGCTGTTATTAAATATTTGGCTGGTCAAGTAAATCACGTGATTTCCAGTATCTGCTTAAAAGGAGCAGAAGTTTCTAGGTTTTATTAATCACTTACAGATGTGCACATCTCCAGCTGGGTGCATGACCACTGTGTGAGAGAGAAGGAAAGGGAGAATGTGCTATCTGAATTTCAACAGTTCGTTTTTAATATTTATATATATACTTGAAACCTTGCTCCTTTAATTGCCCACTTTTTCCTTTGAATGCCGTCTTCTTTTTCTTCTTCCACACTTTGTTTATAAAGGGTTGTATCCAACAAAGTCATCCTGTTCGTGCAAAGACTTCCATTTGTGCAGCAGAACTTGCCCTCCCTCCCTCTCCTCCCTGCACTCCTTAAAATCTGCTCTGGGGATTCCCCTAACCTTCCAGGAGCAGATTTTGGAGGCTCATGGGGAGAGGAAAGGGGAGAATTCTTCTGTGCAAGCAGAAGTCCTTACGCAGACAGGATGGCTTTGTTGGACAAAACATGGTTATTTTAGCAATGAATTTAAAAATCAAAGAAACCACAGTCAATGCAAAATATATAATAAAATTTACCCAACACCGTCAAACAACAATATCATCAATAATGAAAACAATAAACTACTTTTACCCTGTTACAAACACGTGAAAGGAAACTAGAACAAAAATGATTATGAAATAACCAGTGCCCCCAAAACACAAAACAAAACAAAATAAGAAGCTGGTACTGCGCACACCTTTTGTGACTGGACTTTATGTAAGTATGCATAGGATTGCAGCCTAACTATGCATTTTCATTTGCAAGGGGAGAAAGTTTTAGTTATCCCGCCCTGGGGATATATTATGAAGGGCTATGTATAAAAGCCTTAAATAAATACTTCTCAGAGAAGCAACTGTTAGTCTGTTGCCACAAAAACAGCAGTCTGTTCATTCAGAATTGTGTTGATACATGCACTTGTTCTATATGTGTTTCTATTGCATTGTGAAATTGCTTCAAGATGCTTCCTTGGAAGTGATTCATAAATGACGACTGTGTTTATTGAGCATTTGTCCTTATTTGTTTGCGCAAAGTTTGCAGGGAGGTTAGATGACGTGGGCTATTTATCGTACGTTAATTCTTATTTGTTTCTGCGGAGATCACGCCATGTTGCATCAAGCAACAGCCAACCCACACCTTCCAGCGCATTACCCATCACTTCCCTTCCTGCAAAAAGAAAAAATATTTTGCGGGGAAAGTGGGTTTGTGGCGGAATAAACTTTACTTGAGCATCCCAAATGTGCCCATGATTGAATCCGAACCTAAAACAGCAGCACCATTAGATGGGCTTATGTGTTTGTGGATTTTGCGAATCATGGGCGTAGCCAGGATTTTATGTTGGGAGGGGTAGGACACCCACCTGACAACATCCTCTGTCCGGCTTTCTCTTGCAGATTCAGAATGAAATGTCTCAACAACACTTGTTGTTGTTGTTCTTTTTTTAATTAATTTCTTTGGACCCCAAGTGCTCAGAAAAATCTGTTAAAATCTTTCTACAATTTCTACTTTTTTTTATTTACTTGATTTGGGGGCCACCTCCCCACCCCAGCCCCCAGCCCCTGGCTTTGCCCATGACTACCATGCTGTGGGTTAAACCACAGAGCCTAGGACTTGCCGATCAGAAGGTCGGCGGTTTGAACCCCCATGACGGGGTGAGCTCCCGTTGCTCGGTCCTTCCTCCTGCCAACCTAGCAGTTCGAAAGCACGTCAAAGTGCAAGTAGATAAATAGGTACCGCTCTGGCGGGAAGGTACGTGGCGTTTCCATGCACTGCTCTGGTTCACCAGAAGCGGCTTAATCATGCTGGCCACATGACCCGGAAGCTGTACGCCGGCTCCCTCGGCCATTAAAGTGAGATGAGCGCCGCAACCCCAGAGTCGGCCACGACTGGACCTAATGGTCAGGGGTCCCTTTACCTTTACCTTACCATCAAGAAGGCAAGTATCGCTTGCCCTCATTTCTGCCTTCCACAATAAATTCTTTTGCTGGTCTTTAACAAGGCGTTCCCCAAGACACTTTTGCTTGCTGTTACCTAAAAAGCTCCCGGGGGGGGGGCTTGTGCCAGTGCACTGGAAAGATGCTCTGGTTTGTTTGCTCTTTCCCCTCCCCAAAATGAATAAGTGACAGCGACGTGCTTAACGTGATGTCTGGAGAGGCTTGCACAGCGAAAGCGCTGCATGCGGCGCGCGAGGTCCCATCGCCCAGACCTTGGCGATGGGACTTGGCGCACGTAGGATGCTTTTGCAGGAGGAAACCGGTCGTTGCAGCTTTATTCCGGCGTCCTGATTTGGGTTTTCCACTCCTCTCCCCCAACCCCACTTTCCCATCAGTCAATAACAAGCCCCCTATTTTTTTATTTTTTTTTTGACTTGCAGAGGCTGCAAAGGTCCCCAAATCATCTTCTTTTTTCCTCCCCCGCCTCCCATGCTGTGCTGAAAGTCCCTTTTTTATCGCCTCCCTCTCTGGCTTCTCAAGCTCCATTGGGCGCAGTTGAGTGACAGGCGGGGCGGAATTGTTGGGGAAAGTTTCAAGTTACCCGGGATGGCGATGCGCCTACGAGGAGGAGGAGGAGGAGGAGGCGAGCGAGCAGCCTGAACTGGTTGTCACCCGCTGCTATTTCTGATTGGCTGGATGCTTCAGCTGCTTCCTTGGGAACAAAAGGTCAAAGTGGACTCGGAGGGTGGCTTTATATTTTTCTTTGCACGGGCGCACAAAAAAGGGGGAAGACCTCGAGCGGGCTGGAAACCTGAAGCCTCTCCCTTCGCGCACGGTAAATAATCGGCAGCTTGCAAAGGGAGAGCGTGTCTCTCTGAATGTCTCCGGTAGCTTTAGAGCACTGAATCCGGAGTCAGGCAGGAAGGAAGCGACGGGTTGGAGCCTTCAGCGCTGCTGGCTGCGGGCAGGGATTTTTATTTTTATTTTTATTTTTATTTTTGGTTTAAAAAAAAAAAGATTTGTGCTAGGCTAGCCCGAGACTACGGTGCAGTGCAGAGAGGAAGAAGTAAAGGAGGTCAGCTCCCAGTTTCCCGTTCAGAGAAAACTTTCAGGAATGGCTTGTGAAATCATGTCTCTGCAAAGGTAAAAAAAACCTCGTGTTTCGTCGTCGTTTGTTTGTTTGTAATCATGTTTCAAATGGAGGGATCTGATCGGGGCAATTTTCTGCCCAGCTGCCTGTTAATCTGCTCAGGCTGTTTGCTAAACAGTTTCTTTTTCTCTGATCTTGCTGGGATACATTTGCAATAATGCAGAAATACTGCGTCTTTGAATTCTGCGTGCTTTATATCCAACCCCCGCCGCCGCCCAAAATAAGACACCATGTGCATGTCTAGGGAGGCTGTAGAATAATAACTCACTGCAAATATACCCAGGTTATATGCTTTTTTATTTTCCCAAAAGGTTGCTTATGTTATGGTTACATATTGCTCTAATTCCATGATTTTTAACCATGCAATACCGTAGGCATGTCTACTTGGAAGTAAGAGCTATTAAGCCTCACTGACTTGCAGCCTAAATGTTAATAACAGCGCAGATTTTCTCTACCACGTGTCACAAGTTTAGATTCTCTGGTTATTCCAGGTTGGTTTAGTATAGAATGAAACTTTTCTGTCCCCTGGACCAGATCGTGGGAAAATGGACATAGTTGGATTTTCAGCATTTAAGCAGCAGGCTGGTTTTTACAGAATGAACCCAAGTAAATTTTGGCTGCAATTGTCTAACTTAACTGGGATCATATCCTACTGAACACAGTGAGCACTGCTCCTGAGTCAACCTGAATAGGAAGTTGAGATATTATGTTGTATAGAGCAAGATTCCCCAAAATTCTGAGTTTGTTTAGTCCATGATAAGCTTGTGAAGTTGTCTTCGAACCCAGCCCAAATTCTTAGGAATGTCAATGAAGCAAAGTCAAGAAATATCAATATATAATCAACATTTATTAATCAGTCACCATTGCTAGGTTTATGAAATGTAAAAATAAATAAAGAATACTGTTATAGTGTGGTATCGTCTTATTAAATGCAGAGGTTCCTCGCTGGCATGAGAGGTGCACTCTGTACATGCTCATGCCTTTCCACACCAAGACTCATGGTTACAAAAGATTTATTTTTATTTTTTTGCACAGTCCCACTGACCCCACTGGTCAATATCAACCGCTTTGAAGACCTCTGTCTTAGGGCAGAAACGTGTTTTCGATAAAAGCTGGAGAAGGAGTGTTGTCGTCTGCTAGTAAATGGGTATTTTAATGTATTTGCTTCTCTATTTCTGACTTGCTGAGGTGCCTTTACATGTCTTTTGTACTTCAGTCTTAACACATGTAATTTGTAAGTGAGTTCTCTCTTGAGTAGGCTTGTCCAGGATTGAAGTGCCCTAAACCAGTGTTTTTCAAGCACTGCTCCGCGGCACACCAGTGTGCCGCGAGATGTTGCCTGGTGTGCTGTGGGAAAAATTGAAAAATTCGAAAGATTTAAAAATAAAGTATTTTATAATTTTTCATATTTCTGTTTACTTACTATTTCATAATAAAGTAATTTTAAAATACTTTATTTGTGTTTATTTGATACCTATTCAAGAGAATTACTTTATATATAGTCAATATAGGCACAGAGCTAATTTTTTTAACATTTTCTAATGGTGGTGTGCCTCGTTATTTTTTTCATGAAACAAGTGTGCCTTTGCCCAAAAAAGGTTGAAAAACACTGCCCTAAACAGTACTTATTGTGATGCATCCTTAACAGTGAAAGGGGAGCAATGGGTTGGGAATGCTGCCTTGCTTTTTGAAATATCTGTGTAGAGTTTTCAGGGCAATGGTTTTATTTCAAAGTGCCTCGGGGACAGTCAAAACATTGCTTTTTATGATTTAACACAGGCCAGCAGCTTCTTCCCCTGTGTGTGTGTGTGTGTGTGTGTGTGTGTGTGGCGAGTGAGTGACAGAGCATGCTTGCTCATGTCAAAATAGAATACGATAAAACTATTTTGAAGCTGGGTTTTATAGACAAGCTGCCAGGTCTGTGAAGAGGGAAAAGTATAAATACCATTTCAAGCATTAACAGGATCGTAATAGTTTCTGAGTCCTCTTATGGCTGCCTATAAAAACTGTTTGTGCCATAAATAGTGTGGTTTAATCTAGCGTGCTGACTTCATCTAGAAAATAAAAGGAACTCCATTGCGATATTAATAATACTGCTTGCTTACATATATTTTCTGAGCCTACAGGAATTTTTGTCCTTACACTTAGAATAAAAAGCATCAAAACCTGCTGCCCAAACATCTTTCATTAATGCTGACTTGAGTAAACTCTGCCCCTGTCAAGTATACCAACTCTGCTTTGCACTATAGTCGCTCTCAAGAGAGCTCCGTCTTTGATTCCAAGAATTGCTGCTCCACTCTTGTAACTGAACAGCTTTGGCTCATGAGAAACATCTGCCTCCCTTTAATCTCTTGGGGATCCTGAGCAGTGTAGCAGTTCATATCTCTCCATTGGAACACTCAACTGGAAATGTGTTCTCTAGGAAAATAGCATTCCTGTACTGAGAAGTCTTGATGGTGCTTCATAATTTTGTCAATTAAATATTTAGCTTAGGGGCTATGTGTTCGAGAAGTTCGGTTTGCTGTATTGATTCGTAAAAATAATTCTAACAAAGGCCTCCTCAAAACAAATATTTCTGTTTTTCCTTATAATTTTATTTTTGCAGCTGATTTTCAGCAAGTACCCTGTTTAAACCGAGTAAGGGCTTGGTGGGTCCGTAAGCTGTTCAGAACTTAGAATTGTAAAGTTGGAAGGGACCTCCAGAGTCACCAAGTCACCTCTGCAATACAGGAATATTTTGCCCACCATGTGCCTCAAACCCACAACCCTGAGATTAAGAGTCTCCTGCTTTACCAACTAAGCTATCCTGGCAGAACTAAACTTGTTTTAGGCACAGATTTTGCTCCCTTGACTCAAGCCTTCTCACAAGTGGACTGTACCATTTCAGGCTATGGGTGGAAATTCACATCCCTTAATGCTTCTTTCCATAACAAAATTCCCCTCCCCTTAAAATTTTTTGATCCTAGTATTTTCCTCTCATGTTCAGGGCTTTTCTTCGTGTGGAGGAGCATTAAAAAAAGCCAGAGAGTTGGAGATGGTACAGTCCACAGACACATGCTTTCCCTCTCATATCTCTCCTTTGGGTACAGGCAAGGAAACAAGTGAAGTTGCTATGGGCCATGAAATGAAAAGCTCTTTGGAGTGTGATCTTGACTCTTACCCCACCCCGAAAGAAAGTACCATTCTAGTTCTCACCGACCTTGACTAATTATTCCATTAGTCATGCACTCTGAACCACATGCATGGGCCTGAGCCAAATCCTGGGGGCTGTAAACATAAGCAGTCGCTTTTATGATGCCAACAGACTACTGTTTCAGCTCCTAAAGCTGAATTCTATTGCCATCATCATCATCATCGTTAAACAGTGGGGCCTATTGTTATCTAATGTGTCAATAAAGAACTGGAGGAAGGGCCATAGCTCAAAGATTGCAAAATGTACCAGATTTAATCTCCAGGTAGGGGCTGCAGCCATCCAGGGTCTTTGTTTGTACTGAGCTAGATGAAGGATGGTCTTGAATGTGGAAGCTGCAGTAGATCCAGGGTGGAATATAATGCTCCCATTGTTTTAGCATTTCAGGATGCAAGTTTTGTCCCCATATACCCTTCATGGTCAAGATGTAGCTCCCCCCTCCCATTGTTTGCTCAGATCTTGAAACCGAATACTTTTTTCTCACTCTGCCGGCTGTGTGTTGAGTCCACCTTACACGGAAGAGGCATTATCATGGACTTTTCACACATTGGTGGGGTGGTCCCTTGCCTTGGCGCAAAGCTCTTCTGGAAAATGCCAGCACTGTGCAAAACCATGAGTGAGAAGTTGGTGCCTGTTCAGAGGCACTTGCAATAGCAACTGATGGACAGAAAGCGGTTTTCGATGGAGAGGTAGTGAGAATGAGGTTCAAAAGGCAAGGCAACTGTTAATGGCAAGTGCGGAAGGAGTTGAAGTGTAAGTGGTTGGTCTTCTTGGTCTTCTAACTCAGTGTTGAACTGGCTGGCAACAGCTCTCAAGCTGAGGGCCGCAGACAGGGAGACTTCCCCAGTGTTGAAGGTTGAACCTGGCACCCTTTATGTGCCAAGTGTGTGGCGTTCACCAGCTCTGCGTGGTGATATCCAGAACTGAACCTGAAACCCTTAGCATGGGCCCCTCGCTGCTTAAGTCCTGCTTCTGCTGGGTTGCTTTTGTGAAAGTCTCTTCTAAAGATGGTGGCTTGATTGGTGGCAAGGGACTCTGTTTGAGGCAGAAAGGAAAAGCGGGGGGGATGGGACGACGACCCAATGCTTGGCGGATTATTAGCAGATTGCATAGTAATGCATTAACCTGTGAACATGTTGGCATACAGTTCTGCAAAGGGTACTGTCAGATGGCAATGGTGGTTGCTCGTGAGTAACCAGGCAGGACTCCGACCTGTCTTTTACAGGTTTTATTTAGGCGCAAAAACTATTTACAGTGCAGAACCACAAGTTCATATCTGCCTCAATTGCTAGCAGAATCGGGGAGTGGTCGTTTCCGGGTCCTCCCCCAGCATAAGAGCTTAATCACCCCCAGCCTTCTCCTTCCTTCTTTGCGTTTTACACCTCTGCGCAAGGTGGGTGATGGAAGCGGCATGCTTCCCTCCTGGCTGGCTTGGCCAGGAGCGGCGCTAAGGCTCCCAGCAGCATCCTCTAACCCTTTCCCCTCCTTTACCCGGGTGCTGGGGCTGACGAGGTATGGTGCTGGGGCTCCCAGCAGCATCCTGTGGTCCCTTCCCCACTGGAGGTGTGGCTTTCCCCACCGCAGGAAGAGGAACTGCTTTTCAAGATTTTCAGAGGTTCCCTGTATCCCAACTGCCCCTCTGCCTCCCTTCCCTGTTCCGATGGCAGTCCCCTGACAGGTCCCCTAGTCCAGGGATGTGGGATCCTTTGCACACCCACACAGGGTAGAGAGAGCAGTAAACAGAACTGCTGCCCTCCTACAGTAGGGTAGTTACTATGCACACTCAGACACACCCCTCTATCCTGCATCTGAGCAAGGAAAATCATGATCGGAGTTCAAACGCACATTCCAGCCATGCAGAAACATTCGGGGTGCAAAGCAGAACAAGTCCTGGGAAGACTTTTGAGGGCCAGGCAGGGAGTGGCCTGGAGTTGCCTTCCCCATTCTGTTCGCCTGTTACTCACATGCGGAACAATCCCAGTTTAAAGCACAAGCTAGACTGCACTTCTTTGGCTGGACACTACATCCCTCTGCTAAATAAAACCCCAACCAATGAGCAGATGCAGACTCATAGAGGCTCCACACACAAGCAGGATTCCTTTGCAGCTGCTTGTGTGTTAAGGGTTGTTTTGCAGACTGCCATATTCAACGTTCAGGATTCAGAGGGTGGGGTACTGCAGGACCGCTACTGCTTCAGACTGCGAGCGTTGAGTGTGGTGTGATGGTTTGTGCGTCGGGCTATGGCCTGGGAGACCAAGGCTCAAATTCCCACTCAGTAGCCATGACTCAGTGACCTTGGTCCAGTCTCTGTCCCCCAGTCTACCTTCCCTCATAGGGTTGTTGTGAGGATAAAATGGGAAGGGGAGAGACCACGTACACCACCCAGAGAAAAGGTGGGATATGAACATAGTAAATAAATAACTCTTCAGTAGGGCCATATCTGACTTTTAATTGCTCATTAACAAAATTATTGTGGCAATAAGCACTAAGCTCTCAGATACACCATAATAAATGTACCATAATATTGTGAGTGGGTGGTATTTATGAAGGCCTAGAACCAGGCTGGAGCCTTTCCTAGCCCTGACTAGGTCTGGGCAATAGCTGGTTTTCAACTTTGTGATATATATCCCCAGGTAAACATCACAATATACTGAAGTATCACAATGTCTGAACTAAGGATGGAGCTATGTAGAGGCATTGGCTGGCTTCATGGTTTTCCGCACATTGTGATTTTTTGCATAGCATGTACACATCATGATTTGCAATATATTGCCAGGTCAAAAATTACAAAACGGATATCATGATGTGGACTTCAAACCAGTTTTCAACAATATATCAATATATTGGCCATCTCTATCCCTGACTGGAGCTGCCAGGGGTTTGATCCTGGAACAGTTCTCATGCAAAGCATTTCATCTCCCACTGAGCGATAGCCTATCCCCTCAAATTGCTTATGTGGTTGCTCTTCGTATGTATTGTAAGAAACTCACATTGTAATAAAAATATGGTTTCGAGAAGGAAAACTGATGTCCTTTGTATTGCACTCCAAGCTTGAGATGGCCTGGGGCTGAAATCTCCAGTAGCACCAGAAATACGCTTCTTGGTAGCAGAGGCCAAACTGACAGATGTGCTTAGACTGCGTACGTGACCGGGGGGCCTCTTTATGGGTACCTGCAAATTATTAAGTTGAGAGATAAACTGAAAACCTTCAGGCTCATTTTACTTCCAACATATTGATCATGGAGCTCAGTCTCTGACCTATGCTCCTGCCATTGAAGACATTAGCTGATGTATAATCAGCCTACCAGCATTTTAATTGCCCTCCCTGTTTGTGGAATGTTATCTGTATTGGGTATTGTGGGGCCACTCTTAACAGCTTGGCTGTTTATATTCATAACATAGGTAAGCCCAATGAGATAAGGTTGGTACTTTGGACCTCAGCACCCATCCGGGTACCTCTTAACATGCCTTTTGGGTTAAGATTCATGATTTAAGCTGTACCACACAGTTGTCAAAGGGCAAAAGTGTTTATGTATGAGGGTGATAGACAGGCCATAATTCAATAAATAATTTGTGAATAGTACACTTTATTCACTATTTAGGGAACAAAATAGAGATTGCTTAATTACAAAACTCTCTAAATGGTATACATAATAAGATTATTGTTACAATCCATAAAATGGTTCAAAGCACGAGTATACAAAGAAACCGGAGGCCTTCCTCTTGGGCATTGTCGGCCAGAAAGTGTTAAAGAAAGACAGAAGCTTTTTTATGTATGCGACAACAGCAGCAAGAATACTCATCGCAAAGTACTGGAAGACACAAGACTTGCCCACACTGGAAGAGTGGCAGACGCAATTGATAGACTATATGGAATTGGCTGAAATGACTGGCAGAATCCGAGACTTGGGAGAAGAAACAATGGAAGAGGACTGGAAGAAGTTTAAAGATTATCTACAAAAATATTATAAGTTGTATGAATGTTAAGTATTTGCACGATTTAGAAAATACCAGCTCCAGCAAATAGGCTTTGTAAGATAGAAAATTAAGTTATAAGTAAGAAAAGGTCAAAATTTAAGGCAATATTTTCTTTAATTTTAAGGTATGAGTAATTGATAAAAATTATTTTAAATTTAGAAGTATAATATTTGGAAAGTATAAAATAAGGTATGAAATAAGGTAATAATTTGCTGATATTCTGATTATAAATAACGCAGGGTAAGGAGATGTGAGGAAGTCCAGTTAGTTATATAAGAAAAACTTTATTGAATGGTTGGTTATATTTTTCTCTTTTTTCTGTTTTATTATGTATCTTGAAAATTTAATAAAATATTTATTAAAAAACAAAAACAAAGCACGAGTATACATAACTTAATATTCAATAAAATACAGGTAAAATAAGTGAAACTTTGGAAACAGACATAAATAACTAAATTATATTACATTATATTATTTTAATTAAAGTGTCACTACTCACAAAAAAAGAAATGGCAGGATTGATGCCCTAATTTTTAAAATACCATTCATCCCAAGCCTAGTTTAGTAGGTCACTTTGCTGAAAACAATGGGAAGTTTCTTTTTTCTTGTTTTAAAAAACAGTTCGATAAGACTTTTCCTTATCAAATAGAAAGAAACAATACAAACTTGAAGCATACAACTGTGTGTGGTCACAGCAAATGTAAGAGCAATGGAAAATCTCCCAGAAATACACCATCCGTAAGACAGAAACGCTAAATGAAGTTTATTTGCTTGTTTCAGTTGACTTGTTCAGAGGGAGGGAGTGATAAGGAAAACTGGGCATGTGGAAAGCCTTCCTTTCATCAGTCAACTGCTCTGAGAGACTCTTGTTCAGGTACTGCTACTTGATTTGTACAAACTGTGTAGATCCCAGAGGAGATTCCGGCTCTGCTATCCGGCGGGTAGCTTAAATTCCATTGGCTTCAGGGAGAGTCACTTTGCCGGCACACGACAACACATTCAAACATGTAGTACAGCCACAAATCCTTTTATTGGGAGAGTGGTTTGTTTTTAACATGGGGTCACGTTGACCAGAGGGCATAAACAGGGACACATTGCAAAAGATTCAGATTACTTGGGAGTTGGGGTAGTTTGGGCACGGTATCAAGTGTCCCAGCTTTTTGTCCTTGCTAGGCTGGCCAGTAGTGATGTATGGAAGTGAGAGCTGGACCATAAAGAAGGCTGATCGCTAAAGAATTGATGCTTTTGAATTATGGTGCTGGAGGAGACTCTTGAGAGTCCCATGGACTGCAAGAAGATCAAACCTATCCATTCTGAAGGAAATCAGCCCTGAGTGCTCACTGGAAGGACAGATCCTGAAGCTGAGACTCCAATACTTTGGCCACCTCATGAGAAGAGAAGGCTCCCTGGAAAAGACCCTGATGTTGGGAAAGATGGAGGGCACAAGGAGAAGGGGACAACAGAAGACGAGATGGTTAGACAGTGTTCTCAAAGCTACCAACATGAGTTTGACCAAGCTGCGGGAGACAGTGGGAGACAGAAGTGCCTGGCGTACTCTGGTCTATGGGGTCACAAAGAGTTGGCCACGACTGAACGACTAAACAACAAACAACAACAAGGCTGGCTTGAAGTCAAAGGGAGAGCCCTCCCAAAGCGGGGTTTTCAGACAGTGGCTGCAGCATCCTGTTTTGTTAGGGATCAGTTGCAGCCAATCCCAAGTGAGGTTTCCTGGCCAGCCTTGCTTGGCTCAGCTCCACTTGGGAGCCCCTGAGTGCGACTTCATTTCATGCCCAGTTTAAAAGTCACCAAATACAAGGAGCAACCAGGACACCGTTCGAGGCTCCCAGTTATTGCTTTGCAGCTGCAGCATCACCTGCCCTCACCCTGTATCCCATACGGCATCAGGTGTGGGGCAGGTGGGGAACCAGCCCCCTCCCAGGCCAGATTAGGCTCACAGGTTCCCCACGGCTGCCCTGTATCATGGAAGCATTTGCCTTGTGCCTGGTGCTGGGATATATAGTTCCCGAGGCAGAATGCTTGGATGTCTTTTGTAGATGCAGAACCTTTGCTTTTCCGACTGCAAGAATGGCTCCGTAGCTTCTCCGCACTCGACCACGTTTTCCATAACAGTTCCTCCATGCATTCTGTTGGGGTTGCTTAGTAACCTCATTCTTACACTCCTTGTTATGCAACTTAACTTGTGTTTGGTCTGTATTAACATGCTACTGTTGACTTCAAAGGAAGGGTGCAGCCTTGGCTGGAGTACAGCATCAGTCATTCTCTCCACCTCTTCTTGACCCATTTTCTGTCTTACCCATCCAGGGAGTCTTGCCAGACTGCAGATAATAAACAGATGTGCCTCTTCCCAGTTGTCTGCCATCCTGTCCTCTCATTTTTAATCTTCAAGAAATAAAGCAGCAGAAGCTGGGCGGCTCTGTCCATGTAAACATGTTATTAAGAATGTAACATTAGGGTGAAAAGGAGGCAGTTTGCAGGTCTCCCCAGATGCAGTGTTTATCTTAAGCAGAATGCTTTACAGCATCTTTTAGATATTAAATGGAGATCAGCAGGCATTCCATTGAACCTTCAGTTTTTGGATAACCTATGCAACTGATACCGGTAGTTATCACAGGAACACAACCAGCTGATCTAGTGCCAGACAAGCCAAATAATCATAGAATCATAGAGTTGGAAGGGACCACGAGGGTCATCTAGTCCAACCCCCCTGCAAGGTCTGTCGCCCAATATGGGAGTCGAACCCATGACCCTCCGATTAAGAGTCTTGTGCTCTACTGACTGAGCTGTATGGCAGCAGGTAAAAACATAGGGTTCCCTAGCGTGTAACGTCTTCCAAAGTGACTGGTAGTATTTCTGCATGCTGATTGGCTTGCTTGTTTCCATATTTTAAAAACATTATATCCCACCCTTTTGACCCTGAGGGTCATTTAATCTAACTCCCTGCAATGCAGGAACATCAAGGCTTAAAATAGCATCAAATAGTGCCTGAAACTCACTCAACAGGTGCTAGGCAAGCACCCCTCTGTAGAATATTCCTGAGTTGGGAGCCACCACCAAAAAGACCCACTTCCTTGTTGCCTCTTGCCTAACCTATGGTGGCAAGGGCTCCCAAAGTAGGATCAGATTGTCCTTTTGGTGCCTGTGACCCAAGCCATGGAAGGTGAAAGCCTCACCTTTGAATTGTGCCTGACATCTGATAGGTTGGCAAAATAAGCAAGGGGGCAGCCAGGAAAGGAAGTTGAGATTGCAAGGGCAGCAAGTTGTTTTCCTGGGGGGTCGCTTTGAGAAGGAAGTGAGGTGGTGGGCCTTCTCCCCACCCTATTGCCACTCCCAGAAGTTCAGTTATTGCAAACACCATTTTAGAAACATAGGGAACTCATTAATAGACCCAATGGTCTATCTAACTCAGTACTGTCCACCCAAAAGATGGGGAACCTGTGATTTCCAGATATTGCTAAACAACCAATTCCCCAATGTTCTGCACCACACAGCCCCAGACTTCTTTTGCCCTTGGGTTGAGAAGGAAGGAAAGTGTAAGGAAGTCAGTGCTACTCTTCAATAGGCCAGTTGTTTATCCCTGCCTTAGAAACATGTAGTTGGAAAGAACTTCACAGGTCACCAATGCCCTCTTTATGAAGCAAGAATGCTGTGTCATGTAAAATGCATAATTGCTGACGTCTGATAATGCATCTTCACCTCACACAGTCAAATTAAAGCACCACTGCTTTAAAATTGTCACTTTTGCTCAAATCCTTGTGATATCCTGGACTTGTTTGGAAAAAATGCTCCCCACGACTTCCTGCAGAGGCCAAGTCCTTGCTATTTATTTACAAAAGAGATTGGCTTGCCAAGCTGAACCTGAATGATAAGGAGGAAAACAGATCCGACACTATGTAGTTTGCAGTGGGGTTAAGCCAAAATCAACAAACCTCTCCGTTAACCTGAGATGCTTGTACATAACCTGAGATGCCTGTACAGCTAAAAAACACACACCTGTTTTGGGTTTTCCCCACTCCTCCTTTCTGAAGCAAAAACAACCTAGGGTTTCTGGCAGGATTCATGCACCTGCTGGCAGATTCAGGTTCCACAGTTAAAGTTGATTTGCTGCTCTTGAGCTACAAACCTATCCCACCCCCAATGTGACTTTTGAGGATAAGGAACGTGATGGGACAATCCCTTGCTTGACGCAGCATCCTTCGGTCTTCCTGCAAACAAATCAGAACAAATGCTTAATAAGCAGTTGCCTGGAAGGGACTGCATAATCCTGCTTCACCTTAAAAGGTGAATAGGTTTATTGTTTGCCTCTTGTGGACTTGAGTCCACTTCATCAAATGCTGAAGTGCAATCCTCAGTTGTCAGGTTACATCTATTTTTTTCCCAAAAAAATTTTAAACAAACATAGATATTAACTGTACTTAACCCAATCTTAGTAACATTGTTAAGTGACTTCCTCAATCCCCCTGGCAGAATTTCAGTGTATATCATTGTAACAGTTTTCCAAAACAGATTTCTCATAAAATTAACTTAATCACTTAACATCTTTCTTTCTTTTCATTTTAACTTTAAACATATTATTCTATAACATCACATATTTAAATCCTAAGCCTATCTGTTATTTGCAAGTTTTTCCAATTAAGTTATCTTAGCATATTTAACTAAATAGTCTTTAAATTTCATCCATTCTTCCTGGTACTCCTCCTCCTTCTGTTCGCGGATTCTTCCAGTAAGGTCGGCTGGCTCCGAAAAGTCCATCATCTTCATCTGCCGTTCCTCCATTGTTGGGACTTCTTGAGTTGTCCGGTTACATCTAGGCTTGGTTTATACATGCCACAGAATGAATGTTGAAGCGCCGAGACAGTAGACCGATGCTGCTGTTACTTCAGGCTGCAGGAGAATGATCACATTCTGAAATCTCCTCTCTTTTCATTTTAAAATTTCAACTGATTTTTAAACTTATTACATTGTTGTGTTGCTTGCACACTGCTTGGGGACAGTTGCAACTAAGTGGTATGTAAGTGGTTTATAAACATATACCGTATTTCCCCCTGTATAACACCCCCCCCATGTATAAGACGAGCCCTATTTTGGGGGACTCCAATTTAAGAAAATGGGGGGAGATGGCCCAGAGTTGTTGAGCTTTTTTTGGGGGGGGCGGAATCACGGGTGCAACCAATCATCACCCATCCCCCCTATGCACTATCCATGTATAAGACGACCCCCAATTTTGAACATTATTTTGCAGTAAGTAAACGTTGGTTTATACATGGAAAAGTACGGCAAATATAAAAAATAAAAATTGAGCACAAACAGAAAAGCAGCATGCCTGGCAATCAGACTGTGATTGGGACGTTTCTCTCTTGATATGCTTGTCCCCTGTTGCATAAAGACTTTTATATTTTTAATCTGGAGGAATATCGCAAACTGGGATTTCCCCAGATTTTTGCGGCCTGATGTGCTACAGTCCCTTTTGCCACCCCATCCGAAACTTGTTCTTCTGCATGCATGGACTTAGCATGCAACTTTGAATTTTATTCTTTAGTTCAAATTGCTCTGGAAGTTGTTTTTCTGCAGGGTTCTTCTATCTGAGGTCAAAGCAGAATGCCATTTGTTATGTACTGAGTTGAATAGGATCCAAACTGCAGCAGTCTGATTGGTCCTAGAACAATAGGATCCAAAAGGCAGCAGTCTGATTGGTCCTAGAACAATGCAGCAGTATGATTGGTTGGCAGGAACTACCCAATCATGCTCCAGATAGAAGTGAATCCACAACCTGATTGGCTTACAGTAGAATTCCGGAATTAGCCAATCATGTGCAGCCCATTGTGTAAATAATGTATATAAAGCAGATACTTTGAGGGGACTTTCATTCATTCCTCCTCACCACTATGAGCTGAATAAAGAGCATGAAATCACTTTGCGACTCTGAGTATATTTCACCATTAAATATAGTTCAGCAACCAAAACAGCTTGATTATATTTTAAGTACCCAAATATTTGGCGAGGGTGACATGGCCTTTCAACTTCTGAACAGGCACATGTCACTTCCCTGGCAAGTCCCTTTGCAAACATTTGCTCTGACCCTCCAAAGGTCTTTGTAGATTGACTAGATTAATTCATTGGGGAGGGAAAGTCCATGTTTAACTTCTCCAAACTTAAGAAGAGTGTTTCTTGTTTAGGGCAGGAGGGAGTCATTGTCAGTTGGGTTGTAGCAGTGGGGAACTGAACTGTATAGAGGCAAAATAGCTAAGGGCTTGAGACAAGGAGTCTATCATTGACCTGGGTTCACTAAGAGAAACCGGTAGAGGGATACTGATGATGCAAGGTGTACTGGATTTTGTGTGTGTGTGTGTGTGTGTGTGTGTGTGTGCGTGCCTTGTGGCTCTTCCACAGTGTTTGTTTCTGACAGGCCGACGAGATGAAAAGTTGTTGAACCACACTTTAAGTAACAGATGTGTAATGATTCAAAACAAAAGGGCAAAAGGCAATCGTTGTTGCATCCCCATTATCTAGTCCAATACTTTTGGAAAATGATGGAAAGGTGTGAGGGAAGGTTGAAGAGAAATCTCTTCTCCTTACTCTCCACCCCATAACCATTTAGTGTATGGGTGTTTGTTTTTACAAACGACATTCATAATTGGAGACCATGGTTATTTCATTATCAAAGCTGGCTTTTTCTTTCTATAAATTAGCATTGGTGAACCCATTTATTGGCTTTCAAACTCTGGGTTATCAAAGAGTCCAAGATATTGTCAAGACTCCTACGCAACTTGGGACCGGGATACCTAAAAGATTTCCCAGCCTCTTACATAACCAGTTGGTCGCTATGCTTTGCAGGAGATGCACTCTTGCAGATAACCATTTCACCACCACAAGGTCCATTCTGTATGGTGCAGGATTCATGCCTTTAGTGTGGCAACACCTACACATTGAAACTCCCTTCCGTTACATAACAGAGAAACGGTTTCTCTATTGTCATATGGCAGTAGCTCCAGCACCATGTTCATTTTGGTTTCTTTCTCCCACATCTTTTCCAGCTTTGCAATATCATTTTTTAGGTGTGGTCTTGGAGACACAGTATTCCAAGTGTGGTCACACCATGTAGAAGCTTACAGTGGTACCTTGGGTTAAGTACTTAATTCATTCCGGAGGTCCATTCTTAACCTAAAACTGTGCTTAACCTGAAGCACCACTTTAGCTAATGGGGCCTCCTGCTGCTGCCTCCGCGCCGCCGGAGCACAATTTCTGTTCTCATCCTGAAGCAAAGTTCTTAACCCGAGGTACTGTTTCTGGGTTAGCAGAGTCTGTAACCTGAAGCGTCTGTAACCTGAAGCATATGTAACCCGAGGTACCACTGTACTTTACCACTTATATGCATTTAATTTTGATGGCATGGTTTTGAAACCAGCATTTTACATTAGTTTTTCTCTCCCTCCGTCCCCCCTCCCCCTGTTTTTTTTAGTAAGAGAAATTGTAACCTTCTTTAGAAGCCAATTGCTCATTTGTGGAACCACAGAAACCCCCTGGTCCTCCCCGCCACCTCCCAGTCCTGGTTATGCTTATAGCGGATCATTGCAACGTTGCTATAGAAATAGCCCTTGAAGTCTTGCACAGCTGCTCAGGCTCCTGAAAGCTCAGCAGTTTTATCTAGTTCTGCCTTGGTGAGCACTAGCAAAACGACTTGGGGTTTTGTAACCTTGAAGAATGTAATTTAACACTCCCCCCCCCCTCTGCAAGCCTCTGTCTCTGGCAGTGCAGCAAAACATGCCTATCAGCACACCTTCTTTTCCAGCCCCTGCTACTCAGATCTCAGTGGTTCAGTATGAATTAGCTTGCAAATGAAGGGCAGAAACTTGCATGCTAATGACAAATATGTTGTCTTCTTTTTCAGCTCTCAAGAGGATGAAAGGCCCATCTCACCGTTCTACCTAAGGTATTTACGTTCTTCTATTTGCTTGTCTCCACTATGTTTCAGCTTTGTAAGAAACTGCTGCGGATGGGAGACAGTTATTAGTATTTTCTGCAGTATTTTTACAGTGTGCTCAAACGGACATGTCCTTCCTTAGCCAACGAGAGGAATCAGCTGTTCTGCATTCTGGCCAGGTGCAACAAAGCTCTTTTTCACACAACACATAATTAATTAATCAATCGTGGAAATCACTACCACAAAGAAGTGCCGCAGTCTGCATGTATTCAGTGAAAACATGGAGGGAGAAGTGGTTTCATACATATTGACCCCACCCACTGAAAGCAGCATGGTCAGACAGACACATAAACATTGCGACAGCGGTGACTGGGGCCCAGTCAGACTGGTAGGCCAGTAGGCTGGGAGACCAACAGCAGGGGGAGCCAGAGCTAATAACAAAAGTCTCTGTGACTTTTCCTGATTTCTGCACATCGGTTTCTCAATCTCAGAATGCCAGGAATTTGTTGCTTATTTTAGCCAGGAGATGTTTAGGGATTTTTCTTCTTCTTCTTTTAAATATTATAGTGGATATCGTTTGGGAAGGGCTGTGGCAAAGTGATAGGGCATCTGCTTTGCACAAGATCTCCGGCATCTCTAAGTAGGAGAGACCCCTGTCCAAAACTTTGGAAAGCCTCTTGCAGTCATTGTAGACAATAATGCACTCCTGGTTTGACTTAGTTTCCCACATTTCTGTGATTATATAAGGAGATGCCTGTGCAAATGCTTCATATCACACATAGAAACAAATGGAGTTCTGGAGGTCTTTGGGTTTTGAAAGTTGTTTTCCAGGCTTGCTTTTATCATTCCTGGAATATTGGAATACAGGAAAAGCATCTAGGGCATAATCTTCTGATGGGACTACTCGGTGAGCAGGTCTTGGAAGCGCATTGGTGGTGTGCCCCATTTAAATCAGTATCTTGTTAATTAAAGCAAAGCAATAATCTAGCTTTGGGACATAATTCCCTGTTGCACAGCTTGTTTCTTTTTGTGACTTCGCTTAGCATCATAATGCACCCCTGATTACATTTGGCAGCTTGTTTCTTTAAAAAGAAAGGAAGGAAGAAAGAATGGCTGCTCAGTGTCACACACCAGAAATGCGTGGTTTGCCAAGAGGAGTTAATTTGGCAGGGAAGATGGCCACAAGCTGGCCAACGGCGGGTGCTTCGCTGCCTGAGAGCTCTTGTGGCAAGAGGCAGCTCTTGCTGCTTCAACAACTCCTGCCATTTATCTTCCCTGCCCTGCTGCAGAAACCAAAGAGGGGGGGGGGTAATTGCCCTGCAATGATTCCATGCCAGAAGCTGCTTTGCAAGACATCTCTTTTCTTTTCCCACCCTGCCGTTTTGCTGACTTCCTGCCCCGCCGCGCTTGCCTTGATGTAGACATATTTATGCGATTGAACAACTGAGCAATTAACGTAAACACATGGAGGATGTGGGCTGCAGCTTTTATACAGTACACAGAGTACAATGGTCGAGAGGAGAGACGGTTATGTAACATGCTGGGTGGGTGCAAACAAGAGCTGTCCATATTCCAAGGACTGCAGGGTGCTTTTTCTCTTGCCAGCTGGCAGGAACGCTATGTATATGCCTTTTTTTATTCTTCTTATCATCGGCGCTGCAAATGTTGCAGAGTTTCTGATGAGCGCAGCGGCTTGTGTTCCTTAACGATCTCCTCTCTCCCGTTTCAGTCAAGGGACGTAACCTAAAGAGCACAGCGGAATGATTAAACAAACATCTGTAACATTAGAATCTTAATTGTCTGAAATTCCTTTTAGACTTGGTGCACTCTTAAATCCCCCTCCATGTGGGTGCAGCCCTTTGTAAATCCAAGTGCAGACATCTGCTTAACCTTGAGCCAGTTTCTACAGCCCTATCTGTAAAAGTCGACAAATAACCGGAGGCTTTCAGTCAAAGATTTGGCCTGTTATTTGCTCTGCACATCTTCTCCCTACCTGTTGTGTGTCTGTCTTCTTTCCCCTGTGACGCCTCTTCCTTGCCTTGTCCGCTGCATTGTTCCAGCCCTCTTCCTGTTCCAGCCCTCCTTTCCTAGATTCCTCTGTCTCTGTTTCCCTTAGCACAGCCTCCGCCAATCTGGCACCTTCCAGATGTTTTGGACTACAACTCTCAGCCAGCCCAGCTGTGCACCTGACCTCCCATCCCTATGGCAGGTTGAGACTCTAAGCAAGAGAGCAGCTAAGCCAATGGTAACCAGTGGCTTGACCAGCCCCACTGTGACAGACAGGCAGGTAGCTGAGCCAATCACAGCTGGAGTTCATCACCACCATGACCACTGCTTAGCGCACTGTAATATAGGTTTTTTTTAACAACATAAAACAATATGCTATTTCTCAATTTTGTGGTGGTGCTAAATTGACACAAGAATCTTGCACGCCAAAAATACTGTTTATATGACTCAAAGCAAATAGCACTTGGAACTGTGATTGCCTTCCCTCCATTGTTTTAGTAAGAGCAACAAAAACTATATTATATTATCAAACATGTAATGCAATTCCATTCAGATCAACAGGAATATTGTCATCCGTTTTAGGAGGTGTCAGTTGTAGCTTAAAACATGAAGTTGCCATGTTATAATAGGTTAAAAGCCAAGAGGATCATTGTTTGGTTTTCTAAATATTTGTACACAGAAACTTTCTGTGCCTTGTCTTTTGCTTGGTAATCCTGGGTTTATATTAGCACTGAGATTCTTAGATAAGCAGGGCGTACTTCAGAAAACTGAAAACAACAGGTGGTGAATGTCAACAGGGGTAGATAAGAAACTTTCAGGTAATGAGAGCAGGCCTGGGTCTCCAGGTGTTTAGGTCAGCCAAGTAGAAATGATCAGTTGTAGAGGAGAAAACCATGTTCTGTGTTGGACTTTAGAGATGCTTTGCAGAGGCAGCAAAACAAAATTTGACATCGTGAATGGCTTCTGTCCATGAGCCAGAGAAAGACTTAATTCCTATTATGCTAGTGGGTACAATGTATAGAGAAGGGACATCTAAGACACAGGCCCCTTTCCTTTTCGTATTGAAAATAACAGGCTCGTCTCCTGAAGGAGGCACCAAGTCTCTTCTAGAGCAGGATTTGCCAGTACTGTGTCTGTGGGTGCTAATATATCTGCCAGTTATTGCCTTTGGTGTCTGAGAAAGGCCTCATTCAACATCCCATCAAAAATACAAAATGCATGAGGGACTCTATGCTGTTCCTGCACCAGCAGTTCCTGTTTGCTCTAGCTCAGCATCTCCTACATAACCCCACGGCAGCCATTTTTTGTTATGCCACGCCACCCCAGCAGTCATTTTGTGACTGGTGCCCACAGAAACTTCCTTCTCAGAATTCCAAATATGCCCTTGCAGTCCAAAAAGGTTGGCGATCCCTGTTCTAGAGTGGGTGGTGCTGATGGTCCCTCAGAAGAAGTCTGTCTTTTGGTTTACTTTCGTGACTCTGGGCTCCAACAACTGTCGTCGTTTATTAGGAAAGCTCTCTAGCGCCATCTCGGTTAACTGCATGTTGCAAGCAAATGCATTTAAGTAATCTGTGGTGCCATGTTTTGAAACTAAAGCCCTCCTTTTCTTAAATAAAAGTGGGGGATTGTAAAGGACTGAAGGGGCAGGATGATTAACCTGCCTCCTCACAACACTGTGAGTCTAAGCATTTTCTATGGGGCAGAAGCAGCCATTTTGGAGAACAGTATGGAGCTGACAAATGGGGAAGGGTTAAAAATTAGAGGTTAACTGCCACTCCTTTGGGCAAAAAGGTGGCATTTAATTTAAAAAATTATCCACCCACCCTTGGCTGCCCCTTAACTCTGAAATGCTCTGTTTTCAAAGTGAGCTAATTTAATTTGTTTTTGTTTTTTTAAAAAGCTTAATTTGAACTTGCACCCAGATCTCAGCAGGGCTTATTACCAAGAAGCTCAGGCCGTGTCAGTGTTTTTGGGGAATTAGAGTTAGACGTTGCTTTTTTACTTTTGCAGAGTGGCGTGGTGGTTGGAGTCTTGGATTCGAATCCTTGCTCGGCCGTGAAGCTCACTGAGTGACCTTTGGGCAGTCACTGCCTCTCAGCCTCATGTGCCACACAAGGTTGTTGGGATTAAGTGAGGAGGAAGAAAACCATATGTGTTCACTTTAAGCTCCTTGGAGGGAAAAGGTGGTTTATAAATTCTGCAGATAAATGAGAATGGTGTCACACTGAGTGAGTTTAACAGGAATGATTTTGTGCCTGAGAAACACCTCCCCCACCAAAAAAAAATCTAATATAGGAGAGTCCATGGCTTGGGTGGAGAGAGCCTAGACTTGCCAAAGTGAATAATACAGGAGAGGTCCCTGTGGCTAGCCTCAGCGAAAATCTTTGCACGCCCTCCCGGAGCACAGCTAGGCTTTCAGCTGCAGGTGTCGCTGCTCACAAATCCCCAGTGATGATTTGATTAGAGGAAAGGGGGAGGAAAGTGCAAAAGTAAATAATTGCTTTCTGCCTGGACTAGCTTCCTCCATAAGAAAAGCAGCCGCCTTGCAAACACACCAGGGCACACGATGACAGACGTGTGAAAATGCTCCAGGAAAGCTAGACTTCAGCCTTGCCTGGTCCCCTTTTAAAAGCTGATTGATCTGCAGGCACTTGTCTCTGTGCTGTAAACAGAAAAGGCCTCACCTTCTCATTTCCTTGCATCGAAGCTGCTGCTGCTGCTAAAAGACACAAGGTCAGGCCATGTTTGCTGTGGTTCCTGGTCAGTTGGTATCTCTGCAGATACATATGGCCAGCATGAGTACCATACAGATGTTGTCATCGTGTTGCGGCTCCCTGATGACTCTGTGTTCATCCTCTGAGACCCTTCTTTGTGTGCCTCTTCCACACGGGGCCAGTAGAGTGGCAACACGAGAACGGGGCCTTTTCTGCAGTGGCTTCCCATTTGTGGAATGCTCTCCCCAGCAAGGCTGGCACCTTCATTATATATCTGTAGGCGCCAGGCCTTTGGCTGATTAATACTCTATGGCCTTTTAAATGTGTTTGTGGGAGGGGGGCGTTATTGTTTCATTGCTTCTGTTTTGACTGTCTCTCTTGTGCTTTTATCGTGTATTTTTATCTTGAGATCTTTGGATGAAGGGTGGTATATAAATCTAATAAATAAATAAATATTTAGTGGCAAACCCGGGTTTTCCTCTGGGTAAAGTGTGTCCTTGTACACCTGACCCTGTAAGACTGGACCACAAATAAAGAAAATAATATTTATTTATTTATTTATTTATACATACATACATACATACATACATACATACCCCACCTATCTGGCTGGGCTTCTCCAGCCACTCTGGGCGGCTTCCAAAAAAATATTAAAATACTGTAATACATCAAACATTAAAAGCCTCCCTAAACAGGGCTGCCTTCAGATGTCTTCTAAAAGTCTGGTAGTTGTTTTTCTCTTTGAGATCTGGTGGGAGGGCGTTCCACAGGGCGGGTGCCACTACCGAGAAGGCCCTCTGCCTGGTTCCCTGTAACTTGGCTTCTCGCAGTGAGGGAACCGCCAGAAGGCCCTTGGCACTGGACCTTAGTGTCAGGGTAGAACGATGGGGGTGGAGACGCTCCCTAAGGACTAGCGCCTTAACTCGTTTTTAGGCCTTTCTTTGGCAAGACCTGGAGGTCTGTCCTAAGTTGAAGCCCTGATGTCCTTCTTCTTCTTAGAATCATAGAATTGTAAGAGAGATGGAAGGGACCACGAAGGTCATTTAGTCCAACCCCCTGCAATGCAGGACTCTTTTGCCCAACGTGGGACTTGAACCCACAACCCTAAGATTCAGATTCTCACACTGTACCAAGTGAGCTATCCCAGCAGTTCTTTTCTGTTACATTTGTACCCACCTTTCCTTCAAGGAGATCAAGGTGACTTAGATAGTTCTCATCCCCTTCTGATCCTCACAACAACCCTGTGAGGTAGGACGGGCTGAGAGCATGTGATCGGCTCAGGGTCACCTAGCAAGCTTTGCGTTAGAAGAATGCCGCCAGTCTCTCCTTTTGCTGATGAATAGACTGCTTCTTTCTTTCTTTCTTTCTTTTTAATAATTTTTTTTTATTAATTTTACAATTTTTAACAAACGCAACAAAAACAACATGAAAACAAACACAAAAAATCATACTTTCTTAACCTTATTTCCATAAGCCTCTTTTCTCGGACTTCCCCATACCTTCCCCTTTTTGCATCCTTTTTTTTACAATTATTCAACAACCCTTTTAGCCAATTAAATATAAATTCATTCTCCTTTTCAATTTTACCCTAAATCAAACAAAATTTACCGCTGTAATTCTACATCTTCCTCTCCCTTAGCATTTTAGCACTCCTCAATTTTATAATAACTCTTAAGATATATTTTAAACTTCTTCCAATCTTCTTCCACAGTCTCTTTCTCTTGGTCGCGGATTCTGCCGGTCATTTCTGCCAGTCCCATAAAGTCGATCACTTTCGCCTGCCATTCCTCCAGCGTAGGTAGCTCTTGTGTCTTCCAATACTTTGCTAGAAGAATCCTTGCTGCCGTAGTAGCGTACAAAAAGAAATTTTTATCCTTCCTCGGCACCAGCTGGCCGACCAAATAGACTGCTTCTTTCTAGACTAACCCAACGCGTTCTGGGTAGCAGCGAGGGGTTCACACATTACAGTGGTACCTCTCGATGCCAACGGGATCCATTCCGGATCCCCGTTCGCATCCTGAAGTGAATGCAGCCCACATCCACAGGTCGCGACTTGCCGCTTCCGCGCATTCACGTGACGTCATTTTGAGCATATGCGCGAGCGGCGAAACCCGGAAGTAATGCACTCTGTTACTTCCGGGTCACCGCGGAGCGCAACCCAAAAAGGCTTAACCTGAAGGGACTTCAACCCGAGGTATGACTGTACTAGAAAGCACTAGCAGGAATGCTTAGCGGTCCGGTCCGAAGAAGCACACCGAAGACAAACTGTTTGAGAAGTAGGACGCTTGAAGCGTTTTCTTGTTCAGCAAGCGTCCGTTAGGGTGTTGTGCTGAGCCTTGCATTTTGCAGCGTATCTGCCTCCCTCAGCGGCACCATGTCGTTCTTGTTTGCACACATGCAGGCCAGCCAGCTGGGCGAACTAATTCTCTTGCCGATAAGAGGATCAAGCCAAACGAAATGTTTTAAGCTCATAACAACTTGGTTTATGAATACTGTAGTCAGGCTCTGAACCTCAGTAACATGTCACATGGCCCCTCTTATCTGCAAAGCTGAGTCAGCGGGATGGAGGAGGCGGAGAGAGAGGACTCCGGAACGTCTCAGACCTGACCTTGCCTCCCAGTTCAGAGAGCTTCTCCGAAGACAAGGCCCTGCATCAGACTGTGTTCTCGCTTCCTGGGAAGACAAAACTTTGACGGTGATAGGTAGCTCCACAGAGAGGTCATTGCAGTAGTCCAAGCGGGAGATAACTAGAGCATGCACCACTCTGGCGAGACAAGTCGGCGGGCAGGTAGGGTCTCAGCCTGCGTACCAGATGGAGCTGGTAGACAGCTACCCTGGACACAGAATTGACCTGCGCCTCCTTGGACAGCTGTGAGTCCAAAATGACTCCCAGGCTGCACAGCTGGTCCTTCAGGGACACAGTTGCCCCATTCAGTATTGTCCTACATGGCATCACTTACGCCTAGGGAAATCATGTGCATTGTTGTGTCTGGTAAATTGGGCATGTAGCTCCTTTCAGGCCCGTGAAACGAGGCAGAAAATTTTCCCAGTGCCTTATTTTTCCGCAGAAAACGTCCAACGTTCTAAGTCCATTAGGAACAATGAACGGATGCCAATTGCAAATAAGTACAGTGGTACCTCGGGTTAAGTACTTAATTCGTTCCGGAGGTCCGTTCTTAACCTGAAACTGTTCTTAACCTGAAGCACCACTTTAGCTAATGGGGCCTCCAGCTGCCACTGCGCAATTTCTGTCCTCATCCTGAAGCAAAGTTCTTAACCTGAAGCACTATTTCTGGGTTAGCGGAGTCTGTACCCTGAAGCATATGTAACCTGAAGCGTATGTAACCTGAGGTACCACTGAATTGGGTAGGCTACGCAGTTTCACAGTTTTTAGCTTTATTTAGTGATGTCTGTTAATATAAACTTGCTAAATTAGACCCCTCTCTAGGCCACAGTTGCCCATGCAGTGATAAGCTCACAGTGTGCTCCATGCAAGGCGACCCTTCGCCAGATGCTGCAGCTCATGCAGAACCCAGCAGCTAGGTTATGGGGACAAACTTGTGGAGAAAAACTACTGACAGCCCATAGCACCCTGCTTGTGGGACTTGTGTCAGCTGCTCTTGTACTGCTAGGCCACGTTCAAGGTGTTGATGCTGATATAGAAAGCCCTGTACAGCTCAGGACCAGGTTACCTGAGAGACTGCCTTATCCAGTAGATCTACACAGTAGATCACTGAAGTCTGCAGGAGAGTTTCTCCTGCAAGCCACAAAGATCTCAGAAGCCAGGTATGCAGTAACTCACAGTAGGGATTTTACTGTGGGGTGGAGTAGCATTCCTGTCGAGGTAGAACAGGTGCATAATTTTTTACTATACATGTCTACCAGTTATGGTTTTAGTCTTGTCTTAAATGTTTTTGTTTTGTTCTTGTGCTTTTAAGCGTTTTTAATAATGTATGCAAATGCCTTTGTCTCAAGGCATTTACACACATTATTAAAAACATGCTGTTGTTTACGAGGTAGTGAATTAATGGTGGTGATAGTAGTAGTAGTAGTAGTAGTAATATTGCTTCAGAAAATTTAAAAGCGCAGACTAAAGTTTCTCCCAATACAAATCACCCTAAGCAAATAGGGTGTATAGGAAAACTTACCAGAAAACACACCAGTGCTCCTGCCACATTGGAACATGATAAGAAGCAGTGCAAGGAGACTGAATCTGCATTAGGAATGAAAGAGTTGCCATTCACCCAGTTCAGCCTTCATGGGCAGAAAGGCATTTCTGTGAAACTTGCAAGGCAAGCATAATGGCAGCAGCTCTCTCCTGCTGTTTACCCCTAGCGCCTGGTATACTGCTTCCATACATGGAGGGTCTCTCAGCTGCTTGAAGCCACGGGTCAACAGGTGCATTGATCACACATGCGCAGGTGCCTTCTGTGCAAAGCAGGAAGGCAAGGGAGGCCGTGCCTGTAAACAAATGGTGGGCGCGTGTTTCGTCCCAATTACATAGTTTGCCAATTGATCTCCCCATTATGCACACTGCAATTCAGTCTTACCTTGGTTCTCAAACGGAATCCGTTCCGGGGAAAGAAAAAAAATTGGAATCCGTTCCGGAAGTCCGTTCAACTTCCGAAAACATTCAAAAACCAAAGCACGGCTTCCAGTTCCTGCACTCAATCGGAAGCCCCATCGGACGTTCGGGTTCCAAAGAACGTTCGCAAACCAGAACAATCACTTCCGGGTTTGCAGCATTCGGGAGCCAAAACGTTTGAGAACTAAGCTGTTTGGAAACTAAGGTATGGCTGTATTCACAAGAAGAACACACAGCAAATGCATCTGCCATCGCAAATCTGCTAAGCTGCTTTAAGTTAAATGTATGTTCTTTTTAAAAAGCCAGTCTGCTTCTTTTTATGCTGATCATTTTTGAGAGGTGCATATTGTGTTATAAGCTGTGTGTTAAATTTGTGAAATTTGTTTGCGTGTTGTTTCTAACCTACTCTTATCACGACAGATTGGTCAGAAATAGTGGCTGAATCATTGCTGATTAGGAGTTTGCAGTCTGAGAGTTGATTTGCATTTACATGTTCCATCATTTGATTAATGAAATTCCAAGTGTAACTTGCACTTATGAGTTGTCACCACAGGTGTATGATGTCTCTAGTAATACCTAGGATTGATGAATTGACAGGTAAAATTGGGGGGTGGGAATTAAGTATCTAAGATGACACATCTTTTTGAAGTCAAAAGAACCAGGACAATGATGAAATGGTTTTGTAGCAAACAGGATTTCTTTTGTCAAAAGAACTTTCTTCTCCCAAATATACTGTGTAGCCTTGAGATGCTCTGAATTTTAAAGAACTGGTTTTGTTTTGTTTTATCAGTTTTATATTATCGTTCAGATTATTCATATGATGCATTTCATTTTTTTAAAAGAACAACGTTCTGGGGGGGGGGACTTACTTTAAATAAAACAGTGTAAGTTCAAATGCACAGCTGACAATAACAGACTATAAGGATAGTCTTATAAAACTGGAAGAACCTGGCAACTAAGCATACACTTCTCTTCCTTCACGCGATGATAAGGCATCTTTGCAAATAATTTGCCAAATGTTACTGGTCCACAATTTGTTGAAAAGAAAATTATGATGCCTTTCACTGAAGTCAGGTCACTCATTCATCTGACATCAAGTGAACAGAAATCAAGTTATATTCATGCATGCATGAAACTGGCCCAAGGTGTGTTTATATTTTGGGAGGCCTTTTTAATTCATTAAACAGATCATTCAGAATTCAAGCAAAACTCTGGGGTTCTCTAAGCAGCTTTTCTTAATGTTCTTTGAGACTTACATATAACTTTTGAATTCCTTTCATGCAGTGCTCACGTGTCGCAAGTCAGCAGCAGCACCAGCAGCAGCAGCCTCCCTCCTACTGGAGAGTAAGTGTCTGCTTTTATGTCTTCTTTGGTTTTGAATTGTGCTTGTTATATGTGTGTGTGTGTGTGTGTGTGTGTGTGTGTGCGTGTGTGTTGTTGACTCTGCAAACGCTCAAGGAAAGTATCCTTGATAAAGTTTGCTAGCTCAGAACAAGGCTGTTGTCCTGTAGATATGGCCATCTGTCATAGATGCGTTAGTTGACATCCTTACATTGGAGGGGGCCGGACTGGATGATCCTCAGGATCCCTTCCAACGCTACAATTCTGTGATTCTATATAGTTTGAGACACTTTGATTAGAACATTTTGTGGGTCTTCCTGTGCTTTGGAAGAATTTTGTGCAAGGTTGGGCAGTGTGGTCTACTGATGGACCACTAATAAATTTCTGGTGGACTACCTAGTGCCTGCTAGGTTGCAAGGCTTCTGATAAAGAATTCCAGACCAAATGTAATGTACAGTGGTACCTCGGGTTAAGTACTTAATTCGTTCCAGAGGTCCGTTCTTAACCTGAAACTGTTCTTAATCTGAAGCACCACTTTAGCTAATGGGGCCTGCTGCTGCTGTGGCGCCGCTGGAGCACGATTTCTATTCTCATCCTGAAGCAAAGTTCTTAACCTGAAGCACTATTTCTGGGTTAGCAGAGTCTGTAACCTGAAGCGTATGTAACCCGAGGTACCACTGTATTCCTATCCCTCAGTTTAGGGTAAAATCAATCCAGCAGGATGCTACTTGTGTTCTTGAGCAAGGCTGCATTCTTAGGATCACTTAAAACAATGTATATATGCCTTAGCTGTTACAGAAATCTCAAATACGCACCCTTGCTTGTACATAGTGTTTGTAGTGTTTGCTACTTCAACGGAGTTTGCTGCCTCATATGCCTTCAGGCTATGCCCTGGATTGCAGTAGCAGAATTTTTCCTTCTAAGCTCTGCTAGAAGAGGTTCTTCTTGATAAATCTACACGTGAGATTTTACCCTCGTTTTTGTAGCTCCATCATACTTAACATTCCTTTGCTTTCTTGCATATTTGTTTGTTGGTTTTACAGATACTTAGAAAAGACAATCCGGTCAGCTGTCGAGCAACATCTTTTTGACGTTCATGGATCCGGCGGTCAAAGCTCTGAAGAATCCGAGTCAGGAACATCATCCACATCGTCAAACGTGTCTGCCCGGCAGCGACGGAGGCATCATAAAGAACAGGATGAAGCCCGAAGGAACAGAGATATGTACGATTGCAATTTCTGCCTCTCCATGTGTTCAGCCTGAAATCTATAGTGTGTACTATACAGTATTGGTTTAGATGGGTGTACTACACAGTATTGGTTTAGATGGGTCAGGGAACTGCCTTGATAGAGAGCAGCTTCAAAGAGCATTAAAAGTGATGTTCTGCCTTGTTGCTGTCACAGTGCATAGCTGATGGAAACATTTCCACCCCCCTCCCTTTACGTTTTTGGGAGAAATGTAGCATCAATTTCCTCAAGTAAAAAATTAATGGAAAACCACCACCACCAAAACGTTTCCTTTTATAAAGGTGAACCCAAAATGTAAGCCCTCTTGCAAAACAGGGGTGTTTCCCAATCCCAAGAGTGTCTTAATGTTTCTCCCTGTACTAGTAGCCATGCTGAGATGCTTCTCAAGTAAGTAGGTCAGAGATGGGCTAGTGTACAGGCGTACGTGTTTAGCGGCATATAGCACTGCGGTTGGGTGTCGTCGTCCCCAACCTCTGTGCAGCCTTCCTATTGAATTGCAGATCTGCCTTTTTGCGTGTCTTCCAGCCTCTCAAGTCCTTTCATTTGCACACCAACCGACTATAAACTTATGAAGGAAACCTTAGCTGAGCGGCATCTGAAAATTGATCCTTTTATAGCATGGCCTTTTTTTAAAAAAATAAATTTTAAAAAATCCATTGTGGTGAACTGTAAAAAGCCAGAATTTCTGCAGAGCTTATTCTTTTGGTTTTGTGAACTCTTCGCAAGATTGACCACAGACCTTAAGCAGAACGTCAGAAGTGGCACCACGTTGAGATGTTCAGGTTTAGAATGTTGGGTAGTAAGCAAGAAGTCCTGCTTTGGGGTACTTGGAATCATGATCAGGAAATACATTGATGAAAAACCTCTGTACAAATTGGGCATGATAGATTCCCAGATAAACTTCTATCCTTTCTGTTCAGCAACAACATACCAACCTAGTTTACACAACACCGTAAGCCAAGACCAAGTGAATATGCAGGCTCCCAGAGAGATTGATAGATAGATTGATTGAACTCCTTTCTCGCTTCTTCAGAGCCAGCCATCATTCAGTCTAGGCTGATGTGCTAACACTGCAGACATCAAGCTGCGTCCTGGTGAGCCCCAAAAAGGATTGGCAGGGAGAAAAAAGAGCCATGCAGAGTTCTCCTAATCCCTTAGCTCTGGGGATAGTTGCGTTTGCTACATCAGGCCCTATGTAGACATTGGTCCAGTTCACATGTAATGTTAAACCACTAGGAAAACCATCATGATGTCCTCCAGAGGGGGATGGACTCCTGTCAGCCCCAGCCAGCAGGTTTAGTGGTCACAGATGATGGGAGCTGTCGTCCACAATAACTAGAGGCTGCGATATTGGCTGCTCTTCTTCTTAACCATGGTTTAGCATTGCATGTAACTGGCCACTAGGTCACATTGCCAGTGATCACAGATAATGTTAAACCTGGTGGGAAAACTGGACAGAAGGGGAAAATGTGAACCTGCATCTTTCAGCTCAGTTGGTTAAGAGCGTGGTGCTGATAATGCCAAGGTTGCAGGTTTGATTCCTGTATGGGACAGGTGCTTTTCCCTGCATTGCAAGGGGTTGGACTAGATGATCCTCAGGGTCCCTTCCAACTCTACAGTTTTCCAATTCTTCTCTCATCCCTATCTAAGAGAAGAAGTCTACGTTAGGGTGCTTTCTTTGGCCTTTCTTCTGCTGTTTCTCCTGGCCAGACGTGAGACTGAAGCAACGTGGTTATACTCACTTCTTGAACATGCATACAGTTCGGCAGAAACACCTGCTGGGCTGTCTGTGTTCCAAGTCTGCTTTCCCATTTATGGAAAACTAATGCACTTTTAATTGCTAATAGGCACAAAACATTTTGTCCTATGAAATAACTGACAGGCATAGAATTGGTCCAGTTTACCTACTTCTTTTTTATTGGAGGGCAGAGGTCCCAGCAATTAAAAACCAAGAAGATTTGCGGCTAAGTTTTTAATGAATATTGTAGCTGAATTGCATGTTTAATGTGTGGATATATATTGCCTCTGATTATGTAGTAGATTATGTTTCAAAGTAATAATCCGTACAAATTGGAAACAGGCTTGTAAAGGAAATTCCAATAAAACAAATCCCTTGTTTTTTGCTTTGCAGAAAATTATGGTAAAATAATGTAAATCTGGGTACCAGGTGTACAGCTACTTGAATAGAGCAATTTTTAAAAAGTGGGGGAGATGGGAGCTTCTCCAAATTCTGAAGTTTTATTTTCCATCCATTCCTCTTAGTCAAGGTGGTCTGGACCAGAACATTAAAGAAATTAATACGGGCCGGCATGTACTGTGTTTGTTGCAAAGGATTTCACTTTCATTGGCAATTATAGGGCATACTTGTTTGCCCTTCTCATTTATCTAACCCAGGGAAGTTTACTAATTTTACTATTAATTTATTTTTATTTATTTTTACTGTTCGTATTTTCATGTATATCTTACTCTCTGGAGCTCAAGTAAGTTTCCCATCAAGGCACTGACCAGGGTCAGATCTGCTTCGCTTCAGGTGGGTTACTATGCCATGTGCCTTCAAACCCATCCTCTGGGGCCACTAGAGATAGACTTGTCACTACCTACAGGCAAATGTCATTTAGTGAAGACTTGGGAAACTTATAAACAAGCCTAGAGCGCAGAAATTTTTCCAGAGCTGTGCAAATTCAGGGCAACACCTTGGTGTGCTTTCATGAACACTCTGAGGCAGATTGGTCTTTAAAAAAAATTTTTTTATTGATAAATTTCAAGTATACATTTCCATCATTAAATATCCACCATTGTAATCATACATATTCATTGACTTCCCTCCTTCCCCTTCCTTGGCTCTTTAAATTTTCCCGTAATTCCTGCATATTCTAAGAACATCTGAAGCAGATTGGTAACCAACCCTGCAATGTCTTTCTTCAGGGAGGTGATCAATAAGGAGAATATTCCTTCTGGATTTGGCAGCATTGAAGAGTGTATGCTGACTGCTCAAGAAGTAGAAAAACTGCAAGAGGCCAGCTCCGGATATATCGGAGAAAGGAGTAAACCAAAGCGACAGAAATCCAGCACCAAACTTTCTGAGCTTAATGACAACCAGGACAGTCCTTTGGTAAGCAGAGCTGTTAACGTCACTCCTGCTGTTTCCCTCTTTCTTATGAAATGGCTGCAAACTTTGAATTGTTATTGAGCCCTTGCTATTCTGGGTAATGGGTGGAGGAAGAGGAAAGGAGGAATGCAGACAGCTGAGGAAGCAACTTGGGTGCATGGTTGAAGAAAATAAATAAATAAATAAATAAATAAATAAATAAATAAATAAATAACTAACTAACTAACTAACTAACTAACTAACTAACCCTGCCCATCTGGCTGGGTTTCCCAGGTGTAGCCAACCAGCCCCTGAAATGTTAGGGGAAGACCACAGTGCTAAAGCAGCTGCTTTGCATTCAAAAAGTCCCAGGTTTATCCCTGGCCCCTCCCCAAGCAGGGCTCCTGTCTGAAATCCCAGAGAGCTGCTGTCAGTCAGTGTAGAAGATACATAGCTAAATGGACAAGTGGTCCAGCATAAGGCAGATTCTTGAGTTTCTATTCATAAGGCCATACCACACACAAGGAGGTTTTTTTTTTTATTATCTTGGCATGTGAATGAGTCCATTGTTTTGACTACCTCACACACCATAACTTCAGATCTTTTTGAGCTGGAAACATGATAAATAAAAGTATCTGTGACATTTGATTCAAGAATACTATTGATTGCCTCGGCATACGTTGGCAAATAGCAGGCATCGGAGAAGAGGCTGGAGGGTGATCACAAGGCAGGATTATTAAGCTCTTTGCGGCTTGTTGCTTCTCTGCCACAGCTTGCTAGAAAATCCCTCTTTGACCTTTGCAGTGGAAGGTGGCTGTCCATAGTGACAAGGTGTGAACATTGCCAATCCAAGACTGGCTCCTCTTGTCTGCAGATTCAGGCATCAGCTATGCCCTGTATCCTATAGAAACCAAACTTTTCCATCAGTGGATGTACAAATAGGCAGTGTAATGTGTGGAAGCCCACTGATTTTTGAATGCTTGATACGTTGTAGTTTTGGAGTTATGGCAAACTTTTTCCTCTGGTTCTCTTCGGCTACATTGCCAAAACCCTCACTTAAACAGCAGGGATTTGCACAAGGTGTTCTGCGACTGTTCAGATCTTGAAATCCTTCTTACTTTTTAAGCAAATGTATACATACATTCCAGTTGCCTTTCTTATGCCTTTGGATAAATGAGCAAACAAAGGCAAGGCAATGAGTGGTTTTAGGGCTGCCAAACTGGAATTGGAGAGCTTAAAAAGAAATTGTTTTCCTACATTTGTAGCTTCTGCCATGAAACCTGTGATGGCATTCATGTGGTTCCCAGGTGGTCACTCATTCAGGCACCAACCAGACCCAAAAACACTTAGCTTCAGAAAGTTAAGGCGTGTGCCTTTGGACCATGCCCTGAAATCATGTAGCTTGCAACTATTTCAGATGTGACCCCTGATTGTTTCAAAGGAAAGACTTGTTCACTCACTTGGTGCAAAGGCCTAGGGTCTTTCCAGACTGGTGTTGTATTGCAAGTGTCTTCTGCAACATGTTCTTTGCATAATAATATTGCTTCGGTGCTGGGTTTATTCTGTTTTAGTTTGTTATGAGATGCTTCCCTGATGCTACCACATTATTGCTGTCCAGAGGGGGAATAGCACAATGAAAGAGTGGGTTGCAGGGAGAAATAAACCAGAATGGGATTTCAGCACCAAGTTACAGGCTATGCACAGATGAGAAACCAAGCGGTGTGATCACCCCAAAACATCTGCAGGTGCAAAGAGCATTGAAAGCAGGAACATGTGTGACTGCCCCGATAACATCATGAGGAGTAATTAACAGAAAGGGGTGTCTGGAGGTGTCCCCAGAAAGGAACATGGGAAGGAAAAAGAGGGGGTTGCAATAGTACTTATACAATCAAAGAGACAACCAAGTCAGGGTGCTTGTGAGAGGTATGGAATGAGTGGCTAGTTCTTGCAAGGAAGAAAAAAAAGTGGGGTGAGAATGACCCAGAAATGGGGGCACTGTGGGGAGACAGTAGTCCAGTTTGAAAGATCACAGCTTGGTTTATTAAGACAACACGCAACAAGAAGCCTTTGCACCCAGTTCAAATGAAACAGGAAACTGGGGGTTAATTAGGAGATTCCTGGCTTAATTGAGGCTCACGGCAAAGGGAGGAGCCAAGGGGCTGCATATGGAAGCAAAAGGTCTCTGTGTATCTTACCTTAACAGGTTGAGATGTGATTGTTTGAATGTGGCCTGTTTGTTGTAATGAGACCTGTGCAGAAGGGACTGTTTGGAAAGGTGAAGTATCATGAGTGAAGACTGTGGCTTTGTAGTCATAAAGAGCTATTTATATCTGATTTCATCTTTTGCTTTCCCATTAATTGCACCTCTCAAACCTTCCCATGGAAGAACCTTCATAGTCATCTGCACTTTGCTACTTATATCATAGAGTTGTGTGTGCTAAGGTCATTATTGCATGAAAGATGCTTTCAGCTACCACTTTAAAAATGGGTGATTCATAGCAGTTTTCTTAATATTTGATGTTTTACAGGCAATGGAAACTTTTGGTTCCTTGAGACCAGTGGACAAAACAGGACCAGATGACATGGAAGTGTTTTCTGAAGACAGGTAACTTGCTTGGAAATTACTCTGGCCCAAGATTGCAGTGAATCCCAACACTAGAGAATCTCCTTATATATATATATGCACACAACCACTTTGAGAGCCCTGTAGTTCATCTTTTCTTTGAACATAGAGATTTAAAAATTGCATGCAGAATTCTGCAGCATTTTATGGATTTGAACTTGCCTTTATTAAGCATTCCCTTGCTGGTTGATCATTCATATTTTCCATTCAGGTCTCTAAAGAGTAGATGACTTGGTTTTGTATGTTTTAAAGTGGATGACTTAGTTTTTAAAGTACTGAACCTTAAAATATTTTCAGTCATCCTTTTAAATGTGTAGCAATAGTGGTAATGGTCATTGGACTCGTTCACACATTGCATAAAACCATAGTTAAAAACAAACTATGGTTTCATGTGAATGCACAGCATGCTGGCGCACACCTCTGTAAAGTGCTTGCTTTGCTCCTTCTCTGATCTTGCTGCTCATGAGTAGCCAGGAAACAAACTAGAGTCTTATCTTCTTTAGTTATCCAAATCTAGGCTCATGGTTTGTTTTTCCCAAGCAAACCTTGAGCAACAAGCCAGGAACAAACCTTCATTACCAACTGTGGGGATTTTTAGGAGTACAGCAAGGCACAAGCCCAGGCTTGGACAACACATCAGATGAGTCTCTGGCCAATTTTGTCCACAGCACAACGGGAATTGGAGAAAAGCAAAGTGATCATGCTGCTCATCCACATTTAAACTATGGTTTGTTTTTAACAATAGTTTAATGTGAAATGTGAACCAGGCCATTGTTTAAAATGCTGAGCTTGCTGCTAGCTTTCATTATGATACACATTTGATCCAAACTATTTCTTCTCTTTTGCAGCAAAGACAATGAAAGTGACAGCGACTTGTTAAGGCATCCTCAGGTTAGTGTGTTTATTTGTTGTGACGTATTTGATCCTTTGGCCAAAAAAAACAAAACGCGGCTTTTGGTTAGTGAAGAAGGAGCTTTAACCATGAATCCCAGTTTGGATTACTTGCTGATGAAACTTCTGTATGAAATTGCTTATCCTGTCTCCTTGGCTCACTACTTTACATATTGCTGTTTTTGTAAAAGTGCAGCTTAAAATGTTGTAAGGTGCCCTGAGAGTGGTGCTCTTGCACCAGAAGGGCAGAATATATATGCTTAAGTAAACGTAATGTGTTGTTAGGTCCTTAAGTCAGCTATTGGCAGTGGTGAGGTTTGCAACACGGACTTGGTGCTTTACAAATGCTTCATTTCTTTGCCACTCTACTCGGTTAGGAAAGTTAGCATCCTGGTTTGTTGTGGAGTTTCATAAAGCACCTTGTCAGAAGCTCCATGTGACCCATTAGCTCACAGTGGTGTGAGAGCAAATTGTGTTCCTTGCTTCGCTTCTATGAAGTGAATGTTTTTTCCTATATGTTCCCCCTCCCCTAATCCTGGAGGATTTTGCCCTCCCCTCCTTAATACTTTCTTCCCCAGAATTGAAAATCTGTTCCTTCCCTTTGGGGTTTAGGGATTAAGAGAGGGCAGCCGCACGTTCACGAGAACTCTTTGTTCCCTGTCGGTTCTGTTTCGCCTTTCTTATTGTGATCGCTCCTTTCTTGTAGGCTAGTATTTCTGCCTAGAAAGCAAGGGGACATGGGTGGTTTTTGAATAGGGTTAGTAAAGTTTCGTCCTTGTTCAAGGAAAATTGCACGTTCGGTTCTGTGTAAGGAGGAAGAGAATAACAGCTGGATGTTCCCAGCGCTTAAAGAGAATGAAAAAGCGTTCGGTGCCGACATAACCCATATTCTGTGCCTGGCATAAATTATGCAAATTAGCTTGAATTGTTCTACTTAACTTTACAAGCCCATGGAGAGGGGCAGGGAATCAAGCAGAGTTCTGCAGATCTGCCCTCTAGTCCCTGCAGGATCTTATCTGGGTTTAGTCATTTTGCCAGGCTCACTTTTGTAGTCTAAGGATGAGATGCTTCACTTTAAAAAAAAAGAATATGCTGATATTTTCAGAAAGCTAGATTTTCTGGGTGGAATTCAGAACCATTCTAAGGAGATTGTCACCCATTTCACTGCCATGCTGAATTCTATTTATTCTCCCAATCCTCTGGAATGGCTTGGAATCAAAGTATTATAGAGTTGGAAGGGACCCTGAGGATCATCTAGTCCAACCCCCTACAATGCAGGGATAAGCAGCTGTCCCATACAGGAATCAAACCTGCAATCTTGGCATTATCAGCACCACACTCTAACCAACTGAGCTGAAATATGCAGGCTCACATTATCCCTTCTGTTCTTGTCCAGTTTTCCCACGCTGCCTCTATCCAGGTTTAACATTGTCTGTGACCATGGGCAACATGAGCTAGTGGCCACAGTCACATGCAATGCTAAACCATGGTTAAGAAGAGCAGCCAATATGGCTGCCTCTAGTTATTGTGGACTACAGCTCCCATCCTCTGTGACCACTAGTCTTGCTGGCTGGGGCTGCAACCTTGGCGTTCTCAGCACCACGTTCTAACTATTTGAGGATGGTTGTTGGGTTTTTTTTAGCAAAAGTGTGTCTTTGCTGGCTTCCACTAGCAGAACACCATTAGTTGAATCTGGCCCCCTGGCTTGTATTCAACTAAGCCCTACTCAGAGTAGACCCACTGAAATGTCTATTCGCTTCAGTGGCCCTGCTCTAAGAAGGAGTAGGATTGAATACCAGTCTGTGCTTCAGCAGAATTGTGGTTTTCCCGTCATTGTTGTTTAGTCGTTTAGTTTTGTTCAACTCTTTGTGACCCCGTGGACCAGAGCACGCCAGGCACTCCTGTCTTCCACTGCCTCCCGCAGTTTGGTCAAACTCATGCTGGTAGCTTCGAGAACACTGTCCAACCATCTCGTCCTCTGTCGTCCCCTTCTCCTTGTGCCCTCCATCTTTCCCAGCATCAGGGTCTTTTCCAGGGAGTCTTCTCTTCTCATGAGGTGGCCAAAGTATTGGAGTCTCAGCTTCAGGATCTGTCCTTCCAGTGAGCACTCAGGGCTGATTTCCTTAAGAATGGAGAGGTTTGCTCTTCTTGCAGTCCATGGGACTCTCAAGAGTCTCCTCCAGCACCATAATTCAAAAGCATCAATTCTTCGGTTTTCCCGTAGAACCCTGAAAGTCAGAGTGTAAGAACTTCACTAGATCAAAACAAGGGGGTTGCTTAGCCCAGCACTCTGTTCTCACTGCGGCAACCCAGATGCCCCTGAAGTCCACAAGCTTCATTATGATAGGAACAGGACTAGCCAGTGTTGTTCAGCTTCTCTGTCCACCCACCCAATATGAGGATAAGCTCATAGAGTGCCAGGGACTGTCTGTCCTTCACCAGGTTGTGCAACACGAGAAGTAAAACTGGTAACTGATGCCTTGCTACTCTTTCTCCCCATCCCTTCCCCTAAATACGGCCTGTGCCACAGAGTGCCTGTGTGTAATTTTCCAAGTCCAGCTGCCGCCATGGTGTAATCAGGAGGGGGTTATGCCATCGTGTCTCATACCAGGCAAAGAGGGCAAAGCAAATGTGGCTCAGCTCCATGTTCTTAGACGAACCTTAACCCCAAGTAAACAGTTTCACAGATATAAATGTCAATTGGCTGCCCGGGGGTCGCCTTTGCTTTAACGACCCTGAGAAAGTGCATTGCTAAATGAGTAAGCACATTTGCGTGTAAGTTTTTCAGGATCAGCAGCAGCCATGCAGTGCAGTTCAAGATGAGGGGCCCAACCATGGCACTACTTTTGTAACCACTCTGCTTTTCAAACAGTCCAGTGGCAGGGCTTCCCAAGAGTACTGGACTAGCAGCAGAGAGCAACAGATATTGGCGTTTGTTTTCAGGGTTATTGGGAAACTAGCTACTAATCCACTGTGGCTCATCTGTTGGGCTAAGGCTGGGAATAAAACCTCACTCGTCCATAAAGTTCACTGGATGACCTTTCAGAAGTCACTATTTCTCAGACTGAGATCTCAGCACAGTGTAGAAAATTCCCTCCTCCTACCTTATCCTCAGAACCTAAAGCTACAATATAAAAGTTCCCACCAGAACTTTTACGTTAGCGCACCTGAATTCAAGGACTTTGACACAGGACTCTCAAAACAAAACATGTTTGTTCCCTTAAAAAACGGGGCGCTGAACTTGTTTTTTAAAATTGGCTTATACAAAATCTAAAATTCGGTAAGTATTTTCATCACAGGAAAAGGCATAGCATTTGCCCAGAGATCGCATTATCCAGGTATTACAGGGTCAAGAAAATGTTTGCATTCTTTCAGAGTAGTTTTTGCATTCCACAGCCCTTCTAAGCCTGTTGCTTAGGGGGGCTTAGGAACATACCTCTGATAACAAACAACGTTATTCAGAGCAGAACAGGCTCCCTTTCCTTTTCTCTGCCCACCCTACCTTCAGATGAGGGCAGAGGGCAATGGGCAGCCAGGACTTGTAAATTTCCATAGTTGGACCTTAGAGTCTGGGCTGCCGGTCTGCTGGTGGTCACAGAATGCAACCTCTACACTCCTTACTTGTGTCTAAAGGTGCTGATGATCGTGTCCTCTCTGACCTATTGGCCACTGAGCCCCAGGCCCTAGGCTCTTTATATGGGAAAAGGAATGAAAATAGATGTTTCCCAGTATTGTGATGCCTTTATATAAATCTGTGCTGTGCCTGTATATGGAATACTGTATACAGTTCTTGCCTCCCATTGCAATAAAAGAATACTGTAGACCAAGAAAGGGTGCAGGAAACAGCAAAAGGGGGGGGATCAGGAAGTAATACCTTCCATAGGATCAAAGAGTTTGGGGATTTTACTTTAAGAAAATAAATAGGATTGTGGAGGATATAATAAAGGTTTATAAAGTTATAAGTGGGATTTGAGGGGGGAGTTCCAATGCAGAGTGATCCTTGTCAGGTTGCAAGCCCACCACAAGCTACTCCATTCCAGGATGGTCTCTTCCAAGATACTCCATTTCCTTCCCTTCCCTTCTATTTCCCCTCTTCCCACCCATTATGTTCCTGTTTCCTACCCCCACAATCCAGTCAACATTCTATGGCCACTGAGCATGCTCAGATCTCGCTGGACTCAATCACTCCCTTTTATGTCCGTCCCCCCCCCCCAATTCGGCTGCTCTAAATTCTTTGTAGTTGTATAACCTTTGGGTTTCCCCTAACCTGCTAACCACCACCCCCCTTCTGTGTGTGGGTGGTGCTATTTTGCTATGGAAGGACCCACACTTGAAGGAGAGTTTAGTTTGCTTGTAGGATACCTGGTATAGAGAAAAGCAAGAGATGTATTATTTCTCCCTCTCTCCCATAACACTAGAACTTGCCGGTGTACCTCTGAATTGCAGCTGTTAGCCAGTGTGGGGGTTTGCTGTTGCCTTTGTGCACAGCTTCCAGGAAGCAGCTGGCTGCCTGTAGTTACAAACAGGATGCTGGCTAGATGGACCTTTGGTCTGATCTACCGTGCCTCTCCTTTGTTTTCATCTGGGATAGGGCCATTTCCGCTCACCTGCATTCTGTCTGCCATTACTGAAAATTCTGAGCTTATTTGGCTATCCATGATTGAGACTATCAATGTGCTGCTCTGCAGGTGTTACTGGACTCCAGCTCCAAACATCTCTCACCATTGGCCATGCTGATGGAACTCCAGAAACATTGGGGTGGGAGGTGGGAGTCCTTGTTGACTGTTTCTGATGTAAATCTTGGAAGCAGAATGCCTAATACAGTGGAACCTTTGGATGCGAACAGGATCCGTTCCAGAGCCCTGTTCGCATCCTGAAGCGAACACAACTCGTGTCTGCGCATGCACAGGTTGCGATTCGCCGCTTCCGCGCATGCGTGTGACGTCATTTTGAGCATCTGCGCATGCGCGAGCGGCGAAACCTGGAAGTAATGTGTTCCGTTACTTCCGGGTCGCCGCTGAGCACAACCCGAAAATGCTCAACCCAAAGCTACTTCAGCCCAAGGTAGGACTGTATGGGCACCATTTTTCTTAATCTGCATTATTTCCTCGGACCACAGAGTTTAGTTTCCTTTACTTCAGACCCTTTGAAGCACTGCAGTAAATGTGGGGAAATCTGCTTATACAGAATTTACAATTTGTTAAGTATTTTCATCGCAGGAAAAAGCGTAGAATTATCTCATTATCCATGTATTATTGCAATCCATGTATTGCAAAAGGCTGAATCCCTTCTTTCAACCCCTTCCCGCCATACTTCCTCTGCCTCCTCCCTGATCATCTCTGCCAGGCCCTTATAGGTAGGATACTGGTAGGAGTGTAAGAGGGAGAAGTGTGGCACTCAAATTGGAAGCGTAACACTCAAAACAGAGCATGTTCGGCTTCTGAAAAAAGTTCACAAACTGGAACACTTCCGGGTTTGCAGTGTTTGGGTTCCAAGTTGTTTGAGTACCAAGGTACCACTGTAGTCCTTGAAGTCCCAAGCTAGAATGAGCGAGCTAGTTAACTGTCAGGGAGTGGCCAATCTCATCTCTTATTTCTACCAGAGCTTGAGCCTATGTCACCATCAGCAGAGATATTTGACTTTCCTGACAATCCTCCCCACCGATGCTGCAAATAGGTACATGACAGTGCTTGGATATAAGCAGCCGTCAGAAGAAGCAAAAGTAAAAATAACATTTGTGGCAACAGCGAGCCGTCCATGTGCATTCGGAATGTGTCTGCAAATTCCCTGCATCTCCCTTGGGTTCTGAGCTGCCATTATTTTGCAGAAGGGCTTATGGATTATTCATTGCATTACGAGCCGCATGAATGAGCAAGTAGCTCACCGAGTGTAACCAACACTTAGCGGAGAAAGCTCAGAAATCCACTTTCATCCCAAAGCTGTGCAGCCTGCTATGCAGTGTGAGAGGCAAAACATGGCAATGTTGACTACATTTTTTAAAAAAAATGTCCCAAGCTGATGTGTGTGTTTTAACATCTGCTTTAAAGGAGGAATAGGTTGGTGCAGAAATGCACTTCAACCTGTAACATTATGGCTTGTTCTTCCTCCTTATGAATGTTCTGGTTTTGTTTACTTCTGGTTACTGGCAGAAAAATGTTCTGGATGTACACTCTCAGTTGATACGTCTCACTCACTATGTGGAGAGAAGGAGTGACATGGTTTTATTAAGTTACTTGGAAAGATCATTGGGAGTCTTAAGTTACAGTGCCGTGGTACAGCTTGTTTTATAGGGAAAGAGCATTAAGAATGTTCATTCCCACCCTGTGACAAACCCTGTTCCTGAAGTATTATTTTAGCCTTCAAATACTCCGTTCGTTAGGCAACAGGACATGTTCTTGCGAATTGTGGATAAATACCTAGAATTGTCATTTTGACGTTAATTAGTTTGGCTTAATAACATGCCGGTCAAGCATGTGTGTTTTCCTTATTTTTTTAAAAAAAACATACTTCACAATGTTTCTATCTTTGTCTTTCTTAAAACAATTGCAATATACGTTAAAACAGAAGAAAAGGAAATAGAAGAGTTGTGCAATTGATTGGGGTCAAAACAGTTGAAACGCCAGAGCTTTCGACATAAAAGATGTATGTTTCTCCTTTCGAGCAAAATATTTTCTTCATTGAGCTTTCATATTATTTTAGAGCTGCTTAGTTTTTCTGCATGTGCTTATTTACTTACCGTATCTATTTAACCAACTAACAAATTAAATTGGGTTGTATCCATCCTTCCTTTTCATATGGGAGATATCCACCAGCCAGTTTGCATCAAATAATACGTTGGGGTTGTTTTTATTCCCTCCAACCCATGGCTACTCTAGGGCAGCATATTCTCTCTCTGCCCCCCACAGACCATTCTCCAACCCAGACTTCATTAGGTCATTATAGCTGCTGCCATCAACTTTTGTTCCATCATAACCCTCCAGCTGCCCATCTTTATTCCTTCATGAAATTCAAAGCAAGAGACATGCCAGGCACAGCATTTGGGAAAGCAAATCTATCTGTAGTTGTGAGGAACAGTTGATTTTGTCGCCACATCGCTGTCGCTTTAAAACTCAGAATGAATTCAGCCAAGGAAATGTGCCTGTTTTGAACAGAGTTTTTTTTCTCTCTCTCTCTCTGTCTCTGTCTCTCGTCTTGTATCTGGTATGCCAAGCAGAAATGTGCCGTACGAGCAGATTATTACCCTTTAGATTCTCTAGCACTTCCGTGGGGCGGTTGTTTATATTTTATACGTCATCGTCCTCCTTGCTCAGGCAATCTGCTTAACTTGTGGAGCTTCCTGGGTCTGAAATCTAGATTCTTAATGCAGCATCCTTGACTCCCTCTCAGTGGACCCAGATCCGCTACTTAAGTCTGCAGTCCTATACACACTTACTGTAGAGTAAGCCCCACTGAACACAGTGGAATTCTAAGTAAGTACACATAGGATTGCGCTGTTACAATTTGTTGTTGCTCCTGTTACATGCAAGCCTGGAGACAGTCCTGATTAATTGCAGTCCTAATCAGGACTCTATCCATTTAACTCAGGCTCTAGAAGAAGTGCATTTGCCTCAGAATGAACGTAACCTTCATTTTTGAAAAGAGCAACTCCGAAATGGGCTGCAATAACACAAAAACGGAGGTATTCCTGTTGGTTCCTCTAGGAGTAGGATTGCACCCATAAACTTCAACCCTGTGAGCTTAACTGGAAAGCGAGCAAGTCAGACAGACTTCTGAGCAAACATGCCTACGATTCCTGACTGTGATCCTAAGCACGCTTTTTTGGAAGTAGGTTCAACCAAAATAAGTGGGGTTGACTTCCAAGCCAATATGCTCAAAATGTGCACTAGACCCTGTTTGAATGTGTAGCTCAGTTTAATCATATATATTGTTATTTCCCACAGGACAGAAGTTTGCTTGTTTAAATTAGGTTTCTTATAGCATTGTCCGTCTTTGATAGTTGCTATTTTCCATATTTTATTAAAATGCAAATCGAAATGGACATCCCAACCTCACTCCCTTCTTCCATTTTTTTTTTTTTTTTTGAATGGTAAAGATCATTTTTTGTATTGATAACTGCCCTATGGACCGAGCCTCTCAACCTTGATGTTTTTGTTTTTGTTTTAACTTTATATACCACTCGACTGTAATAAAACCTCTAAGTAGTTTGCAGGAAATATTAAAATTTTCAATGAAAACAGTTTTTATTTAAAAAAAAATAAGAAAAGGCAATCAAAACCAACAATAAAAAAATAAAAAATGCAGCAACAGCTACATCCCATGTTTTAAGCAGGTACCAAAAAGAAAAAAGTGAAGGCACCTGCCTAGGTCAATCAACAGGGAGTTCCAAAGTTGTAGGTGCTGCCACACTGAAATATATGTTTCTTGCAACTACGGAATGAATATTACATGGCACCTGCAACAGTCCCTGTTCTGCAGATCTTAAGTACAGTGGTGCCTTGGGTTAAGAATTTAATTCGTTCCGGAGGTCTGTTCTTAACCTGAAACTGTTCTTAACCTGAGGTGCCACTTTAGCTAATGGGGCCTCCCGCTGCGCAATTTCTGTCCTCATCCTGAAACGAAGTTCTTAACCCGAGGTACTATTTCTGGGTTAGCAGAGTCTGTAACCTGAAGCATCTGTAACCAAAAGCGTCTGCAACCTGAGGTACCACTGTAGTTGAGTGGGCACATAGGGGATACAGCGATCCTGCAAGTTAAGTGGGCCCAAGGTAATTTTTGTAGTGAGGAGGGGGAGCAGGCAGGGCTAAGAACTCAGAAGGTGAAGTCAGACAAGGTAAGCGCGCAAAAGCAAATAACAGAGGGGACCGAGAGCAACGCGTTCTGTGTTCCTAGAGGCAAAATACATCTCCAATGTCGTGTGAGTGAGTGCTAGCACAGCAAAAGAGCTGCTGTTATCCCCCGCCCTCCCATATAAATTATAGATCACCTCCTTGGCAGTTTAGGAATTGTGGGTGGGGGCCAGAGAGAAGATGAGCAGGAAGCATTCCCAGTCCTCTGGCTTGTGTCCCGCAGCTCTGCAGCCTCCAGTTGTTCAATGCCCAAACTCCCTTAGAATTTGGGCTTGCGCAACCGTGTCCCAGAGCTCCTCCATAAATAGTCCTGCTCTCCCCCCACACCCAGCTAGAGAACAACCACAGGAAGCCAAGCCGCAGCCAGCGCAGCTTAACGGGCACTAATTGATCTACGCCAGCAGAGCTTGCCCGGAGAGCCTTCGCGGACGTTGTCGTCGCTGGTGGCGCTCCTTGTCAGGCGGCTTGGCTTCCTCCAGAGAGAGAGCAGGGAGATGGTGGTGTCTGTTTCCAAAAGACACGTTTCGTTGCTACAGAAGCCCTAGCAACGGGTGGTGGGGTTTTTTGACTGCCTCAAAAGCCTTGTGCTTCAGAAGAAGACACGTCGGCTATTCTGCCTCCTTCTGTATCTTATTCAGCAACCAGAGACTTTATATCAGCTGCTGCTTGCAGTTATGGAGAGAAAAGCCCCCTCTGGACTGCTTGCTGTGACATTTTAAGCCAAGGATAAAGTTTTTGGAGAAAAGGCTTTTATTATTTTTCTGATACTAGTGACCAATTAAAATTGAAAGGGGGGCGGGGCTGAGCGGAGATCATTTGGATACTAAGCTGGAAAAGCACCAAAGACTGTTGTTTTGTGTTTATCTATAAAAGAGAAGAAGCCTACTTGATTATTATTTTTGCAAGAACTTGCATCTGCGTCTGTTTTGGGTTTTTTCTTCCCCCTCTCTTGCACTGAACATTGCAAAAAACAACTCTGTGAATTTGTTTCTTGTTCTGGGGGATTGTTGCAGAATTCAAGCATGAAGATCCAGGAGCATCCCAGCATCCCTGAAGCCAAATTACAGAGGAACCAAGATGCCGATGGCCAAGAAGAGAGCTTTGTGTCCGAAGTGCCTCGACTGGACCTGACAGCCTTGTGCAGTGACAACAACAACTGGGAAGGTAGGCTTGCACGAGTGAGAGAACTCTCTCGGCGGTGTGGTTATGTGTCTTGTCTTTCCCCTCCACTTTGGTGACTGTCCTGCAGCAACAGGAAAGGATGCGGGGACACATGGCTTGGAGAAGAAGAAACTGAATGTCCTTGTCTTTTTAATTGCCCTTTTTACTTGCTTAATCACGGAGCAGCTGAAAGAATAATGCTCTGGTATTCCTAGCGGTGTCACCACACAAAACCCAGAGCATCAGCATTATTTTGCTTATCTGGAAGGGATTTCCTTCTGCTTTTCCAAGTTCAGATAACAAATATGAGCATTGGACAAAACTTGCTTACTTTCCCACTCCACTAGTCCTTATATGAACTTATATGAAATTCATTTGTGTGTGTATGTGTTTTTCCCTGCATGTAAAATTATGTTGTTGTTGTTGATGATGATAACAACAAATAATAATAATAATAGTAAATAAGTTGTACACCATCTTATACCCATAGATCTCAGGGCGGTTCACACCATAAAATTACAATATAAAAAATACTACAGTGTTTGGTAGGGTTTTCCCTTGCTTTAAATATCTTAAATTGTGCTTCAAATGATCTGGTTGCTCTTTCTCAGCTTGACAGGACAGAGATGTTTTGCATTAGCCCTTTTAATGGTTTTCATATGTCTGGACACACACAGGCACACTTCCACTGGAATATCCACTGGGAGAGGAGCAAAGGGGGGAAATCACTTTCATTTGTTTACATTCATGAAAACTGCGGTTTTGAATGGGACATTTTTATCTTTCCAAGAAAGGGAAGCTAGGAGTGGCATTTTTCTTTTCTGTGAAATGGCTGTTTTTGTGTCCTCATTCCCAGAGTTTTCTAAAGCTGAAATTGCAAGGGAAATTTTCAGTAATGGTGCTGAAAGGCTAGTATTTGGTCTTGTTCTTTGGAATGCAGAGTTTGGGGTTTCTAATACCCTGTGAATTTTGAACCTTCCTCTTGCTATACATGTAATTAATGGTAGCTTATTACCGAGTTCGCATATTTGTAAGTTTGAGGGCAAGAGCAGATACCCTCTTGCCTCTACAAAAGGGAAGCAAACTGTGTGGGGAAATTGTCTTTTTTAGATAGACACCTTTTGGAGTTTATGTCAATTTATACATGCATGCTACTTATGTTATCAGTTCAGAATTTTAAAGCAGGGTTGATTAAGGCAGCTAAACGCAGATTTGCAGTACCAGCAGTTGTGGGTGTTGCTGATGGAAGATACCAGGTGACATGATTTTAGTTTTGCAAGCTGATAATTTCCTAGATGTGCCCCCCTTGGGTCTGAAGTGCTTCTCATCTTTCATTACATTTCCTGAATATTCGAATGAGCCATGCCCTGGAAAGGGACAGTTGCTTTTCATCTTTTCAAAGGTGACCTGGATGAGAGTTCCTCTGTCAGCCCCCCGTGGATTCAGCTGTCGTTGGTTGAACCAAAGTATTTCCTTCCCTGCTTTGAAGTCTAGATATTAAAAACCAATAGGGCTGTGGCTGGGAGAGAGAAGCAAGAGCGCAGTTGAGTCTTACCTTGAGATTCTCATATCCTTTGAGGCAGAAGTTCCTCTCTACGACAGGGACATTTTAAAAGCGAAAGCTGTAAGCAACGCTTATTTCCACAAGGGTGCTTCTGTGTCACCCACCCTCCTGCGTTATATCATGGGAAAATATGAGGGTTATGTAAGGGCTAAAAGAGGTGGTGTCAGTTGAAATCTCATCTTACCGTTTTTGAAGCCCCAAAACAAGGGCTGTGAAATGGTGTTGCTGCCACCCATTTGGTAAACAAAGAAAACCAGGAGCATTTCACTTAGTCCCACATTGTCCCCTTCTTTACCATGCCATAATTTGTGGCACAGAGTGCGCCCTTTCCTGCAAAACAGCTGTTGAGGTGCTGAGGGAGGTGTGGCGTCCATGTTATATGAGCACTCTCACTCGCCACATGCCATTTTAGTGTACACTTGTGGAGATTCTCCGTAGAGTTCATATCTGGAAATGTTATCACTGTTTGCAACTCATCATGTTGCGGAAGATCTTCCAAAAAGTCGTCCCCCCCCCCCCCAGTTAGGGTTCACTGAGCAGAAATTGGCCTTGAAGCAAAAGACTCCTTCAGCATAACCCAGGATTGCTTGAAAAAGTTCATTGGGTGTGTGTAGAACCATATCAAGAAGCTAACATGCAGTTATAAGTGTAGCAGGTATCACTGATTCTTTATCACTACACCTGTGTGATTTTATACATAGCGATGGTGGTTTTATTTGCAGGGCTGTATTTCAGGAGGACACTAATAATGGAGTCAAACACTTTGTAAGAATCTGGAAAACCAAAGGAAGGTGGTTGGCTCCCAAGTACATTCTCAAACTTTGCAATGCAAAGGATAACTTCTAACACATTTTATCGGATAAGCCTCTTAGAGGCTTCTCTCTGCATTCTGACACTAATTGCTTACACCAATTCAGTGAACTCCGTTAAACTCAGTGGGAAATATGCTTTGAGTAATGTCCATAGGATTGTTCCGCACGTGTAACTTGTGATAGTTCACTGGAACTGTTTCTACTGAGCTCAGCACTCGGGAGCACACTATATTTCATGGCAGGAAATTCACAGATTCAGCTGAGATAATTGCTATGGGGAAATGCCAAGCAAAGCACCACGATTTTGGGCTGGCCAAGCCAAAAATTGTGTTGACTAGGTTCTGCAATTGGGGATGGTTGTCTGGCATCCACCTATGCTGACTTCAAAAAATAATAATGTAGGAATACCATTCTCACATCAACGAGCCAAAGTATGTGGCTGCTCAGGCCACTTACACTGAGCTTCCCTTGTGGCGCAGTTTACCATTCGCATTTTTATTTACTTGGAGAAAGTTTTCACCCAGTAAGACCCAATAAGTTGTACTTTTGAATCCATACGTAGTTGCACTTCATCTGCCCCTTACAGTTATATTGTGGAATATATTTCACTCCTACAAATACACATATATTTGCAGAAGGGGCAGGGAGGAGAGCTATTTATTCCTACAGTCCTCCCCCCCCCCCAAAAAAAAAAAAAAAAAATTTCAACTGACCAGTTCTTTCTCTTTTTTAGCATGGTACTTTTCTGTTTTCTATGGGACCACAATCTCACAACTATTACTCCACCCTCCTCTTGGCTACCCATCACCAGGTGCCCCCACCACACTTGGCAATGGGTCTCATGACCCTTAATCCCACACTAGACAACCCATGCTCGTTGCTACATTTCTGTTGGAACCCTTTTTGCTCACCCCAAAACCCATTAGTCCTCTTGGCCTTGCTTACTGGGACAACTTCATATTGTAGCTTGAGCATTTGCAGGTAATAGTCTTCTTCTTCAAATGTAACCAAGGAAGAACTACTTTTGATGTTCCCAACCACTCAAGGATCACATAGGGCATGGGATAATGTCACAGTGCTCTGTAGCCAATCCTACTTGTCTGTGAGGCGACGCCACTGAACGGAAGTTCAAACAAAGAAGGGAACGTTTTCAAAAGGCTTGAGATGGCCTTGCCTGATTGTAGCAGTTTGGCACTGCTTCAGATATTTTGGGAAACGAGCTAGTAGTTATTGAATTAAGTGCTGACAGTGACTAATTTTTCTGTCCTTTTTGTGGTTTTGCCCTCTATAGTTGCTTGTAATTTACACCATGTACAATTTGTACTGTTTTGAGACTAGAATTTTTGTGACACTGATGGTATCTGTATAGTAGTTTTTACAACATGTATACACTTAATCCTTAAATATGTTGAATATGTTAACTGTTTAGAATAGACAAAATATTTAAGATAGCTAAGTCCTAAAGGAGGGTATGGTCTTGTTGTTGTTGTTTGGTTTTCCTTTGTGGGTGTGAAATAAGTAAATGTTTCCAGTCTTGAAATTGACCATACTGGCCTGTTGAGTTTAGAGACGGTGGCATGCTGTATTGCCTCGGATGCTTTTAACGCCTTCTGTGCTGCTATCATTTGTCACTATGGAGGTATTAAGAGAGTTAGCACTTTCATAGGCACCTACGCAGTTGCAGGGAAGCCTGTAGAGCTGATGGCAGAATCATGTGATAAAGCTTCCATCTAACTTTTGGAACAACCAGTTTTTACAGCTTTATGGTGCGAAATCCCTGTCGTTTTCCTCCAGTTGCTTGGTTTCTGTAAGTGCACCCCAGGTGGTGAAACAGAAAGAAGCGTATAACTGCTTGGAAGCATGTGGTTAACTTTCAGTGGAGCAAATTCAGTAGTTATTTCTTAGCTTTCCTCTTTGCTGGCATATTTGTAAGAACTAGGTACTAAGTATGTAGAAATGACCTTGCTGTTGACAACAGTGGCCAATCAGATGTCTCTGGGAAGCAGAGCTTGTTCACAAAAACAACCATTCCCTGTTATCTTTACCCCCAGCATCTACCACAGGACTACTGCTGTAAACATTGAGGCTGTATTTATAACTAGCCATTAATAGATTTTACCTTGCCAAAATTTGTCCTAGCATTCTTTCCAGCCATAAGCTACTTCCCACTGCCTACATCTGCTGGAAATTCCACAAGCCCTCTACAACATAATTTTCAAAAATGGTTCATCCAGGCCAAATTCCTCTCTGCTTATGTTGTCAACCTTTGCCATATGACCCTCCCATTCCTTCCCTTCCTTACTTAAAGAATAGCAACTCGAAAACTGGGAAGAAGCGTTTGCAGTTGGCGTGCTAGGACAGAGTGGAGGATAGATAATGCGGGATTTCCCAAATGTCAACAGTATCCCCGTTAGATAACCATTTGACTTGGAGCTATTTATGAGGAGATTTTGGGCAGTGGGTATTTTCAGGAGTCATTTTGTCGCCTAAGGCAAAGGACAAAATGGCGCCCCCTCATTCCATGTACAAAAATTCAACTGGACTGCCAGTTGGATTTTACATCAACACTGATGGTGGGACAGCATCCTTCACCGTACTCGAGGGCAGCAGGCCAACTTAGGGGGCACAGACAAGAACAGAGATGGGGAGCGGGTTTAATTGTAGGACAAGCCCTGCCAGTTTATCTGTTCATCAACATCAAATGATAAAGCTTCCCCATTATGCTTGGGGGGTGAAGGTGAAGGTTGGAAGCATGAATGTTCTTCTATTTATTTAATTTTTTGTGGGGATGGGGGGTGAAACATATCTCACTGCATGTTGAAAAGTGGCTCACCTGGAAGACTAGGCCTAATCCTTCTCCCTGATATTTCAGTTTTCTCATACAGGGAGAAAGTGGGGGAAAGTGTTCAAACAGGGAGAAAGTGGGGGAAAGTGTTCAAACATGCTTCAGCAGTGTGGATCAGGAGTATCAACCCCTTGATTATGCTGAATGTATAAGCTGGACATTGATGCAGGAAAGTTGGCAGTGAATGACTGTGGGGTGGGGTGATTTAGTTGAACACAACAAAAGAGTTCCAAGTTACTAAAGCCAAAACCTGGTGACTGACTAGTACAAGATCAGAACTAAGCACTTTAGAAGCAGGAAAATCATTATTTTTAAAGCTCGATAAGACTTTTTGTAGCTGTTCCACTTTTTCCTAAAAGTTGTACCGCTTGGGGGGCAGTTGCTGTGTTTTGACTCCAGAGTTCCCTTTCAGAATTACAAGTTCAAAGCCACAAATCTTAAACCACCTAATCCCGAGAAGCTAAGTAGGAGCATGCAAACCAGCTTAGTAAACTATCCAAATGCAGAATATTAAGAGTCCTCATGGGATCTGGTGAGACTGGTCACAAGACAAAGCATTATTTTTCAGTGTGTTCCAATACACTTGATCATCCTGGTTTCCTGTCTTGATTTATTCCCATTCTCAATCTCTCACACAAAACATGTTATACTTAAAACTGGCCAGTGAAGGCCAGCCACCAGATAAGAGCTGATTTGTACTTGGTGGTGCTAGTCTGAGATGTGAAAATGGGATTGGTTGAATCTAAATATTATAGCCTATTCATTATTTCACAGAAGGATAGGGGTAAATGCCTGTTGCCTTATCATTCAAAATAACAGAAGCTTGGCTGCAAATGCAAGGTAGCATAAGGTTTGATGATGTCACAAAGGAAAAGAGGAAAGCTTCTGCAGAGCATGCTGGGAAGGCACGAGTGGCCAACCTTGGTCAGGTAGACGGTCTCCATCTTTGGGAATACAGGAGGATTGACAATGGACCTGAAATTTGTTCTTAACAGAAATTTGTTTGGGGACCCTTGCTATATTACTGTAGTCTTCCAACAACTGTTAAATAGAGGTGTCTTTACTGAGGTTTGCCAGGCATGGAATGCTTGGACTCTCCAAGATCCTATGTCCTTTCCAAGTTTTGATTCCTGGGTTTCTTTTCTGTGGTTTCCATAGATGGGACCCGGTGCCTCAAATGTGCAAAAGCTCTCTAGCACCACTGAGCTATGGCCTGGTTCCCTGTATCAGTTGAGAAAGCAAGGGATGGTCACTTCAATGCTGAATTAAAACATGATAAAAGCATGCAGATGCAACAGCCATCACCCCTTTCAATCTGTAGTTACCACTTTAGTAATAGCTTCTTCTAGTTAGATAACAGTACAGGATATCGCAAAATAGATGCCAGAGCACATAGCCCAGCCCTGTTGCTGAACATCATGAAATGTATCAGGCTGATGTAGTTTTTAGTGGGATTGTGTATTGAAGGTTTTTATGGCTTCATGGTCGTCTTAGGGGCATTTGTTTTTATGCAGTATGAGCCAATTCAAGAGGCACCAGCCAATATGACGTGTAGAGTTAAGGTATCTCTGGATCTCAGGGCATGCACTGTTGACTTGTGTCTGTGATCAGCGTAAATTAGCTGTGTGCATGTTGAAAATATTGATACATCCCACTCTTAATTGGAGCATCAATCCATTCATCTTCCCAGAGACTGACTGAAACAAACCTGACCGTAGAGCAGCCTTCCCCAACTTGGTTCTCCCCATGTATTTTGGACTACAAGTTCCATCATCCTTGGTCATGGACCTGTCTAAAATATCTTGTTGGCATCAGGCTGGGGAAAGTTGCTGTAAAATGAAAACCTCTGCTAGTACTAACCTTACACTCAAAATAATGAGGGAAGGCCCCTTTCCTTGATTTGCCACAACCCAAAATAAAATGTGTGTTATCATTTCATGTTTCAGCCTTTCTCCTGAATGGCAATTTCCTGGCTCTGATTTCTTCTTCACACCAGTGTGTTGCCAGTTCTAGCAAGGTTCAAGGACCAACAGAAATGGCATGATAATTAGCATTGATCTAGGGCAGCCTCTTCATTCTCCAGAGGTTGTTAAGACTACAACTCCCATCATCCCTGACTACTGGTGGAGCTGACTGGGGATGGTGGGAGTTGTAGTCTTAACAACCTCTGAGAAACCCAGAGATTGAGGAGCGTTTGTCGAGGGGAACTGGGAAACAATCCTTATTGACCATGCTAGAAAATCAGACCTATTCAACTAAAAAAAAAGGTCAATAATCCATTGTTGCTCCCTTCCAATTGATTTCCAGAGCCCGTCCCTGCCTTCTCCTCCTGGCAACGTGATGGCTTAGATTCCAACGAAGCTCGCCTCTCTCCTCAGGCTGGCCGCCTCATTCGCCAGCTGCTGGATGAAGACAGCGACCCAATGCTATCCCCTCGTTTCTATGCCTACGGGCAAAGTCAGCTGTACCTGGATGACACAGAAGTTCCTCCTTCTCCTCCCAACTCACATTCATTCATGAGGTAGGTGGGTAAGTGGTCACTCCAAAAAGACCCCAGAACAGGCCGGAATAATTACCTGTGCTTTTAGCGGAAAACATAGGTGCAGTGGAATGAGGAATGTGGCTTCCCCCCTCCCCGGAGAATCCTGGGAACCATCATTTGCTAAGGGTGGTGGAAATGTTATCTCTGTGAGGGGTGAACTACTGTTCCCAGAATCCTTTGGGGGAAGCTATGTGCTTTTGAAAGCATGGTGTGGTTCTCTTCAAGTGAGGCATCTCACTCTTGTTTTCTCATTTCCTTTTCCAACTGATGCTCAGCGTTTTGTGTCTTCTGAACATGCTTGGTCCTCATTGGACTGCTTTTGGTGTTGGTTTGGTTGCCTTCTTGGTTTTGCTTTAAAATATTTTTCCTACTACCACCAACTTCAGGGTTTTCCTGAGAATGTCAGTACCTGCCTCTTGTAGACCCTGTTTTGATTTCATTTCTGTCAGCACTCAACACCTGAGTTCGCTATTGTTGACTTGAGACTACGGTGGGGCAGGGAGCATCTTTTAAGGTCTTGACTTTTGCCTGGAGAGATGCTGCCAGTCAGAATATACAAGTTCTGGGCTAGATGGACAAATAATCTGACCTGATATTATTAGGCAAGTTTTCTTTGCTCCTGTATAAGGATCTTACTGGCTTCTTGGGGAATCTGGAGTTCTCTGTATCGTATAGAGCCTTCTTTCCTGTTAACACCAATTAATTCAGTCATTTCCTCGCCTTCATCACAGGAGAAGAAGTTCTTCTTTGGGGTCTTATGAAGATGACCGAGAAGATCTGACACCAGCACAGCTGACCCGCAGGATTCAAGGACTGAAGAAAAAGATCAGGAGGTTTGAAGACAAATTTGAAGAGGAGAGGAAATACAGAGTAAGCTGTTCAGTGTCAGTTGTCCTGAGGGACTGTATTGCTAAGTGGCAATTTTTTTCTGTGGGTAGCGCAGCAAAGGGAATGACTGACAGCCTTTTAAGACCTTTCATTCCTAGGCTGCAGTCCTGTGCCCACTTAAATTGGGAGCAAGTCCCATTGAACTCAGGTGAAATCACAAATGAGTAAACATGCACAGGATTGAGCCATTCCATTCACTCTTTTCAGCTGGCTAAGGAATGTTATGGATTTGCGTGTTGGGGTTTTTCAAGGTTGCATTTCTCTGTGATGGTGTCTGTTGCCCTCCTACCTGCGACACTTTGAAGAGTCTTTGACATTTGCAGAGAGAAGGTTTGCTTTTTTAGAAGCAAGTCCAATAACAAAGCATACACTGTTATTTCCTCTAGAATATTACCTGTGCTAAGCAGCACTTGTAGAGTAAGTAAGATGCCAGGAGCATGTAGAGAGGCTACCCAAGTCTTTTGTGCAACCACCAGCCACAACTTCTGTGATGCATGCAAAGTGGTTCCTGGTAGCCAGAAGGTCCTTAGCTGTTATCCAGCTTTCATTAGAGCAAATAAGCTCTTGAATGCACCCTTGCTTTCAATATCTGTCATCTCCAGTCATTAAAAAAGCATCCCCATCTATTTGTCCTCCCCCTTATAGCCATCACACAGTGACAAAGCAGCCAACCTGGAGGTGCTGAAGTGGACAAATGACCTTGCAAAGTTTCGGAAGCAGCTGAAAGGTGAGATATCCTGGCACGTGACCTTCAAACTCAACGTAATTGTCCTGCAGTGGTTCCATCTGGTGCCTAACCTGAAAATACCCACTCTCCTTTTATTTCTTTTTTCCTCTTCCAAAACTAGAGTCAAAGCTGAAGATGTCAGAGGAAGACCTGGCTCCTGTGATGCGTCAACGTAGCAATACACTCCCCAAAAGTTTTGGCTCCCAGCTAGAAAAGGAGGAAGAGAAGAAGCAGGATGTGTCTGATAAATTGGCTAAGCCAGCAGTGGAGGCAACCCTGGACACCATCCAGAAGAAGCTCCAAGAGAAAAGGACCGAGGCAAACCGCCCCGAAGACATTAAGGTACACATACCCTAGATGTGCGTACTGGGCATGCTCCCCAGCCAGCATGTGATTGGCCTTTTGCCTGAAGGGGGCTGCCTTGCTTAAGATGAGGATTGACAGCCCAAAAATAACATGCTGGCTTTTTGGATGTTTTCTCTTCCATTTGCTGTTATGTATTGGTTATCATTCATTTGGTTATTATTGTTATTTCCTGAACAATGGTTTGTATGAGGTGCGGCAAATAAGATGAAATAAATGGTATTGTGAATCAGGATCTTGTGCTCTGTATAGCTCCTTTTTGAGGGACTGGGAACGGGACGGGGAAATATTAGGGATAAATTTGTAGGAACCGCAGTAATGCGATTGTTTCCCTTCCGCCCTGCCCTTGCTTGCTTTTTATACAGGATATGACCAGAGATCAGATAGCAGCAGAGAAGGTGGCTCTCCAAAAAGCCCTCTTGTATTATGAGAGCATCCACGGAAGACCAGTAAGTACATCAGCATCCGTGTAAAATGTGTTCTGTATTTCGTCGCTACAAACTACGAAATGGCAAATTGTAGGGAAGTTTGCCAGTTTCTCGAACCTGTGCAAAAGTGCAGCAACTCATGACTTAGCTCTATAGTATGGAGTGAAGGCTTTCCCCTGCATACATCACAGCAACATTTTGTCACTACTTATGGTCCTTTGTTCAGGGAAACAGATAATTAGTCAAAATGTCCTTTTGAACGTGACTGGTAGCGATGTTTTTAAAAAAGTCCGTCCCCACCCCACCCTTTTTCTGGAGTTGTTATTTTCTCTTAGGAAAAAGTTCTGATTTCTTAAAACTTTGTGTTGTTGTTGTTGTTTATTAAATTTGTATACCACCCTTCATCCATAGATCTCAGAGCAGTTCACAACATAAAAAAATACAAAATAAAAACACAAAATACATTTCCTCCAGTGTTGACCCTTACAAAACTATGTTGGTGATTCAACAAGTAAGGAAAACATTTTGGAGGCATGGAGAGAGCCATCATATGGGTTATTTATGGCCAACAGCTGAGTGTTGTTTCCCCCCATTTGCTGTTCTGATAACGTTTTCTTCTCATCTGTTTTTTTGTTTTTGTTATTCTTGAAATGTGTGCTACTCAGGCCATTGTTTAAGCATTGCAATTGCCTTGTTTTTATTTTTCCTTCTTGGAAGCAGTGTTTCATGGCCCCACCTAACAACAGGGTTATTACTGTCATTATAGATTTCAAAGGAGGGTTACAGGGGCAATGCGAAGAAAACAGTTTCCAATAAGTAATTTAACTTGTCTGCCTCCTCTGAAAAGCCGGACACTGGGGGGTATAAATCCATGCAGAAGTTAAATCTGGTGCAGTAATATAAATGCAAAGAAATACACTAAACTACTTCCAGAAGCCCTCTTTTCATGACATCTCACAGCTTATTATGCTTCTCTCTTTGCAACACTTATCTTGTGGTTGACAAAGCTGCTTGTTTTGCTAAAGTTGCTGATAAAAAAAAGCAGAAAATGGGCAAAGGCTTTTTAGATAACATGGAGGCAAGAACAGACCTTCAACTTAGACCAGGCATCCCCAACCTTCGGCTCTCCAGGTGTTTTGGACCACAGTTCCCATCATCTTTGACCACTGGTCCTGTTAGCTAGGGATCATGGGAGTTGTAGGCCAAGACATCTGGAGGGCCACAGGTTGGGGGTGCCTGACTTAGACCATTGAAAGGAGCTGGGCATTATTGGTTTTGGAATAAGAAAAAGCCCTGCTGATCAGACAACCAGATGCTTACAGGAAGCTCCCAAACAGAACAGAAGTGCAGTGTCTCCAGCAACTGGTATTCAGAGGCATATTGCCAAGTTGGCAATAAAAATGAAGCCTAATTTAGAACTGCAGAAACAGAACTATAGATCTGGGCAGGGCAATCTGCCAAGCGGGTTGAAGGTTGGAAAACTGATGACAGAGAACCCAGGTTTTCACCAGGCTTCTTGGTGGATGGGAGAGAGGGGTTGGCCTCCGTTTTAGTTTCAGCACCTGCTGAGGAAGCGATAGTCCTGCCTTCTCTCAGGAGGTTTGGCAGAGGGCAGTGAAATAGTTGGCGCAATAGTCACAGTCTGTTGCTTCCTGCAAACTCCCATCACCACGCCTCTCAAGCAGCCAACTGTGCCTTCGTCATTTCAGGTAACGAAACACGAGCGGCAGATGATGAAGCCCCTGTATGACAGATACCGCTTAGTCAAGCAAATCCTCTCGAGAGCCAACAGCATCCCTATCATCGTGAGTATAAACCTTTTCTGCATGGATAGCTTGAGTGGACCTTGTCTCATTGCTGGCAGCGAGAGAGGGAGAATCCTATCTTTGTGCACCGCATTGGACATAATGCCTCAGTCGCAGCCATTTTTCCCTTTATGGTAGCAGCTGGATGAGCATGTGCATAGGAAGAGTAAAGAGGGCCGGCCCTAGCGTTAGGTAAACTGAGTTAACTGCTTCAGGTGGTGGACCCAGAGAGGTAGAATTGGGAGTCCCCCTCCCGCCTGGCCACTTGCCTCCACTGGCCTGCTGTGCCTTTTCTGGCCATTCAGCAAGGCCTTCCATCTCGTCTGCATAGCTGTCAACGTTTCCCTTTTGTTGCGAGGAATCCTATTCGGAATATGGGAATTTCCCTTTAAAAATGGGAAACGTTGACAGCTATGCTCCTCTGCCCTTGCCTCATTCCGGATGGCGCAACTTTGAAGAGGCTAAAAACAGTGCTGAGAATTAGGGGGCAATTTTCGAAGTTGCTGTAGGTTTAAACTCCCCCCCCCCCGGCCAATCTCCAATTTTGGGCACCAGTTAAGAGTTGCAGCAATGCCACAGCCAGAATGCTTCATTCTGATGAAGGACCTTGGGCTGTCCTAGACGGAGGAAGGAGGTGGAAAGCCATGCCAGCACTGCTGGCACTAAAACAGCAGCAAAACAACAAGAAGGAAGTAAAGGCGGGGGAGGAGACCATTCAGGCAGCACAATCTCTTGTGCCAGCCTTGGGAGTAAAGTACTTCTGCATGGGGAGAACTGTTGCTGCTGAATCAGTCTCAGAGGCCTTGGGGAGAAGGTCCTCAAGATGGAGGCAGCGTTTCACAAAGAGATCTTAACACTACTAGCATTGCATCTGTGGACCACATGGGATGCTACAGTCTGCACTAAACCCCTCTCTGGTGTGGGTTTCTTGCGCCATGCCAGTGAGTAGTAAGAAGAGCAGTTCAAGCTCTTCTCAGGATGCAGACACCTGAGATTTGGGTGTGCTGAATGAGCATGACCCCTGGGGTCTAAAATCTCAGGCCCCAATATCAGTGGAATTCCTTGTCCATAAAGAAGCAGGCAGTTCACACCACACATTTACCCCCTCGATTTGCGATCAGCAACTGTAGACTTAAGACTTCTGGCAGTTCACAAGGGAGACTGGGCCAGGGACATGGCTTACGTTTCTTTGAGGGAACCAGCATCCCTGCCCAGTTGGCAGTCCTTGAGACTCCTTTGGCTGAAGGGAGGGAGCAATTAGACATCCTGTTTCTTCTGACCCGTGGAGGAGAAAGCACAGCAGACAGCTACAGTTTCCTCCACAAACACAGTTGTGCTAGCAGAGGAAGAGAGAAAGATCCCACTTGAATAGAGTTTGGGGCATCTCTCTTTCTCCCCCCACCCCCCAACTCAAAGACACATATTTTAATTTTGCATTACAGACTTCCAGAGAGTCAACCGCTTTGGCACTTTAAAAAAAATACCATAGTACAAAAGGTAGATTGCAAATTGACTTTTCAGCTGATACAAAATTCCACATTAAAAAAAGAGAAATGGAACCCAAAATTCTATGATTAGGGGAAGAAAATTGATGCCTCAGGGACATTCTGGGGAATAGCATTTTTTCTGGGTTGCAGCATTGACTTGAATCCTAAGATAACTTAAGGAAATTAACAGACGAGAAGATTCCCATCGCCTTCTTCCCACTGCAATGGCCTGTTCCTCCCAAAAAGCCTCTCTGAGAGAGTCAGGGGTCATCTGGGATGGGAATGGGCAGCAGAGATGACCAGACAGGAAACTTGTTTTTTGTAAACTTCTTTAAGTTAGCATGCCTCTGACCCAAGCTTTGATTTTTAAAATTAATTAATTAATTTGTTTGTTTGTTTGTTTGTTTGTTTGTTTGTTTGTTTGTTTGTTTGAAAGAGGAAGTTGGCACAGTTTGAGATTATTTGTTCCATGTTTTGTCAAGCAGGGGGTGGGCAGTAGTTGTAGGAGAGGGAGCTGCCACATTCTCCTGACTGCAGGGCTTAATTGTTGAGGAACACATTTGAAGTTTGCCTTTGTGATCGTGAGGACCAGCCAGACACCTGATTTCAGAGCAAGAAAAAGGGAGAAAATGTGCCAGTTTCCACAGTGGGTTATTGCATCTCTTGAGTGCACTGTGAGTGCTTCTTACCAGGCCTTCTGGCCATTCAGCCAGTGCAAACAAGAGAGACTTTCCTCTTACTTTCTGCCTCTTTATTTTCATGAATGAGAGTTTATTTTTACTAGTTTGCTGCTGCCCCCTCCCAGCCTTTGCCTTGGCAGGTGAATAAAAGTTTTCTATTCAGATGAATGGATGGGATGCCATTTGGGTTATTGGGCGTTGTCACATTTACCCTGATAAGCACATGCTTCTTCTGGGCCCAGGACACTACCCAGCAAAAGATTTCTCTTCTGCAGGTCCCCTTGAAAACAAGAGGAATTGCACAAATGCAGTCTTCAGTCCCATTAATTTCAGCAAGCACTTAAGCAAGGGAAAGCTCTCTGAGGGGTTGTTTTGATTCCATATGCATGGAATCAATGTCATATTTCATTTGATCCATGACAAGCATCTGAGTATCCAGTCCTCTGCAGTCTGGATCTCCATCTCGCTCACAACCATACAGTTCCATTTGAGCATGTCTGAATAAGGCAGCCCCTGATTGTGCATCAAAACTGCTTCTTGCACCAGAGCCTTTTTGTTGAGGCTCATTTGCTTAGCCTTGGGAGTACACTGCAGCCATCTTTCTGCATCTAAAAGCATAATGGGTAACGCAGCCACTAGACAGTGTTTCCATATTGCGTGGAAGGATGATGACAATAATAATAATAATAATGGTTGTTGTTAGATTTGACCCTGACACTTCTTAATGAAATGCATTATTGGGGAGACTTTTAAAGGTTTTAATCCGGAAATGAATGAGGAATGGGAGTTAGGAGAGATGGTGGAGGAAGGGGTCATTATGTAACCTGCTTGTTAACGCCTGTCACAGGGTTCCCCCTCCAGCAAGCGGAGAAGCCCTTTGCTGCAGCCAATTATCGAGGGTGAAACTGCTTCCTTCTTCAAGGAGATAAAGGTGAAAAAAACCTCCAACTGCTAACTCATTTGCTCAGCCTGCATCACTTCCCTTCTCCCACAATGAAAGTGATAGACACCCTTCTCTCTCTCTCTCTCTCTCTCTCTCTCTCTCTCTCTCTCTCTCTCTTTCTTTCTTTCTCTCTCTCTCTCTCTCTCTCTCTCTCTCTCTCTCTCTCTCTGTACATAATTGCTGGTTCTTCTGTCATGTCTCCAGGAAACAAAATCAGTAGCTGCTTTTGTCTGACTTCCTTTGTCCACATTCTGCCTGCCTCTGTTACAACTGACCCTTCAGTGCCTCCTCCTTCCTCCTCTTTTGCCTCCATTTTGATTTGCAAAATGCGCAATTTATTCCTTGCACCCTTGCCGCCTTCCCCTTCCTAAGATGCTGTTTTTGCAATTTTTACTGCTTAGCTTTCTTTGGCTAATATGCTGCGCCTTGGCCCAGATCTACAGCCGCGGCAGAATAAGGTGGTAGAGTTCTGAGGGGGCAAGAATAGACCGTACCACTTCAGACTGCAGGTTGAGGGATCTCTCTCCTGAATGTCTCCACTTGAATAGAGTTCTGCGAGCTTTCTGCTCCAGAGAGGGTTGCTTCCTTTTTACTTAGGAAAATGTTTTTGAAAACGTGATCACCTCCCCTGCCACACACAAATCCTGTAGTCTGGACTGAAACAATCCATTCTGCCAGCACATTTTGCCCAAATCTGCCCTAGGTTGGGCTTGAGCAAACCTAAGATTTCTCTGCCACACTTCATACTTACTTGAATTGTGTCTCCTCATGTGACACCCCCATGATGTAATAATAATAATAATAATAATAATAATAATAATAATAATAATAATAAATATAAATATATTTATACACCACCCATTTGCCACTCTGGGCTGCATCCAACAAAATATTAAAATACAGTAATGCATCAGACATTAAAAGCTTCCCTAAATGTTCTCAGGAATGGTTTCATACCTTTGTAACAGAGAGCAGCCTTCCCCCAGCTAGCACTGATGGGAGCTGTGGTCCAAATAACCAGCATTTGTATATTCTTTAGAGGCAGAGCCTGATCTTACTGGGACAAATCCTAAGTGCTTAACGTGGGCTGGAGGAACGCACTAAAGGTGTTTGTCTGCATCGCTTCTTCCAGGACCACCAGCCCCTACCCCTTCTTTTTCACTTCCCAGATATGAAATATTTGAAGATTGAACATGAATGTTTAATACCAGGTTCCATTGACTCATAGCACTGACCCCCCTAAATCAAGTAAATCAATAAGAAGACTTAACTAACTGAGGTTCTGCCCCTTCAACATAAAGCCTGCTCCACTAACATAAATCCTGACTACACACCCATGTCTCGGAGTGATGGCGGCTTTTTTGGTTCTGCCAAATCCCAGTTGGCAAAGCCCCCTTTGCACTTTCCTTGGATGAGAGCAAAGCCCTTGGGAGCGCTGCAATTAGAGGAGAATCTGAGCTTTCCCACCAGCCCTTGGAGCCGGCTCACAGTGGCAGCCTCCGTCACTGGCTTCAAGCGTTCAAGCCACTCAAGATGAAGCGACAACCTGTCCAAAGTTAGAAATGTGAACTTCCACAGCAACCCCCCCCCAAAAAAAAAAAAATTAGTTAAGCTGTTCAACTTAACAAGGCAGAATAACCAGGCATTCTGTTTCCTTGCTGCAATGCAGGGATAGGAATGGGTTTTGGCAGCTCTACCACAACACAACCCAGCAACTCCTGAGGTTCTTCCCATTCTCCATCATCCCTTGACCATGTGTGGGGAGAGAGGCCCCACCCACACCTCACTCCAGAGGCATAACTTGAAGGAAGCTTGTGAATCGTGCTAGGAGAACCTCTAAGTCAGGCATAGGCACAAACTCCGGCCCTCCAGATGTTTTGGGACTACAATTCCCATCATCCCTAGCTAACAGGACCAGTGGTCAGGGATGATGGTCCCAAACATCTGGAGGGCCGGAGTTTGCCTATGCCTGCTCTAAGTCATAATATGCCAGGTGTTATCCAATTGTTGTTAGAATACCCCCCCATCAGTCCCAGGGATGATGGGAGTCCAACAATACTTGGGAAGGTCACCAGTTCCCCAACCCTGCTCTAAACCAAGGGGGGAAAGTTAACATCCTTTTGGTTCCCTTCTTCTCCTGCATTTACCTTGCCCTGACATCATTCTAGGAGCTTGTGGAGACTTCTTTAACAAGCTGAGGCTTCCATTACTTAAGCTTTGCCTGCCTTAGAATATACAGAAGTCTTGGAAGTGGTCTCCATGCAGCAGCCATTAACACATCCACCAGCTGCGTCTTAACACTTGCAAGGGGCCTTGGGCCTGATCCGGCAGGGATCTTCTCGCAATCTGGTGCTACAGACCGCTTCTTTGTGTGTTTGGAATGTGGCCACATTGCTTCTGGGAATGCGGACAGTAAAGATAGCACAGGCAATGGTAATAATTGGTCCCGAAATGTCTCTGCAGGAGGAAGACGATGGTTCTGAAGAAGACAGCAATACGAAACCAGATTTCACAGTCACCATAAAGCCAGATTTCAACGTGAGGAGTTTCTTGGACCATCTAGAAGATGATGGCGACGGCTTTGTTTCTCCGGTGGATGATAGGATCTCTTCAAAAAGCAGCCAAGATATGGGGCTGTCAAATCTTCATGCTGCCTCCATGTATGTCAGGTTTTTGGCTGACAGATTCATGTTCTGCATACTGTGTGTTTGGGCTAAGTTGGTAACTAAAATTAGGAAAGGGGTCTATAATATATAATTGTTACTTATACTTTCTGAACAATGGGAGCTGAACTGTGATAATCACCATCTGTCACGTGGCGGTTATCACTTAAGGTTGTTTTGTTTTGTTTAGCTTTCTGCAGTATTTTTGTGTCTCTGTTTGGGTGTCCGCTTTAGTTTTGATTTTCTTTTTTCTTTAATTACATAGGCCAGAACTTGTAGAACAGCTCCAGGAAGTCAGGGAGGAGAAGAAGAGAATCAGGAAAAAACTGAGAGATTTTGAGGACAATTTCTTCCGGCAAAATGGAAGGTAACTTTATTTCTCTTTTTTTATCCCCCAATCCTTCACTTTGCCACATCAGAACCTTTGTTTTATTTACCATCATATTCAGGAAATGAGCATTTACTTATCCTTTACAATGCAAGGCACTTTGTTTGCATCTTTACCACAGGAGTGAGCAATCCATGACCTTCTAGATGTTGCTGGTTTAACTTCCCATCTTCCCTGGCCATTGGCCATGCCAGCCTTGATAGACGAGAGTTTGAATCCAGCATCCTCTGCAAGGCCACAGGTTCTCTGTCCCCAATTTATAATAGTGGCATTTATTTTATTCATGTATATGTGGTACCCCCAGGGGATCTCTTTTGGCAAAACTGCCTTGGAGGCCAAAGAGGCACAAGCTGCCTCATTCAGAATTTACTTCCTGATATGGGTTGAGACAGCAGCATTCCTTTCTAGACTGCTGAGCATAAGAGGAAACCGAGAACAGCATTGTGGGACCGCCAATCCCACCTTCTCATGTTCACCATTTGAAAACTCTTATCCTTCACAAATGTCACAAGCCTATCGAAACGTATGTGCAGATTTAATGTAAGTACACAAGTTTTGTTTCTGAGAGAACGTGTGTGAATCTGAGAATTGTTTCCAGATGCAACGTGAAGCTTCTATTCTGGCCCTGGAATGGAAACAAGCTCTGCCATTCCATTTTCATGTGGTTCACGTGGTTCACAAGAGTCCACTGTGAAGTCTAGAAATTTTCTTTTTAAAAATAGTAGCCAAGCTTCTCTGTTTTCCTACAGGGAACCAACACCATTCATGTAAGGAATATGTCCTGTCCGCTTTCTTTCCTTCCTGTAGAAAGTTGTTCGTTTGTTTGGTTTGTTTAATATGTATGCCACCCTTCAGCCATAGATCTCAGGGTGGTTCACAACATAAAAATACAATATAAAAAACCAAAATGCATGATTAAAACAAAGAGAGGTGGGGCCACAAGCCTATAACCCCTCTCCCCCAGTAAATCAATCCCTACGATTACAACATTGGCCTGTTGGTCAAAGCAGAGCTTTCCCTCCACCTTTTACTCATCCTGGTACAGTGGTACCTCTGGATGTGAATGGGATCCGTTCCGGAGCCCCGTTCACATCCAAAAGCGAACGCAACCTGTGTCTATGCAATTCACTGCTTCTGAGCATGCGCGTGTTGTCATTTTGACCGTCTGCGCATGCGCGAGCAGCGAAACCCGAAAGTAACGCACTCCGTTACTTCCGGGTCGCCGCAGTGTGCAGCCCGAAAATATTTATCCCAAAGCTACTTCAACCCGAGGTATGACTTTCGTTCATCACCTCACCCTGGCATTTTCCTTACATGTTAACTTTTGGTTTTAGTAGATGCTTGTCTGAAGCATTTCCACCCCACCAATCTGGATTGGCAAGGCACACTTTGTTTTCCTTTTTCTTTTTGAGGCACCTCAATTTGTGTCAGGATTTGGGTACCTCATGCAGCACATAAACTATGGAACTCCCTCCCACAGGAGGCAGCAAGAGGCTGCCGACTTGGGAAGGCTTTAAAAGAGAACCGGGCAAATTCATGTAGGCCAAGGCTATCAGCAGCTCCTTAGCCGCAATGGCTATTTTCTGCCTCCGCTGCTAGAGGAGTTATGCCTCTGAATACCAGGTGCTGGGTATTGCAAGGTGCTGTTGTGCTCGCAGGCTCCCCGTGGACACCTGTTCAGCGACCATGAGAGCAGGATCCTGGATGGGCCCATTGTCTGAAGGAGAAACGTCTTCTGAAAAAGCCTTCCCTTCTGCTTTCTTGCAGGAACGTCCAGAAAGAGGACCGCACTCCTATGGCGGAAGAATACAATGAATACAAGCAGGTTAAGGCCAAGCTGAGGCTGCTGGAGGTCCTCATCAGCAAGAGAGACATTGGCTCCAAGATCATGTAACAAAGGCGCGCTTGACCTTGCCGGTAGAGTTAAGAAGTTGGCCAAGCCAAAGGAAGGATTGCTTGAAGAACTCCGTGAGGCCCTTGCGCTGTGAGGGCCTTCTTAGCAGCAATCCCGGGGCTGTGTCTGACAAGGAGGAGGCCCCTGCATCTTTTCTTCAGACTTGGGGGGCCTCTCCTGCCTCCGAGCTGGTTCACCCAAGCCAGCAGGAGGGGGCTGAGGTGGGTGATCCACTCAAAAGACTCGCCACCCACCCCACAAGGAAGGGTCCTTCTGCTTTGATCAGCCTGCGACTTGTGAAACGCTTAGACTAACGAGAGCCTGATTTTCTGCCTTCTCCTGCGTGTCAATGAGAGAGAGGTGAACTAGTTTGAGTTATCATGAATCGCCAAATAATTGTCTGTAATTGTCAGACCAATAAAGCACCCAGGTCTGTTCTAATGCGGAGGAGCTTGCATCCTGGGGTGATTCTGTGGCTTTGAAAGAAGAGGCGACACCTCCTCCTCGGGATCTCGTGCTCGAATGCAACCTCAGCTTGTTGGGGCTGCGGCTTTTCTTTTCTTTTTAAGGTCGCCCTCAGTTGAATGTTTCGAATTGGTGGGAAAGCACTGTGTGCCACCCTTGGCCTTTTTTTTAGTGAGTGGAGAGAGACATTTTCTTATTCTCCTGCTTCCCCTCCCCATCCCAAAAATATTTCACACTGGCGCTTCTCTTCGAAAAGACGCAGAGAAGAAGAAGAGCTGAGAAAAATGGGAAACTTGGTAAAATCTGGTTTAGCAAGTTAGAGGGAGCCCTCAGAGTTGAGGCACAGATTGCAGCTCTAATCTCTCCCGTGCATAGGTGTTTGAATCTGGGCTGTGGATTCGAAACTGTGTCCTGGAAATCCTTGGGACCTTAATAGAGATTCCTCAATATGAAGGTCCGTAGCAGGCAGACAGGCATGCTACCCTGAAAGAATCGTGTCCCACATCATCCATTTTCTCCTGCAGCGGTGGTGCCACTCTATAATGCACTATTGGCTCACGTGGAGTCCTGGTGAGACGCACCAAGTTTTTGCAGTGGTTCATTGCAGTTGTGCAGAGGTTTCTCAGCAGACAAATTGGATGCAGAAAGGGTTTCCCAGGGTTAGAAAGTGTGGGAAACCTCCGAGCAGCCTTTCCTTGCTACTGCTTTTAAGGACAGTGTCGGCTTATGCCAAGGAGCCCTTACAACTGTTTGTTCCCCCCGCCCTCCCGAAATCTTAATGGGACCCAATGATAATGAGGCGGCAACATTTTCTGTTGATGTTTGTAGCCGCACCTTGTTGAACGCGACTGTCTTGTTGCTGTACTTTGAAATAGCTTGTGTTAAAAATCATAGGTACAATGATGCACTTTAGAGAGACAGAGAAGAGTTTTATATTTTTTAAGAAAATCGAAAACCAATCGTAAGAAAGCGTAACCAAAACAGTACTTTAAAGAAAGAACAAATCTTTTGTCTACCTGACTTGTGTGTGTGTGTGTGTGTTTTTATGCTGTTCTTTTAGTAAGGAAAAATAATGTCTAAAACTCAGCTTTAAGATTCGTCTAGAAAAGCAAGCAGCTAACAGGAATCAGCAGAAAACTTTCTAAGCACCAGCCCTGGAGCCTTTTTTTTTTTTTTTTAATGAGCACTTGATATAACAATGTCTGATCAGAGTTCATAGAAATGCTTCCTCTGCTCTGTTGAATCAAAAACCTGGTGACAAGCATACTAAAGCCCTATTAAATAAATGCCCCTCTGAATTGAATAGCAATTACCAAGATTATCATGATCAAAACTGAGGCAAACATAAATGTGGTTCCAGAGAAAACTGAGCAACTTAACTCTGTGAACCTTATGGGAGTGAAGGGCTTTAGACTCGTTTTTAAGAGAGTCACCCATTTATGCTGTGTGGAAAACTGCTTTTGAAATTGAGGGACATCCCCCAAACAGTCTGTACTATGGTTTGTGCAGCTGGGCAGAGGCTCAAAAGCAGCCCAAAATTACATGAAGCCAAAAGCGAACTGCTTTCATGAGACCTAAGCAGCTGTTTGAACATGACTTTTCTTACCAAAATTGCTGCTTGCTAGATTTTTTAAAACAAAAAAAAAGTGTGATGTGTCTATGTTAAGATCTTTTAGGGGGGGACGGGGATGACCGACTGACATAGTACAAATGAATGAGAGTGAAGCAAGGCGCATGTTTATATATTACAAAATGCTAATATAAATGAGGTTGAGATGTTTATTTTAAAAGCAAAATGAGAATGACACGTTAAATGAATCACTTAACAAATATAAATGCCTCTAATTTTTTTTATAAAAAAAGAAGGAAAACTTGTAATTTGTTCATGGGTTTACACTTGAACAGTCGAATCGTTTAGCTTTTTTATACATTGAAATAAATGTGGAGCAATGAACACATCTTCTCCTAATCGTTTTGTTAGGCTTCCAGGTTTGTGTATGTTATATATGTGCATCTATTCGTGGCCCTGAATTGCTTTTCCCCCATCACCAAAATGAAAGCACTCGTGGACTCGAGAGAGCAAAAACTGTGTGGGTTAATGGTTTCTTCTCATCCCGACTTGCTGGCACAAGATGGAAATTCAGGCCTGGCATAGAAGCCAGCTTGCTGTGAGAAGGAGTCCTGGGGTCAGATCACCTAGTGGTTTGAGAGCAAGAACTTGCCACAGATTCCTGAAGCTCTCACACTCCTTCCCGCCGTCTCCTTGCCTTTAGAAGAGAACCAGATGCTTATATGAAACAGGATCCTCCCCAACAATTGAAGAATACACCTTTTCCAAAGAGGTTCCCAGGGTTGGGGAGAACCAGCAGGATCTTGTAATCAAAACTGCCTGTGGTGAGAGGAGCAGGTAGAAATGGTGGAGGCCTGATCCTGATCTTTCCTTGGGACTAGCCCTTAGAGGCTGTGGGGGTAGAAGAAATAGCAGGATCTCAGCTGTGAGTGGACAGAGCTTTCCTACGCCTAGTACAGGAATTCCTGGATCACTTTCTTTGCAGCTGTCCATCAAGCCTTTGGATACTTCCAGCCTAGCAATTTATCCTGTATGTGGGGTTTTGCTAGGGGAAATTTGCAGCATGCCGAGTTGCCCTCTTGGGCTTTTGCCATTCGATTTGTCTGTGGATACAGTGGAAGGGAAGGAAGAGGGGGTGAAACTGCCGGTTGTATGACTGCGATCAGTGCAGCAGGTACCGAGGGAATCTTAATTCAGGGTTGGCTCTCGTGAGGACTTCGCCATACAAAAGGGGATTATTTGCTCATTTGGATGCTGTTTGAATCTCCATTAGCATTACTTTTAAGCAACCTTTTCCCACTCTTACCATTTTAATTCCTTCTGTAGTTAGCTGCGTATTATTTCACTTAAGAGAGCAGATTCAAACAGGCAGGCAGGTGTGTACTCCAGTCCTCCACACACCTGTTCCTCCTCAAAATGAATGAACCTGAGTGACTGCATGTTTGAATGGAGGATCTGCACACAGAGCATCATCTCCCTGCCTTCTTTCTGAGGCTTAAGCTTTCATATTTTTCCCCATATGATGCACAGGTACCCTCTCCAAATTACTTCCCAGGTTTCTCGGAGAGACAGCTAAACTGGTGTAAAATTGTTGTAGCCTAGAAATCCTACCTCCAGTCTACTAGGGCTGAGCAGAAGGTAGTTCCATGATTGAGTGGTCGATTTCTAGGTGATTTTCCATCGGTGGGTAAGGGTTTCTGCCTCTGTTGTTTTAACAATACCAAAAACAGCTTTCCCCCCCAGCTAATTGGACTGTTGAAATAAAGGGTTGTGAGCTCAGTTCATTTATAATACCGATTACAAATTCCTGTGCTTAGGATGTGCTCAGAGGCACTCTTGTCTTTCATTCGAATGATACGTATTTTGCACCTGGAGCTTGCTAGCAGATCTTTTGAGCTCTAGCAAAAGATAAAGTAGACCTGACAAAACCTAAAATCTGTCCACACCCTTGTAACAAATTGCAGTGGAAAAAAATCATCCTTGCTGTTTCCCATGTGAGTTTTAACAAATTGATTCTGCCCCACTCATTAAACGGAAATCATGAGAGTTGGGAACAAAAATGCCACAAACAGAAATTCTGCTGCTGCTTTTTCTCCTACACGACACTTTTGAGAAAATTTGATTCCCTCCGTACTTGAAATTGATGAATGCTTTATATCCTTTGTACAGCTCCTCTCGAGGCAACTTTGCTAACAGCTGTCCTGCAGGTACTATGGATTCTCTGAAATATCCCCAATGCCAAAAGAAACTGAACAGAGGAGACTTGCAAACTTCTTTGAATCTCCTGTGGAGAGGGGTATAGCCAAACCTTTTACAGTGGCAAGAAAACTGTGTTCCACCTCTCTAACAACTCTGCAGCACTGCTGGGTGTCAAGGTTGCTTAAAAGCATATATTCCCAAGTATTATCTGTGCCTGTTCTCAGCCCTCTGTGGACATTTGCACGCACTGACAATCCCATGTTATTTTGTGTCTCTATGTAGTGAAGGATCTAGTTATGATATAGGTGTCAGGCATGAGCTTCATTGAAATAGGACAGCACACACAGATGACTTCAAACCTTTTTTGAGTTTCATGTACTGATTACAGTTGGAAAGCTGAAAACAAAGCCAATCATATCATGCAGCTGTAATAAATGCCTTTGTCAGACTTCAGTCTAGGTTTCAAGAACAACCACTCAACTTAATCCTGTTCATGATCTGCTTGATGCACCTGAGGAAATCTTGTGTGCTCTGTTCTGTGTTTACAATCATTACTTAAAGTCAGCAAAATTCAATCAAAACACTGGTGTTTGTTTTTTGGTTTTTTTAAAAAATGTAAACCTGTAGACATATAATAGATATATATGTACATTTTTCATACAGGGTTGTATTTTGTATGAAACAGAAAAAATAAAACCTATTTTTGACTGCAACAGCCTCCATCACTCTTGCTAACAGGGTGGCAATGCTCCCAGTTTTTCTCTTGAAGTTTAACAGTAGGTAACAGTGGGACACGGGTGGCGCTGTGGGTTAAACCACAGGGCCTAGGACTTGCTGATCAGAAGGTCGCCGGTTCGAATCCCCGTGATGCGGTGAGCTCCCATTGCTCAGTCCCTGCTCCTGCCAACCTAGCAGTTTGAAAGCACATCAAAGTGCAAGTAGATAAAGAGGTACTGCTCCGGCAGGAAGGTAAACGGCATTTCTGTGCACTGCTCTGGTTCGCCAGAAGCGGCCTAGTCATGCTGGCCACATGACCCGGAAGCTGTACGCCGGCTCCCTCGGCCTATAAAGCGAGATGAGCACCGCAACCCCAGAGTCGGTCACAACTGGACCTAATGGTCAGGGGTCCCTTTACCTTTACCTTTAACAGTGGCAATCCCACTGAAAGCAACTAGTTGTGTGACTAATCTTCACTCCTAACTGCAACCATGTTGCTTTATGGCTTAGGCTTCTATAATGAAGCAAAGCCCCCAACCCGTTTCCATTCCAGGGGTAGCCAACAGAGAGCCCACCAGGCGTTACACTACAATTCTTGCCTTTCCTGACTCGGGCTGATGGGAGTTGTAGACCAACAACATCTGGAGAGGGTTATGTTGCAGAAGATGGCATTAATAAAAAAGAAGCAATATTGTGTAACACCATCTACCAGTTACTTTTCCGAAGCTATTGCTAAAGGTACTTTGTCAAGTGAGAAACATGACACTGGCTAAGTCTAGCCACCCAATCATCCTATTCCTTTTTCTTGGCCTTGTTTGTGCTTGCAAGTTTTTAAGGAGACTTGAAAGGCAGCCTAGATCTGGATTGCAGTCATCCAGATTTAGGAGAGTTAACATGAGATGGCAGCAACTTATTCAAGACGTCCTTCAGCTGTTCTAGCTAACACAAATGGTGCGAGCATGCAGTTTGTTACTGCTGCTGATAGAGGCATGTTCTTTTGTTGGTTCTCAACCTCTACAAGAGAAAAAGTGGTCCCTACTATGCAGACAGAAGGTTCCAGTTATGTACATCTCCAGTTAAATGGATTGAAGGCAGATGCATTGGGGGGGGAGGCGGGGCAGGGAATTTCTGCCAAGTCACCAGAGAACCACCAGTAACCAAAGTCCATATTGTGCCAAATGGACCAGTTAATGCTGAGTAACAAAAGAAGGCAAGGGAACAAAACCTTGAAAACAGCTGGGTTTATTGAAGCCCCACACATTCGAAAAATACCCTTTTCCTTCTCCAGAGACAACCTCCTAGAACTAGGCCATTGAATACAAGCTGCAAAATTAAATCTGGAAAGCTGTATCTGATGAGAAGTATTTCATCATGCAGATGGTTGCCTTTGATTTAAAAACCTCTGGCAGCTTCTAATTAATCCCAAAGTTTTCTTAATCCTAGAACAAACAAGTGGTGCCAGATCTCTGACATTCCTGTGCTCCCCCCCCCCCCCCAGGAAAGTAGCACATTGGCATCCGGATTAAATTTTCTGTCAAGAACTTAAAATTGACAGAAGTAAGGCCCTTTGAGAACCCCCTTTGCTATAATGATGGATGTCTCTTTTGGTATAGACGGGTATGAACAACATAAAAAAGCTGCTTTATAATAGGTCAAATAATTTGTCCAGGTCAGAATTCTCTACCTTTCCTTGGCAGTAGCTCTCCACATATCCCTGAAACTGCTCCCTGGCCCTTTTTAATGGGAATGTCAGGGATCCCGAGAGCTTCTGCATGAAAAGAAGGTTCTCTTCCAACAAGCTATGGTCCCTCTGAACATTTTGGAAGTTCTGCCTCTCCCCACCCCCTGCTTCTAAAGGCAAACACAAAAAATAGTGGATTGGTACAAGTGGACGCAGGTGGTGCTGTGGGTTAAACCACAGAGCCTAGGACTTGCCAATCAGAAGGTCGGCGGTTCAAATCCCTGCAACGGGGTGAGCTCTCGTTGCTCGGTCCCTGCTCCTGCCAACCTAGCAGTTCGAATGCACGTCAAAGTGCAAGTAGATAAATAGGTACCACTCCGGCGGAAAGCTAAACAGTGTTTCCGTGCGCTGCTCTGGTTCGCCAGAAGTGGCTTAATCATGCTCGCCACATGACCCGGAAACTGTATGCCAGCTCCCTCGGCCAATAAAGCAAGATGAGCGCCGCAACCCCAGAATCGGTCATGACTGGACCTAATGGTCACGGGTCCCTTTACCTTTACCTTACAAGACCTAATGTATATAAAAACACTTAACTGACCACCACTATCAAATCCTCGCTCATTACAGCTGCAAAAAAGGAGTGTATTTTCCAGCCCATATTTTGAAGCCATGCTCATGGGTGAGAGGGGATCCTATTCTCAGCTGGTAAGGATTTGGATAAACATAATTTGGGTACTTTTCAGTCCCACATCATTTACTAGACAGTAGCAATATCATTTGTGGGCAAACCTAATAAGCTTTTGTCTTGGTGGGTTAGAAGCCTCAGCTGTTCATTTTGGCATGTTTTTTGTAGAGGGGTGTGTGTATATATATATATATATATATATATATATATATATATGCGCTTTAGAACTAACATCTGTGTTTCAGGTGGCACTGAAACTTTCCTGGAATAACACAGCAAACGCCACTAATGCTTTCTAAAGCGAGTCCCCCGCCTTGCTTGTCCTGCTCTACAAATCATATCAGGAGGGGGTATTATGAGGAACAGGAGAAGGCGTTGCTTTCGCTGATATTGTGTTGTTTCCCAGCACTGGAATGTAAGCAGGAACAGAGTTCAACCTACACTGGAACTTCCCTTAATGCCAGCAAATTGCACGCTAACTCTGGGATTAGTCGCACTAAAACCAGCTTTGGGAAATGGCCAGAAACCATGTGAGAAGTCACTTTCTGGTTGTTTACCCATTTTCAAACACACGCCCAACCGTTCATCAAGCTAGAAACATGAGGGCCTTTCATGACAAACATGAATCTCCCCAGTTATCCAGTCCATGGTCCTCACACAAACTTTAATTGTGGATTGTTTTCGTTATGTATTTTGTGTTCTCATTTTGTATTTTTATGTTGTGAACCAGCCTGTAATCTTCAGATGAAGGGTGGGTATACAAATTTCATAAAGAACGATCAGTGCTATTTTTCTAGAAAAAGAGGTGCCTGAACTCACCACAAATGCCTCCCTTGTTCTCTTAGAATGGCAATGGCGCCCACCCTGAGGTGCCGTAACTGAGTGCCGGTGAGTTCTGGCTGGGGGGGGGGGAGCCCTGATAACAAAAACAGTAATACAGTGGTACCTCATGTTAAGAACTTAACTCGTTCTGGAGGTCCGTTCTTAACCTGTAACTGTTCTTAACCTGAGGTACCACTTTAGCTAATGGGGCCTCCCACTGCCACCGCCCTGTGATTTTCTCATCCTGAAGCAAAGTTCTTAACCTGAGGTACTATTTCTGGGTTAGTGGAGTCTGTAACCTGAAGCATCTGTAACCTGAGGTAAGGTAAAGGTAAAGGTAAAGGTACCCCTGCCCATACGGGCCAGTCTTGACAGACTCTGGGGTTGTGCGCCCATCTCACTTAAGAGGCCAGGGGCCAGCGCTGTCCGGAGACACTTCCGGGTCACGTGGCCAGCGTGACATCGCTGCTCTGGCCAGAGCCAGAGCCGCACACGGAAACGCCGTTTTACCTTCCCGCTGGTAAGCGGTCCCTATTTATCTACTTGCACCTGGAGGTGCTTTCGAACTGCTAGGTTGGCAGGCGCTGGGACCGAGCAGCGGGAGCGCACCCCGCCGCAGGGATTCGAACCGCCGACCTTTCGATCGGCAAGCCCTAGGCGCTGAGGCTTTAACCCACAGTGCCACCTGTGTCCCTGTTTGTAACCTGAGGTACTGTTTGTAACATGAGGTACCACTGTATTATTTATCTTCCCCTTATACTAGCAAACAGGATGGAAGAATGATTAGGAGAGAGGACATTAACAAGTCCCATTGCTTCTGTTATCGAAAGTTTGAACAGAGTGGGGAATAAAGCCATCTGATTTTGCCACAGGTTGTGAATAGTTCGGTGGATTTCAGAAGTCAAAATGGCTACAGGCCTGAACCATCTTGTTGTTTCCAGGACACCCCCCCCCCCAAAGCTGGATGTTTATGTCCATGTGGCTTGGGCCTATGTGCCATGAATGACTTTTACCTGCAAATGCAAGTTTGTAACATGGATCTATGGTAGATGCACAGGAATAGCTGTAAGCACTGGGTGGCTGTGATGTTTCTTCTTCATACGTCCAAGCCTTGTCCAATCCTGAGACTTTCTGGTTCAAGCACATCATTATAGATCATAGTTCAATAACCATCCAGGGGTCGAGAATTTCCTTTGTTCTTAGGTGAAAACACGCTTGAAGGAAACATTACATTTATTGCAGAATACTGGGCTATGTACACACATAGAAAATAAACATCTGATAGAGCTGTATTTAACGCTGTAGTAGAAAGAGGCTGATTGGCTACCCAAGTAGCAAATCAGAGTGTTAATTCCTTTTCTTAAAATAAAATAAAAATCCTCTGATACCTTCACAGCTTTTTCATCACAAGGTGCAAAATACGGTTTCGATGCTATGATTAAGCGAAGGATAGACAAATACCAAGGCCCCAATCCAACCCAAGAAGACTGTGATTCAATGCAAAATTCGACATGGCATCCTATGGGGCACAATGCCACTTGGGACTGCCAACAGGGAGTGGAGGGTTGAATCCCCCCATTCCCTGCGGCCCAGCTGGCTTGGCCCATGTCAGCCGAGCAAAGTCAAAAGTCAAATCAAGTTTGGCACACAGTCCCTATGATAAGAGCCGAGTTGCAACTCACTCCACCGCTCCTCGCAGTACTTGAAAGGTCATAAACAACCAGCTTTAGCAGGACCCAGGCCACCTTGTTATATAAATAAATCCATTCTCCCGGATCACAAGTTCAGATCAACAATGGACCTTGGAAGGGAGGAGAGTGCTCATCATGACATCTATGGTGGGTATGGGTTCTTCTGGGGTAGAGGGTCAAGAGGTAGGGGTCTAGAAACTGCTTCATCAGCTTCTCTCAGTGTAAATGTGTGTCAGGGCCCTGAATTTCTCCATAGAAGACGAGAGATAGGAACATCCAGTTCAGAAATAGGGGACCTGTGGACCTCCAGATGTTGCCGGACTCACTGTCCCATCATCCCTGACCATTGGGCCAGGCTGGCTGGGGCTGATGGGAGTTGGAGTCCATCCAATATCTGGAGAGCCATGGAAATTCTATCCCTGATGGGGCAGGATGGTGGCTGCTGCCCACCCTTGGGCTGAAGGTGGGAAAGGGCTTCTGTACTACCTTGCAAAAGACCCCCAAGTGCAGAGACAGTGGGGGGTGGGAAGGGAGACATGGGGTGTGTTTTGCGGAGGAACTGCTGTGAGAATCCCATCACTGAAATGGCGGGAGGGCAGGGAATCATCACTGTATTTCAAAACACATACACACAGCTGTTAAAAAACACCCAACAGCATAAAGTATCAAATAATTCAGGTAGGCCACCTAGGTCTTCATGAGCATTGCTCATTCCCATCCCTCTACATGCAGGGCTCTGAAATTCTTCTGGTCACACAGAAGGCAGTAAAATTATTTACCCCTCCACCCATTTTTTTTTATATGGGCAACAGGGAGTAGAATATGTTAGAAAATTCAACTCATAAAACCTTCATTTCTGCCCAAACCTTCACATACTAATCTTCTGAGTGTTAAATTATCCATTTCTTAGCTCCCCAGTACTGTTGAACACCCAAGGAGCATGCTTGTTTTACCACAGAAATTACCTGTGATTGGAGAGAGGTGGTAAGGAACCCATATGTGTGGAGACAAGGAAAGCTTTCACACAGCTTTATATTTCCAAACTGTGAAGAGACATCACAAAATATTGAAGGTGTTTTTAAACAGAGGACAGGCGAGGAAGGGAAGAAAAAGGCATCTATCAGCCAATAAGACGAAAGATGACGTGTCAACAGATTTTTGTTTTTGAAAAGTAGTTAAGTCAAAATCCTGAGGAACGTTGACCAGACTTCACGGGGTGGGGGGGCGTTCCTTGATCCTATGCTCTTCCCTTCTCTCCTCCCTGCACCCACCCTCCCTATCTCAAGGAGTATCTTTATCCCATTTCCCTTACAAAAATAAAAACAAGACAGTATTTCCTTTCTATACAAGAATTGTCTGTGTTGGGGGCGGCTTCCCCTCAGGCCAAGCTGAAGCCCTCGTAGTGGTCGATGGCTTGAGTGAGTCTCGTGCTCAGGATTTCTTTGCTGCTATACTTGGGGAGGTCAAGGAGGTTGTAGCAGGTGTGCGCCACCGGCAAGTACTGCTCCCCGCTGGAAGTGGACTGGATCACGATGCGCAAACTCGACATGCCGTAGATGGGGATGCGGTCGCTGCCAGTCAGAAACACTGGAAGGGGGGAACATAAAAGCATCAGTGGAGCCCTGAAGAGGACATCTTGTTCTCCCAAGTGGCCAAACAGATGATATGGGACCTGAGGACAATAGCTTTTGACGGCCCACCAACTGGCATTCGAAGGCATCCTGGATCACCCATCCCAAGCACGTATCATTCTAGTTACAAGTAGGTAGACGTGTTGGTCTACCGTAGTCGAAACAAAATGAAATGAAATAAATAAATAAAATAAAAAATATTAAAAATTCCTTCCAGTAGCACCTTAGAGACCAACTAAGTTAGTTATTGGTATGAGACAAGGCCTAAGATATAAAATAAATGTTCATAAATGTATCGGGCAAACACCTACATAAATATATAAACCACATGTCTGAAACAGTACAGTAAAACAGTCCTAAAGCCATTTTGACTCTTGCAGTGACCTCAAATATTTGGATGGAAATGGGGAAAGCCTCCCCATTGTCTCTGTGCTCACAAATCTTGCCTTAAGGGCACATTTGGGTATGAATAGGGTGAGCCTGTGACCTGGACTCAGGAATTAAGTATTTATCATCACGAAAGAATGGCCAGGATGCCCAGGTAAACCCTTTAACAGGTTTCCGGCAAGACAGGATTCTGCTGTAGATCGCCCCTTCTGTGATGTGTGTATGATGTATGGGGGGGGGGGGCGTTTTCTTGAAGTACAGGATGCAAATTCAAAAGTCTACACAGTATAAGGGCTTGTGCACCATTGTTCTGGGTTCCTCCTCCCTTCTGTGTGTGGGGTGAGCACCCTGTTGCAACAGTTTAATAAAGATCAGGCTTACTAGCTGTTTTGCTTCTCAATATTCTCTGGTTGGCCTCTGTTGTTTTTCTTATAACATACCAACACTCTTCCCTCATCTCATTCTTTCTGCTTCCTGAACAAGTTAAGAAATCAATGAAAACTATTCTGTTTCAGTGGGCCTGTTCTGGCACAATATTTGGTGTTAATTGTCCTTAAATTTGTTTCTAATGTTTTCTGCTTTATTCTTTTAGAAATTTTAAATATGTGGAGTTTTTACTGTGTTGTTTTTTTATATATATTCGAAGTGTTTGCTGCCATGGGCTCCTTTGGGAGAAGCAGCGGGATATAGATTTAAGTGTGACAACACCAATACAGGCAGCTCCAAACCTTGTTTTCCACATTCAACAAAAGCCACATGTTGAGTCTCCTCCTTGGCCACTTTGGATTGCTGACTGCAGAGAAAATTCCACGAACAAGGGAAGATTCCCCGCAAGCAGAGAGGGCCAGTATCAAAAGCTTCACCACAATGCAGAAGTGAGATCTGGACAGGAAGTTCCAATCTCAGCAGCTCACTCCGTTCACCACCGTGCCAGAGAACAGGTAAAGAGAAGCCTGCCACCTGGTGGAAGACATTCAGGTGTGTTTCATACAGTGGTACCTCCGGTTGCAAACTTAAATAAATCTTTTCCAGAGGTCTGTACCGCTCGTAACATTAGGCTCGCTTTCCCTAATGGCACCTCCTGCTGCTGCCGTGCCGCAGGAGCGCAGCTTCTGCTCGCATCCCGGGGCAAAGGTCGCAACAAGGGGCATCTACTTCTGGGTTAGCAGAGCGCGTAACCCACAGCATTCGTAAGGGGGACAGTGCGTAACACAAAGTACCATTGTATATATTAAGCTAGCAAGAACAAGTTATTGGCTTCGACTGTCGGAATCACCGCTCTGAAATCCAAGGGGAAACTCTCAGCGCACTAAAAAACCAAAACTAATTACTTACAGAGAAACTTTTTCTTCTTTTCCAGAGGAAACTCGTGAAAGATCTCCCAGAACATTTGCACGGTTGGATGGGTAGCCGAGTAGTCCCCTTTGTAAACTGCGCTCTGTAAAAAAGGGTTAGTTGTAAGAACTCATGGCAAACCTGAAAGACCGCCTGCCCCTGTATGGACCTGTAAGAATGCTTACATCATAGGGAAATAACTCCCAAATGGGCATTTTATGCTGCTGCCCCTTCTATGGAATGTCCTTCCCTCTGTCACATGTAAAGCGGCAACTACCAATTGCTTCAGACGTCTTGTAAGGACTTCTAACTTTCTGTCCAGTCTTTCCCTGACCCATTAATATAGAACCCTGATTTATGTGTACTAGTCCCTTGAATTTCTGTTTAACTTGATGTTATATCATTTTATTGGTTTTAGGACATATTCTTGTTTTAATGGATATTGTGTTTTTGTATTGTGCATGGAGATTTTTAAAATATTAAGAAGTTTAGAGATGATTTCAAACAAACAATGTAATAACTTTCAAAGGCATATATATTTTGAACTTTGTAAAAGGACTCGGAAGGTTGCAAATGCTCAAACCGCATTCTCTTGCTTGGGCCAGGAGGGTTCTAAATATCTTCATAATTTAGTGATGCAGCAGATTGAATTCCAAAGCTGTTGGATGCTGATTCCCCTGATACAGCTGTTCACTCAGAGAGGATGTGGAATCATTTTGAACCAACATGCTCTTTTAAGAACAGGACCTCTGCAGCTTTCCAGATGCTCCAGTAAGGCTGCAATCCCAAACATACCCGCTAGGAAGTCAGCCCTATTGGACACAGTGGGACTTACTTCCAAGTAAACACACACAGGACTGGGCTGGCATTGGAAAAGGAGGAACCACACAAAAATGCACTGAGTACAGCATATTGCAAAAAAATAAAAATCAACCAAAACCAAGCCTCATTATTATTTTACTTCAGGAATCATTTGAGCGAGGGCTTTGCTTCCATGTTTTGTTTACTGTTTGTGGCTTTCTCCAACGAACTGAACCACTCGGCGAAATTCTCCTGAGTGTCAGACTAGGAACAAGAAGGTGCATGTTCATATCGCCTACTTAAGTCAGGAAGATAACAGGTTGATATTTCAACCTCTCCTACCTCACAGGGTGGTTGTGAAGATAAAATAAAGAGGAGGAGAACCATGTGCATTTTGGAGGACAGGTGAGGGGGGGGGGGTAAATGGAGAAACAGTTAATAATTAAGAGAAAGATGGGGGCGTTCTTAGGTCTCACATCCTAGCCAGACAGATTCTCAGAAGGTAAGGACTGAGGTTTTGCTCAGGACAGTAGTGTGGTGGTCAGGTGGGATTGCTGTGAGGAATTATGAAAAATGAAGCAAGCCATTATGTCAGCAATGAAAGCATGGCTTTGACTGGGCTTGAGCCATTTGACATGATTTCTGATCAATCCAAGCCCCTGCATCTCTGCCCCATTTCTCTTGCCTGACAAGTCACGTACACAGACCGGTTGCTTCACCAGGCATCCTCAGTACGTAAGATAAGGAGGTAGCTTTGATGTAGCTTTTGTGAATCTTTAAGTAGATTTTAAGGGCCAGGAAGAGAGTTTACAAGAAGGCAGTAAATGCCTGACTTTCCTTGCCATCCTTCCTTTCCTGTTTACTGCCTGTTTATGACCTCTGCGGAGGTTTGCTAAATGCATTCCTCCTTGATTCCTGTTTATTTAGCCTAAAACATGTATGCATGCTCAAAGTAGTTCTTTGTAGTTAAAAGGATTTCTCTGATCTACCTTTGTCCCCACATGGCGATTTTTTGAAATGCTCATGGGAAATCTGATTGGTTCTTACAAACGCTGTGCAAGAGTTCTTTTGTTAATAAAACGGCCTGGACGAGGGAGTGGCTATTGACACTTCCTCCCAGAGTCTTGCTGGCCAAGCCTCGTGTCTATTTTATTAATCAGGGTCCAATCCTTCCTTTGCCTTCGGAACACAACAAGTAGCAGTTCTAGATTCACAAAGGGCAAACTGTATGGAAGGGTGTGCCTGCTTACCTCTTCCAGTTCCTTCCAGTTGTAGTTGCTGCTCCCTACGATCATGGCTCTCAGCTCGGTGGGCTGGAACATTTCTAGAACTTTACCCCCACACACCTTCAGGAAGCCCGTGGAGAAAGCCATGTACCACTCGTCTACCGAAAGGTTAAAGACATAATTAACGTACGCGTCGACGAATTCCTCCCTGGGGGATTCAAAGAAAAAGCAGTGGTCATTACGAAGAAGCAAACAGTGGCAGATAAGGGAGCTGTCGGCTGAAACCACTGTCCACCCAGACAGCAACGGATACCGCTTCCAAAAGTTGTTTGGAAGATCATGCGCGTTTCATAAAATGCATTTACACTTCAAATCACTGTACAATCTGCACTACTTTGGCACAGGATTTTTAAAATTAAAAACCTAACAAATGCCTGCAGGATCAGGCTAGTTAGGCCCATCTAGTCCAGCACCTTCTTCCCATAGTGGTCAATTGCATGAACCAGCTGGGGGGGAGGAACTTCCCCTTCTCCTTCCATCATATTTTCAGACTCCAGAAAAAAAGAAACCTCAAACCAAGCTCTGGGCGATGTTTGCCTATGCAAATCTACAGCAAATATTACCGAACAAAATGTGCGGTGTTAATCTAAAAGACTTTGGATCCATTTTATTGTTTCGCATTCCCCCCCTGGACCAAACCAAATGTCAGGAAACGAGGAAGGATGAAGAGCAGATGGCAGAACCTTTTCTACATTATTGCATTTTTTGTTTCCCCCCAACACAGTCTGGTTATTTTTTTCAAGCATGGTCCCTCGCGGCTCCTGCGCAACAGTACTTCTCCCTCCACCCCCCTCCATCTTTTATTTTCTTAAGATTTCTATTCTCCCAATCTGAAGAGCCCAATACAGAGTCCTCTTGCTGGGCTCATCCCAAAACAGCCGCTACGAAGGACCCTGTTGTGTCACTTGTGAAATTACCACAGAGAGCACCTTCAGGCATCAGACGGTATGCACCTGTTATCTTTCTGCACTGGAATTTTGTCTCCGTCAGGGATGAGGTTTTTCTGCTCCGCCACTCCATAGCTTTCTCTGCACATCTGTTTGTTTTCCCACCCCAGAAAAAGACAACAAAATTGCTTCATTCTGTATCTCATCAACACAGCTTAATACAATAAAAAAGGACATAAAATCATATAACTGTAGAGTGGGAAGGGACCCATGGGGGAATTATCTAGTCAAATCCCCTGCAATGCAAGAATCTTTTGCCCAATGCAAGACTCGAACTCATGTCCTTGAGATCAAGAGTCCCATGCTCTACCAATTTGAGAGCAATGTGCAGTTTACCTCTGACCACGTTTCCACACCCTTGGCATACCGCTGGATTGTAGCCAATGAAGCACAATCCAGATTAAAATCAAATGAGCTCAATTTCCATCGACACCAGGAAGATCTTCAAAATGCAGCTAAACCTTCTCTGTGGTGTCAATTTCATGAACACAGATCTGAGCCAAGATGTACACCCTCAAACATGGGTATTCCTTTGACAGCGTGGTGTAGCGGTTAGAGTGTCGGATGAGGACATGAGACACCAAGGTTCAAATCCTCACTCGGCCATCAAGCTCACTGGGTGACCTTGGGCCAGTTGCTGTCTCTCAGCCTAACCAACCTAGCCTATTTCCCCCAAAACAAGCTAAAAACCTTTTGGTCGACCTTATTAAAAAAAAAAGCTCAACCATCTTTTTCAGCTCACTTTAAAATACTGATTTCTTATTTTGGTGCTCCCCAGAATAGGGCTCATCTCATATATGGGGTCATGTTATACACGGGAAAATAAGGTAAACGCAAGAGACAGGCAGATAGATGGTCTTACCGTGAAATATAGGCAGAATGCCTCTTCAACATCATCCCCAGGGTAATCTAAGAGCTGTTGAAGACTCCTATAAATAAGGTAAAGGAAACGTAAAGGCAGAAAGAGGTTAGGAGAGAAGAAAAAGTCTGAATCTGAGACACACCCTCTTCCTTGCCCTTACGGTATCAAATTTTAGGACGAAATTGAGGAAAGCGGGCCAAAAAAATACAATCTGATCCAAAAAAAGTTACAGGAGAGAGTTTCAATCTGAATTATTTGTTCATTAACAGTTGCAAAAAAATAAATAAAACACTGTTGCATACTGGAATCTTCCACAGTTACGTTAAAACAGTGTAAAAGAAAGAGTATGTCAAATGCAGAATTCTTAACCAATGGAAATATGATAAGAACTCAAAGAGCCACACCCAAACAGTTTCACGTTATATAAGTATATAGATTATTTATAGCACGTAAAAATGGTAGGTTTCAGGAAGGCTTTCAACCTCACACATTATTTTCTGTTTTGTAAATATCATGTTTGTATGACTTTGTTTTGCTTTTTATTTTAATGGGTGTAGTGAAAAATAAAAATTCTCATCCCCAAAAGGAACACTAATATCAGTTTTGGGCAACAGAACTCCAACACGAAATATTCTCATTGGAGAAGGATGAAAACATAGGTGGATTCTTTCTTCCAATGGTTTGCTCATAACAGGGACACATCCTGCCTTCCATCCCCAACCCCCTGCACTGCCCCAATTTTATTAAAGTGCCATCGCCAAATTCTAGGCCAGGTGTCAGCAAACTTTTTCAGCAGGGGGCCGGTCCACTGTCCCTCAGATCTTGCGGGGGGCCGGACTATATTTGGGGGGGAAAGAACGTGTGCGCGCTGGCAATCCACGAGGCAATTCCCGGACTGTCCACAGGCCGGATCCAGAAGGCAATTAGGCCTGATCCGGCCCATGGGCTTTAGTTTGCCAACCCATGTTCTAGGCCAATTGCGAAGCGGACAGGAAGACTTAATTCCAATACTTTCTACCTTCCTTCTGTGGGCGAAAGCTCCTTCAAGTCTTCCAAGCACGGCTTCACATTCAAGAGTTTCTTGTAGAGAGCCAATGGAAAGTGAAGATCCACAACAGTGAAGTTGTATATGGCCAGACCGCAGACGATGCCAATCAGGTGGAACCAATTGTGCTCTACAAAACACTTCGGACACACAAAGAGAAGGACGAGTTAGCAGGAGGAAAGCGTCGGCGAGGAGCTGGAAAGGTTTATATCTGGGAAGCGGCTAAAAATCCCTTCCCTGGGCTGTGAGTCTCCAAACTACACCAAAGCCAGGGTGAATAAAAATCAGTGATTTTTTAAAAAAATCTCTCAGAAAAATCGATTATTTTTTTTAATTCAAATCGGATTTTTAAAATAAATGCTTTTGGAGGGAAAATCTTTCTAAAGATAGCTTTTCTATTTAAGTTACATTATAGTCCAAAGGCTATTCATCAGGAAATTTGTTTTAAGTTTTTCATGTGTGCTAAAACTCAGTCTAAGGTTTTGTTGTTGTTTTTTTAAAAAAACATTAACCACCTCAGTTAACAAACATGGATACATATGCTACAATGTTATTGTTTTAGTTAAATAAATTGTTTAAATTGTTATTAAGGAAATGATTTTTTTTCCTCCTTCCAATAAAGTACGGCAGAAAAGTTGTCTAAATATAAAGGTAACTTATTAAACCTCACAATAATTTCATAATTATTTGTCCATGTATTTCTAATAGTATAACCAAATCAGTAATTTTTTTTATATAACTGTAAAAACTACTCTGAAAAATTATTATTCCAAAAAGGAAACCTTCTTCTGGTTGTAAATATTAAGATTATACCAGAAAGAATGAGTCTTTCTGTAAGAAAAAAATGATTTAAACCAAGTCTTACTGACTAGTAATTTAAATCAGGTCTTACTGACTAGTGATTTAAATCGTGATTTAAATCAACTTGATTTAAATCAAATCCACCCTGCACCAAGCTAAGCAGGATCCCTGGCAAACAGTTTGTGAGTGCGTAAACCAAGCACACTTACGGTATCCGAAAACCACAGCAGGTTCGATTCAGGGTAGGAAGTGAACATCCCATAGATGGGATTCAGGAGCTCTTTCAGGAGCAGGAGGAAGAACTCCTTTGTGACGCCGCCAGCATCAACCGCCTCCTCACCGTCAAAGATCACCTGCCACAATGCCCAAAAAGGAGCTTCAGCAATTGCAACCGAGTAAGAGCCAACTGAGCCATACTCCGAGCCGATCCAATAGACGTAAGTCCACCAACTTCAATGAGTCACTATGATACCATTTTAAGTAGAAGAGGATTCCCTCAAAGAATTCTGGGAGCTGAAGTTTGCCCAGCGTACTGAGAGTTGTTAGGAGACCCCTATTCCCCACGCACAGAACTACAATTCCCAGAGTTCCCTGGGAAGAGAGACTGATTGTTAAACCGCTCTGGGAATTGTAGCTCTGAGGGGAAACAGGGGTGTCTCTTAACAACTCTCAGCATCCTTAACTACAGTTCCCAGAATCCTTTGGGTGTTTAAAGTGGTATGATACTACTTTAAATGTGTGGCTATTATTGCCTACTGTTTTAATGTGATTCTTCCGTTTGGAGCAGCACCCAGAGAATTATGAACAAACCTCAGTATGCTTTGCTGTGGGAAACTTGGAGCAAGGCCTCAGTAAATTAGGCAATTTCTCTATGTGGAGAGACTTATTGCCAACAAAGGTCCGTATAGTCAAAGCTATGGTTTTCCCAGTAGTGATGTATGGACGTGAGAGCTGGACCATAAAGAAGGCTGATCGCCGAAGAATTGATGCTTTTGAATTATGGTGCTGGAGGAGACTCTTGAGAGTCCCATGGACTGCAAGAAGATCAAACCTCTCCATTCTGAAGGAAATCAGCCCTGAGTGCTCACTGGAAGAACAGATTGTGAAGCTGAGGCTCCAGTACTTTGGCCACCTCATGAGAAGAGAAGACTCCCTGGAGAAGACCCTGATGTTGGGAAAGATGGAGGGCACAAGGAGAAGGGGGCGACAGAGGACGAGATGGTTGGATAGTGTTTTCGAGGTTACCAGCATGAGTCTGACCAAGCTGCGGGGGGCAGTGGAGGACAGGAGTGCCTGGCGTTCTCTGGTCCATGGGGTCATGAAGAGTCGGACATGACTAAACGACTAAACAACAAATGCACTCCACTGCGTGAGCGGCCACTTTCAGCCTCAAGTGATAAAGGCCAGACACAGATTTAGTGCCTCACTGAGAAGGACTAGGCCCAAACACCAAACAAACTATTGCAGCGAGGAGCTGCCGCGGGGCCTTACCTTCAGAGGCTTTTTCAAGTCAATATCCGAATGGATGCTCAACTCCCTCAAGGCGTCGCCAACCAAGTTGGTCCTACGAACATGGAGGACCAAGAAGGGGCTTCGAGCCAAGAGGGGCTCAAGGGTGAGGAGCATGAAAACGTTCTGCAGATTCGCCCCACTGATGGCCACCTATAGAAACCACATACAAAAGTCAAGAGCAGCAGCAGCAACGACAACAACAAATGCACTGAGCCCCTGGGTTCTTCATTCCCGGCGTAGAGGAAGTGGTATCTGTGGAAACAGGGTTTATTGGCAATTCGCTTTGGGCAGGGGGTATGCTGCGTTGCCTCCTGAAAACAAGATTCCTGTAAAACCAGCTGCTTTGCAAGGATGCCCTCCTAACTCGCTTTGCCCCTTCCTAGTGTTTGGAAATATCTTGACTGGGCCAGGAAGAGTGCCTATTTCCCTGCTAAAAATATCCACGTGGGAGGACTGGGGGAGGGTGCGCCATGTGCCTCCTGCACAGATTTTGCAAAAGTTACTGAAGATCAAGAGCCAGTAGGAAATCTGGCATCCCATTTTTTAACCCCCCCCCCGCAAAAAAAGGAAAAAGTCCCCCAAAAATACTACCAAGACGTTTTCCTTGTTGTTTAATGTTTTGATTAATGCTTTTCATAATGCAGTAAGATACAGAAAACCCTTGTAACCGTTTTTTGGGGAGGCGAAGGTCAGTGCAGAAAATATGTTAATAAATAAATGCATGGATTAAAACGGCTGGGATTGGCAGAAAGAGGGGACCTGGCTGCCTTACCTGCATCTGCAGCTCAGCATCTGTCTGCAGCATCTTGGTCTTGGCTTGCGCGTCGAAGATGAAAGGGTAAGAGCACAGAGTCACGGCATCCTGGAAAGTAGGAGCAGTTCAATTTAGCGGTGGCAGCCTGGGCCTCTGCTGAGAACTACTTTAGCAAGAGTAACTGGAATGGTTACCTGCATAATTGATGGTCTGACTTTCTGGGGAGGGGGAGAATGGCGAGGCAAGACAAAGAGAGAAAGAGAGAGAAAATGAATAATGTGTGAGCTTTTACTTAGAGCAGTACCATCAGTTACGTTTTAATCCTATCCTTCCCCCAAAGGGTAGCCTATGCTCTCACAACAACCCCATGAGGTAGGCTTAGGGGTGGATAATGTGGGTGGCTGACCCCACCCCCAATAAGATATGTGGCTCCTCTGTCCAAGTTCGACACCATGAGCACTAGATCAGGGGTCAGCAAACTGTTTCAGCAGGGGGCTGGTCCACTGTCCCTCAGACCTTGTGAGGTGCCGGACTATTTTGGGGGGAGGGGGAATTAATGAATTCCTAAGCCCCACAAATAACCCAGAGATGCATTTTAAATAAAAGCACACATTCTACTCATGTAAAAACATGCTGATTCCCGGACTGTCTGCAGGCCGGATTTAGAAGGCGATTGGTCTGGATCCGGCCCCCAGGGCCTTAGTTTGCCTACCCATGCACTAGATTAAAGCAAAGGCTGGCCCATTTCATGGGTCTTTTCATGGTTTGCGAACTACACACACAAGCTGCCTCTCTGTGGAGTAGTGGCTCTAGGCCCCACCCCACCCCATTTGGTAGAGAAGGTTGGTTCATGCCCCCCGAACCAAGAATGAACAGAACCTGCTAGAGAAGTGCCAGATATACTTTATTTAGGGTCCAGTGTTCCTTTCACAGACAAATCCTTCTGTGTTTCCATTTCTCCCACATCTTTTTGTTCGCTCCCCACCCTGCTTTTGGCTCAGGGCTCTTGTCTTAAGACTCAGAGTTCCACCATCACCTCACCTCACCTGCTGGTTAGGGATTCTCTCCTACCCAATGCCCTACGCTTCTCCTCTGGCCTCTACTCCAACAGGAGGGTGTCTCTCCTTCAGTTCCCAGTGCCTCACCGTCCCCCAATTCAAAGGAAAGTTTGTCATGCAACACTGGGGTTGGGGAGGAAGCTGCTGCTCAAGAACACACTTCTAAAAGGTCCACGGGACACACAACTAATCTTGCCGTTCTTTGGATCTTGGCCATTAACTGCATTTTTAGCTGCATCTTGAAGTTTCCCATACCTGAGACCATATGGGATGCCAAACATGGGGGAAATGGTCATGGTTTCCACCAAACAGCCTAGCAGCCCACCTGGTTTTTATACTACATACACTGGAGATATTTTACATGCATGCATGTATAGATATCTTATACACACAAACACTTGGTATTTTGAGAATATTGCTGGTTTTTTTCTTTTAAAAAATGGAAAAGAACGGAAAACCCCCCAGCTTCTAGCCTTTGTGGGGAGAATGATGTGAAAACAGACTTAGAACTCAAGTTTAAGGTTCCACATGGGATTTCAATATCCTGAACAACCGTTGTTTCCTCTTTGCCATCTACCACTTTGTCTCTAATGTCCACATCAAACCGTCTCTCTTGGATCCTACTGGGAGACCACATAATCCCTAAACTTTCCACATTTCCCGGACATCCAAATCATAGCTGTCAACCTTCCCTTTTTTTGTGGTAAATTCCCTTATTCCAGCGCCGTTTCCCGCTGCTATCCCGGACTGTTAGATATCCCGTAGACTGTCCCCGGGACAGGTGAGGCTGCTGATTCCTTATTTTCGAGGCTGCTGATCCCTTATTTTCAAATCTAAAAGTTGACAGCTATGATCCAAATCTTGAAAACAAGCTAAATATGCACGCTGACCACTTACACTAAAAGCCTATAACGACTGCGGAATTTGCATTTGTACCGTGATCCATTTTGACACAACACTCATAGCTTTACAGCTAGAAACCCTGCATTGTTCCCTCCCCTTACAACCAATTGCATGACACTTCTTACCATTCCAGCTTGATGCAAAAACCACATCAGGTAGTCTTCCTGGATATCCACCAGACTGGAAATCTCTGGGATATAAAACTTGTCATATTCTACGTGTTTTACTTTCTGATTTACCTGATTTGGGAAAGAAGAAGGAAAACACTTCTTTGAAGAAGCAGAGAATAATAACCAGCTCCCTCAAACAAAACGGCATGAAAACCCAACATTTAAGTCAGTTACAAGCAAAACTAGTACAGACACATGCTGAACAAGTTTAGGAATAGAAGGCACATCGAGAACAGAAAACAGAGGAATGAGTGGTCAACACAAACCCAGTGCACAGAACTAGGTGCATAATGAAAGCAAGGGAGATTTAACATTTGCAGAAGAGCCTACACGGGCACACACGGGCAAAACAAACCACAACCTTTGTACAGTTGTACAAAGGGTTGAATACGCTTCGAGTTGAGCGCGTTCAAGTTGTTACTTCCGGGTTTCGCAGCTTGGCATGCGCAGACGCTCAAAATGATGTCACGCGCATGCGCAGAAGCGGCGAAAAGCGACGTGCGTGTGTGCAGACGTGCCGTTGCTAGTTACGTTTGCTTCTAGATGCGAACAGAGCTCTGGAACGGATCCCGTTCATATCTAGAGGTACCACTGTACATCAAAACAAGGTGTGGTCTGAGCCTAGACACCAAAAGGGCCCAGCACAAGGACAAACTTCCACTGCACATGCTGACAGCTTTTGCATCAAAGGCAACACCGTAGTTTAACACTATTAACACTAGCAGGAAAAGGGAAGGGCCGAGCCTCAGTGGTAGAGCATGCAATAGTGGAAGAAACAGCTTTTTACCTTGACTTCTGACACCTGAGATAGGCGATTTTAGAGCCCACCCCATTCCTGCGACTGTTACTTGTTTTGAACTGTTTTTAATGCTGTGGTTTTAAATTGCTGCGACACCCCTGGCCCCAAACTCTTGGAATTTATAGTGAAGGGTAGGTTAACACATGGAAATTGTGATTACTAACATGTTTTGCATGCAGAAGATCCCAAGTTCAATCTATGGCACTTCCAGAGAGGGCTCTGTCTGAAATTCTGGAGAGCCACTGCCAATCAGTAGAGCTAGATGAACCAACGATTGGTTCCATTTTCTAAGGAGCCCATGCAAAGGGCTTGCCTTGCACACCCGCTTCCCCTTCCCTTCCCTCTTCCTGGGTTGCTAGGAAGAGGAGCAAAGCTGGATTCCGTTTTGCTTTCATAGATTCTTGGCTGACCATTATGTGCAAGCCATAAAATGTGGCTCAAATTACATCAAACAAAACCAACGGGTTTTGAAGTGGGCTTGCTTGCTAAACCACAATTCCTGGTTCATGTGTGCTGCTGACAAGACAGGAGAAGTGAAACGGAACCCTGGTTTATTTCTCCTCCGGGAAATAAGCAAGAGAGGGGATGGGGTGTTTGTGAGTCTTGCTCGGGTTCAGAGAGGCTCGATTTGTGTAAAGTTAAATGGTGGTTTGGCATGACGTGCGAAAACGGCCACTCTGCACAGGGACACAACCACCGCAGTTTCCTTACTTTATGAAGTTTCTCCAGAAGCTTGAGTGCGGCTGTGATGTAACTGCCATACAAGACAGGGATCAATAATGTTTTTCTTCCGTTCAAGAGGTAAACCACGGCACCTTTATAGAGATCCACCAGCCTCAGGAAGTACCCTGGACACACTTGAGACCACCAGTTATCTAAACAGGGTTACACAAAGCAAAACATGTAGCTATTAGCTTAATCACAGAATCGTAGTTGGAGCGTCATCTAGATCAAACATGACAGATCTCAACTAGATCATACATGGCAAATGGCCATCCAACCTCTGCTTAAAAACCTCCAAGGCTTCAGGAGCATTATAATCCTATTAACAGGCATATTTGCTGGGGGGCGGGGGGCGGGGGGGAGAACCACCAACGTATGACGTCTATACCATTTGTAAGCACTAAAATCCCAGCATATGAATGGGGTCAGATTTGCAGTTTGATAAATGCATTCCTGCATATGCGGTCCAATCTTAAGCATGTTCACTTAAGGAGCAAGTCCCACTGAACTTTGTGGGCCTTATATTCCCAAGTAAGTAGTGCAAAAAGGTTTTCGGTTTTTGTCAAGCTTCACACTTGACAAAAAGAAAGCTGAGTGCCAAGAGTTGGAGCTCGGCAATATCTGGAGGACTGCAGGTTCCCCATCTCTAGTTTATGGTAGTGTGGCTGAATACGCCTTGAACCCCACAGGCAGTCGCTTTACACCAGGTATGGGGGAAAACTGGATGTTAAAATTCCCATCAACCCTACAAGCATAGTTTAATGGCCACAGCAATGTAGGAGAGCAAAAGTGGTGTGAAGAACAGGGAAGGGGGGAAACTTGGTGTGCATCTCTTACCTAAGACTTTACTGGGGTTCCTGTCCAGACGCAGAATCGCCATCGCCAAGGGAAGCGTTAAGGTGACATAGTACTTTGAGTCTTGAAACGGCGGGAACTCTGGGAGAATCAGGTAGATTCTCATGGCTTCAACGTCCGGTGGGGAACTGGGCAGCCCTGGAATCAAAAAGCTTTCGAAGCTCTTCAGGATCTGCAAAAAGGGAGGAAAGAAATGAGGCTCAAAACACAGCTCTACTGCAGCCAGAAAGGCTTGTTCCAGCTCAACTCTGGCACTATGGAGCCAACCCAAGTTTATGAACCAGTCACCACAGGAGCAATTTCGACAGGCCTCCAGAAGTGGAGACTCAACCGGTGTATTTGGAATTCTACAAAGTCATGGTGAAACCTAGTGATCTCCAAAGTAGGTGATGGAGTTTGGTTTTGGGAAGAAAGGAGGGAAAGTGACAGGGAGGGCTGTGGTGTCATGGCAAACAACTACAGTGGTACCTTGGGTTAAGTACTTAATTCGTTCCGGAGGTCCGTTCTTAACCTGAAACTGTTCTTAACCTGAAGCACCACTTTAGCTAATAGGGCCTCTTGCTGCTGCCGCCGCACCGCCAGAGCACGATTTCTGTTCTCATCCTGAAGCAAAGTTCTTAACCTGAAGCACTAATTCTGGGTTAGCGGAGTCTGTAACCTGAAGCATCTGTAACCTGAAGCGTAACCCAGAAATAGTACTTCAAGTTAAGAACTTTGCTTCAGGATGAGAACAGAAATCGTGCTCTGGCGGTGCGGCGGCAACTGGAGGCCCCATTAACTAAAATGGTGCTTCAGGTTAAGAACAGTTTCAGGTTAAAAACGGACCTCTGGAACGAATTAAGTACTTAACCTGAGGTACCACTGTATTCCAAACTGGGAAAGTTTGGCTTCATCAGGAGAACCAGCATCCAGGTTTCAAACATGCATTTGAGGCAAAATGTTTTGTATTTTGCACATGAAGGGGGGGGACCTGCAAGATGTTTGCCAAGGCATGTCCTTAGGATGGTACTGAGTCATACTAATGAACAGGTTGTGGCTTTGCTCTCTTACGAGTTTCCTCATGAACTCCTCCCAAAAGCTCTGTACAAAGCAGAAAGCTTAAAAACTTTTAACGCCTTTGAAGTCTGCACCTGGTCAAGCAAGATGGAATGCTGGGACGTCATCAGCTTATCAAACATCAGTCTGGTGGAATTCAAGTCGACCCCTGGAATTTTGGGACTCGTTTTAAAATGTTCATCTATTCTACAAAATGAAAATGAAAATTTAGAGGGAGAAATATTCCTGGTGTGCAATGTATTTACAAACAGTAATTATTAACGTTTGAGCTACTTAACCTATACGCAGCTCCAGACTCTGTAATTAATAGTTGCTCATACAAACTTCCTATTATGTCGAAGATGGATCCTTATCAGGAGTACCGGCAAGACCAATGAGCAACTTACAACCACGCAAGGGGCTTGCACTTCTCTCAGTAGAATTCTGTCACTCGGTAGAATTTTAGCACTCTTTCCACGGAATCTGACTGCCCCTTATTAACGGTGGGAGCTGTATAAAACCACAGCTTGTTTAGCAGCCATGTGCAGATTCTGGGTTCAGTGGCAATTAGCCAACTGAATGCCAGTTGTAAAGGAATACCAACTGCAAAGAATGGGAATTGCTTTCACGCCCAGTTTATTGGCTTTCTGGAAACATCTGATGATGGGGGAAAGGATGATAGATTAGGCGAGTATTTGCTAGATCCAGCTGGAGGTTCTCTAGCTGATGTGAAGCGAGGAAAGACGACACCCAGTAATCTAATAAACAGCAGCAGCCAAAAGACCTGCAATCTTTCTATTAAAAGGAAAAAAACCCCGCAGCTTAACACGCTCTTGAGACGTTACATCACAAGCAACGTCTGTAGCATTTTACAGGTGTTCCGTGAGCATGTCAGTGCTCCAAACGCCAACCACAAATTCTTCCCCTTGCACAAACGTGCTGCTAAGTTAGCTGCCGAGGCTGCAACAGCAGGTGCCCTCTTGGGGAAGAAGCTCCATTTAAATCACATACCGTATTTGCCAGTTGACTGCTAAAAGCCCATAGGATGCACAGAGAGCTAAACGTAGCCCCTGATAGCTTAGCTACCATTGCCATAACAACACAGACAATGGATCCGAGAAGGTTCCTTCCAAGGCGCCTGGAGGATCATGTTATCCTAACAGTACAGAGCCAGCACACAGAATTGGTTCTGACAGGATGCAAGTTCAGCCAGGGAGCTTTTTCTATGCCTGCATCAGCCATCAAAAATCTTACATAAAGCTGCTGGGTCAGGCAGTGTCCCTCCTCCCCTCCACATGTTTGGCCCTGGGCTGTGAGGCCTTTTATGTAACCATCACTAGGATTCGCAAAACGGCTAGTCTTGGGGGGGGTTCAAGTCTTTTTCCCTCTTTTATGCCTCCACCCTCCTTGGTCAGGAAGCTACCAACTTCTTCTTCTTCTTATTGCTTAAAAAAAAATAATTCTCACCTTCCCCACCCCCTCCTGGCAAAAACATGGCTCTCCCCATCTCCATATTATTTTCACAACAACCCTGTGACATAGGTTAACGGCTAAGAGATGATGGTTGGGCCCAAGGTCACACAGTGAGCTCCCTGGATTTGAACCCGGGTCTCCAAGGTCCTAGTCCAACACCCTGACCACTAGACCACACTGGCCCTCACAGACTGAAACCTCATTGGCCACCCACTTTGCATCTGCTTGATCAAGAGTCACCACTGCATGAGCTAGGCCTGGAAGATATTGGAGGGCGTTTCCTCCTGCCCTACGTAAGTTTAAGGCACTTACTTCTTTTCTAAGAAGCTCCCATTCCAGCAGGCAGCCGAGGACAGGATCTGCACAACCTCACTGCTTAGAGTGGAGGAACAAGAAGAGAGAGAGACATGGGTTATACGGCCTCGCTGTTGTTTTTCACACAGTATATTTACTTTTTGAGTTTCGTTGCCCTTGCTCCGAGGTGAAATCATCATGGAACCAGCTGGGGTAACCTAAGTGACATCTGTGGAGGTTGGCTGCCCAGCTGTCAGTCTCGTGATGTCACTATGACATCAGGTGGCCCGTTCTCCCTTTGGAGTTGCGCGAGAAAGGGAATTCCAAACCCAGCCTCAGTACTGTCAACCTTGTGGAGGCTGACTGAGGCAGCTTCAGCATGGGACAATTGTGTCATGCCTCAGGAGTACTGAATCGAACAACTCAAAGCATGGATTCCACCTGCCCAACCCTGGAAGGGTATTTTCAGGGTCAGTGACAAATGTTGCTGGAGACCTCTGAAGACAGGGTGAAAATTATCCGTGTGATGCAGAGGAGTCCATAACATAAATCCAGACAGCAGCAGCTCCCCTACCCACTGAACTTTCTTCACCAGGTTTGGGGAACTAGTTAACTAGCCCTCACTTGAAGATCGTGAAGTATTTCTAAAAGTTAAGTCACTTCCTCTGGCGCCCCCAAAAACAACAGTGCCTAGAATTTCCTTGCTTTCAGAAACCCATCAGCAAATTATTTGATTCCATTTATGAATCACTTCCCATAAAAGGGATTTCAGAGTAGGAAAAAAAACAATTAAAAAAAATGGCAAGGGTTACCTAGGCGACTGTCTACATCTCCTTAGATAGCCTCTGGCTTTTGCACACGTGTGGTCTACCACCCACATCTATTTTAGAAATGCCAAAAAGTACTGTAGCCTGACAGAAGACGACTTAACAAGTAGCTGGGAAATTTGGAAAGTGATACTTGGAAACAAACTCTGACTCAACACTAGAACGCACCTACAGCAGAGAGCTGCAGAGTCTCCATCAACAGACTGCTGTAAGCCAAGGATGTTGGCCAGGCAGATGTTGCTGAACTACAATACCCATCATCCCTGGCCATTGGCCGTGCTTGCTGGGGCTGATGGGAGTTGCAGTTCTGCAGCATCTGATGTAAGCCATCACACCACTCAGTGGAAGCAACAATCTGAGCAGGCCCTCTGTCTACCCTGAGCTGCAAGGCCGCTGCTCCAGCAGCTAACAGAGAACAGCACATTCACTGGTGCATGATGCAATAAAAGGATTCTGATTTTCAGTTCCACTCTGGAAGGCAGAAGTTATGGCACACACATCTCAGGGATGGAGACGACAAAAGAATGAGGTCTACAGGAGTCTATAGGCCACAGATGAGCTTATAGGGTCATTTCAGAGCAGGAGCAGCAGCTCAAACACATCCCATGCCAACCATATTGTTTCCAGAGGTTATGTCCCAACCCTTGAACACCTATGAAGATTTCACACGAAGCCACAAGGAAGAAATACTGAACAGTGCGTCAGAAAAGCAAAAAAGGAACATACTTCACTGAATTAGGATTGTTCTTTTCCGAAAGCTTTTGTCTCCACATGTCTATTGTATCGTCATTAATCAAACAGGTGTAGTCACTTTGATTTATGGCCCGGAAATCATCCGCTGGCTGAGAATTCTGGAAAAGGAGGTAGGGATTTCTCAATTTCGCCAAGTGGGATTGGAGGGGCTTCACTGCAGCTTTTGTTAACATGCGAGGGGGGGGTTTCCTCTAGGGAGGCCCTTTTGGCTGGGGTTTCCTACTATGCGCCACCCCCACCCCAGAATAGGCCACGCCTACCACTAGATAACTTACACAGAGATGATATGTATCAGTTCCAATAACCATCCTCTCCAGGGACTGTTTGGATGTCCTCCCCAACCTCATTATGGACAGCATCTCTTTTTCTTTTTTTTATAAATATTTATTAAGCATTTTTTAAAACAATCAAAGACATAGGTAATAACATAGTATTTTCAAATATCCATATTTCATGCACCTCCTTGGACTTCCTCTCAGCTCTTGCTCCTGCATTCTAGGCTTATAAATTTTGCTAGCAAATTATTAAATTAGTTCCATTCATATGATAAAATTTCCCCAAATTAATTCTCAAATTTCGGAATTTAAAATCACACTTATAAAATACTTAATTATAAAATACTGTTTCACCAAAATTTATCTTTTCTTCCAATTACGCTTAAATTTATGTTTTTTATATTTGATTTGTTGAAGCCATACTGTTCCTAATCTTACATCTTTCTTAACATTCATACAATTTACAATATTTTTGTAAATAGTCCTTAAATTTGTTCCAATCCTCCTCCACCAGTTCTTCTCCCAGGTTTCGGATTCTGCCCGTCATTTCCGCCAATTCCATATAGTCCATCAGTTGCATCTGCCATTCTTCCAGTGTGGGCAAGTCTTGAGTTTTCCAGCATTTAGCGATGAGTATCCTTGCTGCTGTTGTAGCATACATAAAAAAGGTTCGATCCTTCTTTTGCACACTCTGGCCGACAATGCCTAAAAGAAAGGCCTCTGGTTTCTTAGGGAAGGTATACTTAAATACCTTTTTCAGCTCATTATATATCATTTCCCAGAAAGCCTTCACTCTAGGGCAGGTCCACCAGAGGTGAAAGAATGTTCCTTCAGCTTCCTTACACATCCAACATTTATTATCAGACACATGGTATATCTTTGCAAGCTTGACTGGAGTCATGTACCACCTGTATATCATTTTCATAATGTTTTCTTTCAAGGCATTACATGCCGTAAATTTCAAACCTGTGGTCCATAACTTTTCCCAGTCAGCAAACATGATGTTATGCCCTATGTCCTGTGCCCATTTTATCATAGCTGATTTGACCGTTTCATCCTGTGTATTCCATTTTAACAGCAAGTTATACATTCCTGAAAGTGTCTTAGAGCTGGATTCTAACAGTTCTGTTTCTAACTTTGATTTTTCCACCTGGAATCCTATATTTTTGTCCAACTTGAAAGCTTCTTTAATCTGAGCATAATGTAACCAATCTCGCACTTTATCTTTTATTTTCTCCAAACTCTGCAACCTCCAATTATCTCCATCTTTTTCTATTATTTCCCAATATTTCGGCCATTTGGCCTCCATATTGAGTCCTCTAATCATATTTAAGAGCACTTCCAGGACCGATATAAATAACAAAGGGGATATAGGGCAACCTTGTCGTGTACCTTTTTCAATTCTAAACTCTTCTGTCACCACATTGTTCACTATCAGTTTAGCCTTTTGCTCTGAATAAATTGCCTCTATCCCGTTCTGGAACCCCCGCCCCACTCCCATTCCTTCCAAATTCTTCTTCATAAACTTCCAGGAGATATTATCAAAGGCCTTCTCCGCATCTATAAATATCAAAACTGCTTTCGTGTTGATATTTGTTTGCAAGAGTTCCAAAATGTCAATAATGTTCCTTGTATTAGCAAACAAATGTCTACCTGGGAGAAAGCCTGCCTGGTCCTTATGAATTACTTCATTCAAAACTTTTTTAAATCTACTTGCTAAAATGTCTGCAAATATTTTGTAATCCACATTTAGAAGGGAGATGGGGCGGTAATTCTTAAGTTGTGTCTTTTCAGTTTCTAATTTAGGTATCAATGTGATGAAAGCTTCTTTCCACGACTCCGGTGCCTTCTTCCCTTCCATGATTTCATTACAAACCTCCATTAGTGGGTGTATCAAATAATCTTTCAATGTCCTATAATATTTGGAGGTAAGCACGTCTGGCCCTGGAGATTTGCCCAGTTGCATATTCTGAATGGCCTCTTCGATCTCTAATTGTGTCATTTTATGATTCAGGATTGTTCTGTTCCGCAGAGACAACCTTGGTAAACCATTCTCCTTCAAAAATTGTTCTATCTCTGATTCATTTTGCAGCCCTTGTGTATATAATTGCTTGAAATACCTATGGAAGCACTTTCTGATGTCCACTGGGTTCTGTATGTTTCTTCCCTCAATTTCTAAGTTTGTTACTGTATTCAGTTTTTGTCTCTTTTTCAGCTGCCATGCTAGCAGCTTTCCACATTTATTTGCCGATTCAAACGATCTTTGTTTCATTAACTTGACTTTCCATTCCACTTCTTGATTTATTAATTTTGAATATTGTGCTTGGTAGTATTTGATTTCTCTTAGAATCTCCTTTGATTTCGGTTTCGATCTTAATTTCTTCTCGCCTTCTTTAATTTTCTCCAAGATCTTATCCTTTTTATCATTCTGTGCTTTTTTCTTAATGGTATTCTGCTGTATCAGAAACCCCCTCATAACCGCCTTGCTTGCATCCCATACAATTCTTTTTTCCACCGTAGTGTTCAAATTTATTTCGAAATAGTCCTTCAAAGCTTTTTGGGCCTTTTTACTAATCTCCTGATCTCTAAGCAGATTGTCATTCATCCTCCATCTAAAGGAGCCGGTTGGCATTAATTTCATATCCATCTTTACAGCGTTGTGGTCGGAGCAGGTCTTTGGGCAGATTTCCACTTTTTTTATCTTGGGTGCCAGGCCTCTAGTTGTCCAAATTTGGTCGATTCTTGTCCAAGTCAGTTGGGCTTCAGAAAAGAATGTTCCTTCTCTTCCTAGAGGGTTCTTTGTTCTCCAGATGTCAATCAAGTCCATATTGTCAGTCAGTTCAAAAAAGGTTTTCAGTAGTCTGCCTTCTTTTGTTACATTTTGACTATGTGATTTATCCATGTTCGTTGAAACCACCCCATTCATATCTCCCATCATTATGATGTTGTCATAGTTCAGATAGTCCAGCATAATCTCATGCAGCTTCTTATAAAATTCCGATTTTCCTTCATTTGGCGCATAAATTCCTAATATCAAAAACTTTTCTCCTTGAGTTTGAATCTCAATTGCCAGAATACGTCCTTGTTCATCCTTGAATAGAAATTTTGGTGACAGGCTCTCTTTTGCATAAATCACCACGCCTCTTTTCTTTACTCGATCCGAAGAGATAAATTCTTGGCCTAATCTTTTATTTATTAATACTTTTCTATGTAGCCTGGTCACATGCGTTTCTTGTAAGCAAATAATGTCCAATTGTTCTTTTTTCAAAATATGAAATATCCTTCTTCTTTTCTCCGGGTTGTTGGCGCCATTTATATTCCAACTAAGAAGTTGCAGAGACATCCTGGTCAAATCTGTTATTGTTCTGGTGGTGGTGTCTTTTTGTCCTGGCCTTCAGGCCCCAAAGGTGTAGGTGTAGGTAAAGACTGTGGGTCCAGCCCCTGGAGGTGTTTCAATCCCTTTCTGAAGGTCTTCTCCGTAGATATTCAGGAATTTATCTCTGTCTTCAGCTTTTGATTTTTACCTTCTTCCCTCTGAACGTAAAAGATAGTCCTTGTGGATATTCCCACCTAAAGACAATTGAATTACTTCTCAACAGCCTGGCTAATTCAAGATAGGTGGATCTAAGGTCCAGAAGTTGTTTAGGGATATCCTTGTAAATCTCTGCTCTTTTATCCGAAATTTGAAGTGACTTTCCGTAGTGCAGTCCTAATATTTTGTCCCTTTCCTCCTTAGATCTCAAAGTAATCAAACAGTCTCTGGGCTTGTCCTTCTTTGTGAATTTCCCAAGCCTAAAGGCAGTCACAATTTTAAAATCTTTTTCCTCCTCCAAAGGCCACCACTTGGAAAATTCTTTTGTTAAAAACTCAATTAGGTTCCCTTGTTCGGATTCAAGTTCTGGTATAAACCTCAATTTTAAGTTGTTTTCCCGAGCTCGAAGTTCAATCATAGACAGATAGGCCTGTTGTTCCCCAACCTGCTTGTGCAGTGGTCTTACCTCCTGCTCCAGTGCCTCAGTTTTCTGAATGGCTTCCTCTGCCAGTTTCCGATTTTCTACAGTGGATTCAGATAAATTGCCAATTGCTTGAGCGTTCGAAGCAACTTGTTCAGTTAACTTGTTAACACAATCTCTGGTCTGGTCAATCTTTGCCGTTTGTTCGTCCACTTTTTTATCCAGTCCTTCCAATTTTTCAAGTATTTTGTCTAAGACTGAAGCAGATCCACCTGATGCCATATCTTCTCCCAGCAGGTGCTCACTTTCCTCTAGTTCCAAAACATCAGGAACAGATGATCTGCGCGGCTGTGAAAGTAAATTCAATGTTGTTTGTCTTTTCCCTTTAGCCACTCTTGTTTGTCTCCCAGTGCCGCTCATTCCACTTCTATCTGCTTAGTCAAGGTCAAATTGAATATGTTCTCATGGGAACTCACAAGCCCACCAAGTAAACAGGAGGAAAGGAAACCAAAGGGAAAGTCACATATAATTATAATTCCAAAGTCCTCTAGAGGGAGCCACTTATGTTGCAGGGAAGAAGTCAAGTTGTTAATATCAATTATTTAAAATATTCCAAACTTCAATACTTCAGAAGCTTTAAAAACAATATCCAAACAGCCTTTGATTCCCTAGAGACCTTCAACTAAATTGTATCTGGCAGAGTTGGTCTCAAAGTATAATAATGTCTCAATAAGTGCAGGATGTAGCAGCACAATGCAACAGTTCCAATAAAGCTCAGCAAATAATAACTCCAACAACAAAGTATCAGAGTCTTGCAATCTGACAGTTCTGTTATTTAGGCAGTCCGACTACCTGGGGTTCTTTGTTGATTTGTAAATCCAGCAGGGGAGGTACAGACACAGTTCGTATTTGAAATAAAACTTTTAAAAAGTTGAGTCTTAAATAGCAACTTAAATCGATGTGAGAGTCAATTGCCTTTTAACACCTCTTCAAAGACTTCAAACGTCAAAGTCTTTGCTTTAGATCTTAAGCAGTGACAAGAGACGGACTTCCTGTTTTCGTCTCTCGCTTTTAGCCGAATTAGCAAAAGATTTATCCACCAAATCCTTCTTTCATTTCTTACTCACGAGTTGTTGGTTTCAAGCCGAATGTTTCCAGGAAAAGAGGACAGCGCTCACCGACAGCAGCTACGCGGCTTCACTCCACAGAAAGAGCGATTGACTCACAGCACCGCACCCCCTTCTACGTTCCGGAGCCTCTTACGAGGTCCCTTCTGCGTTTCGGGGAGCGCTCCTGGTGCCCGCCGAGTCCCACGGCCACAGGCTTACGCTGCCTGTGGTTTTCCGATGTGGGTCTCCGCTGCGCCGCAGCGGACGACCCGTTCCTGCGGAGCTCCCTCTTCGCAGTTAGAAGAGGGCAGCCATTGCCGGACGCGCCACCTCCGGAAGTGATTATGGACAGCATCTCATTTCTCCTGCCCTGCCCATTCCTGGTCCTGTCACTGAATGCTGGAGTGTTCGTCCAAGCCAAGTGATGTTATAGTTGTGTCGTATATGGGACCTGCCTTTACTTCGCATATAAAGTTTGCCCTCTTATCAGAAGTGCATGAGTTTGAGGCCCAATCGGGGGAGAAAGGAGAAGCAGCCAAATAACATCCCTACCAGCCATGGGTAGGAACCCATGCCTGCCCCTATTTACCTCTGTTTCAGAGCAAAGCACGAACGTTTGGTCTCCTCCAGAGAAGATATGTTTAACAATGTAATATTTACACGCATCTGTTGGGAGAAGAACGAAGCAAATTAGTTACGGCTCAATACTCACAAACACCCTACGTACTTCTTTCCCTTGCAAACCAGGATTACAAAAGCTATTCAGGAGCCAGAAAACGTTTTCAGCAGGGGGCCGGTCCACTGTCCCTCAGACCTTGTGGGGGGCCAGACTATATTTTGAAAAAAATATATGAACGAATGCCTATGCCCCACAAATAACCCAGAGATGCATTTTAAATAAAAGCACACATTCCACTCATATAAAAACACACTGATTCCCAGACCGTCCACGGGCCGGATTTAGAAGGCAATTGGGCCGCATCCAGCCCCTGGGCCTTAGTTTGCCTACCCATGCTATAGATCATGCCTCTTTGGGGTGGCTGTCTGCCTGGTACAACTCAGAAGACAAGAGACCAAAGGCATTCGCTATTTTTTAAGACCATGCTCTTAATTTGCATTATTTAGAACTTATGCCACTGCTTTCTCTTTGCTGCATTAACTGTTGTCTCAGAAACTGTGAAATGGTGGACTGTCTCCTCTAAGCAGCATGCTCTTCTGAAGCTTAGCTGAAGACTCAATTTTATTTGGCATATTGTAACAGTGTAGCAAGGAGCACAGGAACCTGGCTTACACCAAAGGAGGCCCGTGATCCGTCTGGTTCAGTACTGTCTATATTGCTCACCAGCAGCTCTCTAGGGTTTCAGGCCAAAGTCGTTCCCAGTCCTAACTATAGACACGGGGGATCAAACTTGGGCTTTTCTGCATGTGAAGAGTCTCCTAACAACTCTCAGGACCCTTAACAAACTACAGTTTCCAGGATTCCATGGGGGAAGTAAGTGGTGTAACACTATGATGATGAACAAGTTGATGAACTATGCCGAAATGGCAAAATTAACTGGGAAGCTCAGGGACCAAGAAGACAAGATTTTTTTTATTAAAAAAGGGAAATGTTTATAACATATATACAAAATCATCAAAACATTAGCAGGATTTTAAATACACTTGTAATGTAATAGAAACTACAGATAATTTAGGAAGATGAAAAATTTAGAGAAGTATTGATATGCATATGAAAACAGAATTAAGAGGCTCCACGGATGGGGGGGGGGGAGGAGTCAGAAGATTCAGAGTAATCTCGATACATGAATGTGTATGACATTTTGATGTAACTTTATTCTTTTTCTTTCTTTTCTTCGAAAATAAATTTAAAAAAAAAAATTAAAAGTGGTGTAACACTTCTTTAAATGCATAGTGCAGATGGGGGCCTTAAGTTCTTATCCATAATGGACTCTTTTTTGTCAGCACAGAGAGAGAAAAAAGTGACAGCACAGTAGCTGTCACTCTTAAACATTCCCAACAGATGGTAAAGCTGGGGCATTATGAATTTGCTGCTTCAGAAACAAATGTGTGATTTATTTATTTATGGCAGCTATAACCCACCCTTTAGCAAAAAACGAAACAAAAAACCCTTTCCATAGCAGCTTACAAAAATCAGCACTAAGACAGCCCCTGCTCTCAGGCTCACAATCTAGAAGGACATGACACACGTCAGTATTAAGCAATGTGATGGCTTGGTCGATATCTAAGGTAGAGCAGCATATTCAGGCTTACTTGCACTCTGACTGGTCTCAACTGGTCTCACCTACACCCACTGGTTTCGCCTACACACACTGAGCACGTGTCAGAATCTCAGCTTTGCTTCTGTTCGAGTCACAACTTACCTGATCTACCAGAGATTTGTTCATTGTGAGCTGCCCAGGGGCCTTTGACTGGGGAAGGACATTTAAGACTGCAGGTGTGCCCAGTTCCCAGCTGGCCTCTGGTTCCGCAGCCAAATGCATAGATAATTCCTGAAGAAGGCACAAAGGCGAGAGTGTGCTGCCTGCAAACAACAACAGAACAAAAATATTGCAAAGTTCATAAGAGTCTGCACAGATATATATTTCTGCTTACAGTTGCTTTTTTTAAAAGCGGGAATAAAATCAGTTAAAAAAAAATGGAGTGGAGAAAGTGTTTTGTTCTTTCATTATTAACTGTCAAGAGGAATTGGAAAACATTCCTCTTTATGCATACATTCGGTGGCTGAAAAATATGGTTCCTGCCAGCCCCGGGATCAAAGGGTGGAAAGCTTTTAACTCTTGTTTTTGGATTGTTTTAAATCATAGAACTATTGGAAGGGACCCAAGGGTCATCTAGTCCAACCCCTTGCAATGCAGGAATAAAACAAACGTTTTGGAATAAACAAAATGCTTTGCTTAAAGCTGTGGATCAGTTTGCCACCCTGGTTTCCTCCGGGAGGAAGGGTGGGATATAAACTGAATAAACAATAAATAAATGCTATCTTGCCCCAACCATATTACAATTTAAACGTTTATTCAGTATACTATTTTTCCCACCCTTCACCCCCATATGTATCTGGCTGTAATGGATGTAAAGAAATGCACTGAGGTGTCTTCAAAATTCCGGATACGAACCTGCAGCTTTCAGGGATGCCATTGTGCATCCTAACCTCTTGCTGCAACAGCTCTTAAGAATAAAACAGCAATGGCCATGCAATTTAAGAACAGATTTATATACAGTGGTACCTCTGGTTACGAACTTAATTCGTTCCGGAGGTCCGTTCTTAACCTGAGGTACCACTCTAGCTAATGGGGCCTCCCACTGCCGCCGGCGCACAATTTCTGTTCTCATCCTGGGGCAAAGTTCTTAACCCGAGGTACTACTTCTGGGTTTGCAGAGTCTGTAAACCTGAGGTGTTTGTAACCCGAGGTACCACTGTACAGAAAACATGTAAGATATATGAAAGAATGTGCAGCGCCATTATCCTAGTCTGAGCCCAGCAGATTCCAACTGCCACGGCTTCTACTGTGCTAGAGGGCAAGCAAGGCTGACCATTCCCCTGTCCCTGCGCCACACACTTGCGAAGGAAGAACCAAAGCGCTCACTCACCTACCACAAGCGATTTGGGACACCTCACTGCCCATCAGCTCCAGGACCCTTCTGGGGTTGACTTCATCGTTCAAGGAATCGTGGCCAAGCTGCCCACAAGAGCCCGAGCCGAAAGTAAACACCCCTCCACTCTGGCAAAGAAAGGGCAGATAACAATAGTTCCACTTAGAGCACTCTCACAACAGCACCGGCCACTTGCCCGACTGAACAGGAAAGCTGCTTTAGCGGTGTTCAAGGCCTGCAGCCAAACCACAGGCGGCCATAGGAATTTCAAAGATCATCTCCAGTAGCAAATGACATTATTTGCCAGCACCCAAAGACGTTTCCGAGCACAATTCAAAGTGTTGGTGCTGACCTTCAAAGCCCTAAAGGGCCTTGACACTGTATACCCGAAGGAGCATCTCCACCCCCATGGTTCAGCCCAGACGCTGAGGTTTAGCCAGGGGCGTTCCGAGGGGGTGCCATTCCAAAGGGGGGGGGGGAGACAAAATACAGTCAGACCTCTTGTTACGTTTGCTTCAGGTTAGATTTTTTTAAGGTTGCGTCCCGTGGCGACCCGGAAGTACCGGAAAGGGTTACATCCTGGTTTCGCCGTTCACGCATTCGCAGATGCTCAAAATGACATCACACGCATGCGCAGAAGCAGAAAATAGTGACCCGTGCACACGCAGACGCAGGTTGCGTTCTGTTCATGTTGCGAACGAGGCTCCGGAACGGATCCTGTTCGCTACCAGAGGTACCGCTGTACCGACTGCCAATCAGCGGCAGCCCCCAGCAGCGCACCACACCCCGCAAGTGGCGTGCCACGCCCCCAGGAGACACGCCATGCCCTCTGGCATGAGCGCCGCTCCGGGTACCAGAGCAGGTTGCTTTGACTCTGGGTCCAGCTCCAAGGGTCTTCTGGTGGTTTCCTCACGTGAAGCTACAAGGAACCAGGGAAAGAGCCTTCTCGGTAGTTGTGCCCATCCTGTGGAATGCCCTCCCATCAGATGTCACGGAAATATACAACTGTGTGGGAAAGTTTTTAATGTTTTATTATGCTTTTATATTTTTTGGAAGCGGCCCAGAGTGGCTGGGGCAACCAGTCAAATGGGTGAGGTACTAATAATATTATAGTGCTACCTTGGTTCTCAAACTTAATCCATTCCGGAAGTCCATTCCAAAACCAAAGTGTTCCAAAACTAAGGCACGCTTTCCCATAGAAAGTAATGCAAAATTGGTTAATCCGTTCCAGACTTTTAAAAACAACCCCTAAAACATCAATTTATTATATAATGAGACCACTGTTGCATAAAATGAAAGCAATAAACAACGTACTGCTGTCACACAATCAACCAATTAGTAGCTGAACTGGATTCCACACAGTCACAAAAATGAAACAAAAAAGCCGCAAAAACAAAAACACAAAATAAATAGCAAAAGCTTAACACTTAAAACAGAAGTGTGGCACTCAAAACAGAGCACGTTTGGCTTCCAAAAAAAGTTCACAAACCGGAACACTTACTTCCAGGTTTGCGGTATTTGGGTTCCTAGTTGTTTGAGTACCAAGGCGTTTGAGAACCAAGGTACCACTGTAATAAGAATGAATAGTAGTAGTAGTAGAAGAAAAAGAAGTATTATTAAGTAATATACATAAATCTAAGAAGAAGGGGAGACCCATTCTACCTCTGTGGTGTGCTTGTTTTGTCTTTATCCTCAGGCAGCTGTTGATTTAGTTTTGGTTTTTTTAATGGACTACATTTAATGGACTGCATTACAGTAAGATGCCCACACCCAAACCAATGTCTCTGTGGAGGTCATAAAAACTAAGTCAGACAGAAGTGACGGTTGGAAGGATTTGCTGAAAAAACGATTTGAACTGGAATACAAAATTGGGAGGTGTGAGGAGGTCAAGGAAATAAGTAAAGGAAGAAAGTTATGTAAAGGTTTAATCTGTTCTTTTTCTTTTTTAAGTGAATGTATTTTTTTATTTTTTATTTTCTCTGTTGCTGTTGTATTCTTTTTTTGTATTTTTTTGTATTTTGTATTGTTCTTTTTTTCTTTTTGTAACTTTTAAACTCCGAATAAATATTTTTTTTAAAAAAAAAAACCAGACAGAAGTGACAAAGGAGGACGTTTTAGATCTAGCAGACAAATTAAAAGCAAGTCAAAGCAGACAGATGGTCTACACCCAAGGGACAGTACATACAGTTTCTCAGTGGGGAGGGAGAAGCATTCCGGAATATTTCTCTTCATTATAGAAGAATACTGCTTTCATTAAAGAAGCCTAGTCACAGATGGAAGTGTGGAAACTCAAAACCTGCAAGTAATCTTCCTGTCTCCTCCACCTGTACCCCTGATGATGCTTAATAAGGATTTTCCCTTTACCTTTGTCAGGACTGCTGTGTGGTCATTCCCACAGCTGATATAGACAATCTTTTGAGTCCTCAAGAGCTTCACGTGGCAGGGAGACTCCCGGTCTGCAGTTGGAGAAAACAAGGAACGAGGTTGTGAAATATTGCAATACTCACAGGGCAGCTCCAGGCAAGTCTTTGTCTCTTAAACTCAGTTTCTCAGCCTACAAGATTATTATATAGATTATATATATATATATAATAATAATAATTAAAGTAAGCTGCTACAGAAGTGGACTAACAAAACAACCTGTTACCATCAACTCAGTTACGTATACTATTCCCAAAGCCAAGCAGTGAGGTCACACAAGATACAGCCAAGCCCTGTTCACATTTTAGAAGACATCTGAAGGCAGCCCTGTATAGGAATTTCTTTTTTAATGTTTGATGTTTTACTGTGCTTAATGTGTTTCATTTCTTGGAGGCCACACAAATGGGCAGCATATTAACTAACTAACTAACTAACTAACTAACTGTTGTTTTTGCTGCTGTTGTTGTTGTTGTTGTTGTTGTTGTAGTAGTAGTAGTAGTAGTAGTAGTACAGTGCTACCTCGGGTTAAGTACTTAATTCGTTCTGGAGGTCTGTACTTAACCTGAAACTGTTCTTAACCTGAAGCACCACTTTAGCTAATGGGGCCTCATGCTGCTGCCGCGCCGCCGGAGCATGATTTCTGTTCTCATCCTGAAGCAAAGTTCTTAACCTGACGCACTATTTCTGGGTTAGCAGAGTCAGTAACCTGAAGCATATGTAACCCGAGGTACCACTGTAGTATGTATCACAGCTTGATTTAATTCTGCAACCAAGCTGGGCTAGAATCAAATTAGCTGCCCTGTGGGACCAAGGAACGAAAAGTAGTCTACACGTCTTAAAACTAATAAGCACAGATCTCCTTTCATGTTGGGTGAGCAGCACAAGAATAATTCCAAAAACAAAAAATGTCATCGTCTACTGCTTGAATTACCTCTCTCGTCACTCAGCCCCAGTTGTCCTGAAGCGTTCTTCCCCCAACCAAACACAGCTCCGGAGAGAGACAAGGCAAAGCTATGCGCCCCTCCTGCATCCACCTGGGCCAAGGGGATCCCTTCAAGCGATCTGACGCGCTGAGGACTGGTTTGGGAGGGGAACTCTTTGCCCAGCCCAAGTTGCCCGTGGTTGTTCTGTCCCCAGGAGAAGAACTGTCCATCTGGGGGGAAAAGAAACCAAGACACAGGCAACAGCGGTCAGAAAAATAAACCCCCTGTTATATTACAGCAGCGTATTGACAGAATGAGTGTATGATGTGTTATGGGAGGGGTAGTACCTCTGGTGAGGGACACGTAGTGCTCCATCCACCTTTGGTCCCCACCCTGCACTCAGAGCTCCCCTGTAGCTCCTAGCAGCTGTCAGCATGCCACACCCCGGGAACGGCTTCAACTGGCCAGCTAAACCAGGTGAGGCTAACCAATGGGTCTCCAACCCTCAGTGAGTGAGGGACTTTCCTTGCGTGCAAAGACAGGATCCGGTAGACTGAACAGATGAGACCAATAGTGGGTCCAATGGTCACGAAGGTGGTTTCTGCCCATGTTGTAGAGGGAGGTGAGGAGCAGATGGGGCTTGTCACCCTGGGAAGGGAGCCCATTTAGGAGAAGGGAAACTCTGATTCTAAGCCTTCACTGCCTTGCCTTCTTTGGGAGAAGAAACGGCTAAGGAGTAAACCCAGCTGTTGTTGGACTACAACTCCCATCATCCCTAGCTAGCAGGACTAGCAGTCAGGGATGATGGGAATTGTAGTCCAAAAAAACCAGCTGGAGACCCAAGTTTGGAAGCTCCTGCAGCCAATCGGAAGCCGCAGAAGCCCCATCAGACGTTTGGGTTCCAAAGAATGTTCACAAACTGGAACGCTCACTTCTGAGTTTCAATCGTTTAGGAGCCAAAATGTCCAAGTACCAAAATGTTCGGAATCCAAGGTACAACTGTACTTCATTTGGGAGGAAAGGCAGAATCTAAAACGTAATTGTTACTACTAATAGTAATGTTGCAGAACTAGTAAGAAAGCTTAGCTATTAGAGGTGGCAAAAGGGTGGAAGGAAGAAGCAGCCCCGACAATAATGGACTGGAATAATAAACTACAAGAATTTGCTGAAATGGTGCAGTTGACAAATAGCCTGAGAGGCAATTCAAAACAAAAATTTATGGAAAAATGGGATAGATATAAGATATATGTTCAAAAATATAGTAAAGGTTCACTATCTATGCTAGCATTCGATTGACATTGGAGAGAAATTGAGTTGAGAAACAAGATTAAGGGTACATATTGATATAGGAATGTACTAGATAAAATGTAAAGAAATATACAATAATAAGAGTACATTCATTTGTAAAAAAGAATATACAACGAGATTGACAGGAAGTCTGTAGTGTTGGTACAAATATTATTTTGAAATGGCTTTATGTCTTTGTTTTTTTATTTTGTTTTTTTTCTTTCTTTAGGTACATAAATTTGGTATATAAACTTTATATACATGTTGGAAATTATATTATAATATGCCCTGTAATGTAATATGATAATGTATACATATGTGACTTAAGAACGTTAATAAAATAAAAATTAAAAAAAGAGAAAGCTTAGCTATTAGAAGTTAATATTACCATACCAGCTGCAAGTGCAAGACAATGCCAATTGCCACAGGAGACCTGAAGTATCATCTCTTGGTTCAGTTTTTTTATCAACCTAAAACAGCAAAACAATTCATTTATTTTTTAAAACAACAACAACACAACAGCAGAAGCACACACTAAAATAATAGTTTTAACAACTGTGTCGTTATGAAGGAAACTTATGTTAAACAGTTTAGAACGCATCATCTGGAAGCTTAAACAAAAATGGCTTTGCTTTTTAAAATGCTGCAGTTCAGTGCAGACAACAAGAGGAGCTTTAGATAAAAATAGCCTTTTTATAGTATCCTCTCATTTGGTGTTCTAACTATGCCTGGCTCTTGCATCACCTTAGGGATGAGATTCTTAAATTAAGGTCTCTGGTGCACTTTTAGATTGTACCAGGGCGCACAGTGCAAATTAACACATAAAACTACTGGAGAGTGAAGAAGATTTCTACTGCAGGCTGAACAGCAGCTTGAAGAAATTCAACAGGTGAAGCCTCTTCAAGTACAAAAAGAAAATTATGGGAAAAGCTGCACCCTGCATGTGCTGTCTAATTCGCTACGTAATGTCACACCTCCATGGCAGCCATTTTGTGTCCAATGCCCACAACGTTGCCCATTGGTCCAAAATGTTGGTCCAAGGTCTGGGCAACAGTAGAGAAGGCAAATACGAGAGACTCAGAGGGGAGGTGCATCCACAAACTCAAGCACACATTAAAATAAAGTGAGAAGGGGTTGCAGGATTGCACAGCTACCCTCCCACCACTCGCATGTCCAGCATGCGCAAGAAAGCTCCACACATGTGCCAATGTACAGGCACACAGTTCTTCCACATGACGGGAGGTGAAATGTGCCATCCCCTCCCCCTCACATGTGCACTGGTGTGCTAATATGCACATATAGGGTCCCTTGTAGTACTATAAAGTTCAGCAGGGTGTGGGTACGTGCCCAGCCAGTGAATAGAAGTCCATTCCACACACACACCCTAAAAAGCAACAAGGGATTATTTAGTCTGAACACCGCTGATATTAAGCTACATAGCAAAGCACGGCGTTTGGTAACCGCTCCAATTACCTTGGTACAGCCACCGAGTCTTCTGCCGTTGTGAGGCCCAGCTGTCCATCGCTACCTGCCCCCCAGGAAAAGAGTTGGCCTTGGTCACTGAGGGCCACGCTGTGAGATTCCCCACAGGCAACGTGGACTATGCGCTGATCAGCTAAAGCGTCAATTTGCTCTGAGGGGAAAAGAGAAGAATAATGCTGGTGGAACATGCTAAGCGACAAAACACATGTGATTATCGTTCAAAGCAAAGTTTGGGTGTATGTGTGCAGAAAGAGATATACACATCTTAAAAAAACCTCATCTAATATAAATTTTGGAAAGTTGTTCATTTGCCAGCTACGCATTTGGACAGGGTCTTAATATATCACAACCAAATTCTGTGTGATGGTTCAGGATCAGATTTTCTGTATGGATTTGGATACCACTGGACGCCATTTTGAATCAAGATGGCAGACTGAGCCTTTTCACAAAGGCACAAACTTTAGTCGCTGAACTCAAAACAGCACTGATTTTTGGTTTTTAAGACTTCACAAGGAATGCTAGGTACGAGGTGTATGAAAATAAAGTCATTTCACTTTCACCCATTTTGAAATGATACAGAGGCTGATGAGAAACATAGATGCAGCAGACATGTGCGGTGTTTATGTGTGCGCACTATAACTCTGTACAGCCACACAGCCAGGATCCAGAGAGCTACTTCACAGCCCGTCAACTTAAGAGCAAGAATTTTTCCTCAGGAGTCCCATCCCTCGCCACAAACTGCTTGGGTTTCAGGAAGGAGACTCTCCCATCTCTACCGGGAGATGCCAAGGATTGAACCTGCGACCTTCTGCATGCAAGACAGGTGCTCTTCAACTAAGCTATGGCCCTTTCCCCTAGCAAGTAAGCAGCAAATAAACAAGCAGTAGGAGCTGACTGTCAAGAAGCTTCTCTTAACTACCGTTAAGAAATAGTCACCCATAACTTAAGTCCAGTAGATGTAGACCTGCCTCCTGGGACAAAAGAACAAAACAAGCCTCTGACCACTTTCATCTGCAAAGTAACTCCAATCTAACGTGGGCAGTGATTGTTTAACCAATGCCGTCTATAATGGAGGGTGAAGTCCCCAAAAAGGATGTTACTTTTTTTCTATGTGCCACAACAGCTGCGAGAATATTACTAGCGAAGAATTGGAAGAAACAAGATTTACCAACTATCGAAGAATGGCAGATGAAGATGATGGATTATGTGGAGCTTGCCGAACTGACTGGGAGACTCCAAGACCAGAGAGAAGAGATGGTGGAAGAAGATTGGAAGAAGTTTAAAGAATACTTGAAAAAATATGTTAATATTTAAATCTTAGAATAGCTCTGGAAGTGAATATAGGCTGTAGGGTTAGAAGTAGAAGATAGTGTATTTTAAAACAGTTTTATTTGTAAGTGATAAAATGTGAAGATTTTTATGGTAAAAGCAAGCGTGATAAAAAAAATGGCTAGAAATTATGATATATGTAAACTGCTAAAGATGAGGTAAAATGAAAATGAGATGGGGGGACTTGGGGAAGCTCACCTAACAATGTTTAGGGGGGGGAAGGATAAGACAAGAATTTGCTTGTATTGGTTGTTTTTCTGTTTGTGTTGTTTAGTTGTGCTATAAAATGAATAAAAAAATAAGGGGGGTGCAGTCTATAATGACTGGTGGAAGCTAAGGTCTCGGGGCTAAAGGATTTCCCCGTCTCTTGCTTGTAAAGATGTTTTAAATGGAGAGAAGTGTATTCTGCATGAAAGGGACACGTACTACTATTTAGCTATCCTGAGCAGCAGAGGAGGTGCTCAGTTTGCTGGAGCACACCAGGCAGAACAGAAAGGCTTTTGTACAGATGGTGCCCCGCTAAGAGGCTGGCAGTGCTGTTAAGAGCTTGCTAAAACTGAAAATAGCTGTCCAGGAGAACAGTCTCCCTTCCCCACTTTCAGCTGCTATGCGCATCGCAGTGATTCACAAGCAGATGGAACAGTTCCTTCCCAGATGGAATGTGCTTTTTGGTCTATCAACTTGTCCCTTTAATGCCGTTTGGGATCTGGAGAAAAGGAGGCACAATTAATTGCCGCAGGGTCCCTGAAACCGCCCAACAAAAATCCCAGGGTGGAAAAGATTTCAGTCCTGCAAGAAGAGCAGAGGGGTGCAAAACGAGGACATGTCTCCGATTCATAAATCATTTACTTTATTTTCTTCCTAGCTGCTGCACTACAACACCCGTTAATTAACCTTAATTGCAGCTGCTAGGATAAATCTTTGGATGTGGACATTTCAATGGGGAGGAATATCTACAGCAGCATTCACAGACCCTCCAAACTTCCATCCTGCAGCCCTCCAAGGTACACGAGGGCATAGAAACCTGAGGCATCCTCAGCCATGAGCTTCTTCTTGCTGACAAATGATTGGCATCAGATAGCCTATTACAGTTGGGGGGGGGGGTTTGATGGTCAGATCCTATCACATAAGAAGAGTCCCGCTGCATCAGACCAAGGGACTGTCTAGCCCAACATTCTGTTCCCTCAGTGACCAACCAGACAGTGTTAGTAATTCCCCAGGGACTTTTTGCAAATGGCGCAGGTCCACCTGCGACCATGCAGAGATCTCTGGATGACAGGTTGGCGACTGGCAACTCCATCTGGCTGGCCCCTCCAGCTTTCTTAAGCAGCTAAGCAGAAGAGCTTAATTACTGCCTTTATATCCCACCAAAGAGTATATGGTTCACACGTTCCTCAATTAATCCCTACAGTGACCCTGTGAGGTAGATTAAGAGGCTGTGACTGGCCCAAGGTCATATCTGAGTGGGGATTTGAACCCTGATCTCCCAGGTCCTAGTCCAACACTCTAACCACTACACCACACTGGCTTCCTAGAGAGTACTTCTGCTACAGGACAGCTATATGAAGTCGGTAAATAAATATGGAGAAAGCAAAATGTCACTTAGAGAAGAATCTGAAATATTTTCCTTGAAAGCTTGAATATGTTTTATTCTGGATTGTTTTGTTTGACGTTTTCATGTTTTGTAAACCACTCTCAAGGTATTTTCTTTAAAATAAAAAGCAGCATAGAAAGAGGGAGGAAATGGCACCTAAATATTCTGTTGTGGTGACCGTAACCTGGGTTTAAGGTGCCATTCAGCAATTAGCTCATATATCTGAGTTTCTAACACTGCAACCAGATGATTACAGGAAACTCACAAGCAGGATCTGAGTGCTATTGTGCTCTCCTGCTCATGATCCCCAGCTCAATTCAAGGTGCTCGCTTTGGCCTATAAAGCCTTATGCGGCTCAAGACTTCAGTGCCTCAAGCAGCACAAACCTGGATCCTGCGTTCCTCATCTGAGGCCTGTGCATTTTCTGAGGGAGGTGTGGGTCTTTTCAGTCGTGTCTCCCTGCTTGTGGTACACTCTTCCCCAGCGAAGTACACCTGGTGATATCATTCTCTTTTTCTTCTTCTATGTGCCAGGCAAAAACATTTTTATTTACCTGGGCTTTGTTCCTTAATTGGGAGAATAACTAGCAATGTCTGTGACCTCTTTTTGTATTCATCCCTGTAACTGGGGTGCTCCTTTGATGTATATATATTTATGGATAAGTGTTTTAAGTCTTATGTGTTTTTGTACCCGATTTTAAAGTTTCCTTCTATTTTTTTTAAATACTTTTTATTGTCATTTTCCAAAAATAAAACAACCTTTACATTCATTCTTAATGTCATCTTATTCACATTGCGCTAAATCGCACCTCGACTTCCTTCCCTCCCAGTTGCGGTTTTCATAATGTACATCTCCTCTTACAGTTTCTTCTGCTTTTCTACACACGTCACAAGAATTATCCTAGTCCTTCTGTAGTACTTAAACTTCTACAGTTCAATTCTATATATGTCATAAATTTACTCCATTCTTCTTTGACCCTTTTTGGTGTTGAATTTTATTTGTCATTATTGATAATTCAGCATATTCAAAAAGTTTTATCTGCCATTCCATAACTGTTGATGACTTCTATTTTTGTACTACAAGGACCCTAGCTGCCACCATTGCATATTGAAATAACTTATGGTCTTCTTTTTTTATTTCAGCCCCTATTATCTCTAATAGGAATGCCTCCGGGGTTTTTTTGGAAGGTGTATCTAAAAAGTTTCTTTAATTCATCATATATCAGGTTCCAAAATCTTTTCATTTTCTCGCATACCTGCTATTTTCTGCATACCTGCTGTTTCCTGCTATTTTTATTACGCAAATCACTACGAGGCAATTTGGTGCAGAAAGCGAGAAATGAATTGTCACCATCATGATCTCGAAAGCACACAGTTCAAACCTGGGAGCTTGACCAGATTGCAAGCTAGTTAATGCAAATGCTATGCGTATCAGTACCAAGCCAGAAAACTTTCTGCATCCTGGTTGGGGGAAAAGCACAGTATGTTACAGCCAGCTGGCAAAGCCTCCCAAAATCTACCCTGCAAACACATTAAGGACAAACAGTTTCAAAAACATGGTGCCTGGGGCAGATTAAATAATCCCTACAAGAAGATGGAACAGAAATGGAATAGCAGGCTTTCAAGAGCAAACTTCCCAGGAACGAAAATCTCCAAGAGGAAGTTTGCGAAAAGAGATTTTTTTGGGTTGCGACTCAAAAGCACAAGCTAAATTTAGCCAAGAGTATACTTTCACTGGTAATACCGACCTGAGTTTCCTCTAACTCCCACCCAGTTTATTTTTACACAACACTTAGGGATCTCAGGCATATTTGCCAAACTGGCAATCCCCTATCCATGGTGGGGGTATCAAGACTGAAAAGTCCCCCCCCAAGACCCAATCCCTGAACCATGAACCTTGAAAGCAGGAATCTGTAAGCTGTGGCACTCCAATTAAGGGTGGTCAGAGTGGTTTATCCACCAGCTCCTATTGCCAGGGAACTCTGAAAACTGTAGCTCTATGAAGGTAACAGCTCTCAGCTGCCTTAAACTGAAGTTGTCGGAATTCTTTGGAGGAAGCCCGACTGTTTAAAGTGGTACAATTCCACTTGAAATATATATAGTGCAGACATGGCCACAGACGGGGGTGGGGTGGGGGACTGCTAGCCTTCTATTAAGCATCTGGGCAGCAGTATGGACCAAACTAAACTCATACACATCTCTTTGTTCAAGAGTAAAGGGACAGGGAGCATCACCTGAACACGACACTCCCCTGACACACTAGCCTACTATCTCCCGTCAAAGGTTACTTTGGGATCAGCCAGAACGAAATGTGAGCCAAACAGGAGCCGGTGGCTGAAATGGAAACTCCCAGCATCAGCCGCAAGAACTCTGGGGCCTGTCTACCTGGCCTTCGGAAACCTCTCCCTTCACAGGCCCTGAACCATGGTGGGAAAGTGCCCTTGAACTATGACAGTGACTCCTGCTTGTTCGGATTCAGGACAGAGAGGGAGGAGAAACTAGTCTACTACACAAGGGAGACATTTATGATTCTTGCTCTAGCCCACTTGTGCCTACTCAGCAGGGCTGCGCGATATTTGGTTTTCAACACTGTGATACATCACCAGCTAAACATTGTGATATATCAATATATAAAGGTAAAGGGACCCCTGACTATTAGGTCCAGTCGTGGCCAACTCTGGGGTTGCAGTGCTCATCTCGCTTTACTGGCTGAGGGAGCCGGCGTACAGCTTCCGGGTCATGTGGCCAGCATGACTAAGCCGCTTCTGGCGAACCAGAGCAGCGCATGGAAAAACCGTTTACCTTCCCACCGGAGCGGTACCTATTTATCTACTTGCACTTTGACGTGCTTTTGAACTGCTAGGTTGGCAGGAGCTGGGACCGAGCCACGGGAGCTCACCCCGTCGCAGGGATTCAAACCGCCAACCTTCTGATCGGCAAGTCTTAGGCTCTGTGGTTTAACCCACAGTGCCACCCACGTCCTAATATCAATATATGACGATGTCTGAAATAAAGATGGAACTATGTAGAGGCCAACAGCAGGGCTGGGCATCGTGATATATCACCAGGAAAACGTCGGAAATATACTGATATATCCTGGGATAGCTCAGTCAGTAGAGCATAAGACTCACTCTCAGCATTGTAGGTTTGAGCCCTACGTTGGGCAAAAGATTCCTGCACTGCAGGGGGGTTGGACTAGAAACCCCTCGTGGTCCCTTCCAACTCTTTAATTCCATGCTTCTGTGACGTCTGAAATAAGGATGAAGCTATGCAGAGGCATTGGCTGACTTCACGGTTTTCCCCACGCTGTGATATCTGCATAGCGCGCGCGCACACACACACACACACCATGATTCGCAATATATTGCCAGGTCAAAAATAATGAAAACCGATTATCACAATATGGACTTCAAACTGGTTTTGGATGATATGTCGGTATTATCACCCAGACCTACTGCTCAGCACCAGCATGTGGCCCCCAGGAGGTTACCCAGAATGGAACATGGCCCTGCCCTATATACCTCCAGGTTGGCGTCATTGCCAGACTGTACTCCTATTTCAATATAATTTCTAGGTCACCCTTCAGTATAAACCTCCCACGATGGGGTGCAATTAATAATAAAATGGAAGGAGTAGCATAGACAAGCCAAACCTGAACCCCAGTACCAGCTACCAGCAGAGCTATTTCATTAAATGTGAACAAGCACCTGGCTGCAGGTGCGGTGACACCACCTTACCTGGCTTGCTTCCTTCCCTCTCGTGGCCGAGTTGCCCTTTCCTGTTCAAGCCACATGTATACACTTCGCCATCCTCCAGCAGGAAGATAGAATGGTTCTCGCCACAAGCCACTTCCTTGACGCTCTTCTCGTGAATGAACCCGCTGCTCCGGGGCTCGGTGATTATTGCTTGCAGCACGTTACCTTCCCCAGGGTGTCCCAAAGACCAATATCCCCAACATAACATCTTCTCTTCTTTTAGCAAGTCATGTATCTTGGTTTTTTCCTGAGGGAGAAGAAGAAGGGAAACCAATCCATAAATCAGGAACCATCTACAGACCAGGGAAACAAGACCACAGGAAGTGATGCCGGCAAAAGGAGCCATTTCCTGTCCCACCATGCAAACAAAGGAACAGTAGTTCTTTTCTGCAGCTTCCATTCTTTGGAATAACTTTCCTAAAAGATGCCCAGCGGCAAACTATTTTTCTAACAGTTTCGATTTCATTTATTTAAACAATTTATATACTGCTAATATTTGGGATGGGGGAGCAGGCCTCTGGGCAGTTTATAATGTATCTTAAAACACCGATTAAAAATCAAATAATTTTTAATAATCCACAATCAAAAACCAAATTAGCAACCCAAAGGGCACCATGGTAAGCATTACACATGAAAAACAAGTATAATAATAATAATAATAAGAAGAAGAAGAAGAAGAAGAAGAAGAAGAAGAAGAAGAAGAAGAAGAAGAAGTTCCACGCTGCACCTTCAGAACTTGGTGTGATGGATCACGTGTCGCTAATACAACACACACACACCCCTTCCGTAAGTCAAAAACACAACACACAAACACCACCATGTTCAGTGGCGAGCGTTCTCTGAATGCAGCTTGCCAGCTGGCAGAGCAGCCACAGCAGCAAATAAAACTTTGACGCTCTTGTTCACTGGGACATTAATGCCAGAACAAATTTGTTTCTGTTGACAGTGCCTTCGTTATGTAAATTGACGGCTTGTTCCTTCCACAACTCTCTCTACATGGAAAGCACTTCATGTCCTCGTCGTTGTTCATGTTTCACTGCAGGTCAGCACCTGAACTTAAGGCAGATGCTCCTCATAACAACTGCACATCACCCCAGACCAACTGGGCTATTCCATGGGAAGCTGTCCGCCATGGCATAGCCAAGGAACCTGGAACAGGTGGGGTGGGAGACACTGTCAGCATCCAGATTCCAGTCTTCTGCATTCAAGGATGGCTCCCATGCAGAATGCTGTCTAGCAATTTACCGTATTTTTCGCTTTCTAGGACGCACCCGACCATAGGACGCACATTGTTTTAGAGGGGGAGAACAAGAAAAAAATAATTCTCCCCCTCTCTGCTCAGCGCCCCTTCAGCGAAGCGGCAGGAGAAACGGAGCCCCTTCCATTTCTCCTCCCGCTTCGCTGAAGGGGCGCTGTGCAGCTCTCCCTCTCTGCTGAAGCCAAGGAGCCTGCATTTGCTCCATAGGACGCACACACATTCCCCCTTAATTTTTGGAGGGGAAAAAGTGCGTCCTATAGAGCAAAAAATACGGTATATGCTGATGGGGAAGTAATGGCCACTGATAACAGTTATTTAACAGGGGAAGAAGAGGAAGGCTGGGCAAGCTATCAAAATCTGCAACGGCAGCTGCTGTAGTATAAGTAGAGGCTGTGACATGGGCAGTGACAGCCTGCATAGGGCAAGGTATGTAGGGCTGGACACTTTGAGCTGATCTGGAAAGAGTACGGTTTGCCATACTAAGTGAACAAGGTTCAGACACATGAGAAACCCATTCCACTTCTGCATTGTGGAGACCAAAAGCACTACCTCCATTTTCAAATGGCCAGTTTGTTGATTTGTCCAGACTAGGGAACTATGGATTGCTTTAACTACCGTTGATTCCAAAAAGCCAAAATCAGGAGCCACGATGTGTATGTTTGTTAGCTAAGATCAACCACAGTTTATCCCATTGGGACCAAACAAACTGTGGTTAGTTGCAAACGTAGGCAGGTTCTTCTGATTTCTTCCTTGCAGCCACAATAGAGGAGGGAGTACACAGGCCCATAGCTCATTTGTGTAGAGCTAAACAATGGTTTTACACCCAGTCTACACTATAATAGGGACACGGGTGGCGCTGTGGGTTAAACCAGAGAGCCTAAGACTTGCCAATCAGAAGGTTGGCGGTTTGAATCCCTGCGACAGGGTGAGCTCCCGTGGCTCGGTCCCAGCTCCTGCCAACCTAGCAGTTCAAAAGCACGTCAAAGTGCAAGTAGATAAATAGGTACCACTCCGGTGGGAAGGTAAACGGTGTTTCCATGTGCTGCTCTGGTTCGCCAGAAGCGGCTTAGTCCCTCAACTCAACCTTTTTTATTCGACCGTCAGTCAGAAAAAAATACAAATACATTTGTCAATACACAGTTAAAACATCCAGAAAACCTTTAGAGCTTAGCCAACACTAAAAAGGGCTAAACAGATAGCCCCATATCAATACAGTCAATTATCGTCTTGCAACACTTAAAGGCTAAAAAAAGAAATTTGGCCACCAAGAAAGGTATAGCTCTAGTAACATTATTCAGCAAGTGTAAAACCTGGTTTTCTCCGGGTAGGAAGCTAAGTTGACATAGGAGTAGGTCTATAAAATTTTGTCTAAGCTCTGCATAAGAAGGGCAAGTCAAGAGAATGTGTTCGGTGGACTCAACCACACCGATAGCACAATGACAGGTTCTCTGGGCGTATGGTACTCCCCTGTACCTTCCCCACAATATCGCAGAGTCAAGGACATTTAATCTAGCCGCTGTAAGAAGTCTGTGGTATTCCACATAGTGGATTTCTGCAAGGTAGGGGGCTGGTATGGTCCGATAAATCTGGTCCCCTAGGAACATCCCTGGTTTTACCTGGGCTATGTCCTCTTGTCTGGCAATATCACTCAGTCTCCGGGAGATCACATCTCTAGCTTGATTGTACGTCATGCTGGCCATGTGACCCGAAGCTGTACACCGGCTCCCTCGGCCAATAAAGCGAAATGAGCACCGCAACCCCAGAGTCAGTCACAACTGGACCTGATGGTCAGGGGTCCCTTTACCTTTACCTACACTATACTCCTTCTACATCAACCTTCAGCAATCTGGTGGCCTTCCTATGCTTTGGACTGGGGCTAATAGGAGTTGTAGTCCCAAACATCAGGAGAGCAATAGGTTGAAGGAGGCTGCCCTACATCATGTAACAGCTCCTTTCCTATGCTGAAACAGAAGAAGCATTCACTTTTGTTTCAGGACTCTAGCTCACTGTATTGAGGTTCCTCTTGTGCCAACAGCAACATCCCTGATCCTCTGTTCCATGGGCAGCACAACCGTAGGCTCTCGGTAAATTATTTCTTTAAAAAGCAAAGCAAATACTGAGATGTCCTTAAGATATGTCATTTCCTTGCAGTATTAATTCAATATCCAAACACTAGCAGCGAAGTCGGCAACTGGCAACCCCTAGGCCATATCAGGCCATGAGTGTGATGCTGCCTAACCCTAGAGCTGCAAGCCCCAAAGGGAAAACAGTGGGGATTAACAGCATCCACCCCATGGAACTTGGAAGCAAGTGATTTCCTTAAAAGGTCAGCCTGTGCTCAGGCAAAACTAGCTGCCGTACCTAACACTTTAAGGAGAATCATCTTAAATGCTTGGTAATTGCAGGGATGTAAAAAAATAAATACATCACCAGGTGCAAGTGAAATATTTATTTAGCCTTTTGCAGCCTTGGAGACCTGTTATTATAAATTTGTATACCACCCTTCAACTGCAAAACAAACCAATAACCCCACCTCGCCCCCAAATATTCAATAACTCAGGAACTCAGAAATGTTTTTTCCCCAGTTCTACGTATTTATCGAAAAACAATCTCAACCAATAAATAAATATTGCCCCTTATTACTAACCTAAGCAGGCAATCTATAAATCTCCCTGGTGTGAATGCTCAATGAATGAGTTCTCAGGAAGCAACTCCTATCCCTGTCTCTCAGCTATTTCTAATAAACCTCTGTGTGCATCTGACAGCTGAAGCTGACAGGGCACCTATATGCAAACAGTAATGCCACAAACATGTTGAGATTTGCCAAACTCTTTTAAGATTTGGAGAGCTCCACTCTTCTGCTGATAGCCGGCTCAAATGCATCCCATAAACTAGCCTCTGCTAAAGAATGAGGCATGGGAGGGGGGGGATGAAGAGGGGTCAAAGGATGCCTGTCTATGCACGGAGACGCCAGCAGAAGCACGTACAGCCAACACGCGCGGGCACGCGCAGCCAGCCACACACACACCCCAGCTAGCTTTGCAAGCCGATGGAAGGGGCACGTGCGCACGCGGGCACGTGTCTCTCCCTGCTTATAGTTCAGCCAGCCGGTTGCCTGGTGCCTCTGCGCCGGCTGCAGGATCCCTCAAAGCCAGCCGATCCACCACGAAAAGCAAACAGATAAAAGCGACGCCACCCTTCTTTCTCTTCCATTGCATTCGAGGCGTTCAGAATGGAGTTTAAAGCAATCGCCATCGTCGCTTCTTCCCCATGCAACCCCGACAAAAATACGCCGCGCCCACCACGTCTGAACATCTCCCACCCTCGGAAAAGCCACAGTTTTTTTTAAAGGTTTGAGCCTGGGGAAGACGATTTGCAAAAGTGCTTTACTGTATTCTCTTTTGCATGCTCCGAAGAGGCACCGGAATGAGCTCATCCGGAGCTACTGGAAATCGGCTGGTGGGAGGGAACAAGCGAGCACACCTTCTCGGTCCTACTGCGCGGAGGGTAACCGGGAAACAGGCGCGGGTCCACGACGGGGGATGGGGATTGTTATCACCGTCATCACCTCCACTCGCCACGCGCGCAAAGTCCCGGAAACTAGCCGCCACCCGGTCCAAATATCTCTCCCCGGGTGACGTGGAAAGCCCCGATTCCTGCTGCCCGGGTTTCTAGGATTTCTGCTTTCCAGTGAATGCAACTGCACATACGCCCGGTTTTTGCAATGACTTGCATCGCGGTGCAAGCGTTACTGAAATAGCGGTTTGACTGTCATTCCCACCTACTCCTCGATACACACACACAACACAGCACAGGCAGAGGGAATCTTCAGCAACCTTTCAAAATTATTTAAAGGCCAGCAAATAATTTAAGAAGCCATTTTTTAAAAATAAAAAGTCCGAGGGTAATAGCTGCTTTCCCAAGAGCTCTTTCTACAGCCAACCTGCGGGCATAATCCAGCGGGAAGTTCTCCTGCGCAGCAGCAGCCGAGATGCAAGGAGACAGCATATGGCTTGCGCAGGATTTTCCGGGTTTCCCCCGGCTACTGTTATTAGATCTCGTAGCTGCCTCCCATCCATCGGTGCCAGTGGCCGCGTAGAATAAAATGTCTTGCTGGAAAGGGGGAAGAAACAGTCTTGCACAGATGCGCATACGCAGCCAGCAATCTTTCTCCGCCCCATTGCACGGGAGGATCAAGCGCAGAAAGGGAGATTATTGGGGGTCCCGTGTAACAATACAGTGTGTGTGAGAGAGGGGGGAGGTTACCCTCATCTTCCAGTCTTCAAAACAACCCAATCCTAGGCACGCCTAACTCGGCAGCAGGACCCACTGGCTGCGCCCATGCCGTGCTTTATGGGCGTCTTAGAGCTACCTAGACGGATGTTGGACGAAGTGGGCCTTTGGCCTGATCCAGTAGCGGGGTGGGGTGCACTCTTCTTAATACGACTGACCCCTCCAGGTTAAGTGTGCGTATTGGATCGCGGGCTCAGAGTCAGGCTCTGTCACTCCAGGGCTGTGGAGTGCTAAATGAAATTATTATTCGTTCCACGTCTGGAGAAAGAGAGAAAGGCGGCAGCGAGGCCATTATCAACAGGAATCGGAAAGGAGTTGGGTTTGCTAGGAGGTTGCTGTGGGTCTCTCTATTCGTCGCCCCCCAACTGCAAGCCTATCACCCCCGTCTATACCCGGGAGGCAAAAGATCCCTTTGATCTAATGGGAGAGCCTGAATTGCACGACGCAGAGAGATCGGGAAGCTTGCAAAGCCTCCGCTATCCAAGCTGAGCGAAAGGGAGCTACCCCCCCCCCTTCCATAAAAAAGCCTGCAGCAACAACAACGAAAAGGAGGCGACAGCACAACAGGATCGCACGCAGCGCCCGCGGAACGCAAGGCAACGCCTTTGGAACGCTCACCGGCTCTTGGCTGCTGCTGCGCCCCGGGAGTCCCAGGTGCGGAGACGGAGGAGGCACCTCTGCACTCTGCTTCCTGCTGCGCGCTACAATAACAACGAAGTTTTGCTTCCTTCCTCCAGCAGAGAGAGCCAAGCGCCAGCCCCGCCTTTACGTGATTGACGTCTTGAGCCGCACCCAATGGGAAGCCGTGGAAGCTCCCGGGCTGAACCAATCGCTGCTTCCACCAGAGGCTGACATGGGGAAGGAGGGGTAGGTTGGGCCCAAAGTTCTAGTTGGGGGTGGGGGGGGGGAGAGGCGGCCTGACAGTTAACCCCAGAGGCGCTGGAGGAAAATGTGAAGTCCATATTGTGCTGGTGCAGCTGCACTGTGTATTTATTTCACAGAACCATAGAATTGTAGAGTTGGAAGGGACCCTGAGGATCATCCAGTCCAACTCCCTGCAGTGCAGGAATATGCAGCTGTATCCTATGGGGATCGAACCTGCAACCTTGGTGTTATCAGCACTGTTATGTCGTGAAGTTTCACCCTGGGCCAGCAGGGGGATACTGTATATAGTTTTCACTCAGGTCTGTAGATAGTTTTCACTCAGGTCCACGTCAGTTATTTTAGGCGGGAAACTCTAGGTTGTTGTTGCTACAATGTTGACAGCCGGCTGCCTATAAAAGCAGGCCGGCTGAGCTGTTTGCTAGTCAGTTCTGTCCAGCTTGCAAGTAAAGAGCTGCTCTGGAGAAATCGCTGTGTCGTCTGCTATGTTCACCCACAACTTAACAAGCACCATGTTCTAACCAACTGAGATATTTGTTTGCATTTATATCCCACTTTTTTGTTTGTTCTCCCCCTCATTTAATTCCCCACAACACCCCTGTAAGATAGGCTAGGCTGAGAGGCCAGCCCAGGGTCACTCAGTGAGCTTCGTGGCCAAGTAGGGAATTCGAACCCAGGTCTCCCAGGTCCTAGTCCAACACTCTTAACCACACCACACTGGCACCAAGCTAAACTAGGCAGCAGGAGGTTACTTAAAAGTGTGCAAATTTTATATTTAGATGGAAATATTTGACAGGTCAGAGGGCACTTCTCTCAGAGACCAGTCATAACTATTTAGTGTACAGAGGCACTGCTAAGCACTCAAAAGACTCAGGGGCCTGTGGCACCAATTTGCATATGCTAATTTTGTTAATGATTTTTACATTTATAGCACATTTTTCCTCCCAGAAGCTCAATGTGGCTCTCCCCACCCTCCCCAATTTTATCCTAACAATAACCCTGTGGGGTAGGTTAAGCTGAGAGTCTGTGACTGGCTCAAGTGAACTTCTGGGCTGAGTGGGGATTTGAACGTTGTTATCCCAGGTCCTAGTCCAACACACTCATCACCATAGCTGTCAACTTTTCCCTTTTCTTGCGAGGAATCTTATTCAGAGTAAGGGAATTTCCCTTTTAAAAAGGGAAACATTGGCAGCTATGCTCAGCACGACACCTCATATGTCCAGCTGCATATGTTGGTCCCAGAGCAAATTAAGAGGATAAGTGAGTGGCCAGCACAGTATGTGTACCAGCCCTGGAAGCAAAGTTAAAAATCATTTTTGGAATGAGGGCAGGTCATCCACAGCCCAGCCCTCTAACAATACCCCTAACAGAGACAGGCAGCAGGGAGCCTAATTGCATATAAGCTCCAAGGAGGTTGATAAATTGAAGTAGACAATGAACACCTTTATGTTCCTGCAAGTTACTTTGCTATACTGTATAAGCGGTGCCACAAAGAGCAACTTCTTATGAGAATTAATTTCCAGGTGAGTTTGAAATCCCAGTAACGTTAAATCTACCCCCAGGCCACATTCCAGCTAAATATTTTGGCAAGGAATGCTTTAAAAAACCAACAACCTATATTTTGAATTCGCTGTACTTGTTAACTGAATAAGAGAGATGCATTGATTAGAAGGAACAGTCTGTTCTTAAATGGCTCTTGCATTTTTATATTGCATTAGCAACACTCAGAAATGATGCACTGGATACTTGGGTAGCAAACCTATGCCCACTTCTCTGGTAGTTACTTCTGAGTAGGCATGTATAGGATTCCTCTGCTAATGATTTCTTGCAGGGCCCTTCGGTTGCTGGGTATTCTGTACAGAAGCATGGATGAAAATTTTAGCTTTGCATTTGAAGGAAAATATAAAGACCTGGAGTGTTTAGGCTGACATCCTTAGTATGCTTACTAGGAAGTAAAGCCCCATTGAACAAAGTGGGGCATACTTTTGAGTAAACATGCATAGATGCCTGCTAGAAAGCTGTAATCCTGTGCATATGCTTAACCCAGTAGAATTTAATTCTGAGGACAAAAGTTACAGGTTTGGGCTGCACAACACAAAATGATTGCAAAATGCACTTATCGTTCTGATGTACAATGATGTGGCAGATGTGCAATGTCGTTTTGAGCCCGGGGTTCAGCTTGACAACAAACAAATGAATCAGAAGAGAGCCCTTCAGGCGCAGGGGAAGAGCTGGAGGCAAGCGCTCTTGAGTTAATTGGAGGGGAACGCCAGGCATGACTCACTGGCTCAAGGAAGGGCATGAATACATGGCTGCACTTATTTTTAAATGTACTTTAAATGTATGGTACAAAGTCCATTTCTTAGGGAAAGGTCAGAGCTTTGCATGCAGAAATATCATTGGCCTCTCCAGGTAGGGCTTGGAGACACCCATCTTCAAGCTGAAGTGATAGCGCATGCCTAGGCAAACCAAGGCCTAATCGCCTTCAAAATCTGGCCCGTGGACGGTCTGGGAATCAGTGTGTATTTACATGACTAGAATGTGTGCTTTTATTTAAAATGCATCTCTGGGTTATTTGTGGGGCATAGGAATTTGTTCATTTTTATTTTTATTTTCCAAAATATAGTCCGGCCCCCCCACAAGGTCTGAGGGACAGTGGACCAGCCCCCTGCTGAAAAAGTTTGCTGGCCCCTGTGATAGCGGGTGTGAGACTGGGCTGTAAAGGATTAGAAAAACACCTTTTTGTGCAAACAAATCAGGATGCATAGTCTATTAACCTGGAGGAGCTTTTCTGAGCCAGGATTATCTAGAAATTACTGTGTTCTTTTGTGAAATTTTCTTATTTCTTGCTTTTATTGAACTTAAAGACAGGCAATCCTGTACCCACATGTTCCTGGGACTAAGCCCCATCGAACATCTGAGTAGATATGTGTGGGATTACACTGTAAATCAACTTTTAATTGAACCGTGGCGTGTACTTTTCCTAAACCACAGGCTGTGCGGCATTTGCGTGCCTAGCCATTTTGATTCCATGCTACTTAACTTGTGATGATTTGGTAACTATTCACTTGCTCAGCAAATCCCATTGCTCCAGAGTTCTTCCTGCTTCCAAGTCAGGGAACTGAAGGAGGTGCTGAAAGTGCTGTACGGTACGATACAAAGACTGTGCCTGGCTAACCTTTCCAGAAAGGTGGGACTTGAATGCCGCTTTGGAAGAAGCTCAGCCGAACAAAAAAGCAAAAATGGGGCCAGTGATTTTTCTGGGACGGGATCCAGAAAAGAGGGCTTGTCTCTGGTAAATATCAACAGCTGAAGAGTAGTTTGCACCTGAAATGCACAGATTTCCTCTGCATTGATTCTCCTACAGTGAAATATCTACCGTTCATTTGTTTTGCACTAGGCAGAATGTATTAGTGAAGGCAGAGATTAAGCCGTTCCAAAACCATTTAAGAAGAAAAGAGTCGCAGGCTTTTCAATTTGCTTGCAAAGAGGCAGTTCTTACAGGAACTGGGATTATCGAGGGAAGGTTTTAATGGCCTATAAAGTCTCTCCCCACCCCCCACCCATCAGCTTTATCTCCTATAGGCCAGTTGCATTGCAACAGACTAGGAGAAGGAAACGATCTTAACCTGTAAATAGACCTATAATCATTTAAGCTCTGATAGCAAAAACTTCAAAGAGCCTCCTGGCACCTTGAAGACCAGCAGATTTATTATGGCATAAGCTTTCGGTGGACAATAGAGTCCACTCTGCCAGATGTAGGAAGCGTTTTCCTCAGTTGGCACTTGTATGTGTGTGTGTGTGTGTGTGTGTGTGTGTGACAAGGGATGCGAAAGGCAATTTGCTTAAAGCTAGATGCAGGCAAACAGAGCGTTGTGACTGTTCACAACAGAAGCAATAGGAGATTTAAGGGATTGCAAGACCATCTCGGCAGTCATGCACCCTTGCCACTGGTGCATGTATGGAGAGCCTTTTCACATGTACACTGTTGGCAGAAGTAGCTCATTCAATCATTTGGAGGGGGGAGGATGTGTCTGAACATGAACACACACCAACAAGCACCCTGTTTTTGCTAAGTTGTCAGGGGCATGGCTCAACAGCAGCTCATCTGCTTTGAATGCAGACAGTCCTCGGTTCAGTCCCTGGCAGGTAGAGCTGGGAGAGGCTCGTGGTTTAGGCAGGGTCTGGATGTTGCTGGTTCATGAGAAAGATACAAGAGGATGATATTCCTTATGGCATGGGTAGGCAAACTAAGGTCCGGGAGCCGGAGCCGGCCCAATCGCCTTCTAAATCCAGCCCATGGACGGTCTGGGAATCAGCATGTTTTTACATGAGTAGAATGTGTCCTTTTATTTATAATTCATATCTGGGTTCTTTGTGGGGCCTGCCTGGTGTTTTTACATGAGAAGAATGTGTCCTTTTATTTAAAACACATCTCTGGGTTATTTGTGGGACATAGGAATTCATTCATATATTTTTTTTTTCAAAATACAGTCATACCTCTGGTTGAAGTAGCTTCGTTCGGGTTGCACTCTGCGGCGACCCGGAAGTAATGGAACGCATTACTTCTGGGTTTTGCTGCTTACGCATGTGCAGACACTCAAAATGATGTCACGCACATGCGCGAAAGTGGCGAATCACGACCCGCAGATGCGCGGACGTGGGTTGCGCTCGCTTCAGGATGTGAACGGGGCTCCGGAACGGATCCCGTTTGCATCCAGAGGTACCACCGTATAGTCCAGCCCCCCACAAGGTCTGAGGGACGGTGGACTGGCCCCCTGCTGAAAAAGTTTGCTGACCCCTGCCCTATGGCTCATTAGAGGATCCGAGACCTTTGCAAGGCTCCTTGTATGCTGATAAGGATCAAGACTGTGTCAATCCATGGGAGTAGCGGGGGGGGGGGGGGGCAGCTGCCCCCTGCAAAATAAATAAAAATCAATCAGAAGAACTAACTGAGGTTCTGCCCCCCCCAACAAAAGCCTCCTCCCCCCACATGGATTGACATGTGTCAATCCCCCCAAACTATTGAAAATAAATAAAACACCTGTTTTACCGGTATATGCCCTGGCAGTCTACCAATACAGAACAGAACTTTAGTGAGAAAAAGGAATAAGCCCCATTGAACTTCTGAGTTGCTACGCATATGATAGGATTGCACTGTCAATCAGCTTTTAATGGAACCGTGGAGTGGGCAAGCTCGCATTAACAAAAAGCAAAAATGTGGCCAGTTGTGTCACAGCACAACTGGCTCTCGGCCACTGAATACAGCTGACATCAGAGCAGCCATGATGGGTTAAAATAATGGAGAAGTCAGCTCTGTGGAAGCTGAAGTGATAGTCGTTATGAGACTGTGGCACCTGGGCTGAAAGGGACAAGAAAAACGTTGCTTTATGCAAAACAAATCCAAATGCATTCTCAATAAACAGGTTGTCTAGAGAGGAGCCTTTGGTATCTGAGCAAGAATTAGCTTGAAATTACTGTTGACTTTTATGCATATTTTTTTTCTTATTTCCCCCACTTTCTTTTATTGATCTTCAAGCCAGATCGGCACTGGCTGAGTGCTCATAAGCATGCACAGGATAACTTCCTTTCCATTTTGAATCAGATGAAGCACGCTGAGGAAAGGAAAATGCTCATAACGTTCCGACATAATGTGGACAGGCTGTCATGAAAGATAAACATTCTATCGGAACACATCAGAGATCCCGATGTTAACATTCGGGGAGCAACATCTGTCTCATCCTAGTTGCCGACAGCTACAGTCTGGCACTACAGTGGCACCTCAGGTTAAGTACTTAACTTTCTGACAGTAAAGGCTGTTTGACAGTGGAACGGACTCCCTCAGGAGGAGGTGGGTTCTCCTTCAGTGGTGGGTTTCAAACAAAAGCTTAGATAATAATAATAAATTTTATTTATACCCCGCCCTCCCTGGCCAGAGCCGGGCTCAGGGCAGCTAACACCAATAATAAAATCACAGTAAAAACATAATAGGGGGGAAAGAGATGGAGGGGAAAAAAACCAATTTAAAATACAGGTTAAAATGCAATTTAAAATGCAGCCTCATTTTAAAATAGCTGATAAATCAAGGCCATAAGGGGAGGGAAACATAAGGGTCAGACTGAGTCCAAACCAAAGGCCAGGCGGAACAGCTGTCTTGCAGGACCTGCGGAAAGATGTCAAATCCCGCAGGGCCCTAGTCTCTTGTGACAGAGCGTTCCACCACGTCAGGGCCAGTGCTAAAAAGGCCCTGGCCCTAGTTGAAACCAATCTAACCTCCTTGAGGCTCGGGATCTCCAAAGTGTTGTTATTTGTGGACCTTAAGGTCCTCCGCGGGGTGTACCAGGAGAGGCGGTCCCGTAGGTACGTGCGTCCTAGGGCGCATAGGGCTTTAAAGGTCAAAACCAGCACCTTAAACCTGACCCTGTACTCCACCAGGAGCCAGTGCAGTTGGTAAAGCACTGGATTAATGTGATTCCCGCAGCAAGGACCCCGTAAGGAGCCTCGCCGCAGCATTCTGCACCCGCTGGAGTTTCTGGGTCAGCTTCAAGAGCAGCCCAGCATAGAGCGAGTTACAATAATCAAGCCTGGAGGTGACCGATGCATGGATCACTGTGGCCAAATCAGGGCGAGAAAGGTAAGGGACCAACTGCTTAATACGGTGGAGATGGGAAAATGGCCATCTGTCAGGGATTCTTTAGCCAGGGGCTGGAGTAGAGGACCCTTGGGAAGGTTTTCCGTAGGATGATGGAATGGAAGAGAAGCTGAACAAAGTGTCTCCCACCGAGTTCGGTGGTGCTCCTTCCTAAATAACTGTGCTATCCTAACCATGTCTACTCAGAAGCCCTGTTGAATTCATTGGGGCTTGCTCCCAGCTAAATAGGGCTACGATTGTAGAGTATCTATAAAGCCGCATCCCTACAGCCCAATACTAGGTAAGTACTTGAAAGTAATACCCACCAGGTTCAGTGGGGCTTGTTCCCAAACATAGGACTGCAGACTTGTTGACAAAAGATACCTACATGGTATGTAGAAACAGTACATTAGTCTCAGGTACAGGTCATATAACCACGTAAGATTTCGAATAGAGGGTGGAGACCGCCTCTTTTGCTACCCCTAAATGTATCCTTTATAGACGCACACTAAGTTATTTCTTCACTGTGCTGTTCACCAAGGATGCAAAATCTGTGGTTTTCCTGATGTTGTTGGACTACAAATCGAGTTTTCCCTATTGGCCATCCTAGCCGGGACTGATGGATGTTGGAGTCCATCACATCACAGGTAATTTCTTGGGCGGCTCCCCATCTGCAGAATACTCCCCCCAGAGGCATGCCTGATGCCATAATTACATCTCTTTAGGCGGCAGGTGAAAACATCCCTCTTTACCCCAGGCCTTTGGCCAGTAAGTAATATATGGCCTGTTAAAGCTGGGTGAGGGAGCCCTATTATTATGATTATTTTATTATTCTGTTTATTATTTTGCTTATTATTGGTATTTTTATTATGCTCCATAAAACGTGTTCTTAATGTTGTACAGCACCTGGCAAACTTTTGATAAACGGTGGCATTTAAATTGAATAAATAAATAAATAAATAAAAATTAAATGTCTGGAGTGTCACAGGTTCCCAAGCTGTGCCCTATGCCTTTTCCCAACGTACCAGTATGTTTGCTGGAGAAATACCAGGTGACGTAGAAATCACCTATTAAATGCCCTTGCCCTTCTGTTTTCTTAAAACCTGTGCTGCCCATACCTGAACACAAGATGATGCATGCTGGCCATGCTCAAGATGACATGGTGACTTCTCATTCAGGTGTTTCCCCCGAATTCTAGCCAAGCCACCAGCCTCACAGAGGCCAGGGTTTCATTCTGCCGCTTGCAAGCAAAGGAAGGCTAAGCCAATGAGTTCATAAAGGCTTGCAGCAGCTGTTGCCGATTTAGTGACCTCATAGATCTCTGCCTTTGACTCAGCAACACGGGGCAGTGCCTGTCTACACCCAGGGTAGCTAACCTGTTGCCCTCACGGTACATCTGGAATTTAACTCTCAGTCCTCTACATCAGGGTTTCCCAAACTTGGGTCTCCAAGCTGCTTTTGGACTATAATTCTCATCATCCTTGATGGTCCTGCTAGTTAGAGATGATAGTAGTGTCCAGAATTGGACACAATACAGTGGTACCTTGGTTTACAACCATAATCTGTTCTGGAGGTCCGGTTGTAAACCAAAACAGGTTCTAACCCAAGGCGCGCTTTCGCCAATGGCGCCTCCCCCCCAAAATGGGTTGTAATAAAAAAAAATGGGTTGTAATCCAAAAAAAGGGAACACACTTCCGGGTTTGACATGGTTGTAATCCAAAACAGTTGTATTCCAAAGCAGTTGTAAACCAAGGTACCACTGTACAGTGGTACCTCAGGTTAAGTATTTAATTCGTTCCGGAGGTCCGTTCTTAACCTGATACTGTTCTTAACCTGAAGCACCACTTTAGCTAATGGGGCCTGCGGCTGCTGCCGCGCCACCGGAGCACGATTTCTGTTCTTATCCTGAAGCAAAGTTCTTAACCTGAAGCACTATTTCTGGGTTAGTGGAGTCTGTAACCTGAAGCATATGTAACCTGAAGCGTATGTAACCCGAGGTACCACTGTATTCCAGTCTTCACCAAGTACACATAAGACTAGTTTGCTGAACCAAACCAATGGCCCACCTAATCCAACATCCTCCTCTCTCAGTGGCCAACCAGATGCCTGAGGGAAACCAGCTAGCATAAGATGAGCCCAAATGCCCTCTTCCCTCTTGCCAGCAATTAGGATCTGAAGCAAAGGTAGAGCAAAGCCAATACATTCCATTGCGTTCCACATAAAAGCAGACTCGGAGTGCATCTTCGACTTGCATGAAAATATAGTTTATTTATAACTTTTTCAAGGATCACAGGGTAGCGAACATGGCCCCCTTCAGCTTCTATCCTCACAACAACCCTGTGTGGTAGGTCAGGCGACAAATAGAGTGACTGGCTCAAGGTCACCCAGTGAGCTAGGTGGAAATGCAACTTGGGTTCTGGTCCATCTCCAATGCCTACCAATTTGTCTCCAAGCCCAATTCAAAGGGCGGCTTCTGACTTCCAAGCCCTTCTGTGGCTGAGGAGCCCAATACTTCTATGACCACCTCTCCTCATATTGGACCCGTCAGCTTTTGATGCCCTTCTCTAGATGATCCCTACAAGAGACGTTCAGAGGGTGACAACAAGGAAATATGCCTTTTATGTGCTGACACCCCACCCCCCAAAAATTATGGAATGCTCTCCCTGGTGCCAATACATTTTCAGCACAGACTTCCATTGGCTGTGGGAAGCGATTCATAAACTTAATAAAAACTGAACTCTGCACTCTGCTGGACTGTTTCAGTGACCGCTATCTCTTGGATGGAAAGAGCTGCTTCAGCAAATTGTGGGGAACGACAGCAGTTTCGAGGTGGGGTGCAGAGGACAGCGAAATTACATCCAGGCTTTTTAAGAGAGGCCAAATTTTTCATCGTTCTCTAGAGCGACAAGGAGCATATTCTGGAGAACATCCCTGTTGCTGTATCTAGGAAGATGCAAGACTCGGGAGCAAGTGGAGGCCTCAGGATACCACAGGTCTGGATCTTCTTTTCTCAAATCTGCAATAGTGACTGTGAATCGTTCCATTCCTTGAGCTGGGAAGCAGTCGGTCCCTGTGAGAAAAGCTGGAAGAGATGGTAGAAATTAAACAACACATAGCCAGAACGTATCTTAGCAAATAACGATGATGACCCAACCCTGTGGAAATACAGTGGTACCTTGGGTTAAGAACTTAATTCGTTCTGGAGGTCCATTCTTAACTTGAAACTCTTCTTAACCTGAGGTACCACTTTAGCTAATGGGGCCTCCCACTGCCGCTGCGCCGCAGTTGCTGTTCTCATCCTGAAGCAAAGTTCTTAACCTGAGGTACTATTTCTGGGTTAGCGGAGTCTGTAACCTGAAGTGTCTGTAACCCAAGGTACCACCGTGTGTGTGTGTGTGTGTGTGTGTGTGTGTGTATGTGTATATATATATAAATTGTCCAGTGGCACCTTAGAGACCAACTAAGTCTGTTCTCGGTATGAGCTTTCGTGTGCATGCACACTTCTTCAGATACACTGAAATGGAAGTCACCAGATCTTTATATATAATGAGAGGGTGGGGACAAGTTACTGTATTTATAGATTGTTCTTGTATTTAAATGAAAACCAATAAAAATTATTTGGTTTTATAAAAACAACAACAACAAAGTGTATACAGACAGCCCCCCCATTTAGGCATGTTCAATATGTGCACGACTGCACACACATGCATCGCGCCAAACCTGAAAGTGACTCCAAAAGTCAGACAAAAAAAGGGGTGGAACGAGGGCAGAATGGGGCATTTGCAGGCTTTTTCAAGGGTGTTTCAAAAACAGTATACGTGATTTCACAGACACACGCTGTGCCTCAGAATGTAACCTCCACGTAATTAAGGAGTTGCTTGTATTCAATTCTGACCAAACTAAGCCTTCTAGTGCAAAATATACAACAGGAGACTTAGTTTGGACAGAATCGAATACACACTTCCAGAGTTAACGCTAAACACATTATTACATCTGGCAAATGAGCCACCATAGCCACTAATGGGCCGCGAAAAACTGTGTCCCAGGCTTTTTTTTTAGACCCATGTACTATATGAAACCAAATCTGGTGCAGTATTTGCCAGATGTGAAATATATTGCCATCATTTTCTCCTATTCTAATATCAAACAAATGATTCATTTTGACTTTTTAAAAGAAATACGTTATTACAGAGGAAATTCTTCTTCTTTTCTTCAGGAAGAGCATGAAACACAGCCCAAAAATCCTTAATTGTTTCATCCGACCTTTCATAACCATGGTACTGCGCATTCTGTCATAGGAAATAAAAATAGCCCTGCCGTTAATCCTTCAGTATCTCTTTACATAAATCAACATTTGTTGCCCAACATAATTCCGCGAGCTATTTCAGTCCCTCTTATGACTTTGTGCAGGGAATCTGAGGGCTGCTCCACACATTCACTTTATTTTGTCTTTTTAAATATTTAGTTACTTTATATATTTCTTCATATTTCACCCAAAGTCTCTTAAGCTGTTTCTAAATCCCAGCCAAATGAATCAATGTAAAAAATACAATACAATACAAATTCTACATTCACAATTGGACAATACTACTGCTACAACTAAGAATAAAAAATTCCACAATTTCAGTAAAATAATTAATACCTCTAAACAATGTACATAAGTAAAATTATGCAGAACCACAAAAACAAATTATAACAGTGTCAGGGCATCCCAATCCCTTTCCTATAGCATATTTCATCCAGTAGTCAATTGAGCCCTGGGTAAATTTATGTTTTACCTTTTCTAGCTGTTCCCAGTCGTATTCTGTATGTCCAAGGAGAACAACACGGAGCTCAGCAGGAAGAAATAGTTTCCAAATTTCATTTGGGCAGCCTGTTTTAAATCCACGCACAAAGTCCCCAAACTTCTTTTCTACTGAAGTACTGAACATGTAGTTCACGTAAGCATCAACGTATTCTTTCCTGGAAACAGATTAACGCGGTTCATTTATTTACTATATTTATAGCCTGATTTTCTGTGAAGGACCCAAAGTGGTCTATACATACAGATGTAAAAGTACAGAAATAAACTCACCAGTTCATGAAACACATAAGCAGTGTAACTTGAGTTTTTAACTTTTGAAGAGAGTACTTTTAGAGAGTCTGCAGAAAGCAACTGTGCCTATACTATCTGGTGAGATCAGCTCTCGGCTCAAACCTAAGCATGTCTACTCAGAACTAAGTCCCACTGAACTCAATGGTGCCAACCTCAGATAAGCTGGCATAGAACAGCAGCTGAAGAGACTGAGCTGGGAATTGCAAAGTCCCTTGTTTGAATTGTGCCTTTGCTGTTAAACTACTGGGTGTCCTTGGGGAAACCACTCTCTCAGCTTCCCATAAATCAGAGGAGATAATACTGACCCGAGTTTAGAGGGTTGTTGCCAAGAATACAGAAGGCAATTTATGTGAGTTGGGGTAGGCACCTGGAAAAATTATATAAGTGCTAAGTATTATTATTGCTACAACCATGTCACCTGTTTGTTGGAATGCCAGATGGGGGCATTTCAAGTCTTCATGCCCCCTTCCCCTAAAAACGTGTGTGAAGTTTGAAAGTCTTGAAAAGTTTCCATCTAAGATTTGCTCATGGCTTCCTCAGCCTTTTCTCCTCTAGCAGCCATCCTGGAGCCAGTGAAACCATGGGCAATTTGTAACAGTGGGTTACAATAAGAATGCATGTGTATCACCCATATGATCCAACACCCATGATTATTATGTTTTTCCATATGTATGGCCCTAGGACCTTGACCTATGCTTTTTCTCCTCTGGCAAAGGAACCAGGTACCATCTCTGGAGCTTTTCAAGCTCAAAGGGGCCACAGAGGACAGCAAAATCTCACAACAACATTACCTAGCATTTTTAGCAGAAAGGTGATTTAAACCCCAGGACTAAACATGGTTGCTTTTCCCCTCGCCCAACCAAAGATCCGAGTTAGCCACTGACTTTGCTGAAACAAAGCTTTGACCCCTGAAAGGTATCTAAGAGCATTTATGTTGTTGTATTGTGTTTTGGCATTGACAAATGTCTGGTTTCCAGTTACGGGGGAGCATTGGCGGAAAGGAAAGAGGGGTGCTTAACCAGTCCCGAGCTCGCCAATTCTCTTCTGCAAATCCCCCAAGACAGCTGGCAGCCAGTCTCCCTAGTGATTTTGGAGGGGTGGAAGGAAACATTCCAGCAGGAGCATTTTCAGAGGGGGAAAATCAACGAAGAAGGGAAGGGTTGAGCAACACCCCCCCCCCCAAGATTAATTCTAGCCACCTCCAGATAACCCTCCATTAGCATTATAAGGGAAATACAGGACTGAGAACCCAGAGCTTTCATTGCAACATATAGTTCTGTCCAAATATAACTGATTAAAAACAGGGTGGGGTGGAGAGGACTTAACAAATCTTGCCTGTTACACTTGGTAACCGGAATGTTAGCACCATTTTCTTTCAATTCAATGTCAACAATGGATCCATCATGTTCTTCTGTTATCTAAAAAGGGATGCAACAAACAAACGTGTGTCGTTAAACGATTCCGTTCTTTTATTTTGAAAGCTGGGTGCTGTGTAAAGGCATGTAAGCAGTTTGTAGGACTGCCTTCTCCTGCACTGGGTTGCTTGGGAATGAAGGTCACCTTCTGAGATGTGGCAAATGAAAGGAGGGCTTTGTTTGTGGTGGCACCCTCATTCTGGAATTCCATGCCCAAGCATCTCAGGACCATTGTTATTGTCTTTTAGGCAGAAGATGTGGCAACATGCAACCCTTGGGCTAATCTAGTAATGGGAAAGGGGGTGACAAGAGATAGAAAAGGGGGTAGGAGAAATAGAGAAAATGGGGTAGCCACCCAACTTTTGGCTCAGGTACAACCCCCAATAGATTACGAGATTACGACACTCAATAGCAAAACGCTCCTTCACCCCACTTTAGACTCCCAATATTCTAGTGATCTGAGCTTTTAATTGACACCCGCAACCTTTATCCTGTAAAGTTGGGTTTCATAAAAAGTGTTCTACCATTCTGTTTCAGTACCGTTAGATTACAAGTACTTTTACTGTTATGATTTGTAATGTTTATTGCATGGTTTGTATGTTTCAGAGTGGGAAAGTAGGGTCGATTTTGTTGTTGTTGTTAATGGATGAAAAAAACTATCCGTTCAGCCACAAAAAAAGAAATGTGCTTGCCCGCATGTGCATGGGAGAAACATAGGGATTGTTAGAAGATTATCAACATCTCTTACTGTGAAATCCAGCATCATGTTTTCAATGACATCTTCATAATCTTCATCCAAGACTGCCTGAAGATTACTAATGGGTAAAAGAGAAAAGGGGAAATACAATGGTTCCAATCCTAAATGTATTTGCTGACATATACTCCGACTGATTTGAAGGGAATTTTTAGCACAGTCCTAACCATCCCGCCTCAAACGTCCTGTTGAATTTACCCTCCAAAGGAAATGGGGTTCGGATTGCAGCCCTCCAAATAAGCGAGTTTAAAACTGTAGTTGTAGTCTTTGCCCCACTATGCAAAAAGGATTTCAACATACAGTCATACCTCGGGATAAATACGCTTCAGGTTGAGCACATTCAGGTTGCGCTCCACGGCGACCCGGAAGTAACGGAGCACGTTACTTCCGGGTTTCGCCGCTTGCACATGCGCAGTCAAAATGACATCATGCGCGGAAGCGACTAAACACGACCCGTGCACATGCTGTCACTTCTTACGTTATATTCAGGATGCGAACGGGGCTCCGGAATGGATCCCGTTCGCATCCCGAGGTATCACTGTATAAGGTCTATCTAACCTAAGAGTGATTAACCCATGTTCCTCCTGATGCGAATGGTCAGTCCTGGCCACTGGTCATACTGGCTGGGCTGGAGTCCAACTACCTCTGAAGAAACACAGGTTAGTCACCCCTGGAGTAAACCCTGCAATTCGGATAATGAAACAAGGAAGGGTACTTCTTCACAATGCGATTTCACATGGACATGCAGAATATTCCATACCTTCCTACTACAGGAGAGAGCTCTTTTAAATCTTCCAGAGTTGGCTGAATGTTTGCCATCTTCTTGAACAGAGCAAGGGGAAAAGGGAAAGCAGCTATCTTCATATTATAGAGAGCTATCCCAAACAGCTTCCCGATTAGAAAATATATGTCTTCCTGCGCTGGTACCTAATTTGGAAAAAAAATAATATGCATGTATTGGAAAATGCAGGTCAGAGATGTGGTACCTATATTCCCCCCCCCCCAGATGGTGTGGGGGCTCCAAATCCCATTCGCCCCATCTAACATGGCCAATAGTTGAGGATGATGAGACTTGACTTGCATCCCTGGAACTAGATGCCACTGAGAAGTAGCTATGGAAGCAGCTGGGCTCATAATATCGGGGGGGGGGGGGAGAATCCGGCCCAATAGCCTTCTATATCCAGCCCGCGGATGGTCCAGGAATCAGAGTGTTTTTACATGAGTAGAATGTGTCCTTTTATTTAAAATGCATCTCTGGGTTATTTTTGGGGCCTGCCTGGTGTTTTTACATGAGTAGAATGTGTGATTTTATTTAAATTGCATTTCTGGGTTATTTGTGGGGCATAGGAATTCGTTCATCCCCCCCCCCCAAATATAGTCCGTCTGTCCCCCCAAAGTTCTGAGGGACAGTGGACCGGCCCCCTGGTGAAAAAGTTTGCTGGCCCCTGGGCTAGGTGATAAACTGCAGTTCAGAAAAGAAAAGAAAAGTAGACTTAGGAAGCCAATTGCAGTATAAGAGAAGCATTATTCTTTCCGCCATGTGATGGCCTGAAAAGTGGTAGCAAATTCAGGAGGGATACATCTCTCAAGGGACGCAGGTGGCGCTGTGGGTTAAACCACAGAGCTCAGGACTTGCCAATCAGAAGGTCGGTGGTTCGAATCCCCGCGATGGGGTGAACTCCCATTGCTCGGTCCCAGCTCCTGCCAACCTAGCAGTTTGGAAGCACATCAAAGTGCAAGTAGATAAATTTACATCTCTCAAAGGCTATTGTCTATCTTAGCTAAATGGAAGCTCCGCTGACAGGGGCAGTATATCTCTAAGTACCAGATGTAGGAACAAATAACAAGGAATGGCTATTGCCTTCAAGCCCTACTCGTGAGGCCCCAGAGGCATCTGCACAGCCGTTGTTGGAAACACAGTTCTGGAACAGATGGGCCTTGAGATCTGATCCTGCAGAAAAACTCTACATTGGGGATGCAACATAAATTAAGCACATCATGGAAACGCAACCATACCTACCTGGTGGGAGAACCAAATCAGATGTGATTCTTCAAAGTGCCTGAATATCTGTTCTTCTGGAGCACAAAGGTCCCTACTGATGATGCTGAAGAACTCCTGGGATGGCCCACCATCATCAATCCCTGGTTCATCTACAAAACGTACCTGGAGGGGGGCAGAGCCAGAAAATTATTTATATGCAATTTGTAGGAGTGGTTCTCTTACAAAGACTGAATGTGGGCAGTGTTTCTTTGTCAAATTCAAGTAGCACTAACAGCTTTATGTGGTCCATCACAATTAGATCCTCTTTTGTTTATTGTCTTACACTCACACATATACCTCTCAAGGCAATGTACAAGATGCAATAAACCAGTAAATAAAAAACCCCACTGAAAACACAGAAAACAGCATTTTAAAAATAATACATAGAAGACATCCATTGCAGAAACCCATTCATCCAGCTGTGAAAGCTCACCTGGGCAAAAATTATTCAATTTCTTCTTCCAACTCTACAATTCTGGGAAGTGCAGAAAGTGGGAATCTGTTGAATCTCAGGGCAGAAACACTAGAAGCCTGGGCTACTGAAAGCTTTGGAATTGCAAGAGAAGCTCCCCCATAGACTGCAGTGACCTACTGGGTATGCAAGGGATAAGGTGTGCGTAAATAATCTGGTCCTGACCTGTACAGGACCTTCTGCGTTTGGGTGAACATCCTTGAACTTCACCTGGCAGCCTGAACAAATCCCGTGAGCAAGGTGTTATACGTTGGCAGTCATCTGCCTGCACAGCCATCATAGCCGCCATGTTCCGCAGCAGCTGTGGCCTTCAATCCAACCTCAAGGGTAGCTGCACAGAGTGTCTTGCAGAGTAACCCAACTTTGAGGTGACCAATACATGGACAATGGTGGTCCAGCTTTCTCAATCCAGGAATGGCTGCAGCCATCTTAGCAAAATAACTTGGTAAAAACTTTTTTTTTTTACCAATTAGCTGCGCCTCCTGTGACAGAGTGGGGTGCAAGAGCACTGCGCAGAAGTAAAATTGTCGTGACTCCCCTTAAGCCAGCCGAAATCGGAAGAGGCTTGACTGATTTCAGGAATGCGGAAAGCATGGCTCCAAAAATTCCCATAATCCAAACCAATGACCTTGCAAGCTATGGCTGATGTGAATTGGGATCCAACCACATCTGGAGGGACACTACTTCCCCATCCATGGATTAAATCGATTTTGCATAAACTGTGCTATCTGATAGTACAAAGGTTTACTCAGAATAAGCCCACTCATATCAGAAGGACTTGCTCCCATGTAAAGCTGCAATCCTTGCCTGCAGCTACTCACGTATTAAGGATCTGAGCCTATGTTTGTTTACCCAGAAATAATAAGTCCCCCTCTCTTCATTCATTTTGAAGTATGGTTGCAATGCCCTGCACATCTGGGAGAAAGTCCCATTTAAATCAGTGGGGCAAACTTTGGAAGGAACATGCCTAGGATCTGCCACGTTTATGCACAGGATTGCAGCGGCGGAGCCCCAGTCGAATGCATGCATGTTTACTCAGAAGTTCCAGGGGGTTCCAAGAGGCTTCCTGAAAAGCAACCCCGCAATGGGATTTGCAGCCACGATCCCCTGCGTGCATCTTACTCCAAGTCAACGAAGCTTCCTTGCAAGTAAATGCACAAATCCAGCAGCCACGATCCCCTGCGTGCATCTTACTCCAAGTCAACGAAGCTTCCTTGCAAGTAAACTCACAAATGCAACAGCCACGATCCCCTGCGTGCATCTTACTCCAAGTCAACGAAGCTTCCTTGAAAGTAAACGCACAAATGCAGCAGCCACGATCCCTGCGTGCATCTTACTCCAAGTCAACGAAGCTTCCTTGAAAGTAAATGCACAAATGCCCAGCGCTTTACTCTGAAGCACGTCCTCTACAAAAGTTTCCACAGCTTACTACCGTGCCGCGTATGCAGTCCTTCAGCACCACCTAGCAGCTGAGCGATCGACTACGAGGAACCTACTACGCAGACTCCCTCTCTCCCCCTATGTAAACAGCAGCAGCAGCGATCGCCTGACCCAGGAAACGATCCTGCCCAAGCCGGATTCCCTTCCTGGCTGGCCTCGGCGCTGCAGAGACGGAAGGGCGCAGCTGCAGATCATGCAAGCCCTGCCCGGGCTCCGGCTCCTGACTCGGCTTCCGCGCTGGGAGCAGGCGGCGAGAGCGGCACCGGCGAGAGCAGCGGCCCGGCGCGCGCGGTGCTCCGCGGCCGAGAGCGAGGACAAGGCGGGCGGCGCCCAAGAACAGCAGCGCCCGCCCTTCGACCCTGGCCTGCTGGAGATCCTCGCGTGCCCCTTGTCCAAGAAGCCGCTCAGGTTAGCCGGCTGCCCTTGCCTTGATTTCTACACCTTTGCAAAGGCCTTTGTCATTCTGCTTCCAGACGTTCTTGCAACCCGGGTCCCACGCTTACATTTTAAACCCTTCTCCGCTTGCGTCCTTCCCTTTCCGAATGTGCCTTCCACCTTGCCCTCGCCTCCTTTTATTGCTTTCTTATTTATTAGACTTAATAGGCCGCCCTTCATCGGTTTCTGCAAAAAGTCCTGTTTCTTGGTATAAATTTCTGGCGCGCCTTTGGCTTAATGCAAATGCAATGCAATGCGCGGTTAGCATATGGCACTTTAGAAAGGTCGTGGCGTTTCACAGACGCCATCTTGCTGCAAGTCCTTACAACAGCCCTGTAGGGTAGGTAGGCCAGCGTTATCATCTCCATATTGCAGGTGGAGAACTGGGGCCAAGAGAGAATAGTTTTTCTAAGGCCAGGAGCTTCTCAGGAATTCCTTTAGGACAAGATCAGTAAACGGAAGGGTAAGGTTTCCTGAGAGGTAACTTAAGTCTCTGCAGTGTGACACCACGTGATGGTGACATGCCTATTCTAGAACATTCGGTTGGCGCATGGCAACAGGGAGGCCCAACTGATCGGACCTGCATCTTTCTGAAAGTGCAGCAAACCTGCTCCCACCCCCATATTGTTGGGGGAGGAGCCTTCAGCAAATGCACCAATGCGGAAAATGTTCTTATAAGGTGTGAAATTGAAAGCCGCTGGCTTACCAAACATGATAACCATAACATATCGGAATAATAAGTTACCCATCATGCGTTCTTTCTACAGTATTAGCATTTGCCATTATTATCTGTTTTTAGGAGGGACGTGGGTGGCGCTGTGGTCTACACCACAGAGTCTAGGACTTGCCAATCAGAAGGTCAACGGTTCGAATCCCCGTGACGGGGTGAGCTCCTGTTGCTCGGTCCCTGCTCCTGCCAACCTAGCAGTTCACGAAGGGCAAGTAGATAAATAGGTACTGCTCCGCCGGAAAGGTAAACGGCGTTTCCGTGCACTGCTCTGGCTCGCCAGAAGTGGCTTAGTCATGCTGGCCACATGACCCGGAAGCTGTACGCCGGCTCCCTCTGCCAATAAAGCAAGATGAGCACCGCAAGCCCAGAGTCGGCCACGACTGGACCTAATGGTCAGGGGTCCCTTTACCTTTACCTTTATCAGTTTTTAGGCACCAGGCAAAAATGTTTTTATTCACCTAAGCTTTGGGACCTTAATTTTCTGGTTATATTTTAGTGGGATGGAGTGTCGGATCATTCTCACATCTATATCTATACAGTGGTGCCTCGCAAGACGAAAAGAATCCGTTCCGCGATTCTCTTCGTCTAGCGGTTTTTTCGTCTTGCGAAGCAAGCCCATTGACAGCTTAGCGGATTAGCGCTATTAGCGGTCTAGCGGCTTTTAGCGATCAGCTGTTAAGCGGCTTATCAGCGGAACAGCTGATAAGCGGCTTAGCGGCTTAGGAAAGGGGGGGAAGCGGGGAAAAACCCGTGGGAACTCGCAAGATTTTTTCGTCTTGCGAAGCAACCCCATAGAGAAATTCATTTAGCGAAGCGCCTCCAAAACGGAAAACCCTTTCGTCTAGCGGGTTTTCCGTCTTACAAAGCGTTCGTCTTGCGGGGCACCACTGTATATATGTCTGTCTATCTATCTAGATAGATAGATATAGATATAGAATTGGTGGGCATTTTAGGTTGTTTTTACTCGTTTTTAGTTTTGGTTTTAAGTTCGCCTTTCTGTAAATAATAATAATATACTTTACACCAGTGAAAGCAGTAAGTCTGACCTATGCAGTGTTTGCTTATATTTACTAGGTATGAAGAATCCACCAATGAACTAATTAACGAAGAACTGGGTATTGCCTACCCCATCACTGATGGCATTCCTAATATGATACCCCAGGCTGCAAGGATGATTGGGAAAGAGAAGCAGGAAGAGGAGCCTGGGCAGACCTAGACGATTATCTTTGGACGTAAGATGAGCGCAAGCGGAGGAAGAATGTTCCTGTCACTCCCTACGATGACTGTGCTCGTCCCACTCTTGTCTTTGGCAGGTCTGTTTTACTCGGCCAGCGTGGATGAAAACTTTCCCCAGGGCTGTACCAGCACAAGTAGCTTGTGTTTCTACAGCCTGCTCCTTCCAGTTACCATCCCAGTTTATGTGTTCTTCCACCTTTGGACCTGGATGGGCCTTAAACTCTTCCGCCACAACTAGGTTAGGCTTGGAAGTGTGGCGTGTCTCTTTGGGAGCGGGTGTCGAATAAAGAATGTAGTTTTGGCTTTCTTTATCCATGGCTAATGTTTTGTCCCAAGGCTCTGAAATGATCAGCTAGGAGCAGTGAGCGTTAAGCTTGCTTGGATAAGGTTTAAATGCCTGTTAGTACATTGCACACTAAGTTAGCCGATTAAGGGAGCGAGGCAGGTGATCCTTGTGTCAACAGCATCTCATGCATTCTTCATTTCCTTACTGACATTCACAAGAGTACAGCTGCTGTAGGGGTCGGCTTGTGTGAATGGGGCGACAGGAGATGCAGTCATGCATCCTTTCTGGTCCCGGGGGGGGGGGAGCTCTTTGCAGAGCTGTACAGTGGTACCTTGGGTTACATACGCTTCAGGTTACAGACTCCGCTAACCCAGAAATAGTGCCTCAGGTGAAGAACTTTGCTTCAGGATGAGAACAGAAATCATGCTCCAGCGGCGTGGCAGCAGCAGGAGGCCCCATTAGCTAAAGTGGTGCTTCAGCTTAAGAACAGTTTCAGGTTAAGAATGGACCTCCGGAACGAATTAAGTACCTAACCCAAGGTACCACTGTATAATGTTCACATGTTACCTAATGCTGACAAGCAGTGCATTGCCTACAGCAGGCTTCCTCAAACTTGGCCCTCCAGATGTTTTTAGGCCTACAACTCCCATGATCCCCAGCTAGCAGGACCAGTGGTCAGGGATGATGGGAATTGTAGTCTCAAAACATCTGGAGGGCCAAGTTTGAGGAAGCTTGGCCTAGAGTGTGCTCTAGATGGAAAATATTTCTGTGGCAGAAGGGTCTTGCATACAAGAATTAAATACTGTAAGAGATGGCTCCAGGTGTGCTGACTTTTGAATTCTCAGGTTATTGTCTATCTAATAATAAACATGGTGATAATGGCTAAGGCTTGGGGTTTCTCTCACTCTTAAAAGCTGCGCTGTTGTCACACGTACATCTTTGGATTCACGCATGCAGCAGAATTGAGATTCTGACACCTGAGCTAGTGTAGATTAAAATGACATTGAATAGCAGGTAAAGTACCCATGAAAACAAATGGACTGCTTAGTACTGTACTTTGAGTTTGCTTTAAAGAAGGCTGCCTGTCTTTTTATTCTATTCATGTATGATCACTCATAGCCAAGTAAGATTGTCTTCTATAAACACGGTTTTAAAAGTGAGGCTGTAAGTGACTGTGGAGGCCAATTCTGGATCCACACATCCTTCCACAGTGGGGACATTGGTTTCTGGGCGGGAGTTGATCACGGTGTGGATTTGCCAAGCGTGCCTCCTTCTTAGCACGTTTCTCCCTTACGTCCTGAGTTTGAGTGTCTTCAAAGCCCATGACACCTTTGGTAAAGGCTGTTCTCCAACTGGAGCGCTTGCAGGCCAGTGTTTCCCAGTTGTCAGTGTATACTACATTTTTTTTAGATTTGCCTTGAGACAGTCTTTAAACCTCTTTTGTTGACCCCCAGCATTACGCTTTCCATTTTTAAGTCTGGAATAGAGTAGTTGCTTTGGAAAATGATCATCAGGCATCCGCACAACATGACCAGTCCAACAAAGTTGATGTTGAAGAATCATTGCTTCAACACTGGTGATCTTTGCTTCTTCCAGTACACTGATATTAGTTCACCTGTCTTCCCAAGTGATGTGTAAAATTTTTCAGAGACACCATTGATGGAATCCTTCGAGGAATTGGATTCATGTGTACAATACCCTTGACTAACAACTCAGTTTTCTTAGTGATCACTTGTGCATATTCTATGATGAAATTGCAGTGCTTCTTTATACCTCTTGGCTAAAGTCCACTGTTCTGTTCCCATAGAAGTAGCTTAGTGACCCAACAAGGTGCGAGTGTATTGTCCACATGGATCTCACCTCTAAAAATCTGGGAATATGTATGCAGTCTTTTCATCATAAATACTCACAATGCACCTAAATGAATGTTCCACAGTCATGAGTATAGGTATGGAATTTGGTTTCTTACCCTAAGGGCGTGGTGATTTCTGTATTCATTTCTTAAACTCTGCCAGGTATCCTGTACCAGATGTTGTCTCCTTACAAGTAGTTCACTGGTCATGCCAAAATTTGTCTATGAGGATACAAACGTTGGTGTTACTAGTTGTTAGTGTTTTGCGACCCTACATACTATGTAATATTTTTGGGGTATACATACCATCATCTTTAGAGTGTCGCATGTTGCTTGATGCAGGAAAACCTTAACTTCCATCTCAAAGATAAAAGGGAACTCGAAGAGTTCTCTGAGCAACTGAAATGACACAGAGAAGTAATTTACAACATGAGATAAAAGTATTTAAAAATCGGTATGAAGAAAGGGGGGAATATGGAAACATGGCTCCATTCAGATGCTTTGTGAAGATTAAATACATTTTGTTTCAAATGTAAAATTAGCACTTTCATTTTTGCCCTTCTCAAAAAAAGCACCTGCCAATTACTGATTTTTAAAAAATATAACTTCCTAGTGAGGATGTAAAGGAAGTTTGGTTTATCTAGAAAGAGAGAGAGAGACTTTCTTTTCTTTTTTCTATACACTGGAAAACAACTTCAAGATGGCAAGAGTAACATAACACTTGAATGTTAAACTACCTCAGCTCCTTTAAGAATATCTGGAAGAGCCAGCATTTTTTTCACTTCAGGGATGTGGAAGTTGCTTTCCTGGATTCTGAAGCTTCTTCTACAATTTACCTGCATTTGTAAGTGTAGGGTTAAAAACCAAAATTAGCCAATTACAAAAGAAAGACACCATAACTTAGTAGCTTCAACTAATACAAAAATAAAACCAGCTAACCAACTCATAAGAATATAGGAAATATATGGATGTACAGTGGTACCTTGGGTTAAGAACTTAATTCATTCTGGAGGTCAGTTTTTAACCTGAAACTGTTCTTAACCTGAAGCACCACTTTAGCTAATGGGGCCTCCCGCCGCTGCAGCGCGATTTCTGTTCTCATCCCGAAGCAAAGTTCTTAACCCGAGGTACTATTTCTGGGTTAGCGGAGTCTGTAACCTGAAGCGTCTGCAACCCGAGGTACCACTGTAGTAAGGTGAGCTTTGTAGAGAGTTTCAAAGAGTTGGTGCAGCTATTGGGAAGACATTAGTTCCAAGCCCAACCAATGTACCCCCCAAAAGCAGTAGATTCTCACACCCTGAGCAGGGATTCCCCTGCTGAACTCAGATTTCACATTTCCAAGGTGGTGGATGAAGTTTCTGCCCCACCTCAAGACTTCCTGGTAGCAGCTGGTTACTGAATGGAGTAGCCACCATGCAGAAGCTATTCTGAGCAAGATCCTCTTGGCTTTTTAAAGATGTAGACTGTTCTAGACATGCCACAGTGTGTCTGTTAGTAGGAAAGTTAAAGACTTTGCTGCTATACTGCCTAATGGAGGGGTATGCCATAGAGATTCAGGATGTGGTCTTCAGCCTCCTCTGCTTCCACCATGGGGAAGAGAAAGAACAGTGAGGTGCCAAGCGAATGGCCCATCAATTTACAGTGTTTAGGCAGCAGTGTGTATACTCAAGACTAGCTCTGTTTGCTTCAACATTGCCCAGCAGGCAGGATCCACAATTCCAGACAGGATCGCCCCAACTCCACCTAGAGATGCTGGGGACTGACACTGGGACCATTTACATGGTTTATAATAATATAATGTAATAATAATAATTTATTATTTATACCCCGCCCATCTTGCTGGGTTTCCCCAGCCACTCTGGGCGGCTTCCAGTGAAACATTAAAATACAATAATTCATCAAATATTAAAAAGCTTCCCTAAACAGGGCTGCCTTCAGATGTCTTCTAAAAGTCAGATAGTTGTTTATTTCTTTGGCATCTGATGGGAGGGCGTTCCACAGGGTGGGTGCCACTACCGAGAAGGCCCTCTACCTGGTTCCCTGGTTTACATTTACAGCTGGTCCCTTCACCAGTTAGATCTCGCATGTGACGCCTCACGCCTTCATTTCAAGCGCTTCCCTACCTCATAAAGCATTCGGAGGACATGGAGAAGCAAAACAACTTGGAGTGTTTCCTCGGGATATCTTGTATGTTCAATGAGAGAAGACAGCTTGGCAGTGGCAAGCCTCTGATAAATGCTCACCAGATCCTTGAAGAAGGCAATTTCTAGGTTGGCCCACAAAGATTCTGTAAAGAAACAAACTTTTGTTGTCTTAGTTTATTAGACCACCTTTCCTCCCAGAGTGGTTTACATCACAGTCAAATACCTAAATACAACAATAAATCTATTTTTTTTTTAAACCACCTGCTTAAAACAACAACCGAATCACTTCCATGATGCAGCAGACAAAAACCCCTAAACTATAAAAAGGCACAGAATTCCCTTCAGACCCCTGAAAGACAGAACAGGGGTGTCTTTAGACGATGCCAAACCATGGAAAGGGACAAGTAATGGGCCTCCCCAGACCAATGCATGATGATAACACATTAGTGGTAAATTTATTCTGCTTTAGCTTGTTCTGAGGTGTTCCCACAATGCTAGCACATTACTGCTCTCTGGAGAGGTTAAAAGGTAAAGGGACCCCTGACCATTAGGTTCAGTTGTAACCGACTCGGGTTGCGGCGCTCATCTCGCTTTACTGGCCGAGGGAGCCGGCGTACAGCTTCCGGGTCATGTGGCCAGCATGACTAAACCGCTTCTGGTGAACCAGAGCAGTGCACAGAAACGCCGTTTACCTTCCCACTGGAGCGGTACCTATTTATCTACTTGCACTTTGACGTGCTTTCGAACTGCTAGGTTGGCAGGAGCAGGGACCGAGCAATGGGAGCTCACCCCGTTGCAGGGATTCGAACCGCCGACCTTCTGATCGGCAAGTCCTAGGCTCTGTGGTTTAACCCACAGCGGCACCCATGTCCCATCTCTGGAGAGGTTACAGAGCAGCAAAAGCAGTAGAAAAAAATAAACCACTTGTGGTTTGAAAAAGTTAAAGGCTTTTAACAGAAAGTTACAGGGTATGTGCACTGATGGGAAATGAAGCCACATGGCCATTCTGAAACTTTCACAGGCGCAAACGGTATTGAAAGTAGGCCTGCGTATGACCTCCTTGACAGCATCACAAATGCACAATACAAAGGGCATCTGGAGGGCATGTAGTTCCACAGGGAGGGAATTCCACAAACGGGGTGATGCCACAGAGAAGGCCCTGCCTACGCAATAGGCCATGCCCATTGGTGGGGCCACAAGCAAGACCTCCCCAGAAGATCTCAGGGCTCTGGAGAGGTACGTACTGGAGGCTGGTGCCCATTGGGACTGGCAGGGTGAAAGGCAGGGAGCCCAAACAGTAGTTGGAGCCAGAGCCAACTTCTTTTGGTTCTGTCTGCATCCCAGCCGAGTTCTACAAGTGCAACACTGAAGCTTAAGAATGGGCGCTGCTCAGTTCTCAACTTCCAGAAGCCCACTTACTCAAGACCCTTTTAGAATGTGCTTAGAACAGGGATGGAGAACCTGTAGCCTCCAGATGTTGTTGAATTGTAGCCCCAAGCATCCTTGAGCCCTGGCCTGACTGGGGCTGATGGAAGGTGTGGCCCATCAACATCCTCCCCACCTCTGGAATGAAGCGAAGTTACCAAGCTTAGTGAACCCGCCTCACCAAGCAATTGCTTATCTTTCTGTGGGCGAAACCATATGGTTTGTGCCAGTTCAAGGAGGAGATGATCTGACTGGCTGTCCTTCCTCCGTAAGAGTACGGGCACAATGAGGAGGACTCTGAGCGCTTCAGGAGAGCCAGGGAAGTCAAGGACAGACTGCAGGAGTATCTTTAGGGCATTGATCACCTTGAAGAGATGAAGGAAGAATATAAAAGTTAAACGCTTACTTTCTTGTAGTAAGTTTAGTTCAACAGAATGAAGGAAACAAACTTCATTTTGCTTCAGCATAAACTACCAGAGGTAGACCCAGAAGTCTTTGGTGCACCATTCCAGCTGGATAGCTCAGTTGGTTAGAGCACGGTGCTGGTAATGCCAAGGTTGCAGGTTTGATCCCCATATGGGACAGCTGCATATTCCTGCATTGCATGGGGTCCAACTCTACAAATCTATGGTTCCATGTCATAGTCTTCAGTAACTTTAGCCTGAGAAACAGCAAAACTCAGAAACCAGTAAGGGGATATTTTGCTTTCCCAGGTCATTCTGCAGCCAGCCTGAAAGATGACATTCTTCACCAAAGGGATTTCAAAGGGAGACCTGGAACCCATCAAGAAGTTCAATTCTATTAGTTTAGGGTTGGATGGAGACAATGGTTTCTTGTCCCAATGCAGGTGTATTAACACAGCAAAGCTAGGATGAGTCTGCTGGCTGCCACCAACTACTGCTGCTGTGAATTATCACTGTGTGTACCTTCTATAAATGTAAGCTTACACAAAATTGTTGGAGAGAGTACTTTTTGCATTTAACGGATATTTGGCTCCAGCTCTTACCATTATTTTTCTCCATGTTGGCTATCCCAGTCTTAGACAAGCTTCCCCAACATGGTGCCCTCAGGATGTTGCCAGGCTGCAATTCCCATCATCCCAGACCACTGGCCATGCTGGCTGGGCCCATGGGAGTCATATTCTAAAACATCTGGAAGCACCAGCCTGGAGAAGGCTGTCCTAGAAATAAACCAATACTATCCTACATCCTGAAATTGTTGTGAAAACCTTGGTAATAGTGGTTTCCTTGTAACAGTCATAAGTAGGCTTGTCTGCTCTTACATTATTTCTTTAGAAACTACTGCCTTTGGATAAAAATCAAGAAACACTGTTTGTCTCTGCATTCCGTATCTTACCGCTGTGAAGACTTTAGGCTTAGTAGAAATCTTCTCATGGAAAAGTAACACAGCGGACATGTCCACAACTGCAACCTCCTGAGGTGTCCTGAAATGTTTCGCTCTGCTAGAAAGAAACAGGCAGGTCACAATCCCAATCCCTTCCCTTGTTTGTGGAAATCTGCAAACTGCCTAAACTTTCAGCTATATGTGGGTGTGAATATCTGAAAGGGGCTCTAGTTAGCTTTGTGTTCAGCACATTCTCCCTAGTTTATAAATTTGGATGTAGGTGGCATTAAAAGAGGGTTAGACACAATTCATAGAGAGAAGGAATATTGATGGCTACTAGCCATAATTTCTATGTTCTACCTTCACTGTTGAAGGCAGTATGCCTCTGAAAGCCAGTTAACCAACATGCTTAAGTCTAATTAATGCATGAAGGGGTTAATGCCATAGAGTAAGCTGTCCTACCAGGCTTAGTTAGGTCACTCCCCCTCTCCTTGGGAGGAAGGTAATCAAACCTATTGTTCCCCTTCAGTCTACCAAAGAAGCTCAGCATGGAAAATCACATGAATCTGACCTTTGGGGAGTTTGTAAGTACACCATTTTAAGCTTACCAAATGTGTGGTCTTTTTCTATGCTAAGGGAAGAGGGACATTTTGGAACTCACAAGGGCATCTTTTAAATGTCTAACAGCCAAACTTTATTTGCCTGCATATTTTGCAATTTTTAAATCTCTGCTGGGGTTCTCTCACCAGAGTACTTGCCCCAAACCTGAATCTTGGCATCCAGAAATTTTCCTTTTAGCCCTATTTTATTTTTCCTCGCCACCAACAGGAATCACAAGCGGGGAAAGTGTTGTTGCCCTTGGGTTCTGCTTTCAGGCCTCCCACAGGAATCTGGGTAGCCGCGGTGAGAACGAAATGCTAGACTAGATGGACCACTGGCCTCATCCATCAGGCTCTTCTTGGGTCCTTACGACTGGTCCTCAAATGACTGCCATTTACCTCTTTTTCACAAAGCTTCCGTTGATGCAAGCTGCTGAGGAGAAGATCAACTTTACATCCCTGTTTGTTGGAAATGAAGAAAGCGATCTTTCAGACTTTGCTTTGAGAAACTGACTCGCAACAGAGGTACAACTGGACAAAGGACATCTGATTTAAGTTTTAAACTTCCTGATGAGTCCCTCTTTGCAGGACAAGGATTCACCCTCTCTCCCCCAGCTATAGTGAGGATGAGGATGATGATGATTAATAATAATAATAATAATAATAATAATAATAACAACAACAACAAATTTTATTTATACCCCACCCTCCCTGGCCAGAGCTGGGCTCAGGGCAACTAACACCAGTAAAATTACAGTAAAAACATAATAGAGGGGGGGGGAAACCAATTTAAAATACAGGTTAAAATGCAATTTAAAATGCAGCCTCATTTTAAAAGTAGCCCATAGATCAAAACCATAAGGGGAGGGAAACATAAGGGTCAGACTGAGTCCAAACCAAAGGCCAGGTGGAACAGCTCTGTCTTGCAGGCCCTGCGGAAAGATGTCAAGTCCCGCAGGGCCCTAGTCTCTTGTGACAGAGCATTCCACCAAGTCGGGGCCAATACTGAAAAGGCCCTGGCCCTAGTAAAGACCAATCTAACCACCTTGCGACCTGGGACCTCCAAAATGTTGCGACCTTAAGGTCCTCCGCGGGGCATACCAGAAGAGGTGGTCCCGTAGGTACCTGGGTCCTAGGCCGCATAGGGCTTTAAAGGTCAAAACCAGCACCTTAAACCTGACCCTGTACTCCACCAGGAGCCAGTGCAGTTGGTAAAGCACTGGAAGGACCCCGTAAGGAGCCTCACTGTGGCATTCTGCACCCGCTGGAGTTTCTGGGTCAGCTTCAAGGGCAGCCCCGCGTAGAGCGAGTTACAATAATCAAGCCTGAAATACAATGCTGAAATTTTCAAAATGGTGGGAGAGGCACCACAGCAGCATGAACATGCAGGGAGATTATTTGACAACTGTTACACCACACTTTCCAGGGCATTTCCCATCACTTTCTTTACTGCCAAAGGTCTGTTTGCTTTTTGAGAAAATGGGTTTGTTGTGCAGGAGCACCCAATCCACTTTCATTGTGATCAAAGCCCACCCACAAAACAGGAACTGTCTGGAAGTTGCCCCGAAAGACTACATCCTTCACCCCAGTGCATTGTGTAGTGATGATATAGTGCATAAAACCTGCCTTTTAAATTGGGATTTCTAAGGTTAACCCCACAAAGTTTAAAATGAGACCGAGGCACACTTCAAACGAATCTTTTAAAAGTTAACAATGGCTAGATTCCTGCACTTGCTGCATAGTGGTGTGTGTGTGTGTGTGTGTGTGTGTGTGTGTGTGTGTGTGTGTTTACTTACTGTTTCATAGTCTGCCAGCAATTGGGATCTGAATTAGAAACCCACTTATCTGTCTTTTCCTCCTCCACTCTGGCAATCGTTCGGTTTAAATTTGCGTATGACTTCTGTGCGAAATAAGACAAAAAAACATGAAATTCTCTCAGAAGCCTAGTAAGAGGTCTTCTCTGGTGATCTGCCATTGGGCCAGAGTTCCACAGGAAATAGTGGCTGGGTGAACGTGTGAGAGTCTGTGTCTCTCCCTGCATGTGGGCAATGCAACCGGGATAATGTAAAAATCATGGCATTAGAACAAAGTGAAAAGCTAGCCTTTAAACTGCACTGTAGAAAGTCAGGGCAGTTGTCCTCCTTTGAGGAAGGACAGTAACTCAGTGACAGAGCAAGTTTTTGTTTTGTTTTTTGTATGCAAAAGGTTCCTGGTTCAATCCCTAGTAACTCCTGGTAAGACTGGAAAAGGTTCTTGCCTGATCGACTGTCAGTGGCTCTGTCTGTCGACAATACGGAGTTAGATGGAACAACAGCCTGGCTTTGTAGAAAGGAGCTTCCTACATTCCCTCATACTGGGTATACTATGGTATATTCAGTAGCTGGGGAAATGCGATTGTTGCTTCAGATGGAAAATGTGATTCTTCCCTCCGATACTGCATTTGCAGAATTTTTGTATATGGAATGTGGTTGGATCAATGCCAAAGAGGTTCTTGGGTAATGGATGCTGCCAACTTTGTGATCAGGGACAAGCAACGCAACTTTAGCTCCTCTCCATGCTCACATCTGTGTGTGAGAAGTTTATTTCTGTGCCTGAGTGTTCCCCCACTGTTTCACATCAACGGTAAAGCAGTAAGTTAGTCTTTAACAACAACAACAACAACAACAACAACAACAACAACAACATTATAGAACCATTGACTGTACAGAATACATTGTTATTGCTATATTATTATGTTATGTTATGTTATATATAATATTATATTGGGATGTGGGTGGCGCTGTGGGTTAAACCACAGAGCCTAGGGCTTGCCGATCAGAAGGTTGGCAGTTCGAATCCTCGTGACGGGGTGAGCTCCCGTTGCTCAGTCCCTGCTCCTGCCAACCTAGCAGTTCAAAAGCACACCAGTGCAAGTAGATAAATAGGTACCGCTCCGGCGGGAAGGTAAACGGCATTTCTGTGCGCTGCTCTGGTTTGTCAGAAGCGGCTTAGTCATGCTGGCGAGATGAGCGCCACAACCCCAGAGTTGTCCGCGACTGGACCTAATGGTCAGGAGTCCCTTTAGCTTTATTGCTATTATTAAAATAGGGGCTGTCATATGAAGGACAAGACATGGTGAGACAGCATTTGCCAGTTGTCTGGATAACCAGTAAGATGTTTTGGAACCCTGGATACAACTCTGGGTGCGAGCAGCTGGATGTGAACAGCTGGCAAAGCAGCATTTCCTACAAAGCCTGGAGTCTTGGACAAATGTTTCCCTTTTCTAATGGCAAGGCTGGCACTGGATGGGATCAAAGCAGAGGAGAGAGAGATGCAGCTGTTCAGATGCTGTTGGACCACAACTCCCATCATTCCCTGGTCCCATGCTGAATGGGACTAATGGGAGTTGAGGCCCAACAACATCTGGAGACCCAAAGCTTCCCCATCTCTAGATTAAAGGATGGTTTGTATTTTTTCTGGTAACTACACACAAGCAACCACAACCATAATTCTGGCATTTGCAATTACGCACAACATTCTTTTCTTTTCTCTTTTTTTGTAGGGGAGATCCTCAAATTTTGCTTACCTTTTCCTTTAAAAGAAGTACAATACTTTGGTTCTCTCCAGCGATGATTTTAACCAGCTCCTCTGACGTGTCCCCTACTGTGACAGATCATAAAGAAGCCATCCATTCAAGTAGCCATCCGTTATTGTTAAGAACTCTTCCATCTGCAACTTGGTATATAGAAGTTTGGCTAGGAATTCTAGCATAGCTAAGTACAGTGAGGAGAGATCTCACACTGTGTCATCTGAATTTAGTTATATAAACCATGAACCACCATAAATAGCTATTTATAACACATTTTGACAGAAAGGAAAAGCTTGCCCATTAAACCTGACAATTATAGATGCAAGGCAAAGAGATGGAGGAGCTTCCAGGTGGCTGTTTATTGTGGGATCAGTGCTCTGTATGCATGCAAGTTTCTTGCAGTATCTGTACAACATCATGAGCATATATTTAACCACTAGGGACTCAGCTATACAGCTGCAAATAAAACGTCTTAAATGTGTTGTAAAGTGCAGTATACAAATGTAACACTAGATGGCGACAGTGAGCTATGGCAAGGTAAACTGTGTTTCCATGCGCTGCTCTGGTTCGCCAGAAGCGGCTTAGTCATGCTGGCCACATGACCCGGAAGCTGTACGCCGGCTCCCTCGGCCAATAAAGCGAGATGAGCGCCGCAACCCCAGAGTCGGCCACGACTGGACCTAATGATCAGGGGTTCCTTTACCTTTACCTTACAGATGGTTCTTAAATTTGGAATTTCCTTAATTTGCACAAGGACACAAAGTTCTGCTTATGGAAACAATAAGCGTGATTTACCCCTGTTGAATTCTCTGCCAATAGGAAGAGGTATCAGTCGGTCACATTCCGCCCCCTGTCCAAGCTGCCCTTCTGCTCCAGATCCAAATGAGTAGATTTCCCCCAGGTCTGCGATGTAGACAAGAGTATGCCACCTGTTCACAGAATTAAAGTCAATTAGGTGCAGAAGTGCCACTGACTCAACCTGAACCCAGCGATTGCTTTTAATTTTCCCACTACCTTTGCTTTGGGGCAGTCATTTTAGATTGATAGCAATTCCTGATTGGGGGCCAAACCCTGAATACTGCCTCCAAACTTGGGACTGAGTTTCCTCCACCCTGAATTAATGGCTCATGTTCCTCCACCACTCCTCAATAACCACCCAGCTATTTCAAAAACCCCACAGAGGTATCTTGTTTTTAAAATTTGCCAAACCCAAATTGGCATCTGTAGGGGTGCTCTGCAGTTTGGGTGAGTCTTTGAGGCAGCTCTGCCTCTCTTGAATCAGAACCAGTGAAGGCGGTGAAGGTCCTGTGTGAGTGTCTAGAGGCAGTTGGAGGATGGATGGCGGCTAACAGGTTGAGGTTGAATCCTGACAAAACAGAAGTACTGTTTTGGGGGGACAGGAGGTGGGCGGGTGTGGAGGACTCCCTGGTCCTGAATGGGGTAACTGTGCCCCTGAAGTACCAGGTGCGCAGCCTGGGAGTTATTTTGGACTCACAGCTGTCCATGCAGGTCAATTCTGTGTCCAGGGCAGCTGTTTATCAGCTCCACCTGGTACGCAGGCTGCGACCCTACCTGCCCGCGGACTGTCTCGCCAAAGTGGTGCATGCTCTAGTTATCTCTCACTTGGACTACTGCAATGCGCTGTACATGGGGCTACCTTTGAAGGTGACCCAGAAACTACAACTAATCCAGAAGCCTGCACAACACAAAACACTGTGGCTGTATGTAGGTTTTATTTTATTTGTTTTTTTATCTTATATTTTGGAAAATGTACATCCAGGAGTGTTTTCCTTTAATTTTTTTGGGGGCCCCTAAGAGAGTGGGGCCCTAAGCTATAGCTTATTTAGCTTATACATAAATCCAACACTGACCCAGACTAGGGCTGTGTGGACGCTCCTGTTTCCTCTGCATCCAATGTGCTCCCACACATTGGTTTGGGAAGTGATATGCATACGATGTTAGCCACATTTCATAGCTACCCTTTAGGTAGGTTTTCTTTTTATTAAATACTGTGTTGTGATGCATTTCTAACCCAAACTACCTTCAATTTGAAATGAGAAAAATAACATCCTAGCTGCATTTTAAGCCAGTGACATGCACAGCCTGACAGATTTACTGTATTTTTTGCTCTATAAGACTGACTTTTTCCCTCCTAAAAAGTAAGGGGAAATGTGTGTGCGTCTTATGGAGCGAATGCAGGCTGCGCAGCTATCCCAGAAGCCAGAACAGCAAGAGGGATTGCTGCTTTCACTGCGTAGCGATCCCTCTTGCTGTTCTGGCTTCAGAAATTCAGAATATTTTTTTTCTTGTTTTCCTCCTCCAAAAACTAGGTGCGTCTTGTGGTCTGGTGCGTCTTATAGAGCGAAAAATATGGTATATCAGTTAGTGGCATCAGATAGGCCAGAAGGATTATAGGCTGTTTTGTGAATACCCCACCTGGAATTGCCCAGAATTTATTCCTCTGGTTGCGGTCCCAGTAAGCAGGGAATCGGTGCTTGTAGATCCCTAGGAATCCTGGGGTATGTCTTTTTAGAAACTGGCATACTTTTCATTCATATTATTTATTATTACATTTATATCCTGCCTTTCCCGAAAGGAGCTCAAAGGTGGCATACTTAGTTCTCTGTGCCTCCCTTCCCCCCCCCCTTCATCATAACAACCCTGAGAGGGCAGTTGGGCTGAAAGAAGGTGGTTGGCCTGGGTTCACCCAGTGATCTTCATGATGGACTAGGAATTTGAACTCGGGTCTCTCGGGTAAGACACTTTACGACATTGGAAGGCAGAGACGCCTTTGCCTGACCACAGCTGATAGAACATTATCTCCATAAAATGTGCCATACCTTCCACAGGCCACCTGAGACACCCGAGCACCAAACAGCTCAGCTACAAGTCGTGGTAACAGCTCGTTGCGCCTAGAGTTGTGGCCAAGCTGTCCACAGCTGCCATCTCCAAAGGTGCAGACTAATCCATCCTTGGTGGGAGAGGGAGAGAGAGAGAGAGAAGTGAGATGCATCAGCATAAACAAGTTTACAAAGTTGGGGATAAGAAAGCTTTGTATGAAGGTGGGCAAGGCAGTTGGATAATGAAGAAGAAGAGTTTGGATTTGATATCCCACTTTACCACTACCCTGGGACGCGGGTGGCACTGTGGGTTAAACCACAGAGCCTAGGACTTGCCGATCAGAAGGTCGGCGGTTCGAATCCCCGCGACGGGGTGAGCTCCCGTTGCTTGGTCCCTGCTCCTGCCAACATAGCAGTTTTAAAGCACCTCAAAGTGCAAGTAGATAAATAGGTACTGTTCCGGTGGGAAGGTAAACGGCATTTCCGTGTGCTGCTCTGGCTTAGTCATGCCACATGCTGGCCAATAAAGCGAGATGAGCGCCGCAACCCCAGAGTCGGTCACAACTGGACCTAATGGTCAGGGGTCCCTTTACCCTTTACTTATCACTACCCGAAGGAGTCTCAAAGCAGCTAACATTCTCCTTTCCCTTCCTCCCCCACAACAAACACTCTGGGAGGTGAGTGAAGCTGAGAGACTTCAGAGAAGTGTGACTAGCCCAAGGTCACCCAGCAGCTGCATGTGGAGGAGTGGGGACGCAAACCCAGTTCACCAGATTACAAGTCTCTTAACCACTACACCACTCCTGGTGTAGTCCAGTTGCTGTGTTAGCAGCACTAGGGCACAAGTCTGGGCAATGTCTATGGAGGTCCTGGGCTGTCCAGATGACAGGCTGATGTGGTCCAAAGGAAAGCACAGCAATATGTTTGGCACTAGCTTGGCTGCAGGAGTTGCCACAAGGAGATGTGCAAGGCACCATCCAACTATCTTAGGGACTCCAATCCAGATTTGTGTAAGGTTTATTCCTTAGCCCTTTCTTCTCCTGAAGATGTGCCACAAACATCTTCTATTTTTTTTATTTTTTATTTTGTAAGGTAACCTCTCCGAGATGAATCAGAGAGCGAGTGTAAAGGAGATAGCAAAACTAAACTGAGGTCCAGCGCCGAGGGCCTTCTGGCGGTTCCCTCGCTGCGAGAAGCCAAGTTACAGGGGACCAGGCAGAGGGCCTTCTTGGTAGTGGCACCGGCCCTGTGGAACGCCCTCCCACCAGATGTCAAAGAGAAAAATAACTACCAAACTTTTAGAAGACATCTAAAGGCAGCCCTGTTTAGGGAAGCTTTTTAATGTTTAATAGGTTATTGTATTTTAGTGTTTTGTTGGAAGCCGTAGGGGGACCCAGCCAGATGGGTGGGGTATAAATAATGAATTATTATTATTATTAAATTAAAACAACCGCAACTAGGCAAACCTTCGAGAGAACGGCGGTATGCTCCCCGCCACACGAAACAAACGCTGTCTTCTTATGCTCTAAGGCCGTCATGATTGTAGGAGAGCATCTGTCTGAAATAGGAACGAAAAGTGAAATGGAACCAGTTTGAGAGGGCATAAAGAGATCCTTTCAAAGAGGGCTGGAGAACCTCAGGTTCCCTCAGGCCTCTCTTGTCCAGCCCTTGGGATGTTCCTCAGACCACACCTGCTTCTCTTCAGGCCACCCCTTCGCTCAAGTCTGGTAGCTTGGGCTCTACTCCCTCAGATGTTTTTGCTTGGTGGGAATGTGGCCTTGGACTGTGATAATGTGATCATGGTATCTCCCCTGCCAGGTAAGTATGGACTGTGATAATGCAGTCTGAGTGAATGTGGGATGGAACGGTCTGTGTGGGTCTGTGTGTAGAAACCTCTTGACTTTTGCATGCATGGAATGTGGCCGACTGCACAAATGTTAAGTCCTGTACATTGCTCCACCCACCTACCACTGGCCAGCGGCCCCCAGGAGGTTCTCAAAATGAAATGTGGCCCTTGAGCTGAAAAAACTCCCCTCCCTGCTTTTAGAGGAAAATGTTTCATTACTTTGTATTCATAAAGATGTTTTTAAACATTGCAAGCTGTCTTGGGAGAAAAGTGAGATACGAATACATTAAACAAATAAATAGCTATATGCATATACAGTCGTACCTTGGTTTTCAAACAGCTTAGCTCTTGAATGTTTTCGCTCCCAAACGCCGCAAACCTGGAAGTGACTGTTCTGGTTTGCAAACTATTTTTTTAGCCGAACATCCATGGAGCTTCTTGCAGCTAATCAGACAACCAAGAGGGAGCCAGTCGAGCTTCTCAGAGGAGAGAATTCCACAATCTGGGAGCAGCCACAGTGAAGTCTCCTTCTTGTGACACCACCAATCGGGCTTCTGATGTTGATGGGACCGGGAGAAGGGGCTCACCCAAAGATCTTAACATCCAGGTAGGTTTGTAGCAGTGTTTCTCAAACTTGGGTCCCCAGCTGTTGTTGGACTACAACTCCCATTATCCCTGACCACTGGGATGATGGGAATTGTAGTCCAACAACAGCTGGGGAGCCCAAGTTTGAGAAACACTGGTAGGGTCTTCCAGGTAACCTGGGCCCTAGCCATATAGGCCCAGCATTTCATAAATATTCCTCAGATTCCACCACATGAATAGCACTTTTCCTTACCTTCTGTGTCTCCAAGGCCCAGCTGTCCAAAAGCATTCTTTCCCCAAGAATAGACAGTTCCAAACACAGAGAGGGCCACGCTGTGAGCAGATCCAGCTGCAATCTTGGCCAAAGGGATGCCTTCGAGCTCCCACACAAGTCGTGGTTCCTTAACAGCGTTGATCTCCCTTCTCGCTGCAACCTGGCCGTAGTCGTTCTGACCCCAGGCAAAGAGCTCTCCTCCTTAACCCAACATACAAAAGGAAGTACAACAGATGTATTTGCCGTTATATATATAATGGGACAATTGGGGCGGGGAGGTGGAGGAGCACCATTTGTCCTGGGCCTCAGGCTCAAAGGGGCATCAATTTTTTGGCATTCAGTAAGCTTTGAAATGTGCTTGTATGAGCACCAGGGCAAAACACTCTCACCTTAGAGTTGCATAGTAATGCATTTGCGCAGAATGAGACTGGGAAAATCATTAATCATTTGACACACACTCACTCTTTGGTTTTTTTGGGTCATCATTTTCAGTTTTTACTATAGCTAGGGCCTCAAAAGCTAGAAGTGGTCTGAGCCATTCTAGATCTCTGAGATGGCATATACAGAGCTTTTTTTTTTCTTCTAAAAAAACATTTAGGGGTACTCTCATTTTCCTACTCGTATTGAAATACTGCCCCTTAATGAGGCCAAACTTAGATTCACAAAATGTTTAGGGGTATGCATACCCCTGCGTCGTCCCCCCCCCGAAAAAAACACTGGGCATATATACACCCACTAAACCCTACCTAGTGACTAAGGTCCACACCAGTTGATCTCAGGGTCAAATTGCACATCATTTTAGTTATGGATCTATGCCTTTAAATGCTGGGTGGCAGCAGCAGGGAGAATTCACGCAAATTGTCAGTATGGACCCCAGGATGGGAGAGTTTCACGAGGCTTTAACCCTTTAACATACCCACCCTCTGTGGTCCTGATCCAGATCGGGGGCTCTGTACCTGCAATTTGTGTGGGGTAGGAAAACCATGGCTTCCCCCCCCCCACAGCCAGAACTCAGTTCCAGCACCTCTCAGGTGGGTGCCATTATAAGAGAACGTTGGAGATGTTCATGGTGAGTTCCAGCACCTCTTTTTCTAGAAAAATAAAACGGGGGGGGGGGGGGAGTTTTTTTCCCTATGGAAATTTTAGGGGCCGGGCCCTCAATCCAAATCAGAAGAAGCCTAGGAGGGAGAGGGACAATGGGTTAATGACCCACTGACTTTACACTTTCTTACCAATCCGAATAGGACCCCTGCACTTATATGTGCTAATGTAATATCTGGTTTGGCCCTGGGTATGGGGCAGAGAGGAACAGAGGAACAGCTAGTTGCTAGGGGGAGATACAAGCCCACCCACTTGCCCCCTCCTATGTCTATCTCACCCCTTCCTCCAAGGAGCTCTGGGAAATATGTTTCCCCCCCCCCCCAAGGTAGGTGAAACTGAGAGGTCACGATGTGCCCCCACTACACAGAATTTTATTGAAACTGTGTACCATTCAGAACGCAGCTCACAAAGAATAGTTGGGATTAATGATTTCCCACATCAAAATCTCCAGCAGCCCTTTGGCCTGATCAGGGTATGATTTGTTGATGTCTGGGCTCCTGGAACACAAGAACAGCCTGCAGGATCAGGCCCATCTGGTCCAGCATCCTGTTCTCACAGTGGCCAACCAGATGCCTGTGCTTCCTGCACTTGCAACTGATTTTCGTCTTTAGCCACATCCCTCGTCTGTTTCAAGGATTTAATTTCTTTTAGCTGATGGCTTTGCAAAAGTTGATGTGAGCTAGCTGGGGTACATCAGCTGGAACAGAAAGGCAGGGTATATATGTTCAAAAAAAACCCCAAGGAAGCTGTGTGAGAATTGCTAAGTACCTTTTGATAATGCCAGGGAATGATGGTCGCCACATGCGATTTGGACGATGCGTTTGTCTCCCAATTCTTTCAATAACCTGTTTTCAAAAAGCAAGTAGAAACGGCCAATCAAATAATGACATTTCTCATGTATAATCCAAGCAAGTATTTCAGGTCTAAACATGCATTATTGAGATGTGTGGATCACAAAGGAATTATTATTATTTTTCAATATAATTCTAATGCTTTCAAAAAACCAACAACACTCCAGTCATTCAAGATCAGGTTTCCTACCTGGGCTTTGAATGAACACCTCTGGATACAATACTGTGCTCAGAAAGTTTTCCTTCTGATGAGAGAATGAGCAGGTGAGATGCTTCACCATCTAGCAAATCCACCTTGGCCCCCTTGTTTAACTTGATACGCTCTGGAAGATTGAACAAGATAAAGACGGAAATGGTTTTAAGCATAATCACATTTAAAGGAGTGCCAGTGGTGGCTGGCGTTCAGCAGGACTGACAATGTGGAAACATAAGAACATAAGAAGAGCAAATGGCCTGTCCAGCATCCTTTTCTCACAGTGACCTCCCAGACCTCCTCCCTTCCTGCAGTTTCCAGGAACATGATATTCAGAAGAAGTACTGCCTCCAATTGTGGAGTCAGAGTATAGCCATCCTGGTTAGTAGCCATGGGCAGCCTTTGTTAGAATTCCTGCTCCGTGTTTGCAGTCATGGGATTGTTGTTTATCACATGACGGTATATATTTTGACTCCACAAAGTGGGAAGTGACGGGTGTTTGTGTTACTGCGTTCCGTGAAGTGGGACTATTGTCCTTTGTTCTTTTTCTCTTTGCTGTTTGATGCTGGAGAGAGATGGAGCAGTGCGCCGTGTGTGTCTATATGTAAATAAAGTAGATTAGCCAAAATGCTAAGTTGCTGAGGTCTGTCACGCAAGCTGCGAAGACTCTGCGGATCCTAAGTGTGCCGATGTCTGTTGGCATCAGTCGCTGTGATGTTCGGGCTGAAGAAAGCTTTTGAAGCTCCCAAACAATAGATCAGGAGGGAGGGAACATGCCAGTCGGGCATGTGTCTCTGCCAGGGTCCTACTCGAGTGTAGGACAAGCTCCTGACAGCCTTGTCCCCTGTGAATTTGTCCAATCCTTTTTTAAAGCCATCCACGTGGGCGGCCATCCCTGCCTCTTGTGGCAGTGAGTTCCACAGTTTAACTGGGTGTTCATAGTCTTTGCCATCATTCCACCTTCTAACTATGCAGGGAGTGCTTGCTTAGTTCCACATGGGTAACACTAAGGCGAAGGATATGTTCACATTACCATTTGCTCCACATCCAGGAATCTCCCATTGCTATTTTTTTAATTTATTTTTTTGGAAACAGCATTCACAAGACGTCAGCCTCAATCCATATTGACCCTACAGTTCCTTGACAAATGCTGCTTGCTGTCTGGTGCTTTTCCCCTCGAAACAAATGGCATAATCTATGCATTAGGTGGGGAAGTATGTACAGTATGAAGAAGTACCATTTTAAAAAAATTAAAATTAAAAACCCTTTGGGGGGAAAACTAAGAGGGGACACCCAAAAACTGACTAACATTGAGGTGTGGGCAGAGAAAAAGAATGAGGAGGCTGGAAACCTGAACAGAAGCACTCCATACAACAACATTATGTTGCAGCTCCCAGTACTTTTTCTCTATTGTCCATTCAGACATGAATTTGACCCTGCCTTCCAATATGGAAAATGAACTGAAAGACACCAGGATAATTGATAAGTATTAAGCCCTTATTTAAAAAACAAAAACAAAACTTAAAATTAATTTTGTTAACATTCAATACAATTAGCTTTAAACAATTTAAGCTTCCTATATTTCCATTGTGGCTGTTCTAGCTAAAGGCCTAGTCTGTGTTCTCTCTCTCTCTCTCTCTCTCTCTCTCTCTCTCTCTCTCCTTCTCTTTTTGTAAAAAACAACAACCGTTATTTGCACAAGCCAGTGGATGATGGCATGAGCTGGACATTTGCTGTGACTCCAGAATATAAAGTGAAACCGGTGCTGATGTGAACCTCATATTGCAGATGACAGGAATGAGTTGATAGGATGTTGAGGAAAAAAAGAAACCCGAGAAGGGCTACATACATCAGATGCCTGCAAATCACTGGAGAGTTTCCTTTCAAAAGAAACCAAGAGATGTCACATCCCTCATTATACATTTAAAACACTTTTATATCACTTTAACGGTCATAGCTTTCCCCCATAGAATCCTGGGAACCATAGTTTGTTAACTGTGCTGGGAATTATAGCTCCAAGTGGGGGGGGGTCTCCTATCAACTTGCAGTGGTCTTAAACTACAGTCCTCAGCATTGTTTGGGGGAAAGTTGTGGTATAAATGTGCTTTTAAATGCATAGTGCAGAGAGCACCTTAGTGATTAGAGAATCTGCCAGTTTATCATCTCTCCCCCCCCACTTTTCCAGTCTTAAATCTCCACATAAGTCTGCGATTTTTTATTTTAAAAATCCTTAAGAAAATTCGCCAGCATTTTAGTGTGAAATGGACACGCTTGTATGCAATTCCGCCTAACGCACACATTTTTAAAATGTATTTTTAATCTTTGTTGGAATGGACGCGAGTGACGCTGTGGGTTAAACCACAGAGCCTAGGACTTGCTGATCAGAAGGTCGGCGGTTCGCATCCCCGCGACGGGGTGAGCTCCCGTTGCTCGGTCCCTGCTCCTGTCAACCTAGCAGTTCGAAAGCACCTCCAAGTGCAAGTAGATAAATAGGTACCGCTCCGGCAGGAAGGTAAACGGCATTTCCGTGCACTGCTCTGGTTCACCAGAAGCGGCTTAGTCATGCTGGCCACATGACCCGGAAGCTGTCTGCGGACAAACGCCGTCTCCCTCGGCCAGTAAAGCGAGATGAGCGCCGCAACCCCAGAGTCGGTCACGACTGGACCTAATGGTCAGGGGTCCCTTTACTTTTACCTAATCTTTGTTGGAAGCTACCCAGAGTGGCTGGGGAAGCCCAGTCAGATGGGTGGTGTACAAATAAATTATTATTGTTATTGTTATTATTATTATGTGAAAAGCAACTTTCCCAAATGTCATGAGCTACTTACTGAGACTCCCCTGGCATCCTCCATCCTCTGCCCTGTCATAAACGATGACGGTCCTGTCCGTCTTCACTATAGCCAAGCAACCTTGTTTGCAGCTGATCTGGCGGATGGTTCCAGGGTCCTCCTTGCACAGGCTGGGATGGTAGCCGACAGCCTCTGGGAATAGCAGCAAGGCTTTGGATTGCAATGGTGAGGGATGAGGCAAGTCCGACCGGGTGCCCACCTCAGTCCTGGGCTTGCGACTTCTGGACTTCCTTGTCATCTTCTCTCCCAGTTTTCCTCACAGGCAGTCCACTCTCAGAACTAGGACCACCAGCCCTTTATTCTGGGACACAAACCATTGTTGTGTCTCTGCCAGAGAGAGAAATGTTTCCAACTTTGGCCAGAATTGAAAGATGCAAAAGGAGAACAAGCGTTCAGGATGTCAGCAATCTGGATGGATGGCTGATGCTCCTCTCTGAGTTGTCACCGGAGTTCTGCTCTAAGGAATGCCAAAGAGTGAGACTTCTTGGGGGAAGGAGCCCAAAAGAGAGAGCTGTTTCTCTCTAGTTTCTGTTTACTCATTTGCTTTCGAAACAGAGTAGGAGGCGGGTCTTACTAGGAAACAGAAACCGTTGCTGCTGCTTCTGCTGCTGCTGCTGCCAGTGAGAAATATTCTCTCTCTGCAAATCCCAGAAGTGAAGCCCTGTTAACCTGTCGCAACAGAACAAGCAAGAGTCTGGTGTCACCAGCTTAAAGACTAGGCACATTTATTAAGGCAAAAACTTTGTGGACAACAGTTCACCCAATCAGATATATCTATGGATTGCAGTTCACAAAAGCTTATGCCGTATAATGAATGTGTAAAGGCTGTGCCAACAGGCTCTCACTGCTCTTTGCAAAAGAAGCATGCCGTAAGAAAAATGAACATTGCTTGCTGTGGCATTGTCACTGAGGTTATGCCTTGCCCTTTTAAGAAATATATGCCCTGTTTCAATACAGCTGAACTTCAGAGGGAGACAACAACAGTTTGATTTATTAAGAGGTTCAGTTCTGTCACCTTGTCAATCGAACAGGGACAAAGGTTGGTATAAATTCATGCCATGCGTGTTAATCAGGTCAACTTATGCCAGGTTGTCTGTGTTATCAACAAAAATCAGTTTTGTGAATGACCACTGCCAGTTCCTAATTATATGTCTCTATACTTTTTTAATTTCTCTCTGACCTCATTGTTTACATTCTCTCTGCCCACTTTCAATCATTTGTATATAGCAACTCAAGGTTCATGCATCTGAGAAGTGGACCGCTGTTCATAAATACTCTTTTTGACACAGACATGTAGAATGTTGACATGAACTTTGGTTTTTTTATCGTTGATTTTAACTATTTATAATGCTTTAGAAAGGGACGCGGGTGGCGCTGTGGGTTAAACCACAGAGCCTAGGGCTTGCCGATCAGAAGGACGGGGTGATCTCCCATTGCTTGGTCCCTGCTCCTGCCAACCTACCAGTTCGAAAGGAGGTCAAAGTGCAAGTAGATAAATAGGTACCGGCGTTTCCGTGCGCTGCTCTGGTTCGCCAGAAGCAGCTTAGTCATGCTGGCCACATGACCCGGAATCTGTACGCCACCTCCCTTGGCCAGTAAAGCGAGATGAGCGCTGCAACCCCAGAGTCGGCCACGAGTGGACCTAATGGTCAGGGGTCCCTTTAAATTTACTAATGCTTTAGATGGCTGTTTTTAAGCATTTTCTGATCATTCGTTTTATTCTTTCTCTGAACTGATCTGAGGTTTCATGACAACCAAGTGGTATACAAATCTCATGAAATAAACAAATGGGCATGTTCTCTGTCAGAGGCTATGAACACCAGAAGCTGGGAATCACAAATAGGGGCAGTACAGTTGCATTCTGGTCGTGCTTTCATTGGGAATCTGGTTGATCTCTGTGAAAGCAGGCCTGACCCAGCCAGCTCTTGTTCTCTTCAGAATGGTTCACCTGTCCCTCTTTCTGTCCCCAGGAAGCTGCCTTAGGCCCATGTAGCCTCATCCTGCCTACTTTGACTTGCAGTGACTCTCAGACAACTCTCTTTAACAACTGCTACCCAACCCAGTTAACTAAGTCTGACAGAAATAAAATTGGGATCATCTGTATGCAGGGCAGGCGTGCTGCTGCAACACAACAGCAGAAAATATGACAAGGGTTTTTGCCAAGTTGGGATAACCAATGAGGTGTCTCCAGCTGTTGCTGAACTACAACTTCCATGATCACTAGCCCTAATGGCTGGGGCCGAGAATGGTAGCTCGAGAACATCTTGAGGACCCCAAATTGGTGGTTCCTGCCCCTTCAAGTGGAGACATAAAAATGAATGAGGTGTTTGTCCCCCCCCCCCCCATACATGAGAGAGAGAGGGGTTGCTAAAGGCAGTGGCAGAGTTGCAAGTGGTCTGCTAGTTTAGCAGTGGTCGAATTCATAGAATTGTACAGTTGGAAAGGGACCACATGGGTCATCTAGGAATCTTTTGCCCAACATGGGTCTGGAACCCTTGACGCTGAGATTAAAAGTCTCATGCTCTACCAACTTGAGCTTTGTGTCCCATCCTCTCCATTCGAGAGTCACCAACCTGATTTTATATGAAAGAATCAGAAGGGTATGCCAAGGGTCATGTACCCAGCTCCCTGCAATGCAGGAATCTCAACCAAAGCATCCATGTAAGAAGGCCATAGAGCCTCTGTTTAAAAACCTCCAAGGACGGAGAGTCCGCCACCTTCCATGGTCGAACTGCTCTGTCAAAAAGTTCTTCCTGATGTCTCCTTTCTTGTAACTTGAATCCATTGGTTAGTGCTGGGGTCAGCAAACGTTTTCCGCAGGGGGCCAGTCCACTGTCCCTCAGACCTTGTGGGGGGCAGGACTATATTGGGGGGGGGATAATCCCCCCTACCGGCTCTCCCCTCCCTTCTCCACAGCCCTGGACAAGCCCCAGTGGCTGCTTACCTGTGCCTTGCAAGCGGCAGGGGCTGGTGGCAGCAGTAGTGGAGGGACAATGAGCGGCGTGAAAGGGCTGGCTCCAGAGAGGGGCTGTTTAAAATAGCACTCAGCCAACCGCGGCTCAACAAAGCCCAGCCCCTTGTCGCGAATTCTTTGCGTTGCTTTAGCAGAAATGCTCAAAGTTCCAGGTTCTTCAGTACAGTATTATTTATTGTGGGCTATATATACAAATGGGACGCGGGTGGTGCTGTGGGTTAAACCACAGAGCCTAGGACTTGCCGCTCAGGTCAGCGGTTCGAATCCCCGCGACAGGGTGAGCTCCCGTTGCTCGATCCCTGCTCCTGCCAACCTACCAGTTCGAAAGGAGGTCAAAGTGCAAGTAGATAAATAGGTACCGCTCCGGCGGGAAGGTAAACGGCGTTTCCGTGTGCTGCTCTGGTTCGCCAGAAGTGGCTTAGTCCTGCTGGCCGCATGACCTGGAAGCTGTATGCCGGCTCCCTCAGCCAGTAAAGCGAGATGAGCGCCGCAACCCCAGAGTCAGCCATGACTGGACCTAATGGTCAGGGGTCCCTCTACCTATATCTACAAATATCTACAGAAGCAGTTAATACAGTCAGACAGAGTATCTGGCTGCACCTTAAAGCAAATAGGAAGACTCTTTCTCTCTGACACACTCCTCTATACCACCATTACTGCTGGGCAGGCTTCCCTTTTAAACTGATGACAGCCAATCAACTGTCAGCACATTACCGCTGAGTCATTCTGGCCCAGCACCTCCATAGAAAGTATTGCATCAGCCTGTTGCATCAACTAGCAAACTCAAGCCTGCAGACTTACTATCTTACACAGCATTCTGTGAATCCCGACACCCCTTTCCTCCTCTAGGCAACACGATGACCAAGACATTGCCTAGACATTGTTGACGTTCTCTTTGCAACACTGGGGTTTGTTTGGATACCCCTCATCCTCTAGGCAGGGCGAGGAGAAACCAGGAGGGAGGGAGGGAAGAGGTGCTGCCACCGCGGTGTGTGTGTGGAGGGGAGAGGGAATGGCACAGCCCAAATGATCAGAATCCCCATTCCGATCCATGTGCTGATTCCGGGACCGTCTGCAGGCTGGATCCAGAAGGCAATCGGGTGAGATCCGGCCCCCGGGCCTTAGTTTGGCTACCCATGGGTTAGTGTCTTACCCTCCAGACCAGGAGAAAATAAGCTTGCTCCATCCTCGATGTGACAGCCCTTTAGATATCTGAAGATAGCTATCATATCTCCCCTCAGTTTCCTCTTAACCAGGCTAAACATACCCAAGCTCCCTCAACTGTTCCTCAGTTGTCTTGTAAACAGAAATTCCCATATGATCCTTTGAGGATTGCTTCAATAGAACTAGCTGCATATGGGTCAAGTTAACACAGTGACACTTTGGAAAGAAAGGAGACAATAAGCAGCTAAGAATTTATTTAGCAGGGTTTTTACCGTAAAATATTAAACACACAGTTTAGAACAGTCTGTTTTGCCTGAAAGTCTATAATTCCAATATACTTTGCTTTTAGTACTCTTTCCAGAATAATGTGTGCTGATTTGAATCTATTCTGTGTTCTCACTTACATTTTGGTGCATATAAATAAATAAGAACAATAAAAGATATCATTCTGCATCTCCAAATGGAGTGAGGCACCAGCCTGTCTGTTCACACATTAAAATGTCCATGCTGTTGTTGCAATGGTACCTTTAAAAGTAATCATTAAAATGCACCTTGAAAGTGGGATAATAGGAAAACTACAGGAAAATAACAATTTAGGAAATAACTGGGTGGATGAATTAGCCCTGGAGTAATGAGGCCACTGTGGATGTGATTACACATAGAAGCAGGCTATACTAAGGTCTAAAATAATTTTTCTTAAATTGTGGGTGTGGGGAGAGAGAAATCAGTCAATCAACTGACCAAAGGCCAGTTAAAAGGCCAGCGAGCAGACTGCCTGATAAGACAAACTTCCCTTCATTTGAAGACAAAAGCTACACATCTTGCAAGTCCCTGTATTAGAGTTGCTTGCCAAAGCCACGATTGTTCTCAATAGCCTGGAGAAGTTTCTCCTTCAGTTTTCCTGTGTTTGAATAAGGTGGCAAAAGAAGGAGGTGAAAGCAGATCTGGGCCTCAGGGATATGTTCTTCTGAAAGCGACTTATGCGAGTGGATTATTAGCTTCAAGCAGTCCATTCCTACCACAGGGACCCGGTCACTTCCTAAAACAAACACTAAATCGACAAGGAGGAGGATTAGACAATGCAAGGGCACAAATAGAAAATATTCAGACCATTCCAAACATCTTTTAATGATACAATCTAGCTTTGCAAGTTGTCTTTCCTCCCCAGTACAGTTTTGATCAAAAGTGTTAAGTTGTGGGTGAACGTATCAGATGACACAGCAATTCTTCAAACAGCTCTTGTTTATTCACAGGCCAGAACAGAACTGAACTGAAGGGTTCAGCCAGCCTGCTTATATAGAGATCCACTACAACGCAACTGTAACAACTTTCTGTAACTATCCAATCACTGAATGTCACTTTCAATTCAATATGTGGACCTGAGTGAAAACTATCTACAGTATCCCCCTGCTGGCCCAGGGTGAGAACTTCAGTACATAACAAAAAGCTCATTGCATTATGAAGGAAAATATCAGTTCTGTTTCTATATACAAATTGAGAGAATCTTTTGAGGTTTCCGTGCAGGATTTCAAGCGCACTCCTTGAAAGACAGGGGGAAGCGGGTGGCGCTGTGGGTAAAACCTCAGCACCTAGGACTTGCCGATCGCATGGTTGGCGGTTCGAATCCCCGCGGCAGGGTGAGCTCCCGTCGTTCGGTCCCAGCTCCTGCCCACCTAGCAGTTCGAAAGCACCCTTATGTGCAAGTAGATAAATAGGTACCGCTTTATAGCGGGAAGGTAAACGGCGTTCCGTGTGCTGCTCTGGTGCTGGTTCGCCGGAGCAGCTTTGTCACGCTGGCCACGTGACCCGGAAGTGTCTGCGGACAGTGCTGGCTCCCAGCCTCTAGAGTGAGATGAGCACACAACCCTAGAGTCGGACACGACTGGCCCGTACGGGCAGGGGCACCTTTACCTTTACCTTTACCTTGAAAGACAGGCTCACACCAGTTGATTTCCAGAAAAAGATGGGCTTTCAATCAATGACCGCTTGAAGGTTGGGCCTTGAGAATGGGATACTTACACAGAAAGCCTTTTTTGTCCGCCAAAGTGAGTTCGTGGAAAACCTTCCAGAACATCCTTACGGTAGGGTGTGTTTCACTGTATATCCCCCAGTACACAGTGTTCTTCGTAGAAAAGGGGAAGGAAAATGAAATCAGACAAAGAGAAAGATGAATAAGTGAAGCTTGAAAAAAATAAAATAAACCCAATATAATGATGGCCTAGCAAGTAGTTCCACACGCCCCACCCCTCTCCACCAACCTTCTCATATAACTCCCAGTCATAATTTGCGTTCCCAATCGTCACATCCATCAGTTCCTGAGGCTCAAAGAAGGCAACCATCCGTTCATCGAGGACTTTGTAAAACCCTCTCTTGAACTCTTGGAAAATTCCCTCCACTGATTTGTTGAAGACGTAATCCACATACTTGTTGACAAACTCCTTCCTTTGGAAGAAATGAGGGTAAAACATTTAATAAATGGGCAGGTAATTTGACTGCCTAGATAGGTAGATAGATAGACAGACAGATAGATGATAGATAGATAGATAGATGATAGATAGATAGATAGATGATAGATAGATAGATGATAGATAGATAGATAGATAGATAGATAGATAGATAGATAGATAGATAGAAACTTTAGCAGCCACCAGGAGGCCGCAGACCCATCTACAGGCAAACTCTGATTTGAATCTAGGTCTTCCTGTTCCAAATCCAGCACTCTATTCAATCATACTATGTTTGCATATGTTCACTTAATAGCAATGTACAAGTTCCTTTGCCAGGATACTTAACAGAGATATTAGGAACTCCTAAAAGTTAATGTTCTGGGCCTACTAGGATATACCGTGATGTAAAATGTACCAATGGCCCAAAAGATTTGAATGGCCGGGGAGACACCATAATGAAACAATATTTGATCAAGATGGCAGCAGACCAGGGGATGCGATTCAAAATGGTTAGGGCTATTTTAACTGCAGATTGAAACACTTGTGTCTCTTCCTTCAGCCTAGCTCCTGCTTTCCTTTTCTATATTCCACTTATTTGACTTGGATTTTCGGGGAAAGGAACCCTTGCAGATATCGACAAACAACTGTTGCTATCCACACATGGAGCCCTTGGGGATAGGGCGAACTGAAAATCTGAAATGTACCATATTTTTTGCTCTATAAGACTGACTTTTTCCCTCCTAAAAAGTAAGGGGGGATGTGTGTGCGTCTTATGGAGCGAATGCAGGCTGCGCAGCTATTCCAGAAGCCAGAACAGCAAGAGGGATTGCTGCTTTCATTGCGTAGCGATCCCTCTTGCTGTTCTGGCTTCAGAAATTCAGAATATTTTTTTTCTTGTTTTCTTCCTCCAAAAACTAGGTGCGTCTTGTGGTCTGGTGTGTCTTATAGAGCGAAAAATACGGGTAAGTTGTCACCAGCCTAACAGTCCAACCTGCACGCTGCTTTTCAAAGGTCCTCTTCAAAGCAGTTCACGGTCAAAAGGTTAAAACTCGCTAATAAAATCATATCATTTTGAAGTTTTAGTAATCTAAAACAGAAGAGTGTCTTTAAAAGTCCTAACAAAATAAACAAATTCCAGCTGTGGTCCCATCCCTCACCCGCCAATCGCCCTCAGACCCGCCCTGACACATTTCCTGCCAACATCCTCAGGCATCATTACATACTTGTTTGAATTGTTCACAGTGACAGAACTGCCATTTGGAATTAAGTCGACATCCACGTTGTCCCAAGATATCTGGAAATATATGTTTAAGGAAAGGTACTGAAAACAAAGTCACACACACACACACACACACACACACACACACACACTGTAATTTTGTCACTTAACACTTGATAAGCTTCTTACAATACCTTTAAGTTACAGGGAATTCTATGAACAGCTTTTGGCTAACGATGCAGTCATTAAAAGTCATTTTAGGGGTTCATGGACCAGGTACAACCACCACGCCTGTTGAAATAGCTATACAGTAGTACCTCGGGTTACAGACACTTCAGGTTACAGACACTTCAGGTTACAGACTCCACCAACCCAGAAATAGTACCTCGGGTTAAAAACTTTGCTTCAGGATGAGAACAGAAATTGCTCAGTGGCAATGGGAGGCCCCATTAGCTAAAGTGGTACCTCAGGTTAAGAACAGTTTCGGGTTAAGAACGGACCTCTAGAATGAATTAAGTTCTTAACCCGAGGTACCACTGTATTTCTGTTGAAACAGCTATATTTCTAGGGAGAACCATTTGATTTTTTTTAATGAATTCCCATGACTGTTGCTTTTATATCATATTTTAGCCACATTCCCAAATGTTAAAAGAGCCACCATCACTTGCAGGAAGAAGCACTCTAGAATTTACCACAATGGAGAAAGGTGAAGAAGGAAAAAATTAGCCAATGAGACAAAGCACATTTCAGGAGTTGCTTGTTTACTGTTAACTTAAAAGACAAGCAATTCCTAGACATTACCAGGTGAAAGAGACACAGTGACCATATAACAAGAACAGAAATATTCTTTTTAGGTACTCACATTGTAAGTCAGTTCATGGCTTGTTTCGAAGTCATCATGCTCATAATCAAGAACTGCCTGCAAACTCCTTGTTAACAAAACAAAAGGAAATAGAAATGGATATATTTTTACCCCTAAAATGTTTACAGCATATATTTAGAAGTCTTACTCAAACAGTTAAAAGAGTGGGAAAGGTCTTATTTTCTTTCTTTTTATAATAATTTTTATTAGTTTTCAATTACAATAATCCAATAATAGACTCATTATAACAATGCCAAATTATAATACAATTACTAATACTGTACCGATCATTCAGATACCAAATTATATAATTTAGGTGGCACCCTGCATGCTAGAATTGATGGTTTGATTATTTACTTTATTCTGCATTCCAAAATCTTATTAATTTCAATTACACTCCGGTCAAAATAACAATCCCTTATACAACAACTGCAATATTAACAACTTCCATTCATATTGACACATTAAATGATTTATAAAACTACAGATGAGGCACTCAAACTATATCCTTGTTCTTCCTGTGTGTGGCAATGATTCTGTCCCTGATGTTTCTTCCTGTCCTTGTAAAATACTATGTCTATCTTTTCCCGCTTGTTGCTGTTCTCCATCATGCCTTGGGCGGAGGTAATATCCCACTGTTGTTTCAGAAATTCCCCATCCATCTGGTCTTATTTTCTTGTTTGATTCTCAGTTTAGGGCCCCAAGTGTATGTCCATGTGTTTGGACATACCTCATCAAGCACATGTCAATCAATCTATCATTGCTCCTGGGCTCATTGCATCTGGCAGGGAAGAGATGGCTGTCTGGCTCCAGGAGGTGGTAAATTCCTTGCAGTCCCAATATCCCTAGGAGGCCCTAGTACAATTGTTCCTGAAAACCCTTCCTTTGAAGCAGCAAGTTTTTGTCTATAGGCAAGACGCTCAACTGAGCACCTGTTAGAAAACTAAGTGGCTTATGTGGTTTCTAACAGCCTGATACCAGGTTTTTTTGGGGGGAGCCCTGTTTTGATTGCAGCAGTGCTTCCAAGTGGGGTGATGGATTTAACCCTTTCCACACTCAGTTTCCTTCTACTTAAACTGTTTCCCAAGGTACTGTAAGAACTCAGTGGGGGCAGGGAACCAAAACAAGACAAATATCAGGAGATCTGATTGGTGACTTCCATGTCTTGCATCATTTTGTTTTAAATCAGGGGTGGGGGCACCAGATGCTGCTAGACTCCCAAAACTCCCGGTGGTCAGCATGTTCAATGGTTAGGCATGGAAGAGGCCTGCCATGTAGCAACATCTAGGTGGCCAGAGCTTCATTAGGTAAAGGTAAAGGTACCCCTGCCCGTACGGGCCAGTCTTGACAGACTCTGGGGTTGTGCGCCCATCTCACTTAAGAGGCCAGGGGCCAGCGCTGTCCGGAGACACTTCCGGGTCACGTGGCCAGCGTGACAAAGCTGCATCTGGCGAGCCAGAGCCGCACACGGAAACGCCGTTTACCTTCCCACTGGTAAGCGGTCCCTATTTATCTACTTGCACCCGGAGGTGCTTTCGAACTGCTAGGTTGGCAGGCGCTGGGACCGAGCAGCGGGAGCGCACCCCGCCGCAGGGATTCGAACCGCCGACCTTTCGATCGGCAAGTCCTAGGCGCTGAGGCTTTAACCCACAGCGCCACCTGCGTCCCCATAACCACCTGCGTCCCCATAACCACCTGCGTCCCCTCTTGCCTAAAATCATCTCACAGTGCAGTGGTACCTCGGGTTAAGAACTTAATTCGTTCTGGAAGTCTGTTCTTAACCTGCAACTGTCCTTAACCTGAAGCACCACTTTAACTAATGGGGCCTCCCGCTGCTGCCGCAACGCCGGAGCACAATTTCTGTTCTCATCCTGAAGTAAAGTTCTTAACCCGAGGTATTATTTCTGGGTTAGCGGAGTCTGTAACCTGAAGCGTATGTAACCCGAGGTACCACTGTACTGAGGTTCCCTCTACTTGTGGAGGTTGAATCTTGGGGCTGAATGTGACATGGCCTTTGTAGGTTTAAATGGACAGAGTATCCTAGAGTTAGGAGACTCAGCCTGGTGCTACCAAGCGAAAAAAGAAACTGGAAATTAGGGGAATAGGTAGAAAGAGTTCAAGCCACTTACCTCCCTAAGACAGGGCTTAGCTCCTTCAGATCATCTAGGGTAGGTTTCTTGCCCAGCAGTTTTTTAAAGGCAGCAAGCGGGAAAGGCACGTAAGCAGTGACTCTGTTGAACATGGAGAGCCCGAGGAGGATCCCAAAGAAAAGATATTTATTCTTCTCCACCGAGGGCTGCAAGGACACAAGATCACAGTGACAGGAAATGGGTTGGATGTTCTAAGGCAGGTGCACCTTAAGAGGGAAACTGGTCTGTTATGGACAAACCAAGGCCAGTGGCAGAGTGACAGCCATCAATCTCCATCCATACCCTAACACACCCATTCATGCAAGAACATACACACAAACACTTATTCACGGGCACATTCCCAAGCCCTTTCTTCAAGCCCAATTAACAGGGGGCGGGTTCTCCACAAATACCACCTGCCCACAATTAGGCTTGAAAACAGCCTCCCATTAGAGCCAACAGGAATCTAGTTACTAATACAGTGGTACCTCGGGTTAAGAACTTAATTCATTCCGGAGGTCCGTTCTTAACCTGAAACTGTTCTTAACCTGAGCTACCACTTTTGCTAATGGGGCCTCCCGCTGCCACTGCCATGCTATTTCTGTTCTCATCCTGAAGCAAAGTTCTTAACCCGAGGTACTTTTTCTGGGTTAGCGGAGTCTGTAACCTGAAGCATCTGTAATCTGAAGCGTTTGTAACCTGAGGTACTACTGTATTCAGAGGGAGAGAAAACTGCGGATTGGATGGGGAGGTCTCATGGGTTGATTGAATGTGGGGAGCAGTGGTTACACCCACTGTGTGGTAAAAAACAACAACTGCTCAACTCCAGCCTGGAAAAGAGATTTGGGGCCTCTGCAATGTTTGTTTTTTTGGTGGATATAGAAGTTTGCACTGTTCAGACCTACACAGGTTCATAGCTGTCAAGTGTCCCTTATTTGAAGGGACAGTCCCTTATTCCAGCGCCATGTCCCGCTGCTGTCCCTTATTGATGGATGTCCCTTAAATGTCCTTCAAATGATGTCCCTTAAATTTCAAAGGAAGTAGCTCCTCTCCCTCCCTCCCTGCCGGCCAGGGAGGAGGGAGCAGCTCCAACTGTGTTGCTTGGCTGTGTTGCTCATCCAATAAGATGTCTAAGAATGACAGGGGGTGGAGCTTGCATGCCTTGTGTGTGGCTAGTTAATGCAAGCTGAGGGGTTTTTTGAATGCTGGACGCCATTTTGTTGCACGTGCTGCTGCAAACTTTGCAGTGCAAAGCCAGGCCGGGGAGCCATTTTAAGTTGAGGCTGCATAGGCCTTGTGGTGCATGTGATTCAGATTCTAGTCAGTTGAACCTCTGGTTACAAAGTTGGTTGGACAGTGTTCTCGAAGCTACCAGCATGAGTTTGACCAGACTGCAGGAGGACAGGAAGACTGGAGTGCCTGGAACAGGTGAGGCTGCAGGTCCCTTATTTTGGCTGCTGGTCCCTTATTTTCATGGCTGCTGGTCCCTTATTTTCAAGGCTGCTGGTCCCTTATTTTCAAATCTGTAAGTTGACAGCTATGCACAGGTTGGGCTTTACACACTCATGAAGTAAGCCCAGCAGTGAAACAGGCATGCCTGGAAAGATGGATGACTTAGAAATGGGGGTCATCTGGAATAGCCTGGGAAAGGGATACAGAAACTCTGGCCTGGGGGCCAAATGCCCCCCACAAATGTCTCTATCAGGCCCTTGGAAATCTCACAGCTCAAAGTCTGTTACTAGCCCTGCTTTGCATCCTGGGAGTGTGTTTTTTACCTGGCTGGAATGTGTCCTAGAACTCTTGTTTCTCTGTATGGGGGATACAGAGGGGGGTGTGAGTGTAGCTTGGGGCTGACTACACACCATATTTTTAAAGCACATTCTTTCCCTCAAAGAATTCTGGGCACTGTAGTTTGTTAAGGGTTGTTGGGGACTGGAACTGTGAGGGCAAACTACAGTGCCCAGAATTCTTTGAGGGAAAGAATGTGTTTTGAGTATGCTTCAGAGAAATAGGACAGTGCTACCTTCGTTCTCGAACTTAATCCCTTCCGGGAGTCCGTTCGACTCCCAAAACCGTTCGAAACCCAAGGCGCAGCTTCCGATTGGCTGCAGGAGAATCCTGCACTCAAGCGGAAGCCATGTCAGATGATCAGCTTTTGAAAAACGTTCGCAAACCGGAACACTTACTTCCAGGTTTGCAGCGTTTGTGTTCCGATTTGTTCAGCAACTAAGCCATTCGAGAGCCAATGTACCACTGTATGTACACAGCCCTACTGTAGAAAAGCAGTAAAATTTTCATTTGGGCTCTGGCTACTTTCACCTGTGGCATATAGCCATCTGAAGGGAATGTGCCCACTGGCTTAAAAAAGGGGTGGGGGGATCACCTACGTCTGACCTAGATGTTTGGTTGGACCAGGTCCTCTGTCTGAAATACTTACCCTAGAAGGAAACCATATGGGGGAGTTTTGCTCACAGCACATAAACATCCCATAGTCTGGCTGCACCATCTCCTCAAACACATAGGAAAAGAACTCGACCAAGACTCCTCCGGCTTCGTGACCAGGCATCTCGCCTTCAAATTCAATCTGCAAGACAAAAATAAAAGGAGAGAACAGAAAATAGGAAAACACATTTACCAGGCAGCTCCTGCAGCCAACCGGAAGCTATGGAACCTGCGTTGGGCGTTCAGGTTCCAAAAGAATGTTCAAAAACTGGAAGCCAATTTGTTTGGGAGCCAAGACGTTTGAGATCCAAGGTACGACTGTACAGCTGTTTTGTGCAAAAGAGCAGTTCTATAAATAGAAATACAGTGAATACCCAAGCGGTGGGAAAAGGCAGGCTGCATCCTTTCCTTTGGGCTGGTGGAAACAAAATGGAAATAGGCAGCACCCAGCAAAACAACGTCACACATGTAAAAAAAAAAAAAGCAAATAAAACAAACAAACCTCACCAGACAATGTGCTTCAGATTTGTCCAGAGCTGAGTAACATGCTATTTTATATTGAGATTGTCTTTCCTTGACGGAATATCCCCAGCTGGCCCAATCCAGACCTAGTCATTGAGGTTGTTTCACCTAGTTCCAGAGTTTAGCCCTGAACAACACGACTATGCAGTACTTTAGCAGGCCTTAGGCAGCTTACCAAGAGTTGCATTTTCAGGCTAATGTCCTCTACTTGACTCAGTTTGCGCAACGTATCTTCCACAAGGTTCTTGCGTCGTACTCTCAAAGGGAAGACAGGCAATTTAGGGAGTTCGCCTTTTCTCAGGAGTCGATTGCGTACCAATGTATCTTGCGCATTGGCCTTTACAATCTGCGGAAAGCGGCACATATTTTAATAAGTGTTTCAGAGACGCTAGGTTGGCATTAATTGCTAAGTATACTAATGGGGAAAGGAACTCAAGGCAGGCAGGAGTCCCTGAAGGAATGAAAGGCATAATGAGAAATAATTCCAATGAGAGAGAAGAGTGGGAGGTTATATTTTTAAAAATCCAGTTGCGGCTGCACAAAACACTTAAACGATGAGCTGGAGGGATGGGGGAAGAGACAAACATACATTTTTTTATTTATTAAATTTATATACTGCCCTCCCTCGGACAGGGTTCCCCATCCCTGGCCTATGCAAGAGTCACTTCCACATAGCTAATGGCCTGGAGGAGCAAACACAATTCTGCTCCTCCATTGTGCACCCGTCTCTGCATGCAGAGACTCCTGCACACTAGGTAGAGTGGAAATATAAGAACCAAATTCACCGTAGCCTTTCATCTCGCAAGAAATAGTAGAATAGCAAAGCTGGGTTAACAGTCATTTAGGTATCACCCTTACCTCTTGCAGGTGATAAGACTCGTAATCAAATATTTCCATCTTTGTCAGCGGATTGTAGACAAAAGGAAAGCAGCACAAAGAGATGGGACAGTTGTCCTCTTTGTCCAATTTCTTGCAAAGAAAGAATGTTGTTTAAAAGAATGGGTGCATGTGGTAAGTCAAACAAACATACTCCCTTTTCCAGCAATCTTTGGTCTCCACCCAACTTTGACTCTCTCACACACACTTTTCTGTGGCAAAAATAAAGATGGTATTGTTTGCCATATGGCAGCCATTACTACAATTCTCAAATGCTTTCATCCCTGTGTGATTCAAACGTTGATTACGCTGATACAAAATGGCTACCCTTCCACAATAGATGCTGTTTATTAACGTGTGAACAGCTAACACAAACAAGGTAGCTTCTTCACTTCGGAAAGTTCACTTTGAATAAGGAACAAATATCCAAATAGGACCTAACTACAGTTTGTGTTCTGCCCTTTACAAAACAAACTAGTTCAGCTCAAGTTCAGTTCAATTCATCCAAAGGATCCTCAGAATGTGACAAGCTGCTGTATATGTAATTTCACATATACTGATATGTAAAATAAAGTTCAGACTAATAAAACATCAAAACATGCACACTGGAATGAGAATTGTTTAGTTTTCCCAATGATCTTTAAGCTTAGACCCTAAGATTTTAAGAGCAAAAAACACATGTAAGAGACTGCACTTGAAGTTCTAACCCAAAATGAAATTAATTCACATTAGGTTTATCCGGCAACTATGGGAACTACTTTTGGGTGTAGTTCAAACAGTTTTGAACTAATTCAGCAAACTTTACTAAACCAAACTACTGCATTCCAAGCACTGTCTTAAACTGGAGAAAGGATGAGACACTTTGGGTTCCTCTTAGTCAGAGGTTAGTGCAGTCTATTGACTATGCTGGCCAGGGCACATAGAAGTTGAAGGGGTACCACACTGGCTATCTAAATCTACCATAATATATTCTGACTGGCAGCCTCTCTGAAAGACATGCAGAAATCTTGTCCCAAGTCCTGCCACATACAATCTTCAACAAGAAACAAAGGACTGAGCACATGCTCCCATTTAAGATATGCAGAAGCAAATTTGTGCAAGATACACAAGCTTGGCGTTTCTTAGCTTTTTGACACAAAGCAATCATACTTACCATGGCTTCCACCCATACATGCCACCTTGCCAAATCTGCAAAAGGATTAATTATTTGACGGATTTCATCAATGTAGAAGTTGCTTAGCGGGAGCTTGCAGTTAGCCCTCTTGTTGACCTTGAAGGACAAGCAGAAGAAGGTTGAGGTCCATATGATTTTACACCTGGAAATACCGTATTTTTCGCTCAATAGGATGCACCCGACCATAGGACACACCTTGTTTTAGAGGGGGAGAACAAGGTGCCCCTTCCATTTCTCCTCCCACTTGGCTGAAGGGGCGCTGCGCAGCTCTCCCTCTCTGCTGAAGACAGGAGAGTCTTGCTCTCCCGGCTTCAGCAAAAGGAACCTGAGCGCTCCCTCCGCGCTCCGGAGGCTTCGCGTTGCTATCCCTGAAGCCAAGGAGCCTGCATTCGCTCCGTAGCACACACATTTCCCCTTAATTTTTGGAGGGGAAAATGTGCGTCCTATAGAGCGAAAAATACGATAGCTACCAGGTCATCAGCCCGCATTTACAAGATGTTGCCTACCTTGTAGAGCTTTTTCAGGACTTCCAGGAGAGGTAACAACTCCTGGCAGGCAGGGTAGTATGGGTAACAGGGCAGCAGAGAGAGCACCACTTTCTTTAGCATCTGAACTATTTGGTCTAAATGCGAGCCTGGCAAGAAGGACCAACATTTTTCTGAAAGAAGAAAAAGAACATGCAAATCTTATTCTACTTCCCCACAGCTCACTACTCAGATAGGAATATTTTCCCACGCTAGCAGTCCTGTTTTCTTCTGTTTGTTGCCCTGCTGCAACAAACTTCTTATTTAAAGTGCATCAGATTACCTGAGGTTGGTTAGGCTGAGAGGCAGTGCAGGCCCTGTCGACATTTCCATTCCACCTTAAGGAACAGACATGGGATTGTTACGTGTCACATGTCTCTTTACATTCCAGCACAGTAGGCTGGGAACTTCTGTTGTGTGTATAGTTTTTGCTTTTGCTGTTCTCTCTGAGATGACATAAGAGACGACATGTTTCTTTGTCCTGATTTATGATTAATAAATCTGTAGTTTTGTATGCTTCCACAAACCTCATGCCTATTCTGTGTGTGCAGTTCGATCTGCTGATAGTATGCACTGGCTCAGAAGCCCAGGTCGCTGATTTACATCGGAGCAGAGGTGATGGTCTTCGCAGTGGGGTGGCTGGAAGGAAACGGCCCAGCCGGGGCTAACCAGCTGGCCTCTCGGCCCTCTGCATGCTGACAGACCCAAGGTCACCTTGTGAGCTTCATGTTTGAGTGGGCATTTGAACCCTGGCCTCCCAGGTCCAAGACTGACACACTAATCACTGCACCACAATTGGCATTCTGCTTCTCATCAAAATATCTAGAAATATTTGGGGGTGGGGCAACACTGGGGTCTCCTCGAGGGCATTTTGCCTCAAAACTGAAGCTGACCCCATTTCATCAGGCACACCAACTCACTTGCAAGTTTCACTTCCGACCGTTATGAACCTAGAAACTCCCATCTCCATTCCCCAAATAAAGCACTGGGTTTTATAGAATTCCATTATCCACACCAAGTTCTGGGCAAGGACAGTGGAACGATGTCAACTTGGCTTCTAAGACAGACAGGACTGTGTTTGCTATCCTTCTATGGAAGCCCAAGAGAAGACAGGTTCATGCTTCCTGGGAATCAGCGCTTTCATTGTAAAGATGCTGCAAGTTTTTAACGAGTGGCATTGTGCAGGCAGCAACGCCAACCAAAATCTCAGAAGCTAGGAGTTGGCCAAGCAAGACTTGCAGCAGCTGGACATGGAAGTTCAGCTCTCAGCAAAACTATCTGAACCGCCCTGTGGCAAGCAAGCCAAGGATGAATTGCAAAATAGAGTTAAGCTGATCAATGCAAAATGGGAGCAAATGTACCCTGAGCAAATCTGCAAGATTTAGACAGGTCACAAGAGTCCAGAATTTCTTTGCAGAATTGCTAATTGCAGGGGCTTCAAATATATGTTACCTCTTAGGACACATGCATACCCCACGAAAAGAACTACTTAGGTTTGTGTCCCTTCAAGAATCTAGCCTTTCGTGAGCATACTTCCAACAGTTGTCATATCTACCTGTCAGATGGCAATGGTAGCCAATCAGGACTCCGACCTGTCTTTCACAGGTTTTATTTTGGTGCAAAACTATTTACAGTGCAGAGCCACAAGTTCATGTCTGCCTCAGTCGCTAGCAGAATCCGGGAGTGGTCATTTCCGGGTCTTCCCCCAGCATAAGAGCTTCGTCACCCCCAGCCTTTTCCTTCCTTCTTTGCGTTTTACACCTCTGCGCAAGGTGGGCGACGGAAGAGGCATGCTTCCCTCCTGGCCGGCTTGGCCAGGAGCGGTGCTGAGGCTCCCAGCAGCATCCTCTGGTCCCTTCCCCTCTTCCCCACTGGAGGTGTGGCTTTCCTCACCACAAGAAGAGGAACTGCTTCACAAGATTTTCAGAGGTTCCCTGTGACCCAACTGCCCCTCTGCTTCCCTACCCTGTTCCGATGGCAGTATCCTGACACTACCTAAGCAAGAAGAACTGCTGCACTAAGGACTTCCTGGGAGCCTGTTTTTACCTCTAGCCTGTTCCAAACCCATGGGACGTCACATTTTGGAAATCCAGGCTCACATCGTGACCACATACTGATATCACCACTAAACTGCGGATTCATGTGATGGGGGCGGGGAGGGAAACCAACCCTCCAATTACCTAGAATGTCCAAAGAGCGTTTGCTCAGGCCATTGACAGCCTTTGCAAAGGGAATAGCCAAATGCTGCATCTTCTGGGCTTCTAGCGCTGCACAGCACTCGGGCAGCAGGAGGAAGCTGGAGAGAGCCTCCTGGTGAGGAGAATTCAGTGGAAGGGCAGGAATCAGGTTGTCCAGCAAAGAAGAAAAGATCTACAGCCGATTTTGCAAAAAAGAAAGAAAGAAAAGCATTGTGTTTAACTGGGTATGGATTGCAAACACCCGCTCCTACCCCCTTGCAGTTAGCTTCTTTTTAGCTTTACTTTTGTAAAGTTAATGTAGGAATCGGAGCACACTGCTAAGGCCTTCCTATTGGCTCTGACATCTGTAGGGCTAGCTAGTTCAAAGGGCAGCAGCAAAACAACCCAACAGAAGCCAAGGCTGTGTACAACTGTACAACTGTGTACAACTGTAATGCACACGGCGCTTTTGCACGTAGCTGTTTGTAACTGTACACACCATTGTGCACTAGCATCCAGAGGCAGGCATGTTTTCAAACTAGTGTGCAACGGTGATCTCTCTTCCCCTCCCCTCACTTAAGATGGATCTAGACACGGGGGTACGGGCAGGTGACACACTATAAGTAAATCAGAAATTAGCTTGTTATAACAAAAGGAAAAAAATCTCTATGGAAAACCAAATTTTGAAATTTCCTGCTCTCTGGCACCATCTGGTGTTGCATGTTTATAGCGCATTCAAATCGCTGCTTCTTTACTAATGTAGCCGAGTCCTTAGTGTTTCCACAGATGTTTTTAATACTCTCTTTCTTTTGAATGAGGGGTGTTTGAAACTGTTGTGTTGATTTAATGATATACAGAGGCAATTAAGTCACTGCGCTGCAATGTCAGTATACCTGAGAAAGCACTCTCAATGTACACACGTATGCAGCAAGTCATTGAGAAGTGCATTCTCAGCACAAACTGGAGCATAACCGTTCCAGCTGCTTTAGACTGACAAGAGGGACAAGGGGATGATATCATATGAACAGCGCCCCCCCCCCAGCGCTTACATCCAGAAGAGAGCGCATGTTATCACCCGTTGTGCACATGCTCTTCGAAATCCATCAGAGATTACAAGCCTAAGGAAAATCAGTCCGGGGGGGGGGCACTGCCGGTCAGTTTGCTCCTCGTTCCCAGTGTTGCTCCTTATAGAACTCAAAGAGGGAGAAGAAGGATGGAGACAAACTTTGAAATCGTTGGCTCTGTCTCCACATACTGTTGGCCTCTTCACCTTCTGCCCTACAAGTCTCCATGGGAACCAGTCTCGCCACTGGGGGGTGGGGTGGGGAACCATTCACACCCAAATGTTGACACTAGGAAAAAGGGGACTTTCCTCCCTTACCCTGCCAGCAATCCAGTCCCTTGTAGCAAGTTCCTCAAGCATTTCTCTTGCTTTCTGAAGATCCACTGCTACGCAGCAGCCAGTCTCCATGGCAGATCTGGGGGGGGGGGAGTTACAATTTTGACACCTTAGACAGGTTACAGACGCTTCAGGTTACAGACTCCGCTAACCCAGAAATAGTACCTCGGGTTAAGAACTTTGCTTCAGGGTGAGAACAGAAATCGTGTGGCGGCGGCGCAAGGCCCCATTAGCTAAAGTGGTACCTCAGGTTAAGAACAGTTTCAGTTTAAGAGCGGACCTCCAGAACGAATTAAGTTCTTAACCCGAGTTACCACTGTATAGTGGACGCTCGGGTTGCAAACGTGATCCATGTGAGAGGCACGTTCGCAACCCGCAGCGCCGCGTCTGTGCACACGTGGGTTGCGATTCTGCGCATGCACAAAGCACGATTTAGTGCTTCTGCGCATGCATCAAAATCCAGAAGTAACCTGTTCCTGTACTTCCGGGTTCAGCGCACTGCGCAACCTGAAAATGCACAACTCGAAGCATCTGTAATCCGAGGTATGACTGTATAAGAAAATCAAAATAATTTCCTAACGAAACTTCCACGGCGTCTTCTGCATGTTTCGTCCCATGCGGTGAAGGCTACTTACCGTGGTTTTAAAAAACTTGCTGCTAAACAAGGAGAGGAAGAAAATATTGCTTCGATTTCTCTGCAGGAAAAGGAGAAGAAAACCAATTTTAAAAACCAGTCAGCCTGGTTACAGGTGTGCTGGATTTCATACTGATGTAAACACTCTGTCTGGGGGTGGATCATTTAGAAATAGTTTAAAATCCAGCTTACAGGAACCCTAGTAATTGCAATGTTACCGCTTTTGGATTATGAAGAGTTCCATATTAACATATTAATCCTATGTTTTTGGAAGCAGGTCCCAGGAAGTATGTTTAGGATTGCATTCTAAATAGAGCTTAAATCTGGGGTGGGGAACCTGCAGTTCTCCATAGGTTGTTGGTTTCCCAAATTACATTAGTCTCAAACATCATGGTCAATGGTTGGTTTTGACGGGAGTTGTAGTTTAGCAACATTTGGAGGGCCACAGGACTGCTGTCATAAACAGAAGCAACGGAACACCCAGTTGCCAACACCCAAGTAAGGCTCATCATAAAATTAATTTTCTGCAGCAGGGGTTCCCAAACTGTGGACTACAGACCACCAGGGGTCCATGAGTGTCATTCAGGTGTGTCTGTGGATTCATGTGGATTCCATTGCATTATATATATTCACATCGATATTTAATTGCTTCTTTTACTTTCTGTATTGTATCTTACTGATTCACAGCCTATGGCATTCCAAGTTGTAATGCAACAAGATATAATTGCTGCAAGAAATAAAAAATAAGACAGCATCGAGCACGGTGCACTGCGAAAAGAGGCAGAAAAATATTTAAGTAGTCTACTGAGACCCTCAGCAATCTTCAAGTGGTCCATGATGGGGAAAGTAGGGGAACAACAGACCTGCAGTAAACATGGCAACTGGTTTACTAAAGAACCCTCTTTGAAATTGGCCGGGGAGCCCCAGCCAGATGGGCAGGGTATGAATAATAAAATTATTATTATTATTATTATTATTATTATTATTATTATTATTGGGCTTGTGCAATAAATTGTAAATCTGTCCAGCATTTTGGGAAGGATCATTGCAATAATAGAATTAAGAGTGCCATATTGACAGAGAACAGAACTGTCTACAGTGGCTCTCCTATGATGTTTTAGTTGTAAGGTAAAGGTAAAGGTACCCCTGCCCGTACGGGCCAGTCTTGACAGACTCTGGGGTTGTGCGCCCATCTCACTTAAGAGGCCAGGGGCCAGCGCTGTCCGGAGACACTTCCGGGTCACGTGGCCAGCGTGACATCGCTGCTCTGGCGAGCCAGAGCCGCACACGGAAACGCCGTTTACCTTCCCGCTGGTAAGCGGTCCCTATTTATCTACTTGCACCCGGAGGTGCTTTCGAACTGCTAGGTTGGCAGGCGCTGGGACCGAGCAGCGGGAGCACACCCCGCCGCAGGGATTCGAACCGCCGACCTTTCGATCGGCAAGTCCTAGGCGCTGAGGCTTTAACCCACAGCGCCACCTGCGTCCCTTGTTTTAGTTGTAAAGCCTGATAAAAACAGGATTGAAGCTTTATGCTCTGTTTTTCCTCCTGCTAAAGGAAAAGAAAATATAGACTGCAACCTTCTGGCCGTCTGCCGCGTCACACTTTCCGCTGTTGCCAACAACCACTTCTCCATCAGTGCCCTGTCCATCAGGCTAATCTTTGGCAAGGTTTCCATAGAGGTGGGTGTATTTGCATACGCAGAATCCTTCGAAACAAAAACACGCCACATACAATAAAAAATGTCATATCCCTCGGTGTCACACGGCTAATCATTGATAAAAGAAAGCCACCAAGGACAGAGATCATCATCACAGAATTGTAGAGTTGGAAGCGACACCCCCCACCACCACCACAAGAGTCATTTAGAGCAACCCCCTGCAATGCTGGAATCTCAACAAGGCAGATGGCCCTTCAACCTCTGCCCATAACCCCCCAATGAAGGATAGTCCCCCCCTCCTTCTGAGGGAGTCTGTTCCACTGTTGAACAGCTCCCACCATCAGAAAGTTCTTCCTGATGTTTAGTCCAGAAGTGGTGCATAGGTTTGAGATGAGGTACGGGCCGCTCAAATTTGGTCCAAATAGTTTAAAACAGGCTTCCTCAAACTTGGCCCTCCAGATGTTTTTGGCCTACAACTCCCATGATCCCTAGCTAGCAGGACCAGTGGGAATTGTAGTCTCAAAACATCTGGAGGGCCGAGTTTGAGGAAGCCTGGTTTAAAAAATCAGCTGGTGAAAACTTATCTATAGTTAAGAAATAGCTACAGCTACAGTTCACGGTTACAGCTGAATACTGGGACAATTCACAAAATGCCATGCAGAATGTGCAAGTGTATCTATAGGTTTCAATATACTCCAGATAGAATTATCTCAGCAATCCTTATAAACAGCCTGGTTAGGAAGCTCAGAATTATTCTTCCCATACTGCACCTGGGGTCAGGGGAAGGAATGTAGAAGCAGAGAAAGAGGAAAAGGCTGAACACCTTAGGCAAGCCACAATGTAGTGAGTTCAGGCCCAAGATGTGGTTTGAACTCAAGAGTTTCAGCCTCATTATCTTTAGTTATTACTAAAGTTATTATTAGCAGTTTGCCAAAGCTAGAAGTATGCTGCTGCATTATTTTATTTTTCTATGCATTGCTTCCTATAAGCCATCCTGAAATGCTTTGCAATAGAATAAAAACATATATAAACAGCTCTATAAATATATTTAAAAACTCAAAACACACACAGAAAGAGAGCTCAAGAGAACAACAGTACAGTGGAGCCTCAGTTGTCAAACGTAATTCATTCCAGAAGACCGTTTGGCTTCTGAAACGTTCGACAACCAAGGCGCAATAGGCGGTCAGCAATTTTGATGGGAGAAAACGGAGGAACGTGCCTCAGAAGCTGTTCGACTTTTGAGGTGTATTCGAAAACGGAAGCATTCAACTTCCAGGTTTTCGGCATTCGGGTTCCAAATCATTCAGCTTCCAAGACACTTGAAAACCAAGGTTCTACTGTACATACATAAAATCAAATCGGATCCAATGCAGATATCCACTGGGATAAAAAACCTCCATTGAGAAGGCTTGTTGAAAGCTGACATGAACAAGCTATTTATGGCTGTGCCCCCATCCTTTAGAAAACACCCCAAAGTCAACAGAATATACAGAAAAGGTGAGCCATCTACCTGCGTCCGAAGCACTGTGGCAAAGGTGACGTATGGGCCAGCAAAAATCCCTTTTACTCGGACACCCAGCAATTCTGCAATGAACATGAAAGCAGATCAGCCCTAAGTGCTCAACCCATGTTAACTGGGCTTCTTTTCCTGGTACTTTCCCTTCCCTCTTCTCCTGGGATCATCAAAGCAAATTCTACAGGAACCATTTTGGGGTGTCCATAGAAGACTATTTAATCAGGAGAAGCTGTGCAAGCCCTGAGTCAGTACCTTAATGCAGCGGTGGACGACCAATAAACTGAGTTTGAATCTGGGGAAGACAGTTCTGTGGGTAGGTGACTCCTGGGTCAGAAAGAAAGGGATTGGCCCTGCAGATACTGCAGGACTACAGCTCCCTGCCAATTGGCCAGGCTGGCTGGGGCTGATGGGAAATGGAGTCCAACGACATCCACAAGCACACAGATTCCACATCCCTGATACAGGATACAGACCACAGTAGATTCAGTATTAAATATACATTATAATAATGAAGAGTATGTTCGTAGTCTTCACAGAGCCAGTTACTTTTCCAAACATTGTTGCTGTTTTTATTTTCTATGGTGTACAAGTCTTTTGTACAATTTTCAGAAATGCAGGTGGATCAATCAATTTAATTTTTGAAAGAGAAAAGATGTACCATTAGGAGAAACCAGAGCACTGATGTTAAAACATCGTCTCCCGTCGCTTTTGCTAGAAGATGGTCCGCTTCCATTGTGCTGCTGCTGGGGTCCACGTCCAAAAGATATCAGTTGCCCAGAAGCAGAGATACAAACAGTGTGATAGCTGTTTGAGGGGAGAAAGGTGTAAGTTTAATCTGTGATGCACCTTGCAGAACATGACTTGAGGTCCAATAGTGAAGCTCTTGTTTCTGTTGTATCAGTTAAATGACCCTTTGTATTATTTAAGACATTCATGTCCCACTCAGTCATTAGCATTTCTAAGCAGTGTACGTAAAAATAAAGTGTACAGAAAGGTAATTGTAAAATGCTATGTCAGCTCATAGCAATGGATATAATTTTCTGTTTTACAATTCAGAATACTCATTTAAACATCCCCTTCTTCTCTTTCCATGGTTCATTATGCATACCATAAATCCCTGCATATTTTACATAAACTAAACCATTCAGTATTTCATTTTACATCTATCAAAACTTATTTACCCTGTTGAATTTATCTTAATGCTGCCAACGTTTTCAAGAGTACATAATTTCCCCTCATATATTCAATAAACATTTTCCAGTCTTCTCTAAACATATGTTCTCTTATTCTACAAGTCTGCAAGCTGCGCATATTCCATCAGCTTAAGTTGCCATTCTTCTTTAGTTGGGACCTTGCTCGTTTTCCATCATACCAATGGATTTTGACAAGTGTGGTTTTTTGCTTGCCAGGATTTCCATGTCCCATTACAGCAGGGATGGGGAACCTGTAGCCCTCCAGAGCTGGTTGGACCCCCCCCCCCAATCATCCTTAGCCAGCATGTTAATGGTCAGCAATGATGAGAACTGTAATCTAACAGCATCTGCAGAGCCACAGATTCCCCATGATCTGTGCTTTACAGTTTCACTGATGTGCCACTTCACTTTCACAAAACACCCCCATCCAGATGAAATTCTGTAGGGTGAATCGGTGTAAGCAGGAAATGAGCTGTGTTCACCAGCTCCGACACCCTCATGGCAGTCTACTAGCTTGCCCCACTTCCTGAAACATATGCAGACACAGCAGAAGTGTCAATAGACAGCAAGCAGGTATTGCATGATGTCAGGACCAAGACCAACGTTTAAAAAGGTAAAGCAAAATAAAAAAATTCCTTCCAGTAGCACCTTAAAGACCAACTAAGTTAGTTCTTGGTATGAGCTTTCGTGTGCATGCACACTTCTTCAGATACAGTAAAGGTAAACGTAAAGGACCCCTGACAGTTAAGTCCAGTTGCAGATGACTCTGGGGTTGTGGCACTCATCTTGCTTTACAGGCCGAGGGAACCAGTGTTTGTCCGCAGACAGTTTTTCATGTGGTCAGCATGACTAAGCCGCTTCTGGCGCAACAGGACACCGAAACCAGAGCAGCACACGGAAATGCCATTTACCTTCCCGCCAGAGTGGTACCTATTTATCTACTTGCACTTTTTGGCGTGCTTTCGAACTGCTAGGTTGGCAGGAGCTGGGACTGAGCAACGGGAGCTCACCCCATCGCAGGGATTCGAACTGCTGACCTTCTGATCAGCAAGCCCTAGGCTCAGTGGTATAGACCACAGCACCACCCGTGTCCCCTGTAAGACCAAATTTACATATGAGTAAAGCTATGGTACATACCTTCCACACACCAGATGAGAAACTGGACCCTCAACTGAGTCAAGTTTTTCGGGGCCAGTCTTTAGGGCTGAAGAACTACGCCCTAGTTGTCCAGCGCTGTCATCTCCAAATGTGAATACACTGCCATTCTATTGAGAGTTTTTGGCAAAACAGAGTTCTAGCATTAAACTATTATCACTCTTGTTAATAATGCCTATTGCATGTTTCCAGTTCCAAGAAAATAAGACGGTTCAAATTCCTCATTCCTCTTGCAACCCACACACTGCTTTTGTAAATTATCTGCTATGAAGGGACTATAACTCAGCAGTACAGCAGGCAGAAGGTTTAAGAGTCAACCCCAGGTATCTCTAGGTAAGGGCTGTTCCCTCACTTTCAGGTACAATCTGGTGCTAGTCGACATCAAAAGGTTTGGAGTGTACCAACCTGAGTGAGCACAGCAGTATGTTCATCTCCACAGCTGACGTAAATCACATCAAGTTTCCTCAGAGCAGCTACTGAGTGCGGTTTGAAGATTTGCTCTGTTGGAGAGGCATATTTGCTTATCATAATGAAATGCATTGTTATGTCCAATATTTTTTTAAAAATGTCATTATGCTACTTTCTGGTCAGATTTCAAATTCACTTCCTATCAAGGGAACCATCACCACTTTAGGCTAGATCAGAGCCAGCAGCAAATTTTGGATGTCTTTTTATTTTAAAAACTTAATATGCTTTTGTTTTGTTTTGTTTTTTAAGTGAAAAAACAGGGCCTCAAACAAAGACATAACTATATAGGACAGATGTCATATTTAAAGGTCTGGTGAAGTGGTCTGAACACTAATTTTAAAGGATGCTTCCATATAGGGGCTTAATATCACAAGGGAGTTGTTGCTAACAGGTTCTCTCAACCAGAATTGGGAGAATCTAGATTAATTGAGGAAAAATATGGCTTATCTTATGAAGCCAACAACATTGTGTGGACACTGGAGAAAGTGGAGCCTTGCATGCATGAGGAGCACCTATTCCACAACCATCTTGAAGCGCCCTAACTTGTTTATGCTCTGAAGGCTGTTGTGGAATTATCAAAACCGCTTCCACTTCAGTTTTACACCTCAATAGTCCTCGCTTCCTTGGGCAACCATTTCCTGAAGCATAACACAACCCGCAAGTGGAAGCAACCAAGAGCTGGTCATCAAAGAAACATGATTTTAAAGACCATGCTTACCTTTGGGGTCGGCCTGACTCAATCCCAGCTGGTGTGCATTGTTTTTTCCCCATCCGTACACAACTCCGGAAAGGGACAGGGCAAAACTCTGTGACCCGCCGGCAGCCACTTGAGCAAACGGGATGCCATCAAGAGCAGAAATTTGCTGCGGCCCAGCCTGGTACGTGACTTCTTTACCAAGACCAAGCTGGCCGTGAGTGTTCTGCCCCCATGAGAAAACTCTGCCATCTTCATTTGAGGAAGAAAACAGATTACGTATTTACATGACAGCCTCCTCACAATCTGGAAAGACTGGCAAACCTTTCTTCATCAAGGGTACCATTTTCACACCAAGCTGCCTACTGAAGAGCCCCTGGAAACACCAGAGGATTTCAGGGTCTATTCCAGAGCAGCTTTTCCCAACCTTGACAATCCTTCACCTCCCTTTGGGCTAAAGCTGGAGCTGAGATATCTCTGGTCTGTGGGCCTACTAGTCCCATCAAGCCTCCCCACTTGGCCCCACAAAAGGCCATTTCAGCCATGCCAACCCCACCTATACTACATCAGGTTTGGGGCAAGTGAAAATAGGTGCCTGCAACGCCCTATGCAAAGCACTGAGCAAGACAGAAATATGAAAGAGGAGGAAATGGTCACCTGACGTCATTGTGGTGTCAGGTGATTAATAGGTGGGAGGCTCCACCCACCTATCAAGCTCCACCCACAAAGGGTTGGGGCGGTAACCCTTTTGCCCACTAGTCAGGGCCAGTTCTATACTCCGGGACTAAGGCCTGCCTAAGATTCCATTGAAGCCATAGCTCTATTGGTTAGAACATGGTGCTGATAAGTCCAAGGTTGCAGGTTCAAATCCCTGTATGGGACAGCAGGTTAGATTGGATGATTCTCAGGGTCCCTTCCAACTCTACAATTCTATGATTCTATGACATTTTGAGACTCTATTATTACAACCAAGCATTTGAAGCAAATCATAGAAATGGAGCAAAGTTTGAAGTGAATGGTTACCTTTCGCCAGGGCTATTGAGTGATAATTCCCACAAGCAACTTGTATTATTTTGTATTTAGACAAACCATCCACCTTCCTGTAAAAGTCATGGAAAGAAAATTTTAGATTTTACAATTCAGAAAAAAGTATTGAGACAGAATAAATGTATGAAGTCAGTATCCTTAGGGTTATACATTAATTAGGGTTATTTACTAAACATGCCTAAGGGAAGCAGTCTTATTGTGACTGACACTTTTAGAATGGGGGTTTAGGCACTTAAATAGGCTGATGTTGTTTTCTTTTTTTAAAAGAAAAAGGTTGGCCAACTGGCCTGGCAAATAATGGTAAACTATTTTTAAAGCATTAGAAAAAAGACAACCAGCAAATTGCTAATGTGCCGATGACGAAATAAATCATTGCTATTTTAAATCAATGATTATAACTGAATGTTATGCTAAATTTCCAGAAATGCAGATGACTCATTGAAGCAGTCGTTCGCTTTAGCTTTTAAACAGAACACCAGGGTCAGCCCACAGCAGTAATATGTATTCTTAAAGAAAATAACAAGCAAAAGGTAAGAGGGAGAAGTAAAAGCAACTATTACAAAACTGAAACAAAGTTTAAAGGCAGCTGTGCTAAGCAAGCAATCAGCCTGGGAGAGAGGCATTTCCTTCCCCAGGATTTTGACTACAAACAACTTTCTCAGTTTTTTCTTATCTGCAAGAAAGCAAAGCCATATAGTTCGAAACTAGAACCCATGGTTTGCATGCAGAAGGTCCCAGGTTCACAATTCCTAGCATTTCCAGGTAAGGAAAGGTGAGCAGGTTTTGAAGAGGCAAGTACACCCCAGATCTGAGGCAGAGGAGAAAAAACCTCCCAAGGCTGTCAGGAAAAAGCATAGGTGAAAGGAGATTTGAACTCCCCTTTCCCTGGATGAAGTCAGTACAGTTGGACCTTGGAAGTCGAACGGAATCCGTTACGGAAGTCCGTTCGACTTCCAAATCATTCAGAAACCAAGGCACGCCTTCCGAGCTGGACGTTCAGGTTCCAAAGAACGTTTGCAAACCAGAATACTCACTTCCAGGTTTGTGGCGTTTGGGAGCCAAAACATTCGACTCGCAAGGCATTTGTCAACCAAGGTACGGCTGTATTCCCACATTTACAACACAACTCTGTTTTGGCAAGCGCCGAGAGTATTGTTAGCTGCTTACTTTGGAATCAGACGCTCTTTTAATTCTCCAGTGCCCAGCTGTCCAAAAGCTCCAGCTCCCCACGAGAAAACTCTTCCATTGTTGCAAACGGCCAGTGAGTGCTCCTTCCCACAGCTTACGTGGACAATGGTTTGTGTTTCCAGCGCTTGGATTTGCTCTTTCAGAGATGGACACAAAAAAGAATATTCCTTTGTATAGCCAGAGAGGTCATTGACACATTTAAACCATCTAGAAAGGTAAATGGTGATTACTTGGGTTCATGAACTCCCCCATTTGTGAATCAAGATACCCACGGTTTGATCTTGACTTATTTTAGGTGACTATAGCTAGAACAAACCATAGGTCCTCAAGTTTGAAAGCCATAAGTTACAGCAAGAGTGGAGGATTTTGATCTCAAAAAGGGGGAGGGCACGCACCCCAGGCTTGTTTCTATTAATGCTAAACCATGGTTTAACATCTGAACATGCCACTCAATGTGATTTTTAAAAAATGATTAGCAGCCTCATATCTGGTGTTGCTTGGTAATTCTAAGAACACTCCCCCCAAAAAACCCACACACCAGTGCAGTTTTGAAACAAGTGGTTAAAATCAGAGCAGTCTTCAAAGGTTCAGTCTGCCATCTTCAATCAAAATGGCGTCCACTTGCATCCGAATATAGACAAAATCCTGCTCCTTGACTTCAGAAACTATCACGCAAAGCTTAAAATAATGAATTAGCAGGTGTCCAAATGAATAGCAAACAGATGAATAAACAGCTTTCCAAAATATATAAATCTATTATTTCTTGCACAATCTATATAAAGGGCATTTTTGTTGTTGCAAAGAATAGATATGATGGGTCAACTATCCCAAGCACATACCACCCAACTTTTGGGGGATGAGAAAGCAGGACATCCGCACACTCTTTCCGCCAGGCAGATGCGCAATTTGAAAACGGAAACAAAGCAAAAAAATATATAAAAAATTCTAAAAACGTTCTTAAAAAACAATGCCCATGTAAAGCATCTAAAAGCTGTTAAAAACATTGTTCCTTTCAGTGATCTCACAAGTTGGCAGGTTCAGTGAGACAGCAGTTTGGTGCAGGGAAACAAATCATGTAATGGCCCATGGGGTTAAAGAGACCTCATCCACTTCTCTAATGCGTGTGTCAGGAAGGTGAGAAAGCAAACTTGAAACACAGAGGGGGGAAACAACCTTGCTGTGCAGATCTGGTGAGAACAACAACAACAACAATTTATTATTTATACCCCGCCCATCTGGCTGGGTCCCCCCAGCCACTTGGGCTGCTTCCAACAAAACACTAAAATACAATAACCTATTAAACATTAAAAGCTTCCCTAAACAGGGCTGCCTTTAGATGTCTTCTTAAAGTTTGGTAGTTGTTTTTCTCTTTGACATCTGCTGGAAGGGCGTTCCACAGGGTGGGCGCCACTACCGAGAAGGCCCTCTGCTTGGTTCCCTGTAACTTGGCTTCTCACAGCGAGGGAACCTCCAGAAGGCCCTTGGCGCTGGACCTCAGTGTCAGGGCAGAACAATGGAGGTGGAGACGCTCCTTCAGGTATACAGGACCGAGGCCGTTTAGAGCTTTAAAGGTCAACACCAACACTTTGAATTGTGCTCGGAAACGTGCTGGGAGCCAGTGTAGGTCTTTCAAGACCGGTTTTATATGCGGATGCTCCCAGTCACCAGTCTAGCTGCCGCAAACTGGATTAATTGTAGTTTCCGGGTCACTTTCAAAGGTAGCCCCACAAGAGAAAGGGAAATCTTGCTCTTTCTAAGGGATGAGGATGTAACAAAAGAAAGGCAGTGACCAAAAACAAGTAGTTGCATTTGATCCATCCCTTTTCTAAAGGCAGTCTTGGATTAATTACTGCTTCCGCGCTCCTTGTGAAAGCAATATTTTCCAGGAAACTTATTTGCTGAAAAAAGCGTGATGCGAAATGGCAAAGGGTCATCAAGCCTCCACTTGCAGAACCGTCTAGTTTTTTTTCTGGAAGCCTAATTTCAGTTTGGACAAGTGCCCGGAGCAGACAAAAAAACCTCATTATCTCAAATAACAGGGGGACCAGCTGGTGGCAAGAGCGCGCAGAAGAGAGGAAAGGAAACCGAAAGCGTCTTTGCAAAGCGCGCCTCCTCACCAGAGGCTCTTATAAAAGGATGCGAGTCAAGGCTGAGAAGCGGAAACTGAAACTTAAAAGGCGCTCTCAGGTACAGCGGTGACTCATCCCTACGTGGCGGGGAAAGGGCTGAAATATTTTCTCTCGGTGGGCGAGAAGAGGAGCCTCCGACCCCAAACCAGTTTAGAAGCAGCCGAGTGGTGCAGTGGTAAAACTGCTAGCACATTTGCTAAGCAAGGTGGGTTCAAATTGAATGGGGTGAACCAGGGGTTGGAATAAATGGTCTTTGGCGATCCCTTCCGACTCTACCATTCTAGGATTCTATTTAATTTCAAGCCCCCAACCCCGGGGGTGTCCCCTGGTGGGAAGGGAATGGCTTGCGTTTCCCCACAACACCCTTTAGATGTTTGCCATCCTCGCAGGTGTGTGTGTGTGTTTCCAGTCTATAAACAGGAAAAGTTGGAAGGAAGGATCCTTAGGATACAGTATTATACACAAAGAGGGACGAATATCCCAGCTCAACAAAGGGAGGGAAGGAGGGGGAAGCGAAGTTTTTGCCTTCGCCAGGGGACGTCTACTTCATTTTTTTTCATTTTCACCAACAATATTTGCATGCCCGGCCAGGAATGTAATAAAACAAAAGCAAAACATACCAATACACCCCCCCCCCCCAAAATGCAGCATTAAAAATATTCTTTCTGGCTTCTTTGGAAAGGAAGTGCAAAGAGGAAGATGTTCCGTTCACTCGACGGGGCGTGTGATCTCTTAAGATCGGGGCCTCCCCTCCTTCTCTCCCCTTTGTGATGGAAAGAGATTTCCCAAATTTAGAAACTGCGAAGTGAGAAGAGGGTTAGAGATGGTAGAAAAAGACAGGCGCGCGCCCGCCCCCCGACCCTTCGTGTAGTGTCCCTACCTGGCACGTGGGCGCGCCGCTGCCCCGGGGGGAGCCGCCTGCCCAGCTGCCCCTGGGCGTTGTCCCCGCAAGAAGCCACGCTGCCATCGGCCCGAAGCAGCAGCGAGTGCCGCTCCCCGCAGGCCACCAGCACCACCTCCGGCCCGCCGGGGGCTTCGGGGGCCCGACGGAAAGGCAGCGGCTCCGAGACCCCCTCCTCGCCCAGCCCCAGCTGCCCGAAGGAGCCGTCCCCCCAGCAGCACAGCATCGTCGGCATCCTTGCTCCCTCCCGGCTCAACTTCGGTTCCACTTTCCTCCAGCTGGCTGAGCACCTCTTGCGCGCAACTGAGCTCTGGGCCTGAATGGTGGCCAAACCGCTCCGCCTCTCCCAGAGGTCCCTGCCCACAAAAATATTCGGAGGATCGGAATCAGGGAGTGAAGACTAGAATCACAGCATCGTGGAGTTGGAAAGGGACCCACCAGGGTCATCTATTCCAACCCCCTGCGTTGCATCCCTCTCCTTGCTCCTTTTTGCTTGTCACACAGCTCTTAAAACCGCAGGAGGAGGGATAAGAAGACCTTTTTAAAAAATAAATGCAGGTGTTGTGTGTGTGTTTTTCCCCCCCCTGTTGGCAAGCATACTGTATTTTTATCTCTTTCATATTTTTATTATTATTGATACAGCAAGAAAAGAAGAAAGAGAAAACACAAATACCAAATTACACACAGGAATAACCATAGACACATAATTTTCTTAACAAACGATAAAACATAAATTGGTCTTAACACTAAAGACCCAACTCCCCGTCTATTCCATATTTCGATTTCATATTACTTATTGCCAATACACACTTTTATCATAATCAAACTTTTTCTTAATATATCTTAAATCTTATATCTACTTTGCAACTATTACCGAAGATGCTGCATGCTGTATTTTTAAAGCACTGCACACCTTAGGTTGCAGTGCGTCAGCCCCCTGCCAGTGCACTGTAACACTTGTTGCTGCAAGAAGTCACACTAACTGATTTTCAGCCTGTTAGGTAAAGGTAAAGGGACCCCTGACCATTATGTCCAGTCGTGACCGACTCTGGGGTTGCGGTGCTCATCTTGCTTTATTGGCCGAGGGAGCTGGTGTACAGCTTTTGAACTGCTAGGTTGGCAGGAGCAGGGACCGAACAACAGGAGCTCACCCCGTCGCGGGGATTTGAACCGCCGACCTTCTGATCGGCAAGTCCTAGGCTCTGTGGTTTAACCCACAGTGCCACCCACGTCCCTCTTTCAGCCTGTTAGGTGGCTTTTAAATGCACAGGAGCCTTGTAGCAAAGTGGTTGTAATTGAAAACTAATAAAAATTATTTTTTTTAAAAAAAAAAAGCAGCAAAGTGGTGTTTTCAAACTATAACCCCACTGTGCTCTCTGCACCAACTTGTTGGGCAAAAGATTCTTACTTTGCAGGGGGTTGGACGATGACCCCAGGGTCCATTCCAACTCCACAATTCCATTACAGTGCTACCTTGGTTTACAACCATAATCCGTTCTGGAGGTCTGGTTGTAAACCAAAACAGGTTGTAACCCAAGGCACGCTTTCACCAATGGGGCCTCAAAATAGGGGGGGTTGTAATCCCCCCCAAAATGGGTTGTAATCCAAAAAAAGGGACACACACTTCTGGGTTTGATGTGGTTGTAATCCAAAACGGTTGTATTCCAAAGCGGTTGCAAACCAATGTATTCCGTTCTCTGTTACACTCCCGTTTTCTCCTCATTTCCCACCTCATATCTATTAGTCCCCTTTCCCCACATCTCTTAATTTCCCCTGTTCTTCCCACAGTCTTTGTTTTGGCCCTGTTTCTGTCATCATCCCTATCTCTTGCCTTATTTTACCCTTTGCTGGATTTGGCTGCAAATAGCACACTAAGCTTGCACTCCCACTGGAATTCACACAGTGAGGGAGTCTTAGCTGTGGGTGGATCCTGCAGCATAGCTAGCTTTCGCATCTTGCCTGGCTGGCTGCACCTGGCTGGGAAATGAATGCCACCTTAGGGTGGCCAGATAGGGTTGGGGAAAGGGCAGGGCAGGGCAGGGGTCTTGTAAACTTGAATGGCTGTACAGAAGGAATTCAGCAGGAGCAGTTTGTCATGCAAAAGACACTTGATGAAATTCCCTCTTCAGAGGTGCAGGAGACATCATTAATTTTCCATTTGGCTGCAGATGTGCTCCAGTTGGAGAACAGCCTTTACCAAAGGTGTCATGGACTTTGAAGACGCTCGAATTCAGGACCAAAGGGAGAAACGTGCTAAGAGGAAGGCACGCTTGGCAAACCCTCACCGTGATCAACTCCCTTCCACATACCTATGTCCCCACCATGGAAGGACGTGTGGATCCAGAATTGGCCTCCACAGTCACTTACAGACTCACTGTTAAGACTGTGTTCATGGAAGACAATCTTGGCTTTGAGTGATCGCCAAAGAAGAAGAAAGAAGGGTGTAGCTGGGGGGCAGGGAGGGGCAGCTGCCCCCCTAAATAAAAATACATAACAAAGTGAGGTTCTGCCCCCCCCCCCTAATAAAAGGCCTGCCCCCCCCAAAATCCTGGCTATGCCCATGGCAGTATGCCAACATTACTGCCTGGAGGCAGAGGAGAAACAGTGGCGATAGTGTCATAAGTTTGTGGGTGCCTGTAAGGTAAAGGTAAAGGTACCCCTGCCCGTACGGGCCAGTCTTGACAGACTCTGGGGTTGTGCGCCCATCTCACTCAAGAGGCCGGGGGCCAGCGCTGTCCGGAGACACTTCCGGGTCACGTGGCCAGTGTGACATCGCTGCTCTGGCGAGCTAGAGCCGCACACGGAAACGCCGTTTACCTTCCCGCTGGTAAGCGGTCCCTATTTATCTACTTGCACCCGGAGGTGCTTTTGAACTGCTAGGTTGGCAGGCGCTGGGACCGAGCAGCGGGAGCGCACCCCGCCGCAGGGATTCGAACCGCCAACCTTTCGATCAGCAAGCCCTAGGCGCTGAGGCTTTAACCCACAGCGCCACCTGGGTGCCTGTACTCCCCTTCTAATTCCAGGGTGCCAGACATTGGATTTAGCATGTTAAAATATAAGGCGTGTTTAAAAATAAGGCTGGCTGATGAAGTCATCGCCTGGAGGGACGGACCATTGAAAAAGCACAAAGAAATGGCTGATGACCCATTAAGAAGGCCATAAGCAGAGACTCTCTGGGCCAGAAAGCAAATGGGGAAAACCCCTCCCAGAGTTAGCAGAGACAAAAGGACAGAGTTTCAGGAGGGAAGGGCAGAACTGCAGTGGGTGATGAGGTCCTTGGCATCTGTCTGTCTCAAGAGACAATGGAGTGCGCCTCTGGGGGTGAAGTCAAACCGCTGTGTTAGCAGCACCAAAGTGCTGGCACAAAACTAGGTAAGTTCTGGAAGGAGGTGTACAAGGCAGCATCAAACCATTGACTCCCAGTACGTTTCCAAGCACAATTCAAAGTGTTGGTGCTAACTTTTAGAGCCCTAAATGGCCTTGGTCCAGTATATCTGAAGGAGTATGTCCACCCTCATCATTCAGCCAGGACACTGAGCAACACCAAGGGCCTTCTGGTGGTTCCCACACTACGAGAAGTTCTTCTTCTTTGGCAATCACTCGTAGCTGAGTAAGATTGTCTTCCATAAACAAGGTTTTAAAAGTGAGCCCCTAAGTGACTGTGGAGGCTAACTCTGGATCCACACGTCCTTCAACAGTGGGGACATAGCTACAGGGAACCAGGCAGAGGGCCTTCTTAGTAGTGGCACCCACCCTGTGGAATGCCCTTCCATTGGATGTTTACGAGATGAGTAATTATATAACATTTAGGAAACATCTGAAGGCAGCCCTGCATGTTTAGTCGTTTAGTCGTGTCCGACTCTTCGTGACCCCATGGACCAGAGCACGCCAGGCACTCCTGTCTTCCACTGCCTCCCACAGTTTGGTCAGACTCATGTTTGTAGCTTCGAGAACACCATCCAACCATCTCGTCCTCTGTCGTCCCCTTCTCCTTGTGCCCTCCATCTTTCCCAACATCAGGGTCTTTTCCAGGGAGTCTTCTCTTCTCATGAGGTGGCCAAAGTATTGGAGCCTCAGCTTCACGATCTGTCCCTGCATAGGGAAGCTTTTTAAGGTTTCATGTTCTACTATGGTTTTATATATGCTGGAAGCAGCCCAGAGTGGCTGGGGCAGCCAAGTCAGATTGGCGGGGTATGAATGAATGAATGAATGAATGAATATTATTCTCCTGAAGATGCCATGGACTAAAGCAGGGACTTTTGGCGTGTAGAGTAGGTGAGACGCAACATGAGAGAGCCTCTATTCTGTTCAGGACTGGCTGAGGCAAAAGACTAGGTTACAACCCCTCACGCCAATTCAGATGCCAACCAAACCAGCCGCTGAACCTTCTTCAACATTTGAGATGGGGCTGGATCCTCCATCCCATCCAATGGCAGCAGGCTAGTTCGGGGTGCTGAGGGCTGGCAGCGTGGCACATTTGTGGCTCTGTCACCCAACAAAGTGAAATGCCTAGCAGATTCAGCTGCCTAGTGTTATGAGAAAAAAGTGCTCCTGTTTCCTTATGGGGTACCCAAGAGCCCATATAGAGTCCTCTTTTTTGGTTCTCTATCGGTAGGAAAAAATAACAGAGGCAAAGCAGCTAGTAAGCCTGATCTTTATTAACTGTTGCAATAGGGTGCTCCCCTCACACGCAGGAGGGAGGAGGAACCCAGAACAAAGGTGTGCCCGCCCTTATATATACTTTTTAAATTGCCCATTCTCACACACCAGACCATCCCCAGAAACATCATATATACATCACAGAAGGGGTGTATCCCAGGACCACCTCCCCCCAATACATCATACATACATCACAGGGGGCAGTCTAAAACAGCATCCTGAGTGTGTTGTTTATCTCCTGTCTGCCATTTCCTGATTGCATTATCTGGGTTTTGGCCACTCTTTTGTCATTGTTTAGGTGTTTAGTCATTTAGTCGTTTAGTCATGTCCGACTCTTCATGACCCCATGGACCAGAGCACGCCAGGCACTCCTGTCTTCCACTGTCTCCCGCAGTTTGGTCAAACTCATGTTGGTAGCTTTGAGAACACTGTCCAACCATCTCGTCCTCTGTCGTCCCCTTCTCCTTATGCCCTCCATCTTTCCCAACATCAGGGTCTTTTCCAGGGAATCTTCTCTTCTCATGAGGTGGCCAAAGTATTGGAGCCTCAGCTTCAGGATCTGTCCTTCCAGTGAGCACTCAGGGCTGATTTCCTTCAGAATGGAGAGGTTTGATCTTCTTGCAGTCCATGGGACTCTCAAGAGTCTCCTCCAGCAGCATAATTCAGAATCTTTTGTCATTATAACTACTTAATTCCTGATCCAGGTCACAGGCTCAGCCTATTCACACCTTAAATGTGCCCTTACCTTAAGGCAGGATTTGTGAGCACAGAGACAATGGGGAGATTTCCTATTTCCTTCGACCTTGCAGACAAATATTTGAGGTCATTTTGGGAGAGAGAAAATGGTTTCAGGACTTTTCTGTGGGTTTCAGACATGTGGTTTACATATCTGTATGTGTTTGATTGGTACATTTATGAACATCTATTATATATATATAAGATCTTAAAATTCTTATAATACTAGAAGCCACAAGCTGAAGCAGAATCAGGGCCTGCCTAATGGAAGGGAAAGTCCTGATCCTAACCTTAGACTCAGGCAGGGTTGTTTTTGTCACTGCACAGTATTTAATGGTGCATTGCTCCAGCAGAGGGCAGTGCACACCCAAAATATTTCAACGTGGTGAAAGTCTTACAACAAATTCAGCTACAATATTTGCACATTGTAATGCAAGTCATTGAGTTAGAATGGTTCCACTGAGTTCAAGTTGAATGCAAATGCATACTGAATTGTGGCTATAATCCTGGAGCACTAAAAAAAGAGTTAAGCCAACTGAACTCAGTGGAATTTACTTCCGAGTAAACGTGCCTGCTAGTGGGCTGCACATCTTCATCCTCACGTAACTTAAGATGTGCATCACTTGTTTCCATCTTGCAGAAGGGAAATTGGGCTGAGAGAGTTCTTGTGTTAGCAGGTGAGAAGGGAATCTTGACTGATGAAGTCATGGATGCTTTAGCTGAAATTCCTGCATTGTGTGAACAGCACCTATCACACACAGAGACGCATAGGCCACCACCAACTCTACACCTGATGCTCTCACACTGCTGGTTTTTTAAAAGCTGCATACACATGACGTTAGCCACGATCCACATTGTTTCTGTACTTTCTTGAGAAACATTGCTATCTGATGTATTTTATCCTCAAACCAGCTTCAGTCCTACTAGAAAACTTAAGACCACCTGTTTCTCAAAAGCCCCCTACTTATGAAAATGTTGTTACGAGTTATCTGTGGTAGTTTTTGTTATGCAAATGGTGACACCGTACCCTCCAATATGTCCTAGCACAAAACTGAGACACGCTGCTGTGCAAGTCATGTGGTCCACGCATTTTTGGACACCATGCTCTCACGCGAGAACACAGCCCCCTAAAATGGGGTGTCCTGGATAGTTGGTGGGTAGGTTCCACCCTCGGTGCTAATTTTCTAGAAAAAGAGGTGGCAGAACTCTCCACAAATGCCATCCTCGTTCTCTTATCATGGCAATAATGGCCACTTGAGAGGTGCCGGAACTGAGTTCCAGTGAGTTCTGGCTGGGAGAAAAAAGCCCCGATTAAACTCCATAGGATTTACTTTTGAGGAGACTTTTTTTTAAGATTGCACTGTCAGGTAATTTATTTCCTGTAACCCCATCCTGAATAAGGTAACTCAGAAGTAAATCCCATCAAATATAATTCTCTTTACTTCCAGGCAAGTATGCCTGGGAACGCAGCCACTTATGTGTATTTTGAAACCGAGGCAGGCTTTATTTTCGTCAGCGTGTACAACCCTAAACTTTCATACCATTGACTTGGTGGGCTAAAAGCTTATGTCATTTGAGCTGCTGGTTTAATTTTTGCTTGTTTGCTTGGGTTTTTTTTGTTTTGCAGGGGAGTGTTGCTCTCTTTCCCAGGGACACTATTTCATTACTGATGAAACATCCCTTCAGATATGCAGATGGTAAAAATAAACTTCCAATTAACCACCTAGAAAGAATCCTAGAAGGTTTGTGAGAGGGGAATTGATGGTATCATGTTTCGCACCCCTAATATCTTTACGTGGTTGACATGTGTCCTTCAGCTCCTACTTGTGTTACAAGAATAAAAACTGCTCCTTTCCCCTTATAGGGTACCCCAAAGCCCATACAAAGTCCTTTTTTTAGGTTCTCTTATCGGTAGGAGAAAATAACAGAGGCAAACCAGAGAATATTGAGAAGCAAAGCAGCTAGTAAGCCTGATCTTTATTAAAGCTGTTGCAACAGGGTACTCCCTTCACACACAGGAGGGGGGGGGAGGGACCACGAGCACAGGCGTGCAAGCCCTTATATAGACATTTGAAATTGCCTACCCTGGAGAACAAGACCACCCCCCAGAAACATCATACATACATCACAGAAGGGGTGTAGCCCCAAACCACCGCCTAGGTACATCATACCAACATCACAGAAATGGTGGTCTACAACAAAAATCTGAGTGCATTGTTTTTATCATGTCTGCCAGGTTACCTGTTAATTGTCACTTGACTGGATTACCTGGGAAGACTGGCCATTCTTTTGTTATGATAACTACTGGGCTCACACCCTATTCATATCTTAAACCTGCCCTTAAGACAGGATTTGTGAGCAAAGAGACAATGGGGAGATTTCCCATTTCCTTTGACCTTGCAGAGAAATATTTGAGGTCATTTTGGGAGAGAGAAAATGGTTTCAGGAGTTTTCTGTGGGTTTCAGACATGCAGTTTACATATTTGTATGTGTTTGATTGGTACATTTATGAACATCTAATATATATGGACCCTTAAAAAACATGGACCATAAAGAAGGCTGATTGCTGAAGAATTGATGCTTTCGAATTATGCTGCTGGAGGAGACTCTTGAGAGTCCCATGGACTACAAGAAGATCAAACCTATCCATTCTGAAGGATATCAGCCCTGAGTGCTCACTGGAAGGACAGATCCTGAAGTTGAGGCTCCAATACTTTGGCCACCTCATGAGAAGAGAAGACTCCCTGGAAAAGACCCTGATGTTGGGAAAGATGGAGGGCACAAGGAGAAGGGGACGACAGAGGACGAGATGGTTGGACAGTGTTCTCGAAGCTACCAGCATGAGTTTGACCAAACTGCGGGAGGCAGTGGAAGACAGGAGTGCCTGGCGTGCTCTGGTCCATGGGGTCACGAAGAGTCGGACATGACTAAATGACTAAACAACAACAACATATATGACCTTAAAATTATTATAACACTTGCCTTGTTGGAGAATAGAGGGGAGGGGTGACTCCATGTAGAAACTACACTACCGACACAAAAGTGAAATGTATATTTGTTGCTCTAGCCACCTTTGCTTCTGTGCCACTCAGCCTAGGCACATGGGCCTCAGAAGGTCACTCAGAAGGGTTAAAAGAAAAAGCTCCCCTTCCCCAGTTTACAGCATACCAAGACCCTCATCTATGCATGCCACTACCAACATCTCACCCTCTTGCTGTTTGTAGCATGTCCAGCACCTGTTACTGACGCCACTTGCAAATTTATTGCGTATTCCCTCCCTGTCTCGTTCTTGTTGGCTGGAGTCAGTTATATGAAGGGTTATATGTGGACTGGGTCCTCCTCTGTGGCGATGTAATTTCAGCTTCGGGCTACGCTTCACTCATGAGGCACTGTGACAGCAAGGAACATGGACCTGAAGATTCCACAGTGACAGCAGATTCCATAGTTTAACTCCGCGTTGTGCAAAGTACTTTCTCTCTCCTGAGCCTAGTGGCATTCAGCTTCATGGAGAGACCTGTAGCTGTATTATGTTATAAGAGAAGCAGGAAAAATAATTATTCTTTGCTTTCAATTCATATATGACCAGAGATTTAATTAAGGGGGAGGGAGTGTGGTGTGCTGGTAGTCAGAAAAGCTCCCTGTTGCAATTAGACCTTCTCTCCCTCCCTCTCGGGACGCGGTGGTGCTGTGGGTTAAACCATAGAGCCTAGGGCTTGCCAATCAGAAGGTCGGCGGTTTGAATCCCCACGACGGGGTGAGCTCCCGTTGCTCAGTCCCTGCTCCTGCCAACCTAGCAGTTCAAAAGCACGTCAAAGTGCAAGTAGATAAATAGGTACCGCTCTGGCGGGAAGGAAAACGGCGTTTCCGTGCGCTGCTCTGGTTAACCAGAAGCGGCTTAGTCATGCTGGCCACATGGCCCGGAAGCTGTCTGCGGACAAACGCCAGCTCCCTCGGCCAATAAAGCGAGATGAGCGCCGCAACCCCAGAGTCGTCCACGACTGGACCTAACGGTCGGGGGTCCCTTTACCTCTCCCTCTCCCTCTCTGTATGTAAAATCAATGTGTGATCTCCACAGACAGGCCCAGCGAGGGACTTGGGTTGTCAGGGTCTGGCTGGATGAGGAGGAGGGGTGGGAAGCACCAGCCAGGGAGCCCCCAAGTTGCTAAGGTGTTTGGGCAGTGCCTTGTACACCTCCTTATGGGAACTGCTGCAGCCAAGCTGGTGCCAAACATATAGCTCTGCTTTCCTTTGGACCTGTTGCAGGAATTTATGTATAGGTTGGGGGGGTTGCCCCTCCAGCAGATATCATGCACATGCAGCCCACTACCAAAATCAGCACAATCACTTTTGTGATTTGTCCCCACAAAACACTTCATCGCAGTTTCTTTCTATCTATTCAAAGGGCTTCTGCTGCACAATACCAAATGTAACAATTCACTGATAAATGTACTGGCTCACTGGGAAAACTTCAGAAATTGATACAGACATGTGAGCTCAGCTACTCAGCAGCCCCTCTGCCTGAGTGGATAATTCCTGGCATCCTGATACCTGAGTGTCAGACAGGTAGACATTCCATAAATAACAAACCCAGATGTAGACAAAAGGGTGTGATTAACTTGCCTGGGAAACAGGGAAATGTAAATATCTTTTTTGTTACATTTGATGGGTGTTTGGTGGAGGGCAAGGGGAACCATGGGGCAGGGTCCAGGATGCTCAGATTACTGCCACCAGACCTCCCCTTTCATGATGTAACCATGATGTATTAGTGATGTAGTTTGGGGGCTGTAACATGGGGATTAGCTGCTAATAAAAGTTTGGGTTTTCTTTTGTTCCGGGCTTCCATCTTGTTCCACCATGGCAGGTGGGAGTCCAGTCGCGACAGTCTTCAATAAAGACCAAGCCTACTGGCTGCTGTTTTGCTCTGGTATTTCTGGCTGGTGTCCTTGTTTTTTGTCCAAGGGAACCCTCAGATTTCTCCGTTAACAGTCCACATCGGCAATAACCAAGATGGGGGCTTTTCGTCTGGGAAACCCAGGACCTCCATAAACACTGCCTGGACTTGCACCCTGGGAAGGTCACTTTGCTGCTGCTTATGCACACTGCATTGTCTCTTGAGACAGACGGATGCCAACAAGCTGTTTAGGAGCTTTAAACACCAATGTAAAGGTAAAGGAACCCCTGACCGATAGGTCCAGTAGTGACCGACTCTGGGGTTGCAGTGTTCATCTCGCTTTATTGGCTGAGGCAGCCGGCATACAGCTTCCGGGTCATGTGGCCAGCATGACTAAGCCGCTTCTGGCGAACCAGAGCAGCGCACGGAAACACCGTTTACTGTGGGAGTCATAAAGCCAAGGCAGAGGCTTGTAAATACCGCAGGGTGCCCCCTGACCTCGGCTGACCAGCACTCTGTGCCTTACAATGTATTAGGATGTATTGACCTTAAATGGAGTTGTGTTTCCTCTGGGCAGTGTTTCCTTATATGGTGATGGGAGTGTAAAGCCATTACTAGGAGGTAACGTGAGACACTGGCAGACCAGCCATGCAGGCAGAGAGGGGAACAAAGGAGAATAAAATCGGAGGAGAGTAGCCGAAGGAGCTGCTTTTACCATCCATGAAAATACTCGCTGCCTCTTTGTGTCTTTTTTCTATGCTAAGCACCATCTAATGACGGCAGGACTCCGTCAGTTTACCTTCCTGCCTATTTATCTACTTGCACTTTAACGTGCTTTTGAACTGCTAGGTTGGCAGGAGCAGGGACTGAGCAACGGGAGCTCACCCCGTTGTGGGGATTCAAACCGCTGACGTTCTGATCGGCAAGTCCTAGGCTCTGTGGTTTAACCCACAGCGCCACCTGCATCCCCAAAACAGTAATGTAAGCACCTTGAATTGGGCCTGGAAACGAAGTGGCAGCCAGCAACAGCTGTTTTAAAAGAGAAGTTGTGTGGAGTTCTGAATTTAACCTCAGTCTGTAATCTCTAGTGCTGCATTTTGGATTAGCTTAAATTTCCAACCCAGAGTCTTTACATAAACACTGCCTTATCTTTATTAGCAAAGAATGAGGCGGTTTCAACATGACATGTCAGTGAGTCATCCACAGTTGCTAGAGATTACGAGCAATTTAAGCTTTCACTGACAGAAAGACATGAGGAATGTAAACTCTCTTTTCCTCCTCAGTTGCTAATGTTTAGCCTTTAAATCATATATTTACTGTTGCTCTATTGTAAGAGGTGTGGAGAGATCGCGGAACAGTTTGAGACACAACCTTCCATGCTCTGATTTTCAGTAAACAGGAATGCTTTGAATCTATGCAAAACCAAAACAACCTTCTTATGCATGCTAAACAACTCTCTATAGAAAAAGACATTCTGTATGGAATTAAGGGAAATAAGCACACATTTCTAGAAGACACAAACTGTATTATCTGCTTTGTTGGTGCAATTTTCAGCAGCGGTTAAGGAGAGAGGAAAGACTTTGTCATTGGGTAAATAACTGGCCAATAGCAATCCATGCCAGTTGCTACACCCATTCTGTGCTCTAATATTCTATTTTCAGAAGAAAGGAGGCAATTATCTGTGTGAAGCAGAGTCCAGTAGGTACTGATGGGTATTTAAAAAACAGACAAACAAGGACACCTATTTGCCTTCCTTTGCCCGGAGTATAATAAACATCACAATCTGGGCTGAAACCACGCAGTATCAAAGAGGGATGTAAGTGTTAACTGCATATTGGACAGGAGCCTGGAGTTCAGCTTCCTTCTCTAAGGCTGAGAACTTGCGCCAAACAGCTTTCTAAAGGAATTTGCTAAGGAGATATGCATGTTAAGTAAGAGATAACCAGAAGAGCTTAGCGTTCTCTGCTATTGCTTTTTAAAAATTCATTAAAAAAAAAAAATCTTCTTGGGCAGCATTCTTTGGCTTAGAAAATAAATCCACAGTGTCCTCAATCATTAAATTGCTTACTGCACAGAAACTTATTACTTTTTTGTCCTGCCTGATCGTCAAACATTGGAAACTTGTTGCCTTTGGCATGTTGTTGTGAGGCATCTATTCATAAGCCTGAATTTTTATTAAAGCTTATATGTTTAATCAGGGCTTGTATTTTAAAAATGAGCTTAAAGATCTTCAAATGTTTTATGCCAGGCAGAAGACCAGCTGCCTAGAAAAACCTTGGCAAGATGTTTTTCTCCTAGACAAGGGGCCCCCCTGATTTATAGCAGAAAACAATTCTCAAAGTCGTAAAAAGGGAATTACAGGCTGAGAGCCAAGGTTACACTGACCCTACAAATTAAGGGTGGATAAATAGTAAAATGAGCCATATCTTCTTCCTAAGGTTAAAAAGGTCAAGAGCAGTGAAAAAGCAACTGGTCTGGCTGGCAGAAACAGAGCATTTTTGGGAAGTCTTTTCTAAAGCTGTTTCTTTCTTAAACTAAGATCCTTTTAAGATTTCTTTTCCTTTTAAAAGGTTATTTATGTATTAAATATATTAGTTTAAATATAATTATGCAAAGGATTTAAGAAATGCTAGATTCTTATTTCATATAGTTGTAAGAGTTGTAACTATCCTGAAATTAAGTCAGCCACCAGCCAACCTCCTGCCAGACAGGAGACGCCATCGAGCACTCCTGATATATGGTTGTCAGGCCTTTTGTTTAGAAACCTTCAAATGAAGGAGATCTCTCAATGTTGATGTGAACTCAAAATCCTTGACATATGTTTAAGATAAAAATTCAAGATTAATCATCTGTTTTGGAAGGCAATAGGGCAAGGAGGGCAAGAGGTGAGCTGGTAATTAAGATTCCTTGTTGAGACACATGTAAGATATATTACTACTTATTTGTCATTTATAGATAGAAGAATATATAGCTTTTTGATTTCCATAAAAGGACAGAAGGAAATGGGTGTATCTTTTGTGATTGGTTCTAGCAAATAGCCAATAGGAATTTCAACCAGGCTGATTGGACAGAGGCAGCCACAGGAGGAGCAAGGGGGCTGGATTAAGGAAATATAAGTGCTGGCCAGAATGGCAAGAGGCCAGGCCAGAGCTTGGTAACCATATACCACTGTGCCTCATATTTATTTGTCTGACAAATAAATTACTATTTTAATTTCTCTATTGCTGCGTTGAATATTTCATTCCAGCTAAGCGTTAACCACAAGCAGGGTGCTACAGTTGGACTCTAATTCCCATCAGCTGCAGCCAGCATGGCCAGTGGTGAAGGATGATGGGAGTTGTACTCTGGAAAACAAGCAGAGGTTTCCCACCCTCCCATAGTCCATGGGAAATCAAAGCGCAAACGCTAAAGGATAACTGGTACAGGTTTCTTCCAGGGCCGGCCCAACCATGAGGCAAGGTGAGGGGACTGCCTTAGGCGGCAGGATTTGCAGGGACAGCAGATCCCAATGTAGATCTTTACCCCGCCCCCTTATTCCTGATGTAGATTTTCACTCAAACCTTCTTCCCTGTTGAGGAGGTGGCCACATTTTGCTTTTTACTTCGCGCACCAGAGTGTCTTGGGCCAGCCCTAGCTTAAAGCTAAGAAGGTGTTGGTTTGCTGAATCTGGACTGAATTCAGCCTTCTCACAGGTGTTGGGAACTTAACTGGTTTATTAACAGGTTTTTATTCCATTCCAGGGCAGGACTCTTTAATATATGTCTGCCACAGCTTTTCTCCTAGGTTAGAGGTTCCCATGGTCCATGGATCACCCGTGGTCTGTGAGCTTCATGCAGGTGGTCCAGGGCATGTGTATGAATTTGGGGTTGAAGGTGGGAGGCTATGCATCCATTGCATTAAACATCCTTATTGATTTTTAACTCTATTTTTATTGCATCTTTCATTTCTTACGTTCTGTTTTATTGCATTACAGTTTGAAATCTATGCAATTTAAATTGCAATGCAATAAAATAAAATGCATAAGAAACAAACAAAGCAAAAGGGCACAGTTAAAAATCATACAGATCTCGAAAAGCACAATACAATTGTTACAGCAGGTCGGGTGGAAACATCATTAAGTGGTCTGCCAAGAACCTGAGCAATTTTCCAGTGTGCCATGGAACAAAAAGTATGGGAAACATTGAGATAGGCCCTGGGAAGACTGTGAAAGAGGAGTTGGAGTTATTTGGGAATGGTGCACAGGATTTCACTGTGCCTGAGTGTATGTGGCCAATACACACAATACACATGGCCAGTTTCCCATAAACCCTATATGTACTGTCCTAAATTCTGTGGAAGCAGGGATACATACATGTAGCCTTTTGGAGTAACATCAACCTCTTTTCTTCTTACAGATCATTACTGCAGCTTCAACACTTCTTTGCATTTCTGCTTCAAGATCAGAGAAAAAAATCCCATGGAAACATATCATGTTACAGAACTGGGTTGTTGTTGTTTAGTCATTTAGTCGTGTCTGACTCTTCGTGACCCCATGGACCAGAGCACGCCAGGCACTCCAGTCTTCCACTGCCTCCCGCAGTTTGGTCAAACTCATGTTCGTAGCATCGAGAACATTATCCAGCCATCTTGTCCTCTGTCGTCCCCTTCTCCTTGTGCCCACCATCTTTCCCAACATCAGGGTCTTTTCCAGGGAGTCTTCTCTTCTCATGAGGTGGCCAAAGTATTGGAGCCTCAGCTTCAGGATATGTCCTTCCAGTGAGCACTCAGGGCTGATTTCCTTCAGAATGGAGAGGTTTGATCTTCTTGCAGTCCATGGGACTCTCAAGAGTCTTCTCCAGCACCATAATTCAAAAGCATCAATTCTTCAGCGATCAGCCTTCTTTATGGTCCAGCTTTCACTTCCATACATCACTACCGGGAAAACCATGGCTTTAACTATAAAGACCTTTGTTGGCAAGGTGATGTCTCTACTTTTTAAAATGTTTTCTAGGTTTGTCATCGCTTTTCTCCAAAGAAGCAGGCGTCTTTTAATTTCGTGGCTGCTGTCACCATCTGCAGTGATCATGGAGCCCAAGAAAGTAAAATCTCTCGCTACCTCCATTTCTTCCCCTTCTATTTGCCAGGAGGTGATGGGACCAGGTGGGAGAGCCAAGCAAATAAGGAACAGAATGAATGGAAAACAGAGCAGTGCCGTTTCTATGGTAGTTTAAGAGATTAACCCCTAGAACATTGCTATGCAGTCCTCACTTTCACAAGCAACAAGAGGTTTCCTTTGGCTTACAGTGGACTGGAGATTTAAGTGCCTAGGTAATATTTGCTTGTTTTTTAAAAAATATATATACAAGGAGGCTGTAAGAAGAAGCAAACGACACTCCTCCACAGCAGCCAATCTGCTCTCATGTGCTTTAACTTTGTCAACTTAGACCTGTCTTCAAAACTGCTTGCATAATCTGCTGAAGAAGAAGAAGAGTTTGGATTTGATATCTCACTTTATCACTACCTGAAGGAGTCTCAAAGCGGCTAACAATCTCCTTTCCCTTCCTCCCCAACAACAAACACTCTGTGAGGTGAGTGGGGCTAAGAGACTTCAGAGAAGTGTGACTGGCCCAAGGTCACCCAGCAGCTGCATGTGGAGGAGCGGAGACGCGAACCTGGTTCCCCAGATTGCAAGACTACCGCTCTTAACCACTACACCACACTGGCTGAGCACTAGTCACAACCCTCTGTATTTGCAGGAAACATCCACAGCCATGAAGCTTAAGGAACACTTAATTTCTGCCTCTAGGGTCACAAAAGTCTGTAAACATAACCATTGATAGACCAGCTCGCAGTAACCAGGACAGCAAACATACCAATGTGTTGCTACTTGCTTGCATTTCAGTGGCAAGATCAGAGCAGTATTGCATCAGGCCCTGTCTAAAATGACACATAATTCGCACCTTGTGGAGACTGGAAACTGAATGTAGAAAATCTCCATTTTCCCAGGGAGTGTAAGGAGTTCCTGAAATGGGTTTGCAGCGTTCAGGGAAGACCCAGCTGAGGAAAAAGCAAATTCCTTGCCAGGGATCATTAAGAAAGTAACTGAAAACTAGTGATATTATAATGACTTTTAAGTGTATTATGTGACCCCATTTGGAATACTATACAGTTGTGGTTGCTCCACCTCTTAAAAAGAGTAGTGTGGAGTTTGAAAAGTTTCAGAAAAGGAAAACCAAAATGATCAAGGGAGGGAGAACTCCCATATGAGGAAAAGGTTTGCATTTGGCATTTGAGCTCCTGGGCCGAATGTTGGAAGATTCAGGACAAAAGAAAGTACAGTCGTACCTCGGAAGCTGGACAGAATCCATTCCAGAAGTCTGTTCGACTTCCAAAACGTTTCAAAACCAAGGCACGGCTTCTGACTGGCTGCAGGAAGCTCCTGCAGCCAATCGGAACCCGCAGAACGCACATCGGACGTTCAGGTTCCAAAGAATGTTCACAAACCGGAACACTCACTCCTGGGTTTGCAGCGTTCAGGAGCCAAAACGTTCGAGTCGCAAGGCGCTCGACTTCTGAGGTACGACTGTACTTCATACAGTGCACAGTATAACTGCACTCCCCACACTTATGCCCCCTGGCAACTGATATTCAGAGGGCTACTGACTCCAATACTGGAGATAGGATGCAGCCATAATGACTCGCAGCCATTGATAGCCTTATCCTTCATCACTTTATCTAATCCCCTATAAATTTATCTAATCTCCTTTTAAAGTCCAAGTTGGTGGCCATGACTACATCTTGTGCTACTGAAGTCCAAAGTTTAATTAAGTGCTGTGTGAAGAAATACTTTATTTCATCCATTCTTAATTCTTCCAACATTCAGGTTATCTGGATGATGCCTGGGCTTCTAGCATTATCCCTAAAGGAGAAAAAACAAGTGCTGTATTTTTTCTCAACCTCATGCACAATATTACACCCCCCCCTCCTTATTTGCTTTATTTCTAGACGGAAAAGGAATTGTTCCAGGCGCCTAATAATAACAATAACAACAATTTATTTATACCCTGCCCATCTGGCTGGGTTGATCATTGTGGTTGCTCTTTTCTGAACCTTTTAAAAGTTCTACAGTATCCCTCTTGGGGTGCTGCCATCAGAACTGTACACACAGTGTTATTCCAAGTGTGTTCATGCTGTTGGAGAAATTTAAAAGGACGTTCCTAGACTTGAGGTTACCAACACAGAAACCCAAAAGGAAAGGAAGCAGGCTTCAAGTGAAAAGATAGGCCTTTACTGAAATACAAATACAGGCTCAAAAATAAGGAGGCTGCTAAGAACCACATCCAAAGCAATGTTTTTTATACACTTCCAAACGCGTCATTTCATTTCACCGAAGGATCACACAGCAACCTCATGTCAAATAGTTGCAACCCACGCCACAGAGCCGTAAAGGAAAAGCTTGCCAATTATCCATCCTGCGGATCAAAACTGGGTTGCTGTTTCCCCCTGTCCTGCTGCTCAGCTGCCAAGCGCAGCAGGCTCGCCGCTTCTGCGATGCTCACACGGGGGAACGTTTCTAGCCCAAAGAAAGCCGTTTGCACAGCCGGCTTCTGGCCAGGATTTGCAAGCGAGCGCTTTAACCCTCCACCCCACCTTGCACCCCTCCTAAGTGTAATGCAAATAAATATCAGGGAAGAGAGGGAGAAAGCCGCCCAGCGCGCAAATGTAAGCGCTGCTACTATTGGCCCGTGCAGAGGGCGGGGAGGACCGGTGTCATTTCGCCGCGTTGCATCACGCGCCCCCGGGCCTCGAGCAAAGGAGCCCGCCCACTCCGAGGCGAATTTGGCCGGCAAAGGGAGGGAAGGAAGGAGGCTCGCTCGGCTCCGCGGCTTCGATTGGCTCCGGGAGGCGGGCTGGGCCCTGCCTCGATAGGGCAGGAGAGCTGTCAGACTCCTCGCCGGATCGAGTTTCTCGCCTTTTACGCACGGCCATTGCGCGCAGGGAAATATTTGGAGAATTCGCCGGGGAGAAGTGTGTCGACTGCTGGTTGCCACTGCTTTTCCTCCTCCTCCTCCTCCTCCTCCTCCTCCTCTTTGCACGGGTGGAGTGCTCTGGTCCAGCGGGAGAGGCAGGACCGGCCGCCTTGCTACGCATCTCCTCGAGGGCAAGCCTTGCCAGGTAACGAGAGAAAGCTCGCGCCTTCGCCAGTTGCTCGCTTGCTTCCCATTCAGCTTTCTTGCATTGCTTGCGCTTCACAGGAAGCTACGGGAGGCGGCTGGAAGGTTGCAATTCTCTGCCGCCACCGCCGCCGCCGCCTCCTCCTCGCGTTGGCGCGCAGAAGGAACGTTTCCAAGCCGCCGTTCGTCCCCTATGCTATGCATCTTTCCAGGGCTTTCCGCTGAGGCGTCCTCTTGGCGCTCAGTTTTTGGCGTGGACATGCCCTGCTAAGGAAGAGGATGGGTTTCCCCACTTCTCTTAATTTTGGGTTTTGTTGCGCGCTCGGTTGACAGGCTTGGCTTGCAAGCCTCGACCCATTTTCTCCAGGGTTGTCCCAAATTGCATGTATGGGGTAGGGAGAGGCTGCAGCGAACTGCTTGCAGGCCGAATTTGAATGCAGTACTTGCTTGTGGAAAAGAGCCTGGCTGAACAGAGTCAGTGAGGCGGCAAATGTGCTTGGGACTGCATCGCTCGACGGCTACAGATGTTTCCGCCTAAAAACGTGGAGCGTTCCTCGATGCTCCAGTTTTAAAGTACCTAGGACGACCATGTCAGGATCTGACTGAGGGCAGATCCAAGACTAATATTCTGTATCCTTCAGTTGCAAAAAAATACAATTATTTTTAATTACATAGCATTTTCAAGTGTTCAGGGTCCTTTTGAAGCACAGAGCTGTAAGGGGCACCCCAGGGTCATCCAGTCCAGCCCCCCTTCAATGCAGTTTCCACAACAACCCTGCGAGGTAAGTCAGCATTATTATTACCCATAGATAGAGCCGAGGTCGAGAGAGTGCCTTTGCCTAAATTCACGCCGTGAATATATGGCAGGGGCGAAATTTGAACCGGGTACCTCTTTAGCCACTATGATTCAGCTACTCCGGCTGCTGGTTTCCATGGCAGCTGATAGGCAGAGAGATACATTGCCTTTGAACCTGGACGCTCCATTTTAGTTGCCACGAGTAATAACTGTTTATAGATCCCCATAAATTTTATCTGCTCATTCTGCCGCCGCCCCCCTCACCTGGCCACTAGTTTAAGTTCTTAACTGTAGCGGGTAGAGACATGTGATCCAGCCCTTCACCTTGCATTCCTCCTTCCTGATTATTATTTTTTAAAGACACATCACTCCCAGTTCGTTTGTTGCGCCTTTAAACCTGCAGGCTGCTCCTTTGCGCTTGCCTTAAAGCAAGAAAACGGGCTCGTGCATCTTGCTGTCTTTTCTCCAGGGGAAACATATGTGGGTGGTTCTCTCCCCCCCCTTTATTTTGCAAAGTTTTTTTTGTTTTTTTTAAACAAGTATCCCCCCACCCCCGCTCCGCCTGCAATAGAATCGCACGAGGTGGAACTTGCGGCGGCCCTTCCTTCCGGGTCTCGCGTTCACAGTCGCGTTTCTCCTTAAGGCGATGTTCGGTGCACACGAGGGGGGCCTGTTTCTAGAAGAATCGTATGGAAGGAAGCCGTTGGCGGCAGCAGCAGCAACAGCTTCCTCCAGCGCTCTCGGCTGGCTGCGGTGCAAATGGCGCTTGCTTGCCAGGAACTCGAACAGGAAGGCGGGCTGGGCTGGTGCAGACGGAGCTGCGCAACAGCGGCGGCGAATGTTGGAAACCGCCGGGTTCTAGAACGCGAGCCCGGGGAATTCCAATTTGGAACGCGGATTCAAATGTGGAACGCAGCTGAAGCTGCTGGAAGAACGCCTGCTGTTCATCTCGCGGGGGGAAGGGAGGAGAGGCGTGGCTCGGCTTTCTCTCTCTCTCTCTCTCTCTCTCTCTCGCCTTCTCTCTTTACACGCAAGGAGGCGGTGTCTTCGCTCTGGTGGAAGAGAAAATTTTCCAACTTTCGTGACGCAACCGATACGCCCATGGTGCCCTCCTAGTGGTGCAGCAAAATAATAATAATTGCTAGCGCATTTGCAAAACTAACCATGATCCAGGGGATGCGTTCAAATTGAATGGGGCACCGCGTGTTGAGTGAGATGCCTGCATTGGCCTCCATGACCCTCGGGGGTTTCTTCCGAGTCTGATTCCTTTTGCTATTCGTGGAAGCAGAGACACACCCCTGCGCCGACGTCAGGAGTTGTGCACGCCTCAGTTAGGACCCCCTCTCCAATATCTCTTCCCGGAGACCTCTGGGGATACTTGTTTAAAAACAAAACAAAAAAACTCGACAGTGGAATTTGCTGCCAAGGAGTGTGGTGGAGTCTCCTTCTTTGGAGGTCTTTAAGCAGAGGCTTGACAACCATATGTCAGGAGTGCTCTGATGGTGTTTCCTGCTTGGCAGGGGGTTGGACTCGATGGCCCTTGTGGTCTCTTCCAACTCTATGATTCTATGAGTTGCTCCTCCTTGTAGCCTATTGACCTGCTTTCTCCTAAATCTGTCAGTAGTGCGAAGGAGAAGATGCTTCCATATGCCAAGCCCTGGGCAGCTTTGTGGACCCTGCTCAAAGGAAGAGGGTAGATAAATGGCCTGGGAGGGATGATAGTAGTGAAGCCAGCCCTCTCAGGGAATGTGTTGCCTGCCCCACCCCCCTTTGCATTTTATTTAAGGGCCCACCAAAATCTGGAACGAGCTCTGAATCTTTGCTTGAGACCTTTTGTGTAGGGGATCCGAGCACTCAAAGTAATTTGCTGTGGGCGGGAAAGTGGATTTCTCCCTTTGTCCATTGCCATTCCAAAGTGTTCTGGATTGACCTTTGAGACCTTACTTGAAAGTAGTATTAGACAGGGAGGTCTTTTTCGTGTGGTGGCTCCATGCTTTTCAAACTCTTTGCCTAGACAGGTAGGTAGGTAGGTAGGTAGGTAGGTGTTATGTATTGAAGTTCTCACCCTGGCCAAAAGGAGTATCGTGTAGATAGTTTTCACTCAGGTCCACGTCACTTATTTTAGGCGGGAAACCCTGGGTTGTTGCTGCTACAATGTTGACAGCCGACTGCCTATAAAAGCAGCCGGCTGAGCTGTTTGCTGTTCAGTTCTGTTCCAGCTTACGAATAAAGAGCTGCTTTGGAGAAATCACTGTGTCGTCTGCTATGTCTACCCACAACTTAACAGTATGGCTCTTATCTTTTTGCCATTTAATAAGACCTTGAGGATTCCCTGCTTCTCCCCCCCCCCATTGTTTTTAGTTGGTATTTATTTTAGTTGTTTGGTATTTAACTGCTACTTTTAAAATTATTTGTTTTGCTGCATTTGCTGCATACTTTCCCGTGCTTATTTAATGTTTTATTGCTGCTATAACCTGCTTAGATGTCTTAGTGTGGTTTTTTCAAATTGCACTTTTATGGCTTGCAAATTGCCCTGCGGGTGAGTTTTGTGCTTTTATATCCTGCGAGTCACCTTGATTAATCCTGAAAAGTGGCTTGTATAAGAATCTAAACAAATTAAAGTTTATGTCCAAATGCTCAAAGGCAGGCTTCCTCAAACTCGGCCCTCCAGATGTTTTTGGCCTACAACTCCCACAATCCCTAGCTAGCAGGACCCAGTGGTCAGGGATGATGGGAATTGTAGTCACAGAACATCTGGAGGGCCAAACTTGAGAAAGCCTGCTCAGAGGTCTCTTCTCTCCACCCTTCCCCATTTGATCCTTGCCAACAACTGGAAGATAGGTTAGGCTGCAAGAGAGGAACCAATCAAAAGTCACTGAGTGAGCTGGAATGGGAATTTGAACCCAGGACATTCTGCTTTTCAGTTGGCATATTTCAGAAAGTGTCAATAAGGTAGATTTGCCTTTAAATGCAAACTGAATCAAATTCCTCCCGCCTTCTTAAGTGGATTGTAATCTCTTGTTGGCATTGAATGCACTAATCCTGCTGGTCCCAATGCAGGGCTGAGAAAATAAAGTACCCACGAGCCAGCATTAGATGTGTTAGTGACTGCTTTGTACAGGTTTGACTTTGAACACATGCAAGCATCACATAGGCAATTGTGACTTGCCCAGCCCATAAACCCTGTGCAAGGCATCCTATTGTTTGGCTGGTCTTGAATCAAGATCCTGCAGCAGTGACAGCCAGGTAAATCCTTAGAAGTGCATGAGTTGCTCAGCTTTACATGGGAGTATGTTCTTAACTTGGGTCTTAAAGCTATGAATAGCTTGCAGGATTCAATTTATTGAGAGAGTCCGAAAGCCTGGTAACTGCAGTGGTACCTCAGGTTGCATACGCTTCAGGTTACAGACTCCGCTAACCCAGAAACAGTGCTTCAGGTTAAGAACTTTGCTTCAGGATAAGAACAGAAATTGTGCTCCGGCGGCACGGCGGCAGCAGGAGGCCCCATTAGCTAAAAGTGGTGCTTCAGGTTAAGAACAGTTTCAGGTTAAGAACAGAGCTCTGGAACGAATTAAGTACTTAACCTGAGGTACCACTGTATGCAGATTATGTGGAAAGCTATGTCTTTAAATAGGTGCAGTTACAGATAGGTAGCCATGTTGGTCTGCCATAGTCAAAACAAAAAATTCCTTCCAGTAGCTACTGGAAGGAATTTTTTGTTTTAAATAGGTGATGGGGCAAGGGACTTCAAAGGGAAGTTATTTTGCACCTCCCCCTTCCCAGGAGTGCAGTTTTTCTTACAGCAGTTATCCACACATTTATACACCCTGTAGGTCCAGCCTTTTCTCAGCCTTGAGTCCCCCAGATGTTGTTGGACTACAACTCCCATCATGGTGACTGGGAGCGACCGCCGAGACCACATAACACTGGTCTTGAAAGACCTACATTGGCTCCCAGTACATTTCCGAGCACAGTTCAAAGTGTTGGTGCTGACCTTTAAAGCCCTAAACGGCCTCGGCCCAGTATACCTGAAGGAGCATCTCCACTCCCGTCGTTCAGACATCTGAAGGCAGCCCTGTTTAGGGAAGTTTTTAATGTTTGGTGTTTTAGTCATAGTGTTTTTTTAATCTTTGTTGGAAGCCGCCCAGAGTGGCTGGGGAAGCCCAGCCAGATGGGCAGGGTACAAACAATAAATTATTATTATTATTATTATTATTATTATTATTATTATTATTATTATCCCTAGCTAGCAGGACCGGCAGTCAGGGATGATGGGAGCTGTAGTCCTCCCAACATTTGGGGTCCAGGATTGAGAAAAGGCTGCTCCTAGTCACTGTGAGGTTTTTTGAAGCTTAGAGGAAGTGATCCAAATTTCTGCACTGTAGAAACTTTCCTGGTTTCAAAGAATTTACATAAGCAATGCCTTGTAGCTTTTGGCTGCACTCTGAAACAAGGTCATTCCTCTATAATCTTCCCACCTCAGCTTGTGTGAAAAAAACTTCTGCTGAACCTGTTTTAACCCTTCAGGCACTGCTGGGTGTTTACACACCTTTGCTGAAACATTCTTCTGAGCAGTAGGTGGAAAATTCCACCACTACCACCGAGCCAAAATCCCCAGTGGTAGGATCAGTTTCCTTTGGAAATAGGTCAGAACACTTAAAGGTAAAATTGTGATTTTTTTGGTATTGGCTCTGATCACATTGGTGAACTTCTGGGACTCAGTAAACCCCCCCCCCCCAAGTAATATTCGCTTTCTGCAGTTATTTGACTTATTTCCCCTCTGCTGCTGATTCCTGATCCATGTGTTTTCCCTTCCTTTTGCTTGTTCCTAAGCAGCAGGCGCTGGTGGCCTGTGGTTTAAACAACAGAGCCTAGGGGTTGCCGATCAGAAGGTCGGAGGTTTGAATCCCTGCAATGGGGTGAGGTCGAATGTTCGAATCCCCGTGACGGTGTGAGCTCCCGTTGCTCGGTCCCTGCTCCTGCCAACCTAGCAGTTCAAAAGCACGAAGTGCAAGTAGATAAATAGGTACCACTCCGGCGGGAAGGTAAACGGCGTTTCCGTGCGCTGCTCTGATTCGCCAGAAGCGGCTTAGTCATGCTGGCCACATGACCCGGAAGCTGTACGCCGGCTCCCTCGGCCAATAAAGCGAGATGAGCGCCGCAACCCCAGAGTCGTCCGCAACTGGACATAATGGTCAGGGGTCCCTTTACCCTTAAACAGCAGATAGGCAAATGTGCTCCATTAGGAAGGCATAGCCCCCCAATGAAAGTTCCTAAGATGGAGCAACTTCATTTAAAAATTAATATGTTTATATAGGCCACTTTTTCTTCCAGGGAGCCGATTCTTGTAGTTGGTATTCAACAACATCTGGAGGGGTGGCAGGTTGTTTATCCCAACGCTGAAGGCACCCTAGTGTTTGTATTGGGAATTATAGTGGCCGGGTGGGGGCAGGGGTGGTGGATGAATGACTGAGTTCATATTTAGAATTTTCTCCAACTGGAAAACTACCTGGGAGACCAGCTCAGAGTCCTGAAGAGGCAGGGCTTAGGAAGACGAAAGGTGGAGTTGCAACTCTTGCTTCTACTTGGGAACTGTGTAATCTGGTGACCTGGTGCCATTACAGGTCCAGACCTTTATATAAATAAATGTTGGCACAGCAACAGCGCTGGCTCAGTTACCTCTTGCCCTGTGTCCAACAGAGAAAAGATCTCCATACTTACTTCTGCAATCATTATGAGTGTGGAGGTTGAGGTTTCTATTACCTTTTCATTCTGCCCTTATTCAGAGTAGCTGTTCTTTTCTTCACCCCATTTTATCCTTTCACTTGCTAACGCTGTAATTTAGAAAGTGACCAGCTCCAGGACTACTTATCAATTTTCTGGGGGGAAGATTTGAATCTGAGTCTTCCTGTGGAGATGACACAGAGGGTTGTAGCATTCCTGAGCTAGAAAACACAGAACACCTTTTTTTAAAAAAAGGTTTGTGTTGGGGCTGAGGGTGGTATAACGTTGAGTTCCGAACTCGGATCCCTGTGTGAAATTACCGTATTTTTCGCTCTATAAGACGCACCAGACCACAAGGCGCACCTAGTTTTTGGAGGAGGAAAACAAGAAAAAAAAATATTCTGAATCCCAGAAGCCAGAACAGCAAGAGGGATCATTGCGCAGTGAAAGCAGCAATCCCTCTTGCTGTTCTAGCTTTTGTGATAGCTGTGTAGCCTGCATTCACTCCATAAGACACACACACATTTCCCATTACTTTTTAGGAGGGAAAAGTGAGTCTTATAGAGCAAAAAATACAGTATATTCTCTGAACCATACTAGCTAACTGAAATTGGAAGTCTTGACTGACTGCCACTAGTAGCCAACTTGGGCTCATTCTGTGGAACTTTGAATTCTACAAGTGTCACATAGTGTTAATTTTGCATTGGTAAGGAGTCATTCTCTTGGCCTGGCAGCACTGTACTTTTGGAACTCCCTGCCGGTTGACATGAAGCAAGCGCCATCGCTGCGTTTTACTAGATGCCTGCTGAAAATATTCTCTTTCAGCTGGCCTATCCAGAAACATAATCTGGTTCAAAGAATCATATGGAAGGGACCACTAGGGTTTTCTCAACCAGCCCCCTGCAATGCAGGAATCTTTTACCCGGTGTGCGGCTTGAACCCATGACCCCAGGTCTACCAGCTGAGCAATTCCAGCAGTCAATATGGTTACAATATGGTTTCATTGTTTTTAGATGAGTTTAATAGTCTTTCGACATTTTAAACAAGTTGTAAGTGTATTCTTGATTGTATTTTTTAAAACCACAGATGTGTTTGCTGTCCTGGGCTCCTTTGCGAAGGAAAGGCAGGATATACATTTAATTTTTGTTGTTTAGTCGTGTCCGACTCTTCATGACCCCATGGACCAGAGCACGCCAGGTACTCCTGTCTTCCACTGCCTCCCGCAGTTTGGTCAAACTCATGCTGGTAGCTTCGAGAACACTGTCCCACCATCTCGTCCTCTGTCGTCCCCTTCTCCTTGTGCCCTCCATCTTTCCCAACATCAGGGTCTTTTCCAGGGAGTCTTCTCTTCTCATGAGGTGGCCAAAGTATTGGAGCCTCAGCTTCAGGATCTGTCCTTCCAGTGAGCACTCAGGGCTGATTTCCTTAAGAATGGATAGGTTTGATCTTCTTGCAGTCCATGGGACTCTCAAGAAAATTAAGTAAATAAACATAACATTCACTCACCTGTCTTATTCTAACTATAGGTTCAGTATTGTTGATGTGAACGGAGCCTTATTTCAGTGCAAATGCTGGGCGTTTGCAGTCTGATTTCTTTTTGGTGAATGTGAGTTAAACATCAATGAGAAGGAAAAATGCTCAGCTGTGACCAGCCCATGCCTGTTGTGCATTTGACTATCAAAACTCAAAGAGCAAACATGCATTTCATTCGCTGGGAGTTGACATTTGATAGGGTACACTGAAATGAGTTTCCTTTGCTTTCATTCAGCTTTTATTGAAAAGAAAGGAAAGACATGTCTGGCACGCAGGAGTCTTAAAACTGGGTTGCTGAGTCACGGGAACGACCCGGTCCAGCAAGAAAACCGCTAGCACATTTGCAAAGCTAAGTAGGGTCCAGTGCTGTTTCAAGTTGGATAGGGGGCTGTGTGTTGAGATTGGGATTGTACTAATAACCCCCAGGCGATCCACTTTCCCCCGGCTGCTAATATGTCCTAACTCCGTAGAAAACATCAACACAAACTTCCTTTTTTGTTTCCCCTCCCTAGACCAGATCTCTTTATTTTGGGGATTTTCTGAGACCCGCTTCCCACGGTTCTCTTCTCCGCCCCAACACCCGCGGATCCCAAGTTATGTCCACTGCTCTAATTAATCTGGTTAGAAACGGAGGCCACCAGGTGAGGAGGAGAGCGCTGCTGACATCGCGCCTGTTGCAAGACGACAAGCGGGCGGCGGCTATTTGCCCTAGCTCCACCAGCGTACGCCGGACATCTCGCTTCGACTTGGACGGCAGCGGCCGCCCGGCCACGTGGGACTCCTTCGGGATCTGGGACAACCGCATCGATGAGCCCATCCTCCTCCCACCAAGCATAAAATATGGGAAGCCCATCCCTAAAGTCAGTCTGTCCAAGGTGGGCTGCGCCAGCCACATTGGGAAGCGGAAGGAAAACGAAGACCGCTTTGATTACGCCCAGCTGACCGACGAGGTCCTGTATTTTGCCGTCTACGATGGGCACGGTGGGGTGGCGGTAGCGGACTTCTGCCATAAGCACATGCAGGGATTCATCCAGTGAGTACATGAATTCTCCTTGGGGTTTTTTTTTAATTATAGTGGGGTAGAGGATATTGCAAGGGCCGCGGGTGGCGCTGTGGGTTAAACCACAGAGCCTAGGGCTTGCCAATCAGAAGGTCGGCGGTTCAAATCCCCGCAATGGGGTGAGCTCCCGTTGCTCAGTCTCTGCTCCTGCCAACCTAGCAGTTTGAAAGCATGTCAAAGTGCAAGTAGATAAACAGGTACCGCTCCGGCGGCAATGTAAACGGCGTTTCCGTGCGCTGCTCTGGTTTGCCAGAAGCGGCTTAGTCATGCTGGCCACATGACCCGGAAGCTGTATGCCAGCTCCCTCGGCCTATAAAGCGAGATGAGCACCGCAACCCCAGAGTCGGCCATGACTGGACCTAATGGTCAGGGGTCCCTTTACCTTTACCTAGAGGATATTGCACAGTTGAGTAGGAGAAACATCTTGATGTGTATAAGCTAGGCACCCAAGGGCACCTTAAACCGAGAATGGGGCCTTCTCTGCAGTGGCTCCTTGTCTGTGGAATGCTATCCCCAGGGAAGTTTGCCTGGCGCCTTCGTTATACACCTTTAGGCGCCAGGCAAAAATGTTCCTTTTTAACCAGGCCTTTGGTTGATCTGATTTACATCCTATGCCCTTTTAAAATATGGCTCTTTTTGGGGAGGGGTGTTATTGGGTTGTTGTTTTTCTTTTGATTATGTATTTGGTTTTATATCTTGATTTTATTCTGTGAACCGCCCTGAGACCCCCCAGGTATAGGACAGTATAGAAATTCAATTAATAATAATAATAAACCGAGGTTACAGTCTCCACAACAGAATGTCTTCGCCCGGCAGGTTGGATGAGATGATGTTCAGGGTCCCTTCCAAATTTGATTCTCTGATCTCAGCTACATTGCTTGGCTGTAGCCTGCTCTTACAACACTTCACCTGTCCCACTAGGCAAGAAGGATAAACACACACAGTGGAAATGGAATTAACTATGCACTAAGATGAGCACGCAACCCCAGAGTCGGCCACGACTGGACCTAATGGTCAGGGGTCCCATTACCTTTTTAAGGCAGTGGTTCTCAAACTCTGGTCTGAGTTCTGTTTGGGTGGCTTGTGGAATGGCGGCAGCACACCCTGCACTTACTTTCCTTGATGGGATAATTGAGGACTAAGATGCCCAGCAAAGGAGTCCATGATTCACATGAGCCAGCTGGCTTGATGGAGATGACAGCCATCAACCTGGTGCCGAGAGATCTCCACGTAGTTGCAGTTGGACCCCACCAGTAGCAAAAGGCACCAGGCGTCCTGGGGAATTTCAATCAGCGGTTCAGAGCAGTTCAGTGGTGGGATCGGTTATCTGGGGTCTGAGGATGTGTGAGTGCTTGTAGTAAGTAAGTAAAGATATAGAGATAGAGATAGAGATTAGAGATTAGAGATTAGAGATTAGAGATTAGAGATAGAGATAGAGATAGAGATATATAGATATATAGATATACACACCCCGGCCAAGACCGGGCTCAGGGTGGCTAACATCAAATATCAAATACATTAAAACAAAATCAAACGATTAAAATACAGCTTAAAAATTAGAATCAGGATAAAATTAAATGACTGCCCACGAATTACAACCATAAGGGTTGGGAACCTCAAGTATTCATCAGGGCCAGCTATCCATGTTGGTCCCACATGAGCCGATAAAAGAGCCAAAGAGGTAACTTGCAGGGTCCCATAGATGGGGGATCAAACTGGGCCCGGACCGAAGGCCAGGCGGAACAGCTCCGTCTTGCAGGCCCTGCGGAAGGATGTCAAGTTCTGCAGGGTGCCGGTCTCCTGCGATAGTGTTCCACCAGGCTGGGGCCAAAGCCGAAAAGGCCTTGGCCCTTGTTGAAGCCAGTTTAACCTCCTTGAGGCCCGGGACCTCCAAGATATTATTATTTGAGGACCATAAGGTCCTCCATGGGGCATACCAGGAGAGGTAGTCCTGTAAGTACGAGGGTCCTGGGCCATATAGGGCTTTAGAGGTTAAAATAGCGGTTCTCAACCTGTGGGTTCCCAGATGTTGTTGGACTACAACTCCCATCACCCCTAGCTAGCAAGGCCAGAGCTCAGGGATGATGGGAGTTGTAGTCCAACAACATCTGGGGACCCACAGGTTGCGAACCGCTGGGTTAAAAACTGGTAGTAGGTCTTCAGACAAAGGCTGGACTACTGGGGTGGTCTAGCTCTGGATTTCCTCCAGTGAGCAGACAGTAGAGTTATTTATTTATATATATTGATTAAACATAAACTCTGCCCTTCATCCAAGGGTCACAGGGCAGTTAACAGCATAAAAACACAAAAATACACACAACATAAAAGCAAACGAAGTTATAGGCTAGATGGCCTATGACAGCATTCACCAATCTGCTGTCCTCATATAAACAGAGGAAGCTGCCTTATATATTGGTCTGTGTAGCTCTGCATCATTCCACTGGCTAGCAGTGGCCTTCCAGGGTTTCAGGTATACCTGTCTCTCCCAGCCCTACCTGGAGATGCCAGTGATTGAACCTGGATCCTGCCCCATAGGCCTTCCAGCTGTGCTGATGGAAGCTGTTCCAAATGTCTGAAGGACAGCTGATTGGTGAAGGCTGGTCTACAAGATTCCCTCCAGCTGTATATGACGACACCAGTTGCCTACCCATGAGAAGGCCAGGGGGATGATATTGGTGCTTTTGCAGCTACCGCCACTTTTATCTCAGTAGCTGATGTTAGAGATTTTCTTGGATTGGAGCTTTTGCACTGCCTTCCTTGGGGATAATTTCAATACTCTCCCTTCCTTGCTTTTTTCCAGAGGCTTTCTCACTGAGGAGCAGAACATGGAATTGGTATTGATGAAAGCGTTTTTAGAAATAGACAAAGCATACGCCAGGCATGCTCAGTTGTCTGCGGATGGTAAGTAAGAAGCTTGTTTCCGTTCAGCCGTAAAAGACAGGAGAAAAAGAAATTCATGTGGCAACCACTGTTTTTTCTATTGAAAGTTGAGGCTAGCAGTTGTAGAGAGAGAACACCAAGTAAAATATAGAAGGACTTGCTAAAATCCTGTTTTTACAAGGTTAGCATGGCTTCATAAGCCTGTGCTGCTTAAAATAATTCAAAGAAATTATTTGAAATGTTACCTTCAAGCAGATTTGTCCACAGCTGATTTTCCACCGCGAGACTATACACAAGTTTCTGTGTAACTCAGTGGGACTTAAGTTTTGAAAAGGTACGTTGAGCTGTTGAGCTAAAATGACTGGGATCTAGAAGGTTGCGATGAACAAAAACGTATTTCCATTTGTTGAAAAAATCTCTGTGTTGATGCACCGACCTCCGCATAACAGAGGTGATGTTGGCTAACGTCATTGGCATGGACTAAGCAATTTAAGGCTAGGCTATAGTCTTACTTAAAAGCAAGGGCCATTGATCTCCAGTACCTTCACATAATAGTGGTTGGACTGATGGGGTGCCAATTCTGTGTTAAATGCAAGGTGCTATCCAACTTACTCAGGTTTTTAAATTAAGTGGAGACAGGCCTGCAATGTTGTTGGCCTCATGTTATGGCTCAGGCTGTAGATAACTTGATGAAAGAAGCACACACGCCAATGCGCTTTTCTATCACCTTTTGATAACTGTCCCAAACACAACATCTAGCTTGATGGTAGAACACATTTTTACATGTAACAGACCCTGGCTCTTCCCATTAGGATGGGGAAGACTCCTGTCTGACACCCTGGAGAGAGACTGCTGGCTTATAAGAAAATATTAAGATCAACCTTAGGTCTGATGTTCCAATACAGCTTCATAAGTTCATCCTTGGTGGCTCTTTGCATCTTGCTTTCTTATAAAATATAACATGCCTGCCAGCCCAATGCCTAATCTCGTTCTCTTGCTAATGTATTGTTTAGTTTTACATGGTTTAATTATTATTGCTCACCAAATTAAATAGATACTTCTTGATGCAAAAATATATTAAATGACAGCATTTTTTGTCTCATGTATATCACTATAAGCAATCTTAATGAAAGTATTTGTTTAGCTTAGTATCCTTCTTGGATGGCGGACATATTGCATAGCCAGCAAGGACACTTTTACAGATCTAGCCTACAATTCTGCCCTTATTCTGTTGAGACTAAGCCCTTTGAACCCAATGTGACTTGCTTATGAGAAAGTATGCTTGGGATTGGGCCGCATGGTTACGATCATAGAATTGTAGAGTTGGAGGGGATACTGAGGCCAACCCCTTGAAATGCAGGACTCTCAACACGTGGTCTCTCATCCAGTTTGAAACCATACCGGACCCTGCTTAGCTTTGCAAATGTACTAGCAGTTTTATTGCTGCCTATACATCATTGATGGTGAACCTCTGGCCCACGGGGCCTAATTACACCTCGCAAGCAGTTTTGTTCAAACTATGCCTACCTGCCCCACACAATCAGAAATTTAAAATATGTTCCTGGGCCGTGAATTTACAGGTGCTTTATTAGACTTGTAGTTAATGCACTATTTGGGTAGTCTCAGAGTCTTGTTTTATAATGTTGATTTAGTAATGACAGTATAGTTACTAATAAAAAAAAAGGTGTGGTGTAATTTTTGTTTCCTCGTCTTAAGAAGTTGCCAATCAAAACCATGATTTTTAAATTCTTTAATATGTTAACCTGCAACACTGAAGAAGTGAAAGAGCTGCAGAAAACATGCCTGTTTTTATGTTCAGATTTGTAATTGTGACACCAAACTTGGATGCATTTGCTACATTTATATACCAGGCCGTTGCTCTGAAGTGAACAGGAATTATGCCTTGCATGTGTCCTACTCACCCTAATGTGGCTGTGCAACTAAAATCCCAGGGAATTGTACTTATAGTCTACTGGAGATGGTGGTCTTTTAATGTTAAAATTGGTTGGAGCACAGTAGCCGCAGTGCCCTTTAAAGTATACATCTTTGCCTAATGCAAATGGTTGGGACTTTTGGACAAATAACAGCTAGGCAAATGTATAAGTGGGTTTTACTCAGTTAAAAACTAGAAGCCAAAAAACTTCCCGAAAAACAACCCACCCCACTATTTCCTCCCTCCCCGGAGATTGATTATATTTGCCCAGGACAGATGTGCACAGTGCAACTAATGAAACTGCTTATTTGGCTAGGCTCCTTTGGGGATTTTATAAAATGTTCCTTTAAAATGCCTTTTTAGAACTGTGCAATTCCAAACTTCATAATCCCTAGCCGAGTGTTTGAACAGCAGGAGGTGTGCAGATGGATTGGCTTAATAACCAAGCCATGGTTGCTATCAGAGACGGATGCGTAATAAAATTGGGTGCAATAATATACCCCCATAACATTTCTAAGCAGAGCCCTTGAGTTAAGAGGGAATGCTTCGCTCTCTTTTGCAGCTCTGATCATCCCAAGTGTTGCAGGTTTCCTCTTTACTTTGAGCAAAATTCCTGGGTGAATTTCCTATTTGCCTCTGTGTACATGTTATTTATGGCAGACACTGTACCTGACCAACAGCTCTAGAATTGGAGGCCCGGGACTCTATGCTGGGCTTCAGTGGAAAGAGAGATCTGTGGTCCCAGGTGAAGGAGTCTGGCGGGTTCCTAGCTGGGACCAACGGAAGGTTCCCACAACCACTTTGTCACTTTAGTTGTGACGACATGCTCTAAAAGGTGCCCAGTGAGTGTTAAGATATCTCTTGAAAGATTTTAGATGATAATATTTCTGTAGTAATATAATTTCTGTAGCTGTCTAGGAAGCAAACAAATTTTTGCTTTGTTTTAAAATAAGTTAATTAACTTGTGTTCTGAGCCAATGTGTTTTTATGCTGCTAGATAACCTTTGGAATAAATGGTGGCAAACGGCTAGTGACTTTATGAATAGTGTGATTCCTTGATTTTGGAACTGCAGTACCGCTTGCGGAACAAATCCACCTATTTGCATTTTTTTTCTTTTTACATTCTCTCATCATTCCAGTGAAACTTGGAAAGGACTCCTGTACAAACTTCAGTTGATATGAATGCATTGCCCAGCTTGTGGCAATTTAGGCAGAGGTGGGCAACCTGTGGCTGTGAGTGATGTCGGACTCAAATTCTCGTTCATCTCAGGAAACATGGCTAATGGTCAGGCATGATGGAAGTTGTGGTCTGGCATCATCTGATCCTAATGGTCCTTCCCATTCTATACATTATACTTTTAAAGCACATTCAAAACAGGTTCTTTCCCTCAAAGAATTCTGGGTACTGTAGTTTTCCACGTGCAGAGTTAGTTCCCAGCAACCCTTGACAAACCACAGTGCCCAGAATTCTTTGAGGGAACGAATATGCTTTGAAAGTATGGTGTGTACACAGCTTAGTCCACTCATTGTTTTGATCACTGTCCTCTGGACAGTTTGTCAACATCCACCTTGAAATGTGGCACCCACAACTGGGCATGGTACTCCTGGAAGCAAAGCTTAGGAACAAAAAACATAGGGCTTCCCACAAAGTTTCACTATTCATTTAGGAAGTGGAAGAGAACGTTAAATTGAGGGCTGTGTTATTTCTTAGTGCTGAGTAGCTCAGGCTTTTAGGATCTACCTATCCCAACAGGATAAGAGCTCAATTACTTTAACTCCTTTTGCAGAGGCTATCTTGGAAGTTACTGTGCGCTCACTCCTGAGTGCTTTTAGTTATGACCCTGGGATTCGCTGCAACACCCTCAGAAATTGGGTGTGTGCATACACACAAATCTCAGTGTGGTATTTGGAGAAGGGCTGTAGATTGCTCACCCCAAAAAGCCATGTTGTCAGGCTCTTAACACTGTGCAAGAGGAGCAAAGCTGTGCCTCTTTTCTGGTTTTGGGTGGCAAGATCACGCCAGCCTCTTACTACGGGGTTTCAGGGAAGGCGTTGCCTTTCAGAGCAGTGATGCTAAGGTAATGTTTGGTTACAGGTGCACATCCAAAAATGTGCCACTTACCTTTCCTTAATTTTATGGGCATAAAAATAAAATAAAATAGCAATGTCTGATAATTCCCACCCCAAACGAAGTCCGAAACTACCCTGGCGTTTGTGCTTTCCAAGGGCGGAAAAACAAACCCATTGATTCAATATGTCCTGCCACTGTACATTGGTATCTGATGTCTCGGGGTTCATTATGGGATGGGTGCTCTGATTCATGAGGTTTTTCACCTGACGTCATTGCCATCAGACAGCTGCCAGCCCAGCCTGCATCCCCCCCAAAAAAACCCTTTAATCTGGATTCAGCCTTTTTCAAGGAAATCCAACAAGTTAAAGAAAAAAGGCCTATTGCAAACATCCCCCCTGAACTCGGTGACCCATTTGTCATATTAAACCCCCATCTAAAAGCACCCATAATAGTCTCTTCCTGAAGTGGCGCTGCAGTTCGAAAAGCAAGGAATTGAATTGGGACGAGGGAGGTGGGGGAACTAGAGGTGGCCTTCAAAATTTAGAGGGGAGTTGAGAAAGAAGGCAAAAACTAGCTCAACCTTTTATGCCTTGCTGTGCTTTATTCATGTTGCTACTTAAAACAGGTATCTTACAAGCAATGCTAAAAAGTGTGGTTTGCCCCTCTCTGTTTCATGTGTAGTGCTTCTCCTTATTTAAGCACCTGCTTTGGAGTGTGCGGGAATGTTATTCAGGCGGACCTAGAAGTAAGACGCACACCCAAGTCCATGAGGTGTACGTCCAAAACACAAATAATACCAGGCTGAATGTGCTATAATGTCATGGCCACATTCAGCTTTCTGTGGTTAGAGGGTTGGACTTAAGACATGAGACCAGGGACTTGGCTATACAGCTGCAAATGCAGCATTTTTAGTGCATTTTATTTGCATCATACAAATTTGACACTACATGGTCATGGTGAGCTTATGGCAAATTCAATATATTTTTCCAATTTTTTTAAAAAGCATTTTTATATGTGTCTATATTCCACCCAGGGCTCAAATCCCCACTCATCTATTAAGCTCCCTGGGTGACCTCAGGCCAGTCACTCACTTTCAGCCTGGCCTACCTCACAGGGTTCTTGTGGGTATAAAATGGGGAGGAAGAGAAGCCATGTATACCACCTTGAACTCTTTGGAGTAAAGGTGGGATATGAATGCAAGGAAATAAATAAATTTCCTAATGATACAAAACATCCAAGAAGAGATGGGAGGAAGGGGGGAAATTATTCCATCAAAAATTGTTGGGCAACCTTACAAGGGCAGTTTTCAACAGCTGCTCAGCGAGCTCTTTGCAGTAAGAATACCTGTTTTAATTCATGACAGTATTGCCTAGTTTAGATTCCTCTTCTGTTGCTGTCCTTTTGTTTTCCTATCTAACGTCTCCATTCTGTGGTGCTTCCACTTCACAACAAGGCTTGATGCATTTCTGTTCTCCCCCCGCCCCTCAGGTGTTCAGTTCGCCTTTATTATTTATTATTTTATTTTATAATGCATGCCACCCTTTCATCCGTAGATCTCATGGTGGTTCACAACAAAGAAATACAGTATAAAAACACTTTTAAGTTTGTGATAAAAACAAGAACAAAAATACACGAACCAGTAACTCTCCTCTCCCCTTTATTAAAAAATTGTCATAGATTCTCTTGGCATTTCAGTTCAGGGGCAAAAATAGGCATAACTCAGGACCTGACGCCAGTGTTAGGAACTCGGGTCTATAAGTTGGGCACCATATGGGTCCATAAACCAGGGTCACACGCACCCAGCGGAATGCATGGCTGCCATTTTGGGACCAGGTGGCTTGAAAGTCCTATTTTTCAATATGACTTTTTGGTTGCTGATATTCATTCTGATAAAACAGAATGGATAGTAGCAGATAGCCAGGTGCGAAATGCGCCTGGTGAATTTCGAACGCCTGATCGCCTTCTCATACCTTTCATAACTGGCTTAGTTCTCCTGTATCTGTACCCAAAAAGGAAACTGATCCAGCACCAAGCAGCTTTGCTACTGAGCACCCGGGAGCACCTTCTGATTGGCAAGCCCTAGTCTCTGTGGTTTAACCCACAGCGCCACCCGCGTCCCTTTTAAGGCTCTGTTTTACTAGTTCGAGAATAGATGAGAACTCGCCACAGACTTCACCCAGCCCAAGCACCAACATGCCACATTTTCTCCCCACTGCATGGAGTCTTGTTGTCAAAACATTACTGCTTTGTGTGCATTCCCCCCACGTTGCTTGTTTCCTGTCTTTGTAGCTTTAGCTGTACAGCAGTGACTCTTTACGGGTGGTTAATGTTTTTTAAGTTGAGTGGCAGCTTCTTGTGTGGTGCTCAGGCCTTGACTGCCTCTCCTTGCATGACGTTTTGTAGCCACCTTGCTGAACGCCGGGACCACGGCGACAGTGGCCTTGTTACGCGATGGGATTGAGCTGGTTGTGGCCAGTGTTGGAGACAGCCGCGCCCTTCTGTGTCGCAAGGGGAAAGCCATGAAACTGACCATCGACCACACTCCGGAAAGAAAGGATGAGAAGGAAAGGTACTTTCGCCAGAAACCTTGGGCTGGAGTTGTTGTTTTTCTTGGGGGGGGGGGGATGTAAAATTTGTATCCCTTGCAAAGACTGCTAAGGAATGAACACGAGCGGCTGTGGGCAAATAATAATAATAATAATTTATTATTTGTACCCCACCCATCTGGCTGGGTTTCCCCAGCCACTCTGGGCGACATCCACAAAGACCAAAAATACACTAAGCTCTTTCACAGCAAAGCTGTGGTTGGCGTCGCTTGCATAAATCGGTCGTGCTAATTGCTTGGATATGTACAGTGGTGCCTCGCAAGACGAAATTAATCCGTTCCGTGAGGCTCTTTGTATAGCGGTTTTTTTGTCTTGCGAAGCAAGCCCATTGACAGCTTAGCGGATTAGCGCTATTAGCGGTTTAGCGGCTTTTAGCGATCAGCTAGGAAAAGGGGGGGGGGGAAGGGGAAAAAACCTGCAGGAACTCGCAAGACGTTTTCGTCTTGCGAAGCAAGCCCATAGGGAAATTCGTTTTGCGAAGCGCCTCCAAAACGGAAAACCCTTTCGTCTAGCAGGTTTTCCGTCTTGTGAGGTGTTCGTCTTGTGGGGCACCACTGTACGACCATAGTGAACGTTCCATCCTCTCTTCCTTTCCTACTTTGTGTGTTTGCGCATGCGAAGAATCAAGAAAACCGGTGGTTTCATAGTCTGGAACAGCCTGGGACAGCCCCATGTAAACGGCAGGCTTGCAATGACCCGCAGCATAGGAGATTTGGACCTTAAGAAATACGGTGTCATAGCGGAACCAGAGACAAAACGGGTCCAGGTAAGAGGCTGAGCACCTTCCTTTTCTACACGCTGACCTCATTTTCTTGTAAAGATGGCACAGCACTAAATAGCTGGCACTGCTACCATTCCTTAGAAGTGTTTCCCACTACCACTGCTCTTTCAGACTGCGGTACCCAGGCAGACCCTGCTATGGCCTGGTCTATACAGTATTTGGAACTGGGGGGGTGTGTGTGGTTTCCTGCCTAATTTATTTTTTCAACAAAGCATTTGTGCATTGGATAGCATACAGAATGTGTGTGTCAATAAAGCCACTTTTGCAGAGTTGCCAAGTGCCAGGGAGATGCATTTTTGGATATTTAGCTATGCATCTCGGAATCTTTTCTTCCCTTGAGGCCTAGCTGGCTTTGAGAGGGATGTTGGGAGAGCCACTACTGATGTCTGTTCCTGGCCAGTATTGCTCGCTTTCCCTTATAGGGTTAATGAGGGTGAGCCAGAGAGAGAGAGAAAAAGATCGGAATGCTACCTATGTTAAAAGTATTTGCCCTCCCTCTAATGGTTAACTTGGCAGGTGAGGGCCAGCAGGATTGTAGCATAACTGGGGCCGCTGAGAAGGAAACTCAAAATATTACAGTAGTACAGTGGTACCTCAGGTTACAGACGCTTCAGGTTACAGACTCCGCTAACCCAGAAATAGTACCTCGGGTTAAGAACTTTGCTTCAGGATGAGAACAGAAATCGCGTGGCAGCAGTGGGAGGTCCCATTAGCTAAAATGGTACTTCGGGTTAAGAATAATTTCAGGTTAAGAACGGACCTCCAGAACAAATTAAGTTCTTTGCCCGAGGTACCACTGTATAAAAAATATACTAGATGCCCCCATCCCAAAACAAAATAGCCCTATGAAGACTGAACATGGTTGGCCACAGAATGCAAAGTGTGTGGGGGGGGGGGTTGGGGGGAGGGGTAATATAAAACTAGAGGGAAGGGTAATGAAATTGAGGTTCATGGAAAGAGGGGGCTGATGGAACCCTGAAGAGGACCACGCCGCGCCGCAACACTTTGTTGCAGCTCTCACTTGTGGATTTGTATCACTACTGAAATCTGGGCATTTGGCATACTTTTGTTTGTGTGGCGTGTCATTTCAGTTGCACCATGCGAGCGACAGCTTCCTGGTCCTTACCACAGACGGCATCAACTTCATGGTGAACAGCCAAGAAATCTGTGACTTTGTTAGCCAGTGTCACGATCCCACGGAAGCAGCTCACCTTGTAACCGAGCAGGTAGGCATTTCTGCCTTTCCAATGCAGAAAACACCACCACTGTCCAGTTTTGAGCAAAGCCAGTTAAGTCTGCTTGATTCTTTTTGGGTGGAACAACCTCCTACGAACTAGTGACGAGACAGCACAGTTTGTTAAAAGTATATGGCGGTTGTGTTCCTGCAAGGAAAATTCTCCCATTCGATTTTATTGTCTTCAACAGCTAATTGGAAGTTGTAACTCAGATACAGCAGTTTCCTTTCAGTTGTGCCCTTGCTCAAGCAGGGGCCCACAGTCTTGCTTCACTGTCGGATATAAAGAGTTGCTTTTGGAAAGCAGATGCTGAAAAAGTCAACAGAACTGCTGCTGCAACTGTTTACCTGTTCTCTTACTCAAACCGAGAAGATACTAATTTTGAACAACGCAGGCAGTCAATGGATGTATTTTCTACCATATCTAGTCAGCTGGAATCCAAAAAAATAAATCAATACACGACTGTCTGCATTATTTTATTCCCCCCCAAAATCTGAAGATCACTGTTCCCCACATTTATTGATAGTGTAACTTAGGAGTAACTGATGTGGGGCTCCCTTGGATGCTGTTGGACTCCAGCTCCCATCAGCCCTAGCCAGCATTGCCAATGGTCAGAGGTTGTAGGAACCGCAGCTGTGTTAAGCTGGGTATACAATGTGGTGGCATCCAGCTGATGATGATCAAAATTGTATTTATATTTTTTACCATTATGATGATTGTTATTAAACAGTATCCACCCCGTGTCAAAACTTCTGTGGGCTATTCTCTCTCCTTCCACACCACCCTGTGATGCTATTGCCCCATGCTGAAATTCACACACTTCTAAAAAGGTTCAACATGCAGAAATGTGCAGTGGGTGAAATTTGTGGGTAGCTTTTTGTATCAACACCCTTATCAATCCGTTCCTGTTTATTAATAGTCACAGACTTCAGTTTCCAGAAAGTATGTACTGATAACAAGATTAGGTTCAGATCCTGATTTTAGTAGTTTGTAAAACAGACCACCTGAGCGCAAGGTACTTTATGGATTGCCCAGTTTGACTGATCCATCTAAGTCCCTTTTATTTCTCTCCTGCTCGTCATTCACAATTGGGAAACTTGTGTATATATGCATACATTTCCTCTTTTGACAGAAGTGGATAAAATTTGAAGGCGGGGTAAGCCCTCCAGTGTAGGCAAAGTCTGCCAAATCACAGGCAATGAAGTCCAATTGCTTTTGCGCCTTTGGGAGGTGCTTGGAATGGGAGGCTATAATGTAGCCACAATTTTGGGGGGTGGAACTTCCCTTGAATTTGAATTATCTGTGGAATACATTAGATGCTTGTGGACACCAGTTCCCACCAGCCTCAGGCAATATGGCCAACGATTGGGGTGATGGGAATTGTATTCCAGCAACATTGGGCAGGTCACAGTTTCCCCTGATTTTGGTAGGATTTCAAAACTCCAGATTGCCTGCATCAATTCTTAGTTGAAAGAATACAGCCGAACAGGGTGAAGGGCTAAAGCTTCGTGCCTTTTGCAATCTCTCCCTCAGGCCATACAGTATGGAACGGAAGATAACAGCACTGCCATTGTCGTGCCGTTTGGAGCCTGGGGCAAATACAAGAACTCTGAGGTCAACTTCTCATTCAGCCGGAGCTTTGCCTCGAGCGGGAGATGGGCCTGAATCGCTGCTGCTACAAGATGTGGACTGGACTGTCCTGTAGGAGGCCTCGCAAGGCAGAGAGCAGATCTGTAGATAGTTGCATCCATCTCTCTCTCTCCCAGCACCTTGTGCTTTCTGCCTGGGTAGAAAACCATCATTAACTTGATGTTGCCTCTTTAACAAACACGTCTGCTACTGCTTAATCTCAGAGCCAGCGGTTTTCGCCCCCTCCGTCCAACGTAGATAATTCTGTCTGGTTCTTTGGCACAGACGAGATGCTGGCTCTCTGCACCTGGGCGACACACCCTCTGAAGGGGTTTTTAACCAAGTGTTTCTTATGCACAGCGTATGTTTCTAGAGGATGAGAGAGAGAGAGCGAAGAGGCCAAAGGGGCTCTCTTAATTTGCACAGTGCGAAAGGGAGCAAGCGCACAAGGAGAGAAAAGGTGGCATTTCATCTTCTCCGCTCTCACAAGTCTTTCCTTCCCTACTTACAGAAGTAAGAGAAAGCCAGGAGATTCGGAGGCAATGTGGCTGGCTTTGCTTGGCTTTGCTCAGCCTGCTGGCACCAGGTTAACCACCAAAGCTGACTTTGGTTTTGGTTCGTCCAGTTCCGGAGAGAAAGGGATCTTGGTCTCGGGGCTAAGACTCCGTGCAGTGGAAGTCAAACAGCAAATATCAGCTGTGTGTATGTGTGCAATGTCCTGTCCTTAAGTCCAATTTCTCATAAGCAGAATGTGGCTTTTACACTTGGGCTGAAGCCCATGTCTATTCCTCTGTCTGTGGGTTTATAATTGGAGAACCACGCCGTAACCCTCAAGGCAGAAGTGGACACAACACTAACAGGGATAGTGGCAATCGTCAGGTTTCTTCCGAAAGATGGAAGCAATGTAGGTTTTCTGTATTTATTTGTTTTTTCTTTAAATATACCAATACTAAGTAATCCCCCCCCCCCCTTTTTAAGAAACCTGCTTTTCAGGAGCTAAACCCTTTCAAAGAACATCTTGTTCTTCAGTTCCTTTTTAGATGTTGCTTCTCTTTCAGAGCCACTGAAAAATGCTGTCTGAGACGCACAGAGTTAACTTGGATGGGGACGTGTTGCCCAGTGGGTATTCAGTGTTCAGTTGCACAAAGGTTGAAGTTCCTAAGGGATTTCTTTCCCTCTCCCCAAGTTAGCAAGAAGTTGAGGATACGCTTTGGAAGGGAGATTTTTGTAAGGGAACGGGTAGGGTTATATTTGGACTTGCCACTCGTCTTAATCAGAATTTCACTTTAGAAGCAAATGCTGGAGGGAAGCAAAAGGTTTAAATGAGGTAAATAGAGTTTCTCCAGGAAATTCTACACTCCCCCACTTCAAATGTAACATGGGGGGGGGACCAAGGGAACAATCAGCATTCCTTGGCAGGACTTCAATAGGTTGCATGTAATCGAGAAATTCCGCAGGCCAAGAATATGATTCAGAGTGTTGTGTCACAGAGACCATTCACACCTCTGGATCATGGGTAGCCAACATGGCAGCTGCAGGTATTGTGGACTGCAGATCCCATAATCCTGACAATTGGCCATGGTGGCTGGGACTGCTGGAAGATGGAGCCCCAGAACACCTGGTATTTACTGTCGGTACTAGAGGCTGTCCACAATAGTTCTTCATTTCTGACATAGATACTTTGAACATTAATACTTGGAATTGAAAACGACCACCCCAAAGCAGTAAGAGTTGTTTCACAGTGGGATGTTCTCCCTGGAAAGGTGGTGGACCTTCATTGAAGGTTTTCAAGCAGGGGTTGTATGGGCCTTCAGACATGGGTGCTTTAGTTGAGACTCCTGCATTGCAGGGGTTTGGACTATAGATGACGCATAAGGCCCCTTCCAACTCTACAATTCTGTGATTCTACGAAAACCCAGAATTAAGCCGCTATAAAGTTACCTGGCACTGAGGTGTAGCAGTGCTGAGCTCTTTTAGCTGAACCCTGATCGCAATGTGAACCCGTGGACTTGCTGCTAGATGCCAGTACTAATTAGAGCCACACCTTTTGCATAAATCATTCCAGTTTCATTTCTGCATAGCTGTTCATAAAGCTTCCTTTGGCCATGTACCTGTTGAAAACCACAAAATACTTTGGAAACAGTGCCCTGGGTCCTGTTCTGGTGTTATCTTGTGTGTATTCTACATGTTTGTATATATGATATATAGAGAGAAATGATATATCTACTTTATAAGTAAAAGAATATGTTAAAAAATGTTTGCATCCAGTGCTGTTTCGCTTAGTCGCTGCAACGGCACATGTGAAAACGGTTTCCCTCTTTGCTACTTCCCAGATTGTTGGGACCTGGGCTGAGAGAGGGCTAAAGTATATGTCTCTATAGAGTCAGGGTGATGCATTATCCTATGTGAGGAGAATATTGACATCTCTCTCACTTGGGGTTTGTTGCCCTTGGAGATCTTGTATAAAAACAGCAACCTTTTTGTGCGCGTCCAATTGATGCACAGCTGCTGAAGCGTGGGTCATTTGGGATCCGGAAGGGTGGGCTCATGCTCGCTCCATCAACACACACGGGGGCCAGGAACAGAGAGCCCCCCCCACACACACAAAATGGTCACTGCCTGTCTCCAAATTTGGCTACCTAGTTCTGTGGCATTGTGTTAATCGGATGATCCCTCATTGGCTGGGATTGTTCCATTGGCTCAAAGGCTGCATTAGAAGAAACATTTGTCACAGTCCTTACAAAGTTTCTGCCACCAGCACTTAAGTCTTCTAGCCCACTAATGTGTACCAACACAACAAACCAACCAACCTATAGTCACGTAAAGCATACTCAATAAACACACAAGACATAACCAGCTGTGTTCTTAGATAAATAAGGTATACTATTCATTGTATCAAATCATAAATTTCAACAGAAGTAACTCATAAAGTTCAACTAATGAACAAAGTAGAAGACCCAGTAGATCAGAATCATTCTCTAATCAGTTCATGCATAAGGTCCATCTGTGTAATAGTGTCTAGTCCACCTGTCTGTCCATAAGGCCCAAACAATCCACATGAAAGGTTGTTACAGTTCCAAAGAACCCTTTCGCAGAGTCTAAAGACAAGGATTTCCGGAATATTGACCTGGTTTCGCCATCCTGGGCTTCATCAATAGTTAAAGCTCTAAGTAATACAAATAAATACAATATCGTGATCTCACACATTTTACAGCAAAAATACTATAAAACCATAAATAACTGTACGTGCCATATGTGATATTACAGGACAGTGGATCTTATGGCATAGTACTAGCTGGGGTAAGGAGCACCTGTTACAAAGTAGAGTTGTATGGACAAACATAATATTGATTTACAGGTGTTGGCAATCCACAGATACAGAATATCTTTCTTAAAGTGACCCATATGGCACAGCAAAAGTAAAACAAACTTAATCCATGTTCAGATGTTCTACATATAAACATTAATACAAACTCATACATTAATGTAAACAATTTTTGGATCTAAAGTAATAGCAATCCACAAATGCACAATTTTGTACTCAAAATTTGATACAATGAATAGTATACCTTGTTTTTATCTAAGAACACAGCCGGTTACGTCTTGTGTGTTTATTGATGATTCACTAAAGTGTATCGGCATGTCCTGGAATAAATGCAACAGTCGCATTTCCCAAACTGCTTGCGCAGAAATAACCACCAGTGGCTGCCTGCAGAGAGGCATTGAACGTGCTGTATGCAAACTGCGCCCCAGGCCTTGTTTTTGTTGGCTGAAAATGCCTTTTCTTTCATTGTGTGCCGGAAGAACTTTGCCTGTATTTTTGCACAAAACTTGGAGCTTTGGTATGCGAATGGGTGGTTGATTTGGTTACAAGGGATTTGATCAAACTAAATGCTGGCAGTGGGGAGCAAACTTAAAGTATTCAACCAAACTGAATTAATAGGTGCTAGTTTTTAGGGTGGGTGAGTGGGTTTCTGAGACTGGGGATGGGGGAAGTTCATTTGCTTTTGATATTACTAAACCATAGATCCTTTTATTACGTTGCTGAATGTACTGGAGAGAGGGAGACCCTCTCCTGGAGTGTCAAAGTTGGGAAGTCGCTGTGCGTCCCCAAAGGCGAGATGACAATGTAAGGAAATTCCTGGATATGTAGAGTGTGACTTCGCAGCTTCATGCATCGTAACTGACTTGTTGGAAGTACTGAAGTGCACTTGTGTAAATTGTGTTGCATACTTTTTGCCTTGGCGAGAATGTAGATATTTGAATGTTGATTGTTCAGGATCTGGGGGAGCAAGCAAACTTGTTGGGTGGTCCAAATGCAGGCTCCCCCCCCCCCCCGTTGCATTTTTTGCAGAGGCTGTTGGCAGACCATGGTTAACTGTTTCCGCACTGGGGCTTAATGAGAAACGCAGCAACTCCCTTGCTCTCTGTCAGGAATGTCTGCCGAAGGCAACACCACGGTCTGCTAGCACATATGTTTAAAACAACAACAGCAGTGTGTACGATTATTAAAGTTTCTTAATGGTCGCTGTGATTGGATGTGGACATTTCTATTGTGGGTTCTGTAGCCCAGCTGCTGCATCATTTCAAACAGTTGCTTTGTTTAAAAAAATTATGTGGAAGCAGGTTGGAGATGGAAGAGTATTTTAATAAACAGCTTGCTCCTAAGGGGATTTGTCTCCTTTCGTTTTTTTCACCTACATGTCCTTTGATTTGAATTACAAGGAATGGTAGGATTATTATTTTTTTGTATTTTTTAGATTTTCCATCATACAGTTTAATTTAAAAAAGAGAAATAATACACAACAGAAAAGAAACATTAAATCATTATACATTAAATCATTATGCAATATCCAAAAAGGGAAAAGAAAAAACAAATAAAATAAAATAAACCCCCCACCCTGTTTAACTTCTCTCCACCGCTACTCGTCTTCTCGAAAATCAGTTTTACCCTTCTCATTGCATTCTGATTGTTTTTATTTTCTCTATATACATACATATGTCATTGATAATTTATTGTTTTGATGCATTTACATTATTAATCTACGCATATTAGCATGTCTTTTTTAGAGCAATGTTTTGTCATATAATCATCAAAGCGTTGTGAGGAATGGTAGGATTTTTATGGGGTTTGCCATCTGGGAGTTGGGCTGGTGTGTCCATTGGACCTTTCAGGGGAAGACAAAACAGCCTATGCAAGTTCCTGGAGAATGTATTCACATGTCTTTTTAGGGTGCCAAGCAATGGGTGGAAAGCACAGTTGGTTGTGGGTTCTTGTAGGCCTTGGGCTACTTTCCCTTCTAGCTGTCAGAATGGAAGACGTCCTTGCGTAATGGAAGCTAATAATGTCATGTAGGCCAGTATGAGCCAGTTTCATTCCCAGGGTACTTGTGTGCTTGGAATAAAGCTCTTGAGGGCCTCATTGCGATGCTGAATGGAAGATTTCCCAAATATTCAGCCTGATCTTTTATTTCCCTTCTCTTTCCTCCCTCTCCCCTGTTATGAAGATTACCCGCTCTGAGACCCCACAGCTAATTCTCCCCTGGCCTCGCTGGCCCAAGTAGGACTAATTCAGCCAGCTAGCCCTGGTGATTATCTAATGCTTATTAGATAGATTTCCCCCCTGACCATTAGGTCCAGTCGTGGCTGACTCTGGGGTTGCGGCGCTCATCTCGCTTTATTGGCCGAGGGAGCCGGCGTACAGCTTCCAGGTCATGTGGCCAGCATGACTAAGCCACTTCTGGCGAACCAGAGCAGCGCACGGAAACGCCGTTTACCTTCCCGCCGGAGCGGTACCTATTTACTTGCACTTTGACGTGCTTTCGAACTGCTAGGTTGGCAGGAGCAGGGACCCAGCAACGGGAGCTCACCCCATCACAGGGATTCAAACCGCCGACCTTTTGATCGTCAAGCCCTAGGCTCTGTAGTTTAACCTCTGTGGTTTAACCCACAGCGCCACCCATGTCCCATGACATTGGATACCTCTTAAGTAAATCATGTGTATCTTCAGTTAACAAATCCTTTCGGGAAAGTCTGGCAGAGCTGTGCAAGGAGAAGAGAAGACAGAATATGCTCGCAGTCTTTTGGGCAAGAGGATCCATTACCTAGAGGGGTGGTAGGTTGAACAGCTGAGGCAAATAGCCCAGTCCATTGCGAGACTCGGCAGTAAATGTTATACTGGATGTTGAACCACACATCCCTTGCCAGCATCTTTTTTTCCTGTAGCAGCCAGACATGTCAGCCAAATGGGCCTGTAATTGAAGCCAAGAGTCTTCAAAAGCATGTCATGGTGACCTGTATCACCCATGGGACACAGCCAGAGAAATGGGCTGCACGTCATTGCTTTCGGAATGAACTCAAGTTTATGCAACGTGGGTTTCAGGAGTTGCAGTGAAAAGTTCAGACCAACGGCATTGGCACGGAAGCCAAATTGCTCTTGCTCTCGTGGCAGGTGCAGTGACCCATAAATGGATCTGTATCCTTTCCAAAATGCTCCTGTCAGAAGACACCACTGGCTATGACACACTTGGGAAAGCACCTGCCCCATCTTGTCACACGTACTTTAGTAAGGCGGTTTTTCCAGGCAAGGCTGAAGGCAATCATTTCTTTCAATGTGGATTTATTGGCTGAACTTGAATGAGGGGTCTTATGTGCCATGAGTGCAAAAGGGATATGTTGTTTCTGCTCTGGAAGTGCAAAATATTGAAGCACGGGAATATAATAAGCTGTCTACTCATCTCCTTGATATACTTTTTGACTGAAAAGGAAACTGATGAAACCTGCAACAAAGTTCTGGACGCTCAAAGACACACCGCGGGGGAGGGGAGTGAGTGTTTTAATGTTTAATCCACTGAACTTTCTTGTAACACACGGGCGAGAATTGGTTTTTCAATGCCATCCTATTTGGGTTATGGTTTTGGATTACTTACATTACAGGTACTAGGCATGGGGAAAACGAGAAGTTGTTCCCCTTCCCTATTTATAAAGTTAGCTTTTCCGAAGGTGTTTGCAAAGTTTCACATTGAGACATTTGCAGTTCAGTAGAAGAGCAGCTTGGGTGATCCAAAGATCAGGTTTATCCTCGCACACCACACTTGTCCATTCATTGTCTTTTTGCACACACTGCCCATTAATAAGTATATGTAGACACGCAATTTCCACTGGAGTTAAAACAAAACAAAAAACTTCCCATTCATTCCAGTGGGAGGTTTTTCCACATGCAAACTGCAGGTGCAGAGGGCCTGATCAGAATCAAAACTCTTAACACAGGTGGGCTTTAAACCTTTGCTTAAATTTTTAAGCATTTCCATTTTCACAGAAACACCCATGGTTCTTAATGTTATTAACAACAATAATGTTAAATAGCATGGCCCATTGGTATGAGGTGGTTTCCTATGTTCCTATGATTTGGGCAAGGCTTCATGGGCCTCATCCGTACTGAGGTAAGATGGTCAACCTGCATTTGGGCTACACCACTGGAATGCAGGAATGCTCTCAAATTTTTAAATTACACTTTAAAAAGCTCTCACTAAAAAAATACAGGACTTTTTTCTGATGAAAGCAGCTTCTAAGCATCCTTGAAACTGCATCGTGCCGTATGAGGAACAAAAATATTGCAGCAAGCACCCCTGTTTCCATATAAATAATAGCCCACAAGGGCTATATTTTGGGTAAACAGACTGCTTAGTAAAATACCAAATCCTTAAACAACTCATATATTCGGAGCACGACAGAGGTGAAAAGAAAAAGAGAAGTCTCAAATGTAAGAATATTTTTATTTGTTTGCAAACATGCCTTGTATTGTTGTGTGCACTTTAGGGAAAAGGGACTGTGGCTCTGTGGTAGAAGTATCTGCTCTGCGCACACTCCATGCTTATAAGCGCACTGGCCTGGGTCATATGAGCCAGCAGGGAAAAGTTGGAGGACAGATAACTGTTTTCTAAGCACTGGAGAGCTGGAACAGATGGCCCTTCCCTCTGGGCATTGACAAGCATTCCTCTCAGAATACTCTTTCTAACTTGCTCCTACACAGCAGCTGAGGTGGAACAGAGCCAAATGCAAACAGACCAGTTCCTCACCAGCGGGGACTCTTAAGTATACTTATCTGACTGTCAACACTATGCTCAGCCACCAGCAAGAGAGGTGAGGGCTCTCCTGTCCAATCAGAGCTTTTGCTGCCTGCCCTGCCTCTTTCCTCCCTCCCAGGCTTCAGGTGCTCACCCTAGTAATAGGGTTGTCAAATTTGCAGATGACACAACCGTGATTGGGCTCATCTCTGAAAGGGAGGGTGAAGCGGACTATAGAGATGAGGTGGAGCGGCTGACAGAGTGGTGCAGAGCTAACAACTTGCTCATAAATACAAGGAAGACAAAGGAGCTTGTGGTGGACTTCAGGAGACAGAAGAGCAATGTCCAGCCACTTTTGATTGATGGGGTCTGTGTGGAGAGGGTTACAACGTTCAGATTTTTGGGTATTGAATTGCAAGAGGATCTGTCCTGGAGTGTCAACACAAGGGGGCTTGTGAAGAAGGCGCAGCAGAGACAGTACTTTCTGAGAATCCTAAGGAAAAACCATCTTCCGCAGAAACTGCTGCTTGCCTTCTATCACTGTGCCATTGAGAGCGTGCTCACTTATGGCTTATGTGTGTGGTACGGAAGCTGTACTACCCACGACAGGATGGGGTTGTGCAGAGTTGTGAAGGCAGCAGAGAGCATTGTTGGCTGCCCACTCTCCACCTTAGAGCAGATTTATGCCACAAGGTGCCATAGGAAGGCACTGGACATAGTAAAAGATCCATCGCATCCTGGTCACTGTCTCTTCGAGCTCCTGCCGTCGGGACGGAGATACAGGACGATGAAGACAAGAACGAGCCGTCTCAAGAACAGCTTCTTCTCCAGAGCGATCTTGGCCCTGAATGGGAAACCTGGACTTTGAAAGTAATCTAATCTTCCTTGCTGTATTATACTGTATTGTTTTAATTAGTGTTTTTATAGTTTTTAAAGTGTTTTTATAGTTGTTCTGATTTTGTGTGGAGTGCCCTACCTGGGTGGATGGAGCAGCCAAGTAATTTTCGTTGTCCCCGATAGGGGGCAATGACAATAAAGATTATTATTATTATTATTATTATTATTATTATTATTATTAAATATGGCTGCCTCAAGCCAAAATATACTTGAGAGGAGGAATGATGGAGAACACGTCATCTCCACGTTAGCACCCATGGGCTTTTATTCTTTCTTTTAAAAAAAGAAATCCATAGGATTCCTTTAAACATTGTATCTCTTAGGAGAGTAAAGGGAAAGGGATGTATTTGGTAATTCATCTAATAACAATAATTATTTATTACAGGCAACTCCCCATTTATGCGGGGGTTACGTTCCAAGGCACCGTGTGTTTAAGTGAAATTGTGTATAGCTGAAACACCACTGAAAAAGCCAAATCCACACCGTGATCAGCTCCTACCCAGAAACCAATGTCCCCATGTGTGGATCCAGAATTGGCCTCCACAGTCGCTTACGACTCATTGTTAAAACTGTGTTTATGGAAGACAATCTTACTTGGCTGCAAGTGATCGCCGAAGAAGATTATTATTAAGATTTGTATACTGCCCTTCATTCATAGATCTCAGGGTGGTTCACAACATAAAAATAAAAGACGAGTAGCAACAGCACACAGTTCCAACAGGAGATAAAGCCTGCATGTAGTGGAAGTGTGGGTTATCCAGAGAAAGTTAAGTCACAGATATGTTACACAGAAAGCAATCAAATTCCTACGCATTTTATAAAGGTAAAGGTACCCCTGACCATTAGGTCCAGTTGCGGACAACTCCGGGGTTGCACGCTCATCTCGCTCTATAGGCCGAGGGAGCCAGCGTACAGCGTACATGTGGCCAGCATGACTAAGCCGCTTCTGGCGAACCAGAGCAGCGCACGGAAACGCCATTTACCTTCCCGACGGAGCGTTACCTATTTATCTACTTGCACTTTGTGCTTTCGAACTGCTAGGTTGGCAGGAGCTGGGACCAAGCAACGAGAGCTCACCCCGTCGTGGGGATTCAAACCACCAACCTTCTGATCGGCAAGCCCTAGGCTCTGTGGTTTAGATTACAGCACTACCCATGTCCCATACACATTTTATAACCACCTTTAATTCTTTTAATTTCATTGGGACCAAGGGAGAGTTAGCTTTTCATTCACATGGATATAGCTCCCTCGGATAGGAAACATACCTTCTCTTGTGCTAGGGATCTGTACTAAGCAATAGTGCAGAAGGGAGGGGAAAACCCATCCCTTGTTCATAATTCTCATGATACAGCACAGTAATCTTTCAACGCTCAGCAATATAAGAATAGATGCTTCCATCTAGCGGCTATAATGGGAACTGGGAGTTTTGAGTTTCAGCCTTCAGCAGCAGCAGGTTGTGATAACATCAGGCTTTCCGACTGGTGAGGGTCACAATCACTGTGTATACACTGGGTGGTATTCAACTCAGTGTTACTCAGAGTAGACCGACCAATGAAATGAAAGGGCCTAACTTAGCCATGCACATAAATTTCTTCTTCTTTTTTAAAAAAAGATTTTATATTTTTCAAATTTATACATTTCATTAATTTTACAATCATTTTAACATTTCAAAGCTTGACATCTTCCCCCCTCTTTCTGTAGTTCCTTAAATTTATTTTTTAATATCTTCTGCATATCCAGATTCATTTAATTATCTAATTTAAATACAAACTGTTATGCAGGTTATTACAATAATCCTGCCAATGTTTTTTTATCTGATTGTACTTTATCTGAAAATTTTCAATAAACCATTTTCATCATATTATAAAAGGTTTTGTTATCTTGATTTCTCATTCTTCCGGTGAGTTTTGCCATTTCTGCATGTTCCATAAGTTTTCGTATACATTCTTCCTTTGCTGGGACTTCTGCTTCTTTCCATTTGGGGGCGAGTAGCATTCTTGCTGCTGTACGTAGTAGCATACCTAACTAAATTTCTATACAATTTAGGTAGTTCTGTCCCTATAATTCCCAAAAACATATGTTATAAGAAAAATACTGCTCCCTTTCCCTTATGGGGTATCTAAGAGCCCGTAAAGAAGGCTGATTGCCAAAGAATTGATGCTTTTGAATTATGGTGCTGGAGGAGACCCGAGAGTCCCATGGACTGCAAGAAGATCAAACCTATCCATTCTTAAGGAAATCAGCCCTGAGTGCTCACTGGAAGGACAGATCCTGAAGCTGAGGCTCCAATACTTTGGCCACCTCATGAGAAGAGAAGACTCCCTGGAAAAGACCCTGATGTTGGGAAAGTTGGAGGGCACAAGGAGAAGGGGACGACAGAGGACGAGATGGTTGGACAGTGTTCTGGAAGTTACCAGCATGAGGCAGCGGAAGACAGGAGTGCCTGGCGTGCTCTGGTCCATGGGGTCACGAAGAGTTGGACACGACTAAATGACTAAACAACAACAACAAGAGCCCGTATAGAGTCCTTGAGTAGTTTCTCTATTGGTAGGAGAAAAGAACAGAGGCCAACCAAAGAAAATTGAGAAGCAAGGCAGCTAGTAAGCCTGATGTTTATTAACTGTTGCAACAGGGTGTTCACAACCACATGCAGGAGGCAGGAGGGACCCAGAACAATGGTGCGCAAACCCTAATATAGACTTTTGAAGTTGCCCACCCTTTAGCCAGAGACCACCACCCCCCCATCACACATACATCACAGAAGGAGACGGGCTACAGTAGAAATACATCACAAGGGGCCATCTACAATACAAATCCTGTCTGGCAGGATACTGATAATGGTCAATTGATTGCTTCACCTGGGCAGCCTGGCCATTCCTCCTGAGATACTAAATAGCTCACCCTATTCATATACCCTTAAGACAGGTAAGCAAAAGACAATGGAGAGTCTTTCCCATTTCCTTCCTCCTTGCAGAGAAATATCTGAAGTCAGTTTGGGAGAGCCAAAATGGTTTCAGGACTGCTCTCCTGTACTATTTCAGACATGCGGTTCTATACTTATGTATGTGTTTGCCTTGTAGATTTATGAACATAGGATCTTTATATTCGAGACCCTAGAATTCCTATAACACCTAATTTTTCTGTGTCTGCTCTGAGTAAAACTCAGCTGAATACCAGCCACTATACCTTGGAAACTAATGGGTTATTATGTGCCCAAAAGGTACTTAGGCCTTGTCCACACAATACCTCTGAAGCACATTTAAAGCACATTATTTCCCGCAAAGCATTCTGGGCGCTGTAGTTTACACCTCACAGCTTCCTGCAAATCTCTCCTCTCACCTCCCGCAACTCACCATGTTGTAGCTGCATCTACTGTAGGTATTCCTCTCACAGACATGGTGGACCTTGATGGCTGGTCCACACTGGAACTCATAGTGTGACTGATGAATGCATTTTACTGATTTCCACCCAGACACAGTTTCTGACAGCTGTCACAGCAGTGGTGAGAAAAACTTCCAGCCTGAGCTTCTGCATGTATATTTGGAAGCTCAGCTGGTAGAGCATGAGAGTCATGGGTTCAAGCCCAACATGGGGCAAAAGATCTCTGCATTGCAGGGGGTTGGACTAGATGACCCTTGTGACCCTTCTGATTCTATGTCCCACTGTGATCAAGAGGCTTTATTCCCTACAGCAACTTTCCCCTACCTGGTGCCTTCCAGATGTTTTGGATGCGACTTCCGGAGGCGGCGCAAAACAGCAATGGCGGTCCTCTTCGTGCTCTGAAGAGGGGCTCCGCAGAAAAGGGTCGTTCGCTGCGGCATAGCGGCGACCCATCAAGAAAAACCACGGGCAGAGTGAGCTCGTGGCTGTGGGACTCGGCGGGCGCCAGAAGCCCCCCCCCCCAGAAACGGAGAAGGAACCCCGTAAGGGGCTCCGGAACGTGAAAGGGGGAGTGGCGCTGTGAGTTCATCGCTCTTTCTGTGGGAAGCAAAGCCGCGCGGCTGCTGATGAGCGCCGACCTTTCTTCTTGGAACATCAGATTTGCAACTACAACCCGTGAGTAAGGGGACTTAAAAATTATCGGGACTAAAGTATTTAATTTGGCTGAAAACGGGAAACGTAACCAGGAAGTCCGTTTCCCGACCGTGCTAAAGAGATCAAAGCAAAGTTTGACAAGCGGGAAGCGCTTTGAAAGAACTATAAAAAAGATTGGATTATCGTGCAGACTATTTAACTTTTGGTAGGGATTAAAAGAGACAATTTCGGAGTATCTATGCTGATTTTCTGACTGGATCTTCCTTCTTCCTTTGGGATTTATAAATAATTGAAGAAACCAAATCCGTGGGCTGCCAGGGTAAAGAAGAACTGTCAAACTGTCAAACTGCTGATATTGTTTTTAAGGTTGAAAGTGTTGCATGCAAACGTTACACCATAGAAGAAATAGGGAAACTGTTTCTTGCACCCTCTCTGAGACTTTGTATTAAGTTGGGAAAAGCTTAATGCTAAAAAGAAACTAAAAGACCTTTTAGAACTTCAGTTGTTTCTTCTTTGGATTATTGGGACTGTAAAGAAGGAAAAACCTCTTTCTTTCAGTTGAACTTTATTACTCCCCCTAGAGGACTTTGGATTTATAATTCTCTGGGAACTATATTTTGTTTTGATTCTCTGCTGCCTGGTTGTTTATACTTTGGAACTGTCTCTCTCATGGGAACACATACAGTCTGACCTTGATACACAGACGGGATTGGAATGAGTGACGCAGGGAAAACAAGGCTGGCTAAAATAAAGGCAAAACAATTGGTACAAACAACTTTGACTTCCCAACCACGTAGATCATCTGTCCCAGCTGTTCTAGAAATACAAAAAGGGGCTGTTGAGCAGACATCTACAGGGGATATGGCTTCAGGAGGATCTGAAAAAGTTTTAAATCAGATCCTAGAACAACTGGCAATTCTAAATAAAAAGGTGGACGAACATTCGACTAAAATTGATCAAGCCACATCCTCAATAAATAAATTGACTGACCAGGTGGCTCAACACACACAAGCAATTGGGAATCTTCAAGAAGCAACAGCAGAGAATCACAAACTGGCTGAGGAAGCCAAACAAAAAGCAGAGGAAGCCAACTTGAAAGTTGAGGCATTAAAGGTGGAGGTGAAGCCGTTGCATAAACAGATTAGTGAACAGCAGGCCTACTGGTCGATGACTGAACTGAGAAATCGGGAAAGCAATCTTAGACTTAGAGCTATTCCAGAACTTGAACAGGAAGATCTGATTGGTTATCTGACATTAGAATTTTCAAAGTTCTGGGGTATTGAAGAGGATAAGGATTTTAAAATTGTGACTGCTTTCAGATTGGGAAGAGTGACGAGGAGGGATAAACCCAGAGACTGTTTGATCATTTTAAGATCTAAGCAAGAGAGAGATAAAATATTAGGCCTTCATTTTGGAAAATCACTTGACATCCACGGCAACAGAGCTGAAATTTACAGAGACATACCAAAACAGCTTTTGGATCTTAGAGCGACGTATATAGAACTTGCAAAATTACTGAGAGGCAACTCAATTCCTTACAGGTGGGAGTTTCCTCAAGGACTATCTTTTAATTTCAAAGGAAAGAAAGTTAAAATTAGAACAGCAGAAGACCAACAAAAGTTCTTGAATGACCACGAAGAGGATCTACAGAAAGGGACAACAGGAGCCTGGCCACCGCCACCGCTTACACCTATACTGGCACCTACACCCTCGGGACCAGAGGACCAAAAGAAAGGGACGTCACCACAGGACCAATAGATTGACCCAGGATGTCTCTGCAGCTTCTTAGTTGGAATATAAATGGCAGAAATTCCCCAGAGAAAAGAAGAAGAATTTTTCATATATTGAAAAAAGAACAATTGGACATCATCTGCTTGCAGGAAACACATGTGACCAGGCTCCATAGAAAAGTTTTGATTAATAAAAGATTAGGCCAAGAATTCATCTCATCGGATAAAGTAAAGAAAAGAGGAGTGGTGATTTATGCAAAGGAGAGCCTGTCACCAAAATTTTTATTCAAAGATGAGCAAGGAAGAGTTTTGGCTATTGAAATACAGGCCCAAGGAGAAAAATTTTTGCTATTAGGAATTTATGCACCGAACGAGGGGAAATCAGAATTTTATAGGAAACTGCATGAGACAATCCTGGACTATTTGGACTACACTAACATCATTATGATGGGAGATATGAACGGAGTGGTCTCTACAAATATGGATAAGTCACAAGACCTAAGTCTAACAAAAGATGGCAGACTACCCAAAACTTTTTTTGAACTAACTGACAATATGGACTTAATTGATATTTGGAGGACTAAGAATCCCTTAGGTAGAGAAGGAACTTTCTTTTCTGAGGCTCATCTGTCATGGACAAGAATAGACCAAATATGGACAACTAGAAGGCTGGCACCTATGATTAGAAAAATGGGAATCTGCCCAAAAACTTGCTCCGACCATAACGCTATGAAAATGGAATTAAGACTTACTCCAATCAGCTCCTTTAGATGGAAAATGAATGACACCCTATTAAGAGATCAGGAGATTGTGAAGAAGGCCCAAAAAACCTTGAAAGATTATTTTGAAATAAATTTGAATACTACGGTGGAAAGGAGAACAATCTGGGATGCAAGCAAAGCAGTTATGAGAGGGTTTCTGATACAACAGAACACGATAAAGAAAAGAATCTGGAATGGGAAAAAAGATAAGATTTTAGAGAAGATAAGAGATGGAGAGAAAAAGTTGAGATCTAAGCCAAAATCGAAGGAGATCTTGAGAGAAATTAAATTTTACCAAGCACAGTACGCGAAATTGATAAATCAAGAAGTTGAGTGGAAAATTAAACAAATGAAACAAAGATCATTTGAATCAGCTAACAAGTGTGGGAAACTATTAGCATGGCAATTGAAAAAGAGACAAAAATTGAATACAGTCACCAATCTAGAGATTGAAGGGAAAGATATCCAGAAACCCGAAGAAATTAGGAAGTGTTTCCAGTGATATTTCAAAAAGCTCTATACTCAAGGGCCACAAGAGGAGAAGGAGATAGACCAATTTTTGAAAACAAATGGTTTATCAAAACTTGCCCAGGAAAAGAGAACAATCCTGAATCATAAAATAACACAACAAGAAATAGAGGGTGCCATCCAGAATATGCAACTAGGCAAATCTCCAGGTCCGGATGGGCTTACCTCCAAGTATTATAAGATATTGAAAGATTATTTGATACAACCATTAATGGAGGTATGCAATCAGATTTTGGAGGGGAAGAAGGCACCGGAATCGTGGAAAGAAGCCTTCATCACATTGATCCCTAAAGTGGAAACTGAAAAGACTCAACTTAAGAACTACCGTCCCATCTCACTCCTAAATGTGGATTACAAAATTTTTGCAGATATTTTGGCAAGTAGATTTAAAAAAGTATTAAATGAAGTAATTCACAAGGACCAGGCAGGCTTTCTCCCAGGAAGACATTTGTCTGATAATACTAGGAATATTATTGATATTTTGGAACTTTTGCAAACCAACATTAATACAAAATCAGTGTTAATTTTTGTTGATGCGGAGAAGGCCTTTGATAACATTTCTTGGAGGTTTATGAAGAAAAATTTGGAAGGGATGGGAGTGGGACAGGGGTTTGAAAATGGAATAGAGGCAATTTATTCAGAGCAGAAAGCTAAACTGATAGTAAACAATGTGGTGACAGAAGAATTTAAAATTGAAAAAGGAACACGACAAGGTTGCCCCCTATCCCCTCTGTTATTTATTTCTGTTCTGGAGGTGCTTTTGAACATGATTAGGGAAGACCGGTTGGTACAAGGAATACAGGTCGGAGTGAAACAATTTAAATTGAAAGCTTTTGCAGATGATTTGGTTTTAACACTACAGGAGCCAGAATCTAGTACGAAGAGAGTGTTAGAATTAATTTATGAATTTGGTCGGGTAGCGGGGTTCAAACTGAACAAGCAAAAAACCAAGGTTTTGGAGAAAAATCTGACACCTTTGGAAATAGATGGGTTTCAGAAAGAGACAGAGTTAAATGTTGTTAAAAAGGTAAAATACCTAGGGGTAAACTTGTCTGCCAAAAATTTGAATCTATTTAAAGATAATTATGAAAAATGCTGGTCAGAAATTAAGAAAGATTTAGAGATCTGGTCAAGATTGAAACTTTCCTTGTTGGGTCGAATTGCAGCTATAAAGATGAATGTATTGCCGAAGATGTTATTTTTGTTTCAGACCCTACAGATCGTGGACAGAGTGGAGTGTTTTGGGAAGTGGCAGAAAGATATTTCTAGGTTTGTCTGGCAGGGCAAAAAGCCCCGAATAAAATTTAAAATATTAACGGATGCAAAAGAGAGAGGGGGGTTTGCCCTGCCAGATTTAAGGTTATATTATGAAGCTGCGGCTTTCTGCTGGATGAAAGATTGGTTACTCCTTGAGAACACTGACGTCCTAGATCTGGAAGGGTATAATAATGTTTTTGGATGGCATCCATATTTGTGGTACGATAAGGTAAAGGTTCATAAAATGTTTAAAAACCATATTGTCAGGAAAGCTATATTTATGGTCTGGACAAAATACAAAGACTTATTGGAAGGTAAGACCCCGAGGTGGTTATCACCAGCGGAGGCCAAGGTTCGAAAAAAAACCAATATGGAGGCCGGATGGCCGAAATACTGGGAAATAATAGAAAAAATTGGAGATAATTGGAGGCTGCAGAGCTTTGAAAAATTAAAGAATAGGGTGCAAGACTGGTTTCATTATGCTCAAATTCAAGAGGTTTTTAAGTCAGACAAAAAAATAGGATTCCAGGTGGAAAAATCGAAATTAGAGACAGAACTGTTAGAACCTAAGACCAAGGCGCTTTCGAGAATGTATAACTTGCTGCTTAAATGGAACACCCAGGATGAGATAGTCAAATCAGCCATGATAAAATGGGCTCAGGATATTGGGTACAACATTATGTTAGAAGACTGGGAAAGGTTATGGACCACTGGAATGAAATTCACGGCATGTAATGCCCTGAAGGAAAATATTATGAAAATGATATATAGGTGGTACATGACCCCAGTCAAACTTGCAAAAATATATCATCGGTCTGATAATAAATGTTGGAAATGTAAGGAGGCTGAAGGGACATTCTTTCATCTCTGGTGGACTTGTCCAAAAGTGAAGGCCTTCTGGGAAATGATCTATAATGAGTTAAAAAAGGTGTTTAGATACACCTTCCCTAAGAAACCAGAGGCCTTCCTCCTGGGCATTGTGGACCAAAAGGTGTTAAAGAAGGATAGAACTTTTTTTATGTATGCAACTACAGCAGCAAGAATACTCATTGCAAAATATTGGAAGATACAAGACCTTCCCACGCTGGAAGAGTGGCAGACGCAGTTGATGGACTATATGGAACTGGCTGAAATGACTGGCAGAATCCGAGATCTGGGAGAAGAGACAATGGAAGAGGACTGGAAGAAATTTAAGGACTATTTACAAAAACATTATAAGTTGTATGAATGTTAAGAATCTGCATGACTTGGAAATTTTAGCTCCTGCAATTAGATTAGGAAAATAGAAAGTTAAGTTATAAGTAAGAAAAAGTTGAAATTTAAAGTTATTTTATGTATTATCTTAAGGTATAAATATTTGACAAAAGGTACTTTAAATTTAGAAGTAAAACACTCTGAAAGATATAAATAAGATACGAAACAAGGTAATAATTTGCTGATATGTTTATTGTAAAGAACGCAGGGTGAGGGAGATGTGGGGAAGTCCAGTTAGTAACTTAAAAATGTATTTTGAAAGTTGGATTGTTTTTCTTTCTTTCTTTTTTCTGGTTTGTCCTTCTTTTTCTTTTCTGTAAACTGAAAATGTAATAAAAATTTTAATAATAATAATAATAAAAAAAAACAGATGTTTTGGATGCAAGTCTCATTGTCCTGCCAATCTGAGCACTTACCCTTATCACTTAACCTATTGCGCTGCTCTTTCCAGGCATAGGTAAAGGTAAAGGGACCCCTGACCATTAGGTCCAGTCGTGGCCGATTCTGGGGTTGCGGCGCTCATGTCGCTTTATTGGCGCCACCTGCGTCCCTTTCCAGGCATAGACTCCTGCATAAAAGTTCTGTGTCTGTATTTTTTTGCCACCGAGCTTTCCCACCCCCTATTTAGCGCTCAATTGTAGCAAGCACCAATTTGGGTTTTCTGCAGATTGCCATTTGCTCCAACTGAGCTTTAGAGAGTGGGTTTTTGCAGGGGAAAAGCTCTGGAGTGAAAAGGAAAAGGGGCTCTCGGATATGGAGCTTTAAAATGTGGACTGTGCTTGGAAATGGTAGAGGAAAGGAAGTGTGGATAAGCCCTAAGTCTATAAAACATTTTACACCAGCTGCAGCTTCTGAACACTCTTCAAGGGCAGCCCCATTGTTGTAATCTAAAAGGGATGCGGGTGGCGCTGTGGGTTAAACCACAGAGCCTAGGACTTGCCGATCAGAAGGTCGGCGGTACGAATCCCCGCGACAGGATGAGCTCCCGTTGCTCAGTCCCAGTTCCTGCCAACCTAGCAGTTCGAAAGCACATCAAAGCGCAAGTAGATAAATAGGTACCACTCCGGCAGGAAGGTAAACAGCATTTCTGTGCGCTGCTTTGGTTCACCAGAAGCGGCTTAGTCATGCTGGCCACATGACCCGGAAGCTCTACGCCGGCTCCCTCGGCCAGTAAAGCGAGATGAGTGCTGCACCCCCAGAGTCGGTCACGACTGGACCTAATGGTCAGGGGTCCCTTTACCTTTAAATGGGAAGTGACTTTGGCATGCCTCAGGCTAGCTGGTACATAGGCACTTCATCCTCATCACGACTCTCAGATTGTTTTTCTTACTCATTGCTAACACCCAATGTTCACTTTCATAAGATACTCAAGATTTCCCCCCCCCAATGAGTGTTATGTATTAAAGCTGCAGTCCTGGAAGCAGTTCCAACTGAACTCATTGGAGCTTACTTCTGAGTAGACATGTGTAATACAGTGGTACCTCTGGTTACGAACTTAATTCGTTCTGGAGGTCTTAACCTGAAACCGTTCTTAACATGAGGTGCGCTTTCGCTAATGGGGTCTCCCACTGCCACCACACGACTTCTGCTCGCATCCCGGGGCAAAGTTCGCAACCGGGAGCATCTACTTCCGGGTTAGCGGAGCTCGTTACCCAAAGCATTCGTAAGGAGGGCGGTACATAACCCAAGGTTCCACTGTATAGTATTGCACTGTAAGGAGTCACTAATCTCTTAAAAGAACTTTATACTAAATAGTGTACCCTGATATGATTCTATACCTCCTATGTTAGGCTGGCCGACTTTTAAGAGCAGTATCTTGGCTTCAAATCTTATGCATTATATGAAATTATGCTAATTGGTTAGCACTCAGAATAGTTCTCATAGCTCAGTCATGCCTTTCGAGGGAAAAAGCTGTTACACAACGTACAAATCATCATAAATGCCTGATGCAAAAGGTCAAATTTATATAACCAGCTATTGATGGGCACAATCCATTTTTATTACATGGCTGTATAGTTATGGTTATACAAGTGGCCGTCATGCATATCTAGCAGAAAAGAACACTGCTTTATTAACAGGGAGAAGAATATCTTCAGTTCTTTTACAGAAAACCGTGCCTCGTTGTGACACATAAATGAAGCTGGAATAACTGTTACTAATTCCATGAAGTACTCATAACTGAGGAGGGGATTTGATTATGTTCAAAACAACATGAGAACCAAAACGTATTCATTCTTCAAAATTCACACTTCTCTGAATTTTGCAATCTAGTTCTCCAACCAATGTTTGCAGAACAGCATATGTCAGGGGTAAATGTGCATTAAAATGATGATAGTGAAGCTAACATGCAAAAAAGCGTGATGTCAGGGGAAATTGCTTGCTCAAATCTGAGACATTAGGAGAAAATTGCCTCTGATGTGGGACTACAATTTCCATCATCCATGCTGGCCGAGAATTGTAGTCCAAAACATTTGGAGGAGCCCAGGTTGTTTTGCTCATTCTGGAGGCCAGAGGCCTAGTTCATTTATTTCCATATGCTCCGGGTTCTGTCAATCCTATAATTGGCACAGACTCCTTGGGATTTCAAAATTCTTTATTCATATGGTCCTGGTCCTCTTACCTGCTCTGGGACACCCTGCTAGGTCCTGCTCCTGCTTATGCACGTGCATGGAGAAACGCTGTTGTTTTTGAGAGAGCATGTCACTCTTCTCTCTTGTCTCTCAAACCACAAATTCTAACTTGCAGAAGCTCCTTTGTAGCATCGGGGGAACACCAGCTCACTCTTCAAAGCATGGCTTATTCTCATCTGCTTCTGTTGGGCTCTAGCCCAATCACACAGGATCTGGACACAGAGATGCAGGGAAAGAAGTCTGCATAAGCATCCTCAAGGAGGATGGTTATACATTTAGCTTTAATTTCTCCTTCACAGTTGCTGCCTTCCAGCCTGAGGACCTTCAGGCCTAGTCCTGCTGGGGTCCTCCTGGCTTAGCAACAGGATGGAATTGGGTGTGTGATCGAATACCAGTAAGTTCTTCCACGCATCCTGGGCTACTCCTGCAGCACTTTTGGCTCTCAGACAAGAGAAAGTGTGCTTCTGGGCTCGCCCTTCCCTAAGCAGACCTTTCACCCCTCCCTTAACTGCAGCTGGAAAGGGGAGGGGTGAGCTGCCTCCTTTACAAGGCCCTACAATAGGACTTGCCTGGGAGAGAGAGAGAGAAAGTGGGAGAACCTAGCTGGCTTTGTGGATTAGCGCTTTATGCCACAGAGAGTGGTCCCTTGGGTGCCCCAGTCAGGGGGAAGACTTTGCCTTCTTGCAAGCTGTTCAAAAGCCTAGAATTTAAGCCTCATCGGACAGCGTTTCTTCAACCTGATCCAGCTTTTAATATCCTTATCTGCTGCTGCCTCTTACGCACAAAAGGTAAGCCCAAAGTTGACTTCTGAGAACCGTTCTCCAGCTTTCTTGCTTTTTAAAATTTTATTTCAAATGTGGGGCTTTCCCCCCTCAAGCACACCATGGGTACAGAAGGGAGAATATTAACTATGCGCTACAGTTACATGACTGAAATAAAACTGGTGTGTTTCACAGCTGCTCCAAGCTGATAGCAAGGTAGAAATTGGGGCGATTTGGACCTATTGCCTATTGCCTTTGCCGATTATTCCGACTGAAAGGTAGCTTTTAATCTGAGAATAGGATTCACAGATTGAGGTTAAAAGGAAACCGAGATTTAAAACCAGCCTCTAAGGTGGAAAGTGGCAAATACAGGAGGGATCCACTATGCTACTCAGAATGACGGGAATATATAATTGGGTGCAAATGAGTGTAATTGGGGCAGAAAGGGGCAGAAACAGATGTTTTGGTGATTGAAACCTATTCAGAACTAATATGAGCATTAGACGGATTCTGAATTTTTAAAATCTTGAATGCAAATGCCCCTGTGTTAGGGGACTAACAAACAGAATCATAACAAAAACTCTTGAATTGTCGATTCACAGTTCTTCAAAAAATTTGAGAGCCAAACAACAGCCATCCTTCAAAATCTGCAGTACAGTACTATGAATTTTATGGTGCACTTGTTCAAACAACCAACAAAGAACATATTACATGTAGGGTAAAATGTGCATAGAAATGCATATGCTGCTGACAAGAGCAAAGAGAAATGTATTATGTTGCTGTTAAATTCCTTGCAAAATGTGCACAAGTTGCTTTAAAATTTACTTTAAGAGAAATGTGCACTAAAACGCTGATTATTTTTTGGTGAGGACTTTTCACATAAGAAATATGACAAAGAGTGGGGAAATCAGAGAAACAGAAATCGACAGGATTTACCTATTCTTTTAAGTATAGGAAACATTAGTATTTTTCTTTTTAATGGACTGATTCCAATTACTTTAAAGTCAGAAAGAATTAAGCAACTTCCCTGGGAGACGACCAGCGCTTACTGTATCTAAATGTATCTTAAAAGTAAAATCAATGGGAGGGCAACTAAGCAGCATAAGAGATATTATTCCCCCTGCTCTCCTGAATTAGTTTAAGATTTTTTTGGCTAAATTATATCTGGTATATTGTGAGGGAAACAACTTGAATTTTCTTGGAAATGCAGGCTGCTTTCTCAATATTTATATATATATATATTGTTGCTTAAATAATGTGGACACTAAAGTGTAGATTTAACTAGCTACCAGGAGTGCCATTTAAATGAGCTTTTGCATTTTTTAAAAGTTGGTAATTCAAACATAAACATTTCAGGGACTTTAAATGTATATTGAATTTGAAAATGACCCATCTGTTTCCAATTCCCCGTAAACAACATTCAAAAGTAACACACACAAAACTAACAGCAATGCTCATGAACTGTTTGTAGGTTTCCCAAAGGAAACTGTTTGGCCGCTGGGCAAAGACAATGATAGATTGGATGGGCCTTTGGGCTCATCCAGTGGTTCATTAACTTTTTTCTCTGGGCCATGCTTTCAGAATAGACATTTGCTCGCCACACTGAATTTTTTTATTGATAAGAAATACACGGGGAAACAAAAACAAACAGCTCTTCGCAGTTCTTGATTCATAACATAGAACACAATTACTTTGTAATATGATTGTGAGACACCCAGAAAGCATAAAACAATTATTTTTGAACTGCACTACACTGAAATGTTTAAATGTTTCTTTGTTTGCTCTTGCCGCACCATTTGAGAACAGCTTCCTTATATCCTATGCATGTTGACCCACATGTACCGTATTTTTTGCTCTATAAGACTCACTTTTCCCCTCCTAAAAAGTAAGGGGAAATGTGTGCCTCTGGGCTCGCCAGAGTGTGTCTTATGGAGCGAATGCAGACTGCGCAGCTATCCCAGAAGCCAGAACAGCAAGAGGGAGGATCGCTGTGCAGCGATCCCTCTTGTTGTTCTGGCTTCTGAGATTCAGAATATTTTTTTCCCTTGTTTTACTGCTCCAAAAACTATGTGCGTCTTATGGTCAGGTGCGTCTTATGGAGCGAAAAATACGATAAGTCCCACTGTTTTCAACGGGGCTTTCTCCCAAGAAAGTGTACACAAGATTTCAGCCTGAAAAGCATTCTTAGTATTATATGAGAAAACTCCATTTAGCATTGCTCCCCCCACCCCCAATATTACATCAAAATGTATCTGTAGTTTGGGCAGGTGTAGCAGTCTTCAATAGGCCATTTAAAATAGCTGAGAGCAGGACCTGTCTTGCCTGGTGCTTCTGTATATTTTTAAAGGAAGAGATGCTATATGCTATTGAAATCTGATGTGCTATCATTCTTCTAAATACTTGCATTACGATTAATGCAACAAAGTATGTGGCCCTTAGTTATGCAGGCTGCAGTCTTTTACTGTTTTGTCTAAGGGCAACCAAAGCAGTGCCTTCTCCAATATGCTGATTCTGGTCTCTGATATCCTCTGTTGAGGTTCTGCTGTTGACTTATAGTGGTGACAGTGAAGGTCTTTTCTGTGGAACCATCATTTCTCAAGGTTTTCAGGGGTTTATATGTCATTGACTAAGCCTTGAATTCAGACTAAAAACAAATGGGCAGCTGCTGATGACTGAGGGATAGAAGGGACTGTCAGTCTCGGTTCTCTTAGTTCCGTATTTTTGTCCCATTATTAAATTCAGTTCTCCACATTTTGCATCAATTTGCGATCGGAAAAATCCTTATGGAAATTCACCTGCATTTTAGTGCAAATTTCTCCTTTAACAGCAGTTTTCACTAATGTACACATTTCATCATTGTTATGCACACTTTCTCCTAATAATACTCATTTCCCCCTTTTAAAAAATGTTTGGTTGGAGCGCTGCATAGCAAATTTGGACAAGTGTGAATTTCGAAACTTTGTTTTGTTTGGATAGCTGTGTTTTGCTTGGCATAATGTGCTGAAGTAACTGGGCATTTTCTCACTGATCCTCCACTCCCATTTCCATACGCATTTATTTCATTCACCCTAATTTCAGTCTCCTTTAGGCAGCAAACTTGCAGGCAGTGTCTATATTTCATATCTTACATAAAGTGCTTCAGTGCCTTCACTACAATAAATGAATAATACTAGGGTACAACGTATTTTCTCAGTATTGGCACTATCCAGTAAACATTAGACAATGAAAGCAGTAGACTAACATTTCTCAATGAGCTTAATGGGACTGATTATCACTATTTTGTGGGATTGGAAATCTATGCTTCTGCAACTAAAATGGATTTAAGTGCCCTGATGAAACAAATTCATGTTTTAAAAATGACCTTTTTGCAAGGAGGAGAGTGATGGGGAAACACACTAAGAAGTGTGGGATACGGACTGATTTGCAAAAACTCATATAAGCTTTGTGCAAACAAATTGGGATGAATGCTCGCTGCCATATAACCTCCCTTAAAACTGTGTTATTTCTTTCCTGGAGTTCCTATGGAGAAATAACATTCACTGCATCAATATGACAAAATCTCTGGTTACAAAAGCTATAGCAAGTCAGAATGGATGGGATAAACCTCTAGGATAGCACACACATACACGCAAACTAACACAAATATCAAAGACAGAGGAACTAAATCAGTAAAATGCCTAGGGATATGGCACAAATGATTCAATAGAAATTCTCAAAATCAACCAAGAGCTATTATATAAAAAAGCCTGAGAAATATTTGGAATGTTGGAAATCTCTCTGTATATCCTGGATTGATAGGATATCAGTAATTAAAATGAATATGCATCCCTAAACCCTGTTTTTGACCATAAATATTCCTCTATTCAAGGAATATTTATAAGCAAAACCAATATTTTCCCCTTCTTTTATTTTCTAAAATTTGCAGATAAAAATAGATAAAAGTGAAAACATATTCCCGTTATCGTTTTCTTTATTAATTTTAGATAAATAGCAAAAGCTCTTATTGAACTTTATATAGTCAAAGAACACACATAGAATAGCAGCAAAAATCATATTCCTTAAAACAGTAGAAAGAGGAGCGGGAGTGCCTAATACTGTATTCCAGGCTTCCTCAACCTTGGCCCTCCAGATGGTTTTGGCCTACAACTCCCATGATCTCTAACTAGCAGGACCAGTGGTCAGGGATGATGGGAATTGTAGTCTCAAAACATCTAGAGAGCCGAGGTTAAGGAAGCCTGCTGTATTCTGTTAAAAGGTAAAGGTAAAGGTACCCCTGCCCGTACGGGCCAGTCTTGACAGACTCTGGGGTTGTGCGCCCATCTCACTTAAGAGGCCAGGGGCTAGCGCTGTCCGGAGACACTTCCGGGTCACGTGGCCAGCGTGACATCGCTGCTCTGGCGAGCCAGAGCCGCACACGGAAACGCCGTTTACCTTCCCGCTGGTAAGCGGTCCCTATTTGTCTACTTGCACCCGGAGGTGCTTTCGAACTGCTAGGTTGGCAGGCGCTGGGACCGAGCAGCGGGAGCGCACCCCGCCGCAGGGATTCGAACCGCCGACCTTTCGATCGGCAAGTCCTAGGCGCTGAGGGTTTAACCCACAGCGCCACCTGCGTCCCATGTATTCTGTTAGCATGCAGCAAAATATAGCTTCTCTTTGAGATTCGTTATTTCCAGTAAAACAACAGAAGCAGAAAAACATTCTCCTGAATAAAGAATTTAAAAGTCTGTTAATGAGGGGTGGCTTGGAGCTACCTGAATTTTGTTGCTTATATTGTCTGTGTTCATCTTGTGGTTCACAGGGATAAAGCACCTCCGGAAAGATGGCTCAGAACCCACAAGTTGGCATCCCCATGTCCGAGACCAGTACAAACGGCATCCCAGGCAAGAAGCAGATGAAAGCCAGCACAGTCACTTTTCACAACATCTGGTACAGAGTGAAGACGAAGTCTGGCTTCATAGGTTGCCGAAAAACAGTTGAGAAAGACATTCTGAGAGACATCAAGTACGTATTTCTCAGCCGGAATGTGCACTCACTTTCCATATATATGTGTGTGTATACTTTGAGAGGGTCCCTTGTGTTTCTCCTACATTATCTTAGTAATTCTTACAACAGCCCTGTTATGTAGGCCAGTATTATTATCCCCATAATACAGATCAAGGGCAGTGTCTAAGGTCACTGAGTGAGTTCATGAAGGATGGGTGTCAAATATTCTGATAAACCAGCCACAACCAAGTTCCTTATCTGCTGGCCTAGCTGTCAGTGAAGACCAGACCCTGCGAAATCCACTGGGAACTTGGGTGATATAAATTAGGAAGAGGAGACTGAAACGGTTTCAGAGTTCATTGCACTATCCAAAGCCCTTTCAGTGGACAATTTTTTGCCTTAAAAAGCATAGGTGGAAGAAGGGTGGCCCTCTGGCAGCTACATGATGGCAGTGCTAACAGATCTTCTGCCTAAGATGGCATGGCAAACTTTCTGTGGGAATTTCTGGATCTAAAATGGCAGCCACCACTGTGGAAATCTGCCAGTGCTCGCTTATTGACCTATGTTGGGAACAAAAATTGATCAAGCAAACACGGCTGTGGTTGCAAATGGTGCGCAATTGACTGTGAAGTTCAATGCTACATGAGAACAGACCGTAATATGACTATGAATAATTAACCGAATTATATTGTTCCCTGTGTGAAAGGTAACAGGGGGCCACACCCTACAGAATATTTGGTAGCTTGCCCTTAGATAAACTGAAATAATGTGTTATGAAAGCAGTCATTATTAACCCTAGGGACCCATAGGGTTGATTTGTAAGTTTCAGGGATGCCCCATGGATCCGCAATCAGTGCTGGATTAAGTCTAGGCACCCACCCCCCACAACATGTGTGTGATCAACTCGTGCATGACCACATACACATGCAGTGCTGGGAATAAATAAATGGATTCAGACTTGGAATTGGCAGCAGAGCGCTGGAGAGTCCTTGTGGAGCCCGAAGAGTACTTCAGTGAGGGCAGAGGAAGCCTTGAAAAGACCGGAGGCACAGCTGGAGGGAGAGAACTTAATTATACCACATTGAGCTCCTTGAAGTAATGGTGCAATACAACTGTAATAATAATAAAGTATGTATGTATGCTATCTTGAAGGACAGCTTGTCTAGCATTGCTGCTGCAATGTTCACTCGCAGGGGCATTTTTGAGAATATTGTACGGATGCACTTTTTAAGGCCTTCAGCCTTTTCAAACCCAGGCTTCGAATCAATCTGCAGCTTGTTTAAGTTTGACCAATAGATGCAATGTACCGAAGGCGAAACAACTCACAAGAAATGTGCTGGTTTTGTGTTGCAGCGGGATAATGCGGCCTGGACTGAATGCAATCCTGGGGCCAACCGGCTGTGGCAAGTCTTCGTAAGTTTCATGGCAGTGAGCAAAAGCGGCTACATGTTAACTCCTACCCTTGACTAAAAGAAAGCCCTTCAGGCAGAAAACATGGCTTCATATATTAAAGCCCAGAAGGGGTTCATAGTCTGGTCTGAAATAATTTTGCTGGAGGATCAGCCTGTTCCTACAATTCTGGTATAATGTTGTGAGCATGTCCTCAGTTACGTTTCTCAGTGGGACTAGCTAAACGATGCTGATTATGCTATTATGGTCTTGACAGAGGCAGACAGAGGAGCAGAGCAGTCTATAAATTGAGTCAAGACATCTGTGTGAACAAACTGCAAGTTATGTCCAACACACAGGGCTGGATTCATCTACCCTGTTCTGCTAGCAGAAGCCGGCAGAAGGACTCCGGCTAAAATAATGGGGATTCCTTTCTTCACCATATGCCTCCTACACACACCCACACCCACACCCACCCACCCACCCACCCACACACTATTATGGAGGACTGGGAGACCACCCAGAACAGCACTGGAGGGAGGGGAGATCATCCCATCAGGTAATAGGGTGTGTTGAAATTTTCAGCTTTCAATTTCCCCAAACAAGGGGTGCTAAAAAGTTGTAACGTGGCTTGGGAATTCAAAAGATATTTTGGTTAAATGGATAGAAATTTGTTTTTTCTTGGGAAGTAAAATGATAGGTTTCAGGAGCCAACACCGTCGGCAGAGCATGAGGCTCTTAATCTCAAGTTTGTGGGTTCGAACCTCATGTTGGGCGAAAGATTTCTGAGATGCACTAGGCTGGACTAGATGACCCTTGTAGTCTCTTCTAAGTCTACAATTCTATGGCTCTACGAATTTGGTGATCTGTGCTTTTTAAAATAAAAATCTTAAATAGCAGCCACACCAGGGAAAAGTGGAATCAGATCAGAACCGGGGTGTGTGTGTAACTACTTTCCCTCCATACCTTGGGCCTGATGAAAATCTTCCCCAGCTACACTTTTGCACTGGAGAGAAGCTTTCCTCTTGTTCACATAGTTGCTTTTGGGAAGGGCTGGGATGACTTATTTCCATTAAAATTGTGCACAATCAAATCCATTTTGACTCCCAGTGTGCTTTAACAACAACAAAAAATTTAAAAAATTGTGTGGGTGGGTGGGTGGGTGGGTGGGGAGTCCTGTGTGATGTAGTTCTGCCTTATTCTTCTAGACTACTGGATATTTTAGCCGCAAGGAAAGATCCCCATGGCTTGAGTGGAGACGTTCTAATCAATGGAGCCCCTCAACCTGCCAATTTTAAATGTATCTCTGGATATGTTGTACAGGTAAGCCACCGATAGTCTCTGACTCTGTTTATTTTACCCTTTACAAAATCCAGTGTTAAAATTGGGGTTGCCCAGTCCCGATGCATAGTTCCAGTTTGCTTTATGCAAATGTATGGAATAGAGAAGGTTTGCCTGGAGCTGTGTACGTGATTTGTGGCTTTGGTATGTGAACTGGAGCTCCCGATTTGAGTTGCGAATCTATCTGTTTCCTTTGGATTTGTCCAGGATGATGTGGTCATGGGGACCTTGACCGTGAGAGAGAACCTCCAGTTCTCAGCTGCCCTCCGATTACCGAAGACTGTGAGGGAGCAGGAAAAGGAGGATAGGATCAACCAGATCCTCAAGGAGCTGGGCTTGACAAAAGTGGCAGATTCAAAGGTTTGTGAACAGTGCTGGACTAGATGGGCAGGCTCTTTTTTAAGCACTTTCAAAACAGTCAGACAATATTATCATTGCATCTCCAAAACTATGTCCCACACTTACTAAATTCTGGGAGAAAAACTTATATCAACAAGACACTACAGAAAAAAATTAAGATTTTCAGGGGTGAATATTCTTTTGAACAATATACCCATTGCATTGAAATTGACAACAGGACAGTGAAAATGGATTCTACATGCCCTAATGCTGGCCAAGAGATTGATACTGATGGATTGGAAGAATAGAGATACGATTCCTCTTAATCAATGGCTTGACAACATGATAACATGATAGCTTATAGACGCAGACTATCTTTGAATACAATGATATTTGAAATGAGTTTACACAGAAGTTATTAGGTTATTGACAATTATATGTGTGTTAGGTTAATAAGAATATACACATTTGTATATTAATGTACGGTAATGTAAGGGTTTCTTCCCCGTTCTCACTTTCTTTCCCCCTTCTCTTTCATTATAAATGAAATTCTTCTAATGAAATATTAATCTTTATTATTTTAAACGTTTATTTATATGGCACCATCGATGTACACAATATCGCTCAAGTTCTTGTTTTGCATTAGGTTGGAACCCAGTTCATTCGTGGCATATCGGGGGGAGAGAGGAAACGGACCAATATTGGCATGGAGCTGATTACTGATCCTGCAATCTTGTTCTTAGATGAGCCAACCACTGGACTGGATGCCAGCACAGCCAATGCTGTCCTGCTGCTCCTGAAAAGGTAATTTCTAGAAAAGGTACTGCGTGTCTTTGGCCATGCATAGGATGAAACAATAGCACTTTCTTCAGCATCGATGCAACAAACTGTGATGCCCAAAGTATGATTCTTGTGTGAGCCACTGGGATTTAGTTGACAGGGCTGGAATTTGGATGGCGAGACCACCTGTGTCCAAAGTTTTACTTAGCCATGTTATTTATGCTAGGAAATAACAATGCTTGCAATAAGTTACCTGAACCAGGGTGGGGTGGGGGAAGTAGACGAAAAGGCAAGCTGTTCTTCCCTTCCTGATTCCTTCTTAACGAACTGCTTGTTGATATGTAGATTGTTTCTCATGCTTTACTTCTTTCCTCAGTGGCGTAGCGTGGGGGGTGCAGGGGGGGCTGGCCGCACCGGGTGCAACATCTGGGGGTTAGGGTTAGGGGGCGCAAATCCATGGGTTAGGGGGCGCAAATTACTTGCCTTGCCCCGGGTGCTGACAACCCACGCTACGCCACTGTCTTTCCTGCTTCTCCAAATCAGTTATTGTTAAATTTTTGATTCCATGTTGGCTACATGTAAGCTTGGAGCTGACATGTGGCTTTGTTTGCTATAAGTAATAAACCTTGCTTTCGTCTTTCAGCCAGCCATCAGTCTTATTTGACTATTAAATTCTGCACTTCACTGCAATACATACAAGACACCACAATTTATTTAAAATTATTTATGTGCCACTGTACGTACAATGTATTGCAGGGATTTCCAAATGTTAAAATAATAATAATAATAATAATAATAATAATAATAATAATAACCTGTCCATCTGGCTGCAGCCACTCTGAGCGGCTTCCAACAAAATATTAAAATACGGTAGTCCAAAATATTAAAGCACAACAGTAAACCAAGACTTCTCTAAAACCAGTCAAAAAAGTAAAAACAATATAGCAAAACAGCCAGAAAACAGAGGATGAGGTAGTCAACTTCAGCTTTAAAAGGCCAGATGGGACAAATAGTTTTCTGCAGAAAAGTGACAAGAACTTCTCTTGGAAGGCACAATTGCAAAAACAAGGGCCAACCTAGCTTCCCCGTGAGATGGAATCCTGAGCAGGGCATCATCGGAAGATCTTAAGTGCTGGGAAGTTTTATATGGAAGGAAGCATTCTTCCTAGAAAATCGAGACCCAAACTGGTTAGACTTACATGGTGAGTTTGGGTCAGTCACTCCCTCTGAGCCTGCCCCACCTCACAGGTTTTCGTTGAGCAAGGGGAACCCATCTGTGCTTTCCAGAGGTACTTTGGGGGAAAGTCATATACGGTACAGTAAATAAACGAGGTTTTGTTAAATAGGTTTAGTGTTTTTCAGAGAATCAATCTTGGATACAGTAACAGCACTTGATTATTTTTTTTAATGTTATAGTTCTTTGATGGGACTTACAATACTCCCAGCCTCATAACAAGACAAATGGGGAAAGTACGGTGATAATAAATGCAAACTGTGTAGCTGCTGAAAGAACGGACTAGGCCTCGTGAACTAGGTCCCTTTTTTTCTGTGGCTCACCTGACATTGGGGAATTGTAGCCAGCTTTTAACAAGCCTCCTTTTCCTGGAGGTGTGCAATGCATTCATAATCTCTTCCTTCACAGGTATGCAGTTGAGCAGGTATTATGGAAGTGCAGAAGCAGGCACACTTCAAGAAGTACTAGCAACCTAACAATATAAAAAAACCCTAACCCCTCTCCCAAGCTGTTTCTGACAGCCTACTCCCAGGTTTACCTTGCCATACAGCAGAACCAGGGTTAGAAACTGAGATATGAAAGCTAGGAGCTAAACGGCACCTTAAACCTAGGTTATGGGCGCAACAACGAAATGTCTAGGCGCGCTTTTTAATAAGAATACAAAGCTGAAAATGAATGAGCTGCAGCTAAAATTTTATGTCCTTTTTTCACATGGTCTAGTCCATCCCCTGCCCACTCCCCTAATATTCTTAAGAGGGGTCTCTTCTCTAGCCTTCAGAGAGCAGCTGGAAGTGGGGAGGCAGAAAAAGGCCTTCTTTTCCTTCCACTCTGCAGTTTTAATCTGAAATCTTAGGCACAGTACTGCACCCAGAGCTCAGAAACCACTCATGCTCATGAAATTCCCTGTCACAAAATGCGCCTAGAACAATGGGAGTTTTGAACACTGAGCAGAGCTGGAAAAAAGGCAGAAGCTATCTGCTGGGCCAAATTGGGGAGTGAAATCAGCTTCTCAGGTAGCTATAACATCAATTCAGTGCCCATTATGCAAGTAGTCATAGCTACTGGGCTATGGAGAAGAGAAGAGGTGGGGCAACACAGAGAGAGGTGGTCTCTTCACTTTGCACAGCTGTATTTTGAGAATTTCGACCTAAGATGAATTGCTGGGGGTTTTTTAGCTTGCTGATTTTGAATGAGTAACACCATGTTTTACAAAACCTTAAGCCGGTTGACACCTTTCTTACTGCCTACTCTGTTCAGGATGGCCAGGCAAGGGAAAACAATCATCTTTTCCATCCACCAACCTCGCTACTCCATATTCCGACTGTTTGATAAATTGACCTTGCTGGCAGCAGGAAGGATGCTTTATCATGGAGCAGCTCAGAACGCCATAGAATTTTTCAAATCCAGTGGTAAGGTTTCTGAAGACTCTCTACTGAACATAGTGGGGACTGCTATATGTGAGCATATCTCCCCGTTGTTGTTTTGTTAAAGTCAGCTCAATTTGGCTTTGCTACAGGGGAGTGGGTTGATGTATTTATTACAATAGCCTAGTCTTGAAGTTACCAGAGCACGGATGGCTGCAGGCTGTTTGATAATCTGGAGACATTTTTTTTTTTTGGGGGGGGGGGGACCCAGATCTGAAGATTTTGAATACACGATCCCAAGTACTTTGCAATACATTTTCACCACCTGCTTATTGAAAGACCTGCAAGCATTTTATTTCTTTGTAGGTTATGAGTGCGAACCGTACAACAACCCTGCTGACTTCTTTCTGGATGTCATTAATGGTGACTCGACGGCTGTGGCTTCAAACAAGACTGGTGAAATTGAAATAGGTATGCAAAACACGGTTTCTTTGTTAGAGTCACTGCCTGGTGTGCTGTATGAAGAGATGCATTCTGCGTTGGTTAGCTTTGCCATAGAGAAATTGCTCCTGTACGATACCATACAGAGACCACTGGTTTGTATAGTGCCGGTGCCAGCACAACAATCTATTCAGAGATCATACCCATCTGTTGTGCAGATTATGGCACTCAGCTGTGCATCTGTGTGCATTCAACGTACCGCCTACCTCCCACTGGTACTCAGTGGCGTAGCGTGGGGGGTGCAGGGGGGGCCGGCCGCACCGGGCGCAACATCTGGGGGTTAGGGTTAGGGGCGCAAATCCACGGGTTAGGGGGCGCAAATTACTTGCCTTGCCCCGGGTGCTGACAACCCACGCTACGCCACTGCTGGTACTGACACACGGTGAAGTCTCGGCACCTACAACCCGACAGAGCATAAGACCCTTAATCTCAGGGTTGTGGGTTAGAGCTCCACACTGGGCGAAAGATTCCTTCATCACAGGGGGTTGGACTAGACCCTCGTGGTCCCTTCCAGCTCTGCAGTTCTATGATTCTATAAATAACTGTTGGATCAGAGCAACAAAGAGCTGGTTTCAAACCAGCCTGACAAGGAAGCTCAAATGCTGCCCAGGCAGCAGTGAAGTGTTGCCAAGCTACCACTGCATCCAGACCCCTGTCACTCATGCTAGCAGGGGCATAAGTAGGCATAAATCCCTGTGCGAGCCTGGAGTTGGTGCAGCAATTGGACCTGATGCTGTCAAATGATGGCAGTTGGGTTGGCTGGGGAGCTAGCACATCCTGGGCCTGCTTAGCCCCTCCCTGCCTCATTTTGGTGCTTTCTGTATGCTGCTGGTGGTGATGTGGACCTGCTAATAGTTCTTCTGCCCACTCACATGCTTGAAAAGGGGAAACTGCCCTTGTAGAGTGACTCTGGTGTTACTTTGTGGCTGGAAGACGTCAAAGGCCTCCACTCAATCCAAAACCACCTCATCCTGGCACAAAGAGGGTTGGGATTGCAATTGAATGGCTTAGGACCAGAATACCTGGAGGATTGGCTCCTATCATACAACTCTGGTCATTCCTTTAGGGCAGTGTTGGCCAAACTTGGCCCTCGGACTACAATTCCCATCATCCCTGACCACTGGTTCTGTTAGCTAGGGATGATGGGAGTTGTAGTCCCAAAACATCTGGAGGGCTGAGTTTGGCCACCACAGTTTTAGGGTCAGGCTGAACATGGGACAGGGTCTTCTTCTCTGTCACCATGTCCCAACTTTGGAATGTCACCTGAGAGATCAAGTACATGTGAAAAGTATCTAGGTGTCTTAGTTGACCACAAAATTGTTGGTTTCTGCTCTCTTCACTGTGCAGCGAAGTGCTTGTCACGAGGCAATGTTTACATTCCAGTCAGAGTTGCTGTTGGAGTTTCTCACGGGAAAGGAGACTGGATGTGACGTACACTGGTTTCCTGTTTTTCACTGTTCTCAGTCAGTGCTTCTCTACGTGCTTTAGAGGAGAGAGGATGCTTTCTCTGCTCCGGCAGAGGCAAGATGTTTTTCTGTAATCTACCAGCTTTGAAACATAAATAAAGCAATATAGAGTATGTGCACGTATTCCTCATCATTCTGCTGTGCACGGGACACTGCAAACACAACATTTTTTGGTTCCGGGCCCAGAAGAACGCAATCAATCTTGGGCATGGGCTCCGGTAATCGGAACAGCGGCAGAGGGACGGATCGGACGCTATCTCTGCGCGTCAAGATGATTGATGAGGTATGTGCTACTGCTCCGGGCAGCCTGCCAGCATCTAATTAATGGCTTTATGGCTGGACTTTGCAATTTTATGTCCGTTTGCCGGGCACAGGCAAAGGATCAAAGGCTCAAGTTCCTATGCTGGGGAAATCGAAAGTAACTTTTAAAAGTGCTTTTGGAATAAAGCAGCTGCAGAAAACAGTGACGCAGCTTGATTTAAGGCAGCAGAGAGAAAGCACTTTTGAACTTGCCTTTGGAATGAGGTTTGAGGCAGCTGCAGTTAAGCAGAGTGGCACAGGCTCACAGGCAGAGGCTGTTTTGAACTTGCTTTTGGAATGAAGCAGCACAGACGCAGCTTGTATAAAGCAGCTTGTTTAAAGCAGCAGAGATGATGCAGAAGGCTAATGCCAGAGTCATGATGGCTAGCTGCAGAAGGCTGGCTGATGCACGTGGGGAATCTGATGCCAATCAGCCACATGCTCAGCTCAGAGTAGCTTGTGATACTGCCATGATTCAGAAAAAAGCAGACCGCCAGGGTGATAGCTGCATGGGAAAGGGGGAGTCTTCACAGACGTCATCCCAGAGTGCAGTGGAACCACCAGATGGCGCCAAAGCTTTGAAGGCAGTGAAATGCTACTCGTGTGGATGTCTAGGCCATATGAAGAGGGAATGCAGATATCCCAGGGCCAAGACAGAGCAGCGCAGCGAAAGCTCATCGCGTGGAAAAGGCCGAGGCAAAGGCAAAGGTCCGGTGTCCAGGACAACGCAGCACAAGGCATTGGTCTCATGCTTCACTCCAAAAGTTGCAGAGGTCCAGAAGACGTCTAGATCTTTCTTCGTTGTTGATTCGGCTGCAACCCATCACATGTGCAACGATAAGCGACTGTTCGTGTCTTTTACACCGCAGGAAGGTGCGATTCACCAGGCGGGTGACCACACAATCCCCAGTAAAGGCTACGGAACTGTTGTTCTTCACAGTTTGGACTTATCGATACAGAATGTACTTTATGTGCCAGATGCCAAACATAATCTGCTCAGCGTTGGACAGCTGAATGAGCGGAAAATTGACGTTTCCTTTAAGAACAAAAGGTGCATCATCACAAAGAAAAATGATTATGTATTGTATGCTGAATATGTTGATCGTTTATATGTTTTGTATTATGATGATGCTGTGCAGGATGACACTTGTTGCATTGCAGGTTCTAACAAAAGTTTGCATGCAGAATGTATTCACGATTTTCATCGAAAATTTGGTCATTTGCATTTTGAGGCAGTATCTAAAATGCCTGCCTTGGTTGAAGGTATGACTATTAAACCCTGCAGGTACCACATGAAGTGCAAGGCATGCGCAGCAAACAAGGTGAAAATGGCTGCGAAAGGTAAGGTGTCTAGTAGGCAAGCTACAGAACCATACCAGGTTGTTCATGCTGATTTGGTTGGACCCCTAGCGCCCTCTTTGGGTGGAAATAGGTACTTCATGGTTCTCATTGATGCATTTTCCAGGTATATTTATGTGTACAATCTCAAGCAGAAATCAGAGGCTTTTCCTAGGTTCAAGGAATTCTGTGCTTGGTTGGAAAATGTGCATGGTAAGAAGATAAAAATTCTTTTCACTGATCGCGGGGGGGAATTCACTTCTCAGCAGTTTGAAGCTTTTCTGTCTGAGAAAGGAATTCAACACGATTTGTCTAGTCCTCGCTCGCCATGGCAGAATGGACTTTGCGAGAGGGCAAATCAAACATTGCTTCAAGGGTTAAAAACCTTGCTGCATGATGCCAATCTTCCAGAGAGTTATTGGGCCGAATCTCTCTCGTGTTTTGTTTACAGTTATAATCGCAGGTTATCTTCAGCGATTGGTTGTACCCCCTATGAGAAGATGTTTGGCAAAAAGCCATACATCAAACACATGAAAATTTTTGGTTCTGACATGTGGGTTCACTCACCACAAAATTCCAAGTTAGACAAGCGTGGTTTGCATGGTATCTTTCTAGGTTATGAGAAAGGTTCTTACAGAATAAGGATGACTGACTCTAAGACCATTAAGCTCACAAGAAGTGTTGAGTACAATGCCAAGTGGGGGGAGAATGTGGGAATTTTCCAATGTTACCCTGATGACAGTGATGAGACTGAGGATAGTCAAAAGCAACCACAGCAACCCACACCCACTGCTGAAAGTTCTGATTCTGAGTCTGAAACTGAATCAGGTGATTCAGAGGATTTCAAGAGTGTGAAAGCCTCTATGCGACCCTCTGAAAGCTCTGATCAAGAATTGGAAGAACCATTGTTCACAATAGGTCACTTTTCTCCTAAGAAGGAAGAGGAGAGTGTTGAAGACCTAAGGCTAATTCGCAGGTCACAAAGAGCCACAAAAGGTAGACCTCCAAAGAGATTTGCTGATGAGTTTGCCAAGATAGCAGTAACAGCTGTTAAAAGCTCCAAGAAGGTATTTGAACCTTCAAGTTTCCAAGAAATCCAGGATTTGGATTCAAAGGAAGCTGAGCCATGGTTAAATGCCATGAAGGCTGAGCTTGATTCCTTGGAAAGGAACAAAACATGGGAACTTGTTCCAGTAGTTCCAGGAATGAAACTGCTTGGAAGCAAATGGGTCTTCAAAGCGAAGACTGATCAAAATGGCAAGGTAGTCAGACACAAAGCCAGGTTGGTAGCCAGAGGTTTTGCACAGGTACCAGGTGAAGACTATCACGAGACCTACTCACCCACAGTGAGGTATGAGAGCATTAGGCTTATGCTCAAGCTAGCTGCAGAGGAGAATTTACACATTAGTCACCACGATGTGAATACAGCTTTTCTGTACGGATCTCTAGGTGAATCACTTTATATGCTTCCACCTGATGGCGTACAGGTAAAACAGGGATTTGTTTGTGCCCTTTATGGTCTCAAACGAAGTGCACGGTGTTGGCACACAAAACTCACTGAAGTATTGTTTTCTCTAGGTTTTCAGCAAGGGAAAGCTGATCCATGTGTATTTGTCAAAGAGGAGGGGCAAAAGAAACTGTATTGTTTGTTTTATGTTGATGATCTTTTATTCTTTTGGGATGATGTCACAATGTACAATAACGCCCTAGCTCAACTGAAAGAGCACTTTGACATGAAAGATCTTGGTGAGGTAAACAACTACCTATCTCTTGAAATAGAGAGAGATCAAGATGGTAACATTCTAGTACACCAGTCACGGAAAATTGCTGATGTGTTAAGCAAACTAAACCTGATGGATGCTAACCCCGTAGACACACCGATGACAACAGGTTATCGGGTAGATGACACTGAAGAAGCATTTTCTGACACTACACTGTACAGAAGTGTGCTAGGCAAGCTAAACTTCATTGCCAGATGTTCAAGACCTGACATTGCTGTTAGCTGTAATTTGCTAAGCAGACAAGTCAACAATCCTACTGTTAAGGATTGGAAAGCTCTGAAACGCATAGCGCGCTATTTGAAAGGCACTATGCATTACAGACTGAGATTTAACCATCAGAAGTCTGGTGGTCTTGAGATATTTGCAGATGCAAGTTTTGGAAGTGACACTACAGACAGGAAAAGCACGTCTGGAGTTTGCTACATGTACAATCAGGGTCTATTTGATTGGTCATGCAAGAAGCAAACAACAGTTAGCTTAAGTACTTGTGAAGCTGAACTGAATGCACTGTCTTATTCACTCAAAGATTGTGAATGGTTGTTACAATTGTGCAAAGACATGAAAATTCCTGTCAAATGTCCAATCCAGGTTTACCAGGACAACAAAGCATGTTTGGCTTTGCTGAATTCTGAAGGTTGTAAGCAAAGCACGAAGCACTTGCAATTGAAGTTGCAACATGCTAGGGAACGTATTCAGAAGGGACTCGTAACGGTGTCCTATATGCCAGGTAATGAAATTCCTGCTGATGTATTGTCCAAGATTGTATCAAGGGATCAACACTGTACCTATGTGCAGAAGTTGGGTTTGTACTGATATTGTGCGAACACGCTGCCCAGTGATGTTCATAGAAAGGGGGAGGATGTTGGTTTCTGCTCTCTTCACTGTGCAGCGAAGTGCTTGTCACGAGGCAATGTTTACATTCCAGTCAGAGTTGCTGTTGGAGTTTCTCACGGGAAAGGAGACTGGATGTGACGTACACTGGTTTCCTGTTTTTCACTGTTCTCAGTCAGTGCTTCTCTACGTGCATTAGAGGAGAGAGGATGCTTTCTCTGCTCCGGCAGAGGCAAGATGTTTTTCTGTAATCTACCAGCTTTGAAACGTAAATAAAGCAATATAGAGTATGTGCACGTATTCCTCATCATTCCGCTGTGCATGGGACACTGCAAACACAACAAAAATGACCATGGGCCACCAATGCAACATGGCTGCAAAAAGAAGAAGCAGCTATTCCAGTCTTAGGCTGCATTAGCAGACAAATTCATGGAAGATCTACTTATCAACAGCTACTAGGCATGATGGCCATGCTCTGCTTCCACAGTAATGCTTCTGAATGCCAGTTTCTGGAAACTGCAGGAGGGAAAAGTGCTCTTGCGCTTGAGTCCTACTTGTGGGTTTCCCATGCGTATCTGCTGAGAGCAGGATGTTGGACTAGGTGGAAAATTGAGGCTCTTCCTGTGTCCGTTTCATTCAAACAGCGGACCAAACTGAAAGCAAAGAGCAAAGCGCCTCTTTGGGTGGTATGAACCCTAGTCCACAAAAGCTTATGTCATAGAAAGTAAAGGTAAAGGTAAAGGGACCCCTGACTGTTAGGTCCAGTCATGAACGACTCTGGGGTTGCGGTGCTCATCTCGCTTTACTGGCCGAGGGAGCCGGCGTACAGCTTCCGGGTCATGTGGCCAGCATGACTAAGCTGCTTCTGGTGAACCAGAGCAGTGCACGGAAACGCCATTTACCTTCCCACTGGAGCGGTACCTATTTATCTACTTGTACTTTCAAACTGCTAGGTTGGCAGGAGCAGGGACCGGGAGCTCACCCTCCTGCGGGGATTCGAACTGCCGACCTTCTGATCGGCAACCCCCAGGCTCTGTGGTTTAGACGGCAGCGCTACCTGCATCATATAAAGTACTTGATCTTTATGTTATGCTACATTTTGTGTTTTGTGCTCTAGCTCAACTCCAAAGATCCAGAAGACCATGTTAAATGTATTTCTCCATCTCTCCAAAGATAACATTGACGAACACATCAGTCGTGATCAGACACTGGCAGAGAAATTGGCAGAAAAGTATTCCAGTTCCACTTACTACCAAGAAACCAAAGCAGAATTAGAGAGGCTGTCTTTGGGGAGCCAGAGGGAAACCTCTTTCCGAGAAATCACCTACTCCACTCCCTTCTTTCACCAGCTCAAGTGGGTCTCTAAACGCACGTTCAAAAATCTGCTAGGCAACCCGCAAGCCTCCATTGCACAGGTAATACTGGTCATTTAAAATGCTTTCTTCATTAATCTACACCCCAGTGATACAATACTTGCATTGACCTGTGCAGCTAGTGAGTTACTGCTGTGCACATGTTGATTGTTTATAGTACAGTGGTACCTCGGGTTACATATGCTTCAGGTTACATATGCTTCAGGTTACAGACTCCGCTAACCCAGAAATAGTGCTTCAGGTTAAGAACTTTGCTTCAGGATAAGAACAGAAATCGTGCTCCGGCGGCGCGGCGGCAGCAGGAGGCCCCATTAGCTAAAGAGGTGCTTCAGGTTAAGAACAGTTTCAGGTTAAGAACGGACCTCCGGAACGAATTAAGTACTTAACCCGAGGTACCACTGTATAAAGCTATGCATAAAAAAGAAGAAAATAAAAAGGTTCCCTGCTCCTGGTCAAAAAAGTGGCTGAGGCGGGATATGATTTGAAGTGGTAAACAAGGAAATGTTGCTTATCCCAAATCAGCTTTAGGCCTGTATTTTCCCCAGCTGCATTTATTCTGAGCCCCAACAAATATGCATCTGGGTGTGCTGAAAGAGGAAGATTATCTTGGGGAGGGGAGTGCAGGGGAGAAGAGGAAGGCCACGAGAAGGCTTAAGTTTCTCCCACCTTTGCGCTTCAGATGTTCAGCAAACCTATTTGGCCCTTAGACGTTGGGGCTCTATAAAACATCTAATTAGATCCATTTGATTCCTTCTTAAACTTTTGCTGTCCACAAGCCAAAAATCTCCTAGAATTACGGCCTTTGATTCCATGTGTATGTTGATATTATGGAGATCTCTCTTAATTGCTTTGTAAAAGCTTGACCTTGTGACAAGAATAATGCCCTTTTAGAGCTTTTTAATCTTCCAGGGTCCTGACTCCCCAGCCCCTCCAATCGTTTTGATCTCCCTAACCTCATTAGGAATGGATTTGAAATGCGGTCTCCAAATGCCCTACAGTTCTTTTTTAATCTTCTCAATTGGGCCTTGCTATGATCCTTGTTTTCTACTACAATTGGCTTAGTGCTTGGATTATCCCTGACATTTGGTCCTTTCGGCAGGTTCTTAACATCACGGTACCATGTATGGAGGGCCCTCTGTTGCGTTTTGAGGGCTGCTCTTGCCAAACTGCCTGATACCATCACATAGGTCGTAGTTTTAATCATTCATACTTAATTCTTGATATGCGGTCTTAACCATTCTGGAAGTACCAGCCCAACACATTCTGAGTCCAAACGGTGCCCTACCCACAATGGCCAACACTTTAAAGCATCCTTCATCGATCTGGTGCACCTCCAACCTCCCATCAGCCCTAGCCAGCATTACCAATGGCCAGGAATGATGGGAGTTGTAGTCCAACAACATCAGGATGGCGGGTTAGAGAAGCCTTCATGTAGTCATTCAGTCATTCAAACACTTATCCTTGCCTTCAGCAGTCCCCGCCACCGCTGATATAGCCTTGTGTGCTCCAAGTACATTAGTATACCAGTAGATACTTCATCAGCTAAAAAGAGAAATAATGTTCACCATATATCACACTTTATAATACAGTAGTACCTCGGGTTACAACTAAGGTTACCAGACGTCCCCGTTTCCCGGAGACAGTCCCCGTATTTATAAATCAGTCCCCTAATAAAATCCTATCATTCCTACTGAAGTTGAAAAGTGTCCCCGGATTCATTGAAAAAAATCTGGTAACCTTATTACAAACACCTCGGGTTACAAACACTTTGGGTTATTTGTTGTTGTTGTTGTTTAGTCGTTTAGTCGTGTCCGACTCTTCGTGACCCCATGGACCAGAGAACGCCAGGCACTCCTGTCCTCCACTGCCCCCCGCAGCTTGGTCAGACTCATGCTGGTAACCTCGAAAACACTGTCCAACCATCTCGTCCTCTGTCGTCCCCTTCTCCTTGTGCCCTCCATCTTTCCCAGCATCAGGGTCTTCTCCAGGGAGTCTTCTCTTCTCATGAGGTGGCCAAAGTACTGGAGCCTCAGCTTCACAATCTGTCCTTCCAGTGAGCATTCAGGGCTGATTTCCTTCAGAATGGAGAGGTTTGATCTTCTTGCAGTCCATGGGACTCTCAAGAGTCTCCTCCAGCACCATAATTCAAAAGCATCAATTCTTCGGTGATCAGCCTTCTTTATGGTCCAGCTCTCACTTCCATACATCACTACTGGGAAATCCATAGCTTTAACTATACGGACCTTTGTTGGCAAGGTGATGTCTCTACTTCTCAAGATGCTGTCTAGGCCTGTCATTGCCCTTCTCCCAAGAAGCAGGCGTCTTTTAATTTCGTGGCTGCTGTCACCATCTGCAGTGATCATGGAGCCCAAGAAAGTAAAATCTCTCACTGCCTCCATTTCTTCCCCTTCTATTTGCCAGGAGGTGATGGGACCAGTAGCCATGATCTTCGTTTTTTTGATGTTGAGCTTCAGACCATATTTTGCACTCTCCTCTTTCACCCTCAATAAAAGGTTCTTTAATTCCTCCTCACTTTCTGCCATCAAGGTTGTGTCATCTGCATATCTGAGGTTGTTGATATTTCTTCCGGCAATCTTAATTCCGGCTAGGGATTCATCCAGCCCAGCCTTTCGCATGATGAATTCTGCATATAAGTTAAATAAGCAGGGAGACAAAATGCAGCCTTGTCGTACTCCTTTCCCAATTTTGAACCAGTCAGTTGTTCCATATCCAGTTCTAACTGTAGCTTCTTGTCCCACATAGAGATTTCTCAGGAGACAGATGAGGTGATCAGGCACTCCCATTTCTTTAAGAACTTGCCATAGTTTGCCATGGTCGACACAGTCAAAGGCTTTTGCATAGTCAATGAAGCAGAAGTAAATGTCTTTCTGGAACTCTCTAGCTTTCTCCATAATCCAGCGCATGTTTGCAATTTGGTCTCTGGTTCCTCTGCCTCTTCTAAATCCAGCTTGCACTTCTGGGAGTTCTCGGTCCACATACTGCTTGAGCCTTCCTTGTAGAATTTTAAGCATAACCTTGCTAGCGTGAGAAATTAGTGCAATTGTGCGATAGTTGGAGCATTCTTTGGCACTGCCCTTCTTTGGGATTGGGATGTAGACTGATCTTCTCCAATCTTCTGGCCACTGCTGAGTTTTCCAAACTTGCTGGCATATTGAGTGTAGCACCTTAACAGCATCATCTTTTAAAATTTTAAATAGTTCAGCTGGAATACCATCACTTCCACTGGCCTTGTTATTTGCAGTGCTTTCTAAGGCCCATTTGACTTCACTCTCCAGGATGTCTGGCTCAAGGTCAGCAACCACACTACCTGGGGTATATGAGACATCCGTTTCTTTCTGGTATAATTCCTCTGTGTATTCTTGCCACCTCTTCTTGATGTCTTCTGCTTCTGTTAGGTCCTTTCCACTTTTGTCCTTTATTATGGAAATATTTGTACGAAATGTTCCTTTCATATCTCCAATTTTCTTGAACAGATCTCTGGTTCTTCCCATTCTTCTATTGCTTTCCTCTATTTCTTTGCATTGCTTGTTTAAGAAGGTCTTCTTGTCTCTCCTTGCTATTCTTTGGACATCTGCATTCAATTTCCTGTATGTTTCACAATCTCCCTTGCATTTTGCTTGCCTTCTCTCCCCCGCTATTTGTAAGGCCTCATTGGACAGCCACTTTGCTTTCTTGCATTTCCTTTTCATTGGGATGGTTTTCGTTGCTGCCTCCTGTATAATGTTACGAGCCTTCATCCATAGTTCTTCAGGCACTCTGTCCACCAAATCTAAATCCTTAAACCTGTTCCTCACTTCCACTGTGTATTCATAAGGGATTTGACTTAGATTGTATCTTACCGGCCCAGTGGTTTTTCCTACTTTCTTCAGTTTAAGCTTGAATTTTGCTATAAGAAGCTGATGATCTGAGCCACAGTCAGCTCCAGGTCTTGTTTTTGCTGACTGTATAGAGCTTCTCCATCTTTGGCTGCAGAGAATATAATCAATCTGATTTCGATGCTGCCCATCTGGTGATGTCCATGTGTAGAGTCGTCTCTTGTGTTGTTGGAAAAGCGTGTTTGTGATGACCAGCTTGTTCTCTTGACAGAACTCTATTAGCCTTTGCCCTGCTTCGTTTTGATCTCCAAGGCCAAACTTGCCAGTTGTTCCTTTTATCTCTTGACTCCCTACTTTAGCATTTCAATCCCCTATAATGAGAAGAACATCCTTCTTTGGTGTCACTTCTATAAGGTGTTGTAAGTCTTCATAGAATTGGTCAATTTCAGTTTCTTCAGCACCAGTAGTTGGTGCATAAACTTGGATTACTGTGATGTTAAAAGGTCTGCCTTGGATTCGTATCGAGATCATTCTATCATTTTTGAGATTGCATCCCAGTACAGCTTTTGCCACTCTTTTGTTGACTATGAGGGCCACTCCATTTCTTTTACGGGTTTCTTGCCCACAGTAGTAGATATGATGGTCATCCGAACTGAATTCACCCATTCCCGTCCATTTTAGTTCACTGATGCCCAGGATGTCAATATTTATTCTTGCCATCTCATTTTTGACCACCTCCAACTTACCCATGTTCATGGTTCTTACATTCCAGATTCCTATGCAATATTTTTCTTTACAGCATTGGACTTTCCTTTCGCTTCCAGGCATATCCGCAACTGAGCGTCCTTTCGGCTTTGGCCCAGCCGCTTCATCAGCTCTGGATCTACTTGTACTTGCCCTCCGCTCTTCCCCAGTAGCATGTTGGACGCCTTCCAACCTGAGGGGCTCATCTTCCAGCGTCATAACTTTTATATGTTCTCATCCTGAGGTAAAGTTCTTAACCCGAGGTACTATTTCCAGGTTAGCAGAGTCTATAACCCATTTTTTTTTTTTTTTAGGCATATAAAACTTTGGGTTATAGACTCTGCTAACCTGGAAATAGTACCTCGGGTTAAGAACTTTACCTCAGGATGAGAACACAAATTGCGCAGCGGTGGCGTGGCAGCAGGGGGAGACCCCATTAGCTAAAGTGGTACCTCAGATTAAGAATGATTTTAGGTTAAGAACAGACCTCCAGAACGAATTAAGTTCGTAATCAGAGGTACCACTGTAATAATAAAAAACCCTTCTCAACCAGGGTTTCCGAAACTTGAACTACAACTCCCATCATCCCTAGCTAGCAGGGCCAGTGGTCAAGGGTGAAGGGAATTGTAGTCCAAAAAAGGCTGGAGACTCAAGTTTGGGAAACCCTATTCTGAACCTATTTGGGCTGCCTTGAATCAACACCATTCTTCAAAGTCTGCTGCATACATCACAGGCCACTGCCAGTTATGATACTTATTTTATCACTAATATTATTTTATTAATGATATCAATAATATTTCAAATGTAGATCATGCTAAGAAATTGAATAATAAAAATACGCTGGGGCTGCAATTCTATTTCCCAGGCTCGGGAGGAAGCCCCTTTGCATTCCAGGAACTTACTTCCGAGTAGATATGAATAGAATTCTATTGAACGGTAAAAAACACACACACAAAAATACAATCGTGCACCCACAAAATAAATAGCAGCAGATGAGACCTCAGTGAAACAGCCATAATCCGAAAAATAAAAGTCAATTGCAAAATATAAACAGCTTGAGCCGATTTCAAATGCCTTCTTAAAGAAAAAGCACGGTTTTTAGCTGCTGGAGGGTGTTTTGTTGCCAAGTCCAATTTTCAGAAGGAATTTGATTTGTATTTGTATTCAATTTTGTAGCTGACAGCTAGTGATTTTTGCACTCGACTGTATGTGATATAACACTGCTGTATATTTCGTTTATGTTTCAGATCTGTGTTACCGTTTTCCTGGCAGCAGTCGTAGGTGCCATATTCTTTGGGGTAACGAATGACACTATTGGTTTGCAGAACAGGTGAGCAATCTGGGGGCCGTGTGAGGAGAAAATGGCGGCAGTTTTTGATTCTAGAGAAATCTTCAGACTTCTTAAGCCAGTGTGGTGTAGTGGATAAGAACAGTAGACTCGTAATCTGGGGAACGGGGTTCGCGTCTCCGCTCCTCCACATGCAGCTGCTGGGTGACCTTGGGCTAGTCACACTTCTCTGAAGTCTCTCAGCCCCACTCACCTCACAGAGTGTTTGTTGTGGGGGAGGAAGGGAAAGGAGATTGTTAGCCGCTTTGAGACTCCTTAAAGGGAGTGAAAGGCGGGATATCAAATCCAAACTCTTCTTCTAAGAAGATAAGAAGATCAGGCTGGATCAGGCCCATGGCCCATCTCCTACCAGCATCACAGTTTGCCTGTGGGAATCCAGCAAGCAGAATCTGAGCCCAAGAGCCCATTGTCCCCTCTTGTGGTTTCCTGCAACTGGAAGCATTCAGAAGCATTGATGCCTCCCATTTTGAAGCTTGAAATTTAGCTCTTGTCAATTGAAAAACACAGCCTGTAAAACAAATACTAGCTTCTGCTTGGACTTTATACATCTCTTTTATTCTTTAACTGGATAGGACTGCTAACCAGCCAGTATCTTAGTGCTCCGTCTTGTAAAAGCAGGCGATGGCAGCTCCTCCTTTAAATTTCGGACTTCCACCAGATGTCAAAGAGAAAAACAACTACCGGATTTTTAGAAGACGTCTGAATGCAGCCCTGTTTAGGGAAGCTTTTAATGTTTAATAGGTTATTGTATTTTAATATTCCGTTGGAAGCTGCCCAGAGTGGCTGGAGAAACTCAGCCAGATGGGCGGGGTATAAATTATTATTATTATTATTATTATTATTTATTTATTATTTATTTATTTGCGGGGTACTGGCCCCTCCCATTCTGCCTCAACTTACCTCCCAAGGGGATAGTATCTTTAACATAAATTGGCAGCTACCCAAGGGTATACACTGTAAATGCCTGTTTTCTACCAGAAATGGAGGTTACAGCTCTTTTCCCGGTGGGTGAGGCAGTGGTGAAGATGAGAACATGGGGCCGTCCAAGGATGAGCTTGCTAAGAAAGTGGGTTTCTGGGATCCTTTTTGTGAATATCAAATATTTTTTCAAAGGCTTTACAGTGACAACCCCTATTCCCCCCCATAGAATTGGTGCTATGTTCTTTATGACCACCAACCAGTGTTTCAGCAGCATTTCTGCTATTGAACTTTTTGTTGTGGAGAAGAAGATATTTATGTAAGTAGAACACTGCTGAACAGGCAACACTGTATATTATTATTATTATTTACATTATTTATTTGTTTATTTTATTTATTTCAAGAATCATCTTTCTTACCCACCCTTCACCATAAGGTCCCAAGGCAGGTTGCAATTTAAAAACGTAATTATTAAAATGAGTTCAAAACATATTAAGAGTCACAGGAATAGGGTGGGTCCTAATATATAAGGCCAGGAAAAGAGGGTGTATCTTCAGCCTGAGACAGAAAGGTCCCAGACACACCTCTGTGGAGAGGTAATTTTACAGTATAGGGTTTTTTAATGTTTGATGTCTTACTATGTTTTTATATCTGTTGGAAGTCGCAGAGTGGCTGGAGCAACCCTGCCTGGTGGGTGGGGTACAAATAAAATTATTATTACAGCATAGGGTTCACCCTCTTCCAGGCTGCTCCCCCCCCAAAAAAAAATTCTGAGGGTAGTGAACTACCAAGACTTCTACCCTATGCTGATCTTAACACCCAAGAAGTTCTAAAGGGAAGGAGACAGTCTTACAGTCTAACCCAAACTACAATTTCCAGCCTCCCCTGAGAAGAGGAAGTAACTGTTTTACATCTCTGGTCTGCATGACCCCAATGTATATTTTTATGGTAATTTTTTTAAAAAAAACGATTTAATCCTAGCATAACATTTTCTTGAAAGACTGATAAATAAGACTGAACAGATGTACTTTTTTATTTTTTGGATGATTTTATTATGGGAACATCAAAGTTTTGCCAAACTGCATACAATGTATCTTGGTTGTTTATTGTGTGAAATTATTTGAGTACAGTGGTACCTCGCAAGACGAAATTAATTCGTTCTGCGAGTTTTTTCGTCTTGCGATTTTTTTCGTCTTGCGAAGCACGGATTTTGGAAAAGCTTCAAATCACCAATGTCTTCAAAAACCTCAAAAAAGGCTACCACACCGCGTGCTATGAGTTGTCAAGTCGCAACTGCACCCCCTAAATGCACGGTTTCAAGAAAAAGGAAACAAACTTGCAAGACAAGGGAAATCCGTCTTGCGAAGCAACTCAAAAAACGAAAAACTCTTTCGTCTTGCGAGTTTTTCGTCTTACGAGGCATTCGTCTTGCGAGGTACCACTGTACTTTAAAACTTTACCTGGTAATATTGTACTGTTTATATTCATAGACATGAGTACATCAGCGGATACTACAGAATTTCTGCATATTTCTTCTCAAAGCTAATGGCTGATTTAATACCCATGAGGACTTTACCAAGCATTATCTTCACCAGCATTGTTTATTTCATGCTAGGTAAGTATGTTGTCCTTGAAGCTTGCCAAGTGGATCCTGCAACAAAATTTTGTCGTGTGCAAATGCTCCTGTTCCGCTTTCCAGCCCATCAACCCTACACACTAGGATATTCCATCCCTCCGTCACCAGGGCTTTTTTTCAGCTGGAACTCGCCAGAACTCGCACCTCTCAGGTGGGCACTATTGCCATTATAAGAGAACAAGGGAGGAGTTCATGTGAGTTCCGGCACCTCTTTTTCAAGAAAAATAACACTCTCTGGCACCCCAATCAGATAGGCATCATTTCATGATTGCTGCCATGCTTTGTCCTCATTGAAGTGTTTTGGAGCTTTGTCTTGAATTTAGTCCTTTTTGTTTCTCCCACTCCCGTACTTTTTCCATACTACTGCAAACCTGAGATGTATGAGGGCAGAGTGGGATGGTGCTTTCACCCAGCGGTTTATCGCTGGGTGAAACTGCGGCTGCTCTGCTTCCAGTGCCCGTCTGCAGCTTGTTGCTCCCTCGGTGCGCTAGGCGCTGGTTGTAAAGGGATTCTGGAGACAGCAGTTTCATCTGCAATATACCGCTGAGTGAAGCTGTCATCGCAGTCTGCCCCTTATATCAGTCCAGGGCGATATATCGCCCAGGCTTGTTCCAAAGGCCAAGTAATGTCTGAATGGGCCATTGGCAAGTCACCCTCTTTCAGCTTTCCACCTAAAACTAAAATAATATGAGCAACCTCATATTATTCGTTGTAAACTGCACAAGGAGTAGAAAGCATTTCGCCCATGCAGATGTTATTAAATATAAGGATGCAACATCATGAAAATAAAGTGTATGCAAAGTCTATGATGCGTAATAAACTAGTAACATGGTACAAGATTTGACTGTATATTCTTCATCAAACAAAACGCTTTTTCTTTTCGATCTCTAAGGTCTAAAGCCAACAGCAGAGGCCTTCTTTATCATGATGTTTACTCTGATGATGGTATCTTACACAGCGACTTCTATGGCGCTAGCAATTGCCGCAGGACAGAGTGTCGTGGCTGTAGCAAATCTACTCATGACCATCACCTTTGTTTTTATGATTGTGAGTATCCTTAAATGGTTGATAGGAAGTTGCTGGCATTGCAGCAGCTAGGAAACTGAATCAGGTGGGTGCCCCCTTTTTTAATAACTAAAACTTTATTGCCGGAATCACTTTTTATTGAGTTTTATAAACAAGGACCACAGGGATAGTAAACAATACAAATAAATAGACCACGTTTTCTCATGTCATTTGTCTATCACAAAATTAGCATAATAAATTTGCAGTGCGATCTACAACATAGGGTTCATTATTAGTGGTCAACGTGTAAGTTCTTGGTTCCTGAATTGGTTTAAACAAAAACAACGGGGAAACAGGATAGATGAGTTAACAGATAACATTCAACATCACATAACTAAACGCCCTTGTGGTTGTGCTTAGATTAAGTATGAGAAATGGTCATTTTTCCTCTTACGTTACCTATGAAACAATATAAAGTTTTGGTAAATTGATGGATGTGGGAAGGGGTTTCAAAGTGAAGCTAATACTTTATGTTTAAATTTAGATCAATCAGATTGAGCCAAATGCTGATGGGGGCTGGGATGGTTCGTTTTCTGGAACACAGTGGTACCTCGGTTTAAGAACAGTCCTTTTCTGGTACCTCGGTTTAAGAATGATTCAGTTTACAAAGTCCACAAAACCGGTAGTAGTGTCCCGGTTTGCGAACTTTACCTCGGTCCAAGAAAAGAATACGAGGCCTCATTAGGGAAAGTGCACCTCAGTTTAAGAACGGTTTCGGTTTAAGAATGGACTTCCAGAACGGATTAAGTTCGTAAGCCGAGGTACCACTGTACTGGCATATGTTATGAAATTAAACCACACTGGAGTAAAGCCATCTTTCTTGATCTGTCCGTGTGTCAGCCGCAGTTTATTTGTTAAATCTTTCAAGAAGGGCTGATTCCCAAACAATTTTGTACCAACTGTACAATTGTACCATTGTCTGGTTATGTTGCATCTCACTCCTTGTAACAAAATGGCTTATTAATTCTTTATTATGTAAATCCAGATTGTTGACTACAAAGCGTCATTGGATTGAATTTTTGATTATGGTTTTGTCTGCAGATTTTCTCTGGGTTGCTGGTAAATCTCACCAGTATACTGCCTTGGCTTGCCTGGCTCCAGTACTTCAGTATACCTCGATATGGGATGACAGTAAGTGCTTTATGCGAAGAATCATTTTCCCCCCAAAAGTAACTATTCTACCTATAATGGTGAAAGACAAGCTCAAGCCCTTGGAAATTCTGCCCCATAATTACAGGCATATATATTCATCAATCCAGCAGCTAAAGTGAGTTGTGACTAAGGTTACAGCTGTAAACATACTTGCTAGAGAGTCTACCCACTGAATGTAGGTCATACTCCTGAATAAGCATGCACAGAATTGTGTTGTTAAGATCCACTGAAAGCAAAAGGACATATCACTTTCAACATAATCCTGAAGCCGTCTGCAATGCCTCGGTTAACAGCTGCCCCTAAAGTCGACCTGGGCTGAAGCACTTCATGGATTGCTGGAACATTTGCATACTAAGTCACTTAGAATCATAGAATCAAGAGAGTTGAAAGGGACCGCAAGGTTCATCTACTCCAACCCTCTGCAATGCAAGAATCTTTTGCCCAATGTGGGGTTTGAACCCACGACCCTGAGATTAAGAGCCCCATGATTTACTGATTGAGCTGTTCCAGCTGTAGTAATCTGGGCTGAAGAATAGCTTCCTTTATACTCACCACCACAAAAAAGTCTACAGTCTGGGAGCCACCAATTTCAAATAAACCTTATCCCCATTATATGGTTGTAAATAATAATAAATGTGCAAATATATATGACACTTTCTCCAAATGCTCAGAGCATTTCACATACAACCTTTGTGTTCCTTACAACAATATTACTCCCATATTGCAAACGGAAGAGGGAATGTTGAATGATAATGGCTTGTCTGATATCACCCAACAAATGTCATAGCTGAAATGAGGACTAAATCAGCAAAACAAACTCTCAGCTCATTTTCTATCCTATACTAGTGAGAAAAGAATAGTCTGCACACTACAACATGTTTTACATGAAACTACACTGCAACAACTCTCTTGCTGTTACTATGCCTTTATATCATTTTTTTCTTCTTACTTTCAAAGGCACTGCAGGTTAATGAACTTGCTGATCTCAATTTTTGCAATGTAAGCATGAATGAAAATTGGAGCAATTCTAACTGTACAGATCTCAGCAAATTACAGATGTAAGTAAAATATATTTTCATTCTAACTAGATCTAACCCAATTAGCGGGAGGCACCTACAAACCCCCACAAGAGTACTGTTCACATTAATATGACAACTGCATTCAGACATACTGAACCATAGTTTAATGCAATGTGAATGGACCTAGGTGAGCCTTGGATGTTTGTTTGTTTTGGATGTCTCCCAGAAGAAGAAAGGCATTAGAAAGAAATTGCTATGTTACTGTTTTGACGCTACACTATTTATTATAGCAGTGGTACTATGAATGGTTTTAGCCTAATCCCTTTAAATGAGGGATTCTGGAAACCCCTGAGCCAAATCAGGTCAGAGGGACATTTCACTATACTGTATATATCTTATTTCATTAAGTACATACAAAAAACAGCTGTCTTAATTGCAAGATAATTCATAACCATGAAACTAGGATCATGCTTACTGCCCACTTGTAGGCATATAGAAAATCCATGCATAGTCTGAACGCTTTTCTGTGCTGAATTTAATCTCGGTCATGTTGGATGGCCTGATAGGAAGCTGATTTATACCTGGGGGGTAGGGGTGGCTGATGTGGTCTCACCACCACTGCCCAAGCAAATCCCTTCCCCCAAATGATCCTACTAATTCTGCAGTAATGTCAAAAAAAGAAGTTAAAATTATATACAGCACTGGGGTTAGGTGGAGAGTTTTTTAGTCTTCCTTGGTTATCAGACTGATCATCCATGGAGTGCAGAGGGGTCAGTATCCCTCTTCAGCTGACCAGGTGAGGATGGAGGTTGTGTTCTGTGTGGTGTCTACCTTGATTCTTAGCCAAAACTACTGCTGCCATGTGGTCCCCAAAGTGTTGGCTAAGGACAGATGCACCCTTAGGCCAAAAAGCTTAGCTATCCTTGTTTTATAATGAGTCAGATCAGTGGTCCATCTAGCTCAGTGCTGTCTACACTGATGGCAGTGGCTCTTCAGTTTAAGATAGGGAATCTTTTCCTGCTCCACTACGGCAGATGCCCAGGACTGAAACTGGGACCTTCTAGGGTGGCGCTGTGGGTTAAACCACAGAGCCGAGGGCTTGGCGGTTCGAATCCCCACAACAGGGTGAGCTCCCGTTGCTCAGTCCCTGCTCCTGCCAACCTATCAGTTCAAAAGCACGTCAAAGTGCAAGTAGATAAATAGGTACCGCTCCGGCAGGAAGGTAAATGGCGTTTCCGTGCGCTGCTCTGGTTCGCCAGAAGCGGCTTAGTCATGCTTGCCACATGACCCAGAAGCTGTACACCGGCTCCCTCAGCCAATAAAGCTAGATGCGTGCCACAACCCCAGAGTCGGTCATGACTGGACCTAATGGTCAGGGGCCCCTTTACCCTTTACCTTATTTTACCATTCGGAAAGGGCTATGTGCTCTTTCTGTGCTAAGGAACAAAGTCGCTGGCTACTTCTGGAGGGGAAGGGGACACTTATAATATATTGCAATTCTAGGACTAATTCTCAAAACGTCTACTTGTACTTCTTTGTAGGTGCACTGGAGAACAGTATCTCAAAAGCCAAGGCATCGAACCAACTGCATGGGGCCTGTGGCAGAACCATGTTGCACTTGCTTGCATGACCGTAACTTTCCTTACGATTTCATACATGAAGCTGCGTTTCATGAAAAAGTTCTCTTAAAAAGCAACACCTTGGAAAACAGATCTATGATCCAGGCTGCCCTGGAGGTGTCATAAGTAGCAGAGCTAAAGGCATGACTATTCTCTTCTGCTGGCAGTCTTATTTCTTTCTTAGAACACATAATGGAGAAAAACATTGCCAAACGTCTGCATTTGTAGCGCACCAAAATATTCTCTTTCAATATTGCTATACTTATTTAGTGGCACTTCCAACTGCAAGCAGGCAAATGCCTGAACAGTTATTTGCAACTAACATGATCCAATCAAGACTGACCACTTGTAAGCTCTGTAAATTTCAGTGGGAGAGAGTTCATCATGTGTTTAATTCTCCAACAGAAACCAATAGGATATAAAGTGTTTAAGTTTGGAAAGATGAATATTTATTAGAACTCAGAACAGTTTTTGAGAGGTTTGCCTTCACATTTTGAAGTGTGTAAAGGCAAACAGATTCAACTTAGGAAGAAAATTGGGTTTTTAAAATGAAGCCCTTTTCGTTCACATGGCTTTGGAATACAACTTCTATTACTGCTTTGATAGCACTTTTGGTGTGTTTGGAGCATGTCACACAGGTTAGCATTACACCCATGAACCTTCCCTTATGTTTGGTGCATGAATGGAAGGAGGAAAGAGCAGGACTGAAGTTTCACCCCCCCCCCAATCCCCTTTCTGGCCTTGTCCCCCTGGTGTCCATGCACTTGGCATGGTGTTTGGAAAGGAGAGGCTGTCATGCATACTTTTGCACACAGACACACAGACACAGACACAGACACACACACACACACCTTCCTTTTCAGACATTGCACAAAACATTGACTTTGGGGTGGAGGACTTCATGCATTTATTGAACGTGAGCTAGAGTGTCATGTGAAAACCCGTTAAGCCAGTGTATCAGATATGCAAAGCAGCATATACTAGGATCTCAACAAGGTTTGCTTCATTTTATTTTTAAGAAAAGCAGCTTTGGAAGATAGGGTGAATGTGTGTACAGATTAAGAGGGGCAGAGAGCTGGGAGAAAGGATGCTCCTTATTTTCTTCACTGCAGGTTACGCCCCCCCCCCATGGCTTCTCATCCAGTGTTTGGAATCAGTTTGCCCACTTTCATTTAAATCAGAATTCAAGCTATTATTTCATTGCATGTAGTTTGTGAAATATCTTCTTTCTCTCCCCCCCTGCCCCAAATAGGAGCTAGTCAAGGAATTAGCGTATCTCAAATTTAATTTAGAAATGCTTTTATTTAGGGCACGCATGGGAAAGTTTTGCATATGAATTGTAACTAAATAGTTGAACAATAACTGCTTATTATACACTTTATGAAAAGGATTGTGTTCCTTGAAGTGCAATCGGTTACAGATACCCAGCATTATGGTTAATGATTTTTTTTTAAAAAAATGATAAATATTTCCTTTCTGTTATGTAGCCTCTTTGCCCCATTCTGAGTTTAGGTTAGGGGGCAGAACCTCATGAGCTGAGTTGGACTCTGAATGGCTTACAGCTTTATCACTTCAACTCACCCTCAATCTACTTTCAACTTTGCTGTGTGCTGATATTCTTACTGATGAGTGTGGGCCTTAGGGAACAAGGGCAGACTGTCATCTTACACTTGTACAGCATTTTGTTTCTGTAGGTACCCTGAAAATAAACAAACAAATAATAGATGCAGTGAATGTGTTTTGGTATCAGCCTTTTCAGATACAGGACCCACCTTTTACACATACATGCATTTGGGGACCCATTTCTTAATCTTAAACCATATATGGTGGTAGTGCTCCTGTTGCGACCCACCTTGGATCAGGCTATGTATGGTCCTGACCCACCAAATGAAGACCAGTGAATGAGTGCAAACTGCTGCTCCCTAAACAGTGATGCTGCAATCTCTGGCCATTTCGGTGGAAGTTCAGGGCTTCCCACTCATCAAAACAAGCAAGAGTACTACCAAAAAGCACCAGGTTGGGTTTACCACATTTTAAAGTACAATTTAAAGAGCAGTCACCACGATATAAGCCTCATTGGAGGTCTTGCTGTAGTGTTGGCTTCTAGGTGCTGACTGATTTTGTCCTTGGTTTAGCATAGATAGATAGATAGAGATCTAAATGATAAAATAAATAAATAAATATAATTTATTATTTGTACCCTGCCCATCTGGCTGGGTTTCCCCAACCACTCTGGGCGGCTTCCAATAAAGATAAAAATACATTAAAATGTCACACGTTAAAAACTTATCTAAACAGGGCTGCCTTCAGATGTCTTCTAAATGTCAGGTACAGTGGTGCCCCGCAAGACGAACGCCTCGCAAGATGGAAAATCCGCTAGACGAAAGGGTTTTCCGTTTTGGAGGAGCTTCGCAAAATGAATTTCCCTATGGGCTTGCTTTGCAAGACGAAATGTCTTGCGAGTTCCTGCGGGTTTCCCCCCCCTTTTCCTAAGCCGCTAAGCTGCTTATCAGCTGATCGCTAAAAGCCGCTAAACCGCTAATAGCGCTAATCCGCTAAGCTGTCAATGGGCTTGCTTCGCAAGACGAAAAAACCGCTATACAAAGAGCCTCACGGAACGGATTAATTTCGTCTTGCGAGGCAGCACTGTACAGTCATACCTCGGGTTTAACATGCTTCGTGTTGAGCGCATTCGAGTTGTGCTCCGCGGCAACCTGGAAGTAATGGAGCGCATTACTTCCGGGTTCCGCCGCTTGTGCATGCGCAGATGCTCAAAATGACGCCACGCGCATGCGCAGACGCGGCGAAAAGCGATGCGTGTGTGCGCAGACATATCGTCGCTAGTTACGTTTGCTTCTGGATGCGAATGGGGCTCTGGAACGGATCCCGTTCGTATCCAGAGGTACAACTGTAGTTGTTTATCTCTTTGACATCTGATGGGAGGGCATTCCACAGGGCAGGCGCCACTACCGATAAGGCCCTCTGCCTGGTTCCCTGTAGCTTAACTCTCTCTTTATGTACCGTGAGGGCAAACGGAACACATTTTAATTAACGCTGCAGTAACATACCTAATCCACACTGCTGGATATCATATTCTTTTGATCTTTCCACCTTCCGGATAAAATAAACAAACTCAATAAATAATAACTACAGCGGTACCTCTGGTTAAGTACAGTGGTACCTCTGGTTAAGTACTTAATTCGTTCCGGAGGTCCGTACTTAACCTGAAACTGTTCTTAACCTGTAGCACCACTTTAGCTAATGGGGCCTCCTGCTGCTGTGCCGCCAGAGCACGATTTCTGTTCTCATCCTGAAGCAAAGATCTTAACTCGAGGTACTATTTCTGGGTTAGCGGAGTCTGTAACCTGAAGCGTATGTACTGAGGTACCACTGTAATGGTGTTAATTGTGAAAAAGAACAATGCATGGTGGGGTGGGGCAGAGCTGGCACAAGCCATTTTGGCACCTGAGGCAAACCACAGAATACTCACCCCCCGCACTGGTTCCCACTTCAGGGGAGAAGAAGGGGTGAGTGAAGATCGAAACCAGAAACAAAGGAGGGGGAGCCAGTGGTGGTACAATGGTTAGAGCATTGGACTTGGACCTGGGAGACGAAGGTTCGATTCCCCACTCGGCCATGATGCTGACCTTGGGCCAGCAACTACCTCTCAGCCTAACCTGCCTCACAGGGTTGTTGTGGGGATTAAATGAGGGGCAGGCGAACTAGGCAAGTCCCCTTGGAGTTGCATGGAGAAAAATGGTGGGGATGTAAATGCAGAAAATAAAAGATCCTGCTAACCCTGGGGATCCTGTCGCCTCACCTTGTCCCATTGGGGCGGGGGCAGCCAGTGGCGTAGCGTGGGTTGTCAGCACCCGGGGCAAGTAATTTGCGCCCCCTGACCCGTGGATTTGCACCCCCTAACCTAACCCCCAGATGTTGCGCCCGGGCCCCCCCTGCACCCCCCCACGCTACGCCACTGGGGGCAGCCCATATAACCCAGAAACAGGAGCCCTCCCTCCCACCGGTGTAGCCAAGGGGGAGGGGCTGCCTCCCAATCAAGTAAATCAATTAAAAAAACAACTTAATTGAGATTCTACCCCCACCCCCCAACATGAAGCCTGCCCCCCCCCACATAAATCCTAGCTTAGCCCCATCCATGACGTCTACTTTTTGTGCCCCCCCCCCATTTTGCCGCCTCCCACGCCGCCGCGAGGTGGAGGGAGGGCGAACGGGCCGCGATGGAACGTCCCCGGCGGAGCCGTTATTTCCTGGCTTGCGGTGAGATGGGGAAGGGAGGAGAAGCCGGAGCGGGACCTCAGCGCGCGCGCGCTCTCTGTCTGCCGCCTTCACCTGCTGAGGCGCTCACCTGGGCCCCCTTCGGCCCGTCGGAGTGGAGGGACTGCTGCTAGCGCATGCGCGGCACTTCGCCCGCCCCGGCGCCTTCATGAATGGGTAACAAAACAGTACAAAAACAAAAAAGGGACGGAGGGTGTGGCTGGAAAAGGTTTTGAAAAAGAGGGGAAGTGTGTGAGTTGAGGGGAGGCTGCCCTCTAGTAATCCCGTGGTTTTTTGAGGGGGGGAAGTGAATCTTCATGAGGGGTGGGGTTGGGGTTGGGTGGAATCCCTCAGGAAAACAGCAAAAGGGCGCTCATCAAAATGGGTTGAATTTCCAAATCTCGTTCATCATCATCATCATCACCACCACCCCTTTTAATTTGTATACCGTCTTTTTATCTTACAATACCCAAGGCGGTTTACAAGCCGAAGAAGCAAAAGAATGTACGCCTTGTACCAATCTAATGCAATACAAAAATGTGACAATAAAGCATCACTTTAAAATACGCAACCTACATCAAATAAAGTAACATTCACCATTCATTAGAATAGTATAGAATAATATTAAATATCAGCATATAAAAAGTAACAGAAATCCACTCTTAACAAGTACAATATATAGTTTCTAAACTACAGTCGATAAAACGACGGCAAGCATAAAATAATACAATACAAATTGGGAAGCAGAGACTGGAGGGTGGGGCAAGGCAGATTCAGTGGCTCTGAAATGCCTGTAGGCCTGATGATGATGATGATTATACCCTGCCCATCTCGCTGGGTTGCCCCAGCCACTCTGGGCGGTTTTCCAACACATAAAAAAACATAATGGGGGGGCATACCCCTAAACATTTTGTGAATGTTTTGTTTGGCCTCATTGAGGGACAGTATTTCAATATGAGTAGGAAAATGAGTATCCCTAAACATTTTTAAAGGAAAAAAAAAAAGCACTGAATAAAATATTCAGATGTTTTGGTTTTGGGATGCTACATGCACCCTGAATCCATAACTTGGGGTCACTGGCGGAGGAAGAGGAGTTTGGGGGGAGCGCCCCGCCCCTTGCAGTGTGATCCCAGCAGGGTGCCATCACAGTTGCCCCCCTCCCCCGCGCTGGGCGCCACGCCCCCAGGACACGTGCCATGCCCCTGCGGGCAGCCAGCCCCCCACCTGCTCTCTGTCCCCCCCCCCCCGGTGCTGAAGCATGAAGCTCCGCCACTGCTTGGGGTGGGTAGAAGAAGGGCTCTGGTGTTTGAAGAAAAAAATGGGGGGGGGGGCATAAATTCTAACCATGGCCCTTCTCTGCTCGTTGTAGCTTTAAAAAATAAAAATAAAACCATTTATACCGGTAAACTCCCGATGCATTCAGTGTGTAATAAGATCATTTGTATGTAAAATGTTTCCTAAAAACACATACACAGTGTGCATAGATGCTCACCTCAGAGGGAGAGACAATTATATACGTATGTATTTTCTCATAACTACGCCCCAAATAATTGTGCACCTTGGCTGTTGCTGTCAAGGGTGTGCCTTTAGTAGGTGCTCTGTGGTGACTGGTTGCACAGGTCTTTTTCGGTTCTTACTTTGCATTTTTAGTAGCTGCAACTGGCTCGGGTTTTTTATTTTGTCAAAATGTTTCTGTTCCAGAGTACATAAGTTGGCTAACAAAACACAAACTATTTAAGTTGCATTTGTTACTCCAAATCTCTGTCATTCTCTCTCTGCTAAATGCATGAGGGGAACACAGTTGCAAAATGGGAATGGGTGTTTTGCACACTGGTGCCAGCTTTGCTGTGGGATAAATGGGCAACCTAGTTATTTCCTTTAGCCATCGTTTTAAAGATCTGGGTAAATGTTCATTCCTGTGTGGGAGTTGTGAAGTGGGAAGTACATAGCTCCCTAAAGAATTTAAAAGAATAAAATTAAAGGATTGTACCGAGGGCAGAAATTGCCGACAAGATTCAGCAGGTGCTCATGATATCCATGCAGCCATAGTCCACAGAGCAATGATAATAGCAATGAATTCTATGCCTGTAGGAAGAACTATATTTTCCCAAATACAAAACTATTTTACACAGGGGTTATGTTTCGAGGTACTGTACGCGTCAGTGAAATTGTGTATATTTGAAGCACCATTGGAAAAACCTGCAAACACACCCTTGAAACCTCTGTAAACCCTTAAAAAAACCCTTTAAAAAGCCAGCAGTGCTTACCCAATGCCAAACTCCACCACAATTGTTCCCTACAAACCTTCTCAAACTCCACAGGCCTCAATGGTCAGCGCAAGGGCTCCTAGGATTCCTCTTACAAGGCTCCTGGGATAGATAGGCGCTGTTTTCACTCCTTTTCCCCATTTCTGGGCTCTTCTAGAGCCGTTTTTGCAATTATTAAATTCACTTCTGGTTCGGCATGATGCTTGTGTGTACAGTTGTGCATCACTTGGACACTCATAAATAACTGGAAGATTCCCTAGAATATTCTGAATGGAGAAATCCAACAGAGCTCAGGGACATTGACACACTCGCACCCACTCCCCAAGCACAGCTGGATCTTAAGTTGTTTGTAAGAGACAACTTCATTTTTGAGACAGAGTCTGCATATACACCATACATTTAAAGCACATGACTGCCCCCAAATAATTATGGGAGCTGTAGTTTACCACCTCACATAGCTACAGTTCCCAGCATGCTTAACAAACTGCAGTTGCCAGGATTATTTGGGGAAAGTCAGGTGCTTATATGTATGGTGTGAACATAGGCCAAGATAGAGAGGCAGACAGCTACCAGAAGGCTGAAAGGCATAAGATGATGGAACGCCTCTCTAGGGATCTGATGGGGCAGTGTTTCTTAAGTTAAACAAATATTACAGAAACACCATAAGCCCTCTCTATCAAAGGAAGCCAAACCCTGATAACCGGTGCCCTTGGAAATCCCCACGGCCCACGCAAATAGAGAGAGTGTAACAGAAAATTAATTTAGAAAACTTGGATGCCCTGCCCTCGTTTTGTTTCCTTTAAATTGCCTTCGTAAAATTTTTATTGCTGGTGGTGTTAGATTAGAATTGGGCTCACAATATACTTTTGCTACCTGTTGCTACTGGTTCCTTGTTTGTTACAAACCTACAGTGACTTTTCTGATCACTCATTTGTTTATTGCCACCACCAGCATTTGCATCAAAAATCAGACAAATTGAAAAGCATGTAAGTATATGTGATGAGGAAGATGCAGGTTTCCTACGGAAGAAGAAAATCAATTTTCTAGGATCCGGGTTTGCTGAAGGAAGCACAATGACCTTTCATCACATCAGCTACAGAGTGCATTTGAAGACTGGCCACTACGGCTTTCGAAAAGTGGTTAAAAAAGATATCTTGACGGATGTCAGGTATGCTTAATTGCCATTGCTTACTTATTTTGGGGTGCAATTCCTGCTTGTTCCATGTACGGAGAGCAAGGTGTGGAGTGGCTTCACTGGAGGGGAAGTTGCTGCAGCTCATTGGTAGAGCAGCTGCTTAATAATAATAATAATAATAATAATAATAATAATAATAATAATTTATTATTTATACCCCGCCCATCTGGCTGAGTTTCCCCAGCCACTCTGGGCAGCTCCCAATCAAATGTTAAAAACAATACAGTGTTACATATTAAAAACTTCCCTGAACAGGACTGCCTTAAGATGTCTTCTGAATGTCAGGTAGTTGTTTATCTCTTTGATATCTGATGGGAGGGCGTTCCACAGGGCAGGCGCCACTAGCGAGAAGGCCCTCTGTCTGGTTCCTTGTAGCCTCACTTCTCGCAATGAGGGAACTGCCAGAAGACCCTCAGCGCTGGATCTCAGTGTCTGGGCTGAATGATGGGGGTGGAGACACTCCTTCAGGTATACAGAAAGTTTCAGGTTCAATCCCTGGCATCTCCAGGTAGGGTTGGGAAAGATTCCCCACCTGAAACCCTAGTGAGCTACTACAAACAGTTGACATAGAAAATACAGTGGTATTTCGGGTTACAGACGCTTCAGGTTACAGAAGCTTCAGGTTACAGACTCCACTAACCCAGAAATAGTACCTCGGGTTAAGAACTTTGCTTCAGGATGAGAACAGAAATCTTTCTCCAGCGGCGCGGTGGCAGCAGGAGGCCCCATTAGCTAAAGTGGTGCTTCAGGTTAAGAACAGTTTCAAGTTAAGAACAGACCTCCAGAACGAATTAAGTTCTTAACCCAAGGTACTACTGTAATGAGCAAATGGATCCACAGTATCATGTGGTATGAGGCAGCATTCTATGTTCTTACCAGTCCATTCCTGCCCCTGGTATTGTTTTATGTACGTTCTACTCTGCAGCTGGAATACTCATTGTCAAGAGATGCCCTCCTGAACCCATCTCTCTGTGTTACAGAGGCCAAACTTGTTTCACCTAGAGGCAGTGCTTTTTCTTCTTCTTCTTCTAAAAAAATGTTTAGGGGTACTCTCATTTTCCTACCCATATTGAAATACTGCCCCTCAATTAGGCCAAACTTAGATTCACAAAATGTTTAGGGGTATGCGTACTCCCAGGAAAAAAAGCACTGCTTAGAGGGTTTCCCAAACTCGGGTCTGCAGCTGCGTTTGGACTACAACTCCCATCATCCCTAGCTAGGAACCTCTTAGGTCCCTCCATGAACAGAAGGATCCCATCCGTTAAGAAGAGGGACATTCTGGATCCAACCCATATAGAGAAACTAAACCCAAATGTAAGATGAATATTTATGGCATATAACCCATAATCTTGTAGAAAAGGAGTAAGGAACCTGTCACCTACCAGATGTTGCTTAATTACAACTCCCATCATCCTTAACCGTTGGTCATGCTGGCTAAGGCTGATGAAAGTTGCAGGATATTTCCAGTTGTAGAACATGTTCTGCCTCTTGTACACTGAAATTTAAAGGGGTGGGGGGAAAGATGCTTAGTTTTCAAATTATTAAGAAAGTACTCGTTTTCAAACTCCGAAGAAAGAACTAGTTTATTTTTGTGCAAAAGTGAACTATTTTACCAAAGATGTCATTCTGTTGGAATGGATTTACACATTAAACAACTGACTACTGACAAATTGCTTTTCATTTACAGTGGTGTCATGAAACCTGGTCTCAACGCAATCTTAGGACCTACAGGCTGCGGCAAATCTTCGTAAGTGTTAACTTATGGGTAAAGATCTATTTTCTGATAATATTAAATGTAACATTGTTACAGGTTTTTTTTTTTACATTCACAACCAGTAAGTGAGATTCTGTAATGAATGTGCATATTTGATCGGAACAAAACTCAAGACACATTTTCAAAATGGCATCAATCAAAACCAGAAAAGTGCAAGGTAAAAAGATTCAGCATGGTGTGCAGAAAATGGGTAAAAAGAAGTGTTTTTCCCCTCCTCTTATAATACCTTAACTTGGGTTATCCAACATGGCTGGATATTGGAAAATGCAGGGCAGACAAAAGGAAGATCTGCTGCACACAGTACATAGTTCAACTCTGGAATTTTCAACCACAGGGTGCATTGATGGTAACCCAACTTGGATAGCTTTAAAAGGGGATTAAGCAAATTCATAAAAAGATAATACTAGATTAATAATGGAGATGGCAGGACTTTGAATACCAGTTGCAGGGGGACATGAGTAGGGAGTGTGGTTGTGCTTGAGCACATCTGGTCGGCTAGCATGAGAAGAGGATGTTGGGCAAGATGCAAAGGCACCAAATTGCCCCAAGATTGAGGGGGCCTGATGCGTGACTTGCGTGTGTGACGTCACATTGTCCGGAGGACGCTGAGCACTCTGGAGGAGCTGGCCACTGAAGCTATGCTGCTCTCAGCTCCATAGTCAGCCTCCTCCACCCCCTCAACATTGAGGGGCCCCGACTCCCTTCCAACAAGTATTGAGGGGGCCGAAGACACCTTGGCTTCCTAGAGTTAGCGTACCTGGTTAGACAGGTTTTTGGGGTGATCCAGCAGGGCTCTTCTTAGGTTTGTAACAGTATGATCTTCAGATGTTGGTACAAGTAACTTTTCTTGAGTCCTTTGATTTTCCTTATAGGCTCCTGGACATTTTAGCTACAAGGAAAAATCCTAAAGGCCTGACAGGAGACATTTTGATCAATGGCTTCCCTTTGCCTTCAAATTTTAAATGCATTTCCGGATATGTAGTTCAGGTAAATAAAGTCTGTAGTAGATCTTTTATCACGGTACAGGTGTGATAGCTATTATTCTGTTTAGATAAAGGATTGTTATGATACTTCATGTGTTAATTGTCTGCCAGTGCTATCAGTGTCTCCTTTTCTGTGCATGATTGCTGTTAATCATGTAAATCCGCTCACCTTCTCTGGTGGGCACCATTGCGTGCCAGCATTCCCCACCCACCTCGCCTGCTGGATCCCACCCATGGATCCCACCCATCTGCTCAGTCAGAGAATTGTGAGTGGGCATGGGGGCGAGCAACCAGGCGGCAGGCTCAGCTGCCCCCGGCATATAGCGGAGGCTGCAAAGCTAGAGTTTTCTCTTGCACTGGCTGTTGATTTCATTCTACCTTGTACCTGGACATATGGAGTGGGCCATAGCTATTAGCCACCTGTCATCAGTGCTCATGAAATAACCATCTTCTGAGCAGGCGACTTTAGCCAACTCTGGTAATGTCAACTGACCTTCAGTGCCCTTTAGCGATCAATCAATACATAAAACAAAAAATAGCAGCCTCTTCTCTTGACACAGCACAGTAGCACTTTCTTTACTATGTTAATGCATACAGTGGTACCTCGTTTTACGAACAGCCCTGTTATAACAAACTATTCAGTTTATGAACTCCGCAAAACCGGAAGTAGTGTTCTGGTTTGCAGACTCTACCTCGGTCTACGAATGGAAGCCGAACGGTGGAAGGGCACCAGTGGTGGGAGGCCTCATTGGGGAAAGCGCACCTCGGTTTAAGTACGGAGTTGGTTTAAGAACGGACTTCAGGAACGGATTATGTTCGTAAACCGAGGTACTAACAATTATGCAGCAGTGATAAAACCTAGTATAATGTTCAATTGAAAATCTTTTTTTTAATCAATAAGGATGACATAGTGATGGGAACATTGACGGTCAGAGAAAATTTAGAGTTCTCAGCGGCTCTTCGGCTACCATTGTCTATGAGCAAAAAGGAAAAGCAAGAGAGAGTTGAAACAGTTCTCAAGGAACTGGATTTGTCTAAAGTTGCAGACTCCAAGGTATCTGTGTAGTGGCATTTAATACTGCCAAACATTAATGGTTAATGTCAGAACTCGTGTTATAAATAGTGGCAGATTATGCAGCCCCTCTGGCCATCTGCCACAGAGGCTTTAATTGAGATTCCTGAATTGTAGGGGGCTGGACTAGATGACTCTCAGGACCCAACTCTACAATTCTGTGATTCTCTCTACCTACCTCTGCAGGGAGTCTAAGTGCCCATTGTTTGCTACTTGATCATGAGACTATCTCAGCCCCTTTCTTATGGGATGCTGGTAGCATGGGAGATACTGCAGCACATCTCCCTTCTATGCCACTGGAGTAAGCTGAGGAGCCCTGGGCTGGGGAGAGAAACCTCACCACTCTGGCATTGTCCCATTGTGGAGATGGGAAGCTGCAGCCCTGGTGACCAAATGCAGCCCTGCAGACCGCTCTGTCTGGTCTTTGGGGCTCTCCCAGGCCACGCCCCCTCTTTCGACCACACACTCTCACCAGTCCTGCACCATACCCTCTTCAAGTGCTAGAATGTGTCTTTGAACTATACTCATGCCTCAGGCTTGCCTGCCTAGATGGATGGATGGAAGATAGAGAGGATGAGTGTGTATAGAAAACCTTAGGCTTTTGCTGGAAGGTACCATAGAGTACAAAGATAAAAGACCCAGACTAAGGTTGGCTGGTCTATAACAGCAACTAGTTCTCCTACCCTCCCTCTGGCCAGAGTTTGAGCAGCAGTGGGGGGGGGGGAGGGAGAGGGAGGGAGAGAGAGAGAGAGAGAGAGAGAGAGAAAGAAAGAAAGAAAGAAAGAAAGAAAGAAAGAAAGAAAGAAAGGAAGGGTGGGTGGGTTATGGGTTGAGTTCCAGAAAGACCTGTGGCTTGGGAAATGGATGTGTTATAAGCAGGGGTGGACTTTGGTAAAATGGTGCCCTGAGTAAGGACAAAATTTGACACCCCCCTTGAATATCTCTTATTTTCACGCCACCTCCCTCTTGCCTTCTGTTCTGTGCATACTCTCAAGCGCACTATGTCATAGTTGTGGCATATTTTGTGCCCCCTCAGCTCAGAGCCCCAAGAGGAGCTGCCCTAAAACCGCTGCTGGTTGTAAGAGAGGTACCTGAAAGATAGGGGTAATGACATCTTATGGGGGGGGGGGAAGAGGTCCAGAGATTTTTCCTGTGTGCTAACTGAAACATTTTCATAGTTTTGAGGATCCTCGTTTTGAAACTTCATTTCCTGTACCTAGATTGGCACCCATTTTATCCGTGGAGTTTCCGGGGGAGAGAGGAAAAGAACCAGCATTGGACTAGAGCTCATTACACACCCTACAGTATTGTTCTTAGATGAGCCGACAACTGGACTGGATGCCAGCACAGCCAATGCCGTCCTGCTTCTCTTAAAAAAGTAAATTGTGCTAGACTCTTGGAGACTGCACCTTATGGCTAATGATGTACTCTCTAGATTGAAGCAAGAGACAGACAGACGGGGGTGGGTGGGTGAAAACCTGTGCCAGGGCTGGAATATTGACAGTCTGATGTTCCTTGGCTTGGTTTGTTTTTCAACAAGGCAATTGTTTTTAAAGACAGCATTCCTTTTTTTGGTATTTCGTCACAGCTTTTATATTCACTTTCTTATGCAATAGTTTTCCCCATGCCTCCAACTCCCACAAGACAGCACTTAGGTTATGGTTATGTTGTGAGTTGTGTGACATGCTAAGTGGATCTGGGTAAATGAAGAGGGGTTGGTAAGAATTTTGCTTACAGTGCTGCTTAATGCAAGAGCCCAGTGTTATGTCCATTTGTGTTGTGAATGGTTTGGAACATTAAAACAACAGGTAATTACAGTAGTTGATGGTCTTTCCTGTGTTGCATTCAGGATGGCGGTACAAGGGAGAACAATAATCTTCTCAATCCATCAGCCCCGGTACTCTATTTACAAATTGTTTGACAGCCTGACGCTACTTGCTGCTGGAAGACTTCTTTATCATGGCCCGTGTGAAAATGCTCTTCCATACTTCAAAGGTCTTGGTGAGTTTTCATGTGGTATGTCGGTCCCAGCGCCTGCCAACCTAGCAGCTCGAAAGCACCTCCGGGTGAAAGTAGATAAATAGGGACCGCTTACCAGCGGGAAGGTAAACGGCGTTTCCGTGTGCGGCTCTGGCTCTGGCTCTGGCCAGAGCAGCGATGTCATGCTGGCCACGTGACCCGGAAGTGTCTCCGGACAGCGCTGGCCCCTGGCCTCTTGAGTGAGATGGGCGCACAACCCCAGAGTCTGTCAAGACTGGCCCGTACGGGCAGGGGTACCTTTACCTTTTACCTTTATGTTAAATTTAGACCCAGAATTGAGCATGAGTCTTTTCAAATTCCTGGATCCAGCAAGAGTTGAAATCTAATGGAGGATCCCATGTTGAATTAGCCAAGCAGGGGCCATAATGGCTGCTTACCCAGTCCATGGGTGGGCAGCGGTTGCAGTTCATTATGTCCGGTGAGTGGGACCGCAGTGGCCCCTAAGTATGGGCCTTTAGTTTTGTTGGCATCCCTCTGTCTTGGGAGACAGTGGAAGAGTGCAGAATGTGGAGAACTGAATTTAAGACTGAAAACATGAGAAACTGAGAGAACCGAAAGTGACAATTCGTTCCATCACTACCTGTAAATGTGTTCTCATTAAAGCTGCCTCAGCTGCCGGCTATGTAAAAATAAACCATCTTTTATTCACAGGTTATTTGTGCGAACCATATAACAACCCTGCTGATTTTTTCCTGGACATCATTAATGAAGATTCAACTGCTGTTGGAATGAGTAAAATGACCATCATTACTATACGTATGTATTCTGAAAGTCTTCAGAGTTACCATACCTTGATGAATCTGTGTGTATCAGCACCAAACCACTTCTCTCTGTGTTTTTTTAAAAGTACTTATCCATTTGGCCCTAAAATGTGATAGGAGGTTCTACTTTTTTGTCAAAAATAATAGAATTGGCAGAGTTACTAGACCAGATTTAAGTAGCTTCTGGTCTAATCAATCACAGCCCTAAGACAATATTGGGCTGCATGCACACTGTTCATTTATATTACATTGTAAGCACATCACTTTCCCCAACAAATTGTGGGTCATACAGTTTACCTCTCACAGAGCTATGATTCTCATCTCCTTTAACAAACTGAAGTTCCCAGGATTCTTTGGGGGAAGTCATGTATGTTAAATGTGCCTTAAAAGTATGGTATGTATGCAGCCTTAGAGAGTATTCCTAACTCTCCAGATCCTCTGGCTGGAGTGCTTTCAGTTTGGGGCAGAGGTGCTTCTCCACCTGTGTAGAGCAGCTCTGCTAGCAACAGAGGGACTGGGGAAACAATTACCGTATTTTTCGCTCTATAAGACGCACCAGACCACAAGACGCACCTAGTTTTTGGAGGAGGAAAACAAGAAAAAAAAAATATTCTGAATCTCAGAAGCCAGAACAGCAAGAGGGATTGCTGCGCAGCGAAAGCAGCGATCCCTCTTGCTGTTCAGGCTTCTGGGATAGCTGCGCAGCCTGCATTCGCTCTATAAGATGCACACACATTTCCTCTTACTTTTTAGGAGGGAAAAAGTGAGTCTTATAAGAGCAAAAAATACGGTATGCCCATAGAAAGATCTGTGGGCATAGAACTACCATCAGTATTTTTGCTAGCCGTAGACTGTGAAACGCAGCATTTCAGTGTTCACCCAGAAGTAGCTTTGGATCTGTTGCAAGATGGTCAGTCTGTACACAACCTAAGATAGTTCAGAGTACACAAACTGTGATTTAATTTGCACCTGTTGCTCATTTGCAAAGGAGTAACCTCAGTTTTCATTATCACCCAAAACAGCCATTGATGAAGACAATGACATGGAAGACACTGACAGCATTGCATTAGGATTAGCCATACGCTTTACCAGAAGTGCTTACTACAAACAAATGATGGCAGACCTCGATGCACTATCTTCTGACGATAAAAAGAAGACGACAGCTTATAAAGGAATTCCGTACACCACACCCTTTCTTCATCAGCTCAAATGGGTGTCCAAACGCACATTCAAAAATCTGATTGGAAATCCACAAAATTCCACTGCCCAGGTATCCCAAATAAACCTTTTTTTTTTTGGTGGGGGAGATCAATGTTACTAGGAAGCTATGCGGGCTATTTAAAAATGAATTTAATTTAAATAACCAAGAGCTATAGGAATCGTTACATTTGATATACTGTGGGTGGGTGTTGGGAGAGGACAGACATAACTTACATGGTGTCAGTGAAGTGGACTATTCAAAGAAACAAAATAGCTCAGGCCTAGTGAGCACAGCAATACTTCCCAGCAGATCTTGCGCCAAGCAGGCAGTCTCCGGAGTCTCCTTCTCCCTTGGCTCCTTCCCAAGCACTTTGAGACTCCTTTGTCTTGGCTGTCTTTGCTCCGCCCTCTTCATACCTCTTTGGGTTCTGGGAGACCAGTGGGGAAGGGAGCTGGTCAGAGCGGAGGGGGAGACTCCCTAGCTTCTTCAGCAGCCTGCCTCATCTCTGTCTCTTGGCCTCCATCCTCTGCTTCTTCCTCTGGTTCTAGACTGCTCTCTGCCACAGCCCCTTCCTGCTCACTAAACCCTGTTACCTCTTCAGCTTCCGACTCCGACTCCTCCTCCCAGTCAGCTCCCTTTTCTCCCTCTGACCACTCATTCTTGTCCCACCACCAATGCCCAGGCTCCGAGCCTTCTTCCCTTGGGGGTTCCCCAGCTGGTGGCTCCCGCCGCTCCTCTGCGTCCAACCACTCCATCATACCTGAACTGTATGTGTCCTCTTCTTCCCCTGGGAAGCACATTTCAAGGACACGCCTGTACTAGAAACATCCACAAGTTGAATGTGACAGAAATGATGAGGGACAGGCATGGGCAGAGCTAACATTGTCGTCCCTACTGTCCTCCTCATTGATTTTCTGAACACTGGGTCATAATGTCTGAAGAGAGCCGTAGAAAACAGCAAACAACAATGTATTGCTGTTCCAGCAGGTATTCTATCCGAAGGACTCTTTGAGTTTCCCTCTCACACAATGTGTCCATTCCTTTCGCTATGACCTCCACTTCTGCTGCAAATTTGTCAAGAATTCTGCAGCAGTTTTCAAAGATATGTAGTGATTGCTAATCATCTGTTCAGAGGCCGTGAAGTTAAAAGCTTTGTGTGTGTATGTTGATATTATGGGGATCCCTATTAATTGCTTTGTAAAAGCTTGACCTTGTGACAAGAATTAGGATTTTAAGAACCTATAATCTTCCAGGGTTAATGGGCCTGACTTTTTTCTCACAATCATTTCTATCTCCCTAACCTCATTAGGGATGGATTTTGAATGCATTCTTAAAAAGACTCCACATTTCATTAAGCCTTTTTTTTCCTTTTTGGTAATCTTCTTAAATTGGTCTTGATATGATCTTTGTTTCCCACTTCAACTGGCTTAGCAGTAGAATTATCCCTGACATTTGGTCCTTTCAACAAGTCCTTAGCACTTCGGTACCATGTATCAAGTGCACTTTTAGTGTTAAGGCTCAGGCAATCCCTCCTGCTTAAACACGACTGAACAGGCTGTTACCGTCATCTTGGCTGAGATTTTCATCACTTTTGCTTGTTCTTAAGAAAGCAAAGCATAGTTTTTAATCAGTTTGATCGTTGTCCTCTCCCTCCTTCTCTCTGTATATTTCATATAGAGAGAGATACATATAAATGTGTGTGTGTGTGTGTGTGTGTGTAAATTGGCTGGGCAATTTTATTGCTCTGTATAAATGTGTTTAAAGGGATGTGGGTGGTGCTGTGGTCCAAACCACTGAGCCTCTTGGGCTTGCCGATCAGAAGGTTGGCGGTTCGAATCCCCATGATGGGGTGAGTTCCTGTTGCTTGGTCCCAGCTCCTGCCAACCTAGCAGTTTGAAAGCACGCCAAAAAAGTGCAAGTAGATAAATAAGTACCACTCTGGTGGGAAGGTCAATGGCATTTCCACGTGCTGCTCTGGTTTCGGTGTTCCGTTGTGCCAGAAGCGGCTTAGTCATGCTGGCCACATGACCTGGAAAAACTGTATGCGGACAAACGCCGGCTCCCTCAGCCTGTAAAGGGAAATGAGTGCCGCAATCCCAGAGACGTCTGCAACTGGACTTAACTGTCAGGGGTCCTTTACCTTTACCTTTATAAATGTGTTTAACAATACCTGGTTTGTTCCAAAATCTGGCAGAGTTTAAACACACCTCTGTTGGATTTTACCTTGTAAACATTTAGTAGAATTGTTTTTTTTTCAAATTCAAGTTGAGTCATTTAAGTTATTATTTCTAATAGCATTTCAAAGCAAACATTATTTTACAAAGGGGGGGGAGTTGCATAGAATTCAAGAAATAAAAGAAAGAATAAAAATGTAATTAAAGAACCAGTATTAATATTTAATGCAACAGGTGTGCTTTCTCCTGTTTTCAATCCCAAATCCATAGACATGCTGTGGGACATGTGAATGAAGCTTGTAGACCACTGGTGGTCTACAGACCACAGTCTGGGAACCCTGTTCTATGTTACAGTAAAGATGCAAAGCCTATTTTTATAAGTTACCTAGAGTGATATGGTTACTTCTTCTTCTGTGGTTTCTCCTATGCCAAAGTATGGTTTGTATCTACCATTTACTTAGAGAAGACTGATTGAAACAAATGGGAATTATTAACTTGGGTCTGATTTCTGTGGGTCTGCTCAGTTGGATATTTAGTTGGATACAATGTTATGTTCTAGGACTAGTATGCCAGGCATGACCAGTGTGGTATATCAACACACATCCTTCCCTAACAAAGTGCAGTGCTCATCATCACAGCAGGAGAGCAACTTAATAGATAACAGTTATTATACTTTCATGAAGTCCACTATTTTTCAAAAGTTTCCTTCTGCTCCTCACTCCTCCCTGCCCAAGACAGCATGTTTTCAATATGAAATATTCTTTCCCCGCACTAGATATGTATTGCCACTTTTCTGGGACTAATAGTAGGATCCGTATTCGCTGGAGTTAAAAATGATGCCACTGGCATTCAAAATAGGTGAGTAAACGCTTCAAAAAAAGAGAATGCAATGTAGCATCATCTTCAGCTAGTATTTATGTGCAGAAAAGTTTAGGTAACAAATTACTTTAGGACATATTTTATGCAGCAGTCTCCAATATATTTGCTTAAAGGTTTATTTAACCATGGGACAGGGAAAGGTAATTTTGCTAAGGCTTTTTTCCCTTTTAGAAAAAGTCTGGTATTGTCTGATTCTATCTGAGAAGGGCTTTCTAGAGTTCACTCATCTCTAGCAAAGCTGAGCCACCCAATTCAAAGCATCTATTTCTCCCATCTAAGGATGAGGGAGAAATTTGTTTTTTTTATGCATTTTCTTGTGAAACTACCGAATCTGCACCTAAACCAGAAAGCCAACTGAAGGACGGCTGTCTTTCAAAATTTGCACTTCGCCAAATTTTGCAATGCAGTTCTAAAGCTGCAATTCAGTTTTGCTCCGACGAAACAGTGTGCACAAAAATATATTAGAAGAAATAACATACGAAACTAAATTAGGTCGGGAAATTGCTTGCAGAAATGCATATGCTAGAAGAATCCACACAAAAATACGTAAGGATTTTTGCACAGATTTTTTTTTAAAGTTGCAGATTGATGCAGAAATTAATCTGTGCCTTGGTATCTCTAATTCTGTCACTTTTGGGTTCTCTTGTAGAGTTGGCGCTTTGTTCTTCTTGACGACCAATCAGTGTTTGAATAGTATTACGACTGTTGAACTTTTTATCACAGAAAAAAGGATATTTATGTAGGTAAAACTGTGTGTAATGGAAAACCAAGCTTACTCTTCTGCTAGTAGCCTTATTTGCTTACCTGTTCTTTGGTTGAGTAACTGATCAGTCAGTTCCACCTATGGAGCCCATGCTCACGGCCATTCTGCCGCACTTCATACTACTTATCAGCCCCTGGTTATGATAAAAGCCTTCTCTTCATTTGGTAAGGAGATACAGATGGCCACGCTGTCCTGGCTAAGAGTGCTCAGTCTGAATTAAAGTTTGGCTGTCTGTATGGGCTCTGGGTTTAGGGAGAAAGAATTCTCTAAAATAAGGGTGAGAAGCTTTTTCCAATCCAAGGACCACATTCTCTTCTGAGCAACCATGCAAGTGTCACATGTCCATGGTGAGTAGGGCCTGGGCAAAAGTGGGAGGAGCAAGAATTTGACCGTTGTAAACATAGACTAGTTTCTACACACCTTTCTCTGTCCTCCAACCGGACAAGCAAGAGGCATCATCACAATTCAAAGACACATTTCAGCCAGGAAGAACCAGGTATTGCCTGAGAAGAGGGTGTGTGACCTGGAGAAAGTATTAAGGGCCAGAAAAAGGAGCCTTGAGGGCCACATCCAGCCCTGCTCTATAGCATCAGTTTTGTCGCCTAAGGAATATGTGAATGTTGAGCCCATATTCAATTTCAGCAAATACTAGCTCAGCAGTTGCATGCTGGATGCGTTGTGGACCTGGGTAGAGCAAGCACACTTTCATTAAAGCTTATGGGGCCCCAGCTAAGTGGCAGAATATGTGCTTTGCATGTTGCAGAGTAGTGACCTCATATAATCATAGAGCTGTAGAGTTGGAAGGGATCCTGAGGATCATCTAGTCCAGTCCCCTGCAATTATAGAATCTTGCCCTTGGTGGGCTTGAACCACCAACCTCCTGGTTAACAGCCAGACACACTGATCCATTGTGCCACAGGGAAGACCAAGGACAGGACATGTTGCCTGAATAATCCTGGCACCATCTGGACACCATGCTATTTCTGTTCTTGATAGTAAAGCTGAATGTGATTATATTGGGGGAATCTTTCATAAAGCACTTTTGACAACCTCACAAGTCTATAAAGCAGGACATAACTGTTCTAAATAGATGAAACAAGCTTCTGGGAAATGTCTGGTACTAGTTTGAAAACTAGATTGAAAACTGCTGCCATTTATGAATCCATTTGTTGGTTGTGCAAGTCCTGAATGTGTATATTTTGTGTTGCAGACATGAATATATAAGTGGCTACTATAGAGTGTCTGCATATTTCTTCTCAAAGATATTAGCTGATATGGTGCCCATGAGGACTTTACCTGGCATCATCCTCACTTCCTTAAATTATTTCTTGATAGGCAAGTATACTACAAAAGTCATGTTTCATTTTTCCTTAATATAGATATTAGATGGTGGCAGGCAGATTGCTTGTTGCATATCACTGTTGTTGGAAAGCACAATATGCTTATTTTGCCACTTAAAACCATGTGTGTATTCAGACACACCCTCCCGTACCAGCAACTGGGGAATGAAGTGGACTTGATACTAGAAATGTTTATGCCATAAAAAAAATTTAGTTAGTCTTTAAGGCGCCACAAATGCATTGGTTGTTTTCCATAGGAGACTAACATGTATATTCCTCTGGGAATAAATAGTAAAGTTATTGTTTTCCTTTTGTCGACCAAATCTCACTTTTGATGTAAAATATATAATAGGTTAATTCTAAATTAGCAATAATATAAAACACATACCCAATGCTTGAGGTGGGGTAGGAGAGACCTGCTAACTCCCATATCTTGGCAGCCCCCTCAAGCACTGTATATGGGCTTGTGGGTTTCATTAAGACCCACTCACCCCAGAATTAGGGTGGTTAAAGCAGAAAGGGATAGCAAAAAGCTCCAAAAAGTTCCCCTGAGCTGGGGGGACTGAGCACTGAAAGGATAAACACAGCTCTTATGCATTTGTGAAAGTGATGCACACTGGACTGCAAATACAAATGTCACATATACATAGATGTGATTTGAGTGGACAGTGATTGATCAGGGTATCAGTCTTGGGGTTGTAGTGGAGAGCTGGATGAAAATGTTGACCCAAAGTGCAGCTGCTGCTAAAAAGGCAAATTCTTGGCTTTTCAGGTAACAAGATCATAAAACACTGTATTCTGTGTTCTGTTTACAATACATGTAAGGACCAAAAGCACCACAGTCAACAATGCTTTTTATTGACAAATAAAATCAGCTATGATATTAAGGCTGACATGCTAGTGCAAAGCTGCATATGTATACAGTTCTGCTCATGGGGAAACTTGCATTGCAAAATTTTGATGCTGAGTATGGTGGCGCTGTGGGTTAAAGCCTCAGCGCCTAGGGCTTGCCGATCGAAAGGTCGGCGGTTCGAATCCCTGCGGCGGGGTGCGCTCCCGCTGCTCGGTCCCAGCGCCTGCCAACCTAGCAGTTCGAAAGCACCTCCGGGTGCAAGTAGATAAATAGGGACCGCTTACCAGCGGGAAGGTAAACGGCGTTTCCGTGTGCGGCTCTGGCTCTGGCTCTGGCTCTGGCCAGAGCAGCGATGTCACGCTGGCCACGTGACCCGGAAGTGTCTCCGGACAGCGCTGGCCCCTGGCCTCTTAAGTGAGATGGGCGCACAACCCCAGAGTCTGTCAAGACTGGCCCGTATGGGCAGGGGTACCTTTACCTTTATGTACATCTACAGTGGTACCTTGGTTCTCAAATTTAATCCGTTCTGGGAGTCTGTTTGACTCCCGAAACACTTTGAAAACCAAGGCGTGGCTTCTGATTGGTTGCAGGAGCTTCCTGCACTCAATCAGAAACTGCGGAATCCACATTGGATATTCAGCTTTCAAAAAACGTTTGCAAATTGGAACACTTATTTCCGGATTTGCAGTGTTTGGGAGCCAATTTGTTCGGGAGCCAAGCCATTCAACTACCAAGGTACCACTGTGTTAACATTTTTAATTTGTTTCAGGTTTCAAGCCAACTGTGGTAGCCTTCTTTACCATGATGATTACTGTTATATTAGTCGCCTACGCAGCCAGTTCCATGTCTCTGGCAATAGCAACAGGGCAAAACGTCACGTCGGTTGCAAACCTCATCATAAATATTTGCTTTGTTTTTATGATTGTGAGTTTTGGTTGATTCTTCTCTTTCCCCTCCTCCTTTGCTGGGTGGGGGTGGGAATGTTTAGACAGATATTATGCAAAAAGGCCACATTGCCACTTTTCAGCCACCACCCAAAGTTCTATCACATGAACAGGATGATTCATAGGGGAGCAAATTTGCCTTCAGGGAAGTGGGTGGCGCTGTGGTCTAAACCACTGAGCCTAGGGCTTGCCGATCAGAAGGTTGGCGGTTCAGATCCCTGCAATGGAGTGAACTCCCGTTGCTCGGTTCCAGCTCCTGCCAACCTAGCAGTTCAAAAGCACGTTGAAGTGCAAGTAGATAAATAGGTACCACTCCGGCAGGAAGGTAAACGGTGTTTCCGTGCACTGTTTTGGTTCGCCAGAAGCAACTTAGTCATGCTGGCCACATGACCTGGAAAAACTGTCTGCTCCTGTCAGCTCCTTTGTCCAGTAAAACGAGATGAGCGCTGCAACCCCAGTAGTTCACGACTGGACTTAACTGTCAGGGGTCATTTACCTTTACCTTTTAAAGTTTGCCTTCAATGGCTGTAAGACTCCTAGATAGTGCCCGTTTGGGGTGAAGTCAAACTGTGAAAAGTTAGAGCACTTGCTGTGGCTGTTGAGACGGGTATGAGAGACATGGTTTTTTGCAGCTGTGGCAGATGAAGGCATCCAGCTGTGCTGCTGCAGATGCACCACAGGGTTTCTTATCTCTGCTATCCTCCCAGTGGTCATTCCTGTTCTGGCCACTGCTATGGATGTGCAACCTGTCTGTCTCCAGGCTCTGTGGTTGTCTGCAAGGGATTCCCACACAGTGGGGTTGATGTTGCCAGCCTTCATGCCATGTTTACAGACATAATGGGAGTTGCAAAGATGGTGCCCTAAGACTCTTTATCCCATGGAAAATGAATAGCCATTCATTCCCTCAGGAAAACTGTTTACTGCCATTAAACTAACTTACGATGCACCCCTGAAATGGGGGCGGTGAATAAAAAACACATACACAGTTTGCTGAACTTCAAAAAGTACATGCTTACTGATGATGGGTGCTCCAGAGGAATAACGTCTTGGTAAACATGAAATCCACAAAACCACTTTGTATAATTTATGGCGATGAGAATGAATTCTGGAAATGGCTGAAATCCTTTAAGAGCTCTGGGTGAAAAAAAAATTCTGTCAGTTTGACTTTCCCCTGTCTTTTAAAACTACTATTACCATTTGTAGGTTTTCTCTGGCTTGCTGGTGAACATCACAACCATTTCACCTTGGTTGCTGTGGCTGAAGTATTTCAGTATCCCGCGCTATGGCCTGAATGTAGGTATCAGCCTTTCCCTTTTTTTTTCTTTAGAAATGGTTCTGGAAATTTAGAACTCGCCACCAGATATCATAACCCTGGCTGCAAATTCGTATAACTGACCAGAGAACGTTATCTTTCCCCTCAACATTGACTCTGTTTTTTTAAATTTTAAATACTTCTTAAACACCCAAACTTCTAAGCAGTTTACATAAAATACGGTACGATAAGTTCTCTTAAGGCTGCACCATATGTGCAAGTGTTTAATAAAAACATGTTTGCTCGCTTAGCAAACACATTTTAATTAAACGCCACATGTTACTTTCGCTAATTTTAAATGCAGGCATTAAAATGCCATTGTGTGGGACCAATCTGGATTAGGACCCTAGTGTGGCAGGCGGGTTTTTTTAAAAAACAACAACAACAACAATGGCATTGATGTACCTTCAGTGATTTCTGCTCTTGGAGAAATATTAAGAGTCCCTTCTCATTTCATCAAGCAACTGCCTGGATGATGGCTCTGTTATACCTGGTTTGGGAATGGACGAAGGCTGTTTCTGATGGTGGAACTGCAGGCCTGCCCCCTTTCTCATTTACTACATTTACCTTTCTCATTTACTTTCTCATTTACCACATATTAAGCATTTGCCATACACTGGTTACTGAATGTGTGAACTGGGCACAAGCACACTTTCCACGTCCTTTTCTTTTAAATGAGAGGGTGAATTATGTGAATTGGACACCACTACATGATGAGCGGTGAAAACAAAAAACACCCCACCCCTTTTGGACCTGTGACTTGAGATCACAAGACAAAACGAAAGTGTGGAAAAGTTGATATCACAGTGACATCTAGTGATATAGGCTGTGAACTGCACAGTGCTGCCTGTTAACTCTCTTATGTGTTGGCGTACATTAATTAGAATCAAATATCCCTCTCCCCCGCCCACATTGTTAGTTTGATGTGAATGATTTTTGGACTAGGGGGAGATTGAGATTTTGTTCATTTTTGTTCATTTGTTAATTAGTGGGTCTGAGTATTGCTTTATTCTTTGAGCATGGCTTTTTTATAAAAAGGATTTTATACGAAACATTAATGTATTATTTGATTCCCCCCACTTCCCCCCACGGTAATATATACTGTATATCTTCCTTTTTTTTGCTGTAAGTCACTTGGAGAACTTCAATAAATCTAATAAATGAAATGCATATAAAACTTTAGGTGAAATAGGTATTTCTGCTACAAAGGGTGTGTGTGAATTGCAGGATTTCTTATGCAACATTTTCCAGTTATGTTCTTAAAAGCACCAACAGATCCTTGGTATATTAACTTGTGGCAAAAAATAGTGCTTGAAAGCATGTGAGGCTGTTCAGACAGGTTGCCTCTTAATGCGCACAGCGATTGACAGCCAAACTGAGAAATCTCAGCTACTTTTGGGATCTCCACCAATCCTGGAGAAGTAAATATAATGTGTAATGTTTTCATATCCTTAACAAGACTGAAATTCTTCTTGTTGTTTTGCCTCTTCCCAAAGATGTGAAAATATGGAAACCTTCTCAGGTAACAGCAGCGTAAACAAGCAAGTAATTCAGTTTTGTTTGTCTTTAAAGGCTTTGCAAGTAAATGAATTTACCGGGCTTAAGTTTTGCTCAGAACTTGAACAAGGGGTCAACGTAACCTGCATCGCTCCTAGTCCATTTACCATGTAAGTACTTGGCATGTTGCAAACAGTTGCGCTATACAGTAAGCTAAAAAAACAGTTATTTGGAGCTGGTTTCTTGGACATTAGAATTAACCGGGGGCTGCGGTGGAGTGGAGAGGAAGGCTTCACTGCATTACAGTCTTAGTAGGGGGTGTGGTGTGTGTATGTGTGTGTGGAGTGTCTGTGTCATCCTCAATCAACTAATAGCAGTGTCTTCTTTGTATTCCATCTTTTGTTGTCATTCTTCTGACATATTAAGAAACAGCATTGAGAGCAAAACAAGAAAACTAGGTAAAATTAGGGATAATGCATTTCTAACAAAACGTCTGCCTTTAACCTGTATTTTCTAGATGCACTGGAGAAGAATATCTGAAGATGCAAGGCATTGACATGACTTTCTTGGGCATGGTGAAGAATTACGTGGCTCTTATATGCATGACAATCATTTTCCTCTCTATTGCGTATCTGAAATTGAGATTTATTAAGAAGTATACTTAATCGAGCAGGGCACACATGCCTACTGAACACTACAGTGTATTTTTATGGTAAACATGTAATATATGTAAAGTATACAGCTGATTTATAAAACTTTTCTTTCTTTCTTTTCTTTCTTTCAAGAGAGAGAGAGTGGAAGGAAAGTGGCCATTGTGCCAATTGGAACTTTCCTCCCGTTAGCAATTAGCAAATAGCCGGGGATTCCGAATGGGACCGTGGGTGTGGCAAAGTGCCCCCCCCATGGTCCTAATCTGGCCTGTGACCTCCCCCACCAGTGCCATCTACGTATAAAACTATATGTATTTATCATCTACAATGTCACATTTAGATTGGCCTTGTCCTTCCAAACAGTAGTTAAGGTGGTCAATGTCTTACCCATACAAAATCAAACCAGAGGTGGGAGCTCACATGTGGGGATATAAATTTGCCCTTATGCAAACAGAGACTTTTGCTTTAGTTCAAGATCCATGGATTGAGTTGAACTGGGTCAAGAGACCACCTATTCCTACAACCTACAACAGGCCCATGGAACTAAATTGAAACCCAGCCTGTATCCCCCCCAACTAATAACACACACAAACTACTGCAAACCATATAAAGTCTTTATTAAGGGGGGAGGTGGTCACTATTAAACCAATACATCTTTGATCATTGTGGATAACTAATAACTTTCCAACACACCTTTGCTATTAAGACATTAACCGAAAAACAGGGGGTAACTCACACTTCCATTGTGTGAAACAAAAGGGATACAAAAACAGGTAGCTTCGCTGTCATACACTAAATGTATGTACGTTGTCAGTATGCATGGATAACCCATGAAATCTTATTGCACTTCAAAATGAAGTTTGTTATTAAGTAACAACATGTTACAACAATATATATAAACATATATATTAATATATATATATATAAACAAATAGGATTATGAATGCAAACATTTTGGTTTTTATAGCAACGCTGCAAATGTAAGATATAATGATTGTGATGGCTGTAAATACAAACAGGAAGACACAACTTTTGAAACAAGCACGCCAAGGCGCGTGTTGCAATGGCAGCTTCCCACTCTGCGGCTTGGCATCTGCGACAGCATGGCACGAAAGATCTGGGATGCCATTAGCACTACTGTGAGAAATCCCTGTGGACTGAAGCACCCTCTTGAAGACATCTAGCCCCCAGCAACAAAGCCAACTGAATGTGTCCCTATGAGTCATACTGTCACACAGGTTGTTGTTTTGGAAATGCACCACATAAAATCTTTCAGAAATCTAAAAGACTCTGACTTGCTGACTTTTGTGCTCTTGCTACATCACTAAATGACCTTTCAGGGTTTTTTAAAAAAAATTCATGTCTAATTTAAGCCACAACCCAACCACAATCAGTGCCTAAGAATAAAAAGGTAAAGGTAAAGGTACCCCTGCCCGTACGGGCCAGTCTTGACAGACTCTGGGGTTGTGCGCCCATCTCACTTAAGAGGCCAGGGGCCAGCGCTGTCCGGAGACACTTCCGGGTCACGTGGCCAGCGTGACATCGCTGCTCTGGCGAGCCAGAGCTGCACACGGAAACGCCGTTTACCTTCCCGCTGGTAAGCGGTCCCTATTTATCTACTTGCACCCGGAGGTGCTTTCGAACTGCTAGGTTGGCAGGCGCTGGGACCGAGCAGCGGGAGCGCACCCCGCCGCAGGGATTCGAACCGCCGACCTTTCGATAGAATGTTGTAAATTTCCTACCAAAAAAGAGAACTCTGGGTCCCTCTTGTGGTCCCTTTAATTTTCAATTAATGCAAGGTGCATTGCTAATACTGTTCAATTGAAAGGCATGAGCTGCCAGTCTGGCACCTCACAAAAGCTGCTTCCACAGTGGAATTTTACTGTAGGATAGACATACTTTCTGCATTATGTTCTGAGCAAAACATCCTAACCCTGCAAGTATCCCTCCTTCAGCTTTGGGGCGATTTCCTCAGGTGTAGGTGACCTGCCATCTAGCTGTTCATTCCCCCCATTTTTGCCAGTTATGACCTGCATAGATTCATCCAGCCATTTCCTTCTCTATGGTTAATACTCCTCTCTAGGAATCAACTCTTTATTATTTTAGCCCTTCCCTTCCCAAATTTCATTAATCAGTTTCTTACCCCATCCCAAAACTCTAGAAACAAGATGGGGGGCACACTTATTATCTGGGGTGCAACCCAGGGGTGTGGGAGGGTGTAGTTAATCCCTTCACCCTCGTGATGCAGCTCTAATTGAAATTGCTTCACCCTCTCAACATTTGGGGCTGGGGACACTGCCTACCAGGCTAAAGGAATGTCATTTGAATTTCAGAGGTCTGGAAACAGAGCTGTTATTCTGCTTATAGCTTGAAGCAGAGCTATTAAACAGGGTGCTATTAAACAGTACTTTTTCCTGGGGGGGTACTCAAAGGTACGCAGTACTGACACCTTTTTTTCCCCTAGAAGGAAAGCACTGGTTAAAAATGTGGCACTTGTAACAACTTCATGGCGAAGAACTTCTAGAAGAAAAGCACTGCTATTAAATCACCCATGTTTAGAGGCACACTGTGTGAAAATAGCATTTTAAGAACTAGAGGAGACTCTGCCTTCCCTTGCCATTTGAGAACTACTACTTGCTTGCTTGAGTAACAGAAAATTCCTGTGCCATTCCATGTAGAAAAACAGAAGAAGAAAAAGAGCATACCATCCCAGCCACATTATTCTGGACATTGTGTGATTTCATTTCTCTCTGGTGAATGAAATGCAGAGGTTACTTTTTTGGCAAGTAGTTAGGATAAATTACTGTAATACCTATTTCTCTTGAAAGCAGGCAACAGCTAATTATCCTTTGATTTGGACAGTTTCTTTAAAATACTATTAAGAGTACAGGATTTCCAGAATCCTGCTATCTTTAAGAACATACAGATAAGATTTGCAATTAAAATTGGTGTGTTTTATACTTTATATAGCAAATTGAAACTTGGTAGTTTAGGGGTCGTCATCCCTCACTCTAGAGGGCTAATTACATTTTTGAAGGGAACATAGTCCGGAGGGGAAGCCTCAATGCATCTGTATGAACACATGTAAAACAACTATTAACAGTGCAATCCTATGCATATTTACTAATGTGTTCAATTGTGCTGACTTTCAGGTAAGTGTGTATAGGATTGCAGCCTTAGTTATTGAGCTGACAGTTCTGAGCTTACTCATTTTCTATGGAAAGCAGAGAAATTTGTGACATTTCTGTAGATTCTTAAGTAGCTGGAACCGAGTCCAAGGCTGGATCAGTTCTGTTTGGTAGTGTAAGTGTTCTTGCACTAGCAGATGTGAAGGTTTTGCTATTTCACATCAGAGAAGTCCAATACAGCAGCTGTGCTGGTGGAAACTTGGTGCACAGCCTACTGTACAATCTATCGTGCGACAAAGTTACCTGCAACCTACTTTTACATTACTCTGTGAAACAGCCTTTTGCCAACAAAAGTATATCGCTAGGTGATTTTAATTGAGTGCTACATTAGAGACAACCCCAAATTAACTTTTCTTTTTAAATCACTTCTTAGTCTCCCAATTTTATATTTAAAAAAGCATCAACAGCTCGGCTGTTTCTCTGCATACCGAATCTGCCTCTGCATATCTTAGAGCTTCCTGTGACTTAGCCAAATCACTAACTGTGCGCAATACTCATAATTTTGTAGGCAAAGGAAAAAGTCTACTAGACATGGACATTGTTCCCACTGTTCCCACCTCCTCCGGCATCAATGCCTTCTGTGGACTGTGAGGAAGAAGGGCGGGAACTCCTAGCCCGGGACTGGCCGTTGAGCCCCATTGGAGTTCCCAGTCTGTGGCTCACTTGGGATGCCGTATCATCCGATTCCCATCGCTCCAGCTCTTCTCGTACAAGTCTCTCCATCTGATCCCTGTGGACTTCATTATCACGGCCCAGCCTGTCGTCCTAGGCACAAATATCATAGTGTCTGATCATACAAAGAATGCCCAAAGACTATGCATTTTATGAATTCTTAAATTAGGAAGAAACACTTATGTGGTTTAAATGGTTAAAAATTACTAACACAGCTAACAGAAACAATACTTTGTCTTAAGAAAACAGGAATAGAATGAAACAGCAAATTTGCAAGAACTGTTTGCATTTTTCCAGCACATGTGAGTTACCTCTGTGACCCCATCAAGCAGCCTCCCCAGCACCTCTTTCCTTTTCAGTTTTGCTCTCTCCATGGCTTCCAGCTTCACGATGACAGCGTCAATCTTAGAAACAATGCTGCCTATGGAATGCTCCATGCGATCCACTCGCCGCACCAACCTAGAGCCAAACATTTTTTTTTATAAGATATGTTTTTTATTTAAACAATGCGTACTTTATTTTGACTAGAGATTTAATGATCAAGCAATTCATGTTATACTTGTTAGGAAAAAGCCCCTCTGCCCTAGTGGTCCATTATCATGTACTTTTGCACATATCAGGCTCTTGCATCTCCAATGAAAAAGTAGTATAAGAACAGGCAGAAACCCCAAGGAGCCGCGGCCAAGCGAAGTGGTCAGTACTGAAGCAGCATCTGAATCAGGGAAGCCTCACTTTGAATTTTGCCTCTGACATGGACCTATGAAGTGGCCTTGGGAATGCCACTCCCATTCAACCTCCCATTTTTAGTAATGATAATAATAATAGTAGCCAACCTTGCAGGGCTGTTATATGGATTTCAGCAGTTTAACACATTTGAAGTACCTTGATAAATAAATCCGCAACGAAGCATAAATACATGGTTATTTGATTACAGGGTCTGTGAAATACTGCACACAACATTCCACAGAGCATGGCAATGGGAGCCACAGCTTCTTTGCATGGCAACTGTCTTCTGGAGCACACAAGAGGTGCCACTTTAAATTGAGAAAAACAGCCGAGAGCTCATGCTCTCTGGAAATCCTATAGTTCTACCGCTGAATATACAATAGCCTTGATTAAAAGGGAGGAAAGGCACCATGCAATGTTCTTTGAACATTCATAATCAAGTAGAATTCCCCTATATCTGGACATCTCAGAAGACAATCGATCAGTCTACACGTACTACTGTGGAAGGACACTAACAGGAGCAACCCAAGAACCTTTCAGCACCGTGCTCAGAATGCCTAGGCAACAGAATCAGCAACAATCATCTCCTATGCTTGCTGGCTGCTCATATAGCTACAACCCTATGCAAGGCTTTGCAATGCACAACAGAAAGATATCAAGATTAGAGAGTGGTCAGGATACTCAAGTGTTTCAGCTTATTCTAGCAGGATGACAGCATAAATGCACAGCTGTCCAGAAACAAGTATCCAAAAACAATACTCCCACATTCCTTTGCTGGCTTAGTCACAGGATGGCTCGTTGTTACTACCCATCTGTATTTAGTGTTATTTCCCCTTCTGTTTTCCACTGGAACAGAAGGATTTTCCCTCAGATATTTTTCAGCTGGATTCCTTCACATTATGTTCCGAGACGGAAGTTTCCAGAGGCAATACAGAACATTCATAAATCAGAGTTGGGAAGAAGGTAGACAGTGATCCACCAATGGAACTCTGAGCAATTTCTGGCAACTGCCTTCTCCCTGCACCTTCTCCCAAGACAAATCCAGCACTCCATTGCAAGCAGAAGCCTCATGCCCCGCTGGTTTGAATGCAGGCTGTTTTTTACATATATAAATGCTGAAAACAAACAAAGAAACAAAAGCAAAACCCATGAAGATCCTGCTTACAGCAGGAGCTCTTGCCTTTGATGCTAATGCCCACCCCCCAAGTAACAGATTCAAGTCTCTCTCTTACACACCCACAAGGGATACAAGCAACGTTTTGTTGCGGGGCTTTGCTTGTAAGTGATGGAGAAGGACCATAGTTCAATGTTAAAGCATCTGTTTTGCATTCAAAGGTCCCAGGATTCAGTTCCCAGCATCTCCGTGTAGGGCTGGGAATATCCCCTGCCTGAAATCCTGGAGGCTGCTGCCAGTCAGTGTAGACAAGACTGAACCTGATGGGCGACCAGTGGCCTGGCTCAGGTTGAGGTCGTTTCCTAGGATGCATTTCAAAAGGAATATCCAGAACTGTGTTGGACAAGGACATTGTTTTAAAAACCCCAAAATGCCTAATACTAACACTTGAAATTCTTCATACGAAACCCCGCTTGAGCTGCTGCCTCTCCTCCGGGAACTGTGTCCGCTGTCGTCGTCATCGTCCTCTTCAGAGTCATCCAGGCTCCGTGGGAAGCTACGGCCGCTCAGCGGACGATTCAGAGAGCTTCTGTCTAACTCTAAGTCCTCCTTGGTGAAAATAACAAAGGCTATAAGGTTCGTAGGGCAGGCACAATATCAGAAATACACAAAGCTCTCTTTCCTCCCGAGCTTGTTGCAACCAGGGACCCATGCTTGCCACAAACTGAAATCCAAAATTCTGCCTAAGTGAATATTTGAGACAGCCTCCTGCAGCATTACTCCACGTGTACTTTGTGCCTTGCCATTTTTACTTTCTTTATTCTGAAACTAACGATGGCATTTGTGGCTCGGCAAGGCCAAACATAAGGCATCGTTCTACTCTGCCTTGCACTGGTCCAAGACCTGCACAAGCAGAATACAGTACAAATGGAGCAAGCAAAAATAAGATAAAACTGCTTCGCTGAAAGCAAAAGCAGTAGCTTGGATTATATAATCCAGACTTCTAATAGCGAATACAGATAAAAACAGTATTTGTTCATTTCAAGAAGTCGTCCCGTGGTATTTAAACCATAACTCACCCTCTCTTTTTCCAAATCATCTCTCATTTGCTGATGTTCCAGCTCAGTCAATTCCTGATCTCCATCTTGGTCATACTTTGTAAAGATGGCTTCAATCTCGGCATCAGTGTGTCCCCTTCTGGAAATAAAACACACACACACACACACAAGCTTCAACAAAAGGTTGCCAAAGGATGCAGGGTAGGAGAAGTTAAACATTATGCATGAACAGGCACAAATCAGCAAATACAGTTATATAACTGCTCCTTGGATCCATGATGTTATTTGCTATCACTAGTATGTCTAAAATTGGCATTCCATAAAAAAAATCCATTGGAAAAAGATCAAAATCCACCCATCTCACAACAAAAGGTTGGTGAAGTTAATTACTTCTTAATGCACTATGTGGAAAGCAAGTTCAGGATGTTGAAAAGGCTACTCACTACCACTGTTCTTGAACTATGCTCACCAAGAGCCTTTTGCTGGGAGAATTTTTACAGAGGAGGACAGTCAGACTTACCCCTTCAGGTCTTGCCGCAGTTCATCAAAGTTCAATTTGCCTCCGCTTTGTCGCAGACTCTCTGAAATGTCATCAACTGGTGTTTTTTTAAGTTTTAATTTCACCATGGCTTTAGTGTAACCCTGAAATAGGAAATACAGTCTGTATATAGTCAAAGCTATAAAACTTAGCAGCATATGCTAGAACTGTGTATTTTTATGGATGCTTTCCTCTCACATTACCTTTGGTATGAATGCACTGAGCTTCTCCACATCAGGGGATTAACTTGGGAACGTTTTGTGTGACAAAACGCTTTCTAACTGACCTGCGACCTGTACATTGCTGCTTTCTAGTATACTGCTAAAGAGATCAATGACAATCTTCTTTAGCCGTTCTGTTTACTCACATGAAGATAATGACTTTCCAGGGTTCTAACATGCAGGGAGGGCCTCCCCACTTCAGAAACTTGCCCTCCCACCTGTGGAGGACTGTAAAGGAGAGAGTGATACACTGGATGGGGAAGAGACTGTCAGCTCTCCTTGCCAGGGATGGAAACCTTGGACCCTCCAGATGATGGACAGCTTCCATCATCCTTGATGGCTATACAGGTTGGAGCTGATGGGAGTTGCAAGTTCCAACTGCTGAATGCCTACAAGTTCCTTATCCCTGACATGTCCTGGGAGCTGCATTCAGGTACCTTCTTAAAATACCAGCTGAAGCTCCATGTTTAAATATGATTAATAAAAGGAACTGGTAAATTAATTTGCCAATCAGGAATTGTGAATTCATTTGCTAACCATTCTGAAGGGGCTCTGAGCCCCTTGCTTGTGCCGTAAGGTCAAGGCAGCACAAATATCTGTAAAAGGCTTTTACCTTTCTTATAAGATCCGACAGTTCCATTTCAGATTTCTGCTGCGCCATATCCGATTTGACTTCAGAGTATGTATCATTGATGATGGCCAAAAACATGTTCTGTTTAAGACAAAGCACTTTAAAATGGAGCTTGAAAAACAAACAAACCCAAAGCCTTTGGCTTCATTAAAATATAGTTACTGAGCATATGCTAAGGTTAAGTTTTGTAACTTTCAAGGAAAAAGACAAGCTCTGTCTAAGTGAGAGGCAGGGGGACCTAGAACAATGAGGGTAATTTGCAACAGCTCCACCAGAACTAGTTGCTCATTATCTTGTCCTCTCAAAAAGAGTGAACATGCCTTATTAGGATATAATATATAACCCAAATGCAAAAGAAAAATAAAATTAGGCCAGGTTTGGTGCTCTCCCTCCCCCTTTCAGCACCACCCCTCTGACAAGAGCACTAGATGTATACTGTAAATGGCCCCTTGATCCTTGGATGAAGCATGGTGTATAAATATAGAGGATATAACAACAACAATAAGGGGCAACAACAACAACAACAACAACAGGCAGTTGCATTCATAGCCATAACTCATTTCCATAAGGATATGAACTGATTTTAGTTTTAGGTTTATTTAGAGTTCAAACTGAGCTTGGGAAGAATGAATGCCTCTTGACCCACCTCAGCTGAAAAATGCAAGAAGGGCATGGACAATAGAGGCTGCCATCTCTATGAAGTGTATTTCACAATGTAAGAATGGAACACAAAGCAGTCTCAGTCTCAAATTCCAGAAACTGAATAAGCTCATAACAGATTGGGGATGGATACTTGTGCCTGCACTGCACCCATGCACATACTGTCAAACTCTACAACTGTTACTTTTCCCCACCCCCATCATTCTGCCCAGACACTGAGGTCCAGTACCGAGGGCCTTCTGGTGGTTCCCTCACTGCGAGAAGCCAAGTTACAGGGAACCAGGTAGAGGGCCTTCTTGGTAATGGCACCCGCCCTGTGGAATGCCCTCCCACCAGATGTCGAAGAGAAAAACAACTAACAGTCTTTCAGAAAACATCTGAAAGCAGCCCTGCTCAGGGAAGCTTTTAATGTTTAATAGGTTTTTGTATTTTAATATTCTATTGGAAGCTGACCAGAGTGGCTGGGGAAACCCAGCCAGATGTGCGGGGTATAAATAATAAAGTATTAGTATTAGTATTATTATTATTATTATTATTATTATTATTATTATTATTATTGAGTATATTATCAAGTGGACATACACAACTCAGAAACTGCACACTGTTAAAGCCCTTTTGAGTATTAGTCGTATTGAAGCCAGGAAAGATAATAAAACAAAACAAAAAAAATTCAATTTGAGAGGATGACAACAATAATACAAAAATGGCTATGAATAAAATGGTTACATACCAAAAGAATGAAGAACATAAAGAACACAAATGTAGTGAAATAAACTGGTCCCAAAACTCTGTTAGCTTCTTCAATCTCTGTAAAGTCAAAATCTCCCAACAGGATGCGGAACTGAGTAAAACTTTAAAGAGAACAACGCAGTTTTAGCCAATAGTTGAGTAAGTCAACGCAGTTTTAGCCAATAGTTGAGTAAGTGGGACGCAGGTGGCGCTGTGGGTTAAAGCCTCAGCGCCTAGGACTTGCCGATCGAAAGGTCGGTGGTTCGAATCCCTGCGGCGGGGTGCGCTCCCGCTGCTCGGTCCCAGCGCCTGCCAACCTAGCAGTTCGAAAGCACCTCCGGGTGCAAGTAGATAAATAGGGACCGCTTACCAGCGGGAAGGTAAACGGCGTTTCTGTGTGCGGCTCTGGCTCGCCAGAGCAGCGATGTCACGCTGGCCACGTGACCCGGAAGTGTCTCCGGACAGCGCTGGCCCCTGGCCTCTTGAGTGAGATGGGCGCACAACCCCAGTGTCTGTCAAGACTGGCCCGTACGGGCAGGGGTACCTTTACCTTTACCTTTGAGTAAGTCACACAAAACTGATCCCACCCCCCTTTGTATTCTGGCAGTGGTCTACAACATTCTTTTCAGCACGAAGACAAGTGGCTGGTAGCAACAGCCTAAACAAGTCCAGCCGCAATGCAAATATATCTGCAAATATTAAAGTATTTTATGGATTCTAAAAGTTCAGTTGGTTACAGCATGGTGCTGATAATGCCAAGATTGCAGGTCTGATCCCCATATGGAGCAGCTGCATATTCCTGTATTGCAAAGGGTTGGACTATGTGACCCCCAGGTCCCTTCCAACTCTACAATTCTATGGTTCTAACTTTTGCATAAGGTCAGAGAAATTTATTTGATGCTAGAATTTTGAAAATCCACAAGAACTTCACTAAAATGGACAGAATTTTAACAATGAATTTGATGCGATCTTCTGCGTCCAATGAGGACATTTGCTAAGCCACTGGCAGCCTTTTAAAGATTCTATTGTTGTACTTACACACTGTCCTGGAAGGTACTGAAATCGTCAACTTGTGCACCAAACACAAGGTAAGCTAGCTGAGCATAGGCTATAAAAATGATGAAAAACATAATGGCAAACCCAAGAACATCTTTGGCACATCGTGACATCGTGGTAGATAACTGGCTCATTGTACGGTTGAAGCTGATAAATTTAAAGAGCTGTCAAAGAACAGAAAAATATTTCATGAGCTGGGTAATTGAGAGTAGGAAACAGGGAGAAGAATTAGGCTGCTAAATACTGTAAACCACAAAAGGAGGAACATTAAACAATTCTGTAGGCTTGTTCAGACATACTGCCAAGCCACGGTTTGTACTAATCACAGACGGACTCCAATTCACAATGTGTGCTCCAGGCAAACACACGGAAGCCATGGTTTTTGTGGTTTTCTTCTTCTCCTGCCTTCTCTGTGATTCCCTGGATTCTATTCTAAACAATAGAAGCAAGTCAAACTTTGCAAACTGGAGTGGTGCAGAGGCTATACCAAAGCCTTGTTTGCTGAACCTTTAAATCGTGGATTCAGGTCCTGGTTTGGCAGACACTCACAAACCACAGAGGATTAGAGTGTATTGGTTCCAAAATTATGAAAAATGATATCTGGCCCTTACAGCTGAACTATTTCAGAGTGTGGTATGCTAGTACTGTAAAACAAAGTTCAAAGGAACTCTCTGCTAGGTAGCACTAGACACCAAGGATGACACAAGTAGCAGAAAACAGTGTTGTAATAAGTCACTTAGAAAGGAAATTTACATTTAAATCTAATTTTCAAATAGTTTAATCATTCTTTCAAGGCAAAAAGCAGGTGGTCTAGCCAACTGAGTTTTCTCTTCCTTTCTAGCAACAGCTTTCTTGGATCAACTTTAGCTCTTAAAATATGAAGTTTCAAAAGCAACTTTGGATTTGCTGGATTTTGCCCTTGGTTTGGAATGTTCTCTTTCCTGTTTTGAGTCTTATGGCAGGGTAGGGCACAACACATATTTAAAGGAATAAAACCATGGACAGATTTGGATGTAAACTGATTTATCAAAATAACAAATACAAATTCCCTTAAAAAGATATTAATATATGGGATGAAGTGCCTTGAAATATCACTTAAGCATGAATTACCTTAATCCAGACGAAAAACATGGTGACAGCTGCAATATTGTTGAACTGTGTTTGCCAGTATGCTAAAGGTTCAAAATTTGGGAAGTTATTTTGATTTTCCAGCAGCTCCTTCAGTAACCTATCCACAGCAGATGTTCGATATATATTAATTCCTATAGCTGCCACCGATAGCTGAGTGCAGAAAAAGAGTACTGTACATAAATAATATGGAACATGCATCTTAAAAAAGCATAAGAAGAGCCTGTAACTCTTGTCCAGAAATCTTGTGAGACATAGAACTGCCAAGTCTTGCAATATCTCTCCCTCTCCCATTTCTATGGGATAACTGAGAACTCAACCATCATGGCAGCTCATCTAGAGGTTTTCTTTCCCAGCAAGAGGCAGCTGAGGGCAGCTACAGAAGTAGTGCACTGGAAGAGCAGATAGGCACATTGCCTCCTCATACACGGGGAACTCACGAGACAAATTACCCAAGGTCTGTGTCCATTACAACTAGTGAGTCAGCTCACTCTTCACATCAATCCACAAGCACTTCTCTCAAAAGACAGAAGGTGCCACTGTTGAAAGATTTGTAGTCCTTATATCTCACTTACCATGATAATGAGAACATCAAGACAATTCCAAAGACTCCTGAAATAAAAGAGTCTGTGTATGTGAATTTCCAGGATTTCTTCCACCACGTAATAAAGAACAAAAAGACAAAAGACAATTTCGCAGGCAGCCAGGAAGAAGTCAAAAGTGGAGATGTAGTGGATCAACTTTACAGGCTGGAATTGCCAAGATGTAAGGAGGCCTCCTGTTGGTGGGAACTCCACCAATAACCTGCATTTCAAAAAATAAATACACGTATAATTAATTCACCTTGTTATTAGTAGCAATTTGTTGTTTTATTGCTCAGGAATCCACCTGAAAGTATTTTTATACTGAAAGGAAATTAATTTTATAATAAATAAATGTTTGAAAGACAAGGCTTGGAAACAAACTAAAATGCAAGCAAGCAAAATATATACAGGTAAAGGACCCCTGGACGGTTCAGTCCAGTCAAAGGTGACTGTGGGGTTGTAGCACTCACCTCGCTTTCAGGCTGAGGGAGCTAGTGTTTGTCCACAGACAGCTTTCCAGGTTATGGGGCCAGCATGACTAAATCATTTCTGTCGCAACGAAACACCACGACAGAAACCAAATTGCACGGAAACACCGTTTACCTTCCCACCACAGCAGTACCTATTTATCTCCTCCCGCTGGTGTGCTTTTGAACTGCTAGGTTGGCAGGAGCTAGGACAGAGCAACAGACTCTCACTCCGTTGCAGGGATTCAGTGGTTTAGACCACAGTACCACCTGCATTGTGCTTTTATTTATTAAAATTTACAACCCACTCTTCACTGTTCACCCACCCCAGAGCAAGAAACATTAAAACACTACAGTAAAATACCCTTTTATATAAATACAACTTAATGCAAAAGAAGAGTAACATCATCCATTCTACTGTTTTAATATTTTTTAAAAAGATTTTTTCTTCACCGCCCACAAGTATGCTGTACAGGAAAATATTTACAAACAAACTAAAAGGAGTGTTAGCGACATTTAAAAGTTAACAAGGATGTTACCAATAAGAAATCGTACAGAAGTCCTAATATTTTCATGAGTTTTAATTATTTAAAAAACTCCCTGTAAATGACTTTTTAATGCAATTTAAAATGAAGGTCCAGGCTCTCATTTTACATGAATGCTCTTTATGCATGTGTATATGGATCGGTATATCTACTGTATATAAAATTACAACATATACACACAGCTGTGTGGGAAGTGAAATATGTGAACTCAGATATCACTTTAATAAGGAAGGGTTGCTCAAATGCACCTCTTCAATTTGCCTGTGAAAAAAGCTGGAAGCATTTGAACTGGACTTAACTGTTCTTCAAATGTCAAAGTAACTTCTTTTAAAAAATGACTAATAACATTTCATTTTATGTCCCCTTAATAAAATTCAAGTATTTTCAGTATTCCTGCCAGTGTGTTTGCACTATGCCACTTTTTGGCCTCTCCCCGTCCCAATGAGCAGCAGCAAATTCACCTGTTGAGGTCAGAAGTGCCATTCACTACTGCATATATAGTTTGGCTCTAGTTTTCATTGATTTCAATAGTAATTACTTCTGAATAAATACCCCCAGATGCTCTAAATCAAGCTGCCTCAACCTCGGTCCTCCAGATGTTTTTGACCTATAACTCCCATAATCCGTAGCTAGCAGGACCAGTGGTCAGGGATGATGGAATTGTAGTCTCAAAACATCTGGAGGGCCGAGGTTGAGGAAGCCTGCTCTAAATCTACACAGTGAAAGCAGACCCTGCCATCTCCTTCATAAAGGCTGTGTTCCACCATCCAACAATACCAGACTTACCTGATAATACAGAAGAGATTGATGTTTGCATTGTACACTGAAAAATCTATAAATGTTGCCCGTGTGCCTCTATCAAGCCACAAGCTGTTTTTAAGGCCAAGAATTAACACAGATGTCTCCTCTCTGCTTCTGGACAGATCCTGGTAATAGCCAGCTCCACTGTAAGTTGCAAGCAACCCCCAATGGCTGCTTCCATTCAGATCTTTTTCACTGGTATAAATCCAACTGAAATGCAACCAGAAAAGACACACTGAAGAAATTCTTTTCATGCATGTCTACTACTTTTCAGGAAAACCTAACTGTAAACTCTTAGGGTTAACAATTCTGACACAGATGGAGGAAATTCCCTCTCAGCCTTTTCTCTCTCCATCAAAATTAAACTGTTGTGGCAGACATGGATGCACCTGAACTATTCAAGAAAACAGGTTGTTGTTTTTCAAATTTACACAGGCTGTTCACATGTTAGCAGAAACAAATTAGTGGTTATGGGATCTCAGGTAAAATACAGTGGACGCTCGGTTTGCGAACATGATCTGTGAGGGATGCACGTTTGCAACCCACAGCATTTGCAACCCGTGTCTGCGCATCTGTGCACGTGTGGGTTGCAATTCTGGTACCCATTCTGGTACTTCTGGGTTTTGGCGGTCCGTAACCCGAAAAAACGCAACCTGAAGCGGCTGTAACCCGAGGTATGATTGTAGTGCTTTTATAGGGACTACAGCACAGATTGAATGAAATCTAACAAAGTCCCCCCCACCAGAAGAACTGCCCCCATTTGTGAGATGGATTCCTCCTTCACCCTACAGCCTCCTGCATTCCCCCCAAATCTGTTCCAGATTGCTAGAGTTGGCTATATTTATGTGAGAAAAATACATACGCAGTTCCATTGCGAGGCCCGAAAGGTGCAGTGTCCTCATTACTCACAGAGTAAACATCGTAACAGTCTTTAATTTCATCTTTTAAATCTTCAGGTATTGAACACGTGCCATTCCTCACTTTCAGCTGTCGAATGCGAGGCACTCCCAAAAGCAGGTTCTCATGGTAGATAAAACTCCTGTTTTCTGCCACCGTTCTGTTGTTGTACCACATCTCCCAGTACAGGCCATCTAGCAAAGGACCCTCAGTGAACTGAAACAGAATGCAGTTTCAGGGAAATTAACTCTTGCTAAGATTCTGCAGGTTGTTTTTTTTAAAAAGATACAATTTTATCACTGAACAATGTTTTAGAATAGGCATGGTGTAACAATTTCTACTATTACAGCATAATCCTCTGTGTATATCTGTTCATACTATAGAAAACTAGTCCTGTTGATGGCAAGAACTGTTTCCAGGCAATCCAAAGAGAAACTTTTGTATATTGGAGAGAAGTTGGTTTTATTCTAACTAACCCCACCCCACCCTCCCACTATATATAAGGGTCTTGTGACTTCTGTTTCAGTGTATCTGAAGAAGTGTGCATGCACATGAAAGCTTATACCCGGAACAAACTTAGTTGGTCTCTAAGGTACTACTGGACAATTTTTATTTTTTTTACTGCATCAGACCAACATGGCTACCTACCTAAATCTTATCCCAATTAAGTCATAATTGTGCCACAAGAAATAAGAAGGTGAGGTAGTAGTTTCATTAACTGGCTTCTTTGAAAGACTGGATTAAATCGTACCGTTAACTCCTGCCAAATCATACATATTTTTCAACACTGCAATAGACTAAAATTGCCTTAATACTTTTCTGATAACACACCATGTACATATTATTTGAACATATTCCTGCTCAAAAACCAAATTCCACAGTACCTTCCAGAAGTCTTCCATTGTAGATAAAGTTTTAAAATTGGTCTTCTCCATTTTTGACACTGGTGTGTCTAGAAAGAGCTGTGACATCACCCTTGTGTAGTAGTACATATTCGAACTCACCATCCCATATGACACTGTAAACACAAGTTGGAAGGGGGGGGAGAGTCAAAATGTATTTTTTTAAAAAAAAACAACATACAACCCATACAAGTATCAAACAATATTTTTTTTAGGCTGTGTTATGAACACAGTAGGTAAATAAACTTTTAATTCAAACAGTCTATGATTTACCTAGCAGACTCCAATGGGGGTCTGGGTCTGATCCTATACTGATTCATGAATAGGGGGAAGGGAATGCCCACAATCTTGTTGGAACCAAATATATGTGCTGTAGCATCAGTGGCCCCATTACAGAAAGACCTAAAATATTGTATATCTTAACAGTAGCTTTCACCCTTTTTGGCCCACCTTTGAACTCAACCCTCATCATGGAATCTACCTTTGACTATTTTTCTGCGCAAGTCCATCTTTGTCCTTCTCTTTCTAGTACTCTCCTCTTTCTCCTGTCCTTTAAAACATTTAAACAAAAGAAAGAAAATGGTGGCGCTGCTGCTTATGTAACCTACTTTAGATCATGTCACAACCAAGTTTTGAGCACCTAACTGCTGGCTGAAAGAATACATATTTGATTCCTCCAAATATCTAAACCACAAGCAAATCTAAAAATTGCTCTAATAATTCAAACAAAATGGTCCATACTATCCAAAAATGTTTCTTGCATATATATCTTTTTTAAAAGGGAAAAGGATGGCAATTTCGCAATTTCCATGAAACCGCTTTGGACAGCAATGCATTTCATACAAATTTACATCTGGTTAATCAGCTGCCTAAGCTGCTGATATGGATAGCCTCTAACAGCAATAAACTTCACAGAAAGCCTGCCCTGCAGAACGACAGAGTGCTCTCAGAATATTTTATGTTTCTTTAGGAAGCAACGCTATTGGCATAAGCACAAATGAGCTTGCACCAGACGTGCTCCAAAAGGGAAGAGACTAATAACTTGTCAGTAACATCTCACTTTACACATATGCTCTGTTTTGTTGATTTCCACTAGTGAAGAGAGGAAAACAACTCTAAAGTTGTATTAATGAAAATATGGCTTATGAAATATTGTTCTTGACACTCAAAATTATTCCTTAACCCCCCCCCCCAAAAAAAAAAACCCTTATCACAGATAAGGAACTGAACCCAATACAGAACTTCAATTTTGTGAGTGGCAGTGTTGCTTTTGCAAAATCATAATATCATCTGCAATTGAATTTTGATAGCATAATGTAAGGCTCTCTTTTTCCATAAAAGATGGTCATTCATGAATTGTCAAGACGGGTTAGTACATGTGCTATTTCTTTTCTAGGACTATTAACCATGTAGAGCCACAGTGAATCAGAGAAAATGTATAACCATTAAAGCTGATTAACTAATTTTAGGAGCAATGCCAGTCTGTGGTCTTGAAAGAGGAATGCTTTTAAAACAACAACCCAGTAGAACTATATTGAATTACCTGTTAAGCATAACTAGTGGTCATTACTAGTTATTATGTTAAAGTGATAGCAAGAGTCTACTTACAGAAAGACAAGACCAGGAGAAAAATCAAGTACGTGATCAGTTCTCGTAAAACACTTTTCAGGTATCTCTCTCTGGTTGTGGTTTCTTCCATTAGGCTAGTACCCCACAGACCTTGAAAAAGAAGCATTAACAGAAAACCGTAAGAAATGTAACATACTTACATGTTTAACTGTGCCTATACAATCAGGTCAAAGTGTGCATTTGATTTTAATTTGATATATAAGCTCTGGCAACCATTTCCCTCCTACACAAACTACCAGATCTACCATTTTTGCTTTAACATTTTGGGCTTTAACGTTCTGGGGCAAGGAGCTATGAGTATGCTGAGGACGCTCTACTCTGTTTCTCCAAAACATCTGAACTGGTGGATCTTTTGAGACTTAAACATTACACATTACACATAATTGATTGCTGTGTGTTTTAGGTAACATTATCCTTTTAAGCAACTGCTGCTGGATCTCCTGTAAATATTTTCCATTCATTTAAAATATTGGGACGTTTTGAACGGTACAGATTTTGAGATTAATACATCAGCAACAATGGAAGGTTAAAAAAAAAGAACAATGAAGTAAGAATTTAGCACCATGTGCTGCCAGAAATATTTCTCAGATTTACCGTATTTTTCGCTCTATAACACGCACCTGACCATAACACGCACATCGTTTTTAGAGGAGGAAAACAAGGGAAAAAACATTCTGAATGAAACAGTGGATGTATCATTTTTGTGCTTCATGCTGTGGCCACAGACATGTGATCTGATGGTGAATTTGGGATGACCCAATGCAAAAATCCTGAGAATCCCTGTGGATCCATGCTTTCTAACCACGTTTTTGCACCATTGCAGCCCCAGGCAACAGTGGGTGCGTGATTTTTGGGGGGCAGGCTGTAGCCATGGACATGCTATGTGATCTGATGGTGAATTTGGGCTGACCCAATGCAAAGATCCTGAGGATCCATGTTTTGTAACCACATTTTTGCACCATTGCAGCCCCAGACAACAGAGGGTGCATGATTTTGGGGGGGCAGGCTTTAACCATGGACATGCTATGTGATCTGATGGTGAATTTGGGGTGACTGAATGCAAAGATCCTGAGGATCCATGTAGATCCATGCTTTTTAACGTTTTTGCACCATTGCAGCCCCAGGCAACAGTGGGTGCGTGGTTTTGGGGGGGCAGGCTGTAGCCATGGACATGCTATGTGATCTGATGCTGAATTTGGGCTGACCCAATGCAAAGATCCTGAGGATCCATGTAGATCCATGCTTTTTAACCACGTTTTTGCACCATTGCAGCCCCAGGCAACAGTGGGTGCGTGATTTTTGGGGGGCAGGCTGTAGCCATGGACATGCTATGTGATCTGATGCTGAATTTGGGCTGACCCAATGCAAAGATCCTGAGGATCCATGTAGATCCATGCTTTTTAACAACGTTTTTGCACCATTGCAGCCCCAGGCAACAGTGGGTGCGTGGTTTTTGGGGGGCAAGCTGTAGCCATGGACATGCTATGTGATCTGATGCTGAATTTGGGCTGACCCAATGCAAAGATCCTGAGGATTCATGTGGATCCATGCTTTTTAACCACATTTTAAGTGGGGAGGGAAGGAAAAACACAGAAGGGACAAGGAGCAGGAGAGGGGTGTGCAGAGAAGCAGCTGGCTAAGAATGCAGGAGAGGGGTATAACGGGAGGAGGGAGGAAAGGAAGGCAAAAGTTTTCCCTCACCTACCCACCCAAACCAGCCAGCTCGCGCTCTCTCTCTCTCCCTCCCTTCTGCATGTTTTCAGCTTTCCCCTCTGCTTGCCTGGAGGGGAGGGGCTTTCCCTGCTCTTTGTTCCGTTTGAGCAAACACAGCAAGGAAACAGAGGTGGGCGGGCAGTAAGACCCTGAGGCAGAATGCCGGAAAGCAGCCGCTTCCTCTTTTCAGATTTCCCTTCTAGGAGATGCGCGATTTGATTTTTGCCTGCTTTTTTTTTGCCTCCCCTTGCACCATTTGGCTCCAGGGACCACACATTCGCTCAATAACACGCACAGACATTTCCCCTTCCTTTTTAGGAGAAAAAATCTGCGTGTTATAGAAGGAAAAATACGGTAGTACATATGCCAAAACATGACCTAAAATCAAAGCGTCAGTAAATACTATACATTCTCTTCACCAAGAAGAAGTGCTTCAGTATGTGACTGTAAAAAAGATTAGCTGGCATATTACCTAGTTACAAGAATCATAGAATCATAGAATCATAGAGTTGGAAGAGACCACAAGGGCCATCGAGTCCAACCCCCTGCCAAGCAGGAAACACCATCAGAGCACTCCTGACATATGGTTGTCAAGCCTCTGCTTAAAGACCTCCAAAGAAGGAGACTCCACCACACTCCTTGGCAGCAAATTCCACTGTCGAACAGCTCTTACTGTCAGGAAGTTCTTCCTAATGTTTAGGTGGAATCTTCTTTCTTGTAGTTTGGATCCATTGCTCCGTGTCCGCTTCTTTGGAGCAGCAGAAAACAACCTTTCTCCCTCCTCTATGTGACATCCTTTTATAAGAAGGTAATAGAAAACTACTCAGTGCCGGGGCTTTTTTTGGGAGGAGTTGAAATTATACAAAGTGGTTGGGAATATTTTGTAGGAAAACACTCACACACAAAAAGCTTAACCTGAATGTCCCACAACTTGCTATAATTAAGCTTGTAACCAAGTCTTGTTTACCTGTCTACCCCTGACTCTACCTTCCAGTGGCTCAATGTCAAATTTTAGTTTGTAAGTTCCTCTGAACAAGGCCCTTTCCCCTTTCATACTCTGTAAAGTGCCCAGTCCACAGAGGACTATGTAAAGAATACATTAATCCAAACAAAAATGGGAGCGAGTGAAACATGGAAAAAATTGCTTATGCAAAGCTCATGTCACAACAAACCAGCAAATATCTGTCACAGCACTGTTTGCTTTTTTGCTGCTATGGGCTAAGATGGCTCTCCTTCTGGAATTTGTAGCTAGATGGTTATCCTGAACTGGAACAAATGAGCAAATACTGGTTGACTAGGCAACAGAAAGCTTGAAACATACTCTGACGGAGCTGCAATTCGCAAAACTTGGCAGGGTGCAGGTTTTTATATATATATAATCAAACACATTGCTTTTCTGCTGTTTTCCCCCTCCAAAAAGTCTCCTGGTCAAAACAGCAACAACTTAACAATACTGTACAACAACTTAACAATATTGTATAAACCATATTGCATGTGGTTTTTAAAGGGATACTGATTCCTGAGGATTTGGAAATCATGCAGTCTATGCCACTGCAATTCTGCATGTACGTTTGCCAGCTTGGAGTCTAAAGTAAAGTGTCTACATTTTTTGAGGAGGCTCCCATATAACATCTTTACTGTTAGCTTTGGATTTTCTCTTAGGAACTTGAACAACTTCAATATTTTTTAAAGTAGCCTGGTCTAGTCTTCAGCACAGGGCGAGAAATCTTTTTCATCCCATGTGCTTTTCTAGTCAAATACGTATTACCTACTGGTTTGCATGAAATGGTGAAAAACTTTGTTGGAAAACAATACACACCGTGTATTCCCACATCAGATGCAAACAGAAGCAGACAAAAGTGAACTGCTTTGCTTGGCTTTCCCCATTATAACTAGTTTGGCCCAAAGCGTTAAAACTTTTTGAGATAGATTAGCTAGATGGATGAAGGAAAGGTCTGACTGGATAGAAAGTAGCTTCCTGGGCTCTTAATAAAAAAGCATTAGTAGCAGGAGAGGAGACAATGAGGTGGTAGGGCAGTGGTGCCCAAACTTTTTTCAAGGAGGGCCAGATTTGATGAAGGGAAGGGCCATGAGGGCCAACCAAAGTTGTTGCCCTGTTTTTAGGATTGAAAATATTGAGCTTTTTTTAAGGGTTGAAGTTGTTGCGCTTTATTTAGGATTGAAGTTGTTGGTGTTTTTTTTAGGATTTTACCCCATAAACTGCCGAAGGGGCCCCCAAAACGGACTTTGGACATGCCTGCATGCCTGTGGTAGAGCCTTTGGCCAACAAGGGAATCAAAGCAAAAAAAATTCCTTCCAGTAGCACCTTAAAGACCAACTAAGTTAGTTCTTGGTATGAGCTTTCGTGTGCATGCACACTTCTTCAGATACACAGTGTGTATCTGAAGAAGTGTGCACGCACACGAAAGCTCATACCAAGAACTAACTTAGTTGGTCTTTAAGGTGCTACTGGAAGGAATTTTTTTTGTTTTGACTATGGCAGACCAACACGGCTACCTATCTGTAAAGGGAATCAAAGGTGTGCTAAAGGCGTGCAAGGAGATTGCAGAGGAGCTGAATGGATTATTATTTGACTCGCGAGAAACATAAAATGAATAAGGTGAGGCAGGAGAGATGCGAGCCGGGAAGGGCGACAGAAGGGCCCGGCCGGGCGGCCACTCACCTCGCAGGCGGTGCGCCATCCCTTTGGCCCAGGCGAGGCGGCGAGGCGGCGGCGGCGGCGGCTGCTCGGCGACCTCCTCGCCCGCCTCCTCGTGAGGGAAACGCGGCGTCGGCGTCCGGGCGCCTCCGGCGGAGCAAGGCCGCTGGCCTTCGCCTTCCCCTCCGCCCTCCTCCTCCTCTTCTCCGCGCCGCCTGCGCCTCCGCTGCCTCCCGCTCTCGGCGGGCCCTCCCGGGCGCCGGGCGCCGGGCTCCGAGGGCGAAGGCGCCCCTCCTCGGCCCCACTCCACCACGCCCATCTGCAGCACGGGCCCCGCCGCCACCGCCGCGCTCCCGCCAGCCGCCCTGGCCGCTTCGCCCGCCTCCTCCTCGGGCTCGAAGCCCGGGTTGTCCCGGCTCCAGGCCTGCCTCGAGCAAGACGAGAGCGGCGGCGACGGCGAGCAAGAAGAAGGAGGAGGCGAAGGAGAAGCAGCGCCGACGACGACGACTCCGCCGCCGCCCGGCGGGTCCCGCAGCCGCCCCAGCTCCAGGTGCTCCAGGCCGCCGGGAGGGCAAAGTCCCGCCATGGCCCCCCGACCCTGGACGAAGGCCGCCGCCTCCGCCTCAGAAATTTTCTCTGAGGCCAACCGAGTAACGGCGCGGGAAGGGAGCGCCTTCGCCTTCTCCACCGCCCGCCTTCCAGCCCCCCATCCCCGCCCACAGCGCGCCGCCTCGCCGGGGGAAGCGGGCAGGCCGGGCTGCGTGTGTCTCTTGGCCGGGAAGCTGCGGGGAGGGGAAGAGCCGCGCTCCCCAGACAGCCCGGAGTTCCTGCGGCTCCTTCCGAATCTAATCAGAGTTTTGTTTTTGTCTCTCTTTTTCTGCAATTTGAGCTGCTGACACAGCCCCGTCCTCGCCCCCGATTAGGATTACCCCGGGGGATCCCTTTCCAAGGTTCCTCTAGTCCAGGGATTTTTCAATTTCCAAGAGACTGCGATCTACTCCTACTAAAAAACAGCAACTGGCAGTGATCTACCCATTGTATAGACCAAAGTTGTTGAGATTTTTTTCTGAGAGGAAGACCCAAAGTTGTTGAGTTTTTGCTTTGTTTTTTTGGGGTGACCGATCAGGATCACACGGTCGACCAGGGACGCCCCACAATCAACCGGTAGATCGCAATAGAGCTGCTGGACATCCCTGCTCTAGTCTGTTATAGAATTATCAGATACAGAATTAAGTTTTGATAATTGCACAATGTGAACACACACACATAGGTATATAAACCACATTAAAACAGTACAGGAGAGCAATTCAAAAGCCATCTTGGCTCTCCCTAAAGACTCTAAATCAGTGGTTCCCAACCTTTCTTTGGCTGTGCCCCACCTAAGCATCTCTAAAATCCTGGTGTCCCCATCTGTGGCATATAATTCTTATTATTCAAAAAGTGAACTCCTGTTCACGTGGAGGAAGCCTAAAAGGCCATTAACTGTTAATAATTCATTCTTGAATTGTCCCCCTTAAAAATCGAATTGCTCCTCTGTGGGGTGTGTGCCCCATGTTGGAAACCACACTCTCAATATTTCCTCTGCCTTCTTAATCCCCCTTGCCAGAGAACAGGTAGGCAGATAGCAATCAGGGAAGTTCCTGAAGGTTATTCCTCTCTTATATCTATGAAGCTCCTTTGTACGAATTGTCATTGTTTGCCCAGATGCTCTGCACTGAGGGATGTCTGACAGGCCTCCTGATTATCTTATCAAATGCTAATGTTTTGTGTAAACTGTGTCTGGAACTATGTAAAGCTTGTTAAATCCTCAGGAATATCACATCTTGGCCTGCCTGAGCCACAGTAACCCCACCTTACGTGTGATATAATTTCTGACTGTACAGTACAGGGGGTGTCCTTCTTCTCCATGCCAAAACACAAACCCTTAAAAAAGATGCTTCTTCTTGGTTCTGGGTCTCTCATGCCTCCTTCCTAGGAGGGGAGGAAACTCTGTCGCAACAGAAAAATAAAGATCTGCCTTGCTTTCCCTGCATCCTGCCTCCATCCATTCATCTCTGACCGATCATGGACGTAGGGGACTCAGTCCCTTGGGGAGTTGGGCAGCAAAAGCCGACCATCCCTATTTTTTCTATATCAAGTCCAACCCCTGCAATGCGGGGATCTCAGCTAAAGCATCCATAGCAGATGGCTACCCAACCTCTGCTTTAAATCCTCCAAAGGAGAGTCCACAACCTCCTGAGAGATAGACTGTTAATAAAAAAGGGTCCAATTTAACTAACTTCCTTTCATGTTTCTTATGTGCGATTGTCTGAGCTGCCTCTAGGTCCCAGCTCACAGAGGACCAACGCTAGGCTGTCGTTATGTACAAAAGTCTTTATTGAAGTTCAGTTTCCATTTTAAAGCCGCAGCGCGCAGCTCTACGTCTCAACCCTAGACCGGCGAAGTCCCGTCTGAGTCTCCGCCCCTTCCACACCAGTTTAAGACTCTCGCCTTGCTCCACCTCTTCCTAAGTTCCTTTCTCCTCTGGGCCCTCCTGCCCGCTAGGGTTTCATCCTTTCTGGACTCCTCTGACGCTGACCCTGATGATTCTTCCCCCTCCTTCCGGCGGGCTTTAGGACCTGGTTCCCTATCCGGGCTACCTTCTTTGCCGCTCGCCTGTACATTTGAACTTGGCGCGCGCGCCCAGCCTGCAACTTTCCTCTTGACCGTTCCCTCGCTCTCCGATGGAGGCGTGGCCAACCCTGACTCATCTTCTCTCGCTGGTGGTGAATATGTGGGCTCTGATACCTGGGACTCCTCCCCCCCCACTACGCTCTGGTGGGGAAGCTGGTCCTGATTTCCAACTGCTGCTCTGGGAGTCCCCGCTGGCCCCTTGCTTCTGGGGTGTCCCCCTTGGGTCCCCCCTTGCCCTGCCCATCGGCGCCCCCTTCTGTGAATCTTCCGATTCGCTGGAGAGGCTCATGGAATCTATCGGGCTGCTGTCATCTTCTCCTACGCTGCCCTCGGATTGCTCCCCCTCGCTCTCCATCTCCTCTCCTCCCTGCGCTCCCGCTGAGTCCCTGACAGCGATGTTTTCCGTTAGTGGCAAGTCTCACATTCTTTGGTCCCCAGTTTCAATAGATGGTTGTTGGCCTGCTGGTTGGTGCTTTTGTGTTTTTAAACAGATCAACATGCCTGAGTATGTTTTGGTGTACTTTGGAAAATAGACAACACTGCTCATTTAGACAACATTTATTTCAAGTGTTAAAATCATTAAACGTGAATCACATAGAAGACTCTCTGGGTTTTTCTTTTACTTTTCATGATGAAAATGAGAATGAGCTATACAGAAAGGCTTGCATTGCTTTAGTGGAAATGAGAACTAAAGGCTTCAATTTGTTTATATAACAAAGCCTGTTGTATTTGGATCTTTACTAACTGAAATGAAACTCATTCTTGAAAATAAATGTTGACATGAAAACAAGTTTCCCATCTGCCTAGCTGAGAAAAAGAATATTACTGATTTGTGTCCACATTTTAACGTTAATCTTCCTTGCTTTGAAAGCAGAAATTTCTAGGCAGTTTCAAGGACCTCTGATGATTGTAGTTATTTTAGAGGCACAGGTTTCATATTAGACTTCTACACTTCAAACTTCAGCTTCCTCACTGTCCTGGAAATCCCCGAGGACATCTGCTGATGGTTCACTTTCATCAAAGACCTGTCAAAAATGTAATAAAATTACAGTATTGGCCTGAATATAAACTGCACTCCCCCCCCCCAAAAAAAATTCTGACTGAAAAGTTAAAGAATTTATAGAATTCTATTATTCTATGAAATCATCAAATAGTGACTTACACATACAATCATGCAATCAATAAAAACTGCTGTGATGGCACACAAGGCAAGAAATGAGCATCTCTCCTAAAACCAAAGGTTGAACTACTAGAATGCATTTACTGCTAATAAATTAAACAGTTAACATGAAGAGCGTGACGACTTAGAAGCCGTGACCCACCAGTTGAAGCCTGATGGGCTAAAGTCTACCTGTAGTTGTGATCATTAAGGTGCACCTCTGGAGGAAAGTAAGCTAAGAATATTCTATTGCCTAGAATTTCTAAATTTGCCTTATTTGTTATAGCAGTTATCACTGAGCTACCCAGTGTGTGTGTATGATTAAAGCAGTCATTTAAAATCTTAGGATACTTAAATTTGTGCTTCTATAGGTAATAATACTTTATCTCAAAAAACTAAAACCAGCAGAGGGCTAAACTTTAGCCATACTGACTATTGGCATTCTCACAGCCAATGCCAAAGTGATGCTTATAATGAACTAACTGAAGCAGAGTTAGATTTCTATGTTGTAATTTTTACCGGTTGCTCAGCAACGTTATTGTTTTCTTCTGTTAAAAAGGATACCTGTAACGAAACAACAACAACCCAGTATATTACTGTTATATCTGTAGAGTTCTGCCAGATGCAAAACTTTGGTGCTGCCCTTTTTAAAGCAACTCCCTTTTTCTTGTCAGGAAAGAGGGTTAAAGGTGGTTTAGAGTTCCAAGGACACTATAGTTAATGTGAATCGCTTTTCGTTGTAATCACGGTTGCAAACTAATTTCAAACCATTAGGGAAGGACTGGAGTTCATTAGTAGACTACTGGTTTTGCATAGGGGGATGCAGGGGTACGCATACCCCTAAACATTTTGTGAATCTAAGTTTGGCCTCATTGAGGGGCAATATTTTAATATGAGTAGGAAAATGAGAGTACCCCTAAGCATTTTATTTTTAGAAAAAAGCACCGAATATATGCATTTTTAAGCACACTGTATATGCATTTTTATACACCTTAGTTGGCTGGGGTCACAAAATTCAGAGAAGTGTGAATTTCAAAAGATTGTGTTGGAAAGTATGAATTAAGGAGGCTTGCCTTTAAATGTGAATGTGATTGGATTTCTCCACAAGTTCTAGGCATCTCCAGGTAGGGCTGGGAGAAAGAGCTATCCAAAATTTTGGAGAGCCACTACTAGTCATTGTAGACAATAGTGTGCTAGGTTGACCAATGATCTGACACTGTACAAAGCAACTTTCTGGGCTCCAAATTCTCTGTGTGTGCATGTGCTTATGTGTTTCTAAGGGAACCATGGTTAGCGTTAAACCTGGTTAGCATTGGTGCACCAGCAGTAATCAGCAAAGGCAAGGAAGGGAATTTTTATTTAGAGGGGAAGGAGAGAAAAAGGAGTGCACATGCACAAGGTTAGTTCCCAATTTGTAAACCATGGTCTGCTCTGTTTTGTATCTGCTAAAGACCTTGACAACTAATCCTGTAAGTTACTCATGAACAAGTTATTCATAGCATCACACACTCACTGTACAATTCTCTATAGGAAAGCTTACTTGTGGTTCAATCTTCTCTATAGCTTCATCCGAAGAAGGAGCACTCTGAAAAAGCAAAATGGATAATGTCAAAAGCTATGTCTATGACAAGGCTGCCTGAAACATAGTGAAAAGGTCAAACAATACATTGGTTAAGTTGGAAAAACCCAAATACAGTCGTACCTTGGTTGACTAACACCTGGTGAGTCGAATGTTTTGGCTCCCAAACACCGCAAACCCGGAAGTGAATGTTTCGGTTTGCGAACTATTTTTGGAAGCTGAATATTTGATGGGGCTTCCCATTGGCTGCACGAAGCCCCTGCAGCCAATCAGAAGCCGCACTTTGGTTTTTGAACATTTTGGAAATCGAATGGACTTCCGGAACGGATTCCGTTTGACTTCCAAGGTACGACTGTATACTGAATGTTACATTTGTGCATGGGTGCCAGCCCTGACATCAAAGCGAGAACTCTGAAATAAAAAAAAATACATTCTTGTATGTGTGGCATCGTATATTCACTGATAGAAACATAATAAAACCTTTGAACAAAAATGTGTTCATGTCAAGTTGATTGTTTGTAGTCGTTAATTGAAGCAACTTAACCATAGTCCATTCTGTAAAAACCCAGTGTGATAAGTTACTAGATAAGATGTTAGATTCCAACTGACATCAGGAGAAGCATCACCATCAATGGTCAAGGCAGATGGGAACTGTAGTCCAACAACAGCTGGGGGGCGAAAAACTCCCCATCCCTGATCTAGATGGAAGCATTCCTACTGCCATTTTACTTCAAAAAATGGAAGGAGAAGAAGTGTTTGGAAAAGTGACCCTGAAGTGTCTCCGGACAGCGCTGGCCCCTGGCCTCTTAAGTGAGATGGGCGCACAACCCTAGAGTCGGACACGACTGGCCCGTACGGGCAGGGGTACCTTTACCTTTACCTTAAATGATAATACTGAAAGCAGTGTCTCGCCTAAAACCAATCTAAGCATAATGCAAGCTTCTTATAATTGAATACAAAAAGGGAAAGTCCCAACCTTATTAAATGTTGCCGTATTACCTCTTTGTCAACTTCTGTCAAGTCCAAAGCAGATGAGTTCAGAAAATCAAGAGAGTGGATTTTAACAGCACAATTGTCTTGTTAAAAATGATTTGTATGGCTTACTCCCAGGTCAATGGGGTCAGAACTGCAGCCTTTGTAGCTATCACACCAGCAAATAACTCCTATCCATAGCAAAGAAAGGTATTGCCATATTTCCTCATATCGCTGGTCATGTTATTGCTCCCAATATATATATGCTTTGTATCATGTTAGAAGTCATAATTCTACCAATGATGGCCCTGAACCTTGTGGATACTTTTTTGCTATATTTCTCCGGAGAGTTCAACAGCAAAGAAACTTTACATACCTGATAATCTTCTGCTGGAGCTTGCAGTTGTTTGACAGCAGGATGGTTTTCAGCATCCTGGGCATAGAAAAAGAACCAAAACCTGTATTTTTTCCACCACATCAGTACGGAACTTAATAAACACAACAGAGGGTCATGGTTTATCTAACCACAGCTGTGAGAGCACAGGTTCCTGTCCCTGCTCTGCGGGGAACCATTCTTACAACCAGTGCCATTTTTCTAGAAAAAGGGGTGCCGGAATTCACCATGAATGCCTCCCTTGTTATCTTACAAGGGCAATTGTGGCCACCAGAGAACTCTGTGCCAGTGAATTCTGGCTGGAAAAAACCCCTGCTTACAACTTACTTAGGAACCTTTTTACTTCAAAAAATGTGATAAAGGACATCATTAGAAGAAACATAAATGGCAGTATTTAATGGGGTATCCAACCTAAAACCAATGAAAGCATAATTAAAGCTGCTAATATATAAGGAAAGGGAAAGTTTCAACTTTATTAAATGCTGCCATTTTACCTCTTGGTCATCCTCTCTGGTGTCCGAAGCAGGTGAATTCTGAAAATCAGGAGTGCAGAAGAAAGTCAGTTTCTCCTCGCAAAGGCACAATTTTCTGATTAAAAATGATTTATGTGGAAAAGGCCCCTATTTTGATTGATTGCATCACTGCTTAGATGACAAATGTGTCCATACGTCTAGTTCAGTGTGTAGTGTAGTAACAAACAGCACAATCCTATAAGACTTCCTGTGAAGTGCCAAAATCTTCATTTGTCATCATGCATGAAGTGGTCCATAAGGCTGATCTATTAGATGTTGTAAATTCTTGATAAGGGGGAACGTGTGGCCTTCCAGAAGTTGTTGGATTCCAATTCCCATCAGACCCAACAACAAGGTCGATGGTCAAGGATGATGGAAATTGTAGTCCAACAGCAGCAGGAGGACCACAGATTTCCCATCCTGGCTCTAGATGGAAACATTCCTACAACTATTTTACTGCAAAAAAATATTTATTTAATAAGGTGCTGGAAGAAATGTAAATGAAAATACTGAAAGTAGTGTCCCGCCTAAAGACAATCAAAACATAATGGAAGCTGCATCTAATTAACCATGAAAGGGGAACGTTCCAAATTTATTAAATGCTGCCATCATACCTCTTGGTCAACCTCTGTCAAGTCTGAAGCAGGTGAGTTCTGAAAATGAAGAGTGTGGAAAGTCATATTTCTCCTGACAAGTACACAATTTTCTGATTAAAAAAGATTTATGTGAAAAGGGCCCCCATTTGCACTGATTTCTCTTAGATTTCTGCATCACTGCTTAGATATGGCCCACATCAGCGAGTCATAAGATCACAGCAAGGAAAAGTCTTGCCATAGCTATTGCTTCAAATATTTGTTTGTTTGTTTATTTAAGAATAATTTTTATTAACCGACCAATCACATCAAATCAAACCAAATTACATAAATTCCAAATTACACAGCCGAATTTTAAATTTTTGTTGGGGGTACCCATATTTCAAGTTCCGAAGGGATCCAATCAACTTCTTGCTTCTTACTGCTGTTTTAATGTCCACAAATCTAACCTTATGATGTTCACAGTACTATCCAGTCCTTTCTTATTATTTTTCCACATCTCTTGTTGTTATTTTCATATATTTTTCCTTTCTCTTTGTGACCTCTGCCAGTCTCCGCAAGCTGGTTAGAACAGTTTGTAATCCTGCGTGATTATTATTATTATTTTATCCAGTAGCCATATCCAGACATTTTCCATATAACATCACTTCCATACATCAAAACAGTCTTAGCGTCATTAATCTTCACCAATCTGCCTCCTTTCTCAAAACCTCTGAGGAGATTCACTAGGAATGCAGTCTGAAAACCAAGTCCATTCTTCCTCCCGGCTATAAATCCTTTGGCAAGATGGCGACTCTGAATTAATTGCTGCGCCATTCCCAAAAGGTCTTATTGCTTCTCGATCTCCATAAAGCATACTTTTGGTTAAAGTTTATCTCCACACAGACCTTAATCATCCTGCTTGGGTCAGTTCAACCGATGGTTCTAATGAGGAGGGGTACTTGTAAATCACATAGAAGGAAAGTAAAAAAGGTTCCCCCCCCATTCAGCCCCCCGCCTTTGGTGTATCTTCATCATAAAATATTCCTGTTTCTCCAGCCCGTCGTCTTCTTTTGCAGAGGTCACTTAAATTAGCAGACTTCACTCCCCTTCTTCACTTGAAATATGTGCATTTGCTTCTTTTGTAATTAATTATTCCAAATTGCTGCAACTAGTGCGCGATCAGAGACAGCGTCCAGGAGAGCCGAGGTCCACACGGGGGCATTCTGCCTAGGGCCCTCACCCCCTTCTTTCGAATTAGGGGGTGATTTATGGGCACAGCAGGCAAGGGCAGTGTTCCCCATTTCCTTGGGGCAACAAGGCAGGCTGCCTACTCCCATAACAGCCTCTTAATTACCCCATGTGGGTTGGAGAGATGGTATTGTTGGCCATCTTCCAATGCGCCCCCTAGTGGCCCCCTTTTGTTTGTTTGTTTGTTATCATGTTAGAAGTCATAACTCCACCACTGATGACCTTGAAGACTTTGTGGTTACTTTCTGAAATATACTCAGAGTCGAGAGTGGATTTCATGCTCTTTATTCAGCTCATCGTGGTGAGGAGGAATGAAAGTCCCCTCAAAGCATCTACTTTATATACATTATTTACACAATGGGCTGCCCGTGATTGGCTAATTCCGGAATTCTCCTGTAGGCCAATCAGGTTGTGGATTCACTTCCATCTGGAGCCGGATTGGGTGGCTCCTGCAGACCAATCATACTGCTGCATTGTTCTAGGACCAATCAGACTGCTGCATTCTGAATCCTATTGTTCTAGGACCAATCAGACTGCTGCATTATGGATCCTATTCAACTCAGTACATAACACTTTCCTGCTGCATTTCTCCGGATAGTTCACTGGCAAAGAAACTTTACATACCTGAGAAGCTTCTGCAGGAGACTGCAGTTGTTTGAAAACTGGTTGACTTTCAGCATCCTGAGCCAAAGAAAAAAAAGGAACAAAAATCCATATTCAAAATGAAAGTTTTCCATTTGTAATGTTCTCCCCACCACACAAATGGGCAACTTCATAAAAGCAACAGAGAGCTGTCCCACTCATAATGTGTTTTATCTTATACTTGTCCTCATGTAAAGTGTGAACTGTCTCAAAAGATTGGCGTATTAGCTATTCTGGACTCTAGATAAGGAATGGGGAACCTGTGGCTCTCCAGATGTTGTTGGATTTCAACTCCCATCAGGCCCAATGGTGAAGGATGATGGGAATTGTGGTCCAATCACAGCATGAGGGCAACAGGTTCTCATCCCTGCCATAGATGAAAACATTCTGACAACTCATGACCAAACATTTAAAATTCAAAAATGTGATTAAAAAAGACCATCAGAGGAAATGTAAAGGTAAAGGGACCCCTGACCATTAGATCCAGCCGTGACCGACTCTGGGGTTGCGGCACTCATCTCGCTTTACTGGCCGAGGGAGCTGGCGTACAGCTTCCAGGTCATATGGCCAGCCTGACTAAGCCGCTTCTGGTGAACCAGAACGGCACGGAAACGGCGTTTACCTTCCCACCAGAGCGGTACCTATTTATCTACTTGCACTTTGACGTGCTTTCGAACTGCTAGGTTGGCAGGAGCTGGGACTGAGCAACCGGAGCTCACCCCGCCGTGGGGATTCGAACCGCCAAGCTTCTGATTGGCAAATCCTAGGCTCTGTGGTTTAACCCACAGTGCCACCCTTAGAAGAAACATAAATAATTTATTGGAAGAGGGTCTTACCTAAAAACAATCAAAACATAATGGAAGCTGCTTATAATTAACTATGAAAGGGGAAAGTTTCAACTTTATTAAATGTTGCCATCCTACCTCTTGGTCAGCCTCTGTCAAGTCAAAAGCAGGTGAGTTCTGAAAATCAAGAGAGTGTGGAAAGTCACATTTTTACCGTTCAGCTGTGGATTCCTGCCTTGATGCAGTGAACTGTTTTGCCATTATCAATGAAATTTACACCTTCTTTTCATCCTCCACAAAGAGATGCGCAGACCTGAGTCTAAAGTGCCTAAATATTTGTCAGACACCAGGTGGGACGCACACGCAAAATCCACAGCTGTTTTGGAACGTTACAGTGCTATCACTAATGCCCTCAGTCATTTGTACTCTGACGTTAAAGGGAAGGGGGAGACCAGGCTTCAAGCTAATAATCTTTTGCAGAAGATGGAAGAAATGGAATTTGTGTTTATGCTGCATTTTTGGGCCCGTGTGCTAGGTCATTTTCACAAGGTCAGCAAAGCTCTTCAGAAATCAGACCTGTTAATGAGTTCTTGTGCAAATTTGTACAGTTCAATTCTGGATTTTATAAGGAAAATTAGAGAAGATTTTGATGAGCTTGAGAAACAAGCAAAAGCCACCTTGCCAAATGTTAACTACAAAACAAGGAGACAAAGAGTGAGGAAATGGCAAAAAAAAAAGTGCACCTGATGCCTTAAGATGCACTTTCTTCAAGAGATAAGTTTAGCTGCAGAGTTTTGAAAAATTAAAAGATAAAGTGCGAGACTGGCTTCATTATCATCAGATAATGGAGGCTTTTAAATTAGATAAGAAAATTGGTTTCCAGGTGGAAAAATCGAAACTAGAAACAGAATTGTTAGAACCTAAAACTAAGATTTTGTCAAAGATGTACAACTTGCTGCTGAAATGGAATACGCAGGATGAAACGGTGAAGTCTGTTATGATTAAATGGGCACAGGATGTTGGACATAATATTATGTTTGCTGACTGGGAACAGTTATGGACCACCAGTTTGAAATTTACGGCATGTAATGCCCTAAGAGAGAATATTATGAAAATGATGTATAGGTGGTACATGACCCCAGTCAAGCTTGCAAAAATCTACCATTTGCCCGATAATAAATGTTGGAAATGTAAAGAAACTGAAGGTACATTCTTTCACCTTTGGTGGACGTGCCCAAGGATTAAGGCTTTCTGGGAAATGATTTATAATGAAATGAAAAAGGTATTTAAATATACCTTCTTGAAGAAACCAGAGGCCTTTCTCCTGGGCATGGTTGGCCAATTGGTGCTAAAGAAGGACAGAACTTTTTTTATGTATGCTACAACAGCAGCAAGAATACTGATTGCAAAATACTGGAAGACACAAGATCTACCCTCTCTGGAAGAATGGCAGATGAAGATGATCGACTATATGGGACTGGCAGAAATGACCGGCAGAATCCAAGACCAGGGAAAGGAGTCGGCGGAAGAAGATTGGAAGAAATTTAAAGACTATTTGCAGAAATATTGTAAAATTAATGAATGCTAGATTGATATTGGACAGAAATTAAGTGGTTACCAGCTGTAATGTAAAGGTTGAGTATTAAGTTAAAATAAGTTATAACAAGTTATAACAAGGATTTGCTGAGTTAAGAACTCGAACTGGAATACAAAAGGGGGAGGTGAGAGGAGGTCCGGGAAATAAGTTAATGGAATAAGTAATGAAAATTACATTTGTTTTGTTTTTCTGTATTTTTGTTATTCTTTGTGCATTTTTGTTTTTTGTTTGTGTTTTGTATTAACCTGGAAAAACCTAATAAATATTTATATATATAAAAAAAGAGATAAGTTTAGGATAAAATCCTTAATTCCTATATTAGATGCGCTTGAAGCCAATTTAAAATAAGAAGTACTGTGTACAGTGATGTTGCACAATTGTTTTCCATTCTTGCTAATCTGACAGCATCTAAGCAAGAAATTGAGCAAGGTGTTGAACTGTTAATGGAAGCATACCCAGAAGATACCGACCTGAAACTTCTTGATGAACTCTTGCACTTTCACCTGTAAGTGAGACAAAGCCATGGGCTTACAGCAGAGCACTCTCTGTCTCATACAGACCTTTCTCAAATTATAAACAAGGAAAAAATTCAGCTGGCCTTTGCTAATGTGGAAACAATCTTGCGGCTATTTCTAACTGCTCAGGAGAGTGGAGTTCTTCAAGACGCAAAAGAATTAAAAATGAATTAAGGGCCACAATGTCTCAAGAGAGGTTGTCTGCACTGAGCATTTTGTACATTGAAAGTGACAAACTTAGACAAACAAATTTTGATGAAGTTTTGGATGATTTTGCTATGAGGAAGGCTAGAAAAAAACATTTTTAGTCTTACTGTATTTGATGGTTGTAGTTTACTTCTTAATATGTATTTTAAAACTGACTGTTTAATGAAAACATAAAGTAGATTCTAAAAGTGCCACACTCTCAGGTAACCATGATCATATTACTGTATTTTTCTGTGTATAAGACTATATTTTTTCCTAAATTTTTGAAGTTTAAAATAAGGGGTCATCTTATACACGTGTTATACATGGGAAAATATGGTATTTACACTTCCCAGGCAATATAATATGTAAACTCAAGGATTTTTTTTTTAAAGAATAACATTACAACTTCATTTTCCTAAAAAATAATGCTTATTCCATAAAAGGTTTACAAAGTTCAGCTGCTGCAATAGTTTTTCAGTGTTAATTTTAACATTTATGCATTTTTTAAAACCAAAACCACCATGGTATTTAACAATAGTATCTTATGTCCTTTAGAGGAGAAATACCCCTCACATCCTTGGCTTCAATCAATTTTGTTTATAGCACTCTTCCATTTTCTTCTAGTCGTGAGGGTAGGGGATTGGGAGGGGCATCACAAGTAGAGTAGCCTAGGGCCCCTCTTTGTCTAAATCTGGCCCTGGTTTTCGTCATAATTCTATCAATGATGACCCTGAACCTTGTGGATACTTCCTTACTATATTTCTCCAGAGAGTTCAACAGCAAAGAAACTTTACATACCTGAGAATGTTTCGTTGGAGCTTGCAGTTGTTTGACAGCAGGACGGTTTTCAGCATCCTGAGCACATAAAAAGAACCAAAAATACAGAGAAAACCTGTAGCATGGAAAGTCTTATTTCTCCTGACAATGGCACAATTGTCTGATTGAAAATGATTTATGTGAAAAGGGCTCCATTTGGACTGAAACCTATCCATTCTTAAGGAAATCAGCCCTGAGTGCTCACTGGAAAGCCAGATCGTGAAGCTGAGGCTCCAATACTTTGGCTACCTGATGAGAAGAGAAGACTCCCTGGAAAAGACCCTGATGTTGGGAAAGACTGAGGGTACAAGGAGAAGGGGACGACAGAGGATGAGATGGTTGGACAGTGTTTCTCGAAGCTACCAGCATGGGTTTGACCAAACTGCAGGAGGCAGTGGAAGACAGGAGTGCCTGGTGCGCTCTGGTCCATGGGGTCACGAAGAGTCGGACACGACTAAACAACTAAACAACAACAACCTTTAGATTTCTGCATCAGTGCTTAGGTGGTGCGAGAGGGCAGGAGTGTCTACACTTTTAGTTCAGAATGTAATATAGTAACAAACAGCACAATTCTAAGACTGCGCACTCAGAAGTAAGCTCTACTGAATGCAGTGTAACTTAATCCCAGGTTAATGGTGTCAGGATTGGAGCCTTCGTAGTTGTCACATATGGGCCACACCAGCAATTAAATCCTACCTATAGCAAGGAAGCCTGCCAACCTAGCAGTTCGAAAGCACCCCTGGGTGCAAGTAGATAAATAGGGACCGCTTACCAGCGGGAAGGTAAACGGCGTTCCGTGTGCTGCGCTGGCTCGCCAGATGCAGCTTGTCACACTGGCCACATGACCCGGAAGTGTCTGCGGACAGCGCTGGCTCCCGGCCTATAGAGTGAGATGAGCGCACAACCCTAGAGTCTGGCAAGACTGGCCCATACGGGCAGGGGTACCTTTACCTTTACCTATAGCAAGGAAAAATCTGGCTATATTTCCTCATATTAATGGTCAAGTTATTGCTCCAATTTTATTATATTTTTTGTTATCATGTTAGGAGTCATAATTCCTGACCCTGAACCTTGTGGATACTTTCCTGCTATATTTCTCTGGAGAATTCAACATCAAAGATACTTTACATACCTGAAAATCTTCTAATAGAGCTTGAAGTTGTCTGGCAGCAGGATGGTTTTCAGCATCCTGAGCCTAAAAAAAAGAACCAGAAACTGTATTCAGAATGAAACTTTCCCATTCATAATGTTCTCTCCGCCACATAAGAGTGGAACTTAATAAAAGCAACAGAGGGTCATGATTTATCCAACAACATCTGGAGGACGTCAGGTTCCTATTCCTGCTCTGCGGGGAACATGCTTACAACACAGATAGGAACTATTCTACTTCAAAAAATGCAAAGGGAAAAAAAATTAGAAGAAACATACCGTATTTTTCGCTCTATAAGACACACCTTTCCCCCTCCTTAAAAGTAAGGGGAAATGTGTGTGAGTCTTATGGTGCGAATGCAGGCTGCGCAGCTATCCCAGAAGCCAGAACAGCAAGAGGGATCGTGAAAGCAGCGATCCCTCTTGCTGTTCTGACTTCACTTCGCTGGAGAGGTGCTGCACAGAGAGGGAGAGAATATTTTTTTTCTTGTTCTCCTCCTCTAAAACTAGGTGCGTCTTATGGTCGGGTGCGTCCTATAGTGCAAAAAATACGGTAAATGGTAATATTGAAAGGGGTATCCGACCTAAAACTGATGAATGCATAATGAAAGCTGCTACTGTAATAGTTAAACAAGAAAAGACAAACATTTGACTTTATTGAATTCTTCCATCTCACCTCCTGGTCATCTTCTCTCACGTCCAAAGCAAATGACTTCTGAAAATCAAGAATGCGGAAAGTCATATATCTCCTGTTGAAAGCACGATATTTTCATTGGAACATTATTGATGGGCCCCTGTTTGGACTGATTGCTCTTAGTTTTCTGCATCACTGCTTAGGTGGTGAAAGATTCCACAAGTAAGTGGGGTCTGGGTTGCAGTGTTAATAGCTATCACATATGGCCCACATCAACAATAAAATCGTATCCATAGCAAGGAAAAGTCTAGCCATAATTCCTTAGATTGTCGGTCAAGTGATTGTTCCAAATAATATTTGTTTTGTTATCAAGTTAGAATTCATAATTCCACCAATAATGGCACTTTCCTGCTACATTTCTTTGGGCAGTTCAATGACCATGATGCTTTACATACCAGACCAACTTTTTCCAGATTCTTGAAAGCAGGTTGATTTTCAGCATCCTGAGCCACAGAAAGAGAACCAAAATCAGTATTCAAAAATCAAACTTTTCAGCTGTTAAAGCTCTCTCCACCACACAAGACTGTAACTTCATTACGGAAACAAAGGGCTCTCCCAGTCATAATTTATCTTTTCTGCAGAAGGTTGTATTTCCCACTGTAGTTCACCAGGGAGAAAGGGTTCTATGCCATTTTACAGTGCATGCTTTGAGGTTCTGCATTATACTGCTGAATGTAGGGATAAATCTCAGTAGTTCATTGAACAAATTACTTTGGTCAGAAAATAGAGATAGAGTCAAAAGACTAAAATTTGGCTAATTAAAACATAGTTAAATATGCTTTTGATAGAACTGATAAGGAGTTCAGTTGTTTTAAACATTTAGTTTGGGGCGGGATATTATATTCCATGAATTCCATGGTATTAAATATAAAGAGACCTTCTGAGTCAAATCAAGAGTCTTAGGGCGGATCTACACTTGTCGTTTATAATGTTAAAGGTAAAGGTAAAGGGACCCCTGACCAATAGGTCCAGTCGTGGCCGACTCTGGGGTTGTGGCGTTCATTTCGCTTTACTGGCTGAGGGAGCTGGCGTACAGCTTCCGGGTCATGTGGCCAGCATGACGAACCAGAGCAGTGCACGGAAACACCGTTTACCTTCCCGCTGGAGTGGTACCTATTTATCTACATGCACTTTGACGTGCTTTTGAACTGCTAGGTTGGCAGGAGCAGGGACCGAGCAACGGGAGCTCACCCCATCGCGGGGATTCGAACTGCCGACCTTCTGATCGGCAAGTCCTAGGCTCTGTGTTTTAACCCACAGCGCCACCTGCATCCCTTTTATAACATTAAAAGTGTGTTATTAAAATGTGACACCAGAGGGGCACTGCAGAGCAGCGAGCCACCGGCGATGGAAAACTGCCATTAAGCGGTATAAAAGTTACATTTAATAGCGTTTAGAAGATCAATGTAGATCCAGCCTTAAATTGGCCAGTTAGATGCTTCCAGGAGGCCAACATGCAGGGCTCAAAGGCAAGAGCTCACCTTGATTGTTTACCCCTTAGCAACTGGCACAATATAGAGCTGCCATTTAGCTGTCATGGCTGACCCACCATTGATTTATCCTCATTTAACAATATCTAAGCCAGTGGTAGGGAACCTGTGGCCTTAATAATTATTATTATTATTATTATTATTATTATTATTATTATTTATACCCTGCCCATCTGGCTGGGTTTCCCCAGCCACTCTGGGCGGCTTCCGACAAAATATTAAAAAAAACATTAAAACATCAGTCATTAAAAACTTCCCTAAACAGGGCTGCCTTCAGATGTCTTCTAAAAGTCAGACAGTTGTTTATTTCCTTGACATCTGATGGGAGGGCGTTCCACAGGGCGGGCGCCACTACCGAGAAGGCCCTCTGCCTGGTTCCCTGTAGCTTCACTTCCCGCAGTCAGGGAACCGCCAGAAGGCCCTCAGCCCTGGCCTACCAGATATTGTTGCACTGCAACTCCCATCATGCCTAGCTGCTGGCCATTTTGGCTGTGCTGCGTAGGAACTCAGCTCCCAACAGCACGTGGCTGGACACAGATTCTCCACCCCTGTTCTAAGCCAGCGACCCACCTGATATAGCTCATTTCATATGCTTGTTCTGTGCAGTGCACAGAACTTTGTTTTGACCATCCTGAGTCTACCACCTGCATTTCCAGTACTTGTGTGAATGAGAGGGAAAGTGGGAAATGTCTCTGTTTCAGTGGAGAGGATGTTTCACACACCGGTGTTTTCAGCGCCCGAGTGTTCTTGGAAGGAGGTTTATCTTCAGAATCCTTCAACCAGAGAAAAAAGAACAAATATCAGCAATACTTAAAAATGAAACTGCCATACCCTAATATTTCATTCACAACCAGGGACAGATTTAGGTTTGATGAAGCCCTAAGCTACTGAACGTATTGAGGCTCTTTATATGTCCTGCTGTCCTTTGTCAACAAGAAATTGTCACTGTTTTTTGTGTTGAATATATGCTATATGGTAATTTATGGACCTAATAGGTATCTAAAGCCATTTGCACATAACAAAATATGAACTTTATCAAAGTACTTGTTGAACTGAAATACAATTAAGAAGTATATTAATAGTGAAATTTTGGGGGGGACCCCCCAAAAGAGTGGGACCCTAAGCTATAGCTTATTTAGCTTATACGTCAATCCGGCTCTGTGCACAACACACTGCTGTGTTTTAGTAAAAAGCCTTTTGGTGGAAACATAAATGATTTGGTAGCTGAAACGCCTGTTTTATTGATAATAGGCCTGTTCAGTTTGCTAATTTCAAAGGCTGGGGTGGCCCATACCAAACACCAATTCATAGTTGGCTGCTTGGGGACCAGTGGCGTAGCGTGGGGGGTGCAGGGGGGGGCGGCCGCACCGGGCGCAACATCTGGGGGTTAGGGTTAGGGGGCGCAAATCCATGGGTTAGGGGGCGCAAATTACTTGCCTTGCCCCGGGTGCTGACAACCCACGCTACGCCACTGTTGGGGACCAAACCATATGCCTTTCTCTCCCATTAGCTCCTGAGATCCTGAATGCAAATGGAAACTGGGCAAAATATAGGTTGCAGTAACTATCATTAGCCTGCTTTGGACTAATTATGAAGTGCCGGGAGCTTGGAGCTTGAGAGAGTACAGGGAGAAGCACATCGACTCAAGACTCGTGTATGAAGTACCAAGCAGTGGTATGGCATTATATCTGATCCACATCTTTAAAACCCAAAGCTGAACAATTAAATGGGCTCTATCAGAACATTAACAATGAAAGGAGGATCTGTAACTGAGCTCATGAAACCATTCTGAAATATTGCAGTTATAAACCGCTTAGAGGAGGAATGTCCCAGTTGTCGTGAAATAGAATCCTTTTCATTTTCTTGCCTTATCTTCCTTGGTTTTCCCGCTCCCAACATTAGAAGGATGGTCCTGAAAACAAATATCAAAAACTAGTACAGTATGTGAAAAATCGTATCACACAATATGATGTTTTCTTTCCCATATTAGTTCAGTGTGTTATAGGTTTGGGGGAGACACTCTGAATGATAGCTGTGGGTCTGTTCCTAACCTGTGACCCTGTATTTGTGAGTTTAGCATCTAGTAGAAGAAACCTGTTAAAGCAGTTCCTTTGTGAAATAGTAACTCTCTTGGTTCCTTACCTTTTCTTCTTTGGGTTTGTCGCTTTCAGCTTTAGAAGAATGCTCCTGAAAATAAAAATCAGACACTAGTGTGTGGGGAGGAAGATGCATCTCACAATACGACGTCGTCTTTCAGATAACTGATGGGTTTGGGGAACCGGAGGGATCAGTCTGCATTATACCCTTGCGTTCCTTCCAAACCTGTGATCCTGTGTGTTTAAGGTTTGAATTATTGGTACCAAAAAACAGGAAATGCCTTTTCGTACTACAAAGGAGGCTGCTTTTCACAGTCTCAGCATGTAAACTCTACAAGGGCTAAGGAGACAAATGGGTGGGCATTTTCACACTTCAACCGTCTGGATGCCAAAGCATTTTAGAATAGAGAACAATAGACTGGTGGCGAGGGAAGCCTATGTATGAGAGTTTTGGCTGATGCCGGAAGCTGAAACATGGCTGATCTGTGCTGGACCTAATATGGTGGCTTGGGACTTCCCTGCAAACCAACTGGGGAAGGAAGATCTGTTGAAGTGTTAATGCTGTGAGCCCTTCCATTTTACGCTCAGGTTGTATATATGTGTATATATGAAACCATATGCCCTAAGGACACCACAGTCTCTGCTGACCTTCGCTCCAAGAGATAGGAACCTTGGGTATGTGCAGGGTCCCATGCAATCTCTTGCTGCTTGGAGACTGGGGTGTGTGCCACGTGGTCCTTTTAGGTTCCTTACCTTTTCTTCTTCAGCTTTGTCACTTACAGCTGAAGTCAAATGGTCCTGAAAACAAATACCAAATATTAACATGTAAAAAATACAGTCGTACCTTGGTTCTCAAACGCCTTGGTTCTCAAACAACTAGGAACCCAAACTCTGCAAACCTGGAAGTAAGTGTTCTGGTTTGCAAACTTTTTTTGGAAGTCGAACGTGCTCCTTTTTGAGTGTTACACTTCCGATTTGAGTGCCACACTTCTGTTTCGAGCACCACACTTCCGTTTAGAGTGTTACTCTGAGGAATGTCTGTTTTTGCTATTTATTTTGTGTTTTTTGTGGCTGTTTTTTTTTTTTTTTGGTGTGTGACTGTGTGGAACTCAGTTCAGCTACTGATTGATTGTGTGACTGCAGTACATTGTTTATTGCTTTCATTTTATGGATCAGTGGTCTTGTTAGATAGGAAAATTCATGTTAAATTGCTGTTTTGGGGTTGTTCTTTTTAAAAAGTCTGGAACGGATTAATCCAGTTTGCATTACTTGCTATGGAAAAGCGTGCCTTGGTTTTGGAACGCTTTGCTTTTGGAACGGACTTCCGGAATGGATTAAGTTTGAGAACCAAGGTACCACTGTAAATAAATCACATCTCACAATAGGATGTTGTCTTTCCCAGATCTATTCAGCAGAAAGGAAACTTTGCATACCTTTTCAGTTTTTCCTTTTTCTGCTTTAACTTCTTTCTCCTGGTGAAAGATGGGACTTGGTTAACAAAAGGAGGTTTGGAGGCATAGCAAGTTATTTTGCATTACATAATTTTTTTGTGTGTGATTTAATGTCATCATGGGAAAGACAGGCTCCACTGAATATTGTGTTTTATACCACTCCATTCTATCAGGGACTTATCATTGAACTGCAGAACTGCTCTCCAAATCAATAAAGCAGGAATTTTTGCACACCCAGTGTGGCAATATCAGCACTAAGAAATAAGGGAGGTCTTTCTTTAAGTCGGGATGCAGGTGGCACTGTGGGTTAAAGCCTCAGCGCCTAGGGCTTGCCGATCGAAAGGTCGGCGGTTCGAATCCCTGCGGCGGGGTGCGCTCCCGCTGCTCGGTCCCAGCGCCTGCCAACCTAGCAGTTCGAAAGCACCTCCGGGTGCAAGTAGATAAATAGGGACCGCTTACCTAAACGGCGTTTCCGTGTGCGGCTCTGGCTCTGGCTCTGGCCAGAGCAGCGATGTCACGCTGGCCACGTGACCCGGAAGTGTCTCCGGACAGCGCTGGCCCCTGGCCTCCTAAGTGAGATGGGCGCACAACCCCAGAGTCTGTCAAGACTGGCCCGTACGGGCAGGGGTACCTTTACCTTTACCTTTTACTTATTTAAGTCACTACACAGAGGGCTGTTTTACACAGGCTTGAATGTATAGACTCGGCATAGGTTGTGGGGCATGAACAATTTTTTATGTAAGCTGCCACGTGTTATTTGTATGCGCAACCTATCTGCCATAAAACAAGGATGGGTGGGTGTTTATTCAGGGCATTTGCATGTGTGTACTAAGAGGGACGTCAGTGGCGCTGTGGGTTAAACCACAGAGCCTAGGACTTGCTGATCAGAAGGCTGGCAGTTGAAATCCCCGTGACGGGGTGAGCTCCCATTGCTTGGTCCCTGCTCCTGCCAACCTAGCAGTTTGAAAGCATGTCAAAGTGCAAGTAGATAAATAGGTACTGCTCCGGTGGGGAAGGTAAATGGCGTTTCGATGCGCTGCTCTGGTTCACCAGAAGTGGCTTAGTCATGCTGGCCACATGACCCGGAAGCTGTATGCTGGCACCCTCAGCCAATAAAGCGAGATGAGCGCCACAACCCCAGAGTTGGCCACAACTAGACCTAATGGTCAGGCATCCCTTTAACTTTACCTTTACCTTTATTGAGCATTTTTCAATTGAACTAGACACATCTCAGCCCTAGTGCCACACCAGCACCCCATGTCATGGGGAACTCTGTGAACTGGTACTGGGAGTTCTTAAGGCATGATTCAATAACAAATCAATGGATGGCTGATCTTGAGGCCATGTGTTTTTAAAGAGCAGATTGCCAGAGAAGTAGGATAGAACTGAATGACACTTCCTGTCGTGTCAAATAAAAGATGCTCCTTTATTTGCAGTAGAAATTAAAGCTGTTAACACATTAGTTACAAATCAGGAATTCTCTGCTTTGGTTCCTGCTTCTGCCCTAGACTCCCCATGACAGTGACCTTAGGCAAACTGCTGTCTCTGAACTTTAGGCCATCCCCACACCTGCGCAACCGGGGATCCAAAGACAGGGATGTATAACTGGGCCAGCTAAAGCCTTTTGAAAAAAAATTACAGTTACAAACTGGTTAGTGCAAAGTCCTTTTTACCTCTTGTTTATCAATCTTTTCACTTTCATCTGAAGAAACATCGTCCTGCAAACAAATATCAAATGTTAGTGCATGGAAAACCATTTCCCTCCCTTTCTATATGATGTTGTCTTTCCCTTCTCAGTTCAGCGGGGAATAAATTTTACATACCTCTTCCGTCGCTTGAGTGTCTCTCTCCTGGTTATCGTTATGAATCTCAGCCTGCTTAAAACACAGAGAAAGGGACAAAGGCGAGTTTCACACTTGCAAACTTCTTTTTAACTTTTTTCTTCCCAACTGTTGTGAAATAGTAGCTGTTTTTGGTTTCTTACCTTTTCTTTCTTGGCTTTGTCGCTTTCAGATTCAGAAGAATGCTCCTGAAAATAAATACCAAACACAAGTAGTGGGGGGGGGGGAGGGAAATTGTGTCTCAAATTATGATGTCGTCTTTCCCATAACTGTTCAGTGTGTTTGGAGACTGGGGTGTGCGCTACAGGATTTCCTACCTTTTCTTCCTTGGTTTTATCGCTATCTGCTGGAGATGAATGGTCCTGAAAAAAAATATCAAATATAAATGTGATATATAGACACACACACACACACACACACACACACACACTGACATTGTCTTTCCCATAACTACTCAATGTGTTTGGGGATGTGGGGGTTAGTTTGGATTCTCCCTGTGGGTGCCCTCCAAACCTGTGATCCTGTGTTTGTGAGGTTTAGAATCTAGTAGAATAAACCTACTAGAATTTTGAATTATGGTGCTGGAGGAGACTCTTGAGAGTCCCATGGACTGTAAGAAGATCAAACCTATCCATTCTGAAGGAAATCAGCCCTAAGTGCTCACTGGAAGGACAGATCCTGAAGCTGAGGCTCCAATACTTTGGCCACCTCATGAGAAGAGAAGACTCCCTGGAAAAGACCCTGATTGTGGGAAAGATAGAGGGCATAAGGAGAAGGGGACGACAGAGGACATGTTTATAGAAGACAGTCTTACTCGTCTACAAGTGATTGCAGAAGAAGAAGAAGAAGAAGAAGAAGAAGAAGAAGGGGTGTTGTACCTAAAATGGTGACTTGGGACTTTTCTTAAAACGTAATGGGGAAAGAAGAGCTGTTGGGGGTGTTAATGCTGTGAACCCCTGAATCTTATGCTCAGGTTGTATATATGTGCATATGACACCACAGTCTGCATTGACCTTCACTCCAAGGGATCTGAACATTGAGTAAGCACAGGCTTCCTTGGAATGTCTTGCTGCTTGGAGACTTGGGTGTGTGCAACAGGATTTCCTACCTTTTCGTCCTTGGTTTTATCGCTTTCTGCAGGAGATGAATGGTCCTGAAAACAAATATCAAGTATTAATGTGATATATATAGACACACACACACACACACACACACACTGACATTGTCTTTCCCATAACTACTCAATGTGTTTGGGGATGGGGTGCATGTGTCAGTCTGTATTATACCTGTGGATCCCTTCCAAAACTGTGATCCTGTGCTTGTGAGGTTTAGAATCTAGTAGAGCAAAACCTGTTAAAGCAGTTCCTTTGTTAAGGAGACCAGAATGTGTGCAACAGGGTCCTTTTAGGGTTTTACCTTTCCTTCCTTAGTTTTATCGCTTCCTTCTAGAAACCAATGTTCCTGAAATCAAATACCAAATATTAATGTGCAAATAAAAATAAATCTCACAATATGACGTTGTCTTTCCCATATTTGTTCAGCACCAAGCTTTACATACCTTTTCAGTTTTTTCTTTGGCTGCCTCAGCTTCTTTGCCGGGGTGATCAGAATTAACCTCAGCACTCTTAAAACACAGAAAAGGTACTAATATGAGTATTCCATTTGACACTTACGATATGCCTGAGGCGAGTAATCTTCATGTTATCAGTGAGCATAACTAAAACCTGTGGATTGTTTGGTGATGTTTACATACACACAAGTTCAGTTTTCCATCAGTGGATGGGACATGTTTCGCACCAGCCTCTTAAGTGCCTAAAGTTCTGGGTTTTCAATGAGAAGACTGACCTCCAAAATACTTCTAAAATATAATCCTTATGTGATAAAATCAATACCAGTAATAATAAAAAAATGAAACCTTATCAGCATGGGATGTTCTTAATTACAGAGTTCCTTTTGAATAGATTAATGTCCTCACAGCAACGGCAGTTTCCACTGAGCTGGCTGCATTATTTTGTTCTATCAGTAACTTTTCCTTGGGTTGTAGAACTGCTCACAAAATCAACAGAACAGGAACTGCCACTCACACAATGTGGAAATTGTGTCTACCAAGAAGTAAGAAACACCTTACCTTAAGCTGCAACATGGCTGCTTTACACAGTCTCCACACACAGAAAAAGGGGCAAAGCTAAATTTTACACAGGGTGCTGTGTGTTATTTGCCTGTGTGTGCAATTCATCTTACACGCAACAGGGATGGATCTAAAGGGCAGGTACTAGCATGTGTCGAGCATTCTGCACATGTGGTGGGCATGTGTGAGCCTGAGCGCCACTCCTGTGTCCCTCACTGTATGGGCTCTATGTGCCACTGAGTTCTTATGGACTGATTCTGTAGATCAGTGGATTATCAAAGATGGAGGCCGTAATGAAAGGTTTGCCAAGAAGTAGCATAGGGATGTGAGTCTTTCTGGTGTGCCAGAGGCTCCTTTAGAAGCAGTAAAAACTACAATGTGCTGGTGCAGCATAGTGTCTAAGAGATCAGGCTATGAATCAGGAAGTCCCTGATTTGAACAACATCTCCATCAACATCTCCCTATGTTGCCTTAGGCTGTTGTCTGTGGGCATCAGTTCCCACCACATCTGATAACACTGATTTTCATCATAGGGTTGTTATATGGATTACAACTACAAAGTGTATGTTAAGCACTTTGAACTCCCGAAAATGCTATTCAGATATTTATATTGTTATTAATGCTTTGCCTTAGTGTTGCTAAACTGGATCTACTGGATTAGGGTGATCATACACCTGGCCTGTGCTTCATTTTCCACAGGAGGCAAATGAGGGGATGCATTACGTACCTTCTTTATTTCCCAGTCCCTCTCAACATGGCCATCTTTTTCATGGTGAATCTTGGAAGGAGAGAAAGTAGAAAAAAGAGATGATGGGGCTGGATCTCTTGCTGTCAAGCCATTAAGACAAATTTACAATTCTTGGCTTTTTGCTTTTTTGCAAATGTACTTACTGGCAAAGCCAAGGCAATGCTGAAAAGGCACCAGCAGATCACAGCAGTCTTCATTGTGAAAGATCCCCTGAAGAAGATGTTCTAATGGTCAGTTGATAGGTTACATGTATAAAAGAAGAAAAGCTGAAGAGCTGATTGCAAACTTGCTAGAACTTTTCTAAGTGGCAACATGATCACGCTCTTTCACTTTGTGGTCTACATTCCCACTGCACACTGCTCATCAGTGTCGAACCATCATCAATGCAAGGGAACAGTGGATAGACTGAAGCAAAGAGGCACAAGGTAGCTTCCTGAGAGTGGTACCTTGAAAGCAGGTGAGTGTGACAGCATTGCCCACTATGACATTTACATTTGTTCCTTTATTGCCCCTGGTAAATCAGTTTTGCTGCAGGTGATGTGTGGGTAAGTAGCACTTCAACAACCTACAAAACTTGATTAATCTGAAATAATAGCAGGACAAAATAAATGCTTGTTTGTGTGTAGACTAAGGATGTCAGAGAAATTCAATTCAATTTGCCTTTAAAGGAAAACTTACGTCATTTGCATTTCCCAAAACAATACATGAACTGAAACTCATCTATCCTGAGAAAAACCACATATTTTCCTGAATTTTGTAATGCAGTTCTTCAAACGAGTAATGTGTACAAAAATGCATATACTCTGGTAAAGTGTGCATATAGAAACACAGATATTGGTGGAAATGGCCTCCAAAAATGCATTGTGTTAGAGAAAATTGCTGTGCAAAAATGTATGGGAAATGACATATAAATATGTATATAGTGGTACCTCGGGTTACAAACACCTCAGGTTACAAACACTTCGGGTTACAGACTCCACTAACCCGCAAGTAGTACCTCAGGTTAAGAACTTTACCTCAGGATGAGAACAGAAATTGCACGGCGGCAGCAGCAGCGGGAGGCCCCATTAGCTAAAGTGGTACCTCAGGTTAAGAACGGTTTCAGGTTAAGAACGGACCTCTGGAACGAAATAAGTTTGTAACCAGAGGTACCACTGTATTAGAAGGAATTCACTCTAAAATGCTGATGAATTCTCATGAGGACTTTTGAAAATATATATCTATAAATGGATGTGGAAAATGAGAAATTTAGAGAAGCCAAAACTGACAGATTCGTCTAAGAGCAGTCATTCCAAAATTTACTTACATCTGAGAGTGGAGCTTGGAGCAATCTTGGCTTATTCAGTCTCTTCCTTTCTTCTGCAGCTGCTGGATGGCACCAGCCCCCTGGCATTTAAACCCTTCCCAAGAAATCAACCCACCAGTTGTCACCCATGAAGTCAAAAGGGGGGGAGACCATTAGCTTTCTTATCACCACATCTCCCCCCCTCACCATTCAAAAGCTACTGGTTGAAGTGTTCCTTATAATGATCAAGCATTTGTGTTCAGTGCTCGTTTTTTCGTCTCGGGTGGGAGGATTTAAGGGGCACAGAGTATTTCATTCAGCCCATGTAGGAGATTGTGAGGGGCATGTTGTCTTTTGCAAACTGTGTGGAAGAGGAAAAACAGTTCTCTCTTCAGAGATCAACTGATAATTGCTCTTAGATTTCTCATGGATGAAGATATGTTTGGTGTGCTTCTTTCTGTGCGCATGAGTGGTTCATTAAAAGGACAAGGTAATCATTCATTGGCATTTGGTTTCGGTGCAGAAAAGGGAGGACGGATTTTGGATCCCATATGGAGGATGAAATAAGAGGGCTGTACAGTGTAGTGCAATGTATTCACAGTGTACTGATTACATTTTTTTTTTAAAAAAAAAAACAACCCACACTTCTTCAGGGCATCTCATGGTGGCATACAATAGTCTTTTCTTTCCTCATTTTTTCACAACAACCCTGTAAGGTAGGAGGGACTGAGAGATGGCAATAGTCTTAAGGTCCGCTTGTAAGCATCATGGCTGAGTGAAAGATTCAATTGATCCTGTTGTCTCTATAGCTCTCATATAACTTGGTACAGTGGCTCATCTAATATATATATTTTGATAAGTGGTTTGTCCATCTGCCCATCTGCTGTCCATAGGTTTGGCCACCTCTCGCCAAACTCAGCATGGGGGTTCCTGAGTTGGGGTGCGTGGTCGTTTTAAACATTTGGACACGCACCACCATTTTAAATCAAGATGGCAGACTGAAATGTGCCTTTGGTCTGACTTTGCCTATTTTTTTGGCCATAGGTGAGGCCGCCTCTTGAGATATTACACTATCCATGTAAAAAGTGCTTTTTGGTTTCTACAAATTCCCGGGCAGTGCCAGGCACTCCCTGCTAATATAATATAAAGGTAAAGGGACCCCTGACCATTAGGTCCAGTCGTGGCCGACTCGGGGGTTGCGGCGCTCATCTCGCTTTACTGGCCGAGGGAGCTGGCGTACAGCTTCCGGGTCATGTGGCCAGCATGTCTAAGCCGCTTCTGGTGAACCAGAGCAGCGCACGGAAACGCCATTTACCTTCCTGCCGGAGCGGTACTTATTTTTCTACTTGCACTTTGACGTGCTTTCGAATTGCTAGGTTGGCAGGAGCAACGGGAGCTCACCCCGTCGTGGGGATTCAAACCGCCAATCTTCTGATCAGCAAGTCCTAGGCTCTGTGGTTTAACCTACAGCGCCACCTGCGTCCCATAATATAATATAGATCTAGGCATAATGACAAAGTTCCATACTAGGTGAGATGCTGAAGGCAAAAAAAAGTGTATTTGATTTTAATGTTTGGAAGGCCATTTAGCTCAGGGCAAGGGTTCATAGCTCCATGGTAGAGCATCTGCTTTGCATGCTGCAGAGAGTCCTAGGTCCAACCCCCAACATCTCTAGGTAGGGCTGGACCTGGGACAGACCCCATCTGAAATCCTGGAGATTCTCTGCCAGTCAGAATAGACAGTACCAAACTACATTGACCAACGTTCCTACCGTGCAGTGTTTTTAAAAAAGAAAGAAAGACATAGCATCAGTTTGGGTAGTGTGTGTAATGATTATCAGGCCTACAGGAGGTGAGAGGGTGAATTTAAACATTTCCTCCACTGCTGTAGCCCTGAAAAGCCATCTTCTGAAGTTGCCCACTGAGCCACAGTCCCTTCTCATTTCCCCATCTGATGCAGGTGGAAAACTGATCAGAAGAACATCTGGGTTTACGCACTTTAATTTTTAACTCAGTGGCAGGGAGGGGGAAGTAAAGGAATCTTTAAAAAGCTCTCACATATATATTAAGTCTCCCCCTCACATGTACCTAAATATAGAAACTTGTTCCCCCGCCTTCTTAGCTCTCAGCTGAGCTTAAGGAGTACAGACTGTACTTGCAAAATGGGCCAGGGAGCATTTTATCACAAAATCAGACAAAGCAACACACACCATATATATAGAGATAGTCTAGTTGTGGATATTTTTGGATACAGTACTTTGGGTATGGATTGAAGAGAAAGCAGCAGAGAGGGTGTTTAAAGGCTGCTCCCCGCTTTACACGATTTCATGCCCACAACATAACCCCAGCGTAAGTGGGGAGTCACCTGTATACAAGTTTGAAGTCAACAGCACAGAATATCACTTTCAAGCCCATTGCTGGCTTTCCCCACCAGATGGGGCTTGCTGCATTCCCAGGTTTGAAATTAGTTCAATTAGCCAGAGTATTTGAGCGATTTTTGTTTAATTCCATGGGCTATGGGGCTGGCACATGGCTGCTGAATAGCAGAGGCATTTTGAGAGGGAGAAGGTTGATTTCATTTAGTTTGGTGGGCAACAACTGTTGTGGAGCTGCAATCAGCACCACATTGTTCCCTGTACAATAGCCGAAGGGGAATGGTGCTGCAAAGTGACTTTTCCCCATTGCATGGGACACAAGGCTGGCTGACAATTGCAACGCTGCTCTCACTCCAAGCCACCTCAAGTCAGCTGTGTGAGAGAAGAGCTGTCCTGTCCTCTTGGACTTGATGTTGCTCCTGGATCTTCTCTGAGATCTGCTCTGGAGGCGGGTGGAACGTTTCAAGTGGGGACCACTCTTTATCAAAGAAGAAGAAGAGTTTGGATTTGATATCCCGCTTTATCACTACCCGAAGGAGTCTCAAAGCAGCTAACATTCTCCTTTCCCTTCCTCCCCCACAACAAACACTCTGTGAAGTGAATGGGGCTGAGAGACTTCAAATAAGTGTGACTAGCCCAAGGTCACCCAGCAGCTGCATGTGGAGGAGCAGAGATGCGAACCCGGTTCACCAGATTACGAGTCTACCGCTCTTAACCGCTACACCACACTGGCAAGACACCCAGAATGACCACTGACATTGGTGAGGAGTTGCTGCTCTTAACTTGGCTGTTAGAACTGTGACTTAAGAACTTGCAACTGAGGTTGCCTTGTTCTCCTCCCTCCCATTCCTTTTTCCTTGTGCCTTTTTAGAATGTAAGCCTGAGGGTCATCTTAATACAGATCTTTGTAAGCTGCTCTGAAAGCTTTTTTTGGATCAAGGGTGGGGTATCGATGCAATGGGGATAATGGTAAGTCTCCACTCTCAAAAGTTAAAAGAATTCACCTTCCACTTGAAAGTTGAAAAAATTCCTCCTCTTTCGCAACTACATGAATGTCCCGGTGAAAGAATGTGTGTGAACTTCAGCCAAACACTACTTTATACCAATGATTTATCCATAACCAATTTCCTCATACCCAAATGAGTTGGTCAACAGAATTATAGAAGCTTCATGTGTCTATGTGCATTCTAGACTCCATGCTTAGTTCATATCAGAAGTATATAAATTGAATATGAACTATCCAAGCCAGGTTAGCCATTCGTCTATAGCCTTTTTGTTGTTTTTAGACTCTCATTGTTGTTTTTAGACTCTAGATTTCCAAGCTCAGCTGAGAAGCTCACTTGGTGACCTTAGGTCTGTCACTCACTCTTGTCTTCCGTACAGGGTTGTTGCTATGATGATGGGCAGAATGTAAATCCATGCATGTATGCCCCCTTGCCCCCTTGGATGAATGACATAGCCAAAGTAAGAAAATAATGCTTGTTTGCCTGAAGCAATTAGAGTAGAAATTAGTGTACTGAATGGTCTTTGGAGATTTAATTGTTGATTTCAAAACGTGTTTTCTTTAAAATTAGACTATGGGTGGATCTACATTCACGGTTTATAGCATTAAGGTATGGTTAAAGAACGGTTATCACAACGTAATTGAACATACTATGTTTTGCCTGTAACGTTAATAATACGTGTCAGGGAACTGCCATCAGAGCCAAGAATGGAGGTAAGGCTCCGCAATGACGCAGGAGAGGGAACCAGCAGGGGGAGAGAGAGCACTTCCTCTGGGGAAGGAAATCAGCGTGACGCCAGGAAGAAAGGGGAGTCTGAGAGGGCTTCGGAGGGAGGGCTCCGAGACTCTTCCACCAAGACCAGCAGGGAGAGCACCGGACCTCCACTAGGGACGCCCACTCTGCGCAGAAAGCTTCCGCGCAGGGAGGCTAGGCGGAGACTTGGTGTCAAAGAACTTTTATGTTGGAAGAAGTTCAGGAAACGCCCACTGACGGATTCTGCCAGTGACTAGGACAGCCACGGAGTAAGGGCTGTCCAGCCAGGGAAAGGTTGAGCCGGACAACGCAGTCTGGAGCAGTCGCGGCTTACACACAAGCAACCCCAATTCCCATTACAATACGTTATTAAAATGTGACACCAGACGGCACTGCAGAGCAACCAGGGAAACTGCGTTGTTATGGAGGAAACAGGTAAGGAACGTTTTTGTTTTAACAGTATGCCCTGTGATGTTTAAGAAACATATATTTAATATCGTTCTAATAACGGTAAAAAAGTCAGTGTAGATCCAGCTTCTGTTACGGTGTGGGATTGAAGATCCATACTGTTTTTTTCTTTAATTTATGCATTTGCCATGTTTCTATTTACACACCATACTTTCCCATCATACCTTGTTTCTGTACATTCTTAATGTTGGCAGTACAGAAGAGTTCTGCAAGTAATTTTAGAAGACGGAACCAACACATGAGGTCTGGTGAGAAGACCACACTGGTCTCTTAGCATATAGCTCAGCGACAGAGTATCTGCTTTGCTAGCAGAAGGTCAATCCCTGGTATCTCTAGGTAGGGCTGGGAGAGACCTCAGTCTGATATCCAGAAAGCATCTACACTCAGTGTACACAATACTGAGCTAGATGAACCAATGGCAGAAGGCAACTTCCTATACAGTCATATCTTGGAAGTCGAACGGAATCCATTCCGGAAGTCCGTTCGACTTCCAAAACATTTGGAAACCAAAGCGTGGCCAATCGGAAGCCCCGTCGGACATTTGGCTTCCAAAAATAGTTCGCAAACCAGAACAGTCACTTCCAGGTTTGCGGTGTTCGGGAGCCAAAATGTTCAAGAACTAAGCTGTTTGAAAACCAAGGTATTCCTATGATAAGAACCATGCTGAGTCCTAGGCATATAAGGTTTTGTATTTTTATTTAACTCACAATTGTCAACAAAATATACATTGCAACGGTAAATCCTTTGGTACTACAGTATCATGAGATGCAACATTCACTCTGATTGTAAAGCTAGATTTTTCTCTTTCTCTCTTTCTCTCTCTCTCTCGCCTCCATCCCAACCTCCTATGAGACAGAGCAGGAAAAATATGCAGCAAGAAGGGCTTACAGTTCTATAATGGACAGGACAGCTAGTACTGCACATTTAGGTTGACATCCTCAGCATGTTTACCTAGCAGTAAGCATGCACCAAAATCAGTGGGACTTACTTCCAAGTAAACATGTGTTGGATCAGGCTCTGCATTTGCCTGGTTAATACTGCTGCCGATAACTGCTATGATTGCTGAAATCAAACGTGTGATATGCATAGAATTGGGAGCAAACATTCAAGTAGAAATTGCATTGCCTTTCTCACACTTCTCGCCTTCACGCACTCAGCAAAACAAATTAAAAAAAAAAAAAATCCCAGAAAAAGCCACCTGTTATGAATTTGGGCTCCAATCCTAGCTGCACCCACACATGCGGAAAATCTGGGGAGTGCTCTTAGATAGGTGTGGAGACAGGAGCCTGCCTGTTTATCCACTTAGAGGGTGACCTCATTGTCCTCAGCACTGTGGTGATGATCCTCAGTGCTGTGGTGGTGATCTTCAGTGCTGAGGTCGTGCTCTTCAGTGCTGTGGTGGTGATCCTCAGCGCTGTGGTGGTGGTCCTCAGCGCTGCGGTGATCCTCAGCACTGTGGTGATCCTCAGCGCTTTCAAAAGTTTGGTTGCTGACACTGTCAGCATCATGGTCATGATGTACCTCTTGGAGTACCCCACTGAGGGCCTTCTTATACTCTCTGCTGTCATGGCTTTCCATGGATACGTGGCTGTCATCGTGGTCACTGTCGTCATGGGGTTCCTCGGCACTCTCAAGTTTCTGGCGGCTGTCGTTCTCCGTGCTCTTATCGTGGACCTCTTGGCTGTCTCTCAGGTGACTTGCGTCATCACTTTCAAGGCTTGTGTCGTGGCTTTCGAGAGAATGTGACTTGGCGGAATGGGATTCGCGGCTCTCCACATCTGGGGTGCTGTCCACATCTTCCGAAACATCACGAGAATCAAACTGCAAGGCCCACAAATGGAAGACAATAAATGGCCACCCAGAAACAAGAGGGATAGCTACAGTATTGACTCACAGAACAATTGTTGTCTCCAACTACGTTACTCATAGCAGACCCACTGAACAAACCCAAGTTAGCCATGTCTACTAATTTCAATGGGACAACTCTGAGTAGGACAAACATTGGCTACAATGCTATGCCTACTTGGAAGTAAACCCCATGGTATTCACTGGGACTTTACTCTCAGGTATGTGTGTATAGGATTGCAACCTTAAACAGGTTTAGCAGTCATCCTCTTTCTTCAGGAAGCTGTAGGAATGGACAGAGCAGCCTAATTTCACCCTGTTTCTGGCTGCATACTTGTCACGCCTTTAAAGCACCCCTCCGCAAAGAATATTATATATATATATAAATTTTATTACGGTCCCAGACCAGTTTTACATACCATACTAAATGAGCATAAAACACAATGGAATTAAATTTGGATTAACAATCAAATATAACAATAAACAATACAAATATGGCAGCAATTGGAAATGTGGTTTTAGGTCATAGTCCCTAAAATATTATCTAGAGTTTGCATCTGAGGTCTTCGTCTTTGTAATTGCACAGCTTGTTCCCTGAGTTTTATGGCAGCCACGCAAAATTTGGCCACCCTTAGTGTGATCTCTGGATCCTTGTCCTCTAACAAAAGACAATGAATCTCGATCACCTCCACGACTGAGTTGCAAAGAATATTGGAAATTACAGTTTGTTAAGGGTGCTGGGAACGGTAGCTCTGTGAGGGGTAAACTAAAGTTCCCATGATTCTTTGTGGACGGGGCTGTATACATTTGATGTATGATGTGTATACAGTTATCAGTGCCTCTGGTCCTCAGGCAAAGGTCTGTCCCGTTAAGCTCTCATTTTTTGAAAGGTCCACATATAAATTGTACATATTTTTGTACATGCATTTCATGTAACCCCCCCTCCCCACACTTTTAAGAAGATAAAATATGTGCTTTTCAGTCCTCTCATGTGAAATATATATGCATTTCTCTGTGCAGGTTTTAGGTTATAATACATATTGTATGCACACATTTTGTGTGCCAAAACTGCACCAGAAAAATCTGCTGTGAAAAGCAGATTGAAGGAATTGCTCCCCATCCTAGGACAACACACATCTAGGAATCTCTAGCAGAACATTCTTAGCAGTTCAGTTTGTTGCTTCTACCCTGGAGTACCCAGGGTGGCTTCCTAATAAAGAATAAACTACATTATAAAATAAAATCAGTGTTTAAAAATAAATAAATAAATAGACACAATCAACAATCCAAACTACCTTCACCAGACCACAGTTCCTAAATTTATTATGCCCACATAGTTATAGTGGCATAGAACAGGGCTGGGTAGGTCAGAAAACTTTATAGTGACCTTATGTTTTATTTTTAATTGAACTCTTTATTGGGGAATCCGGCAAAAATTATTTTTCTTCTGGAGTTTTCATGCTTCCAAACAAAACAAACATGTCTCGGTTAACTAAATTTTAAGACTGGGAATCCCAGAGATTTTGCTTTTCTTTCCTGGGATTGCTAGGACTTTTGTGAAGTCTATCCAGCAGATTTTTATTATTTTTATTTTAGGCAGGGAGTTTCCTAAAAGATCATTACTACTTTTCCTTCCAAGCCTTCTTTGCAACATCTTGCTTCCTGTTTCAACTGGCACCCTCACAGCAACCACAAGCGATGCTTTTCAAATATCCAGTGTTTTGAATATTTCTGGCTCGCAGAAGCTTCTGTGAGACAGATGGACTTTTAAAACTGAACATTTGCTTCCTCTTATGCGGTTAGGGAAGATGAATGGAAGGAGAATGAGTTGCTTAGGGTTCTAAAAAAGAATACCCAGACGTACCATAGCATTGCTGCCCCGGGGGAATTAAACCATGATGGCCATAGAGTAAGAATTCTGCTGGCAAAAATGTGTGAACCGTAACAACGGCAGGTGGATTATATATTTCTAAAGAGGTCAGCTGCCTAGCTCTTTTTACTTACAGTACACCTGTAGCATTTACCTTTCCAGATCTTTTGTGTGCCTTTACGGAATCCTCATAATGTACCAGGTCAACTTTTGCCTTGATTCCGTAAGGTACGTCTCCTCTGCCAGTAAAGACCTCAGGAGTGACAGGCAAGGAAAAGGGAGCCTCGGTAGGGTAATCTGTGATGCCGTTTTCGTCTGACTCATCTGACTCATCCGAATCGTCATGGTCATCATCGTCCACATCACTGTGGTCATCGTCATCTTCCTTGCTCTCGCTTTGAGGCACCAGAAGGGTCTGCAAGGAAAGAGAAGCAACTCAGTATTACAGGATGAAGATGTAACACTCAAAACATGTTTATAGGCCTGGGTGCGCCTGATGACTGCACAACACAAACACAAGCCTAAGGAGAGGGAAAGAGGTGAAAATATTGGGAGGTATGTAGTGATGTATGGAAGTGAGAGCTGGACTATAAAGAAGGCTGTTCGCCAAAGAATTGATGCTTTTGAATTATGGTGTTGGAGGAGACTCTTGAGAGTCCAATGGACTGCAAGAAGAGCAAACCTATCCATTCTGGAGGAAATCAGCCCTGAGTGGTCACTGGAAGGACAGATCCTGAAGCTGAGGCTCCAATACTTTGGCCACCTCATGAGAAGGGAAGACTCCCTGGAAAAGACCCTGATGTTGGGAAAGATGGAGGGCACAAGGAGAAGGGGATGACAGAGGACGAGATGGTTGGACAGTGTTCTCGAAGCTACCAGCATGAGTTTGACCAAACTGTGGGAGGCAGTGGAAGACTGGAGTGCCTGACATGCTCTGGTCCACGGGGTCACAAAGAGTCGGACACGACTAAACGACTAAACAACATGTGGTATGTGGAGGGGAGAATTAGTAAGGCACCCATGCTGTCTGCTGAGTGTCCTCTGCAGATGCCTTTTCCAGCCCTTGTCTTGCAACACTAATACAAACTCAATCTCTGTTTCCTAATATGCAGGTTCTCGTCCCCCACCCCAGGCCGTGTAAACTCTCTCCTATGCAGTGGCGTAGCATGGGTTGTCAGCACCCGGGGCAAGGCAAGTAATTTGTGCCCCCTAACCCGTGGATTTGCTTCCCCTAACCCTAACCCCCAGATGTTGCGCCCAGTGCGCCCGGCCCCCCCTGCACCCCCCACGCTACGCCACTGCTCCTATGGTTCCCGCACTGGGGGAAACCGTGATCTGCGATGGATGGGAGTGAAGGGCACATGGATGTAAGAAAAAATATTCTACGGCAGAGAAGTGAAAGGCACATGGATGAAACAATATTCTACAGCAGGGATGGGGAGCCTGCAGCCTTCCAAAATTTTGCTGGACTGTGGCTCCCATCAGCCCTGACAATTGGTCATGCTGGCTGGGGCTTGTCCAACAGCACTTGGGAGAGCCATAGGCTCCCCATCCCTGTTGTATAATCCTTCTAGTGGCAGCAGTGACCCAGGGGTTTTGTACTTAAGATGCACATGGTTGGAGGAAAACTTACCTGTTGCTCAGTGATCTCATCGCTTTCTTCGGAAGACAGAGAGGCCTGGAAATGAAACAGCTATTTTGTGAAGGCTTGTTTTACACACACACACACACACACACACACACACACACTGATCCCACTGAATTAATAAAAAGTCAAATGAGTAGTTTTAGGATAGAAAAAAGTCTCTGCACACTGCATGACTGACTAATGGGATTTGCTGCTACACAGTGCAGTGATGACCAGTGGCTCAGACCGCTTTAGGAGAAGATTAGACAAATGCAAGATGGGTAGGTCTATAAAGGGCTCTTATCCTTGACAGCTAACTGGAGCCTCTGCATTTAGAGGCAGGGAAGCTCTGAATACCAGAGGACAAGCACAGAGGGAGAGCTATTGCCTTTGAGCAGTGCCTGAAGGCTTCCCAGAACTATCTGGTTGACTTCTGTTGAGAAGAGGATGGAGGCGGCAGGAATTTCCTTATGATCTCTTTCTGGTCAAGTGATTGATAGGTGTTTGGGTTTGTCTTCAATTGGAAAGTAAAAAAAAAGACAAACTAGAAACACAAAATGAATAGAAAAGTGACCAAAAATTAAATCTAGGAACCAATACAGAGTGTGAGGCAAGCTAAAAGTTAGTCATGACTAATGCCCAGTGGGATTTCCACATTGATCCTATGCATCTTTACTTGGAATAAAATCCCACTGTGTTCAGTTGAACCTATTTCCAGGTAGGTATGCATAGAATTGCAGCTAGGTTGGGATTTTATCCAACCAGGTGTGTGGAAAATTATCTCTGCTGAAATTCTCTTGGACCAAGAACAAGAGCAAATGATCTGAATGGTTACCTACCTACATGGATAGAAGAGTACTGGTTCTAGATTCAACCCCACTGTCCCTTCTTGGCATTACAGTACAGTATAAAGGTAAAGGTACCCCTGACCGTTAGGTCCAGTCACGGACAACTCTGGGGTTGTGCGCTCATCTCACTCTATAGTCCGAGGGAGCCAGCATTTGTCCGCAGACAGCTTCTGGGTCATGTGGCCAGCATGACTAAGTCGCTTCTGGTGAACCAGAGCAGCACACGGAAATGCCGTTTACCTTCCCGCTGGAGTGGTACCTATTTATCTACTTGGACTTGATGTGCTTTTGACCTGCAAAGTGGGCAGGAGCTGGGACCAAAGAACAGGAGCAGGGATTCAAACCACTGACCTTCTGATCGGCAAGCCCTAGGTTCTGTGGTTTAGACCACAGCGCCACCCGTGTCCCACTTGGTACAGTATAGGTTATATCAAATGTTGGTCGTAGTCAGAATGGACCCATTGAAATTAATGGGCGGGCAAAATTTTGGTCCACTGATTTCAATGTGAGTGGAACTTAGTTGGGTACAACCACATCTTGATTCTTTAGAGATAGCTTTAACTTGATGGAGAAGAAAGGCTTCGTACCGGCTGGGAGGACTCCTGATGCTCTTGAGACTCATGGCTGTTCACATGCTCCTGGCTGTGCTCCTGGCTATGCGAGCGATGGTGGTGATGCTCGTGAGCGTGGTGTTTATGATGATGCTTGGCAACCTTTAACAACACAAAAAACCAATCTTGGCATTCAGCGTTCAGGATAGCAGAGCTTGGCTAACGCAGAAGGGGAACCAGGACCTGCTAAATGGATACCCACCCCAGAACTGCGAGAACAAGGTGGAATAGTTAGCAGAATTCAGATCCTACTGCAGAAGTGTTAGGGGTGATTGAAAATAAGTCAGCTAGTGCCACCTTGAAATCAGTATTGGCCATATCAGGGCTGTGTGCAGTTCTGATTACCTCAACTTGTATACACCATACATTGAAAGCACTTCCTCTCCCCGAACTGTGGTTTCCCCTCACAAAGGTACAATGCTCAGCATCCTTAACAAACTACACTTCCCAGGATCCTTTGGGGGTGCTTTAAATACAGTGGTACCTCGGGTTAAGTACTTAATTCATTCCGGAGGTCCGTACTTAACCTGAAACTGTTCTTAACCTGAAGCACCACTTTAGCTAATGGGGCCTCCTGCTGCTGCCGCGCCGCAGGAGCACGATTTCTGTTCTCATCCTGAGGTAAAGTTCTTAACCCGAGGTACTATTTCTGGGTTAGCAGAGTCTGTAACCTGAAGCGTCTGTAACCTGAAGCGTATGCAACCCGAGGAACCACTGCATATGGTATGAACTCTGAGGAAGATGTGGGAAAGTCAACAAAAGTGACTAACTGTTCAATCTTTTGCATCTTTACTCAGAACAGAAGTAATTCTCGCTGTGTTCAGTGGGGCTTACTCCCCAGGAAGAGAGGGTAGGACAGCAGCTGAGGGGATGGGAGATGCTCCACTTGGAAGCAGGTCATTGTTTTCGCTTGTCTTCTCAAAGGGGGCACATGAATTCATGAAAAAGAGACTCAGCCTTATGTAATAGGTGTGTGGATCTCAGAATCGTGGAATTAATCCCGAGCTGATATAATAAATCCAACAGTAAAATGAATGGACTGCTAAAATGATGGGGGGAAAGAACTTACATGATAATCTTCAGAACTCTTTGAATCGCCATGGTGTTTGCCAACCTTTGAAAAGAAATGCGGGGGAATAGAGAGTCAGTATCAATTCACTTAGGGACGCGGGTGGCGCTGTGGGTAAAACCTCAGCGCCTAGGACTTGCCGATCGTCAGGTCGGCGGTTCAAATCCCCGTGACGGGGTGATCTCCCGTTGCTCTGTCCCAGCTCCTGCCTACCTAGCAGTTCAAAAGCACCCCCGGGTGCAAGTAGATAAATAGGGACCGCTAGGGACCGCTTACTAGCGGGAAGGTAAACGGCGTTTCCATGTGCTGCGCTGGTGCTGGCTCACCAGAGCACCTTCATCACGCTGGCCACGTGACCCGGAAGTGTCTTCGGACAGCGCTGGCCCCCGACCTCTTAAGTGAGATGGGTGCACAACCCCAGAGTCGGACACGACCGGCCCGTATGGGCAGGGGTACCTTTACCTTTACCTTTATCAATTCACTTATTCTGCATTACGGAAATACGTGCTTCTCATGGCTTATTTGTTATATTTGTATTGTACTTACTGGAGCTGCCAAGGCGATGGCGAAGAGACACATGCACAGCACAGCAATCTTCATCATGATGGATTTGCAGTTGACTGTTCAAAAACAAAACAAACTCTTCACTCTTAGGACCAGTCCAAATGCACAGAAATAGTACACGGTATAAGTCTTCTTGGATAGTACCATCTCAGACTTCAAGAAGGAGATAGAATGTTTGCCTAACATACAATTCTGCCCAATATACTCATCTTTACAAAACACATTTCCCCATTATCTATATTTTCGCTCATATATTTGTATATTATTTTAATATGCATCTTTTAAAAAATATATTACAAACTTTATTGAAAGCATATGCATTTTGTTTTCTTTGCACACATTACTTAGCTAGAGAACTGCACTGCAAAATCTAGAGGATTTCCAAGGATTTCCATGTTTCACTTTGCATATTGTTTTGGAAAGTGGGAATCAAGTAGATTCACCTTTAAATGTGGACTGAATTAAATTTCTCCCCCATCTGTAAGTCTGCATGTGTGACTCAGCTTTTTCACATTTCCCTTTCTCAGGAAAGAATATATATATATATATATATATATATATATATATATATATATATATATATATAAACACCACAGAAAGCTATATAAACAAAGAGGCTAGCATTCTTCCTGTAGAACTTTTTTCTAGGTTTTGCACCCCGATATAATATTTTCCCTCCAAATATTATTCCAGGAAAATACCGTATCGAATCAGAATCAGTTCCCATTGGTTATGCCATATGTATTTATGCTATCACTTGACAAAGCTAATCCGAGCAACAGAAGAGAACTTCTGCCGCCCAACATCAGACAAAAGGGAGTTAGACTGACTTCTCAATTTAGTACTTTGTTTGGGCTGAGAGATGAAAGAACTGAACATATGACCTCTGTAGATAAGATGCTCTTGATATGGTCTGATCCCAGGCCATGATTGCAGTGGGATAAATCTCTATCTACTGTATATGTGGTGCTTCAAACATGGGCGTGGGCAAGGCCCGCCCCCTAGATCAAGTAAAACAATAGAAATACTTAACTAACGGACTAATCATGTTGGTTCTGTGCCCCCAACAAAAGTCCTGCCCCCCCAAAAAAAATCCTGGCTACGACCTTTGCTGCAAACAAAGTCAACATTGGGAGTTGTAATGACTGGGCATCTGCTGAGGCCCATGTCTCAGCAGAGGCCCCTCTAGCAACCCCTAGTGCAGCCTTCTTTAGCCAGAAGACCTCCAGAACTTTTGGACTACACTTTCCATCAACCCCTGCCAGCATGTCCAATGGCCTGGGATGATGGGATTTGTAGTCCAAAACATCCGGAGGGCACCAGGTTGCAGAAGAGTGCCATAGAGCTTCCTGCTCCTACTCCTTCTTGCTGTTGCTACCAGTTTACTTGTACTGTCCATAAGCGAGGGCTGTGAAAGAGCATCCTTCCTCTGTCCCTCTGGGCAGTGATGTAGAATGGGTCCAAAGGGGCAGGACTAAACAAATGGGCAGGAGCAACAGTGATGCAGAGGAGAGGGACTACTTAGGAAGGGCGTCTTTGCCAAGCCTTCCCTGAAAACCAAAAACTAAACATCCCTGGAGACCGCAAAACTTACTTGCTAGATGCTGCTGGAATGTTTCTTGGAGTTAATTATTAGAGAAAATGGAACAACCCCCACTTTTTGGTTCTGAGATCTAGCAAATTTGCCTGACAAAGGGTAATTTTTTTGAGATTCTACCAAGGAGCTGACAGTGCTCGCAAATAATATAATAACCAACAGGGTGATCCTATATTCATATACTCAGAACTCAAATTCAATGGAATTTACTCCCTAGTATCTGTGCTTAGTATTGCAGCCGGAGTCGATGAATGAAATAAACACCAAGAGCAAGCACAATATTGACAAAGATTTGTATTGTTACTACATCTTCTGCTACCCTGCCTTTTACATGTGGCTTGACTCATTTGCTCGAGGCATCAAGAGCTGTTTTGGAAGAACCTTTCAATACTGTTTGCAACTGTGGAACACTGCAGTTTGGATTGCATATAGCTATTGAATAGTGTCAGAAGTGGAATTAAAATCTGTAGGCTCTTGGTAACTTCCACTTCTATGGATCTACCATCCTCAGCATTGCTCAGTCAGTAGAGTATGAGACTCTTAATCTCAGAGTTGTGGGTTCAAGCCCCATGTTGGGCAAAGTATTCCCAGATTGTAGGGGGTTGGACTAGATCATCCTTGTGGTCCCCTCCAACTCTACAATTCTGTGAGTCTATGATTCTAATTCTCAGCTAACTTATTCCAGAGTAGCCCACAAGGCACTCTGTGAGATTTAAAGCTTACAGACTGCAAAGGACACACACTATTTTATTTTAAAAACCTCTCTCTTGCTCGAGAATATTAAAGTCCAATAGAATTTACTGATTTTCGCTCCAAGCAGATTAATGCACCAGTTCTATAAATTTCCACAGATATCAGAGCGCCATAGTATTGTTGGAGGGTAAAAATGTAAGAGGAAAACACTGCCTTATAGCCAACGGGAAAATACTAGAAGAGAGAATTTCCATGGGGGGGTCCCAACTCATCAGCCAACAGATTTTCTCTCTTTCTCTGACCTTGCTGGACATTAATATGAATAGGAACCTGAAGCAGAATTTTAATTATAAGTTGGTTTTGTAATTGATCCTTCCTTCAAAGGCATTTGAAAAGAACAAGCTGAAATTTCCAAATCAGGAAGGATCACATTGCTCAGTGTGGCACTGCAGGGGGAAAAACTGATGAATCAGGGCTCAGGGGACATCAGAAATTGATGAATCACGACGGAAGGCTAGGTATTAGCAACCAGGCTGATGGGAAAGCTGGCACACTTCACTATGCATTGCCCTTCCAATCACAAGGTTAATGAGCACTTGTGCTAAGAGAGAAAATTGATGGGAGAACATTGCACCAAACTGTATTTGAGCAAAACCCTTGCAGAGCAAAGCAGGAGTGCTTTTTCAGAGATTAAATGCAAGAGTAATATGATGGCTTTTAGCTAGGTGCACAGTGATAATTAACTGGAAATTGCATGTGAGTTGATGGTACAAGAAGTTAAAGAACCTCCTTGGACAGAGTTAAAGTCAAGCCCAGACCCTCCAGGCCTCTGATCCCAATACATATGAAATAATAACTGAGCATATACAGAGTGATTTTCCCCATTACCAAGTAATCACATCTTGCACTTGCATATATGGGACTAAGGAAACAGATTGTTAGTTATGGTTGCCAACGGTTTTTCCTTGACAGGGCTCTTCTGTCATTTAACAGCTGCATGGTAGGCTGAATATTCAGCTCCTAGTTCTGTGCATTAGGTGGCTGTTAAAAGACATAGGACCACCCCGCCCCCCAACATAAAGCAGCTGGCTGGCAGCCCTAGTTTCCAAAGCACAGAATCTGAATTTCTGACAAGCTTATTTGTTATTTTTTCATCCTCCTCTTCCCCCATGTTATTCTCGCAACAACCCTGTGAGGTAGGTTAGGCTAACAAACAGTGACTGGTCCTAAGTCACCCATTGAACTTCATGGTTGAGTGAGGATTCGAATCCTGCACACTCCTAGTCCAGCACTCTAACCTTTGACTCACACTGGCTATCTGCGTGTAAACCCCTAGACTTCAAATATTATAAATTTAGCATCAGGGATGCTGGAATGAAAACTACATCTTGTGCCAAAAGCATGTGGCATTGGGAGTTGGCAAGGGTACGACTCACAAATCTGTGTTTTGAAGTGGCAGGTTCTGTTCAGCAATACTCTCTCTCTCATAAACCGCTTCCTCCCCGAATCCCTAAACATTCACCCTAGTGCAGGCAAAAGAGGCGTTGTAAATTATTTTTAAAGCTGTGCACTAAACGTCTTTCTTTTTCTGCCCCTGAAGCTGGAGGAGTTTAAAGCCTCCATCACTGCTTTCAGCTTTCTGGAAATATAAGAAGACTGAATAAAATACGTAAAGCAAAAGGAAAAGGCTCAGGTACCTTGCGTTGTCTGGGTCCGAAGTGTAGTCTGAGGCAGAGGTCTGTATGGAGAAGCTCAAGGCAATCCTTGGATCATTCACTCAGATGGTGCGTGATCGTTCTCCTCCTGTTCTGTTGCTTTTCTGTCTGCAGACCTCTGGAATTTAAACTCTTCTTCCAGACACGAGCCGACCAATCCCCACGAGGCGGAAAGGATGAGGTCATGAGGTTTCTTGTCACTGTCCTCCCACCGTTCTCCTACATTTCCTTCTGGGGTTTGTGGCTTTCAAAGCAAACAAGAAACTACTCTATGGTTAAAGCATTACTTATGTACAATCCCATTAACAGGCATTTCAGATCAACGCCCAGCATTCAGTCCTGAGCCAGAGGGCTTTAGGGTCAAAGAACTTTTCATGGCATTTGTCGGAAGGAGAAATAAAATTGGGAGGTAGGTTTTTTTTTCTTCTTCATGGAACGTCTTCATCTCAAAACAAATCATTAGAAGCTGAGGGTGGGGGGGAATATGCGCTGTGCACAAACCACAGGGAACAGTGGGGTGCAAATAGCATCTCTGAAACATAAATGACGAGGCATAAATGACGAGGCAGCTCAGAATTAATCTGTATGGAAACAAATTCTTACAGATTTTATATTTAGGGAGCTTGGAAAGGGGAAGAAAGCGAAACACCAGCTTTTGCAATATTTACCCCCTGTCCTACAATGTGGTTGACCTCTATCACTAGTACAGGCTTATAAGGTAGCAGAAACAAATTCTTGCTCCTTCTTTCCTCATCTGCCAGAATGCTCATATATATTCAACTGGTCCTCATTATTCCTGTTCTTCCTTTGGGATCCATAGCTTTATGTAACTACTAGTGATCCATCACTTGGAAAAGGCAGGATAGACAGGCAGCTTTGTGAAAGGGCTTCCCTAGTAAACCAGCCTATCACAGGCCAGATTGTCTTCCTGCTGCCAAATGGGCCAATGGCGACAGTACTTAGGGGGCATTCCACTGGGCACAGGACCAATTGCGGCCCTTGGCATCACGTCCAGGAAAAGTTTAAATGCCTGGCCTGCGGGGTCTTTCTGTTTCTGCTTTGCTGGTTCTCCCACCCTCTCTCCCTCAGATTAGGGTTTTTCATGGATGGTACAGTCTTGCTATGAACAATGTCAGTAGCCTAATTTTCAGGGGAAGTGCAGGAATTTTCCCCACTTGGCTAACTGGCACCACCATTTGGGTTTTCGCCTACCTCATAGCAATTGTCACAACTTTGTAAGGCGGATATGCATTGGGTTAGTCTTGGTTGGAGGGGAGGTTGTAGCCTACACCTCCATGGAAGAAGAATAAGAGGAGTTTGGATTTGATATCCCACTTTATCACTACCCGAAGGAGTCTCAAAGCGGCTAACAATCTCCTTTCCCTTCCTCCCCCACAACAAACACTCTGTGAGGTGAGTGGGGCTGAGAGACTTCAGAGAAGTGTGACTAGCCCAAGGTCACCCAGCAGCTGCATGTGGAGGAGCGGAGACGCGAACCCGGTTCACCAGATTACGAGTCTACCACTCTTAACCACTACACCACACTGGCTCTCACTGGGTAAGGGTATCCTCTTAAAAGGCTCTGGGAGGAATGGCTCCTGTCCGATGGCCAGGCGAGGGCTAGGGCCATGCCACTCCTCAAACGCGGACCACTTTGGGGATGTCCCAGTTTGACAAAGGTCATAGTGTGCTCTCATCCTCCGCTGTCTTCACCCTTAGAAACATTCCCAGTAGATGGGCAGGAGTGACAGGCGCTGTTGCTTACCACAATGCCTATGGCCAAACTCCACATCTGTAACCAATAATATTGTGGGCTTATTTGATCCCGAAAACCAATATGCTGCGTGCTGTCTAGTTATTCGCACCTTAGGGAACAGGGTGGTCACGGGGCCTTGATGTACAAATCCTTCTTTTTATTAAGCAATATATAAACTTTACTAAACAAATAAACTAATAGGGAGGCTGCTGCTGCTGCTTGAAGAGGTGGCAAAGTTTATATACCACCTCATATATATCATGGTAATCCCCACTCCCAAATATATAAAAAATTCTCCCAAGTATCTTTAGGGGTCCTTTTCACGCAATGCACATGAAATGTGAAGAAGAAGAAGAAGAAGAAGGCGAATGTATTGAATTTTACACATTTTTGTATGTAGCTTCTGCAATAAACACATTTATTTTGCAAAGCAAAATATCTGAATGTCATGCTTTTTCAGTGAATTCTTATATACAATTTACTCCAGTTATATTGCATTTCTGTACCCGTTATTCAGCTGGAGAGTTGCATTGCAAGATTCAGAGATGTGTGAATTTCAGACGGTAGCTGCATTTTGTTTTGCGTTTTGTTTTCGAAAGTGCGAATTTGGTGGGTTCCTCCTTAAATGTGCATTTAATTGAATTTGTCCAACCTCCTCTAGTGAAGAGTGAGAAAAAAGAAATGGCGTAAGGCACAATGGTGTCAAACTACTGCAGTGCATCCGTGCCATTTGCAATGCAACTGACAGACTTTAGGTTAAGGCGTCATGCAGTCCGAAGATTCTTCATGACCTCTTGACATTTATTTCACTGGTACCTTATTTTGAAGCTGCAGAGTGACTAGCTAGCCACCAGAGGGCTCTTATTGACAGCCCTGCTTTTGCAGCAGTTCTCGCACCCCCTTATTGAGGTTACCTTGTTTAGGCAGACATAAACAAGATAAAATAAGAGGGGGGGAGGGGTTGGGAACATGTGTTTGGGTGGAAGAACCAGTTTCTTCAAAATCAGCGGTGGGAAGACATCGGTGGATTCAAAAGACACGTGGTCACTGAGTTTCTAGGAAAGCAACGAAAACAAAGTCCAGTTTGAAATGAAAATTAAAATTTGTGTTTCAAATGTCACTTGGCAGCCAGAGTGTAAATAAGGTCTCTGTGGTCACAGCTTTCCAAAGCAAAACAGGCTGTGTGGAGTAAGTAGAAGTTTACGTGAAAAGCAAACGAAGAACCCAAATGTATCTTCACTATTGCTGGCAATCTATCTTGCTGGCAGTGGGGAGGTGATGGAGATTTTTTAGGGGGGTGGGTGTGTGGATAGATGAGAAAGAGAAGCAGCCCTTAAATTCCTCTCACCCAAATAGCCCATCTAATAATAATAATAATGATGATAATAATAATAATAATAATAATAATAATAATAATAATAATAAAAAAGCCTGGAATAAGAAACGTGTTTATCAATTGAATTACATGTTCCCACTTTCACTTTAAGGAGGACAGACGAGAACAGACTGTTCTCAGGTAGGAAGGGACCGTTCTCTGGTCTCCTGTAACTGCACATAGAACAGGATGGAGAGAACGTGGCCTGCAAGGCATGCTGGGAAAGAAGCAGAGCCAAGGATCCCTGTTAAAGAAACAAGTCTCAGTCCTTCAATTTGCTGAGTCAGGATTGTCAGCTATAGCATTGGATTTTGACTACCTTCTTGAGATGGGGTTTAAAATTTCTTTATCGACCAGCAAATGTTAAAGATGAAGTTCTTCAGGGGCATATAATCCAGACCACCGTGGACAAGGGTGGGGAGCCTCAGGCCTGGGGGCCAAAATGTGGCCCTCCAAGCCTCTCTCCCTGGCCCTCAGGTCTCTTCCCAAGCCACTCCCTAAGCCTGTTAAGCAGAACGGATCTAATTTACATAGAAATGAAGGTTTGAAATGGAAAAGGGCTAAATATGCATTGCTAACATCCGAATGAGAAGCAACTTTACTTGCATTTGTTCAACTTTTGATTAGATAGCTCATTTTTAAATTGCTTTTGTACTATGCAGCCTACTTGATAATGCTGATGCTCAGTTTACAAATGCATGATTTATCCCTGCCGTATGAAATATTGTAAAAGTTCCTGCAAATAAAAACAACCAACAAAATGCTGGCCAGGGAGGCTGATGCTGTCAACTTTACAAGTGAAGAAGAAGTGTATGAACTCCACTGAATGGATAATTGAGAAGGTGTTAACCATAAACGTAACCCTCTCAAACCTGGTTCCTCAGCTGGTCACCTACATAATTGGTCCCGGCAGCAGTGGCAGGTAATATATTTCTTGGATGCCGAATCTGCTGCCCCCTGTGGATCCTGGCACCTGAGGTGGCTGACTCACCTTGCCTCATGGGTGTGCCAGCCCTGGTCATGCTACAGTGTGACAAAGAGACAAAACACAGGAAATAGCGTTAAACATTTATGGTATACTAGCGCAGAAAAAACACACACCATTTTACAAAAAAGGATTAACAAAACCATGGGCTTAATCATGACTACTTCTGGCTCCAGCCCATAAAATTTTGTATGGAAATTCTAATTCACTCCCCAAACACCCCTCATTGAAATTGTAATATGGTGCCACAATAATTAATTAATTAATTAATTCATTCATTCATTCATTCATTCATTCATTCATTCATACCCCGCCCATCTGGCTGAGTTTCCCCAGCAACTCTGGGTGGCTCCCAACAGAATAATATTATTATTAATAATAAAGCAATAAAATATCAGTCATTAAAAACTTCCTTAAACAGGGCTGCCTTCAGATGTCTTCTAAAAGTCAGATAGTTGTTTATTTCTTTGACATCTGATGGGAGGGCGTTCCACAGGGCGAGAGCCACTACCGAGAAGGCCCTCTGCCTGGTTCCCTGTAACCTCACTTCTCGCATTGAGGGAACCGCCAGAAGGCCCTCGGTGCTGGACCTCAGTGTCCAGGCTGAACAATGGGGGTGGAGACGCTCCTTCGGGTATACTAGGCCGAGGCCAGCTTCCACATTCTGGATTAGTTGTAGTTTCTGGGTCACCTGGAAAGGCAGCCCCATGTAGATCACATTGCAGTAGTCCATGTGGGAGATACTAGAGCATGCACCACAATGGCTATGCTATACCTCCATGATAGGTGAGGCGGTAATGCTCTGGATATCAATTTGTCAGGAATGAGCCAGCTCCTAGTGGAACTTTGCAGCCTGCAGCAGGTCAGAGACTTACATTTGACACAGGCTGAGCAAAGAACACAGCAGTCAATGGTGACTCCTCCAGAGATTGGAATGCCAGTTGCCAAGGGAACAACTGAGAGCGGGCTGGAACACAGCCAAAGCTCTCAGGAAGCTCAAACAGGCATGAACAGACACAGAGACAGTCTGTCAGAGCAGGAAGAGGCTGGAGCTAATCCAATAAGTACGAAGAGTTGGTGAATGGGAGGGCTGCTTAGATAGCAAGCAGAACAAGAGACCCAAGGGGAGACAGTTCAATATATTCTGTAGAACCTGGAAGAAGTCTTCAGAAGGGTCATCTTGAGTGATAATGCCGGCGGCTGCATTAGAGCCATCCGGAGCTAGCTGTTTGTTTTTGCAATAAATTCTCCTTTTTAATTACCTACACTCACTGCATTATCAAACTGGGAACCTGGACTCCTGACACAGTTGCTGGAAGTCACAGGAGGGGAGAGTGCTGTTGTGCTCAGGTTCGGCTGAAGGGTTTCTTTCTACCATCTTGTTGGCCACTGTGAGAACTGGATGCTGGACTAGGTGGGACACTGCCCTGATTCAGCAGCCTCCTCTTATGTTGTTTTCCAGGAAGGGAACATGTGAGTTGGCAAAGGGGGGAATTTGGGAGGTGCACAATGTTGTTGTGAGTGCCTTTCCTCCTCCCCAAATGAACGCCCCACTCCAAGTGAGAGATAACCAGAGCATGCACCACTCTGGTGAGACAGTGCGCAGGCAGGTAGGGTCTCAGCCTGCGTACCAGATGGAGCTGGTAGACAGCTGCCCTGGACACAGAATTGACCTGCACCTCCATGGACAACTGTGAGTCCAGAATGACTCCCAGGCTGTGCACCTGGTCCTTCAGGGGCACAGTTACCCCATTCAGGACCAGGGAGTCCCCCACACCCTCTGTCCTCTGTCCTCCCAAAACAGAACAGGCGCTGCGTAGATAGTAAGAATGTTGCCAGAAAGGAACGTTTCTGGACTCCTGAACTTCAAAATACCAGCGCACAAGTTGTTTACAAGATGTTAACTATGACGATAATGGGCAACAGATGGAGAAAGAACATCCTGCATATAATTTGATGTTAGACATATAGGAAGATTATTGGTTGAACACGTGGCAGAAAGTTTGGCAGGAGCAATGGCAAATTGTGGCTGGCCCCACATGTGGAGAAGGAAATTAAGCTTTAAGGTACACATTACAGAGAGGAAAGGGAAGCTTTGGATTTCTAAACCAAGAGACGTGGAGAGGTCTGGGGCGCCATTTAGGGAGGGTAACAGGGGCCGCTCACTCCCGCATGTGATTATTCCTCTACAGCACCTATTATCATAGTCCATTTTGAATTATGGTGCTGGAGGAGACTCTTGAGAGTCCCATGGACTGCATGAAGATCAAACCGATCCATTCTGAAGGAAATCAGCCCTGAGTGCTCACTGGAAGGACAGATCCTGAAGCTGAGGCTCCAATACTTTGGCCACCTCATGAGAAGAGAAGACTCCCTGGAGAAGACCCTGATGTTGGGAAAGATGGAGGGCACAAGGAGAAGGGGACGACAGGGGATGAGATGGTTGGACAGTGTTCTCGAAGCTACGAACATGAGTTTGACCAAACTGTGGGAGGCAGTGGAAGACAGGAGTGCCTGGCGTGCTCTGGTCCATGGGGTCACGAAGAGTCGGACACGACTAAACGACTAAACAATAATAACAAAATCTCAGTCCAACTCTGCAGAGGAATAGCTGCGCTTGGAATAGTGATTCCTGAAGTCTAAACAAAACTGCAAAATCCTATGAGGGTAACATTGAATGCGTGATACGCCAACTACTTGGCGTCTGCAGTATGTTGATGCATTGACTACAATAGGCTATCTGTCATGTTAGGTTCCAATGCTCTCTGCAATTCCCTTGTTTTCATTTTGCAGGTAGAGGAAACTCCCCAATACAGGTTTGGATATGCTCCTTCCCACCTGTGTGCTGAGGGAGATCACTCAACATCAGGTTTTTTTAAAAGAGAAAAACAGATGCAAGGAACCCAGATTGAACCAGGGCCATCATGGTATTGGGAGAAGGAAACTTTTGGCTTTCCACTTGTGCTCCTGCTCCCCTCTACTAGCGAAACAACATGGATAAAGGGTTAACTCCCTCCTCCACCAGTGCCCCTCTGGTGCAGCAGCTTTTGAGCCTGAAAAAATACTTTGCAAGTTCAGTGTTGCTTACATTGACTAGCTGGTTTTCACATGGGGGACGATCCTAGTCTTACCTGGAGATGCTGGGGATTGAACCTGACATTTTCTGCATGCAAAACAGGTATCAGGAGAGGAGTAGGCAGGAAAGGTGACAACAATCATGAATATACCAAAATAGATAGATACTGGCTTGACTTAGGTTGATATTGTTGTCGTGAGGTATCTGAAAAAAATCACAGCCAATTCTTCTTAAAAAACAAATTACTGGAAAGAGAAGCTGCTGAATTGCAACTTATTACCAAACTTAAAACCATGGAGAGACCTGGTCTGAACAAAGGCATTGGATTCTTATCTCATTATACATGACAAAGCCATTTTTCACCTTCTCACCCCTTGCTTTTTCCTGTAAGACCTATTGCAGTCGTTAAGAGTCGTCAACAGGCTCATCACAGCTATCTGCCAATCACCCAATCCCACCACCCTTCTGAATAATACCCCTCCCCACCTTCTCACTATATAGAAGGGTCTGGTGACTTCTGTTTCAGTGTATCTGAAGAAGTGTGCATGCACACGAAAGCTCATACCTAGAACTAACTTAGTTGGTCTTTAAGGTGCTACTGGAAGGAATTTTTTTCTTTTATTTTACTTTTTAAAAGCAATTTAATTCTTGGATATTGTATATCCAGTGGATGGGCATGTGAATCTGCCCCCCCGCACAGGAAATACATTTGCTGTCCCCTCCATCCACCAACCAAACCCTGATAAGGCATCTTGAGGTAGTTGGTAGACAGGATTTTGAGAAGCAATAGAGATAGATACGCCCATCCCTGAAGTATTCAGGTCCTAAGTACACTGGAAAGCATAATATATAATTGCACACACAAGTCTGTGAATTATGGAAGTTCCTCGTATGGCCTGATGACTGAGTGCCGTTTAGCCCATTTTAGTCAAGTGACTTTTATTTCTCTGTGGAAAATGCAACAACAGCAATACTCAATGGAAACAGTTATTGTGGAAAGTGGTTTTAAATGGCCTTCAGGTGGACATCTTATGCCGTGTTGTGCAATCTCGAAAGATAAAGACTGGGTTCTCAAGCTGGGGTGGGGGCATATGGCAGCTATAGGAGGTTGTGAGAATTACATCCCAGAGAAAGGAAGTGTCCTGTGGCAGACAGTGCTTTCATTCTACTGAGAAACTGCTTGGTTCTTAAAACCAGGGCCAGCCCTCAGGCAAGACAAGCTGAGGCGGCTGCCTCAGGCATCAGGTCCACAGGGGCAGCAGATCCAGATGTAGCTATTTACTCCCCGCTTGTTCCTGATGTAGGTCTTCACTGACCCCTTCTACCCTGGCAGGGAGGCGGGTGCCATTTTGCGGTTCGCCTCAGGTGTCGAAATGTCTTAGGCTGGCTCCGCTTAAAACTATATTGACAAATAGTTCATGACATGTTAAACTCCTTCTGTTTATTAAGACTTCAAGTGGGAGGCTGCAGAACTGAATGCTCTCCTGTATGTATATATGCAGGCATGAATGTGTGTGAGAGTGTGTGTATGAGTGTGCATATACGTATAATAAAAACAGCACCTTTCTGCACATAGAAAACTAGATGCTTGTCACATGGCTTGGTGTTGCATACAGTGGTGCCTTGGGTTACATACGCTTCAGGTTACAGACTCTGCTAACCCAGAAATATTACCTCGGGTTAAGAACTTTGCTTCAGGATGAGAACAGAAATTGTGCTCCGGTGGTGCGGCAGCAGTGGGAGGCCCCATTAGCTAAAGTGGTGCTTCAGGTTAAGAACAGTTTCAGGTTAAGAATGGACCTCCAGAACGAATTAAATATGTAACCAGAGGTACCACTGTATAGGGATTGATGAATTTGCCAGTTCGATCTCTCTTAGGAAAAGTACAAATGGGGGCCTCTGTAAAGGAGGACATGTGGATCTTGGCCCATTTAACGTTGGCTCCCAAAGTCAGAAATTTTTTTCACTTGTGCAAATATTTCTGAGCTATGGGGCTCATGCGAAATTCAGGCTTCTTGTCCTGCCGAACTGTTTTTCATGTTTTCATCTACTCATTATAACCACAGCAAGAGGAGGAAGACGCAGAACATTCCTGATGTCTTTCCAGCAGTCTAGTGGAAAGACGTTCCTGGGTGTCTTCTTGGAATTTATCTGTGAGTGGAAACATCATCAGTGGCATCTCACCACAATGCAAAGGAAGTCTGAACACCTCCCAGAAATAAACCTATGACAGCCTTACTGACCCATGGCCACAAGGTAAACATTGCATCTCAAACACTCACCGGAACTTATGGTTACAGGGCATTGAAAACATTTTTTTCAGTAGATTTCACAATAATAATAAAAAAGGACATCTTCATTTAGTTTACATAGCTGGAATTCTTATTGTCCAAGCATATGAGAGACTGCTTTCATACTGCATTGATCCAATTCATTGGCCATGACCCAGCTAACTTTTGGGGGACTTTCAATGCAATCCTATAAAGCGAGCCTGACCGAGTTCAATGGAGCTTACTCCTTGGTAAGCAAGCCTAGGATTGCAGTCCGAAAAACATGCTTACATATCTCTCAATAAACCATAATGAAGGAAACCTTCTAACAGATAGTTGTGTTGTTCTGCTGCAACAAAAATAGCAACTTAAAGCATGTGGAAGGTCTCGGGCCTGGAGACAGAATGTACCTCTCTTGGGAATGGGTTCTAGTTCATGAAAGCTGTGTTGAAGTAAAGCAACATTTTTTTCTATTAGTCTCTAAAATGCCACATGACTTCTTGTTGCTGCTGTTAACCACTCATGAATCACCAACCAAAAATGGCTCTTTCATTTGCCTGTTTGTATATAGGAACCTGCTTTTACACCACGGCAGACTGTTTTGGCCACCCAGCTGGGATGTATTAAAATGTTGGTGGTGTATAAATATTTTTTTAAATAACAATAGAACAAAATGAAAGACTAGTATTCGTGATATTTTGGTTATTGATGCAGGCTGGACTAGATGTAAAGTAATGCCATCATGTTCTGCATTTCTCTGCCACACTCTTGGTTGCTGTTGGAGAGGAGGGTTGGGCACTATATCATGTGTTTCCTTACGTGCACATTCAGGAAGAGCAGAGCGTAAATACAGGGCTGCCATTTTGGTTGCCAGCCCTGTGAGCAGTGCCAGCACCCAGTTCTAGCTATAGCTGCGGGTTCCTTTTCATGGGATAAGCTGTAGGTATTTTTTACGGACATCCTTGTCATTTTGTGCCTCAGGGTTCGGCCATCGCTCGGTTACTTTCACAAACTTTTAAAAAGAATCTTCTGTCACCCTTCAAAAAGTAAAGTGAAAATAAACCCCAACAACACGTCATGGTGTGTCCATGCTTTCCAACCCTGAGGTGAGCCTTGCTTGTTGTCTTTTCCTAGGCTGAGGCTGGGCTACACTGGAAAATTTGGATAAATGCCTCCCAGCTATGTCTGGAAAGTGCCCTTCGCATGTTCGTTCTGTATCACTTTACGCCGCATTGTGTGACAGACATTTCTCCAAGCAATGCTTGTGCTGTGAGGTCATTCGTAATTATTAATCAATATTTGAAGGAGGTGCTTTTCTTGTCTCTAGCAACCTCAGAATGTACCTTTCACCACACCAGTACAGTGGTACCTCAGGTTACATACGCTTCAGGTTACATACGCTTCAGGTTACAGACTCCGCTAACCCCGAAATAGTACCTCAGGTTAAGAACTTTGCTTCAGGATGAGAACAGAAATCGTGCTCTGGCGGCGCAGCGGCAGCAGGAGGCCCCATTAGCTAAAGTGGTGCTTCAGGTTAAGAACAGTTTCAGGTTAAGAACAGACCTCCGGAACGAATTAAGTACTTAATCCGAGGTACCACTGTATTTCCTTGCTCTGCCAGAGTTGCTAATATGTCTCTGCTGTGATTTCATTTTTATTCTTTTTTGTAACACATTTTCGTGAGGAGGAAGGAGCTGTGATGCTTCACTTTGCACCATGCCAGCTGACGGTACCTCTGGCACAGATCTCTACATGAGCTGACCTGCACAACCAAGACTCCAGCTCCTGTAAAAGCCTACACAGTGTGCATAGACAAGTGTGCTCATAGGCTGTCTCAGTTAAGATACCTGTGCACAACAACATAGAACAACAATAATAACAATATAGAATAATAATATAGAAATGGATGCATTCCTCCAGAACACACTCTGCTTTTGAAATCTGCTTTTGAAATCTGCAGCCTTTTAAACCAGATACAGTTTCAAAAGAACTTAATTCGTTCTGGAGGTCCGTTCTTAACCTGAAACTGTTCTTAACCTGAGGTACCACTTCAGCTAATGGGGCCTCCTGGTGCTGCCACGCCGCTGCCATGGAATTTCTGTTCTCATCCTGAAGCAAAGTTCTTAACCTGCAGTACTATTTCTGGGTTAACGGAGTCTGTGACCTGAAGCATCTGTAACCTGAAGCGTCTGTAACCCGAGGTACCACTGTAATTCAGAGTCAAACATGCAGTCTCTTCCTGATGCTAATTGTGGTTAAGCGATTTCTACCTATGCCAAGCCAAGATGTCCACAAACTGAGCAGACAAGCAAAACCACCAGTGGGTGAGGCACTGATTAGGAGCCACATGACAATGGCTTGCCTCGGTTTCTGTTTGCAGCGTCTGCTTCCTAGCCCCCATGATAAGAAAGCGCATGGAACCGCTTCCCAGATGCAAACTGTGGTTCCTGTGTGTATGTCTGAGTGCAGGCCCTTGTAAACATACCCTAATCTTGCCTGCCCACTGCTGCCTCAAAGGCAGGACTTTCGGTAAGGGCAATGGCAATTAAAAAACCCTACATGTCTCGAATACAATTACACGGTTAGCTTCTTTTTATTTATTCGATGCGTCTGTGTTGGCTTCTTGCTCTGGGGAGAGGAGGCGGGGGTGCTCATTGTGACAGTGAATTGTTGCAATAAAAACAAGAAAAATGAAGCCCCAGACCTAAGTATGATGTAACACAAGGCTTCATTGTTCTTGGACTTTGTTTTCCCACATGTGCACATTTATGAAGGTCGTGGCCTCTGCTATCAACCCCGGCAGAAGTCAAAACACTTGGCTTTCTAAGTTGAGGGTTGCCTCAAGACATTGAGCCATTGGAAGCAGTTGCAACCTCACACAATTTTGGAGGTGGGTTCTTCTTCTTCTTCTTCTTCTTCTTCTTCTTCTTCTTCTTCTTCTTCTTCTTCTTCTTCTTCTTCTTCTTCTTCTTCTGTTTTATAGACTACTCATCATCATGACAGAAACTTCAGCGTTGGTTTCCAACATATAAAATAAATTGATTACAGTGTAGTTGTTGGGGCAGGGAAGGGGAATCTGCCACCCTCAAGATGTTGTTTGATCATTGGCCATCAAGAGGCTGATGGGATTGGAATATATAAAAATCTGGAGATTTCCGAATGTTGGACTGGGATTGGGGAAGCCAAGGTTCAAATCCTCACTGAGCTATGAAACCAAGAAAAGACACATCATCCTCATCCTTAAAATTTTTTATTTACATGCCTCCCACAATCTGACTGTGTTCCCCCAGTCACTCTGGACAGCTTCCAACAAATTAAAACACAATACGACATCAAATATTGAAAACTTCCTTAAACAGGGCTGCCTTCAGATGTCTTCTAAGTCAGATACAGTGGTGCCTCGCAAGACGAAAAGAATCCGTTCCGCGATTCTCTTCGTCTAGCGGTTTTTTCGTCTTGCGAAGCAAGCCCATTGATGGCTTAGTGGCTTAGCGCTATTATCGGTTTAGCGGCTTTTAGCGGCTTTTAGCGGCTTATCAGCTTAGCGGATAAGCGGCTTAGCGGCTTAGAAAAAGGGGGGGAAAGGGGGAAAAAGTCAGAAAAACTCGCAAGACATTTCGTCTTGCGAAGCAAGCCCACAGGGAAATTCATTTTGCAAAGCGCCTCCAAAACAGAAAACCCTTTCGTCTAGCGGGTTTTTCGTCTTGCGAGGCATTCGTCTCGCGGGGCACCACTGTAGTTGTTTATTTCCTTGACATCTGATGGGAGGGCATTCCATAGGGCGGGTGCCACTAATGAGAAGGCCCTCTGCCTGGTTCCCTTTAACCTCACTTCTCACAGTGAGGGAACCGCGAGAAGGCCCTTGGAGTTGGACCTCAGTGTCCGGGCTGAACGATGGGGGTGGAGACGCTCCTTCAGGTATACTAGACTGAGGCCATTTAGGGCTTTAAAGGTCAGCACCAACACTTTGAATTGTACTTGGAAACATACTGGGAGCCAATGTAGCTCTTTCAGGACCAGTGTAATGTGGTCTTGGCGGCCGCTCCCAGTTACCAATCTAGCTGCTGCATTCTGGATTAGTTGTAGTTTCTGGGTCCCCTTGAAAGGTAGCTCCACGTAGAGCACATTGCCGAAGTCCAAGTGGGAGATACCTAGACCATGCACCACAATGGCTATGCTGTAACTCCATGGTAGGCGAGGCGGTAATGCTTCTGAATACTAGTTGCTGGAAGTTACAGGAGGGGAGAGTGCTGTTGTGCTCAGGATCTGCTGAAGGGTTTCTTACTAGCATCTGGTTGGCCACTGTGAGAACTAGATGCTGGACTAGGTGGGACACTGCCCTGATTCAGCAGCCTCCTCTTATGTTGTTTCCCAGGAAGGGAACACATGCATTGACAAAGGGGGAAATTTGGGAGGCGTACAATGTTGTTGTGGGTGCCTTTCCTCCTCCCCAAATGAGTGCTCAGGTTATTACCATTATGCAGAAAATGTCTGTTGTGCCCTAAATCGAAGGCTGCCGGGTTTCTTTCTAAAACAGAGTTGCTGTATTTGCACACTGTGGAATCATTCTCTCTCTGTGTGTTTTAAGCTTGCTTAGGAAATTGTTGTTAAGAAATATGTCTCTTTGGTGGAATGTAATTAGCATCGCTTTCTTCCTGCTATGAGCTATAATTCTGTGAGTAACTGGAAGCAAAAAATAAAAATAAAAATTGAGGTTATTCTGAGCCATGGTTTATGCATTTCAAATAATTTGTAAAGTTAGATTTGTAGCCGTAGATGAAGAAGGGGGTGCGCGGAAAAGCCCAGCAGACGTCTCTTTCACTTCCTGTTTAAGTCCGTGGTCTGGGGAGGAGTGCCACAGCCTCTAATGACAGTTGGTTCACTGGAAGAAATTGGTTTCTTCCACAATCTATAAATGTAATTTTAGGGAGATTAAACAGGGCATCACAACATGCATAGACTTTTGTACTGCAATCTTTGGCTTGACATGAACTGGGTAACTCAGATTCTGATTATGAGTAATTTGTGATGCTTGTAACAATAACTTCATTTATTCAGAAACACTTTAATATTATTATTCAAGGATTTTTTTCCCCAGCTGGGACTCACTAGAACTCAGTTCCAGCACCTCTCAGATGAGTGCCATTGCCATTACAGTCATACCTTGGAAGCCAAATATCTTGGCTCACAAACAAATCAGCTCCCAAAGAATTGAAACCTGGAAGTGGGTGTTCCAGTTTTTGAATGATTACCGGAATCCGAACATCTGGTGCGGCTTCCAATTGGCTGCAGGACGCTCCTGCTGCCAATCAGAAGTCATGCTTTGGTTTTTGAACAGTTCCGGGAGTCAAAAGGATTCCCGGAATGTGTTCTGTTTGAAAACCAAGGTACCACTATACAAGAGAACAAGGGGGGTGTTTGTGGTGAGTTCCAGAACCTCTTTTTCCAGAAAAATATAGTGCAGAGGGCCAGGACAGAAATGTGAGTCAATGAAGTGAGAGGTACCTAAGATTTGTTTCAGATCATGATGAGTTTTGAGGAATTAAGCTGTTGGCTTTTAAGAGAAGGTGGGTTTTTGAAGGAAAGAAGAAGTGAAGAGTAATTATTCTGGAAGCAAGTCCCGACACTGGCGGAGGAAGAGGCGTGCGGGGGAGCACACCGCCCCTGGCAGCAAAATCCTGGCGGGGTGCCATCGTGGCTGCCGCCCCGCCCACACTGGATGCCCCCCCAGGATGCGTGTCAGCCCCTCCCCTGCCTGTTCTCCCCCCCCCCCAGGGCTGGAGCATGAAGCTCTGCCACTGAGTCCCGACTACTTATGTGGATTCACTGACTGTACCCAGTATCAGGTTCTTCAGGCAGGAATGTCATAAGTTTTCAGGCTGGGCTCCAGATTCGTGTACTAAACCTACCTTAGACTATCTCAGAGCCCTCGTCCAGCACAGAAAGGAAGGTGCACAATGCCTAGCAACGACTAATAAATACAGCAGCTGCCTTAGAACAATAGAATCTTAGAAATCTAGAGTTGGAAGGTACTCCACGGATCATCTCTTGCAAGCTTCTGCAATCACAGGTGAACACACTGACAAATCGACATCTTGTGGCAAAAAGCTTTGTGGACCAAACAGCTTTGTTTTAATGGCCAACTATGCAACCACCATACTACTAACGAGCCTAATTATTGGCTCTTGCTGGATTCATGGTGTCAGGAACTGGAGTGTGTGGGTCTACATTTTCTATTTGCCACAGGGTTCGCCTTCTATGAATACCGTGCCTCTGTGAGTGTGAGATGCTGGGGAACAACAACAAGAGATGGCTGTTGACCTTGGGTGGTGTTATCAGACTCCCCAAAGGGCATCAGGCTGGCCACTGTGAAAACAGGATGATAGATGGGCCTTTGGTCTGATTCTTATGTAAACCCATTGTGTGAATTAGATCAAAAGATTCCATGTGACTTGAATGCTTCCAAGTTGGTCTAATAAAAAACCGCAAATGTCTTTGTTGTTTTTTAATCCTCTAGGTCTAAGAGGAATGAGTAGCCTCTCCCTCCCTCCACCCAAACCGCAGCCCAGATTTCATTTTTGTAAACACATTCCTTGCCATCTTTTTGGATTGAAACACTAGAATAGCGCTCGACCTTAGAAAAGGATTTAATATTTATAAGATAAACGGATAAGTAAAATTTGGCCAAGTAATAAGAACTAACTTAAAAAAAAATAAAAATAACAATAATATGTAAAGGATGAGAGATAAGAACTTGCTGAGCTAATTATTTGAATTAGGATGTATGAAGGGGGGGTGGGGGGAAGTCAGGAAGTGGGGTTAAGAAAGCAAGGATATGAAATTATACATGTTTTGTCTTTGTTTTTTCCTTTTTGTGTGTGTGTGTTTATAAAATGTGAAAATCCAATAATTTTTTTTTTTTTAAAAAAAGAAACACTAGAATAGCGCATCCAATGATAATTTCCCTTCTAAAACCATTGTCCAAGGCATCTTGGCATTCTGGCTCCCAAGTTGCTACCCCCTGCTATTGAATCAAATGCCAAGGTCGGTGCCCTGCTTTTGATTTATATAGCCCAAGTTCTTGGCACCATCGTGATTCTCTCCCCACCTCCTTCACTCCATATAGTTAAGATCTAGAATTTGCCAGCTAGGCAGCTGCTGCATATTCTGTCACAATGACTGCATTGAAGGCATCACACCAGCTAGAAGATGATATAGCCAATTGCACATTTAATAGCAATTGTGTAGCATATTTTGCGTGTAACAGTGAATGCCAAAAATGTAGCTGGCGGACAAGTTGCACACTTTCACTCAGCAACTAATAAAAAATGAATGCAACCTTGTTTCAATTGGCCACAAATAGCAAAACATCGAGATAATGAAGAATGTAATTAATCTATACGACAAAAGCACTTTTGAGGACCCAAACACACCCATAATTAAAAATGCCTCTCCCAAATCTCTCTTTCTTCCTTACTACACTAATTAGTTCCATCAGAGTCAATAACTGGTTTAGCACTGTACTTCGCAAGCCCTGAGGTTCCTTGTAGATTTATTGGATGCCAAGAAACTATTAAGAGCTATCAGGGTTTTTAAAGTCCACAAGCTTATAATGGAAGCATGCCACAAGTCTCAGCTGGTAGCTGCTGTCTCTGTCAATGCTGGTGTGGTTTATTAAACCATACTCGAGACCAGCTGATGGTGCAATGTATTAACTGGGTGGAAAACGAGATGAGAAGCAGACAGGGCTGTAATCTGAACCCCTGGATGGGTTAGAGGCCTTGGGTGGTCAACCTGGATGACCTCCAAGCTTTCAAGGCCCAGACTAACCACATGTAAACAGAGAACAAGCAGACGTCTGTGCAACATTGCGAAATGTTCCTCACCTGTGTCTGCAGCTTGTCTTTCTGTATGCACCACTACTAAACCAGCTTCAACTTAAGCACCTTTAAGATGAGGTCTGTCAACATAATCCTTCTCCATCATCATGAACTCAATCCCACCATACACTGGACCTCTTTATTTGAAGGCTGCTCCAAACATGGCTTAATTTTTATTTATTGTATTGATTTCTCATGTTTTCCTCCAAGGAGCACAAGACAGCACACATGGCCTCCCCTCATACAACCCTACTTAACAACCCTATGACCCTACATAACATCTGCCAGCCTTGGTTATTCAGTGTATGCAACCTGATTCTCAAATGTTTAGTATTAGAGCAAGGTTGGGGTCTGATTTCCAGATCTGGGGTGTACGTTCTCATGTTGGTGTTAATCATTATTGCATTTATTTGCATACATTTATCAGGTGCATGGGTACTGTAAGGATGCAATATTATTTCTTGAGTATATCAATGCAATAATTTCTGTCTCAAAAGCGACACCCAAGATAGCTTGCATCTTAAGTCATATGCAAAAAATACTACAAAACAGTGAAACTTATTAAAGCTAAATTAAAATGGAACACAGAAAGAGAACCTAAAAGCGTTCAAACACCTAAAAACTCAAGGGGCTAAATGACTGGTGGAATTAATAATAATAATAATAATAATAATAATAATAATAATAATAATATCATCTTCCCAAGGCTTAAAAAAGCATCAAGGAGAGGGCCAGTCAGCCTTCCCTAGGCTTCGAGTTATGAGCTTTGCTGGATGGGGTCAAAGGCTCATCTAGTTTGGCATCCTGGTCTCACATTGGCCAAATGCACATACACATAGACACATCACGTTTAATTGTTCTGCGAGATGCAGCAGGGAGGAAAAAGGAAAATTGGAATATTCCAGGATCAAATAAAAAACCAGGATGGCTTCTGTAATTCCAGGACTGTCCCTGAAAAATCAGGACACTTGGAGGGTATGTAAACTTGGAGATACCCTCTATTTAAAGTGTTTCTAAGGGGATGACTGTTGCAGACCACACATTTTGAGGGGACGCTGCCTTAATGTGGCATCAATGACGGAAACCATGGTGGGCAGCTAACATCTGGCTAACAGCAAGGTAGGACCTGCACCCTCACCTGGGGCCCTACTTCTCTGCAGCTGTATTCAAAACACAGCTAGAGATGCCACAGGGCTGAGAGAGAGGTCAGAGACCGGAGGAAAGGAGAAAACAGAGCGTGCCTGGGACTGATTAGCTCTTCAGAATTTAAAATGTTTTCTGCTAGTTAATCTCGATGAGGATCTGTATGCCTATTGTTTAAAATAAAACCGAAAGAGACCTGCATAATGGGAACCCTGTTTGCTTTAGATTGCAAGGAAGACTTTGTGTTCACTGACCTAAGAAGTTAAGGATTTAACTTCTTTGCAGGATTGCTGTGTATCATGTGTTCTTCAACCTGATCTGAGTTTGTAGAAAGTATACATCTTTCTCAACTAAGACACCCCCCCTTTTTTTTCTGCCCCTTTGGCTCACCTGATCTGGATACAGTTGGTTTGTCTTTTCTTAGATCTCTCATTGATCCAGGTTTAGGGGGAAGAAGAATGGAAAAATAGGCCTTCCCACATATAGCCCGGATTGGGTTGGAACAATCCAATCTGATCAGAAAGCAGAACCTTAAACAAATCTGCTCTAATTAACCTTATCTCAGCAATCTCTGATTCCCATAGATGCCAGCGAGATACCCTCTTGCGTGAAGCAGCCTCATTCTGCCAACAACAATGGAGCCATGTGGATTTTCACTAGCCCCGTGCTGGCTGGTTCACTGAAAGGAAAAGCACAAAATCTTCCTTCAATAGACAATGGAAGCAGTGGGCTTGGATTAAGGGGAAAGGAAAGAGGCTGCCATCTTTTTTGTATCTCCTGCAGAGCAAAAACTTGCTAGCATTTTATCCTCGAATCATTGCACGCCAGTCTGCTTTGCTTATGGATATGAGTCAGGGAGAAAACAGAGTTGCCATATGTTAAAAAGTGAAGCTTGTTGATTAGTATTTTTTTGGTCAGAGTTGTTGAGCATTTTTATTTTTTTGCAAAAGTCATCATATGTTGCCATACAGACTTTTAACACATACGGGAAATTCGCCCCAAGACAAAACCCTAGGACAGAAGCAAAGCAGTTGGGTGAATGATAGCCAGCTTGCATAATTGGAGGAAGGGGCAATAGACGATCAGCTGCCTGTGACACATGTCAAAGTATTGTGCAAAGAGATATGCAAGATGGATGCTGGGGCTTGAACTGAGGACCAAATGCCCTGTCCCTGGGATCTGGTCTAGTGTGATATTTGGGTTTCAGCCAATAGAGCTTTCTTAAAAACCATGGTCTAATAGGATACCTGAAGTAGTTGCTGGTTATAATTAACTTTTGCTATATTTTAGAGTTAATCTTCACACACAGGAGTGCAGTACTCTATGATAAAACAACAACGTGATATTCTACTAGAACCTTATTGTGAAGGACAGGTAAGAATAAATAAATACTATTAGGTCTTGCACAACATGGAGAATCTGAAATTCTTTTTCTTGGATCTGTGACTTTTAATGAGTATCCATAAATTGCATATATTGGGAAGATTATATTGCCTTGCCATAAAGTATCTAAATCGATGCACCTTTGAGAATTGCAACCTTCTAAACATCCAACTTGTTTATCAGCAAATTATTTTCTAGAAAACATCTCTGTAGACCACACCAATGGTGTTCTTTCTCCAGAAATCCTGGAGATATATATTTTTTAAGACTCTTTTTTTATTATGCTCCTCTGAAAGCACTGGAGCAGTCATGGGTTTCGTGGTTTCTTGCATGGTTTCGCTTTGGGAGGCAGCAAATAAAAAGCTTAATAAAATAAATCGTGTTTTTCCAGACACCAGCTGGTGAAGTGCAGCATGTAACTAGCTTAATTTGTAAGTGGCTTTGACTCATATGTTCCAAAATCTTGCAGTTAAACGCTAGACGTTATGTGGACGTCACAAGTAAATTTATTGCTAATGGAAATAAAGGAGAGATTGAGAGAAGTCTTGTGACTGAAGATACTATGCAAGCTTTTCATAGTGATAGCTGCTGAGTTGCATCTGGCAAATCATAGCTTGCCATAATCAATAATGTATTAAAATTGTATTTTAAAAAACAGAGCCCCCAAGAAAACAAATTGTGGCTACACGAGCATTAAACATTACTCCAGGGGTCAGCAAACTTTTTCAGCAGGGGGCCAGTCCACTGTACCTCAGACCTTGTAGGGGGCCGGATTATATTTTGGAAAAAAGAAATGAACGAATTCCTATGCCCCACAAATAACCCAGAGATGCATTTTAAATACAGTGGTACCTCGGGTTACATACGCTTCAGGTTACATACGCTTCAGGTTACAGACTCCGTTAACCCAGAAATAGTGCTTCAGGTTAAGAACTTTGCTTCAGGATGAGAATAGAAATCGTGCTCTGCCGGTGCGGCGGCAGCGGGAGGCCACATTAGCTGAAGTGGTGCTTCAGGTTAAGAACAGTTTCAGGTTAAGTACGGACCTCCGGAACGAATTAAGTACTTAACCTGAGGTACCACTGTAAAAGGACACAATCTACTCATGTAAAAACACCAGGCAGGCCCCACAAATAACCCAGAGATGCATTTTAAATAAAAGGACACATTCTACTCATGTAAAAACACGCTGATTCCCGGACCATCTGTGGGCTGGATTTAGAAGGCGATTGGGATGGATCCGGTCTCCGGGCCTTAGTTGGCCTACCCATGCATTACTCTATCTCCTCTCAGACCACATTGCCTATTTGCAACCCGTGGTTCCATATCTATTGTCATGGATGAAGGCAATAAATCATTGTGGACTATAGGGGGTACTTTGTGGCTGGGGTGGTGGTGAGGTGATGGCTATAATCTACCTCCATTGTTGGAGGCAACACACTGGTATTCAGTACCAGTTGCTGGAGTCACAAGTGAGGGAAGTGGTGTTGCACTCAATGTAGGCTTCCTCTAGGCATCTGGTTGTCCACTGTGAGAACAGGATGCTGTGCAGGCCTTTAATCTGATCCAGCATGACTATTACATTGTTGAATAGAGCATTTCAGATAACATTGCATTAGCTGAACAATGATTTATAAAGCTCCTTTTCTAAAATCCACTCTGGTTGATGTTCTTAAGGTAGGTTACCAGGAAAAAAAGGCAGCCTTCAAACAACCTTGAAGCCTTGAAGCTTGACACAACAGCTTGAGTTTCTAAAAAATCTCCCTGATGTTAGCCGATCCCTGTGCCCAAACTAACATTAATAGGAAGGGAGCCTGAGGTACTGAGGTGAATAGTAGTGGTGACAAGAGATGAAGTTCTAGGCCTCATTGATAAAATAAAAAGTGACAAATGGCCAGGTCCAGTTGGCATCTTCCCAAAAGTTATTAAAGAAGATAAATGTGAATTGCTGATATCCTAACAACTTGACTCTAAGATCAGCCTCTGTACCCATGGACTGGAAATTGGCCGGTGTTAAGATCAGTTTCAGAAAAGGACAACCAGATGATCAAGGGGATGGAACAACTCCCCTGTGAAGAAACATTACAACATTTGGGGGCAAAAAGCGAGCAAGAGCCAACATGATGGAGCAGACCCCCCAAGTATCCCAATTTTCCAGGGACAGTCCCAGATTTTCAGAAGCCATCCCAGTTTCTGATTTGATCCTGGAATGTCCCACTTTTTCTGAATATGCCCCTATTATCATTGGAGAAATATTGAAGGGTATGGAGCTATCTGACCCACAAGCCATCTAAATGTATCCCTGCATGGGAAGGTTTTTTTTAAAAATGTTTCATACTTTAATATGCTTTTATATATGTTGGAAGCTGCCCGGAGTGGCTGGGGCATCTCAGTCCGGTGGGTGGGGTATAAATAGAAAAAATATTATTATGGAATAAGGTAAAGGTAAAGGGACCCCTGACCATTAGATCCAGCCGTGACGGACTCTGGGGTTGCGGCGCTCATCTCGCTTTATTGGCCGAGGGAGCCGGCGTACAGCTTCTGGGTCATGTGGCCAGCATGACTAAGCCACTTCTGGCGAACCAGAGCAGCGCACGGAAACGCCGTTTACCTTCCCGCCGGAGCGGTACCTATTTATCTACTTGCACTTTGACGTGCTTCCGAACTGCCAGGTTGGCAGGAGCAGGGACTGAGCAACAGGAGCTCACCCCGTCGCGGGGATTCAAACCGCTGACGTTCTGATCGGCAAGTCCTAGGCTCTGTGGTTTAACCTACAGCGCCACCCGGGTCCTTTTATTATTATGGAATAGGACGTCCCTATTTTCATTGGATATATGTTGGAGGCTATGGTAGAGGCATTTCGAATTATGCATGTTGTGAAGAAACTGGATCTCTCTCTCTCTCTCTCTCTCTCTCTCTCTCTCTCTGTGTGTGTGTGTGTGTGTGTGTCTGTCTCATAAGGCTTGAACTCATAGCCATCAGGTGGAGCTGAATGAAGACTCAGGACAGTTAAAATAAAGTACTTCTTCACAGCCCATAAAGTTAAACTGTGGGATTCATTCCCATAAGAGACAGAGAAGGGTATCAACTTGGATGGCTTTAATGGGATTAGACCTATTCACAGAGGATAATGACGGTCAGTGGCTACTAGTCACAATGGCTATATTCTTCCTCCACTGGCTACATCCTTCTGAATAACAGTTATTGGGAATCACAGGTGGGTAGAGTGTTTTTGCACACAAGCTCTGCTTGTGAGCTTTGCAGGTGACATTTGGATTACCACAGTGAAAACAGAGTGCTGGCCTGGATTGTCCATTGGCCTCTTCCAACAGGGCTATTCTTATGTATTTTAAATGCTGTTCTGCTGCCTCTTCTTTGTTTTATTGTTTATTATTGTATTAATATGTTGGTTCAATTATAATTTCCCTTGAGCATATTTTTTTTATAATGGAAAGGCAGGATAAAAATCCTCTACTAAACAATAGTAACGATATGAAGCCATAACTTTTAAACATATTTGGCAGTCATTTATCTCCTTAAAGCGATTTGAGGTATAGTATAGGAGTTTCCAAAGTGGTTTACAAATGTCTGAAATGGTAAAGTTTCCACAAAGGTCAATACAGTAACAACAGAACGTTGCAACAGGAGACCCTAAGTCAGAGAAAGCCAGCCATTGAATGAACTAAAAAAAAATATTCACCCGATGCCAAAAAAACTAATACTGTTATGGTAGAATGGGGGAATTATATAAACAGCAAAGTCCAAAGGGAATTAAATTCAAGAGGGTACAGACTGCATTAACTACTTTGATATCAGCGACTATTCATATAATACAATTGTGTTGATAACTCAGATATCCAGGCATTGTTAAACCAGGATGTCTATGGTGTACTATTCTTCATTTCGGTTTGTTTTTACCCTTACTGTTTAAAATCCTCCCATTCCCACTGTGTGTGTGTGCCAAACATTTCATGCATCTAATGAAGCAGTCTGTAGTCCATGAAAGCCTGTGCCATAATAGATTGGTTAGTTTTTGCAACCTCATTGCAACCCTCTTTGTGGACTTCATAGTTCCTCCTATATCCATATTAACTGGACAGCAATTTCCAGTTTTTCAGTTGGTCTTTCCATACAGGCATATGTTATAGATTTCCATTTCCTTGGGCCCCTTTGGAAGGAAGGGTGGGATATAAATTTCATAAGCAACTAAATATATATTGGGCCCAAATCAACATATGTTCCTTCACTTGTTTAAAGTCCCATTCAAATTTTAAAGATGATTTTGTAATGATTAAATGAGACGTTAAATGAAATTGTTTTTGTCCTGCAATGAATTCCTAGAACTTGGTTGATGTTCTTAAGGATACGTTGCCTCTCTCTCAAAAAAAGAGGACAGTTTTGTTAAAGCTCAAATATAATTATTTCATTTATTAGATTTATATACCACCCTGCATTGTCAGATCTCAGGGTGGTTCACAGAATAAACTACAGGCTAAAAGCCTGGTTGGATTCATTCCATTTATCTTGTTCTTACTTTCACTGTAATGTAGAATATTTTAAGGCACAGTTAAGGCTGTCATCCTGTTTTCTTTGACCTGTGAGTAAGTCCTCTTGAACTCAAATGTGGCCCTCCAGGCTTTTATCTGGCCCTCAGAATTCTCCCTAGGCTATGCCCCACCCCAAAGCCCCATCCCTCCCCAACACGCACCACACCTAGATAGTGCTTTTGCACGGGTGAAATGTGTCCTTTGAGCTGTGATAATACCTCTTGCTGGATGAAAGATGGAGATATAGGTGTGTGCATGTGTATGGAGACCTTAGACTTCTGTACAAAAGGTAAAAAAGAATACCCTTTGCTCTTCCAACTTTCTTCTGACTCCATTCACCACTAGCATGTGACACTTGCTTTCCATCCAAAGAAGGTTACTCATGAGGGAATAGCTCTAGAGCTGCTGTTTTAACTTCCCCTGACGCCCTGATGTAATGTTGCTCCAGGCCATTGTGGGAAATTAAAATGGTGGCTCTCAGCTTCAGCCTCCTGTCTGCTTCTGCTGGGTGCCTGGACATGCCCGCATTGAAGAGGGGTCCCTGACACAGGACAGAACCTACCAGAATATAATTTTGAGGAGCCTCTGAAACCTGGATCGAGCCCTATGTTGGGGGATCAACACTGAAGGAACATCTTTGAACTTCTGTCAAGACTCCACGCAGGGAGAGACTGTTATGACTGGCATCCTGGTAGTCTCCTGCTACCAGCTACAACCTGGACTGGAATGACTTTGGTTTACTACTGAATAAACATATAAGAAGAAGTAAACAGTCCGTTCCCTGTACATGTGGACGGTCAGATATTTCTTCTTCTAAGTGTCTCTCTACATGCAGTTTATCCTTTACAGCTCAGCCTCTCAACTTAGTAGACAGACAAGTTGGCAAATCAACGAGAGCTTGTCTGCTGGAGGAGTGGAGTGAAGTGAACTCAGTAAATGTGTACAGAATCCTCTGCCAGTAATCAAGTCAACAGATCGTATTTTATTGGAACGGGGCCTGTACGGTAAAGGAGAACCTCCACCCTTCCCTCTACCTCCAGTGATAGTTTTTAATGTCCCATCAGGGCAGTAAGAAAAATAAAAACAGTCTGTCTGGGGTCTAAAATTGCTAGAGTAGAGTACATCAATAAAGATGTCCATCACGCAAGATGTTCTGCTCAGGAAACACCAGGGCCTGTTAATAGTTATAACATGCTCAACTAACTGCACACAGAGGCTCTTTAGAATTTTTTTTAATATATACTGTACTTTTCCGTGTATAAGACGAGATTTTTTCCTTTAAATCTCATGCTAAAAAGTAGGGATCGTCTTATACGTGGGTAGTGCATAGGGTGGACGTTTGATTGGTTGCTGCTGATCCTGCGTCAATGGGTGGTGTTGATTGGATGACGCTCTGGCAGTTGGGTGGGCGATGGGACAGATGGGAGCTGGATTTAGCGATGCGTGTGGGAGATTGATTTCGGCAATCCCCCAAAAGCTCAACAACCTTGGGTAATTCCGCTTAAATAAAGCTCAACAACTCTGTGCCATCTCCTCCCATTTTCTTAAATCTGAGTCCCCCAAAATAGGGGTCGTCTTATACATGGGGTCGTCTTATAGACGGAAAAGTACGGTATAGACCTGGTACTAATATTATGCCATTTTAAAAGGGGGCTTCACTCCACTGCTTAAGGTGCCACTGCTTATTCTGAGGCAGGCCTTCACCTCACTGATGCCCAAATGGCACACTGATTATGTTAAATGCAGGACTGAATGGACTATGTGTCTGTTTCTATATAGCAGCTGTGGGGATGGCTGACTAGTGTTGCATACAGTGCAACTGCTCCATTTTGAGTGGGACATCCTGGACTGACAGAAGCCATTCCAGCTTCTGATGCCAACCCTGGATGTTCCAGAAGCCAGTGCCGCACTCACCCAGGAACCAAAAGAGCGCGGAACCAAAAGCTGCACATTTTTCGGTGCCGCGCTCTCCTATTCCTCCCGTGCCACTTCCGGAAGTACAGTGGTACCTCTGGTTAAGTACTTAATTCGTTCTGGAGGTCCGTTCTTAACCTGAAACTGTTCTTAACCTGAGGTACCACTTTAGCTAATGGGGCCTCCTGCTGCCGCCGCGCAATTTCTGTTCTCATCCTGAAGCAAAGTTCTTAGCCTGAGGTACTATTTCTGGGTTAGTGGAGTCTGTAACGTGAAGCGTTTGTAACCTGAGGTACCACTGTACGTGTTTGTGAGGCGTTTGTAGAGGTGGTAATGTGTACACAACCAAACCTGAGATTCTCTCATCTGTATTTTGAAATACTTAAGTCAAGAAGCATGCTTCTTCTGAAGATGTCCTCTAGCTCTAGGTTACACAATATACCCAGCTTATTTAATTTTCTATATTGAAAAGGAAATCCAAAAGCAGAGCTTGCTCTGTGTGTGTGTGTGTGTGTGTGTGTGTGAGAGAGAGAGAGAGAGAGAGAGAGAGAGAGAGAGAGATGTATTGAACCTTAGGAAATCAGTGGCAGAATGACTGCAGACTAAATTTTTGAAGACGACAAAAAGTTGGGAGAAGCAAGGACAACCAGTACAGAGAGGAAGAGGAACCGAAGAGAGGTCAGCCAGAAATGGATACAAGCAGATGAAATTACATGTCCTTCTAGTCTAAGGGCAGATCTCTCTAAGATAGAAGGCGTATACTGTGCATGCTGCTCTGAAACATCCAAATCAGGAAAGCACATTAGAAGAAGGGCTGTAGCTCAATCGCAGAGCATCCGCTTTGCATGCAGAATGTCCCAGGTTCAAGTGGACTGGGAATGTTCCCATCTGAAACCCCAGTCAGTCTAGACAATATTGAGCTACATGGACACATTCAATGGGGAAGCTTCCTATGTTCCTATGGAGGAGCCAAATTGAGAAGATCCATGGGGGGACGATGACAAATTTTGGCCTTGCAAGGGGTGCCATACTACAAAAGATTACCAAAGTTGACACCTGTTATTGCAGGTGTGAAATGCTGCCCTAATAGCTCTCTGTTATAGCTTAAGCTACTTCCCCCCCTTGCATCACTGCGGAAGTAAACCTTGGAGGTTTTTAAGCAGAGGTTGGATAGCCATCTGTTACGGATGTTGCAATTGTCAGGAGCTCATCCTACTCTCGACTGGCATGTTCCCTCCTTCCTGGTCGATCGTTCGGGAGCTTCAAAAGCTTTCTTCTGCCCGAACATCACAGCTACCGATGCCAACAGACATTGGCACACTTAGGGATCCGCAGAGTTTGCGCAGCTTGCGTAACAGACCTCAGCAACTCAGCATTTTGGCTAATCTACTTTATTTACATATAAACACACACGGAGCACTGCAACATGGCTCCCTCCCTCTCTAGCATCAGACAGCAAAGAGAAAGAACAAAGGACAATAGTCCCACTTCACGGAACACAGTAACACAAACATCCTGTCTCCGTCACTTCCCAGTCTGCGGAGTCAAAACATACACCGTCATGTGATAGATAACAATCCCATGACTGCAGTCATGCAGCAGGAATTCTAACAGCAATACTTGCACTGCAGGGGGTTGGAGTAGATGAATTTTGGGGTCCCTTCCAACTCTACAGTTCTATGGTGCTAAGTGTCAAATGCAACTGAGTTGTTCCAACTCCTTGATCATTCTGGCTGCCATTTTCCAAACAGAGATAGAAAGAAAGAAGGGAACAGTATGGGTAAGTCATTAAATATAAAGGATAAGTCATAAATATAAAGCCTCAAATTGAAGCACAGAAAAGTTGAAGTGTACTGCATGTTTTCAACTAGCTGTTGCCTTGGGCAAACATGTCTCACGCACTCTTAAAGCGAGGGTGGTATAGTGGTTAGACAGAGGTTTGGACCAGGATGAGAGAGACCCATGTTTAACTTCCCACACAGCCTTGAACTTCACTGAGTGACTTCAGGCTAGTTACTGTCTCTGAGTCTAACCCACCTCACAAGGCAGATGATAAAATAAAGTGTGTGAGGGGAAACATTCCACACAACAACTCGAGCTCCTTAGGGGGGAAATGAAATATAAACAGTTCTACTGCCTCATTGCAGCCATTTATTTTAGAGCTAAGTTGAAATTTTCCAGAAGATATTAAAAAAAAAAAAATCCCCTTAGAAAATGAAGACCACTTTGTAGAATTTTACCTGAATGTTTTGCAGAATATTTTTGATGGGGAGGTGTCACCCCACCCTCCCACCCCATGTTGTGGGACGATGCTAAGTTCCAGGGGTTGTGGCATATACAAAAGGTTGACCAGGTTGCTAACACACTTGTCGCCATTGCCACTTGCAGTGGCAACAAAAAATGAAAGAGAAAATAAGCATTAGCTAAAATGTATAAGACAAGTAATAAATGTTGGAAATGTAAAGAAAAGGAAGGATCATTTTATCATATGTGGTGGGAATGTTAGAAAGTAAAAAACTTCTGGGAAATGATATATAATGACATGAAAAAGGATGTTGAAATATACATTTTTTAAAAGACCAGAAGCATTTTTACTTGGTATTATAAGTGAGGAGATTAATAGACAGGACATTAAATTGTTTTTATACGCAACAACAGCGGCAAGAGTATCGTTGGCCCAGAAATGGAAGCAAGAAGAAATACCGATGAAAGAAGAATGGCAGACAAAATTAATAGACTACGCAGAATTGGATAAAATGACAGGAAGGATTCGAAACCTGCGGGACCAGAGATTCACAGAAGATTGGAAGAAATATACGAACTATTTGAAGAGCAATTGTAATCAACAAATTATGCTAGTAGGACTACAAGAAGTTTTGTAAGGAGGAATATACAAAATATTGCAAAGAAAAGAAGAGAGAGATTAGTTATGATATTGAAATGTAATAGTGAAAGTAAGAAATGTAAATTAAGCGGAAAAGATTGGGAAATTTTCAGATGTGATTGATGGAAGTCAAAAAAATTGTATAAGATATAAAAGTATGTTTAATAATTGTTGAAAATGATATGTTTAAAAACTAATAAAAATATTTTTTAAAAAGAAAAAGAAAAGAAGCATTAGGTTGGGGGAGAGAAATAGCTGTGCTGCTACTGCCAATGGCGAGCCCCTCGCTGTATAAAGTGATCCATACCTGATTGCCCTTGATGTGAAATATTAGGGTGCTTTCCTCTCCTTTTCGTGTGGGGGTGGGGGCCATTGAAAAATAGTACATACCCCACCCAAAGTCTGAAATGGCACAAACCATTCCAACAAATTGTTCTGCTGCACCTTTGGTTGAGGCTGAAGACTAGCTCATTTTTATCTATAAAAGAGCTATATATCACCATTCGTAAAAGATACTAGAGCATTTCAAAGTGATACATAAAAACATTCAGTAAGAATCGTGCAAAAACAAACAAACCAGAGCTCAACTAACTATTACACAGAAAAGCTTTCAATAGTAATAGTAATAGTAATTTATTATTTGTACTGTGTCCATCTGGGTGGCTTCCAACAAAGATTAAAAATACATTAAAATGTCACACATTAAAAACTTCCCTGAACAGGACTGCCTTCAGATGTCTTCTAAATGTCAGGTAGTTGTTTATCTCTTTGACATCTGATGGGAGGGTGTTCCACAGGGTGGGTGCCACTACTGAGAAGTCCCTCTGCCTGGTTCCCTGTAGCTTAGCTTCTCACAGTGAGGGAACTGCCAGAAGGCCCTTGGCGCTGGACCTCAGTGTCTGGGCAGAATGTTGCGGGAGGAGATGCTCCTTCAGGTATACTGGGCCGAGGCCGTTTAGGGCTTTAAAGGTCAGCACCAACAGGTGAAGATTAAAACAGAAGGTGCTTGCTGAATCTTTATTGGCAGAGCATTCCACAAGACTGGGCTGATGATATTAAAGGTATAGTTTCTCGTTTTCAGATAAGCCACACCACCTCGGGGGACGACCAACAACACTGAGGCAGATGATCGCACTGATCGAGCTGGAACATAAAGGTTCAGGTGATTCCTAAGGGATTGTTCAGGGCTGGGTAAATTAATACAAGGACCTTGAACCTGGCTTGGTAGTAGATGGGAAGCCATGCAGACGTTTTAACTATAGTGCCACATGTGTCCTCATCAGTAGTCTGGCTGCCACATTCTGCAACTGCAACTGCTGCAGCTTCCAAACTAGGCCTAAGTGCAGGTCCCTTTTGTCACATATGTAGACCAGAGCACCTGACCTTCCTAACCCTTGTGGTAAAAAGGTAAAGGTAAAGGACCTCTGGATGGTTATGGGGTTGTGGCGCTCATTTCACTTTCAGGCTGAGAGAGCCGGCGTTTGTCCACAGACAGCTTTCCAGGTCATGTGGCCAGCATGACTAAACCGCTTCTGGTGCAACGGGACACCGTGACGGAAACCAGAGTGCACGGAAATGCTGTTTACCTTCCTGCCACAGTGGTACCTATTTATCTACTTCCACTGGCGTGCTTTTCAACTGCTAGGTTGGCAGGAGCTGGGACAGAGCAACAGGAGCTCACCCCGTCGCGGGGATTCGAACCACCAACCTTCTGATCATCAAGCCCAAGAGGCTCAGTGGTTTAGACCACAGCAACACCTGCGTCCTTGTGGTAGTGCTGCCCAGAGGTTGTATAGCTTCCAATCTTTGGGATTCTTTTGTGTTGTTCACCTACAGATTTCTTTCACTTTTGATTTCACTTGGCTGAGCATATATTTGGATCTTGCCCTCTCCATTGTTCTCTTCTCTTTTAACTCAAGTTGCTGAGTTTTGCTTTAATGCCTTTACCCCCCTTTGTTCCCAGCTGTTATTTTTTCCATCTTCTATAAGCTGAACAAAGGAAACTAGACCACAGTGACTAAGCATCAGCTGGTGTTGCACAAAACTGTGAAGTTCTCCCGCTGGGACTCTTTCCCATCAGGTGGGGTTGATCAAGTATGTCATCCTCTTTCCTCTAGTTAGTTCATAGCTGATTTATTAATACATTCCATTCTTGCTCTGCAATCCACAAACCACAGCCATCAAATAAACTAGCAGTTTGTCGAGCTTAAATGGCTTACAAGGATTGCATTGCCCCACATTTTTGCCAAATGTAACCCTTCTGTAAAATATGTGTTTGGCGTTAAAATGTCAGCCAATCTAGCAAAGTTGATTTCACAAACCAATATGAGAACCAAAACACTGCTGTCCTTCGAAATCTGTACTTCTTCAGATTTTGCAATGCAATTCTCCAACCCGGAAATGCATACAAACAGGCATATGTTAGAGGAAAGTGAGGGCAAAAAATGCATATATTTATTAAAATAATGTACAAAATAATGTACCATTATGGTAGGGGCAATCTCATGCAAAAATATCTATGTTAGATAAAAGTGTGCAAAAATTCATACCAATTTTAAGGTGAGCTTAAGTAAAGCGGTACCCCAGTTTTCGAATGTAATGCCTTGGAACACTGTTTGAGTTCCAAAACGTTCAAAAACTGAAAACTCAAAATGGAAGCCTCAAAACAGAAAACTCGAAATGGAAGCCACGTTTCTGGTTCAGCTTCCAAGGTGCATTTAGAAACCGAGGCACTTATTTCTGGGTTTACAGTATTTGAGTTCCAAAATGTTCGACAACAGAGACGTTTGAAAACCGAGGTACCACTGTAATCACACACTAATGCTAAAATGGGGAGAATAGAAATTAAGATGAGAAACTGAGAGAACCTTGAATTGACAGACTGGTTCGTTCTTCACTGCAACAGCTTCAAATATATCACTAGATTATCATTCTTCCCATGTCTATTTAGAGAAACAATTAAGTTTGTGAATATTTTCATTAAACTGGATTGAAGGAAATGAAAGGAATGGTTTGTGTGTGTGAGAGAGAGAGAAAGAGAGAGAGAAATCAATGTAGTTGGCTAATGTGTGTCAGTGATGCACTGTAATTCAATACGCAAAGGCCATCTTTAGTATTTTACGTTTAATTCCCTGACATGCAAGCACCAAATATGGTCTGTAGAAAATAAAGGACTACGGAAATCAGTCCCTACAATTAATCCACTATGGCTTCAGTTGATTAATCTGCCAATTAAACCAATCAAAGGCAACAGGCCTAGCTGAGAAGCAAATTGCGGGTGCTGTAGAGACAGCCTCTCTGAAGGTGCTGCCTAAGGAGCAAGTCCTGATGAATTTAGAGGGTTTTGTGCTGCACAAGGAACACAGAGAGATGTACTCAATAAAGATAAAGACTTTGAGTGTTACGGAGTGGATCTCTGGCTAGGCTGGCCTTGCCCTCACAGAATTCGATGCATCTTTTTTAAAAGAACTAAATGTAAAAGGTAAAGGACCCCTGGACGGGTTAAGTCCAGTCAAAGTCCAGGCTATGGGGCTGCGGCGCTCATCTCGTTTTCAGGCCGAGGTAGCCGGCATTTGTCCACACACAGTTTTCCGGGTCATGTGACCAGCATGACTAAACCGCTACTGGCACACGGAGGACTCTTACGAGTGCCAGAGCGCACGGAAACGCCGTTTACCTTCGCACTGCAGCAGTACCTATTTATCTACTTGCACTGGCATGCTTTCGAACTGCTAGGTTGGTGTAGTGGAAATGCAGAAGACAATTATATTTTGAGGAGTTAGGTGGCATGTCCCTTTCCCTCTAACATCCCCAGTTTGAGGTCTGCTGGATTCTTGTGTTTCACACACCTGTCGGGAGTTTCTTGGGTTCTTCTGTGTTGCAAGTGGTGGCTAGATGTCTGGCTGCAGGTAGTGGGAGACTCTCAGCCACTCTGTATTAATTCCATCTCAGGGTCCTGGGCTAATCATGAGTAATGCCAGGTGCGCTTGATTACATCAAGGCAGGCTATAAAAGCCATAGCTGGGAGGGGCCCGGGGAAGCTTCTACCCAGATCAAAGGACCTGATGCTGGGAGACCTATGGTCACGGTCTTTCCCCTGCTGCTCTACCTGGGGCTCCGGGCAGCTAAAGGGGAAATTGGATAGCCCCTGTAAGCTATGTTTTATTTTATGCTTTGCATGCCTGCTGTTTATTTGTTAATAAAACTGTTTTGGTTCCCCTTCTACCTCCTCATTCCTTTTGTCCTGATATCCTTGGAAAGAACTGCTGTACAGTGGTACCTCGGGTTAAGTACTTAATTCATTCCAGAGGTCCGTTCTTAACCTGAAACTGTTCTTAACCTGAAGCACCATTTTAGCTAATGGGGCCTCCTGCTGTTGCCGCGCCGCCGGAGCCCAATTTCTGTTCTTATCCTGAAGCAAAGTTCTTAACCCAAGGTACTATTTCTGGGTTAGTGGAGTCTGTAACCTGAAGCATATGTAACCTGAAGCGTATGTAACCCAAGGTACCACTGTATTTGGCAGCACAGTTGGCAGGAGCTGGGACAGAGCAATGGAAGCTCACTCCATCGCGGGGATTTGAACCACCAACCTTCTGATCGGCAAGCCCAAGAGGCCCAGTGGTTTAGACCACAGCGCCACCCGTGTCCCTAAATGTACCAGTTGCTGGAAACAGCAGGAGGGGAGTGTGCTGTTGGGCTTCAGTCCTGCTTGCAGGGTTCCCATGGGCATCTGGGTGGCTACTGTGGGGACGCTGGTCTAGATGGGCCCCTGGCTTGATTCAGCAGTGCTATTCTTACTCTGTTAAATGGATGCGTCTGTCGGCAGATGAGTGTTTATTGTGGGATGGATACCCTCATTTGTGCATATTTGAAGGCTGTACAGAATTCCATTGGCATTAAAAAAATGCCAGCCTCCTGTCCCATTCCAGTCCCAGTTTAATCCTTATTTACTCTTTCTGTGGGAAACCTGACAAGTTAAAAGAACCCTGCGGCCAACGACTCACTTGTGATATATCTCAATACCTGCAAGCTGTATTAAGCCCTGTCTGGGGAGCACCATTTGAACGTGTCATCAGTGCAATTAAAGCATATAAAGACAAGGAGCATAAATGCTTCAAAGGGATGGAACGGTGTGGAAAGGGAGGGATTTATAACAATGGGAACATTGTATGCCTGTGGGGGGGGGAGAGAGACCAGTGATGGTTTTTACCGTGTAAGAGATTTGTTTCTGTCTGAGTTCTGAATCCAATTTCATGGTGGTTTTACTTTTTCCAGTAAAACAAAACCTAGGTGAAATATTTCAGGGGTTTTGGAACGTACCCCAAGGTTGACTTCCTTAGCGTTCACTGGAGACCGTGGTGCCTTTATGATAGATGGATTTATTTCCACAAACATATAGGCTGAGCAGTGATGCTCAAACAGATCTTACGATACAATACAATACGATAATCTTTATTCTCAGGTGGCTAGTCCTAGTCTTTATAACTCTGTACCTTCTTCCAGAAGGCAGAAGCTGAAGGAGATTATTTCCAGGGTGCGCACTATCCTGCACTATCTCTGCAGCTTTCTTATAACACCTGGAAGCATAGATTTGATCCAAGGTGGGAAGAGTGCACCCAATTATTCTCTCCGCAGACTTTTACAACCCTGGACAGCATTGTTTTTCCCCTGCCCGTGCAGCTCCCAAACCACACACACAGACCATAGGTTAATACACTCTCAACAGTACAATGGTAAAATGTCATCAACAGGTCCTTTGAGAGATTATTTTTCTGGAGGATTCTCAGAAAATATAACCTCTGCTGTGCTCTCTTCATCAGGTCTTTACTGATTTCTCCCCAGGTTTCTTGCTCCCAGATTAGGATTCTAAGGGGGTTCCCAGAGCCATAGCTTTGGAATAGGCACAGAGAGACAGATATCGTGTCTCCCCAGAGCTGATATCATTTAGTTTACATCCTTACCATTGATTAAAACAGCAGCAATGCAGAACAGGAAACAAGGAAGAAGGTGGCAAATAGAGAACTAGCCTTTTCTGTTGTATCCAATGAAATGCTCTTCCCAGAGAAGCATTTGGTCAGTGCTAGTGGTCTATCCTTTGGTAGATGTCTGATATTCACAGGGGATGGATATTTTATTTTTTTAGATTATATTTTTGGGACACCATATTGCATTGTTCCAATGAATCGCTTTGTTTTCAATTAATATTTGATTATACATACTATTTTGGTAGCGTTATTTTTTTCTTCTGTAAATTGCTTCAGTTGTGGGAAATACTTAATAAATTTAATAAACTAAATGTGCCCATCTGCCACCTTCTACCCCTTCTGGTTTGCTCCCCTTTAGATGGCTACGTTTGTTTTTCTACATACAAAATCAAGAGCAAAGACACAACACTAAAAGTATGGAATGTATATTTCGATTTGTCTTTTCTTTTCCCGATGAGTGAAATTGCAAGAAAATAGTTTTCTATACCTTGTAGGGGATTATTACTATTACTATTATTATTATTATTATTTTGGTAGAACGATTAAGAACCAGGTAAACTGTTTGCAGTCTCTGCTCTTACACCATCAAACTCACACCCAAACATTTCCGCCTGAACCTAAAAGTAAAATATTACCTTTACTTTGCTCTTGCCCAAATTAGTAATACGGCTATACCCAATTCCTGCCTAGATATTTAATGCTTCGTGTTGCATGGCTCATAATGAGTCCTTGTGTCCCGTCCCCCCCGACACTTTCACCATCTGGGCGTGGGTAGGATTTAATGATTACCCAGGCACACAAAATAGCATCCGTTCACTCCTGCTTGGTATGTGTGGGAGCAGGAGGTGGAGGTGAACGTGCAAAACAAAGGAGAGCTGTTCATTGACAGGAAGCTGTCCGTTAAACACGCTCTGGGTTAAAATGGGTGACTAGGAGGCAGTGAGGCAACAATAGCTTGGAGGGAAAGGCTATGGCTGGATGGGCACATGCACAATCCATTGCTTTCAGGTGGAACGTGAAAATCTAAGGAGAGCTCTCTCCTGGATTAGACCAAAGGTTTGTCTTGCCCAGTAACTTTCCCAATGAATCAGAGGCTTCCAATAAAGATACACGCAAGGCATTATGACAACTGCTTTCCCACACACTGTGACACCCTCCATCAAGCAATTGGTAATTAGAGGTATAGTGAATGTTCTGGCAAACTAAGGCCCACAGGCAGAATCAGGCCCAATTGCCTTCTAAATCCTGCCTGCAGACGGTCTGGGAATCACCAGTGTGTGGATCGTCAGCATGCATATGCTTTCCTTCTCCCTCCCTCTCACTCACACAGCGGCGGAGCTGGCGCCTCCTCCCTCCCTCCTCCTGGTTTCTCCCCGCCCTGCCTAGAGGAGGAAGGGGGCTGGGCTTTGTTGGTGCCAGCCCCTCTCCAGAGCCCTTTCACCCATTGCTCATCATCCCTCCGCTGCCGCTGACAGCCCCTGCTGCTCACAAGACACAGGAGCCGTGGTTGGCTGAGTGCTCCTCTCGAGCGGCCGCCATGCAGCCCCTCTCCAGAGCCCTTTTGTGTGCTGCTCATCATCCCTCATTCATCCCCCCCCAATATAGTCTGGCCCCCCACAAGGTCTGAGGGACATTGGAGCGGCCCCCTGCTGAAAAAGTTTGAGGACCCCTGGTATAGTGCCTCTGAACTTGGGGGTCCTATTTAGCTCCCGGCTAATCACTGTCAATAGGCATACCCTTGATAATGATTGGCGTCTTCTTTATACACCTTTAGGTGCCAGGCGAAAATGTTCCTCTTCGACCAGGCCTTTGTCTGATGAACCTTCTATACCCTTTGAAATATGTTTGTGGGAAGGGGTGGGCCATTGTTTTGTTTTGTTTTTATTATGTAGTTTGAGTTTTATCTTGTATCTTTATGCTGTGAACCACCCTGAGATCTACGGGTGAAAGGCGGCATACAAATTTAATAAAAATTAGATAAAATAAATAACAAACTTTCATTTGACTGCCCTGAATTTACTGACAATTTGTTTCTTCGACCCTGAATTCTAGTGTTATGAGAGTGGGGGAGAAAAAATCTACAATGCTCATAATTTTATAAGGTTACATCATGTACCCCTTCCCTCCCTTCCTTCCTTCCTTCCTTCCTTCCTTCCTTCCTTCCTTCCTTCCTTTCTTTCTTATGCTAAATTTAGATAATAAATGCTCCATAGGAACCTGTCTTATACTTAGCCAGATCACTGCCCCATTTGGCTCAGTATTGTCAATACCAGGACTAGAGAACCAGCCCCAGTTAAGGTCGAAAACCTCTGGGGGAACTCTAGGGACTCGGCTACTTTGGCAAAGAAAAAGCACTTTATATGCGCTGTTTATGCATTCTAACACTGTGACACCAGATGGCGCTGTGGAGTTCTGGTTTTGGTTACCCGACTTTTCATACAAAGTTTGCAACACGTTCAACTGAAACCCTTCTTTGATGTCTCTAGAGATCCAGCCTAGGTTGGGATAAGCTGTCCTCCTAGGTCCACTCACAATTCCAGGTTACATTCTCAGCCATCTCACAAGTGAAGTGAGCTCTCTCCACCATTTTTGGGCTGCAGGCTCTAAGTTGTTTTCCGCCTGCGCAACAGATCTGAGCTGTGATGAGCTGAGCTGGATTAACTTTCTGTCTCGGGGGAAGTTAACACCTCCAGAATTCCCAGTACCACTTCCTGAGCAACCTTCCGTGTTTGCTTTCCACGTTGTCTCACATCTGTGTACTTACCTGGCACAATCCTGCTTCCTCCCAAGAACTAAGAGTGGCATGACTGTTGCGACACCACAAATGAGACAACATTTCTAGGTGTGCCCACTGTATTGTATGCTTTGTTTCCTGCGATGCCATGCACATGGCACAGCGCATCGCCAAAACTCTCATTCACACAAACCTTATTAATGCGCTCGCCTCCCGTTCTATTTTTGTTTAGACGAAGCAAAAATAGTTCAGCCGAGTCTTAAGAAACTACTTTTAACTTCTTCTTTTTAAAAAATAGACAACACATCATAAATTGGGTTCGCTAAGCCTTTTCTATGGAAACTGTCAAAATAGCACAAGTCTACCTAAGAACTGAGCACATGGGCATCTCTTACTCAGGGCCAGAATTGGAACAGTAGGGACCATGACTTAAATGGAAAACCTGTTGTTTTCTTTGCCCTAAATTTAGAGCAGGGGACATTGCTGACATTTGCCCAACCTTGGAAAAAAGAAGAATGGCTCATGGTTGCCGGCTCTCGATCGCCTCAGACAGGTGCCCATGAACCAGCTCTGCTATTTGCATGCAGACCAGCCAATGTTCAGTCCTTGGCATGGCCTAGAAACTGGTCCCACCAAGGCCAATGGGGCACTGCCCCACCAACCTCAGTTGGCACTAAGTCAGCTCTCACCTGCCTGCCTTCTTATTTACTTAAATCCAGTCCAGCATGGCATGTCAACTCTCTGCTCTTTACTCTCAGTATTGATTTATAGGAAAATGGGTAATGCTTTGGAACAAATTCAATGATAATGTCCAACTTTATGGTGCTTTCAACCTGATCAAACTGCTGTAACATTCTGAGTACAAGCACAAGCACAAACACACCACTTGTGCACATCTGCATATATGTGTGGTGCTGGGAAATAAATTTTCCAGATAAATAAATAAAACCATACTGTGATGGCCTGGGATGGGCTCGGACTCGGAACCAGAGGAGACTCAGTCTGCACCGGATCCTTTGCCTCAGGCACCATCTGAACCAAGTCTGGGGCCTGATCCTGAAGAGTCCCAGTCTGCACAGGTTCCCCTGCAACAAACACCAGCTGGGCCGAGTCAGGGGCCTGAGCCTGCCCTGGCTCCAGATGTGGGGATTACCTTGTTGCCTTCAGCTGAGCCATCACTTACAGCTGCTCCACTACCGGTTTGGTCAGGGGAGGCTGAGGCAGCCCCTGGGTCTAGTAACCCGCCGACGTCTCCCGAGCTGCAGAGACTAAGGTCTAAGAGAAGGAAAGACCTGAGTACTCTCAGGAGGACTGCTCACCTTCAGGTGAAACAGGGAGGTGAGTCGCTGGGGGATCAGGACCGGCCGCTACCCCGACAAAGATAAAAGGCTGTCTGACCCCGTCCCAGGTTGCGGGAGCAACATTGCTGTGTGCTAGATCCTGCCTGAGATCCTGTACCTGTCCTTGCCTGGTTTCCTGCCTCGTGTCCTGCCTTGGCTCTGTCAGACTGACTCCCAGCAGAACCTTCGGATTCTGGACTGGTCCTGGACTGCGTTTCACGGATTACCCCTGGGCCCAGCACACATACCAGGAAATGGGAGAGAGCTGGAGAGTCCCTGTGGCTTGTGAGAAGACCCTCCCTGAAGCCCAAAGAGGACATCAGTGAGGGCAGAGCAATCCCCAAAGAGACCTGAAGTGCAGTGAGGCTTTGTTTCAACTGCTCGGCCTCTCTGCCTAACAGCTGATGTGTAGGGTAGCGCAGAAGCTGCAGCAGCCCTTTCTCACTGCATCCTCCATCTGGCCCCAGAGCTTCAACTCAATATTTTGGTCTGGATGAGAGAGAGAGAGAGAGAGAGAGAGCTGGAGAGCAGGATGGAATAGGCATTTAAAGGCTTTTTAGAAGGTGCTCCTCACTTTACACAATTTCACTTACGTGTAGGGGGGCCTAGAAAGTACCCCCGCATCAGTGGAGGGATACTTCTATTTCTTTGGTTTATTTAGTTTTTTAATAAATAATTGGGAGGGGAACCCCTAGAATGTCCTGGCTTTGCCTGTCATTGGCTCTGACTCCACTTACTGTTGGTCTCTCTGCTTTCCATCATACCAGTTCCAAGGGGCATCTCCAGTTACGGCTGGGAAATACTTCTGTCTGAAATGCTAGAGAGTGCCTGCCACCTAGAACAGACAGGCCAATGTTCCTCAAACTTGGGTCCCCCCCTCCAGATGTTTGACTTTGACTCCAACTGTTCCCAATGGTTGGCTAAGCAGTCTAAGGATGTTGCAAGTTGCAGTCCACAATCTCTAAGGACCCAAGGTTGAAAAACATTGGAGTAGACATTCCTGAGCAAGACAGACAAATAGAAGAAGGCACTTTTCTAGGCCAATCAGGTGTGCGTCCACCTGCAATATGAAGTGGTTCAGCCCAGACAAAGGTAGGAATGGGCAAGATACCTGATTCAGTTTGCATTTAATTCACTTTCCTTAACAATTCACAAACTGAAACACAGAGCATCAGGGCATGGGGACGCAAACCGCCAAAATTCTGATCGGCAAGTCCTAGGCTCTGTGGTTTAACCCAAAGCGCCACCCGCGTCCCTTTTTTGGCCTAATCTAGCAGGTTCTTGGGACGCAGGTGGCGCTGTGGGTTAAAGCCTCAGCGCCTAGGGCTTGCCGATCGAAAGGTCGGCGGTTCGAATCCCTGCGGCGGGGTGCGCTCCCGCTGCTCGGTCCCAGCGCCTGCCAACCTAGCAGTTCGAAAGCACCTCCGGGTGCAAGTAGATAAATAGGGACCGCTTACCAGCGGGAAGGTAAACGGCGTTTCCGTGTGCGGCTCTGGCTCACCAGATGCAGCTTTGTCACGCTGGCCACGTGACCCGGAAGTGTCTCCGGACAGCGCTGGCCCCTGGCCTCTTAAGTGAGATGGGCGCACAACCCCAGAGTCTGTCAAGACTGGCCCGTACGGGCAGGGGTACCTTTACCTTTACCTTTAGCAGGTTCTTAAATACTGTTTTGTTTCCCCTCAAAATGATTACCATTATTGGGACCCTGCCTCCCCCCCACTCAAGTCCTTTTAATGATTAAAAAAAAATGGAAGGGGGAGGGAAACAGAAATATACAGCAGCAGCATCATGGAACTTTTTTATTTGCCAACAATTTGGGATGGAGAAGAAAGAAAGAGGAAGCGAAACCCCCTAGGGAGGATGTGGTCTGGAGATCTGACCCAAGACAAACTCTGAGAGAAATTTGATCCGGTCATTGCCACACAGCCACTGTCCTGGGCAGCATCCCCTTGTCTTTGCCAAAGCTCATTACAGGCTTCTGCTGGGGCTTTTATATAGTGTCTCTTTTCAGTAAGTTTAAAGAGAGCCTTCTCTTCCAGTAAATTACTGCCTACAGTTGGGTTTTTTCAAACAAGTCTGTAAACTTGTGTTTTCATACAGTCTGGCTCGTCGTGGGCCTTGCCTAAACACTGGACATACACAAGGCTGGACGGTATAGCAAAGCTGAGCCTCTGGTATGAAAACAAACCTACAGACTTCTGGTTTGGAATGCCCACAAGTAACAACAACATGTGGGGAGTAACATGGGCATGATGGCTTGGAATGGGACCAGGAGAGGAATAAGCCTGTGACGTGGGGCCTTGGTCACTCCAGTCTTTAGACTTCATCCTGGGACTGGGCCCCTTAAGACAAGAAGCCTGTGGAGAGGGTCAGCGGACAGGGGGAGGACGCGGGCCAGGATTTCTGAAGAAAAAAGAAGGAATTAGAAGCAAATGGTGGACCAAGCTGATTGTCAACCCTGCTTGCCTGTTTCAAGGGACATTCACTGTACACAAGCAACACAATGCCAATTTAAACAGTCATGGCTCTCCCCTGTGGAATCTGGGAGCTGTTAAGTGTTCTGAAAGTAGCTAGGAGGCCCTTATTCACCTCACAGATCTACAGTTTACAGAGTGGTTTAACAACCAGTCCCTCTTCACAGGAAGGGGCTTCTGGTGAAGGCCACGGGGTCAGGGACGGTTCATGTGGGGAGACGTGGTCCTTGAGGCATTGCTTATCCTGAACCACATATGGCTTTGTAGGTTAAAACCAGCACTTTGAATTGAGCCCAGAAAGTAATTGGTAGCACGTGTACTCCAAAAATGTTGTCCAGTCCCTTTTTAAATGTTATCTAAGCTTGCATGCCTTACTTTAACTGGTGATTGTGAACGCTGGAAGTGATTTGGGTATTGCATAAAGAAACACGTATTGAAAGCTGCTTTGAGCACATTTTGAACCTGAAGAAGAATTCTGTATAACACGGACCTTTGGCTTCTAGCATTGCCTTTCTAGCATTTTCGAAACCAAGACTTTATGGTCTGACAAAAGGTGTTGCCATCCTACTTGATCTGTGTGTTTTTAGTTAAACAAGCTGCCATGTTGAATGGTGAAAAATAATTACAATGGTGTCCTATTTTTAGAACATTAGGTGAGATCCTATTTGTCCTTCTTAAGATAATCATGTCAGCAAGATTTTCATGGCATCCAGTTATAATATTCCTTAGTTATAATTACTGACCATGATGTGAGTAGGTGTTCGGCTGTCAAGGTGTCTCTCATTGGGTTTCTGAGTAATCTAGCTAAGAGGAGACAGGATGTCGTTCAAGAACCCAGAGGGAATTTCCTGGTTTATAAAGAGAGGGGTCATGATTGGGCTAATTAAACAATCCATAAATATCCATCGTTTTTGTTGTAGCATAGGAATGGGCGATTTCCCCAATCTTAAGGGTTGTATCCAATGCTAGTGCTATTCAGTGTAGACCCATTTACATTAATGGACATGACTAACTTAGGCCCGTAATTTCACTTGGTCTACTTTGAACAGAACCTGTTTGGGTGCAACCTCAGGTTTAGTTTTCCACATTTCCAAGTCAGTTTGTAATGCTTTTTTTAAAAAAAAACAACAACCGGCATTTTAGTATGAGTTTCTCCTAAAAAAAGTGTTTGCAGTTTTGTTGAATATTCCCATTTTGCAAAGCACTTTCCCTCAATATAATGCAGTTTTATGCTGTTTCACTAAAATATGCATTTTGTGCATATTTTGCTTAGTGCATATGCCTTTACATACACATTGCTTGGCTGGAGAACTGCATTGCAAAATTCAGAGAAGTATGAATTTTGAAGGATGACTATTTTGGTTCACGCATTGTTTCAGAAATTGCAAATTAGGAGGTTCATCTTTAAATGCAAACTATAATGAATTTCTTTTCCATCTCTTTTATGGGGAATAAAAGTTACATAGCTGAAACTGTGGGCTATGTGTCCTAAATATGTCATGTCATGTGTGAATTTTAATCTCTTTTAGTATTTTAACTTTTTGTATGTTTTAAACTTTTCTTGATTTTATTGTCTTATCTTTTGGTAAACCACTTTGAGGTGGTTGTTGTTGTTTTAATTAAGTGGTATATAGATTTTATGGAATAAATAAATGAACAAAGTAACAGGTTTCTGAAAAGTTATCACCAGTCCTAAGGTGGTGGTGGAATACTTCTTATTTATTTAGGGGAAATGGATAAAGACTCTCCAATAGCCTGGTTTCATGACAAGCACCATTGCAAGACAAATCAGAGCTGTGAATGGGGAACTGTGATGAGAAATAACTGGGTTGGATCCATTTGGGTTGGATCCATTTGCCCTGAGGTCCAAAGGCAGTCATGATTTAGCTTAAGTTCCATTGGTTTCATGGGCAACTAAAGGCAACTAACCCACTAAACATTGAGAAGCCAGTCAATTATTTTGTTGGAGAACATAGATGACCAGCTATTTGAATGGGCAGTGGTTCCTAACATGGGGCACATGTCCCACAGGGAGGCAATTTGATTTTTAAGTGGGGCAATTTGAGAATGAGTTATTAACAGTGAATGGCCTTTAGGGCTTCCTCCACGTGAATAGGAGTTAATTTTTTGAATAATAAGAATTATATGTCACGGGGGGGGGGAATCAAGATTTAGAGATGCTTAGGTGGGGCATGGGGACGCGGAGGGACATGGGTGGCACTGTGGGTTAAACCACAGAGCCTAGAGCTTGCCGACTGGAAGGTCGTGGTTCGAATCCCCGCGATGGGGTGAGCTCCCATTGCTCGGTCTCTGCTCCTGCCAACCTAGCAGTTCAAAAGCACGTCAAAGTGCAAGTAGATAAATAGGTACCACTCCGGCGGGAAGGTAAACGGCATTTCCATGCGCTGCTCTGGTTAGTCATGCTGACCACATGGCCCAGAAGCTGTACGCCAGCTCCCTTGGCCAATAAAGCGAGATGAGCGCCGCAACCCCAGAGTCGGTCATGACTGGACCTAATGGTCAGGGGTCCCTTTACCTTTACCCAGGTGGGGCACGGCCAAAAAAAGGTTGGGAACCACTGACCTTACCCTAAGTGAAGCCTGTCAGCTGATTGTGCATTAGCCATCTTCCAAAATAGCAGGCAAACTCAGAATTCAGAAAGCCATGCTTGTGTGAAAACCATGTATCTGTTTTGTTTTGTTTTGTTTTGGGTAAGAGTCCCTCCTAACTCGAAGGCTGGAGAAAGCTGCAGAAAAAGGCACGGTGTTAGCATTTCCACAGTGAGTACCACATTTCTGCAACAGTTGAAAGGGAGATGTGGAAGCTATGAAACTGTCCTAAATTAAATCAATCCATTGGCCCATCTAATTCAGCATTATTTACACTGATCGCCAACTGCTTTCTGGGATTCTCCCAATCCCACCTGGAGATGCCAGGAATTAACCTGGGACTTTCTTCACGTAAAGTAGATGCTCGACTGAGATATGGCCCTTCTTGTGTGTGAACACGCAATAATTCTGCATCCAGGAGCCTTAATCAGTCACAGTGCATTTTTTGCATGTTTGAAAACTGCATCTGCACCTCTCCTTTCAGTGTAGCTGTGATTTCCAGACAGCAAAAAGGCAGAGATTTGGGGTTTTCTTCTGTCACTTATGAAATTGCCCTTAAATTGTCAGGTCAGGAGATTTCTCAGACCCTCAGGACCCAAATCTGAGGCCTAGGGGTGACCTCTGGGGATGTCAAAGGGGCAAGCCCCAGAGATGTCATTTTGCATGACACATTAAAACATTAAACTTAGTTGCTGAAAGTATGTCATTCAGATAAAAAAAATCCCCCCACAAAGTCTAACAAACAAGCGAATATAACACTGGTTTGGCACTGCGATAGAAACCTTAGCTAAATAAGGTGTTCCCAGGTCCTGTTGAAATGAGTGGATCATTCCTTCTCCCTGCTTAGGGAGCTTTTGTAGTGAAGGCACTGTCTCTCACCTGCCATCTGGGGGAGAGGGCAGGCAAACCTGGAGACTTCAGTTCAGCCCCTGGGGTCTGGCAACCCTAAACGTGAGGGGTAGGTAGGTAGATGTGGTTCCTCAGAGCACAATGCACCACAGTGTGTTGTGTCTTTATCTGGTTCCAGGCCTGAGTCCTGACATTGCAAATAGGTTTCACAGCCAGGTTTATTTAAATCCTGCTTGCCGGCTGTTTATGGAAACAAACCTGCTCTTTTATTTTTCATATTCTTTCCCATGAATTCAAACAAAGACAGGATGTTGGCCTCCAAATTGCTTTCACTTTCTTAATCATAGTCAGGGAGGCTCATGAAGGTTGTTTGTGCTTTCGGCAGACCCCATACATTGTATGTGAAATTGGAAATCTCCAGTCCTAGAAGTTTATCTGGCAGGTTGTACATGACTTGCTTCTATACTGTTAAGTTGTGGGTTGACATAGCAGACGACACAGCGATTTCTCCAAGTAGCTCTTTATTTTGTAAGCTGGAATAGAACTGACTGCAAACAGCTCAGCCGGCCTGCTTTTATAGGCAGCCGGCTGTCAACATTGTAGCAACAACAGCCCTAGAGTTCCCGCCTAAAATAACTGACGTGGACCTGAGTGAAAACTATCTACAGACCTGAGTGAAAACTATATACAGTATCCCCCTGCTGGCCCAGGGTGAAACTTCACTACATAACACCCCTCCCCACCGAGATAAGGCATTAGTTACAATCGTAATGGTTTCCTTATATACAGCACTACACGTAATGGTTCAATTAGGCACAAAAGCATATCGGTTACATTTCCCATACTTAGACCAACAGTGATACATGTCCAACAACATAGTCCTTTAAATAAGTTGGGCGCTTGGGAACTCTGCCAGACCGCCGGGGACTGGTAGCCAAGTCCGGAGGGCCACACAGTTCTTGCTGAGGCTGTGGTGCGACCCTAGGTGGCGTTGGAACCAACTCCCCTGGATCCGCTGCTGTGGGTGGAGCCTCCGCAAGTGGAGTGGTCTGAGTCTGTGGTAAGTCTGGCAGACCCTCTGAAGCGGCTTGGTTCAGCTCCACGCTGGCAGTTTGCGAGGGAGGTGTAGATGGGGCCTCGCCATCTGTACATGTCTCTTCTGAAGCCGCAAGCGCAGTTGGGGGCACCTCGGTAGTGTCCAAGTCCCCAACCCTGCGCCTAAGCTGGTCTATGTGCCGTCGCCACAAGCGTCCGTCTTCGAGTGCCACCTGGTACGAGCGAGGTCCAGTGACTCCCACTACTGTGGCTGGCACCCAAGGAATGTCCCCCACATAGTTCCGGGCAAAGACCTGGTTTCCTGGGACAAATGACCGTGGCGCGTTGGCACAGCCTGGGGGTTCAGCCACGGCAAAGTCCGGGTGTAGCCGGTCGAGTGGTGACCTGAGGCGGCGGCCCATAAGCAGTTCAGCAGGACTCCGCCCTGTGGCCGCATGAGGGGTGATGTGTTGCACGAACAAGTATTCGGCGACCCGCTCATGCCAGTCTCCCCAGTCCAGGCGCGCCAGTGCCTCTTTTGCCGAGCGCACCATTCTTTCCGCTTGCCCGTTGCTGGATGGATGAAAGGGTGCCGTTAGGGCATGGCGGATGCCCAGTCCCAAAAGATACCGCTCAAACGTGCCTGACGTGAACTGCGGTCCGTTGTCAGAGACAAGGACATCAGGACACCCATGCGTTGCAAACAGGCCTCGCAGCACCCGGATGACAGCTTCGGTAGTGGTGGAGGGCATCAGGGCGACCTCCAGCCATTTGGAATAGGCGTCCACCACTACCATAAAGGTCCGGCCGTGAAAGGGGCCAGCCAGATCGATGTGCACCCTCGACCAGGGTGTCTTTGGCGTCTCCCAGGTGTGTCCCTTAGCTGCCGGTGGTGCAGGCCTCGACTCTTGGCACGCTTGACAGGCGGACACCCAGGCACTGATGGCATCGTCCATATTAGGCCACCAGACGTAACACCGAGCCAACGCCTTCATTTTGACAATTCCCGGGTGGCCAACGTGCAGAGCCTTCAGGACGCGCTGACGGAGTCCCTGGGGAATCACGATGCGGTCTCCCCACAGCAGACAGCCGCGATGAGCTGAGAGTTCATGTTGTCTGGTTGTGAAGGGCTGGAACTCCGATGCAAAAGGCCCTTGTGGCCACCCCCTCCACACCCAGTTGAGCACCCGGCTGATGGTGCGATCCTGGGCAGACGCGGAGGCCACAGTGGCAGCCGATACAGGCGCTGCCGGAAGATCCTCAATCAGAAGGAGCGATGAAGCTGGAGCCGGGTCTTCCACAAATGCTGGAAGAGGGCAACGGCTGAGGGCGTTGGCATGGCCCATCGATTTCCCCGGGCGATGGATGAGCTGGTAGTGGTAGGCAGCCAGGAAAACAGTCCATCGCAGCATGCGTGGCGAGAGGACCGGTGGAGTTGGACGATCACCGGCGAGGAGGCCCAGGAGTGGCTTGTCGTCAGTGATGAGGTCAAAAGTCCTGCCATAGAGGTATTCATGGAACCTCTTCACTCCAGCCACAAGTGCCAGTGCCTCCTTGTCGAGCTGGCTGTAATTCCGTTCCGTCGGAGATAGCGTCCTGGAAAAGTAGGCGAGCGGTGCTTCTCTTCCGTCTGGAAAACGGTGACTAAGGACAGCACCGATGCCAAAAGGTGAGGCGTCGCAGGCAAGGACCAGCGGCCTGGATTCACTGTACTGTACCAGCACACTGTCTGATGAAAGGAGAGCCTTGACCGCGTTGAAGGCCGCCGTCTCCCGATGACCCCAGGCCCAAGGGGTCTTAGTGCTAAGGAGTCGGTGAAGAGGCTCAGCCACTGTGGCTTTGTGGGGCAGGAACATGTTATAAAAGTTCAGCAGCCCCAGGAACGCCTGCAACTCCGTCTTGTTCTTTGGGGTGGGGGCCTGCTGGATAGCGTGGATCTTGGATGTGGTCGGGTGAAGGCCGGAGGCATCGATAAGATAGCCCAGGAACTCTACCTGTGGAACGGCGATCTGGCACTTCTCCCTCTTTACCTTGAGCCCGGCCTCTTGGAACCTGGTCAGCACGGCACGGAGGCGCTCGAACAGCTGCTGGTGTAAGTCTGCAGACACCAAGACGTCATCAAAATATGGTACCACGCCCGGAAGCCCTTGCAGGAGACGCTCCATAAGGCTTTGGAAGATGCCAGGAGCCACACTCACCCCGAACTGCAACCGGCGGCAACGGAATGCCCCCCGGTGGGTGACGATCGTCTGGGCTTCGGCAGTGGCTTCATCGACTGGCAGTTGTTGATAGACTTGGGCAAGGTCTAGCTTAGTGAAGACCTTACCCTCACCCAGGGAATGCAGCAGGTATTGGACAACAGGAACCGGATAAGCGTGCTGCTGAAGTGCCTTGTTGATCGTGCACTTGTAGTCAGCGCAGATTCTCACCGACCCATCTGGCTTGACAGGCGTGACGATGGGGGTTTCCCACTTGGCGTGGTCAACCGGCTCCAAAACTCCTTGGGCGATCAGTTTGTCCAGTTGTTCGTCCACCTTAGCCTTGAGAGCAAAGGGAACCCGGCGTGGCTTTAGCTGGATGGGGGCGACTTGTGGATCAAGGCTAAAGGAGATGGGCGTACCTGTATATTGCCCCAAGGTGCCGTCAAAAACCTCGGCAAAGTCTTTGACCAGACCCTCAGTCTCTGCGTTAGAGATGCAGTTGATGCCGGTGACTTCCAGGCCGAGGGCATCAAACCAGTCTAGCCCTAGGAGGCTTGGCTGCTGACCTTCGACCACCACCAACCGGAGCAGGCCTGAAAAATCCTTGAAGGCGATCCGGAACCGGCCAACGCCTACCACGGGAATGTCGTTTCCCTGGTAGTCTCTCAGGTGTACGCGGTGAGAGTCGAGTTGCCTTTTAGACACTCTAGGTACCAGTCTTTTGATGGTGCTCCATGACACGATGGACAGGGCAGACCCGGTGTCGATCTCCATGTCACATGGAGCTCCTTCAATGAGCACCGTGATGTTCAGCTTGCGTCGCGTAGGCGAGTTGGTTTGGCCAATCGTGGTTCCAGACGGGCAGCGGCAGTTGGTGAGAGCGAAACAACTTTCCTTGGCAGACTGGAGTGAAGACTTGGACTTGCGAGTCGATGAAGGGGGGGTGTCAGATGGAGCCGATCGGCAGACCTTAGCGATGTGGCCCCTTCTGGAACACTTCCTACAGATGGCGTCTCTGAATCGACACTTGGCACGGGAATGGTTGCCTCCGCAGCCGGCACATTCCAGTTGGCCCTTGGACTTCTGTTGGAACTTCCTGCGCTCCCGCTTTGTCTGGTGCACGTCATCGTCTTCACTGGAGGATGCCTCATCACTGCTGGCCTCTTCATGATGCACCGGAACTGGCTCCCTAGCAAGACGCGGGCTGCTGGACTTGCGGATCTCCTGGGCGGAGCGTTCAGCAGCTTCTGAGGCCACAGCCTCCTCAATGGCTTTCTGTAGCGTGAGGTCTGGCTTGGCAAGGAGACGCCATTGCAGATGGATGTCCCGGACCCCGCAGACGATTCGATCCATCAGGGCATCGTCTAAGTCTCGGAACTCACAGTGCATTGCAGCCTGTTGCAGGGCGGTGGTGTAGTTGTTGATTGACTCCCCCTCTGCCTGCTTCCGGTGGTAGAACGCATGGCGGGCAGCAATCTTGGACGGCTTTGGTGTGTAGTGGTTGCGGAGCTTCTCTTGGATCGTGTCCCATGGTGTTGCCTGGACTGCTTCAGGAGCAACCAATGCTCGGGCCGTCTCAAACACCTCAGGCCCACAGAGGCTGAGGAATAGGCCCCGCTTTCGATCCTTTGATACTGCTGTCAGCTCGTTGGCTTGGAGGTAGCAGTCGAACCGAGCGAGGTAGGAGTCCCATGATTCAGAGGCTGGCGCAAACGGCGGTAGAGGCACAAGTGAAGCCATGATTCCGATGCCGGCATGAAGGGCGATGGATGGAACACAGTGCTCTTAGCCAGAACAGTCAGCTCTGAATTGGTTCTGTCCAGTGATTTCGCTCTGTGATTCAGCTCAGTGATTCAGCTCAGTGATTCAGCTCAGTTCAGAGGCTGGCCGCATCTGCCTGTGCTCTGATGTCCATCGATCCCATCCTTGTCGCCAGTGTTAAGTTGTGGGTTGACATAGCAGACGACACAGCGATTTCTCCAAGTAGCTCTTTATTTTGTAAGCTGGAATAGAACTGACTGCAAACAGCTCAGCCGGCCTGCTTTTATAGGCAGCCGGCTGTCAACATTGTAGCAACAACAGCCCTAGAGTTCCCGCCTAAAATAACTGACGTGGACCTGAGTGAAAACTATCTACAGACCTGAGTGAAAACTATATACAGTATCCCCCTGCTGGCCCAGGGTGAAACTTCACTACATAACATATACCATTCTCGGGACACTGGTGAGAGGACCCCTCACCTCTGAACTGTATTTAAACCAGGCTCCTTGGAGTGCATGAAGACTAATACAGTGGAACCTCAAGTTAAAGATGCTTCAGGTTACAGACTCCGCTAACCCAGAAATAGTACCTCAGATTAAGAACTTTGCTTCAGGATGAGAACAGAAATCGTGCTCCGGCGGCCCGGCGGCAGTGGGAGGCCCCATTGGCTAAAGTGGTACCTCAGGTTAAGAACAGTTTCAGGTTAAGAACGGACCTCCAGAATGAATTAAGTTCTTAACCCGAGGTACCACTGTACCAGAAACTTTATTGTCAGTTAACTCTTGTTTTGCTTTGTATTTATGTACTTAAACCTAGATTGGCATTTTGTTTTGATTTTTTTGTAATATTGAGTTGGGTGGGAGTGCTCTGGGGTTGGGGTCTGTTTCTGCTCCCCAACTTCAGGCCTGGTCTTGGGTCCAGCCAGGTCTCTCCAGCCCCAGTAAAATAACTGGTACTAGCTTGTTGATCTGATTGAAGAACTTCTATCTAGTTCTGTCCTGAGGATTCAGTGTGGGCTTACACAGTCATAGGATTCCTGTCTTGCTTGTTCCACTAGGAAAGCCATTCTATTTACTGTACCTCGTTCATTTTTCAAGATAGCTGCTCCCAAAACTCTGATTTAGCCACAATTCATGCATTGCAGGGGGTTAGACAAGATGCCCCTTGTGGTCCCTTCAAACTATGACTCTTGCATTCATTTGGTGTGTTAAATTGTTGGTTTTTTGCCATCTTTGAATTTACTGACATGCTCTGAATTGTATAATTTTATTTTGGTGTTTTGAATGTTTGCTGTCCGCCATTTTGGGCACAGCTCATTGTGGAAAAGTGGCATGTCAGTAAACTCAAACCAATCAATAAAAAATGAAAGTGAGATAATCACATGTGAAAGCACACTAGGCTTGTTTGGATGGGACCCTGGCCAAGTCCATACTGGCAATATTTGTTTAGATATACTAGTCACCATGTTGTTGTTGTAGTAGTAGTTCTTGTCCTTTTAATTAGGCTCAATTTTGAACTCTATGCCCTGCTGTCAAACTGACAAATGCTAACTCCCACCTCACAAAAATTCTTCAGTGCCACCAGCCCTTCCTTAACCTAATAAACTTCCCCCAAAAGCAATTCAGACCGGATGTCATTATTCAACCTGAGGATATACAGTATGTATATTTAGTTTTTACAAGTCTACAAAAATACAATCAATTCCAAGGACCTGAAGAAGTGCTTATTTTAACAACAGGTGGTCTTCAAGAGGTTGTTTTCAGTTAAGTTCTAGGAAACAGCCAAGTCTACAAAATCTGTTACAGACAGTTCGGTTTTTGTAACAAGGTTATTGTTGGTTATTTCAGGTCTGTCTGTCTTTAGCAAAGCATTTGCAGAGGCAGGTAGTGTAAACAGAAAGGAAGGGCTGGGATGGATGGGGAGGAGATATTTAATTCAGTTCTTCTTTGCAATCACATAGCCCCCATCCACACCAAAAGATGCATCTAGGCCAGGCTTCCTCAGTCTTGGCCCTCCAGATGTTTTTGGCCTACAACTCCCATGATCCCTAGCTAGCAGGACCAGTGGTCAGGGACGATGGGAATTGTAGTCTCAAAACTCTGGAGGGCCGAGGTTGAGGAAGCCTGATCTAGGCAGTTTAATGGAAAGGATGAGTGCTGTGAAGTAAATTTTATGTTGCACATGCATTAGCTTCCAATCTGCAAATTTCCTTTGCTGAATTCGTTTGCGTTTGTAAAATATTGTTGTGTGCCACCCCAATTTCTGAGCAATGTGAGATTCCAGGGGTTCCAGGCGCTGTGATGTCTTTATTTACACACATATACAGTGGTACCTCAGGTTACATACGCTTCAGGTTACAGACTCCGCTAACCCAGAAATAGTGCTCCAAGTTAAGAACTTTGCTTCAGGATGAGAACAGAAATCGTGCTCTGGCGGCACGGCGGCAGCAGGAGGCCCCATTAGCTAAAGTAGTGCTTCAGGTTAAGAACAGTTTCAGGTTAAGAACAGATCTCCAGAACGAATTAAGCACTTAACCTGAGGTACCACTGTACAACAATGATTGTTCACAGCATTGACACCGCAAGAGGGTCTCACTTCTCCCATGACTGCTGCTGTGGATTCAAACAGAACTCAATCATCACTCTGTATCTCAGTTTCCAGGTTCCTGCCTTTGAAAAGTGCTCAAATTAAGGCAGAGTGCATGCAATTTGCCCTTGATGCCTGGTGCCTATGTGTGCATATACACCAGAGGTGCCGACATGTGCCCAAGACTGAGGGGGCCCAGCATGCTGTATGTGTGTCATCATGTGCACATCGCACATTGTGTGCACACATCATCATGCACCCAACATGCATGTGTAACGTCCTGCACATGACACGTGTTATGAGCTCGATGGCACAGCGTTGGAAGGAAGCCGATTGTGGAGCCCAGCTTGGTGCAGCTTCAATAGCCAGTGGCTCCTTCTCTCTCACATTCCAGAGGAGCTGGCCATTGAAGCCGCACAGTGCTCGGTTCTATGCTAGGCCTACTCCACCCCCCCCCCACAACATTGAGGGGGCCCAGCCCCCTCCCAACAGATATTGAAGGGGGCAAAGACACCTCGGCCCATAGAGCTGCCATGCCTGATACACACACACAACGGGTGTGCACTCCACCTACAATCTAGTAATCAGCTTTTGTTTTTACGGTTTTATTATATTATAAGCTACTTTAAGAATTCTGTTGGATTGAAAAATGGGGTTTAAAGTTACAAAAAGAAATAATACATCAATGTAAAGAGAAAAAAAAAGAACAATTTTCCAAGTGGAAAAAAATGATACCAGGATCTATTGACTACAACTGACTGCCTCCTGGAAGATTTAAAATGTTTACTAGTATCCACTTCTAGTAAGCTTAAATAGATTTTGAAATCAGGACAGGTTTGCCCTCTAGTGGAAATCTGAGTTGCAGCCGTGTGTTTGTTTCTCCCAGTAAAAGCTTTACTGCTATTTATGCATGCCTTCATGAATACCTGCCTGCATCCTCCCGGGAGTGTACCTTTTGGCTCACTTTGCCGATGTCCCATTTAGCCATCTTTCCCACTGAAGGTCCCACAAGGGCTGACCCTCAGAAGGTCCCAGGTTCAATCCTTTGCATCTCAAGATGGGGCTGGAAAAGCTTCCTTCCTAAAACACCGCTTCCCCATGACAGCAGACAATAAGAGGCAATGGTCTGATTCAGTGTAAGGCAGAAGCTTGAGTGTGTGGTCTCTAACCCCATTGTTACCCTCTGCATGTTCAGGGAGAATTATCAGCAGTGGGGAAGCCTCCTGTGGTTGTGGAGGCTCCCATGCATTCTAGAACCCTAGAAACTCATCATTCCAAATTGGGTAGGAGCCTCCAGAAGCTCAGTGCAAGCAGCTGCAGTAGTTGCCCTTGAACTTGAGGAGGGTGATGAGGAAGGGGTGGAGAAGCTACATGTGATCACACAGGCTGTTGTCACCTTGTGTCCTTATTTAAGCCTCATTATGAGAACCTGGGGATGCGGGTGGTACTGTGGTCTAAACCACAGAGCCTAGAGCTTGCTGACTGGAAGGTCGGTGGTTCAAATCCCTGCGATGGGGTGAGCTCCCATTGTTCAGTCCTTGCTCCTGCCAACCTAGCAGTTCGAAAGCACGTCAAAGTGCAAATAGATAAGTAGGTATCACTCCGGCGGGAAGGTAAACAGCATTTCTGTGTGCTGCTCTGGTTCACCAGAAGCGGCTTAGTCATGCTGGCCACATGATCCGGAAGCTGTACGCCAGCTCCCTTGGCCAGTAAAGCCAGATGAGCGCTGCAACCCCAGAGTCGTCCGCGACTGGACCTTAAGGTCAGGGGTACCTTACCTTTACCTTTATGAGAACCTGAATAGGGCTTTCATCACACACAGTTCTCATGGAGATGAGTGGGACTTAAGTTTACTTTTTGCATTGGTTTCAGTGGGACCTACATGCAATAACTTAGTCCAGATCTAACCCATGGATAGTTGTGAGTATAAGAGCCACTTGTCTCCCAATAACTACATTTAGCAGTTGGGTTGAAAGAATGTGCTTGCAGGGAGTTCACTGCATACCCTTTTGCATGTTGTCTGACTGCTGTGCAAACTTTTCCAAAGATGATCCCATGAGCAATGTACAAAAGGAATCTAAGATTTTCCTAATGGGGTCAGTTTTCCAGTGTTCTAAAAAAAGCCTGACTACAGAGTATAGGAGACTAATTACACAATCCAACTGGACAGTAGACTTTTTATTCCTATTGAACTGGGTGGTGGAACACATGCTTAATTACTGCACTGAAATTGATGGGAGAATTGTGATCAGTTGCCTAAGAGTTACATTTACATTTCCCTTTTTGAAATAAAGCTGACAAAAGCTGGACTTTTCCAATACTTTATTGGCATGCGGCATAATCATAGCATCGGTTATTATTAAATACTACATGTTATATAGATATCCTTTTACTGTTTTGCAGCATTTTTTACCCAAATAAAATCAGTACAGTAAAACAACTATTCAGTCCTCTAGCTAATAATTTCAGATTACAACATCAAAGGTATTGTGAAAGATGTAAATGTCAAAGTTGCTTTTAATGCAAGGACAATGAACCTGTGGCCTTCCAAATGTTGTTGGATGGACTCCAATTTCCATCGGCCCAACCAGCATGGCCAACGGTCATGGGTAATGGAGTTGTAGTTATGCGTCATCTGGAGGGTCATAAGATTCCCCTGCCTTCAGACTTTAGAAAACATAATGACAAGAGCTGTGCTAAGTATTATCTATACTGATTTTTGGACATTATTGTGGAAATACTTTTTCCTAGCTGCCCCAGCTGCAACAAAACATGTCTCTCCCATATCAGTCTCTACAGCTACAGTGGGTACTGTAACTCTCCAATAGTTTGACTTTACTCCCAAAGGCACTCTCTTCCATTGTACAGAGAGATGCTAACAAGCTGCTGCAGTGCTTTACCTAGGTGCTGCTTCTTCCTTCCTGAATTGACCTAACAGATGATCACTATGCAATCATTGCACAGTGAACAGGTTATAGCAGCCTCCCCTGAGCTGCAACTTCCAGCTGTGATTGCTAAGACTGATGGGAGTTGTAGTCCAAATTAGCTGGAGGGTGCCAGGTGGGGGAAGGATGGGTTATGGGATCACCTCAGGATGTCATGTGGCAAGCAGATTGTGCAACACAATGACATCACTAAGAATAAGAGCTAGCAAAGCCAATTTACACAAATAAGCTCTCCATTTTGCCATTACCGCCCCCCCAAATAATTGAGCAAGGAAAGTACAGCTGAAAACACTTGTGAGTTATTTCGACTCAACCCGAATCATAGAATCATAGAATCATAGAATCATAGAATCATAGAATCATAGAATCATAGAATCATAGAAGAGTTGGAAGAGACCACAAGGGCCATCGAGTCCAACCCCCTGCCAAGCAGGAAACACCATCAGAGCACTCCTGACATATGGTTGTCAAGCCTCTGCTTAAAATAATAACGGCTCTTGAAGTGCAATGCTCTGATATATGCCTACTCCAAAGTAAATCCCATTGAGGTCAATGAATCTTGCTTCCAAGTAAGTGGGTATAGGATTTCAGCTTTATTCTGTGCACCAGAGCAATGCCACATAATTATGGCCTATGTATCACCTAGCCTAGTGCATTTGAGGCTCTCTTTTCTTCCCTTCTGAACAAATGCAAGCAAATCAAGCAGTACTCTTCCGCTCCTGGGAATATTCTTGTGAGTTGGTTCTTTGGCTGTGGTCATCACTTTCATGACTTTCATCAGATCGGTCTTCTTCAGTACTCTCAGGTGATTGATGACTGTCGGGTCTGTCATTCTGATAGTCTTCATATGACTGGCGGCTGTTTTCCTCACTCTCTGATGATTGGCTGCTGTCATTTCTACGGACAGATGGATGCTTCTTACCATGTTGACTGCTCTTTCTCTGCAAGACACCCAAATACCCATGGTGCTTAGCTGCACTGCTGCCATGCGTTCCAATATTAACCCTAGATGCCTTTTTGCTTGGCTTCATAACCTTCTTATTGCTCTTCACAGTGGCCAACGAGTGCCCCTGACTTTTAAGCTTCTCATTCTTTGGAATATTAAGGATGTCTCGGATACTGCTGTGAGACCCACGAGATTCAGACAGGGCACTTTTGAACTGGATCGATTTTTGACCACTGAGCTCCTCCTTTTTGTTGGAAGAATCTATATCACTCCTCTTGAGATCTGCAGAATCTCCAGTAGCTTTCTTGTAACTGATAGCTCTTTCTGGAGTGTCCTTGTTGACTCTTTGAAATGTGACACCAAATCCTGTTTTGCCACTTGTAGTCATCTTTGGGCCACCCAATGTGCTCTCATGAGCATTTTTGTTTGTTTTTTCATAGCTGCCACCTTCACCAATACTGGGCCTTTTATGAATAATACCAACTTCACTGGGACTTTTTCGACCGTGCTGTGTTGTACCTGAATCAGAAATTTGTTTGCCGGAAAGGAGAGTAAGTTCACCTTTTGAATGTGACTTAGTAGTACCAGATCCATCCACATGACCATTTAGTTTCCTGCTCAATATAACTTTGCTTTGCTTTGTTTTCTCTGCCTTGGTATCACCAAGATCCCTCACGTGACTGATAAGCCTTTCTTTGGTACCAATTTCACCACCATCTTTTTTCTGTAGTTTGGTAATACCAGTTGCGTCCAGATGGCTATTGGACCTCCCATTAGTGACATCCTCTCTGGTTCCATCTTTTTCTCGTAGGTTGATAACACCAGCTGCTTCCAGGTGGCTATTGGACCTCCCATTAGTGGCATCCTTTCTGGTTTCATCTTTTTCTTGTAGGTTGGTAACACCAGCTGCTTCCAGATAGCTCTTGGACCTCCCATTAGTGACGTCCTCTCTGGTTCCATCTTTTTCTCGTAGGTTGGTAACACCAGCTGCTTCCAGATGGCTCTTGGACTTTCCATTAGTGACATCCTTTCTGGTTTCATCTTTCTTCTGTAGGTTGGTAACACCAACTATTTCCACATGGTTGCCACTAGTGACACCATCTTTTACATCACCCTTTTTACGTGGTTTGGTAACTCCATATCCGTCCTTCTGTCCATTCAGCTTCCTAACTGTATACCCATCTTTGCCTTTTGTATGAACTGTAGCATTGTCAGTACCATTTTCCTGAGCCACTTTAATTTCACTGGTATCTACAATGTTAGTGTAGCTGCCTCTGGTTCTCATGAGTTCAATTTCCCCTAGACGTTCTCGAGACATATTGGCTTTTACTTTGAGACTTGTGTCTAGTTCGGTGGTACTGTTATCCCTTTTGCTTTTGTCTAACAAGTGAACATGACCACCTTCTTCTTTTCCTGGCTTCCTATTGGTGGCATCAGTTATGACTTTCAAATGGACTTTTGAATAATCTTTGCTTGGTGGGTCTTTAATTTTCTTGGGAATATCATGGAAAGGATTGTTTTCCCAGACTGCACTGGCATCATTCTCCTTCATCTCTATTTTGATGTAGGGATCTTTTGATGACTTGGTATTACTAGATAACCCAGATTTGCCATCTTTATCTTTTCCCTGAAGTTTATCAGTGCCTCTTGTGTCTTGGTGGTCTTTGACTCGGTCATGATACTCATTGCCAATAATGACGCCATGATGGGTGTCAACTTGGCCTGGAAAGCCTATGTCCCCACTCCCATCTATCTCAATGGTGTTATCTCCTGTAGCGATTTCATTTCCTTCCTTGTTTACAATTATCTCCATGTGATGCTGGTGGAGATCCTGATTTGTGGTGTTTCCATAATGTCTATATAAATTTTGGCTGCTTCCAGTAGTTCTTCTGCCCTCAGTCTTTCGGCCATTTCCAGTTGCATCAAAGTGCTTCTGCTCTTCTTTTGCCTCTTGTGTTGTGTCAGTGAAATTGTCAGTGGCCTTCCTTGGTACATTTTTTCTGTCAGACCCATGAGTGATAATGGAAATGTTATTTCTGTTTTCTTCTTCTTTCTAAATTCCAAAAGAAAACAAATGGTGAGTGTATTTAATTTAACAAGCAAGGTAAAACTTATTCATCATTTAGTTTGTTTATGGCTAATGTGTCTATCCATTGAGTAGGGGAGCCACAACCTTTGCTATTTCAGTAACAATTCAGTCTGGAATTTCCATGTTTTGTTCACTTATATATATTTTTTTTACAGAGAATCCAGACCATGTCACTGGCAGACTGTTGCACTCTCTGTTTTCTATGTTGTCGTTTTCAATATTTTCCTTAGACCTGATTTGTGGGAATTATTTTTATTTTAAACAGTTTTAGAACCATCCTGCCCAGTGTCAACTGGCAAAACGCCAATGAAACATTTCAGGGCCACTGTGTGTGGGTTTTTTTTTTTTTTGTAATTTAAAAGTTTCCTGTTTGTAGCTCTGGCCCTTCTTATCATTTTATGCTGAACGTGGCAGTGGGAATGCTGATAAATACCGGTAGCTTGTTGATTGCCTCTTGGATTGCCTGTTAATTACCCTTTAACGTCAGTTACTGTTCCTGGGGAATCAGGGAGCTCATTTTGGCAAGGTTGTTAAACTTGTGGGGTAGGTTTTTTTTTAATGAGAATTAATTACAGAAGAATATTGTCCATTGAGGGACGCAGGTGGCGCTGTGGGTTAAAGCCTCAGCGCCTAGGACTTGCCGATCGAAAGGTCGGCGGTTTGAATCCCTGCGGCGGGGTGCGCTCCTGCTGCTCGGTCCCAGCGCCTGCCAACCTAGCAGTTCGAAAGCACCTCCGGGTGCAAGTAGATAAATAGGGACCGCTTACCAGCGGGAAGGTAAACGGCGTTTCCGTGTGCGGCTCTGGCTCGCCAGAGCAGCGATGTCACGCTGGCCACGTGACCCGGAAGTGTCTCCGGACAGCGCTGGCCCCTGGCCTCTTAAGTGAGATGGGCGCACAACCCCAGAGTCTGTCAAGACTGGCCCGTATGGGCAGGGGTACCTTTACCTTTACCTTTATTGTCCATTGGGATGGGGCATGGCTGGATAAATCAGCAGGACCTGCGGAGCCAGCCCACTTATGAGGCAAAGTGAGGAGTTCGCCTCAGGCAACAGGAACTACAAAGGCAGCAGATCCAGCCTCCAAGGAATGCATTGACTACTGCTGCTTCAGCAGCAAAAGCTGCTTCAAACTCCTTGGAGGCTAGAAGTGCCATCTCTTTGACAGCTCTCCCCACAAGCCACCTCTATAGTGGCCTCTTGGCAAACAGGAGAGGTGCTGCTGGTCTCTTCCCACCCTTGTTCCCTATGTCAATCATTATCCCCACTTGCTCCTGATACAAATCTTCACTCCTTCCCTTGCTGTGAGGGCGCCATTTTGTGGTTCACCTCAAGTGCCAAAATGTCTTGGGCTGGCCCTGCATTGGACCATCATTTAATTCTGCTCCCAGCTGCTTAAAGGTAAAGGTAAAGGGACCCCTGACCATTAGGTCCAGTCGCGGACAACTCTGGGATTGCGGTGCTCATCTCGCTTTATTGGCCGAGGGAGCCGGCATACAGCTTCCGGGTCATGTGGCCAGCATGACTAAGCTGCTTCTGGCGAACCAGAGCAGCGCACGGAAACGCTGTTTACCTTCCCGCCAGAGTGGTACCTATTTATCTACTTGCACTTCATGCTTTCAAACAGCTAGGTTGGCAGGAGCAGGGACCGAGCAACAGGAGCTTACCCAGTCGCGGGGATTCGAACCGCCGACCTTCTGATCGGCAAGTCCTAGGCTCTGTGGTTTAACCCACAGCGCCACCCGCGTCCCATCCCAGCTGCTTATGGAAAAGCAAAACACTCCTCTAACATGAGCACCACACCATGTTTCTGCAGATCTTGCTCAAGAACAGCTTACTTACTCAGCAAAAGCTGAGGAGTAAAGTCACTTTGGTGGCATTGCATCAGGAAAGATGAGTGTGCAGATTTCGATACGTTTGCAAGCCAGGGGACATTTCCAAGCTTAATAACCCAAACACTAGTGCTTCAGGCTGCATAAATGCTTGTCATTCTGAAGGCAAGGGGTCGAAAGGTGTATCTCCTTTTTCCCCAAGAGCCTTTTTCAAAATAAAATAAAATGGAAACAGCTGCTGGGATGCTGTTTCTTGGTGCTGCAAATGAGAATGAAATAGCAACTGCAAGAGAGTTTGTGGATGAAATGATGTGCTCCTTGTATACCGTGTGGTGATACTGCAACAAATGCAGACAACTAAAAAGGTGTATGAGCCAAAACGTTATTCTACCTGAATCTGTGTTTGATTGTTGGTCACTGCAGATGAGTACACGTAATTAAATATGTAAAACCCGTGCTTGGAGTGACGACCTTTGAGCATTATCTGGGGGCAGAAAAGAAGGCATTAAAAGTACTCTTGGAAATACCACACTTCTGTTCATTTCAGCTATGCCTGCTTCTTGAACTAGGAAAACAACAACAACAACAACATACAATGGACATCAGGATGTTTGTGTGATAATCAACACTGCCTTGTGACTGGTCAGTATAATTATTTTTACAGTATTTTTAAACTTCATTGTAATTAGCATCATCATTATTATTAGTCATTTTCCTCTGACCTCTCTGCTCACATTTCTACCCCATGAAATCTTATGCCACATAATACATCTGTTTGACTTTTAAAAGCCGCAGGATTAACACAGCTACCTCTGTGGAAATTATTACAATCCCCACCAGAGGGCATGCTTAATCTTCCTTCCATATTCCAGAAGGCCAGTCTCTTTAGTCTGTTAGTCAAACCAGAAAGATGCAAGCAAGCTTTTCCAAAGCAGTCGATTTTGGGGTCACAGGGACTGTGTAGGGGGTGGCTAAAGACTTAGGGATCAAAAGAGGGGATCAAAGAGGTGCAAAATAAGTTTTAAGAGTATAGCACAAAAATATAATTAGTGCACTTGCCAATGAAGAGACTGTATGTAATAAGATGATTCATTTCAATAGTATTTCCCATTTTTTACATGTTATGGTTCTTAATAATTGTGATAAATGGTTAATAAATGTTGATTATACATTGATATTTCTGGACTTTATTTCATTTATATTCTTAAGAATCTGGGTTGGGGATAACAACAGCTTTGTAAGTTCTTCAATGGATCATTGAACTCAAGTTTACAAAACCCTGCCTTAATAACTAGGCATTGTATCAAAGCCATTTTTCCTGTCCATTAAAGCTTACACCACGACATATCTATGATTCTTTAAGATGACACAGGACTCCTGTTTGCTTATCCTTAAGTATGAGAGTATCTCTAGGTAGTAATTTTAAAGGACTTTCCACTCAACTTAAACATTGTTGCTGGCATTCAGAATTTGGGCAATACGGTTGTGGAACATGTATTTGTCCCCAGAAATTCTAGACTTCCTCCCCTCACATTTTCTTTAAAGAATAATGTGGAAGTACAAAAATTGCTGTAGCAAAGTGGAATTTATCCGAACTGTGTAATACCCTTCATTTCTAACACTTACAAAAAGTTTGTCATTAATTTACAAAATGGCAATGCTACAGCAATTCAAATATTGCATCCAAACAAATGAAAATGGGGGGGGGGGGATTAAACCTCCCAGCAGCCCTTCTCCACATCAGCAAAGGCTTGTCAGAAAACGATGAGCTGACATTGCTTCCTACCAATGATGTGGTAATCTGGATCATGCCTAGGGTTGGTCCCACCCTTTAACCAAGATGGGCCCCTTGCTTCTAGGAGGCAGAGGAGCGGTGAATCAGTGGCCCTGTCACCCTGACCACTGCATCTGAAAATGCAGGTGCTCTTCAGGGACACCTCATCCTCAATTGAAATACTTTATTGTCACTTATACTTGTTGTCAGGGGCTCAGGAGCAGAGGCACAGGGGAGAGAGGAAATGGAGAGCGAAGGGGAAGAATCTGAGGGCAGCGTAGGGGAGTATGAGAGTGGCCCGAGAGATTCCATAAGCTTCTCCAGCGAATCAGAAGATTCCCAGAGGGGGGCGCCGACGGCCAGGGCAAGGGGGGTCCCAGGGGGGACACACCAGAAGCAAGGGGCCAGCGGGGACTCCCAAAGCAGCAGCGAGAGATCAGGACCAGCTCCTCCACCTGAGCGTAGTGTGGGGGAAGAGTCCCATGTATCAGGACCAGCTTCTCCTCCAGCAGGGAGAGAAGATGAATCAGGGCTGGCCACGCCTCCATCGCAGAGTGAGGGAACGGAGGGGAAGTCAGGTCCAGCTAGCCTCTCTGAAGGGGGAAGCAGTGACAGGAGCAGTGTAACGGTTAGGAGGAAGGTTGCCGGCTGGGCGCGCGCGCCAAGTTCAAATGTACAGGCGCGTGGCACAGCAGGTAACCCGGATTGGGAACCAGGTCCTAAAGCCCGCCGGAGGGAGGGGGAAGACTCAGGGGACTCAGCGTCAGAAGAGTCTAGAAAGGGCAAGACCCCAGCGGACAGGCGGACCCAGAGGAGGAAAGAGCAAAGGAAGAGGTGGAGCAAGGCTAGAGTCTTAAACTGGTGTCTGGGGGGAGGCGATTCAGACGGAGCTTCAGCGGTCTAGACTCCAAGACGTAGAGCTGCGCGCCGTGGCTTTGAAATCGAAACTGATCTTCAATAAAGACTTTTGTATATAACAAGAACTGGCGTTGGTCCTTTGTGAGCTGGGACCTCGGGCAGCTCTGACACTTGTATACAGTGAGATTACACGAGCACCCCCCACTCAGCTCTTTTAGTCTTAATTCCCCTCGTTTACTGACGCACACCCACCAAACCCGAAAGTCAGTTGCCCTGTTATCTTTTCATTCAGCAGCCTAACAGCCCATGGATAGAAGCTGTTCTTTACCCTGTTGGTGCGACTAATCATGCTTCTATATCTTCTGCCTGAGGGCAGGAGATCAAGGAAGTGCCGGCCAGGGTGTGAATCATCCCTGATAATTTTCCTCACTCTCCTGAGGCAACGTTCTTCCACTATTTCATCCAGTGGATTCACAAGACAGCCCATAATATCTTGTGCTGTTTTCACCACCCTCTGTAGGCACTTCTTATCAGTTGATGTCAAACCAGCATACCACACCATGATGTGGTATGAAAGGACACTTTCTATTGTGGACCGGTAGAAGGAGATCATCAAATGTTGATTGACATCATTCTTTCTCAATACTCAGAGGAGATTAATACTCAATGTCTCGCTCTGAGGAAGGACCCTATGTTCCTCAGAGCAAGTTGTAGATCCTAAGAAGGGCCTTAAGGAACCTCTGGGAAGAGAGTTGGCAGCAGTGGCAGTGGAGAAGGCAGTGGTTGGCCTGTCTTGCCACAGGCAGCATAATATTTTGTGCCAGCCTTGGCCATGCTACAGAGCTGGTTCCAAAGACGCAAGGCCTCAGGGTGGGAAAAGAAAGGCCCCATTCCTGTTCCAACAATGGAAATTAGCATTAGAAAGCAAAGTGCATTAAAACAGAAGTGTATAGTACCGATTATGCCTCCGTGCAGCATCCGTATATTGAAGTACCCCATTCATCCCAAGTTTCTGTGGAACACTTTCCTGCCTTCTTCTGCTAACAGAAGCTGAAGGAAGCCATGTTGTCATCAAAATACCTGACTCATTTACCTGGTGTATATACGCTCGGTCTTTATCACCCCTGTCATACAGAAAATTCCAAGTGGGTCTGAACCTCAATGCGTAAATTCCTGACAGAAGATAAAGATCCAGATATCATGCTAAGGGTGGCCAAATTTTGTGCGGCTGCCATGAAATTCAGGGAACAAGCTGTGCTATCACAAAGGCCAAGGCCTCAGATGCAAACTCTAGATAATATTTTAGAGACTAAGACCTAAACCACATTTCTAATGGCTGTCATATTTGTATTGTTTATTGTCTTATTCAATTGTTAATGCAAACTTAATTCTATTGTGTTTTATCTTCGCTTAGTATGGTATGTGAATCTGGTCTGGGACCGTAAGAAATTTCATTTCATTTACCTGGTGATCTCCCCGGCACTTCTGCTTTGCTTTCCTGTAATGGGGTTGAAGCTCCTGGAGAAAGATGGGAGGAAAATAAACAATGTCAGGTAAATCTCTTCTGAATTGTTGGTGTGTTCTGCTAAAGGGTTGTCTACAGGTTTTCAGAGGGAGGCTGGGTAAGAATCTAACTCTGTTTTAGCTCTATAGCAGCAAACTCCTGGTCTTGTTCTGACACTCACCTGAACATGGTCTCAGAAAAGGTGAGGGAGGAGAGGGGCCACATATGCTGGCCCCACCTCCATGTTCTCCATCTCCACTGACTGCAGCCTCAGGTCTTTGAGCAGTGAGTGGGAAGGTGTAAAGGGGGCATCTTTGCATGTTGGGACCCTCCACACAATTGGGAAACCTGAGCATTCGGGATTCCTTGAGGGATCATCTTACCCCATCCGTCTCTATCCTATCACTTCAGCCTCCATATCTATAATGTTGGTTCTGTGTTTGTAAGGAATAATCCCTTCAGTGTGGCAGCACTGGAACACACAGCCTTCAACACACTGTATAGCAAGGGACTATGAGACTCTGGACAGGAAACTGAAGAGCCTTGGGACACAGGTGGTCTTTTCATCACTCCTTCTGTTGAAGGTCATGACCCAGGAGGAGAGAAGAAAATACTGGAGGTAAACCACTGGCTGCACAGGAAGAGTTTGGCTTCTTGGATCATAGTTTCTGCTTCCTTGAGGAAGGACATCTGGCAGAGAGATGGGCTGCACCTCACAGCAGTTGGCAAGGATGTGTTTGCTAAGAATCTCATGAGCCTGATCAGGAGAGCTTTAAACTAGAACTTGAGGGAGAGGGAGACAACATTACAGATGACAGAAGAGCACTTGCTACTGGGGATTATAGCTTCATTGATGCACAGGAAACCGAGGTGGGGCTCCAGAAACCTGCTAAAGGGCAGGAAATTACAAGAAGGAAGCAGTTGGAAGGAACGACTTGTGATTTGGATTTGGATTTGATATCCCGCTTTATCACTACCCGAAGGAGTCTCAAAGCGGCTAACATTCTCCTTTCCCTTTCTCCCCCACAACAAACACTCTGTGAGGTGAGTGAGGCTGAGAGACTTCAGAGAAGTGTGACTGGCCCAAGGTCACCCAGCAGCTGCATGTGGAGGAGCGGAGACACGAACCCGGTTCCCCAGATTACGAGTCTACCGCTCTTAACCACTACACCACACTGGCACACTGGTTTCAGTTGTCTCTATACAATTCTATTATCTTGTTGCTCTCTTTGCTCCATCCCTACTAACTCAAAGCAGAAATGGTGACTCTCCATGCAAATAAATGTCACTCCTTGACTTTAATTCATGTAGAGGCATTTCATACAAAGGCACATGGGGAAAGAGGAACATTATGAACTACACCCTGTCATGTTAACCTGCCCAAACATTAGAATCAACACTGAATTTCAAAATGTGGAGTCCTAGCCATGGTTTTTCACTAGATGTCGCACATCTCTGAATGTTGCACGGTATGTTTACGTTGTGTCTTTTCATAGGTATGTGTTCCTCTATTGAAACTTTCTAAAAACATCTGTCCTCCAGATGTCACTCTTCCCCAAAAGTTACTCTCGGGAGAATCTGTATATCATTTCAGCCTGAAGTTTGGAATACTCACCAACTGAGCCCAGGTTAAGCCACAGAGAGTCAAGCACAAAAGAGCAGCCTTCATCTTCAGAGCTTCCTAAGGACAGAGCAATATAACTGAGAAATGTTTTTATTTCACCTTTAATGCCTAAGATCACAATCCAGAATACCCCCTCCTTGCTCCTGAAAGCAAATCACTCATCGTTCTGAGAATCAACGATTAAAGAGTACAATCATATTTCTGAATCTGAATGAATGGAGCATTGATTTGCAAAATGTGGAGGCCAATCCTATCCTTGTTTTTTAATTAATTCATGACATTTATAGCCCATTGTTCCTTCAGCGTGGTATACATTGACCCCCTCCAGCTTTTACTCTTACAACAGTCTTGTGAGGTAGGCTAGGCTGATAATAAATGTCTGGCCCAAGGACACCCAGCCTATCAGCTGTATCTAAACCTAGCTGTATCTAAACCTAGATACATAGTCAACTCAGCCAGTAGAGCATATATTGGGGGAAAGTGTGCATAAAAATGAAGCTGTTGGTGGAAATAATGTACAAAAATACATTAAATTAGGGGGAATTGCTTTGCAGCAAAAAAAAAAAAAAAGGTTTGCATTAGGCAAAACTGCATATAAAACCGTGTTTATCAGGGCAAAGTTGCAATAAAATGCTGATGCGTTTCCACGAGGATTTTTTTTATAAAAAAAGCAGAAATAGTGGAGAACTGAATTTTATAGAGGAAAAATAAGAAACACAGAAGCAAAACTGACAGATCTTCCAATCTCTTATTCCGATGCAGTTTGCTTCAATAGGAGCTTTCCCCTCCTCCTCCCCATATCTACTGCAGGTACTAGGTAATGGTGGTACAAATTAGGACAATTAACAGAGACCAAAAAATTGCAGCCCCCCTCCCCCACGTTCCCCAAGCTAAGGTCCTGATAGGAATTGGGACCCTGCACTGGCAATTTGTGTTGAAAAACAACAGCAACTGTGCTCTTAAGGGCACTGATACAGAACTAATGTGACATCTAGTTAGGCCCTTAGTTAATTTTACTCAGTGAGACCTAAGTCATAATTAAATTCTCCCATGAATTTCAGTGGGATCCATCTAAAGCTGAAGACTGTACTCAACTAAGGTTTACTCAAGCCCACTGAAATTAATTGAAACATGACTAAGTTAGGTCCATTAACTTCAACATGTCTACTTGGACAAAAACATGGTTGTTTGGATCCAACCTAATGTAAATTTCAAAGCCTTTGCATGCACATCCAAGCCATTGAATTAGGGCAGTTGTGGATAACTGATTACAGTGGTACCTCTGGTTATGTACTTAATTCGTTCTGGAGGTCCGTTCTTAACCTGAAACTGTTCTGAACCTGAAGCACCACTTTAGCTAATGGGGCCTCTCGCTGCTGCTACCGCACCGCTGCCGCACGATTTCTATTCTCATCTTGAAGCAAAGTTCTTAACCTGGATTAGCGGAGTCTGAAACCTGAAGCGTATATAACCTGAAGCGTATGTACCCCGAGGTACCCCTGTATATTAAATAAAACAAGAGCTATTTGCATCTGCCAGCAATGGCAAAGGTTATCACTATGCTGACGTGCCTCTACTCCCCCTACCCCCCAAACAAGCAGAGTTTGCCTAGAAGCGTCTGGATTAAATTGAGCACATTGCACCTCCAATCCTCGAATTCTTCAGTGAAGATGTACAACAGCCTTTGCCAACCTGGTGTTTTGTAGTCCAAAACATCCGAAGGGGTAGCAGGTTGGCAAATGTTGAAATGCAACATACCTGAGCTCAATTATGTAGTATTGCTCTAAATTATTGAAATCCATAAAACTGCGCAGCTACAAGGGAGGACCCCAATGCCATTTAATCCACCTTCTTAAACCTCCGCATGTTAAACCACATTATGCATAACACATTAATTTACTTTTGCTTTATTTGTTAAAAATGTGTGTGCCACAGCCTCTCTGTCATTGTAGGTTTTGAAGGAAAGGTGGGGAAAGGGCTCCTGTACTTTTAATAGTGGCGTAGAAGAGGAAATTTCTACACTACTATTAAAGGTACAGGAGCCCTGTTCATTGGGCCACTTCTACTTGAAGTATCAGGATAGTAAAAATATAAAAGTGCAGAAAAATACATGCCATTGTACAGAAACAACAGCAACAACAAAGGAAGCAATTAGAAAATCAGTGGCAAGCAGATCCAACCCTAGGCAAAAAGAAAAGGCCACATTCAGAAAATCAAATCAGTTTACCTACCAAATATCTGAGCAAATGTAACTTTTCTGGGAAAAGATTGGAAAAAGAGGTGATCGAAAATGCAATCATTTAAAAATAAGGACTGACATACATGGTTGACAAGATACGGACTTGGGTGAGAAATAAAAAATAAGAATTGAATGCTTCATAATATTGAAGGTAATGCTGCAATGTTGTACTGGAGGAGAAATATTGTTGATTATAATACACAACAATAATTGGAGAATCCCCCTTGGGCTTCTTGCATTGAAAGAAACGAAGGAACTGGAGGGTCCTGGGTCGAAGACTGGAAAAATATTGGCCAGAGGAAGGAACAGCTGAATATTAATCTAGATTGAGCATTTGACCACTGTGAAGAAATATTGTATATATGGCTGACAGATCTGAGCTTTGCTTGCCATCTAAATAGTAACATAATACTCCCCTACCCATATTTGTACAGATCTTATCTTTAACTGGCATGCACTATGCACAAAGCTAAGTATTCTTTAATACAAAGGTTGAAACCTTCCATCTGAATCATTGCTGTTGTTTTAAACAACTAACTAACATATATCGGCTCAAGGAAATGGGATTAGACTTTGATGGCATTTGTCAGCATTCAAGCTTTGCAGCGTTAGAGAATGGAAGGCAGAGTGTTAGGTTTAGCTGATCCAAGAGGAAGCAGGAGATTGTTATAGAATAGTAAGGAAATAGCTCACGTTTCCTGAAGAAGACAGGGTACCTTCAGCCGATGTTGGCAGCCTTTTGCCCACCTTGCTGAAGTTTAAAGTTTATTATAATAGTAATGGCCAATCAGCTCCAGCTGCTTTTAGCCCTTGCCCACAGATAACTGGAGGAGGGTCGGTTTTAATCTAAAAAAGTCTTTGTGGTGGAAGCCAGCCATCTCATGTTCCATCGAGGTGGATAAACAAAATGCAGGTTATAAATATCTATTGTGCGGCTGAAGGTGCCTGATAGTGACTGACATTTCACGATGGGGGCTTCTAACTTCTTCAGTTAATAATATGGTTAGAACTATACTTTTGAAACAGGGGTGCTCTCAAGAGGCCTGATCCAGCCACCCTTCGAGACCCCACTGATTTTGACAGCAGCAGCAAAAAAGAAAAACTAAAACTTAAGGGAGACAGGTGGCTCATTTGATGAACAGAGAGGAGCAATAACCCCACTCCACAGATTATCTGAGGAGGTGAGGCCTATGTTCCCGTGCATATGCTTCTGTGTGTCCTTTGTATGTGAGCATCCTGTGTGCAGGTAAAGGTAAAGGACCCCTGGATGGTTAGGTCCAGTCAAAGGTGACTATGGGGTGCAGCGCTCATCTCGCTTTCAGGCCGAGGGAGCCGGCGTTTGTCCACAGACAGCTTTCTGGGTCATGTGGCTAGCATGACTAAACCACTTCTGGCGCAACAGAACACCGTGACAGAAACCAGAGCGCACAGAAACGCCTTTTACCTTCCCGTCACAGCAGTGCCTATTTATCTATTTGCACTGGTATGCTTTCGAACTGCTAGGTTGGCAGGAGTTGGGGCAGAGCAGCAGGAGCTCACCCTGTCATGGGGATTCAAACCTTCAACCCTCTGACTGGCAAGCCCAAGAGGCTCAGTGGTTCAGACCACAGTGCCACCTGCGTTCTGTGTGCATGCTCGTGAGTGAGTGTGGGATGACCACAGCCACTTGAGACCATTACTGGCATGAGACCCCTGGAGGGTTGGCCAATGGTTGGCCCTTGAGACCCAAAAGATTAGCCACTTCTATGGGTGAACATTATGGTTTGATTTCTCTCATTTTCTTATTTTTTTCTTCAATCTTAAATTTACCGTACTTCTCCATATTTTCACATCAGAAAAGAGTTTTCATGAACATTTTATTGCAAATGTTTTCTCATATACACACCTTTGAATGCCATTTTTCTTAATATACACATTTCTCAAAGCAATTTCCCCATATATAATTTTTTTTTGGTATGCCATTTACACCAATATATGCATTTATAGGCACACTTTACCTTATCATATGCATTCTTGTACTTGTTGCTTGGCTGAAGAACTGCATTTCAAAATTTGGAGATACCCAGAGTTCGAAGGATGGCTGCCCTCTGGTTTGGAGAAAGTATTTCAGAAAGTGAGAATTAAACAGTGAGAATTAAAGTGTGAACTGAATGGAATTCCTCCCCCATCCCAAGCCAACCCTATTTTAAAAGAACATCCTGTGGGGCAATTCCACTCTCCCCTGTATCAGTGGAGGAGGAAGGGGGTGCAGGTGTCATCACTGAGGAGGATGACAAAATGACAAAAATATGAGTTTTAAATAATAATAATAAAAAAATTGGGCTCACAAAACTTTTTAGTTCAGTCAACAAATGGAACGAAACACGGCTGGCACTGGGCGCCACACTGTGGGGCCCGGCACTTACCGTGGGGCCTGCAGCATACCCGAGCCACGTGTCTCTCCTGGGGGTGACATGGTGGCTTGGGTGACTGCAGGATTCGTGCTGCCTGAAACGGCAGTGTGGGACTTGTGTCTGCACTCCGCCTCTCCCTCAGTCGCCCTACAACTGAGGGGGAGGCAGAGAAGAAGAAGAAGAGTTTGGATTTGATATCCCGCTTTATCACTACCCGAAGGAGTCTCAAAGCAGCCAACATTCTCCTTTCCCTTCCTCCCCCCACAACAAACACTCTGTGAGGTGAGTGGGGCTGAGAGACTTCAGAGAAGTGTAACTGGCCCAAGGTCACCCAGCAGCTGCATGTGGAGGAGCGGGGAAGCGAACCCAGTTCACCAGATTATGAGTCTACCACTCTTAACCACTACACTGCACTCTGGCCGGTATACAATGCAGTGCGCCCCCATAGGCGGCTTGCCCCACCCACATGGGCGGCTCGCCCCGCCCCCAGCTGCAGGACACGCATGCCACACTTGGAATCCGATGGCTAGCTACGCTGCATAACAGCTAGTTCAACTTTCCTTGCATAATTATGATGTAAGCTGCCATATCTGAACTCCTACTTCACATCAACTGCCTCTGGCCAGGGGCAGAGTAGACACATTGTCGCAACATCAGCACATGGAATAAGTTGATATTACAGAGGGGATGGAGGAACCTGGCATTGAGCCACCATTTTTATTGGAAGCTGTTCTATGTGATGCCAGGATGGGAGATCTGCAGCCTTGTAGATGATGTTGCTGGACCTCAACTCCCATCATCCACTGCTGGCTGGGGCTGATGGGAGTTAAAAGTACAGCAGTATCTGGAGGGATGTGTACGTCCCTGTTGTATGGCACAGTTCCAAACTCAGTGTGGTTTTGTAGGTTCCTTTCCATCTTATTTACCATCATGGGTGTTGAACTGAAAGCGATAAAGTTAAAAAGGAGGGCTACATCGAGTGAGTCAGAGCAATTATGTTCTGCTTTTTTGAGTACCGGGAATGCATTTTTGCCTAATTGGTTGTAATTGCAGCTTCTATTAAGTATACAAAAAAAAAATAGTTGCTGTGGAAAGTTTAGGGAGTAATTGGTCTATTTTGCTTGAGTATCTGTAGGCAGCAAGTCTCCTTAGCCAGATGCATCAAACAAATTTGAAGCATGGTAAGGAAATATACCTGTGGGCTGAGGTAAGTTAAAGGGTAAGGCAGCTCACAGGGTGAAGAAAGAGTAGGCAGGGAATAAAATAGCAAACACAGCTTGATTGCCAGACCAGTACCGTGCCAAGTCAGTACCCGTGAAAGCTTAAATATTTGCTGTGGTATTAAAATAAATGCAGAGCATGGGCAAATGGTAGATAAAATAGGGAGCTAATTGCTCATAATCCCCATTTAGATTTATTAATAGGTTCTGGTTTTCCAGTCTGTTGCTTTTATTAAAATAACGGCCATAATGCACAGTTGTTTTATTGGCATAAATCATTGCTATGGCAACAGCTAAGGAGTGAAATATTGTGGTTGTGATTGATGAGTAATTTCAAGTAACCTCCTCTGGATTAATCTATGTTAGAAAACCCCAGCTGGTGTACAGTGGTGCCCCACAAGACAAATGCCTCGCAAGACGAAAAACCTGCTAGACGAAAGGGTTTTCCGTTTTGGAAAAGTTTTTCCAACTTTTTTTTCCTTTCCCCCCTTTTTCTAAGCTGCTAAGCCGCTTATCTTCTTATCCGCTAAGCTGATAAGCCACTAAAAGCCACTAAAAGCCGCTAAGCCGCTAATAGCGCTAATCCGCTAAGCCATCAATGGGCTTGCTTCACAAGACGAAAAAAACGCTAGACGAAGAGAATCGCGGAATGGATTCTTTTCGTCTTGCGAGGCACCACTGAAGGTCCTGGGCTGGCTGGACAACAGGACCTCCCTCATGTGGGTCCAAAGGAAAGCAGAGCGATATGTTTGGCACCAACTTGGCTGCAGGAGTTGCTGGAAGGAGGTGCCATCCAACCATCTTTAAAGCCCTATGCGGCCTATGACCCTCGTACTTATGGGACCGCCTCTCCTGGTATGTCCCGCAGAGGACCCTAAGGTCCATGAATAATAATAGCTTAAAGGTCCCGGGCCCTAAGGAAGCCAGACTATCCTCCACCAGGGCCAGGGCTTTTTCAGTGACGGCTCCAAGCTGGTGGAATGCTCTGTCCCACGAGACTAGGGCCCTGCAGGACTTGATTTCCTTCTGTGGGGCCTGTAAGACAGAGCTATTCCACCTGACCTTCACTTTGAATTAGCCTGATCCTCTATTCTCTTTTCCCTTTCCTCTTCTATGAAGAAACCCTTTCTGGGACCCCACATTTAAATTCTTCCCTGGTCTCCTTGCTGGCCCTAGTAGGACCAACTTGGCCAGTTAGTCCTGGTGTTCATTTGATGTCTACTGACTGGGTTTTTTTCTTCTTCCTCAAAATGACCCCTGAATTTTTGAATTTTATTGATATTGATGCTGCATTTTATGTTGTATTTTATGCTGTTTCGAAGTCACATTTTAATCATTAGCCTCCCTGAGCCTGAGTTTTAAACTGGGAAGGCCGGGGTATGTATGTATGTATGTATGTATGTATGTATAAATAAATTATTATTATTATTATTATTATTATTATTATTATTATTATTATTATTATATCTTAGGGACTCCACACCAGATTTGTGGGTGTTTTCTCCCTAGCCTTTTCTTCTCCTGAAGATATCCCATGGGGCAGTGGAGGTTTAGGTTCAGAGTTTTCCTTCTCCTAGATGGGCTAATAACCAGAGTGTAGTTGTTGATAGAGTTTCCTTTCCTCTTCAGAGAAGGGGAACCTGTGGTCCTCCAGATGATGCTGAACTACAATTCCCATCATTCCTGACCACTGAACATGCTGCCTGGGACTGATGGGAGTCCAACAGCATCTAGTAGGCGACCGGTTCCCCATTCCTTCTCTGTCTGCTTACTGCTAAAGTATTATGGTGTGTGAGCATCAGCTCATACGTAATGTTAGTCAGGTAGAAAATACTGCATGCATGATGGTGAGACTTGTGTGCTGTTTACTTGGTTGAAGGGAAGTTATAATGTGGAAGAGGAAGCAGTCATCAAAGCTAGTTTACATTTTTACACATACATGACATACATGAATAGAAATTCACAAGGGAATGCGGAAGTTCTACTTTGTTTTGGTGGCTGTAACTTGAAAACTTATCTGCAGTGTTATCTGTGTTCAAACATGAAAAAAGTGTGTCAAGAGAAGTTTCTGGTTCCCATATATTTGTCAGGATTAGGAGTGCAGGAGAAATTCATTTAAAGCCTAATTATCAAATTTGCACCTTCTGAAACACTGTATGTGAACCAAAACACAGCAGTTCTTCAGAATTCGCACTTCTCTGAATTTTGCAATGTTGTTCTCCAACCAAATGTGTTTACAAAAATGCATATATCTGAGGAATGTGTGCATGAAAACGATGCTATTAGTGAAGATGACACAAGAAAAATGCATTGCTGTGGGAAACTGCTTGCAAAAATGTGTACATTAGTTAAAAAGTGCATATAAAATGTGTTTATTAGGAGAAATTTGCACTGAAATTCTGATTAATTTCCATCAGGATTCCCCCCCCCCATAAAAAATATTGCAAATTGCTGCAAGATGTGTGAACTGAACCTTACAGGTCCTTTCATTCCTAGTCAGGATCTGGATGTGAACGTTTTGCGGTTATGCCACATAATGTTGACAACAGTACTCGAATTATAAGGGGTCGTGGGGGCTCAGCCTTGTTACCTTTTATGATAAATCCCATAGTTCTTATTTTCAGAAGGCTATTGGGGACATAGTCTGGCTAAAGTTAGGGGATTCAGTAGATGGGATATGTATATTTCATAACAGAGTTACCTTTCTCTCATCCTATGTCTTCACCCATAATTGGAGTACTGGGTTTTACACTGTTCAAGCTAAGCAGATTTCAGCCTGGCTGGATAGGATGCCCCATGAAAACTGCTCTGCGCTTCCCAAAGGCAACGTGGAAAGAAATGAAAATGGCCTGACAATTTCATCATTCTTTATCTTTACTTAGAGCAAATCCAGCCTGCAGAATGTTTCAAAACTCATCTTGACTTTAACAGAAACACAAGGGCAGAGCATGTACAGCATACGACACACTTCAGTTTGACAAGAACTCCATTTGACACACTTCCGAACCATTCTAAAAAACAAAACTGCAAAAAGTCCACAACGGGTACATGAATACTGGTCAAAAGCGCAACAAAAACAGTTATTTAAAAAAAACAAACCAGACAAAAAGAATACATTTTCATAGTTAGCAGTAAAAACAGACAGCAACCTCCACTCTCACTTAAAAGGCACCATGTTATATTGTGATACATCTTCCTGAGTAGGCATTTGCAAAGAACTGCCATGCAAAACATTAAGCAGGCCAAGAGATGGCATCTTTTCTTCATTGGTTGTAGTAGTATTCTTGGCCATAGACATCGTACCCATGGCCTTTGTAGTAGCTATACTCGTCCTCATAGGCTCTGAAAGTATCCCCTCGGGGCTGCCCATTCTCACTCGCGTAGTATTCTGTTTGAACCTCATAGCCATTCTCATAACCGGTGGTGGTGGTATCGTACGGCCACGGCTCTTCAGAGGGCGTGTCATAGTGCCACTGGTCCTCTGTGGTGGTTTCGTATTGGTCCTGATACTCCGTGGTGGGGAGGACTGTGGGGAGCAGGGTGGTGGGAATGGCAGTGGTCGCTTCGTTTTCTTCCCCTTCTTCCTCTTCCTCTTCTCCATTGCCACCGTTTCCGTTCTCTTCCGCGGTGCTGTTGGTGCTTGTGCCGTTGACGCCGCTTCCGTTCTCGTCCACCGTCTCTGCTTCTTCCTCCTCTTCGTTTTCTTCTTCTTCGTCACTGTCTTCCTCTCCCTTCCCTCCTTTTTCGGGAGCTTTGTCCTTTTCACCCTTTTTAGCTGCTCCTCCATTTCCAGGTTTCTCCAGGGGCTCTTCCTTTATGGGGCCCTGCATGGACACAAAAATATTGGGGGAGGCAGGAAGGGGGAGAAAACCCAGAGTTAGAAAGGAGGTAGGGTGATCCAAGGCAATCAATCCAAAATATGAAAACTAGGAACATAGTATAACAACTTTTCCCACTCATCAACATACCATGTCCGCATGTGATCCCAAATAGCAGTGAATAGCAGTTGTCTAACCCTCTACATGATACAACTTTGACCGTGTATCTATTAGCAGCAGCGTTCGAAATTCACCAGGCGCATTTTGCACCTGGCTATTGGCCACTTAAGGGACGCGGGTGGCGTTGTGGGTTAAACCACAGAGCCTAGGGCTTGCTGATCAGAAGGTCGGTGGTTCGAATCCCCGCAACGGGGTGAGCTCCCGTTGCTCGGTCCCCACTCCTGCCAACCTAGCAGTTCGAAAGCACGTCAAAGTGCAAGTAGATAAATAGGTACCGCTCTGGCGGGAAGGTAAACGGCATTTTCGTGCGCTGCTCTGGTTCGCCAGAAGTGGCTTAGTCATGCTGGCCACATGACCTGGAAGCTGTACTCCGGCTCCCTCGGCCAGTAAAGCAAGATGAGCGCTGCAACCCCAGAGTCGGTCACGACTGGACCTAATGGTCAGGGGTCCCTTTACCTTTTACTATTGGCCACTTGCAACCAAGTGAAGATGCCTGGGTGCCAGGATGGTGCCTGACGTCTCCTCCATATGGAGGTGCATGCCTGGGGAATTCTTGCATCTTGACTGCTTTCACACATTAGCAACACACCCTGTAGAATTCTATCTGCTATATTCCATCTGTATTGTACAATAGGAATGAATTACAGGAACCAAAAAGTCATACTGAAAAATACGACTTTCGAACTATCTGCCCCTAAAATGGTAGCTAGGCATTCCGTTTTGGTGACCGTAACCCTGGTTTAAGGAGCCATTTGGAGCCTAGCATATATATCTGAGTTTCTAACTCTGATTAGTGCAGGCATAGGTAAACCCGGCCCTCCAGATGTTTTGAGACTACAATTTCCATCATCCCTGACCACTGGTCCTGTTAGCTAGGGATGATGGGAGTTGTAGTCCCAAAACATCTGGAGGGCCGAGTTTGCCTATGCCTGGATTAGCGGCTTAAAATGCAGCGAGGTTGTTTTTGCACCACTGTGTTTCATGTTGCATTTGCCCCATTGCTGTACATACTAGAGAGGGGCTGAGGATGCCTTTACCTGGTGCCCTTTACCTGTTTGGTTTCCCCGTACCTGCAACCCCTCCCAGACATCTATTGATGAAGCTGTCATGTGCACATACACTGTCATCTGTGCATGTGCCACAGCCTTCTCAAATGTACTCTTGGCTTCACTGCCAAGTGAGTGCAACTACCATTTTCATATTGGATGGAAGGTGATTTGGAGGAAAACGCAGAAAGCAGCAGCATTCCTCAAGAAGCTACAGAATAGATATGGACTGTGGCTAATGTCACATGTTCTGGGCAGCCTTCCAGAGGCCAGAAGCTACAGTGGGTGGAGAAATGAATATGAATTTTACTTTTATACAGGAGGTTAGCTTCTACACACGCCTCTCTCTATCCTCCTTGCGAGCAAGCAAGAGCCATTATTAGAGTTCAAGGGACACATTCCAGACAATCAGAATTAAGGTTGCCATATCTTGAAGAGCAAAAAAAGAGGACTCTCATTTTAAATATTTCTACTATATGTAGGCAATAAGAAGCTGTGATATATTGCTGAGGGTGGAAGGAGAAGAGAAGAGGGAAGCAAGTCTTCAGCCAACCGTTACATCTACGTCTCATCCAGAAAGTATAGCCAGAGACATTTTGGGGGCTGCACTTGCCATAGCACTCTATTTATGTTAGCTGTTTTAGGGTGCAAACCCATGTCCACATTCCACCTGCTGAAGGGCCATACGATGTGGTGAAAGTCCGGCTGTGTCCATAGAGGACCAGATTTGCTGCTGCCATGACAGATATGCCTCTGTCTGAGTTGGATGAGGACCATGGCATGGGAGAGGGTAGGAAACTTCAACCCTTTGCCCCCCACAGCAGTCCTGATCTGAATCATCTCCCCTCCACCTCACTATTTGCAATGGGAGGGGAACTTGCCTTAATGCTATTAAGAAGAAAGCACCCCATTATATGGGATGGTTTGAGGCAACAGGCTGGCAGTAGCAACCTGTACAGCTTTTCATTTATTGCAGGGGTATTAAAGGTCCACCAATCTTACCTGCTTAGGAGGTGTGGCTTTGCTAGTGCCCTTTTTATCTGCAGTCACTGCTGCAGTAGGAGCCTCTGTCGCCTCTTCATTCTCCTTTCCACCTTCATTGTTTTCTTCATTTGACTGTCCCTGGAGATGTATCAAAAACCAGGAATATCAGAATTAATTTCAACTTCAGTAGATGCAGTAAACACTGCCCTTCTGCGTTTATAGAATGGGCAACTCCCCTTCTCCTTCCATTTCTTATGTTTGCAATAACCATATATCTGTTTAGCTTCCCTGTTTAGGGAAGCTTTTAATGTTTAATAGGTTATTGTATTTTAGTGTTTTGTTGGAAGCCGCCCAGAGTGGCTGGGGAAACCCAGCCAGATGGTCAGGGTATAAATAAATTATTATTATTATTATTATTATTATTATTATTATTACATCAGATTATGACTGGTGCATAGAGAAGACATTAAACAGCTCTTTATGCACTATATGAAGAAGACCTTTGTGATGCTCAAAAGCCTTCATTGTCATCAGACAGTGACATAAATTATAGCACCTGTCTACCTCCCACTTTGAAATCGTCCCAGCTCAACAGAGTCCATGGTGTGTGTAAGAGAGATTGAGACAGAGGACTCAGCTATACAGCTGCAAATAAAACGTTTTGAATGTGTTTTAAAGTGTAACACAAGATGGCGGTTGTGAGCTATAACGAATTCAAAGCATTTTTCTTTTTTCTTTTTCTTTTTTTAAATAATATTTATTAAAGATTTTCAAATATAACAGAAAAAGAAAAACATCCAAATTTAAAACCTTATTTTCATTGGCATCTTTCCAGGACTTCCCCTCCCCTCCGCCTCTTGTATTCCAATTCTTTCAAATAGATTCAACAAATTCTTACCCCAAATTTTAAAATTATTATCATTGGCCCAATTTAAAAAAAATATTTTCCCATCCCCTAAAATCGACCTGTTCCCTTCCACGAGTTCCCGTCTTTAATATGCAATACAGATTAAGATAAACAGAAAGATAAAAAAAAAAGAATAAAATGTAATTTAACACCCTTTGGATTCCAAATTTCCCTCCCCCCTTTCCCGGTTGCGTTCCCAATGTCCATCAATGTCTACTGTCATCCTGGAGCTCCCACATCTAAACCACAGTCCTTCACCAGTCCGCTTTGCCGTCTTTTTATTAGTCTTTGCCATCTTTTGGTCATCTTTGGTTTCACATGTCCAATCTTGGAAGGAGTCTATCTTCCAACTTTGTCCAGTTCTTGTTATTCTTATTGTTCTTGTTGTTCTCTCTCCTCCTCTTATTTTTTTTCCCCCTGCTCTCCTGCACAAATGTTCTAATTCCAAAAAGCTTCTAATTCCTCTGCAGAGGCTTTGTTATTCAGGAACAAAACATTACGTCAAGTCCCTTCCATTCTTCAATAGATAAATCTATTGTCTCCTTTAGTGTGTAGACCTCTGCAGACAAAATAGTGTTCCATTTCTGCAGTTTCCCAGGCGATAAAAAGTCCTATTCAAATTCGATGCCAACAATACTTGTAGTGTCCCACAGCTCCTCTAGAGGGATTATAGTAACTCAGTTTCCTTCCCGATCACACCCAACAGTCAAAGTAACTTATTATTCCTTGTTTTAAACAATTTATATCCAATTTGTAACAAATGTGACCAGCAAAGTCCTCGTAACAAAGTTCTCTTTTTGTTCTTCCGCTTTGACAGCTCCTTTGACAGCTGTCAAAACCTCTATTTCTCCTCTCCCGGCGCTCTTTCAGATCGCTCCCGGGGTTTCCGGGGGGGGGGGGTTGCATTTTAATTCACATTCCACTTTTCTCCTCCAGCCCAGTCTTATAATTTTCCATTGCGAAGTTAATAACTTTATCAAAAAAAGGTTACACTCGATCTTAGTTGTCAAATCCTTTGCTTTAGCTCCTCTACAACAGGGGGGAGGCTGACTTCCTTTTTGCACCTCCCCCTCCTCCGAATTTAAATAGAATTTCCCCCCTTTTTTAATCCAAGTTCCAATTACTCACGGGTTATTCTTTTAAAGACCAAATTTTCAATGGAAGAAGTCAGCGCTCTCCGTCGAATGGCATGCGGCTTCGCTCGGCAGGGGAAGCGGAGGACTCACAGCACCACCACCCCCCTGTCACCCGCTCCGCAGCCTTTAAAAAGGCTCCTTTGCGGGTCGGGGGGGCGCAAACGGTGCCCGCCGAGTCACCATGCCCATGGGTTTCAGCGCCCATGGTTTTTGAGGGTCCCCGCGTCACCGGCGCGGTAGAACCCAGCCCCTGCCGAGCAGGCTTCCTCCGGAGCTCGGAGGGAGTCCGCCATTCGGCGATGGCGCCAACCCGGAAGTCCCAAAGCATTTTTCAAAATGATTTTATTTTTTTTAAAAAAAAAGCATTTTCACAACGTTTCTAACATGTGTGCAGATTCCACCAGACAGACAACGAGACGGCTGATAGATAGATCCACATGCCAGATCAAATGAAATGGAAACACTGCTTACCATATTTTATAAAAAAAAAACAAGAGACGAAGCTTGAAAAAAATGTTTCCTGGCTAATATTGGAATGATGATCCAAATGCACACATGTTGCATTGTGGAATCACAACTAGCATCTGGTATTTATTCTAGAGCAGGGGACAGCAAACTTTTTCAGGAGGGGGCCAGTCCACTGTCCCTCAGAACTTGTGGAGGGGGACTGTATTTTTTTTGGGGGGGGGGGAATGAACAAATTCCTATGCCCCACAAATAACCCAGAGATGCATTTTAAATGAAAGCGCACATTCTACCCATGTAAAAACACACTGATTCCCAGACCATTCGCGGGCCGCATTTAGAAGGCGATTGGGCCGGATGCACACACATTTTAAGATTTAAATTAGTTTGACTGAGAGATGGGGGATTAGGGCACTTTCTGCTACAGCTGTCATCAAGGCAACTACCTGATATTTGAAGGGCAAACTGGGAAAGTGAACCTCAGGTCCTGGATCAAACATTTGCACTGGCACCAGTTCCTCCAATGCTGGCACAACCTCACCGCAAACTGGCATAACGTCATGTTTTGCAGCATTGCTCTGGCATTGCTGTTGGTCAGAGCAAGCTAAGTACTTCTGTGCCGGGGCAGCAGTTCTTAGGATCAGGCGGTTAAAACACTTAAAATAAGATGTCGTGCAGTGCCAGTAAAAACCTACGTTATTTTCTTCTCTGTTGCGAGAACTTGCAAAATTTCATGGTGTGGCTGGCTATTTGGATAGCAATCTGAGAGCATCACAACCTCTATAAAAAGCAATTATAGTGTTCTTGTTTGTTTAAATGTTCCTGAGGTTCTGCTTTTGTCGAGGCTGGACATAGCCAGTAGCAAAACCATTGAGATGGATCCGAGAAATACAGTGGTGCTTTCTGAATGTTCGCAAGTGACAATTCTGCTTTTCTGCATACTGAGGCTTGTGAATAGAAGCCTCCAGCTGTCTGTCATGGCAGCTTGGAATCCCAAGAGCCCTCTCTCAACTGCAGTATTGCATTTCTACCACTTACATCCTTGTCAGCACCTGACAGAAGAGTGGAAGAACAAGGAAGTGCTGCCAGGATAGGTAAATAGGTGAGCAACAGCTCTGAAGGAAGGGATGTAATGAAGCACCCCACATCCCTGTAGCAGCTGTCAGCTACTACAGTCAACTAGAGGCTTCTATGTGATATTTTTCCATTGTTCCTTTGAACATACTTTCAAATGACTTAAAGTTTCTTAAGATTGCAATAAAAAAAATTGGGAAATATAATGCTTTCATTTAGTGAATTTCCATCCACCCCTGAAGGGCTGCTTGTAATGTAAGTCTTACCAGGATTGGTAAGATTTTGCAACCTAATTCAAAAGATCTAGAGGACCCTCACTGTCCCTTCCAACTCTACAATTCTATGATTCTATGACTGTGCTAACTACCTACTATTTCCCACTTGGAGCCCCACATGTCTTCAATTCCCCCTCCCCACTTTGTTCCTTTTAAAACCCCCAATTTACACCCCCACCTCTTTGAATATATATATATGTAATCCACATACATTCAGTAAATTGTGTTTTAGAGTACTTTTCTCCATACTGTTCTAGCTACTAATTGCTTCCCAACAAAATAGATTATGGACAGAGGGTACAGTGCAAACATTGGCCCTGATGTTCGGACCTCCTGCTCCCGCCCCCCCAAAAAGCATTGACACAGGATAATTGCCTCTCATGTGTGCAAATTACAGCCTAGCAGAGCTGGTAATAAATAGATCTTTACCTCTAAAGTCCTATTCTGTTGCAATTAGGGTTTGCCAACTGTGAGGGTTATTTGTTTGTTTGCTTCTTTGGAAAGACAGTCCCCACCTTTCCATTTTAAAGTCTATACTCAAGGCAGTTTACAGCAAGTATTAAACACACACACACTATATATATATATATATATATATATATATATATATATATATATATATAGTTTTAGTGTTTTGACCATCTTCTTCAAGAGAAGAATCAGAATCTCCATCCCATCCTGTTTTTGCATGAATCTGCCATTTTAAAAAAATCTGTGTGCAAATTTGTATTTAAATATATATTTCTGAATGTATTTTCTCACAAGAGATGCATTTATCAGTATCCTTTATCTCACTGTAAAAGGTAAAGGTAAAGGTACCCCTGCCCGTACGGGCCAGTCTTGACAGACTCTGGGGTTGTGCGCCCATCTCACTTAAGAGGCCAGGGGCCAGCGCTGTCCGGAGACACTTCCGGGTCACGTGGCCAGCGTGACATCGCTGCTCTGGCGAGCCAGAGCCGCACACGGAAACGCCGTTTACCTTCCCACTGGTAAGCGGTCCCTATTTATCTACTTGCACCCAGAGGTGCTTTCGAACTGCTAGGTTGGCAGGCGCTGGGACCGAGCAGCGGGAGCGCACCCCGCCGCAGGGATTCGAACCGCCGACCTTTCGATCGGCAAGTCCTAGGCGCTGAGGCTTTAACCCACAGAGCCACCTGCGTCCCTGTATCTCACTGTACACATTTATAAACATATTTTTATCCAAAAATACATATTCCTAAAGGTACTTTCGTACATTTTATGGTGTTCACACAATATATTCAATAAGTGTACAGTCTGTACCTGTGTACACAGATAGTTGAGCTGCATGCTGTGGAGTCATTCACATGTAAATTTCACTGGGTGTACAGTTTGTGTGCCTGTGTACACAACAGCTGACCTGTCCAAATCAACAAGTGTACACTCTTTCACACAAACCCTTGTACGTGTGTAGAGACTGCTTGTGACTTAGCACCACCAACAGCCAAGAGAGACAACTCCTTTCCTCAGAAAACTTGGGAACTGTAGTTAAAGGTGCTGGGAATTGTAGCTTTCTGGTGGGGGAAACTACAATTCCCAGAATTCTTTGGGGGAAGCCAAGTGCTTTAAGAGAGAAAGGGGGGGTTGCCTTATTAAAGACAGGAGGTTAACTTTTTATTAGGGACCTGTCCAACTCTCCTTCTATGACCAGAAGCTCCTTCCATTCACACAGCAAGAAGTTAGGATGCAAAACAAGGTGTTTGTCTCCCTAAAATAATTGTTTCTTATAACTCTTGCCACCAGGTTGCTTCACCTGGAAGCCCAATCTGGCACTTCTTCTGATCCACCAGGTACCATCCTTTGCCCTCAGTCACCAGGCACTGCTCTGCTCTGCCCCTATCCTACCAGGCTCCACTTTGTGATCCATCGAGTCTCATCCTCTAGTTTCCAGATTCTGCCCCTAAATCTCAGGGCCTGCGCCTCAGGAGAGCTGGCTAATTGTCATGGTGACAAGGAGAACCCTACTCAGAAGTAAATCCCCATTGCTGAAGTCACAGAGAACCTGTTGGGGGAAAGCCAACAAGGCTTTCTCTAGTAACCAGAGAAATAATAAAAGGTTGGGCGAGATGGTGAGGTCTACATTTAACTTAGACCCACCCCAATAACTGTTCATAAAAACAACACCCTAACAGAATGGGCCTAGAAGGCTCAAGGCTTGAGACAAATGTGTGTAAAGTTCTGATTCTCATGCAGGAACTTCATTTACATGGGAGAAAACATCTGCCCCCAAAGTACAATAGAACATAGTGGCACTCTTGTAGCTTTTGACATCCAACACAGGCCAAAAAAAAATCATTTTTTATAAATACTCTTGTGTCTAAGCACATATTGACCCAAGAGACCATAACGGTACTGAAATGAAGAAGCTATTCCAGGCTGTTCAGGTAAAATATGTGTTCCCCAAATAACATGTATACCAAGATACATATTTACCTAGGAGATTATATCGGCTCTCGGGGAGCTAACACGGTCCTGAGGTAAATACAAACATGGAGAAGATGCATAACAGCCAACACTGCAAATACGCCAGGGCCCAGACCTGTCCTTGTGGACACATTGTCCCTTTTTGTGTCGATGGGCTTGCTTTCTGTTTAACTGAGGTGGGTCTTGTTGTGGATGGCTCTTTGGGGACAATCCAAAGGAAATAAGACTAAAGTCCACTGGCTTAAGGAGACCTAAGTCCTACGGAGAGCAGTGGGGCTGAGCAGTAGTGGGAAAGCCCTTCCTGGAATCTGCCAGGTTGTGGATTGAGTAGACTTTGTACAGTTGAGGGAGCAGGCGGAGAAGCAGGGGAAAGGCTAGGCTGAACTTCCTCCTTAATATACCTATTTTCTTAATGTAGGAAGTGATATCTGGTTTTCAACATCATAATATATCACCAACTAAACATCTAATATACCAATACAGTCGTACTTTGGAAGTCAAATTGAATCTGTTCCGGAAGTCTATTCGACTTCCAAAATGTTTGGAAACCAAGGCACGGCTTCTGATTGGCTGCACAACCTTCCTGCAGTCAACCGGAAGCCAGGGAAACATTGTCAGACGTTCGAGTTCCAAAGAACATTCGCAAACTGGAGCACTCACTTCCTGGTTTGCAGCGTTCGGGAGCCAAAATGCTCAAGTTGCAAAGCGTTCGTCAACCAAGGTATGACTATATATCACAGTGTCTGAAATAAGGATAGAGCTATTGGCTGGCTTCATGGTTTTCTCCACATTGTGATTTTTGCATAACACCACCCACATACCCACTCACCCCCCCCACCATGATTCATGATATATTGCCAGGTCAAAAATTATGAAACCAATGTCACGATATGGACTTCAAACCTGCTTTGAACGATATATCGTCCAGTCCTCACACACATCATGATTTGCAATATATTGCCAGGTTAAAAATTATGAAACTGATATCACAAAATGCACTCCCAATTGGTTTTGGATGATATCTCGATCGTATATATACCACAAGGTGTTTCTTTAAATCATAATTCTTTAGTTATGTGATTATCCTTATAAAAGAATACCTGAGAGTGAATTAAAGCTGACCTGCCCAAGTACTGAAGAACAAAATATTATTGAATGGTTCACCTGAGGACCATAACAGCTGCATTGGTATAAATGGACAAAAGTCACATCTGTCTCTAAACCTTTGGCTCTCACAATCTCTCACTCACTGTGTCTTTAAGGGTTACTTCTCATTTAGATGACTTGAGACTTGAAAAATATTGCGAGGAACCAGAATGGAAACTTGTGGGCAGTTAGTAATCGTCACCACGGACACTCGCAGAGTACAGTCTATAAAAACAATCCTGGCTGTTTTCTTATGCTCCTTGGTTTGTTGTGACCAATGCCAAACATGTCTCTTACCCCTTCTTCTTCTTCCTCCTCCTCCTCCTCTTCTGAACTATCACCACCATAGCCTTCTTCGGATGAGTCACTGTTAAACTAAAAAGAGATACAATTGTGAGGCATTTCCCGTATTTCTATCACAAAACAGAATGCTGAATTATACACATGTAAACGGTCAGCTTCAGTTCTCAGAAAAACACCCGCCCCCCAAACAGCAACAATCCCATCTGCACTATACATTTAAAGCAGTATCACCCCACTTTAAATAGTCACGTCTTCACCCAAAGAATCTTGCGAACTGTAATTTGTTAAGGGTGATGAGAGTTGTTGGGAGACACACACGCACCCCATTCCCCTCACAAAACTACTATTCTCAGATTTCCTTGGGGAAAGGGATTGATTGTTAAACCAATCTGGGAATTACATATATAGTGCAGAAGGAGCTTGGTAGTTCACATGCTTGTTATGCATATATACATGAGGCTCCACATTCAAAGTTTAAAACCAGAAGGTCTCTGGTTTGTTCTGTGTCCTACTGATACTGTGAAAGTTATTTTTTAAAAAATTAGATTTACAGTGGTACCTCGGATTACAAACAGCTCGGGTTACAAACACTTTGGGTTACAGACTCCGCTAACCCAGAAGTAGTACCTCGGGTTAAGAACTTTGCTTCAGGATGAGAACAGAAATTGTGCACCAGTTTCAGGTTAAGAACGGACCTCTGGAACGAATTAAGTTTGTAACCAGAGGTACCACTGTATAGACAGCCCTTCATCATAAGATCTCAGGGCGGTTCACAGAATAAAACACAGGATAAAAACAAGTAATTATTAAAAACAAAACAGTAAAACAATAACCCATAGACACATTTAAAAGGTTGTAGAATATTAATCAGCCAAAGGGGGACATTTTTGACTGACGCCTATCTATCTTTCTATCTATCTATCTGTCTATCTATCTATCTATCTATCTATCTATCATCTATCTATCTATCTATCTATCTATCATCTATCTATCATCTACCTACCTACCTACCTACCTATCTAAAATTATGCGTCTAAACTTAAACAAAGAAGCAAGGATTATGAAAAATGGATGCTGCTCAGCATCTGACCTTCAGCCAAAGAGCTCAGAGGAGCTTATCATAGAATCATACATCTGATGCCCAGAGAGACTTCCATGCAGGCTTTTTATATGGCGACAAGCCCACTGAACTTCAACCACAGAGCTGCATATTATGCCTTCAGACCCCCTTTTAGTGCCATGGGCTGGATCACACTTCTCAGCTCACATAACAATCTGCACCTTGGCAATGCTCTCAAGGGGTGTGTGTGTCAGTTTCTTCCTGTCACCCATATAAAAATCAGGAATGTTGCAGAAGCATCCTGCATTTTAGGTTAGGAAATGTTATCCCATTACAAGCGTTAGGGGTCTGAACAGTGTACCTAGACATCCAAGTAGTCTACAGATGTTTGGGTTGTATGTCTATATTGGCCTTAACCTAAAAGCCACGCCTGTTTTTTATGAGGAGGCAAACAAGAAAGATATGAACAGGATTCATCTTCTACACAGCGAAGCACAAAAATATCTCTGTACTCAAGAGACATGCCAAACCACTATTCTGCCGGCACAACATTCCCAGAAGCAGGACCATTTTTAGGCTTCTTACATGAGCTATCCTTGAAAACATGTAATTAGCGTCCCCCTGCCCCAGCTGGAATCTCTCTCTTACATGCAAGAGTAGGGGTGGAAGGACAATGTCAATTCTGTTTGCGTTTCAAAGGGAACCTGAACTTACTTAGACAATATGAGACCTGAAACACAGCCATCCTTTGACATTCACAGTACAGTGGTGCCTCGCAAGACGAAATTAATTCATTCTGCGAGTTTTTCCGTCTTGTGATTTTTTCGTCTTGCGAAGCACGGACTTTGGAAAAGCTTCAAAAATCACCAAAGTCTCCAAAAACCTCAAAAAAGGCTACCACACCGCGTGCAATGAGTTGCTCCTCGAAGTGAATGCACGGTTTTAAGAAAAAGGAAACAAACTTGCAAGACAAAGGAAACAAACTTGCAAGACGTTTTCGTCTTGCAAAGCAAGCCCATAGGGAAATCCGTCTTGCGAAGCAACTCAAAAAACGAAAAACTCTTTCGTTTTGCGAGTTTTTTGTCTTACGAGGCATTCGTCTTGCGAGGTACCACTGTAATCCAAATTTTGCAATGCACATCTCCAACAAAGTAATGTCTACAAAAATGCATATTACTTAGGTGAAAGCATGCATAAATTAAATCCAGTTGTGAAAATAACATGCAAAAATGCTTTACCTTACGAGAAATGGCTTGCAAAAAAATGTGTACATTGGTCAAAACTACATACAAAAATCTGTTTATTAGGAAAATTCTTAAGGAAATTTCCTGAGGATTTTTTCCACACACAACTCCCCCCCCAAAAAAAAAAAGCTAAAGAAATGTGGAGAACTGAATAAGATTGGGGGGAAATGAGATACTGAAGAGAACCAAGATTGTCAGATCCTTCCATCCCTATTCAAGAGACAATGACTCCTCCATATGAAACTGCCATGTGAATAGCTGCAGGCAAAGGTTTTGTTTCCTTTTCTTATCTTTACAGTGGAAGTTGTTATTATAAGAAATATTGTGACTTGTATTCAGAGGAGTGAGGCAAATTATCTCATGCACTGCCTCCCTGGGCCATCAGCACTGATCTCACGGGGACCAGCTTAAAATTTCGAAATTCTAAACACACACACACACACACTCACACCTTTTTTGTGGTGTATGTGGCAAGGACCTGAAATTACAAAAGGGATTTCACATAGGGGTTGTGGGTTTCGTGGTTCTGTGACTTGTATGTCATTTCTGAGGGCTACACAAAGATGGAGATGGTCTATTAGGGTGAATGGCAGACCATATTTTCCAGGGATAGTCCTGGTTTCTGATTTGGTCCTGGAATGTCTTGCTTTTCCTTAGGACATCCTTATTTTCATCAGAAAAATGTTGGAGGGTATAGAGTTATTGTCAGAGCTGCCTCCAGGTCCCAGCTCACAGAGGACCAACGCTAGGCTGTAGTTATGTACAAAAGTCTTTATTGAGGTTCAGTTTCCATTTTAAAGCCGCAGCGCGCAGCTCTACGTCTCGACCTTAGACCGGCGAAGTCCCGTCTGAGTCTCCGCCCCCTCCACACCAGTTTAAGACTCTCGCTTTGCTCCACCTCTTCCTAAGTTCCTTTCTCCTCTGGGCCCTCCTGCCCGCTAGGGTTTCATCCTTCCTGGACTCCTCTGACGCTGACCCTGATGATTCTTCCCCCTCCTTCCGGCGGGCTTTAGGACCTGGTTCCCTATCCGGGCTACCTTCTGTGCCACTCGCCTGTACATTTGAACTTGGCACGCGCGCCCAGCCTGCAACTTTCCTCTTGACCATTCCCTCGCTCTCCGATGGAGGCGTGGCCAACCCTGACTCATCTTCTCTCGCTGGTGGTGCATATGTGGGCTCTGACACCTGGGACTCCTCCCCCCCACTACGCTCTGGTGGGGAAGCTGGTCCTGATTTCCAACTGCTGCTCTGGGAGTCCCCGCTGGCCCCTTGCTTCTGGGGTGTCCCCCTTGGGTCGCCCCTTGCCCTGCCCATCGGCGCCCCCTTCTGTGAATCTTCCGATTCGCTGGAGAGGCTCATGGAATCTATCGGGCTGCTGTCATCTTCTCCTACGCTGCCCTCGGATTGCTCCCCCTCGCTCTCCATCTCCTCTCCTCCCTGCGCTCCCGCTGAGTCCCTGACAGTTATGCAGTGCTTTTTTTCCTGGGGGTACGCATACCGCTAAACATTTTGTGAATTATTGTACTTTTGTCCATTTACTGTATTTATTTCCCCTGATTTGAACTATAAAAATGGTGATTTTCTTGAGTCAAAACGAGAGTACAGTCATACCTCTGGTTGCGAACATGATCTGTGCAGGAGGCACATTCGCAACCCGCAGCATTCACAGCCTGAAGCGCCGCATCTGCGCACGTGCATGACGTGATTTGGCGCTTCTGCGCATGCGTGTGATGTCATTTTGTGTTTCTGTGTGAGCGCCAAAACCTGGAAGTAACCCATTCCGGTTCTTCCGGGTTCGGTGCAGTCCGCAACCCGAAAACACACAACCCGCAGCGTTCGTAACTCGAGGTATGACTGTACCGCTAAACATTTTTTTAGAAAAAAAAGCACTGGAGTTATGTGACCCCCCGAACCAAGAAGATAAGCAATTATACAAGCTTTAGAAGACATCTGAAGTTAGCCCTGTATAGGGAAGATTTTAACGTTTGATGTTTTATTATGTTTTCATATGTGTTGGAAGCAGCCCAGAATCGTTGGGGCAATCCAATCAGATGGGTGGGGTGTATATATAATAAAATTATTATTATTATTATTATTATTATTATTATTATTACAAATGTTGAATGGTATGGAATGGTGCACTGTTCAAGCAACCTCATTCTGCCCTTAGCCAACTCCTACTTGTCTGCCTGCTTACCTACATCCAATCCAGAAGGTGGCAGTAGCTGTGACTTCCTCCTCCTTAATTTCAGGATTGCCATTATAGAACTCAGAAGGGAGGAGAACGACAGCAAAACAATAATTTCTTGTCTGTGCCTCTTATTGGCTCTGAAATCTCCTACCGTTGGCCTCCTGGCATTCCGCCACACCAATCCCAATTGACACCAGTCGCTACTACACAGAGGCAAAACACTAGAGCCATCATATAATAATTAATTAGGCTCAAAAGGGCCTCTAACTCAGCACCTGTATTTGCCTTTCTTTTGTGTCTCAGTAATGGTTCTTATATTTTGAAAAGGAATTGCATTTACCTGATATCTCTTTACAGGTGGGTAGAGGTAGGGGTACCTATAAAGAAAATACCTATATCTGTTCTTGAATACCTGTCAGAAAAAAAGATAGAAGAATTTCAGCTGTCGAATTTAAGGAAAGCATCAACACAATTCATTTTGAACCGAGAATTTGATTTAGTTGACAACATACTGCATTTTCTTCAGAATCCTCTGCTTTGAATCTTCTTCTGAAGTTTTTTACCTACAATAAAAGAAGAGATTATTTAAGTCAGTGGTGATTTTCCTTTTTTTCCTGTTTGCTTAGCTGGGTTTGGGAGTTTCCTAGGTGAAACACATATCCACAATAGAAAGGAAAGTGTTCTTTATTCCTTCCCCACTTTCAGGCTTCTGATCTAGGGTTGTGTTGTAGTAATTGTATTTTGTCCATACGTTGCACTAAAGTGCTGTTTGCTTCTACATTAGCTTCACCCCACCACCACCACCACCACATACACACCAAACAACAACGCTAGAGTGACACCTAGTGATGTATGCAGGATTGGCCTTCATAGATCAAAGCTATTTCTGCTGAGCAAAGAACCAAAACTGTTATCCTTCCTTCCTTCCTTCCTTCCTTCCTTCCTTCCTTCCTTCCTCCCTTCCTCCCTTCCTCCCTCCCTACCTATCTATCTATCTATCTATCTATCTATCATCTATCTATCTATCTATCTATCTATCTATCTATCTATCTGTAGTGTGATGGACCTCTCTTTATTTCTGTAGGATGGAGTTGGATGGGATATAGAAAAGAGCAGCAGTGTGATAAGAGAAAGAAATATATCATTCTAAACTGTACAATGTACTATGTGCAGGCATATAAGAAGCCAGAGATTTCCGCCCCATCCTGTGCTGTTGTGGTTGTTGTTGTTGTTGCCACCAGCGTTGCTTCCATTTTGCTGCAGTTCAGCTTCTTCTACAACCTACATTATTCACCTTGCTATTTGCTGCGGCCAAAAGCAATCAAATCAATTATGTAATTAATTTCAATGCAGTTCACTGGAAGGGAAACATCAGAAACATTTGCAGACTGAAAAAGACAGGGCGAATTTCACTTATATTCTGTTTCATGATTTCTGTTCCTAACCTCAGATGAACATGTGAATTGCAGCCATTTCTGGTGACATTTCCATTTCTGATGGAATTATCTTGCATTCCTAAAGGAGGCGATATTTTCACTTCTGTGAGTTAGCTGCAAATAATCAAAGCTCTAGGTGGGATACAAATTCACCCACCCACCCAAGGGCCACATTCCCTTGGGGGTTATTTGTCATGGGGGTGCAAACAGCAGCTCCCATCCATCTATTCAAATTGACACACAAGTGCATCCTATTCATCCATCACCCATTTATTCTCTCTGAGAGAGAGAGAGAGAGAGAGAGAGAGAGAGAGTTATGTACTGAGTTGAATAGGATCCAAAATGCAGCAGTCTGATTGGTCCTAGAACAATAGGATTCAGAATGCAGCAGTCTGATTGGTCCAAGAACAATAGGATTCAGAATGCAGCAGTCTGATTGGTCCTAGAACAATAAGATCCAGAATGCAGCAGTCTGATTGGTCCGCAGGAGCCACCCAATCCAACTCCAGGTGAAAGTGAATCCACAACCTGATTGGCCTACAGGAGAATCCCAGAATTAGCCAATCACATGGGGCCCATTGTGTAAATAATGTATATAAAGCAAAACAAAATAAAAAAATTCCTTCCAGTAGCACCTTAAAGACCAACTAAGTTAAGGTGCTACTGGAAGGAATTTTTTTATTTTGTTTTGACTATTGCAGACCAACACGGCTACCTATCTCTAACTGTATATAAAGCAGACATTTTGGGGGAACTTCCATTCCTCACTACTATGAGCTGGATAAAGAGCATGAAATCCACTCTTGACTCCGAGAATATTTCAGAAGTCAAGGAGAAGCGATGGAGCTGGATCAGGATTGGAAGGATCCTTGTACACATCTTCCTTGGATGCTAAGCGGCAGCTGTTTGATTTTGTCTCATGAATGATATTGGTATGTCTTTCTCCTCAACCATGACTTCTGTGGTTGTGGCTGTGGCTAGGCAACTCGGACATCAATCCATGACCAGTCCCCACTGGGGACCTCCTGCCAACGTATCCACACACACACCCATTCTGTTTGCATATGGCTGTGTGACCTGAGCAAGAGACAGGCATATTGCCAATATACACAGTGTTCTTGTAGCATTTCAACGGTCCACCAGCAGGCGGGGCCAGCTGGCAGGGAATTCAATTGCTAGATGCAAAAACACAGAATGGAAGGGTCAGTACCCTTCAGAAACAGTTGCAATAAGTGTCATTGAAGTAGATGTTCACAATGAATCCCGTGCTACGTAAATAATTGCTGATTTTACTCACCGAGAAGGCGCAAGCTATTCCCAAAATGCAGAGGAAGATTAGGGCTGCCTTCATTTTTTCTGATTTCTGAAAATAAAAAAAGAAAATATACTTCTAGGTTGGGAAACCAGGCATTTATACATGACAGGTGTTATTTTCATGGTCCTATTCACACAATAAATGTGTGTAGAGGAAACACATGGAAGAGGAAACAAGGCTGTGTCCACTGGGCCCACCAATGACTTCCACGTGTTCATCGAGAAATCCTGGTCAGTGTAGACAGAATTGAGCTAAGTGGACCAATGATCTGACTCTGTATAAAGCAATTTCCTAAGTTTCTAACAGAGCCTACGTGCCTGTTTCTTGGCAAACTTACAGAGCCTCTTGACTGAGAGCCAAAGACCAAGAAGGTGAGAGTATTAGACCCATCCTTCAAAAACTCAGATCCAGCCCAGCCCCCACCATCAGATGCCAAGGCGACAGATGCTGAGGGGATAGGGAGCTGAGGTAAGGTGTCAGAAGACAGAGTTGTTGTTGTTGTTGTTGTTAAAAAGGTAAAGGGACCCCTGACCATTAGGTCCAGTCGTGACCGACTCTGGGGTTGCAACTCTCATCTCGCTTTATTGGCCGAGGGAGCCAGCGTACAGCTTCCGGGTCATGTGGCCAGCATGACTAAGCCGCTTCTGGCGAACCAGAGCAGCGCATGGAAACGCTGTTTACCTTCCCACCAGAGCGGTACCTATTTATCTACTTGCACTTTGATGTGCTTTCGAACTGCTAGGTTGGCAGGAGCAGGGGCTGAGCAACGGGAGCTCACCCCGTTACGGGGATTTGAACTGCCAACCTTCTGATTGGCAAGTCCTAGGCTCTGTGGTTTAACCCACAGCACCACCCGCGTCCCTGTTGTTGTTGTTAATTGAATTTATATACCGCCCTATACCCGGAGGTCTCAGAGTGGTTCACCGAAAAGATCACAATATATAAAATCAAAGTAAAAACAATAACCCAATACCCCCCCCCAAAAGCAACATTTTAAAAGGGTACAGGATGTCAATCAGGTCAACCAAAGGCCTGGTTAAAAAGGAACATTTTTGCATTCCACAGAGGGGGAGCCACTGCAGAGAAGGCCCCGTTCTCATGTTGCCACCCTCTGGACCTCTCAAGGAGGAGGCACAAGAAGGAGGGCCTCAGAAGATGTTATGTAGGCCATGCACGCTTTGCCATGAACCCACTAAGCTAGCCTGCTGCCTTCAGATAGATGGAGGGTGCTGTGCTCTGGGCAGCGCTAAGAAGGCTACCAGTTCTGGCTGGTTGTGGTTTATGTCTGTGGAATTGGGGCAGGAACCGTCTTGTCCTCCTTTGCCTCAGGCAGCAATGTTCCTTGGACTGGTACGGCCTACCATGTTGATGGCCTCCCTTCCCGGTGTTGGTGAGTGGTCCCTCCTCTTATATATTTCTGCTTGGACATGGTAGAACCTCCGCAGGTGGAGGAGAGTGCAAGGGCAGTGCCCCACATTGCTCACAGTGCCCCACAGCGATGTGATGTTGCCCTGGGGCACTTTGAGCAGTCCCAGAGGCAGCCACCCTGCTGGAAAAGGAAATTTAGGCCATTGGCCTCAACAATGGTAGACCCTTGGCTGAGGATGCTGCCTGCTTGTGCCAGGTTTGAAACGGGCTGCTGCTATTGCATTGATATATGATCTGTTCCCTTCATCTGGTGCCCCTCCTCCTCTCTCCCTTGGTCATGTTTCAGTGTGACCAACACGCTTCATCACGTTTCAGCATTGCCAATATACCATCATGCGATGAGTATGGCTGTTTTGCACTGTGAAGTTGCTATTTCTTTGCAGCAGAGGAAACTTAAGCAAAACAGAGACATAAAAAATGTTGTACTTGACTTCACATTTGCTGTCAAGATGGAATTTTAAAAAGGGTTTTTTTCTCTGAAATATGGCTGCCAAACATGTCCTATACTCAAAAGCAACTCTTGATCATGTTATAATCACATGTAATAGTATAGGCATCTATTATGTTATCATCATCCTATCATGTAATGTAGACCATCATAGCCTCATGTGATATTATAGGCACCTCTTATTTCACTGTAGCTCCAACTACCCATTATTTTTGAGAATTTGGCAGTGATATTGTGAGGAACAGCTGTCCTGTAACAGCTCCATGGATCTCAGTGGGATAGGAAGTAATACAAAGTTAATTGAATGAGGCTGGTGCTCCTCAAACCTCAAAACACCAACCCTGGACTGATTCCATGGGCCAGCTGTGGGTAAGGTTGAGAGAAGGAGATATCTTTATCTCATTTCAGTCATCCAGCCCTGTTAACAGACTGATATGCCAATCCATTCCTTAACAACTTCACTGTTGATATAAGGCAGTGGGAGTGGCTATTTTTTGACCCAAAGGTCATCCTTGTCCAATTCTTGGAGACCTCATGTCAGTGGTAAAGGTAAAGGTAAAGGGACCCCTGACCATTAGGTCCAGTCATGGCCGACTCTGGGGTTGCGGCACTCATCTCGCTTTATTGGCCGAGGGAGCCGGCGTACAGCTTCTGGGTCATGTGGCCAGCATGACTAAGCCACTTCTGGTGAACCAGAGCAGTGCACAGAAACGCCGTTTACCTTCCCACTGGAGCGGTACCTATTTATCTACTTGCACTTTGACATGCTTTCAAACTGCTAGGTTGGCAGGAGCAGGGACCGAGCAATGGGAGCTTACCCCGTCGAGGGGATTCAAACCGCCAACCTTCTGATCGGCAAGTCCCAGGCTCTGTGGTTTAACCCACAGCGCCATCCGTGTCCCGCATGTCAGTGGTAGACATTGCCAATAATGGGTGTGGCTACCCACACGCTCTCTTGAACACAGCTCCTCCTCTTCCTCAGCTGATCAGGGCGGATTAACGCCTCCTCTTTGCTCAAATAATCAATATGATGACTGAAAGGGGATGTCTGCATCTCCATCAGGGCACTGGCCTCTGCCTATCCCAGTTCTGTGCCCCCCCTTTGCCACTACAGTCAAAACTGGTGGAGTCTTGGGGAGGCAGAAAACTTTCTTGTGGGGCTGGATCAGGCCTTGAATTTGTGAGTTAGCCACCCATGTTAGGTAAGTTCCTTGCCAGTAAGGATTGAAATCAAAGTACAAGGGCTGGATAAATGAGTCTTGAATATTCTGGAATAAATCACAATGGTTACAGCTTTATATGCATTCACTTCATTAACATAGACCAAGGCCCCTCAATAAACGGTCTAAAGTCGTTGATGGCACCCACATTCCTAGTCTGGTTTTCTCAGCATAAAATCTTCACAACTTGGTGCCTTCCACCTGTTGTTGGACTACAACTTCCATCAGCCCCAACCAGAAGGGGATGATAGGAGCTGTAGTCTAAAACATTGGGTGGGGGGGCACCTGGTTAGAGAAGGTTGATATAAAGATTGATCCAGGAAATCCCTTGTCATTTATTTTACTTCCTCCATACAGCAGATGAGTTCTCATAGACAGTGTGTTGCTTATGGCCTCCTAATGAGGTCATGGCTGATGTGATGTCTGAGGAACCCAAGTAGATATAAGCAAGACAGTTACCTGCTAGGCTCAGGCTTGTCTACAGATGGCAAAGAGAATGACAGTGACTTACTCAGTAATGTACGGATTGCTGAGTAAATGAATGGAGAATACTCTGAACATGCACAAAATGCTAAATAAATGCTAAGTATTAGCATAGGCCCGTTACATAGAGCTAGAGAAAACTATTGTGGTTGTTAATAATTTTGGACTTCCTGCCCTCCCTCCACCCACTAGCAATGATGTAAAATAAAGTTCAGCCAAGCATCTTTGAAGCCAAAGAGCTACAAAATACTACTAGCTTGTAAAATGTAAAACATTCCAGGTCTTATTCTGTTTAAGCAATTTCTGGCTAGCAAGAGAATGATTTAAGTAAGAGAAATTTTACTCTTGATAAATTTGCACCTACAAAACAAAACATAGGCTACCTCAAAACTAGAGTCAGAAATCCAGAAATCCGTGGTCTAAAGAGGAGAGAAAATTACAGTTGCCAGTCACTTACCAGCTTGCAGTCCTGAGAGTTTACAGGCTAGTCTCAAAGGAGTGAGGGGACAGAGATTTAACAGTTCGTCTGTTTGTTCTTGGCCATCCTAGTGGGATATAAGCACTATTTTTACCCTTCACCAGCCAATCACTGCTTCCCTTGAATGATGTCATTGAGTGGACTCTTACCAGAAATTCTCCAAACTTCAACATTTTTCTAGTCACAGATTTCGTTTATAAACACACAGTGCCATTTTAGTGCCCAGAGTTTTGGATCATTCTACTTAATTGAAGGTTTGAACCAGAGATGAATAGGTTTGGATGCCGAGCTGCATAATGATGGTCTGGGTTTAAATTAAACTAAATATCGTGAACATTAGTTGGGTGGTTTTTTTAAAAAAAGAACATGGTTTTTTTTTCTTTTTCTTTTGTGGGGGAGAGGCAGAAATTGCAAAGGGATGGAGTGAGAATTTCTCCATTTCCTCCTGTAATGCTCTCTACAAACAGAGTGAAGTCATTTGAATGTGAATTAGAAATAACTCTGACATCAAAAGGGCCACTTCACCTGTGATGTTATTTCTGCACGGAGCTGCTGTAAATAAGCATACATTGCATTAAAATAGACATCTGTACTATTTTCTCAGTTAACAGCAGTTAACTATTTTCAACACTTAACAGCATATTTTATTTAGCGTTTAGATGGCACTTTTAAAAGTGTTCAATGCACTTTGCATATGAGACCATTATGGTGATGCTAGACTACAAGTTCCATCATCCCTGACTATTGCCCATGTTGGCTGGAGCTGATGGGAATTGGTGTCCAACAGGATCTGGAAGACCATAGGCTCCCCACCCTCGATCTCATTGAACATCCTGTTTTCCACACTGTCCAATCAGATGCCTATGGGAAGCCCACAAGAAGAACATAAGGGCAACAATATCCTCCTGAGTTGCTCCCCAGTAAATATTATTCATTGGCAAACTATTTCTGAACCTTGAGGTTGCATAGAGCTTTCACAAATAATAACTATTGATAGACTTCTCCTCTGTGAATTTGTCTAATCCCCCTTTAAGTCCATCTGAACCAGCTGCCATCACCAAATCCTTTGGCAGGGGGACATCCGTAGATTAATTGTGCAGGCTGTGAAGAAGTCCTTCCTTTTGATAAGTACGCCTTCTCCTGAGAAATTTCAGTAGCCTGAAAAGAGTTTCCCCAGCTCCTCCATCAAAATACTTATCCAAAGTTTCTCCAACCTCCAAAATGCATTTCAAATTTCCACATTGCCCAAAATGACACTAGGTTGCGGCATTGCGGATGAAACAAAATGGTGGCTCGGTTGCCAACACAGTTCCAGCAGCAGCAAGGGGAAAACAGTACAACCTAGGTAAAAAAAAAGAAGGAAGCTATGCTGGGATCCTCAACTTTGAAAAACTGTTGGAGAACTTTTCCTTCTCCAGGAGAAAGTTGGTGAAATGTTCCCTCATATTTTTTCCTGCCCATTAAGAAGGTGGAAAATTTTTGATAGGTCATTTGCAGACAGCTCTAAAAGCAGTCAATGAAGACTGAAGATGCTAAATACTTCATATATGTGGAACAACGGTGTTGTCGTAAATTACTGAGCCAGAGCATAGACACTAAAGTTGGATTATGGTCAGGACCCCAGGGTCAGCTACCCTAATCCTGAAGAACTGCAACTGGCCACAAGTGATGTATGCAATGCTTTTTGGTTCCTTTGAAGACTGCCACCTTCTGAAGTTGTGACCTCCCAACACAATTCTAGGCTTGGGACTCCATGCTGACTCAGAGGGAAAATGGCCACCTACATTCAGGGCAACTTCCAGAAAACATGCTCCTTGGTGGTCTGGCACTTGGCTGGACAACCAGCAGAAGCAGTTGGCTGGGATTTGCGATGGACACAAGCTCCTAAACTGGAATTGCCTTGGCGAATATTTGCATGTTATGCACATTCCAAATTTGAGAGAAGCATGCTAGTTCTACATTTGAAACAGCATAATACGTGTCATTCTGATGCAAACATGGGAGAACTGCAAACCAGAAATGGATTCTAGCGTGCAACCTGTGTCCAAAATCCAGATGGGAAGGTCATTTCCTGCCGAAATAACCCCAGTTGACACTAGGTACATTTTTGTTGCGAACCCAACATGATGGAAAGTAATTGTAAGCCATGCTGAAAATAGGAATCTCTCTAGTTACTCCTGGGATCTAGTGTCTGGCTGGAATAAAAAGAATCTTTATAAGACGATGTTGCATAAAAGTTTCAGTACTGGATGTTCTGACTTGAACCAAGATTTAAGAATGAACAGAGGCCTGGAGAAAGGTCTGAAGGTAACTGATGTAGTGCCATCTCTGCATTTTTGCAGATTTTGACCCAGCCAGTACCAAGGTGGGTGATGTCTTGGGTGGAAGGAATCCCATGTATCTTGCTCTGAGGCCTAGGATACAAGTAATAATACTAAGGCTGCAATCCTATACCCACTTACCAAGGAGTAAGTCCCAGTAAACTCACATAGAAAAAAGTGGCATTCTTTTCTCTCTCTCTCTCTCACAAGACGACACATGCCAAAATGGCCGCTGCAATCTCATGCAATTTCAGGCTGCACTTTTTTCAGGCATAGTGTGCTAAAGCACATGTTTTGGGGTGTTTTGCCTGAAAAAAGTGCTTTATGGGGGCTCATGATCTTGCATGAGTCACTTGACTCACACAGGAGTGAGGACCTGTAAGCTGCGTTCTCCATTTCCTCCATTTCCATAGCAGTTTATGTTTTTTAAAAAAATTCACATGAACATTCACCAGCATTTTAGTGCGAATTTCCCATGCTATACACACACTTTTGTATGCAATTTCCCCCAAAACTCACATTTTTGCAAAGCAGTTTTCCCTAATACAAGACATGTTGTGTGCTATTGTCACCATTGTATGCATCTGTGTGCACATTTTGCCCTACTATGTGCATTTTTGTACACATCGTTCAGCTAGAGAATTGTACCGCAGAATTCGGAGAAGTGCAAATGTCAAAGGATGGCTTTGTTTCCTGTATTGTTTTGGGAAGCAAAAATGAGGAAGCTTTGGGCTGAATTTATCCTCTATCCTTACCACACACAGGGCTGAATGGGACGCTAACTGTCTCTGTTGGTCTTTGAAGGCAAAGGTAGACATTCTTCTCCTATGACTTTTTCATAGGAGCCACCAGAGATTTTGTCTAGCAAACATCCACAGTGGATGCTTCTTCTTCTCTGTCTTTTTTTGTTTTCAGTGATAGGAGAAGGTGCGGGGAGAATTAAACTACTTACCTGAGAGTAAGCCCTATTGAACTCAATGGGACTTACTTCTGAAGAGATGTGCATAAGATTTAACTGCCAATTGCTTGACCTGTGATCAGAAATATTTGTGTTTGGGAAAATGATTGTAAGATGTACAGAACCCACCAGCGGTATTTGACTCCTAGTAAGTTGGCAAAAACAAGTACAAATATCTGCTGGAAATGTAAAGAAAAAGAAGGTACCTATTATCATATGTGGCGGACTTGTAAGGTAATAAAAGCTTTCTGGGAGATGATATATAATGAAATGAAAAAAATGTTTAAAATAACCTTTGTTAAAAAACCAAAAGCATTTTTATTAGGAATTACAGGTACCGACATTCCAAAGGAGCAGAAAGGCCTTTGATGTATGGAACAACAGCTGCATGGATGTTACTAGCCCAGAGATGGAAAGAAGAAGAAGAAGAGTTTGGATTTGTTATCCTGCTTTATCACTACCCAAAGGAGTCTCAAAGTGGCTAACATTCTCCTTTCCCTTCCTCCCCCACAACAAACACTCTGTGAGGTGAGTGAGGCTGAGAGACTTCAAAGAAGTGTGACTAGCCCAAGGTCACCCAGCAGCTGCATGTGGAGGAGCGGAGACGCGAACCCGGTTCCCCAGATTATGAGACTACCGCTCTTAACCACTACACCACACTGACAAGGTCTCTACCAGAGAGGAATGGCAAACCAAGCTGATGGACTATGCCAAAATGGTAAAACTGACAAGAAAACTCAGAAACCAAGAGGACAAAAACTTTATGAAAGAATGGGAAAAATTTATAAGTTATTTAGGGGACCACTGCAAGCAGTTGGAAACATTGGCAGGATTTTGATTTCACTTGTAGTGTAACAAATACCATGGACAATATGGATATAAAAGTTAGAGTGTGGAAGAATATGCAGTTGTAAATGTTTAAAATGGGATCCCATGGAGGGGGGTGGGGGAAAGTCTTGAGATTCGGAGGAATCTCTGTAAATGGATATATATATTTGGATTTTTATAACTCTGTACAGTGGTACCTCGGGTTAAGAACTTAATTCATTCTGGAGGTCTGTTCTTAACATGAAGCTGTTCTTAACCTAAAGCTAATGGGGCCTCCTGCTGCTGCCGAAGCACGATTTCTGTTCTCACCCTGAAGCAAAGTTCTTAACCCGAGGTAATACTTCTGCGTTAGCGGAGGCTGTAACCTGAAGCGTCTGTAACCCGAGGTACCACTGTATTTGTAAAATCAAATAAAAATGTTTTTAAAAAGAAGAAGTAAGATGCACTGAACCCAGGGGACATATAAAACTAATAAATACATACATAAATAAAAGCAGTTTGCCTTGTAGTCATGGGGAGGAGATGATTAGAGGAACACAAGTTCAAAACCCCTTTTGGACATATGGGACCAGTTGCAGTGAATGATTTAAAAGCTGAGCAGGAAGCAACTAAATCAACCAAAGAGAGAGAAATGTTATAGCTTCTCCAGAATCTGAACAGCGGTTATGTCAACAAGCTCCAATTGATTAAGCACTTTCTCTGCAGGGACCTATAGAATTTTAACTAGTTTTTTTTCCAGCAGCTAGGTACGAGTATGCATCCCACAAGCATGATTTTAATAATTAGTGATTGCCCCGGTGAGGTTAGCGATGAAAGTGAGCCTTTCAATGCCTATGGGGTAAATCATGTCAGGAGCGTAAGAATCCCACAGAGACAAGTTTATGCTTGATATTCTTCAACCCAGCAAAGCAAACAGAAGAGAGTGAAAATTACCTATTGGTGTTTTTTTAAATTATTATTTTAAAAAAAGACAAACCCCAAGAGTAAGACCGTATGTCCTGTTTCCAAATCAAACTGGAAAACTCCGTAGGACAGGAAAACCAAGGTTATGTCACTTCAAATTCCTTACCCCTTGCGGATTTCCTTCACAGCAATGGCTTATAAACACCTGGCTACGAAACCCAAGTTTTTGGTAAAAAAAAAATTAATGTGGTTGCTTTGGGTTGGGACATTCTGGCAAAGATGGCCACTAGCCATGCAGCTCCCATTCAAAGTTTGCTGAGTTACTGAAGTTACGCCACAGATTATTAATCATGAGTTTTCAAAGGCACCCCTCAGGGATGGCATTATCAAACACAGCACTCTTCCTTCTTGCATGATAATGAGAACCAAGAGGTATAATCCCTTAGTGTTAGACCTGGGTGTAAGGAGAGCTGAGCTCAAGTCCTTACTCAGGTATGGAAGTCATTTTTTAAAGTGAGGGCCTTCTTGGTAGTGGCACCCGCCCAGTGGAACGCCCTCCCATCAGATGTCAAAGAATTAAACAACTATATGACATTTAGAGGACATCTGAAGGCAGCCCTGTTTAGGGAAGTTTTTAATGATTGATGTTTTATATTTAACCTTCTGTTGGAAGCCACCCAGAGTGGCTGGGGCAACCCAGTCAGATGGGCGGGGTAGAAATATTATTATTATTATTATTATTATTATTATTATTATTAAAAAATCTGGGTGCTGGCAAATGAGACAAATAAACAAGACCATGAATCCCTGTTCAGTTACCCAGATGCACACCTTAACATCCAGCCTAATTAGGAGTTCCGGAGAATTTGGAAGCTAACTCACTATTTTACGACATGTTAGTTGGTTCTAAGAAAGGTATTGTGTCTGTGTGTGGTATATTTAGGAGTTTTTTGTATGGACCCAGCATCCGGGGGGGGGGTGCCTTTCAATAGTTTACAGAGACAAAATAAATCTCTTTCACAAGCCTTCCATTATACTTTTCACTAAGAACTTCCCTGTTGCCTTTTCTGATAAAGAGACTTTGCATAATCTGATCTCATTAGCATGGTCTGTACCAGGCTGAAGAAAAATGGGGAAAGGCATTAAGTCCAGAGGACTTTAGCTCATGGGCTAACACAGCATTTTTGGTTCTTTTTCAAGGACAGCTTAGGAACCCTTAACGTCATCAGGAATATTTATGAGCCATTTTAGTTTTAACCCCTGCTTTCCAGGGAGTTTGATACATCCCCCCAACCCATCCCCCAATATATGGTGCTACACTCCACTTGATCCTCAAATCTGTGATAGGCTAAGGTTGAGAGGAAATTACTGGCCCAAGGAAATCCAGTAAGCATCATGAATAAGCCAGGATTTGAACTTATCGCAGCCCAGGTACAATATTTTAGATAGATTCATAAAGGTAAAGGGATCCCTGACCATTAGGTCCAGTCGTGGCCGACTCTGGGGTTGCGGCGCTCATCTCGCTTTATTGGCTGAGGGAGCCGGCGTACAGCTTTTGGGTCATGTGGCCAGCATGACTAAGCCGCTTCTGGCGAACCAGAGCAGCGCACGGAAATGCCGTTTACCTTCCTGCCAGAGCGGTACCTATTTATCTACTTGCACTTTGACGTGCTTTCGAACTGCTAGGTTGGCAGGAGCAGGGACCGAGCAGCGGGAGCTCACTCCGTCATGGGGATTCGAACCACCAACCTTCTGATTGGCAAGTCCTACGCTCTGTGGTTTAACCCACAGCGCCACCCACGTCCCTAGATAGATTCGTACATAATGGCAAAAACATGGTTTGTCATTTAGTGCACAAGAGAGTGCCACAGGCCTGAAGCTTCCTTTTCTCTCTTTAGCTCATGCGAGAGAAGGAATTTAAAGATTCTAGTCAAACGTTCTAACAAGCTGCAGTTTCCCATTTCTTCTGAATCCAGGAAACTGTGGTTTAGGTGGGGATAAGTAATAAAAAGAATACAGAAGAATGGAAGAAGACTGTGGAGTGGAGTGTAAGGAAGTCTAACAAAGTTCTGATTTCCCCCACAAAGACTGAAATATCAAGTGTCAATTTCTTTCCCAAAATATTTCTCGTTTCTTATGGTGCCCTTGCTTTGCTGGTGTCCTAAGCATGTCCTTAACCTGCCTACTGGCTAGTCCAGCACTGCCAGTTATTGGTGGGGAGGTCTTCATATCCTTTTGATTTCACATTCCATAAATCGCTAAATTTCAGGGAGAAGTTTCAGCTGGGAGGGCTGTTGTTTCCTTATCTTAATCAGCCATGGAGCCTCCCCTCAGATTGTATTCTTCTCTCCGTACGTCTACTGCATTGACAAATAATGTGCAGAGCCATTCCAGTGGCTGGGGTTGCCCCAAGGCTTTTGGAACCAAGTTGGCTGTGTCATGCTAGTGTTAACAGTTGCACAAACCACTTGGTTTATTGAGGCATTTACTTCAAAGCCTAGCTGAAGCCCATTGTGCTGTTGCAAGTGAGGCCTAATTATAAGGATCTGAAGCTCAGTTTGGGTTTCGATTGAAGCTCCAGGCCAAAAATATCCTACAAAATCAAAAGTAGACCTTGTCATCTGATGCCAGCTCAGCACACTTCAAGTGGAGAAAAGAAAGGACTGGTGTTCAGCGTTCTGCTTTTTTCATGGACCCTGAACAAGCATATTAGTCAAATGCCTGGACTGCTATGTTATTGTTGTTTTTGACTTTGACTGAAAACATGTATAGCTTTAGTTTGTGAAGTTGTGTGATATTCTTTTAGCTTTCCAAGCAGAAATATTGTGTATTTGTGATAAATCATGAGCTTGGTATTATGTACAGTGGTACCTTGGGTTACATGCGCTTCAGGTTACAGACTCTGCTAACCCAGAAATAGTACCTTGGGTTAAGAACTTTGCTTCAGGATGAGAACAGAAATTGCGCAGCAGTGGCGCAGCAGCAGCGGGAGGCCCCATTAGCTAAAGTGGTGCTTCAGGTTAAGAACAGTTTCAGGTTAAGAACAGACCTCCAGAACAAATTAAGTACGTAACCAGACGTACCACTGTAGTCTATTGAGAGTTGACTATTGATTTTTCTTTTAAAAATGTTGGTTGGTAGCTAAAGAACTTTATTAAATTGAATCCAAACTGAATCTTTATGGGACATTATTCTAATAATTCTATGATGAGATCCAAAAGGGAACTGAGCTGTGTGAAGACAACACCAATTAAGAGAAGACCGGGCCTCCTACAATAAATTTTGCTGCCACGAACAAAATACAAGATTCTCCCCTCCCTTTCCATGTACAAATGCTAACCCAACTGGCAATTAATTTTTATTTAAATACTGGTGGTGAGCCATTGTTTTCCATTGCATCTGAAGTGCAGAGTGCATTGGTTGGAACAAACTCTCTTTCTGTCTCCTAACAGAACATTAGGTTCCTTTTTGCCTAATGGTAGGAACAGCCCTGAGACAAGGTAACAGGATCAGGTAGAAAGTCGGGATAGAGGAATCCATCCATTTCTCTCAATTTCACATTTTCCTCATTTTAAATTCAGTTCTCCACATTTCTGCAGCAATTTTGATTTTTTTTTAAAAAAAATGCATTATAATTTATCTGCATCTTAGTACAAATTTCTTCTAACAAACCCATTTTTATATGCAGCTTTGACCAAAGTATACATTTTTGCAAGCAATCTTTGCTTATATAATGTACTTTGTATGCTATTTGCACTCTTGTATGCATTTTTGCACACCTTACTTTGTTAGAGAACTGCACCGCAAAATTCGGAGAAGTGCAAATTTCAAAGGGTGCCCTTCTTATAGTTCGTGTATTGTTTTGGGAAGTGTGAATTAGGATGTTTGGGGCTAATGTTCCTCTCCATCTTGAGCTCGCACAGTGCAGACTAAGACACGCCCTTTCTCTGCTGGTACTTAAAAGCAAAGGCAGGATTTGGTCTTCGCTTGTCTTCCTCGCAAAAGCCATCAGGGATTTTGGCTAGCAAATATCCCCACTGCATGTTTCTTCTTCTCTGCCTTCTTTGTCTTCAGTGAGGGGATGGGCAGAATTAAACTGCTGACCATTGTTCAGTCAGCCAACTGCCCTCAAAAAATTCAGATGAGCACAAATTTCAAAGGACAACTTCAGTTCACAGAAAGAGTGAATTTGCTAGATTTGCCTTTAAATGTGAACTGACAGTGATGTAAAGACACCTGCCCTGGAGAGTTTCAGCCAGTCAGATTGGACAACACTAGGTCAGAAAAGGATTCAGAGATTGCTATGAATGTTGATTAAGCTGAAATGCAAAGAGTCTTAGATTTGTAGCCTAATACTTCTGTTCTGGAAACAGGGTAAGTCCCATTGAAATCTATCATGCTTAAGTAAACATGCAGAGGATTGGCTGCCCATTGTATTAAACCCCTCCACTGTTTCTCTATGAAATGTCAACATATTTCTTTTGGTTAATGCTCACCAGTTTGCTTTAACTACAATGCTAATGCCAAAAATGTGGTAGAAAGGGGACACACAGACACCCAATTTTAAAGTATTCTCATCCTAACCACAATTACTCAGCCTGGTTGATTTCAATTGGGTTTACTTCCAAGTAAACATTGTGGCATAAAGCTCCCCTTCTAAACACGCCTGCTTTGAAGCCAGTTCCATTTGACTCCATGGGCTTACGCAGAAGTAAACTGCTTAATGAGGCATCTGTATTTATCCACGGAATGAAAGATGGAGCAAAGCTTGGACAAGAGACACATTAACAAAAATTCTACTTGGACGTGTTTTTATTTTTATTTTCAATAATAGCTGAAGACACGGTGCAGCAAAAAATATCCCTGTACTCACAGAAGACGCCAAACCACCATGCTACTGCTGAGACATCATTCCCAGAAGACAGACCACATTTAGCTTCTAAGGAGCCTTCCTTTAAAACACCAGCCAGTTGTTTGTCCTACCCCCTCCATGCAAGTGCATTCCAGTGTGGGGAAATGCAACCTCTGGGGCAGCATGACCCACGGGTGCTCAGTATTGTGTACCCCAGGGGTCAGCAAATTTTTTAAGCAGTGGGCTGGTCCACTGTCCCTCAGACCTTGTGATGGGCCAAGGAAGCGGCACCAGGGGGGAGCTGGAAGAAGAGGCAAGGGGGGCAAGTAGTCCTGCTCCCCACCCCCCAGCCCCCAGCCGCTGCGCTTACCTTCCCGGGGCCTGCCACCACCACCACCATCATTGCTGCTTCTTGTGGGTAGGCAAAGCGAGCTTGTCTGCTCCACTCACTGGCCCACAGGAGCACCAGGGCAGCAACGGTGACGGCGACGAGAGGAAGAGGCTGCGCCTCGAAGCCAGAACCCGCCGCGAAGCTGAGACTCCCAGTGATGGTGATGGGAGGAAGAGGCCAAGCAGCGGCAGCTCTGCCAGTGACAGGAGGAAGAGGACGAGTGGCGGTGGCTCTGCTGGCAGCAGGAGGAAGAGGCCAAGCAGCGGCTATACCAATCAAACGCTGTGCCTGGTTTACCTCAGCGCGGCGCATGGACATCTCTGCCAATCAAACGCCGCTGAGGTAAACCAGGCGTTTGAGTGGCAGAGCCACCGCCACTCGGCCTCTTCCTCCTGTCGCCGTCACTGGGAGTCTCTGCTTCGTGGCAGGCCAGATTTACGAGCCTGTGGGGCCACATCCGGCCCCCCAGGCCTTAGTTTGCTGATCCCTGGTCTATCCTGGCTGGCAGAATTTCAGACATGGAGCATTCTCAGCACTACCTGAAGATGCTAGGGACTGAAGATGCTAGGGACCTTCTGCATGAAAAACAGGTAGACTAAGCTACAGGTGCCTTACAGATGCCCAACTTCACCACCCTCAAGAGCAGTAAGAAAGCCCACAGACATCTGTCTTTTTCTTCAGCGGACGTTAAAAGTACATATTTTCTCTTGAAAATAAGGGTGCTGAGCATTCATTGAGAATATTTCTTATTGTTTATGGAATTGGGAGTTAAAGTTCACAGCATGTTACACACTGAAAGAAAATTATATGAAAATGATGTACCGGTGGTGGCGCTGTGGGTTAAAGCCTCAGCGCCTAGGACTTGCCGATTGAAAGGTCGGCGGTTCGAATCCCTGCGGCGGGGTGCGCTCCCGCTGCTCGGTCCCAGTGCCTGCCAACCTAGCAGTTCGAAAGCACCTCCGGGTGCAAGTAGATAAATAGGGACCGCTTACCAGCGGGAAGGTAAACGGCGTTTCCGTGTGCGGCTCTGGCTCGCCAGATGCAGCTTTGTCACGCTGGCCACGTGACCCGGAAGTGTCTCCGGACAGCGCTGGCCCCTGGCCTCTTAAGTGAGATGGGCGCACAACCCCAGAGTCTGTCAAGACTGGCCCGTATGGGCAGGGGTACCTTTACCTTTACCTTTAAATTAGCAATAAAATGTATAAAACATGCTTAAATGTACTCTGGGAATGTAAAGAAAAAGAAGGCACCTTTTATCACATGTGATGGTAGTAAAAGGATTTTGGGAAATGATATCTAATGAGTTGAAATAACTTTTGTTAAAAAGCCTGAAGCCTTCCTCTTAGGAATTCTAGGTGTCAAAATCCCAAAGGAGCAGAAAAGACTACAGTAGTACCTCCGGTTACATAACCCTCTGGTTACGTAAACTTCAGGATGCGAAACCTGGAAGTATTTGACTGGATTTCGCCGCACGCTCATGAGCAGAAGTTTGCAGAAACCTTGGGATTCGACTGGACCTCTGGAACAGATCCTGTCCACAACCGGAGGTATCACTGTATTTATGTATGCAACCACAGGTTCATGGATGCTACTGGCCCAGAGATGGAAAGAAGATAAAATTCCTACCAGAAAAAAATGGCAGATGAAGTTAATGGACTATGCTGAAATGGCTAAAATGACCGGAAGAGTCAGAAATCAGGAAGGCCAATATTTTAACAAGGAATGGGGAAAATTTATAACTTACCTTAAAGACCATTGTAAACAGTTAAAATCATGAATAGGATTGGAATATCACTTGTAGTTTAAGGTTGAATTCTGGACATAACAGAAGAAGTAAAGGATTTGGATTATCATAAAAGATGCGGGAGGAAAGAATTAATAATAGGATCACAAAGGGGGAGGATGGAAGTCCAGGAGATTCCTTGGGATCTTGTTTTTATGATTTATGTTATGTAAAATTTTAATTTGAAATACCAAATAAATAAATTTTATATATAAAAAGAGAGAATATTTCTTATTGTTATCATCAGACTGTTTAATTCATTTTTCAGATAATGAAAGCTCACCCCCCACACAGCAGCGGTGCATATCCCAATAATGGATATCAAAGTAAGTATTGGGCATAGAAAATGAATAAAACTTGATATAATAATAATAATAATAATAATAATAATAATAATAATAACAACAACATATGAGAAGAACTCGAAGAAGCCAGATGTTGCTGAACACTGGGGTGATTGTCTTTACTGTGTTCGCAATGGCAATGAATCTTCACCATTCTATTGCAAAAGAGCCCCTTTTCTTCTGACCTCTAACTATTCGTAAATGTTGAGGAAGCTTTTCAATCAAAGCAATTTCCCAAACTTTGCTATGCCATTGTTTCAAACTGAGTCCTTTTTAAGCCTTCCCAATGACTTAAGAATATGAATGCTGGAGGTTATTTCTTTTTGGAGGGGGGGTAAGCTGAAGAGTAATAAAAGAAGCAGTGACCAAGTGTACCAGGCCTTCAGTCCATTTCCTATGATGCCCACAACCTAGCGTTGCTCAGTGCATTGTGGGACATTAAAAAATGGGCTAGGCCCGGGAGTGAAGCGCTGCATAGAGCAGCCTTCGCTGTGCTTCCTGGGGTCGATGGAAATTGTAGTCCAGTAAATCTGGAAGGGGACACGGGTGGCACTGTGGGTTAAACCACAGAGCCTAGGGCTTGCTGATCAGAAGGTCGGCGGTTCGAATCCCCGCGACGGGGTAAGCTCCTGTTGTTTGGTCCCTGCTCCTGCCAACCTAGCAGTTCGAAAGCACGTCAAAGTGCAAGTAGATAAATAGGTACCGCTCCGGCGGGAAGGTAAACGGTGTTTCCGTGCACTGCTTTGGTTCTCCAGAAGCGGCTTAGTCATGCTGGCCACATGACCCGGAAGCTGTACGCTGGCTCCCTTGGCCAATAAAGTGAGATGAGCGCCGCAACCTCAGAATCGTCTGCGACTGGACCTAACGGTCAGGGGTCCTTTTACCTTTACCTAAATCTGGAAGGTAGCAGACTGGTAGAAACTGCCACAAAGCACAGCCACCACAGCAACGAAAACTGACCATAACAGAGTATGGGGTTCACCAGAAGACACTTTGCCCAGTTTGTCCTCAAACCTGAAGCCAGCCCAGAATACACGAGTCAATTGTCCCTTCCAGTAAGCTCTGGAACCTGTATATTGAAGCCATGTTCAGTGCTGGTGATTCACCTGAAGTCAATATGGCACCACGCTGGAAAACATTACCAAGTATCCATGATCACTTTGACGACTCCTGCAAAGTAAAGGGACAGCTCTCCAAATTATATACGGCTCTATGGAAGGATCAGCTTGTATACTTAAACTGCACTTTCAGCTTTCTCTTGATCCCTACCCCTTGTCTATAAATACTCCATTTTTTTCTGAAAGTAAGCATTTCAGTGAGAAAATTAGGGAGGGAAAGGAAAGGGGAATGTGGGCTGGGTTCCACTCTCGTGGAATCAAACGCCTGTGAGGTGGAATCAAACGCTTTCTGAAACCAAGTCTTTTGCATGGAGGGAAAAGAGTCGACATTACTCAGGGCAGAACCATGTATTATAAAGAAGGCAAGATGCGCACTGGTGTGGAAGCTGCAGAACCAGTGTCCTGTTGGATCAGAACAAATCTCCACCTAACCATCTAACTTTCTCTACATTGGGCATAACTTCGCAATTTTAAATACCCATACCATAACCCTTCCTCAGCCGTGTTTTTTTAAAAAATAAACTCTGCCCACCTCCCGAGAATCGGAGGACATGTCAATCTTGTCTTTTCTCTCTGTTTCTCATTTTTTAAACCAAACGTCCTGTCTTTCACATTTCCACATCATTTTGAAATTATTGTGTGTGTTTTTAAAGAAAACACTGGCCAGCATTTGGGTGAGAATTTCTCTTGCACGTTTTTGTATGCAATTTCACCTAATACAAATGCATTTTCCAAAGTAATTCCCCCCCAATTCATGCATTTCCGCATCTTATTTTCCACCAATATACGCATTTATTTGCACACTTTAATCAAGCGTATGCATTTTTTGTGCACATTATTTGGATGGACTGCAAAATTCAGAAAAGTGCAGATTTCCAAGGATGGCTGGTCCATGTATTCTTCAGAGATTTGCAAATTAGGTAGATTTGCCTTTCAATGTGAACAGACTGCCTTTCAATGTAAAATTCCTTCCCCATTTTATTACTGCTCCCCCCCCCCCCAGTAACAGCTAGGTCAACCTACCTGATGCCCAGACCTGATAACTACATATACTTTCCCAGCTTCTTGTTTTTTGTAAAATGTAGCTCCATCCTCAGAGGGTTTTCCTCGCCACCATTTTCTTCCTTTCCAGTGTTTGTATTATTTATTTATTGGCATCTCATCTGTTCAGGACCTCACTGGTTTTTTTTTGTTTTTTTCAGTTATATTTTATTAAATTTCAAAAGTTTCACATATACACTCCAATACATAACACAGTTTTCTTTTGTTTCATCAACTTCCCACCCCGTTTTCCATGGTGCTTTTTTCCCCATTTCTCCCCCTTTGCTGAACCCTAGCTTCTATCTTCTATGCCATAACAACAATACAATAATCTCTAATTCCTTCTGTTGCTCGTGGTTCAAATCCTGCCCGTGAATTCATCATACTATAGTATTTCTTTAAGTAATCCAAGAAAGGCTTTCATTCTTCCACAAGATTATCATCATTAGGCTCTCTTATTTTGGCTGGTAATTTTGCCAATTACCAGCCCACCACCTTACTTATTCATTCTTCTTTGGTGGGAACTTCTTCTTGCTTCCTGAAGATTATGACCCAGTCTGTAACTGGACTGGTTAAACCATGAATGTGGGCCAAATACACAATAGGTACTATTTTGTTTAATAGCAGAAGCTTTGAATAAAGCAGCCACTGAGGCTTACAAAAGACCTTTGTTCGAGGCACAGTTTGCAATCTGGACATTTAATTTTTTATTATTACTTTTCCGAAGCATGTTGGAAGCTGGGTTTTTTTTTGTTGTTGTTCCTTTTCTGCCAGGATATTTACAGCACAGCCTGGGCTTGTCCTTCTGACAGCTTCAGCACACTAGCTTTGTTGTGTTGTCAAGTTTCCACGCCCTAGCTCAAAAAAGGAAGCCACAATCCCCAAAATAAGTAAAAAGAAAACAAATGCCCCAGAAAACCACAGAGAATACAAGAGTAAGGGATTTGTCTGCTGTACCATTCCAGTAGGTCCCTTTCCCTCTCTCTGTAGTATTTGGAGGAAATCTCTCTGTGTGTGTGTCCAAAGCTTGTTTGAAGGATAGCTACCCTGATAATAGAAATCCGCCTGAACTGGTGGTGGTATCAATGTGCAGGGATATATGTCCACAGGGTTTGGTGGGTATGCATGGCAGGACAAACTTATGAGCAACATCCATTCTGCACTAAGGGGTACTGTCAGGAACTGGACCTCAGAGGAGGTATGGTGGAGACATCCCACCCTCCTTCTCCTGAACCTTCTCGAGAAGAGGAGGCTAGTACAGTGGTAACCTCGGGTTACATATGCTTCAGGTTACATACGCTTCTTGTTACAGACTCCGCTAACCCAGAAATAGTACCCAGGGTTAAGAACTTTGCTTCAGGATGAGAACAGAAATCGTGCTCCAGCGGTGCGGAGGCAGCAGGAGGCCCCATTAGCTAAAGTGGTGCTTCAGGTTAAGAACAGTTTCAGGTTAAGAACGGACTTCTGGAATGAATTAAGTACTTAACCCGAGGTACCACTGTATAGATTTACAACAGTGGTTTGCAGAAGGTCATGACTCTGAGACAGAAGAGGGGAAAAGCTGGGAGATAACGGAAGAGAAAGGCAGAAAGCAGCAGAGCTGGAGCAGCTGGCTGACACGTTATCATTAGAAAGCATTCCTGACCCTGCTCCTTCTAGGACCCAGCGTGCATCAAGAGTAGTAGAAGAGAAAACTCAGAGGCAGAAAGCACTGAACAGCCAGCTCAGGGATGACGCACAATAGGAGAGATGGAGGGGGTGGGACTTTACTCAGAGAAACGCCATTACTGGGATGGAGAGGCATATTGAATAAAGGACTTGGTAAGATCTCTTCCTGTTATCTGCTTCTTGGCTGCCCACCGGAGGAGGGATCAGATTCCCTGAAGCCTGACAGGTACCTGCAGATGAACCACTCACTGAGCATGTGTCCTAATTTGTTTGCAAAAGGCTTCTGCATTCAATGCTCACTTTTTATTTGTTTACTGAGCATTCATTCTGACTTGTCTGCATGGAGGTTATATGGCCTGACCACCACTCCCTAGTTCTCCCACACTTTCTGGTGGATTTCCCTATCACTTTCATTTCCACAAGAAGTCTGGTGATTTTCAAAGCTGGCTTGTTGCACAAGAGGACCGGAGCGCTTTGAGCCCTAAACTTGCCAAGATGCCGAAACCACATAACACCAGTCCTGAAAGACCTACATTGGCTCCCAGTATGTTTCCGGGAATAATTCAAAGTGTTGGTGCTGAGCTTTAAAGCCCTAAATGGCCTCAGCCCAGTATACCTGAAGGAGCGTCTCCACCCTCATCGTTCAGCCCAGACACTGAGGTCCAGCTCCAAAGGCCTTCTGGCGGTTCCTTCACTGCAAGAACTGAGGTTACAGGAAACCAGGCAGAGGGCCTTCTCAGTAGTGGCCCCCGCCCTGTGGAATGCCCTCCCGCCAGATGTCAAGGAAATAAACAACTATCTGACTTTTAGAAGACATCTAAAGGCAGCCCTGTTTGGAGAAGCTTTTAATATTTGATGAATTATTGTATTTTAATATTTTGCTGGAAGTCACCCATAGTGGCTGTGGAAACCCAGCCTGCTGTATAAAAGGGAAATCATCATTCGTTGCTCCACCTACTTTTGCCTCTGGACACGCCCACCAATGACATGTGGCTCCTGGAAGGTTGCTCAGAAAGGTAGGTGGAGATGCTTCTCCCTCCTGCCCTAGAGAAATGTAGTTTCATAATGATGGCAAATGCTTCTTCTTTAGAGGTTGCCCTCCATTTTGCTGTGGCCAAGTCAAGAGAACAATCACGATAGAAGACATTCAAAATCCGCTCATGGATATGTGAAGGGGATATGCGAGTCCAATGTGGCTGTGAGGTCCACCACGGTTGTCACATGTCACTTCCAGCTCCTCTCATGCACGGTCCCTGCACAATCAAGGTTCTAAATTGTGCAAGGAGACCCCCTGAGTACAGCAGGCTCCATGCTGCAAACGTTGGCACCGAATGTGTGGGAAGCTGGAAGAAGCCACGTGACAACAATGACAAAGCTCCTTTACTGCTCCTTCATACAACTGGGCAGGGTTCATGCGTCATTTGAAATGGTTGGAAATTCATCTTTAGACAGAATCATCACATTCGCCTTCCGTGCCTCGTGGAGCAAGGCAGCCATTTCAATTGTTAAAGGCGCTTTGGAACTCCACAAAATATTGCCTCAGTACTACAGGACCTGCTGTCCTCATTCACTCCCCCTATTGCAAGTTTGTCCCAAATTCTACCATTTTGCCTTATTAGTACTGATATCTATGGGTGGCACCAGTACTATCTGAGCAACTTCTCACTTATTTGGAAGTGCTAGAATTATTGGAATCACTAGAGTCACTGGAGGTGCTGCTATCATTGGAACTATCAGAATCAGTGGAATCAGTGGAGCTGCTAGAATCACTTTGCCCACTGGAGTCACTGGAGTCAGAAGAGTTGCTAGAATCACTAGAGTCACTGGAATCACTAGACTCAGAAGTATTACTTGAGTCACTGGAGCTGCTGGAGTCACTGGAGTCACTAGAGTCACTACAACTGCTAGAGTCACTGGAATCACTAGAGTCACTGGAACTGCTAGAGTCACTAGAGTCACTGGAACTGCTGGAGTCACTAGAGTCGCTGGAACTGCTGGAGTCACTAGAGTCACTGGAACTGCTAGAGCCACTAGAGTCACTGGAACTGCTGGAGTCACTGGAATCACTGGAACTGCTGGAGTCACTGGAGGTGCTAGAATCACTGGAGTCACTAGAATCACTGGAACTGCTGGAGTCACTAGAGTCACTAGAATCACTGGAACTGCTGGAGTCACTGGAGGTGCTAGAATCACTGGAGTCACTAGAATCGCTGGAACTGCTGGAGTCACTGGAGGTGCTAGAATCACTGGAGTCACTAGAGTCACTAGAATCACTGGAACTTCTGGAGTCACTAGAGTCACTAGAATCACTGGAACTGCTGGAGTCACTGGAGGTGCTAGAATCACTGGAGTCACTAGAATCGCTGGAACTGCTGGAGTCACTGGAGGTGCTAGAATCACTGGAGTCACTAGAGTCACTAGAATCACTGGAACTGCTGGAGTCACTGGAGGTGCTAGAATCACTGGAGTCACTAGAATCGCTGGAACTGCTGGAGTCAGGGGACCCATTGGAGTACTCTGGGCTTCCAGAGTTCCCTGAAGTGCTGGCCTGTTTCACCTCTTCCTCGTTTGAACTACTTGAACTATTTGGTTCTCCAGGCTGCTGACTGAAATTGCTCTGGCTCTCCACCTGCTGACTAGACTCAGAGTCATCAGTCCAACCTGGGTCATCTCCTTGCATTCCTTCATCACTGAAATGGTAGCCGTTCAGATGATAAGGGACATTTTTTCTCACATCAAACTCACGGCTGGCCTGGAAATCCTTGATGTGCTGTTTGCCAGCAAACAGATCTGCTTCCGAAACGATGGACTCCCCTGTGGTCAACACTGGGCCATGAACTGCATTCTTCTCTCTCAAATGCTGCGAGCCATTTTGTTCTGCATTGCTAATCGTTTTAAGAAGCGCTACATCCTGGCCGCCAACCTCTTTCTCTGTTGGATATTCAACATAGGTCTCCTTGGTTTTTTCCGTGTTGGGCTGACTGTTGCCTTTGGCCTGCACAAAGCTGTTGTCCTCATGGAACAGCAGGCTCTCAGTTTCGTGCAGATAGCCTCCTTGGGAATGGATAGGATCAACTGTAGAAACTTCTTCAGCAATGGCATATTCTTTGGTGAGATCCAGAAATATTTCTTCTTCCTGGTGACCCTCATCTCCATGCTGCTGGTTCCCATTCACAACGGCAGAGCTGGTCTCTAAGACTCCTTTATCTGCACTGATGGAATTAATATTGCCTTCATAGCCTCTCCTGAATAGAATTCCACTTCTTTGGATCTGCCACACGGAAGTAAAATAAAACATCAGTGTGTTAAGTCAATTCAAAGGTATATATGGAATCTCCAGGAAAAGGAGGAGATAGTTAGTTTAAATCTTGCCATATTGACACTAATTGACTCACTAATTGCTCCTAAGTACCAGGACATTTAGGGACACGGGTGGCGCTGTGGGTTAAACCACAGAGCCTAGGACTTGCCGATCAGAAGGTCGGCGGTTCGAATCCCCGTGACGGGGTGAGCTCCCGTTGCTCGGTCCCTGCTCCTGCCAACCTAGCAGTTCAGAAGCACATCAAAGTGCAAGTAGACAAATAGGTACTGCTCCAGCAGGAAGGTAAACGGCTTTTCCGTGCGTTGCTCTGGTTCGCCAGAAGCGGCTTAGTCATGCTGGCCACATGACCCGGAAGCTGTACGCCGGCTCCCTCAGCCAGTAAAGCGAGATGAGCACCACAACCCCAGAGTCGGCCATGACTGGGCCTAATGGTCAGGGGTCCCTTTACCAGGACATTTATGAAACTCACCAGGGCCAACATTTACTACCTTTCCAGCACTAGGCAAAGGTGTGCCGCCGCCCCAGCTTTTAACGGCTTTATTAAACTTGTTGCTGCTGTTTTAGGCTTCTTTATATTTGTCGTTATTGGTTGTATTTTGTATACTGCCCTTGTCTCTTTTTGTAAAGCGCTATTGATGCTGAGCAGAAAGGCAGTATATGGCCTCATCTGCATTGTACTTTTAAAGCAACATCATACCACTTTAGCCAAAGAATCCTAGGAATTGTAGTTTGTTAAGGGTGCTAAGAGTTGTTAGGGGGCCCCTATTCCCCTCAGAAAGCTACGATTCCCAGAGTTCCCTGGGAAGGAATTGGTTGTTAAATCACTCCGAGGAATGTAGCTCTGGGAGGGGAATAACAACTCTCAGCAACTTTAACAAGCTACAGTTCCCTGTATTCTTAGGGACAGGGAAACTATGACTGTTTGATACCGCTTTAAATATACACTGCAGAAGGGCCAGGAAGTCCATTAGTCAGCTATTGTTTATATCCTGCTGTTCTGCAGTCACACTCCAAGTAGCAGTCAACAACAACAACATACCTAGAAACCAATCTATAAGATTTAAACAATTTGAATGCAATATATGATACACAGCTAAAAAAAAAACACTGAAGAAATTGAGATGACTCAGACAGTAGAGTGTGACACACTTAATCTCCCAGTACGTTTCCGAGCACAAGTCAAAGTGTTGGTGCTGACCTTTAAAGCCCTAAATGGCCTCGGTCCAGTATATCTGAAGGAGCGTCTCCACCCCCATCGTCCAGCCTGAACACTGAGGTCCAGTTCCAAGGGCCTTCTGGTGGTTTCCCCGCTGCGAGAAGTGAGGTTACAAGGAACCAGGCAGAGGACCTTCTCGGTAGTGGCACCTGCCCTGTGGAACGCCCTCCCAGCAGTTGTCAAGGCAATAAACAACTATCTGACTTTTACAAGACATCTGAAGGCAGCCCTGTTTAGGGAAGTTTTCAATGTCTGACACTGTATTGTTTTTAATATTTGGTTGGAAGCTGCCCAGAGTGGCTGGGGAAACCCAGCCAGATGGGCGGGGTATAAATAATACATTATTATTATTATTATTATTATTATTATTATTATTATTTCAGGTTCATGTGTTCGAGCCACACATTAGGTAGAAGATTGAAGCATTTTGGATTGCATCCAACAGAGCTAAGCTGCGAAAGGAAGCAAGGTGGAAGACACTGGTCAGTCATGAAAGACCTGCTCTTGTAAGCTAAGCAGAAGCTCAGAACATTCCTTAAATCTTTTTATTTATCTGCTGTTAGGACTTTTCATATTTTGTATACTTACCGGGGAAGCAATGGTTATACCAATGATATATATCAGCAAAAGCAGAGTCTTCATGCTTGAGATTGCTTTCTGTGAGGAAATGGAAAGTGTATTATATATTTCACTACTAACACTGAGTATTTAATTACATAGCAGAGATATACAAGGAAGGCTCATATAGCTTGAATTGGGGCAGGGGGGCTATACCAGAAGAACCAACAAGTGAACCATTAGGGGGAATAACTAAATAACGAAAACATATTATTCATATTGACCAGCAATCAAAACTGACATTATAATATTGCCATAGAATGCAAATAGCACCCTCAGTTGAAGTATATAAAAAATCCCAACAGAACAACTATGCAGCAAGTATAGAAGTGGATGTGTTATATAAGATTAGTTTTGAGGATCTGGTCAAAGCCTCTGAAATTAGAAAAAGTAGGATAATTTTTTCAAATATAAATAAAGTGGACGTATACAAAAATGAACATTATTTTCCATCTTACTGTAGGCTTCGTTTCATTTCGAAAAATAAAATTTTATTTTATGGTTTATTATTGTTTATATTTTGATTTTTTTGCCAACTTAGCAGTTGGAAAGCACACCAGTGCAAGTAGATAAATAGGCACCGCTGCAGCGGGAAGGTAAATGGCGTTTCCGTGCAGTCTGGTTTCTGTCATGGTGTTCCGTTGCGTCAGAAGCAGTTTAGTCCACATGACCCGGAAAGCTGTCTGTGGACAAACGCTGGCTCCCTTGGCCTGAAATGTGAGATGAGCGCGACAATCTCATAGTCACCTTTAACTGGACTTAACCGTCCAGGGGTCCTTTACCTTTACTATTTTTTCCCTTTTACCTTATATTTTGAATCAGAGACAACGAAGGACAGAGTTTGGCACATCATTTGTGTAACACAGACTCCCAGGGCTCACTGAAAGGTAGCAGTACTATTCTGAGACAAGCCACCACCCGTCTGAAAATATACCAGCCTCTCCAAAAAGGGGCAGAATTCCTGGAAATGTCGAAGTCTGCTAAATGCAAAATGTAGCCCTCACAATTACATTAAGTCCTTGCTTCTACCATGTCGTTTATATATAGGACAGAGCCCCCTGGGTGGCTGAAACTGAGCTCTGACTGTGAGGGCTCCTAATCTGTTATTTCCTCTCTCTAGAATATTTGACAGGAATTAGGGTGAGAACTGTATGTTGCAAGTGCAGGGTATTTGCATGCAATCCTATAAAATCCTCTTTGTTGCTCACCTGCCAGTCTCAATAAGCCTATTGAGACTACTTAATATGATACTGCCTGAGTAATAATACATTTTCCTTGCAAAGTCCAGGATCTGGGTTTCCTTTCTTGTGTTGAGAGAGTGACACGGTGACAAACAAACCTAGTCACTTTTTAGACTGATTAATGTTCACTACCCATTTCTTCAAAAGTGTAAATTACACTGAAAACATCTGGCAGGGGTAACAATAAACACTGCTGCAGCTGGCAGAGGTTTCTTGCTTTACTTTTTTTTTTTTTTGTTCTCAAGCAGCAGAGCACTAAATGTACACATCTAGGCCTCAATTATTGACACCAGGCCTGGGGCTTGATGTGCCACCCAAGGCCAGGGAAGCCACATCAGCTGGTTAATCATAACGTCTATGGCTGACTAGAGGATTCTGCATGAAGCAAAGGGCAATCTTAGCTGGGCATTTTCCAGCTAGCACAGGGTTCTAGGCGTTGCAAAACCACAGGGGAGGCAGAAAACTCATAATAATGGGTTTCCTTCGGTCATGAGTGTGACATTCCCATTTAGGTGGAGAAAATGCTCTCCTTCTGTGGCTGGAAAGAAAGCAAGCAAGCTGCAGGGGAAATCTCCAGACACAAGAGAAAATCCACTATTCCACACGGTAAAAAAGGAGGGCTGGGAGAAACCAACGTTCTCTTTTGAAAGTAGCTAAGAGTTAATTATTGTGCATGGTTTAAACCAATGTACCTATTGAGAAATTCTTTTCAAACCATTTTTGGCTTTTACAGTTTCCACAGACGGGTGGGTGATTCACAAGCAATCGCCAAGGGAGTCAAGTGGGTTTTGTTGGTAAGCATTACCCAAAGGGCCACAGTTCAGTGGTTGAACATCTGCATCCCAAATTTCCATCGCCAGCATCTTCATGCAGGGCAGGGAGAGACCCTGGTCCAAAGTCTTATAGTTATGGCTAGTCAGTGTGGACCATACTGAGCTAGATGGACCAAGGATCAGATTCCATATAATGTAGCTCCCTATGTCCATATGTTCCAAATGGAAATGTAAGCAGATGCTTCAGAGGAACCTTTAGAAAGGGGAACCCGAGATGAACTAAGTTTTAATGAAATCTAAAGTTTGCATTCTTTGTAGTATCAATCACTGAATCAGATGGCCACATCTTAATGTGGTAAGCTTCCTGCCACTAAACCTGGGTAACTCCCCCACTCAAAACCTATTAGAGAGCCAGTGTGGTGTTGTGGTTAAGAGCAGTAGACTCATAATCTGGTGAACCGGGTTCGCGTCTACGCTCCTCCACATGCAGCTGCTGGGTGACCTTGGGCTAGTCACACTTCTTTGAAGTCTCTCAGCCCCACTCACCTCACAGAGTGTTTGTTGTGGGGGAGGAAGGGAAAAGGAGATTGTTAGCCGCTTTGAGGCTCCTTCGGGTAGTGACAAAGTGGGATATCAAATCAAACTCAAAAAACAAATGGGGGGGGGAATTCTGGAGGGCACAGCAGGAGCAAAGTATATTTCTAGGTGGACAAAAAAACAAAACAACAAATAAGGCAATCTTGTAGGTAAACTGGTCCAAGTAGTTAAGGGCTTCGTATACTAATGGTAATAAGGGACACGGGTGGCGCTGTGGGATAAACCACAGAGCCTAGGACTTGCCGATCAGAAGGTCGGCGGTTCGAATCCCCATGACGGGGTGAGCTCCTGTTGCTCGGTCCCTGCTCCTGCCAACCTAGCAGTTTGAAAGCATGTCAAAGTGCAAGTAGATAAATGGGTACCGCTCCGGCGGTAAGGTAAACGGCATTTCCGTGCACTGCTCTGGTTTGCCAGAAGCAGCTTAGTCATGCTGGCCACATGACCCAGAAAGTGTACGCCGGCTCCCTCGGTCAATAAAGTGAGATGAGCACCTCAACCTCAGAGTCGGTCACAACTGGACCTAATGGTCAGTGGTCCCTTTACCTTTACCTTTATACTAATGGTAACACATTGAACCAGAACTGGTAGGAATTCAGAAATGGAGGGCATGTGGGGGATTAGCTCATTGCTTGTGGGGGCTGCATGCCCCCTGTCTAGCACCACCAATGCAATCTAGACATGGATTTCATGTGCAGAGACTTTGTGTGTGTGTGTGTGTTTACTTTTAAAGTCAAATAGCATCATGGGGAGCCTGATAATTATCAACATTGCAGCATGTACAGTGGGAAAAGTTAACATTTTCCTCCCCTGCTCTGGTCATGAAAAGAATCCTGCCCCTGAAGCCAGCATTTGCTTTGGAGGGGAAGTCCCTGAGTGATGTCAATGAGCAGCATCCAAAGGGGGGATTTTCCTCAAGACTACAGCGAGGGAGAAAAGAGTTACATTTCCCCTCTGTCCCAATGTCGGCACCACCAGCTGATGCTATTTGCATTTTTATTAAAACAACAACAACCCAGAGACATTTTAGATGCAATGATGCATTTGATATCATGCATATCATGCATGAGTTTGACCAAACTGCAGGAGGCAGTGGAAGACAGGAGTGCCTGGCGTGCTCTGGTCCATGGGGTCACGAAGAGTTGGACACGACTAAACGATGAAACAACAACAACATATTGTAGACCTAAGTACGACCATTGCTTCTTCTGATCCGGAATTGCTTGCTCTGGTGGTGTCCGCACTAAGCAGGTATCTCTCCCAGTTCTGCTACTTGAGAAAGTTTATTTTTCAATGGCGATGCCAGCGATGGAACCTGGAACCTTCTGAATGGACAATAGCACAGGGGCTGCTATTGCCATAGTGATGATCTCCTACCAACCTGTCCTTATCCGAGGATGCCACATTTTTTAAAAAAATATGGCTCCTGTGCCTTTATCTGCATTTACAGCAAACAGGAATTCAACAGGGAGCATCCCTCTTCACAACGTCTCCCTGCTGGAAAAAGCTGAAGCTGTTGAGATTTCTGCCTGCTGAGTAGAAATGATCATGTAAACTGATGACACATATAATTGTGTGATAAATTTGCAAAGTACCTCTACCTCCTTCCAGTAAACCACAGAATGCTAATTGCTGTTAACCTTCCTATGCAAAATGGTTGTTTTTTTAAATAAAAAAACTAGCTTTGCTACCTGCTAAATGTCAATGCACTCATGCAAATGATCACTGTATTGGTTGTAGGAAATATTCCATATGTATACATTGTTTGTCCTTTTACCAAATTAAATAAATTCAGCAAGAAACCGGTCTGTTTCAAAGTAAAGCATGTTCCACTTACCTTCTTTGCTGTGCTGCAGTGAACAATCTTAAAATCATTAGTGATGTTTTTTTGATGCCTCTGTGCCTCAGTTCTCTGAGGTAAGGACCCACGGAAGTACCCTGCAAGAATTTAAATAGTGTTTTAGCTTCTAGGCAACCAATCAAAGCCTAGCAACTTAACTGTGACTTCACACAGGGTCTTAAGCGAAAACCCACTAATCCCCCCCTTTTGTCCTTGAAATGATTATGTGCCTTGTGCACTAAATTGAAATTCTCCACTTCTTCCCCACTCAGGCAGAATGCTAGATAAGTATATTCCATGGCTTGTTTTTGCAAGATAATATATATTATGAATGCCAGGCAAATCCCCGCTTCTGTGATTACTATATTCCTTTACCTACGTTTTTCCTTTTGAGATATTCAGGTGCATTCTAACTGAAAGGTAAAATTTTAGTGGCACTCCTGATCTGGTTAACTTATACATCAGCCTACCCTTTAATAGCTATTTTTTGTGATGCCCCATAATCAAATCTTCTAGCCTGGCTATTGTCACAAGCCTTCCACTTGTTCAGACAACCAGGTTTCCAACTGCAATGTCCCTTGATTTTTGCAGTCATCAAAGCCTTCTCGGCAGCTACTATTTTTACACATCACTTAGCATCCCATCTCTGAATAGATGATAGACTTTAGCCACGCTAGGTTTTCGCACATGCAGTCAAACAAACTGTGCTTTCACTACACACCTGGTCCTGGTTTTTCAATGCATGCTGACATTTTGCGATGTCACAGCTGACAAACCGCTGGAAACCTTTGTGGTGGCACAGCAAACTTTCAATATTCACCAAACAATTGGAATGTGGAAGGGCTTTGAAGCAGCCCTGTTAATGAAGCCATGTTTCACTAAAGTCTCACGTATTTAGGGCCTCAAAATCTCTGAAAGTAAGAAGGTACTGTAGAAAAGAATTTCCCCCAGAAGAACAATGTCCAAAACTCAATGGGAGTCAGCTTGTCAATAAAGCTTTCTCTCTTTTTTGCACCAAATAGTTTTCACTTACTTTAAAAAAAAAGTGTTTGTTATATATTTAACTGTACAAACTCTAACCTATAATAGAGGGTTGTTTTTTAATGTAAAAGATCTAATCATTTAATGTTCAGGTAAAAAATCTAAACAGAGTCTTCATGCTCACAACATTACAAAACAGTACTGAATATGTAGTCGATGATCTCTCCCTCAATTTTGGGCATAAAGATAAAGGTAAAGGGACCCCTGACCATTAGGTCCAGTCGTGACCAACTCTGGGGTTATGGCGTTCATCTCGCTTTATTGGCCGAGGGAGCTGGCGTACAACTTCCAGGTCATGTGGTCAGCATGACTAAGCCACTTCTGGCGAACCAGAGCAGTGCATGAAAACGCCGTTTACCTTCCCGCTGGAGCGGTACCTATTTATCTACTTGCACTTTGAGGTGCTTTCGAACTGCTAGGTTGGCAGGAGCAGGGACCGAGCAACGGGAGCTCACCCTGTCACGGGGATTCAAACCACCGACCTTCTGATCGACAAGCCCTAGGCTCTATGGTTTAACCCACAGCGCCACCTGTGTCCCTTCAATTTTGGGCATACGTCCATGAATTTTGTCCATGAATTTGCCTTATACACTTTTGAATCCACTTAATGCTAAGGGCAAGCAAATTCCATAAACCGGTCATTTAAATAAGTGCTTCCTGAGGTTTCCCCAGACATAACTGAATTTCCTGGACATAACCAAAAATCGGCAAAAATCCGGACGTATGGCAACCCAAAAATTTTGGTCAGTAGAGAAAGATCTCTGATTGCTGGGCAGAGCAATCACAGAAGGCCACAGACCTAGTTACAGCGTGAACAGCATCCATTCTTTACAAGCCTAGATGACCCTCATAGTTTCTTCCAATCTACAATTCTATGATTCTATTAATTTTTTTGTATGTTGTTTGCTCTATGAGCTGCCCAGGGAACTCTTTTTGTGGGGCAGCTATAAAAATATAAAAACATAAGCACAGGGTTGTGTGAAACTGTTCTAACATATTTATTGCTCATTTCTGACTTCACATTAATATTCAACCTCTCCCTTTCGTTTTAATAAAAAAAATCATACTAACGAAATATACAATATAAAGCCCTTTTTTCTAGCAAAGTAGCTCCTGGCCCTGCTTTCTTTTTTTTTTAAAAAAAAAAGCCACTGAAGTGTTTGTTCAAAATAGTTATTATATACTATATTGCAGATTTCGCAGGTATGTGATATATATACCTAATGGGCACCCTTGAGGGAACAGTAGTCATTACACTATTGAAAAGCAAAGCCCTGGAGGCTCTGTTGAAATTATAGATTTGCATTCTCAGGAAGCCAGGGCTTCAAATAGGAAGGGAAGTCTGCCACCATTCAGCACATAGACAAAGTGCTTGTTTGTAGGAGTCCCTTCTGCTAACAAACAGCCAGTTCCCAGGTTTTATTGAAGGGATATAAGACAAGCCACCCTCAGCTGCTCAGATATTTCTGCTCTCTTAAATCAGTGGCGCTCAGTGAGTAGGAAGAGATGGAATTGCCATATTTGTTCATCTACCCCAGTGCCTCTCACAACCTAGTGTCCTACAGGTGCTGGCTAGAGCTGATGGGAACTGTGGTCCAAAACATCTAGACAGTAATAGTTTGGGGGAGGCTGACTGAGCTCATATTATCCCCTCCAGCCTCCCCAGCTGCCCTCTAGATGTCTAGGCCTTTAGTGTGGTAGCTGCCATGTGTCTGGAATTTCCTGGACATATATGAGATTCGTGAGCCGAAAATAGTGTCTGGGCAGAATTTACAGTAACCAGTTGAAATGTCCAGGCGTATGGCATCGGAAGTGTTGTTTTTTGGTGAATTTCCTTTAAAAATAGCTTAAAAACGGAATTTTCACTTTTTGAAATATGGCAGCCCTATGATATTTCGCAGTCTGTATCGGAGTTGTTTTGAATATGTTTTTGTTGGTTACAGGGGCGGGGTGGGGGGTAGAAAGGAGAATTCCCAGGATGCCACAATCCAGGTTTGGGGCAAGTACTCTCTTGTGAGATAAGCCCAGCAGAGATTTAAAAGCACAAAATATGCAGCAAAGTAAAGCATGGGAATATAGGCTGTTAGACCTTCCAAATACACCCTTCCAAGCTCCTCTGAATGTTTCTCACTTCCCCTAGCATCAAAAAAGACTACACATTTAGTAAAATGGTTTACTTACAAATTCTTCAAAGGTCTGGTTCATGTGCTTTTTCTATACCTCAGTCAGAAAAGTTGCACAGGCAGTAAAACCTGATTTAGTTAACAAAGTGGTGAAAGTTCCTAAATTATTGGCATAGGAACACAAGAATGGCTGTTGAGAACCATACCAGCTTAGCCTCTTCACATGCTGAGTTCATCAGGTAGACTGGGGAGGGAACAAAGGCTTGATTACCTAGTTCTTTGCAATGTGAGAGGAAGTGAAGATCGCTAAGCCTAGCTGCTCAGATTACTCTATAGCAAGGTTTCCGAAACTTGGATCTCCAGCTGTTTTTGGACTACAACTTCCATCATGATCTCCTGCAATGATTTTGCAAAGTTTTTTGCAGATAAAGTCGCTCAGATTCGGGAAGAGGTAGACGCCACCGTGGGAGCAGGGCCGGGGCGGGAGAGTGCTAGAGTCCTGTCTAGTCAAATTGCATGGGATCAATTCCAATCTGTTACCTCCGAGGATGTGGACAGGCTGCTTGGACGAGTGAAACCAACCACCTGTCTCCTTGATCCTTGCCCATCCTGGCTTATAAAAGCTAGCCGGGAAGGACTGGGCGATGGGCTTCGTGGGGTGGTGAATGCTTCCCTCCGTGAGGGAGCCTTCCCAGACCCGCTGAAAGAGGCGGTTATCAAACCACTTCTTAAAAAACCATCTTTAGATGCGGCCACGATGGCCAGCTATCGCCCAGTCTCAAATCTTCCATTCTTGGGCAAGGTGATTGAGCGAGTGGTTGCTGAACAACTCCAGGCACGCCTGGAAGAAGCGGACCATTTGGATCCCTTCCAGTCGGGATTCAGGCCTCATCATGGGACTGAAACTGCCTTGGTCGCACTGGTTGATGATCTCCAGCGGGCTAGGGACAAAGGTGAGAGCTGTTTCCTAGTTCTGCTGGATCTCTCAGCGGCGTTTGATACCATCGACCATAACATCCTTCTGGACCGTCTTGAGGGGCTGGGAGCTGGGGGCACTGTCCTACAGTGGTTCCGCTCCTTCCTCCTGGGCCGTGTTCAGAAAGTGGTGGTGGGGGATGAGTGTTCAGACCCCTGGGCTCTCACTTGTGGGGTGCCTCAGGGTTCTGTCCTCTCCCCCATGCTTTTCAACATTTACATGCAGCCGCTGGGAGAGATCATCAGGGGGTTTGGGCTGGGTGTTCATCAGTATGCGGATGATACCCAGCTCTACCTCTCTTTCAAATCAGAACCAGTGAAGGCGGTGAAGGTCCTGTGTGAGTGTCTGGAGGCGGTTGGAGGATGGATGGCGGCTAACAGATTGAGATTGAATCCTGACAAGACAGAAGTACTGTTTCTGGGGGACAGGAGGCGGGCAGGTGTGGAGGACTCCCTGATCCTGAATGGGGTAACTGTGCCCCTGAAGGACCAGGTGCGCAGCCTGGGAGTCATTTTGGACTCACAGCTGTCCATGGAGGCACAGGTTAAATCCGTGTCCAGGGCAGCTGTGTACCAGCTCCATCTGGTACGCAGGCTGAGACCCTATCTGCCTGTGGACTGCCTCGCCAGAGTGGTGCATGCTCTGGTTATCTCCCGCTTGGATTACTGCAATGCACTCTACGTGGGGCTACCTTTGAAGGTGACCCGGAAACTACAACTAATCCAGAACGCAGCAGCCAGACTGGTGACAGGGAGCGGCCACCGAGACCATATAACACCGGTCTTGAAAGACCTACATTGGCTCCCAGTACGTTTCCGAGCACAATTCAAAGTGTTGGTGCTGACCTTTAAAGCCCTAAACGGCCTCGGTCCAGTATACCTGAAGGAGCGTCTCCACCCCCATCGTTCTACCCGGACACTGAGGTCCAGCACCAAGGGCCTTCTGGCGGTTCCCTCACTGCGAGAAGCCAAGTTACAGGGAACCAGGCAGAGGGCCTTTTCGGTAGTGGCGCCCTCCTTGTGGAATGCCCTCCCACCAGATGTCAAAGAGAACAACAACTACCAGACTTTTAGAAGACATCTGAAGGCAGCCCTGTTCAGGGATGCTTTTAATGTTTGATGTATCATAGTATTTTAATATTCTTTTGGAAGCCGCCCAGAGTGGCTGGGGAGGCCCAGCCAGATGGGCGGGGTATAAATAATAAATTATTATTATTATTATTATTATTATTATTATTATCATCCCAAGTTAGCAGGACCAATGGTCAGGGATGATGGGGATTGTAGTTCAAAACCACTGGAGACCCAAGTTTGGGAAACCTTGCTCTATGGTATTAACTCCTTCATGCATTAATTAGACTAAAGTGTGATGGTTCTATGAGGCTACTTACAGTATTCCACATTTTATTGTTTTATTGCTGTACGTTGGCAACCATGGACTCCTTTGGGAGGAAGGATGGGATATGAATTAATAAAATAAACAAATAAATATAAACACACAGAATTTATTAGAGGGAGAGAAGCAGACAAGTGAGATAATTTTTAAAGTTAAGTGAACTCTTCTAACTAAATTTATGAAGAATAGATATAAGGTAAAGTTTCTCTGTGTGGATAAATAGACATATATATAGTAGCATGTATTTAAGTATTTGTTGTAATTACATTATATTTCTGAGATTTAATAATAGTTAATAATATTGATAATAATTACAATTAATTAGTCAATCTGAATTTTATGCAGTGTTGTGGAGTTCTGACCCTGTATCTCATATAGATACAGTGCTTTTTTCTGGGGGTACGCAGGGGTACGCATAACCCTAAACATTTTGTGAATCTAAGTTTGGCCTCATTGAGGGGCAGTATTTCAATATGAGTAGGAAAATGAGATTACCCCTAAACATTTTTTTAAAGAAAAAAAGCACTGTATTTGTTTGAAACCTGCTTTGTTTGGATAGCAAATATTTCTGACATGGAGTGGGAAGTAGTTACTTAAAACAGCATTTTCCCTTTCAACTTATCAAAATACAGCCATGGGTTTGACCCAGAGCTGTTCAAACATTTTCCTTTCTGCTGGATTGATTTTCTATTTCTATACAAGTCCTTATCCTGAATTAGTATTTCCCAAGAGCAACAAGCAAAAGGTTACAAAAATACCCCCACCCCTCCAAAATGAAAAGGATAGGCATCTCCAGCACAGACTCCTAAAATACCAGGTGCCAGGTAAATGTTCACATCTCAATGCAAGGCATGAACTTAAATAGAGCCGCAAGCAAATATGACAGGGGACTTTTTCTGCACGTCAAACAGTGTGGGCACAAATTCTTCAAGTTTAGGGATGGCAAGGAAATAACATCACATAACCAAACAGATGGCCAAACCTCTGGACTTGTTTACAGCCACTGAAGAGCCTTTTGATTTAAAACATGGTGGTGTTAGTAGCAAGACCAGTGAGATGTTGCATAAGGCTTTTGAATAGCAAAGGGCTGGTGTCTTCCTTAATATAGAAAACACTCACTGTGGAACACTGGGGCATAGCTGTCAACTTACAGATTTGAAAATAAGGGACCAGCAGCCTCAAAAATAAGGGATCAGCAGCCAAAATAAGGGATCAACAATTACTTTGATAAAATACATATTTTGTTGCGTGCAAATGGCTTTAGATACCTATTAGGTCCATAAATTACCATATAGCATATATTCAATACAAAAAAACAACAATTTGTTACTGACAAAGGACAGCTGGACATAGAAAGGGCCCCATTACCTTCAGTAGCTTATTTAAGGGACATCATCAATAAGGGACAGCAGTGGGACATGGCGCTGGGATAAGGGACTGTCCCGCCAAATAAGGGACACTTGACAGCTATGATCTCTTGCCTTTATGCCACACCTTTGACAGGCAGCTGTTTATCATAATGCTCTTTGGGGCTTCAAGGAAGTCTGGCTCTCAGGCTGTCAGGGACTGGACTGATGAGGAATGGTGGGGACAGCCACCCCTCTTCCTGCACCGTCCCAAGAAGAGGAGGACAGTATAGATTTAGAACAGTGGTTTGCAGAAGGCCATAGTTCAGAGGCTGCAGAGGGCAGAAGCTGGGAAATATTGGAAGAGGAACATCAGGAAAAAGAAGCACCAGGGGAGAGACAGTGTCCTTGGAGAGCATTCCTGACCCACCCCCTCCCTGTTGGGATGCGTCCAAGGAGACGGGGGCAATTGGCAGGCCCCCAGCTGGCTCCAGCCCAGCGGTCGCCAGCCGGGCGATCTCCAGTCCTTGGATCAGCATGTAACTGCGACTCGAGCTTCAGAAACCTTCAGAAGCTGAGCACGCGGGCCAGCAGAGAATAAAACTCTTCGCAACAGAAGGGCAGATAGAGGCTGTGTAAAGTGTATTTACAGGCATTTTATTCAGCATCAGGACAAAGAGAAAAACATGTCTTCTCCCCTTTGTGTCCAAGCAAACAGCATAAGCAAAAGCTATGCACACAACAGAAGTTCCCAGCAAGCTGTGCTGGAATGTAAGCAGGCATGTGACACACAACAACTCCACACATCTGTTTAGGTGGAACAGAATATCGTAACACTCCCAAGACCAGACAGGCATTGAGGGTATTAGAACAGAGAGCTCAGAGGCAGAAAGCTCAGATTAGCCAATGCAGGAGTGATGACGAATAGGGTGGACGTAGGAGGGGTGGGACTTTACTTGGAGCAATGCCATATTTTGGGAAGGCTGCATTCCTTCGTCACTCTCTGTGAATTATTGCGTGGTAAGAACTTTTATCGTTTCTCTGATTCTTGGCTGCCTACGTGGGAAACATCTGATTCCCTGAAGCCTAACACAGGCCCATTTATTTAAAGCGAAAAGAGCTAGAAGCCTTGCAGCAAGGTCAACCTGATCTCCAAATGATATATTGTCCTCAAACTAGGACAATTTCCTGCTAAGCAGGAAAGCGTGCCATTTAAACATAATCATTTTTCACATGGCTCTTGAACATTCACCACCACTGCCTGAAATCACTGTTCTGCACCTGGCCTTCCTAGATCCCTCGGGGTTCTAGCAAAAAACACGAAGTTGATAGCACAAGCCTGAAGGGTGTCCATCCCTAGACCAGAACAGGGGTGGATTTAGGGCTGTGCGAGTGGATCAGACATATTGGGCACTGAGCCAAGGGGGCTGAGCGAGGGACTGGGCTTTGGGAAGGAGCTGTGAGGACTCTGGCAGGGTCCTCATTCCCAAAGTCTAGTTAGCATTTTCCCAGCTTTAGGAAGGAGGTGGGGGCTCTAGGACCCTGCCAGAGCCCTCACATCCCCTTCCCAAAGCCTGATGACTCCTTACCCACCTTTGGAAAGGCAGAGCAAGGGCCTCGTAGTACCACCAAGAGATAAGGGAAACCTTGCATAAGCACTGTAGTGAACATTAGAGTTGCTGTATTTAAAACTTTGGGTTTGAGTTGTGGCAGGCTTGGCTACTGATTTAGACCAAGGGTACAAGGTGTGACAGTAAGGGCAGTGGTTGAGGAGAAAATTCTCTCATTCTCTCTCTCTCGGCTGCATTCCTGTGGTGTTCCAAAAATATGGTTCTCACTAAAAGGCAAAATGAGAGAGTGGTCTTGTGTAAAGAACACTTTGAAATCCTTTTCCTTACTTTTCCTTCATCTCGCTCTTGGCGCTGTGCTATTATACTTGGGAAGCTGGGGCTCCATGCAATGGGAAGACATTTGTCTGCCGAAACAGTTTGAAAGCACAAAGGTTTACTGTTGCCATGGCGTCCTCTTGGGCTCCCGAAGATGGAAGAGAGAGCTGTAGCCATGTGTAACAAACCTTAGCTTGAGGACTTCTCTTTTTTAAATCCGCAGCATTGTGGTCAAACACAAGAAACATATTTAGAACTCTGTACGATGTTTTGGAGTGGGTACTTCAATGAGACTCTGGTATGCTTTCTGAGGCAAATGCTCCAAGTTTTATAAATTGATGGCGAAGATTGTATTATACCAAGAGTTGTGTTGCCAGGGTGGTTTGGTGGGCTTGAATTACAGGAGAAATGCAGTTTTGAAGCAATTTAAAATTCAGTATGAAAATTTTGAAGATTCACATTTTAAACCACTGGGAGATAATTCACATGTAGCACTGTGCCAAGCCATAGCTTATTATGAGCGTATAAGCATTGGTTTGGCTTAGCATGCCGTCCAAACCTTAACTCATGGTTTGTCATCTCCTGACAAACAATCCGCTCTGGGCCTGCAAGTTCACATATTCCTGCTAAGCCATAGTTTGTCTTAGCATTACATGCGCTTCATTAACAAAACAATTTTTTATGGTGCTTCAATGAAACAAATGACTGTGTGTTTTTAATAAATGTGAAGGCAATCCCCTGGAGAATCTTCAAAACAATATTTCATCCAATAGACCTGAGCAACTTTACTGTCCCTTATTTTTCTCCTATGTGCCCAACCCAGGAGTAAAAGGAAAGAGTCATCATTTGCTTTGTCAACAGCTGGTGTCAGCTCCATTTAAGTAGAGGGAGAACATGCAATTTGCCATAAAGGTAAAATATACATTGCATTTAAGTGGTACCTAGTGAGGTAAGGAGAGGGGTCCACTCAATTAATGTTTTTTTTTTAATTAAAAAAACACACCTTTCAGGCTCTAGTCATAAGAAGCAGACCCTTTATTTCAGCCTCTTGTCATACCTCCTGCAGTGGCTTCAGGGCAATTCCTGCATTTCACCCTTCTGAGCAGCTTCACAGGTAGCTAGCCTGAAGTTCCTGTCTGGCTCACTGCCTCCTCCACTGCTGTGACTCTGGAGAAGATGAGAAGGAGTCTGAGAGCTGACGGAGAATACCGACAGCTAGTATGGTGACATCCATCCCTGGGGTTGGAAGGTCCAAACCCAATGACTTCTCCAGATCACTGGCCATGAAGAGATCTGCTGGAGAGTGCTGCTCTCCTTGGTCCTCATCTAAAGAGACCTCAGATTCCAGGTCTGGGTAGGGCTATACCATGGCAGGCAATTTACCACCACCACCCAAAAAAATACCTGGGCAGTACCTCTTCATTCAAGCCCCTCTGGTTCAAAATGGGTGCAGGAAACTCTATTGGTAGTTTGTGCCTGTGACTTATGTCTTGGGTATATATTGTTGGTTGGTTGGTTGATTAATTGATTGAATATATATCCCACCCTTCCACCCTAAAGAGCCACAAAGGGCAGCAAATATATATACAATTTAAAAATGAAACAAAGTATAATCATAACAATCATAATCATATTATATGCTGCTCCCAAGAAATGTTATAAAACAGATTAAAACAATCTAAAAGACAATTAAAAATATACTTCCACATATTAACCATTTCCAGACTAGATATAATATATATAATATCTTAATATTAATAGATTTAATAGCATTAATAATTCTGCTATATAATATCTAAATATTTGTGGCAACTCTTGGAAGTAGCCAAACCATACTGAAAGTCTCAGGGGAATTTTTGGAACACCCCTAATGGAAACACCTTTATTTTGGGGGATTAGTAATGGAGAAAATGTGCCTTTGAAACAGGTTGAAAGGTATTCCTTCCAGAAATTTCAATGAGCCTCTTCTTCTGGCTTTATTGATCTATTTAAATGGTCAGGACAGGCAGGCAAACCACCTTAACCTCAGTCATCCAGGAAGGATGCCTGATGGTATAAATATTCCAGCCCGCCACATCCAGAGGAACCTCACCTTCTGTGATCCCCAGGACAGGTGGAAGACAAAGCTGACTTTTAAGGTTCCTCCTTAAAAGCTTCTTTGACTTAGGAAGTCGTAACTTCTCAAGGAAACTTTGCTACAGTAATCAGACCGGCTGTATTTTTCGCCGCACAAACTCTAGGGCAGAGCTTTCCAGACTTTTCACGTTGGTGACACATTTTTTTTTTTTAGACATGCATCATTTCACGACACAGTAATTCAGTTTTACTAGCAAACCGGAGGTGAATGGGGAGCATTCGCACGACACACGTACACACTGCAGCTGACACACTAACGTGCCATGACACACAGTTAGGAAAGCTCTGCTCTAGGGGGCTCACCCGCCCAGAGTGGCTGCAGAAACCCAGCCAGATGGATGGGGTATAAATAATAAATTATTATTATTATTACAGTCATACCTCGGGTTACAGCCGCTTCAGGTTGCGTTTTTTTTGGGTTACGCACCCGCCGAAACCCAGAAGTACCGGAACAGGTTACTTTGGGGGGTTTGGCAGTTGCGCCTGCACAGAAGCACTGAATTGCAACCCGCGCATGCACAGACACACTGCTGTGGGTTGCGAACGTGCATCCCACACAGATCACATTCTCAACCCAAGCGTCCACTGTATTATTATTACTACTTCTACTACTACTTTCACCCTGACGCCACCACCATCACACTCCAAAAATAATGTGATACCTTAAAGTTAGCTTCTCAAAAGCCTTGGGAGTGCAAAGGGCTTGTGTTAACTCCAGACACCCGCTGGAGCTCAAATATGGATGGTAACATATGAGGGGAGGGGGAATGAGACTAAGTGTCAGGGAACTGCCATCGGAGCCGGAGGAGGAGGGAGGGCTCCAGAGGGATTCCGGAGAGCGTCCCAGGAGGGAGAGAGGCAGCCCATCTTCTGGGGAAGGAAATCAGCGTAGCACCAGTGGAGAAGGGGGGCAGATGGGGGAATCGGCGAGGGGGCTCCATGACTCCTCGCCGGAGACCAGCGGGGAGAGCACGGGTCCTCCACTGCCCACACCCTTCCTCCACTGCCCACACCCTTCCGCGCAGGGAGAGTAGGCGGAGACTAGGGGTCAAAGAGCTTCTTTGCTGGAAGAAGTTCAAGAAATGCCCACTGACGGATTCTGCCAGCGATTGAGACAGACACGGATTAGTGGCTGTCCAGACAGAAAGGGTTCACTCAGGCAACCCAGCCAGGTGTGGCGCCGATTTATGCACAAGCAACCCCTAGAACCATTACACTAAGGCAGCAATCCTAACCATCCCTAAGTAAATGTAAAGGGACCCCTGACCATTAGGTCCAGTCGTGGCCGACTCTGGGGTTGCGGCGCTCATCTCGCTTTACTGGCTGAGAGAGCCAGTGTACAGGTCATGTGGTGAGCATGACTAAGCCGCTTCTGGCGAATCAGAGCAGCACACAGAAACGACGTTTACCTTCCTGCTATTTATCTACTTGCACTTTGACGTGCTTTTGAACTGCTACGTGGGCAGGAGCAGGGACTGAGCAACGGGAGCTCACCCTGTCATGGGAATTCGAACCACCGACCTTCTGATCAGCAAGTCCTAGGCTCTGTGGTTTAACTGAATTACCCTTGGGCATTCCTTCCCATTAAGTATGAGAAGGGAGCTGTCTTCATTGTCTGTTCAGTGCTTACTGAAGATCTTCCCTTTTCAACAAGTGTTTTAAGCAGAGATGTTTCCCAGTCTGCACCTGTATCAGAACTGGTTTTTTAGATATTTTCATTGTTCCATTAATTAGTGAATTAAAAGGGAGAGACATGTGCGTAGCATGCTCTTCCAACCACAGGACCCAGCATTCTACAGTTCCTGATGGCAACAGGTGGGGCCAACAGGAAGTAAGAAAAGGAGACAGAAGCACCATAATCATCAGAGACTTTGAGAACCCAGGTAAGGGGCAATCAGGTGTGTTTGCTGGCAGGGGGAAAGAGCTCTGAGACTCAGTAACAGGGTGCCCATAAGTAATAAAATAGAAGTAGCTGAGATCTCTACTATCCTAGCCTACTCAAGGTTCAGTTAGTTGTCAGTCCTGAAACACCATCTATATACCTAAAAACTGTGAGAATATTGTAGATCTGTTGCAAGTTCCTTAATTCATCCTACTCCTGACTCCTAAGTCTTCCTTCTAGAATACTGTCAGAGCTGCCTCCAGGTCCCAGCTCACAGAGGACCAACGCTAGGCTGTAGTTATGTACAAAAGTCTTTATTGAGATTCAGTCTCCATTTTAAAGCCGCAGCGTGCAGCTCTACGTCCCGCCCTTAGACCGGCGAAGTCCTGTCTGAGTCTCCTCCCCCTCCACACCAGTTTAAGACTCTCGCTTTGGTCCACCTCTTCCTAAATTCCTTTCTCCTCTGGGCCCTCCTGCCCGCTAGGGTCTCATCCTTCCTGGACTCCTCTGACGCTGACCCTGACGATTCTTGCCCCTCCTTCCGGCGGGCTTTAGGACCTGGTTCCCTATCCGGGCTACCTTCTGTGCCGCTCGCCTGTACCTTTGAACTTGGCGCGCGCGCCCAGCCTGCAACTTTCCTCTTAACCGTTAACTCGCTCTCTGATGGAGGCGTGGTCCACCCTGACTCATCTTCTCTCGCTGGTGGTGCATGTGTGGGCTCTGACACCTGGAACTCCTCCCCCCCACTACGCTCTGGTGGGGAAGCTGGTCCTGATTTGCAACTGCTGCTCTGGGAGTCCCCGCTGGCCCCTTGCTTCTGGGGTGTCCCCCTTGGGTCGCCCCTTGTCCTGCCCATCGGCGCCCCCTTCTGTGAATCTTCCGATTCGCTGGAGAGGCTCATGGAATCTATCGAGCTGCTGTCATATTCTCCTACGCTGCCCTCGGATTGCTCCCCCTCGCTTTCCATCTCCTCTCCTCCCTGCGCTCCCGCTGAGTCCCTGACATCCATCCCCCCCTCGAAGCCCCCCCTTCCCCCCTCCCCCTCTTCTGGCGTGGGTTCCGGGTGCTCCAATGCTATGGGGGTGCCTGCCGGATACCGGTCTTCCCCCCTGGCATGCTGCCAGTCCGTGACGGGTACATCGACGTCGCTCTCCTCCGCTTCCATCTCGTTGCCGGCGTGCTCGAAACCAGGATCCTCCCCCAACCCGTCCATGCCCCCTTGTTCCCCCATTTCCTCTGGGTAGTCTGCGTGCCAGGGCCCTCTGAGCAGTCTCCTGCGCCACTCCTCCTCGGGTTGAGTGTCCCACCAATAAGAGCGCTCCGCACCCAAGTCTGAGACCGACCCCTCCGGCGAGGTAGTCTCTGGAACCGTCTCCTCAGCCGAGGAGAACCCCTGAAACGTACTGGCTGAGAGTGTGGGGGTGAAAAGATATTCATCAAAATAATCCTCCGGCATGGGCCTGTGTGGGAAGAGTGCGTGGAACTCGTCTTTGAGGTAGTGCTCCTCCACCGCATAGTACGGCACCCAGCTGTTGGCGCTGGCCGGGGCACCTTCCCTTGCGATGAGATATTCGACGCCCTCTTCCCCCCATCTCGAGTCCAAAATCTCTGTCACCTCGTTGAGTGGCCCCGCCCTCGGCGACCCCCCTGTCATGGGTGCATCTCTAAGCGGACTGGGAGCTGTTCCTGGCTCCTGAAACCTGTGAGGTGCCTTGTAGGGCGTTAGCACCGATCTATGAAAGACCGGGTGCATTCTGGAACCCTCCGGTAGTGTCAAACGGAAAGCCACTGGGTTGATCTGTGCCTCGACTAGGTAAGGGCCCAACTGCTTGTGTCCTAGCTTCTTCTTAGCTAAGGATCTGGCCGGCACTGCCTGGGCCGCTAACCAGACCCAGTCCCCTACCCGTATGTCCTCCCCCACTCTTCTGTGTTTGTCTGCTTGCATCTTGTATACGTGTTTTGCTAGGTCTAACTGTCTACGGAGCTGTTCATGGACCTCCTGTAACTCCTCTGCCAATGCCTCTGCTCCCTGTGGCTCCCCCTCCCCCTCTTTCTCTAAGCCCGGGAAGGTCCTGGGATGTCGCCCGTGGTTGGCAAAAAATGGTGTCACCCCCGTGGACACGTGTTGTGTGTTGTTGTAGGCAAACTCGGCCAGGGGCAGATAATCCACCCAGGTCGAGGGCTGCTGGTTGGCGTAACATCTCAGGTACTGCTGCATGACGGCGTTGACCCTCTCCGCTTGTCCGTTGGTCTGCGGGTGTCTTGCCGACGCTAGGTTGACCTTGACGTTCAGGATTCCCATCAGCTTCCGCCAGAAACTCGAGATGAACTGGCGCCCCCTGTCGGACAGGATAGACCGTGGCAGGCCGTGTACCTTGAACACGTGGTCTATGAACAGCTTGGCTGTCTGTTCCGCTGTGGCCACCTTCGCGCAAGGAATGAAGTGCGCCATCTTGGTGAACATGTCGACTACCACGAGTACTGCTGTTTTGCCCCTCGAGCTGGGCAGGTCAGTGACAAAGTCCAAGGCTACCCTCTCCCACGGTTCGGACGGGGTCTGTAGCGGTTCTAACAGTCCCGCCGGCGGTCTGTGTACTGGCTTGGCCCTTTGGCAGGTGTCGCACCTCGTGACGTAATCCGCGACTTCTCCCCGCATCTTGGGCCACCAAAAGTCTCTGGCTACTAATTCCACTGTCTTTTCCTTGCCGAAATGTCCGGCGCTGGGTGCGTCGTGTAGCTGTTGCAGTACTGTCGCACGGAGTTCATCTCCCGGTACGTAGATGGCCCCCTTGCGGAGGAGCAGTCCGTCGCGTATCTGGAACTCGTCGTCCTTTGCCGTGCCGCTGCGCACCTCCTCCATCTTGGAGCGCGCGAAGGAATCTGTTAGCAGCTCGCGCCGTATCGCTTCCAGGTCTACTGTGGCAGAAGCGCATGCCCACGCCTTGGGTGCGAAAATGTGTTTGGCCGCTACCGGTGCTGCTTCCTCCAGATACTGCGGCTTCCTGGATAGCGCATCAGCCATGACGTTGTTGTCTCCGGGGATATATTCTATCCTGAAGTCGAAATCCGCAAAGAACTCCGCCCAGCGGATGTGTCTCTGGTTCAGGAACCGCGCCGTGCGCCAGTACTCCAGGTTCTTATGGTCCGTGCGAACTTGCACCGTGTGTTTGGCTCCGATGAGGAAGTGCCGCCACGCCTTGAATGCTGCATGAATGGCCAGCAACTCTCTGTCCCAGATGGTGTAGTTCTGCTCCGACTTGCTGAGTTTCCTGGAGTAGAAAGCACACGGCCTCCAATCCCCTTGCGGGTCTCGCTGCAACAGGACTGCCCCCACGGCTCTGTCGGAGGCATCCGTCTCCACCCTCATGGGCTTGCTGGGGTTCACATGCAGCAGTTGTTCCTCGGAAGCAAAAAGACGCTTGAGCTTCTGAAAGGACTGCTCCGCCTGCTCCGTCCAGATGAACTTCTTCTTCTTGGAGCTGAGGGTGTCCGTGATGGCCGCCGTCTGCATAGCGAAACCCTTGATGAACTTGCGATAAAAGTTAGCAAAGCCGACAAACCTCTGGACCTCCTTCCGATTGCGCGGGCTCTTCCAGTCCAGTACTGATCGTACCTTGGCACTGTCCATGGCGATTCCCTTGTCGTACAGCTTGTAGCCCAGGAAATCCACCTCCGTCATGTCGAACTGGCATTTCTCCAGCTTGGCGTAAAGCCTGTGCTCCCGTAGTCTTTGCAGGACTTCCTTGACATCTCCCTCGTGAGCCTCCTGCGATTCCGAGAAGATCAGAATGTCGTCCAGGAAGCAGACACACTTCTTGTAGAGGAGCCCTGCTAACACGTGATGCATGAATGCTTGGAAGCAGTGGGAGCCATTTTGTAAACCGAAGGGCATAACCCTATACTCATAGGTGCCCAAGGGCGTGAACATGGCCGTCTTCCACTCGTCGCCCTCCCGCATGCGTATAAGATTGTACGCCCCTCGTAGATCCAGCTTGGTGAAGATGCGTCCCTTCCTCACCGTCGCGAGCAAGTCGTCGATCTTGGGCATCGGGAAAGCCGTGGGCTTGGTTTTCGAATTTAAAATTCTGAAATCAACTACAAGCCTCTTCTGGGGCGTGTCCTTCTTCTTCACAAAGAACACAGGACTGCCCCCCACTGCTTTGGATTCTCGGATGAATCCCCGCTTCAAATTGTGATCTATGAACTCCCTGAGCTCTTGCAGTTCGTCTTCAGACATGGAGTACAGTTTTCCGGTCGGCAGCGTTGCCCCCGGCAGGAGGTCAATCTTGCAGTCGTAGGGTCTGTGGGGAGGCAGCTTGTCCGCTTCCTTCTCGCAGAAGACCTCCAAAAACGCCTTGTACTTGTCGGGTACCGCTTGCAGCATGCCCAGTTGTAGCTGTGGGTCATCCTCTTGCCCCTCGTCCTCCTGGTTAGTCATGATGCAATGTTCTGCGCAGTAGGAGGAGCCGAAGGTCAATTTACGCTGGTACCATGCCAATGCCGGGCTGTGCCTGTCCAACCAGCTCATGCCCAACACTATGGGTGTGTCTGACAGTTGGGTGACGTTGAAGCTGATGACTTCGCGGTGATTTCCAATGCGCATCACCATTGGCGGCGTTTGCTGTACCACCTGTCCCCCCAGTAATTCTCTTCCATCGACTGTCACTACTTTCAGGGGCATCGTGGCAGGCAGGAGCGCTATGCTATGTTGCTTGATGAAATCCACCCCCATAAAGTCTGCATTGCTACCAGAGTCAATGGTAATAGGCACTTCCATGGTGAGCCCATTGGGAAGCTGGAGTGTTGCGGTGAGCTGCACCACTGGTTTGGGCGGGAGGGGGTCTGTGGGCTGTAAGATTCCTGGGGACTGCTTTACTGATTCGTCTGGCTGGGCCCCAGCGGCTCTGCTTCCAGCCAGACTTCGTCGTTTCCCTGCTGCGGTTCCCTCTGCTGAACTGCTTCTGTTACTTTTGCTGAGGCTGCATTGTGCTTGTGGAGCCTCTGGGGGCACTCTTTTGCCATATGCTGAGCACTTTCGCAGATGTAACACTTCCTGTTCCCTCTAGGAGGCTTCACCTTGGCTGCTCCTGGTGTGAGGGCTCTGGTCGCTGACTGAGCCTTGGCACCACCTATCTCCATCGGCTCCTCTCCCCCTCCCAGTGGAGGCGTGGATTGAGCGCGCGCTGAGTCTCTGGGAAAGAAAGGAGGTGCCCTTGCTGGCGTGCGTCCCCAACGCCCTTCATCTTTGCTCCAGGGACGTTCTTCCAGCCGCACCCCAATCGTCAGCGCCTTCTGGACCACTTCTTGAGTGCTCCGTGGCCTCTCCCCCCTTGCGATTTCGTCCTTCACAGCCCCGTTGAGCCCCTCCCAGAACAGGTCCCTGACGGACGCTGAGTCCTTTTCCCATCCCAGCGCGTTGACCAATGCAAAAAAGCGGGAATGATATTGCCTTACAGTGGCTCTGCCTTGTTTCAGACCGTGAATCTCTCTTCTAGCGACATCCACATCTATCTCTGATAAAAAACAAGCGTCCATCGCCTTAATGAAGGCTTTTGCGTTTTGGAGGGCTGGATCATTATCTCTCCACAGATTGCGCAACCACGCTTTAGCTTCTCCATGGAGATGCGTTAGTATGAAGCCTACTTTCTCCTGCTCATCTCTAAAGTCCTTCTCCAGCAACTTTAGCGCAAAAACTACGTCTGCTCTGAAGTTAGGATATTGCTGCAGACTCCCATCGAAATGCGACACCAGGCTCCCCCCTCTCTTCCCGAGCCCGATCCCTTCGGATTTGGCTGCCGGTGGCCCCTGTTTAGTCAACATTTCCAACCTGTTTTGCAGATCCTTGCAGACAGCATCTGATTCCTCTTCTCTCCTCCTTGCCGCTCGTATTTCTGCGTTAAGTTGTACCACTGCTTCTTGCAAAGCTGCCAGTCGTTCTTCTGTAGTCATCTTGTGCTGCTTTTGTGAGCTCGCGAAGCACCAATCTTCGCCCCTCGCTGCGTCCTCTCACGTTGCGAGGTTCTTTGAAATTTGAGACAGGACTTACTGTCAGAGCTGCCTCCAGGTCCCAGCTCACAGAGGACCAACGCTAGGCTGTAGTTATGTACAAAAGTCTTTATTGAGATTCAGTCTCCATTTTAAAGCCGCAGCGTGCAGCTCTACGTCCCGACCTTAGACCGGCGAAGTCCTGTCTGAGTCTCCTCCCCCTCCACACCAGTTTAAGACTCTCGCTTTGGTCCACCTCTTCCTAAATTCCTTTCTCCTCTGGGCCCTCCTGCCCGCTAGGGTCTCATCCTTCCTGGACTCCTCTGACGCTGACCCTGACGATTCTTGCCCCTCCTTCCGGCGGGCTTTAGGACCTGGTTCCCTATCCGGGCTACCTTCTGTGCCGCTCGCCTGTACCTTTGAACTTGGCGCGCGCGCCCAGCCTGCAACTTTCCTCTTAACCGTTAACTCGCTCTCTGATGGAGGCGTGGTCCACCCTGACTCATCTTCTCTCGCTGGTGGTGCATGTGTGGGCTCTGACACCTGGAACTCCTCCCCCCCACTACGCTCTGGTGGGGAAGCTGGTCCTGATTTGCAACTGCTGCTCTGGGAGTCCCCGCTGGCCCCTTGCTTCTGGGGTGTCCCCCTTGGGTCGCCCCTTGTCCTGCCCATCGGCGCCCCCTTCTGTGAATCTTCCGATTCGCTGGAGAGGCTCATGGAATCTATCGAGCTGCTGTCATATTCTCCTACGCTGCCCTCGGATTGCTCCCCCTCGCTTTCCATCTCCTCTCCTCCCTGCGCTCCCGCTGAGTCCCTGACAAATACATAAATAATATTTTTTACCCCCTCACACAACTAAGCTCCGCGTAGATTATTGTAGAAGTGCTTTCTACAAATTTCCATCAGGACTCAGTTCTGGAAAACTGCCCTTCCCTCACCCCATTCCATCTTTTCTCTCTGAAAACATTGCTTCTTTTGACAAACTTATATGGAAGGTTTGCACAGCAGATCTTCAATTCGAACTGAAAGCAACAGGCATGATTCTTTTGACTTTAAGCAGCAGTGCCACTTTCTGGCCATTAAAAAGCATCACAGTTTATTCTCGCAGCAGCTTCTAGGACAGCGGTTGCCACCAACAGATGTTGGACTACATTTCCCATCAGTCCCAGCCAGCATGGCCAATGGTCAGGGATGGTGGGAGAGGACAACAGTGGTGTGGACAGGCTGAGGAGAGATGGGAAGAGCCATTCCTGCAAGGGTAGAAGTGTGTTTTCAGTTGGCGTGTGAGGAGCCTACCATTTGCCACCTTTTGGGAAGAGAGATCTGTAGGGGTGCTTTTTTGGCACACGCGCTGTGGGGACCCTGCATTTTTACGTGGCCTCAGAAACACCTGAGAGTTAAGTTTATATTTGGTACTCAAGAGGCCGTTCGTGCTGAGCCCTCCTGCCCCTTCTTCCACAAAGGAACAATTCCCTGGCTGCCAGAGACGCTGACTTGCACCCAGGATTGAGGGGGCCTGACATGCAGCATGTGTGACATGATGTGTGTGTGTGTGATGTTATGCATGTGGCACATGCACAACATCGCATCATCAGGAGGAAGTTGAGCCCAGGGCCCAGTAAGGCGCAGCTTCAATGGCTAGTGGCTCCTCCTCTCTTGCCCCCTCCCAGCAGATATTGAAGGGGCTGAAGACACTTCAGACCTATAGACAGGGGCCGTCTTACCCAGAGGCACTAGGGGTGTGGAGCACTCGGGTGCCGGATTCTCAGGGGTGCCAGGCCGAGAGTCCGGGGCCCGAGAGTTGAGTCCGGGGAAGAGCCCGCCCGTCAGTCGGAGCGCCACAGAGGGCTCTTCTGCTGCAGGCGGCTCTGCGCCATGAGTTCGGGGGCGACTGAGCTAGCGAGCCGCTGAGACTGGTAGCCAGCTCTGCCATCCTACACGCCTGGGACTGGGCAACCTGGGGGGGGGGGCGTCGGGCGGATCTTTGCACCCCGATGCCACATATGCTTAAGACAGCCCTGCCTATAGAGTTGGCTGCTGGTGAAATGTGCTGCAGACACCTATTGTGCTAGGAGTTGTTTGGAAACCCCTAATCCCCTCAAACAAGGTGAAGGGGATGACAGGACGAGATGGTTGGACAGTGTTCTCGAAGCTACCAGCATGAGTTTGACCAAACTGTGGGAGGCAGTGGAAGACAGGAGTGCCTGGCGTGCTCTGGTCCATGGGGTCACGAGGAGTCAGACATGACTAAATGACTAAACAACAACAACAATCCCCTCAAAGACCTACAATTCCCAGAGTTCCCTTGGAAGCAGGATGGACTGTTAAACCACTCTGGGAACCGTAGCTGAGGAAGATCAAGTTAAACTGGGAAAGTATAAAGGGATGGGGGTACTAAATTGGGGGCTTTTGTCAACAAGACCCAGGCAGCTCTGTCTGCCCGTGGGTTGGCTCGCCAGAAGAGGGTGCAGCTGGCCTGTTTATTGCTATTGTACAGAAGGTGATACTCTAAGCAGTGGTTCTAAGTCCAGTGGTTGTCTGGCAACACAAATAGACATGCTGGCAAAGTTCATTGGGTTCAGGCCCAGATATGAGTTTTGGGGGCTGGTAACATAAGAAGAAGATTGGATATATTCCCCAATCCAACCACAAATTTGCAAGCTTAACAAAATTTGGAGATTCAGAAGAAGCAGGTATATGGCTGGATTGCATATACTGGGCATCATGCTGCTCTCAGATACCCTCTTGCTCCCTGGCCCCAAATATTGCATGTTTATATTGAGAGGATTTAGCTTTTGGGGAGGTTGTTTGGTGGGAGAGGGGGCTGTTGTTTGTTGTCTTTTATCTCCACATACCAACTTGTCACACTCCTGCTTCTGTTCTCTGACACCTGCACCCAACAGGCAATATATCAAAACCATTCAACAGAGGTGTATTAAACCAGGTAACTCATTTTTCTTTTACATTTTAAAGTTCTTTATTAGTAAATACAGAGTTGTGTTGGTTTTTTTTTTTTAAACTTAGGACCACTTGTATAAAAAAGGGATTAGAAAATAGTCCACAACATTTTCCCAATACAGCTATACATTTATTACAAAATATTACATACATCATGTATTAATTATACCTCCGAGGCTGTGCGAACAGCTTATGTGCACAGGCAGGTGGCAAATATCTTCTTTGCTTTCTATCTGTGCAGTTGCTACAGTTAACAGATGTCTTTTCATTACCACACAGGTGCGTACTGGAGCTGGCTACTATATAGTTGGAATCAGTGTTTGCCCTAGACTGTGATCTTTTTCTTTTGTACAAACAATGGAAAATTGGTCCTTTATATCTCTCATTCCTCAAGAACCAGTCTTGTATTTGGGGTGCTTCAGTTATTCAAATGAAATTTGGGGGTGTGGAGGTGTGAAGCCTTTTTGTATGTGAGCAACTTTGCTGCATAGAAAGACCAGCTCCCTCTTTGTCCTCTTTAAAAATGAGGCCGCATTGGCACCAAGGAAATAAACAGTCATGCATGCATTCACCACATTTAAATAGTGGAAGGAGCAATCATGCTATAAGGCAGAGGAGGACCCACCCTCAAAAAAAGAAAAGAAAAATAAACTCCACTCTCCAAACAGCAAAAAATAAATGCCCCAAAATGGATGGAATGAAATATATTCCTTGTTGTCTCTTCAGGGACGTCACAGGAACTGGCCAATTGGTGCCAGTAACAAGGCCCAAGCAGCATGCAGACAAGCAGGGGATTTCACTGCTGTGGGGCAGGGGCTAAAGTAAGTTCTGCTACGTCACTATTGACCTAATTTATTGAATGGAAGGGACACGATGTAGGGGCTCTTAAAATGTAGCTGAGGTTCATAGTGCAGGTGGTTCCCCAAGTACTTTACTGAAAGGCCTTCTTTTGAACAGGCATCAGCTGCTACAATGACAACCTGTCCTGGGACTTTTATTTTGCTAATTCTGTGGATTACTGTTTCCAATAAGGCTATGCTGTGGTCTAAACCACTGAGCCTCTTGGGCTTGCCAATCAGAAGGTCGGCAGTTCGAATCTGCGCAACGGGGTGTGCTCCCGTTGCTCTGTCCCAGCTTCTGCCAAACTATCAGTTTTAAAGCATAGCAGTGCAAGTTGATACATAGGTACTGCTGCGGTGGGAAGGTAAACAGCGTTTCCGTGCGCTCTGGCACTCGTCACGGTCCTCCGTGCACCAGTAGCGTTTTAGTCATGCTGGCCACATGACCCGGAAAGCTGTCTGTGGACAAATGCCGGCTCCCTCGGCCTGAAATAAGATGAGAGCCACACCCCATAGTCACCTTTGACTGGACTTAACTTTTACCTTGCAAGACACATACACAACAGCCCCCAAAAAAATCAGTGGTAGCGGCAGAAACAGATTGCTAGGATAGGGGTAAGGAACCCTCTTTTAGATGTTGTTGAACTCCTAACTCCCATCAGTCCCAGTCGGAATGGCAAATGGGGTTATGGGAGTTGTAGGAGAGCAACACGGGGGCAGCCCCAGATTCCCAACCTGTGTGGCAGGCCAGTGCAGAGCTTGTCTGAGGCCTGGAACGTGAGTCTTGTTAGAATAAAGTTATAAACTCAAACAAAAATGCAGCTGGTCACTGGAGGGGCCCTTCAAGCCATCTTAGCCCTCCAAGGCCTGAGGCAAGTCTATTCAGCTGTCCCCACTTCTGCATGGAACTGCCTGTGTCAGGCAAAATTCCTGGTGGCTTCCACTGTTCTGAGGTGTTGTTGAAATATTTTAGTCTCCCTCAGAATTACTCAGGTGTTTTACCTGAGGAGGAACCTCAACATTTGCTTTGACTTGTGCTTTAGATAGAATTCCGTGGCAACTTGGTAGTGTGTCGAACCTCACGTGGTTTGTTCTGCTAATCTTACTCCCCAGAGAGGATCCATCTCGAATTTCACTTTAACTGAAATTCAACGGTGACTCTGATTTCCTGTTATCAATATTCACATTGCTAAAAATGATAAAATAAATTAAAAGATGAGGTCGCATCTTGACCTCAAAATATTGCGTAGAGTTGGGTTTCTTTATAATGCTTTAATACCCATCCTGGCAATCGTTATCATCGTAATCGCTAAAAGGCTTATTATGATAAATGTCAAGCATTAACTTTCGGCTTTCTAGCTCCATGCTCCTTGACCAGCTGTCGTCTTCCGTACTTTCAGAATTGCTCTTTGTGTCCTCTCTGGATTGGCTGGATTCCCCTTCTATAGAACGACTGTTCTCCTCTCCTTTGGATTCACTGCTTTCTGTTGATCTGCTCTGCTGGCCTTGCCATTCTTCGGACCGGAGAGCATTCGAATCGCTGTCTTCACTGCTGGCGCTGTCTTGGGAATCTTTGCTGCTCTCAGACGACGCACTTTGAGACAACCTGCTGTCACCCTGGCTGGATTCCTCTGTGTCCTGAGATGATTCTTCACTCTCTTCTGTAGATGTGCTCTTCTCACCTGATCTGCTGTGTTGTCTCTTAAACTCCCTGGATTCACTGCCCCTCGGTGGCACTTTTCCTACTTCTTCAGTAGAGGCACTCTCCTGCTCTTTAGATCTGCTAACACTGGGTTCATCTGATCTGTCGCTTATCTCTACAGATTTTTTCAAAGTCTTCTCATAGGAGTCCCTGCTGTCTTCAGTGGATTCACTCTTTACGTCTTCTGCTGATGCAGTGTCATCACCCTCTCTAGATTGACTGTTCCCATCCTCTCTAGACTGACTAGCCCTGAGTTCTCTGGACTGGCTATCTGCATCTTCCCTGGAGTGGCTGTGCGCATCTTCCCTTGAGTGGCTGGGTGCATCTTCCCTAGATTGACTATGCACATCTTCCCTGGACTGGCTGTGCCTGACTTCCCTGGAGCGGCTGTGCACATCTTCCCTGGAGCGGCTGTGTGCATCTTCCCTGGATCGGCTATGCACATCTTCCCTGGATCGGCTGTGCGCATCTTCCCTGGAGTGACTGTGCGCATCTTCCCTGGATTGACTGTGCGCATCTTCCCTGGAGTGACTGTGCGCACCTTCCCTGGAGTGACTGTGCGCACCTTCCCTGGATTGACTGTGCGCATCTTCCCTGGATTGACTGTGCGCATCTTCCCTGGAGTGACTGTGCGCACCTTCCCTGGATCGGCTGTGCGCATCTTCCCTGGACCGGCTGTCAAAGGTCTCTTTGGACTGACTGCGGCTGTGCCCCCTAGATGAAGGCTTTACAGCCTCTCTGGAATGACTGGTTGCATGCTCTCTGGATCTACTGGGACCATTTTCTGTTGATTGACTAATATCTTCTACAGACTGGCTTTCTTCTTTGGAATCAGCATCCTCCTCCTGCAGGGACTTTTCCTTTTCAGGGCTGTGATCTTCATCTGAATCAGCATCAACATAATGGTATACTTTCCTGGCAAACTGTTCCACTGATTTGCTGTGATGTTTGGGTTTTCTGTGCCCACTTTCTCTGCTGCTTTCCTGGCTGCTTTCTTTTGAATGAACATCTCCATGAAGCATGTGAGAATCACTATCATGGCTCTCAAAGATGTTTGGGTCATCTCCTTGCATTCCTTTGTCATCAAAATCATACCTCTCCTCTTGGCTGCTGCTGTAACTATCACTTCCTTGGTTTTTGCTGTAATCAGTAATGTGGTTATTCTCTTTTTCAAGGTCTCTGCTCTCGCTACTGCTGCTACTGCTGCTACTACTGCCATCGTGGCGTTGGCCAATAGCATTGTCACCATCTTGCTCCCCATTGGTCACCCAAGTTTGCTGATCATTTCCTTTGTTTGGAGTTACCCCATGAGTGCCTTCCTCATTATGTCCATCATCACCACTGGCACCCTCATCATTGGTCAGATCACTTCCTCCTTTCCCCATGAATGTATACAAGACTTGATCAGGGGAATAAAGCATGCCATCATTTTCAACATCAAACTGTTCTTTGGATTTTCTGATATCGCTGTTGTCTTCGTGAACCTCATTTTGATCCTCCTATAAAAGACGACAAATGGGAAGGTGAACAAAACTTTATTATTGCACATTGTTTTTAGAGTTTCATAGGCCAAGTGGCACTCTTGCCTCTACCCCAACAAGCACCTGTTTTGCCAAAAGCTAGGTGGTTCTTTTACAATGAGATTCAGAAGCAAGACATCTGAAGGCAGCCCTGTTTAGGGAAGCTTTTAATGTTTAATAGATTATTGTATTTTAATATTCTGTAACATTCATGTTACTGAATCTGACTGAATTGAGGTGACTAAACCTCACCTGGAGTACTGTGTCCAGTTCTGGGCACCACAGTTCATGAAGGACACTGACAAACTGGAACGTGTCCAGAGGAGGGCAACCAAAATGGTCAAAGGCCTGGAAACAATGCCTTATGAGGAACGGCTAAGGGAGCTGGGCATGTTTAGCCTGGAGAAGAGGAGGTTAAGGGGTGATATGATAGCCATGTTCAAATATATAAAAGGATGTCACATAGAGGAGGGAGAAAGGTTGTTTTCTGCTGCTCCAGAGAAGCGGACACGGAGCAATGGATCCAAACTACAAGAAAGAAGATTCCACCTAAACATTAGGAAGAACTTCCTGACAGTAAGAGCTGTTCGACAGTGGAATTTGCTGCCAAGGAGTGTGGTGGAGTCTCCTTCTTTGGAGGTCTTTAAGCAGAGGCTTGACAACCATATGTCAGGAGTGCTCTGATGGTGTTTCCTGCTTGGCAGGGGGTTGGACTCGATGGCCCTTGTGGTCTCTTCCAACTCTATGATTCTATGATTCTATGAAATTTTCAGCTGCTTATGATGGGGAAATAATTCTGGCTACTTCAATTCAAAGGTTTATACGGTAACCTTTTAAATACCTACCAGAGATGTTCCGTCAACAGACTGATCATTAGAACTGTCCCCATGGTCATAGTAGTCCTTGTCATCTGCCCATTTCCTCTGAACTGTCTGGTGGTGGACTCTGAAATAATTGCCGTCATCATTGTCCCGAGTGATCCATTCATGGTCATCTTCTGAAGAGCTCTCTAGGCTTCCACTGGAAACTTTTCTGATGAAGTTCTTGCCTTCACTGCTCTCATGGCTAGTGCTCACACGTTCACTGACATCTTTCCTTCCATTTTCCATGCTTGTGCTTGGCCTGCTCTCTGTATCTTCATCACTAACATCTGTGGAATCAGCTACCTCATTCAAGCTTCCTTCAATTGCTGTAGCCTGTACAGAAGATGGACATTAAGGAATGCCTGGTTGCAGTTTTGTTGTTGCTTCTGTTCTTATGCATTCGTTATATTATAGTAAATGTCAAAAATAGTGTGGCTCCTATCACATGGTAGTATACCAGCCACCCCTAATGCTCCAGCTGTTTCATCCTACAACTCACATCATCCTGATCATTGACCATGGTGGCTAGGCTAATGAAAGTTGAAGACCAACAACATTTGGAGGGGCACATGTGCACAGGTCTATTTCTAACAAATTTTGTTTGTTTGTGTGACCTACTCCTTTGCTGGGCTGGCCCTATCATTAGGTAAAGCGGGGCAACTCCTGGGATTTTCTGCCTCAGGTACCAGAATAACTTGGATGTCCTTGGGTACTATGCACCTTGACTTTGGGAGGAACCACCATTTGCTGATCTGCCTCAGGCAGCAGAATGTATTGAGCCTTTGCCTCAGAAGACCTAAGTGGAAGCTGCTCCCTAGCAAAGGAAGACTTGCTTTTATCGATGGCTGAGTTCCAGCTTGCCTCAGTGGTCATCAGTGGGCTGTGTGACATAACAAAAGGCAACTCTTGGGAAAACTAAGGAGGAGGGCAAGAAATGCTGCCTAAATAATTCTAGTGCAGCAGATGGCCAGGTGATTTCATCCACAGCACAACTCAAAATCTGAGGGAATTGGTTTTTTGGTTGGTTGTGTTGCACTCAATGTAACTTGATGATCTCAAGTGGTCCTGGGGAGAGTTCTTTCCTCTTTCTGACTTCTAAAATAATTTTGTAGCAGAATTCATCAATTGATGAAAGAGAAAGCACAATGGCCTGCTTACCCAATGTTCCTCAGAGCTCCTGTGATGTGCACCTAGGTGTCTGGATACCTGGATATATTAAAAGAAGAAAAACATGAATGAATGAATGAATGAATGAATGAATGAACGAATGCTGTAGCTGTTAGAGAAATTATTCAGAAGAAAGTCAGCACAAAGGACACAAGCCAGTTGAAGTTACATGTTTTTATATCCTACTGATTTCAGCGGGTGAGCTGAGGACATACTTAAAACCAAACACGTTTAAAATGTCAGGGTTGCAATGCATTTTTTAAAAAAATACTTACAGGATGAGCACAGGATAGAGCCCACAGGGAGATAAACAAGAGTGCCGTCCTCTTCGTATTCATTTTAGTTTCTGTAACAACATCAAAAGCAGTGTGTAAAAATAGAGAATGAGCAGCAACTGTGTTGGCAATTTTTAGGTCAGAGATGGTAAAGAGTCCCTCATCACTGCTCCTTTTCACCATGCTGGTGCCAGAGTACACACCTGGGTGGTTTATGCAGAAAGACCTAGACCAGGCTTCGTAAGGCTAGTCATTTCTTTTTGCAGGGCAGAATGGCCCACTGCATGTTGCTAGCAAGTGGATTCAGCCCACATGCGGCCAGCTGCCAATTTCATGCCAGCTTAGAGCAACAAATAAGTGTTGCTTGCTAACACTATGTATGATGTGCAACGATAGTAGAAAACCAAATTTGCATGTACATTTTATTTTTCCAAGCAATTATTACTTCATGTGTTTTGAGCTCACAGGCTGCACCAGGGCCAGCCCACTCATGAGGCAAAATGAGGCGACCACCTCAGGTGGCAGGATCCACAGGGCCAGCATATCCTGATGTAGATCTTTATCCCCCCCCCCCCCCCGGTTTTTGATGTAGATCTTCACTCACCCCTTCTTCTCTGGTAGTGGTAGGGAAGGGGGCATTGTTTTGCAGTTGGCCTCAGGTGCCAAAATGTATTGGGCTGGCTGTGGTTTGCACTTTAAAGCACACCACATGGACAAACAAAACCGTGTTTTGAAAGAGAGGGCGTGCCTGGAACTTTGTTTGCAAAATGTGTCCTCCTGCACATAATCTAGCGGCTGTGCACAGAATGTTGACTGCCTTTCTGAGAAGTATATTTTATTGTAAACAGCTTTGGGGGTTTTGCAATGAAGCAGCATACAAATTCTGCTGAATAAATAAAACATATAGAGCCATCATTGCTTTGTGTCCCACCGTGCTTTCATAACACTTCAAAAGGTAGCCCTGAAAAGGCTGAGAGGGAAACAGAGAATCGGGACCCAACACCTGCATTTTGGTATGACTCATAGGTGACTCACTACACCCCGCCCCTAAAAATTATGGAAATAGTCTTTAAAGGATTGTTTAATAAATAAATTCCTAACTACGTGAAAGAAACAATGGTCTATCTCACACATCCACATAAGAACTAGTGTGCTGTAATGGTTAGAGTATTGGACTCGGACCTGGGATACCAGGATTCACATTTGCTCACTGGGTGGCATTGGGCCAGTCATTGCCTCTAAGCCTGACCTACCTCACAGGCTGGTGGGGACTGATTTCTTTTTAAAAAACAAATTTTAACTGGTTTTTAAACCGATAAAAGAACCATTTAACACCATTAAACACTTGTCCAGCAGTGCCTCTAATGAAGTTTGCCCTATCCATTGACTTTAGACGTAAACTTACACATTCAATCTTCAAACATATTACTTAACGTAACTTCTCCACTGAGAATATTGAGCGGCTGGCATAACAAGATCCTGATTTGGGTCCTTAACGTAGTTAAAGAAAGGGGTTCCACGTCTCTTGGAAGGTGTCCCTATTTGTTATGCCTTTAATTGCCCCCCCCCCCCCCCGTGTTTGGTAAGGCACTCAGACATTGCTGGATCCCAGGTATTATTTTCCCATATGTTCCGGGGTATTTCAGTCTGGTTCTTTTGCTGCTGAGCTATTGCTAATTGTGCTATGGTCAGTAGGAAGGATGCTAGTTCTCTGTGATGTGGTGTGGAGCCCAAGTCTATGTCCAAAGATAAGAGTAGCTAAGGCAAGGTGTTTTGGGGATTAATTGCAGAGAGGGAGAACCATGTCTGAGTGACTTGTAGAAAAGGAAGTACAGTGGTACCTCGGGTTAAGTACTTAATTCGTTCCGGAGGTCCGTTCTTAACCTGAAACTGTTCTTAACCTGAAGCATCACTTTAGCTAATGGGGCCTCCTGCTGCGGCCGCGCCGCCGGAGCACAATTTCTGTTCTCATCCTGAAGCAAAGTTCTTAACCTGAAGCACTATTTCTGGGTTAGCGGAGTCTGTAACCTGAAGCGTATGTAACCTGAGGTACCACTGTACATAAAAGCAATAAATAAATAATGTGCCTTCTTTATTTTTAAGTACTAAGCTTCCCCCCGCCAAAAGAAACGGACAAGAATGATCCTAAGTCACTTGCAACATGAGTTAGTAAATTTCATGATTGAGTTGTATGAAATAAAGGGAACAAACGCAATTAGGAAAGTAAACCAACCCCCCCCCTTTCCAGGTCATTCCTTTTTACACAGCCACACACAATACCTTTGTACAGTTAGCTATAGATGCTACCTCCAAGACAACAACATTGGGGAAATGATTGCAGCAGCTCCAGATAAGCAGTCACCTGCACACAGTATTCTCAAAACACACTGGGACTAATGATCCGTGGATGGTGGTCTATTAGGAGAAGGGGCAATTCCCCACTTTTTTTTATGAGTTGGGGGTGACTGTTGATTATTGGCTCTGGTTCCACCCACAGTTGGTCTCCCTGCCTTTTGCCTTACTGGTCCTGATGGGCACCAGACACTACTGTTAGCGATAAGTGTACATGCACCCTTGCATTGTGGTTTGGAGCTGGCCCTTTCCTTCTTGGTCCATGTGTAGCATATCGATCTCCTATCACAGATTCATCAGCATCACTACAGCTGGAACTTTTGCATCGCCTGATAAACATGGAAGCACAATCCTTTGGAATGACGACACCATGTCTTTAGCTGCGATTCATCAAATGATTAGATAAGAAGTGGTGAGATGTCAAGAGATGAACATAAATGCATAAAAATCTGACCTAAGCCAGTGGGGCCACACATATTTCAACAATAAATAATGTAAACCAGATACTTATTATTAGCAAACATGGCATTAATATTACAGAATTACAGAATAGTAGCATTGGAAGAAACCCAAGGGTTATCTAGTCCAACCCACTGAAATGCAGGAATCCTGCTCATAGCTGACCCTGGGCAGGCTTGAACCACCAACCTTCTGGTTAACAGCAAGACACACAGAACTTGTATTTTGGAAGCAAAATTTGTAAGCAAGATTCTCCCAATTTATTGTTTTGTCTCCACATGCATCCAAATTTACATTTTATAAAACACTCATTTCCATTGTTCAATGAGTATCAAAATGATTTAAAGACCCTTTTTGCATAAATCTCATAAACATCAGATAATGAGAACAGGGACTTAGCATTCTCCTTCTTCATCATTCATTAACGCTTCTTCATTAATCTCCCACATCTTTAAGACTTCTCATTAATACAGTTCCAGCAGGTGCCCCCTGTGCTAGCTTTAACTCTTAACAGCATCGGAACAAGGAAAATAATTTAAGATTTTACCTTTGTGTCTGTCTCAGTGAGGTTGCTCCAGGGTTTCCTTTTTCAAAATTGCTCCACCAAAGCACATCAGTTTGGGATCCAATTCTTGAACACCAGTTTTTGACATCTTCTATGACGGTGCACGAATTTAAACTCTGCTTCAGCTACAAAAGGACCAATCAGCAGCCTTGAGGAAGAGAGTGATGTCATAAGGTGTCATCAGGCATCCAGGCCGCCCCCGCTTCCCTTCTGCCTCCAAATGGACGTTTTCCCTAAAAATAAGCTGTGGTTCTCAAAATGACTAGACCAGTTTGCATTTAATGAGGGATCTTGCTAAGGGTTCATTTGGATTTCTAAATTTATGCCACTTCTCATGCCTGCAGGTTTATGAGTGTAAACAATTGCAGTGTCACCCACATTTATACCCAGAGTGCTGTCATCCCCAGTCGGACTCGCTTCCTGCTAATATATGTATTATACCAGTAGACAGTTTGTACCGAAGTGCTTCCGAGAACCGTCTTTAGCATAAAAAGATCTGTGGGCTACCATATCTTCTCGCCTTACAGCCACCATGTGGGAGGATGCTTAGAACAGCTGCAACACTGAAATGAAACTGCTGAATTTGCCCTTTGCAGCTGTGATACAACCAATTGGCATGCTATAGATGGCAAGGGGAAGCAGTTTGCACCCAGCTAGGAGTTTCTTTAGCATGTCTGCTGTGACAGCTTAGGCAGTGGAAGAGGCAAGCTGTTTTTCAGATTCAGCTTAAAATTTCAAACTGAAAAGTGGGTTGCCTCTTCAGTGTGTGGTAGACACAGTGCTGGATTAAACCCTGTGGAGGACCCTAGGCAGTCAAAATTGGGGGGGGGGTGAGGCCTCACAAGAGCAACAACAAGCAATATTTATGCTTCTACTCAGCTACTTGCGAATATTCTACTAGGATCCGGAGTTGGCAGGAACTTGCGACACGCTAACTGACAGAAAGCTTTATGAGGTTTCTGGTTCATGCACTCTAGTGGGATAACATTGAACTAAGAAAGCTTGATTGTAATTTTCTTTCAAGATCAAATCAATATTATTTTGATGCGTTGTCATGGGCCCCCTACCAGAATAGGTAGCTTTCTTTAGTCCTTTTCTTAATATTTAGGCTATGTTACTATATGCCTGATCATTTTGCTTGCCCTTTTCTCTACTTTTCCCAAGTCTACTGTATCCTTTTAGAGGTGAAGCAACCAGAACTGTACACAGTATTCCAAATGCTGTATCCTCCAGGTCAGTGGTTCGAATCCCCAAGACAGAGTGAGATCCCATTGCTCTGTCCCGGCTTCTGCCAACCTAGCAGTTTGAAAGCACACCAGTGCCAGTAGATAAATAGGTACCTGTGGCGGGAAGGTAAAGGGCGTTTCCATGCTCTCTGGTTTCTGTCATGGTGTCCAGTTGTGTTACATATTATTATTATTATTATTATTATTATTATTATTATTATTCGGTCACACCATAGATGTGTATAGTGGCATTATATAGAGCAGTGGTTCTCAACCTGTGGGTCCCCAGATGTTGTTGGACTACAACTCCCATCATCCCTGAGCTCTGGCCTTGCTAGCTAGGGGTTCAACAACATCTGGGGACCCACAGGTTGAGAAAGGCTGATATAGAGGCAGTTTTCTTTGCGTGTTCTGCTGTGAATTGATCCTCCCAAATTAATGGGCTGATCCGAGTGTAAGTTTCCACCGGATCACAGATTAACATGCAAATAGGCCGGAATGGACTTGGACATGAAAACATGTGAAAGCAACACAGACCAGAAATAATACTGTCTATCCCTATGAAGAGGTGCTGGGGAAACATACACCAATGACTGCGCCCAGCTTGGACCTAAATAAAACCTTGCCACATCCTGTTAGTGAGACATGAGGGACTGGAGGCAGAGAAAGCTTACCCAAGCAGAAGAAAATCCGTGACGGCAACTACAGCTTCCCCACTTCCTCACACTCAGCTCAGCCATTTCCTCGTGACACCCACAAGGAATGTTAGGAATAGCTGCCAGGAAGGGCTTCTCCAAGCTTGCTTGAGAAACCAAGCTTTATATAAATTGCTAAGAAGAAGTGCTTAAGAACACAAAAACATCACAAACTTGTCTCTGGCATAAAGGGGGCATATAGATTGCTTCCAAGTGGGACTTCCACCTGAGGCTCTGGGAGTGACTCCTCTGGGTGGTAGGCACGGCCAAATCCATCCATTTTTATTGTTCCAGACTTAAATGTAGACCTCCACAATTCCACGTCACTTTGCAATTATCATTTGAAAGCCCTCGTAAAAATCCGTCGGGATCCGGGTGCAAATTTCTCCCTTACACAGGTTTGTATGCAATGTTGCCTACGATACACATTTTGCAAAGCAATTTCCCTGAGTATAAAATATTTTGCATGTCATTTTCACTCATTAGGTAAAGGTAAAGGGACCCCTGACCATTAGGTTCAGTCGTGACCGACTCTGGGGTTGCAGCAGGAATGAAGGGGGTTTTCTTTGGAAAGCACTGCTGGTGTGCTTGCTTCTGCAGGTCCACAATACCTGCTCAACCTGTCCATTTGTATATATAGTGGTACCTCGGGTTAAGTACTTAATTCGTTCCGGAGGTCTGTTCTTAACCTGAAACTGTTCTTAACCTGAAGCACCCCTTTAGCTAATGGGACCTTCTGCTGCTGCCGCGCCGCTGGAGCACGATTTCTGTTCTCATCCTGAAGCAAAGTTCTTAACCCGAGGTACTATTTCTGGGTTAGCGGAGTCTGTAACCTGAAGTGTATGTAACTTGAAGCATATGTAACCTGAGGTACCTCTGTAAATCTACTCTATCTTTCAAAGGGAAGCAGAGCTATCCCTCCTGACCAGGGCTCAGGAAAAGAGGAAAGTGAAACAATATATTTTTGACATACTTTGGAAAGTTCAGGAAATGTAAAAAATTCCCCTAGCCACCGACACACCAGTAGTGGTAGGTTCAGCTACTTACATACAAACCGCTAAATAACTCTGAACCAGCTTACCCTGGGGGGCGGGGTGAATCTTCCTACAGTCAGCATATGAAACCTGTTTAATTTTGCCATTGCCTGATGATTATTGGCCTGTGGTAGCATGGAAGCGGGCTTTTTCATTGGTGGTGCCTGTGTTGTGGAATGCCTTCTCTGCTGAAATATTAGAGGTCCTATCAACACTGGCATTCCACCGGCTCTTTAGGAAGCATTCCCTTGAGTTGAACTTGTGATTTTATTATTTTAACTGATTTTTAAATGTATATTAATGTTATTGGATTGATTTCCTGTTTGTGAACACGTTAAAAGCCAGTTGGGCATGTAAGTGGCCTATAAGTTAAATATCAATAACTCTTGTTGTTCTTGTTCAGTTGTGGTGCTCACTGAAATGTGGCTGTACAAGGCTGCAAATTGAAAATACATTTCCTGCGACCAAATGATGTTTATATCAAGTAGTATATTTACTCATGAACAATTGTAAATAGGAACTCAACCACTGGATTCAAGGCAAAACACGATTGCCTCCTGCACAGTCTTAAATTGATGTGGCTCAATAGCATCCCTTTCTCTGATTTCCTTTTGAAACAGAGAGTAAAAGCTGGGTGGGCCATTCCCAAGAAAAATACATGAAACAACATGAAAAATAATAATTTATTTTACAGTTTACACACAGGGCACATTTATAATCTTCTAAGAACCATGATATTGAACAAGTAAACCAAGAAAAACGGGCCAGGTGGTGTTTACCAGGAATTCTATTTGCAATGTTTCATTCACACATGCAAGTCAGGATGCTGCAGCCAAGTAATGAATAACACTTATAAGAACCAACCCTGGAGGTCTTTGATGAATGAACATGTGTATCAGAACCTGGGCTTTTATTTATATTGCATCTGTTTACCAACAATTGAATACCCATTGTGCAAAGGCATATATTTTATTGCAAACAAAACCGCAACACTCAAAAATGTATAAACACAGCATTTTTGATCCCCTGCGACTATAAGGACTAGGGCAGCTTTCCTGCTAATGCGTCCCCAATTCAACCTTGACCCTGATCCTAATCACACTTATACAGAGATCTTGTGGTGGTAACTTCCTGACAAATGTGTTTTGGCCTGTTGGCTTGGCTTCTGTGTCGTCCAGTCTTCCTCTGCCATCATGAGCGCTCCCATTGCCGTAATTTGATCCTTCCTCAACCTTGCGTTAATAATCACTGGTTAGGTCGTTGCTCTGACTGCCTTCACTTATGGATTCACTATCAGTGTCTCCACCTTCTGACTGAGCATCACTGTCACTCTCCTCGCTTGCTACAGATTCATCGTCACTTGCCATTTCCGCTGTATCTGAGGCACCGTCACTGGCAGCACCATTTTCCGCACTCAGAGGTGCACTCTCACTATCGCCGTCAGGTTGGTTTGCCGAATCGCTCTCACTTTCACTGCCCGTTAACTCACCACCGTCCTCGCTATCAGTGTCTGACTGGCTGCCATTTTCACTGCTCCCTGCTTGACTGCTACTTTCGCTGGTGTCCGATGGACCACTGCTGTCACTCTCACTACTGCTCTCGGATGTGGAGTCACTCTCACTGCTGCTATCAGATTCGCTGTCGTCCTCACTGCTGCTTTCACTCTCACTGCTGCTATCAGATTCGCTTTCACTGCTACTGCTCTCACTGCTGCTGCTGCTGCTGCTGCTCTCACTGCTGCTGCTGCTGCTGCTGCTGGACTTCTCACTCTCACTGCTACTCTCACTGCTGGATTTCTCACTCTCACTGCTACTCTCACTGCTGGAATTCTCGCTCTCACTGCTACTCTCACTGCTGGAATTCTCACTCTCACTGCTGGAATTCTCACTCTCACTGCTGGATTTCTCACTCTCACTGCTACTCTCACTCTCACTGCTACTCTCACTGCTGGAATTCTCGCTCTCACTGCTACTCTCACTGCTGGATTTCTCACTCTCACTGCTGGAATTCTCACTCTCACTGCTGGATTTCTCACTCTCACTGCTACTCTCACTCTCACTGCTACTCTCACTGCTGGACTTCTCACTCTCACTGCTACTCTCACTCCCACTGCTGCTGTCGCCCCCACTGCTGCTCTCAGACTCACTCTCACTGCTGCTTTCGTCAGCCTTGCCATCACTTTCGCTGCTACTGTCAGGCCCACTCTCGCTGCTGCTCTCAGACTCACTTTCTCCATTGCTTTCCGACTCGCTCCCACTGCTGCTATCAGATTGACCTTGGCTGCTGTCTGGATGGCTGTCACTGTCGCTGCTGTCTGACTGATCGCCACCCTCGCTGCTCTCCGGTTGACTGTCTTCGCTGTTGCTCTCGGCCTGCTCGCTGCTCTCGTTCTCACTGGCACTTTCTTCCTCTTCTCCGTGAGACTCGTCTTCTGAGTCCTCCCCATCGCTTGCCTCACTTGACGCTTCTTGCTGGCTGCCTTCAGACTCGGGGCTTTCGTCGGGCTCGTCCCCTTGCATGAGTTCAGAACTCAAACTATAAACGCTATTGCTCTCGGCTTCGCTGGTGTCCTCGTGATCACTGGCATCCTCTAAGTGACCTTCACTGGCGTCCTGAGAGCTGCTTGCATTGGGAAGCCCATCCATGGCCTCTCTGTTGTCAGGGGTCCCTTCCCTGCCAGTATCATTCACATTGCTGCCATCTGCGTGGTTCACAACTGATCCGTTACTGCTACCGCCAGCGCCCTGGAGACCAAAAGGAAAGGAGGATGCAAGCAAATCCCAAATGAAATCATTCAGTTAGCAATTCCAAGAATGGATTTTAAACTGCAGGCAGATGGGGGGCCCTGGTGTAGATTGAAGGGGCTTGAACCCTTTGCCCCCCACTGGAGCCCAACTCCAGACTGGGCCCATGCACTTGCTGTTTGCAATTGAGGGAGGGAAGCTCTCATTAGAGTACAGTGGTACCTCGGGTTACATACCCTTCAGGTTACATACGCTTCAGGTTACAGACTCCGCTAACCCAGAAATAGTACCTTGGGTTAAGAACTTTGCTTCAGGATGAGAACAGAAATCGTGCTCTGGCAGTGCGGCTGCAGCAGGAGGCCCCATTAGCTAAAGTGGTGCTTCAGGTTAAGAACAGTTTCAGGTTAAGAACGAACCTCCGGAACGAATTAAGTACTTAACCCAAGGTACCACTGTAAATGGGAGCTTTTGCTGCAGTGCAGGTAGCGTGATCTGGATCAGGACCCACAACCGAAGGCAAAGTGGCTTAAAGCCCCACAACAACCCTTCCAGATGGGAAGGGAGATGTGCCTTCATTTTTTGTTTTGTTTTGGTTTTGTAGTGAACAATTGTCCACTAGGAGAATGGCATCTGAGAAGAGGGTTGTGCTAAAATGGTATAAAGTGGCAATTCCAAGCAGAGAAGCAGCAGCTGGGAGGCAGTGCTAAACTCTTCCCCCCGGCTACAACTTTTGGTTCCTGCAACCCCTCCCTCAAGCTGCTCTACTGCTCTACTTATTTCTAGTCTCAGAGTGCAGAAATGAGAGGGGTGGCAGGGGCAAAGGCAGGGCTTGGCAGAATAGTTCAGCAGCCTCCTCCCACCTGCTCCTTCTCTACTTGACATTGCCCCATCATGGGTCCCAACTCACCGTAGCAACACCCTCTGAGTCTAGAGTGTTATTCTGTTCCTTTTTGAGGCACAGCTCCACAGTTCCGTTGGTTGCAGCATCTCCACCAACATCTCTGTCATTGTCGCAAGTCTGATTGCTATGCTTCCCTCTCTCATTTCGCCCCAGAGTTGTCATGTCTTCGTCACGTCCATCCCCCCAGCCATCGCTAGAACCTTCTTCACTTGGGTCTCCGCCATTACCACTGCCAGCTTCATTAACGTCCGCCCAGTGAATGCTTTCTCCATGGACCATATTTATCATAGATGCCCTTGTTATGTTTCCTTCAGGTGCAGCATTTGCATATCCACCTCCACCTGCACCATTTAGGCCTTGGATGTTGTTACTCTGGTCTCCTGGGGTGCCGCCATATCCTTCTGCAACCATGTTGCCAATGTGGTTTTCCTTTCCATTTTGAGTGACTGTCGAAAGGTCTGTTCGGATGGTATAATCAACATTCCCATCTCCAGTCCCACGACTGGAATCACTTGAGTTTCCACCTTCCAAGTTACCCCTAAGGATTCCCTCTCCAGTAACATCCCTCTCTCTACTTCCATTTGTTGTGGCATGACTAGGGTTGCTCTCAGGTCTTCTGCCAACATTTCCAAGAGCATTCACTAAATCATCAGCTCCATTGATTATATCTCTTTGTGTGGCAGATTCGATTCTTTCACATTCTTCATGGCCAACATCTCCTCTGTTGATGCAGCCAGTGGTATTTCCACTGGTATTTCCATTGTTTCCACTTTCATAAATTCCCTCGTCATTCTCTGCACCATCATGTTTGCTGGTATGGCCCACGTTTGATACATCCTGTGGAGAGAAACATAATCAGGAAGCAGGAACTGAGCAGAAATGAAAAGGGAATATAGGAACCTGTCTTTCACTGAGTCAAGTCATAGGTCCTCCTAGCTCAATGTTGTCTCCACTGGCAGAAATGTTAGAAACTGAGATATGAAAGCTAGGTGCTAAAGGGCACCTAAAACCTAGGTTATGGGCGCAACAGCGGAATATCTAGGCACACTTTTTTATAACAAGAATACAAAGCTAAAAGTGAATGAACTGCAGCTAAAATCTTACATTCATTTTTCACATGGTCTAGTCCTCACCAGAAGACTGCAAAATACAAAGCCATGCTTCCCTTGCCTGCCTCCCTAATATTCTTAAGAGGGTCTCTTCTCCAGTCTTCAGAGAGTGGCTGGAAGTGGGGAGCCAGAAAAAGGTCTTCCTTTCCTTCCACTCTGCAGACAAGCCCTGGATTCTTCTTAGGCACCCTTTCCTTCATATAAATATATCTTTCTGGCACCAGAATCAACACATATTTAGGGCCTATATAACTGATGACAGAGACACCCACCTTGAGTGTCCAGTTCACAAACCTTACTGTATTTTTCTGCGTATAAGACGACCCCTAGATCTATTGAAGTCTAGTGGGGAGGAATTTCTCCTCCCACACTCTCATTACCAGTAGTGGCAGTTTTAATGTGAAATCTTAGGCGCAGTACTGCACCCAGATCTCAGAAACTGTTCTTGTTTATGAAATTCCCTGTCGCAAAACGCGCCAAGAACAATATGTTAGTTTCTGTTTGCCACTGAGCAGCTGCTTAGAGTCACAAGGCTCTGTTTACATTCCAGAGACAGTCCAGGCTATTGGAAGTCTCACGGGAGAAGGGAGACAGATGTGACGTACTGGTTTCTCTGTTCCTTTGCTCCTTTGTTTCAGTTGCTCTCTGCTCTCACAGAGAGAGGGTGTATTTTTGTCTGCGTAGTAAGAAATAAAGCATAGCGATGTAGCCATAAATCTCATCACTTCTGCTGCTTTGAAACTCTGCTGAATGGGGGAACGTGCCTTGGAGCCTTATCAGAGGCTCAGGTCATTAATTATTCGTTGGAGGGCGATTCCGAAGGACTCGGCCGGAAGGTGAGCTTTATCAGCTTGGCCGAGTGGAGATTCCGACACAATAGGAGTTTCAAACGGTGACTGGCAGTGGCCCTCTAGGGTTTCACTGGACATTGCTAATCCTACCTCGAGATGCCAGGGGTTGAACCAGAGACCTTCTGCTTACAAAACAGCTGTCCTACCACAGAGTTGCAGCCCTTGCTCAAAGAAAAGTGGGAAGACTCCAAGTAAGAACCACGCAATACTCAGCTGAAGGCTGGCTTTGTGTTACTGAGACTATGTGGGAAAGAATTGACATTGCACCATGCGGTGGCAGTCATAATGTGGTCCGTGGCCGTCATGTGACAGGAGGGCTTGAGCCTGCAGAGGGCCCAGAGAGATGTCAAACAGTTCCTGGAGGCAATGGGGGTGAGGGGGAAGGGAAACGTATCCTAAAAGGCTTTCCTGGATAAAATCGCTTTCAACGAGAGAGAGCTTGTTAGAGTTGCCAAGGGAGAAAATTCCATATTGAAGGTGCCACGGTGGAAAGGGTCTCAGAAACGAATCTGATGCAAAAGGAGACTGGAACCTAAGGCGGTGATCTTAAATCAATGCAAATAAATAAATAGGTCTCTTTAGGGGGCGTTTCCTCTACATGCCACTTCAGGGAGCCTTCTCTACCTGTGTAGGTCCCTCATGTGGTTTAGAATCCTGATGTGATGGCCTGGGAATCCGATTCAGAGGCTGAACCGGAGGAATCCCAGCCTGCACAGGAGTCCCCGCCTCCAGGGCCGGCTGAGCTGGGGCAGGGCCTTGATTCTGAAGCGCCTGCACCTGTGCCGGATCCTCAGGAGCAGGCACCAGGTGAATCCACTCTGGCTCCGGAGGTGGTTGAGGACTCAGTGCCTACAGGTGAGTCTCTCCCTAGGTCCAGTAACCCTTCAGCCTCTCCTGAACTGCAGAGGCCCAGGGCAGAGAGGCGAAGGGAACTGGTTTCTCCCAGGAGGAGTGCTCGCCTTAAGGCCAGGAGAGGCGGGTCTCCTGGGGGCCGGGACCACCCCTGGCCTCAGAGAAGATAAAGGCCAGTCAGCCCGGTCCCAGGTTGTGGGAGGAACGTCGCTGAAGAGCTGTTTCAGCCAGCATCCAGTCCTGTTCCCCCAGAGTTCCTGTCCTTGCCTGGCTTCTCGCTGTGGACCCCGCTTCGCCCGTGGAGGACTGTCTGCCGACCCTCAACTCAGGTTCTGGACCTCACCCCACGGTAACCTCCCCCCTGGACCAGCACACCTGATCATCCAAGGGTCTAAATTGTGGGGATCTGCCACGAGCAGGGAAGCCTCCCCACGACAGAAAGTTCAGCCCCCAATACATGGAGGGGCAATGCAGCTTTCAACAGTGATGCTCTGAGGGGGCGTGGCTATAAAGAGCTAGCACATGGGTAGGCAAACTAAGGCCCAGGGGCCGCCTTCTAAATCCAGCCCATGGACGGTCCAGGAATCAGCTTTTTTTACATGAGTAGAATGTGTGCTTTTATTTAAAATGCATCTCTGGGTTATTTGTGGGGCATAGGAATTCGTTCATTTTCCCCCTCAAAATAATATAGTCCGGCCCCCCACAAGGTCTGAGGGACAGTGGACCGGCCCCCTGCTGAAAAAGTTTGCTGACCCCCTGGGCTAGCATGTGTTTAAATGCTTTTCAGAGCAGAGTGCTAAGCAGTTTTCAAATTGCAGAATGGCCAGAGGTGATCTAACCCTCTTAGCTATCGTTTTCAGAAAGCTACAAAGGAAGAATTGGTTGTCTAAATTTGGAGAAGATGGGTTTTGTGGTCTTCTGTCCATAATCCAATTGCTCTTTCAATTCCTTTTTTTAAAAAAAACAACAACACCAAAACCTGTCTATCTGTCACATTCTATTACCCATTCCTATAACTTTTCAAACATATATGTCAATGCATTTTCAAAAAAACCTTTTCTAACACATTTTTTTTTTGTATTCTGCTAGACGTCACTCCCCGGTGACCAGAAATAAAAGGAGTTGACACGTTTTGCTTGACTGCTGTTGATTTTGCTTAGCCTTAATTGACGGCGACAATGGCAGGTGGGTGGGCTGTTTTCAAGGCTTCAGGCCACATGCTGGCAACCTGTGACAAGAGCTAAAACGGGAGCTTAATTTGGCACAGACAGGAAAACCGCTGTTCTTTAAATATTAGTTTTTCAGGAAGTGCCAAGTTAGGCCTGGGCGGAATGTCAGATTTCAAAGGAGTGCAGGATCAAAACGACACGGTTGGGTGTAAAGATAGCATCACCTGATCGTCTTGTTTATTCCACTGAGAAATAGCTGCCATTATTAGGCTGCATACGCAGTATAACATTTAAAGCACTGTTATAACACTTGGACAATCATGGTTTCCCTCTTTCTAGGGAACCCTTCCCAGTTTTGCCTCTGGCACTGCCAAACACTGGTATGTAAGAAGGAATTGTGGCCCTCAGACTTAGAATAATCCAAATGTTCACTGCTCCATCTTAATCCGCAACAAGCCAGCCAGAGTATTGTGGGACAAGAGTAGGGTCGCATCCTCACCAGGCATTTAAAGCACTATCATATTGCTTAAACAGTCATGGCTTCACCCCAAGGAATTCTGGGAGATGCAGTTTGTTAAGGGTGCTGAGAGTTGTTAGAGGATACCTGTTCCCTCTACAATGTTCAGAGTAACCCAGGACCAGCCCAATACATTTTGCCACCTGAGGCAAATCACAAAATGGTGCCTTACTTCCCTCTCCCCACCTTCAGTGCATAAGTGAAGATCTACGTCAGGAACAAGGGAGGAATAAAGATCTACATCAGGATCAGCTGCTCGTGTGGATTCTGCCGCCAGAGGCGGTTGCCTCACCTTGCCTCATGGGTGGGCCAGCCCTGGAGTAATTCTCTGCCCAGGCTATACCTTATGTGCTGTGTTGCATTTGGAATGAGAGAGTTGGGCTCCCCAGTAGAAGGGGCCAATATGGTTAAGCCCTTACTAGGAGCAGTGTATTCAAATACATGTCAAAGGAAATCTGAAATCTGATTCAACTTTGCAGAATCAAATCACATAGCCAAGAAATTTTGCAAAGATGAACTCACCTGATTTCCCCCGGTGCTCCTATTGTTGTCCCTTGGCTCACTCTGCGAGAGCTTTTAAATCAGAAAACAAAGTTGAAAAGGCAATCGAAGCTCACTTTTGAAAATTAACCAACAGAGAATATCAAGAGTGATTTTTATTTTTATTTTTGTCTGACGTGTAGTGGGAATTTATGTAACGACACAGAAAATTCTGCAAAACGGGAGCAGGGAAAGATTTAAACTAAAGAGGCTATGGAAAAAGGACCGATTTAATTTGAGAATTTCCCACCAAAAATAATTTGCATTTGTAATTTGAGTCAATTCTCTCCTTAACAAATTTAAAAATAGTCCAGTAGCACCTTAGAGACCAACTAAGTTTGTACTGGGTATAAGCTTTCGTGTGCAGGCACACTTCTTCAGATACAGTGGTGCCTCGCAAGACAAAAAACTGGCTAGACGAAAGAGTTTTCCGTTTTTTGAGGTGCTTCGCAAGACGAAGCAACTTTGTTTTCTTTTTTGTAAAACCATTAAAACCCAGGGTGCATTGCTTGAAGAGGTGCAGTTGCGACTTGACTTCGAGGAGCAACTGATAGCACGCGGTTTGGTAGCCTTTTTTCAGGTTTTTGAGGACTTTGGTGAATTTTGAAGCTTTTCCAAAACTTCTTTTGCATCCATTTGGTAAGTTAAACTTTTAAAACTTTTTTGGGGGTTTTTGGATTTTGGGTTGGGGTGTTTGGAATTCAAGGACTTGGTGTTGGGAGGGGGGTTGCAAGAATCTGGGAGCTTGTGGGGTTTTTTTTTGAATTTTTATGATTTTCTGTGACCATTGGGCCATGTTGTTGTTTTTAAAAAAAATTCTGGGTTTGAATTTCTGTGTGGTGGGTGGCTGGGGGAACAGTTGCGGAGGGGTTTGCAAGAATCTGGGAGCTTGTGGGGTTTTTTTTTGAATTTTTATGATTTTCTGTGACCATTGGGCCATGTTGTTGTTTTTAAAAAAACTGTACACGAAAGCTTATACAATGGTAGCTCTGGTTACGAACGCTTCGGGTAACGAACTCCACTAACCCGGAAGTAGCTGCTCCTGGTTGCAAACTTTGCCCCAGGATGCGAACAGAAATTGTGCACCGGAGGCCACGCACACAGATGGGAGACCCCATTAGCAAAAGCACGCCTCAGGATAAGAACGGTTTCAGCTTAAGAACGGACCTCCGGAACGAATTAAGGTCGTAACCAGAGGTATCACCGTACCCAGTACAAACTTAGCTGGTCTCTATGGTGCTACTGGACTATTTTTTAATTTTTTATTTCGACTGCGTCAGACCAACACGCCTACCTACCTCTCCTTAACACATGTTTCATAAGGACTGCTGCTGCTGCTCAGCAGAAAGGGCTTCCTCTTTCAAATTGTTTTTAAAGTGTTTTAATATCCTTTGAAATTTTTTTTTTAGTGTTTCAACGGTTTTTCACTGGCTGTCAGGGCACTTGGTGGGATGTGCCTGGGAGGAGAGCCGTGGGGGAGAGCAGGGGGAGGCCCAATTACAGTGGCTCTGGGTATGGGGAGGTATGTCTTGAGAGGAGGGGCAGTTAGGGACACGTGGCCCAGGCAGTTAGTGACTGTGCCAGCCTCTCCTCTGTCCTAGGGAATTGGGGTTGTCATATCAGCAAACCCTCAAGTCTGCGACTGCCTCTGTTAAATGCCAGGCTGGTGGCTTTTTGCACATGCTTTGTGAGCCCTACTGCAGCGTGAGAAAGTTTCTAGGCCACAGCGTGCCTTGCATGTGCAGAGTTCTGGCTTGTTGTCACGTTAATGACACAGCTGCTCAGACCCCACGCTGGAATCTTCCATGCATGTTTCTCAAGCAATTCCATGCACTGTTCACCTGTCTTCAAGTACAATGTGCCCTGTGAGTTCTTCTACCCAACAGCCGTTGCTTTCACGTAAGAATATATTCCTTTCCATCTCTGCATGCGCCCATTTGACGGCTAATTCGTGCCCGTGGAGATGTCTGACATATACGCAAGCCATTAAGAAGAACTTACTGGGGCTGCCCAGGCTATGGCAACAATGCAAAGAAACACAATTGTTCTCTTCATCTTCATCGGCAGGCACAGCCTGACCTTACAAATGGGGCTGCAAATAAACAGATCATTCAGTGAATTATAAATCCAAGCACACATTGCTACATGTACCATGGCGTATGCACTGTTTAGTGTATTGTTCAGGTGTAATTTAATTATCTCCAATTTTCTCTCTCTCTCTCTTTCTATCTTTCTTTCTTTCTTTCTTTCTTTCTTTCTTTCTTTCTTTCTTTCTAGGATGTAGTAGTGTCAACATCAAACGAGGACCTGGAGACCAGAGCTCAAATCCTCAATAACCAAGAAGCTCACTGAGGAGTTGCCCACATTGCCATTAAATATGGATTTGGAGCTTATACATTGCTTCCTCCAAAGAATCCCGGTAACTGTCGTTTACCTCTCATAAAGCTATAATTCCCAGCACCCTTAACAAACTACAGTTCCCTGGATTCTTTGGGTGAAGTGATGGTCTTTAATGTGCTTTGCAAGTGCTTCAAATGTAAGGTCTGTATGCAACCAGTGAGGAGGACGAGGAGAAGAATAAACTCTCCCGCTTGCATTGTTGGTATATTAGCTCCACCGCTGCTCCAAAGAAGACTAGTATGATTTCCTGCATTGCACTTACAAAGCTTTGTGGCACGGGCTAGCCTTTTCTAAGCAATTATAATTCAAGAAACTTCCTCTGTTGTAATTCAAGACTCTCATATGCAAGAAAACATCAATGCAAAAACTGTTTTCTACTTTTCCTTTTAACATGCACATGGACTGGAGAAGATGAAAGATCTGGAATATTTCCCTAAGATATGTGTAGGGGGGGGGAGAATATTAATATATATTAGGAATTTTACATTCAAACTGCAATCTATTTCTTGCAACCCCTTTGGAAACCCAGGGCTTTTTTCCCCCAGCCAGAACTTGCCAGAACTCAGTTCCAACATGAGGACACCACTGGCATTCTAAGAGAACAAGTCAGGCATTCGTGGTGAGTTATCTTTTTCCTAGAAAGATAACACTGAGTAGACCAGCTGAATAAGAAAATGATCCCTGCTCCCTCCTAAGTCACCTCACACTTCCTCCCATCTGGGTGATTCTGAGTGATGTTTCATTTTATAGTTTGATTCAGATTAGGCAAGAGTGTGCAAAGCCTTATGCTACAATGAATCTGTTAAGCCCAAACACACCTCAAGGCTTTTTAAATAGCAAAACTAACCAGCTGACACAATGAGTTCTTACCTTGACCTCCAAGACAGACACTGTCTTCCAGACCTCGAATCCACCTCACCGACTCTGGACGAAGCTTTGCCCCTCACCTTTGAACCTGCCTGAAATTTAAAGTCCGATTGGGGAGGATACTAACCAATCATTGCTCTCGGGGCGCTGCAAGATGGAACTTTGGTGGTGAAGTACATATTAACCACCCACGTTTCCTTAACAGGACAGGCTTTCAGGGGCCCGAAAATCAACTTGGTTCCAGTGTGACTAGACTGCTTTCCCTCCACTTAATTAAAAAGTTCACATCAAGCCAGTATAGCCTCTCTTAAATATATAGAATCAGCCGCCTGCAGACACGGTGACCCAGACATTTCTTTTCCCATTGTGGTCATTTTACTTTATAATCTCCCAACTTTCCCCGGTGAATAGCTTTAATCGACGAAAAACACACTTTGCTTGGGATGGGCATTAATTACTCTTAACAGCCGTGAGAAAACATTGATTGCTCCATTGGTGGGTCATCATGACATCCTCAGTTTTTCCTTTATGGTTTTAAAAGTCAGAAAAGTGCAGAAGCAATTGCCGTTCAATTGGTTACCCGGCAAATCTGCTTGCGAAGGGAAGTGGATCCCTGTGGCCCTGCATGGTATCTCCAGACCAGCCTTCCACAAACTTCATCCGCCCCTGGCAGTGTCTGATAAGCCAGGAATGATGGGAGTTGTAGTCCAAAACCTCAGAATTTCACTCTCTGACATTCTGGAGAACGACTGCCAGTCAATGTGAGCTGGATAAACCAATGATCTGATGCTATTAAGATAGCTTCCTATGTTCCAAAATGGTGCCGCCTGGAAGTTGTTTTCCCAGTAGTGATGTATGGAAGTGAGAGCTGGACCATAAAGAAGGCTGATCGCTGAAGAATTGATGCTTTTGAATTATGGTGCTGGAGGAGACTCTTGAGAGTCCCATGGACTGCAAGAAGAACAAACCTATCCATTCTGAAGGAAATCAGCCCTGAGTGCTCACTGGAAGGACAGATCCTGAAGCTGAGGCTCCAAGACTCCCTGGAAAAGACCCTGATGTTGGGAAAGATGGAGGGCACAAGGAGAAGGAGACGACAGAGGACGAGATGGTTGGATAGTGTTCTTGAAGCTACCAGCATGAGTTTGACCAAACTGCAGGAGGCAGTGGAAGACAGGAGTGCCTGGCGTACTCTGGTCCATGGGGTCACGAAGAGTCGGACATGACTAAATAACTCAACAACAACAAGGAAGTTGTTCCATCTGTCCCATTCAGAATGGGCAACAGTCAGAGAAGATGGGGGTTGTAGTCCAACAACATTCAAAGCTCACCACATTGCTTACCACTCCCCTATAACCTGCTGTTTGTGCAGTCTTGACAAAAATGTCACCATAACAAATGGAAGCAGCAGGGGACCGCAACAGACGGGGAAATGAAGTTGAGGCCTAGAATGCAAGTAAACATAGGAGCTCTTAGAGGGCAGGGAACAGTCCTATAGAATGCCTTAAAGCTTTCTCATAGAAGGAAGTCGATATCCTTTGGGGCTTGTTTCCTGTAATTATGCCTCCAATTTGTCTAAATATATGAGTTCTGCATGTAGCAGGGTCAGGAAGCAGCACCACATACCGCTTCAAAGCTCGGGAAAGTGCTATTCTCAATGTCAACAACCTTCTCAGGCGATAGCTTAGCTTGTGTTTTGAATGAGACAGTCTGACTTAAGGTTCTATTCAATGCTTTCTTTTTTTTTCTGCATAATTTTTATTGTTTTTTAAATCATAACAAACAAGAAAGTAAAACAATTTACGCCTTGTTATCACAGATTTCTTTCTATAAGACTTCCTTCAGCTTCCCCTGAAATCATCCATACGCTAATTTAACAAATTCACACAAATCCTAGCTTATATTGACATTATTTTTGAGGCATCTAATCATAGCCTGCATTTTTATTGAGGCTTGATCAGGGCCTGTATTTTAAAATGAGCTTAAAGATCTTCAAATGTTTCATGCCAGGCAGAAGAGCAGCTGCCTAAGAACCTTGGCAATGTTTTTCCTCCTAGACAAGGGGGCCCCCTGATTTATAGCAGAAAACAATTCTCAAAGTCGTAAAAAGGGAATTACAGGCTGACAGCCAAGGTTACACTGACCCTACATATTACAGAAGATAAAAAATCAGAGAAAAACATAATTAAGAGTGGGTAAATAGTAAAATAAAACCATGTGCCTCCCATTAAACTTGAGCCATATTTTCCTAAGGTTCAAAGGTCAAGAGCAATGGAAAAGCATCTAGCTGGCCGAAAGGAAGAGAGTATTTTGGGAAGTCTTTTTCTAAAGTTGTTTCTTTCTTAAACTGAGATCCTTTTAAGATTTCTTTTCCTTTTAAAAGGTTATTTATGTTATGTATTAAATATATTGGCTTAAATGTAATTATGCAAAGGAATTAGAAGCTAAGAAATGTTAAATCCTTATGCTAGATTCTTATTTCATATAGTTGGAAGAGATCACAGGGGCCATCAGCCACCAGCCCAGCCCCCCCTGCCAAGCAGGAAACATCATTAGAGCACATATGGTTGTCAGGCCTTTGTTTAAAAGACCTTCAAGAGAAGGAGATCTTTCAATGATGATGTGAATTCAAGATCCTTGACATCTGTTTAAGATAAAAATTTGAGATTAAACCATTTGTTTTGGAGGGCAATAGGGCGAGGTGAGCTGGTAATTAAGGTTCCTTGTTGAGACACATGTAAGATATATTACTACTTATTTGTCATTTATAGATAGAAGAATATATATCTTTTTGTTTCCCATAAAAGGGCATGAGGAAATGGATGTATCTTTTGTGATTGGATCTAGCAAACAGCCAATAGGAATTTCAACCAGGCTGATTGGACAGAGGCAGCCACAGGAGGAGCAAGGGGGCTGGATTAAGGAAATATAAGTGCTGGCCAGAATGGCAGGAGGCCAGGCCAGAGCTTGGTAACCATATACCACTGTGCCTCATATTTATTTGTCTGACAAATAAATTATTATTTTAATTTCTCTATTGCTGCGTTGAATATTTCATTCCAGCTAAGCGTTAACCACAAGCAGGGTGCTACATTTTCTCTTTCCTTCTTTTTCTCTTTAGACAATGTTCCAACCTTTTCACAGAGCTTTTTTAAAAACCCAACTAGCGTTATCTGACCTTCACTTATATTTTCCAGGTATTCCACAAATTTCCCCCAGTCCTCAATGAACCTTTGGTCTTTTAAATATCTAATTTTCCCTGTCAATCTGTCCATCTCCGCGTATTCTAGTAGTTTTGCTCTCCATTCCTCAAGCGTCGGTATGTTCTGTTGTTTCCAATTTTGGGCCAATAGGACCCTTGCGGCCGTTGTTGCATATTGAAAGAATTTACTATCATTGTTCTTTATATCACTTCCTGCTAGGCCTAGCAGAAAAGCCTCCGGCTTTTTCCCAAAGTTATATCTTAATATACTTTTCATTTCATTATATACACTTTCCCAAAAGCCTTTGACCTTTCTGCAGTCCCACCACATGTGGAAGAAGGATCCCTCTTTTTCCCTGCATTTCCAGCATTTATTGCAAGTTTTATATATTTTTGCTAATTTTGCAGGTGTTATATACCAACGGTAAAACATCTTCATGAGGTTCTCTTTTAACGTTATGCAAGCTGTAAATTTAAGATTTTTTTCCCAGAGTTTCTCCCATTCTTCATAGTATATATTATGGCCGATGTCCCTTGCCCAATGAATCATCACAGACTTCACTTCCTCATCTATCAAGTTATACTCTAATAGCATATTATACGTTTTAGAAAGAATTTTGTAATCATTGTTTATTATTTCAGTCTGGAATTTAGATTCTTTATCCGCGTATCCTCTCTCTTTAACGTCTTGTCTAAACATTTCGTTTATTTGGAAATAGTGTAACCAATCATAGACTTTTTCTTTAACCTGGTCATATGGTTTCAGTTTCCATGTCCCCCCTACTTTTGTTAACAATTGTTCATAAGTTATCCAATCACCTCTCATGTTTACTTTTTTCACACTCATAACTTCCAATGGGGATAGCCAGTGTGGTACTTTAGGTTCTAGTAAAAATCTATTCCTCTCCCAAACTTCCATTAGGGGGCCTTTAAAAATATGCGTTGCGAAACCCTTGTGCTTCCTCTTCCCCTGCCATAAGTACGCATGCCATCCTGCTCTACTGTCGAACCCCTCCAGGTCTAATAGTTCCTTATTTTCCAATTTTATCCACGTTTTCACCCAGCAAAGGCACGATGCCTCATAATATAATTTCAGATCTGGCAGAGCGAATCCCCCTCTTTCTTTAGCTTCTGTTAACAATTTAAACTTAATCCTTGGTTTTTTGCCCTGCCAGACATATTTTGAGATTCCTCTTTGCCACTCTTTAAATATCTTAGTGCCCTTGATTATCGGTAAGTTCTGGAACAGAAATAACATTCTTGGGAGAACGTTCATCTTAATTAAAGCTATCCTACCCCAGAATGACAATCTCAGCTTCCCCCACCTCTCCAAGTCCTTTTTTATCTCTTTCCATACCTGCTCATAGTTATTCTTAAATAGGTCTATATTTTTCGGGGTTATCCATATTCCTAGATATTTTACCTTTTTGGCCACTTCTATTTCTGTTTGTTGTTGTAATTTCTCGATTGCCTTCGAATCTAAATTCTTCACCATTATTTTAGTCTTTCTTTTGTTTAACTTAAAACCAGCCACCTTACCAAATTGATCCAGTTCTTCCAATATCTTTTATTGAGTTCAGCGGGTCTTCTGTTGTTATTACTAAATCGTCTGCGAACGCCTTAACTTTATATTCATTTTGACCAATTCTAATACTTTTATTTTCTTATTTTGTCTTATTGAGTTCAGAAGTACTTCCAGTACTATTATAAATAGCAACGGGGAGAGTGGGCAACACTGTCTTGTACCCGATAAACTGGACTGTTTCAAGAAGTGGCAGAAAGATATATCTAAATTTGTCTGGCAGGGCAAAAAGCCCAGAATTAAGTTTAAGATACTTACCGATTCTAAAGAAAGAGGGGGGTTTGCCCTGCCGGACTTAAGACTCTACTATGAATCGGCAGCTTTCTGCTGGTTAAAAGATTGGCTACTTCTTGAAAATGCAGACATTCTAGATTTGGAAGGATTTGATAATAATTTTGGTTGGCATGCATATATCTGGTATGACAAGGTTAAAGTGTATAAGGGTTTTAAAAATCACATTGTCAGGAAAGCGCTATATAATGTTTGGATACGGTACAAAGATTTATTGGAAAATAGAACTCCCAGGTGGCTTTCACCTATGGAGGCCAAGGAGGTAAAGAAACTTAATATGAGAACCAATTGGCCGAAATATTCTGAGATTTTAGAACAAGAAGGTGGTGAATTTAAACTACAAAGTTATGAGAAAATAAAGTCCAAGGTACGAGATTGGCTCCATTATTTTCAAATAATGGAGGCTTTCAAACAAGACAGGAAAATCGGTTTCCAGGTGGAGAAATCGAAATTAGAAACAGAATTGTTAGAACCCAATACTAAGAATTTATCAAGAATGTACAACTTGCTGTTGAAGTGGAATACATTAGATGAGACAGTGAAGTCTGCTATGGTTAAATGGGCACAGGACATAGGTCATGACATTATGTTTGCTGACTGGGAGCAGTTATGGACCACAGGTATTAAATTTACGGCATGTAATGCCTTACGACAAAACATTATGAAAATGATTTACAGGTGGTACATGACCCCAGTCAAGCTTGCGAAGATTTATCATTTACCCAATAACAAATGTTGGAAATGTAAAGAGAGTGAAGGTACCTTTTTCCACCTTTGGTGGACCTGCCCAAAGATTAAGGCCTTCTGGGAAATGATTTATAATGAAATTAAGAAAGTGCTTAAGTGCACCTTTAACAAGAAACCAGAGGCATTTCTCTTGGGTATGGTCGGCCAGTTGGTGCCGAAGAAGGATAAGAATTTCTTTTTGTACGCTACTACGGCAGCAAGGATTCTTCTAGCAAAGTATTGGAAGACACAAGAGCTACCCACGCTGGAGGAATGGCAGGCGAAAGTGATTGACTTTATGGGACTGGCAGAAATGACCAGCAGAATCCGCGACCAAGAGAAAGAGACTGCGGAAGAAGATTGGAAGAAATTTAAGATGTATCTTAAGAACTATTATAAAATTGAGGAGTGTTAAAATGCTGAGGGAAAAGAAGACGTAGAATTGCAGCGGAAAATTGTGTTTAATTTTAGGGTGGAATAGAAAAAGAGAATGAATTTATATTTAATTGATTGAGAAGAGTTGCTGAATAATGGTACTAAATTAAGGATGCAAAAAGGGAAAGGTATGGGGAAGTCCGGGAAAAGAGGGTTATGGAAATAAGGTTAAGAAAATATGAGTTTTTGTGTTTGTTTTTATGTTGTTTTTTGTTTATGTTAAAAAATTGGAAATTAATAAAAATCTTTAAAAAAAAAAAAAAACACTGTCTTGTACCCTTCGCTACCATTATTTCTTCTGACACCACGTTGTTTATAATCAATTTGGCCTTTTGCTCCGTATAGATTGCCTTTATTCCGTTGAAGAAGTTAATACCGACCTCCATATATTCTAGCTGTTTTATTAAAAAGTCCCAAACTATATTATCGAATGCTTTCTCTGCATCCACGAACATCATTATGGCTTGCTTATCATACCTGGCAGACAAGTATTCTATAGAATTTATTATATTTCTAATATTATCTTTCATTTGCCTGCCTGGCAGAAAGCCCGCCTGATCTCCATGGATATATTCTGACCATATGTTTTTAACTCTACTTGCCAGTATTACTGCGAAAATTTTATAATCAACATTTAACAGCGAGATCGGCCTGTAATTCTTAACTTGCGACAGATCTGAGTCTTGTTTTGGGATTAAAGTAATGAAAGCATCCTTCCAAGTATCTGGTATTTCTTTTTCTTTCAAAATATTATTCATTACTTCTCTCAGTGGTGCCAGTACAGTATTTTCCATTTCTTTATAGTAGCTTGCCGTGAAGCCATCTGGGCCCGGGGCTTTCCCTCTTTTTAAATCTTTAATTGCTAATTTTATTTCTTCTATCTCTATTGGGGTGTTTAATTGCTCTTTTTTCTCTATTGGAATCTTCTGAACCTGCTTATCTTTCAAAAATCTTTCTATTTTTCTCTGGTTAAATCTCTCTCTATTTTTATATAATCCTCTGTAATAATCCAGAAAAACTTTCCTTATTTCCTTGGGGTTAGTTATTTCTTCTCCGTTCGCTACAATTTTATTTATTGTGCTTTGTTCCTTTCTTTTCTTGGTTTGCCATGCCAGAAGCTTCCCTGACTTGTTCGCAAACTCAAACGTTCTTTGTCTTAGTTTTTTTATGTTCCACTCTACTTCCCTATTTATTATTGTTGCATACTGGGCTTGCAGTACTTTAATATTTTCTTTTATTCTCTTATTATTAGGTTTTTTAACTAATTTCCCCTCCAAGTCCGTTATCTGTTTCAGAATGTCCTTTTTCCCTTTATCTCTTCCTTTATTTTTAATGGCATTCTGCTGGATAAAAAAGCCCCGCATCACTGCCTTACCCGCATCCCATACCACCTTAGTTTTGGTGCCTTTATTCATATTATCCTTAAAAAATTCTTTCATCCTTTTCTGCGCTTTTTCAACTATATCTTGGTCATCTAAGAGATAATCCTTCAGTCTCCATCTAAAAGTACCTTCTTCCAGACCTTTCAGTTCCATCTTTATTGGGTTGTGGTCAGATATTATTTTGGCCTGAATCTCTACCCTTATAATTCTTGGTGTTAGTTCGTTCGAGACCCAGATCTGATGTATTCGGGACAGTGATTGGTTAGGCTCAGAGTGATACGTAAATTGCTTTTCCAGCGGATGTCTAAGTCTCCAGGCATCTATTAGGTTACAGTTTTTAATCAATGAGAAAAGGGTTCTGGGCAGCTTCCCTTCCTTACCCCCCCCCCATCTCTTAGTCTGTCCATTTCTAGTGAGACCACCCCATTCATATCCCCGAGTATAATCATTTTTTGATCTACGTATTCAGCTAGTTTTTCTTCCAAGGTTTTATAAAACTCGGATTTATTATCATTTGGAGCGTATAGTCCTACTATAATTATGTTTTGTCCATGCCATTTAATTTGTACCATCATTATCCTTCCGTTTTCATCTTTAAAGATTTGCTGGGCCTCAATCTGTTTTTTAACATAAATAACCACACCTCTTTTTTTGACTTTATCAGATGATATGAACTCATTTCCCAGTGTTTTATTTATCAGAATTCTTTTATGTCTTCTTGTTATATGGGTCTCCTGTAAGCAAATAATGTCTACATTTTCTTTTTTCAAGATTTGTTGGATTTTGTTCCTTTTTTTTCTCTCGTTTATCCCATTAATGTTCCAACTCCAAATCTTTAATACCATGGTGATTGAACCTACCTAAATTACTTCTTTTCTTATATTTCAGCTAATTCTTCTTCCTCCTGTTCTTCTTCTTCTCCTCTTAACTCTTCTGCTACCTCCTCTATCTCTTCCTCAGCACCCCCTGCTGCCTCTCTTATTTTGTCTTCCTCTTTTTCTAGTCTCAGTTCTTTATATTTTCTTAGGAATTTGCTAGTTTCGTCTGGTTTAACCAATCTATGCCTCTTGCTTCTATACATGAATGAGATGCCCTCCGGATATTCCCATTTAAACTCTATATTATTTTTCTTCAACGTCTGTGCCAATGCTTTATACGGCTCTCTACGTTTCAGAATTCTAATTGGTAAATCTTTGAAAATTATTATATAATTCCCATTAATGCACAATCTTTTTTCTCTATTTCTTTGCAAAATCATATTTTTCATTTCCTTTTCTTTAAATATAATCAGGCAATCTCCTACAAATTTTTTAGCTCTGGTTGTTTTTATTTTTAGTCTGAATGCCGTTTGAACTGATTTTGCCATCTCTTCTATTGGTATTTCCATCCATTGGGCTAATTCTACAATCAAATTCTCTTTAATGTTTTCTCCTTGTCTTTCTGGCACAGCTCTAAGTCTTAAGTTAGCCTCCCTTAATCTTAGTTCATTCAAAGCAATTATGTCTTTCAAGTCTTCTTGCGCTTTGCTTAGTTCTAATAGCTCTACTTTGATCCTCTCCTCCTCACGTCTTACCTCTTTCAATTCTATTCTCATCTTTTTCAACCCTTCTTCTGTTACCTGGGTTCTCCTAAATACTTCCTTTATTTGACCTTTTAATTCATTGACTGTTTCGTCCATCTTTTTATCCATTTTCCCTATCTTATTGTCTACTTGTTCTAGTTTTACTTCTAAATTTTTTTCACTTTGTTTGATTTCCGCAAACATTCTTAGTATGTCTGCCTTGAAGTCTTGTTCTTGCTTCGATCCCTTTCTTTCAGAAGGTGTCCCCCCCTCTCCCCTCTTTGCTGTGTTCGACATTCTCACCAGAATACAATTACAAAATCCACGCACTGCACACTATCAAATATCCTGACAGGAAACACACCCCCTAAATTTACACCGACCCCAAATAATAACACTATAACCAAATAATAACACTATAACCAATATAGTCCAATAATATTTTCAGTAGGTCAGCAGCCTTCTTGCACCTCTTCTTGCCTCTATTCAGGCTATTCCAGGTATTAGCTCAGTCTTCTTCCTCCTCCCAATCCAGAAAGGAGAAAAAGAGACTTAAAGTAATCATACAAAACGCTGGTATCAAGGTAAAGTCTGTCTGTTAAATATTAGGTGTGGTCCTGTTAGTTGAACGTCATATGAGGGTGCAGGTGGGTCACCATAGCCACAAAAGTCACAAAAATAGATAAAGTCTGTGAAGGGGAAGGAAAGAGGGACAAAAAGTAAAACCAGTTGCAGTGTTGTATTCACTCCACTAGATGTCGTCTGTTCTAATAGCAGATTTTGTAAAGTTTGTAGAAGAGAGGAGGGGTTTCCGACGGGAGCGTCCAAGTCTCCACACTGTCTCCGTCAAACACCACTGAAACCCCATTTCAGAGAAATCCCTCATATGCTGGTGAGTAGGAATAATTTACTTTAGTACAGGCTATCAGAGTACATTAATTATTAGAAGCTGTTAGTCACCACGCTTCAGTTTCTGTAATGGCGTCGGAGCCTTCTCTTCCGCTTTCATTGGCTTTGTTCTTTGCTCTTTGCTCATTAATTGCCTAGAGAGGGAGTTTCCTTTCTTTACCTCCCTCAGTTCATTGAGTGTTTCCCGCTTATAAATTGTACTTTCTGTCCCCTGTTTAAGTCAAACAGTCTCTTAATACTGATATTGATATTGATATTGATATTGATATTGATATTGATATTGAGTGTCCTTCCCTTTGGTTACTTTGTAAATTATGAGTTAAAGTCCTTCAGGGAAACAAAGAAACAACGCTAGGGCATTTTCTCTCCTTTTACTCCGCTCCGTGAATTACCTTGCGTCCGTGCTGATTCCGGGCAAAGACTGAACTCCTCAGTTCTCTTGTTTCTCCCCCCGGATTTTTCTTATTCTTAAATTGGTCGTATTCTTAATTTAATCCAAAGTTTCTTTTGTTGGAGAGCGGTGCGCTTCTCTCGGCAGGGTCGGGGCTTCGCTACTCGGGAGGTAGGAAATGGCTTCCCATGACCTGCTGCTCAGCTCCGCCGTACTCTTCGCTTCTTTTTGAAGTTACCTGACGGCTGGGTGAACCGCTATTGGTCTTGCTGGGATCCTCGCCTTCTGGACACCCTCCAGAGGTAATTTGGGGGGCCTCTGCACCCTTAGGCACCCCTTCTTTCCCCCCGAAATAGCTCAGGATTTTCCCTCACGGCAAATCCCCTCCTGCTACGAGCTCGCTTCCACCGGAAGCCTCCAACCAAGAGGGTTCTATTCAATGCTTTCTAGGATCTGCATTGTGGTCCCCCAGTTCTGACTTGTCTTTATGCCAAAATCACACACCCCCCCAAAAAAGCCATCCACAAACCACCAATATTTTGACAGAATTCTCTTGTATTGCACACCACCCTGATCACCAAGATTCCAGAGGTTCCAGGCACTCAGTCAGAGCCCATGTTTCTGCTTGGGAATAAGGCACAGCAGAAACTGTGGTGTCTTTAAGATATATGGTTCATTTACACACATATAGAACCTGAGCTTTCAACGGAGGGGTTCACAGCATTAACACCCCGAAAGGGTCCTGTTTCTCCCATAGCCACAGCCTTGGAGTCAAACAGATATCAAACATCATGATTTGTTCTCCACCCCCATCGTTCTGCCCGGACACTGAGGTCCGGTGCTGAGGGCCTTCTGGCAGTTCCCTCGCTGCGAGACGCCAAGTTACAGGGAACCAGGCAGAGGGCCTTCTTGGTAGTGGCACCCGTGGAACACCCTCCCACCAGATGTTACAGAGAAAAACAACTACCATACTTTTAGAAGACATCTGAAGGCAGCCCTGTTTAGGGAAGCTTTTAATGTTTGACGGACTATTGTATTTCAATATTTTGTTGGAAGCCACCTAGAGTGGCTGGGGAAACCCAGGTAGATGGGCGGGGTATAAATATCTTCTTCTTCTTCTTCTTCTTCTTCTTCTTCTTCTTCTTCTTCATCTTAAAATGTGACACCAAAGAAGCCACCGACAATGGGAAACTCCTATGAAACTTTATAAAACTTTTTTTAAAAAAACAACAACACGGTTAGCAGATCAATGTAGATCCAGCCCAGGTTCCTTTTGATCTTTTGTCCTCTTAATGGCCCATCACCCAAGCTATCACCTCATGGGAACTAGCCTGGCTTAATTAGTTCTTAATACTTGCTGAGTTCAGAAATTAGAAGTGTCCGGCACACACTCCAAGCCTTAAATTAATTCTAACACATGCTGAATCCAAGAATTAAAGGTGCCAGACACTCACAAACTCATAACACTTATTTGTCCATGTGTGATCATAGCACACAGAACATTATGTCTACCATCTGACACACAGTATTTGCAGCTGTATCAAGTGTTTCACTGTATTTGATAAGTTGTATTTCAATGGTGTCTGGTGTTAGACACTATTTGATCACTGACATGTGTTTCAATCACTATGCTGTGTTTAGATTCAGACAACATTTGCAGTTGACAGTTTATAGTTCATATTTTGAGGACTGGCAGCAACAACCAAAAAAAACCAGCCAAAATGTCTGAAGCAGTCAGATTTTGAAATTTGAGGTAGAAGTTCACATTCAATATGGAAATGTGAATCTACTTGATAAGGTATATGATCTTGTTAAGTGTCACAACATTCTCATGAAGAACGGCTGAGAAATAGCCGTTTAAAAATATTGTCCATGTCTAGGCCATATTTTGAACATTTTTGTACATTTGTCTATCAATCTAGAACTCTAGAGCATATTTTTAAAAAGAAATTAAAGGATAGTGTGGAGGTCTCCTTTTTGCGAATTTGATTATGTTATGTATTCCAAAAATTATGAGGTTTCAATAACCAGCCAGAGTGAGTTATTTACTTACAGGGATGGATGATTCTGTCATTTTTGGTTCCCCTCAGTTTCTAATCTTTCCAATCTTATGCAGTTCTCCACATTGCCAGCTCAATTTGCCGACTTCCTTTAAGCCCTCGTGAAAACTCACCTGCATTTTAGTGCCAATTTCTTCACATTTTAGCAAACAACTTTCACTAATATATGTGTTTTTATGCACACTTTATCCTAGTTTTGCTACACACTATGCCAGTGGTCAAAAACCTTTTTCAGCCGTGGACCGGTCCACCATCCCTCAGACCATGTGGTGGGCCGAACTATATTTTGAAGGGGGGGGGGAGAACGAATTCCTATGCCCCACAAATAACCCAGAGATGCATTTTAAATAAAAGGACACATTCCACTCATGTAAAAACACGCTGATTCCCGGACCGTCCACAGGCCGGATTGAGAAGGTGATTGGGTTGCATCCGGCCCCCTGACCTTAGGTTGCCTACCGCTGCACTATGCGGTCAGAGAACTGCATTGCAAAATTCAGAGAAGGATGGCTGTTTTCCAGTTCACATCTTGCTTTAGGAAGGCTTGTGGCTGTCCACATGTTGTTAGACTACACTTCCTAGCATGGCTCATGAACAGGAATGGGAATTCCAATCCACCAACATGTGGGGAGCTGCAGTTCCCCCAATGCTGCTCTAACCACTGCACTTCACTGCATTTATTCTCTGTTTGTATCAACTAGCCTTAAGTAAGCAGGCAGCAAGAGGTAAACTGCTGGGAGCCCGAAAACAATGAGTTGTATAAAGTTACCTTTTTTGGCACTCGGCAGGGTCAAAGAAGGTGTGCAGTCTAAATAACTATGCTCATCCCAGTTATTATCTGTCTGGCAAAACAATGTTTTTGTGGGGAGAGGCTGCCTTTAAATAGATTAAACCACAGTGTATTAAACACAAAAGGGGAAGTTACTTCTGCAGGTTGCTTTGGAAATGAGACATAACAGCTCTAAGAACCACACGCACACGCACAAACAATTGTGGTGGGTGGGTGTGTTTTAAATCAGCTTATCAGAAAAGCATGTTCAGTTACTTCCTTTTCCAACTGAATTCTCTTTTAAAAAAAACCAAAAAAAAAAAAAACCCTGTAGTCATTTCATCTTGTTGCCACTAAAGCTATTTATCATCTCACAAATGTGAGGGCTTGTCCACACTTCCACTAGAAAGCATGAATCTGAGTGGCTTTGCCCTTGTCCCATGCTTTCCCCAGAAAACCCGCTCTTTAGCATCAAAATCAGAGCAAACATCAGTCTGGAGAAAACCTGGTTGACATTTCCTCCAATTCAGCAGTAAACAGCTGGTTTCTCCAGGAGAAAGTAGAAGTGTGGATTTTAATTTATTTTAATTTATTTATTAAATTTGTATGCTGCCCTTCAGCCATAGACGCTTAGGGTGGCTCACTAAGTCTTCTGAAGTTAAATTTGCTGGAAAGTGGCTTTGTTGGGTGTTATATTGGATTGGGTTGAGTGAATATTGTTTTTATATAGTGGACAGATGAAGAATCAGAGGTTCTTTACTTTACAGTGGCTTCTAAAGTCCCTTTAGAAGCAAACTTTGTTCATCTCCTATGGGAAAATAAAATGCCACACACCGTTGACCATCCTTGCAAGTTTCCATGCCACCTTTGACTAGCTGCTGGGGCTGAGCTCGGAAGTAATTACACAGTATGGCTTTGTGGTCGTCTTCAAGGAAATTGAGTAACTGCCACGTTCTTTGGAGAGGCATCCCTTAAGGCAACAACAGCAACAGGGAAGGCAGCACCATATATGGACTTCCTCTGGGGTGCCCAGTGTCCTTCCCACAGACTGAAAGCCAGCATTAACTGAGAGCTTCCATGAAGGAATCAATGTACATCCCTCTGGACAACTAGGGATGGGTGCACCTGTCAATTTTCTCATTAAGTCCAGGTTCTTCACTTTCCCACGTCAGCCTACAATTTTTTGCATTTTAAATGTCCTCATCATTTCAGGGTAATACATGCAGAATTTTGCCTTGCAATTTTGACCCATTGTATGCATTTTATGGACATTTCCCTGTGTCCTGTGGACTTTTTTTTTTTTTTAACTGCATCATAAAGCCTGGAGAAGTGAGAAGTTTTAAGGATAGTTGTGTTTCGGTTTGAGTTGTATTGCTTCAGGGGGTGCAAATTTGAATCCTAGAGTCACAGAGCTGTAGAATTGGAAGGGACCCTGAGGGCCATCGAGTGCGACCCCCTGCAATGCAGGAATCTCAGCTAGATCATCCATGACAGTTGGCCACCCAACCTCTGCTTAAAAACCTCCAAGGAAGAAGAGTCCACCATCTCCTGAGAGAAACTGTTCCACTGGCGAACAGCTTTCACTGTCATAAAGTTTTTCCTGATGTTTAGTCAGAATCACCTTTCTTGGAGCACGCAGCCAGCAAAAGTTGAATTTAAGGAAAATATAGGGTTGTCGTCAGGTAAGGCCTACTCATAACAGACCTATTTTAATTAATGAACCTAAGTTACTGACTTCCATTCATTTCAGTGGGTCTACTCTGAGTAGGACTAGCCATGAATTTGAGCCATAATTTTTCAAATACATTAATAACATGATGGGAGCCTTGAAAATAACAAATAGATAAACCAATCAACATCCTTTTCCTGCATGTCTTTTTTTTTTTATGCTGATGGACCTATGCTGCTGTTTGAAGCTTTTTTTAAGAGACTAGTCATTTTAATGATAGTTTTGTGCTGTTCATAAAGGTAAAGGGACCCCTGACCAGTGGCGTAGCGTGGGGGGTGCAGGGGGGCCGGCCTCACCGGGCGCAACATCTGGGGGTTAGGGTTAGGGGGTGCAAATCCACGGGTTAGGGGGCGCAAATTACTTGCCTTGCCCCGGGTGCTGACAACCCACGCTACGCCACTGCCCCGACCATTAGGTCCAGCTGCGAATGACTCTGGGGTTGCGGCGCTCATCTCGCTTTACTGGCTGAGGGAGCCGGCGTACAGCTTCCGGGTCATGTGGCCAGCATAACTAAACCCCTTCTGGCGAACCAGAGCAGCGCACGGAAACACCGTTTACCTTCCCGCCGGAACGGTCCCTGTTTATCTACTTGCATTTCAACATGCTTTCGAACTGCTAGGTGGGCAGGAGTTGGGACCGAGCAACGTGAGCTCACTCCGTCGCAGGGATTCGAACCACCAACTTTCTGATCAGCAAGCCCTAGGCTCTGTGGTTTAGACCACAGCACCACCCTCATCCCTAATGTGCTGTTCTTAGTGGTGTTTTATAGTTTATTGGCCTGATATTGCAGTATACAAATGGAGGTATGTAAATGTTTTTGTAAATAATTTTAGAGGCAAAAATCGAAACTTTTTATCACAGAATTGCTGTCGGTCTCCATTGACCCCAGTCAAAGGAAAAAGAGACCCCACACCGCTCAGAGAATGCACACATGTATTCACACCGATCCCAGACTGTATAGAATGGCCTTTTGTGTTCTGCATTATTTTGATTCTAGTTACAAAATGTGCTTGGAAAAAATTCCACCTAAATATAGAGTTGACTTAGTGAAGCCTACAGGTGGGTGGGTGGGTTTGGTGTGGCTTCAGACTGGGCCATGAACATTCTGCACAGACATCCTGTTGACACAATGGAGGGAGCCTCCCTTGAAGCACATAGTATTTATAATAGGTTGGGATTTTCAGCCAGTAGACCCCAAACATCTAATTTTCTATGGGAAAGAAAATAATGCTCACCCAGTTCTCTCCACTGAGATGCTTATGTATCATGTACTCTCTCCCTCCCTCACTCTCCCTCTCTGGTTTCTCCTTCCTTCGGGGCATACAGATATGAGAAACTTTACCCATACACACAAAAAAATAAGATGTGTGTGTTTCCATTGCCTGGTTCCTGCCCCCACTGCCACATTCTGTAGTGAAACTATAATTTCATCACAAGACCTTTTCTGTTTCCAGAGCTATTTTAAAGGCAATAATTTATTTATTTTCTTGAAGCTACAGCAGAATATCCTCTCTAATGTGGCTGACTAATTCATAAGTATTATTATTTCCTTGATAGTAGTTCACTCTACATAATCCTGATGTAGAAATGTGAGATACTCCCTGCTCTCCCCATGTCTTCTAACACCAAGGGTCATGCAGGAATCTCTACTAAAGCATCCATGACAGATGGCCATCCAACCTCTGCTTAAAAACCTCCAAGGAAGGAGAGTCCGCCACCTCTTGTTGGAGTCTGTTCCACCGTCAAACAGCTCTTACTGTCAGAAAGTTATTCTTGATGTTTAGTCGGAATCTCATTTCCTGCAACTTGAATCCATTGGTTCGGGTCCTACCCTCCAGTCCTGGAGAAATCAAGTTTGTTCCATCTTCCGTGTGACAGCCCTTTAGATATTTGAAGATGTCTCCTCTTGTCCAGCTCCCTCAAAGATTCTTCATAAGGCTTGGCTTCTAGATCCTTGATCATTTTGGTCAACCTCCTCTGCACACATCCCAGCTTGTCAATATTCTTCTTAAATTGTGGCGCCCAGAACTGGTGTGGTCTGACCAAGGCAAAAAGGAGTGGGATGACTCCTCCTCCTCCTCCTCCTCCTCTTCCTCTTCTTCTTCTTCTTCTTCTTCTTCTTCAGTGATCACTCGTAGCAGAGTAAGATTGTCTTCCATGAACACAGTCTTAACAGTGAGTCCGTAAGTGACTGTGGAGGCCAATTCAGGATCCACATGTCCTTCCACAGTGGGCAGGAGTTGATCAAGGTGAGGGTTTGCCAAACGTGCCTTCCTCTTAGCATGTTTCTCCCTTTCGTCCTGATTACTTCCTTTGACCTGGACACTAGACTTCTGTTGATGCAGCCTAGAATAGCATTAGGGTTTTTTTGCTTCTGCATCACACAGTTGTCTCATGCTGAGGCGTATGTTCACAAAGGAGACATTTTGGCTTTGAATGTGGTAGCAGGGGGAGAAATGGGGTGGGCAAAGCTGACCATTTGAATTTGTCTCCGTTTCTCATTTTTTCCAATCTTAAGTCCAATTCTCCACATTTTCATCGTTCAGGATTGGGAAGTGTCTGATGGAAATGGGCTTCCAGCAAAGCTGACGGAATGAGTCCTGCTTCCTAGCTCTCCCACTGAGGCAGTCTAATGGAAAGGCAGATCCCAGTTAGAAAATAATGTAAAAATACTGTGGAAAATGTATAGGTTACTTTTAGAATGGCATACAAAGGATGAACAGGTTAAATTGGTAATAATACACTGGGTGAGGGATTTGGGGCATGATAGTCAACTTTCTGATTGGGAAAGGTTATGGGAAACGGATTTAAAATTTTTGGCATGTTGTACATTGAAAGAGAATTATATGAAAATGATGTATAGGTGGTATCTGACTCCTGCTAAATCTGCAAAAATGTATAAGACAAGTCCAAATATTTGTTGGAAATGTAAAGAACAAGAAGGTACCTTTTATCATATGTGGTGGACGTGTAAGGTAACAAATGCATTCTAGGAAATGATATATAATGAAATAAAAAAAATGTTTAAAATAACCTTTATAAAGAAATCAGAAGCATTTTTATTAGGAATTGTATTTTTTTTATATATAATAATTTTTATTAATTTTCCAAACAAATAATAAAAACAGTATAGAACAGTATAACTTCAAGCTCATCAGTTCATACCCTTCTTTCTTTGACTCCCCCATACCTCCCCATCCCTGCATCCTTGTTTAATAATTCTTTAGCAACCCTTAGGTCCATTGTCTTAATTCCCTTTCATAAAAATTTCTTAAGTTTTTTTGTTTACTGCTGCAATTCTTTACTTCTTACCCCCTGACATCTTAACATTCCTCAATTTTGCAATTATTTTTAAGATATATTTTGAATTTCTTCCAGTCCTCTTCCACTGTCTCTTTCCCCTGGTCCCGGATTCTGCCCGTCATCTCGGCCAGTCCCATAAAGTCAATCACCTTTGTTTGCCATTCTTCCAGAGTAGGTAGTTCTTGCGTCTTCCAATACTTTGCCAGTAGAATTCTTGCTGCTGTAGTGGCATACATAAAGAAAGTCCTATCCTTCCTTGGCACCACTTGGCCCACCATGCCCAAGAGGAAAGCCTCTGGTTTCTTAAGAAAAGTCCACTTAAGGACCTTCTTAATTTCATTATAGATCATTTCCCAGAAAGCTTTAACCTTTGGGCAGGTCCACCAAAGGTGGTAAAAAGTGCCTTCAGTCTCATTACATTTCCAACACTTATTGTTAGGCAAATGATAAATTTTTGCAAGCTTGACTGGGGTCATGTACCACCGGTAGATCATTTTCATAATATTTTCTTTTAAGGCATTACATGCAGTAAATTTAATACCGGTGGTCCATAACTGTTCCCAGTCAGCAAACATAATATCATGACCGATATCTTGTGCCCATTTAATCATAGCTGATTTCACCGTTTCATCCTGTGTATTCCATTTTAACAGCAAGTTATACATTTTTGATAAGTTCTTAGTATTGGGTTCCAACAATTCTGTTTCTAGTTTTGACTTCTCTTTCTGAAATCCTATTTTCCTGTCCTGTTTAAACGTCTCATTTATCTGATGGTAATGCAACCAATCTCGAACCTTAGGCTTTAGTTTCTCATAACTCTGAAGTTTCACCCTTTCGCCATCATATTCTAAAATCTCATGATATTTTGGCCATTTAGAATCCATATTAAGCTTTTTTACTTCCCTAGCTTCCATTGGTGACACCCACCTAGGGGTTTTACTTTCCAACAAATCTTTGTATCTAATCCAAACGTTATACAATGCTTTCCTTACAATATGGTTTTTAAAGCTTTTATACACCTTTACCTTGTCGTACCATAAGTATGCATGCCAACCAAAACTATTGTCGTACCCTTCCAGATCCAAAATGTCGGTGTTCTCAAGAAGTAGCCAGTGTTTCAACCAGCAGAAAGCTGCTGATTCATAATAAAGTCTTAAGTCCGGCAGGGCAAACCCCCCTCTATCCTTTGCATCAGTTAAAATCTTAAATTTAATTCTGGGCTTTTTGCCCTGCCAGACAAATTTTGATATGTCTTTCTGCCACTTCTTGAAACAGTCCTTCTTGTCCACAATCTGCAACGTCTGGAATAAAAACAGCATTCTAGGCAATACATTCATCTTAATAGTAGCAATTCGGCCTAACAAGGAAAGTTTCAACCTTGACCATATTTCTAGATCCTTTTTAACATCTGACCAACATTTTTCATAATTATCCTTAAATAAGTTCACATTCTTGGATGTTAAGTTTACCCCCAGGTATCATTTTTATTAGGAATTGTAGGTACAGAGATTCCAAAGGAGCAGAAAAGTCTTTTTAGGTATGCAATGACGGCTGCACGGATGCTACTAGCCCAGAAATGGAAAGAAGATAAAGTCCCTACCAGAGAAGAATGGCAAACTAAGCTGTTGGACTACACCGAAATGGCAAAACTGACCGGAAGGCTCAGGAAGCAAGAAGAACAAAGTTTTAAGAAAGAATGGGAAAGATTTATAATTTATTTCAGAGACCACTGTAAGCAAATGAAAACATTAGCAGGATTCTAACAACACTTGTAAGGTAACAAATATGTCGGATAGCATGGAGAGATTTAAAATATGGATGATGAAATAATATGCAGTTGAAAAAGATGACAATAGGACTCATGGAAGGGATGGAGGGAAGTCTTGAGATTCAGAGGAATCTCTGAGTATGTATTTGATATTGTTATAATTTTATGCTAGTAAAATCAAATAAAAAATGTTGTTTAGTCGTGTCCGACTCTTTGTGACCCCATGGACCAGAGCACGCCAGGCACTCCTGTCCTCCACTGCCCCCCGCAGTTTGGTCAAACTCATGCTGGTAGCTTCGAGAACACTGTCCAACCATCTCGTCCTCTGTCGTCCCCTTCTCCTTGTGCCCTCCATCTTTCCCAACCTCAGGGTCTTTTCCAGGGAGTCTTCTCTTCTCATGAGGTGGCCAAAGTATTGGAGCCTCAGCTTCAGGATCTGTCCTTCCAGAGGGCACTCAGGGCTGATTTCCTTAAGAATGGATAGGTTTGATCTTCTTGCAGTCCATGGGACTCTCAAGAGTCTCCTCCAGCAGCATAATTCAAAAGCATCAATTCTTCAGCGATCAGCCTTCTTTATGGTCCAGCTCTCACTTCCATACATCACTACTGGGAAAACCATAGCTTTAACTATACGGACCTTTGTCGGCAAGGTGATGTCTCTGCTTTTTAAGATGTTGTCTAGTTTTGTCATTGCTTTTCTCCCAAGAAGCAGGCGTCTTTTAATTTCGTGGCTGCCGTCACCATCTGCAGTGATCATGGTGACTGCCTCCATTTCTTCTCCTTCTATTTGCCAGGAGGTGATGGGACCAGTAGCCATAGCTCAACATCAAAAAATAAATAAATTACTCACACACAAAAAGAAAAGGTTGCTCCCAGTTGACAGCTGGGGGAGAGGAGGCCAGATGGAGCTGGACTAGTAGATACTCTCCCTCTTAAATTGGTTGGAATAGGTGGAAAGTATAGAATAGAAATCTCTTTTTTGCCCCTTTGACGTTTTTAAAGGGGGGGGGAGCAGCTCCATCTCCGATCATATATTTCTTCCAAACACATCCACTTTCTGAGGCCTGGGAGAGGATACTGGCTGATCCAGGGCTTTTGTGTTCCCAGCCCATTTCCGAATTGGTGGAAACTTCTATCTTTGTTGCCTGTACTTGTTAATTTTGGATGTTCCCAAGTATGAGATAATATAATTTTCCAAATTATAACCTGTGAGTACATTCTATGGTTAAAATATTTTTTCAGGCAATTTTTGAGGAAAAATAAAGGATAATTTAAGGCATACACACACAGAGAGACACAGAAACACACACACACACACACACACACACACGGAAGAAATGCATCTTTATTAAGATGGTGCGCAATTTATTGTGATGAACATACAGAAACAGGGCAATTTAAGATGCAAGTTGAAGCAGTTGCTTTAAGTCAATTGGCTTCCCTTTTGAGTTTGGGTTGTCATTTCACTCCAGTTAAGTCTGGAATGGAATTGGGGTTGGCAGAAAAAAATGCAATATTTGTATGTTCAGATTGTATAAAAATCACAAACTGACATAAGATCAGGAGAAAGTTTAAAGTTTAAACATGGATTGTGGTCCTTCGTATTTGTCGATCTGGCTCTAATCTTCCCCCTAGTGATCTTACATAGTAGAACATCCAATACTGTTGTTTGTTTGACTGGCATGGCACCTATAAATGGGTGACAAGGCATTTGCAAAAATAATGCTGTTCTTTCTTGAGTACGGAAAGTATCCATCAATGCTTGGAAATCTAAGAAACCCAAAAATACTGAGATTCATAAATGGGTTATGTAATTTGTTGGTTTTCTTCTAAATCAGTGCAGTCTCTGATGGTTTAGTCTGCCATCTTGTTTCAAAATGGCATTCAATGGTATCCAAACAAGAGCTAAACCTGCTCCTTAGTCTCAGGAACCACCGTGCCAAATTTGGCGGTGATATCTTCAGAGGGCAATGCAATGAAAAGATGGTTTCAGGGCTGAAACAGTTTTGGTTACCCAGATGGGTGACCTTTATCAAGAGAGGGACAGGGAGAGCACATAGCTGTCAACTTTCCCCTTTTTTAAAGGGAAATTCCCTTATTCCGAAAAGGATTCCTCGCAAGAAAAGGGAAAAGTTGACAGCTATGGGAGAGCGTGACCCTGCTGCTCCTGCTCGATCCATCATTGGCCTTTTATACCTTTGACCATGGGTAGGCAAACTAGGGCCCGGGGGCCGGATCTGGCCCAATTGCCTTCTAAATCCGGCCCGTGGATGGTCCAGGAATCAGTATGTTTTTACATGAGTAGAATGTGTCCTTTTATTTAAAATGCATCTCTGAGTTATTTGTGGGGCATAGGAATTCATTCATATATATTTTTTAATATAGCCCGGCCCCCACAAGGTCTGAGGGACAGTGGACCGGCCCCCTGCTGGAAAAGGTTGCTAACCCCTGCCTTTGACCATGGTATCCTTCTGGACCAGGATGGGTATCAAAGGCCCTGAATTACAATAGTTTCTTTCCTGCCGGAGAGTAGCAGTGGGGGAGTGTGTCTCAGTCCACCAGCACTTGTGCTATGGGGTTTTGCAGGGAGCTATTCTGTCCCCCTCACACAAAAAAGCTGCACTTGTTTTTCCCTCTTCCCCTCCTTTTTTTTTTTTTTTTTAGAAAACCACTGAGACAACTGCAGGTGTCATACAGCTGCTGATGGGACAAGTTCTTAAGTGCTTTTGTTGAGTCTGAGCATTACTGTCTAATCCCGAAGATGGTGATGTCAATGAAAACACTCGCAGTGGTTTCCATGGGGTTTCCATGGGGTTTCGGCGTTTAAGTGGGTGCAGCTTAAGTTCCCTCCTTTTTTAGGTTGCTGTCGTGAGACTGGGAATGCTCAGGGTTGAGTAACCCTTGTGGCTCAGGTAGGCCCCCAATGAACCATTTTGAGGTTAGTGTTCATAAGGGAGGGGGTTGGAGAGGACTTGGAATCACAGGCTCCAAGTACAGTGGTACCTTGGGTTACATATGCTTCAGGTTACATACGCTTCAGGTTACAGACTCCACTAACGCAGAAATAGTACCTCAGGTTAAGAACTTTGCTTCAGGATGAGAACAGAAATTGTGCTCCAGTGGCGGCGCAGCGGCAGCAGGAGGCCCCATTAGCTAAAGTGGTGCTTCAGGTTAAGAACAGTTTCAGGTTAAGAACGGACCTCTGGAATGAATTAAGTACTTAACCTGAGGTACCACTGTATGGGGGAACTGTGGGGCCTAGGTCCCTCCACAAAAAAAACTTCTGCAGCAGCCACATGGGCATGCCGCGGGGCATCCACACAAATTTTCACGGAGACTTTCAAAAAGATACATGGCAAGCTGATGGGAAAATGTGGAGAATGGACTTAGATTAGAAAAATAAGAAACCAAGAGAAACCAAAACCCACACATTCACCCACCCTGCCTGGTGAGTAAACTCTGCGGGTTACTTTCTAGGTCTTAGAAGATTCACCACAGTGAGAGGGTTTGGCACTCTGCGAACTGAGGCAAAGTATGATGAAGTTCCGTACTGGAAAGATCTTCTTAATCCTGCAAAAATAAAACAAATCCCATGTGAGTATTAGACATAACAAAGTAAAACTCTGGAGTTAGATGCCAATGGTTGGGATTAGCAGACGTGTTTTTCACAAAAGCCTTGCAGAAACATCATGCCAGCTCCTTAACCCTGTTAAGGTTTTTACACACCATGGAAGGAGTGGGGTGCATTTTGCTAAGTTCCCACTCCCTCCGGCACGTCACCTTCTCCTCCCCACCATCCTTCTACTGGTGGGGACAACTTGCGTGCAAATCCTTGGTATGAGACTCAAACAAGGGATAGGAAAGGGGAAGCAGAATGATAAAGGGGCTGGAGAAACTCCCCCACGAGGAAATAATTCAATGTTTCGGTCCTTTTAGTTTAGAGGAAAAAGGAGCGTATGGAGGGAATGGAAAGAGGTCTATGAAATGATGTGCAATACAGATACAGTGGTACCTCTGGATGCAAACAGGATCAGTTCTGGAGCCCCGTTCGCATCCTGAAGCCAACGCAACCCATGTCTGCGCATGCTCGGGTCATGATTCGCCACCTTCCACGCATGCACGTGACATCATTTTGAGCACATGCAAATGCATGAGCAGTGAAACCCAGAAGTAACATGTTCCGTTACTTCCAGAGCGCAACCCGAAAATGTTCAACTTGAAGCTACTTCAACCCGAGGTATGACTGTAAAAGGCGTAGGGAGAGCACCTTCCTAGCTCATAATTCCAGAACCTAGTGAAGGCGAATGGTTGGAGACTCAGAACACACAAAAGGAAGTATTTGTGTACAAAGCACATAATTCATAATGCCATTATGCAAATCTATTTTATATCCCTCACCTCCTGCCAAAGAAGCCTAGGGTGGTGCAGAACTAATGATAAAACAATAAATACGTCTTTATTAAAATTCCCGAAGATCTCAGCCTACTAATGATAAAACAATAAATACATCTTTATTAAAATTCCCGAAGATCTCAGCCTGGAGCCGTGTTGAAGTGGAAGGTCTTTAGTGGGTGCTGAAAAGAAAACGGAGAAGATGGCGCCTGTATCATTTATAAGGGGAGGGAATTCCAAAGGGTGGATGCCACAACATTTAAAGCCCAGTTGCCACACTGTGCAGAATGGAGCTGTGTAAAGCATAGGGATCAATTGGGTTTATAAGGGGAGGTGACCTTACAGATACAGTGGTACCTCAGGTTAAGAACTTAATTCGTTCTGGAGGTCCGTTCTTAACTTGAAACTGTTCTTAATCTGAGGTAGCACTTTAGCTAATGGGGCCTCCCTCTGCCACCACCACAAGATTTCTGTTCTCATCCTGAGGTAAAGTTCTCAACCCGAGGTACTACTTCCGGGTTAGCAGAGTCAGTAACCTGAAGCATCTGTAACCTGAAGCATCTGTAACCCGAGGGACCACTGTATCCTGGTACCACCGAAAACCAACAGCCTTGACCGTAGCCTGGTAGCTAAACTGTAACTGCGCAAGGAATACCGTGTGGTAGCTGCACCTTTAAAAAAGGGCATTGTAGAACTGGAAAAAACTTCAGAAAGGGGTAGCAGGCCCCTGGCCAATGGGAGATGGGGGTCTGCCCCACTGAACTTTCTCTGCTCCCCCCAAAAAACTATTTATTTATTTTTACAAACAAGTACGGTAATTAAATGAAAAAGAGAGCCTTCATTTTTCTTTCTTAAAGTTCCTTTTGTCACACTTTGTCTCAGAGGTTAGTAAAGGTAAAGGTAAAGGTAAAGGTACCCCTGCCCGTACGGGCCAGTCTTGACAGACTCTGGGGTTGTGCGCCCATCTCACTTAAGAGGCCAGGGGCCAGCGCTGTCCGCAGACACTTCCGGGTCACGTGGCCAGCGTGACATCGCTGCTCTGGCGAGCCAGAGCCGCACACGGAAACGCCGTTTACCTTCCCGCTGGTAAGCGGTCCCTATTTATCTACTTGCACCCGGAGGTGCTTTCGAACTGCTAGGTTGGCAGGCGCTGGGACCGAGCAGCGGGAGCGCACCCCGCCGCAGGGATTCGAACCGCCGACCTTTCGATCGGCAAGTCCTAGGCGCTGAGGCTTTAACCCACAGCGCCACCTGCGTCCCTGTCTCAGAGGTTAAGGCACACAAAAATAAGCTTGGAGGCCTAAGCCAATCGGAACTATGCAGTTCTACTGTTGCTGTTTGCTCTTTTAAATCTGTATATTCCTAGCTTGCAGCAGCATGTGTATGCATGTGTAGCTTTCCTTTGAGGAAGACAACTCAGCAGCACATCTTTCCTCCTTTGCTAAGGTGAGTTGTGAGAAAGGGTCCCCTTCATAACTATTGGATGGTTGCAACACCTGCTGTGGCTGTAGAGACCAATGCAGTAAATACATGTTTTGTTGCAGCTGGGGCGGATGAAGGTATCCAGTTGTGCTGCTGGCTTGAGTAATATTGTATTCCAGCATTTTGCCCTCCCATTTGTCCAGAGTCAGGACTCTGGGATGGAAGCACGGTTGCTGGGAAATGGTGCTTTCGGGCCTGCCAGAGCAAAGCAAGAACAGATAACATACGCAGAAGGCAAGGCATGCCAGAAACTGTGGCTGCTGTGCAATTTATTCAGAAGTCAAAGAATTGTTTCGTTACGTGTTTCAGAAACTATTGGCAGCTTGACATAACAAATAGAAGGGTACATAATGAACAGCCATCCCAAACTTTAGTCAAAGGTTCGTAAGAAAAAACTAAGCGTTACAAATACAACCAATGAGAAGCTGACTTGCTTAACAGGTTAGCATCATCGGTGATTTGCAGATAAGCCTTCCTCACAGGGATGGTTCCAAAGTATAATGTCCTCCATGTCACAAAGAGACTCTAACAGTGGCCCAGAGGCAAAGCTAATATTAAGAGTGGCCCAAGGCAGTTTACAATCACTTTGCTGCTGCTTACGCAGTGGCGTAGCGTGGGTTGTCAGCACCCGGGGCAAGGCAAGTAATTTGCGCCCCCTAACCCGTGGATTTGCGCCCCCTAACCCCCAGATGTTGCGCCCGGTGCGGCCGGCCCCCCCTGCACCCCCCACGCTACGCCACTGTGCTTACGTATGTGTGTGTAGCTTTCCTTTGAGGAAGACAACTCAGCAGCACATCTTTCCTCCTTTGCTAAGGTGAGTTGTGAGAAAGGGTCCCCTTCATAACATATTTTTCCCCATTTGTGGGTATGATACTGTCATGGGACAGGAGGCAGCTTCACTTGCTGAACAGCACCCTGAAGGTGGAGAAGGGGGAGTGACTCCACTTGCAGCTGATCAGCCTTCAAGGTCACAGAGCAGAAGGCACTGATGAGAACCAATTGGCTTCAGCCTTCTTAAACACAGCTCTCAGCAGCAGAGTCAGATGTTGGAAACAACATCTGTGGTTCCTGGTCCAACCTTGCTGCTGCCTGCTCTCCATCTGAACCCTTGGCTTTGTGATTATTGGATTCCTTGACCACTGGACTGTCTGACTATGTGGATTGCTGTTGCCTGGCCCTCGAAACGAACTTGTCTTCATATGCTGACTCTGTCAAGCATATCCTAGAGTCTCTTCTCTTTTGTTTGATTTTGCCTGGTACTCCACCAAGTCCTGCATGCTGTTACTCGGCAATGGGACTACAACAGGTGGGAAGAATGCCTCTGAAGAAGAAGAAGAAGAAGAAGAGTTTGGATTTGATATCCCGTTTTATCACTACCCAAAGGAGTCTCAAAGCAGCTAATAATCTCCTTTTCCCTTCCTCCCCCACAACAAACACTCTGGGAGGAAAGTGAGGCTGAGAGACTTCAGAGAAGTGTGACTAGCCCAAGTTCACCCAGCAGCTGCATGTGGAAGAGCGGGGAATCAAACCTGGTTCACCAGATTACGAGTCCACCGTTCTTAACCACTACACCACTGACGAGTTGAGGGAAATCACAAGCTCACACTCATGTCCTACTTGCAGACTTCCCATGGGCATTGGGTTGGCCACTGTGAGAACAGGATCCTCGGCTAGATGAGCCATTGGCAGCTGGCCTGATCCACCAGGGCTCTTGCGGTCTTCCTTAATCTATGGGATTTGCAACCACAAGATATGGTGATGGCCACTAATTTAGATGGCTTTAAAAAAGGGATTAGGCAAATTAATGGAGGATGACTGTGTGCTACCTCCAAGATCAGAGGTGACATGCTCTGAATACCAGTTGTTGGTACTCATGTCCAGTTTTCGGGCTTTCCCATAGACATCTGGTTGACCACTGTGAGAAGTCCACTCACCTTTTACCCAGTGGGTAGCATTGAGGCCAAGCAGCCGGGCCTCAACAGTTTTCCAGCGCAGGGGTGGAGGTATGCTGCCTCCCCCCCAATGTCACAGCTGGCCGTGTCATCTGTGCTGGGGGACACCCCAGCTAACCAGCTGGCAAGGTGAGTGTGGCCATGGGCAATTTAATCACAGATATTGAGAAGATATTGAATTATTTGAGTAGGTTTAAACAATTTGGGGCAATTAAAATGTTAAAAGGTAAATAAACTTTGTGGAAGGAGGAGTGTTAAGTTATATAGAAGTGCACATATGGTTGATTTGAATATATTATTATTGAATATTATTGAATATGTATATTATTGAAAATTGTATACCCAATGTATCAGCCACCTGGGGGGTTTCGCTGTTTGTGTTTAGTGATTGGTAAACAACAACAACAATTAATCACAGTGTGGCCGGTCGACCGAGGGATTCCATGAGCCTCTCCAGCGAATTGGAAGATTCACAGAAGGGGGTGCCAGTGGCCAGGGGTAGGGGGTTCCCAAGGGGAACGTCCCAGGAGCAAGGGGGGAGCAGGGACTCCCAGAGCAGTAGTTGGAAATCAGGACCAGCTTCCCCACCAGAGCAGAGTGGGGGGGAAGAGTCCCAAGGATCAGGGCCAGTGCATTCCCCACCAGGGAGAGAAGATAAGGCAGGGCTGACCACACCTCCATCGGAGAGTCAGACAACGGAGGGGAGGTCAGATCCGGCCAGTATCCCGGAAGAGGGAAGCAGTGACAGAAGTAGTGTAATGGTCAGGAGGAAGGTCACTGGGTTGGCACGAGAGGCAAGTTCAAATGTACAGGAGAGCGGGACAGCAGAGAATGAGGATTGGGAACCAGGTCCTAAAGCCCGCCGGAGGGAGGGGGAGGAGCTAAGCGACTCAGCGTCGGAAGAGTCCAGAAAGGGCAATGCCCCAGCGGGCAGGAGGACCCAGAGGAGGAGAGAGCAGCGTAAAAGGTGGAGCCGGGCTAGGATCTTAAACTGGTGTCATAGGGGAGGAGACTCAGACGGTACTTCGCCGGTCTAGGCTTTAAGACGTAGAGCTGCGCGCTGCGGCTTTGAAATGGAAACTAAACCTCAATAAAGACTTTTGTACATAACGACAGCCTGGCGTTGGTCCTCTGTGAGCTGGGACCTAGAGGCAGCTCTGACAGTAAGTACCGTCTCCCTAAAAACCTCGCAACGTGAGGGGACGCAGCGAGGGGGCGAAGATTGGTACTTCGCGAGCTCATGAAAGCAGCACAAGATGACTACCGAAGAACAAATGGCAGCCCTGCAAAACGCAGTGACACAACTTAATGCAGAAATACTAGTGTCCAGGCGGAGAGAAGAGGAAGCAGCTGACGTCTGCAAGGATCTGCAAGCCAGGTTGGAAATGTTGACTAAACAGGGGCTACCAGGAGCCAGACCAGAGGGGATCGGGCTGGGAAAGAGAGGAGGCAGCCTTGTGTCTCATTTCGATGGGAGTCTGCAGCAATATCCTAACTTCAGAGCAGACGTGGTTTTTGCGCTAAAGTTACTGGAGAAGGACTTTAGAGATGAGCAGGAGAAAGTAGGCTTCATACTAACGCATCTCCATGGAGAAGCTAAAGCGTGGTTGCGCAATCTGTGGAGAGATAATGATCCAGCCCTCCAAAACGCGAAAGCCTTCATTAAGGCAATGGATGCTTGTTTTTTATCAACGATAGATGTAGATGTCACTAGAAGAGAGATTCATGGTTTGAAACAAGGCAGAGCCACTGTGAGGCAATATCACTCCCGCTTTTTTGCATTGGTCAACGCGCTGGGATGGGAAAAAGATTCAGCGGCCGTCAGGGACCTGTTCTGGGAGGGGCTGAACGGGGCTGTGAAAGACGAAATTGCAAGGGGGGAGAGACCCCAGAGCACTCAAGAAGTGGTCCAGAGAGCGCTAACAATTGGTGTGCGTCTGGAAGAACGTCCCTGGAGCAAAGACGAAGGGCGTTGGGGACGCACACCAGCAAGAGCACCTCCTTTCTTTCCCAGGGACTCAGCGCGCGCTCAATCCACGCCTCCACTGGGAGGGGGAGAGGAGCCGACGGAGATAGGTGGTGCCAAGGCTCAGTCAGCAACCAGAGCCCTAACACCGGGAGCAGCCAAAGTGAAGCCTCCTAGAGGGAACAGGAAGTGTTACATCTGCGACAGTGCTCAGCATATGGCAAAAGAGTGCCCCCAGAGGCTCCACAAGCACACTGCAGCCTCAGCAACAGTAGCAGAAGCAGTTCAGAAGAGAGAACCACAGCAGGGAAACGACGAAGTCTGGCTGGAAGCAGAGCCACTGGGGCCCAGCCAGACGAGTCAGTGAAGCAGTCCCCAGGAATCTTACAGCCCACAGACCCCCTCCCGCCCAAACCAGTGGTGCAGCTCACCGCAGCACTCCAGCTTCCCAATGGGCTCACCATGGAAGTCCCTATTACCATTGACTCTGGTAGCAATGCAGACTTTATAGGAGTGGATTTCATCAAGCAACATAGCATAGCGCTCCTGCCTGCCACGATGCCCCTGAAAGTAGTGACAGTCGATGGAAGAGAATTGCTGGGGGGACAGGTGGTACAGCAAACGCCGCCAATGGTGATGCGAATTGGAAATCACCGCGAAGTCATCAGCTTCAATGTCACCCACCTGTCAGACACGCCCATAGTATTGGGCATGAGCTGGTTGGACAGGCACAGCCCGGCATTGGCATGGTACCAGCGTAAATTGACCTTCTGCTCATCCTACTGCGCAGAACATTGCATCATGACTAACCAGGAGGACGAGGGGCAAGAGGATGACCCGCAGCTACAACTGGGCATGCTGCAAGCGGTACCCGACAAGTACAAAGTGTTTTTGGAGGTCTTCTGCGAGAAGGAAGCGGACAAGCTGCCTCCCCACAGACCCTACGACTGCAAGATTGACCTCCTGCCGGGGGCGACGCTGCCGACGGGAAAACTGTATTCCATGTCTGAAGACGAACTGCAAGAGCTCAGGGAGTTCATAGATCACAACTTGAAGCGGGGATTCATCCGGGAATCCAAAGCAGTGGGGGGCAGTCCTGTGTTCTTCGTGAAGAAAAAAGACACGCCCCAAAAGAGGTTGGTAGTTGATTTCAGAATCTTAAACTCGAAAACCAAGCCCACACCTTTCCCGATGCCCAAGATCGACGACTTGCTCGCGACGGTGAGGAAGGGACGCATCTTCACCAAGTTGGATCTACGAGGGGCGTACAATCTTATACGCATGTGGGAGGGCGACGAGTGGAAGACGGCCATGTTTACGCCCTTGGGCACCTATGAATATAGGGTTATGCCGTTCGGTTTACAAAATGGCTCCCACTGCTTCCAAGCCTTCATGCATCACGTGTTAGCGGGGCTCCTCTACAAGAAGTGCGTCTGCTTCCTGGACGACATTCTGATCTTCTCGGAATCGCAGGAGGCTCACGAGAGAGATGTCAAGGAAGTCCTGCAAAGACTACGGGAGCACAGGCTTTACGCCAAACTGGAGAAGTGCCAGTTCGACATGACGGAGGTGGATTTCCTGGGCTACAAGCTGTCCGACAAGGGAATCGCCATGGACAGCGCCAAGGTACGATCGGTACTGGACTGGAAAAGCCCGCGCAATCGGAAGGAGGTCCAGAAGTCTGTCGGCTTTGCCAACTTTTATCGCAAGTTTATCAAGGGTTTCGCGATGCAGATGGCGGCCATCACGGACACCCTCAGCTCCAAGAAGAAGAAGTTCATCTGGACGGAGCAGGCGGAGCAGTCCTTTCAGAAACTCAAGCGTCTCTTCGCTTCCGAAGAACAACTGCTACATGTGAACCCCAGCAGACCCATGAGGGTTGAGACGGATGCCTCCGACAGAGCCGTGGGGGCAGTCCTGTTGCAGCAAGACCCGCAAGGGGATTGGAGGCCGTGCGCTTTCTACTCCAGGAAACTCAGCAAGTCGGAGCAGAACTACACCATCTAGGACAGAGAGTTGCTGGCCATTCATGCAGCCTTCAAGGCGTGGCGGCACTTCCTCATCGGAGCCAAACACACGGTGCAAGTTCGCACGGACCATAAGAACCTGGAATACTGGCGCACGGCGTGGTTCCTGAACCAGAGACACATCCGCTGGGTGGAGTTCTTTGCGGATTTCGACTTCAGGATAGAATATATCCCCGGAGACAACAACATCATGGCTGATGCGCTATCCAGGAAGCCGCAGTATCTGGAGGAAGCAGCACCGGTAGCGGCCAAACACATTTTCGCACCTAAGGCGTGGGCATGCGCTTCGGCCACCGTGGACCTGGAAGCAATACGGCGTGAGCTTCGAACGGATTCCTTCGCACGATCCAAGATGGAGGAGGTGCGCAGTGGCACAGCGAAGGACGACGAGTTCCAGATACGTGATGGACTGCTCCTCCGCAAAGGGGCCATCTACGTGCCGGGAGATGAACTCCGCGTGAGAGTACTGCAACAGCTACACGACGCACCCAGCGCCGGACATTTCGGCAAGGACAAGACGGTGGAATTAGTAGCCAGAGACTTTTGGTGGCCCAAGATGTGGGGAGAAGTCGCGGATTACGTCACGAGGTGCGACACATGCCAAAGGGCCAAGCCAGTACACAGACCGCCAGCGGGACTGTTGGAACCGCTACAGACCCCGTCCGAACCGTGGGAGAGGGTGGCCTTGGACTTTGTCACTGATCTGCCCAGCTCGAGGGGCAAAACAGCAGTACTCGTGGTAGTCGACATGTTCACCAAGATGGCGCACTTCATTCCTTGCGCGAAGGTGGCCACAGCGGAACAGACAGCCAAGCTGTTCATAGACCACGTGTTCAAGGTGCACGGCCTGCCACGGTCTATCCTGTCCGACAGGGGGAGCCAGTTCATCTCGAGTTTCTGGCAGAAGCTGATGGGGATCCTGAACGTCAAGGTCAACCTAGCGTCGGCGAGACACCCGCAGACCAACGGACAAGCGGAGAGGGTCAACGCCATCATGCAGCAGTACCTGAGATGCTACGCTAACCAGCAGCCCTCGACCTGGGTGGACTACCTACCGCTGGCTGAGTTTGCCTACAACAACACGAAACACGTGTCCACGGGGGTGACACCGTTTTTCGCCAACAATGGGCGACATCCCAGGACCTTCCCGGGCTTAGAGAAAGAGGGGGAAGGGGAGCCGCAGGGAGCAGAGGCATTGGCAGAGGAGTTACAGGAGGTCCATGAACAGCTCCGAAGGCAGTTAGAGCTAGCTAAACACGTGTACAAGATGCAGGCAGACAGACACAGGAGAGTTGGGGAGGACATACGGGTAGGGGACTGGGTCTGGTTAGCGGCCCAGGCAGTGCCGGCCAGATCCTTAGCTAAGAAGAAGCTCGGACACAAGCAGCTAGGCCCGTACCAAGTCGAGGCACAGATCAACCCAGTGGCCTTCCGGTTGACAGTACCGGAGGGATCCAGAATGCACCCGGTCTTTCATAGATCCCTGCTCACGCCCTACAAGGCACCTCACAGGTTTCAGGCGCCAGGGACAGCTCCTAGTCCGCTTAGAGACGCACCCACGACAGGGGGGTCGCCGAGGGCGGGGCCGCTCAACGAGGTCACGGAGATTTTGGACTCAAGATGGGGGGAAGAGGGGGTTGAATATCTCCTCGCAAGGGAAGGTACCCCGGCCAGCGCCAACAGCTGGGTACCGTACTATGCGGTGGAGGAGCACTACCTCAAAGATGAGTTCCACGCACTCTTCCCACACAGGCCCATGCCGGAGGATTATTTTGACGAATATCTTTTCACACCCACACTTTCAGCCAGCACATTCCGTGGTTTCTCTTCAGAGGAGGACACGGCGCCGGAGACTAACTCCCCAGAGGGGTCCCTCTCAGGGTTTGGCACAAGCGGCTCTTATTGGTGGGAAGATCAACCTGTGGTGGGGTGGCGCACAGAACTGCCAAGCGGGCCCGCGCACGCAGCGTCACCCCAGGCAACAGGAGGAGAGGGGGTCATGGACGTGTTGGGGGAGGATCCGGGGTTCGAACACACCGGCAGAGAGATGGAAGCGGAGGAGATCGACGTCGACGAGCCCGATGAGGACTGGCCGGATCTACCCGGCTGGAGACACACCACGGGGGAAGAACTGTATCCTGCACTCACCCCCACAACATTGGAGCACCCAGAACCCACGCCAGAAGAAGGGGAGGGGGGAAGGGGGGCTTCGAGGGGGGGATGGATGTCAGGGGTTCAGGAGCAGAGGCACAGGGAAGAGAGGAGATGGAGAGCGAAGGGGAAGAATCCGAGGGGAGCATAGGAGAAGAGGACAGTGGACCGAGGGATTCCATGAGCCTCTCCAGTGAATCGGAAGATTCACAGAAGGGGGTGCCAGTGGCCAGGGGTAGGGGGTTCCCAAGGGGAACGTCCCAGGAGCAAGGGGGGAGCAGGGACTCCCAGAGCAGTAGTTGGAAATCAGGACCAGCTTCCCCACCAGAGCAGAGTGGGGGGGAAGAGTCCCAAGGATCAGGGCCAGTGCATTCCCCACCAGGGAGAGAAGATAAGGCAGGGCTGACCACACCTCCATCGGAGAGTCAGACAACGGAGGGGAGGTCAGATCCGGCCAGTATCCCGGAAGAGGGAAGCAGTGACAGAAGTAGTGTAACGGTCAGGAGGAAGGTCACTGGGTTGGCGCGAGAGGCAAGTTCAAATGTACAGGAGAGCGGGACAGCAGAGAATGAGGATTGGGAACCGGGTCCTAAAGCCCGCCGGAGGGAGGGGGAGGAGCTAAGCGACTCAGCGTCGGAAGAGTCCAGAAAGGGCAATGCCCCAGCGGGCAGGAGGACCCAGAGGAGGAGAGAGCAGCGTAAAAGGTGGAGCCGGGCTAGGATCTTAAACTGGTGTCATAGGGGAGGAGACTCAGACGGTACTTCGCCGGTCTAGGCTTTAAGACGTAGAGCTGCGCGCTGCGGCTTTGAAATGGAAACTAAACCTCAATAAAGACTTTTGTACATAACGACAGCCTGGCGTTGGTCCTCTGTGAGCTGGGACCTAGAGGCAGCTCTGACAGTATGTTTTATTGTTCTCCTGGGAACTTTGTGGCTCTGGTGCCTTGGCACACAACAGAATGTTGGATCAGACAGACCTAATCTAAATGGGTTGTTCTTGTGTTCGTCACTGGATGTAACGTGTGTTCCTGTTTTCATCTGTGAAGTGTTGGATGACAGCCATGAACCAGAAGTCCCAGATGATGGGCCAGGCATGGGAGTCAGTCAAGCGTAGCACAGAAATGTTCCAGGACCAGGCAGACTTTGTTACCAAGGCAAATTCCTAGCCCAAACAATAAGCATATTAAACCTTCCTATCTAATATGACCCAATGATGGCTAGCCTCGGTGGACAAAGCTAGTCCAGAGCCTTCTTTCCTGCTAGGATGATGTTCGGTGTAGCAGTGGTGAGAGTTTGGGAGCTGCTCATGGGACCAAAGATTCTTGGGTCTGTACCTGGGAGCACCTGACACTGACTCTGGTGTTGGTAACCTGATGCCCTTCTGAAGTTTCGGGCCACGTCTCCAATTGGCCCCAGCCAGCATGGTCAACAGTCAAGGAAGATGTACGCCAAACATCTGGAGCGCACTAGGTTGGGGGAAGAGTGGTTGAATTCCTAGCAGGCCTTCTCTCTCTTTCGCTCTTTCTCTCCCCACTACTACCAAACACATCATTTGTCTTTCCTGCCAATTTTATAGCAATTTGGATGACGCAGTGGCAAATCTACTCAGAGGGATATGGAAGGCTGAACTAAGAAGATAATTATCTGTGGTGGGTGGTGTTCCCGATGTTTCACTTTGGGGTGTTGTCTTCAGATATTTTAAACCGGAGAAGATTACTGACTGACAAATATTTAGAAAGTAAGGTTTCAAAATAAGCAAGCAATTTAAGAACAGAGGATCTTGGACGGGGTGGGTCTTGACTATGAGATGGTAATAAGGTCCCCCCCCCCTTTAATAATAGGAGTTGGGTAAGCGTCAACTTCCCTAAGCTTTGTAAAGATATGAATAGGATTACCTGGGCATAATTTATTAATGAATAGCATTTGTTTAGTCCAGTGGCTAACGTGTGGTCTTGAACAAAAAACACCTTGGGATCAGATCCTGTACCTGAGATGCAATAGTGGTCATAAGCAAAGGCCATCGCATATAGATCCAACCATATCAGCCCGGAGTGGGGCAGTCATCTTTATGGCACCATCACTATCAGTGCAATCCTGTGAATGTAAAAGTAAAATCCACTGTTTTTAAATGTACTTAATCCCAGGTACATGGATTTTAGCTTAATAATTTGGAGCTCAATAAGATGCACACAGTCTCATTCTCTGTGTCCAAATCTGAGGAATGGGTCTGAAGTTTTGGAAGCAGCCCAAAATTGGAGGAGATTGCTTTGCTTCAAACAAGGTCCACAACTCTTTGAAACAGGTTTCCACTGTACAGGTTTTCCAGAGCAGATGCACACCCTAGTAATTTCTTCCATTGTGGTACTCAATGCAATGGAGATATTATTTCCCAGATGATATTGAGGTAGTGACCTTGGCCTCAGCAAGACTGCTGCATTAGTACATACTTCATCAGTTAGGGGCAGTTCCTCTGACAATCGCTTCTTATCACAATAAAAAGATAGCCCAGGGATTTCTGCAGGCAAACCACAGACACAAAACCAAAACTCCTAATCTTATTGGGTATTAACAAATTATGACTCATGAAGACCAGTGATTTTTTTTCTTTGATGATTAAAGCCATGTTATTGGGACATGACTATATATAAATACCAGCTACTCACATAGAGTTGTGAGATCAAGTTGACTTCTAGATTTTTCTTCAGCCAACCTTGAAGCAAACTAAAGGTAAGTCTTGGGGTGCTTCCATTTTGGGGCTTAGCATTGAAAATGGATTCCTGAGTTATCACATGTGGCTTGTTGACAACTTAATGTTTCAACTTAATGGATTTTCCTTGGTAATTGAAAATCTGAAAGGGGGAAGGAGAGATACAGGGTAGCATTTTGATGGCAACAACACTGTGTGCTTACTGCCAAAAAGAAAAACTCTTCATGCATTGGGAGCATCGATCCCACAATAATCACCCATCTGGATGCACCCAAGGATTTAGTGCAATTTAGAGAGCCTAAACTACTTGGATGTGTCATAAATGTACTCTACAGGTAAAATTACATATATTCATTACATCTCATCAGGGCTGGCATCCAGATTAGACTCCAGTTGTGAGCCAAAATGTATATCTAGTTGTCAAAAACTAACCTGAACAGCTGCTTCCGCTAGAATGTCATAACATTACTAAAATATATTGCTTTGGTAGAAATAAGTAATTAATTTCAATGGGATTTACATCCAAGTAAAATTTTATGCAGAAATTGTCCTTGAAGAACACCTGGGGGGGGGAGTGAGGTCACACACTGGCCGTGCCCACAATATCACAGTTGTTGCCAGCTCCGTCATTCATTGGGTGGAAGTTCTGAAGGGGAAATGATGTGCATTCTGGAGGAACCTATTTGTGTTCAAGCCAAACCCAGCAGACATGAAGGACTGGGAGTGGAGCCAGTGGGTTGTGAGATGTTGGGGTGGCAGCAGCACATGTGGCTCCCCTCCCCTCTCTCCACGCAATCTTTGATAACCTCTGGATAAGTTTTGTAAAGAGTTCTCCTGACTACCCAATCGTTAGCAAGCTGGGGGGAAAACCCTGCATCAATTGTTCCCTACTTATGTTGCTTCAGGTTCTTCTGCCACAATGAAACTGCTGATTTATCTTTCCTGCATTCTGAGCATAGCAGTCGCTGTCCCAGTCCGTGTAAGTAGCACTGAACCTGTGGAATGGGGAAACCTGTTAGGCCAACAGCTAGAATCTCTTAGTAATACAGTTGTAGCGCACTGTAACAACATGACAATAAGATAAAAATAAGTAAAGGTGGTGGGGAATGTCAAAGAGATAACCAGAGCCATTTGGGCTGCTAAGCACATGACATATTTCCTACTCTGGGTATCAGTTCTGCATAGAAAGTTGCAAGCGTGCCACCACATGTGCATTTTGCCCAGTGTGCATATAATGGGAAACCCTGTTTCATAGGCTCTTCCAATCCTGTGTATGTTATACGAACAGCAATTTCTCACACTTGAATTCACCATTTCAGAGATGTGTATGCCCCAAACTGGCATTCATGGAATAACCAACTCTATATACTGATTACTGTATTTTTTGCTCCATAAGACACAGTTCAGTTTTTTCCTCCTAAAAAGTAAGGGGAAATGTCTGTGTGTCTTATGGAGCAAATGTGTGGTCGATCGCCAGCTCCCTTTCTGGCCCCGCCCCCTTGCCCAGGCCTCCATTGTTTAATGTTCTGCGGACGGAGGCTGTTTGTTTCCCCAGCGACATGTGACTGGCTGATTAGATTATCTCTCTGGAAACTGTAGAAATGGCTCCCTTTCCTTTCCTAAAGAAGCTGCAGAACTGTGAGCTGAACCCCATAAAAACAGGATTTTTTTCCCCTTTGCAAAAGAAGCTGCACAACTGTGAGCTGGTGCTCAAAAAACAGGGCTTTCCCCCTTTCCTACTCTAAAAACTAGGTGCGTCTTATGGAGCGAAAAATACGGTGTATATAAACAAGTCCTGGCTCATATGAAGTAGCTGCCTCAATCTGCCTAATGGAAGAGCTGGGTGCATCCCTGGGCTTCCCAAGCAGCATCTCCTTCCTTCCTTCCTTCCTTCCTTCCTTCCTTCCTTCCTTCCTTCCTGTTATGCCAGGCAGCTGGAAGGCCAGGCACCAGCCTCTAGCTGCTGAACCATCTTCTTCCTTTCCTTACACCAGCTGACCAGCTGCCCCTCTCCTCCTTTGCTCAGGGAAATGTCTCTGGGCTCAGAGACATGTTAGGGAAGGCCGAGGGGTCTAGACACCTGAAATTCATTTCCGAGCTAGGCCAGCGTTGCCCAAATGAAAACAAGTGAGAAAAGAAGTGTTTGGAGAGGCAGAAGCCTCCATGGGCTGCAAGAGGGGTGTCTGGAGGCATCGTGCAAGGGACTCTGGCCTTCTCCCAGCAAACTCTCATTGACCAATCCATGGGCAAGGACAAGTTGTGCCTCCAACTGCATTGTGAGATGTGGGAAGAGAGAAGAATTCACATGGGAGGTGACAGGAACCTGAGGAAATGGGGAATATAGGATACGTGGAACCTTTGCTTGGGTTCTAGAGGAATACTCCCAATGTCATCCTGTGAGGATAAAGCATGAAATCTAACCCACAAAAACATGAAATCTAACCCTGTTTTTATTTCATATGTTTTGACAGCGGTCAGCAAGTGGCAGTGCCAGCAACGAGGTAAACCATCTTGTGTATTTCTTAACTGTCTTAATTGTAATATTTTATTGTTTGTTTTATTGTATATTTTAATTCAGGATGCTAAGATGCCCCCAATGGATTTGTTATTGTGCATTTTGATTGTGCATTGATTTTATAGTTGTATGCCACTTAGAAGCCTTTCTGGTATATAAGTGGTATATAAAATAAAAATTATAATTATATCAATAACCTTCTGTGTGCAAGAGTGTTAGTGCCATGGAAACAATATTAAAAGCACACATTCTGGAAGATGCTTTTGATTTCTGGCAGAGGGTTTTTAAGAGCAGCATGAATATGTTTGCTTGTTTGTTACCTTAATTTTGACTCCACTATTTTTAGGGCAGACCCTTCACAAGGCCACTCCCCAAAATTAGTAAACTTCATATATCGAACAGTATGAGGGGTGTGGGTGTGTGGGTGTGTGTAAAAGCATAAAGCCATCAATCAAATATCAACCAGAGCAAATCAGTTTTCAAAATCTGCTTGATTTTGATAGGCTAATGATGATGACTGATCTCATGTTCACCAGGATGCAGGTAGCCTTTCGAGCAACCTGGTCCTTAACTGTTCAGGGCTTAAAATATCAAAACCAGCTCTTTAATATAGCCATGCTGAGACTGATAGGAGTTGTAGTCTGTAACATCCGGAGAGCAACAGGTTGAAGAAGGCCAATATACATCGAGCCTCGAAACACACACACAACCAATTAAATTGGAACAGAATGGGTGTCACATGATCCCATAAGCATTTTGACAGCTGCTTTCTTAAAGGTAGCCCTGCAGAGAGAGCATTACAGGAATCAAGTGAGGACGTCAGCAGAGTGTGTTCAAACCACTTCCACCACACTTGCGGTGTTGTCTGTCTCCACCTTCTGTTTCTCTGTTTCCACAGCGCCTTCCTATCATGGTTCCTCAAGTGCCTCCTCAGGTTCCTCCTCAGTTGCTTCCTCAGTTTCCTCCTCCACTTCCAGCACAACCATACCCACCTCAGATTCCAGCACAGCCATACCCACCTCAGGTAATACCAGCATGGCATTAAGAGAAGGGAGCGTGCCTATGCTTGTGGCACAAACCCCATTCACCAAAATGAAGAGCTATGCTTCTGCATCCCTGGATGCCTTGCTCCCCAAACAGGAAGAGCCCACTGATGGCAAGTTGCAAGAGGGTAGCCTACATCGTCATCTAGAGGCCATTTTAAAGGGCGCCATATTGTCAGGCTGGAATTGGATATTACCTGGGAGCAACAAGAGATGGTGCGCAAGGCTGCTCCTGATTGCTGCTTTGTTGTGGGCAGCAGCGCCAACTTTAGGGGTTGGAAGGGGATTCAGCCCCCTCAATATTTGTGGGCAGGGGGTTGAATCCTCCCCCCAAATATTGAGGTCATGTGTATGACTGAAGGAGCGTCTCCACCCCCATCGCTTTATTGGCCGAGGGAGCCAGCGTACAGCTTCCGGGTCATGTGGCCAGCATGACTAAGCCACTTCTGGCGAACCATGTGCTTTCGAACTGCTAGGTTGGCAGGAGCAGGGACTGAGCAACGGGAGCTCACCCCATCACGGGGATTCGAACTGCCGACCTTCTGATCGGCAAGTCCTAGGCTCTGTGGTTTAACCCACAGAACTAACCCGCATCCCTGTACCAATAACAAACTTAGTTGGTCTCTAAGGTGCTATGGAAGGATTTTTTTTTTTATTAAGATAATTAAAGGCAAATATGTTAGCGTGATTTGTTTCATAGCTTTGTTTCTTTTACAGATGATCCCGATCTATGTGACCTATGATCCAGCTCAGGTAATTGATGGCAACCATAAACTAAAGCTTTGTAAAGATTGCCAGAGGAGGGGGTTAGGCTGCGCCCTGACCAAATGCCAGGTGGAACAGCTCTGTCTTGCAGGCCCTGCGGAAAGATGTCAAGTCCTGCAGGGCCCTTGTCTCTTGTGACAGAGCGTTCCACCAGGTTGGAGCCGCAGCCGAAAAAGCCCTGGCTCTAGTTGAGGCCAGCCTAACCTCTCTGAGGCCTGGGACCCTCAAGGTGTTTTTATTTGAAGATCGTAAGTTCCTCTGTGGGGCATACCAGGAGAGGCGGTCCCGTAGGTACGAGGGCCCTAGGCCGTATAGGGCTTTGAAGGTTAAAACCAGCACCTTAAACCTGATCCTGTACTCCACCGGGAGCCAGTGCAGCTGGTATAGCACCGGATGAATGTGATCTCTAAGCGAAGAGAGGTGACCGTCGCGTGGATCACAGTGGCTAGGTCAGGGCGAGAGAGGTAAGGAGCCAACTGCTTAGCTTGGCGGAGATGAAAAAATGCCGCCTTTGTTATAGCTGCAATCTGCGCCTCCATGGAGAGGGAGGTATCAAAGATTACACCCAAACTCTTAACGGACGGTGCTGGCACTAATTGCACCCCCGCAAGAGATGGGAGTTGCCCCCTCAGTCCCATGTCGTCCCGTCCCAGCCAGAAGACCTCTGTCTTCGAAGGATTTAACTTCAGCCGGCTCCCACGTAACCATCCAGCCACAGCCTCCAAGCATCTGATCAGTGTGTCTGGGGCCGAGTCCGGGTGGCCGTCCATCAACAAATAGAGTTGGGTGTCATCAGCATACTGATGGCAGCCCAGCCCAAAACTCCGGACAAGCTGGGCGAGGGGGCGCATAAAGATGTTAAAAAGCATCGGGGAGAGTATTGCACCCTGAGGCACACCACACACCAAGGAGTGGCGGGATGACAATTCCCCCCCAAGCGCCACCCTCTGTCCCCGACCAGAGAGAAACGAGCGCAGCCATTGAAGGACTGTGCCCTGGATCCCCACGTCGGCAAGGCGGTGGTCCAGGAGTTCGTGATCGACCATGTCGAAGGCTGCTGACAGGTCTAGAAGAATCAGCAGCCCCGACCCGCCTCGATCCAGCTGCCTGCGGAGATCATCTGTTAGGGCGACCAGAGCCGTCTCGGTCCCATGACCAGCGCGGAAGCCGGACTGGAATGGATCCAGAGCTGATGTTTCATCCAGAAACCTACCAAGCTGTTCAGCAACCGCTCTCTCAATCACCTTACCCAGGAATGGAAGATTCGAGACCGGGCGGTAATTGGATAGATCTAAGGGATCTAATGATGTTTTCTTTAAGAGCGGGCGCACCACTGCCTCCTTCAGTTCCCCTGGGAATGTCCCGGCGCCAAGGGACAGATTGATGATATCCCCCAGGGGGGCCCGCACCTCTTCTGGACACGCTCTAATCAGCCAGGACGGGCACGGGTCGAGAGGACAGGTGGTGGGCTTTCCAGCTCGGAGGAGTCTGTCTACATCAGCTGGGGATATCCAGTCAAAGTGGTCCAATACTGAACCCGAGGACAGTCGAGGGGCCTCCAGTTCCTTTATTGTATCCAAATGGGAGTTGTAGGCCAATAACCTCTGGAGGGCTGAATTTGAGGAAGCCTGTAGTAGAGGGAAGTGAGGGGCAGATGGGGCTTGTCAACCCGGGAAGGGAGCCCACCTAGGAGAAGGAATTGATCAGTGTGTGTTAGTAATTAACCTGCTTTGCCACAAGGAGGAAACCTAGATAGTGTAACCCATCAGATTTTTCTCAGTTTTGTTTTAATGTGTGTGTGTTATTTACTGTTGTGAGTCACTTTGAGTTGCTTTTGCTTTTTTAAAAAGTGACTAAAGACGCAGCTGGCGCTGTGGGTTAAACCACAGAGCCTAGGACTTGCCAATCAGAAGGTCGGCGGTTCAAATCCCCACGACCGACGGGGTGAGCTCCTGTTGCTCGGTCCCTGCTCCTGCCAACCTAGCAGTTCAAAAGCACCGCAAAAAGTGCAAGTAGATAAATAGGTACCGCTCCGGTGGGAAGGTAAACGGTGTTTCCGTGTGCTGCTCTGGTTCCTCAAAAGCGGCTTAGTCATGCTGGCCACATGACCCGGAAGCCTGTACGCCGGCTCCCTCAGCTAATAAAGCAAGATGAGCGCTGCAACCCCAGAGTCTGCCACGACTGGACCTAATGGTCAGGGGTGCCTTTACCTTTAATAAATTTAAATATTGATATTGAATCAAAACCAACTACCTCCCTTGTTTTCTTCTTTTCCCTTAGGGTTTGCCCTCTATTCTCAGCAATCTGCCAGGCGTGGTAAGTTCAAAATTCTGCTTGGTTTTCTATACCACCACCTATTTCAGACTTTCATAAGCAGCAGCTGTGGTTAACACTCAGTCTGAGTAAGAAATGAGAGTGAAATATCATCCACAAGGTAGTTCCTTTGTTATCTCCTGCCATCTCTCCTATGGTTTCACCAGTCCTTTTTTTTTTTTAATTTAAAAAAAAGTTCACATTTTTGAATGTCTATGCTGTTTTCCAGCCTGTTTTCCTCCTATCGGGACCAACTTGTATGACTCTCCTGGCTGGGGCTGATGGAAGTTTTAGTCTAGAACATCTGGAGGGTGTCAGTTTATATGCACTTCCATACAAAAACTCATGCACATTTGATCAAATGAACTGAAAAATAAATATACAATGCCAATTCTGGCTTAACCAATTTCAGAACAGACTTCTTTGTGGGGATTCAAAAGAGCACTAATCAAGTAACGTTAGTTTTGATCATTGAATGAGTGCACTTGCAGCACAATACTCAAAACTTCTCTACTCAGAAGTAAGCCACATTGAGTTCAATGTTATACCTGTTTACCTGGAAGGAAAAGTCCCTATGAACTCAGTGGGAGTTACAGTACTTTCTGAGCAAACATGGATAAGATTGCATTGTGGAATGCCATTTACTTTCTCTGGGTTGCTCCCCAAATCTATGAAATTTAAGAGATGGGAAAGGAATAAAATCCACCAAGAGAGCAACACTTCTCGTCAAATTCTGCATCGGTGTTGTAAATACTTTAGCTAAAGTGAACGATCTCATAGTTTCCTCATTGCCACCACATTATGGCAGCTCCCGGATATAGAAAACCACCATTTGAAACCAAGCTTTATATGATTGAATGAGGTCCCTTCTCTTTAGGTGAGCCCTGGAGCTGGAGGTGTTGGTGGCCCATTTCTGGTAAGACAATTTACTGTTCATCAGTGGTGTAGCGTGGGTTGTCAGCACCCGGGATGCAAGTAATTTGCACCCCCTAACCCATGGATTTGCGCCCCCTAACCCTAACACCCAGATGTTGCGCCCGGTGCGGCCGGCCCCCCCTGCACCCCCCACGCTACGCCACTGCTGTTCATCATTATTACTAGATCGTAGCACAGTGGCGGGGGGGGGGCATATCTACACTGCACTGTGGAAATCGGCCCATAATGTTCACCAAATAACCGTATGACTGACCTCTGTTACAAGAATGCAGTGTACTGATTTTTTGCCTCTCTCTAGATCCCTTATCCTGCAATTCCTGGGGCGGTAAGTTCATTGATCTTCATTGCATCATACTTCCCTAGTCAGAGATCCAAGGGGAAACTCAGAGGTCTTTGAATGATTGCCTGATTATATGTGTGGGTTTAGGCCATTGCACTTTATGAAAGGTATCCTGCAAAAGAAGCGGGGAGAGAAAGCCCTCAACGTTTGTGGGGGAGGTCATGGGCACATTTGGAATTTTGAAAAAGTGGCTTCCATGGAGTCGTTACCTGTCAGAACCAAAAAAATCAAAAGTGGCTCGTGATGCATCAGAGTTTGGAAGAACAAAGGGTTAGGAAGAACTATAAGCACAGTTCAGTTTGGCACTAAAAACAAATTCCTGGGCTCAGAATTCTTTAACTCTTAAGTCAGGGGTCACCAGTCTCTTGGGGTCCGTGGACACATTTGAGATCTGGAGAAACTGTTGCAGACCACATGCAATGACCAGTCCCACACTGAGACCTATTCCATTGGCTACAGTGGAATACTACTTTCAAGTGGAATTTCAGAAGTGGGAGGGGTACCTTCTGAGTACCAGGAAAGGTACCTGGATGTGAATCAATGTTTTTTGCAGATGGTTCTATTGGTGGATTTCAGTTTCTGGGTGCGGGAAGTGGGTAGCAAAGAAAGCAGATTCCTTTCTGCCTGATATTTGCCCACACCTTTCTTGGAGGATACCAAGATTCATGTCAAATGCTTTTCAACAGTCTTACTGTCTTACACATTTTTAGGGCTTCCCACCTATTGTGGGGGTAAGTAGTTTCCTACTTCTATTGGTACTAAGAACAACCAGCTGGAGTCTGGGGGGGCTGGTTTGTGCCCCCTCAAAATTGTGCAACCGGGGCCACGGCCTTTCTGCTTCCCCCACTATGCCCCTGCCCTACCGAAAAGGTTCAGTTTCTATGTCCCTCATCCACAGTCATGCTTGTCCCATGCCTTTCCCAGATAAAACCTGTTCTTTAGCTCAAAATCAGAACAAAAACTCAACTTGCCATTTGCTCTGAGTACTAAAGAATGCCCCCCCCCCCCCCCCCGCAATGGAGATAGCAATGGGAAAAGAGGGAAAGCTGGGATAGCTCTGTCAGTAGAGCATGAGGCTCTTAATCTCAGGGCCATGGGTTCAAAAAAATTCTGCAATGCTGGGGGTTGTGAGAGATGACTCTTGTGGTCCCTTTCAACTCTTCAGTCCTATGATTCTATGCCTATGGGGAGGAGGCCTAAAGAAACCACTACAGCATGTGCATGAACTCCCAAAGGCTTCCCCCAACATCTCCTCAAAAAGCATAACATAGTATTATGAACAAATCATGGTTTATGAATGAGCCTCAGGGCTGAGTACTCCCCACTCTCTTCATGGCTTGTGTTAAGCCAGAGTTCCCCATTACATCTGAACTGATAAACTTTGCCTGAATGATGGGATAATAAACCATCCAGGGCCGTGGTGGTGGAAGCTTTAAAAGATCATCCAAACTGGGACAGAGTTTTACTAGGGACCAGAATCAGACATTGGGAACAAGTGCTGTCTACATACTTTCTGTATAAGAACTTTTAACTAATGAAACATTACTTTCTTCAACAGAAATAGCATCCCAGCTGAGATACCCTCCTGCGGTATGTACCAAGTGTTTTGTTGGCAAATTCCATTTCATATCATTTATAGCTTTGCTGCTTTATGAAATGCTTAACTGTCAGCAAGCAAAGGCACGAGGCTTAAGTTTAATACTAGTATGCCAAAACCTGTACAGCATCCCGTCATGCGTGCCAACTTCCCTCACTTATTCAGGACACATTCCAGTGAACGTTTAAAAATGCTTAAGGCTACAATTCTATTCCATATACCTGAGAGCAGGTTTCATTGTATCCCCAAGTAAAAACGCATAAAATTGGGCTGGGTGCCCCATGGCTTTCGGTGAAACAGAAACCAATGGGATTTTCGAGGACTTTGTTTTGGCTGAATTATACCCTTGGAGAGCAGATTTGTAGCGCAATGAGACAAGTGACCAGGGCCATCCCAAGACAGTTTGGATGTCCAAGGAAAACTACAAAATGGCATCCCCCTCCCCACCAGGGAAGAAGGGATGAGTTAAGATCTACATCAGGAACAGGAGGAGAATAATGATCTACATCTGCTGCCCCTGTGGGTCCTGCCACCTGAGGCAGTTCCTTCACCTTGCCTCATGGGTGGGCCGGCCCTGCAAGCTTGTAAATCTCAAATCACACATCAAATCAGACTATTGGTCCATCAAGCTCAATATTGTATACATTAACTAGCAATGGTTCTCTAGAATTTTCAGGCCAAGGTCTTTTTCCTAACCCTATCTGGGATCTTCTAGGTACAAAGTGTATGCTCTACTACAGAGTGAAGCAGCGTAGATTGATGGGATCTTGCAAAAGAGACAGACAGAGAGAGAGAGTTGTTGCCTATGCTTTTTAAACCCAGTTGTAAGAGATTCGTTCAGCTTCAAATCTGATTTTGTGTTCTAAAGGTGACAGCAAGAACATGAAGGATGTGTTCCATGCCTGCTTTTACTTCCCTGCTGCAGTCTTCAAGCCACATTTGTATGCATCTTGAATGGCAGTTATTTGCTTTAAATGGCTATAAGTAATAGTAATTTCTTTTTTTGACAACGATACACCATCTTTCATCTCTTGTGAAGAATTGTTTTCACCTAATGCAATATAAAATCATCAGCTTCTAATCTAAGCAGTGTTCATATTTGATTGGGTAAATGTAAGCACTGACAGTTCCATTTTGAAATTGTCAAATTTTAAAAGAAAAGACCATGGTTTTAACTATGGGTTTAAAGTTCATTAACACCACTAAAGATGATAAATGTATGAATGCTGTATTGTGTAACACATAGAATGAAATGCATAAATTTTGGTTTGCTGCTCTGCCTCAGTAAGTGATTGAAATGTCTCGCTTAACAGATTTCAGTCAAATAGGTCACTTTCAGTTAATTGTGTTTTAATTCCATTCCAATCAATGGGGAAAAATAGTTATGACTAACTTAAGTCCCACGGTACTAAGATGTAACTAACAGTACCCAGCCCACGATGTTTTTTGCTGGAAAATGGGAGGGGCATTCCGTTTAAAAATTGTATGAATAAAGAATACAAATAAGCACATCAAATTTACGTTTATGGTCTGTTTGGAGAAGAATCAACACATCACAATTTTTCACACCTCAGTATTTTGGGTTTTTCTCTTTCATGTAGATTCAGTAGCTTCTGACAAAGCCTAACCACAGTGCTGGCCTAGTTTGCACACAACAGTAAGCCGTGGTTTGCTTAATGAACCACAATTCACAATGTGTTATTCCACAAGTGACTGAACAAACCATGGCTTTTTTTCTAACTGCTCAGGACTTGGCAGCTTGATGAATGTCTGAGGCCAAAAAACAACAACCCCCAAACCCCCTATGGTTAAGGAATGGTGTTGCATTCTCACATAGTGCCAAGCCATGGTTAAATCAAATCAAGGTTCATAAGCTAAGGGCTTCATACTGTAAACAAACCATTGTTAACGTGCTGTGCAGGATTTATATATAACACTTAATACAAAAAAATTGTTCAATAAACCTTAGCATAAAGTGCGAGCTAGGCGGTTTTATTATATCAGCATTTCTCAAACATTTGATATCTGGATTAATTTTTCTTCTGGAATAAATGGAGGTCATCTCACATTCAAAAACAGATAACATATGCAGAAGGCAAGGAATGCCAGAAACTGTGGCTGCTGTGCAATTTATTCAGAAGTCAAAGAATAAAACCGCTTCGTTATGTGTTTCAGAAAATATTGGCAGCTTGACATAACAAATAGAAGGGTACATAATGAACAACCATCCCAAACTTTAGCCAAAGGTTCATAAGAAAAAACTAAGCGCTACAATATAACCAATGAGAAGCTGGCTGGCATAAAAGGTTAGCGTTATTGATTTGTTGATAAGACTTCGTCATTACGGGGATGGTTCCAAAGTATAATGACCTTTGGGCAGGCCATGGAATGAAGACACTCCAACAGTGGCTCGGAAGCAAAGCTATTCTTTAGAGTGGTCCAAGGTAGTTTACAATCATGTTGGTGGTGGAAATATTAAGTGCTTGAAAGCAGGTTTCTATACTGCTGGTGGTTTCAAACAAGAATATTCTGTGACTGGAGTCCAGAGAGCTTCTCTTCAAACACTAAAACAACCAGTATATCAGAATATTCTCCAGTGGCCAAAACTGTGAAAGCTCAGCCAGTACAGGAAACGAGAATAATTAAAAGAGCTCTTTGGATCCCACTTTTTTAAAAAAATGGAAATGGCAATATAAGATAAGCTTACTGGAGTGTTTCATTCCAATATGAGCTAAGCCTAGAGGTGTGTTTCATTCATCCAAGTAAATATTTTAAAACATGTTTGTGTTGCCCTCTGTTTCCTCAATCATAGGCTCCTGGGTCAAATCCTATATTACATTTTCTTTGTGATTATACCAAAGATCTCTTTTCCCTTCTCTACAAAGACTAGGATCAGTGTGGTAAAAACAACAATAGTATGGTGGCTTATTTTGTATGATGTACAAGAGATAATTCAGATTATGATTTAAAGATACACAATGCAACTCTGTGCATGGTTTACTCAGAAGCAAGTCCCTCTGGGTTTAATGGGGTTTATTTCCAGATTAAGTGCATAGGAACGCAACCTAAATTGCTTCCTGATTATGGCAATAAATATTAAGTGCAGACACTAAAGGGTTATTTCCATAACATTAGATCAATGTCAGAAAGTAAAACTGATTGCAGCTGTTAATTTTTATAATTGTAAAATACCTCTCAACACTCCTGTTGATCAACAAAAACCACACCCTTATACATGTTTTTATTTACGTATAATGGATGCAGAATATGTTCTCGAATACCTTAGCAATATTTCTTGATAGAAAGAGAGGGCACCATGCAGCCAAAGCTAGACATTTAGAAGTCACACTGATATTATTTTACTGGAAAATTTAATGGGGATTTGGCTTCACTTAAATTTGGCTGCCTATCCTTTGTGGCTTTAAGACAAGGATGAGGAAGCTGTGGAACTCTAGATGCTGTTGGATTACAACTCCCATCAGCCCTGCCCATTGGCACATGGTAGATGGGGCAGATGGGAACTGGAGTCCAACAAATCTGAAGGGCTGCAGGTTCTCCATCCATACATCAGTAATCTCATTCTTCAAAGCAGTATTAACACCTCATTCCATCTATCAGCCATGTTTAGGCTTTAGTTTAGGCCTTGATCTCAGCCCCATCATGGCAAACCAGGTTATGCTCTTCCCTCCAGTGTGCTCCTCTTTTCTCTGCTACGAGCCTGACAAAGTCGGCATGACTGGCATAGAGTTTCAGCTTTTCTCCAATGTCAACCCATTTCACTTTCCCAGCATCGTCTCCTGCTTCCAAGTGTAAGTTCTCCATTGCTCCACCTGTTATGCAAAGAGAGATTCTGGCATTAGTTTGAATCCTTTTAACCTACAGCACAACCCACTGAATACTCCACCAGGACTTCTACCCCATGACAGCTTCCATGGCAAAGCACATAACAGTTCTTTTCACCAAACACTCTTGTGACAGAAGTTCTCATACCTTCAGTAGATTTTACAGCCCTCCTTGTCCCAAGGAATCAGGCTTGAACACAAAGGAAGGGTGATAGTTCAGTGGCAGAGTGCATATTTTGCATGCAGGAGGTCCCAGGTTCCATCACTAACATCTTCACTTCCCTATCTGAATAGCCACTGCAATACTGAGCTAGATGAACCAATGGACTGGTTTGGTAAGCAGAAACATAGGGGGCTGCTTGAAACTTAAACCAACAAATGACAACAAAATGACATTTTTTGTGCAATGGTACCCATGTAAGCAACACTCCTGAGTCATCAGGAAACTTTTTTGGGTTTTTAGTGTTGAACTTAAAAAAAAAAAAATCTAGCATAACAATGCACAAGTAAGTGTGCCAACAAGTAGGTATTCAAGTATTACTTAAAATTCTTTTTCTGTCCTCCAATTTCCTATAGTCAAGAATGTGCAGAAAAAATGGTTAGCAACTGGAAAATTAATGATCATCCTTCCCATCTTCTAATCTTCTAACAGAGATGAGGAACTTGTGGTCCTCCAGTTGTTGGACTACAATTCCCATCATCCCTATCCACTGGCCATGCTGGCACATGCTGAGAATTGTAGTGCAGAACGGCTGAAGGCCCCTGGTTCCCCACCCTTGTTCCAACAACATGACAATGGGTGTGACCACAAAACAAGGAAGGCAGCACCCCTTACTCACCAGTTTCATCATGGTAGTTTACGGCTTCTGTCTCCATCCAAGCATTATCTGTGTTACGAGGATCATCCACATACCCTTTGTATACCTGGAAAGCCAAGATATAGGCTGACAACTGTCCTGTTTACCATTTGGGCTCTTGCCCAATTAATTAAGTCTTAGGCAGCTAATCACGTGAGTTTGTCAACTAAATAAATCTGCAAAAATGTGCATTGGAGATGGGAAATTTAAAGAAAAAAATTTTGTTTTTGAATGATGCATGTTTAACACACACCAGGTATCGTCTTGGAACAAGAGAAATGCCATTTAATGTATGCTTGCCACTGTCAGTTTTTAAAAGCACTTTTCTTTAAAATGTACTAAAAACGGGGTGGAGAGAATGTTGTACAGATTATTTTAATCAGTCCATTAAAGGTTGTTATACTTCCTGCTACCAAAATCTGCTTAATAAGAAGCTGCTACTATTTGAAATGTAATTGAAAAGAGTTCCATCGACCTTCGCATGTAATATTTAATGGGCTTGCAAAATTATAACAGGAGCAGAGAGGGCACTCACCACAAAGTAATCTTGACTGAACAGCTTGTTCAGTTGTTTCTCCATTTCTTCCATCTCAGCCTCTGTTTTCTGTAAGGAGTTCAAGGCCTCTTCGCTAAATTCTCTCTTTAGTGCAACCGACAATTTTTCCCCTGGGTCTACCATGCCCTAAAATAAAAAGGTTGTCACTTGTTACAACTTCCTTCAGAGCCTGGATGCTTTCCCTTTGAGGCTAATCCCACCTTTGTAGGGGAGGGTGATTATCATTATAAAAACCACATCAAGGGGTGAGGCAGGAATGGTATGAAATATGATAGCGGCAGATGATAGTTTAAAAAATGAAAAACAATGGAGATATCTGATGACAGATCTCTTGACATGTCAGTTATGCCCTTAAGGCAAAGGTAAAGGGACCCCTGACCATTAGGTCCAGTAGTGACTGACTCTGGGGTTGCGGCACTCATCTCGCTTTCTTGGCCGAGGGAGCCGGCGTACAGCTTCCAGGTCATGTGGCCAGCATGACTAAGCCGCTTCTGGCGAACCAGAGCAGCGCATAGAAACGTCGTTTACCTTCCTGCCAGAGCGGTACCTATTTATCTACTTGCACTTTGACGTGCTTTCGAACTGCTAGGTTGGCAGGAGCAGGGACCGAGCAACGGAAGCTCACCCCGTCACAGGGATTCAAACTGCTAACCTTCTGATCGGCAAGTCTTAGGCTCTGTGGTTTAGCCCACAGCACCACTCGCGTCCCAGTTATGCCCTTACTCACGGCCTAATATGCCAGCTGCTGAGTGTTGTTAGTTTTTCTGGGTGTAGCTCAGGGGTGAGGAACCTCAGGCGGGGGGTGGGGGGTAATGCAGCTGTTCAGACCTCTCTATCTGGCACTCAGAGCTTTCCCCAGACTGCCACCACTCTCTGCAAGCCACAGCCCTCACTGGCTCTGCTTTAAACCCATGTTTTTGCCTGGCTGGAATGTGCCCTTGAACTGTGACAGTACCTCTTGCTCATCTGGATGAAGGAATCATAGAATCATAGAGTTAGAAGGAACTCAAGAGTCATCTAGTCCAACCCCTTGCAATGCTGGAATCAATACAGAGGGGTACAGTGGTACCTCGGGTTAAGAACTTAATTCATTCCAGAGGTCAGTTCTTAACCTGAAACTGTTCTTAACCTGAGGTACCACTTTAGCTAATGGGGCTTCCCGCTGTCGCCGTGCCACTACCGCGCAATTTCTGTTCTCATCTTGAAGCAAAGTTCTTAACCCAAGGTACTATTTCTGGGTTAGCGGAGTCTGTAACCTGAAGCGTCTGTAACCTAAAGCGTCTGTAACCTGAAGCGTCTCTAACCCAAGGTACCACTGTACGTACAGGAGCTAGTGTGCGGCCCTCAGAAGGAAATGTGGCCCTCAGAATGAAAACGTTTCCCCTCTCCTGGTGAAGATTTTAATAATCCTTCAAATGCTCAGCAAGAAAGGGAGCTGTGACACACACACTGGGTCTTTTGGAGACCAGCACATTTTTGAAAACCGATTGTGTCAATTCTCTCTTCTCACCCCTGGAATGGCCCATTCCCCGCAGTCCTTCCTTTTGATTGCAATGAACTGCAAGATACTTTTGCCAGACGCTGGGTGAGCTACTTTATTGCCACTGCCGTCTCTCTTCCACCTGCAAAGAGTCACCGGGGGGGGGGGGTTAATCTGTGGTTCAGCTCAAGACATGCAGGAAAACGCCACTTCAGATGTAACATCAAACCATAGCAATGAGCCCAATGCCTGCATGCTTCCCACTCATACCACATGCTCAGATTCTCTTGCTTGCAATTTAGCTGCAAGACATGATTTGCTGCTACTTCTGAACCATGTTTCGCCGGATTTTGTTGCAGTTGCAAATGTAAGGCTTGCTGCAGAACTGGAAGTGAGGGAGGTAAACAGAGGAAATGAAGAGAAGAAGGAGAGAGAGTGTGAGCTCTGGGCTCATTCATACAGTTCCACAGTTTGGTATTCTGTCTGAACCCACCCAGAACATTGGAACTGAAATGAATGTGAAAACCTTGGGTCTGCTCAGCAAGGATGCATTGTGGAGGCTCAGGCAACATAGCAATTGCTTCCATATAGTTTTTTAAGTCATCTTAAAGTAGAATTAGAAGCAATATCATGATCAGCATTTTTAATATTTCACATATTGACTTGAACGTAAAATACTCCCATTTGACATCATCTAGAATGATATTACTTACTTAGTTACAAGAGGATCTACAGCATGATTTGGTCCCCAACGCCCCAAGAGACCTCGGCCCACTAATCCTGTCCTGCCTACAGGATTCCTGAAAAATAACAGAGCACAAATGAATGCCTGAATACGATCCAAAGGCCCACACAACTGAAGTTCCACACGGCCAAAGAAGATTGCAGCTCATCTTTCTTGAACAGCAACGCCCCCTCTTAACCAAATGCCACTTAGCACACTACTTTTGAAACATGGAAGCCTTTCAAATGCAGTCTGTGATACAGAATTGGGAGCGGGGTGGATCTGTTGTTCAAATACCAAAACCCTACTGGGCATGTCTAGCCTCTTTGGTGCACCCAAAATAGGTCTTTAAAGCATATGTATTTTTAAAAATATTTAACGAAACAGTGTTATGACAGTGTTATAGCAGGGGTTCCCATACTGTGGTCTGTAGACCACCAGTGGTCTGTGAGCTTCATTCAGGTGGTCCGCGGCATGTCTACATTAAGTATTCATATTGATTTTTAATTGCATTTTAATCGTTCATCTTATCGTTCATATCTTTTTGTTGTATTACAATGTAAGGGATGAAAATAGTATTATTATAAAATACTATGTAAGAAATAAAAGCAATTAAATACAGCATCTAGCACACTGCATTACGATTGCTACAATAGGCGGGGGGGCGGATGATTGGGGACAAATGGCTTACAGGGTATTCAAGATTTTGTTAGAGATGTTTTTCTTATATTCTCATTTTTTAGAATGCATTTTAAAAGCATGTAATAGTTTCAGCGTTTTCTTTTTAAATGCTAAAGTCCTGAATATAATTTTCTGAGGAATAAGGATGTATAATCTGGTTTACATGCCTAATGCACTATCAAGGAGTTTACATTAAATACACAGTTAAGAAAAACATTATCAAGAACAAGTCATGGAGCTATGAAACAGCATGAGATAAACCTTTTCTTCCTGCTTCATTCTTTACACTTGGGCCACATAACAACCATTACTTTGCCTTTCACATAATAGCAATACTGGTTGAAGTTATGCTCTTTTAATTGTCTTTTAAACCCATGGTCCTAATGGCAATCAAGGCTTCAGAAAATAGCTTCAGAAGAGTTTTAGCTTGGAAACTTGCAAATATGTATTGGACACACATTTTAGCAGACAGGCAACCAGGATTCTGAACCAGTGAATCTGTGCTGACCTCTTAGGTTATTTCCACTAAGGTATGTGACCTTCACTCACAGACTTTTGATGCAAGCACCAACACAGAATGTCAAATACCTGGGCCTCCCATTTTCCACGTGATAGAAACCATTCTGGCTCCTCCTCTCCACTTGCCCATCCTTCTCGTTGAACTTTGGAGAAAAGTTTTTCACCCTTTTCAAAAAAATAATAACAAAACTGAAATAAACAATTTAAAAACCCTTCAGTGTGCATTACCAACATCCCTGTTTCTATGGAACTTATTTCCAATGTTAGCTGTATTCAGGATCACAACTTGGCAGCCCAATCCTATCTGGTAAGATGTCCTTTACTGTAATCCTTTTGCCCTATCCTCAAACTGTCTATCAGATTCTTCAGTCTGTTTTCGCATTACTGTGTATGCTCTTTGGCTTGCTCATTTCATTTGTGCTTCTCTGTGATATCCATGTGCTTGGCATGAGTTTGTGTGCCTACTGTTAGAAAAAGTTTGTGGTGTGCAGGTATGTAGGGAATTGGACTTGTGTTGGGGTGCTCTTTTTGGGATGGTTGCAGGGCACATGCCATCTTTGTCTAGCCAGGACCTACATTTTTCATTGCTTGACAGATGCCAGTTACAGACAACTTAGTTAAAAGGCTGCATTTTAAGGTTAGCATGGACAGCCTAGAGTTTCGTGTAGGTGGGAGAAGCATTCTGCCTTCAAGCATGTGCACATCTGACCTATCTTTTTTAGACAAAAGCTGTCTCCTTCTCTAGCCCTTACATAAAGAAGTTTGTAGCCCAAGGCCAGTGCTTGTTTGGCAACAATTTGGCAGCTGCTTGATCGCTGACCGTCTCTTGATTTTCTCACACAGTCAGAGAGCGAGCGGTAAAACTTCTAGTTATTTAATGGTTCAAAAGAATAAGTCATAATGACATCAATTTTGCACTAAACAAACAATGCTAATATTTGGCTTTTTTCAAATCATGCTTATTTTTAGCATTGTGGCTGCTAAAATCTGGGGACACTAGGTAGCTGTGATATATGAAAATGGCAAAGTTCTTCCCTGTGACACAGCCAAGTTACGTTGCTAGGCTCAGTTGTCACCCTGGCCTGCAAATAAGCCTTCAGTACATGCAGGACAATGCATGATAAACACCTTCATTATGTAAACCAAGAGAGGACTAGATTTATAACTTTACTTCTAGTAAAGTAAGACCCTCATGCTTCCATTTGTCACTTGGTGGTCTGGAATTAAGCTAGTAAATTTCCTTAAGGTTTTTAAACTGCTTTGAGGGTTGTTGTTTTTTACAGCTAAGTGGTCTATACATTTTATGAAACAAAATAAATAAAAGGTGGTAGTTTAAAGCTACCAGTGTGGTATAGCAGATGGTGCTGGATGTGGACTCACGGCAACTGTTTAAATTCTCCCACAAGCATGCAATGGTTTTTATGAACTTATTTAAAAAATGTGTTTTCTACCTTCCAGAACCTCTGAAAAAGGGCATGACACAATAAATATGTACAATATCAAATGCATGATAAAATTAAAGAATGCATCCTTTACTTTTGCATTGTTGATTGTGAACAAGCCCTACAAATTTATCAAGTGCTTAACTTGGCTACTGTTGGTAGCTTCTCCAATCCCACCATCCCATATCAAAATTAAACACTTTGGTTAATTTGTAGGATCTCAGCACAATTCCTCTGGAATTGTATTCATGCCTCGTAATACGTTTGCTATTACCAGACGAAATAAGATAAAGGAAGCACCTTATCCAAAGCTGCTGCTATATTTAAGTTTAGCTGCTAGTCAACAGCTGGAAGGATTAAGTGGCAGTGCCAACTCACCAAGCAGAAGGGAGAGCTTCCCCCTTGAGCCTTCATTATTCCCTGCCACTCTCACCAAAGGTGTCATGGAATTTGAAGACGCTGGAACTCAGGACGAAAGGGAAAAACGTCCTAAGAGGAAGGCACGTTTGGCAAACTCTCACCATGATCAACTCCCACCCGGAAACCTATGTCCCCACTGTGGAAGGAGGTGTGGATCCAGAATAGGCCTCCACAGTCACTTACGGACTCACTGTTAAGACCATGTTCATGGAAGACAATCTTACTCGGCTACGAGTGATCGCCAAAGAAGGAAGAAGACGACTCCCTGCCACTGTCAGAAAGCATGTATGCATTATCAAACCTTACATAATTTGCTGCCCTTGATATAACTACAGTTAGAAGTGCATTGAACAGAGCTGGATTTTTACATGTCAACGAAATTCCAAAATTTACCCTATTAGTGCCAAAATCTGTACAGGAAGCTATTTCCACAATGGTGAGCTTAAGCACTGCATATTCTAACTGCAGCATAGTCCAAAATTTAAGTCCCATTTAAGTCTTGGGGTATAAATAACCTGAACTGGAACTGTATTGTTGCTTCTTAGCTGCCCTGAGCCCGGCCTTGGCTGGGGAGGGCGGGGTATAAATAAAAAATTATTATTATTATTATTATTCAGCAGCCTCCCTGGATAACTTAATAACTGAACACAACTCCTCTTTCAACAATTTCTCTCTTACAACTAAGAACGAAGGCAATATATGGTCACATTCATAAATATTATGCCCACCATTTACTTTTAGTCAAGCAAAAGCTAAGTCATTCTCAAAAACAAGCCCTCCCCTTTTACTGCACCCCATTAGTCAACCAACAGTGCTCACCCAATTTCTGGATCTGCCCATTTAGGTCCTGCCAAAACAGATTGTGCTGTATATTCCACAGGGCTGTAATCCTCCCATTCAGTTGACCAATCCACCTTATCGTTGGGAACTCTGCTGCGCTCAATGTTTGATCCTGGATATGGGGAGGTCCTTGCTTTGTTATGCAAATTTTCTCTTGCATCTTTACAATTCGACATTTTAGCAGCCTTGCTGTGAAACCAACTTTCTGAAGATGGGCTGTAGAAAAATAGAAGGACTTGCACACAAAGGGGAAAATAAACTTGATGTAATGCTGTGCGTTACAGGATTGGGACATTTCATACACAGTAAATTGCATACAAACACCATCAATATCACAGCCATCCAGGAAAACTCCACATCTTGTGTGATTTAAGTGCTAAATAACCAACTGTTAAAAATGTGGGCAAGTGGGGAAAGTTCATCCTCCCCCAGGAGGATGGCCCAGTCTGTTGAAAATGAGATTCTTAATCTCAGGGTCATAGGCTCAAGGCCCAAATTGGGCAAAAGATTCCTGCATGGCAGGGGGGTTGGACTACATGACCCTGCGGTCCCTTTCAACTCTGCAATTCTATAATTCTATGAAGGTGGAAATTTCCTTACACAAGCTGTTGACCTATCAACCAAACTGTAGTTTCATCACATTGAAAAAATAAAATATCAAGTATGGTGCTCATGGGTATTATAGGGGTGGCATGGTGAACATTTCTAATGCTCGTTGGTTCAAAGAGAGGGGAAGGTGGATGGGGACACTTTAGTAAATGACTTAAATCATTTGCCAAAAAAAAACAAAACCAAAGACTATAAAGCAAGTACCCCCACCCAATATTCCTTAATAAATTATCAGGTTTTTTAAAAAAAATGAAAATGAAAAACTAAAGTACATTTCTAGTTGTTTTAGTTAGGGAGATACATTTTTTTAAAGGCAATATTGCTTCCTCTGCTACTGAGCCATGAGTGAGTGATGATAGGATTGCAGCCAAACCACAGTCACTGAGAAATAAGGAGGTGGTATAAAAGCAGAGACATCACCTTGCCAACAAAGGTCCGTATAGTGAAAGCTATGGTTTTCCCAGTAGTGATGTATGGAAGTGAGAGCTGGACCATAAAGAAGGCTGATCGCCAAAGAATTGATGCTTTTGAATTATGGTGCTGGAGGAGACTCTTGAGAGTCCCATGGACTGCATGAAGAACAAACCTATCCATTCTGAAGGAAATCAGCCCTGAGTGCTCACTGGAAGGACAAATCGTGAAGCTGAGGCTCCAATACTTTGGCCACCTCATGAGAAGAGAAGACTCCCTGGAAAAACCCTGATGTTGGGAAAGATGGAGGGCACAAGGAGAAGGGGACGACAGAGGGCAAGATGGTTAGACAGTGTTCTCGAAGGTACCAGCATGAGTTTGACCAAACTGCGGGAGGCAGTGGGAGACAGGAGTGCTTGGCGTGCTCTGGTCCATGGGGTCACGAAGAGTCAGACATGACTAAACAACTAAACAACAACAAATGTGTATAAAGGTTAAAATGCAAACCTAAGGGAAAACTCACAATCACCACTAATGAACACTGAGTATGATCAGTAGCCATAGAACACTAAATGTTAGTTGGAAAAGAAAGTCAGCAAAGGACAATTAGGGGACAGGGAGAGAGAGAATGGAGTATCTTGGAGGAAGGTGTGGTGGCTGGAAACCTGAATAAGAGCACTGCTTTTAGGAGGCAAGAATACACTGCAACGTTTTGTTGCAGGCTCCATTTCCGCTATGCAGTTGTTCCACCAAGAAGCAAACTTGCTCCCAGCTTTCAACATTCTAGCCAAGGAGCTTAAAGGTGCTAGCTAGAATAACTCAGAATTCCTTATGCTTACTTTTAAAATGTACAAAATTAAAATGCATTTTATTAATTTTCCATATCAATACAATTAAGTCGGCTGTGAAAACTATTAGGCTACCAGCATCATCATTCTGACATTATTCCCCACACATCTAGGAGCCCTTGCTCACTGATCTATGTAGAAAGCAGGAGTGTAATATTAGACCTTGGGACAAATACCTGTAGGCTAGATTCCTGGCTGCTTGAAATAGTGGGTAGAAGTAAGTGCAGGAAGAAGACTTAGCAGCAACAGCAGTTAAAGTCACAGTGAGAGAAACCACGGTAACCGTCCGGGCCAGGAAACCCCTTGCCATCCCATGCAGTAAGCTCAAATAGAAATGCCCACCAGTTGTGGAGCAACCTGGAAAGTCAGGAAACCAAATAGAAAACATCTTAGCATAGTATGCGTTGATCCTTCTCCATTCCCCGCAAGACAAACTGACAATTCACTTCACAATTTATACTTTATACAAATTATGGGGTGGAAGGCAGGTATTGTTGCAAATATTACGGTACCAAAGACTTGCTACCTTTATTTTATGTAAACTCGCCCCCAAGATTCGGCTTGTGTGGCCGAAGATAAAACACATTTTTGCATTTTAATCTCCACAAGTATCGGTTGCTGCATTATTTATCTAGGACAAGCCATTTTGCAAAATACACCAACGTATGAGATGAAATAAGACTGCACTGCAGTGCGATCCTATTTTTATTTTCACAGGAGTAAGTCCCACTGAGTTCAATGGGAGACTGCATCTTGGTTTTTGTGGCAATTAAAGAAACCATTCAGATTAGAAAGCACTGATTTAAATCCTAAACATTAGTCAACATTTTTCATTGACATATCACAGGGTTGGACTTTCGTCCCCCTCCCCCCACCCAAAAAAGTGTATTGCAGTTTTTACGTAACTGTTAAATTGTGTTTACAACTAGGCAGAACACTTGCAATTATATTAGTAGGAGTACTTTATAGCTATAGGCATTGAATTATATTGTGACATTTTCATACTGGGTACCAGGGCAAGAAAACTTGTGCTTTTAACAGTTGAAGAGGAGAGGACATTCTAGCAAGTTTAGCTTTTTCTAAGCCTGCATTAAAGCTGTATCTGGCAACATTATACATCTGGCATCATAACCAGCAGGGTGCAGGTGGCAATATTCTTCTGCACATGTACTGACGGTTCAGAAACATTTTATTACAGGATAAAACCCATAAACAAACAATGCTGCTTTACTATATTCAGACAGGCTTGCTTTGACTAGCCAGTCAACAACTATTTGCATTTTTTTTAAAGGATGTCTTATGTTTTTGGATTGTAAAACACGCTAATATTCATAACATTGTAGCGTTCGAAGGATCCCAACACCCCATGGTCATTTAATGGAGCCTCCTGCAATGCTGAAATCACAGCCAAAGAATCCCTGGTGGTCATCCAACCTCTTATTTTAAAAAACTCAATGGAGTTTTCTTAAGGGAAAGCTATTCCTAATGTTTAGTCAGACTCTCTCTTCTTGTGCATTTGAGCCCATATCATCATTACTGCTGTATATTTATTTACACTCCGCCTTTTCCCCTGACTAAAGGCAGCTTACAAGTAAAAAATAAGAACAGCTAAAAACATAGGGGTTATTATTGTTATTATTATTAGGTGTTATAGAAACAGTTCTGTAAACAAATATCCATTGAAGTAACTATTGTTATATATTTATTTACGCCCCGCCTTTTCCCTTGACTGAAGGCAGCTTACAAAAAAAAGAACAGTTAAAAGCAGGATTATTATTATTAGGTGTTATAGAAACAATTCTATAGACAAAATATCCATTGAAGTAATTATTGTTATACTGTATATTTATTTACGCCCCGCCTTTTTCCTTAACCTGAAGGCAGCTTACAAAAAAAAAAGAACAGTTAAAAACATAGGATTATTATTATGTGTTATAGAAACAGTTCTATAAACAAAATATCCATTGAAGTAACTGTTATTATATATTTATTTACGCCCCGCCTTTTTCCTTGACTGAAGGCAGCTTACAAAAAAAAAGTTAAATACATAGGGATCATTATTATTATTATTGGGTGGTATAGAAACAGTTCTATAAACAGAATAAATATCCACTGAAGTAACAGCCGAGGCATAAATATGTTTTGTTGTTTTATCTTTTCTGCTCTGAGGTGTTCTATTCTGGTTTTTTGTTTTACTCTCAAACGGTGCCTAGAAATCTTAGGGAAATATGAAATTCCCCACTCAGCCGTAAAAGCTCACGGGGCTGCCTCCTGTCAGGCGAGCCTACCTCGCAGGGTCGTCGTGGATTAAAACGAAGACTTTGCGCTTTAGAGGAAAGGGAAGGATAGATCAATGTGTGTTAAGAGCCGTGTAACATTTGTTCCGCATGTATACGCGTCTCTGCATGCATATTTCTAGAACCGAAATACAGATCGCATCTCCTTTATTTTTGACATTCGCGTTATCTATATAGAAAAAAAGCGCGGGAACTGGCGAGGTGGGGAGGGGACCGGCCTCCCCTCCCCCTCTCGCTCTCCCCTCAGCACTCACCCCCCGCAAAGCTTCCTCTCTTCGGCCCTTTTTTTCCTCCCAAGCCGCCTTTGCCCCCCCCCGTCAGTCAAATCTCTGCCCCGTGATTGGCTGCGACGGGGACAAAAAAGAAAAACCGTCGCCGCTCTTACCCAATGGGCCACGTCCTTGTGTCCTTCATCCCGCCTCCCTCCACCCCTCAGGGAAATGAAGCCGGGGGATTAGCGGCGTCTCGTTCGCCCCGCCTACTCTAGGTGGTCGATAGGGCAGCGCGGGTGGCGATGTGTTGACGTCGCCTGTCACCTTTCTTTGAAAAAACAAAAACAAAAAAACGCATCTACGTCACACGTCGCCCGTATTCTGATTGGGTTTCAGATGAAGGAGAGGCGTCAGGCCTTTCCCACTGCCCTCTCGCCTTTCCACACATAGAGGTAGAAGTATAGATACATAGAGGTAGAAGTATAGACTCACACACCATCCAAGAGGTTGCGAATAAGCAATAAATTAATAGGGAACCTCATAGGTCGGAACCCATGGAGGTTTCCCTACATTGCAGGGGGTTGGACTAGATATCCCTGTGGATCTCTTCCCGCTCTACAAAGCTACCCGAGAACGGTCTGCCAAAAATTCATGTTTTGCGCCGCTCTACATTTTTCCTACCTCTATGGTCCCTGTGACGAACGTGGCAAATCCTCTTAAAGGGATATCGCCCCAGGTCCAGTTCACAGAGAACTGACACCACAGAGATAGGCAGTGGTAGAGTTACAAGCAAAGGTGTCCGTGCTGACCAATGAGGAACATTAGAATCATAGCATTGTTGGAAGGGTAAAAGGTAAAGGTACCCCTGCCCGTACGGGCCAGTCTTGACAGACTCTGGGGTTGTGCGCCCATCTCACTCAAGAGGCCAGGGGCCAGCGCTGTCCGGAGACACTTCCGGGTCACGTGGCCAGCGTGACAAAGCTGCATCTGGCGAGCCAGAGCTGCACACGGAAACGCCGTTTACCTTCCCGCTGGTAAGCGGTCCCTATTTATCTACTTGCACCCGGAGGTGCTTTCGAACTGCTAGGTTGGCAGGCGCTGGGACCGAGCAGCGGGAGCGCACCCCGCCGCAGGGATTCGAACCGCCGACCTTTCGATCGGCAAGCCCTAGGCGCTGAGGCTTTAACCCACAGCGCCACCTGTTGGAAGGGTACCCAGGGTCATCTAGTCCAACCCCCTGCGATGCAGGAATTATATAAAGTGCATTCAAAAATCCAGTGGCGTAGCGTGGGGGGTGCAGGGGGGGGCCGGCCGCACCGGGCGCAACATCTGGGGTTAGGGCAAATCCACGGGTTAAGGGGCACAAATCCACGGGTTAGGGGGCACAAATCCACGGGTTAGGGGGCGCAAATTACTTGCCTTGCCCCGGGTGCTGACAACTGTGATAGGAATTTTATGGTCTTAGATATATGGCAACGTTCATAACCACACGTACATAGATCAGCACAGGAAAGCCAACCTGGAACCATTTTGATTCCTAAACTGAGCAAATGTTTCTCTGCACGGTCAAAATGGAAAAGCCTCCCCATTGTCTCTTCCTTCACGAATCCTGTCTTAATCTGTGTTTGAATAAAGGTGTGAGCCTGTGACCTGGCCCAGGAAATAAGTATTTTACCACTACAAAAGAATGGCCAGGCTCCCCAGGCAATCCAATCAAGTAACCTGCCAGACAGGAGATAAACAAGGACAAGAGAAAAACAACATTTAAATTTCTGTGATGTAGGTGGGATGTATCTGAGGGGTGGTCTTAGGTTACACCCCTTCTGTGATGTATGCATAATGTTTCTGGGGGTGGTCTTGATCTAGAGGATGGGAATTTCAAAAGTCTTTATAAGCCCTTGCACAGCATTTTTGTGGGTCCTCTTCCTCTCCTGCGTGTGAGGGGAGCACCCTGTTGCAACTTATCAATAAAGATCATGCTTACAAGCTGCTTTGCTTCTCAATATTCTCTGGTTGGCCTCTGTTATTTTCTCCTACCAATAGGGAACCTATGTAAGGACTCTATATGGGCTCTTGGATACCCCATAAGGGAAAAGGGCATATTTTTATTCACAACACAACCCACGCTACGCCACTGCAAAAATCTTGCCCATTAATTACCATAAAAACAGCATAGCGCCAACCCTTTCCTTAAAACCAGTTAGTTCTCAAAAGCCTGTTGGAACAAGAAAGTCTAGGGAGGGAGTTCTGAACTAGGAGCAGCCACCAAGAAGGCCCTGTCCTACATCTCTACCAAGCATGCCTGGGAGGGTGGTGCTGGGACCAGGAGAAGGGATAGGAGCATAGTAACATGACTGGGGTTAGGGTGCTTTAACACTTGGTTGTTCCCTGCACTGATTCCTGCATTTCAAGGGGCTGGACTAGATGATTCTCAGGATTCCTTCCAACTCTATGATTCTATCATGCTAGAATCGAGACTTTTACTTAAGGCTTTCACTTTAAACCTGCTTCTAATCAACTGGCTATTTGTTCTGCTAAGCCAGTAAAACATTTCCAGATGCTTTCTAGGATCTTTTCCTACCCTTGAGGGAAATTATCCTAACCACCCAGCTCATCCCTTAGCCAAGCCCTACCCAAACCCTCTCCAACCCACTTTCTGACAGCTGATCTGTCAGGTTCTGTCTTTTAACTCTCCACTCCCTCCTGATCCCTCAACCCTGATGGGATGCAGCATCTCCAGGGGGGTAACCCTAGCTCTCTTGTCTGTCACTGGGCCTGCAGAGAGCATTTTAAACAGCTTGATTCTGTCTCCCAGCCTTCATTTTTAAAGGTCCTTTCTCAAATTGAGTTGCTCCACTGTGCAACAGGCTGCTCCTGTTAACGGGAAAATCCGAGGGCTCCCTTGGACAAAAACAAAGACACCAACCAGGATAACTTGGAGCAAAACAGCAGCTTGTGGGCTTGGCCTTTATTGAACTGTTGCAACAGGGTGCTCCCCTCACTTGCAGGAGAGAGAAAAGACCCAGAAGAATAGTGTGCAAGGTCTTATAAAGACTTTTGAAATTGCCACCCTGCAGATCAAGACCACCCCCAGAAACATCATACATACATCACAGAAAGGAGGGGTTGAGGGAGGAGTTGTGGTGGTAACCTGAGTGTCCTGTCACCTGGCTGGTTCCCCCTTTCCCCCTCCCCATGAGTACTTTCCAGGTGACAGAGGGGAATTTGCAGTTTCCTGCCCCCAGAGGGAAGAGCTTATTATTGTTCTTTGTTCCAGTCTGTGCTGAATCCACTCCCATATGCAAGTTCTTTGTGATCTTGATGGTCTTCTGTCTAGGACCATCAGGGTTGGCATAGCAACTGGGCAGGGCTCCTGTGGATGTGCTGGTATGCTCAAGGGATTATGGCTGCCCTGTATCAAACCTTCCCCATTTTGTAGACCTTCCTTCATGGAGTAAAATAAAAGTGGAACAGTGCAAATCCGATATATGATTGATTTTCTATGAATTTATAACAGAAGCATAGTGTTTGTAGTGTGTGAGTGTGTGTGAAGTTTGTACAAACTGAATGATTGGGGGGTCCTGCTACACTCCCAAAACTGCAGCAGGTCAGAGAGCCTTAATGCGGGAGAGAGTCCTCTAGCTATATATATATATATATATATATATATATATACACATACATATACATATATACATATACACACACACACACATTATTCCTACAAGATTGTTCCTCCACCCATTTCATCTTCACAACAACCCTGTAAGGTAGGTTAAAAGGTAGCGACTACCCCAGGGGGAGAACCATGTATGGTGCCTTGAGCTCCCTGGAGGACAAAGAAACACTTTCATGTGCTTTCCTTTGGCCCTTTGAGCTTCTCTGTAAGCTGAGCCACTGCCCTGAGCCACTGCCACACTACTTTGTTTCTTCAGTAACCTTCAAGGAAGCGGCACACATACATAACTGCTGATCTCAGTTTACATTAAGTCATGTGGTAAGGGTGTAAAAAAAAGTCCAATGCATTACATAATTTTCAAAGTAATTTGTATGTTGAAAAGTGCTGCAGAACTGCAAATACTTCTGCAACCTTTGAGATGACATTGTTAAAAAGGTTTTTTATATATATAAAAAAAACCAACAACAGTGGCATGGTGAACACAAGTGAGTGAAAGTGAGACAAATATAAAGAGGATTTCTGCCTCTGTACACCAAGGTTCAAAGTCAGTCACTATTTCTCAGCCTAGCCTACTTCACAGTGTTGTTGTGAGAGGAAACTGAGGAAAGGGAGAACCATGTACGGTGCCTTGAGCTCCCTGGAGGACAAATGAGATAGGAAGGAATTGAGTTTCTACTGAAATGAGGCTGCATTTTAATGTTGTATTTTAATCTTGTTTTTAAGTTGTATTTTAATCAATTGTTTTTATCCCTGGTGTTAGCCGCCCTGAGCCCGGTCTTGGCTGGGGAGGGCGGGGTATAAATAAATTTTTTTATTATTATTACACAACTAAATATAAAGCCCACAAACAACTAAGATCTGTCACCATCTGCAATCTACTTTTATGAACAGGTTTGCTTACAATAGTGTGCAATATATAATCACGCAGGTTAATTGCTAATATAGAAATTGCATCCTTCTAAGCAACTGGGTGTGGGTCCCCCCCCCTTGTTCATCACCATTTCACACACACACACACACACACACACACACACTCTTAGTAAATGAATAGCCTGTTGTATTACAAAGTCCTCCCAGCTGTCAGCTAAGTCACAGACGAGGAGGAGGAATTAAAATGAATCTCATACTGGAACTCCTGCGGCTCGTAGGCATTATAATCTATTCGTACCTGGAAGCTTGTGTGAAACTTTTTATTCCTGCGAAAAGAAAATCTGTCAGTGGTGAGATTGTGCTTATCACTGGAGCGGGACACGGCATCGGAAGACTCACCGCCTATGAATTCGCCAAACGGCAGAGCAAACTGGTGCTCTGGGATCTAAACAAGGTACAAAAGAGCTCCCCCTTTGAAACCCTATAACGAATGGGAATGGTAAATGCTGGTGTGTGTAGAAATAATGGTTAGCAGGCTTCCTGGGTTCTGAGAATCATTTGCAGTCAGTCCTACTCATGTTTTCCTGGAAAGAAACTCCATTGACTTCAGTGGGATGTACTGTGCTCCTTCATTAAGTCCGTTTGCCCTTCTGCGGCAGGCGGATTTGCGCGCAGGCCATGGGGATGCTCCCAGGATTGGCGTATGGCAGGCTGGATCGTTCCCTGCCACCCTTTTGACAGGTAAGGGTATCCTGTTAAAAGGATCCGGAAGGGATGGCTCCTGTCTGACGCCCAGATGGGGGCTAGGGCCTTTCCACTCCTCCAAAGGCAACCACTTGGGGGATGCCCTGATTTGACATGGGTCATAGGTTGGCTTCACCCTTGGAGATACTTCCAGCTGATGGGCTGGAGTGATATTTGCAGTGACTTACCTCAATGCCTATGGCCAAAACCTACACACCTGTAGCCAACAAAGTTGTGGCCCTATTTAATCCCATAAAACTAGAATAATTTGTACTGTCTAGTTATTTATCCTTCCAGGAACGAGGCAGCCATGGGTCCTCGGCACGCAAATATGCCTAGGGCTGCACTCCGTGTTTGCTTATAATGGTAGCTTCTGATCTCTGTGTGGGAAGATGGAGTAAAATCTACAATGGCAGCTCTCAATACTCTTTTGCAACATTGGGCAGATTATTGTTGTTGTTGTTTTGTTATTTATTGAATTTACATACCTCCCTAGACCCAGAGGTCTCAGGGCAGTTCACAGAAAAGATCAACATAAAAACCACAATATGTATAATCAGAATAAAAACAACAACCCAATAACACACACACACACACACACACATCCAAAAAAGAGCCACATTTTAAAAGGGCATAGGATGTCAGTCAGATCAACCAAAGCTCTGGTTAAAAAGGAATGTTTTTGCCTGGTGCCTAAAGGTGTATAGTGAGGGCACCAGGTGATAGATAGATAGATAATACTTTATTCGGCTATAAGCCCACAAGGTAAAACAAATCAATAAATAAAATAGCATTTTACATTCTAAAATATCAACTAAAATATTTCAACGCATAATCTCCTTCACATTACTTACTTACAATCTCTAGATGTACCGTATTATGACCTTGAGGATAAAGATGGTGCATAGAGTTTACTAGATTTTTAATAGTCATGCAGCATTCCATGAAGTCTTTTATATGAAAGAACTGAAATCAGGAATCTGGCAACCTGTAATGTTCTATAAGAGTCAATGTCCTGGAGTAGATAAGCTAGATGTAATTCAGGTGGTTTAGCAACAATTTCCAGAATGATTGAACTCAGAATCCTTGATCGGGGAACAATGTATAAAGGGCAATTAAACAAGATATGATAAAGGGATTCTATTGGTTTGTTGTCACATGTGCATAAAACAGAGGTTTTACCGCTAGAAAATCTATTGCTCAGCACATTTGAGGGGAACACATTAAATCTGGCTCTAACAAATGCGAATCTATGCGACGCTACCGATAAGGTAGACAGATATCGAGGTATCTGGGACATAGATGTAATGCTCTGATTTATCGGGGAACATGTACCTCCACCTGTAGTAAGATTTTGTTGCAAATCAACCTCCTCCAATCTTTGTTTGATGACCTTTTTAGCTGTAATTAGATCTAAATTTAGTATATCGGAAGGAGAGATTCCATAAGACAACAGTTTGGAATGGATTTTTGTTGCCCATGGGCTGGTGAATTCATCTCTCCAAAGGCACTGAATAAGATGGTAATTTGGCAATTTATGCCAAAGGGACAGCCAATAATTAAAGGCATGTCTCCACATCAGAATCTCTAAGGAGGGGGTCTTAAGTTCTAAGCAAATAGCAGAGTTGCTTACACAGGAGGGTAGTTTCAAAAGGCGTCTGAGAAAAAGATTTTGCAATGTCACCAGAGGCATGAGGTTTACAAAGGCGCCCCATAAAGGGACCGCATAGGCCATAGTTGCAACCACTTTTGCACTATAAACTTTTAAGGCGGATGGAACATGCATAGCCCCCTCAGTAAAGAAGAAGCGTAACAGAGCATAGATAAGGGCTTTAACCTTATTTTGTAAGTATGTGATATGCGCTTTCCATCCCATATTATACTGGAAGTAAATTCCTAGATATTGAAATTTGTAGACTTGTTCAATTGGCTTCCCCTCGAGTTCCCACCTATACAGTTTACGACTCCTGGAAAAAATTAGGACTTTAGATTTGGAATGGTTAATAGTAAGTAAATTTGTTTGGCAATATGACGCAAAAATCTTAAGGGCCCTCCTCAAACCGATTCTTGAATATGAGAGGATCACCAGAAGGCACCAGGTGAACTTCCCTGGGGAGAGCATTCCACAGACGGGGAGCCACTGCAGAGAAGGCCCCGTTCTCATGTTGCCACCCTCCGGACCTCTCGAGGAGGAGGCACATGAAGAAGGGCCTCAGGATAGATTCATATGGAAAAAGGTGGTCCTTGCCGTATTGTGGTCCTGAGATATTTCTTCGTAGGTCAACCATGCATCAGACACCTCCCTTTCTTTAACAAGAAGCACTGTGGGAAATAGATGATTTAAAAAGGCAATTTGGGAGTTGAGCCACTTTTTCTTTTATGTCTTAAAATGGTTTGGATTTATGTTCACTATAAAGACTCTGACTCTGCGGATGCAGTGCTGGCAACAAAGCCCTCGTTCTCATTAGTAAAAAGGTTTGAAGGTGAAATATTTGAATACTACCCCCTTCTCAATTATCAGACATGTTTTGAATAGAGTGAGAGGGGGAGCGAATTGGCAGATAATCAGAGTTGTGTAGCTGGGTTTTTGTTTTCTTTTTCTCCTGTTGCAAATGACAGATAGGATATAAACACTACAAGTAAAAAGATAAAATAAAGCTACACGCTTGCCCCAGGCTGGTCTAGTTAGGCATGAGTGAGGCATGTGGGAAACTAAAATGGAGGCTTGACAGACCCAGGTGCCTGGCAAGAGGCTGGGCCTATCTCTGCCATCCATGTGGGGATGGCCCATCCAAATGGAGCCTATTTCTATGTGCATTAGCCAAAACCCTAATCCGAAAACTGAGTGATCAATTCCTGGGTTTTATCGGAGTGGTCAAGCTATCCCCGCCTGGAGGACAGAGACAGGGCCAGTATACCAGCCCCTGCCATAGGTCTAAGTGGACCTTTGATGTAGGGCAGTATACAAATTTAATAATAATAATAATAATAATACAGTGGTGCCTCACAAGATGAAATTAATTCGTTCCGCGAGTTGCTTCGCCTTGCGGTTTTTTCTTCTTGCGGAGCGCGGATTCCCCGTGTATTAACGGCTTTAAGAAAAAGGAAGCAAACCCGCAAGACGTTTTTGTCTTGCGAAGCAAGCCCATAGGGAAATTCGTCTTGCGAAGCACCTCGAAAAACGGAAAACCCTTTCGTCTAGCGAGTTTTTCGTCTTGCGAGGCATTCGTCTTGCGGGGCACCACTGTAATAATAATAATAATACAGTAGTACCTCAGGCTACATACACTTCAGGTTACATACTCCGCTAACCCAGAAATAGTGCTTCAGGTTAAGAACTTTGCTTCAGGTTGAGAACAGAAATCGTGCTCCGGCGGTGCGGCGGCAGCAGGAGGCCCCATTAGCTAAAGTGGTGCTTCAGGTTAAGAACAGTTTCAGGTTAAGTACGGACCTCTGGAACGAATTACGTACTTAACCCGAGGTACTACTCTAATAATAATAATATGCACAAGATGGAAGGAGCCAGGTGTGATTTTTGTACTCTACGGCTAGTGGCAATGTGGGAGACCTCTAAGCTCAGATGTGAATGGATGAAGTGTGGTCACTTGATACTAAAGGGAAAGCACTCTGAATATGCTCTTCTCTTTGCTATGTGGTGTATTCTGAGGTTGCGTATTTGGATAGGTTCTTGGGCTAAGACCCTGCTCTTAATAAACCAGAGGTGAGGAACCTGTGCCCCTCACAGATGCCGTTGGACTCCAGTTCCTATCATCCCCAGATAGCTTGGCCAATGGCCAGGAATGATGGCAGTAAAATATTTGGGGATTAATATGACATCTAAAAATGTGAATTTATTTAAAGACAATTATGACAAATGTTGGACAGAGGTAAAGAAAGATCTAGAAATATGGTCGAACTTGAAGCTTTCCTTGTTAGGCCGAATTGCAGTGATTAAAATGAATGTATTGCCTAGAATGTTATTTTTGTTTCAGACATTACAAATTGTGGATAAATTAGACTGTTTCAAGAAGTGGCAGAAAGATATATCTAAATTTGTCTGGCAGGGCAAAAAGCCCAGAATAAAATTTAAGATACTTACTGATGCAAAAGAAAGAGGGGGGTTTGCCCTGCCGGACTTAAGACTGTACTATGAATCGGCAGCTTTCTGCTGGTTGAAAGATTGGCTACTTCTTGAGAATGCAGACATTTGGATTTGGAAGGATTTGACACTAGGTTTGGTTGGCATGCATATATATGGTATGACAAGGTTAAAGTTCACAAGGGTTTCAAAAACCATATTGTTAGGAAAGCATTATACAATGTTTGGATTTGATATAAGGATTTGCTGGAAAACAAAACTCCTAGGTGGTTATCACCAATGGAGGCTAAGGAGGTGAAGAAACTTAATATGGAATCCAAATGGCCAAAATATTTTGAAATTTTAGAACAAGAAAGTGGCAATTTCAAATTACAGAGTTTTGAGAAAATAAAGTCCAAGGTACGAGATTGGCTCCATTATTACCAAATAATGGAGACCTTTAAACAAGACAGGAAAATTGGCTTCCAGGTGGAGAAATCGAAACTAGAAACAGAATTGTTAGAACCCAATACTAAGAATTTATCAAGAATGTATAATCTGCTGCTGAGGTGGAATACAGTAGATGAGACAGTCAAGTCAGCTATGATTAAATGGGCACAGGACATAGGGCATGACATTATGTTTGCTGACTGGGAACAGTTATGGACCACCGGCATTAAATTTACGGCATGTAATGCCCTAAGAGAAAATATTATGAAAATGATTTACAGGTGGTACATGACCCCAGTCAAGCTTGCGAAGATTTATCATCTGCCCAATAATAAATGTTGGAAATGCAATGAGACTGAAGGCACCTTCTTTCACCTTTGGTGGACCTGCCCAAAGATTAAAGCCTTTTGGGAAATGATTTATAATGAAATTAAGAAGGTACTTAAATGTACTTTCCATAAGAAACCAGAGGCATTTCTCTTGGGCATGGTCGGCCAATTGGTGCCAAGGAAGGACAAGACTTTTTTTATGTACGCCACTACAGCAGCAAGGATTCTTCTAGCAAAGTATTGGAAGACACAAGAACTACCCACACTGGAAGAATGGCAGACGAAAGTGATCGACTTTATGGGATTGGCAGAAATGACTGGCAGAATCCGTGACCAAGAGAAAGAGACGGTGGAGGAAGACTGGAAGAAGTATAAAGTATATCTTAAGGACTGTTACAAAATTGAGGAGTGCTAAAATGTCAAGGGGAAGGAAGACGCAGAATCACAGCTGAAATTGTTTGATGATTTAAGGTGAAATTGAGAAAGATAATAAGTTTAAATTTAATTGGCAAAAAGGGTTGTTGAAAAACTCTAAAATAAGGATGCAAGAAGGGTGAGGTATGGGGAAGTCCGAGAAAGGAGGCTTATGAAAATGAGGTTGAGAAATTATATTTGTGTGTTTGCCTGCATTTTGTTGATGTTTCTACGTTGTTTTGTTTTAAAATTGGAAAATTAATACAAATTATTATTAAAAAAAAAAAAAGGAATGATGGCAGTTGTTGATCTGGAAGGCCACAGGTTTCTTGGCCCCGTTTTAAACCTTTCCCTGCTGTATTTAGTTAACTTATGTAGTATTCCATATATACCACCTTCCCTCTGTGATGGCGTACCTCAGGGGTCAGCAAACTTTTTTAGCAGAGGGCTGGTCCACTGCCCCTCATACTTTGTGGGAGGGGGTCAGACTATATTTTGAAGGGGGGGAAATGAATGAATTCCTATGCCCCACAAATAACCCAAAGATGCATTTCAAATAAAAGGACACATTCTACTCAGGTAAAAACACACCGATTCCCGGACTGTCCCCTGGCCGGATTTAGAAGGCGATTGGGCCGTACCCATGGCGTACATGATTTTGCCCCTGAAAGGCAGTGACTGGTCCAAAGTCATCTCATGGGCTAAGTGGGCCTTTGGATTCTGGTCTCCCAGATCCTAGCTAGACAGTCAGTTATATACTGAATGCAAGGAAATGAGCCATGTTTCTCCCTTTCTGCTTGGCATAGCATGGCGTTGAGGAAACAGCTGAAGAGTGCAGAAATCTGGGAGCCACAGTTCATGCCTCTGTTGTGGACTGCAGCGTCAGAGAGGAAATCTACAGTGCTGCAGAGAAGGTGAGACCTGAAAGTGACGACGTTTGTTTGTTTGTTTTTGTGTGTGCGCCCCCCCCTTTCTCTCATCCCCCTCCCCTTTATGTTATATCCAGTCTGAAGAACTCTGGCGTACTCAAAGGCTTCCTCACTATTTTGTGATATTTTGTTTAGTCCTATGCTAAAGGTATTGCCTGCCTATGGATTCTGTGACTGCAAATCTAATCCCGGCTGCTCTTCCCGTTTGTCACATTTTAAAGGTGAAAAGAGACATAGGAGATGTCAGTATTTTAGTGAATAATGCCGGTGTGGTAGCAACAGCAGATCTCCTTTCCACCCAGGACAAGCAAATACAGAAAATGTTTGAGGTCAACGTGCTCGCTCATTACTGGGTAAATATTGTTACGGTACTGCTAATCGGTGCTTTTTCTCTATTAAAAAAAATGTTTAAGGGTACTCCCATTGTCCTACTCATATTGAAATACTGCCCCTCAAAGAGGCTAAACTTAGATTCACAAAATGTTTAGGGGTATGTGTACCCCTGCGTCCCCGCCCAAAAAAGCACTGCTAGTAACAACAACAACAACAACAACAACAACAACAACAACAACAACAACAATTTATTTATATCCAGCCCGCCCCAGCCAAAGCCGGGCTCAGAGCGGCTAACAACAAGTAAAAATAGCAGAGTGTACATAAAATCACACAGTCAATTAATGAAAATACATTCTAAAATCAGTTCAGAATCAAATTATTGGCAACCATTGGGCTAGAGTTCTGTGAGGATTACCAAAGGAGGGGGTCAGACTGTGCCTTGGCCAAAGGCCTGGTGGAACAGCTCCGTCTTGCAGGCCCTGCGGAAAGATGTCAAGTCCCGCAGGGCCCTAATCTCTTGTGACAGAGCGCTCCACCAGATCGAGGCCATGGCCAAAAAAGCCCTGGCTCTGGTCGAGGCCAACCTAATACATTAAAAAGTACTAATGCACTGCTACAGTTATACCTGATAATCCAAACTAAAGCATGACCAATGCACTTATATCATTTACATGCTAAATATTATGGTTGATACACACTTTGTCATAACTTAAGCTGATTTCCAGGGGGGGAATCTATTCATTTGAAGGCCTACACTGAGCTGGTCGTCAAAATCATCAAGCTACACCCCTTTTCCCAAAAGCAAACATATTTTCAAAAGCAAACTGTTTAAGAGGGGATGACTGTCTCCTCCACCCAAAAACCCTAGGCAGAAAATTCCTTGCAAGCAGGGCATGCAAGGAAGTAGCCATTGCCTGGATTTAAAATTCATTCTTCATAGACAGTTGGGATAGCTCAGCTGGTAGAGCACAAGACTCTTGATCTGAAGGTCTTTTCCAACTCTACAGTTCTTTGATTCCATAAAGACCTTGGGTGGTCAGCGTAGCTCCCATTTGGTCTTCATCACCCCTGAGGTTAATGTCATAGAGCATCTCCAGCAAAGTGAATGAAGATGCTTCCTTCCTTTTCTTGCCATGTCAGATCCATAGCATCTGATGCTGGTCAGCCCCAATGGGGAAGTTCTGTTTGAGGCACTCCATCAGGGTGTGACAAGGGTGCAGAAACTCACCATGGGCAAATGGTTGTGGATGAGCTTGCTCCTAGCTTAGAAACTGGGGCAGCTGATGGGATGTGGGAGTAAACCTGGACAGGTTTGTTTGTGGACGGAGTGAGTGAACTCATCTTCCAAGCTAGACATGGAACTCTAGGTAAAGTGTGAATGTGGTTCATGAACTTGCATCCAGCGTGATTACGGGGTATTTGTGGGGCATTGAAATATTTGATTTCTGTTACATTTTTATTGAATATTTCACTTACGATAATATGCTCTTTAGGCCAATAAGCAGCATATAAACAAACAGTAATATAACAAAAGGAAATACTAGATATGTGGGAATCTAACAATGTCTGCCCCTTTCTTTTCAAACTTCAAGACAACAAAAGCATTCCTGCCAGCAATGATGGCAAAGAACCATGGCCATATTGTCACTGTTGCATCAGCTGGTGGGCACCTGACGGTCCCTTTTCTGGTGTCTTATTGGTGAGTGTAATAGAAACATTTCTGTTCATACCAAAGAATGCTCCGATTAGTCTAGAACAAAATTGTTATGTCTTCAGTGGTCTGTGTTTGCCTGAGCTTGAGTCTGGACTAAGGATTCTCAGTCCCTGTGTTCTGATTGGATACATGATATCCAATTACAGGACATTTCAGGATTTGGGCCTCTGCCATTGGCCCTTAAACTCTGACTTATGATTCGCAGCTTGGAAGTTTAGACTGCCAATCACGTTGGGAGTGGGAGTGGCCCAGGCCTTCAGAAATGTATATAAGCAGTTGCTTTGCCCCTGTTGTCTAGTTCTGTAGTTCAATAAAGGTTCTTGCTGTTATCACTATGTCTTTCTTTGTGGGTGATATCAAACAAAGGCATATTCAGGGTAAACCCACGGAAATCAGTTTAAGAGTTGTGAAGTTGGTCAATTATAAGTGATTTGTTTTCTGTAAGTTTGTTACTAATTCTCTAGTATTATCTGTCTTAGCAATTCATTGATAGCGGCTATATTTTGAAAGCTTGCATGTTGCACATACATTGGGTAATGTATATCAATCTGCTACGGGGTCTAGTTCATGGTGTTAGTACAAATAGATAAGGTCCTTTACAGCTCAAGACCGGGTTACCTGAGAGACTGCCTTATCCCTTACACACCCAATCGATGTCAGCATTGCCCTTGAGCCAGTGTCACCAACTGGACTCATGCACTTCAACCCCGACTGGGCTAGGCGAGCTGGGTAGCACTTCCAGAGACCACCTTCTTCACAGGAACAGGTCAAAGTGCTGTGGACTCACAGCTTAGAGATGTGAGCACCGGATTCACTTCCACAATACAGTCGTCGCACAGCAGAGTATAGCAGAGTCTTGCAGAGTATAAACCACTCGGAGAGCAGCTCTGTAGAATATCTGCTTTTATTCTATAACTACAACTATGATACAAAATTATATACAGAGCTAAATAGGTCTAAGCATAAATGAATGCTGCACTGAGTGTCTGCAGCTGCTCTTAGCAGCAACCTTATCTCTACACACGATCTCTAACACTCAGTCTCTCTCTCTCTCCCCGACACACTGACTGACTGACTGATTTGGTGCTGGAGCTGAATAAGTAGAAAGCAGAACACTGCTCCTCCTCTCTGGAGAATCAGCAGACTCGTCAGGAGATTCTTGGATATGGGGGGGGTGAAATCTCCTCATTCTCCGGCAAGTTCCAAAGATCTCTACAGTAGCAGGGCTTTTAGTGTGACTGCCTCTGTTCTGTGGAATAGTATTCCTGTTGAGATGTCACAGGCATTAAGATATTCCTGCATTGCAGGGGGGCTGGACTAGATGACATTTGGGGTCCCTTAAAAATCTTTGATTCTAGGTGCCCACAGCTGGATACATTTTTCTTCTGAATGGTACAGAACACTGATCCAAATCCCTACTCAGAAGTCAGCCACACTGAATACAGTGGAGTTTCTTGTCAAAACGTATTTTCAGGACTTTCTCAGGTGGACAAATAGGTCTTTGCTATGAGTGTCATTTTTTTAGAAGTTGTATTAAATGTATCCGCTGTTTTGTGTGTGCTATTAACTGTTTTTTTCTGCTTTTATTGTACAACATCTTGAAATGGTTGTATAGACGGTGATTAATAAATTAATAATAATAATAGCTAAGAAATGTTTTCAAAGATCTCCCAAATCTCCTCTTTCCCTTAGCTCAAGCAAGTTTGCTGCTGTTGGGTTTCACAAAAGTCTGACTCAAGAACTGTCTGCTTTGGGAAAGGATGGGATAAAAACTTCATGCCTTTGTCCAGTGTTTATTAACACTGGCTTTATTAAAAATCCAAGATCAAGGTAAGTTATGAGAAGGCTCTTTCCCTTTTTAAAAAATAAATCCTCTTTTGAAACAGCTACTCCTGTTCAAGAAAAACATGTATAATAGTCCCTGGATTCATTGGAAAAAAAATCTGGTAACCATAGTCTACTGACATATCTGTTGGCTGAACAGCTTCTTATTCTTCCACCACCACATGTTGCATGACTTCCTCTGTCTCAGACATAAATCACTGGTTCCTTCTCCAGGATCACATTCCTGGTCCCCTGCCTCTGCCCCATCACTTCAGAGTCCTGTCGGTCCCTGACATCATGGAATTAATTTCATAGGCTAGCAAGAAAGGAAACCATTAGACCCTTGGAGGGATTGCAGAGAGTTAACAACATTTAAGAAACATTCTGGCAATTATTATAATGATATTGCCATAGCTAATCTCAAACTGTCCTGTGTCCATGTTTCTGGCAACATTTTAGTGAGTGTTTTCCTTTAACTGCAGGTTGTCGCCTATTCTGGAGCCTGACGTAGTTGCGAAGAAACTCATCAATGGAATTCTTTGCAATCAAAACATGATTTTCGTTCCTTCGTTTGTGAAATTCCGCCTGCTGCTGGAAAGGTATGTGGGGTGCACGTAGGAAAGGAGCAATGAATTTCCGAGTTGTTATTTGGGTTAAAAACATGCCTTGTGGTCAAAACAATATCAACAGAAAGCAGGCAACCCAAAGTCAAGTACCTGTATCTAAAAGAATTCTGAGCTTCTGTGACGGTTGTAACTTGATGCTTCTATTTTCTTTGCAGAATCTTACCCGAGCATGCCTTGGTGGCTTTGAACAAGTTCACAAACGTGAAATTCGATGCAGTTGTTGGAAGCAAGGGGAAAGAACATTAGATTAAGAGATGCTTTCACTTGGGGAGTATATGAATCCATTATTCAGGTGTCTGATTAATGCCAGGAAGTGGGTAAAATATGTAACACCTTGTCTGTAACCTGCAGATGGAATCCCCTGAACTTCCCATCCCAAATATATTAAAAGCACAGTATCTTGGCGTGTATATTGCTTCTTGGTATGTTGCAATCACGTACTTTCTTCCATTCTTTACGTTTATATGCCACCTTACGGGGGCAGCTCATCCATTAAGGCAGAGATGCAGCGAGGCAGCCCTAGAAGCTTCTTGCTGCTTTCGAGGAGGAAGAGCGATGAGCTGGTAGCAAGTTTGTGACCATGTGGGTGTACTGGCAGAGCCATTTCCACTGGCGGTGTGCCTGTGCAGCTCCCCCTTGCAGTTCCATTGCCTCTCTCCCTTGCAGTAAGCACCAGCAACGCCACTGCCATAGAATCATAGAATTATAGAATTGTAAAGGACCCTGAGGATCATCTAGTTCAACCCGCTGCAATGCAGCTGTGCTGCACAGGGATCGAACCTGCAACCTTGGCGTTACCAGCACCAGCTGAGCTATCCAGGCTTTGCTATTGCCGTGTCTCCACTAGGGCTGGGCGATATATCAACATATCATCCAAAACTGGTTTGAAATCCATATTGTGATACTGGTTTCATAATTTTTGACCTGGCAATATATTGTGAATCATGGTGTGTGTGTGTGTGTGCGCATACGCTATGCAAAAATCACAATGTGGGGGAAACCGTGAGGCCAGCCAATGCCTCTACATAACTCCATCCTTATTTCAGACATTGTGATATACAAGTCTATTGTGATGTTTAGCTGGTGATATATCATGATGCTGAAAACTAGGTATCGCCCAGCCCTACTGTTCGACTCTACATAGTTCCACCCTTATTTCACAAATCATGATATATCTGCAATTCAAATGTTTAGCTGGCAATGCCATAGAATTAATTAAGCAATGGCAGGGCAATATTAACTTGACACGCAAGTAGAAAGTATGATTCACTGATAACGGCAGTAATTACAGGGACAATGACAGGTGCTAATGGTAATACTAGTGGCAAAGGTCGGTTTCGATGGGAGAGAAACTAAATTACTTGCCATTGTGACATGCATTTTCCAGGCACAAAACAAAGGATCGCATGAGTGAAAAAATGTGGGCACTCAGAAATATTCATGCTATTAATGTTGTTTGATCCTGATATTTCCTAGCAGAGTTTGTAAAGTATGAAGGAGACATCCTTCCCTGTCTCCCACCAACGTTACATCCATGATCATACAGTAGGAAAACCATATTTCACACTCATGTTTATTGGGTTCTGCTGCATTATTTCATACTTCAAGGGGGAAAGTTGTAAATGCCTCATCCACCGTCCAATGACATTTTGCATTTCTCCCTGAAAGAACTGAGTTAGAGGCTTCATTCGTTTCATGAAACAAAACATTATTATTTCTTTGTTTAGAGAGGGAGGAAACTTAACTCTGGATTACACCATTCTTAAGAGATAGGAAGACATCATTTCAGTTGCAAGGAAAAGTTGATTTCTCCATGCCATTCATACATAGATAGGTTGATGGAGCTACTTGCTACAAGGAGGTGTATGATAGGTTTCATAACAGATTAGATTTTATCCAGAATTAAAGCTTCAAAGAGTTAAAAGCAATTAAAAACAGGAATCCCATCCCCTTAGTTTTCCTTGTCCTTGTATCCAATGGTAAAATCAAATTTAAGTTTATTCAGCTTCCACAAAGCTTTAGCTCCACGAGTTGGAAGGAACCTGGAGAAAAGAGGAAGATATATTAGTTTTGACTACCTATTTCAATGTTGGGCATCCTGCAACTTTCTAAATGTTGGACTTCAACCCCCATCAGCTGTGGCCAGCATGGCAATGGTAAGGGATGACTGAGGTTATAGTCTAACAACATGTGAAGACCTATATGTTTCCTGTCATTTGTCTACCTGGAAGTAACACTCTGAAAGCAACAGACACATTAATTAGGCCAAAAGTGGTTTTGGTTTTTGTGTTTTGTTTTTTTAAAAAAATACATTTAGCACTTGGCTTTAATTTTTCAGCATACTTACCTATCCAGCATGACACTGACTTTCAGAAATCGTGGGATGAAAATCATGTTCTCATTGGTTAGAATTCCCTTCATTGCTTGATTTGCAACTTCTTCAGGCTCCAATGGAGGCATTAATCTGAAGTTAGAGAGGAAAAAAGTGACATTCTCTTTGCCTATTGTTTGCAAGATCAAGGCTTGGAACTTGTGACCCGTACAAAAATCAGGCAATGAGATGATGCTCACATAATAGGCCTGGACCACAGGTAAACGAAGCCAGAACACAAGAGAAGGTAGGGGAGGATTTCTTTTAACTGAACGACCTGAAATGAATCTAAATGGAAACTCAGATTATTTTAAAAAGAGGCTGGGCCATTCTGCAACATGCTCTTTGATGCTATTAAAGTGCTTTAGTAGTGGATTTATTTTGCTTTATTTGTTGTTCTGCAACGCTTCCCCAATGCCACCTACCACATTATTGCTGTCTGGAAAGTACGACAAAAAACCCACGCCATGCCACCAATATAATCTGTGGCATGAAAAGTTACAGGATTTCAGCAGGAAGATTCTGTTGGAAATGAAGCAGTATGACCCCCCTGAAACTTTTGCAGGCAAAAAGAGTATTGAAAGTGATATCATGTATGACTGCCAAAATAGCATCTTGATAAGCACAAATCATCATGAATGTTCAATAAAAAAAAACATATGGGACACAACAATAGATGGAACGAAAGGAAGGACTAAATGACTGGCACTACAAAAGGGCACTTAACAATGGATTTTTCTAAATGTCAATGTCACACCTTTCTTATTCAGTACCTTGAAGACGGATTTTTGACGAAGTCGGAATTTATAAACATAGGGCAGATGCATGAAGTCTTGACCCCGTCTTTCTTCAATGCAGACAGCTCTTCAGTCAGAGCTCGGTGAAGCCCAACTGCAGCAAATTTGGACGAGCTATGAGAAATTTCGGACATAGCTTAGTGGCTGGATGATCATGATTGCCTTCTGCACAATACAAATCTCACATGAAACATCACAAATATTCAGGGACAACATGCAGCTGTTTTTAGAGCTGTCAGCCCTCACGAACCTCAGACATACATGTATGGAGTAATTGTATTCATTCTAGAGTTGACTTATGAGCTTCCTCTCCACATGCTAATTTTATATTTTTTTAATATACATTTTCATTAGTTTTTTTAACATATCATCTCCAACAATCATATAACATAACTTCTTGTCATATACAATATTTTAGACTTCTGTCAAGACCTCTGATAATTTTCTGTTCTTTATCACTTATTCTGCATTTCTTAATTTCTGTATTACTCTTTATTATCATTAACTAATAGTTCTCCTCATAGTCTTTATTGTAATATTTCAAATAATCATCCTTACAAAACGTCTTGCAATCCTACTAGCGTAATCTGTGCGTTACAATTACTTTTCAAATTGTTTGTGTATTTACCCCCACATGTGAATTTTATAATGCATGCATGTGCTTTTGCCACTCAAATGCTGTTCAGCTACTGGAAGCACATTTTGGCCAATTGGGATTTGTTTTGTTTTTTTGTTTTTTTTAAATAATTTTTATTAACTGGCCAATCACATCAAATTAAATCACATCATATAAATTCCGAATTACAAAGCCAAATTTTTAAATTTTGTTGGGGGAACCCATACTTCAAGATCCAAAGGGGAATTCAGATCATCTTCTTATTACTGCGTTAATGTCCAAATCAGTCCCAATCAGTCCAAACAAAGTTCATAATTCTATCCAGTCTTATCTTGGTGTTGCCACATCATATCTTGTTCGTATAATTTCTCTTTTTCCTTTACGATCTCTTCTGTTAGTCTCCTTAAGCCGATAGCAAGTGTAATAATCCTGTGTGGATTTCCCGTTCCTCCACTAAGTCCAGATGGTTTCCATATATCTCCTTCTTAGATAACATCACTTTGGCCAATTGGGATTTGGATATTCAGTGAAATCTTCGCCCATTCAGCAATCCCAGGGTCATGAGAATTAGCTTTAGGTTAGCAATCAAGCACCACTCAATTCCTCTGGTTAAAGGAAGATGATTATAGTTATGATGATCTTTTATTGACTGGGCTCGGGTTTCTAGCTCCTAAGCATGTGGGATGTGGAAATGGTGAGAGCACTCTGTAATCCTTTAGTTTGGGAGGGAATCATTTTATTCTTCTCCTACTGCATCAGGGATCGAGAAATGGTGGTGCGCCAACTGTTGCTGGACTGCAACTCCCATCATCCCTCATGATTTGGCCATGCTGACCAGGACTGATGGGAGTTGGGAGTCCAGCAACATATGGAAGCTCACAATTTCCCCACCCCTGCCCGATGCTGTGATTCCGCTGCCTTACATGTATCGTAATTTTGACAAATGATTGTCTTATTGCATTTCATGGTACTTTCATTGTATCTTTGGTGGCATCAATGTACTGTTCACCAAAGTGAAGACCTCTGGTCCAAGAAGCAGTATATAAATTAAGAATCACAAGCTCATGGACTTCATGTATGTATTGGCATTGGCTGGACACTTATGATGTAGTCCAAAGAGCTTCTGCCTGAATTCCAGAACTTCTGAACCCTTGCCTTCCACACCACAAACATCCATGCTCCCAGAAAATGGCACCACACCATTGGGAATCCATGGGTGCAGCTTCAGAAACAGGAGCAGGAGCTGCATTTAGAATGGGAACTGCCATTCTGCTTATGCGGCAAACGTCTACTTGCACAACAGAACATGCCCCCTCCTCTCTGTGGCTGCTCCTCACACACGCTCAGAATGTCCTCCAGATAGTTGGGGGACCCTCAGGAAAACATTTCTGGAGTGCACACTGGGAGAGGGGAGGAAGAAAAAGCTGAATCCAAAGTATTCTTCTTATAAGCTGCATTTCCCAAAGGGTAAGATTCCATATAAAATCGGTTGTTGGGTAAATAAAACCAATACAGGTAAATTTACTCAGAAATTTAATAAGAGTAGGTGTCAGAGCTGCCTCTAGGTCCCAGCTCACAGAGGACCAACGCTAGGCTGTAGTAATGTACAAAAGTCTTTACTGAAGTTCAGTTTCCATTTCAAAGCCACAGCGTGCAGCCCTACGTCTTAAACCCTAGATCGGCGAAGTCCCGTCTGAGTCTCCTCCCCTATGACACCAGTTTAAGATCCTAGCCCGGCTCCACCTTTTACGCTGCTCTCTCCTCCTCTGGGTCCTCCTGCCCGCTGGGGCATTGCCCTTTCTGGACTCTTCCAACGCTGAGTCGCTTAGCTCCTCCCCCTCCCTCCGGCGGGCTTTAGGACCCGGTTCCCAATCCTCATTCTCTGCTGTCCCGCGCTCCTGTACATTTGAACTTGCCTCTCGCACCAGCCCAGTGACCTTTCTCCTAACGGTTACACTACTTCGGTCACTGCTTCCCTCTTCCGGGACACTGGCCGGATCTGACCTCTCCTCCGTTGTCTGACTTTCTGATGGAGGCGTGGTCAGCCCTGCCTTATCTTCTCTCCCTGGTGGGGAATGCACTGGCCCCGATCCTTGGGACTCTTCCCCTCCACTCTGCCCTGGTGGGGAAGCTGGTCCTGATTTCCAGCTACTGCTCTGGGAGTCCCTGCTGCCCCCTTGCTCCTGGGGCGTTCCCCTTGGGAACCCCCTACCCCTGGCCACTGGCGCCCCCTTCTGTGAATCTTCCGATTCGCTGGAGAGGCTCATGGAATCCCTCGGTCCACTGTCCTCTTCTCCTACGCTCCCCTCGGATTCTTCCCCTTCGCTCTCCATCTCCTCTCTTCCCTGTGCCTCTGTTCCTGAGCCCCTGACAGTAGGGTATTATTTTATGGCTTCTTTTATTTCTGCTGATGGGGAAATGTCTCTCCTATATACGCACCAATAAGCCACGAGGAATGGAGCCACTATGTGTCCCCCAGCGGAAGCCACGGTGATGATATGGCCGTGGTTGTTCTTCATCATGGTCGGTAGAAATGCTTTTGCGGTCTGAAAGTTTAAAAAGAAAGGGGGGGTAACTTTCAGGGCTGTCTTAAGCTTATGTGGTGCCAGGGTGCAAAGATTCGCCCGGCAACCCTCCCCCCCCCCAGTTTGCCTAGAGTTGTTGACCTGTTTTTAGGGAGGAGAAACCCCAAATTAATGACCTTTTTTTAGGGTGGGCTGGTGAGTCGCACACAGCAGAGCTGGCTTCGCCAGCCGCCTCAGTAGCAACAGAGGAGCCCGAGGCAGCAGCGGCAGCAGAGCAAAGGGGGGCACCTGGGGGCCGGGCAAGCAGAGCCCAGCTGTGATAGCCTGGGAATCTGATTCAGAGGCTGAACCTGAGGAATCCCAGCCTGCACAGGAGTCCCCACCTCCAGGGCCGGCTGAGCCGGGGCAGGGGCTTGAATCGGAAGGGCCCTCACCTGTGCCAGATCCTCAGGAGCAGACACCAGCTGAATCCGCTCTGGATCTGGAGGTGATTGAGGACCCATTGCCTGCAGGTGCTCCTCTCCCAGCCGTGTCAGGGAAAGGTGAGGTTGCCTCTGGGTCCAGTAACCCTCCAGCCTCTCCTGAGCTGCAGAGGCTCAGGGCAGAGAGGCGGAGGGAACTAAGTTCTCTCAGGAGGAGTGCTTGCCTTAAGGCCAGGAGAGGTGAGTCAACTGTGGGTCGGGGCCACCTTAGGCCTCAGAGGAGATAAAGGCCAGTCAGCCCAGACCCAGGTTGCGGGAGCAACATCGTTGGTATCCTGTTCCTGCCGGCACCCTGACCTGCTCTCCTGAGTTCCTGACCACGCCTGACTCCTCGCTTTGGACCTCGCTCTGCCCCTGACGGACAGCCTCCTTACCCTCGACCTAGGACCGGACTTAGACCACGCTGCATGGAACCCCCCCCCCCCCCCGGGACCAGCACACCAGCGCAACAACAGTCAAGTGTGAGGAGGTGGCAGCGGCGACTGAGTGAAGCCGGGCGCCTCATGTGAGCAGCATGCATTGGGCTGGCCTCTCAACGGCCCGCCAATCCGAGGTGCGCAGGAGGGCAGAGCTGGCCAGCTGCCTCAGTGCCTCACTCACCCGCAGAAGAGCTGTGGCGCTCCGATGGGCTCTGCTCCACTCGGCAGCGGCTGTCGGCTCTTCCCAATCCCCGGACTCCAAATCTTGGCCCCAGACTTTCAGCCTGGCACCCCTGAGAGCCCGGTGCCCGGGTGCCCTGCACCCCTAGCACCTATGGGTAAGACAGCCCTGGTAACTTTCCATAGAAGTCAGCCATTTAGTAAAACAGTAGCGACTGTTGTAGCAACTCTGCTGCTGTTGTTTCAGGTTTGTTTATTCTTAGTTTCCTTTATTTATTCTGAAGTGGGTTTTATTCTGTAGGGGCCAACGTAGTTGCGTAGGTTCAACTCTCCCATCTTCCAAGTGCAAGTGGCTATTACAGTGGGGAGGGGCAAGGAGCAGGGACCCTAGTTCTTTATGTACATGCGTTATTTAATATCACACTTCTTCAATCCCTAGGATGAGCAGAACAATTTATGGTATAAATTTGAAAACCAGATGCAGAAATAAAAACGAAATAGTGCTGTGCTGAGCTAATAAAACAGCGCTGAATCACGCTGAACCTTTTCATTCAGGTGTAATGCCACATCAGATGATGGAAATCGGGGTGGGAAGTCGGCAAAAGAAAAGAAAAAAAATATTATGCATTGGAGTGTAGTATGTGATTGTTTTCGAAAATTTAATAAAATATAACTGGGGGGGGGGGCGGGGGAGTTGATTGCCTTTTCCAACACCATAACACCAACCTGCCCTGTGGCACTCATGGGAACGTTCCAACATTATCCATGTCAGAGAGTAGTCCGCCCTTTCGCCAGCATGGCACCTTCCAAATGTTTTGAACTACAACTCCCATCAGCCCCTGCCAGGACTACCATGAAAGCTTGTCATTCAAATAATCTGGAGGCCAGTAGGTTGCATGAAAGCTGCAGGAGATCATGGCAACCATTGTCAGTACCTCCCATTACACAACGATGTGCTCATAGGGCTGTTCTTGCAACAGGGCTTTGCTTAATGATTCTTTATTACCCAGTAGTGAGCAAGGATGTTGACTTCAAACATTTTTTGAATGGCTTGATCCTCAGTTGACAGCACGTCTGTTGGGGAGATCACCCCGGCGTTGTTCATCAAGATGTCCACATCACCAATCTCCTTTCTCACCTTTAAAGAAAGGGAGTAATATAGGGCAGAGGTGTTTAGCTGCTCTGAGACAGTTTATGATGTATGGAATGAATAAATGCAAATAATAATAATAATAATAAAATTACAGATTACAGGAGGTTAGATTAGGGTCTTAGGGCCTGAACCCCCTAGTCTTTTGTGGCAAGCTCTGTATTGCCTAGATTCTCCCTTTAGGAACTTAAAAAGCAACAACATTAGTTTGCTTATAGGGTGGTTGGACACACTGCAAAGCACAGTGTCAGCACAGAACACCTTTAGCAGCTGCTCAATGTCTTCCTTTCCCGGGGGCATCTATACTGTAAATATAAATAAGCACATTCAAATTTTATGCAGGAATGTAGGATGATCCTGTGCTTCAATCTCCACAAGCATATGTGCCAGGATTGCAACTTTCTTGAATTTCTCATATTCATTTTGCTATCGCCAGTGAGTATGGACAGGTAGGTTTGCATGACTCACCTTTGTCATTGACCCTGCTGAGTGGGTTAATGAAGTCCTAACAGTGCCATTCTATGCATGTCTACCCCGAATGAAATCCTATGGAGTTCAATAAGGCTTGCTCCCAGGCAGGTGGGTACTAGATTGCAGCATAAAGCCATTTTTAATTGTTAAATTTCTCCCCCCATTAAAGTCAATTGGGCAGGAAAGAGCTTAACTTTGACAGGATCTTGCCCTGAATCCCTAACTAAAACAAATAGCATAAGAAGTCCAGTTGGTCCATTATTTTCATTATGGGCTGTTTTTATTCCATTTATTATTCCATCTTGGCTGTAAGTCCTGGAAGACCTGCTCCCTGCCTTTCCGGCCTTTTCCCACCTGGCCTGGGAGGGAGGGTTCCAGACTGACTCCAGCTACAAAAGCTGAGGCTGCTGAACAGACTCTTTGGCCAGGGTATTGTTTCAGGGTGGGGTTGTTGGATTTTTATTTTTTTATTTTTTTGCTGTTATTGGTTTTTTTGGGGGGGGGTTAGATCTTATGATTTATGTGGAAATTGTTCAGTCTGGTTGTGTTCTTTGTGCTGTGTTTTCTTAAATGTTTTTTGATACTTTTATTGTATTTATGTAAATCTTTTCATGTAAGCTGCCTTGTGCATGGTTTTTACTATGGAAAGGCAACATACAAATAAGATTATGGAGATGATTAAAAAGGGCAATGCATTTATTAGGAGCAAACAAAGTTTTGCAAAACTAGGAACAAGATTTTTGAGCTCTCCAGAACTCTCCACCAGGGAAGGATCTCCAGTCTGAGCAGTGCAGAGGGCTGATTCTCTGGAGAAGAGGAGAGGGACAGAAATGTCTCCACGGGTCTCTCTCAGGGGAAGTGGAAGGATTTGATGGTAGGAGAAAGAGTACGGTTTTGAGATAGTGCAGGACTTTAAAAAATATTTTAATTTTTTACTGCTGCATTGCCCTGGGAGACCTAATGCACAAATCTCCACTGAATATATCTCTGCAATATGGCTATCTGCCAACGAGCAACAGACTCCTCTCTTTGCAACACTGCTTACTTCATATAAAACAAATGGAATGAGAATGAGAAACTATCTTGCACAAGAAGCTATGGGCATGTTTTCCTTTAAGTCTTTGGCACGCAACCTACCGTTTCCCAAGCATTCATGCTGCTAAGCTGATAATGAAGCCTAGATATGTGTAACACCTCAGAAGGGCTCAGGCTCAATCCTTAACAATTCCAGGGAGGGCTGGAAAATGATCCTGCTCGAAATTCTGGAGAGCTACTGCCAATCATTGTGGAGAATACTGAGCTAGAAAGACCAATGATCTGACTTGGTATAACCCAAAGAAAATCCCATAAAGAAGCTGGACCATAAAGAAGGCTGATCGCCAAAGAATTGATGCTTTTGAATTATGGTGCTGGAGGAGACTCTTGAGAGACCCATGGACTGCAAGAAGATCAAACACATCCATTCTTGGAAGACACAAGACCTACCCACCCTGGAAGAATGGCAGATACAAGTAAGAGACTATATGGAATTGGCAGAAATGACCGGCAGAATCCGAGATCAAGGAGAAGAGTTGGTGGAAGAAGATTGGAAGAAGTTCAAAGTTTATCTACAAAATCATTGTAAAATCTATGAGTGCTAAGGGCAGTGTAAATGAAATGATGGGGTTCTAGTGATTAGGATAAGGGAGAGTATAAAGGGAAAGATAAAGGATGAAAACGAATATGAATGAGCTTGCTGAAAAAACTTTTAAAGTGGAATACAAGAAGGGAAGGCGGGAGGAAGCAAGGAAAATAAGGTTTTGAAGACTATTAGAATGAACCAGAGTTTTCTTTTAATTTTTCTTTTATTATTATGTTGAATCTTTTTTATGTTTTTTTTCTTATGATTTTTGATATTGTTTGTATTTCTGATGTTTGTTGTTTGTTGTTTCGAAGTTTGTTATATTTTGTGAAACTTAATAAATATCATTTAAAAAAAAACAACAACACATCCATTCTTAAGGAAATTAGCCCTGAGTGCTCACTGGAAGGACAGATCATGAAGCTGAGGCTCCAGTACTTTGGCCACCTTATGAGAAGAGAAGACTCCCTGGAAAAGACCCTGATGTTGGGAAAGATGGAGGGCACAAGGAGAAGGGGACGACAGGGGGCGAGATGGTTGGACAGTGTTCTCGAAGCTACAAACATGAGTATGACCAAACTGTGGGAGGCAGTGGAAGACAGGAGTGCCTGGCGTGCTCTGGTCCATGGGGTCATGAAGAGTCGGACACGACTAAACGACTAAACAACAACAACAACAAAGAAAATCCCGTGTGTTGCAAATCAGAACACTCTAAACAACAACAAGCAACAAGTCAGCTAATAATATACAGACAATATTTTTAAAACACTATACTGTTTCAAAATTCATAAACAGAAGACGTATAATATGTGCATGGAGTCACAAACTAATAAGAATCAAATAAATGTTCCATGAACAGGAATGGTGGGAGTGGTAGGTCAAAGGTCAAAGGTCAAAGGTCTTTCAGGATAATGAACTGTTTCAATGATAAATCTTCATCAGCTAGCAATAATATGAAATGTAAACAATTACTGTTAAGTTGTGGGCGAGCATATCAGACGACACAGCGATTCTTCCAAAGCAGCTCTTTATTTGTAAGCTGGAACAGAACTGAACTGAGGAGCTCAGTCAGCCTGCTTATATAGAGCTCCACTAGAATGCAACAGTAACCATTTTCTGTAACTAGCCAATCACTGAACGTCACTTTTGATCCTTCATTTGCATAACTATCTACAGTATCCGCCTGCTGGCCCAGGGTGAGAACTTCAGTACATAACAATTACCATTCAAATACAGTCCAGTGAAAGAAATGACAGGCCTATCACTAAAAAGTGTAGTAAGCTGATGCTGTTGGCAAAACCCTAGTAGTGGCATTATCAAGGCCTCCATTTCAGTGATCTTTGACAGTGACTTACCACTCCTACCATTCTTGTTCATGGGAAGACAGGCAAACTAATATCAGTGTACTGGCAGAAGCAAAGATCACCCGTGTTGAAGCAATGATTCTTCAACACCAACTTTGTTGGACTGGTCATGTTGTGCAGATGCCTGATGATCGTCTTCCAAAGCAACTACTCTATTCCGAACTTAAAAAGGGAAAGCGTAATGCTGGTGGTCAACAAAAGAGGTTTAAAGACTGTCTCAAGGCAAATCTTAAAAAAAAAGTAGTATAAACACTGACAACTGGAAAACACTACCCTGTGAATGCTCCAGTTGGAGAACAGCCTTTACCAAAGACACTCACAGTCAGGACGCAAGGGAGAAGTGTGCTAAGAGGAAGGTACACTTGGCAAATCCACACCGTGATCAACTCCCACCCCGAAACCAATGTCCCCACTGTGGAAGGACGTGTGGATCCAGAATTGGATCCACAGTCACTTATGGACTCATTGTTAAAACCGTGTTTATGGAAGACAATCTTACTTGGCTACGAGTGATTGCCAAAGGAGTAGGAGGGTGTGCACAAATAGCGATATTATATAAAGAACAAATAGCAATATTTAATAATTTGCTGAACTTTAGGTAAAGAGGTAAAGGACCCCGGGACAGTTAAGTCCATTCAAAAGGGACTATGGGGTTGTGGCGCTCATCTCGCTTTCAGTCTGAGGGAGCCGGCGTTTGTCCACAGACAGCTTTCCGGGTCATGTGGCCAGCATGACTAAACCACTTCTGGTGCAATGGAACACAGTGACAGAAATCAGAGCATACAGAAACGCCATTTACCTTCCCACTGCAGTGGTACCTATTTATCTACTTGCACTGGCGTGCTTTTGAACTGCTAGGTTGGCAGGAGCTGAACTTTAGGATACTGGCATCATAGCAGGTTGGGAAAGCCTTTGAAGAAGAAGAAGAGTTTGGATTTGATATCCCGCTTTATCACTACCCTAAGGAGTCTCAAAGCGGCTAACATTCTCCTTTCCCTTCCTCCCCCACAACAAACACTCTGTGAGGTGAGTGGGGCTGAGAGACTTCAGAGAAGTGTGACTGGCCCAAGGTCACCCAGCAGCTGCATGTGGAGGAGCTGGGAAGCGAACCCGGTTCGCCAGATTACGAGACTACCACTCTTAACCACCACACCACACTGGCTCCCAGTGGGGGAATCTGAAGGCTCACCTTTTCTGCCGCGCTGTAGATGTCCTCTTTCTTGCTACAGTCCACCACAAAAGCATGTGCTGTGGCTCCCAGCCTCCTGCATTCTTCAGCAGTTTCTTCAACGCCATTCTAGAAATGGAAAGAAAGGGATTGAAAGCTCACTGGGAAAGGGCCTCAAAAACCAGTTAGAATTCTTTTAGAGAATGCTATTGAAAAAGGTCCAGTCAGTGTAGACTAACCCAGCTCTAATCCTAGCAATAACGCAATCATACCTTGTTGATATCCCACAGAACTAACTTGCATTGGCGCCTCGCAAATTCATAAGCAGTGGCTCTCCCAAGCCCATGGCCGGATCCAGTGATCAGAACAATTTGTCCGCTGACACATTTTTCCTTCACGGGAATGAAAAGCTTGACAAGAGCCTCTAAATAGGAGTAGAGGACTACAAGAAAAAACACAGGGATCTCGAGCAAAAGATGCATTTTCTTTTGAGAAAAGTTCTGCACACTGAGACCAATGCACACCTGTGTGCACACTGTTATTTATTAATCAGAAACTGACATCCTGGCTAGGTTCCACATGGCCACGCAGCTACCCTCAACGCTCCTGATGCAATGCTCCAAAGATCTGGCTTTCCATGCGAACATTTTGCAGATTTATGCCTGCCTAATTGACACCCCACTAAACAGCCTCAATCCCCCACCCCATGGGAACAGCCACAAGTCCCTGGTCTCCTTGGCTAGGCTAGCTGGAAGCGGAAGTAGAAATGTATTCTTATTGGCTTTGGAAAATGGTGAAAAAAGTCCCACCCACCCCTTGATAACATAATCACTCAATCTGCTGTTCTTCCTTTAGCCTTCTAGCCCCTCTCTCAGACATTAAGCTGACCAATCTGTCCCAGCCAATCTAAATAGTCCAGTGCTCAAACTGGGTTTGGGGTGCAGGTAAAGGTAAAGGTACCCTCTGACTGTTAGGTCCAGTCACAGGCAACTCTGGGGTTGCACGCTCATCTTGCTCTATAGGCCGAGGGAGCCAGCGTTTGTCTGCAGACAGCTTCCGGGTTATGTGGCCAGCATGACTAACCAGAGTAGCGCACGGAAACACTGTTCACCTTCCCGCCGGAGTGGTACCTATTTATCTACTTGCACTTTGACATGCTTTTGAACTGCTAGGTTGGCAGGAGGAGGGACCGAGCAACGGGAGCTCACCCCGTCACAGGAATTCAAACCACCGACTGGCAAGACTTAGGCTCTGTTGTTTAGACCACAGTGCCACCCGCATCGCTTGGGGTGCAGGTTAGGGACCCCTTAATCAAGCCCAAACATCCTATGGGAGAACAGAGGAGAAGCAGTTTTGTTGTTTTTAAAGTACATGATAAAATAAAATTGCATGTCAGAATTATATAGGCTTGCCTATTTAGCAAGTGTTGAAAATAATACAACACAAGCGCCTGACTCTAAAGGAAAATGGGGAAAAACGGAACCTCACCAAAATGCTGGAGAGGGTGCACCTCCACAGGCACATACCTCCACGTGTGGTGGGAGTGTCCCAAAATCCAACTATTCTGGACAACAGCCATACGAGAAATATGTAAAATAACTAAGCAAATATTACAAATCATCCCAGAATTGGCCCTACTAAACATCTCCCAAAACAATAATGCCCATTTACACCACAAAGAACTCATAACCCACCTACTGACAGCCGCCAAAACCACCATAACCAGACACTGGAGAGACTTGTCAGGAGTAAGCATGGACCAATGGTACCAAATAGTATGGGAAACAGCCTTACTAGAAAAATTAACCAATAAACTAAAACTGACACAGGGACAAATAGAAGAAGACACCTTCACCCCGGTATGGCTCCCCTTTATTACATACACAGCCCAACAAGACAGTGACAAAAATCCAACAACAACATATAAATCAATATGGCTAGCCTGATCAAAAACACCCACCTCACTCACACATGAAAACAAAGATCACCACAGCCAATCATAAACAAACAACCACACCCTGGGCCAACCCCAAGCTCTCTCACCACCAAAGAAACACAAGTGAATAGCAGAGAACCTGCACAAGCGACGCTGACACAAAACCCCACATATAAAAACATTGCCACCCAACCCCACCCATCTTTCCCCCTCCACCTCTTTCTCCCTTTTCTTCCTAACGTCTCAACAAATGAAACTGATCTGTAAAAAATGTTACTTGAAAGAAAAAGAGAGAGAGAGATTGCAGATACTTTTGTAAACCACGAAAATCTTTAATAAAAATACATTTTTTAAAAAAATAGCAAATTGATGTGGAAATGTGGAGAACTGAACTTCAAATCAGAAAAACAAGGAGAGAGAAACCAAAATGGACATATTCATCCATCTCTAATTCCTTCAGTGTCTTCCTGGTTCCCTGAAAATGCCCAGTGTTACAAGAGTTGGGGGGCTCCCCCTGTTTCCGTGGAGCAGTAGCAAGATCACAGGGGGTTCCAGGCACTCACCCTGGACCTGTGTTCCTTTGGAGAACTGAGAAACTGTGGACACTGTTGTAGCTTTAAGAAGTATGGTTTATTCACCTATTTACACCTTCAGCATTTTTATTTCAGGAGGGGCTTGTCCCCCTCACAGCAGTGCAGCCCTGGAGCCCAAGGGATCTCTCCTAGCCAGCCTTCAGCCAACCTGCCTAAGATGGATCCCAGTCTTTCTTCTCTCGTCTCTTCTTCCCAGAACACTTTGCTAAAAGACTCCCTTTTCCTGTCACCTCACACCCAGTTACCCTGGCACCATCTGTCTCCTTAGGCCAAAGAATTCATCTCAGATGACTAATCAACACCATTTGTCATGTTTACAGATTTGCTCTTCAATAGGTCAGCCAACCTGGTTTGTGTAAGTCAGCCCAGGAATTCCTTGTCCGGGACTGCCGTACGTCTGGGTTTTCCTGGACGCGTCCAGGAATCAGACTGTCAAAATGGCGGCCGGGCAGATTTTTGCTGAAACAGCAAAATGTCCAAGAAAACCCAGGATTTGGGAACTAGGGTGTTTCTTTTAAGAAAAAATGGGGGGGGGGGACAAACCACATTTTTGAGATGTTCCCAAAAAACGCTCAACATCCCTCTTCTGCTGAGGCAAGTCCCCAAAATTTCAGGAACTGGTGGAAGACCTAAACCAAAGGCCAATCATAGAATGGAGGGATTAAAAGTTTGGGGGCCTGTGTGTCAAAGCAATGAAGCAAGAAATGGTTTACTAATTTATGGTTTTTTAAATGGCTAAGAAACTCAAAGTACATCTTAAGGGACAAAGGGGGCCTTTTTCCTATGACTTTCCTTGAGGCAAATGGAAGGAGACACTATTTTTAACCCACTAGGCTAATATATACTGCTACTCCAGGCAAGAAGTAAAGATAATATATGAGAATGTATTGTCCCCCATGCATTTGTTTTGAACTTGGATTTCTGATCAAGAAATATGGGGGGGGTGAAAAACATTATCTGAACACAATTCCCAAACATTTCCCCTCAGTCCAACTCTGGGCTACCTTGTTTACTTAACTAAAAAAAAATGTGCCTGCAGAAACTTTGGAATCAACCCAAATAACATATTTGCTAAAGGGAAGTAAACATTGCAAAATAGGTGAATATGTGCATAAGTAATTTTAGAGGTGGTTTAATCATTTGTCTTTTGTTCACAGAGTTAGGAAATGTGACTAGAAAGCACAGTAAAACGCTACCTGTTGAACCTATTTTTGCTTGGTGAACACATTGGGGAAAATGTGTGAGGCAGGTGTGGAGGACTCCCTGGTCCTGAATGGGGTAACTGTGCCCCTGAAGGACCAGGTGCGCAGCCTGGGAGTCATTCTGGACTCACAGCTGTCCAGGGCAGCTGTTTACCAACTCCACCTGGTACGCAGGCTGAGACCCTATCTGCCCGGGGACTGTCTTGCCAGAGTGGTACATTCTCTAGTGACCTGTACAACAGGTACGGTCATTCCCAAACTGCTGATGCTGACCTTTAAAAGCCCTAAACGGCCTCGGTCCAGTATACCCGAAGGAGCATCTCCACCCCCATCATTCTGCCCGGACACTGAGGTCCAGCTCCGAGGGCCTTCTGGTGGTTCCCTCGCTGCAAGAAGCCAAGTTACAGGGAACCAGGCAGAGGACCTTCTCAGTAGTGGCACCTGCCCTGTGGAACGCCCTCCCACCAGATGTCAAAGAGAAAAACAACTGCCAGACTTTTAGAAGACATCTGAAGGCAGCCCTGTTTAGGGAAGCTTTTAATGTTTAATAGGTTTTTGTATTTTAATATTCTGTTGGAAGGCCTAGCTCTGGTGGGAAGTCCAGATGGAGGATGCATCTGGCAATTTTGGTTCCTCTTACTTTCTACCATTTCCAGGCTTAAGTTTAGTTAGGGATTTGAATCTTTCCATTTGATTAGTGGTACAATTAGGTAACTTAAGACTCTAGTTCTTTCAACCCAGCCCCCCTTTTATGAGGAAATGTGTATTACAGTGGTACCTCAGGTTAAGTACTTAATTCGTTCCGGAGGTCCGTACTTAACCTGAAACTGTTCTTAACCTGAAGCACCACTTTAGCTAATGGGGCCTCCTGATGCCACCGTGCCTTCTCATCCTGAAGCAAAGTTCTTAACCTGAAGCACTATTTCTGGGTTAGTCTGTAACCTGAAGTGTATGTAACCTGAAGCATATGTAACCTGAGGTACCACTGTACTTCACTTGTTTCAAAACATGGCGTTCAAGATCTCAAAGGAGGAATGGCTTGAATTTTATTGGCTTAGACTACAGGAGAGTCGATTTTGGTGGAACATGAGGAGAAAACATGGGCAGAGCAGTTCAGCTGTGGAACCTCAGCCTGGGGCTGATCTTATATTTGCAACAGTCACAAGAAGCATATGGCACATTCTGCAGTTGTTTGCCATCTCCCAAGTATGCATAATGTAGACCAGCCTCCCACAATCTGGCGATCTTCAAACAGCTGTTAAGTGTTGGAGTAGGATCAAATAATTGTGGGACCTTGCAAGGCAATCCCTGCTGCTGAATGCAGCAAATCCTTCTCTTTTTATGCCAATTAATTTTTATTGCTTTTCAAAAAAATTAACAAATTAACAACAAATTAATTTAAACTTAGTACAAACTTTAAAAGTTGACTTCCCATCTTACTTTCAGGGTGTTTCTCTTCCCTCCTTTACTTGCTCAGTGTAACATACATTTCCTAATTCCATTTCAATACTTAAAATGTTTTAGCATTTTATCATTATTTTCCTCCTTCTTCATTTCCCAGCGGCTGTACATACTTCAATTCCTGCTTAGACTTTTATTTAACTAGAACACATTCCCAAATGTCAAGTCGAGTTACTCTTCACTTTGTCAGCCCACAAAAATCATTAGTTATAAATCAATATTCCACAAATACTACTTATCGCTCCTGCCGTTTTACGTGCACCAAAGTCTGACTGGTGGCGGTAAATAAGAAATCCTCTTCAGCGCAGCATTCCATTCCCAGGAAGTCACACTTCTAAATGTAGTTCACCATCCTAATTAAGTGTACAAAAAAGCATATGTGAAGATCAAGTCTGCAAAAAAGATGCATATATTTGGGGAAATAACTTCCCTACAAAGCATTACATATGGGGAAATGGCTTTGCAAAAATGAATGTACTAGGTACAACCACATACAAAAATTACGGTACATCAGGAAAATTTTGCACTAAATGCTGGCGAATACTTATTTTAAAAATATATATTTGGAAACTGATGTGGAAATGTAGAGAACTGAATTTTAGATTGGGAAAATGAGAAACTGAGAGACGTTGAAGTGGACAGATTTTCCTATACCTAGTAGCATCACGTCCTACATTCTAAATTTGAGTAACACTTAAGCTGCCTTTGCGAATATACACAATAGAATGTTGCAGCAGAGGTGACTATTGCAGCATATTCTTATTAGCTGTACTTCTGAAGCTGACGACAAGAGGAACAGCCATCCTAATTCTTCAGGGCGTGGGTACTGCCAACTCCTTGCATTTTAAGGATTCATGTGCACTCACTGCTTCTTTATAGCATTAGCTACCTGAAGAGTTTATTTTGCCAGAATGCACAATAAGCAGCTACAGGGCAGAAAGCCTCTAATATGGAGAGTGGTGCTTGTCATCCTTCTAGTCCTCAAGACTTTAGTCATATGCATTTATTCACTCTTGGAAGCACTGGTGAAACTCTTTATTCCTAAAAGGAGAAAATCTGTTCGTGGAGAGATTGTTCTGATCACCGGAGCTGCCCATGGACTTGGAAGAGCAACAGCCCATGAGTTTGCCAAACGCCAAAGCAAGCTGGTTCTTTGGGATATCAACAAGGTAGGTGTGTGTTATTATTCTACCCTCAGTCCTGAGTATCAACAGGCAGTGGTAAATGTTGCAGCGCAGCGTCCAAAAATGCAGCAGATGTTTCAAATTATTACAGGGCTTGCCAATTTGCAAACCAGATCTAAGGCCATGTCTTCACTATTAATTTAAAGCAGTACCATACTTTAAACAGCCATGGCTTCCCCCAAAGCATCATGTGAATTGCCATTTCTTAAGAATGCTAAAAGTTCTGAGGAGACCCCTATTCCCCTCAGAGAGACACAAATCCCACAGTTCCTTGAGAAGGGGGGGGGGGGGAGGCTGCTGACGGTGTGTGCATTGCCAAGGCTTGACAAGACGCCCAGGGTTATCCCAGGTTGTTCCAGCAAGACTCCTGCTGCAGTGCCAGCCGTTGGCTTTTGACCAAGGAAGGCATACAATTGTTTGCATGGACATTTCCGTGTGTGTGTGTGTGTGTGTGTGTTGAAAATCCCTCAGAGTGTTTCAGATGACAGCCTGGTGCCCAACACCAGATGCAGCGCCGGATTTTGGGTGGTGCAGGAGGTTCTCCCGCAAAGGAGTGCCGAGCCGAAGGGGTGCAAAATTGAGACGGCCCATAACTGAGAAGATACATTTTGGGGTGCCAAATCTTGGCCTCGCTCAGGGTGCCATATTACCAAAGATTACCAAAGTCTGCCCCTTCCAGATGGAGATGAATCATTATTATGTGCTTAAAAACAATTGGAGCTGAGGATTGGGTTGGGCTGGAGGACTGCTACACCTTGTTGCCTGCCCTAGAGAGAGAGAAAGATGTGGCCACATATTCCCTTCTGCTCTCTTTTACCTCTTGCCTCCCGCTTCAGGTCTGCCTATCCCTCGTTTATTGAAGAAATGAACCTATGCTGCCAATTCTTGTAGTAAGGTAAAGGTAAAGGGACCCCTGACCATTAGGTCTAGTCATGGCCAACTCTGGGGCTGCAGCGCTCATCTCGCTTTATTGGCCGAGGGAGCCAGCGTACAGCTTCCGGGTCATGTGACCAGCATGACTAAGCCGCTTCTGGCAAACCAGAGCAGTGCACGGAAACGCCGTTTACCTTCCTGCCAGAGCGGTACCTATTTATCTACTTGCACTTTGACGTGCTTTCGAACTGCTAGGTTGACAGGAGCAGGGACCAAGCAACAGAAGCTCACCCCGTTGTGGGGATTCGAACCACCGACCTTCTGATTGGCAAGTCCTAGGTTCTGTGGTTTAACCCACAGCGCCATCTGCGTCCCTCGTAGTATTCTCGTATTAGACCAGTATAAAGTAAGCAGCACATAAGCGGCACACAAAACACTACCAAACCATTCTACGTTCTAAATATTGCTTTTTGTATTTATACTCTCAGAAATTATATAATGAATGTTTAAAGGTTAATCAGGTTTTGGTTTATATCACCAGTGAATGTATGTAAATACCCAAAATCTTGAGGGAGAATTTCCTGAGAGAGAATTTCCTGAAGAAGCCCGAGACTCTTCATGGGCGAAACAGGTGACAAACGCCGGCACCCTCTCTAACTCTTATGCGTAACATCACCGATACTTCGTTTGATCAAACTTAACTTTGTTGATATCTGCAGGAGCCTGGCTAAAGGAACTTTAAAGACTGAACCTTCCTTTTGGACACAATTTGAATGAGTTTTCTGATTGTGGCTTCTGTAGTAGATCTTGTACATTGTTCTCCCAATTTTTGGATTATTTATATAAGATTTATAACGTAGAATGGTTTGGTAGTGTTGTCTATCCCTTGTTTATTATCTGCATCCCTGGCAGTGCAATTAACACAGGGAAGAAGGAAGCCCCTCTTTGCATAACGGAAATAAATGCACATCCCACTGCTCATTCCTGCCTCAGTTTTGCTTCCCTCCCCTCTGTTGTATATTAAACTATGGTTCATTAAAATTTGGCACACGCAGCACGTCTTCCCTGTACAGGTCTTTTGTTTATGCCATGAATATGCTAGCATCATACCTGTGGGTTATAGATGTTTATAGATGTTTTCTCCCGCTAGGAAGGTGTTGAGGAAACAGCTGAGGAATGCAGAAAGCTGGGTGCCATTGCACACGCTTTTGTCGTGGACTGCAGGAACAGGACGGAAATCTACAGTGTTGCAGATCAAGTAAGATTCCTATGAGATGATTCCAAACTTTTTCCAAGCCTGTTGGGTCATCGTGGGATGACCTTGCATGCTCCCCAACACTTGGCACAGGAGGAGATGTATGCCTGATTTGCATTAAGTGAGCACAGAACATCCAGAGTAGTGTGTAGCACTCAGAGTCCTGGACTAGGAATATAGAGAGCTGGGTTCAAATTCCCCATTCAGCCAACCTGATCTACCTCACGGAGTTGTAAGAAGAAAATGAGGACGAGGAACCATGCTTGCCATTCCTGGCAACTCAGAGGATCAGCAGGTTAGAAACATCCTAAATAAATAGGCCTGTGCTGGAAAAGCTGAGGTGCTTTCATAGGATATCCTCTTTCCCCCTGACCTCATCGAATGCACCTTTTGAATTATTTTATTTAGAATGATAAAATAAATTTAAATTTTCACAAGAGTCGTATAAAACTTGATTGTAATAAAACCTTTAGTCTTTACCAAAATAATAATAATAAAACAAAGTTTTAAAAAGTTTTTAAAAAGCTATTTAAAACATTTTTTAAAAACATCAACAATACAGTCTGCTTAAAACCAGATAAAAACATGTCAACATTCTACAATGTCTCGATAGGCTTCTCTAAACAAAAGAGTTCTTAGCAGGTTCTGAAAAGAGTGCAGTGAAGGCACCTGCCTGGTACCAATAGGCTGGAAGTCCCAAAGTGTGGGTGCTCCCACACGAAATGATAGATTTCTTACAAATGCAGAGTGGGTATTGTGTGGTACCTGTAACAGTACCAGTTCTGCAGATCGAAGAGGTTAAGCGGGCATATATGAGGTAAGGTTATCTCACAGGGAAGCTGGTCCCAAGCTGTTAAGGGCTTTATATACACTAACACCTTGAACTTGCTCTGGTAGCAAATCAGCAACAAGTGCAGGTTTCTGAGCAGAGGAATTATACGCTGATAGGGTCTCACCCCTGTCAGCAATTGCACTGCAGCATTCTGCACAAACTGCAGCTTCCAGATCAAGCGCGAGGGAAGCCCCGCATAGAGTGCATTGCATCCGGTCTTGAAGTAACCAGTGCATGGACTACTGTGGCCAGGCTTTATATAAGAATAATAATAATTTATTATTTATACCCCGCCCATCTGGATGGGTTTCCCCAGCCACTCTGGGTGGCTTCCAACAAAATATTAAAATACAATGGTCTGTTAAACATTACAGTGGTACCTCAGGTTAAGTACTTAATTCGTTCCGGAGGTCCGTACTTAACCTGAAACTGTTCTTAACCTGAAACACCACTTTAGCTAATGGGGCCTCCTGCTGCCGCCGCACCGCCGGAGCACGATTTCTGTTCTTATCCTGAAGCAAAGTTCTTAACCTGAAGCACTATTTCTGGGTTAGCGGAGTGTGTAACCTGAAGCGTATGTAACCTGAAGCATATGTAACCCGAGGTACCACTGTAGAAGCTTCCCTAAAGAGGGCTGCCTTCAGATGTCTTCTAAAAGTCTGGCAGTTGTTTTTCTCTTTGACATCAGGTGGGAGGGCGTTCCACAGGGAGGGCGTCACTACCAAGAAGGTCCTCTGCCTGGTTCCCTGTAACTTGGCTTCTTGCAGCGAGGGAACTGCCAGAAGGCCCTCAGAGCTGGACCTCAGTGTCCGGGCAGAGCGATGGGGGTGGAGACGCTCCTTCAGGTATACCAGACCGAGGCCATTTAGGACTTTAAAGGTCAGCACCAAAAGTTTGGGAATGGCATCCGCGACCAAGAGAAGGAGACTGTGGAAGAAGATTGGAAGAAATTTAAGATGTATCTTAAGAATTATTATAAAACTGAGGAGTGTTAAAATGCTGAGGGAAAAGAAGACGTAGAATTGCAGCGATAATTGGGTTTAAAATTAAGGGTGGAATAGAGAAAGAGGACAAATTTATATTTAATTGGGCAAGATAGGTTGCTGAATAATGGTACTAAACTAAGGATGCAAAAAGGGAAAGGTATGGGGAAGTCCGGGAAAAGAGGGTTATGAAAATAAGGTTATGAAAATATGAGTTTTTTTTTGTTTGTCTGTTCTTATTGTTGTTTTTTGTTTCTGTTAAAAAATTGGAAATTAATAAAAATCTTTAAAAAAAAAAAAAAGTTTGGGAATGGCCGTACCTGTTGTACAAGCCTCAGGTCACAAAGAGCACTTCTAGCCACTGGGGCTACCCGGTACCAAAGCCAGACACAGAAGTACCCCTTGACTGCAAACCTGCTTCTTCAGGGAGAGTGCAGCAATCATTGTTGTCATACCAATTTCTCAGAAATGGGGATTACTATACACCCACAGTGCTTCCAGCTTGCCAAGATTCAAGTTCAGCTTGTTTCTCCTTATTGCATCCAGGCACCAACCCAAGCATTGCATGGCCACTGGGTGTCATCAGCATACCGATCACACCTTGATCCTTCTAATTCCCACTGCTTCCTATGAATATTAAATAGTATTGAAGATCAGCCCCTTCATCTAGAATCAAGTTGTGGATGAGGATGGTCTTATCATGTGCCAATCTAGCACTGAACTCTGTGTGAAGTTTCATAATTTGTCCTTTTATTTCTTTATTTTTAAAAAAATTAATCTTTATTAATTTAAATTACACACATATACAAAGAATTTACAATCTCCAACTACAAAAAGAAAATTAAAGAAAAAACAATTAAGGAAAGAGAAAAGAAGAAAATACAGAAAAAAGAAAGCAGAAAAAGCAGATTTACGTGCATAAAAAAATCTTAATCTTCCTAATTAATACTTAAATAAACCAGACTTCTGAGAAAACAAGTCTTCCAATCATTCTCAATGTACTGTTTATACTATTGGTTTTTTTGCACAGTTTTATATTCTTTAATATTGTTCCTGTCTACCCCACAAACAGTATTTGTTGTGTTTACAAGTATCACTCAAGTTCTGCTAATATGGTGTGGTTGGTACAATATGATCTTATATAATCCTTCAATATTCTCCATTCTCCAAATATTTTCTGCTTCAATACTCCTCTAACTCTTCCCGTCAGTTTTGCTAGTTGTAAATATTCTAACATGAGTATCTGCCAATCTGTGATTGTCGGTATTGTTTCGTTTTCCCACGTCCTCGCCACAAAATTCTTGCTACTGTGGTGGCATACACGAACAGTGGTCTTATGTCTATTTTAATTTCTAATGGTAAAATGCCTAAAAGAAAGATCTCTGGTTGTTGTTTTTTAAGTGAGTCTGAATAATTTCTTAAATTCATTATGGATATTATCCCAGAATTCCCTAACGATTGCACAAGTCCACCTTATGTGGTAGTATGACCCCACATCTATTTTACATCTCCAACAAATCAGTGACCCTCCTTTATACATTTTCGCTACTTTCAAGGGGGTATGATGCCATCTATATAACATCTTCATGATGTTCTCCCAAAGGTTATAGCATGCTGTGAATTTAATATCTGCCTTCCACAATTTCTCCATTGGTTCATATATATGTTGTATCCAAAATCATGTGCTCATTTCACCATAACTGACTTGACTTGTTCTTCTTTTGTTTCCCATTCCAAAAGATATTCATAGATTCATGAGATATTCGCGTTGCAAATATTTTTTCCTTTAATAAAAATTACCGTATTTTTCGTTCTATAGGACCCACCCGACCATAGGTCACACCTTGTTTTAGAGGGGGAGAACAAGAAAAAAAAAATCTCCCCCTCTCTGCTCAGCGCCCCATCAGTGAAGCGGCAGGAGAAACGGAGCCCCTTCCATTTCTCCTCCCGCTTCGCTGAAGGGCGCTGCGCAGCTCTCCCTCTCTGCTGAAGCCAGGAGAGTCTTGCTCTCCCAGCTTCAGCAAAAGGAACCCGAAGCCTTTGGAGTGCAGCGTGAGTTCCCGCTGCGCTCCAAAGGCTTCAGGCGGCTATCCCTGAAGCCTGGAGAGCAAGAGGGGCCCTGGCCCTGCGCACCGACCCCTCTCGCTCTCCAGGCTTCAGCAAAAGCAACGCGAAGCCTTGTTATAAATAACAAGGGTGACAGAGGGCATCCCTGTCTCGTCCCTTTTCTGATGGAGATGTTCTCTGTGAGGTTACCATTTATTAGAAGTCTAGCCATCTGCTGTTCATATATTGCCTCTATTCCCTTCTTAAATTGTATTCCAAAATTCATTATTTCCAGTTGTTTTTTCATGTAAAACCAAGAGACATTATCAAATGCCTTTTTCAGCATCAAGTAGTAGTAAAGCTGCCTTTTTATAACTATTTGCTTCTGGATATTCTAATATGTCTATGATGTTTCTTGTATTCCTGAGATTTGTCTGCCAGGGAGGATTCCAGCTTGAATTGGATGAATAACATCTTTAATGACCTCTCTGAGCCTATTTGCCAATATGTTAGGAAAGATTTTGTAATCATAATTTAAAAGTGATATTGGCCTATACTTAGTCATTAACTCTGGGTCCCCTCCCTGTTTGGGTATGGTGGTTATGTATGCTTCTTTCCATGAATCGAGTACTTTCCCTTGATTGCAGATGTTATTCATTATTTCAGTAAGTGGTGTAATTAATATTGCTTCCATTTTTTTATAATATTCTGCTGGGAGGCCGTCTGGGCCAGGTGTTTTGCCTACTTTAACTTTCTGGGTAGCTTTCTTAATTTCTGCTTCTGCTATTGGGGCATCCAATATTTGAAGTTTCTCTTTCTTAATCTCTGGGATTTTCTGTTGGCATAGATAATCTTCAACTTTCCCCCCTATATCTACTTCTTTCTTATACAAATCTCCATAATATTTTACAAAATTTTGCATTATTATCTTAGGATCATCTATACATTTCTCATTTATTTTTATTCTATTTATTTGTTTTTCATTTCTCCTCTTTTTGAGTTGCCATGCCAGGTATTTACTTGGTTTGTTGGCAAACTCAAAATTATTTTGTTTACCCATTCTCAAATTCGATTCCATTTCTTGCTCTATTTTTTATTTGTATTCTGCCTGCAATAGTTTAATTTCTCTTTTAATTTTGTCATCGCTTGGTTGTTTATTTAATTCATTTTCATTTTCCTTTATTTCCTCCAACAATCCTGTTTTTTCTTTTTCACTTTCTTTTCTTAATAGCACATTTTGTTTTATAAAATATCCCCTGATGACCGCCTTGCTCACGTCCCATATTGTTCTTACATCACTAACTTGTTTGTTGTTCAATTCAAAATATTCTTTCAATATTTTTTTTTTTGCACCCTCTACTATCTTTTCATCTTTCAATAGAAGTTCATTTAGTTTCCATCTCCGCATTCCTGTTGTCCAATCTGGTTTTATTCTCAACAAAACCGGGTTGTGGTCCAAAATTGTTTTTGGTAGAATTTGTACCTCTTCAATCCTTCCTAGCAGCTCTTTGGAAATCCAAATGGCATCTATCCTGCTAGCCAATTTGTTTGGTTTGGAATAGTATGTATATTCTTTATTCTTTGCTTGTATCTCCATGAATCTACTAAATCTAAAATTTCACTCATTTTTAGAAAGGTGGGTGGTAATTTCCTTTGGTTTTTATTTCCTCCAGACCTATCTAATTGTGGGTCAATTACCCATTTAAATCCCTGATTAATATTATTTTGTCTTCCAGATATTCCATCAGCTTTATTTCTAAGTTCTTAAAGAAGGCTGCTTTTCTTTCATTAGTGCTTTTAAATTTGTTATAGGTGAAAAAAGAAATTGGAGATGTGAGCATCTTGATAAATAACGCTGCAGCAACAAAAATAGCAGTACTGTGTTCAACCAAGGATGAGCTGATCCAGAACATGTTTGACATTAATGTTCTTGCTCATTTCTGGGTAATATTGTTATTACTTACTGAATTTATATCTGCTCCCCTTCCCCCCACCAGTCTATCTCCATTTTTCAGCCTCTACCTTTCTGGCTTCCTTCTACCTGCTTCCTTTTTCTTGGTTTGGGACTCTCCTGGAAACTGAAGCCAACCATCACTTTATTCTCCAGCTGTGCATATGGCCAGCTCCCAACACTGTGGTATGATGGTGGCATGACGTCCTACTTTTTATGTTCCTAATGCAATATAGAAGCATAAAATGATTAAAAATTAAGCAATAAAAAAGACAAGGTAAAAAGTAGGGCGTCATGTATCCATATGAAAACCATTACTTAACCCTTCCTTAACGTTAAAAACTATGCGAGTAAATCAGCCCTAGATGTGTTTGGACCCTCAGCAAGCATAGTCAATGATGAGAGTTGTAGTCCAGTAATGTCTAGAGAGCACTACAATGGCCACCCCTGGGATTAATCAGTTACATGAATCTATTAAAAATTTGTGCTGGACTGACTATACCCCCCTTCCTCTTTCATGGAAATGTTCAGCACCCATGGAAGCAGATAATAATTGGAGACTTGTGGGGGATGGGGGATCAGGATCTCTAAAATGTTCACAAAGTATAAAATCTTCATTGCTTAGTCTAAGTATCAGTCATACAGCAATTTGATAAAAAGTGGGACACCACTCAAATGTGATTAAAACAAACTTAATAAACCTTAAGTTTCTGGTTGTTTTCAGTCTGCCGTACGAGGTGATCAAGGATCCTCCCTTTTTTCCATTTCTTTAACCCAGAGATAGTAAACTCTTTGTCTTCAAAAATGTTGTTGGACTACAATTCCCATCATCCCTGATCATTGGCTATGCTGGATTGGCAAATGCTGCTATGGTCCCTTCAGCAAACAGCAGGTTACTTCCAGATTTTGGCATGGTCCAGGATCCACCTGCTCACTCTCATGCCTTTCTTCTTAATCATAGTGCTTATATGAGGCCTGGGGAACATTTGGCCCTCTGGGTCACCAACTCCCATGGACTACAATTCCCATCATCCCTAACCATATGATGTGAAGGCTAAGGCTGATGGGAACTGGAGTCCAACAACATCTGGAGGGCAAAAGCTCCCCCAGACAGATTTCTGACTGAACATTTTGGAACCATTAGCTTCTAACTTTTCATTTTCGTTCTTTGTTTTAATTTGCATTCAAGACAGTTAAAGCATTCCTGACACCAATGATTAAAAACAATCACGGACATATTGTCACAGTTGCTTCATTCGCTGGGCATTTAGGCGTTCCATACATGGTTTGCTACAGGTATGAATCACTGTGATTTTCTTTTATCAGGGTAGCAAGTTCAAGCTCAGTTCAAAAGGGGTCCGCAATTGTTGTACGTTTGGGATACACTAGTTTAGAGGGATGTTTAGCTAACATGGCGGATTCCTGATTCACATGGGAGAAGCACAGGAGCAAAGTCCCAAGAAAGAGGGAATTTCAAACAAGAATTTGAGCGCTCGAAAATGGAGTTCTTGGTCCAAACTTTGCAGGTCCTCCATGTTCCCAATCAGGGTCTTGGAGAATAACTTAGCTAATTAAAATAAAAATCAGATTGGTTTTCAAAAATAATAATTGTGTGCTGATTTGAAATAGGTCTTACTTTAAAAAAAGAAGAGATTACATTTGAAATAAATAAAGGGATGTGTGTGTGTTTGTGTGCTTTTAAGGAGATGGGGAATAAACATTTTGTATGCTATACCATAATAAAGTAAAGGTAAAGGGACCCCTGACCGTTAGGTCCAGTCACAGACGACTCTGGGGTTGCACGCTCATCTTGCTCTATAGGCTGAGGGAGCTGGCGTTTGTCCGCAGACAGCTTTCCAGGTTATGTGGCCAGCATGACTAAGCCGCTTCTGGCAAACCAGAGTAGTGCACGGAAACGCTGTTCACATTCCCACCGGAGCGGTACCTATTTATCTACTTGCACTTTGATGTGCTTTCGAACTGCTAGGTTGGCAGTAGCTGGGACCGAACAATGGGACCTCCCCCCCGTCACGGGGATTCGAACCGCCGACCTTCTGATCGGCAAGTCCTAGGCTCTGTGATTCAACCCACCCATGTCCCTATACCATAATAAGCATAAATGAAAGAATATCAGAGGGTGGTGACCTGTAAACGTTCTCTTCTACCATTCTCTTCTGTCCTACGCAATGCCCTTCCCTTCACTGTATGGGAAGCAGCAACCACCAATTGCTTCAGACATTGTGCAAAGACGTAAGGCAGGATTCAGAGAAGGCGCCTCAGCAGCAAAAGCCCCTTGGAAGGACTTCCATTTTCACAACAGGGCTCCCGCCCCCTGTACCCCCAACTCAGAACACCCTGAAATTGGCTTGGAGAAAAAAACCCAGAACAGTGTATATAGGGAGCGAAGGGGGTAGGGAATTGTCCTGTCTAGCAAGCGGTAATGCTTGCCTTTACAAAATGGTTGCTTTAGTGCAATGCTGACTTCTTCCCACACCTATTTTACATGGGGTTTCCCTGACCCATATAAGACCCTGTTTCTAATTTGTTTGAATTTCATTGGTTTGAAGCTTATTCCATTGAACGTGGGGGTTTATTTGTTTTTATATGCTTTTATACTGCTGTTGTGATGGTTTTATGTTTTATGTTTGTTTTAATGATACTGTTGGTTTATTTATTTTGTCAAACACCACTTCAGATTTTTTTAATATATATTAAAAATTAAGCGGATTATAAATGCTTTAAAATAAATAACATGTGAAAACTAAGACATCTATTTCCCCATAAATCGTGTCTAACCTCACCTCATGCCCCTCCCTCAGTTCAAGCAAGTGGAGTGCTGTGGGATTTCATGAGAGTCTGAAAGAGGAGCTGAGCCTTTTGAAAATGGATGGGATTGAAACAACATGCATGTGCCCGGTTTTTATGAACACTGACTCTGTAAAATTCCTTAAGGCAAGGTAAGTGATAATAAGGGTAGGGAGTTTGTATCCACCTGCCCCACTGCATTAACTGTTCTTTGATGCATTTGTGTCTCCTTTTTCCAGTTTCTCTAAGTAATGAGAAGTTCTAAGGTTCTCTTTTGGAAGACAGAACATGATGTGCAGTAGCATGCACCAACCATGTGCTTATTTCAACTCACATCTGACATGCGAAAGGGGAAAATTCTTGGTGGTGGTGGTGGTGAACGCAGCCTGTGTTACGAACAATAAGTGTTCTGTGAAGGGTAAGGTAAAGGGGGATCCCTGACCGTTAGGTCCAGTCGTGGCCGACTCTGGGGTTGCGGCGCTCATCTCACTTTACTGGCCGAGGGAGCCGGCGTACATCTTTTGGGTCATGTGGCCAGCATGATTGAGCCGCTGCTGGCGAACCAGAGCAACGCATGGAAACGCCGTTTACCTTCCCGCTGGAGCAGTACCTATTTATCTACTTGCACTTTGACGTGCTTTTGAACTGCTGGGATGGAACAATGGGAGCTCACCCCGTTGCGGGGATTTGAACCGCTGACCTTCTGATCAGCAAGCCCAAGAGGCTCAGTGGTTTAACCCACAGTGCTTCTGCTAATGCAATTCTCAGTGTCTGTAGTGAGTTGGGGCTGGTGTAGCATAGAAACCTACCCTGCTAAAGGAAGCTTTGCATTGGCCAGTTCTGAGCCTGAATACTTTGTGCTACAGAGCAGATGGTTCTTCTCAAAAACAGGGGGTGGGGGTGAGGAATATAATGCTAAAAGTGTTCAGGTTAAGAGTTGGCAGTCAGCTCCTGACTTTCTTGTAATCTTGTCCATTGGGGTGTTTAACCCTCACAATCTGAAATGCTAATGGAAAGTTTCGGGTACTTGGCTCCAAACCTGAGTGCCAGAACCAGTGAAGGCGGTGAAGGTCCTGTGTGAGTGTCTGGAGGCGGTTGGAGGATGGATGGCAGCTAACAGATTGAGTTGAATCCTGACAAGACAGGAGGTGGGCAGGTGTAGAGGACTCCCTGGTCCTGAATGGGGTAACTTTTGCACTGAAGGACCGGGTGTGCAGCCGGGGAGTCATTTTGGACTCACAGCTGTCCATGGAGGTGCAGGTCAATTCTGTGTCCAGGGCAGCTGTTTACCAGCTCCATCTGGTACACAGGCCCACATCTGCCCACAGACTGTCTCACCAGAGTGGTGCATGCTCTAGTTATTTCTCGCTTGGACTACTGCAATGCGCTCTACGTGGGGCTACCTTTGAAGGTGACCCGGAAACTACAACTAATCCAGAATGCGGCAGCTAGACTGATGACTGGGAGCGGCTGCCGAGACCATATAACACTGGTCTTGAAAGACCTTCACTGGCTCCCAGTACGTTTCCGAGCACAATTCAGTGTGTTGGTGCTGACCTTTAAAGTCCTAAATGTCCTCGGTCCAGTATACCTGAAGGCCTCCACCCCCATCGTTCTGCCCGGACACTGAGGTCCAGCGCCGAGGGCTTTCTGGTGGTTCCCTCACTGCGAGAAGCCAAGTTACAGGGAACCAGGCAGAGGGCCTTCCCAGTAGTGGCACCCACCCTGTGGAACGCCCTCCCACCAGATGTCAAAGAGAAAAACAACTACCAGACTTTTAGAAGACATCTGAAGGCAGCCCTGTTTAGGGAAGCTTTTAATGTTTAACAGACTATTGTATTTTAATATTTTGTTGGAAGCTGCCCAGAGTGGCTGGGGAAACCAGGGCAGGGTATAAATAATAATGTATTATTATTATTATTATTATTATTATTATTATTATTATTATTCAGCCCTTCCTCTTGGAATTAGCTGGAGCCCAGAACCATGGGCTGAGGAAGCAGGGTTTGGTGGGGGCGAGTTGCCACAGGTGTTGCCACTGAGGGTGACAAAATGCCAGGCGGCACTCACCGCGAAGCCTGCAGCATACCTGAGCCACGCGTCTCTCCTGGGAGTGACATGATGGCTTGGGCACCCACAGGCTCCGCACTGCCCCAAATGGTTCGCCTGCCGCCTCCCCCTCAGTTGTAGGGCGGCTGAGTGGGAGGAGGCAGGCAGACTCCTTGGAGGCCCCGCGGGGCATCATGCCCCAGCTCACCCCACCCCGCGGGCAGCTGGTCCTGTCCCTGGGCACAGGGCACACACGCTGCCCCAGGCGCCCAATCGGCTTGCTCCACCGCTGCCCAGAACAGAAGCATAATGGCATTAATGCTAAGCTGGGGTTCAGTGGTAGAGCTTCTGCTACGCATGCAAACAAGCCTACTTCAATCCCCAACATCTCCAAATAGGACCAGGAGAGAATCCTATGTGAAATCCTGGAGTATACACAATACTGAGCTTCACAGACCACTGGTATCACAGTTTCCTTTGTTTCAGTGTAAGGCTTGTTGAGTAGAGCAAGTCTCAAATGGAGGCACCTGTCAGGGAACTGACATCGGAGCGAGAGGTGGAGGCAAGGCTCCCGAGCGATGCAGGAGAGGGGACCAGCAGAGGGGAAGGAATTCAGCACAACACCAGTAGAGAAGGGAGGGAGATGGAGGATTCGGAGAGGGGTCTCCAAGACTCTTCGCCCGAGACTAGTGGAGAGAGCACGGGCACACCTCTGCCCACTCCTTCCTTGTGCAGAAGTGTTCCGCGCAGGGAGAGTAGGAGGAGACTTGGCGTCAAACAACTTCTATGCTGGAAGAGGTTCAAGAAATGCCCACTGACGGATTCTGCAAGCGACTGAACGGCCACGGAGTGAAGGGCTGTCAGCCGAGGCATGGTTAGCCAGGCAATCTAGCCAAAAGTAACGGCAACTTACGCACAAGTAACCCCTTATAACCATTACAGCACCGTTGCTTCACAAGACTTGTGTAGGAATACACGACAACACTTGGTTGTGGGTCTGTATGGTAGTTACCACTGGATTTGGTCTTTGAACAAAGCAGGCTATAAATTGGAATGAATTAGCAAACAAACAAACATTTATTTTCCATATAACTTCAGGTGCCCTTTGGTAGAAGTGGAAGACTCAGCCAAAGCATTAATGGAAGGAATACTTACTAACCAGAAAATGATTTTAGTTCCACGGTGGGCCAAATTTCACCAACTTATGAAGTAAGTGTAATGTATATAAGGTGTTCTATTTGTCTGGCTGTAACCCAGGCTTTCTAATCGGCAGTGCAAATTATTTATATTGCAAATGAATAACTGGAGAGTCAAGATGTTGACAAAGATGTAGGTGCTAAAATAGGAAAAGGTGAATCCATGTAGTATACCTTTTATAATGCACCAGGATAATTTGGGATGATTACCTTGAGGAAATTTGACTGCTATCCCAGACAGGTGATTTCCATTACAAGCAGTCGAGCATGCCACTATTCTGAGTGATTTAACAGATGCATTTTCTTTTGGAGAGTCAAAAACAGCAATGTCCAATAGCCACTGAAAGCCTTATCCTCAATATTTAAAGTCTTCCAAGTTGGTGGCCTCTTGTGGAAGCAGATTCTATAGTTTTAACTGTGTACCATGTGAAAAAAGTACAGTGGTACCTCGGGTTAAGAACTTAAATCGTTCTGGAGGTCCGTTCTTAACCTGAAACTGTTCTTAACCTGAAGCACCACTTTAGCTAATGGGGCCTCCCGCTGCTGCTGCCACACCACTTCTGCGCAATTTCTGTTCTCATCCTGAAGCAAATTTCTTAACCCGAGGTACTATTTCTGGGTTAGCGGAGTCTGTAACCTGAAGCGTCTGTAACTTGAAGCGTATGTAACCCGAGGTACCACTGTACTTCCTTCTGTCTGCTGTTGTTGCTGTTGTTTGTCTGACTATCCAAAAGACATTGTTGTCAGTGTGTACGATCCCAGGAAACATTAGTTCCATTTTCTGAGGGATGTAGAGTGTGTGTGCTGATTTGGAGTATTATTATTCCATGGATATTCCTATTCCAATTGCACAAGTAGGGCACTGTCCATCAAGCTCAGTCTGCCCTCTGCTAGCCCCTGCCTGCCTACCTCCTTACAACCAGCCTATCGGCCTCCTCCTCCTCCTTTGCCTCAGTGTTGCCTTTGTAGAACTTAGCAGAGAAGAGGATGGGCAAAACCATAATTAGCCAGATCTGCTCATCATTGCTGTTCACCTTCCTGCATTCCGTCCTACCGCCCACGAGGCATCAGCCTCCACTGTCATTATTCCAAATTGGGTTATTATTCTTCCCATCAAAATGTCAAGGGTCCTAAAGAAAAGGGAAAGGAGAAAGTCTCCTGCGGGAATATTATAATCACCTGTCAGAGCTGCCTCCAGGTCCCAGCTCACAGAGGACCAACGCTAGGCTGTAGTTATGTACAAAAGTCTTTATTGAGATTCAGTTTCCATTTTAAAGCCGCAGCGTGCAGCTCTACGTCCCGACCTTAGACCGGCGAAGTCCCGTCTGAGTCTCCTCCCCTTCCACACCAGTTTAAGACCCTCACCTTGCTCCACCTCTTCCTAAGTTCCTTTCTCCTCTGGGCCCTCCTGCCCGCTAGGGTCTCATCTTTCCTGGACTCCTCTGACGCTGACCCTGACGATTCTTGCCCCTCCTTCCGGCGGGCTTTAGGACCTGGTTCCCTATCCGGGCTACCTTCTGTGCCGCTCGCCTGTACCTTTGAACTTGGCGCGCGCGCCCAGCCTGCAACTTTCCTCTTGACCGTTAACTCGCTCTCCGATGGAGGCGTGGTCAACCCTGACTCATCTTCTCTCGCTGGTGGTGCATATGTGGGCTCTGACACCTGGAACTCCTCCCCCCCACTGCGCTCTGGTGGGGAAGCTGGTCCTGATTTCCAACTGCTGCTCTGGGAGTCCCCGCTGGCCCCTTGCTTCTGGGGTGTCCCCTTGGCTCGCCCCTTGCCCTGCCCATCGGCGCCCCCTTCTGTGAATCTTCCGATTCGCTGGAGAGGCTCATGGAATCTCTCGGGCTGCTGTCATATTCTCCTACGCTGCCCTCGGATTGCTCCCCCTCGCTCTCCATCTCTTCTCCTCCCTGCGCTCCCGCTGAGTCCCTGACATCACCTAATGTTATTGTTCAGTTAACGAGAAATTATTTTAGCTGAATTAGATCCAGTTCTTATCAAATTACTCCAGAGTAAATGATTTTGAGTTGGACCCAGACTAATCATGTTTCAATCCCATTTAAATTAGTGCGATTTATGGCTAACCTATCCCATTCATTCCAACGGCACTAAACCTCGAGGAACTTAGTCCGGACCCAACCCTTCATATGTTACTTTTGTTCTGTTTAATGCAGTGAGGGGGGGACTCCAAAGTGAATGTATAAATGATAAAATAAACCCCTAGCACATTTAAAGTAAGGGCTTATGCCATAAATATTCTTAAACTGAACCCAGCTCCTTTGCTTTTACCTTACCCCCTTTGCTTTTAAAATTCTTTAATAAATAATAGTAGTAACAATAATTTTAGTTCCACTTCCAGGTGGTTGCAGAAAAGCAAGTCCTCAGCAGTACCAACTGACCTTAGTATGAGAGAGTTTTATTCAGGGGCAGGGAAAGTATTTTTACTCAAAAAAGTGGTTTATAATGATATATCTATATTTAAATGAAGAAAAAAAATGAGGTCAAGGTGTCTTTTTGTTTTGTTTTGTAACCCACTATTTACAATCAAGTGGTAAAGAACTTTTATTAAATAAATAAATAAATAAATAAATAAATAAATAAATAGACAAATAAGCCATAAATGCCAGTGTTTCAAGTTCAGGCTAATTAGATTATAATTGCTGTGATCTTTCTTTGTAATTCTTAAATAGCTCTAACCATAAGAATCATATAGAAGTGTTTTCTGTACCATTGTAACCCCACCCCTACATTATGTCTTCTAGGTGTTTGCCAGAACGTGCTTACAATACCGTCATGAATGCCGCCGTCATGTTGTTTCAAATTATTTAAATGATTAAACGATTGGTTAATTCCACAATCTGATGGAAATAATGTTTGTGTGCATTTCTTCTGTTCCATGAACAAATATGTAAATTATTATACTTTTTTCACTTCACAGAAGCGAATGTAATTTCCCCCCACTATTTTCTCAGTGTTTAGCACTTTTATCATGTGCTAAAACAGGTATGCTCACAATCAGATTGCAGCTGTGGTCTCCTCCTGCTTAGCACCGTTATGCAGCTTATTTATTGCAAGTTATGAACCGGCAAGACCTGAAAAATAAAAGCAAGTTCTGGAATAATGGACATTTTAACTGCTGTAATTTCTCAAGGCCATGTTAAAGTCTTTGGAGTACCTGCTATGTGCTCTTCACAGCTATATCTTTCCCTTCACCTCAATAAACTCATTATATTAAGTTACTAAAGAACGGGTTCTTCAAAAATGCTTGTTGCCATGATTATAACTATGACAACTTTCCCAGCAAAATAAAACCACCCAGAGCTTTAAATTTCAACTAGAGCAGCAGTAGATTGCAAAGATGGTGGAGGTTTCCTGAAACAGCTCAAATAACAACCTACCGGAAGAAGTAAAAAAGGTATCTGGGAAAGCAGAAGAGTGTTCAGAAAAGCTCAAGGGCTTTTATTTCTCATAAGAGACATTTAATAGGCAATTAAACTATTGGGCTCAGATTCAGAGGTGGGGGAGAGATTCAATTCAGTTAACATTTAAAGTTGAACCTACCAGATCCACACTTTATTTTATTTTTTACCAAAAAATTTATTGGTTTTTACAATATTAACGACAAACAAAAACACAAAACAAACAAAACATAACAAACATAAATCATAACCTTATTGAAAATAACAGTTATTAACTTTGTAAAACGACTTTCTCGTTTCCCCTTAGTTGAATTTCATTGCATATCCTTATAACGGTTTTCCAAATCCCAATTTTGATACTCTTTAAATTAAACATTAACATCTTTAAATCTTCTCCTTCTTGTATTAAACATATTATTTTATCAGTTAACATAAATACAATCCTATTTATGTATCCCATTAAGTATCTGGAAGCTATTTCCAGTTAGTTTAGCTTAACAAATTTAGCTAAATAATCATTACATTTCTTCCATTCTTCGTGGTGTTCCTCCTCCTTCTGGTCGCGGACTCTTCCGGTTAGATCGGCTAGCTCCAAAAAATCCATCATCTTCATCTGCCATTCTTCTACTGTTGGTAATTCTTGAGTTTTCCACTTTTTAGCTAACAAAATACGAGCCACAGTTGTGGCATACAAAAATACCGTATTTTTCGTCCCATAGGACGCTCCGTCCCATAGGACGCACCTAGTTTTTTGGGGGGGGAAATAAAGGAAAAAAAATTTTCCTTTATTTCCCCCCCAAAAGCAGGTCGGGGAAACCAAACCAGGTCGAGGAACGGCGCTGCGCCTCCCTGAGCTTGTGGGGCTGGCCGATGTCTGCCTCAGGCGGCAGGCTGCTATCCGCAGCGTGGGGAGCCCTGCGGGGAACTCCTGCAGGGCTCCCCACGCTGCGGATGTCTGCCCAGCGCGCGGGGCGCTCTGCTTCAGGGCGCCCCGCCCACCGGGCGGCAGGCTGCTATCCGCAGCATGGGGAGCCCTGCGGAGAACTCCCACAGGGCTGCCCAGGCTGCGGATGCGCTCCCGAAACGCCGGGCGCTCTGCTTTCAGGGCGCCCGACGCTCCGGGAAGCAGGCTGCTATCCGCAGCCTAGACATCCCTGCCGGACCTCCTGCAGGGCTGCCCAGGCTGCGGATGTCTTCCTGAAGCCTGGAGAGCGAGAGGGGTCGGTGCGCACCGACCCCTCTCGCTCTCCAAGCTTCAGCGAAAGCCTGCATTCGCCCCATAGGACGCACCCAGATTTCCCCTTCATTTTTTGAGGGGAAAAAGTGCGTCTTATGGGGCGAAAAATACGGTAGTTTAACATCTTTCTTTCCAAACCTGTTATTCCAAGAAGAAAGGCCTCTGGTTTCTTTATAAATGTATATTTCAACATTTTTTTCAATTCATTATAAATCTTTTCCCAGAAGTCTTTCACCTTGGGGCAGGTCCACCACATATGAAAGAATGTTCCTTCCTTTTCTTTACATTTCCAACATGTATTATCAAAATTATGATACATCTTTGCTAATTTTACAGGAGTCAAATACCATCTATACATCATCTTCATAATATCAGATCCACACTTTAAGAAACAATATACAAACTGAAATGCAGTCATCCTTCAAAGTGCACACTTATCCGAACTCTCTAGCCAAGTAATGTGTATAAAAATGCATATACTAGTATAAACAGTTCATACATACTGTATATGAGTGAAAATGGCATAACATTGCTTTACAAAAATGTGTATATTAGGTAAAACTGCATACAAAGTGTATAATTTGCACAAAAATATGGACAATTTTCATTAGGCCATTTTTTAAAAATGCAAATTGATACAGAAATGTGGAGAACTGAATTTAGAATTCAAAAACTGAGAAATTAAGAAAACCCTGAATTTGACAGGCTTGCCCGTGAGCTCAGATTGCTTTACAGACTGTTGGAGTAAAACGTTGTTCATACAAACCAGGGGTTTTTTCAGAAAAGCAATTTATCTCTCCAAATATGGGAAATATAGAACACTTGTTCAAAAATCAATGCACATCATTATTGCCTTTTAACATATCTTAGGGCCAAAGTTCACATGACAATCTGGAAGAAAAAGCTGTGCCTGCAGGTGTATATACTTATTCCTGATTTCTGGGAAATGTTAGACAGAGCCAGTAGATGGCACTCTTTACTTACAATCTGCGTTGAAAAATGATAGCCTTCTACAAACAAGGGAGGTTTTGAAATTGACCAGGGAGCTTAAATGATTGGGGTTGTGTGACAGCTGCCTTTTGCATCTTGAGTCGAACTAACCCACCCAGTCCTTTGCTGAAGATTGCTAGTTGTCAAGGGGTTTGTGTAATATTTACGTAACAAGACACCAAATGAGTAGTAAAGACCAAGGGCAGAACACTCCCAGCTGGTTGACATTTTGCAGTGTCATTAAAACTGCATTCCACATGGAAAGCCTGGGAAATGCAGAGTGAGAACGAAACAAAAGCAGAAGTGTTAAGACCTTGTTTGCTTTTAGGATCAGCTAATGGCCACAGCAGGTGAGTAAACAAAATCAGGGTTTATTGGTTGTTGTAATGATGCAGGTAACATGCACTCAAGCTTATCTTTCCCATCAGTGGCCTGAAATCCATACGAACACAAGACCAGGAGCAGCTCTCAGTCCATCTATGTAAATGTGCCACCCACTACAGATGCATTCTGATGGACATTTACCTGGGAGCAAGCACCATAGAGTTCAGCAAGATTTGCTTTAGAGTAAAAGATGGAGGGCACAAGGAGAAGGGGGCGACAGAGGATGAGATGGTTGGATAGTGTTTTCGAGGTTACCAGCATGAGTCTGACCAAGCTGCGGGGGGCAGTGGAGGACAGGAGTGCCTGGCGTGCTCTGGTCCATGGGGTCACGAAGAGTCAGACACGACTAAATGACTAAACAACAACAACAACAAAAGATGCATGTCCATGATCACTGCAGATGGTGACAGTAGTCACAAAATTAAAAGATGCCTCCTTCTTGGGAGAAAAGCGATGACAAACCTAGACAGCATCTTACAAAGCAGAGACATCACCTTGCCAACAAAGGTCCGTATAGTTAAAGCTATGGTTTTCCCAGTAGTGATGTATGAAAGTGAGAGCTGGACCATAAAGAAGGCTGATCGCCGAAGAATTGATGCTTTTGAATTATGGTGCTGGAGGAGACTCTTGAGAGTCCCATGGACTGCAAGAAGAACAAACCTCTCCATTCTTAAGGAAATCAGTCCTGAGTGCCCTCTGGAAGGACAGATCCTGAAGCTGAGGCTCCAATACTTTGGCTACCTCATGAGAAGAGAAGACTCCCTGGAAAAGACCCTGATGTTGGGAAAGATGGAGGGCACAAGGAGAAGGGGATGACAAAGGATAAGATGTTTGGACAATGTCCTCGAAGCTACTAGCATGTGTTTGACCAAACTGCGGGAGGCAGTGGAAGACAGGAGTGCCTGGCATGCTCTGGTCCATGGAGTCATGAAGAGTCAGATATGACTAAACGACTAAACAACAACAAAAGATGCATGTGGTCAGAGTGTCAGGTAGGCAGCAGTAGGTTTCTGATGGCATGCTACAGCGGCAGCTTTCAGTTTCTGCCTGCATCTAAGGGGTGCAGCTGTTTCCATGGATTCACTATAGCAACCAAGCTGGGCAAAGTATGCCTTTGTTTGTTTTGAAGGCTGGGCTTCAGGGAAGGGAGAAAAATATGCCAGTCCTTCATTCTGCCTGTCAGCATTTTCACTGTGGTGCTAAGTGGGCCAAATCTGAATGCACTTTTTCATCTCCAAGAGGTGTGGGCTGAGAGGTGATTAAGTGCTCTGTAGTATAACCAACAGACAAGTCTTTCCTCTCTCCTTCCTATTTCAACTAAATTGAACCTCATCCTAAGCCTTAAATTGAAGGGGAGCATTAGGAAACATGTGTGCAAAGGAGGAATGAGGAATGTGTGTTTCTCCCATCAACCCCAGCCAACATGGTAAGTGATCAAAGATTATGGGAGTTTAGTTTCAGCAACGTTTGGAGGGCCACAGATTTCCCCTCCCAGGTTAAAGATTGCAAAATGCTGGGTATTGGTGCTCTCTTTTCTGAACAATTTCCTGTTTCTCCACAAACTGCCCTTTATTGACATTGATGGTAATTCCTCCTCCCGGTCTTTCAGATTTGCTTCTGACCTTTTCATGGCCCTGTTATTTGTTTGACTTTGATCCATCTTGATACATCATAGACTTTGTTCCATAAAATTGTGCCTTGTTTGCCCTGACAAATGTCCCTGTAGCTCAAGGATGGGGAGTCTGTTTCTCTCTAGATGTTGTTGCACCACCATACCGATCACACCTGTTGTTGGCTGAGGCTGATGTGAGCTGGCATCAAACAACGTCTGGAGGGCCTTCCAAGTTATTCATTAAAAAATATTTATAAAAAGTATTTATATAGCGTATTTATTTATAAAAAGTATTTATATAGTGTCTCTTAGGCAAACATCTCATACTTTTCACAACCTTAATACAACAGAATGCATTAAAATATTATAAATTAAACAAGCACTATTGATAGTCAGAATTGTTTTTACAATGAATGGTTGGCATCAATAACTAGCAAAAGCCTCAATAGAAAGGTAACGTTTCAACCTGTGCTCAGATTGCTCCAGTTTTGCTCCTCCTTCCTAGGGAATGGGATTAACCCTGAGTCAGACCAACACATTTTGTGACCTGAGGTGAACTATGGAATGGTGCCCCACCACTATGTCTTTCTCCTACCAAGGAAAGGTTTTATGTCACATGCACCCAAGCACATGGGAAGAAAGGCAGTGGTGTCCAACTGTGCGTGCACTTGCACACTTTATTTCCAGTTAGGAGAATGTACCACTAGCTCCACAAGGACACCCGTAGCCAAAGATGCCCTGTCGGTTTACTGACCTAAATGCAACGCACCACACAATGGGAGAAGAAGCAGGCACAAAAGCAAGGCTAACACACACAAAAGGAAGCAGCTCGCCATTCCACACATCCTGGATTAAAGTGGAGACAGATTCAGGTAGGTAGCTGAAGACGATTCAGGTAGGTGTGAAGAATTGTGCATGCACACGAAAGCTCATACCAAGAACAAACTTAGTTGGTCTCTAAGGTGCTACTGGACAATATATATATTTCTAAAGTGGAGACACTCATTCACAAACCATGACTGGTAAGCCAATACCAAACCTTGGATTCAGATTTTTTGTTTTATAGTGGTTTATTGCTCCTGCTCACTAGCTGGCAGCAAGCAAGCAAGAGTGCTTTGCAGATTGGCAGCAAACCATTATCGTGGTGATGTGTGAACGCAACCACTGCATGCTTCCCTCAGTTATGTAAATTAATGTAGTTCCACTAGACTAAGCTAAAAGGACATAGGCAGAGTTACCAAAGCTTGACTTCAAAAAAGAAAACCAAGATATTTGGGCTAAGAAAACTCTGTGATCTTTCTGCATCAGACAGCTTATGCAATGTAACAACATAACGTACCCTCAGACCAATCTCTAGATGGAAAGGTATTCTAAAAATATGCATGATTAGTCCAATTGCACATGCGTCATACCGCTCTTACAAGTGTATCATGCAGACAAAAAATAAATAAGCTTCTGAGTGCATGTGTGAAGCTTTCCTGGCTAAAAATCACACTTTGCACAAATGCTTCTTTCTTACAGTATCAAGCAATCCTTTCAAATAACTAACAAAAGCCTGAGTTTGGAACAAAAACAAGTTTCACCTGATATCAGCAGCTCCTAACAGTCATCACTAAACAACTTTTTTTAGATTTCAGGTGTGATCTAACTTCAGTAATGGAAATCAAAGCATGCTTATATTGGTTTCTGTGACTATATTATTGATAATCTTGGGACTGACATGACAAAGTCATATTGGTAACATTTGATACAACAGTTGATCCATTGCTTCATAATGGCTTCCTGTGTTATATATAAAAGAACTATCAATAATACACAGAGCAAATCAGCAAAATTTTAAAAACAAGTATGTATACATAACTATATTACATGTCTGGGTGGGCTTGCTGGAATAAACAGAAGTTTTAGTAGGCATCTAAAACAATATATAGCTTTGGTGCCTGCCTAATGTTCAATAGGCAAGTTTTCAGAAATACAAAAAAATAATAATAAACAAACCCCTAAGCGGAAAGTTTGTGTGTAATAGAATGGAATGGAGTATCCTGAAGAGGGCATGACTGGCTGGACACTTTGAACAGCTGCACTCCACACGACAACCTTTTTTCTTCTTTCTTGCAGGTCTTGTATATCTAAATAAGTTTTATTCGTAGGTGCTCAGACAGAACTGGCTAACATTTTGTGACAAGAGTCAGCATCCCCCAAATGCTACCATTCAAATAAATATTTGCTGAGCTAATGGACCAACAATAAGAGCGGTAACATTCCTTTCATGGTTCCTGAACAGGAATGGGAAGTGGCATGTAAGGATTAGCCTTGTCCGTGGGCCACTGTTATTTCCTGTGACCTCCCAGCATTCTTCAGCAACTGAGAAGGTATAGGACACTGAAACCAGGGTCATTCATGTCAGCTGTGCCTACTGTTTGAGAGGAGTCACATATAGCACTTGTGCATGGCAGAGTCAGCTGGAAATGTCAGAGCAAAAATAGGCTCAGCTTGCCTATTGTTAACTAGGTGCAAATTCCTGCTTTTCCTGTACAGTAGACATTGCTCAGATTGCTTAAGTGGGCCATTCACATTGTTCATAAAGAAAGAGTCTCCATTTCCCTTTTCACACCGTTTCTGCCTGTAGTCTGAAAAATCTTTCACTTCCTGCTAGAGTGACTATATATAAAGGAGGGCACAGACACCTCTACTTTTAAGTAAGGCAAGAGCAGGCTGCTAGTTCTAAAACTGGCACTGTTAAGTGTTTGTAGGTCTGCAAGGGAACTGGTGGGGCAATTCCAAATTCTTGCTGTTCAGATAGACAGTTCCAGATCAGGTGCTTGTTGTGCAAAAAGCTTGCTAGCAACTGTTGACTCCACCCTGCCAATAGTCAATAGCTGAATTAGGCATTGGGCACAGGGCCAACAAGTAACTGCACCTTGAAGAACAAAAAGGAAAGGGTTACTACTTTTAACCAGTTGTGGGGAAAACAGCAGGGAAGAGCTATTGCATTGATGCCCTGGTTGTGAGCTTTCTGGAAACATTCTAGCTCATGTGGGGAATTTCAGGAGTGGGAAGGCTCAAATCTTTACCTTTTGGAACTTTTCCCAAGCATCGCCCCTCACTGGACCTCTTTCACACCCCAAGTGCTTTAGTATTTTTTGCCTGGCTGGAATCAAAGGTATACCTCAGCTCCCTTGCACCCTTGGCAAGGAGATGTATCTGGACCTCCAAAGCCAGGGGGGACCATGGTGCAGAAATGCTAATAGTTTGCTTTTCATTGCCTTTCGCCTTTTGTGTGCCACCAGTGACCAGAAGTGTACCTAGGCTCTTTCTTCCCTCTGAGCCTTGCTCATATTTCTAACAGGGCTGCTGGCTGACTGGGGAGAGGGCCCTGTAAGGTTGCTGCAATACTGTCGGGCTGGCTCCTGGCCACTTTGAGGAAGAGTGGAGCAATTTTTGTGCCCCTCTGAGCCTGCACCCTTAGAGGACACCAGCCTGCCCAACCCCTAAGTATGCCCCTGACTGGAATGTGTCCTTGAGATAATGCCTCTTATTGGTCTGGATGGAGGACAGAAATGTGTGTGCAAGTAAAATATGCATTTGTTGCTCTTCTCACTTTTGCCTCTGACGCCATGTAGCCATCGGAAGGTTGCTCAGGAATGGAAAATGGTCCATGGGTTGAAAAAGATGCTGGTCACTGTGGTAAAGAGGATGCTGGCCTGGCTGGAATGAGCAGGGCTCTTTTGGTTCTGATGCATGGTGACCCAAGAAACTAGCAAAAACAATAGGGTACCAAACCCCTGGTGGACTAGTTATATGGCTGTATAGGCCTGTCTCAAGAAGATGTAGAAGCTGCCTATAATATCGTATCACAGCTATGGTGATTTAGGTGATATTTGAATGGAGATACAACCTGACAAAAGCATCTTACAACATGCATCTGCCTTGCATCTGCTCTATGCTCAGAGTGCCTGCTTTTCAACCTAGGCCACTGGTGTCTGCACAGATTGACAAGAGTGTATGTGACTGAAGAGGATCATATTTCCACACACCCACTTCACCAGTTTGGTCCAAACAGCTCAACAAAGATTCCAAGTTGTCTGCAGACACAGGCATAAGAAACTGGATAAACCAGACCATCCCTCCTATTTTTAGTGTGCTAATTAGAAGGCCCTCAGAGCTGCCTTGGGAACTGGAGATGTGGTGCTTTGGTAAAAGGGTGCTTAACCCTTTTCAAAAACTCGTAATCCCATTAAGGTAGGAATTCTAAAATCTGGAACTCAGCACCATAAGAGAGGGAAAGGGGTAGGCAAAGTAGATATCTGCGTCTATGTGGTCATACAAGCCTAATCCCTCATCACCACAGCCCCCAATACTGAAAATATGAATATAAAGTACCGGCACTCATGACAATTAAATGCTATTATTTGGAGCAGGCTATTATTTGGAGCTGAAGAAAGGCTCTCGAGCAGGTTGCAAATATAGTAACATGACAATCCCCGCTATCATGTTTACCATCAAAAAGACACAACACGAAAAGGAAAGTCAGTGAGAGGGAGGAGGAAGAAAAGCAAATGCAGACACTAGTTCTTAGTTATACAAGTTATTGGACAGGTCAAATGGTCAGGCACAATCCCTATGTGTGGTTGTAATGGTTCAAGTGTTGGACTGGGACCTGGAGACCGGGGTTCAAATTCCCCACTCGGCCATGAAAGATCACATCACATGCTAGGTTGGGCCAGTTGCTGCCTCCCAACCTAGCCTACCTCACAGGGGTGTTGTGAGGATGGTGAGTATACCTCGTGCACCACCTTGAACTGCTTGGGAGGAGAAAAGGTGGGATATAAATGCAACCGTCTCTTATCTTATTATGAAACACTTGAGTTTTGATGTGCCCAGGCCGATTCACTCTCGATTTAAATCAAAATGTGTGGCAACAGAGGAAACGTTACAAACGTCTGACATGGGGCGGAGGGGGGGGGCGTGTATCCCATCCACCCGGCTAAGCGTGAAAGATTTAAAGCTGTAAATCCCATTGAATTCAGTGGACTGACTTAAAACGCAGCAGAGGAAGCGACATACAAAGACGGACAACCTCGCAGCGTTTCGAGCTAGTGGGGCGTACATACTCGACGCATGCGCAGAAAAACAGTATTTCCCCCCTCATCTCAGGCGAGCGTCTCTCTCTCTCTCTCTCTCTCTCTCTCTCTCTCCCCCCCCCAGGAGGCCGGGGGGGGGGCGTGTTTGGTAACTGAACAGCCGTTAACGGCCATAAGGAGAGCTTGCGCGCGCAGCCCACGGGTTTGCGCTCGAGCCCAGAGCTCTGCAGCGCATGCGCGCGGTCCCCATCTCCTTGCTCCTCCTCCTCTCACCCGGCTCGCTGCGTTTCCTTGATACGCCTCCCCCCTCCCTCCCTCCCTCCAGATACATCTCCGTCGGATCCGGGCTGGGCGCATGCGCTGTTGGCCGCGTCCTCCGTGCATATATGCCTCTGTGTGTGTGTATTTGTGTATGTTTTGGGTTGCGCGCGCGGAAGATAGGGAGCGCGCGCCGGAGGTAACGGCTGCTGAGGTGCAACTGCCCTGGCTGCACCAAGGAGGGAGGTAGAGAATTGGCGTGGTAAGGAGGCTGGAGCCGAGGGAGAGAGAGGCAGAAGGGGGCTGTGGAAGGTGGGCTACAGCAAGGCGTGCTCCCTCAGCCCTGTATATTTGAGGGCTGCTCATAAGTAGCACTCTGTGCATGCTCAGAAGAAATGCCCCGTTTTAAAAAAACAGCAACTCGCAACCATTCATTTATGGGTTTCTGGTTTTAGTCCTGGTAGGGTCCAAGTTATAGATGGGGAGGAGGGAGGGGTGTTTTTAAGGCAGGGGCACCGCTCCTTGGGAAGGAAGGGGTCGTCAGGGTGCTAAACCTGGGGGGGGGGGTGTTTTTTGCACGTGGTTTTCCTTGGGTGCGAGAGGTGATGCTGCTGCTGTTGGTGATGATGATGATGATGATGATGATGATGGAGTTGGCGGAATGCAATTGATTCTGCTTTTGCTGAGCGGAGGGGGTGTTCCTTGGTTGTTAGGATAAAAGCTGGCTCTCTTTTCCCTTGTCGTCCGAGTGAAATAGAGCAGAAGGAAGAATGTAGAAATGCGTGAAACTGGTGAAGGGCAGAGCAGATATGTGAGGGGGAAGGAAATGGAAAAAATCAAGAACTAGGTTTAAATGTGAAGTGCTCATTTACGAGTCTCAATTTTAGAGAATGAAAGATAAATGGAGCAAATATATAAAGAGAAGGGGAAATTACACAGCACTGTCGACAGATAAAATTTGAACATTTTACTAATTTTCTTTCAGCTAATGTTTCCTGGTGCTACTCAGGTTTGTTTCCTTTACAGATAGATTGATGATGTGCTTCCTGGTTAGTGAATTCTGTAAAATACAGTGGTTATTTGGGTCAGAAACATCACACATTCCATAGATGGGTTCTTGCTGTATTTTTGGATACAATGTAGAAAGAGTTGAGCTGGTGGCATTTAAGCTCTTGCATATTGTTGTGTTATTATAATCCCTGCTGCTTTTTGTCTTCTGTCATTGCTGCTTCCATTACATTACATTACATTACATTTCACTTGAATAGAATAATAGAGTTGTAGAGCTGGGGGGTCATTTAGTGCAACCCCCTGCAGTGCAGAAATCTTGGCCAATGTGGGACTCAAAGCTCCGGCCCTGAGATTGAGTCTAATGCCCTTATGCAGTGGATACTACAGTTTAAGCATCAATTTTCATACCTAAGCAAGACTTCCCGATTTCCAGGTGCATAACATCAGTGCCATTAATCACAATGCTCTGGGCTATGACTATAACCATGAAATGTTTTTATGTAGTTTTCCATGTTGAAAGCAGATCTTCATTTAGTTCCTCATTTAGAGAATGTACTTCTGTTTTCCATACAGCACTGAAAACTGAATGTGGTGTACAGTACTTCAGTCCAAAGCAGTTTGATCATATTGCATCAATTTGCATCAGCTTATGCATTTGTTTCCATGCTCAGTTTAAAGTGCTGATACTAACTCTTAAAACCCTGAATGGTTTGGGAACAGTTTATTTGAAAGACTGCCCAGACTCAACTGGTCAAATCTTTTAAGATTGGCCTTGGAGGTGTGATAAGGTTGATCCTGTTGGTGGAAAGCAAGAACACAGATTTTTCATTTGTGGAATTTCCTCCTGTGAGAACTCAACTTGGTCTCCCCCTGCTTATGGCCTTTAAGTGGACCTGCCAAGCTTTTTTTTTTTTGGGGGGGGTGACCCCAGTACTTGAGTTGTCTTGTCAGTTAATGTTTTAATTGCAAGCTGCCTTGTGCTGGCTTCTTGTAGAAGCCTGACATAAATATATTGAAAAATGTACAGCCTCTTTGGGAAGTGCACCTGATGTCCACAGTGTGAAAGTGTGTCATTCAGTTGCACATTGTCTATGCTGCAGTAAATGTGTATCCAGTCTCTTTCCCTCTCCCGTGCACTGATGTATCGTGGCCTTGCTGTAGTATTTGGTCTGCAGAACTAAGGACCAAACAGCAGTAGTGCAGAGCAGGAGAGACAGGAAAAACGGCAGATAAGATTTAATGCTGTAACTGGGCCTGTGGACCCTCCTGTTATTTTGTCACACTACAGTCCTCCCTCCCTGAAGTTGGCCAGTATGTAATAAATCGGGGATGAAGCAAATATGTTAAAGACAGGCTGTGTCTATAACATTGTTTCCTTTTTAAGGCTGTACATATAGTCATCACACATACCATGAATTTGGGGGGGGGGGCTCACCATTGTAATTTTTTATTCTAAGCTTTTTGTGTCAGCTGTAAGTTTCACTCTGTGAAGCTCCATGTTCTGTATGTTGTTGGAGCTATATAAGCATCTACTAAACATAACTTTTCTGAAAATTCCTCAGATAAAAGTATTGATATTGATAAAGCATCCTTTAAAAAACCTGTGGCTGTAGAATGGCACGATTTGTCACACAAACGTTTGCCATTGAACTGAGTAAAGTGGGTACTATATATCTCAGGTGTATAAGGTACAACTTAAATAATAATGGCCTGATTTAAGAGCCCATGAGTGAATAATAAAACTTTAATCTGCAAGTGGTACAGTTCAGTTGTGTACAGGAAGGTATCTTTAATCTTCCTTAGATGCAAAGCAATTTGAACAATAAAAAACCCAACAGATTATATATACTTTGAGAGAACTTCCTTCAGCCTTAACTATGCCAAGAAGGATTTTGTGATATTTAGAACTGTAGTTTGTTACTTTGGCTTTGACCCAAAGGTTCCCTGTATGAATAGAAAGGCAGTTGGAGGGTGTCCCAACTTTAGTATTTCTCCTTCCTGCAGCCCACCCAACCTTTATGCTACGGACCATATTGTTCCAGAAGATTTGTGTCTTTTGCACTGCATACTAGAACTCAATACAAGTGAAACTAAATCCGTCAACCTTTCCTATTACAGCATTGTGCCCATTTAGGCTTGTTTTCCTCCTGTTGCTCACAGTTGCTTGGTTCTAACTCATTGTGGAAATGTACTAGCAGTGGCTTGGATCCTAACTTTCCTTCCATGAATCAATAGAGCCCATGTTCCTAGACTGCCACTTCCACCATTTTCTTTACTTCTGCAGCCCCATGAAAATCCTCTCTTGCAGGTTCGGGAAGGCATGGAAGATTATGGATGTAGGGGGTAGTTGGTAGACATCACTTGCTCTCACACATGAATGGATGAGCAACTTGAGATCCAAGCCTATGTTCCCATCCTGATAGTGACTTAGAAGTTGCCTTCTTGATTTTATTGCCTTGGTCTTTGTAAAAGACAGAATAATAGTTGGCAGCGAACTTCAACCTATGGTGTTTCAAGGGCTTGATGGAGGAAAACGCCTAATCTATTTTCATTTTCTTCTAGTAGTGAGAAAATGGCAGTTCTACTCAAGACTGGATGTTCTTCCTGATTTGCTTGGCAGGATGTGTGTGGCTTTTTTCCATGGAGACTGAGAACAAACCTGGAAGGAGACAAAACAGCTAATGGCTTCTGATTCTATGGTCCCAGAGCAAGCAAAGCATCATGTGGTAAAAGGCAGAAGGCAGCAACCACAGGAAAAGTCACCTTTGAACAGTGATGGTGAAGAAGAAACATTTGTATTCGAAGCAAATGAAGCTTGGAAGGATTTTCACAGCTCTCTCCTCCGATTCTATGAAGCTGGGGAGCTTTGTGATGTTACGCTGAAGGTGCTGATTCCATATTTTCTCCTTTGTGTGTATGTGTTTTGTGTGTAGAATGGTTTGTGCGTTTATGTATTAATTCACTAGAAAATATATTAGCTTTGCATCATTTATGTTGACAACATTTGGGAGTTAGTTTCATGCAGTGTTGCCTTCCCTTTAACCAAAACTCTTCCTAGTAATGCTGCAAGTCAGCAGACTATTTGGTGCTTGTAGGGAGAGTGTGATTGTGCTAAATTTATGGACTTGAACTCAAATTTCAAAGTTTCCCCCCTATTATTTTAAGAGGCCACAGTACCTATATAAACCCACTCAGCTGATGTGACATGGCTGCCATCTTGTTCAGATAATGTCATATATGCAAGCCTGGTCTTAACATTCTCTTCCTTACGAGGATGGGTCCAATCAGATAAGAGGATGCTCAGTGAAGGTTGCTGAACACCAAGGGTAGGCTGTGGGTTAGCCAATCCCAGTGGTGTTTCCAGGTTTCTAAGCGCACCTCTTCACTTTCTCCCATGTAAGTAGTAATTGCCATTCTCTTCTAGTGGGAAAAGCCCTAATATTGGGGATAACAATCTTGACATGGACTAAGTTGCTACTGTCCCCTCTTTCTTCTCCTATAACAGAATGTGTGAGTATGGGTGTATTGGAATGGGAGTACATTAGCACTGTTTTGCATCTCTCTGGCAGTGCACCAAGGCTCTTGCTTGTCTGTGGAAGGAGAGGAATACAACTTCTGCAGTGCTTTGAGAAAATATATAACAGTTTACAACTGCTAGTACAGTGGTACCTCGGGATGCAAACGGGATCCGTTCCAGAGCCCCGTTCGCATCCTGAACAGAACTTAAGATGCGACTGCGCGTGCGCAGGTCGCATTTTGCCGCTTCCGCTCATGCACGGGACGTCATTTTGACCGTCTGCGCATGCGCAAGCGGCGAAACCCGGAAGTAACGCGCTCCGTTACTTCCGGGTCGCCGCAGAGCGCAACTCGAAAATACTTATCCTGAAGCGTATTTATCCCGAGGTATGACTGTATCCACAAAAATGCCCTGAGAGCCCAGCTGCTTAGTTAATGGGTTTCAGGCAGCCTAGGTTTACTACATATGTTGTCCTTTTCTTCTTCTTTAAAGGTCCTCTTAGGTGTCCTGCAGGCAATTGCAACAGTGGCATGGAGGCAACTCTTCCAAGGGTTCATCCCACAGTTCTCTTGTAATGTTAAAGATCAAGGTCACAGCTATATATTGCCTGGTTACCACAGATGATTAGAAAGTTTCTCCTAGGCAAAAGGATGACATGGAGCCCATTTCCTGTAGCTAATTCCTGTTTTAGTGCTTTTTATATTGTATCTCTTTTTATGATACAGTTTTACCATTTTTATGTTGTATTCTTGTATGTTGCTTAAAGATTTTTAAACAAAGTGGTTTATAAATTGTTAAGTTGTGGGTTGACATAGCAGACGACACAGCGATTTCTCTAAAGCAGCTCTTTATTTTATAAGCTGGAATAGAACTGACTAGCAAACAGCTCAGCCGGCCTGCTTTTATAGGCAGCCAGCTGTCAACATTGTAGCAACAACAACCCAGAGTTTCCCGCCTAAAATAACTGACGTGGACCTGAGTGAAAACTATCTACAGACCTGAGTGAAAACTATCTACAGTATCCCCCTGCTGGCCCAGGGTGAAACTTCACTACATAACACCCCTCCCCACCGAGATAAGGCGTTAGTTACAATCGTAATGGTTTCCTTATATACAGCACTACGCGTAATGGTTCAATTAGGCACAAAAGCATATCGGTTACATTTCCCATACTTAGACCAACAGTGATACATGTCCAACAACATAGTCCTTTAAATAAGTTGGGCGCTTGGAAACTCTGCCAGACCGCCGGGGACTGGTAGCCAAGTCCGGAGGGCCACACAGTTCTTGCTGAGGCTGTGGTGCGACCCTAGGTGGCGTTGAAACCAAATCCCCTGGATCCGCTGCTGTGGGTGGAGCCTCCGCAAGTGGAGTGGTCTGAGTCTGTGGCAAGTCTGGCAGACCCTCTAAAGTGGCTTGGTTCGGCTCCACGCTGGCAGTTTGCGAGGGAGGTGTAGGTGGAGCCTCGCCATCTGTAAGTGTCTCTCCTGGAGCCACAGGCGCAGTTGGGAGCACCACGGTAGTGTCCAAGTCCCCAACCCTGCGCCTAAGCTGGTCTACGTGCCGGTGCCACAAGCGTCCGTCTTCAAGTGCCACCTGGTACGAGCGAGGTCCAGTGACTCCCACTACTGTGGCTGGCACCCAAGGAATGTCCCCCACATAGTTCCGGGCAAAGACCTGGTTTCCTGGGACAAATGACCGTGGCACGTTGGCACAGCCTGGGGGTTCAGCCACGGCAAAGTCCGGGTGCAGCCAGTCAAGCGGTGACCTGAGGCGGCGGCCCATAAGCAGTTCAGCAGGACTCCGCCCTGTTGCCGCGTGAGGGGTGATGTGTTGCACGAACAAGTATTCGCCGACCCGCTCGTGCCAGTCTCCCCGGTCCAGGCGCGCCAGTGCCTCTTTTGCCGAGCGCACCATTCTCTCCGCTTGCCCGTTGCTGGATGGATGAAAGGGTGCCATTAGGCCATGGCAGATGCCCAGTCCCAAAAGATACCGCTCAAACGTGCCTGACGTGAACTGCGGTCCGTTGTCGGAGACAAGGACATCAGGACACCTATGCGTTGCAAACAGGCCTCGCAGCACCCGGATGACGGCCTCGGTAGTGGTGGAGGGCATCAGGGCCACCTCCAGCCATTTGGAATAGGTGTCCACCACTACCATAAAGGTCCAGCCGTGAAAGGGGCCAGCCAGATCGATGTGCACCCTCGACCAGGGTGTCTTTGGCGTCTCCCAGGTGTGTCCCTTACTTGCCGGTGGTGCAGGCCTCGACTCTTGGCACGCTTGACAGGCGGACACCCAGGCAGTGATGGCATCGTCCATATTAGGCCACCAGACGTAACACCGAGCCAACGCCTTCATTTTGACAATTCCCAGGTGGCCAACGTGCAGAGCCTCCAGGACGCGCTGACGGAGTCCCTGGGGAATCACGACGCGGTCTCCCCACAGCAGACAGCCGCGATGAGCCGAGAGTTCATGTTGTCTGGTTGTGAAGGGCTGGAACTCCGATGCAAAAGGCCTTTGTGGCCACCCCCTCCACACCCAGTTGAGCACCCGGCTGATGGTGCGATCCTGGGCAGACGCAGAGGCCACAGTGGCAGCCGATACAGGCGCTGCCGGAAGATCCTCAATCAGGAGGAGCGATGAAGCTGGAGCCGGGTCTTCCACAAATGCTGGAAGAGGGCAATGGCTGAGGGCGTCGGCATGGCCCATTGATTTCCCCGGGCGATGGACGAGCCGGTAGTGGTAGGCAGCCAGGAAACAGTCCATCGCAGCATGCGTGGCGAGAGGACCAGTGGAGTTGGACGATCACCGGCGAGGAGGCCCAGGAGTGGCTTGTAGTCAGTGATGAGGTCAAAAGTCCTGCCATAGAGGTAATTATGGAACCTCTTCACTCCAGCCACAAGTGCCAGTGTCTCCTTGTTGAGCTGGCTGTAATTCCGTTCCGTCGGAGATAGCGTCCTGGAAAAGTAGGCGAGCGGTGCTTCTCTTCCGTCTGGAAAACAGTGACTAAGGACAGCGCCGTTGCCAAAAGGTGAGGCGTCGCAGGCAAGGACCAGCGGCCTGGATTCACTGTACTGTACCAGCACACAGTCCGATGAAAGGAGAGCCTTGACCGCGTTGAAGGCCGTCGTCTCCCGATGACCCCAGGCCCAAGGCGTCTTTGTGCTAAGGAGTCGGTGAAGAGGCTCAGCCACTGTGGCTTTGTGGGGCAGGAACATGTTATAAAAGTTCAGCAGCCCCAGGAACGCCTGCAACTCCGTCTTGTTCTTTGGGATGGGGGCCTGCTGGATAGCGCGGATCTTGGATGTGGTCGGGTGGAGGGTGGAGGCCGGAGGCGTCAATAAGATAGCCCAGGAACTCTACCTGTGGAACGGCGATCTGGCACTTCTCCCTCTTTACCTTGAGCCCAGCCTCTTGGAACCTGGTCAGCACGGCACGGAGGCGCTCGAACAGCTGCTGGTGTGAGTCTGCGGACACCAAGATGTCATCAAAATATGGTACCACGCCCGGAAGCCCTTGCAGGAGACGCTCCATAAGGCTTTGGAAGATGCCAGGAGCCACACTCACCCCGAACTGCAACCGGCGGCAACGGAATGCCCCTCGGTGGGTGACGATCGTCTGGGCTTCAGCAGTGGCATCATCGACGGGCAGTTGTTGATAGGCTTGGGCAAGGTCCAGCTTAGTGAAGACCTTACCCTCACCCAGGGAATGCAGCAGGTGTTGGACAACAGGAACCGGATAAGCGTGCTGCTGAAGTGCCTTGTTGATCGTGCACTTGTAGTCAGCGCAGATTCTCACCGACCCATCTGGCTTGACAGGTGTGACGATGGGGGTTTCCCACTTGGCGTGGTCAACCGGCTCCAAAACTCCTTGGGCGATCAGTTTGTCCAGTTGTTTGTCCACCTTAGCCTTGAGAGCAAAGGGAACCCGGCGTGGCTTTAGCCTGATGGGGGCGACTTGCGGATCAAGGCTAAAGGAGATGGGCGTACCTGTATATTGCCCCAAGGTGCCGTCAAAAACCTCGGCAAAGTCTTTGACCAGGCCCTCAGTCTCTGCGTTAGAGATGCAGTTGATGCCAGTGACTTCCAGGCCGAGGGCATCAAACCAGTCAAGCCCTAGGAGGCTTGGCCACTGACCTTCGACCACCACCAACCGGAGCAGGCCCGAAAAATCCTTGAAGGCGATCCGGAACCGGCCAACGCCTACCACGGGAATGTTGTTTCCCTGGTAGTCTCTCAGGTGTACGCGGTGAGAGTCGAGTTGCCTTTTGGACACTCTGGGTACCAGTCTTTTGATGGTGCTCCAAGACATGATGGACATGGCAGACCCGGTGTCGATCTCCATGTCACATGGAGCTCCTTCAATGAGCACCGTGACGTTCAGCTTGCGTCGCGTAGGTGAGTCGGTTTGGCCAATCGTGGTTCCAGACGGGCAGCGGCAGTTGGTGAGAGCGAAACAACTTTCCTTGGCAGACTGGAGTGAAGACTTGGACTTGCGAGTCGGTGAAGGGGGGGTGTCAGACGGAGCCGATCGGCAGACCTTAGCGATGTGGCCCCTTCTGGAACACTTCCTACAGATGGCGTCTCTGAATCGACACTTGGCACGGGAATGGTTGCCTCCGCAGCCGGCATATTCTGGTTGGCCCTTGGACTTCTATTGGAACTTCCTGCGCTCCCGCTTTTTCTGGTGCACGTCATCGTCTTCAGTGGAGGATGCCTCATCACTGCTGGCCTCTTCATGATGCACCGGAACTGGCTTCCTATCAAGACGCGGGCTGCTGGACTTGCGAATCTCCTGGGCGGAGTGTTCAGCAGCTTCTGAGGCCACAGCCTCCTCAATGGCTTTCTGTAGCGTGAGGTCTGGCTTGGCGAGGAGACGCCGTTGCAGATGGATGTCCTGGACCCCGCAGACGATTCGATCCATCAGGGCATCGTCTAAGTCTCGGAACTCGCAGTGCATTGCAGCCTGTCGCAGGGCGGTGGTGTAGTTGTTGATTGACTCCCCCTCTGCCTGCTTCCGGTGGTAGAACGCATGGCGGGCAGCAATCTTGGACAGCTTTGGTGCGTAGTGGTTGCGGAGCTTCTCTTGGATCGTGTCCCACGGTGTTGCCTGGACTGCTTCAGGCGCAACCAATGCTCGGGCCGTCTCAAACACCTCAGGCCCACAGAGGCTGAGGAATAGGCCCCGCTTCCGCTCCTTTGATACTTCTGTCAGCTCGTTGGCTTGGAGGTAGCAGTCGAACCGAGCGAGGTAGGAGTCCCATGATTCAGAGGCTGGCGCAAACGGCGGTAGAGGCACAAGTGAAGCCATGATTCCGATGCCGGCGTGAAGGGTGATGGATGGAACACAGTGCTCCAGCCAGAACAGTCAGCTCTGAATTGGTTCAGTCCAGTGATTTCGCTGATGTCCATCGATCCCACCTTCGTCGCCAGTGTTAAGTTGTGGGTTAACATAGCAGACGACACAGTGATTTCTCCAAAGCAGCTCTTTATTTTGTAAGCTGGAATAGAACTGACTAGCAAACAGCTCAGCCGGCCTGCTTTTATAGGCAGCCAGCTGTCAACATTGTAGCAACAACAACCCAGAGTTTCCCATCTAAAATAACTGACATGGACCTGAGTGAAAACTATCTACAGACCTGAGTGAAAACTATCTACAGTATCCCCCTGCTGGCCCAGGGTGAAACTTCACTACATAACATAAATTGTTTTAAATAAATAAATAATTTTGAAGGACTGCCTAGTTCAGTGGTACCTTGGGTTAGGAACTTAATTTGTTCTGGAGGTCCATTCTTAATCTGAAACCATTCTTAACCTGAGGTACGCTTTTGCTAATGGCGCCTCATGCTGCCACCGTGCTGGCACCGTGAAATTTCCGTTCTCATCCAGGGGCAAAGTTCTCAACCCGAGGTACTACTTCCGGGTTAGCCTGGAACCTGAAGCATTTGTAACCCAAAGTACCACTGTTCTTTAAAAACCCACTATACATGCTCAGTTCAGTGCAAGTTTGAACTCTTATCAGCAATATATAGCTGTGACCTTGATCTTTAACATTACAAGAGAACTGTAGGATGAACCCTTGGAAGAGTTGCTTCCATGCTTTTGTGTCAGAAGCCTTCTCCTTTGTTTTGCAAAGAGATATTGCAGTTTTTTATCCTTTTCACACTAAAAACTACTGCTGCTGTTATCAAGATTGCACGCTTCCCCCCTCCTCTTGCACAACAGGAAGGGGGACTTACATGTGCTGATAGGTGTCACTTATTATTTGAAACAAATAAACCAGAAATCTAGGTTACAACAAACTCTGGTAAGTTTCAAAGTAAGCTACCACTGAATTGTGGGTTGAATCTGATTTGTTTAAATAAGAGTTTGTAAGCCAGAATGCTTGTTCATACAACTCAAATTGACATTTTTTGACAGTGAAACTAATCTTTGCAGAAGAGAAAAGGTTGATTAATAGAAAATATAATCAAGAGGATTTTTGTACCTGAAAACACATCCTGCAAATTTAAGAAAAACAGCTGGGTAGGGGAAGCTAACTTCTTTAATATGGAACCTAAAGACTGCTGGATCATAAAATGTAAACTTTCATTAGACTCATATCCTTATTTTCAATTGATAGTTAATCTTTAAAATCATATAAGGCACAAATATTTTCAGCCGGGTTGACTATCCAGTGCAAACCCATTTTTCCATTTCTCTGCTGAAATAGCACATTTATTTTATTCCATTTATATCCTGCCCTTCCTCCTGCTTTAGGGTTTGTGTATGAATATTGGTCATTTGTTACTAATCTAGTGGTAGATAACCAAAGTGGTTGCATTGCCTTTTCCATGGTCAAATTGTACACACAGATCCACTAGCCTTGTAATGCAGCAAAATTGACCCAGCGTAGTGATGTCTGTCCTTTCTTCATGGCAGCACATTGTATAAAGTCATGTACAGCTAATTGCTTTTCATCATTTCTTGGCAAGAAACTGTTTTGGCTGCATTAGATTGCTGTGGCTGTGGATTATTAAAAGAACAGCTAATTGAGATGACTGGATAAAACTACTAGAAATAATTCAGGGATGGAACTTTATCATTAAGCTATTTGAAAGTGGGACTAATGAGAAATAATTTTCTCTTTCAGTTAAAGCGAAAAGTAGGTTTTACAACTGAATATGAACTGCATATTCATTGTTGAAATATTCATCAATACAAATAAGATTTTGATGCTGTGATCAATATAATTTATCTTTCAAATTTATATAAATACTTGATGGAGACTTTTCAATAAAATGTTATGACTCTTACAACAGTACCACACATGTATACTAATCTATACAGAAAATTGTCATTGATCTGAGTAATGTTGTTAGTCAATTTTCTGTTTATTCAATTTTCTTGATAGTTCTGAGGTCAATACCCCTTTGCACTTCTGGATTTGATTAATGCTAATAATTTTTAAAATCCGTTACTTCATCTTTAGAATTCAAGACCACAGCTTCTTTTTATTAAGGTAAAACAATTAACTATTAATATAAATATATGTTATCCCACAGGTGGGTTCGAAGTTGATCTCCTGTCACAAGCTTGTCCTGGCTTGTGTTATTCCATACTTCCGAGCCATGTTCCTTTCTGAAATGGCAGAAGCTAAACAGACATTGATCGAGATCAAAGACTTTGATGGTGATGCCATAGAAGATTTGGTCAAATTCGTCTATTCATCTCGACTGACTCTGACGGTAGACAATGTCCAGCCTCTCTTATATGCGGCCTGCATTCTTCAGGTAGAGGTAGTGGCCAAAGCTTGCTGTGAATACATGAAACTACACTTCCATCCTTCAAATTGCCTGGCAGTGAGATCCTTTGCGGAGAGCCACAATCGTATTGACTTGATGGATATGGCCGATCGCTATGCATGTGAACATTTTGCTGAAGTGGTGGAATGTGAAGATTTTGTGAGTGTGTCGCCTCAGCACCTTCATAAACTGTTGTCTTCCAGTGACCTGAGCATTGAAAGTGAAAAGCAGGTTTATGGTGCTGCTATTAAATGGCTTCTGGCCAATCCACAGCATCATGCTACATGGTTAGATGAAATAGTTGCTCAGGTAAGGACCAGATGAGAATGAAGTAACTAAATCTATTGGTGTCTCATAATATGCAGAGGTGGGGTGATCTGTGGAGTGATTATACTGGTTCATCACATTAGAACTGGATCACTTTTTTGTTCTCCAAAAAGATTGACACTTAAGACAATTTTTCTCTTATGCATTCTTTGTGACAAATTCAAGTTGGGGTCACTTCTGTTAAATCCCTGAAAACTATGGGTTTCTCAAAAGCTAATTCGGTTACTTTCCATCTCAGAGCCAGGTCACACACATCTGCATCTTGTCACCACACATTATTTGATGACTTGCAGCTGAATGCATGAGCAGCGTTGATTTGTGGAGAGATTAAATATTTTATGCATGTCAGTCATAGTTCAAAAGTGCAGGCAGCAAGTAATCACAATGTGTGTGTAAGTAGGATGTGTCAGGGTTCACAGCAGCTATAACACATGGAGGAATGTCACTGTTGTTACAACTAAATGGAATCTTGTTTTTTCATCTTCTGGATCTCTCTCCCTCCCTAGTGAAGACATAGGACATACATACTGGGTTCAGTTGTAGGCCATACAGATGCAGATTGACCACACTGAACAAGGCAAATAGAGGATCACGATGTTCTCCATGATGTCTCTGGAGGCTTGCCTTGTAATTGCTGAGAACTGTTACTATTGGTTCAGCTGACCACCCATAATGTCCATTCTCCTAGGTGCGCCTACCACTGTTACCCATTTGTTTTCTCATGGGAGTTGTGGCAAAAGAAGAAATTGTCAAGCAGAACCTAAAATGTCGGGACTTGCTGGATGAAGCAAGGAACTACCACCTTCACTTAAGTAGTCATACCGTGCCAGATTTTGAGTATTCTGTACGGACAACACCAAGGAAACGCACAGCAGGTAACTAGTTTCTGAGGCACCAGTGTTTTAGAAACTCACAAAAAGTCTATTCTGTAATTCAGAGGTGTAAGTACTCATGGTAGAATAGTAAAAGACAACATAAACGAATTTGTACACAGCATAACATTAGTAAGCCGTGTCATTTTATTTAAGTGCCTTAGGGTGTAGCTTTTTTAATTCATTTGGGGGGGGGGGAGGGAGAATCTGTATCTACACAAAAGGTTGTTTCACAATGGTATAGCATTGCCTTGGCATGAGCCTCTGATTTGAATGCTAAACCATGGAATACTGTCTCAACTGAGGTGCTAAATTTCTTGTATTGAACAGTATGTATTACAGCCTAACAGTCCAAATGTACAGTCCTTGGATACATTAATGCATTTGAATGATGGAGAACAGTTTTCAACAACAACAACAAAATTCCTTCCAGTAGCACCTTAGAGACCAATTAAGTTTATTATTGGTATGAGCTTTGGTGTGCATGCACACTTCTTCAGATATGTATGTTTTCAACATAACATATAATCTGCCTCCATTGCAATTGATAACAAAAACTCCCACCTTAAAGGAGCTGGGCTTTGCCCAGTTTTTGTTGTTTACTTAAGTCATCTGAAGCGATGTGCTCTATAGGAATCTTGAAGCAGTGTGCTGAACGTTGCCTGTGGTGGTGTTGGCCAAAAACATGTATCTCTTTAAAGTGGAGAGGGTTGCGTGGCAGGTCCCCTCCCCCATGTGAAATGAAGACACTGGACACATTATTTAAGGTTAATGGGCATGAAAAGGCCACAACTTTATTGATTACAGAATTGAAAGGTATTGGCCTTAGGCATTGGCTCCTATTGACTACCCGGCATGGAGACCGAGAAGGGTTATCTACAAGCCGTGGGAGTCCTGTTGAAGTACGCCAACTAGGATCCCACGGGTGTCACCGCTCGGGGGTGTGCCGGGGGCCCTTACCTCCCTAGGTTTCTGACAAGGCAGCGCCTCCTGGAGTCCTCTACCAGACTACCCTTTTCATTGGGGGAAGGTGATGGCGCTTCCTTCCCCCCATTCATTTGCATAACAATTAACCCCTGCCAATGCCTAACCGCCAATACCGTGGAAGTTGTGACGTTTGCTACGAGGTAGGTGAAAAAACCAAAAGGCTGGAAGTGCGCCAAATTGGAAAAATTCCTACCAGGCCCCTTGCGGCGACCAACCGGAGTCCATAGCAAGGTCATAGCTAGCTAAGCCTAAAAAGTGGGTGGTATGGGAAAAACCGCTCAGCTGGAAAGGGGAAAGAGGGCGGTCCCCGGGCGTGCCTGGCCTTAAATAGGCTAGGCCACACCTCCCCAGTCCGCCAATTGGCGGGCAGGGTCGAAGACACGCCCGGGGATTCCCTGGTTCTCGCGGGGGCAAAAGGCCACCCCCAAGTATGTGGGAGGAGGTAGCCCGCAACCCCCTCTCCTCCCAAGCTCGGAAATGGCTATGTTGGGATTGTGAATGGACTAAAAACAGGCTTGTTAAGGAGCCACTTGCCTGGAAGTCCATGGTGAGTTAGAATTGCTGTAGGCAGATAGCCTCCTGCAAGTTGAAGCAAGCTGGTTCTCTTTATGTTGGGCTGTCAAAAATGCATGTGAATAGGGAGGCTATTGAACATTTAAAGGGGTTATTAACTTTTGTGGAGACTTCCACAAGCCTTGATTGGGTGACTTGTCTATTCCAGCTCTGACTTCCCTTTCAGTCTATGTTGAAGCCTCAACCCAGTTCAACCTAAGTTGAAGCAGGGTGGAACTGTTACTGTTGAATGACAAATTGTCAGTGCTGAGCATTGAAAACAGTAAATAATACTAAGCCAACCAAACAGACCAGTTTCTACTATTTAGTTTCAAGAGGACTTTTAATGTGTGCTATGTGCAGCATTCTGTACTTTGCCACCCTGTGAATTTTGTGTGATGAATACTGACGTTCTTAAGAAATGAGGTGTTTGTGACTTTTGTTGTATGTTTTCTGTTAGGTGTCCTTTTCTGTGTTGGTGGTCGTGGTGGATCTGGCGACCCATTTCGCAGCATTGAATGCTACTCTATAAATAAGAACAGCTGGTTTTTTGGCCCTGAAATGAACAGTAGGAGGAGGCATGTGGGTGTAATCTCTGTGGGAGGTTGGTAAAAAGAAATCTGTTCTCTAAAATTGCTTTATACTTTGTTGAAGTTAATGACTCAGCCATTCCATCAACCAAAATTACAGCCTTTGTATACAAAATAGCTGAGAATAGTAGTTGGCTTCTTGCGATAAAAAAGATGCAATTGTTTCTGTTTTGCAGTCAGCTGGTTTTGTGTTCTGGGTTTCTGCCCAATGAAATGTCCTCTCTAGTACTAAAAATATAACTCACAGCTTGTGTCTAGCCACAGTACCTACCACTGAATTCAACACTAGGAACTATTTACTGTACTAGTAAATAGCATTGCATCTTAAATTAGAAAAGATTTAAAGCTGCTGCCTTTTAAGGCTGCCTTTGTATCCTAGAAGTATAAAGTATCATCAAGTCCCTGAGACTATTATTTTCCCCTGATCTTTAGATAATGTGATGCAGATTTCTTTACAGAAAAAAATTATTGTAGACATTACGCTATAGCAGTAATGGAATATATATAATAGAGTGGCAAAAAATGTGAATCTAATTTCACTAGTGTGGCACAGTGATTATGTGTGAACTAACCTGGGAATAGGGACACGGGTGGCGCTGTGGGTTAAACCACAGAGCCTAGGACTTGCCGATCAGAAGGTCGGTGGTTCGAATCCCCACGACGGGGTGAGCTCCCGTTGCTCGGTCCCTGCTCCTGCCAACCTAGCAGTTCAAAAGCACGTCAAAGTGCAAGTAGATAAATAGGTATCGCTCCAGCGGGAAGGTAAACGGCGTTTCCGTGCGCTGCTCTGGTTCGCCAGAAGTGGCTTTGTCATGCTGGCCACATGACCTGGAAGCTGTACGCCGGCTCCCTCGGCCAATAAAGCGAGATGAGCGCCGCAACCCCAGAGTCGGTCACGACTGGACCTAATGGTCAGGGGTCCTTTACCTTTAAGTGATTCCAGAGGGTGTTTCTAGATTAGGGGCAGGGAACTTCATGCCAAGCGGTCGAATGTGACTTAAGACCTGGGAAGCAGCTGTTTCACATCTTGTCTTCTTGATATCATACTAGATGGCCATAGGAAATACTTTAAGGAGTTATCCTAGTTTGTCTGACCAGAAAATTTTATATGTTTCAGGTAAAGTTTATGCAGTGGGTGGACATGATGGAAATGAACATCTGGGCAGCATGGAAATGTTTGATCCTCTCACAAATAAATGGATGATGAAAGCATCAATGAATACCAAAAGGTATGTAAACTTGGCATGGACGTTCCGCTTTGTTGTTGTTGTTGTTAAAGAAGTAGATTCATGTGGAACACATTAGCATTTATTGAGGTATGCATCAGATAGGCTGTACATAGAACAAGTACCTAGTCATGGCCAATGCCTGCAGTCCAAAGTAAGATACAACACAGAAGGTGAATAGCGGACATAAAAAATATGAGATGAGCACATAAGGTGAAAAACAGAAGTGGGGAAGGAACAAAATAAATTAGAAAAAGAATCAGAGTTGTTATTTTAGCTGAGGTAATTATAAATAGAGTGTTTTGTGAAGCTGCTGGAAATCCCCAATATAAGAGGATTCTTTATATTCTTTTGAGAGTTTGGAATAGACTGATAATGGCAAAATGGACTGTGTTCGTGGGGTATCAGAAGGGAAATTAAAACTGAATTTAGGCTTCAAAGAAACATGGGGGAACAAAGTGTGGAGGAGACATGAGGAAGTCTATGCCATCTCCACCCCTGACCTTCCAACATTGAGTGGATTGGACCTTCCAACATGCACATAATATCCATTCAGACCGTTCTACTTGAAGTGAGAAATCAGAGCTAGAGCTGAAAAGGGCAGAGAAGCTGCTGGTGGTCCTGCATGTGCCACACTTCATTCCTCATGTGTTGATTGAATGCATGAATGAATGAATGGGGCTTTTGTATATAGAAAATTGGCCCTTGCCAGCATATAACAAGAAAGAATTTATGTCATGGTCAAAACTTGCAGTTCACTGATCTGTTAAACCTTCATGTTGTTGTTGAATATTATTATCTGGTGATTAGTGTGGTTGAAAAAAATTAAAGAAAATTGACAGAAGTACAAACCTGCAAATGTTCTAGAGTCCAAAATCTGTTCTTTAATTCTTTCATTTGCAGTATCTTGAAGAAACATTTTAAAGATCTCTTTGATTAAGTATACTTCAGCTGGGAAAGAAGCTTCCATTTGTGGTTTACACTTGGGGTTTTAATAACCTTGGTATTCTGGAAAAGTTGCCAAAGTGAGGTAGAACTAATGATACCTAGTAACTCACTTTGCCAGTTTGTAACTCACTTTGTCAGTTTGTTTTAAGATTATGTAGTCTGATAACTAATTGCGTTACTTTATTAGGAGAGGGATTGCTCTGGCTTCTCTTGGAGGCCCCATTTATGCTATTGGGGGACTGGATGATAACACTTGCTTCAGCGATGTGGAGAGATACGACATTGAATCTGATCAGTGGAGTGCTGTAGCACCTATGAATACGCCCCGGGGAGGTGTTGGCTCTGTGGCTCTTGTGGTAAGCGACTCTGGTTTTTTTTATTGGCATTCAAAGGGCATCGGCACAGAAATGTCATATAGAACTCTTCAGTGAAAATGGAAAGTCTTTGCTTGGTGTCATTTGCTTGGAGCTTAGTGTATTTTTAGTCTTTGTGGAAGCCGCCCAGAGTGGCTGGGGAAACCCAGCCAGATGGGCGGGGTACAAATAATAATTTATTATTGTTATCATCATCATCAAAAATAAAAAACAAAAAACTATTTTTAATTTCTGTTATTATTCTGTGTCTTAAAATAGTTATTTAACTCTGTGGAACTTTGTCAAGTTTTATATATATATATATTATTATTAATTAGACTTTTTAGTTGCTTTATCTTGCCGAAGGCAACCCAAAGCAACTTACAACCAAAGTCTTGTTATTAAGTGTTGTTCATTGCAGTATTTACCTGATTGCAGGGTTTTTTTGTGCTAAGTCTTGTTATATAGAATGTTGTTAATGTGGATCTTGCTGTTTTAATTCATTTTATTGTTTTTGCATGTTGCCCAGAGGATTTTTCGGTTTTTTTGGAGGGGTAATTGATAAAAAGACTATATTTACTAAATAGAATTAAATAATATAAGTACAGTATAACTTTGGCAAGTATAAAATAAGTAATATCCACAGATGATAATTTTGAAACCTGAAAACTCGTCTAGTAAATTGGATTGAAAGCTCGCTGTTGTGTTGGCAATGATTATATGGTGCTCAAAATTTTATCCTTGGGGATAGACTGCTGCTGCCTAGCAAGCTGGCTGACAACTGTTTCTTTATACATTGTGAGAGCAGAAGGGACACATCTTAATTTTTGCTGCAGTAACGCACCTAATTCACCCTTGGGCCTGTCTGTTGGATAGAACATTCATTTGATCTTTCCTCTTTTCAGAACCATGTTTATGCTGTTGGTGGAAATGATGGTGTAGCTTCTCTCTCCAGTGTGGAAAAGTATGATCCTCATCTAGATAAATGGATAGAAGTGAAAGAAATGGGTCAGCGAAGAGCTGGCAATGGGGTTAGTGAACTCCATGGCTGCCTATATGTGGTAGGTGAGTAGCACCTAGACAGTTATCCATGTGCTTAACTCATCTTCTTGTAGCTTTGCTGTAAGTGTTTGAAAGAACATCATCAAATGATTACACTGGATTTTAAGTATTTTTGTTGCTAGCTGTGGACAATACTGTATTTTGTGATGAAGTGATAAATAAGCTATCTTTTTTCAAGGCAACAGTGCACTACTAGGCATAAACCTCGGGCTCCTCTTCTTACTAACATTGAGGTACACTTGCTTACAGATCATGCTAACAATGGACTAGGCTTTAGCTTTATAAGAATTGTGGGCTTTTAGGTCAAATAGCAGCTCCATTGTATTTTTGGGTACTGTTTGAATTACTGGGTCACTATGCATCCATCCTGTAGCTTTGCTCCGCAGAACAGCTTGTGATAAAACTATTGCATAGTCTGAGAGAAGATTTCATGCTTCACTTGTATGTATATGCCTTGATGCAGGTGGCTTTGATGACAATTCTCCGCTGAGCTCTGTTGAACGATTTGACCCTCGCAGCAACAAGTGGGAATATGTAGCGGAGCTTACGACGCCTCGGGGTGGAGTTGGCATAGCAACGTTAATGGGCAAAATCTTTGCTGTTGGAGGGCATAATGGAAATGCTTACCTGAACACAGTGGAAGCCTTCGATCCTGTGGTGAACAGGTAACTTTGATTCTTGCTTTTACAGAGCTAGGTCTTTATGCTGGATGAGACGTGAACCAATGGATTCAAGTTACAAGAAAGGAGATTCCAACCCAACATCAGGACAAACTTTCTGACAATAAGAGCTGTTCAGCAGGGGGGGGGGGGGAATCCCACAAGAGGTGGTGGACTCTCCTTCCTTGGAGATTTTTAAGCAAAGTTTGGATGGCCTGTCATGGATGCTTTAGTTGAGATTCCTTCATGGCAGTGGGTTGGACTAGATGTCCCTTCCAATGCTACAAATATATGATTCTGTGAAAAGTAGGGAAAATCTGTGTAGTTGATGTTAAAGTCTCACTTTCTCTTTTGCAGCTGCCACCAAGCAGTTATTAGACTCTTCATTCTAGGGGATTGGAAAATGTACAAGTAAAAGGGGGTGGTTTTTGGGACGGATCTGTTGTAATGGATGAGTCTAGGAAACAGAAAAGCAGGAATTTTGACAAGTAGAGATGGAAGGAAATAAGTACCCGAGAAATCATTCGTTATTCTCAGACAGATATAAGCAGTTATAAAAATCTTATTTTAAAATTATATTTGGTCTTGAACTATTGCTGTCTTTGTGCATGGGAAGCTAAACCCTCTCCTCTGCCTAGTCTTGCTATTTAAATGCAAATGGACCAGCATTTAGTTCTTCAGCAAAGTTTCCTTCATGGGTGGTGGTAGAACCCATAAATAGTTACAAAAATAAAATAGAAGCAATTTTCAAAATTAGCACCGTATAAGAGATTTTGTCACGCTAAGCTGTGTAGAAGTGTAGCTAAGCTTTTTTCACTTTAAGATATTTGACGTGCCAAGGACAGTTGCATTGCTAACGCCCCTTGTATTCAATTTTTCCTCTTTCATTCTTTCTCAGGTGGGAGCTTGTTGGTTCCGTGTCTCACTGCAGAGCTGGGGCTGGTGTAGCCGTGTGTGCCTGCCTTGGGAGCCAGATCCGTGACGTGGGTCAAGGGTCCAGCAATGTGGTGGATTGCATGTAAAATTGAAGACTTTGTGAAATGCCGCAATACTTTACAACCTTTGTGCAAAGACATTTTGATTTTTTTAAAAGCAGTATGTGTAGATACTCAAAAGCTTTTTTTATTTATAGAACTTGTTCATGTTCATACCTGGTAGCAAACCATGATTTAGCATTACATGCATGAGCTGAATCAAGTTCAGTGCATCCTTGGCCTTCTTTTCCTTTGTCTCTCCTTGGGCAATGTTTAGCTTCACTTTCCATGAATCTCAGCCTTTCTTCTCATCTGGACCAGGGATCCTGATTTCTCTCAAATCCTAGTTAAACAAACCACCTTCATAAGAGTCTGGCTTATCTTGAAATTCACCAGAGTTTGTGATAAATCAATGCTTTGGAAAACAGGACTAGTTGAGATGCAAGGAATGTCCTTTTGGCCACAAGGGAAGAGAGGGCATCCATGGCATTGCCAGGGCTCATTCTAGTTCATGCATGTAGCACAAAGTTTGCAAATATGGCCTCACCAGTTGTTTAGTACAGGGGTGAGGAACCTGTGCCTTTCCAGATGTTTGACTACAACTCTCATCATTCCTGATCATTGTCCGATGGGTGTTTGGGTCCAACATTTGGAAGGCAACAGGTTGGTCTGGCTTAGAACACGTCCCCCAGTGTTTTCATATTAACAGAGATGTGGGGACTTCATTTTAAGCATCATATAACTGCCAAAGATGTTGGAGAACCTTTCGTCTGTATATTTCAAATGACTGGGATTTGTCCTCAAAAATTGGTACGCTTACAATTATCACAGTTATCTAGAGAATCCTTTAAGACTTGTATACATTCTGTTTAAAAACTCTTGACTTTATGTGTAAATGTGTTCTACAGTTGTAACACTATGCAGACCCATAAAAGCCTGGAAAACTCCAAACTCCTGAAAAGCGTTAATTAGGAAATTGACGTGAACAACAGTTGAGAGATTCTGGTGTTCTGATATCTTGGTTTTCAGAAACTGCATTTGATGCCAGTTTTGTTTGTTCAGGCAACACAGATGAATCGGTTTGTAACAGAACAACTACATTCTGCTTCCTTGTTGAAAATTGTACAGTAGAAACAAGGATCATGAACTGTCTGGATCAATAGTGGTTGCTGGTGATGTTGTAACAGGGTGAAGTATATTGCTTATGAACCATCTTCATTTCATCCTAATAGCTAGAGCAGAGGCTTTCAACCTTTTTGAGTCCACAGCTCCCTTGGCCAACTACATTCTTTCTGTGGCACCCCTGTGGGGCTCAGGAGCCCAGTTATGTCACCCTTTGCCTGCAGACCTGGCAGCCTCTCGCCCTTTTTTCAAATGCCCTCCCTTGTGGCGTGTTCCCTCAGCCTCCTCTCCTTGGGAGTCCTCTGGGAAGCTGCTACCGCTGCCCCTAGTCTCTGAGCTCTCCCCCTGCCCCAAAGAGAGGTGCTTCCTCACACTGCCCCACAGGAAGAGGGTGCCCCCAGGCTTAGTGGCCCAATGGAAACTGGCCAAAGGTGAACGTGAGACCAGCACCTTACTTTGTGAGGCAGCAATGACAGCAGTGGGTGCTGCTGGGTCTGCATGGTGGAAAACACTTACCTTCACCACTGGGCACTCAGCTCCCAGGCAGACCTTGCACACAGTAAGCACAAGAAAGGCCAGTGCAGTGCCTGGCTGCCTGCCCGGCTTCCAACTTGTTTGCCTATTTGCAACAGCAAGGGCTAGCGGACTGGCTAGCTGCGCTCTCTTGCCCACTTGCTTGCTTACTCCAAGGCCACCTCAGCTCCTGGCAACTAGCACCCCGTGGCCAGCCCCAGAGGCACCATTTGCCTGGGGAGCTTGTAGCCAGGGCTGCTGCAACAAACAGCCACACAAACCTTTGGAAGGCAGAGATGTGAGAGGGCATCAGAGAGAAGGAAAGAGAGACAGAGGCCACTTTTGCCCATGGCACCGCTGACCATCATTCAAGGCACCCCAGGGTACCACGGCACACTGGTTGGAAACTACTGAGCTAGAGGGATTTTTGTGTCCACTCTCCTGCTGCTTATGAATCACCTTTCTCTGTTTTCCTTGAGGTTACTGGCTTTTACTTCAGTTTCCAACCTTGCATCTGAATCCTGGACCATTCCATTTTCAGATTTCTCATGTGACTTTTGGGACAATCGTTCAGCAAATCATTCAGAAGCTGGTCATCTTGTGCTGCTCACCTTAAATGGACTTTTCTGGTTAGTTTGCAAAGCCAGAAAATTAATTTGCCTTAATGGTAACGAAAGGGATAGGCTTTTTAGTTTTGTTTTTTCTTACGTATGTGTTGCGTGTGCATGTATGCTCACTTTATATTCAAAACAATCATTGCAAGTCATTTCCCAAAGAAGTTATCTCACTTGGGGCCCGATACTGCAATGCCACCGCAGGATGGAGGAACCTTTGTGGAACCCCTGTCAGATGGCGACTTTGTCCCTGGGTGAATATCTGCAGAGATCCAGGTGAAAGGTTTAATATTGTATGAAGTTGTGGAAATAGGTTGGCACCCAGCATCTCACTGTGTGAGCTCCTTGAAGAAGAAGCAGTACATAAGGAAAAGTTTGTAGTCTTAAGCCATGCTGGTTCATTTCCATACCCCATTCCCCTTCCTGGTGGGAGAGCTAGTGTTTTGGAATGGATCAAGCCTTTCTCTAGTGGTTTAAGTGTGTCTTGTTCTATTGTTAACTTAGAGGAGAGTACAGTTGTTAAATCATGCTAAATATTTCTATTGGGCAGCCTGAAGGAAAGATGAAATTAGACTTGTGTGTACATTAGTTGAAGGTTTCCTTAATTTGCAGTCTTTTCCTTTTAAAATTTAATTTACTTGATTTGATGTAGTGGGTCTAGTTTTTATCCCCCCCCCCCCATTCTTTGTCAGAACTGCACTGAATTTCTTTTGTTCTGGTTACTTAGCACTCAACCTATGGAGCTCTGCATGTGAGACAGTATATAGCTGTATTTTAAGAGCAAGCATCTTGGGGCAGCTTTCCTCTGTTGTGGCAAAAGCTCACGAGGCAAGAAACAGTGCCGCATCCTTTTATCATAAAGGAAATTGGGCATTTTGATGAGTATGTGATTTGGGAGCTGCCTCAACACAGCTACATACAAAATTGTAACTTCCCATCTCACAAGGGAAAATTTGGGGAAAATGTATATGGCTAAAGCTTTATGCCTAAACATTTTATGGTGGGTGGGATTGGCTTTGAGGCACAATATGGGCATAACAACACAGTGTTTCTTGGAGAAACAGTTATTTAATGATTCTCTGTATGTAGTTCTATCACTTTACTATTGCACTGCCACTTCTAAAACCTGGTTTGTATTAGTCTGTGGTATCCAGTGGACAAAATGCAGAATGAAGTGGTGTGGTATGTTGTGTGGAAATGGGCAATATTGTAATAAAATACATTTATTTGTTGGCTTGCGCATTTATTTCTCATTTGGGTGGAATTTCAGTGCTGAAAGGCAGATAGCGGGTGTATCTTAGGTCCCCTGGAAACCTTATCACTGACACTTAAGAGATACAGAAGGTATCTGAATAAACTGAACATTAAATTATCAGAAACTGTTGCTCTTCTGAGGGTTAGTGTTGATGAACCATCTACCTTATGATATTAAATTTTATTTTTTGACAGAGTTCTGCTGATAGGACTACCTGTGGTCAGAGTCCTTTGTTTAGATGCATATTTTGTAACCTGCTGGTGTCTTGCTGTGCAGTCCATGGATAGCTCTGGCAGCACCGTGCAACAGATCATCATAGAAATCTCTAGAAACATGAAGCAGAGAAGAAGTTGTAATCATAATTCCTAGCGCCAAATACTTTTCTAAATGCAACATGTTTCTGCTATGCGTTTGTTCCTTCTGCCTGCTGCATCTCGTGTCACTAAGTCACAAACTTATAGCTTGCTGTGCGGGAGCAGTTATGACTCCCAGAGTGGGTTAGAAGTGTTGATGACGACGATCCCTACCTTAATTTCTTAATTATGGACAGTGTTTTTTTTTTCTTCAGGGGGTACTCAATGCAGTACCAGCTCCTCTTTTTTTGTTGTTGTTAAAAATTGTGGCACTTACTGTAACAGCTTCATGGTAGGTAAAGGTAAAGGGACCCCTGACCTTTAGGTCCAGTCATGGCCGATTCTGGGGTTGTGGCACTCATCTCGCTTTATTGGCCGAGGGAGCCGGCGTACAGCTTCCGGGTCATGTGGCCAGCATGACTAAGCCGCTTCTGGTGAACCAGAGCAGCACACGGAAACGCCGGTACCTATTTATCTACTTGCACTTTGACATGCTTTCAAACTGCTAGGTTGGCAGGAGCTGGGACCCGAGCAACGGGAGCTCACCCTGTCGCGGGGATTCGAACCGCCAACCTTATGATCGGCAAGTCCTAGGCTCTGTGGTTTAACCCACAGTGCCACCTGTGCTCTTGGTGAGTACTGGCACCTATTTTTCTAGAAGAAAAACACTTGATGGAGTTCTTGTAATGAACAGCAGGAAGAGAAAGATTTCAAGGGGAGGAGACACCCTGCGCCTCTCTGTTTCCTGTAGAGGAATAAATGACAGTGGCATGTCTGCATTATATAATCATTTGGACCAGAGATGGGGAACCTGTGGTCTTCCCATTACTGCACTCCAGCTCTCATTATTTCATGACCAGTGAGCATGCTGACTGGGCCTGATGGGAGCTGTAGGGCTGGTATCCTCTGTTCATCTCAGACCATTTGAACGATTCATGTCTGGGAAGCTGCACTGTGCATTTTTCCCCAGTAGAGGGAGGGAAAGGGCCGTAACTTCCTGTCCTCCTCAAAGGAGACCAGCAGCATAGCTTATGGAAATTTGCTCTGATTCATCAGGGACTTGTAATGTGGGAGGCTGGTTTGAAAATCCTGGCTTCACCCAACTTGAGAACTTGCTGTAGGCTGTCCATTATCTGAGCCTTAATTAAGAGAGTCCTCTGGCACCTTTAGAGACTAATGGATTTATTAGGGCATGAGCTTCTGGAGGCTTGGTGCTCTCAATGCATGAAGTAGTTTGGAACACTGGAAGGGCTCTAAGGTGGCAAAGGCCTCTTTGGCATTTGGTGCTAATATTTGGTAAGTCAAAACAGATGTACGCAGGACTGGAAAAAGAAGTATTGATGTTCTTAGAAATCTGAAATATTCAGCCTGGTGCTGAAGGGTTAGGAGATTAAAAAAATTCTCCAGTTCTGACTATAATAAATATCAATGTCACCAGGAACAAGAGAGATTCTAAGGTCCTGTATTGCATAGTAACAGCCTATTCTAGACTTTGCCAAATGCACAATCAGCTTTAAGCAATCAATTAACTTTTTAAATGGATGTATCCATGTCAATGTTTCTGCAAATCATAATCCTGTATTAATTTTGCTCCAGCTGCCTCTGCTACATCTGTATAGCATATGCATGTTGCATGACTTTTGTTTGAACTCATAAAAGGTACTTAAATGTTGAGGTTTTCTTCTTCTTTGGCTTATGTGCAGGGCTGATTTCACGGTGCTTTGAAGCGGAGTTTTGAATGTCAATTTTGCATTATATAGATGCAGCTGCAGTGCTCTTGTTCTGAGAGAGACTTTCACACTAAAAGGGTCCAACATACTGATCCCCCTTTGCCAGAAAAAGCAGATTAAGAACAGTTGTTGTATAGCTCCGCTTTCAACCTGTATCCAACATTTGGTACAAATGAAACTATTGGGAAATCTTTTGGTGCGGAACACTACGTTGTTAACTTTATGCTTTTTAATTGTTGCAGAAGGACAGCCTTTTTAAAGGCAGTAGTATTCACATACGGCCTGAGGGCGGTTAGTGGTAATAAATTACATGTAGTATGGATTATGGATGGAAAAAGCAGGCAAACCTTAGGGCCAGCTTGCGGGGCAGCAGTTTTTTTAATGTGTCCCACTCAGTGGCTGGCTATCTGCTTCTCCCCTGCTGTTAACCTAATGGCCCTGAACATTAATGCTCTAAGTAGGAAACTATGCAGTAAGAGCCGAGGGTGGGTGTTGTAACCATTTGTTTGCTCCATAATGAGAATAATCAAGGGCCTGGAGCAACTGCCCTATGTTAAAACATTTGAGTCTTTGTATAGAGGGGGGAAAGGGGACGTGGGTGGCGCTGTGGGTTAAACCACAGAGCCTAGGACTTGCTGATCAGAAGGTCGGCGGTTCGAATCCCCGTGACGGGGTGAGCTCCTGTTGCTCGGTCCCTGCTCCTGCCAACCTAGCAGTTCAAAAGCACATCAAAGTGCAAGTAGATAAATAGGTACTGCTCTGGTGGGAAGGTAAACGGCGTTTCCGTGTGCTGCTCTGGTTCCCAAGAAGCGGCTTAGTCATGCTGGCCACATGACCCGGAAGCTGTACGCCGGCTCCCTCGGCCAATAAAGCCAGATGAGCTCCACAACCCCAGAATCGTCCGTGACTGAACCTAATGGTCAGGGGTCCCTTTACCTTTATAGAGAAAAAAGGAAGGAGAACATGATAGAGGTTATAAAATTATGATCTATTGGAGGGCAGGGTCTGTTTCTGAAATGGCTGCACAGTTGAGTTACACAATTCAAACAAGTCTCCTACAGGCACATCAGCAAAATATACAAGGGTTTGTCTTGCACCAGTGTTTCATGTTGTCTACCAATTTCATTTCCCTTTGGCTCGTGTTCTGGTATCAGATTCCTTCTCGCATTCGTATCTCTTCTTGCTCCAAAGAACCCAGAGGGGCTTGGAGGGGCATTATCCTGTTTTATCTTTGCAACAATCCTGTGAGAGAGGTTAGCAAAGAGAGTATGCTTCATGGGAGAGCTGGGATTTGAACCTCCATCTCCACAGCAAATTCCACTCCTGAAATAGCTACCTTGTGTTGCTAATATATTAGCCGTGTTGGTCTACAATAGTCAAAACAAACAAACAAAAATCCTTCCAGTAGCACCTTGTTTTTGTTTAGTCGTGTCCGACGCTTCGTGACCCCATGGACCAGAGCACGCCAGGCACTCATATGCCTGTTGTCTTTGTCCATGGAGTTTTCTTGGCAGGGATACTGGAGTGGCTTGCCGGTTCCTGCTCCAAGTAGCACCTTAGAGACCAACTAAGTTTGTTATTGGTATGAGCTTTCATGTGCATGCACACTTCTTCAGATACTTGAAGAAGTATCTGAAGGTATCTGAAGAAGTGTGCATACACAAAAGCTTCGGGAAGGGGAGCCAAGATGGCGCCGAGGCAAGTCACGCTCTCCGGCGCTCACTTTTATTCTTTTAAAACCTTATCTTAATTGTCCTCCGGATGCCAATTTCTAACAAAAGGAAAACATTTTAAAGACTCTGAGCACTTTTATAATTCCTGCTGGCTCTGCAAGTTTCAGCCTGCCCCAGCTTGTCTTCAGCTTGTCCTAGCCTGCTCCCTCCCTCCTTATCAGCTGCCCGGTCAAGGTTGTCAGAGAGGAGAGAACGCTGCTGCCTGAACTGAGAGCAGAGAGAGAAGAGGTCTAAAGACAAAACTGAATTGCTTACCCGACCAACGGTGCCTGGAGAAGGAGGGTAAGGAGAGACACGACTGTGAGCCCTGCTTTGAGACTGGCCCATAGTCTCCCAGCTTTGCTGAACACAGAGAAAGATAAAGCTTGGAGATTCGGGGGTTAACTGAACTGATTGATTGACCCCCGCCCAGCTGGGGGGCTGTGCGAACTAGCTGGGGACAGCATTCCTGCTTCGCAGCTGAAGAGGTAGTGCATTAGCTGGAAAGACTCTTCATTTTAACAAACTGTTCTGAGGAGACCAGCATTTATACTCTCAGAGACCTCTGGTGAAGGCATCCTGAGGTTTTTTTTATAGGAAGTTTTTAATTTACAAAATACCTCTACAACAGTGTATCGGACAGGATCCTCTGGAGGTTTGGAAAATCGGCTTCAGCAAGATATCGTTCTGTTCCCTGCCTTATGTGGCAGGCCTCTGAAAGACTGCCTAGAAAGACTCTGAAAGACTGCTTAGAAGGAATCAGTGAACCAGCCCACAGAAAGTTTCCCTTCTGGGGCTCTTGGATATCCTTCGTTCAGTATAGGGCGGTGGGAGATGGCCTCTAAAGACTAAGCTAGGGCCCGAAATACAAGGTTATCATAGCTGTACATACGCTATAGCCAAACTCCGCTATTATCCTTTTCCAGCGGCACATAAATTGCCTAAATAAGGCAATTTTAATTCTAATGTAGTTCTTAGCCGTTTTATTATTGCTGCCCCTTTCGCAGCACTGTTTTATTATCATATTCTGACTAGGTTGCAGCATTTGCGAAACAGCGCTGGTCGCATGATTGAGGTGAAACTATAGGCTTAGGACAATCACCAAGATCTAAAAGCAGAGAACTCAAAACAGAGAAATAGACTGCAGCTGTTGATGAGCACATCAGGAAGCTCCTGCAGAGAGCAGGTGGGAATATAGATTGATATCCCCACTTGCCCCCCAATTTAAGGCACTCGCACCTGGGGTAAACTGCCCTCTCTCTATATCAAGACAACTTTTACCATGGTTTTCACTAGAAGAACATATAAGGAGTTGGGTATACTGCCTGACTCGGCAATTAGCCCCCCGGGCCCTGGTAAAAGACAAAGACAAAGCAAAATCACAAATTACTTTCCTAAGATGGAGGAGGGCAAGAGTCCACAAAAAGAGTCAATTCTTGATGAAGTAATACCCCCCTCTCTAACTGTTCTTGACTGGACGTCCTATTTTAAAGAGATATATCAAGATACTGGAAATATTAACTCCCCATACAGCCTAGCGAAAGAACTAGCTTTAGCCGAGGAACTCCAGGAAGGAAATACCTCTATTACTAAGGAACAGTTGCCCACGGAAGAAAGTACATCAACCCATCAAAACCAGATACCTATTTCAAAATACTCTCAAACAGAATTGAGTGACGGCCACCCTTTGGATTATTCCTTAGCAATAAGTACTGATCTAGCCAACATAAAAAACTATCTAACAATAACAAATGGGCTACTGCTGACGTTAGTAGAAAACTTGACACCTCAATTAAAAGAGACAAAATTAAGTGATATGCCCCAAGAACATAAAACAGTTGAGCTAGTGGGGACGAACAAACCAGTAATAAATAAGAATCTGCAAAGACATAACCCAGGGGTAAAAGTGAAGAAAAGTAAAAATATCAAAACAACAAGGAAAGCCAAGTATACCCGCAGTAATCGAAATATACATTGGCAGAAACTGTTTAAACTTCTTCCCTCGGCCCCAAATAAATCGACCACACGAGGCAGTAAAAAGAAGGGTAAAAAGAGAGAAACAAAGATAGTTACACAGCAACCAGCTACGGAGGACTTGCCAAGGCTGACTCCAGTAGCAAGTGAGAAGGCAGAAGTAACAATTCAGTCCCTGGATAACCAACTATTTAACAAACCTGATGCTGCGGAAGTAGAGGCCTCTACCTATGAAGGCAATAAAACATTTAGCAAATCGAACAGCGGGGAAGAGGAAGCGTTTAGTAGAGATGATACCCCCCTTCAGACCTGGCAAGCCTCTAGTCAGGAAAGAGATTGGAATTTGATCCTAAACCCCTCAAAATTGGTACTCACGAACTTTCCGAAGCCTAAGGGCTTCCTTACAGGGAAACAGCGAATAATGAACTTTGTATCTAGCCTAAATGACATACTGCCAGGAATGGTTAAGTCTAATGATATCACCTCAGTGGAATATCTACATTATGATGGTCACTCAGTGAGAGCACTGACCACTTTTAGGGACCAGAACCTGGCCAAGTTTATTTTTAGGTCAAGACCTGCCTTTTTAAAAGCACGGATAACTATACTTAGGCTCTTTGAAAATAAGGCTCCTTTGGGCCCCCTTTTGAAAACTAAGCAGGCAAATCTCAGAAAGGGGAAACAACTCTCAAAATTCTGGCCTGACAAACAGAATCCGCAATGCCTTGTGAGCAAAGGTGAGGATTCCTTTACTATGGAAGAAAATATCCTAATTGACCAATTCTGGATGTTCCCACCATTAATTCAAACTGACATCTTGGGAAGACTAGACAAGCTAAGAGATAAGCTGGCCGAGAGAGCCTCAGGCAACGAGGTTATTAAGGGGGACCAAAAAAAGACCACAACATGTAACCTTCAGATTAAAGCGGAGATTAACTTTCCACCAAGAGAGAATGTGCCACCCTCCAAGGAGAGCATTCCATCACCCCCCCGAAGGAGAAATATCCCTAAGGTGACCCCACCAGACGTATGGGACAAAATGAGATACCTAGATGATACAGAATTGGGCCAAAATCAGGCCGCAACAGAATATCCACAGAAGGAATTTATGCATAATAAAGATCTGGTGTTCACAAACGTGAGCACTTTGCATCCACCTATTGAAATCATAGAGCGGCTGGATAGCCCGCCATACAAAGACGATAGGCGACCGATACACAAAGCGACAAACCCTAAAAGTACGTTAGCTAATAATTGACAAAGACTCGACTGTGATAAAGCTAATCTTAAATTTTTATCATGGAACATTGCTGGTTGGCTCAACAAGGCAACTGACCAATCATTTGTCAATTTTATTCAAGATCATGATATAGTTTTCCTGCAAGAGACATGGCTAACAGGGGATTTAGATGTAAATGGTTTTGCCTCATTTTCGCTCGCAGGTTCACCAAGCAACAAAGGGGGACGAGTTAAGGGTGGGCTAGGCATTCTAATATCCACAAGGCTGAGAGCATCTTTCATCGAGCTGGAGCCTCTGAGTAGTGTGGCCATGGCATTATTAATGAAATGCAGATATTGCACACTTCTATTGATCAATATATATGCCCCTCCCCAAAGAGGCAAGCAGCTTATCAAAAACATCTGGCATAGGCTAGAATCATATGTCGATGAGCTAATGAATCAAACTCCTGCAGCGGCAGTGCTGCTGGCTGGGGATTTAAATGCCAGAATTGGCCAATCAGACGAGGCGTTATATGCCCATTTCCATGACGTACCTCCCATTTCTGAAGAAGCCCATTTTATTCCCCCTAGGCTCTCAAAAGACAAGGGCTGCAACTATGCAGGCCTATGTCTTCTACGTTTTTCCAACAATCTGGATCTGACTGTATTAAATGGTCGTGTCGACAGAGAACCCAGTGGGGAATTTACATTTATATCCAACATGGGAGCCTCCACTATCGACTACGTCCTGGTGTCATCTAACCTCTTGAGCAGAGCACGGGAATACAAAGTGGTGGAGAGGGTTGACAGCGACCATCTACCGCTCTGTTTAATACTGGATATAAGAAAAGATTTATTTTGCTCTGATAAACTTGTAGCCCCATGTTTCGAAAACATGGAGCTAAGATACTCACGTATTAAATGGTCCAGCAAATTGAGTGATGAAATATCGGAAAGACTTCACTCAGATACTTTTCTTGCTAGAAAGGAGAACCTCGTTAATTCCCCAACTCCTGAGGCTAGATTAGACATGTTCCAGGAACTGATTTCGTCCCTACAACCTTATCTGAGCAACAAAAAACCGCCACGGCAATCTCTACACTCTAATAAATCCAAACCTTGGTTTGACCAAGAATGCATGGCTATGAAACGCCTCCTGCTGGATAAGTACAGGAACTATAGATCAGCCAACCTACCTTCGCTACCATTAGACTGGTTTGAGTTAAAACGCAGTTATAAAGCTTTGATTAACAAGAAAAAGCTCCAGGCACAAAGGAAGGAATGGCAGTGCCTAGTGGAGGCCTCTCAAAAGAAAGATTCTGCCACGTTTTGGAAAACAATTGCAAAAAGCTGGAGAGACTCCCCGATTGAAATCGAATACTCTATACCCGCTGGAGCATGGGAGGCCTATTTCCACTCATTATATTCATCAAATCAACTGGCCCCAGTTCTGCTTCCTGCTTCAAGTGAATTTGGCAAGGAATGGCCCCCTGTAACCACAGAAGAAATTACTGGCCTTATTCAATCTCTTAAATCAGGGAAAGCCCCGGGTGCTGACAATATCCCACCAGAAATTCTTAAGGCAAATGTTGAATGGTGGGCCCCTGTGCTAGCCGCCTTGTTCACTAGTATAAATCAAGCGGCTATTATCCCCGAGGACTGGGGTTTAGCCATCATCATTCCAATATTTAAGAAAGGAAACAGAACTGAGCCAGCTAACTATAGACCAATCAGTCTATTAAGCATTATTAGCAAACTGTACGCTGCTCATTTATGTGATAAATTGGTGGAGTGGATGGAAAGAGAGCATATTCTATCAGAAGCTCAAGCTGGTTTTAGAGCAAAGCGTTCAACTATAGACCAGGCCCTTGTCCTTCAACACCTAGCAGACAAATACTCTAGAAAAGGGGGGTCTTTATATGCAGCTTTTGTCGATTTTAAATCGGCTTTTGATCTAATACCAAGGGACAGACTCTGGGAAAAGCTTGGCGCTACAAACATAGATAAACGCTTATTACGCCTTATCCGTGGTCTATACGAAAACACCAGGGTGAGGGTAAGATGCGATCGGTCAGGCCATCTAACTAAAGAAATTCAAACGCACTATGGGGTTAAACAAGGATGTGTCCTCGCGCCAACGCTATTTAATTTTTATATCAACTCTCTAGCAGTAAATATGGCGAAAGAAAATGCCCACCCTCCCAAACTGGCAGGTATGCCCCTCCCGGTGCTTCTGTATGCGGACGACGCAGTCCTACTCTCCCTTTCCTGTGTTGGCTTGAGGAAGCTTTTGAGATCACTTGCTGACTATTGTCAAGCGGAACAACTATCAATAAATTACAGCAAAACTAAAATTATGGTGTTCTCAAAAAAAAGAAGGAAACACAAATGGAGAATTAATGGTCAACCTATTGACCAGGTAGCAACTTTCAAATACCTGGGAATAACTTTTCAGGAAAGGGTCTCGTGGCACCAACAGATGAAAAACGCCATTGCCAACGCAGGAAGGGCCAGTAAAGCCCTTACAAGATTCTTTCATGGGAAAGGGGGAAAATACGTTCCGGCGGCCTCCCAGGTTTTTGCTGCAAAAATACTCCCACAACTCACTTATGGATCCCAGGTCTGCAGTTTTAAAAATTTTGCGCCTATGGAGGCATTTCAAACAAAATTCTATCGGTGTTTATTGGGGATCCCCCCTTGTGTATCTAATATAGCTGTCCGCTTAGAAGTTGGACAACCACCCGTTAACGCACGGCTGTGGATTCTAAAGATACACTACTGGTTAAAACTTATTTTTTCCCCGGCCGGTTTGGCTCCCTTAACACTCTTAGACACCTTTCATTCTACCTGGAAGGCTTCCCTGTTTGAAAAGATAAGAAGCTTGGGATTCTCCCCGCAGATCTTAATAGCGGCAGGATATGAGAGTGCCAGAAGTCAAGTGCTCCAACGCATTAGGGACATAGAGCTGCAATGTCATATGGGCCAAATGGATAAACATGCCACAATTAGAGACTTTGGGAGAGGGTTCTCACCCGCAAATTATCTGGCTGATTTACAAATACCTAAGTACAGACACTCCTTTACCCTGGCCAGATTCAACGTTCTGCCCTCTGCCCTGTTGTTAGGCAGATATGAGGGCAAACCATATGAGTCACGTGTTTGCCCATGTGGCTCATCGGAAGTGGAAACAAGTCTGCATGTATTGCTGCACTGTAGTTATTACGAGGACCTACGCCTGACCTTTATTGCCCCATTTCTACAAAAGCTTAAAAATGAACCAGAACTCCTATGTATGAGAGCCTTGGTAGAAGATAAGGTCCCTGAAATTACGATCAATGTTGCCAAATTCTGTGTAGCCGCTATTAGGCGCAGGAAACAAGAGCTTTCCAATGTCAATATGCAGGTGAAGGCAAATATTTAATTTTATTTATGCTGTCTAATTTTAAATTGTTGTTATGACCTAATCTGTATTGAAATTGTCCTTTGTTCTTCTGGTGTTATCTTTTGCTGACTAGCTGTACGAGTTAATCTGGTCTGTGACCGTTTAATAAACTTTGATTTGATTTGATTTGGTCTTGCACCAGTGTTTCATGTTGTCTACCAATTTCATTTCCCTTTGGCTCGTGTTCTGGTATCAGATTCCTTCTCGCATTCGTATCTCTTCTTGCTCCAAAGAACCCAGAGGGGCTTGGAGGGGCATTATCCTGTTTTATCTTTGCAACAATCCTGTGAGAGAGGTTAGCAAAGAGAGTATGCTTCATGGGAGAGCTGGGATTTGAACCTCCATCTCCACAGCAAATTCCACTCCTGAAATAGCTACCTTGTGTTGCTAATATATTAGCCGTGTTGGTCTGCAATAGTCAAAACAAACAAACAAAAATCCTTCCAGTAGCACCTTGTTTTTGTTTAGTCGTGTCCGACGCTTCGTGACCCCATGGACCAGAGCACGCCAGGCACTCATATGCCTGTTGTCTTTGTCCATGGAGTTTTCTTGGCAGGGATACTGGAGTGGCTTGCCGGTTCCTGCTCCAAGTAGCACCTTAGAGACCAACTAAGTTTGTTATTGGTATGAGCTTTCATGTGCATGCACACTTCTTCAGATACTTGAAGAAGTATCTGAAGGTATCTGAAGAAGTGTGCATACACAAAAGCTCATACCAATAACAAACTTAGTTGGTCTCTCCAGGCTACTGGAAGGAATTTTTCTCTTTTTTGGTGTCTTTGTTATATATTTTGTCTTTTTTCTTGCTATTACATAATAGTAAAACCTGGGGCCATTCAGTGAAGCTGAATGTTATATATAAAATTTGTGAAATTTAACAATGGCTATACAGTATTTCCAGTCTTCCATGTTGGAGGTGGGTGTGCCCTTGTCTCCCAGTTGCTTGGAAGTGGGCTATCTTGTTTGCAAGCTTCCCATAGGTCGGCTGCTGAGAAATCAGGATGCTCTAGCTCCTACTAGAGTCTAGTAGGTGGGTTTTTTTGTCTGATCCTCTTCCTAGGCTTGTGGATCAATGGTTAATGTTGGATTATGATCTAGGAATCCAGGGTCCAAATCCCAAATCAGCCATGAAGCTCACCGGGTGAACTTGGTCCAGTCACCATTTTTCAGCTTAACCTACCTCACAGGCTTGTTCTAAATGGATCTACAAGGCAGCTATGAATGTTTTGCAGTATTGTGTTACTGTACCTTCATGCTTAGTGTTTTAAGGCATAACGCAGAGGGGCTGTCTCTTGCAGAAGCCCCTGTGAAATGAATGGGAGTGCATCAAAATTCAGTGTTTAGGAGAACTACCCTTTTGAACTGTACCCATCCGTAGGACAATGGTTTTCTACAAGTAGCATTTCAGAGACATTGGGGGCATCTGTCAGAGGAAGAATATGCCAGTACAGTGGTACCTCGGGTTAAGTACTTAATTCGTTCTGGAGGTCTGTTCTTAACCTGAAACTGTTCTTCACCTGAAGCACCACTTTAGCTAATGGGGCCTCCTGCTGCCACCAGGCCGCCGGAGCACGATTTCTGTTCTCATCCTGAAGCAAAGTTCTTAATCCGAGGTACTATTTCTGGGTTAGCGGAGTCTGTAACCTGAAGCGTCTGTAACCTGCAGTGTATGTAACCCGAGGTACCACTGTACCTTTCTTAGGACAAGAAATAAAAATGGGTGAGGAGCTAGTGAAAGAAGAATGCTGCTGGGATAGATTAAGAAGCTTCCAGCTGCAGGTTTTAGTGGTCTTACAATGGGGGGGGGGGGAGAAAGTGTTATGAAGACAAATTACAGCGTGATAATCTTAAAACATAATGAGGAGAGTGTTATTACATATTGAAGGTGGAGGGTAAAATATAATAGTGGTATTGTTTTGCCAGCCAAAGCCATGCAAGTGTTGAGAGCCAACAAGCTCCACTGGCTTTTAGTCTGCACTCCAGGATTCAGGCTGCCACTGTTATATTGCCAGGAACATAAAAATGAATGATTTAGATTCTGTGTTTTAAGAGTGCAGAGTTGCCAGAAAGACCCACGTTTTAAGCAAGGAAATGCTGAAAAGTCAAGAAGTTACTATCCTGCACTATTAAGATAACTAAAAATTACCAGCTTCATTTGTAATTATGGGATAAAACCCCAGATGACATCTCTGCACCTTCTAATCCACCAAAAACATCCAGGTCTTTGGGGCTACCTGGTGACATAAGAGGGCTGATTAGAACCTTGTTGTGGCCTTCAACATGGCCACCTGAGAGCTCCCCTTTGCATCTCAGGGCCCTTCAGTGGGCCCACTACCAGTAGTGAGACTCTGTTTGGTGCCCTGAAGTAATGTTATTTATATAATAATAATTTAATAATTATTTATACCCCGCCCATCTGGCTGGGTTTCCCCAGCCACTCTGGGTGGCTTCCAACAAAATATTAAAATACAGTGGTCTGTTAAACATTAAAAGCTTCCCTAAACAGGGCTGCCTTTAGATGTCTTCTGAAAGTCTGGTAGTAGTTGTTCTCTTTGACATCTGGTGGCAGGGCGTTCCACAGGGCAGGTGCTACTACTGAGAAGGCCCTCTGCCTGGTTCCCTATAACTTGGCTTCTCGCAATGAGGGAACTGCCAGAAGGCCCTTGGCAATGGACCTCAGTATCCAGGTAGAACGATGGGGGTGGAGACGCTCCTTCAGATATACTGTTTAGGGCTTTAAAGGTCAGCACCAACACACTGAATTGTGTTCAGAAACGTACTGGGAGCCAATGTAGGTCTTTCAAGACCGGTGTCATGTGGTCTCGGCGTCCGTTCCCAGTCACCAGTCTAGCTGCCGCATTTTGGATTAGTTGTAGTTTCCGGGTCAGCTTCAAAGGTAGCCCCACATAGAGCGCATTGCAGTAGTCCAAGCAGGAGATAACTGGAGCATGCACCACTCTGGCGAGACAGACCGCTGGCAGATAGGGTCTCAGCCTGTGTACCAGATGGAGCTGGTAAACATCTGCCCTGGACACTCCACCAAGGAATAACCCAATGTAGGTATCAGTTCCAATGGAGCCCCCAGTAGGTACTTGAGCCATGGCAGTTGCCCAAGGATACTGGAGGCTAATGCTGGCCTGAAACTCAAACAGGCAGCAAAACAAGAAGTTCATGTCAGCTTTTGTTTGTAGCTGGGGCAGGGACTGTATTCAGCGTAGACAGGTACAAGCTTTCTTAAAGGATTCTGGTGGCGTCTTCTGGGCACCACTGCTGTTACTGGAATTTTCAGAGATCCAGACATTGAAACAATACAGAAGTCTTCTCTTTGAAAGTTGAGGCGCTGGCATTCTGTTCAGTGCAGAAGCTTGCCACCCTACCAGTATATAATCACTGGTGGCGTTTTGTTTTGTTTTTGGAGACCAATACCAGAGCTGTTAATGGCTTAAAAATATTTCCACACTGACTCTCAAGAAAAATGCTGTTTCATTTAATATTTATTTTATTACCCCACATGAATTTAACAAATCAACCTGGAAATACCACCAATATACAGGGCAGAAAATGTAATTTACAAATGGGAGATACAACACCCTATAATAAATTTTAATGTAGAGTTCTTTTTTATATATAAAGAAACTAAGGAGGGAGGAGGGGGAGGGCAAGAGATAACGCCCTTAAAAAATAAAATTGTCATCAATCTTTCAGTCCACATCTCCAGTGTCAATGGAACTTTCAAAATTATTAAATAATGGTATCTTAGACATATAGAACATTGGCAATTTAAATACATTAATTATAATTCTAAATAAATATCATCTGGGAAAGGAGGCTGCTTTAAGTACACAGCTCCATTGACCTGTGTTTAAAATGGCAAAACAAATTTACTTCTTGCTTCTTAGATAGGCTGGGCCCCAGGCCCTAGCTGAAATCAATGGCAGTTCCATCAACATCTGGGGTACCAGAGTCTGGAAAGGGGGTGAAATGACATTTTCTCTGATTCTTCAATTGATCTTTCTTTAATAACATTAAAAAAAAAAGTCAAGAGGTTATAAGCTTCCTAAGCGTGATTCCCCATAGACCAACTGCTTCTTTGCAACTGCATGTAAAATAAAAAGAAATTGCAGAACATGTCACACGTAATTCAGCTTAGCTTCTGTGAACGTTAAGAGGGAAGCTGTGCTCTTGTTTGGTTTTGGAATAGGACATTCCTGGACCAAATCAGATTGGAATCTTTCTGTTCATTGGTTGGTTGAAGGAGGAGGAGGGAAAAGCCTATGTTCTTTGCTGCTCATCTTTGCATCACCCCACAAACGGTAATATAAAGTCAGCAGCATAAATGGATTAAACAGGAACCAATGATCACTACCCCTTGGATAAAGTGCTCAACAAGCAGGTCAAAAAGTGGGTCCCTTGACAACCGGGGATTCTTAAGCTCAGGGTGTGTTTTAACAGAGCAAAAGCAGCAACAAGGCAAACGGCAGCAGCGGCTGGCTGAGTCGGGTGCCATTTGGCCAGGCGAGGGGAGCAGAGAAAGGAAGAGAAAGCCAGTCCTGAGACTACAGCTGTCAACCAGTCAGAAGAGAGGGACATGATTTGGAAAAGAGAAACAAAATGAGTTTAGTGTGCATTTGCTTCTTGGCCGGACCCAATAGCTTACTAGGATAAGACACCTGGGCGCAACCATAATTGCTTTGTGTGTCCTTTCCCAGGAAAGGGCAAGCACCTGATATTTGGAGTTGCCTCCTTTTCCTTTTCCACATCATTTCTGATAGGAACCTGCTCATGTAAGGAGCTAAGCATTCAACAGAAGCTGTGGAATTTGGTGGCCTGGGTCTGCCCAGCAGCCCCAAAGCAGAGGAGGGGCAGGAGAGTGTGAAGAGCCAGGGGTGGGGCAGGCATGGGACATTGCTAAACTCTTCCCTCCTCCGGCTGCATTGCACCAAAAAAGCAGGGTGCCAGACAAGTTGTGCCCTCCGTGGACTATTTTGCCACACTTCAATGAAGATCCTGGCTGTCTGCCCCAAGTCTAGTTCAACCCTAAGGAACATTAAACTGGGATGAAAATCTGGAACTTGCTCCCCATTGGAGGAAGTGGCTTTTCCCTGAAATCAACTAAGGCTTCAACTTTCCATGAGACCGGCTTCCTCGTGCTGACCTTTTACAGGGCTGTGTTCCCCAGAAGGAAGCTGCAGGGACACACCTTACTATTGAATCACAGAAGCTATGAGGTCCATTGACATTTTAGCAAACCCTACAAGTACATAACAGGTCCTTCTAAACAGGAATACTGCTTCAATGCTGCAGGGCAGTTTTCTATGGGACAAACATGTAAGAATGTCAGACTGACATTTTAATATCAGGAGTCAGCTGTAAAGGAAACTGTGATGCCGCACTCAAGCACAGTTTATTTGGAAGAGATTCCCACTGCTCTGTCATAAAGCCGGGTGATGACAGGAGCAAATGGGACAGTTAAGGCACAAGTTGGGGGGAGAACAGAAAAATGGGTCCTTAATAAGTTTTAGACTAAACAGAGAGAAGTAAATAGGCCAGAGGTGCTACAGTCCTGAAGCCCCTCTCTTCAATTGGGACTTTTATAAAGACACAAGAGGATATGCTTGCGAATCTAAGACAATTGCCATTTACTCTCCTTGAACATGGATTGAAAATTGGCCAAACCGGTAGGTTACTGTTGAAGAAATGGAAGTATTTTAAAAAGGAAGGGGTTATGCCAAATCTTACGGTCAGGTGTCATACTCGCCAGTAGACATGGAAGTTGGGCATCAATAACCAGTGCAAACAAAAACTGAACCAGCCATTTCAGAGACAGTGAGATGGCGTGCTACGAAGTTCCTTCTGCTTTAAGGATCGAAAACTGAAAAATAATCTTGCTACAGCCAGTATGAGCCCTCCTGACTGCCCAACTCATCTTTTCCTGTGCTAGCCAGGGACTCCTCAGATTCCTGCTTGTGCAAAAGAGCCACCATGAACTGTGCTTGCGCTGTAAGACCAAGACCAAACCCCTTTGCTGAAAGGTCGAGTGCATCCACTGTATGGACTACAGGGGAACTGAAAAAACGGCATTTTTTAAAGTACTGAAGACAGTGGTTGCAAGCAATTCCAGTTCAATTCATTAGTGCAGTATTGCTCAACTAAATTTGGAGGGGAGGGGAAGCCAGCCCACCCACTCCCACCTTGCCACCCCATAGGGAGGGGGTAAACATACCTACACTGTGCATCCTCTATTCACAAGAGGCTTCTGACAATGCAGTCCCAGATTTCCTCTTTCCCATACGAGATTGTCAATGCCCCACACGCATGGCTGCAAAACCACGACAGCTGGGACTGGCACACTACTGTCAGCACAGGTAGAAAGGAAACCAGGGAAAAGGCAGGGGCTGGGCAGGCCAGCTACAGAATCTGGATATGCCTGACACGAGCTACAAGCCCACCCATCAAAGGGGGGGAAAGGGTAGTAGTGCAACAAATAGCTACGGCTGGCAAGTGGAGAGAGAGAGGGAAGGAGGAAGACAGCTTTGCCATTTTGTATTTAAACGAGTGGGGTCGTGCTGCTGGATAACCCCGCTTCCTTTGTGAGTCTCTGTCCATCCCGCCCTCCAGGAACAAGAATACATGCTACAGATTGCATTTTGTGGTTTACATTTAAAAGAAAAGGGGGGGGGGAGAAGAGAGGCAAACAAATCTGAAGCCTACGCTGGGCCCATGGACGTTGCATCCTTTGAGGTGTTGCAGAAAATTCTTTGGGAGACGGTTTTCCTTCTCACCGGCACTTCTTCATGTGTGTCCTTTTTTTTTTTTCATTTTGTTTTTTTTTGTCCTGCTGGTTATTCATGTAACGAAATGTTTATAGACCATTGACACATTGAACCATGACGGGAAAAAGAGAAATGAAAAAGAGAACATTGCACTTTGTCCTTTGAAAAAAAGAAAGAAAGAAAGAAAGAAAGGCACCCTCCACTTTTGAGGCCTCTTCTCCACTTCTTATCTTCCAGGTGGCCTATTGGCACCGTAGCAAATATAGTCCTTAAAGTTTTCCAGTGGCGCCAGACCCCCTTCCACCAAGCTCCATCCTTCCTTGTTCCAGGTGCTTATATATCCCAACAAGTCAGCCAACCAGGCTGTTTTCGGAGGCTTTTCAAAGTGCAAAGAGTCCAAGGCAAGGGTCTCTCGCCTCAAAGCACCAGTTAAGGCGTACTTGGTTGCAGTCTCAGCCACTGCAAACCCTGGCGGGTGTAGTGTACCAGTTCGATCATACTGCTGTTCAGCGAGAGAGGGCAGGCGGCAGCACTGAGCTCGGAGAAAAACTCTGAGAGGGAGAGAAAGAGAAAAGAGGAAATCTGGCGTCACACGTTTGGCTCCTTGCAGTCTGCACGGCTCAGGCATGGAAAGGGTTCGGCAGAAATATAGGAGGCATCGTTCAAGCTACCTAAATGCTTAGCTGAAAGTACCTCACACTTAAAGACCTGCATGGGCAGAGTTTTCACCATAGCTGTTTACAGGCAGCACTATCTGCCTGCTCCAGTTCTGCAACAGTGCAAAGGGGGGGGGGGGGGAGAGACTAACCCTACAGCACATAATACTTGTTATTAGGAGCAAAATTCAAGTTTCACAGGAATCTCAGCTTGCATTTGAACCCCAAAACATTTTCCTAGTCCAGATGGAGATTGAGAAAGGTATGCTTGAATGCTAAAAAATAATTTTTGGGTGGGGAGGAGGCTCCTTGCTTCACAGTATGACTGAGAAACAAAGTACATTATATGAATGATGTGAAACCATGCTAATGTACTTAATCTGATTCATACTGAATCCAGCTTTCCATGGTACATGATTTTGATTTCTTATTTTTTAAGAACCTGGAGAACATACTATTCTGCCTCCTTAAAATATTATCAAGGGGCAAAGAAAGATGACTATAACCCCCCTAACCCGATAAATCTTGGTGACTGACACGTTCCCTGTAACAGGAAGTGAATTAGACAATATTGCAGATATTCTGCACCCCAAGGTTGTTGCCAGAGACAAGCAGTGCCTGAACATGTCGTTTCAATTTTTGGAGGATCGGAGATTAAATGACTACCAGCCATAAGATAACTCTACCTAATTTGACTTGCATTGGCTCTTTACCAAGAGACCACCTAAAATTAATCCCCTGCTTTGCTTACTGAATGACTGCCACATTTGTCTTTCCTTCTGCCTTTTAGCATCCCATGCATTCTGACCACTGCTAGATGAAACTAACTGCTAGGTATTTTATTTCAAAAGGGCAGGCAGAAACAGTCATTTGCCTTTGGACTGGCAGCCGCTCTTCCAGGGTATCAGGTAGCAGAACTGGGAATGGCCCTCTGCCTTAGGTCCCAGATGCCACTGAGCTTATTTATGCGGTTCTCCCTAATAATCTTGCCAAATAATGTGCAAAATAGGCCTCCCGAGGGAAAGCAAAGCCTGAGGGTGCTGCATGGACTGTGTCAGTAGAAACACAGGAAAACAAAAAGCCTTACTCTTATTCTTCCTGGCCAAAACATCAGCTTGTTCCCAGAAATCGTAGGCATAGAGAATATAAGAAGTGATGCCAACAAAGGAAGAAGTGATGGTTGGGATAAAGTGAGGAACGTTGACCGAGGAGCCAATGCTTCCACTTCCGCAGCTGCTGGCGCTGGAACCTGTCTGGGAGCTCACAGAGCCGGCTGGAGAGGGCATCGGGGAAAGAGGGGACGGTGTGCCTATACTCCTGAAAGACAAAACACAAGAATTGCCATATATACCATCAGTGAATTCAGGAGCTGAGTTTCATTATCTTTAGGAGGGGGGAAAGCAAACAGAGAGCCAGGGCTGGAAGGGGAATGGAATGGGATGTCCCAGGAGAAGCCATGGCCAACTGGAATACTAAACAGAAGCGCTGGGTGCTGCAATGGTCCCGCTTGCCTTTGCTGAAAAAGACATCTATGGAAAGACGTGTTCTGGCATTCTGTTCTTCTCACACACATGCCCTCAACTGTACACTCAGACCCCAAGGCTGAATACTTGCTTTGTTGGTTAATATGCAGTTTTCAGCTAAGAAGCTGAACAGTTGGGAGCCACTGTCATACAATCAGTCATTCATTGCCTTATTGTGCGTAAGAGTCAAACACAGCCAGTTGAAGTCTTATTTGCCACAGCTTCTGCAAGGAACTCTTGACAGGAGTGGTCTAACTAAGCAGTGTTCCTATCAGCTGAGGGGAGCAGTGGTTCACTGGGTGGCTAATTCCAGTTGAGGAGCTGAAACTCTACTCAATGGCAGTGGCTATTGTGGCATTAAATTTAAAATGGCAAGACGCAAACTGCACCTCCTATATCACCACCAACAATGTAAATGGGTGGAAGAGAAGGCCTTAAGCAAGTGTGCTCTCCATCTAGTGAACTTTAGTGCCTAGTGGGATCTAGGCCAAGAGTTCCACAGCCCAGTATCTGTTCCATCACATTAATAGACAGATCAGACTTGAGGGGAAAGGATGGCAGAGCCATCTTTTACACATCTGCTCAGAAGCCATTCCTAGTCTGTTCAGTGAACATTCATTCTAAATAAGTGGGCATAGGTTTGGAGCTTAAAAGCTTCAGGAGGAAAAGCCATCAGAAATCCCCAATTCCCCCTTCTTGACACTAAACCAGCCTTAAACGTCCCAGGTAGGTACAGCGTGAAACTTTTATTATTTCAAAATCAGGTTTCAACCTTTTGTAACAAGGGAAGGGTGATATAGATTTCAGTATTACCTGGCAACACACGGAGAAGGTGCTTGTGTAATTCTAGAAGAACTCTGAAACAAGGAATGGAATTCTACTCAGTTCACACTTGACACCAACTTGCAACCAGTTCCAACATTACATTTTTAACTACACCTTCTAAGACGCCATGTATTCATATTGTTTGAGGTCTATTTCTTCTAAGAGAATTGTCTGGATTGGGTAAGGTAAACAATGGTAATCTGAGGTCTGTCTGACGTGAGAACAAGTCTTGTGGCTACACACCCCCTCATTCACTTGCCTCAATGTAAATCTTGGGGGGTTTGTTAAAACACCGTTTCCTGTTATGTCCCAACTGGGAACTTTGGTCTAGCAAACCAGGATCAAATTGCAGCTTGCAATCCTGATCTGTGAACTGTAGTTTTAATGTGCTGGGAAACTGTGGTTCAACAAATCAGAAGTCTTGCAGCAAGTCTTGCAAGAGAAGGGAGGCTAGAACGGGAGGGAAAGTAATGCAGGCACAATCCTTCTGGGTCTGATAAATCTTTTGCTTATTGGACTTGCAGTGTTACTTCTGAACTTAGAACCAAGAGTCTGTTCTGACAGTATGTCCACTGGCCAGATTATACAGTGGTATCCTCATGTTAGCACACTACCTTGTGAGCGATTTACAAGACCCCTATTATCCTTTTGTAATAAAAGAGAAAAAGGAATAACACAAGGCGGGGGGAGACACCATGTCATGGAAAAGGGAGCTATGATCTTGCATGAGGTTGCCGCTTCAATGTTATGCTACTCACGCAAATAAAGCAGAGTATTCAGCACAAATTGCCCACAAACTATTGTTGGATCCGACCCAAAGACTGATGTCACAAAGCTTCTGTTTTTATTTTTAAATCAAGTTCTGAAGCTGAGTTAGAACCAACCCCAAGTCCCTGCCAAAATACAACCCACAACGTTTTCGTTCTCTACCTTGAAGTGTTCAATAAGGGTCCGGGAATACTTTATTGCTGTGTCCTTCTTGTAGCGAAACATTGCCATGTACAGAATGGCTTGGCAGCGCATGCTGTGAAAACACAACCAACACTGAGCATATGAAGCTGCCTTATCAGACCCTTGGTCCAATAGCTCATTTCTGTCTGCACTGATTGGCAGCATCTCCCCAAGATGGAAAGAGATCTCTCCCACCCTCTACTAACTGAGTCTTTTAAACAGGTATGCTGGGGGCTGAACCCAAGAACTACAAAGTATGGGATCTGCTACTGTCCTGAAGCTGAATAGAACTCAAGACTTGGGGCATGCAAAGCATATGCTCAACCACTGTGCTATAACCTCTCCACATGAAAACAAAATATAAAACAATAATAGTTTTATTACTTATACCCCACCTATCTGGCTGGGTTTCCCCAGCCACTCGAAAATAGTGAGGGCATTTTCACGGCAACCCAGTGAAGCCAGGGCTGTGGGGGGGGGGGATTGGGGGCTGGGGGGGGTGGTTTTATATCCCACTTTTCCAAATGGGTGTCACATACAGTTTCTTGACAATCTTTAAAATAATTCTGGATTGCTCTTGCTACATTTTTAAAAATTAATTTGCTGTTTTAAGAAACAATGTAAAACACAGAAGACAAAAAAAATAGGATATCCTAACTTCCTTTTAATGGTACACTGGGTAAACGTAAGGGTTTTTCCTACATTACCAGCTTATCACAGAACTGTAGAGTTGGGACCCCAGGGGTCATCTAGTCCAGCCCCCTGCAATGCAGGAATCTCAACAAAACTATCCATGACCGATGGCCATCATGAAGGAGAGTCCACAACCTCCTAAGGGAGTCCATCCCACTGTCAAACGGCTATCACGGTCAGAAAGTTCTTTCTAAGTTTTAGTCAGAATCTCCTTTCACATAACTTGAATACATTGGACTTAATGTACCCATCTTTTTCTCTTAAAATGCCCCCCACCTTATTTCTCAAACTAGAACGCTTGAAAACAGAAGATCCACTCACCAAAAAACAATGAAGATTTTTTCATGCGTGTTTGTTGAAGAGTCCGCAAAGTATTTTAATGTCATTATGAATCTGTGAGAAAGCAAAAAATAAAATAAAATAAATGGCTGTTTTTAATAATGAAAACATACATCCTGACTTGCTTACTGATTCCAGATAGTCCTGCTGACATTGAGGAAACTGTGCCGATTTAGAAAACTGATTATTTGGCCTAGGGTGAAATGGGGGAGGGCTTGCTTATTTTTTCTCATTTAGATAGCCCACCTGCTATCTTCAAAGGCAAAGTACTGTGGTACCTCAGGTTAAGAACTTAATTAGTTCTGGAGGGCCATTCTTAACCTGAAACTGTTCTTAACCTGAAGCACCACTTTAGCTAATGGGGCCTCCTGCTCCTGCCGCCGAGCGATTTCTGTTCTCATCCTGAAGCAAAGTTCTTAACCCGAGGTACTATTTCTGGCTTAGCGGAGTCTGTAACCTGAAGTGTCTGTAACCTGAAGCGTCTGTAACCCGAGGTACCACTGTATATAGCTGTAGATTTCTCCATTTCATAATGGCGCCACTTCTGAGCTCAGGTCCTTTGCCAACGCAAAGCAAAAAGTGCAAGAGGGTAGAGGGAAGGCCCTTAACGTAGGAAGAGTAGAAATTGGGAGTATGAGCATAAGGGGATGTGCTTATTACCAGGCAAGGAAGGGGTGTCCCACTTACTTGATGAGGTCTATGGTCTCTGCGAACATGCTATAGGCTGGCTTTGGTGAGAGGGGATCAGATTCCATGGCAATGCCACACTCAATCAAGGATAGGGCAGCATCCAAGTACTTGAAGGCCTTTCCAATGTCATCTGTCTGTTGGGGAGAAGACGAACGGTGGTCAACTAACAAGGGTTCAATGCTCTGTGCAATCATTTGGACTGACGCCAAGAATTTGACATGGGAACCTCGAGCCTCATGATGCCAGCTGATTTCCATTTGAAGGCATTTCCCCTGCTCCCCCTTTAACGCCCACATACACACTTAACATGCTTAGCTATGGTTTGTTTACTGCAAACAAGCAACAATGTGAAGTCCTCCTTGAGTGATTTTTTTCCCAAGCTTAATTTTCTTGGGAGGCTGGCATGGTTTTCCTGGAGACTGCAGCTAGGGAGACAAGAGTTAACCTTTTCTCCCACCAGCTTCAGTCTCCAGGAAGATCACCCACCGCTAACAATTAGGCTTGATAAAATATATTTCTGTTGGAGCCAATGGGAGGCTTTTCCCCCAGGCCAAATTTAAGAGGGGGCAGGTGGGTGGGACCCTGCAGTCTCCAGGGATGGCTTCTCTGGGTGCATGTGACCCATGGGCAATGCATTTGTAATCCATGCCCAAAACACATGGAACAACTGGGCAGAGGTGGGTCCCAAGAATGGAACGGAACGGAACTGTGCAAAAGTTTAACAAGACCAATTCAAACGTACATATATTTTGAAGCACCAAATCTATTCACTGCTTGCTGTTAAGCATGATTACATCATCCAGTGGAACACAATGCACTCAGAAACTGGTGCATCTAAGAGGGAAGAACTCATTACTGCTGCTTAAGGTAAATGGCATTATGCAACCAGACTAGCTTTCTCTAATCAGTAAAAAGCTTTTTAGCTTTTTTCAAAGCAGGAGGGAAGGGAAGGACCAGGGGCTATTAGAAAGCAAAGAATTTACTTTCATAATTGAGTAAGCAAAGTCCATGTATGCACATATTGGTGCTGGCAAATGTCAGCTACTTGACAGCATGTTGCTATGCCCTTTCAGAACATCCCAAATAGATGGCTGGGGTTGATGGGACTTGTAGTCCAAAAGCAAACGATGCGCACTAAGTCGGGGAAGGCTGTGCTATGTGACTTGAGTAGCAAACGTGTCTTAAGTGACTATTCCCTATATTCTGTCCCACTCCAAGCAACAACCAGAAACCAAACCCAGAATTGAACTTTGTAGCCTTCAGAATGAGGTAGCAGAATGGGCTGTACAACACCAGAATGTGGGGTACACCACTTCTGAACATCCCCCCCATATTTTAAAAAGCAGTGGACAGAATGGTACAGTGGTGCCCCGCAAGACGAATGCCTCGCAAGACGAAAAACCCGCTAGACGAAAGGGTTTTCCGTTTTGGAGGTGCTTCGCAAAACAAATTTCCCTATGGGCTTGCTTCGCAAGACGAAATGTCTTGCGAGTTTTTCCGACTTTTTTTTCCTCCCCCCCTTTTTCTAAGCCGCTAAGCTGCTTATCTGCTTATCCGCTAAGCTGATAAGCCGCTAAAAGCCGCTAAAAGCCGCTAACAGCGCTAATCCGCTAAGCCGTCAATGGGCTTGCTTCACAAGACGAAAAAACCGCTAGACGAAGAGAATCGCGGAACGGATTCTTTTCGTCTTGCGAGGCACCACTGTATAAAGAGCTCATGTCTAAAAAGACTGTTGGAGAAGCAAAGTTGAAGTGGGGGTGGGGAATGACGGGGCGGAAATTATGTCCCAAGCCAAGCACTCTTGGTGTTGATAATGCCTTGCCAGGACCACAGAGGCCAAAGGGAAGCCGCTTCCCCTGCCACAGAAGAGCATCACAGAGCACCAGGCCTGAGTAACACAAGCTGTTCATGCCGTGAACCATAACACTGAAGCCCAGATTCAGCAAATGCAGGAAATGAGTTCCAACCACAGAATTTCTACACTTTAATTAAGTAGAAAGGAGTTTAGTTATCCCGCTGCTCAGAACTTTGGGCAAACTTTCTTGCATCCAGCACTAAGTCAAAGCACTTACCATTGTGTCGGCTTTGTGCCTCAACCTTTTGGCCTCGTTTAAGTGAAATTCCACTGGATGTTGTCTGAAGTGAGACATAAGACAGAATGGGATTTTTCAGTTTTTTTTAAAAAAAGTAAATGAAATACTCGTTTTGAAAAATGTACGTGCTTTTGCTCTGCACAGGTTGAATTAGTCAAACCTCTTAACATGCATTAATAAACTGAGCTCTTTTACATCAAAGAAACTACCATATTTTTTGCACCATAACACTCACTTTTTTCCTCCTAAAAGGTAAGGGGAAATGTCTGTGCGTGTTATGGAGGGAATGCCTACGGGTGGCATGCCTACGGATTTTCCTCCTCTAAAAACTATGTGCGTGTTATGGTCGGGTGCGTGTTATAGAGCGAAAAATACAGTACCTACTTGCCTAACACTTATCAAGACATGGAGATAAAGAGAGAGAGATCTTTATGTGTGATGTCTCCATGCTTCTCCAACTAAAAGGCTCCACGCATTCAATAAACTAGCATGAGGGAGAGAACAATGCTAAACTTCTCTCCCCAGCATGCTAATTTTATATGCGTAATGATTTAAAAACAAAACAAAACCGGGAGTAGAGGCACCTAAAAATGCAACCCACGCTCCTGAATTCTCAAGAGATACACCACAGAGTTCTAACACCTTAATATGCCATAGTTTCAGTCATGCTTCCTTGCTTGAAATACAAGAGACAAAGGATACACAACATCCTCTTGGTTCTAATTCTGACTGCTGCTATCATATATACCCTTTGAAAATTTAGACTACATCAGAAGCTGTAAATTGAGGGGTCCATGTGTACAAGCCATATGAGGGGAGAGTTTGAATGGAGAAGCAAACTGACATCTATCTGGACTTTGGTGGGGTAGGGGAGACTTCAAAAAACCAAGATTTTTTGTTTCAGAGAACGGCAAGCTAGGTTGTTGACAAGAGAAGAAAACAAGAAAGGTAAAATGAGAACTCAAAAGAGAACTTAACCAGAGAGGAACAGAAACTGCATTCTTACTTGTGCGGCTTGCCCTGAGGTTTTGTTGGCTTGGAGGTACCATTTGGCAAAGAAGGCACTGGAAAAGGATTTGGAACATCGTCTGCAGATCTCTGAGAAGTCAAAGAGGAAAGGTAAGTTTTGTACTCAGAAAAAAATAGCCACATCAAAACTTTTCTTTTCCAAGATGAGCATGTATTTATTTGTTCCAGGACATCTCTTTTCACTGCATTTTTTCAACAGAGCATGATGAGGAAACTTGGCTTCTGACTAGAAATGTCACAACAGGGTGGTTTACGGTATAAGTAACACCAGCCTGCTTGCTCCACCAGGGGGGAAAGAGACACAAATAAACTAGACAGAAAATGTTGAATGGGAAACTCACTGAAAAGGGGAAAGTATATACAGTAGAGGCAGTTCTCAGACTGACAGCTCTTGCACCAAACAGTTATTAATAGTAGGGGCTGCTTGGGAGACTGGAGCAAGCCTTAAAATGCCCCCCAAGTAAGTATTTGAAAACTTTTCCCCTGAGTAGCCCAAGGTCAAGCACTGTAAGGAAGAGGTCATCATCAAAGGCTCCAATTGCGAATTTGTCATTGGCACCTACTTTGTTGCTTTTTGAGCTTTCGGAAGGCTTCCCCTCCAGTTTCCTGTGCTTGGAGGATGAAGAATCCTTGTGGCTTTCCTTGCTCTTGGTAGTGCTGATACTGAGACCAGGAGGCTGGCTGCAGGCACCGCTTTCATTCTTTGGCCTCTTCTGGGCCATCTTGGCTGGTTTCTGCGCAGGAGACAACGGTGGTGGTGGTGGCGGCGGCGGTGGAGGCGGCAGCGGCGGCAGTGGCATCTCTTGTCTTTGTGTCTCTACTGATGGCTTTGAAATCCTGGAGAGGGCGAGTCAAATCAGTTTTAAGCCATATGGCTTATTGTAAAGCCTTCATTGGTGGAAGGGGAAACACAGGGGCTCTGTTTATTTAGTGGGAGATGCTGCAAAACAGACAGCTGAAAAGACTTCATCAAGAGCAGTGGGGAGGTGGAATTAGGGACTTTCTGGCAATTCATTTGCACATTAACCATCTGCAGAAGCCAAACATGTATCCAGAATAACACACCCTTGGGCTTTGTCTCTAAAGCAGAACTGAAGCTAAGGATCCGATTAAATGTAGCTGCTGGGAGACATAACAATTTGGTCCCCACAATGTCTGAGATCCAAAGAGCTACTTTCAGGTGGACCCAGAAGTTTGGGCAAACTACTGGTTTTTTTATTATTATTGCTTTGAACGCCCAGGACAAATGTGGAAGAACTTATGAAGCTATCCTCCCATTCAAAAGTGGTTTGCCATCATAGGAACATGGCTGTTGTTCAAAGCTCCCCTGCAGATGCAGAACCATTTATTATCAGTATTATTATTAGTCTGTGCAGGGAAACATTTTGCTTTTAAACAAAATACTTTTGAAGACTCTGTCAAAAGGACTCCCAGTGTCATTCTTGAACCCTTTCAGATCCATGGCTTAAGTCACAGTAAGTCATTTCGTGTGTACGTTGAACATAGATTTCCTTTCTGATCTCTGCACTGCACAGGGTCAGGAACTGGGGCAGCGACTCCCAGTTGCAATGCTAAGAATTCTCTCAGCCAGACTGAAAGGTGACCACAATGCAGTCCTTTTATAGCGCAACAAGCAAGTTTCAAACGAAAGACACTCAGAGGTATCACCTGTTCCTATTTTCCTTCTGCTCAAGATTGCAATCACCCTGCATACATATTTATCTATAGAATCCTGCCAATTACTTTAGGATTAAGTAAGACAATGGATTGGCAAAGAATGTTAAAATATTGTCAGAATGCAAAATGATTATTCGTAGGAGTGCAACGATAGCAAGACCATCCTGCACAATGTGCTCTTTTAAGATTCAAAGGATTTATTGTTGCAGATTCTAGTATGGCCACCAGAATTTTTGTATCTTTAACTACTATTTATTTGGTGCACTTAAATACTGCTTTTCCTCCATGGAGCTCAATGCAGAATGCATGGCGCTCCTGCCCAAGATTTCACCCTCAAAACAATCCTATGAGGTAGTTTGAGCTGATAGTGGCTAACCCAAGACATATTCTGAGCAAGGATCTGAACCTGGGTTCCCGCAGACCTAACACCCTAACTGCTACATAGCACTGGTCCTCCGCTATACTGCAATAGTCATCATATTTTGTTTTTCAAATTCCAGTACCAGGTCTGGATACGTTACATAAGCTTTATTGCAGAACTTGGAACATGAAGCTATAACACACATGCTCAGATCTAACTCTCAAGACTAGCTCTTTGGATATTATCTTGGTTTAATTCAGTGTTTCTCAAAGTTGGGTCCCCAGCTGTTGTTGGACTACAGTTTACATCATCTCTGACCACTGGTCCTGCTAGCTAGGGATGATAGCAGTTGTAGTCCAAAAACAGCTAGGGACCCACTCCTTGTGGCTGGTTAATGCCACAGTTCCACAGCACTTTGCAGAACTATGTTGCAATGTAGACCAAGAACTTCTTGATAGTCTGTGGCCTGGTTCAGAAGTAATGCAAAACCATGATTTCCTCCTGCTAGAGCAGGCTGTGGCAAACCCTTCCCTTCTCCATGCACTAACAGAGGAAGTTCAAAGCTTTCCATTTTCTGTCCCCCATCATATTTGAATGTGGGAAACTGTGGTTTGTTCTAAACAGGTCCAAAACATGATTTCAGGGCCCTTTTCCTTTTAAACGAATGAAAAACTGCAATTCGAAATGAGAGCTAAGTTCGAGAAACAATGGTTTGATTTATTCTTTATGTAAAAACATGCTGCATTCTCATCACAATTCACTACGCCCCCGATCCAAATATGCACATGTGCCTATGCATTCATGTGCATCAGCCAGGGCTGCAGAAACACTGCCTCAGTAAGGTATTTCCACATGTTACCAAGCGTTGTTCTGTAGGCAAAAGGGCAGGACTCCCTGTTCTAAGCACCCAAACTGCAACAACTAAATTGCCTGAGCTCTTCCCCTTCTGGCGAGAGTTAAGAACACACAGATCCCAGGCCGCATCAGGGTTTAGGGATTTGGTGCCCGAAGCCTGGGCAATTTTATAAAGTTTTAAAAATAAGTGTCCTTACCAGCAAGCCTTGGGATCTACTAGGTGCCTCAGATTTAATCTAAGGGGAAAGAACAGTTTGAACAAACGCAGCACTGATAACAAAGCAAATATTTGCTAACTGTTTCGTAACATGCATATTAAACATCACCATGTATGGGGGTTTCTGGATATTGCCAGCACAGTCCCAACAGCCTTTAGTGGTGCAAGTAGTAGAAAAGGTTAGACTCCTACAACTGAGACAGTCACAGCCACAATATCCATGCTGTAGACTTAGGCCATTCTTTAGCCAAAACAATGATTTATTTATTTTTTAAGCTGAAAGCACAAAAAGGGAGCCACTGTCCCCCACTTATTTACACGAGAACTTCATACTCACTTGTTTTTACTGGAGTCTTTGTGACCTGACAACGGGGGTGATTTGGTTTCTCTATCCATCTTGACTTTTTTCTGATCGTTTCTCAGAGAATCTTCCTGCTGATAAAAGGACAAATGCAGAACAGTATTATTATTATTACTGCTGTTGTTTACTGGATTCCTTACCTGCATTTCAAATAGTCTCAGGCCAGGTGTCAATAACATAAAATACAGTGTTAAAATCAGTCAGCGTTGTTGCTGTTTTTCAAGCCTGGCTAACAGCAAGTGGCCCGGGCAGCTGGATCAGGTAAGGAGCCAAAGGCTTGCATCCATGGTTTCCCATGCAGCTAAGATATAAGCGCAGTGGAAGGGTGCTTCTATGTACATAGTTTTCCCAAGCTGCAGGAGAGCCTAAATGCACAAGAGAGAGAAGCTACTGGAGGCCTGTGGACAAACTCTGTTCCTCAAGTAGCCTGGCTGATCCCCAAGTAGCTCTGCCACCCTCCATCACCCCTTCCTATTATGTATGGACACAGGAAAAGGGCTCTTCTAACATATTTGGATTAGGTTTGTACAGCAAGAGAGGCTTCAATGAGGCACTTGCCTTCTTCTGTAAAACAGCTGTTGAGTTCCTCCACGCATGAGCAAAGAAAAGAAGAAGAAGAGTTTGGACTTGATATCCCGCCTTTCACTCCCCTTAAGGAGTCTCAAAGCGGCTAACAATCTCCTTTCCTCTCCTCCCACACAACAAACAATCTGTGAGGTGAGTGGGGCTGAGAGACTTCAGAGAAGTGTGACTGGCCCAAGGTCACCCAGCAGCTGCATGTGGAGGAGTGGGGAAGCGAATCTGGTTCACCAGATTACGAGTCCACTGCACCTAACCACTATACCACGCTGGTCAAAAACAGCTGACGGGCCTAAAAGGAGAAATTTGCCCAAGCCTTCATTGCTGTTCACACTGCCACTGAGGTGAGGAGGTTAAAAACCTGTCCGTCCACCCCTCAAGCTTCAGGGGGAATCAATCAATCGACAATCGTCTTTCAGCCCTTCTGTTCTTGCTCTTCAGTTGAAAATGTGGCTGGTGGGGGTGTTAACTGCTTGCTAGAAAGTGTTATATCTATAGAGATGAATGTGACTGACTTCATATTGCTCCCCCACAAAAAGTTGCCAATCATTAATCAGCATGTGACATGCTGATTTCAAAATGTAATCCTAGTTAGCTAATTTAACAACATCTAGCAGGATTGGAATTTCCATTCTTCTTTCTTATTTTTTTTTTGGGGGGGGGGGGGGGCTTGGGGAACCGACTGATTTATTCAGCGGTCCAAGCAAGAGAGAAATCTCTGCCTCAGCAAGACCAAAGGAAGCCATGTATACAGTATTTCTTTTCCTGACCTTGGATGATTCAGATAAGGCTACCTTTTAAGCCTATTCAATAGATATAAAATTCCTGGTGAGTATGAATTAAACTGAGACTGCAACACAAAAATTCCTTCTGGTCAAGTCACTGATGGCAGCTGATTGTACTTTTGTTTGCCAAAAGGAAAACATACACCAGAGAGTTAACCCCACGCGGATTCCCCCCCGCCCTCCGAAGCTATTTTAACAAGAATCAGATACACGTGAGGGGGAGGAGGAAGTTATCGAGACAACTTTTATACACAAATGCTTCCAGCAGAAAACCACCACCATCCAAACCAGAGGAAAATCAGGATTAAATTCAGAAAGAATGTACTATGAAAAGCAAAGCAAGTTAACCTTGGAATTGCATGATCTTAGCCACAAGACCGAGAAATGATTATTATAGCAACTACCAAGTGACTACTCTGAGTCACTGAGCCTGCTACTCAGTGACTATTTTTACCAGTCAGCTCACTACCCCAAGTCAATTGCTGCATCTAAATTTTTTTAAATACAAATGAATAAAAGGCAAAAAAATATTAAAATATTAGCCACTATAACATTTCTAACCAGTGTGTCATGTCACTGCCCATTAATTAAATGGGCAACATTTAATTTTCTTGCTTAGTTTTCTTGCTTTTAAGAAAAAAGTATATGAATGTTAGGCAGCTAAGTTACTTACTTGCCACTTTTGATTACACCAACCCTTAATATCCTATCAATCTATTCTTAAAGAAAATAACATTTACACAAAACGTAATGTTGTTATCTGGCCAGCTACCATTACATAGGATTTTCTACATTGTTACTGATTTAATTGTGTAAGGTTGTTTTATGTTTCTGATTCAATCAATAATATTTTGTATGGTATTTGGTTTTTATTTTGTACACACTTTTTGAAATTGCAAGAGAAGACAGGAGTCACAGTTTAACGTCCCACATTTCTCCAGAGTGCACGGCAGGGCCCCCAGTTCATCCATCACATTAAACCATTTAAAAACCGGTGCACGCTTTTTAAATATTATTTCCACAGCCAAGAACAAGCCTTGATTACTGCTTGCAGTTTGCATGCAGTGGTGTGGCGGGAGCACCAACAGAGGAGAACCGTGCAAACTTTTGAGCATTGGGCACCGGCGCTCTCCATTTAACGTGGCATGCGAGCCAGACTACTGTCACCCCGGGGGTTGCTGTGGAAAACTAAAATAGCAGGTTCACAGATGCAGCCAGCTGTCACGGTGGAGAGAGGGCAGCTGCTTTAGGATGTCTGGGCCTGATACTGATCCCTTTTCTAATCATCTCTATCATGGAATCTTCCGTTCCACTATATTGCTGAGCTGAGCTGAGCCAGCGGCGTAGCGTGGGTTGTCAGCACCCGGGGCAAGGCAAGTAATTTGCGCCCCCTAACCTGGGGCAGGTTAGGGACGCAGGTGGCGCTGTGGATTAAAGCCTCAGCGCCTAGGGCTTGCCGATCGAAAGGTCGGCGGTTCGAATCCCTGCGGCGGGGTGCGCTCCCGCTGCTCGGTCCCAGCGCCTGCCAACCTAGCAGTTCGAAAGCACCTCCGGGTGCAAGTAGATAAATAGGGACCGCTTACCAGCGGGAAGGTAAACGGCGTTTCCGTGTGCGGCTCTGGCTCGCCAGAGCAGCGATGTCACGCTGGCCACGTGACCCGGAAGTGTCTCCGGACAGCGCTGGCCCCTGGCCTCTTAAGTGAGATGGGCGCACAACCCCAGAGTCTGTCAAGACTGGCCCGTACGGGCAGGGGTACCTTTACCTTTACCTTTTAACCTGGGGCAAGGCAAGTAATTTGTGCCCCTAACCTGCCGCCGCTGCCAGCTTCTTCTTGCTGCTGCCTGGTCTGGTCGGGTGTGGTTCTCTCCCGCACTCAGCGCTGTGCTGGGCGGCTGCTGCACTGTCCCTCCCCCAGATAGTCCCTCCCTCGCTCTCTCTCCGCTCCGCACCGCACCGCACACCTGGCACCCTCCCCCTCCACAGTGGGCGGCGACCCGGCAGCTCGGATCGGATTCGCACAGCCAGCACTGCAGTGAGAGAGAGTGAGTGAGCCAGGTAGGGGCAGAGAGCTGCGAGTGCGAGCGCCCCCCCCCCAAATGTTGTGCCCGGTGCGGCTGGCCCCCCCTGCACCCCCCACGCTACGCCACTGAGCTGAGCTGCCATTTTCATTGACCTCAAGACCTCCAAGAATCACAGCCAGTACAAATCTCTCATATTCACACACGCCAACAGAATGTGGTTAGTGGAGGTGATGTAGCACTGAATGTATTCTTCTGAACTGCTGAAAATACAGGTAAGAAGCGATGGATGTTGTGGGTCCTATTTTTGATTTATTTATTTTTAGCAAAGAAACAAACAGATAAATAAGGTAAAGGTAAAGGGACCCCTGACCATTAGGTCCAGTCGTGACCGACTCTGGGGTTGTGGCGCTCATCTCGCTTTACTGGCCGAGGGAGCTGGCGTACAGCTTCCGGGTCATGTGGCCAACATGACTAAGCTGCTTCTGGCGAACCAGAGCAGCGCACGGAAACTTCCCGCCGGAGTGGTACCTATTTATCTACTTGTACTTTGTGCTTTCAAACTGCTAGGTTGGCAGGACCTGGGACCGAGCAACGGGAGCTCACTCCGTCGCGGGGATTCGAACCGCCGACCTTCTGATCGGCAAGCCCTAGGCTCAGTGGTTTAACCCTCAGCGCCACCCGCGTCCCTCAAACAGATAAATAGAACATGGTAAAATAAACACAAGAAATACTGAAGGGTTAAAATAAAAAGTACCAACTGCACAGGTCTCCCTCTCTCACCTTTCTCTTTTTGACAGTCTTGCTTGGTGCATCCTCTTGTCTCCTCTTGTCTACATCCTGCTTCTTCAAGCTGTGGCTCTCTCTGACCTCCAGTCTTTTGGGGCAGTCCCCCCCCTTCCGGGGTGGATGTGGGACCCGTGAGAGGAGAGCGAGCTCAATTTTAACCACAAGCGAGGGAGGGACCGGGCAATCCCTCAAGGGCGACAGCAACTTCTTATCCCTGATAGGCAAGAGAAACTTGTCCTTGTCCTCTCTTACCACAACAGCTGGTTTCGTGCCGCTAGTTCTGCTGGTGGCGGGAACCCTGGGGCTCTGGCTCAAAGGGCTGAGGGGCAAAAGCTCCAGGGCACTGCCAGCCGCACTGTCTTTTGCAGCACCCCGGTCCGAGAACAATTTAACAGTGGCCTGGTGCAAGCTCTTGTGCTTTTTCTTCTCGGCGGGCTCCGGCACTGCCAGCTTCTGTTCCTTCTTGTCGCCAAACTTCAGCCGCCCTTTCGTTTTCACCTTGGGCTTGTCTTTGGAAGACTGGTCCTTCGCCCCATACAGACCGGGCGGCTCACTCTCTACCGTCAGGCCTCGCTTCGGTTCCTCCGGTGCTGCGACTTTGCTGGACTTCCTGGGCTGCTTACTGCCCACGACTTGGTGGAACTGGGGTTCCTCTGTGTGCACCGGAGACTTCTGGTAGCTGCGCTTGGTAGGGAGGTGTACCTCTTGAGCTGACCGGGGTGCTTTGCTGGCAGTTTTCGAGTGTCCATCTGTCGGCTGCGAGCATTCCCTTTTGCTGCTGCTGCCGCTGCAAGTTTTCCCTTGCCCCTTGCCTTCCTGGAGACTCCCCCTGCTGCGGTCATCCTCAAGGAAATTCTCGGTGGGAGACACCGGCTGGTTCACCTTGATCAGCCAGTTGTTCAGCTGCCATCTGTTGGATGTCTGTGGATCGGGCTGTGGCGAAAAAGAAAAGAGAAACACCAGTTGGTTGTGCGCCCGTCACAAAGCGCATTGCTTCATCTGCACCAAACCTCTGAGGACTATATGCTGAACTGAGCAAGGGTGGAAAGACCAGAAATGGTGGCTTTGCCCAAGAACATAATTCTGATGCGAGCACCAGCGCAAGACCAGGCAAATAGCTTCACTCGGTCCTGTATACCTGAAGGAGCGTCTCCACCCCCATCATTCTACCCGGACACTGAGGTCCAGCACCGAGGGCCTTCTGGCGGTTCCCTCACTGCAAGAAGCCAAGTTACAGGGAATCAGGCAGAGGGCCTTCTCGGTAGCGGCGCCCGCACTGTGGAACGCCCTCCCTTCAGATGTGAAGGAAATAAGCAGCTATCTTCTCTTTAAAATATATCTGAAGGCAGCCCTGTTTAGGAAAGTTTTTAATATTTAATGCTGTGTTGTTTTTAACACTTGATTGGAAGCCGCCCAGAGTGGCTGGGGAAACTCAGCCAGATGGGCGGGGTATAAATAATAAATTATTATTATTAATTATTATTCCACATCCACCACCCAAATGCCTCTGCCTTTTCTTTATTGCTGTGCCATGTCTGGGCTCCAAAGAAACCTGCCTGAGGTGGCTTCTCTTACTTCCAAGGTGTGGGGCTTCAGGTATAAGGGACTAAATGTGGTCCTCCAACCCACTGGGACCATACCCAGGCCAGGCTTCATACCCAGGCCAGGCTCCACACCTTCAAGCCTCTTGAGATGGAGAGGGGTGAATGGAATGTAGCCCATTGTATATATTCAAATCCATTGAGCTCTGCCCCATTTGGCCCTGCCCACCTCTGTCAAGTGGGCCCCCATGAAGACAATGGCGCAAAATGTACAGAGTCACTCTATGGCCTGGTTCTCACTCAGATAGCAAACCTTTCCCTTGTCTATACAGTGGTACCTCTAGATACGAACAGGATCCGTTCCGAAGCCCCATTCGCATCTAGAGGTAAACATATCTAGTGATGGCACATCTGCGCACGCGTGCTTCGCTTTTCACCGCTTCTGCGCATGACGTCATTTTGAACGTCTGCGCATGCCCAAGCAGCGAAACCCGGAAATAATGCGCTCTGTTACTTCTGGGTTGCCGCGGAGCGCAACTTGAACGCGCTCCACTTGAAGCGTATTTAACCCGAGGTATGAGTGTATTGCTTCAGATGGAAGGTAGAAATTCTAACGATTTCATGCTCCGCCATACAAAAACAGAAATAAAATCTCTGTGCATAGAAAGCAGGCCTGTCAGAGAAAAGCCACCTTGTCCCAGACATGCTGATTTTCCATGCACAAGGGGTATTTATTTATTTTTATGGACAAGCATGCAGTCCAATGAGCCCTCATCTGCAGCCCAAAGCAGTGCAGCCCAGACACAGTGATTTAAGCCAGATGATTCTACAAACAAAACTGTAATCCAAATGGTATTTTGCTTCTTTCTCTGTTTCATATAAAGGACTGCAGTGTGGGTCCCCTCCTATTATTAATTATTATTATTATTATTATTATTATTATTATTATTATTATTATTATTATTCCGCCCTATACCCGGAGGTCTCAGGGCAGTTCACAGAACAAAATCAAAATATAAAACCACAAAATACATAATCAAAATAAAAACAACCCAATACCCTCCTCTCCCAAACGATGTCAATCGAATCAAGCAAAGGCCTGGTTAAAAAGGAACGTTTTTGCCTGGTGCCTACAAGTGTATTATGAAGGTGCCAATCAAGAAGGTTGAAGGGTAATGAATTAAGGCCAATTTTTAAAAGATGGTTTTCATAATTCCATAGATCCTCAACATGCCACACTAAGCTTGACATTATACCAATGACGTAAAAAACAGATTTTCGTTCCTGAAGCAATTTCACAACACTCCTGCTCTTGATTATGACATTAATGGTGCTTTTTCCCAGTTTGGCTTCCCAAGTAGGTCAGCGAAGGCCTCCAAAACTGAACAAATCAAGTCAAGTCCAGCCACGTCCCAGGGAAAGAGGAGGAGGGAAGGAACCTTTCCTACAGACATGAATGTTCCACACAGATTTCTGGAAAAGGTCTAAATATTCTGTTGAAATTTGCTTTTTTTAAAAAAAAAAAGTTGCACATACACAATCATATAAATAAAATAATTGGGATCGAAAGGTTTGAGCTAAAATTTCAAAACAGAACTTAGATGCAGAGAAGGTTCTGAACTCAAAACCACTCAAAACACGGACAGAAATTTCACCCTTGTTCAAATAGTTCTTTGATTTGTCGGCAATAGAGGCCTTATGGTCATTGTTCAGAGGACACTTTACAACTGGTCCATATGGCAGATGTCATCACCACACAGAGCACATGCAATTCACAAGCACCATAACGCCAGGCCTTATCCCTGAATTTCTAAATTTCATTGGCATTTTTTAAAGCTTCTGATCATGGCACTTATAGGGCAAGACCCGAGGTGACAGCTGCAGGTAGCATTCAACGCAACTTTTCAGTAAGAAGCAAAAAGTTTTCCCCACCTTCCACTATTCCAGCCAACAGTTTGTAGTGAAAGGTTACATCAGGATGTATCTGAAGGTCCTTCCTCCTGGATCATGACCACTCCACCCAGTTTCTATACAATTCTGCAGCGCTGTACAACACAGCCCCACAGCCAGGAAGGTAAAGGGGGCAGTAAGGAGGAGTGGAAGAGGAACACTGGTTGGCGCAAACTGCCTTCCACTTGTACAACCGCTGCATACAGTCTGTTGGCTGGAAGGTGGGAAGAGGCCTTGGGGTGCCTGATAACCATACAGGCATCATCATCATCATTAAAATGCATTGAAATTATTTAATGTACTAAATACACTTTGAATATATTAGATGCTTCGATCTAAGGTTTTGTCTGTTTTGCATTCATGTATTTTTTTAAAAAATATATTTTTATTAAGATTTATTAGTTTACAAAAATATGTGCATTGTCTCTTTTTTCAAATTGCGTTTTCTACAGATCAGTTCATTTGGTGTGAGACATTAGTGTTACATACAGTGTTAGGTTAGAAAGAAAAGGGGGAAAGATGGGGAGGGAGGAACGGTGAGTGGGGTGGGGTCGGGTGGCAATGCTTCTATTCTTCTACTTAGTATATGTGTGGGGTTTTGTGTCAGCATCACTTGTGTGGGTTCTCTTTACTATTCGCTTCTTGTATTTCTTTGGGGGTGGCCTAGGGGGTGGTTGGTTGTCTTTGATTGGCTGTAGTGAATTTTTTTGTGTGTGTGTGTGTGTTTGGATCAGGTTAGCCAGATTGATTCGAATGCTGCTGGTGGATTCTTCTTGTTGTTTTGTTGGGCCGGTACGTTTCTGAGCACAATTCAAAGTGTTGGTGCTGACCTTTAAAGCTCTAAACGGCCTCGGTCCAGAATATCTGAAGGAGCGTCTCCACCCCCATCATTCTACCCGGACACTGAGGTCCAGCACCGAGGGCCTTCTGGCGGTTCCCTCACTGCAAGAAGCCAAGTTACAGGGAATCAGGCAGAGGGCCTTCTCGGTAGTGGCACCCTCCCTGTGGAACGCCCTCCCATCAGATGTCAAAGAGAAAAACAACTACCAGACTTTTAGAAGACATCTGAAGGCAGCCCTGTTTAGGGAAGCTTTAAATATTTGATGTATTACAGTATTTTAATATTTTTTTGGAAGCCGCCTAGAGTGGCTGGGGAAGCCGAGCCAGATGGGCGGGGTATAAATAAATTTATTATTATTATTATTATTATTATTATTATTATTATTATTAGATAAAGGGGAACCATACTGAGATGAAGGCGTCTTCTTCTATTTGCACTGTGCCTGTGTTGAAACATTTCTGGCTACATGGCCGGAAGGAAGTGACTTTTAGCCTGTGGCTAAAGTATGTGCTGATGGCGTTATGTGGACAGCTGGACTACAGTAGCACAGGGTTCGAATGTGCTGGGAAACTGGGAGGGTGGAAAGGGACCAGTAACGTGGTAGAAGAGACTGACAGCATTCTGCTGACAGAACAATTATCTGACCGGCTAAATAAAAAAAAGTCAAGAGGGGCCTCCTATTGGCTATTCACAACACACAGATCATGCACTTTAAAAATAATGGGACACCGTACCTCAGGTGTGGATGCTCTTGTTGGGGGATCATTTGCTTCACTTTCACTGGAGCTGCTCTCACTCTCAGAGTCAGAGGAACTGTCCGAGTCGCTTGTGCTCCCAGACTCTGGACTGCTGGAATGTGCCAATGCCACACTCTCAGGCTGTGATTGTGGGGCACTGCAAGTCAATACCATGAGATAAAATTAGAAGAGGGTAAGGATCATCTTTCTGCACTTCCACTCCCTCCAGAGACAGGCCAGCACTGGGGCGGAGGTTGGGGTGGGAGAGAGAGAGAGATAAAATCCAACCAGCATCATTTAAAACATTCTATCATTGTTCACTGCGGGGATCACATTCTCCTGATCCCTCAAAAGGATGAAAATGCAAAAGCGCTAAATCACACAACACACACACACACACACACACAGAGGGGTGGAGGGAGGGAGAGAAGGAAACATTGCTAGGAAAACAAGGGGGCTTTTGAGAGCGACTGTGATACAGTGGTACCTCAGGTTACAGACGCTTCAGGTTACAGACTCCGCTAACCCAGAAATAGTACCTCAGGTTAAGAACTTTGCTTCAGGATGAGAACAGAACTCGCGCGGCAGCAGTGAGAGGCCCCATTAGCTAAAGTGTTGCTTCAGGTTAAGAATTGTTTCAGGTTAAGAACGGACCTCCAGAACGAATTAAGTTCTTAACCCGAGGTACCACTGTACAACTGCCAGAAAAGCAGAAGATCAAACACATTTCATCTAATGACCATTTTCCTGGGGGAGAGTAAATAAGCTCAAAACATGTACAGTGGTACCTCTGGCTATGAACTTAATTTGTTCCGGAGGTCTGTTCTTAACCTGAAACCATTCTTAACCTGAGGTACCACGTTAGCTAATGGGGCCTCCCGCTGCCACCGCACCATTTCTGTTCTCATCCTGAGGTAAAGTTCTTAACCCGAGGTACTACTTCCGGGTTAGCGGAGTCTGTAACCTGTTTGTAACCCGAGGTACCACTGTACATCCTGGACTTTTAAACCTAGTTTTATAGAATCGCAGAATTGTAGAGTTGCAAGGGACCCCCGAGGCTCATCTAGTCCACCCCCCTCCAATGCAGGAATCTCAGCTAAAGCATCCATGACAGATGGCCACCCAACCTCGGCTTAAAAACCTCCTCCAATGCAGGACAGCCTGCATACCCTCTCAAGGTGAAAAAAATTCAGCTGCTGAACAGCTACTGCCGTCAGAAAGTTCTTCCTGATGTTTAGGCAGAAACTCCCTTTTTTGTAACTTGAATCCATTAATTCGGGTCCTACCATCCACAGATTTGCATTACCTTACAGTATGATTCATATTACATTTTGTAATCTATTTTTGTATGTTGCTTTTGTTTTAAACGTAGAGCGGTTTTTAGATTTTAAATTAAGAATCTTACTCCATGGAACTATGGATGGTGTACACGAGGTGATTCCATTTTATCTTCACAATCACACAGGTGAACTAGATAGCTAGGAACCCAAAGCGTACTGGTGAATAACTCTGCATCCACTGTTGGGACTCGCTAGTGGATAGATTTGAACTCAGTTCCTACATGCGAGCTTTCTGTAGGTGTCTGCTTGGCTGCTGCAGAGAACAGAATACTGGGTGAGATGAGCCATTTTATTACACACTGAATTTTAGTGCTTTGAAGAAGCAGGGACGTATTAAAACAACCTCATGCATTGTTACCGAATTATCCCAATCAGTGAACAGTTCAGTGAGAGTCTCTCTCTCTCTCTCTCTCTCTCTCTCCCCCTCCTCTTAACCTCTCGCCCACAACCCCGAGCTGCTTCCACAAGGATTTCTGTTTACATGCATAAGACAACTTGTGAGCTGTTCCCCACCTCTGCCTCCCTGTTATTTCCAAGAAATCGTACCTTGGAGGAGTGGATGAGGAAGACGGTTTATCAGAAACCTATTTAACAAGAACAACAACAACAACAACAACAAAAAAAGGTTAGTATAAGCAGCTCAGGCAGGAAAACAGGCCATAAATATTTTTAAAGGTATTCTGGGTATTTGCAGGATTTATAAATTTTATCTACACACACTGACTTGGTCATCGTCACCCTCGTCACTATCGCTGATCTCAAGGTCTTCATGTAGCATTCTGAAAGAGAAAAGAGGATATAAATGTAACTCGCTGCAAAAAATTGCAATGTTACTCAGAGGGAATGTTTTCAAGTTTGTTTTCAAAGTTTTGATTAATCTACACTCAACATACTACTCAGCTGGGAAAGTGTTCTTTGCTCAAGCTTGTCTTTTCACAGTATTTTTCTTGGAAAACGAGCACAGGTTTCATTTTTGCACTCCAAAGAAAAAGGCCAAGCTGAACTATTTCCTCTGCAGAACAAGAGCGCTTCATCTTCCCTGGAGTCTCTGCTCATGAAAACTAATATAGTCATTGCTGTAAAGAAAGATTTGTGGTGCATGCTCCCATAAAACAAGAGATCTGGAAAGTGTTCCTACCTGCCTGTCAGAATAGAGCACTGCTGTTGTCCAAAGCTTAAAACTGGTTGTGAAATGAAGATAAATGTTCATGGGTACGAATGCCTGTTGACAATCCGGTGCCATAAACCTCACTAACTCAAGGACCACCATCTGGTGGCAGAAGTGATGGCAACCAAGGATTTGGCGTTTGCTATTATGTGAACAAAAGAGGGAAAATTGAGGAGGCAGTCATTCTAATGACAGCTTTAAATGGGTTTCTTTTAGCTTTTTTATATTGCTGCACCCCACCCTGATACTTTTTGAGAGGGCAATATATAAATACCTTAATAAATAAATAAATACAAATAAAAATGTGTGTGTGTGTGTATAACAGATACTTTAAAAAATAATTTTTTATTAGTTTTGCATAAAGCCATACACAACAAACATAACCATTCCAAAAATAAAAAGAGGTTCTTTCTAAATTTTATTCCTGCATCTTTTACTGTAATCCATCTATTATATCATCATGGTAACCAAAGTTCATGTTACTTTACAAGTGCCACTGTATTCCTACCAATGATTTCAACTGTTTACAGTGGTCTTTCAAATATATTTAAAAAACAGGTGCAGTACTGATCAGATAGCCGGGGGTTGTTTCCCCGCTGCGTACCCTCCAAATCTACTCTGCAGGGTCCCCCAACCCACCTGAGCTGATTTTGAGGGTGTGCAGCTGTAGGAGCTAGGAAGTTCTGTTGCACAGACAGAAGCCACGCATGCAAAGCAGAGTCGCAACACTGGATATAGCCCCATGCTTGTGAAGCGGAGTTCTACTCTACGGCATAATATGCACACAGCGGGCTGGATCCAAAGTGTTACTTCGGCAAACACAAGAACTTGTTTCATGGAAGAGAGTGGACCCAAGCGCTTGCTGCAGAAAGCGGGAGAGGTAGAAGTTTGCCAACTCTCCCTGCAGACTTCTGCACCACTTTCTACCAAGTTTCACAAAAAAACTTTTTTGGGGGGGGGGGGAGGAGGAAGCAGCAAATATTGCTTCCCCACTTCCTCAGGTGGATGTGCCCAGTGAGTAGAGTTCTGTTCATAAGAACTCTGGATCCAGTTCCATGTCATTATCACAATATGTATTTCTATAAAGCTTTGCAATTAAAAAGAGGGGGAAAACACAAGGTTGTAAGTGGCAACTGGGCAACTAAGGAAAGTTTAGATTATACCTAAGCTTTTGCTTAAAGCTAAAAACCACCAATTAAACATGACTACCTACCTAAAGACTGAGAAAACGCATTAAAGGTATAACCACCCAACCAACCAACCCCAGCTCCCAAACTACTCCTTGCACTATCATGAAAATCAGACACTCAAAGCTGAATTAGCACAAGTTAAAAAAAGAATCACTGAATCTTAAAGGGGATATTGCTTTTTAAGAAGCTTTTTGCGCTTAACTACTATCCTCCTTGTGCTAGAATGAATTAATAATGGCACATATTTTTTATTTATTTACATGCCACAGATTTTACTCAGAAAGTACATCCAGTTACCTCTCAGACACTGAAATATGACCACTTTGGGGATGGATCCTGGCAGTTAGTTGATACCAAACAAACAGTGCTTCTAAGAGCCAAGAGGCGGAAGTGATGGATAACCAAATCCAAATGAAACCACAGCAGGAACAGGAATGTTAGCCAGATAAGATCTGATATTTTTGAGGCCTGCCAGCTGGCACCCACGGATGAACAAACCCATCCAGTTTCTGTGCGTATGAGTGTGATCTAGCTTTCACAAATGGCAGGTGAGAGGGTAACCCTGTTACTAACCATGTCAGGCTGCAGGTGGGAGCCCAGCTGCCCCTCCATTAAAAGAAAAACCTATTATATCAGGGAAGAAGTTTCCAGCTTGTGTGTAACAGGTAACCAGCACAATAAAACAGAGACTGCATGATTAAGTTTCAATCTTTATTTTATCCCCCCCCCCAAAAGGACTGATAACCAGTCCTCCCAATTTGTACTGCAAGTTCTATAGGTGTTCAGTTATTAAGTTTGTTATTGCTTTTTAATCTGCTGCTACGTGTGCTACTGTTGGTTTTTAAAAAACTATTTATTGCTGTTATCAGTTTTATAGCTTCTTTGCAACTTATGTGAAAGCAAGATTATAAATATATATCTATATTTTCAGACAGGATTGATGGAAGTCAAAAATTTGAATAAGATGTAAAAGTACCGGTATGTTTAATTATTGTTGAAAATGATATGTTTAAAAAAAACTAATAAAAAATTATATTAAAAAAGAAAGCAAGATATAAATACCTAAAAACAATCAAAGAATAAAAACAATAAAAGCAAACTTTTAATCATCATGGGATGCTTTCCTTAGATTGTCTCCCCTGCCACAAACACTTTGCTTCTTAGCGCTTTGCCATGCCGGCTAGTTCCAAGGTTGTTGTACCTGCACAGCACTGGAAAATAAGCCAGCAAGCTACCACAATAGCTACTGCCTTTAAATAAATCAATGTTGCAAAGCTAACTATGCCCAACTAGAAGCATATGGGGCAAAACTATTCTGTGACATTGGCAGGGTACTAGAGTACAGCTGCTGTCAGTGAAACCAGTCCCTTGTTTAGCCTCGGTTAATGTAAACACATCCTAATGAAGTTCGGTCCTTCGGCATTTGTGGTGTACAATGGATCCTATTATGTAAAGATCTACCAAGGGATTATATCAGCATAACCACAAACTCTGGAGGGCAATCCTACATATTCTTGCAGCGGCCTAGTAATAATGTTCTCTACACGCATGTCCCCTTTCTTCTCAGCTCTTCAGTGTTGGTTTATACAAAATCACACAAAAGCAAGCCTGCAGTTGCCCAAAAGACAAGAGCACACAGGACAATTTCCAGAAGCCTACAATGAAAGGCCAGAAGCAAACTAGTGAATTTTTGATGCCTCATGATTTTTGGAGGCGACATGATTCTTTCACTTGAATACGTTTTTGTGAAGCAGTGTTTAAGAAAATAATCACTATTTCTTTTACTAGATTCTCAAACCAGGCGTAAAAAAAATAAATCATGCTGGTAGCTGCTCATTTTAACTTGCTGTCGGTTATCTGTGACTAGACAATACGCCCAGCCAGTTTATTGAAAGAAAATCAGGTGCACATGATGTACATCCAGTTATTATTTTATTTAGCGCACTTGTGTCCTGCCTTTTGTCCCATGTGATCTCCCATTCAAGCACTGATCAGACCCAGACCCTTGGCTGAGCTTCAGTCAGGTGGCTGCATTATAGAACAGTAGAGTTGGAAGGGACCCTGCCGGTCAACTAGTCTAACGCCTTGCAATGCAGGAATCTCAGCTAAAGCATCCATGACAGATGGCCATTCAACCTCTGCTTAAAAACCTACTCCAAGGAAGGAGAGTCCATGTGTCCTCACAACATGTCCTGAGATAGGCATAACTGCTGCAATTCCCATGGTTGTCATGAGCGGATCTAAACAATAGGCAGATGCAGAATTCTAGACTACGCCACTACCATCTAGGTGCCTTCTAAGTTTCATGAATGTTGCATTATCAACCCAGCATATCAGAGGGAAATCTTTCATGATTTCTACCTGCAGGAAGCTGTTTGCATGCTGGAGAACATTCAGAATTTCACTTATGTGAGTGTGGCGGGGTCTGGGACGGAACGCCTGTGTAAGGGGGGGGGGGTGCATGCCTGTACTAATCCTTTGCTTTGTTCAGTTCTCCACATCAATTTGCTCTTTCTTTTTTAAATGTATTTTTATTAAAGATTTTCTTGATTTACAAAAGTATGTGCAATCTCTCTCTCTTTTTTTCCAAGTAACATTTTTTACAAATCAGTTTCATTTGTTGAGACATTAGGAAGAAAAGGGGGAAAGGGGTGGAAGATGGGTGGGGGTGGGGTCGGGTGACGATGTTTCTATTTTACTTAATATATGTGGGGTTTTGTGTCAGCGTTGCTTGTGCAGGTTCTCTGCTGTTCACTTGTGTTCCTTTGGTGGCGAGAGAGGTTGGGGTTGGCCTAGGGTGTGGTTGGCTGTGGTGATCTTTGTTTTCGTGTTTGAGTGGGGTGGGTGGGTGTTTTTTAATCAGGTTAGCCATACTGATTTGTATGCTGTTGGTGGATTTTTGTCATTGTCTCGTTGGGCTCTGTGTGTGATAAAGGGGAGCCTATACCAGGGTGAAGGCGTCTTCTTCTATTTGTCCCCTATGTTTACCTATGTCATTTTAAACTGTGATATAAATGCTGTATTCTTAGTTTTAGATTTTGATTTACGTGGAAATGGTTTTCCATTTGGTTGTGTATTTTTTTATGTGGTTTATATATTGTTTATGACTTTTGTAATTATGTAAATCTTGTCATGTTGTAAGCCTCCTTGAGCATTGTTTTTAACTGTGGAAAGGCAACATACAAATAAAATGATGATGATGATGATGATGAAGAGCCACTACTATTCAGTGCAGACCACATTGAGCTAGATGAACAACAGCCAAACGCTATATAAGGCAGTGTTTTGTGACTAATGAGCACAGGAGCTCCAAATCACTAATGCACAGGAAATTGTACATTTGACTCAGTACTCAGTGGTGGGGGTTTTTTTGGAATGGGGAGGGGGATAATTATGAAATAGTTGCCACTCAAACCCAAAGCACAATTTTTCTGCCCCTACACAAGAAACTGCAGTAAGGTTTTATTATCCCAGATGAAGGCATCAGTGTTCCAAATAAAACCTTCAGAAGAAAATGGCATTATGTGGGAAGACCGTGAAGACTACATCTATTATCCAAAGACGACACCGTTTATTTTCCCATTATCTTCTGAAGGGCTTCTTCCCAGAAAGAAAGATAGACAGACACAAATTGCCTCTGTTGGCATATTATTAATAGCTTTCAGATAAGCTATTAATAATGCAGAAAGAAACTTGCAGCTGATGAATTGTTCCCAGGAAGGACAATTGGAAGCTTTTTCTTTTTTAAAAAAAGGAGAGTCATCACTCACTACATACAAGAGAAGAGTATTTGCTAAGCAATGTGTTTTTATTTATTTTTAACAAACTCTTAAATGCTTTGATTAATTTAAGAGGAAAGGCTAATTTCATTTTTTTTAAAAAAAAAAAAACTTTAAAAAACCAAACAGTTAAGAACATACAGCTTTTTGAAATCTTGCACATTCTTGCCTCTGCAACCAAAATCAATGCAACTAACTCTGCGTGCATTGTAGTCCAAAGTTGTTTTAAATTATTTTTAATGATGTTTTAATGCTGAAACCCGCATTTGGAACTTTAGGGTGATGGACTGATAATAAATAAATTGTTAAATAAATAAATAATCTTTTCAAATATCTTCAATGTTTTTAATCTTGAACTTCTGGAGTATACAGAGTATAACATTTTTGGATCCGTCATCCTTAAGATGACACTGGAGAAACAATGAAAGAGGACTTTAAAAATAAAGAATGCTGGGCATGCTGCATTTTGAGTGTGCGGGGCTGGGGGAGAACTCTTACATCTTTGGGAACTAATTATTTAGAAGGAAGAGGGGTTTGTGTGTTTACAAACAGAAGTAGCTCCTAAAACCTGTCACATGCCAAATATGATCATCCTATTTCACGAACAAGCTTGTCTCTCCTAGGACTCCCCTAACGTCAGTGGGAACTGAACTTGCCACCTGCTGTTGTAAATAACAAAAACCTTGCTTCCATTCCAGTGAAGCCAGGTGCTAAACTTGAGGGCCGAACTCAAGAATGGAAAGCCCTCTGGGAAATCCACGTTTGCTCTGCAAAAAGCTTGCCTGCTTACTCTGGGCACGCAGATGTAGAGGGATTTCAGCCTCTAATTAGCCAGCACAAACGCTGCTTGTTTTCAGTCGGCTACACTCTGTAACGTGAGCGACTCAAAGTGGCTGGAGTTTCAGACGGTCACGTGCGTTTCGAAGAGGAAGAACGGAAAGAAAGAGAACCATTGTGCAGAGCAACACACAAACCCAAGAGTGCACTAATTAAAACAAATAAACCTGAGGAATCAACTTAATTAAGTCCCCGGTCCAAATGGTGCTTATTTCGTTTATATTTGGGAAGCCATCTTTTTTTCTACTCTTTTGAGGAGCAATAGGGCATTCTCATTAACTGCTGATAAACAGTTTTCATTGGCAAGGAAAAGGAGAATGTTCTTCTGCACTGGCTGCCATTGTAAGATGGGTATTAACCAAGCCACCTGATAAAACATAGCCACATCCAAGGACTATGCTCTATGTTCAGACATAATTGCAACTCCAGCAGGACACTGGAGCTGTTATATATACCAAAGCAGAACACTCCCAGGACTCTAGTCCCACTGTTCTGGTTCTGGCAGGGGACAGGGCCCGGTGACTCAGAAGAAGGAGAAACAATTCTGCTGTGACTGCAGTAATCCACCTTCATCCCTAGTTATAAAGAGATTGGCTTTAGTCCTGGAGGTTTCATATTCCTCTAAAACCAATCTGTCATTAATTATATGGATTTAAGATGCTCCATGGGGATAGGACAAAGGCAGAAGGGACAAAAACCAGGCTTGCAAACAATAGCTTCCAATCCGTGTAGCCTTGAAAAGCATTTCACAACTCATAAGTCAAAAGATCTGAAGGGGTGGTTTCACACATTGTGCTCGCCATTTTCATGCAGAAAAAGAAAACATTGAATTATGCAGGCTAAAGGAAAACTTGGAAGGTTACAGTAAGAAAATATCTCTAAAAGTTGCTCATTCACGCATGCTATCTTTTTCCAAAATACCTGAAAAGCTTCAATATTGTGAAGTCATTGCTCACCTGAAATGACTTTAAAACATGTTGGAAAGCCATGATATGTGTACATGTGGCACAACAGCTGCATGTACACTCATCAAAGGTAACAAAGTACACACAGTTCTTTGTGATAAGGATACCCACACAGAAAACATTGGTGTGTGGAACATTCTTTGGCTCTTGTTCTCATCAACAACTGGCTTCACCTTTTTAATTGTTAACATCAGTTAAAACTGAAAGCAGGAGTTGATTGATTTGCCCAATTAGGAGCGGTTCCCCCCCCCCCCAGAAGTATTGTTGAGCAATGCAATTCTTCTGCAAGGTTTGCCTGACAAGGAAACAGCATTGATAGATTCTGGGCTTCAGATAAGAGCAAATTAAAATAAAAGCTTTCTAATAAGTAAGAGAACACAGCCCACCCAAGTACAGTTTGAACAGAAGTGTCAATATAGTTGCTTGAATAGAGATGTGCTGCATTTTATTTGCAGAGCAAATGACTTCTGTTTTAAACATTTAACTTGAAGACTGTGTTTATGATCATAATTTAGTGAAAATTATTTACGTTTGGAGCCTATTCACACCATTTCAAAACCAGGTTTCTTAAGGGACAGTACCCATTTCACAGTTTTAAATGGGGAAGCCACTGGTTTAAAGAAATCTTAATTGCAAAATATTAATTTTGTGAGTTTTATCCGATTCATTGAATGTGAAGGCTCTGCAATTACCATCACAGCTGTTAGGGACTGATACCTCCTGGTTAACCCTGTAAATCTTGCTCCCGTAACTGTTTTCTTACACACACATTGTTAGAAACTGAGATATGAAAGCTAGGAGCTAAACAGCACCTTAAACCTAGGTTATGGGCGCAACAACGGAATGTCTAGGCGCGCTTTTTTATGACAAGAATGCAAAGTTGAAAATGAATGAACTGCAGCTAAAACATTATGTTCATTTTTTTACATGGTCTAGTCCAGGGGACCCCAACCTGTGGCCCACAGAGGCCGTTTAACCAGCCCCTGAGCCCTGAGTTTATCACGTGTAAAATAACAGTGCCGGAGGAAAATCTCACATGACTCTAATGGCATACTTAAAAATAACATAGCACTTGGGAAACTAACATGAAATGGGAAATTTAAGAGATGTGCATTGTGCTTCAGTGTTCTACGGTGTTTCTAAGCAGAAGTTCTATTAGGAAGGGTTCTGTAATGTCACTGTTCCCACTTGTTTCCAGCATAGGTACACTTACAGCAAAGATTCCTAGCAACAGCTGGTGTAAATGTTTTGTTTTCTAGAAACATTCATGCACAGAGACAATTAAGGAAAATTTGCTGACCATGGAAATCAAGCTAGACATAATTCTTACTTCTGCCAAACAAGATGAAACCTGTATCTTTGCTTAAGTCTCACCGGAGATTTTAATCTTCAATAAGAAAACCTGTCCCTAATTTATCAAGCCCCTCTACTCCCACTCAAACAAACAAACAAACAAACAAATGGAGCAACATGGCAAAGTTTTGTCAAGGCAGTGGCAAGCTGAGAAACTAAGGTTCTGGCTCCAGTCCAATTTTAAATCATCAACATAATCAAAAGAATCATGGGGCTGCTTAATATGTGAACTTTCATGTGTGCATCTAGCTTTGCCAAAGAAATAATCTCATTTGTTCTCTTTCTCTCTCGCAAAAGCAATGTGCCATCTTCATGGGTGTGGCCTGCTGGCAACACAATTTGGAAAAGTTGTCAAAAGCCCCACTGATCACATGGAGCCGCTTGCACAATTGTTTGGGGTGTGGCTAACCTCTAGTGCATGGGTAGGCAAACTAAGGCCCGGGGGCCAGATCCGGCCCAATCGCCTTCTAAATCCGGCCCGCAGACGGTCTGGGAATCAGCGTGTTTTTACATGAGTAGAATGCGTCCTTTTATTTAAAACGCATCTCTGGGTTATTTGTGGGGCCTGCCTGGTGTTTTTACATGAGTAGAATGTGTGCTTTTATTTAAAATGCATCTCTGGGTTATTTGTCGGGCATAGGAATTTGTTCACTTCCCCCCCAAAATATAGCCCCCCACAAAGTCTGAGGGACAGTGGACCGGCTCCCCACTGAAGAAGTTTGCTGACCCCTGCTCTAGTGCAAACTAACCAAGTAGCTAGTTTAAGAAAAGCCTGAATAATTTCTTCAGTGGCAGTCTGCACATGAGCAGATGTTTCAAACAACATCTTGATGTCCTGGAAACTCAGGGCAACCATCCAGAATCAAATGCATGCTCCCAGACATTTAAAAGTATGGCATTCAGTGCTGCACTGTGCTTATGCTTTCACAAAAAGCATGTAGATTTTGAGAGTTTGCAGGTGCGGCCAGGAGGCTGTCCTCAGCTTCCCAGTAGAATTCATTTTCAGGATGGCTCTAGCCATGTTAGGTATTGATACATATGGTTGTAAGGGAGTGTAAGCAGTGATATGAGAGGGAAATTAAATGCAACAAGTACAGATGGTGCCGTATAATTAGAGCTAGAGTGCATGAAAAATAAGCACATTGTGTCTAAACATACAACTAAAGTTTGCGGTTCATGCATTTGATGATGTGGACTCTTAATATTTGCAGGTTTAGGCCATAAGAACATTTTCCAGGTCATTTAGGCTCCACAAGTCTCTGTTGTTGTGGGAGAGAAGAAGCCACACCAAGCAGAAATGAACTCCCCATGAATGTTTGGGGAGTTCAGGCCTCATTTCTGCAACTGAAGTGATGTGTGAATGTCAGGTGTGTGGTTGAGGGGTGTGGTTTCATTACAGCAGACTTGTAGGCCAAATGGGGTGGCCTGGCAGGCTAGACGTTCCCCACCCTGACTTAACTACCGTAATATTCAGAGGCACAAGGTGCAGCAACTTACGATTTTCCTTGCTGAGAAATAGACGTCTTAGAAGGTGCATCATACTGCTCTGTAAAACAACAACAACACATGTTTTAGGCTGTACAAGCATTGTACCATTTAAATTGTTTTCTATTGCCCTCCCCTCTCTGTGTGTATGCCTCTCACACACAAAGATTTATGCATTATGCAATCTGTGTTAATTGACGGTATATCGTCTGAATCCATGCTAGGGGTATGGATTCATACAGGTTCCCCAACAGTTTGCAACTTTCATTTTTATTCCACAAGTTAAAGACGGCGATATGTCTAATGCAGCTAAGAACCAAATAAACAAACACTGCTCAAACTTTTGGACAGCTGTTAAATGCCTTTCTGCTCAGTGGAATTCTATAATTCCATTACAGATAATTCAGGAAGGCTGCCAGGAGCCCAGGAAAGACTGAGGTGACCACTATCGATTGGCTTTACAACCAAGATAAGGATAAATGGTACACAGGTGGCATACAGCTTCCTCCTTCCATATGTATTCCCACACTATTCCTTGGAAACTTTTGCGTCTTGTTTCCATGTGGTTAGTGAAGATCGCATGGCCATGCATCACGCTAATGACACAGTAAGCATAAACACCATCATGTGTAGCCATGTGATCTGCTTTAACCACATACAAAGAGACAGAGTATTAGCTGAGACTCCAATACTTTGGCCACCTCATGAGAAGAGAAGACTCCCTGGAAAAGACCCTGATGTTGGGAAAGATTGAGGGCACAAAGAGAAGGGGACAACAGAGGACAAGATGGTTGGACAGTGTCCTCGAAGCTACCAGCATGAGTCTGACCAAACTGTGGGAGGCAGTGGAAGACAGAAGTGCCTTGCGTGCTCTGGTCCATAGGGTCACGAAGAGTCGAACACGACTAAACGACTAAACAACAACAAAGACACAGACGTTACCTGGAGTGGTGCTAACTACACCACATGGGGTTACTTCTAAATCTGCTTCAATCAGCCCCAACAATAGCTGGAGCTCAACCTTGCAAAAAGCACTACTGGAATGGGTTCATCGCTCTGCCTCAACTTCCATATCGTAGTGATAGCCAGTAGCAGTTGCTGCCAATCCAATTACAGTAGCACCTCGTGTTACGTTACCCTCGGGTAACGTAAACTTCAGGTTGTGAAAGCGGCAAACCTGGAAGTGTGTTGCTGCACGCGCATGCGCAGAAGTGGTCTATCCCCCCGTGCACATGCGCAGAAGCAGTTTACCGCTTCTCCTCGGGTTGCGGAAACCTTGGGATCCGGCCGGACCTCCGGAATGGATCCCGTTCGCAACCGAGGGTACCACTGTAATTGATTAGGTCGTTTTTGTTGCTTCTGAAAGTTTCCTGTGTTTACAAGTAAATGCACAATAGATACAAATACAGGAATGTTTACAGTGCGTGCAGAAATGTATGCAGCAGAAAAACACTGGGCTCAAGCCAACGGACACTTCTATTGTTCAACATGCTTTCATTTCAGTAAAGTTTTGAATGGAAATTTCTCTTCCATCCCTGTCGAAATGAACGCAACCACAGCAGGACACAGCTGACTGTATCCAAGCAACCACACATAGATTTTTAGATCTCTTACTTACTCTGGCTCTGTATGACTGATCCACCATGCTGGGTTTCCTAGAAAGAGAGGAAATGGAAATTTTAATCATAGAATAGTAGCTAAGCTCCCACCTTCAACTTTCATTTTGGCTATGAACTAACTAGGTGACCTTAATCACACCAGTATCTCTCAGTCTTTTAATCTACCATACAGGGATAATCCCAGCCTGCTTTACAGGAATGTTGCAAACAATTCCTACAGTGATTTATATAATACCGCTGATAAGATGTCATGTCTCTGCCCCAAGGAGCTTACAATCGGTACAGAGGAACAACAGAAAAGAAATGAAAGCAGGGGTAAACAGGGAAAGAAACTGCTTTTATTTCAGTTACTTATATTAGAAATCTATGTTTCACCCTTTAACTGAGTTTAACCGAGGGTAGTTTACAAAAACCATAAGAAATGGGGATCATAAGTCTTTGTTAAAGGTTCCACAGAGAAGTTGAGCTTTGAAGAATAATTTCAAAGAAGCAAAGGAGAAAGGGGAACATTGCAAGACAATTAACACGTCATGACATACTATGAATACTGATATAATGAATGGAAGTTATTTGAACACTGTAAAGAAATATACTATTGCTAAGTTATTGTTTTGTCTTCAGAGTATCTTCTGACTTTGTGCTCAGCAGTAATTACATTTATAGTCATCATTTTATTGTGTTTAACTGATTAGATTTAAGCAACCATTATTTATTATTATTATTATTATTATTATTATTATTATTATTATTATTATTATACCTTTGCAGGGAAAGGAAACTTTGAAGGCTCAGCTGTGCTAGGAGTATGGATGGCTGTCAAAGGAGGTGGCCATGAATGGGTCATTTCCTAAGAGAGAGATAAAAAGATTGGAAAAAATGAAAACCAGTCTTTAATGCCCATTTCCTGTACTTACCCAGCATCAAGACACATGTAAACCCAAAGCACTGGGACAGCACAAGATTATAATCTGCGTTTTTGCTTCTTGGTGCCTGAGAGCCTTGCAGCTATCATGGTGTGTGTGTGTGTGTGTGTGTGTGTGTGTGTGTGTGTGTTCTTCCCTGGCATTTGAGGACTTTGGTTTGGGGTAGGAAAATGCATAATACCACCATACTTCTACCTTCTACTGCCACCAATCATTTTGAATATACTGCATACGAAATTTTAAACTGTGTCTGAATTGGTGGATTAAAAACAGCAGCAGCAGCAGCAGCAGAACTGGGGCACTGGAATTTCAGATTCTGCTTTGAACCTCAGGCCTATATCAACTTCCTTGGGCTATTACGAGGTATAGAGTATACAGTGCTGTTTTTAAAATGCATGTGTCCACTATTTCCCAAGCAGGGGAAAGGGAGGGGGAAAAGGCTTCTGCTAATAATACACAAACTAGAATGGCACAAACAGTGTGAGGGACCCTAGAGAAAGTGTGTATTCAATAGCAGTTATGGAATAGCCTTATCAGGGAGAAGTGTGTGGGGTAAAACTACAGCGCCCAGAATTCTCTGAGGCGGGCAATGTGCTTTGAATGTGCTTTCAATGTACAGTATGTACACAACCACATGGTACTGGCTCTCAGTTTGTTTCTGGGCCCAATTTAATGTGGTGGTTTCAACATTTTAAATGGCATTGGCCTTTTAAATTTTTAAATGCCTTTATAGACCAGGTTACTTTAAAGGCCATATGGACCTACACAAACCTCTTCAGAGGTCCTGCTTTCGGTGCCCCCACCAAACGAAATGAAGTGGATAACCTCTAGGAAATGTGTTTTCAACAGCAGCACCCCAGTTATGGAATAACCTTCTCAGTTAGGCTCACGGGGTGCCCATCTTTGTGGCTTTTTCAGTAACTTTCTGTTCACCTAGATCTTTTTTTAAAAATACAGATGGTCTGGGCCTCTGTTTGTTTTTTTATGTGCTTTTAATTTTGAGGATGCAGTTGAAAATGAGATCTTGCAACAAACCAAAACTCACGGCTGAATTTTTGTATCTCTTCCTGTTACAGATAGGTAGCCGTGTTGGTCTGCCATAGTCAAAACAAAAAAAAAAATTCCTTCCAGTAGCACCTTAAAGACCAACTAAGTTAGTTCTTGGTATGAGCTTTCGTGTGCATCTCTGAAGAAGTGTGCATGCACACGAAAGCTCATACCAAGAACTAACTTAGTTGGTCTTTAAGGTGCTACTGGAAGGAATTTTTTTTTTGTATCTCTTCCTGTTCCTTTTAAAAAAGTGTTTCTTTAAAAAAATGTTTTACTTGAAATTTCAATTGTTTGCTTATTTATCGTAAACCACCCACAGAACTTCACAGCATACAAAGGTTGTATCTACATACAGTATGTTATCTAGGGCTAGCAATTTAGAAAATATGAAACACATGGTTTTGTTTCAGACCTATTACAAGGATTGCCCAGAAACATTCAGGTTGGGTAGTTTGAAGCATTTCAAAAGAAACCTTTATTGTTCATCCAAAGCAAACAACCTTTGAATTCACACCCTGTAGCTAGCCACAGAAAAAAACAAGCAATTCCTTCCTTTACACAGCAGAAATAAATGGTTCTGCTGCCCACATCTGTTGCTTAAAGCACACACCAACCAAAGGCAGATACACTCACCTTTAAAATTTCTTCAACACAATGGACTTCATTGGAGAACGATTGCTGGAAAACAACCAAGATAAAAAAAAGTGGGGGTTATTCCATGGACTGGTCCAAATTCACAAGCAGAAATGTAAAGATTTGCTTAAACAGCTGTTTTATTGACGTTGAGTATGACGAATGAAAGCGTGGTATTTATGAACACTGTTATCAGGAACCCTGTTTAGGGGAAAGATTTCCTTTCCTCACTTAAGTGCTCTCAGGAGAGGCTTCCTTCTCCTCAATTAAACTGCACCCCCCCATGAAGTTTACTCTCCTAGCAATGTGAATTGCTGCATGCCAGAGAGGCACCACATCTCCCAGTGAGGTATCTTAAAGAGGGAAGCTCCTATATCACGCCGTCTCTTTATGTAGTTAACTATTTTTGCCGCCGGTTGGAAGAACACAAAGTAATCGCCGCAGGAGGCTGCCCCTCTAAGGAATAAAAGGCCAGTGCGGAGGATATACTTGGTGTCTCTTCTAAGATATTGGCGCCACACCCGTTGCTTTGTTACAGAAACACTTAGAAATTCACCTTTGTCCACCACACCCACGCAGGAGAGCTTAAAGGCTCTGGGCTTTCTGCTCACAGTAGAGAACAAGGCAAGTCTCAGCTAGACTTCAGCAGATTAACCCAACATTTAGTTAGTATTCGAACACCCAGCAGTAAGCTCTGCTGTGATAGACAGAAGCTTAAAGAAAGTAGAAGGCAACATTCAAAAAATAAAAAGCTCATTGGGGGGGGGGGGAGAATGAACAATATATATATAATGACGATAGTATCAGATTATTGAATGTATGGGGTGTTGGGGAGGGGTAATACCTCTGGTGGGGGACACCTTGGGCTCCTTCTGGGTTAGTTTGTCCATCTTTGTTCCCCACAGCTATCACCTGTGGCTCCTAGAAGCTGTAAGCATGTGACAGCGGCCACACCCTGGGAATGGTTTTAACTGGCCAGCTAAACCATGTGAGGGTAGCTGATGGGCCTCAAACCTTCAATGACTTAAGGACTTCCCCTGCATGCAAAGGCAGGCTGTGGCAATGTGCTGCAGAGGGAAATGAGGCACAGATTGGGCTCATCAACCTGGGAAGGTAGCCCATCCAGGAGAAGACTCCAATCCTAAACCTCTGCTGCCTCGTGTGATATCTTGCATGTATTTTCAAGGAGATGGCACAAGCTGAAAGCCGAAAGGCTAAAATGTTCACATTTCCTTCCAGGCCCATCTCTCCACGACTTTTCTCTTCTCCTTCGCCCTCCACCACATTAAAAGAGTTGCCAAACCACATTGCATCTCCCTATTCAAGAACGCAACATAATTAAAACCCATCCACTCCTCTCGGCTAAAATTCAGGTTCTTTGTGCTAGTCAGCTCCCATCTAGCCTACTGCAGCCTTCTCCTTTCTGGCCCTCCCATTTTCACATTTCTATCATCTCACCTCTATCCAAAACGCCACTGCCAAAATCATCCACCTCTCCAGTCTCTCAGACCACACAACGCCTTCCCCCAAATCCCTTCCCTGGAACCTAGGAAGATGCCATGTATCTGATCAAAGGACCTATCAACTTCAGGGCCTGAGGCAGAGCTTTTTCACACCATTTGCTACCTAACCTTTAAAAGAAATGAAAAAATGAAGTTCCCTGGGGTTGACCCTGGTACTTTCTGCCTGCAAATCAAGTGCTCTACCAATGAGCTACAGCCTGGCTCCAAGACATTGTACTCTCACTGGCTCTTCTTTCCTTCATGTACTCAACTTCTTGACCTCACTTTTAAAGCTTCCCAAAGCTTTGTCCAACCTTATCTTTAAGCCTCTGTTTCACCTTATTGCTGATGACCACTGCTCTGCTCAACACGACCTCCCTAGAGTCTCCTCACTCCCTTAAATGATTCTGCTCATTAGGTAAAGGTAAAGGTACCCCTGCCCGTACGGGCCAGTCTTGACAGACTCTGGGGTTGTGCGCCCATCTCACTTAAGAGGCCAGGGGCCAGCGCTGTCCGGAGACACTTCCGGGTCACGTGGCCAGCGTGACATCGCTGCTCTGGCCAGAGCCAGAGCCAGAGCCGCACACGGAAACGCCGTTTACCTTCCCGCTGGTAAGCGGTCCCTATTTATCTACTTGCACCCGGAGGTGCTTTCGAACTGCTAGGTTGGCAGGCGCTGGGACCGAGCAGCGGGAGCGCACCCCGCCGCAGGGATTCGAACCGCCGACCTTTCGATCGGCAAGCCCTAGGCGCTGAGGCTTTAACCCACAGCGCCACCTGCGTCCCTCCTTGCCAAAAGTCATGAATGACAGCCAATGAAAACAAGTCTTGCAAAACCAAAACTCCTTCATCAGAGTTCTGTGCAGAACCTTAGCTGGACTGCAAATTAGGCTATGTTTTGCTCAAGCCTGACTGCTGCATAACTCAATTAAACTATCTAACAAGCATACCTCGCCTGCAAGCTAAACCGGACATAAAAATGTACAGAGTATAAGGAAGACTTTCATCTACTGCCCATGCTTGTAGCACAGGCAACGCTGAACATCAATGCCGCTTTAAACATACAGTATATATTCAGAAATATAGCTGGAATAAATACAGATACTAAAATCTATGCTTTTGTTATCTTGACGGCATCAGCTCAATTATCCTCTTTGATTTTCAAATGTTAGCAGTTTAATTCAGAAAAATAATAACATTCAGATGCTACGTGTTTATGAACTGTGGACATGAGGTCGGGGTGCTCTGGAGCTGCAAGATGGAAGTTTTTGATCACAGCAAGGATTCAAAATATATCTGCCATTTTATATCTTGCAAGCAACTCCAAAGCCTGGCAAACACATTTTGGACACACCCCCACTGGAGAGTTCTCCTCTGCACATCTGATTCAAATGAACTGCAGCTACAGTAAGTTTGCAACTTGCGTGCATTTTAACTTGTGCACATTCAGCTTTATGCTGGTGGTAAAATAAAATAGGCAGAAAGGGGGCAAGGTTCTGGGGGAAATGACTCTGGCAATTCCACCCACCACTGAACCCAATTGGTTTTGACTATACGTGATTTGCCTTTAGGTGCGGCCCCCAGAACATAACCCCCACATATGTAGCTCCTGATCAATCAGGGTAGCGAAGAACTGCATGGTGGATTGTACCCACTCCACTTTCCAGAATCCGTGTTATCAAAAGGGAAAAACACTTGGCTACCAGGAATGACACGTTGGGACACTCTGCCCTATTGCTATCAGGCTACCAGAGGAACTCTCCTTGCCCCCATCTCCCCTCACCCCACTCCCCTTTCTGAGCAGAATATTATTTATTTTGTACGGAAAATATTTTATCTTTGCACTGTAACAACAGAAGCCAACAGCCTGTGTCCTTGAGATGGCAATTCCAAACATAACTTTTGCAAAGTTTGCTTACTAGCTAGAAGATAACCTTGCTTGAAAACTGGTTGGCTGAAGCAGTTCTGACATTACTGGGTGGTTGGGAGACCGGCACTTTTACTTATTTTTCGGCCTTCTCTTGATACAGTGGTACCTCAGGTTACATACGCTTCAGGTTACAGACTCCACTAACCCAGAAATAGTACCTCGGGTTAAGAACTTTGCTTCAGGATGAGAACAGAAATCATGCAGTGGCGGCGCAGCAGCAACAGGAGGCCCCATTAGCTAAAGTGGTACCTCAGGTTAAGAACAGTTTCAGGTTAAGAACGGACCTCCAGAACGAATTAAGTTCTTAACCCGAGGTACCACTGTACTGCTCTTAGAAAGCTACAGAGTGACGATGATTTGGCTTAAACTGGGGGAGGCAAGTTCAAGGGGAGGAGTTTAAGGAATTCATTAAAGGCACTCTGAGCTCAACCACCGTCACCATTACCTGAGCCCTGGGTCAGTGCTAACTCAAGTCCTCAGAGATGAGACTAGCCTAAGAGCACCTACTGAATTGCTTTGCCAAGGTGAGATTCAAATCAGGGGCTACCTGGCTCATTGCTGTCATTGCCATACACTTGTCACACTAACTCTCACTGTGCTACAAATAGCAGAGCTCTCTTGTTACTTAGCAGTGCCTACTGCAAACACACAGTGTTGTTTATAACACCCATAAAGCAATAAAACCTTCTGGATGCAAAACAAGTTTTTGTTTCACCGCAGACCAATACTGAGGAACTAAGGTATAGCTAAGCCAAATACTGCCTGTGTAATTTTTATTTTTAAGAGCCCATCTGAAGGGTGGTTATTCCCAGTTAAAAGTCCCCACTTCTCTCCTTTTTATTAACTTGCAGAACCAGTCGATAAAGAAAGGGCACTTGCTTTGATGTGCTTTAGGCTGAAGTAGGAGGCAAAATGGCACACCTATTACTAGATGATATCAAAGCTGCATTAGGAGTATGCAAATTTCCTGGTTTCACAGAACCAGTCAGTGGGCAAAATGAAAAGGGATTTTGGTGATAAATGCCTGATCTACAGTGCTGAGATGGAGTATTTACAAAGCTCATATACCGTATGTTTGCTGCAACTGCCATCATGATTCAAGTCATTGTTGACTTCTTTCCTGAAGTGATGTGCTGTAATTTTCAGGCACACAATTTTTTTTTTTGGGGGGGGGGGGATAGATTGCCTTTAAAGATGGCAGTGCCTCTTCTCGTGTGGTTTGTCACATCGTCCAAACCTGTAAACCATGTTTAACATTAACTATGGTTAAACAAGCCAGCTTAAGAAACTGTGGTTTGAAGTTTGTTTTAAACTAACCACAGTTAATATTAAACTCAGTATGGATAGTCTGACATACTGTGGTTACATAAAGGCAGAAATTCTGAACTCCTAGCCACACAGGAGAGGGGAGCGCATGATCTCTGAAAAAAATTATTAGGCTCATTCATGTCTCATAGCCATTGTTTAGTGTGATGTCTGAATAAGGCCAGTAAGAGTCGTATGAGCAGAGCTGTACTGGGGAAAATGAACAAGGAACAAGAGAATAACAATTCTGATATACGACCATATGAAGTTGTCTTAATACTGGTATGGATACAGAACTTTTAGCTCATGGTCAGTTCGGATATAAACCTTAACTGTGGTTAAAGCCATTGGAAGAAGGGAAGGAATAACTTGTAAGGGATTTTGCAAGCCTGCAAGCTTTCTTAACTTTGGTTATATTAGATTTCAAACTGAGCAACACTTTCTCACAAAGGGCTGCACTCAAGAGAGGTTAACAATACACACACAAAGTGGTTAAGGGTTCTGGGTGTTTCATGTCAGCCTGTAGAGCCAAGTGCATCTGATAATGCAAGAAGGACTAACCTTATCTCAACCTCTGAGTTAATTTATGCATCTACATAAATCAAAAGCCAAAATCTTGGCAAAATACACAGTAGTATAGAAATGTGATTAGGAAACAAACAGGGGAGTATCTTGTGGTGTGCAACCAACAGTTGTGTTTCTTTATATGAGGGACTGTAGCTCAGTGGCAGAACACACCCTTCGCATCAAGATGATCCCAACTTCAATCCATGCCAGTGCTGATGCGAGAGACTGAGCTGTCTGAGCAACCATTGACTTTGCTCCTGCTCTTCTTCATCCCTTCTGCATTAGCAGTGCTGAAGCACCCTGTCCCTTGCCGCTGACTTTTGTTTGTTTTGCCACTGCTTCTTTGGCAGCAGTCCTCCCCACACCCAGCTCACGCTATTTTGCAGTGCCAGATAGGACCTCTCACACCATCTCATCATTCCCTGCTTCACACTACAGAGGACCTGGGGGTGGGTTGGATCCTGCCTTCAAGCATTCCATGGAAGTTTTTATGCAGCGGCAAAAAAACAATGCCAAGAACCAGAAGAAAAAATGTTTGCAAAGTTACAGTAACTCTAACCCACCACACACATTTTAGGCGTCATTGGCCACAGCAGCACAGCTACCCCACCAGAATGACTTGCTCTGAGGGAAGTAGCCACTGCCAAGCAAGGGTGGGAAGGAAGAAGCAGAGAGACTTGCCAGGTAGGCAGAGCGAGCTCATCCGCTCCTCTCTCTGGCCCACAGGAGCACCAGGGCGGTGGTGACAGGGGGGGTGAGCGGTGTGAAAGGGCTGGCTCCGGAGAGGGACTGCTTAAAATGGCACTCAGCCAGCTCAGCCCAGCCCCCTTCCTCTTCTAGGCAAGGCTGGGAGAAGCCAGGAGGAGGGAGGGAGGTGTGTGTGAGAGAGTTAGGGGGAATGGAATGGCGCAGGGGGGGAAATGGCGCAGCCCAAACAAACAGAACTCCCACGCCGATCCATGGACGGTCCACGGGTTGGATCCTGAAGGCAATTGGGCCTGATCTGGCCTGCAGGCCTTAGTTTGCTACTGGACTAGCCAGTAGAAGCAAGCTTGGGGGAGTGGATTGGACGGCTGTTCTCAGACCTGCCACCTGAGGCTGTTGCATCCATTCACCTATGGAAAGATCAGCCCTGAGAACCATGACCTCCCCAGTTTAAGAAAGGCTGGGTAGCTGGAGAGCCATTGCCAGTAAGAGCAAATTCTAGGTGAGATGGTTAAAAGAGAAAATCCATGGTTAGCGTATTTGCTTCTTTTTAGGGCTACAGTATTTTCACAAAATCAATGTGCAAAGCATATGAGAGATTTCCATTGTTCAGCACAGATGGAGAAAGAGTGGTGCTGTGTGTGTGTGTAGACAAACTGGTGTAGGGGATGGTAGAGGGAGACAACAACAATTTCCAGTTAACCATACAGTACAGATCAACAGCAATGAACTGAACTACTTTGTATGGAAAACAGTAAGAGACTGGGAAAGACGTATGGGGAGCAAGCTGCCCAGAATAGCTACCTTTCCTTCTGGAGTTCTGCCTAGGTTCTTGTCAGAACCCTGAACAACCTGCTCTTTGTTAGCACTCCTGCTTGCAGAAATAAATTTGGAAATACAATTACGAAGCCAAGAAGTTTCAAAAAAATAAGAAGTAAAACAAGACTTCTGAGCGGAGGTGCGTGGAGAAAATGTGGCTATCATCACGAACTGTTTACATTACGGTTTTCATGACTGAAGTGCTTCTAGTTTTTGTTTGTTTGTTTGTTTGCCTGTCCTATGACAGTGTTGCTCTCATTTTACAAATTGGGAATTGAGTCCGAAAGCTAGGGGGGCTTGGCCTATAAGGCCACCCAGAGAGTTCACAGCTAAGCTGTCATTTCCCGAGGCCAAGTCTGAGGCTCTGTTCCACTGGACCACACATACAAATAAAATGCTCTCCAGTCTGCAACACACTTCCGATGTGGACCTTGATGCTGCACAACGTGCCCACAGCTACTACGGTTAGGTTGCAGAATCTCACCATGAGGAGCATATAATTTTGTTGATTGCATGGCTTGGGAACCTAGAAGCTAGGAGTGTTTTGTGGATTTCCTTTAAATGAGTAAGGAAAAACTGAATGCACGACGAGTTAAAATAGAGCCAGCGTTCCTCTGGGTAAGTGAAAGTTTATGTGCTCATTTTAAAAAGTGGCTTCTGCAAGCCCGATCGTGGGATGAAGCCAAACCCTCCCCCTTGAGATATGGAAGACACGCAATGACTTGAGAGGAATCTGGGAAAGGAGAGTCCAAGAAAGAAACGGAGGAGCAGGATGGATGAGAGGGGTAACATACATGGAAAGTTGATGATGCAAGTTTGTCATGGACTAGCCATAGCTCAGTGATAAAGGAAACGCATTATATGTTGAAAGTCCTGGGTTTGATCTAGGGCCTCTCCAACTATCCATTTGTTTAACAACCTTTATATGCCGCCTGAATAATAATAAATAAATAATAATAATAATAATAATAATAATTAATAATAATATATTATTTATACCCCACCCATCTGGTTGGGTTTCCCCAGCCACTCTGGGCGGCTTCCAACAAAACACTAAAATACAATAACCTATTAAACATTAAAAGCTTCCCTAAACAGGGCTGTCTTCAGATGTCTTCTAAAAGTTTGGTAGTTATTTTTCTCTTTGACATCTGGTAGGAGGGCGTTCCACAGGGCGGGTGCCACTACCGAGAAGGCCCTCTGCCTGGTTCCCTGTAACTTGGCTTCTCGCAGCGAGGGAACCGCCAGAAGGCCCTCAGCGCTGGACCTCAGTGTCCGGGCTGAACGATGGAGGTGGAGACACTCCTTCAGGTATACTGGACCAAGGCCGTTTAGGGCATTAAAGGTCAGCACCAACACTTTGAATTGTGCTCAGAAATGTACTGGGAGCCAGTGTAGGTCTTTCAAGACCGGTGTTATGTGGTCTCGGCGGCAGCTCCCAGTCACCAGTCTAGCTGCCGCATTCTGGATTAGTTGTAGTTTCCGGGTCAGCTTCAAAGGTAGCCCCACATAGAGCGCATTGCAGTAGTCCAAGCGGGAGATAACTAGAACATGCACTACTCTGGCAAGACAGTCTGCGGGCAGGTAGGGTCTCAGCCTGCGTACCAGATGGAGCTGATAAACAGCTGCTCTGGACACAGAATTGACCTGCGTCTCCATGGACAGCTGTGAGTCCAGAATGACTCCCAGGCTGCTCACCTGGTCCTTCAGGGGCACAGTTAGCCCATTCAGGACCAGGGAATCCTCCACACCTGCCCGCCTCCTGTCCCCCAAAAACAGTACTTCTGTCTTTGCACTGAAACTTCTAAGCGGCTAAAAATAATCAGGTAGCAGGTGATATGAAGAATCTGTGCTTGAGAACCAGGATAGCTGCTGCCACTGATTCCATTCACACACAATGGTAAGCCATGGTTAGAAACAAACCATGGTTTACTGTGAATGAGCAGTGTGCTGGTGCACACCACTCAAATTACAGCTGTCCTGTCTTGACCTTTGCTGAGCTGAGCTGACAGTGTGCACATCACAAGCATTGGCTTAGTGTTACACGCAACTGGCTTTCTATGACGTGTTTGGAGAGAAGAGACGCATGAGCACTGGTTCGTGTGTAATGCTAAGCCAGCACTGTGGTTTGTTTTCTCAAATCGGAAAAGGAAAGGGTAAAAGTGGCCCGATTTCAGCAGCGCTGCACATTACAATAAGCCAATTGTTTTAGATGAGAACCAGGCCAGTGAGAATACCTAATACTACACTGCAATGCTATACACACTTGCCTTGCAGCAAGTTTCACTGAAGTCAATGGGGCTTACTTCTGAGTAGACCTGTCTAGGACTGCACCGTGATTCTATTTCAGTTTGACTGAACTGTGCTTCCCCACCCCCTTGAATGGAACTTTTATAGCTCTTTTGACTGTTACCTATAAGAAATGCATTGCAGCAAGGCTATATATCTAGAATTTTATTACTTATTATTGCCTTTACTTGGTTACCAGATTTATGCTTTTTACACTCAGAGCCAAAGGGTGATTTAAGCCATAACCCTTGTTACTTTCTGGAGAGTCGGGTTTTGAAATCAGTGACTTGTCAAGGCATCTGCATTCAGTTTCTATTAAATTCCATTTTCAGTAGGGATTAGGTTTTCTTTTCTTTTCTTTTTCTTTTTTTGTTCCCCCTCTCAAGGAGAACTTGGATGACTTGCCACGTGGAGATTTTCCCCCTTTTTCCCGGGCCTGCTTGATTTCCACAAAACGGCAAGGGAAATTAGGCTGGAGACTGCCAGTGGTGTCCTCATTTCACTCCTATGTGCCCAGCTAACTTTAGCGCAGGCCTCACAAGAGCAGAAGAGTTTGTAATAGAAGAGAGAGATGACCAAAGCCAAAAGCCACAAAGACCAGAACTTCATCAGAATCAAGACTCCGCACACTTTAATCTGGTCCTCAATGACTAAGCTTTTCTCTGCTACATGAAAACAACCACCAATCGTGCTTCTGAGCATGTCAAAATCACTTTGTGTTACCCACCACCAGAAGCCCACACACAAACACCTGCAATTTAGAGGTTTCTAGGTCAGGTCCAGGTCCTAAGATCTTTCATGAAAGTGGGGCGGGGGGGACGACGACGACATTAACTGTGACATATTCTTAACTATTCAAGAGTATTTTTTCTTAACCATTAAGGAAATTCACATCAAAGTTTCAGGTGAAGGGGGGTGGACTTCTGCAATGCCAATCTGCACAATGTCAGCAAGGGACAGATTGTGCTTATATGACTGAAAGTTAACCATAATATTCTGATACAGGAATTCCCGGGGCAACTTCTACGGCAAGAGTAAAGAGCTGCTTATGGAGATAGTTCTGCTCTGAGTCCTTTTGGTGAGCACGTCTTGTAATGGGAATAAATACTCAGGCATTTTCAAACATGCCAGACCGGGTGAGCCCTCTCAGACACTTTTGATCTGCTTCGTCTAAAGGCCGATAAACAGCATTACTCGGTGCAGAATTTTGGTGCACCACACATACAGTGCTCAGCATGTTTCAGGAAGTGTACACCTCTTATCAACATGACCTTGTTATGTGTATTAACTTTGCACACACTCTCTCTCTCCCCACCACAAATCTCCAACATGCACATCTGACTACCACCCTACTTAAGACTGCCCAGCTACTTAAGGTTCCAATCCTATGCACATTTACCTGGCAGTAAACTCCACTGAACATAAATGGGTCTTACATCCGAAGACACACATATAGGATTGTGCTGGTAATCTTTCAAAAGGTTGGACTGACTTAAAGAGATCTGGTAGTAGTCACTTCAAACTCAGGAGACTTGTCTTTGAGATCAGGAGAAATACATGTTAGGGTAATTCTTATGCTCATTCTGAATTTTAAGCCTTGGGGACAAATGACTACTGTTTCATTATCTTTGCAGTCAAATGAGGGCTAGAAACTTTACACACACAAAACACAGGATTCTTAAGATTCCAAGAGAAACACTAGGGCAACAAAAACACAAACACAGCAGGGACTGCATATATTTATCCAACACGGGGTATAAAATCCAACTTGTCTGGTGTTACTAAAATGTAGGCCACCCATGAGTTAATGTATTCAGAGCTAAAAACAAAAAAAGCAGATGGAGTGACATTTTGCTGTCAAAACTGCTTAGAAGCTAAGGCTGTGAACAGTAGAAATTGCACCCAGGAGCACTGCTGCAAAATACTGTTAGTGTAAACTAAGCCTTAAGCAAGGAAGCAAATATATACTACCAACAAACCAACTTGGAATAATTTTCTATTGAGATACTTACATATATTGATGGGGTGGAGGTTTCTTCAAACGGGTATTTTAGTTATTGCAGGGTAGCCCAAATGTTAATTTTTTGTTTTAACATTTGTTTAAAGGTTTTCGGTTCACAGAATCCCAAACCCAGGAGGTTTACAAATAACTGAAGAGGTCACATCAACATGTACAATGGGTTGGACCTCTTTTATGAACCATTGTGCCAATCTTGGTTAAAGATCAACCATGGCTTTGTACAATAGCGTGGTTCGCGCATAACACTAAAGCTAACTATGCTTTAGAATGTACAAGCAAATATCTGGTGCATTATATATTTAATAACACAGCTGCTCTGATTCTTCCCTGGTCCTGCTGTCTACCAGCATCTCTGCTGGTATCTCAAGCCAGAGTTTGGTTTAGGAATACCTGCAAAACCTGGCATGTGGTTTGTCTTTATCGAAACAAGTCACAAGCTGTAACCAAGGTTTGCCCTTGGCTGACCACTTATGGTTTGCCTGGGTTAATACCCAAGACCAAGCCAAACTATGGCTTAGTTCCTGGTAGAGAGGCAGCAACGAAACTGGAGGGGCAAAGCAGCCATCGTTTTCTAAATATGCACCAGCTTGTTCACACTAACTCATAGTTTAGCTGAGTATTATGTGTGAACTGAGTAGGTGTCTGATTGACAAACCGTAACTATAGCTTATGTCTGAGCAATAGTTTGTTTCACTGATCTGGTTCAGGTGTAATGCTAAAGTATGGCTTAAGGAGGTGTTGCCTGTAGGTTTGTGTGCAGCAGCTCCATGCCACGTGCAAGGGAAGGATGTGAAGATACTGCAGTTCTGAATACAGGGAAGTGTGGTTTGTTCAAACCATAGTTTGTTCCAAAGCCAGAACATTAAACCATGGTTTGATTCTGAAATTTGATACATAAGCCTGAATATGGCATATTTTGACATCTAACAGACAAAACCAGGTGTCAGTTTTATCCCCTTAACAGAGATTACTTTATAACCTTGAGGGCTATAAACAGGACATCACTATTATAAATAATGTGAGGGATTTATTAGCACAGGGAAGCCTGTCAGAGGCTACAATCCAGTAGTGTGTAGAATCAAATCCAAGAGTGGGTCTTCGTCCCAGAGGGTTGAATGAAACCTGGCTGTGGGTCACATCCTGCCCATAGGCTGAAGTTTCCCACCCATTTTAGATCAGCTCCAGAAAAGCCAGGCATACAGCTGATAGGCTGGCAGGTTGTGAGAAGTCTAGTATTATTTTGCACACTTAGGGCACATCCCTGGATTCAGGGAAGGAATATTTTCTGTGACAGCTAGAAGCACGTCTACACTTAAAGAACGCCAAGCTGAATTTACCCCGTTCTTCATGTAAGGCCTCCTCCACATGCATGTACCCAAGAAGGAAAGGCAGCCTTGGGAATACTTGCATGTTAACATCTCCAAGAACGCACGCTGCTGGAGGGGGGAAATAATCCGGTACTGAATGTCTGAACCCCTTCTCCACACAATTCTTCTTGACTTTAGCTACAGAGGTACTGTCCTCTCTACTACTGAAGTCAAGAACACAGAATTCAAAGCCAGCTGGCTCCTTTTTCCGGAGTGAAGGGGTTGTGGAACCTGCAGTGCAATGAATGGTACAGTACAGCCCTGAGGCGTCTCCTTACGCAGTCTTGATTAAGCAGATTTCTAAGTGTGCAGCTGCACTTATCGTTATGCTCCCAGGCTGTGCAGTAACCAGCAATTCTGCTTAGCCCAGAATTTCTGTATTGAGAGTTCCTGAACCCACAGTTATGGAACAGGAACAGCCAAATACTTTGTGTGTGCGTAAAAGCACGTAAGCCTAAATTAAGCATAACATGTCCCACCAATGGACATTTCTTTCTCTTCCAGCATGTGCTTCACCTGCCACTCAGCTAGTATACAGAGCATATTCCTTATGCGGAAATAAAAGTCTTTGCAAACACCAACCACTTTCCCACATCACAAAAAAAGCTGAACACTGGAACATGAAAGTTTCGTTCTAGAAGCTATTTTCAATGCCAGGCCTCACTTATAAGGTAAAAAAGGTAAAGGACCCCTGGACGGTTGAGTCCAGTCAAAGGCAACTATGGGGTGTGGTGCTCATCTCACTTTTCAGGCCGAGGGAGCCGGCATTTGTCCACCGACAGCTTTCCGGGTCATGTGGCCAGCAGGATTAAACCACTTCTGGCGCAACAGGACACCGTGACAAGTGCCAGAACGCACAAAAATACCATTTACCTTTCCGCTGCAGCGGTACCTATTTATCTACTTGCACAGGTGTGCTTTCGAACTGCTAGGTTGGAAGAAGCTGGGGCAGAGCAACGGGAGCTCACTCCGTCACATGGATTCAAACCGCCAACCTTCTGATCAGCAAGCCCAAGAGGCTTGGTGGTTTAGACCACAGTGCCACCCGCAACCCATAGGCCTCACTTATAATTAGTAAAGGGGGGCTTCAATCATGTGCAGAGGGCATTTCCCTCCAAGTAGCCAGAAGCTTCCCCAACGTGCTAGGGACAGAGAGGGTGGGGTTTAAAAATCAAGATGCTTCAGTTTAGAGGCAAGCTTGAGTCTCTTTTCTGAGGCATTAAGTCCTGCCGGGGACCACCCAAGATCCCCCTGAACTCAGGTCTCCCAAACAAGTAAGTAATAATACTGACCGACTGCCTCCCAAAGCGGCTGAAAGGATTAACAAAGCTAATGATTATACATAGCTCTCCAGTTAAGTCTCCCAGCATGAACTAATGCAAACTCAGCACACTCCATTTCACCAATAGAGGAGGAGGCTGACCGCCTATCCAAACCTCTCTCGCTTCTGCCAATGCAGCAAGGGAATTCAGGCTGGAATGAGGAGGGAGAGAGATCTCTAGGGACTTCTAGCCTTCCTCTCTACAAATGACACTGGATGACCCCCCCTCAAAGGATTCAAGTGTTTTACATGAAAATGGTTTTTAAACAATGGCTGCATTGTATGCCTCAAGCATGGGTGCTTGGAGGGAAACAAACATTCTTTTCAAGATTTTACAAGGTTTTCTGACCCAGAGATAGATTATTTTGCCCAGGCCTCATTCCGATGTACAGTAATGGATCTCTCTCCTCTCCTTACCGCTACTGTTTTTGTGGGTGAAGGACAGAAATCAGCACACTCTTGTGTCAAAATGGTTATTTTATAAGTAGACACAAAAGGTTTAAATATGAAGCTATCTGGGAAAATGAGAGGGATGTGGGAAGGAACCTGGTTGCACGGACACAGGGCACATCTACAGCAGAAGTCTGAATAAAATGTCCATTTTCTTCTCTATAACTAGCCTGTGGCATAGAAACAAAGAATTGCAGAGTTGGGAGGGACCTCAAGGGTTATCCAGTCCAACTCCCCGCAATGCAGGAATCCCAGCTAAAGCATCCATGACAGATGGCGAACAAACACTATTAAATAACAAGTGATGAAGCAGTAACTGATTAATAAATTGAATTACAGTAGTACCTCTGGTTATGTACTTAATTCATTCCAGAGGTCCGTTCTTAACCTGAAACTGTTCTTAACCTGAAGCACCACTTTAGCCAATGGCACCTCCCGCTACTGCCGCTGCACGATTTCTGTTCTCATCCTGAAGCAAAGTTCTTAACCCGAGGTACTATTTCTGGGTCTGTAACCTGAAGCGTCTGCAACCCGAGGTACCACTGTACTTGATTAAAATTGTGGAGACTGATTGAGCATTGCCATTACATCTCCATGTCATTTAAACTTTTACCTTAAGGATTCACGCCAATTATCTTGCTGGTTTCTCCTCAACTTGGCTGAGCTCCCATCCGATCAGGAAATGGAAAGTCATTTCAGAGCAGGGGTTATTAACCAGATATTGAGGAACTCATAATCAAGGATAATGAAATTTGCAAGCCAACAACATCAGGAGGACCATAGGATCAGCCATTATTTACCTGAGGGGCCCCTGTAATGATAGAACAGTCTCTGGAACAATCATGTTTCTAGTGTAGAGAGGACTGGATTGCATGCTACACAAGCACCTCAGGTAAAAGGTAAAGGTAAAGGTACCCCTGCCCGTACGGGCCAGTCTTGACAGACTCTGGGGTTGTGTGCCCATCTCACTTAAGAGGCCAGGGGCCAGCGCTGTCCGGAGACACTTCCGGGTCACGTGGCCAGCGTGACATCGCTGCTCTGGCGAGCCAGAGCCGCACACGGAAACGCCGTTTACCTTCCCGCTGGTAAGCGGTCCCTATTTATCTACTTGCACCCGGAGGTGCTTTCGAACTGCTAGGTTGGCAGGCGCTGGGACCGAGCAGCGGGAGCGCACCCTGCCGCAGGGATTCAAACCGCCGACCTTTCGATCAGCAAGTCCTAGGCGCTGAGGCTTTAACCCACAGCGCCACAATCCGGGAAAAAGGAATGTCTTTCTGGATATATGGTCATGGCTTTATATCCTAGTCTGAGGGGATATCATAAACCACAGTTTTCCAGTTTGGCTGTCATAGGAAACTGATTTAAGAAACCAGGAAGAAACCTCACTGAAGCCAGGTTTGAGAGAGATATTCCTCTTTTTAGCTGGCCTAAAAATCGCTGGTTAAAAGTTAAATTGCCGTTTGTGTATTAAAAGATGAACTTACTTGGTGAGGGTTTGCAAATTTTGTGGGGGTTTGGAAGGCTTTTGTCTTCTTGCTTAGTTTTCATGAAGGGTTAATTTCAAAACACACACACACACACACACACACACACACACACACAGTTGCAGCTTCACTTGCATATACATTCTTGGTTCCTTAACAACAGGCGAAGGATAGAATACATTATTTTTGTACTAGCCCCCCCAACGCTCTCATGTTATAGCAAGTAAGAAGATGGAAACATTTCACACAGTAGAAAATGTTACCAACTTATTCTTGCTACTGTTTTAATCATCCTTTATTGGCTTTAATAGAAATTTAAAATTCAGACATCACTCTCCATGCTCTGTATATTTAACAGAGAGTCCCATGGACTGCAAGAAGATCAAACCTCTCCATTCTGAAGGAAATCAGCCCTGAGTGCTCACTGGAAGGACAGATTGTGAAGCTGAGGCTCCAGTACTTTGGCCACCTCATGAGAAGAGAAGAATCCTTGGAGAAGACCCTGATGTTGGGAAAGATGGAGGGCACAAGGAGAAGGGGACGACAGAGGACGAGATGGTTGGATAGTGTTTTCGAGGTTACCAGCATGAGTCTGACCAAGCTGCGGGGGGCAGTGGAGGACAGGAGTGCCTGGCGTTCTCTGGTCCATGGGGTCACGAAGAGTCGGACACGACTAAACGACTAAACAACAACAACAATTATTTAATTAAAAGCCACTCTGGTTTATTTCTTTTTTCCAGTTGTCAATTAAGAGTAGCGCTGCTGTCAATACTTTAGAGAATCATAGTTTGAAGCACTTTGTAAAAGTTTAGCAGATTTTAAATTTTAAATAAAAAAATAGCAGATCCTTCGCGTTTGCTGAACATGATCTTTTCTTGAGAGACCAGGATAGGCATTTCATTAAATTCATGTCTGACCACCAGGAAAGATGGGTAATAATGATGCGCTGCCTAGACACCTTTATTTATTTCAACGGTAATAATCTTATTTAGTGTTACTTAGAAATTTAGATACCTTAAAGAGTGGGGGGGGGGGGAGAGAGAGAGAGACTTTAAGGGGAAAGACTGCATTAACAATAGAGAATTTATTGATGGAAATTTGTTTCACACCAGTTAACACACAAGGAACACAATGCAAGAAGGTGTGAGAGTCAACCCACAACTAATGCAGTATTAATATGGTTTGTGCATTACGATAAAGGAAGTAGGCGTTTTCAATAAGCACAGTCTCAAGCGGTTCTCGCAAAAATTTGAAGATAATTGCCTTTAATTACCAGCTATCCCAGACTTTCTCTTCTTGTTCCAGATGCCACTCTCCTCCTGCAAAAACATCAGACTCCAGGGCCTCCTCCTATGTGCCCAAGAAGGAACTGAACTTGCATTTCCCATGCAGAACCCATCCATGTGTCCAAAAAATAATTAATTAATGATGTGGCATGGTGGTCTGCTGTTATAGACTATTGTATTTTAATATTCTGTTGGAAGCTGCCCAGAGTGGCTGGGGAAACTCAGCCAGATGGGTGGGGTATAAATAATAAATTATTATTATTAGGGGGAGGAAGGGGGAGATTTTTTTAAAAAGTCCACTGAATCCACAAGACCTCTGGTATGAAGAAAATAGCTATCTGGATCCTAGCTCAGGCCATGTAACACCAACTCTCAGATGAGTTCCTAGGCTAAATCTAAAGGCCTAAGCTACTTGGGATCAGAATATTATGAAGACCACCTGCTTCTTTTATCAGCCTACCCATACTTCCAGGGTTATCTTTAGAGGCCTTGCTTCACAGAATCATAGTTAGGGGGGACCCCAAGGATCATCTAGTCCAACCCTCTGCAATGCATGCTCCCTCATGGCCTGAGTAGGGGCATCTTGAGAATTCACATATGTGAGCAATCTCTGCTTGAATTCTGCAGCAGGTAGTGTCCCCCCTTAGCTCCGTATGTTACCGTATTTTTTCTTCCAAAAAAGTAAGGGGAAATATCTGTGCGTGTTATGGAGCGAATGCGTGGTCCCTGGAGCTAAATTGCCCAGGGGCAAAAAGCAGGTCGTGCATTTTTTTTTGGAAAGAGGGAAGGGGGTGTTGAAACTAAGCCGCTGAACAGCTGATTGGCAAGCGATTGGGGAGGGAGATAAGGGACGCTAGAGATAAAGAAGGCTGCCTGGGAGGGGGGAGGTAAAAGCCCATGGATCCTCAGGATTTTTGCATTGCGTCACCCCAAATTCACCATCAGATCACATAGCATGTCCATGGCTACAGCCTGCACCCAAAAAATCACGCACCCATTGTTGCGTGGGGCCGGGCCGCAATGGCGCAAAAACATGGCTACAAAGCACGGATCCACATGGATCCTCAGGATTTTTGCATTGGGCTACCCCAAACTCACCGTCAAATCACATGTCTGTGGCCACAGCATGAACCACAAAAATCATACATCCACTGTTTCGTTCAGAATATTTTTTTTTCTTGTTTTCCTCCTCTAAAAACTAGGTGCGTCTTATGGGCAGGTGCGTCTTATGCCGCGAAAAATACAGTAACTCCTGCTATGTTGCCTCCCTCTGCCCCACAGGGCTCCCAACCTGACCTCACAGATGCAGATTTCTCCATTCCAATTCCTGCAGAAGCATTTCTTCCCACCCAGGGGAAGGGTGTGTGTGTGTGTGTGTGTGCATGTAAGAGTACAACTCCCAGATTCCCACGTGAGAAACTGACATGCTGTGGAGGGCCCTCTCCCAGATGGAATTGTGGATTCTGGATTTACAGCCGTAGTCCATGGTTTGCGGGGGGGGGGGGAATTCATTGGTGGATACGCCACTGTCTATCCCAATATCCATTTTGGTCCCCTGGGCCACAGAGGGAGGAGAGGAACAATGGAGGTAACCTTTTTAGTGTTGCATCAAACACAGTGAAGCCCCTTGAGGCTCTGACAGTTGGAACATATAGAATATGGGTAGGCAAACTAAGGCCCAGGGGCCAGATCCGGCCCAGTCGCCTTCTAAATCCAGCCTGCGGACAGTCCGGGAATCAGTGTGTTTTTACATGAGTAGAATGTGTGGTTTTATTTAAAATGCATCTCTGGGTTATTTGTGGGGCATAGGAATTCATTATTATTATTATTATTATTATTATTATTATTATTATTATTATTTTCAAAATATAGTCCGGCCCCAGACAAGGTTTGAGGGACAGTGGTGAAAAAGTTTTCTAACCCCTGATATAGAAGCCTTGAACGCTTTCAGGGCAACTAGGAAGGCAATTAACAAGCCCTGTGCTTTAATGAGCAGTGCCTGACTAATATGACTGCCTGTTTCCACGGAGAGGGGACGACTGCTGTATTTTATTCTGTGAATTGCCCCTGAGATCTTGTGGTGAAGAGTAGTATATAAATTTAATAAATAAATAAAATAAAATCATAACTGCTGATGGATCTACTGGGTCAACTGTCAAATGAGATATTTTCCTCCATTACCCCATAGCCTGAAGAATACTGGGGTAACTTGTATGCTGCTTTGTCTCACAGGTGCATAGGCAGCAAACAGAACCTTTTCTGTATTTATCTCCTGTTTTATACTGTCTTCATGTTTATAATTGTGTTTGGGGTTTTGTTTTTTTTTAAATAGCTCTTTATTTATAAATGTAACTGTTTTATATATGTTATGTTATAAATCTCTTTGGGGTGCCGCACGGGAAGTGATTCATAAATGAAATAAATTATACTAACTTTGAAAACATGCACATGGAGATTAGATGCTTCTGTCTTGATAGGCAACAACAAATACACTGTAATGTTATGTATAACTGTAACAAAGTTGTAAGGCTCTACTGTAACAAATTTTACTAATGTTATTGGTTTTTTTAAAAAAAAATGTAAAACATTTTTCCTCACTTCTCTATCTCTACAAGTATTCCATCTGATCTCCTAACTGTCCAAACTGGCCACAGATCCCCCGATGTTATAAAATCTCACATCAGACCAAAAGCCAACAATCCTACAATAGTTCTTAAACTTATCAAAAAGGAAGCCCTAATATTGCTAATATAGATGGTATTTCTCTCTACTTCAATAGCCAGCATATAACATTTACAACTTTCTGAATCTTCACCTATTGGTCAACACATGGGATAGGGCCATAGCAGACAATTCCTAGGGGCTGGGGGGGGTTTTTGGCCCCCCAATAAAATATTTGAGGGGGCTGCCCTTTCCAAAGTTGATGAGCATTGTGTGTGTGCACTGTGTAATGTGATCAGATTATGCAGAGCAGGGCTTATCTGCCCCCCCCCAAATATTTTATTCAAGTTGGCCCCCCTGGACAGGGTCTTCTCTGTTGTGGCACCAACGTTATACAGTTCCCTATTTAGAGAGCTCCACCTTCCATCCTCCTTGTTCAGGTACCACATTTAAGACACTTATTTTGGGGGCCAAAAAGAAAATACAAATCACTCTCATTGCTGCTAGTTCCTCTCCCCCCCCCCCCGGCCTCTGTTAGATCTTCATGCTTTAAAAAAAACAAAAACTTGAAAGTTTTATCAATGTTTTATAAATCACAAAGACAGGTGATAAGCTACCTCACACCATGTCTAGTTATCATTAGCGCTATATTCTATGAGGGTTTTATTAGCCATTATTGATGTTGCCACAGATTTATTCCTTTGGGAGCATATAAATAACCAACAAATAGTGAGAAAATGCCACCCAAGCTATTACCTGCTTTTGCTGGGATTTGTCCCTTTAGTATTAGGTGAGCAATTTGTTCGGCACCACAGTCCACGGCAAAAAATATTTCATGAGCTGGAGAAGCAAGAATCGCCTTGCCAAAAATCCATTTAGTTAAGCACTGTTTCCAGAAATGACTGGCTGAATGCTTCTGGGCATGCAAGTAGATTATGAAAGGTTGTGGCTTTCCTTTCTTCTGCATAGACACATGTAGAAAATGACAACACTACATAAAAGCAAGGGGGGGGGAGAGAATGTACATAGGAGCACTGTGGTTCTCCTATTTTGAAAATGACTGGAAATGGAGAAAACTTGAGGGGAAATGTATTAACAAGTGAAGGAAAAAGCGAAGTCATATGAACACGATAAAACATTAATTCCACCTTCGTTTGAAACATCATAAAGCATTCACTCTGCAACCTTTTCAGAGGAACTACCAGAGCAGGCAGGCAGCTGGTATGCAGAAAGAAAAACCCAATGGCTTTAGAGGGGAAATATATGCAGGTATCTATACTCTTGAGGAAATGATCTGAGCAAAATAGACTCAGCAAAAGATCTCTGGGATTATTGCTACCATAACATAGAGCCATTACGACAATAAATCCACACTGCATTCATTATCAATATTGCTTCCTTCCCTATTAACAGGAAACGGCTTTTGTCAATATTAACAATGCCTCTTCCAGACAAAGATTAACTTACTGCTTTTTAAAGGGGAGGGGGAGAGAAACAAGCCATAAAACGGTAAGAGCAGAGAAACCCCAGCATTCTCGTAATGCGTCAAGCAACACTGCTCCAAGACTTCCAGACCAAGTGCACACAGTGGGACCTAGACCAGGCCTCAGTGGAACAGGCAAGGTGTGTTATGAAAGCTTAAGCCAGCCAAGACTAGTTTTCCATGGAATCGTAAGGTGTGCCTTCTTCAGAATGGAAGGCAGCAAATCAGGCAAGGATTTATAGCTTTTGGCCCACAAGCTGCAAGAATTCCCCCCCCCCTTTTTTTAAAGTAAAACTAAGGCATTGGGTGAGGGAGTTTATAGCTGGATTTCATTTCCGAAAGTCCTACGATTTCTATAATCATATATAAAAGGTAAAGGTAAAGGGACCCCTGACCATTAGGTCCAGTCGTGACCGACTCTGGGGTTGCGGCGCTCATCTCACTTTATTGGCCGAGGGAGCCGGCGTACAACTTCCGGGTCATGTGGCCAGCATGACTAAGCCGCTTCTGGCGAACCAGAGCAGCACATGGAAACGCCGTTTACCTTCCCGCCAGAGCAGTACCTATTTGTCTACTTGCACTTTGATGTGCTTTCGAATTGCTAGGTTGGCAGGAGCAGGGACCGAACAACAGGAGCTCACCCTGTCGTGGGGATTCGAACCACCGACCTTCTGATCAGCAAGTCCTAGGCTCTGTGGTTTAACCCACAGCACCACACGCGTCCTATAATCATACATACACACGGAGGGTCCACTGTATATAATATAATCATACATACAAACATATTATATACAGTGGACCCTCTGGATACCAATTAAATTCATTCCAGGGGTCCATACTTAACCTGAAAAGTCTGTAACTGGAGACACTGATTCTGGGCACGTGCACGGGCAATAGAGCGCTTCTGCGCATGCGGCGAAACCCATAAGTACAATGGTATCTCGGGTTAAGAACTTAATTCGTTCTGGAGGTCCATACTTAACCTGAAACTGTTCTTAACCTGAGGTACCACTTTAGCTAATGGGGCCTCCCGCTGCCGCCACACCGCCGGAGCACGATTTCTGTTCTCATCCTGAAGCAAAGTTCTTAACCCGAGGTACTATTTCTGGGTTAGTGGAGTCTGTAACCTGAAGCGCCTGTAACCCGAGGTACCACTGTATACACTTCCGGGTTTGCTGCATTCGCAACCCGAAAGTTACGTATCCAGAGCGGTACGTAACTCAGGGGTCCACTGTATCTCTAAAGAAGCTATCAGTTGTCACACTCTAGGACTGGAGAACCGCAGGCTGTGGGGGGGGGGGGCAGAGACTGTCAAAAAACCATGCTTCCACTTTAGGCCACAGCTCACAATGGCTCTGGTGTCCCTTGCTTGCCTGGGGGGGGGGGGTTGGAGATATACATATAGGTGGGTGCAAAGAAACCTCTGGCTTTTGCATGGTTGGAATGTAGCTCACTATACAAAGAAAAGTCTTAGCTGTTGCTTTGCCCACTCTTTGTCTCTGCCCCCCACCCCGCGCACCAGTGGCATGTGGCCACCAGTGGTGCGTTGCCCCCATGAGGGAATGCAGCCTCTACAGGCTTAAAAAGGTTCCTCACCCCTGCTCTAGCATGACTGGAAAAAAATATGGGGCAAAGCTATGCAGATATAGCGATGGGGCTTTGCAGATGATAGTGCAGAAGAATGAATGGCACTCAGGCATGTTGCGATTCCTACCAATGAAACACTGAAAAATCTTGTTCCCCTTTCTCCGGTAAAGAGAGTTTGAATCATCTAGGTCTGGTTTAGCCAAAGCCACATACATGCCAAACGGGGAGGCACCGAAGTGTAATTCTTTAAAAGAGCCTTTCTTCAATTTCATAATATAAATTTAAAGGGAAAAAAATCTTTAAAAATATTAATGCATACAAATAAACGTGATTAATTTCTTTGAAACTCTTAGCAGAGATGAATTAATTGCCGTGGAATTCTTTGCACAAGCCATGAATTCCAGTTGAGGTCAGACAGGCCCCCCCTCCCTACAGACTCTCTGGCACCTACTGAAGAGATTTTAATTTGTAGTTAGTTTCTATAGTTTTGACTTTTATTTTTAATATTGTATCTTTACAAACTGCTTAGACACTTTGGTAGTTATAGTGTCCATATAGGCAGTACTTAACTGTTTAAATAATTATATTGCTTAGTTTTAGTGAGCTATATTAATTATCCTTTCCACCACCCTACCTCCTCACCTAAAACATTAATTCTAATTCATTTGTAGTAGGCTCAGTAATGAATATCCCATATACACACCCTGCTGGATTTTGGGTGCTCTCCTCATTACTGTCAGCTTGGTGAGAATCACTTCTGAACACTTTCCAATACATGGATACAGACAGGCATAACCTAAGAACATCAGAAGAGATCTGCAGGATGAGACCAAAGGCTGCCTAGTCAACATCCTGTTCTCACAACTGTCACAGCTGATCCATGAAGATCAACTGCAGGGGGTAGAGGCAGTCATTGCTCAGACCAGCACTTCGTCAGCTTCAGTGATTCCATCCCTATTGATCAGATGATTGATCTGCTAAGCGGTGAAAGGACAATTCGTATTCCCATCATAGTGCTGAGCTGGGCAGAGAGGCTGGACACTGTCCAAGGTTATGCTAAGGATTCAAATCACTTTGTTCCCCACAGCACTTTTTTGCTTTCTCAGTGGCAGTGCTGGGACAGCTGGGGCATAGAATATTCCAAAATAAAAGTGCTAGATCTGGAAGAGAGGAGGGGGGGATGATGTACCTTCCTTCCCAAAAACAAGACTCAAGCCACAATACCATCACACCATCTCCACTTGCCACAAATGTAGTCCAGCCCACTGCCAGCCAAAGCATTCTGGCAAATGTATGTTTTGCCTGAAGGATGGCATGTCACACGCTTTAGATAACCGCATCGTCTTTTCTAGAGGTCCAGAGCCTCCTGAAATTTGGGAGAATGTGTGGGAAGCAAACAACTACCTATACATTGGCAAAGAACGGGTTTCAAGAGTATCCTGCAAGTTAGCAGCTGATGCACCAGATATCAACAACAACCTGCGTCGACTAAGAAGGAGGAGCTACTTCCCCTCTGGACATGCCTGGCTTTGCTTTTTGATGTCACAGAAAGCAGCTTTAGATCAGTCAGCTGAATGATGACGGAGTCCTGAAGTAATACAAAATAAATTAAAGCATATATTGCTTTTGAATGGCATGCCATAGGTGCAGGTAAGTTGAATGCTTTTGGAACCATTGGATGGGACAGAGAATACTAGTTACCCATGACATGTCACCAAGAGAAAAATAACCCACATGACTTTTTGATGTGGGATAGTCTCCGTAAGTAGACCTTAGTGGGGTATTAGCTGGCTTATTAATGTCTTGATGTGCCTTCAAAATGAATTAGCTGCAATGGCACTAAGCACCCCAGAGTCTGCAGCTCGTTTCTTCTAGACTTCATGAGAGGGGAAATCCAGGAATCTTTCACCAGCAGCTTCAAAAATGCACGTTCGTGCATTTACTCAATGCACAATGTGTTCTAACAGCATATAAAAACAATCACATGGTGATGTAATGCCAAGAACTTTTCATAACCAGAATGAGTGAGGGGGAAAAGATAATCAAAATCCTACTAGGTACTATAGAAAATATTTTAGTTTTCAGAGCAACAATACAAATGCACTAAATAGAGCTGAAGAAAGCAACACTACAACCTTTCAATGCCCTCAAGTTTTTAAAGCTCTCAGTTATTCACAAAGTAGGTCTGAACTAATTTTTTTTGCGCATTTGGAGCAGTGATACTTAGCCACAAGTGGCTTGACAAAAAATAAATAAAACAAAATCTCCCAGAGCAAGGACTGTGTTTTCAAACTGAAACAAAACTGCATGCATTTTACTTAACTGCTAGTAGAAGACAAAACTCCTTAGAGATAGGAAATAAAGTGAATAATTGATAAAGCATCATTTTATTTATCAAGTAAAAGCAAGACCTATAAGTGAGGAGGATGAAAACAAACTAGGCATGCATAAATCTGCCAGATGATGATTAAATATTCTCACTGTATCAATATCCTGAAAAGGTAAAAAAAAACCTACAGTGAGCAGTAACTAGGGTTTAAGTAAACACAGAATTAACTGTAACTAATTAGTCCATTAGCAAGGCATCTCCAGAAGCCATTAGTCTAGTACAGCAGTTATTAGACTTTATGGCCTTTCCACAGGGCTGCAATCCACACCCAGCAAGCACCTTCAAAAATTCCAAGTGCCAGGATGCCATTTTAATTTCCCACAATGCCCCAATGTAGTATTGGCTATGAGACACTGTGGAAAAGTTCACACTGGACACGGGTTAGATTTTATCATTTGACCCTTTCTTGAATTGAAAGTTGGAGGGTATTAAGGGAGATTGAGGAAAAACCTGGTGCAGCACGAGTAATTTCTCTACAGTGTAAGGGGCATCTGTGTCAAGAAGTTGGAAGGACATAGGCCCAAGAGATTCTTACCAGAATCTGACTTTTGCTGTGATGTAACAAGTCTTGGGATGCAAGCAGCGTCCATGGGGAAACTTCTGAATAGGTCTTGTTGCCTTTAAAACGGATCCCATTTTTATTTTACTAAAACCAGACTATAGTATTTGAGTATGGTTTGCCCCACAGCTGCCACATGTTATCAATGCATCACTAACCTAATTCTAAATAGTTTTAGAATTTCTCTGCAACGGAATAAAGATCACATAGGCCACCCTCCACCTCCAAAAGCCCAACCTAAAACAAAAACAGCAACTTGAAAGTTAACACTAGCAGCCACTACCTTGCCCCACACGCACACTTTCAGAAGGAGGTCACACAAACATTGCTTCAGAAGCAACAAGCAACTTTGCAAGATGTTAAATGCAGTATTTTCCATCTCATTTATACCAACCTCGCAGATAATAAAACGAAAACAAACATTTCAAGGCTAAGAAAATTGCAGCATATGAGTAACTCTGAAACTGTTAGCTTCAAGAGCATTTCGCCTTGGAATGATTTAACAGCTCCAGAGTTTTATTTTGTGTAAACTCAAGCAAGCGTGCCAATATAAAAGAGAGAGAGAGAAAAAGAAAAGTTTTCCGTGCTGCTCATAATGATTCAGCAGTTATTATTTCTATAGGCAAGACAGGTCCCTCCGCCTAGCCAGGTATAGTACCTTCTGCCACAAGAGACTTAGAAGCTTGGATATATATGTATGTATTCCGTTCCTGGAGCTTTTAGGAAACGATGCCAACGGAATCCAGGACTGCTGACGCCAAGGAAAACGGCTACAAGCCTGTCAATTATCTATCAAACTCTTTGCAAAGGAAGAGGAGGAGGAGGAGAAGGAGGAGGAGGAGTGCGACTGCCTCAGCCCCATAAGCCATCCTTGTTTACGAGTCACCTATGCAGGGAGTTCACTGGTACCTGTTTGCTTAAGCACGACAGCCCACAGAAGAGGAAATCCTTCCATGGCTATTTGTAAACAGCGCTGGATGGATGACACCTGCTTGCAGCTTGCACCAGCTCGACTACCTGCTTGGCAGCCCACCTTTTTTAAAAAAAAAAAAATCTCCCCCCCCCCCATTTCCACAGCTGCTACGGCCAATTTTGTATTTGTGCGGGGAGGGGAGAGGGGGCCACTTACCTCCGTGAACATGTCTTACTGCCTTCCTACATGGCAAGAGAGGTTTCCTGTTTTCATACATTCCCTTGTCAGCTGTAATCAGTGTCAATAAGGTTAGCGTCTTTTGTGCTAGCGGCTGGAGTGTCGGCCCTGACAGGAAAGAACTTTTTAATCTCTTCCCTCACACTGAGCCATGCGAAGCCAGCGAGCGCTCCCAGGCATAACTCCCTTGGCTCCTCTCCTAAAAAACGCTCCCTCAAGTGCGCGGTTGCTAAGCAATAGCTGCCGTGCTCTGTGTGTGTGTGTGTGTGTGTGTGTGTGTGTGTGTGTGTGAAAGAGAGAGAGTGCGCACCCCCAACACACACACACACACACACACACACACACACACACGTTCCCCGCTGCTCCTCTTCGTAACGTTTGAAATTGGCAACATCTGTCCCTTTGGCGGTTCCAACTTATGCAAAGGACCGTGTGCGGATTTTTTATTTTTAAAAAAATAAAAGCAGAGGAAAAGCGCAAGCCGTTTCATCTGGCCTCCTCTAATGGCTGGTTTTGTTAATATTTCATTTCCAGTTTTAAAACAAAAGCAGCAGCCGCTGCACCCAGAGGAAGAGCAAGGAGGGAAAAGCAAAGCCCCGTAAAGTCCGGTGGGAATCGCCGACAAAAGCACATACAGCAAAGTAGTTTATTTATTTTTTCTTTGCTCACTCTTTCTGGCTTGGGTTTGTTTATTTAAAGACGACTTTTTCCACTCTCTCTCTCTTTTTCAACTTTTCTATTGCTACCCCAGATAAATAAGTAGCTGTATAAATAAAGCGGCTATAAGCGACTACAATAAAAACATTAATAGCACCGGTTTTCGTTTACTCAGCTTGTTTTTGTTTTTAAAAGTGTGCACTTGTGACTGATAGCTGTTTCTCCTTAAAAAATAATAATGTTGTGTCAGTGTGTGGTTATGTCGTGTGTGTGTGTGTGTGTGTACACACCACACATGACAAGAATGAAAAGGGAGCTTTTTGGTTGCTGTGAGGGGTTTTTTGTTTTGATTTGTTTTCCTACAATTGTCAGAATACCTTTTCATGCTGGAATTTAGAAATCAATCATGAGGAGGTACTGCATTTTATACATGCCCATCTCACCTCAAAACCAAAACATGAACCGACAGAGAAAGGGGAGCTCTGCCACTGTTTCGCTGTATTCCATGTTAAAAATTATCCTTTTTATGATTTATAATTTAAAAAAAAAATGGATCGAGAGCTTTAGTTCTACAGATGTATAAAAAGCAAAGAGGGGAAGCCTCACTTCTAGTATTCCTACTACCACCTGAAGATCCATTTTAGAATTGGGGTAAACAACTGAGAAGTCCCCTGACCAAATCAGGCATACCAAGTGGGAGAATATGTGCTTTCCTACATACACACACAAAACAGCTGGCGGCCTCTTTTCAAAATGGCCCTCAAGGAAAATTAGTAGCTCTAACCAGAGATCTAGAGTCAATAAGTGTTGCGGGGCTATCAGCATGTTGTGTGTACAATAGGTTGGATTTTGCATTTCCAAGTAAGATGGAGCAAAATTAACTGAAAGGAGCTAATTAATTAAAACATAGTAGGAAAGGGAGGTTCGGAGGCATGTTTCAAGAGCTCACACTGTTTGCACTATGCACCAAGGCTAAAAAAGACACCTCATGATTTTAGCCATTAAAAAAGGAAAGAAAGAAAAAAGAACAGTAAGAGCGCTTATTAACAATATGAGTAGTCCCCATGTTGGCTAACAGTTTGATAATATGTTGCAGCACACCAGGCTAAATCCAATTCAAAGAAAAGCACACAATTTATTTCTTCAGTGGCCTTATATGTGCCTACCTCTGTGGTGAATTGAGGCACTGAAATAACATTGCTCTACCAGCTTGAAAATAGTGGTCTGAAATAACATGTGTAAAATTGTTTAAATGCTTCCTCAAAACCATTTTCCCTACTCAATACCTACATATATATTTATGTTTATAAAGAGAGTCCTGTGGCACCTTAAAAACCAACACGTTTTAGTACTTAAAGTTGCCACAAAAATGTATGAATCGGTGGCAAGTTCACATAGGCAGCCCTTGTTATTAACCATTTCTGGCTACGCAATCACACAGAAAAATACATGGTGGGAACTGGCATTAAATCACCGCAAATGTGCACACCCCTACATACATTATTGGCAGTACTTTCTGCCTGTGACAGTGGGCACACAGTGTTGGCCTAACCAAACATTATGGAGAATTCTGCAATATAATAACCAGCAAAACTTCAGACTCCCGAAATGACCCCAAACAGAGGTTCTGTTATAAAGAGCTAGAAACTGGGTTAATGTCATAAGCTTTTCAGCAAAGGATTTAACCACCCTGCAAGTGTTTAGAACTTTAATAATGCAAGTGGAATCTACAACGAAATGTTGCAACGCGAAGAGCTCCTATTCATGAACTCTCCTAGTCCCAACCCTCACACCTCAAGACATCCAACGTTCTGCAGGTTGTTCTTTGGTTTTGTAAAAGTATTTTTACTAAAGATATTCTTGATTTACAAAGGTATGTGCAATGTCTCTCTTTTTCCACATAACAATTTTTATTTATTTTATTTTTTTACAAATCGTTTTCATTTGTTGAGACATTAGGAAGAATAGGGGGAAAGAGGTGGATGGGGGAAAATAAGAGTGGGGTGGTGTCCGGTGGTGATGTTTCCATTTTATTTAATATATGTGGGGTTTTGTGTCAGCGTTGCTTGTGCGGGTTCTTTCCTGTTCACTTGTGTTCCTTTGGTGGTGAGAGAGGTTGAGGTTGGCCTAGGGTGTGGCTGTTCATTTGTGGTTGGCTGTAGTGATCTTTGTTTTCATGTGTGAGTGGGGTGGGTGGGTGTTTTGGATCAGGTTAGCCATATTGATTTGTATGCTGTTGGTGGATTTTTGTCATTCTCTTGTTGGGCTGTGTATGTGATAAAGGGGAGCCATACCAGGGTGAAGACGTCTTCTTATATTTGTCTCTGTGTCAGTTTCAGTTTATTGATTAATTTTTCTAGTAAGGCTGTTTCCCATACTATTTGGTACCACTGGTCCATGCTTACTCCTGACAGGTCTCTCCAGTGTCTGGTTATGGTGTTTTTGGCTGCTGAAAGTAGGTGGGTTTTGAGTTCTTTGTGGTGTAAGTGGGCATTGTTGTCTTGGAAGATGTTTAGTAGGGCCAACTGCAGGTTGTTCTTTGTGAGGGGCGGATCCCCACCCCACCCCATTTTTATACTTCTTCAAACATTGGTGTTTTCCCAAGTATGCTAATTAATTTTTTTATTTCTCATGGGTGGGCAAGGCCAGAAACAAAAGTGGGTGGTGCAATGGATTTGAAACAATGGATTTGATGCTTCCCTTTGTACACTAAGCTACATTCCAGGCATGCAAAAATCAGGATTCCCCCCCCCCCCTCGAAATCCATTTCTCCATTCTGGCGAGCAACTGGCATCATCAACATTCAAGGACACATTTCAGAAAGGCAAAAGCACAAAATGAGGGTATGGAGCAAAGCCACTGAGGGATATGGCTTGCAAGAGAGTCGGCTAGATAGAGGCTTGGAGGGCCTCATTCACTCCCTGACCCAAAGTTTCCTCCCTCCACGCTACCACACTGGTTCTTGATATACCGATTCGATCCAGTATTATCGTCTCAATAGCACAGTTTGATCTGAGAAGAATTACACTGGAAGTATCAGTTCTCATGCCACCTTGCCGCCTTCTGTGTGGTCTGCTACACAAGGCAAAGGGTGCAAGGATCAGGCGCAAGCACTCTTGCAGAAGAACAATACTGCACTTTTCATGCTGTTTCAGAGCAATGCGTTTGATTCTGCGGCAGCGCAACACTGCACCGCGGTCTCCCATCTGTCAGATGAACAGCAGAGCAGGATGGGAGAGCTGGCAGAAACCTCCAAGCCCAAGTCAACCAGTAGATACCAACATAGTTCATCAGCTACAGGGGAACCAGGCAGAGGGCCTTCTCGGTAGTGGCGCCCGCCCTGTGGAACGTCCTCCCATCAGATGTCAAAGCGATAAACAACTACCTGACATTCAGAAGACATCTTAAGGCAGCCCTGTTCAGGGAAGTTTTTAATGTGTGACATTTTAGTGTATTTTTGTCTCTGTGGAAGCCACCCAAAGTGGCTGGGGAAACCCAGCCAGATGGGTGGGGTACAAATAAATAAATAAATAAATAAATAAATAAATAAATAAATAATAATAATAATATCACTTCCACATGTTCTGGCAAATTTATTTGGATGCAAGCCTGCAAGCACCCCCACTGTGTGTGTGTGTGTGTGTGTGTGTGTATGTGTGTGTACAAACATACATTAAAATCTTAGTTTATAGGCAGTTTTTTTGGACAGAAGACCTCAGAGCAGCATGGGAAGATGCTAAGAACACACAGCACAGTTTAAAAGGGAGGAAAACATAAACCTTACAACTAGCCTTTCTTTCCAGTCACCCAGAAAATACAGCGGAAGTTATCCACCAGACAGCCAGTTCACATTACCTGCCTATGGTCTGTCTCTTCTCTTCTCTTCTCTTCTCTTCTCTTCTCTTCTCTCTCTCTCTCTCCCTTTTTTCTCCCCCCTGGCAATCCAATGCTAGCTCAGTGCTAGCTTGCTGCTCTGCAAGACTTCTGCATCACAACTGAACTTATCAACTCAAGGTAAGGCTCTCCCTCTTTTGACCCTTCAACATCAAGCATCCTGCAACCCACTCCTCCTGCCTCAGGGGGCCAGGTGCGCACAATGCTAATTCCAGTTAGTGTCAAGGCTAGCCAGTGGAGAAGAGGGCCGCTGGATATTTCAGGTTAAGTTATTGGGGGGGAAGGGAGAAAGGAGAACCTTACCTTTCAGCCAATGTACCAGCCCAGATGTCATTGCCCACCAGAGAGCAGCAACGACCAAACACCACGCCGGCATGGTGCAGGAGGGAAAGAGTGTACTGCTCTCTTTGCATGGCTCAAGCAGGATTGCACCCCTTGTCAATAAAGGAAAAACAGATACCTTAGTGGCACTGCTGAAAACCCTGTGGCAGGGGGTATTTAAATGCCCTCATATTCTCCCGATTTCAAAGTGGGGCTTTCCCCACACACAATCAGCCACTGATTTTTTAAAAAACACACTGTAAAAATGGATTACAAAAGGGTGTGCACGCGAAAAGCAGACTAAAGCAGCTAAATGTCTGGTCTCACTTTAGAAGCTCGAGAACTAGATGCTGCTGTATTTCTGGGCATTGTTCTTCGCTCTCTCCCCGGCCAAACCTCTCACTCCCTCCATTGTGTGCTACATCCCAGCCTTGTTGGAAGCTGTTTGCCTCTCATCTGCTCCTAAGTATTGCTCAAGTTTTTCCTGCTGGTTCTTGCTTATCCGCTCTCCTTTCATGTCTGTGCAAATTCCATCAAATCACAGAACGATCAACAGCTTCTCATTAGCAATTCTAACCTATCACTTTCGGCAAGCTGTGCCCCATAAAATAAAGGCCAAGTAAAATAACAGGAGGCCTTCTTTATGTTCTCTTTCTCCTACCTGGGGTTGCCAGATGTTCTCAATTTAGAGGGCTGCATGTATTCAGGAAGATTACTACTCTGCACAAAGTGTGTCTCTCGTCTCAAAACATCTGATTACTGACAGCACTCAAGAAAGCAGTATGGCAGGTTAAGAACACCTCTCTCCTTCTCCCTCTCTTTTACTTTTATCTGGGCTATATTTGCACTCACACTCTCAGCTTCTAAGAACATCGGCTTATCAGCATGATTATCCTTGAACCAGAATGCACACTTCATTCTGTTTCACCAGTCAGGGACCACAAAGCCAGTCCAGCCACAGTTTAGTATGACAATAACCATCTTGAGGCTCTTGTGCTCCATATAAGGAGTTTGGAAGCTTTTAACTTCCACTTTTACTTAACCACAGTTAGTTGTGTCATCTGATCCAACAAACTGCTGTTACTGTTGAAACTATGGCTCCTTTGAAGCAAGCCAACTTGAAAGGAGGGCTTCAGATCACGCCAAGCTATGGTTACATAATGAGTATATAATGTTTAATGGCTGCATTAGGATGTCACACTAAACTACGGTTAGCATAACCTCCTAACGCAGCCATTATACTCTCTATGGGAGTGTACTTGAATGGCAGCATGCAGCATTAGCATGTTATCATGTTAATGAAACACATGCTTTACAAAATGGGGGAATGTTGTGTTGTTGATTTTTTAAAAAGTGCTCCCATTCCCCTCTTTGAAGATTTAAAACAATGATTTAAAAGCCACTCAACCGTGTTCGCTACAAATGCCACCTCATGCTGAAACTTCCAGCTGCTGGTTTTGAAGTCCATGGAAGCATTATTAAACGTTGATAAGCCACAGCCTTCAACACAGCTGTGTTACATGCAAAACTGCAAAGGGCTCACTTTGGATCTAAGAAATGCAACATGGATGCTTAATAAAGCATGATTACTACATGATCTTCAAAAAGCAAAATATATTTCAAACTCTTTGCTTGGCATGCATGGAACATGGTCTTCTTCAGAGAAGCAGGTTTCTGCCCTCCAGCCGACAACAACTTCTGGCAAAAGGCTCCCCAGCCGGAAAAGGGGAAGGAGGTCTGTCCTGGCTCTACTATGGGCTCATTAGGTGGCCAAGGGTAAGCCACCCACTCAATATGCTTCACCTCTAATCTGAAATACAAGAACAGCAGTGATCCTACTGACATAGGATTACTGTGAGAGCAAGCACACACAAATAAAGATTGGGAAATAAGTAAATAATCCAGGAAGCGAAAGAGCAGGAATGGCCAATGCTGTGCAGTTTCCCTGTCTGAGGAACACGTGACCTTTCACCTTGAAGAGCAACTCCCAAACACCAAACAGAATTAAGGGAAATCCCTCTAAATGTAGTTAAGAAGGGTTGTAATAGCTGCAGTCAGTCCCCTCTCTCTCTCTCTCTCGCTCTGAGTCCCCCTTGCAAAGTTTTGAAATTCAAAGTACTCCATGGCAAACTGGGCCGTTTTGTGGACCCCAAATGTGGTCACTCTTTGGTCAGCAGCTCACTAGTCAGAATAATTCCAAAATGAGGCAGGCAGTCTTTCCAGTTCTAAATATAGGGCTTCACATGAAACAGCAACCTAGTGATGGGTCATGCATATATGAGCAGGTGTGGGCAAGTTCACACCCATACACTGCAAATTAAATATCTATTTTAACCGGTGGTTGTTGTTTTTTTAAGGGTAAATGCCATTGGATAGCTTCTTGAATGCTGCAAGTTAGAGACAAGAGAATTTGGAACAGCAGAAAGGCTTGTGTATAGATTTAGCATGAGTACGAAGTGAGTCATAGCATAGCTATCCACTGAGGATTAATTGACTCTGTAGTAAAGCTGATTCCTCTGTTCAAATGGAAAGGCTGAACTTGTCAGTGTTGCCGTAAGCAGATGCCGTCAACAATTAAATTCACAGCTGCAGGTGGCAGCACACAAGCCTCGAAAACTCTGAGTCAATCATCATTTGATGAAAGTGATGTCGAAAGCAAGCACTGGGGAAGAACAGTGGCTATCAAAAACAGGGGAGAACAAAATCTCGAATGCATTTAGGACCCAAATGCAGGAAAATTCCAAATCATACACCAGCATCATTCGTAAGCTATCATCTGGGCAGTAAAGCAACAGAGGCCTGGTCAATTATGGCGTTCACATCTAGGAGATTAGTAGACCCCCTCTGTAGTTTGCATTCCATCAGCAACTGAAAACATTTTGGCTCAGGCAAGTTTTTTGTTTGACCACAGTTTTGAGTTTATCCGGCTCTGCATTGTTCTTAGTTTTTATTCAGTAATTTTTCTATGCTGCTTTGGCAGCTTGTTTCATTATAATGCTTTTAATTTGCTATGTTTGCTGCTTTGGGTGGTTTAATTCTTGAATCAAAGTTTATAAAGTTATCTAAACAAACTCATGCATAAAAACCAAGAACAGAAATATTTAGCCTTGTAGCAATAGATATCCATGCAGGTTTTTCCCCTTTGGCTCCTCTTAACAGTTTCACTCCGGATTAATCAATACATAATAATTCCAACCACCTGATTGTGGTATCTGTCAGTTATTATTGGTTACCAAAATTGCCCCCCTCCTCCAATAAACAAACACAGGCAATAAAAGCCAACACCCACACACAAAACACCACCTGAATCCCTATCGCTTTTGTCTAAAGTCTATCCTTGAACTGCTTTTAACAAGCCTGCTCAACAAGGTGTTTAACAGCTGTTGAACAGGGCCTGCTACACCTTTCTCATTCTGGCAGGCATAATTGAAAGAGGCGGCACGCACCTCAGATCTGCTCCTCAACCCCCTTTGCCATCAACTTTCCCCCGTGTGGAAGGTCTAACAAAGTGATTTTTAGATGAGGCAGAAGAAGCAAATATTCCAATTCCCCAGGCAGTGTCCTTTCCTACAGATCCCAAAACCAGTGCCAGGAAGGATGCACAGAAAGCTTCAGATTCTCACTGGGAATTATGGGACTTGGCAGTCCCAGTTCCTGATGGCAAGATATGCTATTGCCAGGAACTTGAAGCACCAGCTGCTGATGTCTCCACCTATCGTGACATTTTTGGGTCCTTGAGCTAGGGGGAAGTAGCAGCTGCAGAGGGGTGTTGGAGTGTTTGCCTGAACATTTTTTTAAAAAAAGCTTTGTTCCACTTTTGCCGTGAATGGGAGGGCAATTGTCCATTCCTAGCATTGAGTACCTTCTCAGCCCACAATATTCTATTAAAAGTTGGCTTCTCTGCAGCAAGTTCAGCTTTAATGATTGTACTGTACAGTGGTACCTCGGGTTAAGTACTTAATTCGTTCCGGAGGTCCGTTCTTAACCTGAAACTGTTCTTAACCTGCAGCACCACTTTAGCTAATGGGGCCTCCTGCTGCTGCCGCGCCACCGGAGCCCGATTTCTGTTCTTATCCTGAAGCAAAGTTCTTAACCTGAAGCATTATTTCTGGGTTAGTGGAGTCTGTAACCTGAAGCGTATGTAACCTGAAGCATATGTAACCTGAAGTGTATGTAACCTGAGGTACCACTGTATATTGGTTAAACCTAATTATTATTATGGATCGCCCTAAACCAAAACAAGTAAGTATGAATAAATCACTTTACTGCACCAAAGTAAAACCAAAACAAAGAGCAGAAATTCCACTAACCTCAGTCGCTTCAACAGGTATTTTCAATTTGGGCAAGCTGGGCAAGTTGGGCTTGACGTTTGTTTTCACGTTTGCTATTTTCCCGTAGGACTGTTCGTGGTATTCCTCAGGAAGTGGCTTGAGCTCCGGCGACTCGTCCGGAGCTTGATCTTGACCATCCATTGGCCTCACGTAGGCAGTTGGTTTCTGCTGTATTGCACTGGTTTTTGATGACAACGATCCGGGGAAAGTCTGGGAGGAAGGCTGGGCAGCAACGGCTACAGGAGCACTCAAGCTGTCCTGGGTTTCATTCTCACGTGTTCCAGCCACCAGCTCCAGAGAAGGGGAGCTATTCTGCCCGTGGTTTTTGTTGATGCTGCCGAGAGACCTGGAATTGACACGTTGGCTGGAATGTAGAGGCGACAAGGGTGCTATGGGGGAAGACAACGAGGACAGCAAGGGAGAAAGTTCCAAAAGGGAGGGCTGCAGCTTGCGGGCTTCTTCAATGCATCTTTCATTCTTCTTCTGGCCTCTGCTGTTCTGGCCTTCTTGAGTCTTGCGGCCCTGCTCTTGACTTCGCCTCTGGTTGCTGGGCAGCCCACTGCTTTGCGAGGCCAGTTCTATCCTTGAGTGAATTTTTTGGTGGTGCAGAGAGTTGCCCGCAGAGGGAGCACCCGAAGCAATGGGTCCCAAGGGCTTGCGGTGATGGCTACCATTCTGGAATGAGGCGGGTACCACGCTGCTGGTCTTTTCAGGCAAGAGTGGGCGATCTGGCTTGCGCTGAGGGATCAGAGACATGACGCTTGTGGGGATCCCTATGAAATCTTGCTGAGACTTGATGGCGATAAGCTCCTTCATCTCTTCGTAATTGCCAAACATCTTCTGAATCCGGCTGGATAGCTCATCTGCTTTGTTGTTCTGAAACGGGGAGGAAAACAACCGCGAAATGGAAGAGGTGAAATTAAACCATTCCCGCCCCCCTCAGTTCACTGAGGATGTCCTCACTCCTTAGCAGATTTTGCTACTATGCAATGAGAGAACCAGGGTCACAGAAAGGCATTTCTGCTTATGTGGTGCTAACCAATAGGTGAACTGAAGAGTGTGGGACAACACAGGCTAACAGAAACCTAAATTCATGTAGCTCGATACCTATAATCGCAATAAAATATTATGTACATTTTTAAAAAAACTAAGTGTCAGTTGTCCAAGTTTTTTCTTTTTAAGTCATGCCACTGCTTTTATACTCAAATGATCGCATCACTGAAAAGCTGAAGCTCTCTTACAGCCAGAGTGAGACTGCTAGCCCAGCGTTTTCTGGTAGCAATTCCCCAGTAAAACACACAGAGGTCTTGCTAAGCCCTGCAACATCAGTTCTTTAAAGCAGGAAAGCCAGGCATTGAATCTGGGATCCTCTGCACTCAAAGCACATGGTCTCGCATTGTGCCATGGGCCCTCTCAGGTTCACTTCTTGCTGATCAATTTCTAGCTGCACATTTTTATTTACATCCCCACAAGCAAGAGAGGCTTGCTTCTGAAAGAAAGCTGAAGGTATAGAGATAGAGTCTGTGGTTTCCTTGAATTGGCAAGAACCCCATAGCCACTGCCCTGGAGACAGCAGAAACGCATTAGGCAGGGCAAAGAGGCCAAAGACTCAATCTGTAAATGCAACAACTCCCTGCTGTAAATCCTACTGTGCAATGTGAGACTGTGCCGATACCTTGTAAGGTTCTCCAAAGAGAGGGATATCAGCAGGGAATGATTCTTTCTCCTGGAGAGCTTCCTGATTCCTCCTCTCTTTTGCTTGGATGCGGAGCAAATTTCTCTCTTCATTGTACAAGCTGTGGGCAGAGAGAGAAAGAGGGGATATTACTACCTAGGCTATGCTTCTGCAATTAACAAAGTACCTCCTCAAGCTAATAAGGACTTTCTAGAATTGCAAAAGGTAGGTAGGTAATTAAACTAAGCAGAGACCTTGCGCTCAGTAGCTAAGCAGACAATATAGTTGGACAACACATAGATACATGCCTGCAGGCATGCTGGGGAGTCTCAAGGAAAGCAAGACATGCTTGCATAAAAAGCCTGAACAAGAAAATACTCCAGCAAACCTTTTGTATACCAAAAAAAGACTTTCCCAAGGTCCACACATAACTGTTTGATGTGGCCTTTATAGAAGTACTGAGGAGGTGGTTCGCACACCCTAGTCATCATGTTCTTTATTCCAGACACTCCATGGACCCAAGAGATTAGGGACAGGCAACTCCCATTGGCCTTGTTTCTTGCCTTGCAGAGGAGTAACCCAGTAGATAAGAAGTTAAAAAGTAGTTGATTACCAGAGCTATAGATGGCTTAGTCCTTAGCATAATATGTGTAAGACAGATCGCCATGGGAGTGGGGGAGCTGAAATAATAATAATAATAAGCCATGCAATGGGGGGCACTGATGAGACACCTCTCGAAACCCAAACAGCTGCCTTTATAGAGATTTCATCAGGCCTACTTCTGCTTCCTTTTAAAAATACATTATCTCAGAGATCACCATGAGGTTGAAATCTGTGGCTTTGTGTTGCATGTTATGAAGCACATACAGTTCTGCTAATTCATTGCGGCCAAAATGACCCCAATCATCAAGTGCTGCTCCAACCTTTCCTCAAATGCTTCAAATTACGAGGTTTCCACAGACTCCCTGCGCAGGTTTGTTCCACTTGCTAATTGTTCTCATGTATGGAAGGATTTCTTTCCCCAGTGTTTACCTTCCCACAGGGATCCTGGGAATGGGAACATGCTCTGGCCGAAGCCCTAGAAAACCACTCGCTGTCAGTCAGTGTAGACAAGAGCTAAATGGAACAATGGTCTGACTCAGTGTAAGACAGCTTCGTATGTTCCCTATAGATACGCCTGAGAAACAGCAGGGGCTACCCTTGCCTGCCCACTTAAGTCCATTATTTCTTGTCCCATCTTAATACATACACACACACACACACACACACACACACACACACACACACTGCTACCGCCTGCCCCCGCCCCCCATCAGCCCTCTTCTTGCTGAGATTGTGAAAACTGCAGCAAATCCATTTTCCCAAGAAGAAGAAGAAGCCACTTTTTGGCTTTCACGCTTGGACTGAAATTTGGGAGTGTTATTACACCCAGTCATGCACTGGGAACAAGGGAAAGAAACCACTGTCTTTTCAATGACTTTATGTGTAAGAAAGCTCATGGAAAAGGCCGCAGAATGTTGATTTGTTCGGAACAACCGCTACGTGTGAACCAGAGCCTCTAAAACAACTGTTATTATTCTCTTATCAACACAAAGCTGAGAAGGCAGATGTGCATTGCCAGAGGACAACAGTGTTATGTAAAATATCTGGCAATGCATCATCCCAGAGCCCCTGTACCATTCTTCTTCCCAAGACTTTCCCAAGGTCCACACATAACTGTTTGATGTGGCCTTTATAGAAGTACTGAGAAGTACGTTTCCGAGCACAATTCAAAGTGTTGGTGCTGACCTTTAAAGCCCTAAACGGCCTCAGTCCAGTATATCTGAAGGAGTGTCTCCTCCCCCATCGTTCTGCCCGGACACTGAGGTCCAGCTCCGAGGGCCTTCTGGCAGTTCCCTCACTGCGAGAGGCCAAGTTACAGGGAACCAGGCAGAGGGCCTTCTCGGTAGTGGTGCCCGCCCTGTGGAACGCCCTCCCATCAGATGTCAAAGCAATAAACATCTACCTGACATTCAGAAGACATCTGAAGGCAGCCCTGTTCAGGGAAGTTTTTAATATGTGACATTTTAGTGTATCTTTCATCTTTGTTGGAAGCCGCCCAGAGTGGCTGGGGAAACCCAGCCAGATGGGTGGGGTACAAATAATAAATAATAATAATAATAATTATTATTATTATTATTATTATATATTATTCTTCTGCCTTGCATACCCCAGCCGTTAATGCAATTCAGCAGAAAATGCTTCCACACCAGTCCCATTCATTTCAGTGGGTTTGAAGCAGGCGTTCTTGGAAGGCTCTGTCATCAGCCCTTATAGATTTGTCTCACCAAGCAGCCGCCACCAATTTGAATCATCTCCTGCACCTCTCAGTTTGGAGATTTGCACAATGAGTTTCAACAAAATGCCTGGATTTTTTTCCCTTCAGGTAGCACACAGACAGAGGCTTAACAGCTTTGTTGAAATAAAAACATTATTCTTCCACCAGACTGGCTTATTTTAAATTAAAATTTTATTCCCACCATTCTTCCAGCTAGCCCTAGCCCCACCTAACAATGCCAAGCCTATGAAAATCTCATAGAATCTATGCAACTTGCTCTTGGGCAGACTGAGGGACAGTGAATGGGCCTGGGTCTAAGCTTTGTGGATGAGCAGAGATTTGAACCTGCACCTTCCCAGTCTATGTCCAAGTCTTCACTCACTAGGCCACACTGCCTCTCAAGTAATCACTATTTTTAAAGGTACCAGCCTGAGCTCTTCCCTTAGAGGTCTTCAGAGATTAGGAAGCTGGGTACGCAGAACAGGACCAACTCAGTGGCTGAAACCAGGTTCTGAAATTCCCTATATTGGATACCCATTAAGTTCGCCCACCCCCAGATTTCTACTGTGGTGTTAAAGCCTTTGTTTGCTTTTGTTTTGAAGACACTTTCCTGCGTGTTCCTTGGGGAAATTGCAAAGCAGGGGTAGAATATAAGTTGCTTCTTGGACTGGTAGATATATTGCTTGTTTGGGTAAGTGGTAGGTATCTCATTCATGTAAAAAAAAAGAGGGTAAAGGACCCCTGGACGGTTAAGTCCAGTGAAAGGGGACTATGGGGTTGTGGTGCTCATCTCGTTTTCAGGCCGAGGAAGGCAGCATTTGTCCACACACAGCTTTCCGGGTCATGTGGCCAGCATGACTGAACCGCTTCTGGAGCAACAGGACACTGTGACTGAAACCAAAGAGCCCATAAATGCCGTTTATCTTCCTGCCGCAGTGGTACCTATTTATTTATTTGCACTGGTGTGCTTTCCAACTGCTGGGTTGGCAGGAGCTGGGGCAGAGCAACGGGAGCTTACCCCATTGCGGGGATTCAAACTGCCAACCTTCTGATCAGCAAGCCCAAGAGGCTTGGTGGTTTAGACCACAGCACCATCCTCGCTCATTCATGTATCATATCTTGATACCTTTCCTCTTCTAGCACTCTGGCTGATGGCTCAGCCCCCTAACCACTCTATGAGCTAGGTTAGGTTGGGAAAAAGGAAAGAGCCAGAGATCCTTTTAGGGCAGGGGTAATCTACCATTTTAGGGATGCGGGTGGCGCTGTGGGTTAAACCACAGAACCTAGGACTTGCCGAGCAGTTCGAAAGCACGTCAAAGTGCAAGTAGATAAATTGGTACCACTCCGGCGGGAAGGTAAACGGTGTTTCCATGCGCTGCTCTGGTTCGCCAGAAGCAGCTTAGTCATGCTGGTCACATGACCCGGAAGCTGTACGCCGGCTCCCTCAGCCAGTAAAGCGAGATGAGCGCCGCAACCCGAGTCATTCACGACCGGACCTAATGGTCAGGGGTCCCCTTTACCCTTTTTATACCTACCACCCACAAATGCATATTTCTGGATGCTAAAATTTCCTTACCGCCCACCAGTGCTCGATGGAAGGTGGATTCAGCTTGTCCTGTAGAACCCCCTACCGCCCACCTAGAATCCTGATTTGCCCACTAGTGGGCGGGAGGGATCAGGTTGACAACCCGTGTCTTAGGGCTCCAAATTTGAGCCTCTGTTCCTCAGACCTACATCCAGCCTTCTATGCATGGCACCAAACTGGCTCACAAGAAATGCTGGGGGTGTGCGTGTCACATTATAGACTTCTCAGCATCATTCCAATTTTAGCATATGTGGAGCAAACACAGAGCTATGCCTGCCTACGGCCCACGGAAGGATGAAATTTGACTCTCCAAACCCACGGTGAAAGTCAACAAAACTGGATTCTGCTTAAGAATGTCAGGCATTTTGAATTAATAATCAAGCACAAGGAAATGTGGTCTTGGGGGAAAGACATGTTTGCTTGTTTTCGTTGGGAGGCACCCCACGACCGTAACTCGGATGAATGACTTGTTTCACAGCACAAGCAGTGAAATCATACAAAAGTGTTATTGTGGGGTGGAAGTGCAATATACTGTGGGTTAAGAGTGGTGGTTTGTGTGGGCCCAATCACTTCCTCCTTACTGAGGAGCCATGGTGCGGTAATAAGGGAAAGCTAACGAAAAGTATCTTAAAAATATCTTAAAAAGCAGAGACATCTTAAAAAGGAGAGACATCACCTTGCCAACAAAGGTCCGTATAGTTAAAGCTATGGTTTTCCCAGTAGTGATGTATGGAAGTGAGAGCCGGACCATAAAGAAGGCTGATTGCCAAAGAATTGATGCTTTTGAATTATGGTGCTGGAGGAGACTCTTGAGAGTCCCATGGACTGCAAGAAGATTAAACCTATCCATTCTTAAGGAAATCAGCCCTGAGTGCTCACTGGAAGGACAGATCCTGAAGCTGAGGCTCCATTACTTTGGCCACCTCATGAGAAGAGAAGACTCCCTGGAAAAGACCCTGATGTTGGGAAAGATGGAGGGCACAAGGAGAAGGGGATGACAGAGGACGAGATGGTTGGATAGTGTTCTCGAAACTACCAACATGAGTCTGACCAAACTGCGGGAGGCAGTGGAAGACAGGAGTGGCTGGCGTGCTCTGGTCCATGGGGTCACGGAGAGTCGGACACGACTGAACAACTAAACAACAATGAAAAGTGCCTGGTTTTCAATCGTGGAAACATAACAGTAATGTAACTAGGGTTGTGCTCACAGGAGTGTAGCTGCTCAGGTTGAAAGCTCAGCTTCCCTCTTAGAATCGCAAATTGGCAATGTTACACTGACAACAGAAGCTACAATTTGCAGAACGCACCAGGCAAGGTCTAGACCTAATCCCCCTTTCGCCCCATTCCCCGCACTGGACTGCTCAGTCCCTTCCTATCAATACTGCACTGACTGGCCTTGCATCCAGTTTTGATCCGGTCCTCCTTTTCCTCCCTGCCGAGAAGCCTTGCACTCCCTCCACTGCAAGATGGAGGCTGTAAGACCTGCAGTCTTTTGCCTTCCACGCAGCTGCGGTGGGAATAGGAAAAATTTGGAAGTTTTTCCCTGACGTATTTATCCTGCTCAAGCGTAGCCACAGCTCTTGCCGCACTTAAGTTCAAGAGGTTCCCGCACCAGGAAACTCCCCCTTTTCCCACTGCCAAGTCACTGCTTTAAAGAGGATACAAGAGGAATTGAAAGAGTTAAGAAACTTAAGGTGGCAGCGATGCTGCACAGGAGCAGAAACTCAGAGGCCTCTGGAATCATCACACTTGTGTTGTGACAAAGCAAGTTAGTTGCTGGCGTGTTATTGGGAAACAGAAGCTCTGCTGCTGCCATGGCAACGTCAAGCCCAGACCACTGACTTAGCTAGATCCATCCATTTACCACATGCAGAGAGGCTGCTTGCTTTACAGTTCTTAAACATAAAGAGAAGTTGTTGACCAGCAACATCTACCTTCCTCCTTTCCCCTTGTGTCTAAGTTTAGTGCGCTGGAGAAAGCTTGCATATTTGTTTTATTAGCAGGGGTTTCTCTCTAAAGGAAGCTACTGGATTGCTTTTGCTTACTAGCTGTTCTGCTGACCCAAATATAATGGCCTTTAAACCGCTCGGGTCTGAGTTTCTGCATTACGAGGAAATCTCACCTTGCTGTATTTAGGGTGCATTAAAAATGGCAGAAAGGCAGTTACTTCTCTCTTTCTCTCCCCCCCCCCCCCCGCCCAAACCAATCCAAAACAAACAAACAAACCAATACCCAAAACAAGATGCAGCAACTCTACAATAACAGAATTTCTATAATTCATAAGCCTTTGAAATCCTTTGCTATCATTATATTCCGCTGAGTGATCGCCGAATCAAAAAACCGGATTTAATCTATTAAAACATATAACGGCAACTGAAGGGGATAGGTATGGTTACATGCCAGCCCAGTCTCTGCTGAGTCGTGAACCAGACTTTGGGCATCCCAGGCACCTATTCAGGGTCTGTGTTTCCTTCGCGACAATAAGGCACAGCGGAGTTTGTGGTGTCTTTATGATGTATGGTTTATTCACACACACACACACACACACACACACACACAACCAGGAGCCTAGAAAGGAAGGGTTCACCACAACAGCACCCCAAAGGATGCCAGCTTATTCATAGTAGCAGTTTCAGCATCCTTTCTCTGCAGCCTCTATTGCTCTGTGGGGCAACTTTTCTTCTCTGCTTCCTGGTTACATCACACTCCCTAAACTAAGTCCTTCATCTACATGAGGGCTCAGTTCATTTGCATCCTAGCACCTTTTTCCTTTGATGCTTGCAACTCCTGATCACCTCACAAATAAAGTTTGTCTCACTTCATTAACACTTGTTGATTTGGCTAGGATTACCATGTCCAATACACAACCCAGGAAATGTGCCTAAACCCAATTAGCTTTTACAGATGCTTAGAATATACACTATGCTTCCTTAGATTCTAATTCCTGGATAGTCTGACACATGATTTTTAACACAAGCTTAATTAATTAAACACCTCTAACTCGCTACAATATGAAAGCTTTTTTGGAAGTGATCATTTTGCAGATTCATACAAACCCTGGTCATATGAACTGATGGAGCTGGCTAACAGAATGCAGGGGAAAAGAAATTCTTCCAGGAGGAAAACTTCCCACTACTTCCCCCCTCCCATGGAGCTTTCTATTTCTAAAAATGCACCATTCCATTAAAAAAGGATTAGTAACTTAATGGAGACAAATCAAATCAACACCAAACTGAGCAGTTTCAATGTTGAAATTAACTTTTTTCAGGTGACACCTCCTAGGAAGTGCCAGTATTCTAAACCAACACACAGTATATTTGCAAACTGGAACAGGGAACAGAGAAGGAGGGAAATGAAACCAAAAGATTATGCATAACAAAACGTGGAGGGGGGGGGGAGTATTGGGATGGCTTCATTTCAGATTAAGACAGATTCAATTATAGTCCATAAAAATGCACTGACTGGTTTTAAACATGCCTTTTACAAAGCATGGCATACCATGCAAATAACTATTTTTTCTTTTGTTGTTATTTTATTTATAAATAGTCAGGTGATTTCATAACATTAGCTGCAGGTCAAATCAAAGCCAACTTAAAATTCTAATTCTATGTAACTGGCAAGTGAAAGTAAAACCCAAACTAAAAAAAAGTGTGACTGCATTAAACCACATTAAGTGTATTTCAGGGAACAAAAACTTAATATTAAATATTTCAGTAAACTATGATAAAATACATAAAATTAACAAGGTGTGTATATATATAATTTTCATTTTGCTTACTAAAAGCAAAGCAAACATGATACATCTGATCCTACTCATTTCAAAGTTTTCTAAGCCTCTGCTGAGGAGGGGGGGTAAATTCCCCAAAAATGTGTAAGATTTTCTAAACGTCAAAGGAAACCAGCCTTTCTTGTTCAAACATTTGTGACAGTGTTTTTTCATTCTATTTTAACATACTGAAGCTGCAACACGGTTGTGAATATAGAAGTCGATACTATTACATAGGCTGGGCATAACCCAAGCAAAAAAATAATTTAAGGATACCTTTCAGTAAAATTAGTGCTGGACTCAAGCACTGAAACTGATGATATTCAAAAAGACTGAACTGTGTAGCCATTAAAAGCAGTACAGCACTGGAATGTTTCAATGTATTATGTTTTAATGACGAGAATATCATTTCCATTATCATCCAACCTGGCACACAATTTTTTATTTTATTTTTGCATTTACTAAAATATTTATATGGGGCTTTCAGTATAAGCTATGTCCAAAGTAGTTCACATTAATTTCAATAGAAACGACAACAATAAAATATGGATATGGATGATAAAGTGTTTAGAAATGAGTGGTTTACAATAAACTTCCCCCCCACCCCCCACCCCCGGTTACACGACAAGTTCAATGGAACTTATTCCCAGGTGAAGTGCAAACAGGACTGCAAACAGTGACAGATGACTGTTATTGCTACTGCTTTTCACCTGATTGAACTTTGCTCATATTGCCATTTTTTTAAAATTAGCATCAGCTGAAGTGATCCAAACAATTTACTTTCTGACACGTTCAGGCTGTGAAGTTTTCTGGAAAAAGGAGCCTCATGTAGAATGTCCACCATACTAAAACTTCCTTTATTCCACTGGCCCAAATCGCCACTTGACACAAATGTCCCGTTTGTGACACATTAAGCGCATTATTCATTTAGAACAGAAACATCACAAGTGATAGCTGCTAAGTTTTATGCTGCAGGAGGGGGAAAGGGTGGACAAGAAGCTGTAAGAAATGGGTAATGTGTTTCCGCTCTAGAACATGAACCATTTCTCCCTTCCAAAGATTAAGGAAGAACATTTCCTTTTAACACAACAGCAGGAAATCAAGAGACTTAATAAAGCCCTTTTCTCATTAAAGCTACACCTTCCCTGCTATGAGAAGAGAGCGATTAAAGTTTCCCAAGAACAAGGGTGGAGCTTTTCCCCTACCTTTTCTTATATATATAAAAAATATCAAGATTATCTTTTCTAAGAGCAATAAAAACTAGCCATTGATATGTATCATCACATTAGTCACACACCCAGTCCTGCTTCTCAGCAAAATCTGGATGGGAAAATTTCTAACAATGAGAGCCAGCAGCCAATGCATTGGCTCAGTGTCCCAATACTGTGATGTGAAATGCACAACCGTTCCAGTTCTCTGTGCACCAAACCACAACTCTCTTTGCTTTTGCAACACTCCTGGTTGACCACCAACACACATCCCTTCATGCCCTGGGCCTTTTATGAGGATTTCCAACTAGCAGTTCAAGGTAGACATCTGCTTCTCTTGCAAGAATGCTTGATTTGTTAGCATTCTGTGACTGAGCCTTCCCTGTTAGGACAACCATGAACATTCCTTGCCATCCCTGCGTTCTTAAACATTTCCCTCTATGGCTTTGCATATCATCAAGAAGAAGAAGAGTTTGGATTTGTTATCCTGCTTTATCACTACCCTAAGGAGTCTCAAAGCGGCTAACAATCTCCTTTCTCTTCCTCCCCCACAACAAACACTCTGTGAGGTGAGTGGGGCTGAGAGACTTCTGAGAAGTGTGACTAGCCCAAGGTCACCCAGCAGCTGCATGTGGAGGAGCGGGGAATCAAACTCAGTTCACCAGATTACGAGTCTACCGCTCTTAACCACTACACCACACTGGCTCACAAGGGCAGGACACCTTGTACCCTAATCTTAAAATATACCAGAATATAACTGACTACAATACATTGGCTAGACTCAGCATGTCACTAAAAAGGTAAAGGTAAAGGTACCCCTGCCCGTACGGGCCAGTCTTGACAGACTCTGGGGTTGTGCGCCCATCTCACTCAAGAGGCCGGGGGCCAGCGCTGTCCGGAGACACATCCGGGTCACGTGGCCAGCGTGACAAGCTGTATCTGGCGAGCCAGCGCAACACACGGAAACGCCGTTTACCTTCCCACCAGTAAGTGGTCCCTATTTATCTACTTGCACCCGGGGGTGCTTTCGAACTGCTAGGTTGGCAGGCGCTGGGACCGAGCAGCGGGAGCGCACCCCGCCGCGGGGATTCGAACCGCCGACCTTTCGATCGGCAAGCCCTAGGCGCTGAGGCTTTTATCCACAGCACCACCCGCGTCCCCTAGCATGTCACTACCACGTCTAAAATATAGCATAAGGGAATGACCTATGAACCAGCAAGTAATCTGGATGAGAGCTTGCACGACCAGCAGCATGCAGGCCTCTCTCAACATCCAGAATCCCAAGAAAGACAAAAACCTGAAAGCAACCCAATAATTCACCAGCTTGCTACTTAACCCTCTGGGAAGGTGTGAAGAATGAAACTGTGCAACAGGCAGGTAGCATTTACTATTCTCATTACTAAAGGATATGCAATCGCAGGATGAGGGGCTCTGTTAAGGAGGAAAGGGAATCCTGGCAATGCCAACTTCCTTTTCTTTGCAAGTGCAAAATGATTAAAATTAAGACTGACTTTCTTGGTAAAGAGTGCAGTGAGAAGGAAGACATCCCCAGGGCACTAGTGCATTGAGAGACGACTCCCCAAACTGGCTTCCAAGTATTATCTTTTGTTGGAACAGTCAGATGGTTAAAGAGCAAGAGCAAAATATATTTTATCTCTGCAGGGCTGTTAAAAAACAAAAACACAGAGAGAGAGAGCAGGAAGAATACAAAGGATGGAATGTGCTTGCATGCAGCCGAATTGGGAGGGTTAATTAGCACATCAAAGGTCCGAGACAACAAAGGAGAAAAATCTGCAGCAAACAGTCAGCTTGATAAGAGAGATCAAATATTTACCAGAGTTGATGCCTTCACCTCGCCACCCCTGGGGCTCCCTCTCCCCTTAAATGCTGCAAGTGACCTAGCAGAAAAGCTTCACTTGCCAAGTCTCTGCTGGCCTAACAGCTGTTAAGAGTCACAGGAAGGCTGCAAGGGGAGGGGAAAGGAGAAGGTCAACTCTAAATACCACCTTTGTCTGCAGCAGCCTTCCTTAACAGCTGCCAGGCTGGGACCAGAGGCCCTCCAGATGCTGTTGGACTCCAACTCCCATCTCTCCCCACCACCAGCAAGGCCAGTACTCAGGAGTGATGAGTCTTGTAGTCCATCATCAACTGGAGGGCTTAACAGGGGTCCGCAAACTTTTCAGCAGGGGGCCGGTCCACTGTCCCTCAAACCTTGTCTGGGGCCGGACTATATTTTGAAAAATGATAAGAATAATAATGAATGAATTCCTATGCCCACAAATAACCCAGAGATACATTTTAAATAAAGCACACATTCTACCCATGTAAAAACACCAGGCAAGCCCCACAAATATCCCAGAGATGCATTTTTAATTAAAGGGCACATTCTACTCATGTAAAAACATGCTGATTCCCGGACCGTCCGCGGGCTGGATTTAGAAGGTGATTGGGCCGGATCTGGCTCCCAGGCCTTAGGTTGCCTACCCATGGCTTAGAGCCATAGAGCAAAGCAAGATAAGGTGGGCCAGGGTTTGGTTCCCCTTCACACTCCTAGACTTTTATACACCAACAAGATGAGCATGCGCATAACAAATTCAGGATGGGAAGCAGGTAATTATCCAAGGATAGCACAAGAAATAAGTTAACACATACCTCAGACTATTTCTAACTGCAACCATGACCACCCTGCCCCCAAATAATTAACCCTGCCAGAATGGCAGGAGCTGCAAATTTATCTTCAATGCAGTTCAATTTTTCTAAGAAAAAAGAAGGGGAGGAGAGAGGAAGAATGCCAAATTGCCTAAATCTTAATTTTCCCTTCCTACTCCTTCTGTCTTCCTATTCCGTGATGCCTGTCTCTAGCCACCACTTTGCACAGAAAACAGGAGCATGCTTTTGAACGGGCCAGTTTTTCCTTAGATCTGAAGTAATTCTAACACAGCAAGCTTTTTAGATGTTTTTTAAAAAATATAGAAAAATTTCTAATGCCAGCATTTCTGCTTTAATTTATTTTGTTTTCAGTAAACCACTCCCCTGAAAACCCAAGTCCCCCTTTCCCGTTTTTCAGAATTGCTGCCTTCTGTCACTCACAAAAACAAGCCAGAAAGTTTATCTGGAATTTGTCTTCCTGGGGGGGCCAGTAAGCCGGTTGTAAAACCTGCTGCCTTGGAATTAATAAACAAGTTCTACTCCTTTGAAAGTGAAAGGGATGTTTAAAGGCGGAGTTAGTAGAAGGAAGGTGGATTAGTAGAAAGAGGATCCGCACTCGCCTGGAAAAAATGGTCAAAGAATAAAAAATGCATGAAACAACACTTCTTTAAAAGCACTATTATGTAGGATACTGAGCAAATTGGTGAACATATTCAGTAACACAAACCTCCTGCTGGAATAAGTATTGAAGCTGGTTTTCCAGATCCATGCTCTTTTCAGACTTTCGAAGGACAGTCACTTTCTTTAAAATGTTGAACACACTGGTTAGAGGTTGCTAGCACCAATCTCAAAAGAGTGCCCTTGGAGCAGCTGGTAGATTTTTAAAACCCACCCGAAATTATTTCAAGCACCTGAGGAACAATTACTTAGCAAATGCATTGAACCTGGAACAGATTTTAAGTTAAGGCACCTGGAACTTCTTCCTCTTTTGCTTCCATAGTTTTGTCATGGCTTTTCTGCACTAGATGACAGAAAAGAACTGCTTTGCTAGGGGTCAAATCAACAAACATACACTGACAAATCACATCAGTTTTCCAACAGCGAACCCATGTGAATTGCCCACTGACCGCCTGAAAATTGCCACGGGTCTTGGGCTGATCACTTAATGGGGGTTTTTTGGCCTGTTGTAAGCTCTGTCCTAAGGGACCTGGGTGGCGCTGTGGGTTAAACCACAAAGACTAGGATTTGCCAATCAGAAGGTTGGCGGTTCGAATCCCTGCAATGGGGTGAGCTCCTGTTGTTCGGTCCCTGCTCCTGCCAACCTAGCAGTTCGAAAGCACAAAGTGCAAGTAGATAAATAGGTACCGCTCCAGCGGGAAGGTAAACTGTCTGCGGACAAACACCGGCTCCCTTGGCCAATAAAGCGAGATGAGCGCCGCAACCCCAGAGTCGGTCACGACTGGACCTAGTGGTCAGGCGTCCCTTTACCTTTAAGCTCTGTCCTAGATGATATATGATTTTAAATTGTATTTTTACAGACATGGCGCTGACCAGCTGAATGAAGCTTGCAAACTGTAGACCATGGTTTAGAACTGCTGCCTTAAAATATTCTGCCAATAGCCAGCCAGAATATTCCTTGTGCATGGTGCATAGGAAATGTCATAGCTTGGTGGCAGAACATCCAATCCCTGGCATCTTCAGGTAGCACTGGCACGGGTCCGCAAATTCTGTAGAGCCACTGCCAGCCAGTTTAGACAGTAATGAGTTACATGGACCAGCTTCCTATGTTCCTAACATGATAACTTACGCCCTATAGGCCTTTTCCCAGACCTTACGTAACTGGGAACAGGAGCTACAACAAGGTCAATTATATAATCCCATTCATTTACTGTTTTGACACCTGCTAGAAATGCACGCTAACCAACAGTTTAAAAACCATGCATGCATGCACAACAATATCATTTTTCCTTCTCCCAAAGAACAGTGTGTCCTGCCAAACCAGTCTTTGCAAGGAGAGGGAGTGAAGGAAAAGGCAAGCAAGCTGATCAGGTTTCTCGATGTCACAATTTAATGCGTATGTGGCAGACACATAAAAGTCACTGCCCGGGCCAGATTTGTTTTGCGACAATCTAGCATGATCAAATGCAGCAGGAGATGCATCAGTTAAAAAGAGATGGCTATGTAGATTACGGCACATTTGATTCTCAATACCCCAACACACACACACACACACACACACACAAATTCTGTGGGCTAATGTAAGCAGACTGCAATCTTGGACACAGTTGAAAGCTGGAGAAGCCAAACCACTGGATCTTCTAGGCTGTTTTAGCACCACTCCAACAGGAAGCAGGCTTTACTTTCTCCATTAGGCAAATGACTGCCACATTAGAAAGAGAAAATCATTGCTCTTGAGTATACCGTATTAGCAAATGCAAAAGCTGCACATTTCCCAAAACCACCTGCTACCCCACCCTAATGACACAAGAAGAAGAAGAGTTTGGATTTGATATCCCGCTTTATCACTACCCTAAGGAGTCTCAAAGCGGCTCACAATCTCCTTTCCCTTCCTCCCCCACAACAAACACTCTGGGAGGTGAGTGAGGCTGAGAGACTTCAGAGAAGTGTGACTAGCCCAAGGTCACCCAGCAGCTGCATGTGGAGGAGCGGGGAATCGAACCCAGTTCACCAGATTACGAGTCCACTGCTCTTAACCACTACACCACACTCTAGCAGGGCACAGAAACACAGAAGGATGTATTTGCCCTAACCAGTGTTGTCCCACCTCAGTCTCCCACACAGAAGAGGCAAGCCAAGATACCCCACTGGTGCTCTCTGGCCCCCAAAATGGGAGCGCAATGCAATTTTGCAGGCTGGCAAAACAATACTGGGCTATCTGTGCTAATCCATCCTGGCTTTATGGAAGAAGTGCATGTCGACCAAGCTGGAAAGTGCCAGAGAGCGAGCAGGCGTCACCTCTTCATGCCAGAAATCGTGGTGGCGGCAGCAGCAGTTAACTGTGCAATGGTCTCTCCCACTCTAGAAATCAGCACTGCATTAGCTAGAAAGAAGGTGGGCAGGTGATTTTACTACTTGCCTGTGGGCAAATGCTATTCTGCCCCAGGCAATCAGAAAATTGTCTTACTGGGCTTTAACAATGGAACTAATTTATGGCCTTTTATCTTTCCATCCCAAGCCACCCAGGACAGCTGAACTTTCAGCAAACCTGACACTTGACGTCATTACAGTTCATTTGATTTGGGTATAACAAGCTCCCTTTTTTTAAGCTGTCCAAACCACATCCATCCAGTCTTTGGCATGGAGCTACTCATCTGTCAAGACTCCGCTACAATTATAATTATGGGCACTCTGCTAATTGTTAGAACACCCCACATGGAATAGTGTGGCCTCCTGAAGGAATACATCAAAAAACATTGTTCCGGTATTAATATATCAATATGCAATGAATGAAACTTATAGAGTAAAAAATTAAGATGAAATGGGTATAAGATAGTCAAAAATAACATTGATAACACAGCGAAAAGAAGAAAAGAAACGAAGGAAGCCACATATAGGTGGAGGGAAGTCAAAATTTATGTCTGTATGTTTGTTTTCTTTTTTGTAATCTAAATTGAGAGGTGTATGTATAAGTCTGTTTAGTGTTCTGGTTTGTGTTTGTAAGTATTGCATTTATCAATAAGTTTTTTTTTAAAGGAATAGTGTGGCATCCTAGGATGTTTGAGAACATTTGATCTTTCCTCACTCAAAATCTGAGTTATCTAGCCAACTCTTTTTAAATTGTCAGCAATTGCGGATCCAGCATTTCCTCTTCCTTCTTTCGGGCTAATCAATTGGAAAGTTGTTTGTACGTGTATTTAGCCCCAGAACTACATTATTCCCATAACTGATTTCCTAAAAAGTCTGGGACCTAGGAAACTCACACGGGCCTTCTATCTAAGATCACCTAAGGAGGCCCTGCGTTCCTCCTTCAGAGTCAGAGATACAGGATGGTGGTAATACAAGATGGAACCCTTTTTAATGATGGTACCACGGATGTGGAATTCATTCCTTATGTGAGACATCATGCCCCACAGCTGTTAGTTTTAGACATAAGAGTGAAAAGCTTTATTTCACAGGGTGTTCTGAATCGATCAAGTCAGATTTTCATTAAAACTGCTACGGTTTTGTTTTTTAATTGTTTTAACCTGTTTATTTAATAATACTTCTATGAACCAGGCAAAAAAAAAAAAGGAACATAAACATCCTATTTAAATGAACAACCTGTGTTCACTCAAAGTGTGAATGTTTTTGGATGTAATGGCTCACAACACAATTTTTTTAACTAGGATACATTTCATTTCAGGGGGGGAAACTCCACCAAAATGAATTGAGACAGGCCTCTTCTGAAACTCCCCATTTGTTTCAGTGTTAACCTGCACCAGAAAACTTCCCAGTGAATTGTGACCCTGCAATCGCAGCAGAGCAGTTTCAGATACTAGCTCCAGTTTATTCCTTTGCTGAGAAAATCATGAAGACAATCTACCTCTGGATAGCTGCAAGCCTTTCACAAATACACATAAATAAAAGATTTTAATATATATATTTCCTCACAATTCCAGGTCTAATGCAGTTATTTTGACAGCTATTTAAATTGAATGTTGCACAAGTGTACTTCGAAAGTTTACTTTGGTTTCTGCAAAAGTTGCTACATAAGGCAAATTGCTTATCTGATACGCACTTCCCCTTTCCAAAAACAACCCTTGGGTTCAGAGTTATCTCCGTTTTGTCCTCAAAACAGTCCTGTAAAATAGGTTGGGCAAGTCAAATTTAGCTTAAGAGTGGGGTGCCTTTGCTAAGCACGGATTTCAACCTGGATCTCTGCAGAGCTAAACCAAACATTTGCTCTCCATAAATGCTTACCACAATTTTCCGGGCAACGTAGAATTCTCAACACCATCTACCTTCTGAAACGTTACTTTTAGCGTAACTATTTTTGTAGGCTGATATTGCAGCGCAAGCCTAATATCCTCCGCACTATTTCTAGCCCCACCAAGCTACCGTAGTATTCCTTAGAAGAAGAAAGGAGATTTGACTTAGTAGATGATTGCTTCCATGGACGTAGCCAGGATTTTTGTTAGGGTGGGGGCAGAACCTCAGTTTGCTATGTATTTTTATTTATTTTTACTAATGTAGGGGGGTTTTGCCTGCGGCTGGCTCCCACATTGTCAAGGCAACGTACGGGCCTCCCGTTTCCATGTAAGCAGTCTGCATCATGTAGGCCAGCCATCCCTAACCTGAGGGCCCTCCATATGTTTTGGATCACAACTCCCCTCAGCCTCATCAGTTGTGCTGGCTGGAACTGATGTGGGTTATAGTTCAAAACATCTGGAGAGCCCCACGTTGGGGGATTCTTGTGGGGGGGTAGGTCCTTTCCCACATCTGCATTCTTCACCAAAGCAGCGGCCATGTTGCCCGAGTGAACAGAGACCTGACTTGGTCTGCATAGCTACACACGCCCTTTTCCTAGGGCTTATTGTGTTCTACAGCTCTTCCAGACAAGCCTTCTATACAGGCCTGCCTGCACACATCACTCCACACAAGGCTGGTCACAACACAAACACACAGCCACACACACACACTCTCCCCCCACTGTGGGACACAACTCTGGTTTCTGTGGCACACAACTCTCCGGTTTCTGTTACGCAACTCCCAGCAATTTACTTCCACACACCCAGAGGGAAGCCTTGGAAGAGACTTTACAGGCACAACCTGCCCAAGTGACTCCCACAATGGCCAGACCCAAGCTCCACAGGAAAGTTTGCCTTGCTGCCTGAACCATCTCCACTACAGACAAATCCACTTATTATGTTGCATGGCCAGATGTCACTGGAGCGGGCCTGGGAGAAGCAAGGAGATCTACGCTGTGCTTCGCATCTCCATTTAAAGTCTCTTTCTCCTTTCTCATAAATGCTATCTCTTCTCAAGGCCTTTCAAAATGTGTTGCCTTCCCACCCCCACCCCCAAACTATCCTTATTCAAGTACAGTCAGGGAGCTCACCACTTGGATCAGCTAAATTTTTACACTGTCAACATAGGTGTTATCTCACAAGTTCACACAAAGGTGTTATCTCACACATGTTCAGTACAGAATGCCCTCCTGTTCCTTGCCACTGCTGATAAAAGAGCTCTTGTTGTCTCCCCACATCCTTTCACCATAGAAAATACTGGATTATAAGAGGCACATAATTACACAAAGCAGAGAAGATATCCCATTTGGTTGCTGCGCTTGTTTTACCTGAGAGCGCAAATTCTACATACACGCCAAAATTTAAAAATAAATAAATGGGGGGGGGTTAAGAAAATAGATATTGTGGCAACTGTTCATATTTATGATCAATGCATTTTGGAACTGTCTCAGATATTGAAGGCATATACTTATGAGACAGAATAAAAAGGTAACCCCTTGACTTAAGACCATTACATCAATTTGATTCCCTCCTCCCTCTTCCTTTTTCCTTTCCCCTCCTGTAATGGAACTCCTATTTGGGGAGTTCCCTGGCTTTTTTCTGGCCCATGTAGGACCAGTCTGGAAAGTTAGCCTTGGTGAAGACTGGACGTTTTCGTCCCCCCAAAAGTTTTTGATTTGAGTTTCCATTGAAATGAGGCTGTATTTTAATATTTTAATCTTGTTTTTAAGTTGTATTTCAATTAATTTGTTTTTATAACGGCTGTTAGCCGCCCTGAGCCCGGTCTTGACTGCGGAGGGTGGGGTATAAATAAAATTTATTATTATTGTTTATTATTATCAGACAAAATAATACATATGGTTGGTACTTTAAAAAAAAAATCTTGGGCATGGCTTGACCACTGCTAAGAATGCAAGGAGAGCCTGCTGCGTCAAACCAATGGCGAATCCAGTTCAGCATCCTGTTTTCATAGAGGGTCAGGCAGATACCTATGGGATGCCCACGACAACAGCCATTCTCACCACTTATGATTCCCAGGGAAACTGGTATAAAAAGGCAGGCCGCCTCCAACAGTGGAGGCAAACATAACCATCATGGCTGGTAGCTACTGGAAGCTCATGAATTTGTCCAATCCTCTTTTCATAGAATGGTAGAGTTAGAAGGGACCCCAAGAGTCATCTAGTCCAGCCCACTGCAATGCAGGAATCTCAGCTAAAGCATCCATGGTAGATGGCCATCCAGGTTGGTGGTCATCAATACATTTTGTGGGAGAGACTTCCATAGTTCAACTACAGTGTTGTGTGGAGCACTTTCCTTAATCTGTGCTGAATCTTCATTTTCACTGGGATGACCCTCAAGTTCTAATACAGTGGTACCTCAGGTTACATACGCTTCAGGTTACATACGCTTCAGATTACAGACTCCACTAACGCAGAAATAGTACCTTGCTTCAGGATAGTACTTTGCTTCAGGATGAGAACAGAACTCATGCAGCAGCTGCGCAGCAGCAGCAGGAGGCCCCATTAGCTAAAGTGGTGCTTCAGGTTAAGAACAACTTCAGGTTAAGAACGGACCTCCGGAACGAATTAAGTACTTAACCATAGGTACCACTGTATTGTGGGAAAGGAAGGAAAACTGCTCTCTATCCAATTTCTCCATGCTGGGCATAATCTACCATGCCCCACCCCACCTTTCCCCCCACCCCTAAAACCTGATGTGCTGGAAATTTTCCTTGCAGGGGAATTGCTCCATCCCCTTGATCATTTTGAGTGCCCTTTTCTGAACCCTTTCTAGCTCTACAATATCCTTTTTGAAGGCAGGCGACCAGAACTGTAAACAGTATTTAAAAGTGCTGTTGAACCCACAGATTTGTATAGCAACTAATCCCTTTCCTAATGATCCCTAACAAGGAAATTTCCCTTATTCACAGCTGCAACACACGGGGTCAACATCTTCAACAGAGCTATCCACCAAGACCTCTAAGTCAGAGTGTGTAAGTGAAACTGAGAGAGCAAAAACCGCCCCAAAAGAATTACAGTAATTTTAATCTCAAATAAAAACATTTTTAGAATTTTATTCTGCTTGCTAAGTACAAGTCTTCTTGCATATTTTTTAGCAGACTGCATTGTATTTCATTTATATAACAACAGTAGATTCTTACATTTTTACTTATCCCTGGATTGCTCCAGTTCTTCAACACATTAAATTACAACATACATTAATGGTTGGCACACTTGAGGAACAGTTTTCCCTTTATGCATTCTTTACGGTTTCCAGTCCTCCTTCCTCTGTGTTTTTTAAAAAATCTGATACACAACTTGGAACCAAAACCCATCAAATAAAGTGGTCCTAGCTACATCAGTGCAATAAAGATTTCATAGTGCAAAGGGGAAAGGCTGGTGTCATGTGCTGCGGGGATTCACGCTCGGCCAAAGACGTTAACCTTAAGGTATGAGTTTCCTCAAAATCCAGAAGTTTTACTTTGAAACTCACATATGTAGACACTGTTACCCAACATTTCACTTCCAAAACACAACTATTCAGGATTTTCGTAAGGCAACGTATACTAACCGAGTTGCAAAACCCAGTTCCCCAAATGAATGGTCTGCATTCAGGCAGCAATTCAGATACATTTCTAGTATGCTTCAGCACAGGTCCACCAACCTGTGGCTCTAGTCCAGGACTGCCAGATCAGGCCGACCTGAGGACCTGAGAGCTGATGCTTACCGTATTTTTCGCACCATAGGACGCACTTTTTTCCCTCCAAAAATGAAGGGGAAATGTGTGTGCGTCCTATGGTGCGAATGCAGGCTTTCGCTGAAGCTGGAGAGCGAGAGGGGTCGGTGCGCATTGCTTGGTCCCATTGCTTGGTCCCAGCTCCTGCCAACCTAGCAGTTCGAAAGCATGTCAAAGTGCAAGTAGATAAATAAGTACCGCTCCGGCGGGAAGGTAAATGGCGTTTCAGTGTGCTGCTCTGGTTTTCCAGAAGCGGCTTAGTCATGCTGGCCTCATGATCTGGAAGTTGTACGCCGGCTCCCTCAGCCAATAAAGTGAGATGAGCGCCACAACCCCAGAGTCGGTCACGACTAGACCTAATGGTCAGGGGTCCCTTTACCTTTACCTTATTTATCTGTTTGTTTCTTTGCTAAAAATAAATAAATCAAAAATAGGACCCACAACATCCATCGCTTCTTACCTGTATTTTCAGCAGTTCAGAAGAATACATTCAGTGCTATATCACCTCCACTAACCACATTCTGTTGGCGTGTATGAATATGAGAGATTTGTACTGGCTGTGATTCTTGGAGGTCTTGAGGTCAATGAAAATGGCAGCTCAACTCAGCTCAGCAATATAGTGGTGGAGAGAACGGAAGATTCCATGATAGAGATGATTAGAAAAGGGATCCGGCGGGAAGGTAAATGGCGTTTCCGTGTGCTGCTCTGGTTTTCCAGAAGCGGCTTAGTCATGCTGGCCACATGACCCAGATGTTGTACGCCGGCTCCCTCAGCCAATAAAGCGAGATGAGCACTGCAACCCCCGAGTCATTCGCAACTGGACTTAACTGTCAGGGGTCCCTTTACCTTTAATTCAACATACAGTGAGGTGGAGGGCGGGACAAGGAGACGCTGCGCCAAGGGGGATCAATCCTGAGGGGTGCTGCCTTGTAAAGAGCTTTGCTGTGGGATTGCCGCTTCAGGAGGTGGGGCACTGGGCAGAAAGGAGAGCTCTGCACTCCAGGCTTAAAGGCATCTACGGGTTGCACCCCACCCTGATCTTAACACAGCTGTCCTAGACCCTTTTGGAGTTTCTTCTTCCCACCTGGCACCTCTCCTTCTTCCTGCCTGGCACTCCGTGCTCACAGAATCGTAGAATTGGAAGGGACCCCAAGGCTCAACTAGTCCAAAGTAAAGCCATCCAAGACAGATGGCCACTCAACCTCTGCTTAGAAACCTCCAAGGAGAGAGCACGGCATCACTCTGGGCACCCCAGCCAGATAGGCAGGGTATAAATAATAAAAGCATCATCAGCATCAGCATCATCCTGACCCTCAACGATCCGTGCTCTTTCAATCCAACTCTCAATCCAACAGCTACCCACTCTTCAAATCGGCCTGGTTCAATTCTGAACTGAGGCTTTGGCTGAATCCAGTGCACAGGCCCAGTACAGACCTCTACCATACCATACCTATTTAATTAAGTTCACTAAGGACTACAATTGATGCTTTTGAATTATGGTGCTGGAGGAGACGCTTGAGAGTCCCATGGAATGCAAGAAGATCAAACCTCTCCATTCTGAAGGAAATCAGCCCCTGAGTGCTCACTGGAAGGACAGATCCTGAAGCTGAGGCTCCAATACTTTGGCCACCTCATGAGAAGAGAAGACTCCCTGGAAAAAACCCTGATGTTGGGAAAGATTGAGGGCACAAGGAGAAGGGGACGACAGAGGACGAGATGGTTGGATAGTTTTCTTGAAGCTTCCAGCATGAGTCTGACCAAACTGCGGGAGGCAATGGAAGACAGGAGTGCCTGGCGTGCTCTGGTCCATGGGGTCACGAAGAGTCGGACACGACTAAACGACTAAACAACAACAACAAGGACTACAAGTTACAGATAGGTAGCCGTGTTGGTCTGCCATAGTCAAAACAAAATAAAAAAATTCCTTCCAGTAGCACCTTAAAGACCAACTAAGTTAGTTCTTGGTATGAGCTTCAGTGTATCTGAAGAAGTGTGCATGCACACGAAAGCTCATACCAAGAACTAACTTAGTTGGTCTTTAAGGTGCTACTGGAAGGAATTTTTTTATTTTGTTTTGACAAGGACTACAAGGACTTCTCCTCCTAGCTCTTCAAAATTTAGCACTCTTTTTTTTTTTTTTTACCGGTTTCAAGAGTTAAGAGCAGCAACAGAACCAAAACAGGTGAAGCACTGTTCCAGGCAGGTCAGGTGTGGCAAAAGAAAGGAATCGCCTTCTTCCTATACCCAGCAACAGCTGTTATCTCCTGCACATCTCCTAAATAAGGAGGGAGATAAGTACGTGCAAACATACACTCACCCGCTTTTGGATGCGTGCGTGCCTCGGAAAGAAAGCGTGCATGCATCCAAGCGGAAGATGCTTGTGCAATCGACTCCCACAAAACTAAAGGTTTGCTCTTCTTCCTTTACACAGTTGCACACATTCACGCGGCTCATAACCCCTCGTCCTCCTCAATTTCCCTTGCGCAACCTTAACAGTCCAGAGCATGCCATCGCTTGGTATTTTTTCAGATTGCAGATAGGCAGGAAGAGAGTGAAACAACAGGTTTCTTTTGCAATGAAATCTTACTTCAAGGCCCTTTTCAACTGACAAGCACTATTTAAACATTAAGTGTGCATTTCTGGCATGCTGCAATTACTGCCCAGAAGTTACATGCTGTGTGGTACTTACTCTGTACGCAACTCACTATTTAAATCAGGCAAACGCCTGAAACAGGTAAAAGCCACAAAACAAACATTTATAACATCTATCACATTGCTCTATGGGAGAGAACTATGTTAGTCTGAGGTTTGAGACAAGGCTAAGGCTGCAATGCTAAGCACAGTTCCTTGAGAGCAACCGCCACTGAGCATTTATTTCCAAGTAAACATGCACAGGATTGCACCTCAATGGGGTACTGCCCCTCCAACCAGGGAAGGGACCCTGAGGGTCACCTAGGCCAAACCCCCTGCCATGCAGGAATCTCAACTAAAGCACCCATGACAGGTGGCCATCGTCTTAACCTATGCTCTCATTACCGCTCTATATCCAGTGTGCTCCCACAGCTAATTTATTGCGCTGTATTCACATTATGTTTGCCACAATCCATATTGATCCTGCAGTTCCTGGACAAATGCAGCTGTTTGATGTACCATATTTTTCCAAGTATAAGACTGGGGGGGGGTTACCCAAAAAATAGGTTTAAAATTGGGGTTCGTCTTATACACGGGTAGTACTGAGGGGTGTTTCCTTAATTCAGAGTCCCCTCAAAATAAGGGGCGTCTTATACATGGTGGCATCTTATACACGGAAAAATACGGTATTCCCCCCCCCCCCTTCAACCCAGCTTCAATCCGATTAGAAAACTGGATGTGGAATAAGTGGTAATATAAACATACCCAACAGAGCAACGGGAGCTCACCACCATTGAGTGCATTTGAACCACCAACTTTCCGATTGGCAAGCCCAAGAGGCTCAGTGGTTTAGACCACAGCGCCACCCACGTCCCTCTTGGTGTTAATAGTTCAACTTATTACTATCAAACAAAGGAGGAGCTGTGTTAGAAGTTCAGCTATATAAGCTAGTCACCAAATAGCACCTTAAACCAAGGTTATAGTCGCCACAACGAAATGTCTATATGCCAGGGGGTTCGACTAGCTGATGCTTGGGGTCCCTCTATCATCTCAGCTATATTGCTTTAGTGTGGCTTGTTGTTACAATTCACTTGTCTCAGTATGCAAGCAGGATAAACACACACAGTGGAAATGAAAATGGAATTAACTTGGGTGGCGCTGTGGGTTAAACCACAGAGCCTAGGACTGGCCGATCAGAAGGTCGGCGGTTTGAATCCCCGCCACGGGGTGAGCTCCCGTTGCTCGGTCCCTGCTCCTGCCAACCTAGCAGTTCGAAAGCACATCAAAGTGCAAGTAGACAAATACCACTCCGGCGGGAAGGTAAACAGCGTTTCCGTGTGCTGCTCTGGTTCGCCAGAAGCGGCTTAGTCATGCTGGCCACATGACCCGGAAGCTGTACGCCGGCTCCCTCGGCCAATAAAGCGAGATGAGCGCCACAACCCCAGAGTCAGCCACGACTGGACCTAATGGTCAGGGGTCCCTTTACCCTTTACCTAAGGCAGAGGATTTTAAACTGCAGTTGTCAACCTGGCACCCAGAAATCTCCACGTAGTCACAACTGGACCCATGCCAGTAGCAAAATGTGCCTGGTGCCCAGAGAAATTTGAATACTGGGGAAGAGAAATATAGCCTTCCTGCTAGAAGGTAATGCCCCTTTCCTTTAAGAGGAAAAAATGAAGCAAGAGTAAGATAAATCTTCCCAAGTGTACATGATTCATTTTATCTCTCTCTACATCTCTTCTGCAACAGATCAGACATGTTCTGATCAATCTAGTTAGCCTACCTCTGGCTGCAACTGCTTTCTAGCTTTTTAAGCAACTATAAATATACTGAACATCAACATTTGCTTCCTGTCCGAAAGGCCTCTGGGCTCCACCGTTGTTTATACAAATCCAGTTTCCTGAGTGGGTAGCATTTCAGAAATTACAAGACTACTCTTGCATCAAAACACAGTCCAACATTTTAATCACAATATAGTTCTGTTCCCTCGTTTTCTGCTCAGTTCCTTCTGCGTAGTTCTGGCCCGCACTCAGTTTGGGTCATGCTCTGCGAACATCCACCACACCCCCTAATTGCATACAGAGAAATCCAAACGCAAGAACAAAGGAAAGTTGGCACTCAACGAGATATGAAAATAACATTTCTGTAGCTATGTTGCTTTTGTACAAGTCTGTGCTGTGTTGACTGCCGACACCAAAAGAATTTAGAGCAGGAGAGCGGAACCGTTTTCAGACCAAGGGCCGGATTCGCTTCTGGACAGCCTTTTGGGGGCCACGAGCCAGTGCTGGGTCAAGGCCAAAAGGAGGTAAAGCAATGGATGCATATCTGATCTTTGTATAGTAAAATAGCCTCTATACTCATACGCTGCTTCTCCCATCCAAGGAAGCAAGTGGCATTATCAGAGATAAAAAGACCCATTCCAGTCAGTCAAAAGCATTCAAGGAAGGTGCAAATCAGAGGCAGAGGGGTTTTTTGCGGCAGGGGTCTGGCTTAGGGAGAGTCTTGGGGCCCAGTTAACAGAGGTTCTGGAGGCTACTTCTGCCCCCAACCCATCCATTAGAGTAGTGTTTCCCAACCTTTGGTCTCCAGCTGTTTTTGGACTACAACTCCCATCATCTCTAGCTAGCAAGACCAGTGGTCAGGCATGATGGGAATTGTAGTCTGAAACAGCTGGAGACCAAAGGTTGGGAAACACTGCATGGGAAAGCTGTGGCCCTCTATACGTTGTTGGTATCCCAACACCGATCTGCCCCCGGGTCAAAAGAGCAGATGGTGGGAGCTGCAGTCCAATAAAAGCTGGTTCCCTATCCTTGCATGAGGGGTCAGAAAAAATTCAGACGCACATGGCATTCCAATGCAAACATGGCCGTACAATGTGGAATTATCATGGCTGAAATGGTGGCCTGTTTTGATTTTACATTTGACTTACATTTGAAATTTGCCATTCACCTTGGCAAACTATTAACGCTTATGCTCCCACTTCCTGCAACTCCCAGCACCATGTACAGTCATACCTCAGGTTACATACGCTTCAGGTTGCGCATTTTCGGGTTGCGCACCGCGCCGAACCCGGAAGTACCGGAACAGGTTACTTCCAGGTTTTGGTGCTCGCGTATGCACAGAAGCGCTAAATCACACTTTGCGCATGCGCAGAAGTGCCGAATCTCAACCAGCGTGTGCGCAGACGCGGCACTGCGGGTTGCGAACACTGTGGATTGCGAACGTGGCTCCAGCACGGATCACATTCGCAACCCGAGCGTCCACTGTACCATCTTCTCTCCCTTTTAAGATGTCTGAACATGGTGGCTCTTCCATGGCAGAACCATAAAGGGGAGGGAAAGCGGGCAACAGAAAAGGAGAAGGCAACGGACAGCAAGAGGGATAAGGACCGTGGCCAAATGGAACCCGCTATACTTATCTAATGTGCAATTAGGATACATTTTGCACCCCAGTGGGACGCAGGTGGCGCTGTGGGTTAAAGCCTCAGCGCCTAGGACTTGCCGATCGAAAGGTTGGCGGTTCGAATCCCTGCGGCGGGGTGCGCTCCCGCTGCTCGGTCCCAGCGCCTGCCAACCTAGCAGTTCGAAAGCACCTCCAGGTGCAAGTAGATAAATAGGGACCGCTTACCAGCGGGAAGGTAAACGGCGTTTCCGTGTGCGGCTCTGGCTCGCCAGAGCAGCGATGTCACGCTGGCCACGTGACCCGGAAGTGTCTCCGGACAGCGCTGGCCCCTGGCCTCTTGAGTGAGATGGGCGCACAACCCCAGAGTCTGTCAAGACTGGCCCGTACGGGCAGGGGTACCTTTACCTTTACCTTTTTATCATCATTAGGCCTTGCCTTGATAACATACAGTAATCCTCAAGCCACATGGCACACCTTATTATACCAAAACTAGCCTTTCTTTTGCTATTTAGATCAGCTTTGGAGATTGTAAGACAGTCCCCAAAATGAGATGCGCAAGTGTATTGAAAGTCTGGTGTTTCTGCCTATAATGCAGGCGAAAATTCTGGGGGGAGGGGGGGTGTAAATCATTTTTCAGTTACTTGCACATATTGGGCTCTGCCTTGCTGCTGTTTTGCAACAGAAGCAACAGACTTCGTGGTTTAAAAAACACCCTTGGCTGTGCTATTTTCATTTCTGTGGGGGGGAAAGAGGGAGGCAAAAATAGTGGCCAGTGTGCAATATCTTTATCACCAGCCTGATTAGTTAAGATTCTATTGCTGCTGTTGAACGGAAACACGGGGAAAATAGAGCGAGTTCAGGATAACATCACGCATTCTTAAAGACTCATTTTGTGAGTCACTGGAACTGCACAAACTTCATTGTTACTGGAAATAAGGATATCCTTTCCAGCCTTATGCCCATTACTGAACACAGTTTATCGTCACAGAATTTCTCAATGATTCCAGCAGCACTCACCCTGCAGTTCCACTTTTTCACTCAGGTTCAAAAAAACCAGGAAAAACAGAGATATAGCTTTTAAGCAGGCTTAGTAATGAGACCTCGAGATTTTCGAGATTTTATTCAGAGTTAAAACAATATAGTGCAGCGGTCTTAATACAGTGGCACCTCGGGTTAAGAATTTAATTCATTCTGGAGGTCCGTTCTTAGCCTGAAACTGTTCTTAACTTGAGGTACCACTTTAGCTAATGGGGCCTCCTGCTGCCGCCACGCCACCGCAATTTCTGTTCTCATCCTGAAGCAAAGTTCTTAACCTGAGGTACTGTATCTGGGTTAGCGGAGTCTGTAACCTGAAGCGTCTGTAACCCGAGGTACCACTGTACTGCCTCCAGGTAGTCCAGGGGAAGGAAGGAATGAGGAAGGCAGGGTGAAAATGCAATGTTGCCTTCCAGCGAGCATGAGACGTTATCTTTTCAGCCAGCTTTTCTCTCAACTTTGGAGCTGGGAAGCCAGAGTGGAAATCATGCCAGCAGCTGCATGGCCAACCCCCCCCCCCCAAAAAAAACCTCCTGCTCCCAAACAGGAAAAGCAGGCAGAGAAAGAGTAGAGACAGTGCTGCCAAAATGCTCTTTGGATCTTCCCCCAAGACTCTCACGCCCATGAGACTGTTCTGGTCCACATGCAATTGGCTCCAGAAATGTTCCAGCCCAAGATATTCTCTTCACATTCAAGCAGATTATAAAGTATCTCAGTCTACGGCGTGACCCAGACATAAAAAAATGTTAACTGTGGTCCGCAGACCGTTTTAGAGCAAGTATCCATTTCACTGCCCTACTTTACGTTCACAGATCAGCAAGGCGTGCTTCGGGAATCTTGCCCTGACTCAAGTGGTTTCTCAGGTGTGTACATAAAATGTGGTGGATAGAAGAGGCTCGAAAGAGAACTCTAATGGACTTCCGGGTCGGCGCCATCGCCGAATGGCGGACTCCCTCCTAGCTCCGGAGGGAGTCGGCTGGGTAGGGGTCGGATCCTGCCGTGCCGGCGACGTGGGGACCCTCAAAAACCATGGGCGGAGATGCCCATGGACTTGGTGACTCGGAGATGCCCATGGACTTGCGCCCCCCCGACCCGCGAAGGAGCCTTTTTAAAGGCTGCGGAGCGGGTGACGGGGGGGGTGCTGTGAGTCCAATGCTTCCCCTGCCCAGCGAAGCCACATGCCATTCGGCGGAGAGCAATGACTTCTTCTTTGAAAATTTCGGATTTGGACTAAAAGGAACAACCCGTGAGTAAATTGATTGGACTTAAAAGGGAAATTTGATCTTTGAATTTGGAGCGAGCGGGGGGAGTGCAAAAAGGAACTCCCCCCCCCCCATGTCGTAGATGGCTCAACGCCAGGATTTGACAACTAAGATCGAGAGATGAACTTGTTTACCTGAAAAAAAATTTTAACTTCACGAAGGGAAATTACAATAATTGTGCTGGAGAAGAAGACTGATTTGTGGGAACTAAAATGCAACCCCCCCGGGAACCGGGAACGATCCGCTATGAGAGACTGGTGAAGAGACACAGAAACTTTGACAGCTGTCAAAGTAGCTGTCAAAGCAGGAAAATAAAAGAGAACTTTGTTACGATGGCTTTGCTGGTTAGATTTGTTACAATTTGGACATAAATTATTGGAAATAAAGGCAACAAGTTATTTGACTTTTGGGTCTGATTTTGAAAGAAATTAAGTTACCATATTCCCTCTAGAGGGAGGCTGGGACATTGCAACAGTAGCAGCAAGTGGAAAAATACTATGAATTTGAGCAGGATCTGTTATCTCTTGGGAAAGCTGCAAAAACGAAGCATTATTTTGTCTACAGAGGTTTCTATACTAAAGGAGACAATGGATTTATCTATTGAAGAAAGGAAGGGACTTGACGCAAGTTATGTTCCTGAATAACAAAAGCCTCTGTGGAGAACAAGAAGTTTCTGAATTAGAAGGTTTCTGCAGCAGAACAGGAAAAAGCAACCTGAGGAATAAGAGCTGGACCAAATTTGAAGCCGGAGTATTTGGAACATCCAGACTTTAAAAGGACCAAGAAATAGAATTTAAGTTAGACTCTTAAACATAGAGGTCTGGATGGAAGAACAATGACTTTTTCTGAGAGTTTTTTCGAGATTGGACTTTCTGAAATGAAAAGCTATCAAAAGACGGCAAAGTGGAGTTGAGATATAGACGTGGATACACCAGGCTGGCAGTAGACAATGGATGAACTTTGGGGATTGGAACCGGGGAATGGGGGGGGGGGGAGAGATTTGGAATCCAAAGGCTGTAAAATTATATATTATTTCTTTCTTTTCTTTTTTCATGTTTGTTGTTTGAAAATAGGGGAATTCGTGGAAGGGAAATGGGGTCGATCTTAGGGAATTATATAAAATATAAGGAGAAATGGTTCATTAAGATAAATAAGATAAATTAATTTGGAATAAATGGGTTATTTAAAATTACAAATAAGGTTTTAAAATTTGGGGTAAGAATCTGTGGAATCAATTTAAGGGAAATGGAATACAAGAGGGGGAGGGGGGGAAGTCCGGGAAAGATGCCACTGAAACCAAGTGTAAATCATATTTGTTTTTTCTTTCTTTCTTGCTATCTTTCCTTTTTATTCTGGAAAAATTTTAATAAATATTATTAAAAAGAAAGAAAGAAAGAGAACTCTAATGAACCCTATCCTCTTCCAGAAGTTGATGCCGTATGAAATAACAACAAAGGATCTTGTGACACCATAGCACCTTTTAATATTTTGTGGGCTACAGTCCGTACCCCATGAAAGGAGTACAGGCAAGTCTACTTTTGTGCCATTTTTTGGTGCTCTTTTGTGGGCTACTTCCCCCCCCCTTTTTGCGCCACTTCTGGGTTCACGGCAACACAAGCGTGTGCATGCCTTCAACGTACACAAATGGGAAGCTGCCTGTACTAAAAGTTGTTAATTCCTTTAAGGTGCCACAAGACCCTTTGTTGTTTTGAGGCAACAGACATAATAACAGGACTACCCACCGCTCTGGAAATCTTATGAAATAAACATTCTGTCTCAAAAATGAGGAACACACAGGAAGCCGCTGTGCCAATTCTTCAGAAGTCGTTGTAAACTCAGTGACACGAGGAGAGAGAGTCTACGTCACAGATAAGCCTCTGTTGAGGCCCTGCTGTTATCCGGGTTGAAATAAATAACACCAGAAACATAAGCTGCATTACTTGGAGCACAACATGATTAACCACAAGCAGAGAGCTCCCACTAGGCAGACCTTCGACGGAAGGCGCATGGAGGACTTCTCAATCATTGCCCAAAGCCCTTCTTGGCTGATTTAAGAGCTTATATGCCAGTCACTGCTATTCCAGAGAAGTTATTAGCCCACAAAAGAGTGGTTCTAGCCCACTTGCTCATATGTAGTCACCTTAGTCATTTGTGGTCTCTAAAGGGATGAGCAAATGGGGAGACCACAATTTTATCCAGTTTTCCTCTCTGCTCTCCGGAAGCAGATTCTGAAGCAACCACAGATGAGTACACAGATGTCTATTTATAAGCCCATGTCATGGACTGGCTGGATGCAGAGCAGTGGTGGGAGGTACCAGTTGGGGAACCCCCAGGGGAAGAAGACTCAGAGCCAAGCTCTGATCCCTGGGCTTCCGTCCGACCTCCTTGTGGCCTTCCACAGGTCACTGGATTCAGACTCCCATCCGCCCCATCCAGTGTAGCCAATGGTCAAAGAATGACAGGGGTTATAGTTCAACATCTGGAGGGCCACAGATTCTCCAGCCCTGCTCCAATTCCCCCACTTACTTCCTGGATCATGGTGTGAGAGTTCATCATTCTGTTTGAACTGGGTAAGCTATGGTTGCTGCAAACCATAGTTTACCTGGAATTCAGAACTAAAACCCACAATTTGAACTGGGTTTCCAATTCTGGGTTTTTTATTTTATTTTAACAAACTGCTGTTATATAAGCCAAGTACTTCTCACACTTTTTCTTATTAATTTGTTTTCTGTATGAAGAAAACACATTGTAAAATAGAAAACCTACAATTAAAATTCAAAGTCATGAGTGTTATATGTTCTGGTTACTATTTTTTTGGTTTGATCCATTTCATTTAAAAGCAATAATTTCCTTTAAAATAAAATAAAAAAGCAAACACACAAAACTTCTGGATCGCACACATTAAAATTACAGCTTCTTACATGCATTCAAAAGAGGCACAATTATTCCCAAGCAGCTGTGCACTTAGGTATACTCTTTATCAAATAACCAGAGGAAGGATCTCTTAAGTCCTGCCAGGTACAAAATAATTAAACCTGCACATCATCCAGAGAATGCATCATTACTGTACTTCTTTGTCATACCAAAACAAATATATATGTTATGTAAACTGGTTCAGCCATGCATTCGTCTACAAGTAGTAGCAATTAACCCTGGCCCAACAGCAAAGTGGAAGGCTGTACCTGCCCACCACTACTATGACAGAATTATAGATTTCCAGGGCCAGAGAAACACCCTCTAGATTATATTCATAATCTCTCCATGTCTGTCTCAGGCAGGGTACAGCAGTTGAACTTCTAATTCTCTCCTTCAGGCTCACATAATCTTCCCATTACACACCCCCTGATTTTCTTCTTTTTCTCCAAGTTTGCAGATACCATAATTTGCCTCCAGATCAGAATCCTAAATCCCATTCAAATCATGGTCTCCAATTCTGAGTAGGATGCAAGCAAAGGTTTGTGCAAACCATACTTGTCCAATCTGTACACTGTGGCAAGCCTTTGGTTTGCTCTAACTGAGAGGAGGAAAAATGGAATAAGTAAGGAAGAGAGAGAGCAATCAAGACTGAAGTCTGTTCATGACAGCCAAGCCATGGTTGGACTATTTGATTTGCATTAGCCAATGTATCCCCACTAATGCAAGCTGAGTAACAGATCATATTGGGAAACTTAATCCTCTCCCCTCCACCCCTGAATTCATAGGTAAGTGAAGTTTAACTAAGATAATTCCCCCTCCCTCCACATTTCCCAAAGGAAGCTATATATAATTTTATCTATATCCTTAAATATACTTAAATATAAATGGCTTTTCTTAAATATCCTGGTAAATTTATCAAATTCACCAATGCTGGAAACACTTTCCATTTTATTATATTCATCCCTACCCCTAAGGTAACTTGAGAAACTGCATTTTACTCATATCCCTAAATATTTACCTTGGCAGCTCCCTAAACCCAAATCCTCCATGTTCACTTCAACTCTATTGTCTGTCTGCTTCCCTCTTGTAATTTTAAAAGTGAAATGTCTGAATGAGCCTCATTCAACTAAACGATGCTGTGTCACTGCTTCCAATTTATTCCAGTTTACAGGATACCCAACACCTTGATTCAGTGGTCACATTATTTGCTGCAGTTCTAATGGCTCTTTTGATGCTCTCTGAGCATCACTGGAGAAGTCCAGTATCCTGACAGCCAACCCCAAGAAAAAACTAAAACTATTTACTTGAAAACACAATGCTATGTTATTGTTGCTTATTTGACTTCCCATACAAATGTATTAACTTTAAAATCTCTTTTCAAGATACATTTTCTTTGTACCTGCTTGTGGTACACCCTGAGCTGTCTTGCTCAGGGGTGGTGAACTTGTTGCCTTCCAGATGTTTTTGGACTTCAACTCCTTGACCACTGGCCATGATAGCTAGAGCTGTTTGGGAGATGAAGTCCAACAACATCAGTGAGGTCCACAGCCTTCCCCATCCCAAATAATGCTGAATATAACCAAAGGTTAACACAGCCCAGTGTGCTCTTTATCGCTAAGGAATTGCAGTTGCCACCTGCCATTGTTCATACACAATACGGATAGCCAACATGGTGCCTTTAGATGTTGATGGGACTACAGCTCCCATCAGCCCCAGCCAGTACAGCCAATGGTCAAGGATTATGGGAGTCTGGGATAGCTCAGTTGGTAGAGCACGAGACTCTTAATGTCAGGGTCATGGGTTCCAGCCCCATATTGGGCATGAGGGTCCTGTGTTGCAGAGGGTTGGACTAGATGACCCTTGGGTCCCTTCCAGCTCTACAATTCTATGATCATCTGGGAAGCTACTTGTAGCTCACAACATATGTCCCCCAGGGTTGCATTTGCCTTTGAACATGAAGGCTTCGTTCTCAACTTATTTTGGCTGAAAGACACAGATGAAAAAATTGTCAGGTACAAAACAAAATCTGGACACTGGGTGTTATGTCTGTAGAAATATTTAATATGTGGTGAAAGCCTGGGCTGTGGTGTACAGGATGTTCCCCTGGGACTAAGGTTGGATTACACGACCCCTCTGTATGTCGTACGATTCAACGATTTTATATACGGCTTATTTACAGACCTTTTACATCACAACTGAGCGTTTCTCTTTGGCTGTTATGTTGGAAACCAAGAGCGACGGCAGAGCTCAGAAATATTCACAGTCCCAAGAATGGACTGTGCTGTCGCCTGTCAAGTTAAACATTAATGTTTTGTTTGCCTGAACGGGAAAGGAAGCTGAACTTAACGTACTCCGTGACCTATTGGTGCTCATGTCTGAAAAAAGACAGCAAAAAGATCAGTCTAACATATCCAGCAGCATCTTAGATTGGCTAACTATTTCATTAGTAGAACTTCAAGGATCATCTTGCAGAGCCTCCTCATAGAAAGCTTAGCAAGTCTAAAGTATATATATATATATATGTTCCAGCACAAATCTTAAAGTGCTTGTGAACGATGGTGTGCAAATATATTTATTTGATCTGGCAGCGATATCTGCTGGACCAAAAGCTTAGCTCTCCATCTGAAGCCCTCTATCTGCTTCATCCCTTTGTTCTCTGCCTTCGTCTTCCTCATTCCTAATAAACATCATATAGTTTGACAGCTGGGTATTGCATGCATTGTTGCCAACTCATAGGGTTAGTGTAAAACAAACAAACAAATAGGCCTAAACCGCCACAGACATACAGGACTGGGATTGGCAGGGAAAAGCAGGCTGCTGTGATCTCTGGGAGAGACAGCGGTCTGGGTGCTAGGAGAAAAGTAAGTTTCTTTCACCCCAGGGCACGTCAAGGAATCTGGTGGCCATCTCTGAGTCCCCATTAAAGTGTTTTCCCGAAAGCCCCAAAATACCCTCCTGTGTGAGAGCTATAGGTACAAAGGCGGGGGGGGGGGGTGGTCACGGTAGCAATACTGGATAGTATGCAACACAACTGGCCTACACTGCAAGGCAGCCATGCAAGAAAACATGTCAGCAGTCTCTCTCATAGCCTTCCCCTTTCTCTTATAGTCAACTGAAAAGTTGACCTAAGATTCTAAGCCCAGAGCCCAGAACCCAAACAGGGAGGGCAGATCACGCTATGAAGACCTGACTACAAGCTACACCGTGAGTACTTACAGTTTTTCAGGTGCACTAACCTTTGCAAAACAGGGTGCTTCATTGCAAGATTGCACATAAACACACCCTCAACAGAACCTGTGTGTTTAGCTTTTGAAGACTTTCACAATCTACTGCCTGCGCTCCTCAGCATATTGCAAGGTTGGCTCCGCCTAAGGACGCTATCCTCATCTGCACTGGGTTTTTTTCCTTATACACACAGACATACACTTTCAAATACCTTATTAGTTGTGAGGACTCCAACGCTCAAGCTGGGCTTGCCAAATGTCTCTTCAAAACACTCTGAATTAAGCCTGCAATCCTATTATTAGCAGAATTACCTGCAATCCTGAGGACACCGTCTATGAAGTTAAGCCTCATTAAATTTGACATGACTTGTTTCCAAGTAAACATGCAGCGAGATCAAGCTGCAAGTACTATAGCAGCAAGTCGAATATTAGCTCCAAACAAACTAGTCAATACCTTTGGGCATGATCTCAAGGTAACAGGGTAGTGTAGTTAAACTTGCTGAAGTTCAGCAGAGCTTGGTCTGGTCAATGTCTACCGGATGGGAGACCACCAGGGAACCCTGTCTTGAGTACCATAATGGAAGGAAGATGGGATATGAATGACATAGCTTGTTGCTGGCATCCATCTGTCTCTCAAGAGACAATGGTGTGCATTAGCAGCACTGAAGTGACTTCCCTGGGGCGCAAGAATGGGCAGTGCGTATTGAGGGTCCAGGGGGGCCCAGGCAACAAGACCCATCTCCTCTCAGTCTCACTGATGTGGTCCAAGGGAAAGCAGAGCAATATGTTTGCCACCAGATTGGTTGCAGGAGTTGCCAGGAGGAGGCGTACAAGATGCCATCCAATTGTCTCAGGATTTGTGTAATGTTTGCGCCTTAGTTTTTTCTTCTTCTGAAGATATCTCGCAAAGCAGTGGAGGTCTGGGACCAGAGTTTCCTTCTCCTGGATGGGCTACCTTCCCAGGTCGATGAGCCCCATCTGCACCAACATAATCGGTTGTTGTTTAGTTGTTTAGTCGTGTCCGACTCTTCGTGACCCCATGGACCAGAGCACGCCAGGCACTTCTGTCTTCCACTGCCTCCCACAGTTTGGTCAGACTCATGTTCGTAGCTTCGAGAACACTGTCCAACCATCTCGTCCTCTGTCGTCCCCTTCTCCTTGTGCCCTCAATCTTTCCCAGGGTCTTTCCCAGGAAGTCTTCTCTTCTCATGAGGTGGCCAAAGTATTGGAGCCTCAGCTTCAGGATCTGTCCTTCCAGTGAGCACTCAGGGCTGATTTCCTTCAGAATGGATAGGTCTGATCATGTAAATGTATGCCGTGTGTGTTGAAGCAGATCCTGCCACAAATAAATCAGTCCAGGATTTCTCCTCTCTTGTTCCCTAACTGCACTGAATGACGGGGACACCACTATCAACAAGAGCTAAAAAGATGACTTAGTATCATGAAATTCTATTCTTCTTTATCAACTCCCATAACACCTTTTCATGGCCAAAGTGCTCAGCAATTCTTCTGCTGTAATCTCTTAGTATTAAGCCTCTTGCATTATCACCTGCAGCTGAACTGTGTGTATATGGGTGCTGAGAGGAAGAGAAAGGACTTTAGCTAATGCTCTTTCTTACCATGATTAATGCTTTCAACACTCCCTTAGAGGTGAGCCTGTGGAAAGTCTCTAGAACTGGGAACAAAGAGGATGTAGCAACCATAATAGGAACACAGAAAGATGCTTCATGCCAACTCAGAATCCCAATCCATTTGGCTCAATTTTGGGAATATGGTTGGAATCGTTGTAAATTATTGGCTCCGAATGCTTGAACTGATCCAGTTTGAAGCTTCCCTGTGCTCTCAGATACATAGACAAAGGTTGGAAGTCAAATTCATTAATACAGATACACTAATGAGATTCCTTCTCCAATTAAGACATGCACTAATAGAGAGCTCCAACAACTGCGTGGGATTGGACCACAATCTATATTCAAGGATTTGTCCATACTTCTCCTCGTCCTGCTGCTTTCCCCTAGAAAAAACTGCTCTTTGGCGCTCTATCGGAGGAAACAGCAATTCATGTTTGCTCCGATTTAGCACTAGAGAGTGGGTTTTCCATGGGAAAAGGAGTGGAGCAAGGGGAAAACCAATTGGACCCATGCCTAGAAAGCAGAAGTGAATCCTTACTTCCCATTCTACTCCAAAGGCTTAGAAGCAAGCTAGGGAAGATTGTGGGAGCTTCAAGGCATACATCCTGCAAGATGAAAACAGGGACATTTTTGTACTTGTGGCATCCCGGTTCTCGCAACCAAAGTCTTATAGTCAACTGCCCCAATAAGCAGTTTTAGGAATTGAGAAACACTTCATGTTGGTGTATGTCTGACGTTTCTTCCTTTCTCTTTATTTCCGGCCAGCTCCTGCCCTTTCTTTCCCTGTAAGCAGACCACAGCCATTTTGTTTAAAATATTATGCAGCCTGATCATATAAATGCTTGCTCAGAGGGAAGTGTGCATAGAACCGCGGTCTTCGGAAAAAGTGGAGGTTTTGCCACGCCTCCTCCTTCCCACAGTGAGTAAATATAATCTTAAACCACCTATTTTGAAATTAATCCCACTGAACTCAGCGTTCTTCCTTCATCCCACAAATAATAATAAAAAAACCAGGAACAGTGTTTCACCTGAAAACAGGAACTGTTCCAAGGCTTGACATTTTGATCACAGAACCACACTAAGCACACACAGTGGCTTTTTACAGCAAAAGAGGGTTTCAAAGCTGACCCACAGATAATCTGACCTGTTTCCCACTTTACACCAGAGGAAGGCCAGGGAGGGGAGCGGGATGGACAGAAGCAGAGACTGCTGTTTTCCTGAACTGCAAGGAAACCCCTTGGAAAGCAAATACATAGAGACACAGCTACGGGAATGAAGGAAGACTGCTGGTGGCAACGACAGGGAAGAGGAGAGGACAGAGGCTTAACGCGCAAAATGCTTGCACTCAAAATTGTTGTTGTTGTGTTGTTGTTTAGTCGTTTAGTCGTGTCCGACTCTTCGTGACCCCATGGACCAGAGAACGCCAGGCACTCCTGTCCTCCACTGCCCCCCGCAGCTTGGTCAGACTCATGCTGGTAACCTCGAAAACACTATCCAACCATCTCGTCCTCTGTCGTCCCCTTCTCCTTGTGCCCTCCATCTTTCCCAACATCAGGGTCTTTTCCAGGGAGTCTTCTCTTCTCATGAGGTGGCCAAAGTACTGGAGCCTCAGCTTCACAATCTGTCCTTCCAGTGAGCACTCAGGGCTGATTTCCTTCAGAATGGAGAGGTTTGATCTTCTTGCAGTCCATGGGACTCTCAAGAGTCTCCTCCAGCACCAGAATTCAAAAGCATCAATTCTTCGGCGATCAGCCTTCTTTATGGTCCAGCTCTCACTTCCATACATCACTACTGGGAAAACCATAGCTTTAACTATACGGACCTTTGTTGGCAAGGTGATGTCTCTACTTCTCAAAATAGCACGTTGCAAAAGGAAGCTTTGCACTCCGAAAGGCTCCAGTCAGCTAAAGGAGCTGCTACTGTAAACTCTATTGCAAAGGGACACAGGGGAGGTCACAACTGATTGTGATCTGATCAAGCCTATTATCTAAATTTAGCCTGATAAGTCTTTTCATTCATTCTCAAAGTCGCACCATTATTCACTGGGTCTGCAGATGTTTTAACTTGGGACATTTTTACACGCGCATGCACACACAAATATAGGAGCTCATCACAATAAAAAAACTTTGCAAGCATTAACTTGCAATCATCAGACAACATCTGGCACCCATTTTACAGATGTAGAAGGGATGCAGAGAGCTTGCCTGAGACTCTGATGCACCAAATTCAACGGTACTTACATCCTAGTAAGTATGTTTAGGATTTCAATCTTGGGGGAAAGCTAAGCATTCAGTAAATCACAGTCAGTGTGGTATAATGGTTAGATTGCCAGAATAGGAGGTGAGAAAGTCAAGGGTTCGAATCAGCCATGAAGGTCACTGGGCAACCTTGCAATGCACACATAAAACTACAATTCCCCTTTATTTTATCTGCACAACATGGCTCTTCCACAGGTCCTTGGGAAACACAGCACACCAAGATATAACGTGCTGGGGGGCGCTCAGAAGAGCATCGTTCCAGTCCGAGAATGTCTCCGAAACATTACCATACAACACAGCTTCCCATTGCAACTGCTGGCATGCCCTCTGCTTGAGCAAACCCTCAAGGAGGGACGTAAGCCAAATCTTTACAGAGAAATGTCAGCATTGACTTGTGCACCTTCAGCCCATCTCCGACACTGAAATCAGAATTCTTCACCGCCAGCCATCATTCAGGTAGAGAGCAAAGCCAGCTCGCAATAGAGGCAGTGTGCTGTAACACATCATCATGCAGCAGTACTCTGCTGCAGAGAATGTCATGGTAATTGAAGACTCTTCCCCCATCCTGCAAGCCTAAATGAGGGCTATACATTAATGGCACTCCTTAGAACTGCTTCACTCGCCTCCCATTTGGAGAATATATTTTACAGGTAATAATGAGAGTCTACCGTAGTGCCATTAGCTAGCTGGATTCAATCAGAAAGCATGGGGAGGAGGGGAAAGGAGCCATCTGCATTCATTAAAATCCATGCTTCCCTCTTCTTTATGTCAGAGTCTTGCATTCATCCAGGCAGGTGTTTTTCTCCCCGTTTTACCAGCTCTGAAAAATAATCTCCATATCCGAACAATAGAAGGAAGGAAACCGTCCAAAAGCCGGGAGCTGAAAGCATTCTGAAGAGGGAGCCTGAAGCTCTTTATGCAGTAAATCTTGTTTTTCTGCATACTAACTCTTCTATCCGCAATGCTCAGAATGGGCAATAAAGCAACTACCAACAATTCTATTCCCACTTTACAGATGGGAAGGTAAAGTTCGGAAATGCCAATTGATTTCTTAAACATTAAATGAAAGCACTGAAGCTGGGAATCGGTGATGTTTTTTTTAAAAAAAATCAATATTAAATGAGCAAAGGATTTGTGCACCTGGAATCCCCCAGGTCTGAGGACCAGCTCCTGCACTAGTAGCCAGATCTCACCGACATGGTGAAAATTAGCCACAAACTAGCAGAGAGTGGGAGGTTTTGCTATAACACAGAGAGGCAGTAGGTCCAACTGGTAATAGCAACTACTGTTTAGTTGGGAATCTAACAAACACGCCTCAGATTATACAAGCCTCTTGCAATACTCAAGAATATGTATATATAATTTACTTACAATATTTCTAATCTGCCCTTCACTCAAAGTGTCCCCAAGGTGGAAACCCATAAACTTCAAAATCAAATGTAACAATTAACAAGCAAAACAAATAAACAGATAAAAACTTAGAAGGCAACAGCATCAAATCAAACATATGAAACCTCCAATATTACCTCCCCAAAGATCTGAATTATAAAGCGAGTCTTCACCTACCTTAACACAGAAGGTTGTTCCAAAGGCATCAACCCACGTAGAGAAAAACTACGTTATTATCCTACCACTACCGAATAACAGAAAGTTAAGAAGTCATTTGTCTTGAAGACCACGTGCCAAGGGTAGATAGACCCTGCGGCCCTCTAGATTGTGACTACAGCTCCCATCAGCTCCAGCCAGCGTGTCAGATGGTCAGGGATGATGAACCCGATGGTCAGTGGTTCAACAGTGTCTGGCCAAGTTTCTCCCATTCCTCAACATAACCATTCCCCCCCAAGGCTTTTGCCACTAGGTACTATCTAAAAGATAAACCTGATTATTACACAAAGAAGGTCACACAACACCTTTATCTTCCCAGGGTAGGGCTGCTGATGACTCACTCACCCCCTCCCCACCAATGCCTGCAGCAAAGCACAAAACCTGCAGAGGAACGTTGGAAGTTATCTGGAATAAATTTTAACTCAGTTTATGTGGAGCAGTGGGGAGGCCCAATATGAACCCCTGTACGTTTTCCCAGAGTCCTCTGCGACACACAATACGGGAACGAAGAAGTCTGGAAAACACTCATCTAGATCAACTCTGTGTTCCTATGATTATAGTGTCACTGCAGTAATTATTATTATTATTATTATTATTATTATTATTTATTATTTGTACCCCGCCCATCTGGCTGGGTTTCCCCAGCCACTCTGGGCGGCTTCCATAAAATCTAAAAGTAATCTAAAAGTAATACCAGAATGCATTAACCTACTGTTCTCCCATCCACCTACCCACCGCAGCCTCCCCCGTGAGGCCTGCAGCTTTTGTGTAATAATTTATCCAATGTATTATGTCCCAAGGCTCAGGGGCAGTGCAGGGGATTTGGGGGAGGGGGAGAACCATACTGGTGCAAGCCGGCTAAGTGACGCACCCTCTAAGCAGCCCAGCACTCACAGCAAAAACCAGTTCAGCAGCTTGTCCTCACCTGGAGACAGCAGTCTAATAAAACAAAACCTCAACAAAACTTTAAACGGAGCGCACAGGTTAATATGTAAAGCACAGTTCAAACGCTGTAAGCCCTGGTGTTACTGAAAGCGGCCATTTCTAATCCTTTGCAGCTAGAGCTACTTTGACTTGATCAAGATAATAAGGGCCATCCATTTCCCGTTTTTTCTGTTATTCACATCTCCCCAAAAGCTGGTGTGTTTTTTTAACAAAGATACTGATGTTGCGCTGGTGGGGTGGATGCAAATGTCTGCCTCACTCATGCACCGGGCTCTCCTTGCAATTGTTGGAGACTTAGATCATATATACACCGTTACATTAAAAGCACATGACTTCTCCCAAATAATCCTGGGAACTGTAGTTAGTTGTGGGTGCTGAGAATTGTGGGTGTTCTACAGTTTCCTGGGTTCTTTGGGGGGGTGTCATGTGCTTTGAATGTACTGTATGTACACAGCCTTAGTTTTCATACATTTTCAACACCCTGTTGGACGAGCACTTTTTGGTGTTTGTAGCATTCATGCAGATTTTGTCCACATGGTTGGGGGAAATCCCAGATTCCTGAGAACTTAAGACATTTGATGCGAGAAAATAAAATATGTTTGTGTAGGCCTGTTTGTCTGGATAAAGAGATGCAGATACACGTTGTGCAAGGAAAGTGCAATAAATAAATAAATAAATGAGGGAGAAAGGTTTCTCTTCCATACCCCCGGGCTTTCACATTTCAAATTCTGAACACAAACTAATCAAATTCTGCTATGTGAAGAACTGAAATTAAACCAAATAATTCACAATTTAATTATTAGTTCAATATATTTTCCCAGGAAGGATTTGGGGAAAGGAAAACAAACAAAAAAAGGACACTCAGGGAGAAAACTACTGTTGTATGAGGTCAAGTGCAAATCCAGAAATTAGTAAACATGGAAAGCGTGTATCAAGTCTCTAGACCTCAATATTGTGAAAATATAAGTTTAAAAACATATGCAATGCCTCCTGACATCTCAATAACAGGGGTAGGGGTGGGTTCCTGGTTATCAGGAGCTGGGAAATCTGCCTGTCCAGGAATAATTTTAAGAAGGTCACAAAATGCAAATATGACAAGGAGAGGGGGAAAACAACACTGAGTGGGAAGGAGATGGGGGAGGCAACACCGTCAAGGAGACATTTCCTGTTATCAGGGGCTGGGAAATTTGCTTAAAACTGGCTAGTTTACAAAGGTCACTGAAGTTGTAACCCTATGCATGCTTAATGGAGAAAAGGCCCCAATGAATGCAGCAACACTTTCTCTGATTGTATTCAGGACTGAAATGGAATTTCAGCTTTTCTTCTTGCAAAAAATGTTGACAGGTACATGTGTGTGTATATCCCCTGCCTTTCAATGGCTATTTCACAGTCCCACATTTTAAATTTAAACAAAAAAAGTAAATGCAATATGCACAGCCCTGGAAACAGAGGCAATAGGAGAGGGTTCAAGACACTTTACAGAGTTCTGAATTTACCTCCCAACCATTTCTAACTGATCTTAAAAATCTGGCTTCTAAAACCTCTCAGCTATTTTCAACCTCTTTTTCTTCCTTGTCCTTACTTGCTGTATAGATTTGAGGAAGATTCCCTGAGTGTGGGTGGATGCCCTGAACATCAGATTCTCTGCTTGTACAGCAGTCACCCACAAAATGAAGTTAAGTGCAGAGTTCTACTTTAGAAACCACCTGGAGACCCTGTCTGCTTTTGGCAGCTGCAGTTTGGAGCTTACCCAGGCTAACGTCCCCTATATATTGCAACATGCTCGCGGTGTTCGAAATTAGCCAGGCGCCAAGCACCTTTTGCAACCAAGTGAAGATACTTGGGTGCCATGATGGCGCCTGACAACTCCATCATCTGTTGATCATTGGATCTGGACTGTTTTCACACGCTCATACCCCATCCTGCAGAATTCTATCAGTTATATTTTATCTGCACAATCAGAATGAATTTCTAGAGGTGGTACCTCGGGTTACAGATGCTTCAGGTTGCGCACTGTGGGTTACTTCCAGGTTTCGGCGCTTTGCACATGCGCAGAAGCGCTGAATCGAAACCCGTGCATGCGCAGGCGCGGCACTGCAGGTTGCGAATGTGCCTCCTGCACAGATCACGTTAGCAACCCGAGGTTCCACTGTACAGGACCTCTGGAACGAATCAAGTACTTAACCCGAGGTACCACGGTACTAAGCTTTGGAGAAAACACCCAGAGGCTTATGAAACGAACCTGTGGAAATCATCCTACAATGTCAATAATAACCTTTAGAAGCAGCCTGGAATAATCATTCCCAATATACAGAGAGTAAAATGACCATATAGGCCAGTGTTTCCCAAACTTGGATCTCCAGCTGTTTTTGGACTACAACTCCCATCAACCCTAGCTAGCAGGACCAGTGGTCAGGGATGATGGGAACTGTAGTCCAAAAACAGCTGGAGACCCAATTTTGGGAAAGACTGATATAGGCTGTGTGGGATGAAGCACCGCCACTCAGTTGACAGCTACAATGATCCCTTTAATAGAGAGTCACACATGAGCTACTTTGGGACACAAATGGCTGTAGTTAAACAGCTGCATTAGGTACACAACACCTCTAGGCAAAAAGGAAAGGAAAAGCAGTAGCTCCTACATAACTGAATGTGATGGGTGAAAGAAATCTAGTGAGAAGGTGGGGGGGGGACAATTCTGTGGTAAGAATAGCTGGAACAAAAGTGGGATGGGGCACCTCCAGCCTACGGACCTCCAGCCTATGGACCTCCAGAACTGTTCCCCACCCCCACCCCACAATTTGGCATGCAAGCAATTTTCCTGAAATCGTGCCCACCTGCCCCAATGTCCTGGCCGTGGGAACTGGCTGACACAACCAAATCTGGTGGAAAACAGAATGCTTGTACATCAGCTGATGTTTGGGGAGTTCCGTCCTGATTGGGAAGTATGTGTCCCGTCCCCCCAACTCTAGTGGGCCCACTTTGACAGGTGGGTGGGACAACCCACCTGCCAATCATTAAACATCAATAGGACATGTTCCATTAAAAGAAGAAGTAGTAGTAGAAGACAGATTCGGCTGTGGGGAAAACTTGTCATGCACTACAAATAATTTCCCAACATTAGCATTTAATTCAAAATCTGCATTGATAAATGACATGATTCATGCAACTTTCAATATGAGAGTTTCAGCCTTTTTTAAAAAAAAAATGCCTTGGAGGTGGACAGTGAGCGATGTTCCCAAATTGCACTTTCACATATGAAAATATTTCACTGCTCAAGACTACATAATGACAAGAAGAGCTGAGGACTAAGCTCATGGGTGGCATTTTACTTTGGAAAAATCACTCCCTTCAAGTTGCAAACTGTGACCCTCTCCCCTTCACCAGGGTCACTTTAAATATCAAGTTTTCCATTTTAATTTAATGCTTAATATTTTTGGGTTGCTACACACTGTTATTTGATTCCAGGTTTCTAAGACTTCTGGACACTATGATTAATTTTACTCAAGTAAGACTGTGGGAAGGAGAGGGGAAAACTAGAATCCAATTCAGTATGTGAACACTGCAGGATGTATCAAAGCACTGAGATAGCATGCTGATATTTTCAGCCCAAATGCCTAGAATTTGCTTCTTTACCCCTGAATCAAAACAAAAGCAGAAGCTGAGCAATCTAACCAAAGAAGTTAGTCAGAATTCTCCCATTTCCATGTTCCACTCCTACACCATAACTAAAGTCTGGCTTGCAAAGAGCAATTTTGTCTGCTTGCAACCAGGGAGAAAGCTTCTGTGAAATGGAAGGCATAATGAGGCAGTTCCACTCCAGATGCATTTTCAAAAGCATGCTTTAAAAAAAAAAAAAAGAATTCTCCTAAGCAAAAAACTAGCACACTGGAGAAAACTCTCTCTGAAGAAACGCCATGGTGCATCTGAGGCACAACTGGACGCCTTCACCTGCCCCAGCTGCAACAAAACATGTCTCTCCCTGTCTACCATATCAGACTCTACAGCCACAGCAGGCGCTGAAACCTTCCAGCAGTTTGACTTTACCCCCAAAGGCGCACTCTTCCATAGTCTCCAGAGACAGATGGATGCCGACAACAATTTTTTAACGGAGAAACCTGAGAGGTAAACTTGGATCATGGTTGCTGACAGGCTTGAGCAAAAGCTCTTAGGCAAATGTGCTGCCTTTGGGGGTTACTCACAGCGTTTTTACCACAGAATGATGTCACTTTGGGGGGCCCTCGCACCAGCAAACCCATAAAGCTACTAAGTTAGTCCCCCATAACTGCTTACTCTGCCAATGTCAGGCATCACATGATTGGAAATGGAGGCCATATGGCACGAACTCAACTAGCTTTCTACTTGCAGGGCATTGTTGTTTTTTAACTTAAGTTAATATTTTGGAGTGGTGCAATTTGTACTCTTTCTTATGCTGTATATGTAAAACCAGGCCAAAAAAATTCTGTGTGAGGGGCAGCCCAAGTGGTGCCCCTCTCAAACAATTACTGTAGCTAATTCTGCCAAATCATAGGCACACATCTACTTGGAAGACAGTTGCTCTGAGTTCAAAAGGAGCTGCTCCCAGGTAAATGTGCACAAAACTGCAACCGAACCTTCCAATCCCTACTTCTGAATAGTAAGTCCCGCTGAGATACCGCTTTGTATTCGGTGCCTCCCAAAAGGCATTGTCACAGCTGACACAATTCCACAAAGAGAACTGCATGTGCAGGGTTTTTCCTTTGTGCACAGGACTCAACCCTGTAGGCAGGCCATTGCATGCTAAAGTCACAAGCGGAACATCCTTACTGAAATCAGAGCTATGCTATTCAGTTTAACAGATGCCCGGTTATTTGCTCATGTGGGAAGAACCAGGCTGCTCAAAGTGTGTAGATATTTTTTACTGTATCTGTTTGGTAAAGGTTTCTCTTCTAGGTAAAAAAGGGGAGAAAGGAATCCATATGCTAATGTTTCTCATTCTTCCCGAACTTTGCTGTCAAGCTGCCTCACAATCACCTGCAGGGCAAACAGAAGACTCTCTGGATTGGATTTCATAAACAGCCTCTCCTACAACAGAGGATTCTACCACATAGAAAACAATTCCGAATTCCTTGTTGCAGCTACACTCCAAGTGTTTGCATCTCTGACTGTTCTCAACACATTCTGTTGAAAGTCAAATCAGTGTATTCAGTTTTTTGCTGTTTTTAAAGTATCACATATTACATTCTTTCTCCCCCCCCCCAACCAAGAACACTGACATTTGCATCAGAGGCTATGTCCTCCAAACATCACAGAGACACTACAAAGGACTGAGTTCAATTATGTTGCCTCTTAAATGATACAAATCAAGTTTAGCCAGAACGCTTCACTCCACCCTCAAACCTCCCAAACTATGCCAGTGCATGCTTAAAGGCAAAAGTTGAGGTTGGCACTTTTATGAACTAGAAGACGGCCAGCAAATTATACCTTGAACATAAAGACTCTGGCAGAGAGAGAGAGAGAGAGAGAGAGATGGGGCTTTAATATTTCCAAAACTATGGCAATGGCCCATTAGCAATATTCTCCCCATTATTTATTGCCCAAGATTACCCAAGGAAAGTTGCAGTTATCCAGAAAAAAGAATACAAGCATCTACTTATCCCACGCAGGAGTGACCAGACATTTTTTTCTCCAACATTGCCAGTTGCCACAATCCCAACTCCCGGTTTCCAGCCAGGAATCTACACTACTAATAGCAACACCAAACATCATTTTGAAATAGGTCAGCTGGGTACTGATTTATTTATTTTTTTGGAGGGTGGTAAGAGAACCACAGTGGGAGCCTGGTGGGTGTGAATTTAAGGGGAGAAAACTGCATCCCAAACTCATCATGCTGCTTCAAATATAGTGAGGTGGATAGCCCCCCCCCCCCATTTAGCCATGGGATTTCTCAAATAATCCTAAGGAAGGGTGAGGAAGGAGTAGCAGCAGCACTAATAAAAAGCCTTTCCCCTGAAGCTGTAATCCGAAGTGATTAGGAACAACCATTTTTAAAGTGTATACCTGGATTCATCTCCCATCCCCTAATTTGGCAGTAACTAGACATAATTACTCTGGTTCACTCAAACTCCCCTTTTATTGCTCCACAGACCATTTCCATCCTTTGCCTACTCAGCAGATTTCACTCACAGTCAGCCCAACTACCATTTTAAAGGCATGAAATCCAGAGAAAACTGAAAGCATACTAAATCCGTACACATTTTACAAAAAGACCCATTGTGTCAGCATCAGTATATATACTTTCCTTTATAATAAAGGGGCTGTTGAAGAGGAAAGCGCTGCAAGAGGGGGTATCAATGATCAGCTTTTATAAGATCAGAGGATTCCAACTGCTTCCCTCACGAGGATTTTTTTTTTTTTAATGCACCATTACATTTAAATACCAGGAGGTTCCTGTTTCACAACCTTTCAGAGAGAGGTAAACTTTTTTAAAAAAACAACAACAAAAAACTGTCTTTTGATTTTTAACAAGGGGGGGGGCTGGGGAGCTTTGCTATCTTTTTTTTAAACCCAAATACATTTCAACCCGATTCGAAACAAATTAAAAATTAAATAAAATTCTGAAGAGCACAAACTTTTGAGAAGGGGAGGGGGGGGAGAGAGAGAGAGAACCGGCGAAGAACGAGCAGCAATGAAAAGGGGAAACACTCCGACAACAGGGAGGGAGGGAGGGAAGCTGGGAAACAAACATAAATCTTGTTTTGTTTTGTTTTTGGTAGATGGCTAACATATATATATATATAATCCTTACCTTGACTGGGCAGCCATAGTGAAGTTTAGCAAGCCGACCGTCTCCTGGCCATCGGAAGGCTTTCTTCGCCCTTGCCCTACCCTCCGCCACCCAAAAACTTCCTGCCTATTTGCTGCTGCGCTCTGCGCCCCTGGCTCAGAGCAATCCCACTTTTACGCGCCCCCTTCCTTTCTCCCCCAAGACTGCTGCTTCCTCGGCTGTAACGCCTCCCTCTCCCTCCCTCCCTCCCTCCCTCTGCTAGCTCAGTCCGACACTAATTTGGATAGACATCCGGGCACCCGGGGGCCTCCTCCAGTCCGGCTCGACACATTGCAAGCCAGCTGAGAGGCGAAGGGGGAGGCGGCGGAGCTCGCGGGCTCTGCTGCTGCTGCTGCTGCTGCTCCACAGGTAAGCGAGCCAAGCCCGGGACTGGCTGGCTGGGCTCGCTTACTGAATGACCATTTGGAGCTCCGGACCGGTCCGGCCTCTGAGCCGACCCATTCTGGGGCGCTGGGGTGAGGGGGAACTCGGCGAAAGCACCGTGCGCTTCTGGCTGCGCTTTCCCAACGAAGGAAGGGGATTGTTTTTTGGAGAGCCGGTTCTGAAACGATTCGCACCTATAGCCTCGCCCCCGCCCCCCCCAGCGAAAAGTTCGCCTGGTACGCTCCGCCTTCCCTTAAATGGACATGTTGTTTTGTCAAGGGCGACGGAACGGGGAGGGTTGGCTCCGGGAGGAATGGACAAGCCCGGCTGGCGAGCCTATCAGAAGGGGAAAGGCGCGCGGCGAGAGCGCACACGCGGATGGGGCCCCGCCTCGGAGGGGGAACGGCGGCTGAGCGCTGCCAACATAAAAATTATTCACACACACACACACACACCCTCACAATGTACAAGCACGCACCAGGCGGGACACGGAGTTCCCTCCTGCCTGGCACTGCTGGCCTCCGCGCAATGCGGGGCGCGTGCGGATAAGAGGCAGCCGGCGCCGCCGGGAGGAAAGATACTGGCAACTTTTGATGGTGCGGTGGGCACCAGGGGATCGGCCTCGGGCGCTGCTCCGATGCAGAATCACAGAATGATAGGAGTCAGAAGGGACCCAAGGGTCATCTAGTCTAACCCCCGGGAACGCAGGAATCTCAGCTAAAGCATCCATGACAGGTGGCCATCCAACCTCTGCTTGAAAAGCAGAGTCCACAACCTCCTGAGGGAGACCTGTCCTCTGCCAAACAGCTCTCACTGTCAAAAGTATTTCCTGGTCTTTAGTCGCAATCTCCTTTCTTGTGACTTGAAGCCATTGGTTCGAGTCCTACCCTGCAGAGCAGGCAAAAACAAGCTTGCTCCATCTTCCATGTGACAGTCCTTGAGATATTGGAAGATGGTCATAACATCTCCTCTTTTCCAGGCTAAACATACCCAGCTCCTTCAACCATTCCTCATAAGGCTTGGTTTCCATAACCTTGATCATCTTGGTCGCCCTTCTCAGCACACATTCCAGCTTGTCAACATCCTTCTTAAATTGTGCTGCCCAGAACTGGACACAGTATTCCAGGTGTGGTCTGACCAAGGCAGAATAGAGTGGTGCTATTACTTCCCTTGATCCGGACACTATATGCCTTTTGATGCAGCCTAGAAGAGCGTTAGCTATTTTTTGCTGCTGCACCACACTGCTGACTCACATATTGGGCACCCAGTGTTTCCTCACTTCCGGAATGGGGGAATCGTACTTTACCCAGGATTAGTGGGTCTTTTGGTGGGTAGAAAGAGGGGCTTGCAACAGTTAATAGCTTGCACTCTGTGCAAATAAAAAACCAGAAGCAGAGGTGTGTTCTGTTCCTTGATCCCTGCTTCTGTGTTCCAATGAACTACATATTCAGCATGCACCAATGGTTCTTTATCCCACTTTACAAAACAGAAGGGTAACTCAACACAAAATGCTCTTGATGAATGCCAGGTTTTTGGTTAGGTAAAGGTAAAGGGACCCCTGACCATTAGGTCCAGTCGCGGATGACTCCAGGGTTGTGGCGCTCATCTCGCTTTATTGGCCGAGGGAGCCGGCGTACAGCTTCCGGGTCATGTGGCCAGCATGACTAAGCCGCTTTGGGCGAACCAGAGCAGAGCACAGAAACGCCGTTTACCTTCCTGCTGGAGCGGTACCTATCTATCTACTTGCACTTTGACGTGCTTTCAAACTGCTAGGTTGGCAGGAGCAGGGACCGAGCAACGGGAGCTCACCCCATCGCAGGGATTCAAACCCGCGACCTTCTGATTGGCAAGCCCTAGGCTCTGTGGTTTAACCCACAGCGCCACCCGGGTCCCTAGGTTTTTGGTTATGTTACCCCAAAAATGTACCGATACTCAGGGGTGCAAGAGTGCTGCTACACGTTTCTAGTCCTTCTAGGCATAAAGACAATTTGAACTGAAAGAGGAAATGCCTACTGAAAATTAAAAGCCAAAGGTGGTGGTGGGTGAACAAATTCTTTCACTGGCCAATGTGTCAGTGCCCTGCATAACTTCTTGCCCCTCCACAGGACAAGTAAATATTAAAATATCTCTCTGCATCCTAGGAAGAACATTGCAATAATAAGGGGGGGAGCTCCTCCTGGGCATCGGCCAAAGGTGAAGCAGCTACAGGGTGCTGGACTCCTCCCTGACAGAAAAAAACACTTAGAAGAAACATTGCAACTGAGAACTACTTTGCTGTTTTTCATCATCCCTCCCAACTGCTTTTCCTTTTGTGTCACTGCTTTTCCTTTTGTGTCTGAGAGGGGAAACTGTCTTATTATTGATTGCTGTAAGATGCTCTGAGAGCCTTTTCTTTTTGGTTAATTAAATTATACAAAACAACTAAATTACAAAGGGAAATCATGCAAATTAGTTCAGTGAGCAATATTGATGACGTTGCATAATTCATTTATTGAAGCACATAGTTGTTGTTTTTTGAGAGTATATGCATACCCCTTGCCAAACAATACAAATGAACAGAGCAGTGACAATGGAAATTATGTTTTGCAGATTAGGAAGCAGGTTGTGAGGTTTTAAACGGGGGGGGGGGGGGTTTAGAGACCCTGTAACTCATCTTTTTGAAGCAGGGAATGGGGCTTGTGATGGCTTCCTATTAAAGCTATTTTGAAAGAATATATGCGCTGGTGGAGCAGCCCAAGGGATTTTGTACATGTTCAGTTCCCAATATATTTTCCAATGAGGAAATGTTTCTCACACATGGCTTTTCTTACAAACAGAAACAGACAGGTATCAATTCTGCATAAATGGCCAAAAGAGAAAAGGATATTTTGAAAGGGGGGGGGGCAGTGCAAAGCAGACAAACTAGGCGGCCTATTGCACAGAGAAGGCAAACAGCCCAGAACATCTGATCTCCTCTTGATTTCAAAGTGGAGAAATAGATGAGCTAAAAAATATATTAAAACAAAGTGCAAGAACTGGTGCTTCTTTTTATCTACAAAGGCTGCAGGGAAGTCAGTAGTAGGGAGGGTGAGGGTGAGTAGCAGATAATCAAAAATCCTAAACAGAGTTGGTCCCTGTAAAACAAAGATATAAACCTGCTTAGCCACACACAACAACACACACACAGAGAGAGAAGATAGCAAACTAGGAAGGAGCTAAAGTAAACTTGGGAGCCTTTCCTTCAGCATAACAACTCCCTAGGCAAATCAGCAGAAGTTGAGACATCCTGCAACCCAAGGAACACAATGTAATTGCTGATGTGCAATACACAGGATTGTTTGTAAGCTATCCATTGCTACCCTACCCACTAAAATAACCCAGACACCCTTCATTCATATTCATTTGTAAGTTAAAGAGCTTTGCAGCCATTGTTTTATAGATAGATACACCCCCCCACACACACACCCTTAATAGCCAACACAATTTGGGCAAGCACTATGGAGAAGCAGTAAGTCTGGAGGCAGGCCTTAAACAAAGCTGAAAAGGGGCCTATTAATTAACGAGATGTGCCTTAACAGCCTCCATTTATATCCCAATAGATTCCTTTGCTGCGGGAGGTGAAAGGGCTCAGCGCCCTATTGTGATTCCAAGTGCATCAAGCATGCAAGCTAGGGACTTTTCATTCCCAAGCAGACCTCTGGCCCCAGTCCATGAATTGTCCCATTGAGGGAGGCTTCAATAGCCCTCCACAGTCACCCTACTGTACAGCCAAAATAACCAGATTCCCAGCTGAGACTGCAGATGTGCCCTTTTTACCCATTACCTCAATAACAACACACAGGGATTTTTCTGCAGGTCTGATGTGCATAGCATTAAACATCCCACACTTCCCTCCCAGAATAAACTCACATATGGGTACCAAAATACCAACACAACCACAGATTCACCCATCAGCATTACACACCCAGAACTCTCGCATATAAGGAACAACCGTCAAGGCTTCCTTGATTGGATCCTGCAGAGTCCTGTATACTGGGCAGCCTCATCTATGCTATGAATGAATGAATCTTTATTTGCGCCAGCCTTCGGCCGTAGCAATAAAACAACAATGCGATATACAAAGAATAGAAATAAAAAGTCAATTATATAAAATAAACGTTAGGGTTTTGAATCAATTGTCAAATAGCAGATCTTATTCTGATTGCCCCAGCTTAAAACCCTTGCAACCTTTGCTGTCACCTGCTCATCTTGATCTGCCAAGAGAAAGGACATTGTGGCAGTGGTTGGGTGACCCGGAATGGACAATAAAAGAGGGGTGATAATCTCATTCCTCAAGTCTTTATAAAGAGTGCAAGCCAGAAGGGCATGCGCCACCAATTTGGTAATGCCGTCTCCACAGGGACATAAGCGTTTTTCGTGTGGAATCTGTTGGAATTGTCCCTCAAGTACAGCTGAGGGTGATACATTCAATCCCGTGAGAGTAAAAGCACGTCTGTATTTTCTAATTGCTAGGTTATACAGATAGGGTGCCAGAGAGTCGAAATGGGAAGGTGGAAAATAGTCATACCATGGGCAAAAATTCCTTATTGTGGCCAAGTTCTGACGCTCGATATCATTTAGGCGCTGACAAATGAGACTGTTTGCTTTACTAAAACCCAAAGTAAGTAGCTGTTGTGGTGATAAACCACAAGAGTGAAGTTTTTGATAGACAATTTTAGTCCAGGCGCTCTTGTGACAATCTTGCAGCACTAGGGATATTAGACCGGGGGAATTTGAGTTTAGGCATCTAAGAGGGACCGTACCCATGTAGCTCTGGTATTCACATGCTCACACTATCTTGCCAGGAGCCATGAGGAGGGATGCCAATGGCCAACGCCCACCATTACAATGGCACCAGTCACAAAATGGCGGCGGCACAGAGATGGAGCCCGTCGTAAATGGCCATGCAAGTAACTGAGCTGAGTAGGCCATTCTTCCTGCAGGGCACTGTACAGCAGGTAATGGCAGCCCATTGGCGCTCCTTGAAGCCACGCACAATGACAGCCTGACCCACACCTCACAGGTTTGTTGTGAGGATAAAATGGAGAAGGGAGAACCCTTCCCCACAAAGGAAAGAGGCTGCTGTGGTGGGTTTCCTGGCAGCAACTCTTAGGATTCCACTACAGTGGTACCTCGGGTTAAGTACTTAATTCGTTCCGGAGGTCCGTTCTTAACCTGAAACTGTACTTAACCTGAAGCACCACTTTAGCTAATGGGGCCTCCTGCTGCTGCCGTGCTGCCGGAGCCCGATTTCTGTTCTCATCCTGAATCAAAGTTCTTAACCTGAAGCACTATTTCTGGGTTTGTGGAGTCTGTAACCTGAAGCGTATGTAACCTGAAGCGTCTGTAACCTGAGGTACCACTGTATGTTGCATGTGCAGAGGGCCCCTTTGGACTACACCACAGCCCAACTAAAATATAGTGTTTATGAGCAGCATGTGAGACAGGGTAGTGCGCTGGCTTAGACGGACGGATTTGAATTTGAACCAGACCCAGGTTCAGTTTCCAAAATTAAGCTGACTCTGAACCAGTTACCCTGCTCTTGGCCTCAACTGCTTCTCAGAGCTGTTGCACAGCAGATCTAGAGGAGGGCCCATACACTAACAAGTTGATCAAGGTCAGGGAAAAACCCATAACGATTTGAGCCAGGTCTGTGTGCCAAGAGAAGAAACGACTGTGCTGAAAAGCTATAATGATGTGAGCAGCAGTCAGTTCTTCCAACCCACAAGCACTATTTAACTGGGGAAGATAAGGAAAGCAATAGCAATTAGCCTATATGGAAAATGAGTGAATTCTACCATCTACAATGCAGATAGTAAATGGATGTGGCTGTGGTCCTGCTTACTTGAGGCTACACCTCTAATCACTTGATATATTAGTAAATATAGATTGTAGAATACACACACACACACACACACACACACATACACAGGCTGAAGTGGAAATTGGGATGTGCGGGGTGTTGGGGGAGGGGTAGTACCTCTGGTGGGGACACGTTATGCTCTTCTGAGGTAGTTTGTTCATCTTTGGTCCCCACCCTGCACTCGGCTCTCAGCTGTGGCTCCTAGAACCTGTCAACAGGCGACAGCAGTCACACCCCAGGAATGGCTTTGACTGGCCAGCTAAAACCAGGAGAGGGTAGCCAGTCTTGGGGAAGGGACTTAACCTGCATGCAAAAGACAGGCTCTGGCAGATTGAGCGGACAGGACCATTAGTGGGGCCAACAATCATGAAGGCAGTTTCTGCAAGTGCTGAAATGAGGGGTAGATGGGGCTCGTTAACCTGGGAAGTCAGACCATCTAGAAGAAGGAAAACTGACCTTAAACCTCTGCTGCCTTGCAAGACAACCCTACACAAATCCCTGAGATGGTTGGATGGTGCCTTGTACACCTCTCCCCAGCAAATTCTGCAGCCAAGCTGGTGCCAGATGTATTGGGCAACATCAGCAAAGCCAAAAGGGGAGCCTTGCATCTGGGCAGCCCAGGGCGTCCATATGCACAGCCCAGGCTTGTGCCCCAGAGAGATCATTTTGATGCTGCTAACACAGTGGTTTGACCTCACCCCTGGAGGTGCACTCCATTGTCTCTCGAGACAAGATACCAGCCAGAAGTGGCACTTCTAGATCTCTGTGGTATTTGTGTACAACTTTATATTGCAAGGCTATCTGATGTATTCGTGATATGTTCGTTAGCAAACAAGCGTATTAGTGGTTTACTATAACTAGGAGTAGAAATACTGTGACGCGTGGGGGGGAGTTATCCATAGTATTATGATTTTTAAAAAAACTTATTCCCATTTACCAGAAATTGCGAACCACCTTCCAGGTATTTTTACTCAGCAGTAAGTCCCAACTCCCAACTAAGTACAGTGGTACCTCGGGTTAAGAACTTAATTCGTTCCGGAGGTCCCTTCTTAACCTGAAACTGTTCTTAACCTGAAGCACCACTTTAGCTCATGGGGCCTCCTGCTGCCGGAGCACGATTTCTGTTCTCATCCTGAAGCAAAGTTCTTAACCTGAGGTACTATTTCTGGGTTAGTGGAGTCTGTAACCTGAAGCGTCTGTAACCGGAGGTACCACTGTATGTGAGTTTAGGATTGCACTGTTATTACTGCAACGCCCCTGTAACTGTCTCAGAACCAGCTTACAGGGTTTTTTTGCCACCTTTAGGTGTAGGGGGAGAATATTCCCTGCAGCACCTCACAGGATACTAGGGTGAGGTTTCCACTTGTGGGCAGAGCTGGCTATGAAGCACCATGACAGCTGCCCTTTGAATAGTGTTTTTCCCAGGAGACTGCCTGTTCTGCCTAGATGGCTGAGCCAGACTTAGGCTGTCTGCAATGTAAATGCAAGAAACTCCTGCCAAGAGCTGGAAGAATGAATCTAGGGAGTCTTACAGACCACCCTTCCTCAGCTAGCCTATCCTGCAGGTAGCATCCTCCAGGCAGACATTATCCCGCTGTTGCTCCGAGCAGCTTAATAATTTTGCTTTAATTGTTCTACAAGCAGCAGCTAGCTTCTGCAGAGAGACAAATTTAGCACACACAGAGGCTTATATGTTCTTGTTGGACTTGGGAGAACAATTCAGGGAGAAGACAGGCTATAAAGAGTGTTAACGAGCGTGATTTATATACCAGCTAAACAAAGGCAGAATCCACAGGCAGGACGCAATTTGCTCTTCAGATTCACTACAGCTGTCAGATTCATTTTGATGCAATATCTGATCTGGGGTGAGAAAGCACTGCCTGTTTGGATAGTGCTAGACTAGACTCTGCAGGAGATGCATTATTTTATTTCTCGGCTTTGAATTGTGGGTGTGGGTGCGCTTTGGGAACATTAATGAAAGGGAGCGCACATTTATCTCAAATCACCAAAAGCTTCAAGAAGTAATTTAGAAGAGGCAATTGAGTCAAGTCCTTTTGAACAAGTGAGATTCACTCCCAGGTTAGCATCCCAGACTGGATCAGTTACCTTCATGCATATCTCCTCATCAGTAATTTCCTACACTGTTGCCTCACTGGTGAAAGGGTCCATAACAACAGGTAGAGCACTTGTTAGCTCTTTGAGGCCAGGAGACTTACCTATATTTGCACTATACATATAAAGCAGTCTCATACCACTTTAAATGGTCACGGCATCTCCCAAAGCATTCTGGGAGCTGTAATTTGTTAAGGGAGCTGAGAGTTGTTAGGAGACCCCCTATTCCCCCCACATAGCTACAATTCCCAGAGTTCCCTGGGAATAAGTGATGGTTAAACCTCTCTGAGAATTATAGCTCTGAAGGGGCAGGGAACAGAGATCTCCTGGTGGTGCTGTGGGTTAAACCACAGAGTCTAGGACTTGCCGATCAGAAGGTCAGAGGTTCGAATCCCCGCAATGGGGTGAGCTCCCGTTGCTCGGTCCCTGCTCCTGCCCACCTAGCAGTTTGAAAGCACGTCAAAGTGCAAGTAGATAAATAGGTACCACTCCAGCGGGAAGGTAAACGGTGTTTCTGTGCGCTGTTCTGGTGCGCCAGAAGAGGCTTAGTCATGCTGGCCACAATACCCGGATGCTGTACGCCAGCTCCCTTGGCCAATAAAGCAAGATGAGCGCCGCAACCCCAGAGTCGGCCACGACTGGACCTAATGGTCAGGGGTCCCTTTACCTTTACAACAACTCTCAGGCCCCTTAACAAACTACCATTCCCAGGATTCTTTGGGAGAAGCCATGACTGTATAAAGTGGTTTGATACTGGTTTTACACGTACAGTGCGGACAGGGTCCTAGTCACCGAACCACAAATAAATTCCTTCTGGTATAACTGGAGACATCCATTTTGTGGTGGTTTTGCTCTAACTGGCCCACCAGTGCCGATTCCAGTACCCCTATGATGTGCCCCAAGATCCCATCTTGTTCCCTGACCATTTCCTCCATTTTCACTGTTCAGAGGCAAGCGCCATTGCTTATGCAGCCAAAGCAACAACGCCCACACAGAAGAGAGAGGAATCAGCAGACTCAAGGGAACACTAAGATCTGCAAAATTCCATTTTTTTAGGTAGAAAAAAACCCTGCTTCAGAGTGTAGGAACCCCAATGAGCATGTATAGTGCTGTCTGACTGCTTTGGGGGCGGAGAGAAAACTGGATGGAAGTCAGGATGAAATAGAGTATCCTGGAGAGGGTCACTGAAGTCCCACTTCTGCTTTTTAACGTCTAACTAACTGCTGCTGACAGGAGAGATCACCATGCACTGTTTTGGAGCACGGTGTCAGCGATATGCTGAGAACACCAGCTCTACTTTTCTTCCACCTCGGACTCTGTGGCGGCAGTAAGCACCTTTAACAGGCGCCCAGACAATACTACAGGTTAGAGGGGAGTTAACTGAAACTCAATACGACTTGTCCCCCCCCCCCTCGTGCCTCTTACATTGTCACGCTGAGCACACTTAAGCTGGAAATTTGACTATAAGGGATTGATCAATCCGCAAGCGCAGCACCACTTTTCTGGCTGTGGAAACGCAGCTGTGTTATGGGAGTAGCATTTGACCTCTTCCAGGAACTAAATTTCTCCTTAATCCCTTTAAAACCTGATGAAGCAGCATTGCTGGCCATGTTTTGACAAGGTTGCTCCATGTTGCTTCACTTAATTTACATAAGCCAGAGGAGGCCGGTCTGGGAACCAGATGGAGATCAGGTGGCCCCAGATGCATGTCACAGGAACCTAGGAAGCTGTCTTAAGACAGATTCTGACCATTGGGTTCATCTGGGCTTGCAGCAACTCTCCAGGGCTTCAGACAGGCGTCTCTCCTGGCCATACCTAGAAATGCCAGACATTGAGCCTGCCTTCTGCATGCCAAGCATATGTCCTACTGCTGAGCCACAGCCCACCTTATAATATTAATAATTTTTAATTATTTGTACCCCGCCCATCTGGCTGGGTTTCCCCAGCCACTCTGGGCTGCTTTCAACAAAGACCAAAAATACACTAAAATGTCACACATTAAAAACTTCCCTGAACAGAATGTCTTCTAAATGTCAGGTAGTTGTTTATCTCCTTGACATCTGGTGGGAGGGGGTTCCACAGGGCAGGTGCCACTACCGAGAAGGCCCTCTGCCTGGTTCCCTGTAGCTTTGCTTCTCACAATGAGGGAACCGCCAGAAGGCCCTCAGCGCTGGACCTCAGCGTCCAGGCAGAACGATGGGGGTGGAGGCACTCCTTCACCTTATAAGGGGTCAGTCTCCATCAGTGCTAGAAATTAGCCAGGTGTGTTTTCCAACTGGCACGGGTCCAGTTGTGGAGATCTCTGAATGCCAGGTTGGAGACAGACATCGCCATCTGGCTGCCCTCTCCATCTTTCTTAAGCAGGTAAGCAAAAGGTCTTATTTCTTGCATTTATATTCCACCTTTCTCTCCATGGTTCACCCCACCCCTCAGTTAATCCCTACAACGATCTTGCGAGGTAGGCTAGGAGGCTGTGACTGGCTGAAGCTCACCCAGTGAGCTTCATGACTGAGTGGGGATTTGAAACCTGATCTCGTAGGTCCTAGCCCAATCCCCTAACCACAACACCACCCTAGCTTCCTAGAGTACTTCTGCTGTGGGGCAGCTATTTAAATTAAGTAATTAAATAAATACGGGGAGAGCAAAATGTCTCTTAGAGAAGGATCTGGAAGCTTCAAAACTCATTTTGGAGGGAAGATGGCGCCAAGACGTTAGGCGACCATAGCCTAAGTTGAAGGTGCCATTTGGTAATCAGCTTATATATCTGACTGCCCATGGCATCATCCAGCACGAAGGGCTTACTATTATGGAGAGCATGCAGCTGATACAGTGCTGCATACATATATGAATATTTGAAGACAATTTTAAAGCACACACACACACAGAGGAGTCAAATTGCATGCAAAGTCCAAAGGGGACACAAAAATGTGGAATTTCTCCATGCCTTATAAATGTATAAGACTTCTCCATTCCCTGGCAAGCGAAACGACAGCCATTTCTTCCACCCAACGCTAGAAAATTAATACAATGCCAACACATTTTCAAGTTGAAGTTTATTCATAATCCACAGACCTTCGAATGGTTTTCATGGCTTCAATGGAAGTTGCCTTGAGCACCTTCCACTAAAGCTGAAGAGGTGACTCAAACGTTTTTATAGACACTCAAGAGAACAAGATTACAAAATGCAACTGCCTTTCTTGATTGAATCAGGAGACAGACAGAATTATCTTGGGGCAACCAGTGAGCCATTGTTGATCTAATCTATTTTACAGGTTGCCTGTTCTTCTGAATAGCCCTGCACTTGAGAAGGCCACAGCCAATTTCTTTCATGTGACAGTTCTAGAAAAAACTGGGGTTCGCTTTTGCAGCCCAACTCCTTAACCAAAGACCACCCACAAAGCATCATACATGTGTCACAGAAAGAGGCATGACTTCTCTCCTGTCAAGATACCTGATAATGCTTTGATGATTGCATTATCTGGCCATTCTTTTGAGATAGTATATACTTTAGTTCTAGAAACCAGGTCACAGGCCTACCCAATTCATGAAAAAAATATGCCCTTAAGACAAGATCTGAAGGATTTTTAAGTAAAAGAACTATTAGGAAAGGTTTCTCTAAGATATTTCATTCTGCACAGGAAATATTTAGAGTCATTAGGAGAGGTAAAGTGGCTTTTGGGGCTTGTTCTGTGTGCTAAAATAAAGTGTAATTTCCCCTCAGGGAATATTTCCTAAATTTTGAAGGGTGAAGGACTGCTATGTGTGTCTGCTATGTGTGTGCACCCTAAAATTTAATAACAGGAAGCTGAAGTGGGAAATAAGGCATATTTCTGTTTACAGCGACAGGATAATCCATGCCCTGTGCTTGTTGCACAGATACAGAGTGCAAGACGAAACTTGGAAGCCCTCAGCAATGTCTCTTAAGACCAGGGATCAGCAAACTTTTTCAGCAGGGGGCCGGTCCACTGTCCCTCAGATCTTGTGGGGGCCAGACTATATTTTGGAAAAAATAATAATGAACAAATTCCTATGCCCCACAAATAACTCAGAGATGCATTTTCAATAAAAGGGCACATTCTACTCATGTAGAAACATGCTGATTCCTGGACCATCCGCGGGCCGGATTTAGAAGGCGATTGGGCCAGATCCGGCCCCCAGGCCTTAGTTTGCCTACCCTGAAATACTGGGAGCAGCTCTCAGATGCCTCTAGCAGTGCCTCACTAAGCTAGTTCACACAATACAGTAAGCTAAACTATGGCTTCTCTATGGGCTTCAAGAGAGCATCTTGCAAGTGGACTTTGCTCCGCTCCCTGCTTGTTTTTACCAGATTGGGGAGGAGCAAAGTGCCTCCAAACTCTTTTCCAGGGACCGCCAGCAATCCAAGTTTCAGCTTAGCACACTGGTTCCCAAAGTGCCGCCTGGGGGGCAGTGGAGGCTGGGTGGTGTAAATGACTATGAGACCTTAAAAAGCCCTTATCACAGGATCAAGTCCTGTTGTTGAATTAATGGAACGAAATAGTTTTAATTGGATAAAGGTGCAATTAATTGTTACTGTTTCGAATGTTATTGCATTGTGATCTTCTTCAGTGCGTCATGCAAACCACTACAGTGGTACCTCTACTTAAAAGTCTGTAAGTAGAGCGCCGCTTCTGTGCATGCGCATGATGCAATAGAGCACTCCTACGCATGCATGAAGCGCACAGACCGCTTCTGCGCTTGCGGCGTAACCCGGAAGTATACACTTCCGGGTTTGCCGCGTTCGCAACCCAAAAATCTGGGACATGAACCTAACACAACTAGAGGTATGACTGTATTCTGAATACAGTCGTACCTTGGGTTTTCGAACAGATTACCGTATTTTTCGCTCTATAACACGCACCAGACCATAAAACGCACGTAGTTTTTAGAGGAGAGGAGGAAAACAAGAAAAAAAATATTCTAAACGAAATAGTGGATATATGATTTTTGTGGTTCATGCTGTGGCCACAGACATGTGATCTGACAGTGAGTTTGGAGTACCCAATGCAAAAATCCTGAGGATCCATGTGGATCCATGCTTTGTAACCACGGAGGAGGGAAGGAAGGGGAACCATGGATCCTCTGCTCACGACTGCAGCAGATCCCCCCCGCCACCCGCAGGCATTCGCTCCATAACACGCACAGACATTTCCCCTTACTTTCTAGGAGGAAAAAAGTGAGTGTTATGGTGCAAAAAATACGGGGTTCCCAAACATTTTGGCTCCCAAACATCGCAAACCCAGAAGTGACTGTTCTGGTTTGCAAACTATTTTTGGAAGCTGAACATCCGACGGGGTTTCAGATTGGCTGCAGGAAGCTCCTGCAGCCAATCAGAAGCTGTGATTTGGTTTTTGGATATTTTGGAAGTTGAACGAACTTCCGGAACGGATTCCATTTGACTTACAAGGTACAGCTGTAATGCTTTTTATAGAGGGCATTGGGAAACAGTTTATGGAGCCAAGGGGATAGTGGAACAAAAAAGTTTGGCAACGACCGGATTAGCATGTCATCTGAACCAGGACCTGTGGTTAAGCTGTTTCCCCACTAACCATAAGCAGCAGCTAAGGCTGTTCTTGGGTACCACTCATAGTTAGCACAAGTCCCAGCTCAGATTACCTAGGCTTAGGCTCAGACTTAAGATGCTGCACAAACCAGGCCCCTAAATGGGCCCAAATAAACTTTTATTATGTTTTTGAATATGCTGGAAGCTGCCCAGAGTGGCTGGGGCAGCCCAGTCAGATGGTACAAATAATAGAATTATTAAATGATTATTATTGGTGTGTTTAACAGTAACCTTTTGTTCATGCAAAGACCACAAAACAAGGTCAAGAAAGCAAGGGCCTCTCTAGAAGAGAAGAAGGGTTTGGATTTGATACCCCGCCTTTCACTTCCTTTAAGGAGTCTCAAAGTGGCTAACTTTCTCCTTTCCCTTCCTCCCCCACAACAAACATTCTGTGAGGTGAGTGGAGCTGAGAGACTTCAAAGAAGTGTGACTGGCCCAAGGTCACCCAGCAGCTGCATGTGGAGGAGCGGAGACGCGAACCCGGTTCACCAGATTACAAGTTTACTGCTCTTAACCACTACACCACACTGGCTCTCTAAGAGAAGTGGATGGTGCCCTCATTCTAAATCCTACCTGTTCCTGGTGTTTGTAGAAGCCATCTTGACAATCCTCTGCAAATCAGCTCATCTGGAAAGGAAACATGAGTCATCAGCCAATCAGACTTCAGTTTTATCACCTTTTGAAGAAGATCACACGCCACTCATTATATAGCATTTGAAAATTGCAGAAGCTCTTTCAAATATATTCTTGTTGCTCCCTGCAGCAGCGGTAGCCTTTATTAGCACAATGCCTTTATGACTAACAAGTCACAGAGTAGCAAACAAGCTTTCAAGCTCACCCCCCCCCCCTTCTTCCGGCTAATTACTAATCAAAAACTAAAGCCAAGAGTATACTGTATAAGAAAAGGGTTGTCCCATTCGTCTTTGGTGTAACATGAGAATTCTTCACTGCAAACACAGTCTAGCCTAATTAAGTCTGGGCAAAACCTCTTCAATTCCAGCTTGAGTATTACAACAAGGTTTTCATAATTCATTCTCTCTCTCTCTCTCTCTCTCTCTCTCTCTCCATCTTCTTTTCTTTTCTTTTTTTCTCCTTCTTTGCTACATGTCCAACCACAAAAGCTTGCTCATTACTTTATGACTTTTCAATTGATCCCAACAATTGCTTTTTGTGCTTTCTTATTTTGTCTTCTGGTTTTAAAATCATGTACAGAGATTTCTGCAAGTCCTGCTTCTTAGACAGGTCACTGTCGCTTATTCTCATTGTAGAAATGAACAGCTAGAAAAGGCGACTCCAACAAGCCTGAAGCAGGCCTCGAAACTTCATTTCTTAGCAGGGGTTCCCAAACTGTAGACCACTAGTGGCCTGTGGTGTGTCTGTAAAAATGCAATTTTAAAAAACGTGCAGCATCTAACACAGCTCATTGCTATTGCTACAACAAGCAGAAGAATTATTAAGAGGTCTGCCAAGACCCTTAGCAATTTTCAAGTGGTCCATGGAGGCGAGGCGTGGGGAGAAGAGTTTGGGAACCACCCCAAGGCTACCCTTAGTCTATCTCTTAAGGAGGTATTACAAGGATTAAAGTTGAGAGAATAAGGAGAAGCAGAGGAAGATGCAGTTAAAAAGATGCTCAACTGTTACATTCAACAAGTGTACAATCTATGTACGCAATCAGTTTAGCTGTACACTCCTACAGTAATTCAGAAGGCCCTGTATACCTGAAGGAGCGTCTCCACCCCCATTGTTCTGCCCAGACACTGAGGTCCAACTCCGAGGGCCTTCTGGCAGTTCCCTCACTGCAAGAAGTGAGGTTACAGGGAACCAGGCAGAGGGCCTTCTCGGTAGTGGCACCCGCCCTGTGGAACACCCTCCCTTCAGAGGTCAAGGAAATAAACAACTATCTGACTTTTAGAAGACATTTGAAGGTAGCTCTGTTTAGGGAAGTTTTTAATGTTTGAAGTTTTATTGCATTTTTAATATTCCGTTGGGAGCCGCCCAGAGTGGCTGGGGTAAAAAGGTAAAGGGACCCCTGACCATTAAGTCCAGTTGCGGACAACTCTGGGGTTGCGGCGCTCATATTATTATTATTATTTGTGAGTATACTTCTGTGTATGTAACAGGCAAGCTACGTATGTGAGCAAGCATACACACTTTCACACAAAGACTTGTACAAGTGTTGAGACAGCCAACACCTGTGTTCTGTGTAATGTGTGAACAACCCTAATGGAATAATTATCAAAATAAATACTGGGAACTTTAAACATGCTCTCGATTCAATAGCTCTGCAGCAAGTAATAGTCTTTCCTTCCCTCTTCTGGTTCTTTCTTTCCTTATTATTTCTTTTTTTCTTTCTCTCTCTCAACAACAACAACAACAACAACACACACACACACACACACACCAGTCTTCTTACACACTTAATAAATTTTAAGGTGCCAATGGGCTCTTTCAAAGCAAAAACAGGAAGTTTCCACTCTTTCAAGTGGTTTGCTAAACCCCAGCATTACTTTCAACAGGGAGCTTCAAAAGCCTAGAATTCACATTTAACACTAGTAATGCTTATAAACACAAAATAGACATATATATTACAAATAAGATTCTTTGAGCGAGTCCCTGCGGCTATTATGATTTAGTTAGTGCTTCTTTCCAGGTACTAAAAGACACGCAGAGAGTTCTCTCTGAAACAGAAGGAGTGGGGGACAGAAGTCTGCTGCTAGAACTTACGAAAGCGCAGGAAAGAAGATAGACAGGATGGGGCTGGGACAAATTCTAAACCACCAAGGAAGCGTTTTATTATGGGTTGGGAGAAGAAAGGTCAGGCTCCCAGGGCTCACCCAACTGCACTAGCAAGTCAAGCAGCAACTAAGGTAGAATGAAACTGATGCACCTTATCAATTGTGTTTGGTTTGTTTGGTCTGTGTTTTGTTAAAAATAATTAAAAAGCAAATGGAGGGGAGTATTTTGTTGTGAGCGCCTATATGGAAGCCTGCAATCCAAGACCTTGCAATAGGACAGGTAAAAAACAAAAGCAGCCTCTGGCAACCTGGTGCTTTCGGACAACACAGTTTGCCAATGCGAACATCTTCTGATGTTTTATACTACAACCGCTTGTTTTGCCCTACATCACCGCAAAGGATTGCATTGAAACATTGCTAGAAACATTGCTACAGATGAAGTGAAATTAGCAAAACAAGCTCACCAATGTTTGCAAAACATTGAGGCAGTTATACCGTTCGTCACTGGAACCAAAGTTTTATTAGGCAACATTTGTCGATATAGGGACACGGGTGGCGCTGTGGGTTAAACCACAGAGCCTAGGACTTGCTGATCAGAAGGTCAGCAGTTCGAATCCCCGCAACGGGGTGAACTCCCGTTGCTCGGTCCCTGCTCCTGCCAACCTAGCAGTTTGAAAGCACGTCAAAGTGCAAGTAGATAAATAGGTACCACTCCGGTGGGAAGGTAAATGGCGTTTCTGTGCGCCTCTCTGGTTCGCCAGAAGCAGCTTAGTCATGCTGGCCACATGACCCGGAAGCTGTACGCCGGCTCCCTCGGCCAATAAAGCGAGATGAGCGCCGCAACCCCAGAGTTGGTCACAACTGGACCTAATGGTCAGGGGTCCCTTTACCTTTACCTTGTTGATATGCTGTTAACTTTACCATTTGGCATGCCTAATTTGTAGTTCCAGAAAAACAGTAAAGAGCCTGTGCAAATCCACCCAAATACATATTGTAAAGCACTTTGCTACATCAAGAAGAAGTAAACACAGTAGTAGCAAACAGGATTCTTCTCTGACTCTCTGCCATCACTCAGAGCCCAAGCTAAAATCGGATTTAAGCTTCTTTCCGCAAGTGATGGCTATACAGATGGCAAGACATACAGAATCCCACATGCCATGAATTTGAAAGAGAAGGAAGCATACTAATTTGCTCTCTAGTGCAATTTAAAATTGGCAACACATCCTCCAAACAAAATAGTTCTTCATGCAACAGGATGGATTTTGTTTGCATATGGCATGCAAATACTAAAAGTGGGGGTGGGGCTGGGGGAGTGTATGCTACTACATTTGCACACCCTTTCTGAATACTGGAAACAGACAATGCTCATCAACTGACCTAGTGCATAGGAAGGAATGGGGTCTCCTGTACCCTGATGAGAAGGTGGCACAGCTTTTATCACACTTGCAGTATAATAACATCCCTCTTCTACACAACTATTAAAGATACAGGAGCCCTGGCTACAATTATTAAGGGTACAAGAGTCCTGGCTTCAACGTGTCTGGTCACCCTAAGTCTGCATAATGGATACAAGCCAGTTAAAGTTAAGCACTATCCCTGCATGATCAGTGTTGTACAAGCCATCTCTCTCTCTCTCTCTCTCTCTCTCTCTCTCACACACACACACACACACACACACACACAAATAGAGAGAATGAGGGGAAAGGAATGTTTTAATAAAATGAGGGCAGTGTCAGTCAACTGCAATTTTAACCCCATTTTTACTGAGCAGCAAGACCCATTGAATTCAACAAGACTAAGTTCTGAGTAGACAATAGGACTGTGCTCAGTGAGGCTATTTCATATGTGGTGGACCTGTAAATGGGTAAAAGGGTATTGGGAAATAATTTGTAATGAATTGAAAACAATGTTTAAAAGTACCAGAGTCCTTTTCGTTGGGCATAATTCAGACGGAAATTCCCAGATGTCAAAAAAGGTTATTTATGTATGCCACTACGGTGGCCCATGTTTGGTTAGCCCAAAAATGGAAAACGAGTGAGGTCCCAACAAAAGAAGAATGGCAGCTTAAACTGATGGAATATGCACAGCTTGCATACCTAACATATAGAATAAGAGAACAAGAAGAACACACGTTTCAAGAAGATTAGAAAATGTTTATTGAATATACGGTGGGAAATTGTGTACACTTGAAAATATTGGCAGCATTAAGATAAATTCAACAGCGTAAATAAGTTTAGATGGATGTAATAACGGAATACTGAATGGTTTAGTTTAGGTAAAATATGCAGGAATTTATGTTATGCAAAATGAACCATGGAAAGAGAAGGGAAGTCACTGATATTTTAAGGTTGTTTAAATGAATATTCTAAAATGTAAAACAGGAAATTTAATTTTAAAAATTTTTTAAAAAAAGGACTGTGCTCTACGATGACCAAATACAGTGGAGCCTTGGGTTATATTGCCTCCGGTTTACGTCACCCTTGGCTTGCAACCGGCACAAACCCAGAAGTACCGGAATGCGTTACTTCCGGGTTCGCACCGTTCGCACACGCGCAGAAGTGCTAAATTGCGCTGCACACGTATGCAGACGCGATCCTTTGGGTTGGGTTGTTTTCCGGTTGCAGCAGGGCCTCTGAAACGGATCCCCGCCGTAACCCAAGGTTCTACTGTATCCTTTTTTCTAAACTAGATTTTGTTCTGTAGAACAGTCGTTCATTTTTGCCTCATTTTGTAAAAAACATTCCTCCTCCCTGTTTCCATAAAGCAGATGCCTAGCTATTTTATTCATTACTTTGAAAAGACTAATCTAAAGATGTCAAGGATTGGACCTTGGACCTGCTGCATGTAAGGCAGATGTTGTACCATTGAGCTTTAGTCTTTCCCAATGCTTCGGTAAGCAAAAAAGTTTTTAGAATACTTGGAAAACATAAAACAGACTGTTCCACATGACGGGAGCCACCACACTAAAGACCCTGCCAATTCATGAATCGGGAAAGTCGACTGTACCCCCATGCGAACCAATGCCGTAATAAAGCTCTTTATCCAAATCTTCAGAGGATCATCTGTGAATAGCACAATGCACCTCCCATAGGCTTCAGATCACTATTGTGCAGATCAATTTTTTAAAAAAAAATGTGTGTGCACAGAAATTGTGACTAAATTTGCTACAGATCTAATGGAAATGAATTGCTTGATGCTCCATGGGGAGGCTCAAATCTCAAAATGAGTTATCTGCTCTTTGGCAAGCCTTTGGTTGCTTCTCGGTGAGCAGGTATATTTGAGTCGCTTCTGAATTTTATATGTCCACTTTGCAACTTCAAAGAACGTTAAAATTCCTAGTGTGTGAGATGGAGCCTTGGCTGAAGCGAGATTGAATGAGCGGCCTCTAGTGGCCAAAGTTTAATGCAGTTTTGTAGAAATGACTTTTAAAAAATAAATGCAGGACAAACCATTTGTTAACATAAACAACAACTATTACACAACAATAAAAAAACACCCTGTACCCGTTTCATCTGCTGGTGGATTATTGGAGCTCACTTCAGCATTCAGCTTTATTTTAAGACGGTTTTGCAACACATTTCTACCTCAAGCACAGATTAAAGACCATTTCCCAGATTTTGTTTTAAAATGGGTTGAACCAGATTATCCTTCTAACTCTACAATTCTATGAATCTATGTGCAAATGCAAAATACTCTAATTTATACATAATAGCCTCAGCGTTAGCCATATCTAGACTTGGGACAAACTCCCAGTGCTTCACACACCTCCTGGGGCTCTGGAGCCACACCCCAAAGTTACACAATTGGTTCACACATATATAGGCACACACCAAATGCTAGATCGCTACCCTGTATTATCATGCAATGTGTGCACCAGAACTGGTCAGCACACTACTATCCAGCGTAGGATATGCCCGTATTTTTTCAGACACACATTGAGTGAAGGAACAAAGGCCATCCTTTTTTATTCAGTTACAGAATATCAAAAACTTTTTAAAACAACAAAAATCAAATGCATAGCGCATATATCTAGACACACAATATAGCAACATCTAATCTTTTCGCAGAGTAACAGTCTGCCATGGCTACTAACCCTGTGGAAAATTTTGAAAAGAGCATTTCAACTGTAACTCATAATTTAGATAGTTTTGGTTAGATAGTTTAAGGCAAAGGGGATACTTCCATTTGCTAACAAGGCTTGTCCCAGAGGGATGCACGTTTTCTGTTGCAAACGGTTCCGAAGTTTCCAAAGGGGCATAGGAAACATTTAAGTAAATAAACAACAAAAACAACAAAACAACAAATCATTGAGACAACTGCTCAGCATCCCCCACCCCGCCCTTCTCCTGGTCTTTCAAACCACCAAAACGCACAGGCAAATAACACACACATACACACAGTCATTCGAAGCACTTTCCACCGTTTTGCAGCTTCGACTGAATCGCCCCTGCATTGCTTTTTGTTAAAAACAAGCAATTCCCCAACAGCACACACTTTTTGACGGGATTAACAGCTTGACAGCCCCGGAAAACTCTCTGCAAAAAAGCAAAACAACAAAACAACAAACCCAAACTTTTGGCTGTTGCTGCTGTTTGCATTCAAAGCGGCGCAAACATTGAGTCGATAACCTCCCCACCCCCCCCTAAATAAATAAATAAAGCGCCCCATAGCTTTTGCAAGGCAGAAATGGACGTCTGCTTGCTTTTGAAAGCGCTTTCTCATTGAGTGCCTTGTATCTTTTAGAGGTAGGGAAATTGACTCTCACCTCCGCTACAGCCGTGCAAACCCCATCAGGAGCGAAGAGAGGAGGGGGCCAAGCCTGGACCGGCCTCCCCCTCCAGCAGCAGCAGATTTAGAGAGCCAGGAGAGGCTTTGCTTACTCGCTCGCTTTCTTGCTTTCTGCGCCCTTCATAACCTGTTGTTGCTGCTGCAGCAGCAGCTTCTACAGCCCCATTGCACCGGGCAGAGACAGAGAGAGATGCGGGCTTCAAGAGCTGGCCGCGGGATTGGCTGGCCTGAAGCGACAACCAGAGAGCGGCTCCAGGGGCTGCCGGTCCCGCCTCCTTCGCTCTGACCACGCCCCCCTCCGAAGGCGGTCTCCTCCTCCCGACCCCTCCTCTCCGCTGCAGCCGAAGCGTCTCCGGGAAAGCCCGAAGCGCCGCAGGCGATGGAAACCCGGCAAGTCCAAGAGTTCGAGACCCGGGAATTCAACCTGGGGCGCTAAATATTATTCTAATTACAGAAGGCAATTGGGGAGGGTAGTGCGAGACTTAAAACAGCATGGAAAGGACACCACTTTCATTAAGCCAGTGATTTTTTTAATGGCATACCCCTAAACATTCTATGAATCTTTGTACTTTGGTCCATTTCCTGTATTTATTTTTACCGAAAATGGTGATTTTCTTGAGTCAAAATGAGAGCACCCCTAAACATTTTTTTTAAGGAAAAAACAACAACACACTGCATTAAGCTAAGCAAAGTTCACCGGGGGTTAAAGCCTGACACTGGTTTTCAGTGTTCAACTTCAGCTATGGAAAGTGCTCCTGAGCATGTACAAAATACCCCTTCCTCCCATGAAGCAACCCTACCCGGCTTGAAGAGCAAAGTTTCCAGGTCAAAATAGGCCCCCTGCTTTCCAGCTGCTCGTGTTGCCCTCTCTCAGGGTTTCACACAAAGGCCCAAGGATTTAGCCTTTTTCCTCCGTGCTTCCCCCACTCCAAAGTTTAAACCCGGGTTTCCCAAACTCTGATCTCCAGCTGTTTTTCGACTACAACTCCCATCATCCCTAGGTAGCAGGACAAGTCTTCAGGGATGATGGGCATTGTAGTCCAAAAAACAGCTGGAGACCCAAGTTTGGGAAACCTTGGTTTAAACTATCCCCTATTTAAGGGTTTCTCTTTTATGAACTGGGAGGTGTGGGGAAGGAGAGAGGCTCCAATATGGGCAAAGTAAATCTGTTTTAAAACAAGTAATAAGAAGGTGGCAACTCTGCATTAGCTGGTCTAAATAAACATTGGGTTTTTTTTGAAAGATGAGCTCAAAAAAGCAAACATCCCCGGCAGTGACAGATACCGCTTGGGTAATGTACATTACTGCTTGCTCCAGCTCCTGTGCTCTCCCACTGCTGGTGTTTGAAGCCAAGTGCGCATGACGTTTGCCACAATCCTTTTTTTGTTGTTTCTTCAGAAACACACCTGGTTGATGCGCTTTCCCTCACAGCAGCTTCCATCCAATTCCAAAATCTCAGCTGTGGTTAGGCTGAGGTGTGTACTTCTGAGGCAGCCATTGCACATGTGTGGATGTCGGTTTCACTGAATAGCAGTTTGGCTTCAGGAAATCAGGTCATGCGCAACTTCCCCATTCCCTCCCTCTCTGGTACATGCAGGGGGCAAAAAAACCCCACATGACTTAAAATGCAGTGTGGGACAAGTAACACTTGCCCAAAAATGGAAAGAAGCAGAAGTCCCAGCAAAGGAAGAATGGATACAAAAACTTATGGAATACAATGGTACCTCAGGTTACAGACGCTTCAGGTTACAGACTCCGCTAACCCAGAAATAGTACCTCAGGTTAAGAACTTTAGCTCAGGATGAGAACAGAAATTGCACAGCAGCAGCAGTGGGAGTCCCCATTAGCTAAAGTGGTACCTCAGGTTAAGAACAATTTCAGGTTAAGAATGGACCTCCAAAATGAATTAAGTTCTTAACCTGAGGTACCACTGTATACAGAAATGGCGAAACTTACCGGAAGAATAAGAAACCAAGACAACAAACTTTTTATAAAAGAATGGAAATGGTTTGTTGAGTATTTAAAGACAAATTGTAAACAGATGAGAACATTGGCAGGATTATTGTAATAACCTGCAGTTTTATAAGAGTATATATTTAAAGTAGATGAATAAACAAGCAAATTAAGTTACTTTGGATATGAAGAAGGTATTAAATAATAAATGTAAGGAACTGCAGAAAGAGGGGGAAGGAAGTCAAGTTTTGAAAGGTTAAAATGATTGTGAAGTTGATAAGCTTCAAAAGCTTGAAAAGTATAAATAATTTTCTTTAAAAAATGCAGTGTGGGAGACAACCTTACTGCATTTTAAGTTGTTAATGTGCATAATAGAGTCAGAAGGGACCCCAAGGGTCATCTAGTCCAACCCTATCCAATGCAGGAATCCCAGCTAAATAATCCCTGAGAGATGACCATCCAACCTCTGCTTAAAAACCTCCAGTGAAGGAGAGAGTCCACCACCTTCCTTAATCTCAGCTCTGAGCCTCATGAAACGCAGCTCTCCTAACAACAAATTGGAAGTACAGTGGTACCTCGAGTTACAAACACCTCAGGTTACAAACACTTCAGGTTACAAACTCCGCTAACCTGGAAGAGTTACCTCAAGTTGAGAACTCTGCCTCAGGATGAGAACGGAAATTGTGTGCCGGCGGTACAGTGGCAGCAAGAGGCCTCATTAGTGAAAGCTCACCTCTAGTTAAGAACAGTTTCAGGTTAAGAACGGACCTCTGGAACGAATTAAATTCTTAACTAGAGGTACCACTATATATACAATTATGTATTGTGTGTACACATGTCTGTTGGTTCAGGAAGAGGGACACCCAAACTCACTCTCTCTCACTGGGCACTTGGAAATGGAGTTGTTGATATTTGTGTCTTAACAAACTTGGCCAAGTGAGTTATGGAGACTTGATTTATTGGTTGAATATCTAACAGTGCTTCCAAACAACATGTATATTGAGCATTCATCCTGATTATTATTTTTTTGCAGGGAGATTAGACAGCTTTGGTTGTTTAACTAAAGTTCATTCTGATTTGTTTACAGGGTGGTTAGATGGCCTAACAAAAATTAAAAACCAGGTGTTATCCCGCACTTTCCGGTGGAGTTTTCCCTTCGCATTCCTTATTGCAAAAGGTAACTGATTTTTTAAACTGTATTCTGCTTTTCTCTATAGGTGCATGAGAGGGAGAACGGCTGCTGAGAGATACTCCTTTGGATACTGCTGAGGACAGACTGTGTCAGCATGATCCCTAAAATACAGTAGTACCTCAGGTTAAGTACTTAATTCGTTCCGGAGGTCCATACTGAACCTGAAACTGTTCTTAACCTGAAGCACCACTTTAGCTAATGGGGCCTCCTGCCGCTGCTCACAGCTGGAGCACGATTTCTGTTCTCATCCTGAGCTAAAGTTCTTAACCTGAGGTAATATTTCTGGGTTAGCGGAGTCTGTAACCTGAAGCGTATGTAACCTGAAGCGTATGTAACGCGAGGTACCACTGTAGGGAGAAACTTGTGCTCTATATAAGGAACAAAGTGAATAAACATGAGATTGTAGATGTTAAGTTGTGGGTGAACATATCAGACGACACAGCGATACTTCAAACAGCTCTTGTTTATTCACAGGCCAGAACAGAACTGAACTGAAGGGTTCAGTCAGCCTGCTTATATAGAGCTCCAGTACAATGTTACTGTAACATGTTTCTAAAACTATCCAATCACTGAACGTCACTTTCGATCCTTCATTTGCATAACTATCTACAGTATCCCCCTGCTGGCCCAGGGTGAGAACTTCAGTACATAACAGTATATATGTTCTTCACAGTTATATGTTTATGAAAGCAAGGTTCTTTTGAAAGTAAAGTTCTCTTGAATATAAAGAGTCTGGACTTTGCATATCATCAAAATACACAACATCTACTGTATTTAAGGCAACCTGTTGGAAGGCTAGAATAGCTTCGGTATTTCCAAGTTAAACCCCCTGCTTTTAACAGCTTTCTTTTCATAGAGCCAGCTATGAAGAGATGCTGAAGGCAGCAATATTTTTGGGATGTGTCAACAGTGTGATACATAATTTAAAATGTGTGCTTGCTCAGAGCAGCAAAGTTACTCAAATATGTCTTCCGTTAGGAATTTCAGCCTCCCTTTCCAGCTGGGATGAGGCGCCACTTTGGACAATGTTATGCCCTTTGTTGGAACAGCACTGGGAACAAAACAAATCCATCTCTTGGCTTACTTCAAAGATTTCACTGGCACAACTTGGGGCTGACAGAAATTTTGAACGTTCTGTTCCATTAGACTGACAGTCTCATTCTCATCTCTCTCTTTCTCTCTAGCACCCTCACCTCAAGCTATATGCATGCAGGACAGCAGACTGAAAAGCAAAATGACAAAGCCGGTTTTGTGGAGATCTCAATCATAGGTAAAGTGACCCCTGACCATTAGGTCCAGTCGTGGCCGACTCTGGGGTTGCGGCGCTCATCTTGCTTTATTAGCCGGGGGAGCCAGCGTACAGGTTCTGGGTCATGTGGCCAGCATGACTAAGCTGCTTCTGGCGAACCAGAGCAGCACACAGAAACGCTGTTTACCTTTCTGCCAGAGTGGTACCTATTTATCTACTTGTACTTTTTGGCGTGCTTTCGAACTGCTAGGTTGGCAGGAGCAGGGACAGAGCAATGGGAGCTCACCCCGTCGCAGGGATTCAAACCGCTGACCTTCTGATCAGCAAGTCCTAGGCTGTGTGGTTTAACCCACAGCGCCACCCACGTCCCAATCTCAATAATTTTTGTTGTTGTTGTTGAGTCGTTTAGTCGTGTCTGACTCTTCGTGACCCCATGGACCAGAGCACGCCAGGCACTCCTGTCTCCCACTGTCTCCCGCAGTTTGGTCAAACTCATGCTGGTAGCTTTGAGAACACTGTTCAACCATCTCATCCTCTACCGTCCCCTTCTCCTTGTGCCCTCCATCTTTCCCAACATCAGGGTTTTTTCCAGGGAGTCTTCTCTTCTCATGAGGTGGCCAAAGTATTGGAGCCTCAGCTTCACTATCTCAATAATAGCAAGCAATAAATGGATCCACACTGCTGTGTTGTATGGGCACAACTGGCCACCCTGCTTGGCAACAGCTGGAGCTCAAACCTGTCTCAAAAGCATCAATCCATCCAAGCACAAGGGAAGTATCAGCAAAGCTCAAGGAGAAATCCTGAGGTTTGCAGAACTATAGAAAAGAACTTAATAAATTCTGGAGATTTATTAAGAACTTAATAAATTCTGGAGATCCGTTCTTAACCTGAAACTGTTCTTAACCAGAGGTACCACTTTAGCTATTGGGGCCTCCCACCGCTGCCGTGCAATTTCTGTTCTCATCCTGAAGCAAAGTTCTTAACCCGAGGTACTATTTCTGGGTTAGTGGAGTCTGTAACCTGAAGCGTCTGTAACCTGAAGCGTATGTAACCCGAGGTACCACTTTATTATTATATAAAATGCAAGTAGCATAATGTGCTCCAGGACTAGGAAGTCATTCCCTCAGAGGGACTGAGCTGAATTTTATGGGAGTGGATCTCCATCCATTTTTTCTTTCATGTATGTGTTATGTGCTGATGACGGTACGTGTTAGAAGTGTTGAAGGGTATAAAAAGGGTTTTTTGATAGGGAGTGGAATATAGTCTGCATGGCTAGAACATTTTATTTAATTGCCTTAAGATCTCCAGAAGAGGCTCTTTCCCATGTCCTGCTGCTGGGAGAAGTTCCCAATGGTGTGTGTGTGTGTGTGTTTGTGTGTGTGTGTGTGTGTTTGTGTGTGTGTGTGTGTGTGTGTGTGTGTGTGAGGTGTGATACAGCCCTGTCACTTTGGATCACCTTTATTTCTATACTTTGAAGATTATTATTATTATTATTATTATTATTATTATTATTTAGAATTCAACATTAACAAAGAAAAAAACCCCACAGTAGTTGCTACCTCAGTTCCTTTACAATTAACCATTTTAACAATATATTAATTGTAATATTTTTTTTTTTTAAACATAACATCACTTTTAACTTACTGAGGTTTTCATATTACACTCTTATCTCTTTATCTCTTTCTTAACATATCAAAAAGTGAAAGACCAAGATGGGAAACACTAAGGAAAAAAAGAGAAGAGAAAGAAGAAGAAGGAGAAGGACGAGGAGGGAGTGAGGGGAAGGGAGAGAGGAAAAAAGAAAAGAAGAAAAATAACACAAAACAAAACAAACACATTTGGCTTCCGATTAGACTCATTGTATTATTATTTCTACAATTTTTTCACACACAGTTCCAAATTACTATATTTCTTTCTTTGTTTTTGTCAGATATCAAAAAACATTAAGTTTGTTGTTTTACAGGGATCATTCTATTTCTGCCAGGAGATATTTGTTATTGTAATACTTTTCCAAATACTCTTTATAGATTTTCCATTCTTTCTGTACTTTCTGTTTTGGATACCCTCTAATTCTCCCTGAAGATTATCTTTTGAGGTTTACCTCTGCACAGGGCTGGCTTACCCATAGGCGCTAGGGGTGCAGGGCGCTCGGGCACCAGGCTCTCAGGGGCGCCAGGATAAGAGTCCGGGGTGGAGATTTGGAGTCCGGGGATTGAACAGCCAGGCCAGCCGATAGCCGCTGCCGAGTAGAGCAGAGCTCGTCGGCTGGCTCTGCCCTCCTGCGTACCTGGGATTGGCGGGTCATCAAGAGGCCCGCCCAGCACACGCACACTGCTCACAAGAGGTGCACAGCTTCCCACCCAAACCTCTGCGGGGATTGTTCCTCTCCTCCCTTCATCCGCAGTGGCATGGGAGAGAGTTGCGTGCCCCCCAAAGCTCAACAACTCTGAGCTGCCCCTCCAAAAGGCGCTCAACAACTTTGGCCTGCCCCCCCAAATGGGGGCGCTGGGCAGTTTTTTGCACTCCAACGCCGCATATGCTAAAGACGGCTCTGCCTCTGCACTCCCACTATCGTTAAGGGAGTGGCAATGAGATACAGGACCTTCTCAGTGGTGACATCAGGCCTGGCCCACCCATGAGGCAAGGTGTAGCAACTGCCTCAGGCGGAAGGATCTACAAGGGCAGAAGGTCTGGCCTCCAAAGAATGTATCGCCTGCTGCTGCTGTTGCCACTGTGGCAGCAATGGCTGCCACACACTCTTTGGAGTCCATATTTTCTGCCTCCTCAGCAGCCCTTCCCCAGTGGCGCCTTTAAAGCTAATTTGGAGGTGCTGATGGCCTCCTTTTATCCCTATGGGGGGAAATGGCAGAGGAACCCACCCTCTGTGATTCAGAACAGGCCCCCTTCTGCCCCGTGTACAGCCTTCCCACCTTAACTGTTGGGTAAGGGTGATTTTATTTCCCACCCACCTCTTATTCCCGGAGAATATCTTCACTCCCCACTTGTTCCCTGGTGTGGTAAAAGCCATTTTGTAGTTCACCTCAGGTGCCAAAATGTCTGGTGGGAAATCCAGACTATGGAATGCTCTCTCCAGGGAGATTGGCCCGGCGATTATTTTGTTGTCTTTCTAGCACCAGGCAAAATCCTTTTTATTATCCTAAGACTTTTGTTAAATTCCTAATCCTTGACGTAATTAATTTCATGCTGCCTTTATCTGAAATGTGTGCTGCATATATTTTTATCTGTCTATCTATAGTTCATGTATCGATTGCATTTTGCTTTTATGTGTTTCTAAAGCCGCTCGGAGGGAAAACTTTTTTTCTTCAGAACAATCCACAACAAACAAATAGACAAGCAATACTAACATCAGACAGAGGATGGCGCTATGGGTTAAACCACAGAGCCTAGGATTTGCCGATCAGAAGGTCGGTGGTTCGAATCCCTGCAATGGGGTGAGCTCCCGCTGCTCGGTCCCTGTTCCTGCCAGCCTAGCAGTTTGAAAGCACCTCAAAGTGCAAGTAGATAAATAGGTATCACTCCAGTGGAAAGGTAAACCGTGTTTCCGTGCGCTGCTCTGGTTCGCCAGAAGTGGCTTAGTCATGCTGGCCACATGACCCGGAAGCTGTATGCCGGCTCCCTCGGTCGATAAAGCGAGATGAGTGCCGCAACCCCAGAGTCGGTCACGACTGGACCTAATGGTCAGGGGTCCCTTTACCTTACTAACATCAGAACACTATAAAACATTGGTCATTAAACATCAGTTGATTCCATTTATGTTGTTTGGCAAAGTGGAGTCTCAAATAAATCTTGGTAACCTCGCCCCAGTTTTCTAGGGAAATGTATGACAAAGTAATAAATACACCAATATCAGTTTGTAGTATCGCCTCAGCTTATTTTAGCATATTTGCCTCCAGCCATATGCCTTACAAATACAATACGCTTTATTACATCAGAAGCAAACCTGTGGGAAATGTCAGAGGCAACAGGACAGACTTGAGGGCAAAAATTAAGGTCCTCACGAGAAATGGACCTGTGAGGGGGAAGAGAAAGTTACTAAGCTGGCCATCATTGATTATGAAAAAAGTGAGTAGCAAACACAACAGGGAACAACCCAGCAGGAAAATTAATTAAGCTATTTATAATACATGACAGGCTTTTGTTCATTGTTTTATACAGACCCCAAGTGCCTTTATAATTACAATCCTAAACACACTTTAGGGAGCAAGTTCCACTGAATATAGTGTTATAGGAAAAATGGGGTTTGGCTTTTGCTGCCCAGCTCTTCAAGGGACTGAGTCCCCTAAGTCAGACAAGAACTTTTAATAGATGCCCAACCCCTTAGCCAAAGACCAGCCAAAGAGTCTTACACATGTCTCCTGTCTGCCAAGATGACTGACAATGTTTTACTGGTTGCATTACCTGGCCACCTTTTTGATATGGTAAATAAATACTTTAGTTCTAGAATCCACAAAATACACAAAATACGCTCTTAAGACAGGGTTTGAAGGATTTGTAAGTGAAAAGAACTACTGGGAAAGGTTTTTCCAAGATATTTCCTTCACAGAGGAAATGTTTGGGGTCATTAAGAATCAAGATGGCTTCAGGATTGCTCTCCTGCACTATTTGAGACATGTGGTTTAGATCCTTACGCATGTGTGTTTTACCTTGTGCACATTTATTCTATATTTGAGACCTTAGAATTATTATAACAATTGCACGATCTGCTTTTGGGTAAATATATTTAGGATTGCAGTGTAGGGCACCTACAAAGCTGTCTTACAACAGGAGTAGGAAACTGTTCTCAGTGTTAGAGCCACACTCCCTCATGCTGGGTTGGGAGAGGGGCAACAGTTGAGACACACCATTCTCCCCCAACTCATTTAATATCCCCAGCAACACTGTGAGGCATCTTAGGCCAAGAGGCAACAACTAGCCCAATGTCATTCAGTGAGATCCATGGCCAAGTGGGAATTTGAAGTGCCTGGCCTATATATTAATTTCCATTCTTTCTTGTACGTATTGTATAGCACAATGCTAGCTTCCCCACAACTTGCCTCTGAGAAAATTATAGTTCACCATGAGATGGACAGACCATGTAGCTCCTGCCATGTCCCAATACACAATTTGTTGAAAGCTTTTTCATTTGCAAGGAAGTTTGGTGACTCTGGCGGGTCATTAACGCTATAATCACCACTTACTAAAGCTAGTAGCAGCGTCTTTCCTGCCCTTGCATGGATAGATGTTCCACTTATTTTTCTATTACAGGTGAGCACAATAGGATATCCAGCTGTTTCTGAAGTGCAGGTGTAAACACACAGTACCATCCACCCATCATGGAATTTGATTTTCACAGGAAGAAGAAAAGAGAATCTGTCTTGAAAGACAGTGGTTATAAAGTGTATGTATTTTTCACTGCATTGTTCAAATAGAGTTCCTTCTATCTTAAAATCTTCAGAGACATATACAGATTAGAACAGGATCACTATCCTTTCCAGGCTGCTGGACGCATTTGGAATCTTGACAAATATTTGTGGGGACCAGTCACAAACTGGCTGCTGTGAGGATGTGACACAACCCAAAATGGGTGGCACACCTAAAAGAGCAGAAAAAGAGACAGGACCACAAAATGATGTGGGCAAACCCCTCCCATTAGCACACACATCCATCAATGGGAAAAAGACACCTAGGTCAGTCACTGTTGCACTCACACACAGAAAAGGTTTTTTTGCAACTCTGTTCTGCTTGGAACAGAAGGGAGAATGGGTGTCCAATCTTGGCATTCAGTGAAATGTACGTATGCTTTAAGGAGAGGTGTTCAGTGTGGACAAAGTCAAGCAAACAGGAATGGAACAGGGGGAGCAAACAGTCTTTCCGTCCTGTACATTATGGATTTTTGAGGAGATATTGAGTGAAGCCTTTTGCAGGTGCCATATTAGGTAACTGGCAGGGATTTCCCTCTGGTGGCGAAAGCAACAGAGGAAGAGGAGTGTTCTAAAACCAATTTAGGCACAAATTTATATGCACTTTTTGGAATTCCCTTGCCAAATGCATACCTCTAATTGTAATGCTGACATTTCAGGCACAACCGTTTTGAATTTGCTGAACTAACAAGGCGTTTGTTGCAAGCATCTGCAGAAAAGATCAGCAACCCTCTGCATTATGACATCTGTTGGGGCTCTCCCTTCCACCTGAGGCCTGTGAAAACTATTTTGAAAGCGCCCATCCCTTCTGTACAAGGTACATACGTGGACTTTGTGGACCGGAGGGTGCTGGGGTTTCCTTCTTAATTTAATTGCTTACTCAACACAGAATTAATAAGTGGAATTTACTGCTAGGAGAGGGCCATTGATTTAATTCTATGGACCTACCTTTAATCTAAACAAGCATTCAGTGACCTCTTCCTTAATTTTGTACCATATTCATTTGCAAAAGAACTTTAAATACTGTATTCAGTTACAGGCAGTGGTGAAAACCCAATGTTGTGTTTTTATCTTAGGGATAAGAATGTTTGCCAAACAAGAATGGACATTTTCTGTGATTCCCCTTTGTGGAATTCTGTCCCCAGGGAGACTCACCTGGCATCTTTATTACATATCTTTAGGTGCTAGGTAAAAATGTTTCTCTTCAATCAGGCATTTGGCTGATTAACATCCTATGGCCTTTTAAATGTGTCTGAGGGAGGCTATGTGTTTAGTTTGGTTTGGTTTTTGTTATTGTCAGGGGTTCAGGAGCAGAGGCACAGGGAAGAGAGGAGATGGAGAGCGAAGGGGAAGAATCCGAGGGGAGCGTAGGAGAAGAGGACAGTGGACCGAGGGATTCCATGAGCCTCTCCAGCGAATCGGAAGATTCACAGAAGGGGGCGCCAGTGGCCAGGGGTAGGGGGTTCCCAAGGGGAACACCCCAGGAGCAAGGGGGCAGCAGGGACTCCCAGAGCAGTAGCTGGAAATCAGGACCAGCTTCCCCACCAGAGCAGAGTGGGGGGGGAAGAGTCCCAGGTATCGGGGCCAGTGCATTCCCCACCAGGGAGAGAAGATAAGGCAGGGCTGACCACGCCTCCATCAGAAAGTCGGACAACGGAGGAGAGGTCAGATCCGGCCAGTGTCCCGGAAGAGGGAAGCAGTGACAGAAGTAGTGTAACAGTCAGGAGGAAGGTCACTGGGTTGGCGCGAGAGGCAAGTTCAAATGTACAGGAGCGCGGGACAGCAGAGAATGAGGATTGGGAACCGGGTCCTAAAGCCCGCCGGAGGGAGGGGGAGGAGCTAAGCGACTCAGCGTCGGAAGAGTCCAGAAAGGGCAATGCCCCAGCGGGCAGGAGGACCCAGAGGAGGAGAGAGCAGCGTAAAAGGTGGAGCAGGGCTAGGATCTTAAACTGGTGTCATAGGGGAGGAGACTCAGACGGGACTTCGCCGATCTAGGGTTTAAGATGTAGGGCTGCACGCTGTGGCTTTGAAATGGAAACTGAACTTCAATAAAGACTTTTGTACATTACTACAGCCTAGCGTTGGTCCTCTGTGAGCTGGGACCTAGAGGCAGCTCTGACAGTTATGTATTTTTTTAAGTTGTGAATTGCCCTGTGATCTTTGGACGGAGGGCAGCATACACAATTTAATGATGATGATGATGATGATGATGATGATGATGGATTGCCATCAGCCCTGTGGCCAACATAGCCAATAAAGGTAAAGGTAAAGGTACCCCTGCCCGTACGGGCCAGTCTTGACAGACTCTGGGGTTGTGCGCCCATCTCACTTAAGAGGCCAGGGGCCAGCGCTGTCCGGAGACACTTCCGGGTCACGTGGCCAGCATGACATCGCTGCTCTGGCCAGAGCCAGAGCCGCACACGGAAACGCTGTTTACCTTCCCGCTGGTAAGCGGTCCCTATTTATCTACTTGCACCCGGAGGTGCTTTCGAACTGCTAGGTTGGCAGGCGCTGGGACCGAGCAGCGGGAGCGCACCCCGCCGCAGGGATTCGAACCGCCGACCTTTCGATCGGCAAGCCCTAGGCGCTGAGGCTTTAACCCACAGCGCCACCTGCGTCCCTAACATAGCCAATAGTGAAGAACAATTAGAATTGTAGTCCATCAACTCCTGGTCTACATGTCTAAAGAATTGTGTTTCTATGAGAATCCTGTTCCATTCTTCTCTTTTGTTTCCTAATCTTAGCAATAGAATTCAACAGGATTTTGCAACGCCAAAGACTTGAGAAGATTGAACTTCACTGCAAGTTAGCACAGCAAGTGGAGTCCGAACTGAAACACAGGATCTATTTGGCAAGGCGACCACTGCCACCAAGTGGTCCCAACTAGGTTTGACTCGTGTTTATGGTGGTTATATCAACAGTAGAGAAGCTATTCACCACATCAGTGCACAAAGTGAGCAGGCTAACAAAGGGCTTTCCACAGCCTTAATAAGATCATGTGTATCTAGTAACGTAATTCAGATTATTAAAAACCGAATTGGAAAACCAGTCCCGAATGCCTAATGGTGGTCAATGCAGGGAAAGCAGGACAAAGAACGATGCTAAGGTCCTGGTCAGATGTAATGATAAATAATGGTTTATAAATGCATGCATGAGCTTTTGGCTCACTTGCTCCTTCTTCCGCTTCTCTTCCAGCTGCAAGGACGAGATAGGAAGGCTTCACATACTATTTCCCCTAACCACAGTTAGTGGAATGGGCTGCTTCATGCAATCTTCAACAGCAGGGATAGGCAGGGGCATTTTTTGCATTCCAAGGGCCACATTCCCATCTGGGTGACCTTATGAGGGCCATACGCCTGTGGTGGGCGGGGCAGAGGGGAAAGTGGGCGGGGCAAGAGGTGTGAATTTTACCTTTGGAGAATAGCCTAGTTTGTACAAACACTCATTTACCCCCTTCATCCAGACAGGCAAGAGGCGTTATCAGAGTTCATCCCAGCCAGACAAAAGTACTTGGGGTGCAAAATGGAGCCAGTGAGAGATATGTCCTAGGGAAAGTTCTGAGGGCCACATGAAGAGAAGTAGAGGGCCAGATTTGGCCCCAGGTCTGACACTCCTTACCCCTGTTGGAACAGCAAACTGCACACCATAAAGAAAGTTGATCTGGTAAGGTCAGAAGAATTGCGTAGGGTTGGGGGTGAACCAGGGATGCCATGAAAACATTATCCACTTGATCATTTAAGCTCCAGAATTTATCATCACCATATTGCCATAATTTTATTAGCTGGGTGTGCTGTGCCTTTGATTTAAACAATTTTTCTTATATCAATGACTTTAGAAAGCAATACTATTAAAACAGGCTAATAATGATATTCAAAATATTAAAAGAGAGCAAGAACTTCAGTAAAACAGAGCCATATTTTCGTCTATTCAACTTTCTAAGGGCCAAATGGGCAGGGCCTGGGACAAAGTGGGAGCAATATAAAAGTCTTACCTTTGATACAAATAAATGAGGCATTTGCTTTGTGTGGGCTCCACCTCCTCTTCCAGCCATCCCTGTCCTCCAGTCATGACCTTTTTCTAGTATGATATTTACAGCCAAAACATCCATTTTTTGAAGCCCACCCCACAGATCCAGATCTTGCAATCATGATTAGGGCAAACAAGATGTGACATTTCCCCCATAGCTTTGCATTGCACAGCTGACCGACATTAAAATAATTTGCTGTCTTGAGGAGCCTAAGCCGGATAGGGGATAGGGGCTTAAAAATGGACCCCCTACAATAATGGAAACTAGGCAGCTGCTACTTGCAATGGGAATAAAGGTCCCATTGGTGCCAATGCAAGTTTTCTTCCCATTGTGTGTAACAATTTGGGAGCCTCTCATTTCAATCAGGATCATGCCGGGAGTAAAGGATTAAAGTAACTTCCTGCTGGGCCACAATCCTGATAGACCGGGACATTCGCAGGGAAACCAAAATGCTTGTTTACAAAGCTATTGTACTACCAACCTTATGCACGACCACTTATAAACGCCATCTCCAACTCCTCGAAAGATTCCATCAAAGGTGTCGCCGAAAAATTTTACACATCACTTGGGAAGACAGGCAAACTAATATCAGTGTAATGGAAGAAGCAAAGATCACCAGTGTTGAAGCAATGATTCTTCAACTTCAACTTTGTTGGACTGGCCATGTTGTGTGGATGCCTGATGGTTGTTTTCCAAAGCAACTACTCTATTCTGAACTTAAAAGTGTAATGGAAAGTGTAATGCTGGTGGTCAACTAAAGAGGTTCAAACACTCTCTCAAGGCAAATCTAAAAAAATGTAGTATAAACACAGACAACTGGGAAACACTGGCCTGCGAGCTCCAATGAGAGAACAGCCTTTACCAAAGGTGTCATGGGCTTTGAAGACACTCAAACTCAGGATGCAAAGGAGAAACGTGCTAAGAGGAAGGCACGCTTGGCAAATCCATACAGTGATCAACTCCCACCCGGAAACCAATGTCTCCACTGTGGAAGGACATGTGGATCCAGAATTGGCCTCCACGGTCACTTATGGACTCATTGTTAAAACCGTGTTTATGGAAGACAATCTTACTCGGCTATGAGTAATTACCAAAGAAGAAGAAAGAAGATAGCTCAGAATCCTCTGCACTGACCATTTCTCAAAAATCAGCTATGCAATGTCGTTATATGACAAATGTCGAATCTCGTTTGGCCCTAAGTTAATCTGATTAGTAAGGGCTTGCTGAGGTAGTCAATGGCAACAGGCATTCTCTGTGTGTGCTGTTGTTACCTATTAACACTTCCCAGTAAAGTTAACCTGATGGGATGAACTTCAGCAGTTCCTAGCACTCAACTGCAAAGGAGAAGACTGGGACTAACGTGGAAAGAGGATGGCAAACAACTCTGGTCGCATCCTGTATACTAACAACGGAACAAGCGGCAATACAGACGGGTAAGATTATGGAAGTACAATATATGATCTGGTTTTTTCCATTGTGATAGCAATTATCACGGGTTTGATTCTGTTCTCCATGGGTTGCGCTACAGATATGAAGAAGATGTGGGGCCACATCAAGAGGCCATCAGGCATCGCTGTGGGGATGATGTGCCAATTTGGGCTGATGCCTCTGACAGCCTATATTTTGGCTATCAACTTCCCTGCGAAGTCAATCGACACGCTTGCCACCTTTATCATTGGCTGTTCCCCTGGAGGTTCCCTGTCCAACTTCGTCAGTTACTGGATGGATGGAGATATGGATCTCAGGTAGGACAACACAATACAATTTCTTCTGCACATAGTGAAGGAGAGAAGCATAACTTATTTTTAATATTGTGACTTTAAGATTATGTACCATATAATCAGGAGATGACGCTAAATGATTCTGGACTATTTGGCTGTATCAGTCTTTCTGTAGTAGTTTTATAATTTCATAACTGATTCACAGAAGTGTGTTAGATACTGTTTGTTTTGTAGTGTAATAACCAGGGTATCTGTTTGCCTGTAAAAATGAAACAAACAAAAAACAAACAAAATGCCCGGGGCGTGGGAATTAATGTCATTGAATGAATGAATGAATGAATGAATGAATGTCATTGATGTATAAAAATATGACCATGGCAAATACCTGGGAATTCTCTTTCTTTAGGCCTATATCCTTTCTTAATCTATTCATTCATTTCTCTAGAAGCTACTTTCCAACATTCTGTCACACTACTGTGTGACCAAGAAACAGAGCTCAAGATGCAGATGAAGCTAGGATTAGTTTTCAGCGATTAAGGCCACCCCACCAGGGTTGAAAAGCAGGTTTACTCAATAGTACACCTCTTTATTTTCTCCCATATAAGTGAATGATTTCAACTCACGCCTATAAGGGAAAGCGAAATACTGATAAAATATTGCAAGGTGGACAAAAGCTTTTACTGCTGACCTCTGGGTGGTGATACAGCCCTCAGAGGACTGCAATCCATATCTGCTTGCACAATACACAGACTGCACCCCCAGCAGTATAAACCCTTTTCTGTCATAACAATGCCTTTTGGAAAGGAGAGTTTTGCCAGGATAGAGGTCTGTGTGTGTGTGTCTGTGTGGAGAGACCTTTGCACAGCACTCTGTTGTACAATGGTAAGAATCACACCCAGTACTATTTTTCTAGAAAAAAAGGTGCTGGAACTCACCACAAATGCCTCCCTTGTTCTCTTATAATGGCAATGGTGCCCACCTGAGAGGTGCAGGAACTGAGTTCTGGCAAGTTCCGGCTGGAAAAGAATCCCCTGCGTTGTTCCACTAGCATTTGCCTCTGGTCCTGCCCACCACAATTAGCTACAACTCCTGTGTGGGAAACCCATCACTTGGTAAACCACTTCGAAGGGTTTTTGTGTTTGTGTGTGTGTGTTTACAATCAAGAGGTGTATAACTTGAAAAAATAAGTACCTCGGGTTAAGAACTTAATTCGTTCCAGAGGTCCATTCTTAAGCTGAAACTGTTCTTAACCTGAGGTACCACTTTAGCTAATGGGGCCTCCCGCTGCCTCCGATGCACGATTTCTGTTCTCATCCTGAGGTAAAGTTCTTAACCCGAGGTACTATTTCTGGGTTAGCGGAGTCTGTAACCCGAAGCATCTGTAACCTGAAGCGTCTGTAACCCGAGGTACCACTGTAATAATATGAATGGCACACACACACACACACGCACACACACTGCTGTTGGGGAGCTTGTCACAATAGATTACATCATTAACTTGCTTGCAGACCACCTCTTGCTCCCACCCAAGTCTCTTTCACTCTATTACAGCATCAGCATGACGGCCCTCTCTAATATGGCTGCACTCAGAATGATGCCTCTTTGCCTTTTTATCTGCACACGGACCTGGGAATCTGAAGATGACATCACAGTTCCGTATCAGGCCATAGGTATGTTTCTTGCTCGCCTTAAAATGTAGGTGACAGAAGTTGGGCTATCCCTGCCCAGATAGGGGCGCAGCTGTGTCACCCGAAGGCAGGCACTCTGTGCCAATGAGGCTACCTGAGCCCCAAGCAACAGCAATGGACCCAGGAGGAGCCCCAAATTGCGAACTTGCTCCTTCAGGGGGAGTGTAATATTGGCAAAACCTATTGGTGTTTCGCAACTTTCTGACTTAGCCAGACCTAGCAGAGTACACGCAGAATTCACGGAAGCAATTGGCGACTTGGCTGCAGACAGGATAGACGAAGCAGGAACCAGGAACTTGTAGTTAGGTGTTTATTATATACAGTGGACTATTTACAGGAACAGAACACGGATCTTTTGCTAGCTCTCTCTGACACGTCTCACAACTCCTGCACTGACACACCGAACCACTGAACTCACGAACTCACACATTCCAGTTAGTAGGTCATTAATTATCACTCCCTTGAGAGAGCTTGACCAATCAGGGAGCGGTCTCCATGTCTCTGTTATCACCAGGCAGACTTACTCCTTCAGATTGCCTTCTGGCTGTCTGCCAAACCTTAATTGACTCTGTGTGAGTAGCTGCATGTACACAGTTTCCCAACATGTAACTCCATCAGGAGCAGGCAACCTCCCATGCACAAACAGGGCCTCCATCTAATCTGGGTTGAGATTCAGTTTGTTGGCTCTCATCCAGTCCGCTACTGAGACAAGACAATGGTCTGGCACATCCACAGCGCCACCTGCAGATATAAAGGAGAAGCAGAGCTGTGTGCCATCGGCATATTGCTGACAATGTACTCCCAACATCTGGATGACCCCACTCAGGCGGTGGTTTCATGTAGATGTGAAACGGCATGGGAGACGAGGCAAGGTGAGGTGACTGTCTCAGGAGGCAGGATTGTCCCTTCTTTGCTGGCGGGGAGGGACAACATTTTGTGGTTCACCTCAGGTGCCCAAATGTCTCGAACAAGCCCTGCTTAGGAAGCCCACATTGAAGGCTCCATGGGGCCAAATAGCTCTCTCCAAGCATCGGACTCTGGAAACGACCAACCAAGTAGCTCTGGAACGGCCGCAAAGTGGCGCCACCCACTCCTAACTCTGACAGCTACTCGGGAGGAATACCATGGTCAGTGGTATCTAAAGTCGCTGAGAGGCTGAGGAGAATTAACAGGAACACATTTCCTCTGCCTCTCTCTTGAGAGAGATAACCTTGTAGGGTGACCAAAGCAGTTTGTGCCAAAACCGGGCCTAGACCCTGATCTGGTCCAAGAACCTCACCCAAGCCTGGATCTGGTCCCAGGCCTGGATCTGGTCCAAGAACCTCACCCAAGAAGGGAAGATTGGCAACTGGCTGCAAATTACCTCAACTTTCTGAGTCCAGGGAGGGTTTTTTAAGCAGTGAACATCCTCTCCTGCAAGGAGGCATTAATCACCTCCCATGCCCTGCCAGCTGTCCCCCTCTCCCTGGTAGTTTTTATCAGCCAAGAGGGGCAAGGGCCCAGAGCGCAAGTGGTCTCTGAAAGCCCCTTCTGCATTACAGTGGTACCTCGGGTTACATATGCTTCAGGTTACAGACTCCGCTAACCCAGAAATATTACCTCAGGTTAAGAACTTTGCTTCAGGATGAGAACAGAAATTGTGCTCTGGCGGCAGCGGGAGGCCCCATTAGCTAAAGTGGTGCTTCAGGTTAAGAACAGTTTCATGTTAAGAACAGACCTCCGGAACGAATTAAGTACTTAACCCAAGTTACCACTGTACTTCCCAAGCACCTGAAAACCAGCTGAATAGATCTACATTTGACTCCTCTCTTTTTTAGGGGCAACTCTTCTTAATATCTACTGTTGGTGACATTTCTGTTAAATATAGAAGGCACCTGCACAGCTGTCAGGGGTTCAGGAGCAGAAGCACAGGGAAGAGGGGAGATGGAGAGCGAAGGGGAAGAATCTGAGGGCAGCGTAGGAGAAGATGACAGTGGCCCGAGGGATTCCATGAGCCTCTCCAGCGAATCGGAAGATTCACAGAAGGGGGCGCCAGTGGCCAGGGGAAGGGGGTTCCCAAGGGGAACGCCCCAGGAGCAAGGGGGCAGCAGGGACTCCCAGAGCAGCAGTTGGAAATCAGGACCAGCTTCCCCACCAGAGCATAGTGGGGGGGAAGAGTCCCAGGTATCGGGGCCAGTGGATTCCCCACCAGGGAGAGAAGATAAGGCAGGGCTGACCACACCTCCATCGGAGAGTCAGACAACGGAGGGGAGGTCAGATCCGGCCAGTATCCCGGAAGAGGGAAGCAGTGACAGAAGTAGTGTAACGGTCAGGAGGAAGGTCACTGGGTTGGCGCGAGAGGCAAGTTCAAATGTACAGGAGCGCGGGACAGCAGAGAATGAGGATTGGGAACCGGGTCCTAAAGCCCGCCGGAGGCAGGGGGAGGAGTTAAGCGACTCAGCGTCAGAAGAGTCCAGAAAGGTGGATGCCCCAGCGGGCAGGAGGACCCAGAGGAGGAGAAAGCAGCGGAAAAGGTGGAGCAGGGCTAGGATCTTAAACTGGTGTCAGAGGGGAGGAGATTCAGACGGGACTTCGCCGGTCTAGGGTTTAAGACGTAGAGCTGTGCGCTGCGGCTTTGAAATGGAAACTGAACCTCAATAAAGACTTTTGTACATAACGACAGCCTGGCGTTGGTCCTCTGTGAGCTGGGACCTAGGGGCAGCTCTGACAACAGCACTTTGCAAATGCCCGACAACTAGCTGAGTAGACCTACATTTGACATGCACTAACCTTTTCTTTTTTTATAATATATTTATTAAAGTTTTAAAAGAATAAATGGATTACAAAATAGGTGTCAAAAGAAAAAAAGAAAAAAAAAGAAAAAATACAGAATTACAGAGATACAAGAAAAAAAGAATTACAGAATACAAAACAGGAAAAACAAACAGTTAAAAACAAGTCCATCTTTTCATAGCTTATACTTCATTTACTTATTTCCCTGACCCCCTCACACCTCCCTTTTCTGTATTCCAATTCACATATTTAGTTCAGCAAATCCTTTCCCTCTTTGTTTTATTCTTAATCCAATATCTTAACACATTGTAACTTTATATTTTCATCTATTATCTATCTATTTTTTCAAATTCATTCTAACCTTATTGCTAAAACCAGTTCGTTTCAATCCAACATCATTTTAACTTTCATTAATTTTACAATATTTCTGCAGGTAGTCTTTGAATTTTTCCCAATCTTCTTCCACCGACTCTTCTCCCTGGTCTCGGATTCTGCCAGTCATTTCTGCCAGTTCCATGTAGTCCATTACTTTCATCTGCCATTCTTCCAGGGTGGGTAGATCTTGTGTCTTTCAGTACTTTGTGATGAGTATTCTTGCTGCTGTTGTGGCATACATAAAGAAAGTTCTATCCTTTTTTGGCACCAATTGGCCGACCATGCCCAGGAGAAAGGCCTCTGGTTTCTTCAGGAAGGTATACTTAAATACCTTTTTCATTTCATTATATATCATTTCCCAGAAAACCTTAATCCTTGGGCACGTCCACCAAAGGTGAAAGAATATACCTTCATTTTCTTTACATTTCCAACACTTATTGTCGGGCAAGTGATATATTTTTGCAAGCTTGACTGGTGTCATGTACCACCTGTATATCATTTTCATAATATTCTCTCTTAAGGCATTACATGCCGTGAATTTCATACCTGTGGTCCATAACTGTTCCCAGTCAGCAAACATAATGTTGTGTCCAACATCTTGTGCCCATTTTATCATAGCAGATTTCACCATTTCATCCTGAGTATTCCATTTCAACAGCAAGTTATACATTCTTGACAAATTCTTAGTTTTAGGTTCTAATAGTTCTGTTTCCAATTTTGATTTTTCCACCTGGAAGCCAATTTTCTTGTCCAATTTAAAAACCTCCATTATTTGATAGTAATGAAGCCAGTCTCGCACTTTGTTTTTTAGTTTTTCAAAACTCTGCAGTTTTAATCTATCTTCCTCTTGTTCCAAAATCTCCCAATATTTCGGCCATTTGGCCTCCATATTGAGCTTTTTCAGAGCCTTTGCTTCCATCGGTGATAACCACCTTGGGGTTTTACTTTCAAGTAAGTCTTTATACCTTGTCCAGACATTGAACAATGCTCTTCTAACAATATGGTTTTTAAATGCTTTATGTGCTTTAACCTTGTCATACCACAAATATGCATGTCACCCAAAAACGTTGTTAAAACCTTCTAAGTCCAAAATGTCTGTGTTCTCGAGAAGCAGCCATTTTTTCAACCAGCAAAATGCTGCTGATTCATAATAAAGTTTAAGGTCTGGCAGGGCAAATCCACCTCTTTCCTTTGCATCAGTTAATATTTTAAATTTTATTCTGGGCTTCTTGCCCTGCCAGACAAATCTAGAAATATCTCTTTGCCACTTCTTGAAACAGTCCATCTTGTCCAAAATTTGCAATGATTGAAACAGAAATAACATTCTTGGCAATACATTCATCTTTATAGCAGCAATTCGGCCCAACAAGGAAAGCTTCAAGTTTGACCATATTTCCAAATCCTTTTTCACTTCTGACCAACATTTCTCATAGTTATCTTTAAATAGATTTAAATTCTTAGCAGTCATATTAACCCCCAGATATTTTACTTTCTTTGCCAGCGTTAAACCTGTCTCTTTCTGAAACCTCTCTTTCTCAATCGATGTTAAGTTTTTCTCAAGAACCTTAGTTTTTAACTTGTTCAGTTTGAATCCTGCCAGTTGACCAAATCCTTGAATCAGTTCCAGTACTCTTTTAGTACTAGATTCTGGCTCCTGTAATGTCAGTACTAAATCATCTGCAAAAGCTTTCAATTTATACTGTTTGGCTCCGACCTGTACCCCTTTAATCAAATGGTCCCTTCTAATCATGTTTAGCAAAACCTCCAGGACCGAGATAAAAAGCAATGGGGAAATTGGGCAGCCTTGTCGTGTCCCTTTCTCTATCTTAAATTCCTCTGTCACCACATTATTAACTATTAATTTAGCCTTTTGTTCTGAGTAAATTGCACCTATACCGTTTTCAAAACCTTGACCAACCCCCATCCCCTGAAGGTTTTTCTTCATAAAATTCCAAGAAATGTTATCAAAGGCTTTCTCCGCATCTACAAAAATTAAGACTGCTTTAGTATTAATATTCACTTGCAGCTTCTCCAAAATATTAATTATATTCCTCGTGTTATCAGACAAGTGTCTACCCGGGAGAAAGCCAGCTTGGTCTTTGTGTATTTCCTCCACTAGTACTTTTTAAAATCTTTTTGCCAAAATGTCTGCAAAAATTTTGTAATCCACGTTAAGCAAGGATATGGGGTGGTAATTCTTAAGTTGGGTCTTTTCCGACTCAGATTTCGATATAAGTGTGATGAAAGCTTCCTTCCACGACTCTGGCGCTTTTCCCCCTCCAAAATTTCATTACAAACCTCCTTTAGTGGTTGAATTATCCAATCTTTCAAAGATCTATAATATTTTGAGGTTAACCCATCCGGCCCTGGAGATTTGCTCAACTGCATATTCTGGATGGCACCTTCTACCTCCTGTTCTGTATGCACTAATCTTTTCTTCTCCTTTTTAGGGACAACTCTTTTCAGCTTTGCTATACCCATCGCTTGCGGTTTTGGGGTGAAGTATAGGTGGCCCAGGCAATCCCAAATCATTCTCAAGGTAAACTTGGGAGGCAAAATCCTGTTGAGGAATTAAAAAACGCCTGCACGGAACAAAAGCAAGCAAATATGTACAATGTATTTCACCCTATTTCTGCCAGTCCACTCAAGGCAATTTACAATCCAAATCAGTTGCCATTGATGTTATTTTTAAAAGGGGGAAAGGGAAGGAAAAAGGAAAATGGACGGGATGGCAAATGCTAACTCAATCTCAGATGCCAACTCTTCCTGTATGATTACATAAGGATGAGGGTAGAATTGACGGAGATGGTTCTGGGAGGAGGAAGAAGGAGCCAAGTGATGAAAACCCAATGGAACGACATGCTCCACCTTTCTCTTTGTCCATTTGTAACAGGTTGGAAGCACCATTGGAGGCTTTCTATGGGTAGTCCCAACAGTAGCCTACTTACTGACATTTCAAGGTTCTTGGATTGTGGACTACTCTCTTCTGATAGTTTCGGCAGTGCTCCCAGTGACTGGCTACCTTGGTGGCTTTCTGCTGGCCCGTCTCACCTGCAGTCTTGGCAAAGGTATCCAATAACTTGATTACAGTGGTGCCTCGCAAGACGAAATTAATCTGTTCCGCGAGTCTCTTTGTCTAGTGGTTTTTTCGTCTTGTGAAGCAAGCCCATTGATGGCTTAGCGGATTAGCGCTATTAGCGGCTTTTAGCGGCTTATCGGCTTAGCGGATCAGCTGATAAGCGGCTTAGAAAAAGGGGGGGGGAAGAAAAAACCCCCCGCAGGAACTCGCAAGACATTTTCGTCTTGCGAAGCAAGCCCATAGGAAATTCGTTTTGCGAAGCACCTCCAAAATGGAAAACCCTTTTGTCTAGCGGGTTTTCCGTCTTGCGAGGCATTCGTCTTGCGGGGCACCACTGTATTTATTTGCAGGAACTGCTTAGAGCCTGCCCTTTGATCAACACAAGAGTCCAGTCTAGGGTACAAGAAATAAGAATGCAGCCCGATGGTGTGGGCAAGATACCTTGCTTCTTGGACTTCTGTGCTTCCAAGCTGATGTGGGGTGGCTTGGTGGCTCCAGGGGTGTTGTGAACACACCATCGCATGTTCAGATGTCGTCAGCTGCCCTTGAAGAGGTGCTGTGGTGTGGGTTGCTCCTTAAAAAGGAGGCAATGTAACAACTATTGGCCAGTCACCAACCTTCCATTTTGGGTAAAGGTGGCAGGAAGGGTGGTGGCAGGGATACTTAAAAGTGTTCCTGGATGACACTGATTATCTGGATCTGTTTCAGTCTGGGTTTAGGCCTAGAATGGAATCAGCCTTGGTCACTTGGAAGGGTGACCTGTAGCAGGAGAGGGACAGGGAGACTACAATCTTGTTGTGCTTACTTGAACTCTCAGCAGCCTTGGATACTGTTGACCATGGTATCCTCCTGGACCAACTGACTGGAATTGGCCAATTTTGGGAGAGGAAAAATTTCGGACCTTTTTGGACCTGTTGAATCTTCCCCGAAGTGACCGTTAGAGAATTTCAACATCTTTGTGCTTCCAGGTGTCGGACGATTTCTGTGGAGACAGGAACTCAGAACTTGAACTTGCCCATTGCTGTGTTCCAGCTATCTTTCAGTATCCAGCATTTCATCCAGATATATCCATCCATTGTGATCTATAGCACGTTTCAGTTGCTAAATTTATCCCTTATGGTTTCAGGTAGGTAATTCCATTCAAAAACGTGCCCCGAGGAAAGCGAAAACAACTGGGGAGTACCAAAGACATGTGAAATGTAGCGTAGCTAATTGGAGTGGAGCTCAATTAGGCGTAGCAAATTGGATTGAAGCCCAGCACACTTCCTCCAGCGCCTCTCAGCTCCCCGTCCTCCGTCAGCCACTGTCGCAGAGCTTTCGCAGCGTGGAAGCTGTCGGTGTGCGTGTGTTTAGCAGATCAAACACACTTAGACATAGTGTGTATATATCTCAGTCTTTATTCGTGTAGACAAACGTCTCAGAGATTTCCCGGAGAAAGAGCGCTCATTTTGCTTCCTTCTCCATCAGAAGCCGGAACAGACAGGCAGACACAGAGCAAAACCACTCCCTCTGCAAATCCTTAGACACGCCTCAGGAATGTGAGACGTCACTCAGAACTTCTTAACCCTGTAAGTTCTGAAACTAGCCACACCCCCTCTCGTTTCCAGTCCTGAGGCGACCTGTGTATTTACCTTTACAGACCTCTGAGAGATCAATCCTATTCCCATTGCCTTGCGCCCCTTCCTGGCGTCCTTGTCAGGCAACTGTTGAACCTCCTCACTACTCTCAGGTTCGCATTGTGCGAAATTTACCCACGTACTGGTGACCTGAAACCTCTCAGGTGGAATTCCCTTCGTGGCGCGAGTGGACCGTCTGGGCACAAACTCAGGTGCTCCTTCTGACTCACTGTGGTCAGCAGATGTGTCCTCTCCATCAGTATCCTCCCCCTCTGACTTAACACGTCTTCAGGCCTTTTGTACTTTGCTAACAGGAGACGAAGAAGGCTGATCGCCGAAGAATTGATGCTTTTGAATTATGGTGCTGGAGGAGACTCTTGAGAGTCCCATGGACTGCAAGAAGATCAAACCTCTCCATTCTGAAGGAAATCAGCCCTGAGTGCTCCCTGGAAGGACAGATTGTGAAGCTGAGGCTCCAGTACTTTGGCCACCTCATGAGAAGAGAAGACTCCCTGGAGAAGACCCTGATGTTGGGAAAGATGGAGGGCACAAGGAGAAGGGGGCGACAGAGGACGAGATGGTTGGATAGTGTTTTCGAGGTTACCAGCATGAGTCTGACCAAGCTGCGGGGAGCAGTGGAGGACAGGAGTGCCTGGCGTTCTCTGGTCCATGGGGTCACGAAGAGTCGGACACGACTAAACGACTAAACAACAACAACAAACAGGAGACGAAGGCTCACTCTTGGGCTCTCTTTGAACAACCCGTGGAGATGCTCAACCCTGTTCTTGACCCTTTTCAGAGACTTGGTCTTCAGCAACAGGTTCAGCCCCTGGCTCTCCTTCCTCTTCTGAGAGAACGTCATGCCTTGCATGAGTCTTTGACCAACCCTTCTGCTCACAGAACTCAGCATGTTTACTGACCAGAAGCTTGGTCTGATCACCTTCTGGATATGCAAACCTCCATCCCTTCGTCGCAGGTTCATATCCACAGAAGATCATTTTCTGGAATCTAGGGCCACCTTGCTTTTGTTGTGCTTTTGATACCGGCACCAAGGCCGGTGACCCGAACACACGGAAGAAATGTATCTGCGGTTTCTCTCCGTGGAGCATAAAAAATGGGGTTTCACCTACCACTGAATTGTAGGACCGGTTCATAGTGAAATTCACTGTCCTAATTCCCTCCCCCCAAAAGCTTGGAGGCAAACCAGTCTGACAGCAAAACCTCTGTAGCTTTAACCAGAGCTTCACTTCTTAGCTCTGCCACGCCCCTCTCCTGAGGAGAGGTCACCTTGTGATGTATCCCTTTCTGGCGAAAGAATTTCTGCAGAGCAGACCCAGTAAACTCTGCACATCGGTCACTTTGGACCCCCTGTACCTTGGTGGAGAACCTTTGTTCCACCTCCGCAACCCAATTTTTAATCAGTTGCGCTGCATCTTCTTTGCATTTCAGTGTGAAAGCCCAGGAGTTCTGTGTATGGTCATCTGTCAGTGTCAGCAAAAACCTGGCCCCTCCCAGACTCGGTTTCGGCATGGGCCCAAAAAGGTCTGTGTGAACAAGCTCAAAAGGTTTTGTGGTTACCCTCTCCACCCCAGGATAACTGCACCCTTTTACTTTTGCCATTTTGCATGCCCTACATTTTAGGGATCTGCCACACTTCTTTATTTTGCAACCCTTAGTGCACTCTGGCAACATCTGGATTTCTTCCAAGGAACCATGTGACATCTTCTTGTGCCATGCACAGGCACATGAAACATGAGTGGGAACTGTAGCACGATTTGCTTGTGCCTTCCCAGCATTCCCCTCACCCTTCAGAGGCGTTGTCAGAACAAAGAGATTATTCTGCCCTTTTGCAACACTGATCAGTTGCTTTCCCCCTCTGGAAATTGTACAGACATTGTTTTCGAATCACACCTTATACCCCTCCTGTAACAGACAAGGGACAGATAAAAGACAATGTTTCATCCCAGGTACCACGTAAACTTCCAGCTGCACCTGCAAAACAGAAATATAAACATTTGCTATGTTAGACAAAGGCTTTTGTGTCCCATCAGCAAATTGCACTGTCTTTCCAGCTGAAACAGCTCTGCAGTTCCACGTCTCGACAGCAGGGGTCGCTGTTATCAGATGCCTGCTGGCTCCCGAGTCCATAACCCAGCTCATTTCACTATCCTGACTAGAGCTGTCATCGAATCTTGCCAGTGACGCCGTCAGCTGATAAGCATCGTCACTGTCTAAGTCACGTACTCCTTGCGGCTTCCCACGCCTGGCTGTCTTCCTGGACTGGCTGCCATGGAAACCGGGCTGATTCCCATGGGAAGCGGTCTTGAAAACATCCTGCGCAGCCTCCCTGCCCCTCTGTGGGCAGGAGCTACGCAGATGTTCAGTAGAATTGCAAACAAAACACCGATGAGTGGAAAAACACTGCCCAGGGCTCCTTTCAGCCGGCTTGGCCCCCCTTCTTCCGGAAGAGCGCTCTGTGCCAGCTCCGCCCCCTCTGAAACGGCATTCCTGCTCATCGCACACAGTGGAAAACTTTTCAAACTTGCCTTTGGAATTCTCTGCCCCCCCGACCTTCCCATCAGGGACAAGGGCTTCAGCCACCTCTGGGCTTCTCATAACTTCTTCAGGGCTCTGGCCTCCTGCTGAGTTTTCACTCAAACTTCTCAGCACCTCCCAGGCAGCCCTTGCTGACTCCACGCCCTCCAAATGAGGCAACAGCGATGCTTGTACGCATGACTTCAACATGCAAAACTCCCTTTGCATTCTCTGCTGGCTATCTTCTGGCAATGCAGCCTTACAGCCTGCAGCGTCTGCCCCAGCAGCAATCTGTGTGGGGGGTGCTGGCTCCCTCTGGCTTGGATTCCAAAGCCCTGTAGCCAAAAACCAACCCCTCACTTTTCTGGCCCAGGTGTTCCATCCTTGGGTAGTAAGCTTTTCAAACGGAGCATCCTCAAAGACCTGGCCATGTGCCATCTTCTCCCCCAGGGCCCAGCTTACTCACGTAACCAGCAGCAGCTTTCCGGCACCCGGCTTTGCAGATCAGCTCCTCTCTGCCCCAAACACAGGCAGGACTCCAGCTCTGCTGTAGCGTCTTCTTCAGCTGGCTTCAAACACACACCGGCACACCTTTGCAACAGCTTCAAAGCATTAATCACCGACCCATAACCTGTGAAATGTAGCGTAGCTAATTGGAGTGGAGCTCAATTAGGCGTAGCAAATTGGATTGAAGCCCAGCACACTTCCTCCAGCGCCTCTCAGCTCCCCGTCCTCCGTCAGCCACTGTCGCCGAGCTTTCGCAGCGTGGAAGCTGTTGGTGTGCGTGTGTTTAGCAGATCAAACACACTTAGACATAGTGTGTATATATCTCAGTCTTTATTCGTGTAGACAAACATCTCAGAGATTTCCCGGAGGAAGAGTGCTCATTTTGCTTCTTTCTCCATCAGAAGCCGGAACAGACAGGCAGACACAGAGCAAAACCACTCCCTCTGCGAATCCTTAGACACGCCTCAGGAATGTTAGACGTCACTCAGAACTTCTAACCCTGTAAGTTCTGAAACTAGCCACAAGACAGGTCTAATGTATAGAGAAGCAGTATTCAGAATAGGAAAAGGGCAGTTGTTATTTACTGTTTTGTTGGATGAGGTCCAGATGTTCTTATTTTATTGCTGACCCAAAACATTTAAATAAGTGCTCAAACTGATGAAATAATTGGTGGGGGATGCAATTAAGAACATTTATATTAGTTTTTATTCCTTTCTTTTAATGAAATCCCTTAGAAAGACTTCACACATTACATTTTTTAACGTAAAGTATAGATGTGATAAACACATATATTACTGGTTGAATAAGCATATAGTTTTGGCCACAGCTACCTATGCCAAGTTTACATTTGGTAGCAAACACAGGTGCTCCTCTGTATAACAGGGAAAACCAGTGTGGAGAGCTAAAAGCACAAACTTTTATTTAGAAGTCCTTAGTGAGAACCGAAGAAGAGCTCAAGCTACTCATTCGGGCCAAAGGTCTATCTAGTAGAGCAGCCTTTTCTCAGCCATATGCTTCTGAGAAGCCCTGAAAGCACCATGTGCGCGCAACAGCCCTCTGCCCACTTGTGCATTGCACGGGGTTGGGCTAGATGATCCTTGAGGTCCCTTCCAGCTCTGTGGTTCTTTGGTTCTACGTCTCCCCAGTATTTACCAGCTGGTTGCCCATGACGGTAGGTTACAGTGGTACCTCAGGTTACAGACACTTCAGGTTACAGATGCTTCAGGTTACAGACTCCGCTAATGCAGGAAAAGTACCTCGGGTTAAGAACTTTGCGTCAGGATGAGAACAGAAATTGCACGGAGGCGGCACAACGGTCCCATTAGCTAAAGTGGTGCTTCAGGTTAAGAACAGTTTCAGGTTAAGAACGGACCTCCGGAACGAATTAAGTTCTTAACCCTAGGTACCACTGTATACGTTTTCAATACTGTTCATGCCTGCAAAAGGTTTTGGGCAAACATACCGGTTCATTTCCAATTGGTGCACGTCTTGTAACTTCCCGTTGAAACCCTGTGACTTTTTATAAATGTTCTGAGGTGTGTGCATCTCGCTTTTGCTGCTCTATAGCACAGGAGTGCTCCTTCAGGCGACAATAATGCAGTAACATTGGGCAAGTACTGCAGCACAATGAAGAAAGTGGAATTATGCATGGGTGGGTCCAGATTAAATCCAGCATGAATGTTGACATGTTGTTGCAGAATATGCCCTCCCCCCAACCCCCCCCCCCACAACCAGCCCAGTGTGGGAGGGCACTGAGTATTTCCGTCCTTGACTATCACTCAAGCTGTCTCCTAAGGTAAAGGTAAAGGGACCCCTGACCATTAGGTCCAGTCACGGATGATTCTGGGGTTGTGGAGCTCATCTGGCTTTATTGGCCGAGGGAGCCGGCGTACAGCTTCCGGGTCATGTGGCCAGCATGACTAAGCAGCTTCTGGCGAACCAGAGCAGCGCACGGAAACGCCGTTTACCTTCCCACCGGAGCGGTACCTATTTATCTACTTGCACTTTGATGTGCTTTTGAACTGCAAGGTTGGCAGGAGCAGGGACCGAGCAACGGGAGCTCACCCCGTCACAGGGATTCAAACTGCTAACCTTCTGATTGGCAAGTCCTAGGCTCTGTGGTTTAAGAGACTCCTAAGTCATTTTATTCATTTGCTTTGCACGCAGGTTATCAGATTTATAAGAAATGTCTGGGAAGAGCAGCAGCAGCAGCAGCAGCAGAAGGGAGACCATCTGATCCTCAGGTCACATGTCAGGCAATTTGGGCGGTGAAATCAACTTGCGATTTGAAAAGGAGCACAAAGTCAATTCCAAAGTGGAAAATAGTTTCAACGTTCTTTAGCTTCATCAGGAAACTATGTATGATGGCTGTGTGATTCAAATCCTATGTATGTACCATCTATTTAAAGCACATGATTAAATTTTCTGTTTTTACAATTGAAAGTACTTATTTTTACATCCTTAAGATATCAATGACTTCCCTTCTTCTCTTTCCATGGTTCATTTTATGTATCCTAAATCCCTGCATATTTCACAGAAAACTATACCAATCAGTATTCCATTATTACATCCATCACAACTTATTTACGCTGTTGAATTTATCTTAATGTTGCCACTGTTTTCGGCTGTACACAGTTATTTCCCATATATTCAATAAACATTTTCCAATCTTCTCTAAATGTATATTCTTCTTGTTCTCTTATTCTATATGTTAAGTCTGCAAGCTGCGCATATTCTGTCAACTTAAGTTGCCACGCTTCCTTGGTTGTAATCGCGCACGTTTTCCATTTTGGGGCTAACAAAACACAGGCCACAGTAGTGGCATACATAAATAACCTTTTTTGACACCTGGGGATTTCAGTCTGAATTGTCCCCAACAGAAAGAACTCTGTTTTTTTGGGAAAGTACTTTTAAACTTTTTTTTTCAATTCATTATGGATTATTTCCCAATACTCTTTTACTCTTTTACAAGTCCACCACAATTCCTAGCACCCTTAACAAACTACAGTTTCCAGGATTCTTGCACCCAGGGTAGTTACGTGCTTTAAATGGATGGTGTGTACATATCCGTAACAAGATCTGCACTACTACATAGGCACATGAATGCATCTATCAAGCCTTGTCCTTTTGTTTAAGTGTCCAGGATGTCAATTTGATGCCTCATCAAAGAGTAACACACACACACACACCTATATATATATAAGTGGTACCTTGGGTTAAGTACTTAATTCGTTCCGGAGGTTCGTTCTTAACCTGAAACTGTTCTTAACCTGAAGCACCACTTTAGCTAATGGGGCCTGCTGCTGCTGCACCGCCGGAGCGATTTCTGTTCTCATCCTGAAGCAAAGTTCTTAACCCAAGGTACTATTTCTGGGTTAGCGGAGTCTGTAACCTGAAGCGTATGTAACCCAAGGTACCACTGTATTATGGTTGCCACAAGCCAGAGTGTGCAATGATTCCTTTCACAGTTATGATTAACGAAAAACATGCCATTTAAAAGGTCACTTCCAGCATTTTTCCTAGGCTGGATAGTTCTCTCTGTATGTTTCTCCAAGTCTTTCATGCTTGGTTTGCTTGTTCAGACATTTTGGCTTCAAATGCAGAAAAACTTGGGAAGGTTAACAGTCAGAGTTAGTTAGATTGCATATTTATCAAGTCAGCTTCTGTAGGGCAAAGCCATAGAAGGGAACAGAGTGTCATCTAGGCATGGGCGGCCTGTAAGGTCTGATGCCATCCCACCCAAAACTTGATCAAAGCAAGCAGGATCTGAGGCTGAAGAGAAAAACAGGTCAAATTGACAGAAGACGTATGAAAATGAACTCTCTTTTAAAAGTGTTTTATTTACACTGTGGAGACGTCCCAGCAGTTATAAGCTTAGACATCTGATAATTGAACTTTTTTTTGTAAAAGTATATAAATATATACACAAAACTCTATATAAAGTAAACATTGTGTAATACAGTAAACGTTTGCTATTTTTCCTTATGCTAGTAAGTTGTTCTGTAAAGCTTAAATACTGATTTCAAGTATTTTCTATAAAAAGCTCTACTGTATTAAAAATGCTGGGGAAAAAGGACTGTTCTGCTATAAACAAAATGCTTAAAAACAGACTAATAAAAAATTACCAGTAAGAAAGACCACCAGGATAAAATACTGTTTTCATTTCCCAACCGCCCATCCCTTGCATCAGAAATATACTATAAAATAGTTGGGAGGGAGAGAAAACGTAATACTTCTTTAAAAATAGGAAGCAGGGCTTTTTTTTTCCTTTTTAAAAAATGTGTCAATTGCTTATCATAGTTCAAAAAAGCTGCAAAAAAATTGCAGTGTTATTAAATATATATGGTGCACAAAGACCCCTCAACCTGTTGAAAAAAGAGGGGGTTATAGTGGTACACAATAGAGATTGGAACTGGAATCCTATTGACAGAGCTCACCTAGGGCACAGCTACACTACACACGCACGCACACACGTACTGGTTTCACACCAATTTAACTGCCATGGCTTCCCCCCAAAGAATTACTGGGACTTGTAGTTTGATGAGGGCGCTGAGTATCCAAGTCTCAAGTCTGTCACCAAACTACTGTTCCCTTAGGGAGACCTCACACAGACATATAACTTGTTTTAACTATGTAGTGTAGATATGCCCAAATTATTCAAGAACCTCATTTCCCCCCTTAAATGCATATTTGACTTGTAACAGCTTAGTTGCTTCTTGGCTTTTCTTCCGCTTGGAGCCGTTTTAGGACGTACAGGATAACTTGATAGCAGAAAACGTACTGGTCCTGCAAAAGGAGGAAACGGCGTGTAAACTCACGGGAACACCAATTCTGAACTGCAACAAAGCAGCTGTAATAGAGTCCACTTAAACACAGCTGCATCCTAATCTTTCACCCCACAGATTACACTGGCGTAGAGCCTTTAACTGGGTCCATTCTCACAACCTCCAGGGCAATTCTGCAAGGTGGTTTGGAAGAGGGCTGAAGTCACAAATCCGACCCCGCAGTCCGCCCCCCCTTGCCTGTCGCCAACCATCCATGCTGCTCGAGGGGAACACTGCAAGACCAGCATTATTAATCAAGTGCAAAAAACCAACAACAACAAATAGGAACCTGCTTTGTTCAGTCAGTGCCCTGCTAATGGGCCCAAACCAAGAGAATAGGAACTGTGAAGGCCTCATGCCATTTTGTATGGAAGCTATTTGAGGAGAGGGACCTAGCTCAACTGTAGAACAAGTTCACTCCCTTGTGTCTCCAGGCAGGGCTAGTAAGGACCCGTTTGACACGCTGGAGAGCTGTTGTCCATCAGAGTAACCAATGCTCAGCTAGATGTACTATTACTGTGACTCATTATAACACAGCTGACTCTGCTTCTATGTTCCTCTGTCCATGTGGCCTAGTAACTGGGACCCCAAACACCCACAGGTACCTGCAGGGGCCTGCTTCCAATTTTTGGTCTTCTGGTTTTGCTGGTTGCGGGAGTTTTCTTTTCGGGGTGGGGATACTGCCTGCTCTTTGTTTGCCTGTTGTTTTTTGGGGAGGTGCCTTTGTAGGTGCTTTGCTGATTTTTCTATTGGGGGGGGAGGGCTTGCCCATCAGCAGTCCCCTCCCCACCCCACGAAATGGATACATATATTTTTGTGGTGCCCACCCACAACTTTTTCTTAGAACCCCAAAAGGCTGGTGACTCCTGGTCTAAATGAATTAGCATTAGCTCTCCAAGGCTTCAGAAAGGTTGTTTTCACAGCCACCTGAAGTTGTTTTCATGACCCTGGGTGCTTTATGCTCTGTTCTCAAGGAATTTCCTGCGTAGATGACTGGATAAGGATCTTCCTTCAACTGAAGTCATTTCCAGCCAATCTCTTTATGGTGTGTTCATTCTGATTTGTTTGCATGACATTTACTGAGCATACATCTGGATTTGTCTGCATGAAGGCTATACAACTTCCTATCAATTGACTGTCATAATAATAATAATAATTTATTATTTATACCCTGCCCATCTGGCTGAGCTTCCCCAGCCACTCTGGGCGGCTTCCAATCGAGTGTTAAAAACAACACAGCATTAAATATTAAAAACTTCCCTAAACAGGGCTGCCTTCAGATGTCTTTTAAAGATAAGATGGCTGCTTATTTCCTTCACATCTGAAGGGAGGGCGCTCCACAGGGCGGGCGCCACTACCGAGAAGGCCCTCTGCCTGGTTCCCTGTAATGTCATTTCATCTCACATCATGCATTTGTGTGTTACTTTCCTTACCTGGTTGTTTTTTTTAAAAAAACTGGTTTTGTTGCACAAGAATGCTTAGATTGGAAAAAACAAAACTGGCTGGTATGCAATTGAATCCCACTTGCAAAACAGAGGCAGTCTGGAGACAGGCTGAGCCAGCCAGACTAAGACTGTCTATTCTAACAAGCTGCATCAACAGCTCTCCAGTTACTTTGGTGGAAGCTGTTTCCAGCATCACTACTCCCAAATCCTTCAAGCAGCGATGCTAAGGACAGAACTTGGGCCTTACGAATGCATCGTGATCCTTAATTCCCTCCACATTCTGGTCTCACGGATTAAATGGCTCAGGTTACACACAGCACCTGCAAAAGTGCAAATGCACTCGTAGGTGCCAAACCTGCCTGCAGAAATATGTAGTGTATCCAAGTTCCTTGTTTTGAAATTTCCTCGCCTTCCTGCTCTTTGATCTGCTGTTCAGAGGGATACGTGGGAGAAAAGCTCCCAAAGAAACCAGAAGCGAAACTGAGTTAGGACACACGTACCTCCGTTTGCACCATGCCGTGCCTCTGCAAGCGCATTGTGCGCACCACGTCAGAGATGTCAAACTGGCAGAGGAAAAAGAGGAGAAGCTGTTAGGCACCACTGGTCTGGAAAGGAACCTGCTGAAGTGTTCTAGAAGAGTGCACCAGTGCAAGGGCTAAAATGAGGACTGCACACACGACATACAAATAAACCTCATTTACAGAACATGGCTTTCCCCATAGGATCCTAGGAACGGGTGCAGAGTTACAGTTCCCAGCACTCTTAAGAAACTCTGTCTCCAAGGCAGTCTGTACATGTTCAGCAGCAGTCTTGGCTCTGGGCCTTTGCAAAACACCTCTAAGGCGAGGGGGAGATTTGCAACAGGGCAGTGGCAGGTGGATGCTTAAGCTCCACAGAAACCCCTTCTTTGCCATGACCCCAGACCAAGGCACTGAATCAGTGGCTACAGGGACCCTAATGAGAAGTTCCGTTAGGTTTCTGACTCTGAGGCAGCCAGTGGTGATCAAGGGCTGGCAGGAAGCTGCTGAGTTAGACCTCCAAATCACCAAAGCCTATAGAACCAGAGCCATTACCCTCCCCATCCCCTGAAGAACTAAGAGCCTCCCACAATGCCTTGCCAGCAGATTGGTCCAAGGAATACACTAGGCAGGAGGGCTATGGAGCAAACAGAAAGTGTCTTCCTTCAAAGCAAAGGGCTGGACCTTTAAGAGTCTGCAGTTCTCCAACATAGGAGAGGTGGGCTGAAAGCAAAGGCCTCAGTCCTTTTTGGAGCAAGTTGCTCACTTGGAACTCTCCATGGTGCTGTGGCAACTGGCCTGCTTTTATGTGCCCCAATGTGCTGCTCCTTCGGCCCAGAATAGGGCACTCTAAATAGCCGCCTTCCAATGCAATAATGCAGAAATGTGCCAGTAACCCTGGGGTGGGGCAGGTGATTGCAGGTGAACATCTGCAGGTGGGGGAATGATTAAGAATCCCCCTTCCCATTTGCTGCTTCTCCACTGTAAGCTGCCCGCTCGCCCTGCTCTTTGCAGATGTTTAGCAGAAGCCAGTAAAGGTAAAAGGCAAAGGACCCCTGGACAGTTAAGTCCAGTCAAAGGCGACTATGGGGTTGCGGCACTCATCTCGCTTTCAGGCCAAGGGAACCGGTGTTTGTTCGCAGATAGCTTTCTGGGTCATGTGGCCAGCATGACTAAACTGCTTCTGGCGCAACAGAACACTGTGAAAGAAACCAGAGCGCGCGGAAACGCCGTTTAGATTCCCACTGCAGCGGTACCTATTTATCTACTTGCACTGGCGTGCTTTCAAACTGCTAGGTTGGCAGGAGCAGGGACCGAGCAACGGGAGCTCACCCAGTTGCGGGGATTCGAACCGCCAACCTTCTGACCGACAAGTCCTAGGCTCTGTGGTTTCACCCACAGCGAATCTAATTGAAACATTAAAAGCTCAGAAGAAAATGCCACCTATGGTAGTTAACCTGTGAATTCTCTGTGTATATATCAAAATTGAAACTATACTTCCCATGGGGAAGTTGTATCTTTCGTACCCATTGCATTAGAAGAACAGTGGATGCAAAATAAGCAAGCTAGCCAAATAACTGTAGGAAGGAGAATGGATAGTCACTCACCTCAAGATCCTGGCTGATCAGTCCCAACACCACGTCTATGCAAATAAGCGTCCCTGATCGTCCAATGCCTGCGCTGCAATGAGTGATGATCGGCCCTGATTTGTGGATGTGCCTCATGTAGGATATGAAGGTGAGCAAATCATCTGGCTGAGAAGGTGTGTCATGATCTGGCCAGGCAGTAAAGTTTAGGTGGAAAATACGCCGGAGTTCGCCAGTCTAGATTTTAAATTAAAACAAAAAACCCCCAGAAAGAGCAAGAATTGAGGCTTCTGTGAGGAGTAACAAGTCTCTAAGCAAATGCAAAAAGCTGCCACTTTTCAAAAACCCAACAGGCAGCTATCTCATGTAGAGCTTTCTCCCTCCTCTATTTGAGTATTGTTAATGTTGTTCACTACTATTTATACAGCTGGAGTTTTTGTTTGTTTGTTTTTCCATGGACATTATGTTACATGAATATTACCGTATTTTTCGCTCTATAACACGCACCCGACCATAACACGCACGTAGTTTTTAGAGGAGGAAAACAAGAAAAAAAATATTCTGAATCAAATGTTGTACTAAACTATTTAATAAACAACCGGTATATCAGAATCATATTACAACCATGTAAAGTGAACAGCAGTCAACAGTGGCATTAAGAACCATCATCACTGTCATTAACAAATGAAGAGAGAATTTTAGGTTCGAGTACTCTTCTAGTCTTCTCTGAACCCCAAGAACTAATCACTGCTAGAGTCAGAATTTATGAAGTTCAGTTGCTCACAATCACTGACATCACTTTCTTCACTATCTTCATATAAAATGTCATCTTCTTTTGCATCCAAACCATTGCTAATGCCACATTTTTTGAATGACTGTGCAACGATTTCCTCCTTCACCGTGCCATGATGTTTTCACCCATTCACAAACTTCCTCCCTTGGAAGAGGGAGGGAAAGAAGGAAGAGAGATGGAGAGCTCACACTTGTCCTAGGCAAAGCAGCCAACTCCTATGGGCCTAGGTGCCTTCACCCCCCCATTAAATATTTGAGGGAGTCATCCCCGACCTCCATTGTGGTATGTGAGGTGGGGCTTACCTGGCTGCCCCCCAATATTTTTTGAAGTTGGAAGAGGGAGGGAGGGAGGGAAGGAAAAGAGAGGGGGAACTCACATTTGTGCAGCTGCCTTGCCTCGGAGGAAAAAGAGGAGGAGGAGACTCAGGGACACAAGCCTTGTAAGCCGCTTTGTTTGAATTTACCGGTGAGGTACTGGGGGAGGGACGGAAGGGGATGCCCTCTTTGTCCCTCCTTCCGGCTCATTGTAAAGAAAGCAGAGTAAGAGCCGCTTACATTTGTGTAAGGGAGAGCCATAGAGCAGGCAGACAGGAGAAAGAGAGGCTGTCTCCCTTTCCCCACCTTGGCTTTTACACGCTGCGCGCAGCTCTTGCCGGCTTCCCAGCTGCCTCCCTTCTCCCACCTCGCTAAAAAGCCATAGAGCAGGCAGGCAGGAGGAAGAGAGGCTGTCTCCCGACACTCAGCTGTTGCCAGCTTCCCAGCGAGCCAAGCGGAGGAAGAGAGGCTGCCGAACAGCCAGCAAGAGCGGCTCCTCCCGCCTGCATTCGCTCCTTAACGCGCACACACATTTCCCTTTTCCTTTTAGGGGGGAAAAACTGAGTGTTATGGTGCGAAAAGTACGGTAACTTATTATATTCCCTTTCCCTCGTGGTATTATGTATATGTTCTCTTTGCTGCAGAGACCTTTGGGTGACACGCAACTAACACGTTCAATAAATAATACTAGGAAAAAACCGAAACAGCAAATCTGCACCTGGCAAACACCCCGACTTCTCAGCTCCCCTCTCCCACAAAGCCATTCTGCAAAGTGTGACACCCTGTTCCCTTACCTGAATATCCTCTAGCTCCATAACTCGAATGACAAAGCCTTTAAGCTGTTGCAGCCTCACCAGAGCGAGACGGAGCTTATCGCTGATCATCGTGGTTTTTCCGAGGACGTCAGGCCAGTACCTTTGACATTTGACCTTTTCGCCTTCTACTTCCTGGGTCATCATGGCGACGAGAGTGCAGTTCTGCTCCCAAGCCATTTGCCAGAAATCCGCCACAGTGGTGGGGAGGGGTCCTTGGCAAGCAATATAAACATATTCCTTACTCCCCACCAGCATCCGGATAAAACTGGCATTGATGTAGCCACCTTCGGCCCCCAGGGGTACCCTTGTGGTGTCATCTGTAATTCCAAAAACAGAAGAACCAGGAATGTAAAAGGTGTTTTATCACCGCTGCTCTTATTGCTGCTGCTATGACATTTATTAGGAGACATGGGTGGCGCTGGGGGTTAAACCACAGAGCCTAGGACTTGCCGATCAGAAGGTCGACGGTTCTGCCAACCTAGCAGTTCGAAGGCGCGACAAAGTGCAAGTAGATAAATAGGTACCGCTCCGGCGGGAAGGTAAACGGCGCTTCCGTGTGCTGCTCTGGTTCACCAGAAGCGGCTTAGTCATGCTGACCCCATGACTGTACACTGGCTCCCTTGGCCATTAAAGTGAGATGAGCACCGCAACCCCAGAGTCGGTCATGACTGGACCTAATGGTCAGGGGTCCCTTTACCTTTACGACATCTATTTGCATGAAGTTTTAGGAAGTTCAACGGGATAGGACTCTGTCCGCAAGAGTCTACAATCTTTAATTTGACACGGGGGGGGGGCACAACAGCGGAGGGAGGTGTAAACATGGGAAGAATAATTATTTCAGTTACATATACATAGGCTTAGTCACAGTACAGAGACTAGTGAGCTATGCCAAAGACTCACAGCATAACCTCAAACACAACAACACGAAATCACATTATTTCATAGCTTCTTCAAAATGCCTTAGCACAGCTGTGGACGCAATGCTAAAACATGTGGGAAAGCAGGTGTGCAAGTTCTTTCCTAGTGTAGTCCAAAAGGCATGTGCATCTCCTCAGCAGTGAGGGCTCGAACTCCAAATATGGAGAGAGGTCACTTAATAGCAATGTTCTCCCCCCTTGGGACATTTACATGCATGAAAACTGCACACTCAAGTCAGATCCACACACCTGCTTTCTCCTCTTCTCTGTCAGTTCAGAAGCTGCCTCCTAGATGCGAGTCAGAATAAAGTGCATTGAGAAAATGGGGAAGAACGATGTAAGAAATGGCTTGCAAGGTCAAGCCAAAGGTCAGCTTTACTGAATCCTGCACTCTTGTCTCCAGCAATAGCTAACTGGACAGCCCTGAGAAGCTCTCATGTGGGGCATGATAGAGAGTACCAGCCCCTGTTGGCTTGGCCCCAGCCAAATACACCACATGCAGAAAACCCAACATTTTTCAAGTACACATCTGCAGTTCCTTATTAGTAACTTGAGGCTATAGTCCTTCAGGCAGAACTTCCAAGAACCTTCCTAGGAGATCTTGGATCTCTTGAATCTGAAGCTTGTTATTTTGATGAGGACTTTCATACTTTTCGTGCATAAGAGGGCAATGATCCTAACCACCACTTCATACAAGCAGGAATCACATCCCGGAAAATAAACGTCTCAATATACTGCAATCTATAACACCGTACTGTTTTCTATTGGGAAATTTGATGGAGCTCTGCATTTCTGGAACTTGCCTTTCCCATTAAGTATCTCTTGGGAAATGAATATAGAGGGTGAGCAAGAGAACAGTGAGATAGTGTGTAAACTCTGCCCAAGCAGAACGGACACTGGGTAAAGGTTAGTGGATGCAGCGTGATAACCAGGACAGAATACTAAATTATTTGCTGTACAGTCCATGCATGTGTCACAGTGACCTAGCCTTATGTTTTCTTTGGGAGTCCTTTTCTTAAAGGGGGCATTGGCTCAAGTGAGATCTTTTAAATGTATCTGAATATAGTGGCACATATTAACTGCTCTCAGGAAATAGACTGCATGGGATTCAGTCTCAAGAGAGTTTACTTGGCACTTACGGTGTCAAACAGAACGCCGTTACCACCCAAACACCTAATACTAGGTACGCAGGGCTTGCACCCCAGGGGCAAACTGGATATAATGAGGCCAGCAATATTTCTCGTTCACGTAGCTGCCTTGGTACGTCCCACAGAATTGTTGTCTTGGTGCTTAAACGCAGCTTTCCCATTTGGCACTTCTCCAGCCCTAGAGAAGCTTTCTTAATTCAAAATATCCCCCCAACATCCCAGCTGATATCAAACTACGGCTCTTGAAAGTGACCAAGCAGATTGCGACCCACTAAGCCACCATCCTCTATGGATGAGAAAAAGCGGGGGGAGAGAAAGGGTACCAAACCCCAAGCAGGAAGTGAAACAAGATATTTATCAAGTGTCAGGTGGGCTACTACTTATGCAGGGCTGGTGTACTGTGTTTTAGCTGGTTGGATAACCATTTTGGCATGCCTGCCACTGATCCGAGGTCCACATGCCGCAAAGGAGCCACCCTACTCATTCGCTTTCCCCTTCATCCTCAGTTCACCAAATCCCACCTTGGGGAACATCCATCGCACCTCTATTGACACAATCAATACAGATTATCTCCTAGCACAGAGAATTCACGCACAGTTACCAAGCTGAGGGTCCTTCGGAAACCCTTCAGGAAAGGATAAAGAGACAAATTAAACCGCAAATGGCCTTTTGGAAATCAGGACTCACAAGGCAGTATGTTCTTATATCTATTCTTCTTCCTGTTTTCCTTGGTTTGGCCCACCAAACACTGATCCAAGGGCTTTAGGTCTTGAAGATTCTGTAATGAGACGCGTAGTTGACTAACATCATTTAACAATACATGTACATGAATTTTTTTAGAAAAACAACAACACCAGACTGAACCAGGCTTAAAGTATGTGTAAGCAGATTAGTTTTTATGGTGTGCGTGTAAGAAAACATGTAAGAATGTAGGGGAATAAAACAAAAACAAACGACCTGAGTTTTCGGAGGGGAAATGTCCACTGAGAATCAGAGGTGAGTGAAGCAGACCTGTTTGCATTCCCATGTTATCTCCTATCATATTCTGAGAAGAGACATGACAGCCGTCCCTCAGGGCCTGTCACATAGAAGATGGAGAAAGCCGGAACCAATGGTTTCAAGTTACAAGGAAGGCGATTCCTCCTAAACCTCAGGAAGAATTTTCTGACGCTAAGAGCTGTTTGACAGTGGGGTAGTCTCCCCAGGGAGGTTGTGGGTTCTCTTGAACAGGAGGTTTCCAAGCAGAGGTTGGGTGGCCATCTGTCATGGATGCTTTAGTTGAGATTCTTGCCTCGCAGGGGGTTGGACTTGAGAACCCTTTGGGTCCCTTCCAAGTCTTAGGATTGTGTCCACAGCGCAAGAGAGTGCACACTCACCTCAATCTCTTTTGAAGGGACGCCTTGTTCCAATAGGCCTCGCAGCATCCGGATAGTTGACTTCAATTTGGACCCTGTATATTTGCCCGAAGGAAGGACTTGGACGATCGGAAGTGCGGCAAGCTCTTCATCGGTGACTAAAGGGCAATCTGGCATGGGAAGGAGATGGGATTTATGAGCGCCTATAAAAATCCACCTAAATCCAGTCTTATGCTGCCACCCCATGAAATATAGCAGCAGTTGCCTGCCTGGCAGCACGTGCCACTTTCAAGTTGTCAGCGGCTGATGAAAACATATCATGATTATTGCTTTTGTAAAGGCTCCCCGTAAATAACTTGGGTGGTAAGCAACCCCCCGTTTCTCATTATCCCTCCATGCTTGGTGCTTCAAAGGTTGCTACCGACAGCGGTTTTCTCAGATTTTTGTGAACGTCGGCTCAAATTTAACAGAAACTAATAAATAACCATCTGCATTGTTAGCGTTCCTTGCACAATGAGTGCGGTGCAGACCCTTTATGCCAGGCAAATTCGCTGCGTTTTGCAGACAAGGTAGATTGGTTTGTAAGCCGTAGTCTTACAGCTCAAACATTGGTGCCGAGCGGTTGAGGGGCAGTTCTTGAAGAGACAAGCACACCGTGTTTTAAAATCACATGTTTTACCCCAAAGGTTCCCAAGAACTGTGTTTGCGAAGAGTGCTGTGGGAGCTGAGCTCCAGTTTCCAGGATTCTTTGGGGGTATTTATTTTATTTTATTTTATTTATTATTATTATTATTTATTAAATTTCTATACTGCCCCTTCATCCGAAGGTCACAGCGCGGTTCGCAATATAAAAAACACAAAAAATACATACCATGATAACAAACAAAAACAATAACCCCTCCCAGTTTAAAAGGCTATAGATTGTTTAATCAGTCAAAGGCCTGGGAGATTAGCGGTTAGATTACTGCAACATATTATATGTGGGGCTGCCTTGAAAGACAGTTTGGAAACTTCAGCAGGTGCAGAGATTCAGCAGCCAGAGTTGCTCTCCGGAGTAAGATGTCTTGAGTATGTAACACAATCCTGGCCTACTGCACTGGCTGCCAATCAGTTTCTGGGCCCAATTCAAAGTGCTAGTTTTGACCTATAAAGCCTTAAACAGCTCAGGACTGCCTCTCCCCATATGAACCATCCCAGACACTGTGGTCATCATGTGAGGCCTTTCTTTGTGTTCCTCCTCCACAAGAGGTCTGGAGGGTGTCAACACAAGAACGGACCTTTTCTGTAAGTTAAAAGTAAAGGGACCCCTGACCGTTAGGTCCAGTCGCGGATGACGCTGGGGTTGCGACGCTCATCTCGCTTTACTGGCCGAGGGAGCTGGCATACAGCTTCCGGGTCATGTGGCCAGCATGACTATGCTGCTTCTGGCGAACCAGAGCTGTGCACGGAAACGCCATTTATCTTCCCGCCGGAGCGGTACCTATTTATCTACTTGCACTGTGTGCTTTCGAACTGCTAGGTTGGCAGGAGCAGGGACCGAGCAACGGGAGCTCACAGTGTCGCAGGGATTCGAACCGCCAACCTTCTGATCGGCAAGTCCTAGGCTCTGTGGTTTAGACCACAGCACTACCTGCGTCCCCTGCCTTTTCTTTGGTGGCTCCCTATTTGTGGAATGCTCTCCCTAAGGAAGCCTGCCTGTTGCCAAGCGAAAATGTTTTTCTATAACTAGGCCTTCTGCTGATTGAACATTCCATGGCCTTTTAAATGTGTTTGTGGGAAGGGGGGCAGGTTATTGGTTTGTTGTTGTTTTATTATGTACTTTATGTTCTCATTTTGTATTTTTATGTTGCGAACCACCCTGTGATCTTCAGAGGAATTGTGGTATACAAATCTAATTAATCATCATAATAACCACCACCCACTTTTTAAAGAAAGCCAGGTCTTTGTGATTAGGGAAGTGATGGGATAAGTGTGGGGTGACTGAAAGACTTAAGCACCCAGCAAGGACATCGCTGTTCTATAACCGCCCCGTATAAGAGTCAGAACAATTGTTTAATAAAGATGGGACAAAATCTAACCTCTGTATAAACTATGTGGAAGCAAATCAGAATGAATACTGAATAAACAGGTTATCTGCAGAAGACCAAAAATATTGCGAATTGGCCCCTCTCTCTTTGATTGCTTACCTTTAACAGACTGCTGCTGGTTTATTGATTCAATCGGTAACTCGTCACTTCCCCAGGTAATCTCATCGTCGTCTCCCTGACCCACCAGAGGCCGCTGGGGTAATCTTAAAAATACAAACATTTCCTTAAAAAGACCCAAAACTGTGTCTGCATTCCCCCACCACAAGGGACAAAAAATTATCTTGAGAAACAAAACGTTCCAAGCAATGGAAGTTCAAATGAAAGTAGGAATTACCAACTTAATTAGATTATATATGCCAATTCTTAGTATGATTCATGTGAGGAAGGTAGTTTCCATTTGCGTTTTTATGGCCATCTTATTCAACATTCTACGAGGGCACAGAAAACGAAGCATAATCTGCAGAAGGCAAAGGAAGTCTGACCTTAACGGCATGCCACATGAAATATGGAATGGAACATGGAAACATATGCCCATTATATCCAGCCCCACCAGCACTATACACTGGGTGGCTTCCCACAAAGAATTCTGGGAACTGCAGCTTCTTAAGGCTTCTTCTGAGAGTTGTTAGAAGACCTGTCTATCCCCACACAGTGCTAAAATTTCCAGAGTTTCCTGAGGAGAGAAACTGATCATTAAACCACTGAGAACTGTAGCTCTCTGAGGGGAATAGGGTTCACCTAACACCTTTCAGAAAAAGGGATGCGGGTGGCGCTGTGGGTTAAACCACAGAGCCTAGGACTTGCCAATCAGAAGGTTGGCGGTTTGAATCCCCGCGACAGGGTGAGCTCCCATTGCTTGGTCCCTGCTCCTGCCAACCTAGCAGTTCAAAAGCACGTCAAAGTGCAAGTAGATAAACAGGTACTGCTCTGGCGGGAAGGTAAACGGCGTTTCCGTGCGCTGCTCTGGTTCGCCAGAAGCAGCTTAGTCATGCTGGCCACATGACCCAGAAGCTGTACGCCGGCTCCCTCGGCCAATAAAGCGAGATGAGCGCCGCAACCCCAGAGTCGGCCACGACTGGACCTAACGGTCAGGGGTCCCTTTACCTTTACCTAAAACCTTTCGGAAACCTTAACTAACTACAATTCCCACGACCCTTTGGGGGATATCATGCCTGTTTATAAAGTGGTATGATGCTGCTTTAAATGCACAGTGTAGACGGAGCCCAAGCTGTTGGGTTCCATGCAACAGCAAGAAACACCCATTTCAAGTATATCACTAAGTGTGGCTAAGACTATATTATCACACGGTATTTTTATTTCAATTTTTTGAGCTATCAAAACCAGTAAATATGAGCCAAATTAAGGAGGACTGGCCTTGTGTATATCTCCATTTTTTAAAAAACCTCACCTTTCAGAAATCCTTTTGTTATTACAATACTCTTCACAGCCATTTATTTGGGGTGGCTAAGGAGAAAAACAGAACATTTGTAAAATAAATTATAATTACATAGCAGGGAACTAGCAAGGTAGAAAACTTCTATGCAGCCACCATTTTGTGCTGACAACCACAACACCCGCCAAAGACGCTGATAATACTATGAGAATTGCCAGACAGTCAATATTTTGGATGGCTTTCAATCACATATCAGCAGATTAGGTTGCACAATTTTAATCATTTATATTTTCTTTTTTAAGCTGCCCTTTACCGTAAGGTCCCGGGGGGAGGTAAAATATACAATTATGAAAACAAATAAAACAATTACAGACAAAGCAAAAATAAAAAAGTGAAAACTATTAAAAATTGCTGCATATATACAACAATTACACATATAAAACCAGTGCAATTTTTAAATAAAAAAAATCCTGCTACCATATTTATTTTACCTCTGGGAAATCGTCAGGCAACGATGACCCATCACAGTCTGTGTCTTCTGATTTCTCTTCTGCAAGTTTCCCATTTGCCTCTACTGGGAGAGAAACATGGCGTCAAAAAATAAGAAAAAAAACACACAAATGATCAGGACCGATAGGCTTTAATCACTCACTAAATGCAAGTGTGTGCCACTATTTAACAAGGCTAGGGCTGTGGGGGAAGGCAGGGGGCTGCTGGAGATTTCCCCCGGTTGAACATCTGCCTGCCACACAATTAATAAAAGACATAGGAGACCTGCCAGAAAAAAGAAGGATTCCTTACTACATCCATGAGGCTAACTTGGAAAAGGTCCAGCTGCTGCTCCTTAAATGCTTAGCTATCTGAATAGTATTGCCAAGCACAATAATTAAGGGTAGGAAACAACTATCAGCAGCTGAAACACAGACACTAAAGGAACCACTTATTTCTTCAGCAAATCGTTTGAAGGGAAATAAGCTACCAACTTTGGTGAAGGGATCTATTTCTGACTTTCCTATTTCTGAGCCTTTTATATTTTCATTATGCTTTGTTAGTTTTTCTACTTGTTTGCTGTCACCAGGAGTTGGCCTGAGTGTGTGTGTGTGTGTGTGCGCGCACACACACACACACACACTGACACCTATGTGACGTTAACATATGAGAGTGCTGGAGGTGAAATAGTTAAACAGGTTACCCAATCAGAACCCAGTGGGGTGGAGTCAGAGGGACTATAAAACCAGCTCTGGGGGGGGGGTGAAGGGGAGTTCGTTGGGTGGTTGGTCAGAGTGGGAGTGAATTGGGATAGAGTCTGTGGGTAGGTTGAGTTAGGGTAGCGAAATAAGTTGAGTCAGGAACAGTTAGGAGCTAGGAAGACAAGTAACTATCTGAGAGGTGATTTAGTGAATGAGAGCAGGTAGCGGAAGTTATAGGTCTGGATAGGCACCCCATGATTGTAATTGACCGATACCATTTATGAAACCACACGGTTGTTAAACTGCAATAAATAAACAAAAATTTTATGTTCCAATTTAACCCTGACTGGACTCAGTATTGTACCAGGTAGGGCCTGGGTGGTGGCAGCGAGAAATAAAGTGGTGGCACAGGGATCAATAGACAGTGAAACGTCCAGGGACCCTGTATGATCGCCACAACCTCTTCCTCCCAGCCTGCTCCCTCTTCTCCCTCATCATCGTCCCACCACCAATCCCCTGGCTCCGAGCCTTCTTCCCCTGGGGGTTTCCTTGGGGGTTCCCCAGCTGATGCCTCCCACCAGTCCTCTGCATCTGGCCAGTCCATGACTCATCATCACAACTGAGGCACCACCACCAAAAAGCCCCTTCTCTCAAGGAAAAAAAATGTTGCGGTTTAGCAAGACTCACACAAACATTTCAAATACACAACACACCGGTGTTTATTTTCCAAGACACCATGAAATGGGAACCTCCAGCTTTGAGCCTGAAACTATGTCAGGCAGAACTCTGCAACTGCTAAAGATCAACGATTTTGCCAACGGTTTACTTTAAGCAATGCTTATCAGCAACTTCTGGCTGAGAAAGCTTCCCTGGAAGTTAATGAGCGTGCAGACCGAATTAGCACTAACAAGGCATTTGCATCACAGATAGCGACGGCCTAGTAAGAAATGAGTTGCAGGCCTAATAAAATTCAATCTTGTGAAGTACATCAACTCTGGAATGGTCTCTTATTGGTGGGATTTTTTCCACCGATGGCTCATTTGACTGTACCTGGCAGGTGGTTCCCAGATGCGGCGTTACTACGGTTTAGCAGATTCTGGGCTTCTTCATCTACAACATCTAAAAGGTACTGAATGACTTCGTTGTGATCGTCCACATCGTAAGAATCATCGTCTTGCACTTCTGCTTTAAATAAAACAATGTCACATAGCTGTTGCTGCCAGGGAGAAGAAAATGAGGAACATGTGGAGTTGCAAAGCTCCGCTCCCCTTGCTGAAAGGCAATACCATTTTTAGATAATCTCTTCTTTGTTTCTCAGTGCTAGGTAATCCTTGAAAAAGAAGCAAGCAGACTCAATCTCCCCTCCCCTTCCTTGGAAAAGAAGGAAATCATGATAGGACTGTGTGATCTACGCAAGTTTACTCAGCTACCATTGCTTGCGTTCATCTAATTTACTCTTGTCTCTGTTTCTCCATGTTTCTCACACCCTTCCTCTGGTGTAATCTGGAAATCTATATCGAAAGCTCCTTGAGGAAGAGGCCTGTTCATAGCAAAACACCCGGATAGCACTTTGGGTGGTAAACCCATTGAAAATCACAGACTTAACAGCCATACTGATTACTGCATTTTTCACTGCATAAGGCGCACCTGACCATGAGGCACACCTACTTTTTTGGGGGGTAATTCAAGGAAAAAAATATTATTTAAAGGGAGTGCTGAGCAGAGCCTGTATGCATCCCAGGCTCTGCTCAGCGCTCCCTTTCATGAGCCACACACACACTCCACACAGCTCTTTAAAGGGAGCGCGGCTCTTGGGGGCTTTTGCGGGAGGTGGGGGAAGTGAGAGAGCCGCGCTCTGTCCCTTCTCCCACCTCCTGCAAAAGCCAGGGATAGCCGTGCGAAGCCTCCCCAGGGCTGGTGGGGCTGGCGGTGGGGGAAGCCCAGCTCCCCCCCCCCAGCCCCAAAGAGCAGGTTGGGGCTGGTGGGGGAAGCCCAGGTTCCCCCCCCCCAGCCCCAGGGACCACACATTCGCTCCATAAGACGCACAGACATTTCCCCTTAGATTTTAAGAGGGGAAAAGTGTGTCATCTGGAGCGAAAAATACGGTAAGTTCAACGGGTCAATGCTAAGTAAGACTTGGTTGAATAGCATCCAAATAAATATACAGTTCTAAGAACATTATTGTTCAAGAACATTATACTGAAGCTGGACAATACAACTTAGAATACTTAGGCACAGCACCCTCATTCATTTTACTGTTTCAGTGCACTCCTAAAAAGCTTTTATACGAGACACAAAACTGTCCCACTCTGTCATCCTTACCTGAGTTGTTACTGTAGCTGGAAAAATCAGAGGCGTGACTACTAACGTCTTTAGATACGGTGACATTCCCTGGCCCTTTTGGATAGTGGCTGTTGTTCATTTCACCATTAACCTAACAAAACCAAGAATCATAAATCACTTTTCTTTTTAAGCACTGCTGGCAATATGGGTTTAGGTATTTTGGCCCCACGATTCAGGGAAGTATGCAGCTCGCTGCTGGAGCACACGTGTAGCTCGCAGAAGGCCCCAGATTCAATCCCTCTCATCGTCTAACTAGGTATGTGTCAGGGAACTGCCATCGGAAGGACAGGTGGTGAGAAGGCTTCAGCAGAATAGGAGAGCCTCTTCTTCAGGAGAAGAGGGAACCAGTAGGGGGAGTGCGGGAGCTCCAAAGGAAAGGGAGTCGGAGGGGAGGCTCTGGGATACTTCCAGTGAGAACAGCGAGGAGGTATCAGAACAGCCCATAAGGACTCCCACCCCCCGCCGGAAGCTGTCACGCAGGGAATCCAGGAGGCGCATGTCGGTGAAACAGCTTTTATGTTGGAAACGTTTCCGCAAACGCCCACTGTCAGATTCTACCAGCGACTGAGGGAGCCATGCTCAAGGGCTCTTCTCAAGGCAGGGTTTCACTACACTGAGTGAGCTCTGAGGGATCCAGCTTTAACGCACAAGCTGCTCATTATCCCACCACAGCAATCTGACAGTCCCTGAAAGCAGCTTGTGCAAAGAGAGGCATCATGAGCAAACCAGCCGGAGGCGGAGATGGGGGAGCAGCTGCAGCCGGTCCTAGCCTGGAAGAAAGGTACAGGATGTTGGAGGTACAGTTAGCTCTGCAAACGGCGAGGCTGGAGGAGAGGAGGGCTCATGATGCAGAAAAGGGGAAAGCCGCCCAGCTCTCGAGGAAAGTGCCAGGACTGGTGCAGAAGTTTGGGGGTGATCCCAGGAATTATCAAGCCTTCAGGACAGAGATGCAATATGCCCTCAATCTGCAGTTTGATGATTTTCCTGATGAGGATTCGAGGGTTGGTTTTGTGATTGGGCATCTCGAAGGCACAGCCCGGGATTGGGTGAGGCCACTAATGGCAGCCAATAATGAAGCCCTAAGGGACACAAGGAAGTTTTTTCGCGCCATGGATCTGATGTTTTCCAGCGAGATTGAGCAGGGAGTGGCGCGCAGGCAGTTAATGGCGTGTAAACAAGGGAACCGATCTGTCCGTGAGTACTGGACTGAGTTCACCATGTTGATCCATAAATTAGGATGGGATTTGTCAGCGGAACCGATACAAATGCTGTTCGAAGAAGGACTATCTTCGGCAGTGAAAGACGAACTTTCCCGGGGGCCCAGGGCGGAGTCTATGGACCTTCTGACTAAATCAGCGCTGGCCATAGGCTCACGCCAGGAGGCCAGAGCCTTGGAGAAGCGGGAAGGGAAAGGGGAGCGTTGGAGGGATTTCCGCATTCCAGAGATGCCAGAGCAGCCTTCTCTGCCAGCAGAGCCGATGGAAATCGGAACAGCGCGCGCGCGCGCAATTTCAAACCCCAGTGAAGGGCGGAAGAAGGAGGGGAAAGGCGCCAAGAAATGTTTTCTCTGCCAACAGCCAGGTCATTTTGCCAGAGTTTGTCCGCAAAGAAAGGAATGGCAAGGAATGGCGGGAGCTGTTGGGGAGGAGGGAGAAGGAGCTAAGGAGCAAGTAAAAGCCAACGCCTGGCTGCCACCGACGGGGCACAGCAGCCAGGCCAAGGAACAGTAAATGTGCCCGCGCCAGAACCCCCAAGACCAGCTCTTGTAATAGAGGTATTGCTGGAGCTGGCAAACGGACACCCACTAAAAGTGAAGGCGCTATTAGACTCAGGCAGCTCCTGCAACTTTATGAGTAAGGAGTTTGCAGCCGCCCATCAGATACAAACCATTCCTTTAAAAAATCCCCTGCAGGTGACCACGATTGATGGGAGGGCGCTGTTGGGGGGAGAAGTAGACCAGCAGACGGTCCCCATGACAATGAGGGTGGCAAGACACACGGAACGGATAGCGTTTAATATAGCCACGTTGGGAGGAGCGCCCATCATTTTGGGGATGAGCTGGCTAGCGCTGCATGATCCGCTTGTGGGATGGCATCAGAGAGTGGTTTCCTTTGGGTCAGCACATTGTATGGGACACTGCACAGAAAAAGGGGGCCAAGCAGGCACTCAGGCCACGTTAGCAAAGATAGAAGCAATGGAACAAGGTAGGGTACCACGACAATATGCAGATTTTGCCGACGTCTTCAGCGAAAGGGAAGCAGATAAACTACCCCCGCACAGAGCCTTTGACTGCCAAATCAACTTACTTCCAGGAGCGCAATTGCCAGTGGGCAAGGTGTATGCAATGTCTGACAGAGAGATGCAGGAGCTAAGGGAGTTTATTGACAAAAACCTCAAGCGTGGGTTCATCAGGGAGTCACGAGCGGTGGGGGGTAGCCCAGTGTTCTTTGTAGACAAAAAAAACTCGGACAAACCGAGATTAATTGTGGATTTCAGGGCCCTAAACGCAGTGTCCGAACCCGTGACCTTCCCTATGCCCAGAATCGATGACATTCTGACCCGGGTGAGAAAAGGGAAGATTTTTACCAAGCTGGACCTGAGGGGGGCGTATAACCTGATACGTATGAGAAAGGGAGATGAGTGGAAAACCACTATGTTCACCCCCTTGGGGGCATTTGAGTACTGCGTTATGCCTTTCGGCCTCCAGGCCGGTTCCGCAGTATTTCAATCATTTATTAATCACGTACTGGGACCATTGCTGTACAAGAACTGCGCTGCGTTCTTGGACGATGTGCTGGTGTACTCAGAGGATGAAGAGCAGCATGTGCGAGATGTAAGAGAAGTACTGAGCAGACTGCAAGAAAACCAGCTGTGGGTGAAACTGGAGAAGTGTCAGTTTCACGCCAGGGAAGTGGAATTCCTTGGGTACCGGTTGTCGGACAAGGGGCTGGCCATGGATCCTAGCAAGGTGCAAGCAGTGCTGGAATGGAGGCCACCGAAAACTAAGAAAGATGTGCAGAGGTTTTTGGGGTTCGGAAACTTCTATCGGAAGTTCATCAAGAACTTCGCCCATTTAACAGCCCCCATCACGGATTGTCTCAGCAGTAAGAAGAAATTTGTCTGGACGGAAGAAGCGCAGCGAGCTTTCGAAAGTTTAAAGAGGGCGTTTGCTTCGGAAGAACAACTTTTACACGTGGATCTGCAGCAGCCGATGAGGGTGGAAACCGACGCGTCTGACAGAGCGGTGGGGGCCGTGCTTCTGCAGCCAGGAGCGAATACGTCGGAATGGAAGCCGTGTGCCTTCTTCTCGAGGAAATTGAACAAGTCTGAGAGGAATTATACAGTGTACGACAGAGAATTACTCGCTGTCCACGAAGCGTTCAAGAGATGGAGACACCTGTTGATTGGAGCGCAACACAAGGTTCAAGTACGGACAGACCACAAGAATCTAGAATACTGGAGAACAGCCCGAGTGTTGAACCAGAGACAAGTAAGATGGGCGCAAGAGTTCTCCAAGTTCAATTTTGAGATTCGCTACGTGCCAGGGGCTGAGAATGTCAGGGCGGACGCTCTCTCCAGAAAACCTGAGTACTTGGAGGGGGAAGGAGGGGCGGAAGAAAGACATATCATCTCAGAGGACCACTGGGTTTGTGGGGCGGCATTGGTGGGGCAAAGAGAACTGGTAGAGGGTATTGGAAACGATGAATATGCCCAAGAGAAACTTAGGGAACTCAGGGAGACAGGTGAAAACGCAGGGGGGTTTGAGGAAAAGAACGGAAAACTATATTACAAAGGGGCGCTCTACATACCAGGTGGGGAACTAAGAGGGCGAGTGCTTAAGCAGTTGCATGACAGCCCCACGGCCGGGCACTTCGGGCAGCACAAAACCATGTGGTTGGTTACCAGGGAGTTTTGGTGGCCCAAGGTGCGGGAGGACGTGCGGGAGTATGTCAGGGGATGCGACAGGTGCCAAAGAGCAAAGGGAGAGAGGTTGGCGCCAGCGGGGTTATTGGAACCCTTACCCACCCCAGAAAGGCCATGGGAGATGGTATCCATAGACTTCATGACCGATCTACCGAGAGCCAAAGGGAAAACCGCGGTCATGGTGGTGGTAGATCTACTAACTAAGATGTGCCACTTTATAGCTTGTTCACATGCAGTGACAGCGGAAGAAACCGCAAGGTTGTTTGTGGAGCACATTTTTAGGTTGCATGGCGCCCCCTTGAGGGTTTTGAGCGACAGAGGAAAACAATTTACTTCTAGGTTCTGGAGGAAACTAATGAGCATGTTGCATGTGGAGGTAAGTTTTTCCACCGCCAGGCACCCAGAAACAAATGGGCAAGCAGAAAGGGCAAACGGGGTTTTGCAACAATATCTGAGGTGTTATGTAAAGGACAGAGAAACTGATTGGGTGGACTGGTTACCTCTGGCAGAATTTGCCTACAACAACGCGGAGAACGCGTCCACAGGGGTGAGTCCCTTTCTAGCCAATTATGGGTGTCATCCTCGGGCGTTTCCAGGAGAGGGCGGGGGAAGGTGGAGTGTACCTGCAGCGGAAAATTTTGTTGAAGAGATGGAAGCGATCCACCGTCAGCTCCAACTCAACTTAGAGAAAGCCAAAGAAGAATATAAGAAGCAAGCTGACAGAAATAGGAGGGAAGGCGAAACCATAAGGGTGGGTAACCGGGTGTGGCTATCCACCCAAGGACTGCCGTTCAAGGGAGGGTGTAAGAAATTGAGACCCAAACGGTTGGGACCCTTTGAGGTCATACAGCAGGTCAACCCAGTAGCATTCAAACTCCGATTGCCCAGTCACATGAAATTGCACCCAGTATTTCACAGGTCATTACTGTCGCTCTACAGAGAGGGGTGTGAGTGGGGGGAACGTGAGAGGGAGGTCACCCGGACACCCGTCATAGAAGAGAGAGAACGCAACATGGATGTGGCAGGGATCATTGATTCCAGGTGGAAGGGGAATCAGGTGGAATACTTGGTAGAATGGGAGGGGGAGGAAGAGTCAGAAAACGCATGGGTACCGGCAGAGGAAGTCAAAGACGAGATTTTAATAGAAACGTTTCATCGGCGTTTCCCAAGTAAACCACAACCAGTGGCAAGGTTTAGGAGGGAACACTTCGGGACTACAGATGAGGAAGGGGAGTTTGAAGGGTTCCCAGAGTCGGAAGTGGAGGTGGAAACTGATTCCGACGAAGGAGAGGAAGAGGGGGAAAGAGGCGGTAGGCCGTGGTTAGAAGTGTTTGAATCCTCGGAGGATGAGGGGAGTTCCTTCCAGGGATTTCCGTCCTCGCCGCCAGTAAGAGAAGAGGCGGGAGGGGGTGAAGGGGGCCCTGGGGGGGAGGTGGATGTCAGGGAACTGCCATCGGAAGGACAGGTGGTGAGAAGGCTTCAGCAGAATAGGAGAGCCTCTTCTTCAGGAGAAGAGGGAACCAGTAGGGGGAGTGCGGGAGCTCCAAAGGAAAGGGAGTCGGAGGGGAGGCTCTGGGATACTTCCAGTGAGAACAGCGAGGAGGTATCAGAACAGCCCATAAGGACTCCCACCCCCCGCCGGAAGCTGTCACGCAGGGAATCCAGGAGGCGCATGTCGGTGAAACAGCTTTTATGTTGGAAACGTTTCCGCAAACGCCCACTGTCAGATTCTACCAGCGACTGAGGGAGCCATGCTCAAGGGCTCTTCTCAAGGCAGGGTTTCACTACACTGAGTGAGCTCTGAGGGATCCAGCTTTAACGCACAAGCTGCTCATTATCCCACCACAGTATGACATGGTTCAGACAGCACCAAACCATGGTTTGGCATTACATGAAGGAACCTTTCTCCAATCACATGCTCCATTTCCCACCCTGGCTTGCTGACTGACCAATTAAAAATGGCTTGCTATTAACATCTGAACTAGGCAAACTGTGGTTCGTACAAAACATAGCCTATATCCACAAACCAGAATTGGGAACCATGGCTTGATAGTGGTTTCCAGTTCTGGTTTGCAGGCAAAACCTGCCTAGTTCAGGCCTAAGAGTCGACTATGGTTTCTCTCTGAATTCAAAACAGGGACGCTACAAGGAAATGAGGGAAGCAGTACTTTTAGGTAACGCTAAACAATTGATTGAATTGGCTTACAGAAAGACAGAGGAAGGAGGCTAGTCTGATATCATGAAACATGCAAATTTTAAATAAACTTTTCCAGGCACTTCAAAACTTGACTAATCTAATATTTTTTAAAAATCCAGTAAATGGCATTATCTGATTCATGTCTACTTCTGCTTAAATACTGGGTATTTAATATTCATTAATAACTGAACAGTCAAAAATGCTGGGTGGGAAGGTTTTCTCCCACTGGCAGAAGGAATTTCCTCTGTCAGAAACAGATTTCATCTGCCAGAAGAATCCCCTTTCTTCAAAAGGAAGGGAATCTGCTGGATCCAGCTCCAGCTGTTGACAAACTGAAGACCATGTGAACAGCCAAGATCACCACTGATGTAAATTTGCCCTGCGCAAAGCTGTTCCCCTTTAAAACACAAACATTTCATTGTGCGGCGCAATTCCTCCTGCTGCAGCAACAAGGGGAGAGAGTAACTGTTCTCAGTTACTTACTTTCGGTGCATATGCCTCAGGTCCTGTTTCTGCTTTGCCATAGGGGTCTCCAAGTAAATGACCTACGAGAATGCATGATTTGTTATTTTTCAACAAACCAATAGGTATCAAATTATAACTTGAAATTTAGCCATCTTGCGATTAAAAGTTATTATCTTTCTTAAATGTAATTTTGAGGTTGTTGTTGTTGTTGCTGCTGCTGCTATTATTATTATTATTATTTATTTATTATTTCAATTTAAATACCACCCTTTATCAGAAGATCCCACTGGTCGGTGTACATCATTAAAAACGCATTACGGAGCATCAATGATAAAAACATAATAAAAATAGAAAGCAAACTGATGGACAGCCTAATAATAGTAAAATAGTCATCATAATAACACTCTTCTCCCCCACATTTTCACAAGTCATAGACTATTTAATAGCCATAGGCTTGGGTAAAGAGGAATGTTTTTTTCCTGGTGCCTAAAAGACATGTAATGATGGCGCCAGGTGAGCCTCTCTGAGCAGAGCATTCCACAGTCAAGGGAGCCACCACAGAAAAGGCCCATTCTCTTGTTGCCACTTTTGAGAAACTATGCACAGCACAATAGGAAATCAACTTGTAAAACTTGTATACATTTATGCCCTTACCATTATGCTTTATTGACCTTGGACATGAGTTATCGGGGCCTTTGGACCTTGGAAACACTGGATGGCCATCCCTGAGAAAATAAGAAACTCTTAAGCACAGTTTGTACAAACGGTTCAAAATACACCTGAAATCTGTCTGTAGTCAAGACGTGCAATTCTTCACCACATTATTAACTGGGAAGAGATCATATGTGATCTCTGTGCTGGATTGACCAAAACTTTCAATATACATGCTTTAATTTGATGGTTTGCTTTTAGTTGCATCCTTGCCTATGTTCTGGTACATATGCAAATATGAAACTTGGTTATTCTTATTTTCGTTACTCTTTTCTCTTAGCACTACAAAAAAAGGGGCATTGTGTTATGGGGCCTCTGAAACGTGACACAGTTTAAGGCCTCAGCATGTCTTAATCTGAGCCCAAAATATATGTACCGTAGATTCTGGCGTATAAGACAACTTTTTAACCCTGGGAAATCCTCCAAAAAGTCGGGGGTCATCTTATACGCTAGGAATGGGTTTGCTGGGCAGCAGCAGTGGATGGTGGGCTCCACGCCAGGAGGAAGCCGCCTAGAGAAGCCAGCTTAGCATCGCTGGGCAGCTCCTCTGGGCATCTTCCTCCTGGCGCGGAGCCCGCCGCCCACTGCTGCCGCCGCATATAAGACTGGGAGTATAAGTCGACCCCACAAATTTGGGGGGGTCGTCTTATACGCCCAGTTGCCTAATATGCTGGAATCTACAGTACATTACTGAAATTAAGCCGACCGGGCTCTTGTCAGGTGCCTGGAAGGAAGACTGCATGTAGGCCACCTTGAGCTGCATCATGGAAGGAAGAATAAAGAAAATAAACAGTACAGCATTTAGCCATTCCTAAGAAGTACCTTGTTGCTTTCAACACCACTGTTGGAAGCGACATCTCCAGTGTCCTCTTTGCTTCTTTCAAAGTCATGCCCTGGGTGCTGATCCCATTAATGTAATGGATGACATCCAAGGCACGAAGAGTCCCTTCTACGGCTGCGGCAGATTTTGGAGCGATATCGCTAATGTATAACACTTGATAAAGGCTGTCGTGACCACCTGCAAGGGAGATGCCTGGAGGGGAAAAGGAGAAGAAATAGCACCATACATATTTTGCTTTTGCAAAACAAAAGAGGACGGATGGGCAGATGCCATGAAAGTTTGGATTACCCAGTTCTTCTTTATGGCATGTCAGGGTAATGTCAGGCAGTAGATGTGGCAGCATGGGAAACTTGGGGGACTCCAAAACACGCCCAAGCACCAGCCTGACTGTCTTTGGAGCAGCTCGGAGGAAACTGACAGCATCTGTGTGGCTCATGTTAGTGACATCTGTATCATTAACCTGTGAAGATGAAGATCAAAGAAGGAGAGAGATCTGAGATCAGCAATGATTTAAACAACCTAAGCAGCATTTCCAGACAGTGAAATGATTGTCTGACACTATTATTTTACTTTTAAAAGACAATTGTTTAGGGAAGTTTTTAATGTTTGATGCTGTTATTGTTTTTAATATTCAGTTGGAAGCTGCCCAGAGTGGCTGGGGAAACCCAGCCAGATGGGCGTGGTATAAATAAATTATTATTATTATTATTATTATTATTATTATTATTATTATTATTAATGCCTGTCATGGTTGAAATTGTTATGATATGGATGCAATGCAGCTGCAAAGTGCTAGCTTGAAAAGTAAACATGATGGGAATGTTGGGACTGTCCGTGGGAAACAGAGGGACAGTCAATTCACAGTGCGAAGCACCGGAATTAGCTCAGAGTGTAATATGAGCTCTTCCGTTTGTTCCTGTCTAGGAAGTGCAGGAAGTGTTTGTCACTAGACTGCTGGAGTTTGAAGAGAGCAGTCATGTTTTTTGTAATGCTGCAAAGACAGAAATAAAGGTATGTAAATACGTTTCTGTCTATCTCTTTCCCCTGCCAGGGGGCAGGAAAGAGGGGTGTGTTCTTCTCACACTGAGAAGGATCGCCTATCGAGACCTCGCCTGGATCTTGCTGGGGAATGCAGCCAGGGAGGTCAACAGGGAATCATGCCGGGTGCCTGGGAGAGTTGCCAGTTTCTCCTGATAAAGGCTTGATTTCCGACATCAATATATAAAAAAATTGTCCAGTAGCACCTTAGAGACCATCTAAATTTGTTCTTGGTATAAGCTTTTGTGTGCAGGCACACTTCTTCAGATGCCTGTCATGGTGATTGGGGAGGGGGGGAGAGGGGGCAGACATTTTATTTATTTATTTATTTCACAAAATTTATATACCAATTGATTGTAGAATCAAAGCTGTTTACAAAAACACATGGGATTTGCACAAGGACCCCTGCAGGTGAGATACACACACACACACACACACACTGCAAGATACAAACACTGAAGTTTGGAAGAGGGAACTACAAACAGTATGAATTAGGATACTAGCATCTTCTCGGTGAAAATCAGTTAATTTATACCCCATTTTTTCCTCATAAAACACATTCAAAGGAACTTGCAAGAAGCAAAATTAGAGAAAAGGTGCACAGCACTAAATAGTATGTAACAGCACCAAATAATACATAATAAAAACCAACATCAAAGCAAGCACTCAGAAGGATAACATAAAAAATGCATAGAGGCAAATCACCTTGAGAAAGTCTAAATGCTTGTTAGAATAATACTCCTGAAAGGAACCAGCAATGCGCCCTTGGAAAGGACGTGTACAACCAATGCGGCCGTCACAAGCTATTGTTAAGTAAACTGTTCTTGCACTGACAGCCACTGTAGCTAAATATAAACTAACAAGGCTATCATGGAAACTTTTAGGTTTGAGATGTTGCTCCAGCAGACCAGGCTATATGCACAGCCACTGCAATTCCTTTAGCCCACTGCAAACATCTTTAGTCTGCTGCAGCAACAGCCTCAGTGCTGCTGTTTTGCCTTTCCCCCAAGTTTTATCTTCTAATTTTATTTATTTATTCAATTTATATACTGCCCTTCAAAGATAAAAGGGAGCCACTGTTCTCGTGTTGCCACCCTCTGGACCCTTTGTGGATTTGTTTTGCAACGTAACAGGAAACAAACCAAGTGGTCCTTTTTCTTCTGCTTCACCCCAACTCACCTTGATCAGTCGATCTCCGGGTTGTAACCTCCCATCACTTTTGGCAGGGTCTTGAACGACGTCATGGATGTAACAGCCAACGTTATCATTGCCTTTGGTCACAGTGAAACCAAGGCTACCCTTCTCTGATTTAGTCAGGACAACATGGAGCTCCACCTTGTCTCTTCAGCTGTTATTTTTGCACTTTCTGCAATCTTTCGTGTTTCTGAATTTTCCTGAATTAATCTATTTATAGAATCTGTGTTCGATGCGACACTAGCCGTATTCACATCCAACCTTGTTGTCAACTCTGTTAATTTTTTAGAGTTCTCTGTCGAAAGTTTTGTCAGTGCTTCCAGGGATTGATTTATTTTAAGTAGAGCCTGAGTCATAGGATCCATAGAAGCTGGTGTTTTTTCCTGCACAGCTGCAGTTCCTGATATAGAGGCCCTTTTCTTGTGAGCTTGTTTTGCTTTCTGCCTTGTTACTATCTCATCTGTAGGGGCACTCATATCCTCAAGGTCGTTCTCACAGAGTTGATTCCCAAGTGGAAAATCCCACTGTTACTTTTTCAAGTGCAACAGTTTCAGATAGAGCCCTCTAGAGGGAGCATTCAATTGTATCCAAATGGCAAAGATGGAAAAACAACAAAGAAGCAAGGGAGTACAACAGTAGCCAAAAGTTTCCAATATCCAAATTGTAAAGTCTCTATTTTTCTATGTGGCCAAAATGCAACAAAGTACATCTAAGGTCCGATAACTTTTTTGCAAACAAGTCCCCACTTCTCAGAGTTTGACAGACCACGTCCCAGGTGTCTTGTTTGGGCAGCCCGACCCCAGGGGATTTGGCAATGGAAGTTCTTAATTTTCCATTAATTTTCCAACAGATTAACAACGTTCCAATCCCTTCCCCCCTTCTCCTGCCAGTCTGGGGGGAGGTTTTAAGTCCGATGTCAGTTTGACAGCTTAAAAAAATTGGAAAGGTTCCCTTTAAGTGCAGCTTGATTTTCGTTGCTTTATTCCTTCTGCAGTTCCGGGGAGGCAGACTTCCTTAATTTTTGCCTTTCCCGTTTTCAGCCAATTTTATTTTTTAAAAGTCCCGTTACTTTTCCAATCTTACTCACGGGTGTTGTGGTCAAATTCCAATTGCAGGAAGAAATCGGCGCTCTCCGCTCATGGCGACGCGGCTTCACTCCGCTAGCTGGGTGACGACTCTCAGCACCGCGCTTACCCCGATGCCGCTCAGAAGCCTTTAAAAAGGCTCCCTCACAGTACCGGGGGGCGCAAAAGGTGCCCACCGAATCTCCTTTGTTCACAGGCTCCGCGCCTGTGATTTTAGGGGTCCCCCGCTTGCCGTAGCGGGTAAGACCCGAACTAACGGAGCAGTCCTGCCTCGGAGCTCGAGGCTCGGACCGCCATTAAGCGCTGGCGCCGACCGGAAGTCGGGACCCCCTGACCATTAGGTCCAGTTGTGACTGACTCTAGGGTTGCAGTGCTCATCTCGCTTTATTGGCCAAGGGAGCCGGTGTACAGCTTCTGGGTCATGTGGCCAGCATGACTAAGCCTCTTCTGGCAAACCAGAGCAGCGCACAGAAACACCGTTTACCTTCCCGCCGGAGCGGTACCTATTTATCTACTTGCACTTTGACATGCTTTTGAACTGCTAGGTTGGCAGGAGCAGGGACCGAGCAACGGGAGCTCACCCCGTTGCGGGGATTCAAACTGCTGACCTTCTGATTGGCAAGTCCTAGGCTCTGTGGTTTAACCCACAGTGCCACCTGCGTCCCATGCTCTTCAAAGAAACAGAGCATAATAACAAGAGGAAAGCTTTTGCCTGGCACCTAAAGATATGTAATGAAGGCGCCAGGTGAGTCTCCCTGGGGAGAGTATTCCACAAATGGGGAGCCACTGTTCTCGTGTTGCCACCCTCTGGACCCTTTGTGGATTTGTTTTGCAACGTAACAGGAAACAAACCAAGTGGTCCTTTTTCTTCTGCTTCACCCCAACTCACCTTGATCAGTCGATCTCCGGGTTGTAACCTCCCATCACTTTTGGCAGGGTCTTGAACGACGTCATGGATGTAACAGCCAACGTTATCATTGCCTTTGGTCACAGTGAAACCAAGGCTACCCTTCTCTGATTTAGTCAGGACAACATGGAGCTCCACCTCCTGGAAGGAAGCACATTTTCAGCACGTATCAGACTGAGAACTAGCAACACAATACACATACACAGCTACATAGATCTGCATGTGTCATCTATCTATGTGGTGGTATTTGAGGAATGCAATTTCTGTGAACAAACCAATTTGCACCTCCTGGACTAACGTGCAGATCAGAACATAACTCTCCCTTAGATTTTCCTCTGAATTTTGCAATGCAGTTGTTGGCTCAAAAATGTTCTGCCACATTTTAAAAACAGTATACAGTGGTACCTCAGGTTACATACGCTTCAGGTTACATATGCTTCAGGTTACAGACTCCGCTAACCCATAAATATTACCTCGGGTTAAGAACTTTGCTTCAGGATGAGAACAGAAATCATGCTCCGGCGGCTCGGCGGCAGCAGGAGGCCCCATTAGCTAAAGTGGTGCTTCAGGTTAAGAACAGTTTCTGGTTAAGAACGGACCTCCGGAACGAATTAAGTACTTAACCCTAGGTACCACTGTATTTTAAGCATAAAGAATGTTTAGAAATATGCAAATTGAGACAAAATGGATGGTATTCAACTAGTCTTTAATCAGAGAATACCCACTGAAACAAATGGCTCTAACTTAGTCATGTTAATCAATGTGAACATCAACCGATATTTTTAAATATGGGTTTCTGTTTGGATTCTTTAAAAAATTGCAGATTAATGTGTGGAAGCAGGATGGAGAAGATCTATGAATGAATATGTGCAAAACTGACATGAGACAGAAATAGACTGATCCACTCGTTCCCAATACACAAGGATAGTTCAAGATAGCATGACACAAAGGAGGAGATAATTGAGGTCAGGTATGCATGTCACAGGTGTCTTTTGGGCAGTTTCTAAGTGGATGCACTAAAAATAGCTTCTGCAGTTTGTACCTGGAGCCCATTTGAAATCTACCTGCAGACATTTCTATTTAAATATGAAAATTAGATCCAACAGGCAAGGAAACATCCCTGTTTGGATCACCTGGTGTTTTCACTTTTACCTAAAAGCATCTGCAAGGGAGTAGGGGAGGTCCCAACTGACTAGAGCAGCAGCAGAGTATTTCAATAAAAATAAAACAACATGGAACAAAGTAAGGTAGATCTGCAAATTGGCACAGATGGTGCAAATGTCCACTGGGCTGCAACCGGGTAAACTGTAGCGTTTTGCCGTGTTTGCACAAACCTAAAAAAAAACACGACCCTCCCTCCAACTACTGAGAAGGAAAAGTGGGACATTACTGGTTCATATTCATCGACGTGTTTTTCAAGCTGGCTCAAAAGCGACGCAAGGCCTCCTGGCGCTGCCACGAGCTCAGAGACGGAGCAGCTGTATTTCTCGTCCGCTGAACCAGATGTGAAGGTTCGACATCTTGATATTGGTGGCAAATCCATTGGGAGAAGAGACGGTGGGTTACTAAAGGAAAAGGAAAAGAAGACAAAGGGAATCAAAATTTAGGGTGGCTCCAATGCCTCTGGAGGAGCGTTGAAATTGCAACGGTGGCAATTTATTGATTATATTTTTAACCCATCTCTTGATTTTGAAATGGGATCCTCAGGGCAGTTCACTGGTTTAAAAGACCATCCACACGGCCAAAGCAGAGGAGATGGAGGTAGCCACACTGTAGCTATGTGTTTGCCCTGTTCACCTACATGGGAATGTAGGAGTCAGACCATTATCCATTTAGCACAGTGCTGTTTGCATTGACTGGACAGGGGTCTCTCCCAGCCATACCTAGAGATGCCATGGATTGAACTCAGGACCCTCTGCATGGAAAGTCGGTGCTCTCCAAGAAAAGCAGGACTGGGACATTATTTTTCAATCAAAAGTGGTGTGTGGGTGAAGGGAGCTGAACCCTCAAGGGTTTGGTGAATATGTCAATTTTGGTTTCTCTCAGTTTCTAGTTTTCCCAGTCTTAAGTTGTTCAGCTCTCCATACTTCCACTTCAGTTTGTAAATTTATTTTTTAACAGTCCTTGTGAAAATTCACCAGTGTTTTCCTGAAAATAACCTCTGTAATACACACTTCTCTATATGCCATTTTACCAAATGCACACATTCTTGCAAACCAAATCCCCCTAATGGAATGCATGTATATCATTTCCACTAATACACGTTTTATATTTACCCTAGTATATGTACTTTTGGACACATTACCTGGCCAGAGAGCTGCATTGCAAAATTCAGAGGTGCAAATTTTGAAAGGTGACTTTGTTTTGGTTCATGTGTTGCTTTGGAAAGCATGATTTAGTAAGCTCGCCTTCAGATGCAAATGGAGTCAAATTTCCCCTCCCTCCCTCCCTCCCCTAGAGTTTACCTCTCTGCGGTCAATTGGCCCAGGCATTTTTCTCTTAAGTCAGTCCCTTTTCAGTTATCAGAACAGGGTTTGGAAGAAAGAGAGAAATTTGTTGCTCTCTTGCTGCAACTGCAATCCCACCCCCAACTGAAACGGATGCAAAAATTAGGATTTCACCTAATTGAATGGGGAATGTTAGGTGCACAGCAAACATGGTTTCCCCCTTCGAGTCTAGCAGGACTCACAACTTATCATGTTAAAAACAAAACTATATTAATTTAACGAAACGAGCCAGCAGCACATGCCTGTTCTCAGTTTCTGGTTTCCCTGGTGTCTCATGAGGAGCACAATATATGGTGCGAATAGTTTCCTCTTGGCTGCAGGGCATTTCATAAGGACTAGGTGCCTCCGCTGCTGATTTGTTGGGGTTTTGGTACAGGGTGGAGCTCCATTTTGTGCTCGCTATCTGGGCCGCGTTCGCAGGAAGCTCCTCCCCTCCACTCCCGCTGCTGTCGCTGTAGCTGTCCCTTCGAGAGGGGGACTTGATCCGCTTCCTGCCCTTGTCCATGGCTTCGTTTTCGTCAGAGCTATCATCTTGCTCCCCGTTAGGTTGCTGAGGGTTGCCTTTGCTGACATCAGGGAAAATCTGCTGAGGGGAATGGATAGGAGTCTGGAAGAAAAAGGACAAGGAAGTATGGCAGAAAGGGGACCACACATGTTGGCTGCGGTTTCAGAGAGCGGGTGTCACTGTCGTGTGTAATGCACATGTACGCCCCCACTTGAAGCACCCAAGTTTTCATTGTTTGCATAAAGTACTTTGGAGGCTATTAAACTCCTACACCAGATTAGTAAAAACACTTTTTGTTTGGGTGAAGCTTAAAAGGACCGCCTCTCCCCATATGAACCAACCCAGACTTTGCGATCATCATCCAAGACCCTTCTTCTAATGCCTCCTCGACGAGAGGCCTGGAGGGCGGCAACACAAGAACAGGGCCTTTTCTGCAGTGGCTCCCCGTTTGAGGAATGCTCTCCCCAGGGTGATTCGGCTGGCGCCTTCATTATACATCTTCAGGCGAAAACATTCCTCTTCAACCTGGCCTTTGGCTGATTATCACCCTATACCAGTGGTGTCCAAACCTTTTTCAAAGAGGGCCAGATTTGATGAAGTGAAGGGCCGTGGGGGATGGCCAAAGTTGTTGAGCTTTTTTTAGGATTGAAGTTGAGGTTTTGTTTTAGGATTTTACCCCAGGAAATAAACCGCCACAGGGACCGATTTAAACTGACTGACAGGCAGGATTGGGCCCTCAAAACAGACTTTGGACATGCCTGCCCTATACCCTTTTAAATGTGATTGCAGGAGGAGGGGATTATTGGTCTGTTTTTGTTTTTATTCTATATTTTGTGTTTTTTATATTGTAATTTTATGTTGCAAACCGCCCTGAGAGCTACGGATGAAGAACGGTATGCAAATAATAATAGTAATAATAATAATAATAATAATAATAATAATAATACAGTGGTACCTCTGGTTACATACTTAATTCGTTCCGGAGGTCCGTTCTTAACCTGAAACTGTTCTTAACCTGAAGCACCACTTTAGCTAATGGGGCCTCCAGCTACTGCCGAGCACAATTTCTGTTCTCATCCTGAAGCAAAGTTCTTAACCCGAGGTAATATTTCTGGGTTCACTGAGTCTGTAACCTGAAGCGTATGTAACCTGAGGTACCACTGTAATGGAATCTTTGATGCACCTTTTCATAAAAAGTCACTAACAACATCCAATGTGCTACCATTCTTACCAGCAAAGAAGGGTCAATTTCGGGTAGTATACCAGGAAGTGGCCTGCAGAGGAGAAGGGTGACTTCAGGAGATGTTCCCCTAAGAGCTGAAATAACCTCCTAGATGTAGAAGAGATTCAAAAATCAGGCACAAACGCTGAACAGGAAGGTGCGCCTACAACTGAAACAAGCGAACAGAAAGAGGTGCTGACCTGCTGGGACAGTCCTTTTAGAGACGCTCCGTTCACTTTCAGGATGACGTCCCCAACCTCGATCTGTCCGCTTTCTGCAGCTGGTTGCCCTGGGAAGAGCTTTTTAACCCTGACTATGCTGGAACCTGGCTGCTCTGGAGAAACGCTGTCCTCTCGGCAGAAACTGAAGCCTAGGCCCGAGCTGTTTTTCACCAGCTTCACCTCAAACGTGTTGTCTGCAGAAAAGAAAGGCGAATGTCATTGCGGCATGTGGAGACGCTTGATCTCACTCGCTGGTCATGCTTCAAACACTCTCCTCAGGCACCAAGATGCATAAGTACACATCCACAACAAATGGAAAGCAGGAAAATCGATACTCACGCAGCCTAAGATGCTCTGGTTGCTGCAGAAGTATGAGAACAGAACATTTTTATACCACTCGTTAGAAACTTGGGACAAGCTGTCCATGAAACGAAAGCAGTCAGTACTCCAGAAATTAACTAGACAAGGCTACTTCCACACCATTCATTTAAGCCACTGTGATACAACTTTAACAGCCATGGGTTCACCCAAAGAATCTTGGGAACTGAAGTTTATTAAGGATGCCGAGAGTTGTTAGACCGTTATTACCTTCACAGAGCTGCAATCCCCAGAATTTTCTGGAAGGAGGGGTTGTTTGCAAAACCGCTCTGGGAATTGTAGCTTCCCAAGATTCCCTGGGGGCAAGCTATGACAGTTGAAGTGGTACTATAGGGCTTTAAACATAGGTGTGGACGCAGTCTGAGCCACGTGGAAGAGTGCAGAATGGAGGGTGTCAAACGTGAACAATAACTGAACCTTCATAATTTAATTCCTTTGGAACATAGGGCAAGTGATAACGAAAAACCAAACCGAACAACCCAGGATATGAATAAACACACTAATAGTTAGGAATTCTTTTCTTCACACAAGGGGCCTGGTTTACTTCCAATGGCAACAAAGTCTCAAGCGGGAAAACTGAAACGAACATCAGTAATGACAACTGGAAAGGTTGATGAGAGTTGTTAAGAAGTCCGCTATCTCCCCCACAGAGCTACAATGTGCTTTAACAATCACTCCTTCCCGGGGAACACTTGAGAATTGTAGATCTGTGTGGGGAACAAGGGCCTCCTAACAGCTCTCAGCACCCTTAACAAACCCTTAACCCCCATCGTTTAGCCCAGACACTGAGGTCCAGCTCCGAAGGCCTTCTGGTGGTTCCCTCACTGCGAGAAGTGAGGTTACAGGGAACCAGGTAGAGGGCCTTCTCGGTAGTGGCACCCGCCCTGTGGAACACCCTCCCATCAGATGTCAAGGAAATAAACAACTATCTGACTTTTAAAAGACATCTGAAGACAGCCCTGCTTAGGGAAGTTTTTAATGTTTGATGTTTTATTGTGTTTTTAATATTGTGTTGGGAGCCACCCAGAGTGGCTGGGGAAACCCAGCCAGATGGGCGGAATATAAATAATAAATTATTATTATTATTATGGCGTTCCCAAGATTCTTTGGGGGAAGGCGAGACTGTTTAAAGTGGTGTCATAGTGCTTTAAATGTATAGTGCGAATGGGGAAAAAAGGAGAACTGGAAGTGATGAAAACAGAGAACAGGTAGGTCAGGTAGGCAAGTGAGCGATGATTCTTGCTTGAAGGAGGAGCGGGCTAATAATAATTACGGTCATTACTGTTTCGTCCAAATGAATTAATTGAGCTCATGGACCAGCCCTGTAGGGCCACTATTATGTTAATGGACTGAATAGATTGAAAGATTATGAGTCATTGCAAGAAGGGGAGTGCGTGTGTGTAAACTTAATAGTGTTTAGTTTATTTTTAAAGTTATTTTGTAAATGATTCTAAATGCCCTAGTGATTTGTTAATCATAAACAGTGGTACCTCGGCTGTCAAATGTAATCCGTTCCGGAAGACTGTTTGACTTCCGAAACGTTCGACAACTGAGGCGCAAAAGGCGGTCAGCAAAGTCAATGGAGAAATTTTTTTTAAAATGCAGAAGCCGTTTGACTTCTGAGGCGCGTTCAAAAACAGAAGCAATTACTTCCGGGTTTTGAACGTTCAGGTTACAAAACATTTGGCTTCTGAGATGCTCAAAAACCGAGGCACCACTGTACTATGACTCACACTGTAAGTGTGGTATTAGCCTATTTATTTATTTATTGTTACTAGTCTGTTACTAGTGTTTTATAAATGGCAATTGTTTTAATGATAATCTGTTAATTATATGATATGATTCACACTGTACTTGTGATATTCTATTCTATTATTGTTATTTATTCATTGCTTGTAAGCCACTTTGGTATTCATTTGACTGGAAATGGAATAGAAATACAATCAATAAATCAATCAATCAGGCAATTCTACTCAAAGGGCTGGACACTGCAGTCGTTCTAATGTCATGTTATGCCTCGGTCCACTGGCCTGCCATTTTAGAGATAAAAATAACCAATTAAGGTTCAAGCCCACTTTGCATTCCGACAGAATCTCACCGTCAGTGACAAAGTTGTAGTCTCTGGCATGCGTCATTTTCTTCACAGGTCTCTCTGGGGCCGCACTGTGATTGGGCTGGTTTGGAGGTGTGCACTGTGGCGTAACTGGAGCATGGACTCTGGCGGCTGGAGGCTGGCCCTTTTCCAACACCAGACGAACCTCCTGCAGGAACAAGCGTACAGACACTTAGCCATGGAAATAAAAGAAAAGGTCAGTACAGGATGAAGTATGCAGCACCAGGGCCTTTTTAGTGGTGGCTCTACACCTGTGGAATGCTCTTCCCACTACTGAGGTGCGTGTCACAGCGCCATTGTTTCCTTTTAGAAAATAGGAAAAGACACAACTCTTCTGACTAGCTCCTGGATGAGGGTATCAGCAAATGAAATGATCTGTGAATAATTTTCTTGAATGGATAACCAATTCACGTCGCGAATCTCCCAAGAAATGAATGCTTGCATTTGAGTCTTGCCTTTGCTAGTTGTTGTTGTTTAGTCGTGTCCGACTCTTCGTGACCCCATGGACCAGAGCACGCCAGGCACTTCTGTCTTCCACTGCCTCCCACAGTTTGGTCGAACTCATGCTGGTAGCTTCAAGAACACTATCCAACCATCTCATCCTCTGTCGTCCCCTTCTCCTTGTGCCCTCAATCTTTCCCAACATCAGGGTCTTTTCCAGGGAGTCTTCTCTTCTCATGAGGTGGCCAAAGTACTGGAGCCTCAGCTTCAGGATCTGTCCTTCCAGTGAGCACTCAGGGCTAATTTCCTTAAGAATGGAGAGGTTTGATCTTCTTGCAGTCCGTGGGACTCTCAAGAGTTTCCTCCAGCACCATAATTCAAAAGCATCAATTCTTCGGCGATCAGCCTTCTTTATGGTCCAGCTCTCACTTCCATACATCACTACTGGGTTGTTGTTGTTTAGTCATTTAGTCGTGTCCGACTCTTCGTGACCCCATGGACCAGAGAACGCCAGGCACTCCTGTCCTCCACTGCCCCCCGCAGCTTGGTCAGACTCATGCTGGTAACCTCGAAAACACTATCCAACCATCTCGTCCTCTGTCGCCCCCTTCTCCTTGTGCCCTCCATCTTTCCCAACATGGGTATGGAACCTCAAATAAGGAAGTACCCCTGCACTGCAGCATGTGGACAGCGCCAGGATTAGCTTGGCCTTTGCCACACAGTTCTGGAAGAGCCACCACATACCTGACCATATCTTTGAAGATAGCAGCAGCACAGCCTAACATTTCAAAAGCCACAGGTCTTGGGAATACTCTGGCAGCTGCTGCTTTTGCCACACGGGGGAGAGCAGCGGCTGCCAGAATAAGCAAGCCACTTCTGCTATGACTAAGAATGGCTTGGTGGATGGTGGCAGAAGCAATAGACGTTCCTCCTCCCAGGAACTTCCTACAGCTTAGAAATGCAACATAGGGGTGAAGAGTTGGTGGAAGAAGATTGGAAAAAATTCAAAGTTTATTTACAGAAACATTGTAAAATTAAGGAATGTTAAAAGGTTGTTGGAATTAAGTAATGTGGTTTTAGCAGAAATGATATAAAGGATTAGGTTAAAATTGATTTACTAATTGGTGAAAGACGAGAATTACAATATATTCAGATAATTTATTAGGATAAAAACAAAGCTGCAAAGGATTTGCTGAAACATCTAATTGAACTAGAATACAAAAAAGGGAGGTGTGAGGAGGTCAAGGAAATAAGCAAAGGAAAGAAAGCCATGTAAAGGTCTGATTTGTTCTTTTTTAATTGTTTGTGGTTATTTTTTATGTCTTTGTTATTTTTCATTGTTATTGGGTTTTTTTTGTAACTTTCAAAATCTGAATAAATATTATCTATATATATAAATAGAAATGGAACATAGGAATTGGCCCCAGAGAAACCAGGCTGTAAACCTCTTACCTGGCCGGTATTCCTCAGGATTTCCACAGCTTGTTTATGGGTAGCTCCTTCCAAAGTAACCCCATTGACAGAAAGCACACGGTCACCTAGGAACCAACAACGAAGGGTTATAGGAATCCCGTAAGCAGAGGCTAAGCACAACCCAACGAAATATGTCTCCTCTCCTCCATTCAACAGCCATTCACTTGAGAAAGACTTGTGCAGAATAAAGCACCAGTGGAATGAAAACATGAACAGAACCTTCTTGGCCAGGTCAAGGGTCCGTCAAGACCAGCGTCCTGTTTCCAATAGTGGGCAGCCAGATGTCCCTGAATCTGACCAGCCATCCCCGTCCCCAGCATCTGATCTCCGGAAATATGCTGCCTCTGTACACTGAGGTCCTAAACAGCTACCGAGGCTGGTAGGGTCTTGATAGGCCCAACTAAGTGCCCCCCTTTTCTCATATTCTCCAAGAATCCTGGCTATTCAGGAAGCTGCAAAACCCCAATGTGAAAATAAAGGTTAATTATACTTGCCTTTTTGAATTCTACCATCAGCTTCAGCTGCTCCCTTAGGAATAACAGCTTTTACATACAGGCCTCCATGCCTCACGTTGGTGTTCACACCACCCTGCAGATTAATAAATTGGACGAATGTTACGACCTTAATGGAAAGTCAGATATCTGAAACCAAAAGCACCAACCCAATCCTTTAAAGGAATCCAGAACATACTCATGCAGGCTATCAGCAAGGACAAGCGGCAGCCGAAAATGAAACCCAGAAGGAATTGTTTTTTTTCTTTTCTTTTTTGAGCCCCATGCAAGCAAAGAGATGGTTCCCAAGGCTTCTTCTGGGTACAGAATTCTAGTTTAAAGTTCTGGTAACAGAACTATTGAGAATATTTGTGAAGGTTAACAAAGCATGAGTCTGAGGGTATATCATGCATGTCATTCAGATACAGACAGACACAGAGAGGGGAAAACTAAGGTGCACTGCTTCTTCTTGAGTTGTGGAAAGCTGAGTTGGGGAAAAAAAGGAAACTTCAGTAGGCTAGGTGGTGGGTTTCTTCTAATGTCTGAAAATGCAGTTTGGTCACCATTTCCTGCTAAGTTTACTGTGCCTTTAACTGCTGCACAACAGGCAAGAATCCAACAGGTGAAGCTTTCCCTACTGCTGCATCTCCAAAAAGGGAAAAGCTCAATTGTTGGATTTCTTTTTGCACAACATTGCAGAAAGCACAATCGGGGGAGGGGGGAACCTGTCCACTTTAATAAATGTGGTTCTTGAGCAAGAAGGGGTCTATGAATCCCTAAACTGGAAGGATCTGAGGCTCTTCAGAATTGTTGGCCTCCCACTCCCATTGGCCCAGCCAGCACGGCCAATGACGATGGGAGGTGTAGCTCAGTAACAACTGGAGGGCTACCGGTTCCCCATCTCTGCTTTCAGCAAAAGGCTACTCCTTCCTTAAGAGTGTCCACTTCCTATGCTTTTAAACTAGCAGGCTTATTTTACGTATGCTTAAAGGTAAAGGTAAAGGGACCCCTGACCATTAGGTCCAGTTGTGACCAACTCTGGGGTTGCGACACTCATCTCGCTTTATTGGCCAAGGGAGCCGGCGTACAGCTTCTGCGTCATGTGGCCAGCATGACTAAGCCGCTTCTGGTGAACCAGAGCAGCGCACGGAAACACCGTTTACCCTCCCACCGGAGTGGTACCTATTTATCTACTTGCACTGTGATGTGCTTTCGAACTGCTAGGTTGGCAGGAGCAGGGACCGAGCAACGGGAGCTCACCCCGTCGCGGGGATTTGAACCGCTGACCTTCTGATCAGCAAGTCCTAGGCTCTGTGGTTTAACCCACAGCGCTACCTGCGTCCCCTTTTAATGCTTACTTTTAAATGTATGCTCAGTAGGTTCACTCCTATGTAGGTGTTAATAGAATTCCATGCTGACAGCATTAAGTACAGGGCCAGCGAAACACATTTGCTTTCTGTTTCAGATTAGCACCAACGTGCTCACAATACTGTGCAAGTGTGCTACAGGGAAGCAGGAAATGTGTTTTAATTTTTATGGCAAACTGATTTACTTTGAAAAGGATGAGAACTCTAGATTATTTGGACAAATGCCTTGGGGAATATGCCTGAGCTGATCTCCTTGGGTGAGCCACAAATACCTCTTTTAGTGATCTGCATTTACTCAACTCTCCTTGTCCAAACTGCTTTCCAAAATTATGAGATGCAATCCTTCAATCTGATCTTTGGAAAGTGAACCAAAGATTGCCGTTAAAAAAGCACTTTCAGACACCCCCACAAAAAGCAATAAACACAAGGACACGGCATTGTATACCCGCTTTCGGAGTTTTATCTTTAAAGTGACATTGTCAAGTAGTTGCAGCCCATTAAGTATGAATGATCATGTACAGAACTCAGCTTATGTTCTTATAAAATTGAAAAGGCATGCCAAAACCTGAGGTTACTGCTGCCAGCTTCTAACCCAGAAATGGTCAATATGCTGAACAGTCAAGAGTCAATGCAATTGCAGGTTCTTCTACCCTGTTCCTTCTGCCCCCTCCCCAAAGTTACTGGGGTGGGGTGCAACTAAAACTCTGCTTGATACAACAGGCAGAGTGGGGTGTTTGCGCAAATGAAGGGATGGAGGCAGAATAAGGTGAAAGAAGGCATAGCTGTGCCACCTCCCTCAGCATCCATGAGTTACAACTCAGAGAAATTGTGCATAAATATAAATATTTGGTAGTATTCTGCTTCGCAACCAGCAGAGGGAGCTCAGAGGATGTGTGACAAGGCTATATCGACTCCTCTGGCGATGCGGTCAGGTGCCAACAAATGGCAACAGAACCACATACAAAGTCAAGAGTTAAGCTTGAGAGGTAATTCACTGATTTCAGCTGTCTTTCTGCAGGGAGAAGGAGAGTCACAACTGCAATTCTGCAGTGTTCTAAATACAAGTAGGGAAAGTACGCATTTTTGTTGTTGTTGCTTCCATCCATGGTACGCATAGTAATACATTAGGAAACTCGATTCTGATCTCAGCCATAGTTTACGCATGAATTAGGGCAGCTCTGCGCATCACGAGTGCTGTGGGAAATACTGGTATTTCACACAGGAAATACATAAAATGTGGATGCCCTACATGAGCATGTGGCAATAATGCTGGGTGGGAAACCTGTGGTCCTCCAGATGTTGGACTGCAACTCCCATCATCCTAGAATCTGGCAATTTTGGTTTTTCCTCAGTTTCTGATTTTCCAATCCTAAATTCAGTTGTGCACAAAAATTCGATTTTTTTTTTTAAAAAAATCATGAACTTTCACCACTATTTTTGTGAGAATTTCTCCCAATATACATGTTGGAATAATTTTTTTGCTGAATGTACATGCTTTAGAAAAGCGATTTCCTCTCAAATAATGCATGTTGAATGTTATTTCCCCTAATAAACACATTTTTATGGACACTTCACCCCAGTGTATGCGTTTTTGTACACATTACATGGCATTGCAAAAGTCGGGGAACTGCAAATTTCGAAGGATGGCTGTATTTTGGCTCCTGTATCATTTTGGAAAGTGAAAACAGGGAGATTTGCCTTTAACTGAGAACTTGGTTGAAATGCTCCCCCAAACCTAGCTGGAGTCCAACAATATGTGATGCACAACATAGTTTGCTTTACTGTGATGTATAAACCAAGTCACTCTGTGTGTGCATTTCTTTTTTTCAAGGAACAAAACACAACACTCAGGTTTCTCTTGATGTGCAGAACTTGCCCTGAATCCTTCTCCTTTGCATGTAATGTCATGCAGAACCTCAGCCTTGAGAGTTGTTGAGAGAAGTTAAATATTAGCAGCAGGTTTAACTACTTGACAGTGCCTCTTTAAGGTCCACTGCTACCCTGTAAACCATACATTTTTAACAGGTCGCTTGGAGTGGAGGAAAAAAGAGAAAACAGGTAAAAACCTTGTCAAACAGTACCGTGACACTTATTCCCAAGCCGTTATCATTTTTGGCCAGTTCGACCTCAAAGATATCTCCAGGTTTAAGAGGCGGTGAAGAAAACTTTTTAGAATTCATTGAGTTGGCCAAATTCATGAAGTAAGGCTCCTTTACAAAAAAACAGACAAAAAAAACAGAGAGAGAGGAAAAGACAAAAAAAGAGAGAGAGTATACCCTGTTAGAGAGGTGATTTGTGATTAGGACTGTATTACATATTCAGCAGGGATAGCCAAAGGTTTGAAACGGGGGTAAAATGAGATTACACGTACATAAATATTTACACATGCACTAACACAACGCAGATAAAAACAGGGAAGCACTCTTGAAATCTAAGCAGATATATCCAAATGCAACTACCATTTGATGCAGTGTTTCAGGCGACATTCATGATGTTATGGATCAAAGCATCTGCAGCGACAGATCTCCCAGAATGAAGGAATCAATATGCCAATAATTGCTTGGGTCAGATACACTGCCAAAATTGCACGGCGTAATGCGGTCATATGTGGGCAGCTGATCTATAAAAGCATTATGTGCCTGAGCAGGCGGTCAGCTGACCTACAGGACCCTCAGGTAACCCTGTCACAGAAGGCACCAGGTGGGCAGGTTTTGGCTAAGGAGCAGGAGGGGTAGGATAAAGGATGTTAAAATGGGATAAAAAATGTGTTTTGTGAAAACTGCCTTGGGCCGAGGGGGGTGGGATATTCCAGGGTCAGACTAAGAGGGAAATAGTAAAGGTAAAGGGATCCCTGACCATTAGGTCCAGTCGTGGCCGACTCTAAGGTTGCGGCACTCATCTCGCTTTATTGGCCGAGGGAGCCGGCATACAGTTTCCGGGTCATGTGGCCAGCATGACTAAGCCGCTTCTGGTGAACCAAAGCAGCGCACGGAAACGCCGTTTACCTTCCTGCCGGAGTGGTACCTATTTATCTACTTGCACTTTGATGTGCTTTCGAACTGCTAGGTTGGCAGGCTAATATATGCTTGCAAGGAATTTCTCCTTGGGAAAATAAGCCCCCAAAGCGTTAGTAAAAGGTGCCAGAGCGGTTAAGCAATGGAAGCGCTGGTGGGCAATCCCCACCTAGTCCATCTCACTCCTTTGTTTTAATTTCGAAACAAACCGGTAATTATAGTAAGACCTCATCCACACCATGAATTGAAAGCACTCTTATACCACTTTCACAACTGTGGCTTGCCCCAAGGAATCCTGGGAACTGTTAAGAGAGCTGAAAGTTCCTAGGAGACCCCATCTCTCCTCACAAAGCTACCATTTGAAGAGGTTGAGAAATTAATCCTCTTTCCCAAGGAACTCTGGGTACTGGCAGCTCCATGAGGGAACTAGGGGTCTCCTAACAATTCTCAGCCCCTTAAGAAACCAGTTCCCAGAATTCTTTGGGGGGGGGGGGAAACATGGCTGTTTAAAGCAGCATCATGGCGCTTTAAAGGTATGGTGTGGATGGTATGGAGATAAAACACACACAAAGTGGTATAGAAATGGACTATGCCTTTTTGGCGGCTGCTGTTGCTGGTTCCTGGCTGCTGGAGTAAGTGGCTTCATCCATGTCAGAATCTCCTCGGTCAGAATACTCCACGGTTTCCTCTGTCCCAGACTTTTTGGCCTTTGCTGTGTTTGCCTCCGAAGATGCTTCGCTTCTTTCGCTGAATTTGGAAAGGGCAAGCTGGGAATCGATGCAATTCTGGTATTCTGGCTGTGGCTTGTCGCCGATATGGTTGCCGAAACCACCGTTTGTTTGGCTCTGGGACAGGCTGGCGCTCTCGGTCCTGGAGTCTTGGGAGCTGAGGCTTCCGTCCCGTTTACCCGAGCCAAGGCCAGATAAGCTCCCAGAGGTAGGCCTCTGCTGGCTCAGCGGCCGGTTGTGTTCCTCTGAAGAAGACTCTGCCTCATTGTCTGGTGTCAGTGGCGGCCTTTTAAAATACCCCTTTGTGCCACTGAAGAGATTTGATGGTGCTAAGGAGAAAGGGAAATTCCCAATAGTAAGCATTATTTAAATAACCTAATACAGTCATAAAGGTAAAGGTAAAGGGACCCCTGATCATTAGGTCCAGTCGTGTCCGACTCGGGGGTTGAGGCGCTCATCTCGCTTTACTGGCCGAGGGAGCCAGTGTACAGCTTCCGGGTCATGTGGCCAGCATGACTAAGCTGCTTCTGGCGAACCAGAGCAGCACACGGAAACGCCGTTTACCTTCCCGCCGGAGTGGTACCTATTTATCTACTTGCACTTTGATGTGCTTTCAAACTGCTAGGTTGGCAGGAGCTGGGACCTAGCACCGGGAGCTCACCCTGTTGTAGGGATTCGAACCGCCAACCTTCTAATCGGCAAGTTCTAGGCTCTGTGGTTTAAATCACAGCGCCACCCGCGTCCCACAATACAGTCATACCTTGGGTTAAATATGCTTCAGGTTGAGCGTTTTCAGGTTACGCTCCGTGGCGACCCGGAAGTAATGGAACGCGTTACTTCTGGGTTTTGCCTCTAGTGCACGCGCAGACGCTCAAAATGACGTCACGCGCATGCACAGAAGCGGCAAATCGCGGCCCGCGCATACGCAGACGCGGGTTGCGTTCTACTCAGGATGCGAACAGGGCTTCGAAACGGATCCCGTTCGCATCCAGAGGTACCACTGTACACTGGTCAGTTGAGACATACATATCTCAGCTTAATAATCCAAAATATGCACAGGTCTTGTGCCTGGGTGCTCCACCCTACAGCCAAATCCTTCCCTCTTTCCGTCTCAGCCGTACATGGGCCACAAGAAATCAGAACCCTACTGAGTTGACAACTGGTAAAAACTGTCTTATTTCATGAGGCCTTTGCACCCGGAATGCTTCTCAGATGTTTCATGTTTTATTTCCTTTGGAGATTTAAATTTTAAGTTTCGAAGGTTTAATTTAGTTTTAAAATTTTCTATATTGTATGTTTTTATTGCTGCAAGCCACTGCTTCGTGATAGGTGGGAAATAAAATTTCAAGCAAATAAATAATAAATAAAATACATTATGCTGCAATTTCCTATTACATCTGAACTGAGAATCTGATTGCCAAGATCCTAAATCATGCTTGGAAGCTGGATTTATGATCATTATCTGTTCTGATCTTGGTATTCCCACTTCAGTTATAACAGGGAGCAATGGATTCTTGATGTGGGAAATGTTGGAACCACAACGCATCAGGATGAGATGAAGGAAGGCTTGTCCGAGGATGGAATGTGCAGGTACAGAAAGCCTGTGTGGGCCTCAGTTTCACCTCACATTTTTAGCTTTCAGTACTCAAACCTGCCAGTATTAAAGGTAATGGTGAGAGGATTTACAGGCCCAAGAACAAATGAAAGACGAACTCCAACCAAACATGGCCAATGAGATGATTTGGAGTCCAGCATCAGCCCTGGAACATGTCAATTTCATTTTCTCTTCAGTTCTTAATTCTCCACATTTCTGCTTCAGTTTGCGAATTTATTTTTGAAGTGCCCTTGTGTGTGGATCCAGCACTTTTGTGTGGATTTCTCCTGTATTTTTATAAACAATTTTGCCTCATACATGTGGTTTCTTCCAAAGCAATTTCCCATAATATTTTTGTATGCTATTTTCACTAATATATGCATTTAGATGCACACTTCAGTATATGCATTTCTTTGTACAAATTACTTGGCTGGAGAACTGCATTGCAAAATTCCAAGAAGTGCGAATTTTGAAGTACTGTATGGTCAAGTTTCAGTTTGTGTGTTGTTTTGGAAACTGCGAATCAGGTTTAGTTCACTTTTAAATGCAAATTGACCTGAATTTCTCCTCCATCCCTAATTGGCACCCAGGTCAGGAAACTTTAGGCCAAACTGACCCTTTCCTTAATGGCCTTTAAAGCAGGTTATAAAAACATTTTTGCTTCAACAGGCCTTTAGTCTGGTTTCCCTCATGCGAAGCCTTTTGGAGACTCCTAGCTCTCTGCTTTTACTACTTATAAGTTGTTGGACTTTGGCTTTTGGAATTTTACTGTCTGCTTTTAGTGACTGCAAGTGTCCTTGTGGGCCTATCTGGGCTGAAAGGCAGGGTACAAATATTTAGACAGACAAACAAACAACCCTGATTTAATGAGCTATGTCAGCTTATCAATTCTATCCACCCCCCCAGCGATCTGCAACTTTGCTCCAAAGCTGTCCCTTTTCTTTCACCCACAAGCTAATTTTATCGGATGATAAATTATGCTAGCTGGGTGTTAATTGGCAAGTTTTAGTGTTGCAGAACCCCTGGATATGTGGCCGAAGGTATAGCCAATTCCTGCTAAAACCTGCTGTGTAACAGTGCCTTAAGGGGAACATGGAAATTACTTTCTAATTGCAACAACAAGAACAACTGCAACTGGGTTGAGCTATTGTGTATAGATGTACGAAAGGAGAAAAACTAAGCAGAATTTGCAGATTACACCAACTATTTATCTAAGACAGGGGTGAGGAATCTCTGGCCAGTGGGTCAAATTTGGCCCAGCATGGCTGTCTTCCCTGAACCATGCCTACCTACCTCACATGTGATGTCAGGTGTGAGGCAGGTACAGAAGTGGCTGGATCAATCACACAGCTGATCCCTGCAGAAAGTAGCCTTGATAGAGCTCTGCTCTGTGCTTTGGCAAGAATAGGTTTAGCAAGTCCCTTTGTGCTATGGTTTCCAAGCACCCAACAACCAGGTGACTGTTAGGCACTTAGGAAGTGCTGCACAAGGGACTCTGACAGGTGGGCGGGATAATGCCGATTGATTGACAGGTGGGGGCAGACAGCAATCTTGCCCATCAGGCAAAGAAAGGTCCTCACTGCTGATAACACTTAGTGGAATACCTTTTGTATGCCCCTCCTTAGGCTGCGAGATGACAAGGGTCACTTCTTCTGGAGCATGCTCAATAATTTCCAGCGCTGTGTGATGGCGGACGCCTTCCAAGCTCACACTGTTCACTGATATCAAGCGGTCCCCTATGGAGAGAGATTGATTCAGAGATCAAAACAATACATTTTCAAGCTTTTACAGAGGGGCCATGGAGCAATCCACTGACTGCTGCAGATGTTCAACATCCATTTAGTGCTTGGTGCAATGCAAACGATGGACAAATCTGGCAATTTCAGTTTCTCATTTTTCCAATATTAAGTTTGGTTTGGCTCTGTTTGCGTGAAAATATGGTAAAAAGGTAAAGGACCCCTGGATGGTTAAGTCCAGTCAAAGGTGACTATGGGGTTGTGGTGCTCATCTCGCTTTCAGGCCAAGGGAGCTGGTGTTTGTCCACAGACAGCTTTCCAGGTCATGTGGCCAGCATGATTTAACCGCTTCTGGCGCAACAGGACACTGTGATGAGTGCCAGAGCGCACAGAAACACCATTTACCTTCTCGCTACAGCGATACCTATTTATCTACTTGCACTGGTGTGCTTTCGAACTGCTAGGTTGGCAGGAGCTGGGACAGAGCAATGGGAGCTCACCCTGTCATGGGGCTTCAAACCACTGACCGTCTGATTGGCAAGCCCAAGAGGCTCAGTGGTTTAGACCACAACACCACCTGCGTACACACACACACACACACACACACACACACACACAGTCTGCATGAAAATTCATAAGCATTTTCACCAATATTTTAAAAATTGTATGCATTTTCCCTTAGCATATGCATTTTCCCAAGCAATGGCTCTCATGATGCCTTGAATGGGAAAGTCTTGTATCACATAAGTTCTTCACAGGTTCTTTTGGACCCAGATTTAAATCATCTCCACACAGCCATAATGCTTGCTGTGCGACTATCTTGGGCTAGTGACTATCTCTCAGCCTAACTTACCTCACATAGTCGTCATTTGGCTAAAATGGGTGCAGGGAAAGGTGGGATGAAAATATAATAAGGATAAAACAAGAGTGATGGGTATTTAGGATACCCCTTGTGGTTATGTTTTGGTTGTTGCTGGTTGTTGGTGTCTAAATAAAAAACTTCAAAGCAGCTGTGTGGGGCTGTTCATTTTCCCAGAGAAGGAGTTTTTTCTTCCTTGTCTCTTCCCCTGATCTACACAGCGCCCTTCTGAAGTTGCTATTATTAGCCCCATTGGTTCTGGGGAGGGAGGGAGACAGGAGATAATACCCACCCCCTACAATGTTTCCCCAAGCAAATTAGACCCCACTCCAAGGGGTGTTTCAACAAAGGGAGAGAATGCTAATGGATCTCTCTCACATCACCGTCTAGTTTGGTCTTGATAAGAAGCACTGAAACTTTATTTTTCCAAGATGAGCTGTTAAGCTATAAACTAACAAACCAAACAACAGGCAGCCATCAATTGCAGACGGTTAGCAATATAGCTCGCCTACATAAAAAGTGTAATTGCCTGATAGGGCCATTCAATGCATTTCATTTTCCAAAATTAGTGGCAAGCGTGTCTTCCAATCACTTCTAATGTCATTGCCAATGGCAACATTCAGTATTTCAACATTAATACATAAGCAGTAACTTTTGTTCATTATATTTGTTTTTCTAAGTCAGTGTTTTTAATATTCTGGTAGTATTTCTACTGCTTTCTTTCGACATACAGTAGCAAGCCTAAGATTTACCTGGTTTTAGCGATCCCTGCAAATCTGCTGGTCCTCCAGGAGTTATCGAGTGAATGAAAATCCCAAGGTCAAGCTTTCCAGTTTTCTCCCCACCAGTGATCTGAAACCCTGTTTAAAGCAGTCATTTAGTAAATTTTGTAAAACATTCATGGCAATGTTTCATGAGATTTTCAGAGACCCATTGACCATGGTTTACTAAGAATTTCATATTGGGTGTCCTCCAATATATTAGATAAGGATAATGGTCAGTTTACCCCAATGGGGAATCTAGAGGTAGGGTTAGGTAGGGCATAAGACCATACTGATGACTTTATATCAACAAGTGTTAAGTCTGTTCCAATGTCTGATAGCTTTCTAAGTCTGGGGACATTTCATTCAAAAACAAAGGCATCTTCCAGACTGAACTCCACCACAACCTGCTCCACCTAATCAAGCGGTATGCTCAATTTTTATTCATTTCTGTCTTTACATATTACGTTCAAAGTGACATCAACTCACCTAAGCCATACTTCTCATCTTTTTTCAAGTTTACCAAGCTGATCTCCCTTTCTGGCAACGACAGTGGATTTTGCTTTGTTTGTAGAACGTCTGTAGGGAAAGGGAGGTGGAGAAGTCACTGAGATACAGCAGGGTATATTTATTTCTTGGAACATGACATAACACGAAGGGCTTGAAACCTTTCAAGTCAAGCTTCACTTGAATTTGCTGTGTAATTAAAAACAGCTCTTCTTGCATCTCAAGAGGGGCATTAATGATAGGGCTCAACACGGCTTCAACATTTTGGGGAAAGGAAGTTCTTTTCCTTCCTACATGAAAAGCATCCTTTAGGATATGAAATCTGATGAACATTTAACAATTTTATCTCCACAAAGCAATCAGCCCCCGTTTTGAATATGTGTACATTAATGCATGCAGATTCCATCTAACTCAGCGCCTTTGCAGGGTCTTCCAGAGTCAGATATTCCTCATGCAAGACAACTTATGGTTCTGGAAGTGATGCCATGCTACAGGGGCTTCATGTAGTGGAAGAACTAGCCAGGCCCATGCAGGGGGGGAGGGCAGCTGTGTCCACTTGCCCCAGGCCTTGGAGGGCTAAGCCGGCCAGCCCCCCCCCGCTAGACTTTCACTGTGATGCCAAGGCCAGTTCTGCATGGGCCTGCTTCCATAATATAAAAAGGTAAAGGGACCCCTGACCATTAGGTCCAGCCGTGACCGACTCTGGGGTTACGGCGCTCATCTCGCTTTATTGGCTGAGGGAGCTGGTGTACAGCTTCCAGGTCATGTGGCCAGCATGACTAAGCTGCTTCTGGTGAACCAGAGAAGCGCATGGAAACGCTGTTTACCTTCCCGCCAGAGCGGTACCTATTTATCTACTTGCACTTTGACGTGCATTCGAACTGCTAGGTTGGCAGGAGATTCCATAATATAGTGGAACTATATTAAACAGGGGCACAAGATGAGTGACTGGACCTGTGTGTGAAGTCCCCTGATCTCTCTCTTTTAAAGGACTCATAGCTCAGTGGGAGAGCCACATGCTCTGCATGCAAAAGGCCACAGGTTCAATCCCCGACATCTCCAAGTAAGGCTGGAGATTTTGGAGTGCTACTGCCAGTCAGTGTTGGCAACACTGAGCTAGACAGTCCAGTTGTCCAACTGGTTATCAAGACAGCTTCTTACATTCCTAATCATTGCTGTGCAACTGTTCCTGTTGCAATGTTTATCTAGGAACAAGCTATCTGCTTTTTATAAAGAGGAGCTGTGGTACTTAAGTGCTTCAGTGAGGGGGGGGATCAGTATCACCAAAAATGACAGTATAGAATCACAGAATTGCAGAGGTGGAAGGGACCACGAGGGTCACCTAGTGCAATGCCCTGCAACACACCCAACAAGGGGCTCGAACCCACGACCTTGAGATTAAGAGTCTCATGTTCTACCGACTGAGCTATCCCAGGATTAAGTCTGTACATGGTTCAAGTTAATTACTAATGGACCTTTAAAAATCCAGTCACAAGGTCTAAATTTCATCGTAAAAAAGTACTGAATCAAACAATGCTGACCTACAACATAGGCTTGGCCAGTGTCTTCAGTGGATGAAGAATCAGATTCATTTTTCCTTCTTTCTAGGCTGGAATTTAAACCTGCATGAGAGTGTGAACTAAAGGTGGTTGGGAAACGGCAAAAGAGAAGCAGTGAAAGGGGAGTGGAGAGGAAAACAGAACATAGAAAGGAACAAAGGAAAAAGTAAAAAAATAATAACGATATAAACATGACAAACAAAACACAAAAACTGGTGTAAAGGTAACACCACTTCTGGGCGTTAAGAATGCACCAGTGGAAATCAGTGTACATGGAGATGTTTATTCTGTGTGTGTAGAAGCAGAGCTCCATGAGAATAAGTATGAAACAGCTGGTCGCAAAGAGATTTTAGGATGATGAAATGAAAACGAATCCTGCAGTTTTGCAAAATTGCAGTACGTCCTAACAGACGGTGGCCCCTGACATCTGAGGCATGGGTCACTGAGCTGTAAAAAGCTTAGGGAAATACAGTGGTACCTTGTTTTGAGTCCTGGACGCTCGACGAAAAGTACGCTCGACAAACTGCCACTCTGAGCACACATGCAGAGCAGTTTGCGCTTCTGCACATAGCGCAATTTAGCTCTTCTGCACAAGCGGCAAACCTGGAAGTAACCTGTTCAGGTACTTCCGGGTTTGCCATGGACGTCCACTGAAATGGACACTGGACGGGGCGAACTTATACAGAGGCACCACTGTATAACAAAGTGAAAATGCTGCAAAAATGCTCAGGAATTCACTTTCAATCCAAAACAATTCTAAAAATGGATCTCTGCTTACTTTTGGCCTGAAGACACCAACCGTTTAATATAGCCCAATGATCCCAGCAAATTGACTGCAGGGCATTAGGAAATGCTGTAAATACAAGAGAGGACTTGGAGAACTTCTGCGGCAATGGTAACCGCCCTCCCTAAAAACGGTGTACACACGTTAACCAGAGTTTGCCATGAGGACAGCAACAGAAAAAAAGACCACTTCAAATGCTGCAACCTCCATGCGAATGCCACTGAGAAATGCTTAACCTGTGGCAGTGGCAGTGTGGCAAGGGCAAAAATGAAAAGCCTCTTATCCCATGCTTTGTCCCAGATGCACACACTGATTTCACTCCGCACAGGTGGCACTGCCTGTGTCTCAGGCTATGCAAGAGAGACTTTAAACCAGGGGTGGGGAACCTGTGGCCCTTCAGATATTGATGGATCACAACTTCCACCAACCCCTGACCAATAGGGCCAAGGTGGCAGAGGCTGATAGGAGCTGGAGTCCCACAGCATGTGGTGGGCCACATGATATCAATTTCTACTTTAAACATTACACAGAGCACCTTCAAAGGGATGTACAGGTCAAATCTGTATCCAGGGCAGCTGTTTACCAGCTTCATCTGGTACGCAGGCTGAGACCCTACCTGTCCGCTGTCTGTCTCGCCAGAGTGGTGCATGCTCTAGTTATCTCTCGCTTGGACTACTGCAATGCGCTCTACGTGGGGCTACCTTTGAAGGTGACCCGGAAACTACAACTAATCCAGAAGGCGGCAGCTAGACTGGTGACTGGGAGCGGCTGCCGAGACCATATAACACCAGTCTTGAAAGACCTACATTGGCTCCCAGTACGTTTCCGAGCACAATTCAAAGTGTTGGTGCTGACCTTTAAAGCCCTAAACGGCCTCGGTCCAGTATATCTGAAGGAGCGTCTCCTCCCCCATCATTCTGCTCGGACACTGAGGTCCAGCACCGAGGGCCTTCTGGTGGTTCCCTCACTGTGAGAGGCCAAGTTACAGGGAACCAGGCAGAGGGCCTTCTCGGTAGTGGCGCCCGCCCTGTGGAACGCCCTCCCATCAGATGTCAAAGCGATAAACAACTACCTGACATTCAGAAGACATCTGAAGGCAGCCCTGTTCAGGGAAGTTTTTAATATGTGACATTTTAGTGTATTTTTCATCTTTGTTGGAAGCCACCCAGAGTGGCTGGGGAAACCCAGCCAGATGGGCGGGGTACAAATAATAAATTTATTATTATTATTATTATTATTATTATTACTACTTCTGAGTAGCTACCTACAGGAATGGCCATGTTAAAACCAGTCTGCAAGAGATATCCTTACTTGTTGAGCTTTGCTCCTCCAGCCGCTGATTCGGCGTCAGATTTTGGAACCTGCTGGAAGATCTTCCCCATCATTTCCTCCATTCTCCGCGAAGAGGCGTCCACGGGGGCGATAACGTTTTTCCGAAGCGGGCTGACAGACACCTGGCTCTGGGTCAGGTCGTGAAAGGATTTGCTCATGATTCTGGGCCTTTCCTCCCAGGGCAGCTTCTCGTTTTTGTCCCTGGAACAGCTCTGGGCAGACTGGAAGAGGGAGAGTTCGGAGTAGGAGAGCTTCTTGAGAATATCTGCTTGCACCGACAACGGCCGGACGGCGAGCCTGTTCAGTGTGCTGCTGGCCAGGCTGCCGGTGCTGATGGCACGCCCCATGTTGAACCCTTTGACAGAATCTGTGTGGAGGTTAAGGCTCCTAAACGACGCTCTCTCTGCAAGGAGATGAAAAACTAGTTTATGCACTTAAAAGAAACACACCTCAAAATGCCTTCTGTGTAGAGTGGGAAATCTAGAAGAAATAAATATGGCAGCTGTGACTCTTAAAGCTCTACGGGGCTCCAGTGTTTACCAATTCAATACACTCAGTAGCCACAATCCAACAGTAACTCTAGATGGGTGATGATGTTTAGGGTACATACAGACCATACATTTAAAAAGCGTGACTTCCCCCAAATTAATCCTTGTAACTGCAGTCTGTTAATGGTGCTGGAAATTGTAGCTCTTTCAGGGGTAAGCTACAGTTTCCTGGGATGATTTTTTTGGAGAGGGATGCCATGCACTTTAAATGCATGGTGCACACACAGCCCTATGCGCACACACATACACTGAGTTAATGTTTTAAAAACAGCGCTTAGCAGTGGGCGCTGTCTTTTTCTAGGACAAAAACCAGTCACTGGGCCCCACAATCCAGGGGGAGAGGGGCTGCCGCCATCAAAGCCCGTCTGAAAATTGGATGCTTGATACAATAGCTCGGCTGCGCACCAGTACAAACAACAGTGATGCTAATAATTACATTGTCCGTACTTAAAAGACCTACACTGGCTGCTAATTTGTGTCTGGCACAATTCAGAGCTGAATCTTCAAAGCTCTAAGTGGTTTGGGACAAGGTATCTGAAAGCCCATCTGCTCTCACATCAGCCTGTCTGACGTTTAAGATGTTCTTCAGAGGACCTGCTGTGACTGGCTCTCTCTTTTGAGATAGTAGTGGAGGAAACAAGGAACAGAGCTTTTTAGGTTGTGGCACCTCACCTTTGGAACGCCCTCTCCATGTTTCTCACCCCTGCCCTTTTAGGCTAAAGGCTGCCATTTTAGATTACCCCAAATGCCTCACTCTCAAAGGTTTGTTTATTTTTTAAAGAGGGAGGATTAGCGATGGCTGCTACAAAAAAAAAAAAAAAAAAAGGTGTTTCCATGCTTTTGTGGCTGCTACCATTCTCTGAATGGGGTACACTGGGAGATGTAAAATGGCAGTTTCAAGAACTCCAGTAGATTCCAGAACACTGCCACACCTAAATTTGCAAAGTCTCCTGAAATGCAAAGGAGGGGAATCAGTTTTGCCTCCAAACCCCCTCTCCAAATCTGAGCTGAGCTTTCAGCACCTGGTCCTAAAGTAACCCAACTTCACAATGCCATCCTGTTTTAGCACAGACAGAGGACTTCTGGCTGAGGCTAAAACTCCTGTGCATACTTTTCTTGGGACTTCAACCTCTGACTGTGCATACAGAGGTATGTGTCGTGAGGTTCTACAAATGCACACACCTTTCTCTTTTATCTAGCATGAAATGTCTTCAGCTCTTTGAAGCCTTTCGATGTAACACTTAATCTTTGTCTAATCTCTGCCAGTCCTCTTTTGCACTCTTTCAAGAATTTGAATCTCTTGTATTTAAGCTCAGTGCCCAGCGCTGTACACAAGACTCGCCTTACAAAGGTTTTACATGAAAGAAACCATTATCTCTCCATTTGTAACTAATCCTCCTCCTCCTTAACCGTAAGACCTTGTTAGCTGGGTTTCTGGCAGACACCATGGGCTGAACAGTCTCCACCGAGCTATTGTCTCTTTGTCAGCTTCTCACAACAAATATGTACTATATACACAGGTGGCAAGAACTATTATTATTATTAGCAGTCAACATTCATGTTAATTTTTTTTGCCCATATATGCTTTATTGCTCCCTACATTTTTTAAAGCAATTAAATTTAACAGCTGTAGTTGATGGCAGTTGTATGCAAACACCCCAAGTTGTTAAGGGCATTCTAAATTAATGCAAGGACTTTGAACCTGGCCTGGAGACCTAATGGAAGCTTTTGAGCATCTGAGTTAAGTGCTGTTGTTCTCAGAGTTGTTCCCAGTTGCAGTACAATGGTCCCTCGTGTTACAGACGCTTCAGGTTACAGACTCCGCTAATCCAGAAATAGTACCTTGGGTTAAGAACTTTGCTTCAGGATGAGAACAGAAATCGTGCGGCGGCAGCACAGCAGGCCCCATTAGCTAAAGTGGTACCTCAGGTTAAGAACAGTTTCAGGTTAAGAATGGGCCTCCAGAATGAATTAACCTTTGACTTTTAAAATGAGGCTGTATTTTAAATTGCATTTTAACCTGTATTTTTAATTGTTTTTTATCTTTATCTTTTTCTTTTCTTATTGTGTTTTTACTGAAATTTATTGGTGTTAGCTTCCCTGAGCCTGGCTCTGGCCGGGAAGGGCGGGGTATACATAAAATTATTATTATTATTATTATTATTATTATTATTATTATTATTATTATTTTCTTAACCCAAGGTACCACTGTAGCTCTCTCTTCTGCAAGCTGAGGTCCAACACACAGATTGTATACAGATTAGCAACAGCAGCAGGAGGAGGAGCAAGAGGGCAGCACCAGCCATTGTGTTTACCTATTTCCTGAGCATCTTGGTTACTTTGCCTGGCTCTCATCTGGAGCTGAAATTTATGCTGCGAAGAGCAAAGCTGCAGCAAGTACTGGCAGGTCTTGCTGGTGTCAGTTTGGAAAGCATGTTTTATACCATCAGATGTGTTCTGCAGAGTTATCTTCCTCTTCTGTAGCAGGAAAAACAGGTAAAAGGCAGACACATATATATGTTACATTCCAGCTTTGGGGCGATGCAAATCATTATTCAAGAACAGAACTTGCAATAAGCAAACAATTGACTGCACTGCTGTAGCAGTGCACCTGAGGAGCAGAAAATGCAATTATAGCTCAGCTAGGTATTATGCAAGAGTTATACTGCATGTGAAAGTATTCAAAGTGCAGACAAGCAAGATCAAGATCATGGAGTGGAGGTTTAGCGTTCCTCCAGTGGTCCTTTTTATTCAGTGGCGTAGCGTGGGGGGTGCAGGGGGGGCCGGCCGCACTGGCCGCAACATCTGGGGGTTAGGGTTAGGGGGCGCAAATCCACGGGTTAGGGGGCGCAAATCCATGGGTTAGGGGGCGCAAATTATTTGCCTTGCCCCGGGTGCTGACAACCCACGCTACGCCACTGTTTTTATTGTGCATTCATAATGGTTTGTGCTCATGATTGTATCAGGGCAGTTATATGGAATTCCACTTTCAATATCATTTCCGCCTGGAAAGGTTTCAGCATGGACACACTGCTTTGTTTCCAGCTGGTGACTGCTGAATTCCTCTCCTATTTCATACCACTAATGTTCTGGGTTTTGTTCCATTCTCATTGTGCCACAGGGAATGTGGGCCCCACCAGATGGCAATAATGTGGCAACCCTGGCGAAGTATCTCAGAACAAAGAATAAACCGGAATGGTGTGTGGACGGGCCCAGTATAAATCCACCATTTTTGTGTTAATGACATGTTGCAGAAAGTATCTGTTGCGCAAAACACCAGTTTGGAGGGATTCTTAGTCCTTTCCTCCAATCCTCTTTTTCCAAAACTGCTGTTTGCTGCAGAAGTGAAGCTTATACTGATGCTAATAACAGGTTTCCCCCCCGGGGGGACTGGAGTGTACAGGGAAAAGACTACTCTCCCCTTCGTGTGACATATTCCTGCTCTTACCCACCCATCTCTGAGGCTAATCTCCAAATGATTACACAAACTTAACATCACGTGTAATTCGGCCCCACAGGTATTGTTTTTCAGTATTCACCATTTGGTGCTCGGAATGAGGAACGGAAGAACGAAAAGGTAACACTAAATTGAGCATCTTTTCAACTCCATGGCTTGAAATCAATGGGATTCAAAAGTGCTGTAATATTAGTTGGATTCTGCTCTTTACACTAGAGAGAGTCAGAGCCAACCTACACATTCAGGGCGGAAAACACACACCATGTGACACAAGCCTCCCGAGACTCCGCCACTTCAGAATACAGAGGGGGGGGGGGCCTGTATGTCTGAGAGCTCCTCCTGTTAAAAAAAGAAGGGAAAAGCTTCCCTGCATATAGAATGGTAGCCTAGCGGGGAGAGAAAGGTCAGTCTAAATGCCTATCACGAAGAATTTTGGCAGTGGCGGAAAGGATGCAATTATGCATGCAACCCCCGTCCCCCCCATTCGCATTCTGAAGTGGTACAGTCTCAGAAGGACTGTACCATAAGGTTCCTCCCACTCCATTATCAGTCTTCAGTGGATGAGATGCCTCCAACAGCACGGTGGCAGATCGGCTAGCAAATATCCTCAACTTCTCTAGCATGATACGGCCGGGTTGCTGCTCATCTAGCTTTTATTACTAAACTATTTGCCACACACTATGGAGCACACGATATCTTCCTCTTGTTCCCTTCTGGCATGCTGTCATGTGGACACTGTAGATACCGTACTGGCCTGAATATAAGCCACACTTTTTCTCCAAATTCTGACAGCGAAAAGTTAAAAGTGCAGCTTATATTTGAGACCTTCCCTTTCCCCCCAACACCTCTGGGGAGGGCTGGGAGCAGCAGACGGGCTGCGCGCCATTGCCCCACACTCTAGGGCTGTTCTCTTGGGGGCGGAAAGCAAGGCCGCTTTGCCAGCGGCCTCCCCCCCCAGAGCAGCCCAGGAGCATGGGGCAACAGTGTGCAGCCCACTTGCCACTCCCAAGCCTCCCCTGAGCCCCTGGAAAGAGGGGGGAAGGCCCCCGGCAAAGCAGTGCTACCCCCCCCAGAAGCAGCCCGGGTATTGTCTTTTTTTCTTTTCCCTCCTTCAATTTTAAAGGTGCAGCTTATTTGTGGGTGCGTCTTATATTCACGACAATACGGTAACTGGAGTTTTGTGGGTGGGTGAGCAGGCATGGAGTTGTCCAGTCTGTGATTGTACTGGTGGTGGTGGTGGTGGGAGGAGGAAATGTTACCAACGTACACTGAAGGATATTTTTTTTGTTTCTCTCCACGGGAAGCGGAGGACAGGTGTGCGGGCTCCATTGTGGACCTCAAAAATGAGAACTCCTTTGGGGCAAACTCCCAGCAAAATCCCAGTCTGAGATTTTTTCTCTGGCAACACACGGTGGAAATGAACGCCGTATTCTGTCAGCCTTTGGCAAATCTGCACAACGAGAAAGGAGGCACAGAAAGAAAGAAATGTTTGTGAGAAAAGTTAATTTGAGGATATTGGTGAGTGTAAAAATGATATTGTGGAGTTCAAAAAAGAAAAATGTGGCCTTACAATCGGATTCACCCTCTGTTTTTGTTACTTTATTTCACATAAAAACAAATGTGAACATACAACATTGTACTTTAATCATGTTCAATAACAAAACCGTATGTATGTGTGTGTGACTTTAGTTCTACACCAATGAATGCATATTGAATCTGCAACAAATCACTTCAAATAGATAAATAAATAAATACATATTTTAAACACATCTTATTTCTTGGCTGTTACTTTGAAAAGTAATTGCTACGGCTACCTCTGGCCAGCTGCAACCTACGTGTAAGACATCACTAAAAATCAGAAAGGATTTTCCGAATTGTATGATGTGGCTTTCCTATACTTCAGGAGTGTTTAACCTTTTCCAGTCTGAGGGCCACATTGCCTCATGGGCAATCTTCCAGGGGCCACACGCCAGTTGTGGGCAGGACCAGAGGTAAAAGTGGGCGGAGCAACAGTTGTGACCCTTACCCTTGTACAGCAGGCTGTGTTTTTGCTAAACAAAAGCCAGAGTTCTACATGCACACTTCTTTCCATCCAGGTGGCGCTGGCACCACTCAGGGACACACATTCCAGTCATTCAAAAGCAAATAAAGGAAGGCGAAGAGCAGGACCAGTATAGGGTGTGCTATGGGGAGCATTCAGTGCAGGTGGCGCTGTGGGTTAAACCACAGAGCCTAGGACTTGCCAATCACAAGGTCGGCGGTTCGAATCCCCGCGATGGGGTGAGCTCCCGTTGCTCGGTCCCTGCTCCTGCCAACCTAGCAGTTCGAAAGCATGTCAAAGTGCAAGTAGATAAATAGGTACCGCTCCAGCGGGAAGGTAAATGGCGTTTCCATCCGCTGCTCTGGTTCGCCAGAAGCGGCTTAGTCATGCTGGCCACATGACCCGGAAGCTGTACGCCGGCTCCCTCTGCCAATAAAGCGAGATGAGCGCCACAACCCCAGAGTCGGCCACGACTGGACCTAATGTTCAGGGGTCCCTTTACCTATGGGGAGCATTCTAAGGGCCAGAGAGAAAGAGCTGGGGGCCACACTGAGCTCTCAGAGCCTGAGGCTCCCCAACCTTGTTACATACTCTTCTTTTCACCCCTTGGGTTTCATCTGCTTGGAAACCTCTAATGAAAACGAGTGTGGTGGGCTCCACGCTTGACTTCCCGTACTAACCTTCAGAAATTCAAGTTCTGCCTCTTTTTCAGAAGCACCTGCGTAGTTGCTATGCAGTTTTGGCAATTCTTCTTTCACATTAGACAGGTCCAGATTTTCCAGCACTCTAGCTGGTAAATAGTGTTCCGTTCTGAAATAGGAGAGGCCGTGCACCTACGGAAAAAGAGGGAAAGAAAAGAAAAAGCATAAGAGCAAGGTATGAATCCACAGGCACGACCCAACCTGGCTGCTGGCTGGCTGATGTGCCACCCTGGTAATGCCAGAAGAGCAGAGATGTGGATGATGAGGAATGCTGTGACGCACCTCCCTAGTTGCTAGCAGCGATCCTGTTCATAAAAACATTGACCAAGAAGCACAGAATCCAGCAGGGAAGAAAGTGGCAAATGTAACCCCCTTGACCCTCATGCATACCTTGACCCTCAGAAGACCCAAGACCAGGTGCAGGGAAACGTTGGCCTTCCAAAGGTTGCTGAACTACAACTCCCATCAGCCCCAGCAAGCGTGGGAGTTGTAGAGTTCGGCAACCCCTGGAGAGATAAGGGTTCCTCACCCTTGGCTCAAGACCTATGTGAAGACGACATATTGCAGTTACCTTAAACCAGGCTTCCTCAAACTCGGCCCTCCAGATGTTTTGAGACTACAGTTCCCATCATCCCTGACCACTGGTCCACCTCGCTTGGGATCATGGGAGTTGTAGGCCAAAAACATCTGGAGGGCAGAGTTTGAGGAAGCCTGCTTTAAACTGAAAGACAGGATATGCCACTGCAAAGTGAGAGAACTGCTAGTGGGCCACAAGAAATAAGAATGCCAAATAACTGGATGCTTCCAAGAGCCCTAAATAGAAGAGACTGACCACTGTACTTCCTCGAGCAGCAGAATCGTCCAACCCAGCTATGCCTGAGCATCACAGGTGATGGACTTGTTCAATCCTGGTATGGAGATACAGCATGACTGCCCACCCTCAGATGGAATGTTGTGTTTCCACACGAACCCCTGCTCTGGGCTTGCCTCCTGACCATCCTGTCAGCGACATCTGATTTGGGAAATGGTAGTCCTAGTAGTCGGATGTGGCCTCAAGTTTGTCCTCCTGTGACATCAACAGGAAACCTTCCTCTGCTTTTAGCACTGAATTAAAGACCCAAAAAGAATTGGATCACTTTGACTTAAAAGGCCTTGAATGGAGAAGACACTGGCCCCAATTTGCATGCAAACCCTAAAGATCATTGCTTCCAAAGCAACAGGGATTTTATCTCCCGGTTGGTGGGTCGCTTTCACAGAATGGAAGATGGCAGCAGGATCCCCAAGGATGCGATCTATGGGGAGCTGGCTTCAGGCACCGGGCCTACTGGTGGACCAACTCTGCATCACAAGGATTTCTGTAAATGTGACATTAAGGCTGGCAACATCAAACCCGCCATATGGGAGTCCCTTGCAGACGACCGCAGTGCCCGGAGACAGACAGTCATTAATAATAATAATTTATTATTTATACCCCGCCCATCTGGCTGGGTTTCCCTAGCCACTCTGGGCGGCTTGCAACAGAATATTAAAATACAATAATCTATTAAACATTAAAAGCTTCCCTAAACAGGGCTGCCTTCAGATGTCTTCTAAAAGACTGGTAGTTGTTTTTCTCTTTGACATCTGGGGGGAGGGTATTCCACAGGGCGGGTGCCGCTACCAAGAAGGCCCTTTGTTCCCTGTAACTTGGCTTCTTGCAGAGAGCAAACTGCCAGAAGGCCCTTGGCACTGGACCTCAGTGTCCGGGCAGAAAGATGGGAGTGGAGATGCTCCTTCAGGTATACTAGACCGAAGCCATTTAGGGCTTTAAAGGTCAGCACCAACACTTTGAATTGTGCTCGGAAAGTCAGGTTGTGTATCCACAGCAGTGACCCGAGGAGGAATGACCTCTGGGAGGAGTGCGGAGAGAAAAAATGCCACAATGTCTCTGCATCAGCAAAACCGGATGCCTTCATCTGCCCCAGCTGCAACAAAACAGGTCTCTCCTTTATTGGTCTCTACAGCCACTGTAATTCTCCAACAGTTTGACTTCACCCCTGGGTGCAGTCTTTCATTGTCTACCTAGACAGACGGGATGCCAACCACGGCAGGTCCCTTGACAGGATGGATGCAGCCAGCAGGCTAGCCACCCTTGCAACCAAACCATGGTTCAGCACCAGGTGCTAATGCAGTCAGCTCTAGTTTCTAGCTCCTAATCCTCGATTCTACGGCTAACACACGGTTCATTCCTGAAAGCTTGTTTGTGTTCTTCCCCCTGCGCTTCAAAACAGCCGATCAACCGAACCAGTAAAAATCTGCATTTATATAACCTTCTAGATTTTAAAACAACTGAGATGCATCGATCTACACAGCAGGCTCAAGAGCTGCAAAACAGAACCAGGAGGCTGCTCACAAATGAAATATTATCCTTACTTCAGCCTGGTAATCTCCATATTCTGCCTGGAGGGCCAACGAGGCCAGCAGCAAGGCTGTCTCCTCGTCACAGTGCATCTTCTCCTCCAGGATATCTTTCCTTAACTGCAGGTAATACTGATGGCACGTCAAAGTATGCCTGGTGGAAGAAGAAAAAGGAGAGGGGGCACTTGAGCACAGTCCTTTCTCTAACCCACATTTTAGAGTGTAACTTAACGTTACCAGATTTTTTTCAATGAATCTGGGGACACTTTTCAACTTCCTACTAAATAGATGGATTTTGTCAGGGGACTGATTAGTAAATCTGGGGACTTGTTCCCAGGAAACAGGGATGTCTGGTAACTTTAGCGTAACCAAGTTCAACACAGCCAGAGAGATGTGCATGGAAGATGGTTAAGAGATGGGAGAAGCTTCCACCAATATCACACACTGTTAGAATTTATTTGCATATCCCCTTTCAGCCAAAAAAGGGGTCCCAAGATCGCCAAAAGGAAAAGTGTGGATGGAAGAAGAAGAGGAAGAAGAAGAGGAAGAAGAAGAGGAAGAAGAAGAATGGGGTGGATTTTTTGGGGAAGACGTCTGTGCTTGAATTTGTTTTAGGTGTGGAGATCAGTGTATGCTGATCAATGCACAGTCTTCTCTGTAAGGCTCCATTCTGATGACATTATTATTATTATTATCATCTGTATTACTATTATTATTAATATGCCGCCTATCTGACTGGGTTGCCCCAGCCACTCTGGGCAGCTCCCAACAAAAAAACAGTAAAAGCACAATACAACATCACACACTAAAAACTCCCCTGAACTGTACAGAAACAATACTGTATTTATTTATAAGCACACTTTTACATGGCCTTTTGGTTCTAAAGAAGACACCTCACCCACCACTGATGATTAAAAATCTCATTGCAATTCAAACAAGAGTGCATTTCTAAAAACCCAGATCTGCAACAGGCAATGTTAAAATGCACTGCTTAACACCACCTGCTTAACAGATATCAGTTGGGTCCCAGTGAGTTACCCAACCAGGGTTCCCATCATCAAAAATGTAGGCTCAACTCACACATAATGCTTCCAAACTTCCAAGCCACAACTTGTGAGGACTGGGAACAAATTTTGTATTCATGCCATCTCTTTGTGAGCTCACTTTGACACTTCCATGTTTGGGCAAAGCACAGCAGCAAATTATGGCCGGTGCATGGAAGGCATAAGGAACCTAAGGCCTTGGGGGGTCAAGTGTGGCCCTCCAGACCTCACTATACGGCCCTCAAAACTCTCCCTAGGCCACACCCCTAGCTTTGCATCCTGAGTACCGTATTTTTGCGCAGCTAAAATGTGCCCTAGGAGTCTGACAACCTCTCTTGCCTATTTTGATGGGAGGATAGAGAGGTGCGTGCAGAAACCAGCCTACTGTAGGAAATTTAAGATCTGAAAACATTCTCAACATTTAAATCAATGTTATAATTATTATAATTTGTAGCCAAGCCATTGTACATCAAACATTACTGTTTCTAAGGGAAAGGAACGAAATAGAAGTTGTTCTGCCCGTTTTTGCCTCTGGTCCCGCCCACCATTGGGACGCTGAAAACAGTTTCTCCAGCCTTCATGTTCGACCTCCAAGCCAGAATGGCAAATCAAGATCGGAAACCGATTTTCAATTCTTGGTTTGGAGGGCGGTTTGGATGTAACAGGAAACCATGGTTTGCCTGGGCGAGGGGTGCAAGGTTTTCAGGGAGAGCAGATGCACTTAGAAGCACACTGGATCCCTCAGGAGAACGCATGCATAGCAGTGTGGGTCATACTCACTGTATCAAGCTAATATCATCCACAAAGAACTTAATGCGGAAGAACAAAGTGAAGTTGACTGCGTTCTTGCTCTTTTTCTTTGGTTCTTCTTTCCAGCCTTCAGGAGCTATTTTAGTCAGTTTCAACTCGGGGTCGATGAAGAAAAACTCATTTTCTGTCATGAAAAAAAAAGGGGGGAGGGAAAGGAGGAAACCCTAAAATAATTAATAAGGAATTATTTTCACCGGCAGTTGTTTCTTCCACAGAACTCGCGTTGGGTTTACTCAATTTCCGATTGGTCATTGTGTAAAATATATGAATGAAGCCTGCATTTTACAGGCTTTCTTTGGGCTGTGTTTGCCTGGAATAGGCACCTGCAGCCCATTCAGAACTGAACTCTGCCCTCCCGTCTATCAGCTGTCATCACAAGGCACTCCAGCTGATTGACAGGTGGGCATGGTGGGGGGGGGGGAAAGGCCTCAAGAGGCCAAACTGGATCCTCTGACAAGCCAAGACTGTCTTTTGGGAGTTGGAGGTTCCCCACCCTTGACTAGATCAGGGACATCCAACTCCCGATAGACTGCGATCTACTCACAGTATAAAAAAACCCATTGTCATAAAAAGACTGGCAGCGATCTACCCAAGTTGTGGAGCTTTTTTTAGGAAGCCAAAGTTGGTGGGGGTTTTTTTTTTCTTTTTTGTACGGAGATCGCTGAGGAGCCAGAGGTCAACCAGGATCTACCAGGAACACCCCATGATCTACCAGTAGATCATGATCTAGCTGTTGGACATGCCTGACCTAGATCATCTGGGAAAATTTTTACTTGTGGCATCACACCTTACAGAAATTGTCACCCCTGAACCTGTTTGTCTTGGTAACATCAGCACATGGCTTGTATCAGAAAAAAATTGTGCAGGAGGAAATTAGTCCCTGCCTTTGCACTATGGTCTCAATCGAGATCAGCGGCTGTTACTGGAATCTTTTAGAGTAGAGGTTTTCAACCTTTTTGATGGCTCTCTTAACCAACTGCACTCTTTCTGAGGCACCCCCCTGGGGCTGCGGAGCCCTGTTACCTGCAGAGCTGGCAGCCTCTCACACTTTTCCCAACACCCTCCCTTGTGGAGTGTTCCCTGAGGCTCCTCTCCCCTCTCCTTGCCTCTGGGCAGCTGCTACTGCTGTCCCAGGTCTCTTGAGCTGCGCCCCCCTGCCCCAAAGAGAGGTGCCTCCCAGAGGCACCATTCACCTGTGGAGCCAGGGCTGCTGCAATAAACAGCTGTGCAAGCCTTTGCAAGGCAGAGACATGAGACGGCATCAGAGGAGGGAGGGAACGGAAGAGGGACAGAGGCCAATGTTGTCCACGGCCCCCCTGACCATCATTCAAGGCACCCCAGGGTGCCACAGCACACTGGTTGAAAACCACTGTTTTGGGGGAGGCTAAGATGCTCTTAGGGGATGTGGGTGGTGCTGTGGGTTAAACCACAGAGCCTAGGGCTTGCCGATCAGAAGGTTGGCAGTTCGAATCCCCGCGACGGGGTGAGCTCCCGTTGCTCGGTCCCTGCTCCTGCCAACCTAGCAGTTCAAAAGCACATCAAAGTGCAAGTAGACAAATAGGTACCACTCTGGTGGGAAGGTAAACGGCGTTTCTGTGCACTGCTCTGGTTTGCCAGAAGCAGCTTCGTCATGCTGGCCACGACCCGGAAGCTGCACGCCGGCTCCCTCAGCCTAAAGAGCGAGATGAGTGCGCAACCCCCAAGTCGTGCGTGACTGGTCCCTTTACCTTTAAGATGCATAGCTGGCAACGTTTCCCTTTTTTTTAAGGGAAATTCCCTTATTCCGAATAGGATTCCTTGCAAGAAAAGGGGAAAGTTGACAGCTATGTTAAGATGCTCTTACTCATGTACTTTATTAATGTGTAGTTTGGCTCTGAGATGATACGGAAATTCCATTTGTGATTACTGGTCTGTGGTTGCTCACTCGCATATGCAAGTCACCACTTGCTGCTGCTGTCATCAAGTGATGAGTGCACACATGTGTTACACGCACACCCACCCACCCGGTGAAATAATGCCCTTACCTTTTAAAGTGGCTAAGCCAAACAAATGATGCTCCACTAAGCCAATATGGGCCACTACCATATCAAACACGTCTTTGCATACTGTCTTGGTGTCGCAAGTCAGTTCCAGCCTCTGGCCACTTAAAAGCATGACATTTACTTTTCGCCGATTGTCTTCATTCTTCCCTTTCTTGTTCTGTGTTTCATGAAACAAATCGCAAAGGACTGTGTATTTTTGGGTGCCAAAACAGAAGAGGACATTTTATGGGAGACTAAGCAATTTAACATGTTTTGGCAAATTGGCTTCTGGTTTAAAAGGTGTCTACACATTAGTTAAATAAATAAACAAATATGCCAATATAGTTAAGTGTTATTTTTGTTTTTAACTTACCAAGATTGACTTTGGCAGGTCCAAGGAGGTAAATGGATCAACAGTTGTTTTCACAAACTCAGGACCAAAGAAATTCTACAAAACACAGAATTTATTATTAGTAAATTGTATTTTTTTTTTTTTTAAAAAAGGCATTAACAATGTAAAACTAAAGACAGAGATACCAGCAGCTATTGGGAAATATGTGGGGATTGCAAATTTAAGAATAACACTTTATGTATCTGACAAAGCTTTCTGTTTGTCTCCAAGTTGCCACAAATGCTTATGTAGAGAACTGACAGCCTGGTTGGGCTACCTTAACACCCCAGTGGAGTTTCAAACCATCTACCTTCGAGGAAGCATTTTCACATTGACATGTCTGCCATGTAAAACCCAGGCAGAGGGTTCCATTGGGTTGTCTGCCATGGAAAGCCTGGGCATTGCAGAGGACTCCAAGGCACGATGTAACGTATACCGCTCAGTTCACACACACCATTCTGTGCAAACTTAGCAGTACATCCTTGGAACACACCCAATGCTCCCCTTTACGGTGGAGTATCAGTAGTAAGTTGCTTTACATTGTTTTTAAAGTTGCGTTTTAATGCTCTAACCTGCACTGGGACCTCAGGGTAAAGAGCAGGCAATTAATAAGTAAATAATAGGAGCAAGCAAGTTGTATTTCAGGTAAGCTTGTCTGTCATTAAAAAGGTAAAGGTACCCCTGCCCGTACGGGCCAGTCTTGACAGACTCTGGGGTTGTGCGCCCATCTCACTTAAGAGGCCAGGGGCCAGCGCTGTCCGGAGACACTTCCGGGTCACGTGGCCAGCATGACGAAGCTGCTCTGGCCAGAGCCAGAGCCAGAGCCAGAGCCGCACACGGAAACGCCGTTTACCTTCCCGCTGGTAAGCGGTCCCTATTTATCTACTTGCACCCGGAGGTGCTTTCGAACTGCTAGGTTGGCAGGCGCTGGGACCGAGCAGCGGGAGCGCACCCCGCCGCAGGGATTCGAACCGCCGACCTTTCGATCGGCAAGCCCTAGGCGCTGAGGCTTTAACCCACAGCGCCACTTGCGTCATTACTGATCTCCTAATTGTGGAATTACTAGTAAGTTGGGGGGGGGGGGAATCAAGGCTTGAAAACCATATGCAGTCATGCATCTAATATACCAGGAAGTCATTTAGACTGTGCTCTCAGGATCCTTTGCATTGTCTCACGAGTTGCCTTGGAAGGCACTTGAATCAACAGCCGCAACAGGCAGTAGGCAGCCTGGAGACATTCTAGGAAAACACTGACTAAATAGCTCTCCCCATTTCTCAACATGCCGGTGTCAAAAAACCAGACACGGTAGTCCCAACCCATTTGCTTAATCACCTCCATTGCTGTTGGGACACGCAGGCCTCCCAGTAAAAATCTAAGGAATGCCTGTATGAATGAGATTTTTTTTTTTACAGACAAACTTTAAGAGAACATAAGGTCACCAACCACCAACACATTTTTTTAAAGAAGCGTATGTTCTCTTAAATGTGAAGCACATATACAAACACATTTAATTCAAAGAATGGAGAGAGTATAAGCATGAGCACTGGAGACACGATTACTGAAAACGGCCACTGAAGACTGAGCTGCTGTCCATGCAAGCAAACAATCATTTTGTAACTCAACCTGAAGTCAAAAAAAGTGGTGAAATGGAAGTCTCTCTGTGTGCATTTTTAGTGACTTTGGACAAAGCAGGAGGAGAAATCCTGGTACTCTGTAGCTAGAGATTTGCACTTCTTCTTCTTCTTCTTCTTCTTCTTATTATTATTATTATTATTAATGTTTATATACTGTCCTTCATCATAAGATCTCAGGGCAGTGCACAGTATTAAATACAAGATAGAAACAAAATTAAAACAAAAATTAAAATTAATTAAAACAAAATCAAAATTTAAATTTAAATTAATTAAAACAAAAATTAAAACAAAACAGTGACTTATGCGTCTGATGTTCCCTCAGCAGTACAGTTGCCTAAACATTACCCTTAGTTTCCTTTGGGTCATGGCTGTTTCCAATGCAATTTCTCTCAGGGGGTCCCTTGTCATGTCAAGCACCGGCGACCTCACCACTTCTCCAGGGTAGAGACTTAGTCGAGACTGACGGAGGGCCATTTTTGCCTGCAGCTGCATCATCTCCTCCTCTTGGCGCTTTAGCATTACTTCTTGGCTCACCAGGTTGCCTTCAAGTGGCGCTTCGTACTGTCTATTGATGAGGAAGAAGAAGTGGGGGAAGGAAAGTTGATTGGCCACGAAGAAACACACTCATTAGGCATGTTGGGAACATAAGAACAGCTTGATCAGGCCAAAGGCTCATTTGGCCCAGCATCCTGGCCTCCCAGTGGCCAACCAAGAAGCCCATGGGAAGCCTGTACATAGGACCTGAAAGCAACAGCACTCTCCCTACTTGTGATTCCTAACAACAGGCATTCAGAGGCATATCGGCTCCATTACTGGAGGCAGGACACAGCCATGAGGGCTGGTAGCCACTGATAAGTTTTATCCTCCATGAATTTGTCTAATGCTCTTTGAAAGCCATCCAAGTTGGTGGCCACCATGATTTTTTGCAGGAGCAAATCCCATAGTTTAATGATGCGCTGTTTGAAGAAATGCTTCACTTTGTTTGCCCTGAATCTTCTAAAATTCAGCACCAAAGATGCGTTTTTAAAAATGCACATTTTAGGATAAAATGTTTAGAAATGTACAGTGGTATCTCGGATTAAGAACTTAATTCGTTCCGGAGGTCCGGTCTTAACCTGAAACTATCCTTAACCTGAAGCACCACTTTAGCTAATGGGGCCTCCCGCTGCTGCTGCGCCACCGGAGCCTGATTTCTGTTCTCATCCTGAAGCAAAGTTCTTAACCTGAGGTACTATTTCTGGGTTAGCGGATTCTGTAACCTGAAGCGTATGTAACCTGAAGCATATGTAAACCGAGGTACCACTGTATATGTTTTTAAACACAGAGATAAAATGAATGCTGTACTTAATTGTGAATCCACAATAGGTATTTATCTTATGTACATATTTATCATAAATACATAGAGAAGTACATATTTAAACAAGAACTTTCGTATAGATTTTCATACAGGAAAACACACATATGCACGCACAAACACAGAGAGATGAATTTGTAAACAGACGCATGCAAAATTCAAATGGACTAGAAATGGACTGATCCGTCCACCCTTAGTAACTACGACATACGTGACCAACTGTGGCTCCTGACACATTTGTCAATAACTTGTTTGTTTGTTCCAAGGAGCTCAAGGTGGTGTACATGGTTCTTTTCCTCCCCATTTTATCCTCACAACAACCCTGTGAGGTAGGCTAGTCCGAGAGATGGTGGCTGGCCCAAGTCACCCAGTGAGTTTCGCAGCTGAGCAGGGATTAAAATCTTAGTCTCTCATAGGTTCTTGCCCAACATGCTAACCACTATGTCAGTGCATAAAATCATCAAAGAGGACTACACCCAGTCAGCATATAAATTATTACACCAAGATACCTTCTGTGTAGGAATCTCATAACACATGAAGCAGTCTCTCAGTATAAAGAACAAAACACCCACTGTAAAGAACCCCCCGCTTTCAACTTTCTTCCATAACAATACCATCTATGGCCTCAAGGTCAGACCTAAATTTATAATGCTACCTCTGAACTTTTTGGCTTAGCTTCCGAAGTCAGACCATAGGAATTACTTATTAACTTAGTGCTGGTAGGATTACCAGTCAACTGGAAAATGGGATTGTGGTGAAGGTAAGAGCTGCAGCAACGCCTCTCGCCTGATGAACTTGCAGAGGCACTGCTGCACATTAGGATGAAGGGAGGGAAGCCAGGGTCAAGGAAGAAGTGAAGCGCACAGTTAAGGAGAAAATTAAAATTCAACCAATCATAATAAAACTGAAGTGACCATATCCCACAAGGGGGCTGAGGAAGAATGCTTCTGCCCCCCCCCTTTAAGAGCACTGAAGAAGACAGAAGTTTCATAGGTCCAGCATCTCCCACCACAGCACTGTTATCATAGGGAACCACCAAAGCTGAAAACAGCCCTGCTGCTTGTGGAACAGGCATATTCTGAGCAGAAGCTCTCAAACCACACAGTTACTATGTGCTGAATCCATTATTTCTTTCCCTCACTGGTTGGCCCCATAACAGACCAACGCTAAGAAGAGAGACACAACCCAAAACATTTTTTAGACTGACAGCAGTAAAAACACTGGCTTAAGTATCAAATGTTTCTGTTCATTTTCTCTGCCTTATAACTAGACTTCTTCCAGTTCGAAGAACTCCCTCAAAAATATACTAAGATAAGGGGGTGCAGCTAATCCAGGCACAGTGATAATATCTTCAAAGGGTTGTAACTGGAAGAGGGTGGGGGGAATCATTGCAGATGCTCAAAGGCATTAAAAAAAGGCAGAAGAAGCCATCGGTTGTAGTCATCCTGATCTTGAACGGCAAAGAAATGATTAAGAACTGGAGGAAAGGTTGCAGTCAACAGGACTCTTTCCTGTGGGTGGATAAAGAAGGGTGGGGCTGTTTTACAACAAAATAGGGTGTAGCAGCTTGGTTTAAAAAGAAAAAGCATTACAGCTTCACTTAAATGCGGTTTTTGTTGGTATTGAAATTTCAACAGGTAGATTATTATAAATATGTTAAAATGGTTTCTCCTCTGAAAACTGATCACAATGCTGGAGGAATCAGAAAACATGTTTTGACACTCTCTACCATCCTTAAGGGAATGCCCATGTCCATGCCCGCTGCACTGAAATTGACAACAATGTGGTCCTCCTTGCCCCCAACGATCATTTATGTCCCAGCTGCAGTTCTTATAGTTTCACATAGCTTCATCAGTCACCACCTGCCTCTGTAAGGTAAAGGTAAAGGGACCCGACCATTAGGTCCAGTCGTGGCCGACTCTGGGGTTGTGGCGCTCATCTCGCTTTATTGGCCGAGGGAGCTGGCGTTTGTCCACAGACAGCTTCCGGGTCTTGTGGCCAGCATGACTAAGGCGCTTCTGATGAACCAGAGCAGCACATGGAAACACCGTTTACCTTCCCACCGGATATACTTCCCTTCAAAGATAAAAGGTAAAGGGACCCCTGACCATTAGGTCCAGTTGTGACAGACTCTGGGGTTGCGACGCTTATCTCACTTTATTGGCCGAGGGAGCCGGCGTACAGCTTCCGGGTCTTGTGGCCAACATGACGTAAGCCGCTTCTGGCGAATCAGAGCAGTGCACGGAAACGCCGTTTACCTTCCTGCTGGAGCGGTACCTTTTTATCTACTTGCACTTTGATGTGCTCTCGAACTGCTAGGTTGGCAGGAGCAGGGACCGAGCAACGGGAGCTCACCCCATTACGGGGATTCGAACCACCGACCTTCCGATTGGCAAGTCCTAGGCTCTGTGGTTTAACCCACAGCGCCACCCATGTCCCTACCTGCCTCTGTACCTCCTTCCAAATCAATTTATTAGAGGGACAGGAAACCACTGCACTCTTCAAAAGGATTCATAGCTGTGCTTCTTCTTGAGCACAGTCACTCACCAGAGACAGAACAGAAGCTCACTTGTTGAATCCCAAGGAAACATGTCCCTTGGCATATTGGCCCCAAACAGTGCAAGGCATGATACTCAACAGCAAGTACCTCTTAAATGAGCACATTAATAAACTGAGCTCCAATAAGTGAAGAGGGGCATGGATTGAACCAGCTACAGTCATACCTCATGTTACGTTTGCTTCAGGTTGAGTGTTTTCAGGTTGCATCCCACGGCGACTCGGAAGTACCAGAATGGGTTACTTCTGGGTTTCGCCGCTCGCAAATACGCACACACGCAAAATGACGTCATGCGCATGCGCAGAAGCAGCGGGTCACGTTCTTTTCAGGTTGCGAACGGGCCTCCGGAAGAGATCCCGTTCGCAACCAGAGGTACCATTGTATTTGTGAAATGTTTCGATTCATTCATATATATATATATATATATATGGCATGCACACATGCCAAGATTTTACCGCCACTAGAGTTTGGCTCCCTCCAGTTTCCAATTCAAGACTCAAGTGCAAGACTGGTTCCTGACATCTACATGGATTGGACTGACAGGGATTTCAAGTGAGACCGATTTCACTATGAAGCAGTGGAAAGGATCACTGCATGCAGAAGGCCCCATCATCTCCAACCTGTCAAAACCCCAGCCTGTATTGCCAATTGAAAGTATTGCTCCTGCCAGTATTTGAGGGGCACCAGGTTGGATATCCCTGCTGTGAACAATACTAAGCTAGATGGACCAATGGTCTGACTTGGTATATGGCAGCCTTGTGTATTCAGGTGATGACCTTCGGTCATTTGCTTCAGTGTCTCCAAACCTACACATCCTCTGACATTTCTGGCAGGTGACCGAAGGCGACACCTACATGCTCACAAATTTTCAGACACATATTTCTTTCCTGTAAGTGGGACTATAAGTTTCTTAAACCCCCCCCCATTTTTTTTTATTTAAACAGTTGCAGAAAAGTTCATGTACGCCCACACGTTTTCTTGGAGAATTAGTCAGAAATAATTCTGCCTCAAAATTTACCTCAAACAGATGAAACCTTGAACTGTTCCAAGTTTGGGCAAAGGTGGGATATCAGACTGTAAACCATTTTGCAAGGGAAGAAAGTCACTAATCTCAAATTCACTAAGACAAACTGGATGGTGCTCAATTAAATTTTAATCAGAGTAAACACGCTGTAATTCATGGACCTAATGTCGCCGTGTTTATTAATTTAATGGATCTATGCTGAATGAAACTTAGTTGACTGCCACCCAGTAGTCCAGATGTAATGAGGTCACTCAATAAACCATGGTTTGAGTTTGAAAGGCCGATGAGCTTCTGAACTACACTCTGCAGCTACCTCCTCCTCACATGGTTGACTTTGGTAGAGACTCCATGATCTCTTAAATCACAGTAACCCATGATAAACAAACTAGAAAAGTGAGGTTCAAGGCCCTGTCATGAAGGATGGGAGAGAATTTAGTTTGGCCTGCACTTTTAAGTGAGCCAACCCTAATCTGCACCTCTTGGGATTACTGCTTGGATTCCGCACTTCTCTGAATTTTGCAATAAGAGTTTTCACGTCAAAAAAGTACCAAAATGTAAGTTTTAGAAAAACATACAGTGACAAAAAGTACTCCTTTTCATACCATTGTATTTTTATTTTTTTAAAAAAACCCACGTATTAATGCAGAAATGGGATGGAACAGACTTACAAATGAAGCTATGTGAAATTCACCTGAATTGGAAATCCATCCACTCTCCCTACAAAACCAGAATGACACCAGGAGACTAAGAAACCAGGAATTTCCCTCTACAACCGGGTGCATGAGAGGAGGGTGTGGGCAGAAAGGTGACTGCTTACTCATGGCCAAACTATCTGTGCTTACTTCTGAACTAGGCCTGGAGATTCTGTATGGTTTTTGTTGAAACTACGATTCCTCCATTCTTCTCACAGTGAAGCACTTCTTCAGACAACGCATATTTAAACTATGGCATTCGCTCCCACATGATCCTGTGACATGTGGCTCGGATGGCTTCAAAAGAGGATTACGAAAATTCACGGAGAATAAGGCTATTGATGGCTACTAAGCACGATGACTATGTTCTACCTTCACCACTGAAGGAAGTAAGTAAGGTAAAGGTAAAGGGACCCCTGGCCATTCAGTCCAGTCATGGACGACTCTGGGGTTGCGGCGCTCATCTTGCTCTATAGGCCGAGGGAGTCGGCGTTTGTTGGCAGACAGCTTCCAGGTCATGTGGCCAGCATGACTAAGCCACTTCTGGTGAACCAGAGCAGCGCACGAAAACGCCGTTTACCTTCCGGCCGGAGCGGTACCTATTTATCTACTTCCACTTTGACGTGCTTTTGAACTGCTAGGTTGGCAGGAGCAGGGACCGAACAATGGGAGCTCACCCCGTTGCGGGGATTCGAACCGCCAACCTTCTGATCGGCAACTGAAGGAAGTATATGCCTCTAAATGCCAGCTGCTAAGAGTCAGCAGTAGGGAAGGTGATATTGTGCTTACCTCCTGCTCCTGGACTTACCACAAGCATCTGCTCGGCCACCGTGAGAACAAAATGGCTGACTACATGGGCCATTGCCTGATCCAGCAGACTCTTAGACTCTCATGCTTTTTTTTACCTCAGCCTTTGTCCATGTATTCGACCTGTTGAAGAAAGATCATCTGCTCCTGGGGAAGGGCCACTGGAGTCATCTCTCAATGCTTCAAACCTTCTCACTGGCATATGAAAAAGAAACAAGACAAAAAAAAATGTCTCAAAGCTTGTTCAGGAAATCTTACTGCAGCATCAAAAATTTCACTGGATGAAGGTGTCCAATTTTCAAAGCAGTAGTACATCCATGTTACATCTACAGAGGCATGGTAACATTGGAAACTGGCATCGGTCATATTTTTAAGAGATTGTCCATTACTCTGTGGTTACCATGTGGTTACCTTTGGGCTTTGGGAACTACAGGACCTTAGCAGGTAGTTCCATGCCACCAAGCTACAATTAACAGAAAACCTTGACAGCTGAACTGGAATAAAGCCAGTTTGCATTGTAGATTAAAGTACTCTGTTGCAACAAATATCCCTCCATATTTTTTTTGCGGTTCAGGAAGTGATTCACTAAAAAGGGTGGCATGACGATCAACTGATGGGAAGATGTATAACCTCTGCGCAAAAAAATCAGGAGGAAAGCACATTGCCATTTAACTTCTTCACATCGAATCAGAAATTCTCAACAAAGAGCAGACATTGTAAAACCTCAACTGTGGGCAAGCAAATCAGAATGAATGCTTAATAAACAAGTTGTCTGAGGGAGGCCCTTCTTGTCTCTTCTCTCTCTTTTTCTGTTGTTTATTTCCACATATAGCCTACCTAGTACTTTTCCCATAACCAATGATGTGGAAGGAGTAGACAATAGTATTAAATCAATGGTTTGCAATGAGGTGGGAGGAGCTTCAACACTAAATATGATGTTGACACCTTTGGTGATAAAAGCAGTGATGCTTTTGCTTAAGTCACAGCCCATTAGTTGAAGACCTGTGGTGTAGAAAAAACACAACCACACGCCATTTTTTGGCATTCATATAGCTCTTAAGGTAAAGGTAAAGGGACCCCTCACCATTAGGTCCAGTCGTGGCCGACACTGGGGTTGCGGTGCTCATCTCGCTTTACTGGCCGAGGGAGCCGGCGTACAGCTTCCGGGTCACGTGGCCAGCATGACTAAGCCGCTTCTGGCGAACCAGAGCAGCACATGGAAATGCCGTTTACCTTCCCGCTGGAGCGGTACCTATTTATCTACTTGCACGTTGACGTGCTTTCGAACTGTTAGGTTGGCAGGAGCAGGGACCGAGCAATGGGAGCTCACCCCGTTGTAGGGATTTGAACCGCTGACCTACTGATCAGCAAGCCCTAGGCTCTGTGGTTTAACCCACAGCGCCACCTGCGTCCCTTCATATAGCTCTTACCTTGCCTGAAATCTGCCTCTGAAGAAATGAACGACGGGGTCTCACTTTCTGTGCTGTATATGTCACTGTGGTACGATTTGTATCTCTGGACATGCTCTGAAAGATTTTTTGAAGAAACACAGAAGGGTATTAACAGTCAGCAGGGATATGGCACCCATTATACATCACATGACCATTGCACATGCTTTATAAGATGTGGGGGGAAGTGCTGGCCATCGATGTGCTGTTCTGGAACTTGTTGCCACAGAAAATTGTCGAGGCACAAATGTTTCTGCAAAACATTATCTTAATTCTGCAGTCCTCTCGGCCCATTTACCAATACAGAGTAAACAGGATTGTTTACTCTGTTCTGGTTCTGATAGTCTCTCTCCACCACCCTCACTTTCTCAAAGGGCTAGTGCAGATCTAACGCAATGAAAAAGAAGCTGTCACTGGTTGATGCTCAAATCTTCTGTTTAAATCTCCCCTGTTCAAGATATGGGATTTCTTCTGGCCATGGTTAAGGCTCCCCCAGTTCAGAAACTAAGTTTAAAAACATGGTACGTGTACTAGAATTTGGGAATTCCCTTTAAAGTAGTTAGCAGCAATCAGACATGTTGCAGAATAGGGGTCGGCAAGGTTTACGTCGCCTGGGCCAGTTCACTCCAGCAATTTCCGGCGTCTGTGCAGGCATGATTTCCGGAATCTGCGCGATGCGATTTTTGGCATCTGAGCATGCGCAGACGTGAATTCCAGCACTGCGGAAGCAGGTCCCTGAGCCGTGCTGCACCGGTTTAGTGCAGTACGCAGGGATTCACCAAGCGGGCGGCTCGTGGGCCGGTTAAATGGCCCCCATGGGCCGCTTGTGGCCCATGGGCGTTAGGTTGCCTACCCCTGTTGTAGAACCATAATGAAACTTGAGAGGGGTGGAGCCTGGGAGGGGGGAGGAAGAATGAACTCCTTTAACCTGCTCCCAAATTGCTCTGCTATGGTTAGCATCAGCGCAGGCCCCAAATGTCATTAATTATAATTGATGTATTGACTGAAGAAGATGAGACATGAACTCAGAGGAAACCATTTGCTATATCCATCAAGCAGTCAACGACGATTATTAACAGAATACAGATAAGGTGTTGTTTCAGTAAATATCGAAAACTTACTCTCAGTGACCTTCTGTAAAAAGGTCTAGTAAAACAAATCAAATTAAGATAGGTCTATTGTTCTAATGGCCTTCTCGTGAGCACCTTTGGGCGCCCATTATAGGAAACAGCATGTGGACCTGATCCAGTAGGACTCTTTTATGATCAAGTAAACCTTGACAATGGCGTATAGGTTTACACTTTTTTCTGTTGTAGAAATAAGCTTGTAGTATGGCAACAAAGAATGAACAACACCAATCATTATATCAAACACAACAGAGTGTACACTGATATCTCCCTTCTGTTGCTACGTTTATCCTTTATTATTGCATCTAGGGTGGAGCTTAGTAACATGTAGGACATCTCAACCTTTCCTCAGCTGCTATGGATCTACCTTGAATTAGAATTTCTTAGGATCAAGTTAAAACTAGCAAATGCTCACTGAATCTGTGAATTACAGAGTGTTGTTAGCCAGCCAGGACTGACATGGACTAAGTAATGCGGCTGGAAAATCAATGTGTGTGCCAATCTATATTGAATTTGCACTTGCTCTGCCTGGTTGTCATTATCAGGAAAGCACGTGCTCCCAGAAAGTAACAACCTCGGCTCAAAACTAACAGAACACATCACTTATTGAAGGCAATGGATGTAAGCTCCAAAGTCGTAATATGGACAAGAGCTCAGTGCCACCAAACACCAAGAGCAAAAATAACAAGGGCTATGTTTAATAAGTGGGACGCAGGTGGCGCTGTGGGTTAAAGCCTCAGTGCCTAGGACTTGCCAATCGAAAGGTCGGCGGTTCGAATCCCTGCGGCGGGGTGCGCTCCCGCTGCTCGGTCCCAGCGCCTGCCAACCTAGCAGTTCGAAAGCACCTCCGGGTGCAAGTAGATAAATAGGGACCGCTTACCAGCGGGAAGGTAAACGGCGTTTCCGTGTGCGGCTCTGGCTCGCCAGAGCAGCGATGTCACACTGGCCACGTGACCCGGAAGTGTCTCAGGACAGCGCTGGCCCCTGGCCTCTTAAGTGAGATGGGCGCACAACCCCAGAGTCTGTCAAGACTGGCCCGTACGGGCAGGGGTACCTTTACCTTTATGTTTAATAAGGTTCAAATGATCTGTGCAGAAGTTCTCAAAAACATGGTGTTATACAAATCACCAGTACTGCAAGTGTGTGTGTGTGTGTATGTGTATAAGGAAAGAAGATAATTAAAACAAGCAATACCAAAGGGGCGGGAGGGAATTGTTCTTTAAAAATGGGAATAAGCCAAGTCTGTTAAATAACGAAAGCAATCTGTGCCTCAGTTCTCTAAAACCTGTTTTTAGTTTTTGAGATGCCACAAGTTCTGCTTTGTTGCATTTATGCTGGTTTCCTCCACCCTCCCCCATGTTTTATGGTTTCATGGTTTATTTTGGATTTTGTTTGCTTCTTTGCTTCTTTATTTTTAACTGCTAGAATAATTTTATGTTATGGGGTTGGAATACAAACGCCATAAATACAGAAACAAAACAAGGCACCGTATTTTTCGCCCTATAGGACGCACTTTTCCCCCTCCAAAAATGAAGGGGAAATGTGTGTGCATCCTATGGGGCGAATGCAGGCTTTCGCTGAAGCCTGGAGAGCGAGAGGCATCGGTGCGCACTGACCCCTCTCGCTCTCCAGGCTTCAGGAGAGCCGCAGCGCCAGCCCCACAAGGTCGGGGGACAGCGGGGAGGCGGAACGCCGCCATCCCGCTGTCTCCCGATGTGGTTTGGAGGCTGACGGCGGGGAGACGCGTGCTTCTCCCCACTGCCTGCCCCGCAAGCTCCAGGGACAGCTGGAAGGCGCACCGCGTATTCCCGCTGTCCCCGGACCTGGTCTGCAGGCGGGCGGCGGGGAGAAGAGCGCTTCTCCCCGCTGCCTGCCCCGCAAGCTCCGGGGACAGCTGGGAGGCGCAGCTTGTCTTCCCGTTGTCCCCGGACCTGGTCTCCAGGCGGGTGGCAGGGAGAAGAGCGCTTCTCCCTGCTGCCTGCCCCGCAAGCGCCTGGGGGGGAAATAATTTTTTTTCTCTTTATTTCCCCCCCAAAAAACTTGGTGCGTCCTATGGGCCGGTGCATCCTATGGGGCGAAAAATACGGTAAATGTTTTTGTGAAACAGTTGTTCGTATCTGTATATTTATTATTAATACTTTTGTTAATAAATGTTTGAGGTTTCCCACCCCACCCCACCTTTTTAAATAATCTGTGGTAGGCATTTTGGATCTAAATTAAGATTGGGAACAAGTAGATGACTGGGCCTGATGAGAAGTGGAGTACAACAACATCTGGAGAGAGACATATTGGCTACCCTACTGTTCTAGATTTTTTTTTTTTTTTAAAGGAGATGATTAAAAAGATCAGTTATCTTCCCTTCTCCCCCCACCTCCCGCCAATGTTGGTCAAAATATATAATGACATTAGCTAAAGCTTTTAAAAAACAACAATATAACATTGAGGTTCCTGGCTAGTATCATTTAGAAATCCTAATATTTGGAGCTAGGAGTGGCTTCTCCTGAAAGCCAATCCCCTCATGTTCTATCAAACCCATTCTGTCCCTGAAACAACAGTAGTCTGTCGCCAACTTCCACAGTCAGCAAAATACGATTAACCCAGTTCAAAAGACCACACTAACCAGAAAAAAATATGCTTGGACCACTGCTGGATTTATGACTGTATTTAAAGGACAGGGATTGTGTGTCTCTTAACCAGTAACTGTTGCATACTGTGCCATACTTGCTCATGCATGAAAAACCCATGTTAAACTCATGGAGCCAAGCATTCCCCCTTCAAAACGACACAGAACAGAAACTTATTGGGATAAATGGTAATCACTCTATTTTACGCAGGAAATAACACAGCTACAGCTCAAGCAGTAATAGTTGAAACATGTGCCCCTGTTCTATAGATACCCTCACTGCAACACCACAAGCCTAACTACATGTGCAACTTTTACTTGAAGAAAATGCAATTTTAGGTGGTGAGCGAGCATCACAAAACATTACATGAAAGACTGAGGAGAAAATACGCTAGAATGGCATCCGATTTCAAACATGCTATACTGACAAATTCCAGATGCTAAGAATCATTGGTCTACCCCATTCCCCAACTGGTGTTTTCCCGTGGGTGTATTCTGCTATGCGTTCTTGACACAGTAATAGTGCATTTGTGGTGGACCTATTCTGCTTTATTAGTTGTTCTGTGATGCTTCCCCAATGCTGGTGCTGTCTGGAAGGGCTATAGAGCATGAGTAGGCAAATCAATGCCTGTGGGCCGGATCTGGCCCAATCGCCTTCTAAATCCAGCCTGCGGACGGTCCAGGAATCAGCATGTTTTTACATGAGTAGAATGTGTCCTTTTATTTAAAATGCATCTCTGGGTTATTTGTGCGCCCTGCCTGGTGTTTTTACATGAGTATAATGTGTGCTTTTATTTAAAATGCATCTCAGGGTTATTTGTGGGGCATAAGAATTTGTTCATTTTTCCCCCCTTCAAAATATAGTCCAGACAAGGTCTGAGGGACAGTGGACTGGCCCACAGCTGAAAAAGATTGCTGACCCTTGTAGAGCAACAAAAGTGGAACACACACACACACACATATATAGGGCGGGACCATTTTAGGCACGTCCAATTGACGCATGATCGCTGACATGCAGGTCCTTTTGGACCCGGAAGAAGGCAGAACAAGGGAGGAAGGGGTGGGGTGGGGTGAGGTGGGTTAGAATGGGGCACACACATACCCTCTTCACCCCCAAACAAAATGGCTGCCGCCTCTACACACACATCTTAAACATGAGAAGTTATGGAATTTCAGCAGAAAGTTATGGGATATGCACTGATTGAAAATGAAGCAGCGTGACCACCCTAAAACATTTGCAGCCCAAACATGATGAAAGCAGAATCTCATTTGATAGCATCATGAGTACAATAAAAAGGATGTCTAGAAGGGCCGTTAGTTTGCCAAGAAGGCATAAACCGCTCTCGTGGCGCAGAGGAAGCAAGTAAAGCCTGCTCTTTTAATATAAAGCTCTTATTGCACAGACTATGGGACAGAATGACCCTGAACAAGGGCAATTGGCGCATTATGCTGAGCAACCATCACCAGGCTTCGAGAGAGTAGCAAAACAAATCTATTTACTTTACAATAAGGCTGGTGAAATCCAGCCTATGGGGGTGGGGTTGTTTATACATAACTGATGTTATCTGATTATCATATTGTCAGGCTTAGAAAATATATCATAAACACAAAGTGGCAGTGATTGGGGCAGGGGGAGGGAGGGCACAGAGGAAATTTTGCCAGCGCTTTATTTTTCTGTGGAAAATTTTCCATTTTGTAAGTTCATTAGCTAAAAATGAATGTGCGCCAGCCGCAAACAAATATTAAGCAGGGCTGGCAAGCTTCAAAGCTTTTAGCTTTGTTTACCAAACAAGAGTACAAGAAACATGCTCAAACGGATCGCTCTCTAGGAGAACAGGAAATTTTCTAATCAAAACCGAAAGTTTTGCAAGATAAATTATCCTATGCAACTTCGCCCAGTTTCTATAGGCAAATTTTGCAATTCTAAATTTCCTGGAAAGGAAACAAGCTAAATTCGCACAAACTGTTGAGGGTGTTGATAAGAAGGAAGAAGCTTCTCAAATCATAAGCTTGCCTCCATAGAATGTACTAAGATTCTAACATTATCGGCGGGCTGTGTGTGTGACAGCTGATCGTTAATTTTAATATTTCAGAACGGAAGCAGTATCCTGTGGGGTAGTTATTATATGACCAATTGCCATCTCGGCTCCTCCCCTTCCAAAACATTAATAAAGAGGTCATTCTACCTGTTTGTTATGAAACACCCATTGTGTAAAAGAACAAAAGTGTTGCACTTGAACATGCATACTCTTTCTTCCTTTTGTATCCTAAGTCTCTTAGATTATAAACTCTTATTTTTTCTCAGGTGTGAGAAACCTCCAGTTCACAGGTTGAATTCAGCCTTCAGGTCTCCCTACCCTATCTGGCCATCTGGTTTTGCTTCAGGCTCCTCCTTGGCCATCTCCCCCTGACTGGATGTTCCCTTGCCTTGATGAAGGGTGGATAATTCTGCAGGATAATTCTGGGAGCGTTTCGGGGAAACAGATGTGACCATGTGCTTTCGGTATTTCAAACACTCTGGTTAGTAGGAATGATAATACTCTTCCCCTCTCGATTTTCCCTTTGCAAGTATGGTACTACAGGCAACACGCTTTTCGTGTGACTGATATGTGCACAATCACACACGCGTGCACGAAGCCAAACTGGAAGTGACCTGGAAACGTCATAAGAGACGTCACTCAAAGGGTAGGGTGGAACGGGGTATTTCGGCTGCACACAATGGCACGGAACACAACCCCTGTGCAAATCGGGAGTTGCCTGTGTGCACAACAATCACACATTTCATTGAAGCTGAAATACAGGAAAAGGTTGCATTTTTCGCTCCACAAACAGTACGGGCACAAGAATAATGGGAGAAGGGAAAGAGGTCATCTTGGACTGGCAGGAATAAGCCTAAGATGGACTCATACTTATGTGTTAACACACCACTTCTTTCAAATAACTGAACACAGATTATTTCAGCAAGTCTTAAAACGACCAGTGGTCTATCTCCATAGTGCAGGTGGGAGATTGGTAACTGTGGCTTCCCTAAGGTCCCCATAAGAGCTAAAGACTTGGTTGAGATTTGAATCAGGGACTTATGGCATTTCCGCACACAAAACTTAAGCTGCCAAAATTGCCTCATAATCTGAAGCCTAAAATGTGCAGTGTTCTTCAACCTTGGGTCCCCAGGGATTGTTAGATGACAACATTCCCAGCCAATGGTTCCAGATGATTAGAGTAGTCCAACATCATCTGGGGTTCCAAGTTTGAAGAAGACGGCTCGAGTACACACAGAAATGGAAAATGTCTCTCTTCCTCTGGTCTGCACTAACAAGGAAGCAAATGTGAACACAAACTACAGAGGGAAAGACTCCATGTTTAAGGTGACAACTACATCAACACATTTAAAACACTTGTATACCAACTTTGAAGACTTATAGCTTCCCCCAAAGAATCCTAACAACCCTCAGAACCTTTAACAGACTACAGTTCCCAGGAACAGTTTATCAAATCAATCATTCTTCCCAAGGAACCTCTGAGAATTATAGCTCTGGGGTGGGAATAAGGATCTCCTAACACTCAGCACCCCCAACAAACTACATCCCCAAAGGTTCTTTGGGGGAAGCCATGATTGCTTAAAGCGGCTTGAGACTGCTTCAAATGTGTGGGTGGAGCTTCAAATGTGTATGGCACAAAATTCACTGACCTTCAACATTCATGGCTCCTCTCAGCAACTGCAACTTCTTCTGCCTCTCTTTGATCCTGTCAAAGGCACTTGATAAGGCTGCTGATGTCGACGTCTCTGGCACATAGCGCCCCTGATCTAGTTTTTGAGGGCCAAATATATCGAGGGCTATGCTCCCGTCGGAGTATCTGCCCTCCTTGTTTCTCGTAGCTGCCGAAGTCCGTACTGGGATTGTCCCTGCATGATGATAGTGTTTGCGGGAATCCCCAACTTGGTCTTTCTGGGCAACTTTCTCAGCTGAGCAGAGCAGATCTGAGGAGGAAGCCCAGACTTTCCGCTTGGGGCCAGCATCTGCTTTCCTTTCCAAGTCACTAGCCCTACACCGGTAAGGGCAGCCAGCATCCATGTCATCTTCACGGCCAGAATTGTAATCGGAGGAAGCGCCCTGGCAAAAGTCTTCCTCGCCTTGCAGACCTCTGAGAGACAAGAACCCCATGGACTTACTAAGCCTTTTGCTAAGCATGGTCTGTTCAAAGAACGGAGCTGGGAGGACTTCTGGGCCATCAGCCACTAAGCTTCTTCCTGGAACAAGAAGAATCCATCTTGGATATGTACAGCTTTTTCCGCTTTTCAACAAACAACGATGCTTTAATTGGTTTTTGAAAGGTTGGACAGAGTAACAACGAAAGGTTTTCTTTACAAGGCAAGTGTGACAGCTTCATATATGTATGAATTCAACGGAAAGAAATGGCAATATTATATTTTGCATTTATTTACTGCAGAAGTAGACTTAAAACATAGCTTCATGGACATACAGTGGTAGACTTGGGTTACAGACGCTTCAGCTTACAGACTCTGCTAACCCAGAAATAGTACCTCAGGTTAAGAACTTTGCTTCAGGATGAGAACAGAAATCGTGCAGAGGCAACGTGGCGGCAGTGGGAGGCCCCATTAGCTAAAGTGGTGCTTCAGGTTAAGAATAGTTTCAGGTTAAGAACAGACCTCCAGAACGAATTAAGTTCTTAACCCGAGGTACCACTGTATCTGCCATTTTTCTCAAGACGATGGAGTGGTAGTGAACAGGGAGCAAAAGTTAGCCTCTGCCTTGATAGCTACAGTTCTCTATAAGAGTGAATGGCAAAGACTTCCACTTAACGGCACTGTCAAGGGCTGCAATCCCAAATCCATTTACCTGGGAGTAAACTCCACTTAATTCAATAGGACTTATACATCAGAGTAGACGTGGTTAGAACTGTGCTGTAAATCTGTCCTCTGCCATTAAAACTGGGACTTAGCAACCCAGCTACCCACCTCCAGGAATCCTACAGGTATTAGCATGAAATGTATGTCTGCTTAAAAAACAACAACACAACTATGGTGCAATGTACCCCACAGGGGTTCATGCAGTATGATGGACACTTTGGTTGCATATATAAGGTAAGATTAGTTGCCATATTCTGAATAGCAGAAACAGGTGTCTTCTCTCAGAAAGAACTAAATTGCCTCGAATATGCCACAACGAAAACTGTATTTTTATCTCTTATTCCCCCCCCCCGCCAGAGAAATCCGTATGCTTCTCCCATGAGAAATCCTAAGTTTCAGTTGCTTCTCAAAGACACATATAGACATAATAAATTCCTGACGGCAATACAGGGAAACTTTGGTTGTTTCAACTTTAGCTCATTGTCTTTTCCTGTCATGAAATAAAAAATGCAACTTCCCTATAAAATCCTGCCCATGTACCTCACAAAGTGACCACAGAGACCAGTTAGTGGTAGATTCAGTTTTTTAAAAAAATTCAGTTAAGCACTACCACAAACCACCAAACATTCTTGAACTTTATTCTGGGACAGCCTCCTGATTATTGCCAATGGCTCACAGAGATGGAAACTTCGATGGAAGTTTTGTGTTGTGAGCAGCAGGAAAATACATCTTGTTTCCACATGGAAACAAAAAGAAAAAGGTCAAAGGGTGCATTAGAAGGACGGGACTAGATTCAGTCCAAGAGATAAATATAGCCTCTATCCCCAAACTGTCAAAGATAAAATACATCAACAGCATACGCAGTTATATAATGCTCAATCAATTGCCATCGCTGATGCAATCGCACTGCCAGCAAGCCATGGCCTTAAACCTCAGACCAGTTTCAAAGTAGTCACACTGATGTTAATGGATTTACACTTGAGCAAGTCTAATCCCTCTCTCTTCTGATGCTCTTGGGACTTTTTACTTCCTTGACATGAGATTGTTTTGTCTGTCAACTCCTGGTTTCTTATCAAAAGTGCTCTCTTGATCCACCTTCTCTGCCATGCCTAATCATCACCATCCAATTTCCCTTAATTTATATTTTCTGCCAAATGTCTTTAACATTTACTCTCTTTCTCTCCCTGCGGAAAACCTTACTCCTCATTCACCGCAGTTGTGGTTTTGAATCCAGCTTCCCTCATTATCCTGACTGCTCTCAATGATAAGCTGCTAACGATATTCTCTTAAGAAAAAACATCAAGGCTCTGAGTCTGCAGATTACAGCAGCTGCTTCTAATACTGTCAGCCAGTCTCTTCTTAATTCTGGTTTTGGCTTCAGTTTCTGGAGTTCTCTTCTAGATCTAGTTGTCCATAGGTCTTTCCAGCTGCTCTCTTCAGAGCACCACTCCACCTACTGCCCACAAGGAAGAGAGTGCTGTATGCTGAAACAGACAAGGTTTTCGGATGCTGCCAAAAGGGCATCACTATAGTACCAGCCTCGTTTCACTTAGGTAATCAGTTGCACATTCTAGTGTCCTTTGAAATATTCCATCCCTCTTTTGCTTTTTCTTCCAAGAGAAAAGGAGGGGAGATGGTGAGACTGGATAGGTGTTTTGGAGGGTAGAAGGCAGGACTGTCAAAACAGGCTAAGCAGGCACATAGTAGAGATACAGGAGAGGGAGGATTAAATGGGGTTGGTTGAATGTGGGGTGGAGGGTGGGAACGGGACATGCAGAAACAGTGGAAAGTGGAATTGGAACATAACCTTTCCCCACTTTCATCCCTTCCTTTCCACAATTCCTTGTGGGTCCACACTCCCCCCACCCCCGAATAAGATGCCAAGTTTTTGGGATTATACTCTGAAGGGGCTTGTTTATAGAGTCCCTCATAAGATTTTCACTAAACAGCAGAGGAATTAAATTATTAAGTTCTGTGTACATTATTAAAAGTAATTGTAACTATTGCTCTACTTTAATAGTGACACCCTGATACAAATTCTGCTATTTAGACACATGGGTCCCATTGTTAAGGAATTCACCATAAAGAATTAGATAAATATTTTAGCATCGCTTCACTCTGGAAGAAAAGTGGGGGGGTGTATATATTTTTTCATTCTGAGTATCAGTCTAAGACATTTGCAGCTAGCATATAAACCACTCACTATTCATCTCATTACACCACCAGAACAGCCAAATAGATCCTGTTTTTTATTGGCTGCTCAATCTTCACAGGGGAGAAGTGCCCTGAAATACTTGTTAAACACTGAAGATAGATGGCACATAAAGTAAGAGGAGGGAATTAACAACGTGGATTTAGTTCAGGGGGGAAGAAAAGGAAACACATAGGCACACACCCCAAATAGGGCCTTCACAAGACCTAGCTTATGCTAGGCCAGACTGGGCAAAGTGAGGATCAGATTCTGCCTTCCTAGGATACTGAATTATGAGTCTCACAAACTCGAAAGCCAAAACGTGGGTTGTGTTTAATCCTGACTAGCTTTGAGCTTTCAGGCCTTTCCAGGAGCTATTTGCTAGGGACAAATCTCACAGAATCATAGAACTGTAGCCCAACTCCCCTGAAATGTGGGAATTTTTTGCCCAGTGTAGGACTCGGACTCATGGACCTGAGATTAAGAGTCTCATGACTCAGGTTAAAGTGTGGGGCGCCCACATGATTCTACATACGTTCACCATCATGAGAAGAAGTGGGGGAGTCTATTCCAGGCTGCAGCACGGCAGGTGTATTAAGGAGGAGAGAAGTGTGTATTTATGGGAGATAACTGCATTCAGATTAATCTATTCTTTTATGTATAACATTTCTATGCCTTCCTCTTCCCAAAGAACTGTAGAGTGGCCTATGTGGTACAGACCCAGAGGTCTTATTTTTCCCCCATCTGAGGATATGGTATGGAGCAGGCATAGGCAAACTTCGGCCCTCCAGATGTTTTGGCCTACAACTCCCATGATCCCTAGCTAACAGGACCAGGGGTCAGGGATGATGGGAATTGTAGTCCAAAACATCTGGGGAGCCAAAGTTTGCCTATGCCTGGTATGGAGCATGTGAAGTACTAGGACTCTTATTGAACTGAGAATCAAACTAGATGTGGCACGTGTTTCTCTATTACAAATTAGCCACCACAACTGTGTATGTGTGAGCCTGAGTCCACACATGTGCATGGGGAGATTCCCCTCCCCCACCTTTCTTCTCACAACACAATTCAGCCGAGCCCCCTCCCGCCCCACTCTGAGCTGCTATTAGCTCCAGGGGAGTCTTAATTGGATTGTGGAGGGGAAAGCTACCTTCTCCGCTGAAGCTCCTATCCTGATTAGCTTTTTTACTCTTTAAAATCGAGACATGCTAGTTTCACTCATGACATTAGCACTGCATCTAGTTTGGCTTCAAGATGCTTCCCTGACCAAAAAAATGTGTGAACATGTCTTGCATTGAAGTAGCCATGCAATCGCTCCTCCACAGCTCCAGAACTATGGGGCAGTATCCAATTGCGCTCGTTACATCAGTGCAAGGATTTACACTTGCGCCACAGAACTTTCTCCATCCCCGCCCCCCTTGTACTTTGGATACACGTTCAGGTTTTCCCTCAAAGCTGCCACCATGCGCTCAGATTTTTGCCACATCACCGGTGTGCCACTTAAACTGCGGCATCTAGCTGTGATGTGAGCAATCTGCTTTCAGGGGCAAAAACCTGTCAAGCTGGTCACAGCACCAGGAGCAGCTCTGTTTCCTTCGTTGTACTTGTCTGCAAGGCAGATTAAAAAGCACTCTGCATTTCCCCAACATTAACACTCCCTTCATTGCTAAACACTCACCTGTGGGAAGTCCTTTCCCTCTCAGCCTCTCCCGGATGGCCTGGCTCCTGTCAGTCTGCACCTTTCTGTCCCCAGTGCAGGGAAGTTGATCCACCTGTTTAGAAAAAAAGAAGAAGCAATCAAGCAGATCTGAAAAAATACCATACACATTACTTCAAACCATTTGCAGCATTTTATGCATTATATGCTTCCATGTTCCTTTCAGACCAGAACTCAGCCAGCTCTTCTAGGGTGGTTGAATATTGTGTTGTTGTTGTTGTTGTTGTTGTTTAGTCGTGTCCGACTCTTCGTGACCCCATGGACCAGAGCACGCCAGGCACTCCTGTCTTCCGCTGCCTCCCGCAGTTTGGTCAAACTCATGCTAGTAGCTTCGAGAACACTGTCCAACCCTCTCGTCCTCTGTCGCCCCCTTCTCCTTGTGCCCTCCATCTTTCCCAACATCAGGGTCTTTTCCAGGGAGTCTTCTCTTCTCATGAGGGGGCCAAAGTATTGGAGCCTCAGCTTCAGGATCTGTTCTTCCAGTGAGCACTCAGGGCTGATTTCCTTCAGAATGGATAGGTCTGATCTTCTTGCAGTCCATGGGACTCTCAAGAGTCTCCTCCAGCACCATAATTCAAAGGCATCAATTCTTCTGCGATCAGCCTTCTTTATGTGCTGTAATGCATGTAAAACTCGTCAAAGACTCATTCTGCTTCCTATCCCTAGCGTTCTATAGCACGAGGCAGTCATTAGACATTTTATTGCTATGGTTCTCTGCTTTGGCATATATTTTACAAAGTTTCTTTCTGAGTACTGGTCATTGACCTTAATATAAAGAGATTTCTTGGTTCTAGGTTCAATTCCTGACATCTCCAGGCAGGGTTGGGAAAGGCCTCCCGCGTCTGAAACATGAGAAAGCCACTGTCAGTCCGTGTTGACAGTAAAGGTAAAGGGACCCCTGACCATTAGGTCCAGTCGTGGCCGACTCTGGGGCTGCGGCGCTCATCTCACTTTATTGGCCGAGGGAGCCTGCGTACAGCTTCTGGGTCATGTGGCCAGCACGACTAAGCCGCTTCTGGCGAACCAGTACAGCACACGGAAATGCCGTTTACCTTCCCGCTGGAGCGGTACCTATTTATCTACTTGCACTTTTGACGTGCTTTCGAACTGCTAGGTTGGCAGAAACCGGGACCGAGCAATGGGAGCTCACCCCGTCGCAGGGATTCGGACCGCCGACCTACTGATCGGCAAGTCCTAGGCTCTGTGGTTTAACCCACAGCGCCACCCGCGTCCTGTTGACAACACTGAGCTAAATGGACCAATGGCTTGACTCAGTGTCAGTTGGCTTCCCGTGTTCTAAATATCACAGGAGAAATCACCAGATTGCAATTGACCTTGCAGGCCTGAGGCTGCTGAACAAGCAGGGAAAGCTGGTAATCAGGGCAAAATACACAGCCCTTTGCACCTTGTAATTATTTGGTCAACAGAAATCGAGACGTGCTGGTCAGGAGCCAAGGAGAGGGCTAACATTGCGGAAGCCGCATCTTGCATTGACTCACAGCTTTTGTCAACATTCTGCATGACACACATCGCACATCCCTAAATGTCTCCTTGCTACATGGTTTGAGCCCTGACTGCACTTGCGAGTCTGTCACTCCCAAATTTAAACAAACAGAACAGTAAGCAGTGCAATTATTTGATCCTATCAGCAGCATGTCTCCAGCGTAATTTAAAAAGGCAAGATGCTGCAGGCCAAATTTTATCCTAGTTTATCTTTGGCGAGTTTTGCCAGCATAAATCTGAGGCATTGTTACACAGTAATAACAGGCCTACGAGATCTGATGAATGAATTGACTTACTGGACAGAATTTAGACATACAAAGGAGGATATAGGCTAATGTAGTTTGGCATCATTAATCTGTCAGGGATATCCATATGCTCCGCCTGCCAGGTTGTGCGTAGTCATGAGGTACTTATCAGGGTCAACTCGACTTTCTTCAGGGCTGGAACTAAGCTGAGTAGGTGTGCAGAAAAAGTACTGTATTTTTTGCTCTATAGGACGCACCCGACCATAGGACGCACCTTGTTTTAGAGGGGGAGAACAAGAAAAAAATAATCTCCCCCTCTCTGCTCAGTGCCCCTTCAGCGAAGCGGCAGGAGAAACGGAGCCCCTTCCATTTCTCCTCCCGCTTGGCTGAAGGGGTGCTGCGCAGCTCTCCCTCTCTGCTGAAGCCAGGAGAGTCTTGCTCTCCAGGCTTCAGCGAAAGCAACGTGAAGCCTCCGGAGCGCGGAGGGAGTGCTCCCTCTGCGCTTCGGAGGCTTCACGTTGCTATCGCTGAAGCCAAGGAGCCTGCATTCGCTCCATAGGACGCACACAGATTTCCCCTTAATTTTTGGAGGGGGGAAAGTGCGTCCTATAGAGCGAAAAATACGGTAACTTAAAGGCCATCTCAGTTTAGGGCAAAAGATTCCCCTCCTCAGACACCCTGTCGCAGCTGTGACTTCAGCTGATTCAAATGAGCAGCTGAAAAATCGGAGCGTACTCATCTGAAGCAAACCTGGGAAGTTCCAAGGAAAGCAAACATGACCATTCTGGAGAAAGTCTAGAATATCGGTTGGCTCCCAGCCAGCTGAAAGGAAAAGTCTGAGGGAAGTTCTTGAGGGGGAGTGAGTGAGAGGAGACCCCATGTGTGTGAAGGCGGGGGGCTCCCACTTCAGAGCTTCACTGTCAAACTCTTGGAGGGTGCTAACCTATGCAGAGGTGACATGAGATGAGGAGAAATTTGATGTCATTTGCATTTGAAGGCAAACCTATCTGATCAGCACTTCCTGAAATGATATGAGAACCAAAATACGGCCATCTTTTGAAATTCTCCAAACTTCCTAGCCAACTAATGTGTACAAAAATGTATGTGCTGGGGTAGAGTGTGCATAACAATGCATATATTTGTGGAAATAACATTAAAAATCCTTTATATTAGGGGAAGTTCCTTTGAAAAAATGTATATATTAGGAATACAAACTTTGTACTCAAACTTTGATGAATTTTCATGTGGACTTCTTTTTTTTTTTAATAATGCAAACTGATGTGGAAATATGGAGAACTGAACATAAGACTGAAAAGCAAAGAAAAGAAAAGAAAAGAAAAGGAGGGAAACAAAAGCTGACAGAGTCACCGATCCCTAGATGTGAGGCACGGGGCGCTCTGCACGCCCATCATTTCCCCCTCAAGTGAGGGCCTGAGAGCAGCGAAAACTGTCTCCTTCAAGTATGCCAAGGGGACAGAGAAGAAGGGTTGTATTTCTGTGTCTTTGTAACAGGAGAATTTGCACGTTACATGGGGCACTGCAGATGGCACTGAAGCTTACAGTAACATGTTCCTCAGCGAGTAATGACGGCTGTGGAGCATGGGATCTATAGTCTTACGTCGTTACACCAAGGAAGGAGGAAGAACTACAAATCCCATGATCCCATTCTAGACAATCCCAACCACATCTTAAAGGCAGGTCTTCAATACCTTTCCTGTGTCTAGCAAGTCTCCCCTATTTTGGGTTAGCTTCTCCCCCTTTGCAAAGATTTGGGGCATCGGCGATGAGCCTGGGGTGTGTGTGTGTGTGTGCTTTGAGCCTTCAGAAAGAACTCCCAGAAAAGGGGAATGGTTTTCAAAGCAACGTGTGTGTGTGTGTGTGTGCACGCGCGCTCTCTCCCATCACCAGCTCCCTTGCAAATCTCTCACGAGCCCTCTGAGACCCTGCTCTGAAATTTGTGTTGAAAACTCTGTTGGATGTTTCTTTAAGGGAGGCTGGGAAGGTGACTTCACAGTAGCTCTGCCAACTTTCAACGGTTGCTCAACATGCTCGTAAACACTTACCCCAGACAAACTCCCCAGAACCAGTTTCACCAACTGTTTCACATATGAGAAGGAAGGGGCACAGCTGCTGTTACGGATGTGAGCACTGCAAGCATCCAGAACTGTCCGCACAGAGACACGGGCATAAACAAGGTCTTCGCACATGCTAAGCAGTATGCTGTTCAAGTGATCCCCAAGTTTAATGGGCTGGTGGTGAAAAAAAAAGAGCAGAAAAACCTGGTTAGCATCTGCCTCCTCCTCGTTTTCATTCTCTCTTAATAGATCATGCCAATATCTGCCTTATAGTGACCCGACTCTCAGTCCACATTTGACCGGCAGTGGCTCTCCCAAGGATAAAAGCACAATATAAATGGTTAAAGCACGAACAAAACAAAACAACTACAATCTTAAGCCCTGTAAGAATAATTGCACAAAAATATATGGAGGCAAGTCATGGAAATATGATGCAGATAAAATTGTTTATATTGCTAGGAAAACATTTTTTGTAAACCAGTAAAAAGCAGGAACTAGTAGTTCACACCTCTACGGTTTAAATAAGTCCACAACTGTATGGTTTAAATAAGATAGGGTGATTACTCTTGATAAGCTATAAAATATGAAGTTGCCCTTCTATTTGTCCACATAGGCCGGTATTATCTGTGCTGTCTGACAACAGCTCTCCAAGGTCTCAGATGGAACTTAACAGACCAGATCCAGGCATTTTTGGAAGAAACTGATTTTCTGGATCCATTTCAATTGTGGTTTGGGCCCAGTTTTGGAACAGAAACTGCTTTGGTCGCCCTGTATGACGATCTCTGTCGAGAGAGAGATAAGGGAAACATGTCCCTGTTAATTCTTCTCAACCTCTCAGTGGCTTTTGATACCATTGACCATGGTACCCTTCTGGAACAAATGTCTGAACTACGGGTGGGTGGCACCGCTTTGCGGTGGCTCCAGTCCTACTTGGATGGTCGTTCCCAGAAGGTGTTGCTTGGGGAATGCTTTTTAGCCCCATGGAACCTTCAATGTGGGGTTCCGCAGGGCTCAATCCTATCCTCCATGTTGTTTAACATCTACATGAAACCACTGGGTGGCGTTATCTGGAGGTTTGGTGTATGTTGTCAGCAGTATGCTGATGACACTCAGCTCTATTTCTCCTTTACATCTGCAGGTGAGGCAGTGGAAGTGCTGGACCAGTGTCTTGCCTCAGTAATGGACTGGATGAGAGCCAACAAACTGAAACTCAATCCTGGTAAGACTGTGGCACTGTTAGTGGGTGGTTCCCTAGACCAGATGGGTGTGAGATTGCCTGCTCTTGATGGGGTTACACTTCCTCTGAAGGAACAGATTCGTAGCTTGGGGGTACTCCTGGATCCTTTGCTGTCGCTTGAGGCTCAGGTGGCCTCAGTGGGCCAGAGTGCCTTCCATTAGCTTCAGCTGGTGGCCCAGCTAAACCCCTATCTGGACAGGGATAGCCTAACTACTGTTGTCTTTGCTCTGGTAACCTCAGTGTTACATTACTGCAATGCTGTAGGGCTACCTCTGAAGACGGTTCGGAAACTTCAGCTAGTGCAGAATTCAGGTTGCTCACCGGAGCAAGACGGTTTAAGCATATTACACTGATCCTAGTATGACTGCACTGTCTACCAATTAGTTTCCAGGCCCAATTTAAAGTGCTGGTTTTGACCTATAAAGCCTTAAATGGCTCAGGACTGCAATATCTTGAGGACTGCCTCTTTCCATATGAACCTACCAAGACCCTGAGATCATCTTCTGAGGCCCTTCTTTGTGTGCCTCCTCCTCAAGAGGTCTGGAGGGTGGCAACACGAGAACGGGGACTTCTCTGCAGTGGCTCCCCATCTGTGGAATGCTTCCCCCAGGAATGTTTGCCTGGAACCTTCATTATACGCCTTTAGGTGCCAGGTAAAAAAGTTCCTTTTTAACCAGACCTTTGTTTGATTTGATTGACATCCTATGCCCTTTTAAAATGTGGGGTGGGATGGGGGTTGATTGGGTTGTTGTTTTGATTCCGATTATGTATTTTGTGGTTTTATACTTTGATTTTATTCTGTGAACTGTCCTGAAACCTCCAGGTATAGGGCGGTATATAAATTCAATAAACAACAACAACAACTCCATCTAACAACTGTTACTTAACCCTTTTAACTGGAGATCCTAGGGACTCCGCACAAAACATGTGGTCTGCCGCTGAGCTATGGCTCTTCCCTTGACCCAAACACTGTTGCTACATCTGTCCCGAAGAACAGCAACGGGCAGGTTCTCAAAGACATGTTTTACCACTGCCTGCCATTCAGCTGCAAGTCAACAGAACTGCCTCTGCAAAGTGCAGCATTCCAGCTGACTTCAGGTAATAGGAAGTAACTGGTTCGTTTTCACATGGAAGATATCACTTGGCACTACAGATAACCAGAAATGCGTGCAGATGTGTGAACCTGGACCTAAGTACGTCTGGATCTACTTGGCCGTAACACAGAAACATGATACGAAGGGAGTCAGAAGGAAGGAAGCAAACTGACTGGACAGCTGGAACCAGCCTAGTCTTGTAATTAGTGGACAACACCCAAACAGCTGGGAACTGCTTACATTTTTTCCTGTATTACTAGTTGATCATCTTGTATATTCTGTTGGAAACCCACACTCAAGGGTGTACACCCTCGGTTGATAGGATGACTTCCCAGCCACCAAAGGCTTTGAGTTTTGTATTTCACTTTCAGGCTTTCAAAGTGGGTGGTTATCTTCTGATGACATGCCCTGTCTAGCACTGCACACTATGACTATTATTTTACTCTGTTTGTTCATTGGCAGTAGCGTAAGTAAAAAAAAGTAATACCCTTCCCATTTGGCACCAGTTCCTCCCATCTGTGGTCATGACATGCTGGGATGGAGGAAAGGTTAGGCATTCTACCTTCCGCTTTCTACTTCTCCCCAGCCGTTTGCCTCCTCCCAATACCACTTTGCAGCGAGAAAAGCAAATAGAAGTTGCCTGGTAACATATTATTACGCCCCCAATAACATCCCTTCACTACTCACCTGGCTTTCCGGGACATCATAGTCAGCTCCCCAATAAAGTGTCATTCCGAGAGAATAGATGTGGATCTGCAACACAAGAGACATGTGTGGAATTAATGGTGTAGCAAAGGCATCTAATTGTGCTTGCGATGTGCAGGGAAAAAAGAGAAAGGAGGGAGTTAATACAACATGGAGTCTTGCAAGACACTTGAGAAAAACCCCAAGATGTCTTATAACCACATGAGATGCATTTTATGTGAAACAGCTGCTGCAGAAAGTGATTTCTTATGAGAATTGGCAGTAATATATAAAACTCTTCAGTCTGAGCACACAGAACTAACAACTCATTTCTTAGAGATGTTTTTCCTAAAACATGTCTGGCTCTCTTTTTTACAAGGCAGGAGTGGATTTCAAAATCTGCACATCCCTCAAATGAGCTACAAAGCCGATTATTCCTGGCAACAATAGAGTTAATGCAGTTGTGAGTTTGTTTGTTTTTTAGTTTGAATTTAGCAAGTGACCAACAAGGCATTCTTTTGTCTGTCCAGCAGCCTGCCAGAAATTTATCACCGAGTACATCATTTCTTTGGTTTAGGAATGAAGTCATAACCCAGAGGCTCATGCAACCCTGTCATTGTTTTTCAGGAGGTCATCATAAATGGGAATTTGCTTTGGCTTGTAGCACTTTTTGTGGAACATGCTCAGATTTCAGGAACAGGAGCTGAAAATAAAAACAGATTCCCACTCAGAAGCTCTCTTGATGAACTATAGCCGAAACAAAGCAAAATATTGAAAGCCAGAAGTAATTAGAAGACACAGTGTGGTTAGCAGCACAGTATTATGAGATGGACCTGCTTTCTAATTAAAATAATAATAATATGTGCTTTAAAAGATTATTTTTTCACGCTCTGTTATTGACCTGAATCTTTATTTTACTCCCAACTAAGGAAAAAATTAAGAGGCAAATAAATTGAAGACACAACACTGATTTCCTTAGTTACTTGTCCTCAGATAATGACTCTGTTAACATAAAATGAACAAATCATGGTTTGCTCATCATTAACATGCCTCAGGCTTGCACACTCCCACCATCCTCCCTCTTAGGTAAAGGTAAAGGGACCCCTGACCATTAGGTCCAGTAGTGAACGACTCTGGGGTTGCGACGCTCATCTCGCCTTACTGGCTGAGGGAGCTGACTTTTGTCTGCAGACAGTTTTTTCTAGGTCATGTGGCCAGCATGACTAACCTGCTTCTGGCGAACCAGAGCAGCGCACAGAAACGCCGTTTACCTTCCCACTGGAGCGGTACCTATTTATCTACTTGCACTTTGACGTACTTCCGAACTGCTAGGTGGGCAGGAGCTGGGACCAAACAACAGGGATTCGAACTGCCGACCTTCAGATCGGCAAGCCCTAGGCTCTGTGGTTTAGACCACAGCGCCTCCCATTTACCTTCCTGGGTTGAGCAAACCCTAGTTTCTCAGTACGTCCAGTATGGTTCATGCAAACTATGGTTTGGCTTCAAAACAAGAAGCAGAAACCCAATTCAAGCCAGAGTTTCCAATTCTAATTTGATGGCAAAACTATGGCTCGCATACACCATAGTTTGTAAATAATAACCAACTGTGGTTTGCTCAAAGCAGGAAGTGGGAGACGGAAGGAAAGAACAGAACAGGGAGAAAGCATACAAGCCTGAGGTACAGTTGTGATGTTCAAACCATGATTTGGCTACTATGCACCAACTAAGTCAAAATCCTTTAAATCACTTGATTTTCTGGTCGTAGACTATATTTTGAAAAAACAAACGAACAGGGGTGGAGGAACGATGAGTGGCACGCGAAAGGGCTCCGAAGAGGGGCTGCTTTAAATGGCGCCGCTTGAGGGGGGCGCTCAGCCAACCATGGCTCCTGTGTCTTGCGAGCGGCAGGGGCTGGCAGCGGCGGGACGATGAACGGTGTGTGAAAGGGCTCTGGAGAGGGGCTGGCAGCAACAAAGCCCAGCTCCCTTCCTCCTCTAGGCAGGGCAGGGAGAAACCAGGAGGAGAGAGGGAGGAGGCGCCGCTGCTGCCCTGTGAGGGAGAGGGAAAGAACATGCACACTGGCAATCCACGCAGCGATTCCCGGACCATCCGTGCGCCGGATTTAGAAGGCAATTGGGCCTGATCCGGCCTGCGGACCTTAGTTTGCTGACCCAAGTTCTACTCCACCCACCATGCATCTGTTTAGTGTATACTTTCATATTTCATCCTTCCTCCAGTCTGGAGCAAAGGGTGGCTATCAGTGAATAAATAAAAGCAACATGGGTGGCACTGTGGGTTAAACCACAGAGCCTAGGACTTGCTAATCAAAAGGTCGGCAGTTTGAATCCCCACGATGGGGTGAGCTCCCGTTGCTTGGTCCCTGCTCCTGCCAACCTAGCAGTTCGAAAGCACATCGAAGTGCAAGTAGATAAAAAGGTACTGCTCCGGCGGGAAGGTAAATGGTGTTTCCATGCGCTGCTCTGGTTCACCAGAAGTGGCTTAGTCATGCTGGCCACATGACCCAGAAGCTGTACGCCAGCTCCCTTGGCCAATAAAGCGAGATGAGCGCCGCAACCTCAGAGTCAGCCACGACTGGACCTAATGGTCAGGGGTCCCTTTACCTTTACCACTCACGAAACACCATTAAAAGGAAACACTACAGGTGAGAGATCTGATCGCAGTACCTTTTCAACATCAGAAAGAGACGACAGCGATTGATTCTGGAGGACTTCTGGTGGCGTGAATGCTCGCAGGTCTTGGCTGGAAACATTTTCATCTGTGAAGGATACACTGCCGGATGGAAGAAGCAGCAGAGACCATGGGGAAATGATGAATCCCAGAGCAGTGGGATCAGCTGTAGGTGGAAGGAGGAAACCAGCGTCAATTAAGATAGCAGACATGTATTAAAAAAGGACTTTTCATGCATGCATTTAATTACCATTCTTGTCCCAAGGCACCTCTGCTGCACAGACCTAATTAGTGCCTCTAATTAGCCTCCTTATTTGGCTCACAAGGTCATTTTGGCTAAGCCACATCCATCAGCCCTGTCCCTGATGCAGGGCAGGTAAGATGCAGCTGGGCTGAAAGGGGGTTTGTAGGCACTCAAATATCAGCTGCAAAGCCCCAGTGAACAACACTTTGAAAGCAACAATGACCAGCTGATTGCCAGGGCTTGCAAAGCACTGTGAACTGGGCCTCAATATGCACTGCCAATCAGCTGATCATTGGGGCAACTCCCTTTGGAGAACTTCCAGTGCTGTGAGCGCTCCCAGGTTTTGGTTGGCCACAAGCATCCAGTTGACCACTGTGAGGAAAGGATGCTGGAATAGACAGGCCACTGGGCTGATCTAACAGGGCTCATTTTATGTTATTAGGCTGAGCCTTTACCTGCATGGCAGGTAAACAGCATAGGCAAAAACAGTTCACTGCGATGAACTGTTGTCACTGCGATGAACTGATGTCACTGCGATGTCAGGTGACTGACAGCTGCACACCCTTGCATACTTATCAAATGCCTAAGGTTCGGGCTCAACAGCTACTCATCCTTGTCCTATAGTTTTAACATCTTTCCTTCTGCTCCTGGTTTTTGCTGTTCTCCAATTACACAAAGGAGTTTGCTACCTTATTCAGATTCAGTTGCCCCAAAACAGGATTTCTTTTTATCTGCATTACAGTGGTACCTTGGGTTACATACGCTTCAGGTTACATACGCTTCAGGTTACACACTCCACTAAGCCAGAAATAGTATTTCAGGTTAAGAACTTTGCTTCAGGATAAGAACAGAAATCGGGCTCCGGCGGCGCGGCGGCAGCAGGAGGCCCTATTTGCTAAAGTGGTGCTTCAGGTTAAGAACAGCTTCAGGTTAAGTACAGACCTCCGGAACGAATTAAGTACTTAACCCGAGGTACCACTGTATTTGAGTGACTTTGCTAGCAGTCTGCACCCCTCCTTCCCCAACCCTATGAAGGCAGGAAATATTTTCATACGCTGTATTTTGTACAGTGGGACCCAACGCCACCTTGAATAGATGAACTAATGTTTCTTCCCCTGTCATTTTGTGTGCGCAATTACTCAGAAAACATCAAAGCCAGAGCGGAACGCTCCAAATTGGAATACCTTTCCTCCCTCAGGTTTCCTTTTTCGGCTTGAAAAACTAATCTGTCAACTAAAAATTACTGCAACGGTGCCTGTCCGGACTAATTCTTAAAGGCAAAACTTAGAACCTAATTGGTGTGCTGGTGGGAATCTGTGTGGCGAAGGCAAAGTGCTGCACTCTTCACAAGAACTTTCATTCATGCTCCCTGAATAATGTTGCCACGAAGAAAAGCAAACTCTGAGATGATTCAGCCTACACTTGACCTTTTAAGAGAGGAAACCTTCTACCCCCAGAAATGGCAAGCCTTGGAAACAATAAACTTCTCTGTAGAGAACTTGACCAAACTGTCAGCCATGCCAGTATGCGGTGTTTTTTAGTTATTGCGGAGGTTACTTCCTGTCTTAAACACCTCTGGGGGGTGGAAATCGACTTGTCCACTCTTGGGACAGGGTGGGACATTTTTACACCATCTTCATTCATTTTTAGAAACTGTGAGTTATCGCCATTATATAAGATGACAGGAGAAGAGGACATGTATAAACCCAAGTGGTAGATTGCACACAGAGTGGTCAATCATAGCTCCCCAAAACTTGTAACTCAGAAGAGGTTCATTGTATGCAGTAGGGGAAAAAATACATTTAGGAGTATCATTCTTCCATCAGAAATAACCGATACTGAGAAGGGCTAAGCTCAGTGACAAGAGCACATGAGCATATAACCGCCCCAGTAGTAGCATCATCCCAAGCACAACTTATCATAAATGCACAATAAGAAAAAGATGTCTAGAGGGGCCCCATTGTTGATCTGGAATAGTCAGGTTGGGCGGTCGTAGAGCAACTTGACAACTGGCTATAGAAGCTACAGGGAAGGGGTTGCTCTCCCAGTCAGTTTCCTGCACAGCTTCTTTACTTTTGGGCTAAAAAGCAAGATCACGACATTTCACATGCTGGTATCGAACCTTAGCCATTGGAAAGTACCGTATTTTTCGCCCTATAGGGCACACTTTTCCCCCTCCAAAAATGAAGGGGAAATGTGTGTGCATCCTATGGGGCGAATGCAGGCTTTCGCTGAAGCCTGGAGAGCGAGAGGCGTCGGTGCGCACCGACCCCTCTAGCTCTCCAGGCTTCAGGAAGCTATCCGCAAGCCTTGGGAGCCCAGCCGGAGTGCCCGCCGGGCTCCCAAGGCTTGTGGGCAGCAGCCCGAAGCATGGGGCGCGCTGCGGAGCACGCCCCGTGCTTCGGGCAGATGTCCGCAAGCCTTGCGCACCCGGCAGGAGGTCCCGCGGCTGGTGGGGGGGAAATATTTTTTTAAAAAAATTTCCCCCCCAAAAAACTAGGTGCGTCCTATGGGCCAGTGCACCCTATAGGACGAAAAATACGGTATCTGTAATCTTGAGAATCTGCCAGCCTCCACCTCCTGGCTCTGCTCAGATACTATTTTCTCTTTTTAAATCAGAAGTTTTGAAATTCATCAGTAAGGTGTTATCAGGATCTGCATCTGCACCATTTAAGTGAATTTGCTAACGGTCTGCACCCCTCCTTCTGCACCACTATGAAGACAGGAAATATTTTCATATGCCATACTTGGTGCAGTGGGATCCAACATCACCTTTAATAGATGAACTAATGTTTTTCCCCCTGTACAGTCGTACCTTGGAAGTTGAATGGAATCCATTCCGGAATTCCGTTCGACTTCCAAAATGTTCTAAAACCAAATCGCAGCTTCTGATTGGCTGCAGGAAGCTCTTAAAAAGGTAAAGGTAAAGGTACCCCTGCCGGTACGGGCCAGTCTTGACAGACTCTGGGGTTGTGCGCCCATCTCACTTAAGAGGCCAGGGGCCAGCGCTGTCCGGAGACACTTCCGGGTCACGTGGCCAGCGTGACATCGCTGCTCTGGCGAGCCAGAGCCGCACACGGAAACGCTGTTTACCTTCCCACTGGTAAGCGGTCCCTATTTATCTACTTGCACCCGGAGGTGCTTTCGAACTGCTAGGTTGGCAGGCGCTGGGACCGAGCAGCGGGAGCGCACCCCGCCGCAGGGATTCGAACCACCGACCTTTCGATCGGCAAGCCCTAGGCGCTGAGGCTTTAACCCACAGCGCCACCTGCGTCCCGTCGCAGGAAGCTCTTGCAGCCAATCAAAAGCCATGGAAGCCTCGTCAGACATTTGGGTTCCAAAAGAACAAACCAGAACAATCACTTATGGGTTTGCGGTGTTCGGGAGCCAAAACGTCCTGAGTTTCAGCGAGTTCAGGATCTAAGGCACGACTGTATTTTGAGTTTGCAATTTCCCAAAACATACTATAGGACTGTGATGATAGGGTGAAGGTCCCCACTGCCATCAGGCAGTCTTTACAACTAGAGTTTCAATAGAGATTTTTTTTTACTACAACTCCATGACCGTTTGCAACACTGGCTGGGGCTGATGAGGGTTGCTGCCCAAAAACATTTGAAGGGCACGAGGTCACAGAAAGAAAAGGTATACAAGGCCAATGCTTGCAAAGAAATATTTGAAGGCAAAATCTTGAAGATCAAACTGGAGCTGCAGAATAGACTTTAATCTGAATCCAACCACGGCAAAAAGAAAATAAGAAGATGGGTTTTTCTTCCTCTTCTGGGGTAGCCTGCTAAATTTGCCAAACTGAAACCAGCCAAACACACAGACAAATGCAACTGCTTGCCAAATTTCTTGAGAAGCAAGCACAAAAGGAACATAACTGCGAAAATGTGAGTGGGGAGGTTGAAAATCAAGTATGAAAACTAACTCCTTCTCCCTTGTTCACTCACGGACTCCAAGAGAGAACGCATGGATAGTCACAAAAGAGACAGTTCCAACATTCAGAAAACAGTAAGCGGTACAGGCTTCCCTGAAAGCAGAAAGTGAACTTCACCAGGGAGAAGACTAGGCTAGAACCATTAGACATAGCATGCTACTTTTTCACGTACAGGAATATTTTGATGTGTGGCATCAATCAAATGTGTCATGGGCTCATCAACTTATGTAGACAGCTGCACCACATTCTGCTTCAGGTATGGGGAAGCATGAAACATCCAATTCTCAACCACTTTCTTGATAGACGCTAAGATTACTGCTCTATGGAAACAGAACTGTCTCTTTCTATGCAACCCTTCTTTGGCTTCTTATATCTCTCTCATGCCCCTTCTGGGCACACCTGATGATAATACTCCAGAACACATGGACTAAACTGCATTTCTCTTGCTGTGGTTCTAAATGTGCCCTGCTCTGACTGGGACCAGCCCTCCACCGGCCCCTGCAAAATGAATCAGGAAGTGGCTGTAGGTAAAATGGTCAACAAACCTTTCTTCGCTACTGACCTGGCTGGCTTTGTGCTAAGGATTTTACGAACACAGAAAGCCACTTTTTACAAACAATTACGGTAATTTAGTACCCCTGCTGTGGCAGCTACACATTCCACCTTTGCAGCCCATCCTCTGCAGCCTAGATATTGCTGTATGATTTCTCACTTTATTCCTTTATTTATTTGTGCTTGGTGCTGTTGGGTTTTTTTTAAACCATCCTGGGCAGTCAAAGTGAGGCTCTGAACCCTCAAGGGATCTTCAACTAACCCTCCGCTCTTCCTCTGCCTTTCTGCCCAATTTAAAAATGCAAAGTAATGTTTTATTCGCCTGCCCCTTCCTAAGCGGTCCCATGTGTCATTTGTTACAGAGGACGGACCTCTCTTTGAAAGGCTGTTCAGGCCTAAGGTAAAGGTAAAAAGGGACCCCTGACCCTTAGGTCCAGTCGTGGACAATTCGGGCTGCGTGCTCATCTCGCTCTATAGGCTGAGGGAGCCAGCGTTTGTCCGCAGACAGCTTCCGGGTCATGTGGCTAGCATGACCAAGCCGCTTCTGGCGAACCAGAGCAGCGCACAGAAATGCTGCTCATTCCTAGTCTAGTTTAAAGTCAAAGAACTGTAGGAGCAAGTGAGCAGGGCATTAGAGGTTACCCACCAGCAGTTATCACCCAAATAGCAGACCTCCTCATTAAGGCGAGACGCGTTGTATATTCCTATTTAAATCACAGCAATTATTTCTAAATGTCCATCTCTATTCACAGAACTTCACGTATGCAATGTTTAGGCAAATCTGTGCCCTCTTTCCAGATGACACATTTCCTCTTTTCGGCAACCCGTTAAGTCACCATCGTATTCTTCTTAGTTCATGGTGGGGGTGGCTGTCTTTTAAAGCCCTGAAGAGAGATCTCCGGATATCAGGAGACCATGTCCCAACAATCAGCTCCCATCAGCCAAGTAAGCATTCCTAACAAAGGAATAGCTGGCAGGCAGCCATGTCAATGGCCTATGCTCCTGGGTCCTCCTCTCGCATGCTTGCCTGGTCTTCTTTCGCCTCCTACATTGCCTGGCCTCTCGCCCTGGACTGAGTCTTGCCCCAGATCTTGTCTAGGCAAAACCACCCACTGCTCTGTCCCTTGTCGAAGACTGCGAACAGGGCTGTGCACTCCTTAACTCAGCTAAATGTCAATTAAACAAAGGAAGTTGCTTTATAATATGCCCCAAGAGCCTCCTGTTGTTCCCCTTCTAAATACCTTGTACTGTTGCATCCTCCGCAGCAACAAGGGAGGAAAACAAAGTGGTTTGCCATTTGGGTCCTCCCACTCAGAAGTCCTTTGATGCAGTGTGTCCATGTATAAAGTGATTTTTAAGTTGAGTTGTGCTTTTTTAAATACCTCCCCACCCCACCCCAAAAAAGTCACTCCTCTCTCTGTCTCTGCACAGTTGCTCTCAAGTGACTCTCTCCTCCACAGTCTTGCTGCTGCTAAATCTCCCTGCTCTCCTCACCCTCAAAATGCAGGAGTTCTTCCAGCGAAAGGGAATTTTAATCTTCTTTCCAGGACCACTGGAATTTTTGTTTTTTTGTTTTTGTATGGCCCTTGGTCAGTTGTGTGTCATTCTCAGCAATTAGCTACCAGATCGGTGAGCTAATTCTAGAGCTATGCAGCCTGGTCACAGAAGCCTTGTGAGTTTTAATAAGCAGTGCCAGAAGACAACTAAGTTTGTTTGTTTGGGGGTTTTTTTTAAGCGTATATTTACGAAGGCAACGCAGCCTCATTATTCCGGCAAACAAGGCAATGGCACAAAACAAAAAACAGATGATTTCTTGCAATCTGTTTGCATGTGCCACGAAAAGGCAACCATTTCACAATTCAAGAAAAGCCAGAATTATTTTGATCACGCTACTGGTGCAAAGCCATTCCCCTCGCCTCCCTCTGTGTCAACTCAATGACAGCATAGCAGTGAGACAGTATGCTCTTGCTTAAGCTTCTCAGCCAGCCTCAACCCAAAGAAAAAGTGAACTGGGTGAATTAGAGTCAGTCACTCGCAGCCTAACCTACCTCGCAGGTTGTTGTGAGGGTGCTTTAAATTTTTTAGAAGAAAACACAATTAAACAGTAACTGAGCATACCTCAGTTACTAAAAAGCAGAGACATTACCTTGCCAACAAATGTCTGTATAGTTAAAGCTGTGGTTTTCCCAGTAGTGATGTATGGAAGTGAGAGCTGGACCATAAAGAAGGCTGATCGCCGAAGAATAGATGCTTTTGAATTATGGTGCTGGAGGAGACTCTTGAGAGTCCCATGGACTGCAAGAAGATCAAACCTATCCATTCTGAAGGAAATCAGCCCTGAGTGCTCACTGGAAGGACAGATCCTGAAGCTGAGGCTCCAATACTTTGGCCACCTCATGAGAAGAGCAGACTCCCTGGAAAAGACCCTGATGTTGGGAAAGATGGAGGGCACAAGGAGAAGGGGATGACAGAGGACGAGATGGTTGGACAGTGTTCTCGAACCTACCAGCATGAGTTTGACCAAACTGTGGGTGGCAGTGGAAGACAGGAGTGCCTGGCGTGCTCTGGTCCATGGGGTCACAAAGAGTCAGACATGACTAAACGACTAAACAACAACGAGCATACCTCTGCTAAAATAACCTGTGGCCACCCATACGAAACAGTGGGCAGATTCCGAAAATCTCTGCTTGTAATATCTTTAACAGAGTCATCTTTTTTGCTTTCATGCTAGACATGCAGTGGGCACTGTGAACCCACAATCAACCCACTCAGCCATGTAGACAGGACAGGGTGGGCGATGGGTGGTCCCAGCACCTGGCCTTGATATTCATGCTTTGGGTGCTGGTGGCCTGCTCCCTCTTTTATATTAGAAGCATGGCACGTACTCTACATGTACAGATCTACTCCACCACAACAAACAGGTTGCCAGGATGTGCATTTACGTGGGCCAGCATGGTGTTGTTGTGCAGCAGTTCTCAAACTGTGGTCCACCAGTGGTCCGTGAGCTCCATTCAGGTGGTCCATGGCAGGTCTGTGGGTTTGTGGTTGAAGATGAGAGACAGCACATCCACTGCATGTAATGTTCGTACTCATTTTTAACTGCATTTTTCCTGATCCTTTAATTTCCTACATTGTATTATTACTATTATCATTGCTTAAATTTGTATGCTGCCCTGACACCCACAGGTCTCAGGGCGGTTACAACATAAAGTCACAATACAAAAACACGTAATGGAAACAAAAACAAAAACAACTACGTACTCCAAAAGCACAACATAACAAAGATGCAATTAAAAAATCACGCAGCATTTAGCACTGTGCATTGTAATTGCTACAACACGGAGAAAAGGAATTCTGCCAAGACCCTTCGCAATTTTCTTTTTTTTTTTATAATAATTTTTATTAATTTTCCACACAAATAATAAAAACAGTATAGAACAATATAACTTCAAGCTCATCAGTTCATACCCTTCTTTCTTTGACTTCCCCATACCTCCCCATCCCTGCATCCTTGTTTAATAATTCTTTAGCAACCCTTAGGTCCATTGTCTTAATTCCCTTTCATAAAAATTTCTTAAGTTTTTTTGTTTACTGCTGCAATTCTTTACTTCTTACCCCCTGACATCTTAACATTCCTCAATTTTACAATTATTTTTAAGATATATTTTGAATTTCTTCCAGTCCTCTTCCACTGTCTCTTTCCCCTGGTCCCGGATTCTGCCCGTCATCTCGGCCAGTCCCATAAAGTCAATCACCTTTGTTTGCCATTCTTCCAGAGTAGGTAGTTCTTGCGTCTTCCAATACTTTGCCAGTAAAATTCTTGCTGCTGTAGTGGCGTACATAAAGAAAATCCTATCCTTCCTTGACACCACTTGGCCCACCATGCCCAAGAGGAAAGCCTCTGGTTTCTTAGGAAAAGTCCACTTAAGGACCTTCTTAATTTCATTATAGATCATTTCCCAGAAAGCTTTGACCTTTGGGCAGGTCCACCAAAGGTGGTAGAAAGTGCCTTCAGTCTCATTACATTTCCAACACTTATTATTAGGCAAATGATATATTTTTGCAAGCTTGACTGGGGTCATGTACCACCGATAGATCATTTTCATAATATTTTCTTTTAAAGCATTGCATGCAGTAAATTTAATACCGGTGGTCCATAACTGTTCCCAGTCAGCAAACATAATATCATGACCGATATCTTGTGCCCATTTAATCATAGCTGATTTCACCATTTCATCCTGTGTATTCCATTTTAACAGCAAGTTATACATTTTTTATAAGTTCTTAGTATTGGGTTCCAACAATTCTGTTTCTAGTTTTGACTTCTCTTTCTGAAATCCTATTTTCCTGTCCTGTTTAAACATCTCATTTATCTGATGGTAATGCAACCAATCTCGAACCTTAGGCTTTAGTTTCTCATAACTCTGAAGTTTCACCCTTTCGGCATCATATTCTAAAATCTCATGATATTTTGGGCATTTAGAATCCATATTAAGCTTTTTTACTTCCCTAGCTTCCATTGGTGACACCGACCCTTCGCAATTTTCAAGAGGTCTTTGGGGGTGGGGACGACAGTTGGGAACCACTGGTATAGTGGTCAGAATGTCAGACAAGTCCTGGACAGACCCAGACCCAAATCCTTACTCAGCAATGAAGCCTAACCTACCTGATAGGGTTGTTGTGAAAAACACAATGGAGGAGGGAGTAATTTTGCATGCTTTTTCTGGTGCTCCTAAGAGGGGAAAGTTATAAATACAAAGGTGGTGCACTATCTTTCTAGGTTCTCTGATTTTTTAATTTTCAGGAGTAGGGAGCCCTGCGCTGTAACCTTCCACTTAAATATGGAAGCTCCCACCGCCATGCTATGATCGCTACAACTCATTTAGGTTTCTTATACATACATATGCGCTCACTTACAGAAGTTTGCAATTACTGGGTTACTGGTAGTGAGTACAAGAGGTCAACTGGAACATATTCAAAGGTTTTATGTTGGTAGGTAAGCCTGATAATTGTAAAGGATGGATTGAGTTGTCTTTATTATTCTTTCGTTCCCTAACTAGGACTTGACAGTTTGTACAGAACCTCCCTGTTTCGCAATACGAGTCCTGGACACGGCAAGAGCACTCCCTTTTCTTACAAGAGTCGGCACCTCCCATCCACCTGTCACGGGGTCATGAATGTATAAGCGGCACCGTGAATATTTACTGATTCAGTGAATCTCCTGACACGTCACGGGCACAGAGTTGTGCGAGGTTGGTTGGCACTTGTACGTGTTCACGCAACAAGACTGACAAGATTTTGTCACAATTACCAGGTTCGCCATAGCTCAGGCAGACACACACGGTACTTTTCTGTCTATAACACGCCCCCATCTATAAGACTATTTTGCAGGAGCGAAATTTATGGGGGGAGATGGCACAAAGTTGTTGAGCTTTTTTGCGAAAGAATGCACAGAGTTGTTCAGCTTTTTTGGGTGGGGGGGATTATCGAAGGTTGTTGAACTTTTTTAAGGGGGAGAAGCCGAAAATCGCTCTCCCGCACACATTGCAAAATCTGTCTCCTGTCTGTCCCCTCACCGGCAGAAGCTGCCAGTCGCCCGCCCAATTGCCGCAGCGTCAGCCAATGAACACCACCCATTCACGCAGCAACCAATGACACGCACAATAGCAGCCAACAGCCACAACAGCAACCAATCAACGTCCACCCTATGTATAAGACAGCCCCATGTTTTTAGCTTGATTTCTAAGGAAGAAAACATAGTCTTATACACAGAAAAGTATGGCAATTCCTCTTCAAATCTCCTATACGCCCACAAAATTAGAATTCTGGAATACTAGGCATTAAATCTTTTTTAAAAGCCATGGAAGGAATATCCCCTCATTCATAACTCCATGCATTTCCTAGCTGGAGGAACAGGAGGGTACTTAAGGAACGTGACAGCCACAGAAATGTTCTCAAGTGAAGCACAAGCTGCTATTAGCGTGGAAGGGAAAACCCCACACTCAACTCTCCAACAACAGCGCCATATGACCAAAGGAGCAGACAAGGAGCTGCAAAATCACTCTTAAAAACTTAAGATCAAACAGCAACAATGCCACTATAAACAGTAAGGGCAGAAAGGCTCCATTAAGAGTTGCCTTCTGCAGTTTTGGTAAGCTATCCTGTTTAAAGAGGCAACACCTAACTGACTTTTCAGAGGAACAAAATAAAGGAAAGACCTGCTCTTCTACATACACCGATGCCCATAACACATAAAAGAAACATCACTGGAAAGACCTGTTATTTCTGACCTCATGCAGTATAAGCGTACAAGATGCAGCATGCGTCTGCATGCAACAGAAGACTACAAGACACAACATACACCCTCTGAATGACAAGTGCTAATGCAGGTAATTAAACAGGTGGAATAATAGGACTGGCCCGGGATAGGCATCTTTGTGCAGATTAGCCTGGCATATATTTTGATGTTGAAATGGAGGTTAAAAATTGCCGGCCTTTCCCTCCCTGCTCAGAGACTAATGCTATGAATTAGGGCATGGAAAACTGTGTTAAATGGCTTGCGTTGCAGACCTGCCAAGGGGAACTTGTGTGCCTCCTGCAGATGCGCCTTCTTAGAATCCACATTTCTCATGTTGCGGTGGTCATCAGCGGCTGAGATAACTTTGGAGCTGACAAAGGACAAGGCCAATCAATGCTCAAAATCGTAGCCTCTGCATTCAGAGTCAGCATCCTATTCAAGTAACTGTGAACTCTGAGTGAGACTCCTTATGTAGATGGAACAGTACCTTCCACGCACAAATCCGAAGATTTCAAGTGTGTGTCAAGGAGTTTAAAAACAGAATTCCGGGGGCGGAATGACATATCCGAAGAAGAGAGAAGGCGAACACTCCATACTGCAACACTTCGCTGCAGGTGTCACTTGCATCTCCTGTTACCAAGCGCAAGAGACAAACCACAGGTCCGTAATGCTGACGAGCTTTTAGGCGCATTTGGCTGGCAACTGCTGGAGACAGCATTTTGAGCTTGATGAACCTCTGATCTTATTAAGCAAAACAATTCTGGCGTTCTTATAAATGTTTCTTGAATGTAAGAGGCTGCCTTGAATCGAGTCAGACCACTGGTTCACTGAGCTTAGTACTGTTTGCTCTTGACTGGCAGTGGTCTTATAACGTCTTTGGCAGGAATCCTTCCACCAGAGACCCTTTAGCTGACAATGCTGGAATCAAACCTTGAACTCTCGGCGCACAATGTGGTTTAAAACTGAGCTGTCATCTAGTCACCTCTGGTCGCAAACGGAATCCGTTCCGGAGGCCTGTTCGCAACCTGAAAAGAACACACCCCGCGTCTGAGCATGCGCGGGTCACGATTTGCCGCTTCTGTGCATGCGTGTGACATCATTTTGCGTGTCTGCGCATGCGCGAGCGGCGGAACCCGGGACGCAACCTGAAAACGCGCAACCTGAAGCAAACGTAACATGAGGTATGACTGTACTAACGTAAGCAAGGAGGCATGTTCTGTTGGCTCACCTTCAATTTCAAGTTTCGACATCACCCCAAATGCTGTTGGGTTTTGCATCATGATAAGCACTGAACTACACAACTATCCTGTAAGTCAATGCATTAATTGCTCCCTTTCACAGATGACATCATGGAGGCCAGATTATCAAGACAACATAAGGAGTAGAATCATAGGGTTGGAAGGGACCCTGAGGATCGTCTACCCACTGCAATGCAGGAACATGCAGCTGTCCCACGCAGGGATCGAACCTGCAACCTCATGCTTTTAACCAACTGAGCTACCCAGGCTGAGCAACATCCAATGCTTGACCAAAGGAGACCACAACTCCTAATCTACAGTGGTGCCTCGCAAGACGAAAAGAATCCGTTCCACGAGTCTCTTCGTCTTGCGTTTTCTTCGTCTTGCAAAGCAAGCCCATTAGCGGCTTAGCGGATTAGCGCTATTAGCGGCTTAGGGGCTTAGCGGATCAGCTGTGAAGCGGCTTAGCGGCTCAGCTGTTAAGCGGCTTAGCGGCTCAGCTGTTAAGCGGCTTAGCGGATCAGTTGTTAAGCGGCTTAGCGGATCAGCTGTTAAGCGGCTTAGCGGATCAGCTGTTAAGTGGCTTAGCGGCTTAGCGGATCAGCTGTTAAGCGGCTTAGCAGATCAGCTGTTAAGCGGCTTAGCGGATCAGCTGTTAAGCGGCTTAGCGGATCAGCTGTTAAGTGGCTTAGCGGCTTAGCGGATCAGCTGTTAAGCGGCTTAGCGGATCAGCTGATAAGCGGCTTAGCGGCTTAGCGGATCAGCTGATAAGCGGCTTAGAAAAGGGGGGGGAGGAAAAAAACCCCGCAGGAACTCACAAGACATTTTCGTCTTCTGAAGCAAGCCCATAGGAAATTCGTTTTGCAAAGCACCTCCAAAACGGAAAACCCTTTCGTCTAGCGGGGCACCACTGTACTCTTGTTGCTTATAAAAACCAAGGACTATTAATTTAGAAATGTCATTCTTACAGTGGGGAGGGGATGGTGTGGAGGGTTGGATTACCTTAGTGGAAAGCACTCAGGGGCCACCTTCCAGCAGTGGCTGGGGCCTGACCCAAAAGTGGCTGGGGCTACATAAACACAGAACACACAATTCACACACATACACCTCTCTCTTCCATGCATTAGGACAGCCTTTTAAAGATTGCTTTCTAAGTCAGGAGTAACAAGTTCACAATATTCTGTTCAGGGGGAAAAAATGGAAAGATTACTACAATATGATGTACATCATCAATACTGGGCTAGAAGCCATGCTCTAATAGTTAAACACCGAGTATCTGTGATGCCATTGTCTAGGAGTGTTGCCTGGGAATCCTAGCCAGAGCAAGGAATGGCTTTGTTGTTATCGCTTCGATCTTAGAAGCTGGTATTAAGCAAGCACTCTGCTAGCTCGAGGGCACTCTCACATAAACATCTGAGGAATCATCTCCATCATCCTCCTCGTTATTATTAAATATAATAAATAATGATAGTATTCTAATGAAACCTGCTAGAAATCTTGGGAGCAGGGGGTCTCAGCCTAGGGTGGTGAGATGCTCTCTTGGGGCTTCTTCAGATACTAAGGATTTATTGCACACAGAACAGTTCCCTATAGGAAAATGCTCATAAACAGCATGGAGGTAATGACAAATGGCCATGCATCTATTTCCCTCCATGTGAAGCACACGTCTTAATTGCCGCAGAACCTGGTGTGCAAGTGATGGTTCTATGTAGCAATCTATTTTCCATGCAAGAGTTTTGTGATGTGTAAAGTGGCCCCAAGTCAAAATGGAATTCTGTGAGAATACACATCAGCATCAATGAAGGCATGACCTTGTATGTACGGAAGTTGGACACAATAACCAGATAGAGCCAATAGTTGCCATCTCAACACTACCCCACTTATGGATCTATGTCTATTAAATCACCAGAGGAAGCCAGCAGTTAATCGCACCAGGCAAGCTGGTGTTAACTCTTTATTGGCAAAACAGGATCTGCACAGGAGTGTCAGGCCCAGTGAGAACAGCAACTCAGGTCTGGCCCCCGTGAAGCACTTGCCAAGACTAAATGTCTCTGCCTCCACACAACCAGCTATGTCTTTTCCTCTCCAGGGTTTCCCCAAGCAATTGGAGACTGTGCCTACATGTCTGCCTTTGCTCCTCCCGCTTCATGCCTCTTCTGGTTCAGTGGAGGGGGTAGCTTTTTGCAGCAGGATGGGGAGATACCCATGCCTCTACACTAGCCTGACTCATCTCTGCCTCTTGGCCTCCCTTCTCTCGTGTTTCTGCTTCTGCCTCTGGACTTCTCTCTGCCACAGACTCTCCCAGCTCACTGTTACCTCTTCAGTATATACCGTATTGGCCCGAATATAAGCCGCAGCCAAATATAAGCCGCACCTTTAAAATTAAAAGGGGGAAAAGTCAATACCTGAATATAAGCTGCTCTCGTAAAATTCTGCAAGCACTCACACCCGTTCTGTTTTACTGTATGTCTGTTTCAGCAGCGATATCGTAAAAGCCTACTTTTGTAAGGTCACGAATTTAAGCCGCACTATGTAACTTTTCACGGTCAGAATTTGGGGGAAAAGTGAGGGTTATATTCAGGCCAATATGGGAATACATGGTTTTCAGGATTTGCACAGGCTGCCAATCTGCTACTGGGCCAAGTTCAAGGTTTGTGGCACTAACTTATAAGGGACTCTACATCTCAAGAGGGAGGTTTTCTGAAAGATCACCCTTCTATACCCAGTAGGCCGCTGTGCTGTGCAGGAGAGGTGTGCTTTCAGTGTGGCTGCCTCTGTTCTGCAGAAAAAACATCCCCATTGAGAAATGAAAGGCACCCACTATCTGTACTTCCCGAGAACAGCTGAAGACATTTCTGTTTCAGCAAGATTTTCCAGCAGGATGAAAAGGTCTCTCTGCCTTTAGCTGTTCATTTTGTACCGTTTCTAAAGCGTACTTTGCAACTGCTTTTAACAGTGTTTTTAGTTGCTCTTTTATGGAGTGTTTGTAAATCACCATGAGAAAAATGCAAAATACCATTCATCAATTACTAAACAACAACAGAGCATGCTAAGAAATGGCTGAAGGGATGACTGAAGGGGAGGGAAGTGGATGGGTTGTAACATTTCCTGATTTCACGTTGTCAATAAGATATATGACCGCGGGCTGGCACTAGATGTGGTTAAAAAGTCTCCAGAATGACTAATCAATACCAAAAACATTGCACAAGACCTGCAATTCCTTCCCACTTTTCAAGAAAAGCATGTGCAATGAAAGGCACATTTGCACGGCGCTTTAACAGTCCCCATTTGGTTTGGTTTTACGACTTAATAATAAAACCCCTATTTATGGAAGATGAAAGGGCAGTGTACTCTTACTACATTGTCTGTTCAGTTCCCTCAAAGTGATCTGAAGACAATGCAGGAATCCGAAAGTAAGCGTGCAATTCAGAAGTGTGCAAGTGAATCAATAAAAAGGCTTTATTTGTGTGTTTGTGAGGATAGTATCAAGCTTGAGATCACCACAGAATTCAAGGACAGTAAATCTCATGAATCCCAGACAATTCCCAGACTGCGCAACGGGGCTTTCTGAACAGGATTAGTCCTTGGAAGTTACTCGCGCAGGAGAAAATGAGGGATCTTTTTGGGTGAAGGTGCATAGGGCTGGTTTACAATTCAGGCTTCCTTTATACAGTGGTACCTCGGGTTAAAAACTTAATTCATTCTGGAGGTCCGTTCTTAACCTGAAACTGTTCATAACCTGAGGTACCACTTTAGCTAATGGGGCCTGCAGCGCTGCCGCCACGCGATTTCTGTTCTCATCCTGAAGCAAAGTTCTTAACCCAAGGTACTATTTCTGGCTTAGCGGAGTCTGTAACCTGAAGCGTCTGTAACATGAAGTGTCTGTAACCCGAGGTACTACTGCAGATTGTAAAAAAATAATAATAATACAGGAGCTCTCAGAGCGCACAGAACAGAACTGTTCATCACCATTCCCTCTAAAAGCAAACTTGGGGGTGGTGTGCCAATCAATCTGGAAGCAAAACAGAGGCTCATGAAAAAGTCCTCATGAAAAAGCACCTGCATTTTAGTGTGGATTTCTCCCGATATACTTTTTTTTGCCTAATATTTTTAATATGTCATTTCCACAAATATATGCATTCTGTAGCCAGTGTGGTGTAGTGGTTAAGAGCGGTGGACTCGTAATCTGGTGAACCAGGTTCGATTCCTCGCTCCTCCACATGCAGCTGCTGGGTGACTGTGGGCCAGTCACACTTCTCTGAAGTCTCTCAGCCTCACTCACCTCACAGAGTGTTTGTTGTGGGGAAGGAAGGGAGAGGAGATTGTTAGCCGCTTTGAGACTCCTTAGGGTAGGGATAAAGTGGGATATCAAATCCAAACTCTTCTTAATCATGCTTTACCCCAGTATATGAAATTTTGTACACATTACTTGGCTGGACAACCGCACTGCAAAATCTGGAGTATTTTGAAGGATGGCTGTGCTTCAGTTCTCATATTGTTTTGGAATGTGAAAATTAGGCAGGTTCGCCTTTAACAACAAACCAAGTCGAATTTCTCCCTCGTCCCTGTGGGTACGGTAGGATATCTCACAGAACAGCCTAGCCATTGCGTTCTGTGCTAGCTGCAACGATGCCTTGAGCTCCCCCCTCCCTTAAAAAAAAGAAAAGAAAACTGGGGTAGAAACCTTCCAATCAAACAAGAGTGAGGGACTTCTTCCAAGCATCTAGGATCAGGGCTGCACCTTCCATGAGACAAGGTGAAGCGACTGCCTCAGGTGGCAGGTTCCACAGGGGCAGCAGCAGCTCTGGCATGTTCCTTGGAGGCCAATGTTGCCACCTCTACAGCGGCCTCTTGGCAAATACGTGCCCCTGGTGGGTCTCCTCTCAACCTTGTCCCCAGAGTAGATCTTTGTTCTCCATTTCTTCCCAATGTAGATCTTCAGGCATTCCATCTTCCCTAGCAGGAGATGTCTTGGATAATCCCTGTCTAGGATTATCCTGAGATAATGCAAATGAAGTGGTCTGAAAGCATTCTAAAGCAGCCTTCACCAGCTTGGAGACTTCCAAGTGTTTCAGACCACAACTCCCATCAGGGGCTGATGGGAGTTGTGGTCCAAAACACCTGGAAGACACCAGACTGGCAAGGGCTCTTCCCAAGGTGTCAGGAAGACCTTAACTGTGCTGGGCCCAGGGGTAACCCGAGCAACGCGGTCCAGGTCTGGTCCCGAATCCAAGGGTTCCGCGAGGAGTCAGTCCAACAGGGCCAAGGCAGGACACGAGGCAGGAAACCAGGGAAGATCAGGCACAGAATCACAGGTAGGTTCTGGCAAATAGCAATGTTGCTCCCACAACCTGGGGTGGGGTCCAGCAGCCTTTTATCTCTGTCGGGGTAACAGCCGGTCCTGATCCCCCGGTGACTCACCTCCCTGTCTCGCCCGAAGGAGAGCACTCCTCCTGCAAGTACTCAGGTCTCTCCTTCTCTCAGACCTTAGTCTCTGCAGCTCGGGAGATGTTGGTGGGTTACTAGACCCAGAGGCCGCCTCAGCCTCTCCTGACCCAACTGGTAGTGGAGCAGCTGTAAGTGATGGACCAGCTGGAGGCAACGAGGTAATCCCCGCATCTGGAGCTGGTTTTGTTGCAGGGGAACCTGGGCAGACTGGGGCTCTTCAGAATCAGGCCCCAGACTAGGTTCAGCTGCCATCTGAGGCAAAGGATCCGGTGTGGACTGAGACTCCTCTGGCTCCGAGTCCGAGTCCCAGGCCATCACACCAACCTTAACATCAAGACAATAACACTGACCTGCTTTGCTGAGCTGCCATAAGCAGAACTACAGAAAAATGTGTGGCTCTGAACATTCTTAAGTGCTATGGGAATACTAGGCACGGTTATTATTTCTATTACTGCAGTGATGATGGATATATGAATTGCAGTCAGCTACAGATTATTATTATTATGCTACCTCCTCTCCCTACAGTTCTACTCTCTCTATATATAGATGTATATTCCTCCTAGGATAAATGCAGGACAAAGTACAATGGTCCCCTATCTCCACTGGTGTGAACCACCTTCAACAGTGAACTGGCCTGCAGTGAGAATGAAAGCATTTTAAATGAATGAAGAAAGAGCAAGCAAAGGCAGAATAGAAAATGGGTTTTAATTCCCCACTTTTCAGAGAGAGAAAAGGACGACAGGATGTGCACAACTGGGTTTACTGAGATAAAGTTTCCCCCAAGTACCTTGGCTATGCACTCACAGAGAGGGCGGTGGGCTCTTGTGGGCGTTGCTTTTTTGGAACGGCAATAAAACATGACCTTTGAGACTCATTTTTTCGCATTAAGGAGTTTGGAGTAGGAGGAGAGACTGCCCCAGGCTTTTCTCCTTGACACAGCGCCAAATGTGTCATCACAGAGCTTCAAGTGCTTGGGATGGGAACTTACAGAACGACCATTTCTCCAACTCAACTTTTCATTAATGCTGATAAATCAAAAGTGGCTGACGCAATGGTCCACATTGCTGCAGCAGCATTAGTGCTAGCACCATGCACTCTGACCCGTAGCTTGTTGGTAGGCTATGGGAACATCCCCCCTGACCGATATCCTAGACCCCTTTCTAGAATGTTCATCTTTCATTACATCATAAAGCAAGTCTCTAGAACAGCTGGCCGATATCTGGTTTTCAACATCAGGGTATATAACCAGCTGAACATCACAATATACTGATATAAGGATGGAACTATGTAGAGGTATTGGGCTGGCTTCATGGTTTCACCCACATTGTGATTTTGTGTAAAACACACACACACACACACACACACACACACACACACCATGATTTGCTATCTATTGCCAGGTCAAACATTATGAAATCAGTATCATGATATGGATTTCAAATTGGTTTGGGATGATACGGTCATACCTTGGAAGTCAAACAGCTTAGTTCCCGAATGTTTTGGCTCCTGAACATCACAAACCTGGAAGTGACTGTCCCAGTTTGCGAACTATTTTTGGAAGCCAAACATTCCGATGGGGCTTCCGCGGCTTCCAATGCAGCGAATCAGAAGCCACGCTTTTGGAAGTCAAATGGAACGGATTCCGTTCGACTTCCAAGGTACGACTGTATATCGGTCAAATCTGGTCTCTAGCCCTTTGGCTCGTGAAGATAAGGGAAAAGAAACATGCAGGCAGTGCCATGCAACTAGCAAACTTGGGTGATGGGGATGACAGGACATAAAAGAGATTTCGGCGCCACTCCTCCGCCTGCCTCCTCCCCCCCCAAAAAAAAACCCACCAACACCATGACAAGGACTGAGCACCCCCACTAGCTACAAAAAATCTGAGTTTAGCTGGAAAAGAAAAATGGGAGTGGTGATGGAATGGAGTAGCCTCAAGAAGGATATGGCTGGCTAGCACCCTAAGGGGAAGCACACTTCTTAGGACAATGCACTGCAGTGTTTTGTTGCAGGTCCCTATTATTCTGTTCCATTCTCCAGCAAGAACATCCCACTGTTTTGTCCCAAAAAATAAAAAATAAAAAAATACAGAGGCACTGGGATGACTAATGTCTGGCACTTATTTGTCATTTTACTAGAAATTTAATTTTACAGATGTGATTTAATAAACTAAATACCTTCCAATGTACTGGGCTACATTTATTCCCATTTTTGCCCTTATACAGGAATCATAACAGTGTTCTCCAACACACACACACACACACACACACACACACCCCAACCCCCAGTTATGCACAGGTCAACCACAAAATCCCCACTCGCTGCAAAGCTTCTGCTACAAGTCAGGACCTTACCTTTCCGGAACAACTCCTGAAGGCTTTCCACGCTTTGATTCAATACAGCCCATATTTCTTCTTCATGCAGTGGTCCTCCCCGAACCTCCAGGGCTTCAGCTAGTGACACATGCATGTTATCTGAGGAATCAAGACAAGATGACACTTGTTCAAGAATGCGCCAGGACTCCATTCAGATCTTTCTGATGCGTACTATTTGCATAGAATTTGGGAGGAATTTTGCTCTGAAGGCAACAAGGGCAATTCAAACCTACCTCCAAAACATAGTATTTAGATTCCTGAAAACATCTTGCATGCAAAGGGCATACGAAGAGGGGTTGCTTCTAGTCAGAGGAGACAGTTTGGGACTCAATGGACCAAAGGTCTTATTGGGACTAAGGCAGTTCCATAGGTTCTATTCTCACATTAAATGCACTAAGCAGCATCTATTTATTTTTTTTCCTTACAGACCTGCCCTGGCTAAGTTCTGCAACTGTAGGGTTAATTTTTGTGCTCATATAAATCTTCCTCTCTCACACATCAGGGCTAGTAGCCCAGAGGCAGGCAGGGAAAAATAAGGAGATGTTTGGTACTGTCTTATGCTGACTGACTCTCCAGACAATGGTCTTTCCCAGCTCTCCCTGGAGACACAGAGGATTGAACCTGTGACCTTCTGCATGCGAAGTATGTGGGACTTTGCCATTGAGCTACAACCCCTCCCCTAACACAGTCTGTCTGTAATTCACCAACTGCAAGTTGCTCAGACTGAAGTGTCAGGACAAAATCCAGAGCTTCTGTAGGGCCAGTACACACTCACCAGGGCAAGACGGTTTGAACATATAACTGCACTGGCTGCCAATTTGTTTCTGGGCCTAATTTAAAGTACTGGTTTTGACCTATTAAGCCTCAGGACTGCAAGACCTCATGGACCTCCTCCTCCCATATGAACCAACCCAGACTCTGCAATCATCATCTGGTGCCCTTCTTAGTGTGCCTCGTCTGTGAGAGGTCCAGAGGGAGGCAACATGAGAACGGACCTTTTCTGCGGTGGCTCCCCGCTTGTGGGGTACGTTCCCCATGGAAGCCTGCCTGGTGCTGTCATTACATATCTTAAGGTGTCTGGCTAATTACAAAATCTATGGCCTTTCAAGCTGTAAGGGTTTTTGTTTGTTTGTTATCATGGGGTGTATTTTTAGGTTTTCCTATTGTAAACTGCCCTGTGATCTTTGGATGAAGGGCAGTATAGAAATTTTAATAATAATAATGATAATGATAATGTGACGCAACTGGTTATTTGTGTCACCTGATCTCTGCTGATTCAGAAGCTGCAGTAGCACCACTTAGCCACTTGTAATGATGGCGCTACAGCACAGCTGAAAATAGACCAGCAATTCCCTCTGGGGAAACCATCCCTAAACATAATTGGTGTCGCCTGTTTTATAAATCTTATTGCCCAAGACAGTGATTTACTAATGAGGTATTTTATGGGTAAGAACTTATTAAGTATCCAGCCAGCTGCTATCAAGAAAGCAGCTTTCAAGTTTCAACAGCTCCTCCGCTATCAAGACCTGTGTACGCTGGAGAAAGAGGAATCACCTCAAAAACCAACCCCAGAACTTCTGCAACAAGAATTTTAAAACCTTCAGCCTGGATAAATTGCGCAAATACAACACATTTGAATGAGTTCTTCCTTTCACACAATTCATTCTGTTTTTGGAAGTCGCAACGACAGATAAGGAAGCTATCCAGGACACTGAAGCTTTGCTCCTTGGAAAAGTTAGCCAACGCTTCATTTAGCACCAGGCACAGTAAACACCGTTTCAAGCATGTATTTTCAACCATAAGGAATAGCAACCTGCTTTTAAAAAAGAAAAGAAAAAAGAAATGCTGATATTCTGCAGCAAATACTATACAGTGGAACCTCGATTGTCGAACGCTTCGGAAGTCGAACATTTTGGCTTTCGAACGGCGACAACCCAGAAGCAAATGTTTCCATTTTCGAATGCATCTCGGAAGTCAAACAGCTTCTGAGGTGCTTTCCTCCATTTTTTCAATGGATTTTGTCAACCGGCAATTGCGCTTCGATTGTTGAACATTTCAGAAGTCAAATGATCTTCCGGAACTATTTTCCGGAATCTTCCGGAATTAATTTCAACAACCGAGGTTCCACTGTATTCTGAAGCCAAACTTATATACTGAAAGCACACTCCAGTTTTCCAAGTGTGGAACCTTAAGTGGTCAAAACTGAACCATCCACGCACAAAAGGGAGGTATCAACACCAAAATTTCCAGAAGTACATAACACTTTTAGAGTAAAAGCTTAAGGGACAAACTGCAGAACTGCCTATTGAGGACTGAGCATGCATTCTTCTGAGAGTATCTGATGACTGCTGGGCCATGAATGCAATGAAATATATTGGAGAGGCTGTGGCTAACTGGAAGGAGCCCTGAGCAAGAAGCACTTGTGAGAGGGGCTCTAGAGTGCTTCAGGTGGCACATATTAAATCCGACTTGAGTCGTGGTGAGGCATCTAATCATAAGCTTGCATTTTTATTAAAGCTTATATGTTTAATCAGGGCTTGTATTTTAAGAATGAGCTTAAAAAATGTTCTGTTTCATGCCAGGCAGAAGACCAGTTGCCTAAAAACCTTGGCAAGATGTTTTTACTCCTAGACAAGGGCCCCCCTGATTTATAGCAGAAAACAACTCTCAAAGTCGTAAAAAGGGAATTACAGGCTGACAGCCAAGGTTACACTGACCCTACAAATTAAGGGTGGATAAATAGTAAAATGAGCCATATCTTCTTCCTAAGGTTAAGAAGGTCAAGAGCAGTGAAAAAGCATCTAGCTGGCAGAAAGAGAACATTTTTGGGAAGACTTTTTCTAAAGCTGTTTGTTTCTTAAACTAAGATCCTTTTAAGATTTCTTTTCCTTGTAAAAGGTTGTTTATGTATTAAATATATTAGTTTAAATATAATTATGCAAAGGATTTAAGAAATGCTAGATTCTTATTTCATATAGTTGTAAGAGTTGTAACTATCCTGAAATTAAGTCAGCCACCAGCCAAGCCCCTTGCCAGACAGAAGACGCCAATCGAGCACTCCTGATATATGGTTGTCAGGCCTTTTGTTTAGAAACCTTCAAATGAAGGAGATCTCTCAATGTTGATGTGAACTCAATCCTTGACATATGCATAAGATAAAAATTCAAGATTAATTATCTGTTTTGGAAGGCAATAGGGCAAGGAGGGCAAGAGGTGAGCTGGTAATTAAGATTCCTTGTTGAGACACATGTAAGATATATTACTACTTATTTGTCATTTATAGATAGAAGAATATATAGCTTTTTATTTTCCATAAAAGGCAAGAGGAAATGGGTGTATCTTTTGTGATTGGTTCTAGCAAACAGCCAATAGGAATTTCAACCAGGCTGATTGGACAGAGGCAGCCACAGGAGGAGCAAGGGGGCTGGATTAAGGAAATATAAGTGCTGGCCAGAATGGCAAGAGGCCAGGCCAGAGCTTGGTAACCATATACCACTGTGCCTCATATTTATTTGTCTGACAAATAAATTACTATTTTAATTTCTCTATTGCTGCGTTGAATATTTCATTCCAGCTAAGCGTTAACCACAAGCAGGGTGCTACAGTGGGTTTTGTCCTCCTGTGCTGGTGTTTCCAGGTTGAAAGTCTGAACCTTTGTGACTAAACAGAAGTGAAAGCTCATGTTTTAATAGCTTGAGTTCACTTGTACGCCTAGAGCCATTTCATACTTGCTTGTAATCCCATCATCATGTACTGCCAAGAATTATATGCCACAGATGTATTACTGGAGAAAAGAATGGTGCAGACATGAAAACTACCAGTTTGACAATGATGCTGTTTCTTAAAAGCCTTTTATTTCTGCCATAAAACTACCCTGACAATGTTTGCTTGATCTGATAATAGATATGAGAAAAGTGAACTCATACAACTTTTGATGCCCCACATGGCAAATTTGGCTATAATATTTCAGGGATGGGGGAAGAAAATTAAATAAGTTGCAGGTGTTTTGTTTTTTTAATTGAACCAAAGAACCATAGAATTTAAGAGTTGAAAAGAAATCCCAAGGTGATCTACTCCAACCCCTTGCAATGCAACACAGCTAAAGAACCCCAAACAACATCATCATCATCATCATATGTTATTTCTACCCCGCCCATCTGGCTGGGTTCCCCCAGCCACTCTGGGCGGCTTCCAACAAAAGATTAAAAATACATTAAAATATCAGTCATTAAAAACTTCCCTAAACAGGGCTGCCTTTAGATGTCTTCTAAAACAGATCTAGACAAATCACCACCCAACCTCTGTCCATGATAAGAAAGCCATGATAAGAAGCTAATTGACATTATATAATGGTAAAAGAAATACCATGGAAAATAATGGACCATCATAAACCAACTAGTGTTGGAAATCTATATAGCACAACTGAACAAAACAAAGGTTTTCAGTCATATTGCCCATACAGGCTGCAGCTATATGGGCCAATAATCTGAATAGGCAGCTTCCTATGCTTCCCATACTGGCAGCTCATTCAGCACAGTGTCACACACCGCTGAAAGAGCAGCCCCTTCAACGGCCTTGCTTTGGCCTTCTGCCATACCTGCAGCATCCTAACCAACCTTGAAAGATGTTCAACATGCAGCGCATTGCCATAATCCAATCTGGAGGAGGTTACCAATGCCCGGACCAATGCCACAACTAAAGCATCCCAATCCAGGAACGGACACAACTGTTGGCACCAGTCAAAGATGGCAGAAGGCACTCCTAGACAATGAAACTACATCCAGTGTCAAACACGTGTCCAAGAGCACCTGCCAAGCTATGCACCTGTTCCTTCAGAGTCAACCCTCATTCAAAACAGACAATTTCCCTGACTTGAAAACGACCCACCCACATAACCTCCATTGTACTAAGATTTAAAGCTCAGTTTAATTACCCTCATCCAACCCATACAGCTGCTGAGCAGCCACAACTGATTCAAATTTTATGGAGATGTAGAGTTACGTGTCCTTAGTGTGTTCATGACACCGTTCTTCAAACTCTGCTCCCAATGGCTTCATGTAGATGATAAACAACAAGGGAGGGGGAAAAACTGTGCCCTGCAAACCCTATAGCTGACCAAGGTCTGAAGAGCATTCCCCAGATATCACTCTCTGGAACCAATCCTGGAGATAGGAGTGGAGCCACTACAAAATAGTACCCAGAATACCCATCCCACAAACCTGGTCTAGGAGCATACCATGGTAGGTATTATCAAATCCAACAGTGAAATCTATAAGAAGAAGCACAGACGCTCCCCTCCTTGTCTTGTGCATTAACTAGCTTACCAATGCCAGGAAGTGTGTGTTATCACCAGCACAGCCTCATTAACTGGTCATTGTAATTATTTTGCTTTTATGTTATTACATCACTTTCTGTTCTTTTTGCATTTCATTTTTCTCCCAATGTTCCCTCCCACACAAACTCTCAGCTATGTGTATATATTGTTGGGTTTTTTAAGTGTTTGTTCGTAATTGGTTTAAAGGAATAAAAAGAATTCCCTGGATGCCTAGATCCAGGTTTGGGACAAACACTCTCTTGGTGAGAGAGCCCCAGCAGAGCAAATCACAAAACATGCAAGAAAGTAAAGCTTGGAAATATAGGCTGATAGACCTTTAAGATATTCCCTTCTAAATTCTTTCCAAAATTCCCCTTACTTCCCTTAGCATAGAAAAATGGACAACATGCTTGGTCAGTTAAAAATGTTTACTTGCAAACTCTTCAAAGGTCAAATTTATGTGCTTTTCAATACAGCAGCAAGAAAAGACAGGCAGCAAAACAGTTTCAAAAAGGTAGGAGTTTCTTAATTATTTGTATAGGAACACAAATTATAGAAACACGGTCTAAGCTTGGAACAATTAACCCATACGTACTTTCTTATCAGAGTCACATGGTGGAAGAGAATGAACAAAGGCTTTGGTAACCCTTCCTCCCAAGGTGAGGGGCGTGACCTAGTTAAGTCTGGCAGAACTTACTCTATGGTCTTAACCCTTTCACGCATTAACTAGAGCTAAGCATGCTCGTTATATGAGACAGATATTTATCCCACATACTGTTTATGTCTGCCAATTCGGAATTACACTTCATGCGCTGGCAAAGTAGACTGCGGCCCACAAATGTTTATGCCACAGTGAATTTATTACTCTTAAAGCAGCCACAAGACACTTTGTTGTTTAAGCTTCAACAGACTAACACAGCTACCCCTCTAGGAAAAAAAGGCAGTTTTAGTTAGCCTTAACCACTAATGTTTATGCAAGGAACAATAGCTAAAGCAAATGAAGGTTGTTAATAGCAATAGCATTGTAGCAGATAGAAGGAAGGCTAGATCTCCAAGCTATGCTTTGGAATGTTGTGCCTGTACTGAACCTCTTGGAAGTAAATGCAGAAGTGGAGAAAGTCAGTCAAGGAAAGTCAGAATGCAAACAGATTAGCTAAAATGTACTTAACAATACTAGATGGTTGTTGGAGATGCATGAAGGCCAAAGGTAACTTTTCGTGCAAATGGTGGGGTTGCTGCTTAATAAAAGAATGCAGTTTTATTTCCAAGTAAATAAAATTATAACTGGTTGTCCTTTTACTCAGTTGACGCTGACAGAAAACCCCACATGTACACTATATAAAAGAATATACAGTGGTACCTCAGGTTAAGTACTTAATTCATTCTGGAGGTCTGTTCTTAACCTGAAACTGTTCTTAACCTGAAGCACCACTTTAGCTAATGGGCCTCCCGCTGCTGCCGCGCCACCAGAGCATGATTTCTGTTCTCATCCTGAAGCAAAGTTCTTAACCCGAGGTACTATTTCTGGGTTAGCGAAGTCTGTAACCTGAAGCGTATGTAACCTGAGGTACCACTGTAAACCTCAAGACCTCACCCTTCTTCTCCCCCCTCCTCTCCCCCAACCTTATACTGTAAAGGAAAAGGTAAAGGTACCCCTGACCATTAGGTCCAGTTGCGGACGACTCTGGGGTTGTGACGCTCATCTCGCTCTATAGGCCGAGGGAGTCGGCGTTTGTCTGCAGACAGTTTTTCTGGGTCATGTGGCCAGCATGACTAAGCTGCTTCTGGTGAACCAGAGCAGTGCATGGAAATGCCGTTTACCTTCCCGCCGGAGCGGTACCTATTTATCTACTTGCACTTTGACGTGCTTTTGAACTGCTAGGTGAGCTGGAGCTGGGACTGAACAATGGGAGCTCACCCCAACGCAGGGATTAAAACTGCTGACCTTCTGATCGGCAAGCCCAAGAGGCTCATTGGTTTAGATCACACCTTATACTGTACTCAACACTAATGTCTAACAACAAATGTAACTGATTTGTACGAAAGACCCCACAACCTGAAAAAAAGAGACGAGGCATGTACTTTTGTAAACCAAGAAATTCTTCAAAAATATTAATAATAAAATAACTGGCTGTCCTTGCAGTCAATCTGGTAATGATTTTGGAATAGGTTAAACTTCAGGTGCAGAGCAGTGCATGGGAAACCAATAGAATGCCCTCAACAGACCAAAGGCACAGAAAAATCTAGGGTTTAACAGCACTGAATAAAATGATATAACCAATTACGGGATGGAAGAATCGACTCAACAGAAACATTTAGAAAAACTGGCTTCCTTTTACCCTTCACTGGATGAGGCATCACACAAGAAGAGTCTCTGTTGCTGGATCTCCTAAACATGATGCAGTATATTTACTGAATGCATTTTCGCTTATGAATGTGATTATGAAAATGTGAATTTTTTATTTTAATTTTTTTAGAAAAAGGAAGTCAGAACGAATAGGTGGTTCTTGGGGAGTTGGCTGAACATAGTGATAAGAAGATTATGCTGGTGGGAAACCAAGCAGCAAATGACATTAAAATGTGCATAAGCGCTTTTCAAACTCTAAGCATTAGCTAGATGAGCAGGATCAGGACTATAGTGTGTGCGGGGGGAAGGGTTAACCATCTCCATGAGTGCCAAAAATAGGAATGTTAAGGGGAACCCTGCTGAATAAGACCTAAGGCTCATCTAGCATCTTGTTCTCAAAATCGCCAACCAGAGGCACTTGGGAACCAATAACACAACAGCACTTGGTTTCCAGGAACTAGTATTCCATGTGTGTTGACTTCTGACATTGCTAATGACACACAGTCATCATGACTAGCGTCCACTGACAGCCTTATCTTTCAGGAATTTGTCTAATTCCCCTTTAAAGGCATCCAGGTTGGTGAATATCAGGGGTCTCGGAAAATTCCGATGGAAACAGAAATGGGAGCAGAAATTGCCAACGTTTCCTTATTCATCCCATGTCCAGAACAGAATTCAATCCAGCAAATACAGTGGTACCTCGGGTTACAAACACCTCGGGTAACAGACTCCGCTAACCCGGAAGTAGTACCTCAGGTTAAGAACTTTACCTCAGGATGAGAACAGAAATTGTGTGGCGGTGGCAGCATTAGCTAAAGTGGTACCCCAGGTTAAGAACGGTTTTAGGTTAAGAACGGACCTCCGGAACGAATTAAGTTTGTAACCAGAGGTACCACTGTAAAGTCTTCACTGCTGCCGTTGTTTCCAGTTCATGTGAGATGTAACTGGGTATGTTTTCCTTCCATGTGAATTGTGTGTGCTTTCGCGGGGTAGCGCAGCAGCAAAAGATGGCGCATTTTGCTGCTGCGGTGCCTGGCAGACCAGCTGACTGCAGCCAGGCAGGTGGAGATGCTAGGTGCCAAAAGCGGGCGCCCAGATATCTCCATCCAGTCGCAAAAGGCCAGCTGCCAGTTGTGAAATGCGACTGGCGCCCAGCTAATTTCGAATGTTGCTTGGGACTACAACTCCAATCATCCCCGACTGCTAGCTGGCTGGGGCTGATGGGAGTTGTGAGTCAAGCAGCGTCTAGAGAGCACCGCATTGGCTACTCCTGTTGCTCTTAGCCAATAGCTAAGAGGACCGCATCCCTAGGAAATGCTGGGAATACACGACATCAATTCTTACAACACTTCTTCACGACACTCCAGTTAATCACTGCCAAGCAGAGCGCTGCATCACATTCCTCTCTTGCACACTGATCACAGAACTAGAGCATGACCTTTTCTCAGAAGTGGATTCACTAATGCCAAAGTGATTTCACAATGGGCGAACGGCAAGCTTTCCCCCCATGAAACACACCCACTTCTTTTTTTAATTATTATTTCCCAGATTCACCTGGGAACGAGACAAACTTGTTTCTGGACGTTTTGTGTGTAACCAAATGGCACGTTCTAATCCCAAACTCCTGTTGTTCTAATAACAGCCTTAAAAAAAAAATAGTAGAAAGGGGTAGGGGGAAGGAGTATTTTGGAACACTCACTTTCAAGCATTGAACTTCCAACAATGCCACATTTAGCCAACACACTGCACCTTATCCTAAATTGCTATTCAACAAACTGTATACAATTTCAACTACAAAGGCAAGTTTGATTCTTGTAAAAGCGAATTGCCCTTGTAAGTAATCACAGGGTTCTTGAATCAAATTAAGGGATGGATGCACCTCTGCAGGCCGTCTTATACCACCTCGGCGTTGCGTGCTCCCAAACGGCACGTCTTTCTAGGTTTGTCTGCCCCTTCCTCACAACTTTCATTTTTAATTGGCATATGATCCAAGCAACAGCAACCAAGGCTAATCCAATAAACGAAAGTGAGTAGCAGCATTTCAAAGAGTTCATTAGCACTGGTAACCCTACTTAAATGGGCAGATGAGCTCATTAGATCTCAGGAGTGGTTGCTATCAAGATCAGAAGTGCTGTTTTTCTCATCCCAAATTGCACAAGTGTCAATTATTGTTAATTTATGGGATGAAGAACATAAGCAGAGTCCTCCTGGATCAGGCCAAAGCCCATCAAGTCATAGAATAGAGTATCATAGAATCATATAGTGGGAAGGGGCTACAAGGATCATTTAGTCCAACTGGCTGCAATGCAGCAATCTTTTGTCCAACCTATGATCCTGAACTTAAAAGTCTCATGCTCTACCAACTGAGCAATACTCCAGTACACTGTTCTCACAGCAGCCAGCTAGGTGCCCATGGGAAGTCTACAAGCAGGATGTGACTGCAACAGTGCTCTCCCTACTTGCAATTCCCAAAAACTGGTGTTCACAGAGGCATACTTCCTCCAACAGCGAAGTCTGAGAATAGCTATTGTGGCTAGTAGCCACTGGTAGACTTATCCTCCATGAAATTGTTTGTTCTGCTCTTGAAGCCATCTAAGTGTCAGGAGTTCAGGCTACACTCGAGTAGGACTCTGGCAGAGATACATGCCCGATTGACATGTTCCCTCCCTCCTGGTTGATCATTCAGGAGCTTCATAAGCTTTCTTCAGCCCGAACATCACAGCAACCGATGCCAACCGACACCGGCACACTTAGGGATTAGCAGAGTTTGCGCATCATACGTGTGACAGACCGAAGCAACTCAGCATTTTGGCTAATCTACTTTATTTACATATAAACACACACGGAGAACTGCAATATGGCTTCCTCTCTCTCTCTAGCATCAGACAGCAAAGAGAAAAAAACCCCAAAGGACAATAGTCCCACTTCACGGAATACAGTAACACAAACATCCTGTTTCCATCACTTCCCACTCTGTGGAGTCAAAACATACCGTCATGTGAAAGACAAAAATCCCATGACTGCAATCACAGATCAGGAATTCTAACACTAAGTTGGTGGCCACCACTACCCACTGCGGGATGCAACCTGGTCCACATGACAACTGCTCTGTGAGGCAAGACGTTATGCCACACTCATAGTTTAGAGATGGATGCAAATGAGCCACACAAAGCCTCAGGTCACAAGGGTGATTTTAGAAAGCTCTGGCTTCCACTTTTGCTTCACCGCAGCTCACTGCGGCATCTGAGCTAACTAAACTATGGTTAACAAGCCAATCTGAAACCACAAGGGTGATTTTAGAAAGCTCTGGCTTCCACTTTTGCTTCACCGCAGCTCACTGCGGCATCTGAGCTAACTAAACTATGGTTAACAAGCCAATCTGAAACCACTGTTTAACCATTAATCCAGGGATGGGGAACATGTTGCTGGACGCTTGCTCCCATCAGCCCCAGCCAAAATGGCCCTTGGTGAGGGATTATGTAGCCCAACAATATCTGGAGGGTCACAATTTCTCCACTCCTGCATAAACTAGAGTTTGCTACAAAAACAATGAGATGTGGTCAAGCAAAAAAATGCAAGTGAAGGCTTCCTAACTCCCCTCCACAGGCATGCTGGACAAACAGGGGAATGTGCAAGCCTGAGGCTTACTGCAACTCACTCGTCTTTTGCTAAACCATGGTTCAATGTGATGTCCAAACTGGGCTAACAACTGCCATGCTTCAAACTCTGGTTCTGAACTGCAATAAAGCAGGAATTGCTGCTGGCTTAAATGTAAGCCTGGCAGGAAAAATGCTTAGTCCAGAAGGGATGGAGTGGCAGGAAGGCATACCTGATCCTGCTGTCTGCTCCCAAATTCCTTAAGGGTAGTCATGAAATCAGCAGCACTCTGCATGCCCTGAATCCAAGCCCAAGGTTGCCTTAGTCTGTACACTTGCCCTTAGTTAACCACTAATCTGTGCACCACTAATGAAAGAAAGGGAGTGAGTCAGACTTCCTTGACCAAGCACACACACTCTCTAAACTTTATCCAGACAGACAGGAGGAGAGGCACTGTCAAATTTCCTGTGTTTGTGCCATTTCCCCAATCTAAGTTACTCCCCCAAAGCTACTATTTGCCCTCTGGGATGAAGTATGCAAGCATCATCCAGGTGGCAAATCAACATGAGTTGTAAATCCTTTAACATCTGCAAATAAGCAATTAAATAAAATGTCATCTACTAGTCAAGGTGATTATTACACCTACTGTAGACAATATAGGTTAGCTATCTATTCAGTCTCAACTTGATATTTGGAGATAGGAATATCAGTGCAGTTACAAATATTTCTAACTTCACTGATAATACAGAGGCTAGCAGAGTCTTGTCTAAGTGTTATCATCTTCTGTTAGTTCAGCTGTGATCGCCTTTAATAGTTCTCTCTAGAAATCCCAGTATTGCAAGACATTTCTGGAAGCCAAGTAGGAAAAACAGAAAATAGAAGCTGCAGAAATAATTACTCAACTTCCTTTCTGACCTATGACATTTGTAATTCAAAGCCTTAATGGCTGCTTAACAGAAAACAAATTGTGTCTAAAATACTGAGTCAAAACAGAGTTCCATAGAACTCGAATAATACTTGACAGTGAATGACTCAAATGCCAAGTTGCTCAATAGGTTCTAAGGTCTCACCCTGATAGTGCAATGCTGTGGTGTATTATGCAAGGCAAAGAATGGGCAGGATTGTGCTCCGAATGCAGCATCTTTTGTGGCCCAGCTCCCAAGCCCCTCTCATCAAGGGACCACAGATTTTGGACGGCACCAGTTAGTTAGCTGCTACTTGCAGTCTCCCCTCCTCCCAAGTCTTCTGCTGTATGCAAGAGAATTCAGGAAATGGACTACCCTATCACTTTGTGCTAGGCAGATGGAGCAGCCTAATGGAATTACACCAGTCCTGATAGCTGCATGGGCTGTCAGTGAACTAACGGGCCCAATTCAAAGTGTTAGAACTAGCATGCAAAGCCCAAAATGGCTTGGGAACCCAACTACCTAAAAGAGCACCTCCCCCAATTTCAACCATCCTGGACCTTACGATCTGCAGGTGAGGCCTTGTAGGTACAGCTGCCACTGAGGATGCCTGACTGGTGCTGACCAATGACAGAGACTTTTCAGTGGCTGCTCCCCATTTGTGGAATGCTTTCCCTAGTGAGGAGTGTCTATCTCCCTCTCACTGACTTTCATGAAGAACATACACATTCAAAAATAATTCAGGCTGGGAGACTCTGGTGTCAGTTGCAGCAAAAGCCTGTTCCCTCTTCAAATCCATGTAGCTATGATACACATTTTTCCAGAGCAACTTCCCCATACATAATGCAATTTTAATGCAATTTTCACAAATATATGCATTTTGATGCACACTTTACCACAATATACACATTTTTGTACCTATTACTTAGCTTGAGAACAGCACTGCAAAATTTGGAGATGTGAGAATTTCAAAGGACGGCAGAGTTTCGGTTTGCATATTGTTTCAGTGTGAATGAGGTAGGATTGCCCTTAAAATATGAACCAAATTGAATTTCTCCCGACCCTTCACACACCCTTCCTGGAACTACCTATATTGATCCTCTGATATAACCCTGAAAACTACTAAACCGGAAGCTGTACTATTGCCCAATAGTGGGTGGTGCAAAGAACAGCAGGAGTCTTGAGTCTGGCTGTTGCAAATATGGTCTGAGATCTTACACAAAGAAAAAGTTTGTGTTCTTCAATGGTCTGAGATTTCCCCACTGATGACCTGCGATGAGTCAACAGCACAGACAAAGGCACACATGCTTCCAGGGAAGATTAGGTGCATAGACTTGACTGGGTTTTACTTAATCGTGTGATAAATGGGAGCCACAGACCATTCATAGTTGATTCTTAGAAACAACCTAGCCCCGCAATCTCTCTACAAAACCTTGAGTTCACAGCTTGAGACCACTTGCCCTACAAACTGCTTCTACCTTGTTAGAAAAGCTTTTCTCTCTGTGGTTGAACAAGAGCCAAGATTTCCTGAAGGACAGGTGGAATTTTAATCTCCCGGGATTGTGCATCTATTTTAGGGTCCTGCTAGGGAAGGGTTGCCACTGTCAATAGAGGGGATTCCCTAGAAATCTGATTAAGGTTTTGGAACAAAGACAGCTTTGCAGCAGGAAACTGTGCATTTTAAAGTGACTTGGTCGCAGGCACCAGATGGGACACGGTTGTGGGATCAGCTTTCGCTTTATCCCAGGGAACCAAGCTTCCAACCACCAGCTCTGTTCCACATGCTCTTCTTTAACTGCTTGTCATTGCAAGTTGGAACTAGCTTAATAGCTTAATCGTACAGGCATTTCTGTAATATTCATGAATGACTGCTTTCCTAAGAACATTCTACAGAAATCTCAATATCCAAAAAAGAGATGTCTCAAAGAGGAGTCTAATCATCCTCGATCCCTATCACACTGGCATCAGCTACAGCAAAATGAACACACACTGTTTTCCGAAAGCATTTGAAGGAAGGAAGGAAGGAAGGAAGGAAGGAAGGAAGGAAGGAAGGAAGGAAGGAAGAAAGAAAGGGGGGAACTTGGGAGGTATAAAAATAGAAACAATAAAAGTTCAAAGATGGAACTGCTTTGAAGGATGAACTTCAGAAATAAAAGATAAAAATATAGAAAGTTGTCTTGTACCAAGCAGTGAAGAATTAACCTTGGCTACAGCTCATAGTTAGTGAGGAGAGAGCAGAACCACAAATCCTGGTTTGGACAATGCACCAAGCCAAGCTCAATATGGAGCAGGAGTACAGTGGTACCTCGGGTTACATACACTTCAGGTTACATATGCTTCAGGTTACAGACTCCGCTAACCCAGAAATAGTGCTTTAGGTTAAGAACTTTGCTTCAGGATGAGAACAGAAATTGTGCTCCGGCGGCGCAACAGCAGCAGGAGGAGGCCCCATTAGCTAAAGTGGTGCTTCAGGTTAAGAACAGTTTCAGGTTAAGAATGGACCTCCGGAACGAATTAAGTACTTAACCTGAGGTACCACTGTAAACACAACTGGGGAGGAGCAAACTGGTTGCAAACTCACCTCTAGGAGCTCCCACACATTTGCCCGGACTTGCTCAGCCAAAGATTGGGTTTACTGTGTCTTGTGAATCAGGGATTTAAGATGGGACCTTTGGCATGCAAACGTCTGCTCTACAAATGAGCTGTGGGTCCTGCAGAGCATGAACCTTGTTCTCTCCAGGGATGGTCTGGCAAGTTTAACCATTACAGCACCACACACCCACTGCTATGAGAGAGGAACTGGCTGAAATCATGTAGACAAAGGCTGTGTACACACCATATATTTAAAGCACATGAGCCCCAAAGAAAGCTGGGAACTGTGCTCTGAGATGGGTAAACCATAATTTCCAGTATTCTTTGGGGGCAAGCATGCGTTTTGAAAGCGTACTGCGTATGCAGCCTGAATCCTTACATGCATGTACTAAAAGAAGAAGACAGATAATAATAATAATAATAATAATAATAATAATAATAATAATAATAATAATAATAATAAATTTTATTTACATCCCGCCCTCCCCAGCTGAAGCTGGGCTCAGGGCGGCTAACACAATCAAAATAATCCAACATTCTAAAAACATTCATTATAAAATTAATTAAAATCAAATTGATGGCAACCATTATGCAAAATTCTGTGCAGATTGCCAGAGGAGGGGGTCAGGCTGCGCCCTGACCAAAGGCCTGGTGGAACAGCTCTGTCTTGCAGGCCCTGCGGAAAGATGTCAGGTCCCGCAGGGCCCTAGTCTCTTGTGACAGAGCGTTCCACCAGATTGGAGCCGCGGCCGAGAAAGCCCTGGCTGTAGTTGTGGCCAGCCTAACCTCTCTGTGCCCTGGGATCTTCAGGATGTTTTTATTTGCAGACCGTAAATTTCTCTGTGGGACATACTGTTGATTAGCAGTTTCCAAGTGCACAGCGGAATGATGAGGAATACGTGCCAACATGCTCTATATTGCTTTATTTACATTTCAAAGCTGGTAGATTACAGAAATGCATCTTGCCTCTGCCGGAGCAGAAAATGCATCCTCTCTCCTCTGAAGCACGGAGAGAATCACAAAAGAGAGAGAACAGTGAAAAACAGGAAACCAGTGTACGTCACATCCAGTCTCCCTTTCCCGTGGGAAACACAACAGCAATGCTGTCTGTGGAATGTAAACATTGTCTTGTGACAAGCCTTTCGCTGCACAGTGAAGAGAGCAGAAACCAACACATACCAGGAGAGGCGATCCCGTAGGCACGAGGGTCCTAGGCCGTATAGGGCTTTAAAGGTTAAAACCAGCACCTTAAACCTGATCCTGTACTCCACCGGGAGCCAGTGCAGCTGGTATAGTACCGGCTGAATATGATCTTGCAGCGAAGACCCCATAAGGAGTCTCGCCGCGGCATTCTGCACCCGCTGGAGTTTCTGGGTCAGTCTCAAGGGCAGCCCCACGTAGAGTGAGTTACAATAATCCAGTCTGGAGGTGACCGTCGCGTGGATCACAGTGGCTAGGTCAGGGCGAGAGAGATAAGGAGCCAACTGCTTAGCTTGGCAGAGATGAAAAAATGCCGCCTTTGTTATAGCTGTAATCTGCGCCTCCATAGAGAGGGAGGTATCGAAGATTACACCCAAACTCTTAACGGACGATGCTGGCACTAATTCCACCCCCGCAAGAGATGGGAGTTGCCCCCTCAATCCCAATCGCCCCGTCCCAGCCAGAGGACCTCTGTCTTCGAAGGATTTAACTTCAACCGGCTCCCACGTAACCATCCAACCACAGCTTCCAGACATCTGGTCAGTGTGTCTGGGGCCGAGTCAGGATGGCCATCCATCAACAGATAGAGTTGGGTGTCATCGGCATACTGATGGCAACCCAGCCCAAAACTCCGGACAAGCTGGGCGAGGGGGCGCATAAAGATGTTAAAAAGCATCGGGGAGAGAATCGCACCCTGAGGCACTCCACACACCAAGGAGTGACGCGATGACAATTCCCCCCCAAGCGCCACCCTCTGTCCCCGACCAGAGAGAAGCGAGCGCAGCCATTGAAGGACTGTGCCCTGGATCCCCACGTCGGCAAGGCGGTGGTCCAGGAGTTCGTGATCGACTATGTCGAAGGCTGCTGACAGGACCAGGAGAATCAGCAGCCCCAACCCGCCTCGATCCAGCTGCCTGTGGAGATAATCTGTTAGGGCGATGAGAGCCGTCTCGGTCCCATGACCAGCGCGGAAGCTGGACTGGAATGGATCGAGAGCCGATGTTTCATCCAGAAACCTACCAAGCTGTTCAGCAACCGCTCTCTCAATCACCTTACCCAGGAATGGAAGATTCGAAACCGGGCGGTAATTGGATAGATCTAAGGGATCTAATGATGTTTTCTTTAAGAGCGGACGCACCACTGCCTCCTTCAGTTCCCCTGGGAATATCCCGGTGCCAAGGGACAAATTGATGATATCACCCAGGGGGGCCCGCACCTCGTCTGGACACGCTCTAATCAGCCCAGACGGGCACGGGTCAAGAGGACAGGTGGTGGGCTTTCCAGCTCGGAGGAGTCTGTCCACATCGGCTGAGGATATCCGGTCAAAGTGGTCCAATAGTGGACCCGAGAACAGTCCAGTTCCTTTATTGTATCCAAATTGGCAGGGAGGTCATGGCGGAGCAACAGGACCTTCTCCGCAAAAAAGCTCGCAAATGCCTCACAGCTGTGTGTCAAATTGTTATTTAAATTTGGCTGTCCTTCAAGGGACGTTAAAGACCTAATTATACTAAATAATTGCACCGGGCGAGAGCTAGCGGAGGCAATGGAGGCCGAGAAGTAGGACTTCTTAGCGGCCTTCACTGCCATCTCGTAGGTTTTCATTAAAACCCTATAAGATGTTCTTGAGGCACCGTCACGGGCACCCCGCCATACTCGCTCTAGCCGTCTGAGGTCCCGCTTCATTTTCCGAAGCTCCTTGGTAAACCAGGGAGCCCGGTTTCTGCAGGGTCACAGAGGGCGCCTAGGTGCGATCTCATCGATGGCTGCTAGGAGCTGGATATTCCAGCCCTCAACAAGCTCAGTCAATGAGTCGCCAGGGGGAGCAAGGTCCCGCAAGGCCTGATGGAATCTATCAGGGTCCATCAGCCTCTGCGGGCGAGCCCAAATTGGCTCGCCACCTAAGCAGGGTGGGGGTGGAAAATCAATCCTGGCTTTCAGAGCGTAGTGATCAGACCATGGCACCTTCATCGAAGGAGACATGATCACATCTATACCAACGCCAAAAATCAAATCCAGCGTGTGGCCTGCTTGATGTGTGGGGCCTGAAACAAACTGGGAGAGCCCTAGTGTCGCCATGGAAGACACCAGGTCCAGAGTCTGTGAGGAGGGAGTGGCATCAGCATGGATGTTGAAGTCCCCCAATACCAATAGGTTAGGGAACTCCAAGGCCCAGCCAGCCACCGCCTCCAGCAGGACTGACAGGGTGGCTGCTGGTGCGCTAGGTGGCCAGTACACCAGCCAGACAGCCAAGCTCACCTCGGAGCCCCACACTAGGCCAACACATTCAATGCCGGGGATCGATGGCGATGGTAGAGCCCTGAAAGAACAATCTTCCCGGATTAATAATGCCACCCCTCCCCCCGGCCCACAGTCTGGGACTGGTGGAGGACGGAGAAACCCGGGGGCGCCATCTCTCGTAAGGTAACAGTTTCCCCTTCGCGCACCCAGGTCTCCGTCACACAAGCCAGGTCAACCCCCTGCGAGGTGAAGAAATCTCGCAGGGTGGCGGTTTTGTTGCCTATAGTCCTGGCATTGCACAGCACCAGTGACGGAGGTGAGTAATCCTTGCTCACCCTACCTTCGTCCCTCGGGATGGGGCGCAGATTGGAAGGGGTACGAGCATATCCGTATCTCGATCCCCTTCGCCTATGACATCTGCCCCCAGCGCCATACCTCCCTCGCCCCACTACGGTAGCAATCCCAAGCCTCAAACCAACCTCCATTTACAAAAGAGAAAAACAAATCAAACCAAAAACAATTGTACCAAACAAAACAAATCCCCACCCCACTCAATATCCAACCCCAAACCAAAATAAGACGGAACAAAATAAAAATACATCAATAAAAACCACCGTTCACGGTGGTACAACAAAGTAAAAAGTAAAACCCCTTTAAAACACTTTAAAATATATAAAAACATTTTTAACATTTGCTGCAGCAACACCAGTGTCCTTAAAACTGTAGCAGTGGCTAGTGTGGGCCCCGCCCCCTGGGCCAGGTGGAATTAGCCTGAGGAGGGAGCGGCCTTCCCCAACTCACAGTGCAGCAACAGCAGCGGTCAGCAGATATAGGAACTTTTTTTTCCCTTTCCTGCCTAGTCACTAATGTCCTGTTCCACTAAAAATGTGTAGCAGTTCAAGTTTCCAAGACAGTAAGTAATGCCCCTTGAGCTTCTTTAAACCTTTGACCTACCCTTCCTTCCTTTCACAATAATGAGAGCATAAGATGAGCTGGTATAGAGTTTCTCTCTCTAAATTTAAGTACTCTATAAGACAATATAATCAGAATATAACGTGAGCAAAGCACGCTTTAGCTTAGATTTAAACAAACAAACCCAATACTTTTAAAGTAAATAATAACAGGCTTACAATAAACACTCCTATTATTTGATACCCAGCTTCTGATAAGCTGAAAAACTGATCAACCTGGGATGCAAGGCATGCTCTTAACCCACTGAGCTATTGAGCTGCCATTGCTTAGAATTGCTACACTATGTTTGTTATGGTTGCTGTAATATACTTCATAGGGTATCAAGTGGGTGCAGAAGGCAGAACGAGTAGACCATGGCAACACAAGCCAGAGGCAGGAGTGGGAAAAGTAAAGATATCCATTCCTTGCAACACAAAAGTCTGTCACACCTTGCCACAATAAATGTTAAGGCAACCTGAGCACTAGAAATACGATTCAGTTCCCATTTAAAGGCATTTAACTCAGACCTTCCAAAGCAGTAGGTATTTTGTGTTTTCATACTGTAAAGTGCCCTGTGATGAAGGGAATAATAATAATAATAATAATATGAACTAAAACACAGAGATCCTTCAAAATCCACATGCCTCCAAATTCTGAAATGCAGTTCTCCAGCCAAGTAACCTGTATAAAAATGTATATGCATAAAAATGCATATATATATATATATATATATGAGAAAACAACAACATACAAAAATGTATTGGGGGTGTAAAAAAAAGGATGCAAGAACTGGATTGTATCAGGGGAAACTCCTTTGCAAAAATGTGCATACAAACATATGCATTTTAAGAGAATTATGTAATAAATGCTGGTGAATTTTCCCGAGGACTAAAAAAAAAGATAGTAATCTGAAGTGGAAATATGGAGAACTGAACTAAAGTCTGGAAAAAGAGAGAAACCAAAATGGACAGATTTGTCCCTCCCTATTTCGTGTCACTAAGAAAACAATGCTCTGCAATGGAAGGATCCTGACCACAAGAGGCGTGTTCCTGACTCTGCATCCTGAACTTCCTGGTTTGACCTTCAGGTTGCTTCTAGCCCTACGACTTGAAGATACAGCTGTCTCAGTCTAGAATTAATTATAGGGTTGTCTCATATGCTACAACAAAAAGGGGAAAAGAAAACAATGAAACAGGAGCAGCTCAGATATAATCTTCTCCCATTCATTTTGAAAGTGTCGCACACGTACCTTTTTTATTCCAGTGAATTATATTGAAAGGCTGTGCAAAAATTAAAAATCCCCGTAAGACTTTCCAACCAGGACAAGTTCCATCCACTTTGACATTCTTCTTTTGCCAGGTCTCGTATCTTTACAGTCTAAGCCAACATAGCTTGGTGGCAGAGCATATTCTTTGCAACTCCGTGGCATCATCAGTGATGGGGAAGGGCCATAGCTCAGTGGCAGAGAATCTGCTTTGCATGCAGAAGGTCCCAGGTTCAATCCTCGGCATCTCCAGGTAGAGCTGGGAATGTAGGAGTCTGGAAGAGCAGCTGCCAGCCAGTGTAGACAATACTTACCTGACTCTGTATAAGACAGCTTCCTATGTTCCTACGGCCAGGTCACACGTTATGGAAAAGACCTTTGCCTAATGCCCTGCAGAATGACCTCAATTAAATTGGCTAATGGTCAATTGATGGGTCAGGACCCACAAATGGGTCGCACCACCAACTTAAGATGGGTCTCCTTGCTGTCACAGAATCACAGAATTGAAAGGGATCCTGAGGGTCATTATTTCAAACCTCTACAATGCAGGAATCTCAACTAAAGCATCCCTGCCAGATGGCATCCAACCTCTGCTTAAAAACCTCCAAGGAAGGAGACGTCTGACACCTCTTGTTGGAGTCGTTCCATTGTTGAACAGCTCATAAAGTTCTTCCTGATGTTCAGTTGGAATCTCCTTTCTTCTAACTCGAATCCATTGGTTTGGGTTCTAGCCTGCAGAGCAGGAGAAAACAAGCTTGCTGTCAGAGGAAATTCCCCACAGAAAGGAGAATTTCAGCAGAATTTCACTCCTGCACAACAAGCAGCGGCTACCCAAAAACCTTCTTCTAGGTGGCACCTAGCAGCAGCCAATGTGGTGTCCTCTAGAGTTTGCTGAACTCCAGCTACCATCAGCCACAGCTAGCATGGAGAACGGTCCGAGAGTCATGGGAGTTGTAGTCCATCCACGTTGGGCATCCCTGAATTAGATGGTAAAGGAGTCTTGTCCTCCTTTGCACCTGGTCATCTTACAAGCTGTGTTCCCCAACCTGGTGCCCTCCAGACATTTTGGCCTACCTGGAAGCAGGTTGGGGGAGGTTGCCCAAAAAGCAGGTAGGCACAAATGGCTCAAAGAATTGTGGGTTCCACGAGGTGGCTGAAAAACAGCTGAATGGGGCCAGCTATTGTTTGCTTTCCCACACACCTGTGAATCTGAGCACTTTGTCAATTTGTCACCTGGGTTGAAATCAATTCTCTGTCCACAGTGCTACATTTGTCTCGTTATAAACTTAGGGGTGTGGTTTTTGTTTAGTGTCAACAGATTCAGATTTGCAAGAAAAATATATCTGTACAAAAGAACAGATGTGGCATAGACTGGAGGAAACAAATACTTTCCTGAAACAGCAATTTATAATTTGCTGCACCAGACCATTAGTCCAGCTGTGATGCCTCAATCAATATATCAAACTACCATTGGGAAACACACCTTCATGTTAACTTTAGACAGGTATTACAACAGCACTGCAGACAGATAGCCTCAAATACTTGCAACACCGTGTCAATGACAATCTAGTCCAGCACCACAAACATTTCCTATAAGCACTGTTCACTTATGGAGAGACAAACCCCTCCCCCCTTTTTTTTTTGAGAGAAGCTTATGTTGTCTAGCATAAATCTTGCAATTAGGAGGGTTTAGCTCCAGATTAGCTGAGAAAACTACTCCCACGACTATGGCAAGGAAGAAAGGGGTGTGTGTATGTTAGGAAGAAAGCTGGTGCACACAAGGGTATTTGCATTTTATACAATTGATTTTTTTTTAAAAAGTGGATCATATTTTAATAGAACATATATTCTTTTTATGTTATCTTATTTGTGCTATCTATTTAATATAACCTTAATTTAATCTTTTTTCTTTTTTTAAAAAATCAGATCTCGCTTTTTGAAGATTCAGTTATGTTGTGTCCCTTTCAAAAAGCAATTGAAAGTGGCCTGGATTTTTAATACAAACATGCTATAAGGTAAAGGTAAAGGTACCCCTGCCCATACGGGCCAGTCTTGACAGACTCTGGGGTTGTGCGCCCATTTCACTTAAGAGGCCAGGGGCCAGCGCTGTCCGGAGACACTTCCGGGTCACGTGGCCAGCGTGACATCGCTACTTGCACCCGGACATATCTACTTGCACCCGGAGGTGCTTTCGAACTGCTAGGTTGGCAGGCGCTGGGACCGAGCAGCGGGAGCGCACCCCGCCGCAGGGATTCGAACCGCCGACCTTTCGATCGGCAAGTCCTAGGCACTGAGGCTTTAACCCACAGCGCCACCTGCATCCCGCCCACAAACATGCTATATATGCACGCAACTCTTCAAACCTAATTAATAATCTGAACAAATTAAAGACTATTTTTTATACGTTAAGAAAGGCACAAATATTGGTTGAAAATATCTGACATCTAAGGTCAAGTGCTATGAATCAGATATGATAGGTCTTGCGCTGAATTTCTCATTGTGGCCTAACAATGAATATTTCCAACTACATTGGTACCTCAGGTTAAGAACTGAATTTGTTCCGGAGGTCTGTTCTTAACCTGAGGCACCACTTTATCTAATGGGGCCTCCCACTGCCGCCGCACGATTTCTGTTCTCATCATGAAGCAAAGTTCTTAACCCAAGGTACTATTTCTGGGTTAGCAGAGTCTGTAACCCAAAGCGTATGTGTCAGGGGTTCAGGAGGAGAAGCACAGGGAAGAGGGGAGATGGAGAGCGAAGGGGAAGAATCTGAGGGCAGCGTAGGAGAAGATGACAGTGGCCCGAGAGATTCCATGAGCCTCTCCAGCGAATCGGAAGATTCACAGAAGGGGGCGCCGGTGGCCAGGGCAAGGGGGGTCCCAAGGGGGACACCCCAGAAGCAAGGGGCCAGCGGGGACTCCCAGAGCAGCAGTTGGAAATCAGGACCAGCTTCCCCACCAGAGCATAATGGGGGGGAAGAGTCACAGGTATCGGGAGTAGCGTCTCCCCCAGCAGGGAGAGGAGAGGAGTCAGGGCTGACCACGCCTCCATCGGAGAGTCAGACAACGGAGGGGAGGTCAGATCCAGCCAGTATCCCGGAAGAGGGAAGCAGTGACAGAAGTAGTGTAACGGTCAGGAGGAAGGTCACTGGGTTGGCGCGAGAGGCAAGTTCAAATGTACAGGAGCATGGGACAGCAGAGAATGAGGATTGGGAACCGGGTCCTAAAGCCCGCCGGAGGCAGGGGGAGGAGCTAAGCACTCAGCGTCTGAGGAGTCCAGAAAGGGGAATGCCCCAGCGGGCAGGAGGACCCAGAGGAGAAGAGAGCAGTGGAAAAGGTGGAGCAGGGCTAGGATCTTAAACTGGTGTAAGAGGGGAGGAGATTCAGACGGGACTTCGCCGATCTAGGGTTTAAGATGTAGGGCTGCGCGCTGCGGCTTTGAAATGGAAATTGAACTTCAATAAAGACTTTTGTACATTACGACAGCCTAGCGTTGGTCCTCTGTGAGCTGGGACCTAGAGGCAGCTCTGACAGTAAGTCCCGTCTCTCCTTTATACCTCGCAACGTGAGTGGACGCAGCGAGGGGCGAAGATTGGTGCTTCACGAGCTCACGGAAGCAGGACAGGATGACGACCGAAGAACAAATGGCAGCCCTGCAAGACGCAGTGACAAGGCTTAACATGGAGATATTAGCATCCAGAAAGAGAGAAGACGAAGCAGCCGCTGCCTGCCGGGATCTGCAAACCAGGTTGGAAATGTTGACCAAACAGGGGCTACCGGGTGCCAGACCAGAGGGGATTGGTCTAGGAAAGAGGGGAGGCAGCCTCGTGTCTCATTTCGATGGGAGCCTGCAGCAGTATCCTATCTTCAGAGCAGACGTAGTTTATGCGCTCAAGTTACTGCAGAAGGACTTTAGAGATGAGGAGGAAAAAGTGGGCTTCATACTAACTCATCTCCATGGAGAAGCAAAAGCGTGGCTGCGCAATCTGTGGCGAGATAATGACCCGGCCCTCAGAAATGCGGATGCCTTTATTAAGGCGATGGACGCTTGTTTTTTATCAGCAGTAGATGTAGATGTCGCCAGAAGAGAGATACATGGACTGAGACAAGGCAAAGCCACTGTAAGACAATATCACTCCCGCTTTTTTGCATTGGTCAACGCGCTGGGATGGGAAAAAGACTCAGCTGCCGTCCGGGACCTGTTCTGGGAGGGGCTAAACGGGGCTGTGAAAGACGAAATTGCAAGGGGGGAGAGACCCCAGAGCACTAAAGAAGTGGTCCAGAAAGCGCTGGCGATAGGAGTGAGGCTGGAAGAACGTCCTGGGAGCAAGGACGAAGGGCGTTGCGGACGCACGCCAGCTAGATCACCTCCTTTCTTTCCCAAAGAAACAGCGCGCGCTCAGTCCACGCCTCCACTGGGAGGGGGAGAGGAGCCGATGGAGATAGGTGGTGCCAGGGCTCAGTCAGCAGCCAGAGCCCTCACACCGGGAGCAGTCAAAACGAAGGCTCCTAGAGGGAACAGGAAGTGTTACGTCTGTGACAGTGCTCAGCACATGGCGAAAGAGTGTCCCCAGAGGCTCCACAAGCACACTGCAGCCTCAGCAACAGTAAAGGGGACAGTTCACCAGGAGGAACCACTGCAGGGAAACGACGGAGTCTGGCTGGAGGCACAGGCACTGGGGCCCAGTCAGACGAGTCAGTGAAGAAGTCCCCAGAGATCTTACAGCCCACAGACCCCCTCCCGCCCAAACCGGTGGTGCAACTCACTGCATCACTCCAGCTACCCAATGGACTTACCATGGAAGTTCCTATCACCATTGATTCTGGTAGTGTTGCGGACTTTGTAGGAGTGGACTTTGTCAAGCAACATGGCGTAGCACTCCTGCCGGCCACGGTGCCCCTGCACGTTGTCACGGTCGATGGCAGAGAGCTACTGGGAGGACAAGTGGTACAGCAAACGCCGCCAATGGTGATGCAAATTGGAAATCACCGCGAAGTCATCAGCTTCAACGTCACCCAACTGTCGGACACCCCCATAGTGTTGGGCATGAGTTGGTTGGACAGGCACAGCCCGGCATTAGCATGGTACCAGCGCCAATTGACCTTCGGCTCCTCCTACTGCGCAAACTGCATACTGCCTACCCAGGAAGATGAGGGGCAAGAAGATGGACCGCAGTTACACTTGGGCGTGTTGCAAGCGGTACCCGACAAGTACAGAGGGTTTTTGGAGGTCTTCTGCGAGAAGGAGGCGGACAAACTGCCCCCCCACAGACCATACGACTGCAAGATTGAACTCCTGCCGGGGGCGACGCTGCCGACTGGAAAACTGTATTCCATGTCTGAAGACGAACTGCAAGAGCTCAGGGAGTTCATAGATCACAACTTGAAGCGGGGATTCATCTGGGAATCCAAAGCAGTGGGGGGCAGTCCTGTGTTCTTCGTGAAGAAAAAAGACACGCCCCAAAAGAGGTTGGTAGTTGATTTCAGAATTTTAAATTCGAAAACCAAGCCCACGGCTTTCCCGATGCCCAAGATCGACGACTTGCTCACGACGGTGAGGAAGGGACGCATCTTCACCAAGTTGGATCTACGAGGGGCGTACAATCTTATACGCATGCGGGAGGGCGACGAGTGGAAGACGGCCATGTTTACGCCCTTGGGCACCTATGAATATAGGGTTATGCCGTTCGGTTTACAAAATGGCTCCCACTGCTTCCAAGCCTTCATGCATCACGTGTTAGCGGGGCTCCTCTACAAGAAGTGCGTCTGCGTCCTGGACGACATTCTGATCTTCTCGGAATCGCAAGAGGCTCACGAGAGAGATGTCAAGGAAGTCCTGCAGAGACTACGGGAGCACAGACTTTACGCCAAACTGGAGAAGTGCCAGTTCGACATGACGGAGGTGGATTTCCTGGGCTACAAGCTGTCCGACAAGGGACTCGCCATGGACAGCGCCAAGGTACGCTCGGTACTGGACTGGAAAAGCCCGCGCAATCGGAAGGAGGTCCAGAAGTTTCTCGGCTTTGCCAACTTTTATCGCAAGTTTATCAAGGGTTTCGCTATGCAGACGGCGGCCATCACGGACACCCTCAGCTCCAAGAAGAAGAAGTTCATCTGGATGGAGCAGGCGGAGCAGTCCTTTCAGAAACTCAAGCATCTCTTCGCTTCCGAAGAACAACTGCTACATGTGAACCCCAGCAAACCCATGAGGGTTGAGACGGATGCCTCCGACAGAGCCGTGGAGGCAGTCCTGTTGCAGCAAGATCCGCAAGGGGACTGGAGGCCGTGCGCTTTCTACTCCAGGAAACTCAGCAAGTCGGAGCAGAACTACACCATCTGGGACAGAGAGTTGCTGGCCATTCATGCAGCCTTCAAGGCGTGGCGGCACTTCCTCATCGAAGCCAAACACACAGTGCAAGTTCGCACGGACCATAAGAACCTGGAGTACTGGCGCACGGCGCGGTTCCTGAACCAGAGACACATCCGCTGGGCGGAGTTCTTTGCGGATTTCGACTTCAGGATAGAATATATCCCCGGAGACAACAACATCATGGCTGATGCGCTATCCAGGAAGCCGCAGTATCTGGAGGAAGCAGCACCGGTAGCGGCCAAACACATTTTCGCACTTAAGGCGTGGGCATGCGCCTCGGCCACCGTGGACCTGGAAGCAATACAGCGCGAGCTGCGAACGGATTCCTTCGCACGATCCAAGATGGAGGAAGTGCGCAGCGGCACAGCGAAGGACGAGTTCCAGATACGCGACGGACTGCTCCTCCGCAAAGGGGCCATCTATGTGCCGGGAGACGACCTCCGCGCGAGAGTACTGCAACAGTTACACGACGCACCCAGCGCCGGACATTTCGGCAAAGACAAGACGGTGGAATTAGTAGCCAGAGACTTTTGGTGGCCCAAGATGCGGGGAGAAGTCGCGGATTACGTCACTAGGTGTGACACATACCAAAGGGCCAAGCCAGTACACAGACCGCCGGCAGGACTGTTGGAACCGCTACAGACCCCGTTCGAACCATGGGAGAGGGTGGCCTTGGACTTTGTCACTGATCTGCCCAGCTCGAGGGGCAAAACAGCAGTACTCGTGGTAGTCGACATGTTCACCAAGATGGCGCACTTCATTCCTTGCGCGAAGGTGGCCATAGCGGAACAGACAGCCAAGCTGTTCATAGACCACGTGTTCAAGGTGCACGGCCTGCCACGGTCTATCCTGTCCGACCGGGGGCGCCAGTTCATCTCGAGTTTCTGGCAGAAGCTGATGGGCATCCTGAACGTCAAGGTCAACCTAGCGTCGGCAAGACACCCGCAGACCAACGGACAAGCGGAGAGGGTCAACGCCATCATGCAGCAGTACCTGAGATGCTACGCGAACCAGCAGCCCTCGACCTGGGTGGACTACCTACCGCTGGCCGAGTTTGCCTACAACAACACGAAACACGTGTCCACGGGGGTGACACCGTTTTTCGCCAACAATGGGCGACATCCCAGGACCTTCCCAGGCTTAGAGAAAGAGGGGGAGGGGGAGCCGCAGGGAGCAGAGGCATTGGCAGCGGAGTTACAGGAGGTCCACGAACAGCTCCGAAGGCAGTTAGAGCTAGCAAAACACGTTTACAAGATGCAGGCAGACAGACACAGGAGAGTTGGGAAGGACATACGGGTAGGGGACTGGGTCTGGTTAGCAGCCCAGGCAGTGCCGGCCAGATCCTTAGCTAAGAAGAAGCTCGGACACAAGCAGCTAGGCCCTTACCAAGTCGAGGCACAGATCAACCCAGTGGCTTTCCGGTTGACACTACCAGAGGGATCCAGAATGCACCCGGTCTTTCATAGATCGGTGCTCACGCCCTACAAGGCACCTCACAGGTTTCAGGCGCCAGGGACAGCTCCTAGCCCACTCAGAGACGCACCCACGAAAGGGGGGTCGCCGAGGGCGGAGCCGCTCAACGAGGTCACGGAGATTTTGGACTCAAGATGGGGGGAAGAGGGGGTTGAATATCTCCTCGCCAGGGAAGGTACCCCGGCCAGCGCCAACAGCTGGGTACCGTACTATGCGGTGGAGGAGCACTACCTCAAAGACGAGTTCCACGCACTTTTCCCACACAGGCCCATGCCGGCAGATTATTTCGACGAATATCTTTTCACACCCACACTTTCAGATAGCACGTTCCGGGGTTTCTCTTCAGCTGAGGACACGGCGCCGGAGACTAGCTCCCCAGAGGGATCCCTTTCAAGGTTTGGCACAGGCAGCTCTCATTGGTGGGAAGATCAACCTGAGGTGGGGTGGCGCAGAGAACTGCCGAGCGGGCCCGCGCACGCAGCGTCACCCCAGGCGACAGGGGGAGAGGGGGTCATGGACGTCTTGGGGGAGGATCCGGGCTTCGAACACACCGGCAGAGAGATGGAAGCAGAGGAGATCGACGTCGACGAGCCCATTGAGGACTGGCCGGATCCAGCCGGCTGGCTGCACACCACGGGGGAAGAACTGTATCCTGCACTCACCCCCACAACACTGGAGCACCCAGAACCCACACCAGAAGAGGGGGAGGGGGGAAGGGGGGGCTTCGAGGGGGGGGATGGATGTCAGGGGTTCAGGAGCAGAAGCACAGGGAAGAGGGGAGATGGAGAGCGAAGGGGAAGAATCTGAGGGCAGCGTAGGAGAAGATGACAGTGGCCCGAGAGATTCCATGAGCCTCTCCAGCGAATCGGAAGATTCACAGAAGGGGGCGCCGGTGGCCAGGGCAAGGGGGGTCCCAAGGGGGACACCCCAGAAGCAAGGGGCCAGCGGGGACTCCCAGAGCAGCAGTTGGAAATCAGGGCCAGCTTCCCCACCAGAGCATAGTGGGGGGGAAGAGTCACAGGTATCGGGAGTAGCGTCTCCCCCAGCAGGGAGAGGAGAGGAGTCGGGGCTGACCACGCCTCCATCGGAGAGTCAGACAACAGAGGGGAGGTCAGATCCGGCCAGTATCCCGGAAGAGGGAAGCAGTGACAGAAGTAGTGTAACGGTCAGGAGGAAGGTCACTGGGTTGGCGCGAGAGGCAAGTTCAAATGTACAGGAGCGTGGGACAGCAGAGAATGAGGATTGGGAACCGGGTCCTAAAGCCCGCCGGAGGCAGGGGGAGGAGCTAAGCGACTCAGCGTCTGAGGAGTCCAGAAAGGGGAATGCCCCAGCGGGCAGGAGGACCCAGAGGAGAAGAGAGCAGTGGAAAAGGTGGAGCAGGGCTAGGATCTTAAACTGGTGTCAGAGGGGAGGAGACTCAGACGGGACTTTGCCGATCTAGGGTTTAAGACGTAGGGCTGCGCGCTGCGGCTTTGAAATGGAAATTGAACTTCAATAAAGACTTTTGTACATTACGACAGCCTAGCGTTGGTCCTCTGTGAGCTGGGACCTAGAGGCAGCTCTGACATTTCCAACTACAGTGGTACCTCGGGTTAAGAACTGAATTTGTTCCGGAGGTCTGTTCTTAACCTGAGGCACCACTTTATCTAATGGGGCCTCCCACTGCCGCCGCACGATTTCTGTTCTCATCATGAAGCAAAGTTCTTAACCCAAGGTACTATTTCTGGGTTAGCAGAGTCTGTAACCCAAACCGTATGTAACCTGAAGCATCTGTAACCTGAGGTACCACTGTATCCAGTTCCACATGCCACACATTAAGAAGGATGGAGACCAACTGGAACAGGTTCAAAGGAGGGCAACAAATATGATCACTGGTGTGGAAAACAGTCCTAAGATAACTGGGTACATTTAGCCTGGAAAAGAAGAGGGGCCATGATAGTATATAGAATTGAGATGGCTCAGATGGTAGACCATGATACTCTTCATCTTGGTCATGGGTTCCAGCTCCATGTTGGGCAAAAGATTCTTGCATTGTAGGGGGTTGGACTAGAAAACCCACATGGTCCCTTCCAACTCTACGAATCTATGATTCTGACTCTGAGAAAAGGGATGCTTTCTTTCCAACTGCTTGCATACACTCAGGATATTTTTATACTTCGAAAATCGTAGGATGCCCTTCAAACACTGTATGGTTGGCAAGAAAGAGCATGTGTTGCCAGAAAGTGAGGTGGCGGAAATAAGACCTCCTCTTATGACGGAAAGCCAAGTGTGCTACAGCCAGAAACCAGAGTTCATGGAACTTTCACAATGTGCAGACGATAAATCCTTTCATATTATTAGAATTACTGGACAAAGGGATGCATTATGCCCTCGGCTGCGCAGCAGGAACATAAAATAGCACAAACTCTTTTCTAAATGAACTTCCAAATCCGGGGTGGGGGGCAGGGAGGAACTAACAGACCATCTTCCTCCTTTAGAAGCTTCTCCAAGGGATGGGAAGGGACTGGGGGCAATGGCGGTCAAGGGCAGAAGAGCTTATGGCGAAGTTCCTAGCGTCTGTTTTATTCAGAGTACAGCAAGAGAGTCTCAAAAGAAGTGGCAAAGGGGGAAATGTCTAAAAAAACCTCCAGAGTTATTAAGAATTTGGGTGCCAATGATACGGCAGCTTCTTGCAGAAAACGCACTAGTGACTTCTTTGTAGTCTGGTGCAACTGATAATATATACAGAAGTCTAATTACAATCCAGTGCATGTTTACTTAAATGTAAATACCACTGTGTTTAATAAGGCCTACTCTGAGGTAGCTGTGCACAGAATTACAGCCTAAAGAGCCCCCCTTCATACACCCACTGAGAAAGAAGACCACCCTGCTGTGTATTGAGTCAAAGGATTTTATATCTGTATTATTATTGTCTGTATTTGCATTAGGGTAAAGTAACTGCCTTTTGGTTCCAGAGGGTACAGCTACTATTGGTTCATTTAAGCTGCTGTATTTGGATCCTCTGTCTTATTGGTTTCCTCCAAAAGGCAGGACTGTGATTGCCTGATACTGTTCCCTCCAAAATGTATCCTTTCTAGCTAGTTCCCTGTCCCTATAAATGTAGCTCTCCCCTCCTCAGGTCTCAGTCTTGTTGCTTTAATAAAGAAGTGTTACTAGAGAACTGTCTCCAGCATATTATGTCAAGAGAGCTGAAATCACAAACCCCACGTCACGACACACCCCAAATAAAATATCCCATAATCCTCTTCTTCGTTTTCCCACAATTCCCTGCAAGCCAAGACCCAATTGTTACATCCCTCTGTTCTCATTTCTTGATCCCAAAAGTATGCATACTGTAATTTTATACAAGGGCTATTTTTTGCTTTTTTCTTCAGTTGCAGCAAGAGATAAAACTCAGTGGTGTGGCCCAATAAATTGTGAAGGCCCGAGGCCCTTGCTTTTCCTCTTTTTTTTGGCACCTGCTGTGAACTCTCCCATTTGCTAAGGGGCAGCCGGCCAGTCAAAACAAAGCATTGCTCTGATGTAGGTCAGCAAAAAAGGGGGTGCCAGAAAAGCTGATACAGTGTAAAAAGAACCCACATCACTTTAATACAACTTAAGTAAACAAAGCTGTGGCAGAGAGGGCAGCTTAAATCAAAGCAGGCCTCCTGCCCAGACATTGTGCGATGATGCTGGTGCTGGTGATGAAGGGGAGGTTAATGTGAGCGTGTATGAAACAGCACATTAAAGTCAGCGTATTCAGTATTTTGATCAAATAAAACCAAATGTGAACATTTGCGCCAAGTGCTTGTCAGCAGTCCTAGTGGCTTCACGCTTAGTGGACGTTAAGAATCTGACTGGAAAATGAGAGTAGGTGATGCCCGGACCATGTATTTAATACACTTTCATCACACTTCAAGAGTCATGTAGAATCCCGGGAACCGTAGTTTAAGGGTGCTGGGAATTGCAGCTCTGTGGTGTCTGCATCCTTAACAAACTACAATTCCCAGGATTCTTTCAGGGAACGTGATAACCGTTACACTTGGTATAAAAACACTTTCAATGGATGTGACCCTGGGTTTACTTTTTATTGAGCAGTCAGGGAAAATGCTGCCTGCGTATTTTTCTTTACAGGCCACACATTAAAGCACCATGATGGCACTTTAAACAGTCATGGCTTTCCCCAAATAATTCTGGGAGCTGTAGTTTGTTAAGGGTGCCGACAGTTGTTAGGAGGCCCCTATTCCCTCACAGAGTTACAGTTTTTGGAGTTCCCTGAGAACAGGTCTTGGCTATTAAACCACTCAGAAATGTTTTTCCCTGAGGGAAACAGGGCCTTCCTAACAACTCTTAGGACCATCAACAAACTACAGCTCCCAGAATGAGATTTGGTGCCAGGCAACTACCTTTCTATTTTTTTCAGGCTCTTTAATTCAAGACCTACTAATAATCATGATGGCCCTGTACTACCTTCAGAGGAGGCAAACTTCAGAAAACCAGTTTCTGGGGAACAACAGCAGGCGAGGGCAAGTTGTATTGCCCTCATTTCCAGCTTGTAGCTGCCCAGAGGCTGGGTGAGATAGCTCTTCGGTCTCATCCTGAGAGGCTCTATTTATGTTAACCTTGTTCTCTCCCGCCCCACTTGGTTGGGTTCCTTATGGTTTTATGCTCCTCCTGTTGATTTTGCTCTTTTTTCGTATATTTTTAACACATTTTATTGCATGTTAAAATTTTGTAAACCTCCCTGCAAATTTTACTGAAGGACAGGCTATAAATCTCTACACTAAATAAATAAATTCTGGTTTGGAGGCAGACTGTGGTTTGTGCAAAGGACGGTTTGCTTGATTTGGATCTTGTAATTACCACAGGCCAGAATGTAGGACTGTAAGGAGCTGCCTTATATTACACCACAGATCCGTCTAGCTCTGTGCTGACTACAGCAAAGATTGCAAACCTGTGGCACTTCAGAAGTTGTTGGCCTACAACTCCCATCAGCCCACCTTGCCTGGCCAATGATCACGGATGATGGAAGTTGTAGTCCACTAAAATGCTCTCCCCAGGGAACCTTGCCTGGGACCTTCATTACGTATCTTTAGGTGCCAAGCAAAAACGTTTCTCTATAACCAGGCCCTGAGCTGATTAACATTGTAAATGTGCTTGTGGGAGGGCGGGCTTATTGGTTTGTTTTTGTTTTATTATGTATTTTGTGTTCTCATTTTGTATTTTTATGTCGTGAATCTCCCTGTGATCTCCGGAAGAATGGCAGTATACAAAATTTAAAATAAATAAATAATAATAATAGATAACAAACTTTGGAGAGGCACAAGGTCCCTATCCCTAGTCTGCGCTGAGACCCAATCAGTGTAGAGTCAGCTGTTCACAGTCTCAGGTAGGAGACTCTTCCAACACTTCTTGGAGAGCCTGGGGACCTTCTGCAAACAATGCACTCTATCATCAAGCTATGGCCGTTCCAGTGCACAAAAAGAGAGAAGAAATTCAAGAAATCCAAAAAAGTAACTGTGTCCAAACTATTTCTGTGTGTACTGAACCGGCACCTCCATATGTAAAACCTAAAGAGTATTTTTTTTAAAAAAAGAAGAAATGCTGGACAATGTGGTGAAGGAGATTAACTATCCTTAAGCGGAGTACAGCGTAGGAATATCTTTCAGATGGGCATAGGGCTGTAATGCAATAATAATAATAATAATAATAATAATAATAATAATAATAATGCCATATGCACACCATTTCCTTCCCCCAAATAATCCTGTCTTTGTTAAGGGTGCTGGGAACTGCAGCTATGGAGGCAAGCTTTAGTTCCCAGGGTTATTGGGGGGGGGAGTAATATGCTTTTAAATGGTGTGGATGTGACCCCCGTCTCAATATTTTCCTGCATGTTAAATCTGCACACCTAACAATAAGCAATTCTCCGAAAGAAATCTGAGATACTTTGCCTTTTCCCATTTTTGGCACTGAGCAGACCAGCCTTGGCATTGCTCCACCCTGAGTTATCCATCCATCAGACAACTCTTTTAACATTTTGATTCCATCAGGTAAAATCTTACAGTTACAGAAGTCAAGCAGGAATGCAACAAGGGGAGTCAAAATTCGAAACCGATACCTTTGGCACAGACAAGCCCTTCTAATACTTGACTCTCCTAACCTGGCTCTTCCCATTAATACCCTGCCCTGTGTTTAAACCTCCAGGCTGATTTGTCGGCGCAGGGCATGTGATAGACCAGCCACAAAGCAGCTCAATAAATGACAATGAGTCTCTGTAGTTGATGAAGTGAACTTTCGGCACCGCTCACCAGTAACTCTTTATAAGGAGATAATCTTTAAAATTCATTATTAAGGTCAATCAAAGGACTGCACACCATGCTGAACAGCACAGCACGCAGCTATCCAGAACATGGAGTTTTGGACGATTAAATTGTTTACGGCAACTCAAATTGCAGTGCAGCGAGATGCAAGACATTCAGTGCCCACGCAAGGGGTGAGGAAGGGATCGGTTTCCCCAGACTGCACTTTTAAGCCAGTCTCTGAACTCTTCCACAGACTTATTCCACAGACTTTTATGCGCCTTTCATTTCCAGGAGAATTTTTAATCAGATTATCCCAACAGCATCTCTGGTTAAAATAACAAAATTCCACATTATTTGGGCATAAATTGGGCATAAATCAGGGTGACTGGGGAACATATTCTTCCATGCCGTATCAAATGTGGTACTCTCTCTCACGGACAACAACACAGAAGCCTACACTCTTTGTATATCAAGCTCTTTTTTGGGGGAGGCACAAGAGGAGGAGGAGCAAATGTAGTCAAAGGGCACAGAAAAACATGCACTGTCCCCTCTGAGGCCAAACTACATGTGACCTTAAATGCATAGTTCTGTCCCCATCCTCCAAGATCTGGCAGGGTGCTGGATCAGTGGTAGAGAATCTGCTTTGCACGCAGGTGATCCCAATTTCATTCCCCAGCATCTCCAGACAGAGATGAAACAAAACCCAGTCTGGAGCCATGTAGAGTCCTGCCAGGACTATTGACAATAGTCAGCTAGAAGGACCAATGGTCTATCTCAGTACAGTATAGGCAGCTTCCTATGGCACCAAGTGATGAGACCAATTTACACAAGAATGTATGGGAATATTGTACAGTGGTGCCTCGGGTTAAGTATTTAATTTGTTCTGGAGGTCCGTTCTTAACCTGAAACTGTTCTTAACCTGAAGCACCACTTTAGCTAATGGGGCCTCCTGCTGCCGCCGGAGCACGATTTCTGTTCTCATCCTGAAGCAATAGTACCTGAGGTACTATTTCTGGGTTAGCGGAGTCTGTAACCTGAAGCGTCTGTAACCTGAAGTGTATGTAACCCGAGGTACCACTGTATATTGCATTTTTGCTTCTTCTTTTTTGCATATTCTCGCTTTATATGTATCTTTGTTGTTCTTTTTCTCCCTTTCACTTTTCCTTCTTCCCCCCCCCCTTTATCACTTTATATATTCTAACTGAAATTACCTTAATAAAACATAAAGGTAAAGGTAAAGGTACCCCTGCCCGTACGGGCCAGTCTTGACAGACTCTGGGGTTGTGCGCCCATCTCACTTAAGAGGCCAGGGGCCAGCGCTGTCCGGAGACACTTCCGGGTCACGTGGCCAGCGTGACATTGCTGCTCTGGCCAGAGCCAGAGCCGCACACGGAAACGCCGTTTACCTTCCCGCTGGTAAGCGGTCCCTATTTATCTACTTGCACCCGGAGGTGCTTTCGAACTGCTAGGTTGGCAGGCACTGGGACCGAGCAGCGGGAGCGCACCCCGCCGCAGGGATTCGAACCGCCGACCTTTCGATCGGCAAGCCCTAGGCGCTGAGGCTTTAACCCACAGCGCCACCTGCGTCCCTTTAATAAAACATAAATATTTTAAAAAGTAATGAGACATGGAGTGATAAACAAGCATGCACAAATGTACCTTCAAACTTGGAATTCCCTGTGTCCTTAACTAAAGGACACTGTGGAACTGCTGGGATTGTTTTGTTTTTGTAGCCAATGAAAATCCTTTCAATGAAGGAACCAATGCATTTCTGCATACAGGGCCCTACACATGACAGAACACTGTGTGTCAGCTGTGTTTATTCATATGGCACAGCCTCACATATGGAGCCTTCTGTTTAGGGCCACCAACATACCTTTTGGGCAGGGCTCCTATGTCTTTAACAGCATCGTGAGAAGCAGAAAAAGAAGTTGGCACCCTTCTTCTGCTATTTCTATAGTTCCACTGAAATGGGGTAGATTTATGGCCTCAATACATCGAAGGAATAGCCACAACAGGCTACAGGCACCAGGAATCTTAATACATGCCCACTTCCTCAAATTGTTTCAAATATCAATTAAAGTAGTCTTAAATAAAGGTGGTTCAGCGTAACTGTGGCAATGAATCAGGTTGACAACTTTCATTATTTTCCCCTTAACACTGCAGGCTTAAACAAACAATGAAAGCACAGAAAACGTTACAAATGTGCTATATTTCAAAAGCAAACCAGAGCACAGCTCCTGGCTTGTCAGGTTGTTATTTATTCAAGGTTCCATGTTAATTAGCCCCATTCGCCATCTGTATCAAGATGTTGAAGATCACGGTTTGTTTATCATTTAATCTTTCTATGCATCAATTATTGCTGCTGTTGTTTAACTAAATACCATACTGTATTCCGTACTGGAGCAAGCCTCCCAGATTCATCCTTCTGGCTAAAGGGGGGGTGGGGAAAGAGTCCATAATTGCATTAAACCTTTGCTAGAGTATAGAATTAATGGTTGGGAACAGGTTCTACTGCAAAAACAAGGAGTTGCAAATTAGAGCATCTATAATCTTGGCGATAATGAGATAAGTCACGTTCTATTTGCTTAAAGTAATAGCAGCCACCCATTGCAATGCTAGTACAGTGGTACCTCAGGATAAGTATTTAATTCGGTCCAGAGGTCCGTTCTTAACCTGAAACTGTTCTTAACCTGAAGCACCACTTTAGCTAATGGGGCCTCCTGCTGCCGCCACACCGCCAGAGCACGATTTCTGTTCTCATCCTGAAGCAAAGTTCTTAACCCGAGGTACTATTTCTGGGTTAGCGGAGTCTGTAACCTGAAGCGTATGTAACCTGAAGCGTAAGTAATCCGAGGTACCACTGTATCCTTCCCCCGCCCCCAAGCAAAATTACAGAACTGGCAATGGACTTCACTCCTCCAGACTGCAGGTGGTGCATTCCAGTTTTAACGCTCCTCCATATAAAGAACTCCCTGCAGTTAGGAAACTCACAGAGCAAAGATACAGGTCCCAGCCTAATTTTTTTGGCCAGCTGAGCTGGTTTACTGTTTGCAGGGGTGCGTTAAAAAATATGAGCACCCAGCTGCAGACTGAAGTGGTACAGCCCATTCTGCAATCTCGTCCTGATGCAAGTCTAGACAGGCAATGAGTTCTTCAGCCCACCTCCTCAATGCAAACAAAAGCAGAGGATTTAGTAGTTCTTTTTCTTCTTCTTCAGTATGGTTTGCATTTTGACGAGAAACTACCTAATTTGCAGTACAGTGGTACCTCAGGTTACATAGGCTTCAGGTTACATACCCTTCAGGTTACAGACTCCGCTAATCCAGAAATAGTACCTCGGGTTAAGAACTTTGCTTCAGGATGAGAAGAGAAATCGCGCGGCAGCAGCAGGAGACCCCATTAACTAAAGTGGTGCTTCAGGTTAAGAACAGTTTCAGGTTAAGAACGGACCTCCGGAATGAATTAAGTACTTAACCTGAGGTACCACTGTACTCAAACCAATACTGAAGCAAATTAAAACAATTATCCTTTGAAATTCACACATCTCTGAATTTTGCAATGTAGCTCTCCAACAGATGTGTACAAAAATCCATACATTAGGGGAAAGAGTGCATAAAAATGCACAAATTAGTGAGAGTGACATGCAAAAAAATGCATTATATTGGGACGGGGGCAAAAAGTTTGGCTTGGTCAAAACCGCAGGCAAAAATGTGTGTATTGCAAGAAACATAAAAACGAAGATAAAATATTGAGCAATAATTGCAAATTGCTGCAGAAACAAGGAGAACTGAATGTAAGATTGAAAAAAATGAGAAACCAAAGTTGATAGATGTGTATGCCCCTAGCTTATGGCAGGCCATGGGGCAGAGGAGAAACAAACAGCCATGCAGCAATAAAACTGCTAGCACATTTGCAAAGCTAAGTCTGGTTTCAAACTGGATTGGGGACCACGTGATGAGATTCCTGCATTGCAGGGGGTTGAACTAGATGACCCTAGAAGTACCTTCCAACTCTACAATTTTATGATTCGAACTAAGGGATATAGAAGGACATTCTGCCAGAGCCTCTGTTGCTCAGAGGGAAACTGGCAGCAGAGAAAGTTGGCCTTGGGTCAGGCCTGGCATCTAGACATCATGAGCTGAAACCTGGAGAGGGGCTTGGCTCATAAGGGCTCTGGGAAGGGATTAAAGAGCCCTTTAGCCTGGAAGTGAGCAGAAATGGCATCACAAGCTGCGATGGTAGGAAATTTTGGAAGTGCGGGGGTTGGAATACTAAGTCCCCAAGTTCAGAAATCCTTTACGAGCCAAGCTGAAACCAAGTTACAGCTTGACTCGTAAGGCAGGAAAGGAATCAAAAAACAACATCGCCAATATCAAAATGCCTTTATACAAATCTATGGTACCTCAGGTTAAAAACTTAATTTGTTCTGGAGGTCCGTTCTTAACCTGAAACTGTTCTTAACCTGAGGTACCACTTTAGCTAATGGGGCCTCCCGCTGCCACCACGCGATTTCTGTTCTCATCCTGAAGCAAAGTTCTTAACCCGAGGTACTATTTCTGGGTTAGCGGAGTCTGTAACCTGAAGCGCCTGTAACTCGAGGTACCACTGTACTGTGGAGCTGGAAATGGTTCAGAAAAGGGCAACCGAACTCATCAAGTGGGTAGAGTCGCTCCCCTATGAGAAGTTATGGCATTTGGGGATTTTTAATTTAGAATATGCAACTGGGAGTGTATGGGAGGGTGATAGAGGTGTATAAAATTATGCATGCAGTGGTGGAAGTGGACTGGGAGAAAAAATTATGCTTCTCATAATAATCTATTTCCCAGATTCGCTTTAAAAACAACCATATAGCACCTGACTAGTAGCTCGGCCTAATCGCCAACAAAAGTGTGTGACAGTGATGGGGAACCTGTAAGGTCTTCAGATGTTGCTGGACTTCAACTCCATCAGCCCCAACCAGCATGGCCAATGGTGAGGGATGATGGGAGCTGAAGTCTAACAACATCTGGAGGACTACAGGTACTCTGCTCTTGACATATATGCAATGTTGTTTGTGGACTGTCTCAAGGCAAATCTAAAAAAAAGTAGTATAAACACTGACAACTGGGAAACACTGGTCTGTGATCGCTGCAGTTGGAGAACAGCCTTTACCAAAGGTGTCATGGGCTTTGAAGACACTCGAACTCAGGACACAAGGGAGAAACGTGCCAGGAGGAAGGCATGCTTGGCAAATCCACACTGTGATCAGCTCCTGCCCAGAAACCAATGTCCCCACTGTGGAAGGATGTGTGGATCCAGAATTGGCCTCCACAGTCACTTACAGCCTCACTTTTAAAACCGTGTTTATGGAAGACAATCTTACTCAGCTACGAGTGATCGCCAAAGAAGAAGTAGTTGTTTGCAGAAGAAGAAGAAGAAGAAGAAGAAGAAGAAGAAGAAGAGTAGTAGTAGTTTGGATTTGATATCCCGCTTTATCACTAGCCGAAGGAGTCTCAAAGCGGCTAACATTCTCCTTTCCCTTCCTCCCCCACAACAAACACTCTGTGAGGTGAGTGGAAGATGGAGCAAGCTTGTCTTCTCCTGCTCTGGAGGGTAGGACTCAAATCAATGGCTTCAAGTTACAGGAAAGGAGAAGAACTTTCTGACAGTAAGAGCTGTCTGTCAGTGGAACGGTCTCCCTTCAGAGGTTGTGGACTCTCCTTCAATGGAAGTTTTTAAGCAGAGGTTAAATGGCCACCTCTCATGGATGCTTTAGCTGAGATTCCTGCATTGCAGGGCGTTGGCATAGATGACCCTTAGGGTCTCTTTCAACTCTACAATTCTATGATTCAGCTTTGAACAATAGGTGCTCTTAATTTGTTACGCAAGTGTTAGCCATTTTACAAATGCACAAGCCTCTTTAGATTAAAGCAGCATGCTCAGATCGCACATCCATGATCTCCTCTCCACTGGGAGAGATGAGAGTTAAGTTTCAATACAAACCCCAGAACTGTGGTGCTAGATAAGATTGCATAAATGCACTTCATTGTTCTCTGCACCCAACCCACCCTTTTAACAGAGCTGGGAAAGAGACTTAACAAGGAGAGAAACAGCTGTGTATTCCATTTCCATTTTACAGCATATCATCAGTTCACCTGTAATTGTACATAGGCAGCCTAACCACCCAGGTTGCCTTTCGACACAGGACAGTTTTATACAAAATGCCAGACACGTTCAGACATGCTTTGATTTCTCTCATTCTTTCCCTTTCTCTATGAAGCAGAAATCTATACTGTGATTCAGTTTTTGATGACCACGTCATTAGTGATTCAAGGCCAGGTTCAGGTTATTTCCTGAAACGCATCGTTACGACTAATAAGTCTTTCCTCGTCTCACCCAAAGCAACACATTTAGTCTTCACCCTTCGCCACTTTTCCTAATTGTTAAGAGCAAAGTCGCATGGTGTTGCATCTTCATAAGTGACCATTTCCAATTTTCAAAGTTTGCTTTGGCCTTTTATCTGCATTGGCTCCCAGTACGTTTCCGAGCACAATTCAAAGTGTTGGTGCTGACCTTTAAAGCCCGAAACGGCCTCAGTCCTGTATACCTGAAGGAGCGTCTCCACCCCCATCGTTCTGCCCGGACACTGAGGTCCAGCTCTGAGGGCCTTCTGGCAGTTCCCTCACTGCAAGACGTGAGGTTACAGAGAACCAGGCAGAGGGCCTTCTTGGTAGTGGCACCCGCCCTGTGGAATGCCCTCCCATCAGATGTCAAGGAAATAAACACCTATCTTATCTTTAAAAGACATCTGAAGGCAGCCTCGTTTAGGGAAGTTTTTAATAGTTAATGCTGTATTGTTTTTAACATTCGATTGGGAGCCACCCAGAGTGGCTGGGGAAACTCAGCCAGATGGGCGGGGTATAAATAAATTATTATTATTATTATCTGATTGGGACTGTTCAGGGACGTCATCCTGGGGTGGCAAATGAGATACTATGGAAATGGGAGCAAAGGCACCCAACCACTATGACAGCTCACACAGAAAAGAAACTGCTAGTCTGATCCCTACGGGGCTGATGCCCCTCTGCTGCAGATGGCTATAGGGTGGTACTACAGCTTCCGGCCCAACAAAAGTCATGTGACCAATAGGATCTCAACTTCCCATATAAAGCTGCCAACTCTGGTCTCAGTCTGAGGTTCCTTGTCCATCTGCTCACCTGTTGGCCAAGAGCTTCCAGACCCAGCGGCTATGATCAGTGAGGGAAACAGATGAGGAAGCACATAAGACCCTCCAACCCAGTTGCAATTTCCTTTCAAGGAAATATATGGCTGTCTCCTTTGAAGGAAGTTTTAAAGGCTTACCAGGTTTCCCTTGGCTCTTAAGGAAGGGCTCAGTGGTACAGCATCTGCTTAGCAGGAAGACGGCCCCAGGTTTAATCCCTGACACCTCCAGGGATGGCTGAGAATGTACCCTTATCTGACATCCTGGAGAGCCACTGCCAGCCAATATAAACCAGGCATGGGGAACTCAATCTGGTCAGGCCAAGTCTGACAGCTGAGCAGAACCACCCACCTGTCAATCACCCAATGCCATGACTGGTGCCTGTTGAATCTTGAGAAGCCCCTTTCAAACCGCTACCATCTTGTGACATGATTTGCTGATTGGTGGTGCCGGCAAACCTGATTTAAGCTTAGCCATCTTTTTGCAGGGGCTACACCTGATATCCTATTTGCTCGCAAGCCTAATGAGGAGGGCTGATGGGCTTAATTAGGTTCACAAAGTGAAGATTCCCCATCCTTGGTCTGTGGACGATACCTGGCTAAATAGACCAACAATCTGGAAGCTTCCAGTGTTAATTGAAAAGTTTTATTGCACAGACTATTGCTGGGTTTTTCATTGGGGTTTATTTACTTTTTATTGTATTAAGTTTATTTAAACTAGTTGTTTTAGCATGATCTGAATGGTATGCTTATTTTTAATTAAACTGTGTATTTGTTAGTAATATATGCTGCCTTGGAGAAAACTTGAAAGGTAGCTTAGAAATATCTGAATACAAAAAGCCCAATGTCTCTTTCCTACCTCACTCAAGTGACATAGTAATGTCTGATAGGCCACCAGCAGAAGGAACTAGCTGTTTAAGGGGACATGCACAACTACTTTCTTCACCTCTTCATCACTAGCACATGAACACGGATCTCTGCCTATTTCACTTCTATGAACAAAATGCCCATATAAAACATCTTTGTCCAACTTCTCTCCACTACAAAGGAGGAAAGCACACTTCTGAGAAGTTCCATCTTCCTTTATCAGTTGGCTGTGTTAATGATATGTGTGCTGTGCTGTTCGTTAACTAACAATTAACTTAAGGAATGCCACTTCATTATTCCTGCTCTTTACTTACACTGCAGTAAAGAAGAACCAATTAGCCTATGTTATGCCAGTTCTCCCACTACCATTATTACATGGTTCTATTTCCTTGATTCTCATCTGCTATTTTTATGAAATTACAGGTAAGGGTTTAGTAAGAGTTACTTTGACATATATTAAGATAGGTCTGGTCATTCAAAGCTGATTTGATGAAAGCACTGTATTCCCAGAGTTAAGACTCAAACATAGTTTCTCAAACTTATGTTTCCAGCTGTCTTTGGACTACCATTCCTGACCAATGGACTTGCTAGCTAGGGATGATGGAGTTGTAGTCCAAAAACAGCTAGAGACCCAAGTTTGGGGAAACCCTGCTCTAACCATCCAAGCCAGCAGCCACTGTTGAATATGAGCAAAGTACTTTTTAATTAAGTACGAGTCACCACCATAAGGAGCTTTTGCCCCATATTATTATTCATTATTCTTATAACATTTATAAGACCTTTCTTCCAAGGAGAGGGTCACCCTCTCTCCACTTTGTTCTCACAGCAACCTGATAAGGTAGGCTAGACTGAGAGATGGCAACTTCCCAAGCTCACACTAAGCTATTTTGGTTGTCAAAACAGAGGCTCGAGTATGTTCCAGAATTCTGCAACTGTGGTACCCACTGCCGGGCTCAGAATTCAGCATCCTGTGAATTTCTGCATTCATCTTAATATGGCCAACACAATTTTGATCCTTAAGACTGCAAATATAGCCTTGAAAATGAATGAGCACTACATACTTAGTTTGATAACCCAGGTGGATTAATTCAGTAATGTCTACACAGACGGGCAGTCGCTCTGCAGGATTTCAGATGAATGACAAACAGTGTTAATGGGACATACTTTTAGAGGCAATAAATTTACAAAATGTTAATGGGTTTACATCCACACCCCTTCTCTCCAGGGGGCCGTGACAGAAGTCTTTGCAGAAGAGCTTTGAGAATCCCTGCTCCTGATAATACGCTGTTCCAAGGAAGGAAAACCATCAAGCACATTGAAAAACATCAGAGTTGCTTGTGAGACCTTAAATCTATTTGGACAGCTACATATAGACAACGTAAGTTCAGGTCAAGAACGTGCATTTTCTGCCTCATTTTACACACACAAATACAATTTGTCAGTAATTCCCAAGGACTCTGCACACATGAACTCACATAGAGAATAATTAACGCAGAGAAACACAAAAAGGGATATAAGATTAAACATACTGTACAGACTTAAAACCACAGAAATCCAAGTACTACTTTGCTTACATATACCATTCAAAAGTACACAATTGGGATCCAAAACCTGGTGCAAACTGTCTGAAACAGAGATGCTGTCACACAGTCTTTTACTACCTTTTACTACCAACCCCCCAAAAGCCAGTTCTAACCATTCCTTAACCAGCTCTGAATATTTTTCCCTAATCAGGGGAAATATTAATTGAACGTTTTGGAGGTACTATCAATCACACCCTGCTTTATTTGCAGACCAACATTAAGCCAGAGTTCCCCAGGTTGGATGTAACAGGGAACACTGGTTTAACACAAGCCAGGATCTTTGCACTGAACCCAGCAGGCAATGGGGGAGAAGAGGAAGGGCAAGGGAGGAAAACTCTGCTTTGCTGCTCGTTCCTGGCTTCATAAACCATGGTTTACAAAACCCGCAATAATTGGCCAAACTGGGTCAGTGGCTTATTTATGGCCACTTAGCAAGTACATCACTGGGATGGAATTTTGAATGAGGCCCTCCTAGCTCACACTCCTAGCTACTATATTCAGCGTTGACAGATTTAAACCTTGCTGGATCTACTTTGGTTTGTTTAGGCTAGGAACCTGAGGCCTTACCATCTGAGGTTAAGTGCAAAGTAGTGGCTTTGAGAGTCCGAGGCAATTACCTATTGCACTCAAACCATATGAGGTACAGAACTACATTTCAGAACTCCTACAGGTGACCTGCTTATAAGTGCTCCTCCCCATTGGTTTAAAAGCCTGGTCCTTTGCGGAAGTGGGTTTCTTGCACAAGGCTTCCCAATCAACTATAATTGTACGGTCTGAATTTGCTGGTATGTGACTGAATCCCATCCAGAAACAGGGAAGTGTTTGGAAATGGCTGTAGTCACCACAGATCAGAAATTCTAACAGCAACATTTTGTGAAGTGGAGGTGTTTGGGTTTTGCTGAGAAACGCATGTAAATCTACTAGTAACTCCCAATTTACCACAGATCAGAAATTCTAACAGCCAAATTTTGTGAAGTGGAGGTGTTTGGGTTTTGCTGAGAAACGCATGTAAATCTACAGTGGTACCTTGGGTAACATACGCTTCAGGTTACATATGCTTCAGGTTACAGACTCTGCTAACCCAGAAATAGTACCTTGGGTTAAGAACTTTGCTTCAGGATGAGAACAGAAATCGTGCTCTGGTGGCGTGGCAGCAGCAGAAGGCCCCATTAGCTAAAGTGGTGCTTCAGGTTAAGAACAGTTTCAGGTTAAGAACAGAGCTCTGGAACGAATTAAGTTCTTAACCCGAGGTACCACTGTACTAGTAACTCCCAATTTACCTTTTGCCCTGTTCCCTGCACCACAAGAAACTACTCTCATGGGAAAAACCCACTTGATATTGAAGTACCTCCTAATTTCACAGTGACCTCTGGGCAGCCGTAACCTTACACAGAGCTGCATGGAAGAGCAGCCCTCTTCAGGTGTTCAACCTAAACAAAGGTGAGGGCAAAAGCATGCAGGGCGCTTAATGGGGCGCATACCTGCCCCTGCCCCCCATTTCCCATGCATGACCACTGCTGAACTTCCTGTTCAGCTGAATAGCTTATAAGCCCCTTCAGAGACAAAGGTCAGAAGTGGAGAGAGCAAGGACAGCACATGGCGGCCCGGCATATGGCAGGGGCTATGCATGTCTTCCTTGGCAGGAGACTGGTCCATTAGGATGAACAGGGCACTGCCCCAGCAACCTCAGTCTACCTTTAGCCAGCACACACCTGTCTGCCTTCTTACTTACAAGCAACCCAGAGAAGTGGCCTTAGCTGTCCCCCTTTCTCCCCTTTGGTCCCAGTTTTGCACTTGCAGAATTCAGCAGCAAGTAAGATGGGGGGCAAATTAGTTGGCTCTGAATCCACTTACTGTTGGTTTCCCTGCTTTTGATTGTACCAGCTCCAAATGGTACAAGCCACCACTATCTGACTCCTTAATGTGTTCACATGTCCAGGCTGGACACCTGATGAGGGCTTACTGTCTTACAGAAATAGCTCACCACAGGTCCCACAGTCAACACAGTCAACAAAATACAGTGGTACCTCGGGTTACATACACTTCAGGTTACATACGCTTCAGGTTACAGACTTCGCTAACCCAGAAATAGTACCTCGGGTTAAGAACTTTGCTTCAGGATGAGAACAGAAATTGGTGCAGCAGCAGCAGGAGGCCCCATTAGCTAAAGTGGTGCTTCAGGTTAAGAACAGTTTCAGGTTAAGAACGGACCTCCAGAACGAATTAAGTTCTTAACCCGAGGTACCACTGTATGACTTGGCAGGTGGGCACTTGTTGAATTTCTCCACAAGGATAGGTTCTATACAGTTTTGACACACAATCAGGTCAGATTCATAATCACTCGTTCGCTTCTGAGGTATTCCAAGTGTTATATTTATTTATTAGAAATATAACAAATTATTTTCCAAGTGTAAATGTGATCAGCAAGTGAGGGCAAATTTGTATTCTGGAAAAGCGTATATCAGAGTGGGGAACCTTTTTTCAATCTGAGGGCTCCATTCCCTTCTGGCAGTCTTCTGAGATGGGGTGAGTGGGACCAGAGGGAGGGAAATGTGGGCAGAGCAATGAATATAAATTTCACTTTATGCAGACCTCTCCTGGTCAAGTGAGAGGCATTAAGGGAGGTTAAGTGTTATGTACTGAGTTGAATAGGATTCAAAATGCAGCAGTCTGATTGGTCCTAGAACAATAGGACCCAGAATGCAGCAGTCTGATTGGTCCGCAGGAGCCACACAATCCAGCTCCAGGTGGAAGTGAATCCGCAACCTGATTGGCCTACAGGAGAATCCCGTAATTAGCCAATCACGTGGGGCCCATTGTTTAAATAATGTATATAAAGCAGACATTCTGGGAGAACTTCCATTCTTCCTCATTACTATGAGCTGAATAAAGAGCATGAAATGCACACTCGACTCAGAGTACCGTATTTTCTGCTCTGTAAGACACACCTTTTCCCTCCTAAAAAGTAAGGGAAAATGTGTGTGCATCTTATGGAGCGAATGCAGGCTGCACGGCTAAGCCAGAGCAGGGAGAGGGAGCACTGCGCAGAGATCCGTCTCGCTGTTCTAGCTCCGGGCTTAGCTGCACAAAGCCTCTGCAGGGCAGCGGGATGAAGGCAGTGCTCCCTCTAGCTATTCTGGCTTTTGGATAGCCCCCACAAAGCCTCCGTAGGACGAAGGTCCTGCAGAGGCTTCGTGTGGCTCTTGCGGGAAGTGGGGGGAAGGGACAGAGAGTGCGACTCTGTCCCTTCCCCCACCTCCCAGAAAAGCCCCCAAGAACCGCGCTCCCTTTAAAGAGCACGCGGTTCTTGCGGGAGATGGGGGAAGGTACAGAGGGAAGCTTACCCGCGCACAGCCTCTTCTGGGCAGGGGGAGCCTTCATCCCGCTGCCCGGGAGAGGCTTCAGCGGCTATCCCAGAAGCCAGAACAGCAAGAGGCTAACCCAGAAGCCAGATTCCTCTTGCTGTTCTGGCTTCTGGGATTCAGAATTTTTTTTTTCTTGTTTCCTTCCCCCCAAACTAGGTGCATCTTATCGTCTGCTACGTCCTATAGAGTGAAAAATACGGTATATTTCATTAACGAAACCATTCAAAAACATTTAAGGACGGTGCAAAGCCATACTGAGAGGGGTTGTGGCCTGGGGAGAACCAGACAGAGAAGCTTGTCGGGGCACATTTGGAACCCCCACCTGAGGCCCAAGGTTCCTCACCCCTGGTGTACATCACATACACCAGCATCAGGGTCGGGCCATGGGCAGTGGTCCAGAGTGCCAGGAATCAGGAACTGGGAGCCAGGAGGTAAGGTCAGAGCTAAGAGTCAAAACCAAGAGGAAGACTCACAAACGTTTAAGTTGTGTGCATTCAGCTTTACATTGTTGGCAAAAATTAAAATTAAAATAAGGTGGAAGAAAGATGGCAGGCATCCAAGAAAGAGAACTTTGACAATCCCACCCGCCATTGAACCTCATGTGTTTAGACTATATGCAATGTTGGCTTTAGGTGCAATCCCCGGAAATTTGCCCCCACGTAAATTGTGGGCTTACTGTATGCTAGCACTTCAGTAGACCTTGTTTTGCCAAGGAAGGTTCATCTAAAAAATTAAGTCCTTCCCCCCTCCCCATTCCTACCCGTGGAAGAGCCAATGGCCGGGCTGGACAGGTGGAACTAGGTCAGATCAGGAGGAATTTCTCCCAGAGAAGCTACAGGTACAAAGTTCAACACATAGGGAAGTGTTGAGCAGTTCCTGACAAGATTGACACCTAACAGGAAATCAAGATTGGCTGTGGCTCCATGTTATTCAGTGACACACCTGAATTTGCTACTATATAATGTGTAAAAAAAATACTTTCAGAAGTCACCTTCCAGCAGGGAAACAAGTCGTGTCAGTTTCGATTTATATTTCTCTCACAGAGCTGAGACCAAGAAACGCCTTGCTTCAAGTTCTACCTTAAGGCTTTATATCTTAAGGCAGATCTACCATATTTGTAAATAGCTAGAGACTCTACAATCTGATATGGAGAGAAATGCCTTGCAGAATAAAATTCACCCTGAATAAAGAAACACATTTCGCTTGCAAGAAATATCACTTGGGCTGCTCAATACCATACAAGAAACTGATAAGGCAGTTGCAAGGTTTCTTTTATCATTTCCCCACCTCAAATGAGGCACACTTGTTTGGGAACACAAAATGGGAATTTAATAAACTGATTTTCTTTAAAAATCAAAAGGGAGGGGCCAGTTCCCGCACAACATTTGGTTCCATGGCACAAACAGGTGGAAAATGTTGTGCTCGAACTGGTCATCCCTAAGGACTGTTTCAGCATGCTGATGTAAGGAGGAGCTGTCAGAAGCATTCCTGAAAAATCTAAATGGAAGGGCAGCTCCAATTAAACATTTTCTGTTTATGTCTCCATTCAGGACTTGCTTCAAAGTATCCCATGGAGCCAATATTATTTCGGAAGATGCCTGGAGTTAGGAAACTGCCACTTCCGCCTTTCATAATTCTTGCTCCTTGTAATTATTATTTTTAATCAGGTTTCAAGTCCTCATGATAGTGAAGGTCACCTTCAAGCGTTAAGTAATGTCTAAAAAAAAGTTTATATATAAAGGCTGAAGTGTTGATTAATAAGCATATTTGTGTATCTTTGTAGTCAGTTACTTCTACCTCTACAAATCCTATACAGTGGTACCTCGGGTTAAATACTTAATTCGTTCCGGAGGTCTGAATTGAACTGAAACTGCTCTTAACCTGAAGCACCACTTTAGAGTCTGTACAGTGGTACCTCGGGTTACATACGCTTCAGGTTACAGACTCCGCTGACCCAGAAATAGTACCTTGGGTTAAGAACTTTGCTTCAGGATGAGAACAGAAATTGTGCTCTGGTGGCGTGGCAGCAGCAGAAGGCCCCATTAGCTAAAGTGGTGCTTCAGGTTAAGAACAGTTTCAGGTTAAGAACGGACCTCCGGAACGAATTAAGTACTTAACCCGAGGTACCACTGTATTTGCCAGTAAGTACAGCTGAACTCAAGTGGGACTTATTTCAAAGTAAACATGCATGGGATCATAACCTCCTAACTAGACTCCTCCATGCTTTCCTACTGAGAATGGCTTCACCCATTATGAAAAAAACCACACATCATGTTTACCACAGCTGTATCAGCACCTAATATGTCAAATTGAAAGATCAGGCCCTGGTCCTCACTTCTAAATTAAAGAAACATAGATTTGTAGAGCTGGAAGGGACCACAAGGAGCATCTAGTCCAACCCCCTACAATGCAGGAATCTTTCACCCAACATGGGACTCAAACCCACAACCTTGAGATTAAGAGTCTGGATTGCCCACATTTTTTTCCAGCGAATGTCTACTACTTCTTTAGGGGAAAGCATCTTCCATTCATGCTTTTACTTGTTTACAGAAAGAAAACCTGATAAAACATGAGCAAAGAACACTAAACTCCTCTTATGACGCCTTAAAGATCAACAGATTTACTGTAGCATAAGCTTTCATGAACACTTCATCACATTCATAAGTCAATATCTTCATATGGCAAATATTAAAAATGGGCATATAGTTGGGGAACATAATATATACAGGAGGCAAAATGACCAGGAAAGGCAATAGGTATGTATTCTGTGACAATTCTATGCAAAGCTCAAAAGTAAACCAGATACACACAGCATTATTAGCAGCAGATAACATAATCACCCTAGGTCTAACACCTGGAGTGAGAGGAAAAACACCATTGTCTCAATTCAGGCCTAAGCAAATAATATCAAGCTCCCTGATAAGTTCTCATTGACAATTTCATGGTGGAGCCTCCCTTTGAAGTTCCTTTGTTGAAGGATCCTGGGAAACGAAAATATTTTCCTATTGGTTTCTGAATGTTGCCAATTGCTGTGTTAGATCTGTGTCCATTTATTCCTTTGCACAGAGATTGATCTGTTTGCCCTCCATCGGTAGGACAGAAGGGCATTGCTGGCAGGTGATGGCACGCATCAGCCTGGATAGCTCAGTTGGTTAGAGCATGGTGCTAACAATGCCAAGGTTGCTAGTTCGATTCCTGTAGGGTTGGACTAGACCATTCTCAGGCTCCCTTCCAACACTATGATACTATTCTGGAAGATGAAGATGAACAGGTGAAGCAGACCCTGACATGGCTGATGGTATTGCAATAAGAAGATACAGGGACAAAGCTGACCACTGGGTTCACTGCAGGGTCTGGTCCTGTGCTCATGTAGCTTGCTATTGCATGCAGCTTTTTTCAGCAGCATAGGCAAACTCGGCCCTCCAGATGTTTTGAGACTACAGTTCCCATCATCCCTGACACTGGTCCTGTTAGCTAGCGATGATGGGAGTTGTAGTCCCAAAACAGCTGGAGGGCCGAGTTTGCCTATGCCTGAGTTAAGGGGATATCTGTAAGACAGGAGGCCTGATGGACTCTTAAGTCATGAAAGCTTATACCATAATAAACCGTTAGCTACAAAACCATCCTGGAAAGTATTGCCATAAAGAAAGTTTCTCTCTCATCTGGGGCCACCACAGCACATCTTACTAAAACAAACAAACAAACACCACACCCCTCTTTTGGAGCCAAACTACATGTTACACTTTGGAAGAAGTCAAACCATTGGTCCATGTACAGGTAGGTAGCCGTGTTGGTATCTGAAGAAGTGTGCATGCACACGAAAGCTCATACCAATAATTTAGTTGGTCTCTAAGGTGCTACCGGAAGGAATTTTTTTATTTTGTTTCGACATTGGTCCACATAGTTCAGTATCATCAATCCTGGCTGATAGCTGCTCACCAGAGTTTCAGGCAGGAATCTCTCCTAGCCCTACCTGGAGATTGAACCTGAGGGCCGTCTGCAGGCAAGGCAGATGTTCTGTCACTGAGCTATTGTGCATCCTCAACCATGGGGGCATAGCTAGGATTTTTGTTAGCGGGAAGGAAGGACCTTTGTTGCGGGGCCAGAACTGTTGTGATTGGTCAGTTAGTTAAGTATTTCTACTGTTTTACTTGATGTATGGGGGTGACTGCCCCTCCCTGCCTACACTCATGTCCTTAACCACTTAATAAGTAGTATGCAACTGCAACTTGTGCTTTTTATTATATGTGTCAGGGGGTGGGGAGTGGAACACGACGATATTATTATCCTGACCACAGTGCAGAAGGGTTTAATCCACTCTATCCTGAGACACGGTGGAAATTCGTTCCTGCTCAGCCAACGGGGAACTTTTTTCCTAAGCTGCAAAATGGAGCTGAACCCCCAGTTTCCATCCCAGTTGCAGCTGGAAAGGGACGCACTGCTGTGATCAAGATAATAACCCCCTGGCGCCTTTATTTATTTAATTTGTTTATTTACATTTATATCCTGCCCTTTCTCCCGAATGAGCCGAGGGCAAGAAACACATCTGCAATAAAAAAATATTTTAAACATTTCAAAACTTTAACAAATTCAGGAAAAAACAGAAGGCATGTGCACTGAACATACTGTATACTTTGATTCTCAGAACAGAAATTGAAAAACTGAGCAAAGGCAGGCACAAAGTAAGTTGTGCACAGTATGTCCTGAGTTCTAGAATTCCTTCTGAACATGGAACTGGGGGCAGTCCATAAACACTGGATGCAAAATATCAGTATAAAGAAAGGATGGGGAACCTGCGGCCCTCTGTGTGTTGATGAACTACAACTCCCATCAGTACTAGTCAGGAAGGATGGAAACTGTAACCTAGCAACATCTGAAGGACCACAGATTCCTTGTTCCCAAAGTAAAGATTGGCATTCTGCGTTTCTCTAATAGCAGAAATTAGATGATTATTAACAGCCAAGTGTTGTGACTTATTTGCAACTGTCTAACCTATGTTTTCACTATGGTAATGATTATGGATCAACATTCCACAGCATTTTGTTTCTCCTGCCCTCTTGTTTGATGTGCAAACTGCTTGGTGAAAAAGGAAAACAACCACCACCTTGGCAACATGCAAGCAGTATTTTTGTGGTTAAATGACAGCCGGTCTTGAGCAAGGTACGGTCAAGCATGTGAAAGGAGCAAAGTGCTGTAAATAAGAAATGTCCAAAAAAAGATGCTTGACCTGCACTTTCTAGGCACGAGTCTGAGACGTTTCCCCTTAGCCTTGCTGCTTTTCCAGGTCAAGCACACACTTTAGCTTTCAATCGGAGCAAACATCAATCCAGAGGAAACCCGAATTTTCTCCGATTGAGTGCTAAAGAATGCTCCCACAGCAGGACAATAAGAAGTGTGGCTAAGCACTTAGCATTCCTTGCCTGCTCCTTTTTCCAGTTCAAACTGAGTGATCCTGAACCCTTTAGTTTCTGTTCTGTTGCGGCTGAAAACTCTGAATCGAATGGGAAGACAAATACAATCCCATTCACCCATCAACATCACGTAAGTAAACAAAATGCTAGGATGAGGACAGAAATATTTATATTTCCAGTGTTTGTGCTACTGGGCTGAAGGTACAGATGAGGCACATAAAGCAAAGTGAAATTGCACACTGTGGTGGCAAACGCATAGTTCCACATTTTCTGAGATAAGGGCCCCATCTGCACTAGACATTTAAAGCACTACCATATCACTTTAAATAGCCATGGCGAATAATTATAGGAACTGTGGTTTCTTAACGGTGCTGAGAGTTGTTAGGATTGAACCTGGGACCCTCTCATGCAAAGCAGATACTCTGAACTATCTCTCTTCCTGTCCCCAATTATGCCCAAGGGAAATTCAGGAATCTTTTGTACTGTAATGACAATTTGAGTGGGGGGGGGGAGGGTGGCACTTGCAGGTGGAGAAGCCTTTGGGCTGAGTCCCCCCTTATACCCAGACCCACTTAAAAATAAATAAATTAAACACTGGCCCCCAAGCAAAAGCATATATGGCCAAGAAGCCTGAGGATCCAAGGAGCTGGATGGAGAGAGGCTGCCATGTGAGAGCTGGCCACCAATTTCACCAATGGTGCCCATATTCTAAGCGTAATTAAAAGTAGATCTGGCAGATCCATGCCATACATTCAAAGCACATGACTTACCCCAGAGGTTCCTGGGAACTGTCGTTTGCTAAGGATGCAAATTCAGAAGATCCGTAATTGATGAGCTCTATTTGGGCGTACAGGGATGCGGGTGGCGCTGTGGGTTAAACCACAGAGCCTAGGACTTGCCAATCAGAAGGTTGGTGGTTTGAATCCCCACAACGGGGTGAGCTCCCATTGCTCAGTCCCAGCTCCTGCCAACCTAGCAGTTCAAAAGCACGTCAAAGTGCAAGTAGATAAATAGGTACCGCTCCGGAGGGAAGGTAAACGGCGTTTCTGTGCGCTGCTCTGGTTCGCCAGAAGCGGCTTAGTCATGCTGGCCACATGACCCGGAAGCTGTACGCCAGCTCCCTCGGCCAATAAAGCGAGATGAGCGCCACAACCCAAGAGTTGGTCACGACTGGACCTAATGGTCAGGGGTCCATTTACCTTTACCTATTTGGGCGTACAAGATTTTGGCCTCATGCCGGGCACCATATTACGAAAGATTACCAAAGACCACCCCTGTTATAACTTTGATGGGGGGAAACTAAGCTGACAAGATTCTCTGGGGAAAGTGAGTGGGCTGTAAATGGGATGATGTGGATCTGGCCCATGCAGATCTGAAGCCTACCAAGGAACGAAAAACAATACACCACATTTTCTTGTCAATCAGTCCTGTGGGATTAAAATACTGTAGTTACTTTGTTAAGTATGCCCCAAATTTCTCCAGATGCAAACAGTCAAAACACCAGCAGAAAATCCTACCCCCAGCCCACCCGCTTCCTCTTTTTCCAACAAACGCAGCCAAGCTGCAATCATAATCAATGCCATATCTCAAGAACAGGAGAAATGCGGCCAATTTGTGCCGTGAAGAAGATGCTTTAGGTACACCAGTTGTCAACAGGCACCTGTGGCCCCACAGTTTTGGATGCCATGCCTTTAGTTCGGGATCCACCCAACACACAAAACCGGTTGCGCCGTTTCAATTCCCAACCAAAATCAGACTGCTCCAGAGCAACTCCTGGCGGTTCTCTATGAAGTAAGTCCTGCCTTTGTTGTTTTTAAAACATGCAATTTAGGGAGAATGACACACTCGCCAATATGAGAGGAGAGATTACGCTGTGGTTTTGCGGAGGTGTTGATTACAGGTAGATAAATATCAAAAATGAAACCCGTATTATTTCTCAGCACTCCCCGGCAGATTTCTCCCCCGATTTCCAACTTTTCTCCCACAAATCTCCTCCTCCTCCTCCCTCCCAATCTCAGCTGTATGGCAACAGGATTATTACCTCAGAGTAAGAGTATTGAAGGTGAGCAGGCCAAGGTCCTCAGAAGAATACTTCACAGAAGTGACTACGGATCATTCTCTCAGGAAAAATTTTGTATCAGGCCACTAGCATCTTAACTTTCCCAGCTCAAGTTTTATTCCAAATGTCTTCTCCATCTGCCAGTTTGTGAACCTCAAAATTTCTGCTCTGTGCTGAGGTTTTGGGACAGGAAATAGTGGGAAACTTTAAAAGCAGCAGCAAAACAGCTTGCATCAATATTCTCTTTCCTCCCTTGCATTCTTCTGATGAGACACAAATTTTCCACAATTATTTAAAAGGGAGAGAGACGGGCAGGCAGGCAGGCCTGCTGAGTGAAAAAAGACACACATACATACAGAGCAGGGAAAGAAAATGTGCCCTGTGAAATTTATCCTTTCCCTTCCAACAAATCCATCTGTACCAAAGTCCCACATCTCTCTCACACACACTCACAAATGCTCATCCCAACACCAAGCAAAGACATTTATCTCCATCCTGACCTCCCAGTCCAATTATATATGTTCCACGTGGGGGGTGATCCATGCAGAAAACAGATTCTTTACGACTCCAAAACCACACCACTTTGATGGCTTTTCCCTTTGGTGGTTTACAAACGTGGGAGAAGTTTGATCCTTCCGACACACACTTTCACTGCAGCTGATGCCTCCACACCATCAAAATTTCCCAGCGACTCTTTTAAAAAGTACAGAAAGCAAACAACAAAAAAGGTCTGCTTTAGGAATTTCTTCCAGGGGTGGGGAAACCTTCGGCATGCTGGACGCTGCTGAACTAAAAGTGCCATCGACCCCGGCCTGCGCGGCCAATAGTTAAGGCTGATGGGACTTGTAGTCCAATATCTGGAGGGCCAAAGGCTCCGTGCCCCTGCTGCGCCCTATCATCCACAGCAACCCCACAACAAGCCTTCCCATCCCCCTCCTGCACACACCACGGGGAGGGGAGGGGGGTCCGACGCATACCACCCTTCAGACGTTCACTTGCCCCCATCAGCACGCGAGCACGCAGCCCAACTCCGCATCATGGTCTCAGTAGTCCTTATCAGAGATAGCCAAGTGCGCACACACGAGCTAAAGACTTGGGAGTACTTGTGGGGAGGGGTATTTTGGAGCTGGGGACAGACCCACCCCGCATTATAGCGCTCTCGAAAGAGAATAGTTGGCTACGAAAGGGCAGGACGCCGACGCCGCCTCCCACCCGTCCAAGGCAACATACACCGACTTCACTTACCGGCCGCGTTGAGTTAAAAAACAACACCGCAACACCTCGATCCTGGAGCGCTGGGCACGGGATGGGGAGCCCTCTCTCCTCCCCGACGAAGGCGCTAACTGGAACCTGCAAAGGAGCCCGGAGAGGGGGAGCCGATGGATCGGGGCTTCGGCGTCGGCAGCATCTCCTCCCGGGCTGCTATTTTGACCGGCCCGAGCCCCCCATCTCTCTCCCCCCAACCCCCTTCCGGCTTGTTTGTTTGCTTGGCGAAAGAGGACGCAGCTCAGGGCGCAAAGTTTCCCTGCAAGTTAGCGGCGGTTTCCAGAGCCCGAGCGAGCGGGCAAGGCTATGGGGGTTTGGGATCTTTCTTCGGCGCCTGCCTGCGCCCTCCTCCTCCTCCTCCTCCTCCTCCTGCCGACACCAGCCGAAGCGGCAGCTCCCGGAGTGCGTGCGCGCTTGTTGTGTCGGTGTGCCTGCGCGCGCGTCCCTAACGCTGCCTCTCCAGGGCTGTAACCATTGTAGCCAGCCGCGAAGCAGCCTCCCCCGCGCGCCCGCCCGCCCGCCTCTCAGCCACTCACGCCCCTCGGGGAAGCTGCTGACACAAGCTCGATGGGATCCCGTCTCCCGCTGGCTCTCTCGCTCCTGTCCCGCCCCGTTCTGGGGCCCTGGCAGGTCTAGCCGCTCTCTGGTTACTAAGCCAACCTCCAGGCCTGCTTGCTGTTGTTGCTGCCGCCGCCGCCGCCGCCAAGAGCAACGTGGTTTCTTCCTCTCCTTTAACTTTTTCAAAACGCTCCAGGAAAGCCGCCCATCTTTCCAAGATGATAAAGCTAGGTTTTTTTTTATTTATTTTCCTATACTTCGCACTCGCTCCTGGACATTATTTTATCTTCCATTCTTTGCAATGGCTTGTGCACAAAATAAGATTTAACGTCGTTTAATATAATATCTAATATATTATATTTAATATAATACGAGACTTTTTCCTGTGCTTTGCATTGGCTCCTGCATATAATAATAATAATAATAAGTATAATACTTTCTTTTCTATTCTTTGCATTGGTTCCTACATACAATAATTATAATATGGGTTTTTTCTCTGCTTTGCCTTGGCTCCTACTACTTTATTACCACTACTAATGCTGTAAATATATATATATTTACAGGAGCCAATGCAAAGAACAAAAAGGAATAGCTTATTGTTCTTGTTGTTGTTTTTACTCGCTATTCTTCATATTGGTTCCTATATGTTATTTATTATTATTGCTAAATATTATTGTTAAAAATACAGTCTGAAACAAAGAACCTCTGGATATTGTCTAAGAAGCCTCACTGAATTCAGTGGGATTTACTTTGGCAAAACCTTGTTGGTTGCACACAGTAAATGAAGAGACCAGCGGTGTGGAGCAGCGACTGCCACATTTTTCATAGCTGGGACTATGATGTCATCCTCTGGTTGCTGTTTGTGGCTATTATTATTATTAATTACATTTCTACACCACCCTTCATCTGAGGATCACTGGGTGGTTTACAATATAAATCTGCATGCCAAAGAAATAACTTTTTCTCAAAGAAACTCACCAAAGTAAACACAACCAAAGGGAGGTTACACTTATCCTCTCCATTCCTTTAAGATGCCTCCTCCCCCATCACTTCCAGACTCTCCTCACTTTGCAGGTTCTTAAAAGGAGATAGCATCTGTTGCACACAATGTTCCTCACAGACAGTTTGGGAACACCAGGTGTAGATTGTTGGGGGGAGGGGAATTATTACAAGATAAATGTAAAGGGACCCCTGATCATTAGGTCCACTCGTGACCGACTCTGGGGTTGCGGCGCTCATCTCGCTTTATTGGCCGAGGGAGCCGGCGTACAGCTTCCGGGTCATGTGGCCAGCATGACTAAGCCGCTTCTGGCGAACCAGAGCAGCGCACGGAAACGCCGTTTACCTTCCTGCAGGAGCGGTACCTATTTATCTACTTGCACTTTGATGTGCTTTCGAACTGCTAGATTGGCAGGAGCAGGGACCGAACAACGGGAGCTCACCTCGTCGCGGGGATTCGAACTGCCGACCTTCTGATCAGCAAGCCCTGGGCTCTGTGGTTTAGCCCACAGCACCACCCGCGTCCCTTTATTTCAAGATACCACCTTACAATAACTAACTATAGCTTTGCAATAACTGAAGTGTGTGTGTGTGTGCCTAATATTCTCTTGTTTGCATTCCCCTCCCAGTGTTGAATTTTGGAGTGTTGGAGCAGGGAGCCTAGCTCTTTTACTTTGCAGTGCACAATTCACATGGATGGTGCTGTTATTTACTACAAGGAACCAGGCAGAGGGCCTTCTTGGTAGTGGCACCTGCCCTGTGGAATGCCCTCCCTTCAGATGTCAAGGAAATAAACAACTATCTGACTTTTAGAAGACATCTGAAGGCAGCCCTGTTTAGGGAAGTTTTTAATGTTTGATATTTTATTGCTTTTTTATTGTTATTAATATTCTGTTGGGAGCCGCCCAGAGTGGCTGGGGAAATCCAGCCAGATGGGCGGAGTATAAATAATAAATTATTATAATATTATTAGTAAAGGTAAAGGTACCCCTGCCCGTACGGGCCAGTCTTGACAGACTCTGGGGTTGTGCGTCCATCTCACTTAAGAGGCCAGGGGCCAGCGCTGTCCGGAGACACTTCCGGGTCACGTGGCCAGCGTGACATGGCTGCTCTGGCGAGCCAGAGCCACACACGGAAACGCCGTTTACCTTCCCGCTGGTAAGCGGTCCCTATTTATCTACTTGCACCCGGAGGTGCTTTCGAACTGCTAGGTTGGCAGGCGCTGGGACCGAGCAGCGGGAGCGCACCCCGCCGCAGGGATTCGAACCGCCAACCTTTCGATCGGCAAGCCCTAGGCGCTGAGGCTTTAACCCACAGCGCCACCTGCGTCCCATATTATTATTATTACTACTTTATTATTTGTACCTATGAGCCAGCTAATAAAATACATTCTGTAGGTGACATACACCATCAAAACAAGATTGAAAACACACCATTCAACAATTCCAATGAAATAACTGTAAAACCAGCAAGAGCTCATCAATAAAATTCATCATTTTTCAATCCTGTTATTATAGTGATTGCTAATAATAATGATAATAATAGTAACCACAATATACATATTTTTCTAGCTCAGTTTACATTGCACTGCTTTGCATACACAACCTTAGTCATTCTTACCGCAATAAAGTAGAACTGTGTTATAGCCTCAGGATGAAGGTTAAGAAGGGGAACGGACGTTCTCTTTCCAGGACTACCTGAGTGGCAAGGTTGCCAGAGGCAGAGCTTTTCAGCCATGGCTGGGTAAACATGAGAGTTTTTAACAGTGAGGGCCTAAACTGATGTTTTCCAGTGGCAATGAAGATAAACTTGGAAAGAGTGAACTCCTTGGATCAGAAAAACAATAGTGGGGATGACTGGAGCTCTTCCAAAGAACTTGTCTCCAAATTAAGATAACAAAGACGCTACAAAGAGTCGTGTGGCTCCTTCGAGACTTAAGGAGACATTTATTAAGGCATGGAGCAGGGCTAGGCAGAAGATTGTCTGAGATCTGCTGGTAGATCCTCAAAATCCCGCTATCTGCTTTCTGGAAACAATTGAATATATTTTTGTTCCAATGAGCATGGAATGAATGGGTCTTTCTGCCTTGGGTGTCTCCTCTTTCTGTTTTTAAACTCATCTGTTTATGTTTTTTTAAAACGTTTTCCACTGTTTTTATTTCATTTTGTCCATCACCTTGAGATGCTTGTGCACTTAAAAAGTAATAAGAAATATTTTTTTAAAATATCCTTATCTACTCAAAGAAGAACTCACGTGGTATCATTGCTTTGCTTGGTATTCTTTTGTCACACCTAATGTAATTTTTGCCAAAGTGCTTTGCTTCGAATTGTTGTCAATAATTCACAATGTGTTGTTTCTTTCCAATCAGGGGGATGTGCATGCAGCAGACTTGATGCAGCACACATAATGCAGACTTTGTGTTTTTTGGGAGCGAAGCTGCAGCAGGAGAGTGAGTAAACAATTACAAGCTTCAGTGCTCCAGCTTGGAAAGTTGCTGTGTTTACTTGCAAAACAGTCCCTATGGAAGACCCACAGGCATATAGCTTTCAGGAAACTTCCCTACCAGGCATTCTGAGGAAAAATGAACTGCCAGCATCCTGTCACAGCAAAGTTTCTAAGCATTTGTCTCAATCCAGTGAAGATTATCTGTGGGCGAAAACCGGCCTTTATTGTCCTGGTCCTCATCTTCACCATACATTTAAATCAGCATTATATCAGTTTAAACAGTTCAGAATGGGGGGAAGGATCATGAGCAGTTCAAAATGTTTTGCTGCCCAGAACAAAGGGCAGTATGGTACACGTCTCCTCCCAAATTCAACATACTGGTTTAGCAAAGCCTCTCCTCCTCTCAGAGGGGAGGGGTTGTGAGCAGGAGCAGCCTCCCGTGGGGGCAGAGAGCCGTATTCAGCTCCCTGCTCCTGATTGGTTCTGCTGTCGCGGCCAAGCCTCCCAGCCGACGAATAGGGCTGGCTGGTGGGCACGGCTAAATGCATTTAAACAGCCGCGGCAGCCCTCTTCTCTCAGTCTGTTCCTGCTTTGACCTTGCCTTCAGGAAGAGTGTGGACTTCTTGTCGCACATTAAGAAGGACTTTGATGAACTGGCTGTATTATTCCCAGAAACCACTGTGTTTTGGTCCTCCCTTCTAAAAAGAAGGGTGTGGCGTGGCAGTCATAGCTATTGACAAATCCAGGAAACTTCTGAATCGTGTGGTGGCCCGCAAGCTGCTATATATGAATGGCCATGTGATTGCACATCCTGACAGCAATGTCTTTTTGTTTCGTGACGATGGCGTCCATCTTTCTGATCAAGGAAATGATGTGTGGTTGGCAGACATCATCAGAAGAATTAGGAATTGGTTGCAGCTGTGAGGGTATTGGCTGCGAGCCTTTTGGCTCGGGTGGCGGTTAGGCATTGGAATGTGTCTGCTGTGTTGGAGGATTGGGTATGCGCCATCATCTACCCCTCCTCTTTTGGGTATTCCGTTAAAGGAATCCGGCGGTTGTGGATCCTGTCCGATGCCCTGCTAGTGGCTAGGGCCATGGCACGACCCCCGGTGACGTCATGGGGTTGCTTCCAGTTGTACAGTGGTGCCCCGCAAGACGAACGCCTCGCAAGACGGAAAACCCGCTAGACGAAAGGGTTTTCCGTTTTGGAGGTGCTTCGCAAAACGAATTTCCTATGGGCTTGCTTCGCAAGACGAAAATGTCTTGCGAGTTCCTGCGGGGTTTTTTTTCCTTTCCCCCCCCTTTTTCTAAGCCGCTTATCTGCTTATCCGCTAAGCCGATAAGCTGCTAAAAGCCGCTAATAGCGCTAATCCGCTAAGCCGTCAATGGGCTTGCTTCGCAAGATGAAAAAACCGCTGGACGAAGAGAGTCGCGGAACAGATTAATTTCGTCTTGCGAGGCACCACTGTATTTGCATCAATAAGCTCCTCTCATTGGTTGTTAACCCTGATATGACTCCTGGCTGTGTGGAGTGGAGTCTTGTATTGCTGTTTCATCCAGTGCCTAAGCCAATACTACTCACATGCTGTAACCAATAAAAGTTGTGGCCTAATTTTGCCCATTAACCATTAATCTGTGTGTCTTATTATAATCTTATGCGGGTGGAGGGTCCTCGACTCAGAATCAAATCTTACTTCACTGGCTCCTTCCACTGCCGCTGGGAGCAGGAGGCTAGATTAGGGTGTGCTGGGCAGCAAACACCTGCAAGACCTTGCTGGCATTCCCTGCCCCCAGCATCTGCCGCCTGAGGCACCTGCCTTGCTTTGCCTAATGGTAGGACCTGCCCTGTGCAGAGTGTTATACAGTCATACCTCGTTTTGCTGCCGGGATCCATTCCAGAGCCCCAGCCGGTAGCTGAAAAGGACGCAGGGCAAAGTGCCGTGTCTGCGCACATGTGCGGAGCGGTTTGCGCTTCTGCGCATGCGCGAGTGGCAAACCTGGAAGTAACCCATTCTGGTACTTCCGGGATTGCTGCGGACGTTCGCCGGAATGGACGCTAGACAAGGCGGACGTTCGCGGAGGTATTACTGTATATGCAACAGTTCAGAGGCCTGTCAAGGTCACTGTTTTACTGACGAACGGATGGCACTTGTTAGAAGTACAGTTTGTGACCCAACGCACATTGCTGCAGGGCTCTAATGAGAAGAACACAAGTTGCATGGCTTGCAATGAAATAGGGAAATGAACCATCATCGAACACTGAAGTGACTCACGGCATAAGGGAGGTGGCGGAATTATGCAGCAAAAGGTATGGAAAGGAGGCAAAGTATTTCCCCAGCGGCTATTCAAAAATAAGAAGGCCAAGGGGACACAAAGCAGCTCTATATGCAATAGGGAAGAAGAGGCTCGCATGCCAACAATGCACCAATTGTGCCCAAGAGTCAAAGGGGTGTAGACAACTGCAAATGGGTGATATTTGGAAAATATTGCTATGCCACTGCCCTAGAATCCCATCAGTGGGGAGCTGAAATCGATGCTTTGAAAAGGAGGTGGTGACTTGGGTTTCCCATCCCTCTAATTCAAACGTTTTCGTATTCAAAATAAGAATATTACACAGGTCTGTATTCCAGCCAGCAATTGAAGCATCTTCTACCAGTGGCAGAATCCAGGCTTCAAATTGGTCCCTAAACCTTAGGAGAATAAGCAAGACTTGGAAACCAGCATGCAATAGGGTATATTTCACGCTGGTCTTGAAAGTCACAAGTAAATTAACACTGCTACTTCTCACTCCAATGCCAGCAATTTGGCAGAGCAGCCCAAGTTCACATCTGCCAGGTGTGATGCCACAGGAAAGTTGTTTTCATACAAATGAGGCAGAGGTGATTTCAGGCTTGCTGGTGAGTATACATTTCAGTAGCTCTCTGACTGACTGGTGTGCCAGTATGATGCAGCGAGTTTGCAAACATGCGTTTAGAGAGTCACCGTTTATGGCAACAGCTTTAAGTGTATTCCTTAAAAGTTACCGTACTTTTACATGTATAAGACGCCCCCTATTTTTGGGGACTAAGAATTAAGAAAATGGGGGAAGATTGCCCAGAGTTGTTGAACTTTTTTTGGGGGGGGGGATTGCTGAAAATCACTCACCCACCTGGCCTCAAAAAAGCCTCCTAACGTCTGTCCGCCTGCCAGCAGAAGCAGCCTATTGCCCGCCCAATTGCCGAACCAACACCCAATCAATACCACCACTGGCCGCAGACACCAATAACACGCATCAGCCAATCCCACGTCACCCCATGGCACTTCTATAAGATGACCCCCCATTTTATACATAATTTTAAAGTAAAAAAACCCCCTAGTCTTAGACACAGAGAAGTACGGTAACTTGTGTGGTGCTACTCAGTTCTGGCTTAAATGATGTTGCAACCTTATGTAATGCCTTATCGTTGCGTGATGGAGGAAGAGTAAGCCAGTTAGCCAAAGTGAGGGTAAATACTGGACAGTGGAAGCAGCCCCTTGACTATTCCTCTGAAGGACAGAGGTACCACCATTTCCTAGACTGCAGGGAAAGGATGCTGTTCTCCAAACTGGCCCTTCAATTAAGGCTGCAATCCTATACATACCTAGGAGTAAGCCCATTTGAAATCAATAGGGCTCCTACTTATCAGTGGGGTTTACTTCTTAGTATACATGCATAAAGAAGGCTGATCGCCGAAGAATTGATGCTTTTGAATTATGGTGCTGGAGGAGACTCTTGAGAGTCCCATGAACTGCAAGATCAAACCTATCCATTGTGAAGGAAATCAGCCCTGAGTGCTCACTGGAAGGACAGATCCTAAAGCTGAGGCTCCAATACTTTGGCCACTTCACGAGAAGAGAAGACTCCCTGGAAAAGACCCTGATTTTGGGAAAGATTGAGGGCACAAGGAGAAGGGGACGACAGAGGACGAGATGGCTGGACAGTGTTCTCAAAGCTACTAACACGGGTTTGACCAAACTGTGGGAGGCAGTGGAAGACAGGAGTGCCTGGCGTGCTCTGGTCCATGGGGTCGCAAAGAGTCGGACACGACTAAACAACAACAAATACATGCATAGGATTGCCCTTTAAGTTAGTTTTCAGAAACCTTTCTCCAAGTGAAGCGGGTGGAAAGAGAACCTTCTCTGTGGTGGCATCCCAGCTTTGGAATTCCCTCCCCAGGCCAGGACGTTCACCTGGCACCTTCACAATTATAATTTAGATGTCAGGCTAAATCACCTGTTTCCACACCTTTGGAACTCTCCAGGGAAATACAAATGTATGGCTTTCTGTATTTTTAATGAAAACTCTGGAGGCCCTTTTATTCCAGTCTGTACTTAGAATATGTGCTGTGCAAGTATGATTTTTAAATGCTACTGGGTTTTAATTCAGCTCTTACGTTGCAATCATTACATTTTTAGGTGCTTTAAAATGGTTTGCAAACTGCCTTGTGAGGGCAGTATGAAAGTCAGGTTAGAAATCCTTTACAGAGACACACACACAAATAGGTCTGTGATCAATCTTATTGTGTGCAGAATTGTATTTGTGTAGCATGGAAAGTCCAGAGAGGGTTTAAAAATGAGAGTGGGCCTTTTCACTGCTGGCCCCCTGTTTGTGGAATGTTTTCCCCAGGGAGGGCACCATCTTTGTTTATTTTCAGCACCAGGCAAAATCTTTCCTCTTTACCCTTCCCCCCCCCCTTATTTTATGGCTTTCAAGTAGTCATGGCCTCTTTTAATGGGGTAGGATCTGTAAGCAGATCAATATTGCCATTCCTGCAGTTTGGGAGAAAAGGCCGCCTGAAACAAATGTTTCATGCCCAGCCTCTTCCTCAAGCCTCTGAGAAAAGAGAAAGCAATGGAAACTGACTGACATAAGCAAGTTTATGGCTTGTACGTATCTATGTAAATATGTTGGTTTGCTGTCAACATATTCACTTGGCAACAGAAGAAACGTGTTTGAGTTGATCTCGCTTCTACTTTTACAGGGCTCTGTTAAAAACGTTAGTACCTGAAACAATGCGTTCTGGTCAATATATTCCCTTCCTCGTTCTTTTTCACCCTTCCCTGTTGTTCTTGATCAACCATGAAGGGGGGATGTGGAAGGCTGGAATGTTGAAGGTGTAATTTTTTTTTTTTAAATGCTCATCTTTACTTGTCTAATGTTGTAATTGCCTTCACAGCCTTCTTATGCTCAGAAACTGGAGATGTTAAGAAGGGCAGCCTCTTAATTATAATTGACTTTTAATTAAGAGGCTAGGCTTGCATCTCTGCTTTCTGGGCCCTGGAAAGCTATGAAAGGCATCAAGGTAATTTTTCAGCCAAGTTTCAACACATGGAAGTGCTGCTAATTGCAAACTATGTTTTTTTACAGGCGGAGGGGGATTTTTTTATTTTTAGCTTATTTGCGTTTTTATTCTTAGGAAATAATCTGATAGGTTGATATGGAGCAATTTATAGTTTCCAAGCTTTCATATTTCCATAGCATTAAACTCCTATCTTAAACTAATGGCAAGCGTAGAATTCTTCAGTCACCAGAGGAAGCAATATAGACTCAACAACTTCCTTTCCAGCTGTTAAGTGAAGCATTGTCTCAGTGCCTTATGAGACGAAAAGGCACACACACACACAAATCCCACCAAAGACAACGTAATGTCCATATTCCACAACTCTGAAAGTCTTTATGGTTTAGTAGTAGGTAATATTGTTTCCCCTCAAAATGTGCCCAGACCTCTCCCATTATTTCAGCTCAGCGGTTTTCCCTTGGTGATGCTGAAAGCTGTAATTTATCATACCACAACATTATTATTATTATTTTCCCTTTTTTGTATTTGACTTTTATTTGTGATATTTTAGGGCACTGTAAATCACTTGTGGATTATCTTTGAAATATGGAACTGTATGTACATTACCTAAATATAAATAAAGAATAAAGTAAAGTAAAAAATAAAGTAAAGAAACGATGAGTGGTTTTCCTCCTCGTAGCATTCTATCCTAGCACTATGATGGGGAAGAAAGCCGTTCCAAACTCCTTTGTCTCTTCTTAACTTTGAAAAGTGCCTTCTGATGTGGTTTCATTTTTACAAACTCTTAGAGGAAACAGGAAGGGACATTGTTTTCCCCTGGAAAAGGTTGGTGGGTCACTAAAAACAGCTTTGCAGGCCAGGTCTGGCTAATGGGCTGTTCCTCACCTTTTCTGTAAGCTATCTAGATTATTTATGGAAGGGAACCTGTGGCCCTCCAGATGTTTGAACTCCAACTCCCACCAGCCCCTGCCAGTTGTGATGGCCTGGGACTCAGGCTCGGACTCAGAACCAGAGGGTTCTCAGTCTACACCGGATCCTTTGCCTCCGGCATCATCTGAACCAAGTCTGGGGCCTGATCCTGAAGAGTCCCAGTCTGCACAGGTGTCCCTGCAGCAAACACCAGCTGGGCTGAGTCAGGGGCCTGAGCCTGCCCTGGCTCCAGATGCGGGGATGACCTCGTTGCCTTCAGCTGGGCCATCACTTACAGCTGCTCCACTACTGGTTGCGTCAGGGGAGGCTGAGGTGGCCCCTGGGTCTAGTAACCCACCGACGTCTCCCAAGCTGCTGTTGGTTTCTGCTTCCTTCACTGTGCAGCGAAATGCTTGTCACAAGACAATGTTTACATTCCACAATCAATTGCTGTTGGAGTTTCTCACGGGAAAGGAGACTGGATGTGACGTACACTGGTTTCCTGTTTTTCACTGTTCACACAGTGTTCTCTCCGTGCTTTTGAGGGGAGAGGATGCTTTCTCTGCTCCGGCAGAGGCAAGATGTTTTTCTGTAATCTACCAGCTTTGAAGTGTAAATAAAGTAATATAGAGTATGTGGCACGTACTCCTCATCATTCCGCTGTGCTTGGGACACTGCAAAATCAACAGCTGCAGAGACTAAGGTCTGAGAGAAGGAGAGACCTGAGTACTTGCAGGAGGAGTGCTTGCCTTCGGGCGAAACAGGCAGGTGAGTCGCCGGAGGATCAGGACCGGCCGTTACCCTGACAAAGATAAAAGGCTGTTGGACCCTGCCCCAGGTTGCGGGAGCAACATTGCTGTATGCTAGATGCTGTACCTGCCCTTGCCTGGTTTCCTGCCTTGGCCCCGTTGGACTGACTCCTAGCAGAACCTTCAGATTCTGGACCGGACCTGGACTGCATTTCTCAGGTTACCCCCAGGGCCAGCACACCAGTGTAGCCAGTGGTGATGGGTAAGTTGCAGGGTAAGTGGCAATCTCACAACGTGAATGAGAAGTCAAGGAACAGATTTACCAGGGACACTTTGAATTTCCTGCATGAAGCAGGGTCTGGATGGTCTACAAGGCCCTCTCCAACTATATGATCCTACTTGCACTGCCACTTTACATGGTGAGAATATCAAAGCCTAGGCAAGTGTCTCTACACCTACGTCGTCTGCCTTCCACAGGGAGTTGAATCATGCCTACTTCCTTTCTATTTTAATGAAGAAAGTGGTGGGAATAATGCTAATAATAATGCTAATAAAGTAGCTTGTGCTACATTTCAGTCCATAAAAATGAAATTACCCATTTGAGAACTGTCAGCATGCAAACCATAATTTTAATGAAATGACTGGCTTCCTTTTTTTAAAATCATTTACGTAAAAAAAAAAAAATCAAATCACCATCCCACCCTCTGGTTTGTATTTGAGCACTCATAACAATTAATTGGTGGATAATTTAACAACGTGACCTAACTTTTGAGCTGTAGCCTTCACATTATGAGGCATAATAACCTTTTTTAAAAAGGTGAAATTTCAATACAAAAGTAAATCTATTTGATTAGCAAAATAATCCCTATATTCTTGGTTCTTGGGCTGTCTTCTGGGGAAATGAATACGAACATTCCATTTTGCTCTAACAAACACATTACAGTTAGGAGCTTCCTGCAATCAGCATCGCAATTTGCGCAGAACTCAATAGGATGTCATCTTATCACAGTCACTTGGCATTTCAAAAAATGCTCTTGCAGGGACACCTGGACGCAGGGGAGAGGAATGTCTGGAGGGCCAATAGGAAAATGTGTGTGTGAATATTGGCTTGTGTACGTGCGGGAACATGAATATTACTGAAGTACCTAATGTTGTTCTTGGAGGGTAATTCAGCCCTTTTACTGACTAGAGATTATATACTGTACACCTTACCCCTTCTCTGGAACAAGCCCTGCTGTGCTTGGAAGATCCTACAGCAAAGTAGCTACTGGGGTTTTGTTCTCTAAAGAAAAAAGTACTGTATTTTTCGCTCTATAAGACGCACCAGACCACAAGATGCACCTAGTTTTTGGAGGAGGAAAACAAGAAAAAAAATATTCTGAATCTCAGAAGCCAGAACAGCAAGAGGGATCACTGCGCAGTGAAAACAGTGATCCCTCTTGGTGTTCTGGCTTCGGGAATAGCTGTGCAGCCTGCATTCGCTCCATAAGACGCACACACATTTCCCCTTACTTTTTAGGAGGGAAAAAGCTAGTCTTATAGAGCAAAAAATATGGTAATTTGCAAAAGCTGAAGGCAGAATGTTTTTTACATAGCTTACCCTGCCCCAAGTAGTGAATTTCTGAAGATAATCCATCTCTTGGTTTGAATTTTGACAAGTTTCACTTGGCTAGTTCTTTTCTTTTTTCTGTCAGTTGATTTCTTCTCATAGAAGAGATTAATGTTTTCGTTCTTGTGTGTTTTACCTGCGGTCACAGTGGCTGCACGCAGACATCACAATAGGCGATGCATTACTGCGATGACAAAAAGCCTAGGAGAGCCCCAGGCTCTCACACACTCCCTTTCCCTCCCCTCCAACACAACCGTGAGGAGATCACAAAATTCTGCTTATGCTTTGGGCCAACCACAGTTTAGCATTATATCTGAACCCTAAAACTCTGGTTAAGCTGAAGCAGGGTTTGTTTGAAATATGACCCTCCTGCGCATTGCAGTCCTCTCCCTGCTGCACCTGTGTAAGTGCTATCATGGATTGAGGGAAACACAACATCTCCCCTCATTGCTAAACTTTCCAGATTCTGCAACGCTGCAGAAATAACAGCACTAATTGATTCAGATTTGATTACAGGCTGCAATCCTACACACACACACACCTGAGAGTAAGACCTCTTGAACTCAATGAGGCTTCCTGAGTGCAGGACTGTGCCATTAAGCTTGTTTCATATATCTGTAAGCAGTTTTAGTTTTATTGTAGTTTATCTTTTGCTAGCAGCCTTGTACCCAGTGTTGCTTGGGGATTTTAAGAAACCCAGCAACTCGGTGTAGTTTGAAAGGTTCAGTCCACCATCTTCATTCACAATGTCACCCACCTGCTTCTTGATCTCAGGAACAACCATGAAAAATCCAGATGTCCAGATGCACAGTGAACAAACAGCTTTCCAAAATGTATAGTAAATGTCATTTCCATTTATGTTCCTCTGCAGAAATGTTCAAGAGGGAATCTAGAGGTCATTGCTTTGTTCCAAGAACTGGAGGAGCTTGCCCCATCCTTGTTTTGCTGTGGTTTCATAATAATCATTCCTAATTCTTTTTTCTTCAAAATTCTCTGTAGACGAGATCCACCCCACATGCGTAAAACTTGGTACAACCCCCACACACTCAGTCTGCTTGTCTCATTTTTGCTTCCTTTTAACCCAGCAGGGACTTGCTTTCATCCGTTTTGGCCTACCACCACTTGGATTCTGCCTACTCTGCCCCTCGCATAATTTTTAAAAACCTTAGTGTCTCAAGTTTTCTCTGGTGTGCATTTTTGTCAGTGTCAGCCACTCCCACATTAGAGTGTGCAATGAAAAAACAGAGGCCTGACTGTGAAAAGGGGGTGGGAGAGAGAGTTTCTAGCAATGCGTGTTCTCTTACTGAAATTATTATTATTCATTTAATGATGAAAACAGCAATGAAAGCTACGTGAGTGTGATTGGCATGTTCATGCTGGGATTAACTAATTTGTGGACTGCAAGAAGATCAAACCTCTCCATTCTGAAGGAAATCAGCCCTGAGTGCTCACTGGAAGGACAGATCCTGAAGCTGAGGCTCCAATACTTTGGCCACTTCATGAGAAGAGAAGACTCCCTGGAAAAGACCCTGATGTTGGGAAAGATGGAGGGCACAAGGAGAAGGGGACGACAGAGGACGAGACGGTTAGACAGTGTTCTCGAAGCTACCAGCATGAGTTTGACCAAACTGCAGGAGGCAGTGGAAGACAGGAGTGCCAGGCGTGCTCTGTTCCATGGGGTCACGAAGAGTCGGACACGACTAAATGACTAAACAACAACAACAAGCATAGAGCTATACATCAGGTTCAGGGATAGGCCTTCTAGATGAATGGGATTGTTAAGTTGTGGGTGAACATATCAGACGACACAGTGTTTCTTCAAACAGCTCTTGTTTATTCACAGGCCCAGAACAGAACTGGACTGAAGGGTTCAGCCAACCTGCTTATGTAGAGCTCCACTACAAAGCAACAGTAACAACTTTCTGTAACTATCCAATCACTGAACGTCACTTTCAATTCCTTATTTGCATATGTGGACTTGAGTGAAAACTATCTACAGTATCCCCCTGCTGGCCCAGGGTGAGAACTTAAGTACATAACAAGGATAGGCCTTCCAACTCCCATCAGCCCTTGTCACCGTGGCAACTGGTCAGGGATGATGGGAGTTGGAGTCCAGCAACATCCGAAGTGGCCAAAGGTCCCCCACTCTTGCAATACATATGTAAATACATATGGGATACAGTAAGCCCACAACGTACCCACATTTGATTTGCACGCATTCAGCGTTACGCACTTGGAAATTATTATAATTATTATTTTACAGATCGGAAAGGGGGCGGACTTCCAGGAAAAAAAGACTTCGGCAATCTCACCCAATGTTGGCGTGTTCCCCTGGAAGGTAACCTGCACATAAATTATGGGCTTAGAATCATAGAATCACAGAGTTTTGAATAGATCCCAAGGATCATCTAGTCCAACCCCCTGCAACGAAAGGGCTGACTGTACCCAACTATACACTACATAAGTAAATTCCACTGTGATCACTAGGACAGCCTCCTAGTTAAGTGTATATGAGAATATAGCCCGATATTATACTGTAAACTATAATAAACAAGAGCCGAGGGGAAATTTCATTGCACCCTAAGGTAGGGCAGTCCCAGCTACACCTGCTAAGATTTCCTCTTCCTCACATCCATTAAAGGTGCATCATCCTTGCCCTCTTTTGCCTCTAGCAACCCTATCCTAAAGTAACCACAGTGCATTTGGTATAGCCATGACTGGCCTCTTGTCATTTCAATCCTTAGTTGCAGGGGGGTCTCTGGTTTTCATAGCAGTGCCAGGGAAGTGCGTGTTTATATCCATTTTTCTATCTTAATTCTCTCCCATCCTTGAAACTGCTATAAAGAGACTGTGGAAAAGATATGGGCACAACACAGGTGCTTTTGGGTTTGGTTTGGTTTTTCCAATAGCAGCTTGGTAGGCAATTTAGATCGGGGAAACGGTATGGAGGGCAGAAAGCAGAAATATCCCCCTGTGCCAGAACACATGGAATAGGTGAATACAGTGGTGCCTCGCAAGACGAAAAGAATCCGTTCCGTGATTCTCTTCGTCTAGCGGTTTTTTTGTCTTGCGAAGCAAGCCCATTGACGGCTTAGCGGATTAGCGCTATTAGCGGCTTAGCGGCTTAGCGGATCAGCTGATAAGCGGCTTAGCGGCTTAGAAAGGGGGGGGGGAACCCGCAGGAACTCGCAAGACATTTTTGTCTTGCGAAGCAAGCCCATAAGGAAATTCGTTTTGCAAAGCGCCTCCAAAACGGAAAACCCTTTCGTCTAGCGGGTTTTCCGTCTTGCGAGGCATTCGTCTTGCGGGGCACCACTGTATGTCCTTTTAGGTTTCTCTCAGTTTCTTATTCCCACCCCTACCCCCCACACACTTAAGGTCAGTTCTCCACATCAGTTTTCACATTATTATCTGAAGAAGTGTGCATGCACACGAAAGTTCATACCAATAACAAACTTAGTTGGTCTCTAAGGTGCTACTGGAAGGGTTTTTAAAATTTTGTTTCCACATTATTATTATTATTATTATTATTATTATTAGAATTTATATACCGCCATATACCCAGAGGTCTCAGGGAGGTTCACACAAAAGATCACAATGTATAAAATCAATGCAAAATCAACAACCCAATTAATACCCCCACACCCCATATGGACACAGTATTCCAGGTGTGGTCTGACCGAGGCAGAATAGAGTGGTGCTATTACTTCCCTTGCCAACAAAGGTCCGTATAGTTAAAGCTATGGTTTTCCCAGCAGTGATGTATGGAAGTAAGAGCTGGACCATAAAGAAGGCTGATCGCTGAAGAATTGATGCTTTTGAATTATGGTGCTCTTGAGAGTCCCGTGGACTGCAAGAAGATCAAACCTATCCATTCTGAAGGAAATCAGCCCTGGGTGCTCACTGGAAGGACAGATCCTGAAGCTGAGGCTCCAATACTTTGGCCACCTCATGAGAAGAGAAGACTCCCTGGAAAAGACCCTGATGTTGGGAAAGATGGAGGGCACAAGGAGAAGGGGGCGACAGAGGACGAGAGGGTTGGACAGTGTTCTCGAAGCTACTAACACGAGTTTGACCAAACTGCGGGAGGCAGTGGAAGACAGGAGTGCCTGGCATGCTCCGGTCCATGGGGTCACGAAGAGTCAGACACAACTAAACGACTACACAACAACAACAAATTACTTCCCTTGATCTGGACACTATGCTTCCATTGATACAGCCTAGAATAGCATTAGCTTTCTGTGCCGCTGCATCACACTGTTGACTCATGTGTCCAGCCTCCACGTCACGTTTGCAGACATCTTTGTGAAGCAGAGTTGGTCTGCCAACAGGCTTGGTGTTTGAAGCCAGCTCCCCGTAGAGAGCGTCCTTGGGGATCCTGCCATCTTCCATTCCATGTACATGACCAAGCCAGCGTAGACGTCGCTGAGACAGAAGTGAGAACGTGCTGGGAATGTGGACTTGGGAGAGCACACCTTTGTTTGAGACTCTGTCCTGCCATGAGATGCCAATAATCTTCCTGCTGTTGGAAGGCATTGAAGCGACGCTCCTGATGAGTGTTAAGTTGCCCACGACTCACTTCCATAAATAAGTGCTCAGCACACAAGCCTGGTAGACTTTCATCTTAGTACTAGGCCAGTAAATATACTTACTATCTAGTACATGTATTGGTGTTGGTGTTGGTATCCATTTGTTTTGAGAGACAATGGCATACACCACCAAGAGTAAAGTCAAACCACTGCTTTAGCAGCACCAAAGTAACCTCTTTGGGATGCAAGCCTGGGCAGTGTGTATAAAGGTCTTGGGCTGCCCAGACAACAAGACCCCCCCCCCCTTGGCCTCACTGATGTGGGTCCAAAGGAAAGCAGAGCAATACATTTGGCACCAGCTTGGCTACAGGAGTTGCCAGAAGGAGGTGAACAAGGTGCCATCCAACCATCTTAGGGTCGGGCCTACATCTTATATTTTAACTTGACCCTTCTACTATTAGGTCTTAGAGGCTAAACACTGAAAATGACTATGATTCTCATCCATCTTGATGGCAGTGTTTTCTTCCTATGAACGTCGGCTGTGGTTTGGCACATATTTCAACCCAAGTGGGCGAGCTATACATGAAGGCAAATCTGAAACTCCGGATGGTTTTGTTAATGCAATCTTGTCTGTGCTGCAAGGCCAAACTGTGTTCATTACACATGAGGGATTGTATTTGAATGCACATCTGTTCTGCTCTAAAAAATAAACAAAGGAAACCCTTTTCACCCTTGGCTCTTTTCCTTTAGATGTTAAACCAAAGAAGAATGAACAAAGTAGTACAGCTGAGAAATAAAACTGTGCACGTACTAAGTCTTTTGCATGCCCTTTTGGTGATTTTAAGCCTTTCTGCCAGCAGACTGTGCCAAAAATATTGGTGATTGACCCATAAACATCATAAATTTGCTCATGTGGTGACAGGATAAGGGGAAACTCTGGACTCAACATGCCTATATACCAGTTAGGCTAAGCGCCCCCAGCTCATATGTATATGTTTATACATAATTCCTTTCATAGCTGTTGCTTTTCTGAAGTCATAGGCCAGGGGTGAGGAACCTCAGGCATGGGGTCCAAATGCAGCCATTCCAGCTTCTCTCTCAGACCCCCAGGACCCTCCTGAGGCCACATCTCCTCTTCTTACAACACATCCTTCACTGGCTTTGCTTTCCTGCCCTGCCCAAGTTATTTGCCTGGCTGGAACATGTCACTGAATTCTAATAATGCCTCTTGCTTGCATGGCTGAAGAATGGAGAGCTCTCTCTCTCCCTCTATAGCTGGTTTTCAAACAGGGAGTCAGGGTGCCAAATCCTGTATCCTGAACTCAGTCCCTTGCTTGCCCACTGGCAGTGCCCAATTCATGCCCGAGGTGCTTTGTGCCAATGTATAATCTGTGCAGCTGCAACCTTTCACTGTCTTTCTCTAAATGAGGGAAGACAGGGCAGACCTATGCATGGAGGCTGGTAGTTGATGCTGTCACCGCTTTTGATCAGGAGTAAAGCCCCTTGTCCTGGGTTTCTCTTTGCCATATCCACTCATGTTTTAACAGTACTGTAGTAGTACCCTTGTACTAAAGTGAGGTGGTATTGGGATCAGATGAAGATGAAAGCCACTATCCCTCTAGGACACCCTCTTTGCCTCTCACAGTCATCTCAAGGTGACGTACAATAAAGGAGAAAAATAATAGAATCATAGAATTGTAGAGTTGGAAGGGACCAATCCCTTCCCAAGTCTAACCCCCTCAACTAAAGTAGGGTTGCCATGTTTCAAAAAAGGGAGGATTGTCCAAAGAATTATTGAACTATTTTCAATGAAATTCGCCAAAATCTACACTTCCGACACTGACTGCCATACACCTGGGTTTTCCTGGACATTTTAGCGATTGCCACTCAGACTCTGTTTATGAGGGCTGAATACCAGACGGATGGCAACCTTGAACTACAGCATCCAACCTCCGCTTAAAAACCTCCAAGGAAGGAGTTCACCACCTTCTAAGGGAGTCCATTCCACTGTCAAACAGCTCTTACTGTTTAGTAAAAAAAATTAAGAACACACAAAACAACTGATACATTTAAAGCAAACCTAAATGATATAAAATACACATCCGTAGCAAAGGATTGTTTATCTGAAATGTCTCTTTCAAATGCTGCTGAGGTACAGCACCCAATAGCTCCAGCCAACATGTCCAGTGGTCAGGGATGATGGGATTTCGGAGTCTAACCACACCTGGAGGGTGATGGTTTCTCCAGCCCCACTTTCCAACTACTAATTAAGTAGGGGATGCCATAGCTATGACCTCTCCTGACCATGCCTTCCTAATACTTTCACCATCTATCACCATACAGTGGTACCTCGAGTTAAGAACTTAATTCATTCCGGAGGTCCGTTCTTAACCTGAAACTGTTCTTAACATGAAGCACCACTTTAGCTAATGGGGCCTCCTGCTGCCGCTGTGCCGCCACCAGAGCACAATTTCTGTTCTCATCCTGAAGCAAAGTTCTTAACCCGAGGTACTATTTCTGGGTTAGCAGAGTCTGTAACTTGAAGCGTCTGTAACCTGAAGCGTCTGTAACCCAAGCTACCACTGTATTAGCTTTCTGGTGTTATCAGAAGTCTTGCTCTCTACTGCAGTGGGAGATGGTATGGATAAAAGGAAGTGGCAGATCGCAGAAGCAACACCAGTTCCATCTCCTATTTAAGCCAGTAGTTTTAAGGGGGCAGAGGGAATTTTACCTGGCACCCTGTAGACAGACTACTTTTTAAGAAGCCGGCAAAGGTCAAAAGTTTCATGACCATTTTCTTAAGAAAAAAGAGTTGCAAACCACCCCAACATCACAACAGCTGTTTCAGCTCTGCACCCCGCTAAGTGTTGAAACAACATCTGGCATTTTTCTTGCATTTGTTGTATACTGCATGATTTCTATTAAATGTTACAATTTTAACAGGGCATTTATCAGGGACAATTCTGACAACACATTTTTCCTAAACAAAACCCCAGCATCTACAACCATTGCTGCAAAACTCCACATTCCTAGCTGCCACCAGTACCTAAAAAAGATACCCGAAGAGTCAATGAACCAGGTTTCTTTTGCTCCCATGTGTGCTGTTGTGTACTTAACCAGTTTCCTCCTCCTTGGACAGAGCAGTGCAATAAGCCCATTATGCTAGGACCAGAAATTCTCTTTTGGTTATAGCTCACATGCCTCCAGCACGTGGGGAGCTTTCAGACTGTTGCTGTTTTGGGGTGAGATTCAAGCATATACCAGCAAATTCAATTTGTGCAATTACAGTTGATTGTGATAAGGAAAGTAACAGGGAAATGTACTAGACAGTGTGGGATAACACTTGCATTGGTGCAACTTACTCTAAGCTCCCAATAAACAAATTGGAATGAGAGTTCATTATGTAGTCAGCATTGCCTAATCTCCCTGCAAACAAATAGGAGAATGGCTCATTAAAGAGGTCATCTGGAAGCACTCGCATAAGAAAATGATGGGGGCACGCCCTCAGCACATGCTCCTGGAGCACCACATGCACACACAAGGTGACGCCAAACTGCCTCCACTCCCCAATGGCACACCCAGCAATGGCCTCAGGTTTCCAGGTATCCCTGCAGGTTCATATCCCCTTACGTGCCTCACAAGGACTGTTTTATAAGGACAATACATACAGGAAGGAGGAGTAAGAAGACACAGCACCCATTGAGAGTGCTTTGGGCAGGAGGCCTGCAAATAGCACACCCAGTCCTTGCAGGGCAAAGTTTCAAGACTCATGCAGAGAAGGCAAAACTGCTTTGAGAAACGGCCAAGCGGTGGAGCCAGGACAGACAATGAAGGCAGACAGCAGCAACCTCCAGGGGTTCACTCCACAAAGTTGGAAAAACAAGAGATGGATTTTGAGCCCCATCAGGGGGAAAGAGGGAAATGGCCCATTCACCTTTTGCATGTGCAGTGTCAGGTGCTGGTCTGGTTGCTCGTGAGTAACCAGGCAGGACGCTGGCCTGTCTTTTAAAGGCTTTATTGGTGCAAACTATTTACAGTGCAGAACTACAAAGTTCATGTCCATCTTAGTCACTTGCAGATTCCGGGAGTGGCCCCTTCCGGTTTCTCCCCTAACATAAGAACTTAGACACCCCAAATCTCCGCCTTGCCTCCTTACATTTCACCCCTCTGTGCAAGCTGGGCGACGGAAACGGCGTGTCTGTTTCCTGGCCAGCCGGGCTAGGTGAGGCGCTTGGGCTCTCAGTAGCATCTTTGAGCCCTCCCCTCGCTTGGCTGCCCCCTTCCCCCTCTGCTCCACTGGAGCTGTGGCTTTCCCCACTGCTGGACAAGGAGCTGCTTCTCAGAAGCATCAGAGGCTCTCTGTATCCCCCTGCCTCCCTCCCCTGTTCCGATGGCAGTCCCCTGATACACAGCAAAAAATAAAACAGAAGTAATATCAAGAGCAAAAGAGAAGGAGATCCTAGGGCTCAAGCTCACGTTGTGAACACTAGCAATTGCCCATCCACTCAGCCACAGCAAAAGTCAGGCGTGTTATGGGGAATTTGCCTTCTCACCCAGCCACAGACACCAGGAGCACAGGAGTTGCAGGAGGGAGCCCTAGGCAGGTGGAACAACTTAAGGGTTTTACACACCTGGAATACTGTGTCCAGTTCTGGGAGCCACAATTTGAGAAGGATGTTGACAAGCTGCAACATGTGCAGAGGAGGGCAGCCAAGATGATCAAGGGTCTGGAAACCAAGCCTTATAAGGAATGGTTTAAGGAGCTGGGTAGGTTTAGCCTGGAAAAGAGGAGAGTGAGAGGAGATATGATAGCCATCTTCAAATCTTGAAGCGGTTGTCACACGGAAGATGGAGCAAGTTTGTTTTCTCCTGCTCTGGAGGGCAGGACTCGAACCAATGGATTTAAGTTACAAGAAAGGAGATTCCGACTAAACCTCAGGGAGAACTTGATGAAGGTGAGAGCTATTCAACCGTGGTACGGTCTTCTTCGGGAGGTTGTGGACTCACTTTCCTTGGAGTTCTTTACGCAGAAGTTGGATGGCCATCTGTCATGGATGACATAGTTGAGATTCCCGCAATGCAGGGCGTAAGGACTAGATGACTGCTGCAGTCCCTTCCAATTCTACTTTTCCCCTCGTATGGCTAAATATCCCATCCATGACTCTGCCTTGTTCCAGCTATTCCACCAGTGTTATTTATCATGGCAGTGGTGTATTGGGGCAACTGCCAAATCCTATAGTCCAGGATTAGGTTCCTTTTTTTTAGCTGGAGGTCCTCATACCTTGTGGGCAACCTTCTGGAGGCCACATGCCAGTGACGAATGGGGCAACAGGGCTCTTAGCTTTGTACTGCAGGCTGCATTCCAGCCACACAAAGACCATCCTGCAAGAGGCGTTATCACAGTTCAAGGACATATTTCAGCTGGGCAAAAGCACCTAGGGAGAGTGCAGAACGATGCTGGTGAGAGGTGTAGCCTGGGGAGATTTCAAGGGCCAGAAAGAGATTCCCGTAGAACACACCCCTGAGGTTCCTCACACCCTGCTATAACCCTTCAGCCACTGGATCTTCTACTTCTCCTTCCAGTTTTTGAAAAAAGTCTTTCTCTGCTTTCTCATTGTTTTTGGATCCTGATCATATGGGCCCATTGGTATTCTGGACCCAGAGTCTGTAGTGAGAGCCATTGTGGTCCTTTTCTTAAGCTGAGAGAGAGGGGGGGGGAGGGAGGGAGAGAGGGAGGGAGAGAGAGGGAGGGAGAGAGAGATCCCCCAACCCAGTCACTTCATTTAAAGTAAAATTAACTCAGCATAGCAAGGATACAGTTGTTAGATCATTGCTATGGTCTGATGGTTTATTGCAAAATTTGCAAATGGACATCTCTCTAGGCCATCTCAACTAAAATGTAGTAAATGAAAGCCACCCTTACTATGAAAACTCCTTAATTTTCACTGTGGTCCACAAAAGAGCAAGTAGTTGGTTTTTTGGACAGCTTTAAGATTTTGTAATACTATAAATACCCAGAGATTAGACTTACCAGTCCTGAAAAGTTTCAACTAAGTACTGCCTGGAAGAAAATGTGGTTTAAGACGAATTCAGAACACTGCTCTTACTGACATGCTCAGGTTCGTATCTCTGCCTCTTTTCATGCCGGCTTCTGAAATTCTGATGGGCTCCTAAGTTTTGCAAAATATTTTGCACCCCAGCTCCTGATAGATACGTATAAACATGCACTACAGGATAATGCATTTGTGAACTGTTACAATGCCCAAGGGATACAAATTATTGCGGGGAAAATATTCGCTGTGACAGAAAGTGCAACCAATCTTTCTCCACCAGGATTTTCAGATATACCTTTACTTCCCTCTAGTGGGCCCTACACAAATTACAGATATTTCTGACTACCCCCAACAAGACAATGGCCAAGTTCAGACATTCATCCTTGAAACCACCGTTTATGAAGCTGTGGACATGCCTATGAATGCATGGACTTCCCTTTCCTCTTCCTTCATCTCTGTGAGCAGCTCCTGCAAGGAGATGGTGGCTTCCATTAAGCCAGAGTTTCCCAGTTTGGACCCAATGGGCAGGGATGAGGAACCTCCAGTTTGTGGGCCTTTGGGATTCTCCCCAGGTAACAAACCCCTGGCACAGGTTGCATCCTTTATTGACATGGCCTTGCGTCTACCTTGAGTGTTTTTGCCCAGCTGGAATATGTCCTTGATCTCTGATCATCCTTCTTGTTTACACATATACAGGGGTATGTGTGAATGAATGTGTAGAAAGATGCCTACATTACAATGGTAACATTCACATTTATCGCTCTGCCCACTGCTTCTGGATATGTCTGGAAAATTCCAGACGTAGGTCAACCCTATTAAAGCAGGGTTAAGGAAACTTTTCAAATTGAGGGCCACTTTTCTTCACAGTTCTTGGGCAAGGTGATTGAGCGAGCGGTTGCCGAACAACTCCAGGCACGCCTGGAAGAAGCGGACCATTTGGATCCCTTCCAGTCGGGATTCAGGCCTCATCACGGGACTGAAACTGCCTTGGTCGCACTGGTTGATGATCTCCGGCGGGCTAGGGACAAAGGTGAGAGCTGTTTCCTAGTTCTGCTGGATCTCTCAGCAGCGTTTGATACCATCGACCATAACATCCTTCTGGACCGTCTTGAGGGGCTGGGAGCTGGGGGCACTGCCATACAGTGGTTCTGCTCCTTCCTCCTGGGCCGTGTTCAGAAAGTGGTGGTGGGGGATGAGTGTTCAGACCCCTGGGCTCTCACTTGTGGGGTGCCTCAGGGTTCTGTCCTCTCCCCCATGCTTTTCAACATTTACATGCAGCCGCTGGGAGAGATCATCAGGAGGTTTGGGCTGGGTGTTCATCAGTATGCGGATGATACCCAGCTCTACCTCTCTTTTAAATCAGAACCAGTGAAGGCGGTGAAGGTCCTGTGTGAGTGTCTGGAGGTGGCTGGGGGATGGATGGCGGCTAATGGATTGAGGTTGAATCCTGACAAGACAGAAGTACTGTTTTTGGGGGACAGGAGGCGGGCAGGTGTGGAGGATTCCCTGGTCCTGAATGGGGTAACTGTGCCCCTGAAGGACCAGGTGCGCAGCCTGGGACTCACAGCTGTACATGGAGGCACAGGTCAAATCTGTGTCCAGGGCAGCTGTTTACCAGCTCCATCTGGTACGTAGGCTGAGACCCTATCTGCCTGCGGACTGTCTCGCCAGAGTGGTGCATGCTCTGGTTATCTCCCGCTTGGACTACTGCAATGCACTCTACGTGGGGCTACCTTTGAAGGTGACTCAGAAACTACAACCAATCCAGAATGTGGCAGCTGGAATGTGACTGGGGGCGGCTGCCGAGACCATATAACACCGGTCTTGAAAGACCTACATTGGCTTCCAGTACATTTCCGAGCACAATTCAAAGTGTTGGTGCTGACCTTTAAAGCCCTAAATGGCCTTGGTCCAATATACCTGAAGGAGTGTCTCCACCCCCATCATTCTGCCCGGACGCTGAGGTCCAGCGCCGAGGGCCTTCTGGCGGTTCCCTCATTGTGAGAAGCAAAGCTACAGGGAACCAGGCAGAGGGCCTTCTCGGTAGTGGCACCCGCCCTTTGGAATGACCTCCCATCAGATGTCAAAGAGATAAACAACTACCTGACATTCGGAAGACATCTTAAGGCAGCCCTGTTCAGGGAAGTTTTTAACGTGTGATTTTACTGTATTTTTGGTTTCTATGGAAGCTGCCCAGAGTGGCTGGGGAGGCCCAGCCAGATGGGCGGGGTATAAATAATAAATTATTATTATTATTATTATTACTAGGCTACCTTCTGGGGGCCACATATCCATGGCGCAGCAGGGACATATCTGGAACACTGCCACTGGAAGCAGTGTTTGGGCAGAAATCGCTAAAAAATTCTGGGAAAATCTGGACGTATGGCAACCCATGCCGTCAGTGCTGTTTTTTTGATTTTCTTTAAAAATAACTCCAAAACTTGGGAGTCCCCCCCAAAAAAAAAATTGTCAGAAAAGCTCAACAACTTTGGCCCAAAAAAGCTTTTCCGTCTGGAATTTTCACTGTTTGAAATATAGCAACCCTAGGTATGCATGAATAACATGCTTACTTATGGCTTCATAACTGTGGTTTATAGAACCATGGATGGAGGTCTGAATGCAACCACTGTGCAGTAACCAGTGAACACATAAGCAGCTGAAGGGGGTTTTGTCGCTTGATTGTGGTGGGTTTCTGAAAAATGGCACCCTGATGACTTTGAGGGGAGTGGGTGCACATCGGATAGATGTATAACCACTGACAAGGGGCCTAAAACTGGGAAGGCAGTCCATGTGAGTGTTGACAGAACATGCTGACACATTTCATTTTGTTAAACTCTGCCAGAGCGTAAACTGAAAACTGCTTACAAGAAAGGTGTTCAGAGCAGAAAGCTATTATTGTTTTGATACTGTAATGAGCCTGCCACAGCCAATGTAGGGGGGAGCAAGATGGAGAAGAGGCCTTATTACGCCAATTAAGCAAGCAAAGAGGTGATTCCAGAAACCACCTGATGGAGTCTCCCTCTGTTTGTGTGTGTGTGTCCATTTTCCAGCTCCCCCTCCAGTATTGCTTCAGTTTCTGGCAAGCATCCTGAAGGAGAGGGCAATAAGAGCATCCATGCTCTGAAGGAGTGCTCTCAGCTTAGATGCTGCCCTTGCTGTTGCTTACAGGGCTGTACTGGGTTTGTGGACCACGGTGGGGGTGACTGATGTGGGCCCAGGTTTTCCATGGTGGGAATGAGGTAAACCAGGCTTTCTCAACCTCAGCCCTCCAAATGCTTTGAAACTACAATTCCCATCATCCCTGACCACTGGTCCTGCTAGCTAGGGATCATGGGAGCTGTAGGCCAAAAACATCTGGAGGGCCGAGGTTGAGGAAGCCTGAGGTAAATAATGGAATCCTGAGGTAAAAGCCCATAGTGAACTCTTGCCTTACAGGCCTCCTAGGCCTTCAGTACCTGCACAAGGAGATACTCGACATTTGAAACGTTTCCTGTCATTACAGCTTTATGGTTGGAGTCTCCAAGGCTGCTAAAATTATTTTAACTCCTGTTGAAACTGTGTGTGTGTGTTGTTTTAATGCTGCTTTGATCTACCATTTTTATTTGTTTTTCGTATTTATTAGTAATCATTCTTTGTTTTCATCTGCTGTGAAGCCTTCATCCTGGTTTTGTTTTTTAGGAAGGGTGGGATTTTTTTTTTTGAAAAAAAAAAAAAACTTTGACAAACAGAAAAACAAACCAGCCTGCTCTTGTTGGATTCTTATCTGCCTCAGAGCTATTAAATACATCTGAGAAACTTGCCAGCAATTAGTTGGCAAGCCTAAATTAACACTTTTTTCCCCTCCGCCATTGGTTATTGCCATACATATTTGGCTAGAATTTGTTTATTTTCTTTTTTTAAACAAAACACTGGGATGGTTGAATGCTTTGAAACTGCCCCCCCCCCAAACAAGGTGATTTCCCCCCTTCCCTCCAAAAACCCATAATTTCTGCTGTGTGTTTCTATCAAAAGAGCTGTTTATTCCATCCATTCACTTTCTTGGTGTCTGGTTACATCTGAATAGGGCTGGGAGAGTTTTAGTTGGCTTCACCTCTATCTGAAAACCTACCAAATTGCACTTTCCAAAGCAGTAAGGAAATCAAAATACTGCTCTACTTCAAAATTCTTAAAAATTCGCAGTGCAGTTTTCTAACCAGTTTTATTCAAAGAGATGTGTATATTAGGGGAAACCGTACATTAAAAACCCCCAGATATTATTGATAGCAATGTACAAAATGCATTTGGCTAGGGGAACTTGCTTACAAAAATGGATATATTAGGCAAAATTTCATACAGAGATGCATATAGTAGAAGAAATGCTGATGAGTTTTTGTGAGGCTCCATTAAAAAACAAACAACTGAGGCATCTAATCATAAGCCTGCATTTTTATTAAAGCTTATATTTTTTGATCAGGGCCTGTATCTTAAAAAGCTCATGCCAGGCAGAAGAGCAGCTGCCTAAGAACCTTGGCAAAATGTTTTTCTCCTAGACAAGGGGCCCCCCTGATTTATAGCAGAAAACAATTCTCAAAGTCGTAAAAAGGGAATTACAGGCTGAGAGCCAAGGTTACACTGACCCTACAAATTAAGGGTTGATAAATAGTAAAATGAGCCATATCTTCTTCTTAAGGTTAAAAAGGCCAAGAGCAAATTGAAAAGCAACTGGTCTGGCTGGCAGAAAGAGAGCATTTTTGGGAAGTCTTTTCTAAAGCTGTTTCTTTCTTAAACTAAGATCCTTTTAAGATTTCTTTTCCTTTTAAAAGGTTATTTATGTATTAAATATATTAGCTTAAATATAATTATGCAAAGGATTTAAGAAATGCTAGATTCTTATTTCATATAGTTGTAAGAGTTGTAACTATCCTGAAATTAAGTCAGCCCCCAGCCCAGCCTCCTGCCAGACAGGAGACGCCATCGAGCACTCCTGATATAGGGTTGTCAGGCCTTTTGTTTAGAAACCTTCAAATGAAGGAGATCTCTCAATGTTGATGTGAACTCAAAATCCTTGACATATGTTTAAGATAAAAATTCAAGATTAACCATCTGTTTTGGAAGGCAATAGGGCAAGGAGGGCACGAGGTGAGCTGGTAATTAAGGTTCCTTGTTGAGACACATGTAAGATATATTACTACTTATTTGTCATTTATAGATAGAAGAATATATAGCTTTTTGATTCCCATAAAAGGACAGAAGGAAATGGGTGTATCTTTTGTGATTGGTTCTAGCAAACAGCCAATAGGAATTTTAACCAGGCTGATTGGACAGAGGCAGCCACAGGAGGAGCAAGGGGGCTGGATTAAGGAAATATAAGTGCTGGCCAGAATGGCAGGAGGCCAGGCCAGAGCTTGGTAACCATATACCACTGTGCCTCATATTTATTTGTCTGACAAATAAATTATTATTTTAATTTCTCTATTGCTGCGTTGAATATTTCATTCCAGCTAAGCGTTAACCACAAGCAGGGTGCTACACAACCAAAATGCAAATTGATGCAGAAACGTGGTGTAGCAAACATAAGCTTGCAAAAATGTAACTGAAATTGAACGTTTTGTCTGGGGAATCCTTGGCTCTGTGCACCATTGCCACATGGTAAGTCACCAGGAATAAAAAATTCAATTTGCCAAGGGTCAGAAATGGGGAATAAACAACAGAGAAAAATGCAGGAACAAGAATAAAAGATTCTTTCCTTCTAGCCAGAACATGGGAGGTCCCATTTAAATTATTTAATTTGGAATGTATAATTGGCTTTTTAATTTGGAATGTATTATTATTTGTGTTATGATTTGGTATTATTATTTGTGTTATGATTTGGTAAGATTTGATATGTTATTAATTGGAATGTTATTAATGGGCAATTAATAAAAATTATTTAAAAAACAAACAATTTGCCAAGGGTCTGATAATAAACCTCCTGCATTTGCTTCCTTCCCACAAAAAAGGGGATATGTGAAGTTCAAAGTGGTGCTTCAAAGATTGTACAAACTTTAACATAGCCATCTAATAAACATCTTTATCCTTTCAGTAAGTTAACAAGGAACAAAAGTCTTGGGTGTAAAAGCAATTGCATTATTTATTTTATTTTATATAAAATCTAAAATTTATGAATTCATCCATAGCCAAATATGCAGTGCTTTAAAAAGAAAAATCCTACTTCCATTATGTCAAATTTTTTTTTTTGAAAGAAAGCTTCTGCTCAAGAACCATGCGTTGATCAGAAATCTATTGCCATACACCTTCTGTTTAATATTCATACCCTTTATGAGCATATGCAACCCACCAGTAATTGAATTCAACTGCAGTCATTTGGAAAATGTGCTCACTTTCTTCTGTAGCTGCTGCACAGCAGTTGCTCCCCCCCCCTTTTTTTTTGCCTTTAGTGAGAAAAGTAGGGAAACCATGGAAAAACAATTTTCTAGAAGGCAGGGTTGTGATCATGCAGACTCACAGAAACTGATCTCCAGTAAACTTGGTGGGTTTCCAAGGTCTCTCAATAGGCTTTTACAGGCCTGAAAAGCTTCTCCAGTCTGCTCACCAAGAATATACTGTAGTGCTTATCTCCTAATGTTTCCTCAGTGCCCCCATGCGTTTCAGTCCACCTGCTAATGGCCAGCAAATTATACTTGTATACCTAGTGTGCATGTAAAATCAGGATTTGATTGAAACTACCAAAAGACAAATCCAGTGCATCGTGAGCCACATAGTATCTATGAAACACTACCGAAAGACTTGCTGTGCACTGGGAGTTACAACCAGATGTCAAGGAGATAAAAAACTACAGTGGTACCTTGGTTCTCAAACTTAATCCGTTCCGGAAGTCGGTTCCAAAACCAAAGCATTCCAAAACCAAGGCACGCTTTCCCATAGAAAGTAATGCAAAATGGATTAATCTGTTCCAGACTTTTAAAAACAACCGTTAAAACAGCGATTTAACATGAATTTTACTATCTAATGAGACCATTGATCCATAAAATGAAAGCAATAAACAGTGTACTGCAGTCGCACAATCAATCAATCAGTAGCTGAACTGGGTTCCACACAGCCACAAAAACAAAACAAAAAGAGCCATAAAAACAAAAATACAAAATAAATAGCAAAAACAGATAGTGTAACATTCAAAACGGAAGTGTGGCACTCAAATCGGAAGTGTAACACCCAAAACGGAGCACATTCAGCTTCCAAAAAAAGTTTGCAGATCAGAACACTTACTTCCGGGTTTGCAGTGTTTGAGTTCCAAGTTGTTTGAGTACGGTACCAAGGCGTTTGAGAACCAAGGTACCAACGGTACACAACTTTTAGAAGACATCTAAAGGCAGCTCTGTATCAGGAAGCTTTTTAATGCTTGATATTTTATTATGTTTTTATATGTGTTGAAAACCGTCCAGACTGGGCGGGAAATAAATAAATAAATAAATAAATAAATAAATAAATAAATAGACTCCCTGGAAAAGACACTGATGTTGGGAAAGATGGAGGGCACAAGGAGAAGGGGACGACAGAGGTTGAGGTGGTTGGACAGTGTTCTCGAAGCTACCAGCATGAGTTTGACCAAACTGCGGGAGGCAGTGGAAGACAGGAGTGCCTGGCGTGCTCTGGTCCATGGGGTCACGAGGGGTCGGACACGACTAAATGACTAAACAACAACAACAAAAATATAATAAATAAATAATACCTTGGTGGTGCATGTATACAACCAGACGTGGGCCTGAAGTAGCTGGAAGTCAGCAGGAGAAATACAACTTCCTGCAGCAAATTGTCAGGGTTTCTGGTTGCAATTTGGGGTTCAGGTTATGGGTGCCCAGCACGTGCGACATGACAACACATGCCCGGTGCCACCGGAAGTCAGGTTCCGAGGTCTCGCAAGGCCCCAGACAGCATCTCCGAGGTCTCACAATGCCTCAGACATGACTTCCGGTGCTTCACAAGGCACCAGAAGTTACAATTTTTGTGGGGGTTTGAGCCCCTGTCTGGTTGTGTCCCAGAATAGGAAAGGCTGCAACTTTACCCAGCACAACATGCTGACTCTAGTCACATCCCTATTATATATTTAAAGCACATGGCTTTCCTCACAGAATCCTGGGAACTGCAGTGTACCCTCTCAGAGCTACAACTACCAGCACCCTAAACAAACTACAGTTCTCAATATTTTTTTTGGGGGGGGGGAGCCATGTGCTTCAAAGGTATCTATGTGACCTCTCTTTGTGGTTCACAGCCTTTGCTTAAATGCTCCTCTTGACTTGGTTTGCCATGTGCTGTGAAATACCTGCTTCCCTCCCCCATGTGCCTCAGAATTCTTTTTTTCCTTAAAGGACACTGTATTGTGCAATCTGACAAATTAATTAGATGGCTGTCAAGATATGGTCTGTCTAGAATCTGGAGCACTTGCGCTGGAGACGCAGAATTGTGGGATTTGGATGCAAATTTCTGGTGAACCAAAATGATCCACTCCAGCAGCGTCCAAGACAGCACATAAATCCTAAATGTCAGTGCACCACAATCACACAGTTCCAGCTGTCTCCCATTAGTGGCCTTGACCTCCATCCTTTTAAGAGGACAGCAGTCTTCCTTTCCCCCCTGCAGCAGCCGCTGCAACCCAAGTGGGGTAATAATAAACAAAAACACTGAGAGACTGCCCGCCTCTGCCAGCATCCTTCGCACAGAAATGTGGCAGCATGCTATTTTGCATTTGTTGTACAGGGCCCAGATCTTGCTATGATGGCTCTGCCATCAATTAGTATCTTCAGTGTTTCCAAAGCAGCCTGCCATTCTATCCCCATGAATATGGATAACTCCAAGGCTGCTGGTTTCCACCAAGCAGTATTCAGTTCATCATCCATGTGTGGTGCCTCTGTAGGGAATTGTGATTCTCTGGTTTTTCTGCTTGCTTAGGACTTCAAACACTGGAGGGTTGTCAAACACCTGGCATGGCTGGTGGAAGGCTACACATAGCTAGTTGGGTGCAGTGCATGCCAGCAAACAGGCTCAATTTAGTTCATGTTGTCTCTTCCTTCCTACAGCATAATAGTTCTACTAAAATTGGTAGTTTCTATGCAAACAGATTTCTGATACAGGCAAGATATTTTTACCTTCCGTAAAGGGTGACATCCAATGATGTCTGCCAATGCAAAGGGACTTCTGGTTTCTCCTCTTCTTCCTCCCCACCCCAGCCCCCCGCATGTCCTCAAAAGCTTCTCCAGAGGGACGTCCAGCCCTCTAAAGTGAATTCTGAGGGCACATGGGGGTCTGCAGTGGGGAGGAGATGACGTTTAGGCCCAGTTATATGAGCAGTCACCTGTTCTGTCGTTCACTTCCTTGATTGCATATGATTAAGTTAAAGCACATATGCATTGCATGATATGGAACAGGGCATTGGCATTGGCTATCCCTCTCAGTTTGGTGTCATCTGCAAAGTTGACGAGAACCCCCTCAATACCTTCATCTGAGTTATTTATAAATGTCAGTTGACATGTCACATGAAACATCATGTGAAAGGTTCATGATGTTTCGGTTATTCCTTCAGAGAAGCTGAGCAACTAGATTTCTTATGGACAGTGCCAATCCTGAATGTATTGGATTTGTGACCATTATGCTCATTTGCCTTCAGTAGCAGTAAAGCTCTGCTGGATGAAATACAATGGCCTCTGGTCTATCTTTTGGGAATCCTGCAAGGTGTTTAAGTTGTTACTCTACTCTGGATCAATATTGAGTAGAATTCCATGACATTAAGGACGCTGAACAACAATGAAGCAGCTTGAGCTCCTCAGAGCTCCTCAGGTGGTGGAATATAAATGCAATAAATAAAAGACCCAGTTTTAACTTCTCCATCTTTCTCCTCTCTTGTTCTTCAGTCTTCTGTATCACTGTGACCCTGTTTAGATGTCAACAGACACCCAGGCCGTGGTTCATCAACATGGGAAGTTGAGCAGACACAGCACCTCAGCTCTGCTTCCCTTAAATCTTGATTACATCATCTGGGCTTGATAAGGCATGTGACCGTCACCTGTCCTGAGTCTAATCCACCTGAGGAATCGCACACCTCCTCCCAGAGCTAACAAGCCCCATCTGGCTAGCTAGTGTCACGGTCCGGTTCACGGGCGATCAAAGTCCTGTCTGGGGACATCAGGACCAGGGGCAAGATGGCGGTGTGGGAGCAGGAACAGGGGTCCAGAAGCCAGGAGTCAGGAAGCCAAGAGTCCGAGGGTCAGAGAGCCAGGAGTCCAGAAGCCAAGGGTCCAAGGGTCAGGAAGCAAGGAGTCATGAAGTCAAGTGTCCAAGGATCAAGAAGCAAGGAGTCACAAAGCCAAACGCAGCAGGGCAGGGAACGTGTTGCTGTGGCAAAGAACCGAAGGGAAATGCTGAACTTATATCCCTTCCTGGCTCTTGCCACCAGGTGCTGTGAGTTACCAATTGGCCTTACCTGTGAGGCCTCTTCAGAACAAACTTAGAAAGGCCCCAGTCCTGCAAAGTCCTATTGGTCACAGGGCCTGGCTCTTGCATGCACACCTGACAGCTAGTGATCTGGGCTGTGGGTCCTTGGCTGTCTCAGCCTCCCGCTACTCCCTATGCCCCAGGGCCGGTCATGTTCATGGAGATGGGGGTCCCTGCTCCTCTGGTTCCTATGCACTGACGCCTCCCCATCCCCACACCCCAACCTCTCCTTCTCCATCCCCAGCCAGCCCCACTGAGTACCAGTAGGGAGTAAATGCCAGCTGAAGCATTGACTCAACAATCTACCCTCCCTACCTCTTCCTCCCTTAGCCTGGTAAACGATAGGTGCTTCTGACTTAGGCAAGGAAACAGGCACTTCTATGATTGGGTGGGGCCTGTAACCCTGCCAGCACCTCCATGTAAATGGTGCTGGGGTCGCCAGCTCAGCACCCAACTTGCTCTCAGTCATGTCCTCTGCAGGAGGCTCCCTGCTGACAGGAGCGACAAGCAGGGCCTTAGCAGTGGTGGCCCTTCAAATCGCATGAGTCAAAAGCCACATAAATCACACAATGGCACTCGAATGGCAGTGTCTTTCAGCACCAGATCACTGGAATCAGTTTGAAAAACAATGGGGGATGGGGGGCAGTGTGAAGATGGTTGCAAATGGCAGAAAGTAATGCAATATTGGGTGCAATTGTGGACCAGCCCTGTCACAGCCTATATATGGCCCTATATATCATAGAATCATAGATTTGTAGAGCTGGAAGGGACCCCAAGGGTCATCTAGTCCAGCCCTCTGCAATGCCAGAATGTTTTTATTTAGTTTTATGAAAGTAGAACTTTATGCCAATCTACCATTTATCCTTAAAAAAAAGTCTACATATCCTTACTTAGTTAGTTAATTATTATTGCACTGTCACTTTCCTAGCAAACGTCTATTGCAAGAGGCCCTGAAAGAAGTGGACCAGGGACAAAGGAACAGACTAAAAACAGGAAACCCCCCCCTGTCCCCCCCCATTTCAGTGCTTTGACAGCCCAGTCAAAATGGAGAATTGCCTCAGGCCACTGTCCCCTTTAACCCCAACTGACTGGCTCTCTGAAACATAGATGGCTCACAAAAATACCTACAAAAATCTCATAGCTACAAAAAAAGAAAAAAAGAAAAAAGAATCTACAGCAAACGGAAGGAACAGATATGAAAGTACAAGTGCCTATTTGGTGTAATTGCAGACAATGAAAGTTCGTAATAGGTTTCGTTTCATACCAAGCACACAATTAATTTCCTGCCTTATCTTTTTGGTGTGCGTGCCCCGTTAGTTATACGCCTGGGAGGGGAAATGGGGAGAGTTCTTTAGATGATGCTGATGAGAGAAGGCTCCGAGCAGAGCTGGAACATTCAGCCTTGGCAAACCCACACCAGTCGAACCACTTACGAACCAAAGTGTATTTACCTGAAGTGATTCCCATGGCAGATAGGTACCAACTCCTCATCTCACCTTCTGCTGGAGGGCCAACCCAGATGGGACAAGAAATGCATGTGAGGCATTTTTTTTTTTAATGCAAATAGCGTAAACTCTTGTGTGTGAGATAATGAGCAGCCGGGAGGAGAAATTTAACCCCTTCCTCACCTGCTAGGGAACTGCTAAAAAAATAAATCCCTCATCTGAAGTCGGTATTTACTTTGGAGGCAGGTTTGAATCCCCTGTGGGTGCCAATGAGGATTTCATCCCCATGCAAATAGTGCCTTCGGAGACTGTAGTAGGGAAGAGAAGGTTTGAATCTCTTCCCATGCCTGCTGCAATCTCAATGGTTATCAGCCCTCCCATTGATGGCATTTGCATTTGAAACCAGAAACCAGAAAGCCCTGCACTTTAAATGGTAACACACATTTAATGTCACATCTAGTTTGGCTCTGAGAAACTTCGCCTTTTATCCATAGATCTCAGTGCGGTTCACAGAATAAAATGCAAGATAAAAACACAAAATACATGATAAAAATACAAGAAAGCAAACCAATAACCCCTCCCCCGCCCACCTAAATAAGGTTGCAAATCAGGTACAAATAATAATAAGAAGAACAGTTTGGATTTGATATCCCGTTTTATCACGCGAACCCGGTTCACCAGATTACGAGTCCACTGCTCTTAACCACTACACCACACTGGCTTTGCATTTATTTGTATCCTATCTGGGCCTCCCAAAGACATCTGGTTGGCCATTCTGTGAGAAAAGGGATGTTTAACTGGATGAGCCTTGGCCTGATTCAACAGGACTCCTCTAATCTCCTTACTACCATCCCAACATCACTTGTGGCCATCCTGGCTGGGGATGATTTGTCTTCTATCCAAGCATTGATGCAAGTTGTCACTTTGCAATACTAGAGCTCTACAAGACTGGGCTGCTACTAGTCCCCATGGTTTTAGTAACCCGGCAGCCTAATTTTAAGATTAAAGTAAAGGTAAAGGGACCCCTGACCATTAGGTCCAGTCGTGGCCGACTCTGGGGTTGCAGCGCTCATCTCACTTTATTGGCCAAGGGAGCCGGCGAACAGCTTCCGGGTCATGTGGCCAGCATGACTAAGCCGCTTCTGATGAATCAGAGCAGCACACAGAAACGCCGTTTACCTTCCCGCCGGAGCGGTACCTATTTATCTACTTGCACTTTGACGTGCTATCAAACTGCTAGGTTAGCAAGAGCAGGGACCAAGCAACAGGAGCTCACCCCGTCATGGGGATTCGAACTGCCGACCTTCTGATCGGGAAGTCCTAGGCTCTGTGGTTTAACCCACAGTGCCACCCGCGTCCCACAATTTTAAGATTACTCCCATTAAAAAGAAACTGGCCTGACAGGTATCCACCCCCTACCTCTGCAGGCACAGCCTTTTGCTTTGGGGAGCTGGCGGAAGCCATTGCAGAGTGAGAGTAGTAAGTCTGTTTGCTATCACAAAAACAATGTCTGCTGAAAATTGTAAAACAAATTAGCTTCTCCATTGTTAGGATAAGAAGCTAATTTAAAATCCAGACACTCTCTGAACTGTGTGTGAAGATGAGAGGGAAGAGAAGAGGATTAACCTTATGTAAATTCATCCCTCAAGAGTTCAGAACTGCCGAATTTTGTACTCAGCAGCATCCCGGTTTGGAGCCCTTTGGAAAAGCTTCTGCCTGACGGGTCCCTGTCTTGGCTGTCTCCGGATTAAACTGGTTCACTCACAACCACGCACAGAGAAAAATCAGAGGCTATCTTCAAGTGAGGTCGAAGCAAGGTTGTTGAAGCCCGTTCCAAAATGCTATACTTATGTACATGGCTAAATTCAGACATAAGAGTTTTATCAGCATGTAATTATAATATTCATGTGGGAAGCTCACTGAACCAGAGATTTGCTCCCCCACCCCACCTTAAAACGTAATAACACCAGAAGAGCCTGCTGGATAAGGCCAATGACCCATCTAGGCTGGATCTAGACACATCAAATAAGTGTTTCTGTTAAATGTGTTGTAAACTTTGTATGAGAAATCGGGTTAGCAAAAACGGAACTCCACAGTGCCATCTGGTGTCACAGTGTTAGAATGCATAAATAACACATATAAAAAGTGGTTTTTCTTTGCCAATGTAGCTGAGTCCCTAGTCCAACATCCTGTTCCCAATGTGGCCAACCAGATGCCACTGGGAAACCAGCAAGCGGGACACGAACACAACCACACTCTCTGTTAAGTTGTAGGCGAACATAGCAGATGACACAGCAATTTTTTAAACAGCTCTTCTTTATTCAGATGCCAGAACAGAACTAGGTTGAGGAGCTCAGTCAGCCTGCTTATATAGAGCTCCAGAACAATGCAACTGTTGCCATTTTCTAAAACTATCCAATCACTGAACGTCACTTTTCGATCCTTCATTTGCATAACTATCTACAGTATCCCCCTGCTGGCCCAGGGTGAGAACTTCAGTACATAACACTCTCCTCTCCTGAGGTTTCCAGCAACTGGCATTCAGAAGCCCTACTGCCTATGACTATGAGAACATAGCCACCTATCCTCTCCATCCATGGTCCTAGTCTTGTTTCTAAGGGCTCCTCCCCAAATTTTTTTGCTTACAAGTATGGATATAAGGGGACACGGGTGGCGCTGTGGGTTAAACCACAGAGCCTAGGACTTGCCGATCAGAAGGTCGGTGGTTCGAATCCCCATGATGGGGTGAGCTCCCATTGCTCTGTCCCTGCTCCTGCCAACCTAGCAGTTCGAAAGCACATCAAAGTGCAAGTAGATAAATAGGTACTGCTCCGGCGGGAAGGTAAATGGCGTTTCCGTGCGCTGCTCTGGTTCACCAGGCGGCTTAGTCATGCTGGCCACATGACCTGGAAGCTGTACGCTGGCTCTCTCAGTCAATAAAGCGAGATGAGAGCCGCAACCCCAGAATCAGCCACGACTGGACCTAATGGTCAGGGGTCCCCTTTATCTTTACCTTTATGGATATAAGAAGACTTCTTTTTCTGTTCTGTCCTGCATTTGTTGCACGCAGCACCGTATCCATTTCGCTGCAGTTTGCCTTCTGCCTAGATCCACATTATTTGTCTCGCTATCAGCTTAATTACGTATGTTGCATTGTCATTTCATTATCCCACCCCAAAGGACATGCTATACAAATGGGGGGGGGGTCGTAATAATTTATGTAACATTTGCAGACTGAAAGCAAAGCCAACAGCAGGCATAGGCAAACTCAGCCCCCAGATGTTTTCGGACTACAACTCCCATCATCCCTAGCTAACAGGACCAGTGGTCAGGGATGATGGGAATTGTAGTCCCAAAAAACATCAGGAGGGCCAAGTTCACCTATGCCTGACCAACAGTGAATACCCATTGATATTCCAATTACAGACACGGAACAAATAAGCAGACTCCCAGCAATTTCTGCTCCAATTTTCATCAGAATTCTCTGGCATCTGTACCTACTGAGAAGGATTAAAAACAAACAAGCCATGGGGAAGCATTCGCAAATGACACCCCCACCCACAGCCTGAAGTGGTACAGTCCTTTCTACTCTGTTGCATGTGTAGACTAACCCCTAATTTCTTTATGGTTCTGCACTACCCTAAGGGAGCGAGTGCCCTGGAAAGGAGCAGGCGACACCCATGTCTCCGTCCCGTCACTTGATGCCTATCTCATAACGTCGGAAGGATAATGGGAATGTAAACAAATACTTCACCTTGTCATAAATCGGCTCTAATTACAGCGCCATCACATTATATGTGCGGTGGAGATCTAAGAGCAATGATTATGTTGGATCTGACATTGGAAATCCTGATTGTTCTGCTTTATACTGTTCCAAGGGGAGTGCTGAAAAAGAAAGGCCATTATTACGAGGATATGCACATCAGCCTGTCAGCTGGCAAAACGGGCAGCACAACAATTTAATGACCCTCCTCCATATAAAGGTATAACTCCTTATAAATCTTGCTTAGGGATACCATTTTAATGAGGTCAATAAATCTGAGCTGTGCCATCCAGCATGCAAAGCGCCAAGCTAGGAGAAAGGGATAAATTCAGCCGCACTGCCAGCATTAGCCTTTTCGAATTCCATGGCCAATGTCCAACAACTGCTTGGCCAGATGGTAATCATTGCTAGAGCAGGAAACAGGTTTTTGGTTTTGCATATTCCACGTCGCTCTTAAAAGTTTGCCCTAGGACTAAGAATTATGGCATCTGAGAAGTAGAATGGCTGCACCTGCCAATAGAACATGGACATATGGGGCACTTCTGTTAAAGGCCAGAAAGTTTTTAAGTTCCCCTTTAACTAAGCACTGCTGGCAGCCAGCTCCATAACTCTGCTGACCTGCTCTGTTGCATACAGAAGGCATTGTGATAGTGACAGTGGCGTAGCGTGGGGGGTGCAGGGGGTGTGTGGCCGCACCGGGCGCAACATCTGGGGGTTAGGGTTAGGGGTAGGGTTAGGGGGCGCAAATCCACAGGTTAGGGGGCGCAAATTACTTGCCTTGCCCCGGGTGCTGACAACCCACGCTACGCCACTGGATAGTGGAGATGTGTGTCTATATTGTATGAGCATCTCCACCACACTGGTTTCTCAGTTGCAAATCGACTTGAAATTTTAGCTCTGTCGTGAATCTAATTTATGACGTTATCAGGATTACATAATAATTTTTGTTGTTGTTGTTGTTTAGTCGTTTAGTTGTGTCCAACTCTTCGTGACCCCATGGACCAGAGCACGCCAGGCACTCCTGTCTTCCACTGCCTCCTGCAGTTTGGTCAAACTCATGCTGGTAGCTTCGAGAACACTGTCCAACCATCTCGTCCTCTGTCGTCCCCTTCTCCTTGTGCCCTCAATCTTTCCCAACATCAGTGTCTTTTCCAGAGAGTCTTCTCTTCTCATGAGGTGGCCAAAGTATTGGAGCCTCAGCTTCAGGATCTGTCCCTCCAGTGAGCCCTCAGGGCTGATTTCCTTAAGAATGGATAGGTTTGATCTTATTGCAGTCCATGGGACTCTGAAGAGTCTCCTTCAGCACCATAATTTAAAAGCATCAATTCTTCAGTGATCAGCCTTCTTTATGGTCCAGCTCCATACATGGGAAAACCATAGCTTTAACTATACAGACCTTTGTCGGCAAGGTGATATCTCTGCTTTTTAACATGCTGTCTAGGTTTGTCATTGCTTTCCTCCCAAGAAGCAGGCGTTTAATAATAATAATAATAATAATAATAATAATAATTTATTACTTATACACTACCCATCCGACTGGCCCCAAGAAACACTCAGTCCAGGTCTAATCTCAACCTTGACACATCTCCATATGCACACTCTCCATTAAGTTGAAACCCTTTCATGCTCTAAGTCAGGGTTTCCCAAACTTGGGTCTCCTACTGTTTTTGGACTACAATCCTCATCATTTCTTACCACTGGTCCTGCTAGCTAGGGATGATGGGAGTTGTAGTCCAAAACAGACACCCAAGTTTCGGAAAACCTGTTCTAAATTATTTTTGGTATCAAAACTCCTTTCCCATAGATACCTTAGGCACTAGGTGAAAACATTTCTCTTTAACCAGGCCTTTGGCTGATATGATGTCCTTTTCAATGTGTTTCTGGAAGGGTGTTATTAGTTTTGCTCCTTGTTCTCGTTTTCATTGTATATTGTGTGTTCTCATTTTGCAATTTCATGTTGTGAACCGCCCTGCGATCTTAGGATGATGGGTGGTTAATAATAATAATAATAATAATAATAATAATAATAGCCATCCTGAATTATGTATCTCCCTTAATCTCCTGTGGGTGGCTACCACTGCCATTACTGCCTGGTCCATTTAGTGGTTTGATGATGTCACATTAAACGGATTAGAAATCAGACGTGATTAGGTTTAGTGCTAAACCCAAAGCGGAAGCAAAACTCAGCCTTGTTGCAGAAGGGAAGGTCTAAAAGTGGGTCAGGGCACGTTGCCCATACCTTTCACCCCTGGGTTGCAGGTAGGCAAACAGTAGGAGTCAGAGCCAATGGCAGACGAAGCCAACTAATTCTGCTTCTTCTGCCTACGGAGTTCTACAAGGGCAAATAATCAGGGAAGCATCGCTGTGCAGATCTCTGCAGGTTGCCTTTCATCTAGATCTACACTTTTTTGTGTGTGTACATACAGGGGCAAATTTATTCATTTATTAGTTATTTCATAAAAAATTTACATCGCTGGGTTGTAAACACCTCAAAGCGCTTTACAAATGATAAAATAGCAAAATGAAGATGAAACAGCAAAATCAAGAAAAACCCCCACAACCCCACTTTTAAACATACAAAAGTTAAAATACTAAAACAGATTGAAATTAACTCAACTTTCTAAGCCTCTAGGTAAAGGTAAAGGTAAAGGTAAAGGTAAAGGTAAAGGTAAAGGTAAAGGTAAAGGTAAACGTAAAGGTAAAGGTAAAGGGACTCCTGACCATTAGGTCTAGTTGTGACCGACTCTGGAGTTGCGGCACTCATCTCGCTTTATTGGCCGAGGGAGCCGGCATACAGCTTCGGGGTCATGTGGCCAGCATGACTAAGACGCTTCTGACGAACCAGAGCAGCGCATGGAAGCGCCGTTTACTTTCCCGCTAGAGCGGTACCTATTTATCTACTTGCACTTTGATGTGCTTTCGAACTGCTAGGTTGGCAGGAGCAGGGACCGAGCAATGGGAGCTCACCCCATCGCGGGGATTCGAACCGCCGACCTTCTGATCGGCAAGTCCTAGGCTCTGTGGTTTAACTCACAGCGCCACCCGTGTCCAAACCTCTAGGTAGACCTCTCTAAACAGGAATGTTTTTAGCAGGCGTCGAAAAGATTACAGTGAAGGCGCCAGCTTGATCTCAATAGGCAGGGAGTTCCAAAGGGACTGCCACACTAAATGACTGAGTTCTTACAGACACGAAAAGGGTGTCATGTGGTACCTGTGTCATGTGACAATTCCGCCAATCGAAGTGGTTGAATGGGCGCATGTAGGGTAAGGTCATTTAGGCTGGATCTACACTGACTTGTTTAACGTTATTGGAATGTTATTAGATATATCATTTTAAAGCGTCACAGGGCATACTTGCAAATTAAAGCGTTTCTTACCATTGTTTTTTCCCTGTCAAAACGCTGTCTCCCTACTGCTGCTTGGTGGCTGCTCTGCAGCGGCCTCTGGTGTCACATTTTAATAACACATTATGAATGTTAAAAGTAGGACATTGTGTGTCCATTTGTATTATCAAAACCACCCCTTAACCCTTCCTTAACGTTAAAAAACTAGGAGCGCAAATCCACTCTTAAAGGTAAAGGTAAAGGGACCCCTGATCATTAGGTCCAGTCGTGACTGACTCTGGGGTTGCGGCGCTCATTTCGCTTTATTGACTGAGAGAGCCAGCGTACAGCTTCCAGGTCATGTGACCAGCATGACTAAGCCGCTTCTGGAGAACCAGAGCAGTGCACGGAAACGCCGTTTACCTTTCCGCCAGAGTGGTACCTATTTATCTACCTATTTATCTATTTATCTACTTTGATGTGCTTTTGAACTGCTAGGTTGGCAGGAGCAGGGACCGAGCTCATCCCGTCGTGAGGATTCGAACCACTGACCTTCTGATCAGCAAGTCCTAGGCTCTGTGGTTTAACCCACAGCACCACCCGCATCCCTCTTAGAGGGCGCTAATACAGTCAAACCTCGAACGACTCCATTTTCAAACTTCCCGACTCCTGAACGCCGAAAACCTGGAAGTAAATACTCTGGTTTTAAAACGTTTTTGGGAACCCAAACGTCCGATGTGGCTTCCGCTTGAGTGCAAGAAGCTCTTGCAACCAAACGGAAGCCATGCCTTGGTTGTCAAACGTTTCGGAAGTTGAACGGTCTTCCGGAACAGATCACGTTTGACAACCGAGGTTTGACTGTATCTTCTTTCAAAGGGGTTGTGTTTTCTGTGAAGTTCACTTGTGCATTACAGAACTTGCACTCCATTGTCTTGAACCTGAACCGCCTTGTGTTTTCAGTGTCCCTGAATGCTAAGAGGTTATAAGACATTGGAGACCCTGCTGCAGAAATTGTAAGAAAGAGGTCTCTGATAGGCCTAGGCGATGTATCGATACACCATCCACGGCTGGTTTGAGGGCTAGATTGTGATGGCATGTTGACCTGGTGGTATATCATGTGTGGGACTTGCCTTCCTTCCCCAGCAAAGCAGTTGGTATGTCTCCTTCCTCCCTGGGGGTGGCTGGGGTGGGGGGCAGCTTCACCCCAGTACCTTGTGGGGCCGGTGCGCCTTCCTCTTCAACATTGTGATGTATCACCGTATCGTGATGTTCAGCTGGTGATACATTGCAGTGTTGAAGACCTCATATAGCACAGCCTAGTGTCTGACTCCCTGTGACCCTGGACCACCACATGACAGGGCCTGAGGTTCACCAACCCGACACTAGACAGCAACCACATGCCCCTTCTTTTGAACCAGGTCCTGAGCATGATAGAGTGCAGCAAGGATAATTAAGCAGCCATTGAAAAAGACTTTGTTTGCAGCACAAAATGGTGCATAATTACTTAAGCACCGTGGAGTTGTCTGCAGTCTGCATCTTATATCAAATGTCTGAGGACACGCCTACGCCTCTCGCTCGAGCTTAGTAAACATGCAATGATGGGAAAAGAAGTCAGATGGGGTAGGTGAGTCATTAGCATGCGTGGTTCTGGTAAAACACCTTTCTGCAAGAATCAGGTTCATTTAGCAAATTTCACCACAAATACTTCTCTTGCTCCTGTCCGATGTTTGCCTTGAGTGCCCTCAAACAGGTACCTTTAACCTTTCAGGACCCACTTTGAACCCAAACATTCATCCGGGAACCCATTTGTGGTGTAGTGGTTAAGAGTGGTGGACTCGTAATCTGGTGAACCGGGTTTGCGTCTCCGCTCCTCTACATGCAGCTGCTGGGTGACCTTGGGCTAGTCACACTTCCCTGAAGTCTCTCAGCCCCACTCACCTCACAGAGTGTTTGTTGTGGGGGAGGAAGGGAAAGGAGAATGTTAGCCGCTTTGAGACTCCTTCGGTTAGTGATAAAGCGGGATATCAAATCCAAACTCTTCTTCTTCTTTTATTATATTTTGCTTGGTGGTTGAGCTTCTGTTATGACCCACCTTGGATCAGGCTGAAACACACTAGCAGGTCCTGGCCCACCAGATGAAGACCAGTACCCTAGAGCAGTGTTTCCCAACCTTGTGCCTCCAGCTGTTTTTGAACTACAATTCCCATCATCCCTGACTAGCAAGACCAGTCACAAGGGATGATGGGAATTGTAGTCCAAAAACAGCTGGAGGCACAAGGTTGGGAAACACTGCCCTAGAGAGATGGAAGTATCTGAAGTTCAACAGTTCATGAGAGTGTTTCACTTCTTTTTTTTTTTAAAGACCATACTCCTATAGAATTTACTTCCATTTCTTGAATACGTGTAGAAGATAAAACTTTAAAAAAAAATCAATGTTATTAAAGGATTTCAACATATAATGCAATAAAAATCAAACAAAGCTAATATCTAAAGAGAACAAAATGATTAAAAAGGGAAAGAGGGGGGGGGAAGCAACACAACCACACAAACACAAATTTTATATGCTATCTTTATCTTCAATTCTCAAACAAAGATCCATATCTTCTCAGCTTCTACCTGGGCCAGTTCCCATCTTTCTTAGCCTCACACCCTGAGAAAAATCACTCTATTCTGTCTCTCACACAGATTTCTTCTATCAATCTTCTCTCTGCATGTATACTTATAAGCAATAGTGCCCCTGCCCACCACGGGAGTTGTGCCATTGTGGTGGGTCTATTCCGGCGAGATATCGCAAGATCTGCCAGGAAGCTGCTGCCACCGCCACGCGACCTCAGTAAATGAGGCTTTGGAGGGGGTGGCACCTTCCCATTTCGCCTTGGGCGGCAAGGTGGGGTGGGCCACCCCTAAATGATGCCTGCTTTATTTATTCTTATCCTGTGAATCTTAGCTAATATGCATATCCTTCACATTGTTTGTAAACCATCCCGGGAATATAATTGTAATGTAAAAATACTTACAAGGCTAAGGATCAAACCTAATAATACAGGGGTGCCCCGCAAGACGAATGCCTCGCAAGACGGAAAACCCGCTAGACGAAAGGGTTTTCCGTTTTGGAGGTGCTTCGCAAAACGAATTTCCTATGGGCTTGTTTCGCAAGACGAAAATGTCTTGCGAGTTCCTGCAGGTTTTTCCCCCTTCCCCCCTTTTTCTAAGCCGCTAAGCCGCTTATCAGCTGATCCGCTAAGCTGCTTAACAGCTGATCTGCTAAGCCGCTTAACAGCTGATCCGCTAAGCCACTTATCAGCTGATCCGCTAAGCCGCTAAGCCGCTTAACAGCTGATCCGCTAAGCCGCTTATCAGCTGATCCGCTAAGCCGCTTAACAGCTGATCCGCTAAGCTGCTTATCAGCTGATCCGCTAAGCCGCTAAGCCGCTTATCAGCTGATCCGCCAAGCCCCTAAGCCGCTAATAGCGCTAATCCGCTAAGCCGTTAATGGGCTTGCTTCGCAAGACGAAAAAACCGCAAGACGAAGAGACTCGCGGAACGGATTCTTTTCGTCTTGCGAGGCACCACTGTAATAATAATTTATTATTTATACCCTGCCCATCTGGCTGGGCTTCCCCAGCCACTCTGGGCAGCTTCCAACAAATTATTAAAATACAGTAATGCATCAAAAAGCTTCCCTAAAGAGGGCTGCTTTCAGATGTCTTCTAAAAGTCTGGTAGTAGTTGTTCTCTTTGACATCTGGTGGGAGGGCATTCCACAGGGCGGGTGTCACTACTGAGAAGGCCCTCTGCCTGGTTCCCTGTAACTTGGCTTCTCGCAGTGAGGGAACCGCCAGAAGGCCCTCGGCGCTGGACCTCAGTGTCTGGGCAGAATGATGAGGGTGGAGATGCTCCTTGATGTATACTGGGCCGAGGCCGTTTAGGGCTTTAAAGGTCAGCACCCTACACAAAACCAGAGCGGAGTCCCTAAGACGGCTGAATGGCGTTTTGTATGTCTCCTTCTGGCAATTCCTATAGCCAAGCTGGTTCCAAACCTATTGTTCTGCTGTCCTTTGGGCCACATCAGTAAGGCCAAAAGGTGGTCTTGTGATGTGGGGAGCCCAGGACTTCCATACATACTGCCCAAGGTTGTTCATCACTTTAGTGGTTTGACTTCACCCCTGGAGGCGCACTCCATTGCCGCTTGAGACAACCAGACGCTAACTCTTCAAATAACCAGGCATCGTCGTCGTCGTCCCCTCCCACTTTGGCTTCACCATGTCATCTATTTGTGGAAAGAGAAAAAGAGAGAGACGGGAACATTTATTTGTCCCACTACATCAGAAGTTATTTGGATTCTCTCCCCTGCCCTCCCAGGAGCTCTATACGAAACAGTGTGGGAAGATTTATCTTCTGAAAATGAGCTGTCGTGCCTTAGTGCACAAACCTTATCACAGATCTAACGGCGGAATAAAACTATTGGGAATGCTGTTGCTTTTCCAAGGCAGCTGAAAAGAAAATTAGCAGGTAAAGGTGCTGTGATTATTTGCCACTCCAGTTTGATCATTTGGAGCATTCGAAAACCTAATTTTTAATTAAGGATTTACTTATTCCTGAGCACACTAAGGACCAAAGAATAACTAGCCGGTGACAAAAGAGGGAAATTTCTTCACGCCCTGAATCATTCACGCTCCTCTGGAGTTCTTCTGACCAAAATTTACTTCCTCCACAAACTCTTACAAAAAAGAATCGAAAATCCAATGCACCTTACATTAGCACCTCCATAAAACTGATCGAGATGTCAGAATTATTTACTGGAAAAAAGTGAGGCAAGTATTAAAAAGAGCTTTAACTACAAGGTCAAGCCCAACATCTTTGATTTAATGCTGAAGGGGACATCTCTATTTTCATAGGGTAAGTGTTGGAGGGTATGAACTATACCTTTAAAGCACATTTGAAGCGCGTTCCAACCCTCAAAAGCATTCTGCGCACTGTAGTTGCAATTCGCACAGGAGTTGCAGAATGCAGCAACCCTAAACATGCTACAGGGCCCAGAAAACTCCGAGGGAGAAAATGTGTTTCAAATGTGCTGTAAAGGTATAACTATTTGCCATGCAGCCTTAACACAGCTGTTCCTCTGGAAGTTCACGCTCTGTGGGGGATTCATATTATTAGTTAGAGTTAAACACGACCTTGAGCTTTTCTCTCCATCGTTCCTTTCAATATTTGCACATCTAAAACAGCATATTAATTACTATGTAGAATACAAACAGGATTAGGGTATTCACCCCCCCCCCTAAACTTCAACAGGCCTTAAGAAGCTTTGCAGTAAATGCTACGCTTCGTACATTTCTAGGCTTTTAGTATATTCTTGCGCAATATTTGTGGAAGGAAATGGCATTACTCTCTTTTCACATACAGTGGTACCTCAGGTTAAGAACTTAATTTGTTCTGGGGGTCTGTTCTTAATCTGAAACTGTTCTTAACCTGAGGTACCACTTTAGCTAATGGGGCCTCCCACTGCCGCTGTGCAATTTCTGTTCTCATCCTGAAGCAAAGTTCTTAACCCGAGGTACTATTTCTGGGTTAGCGGAGTCTGTAACCTGACGCGTCTGTAACCCGAGGTACCACTGTATATCTAATTGCCCATTTCCCCTCACCCTGGGAAGCAGAAGAAGTGTATTAGCACATGCATGACATTCCAAAAGGTGGGCAGCCTCCAAGCAGGGCTGCAAAAGAAATTTGGAAAGCCACTACCATGTCAGCGTAGGCAATTTTATTTATTTATTACAGTGGTACCTTGGGTTTAGTACTTAGTTCCTTCCGGAGGTCCGTACTTAACCTGAAACTGTTCTTAACCTGAAGCACCACTTTAGCTAATGGAACCTGGTGCTGCCGCCGCGCCGCCAGAGCACAATTTCTGTTCTCATCCTGAAGCAAAGTTCTTAACCTGAAGCACTATTTCTGGGTTAATGGAGTCTGTAACCTGAAGCGTATGTAACCTGAAGCCTATGTAACCTGAGGTATCACTGTACATTGATATCCCACCTTCCTCCAAGAATGTGGCTCTGCCCCTCTCCACATTATCCTTACAACAACTCTGTGAGGTAGGCCAAGGGACAGTAACTGGGCCCAAGAAAAGCCAGTGAGCTTCATGACTGCATCGGGACTAGAACTGGCATTCCACGTCTTAGTTTGGTGTGCTAACCACTATGCCACACTGTCTAGTGGGACTGAGAGTCGTGCTCTGTGCTAAGCAGCTTCCTATGTTCTGAAATACATTGCTTTCATTAACAACAACAACAACAACAACAACAACAACAACAACATTTTTATTATTGTTATGCTGCCCATCTGACTGGGTTGCCCCAGCCTCTCTGGAAGGCTTCCAGCACAATATATAAAAAAGCAACTTCTCTCTACAGCCAGGTGATGGCAGCATTTTGGAATAGTATTTCAACAAGCTTACCGTAATTCTGTGCAGCCAAGCCTTTGATATTCCCAGCTAATTCTTTCTTGCCAAGGTTGAAAATTCTCCACAGGTATTGGGATAGTTAGGAAAACCATGGCTGCTTCCTGTTCACTTCCTGTCGGTAAAATATTCTCAAGATCTCTATTTGTAATTGTAATATAATGGGGAATCTTAAGCTATCTATGTTGCCCCCTTCTCCTGCCACGCACAGAAAGAGAGAGATTTTAAAGTCATGACATTAAATCTTGTTGAGAATAAATCAAAATAAAGATTTATGTCATGACTTTCTTTCCACGGGGTAAACCGAAGTGGCTAAGAGCGTATCGCCATTCCTTCTATTTCCAATGTTCTGCCTCTGAGTGACGTTGCTGCTGCAGTCAAAATGGTTGCACCCACATTTTAATCTTTCAGGAAAGCAGGCAGCAGAGGGTGGTCTATAACAACAACAACAACAACAACAATTTATTAGGGCAAATGGGGTACTCCCCTACACCCGCCTGCCTTCTTACTTATAACAAGGGTGGGCTTTGGTCTTTCAAATTTTGGCAGCGCCCTATGCGAGGCCAAAATTCAGCAGCCACCTGCCTCTTTCCCCCCATTTTGCTCAATCCACTATGTCATAGTTGCAGCGCCCATAGTTACAGCACAGCTCCCAGTGTGGTGGAGCCAGTCACGCGACCCTAAATCCACCCCAGTCCTGTGGGGTTTCCACTGGCTGTCACCTTCTTCCTCCTTAGTCCCAGTCTTCCTCTTGTAGAACCCAGCCGGGAAGAAGACGAGTACAGTGGTACCTCAGGTTACATACGCTTCAGGTTACAGACTCCGCTAACCCAGAAATAGTACCTCAGGTTAAGAACTTCGCTTCAGGATGAGAACAGATATCGTGTTCTGGTGGCGCGGCGGCAGCGGGAGGCCCCATTAGCTAAAGTGGTGCTTCAGGTTAAGAACAGTTTCAGGTTAAGAATGGACCTCCAGAACAAATTAAGTACTTAACCCGAGGTACCACTGTACATAGTTAAAACATGGAGCCCTTAGCTCTGGCTTCACCTAATGTTGGCCCCTCTGTTTTATGCCTCGCCTCCTTTTGCTTTGGGCAGATTTTCTGCTTTCTGTTCTTATCGTCCCTTATCCCTAAACTGGACTTCGAATGGGCAGCCTTTTACATATAGAGGGCTGTCTTCTGGCATCACTTCAAATAGAGGACTGCATACCATCCAACAATTTCAAGCCCCAAACCAGGATGCACATTTTCCAGAACGTGCTCCCGCGATCCACACCTTGTTCTCACCTCCCAAAAGGGCTCTTTTTTTGGGTGGGAATGCTGCCTGAGAGTGCAGCGTTGAGATTGCGGCTCCCAAAATGGCTGCCGTCAAAATGGCTGCCTCTTAAATAAGAGACACGGGGGAATGATTAATGGACTTCAATGTCTGTACACTAATGCGCAAAGCATGGGTAATAAACAAGATGAGCTTGAGCTCTTGGTACAGCAAACTAAATATGACATAATAGGCATGACTGAAACATGGTGGGATAAGTCCCACGACTGGAATGTAATAATGGAGGGTTACAACCTATTTCAGAGAAACAGACCAGACAAGAAAGGAGGAGGAGTGGCGTTATATGTCAGGGATGTGTATACCTGTGAAGAGATCCAAGATTTAGAACCTCAAAGCCAAAGTGAGAGCATTTGGGTCAAAATTAAGGGAGAGATGAATAACAGGGACCTCATTGTGGGAGTTTACTATAGATCCCCAAGCCAAACGGAGGACATAGATGATGCCTTCCTGGAACAGATGGCCAAGCATGCAAAAGGAAGGGAGATAGTAGTAATGGGGGACTTCAATTACCCAGATATTTGCTGGATGTCAAACTCAGCCAAGAGCATAAGGTCAAACAGATTCCTCACTGGCCTTGCAGACAACTTTGTTGTCCAGAAAGTGGGAGAAGCAACAAGAGGAACAGCCATTTTAGATCTGGTCCTAACCAATGTTGATGACCTGGTTAGTGGGGTAGAAGTGGAAGGATCATTAGGCGCGAGTGATCATGCTCTTCTGAAGTTTACTATACAGCGGAAAGGAGCAGCCAAGCATACTAGGACTCAATTTCTTGACTTTAAGAAAGCCGACTTCATAAAACTTAGGGAAGTGCTGGGTGAGATCCCATGGACAGTAATATTAAAAGGAAAGGGAGTTCATGATGGCTGGGAGTTTGTTAAGAGGGAGATAGTAAAAGCACAACTTCAGGCAATACCAATGAGACGGAAACATGGAAGGTGCCTAAAGAAGCCAGGGTGGCTATCTAAAGAAAGAGAGGTTAAAAGCAACAAAAAAGGCTTTTATGGGTATGTTCGTAGCAAAAGGAAGAACAAAGAAACAGTGGGGTCACTCAGAGGAGAAGATGGTGAAATGCAAACAGGGGACACAGAAAGGGCTGAACTCCTCAATGCCTTCTTTGCCTCAGTCTTTTCCGATAAAGAAAACAATGCCCGACCTGAAGAACTTGGAGCAAATGATTCAGCAGAGGAAACACGGCCCAGAATAACTAAGGAGATAGTACAAGAATACTTGGCTAGTTTAGATGTATTCAAGTCTCCAGGGCCAGATGAACTGCATCCAAGAGTATTAAAAGAACTGGCAGATGTGATCTCAGAACCACTGGCAGTCATCTTTGAGAATTCCTGGAGAACAGGCGAAGTCCCGGCAGACTGGAGGAGGGCAAATGTTGTCCCTATTTTCAAAAAGGGGAAAAGAGAGGAGCCAAATAATTACCGCCCAGTCAGTCTGACATCAATACCAGGGAAGATTCTGGAGCAGATCATTAAACAAACAGTCTGTGAGCACCTAGAAACGAATGCTGTGATCACCAATAGTCAGCATGGATTTCTGAAAAATAAGTCATGTCAGACTAACCTGATCTCGTTTTTTGACAGAATTACAAGCCTGGTAGATGAAGGGAACGCAGTGGATGTAGCCTACCTTGATTTCAGCAAGGCATTTGACAAGGTGCCCCATGATATTCTTGTAAAGAAGCTGGTAAAATGCGGTCTTGACTATGCTACCACTCAGTGGATTTGTAACTGGCTGACTGACCGAACACAAAGGGTGCTCATCAATGGTTCCTCTTCATCCTAGAGAAGAGTGACTAGTGGGGTGCCACAGGGTTCTGTCTTGGGCCCGGTCTTATTCAACATCTTTATCAACGACTTGGATGATGGACTCAAGGGCATTCTGATCAAATTTGCAGATGACACCAAACTGGGAGGGGTGGCTAACACCCCAGAGGACAGGATCACACTTCAAAACGACCTTGACAGATTAGAGAACTGGGCCAAAACAAACAAGATGAATTTTAATAGGGAGAAATGTAAAGTATTGCACTTGGGCAAAAAAAATGAGAGGCACAAATACAAGATGGGTGACACCTGGTTTGAGAGCAGTACATGTGAAAAGGATCTAGGAGTCTTGGTTGACCACAAACTTGACATGAGCCAACAGTGTGACGCGGCAGCTAAAAAAGCCAATGCAATTCTGGGCTGCATCAATAGGAGTATTACATCTAGATCAAGGGAAGTAATAGTGCCACTGTATTCTGCTCTGGTCAGACCTCACCTGGAGTACTGTGTCCAGTTCTGGGCACCACAGTTCAAGAAGGACACTGACAAACTGGAACGTGTCCAGAGGAGAGCAACCAAAATGGTCAAAGGCCTAGAAACGATGCCTTATGAGGAACGGCTAAGGGAGCTGGGCATGTTTAGCCTGGAGAAGAGGAGGTTAAGGGGTGATATGATAGCCATGTTCAAATATATAAAAGGATGTCGCATAGAGGAGGGAGAAAGGTTGTTTTCTGCTGCTCCAGAGAAGCGGACACGGAGCAATGGATCCAAACTACAAGAAAGAAGATTCCACCTAAACATTAGGAAGAACTTCCTGACAGTAAGAGCTGTTCGACAGTGGAATTTGCTGCCAAGGAGTGTGGTGGAGTCTCCTTCTTTAGAGGTCTTTAAGCAGAGGCTTGACAACCATATGTCAGGAGTGCTCTGATGGTGTTTCCTGCTTGGCAGGGGGTTGGACTCGATGGCCCTTGTGGTCTCTTCCAACTCTATGATTCTATGATTCTATGATTCTATGATTCTATGTCATGTGAAAATACGTGATGTCCCGCTTTTTTCCTGGGCACCTGGCAGGTATGGGACTGTTCTCTGTAAAGGGGGATACATGGCCACCCTAAAGTTGTTCACAATAAGGTCAGTAAGTTGACATATGCCTGGGGCTACTAAAATAGAAGGCTGTCCATTTAAGCTTTCTGCCCTGTCCAGTAAGCTAAGCTGTTCGCCTCACAGGAGATTAAAGAGAGTTCTCCAATTCCCTCCCACCATGTTCCAGACATGAAACTGAGGCAGCAAGCGCACCTAGTGCTGAGGATTTTGAGCTAGACGGTGGTGTTTCCTGATTCTTGACAATGCTAAACCCTATGAGAAGAAGGTAACTTGTAAAGGGGAAGCTCTGGAGTGTGGAGAACATATTTCAGCCTTGAGTGGTGGGCTCTGAAAATACATCCAGGCCATTGTTGGCTTCATAAAAAGACCACTGTTGACTCAGCACAGAGGTACATCTGTGGAGGAAATGAATTCTCAGGCAGTGGATTCTATATGACTAAAAGGGCTTAATATTCTCAATTCCTCTAAGAGGTAGTCATCTCTGCCATACAAGTAAACATCCATTCTGCTTACTATTAACTTATAAGGATTGCTTTTTTACTCTGTGAACTGCCCTGAGATCTTGTGATAAAGGGTGGTATATAAATAAAATAAGTAAACCAATTGTGTGTGTGTGTGTGTGTGTGAGAGAGAGAGAGAGAAATATTATTATTATTATTTTCAACCAGAAAGATTTCGTAGCTCAAACTATGTGGAAAAATAAGATGTGTCTGAGGGTTGACCAAAAAAACTACAAAAAACCGACACCACTTCCAAGTGTCAGGAGTGCACGCAGGAGCCAGGCCCTGTGACCAATAGGACTTTGCAGGACTGGGGCCTTCCTAAGTTTGTTCTGAAGAGACAAGGTGCAGCCTCACAGGTGAGGCCGATTGGTAACTCACAGCACCTGGTGGCAAAAGCCAGGAAGGGATATAAGGTCAGCATTTCCCTTCAGCTCTTTGCCACAGCAACACGCTTCCTGCATTTGGTTTCTTGCTTCCTGATCCTTGAACCTCGGCTTCTTGACTCCCAGCTTGTTGATCCTCGGACCCTTGACTCCTTGCTTCCGGACCCTTGGCTTTTTGACTCCTGGCTCTCTGACCCTTGGACTCCTGGCTTCCTGGCTTCTGGACCCCCGTTCCTGCTCCCACCCTGCCATCTTGCCCCAGGTCCTGATGTCCCCTGCCAGGACTTTGATCACCTGTGCACTGGACCATGACACCATGAAGTCTTAAAATGGATCATGACTTTATTAGAAATAAAAGCAGGTGGCACTGTGGTCTAAATGAGGCTCCTGGGCTCGCAGATCATAAGGTCAGTGGTTTGAATCTGTGTGATGGGGTGAGCTCCCGTTGTTCTGCCCCAGCTTCTGCCAACCTAGCAGTTCGAAAGCATACCAGTGCAAGTAGATAAATAGGTACCGCTGTGGTGGGAAGGCAAACAGTGTTTCTGTGTGCTCTGGCTTCCATCATGGTGTCTTCTTGTGCCAGAAGCGGTTCAGTCATGCTGGCCACATGACCCGGAAAGCTGTCTGTGGACAAATGCTGGCTCCTTCGGCCTGAGAGAGGAGATGGGCACTGCACCCCATAGTCAAATTCGACTGGACTTAGCTGTCCAGTGGTGCTTTACCTTTACTTTAAACATTTCTGAGAGTCTATGCAGCAGGATAGGGAACATTAGACCAAACCAGAGCAGAAATTAATTCACTCCCCCTTAACGGAAAAAAAACTTCCTTAAAAGTTTCTTAAAAGTAAGGAGTTGTTGGTGTGGTCAAGGTTTATAGACTTAACAACATGCTCTAGATTTGGTTCTTAGAAATGTAAACCCCTGACAAGTCAGGCTATTTCCTCACAACATTTATTTTACTGCTCTCGGAGTTGAAAGTGCTACTTCAGCTGCAGCTGACTTTCTGCTGTTCTCTTTTTGAAAAGGACAGTTTCATTCGCCCTGATAGTTTCAAAAAAAACAAGCAACTTCTGTTCTCTTGCCTCCCCTCTTAACTACTGATGCTTTGCCCATAATAATGCATGCTTTCCTGAGGAACAGTCTGCTGTCAGTGCTGTTTAGCGCTAGCCTGAGGACTGGAGAACGCTTCTGGTACCACAAAGGCATCTCTCCACTGACCAACATCTCTGCCCCAGAGACTCAGGGGAACCGAGGCTGGCAAATTGGAATGACACGAGTGAAGCGTGAGGTATTGACAGCCTGACAGCTCATTTCTCTCATCCTGCCAAAGCTCCTCATTCCCAGCTTAAAGAGGGGGCCCTGAAACCATTAACCAACTGCTCTTCCTTTCAGCCCTAGTGATTCCAGAGCTGTACATCCTTTCTAATTGGTGGACGCGAAAGCTTCACTAAAATGTAAGCCCAAGGAAGGAAATAAAAAGGAATTGCTGTTCAGGAACAGCATTTCCTTTTTCTGACTCCCCCCTCCCCACAAAGCTGAATTCCTTGCGGATGTTTTTATCTTTCCAGAAGTCTGTGTGTGTTGGGTGTGTGTGTGTCAATATTGTCCCTAGAATCATAGAGTTGGAAGAGACCACAAGGGCCATCGAGTCCAACCCCCTGCCAAGCAGGAAACACCACCAGAGCACTCCTATAGAATCATAGAATCTACCTCTTCCTTCAAGAAGCTCAGGGTCCCTGTAATATTGACCCTCTAAATGGGGTCAACAGGATGTGGAGAAGTGAGTGGAAAATAGTAACTCTGTAAATCAGACTTGTTAAAACAAAAACTTATATAGTACTGTAGTATACCCAGAACCCTGTGGGTTAAACCACACAGCCTAGGACTTGCCGATCAAAAGGTCGGCGGTTCGAATCCCTGTGACAGGGTGAGCTCCCGTTGCTCTGTCCCTGCTCCTACCAACCTAGCAGTTCGAAAGCACGTCAAAGTGCAAGTAGATAAATAGGGACCGCTCTGGTGGGAAGGTAAACGGCGTTTCCGTGTGCTGCTCTGGTTCACCAGAAGCGGCTTAGTCATGCTGGCCACATGACCCGGAAGCTGTCTGTGGACCAACGTCAGCTCCCTCGGCCTATAGAGCGAGATGAGCGCGCAACCCCAGAGTCGGTCACGACTGGACCTAATGGTCAGGGTTATCTTTATACCCAGAACCATCAATAATTGGTTCTGTTTCTATATTCTCTACTTAAAACGCCAAATTCGTTCTTTGTGTACTGTATTAAAACCCCCCTGAAAAGGGAAAACAGTCCAGGGTGGCTCTCATTTTATTCTCACATTTTATTTTCACAACAACCCTGTGAGGCAGGTTAGGTTAAGAGAGAAGAAGAGTTCACAGGACACAGACACCCCCAAATACATTGAAAGCTCACACTAGCTCACCCCACCCTCTTTCTTTGTCAGTAAACCAACAACAACCTTTTGGTAGCGTTGTGAGGCAGCACTATGTATGGTTCTCAGTCAGAGGTGTAGTCATCTGGGGTCTTGGGTGTCATAGACGTGTTACATTTTTGGGAGCAGGGTTCTACAAGGGTCCCTATGTCAGTGTCTGATGAACCCAGCTCCCCAAAAGTGACGATTTGCATTTACTTATGCTCTGCTGTTGCAGTGTTCTGGTGTTTTGCAATTTTGGGCTACCTGAAGACTCTGCTCTCGTCTTCCCTTCGCCTTCTGTTCTCTGGATAAGTGCCAGAAACAGGCATTGTTTGAAGGCAAGTTGCTGTGGCTGTGGAAAGCATGGTGGAATTAATGCTACCAATTATAGTATTTCTACTCTCAGTAGCCAGTGAGAGGTTTGTATAAAGGGGCAGGGGGTTAGACATGAATCCATCACATTCTAGCTTGTCCATTCTTCTCAGTAGCACAGCAAAAAAACAAGACAGGACAGGACAAGACCAGGACAAGACCAGGACCGGAAAACCACCAGCACCTTCTGCCTTGAACAGTGCAATTTCCGTGTGCGATTCAATCACACACTGGCAATTTCACATTGCAAAATGACAATTGGTTCGTGCTCTTGATCGACGAGCCTGCTTCTCCCCCAAGCAGGTCATTCTTGTAGTGAGGCAGATGACTGCAAAATGTGCTGGAATGTGTAGGATAACAACGGCTTGGCACGATGTTGTACAAGCTCCTCGAAAACAAATGGTAACGAATGCTAAATAAATAGATGTCACCTAAACTCCCTTCAGACTTCTGACACTCTTTAGTGGTTCAGATTGATGGATTTGCTGTTTTTAATTGTCGAAAATGCAATCTAGAATCTGGTATGCAAAAAAGGAATCAGAAAAAGATGCTATTTGCCAGAGTCCGGTGGCATCTGCAGCAGTGGAATTGGCCACCCCCTATATTAAAAAAGCAGTTCTATTATAAATGCTAACTAAAAACAAAATACTTTGCCCCGATTTCACTTATCATTCATTGCCAGCTGGCTTGGTGTAATCGACAGGTGAGGTTTCATAAATTATCCATTCCGCACTGTTTTTAAATTGACATGTCTGCTAATATGCTGTATTGAAGGAGTCAGCAAATAATGCGAGCTAGAATAATCCTATTCATGCCATTTTTCTCCCCAAGCAAACCGGTCTCTTTAAATTGTTTTGTTTCGGGTGTGTAGGGGAGGAAGTCATAGCAAATGACAGAAATTTGGACATTCTCCCAGGGAGACCTTGTTGGTAGAATTTAGATGTTAGGTGAAAATGTTTTCATTTGCACAGGCATTTTAAAATTGACCTGCTGGGACAAACTGCCATTTTGCCATTTGCTTGTTCCAATGCTTAATTGCAGTGCTTTTCAAATGGTTTGGAGAGAGCCCCACCTGTAAATTGACTCCATCTTTTGGATTCCATTTTCCCTCTCTGCAATGGGGCCCACAAGTACATTGCATCAGCACCCAACACTGAAAGACTTTATTTTTAATTTGGCATATGTATGGCGATATCCAACATTAGCCATACTCCAAGTAGACCCTTTGAAATCAACAGACTTAAGTAACAAGGGCATTTATTTTCTACCTGAAAGGAGGCTTTTCACGGAGTGGGACTAGTTCTTTGGAACGCTGTTCCTAGCAAAAGCAAACAAGCACCTACAATTTTTTATATTTATATCACCCGCTGATGAAACATGGTGGATTCTCCTTCCTTGGAGGTTTTTCAGTAGAGGTTGGATGGCCATCTGTCATGGATACTTTAGTTGAGATTCCCTCATGGTCCCTTCCAACACTACAATTGTATGATTCTATATTCGCCCTGTTGTCTTTGTCCATGGAGTTTTCTTGGCAGGGATACTGGAGTGGCTTGCCGGTTCCTCCTCCAGGTGGATCACGTTTGGTCAAAACTCTCCACTATGGCCTGTTCATCTTGGGTGCCCTGCTTGGCATAGTTCATAGTTTCTCTGAGTTATTCAAGCCCCTTCGCCACGGCAAGGCAGAGACTCTTGAGAGTCCCATGGACTGCAAGAAGATCAAACCTATCCATTCTTAAGAAAATCAGCACTGAGTGCTCACTGGAAGGACAGATCCTGAAGCTGAGGCTCCAATACTTTGGCCACCTCATGAGAAGAGAAGACTCCCTGGAAAAAAACCCTGATGTTGGGAAAGATGGAGGGCACAAGGAGAAGGGGATGACAGAGGACGAGACGGTTGGATAGTGTTCTCGAAGCTACCAGCATGAGTTTGACCAAAGTGTGGAAGGCAGTAGAAGACAGGAGTACCTGGCATGCTCTGGTCCATGGGGTCACGAAGAGTTGGACATGACTAAAAGACTAAAAGACTAAACGACTAAACAACAACAACAAAATACTCGGCCTCCTTCAGGAGCCTTTTCCCAGCATGATTTTATGTATCTCAAAAGAAGGCTTTCCTACTTCTTTCTCACCTTTGTACGTCTATCTCCATCCCTATCCCTGAGCGTCTTAAAAACCCACCCATCCCCATTCAAGGGGTTTTCAGGAGGCTCAGGGAGCTGCAGGGGTGAAGCTATGATTGCAAAGCTCCCTTTAAGATACATATCACCATGCTGGAAAATCAGCTCTTTTCTAATCTTGGAAACAGATGCCTGAACCATTTTTATTGATGGTAATTGAGGGAGGGGGAAGAGAGAGGCAAATTGTATCCCTTATGTCATTATGCAAATATTAAAGAAAGAAGTGCTAAATTTACGATCAAATAAAACTGGGATTTTATTGCATGCTTTTCCAGCTCATTACCTTTGGTTTTGTAGAATTACATCTATGTTCTGTAATAAGATGGGAATTCCAAAATAAATGATTGTCCAACATACATGTATTATAGGCCCAGGAAGCAGAGAGGAGAAGGGTGCAGTTGTTATGGAGTAACATCAAGGGAGGAGTGTTTGCAGCTGCCTCCTCCTTCCGCCTTTGGAATCCTTATAACAAGCTGCTACCTGAATAGTGATGCAGTACGACAGACTAAATTCAAGCCACACAAAAGCCATTGGTTTCTGAACTTACACCTCTCCATCCAGGTAAGCACTGCCACAGTTAAGCGCTCAAGAACGGGGTTGAACAAGGCTGGTGTGGGGTTTGGCCAGAGAGGAGGTTGTGGCCTAGGGAGAGGACTAAGGGCCACACAGAGAGGCCCAGATGGGCACATTCACCCCCAGGTGGTCCTTATCCCTGATGTAGGTGGTCCTTTTAAGCAACTCTCAGACCCCATTTTCCAGGGACAGTCCCGGAATTATGAAAGGCACCCTGGCTTCTTTTTTGATCCTGGAATGTCCCTATTCTCCCCATCAGTGCCACAGCTGCCAAGCTCAGGGAGAGGGATGAGCTGGTGCTTGTGCCAAGTGATGACAATGGCGGCGGAGGAAGCTGCGAAGAACCATCTTCTCTTGGACAGCTGATTGTCAGGTGTGCGTGCAGGAGCCAGGCCCTGTGACCAGTAGGACTTTGCAAGACTTGGGCCTTCCTAAGTTTGTTCTGGAGAGGCAAGGCACGGCCGCACAGGTGAGGCCGATTGGTAACTCACAGCACCTGGTGGCAAGAGCTGGGAAGGGTTATAAGGTTAGCATTTCCCTTCAGCTCTTTGCCATAGCAACACGCTTCCTGCCTTGCTGAGTTTGGCTTCTTGCTTCCTGATCCTTGAACCTCTGCTTCTTGACTCCTTCCTTCCTGACCCTCGGACTCTTGGCTTCTTGACTCCTGGCTTCTGGACCCCTGTTCCTGCTCCCACCCTACCATCTTGCCTCCGGTCCTCACGTCCCTTGCTGGGACTTTGATTGCTCGTGAACCGGACCATGACAGCTCATAGCAGCTGCTGGATAGCAGAAGAGGAGGAAGAGAGGCTGCCCATTGCCAAGGCCCAGCCCCACAGGATGCTCCAGCTCTGAGGGGCAGGCAGAAGGCAGGACCGCCCTGGGCGGGAAGAAACTGGGAGCGGAGCGCAAGGAGTCTTGATTTTTTTTTTTTAATTAAAAATGTTGTGAGCATCCATGTCTAATCTAGCCCCTTTCTAAAATTAATTTTTTAAATTTTTGTATCTACCAAGGAATGAAATAAAACAGAAGAGGAATCAATGGGTTTTCTCAAGACGGTGGAGGGCTTGTGTTGGTGCTGACCTTTGAAGCCCTAAATTGCCTCAGCCCAGTATACCTGAAGAAGCGTCTCCACCCCAATTATTCAACCCGCACACTGAGGTCCAGCTCACAGGGCCTTCTGGCTGTTCCCTCACTGCGAGAAGCAAAGTTACAGGGAACCAGGCAAAGGGCCTTCTTGGTAGTGGCGCCTGCCATGTGGAACGCCCTCCCATCAGATGTCAAGGAAATAAACAACTATCTGATGTTTAGAAGACACCTGAAGGCAGCCCTGTTTAGGGAAGTTTTTAATGGTGATGTTTTAATGTATTTTTAATCTTTTGTTGGAAGCTGCCCAGAGTTGTTGTTGTTATTAGCTGTGTCCCATTGTTATGGTGGTGGTGGCCATTGCCTTTCTCCTGATAGAAAATGCTCTACAGGGTGGGGGGGGGGACAGAAAAATGAGTGGTCAAGGAGGGTCCATTGTGGGGTGGGGGGCATGGAGTGATAAATGCCCCTACAGTGGACGCTCGGGTTGAGAATGTGAGCTATGTGGGAGGCACGTACGCAACCCGCAGTGCTGCGTCTGTTCACGTGCAGGTCACGATTCGATGCTTCCGCGCATGCGCAAAGTGCAATTTAGTGTTTCTGTGCATGCGCGAGCACTGAAACCTGGAAGTAACCTGTTATGGTACTTCCGGGTTCGGCGCAGTGCACAACCCTCAAACACACAACCTGAAGCGCCTGTAACCCAAGGTATGACTGTATTTTAATCTGAGGAATGTTAGAGGGCATGAAATGGGTTCTCCCTTTCAGGGCTCTTGAAGGTCAAATCCAGCCCTTTGAACCAGGCCTAGACCCAAATGGGCAGCCTGGGCAGCTGAGGTAGAATGGGTGTAATACAGTCTGAATACTTCCTACCTACCCACCGCCTGCCTACATCGAGGCAGCTGCAGTCTGCATTTAGCCCGCGCCTCTGAACCATGGCGCTATGTTCCACACCGCATTCAAACTATCAATGGGAATTTTAACTGGAGAGCAATCACATGACGTAAGCATCATGCCCTGGGAATATGTGCTATTCCTCGCAACTGAAGTGCTGCCTTGAGCAAATTCGCTGAGGGATCTTGTGCAACAAATGCATGACAGTTGCACAATGATTGTATTATAACTTAATTGCCTGGGAAGCCTCACATTCAAGGTTCTTGTCACCTCTGAATAATATGCCTTGCTACGTAACCACGAAGCCGGAAAAAGCTGCTTGGAGCCGGCAGCAATTTTTGTGCACGGCTGATGGCGGGAGTTGTGGCAAATCCTTTTGGGTTTGCTTTCATTTCACAGGCTTTGCCACTGCAACCCCCCTGAGCTTTGCATCTCATTTCCCAGACTCCCCCTTGAGTGGGCTGTGTGTTAACGAGCAAAGTTCCATGGAAGACAATGGAATGGTGAGGATTAAGGGATCATCGTGAAGGTCTCCCCACATAAATAATAAAAAAGCAAACAAAATTTCCTGGTATACAGTTGCAAATGATTTCAGGTGCTGCAGAACCATGGCTAAAATTAGAACCGTTAGAATTTCTAGGAGTAGTAGGGTTTCGTCTAATAAAATGTGCTCCTGGTCCGATTGCTGGCCGGTGCTGTAGTAAAATGGGTGCCTTGGAACAGTGCTTGTTAAGTTGTGGGTGAACATATCAGATAACACAGCGATTCTTCAAATGGCTCTTGTTTATTCACAGGCCAGAACAGAACTGAACTGAAGGGTTCAGCCAGCCTGCTTATATAGAGCTCCAGTACAAAGCAACAGTAACAACTTTCTGTAACTATCCAATCACTGAACGTCACTTTCAATTCCTTATTTGCATATGTGGACCTGAGTGAAAACTATCTACAGTATCCCCCTGCTGGCCCAGGCAGTGGCGTAGCGTGGGTTGTCAGCACCCGGGGCAAGGCAAGTAATTTGCGCCCCCTAACCTGTGGATTTGCGCCCCCTAACCCGTGGATTTGTGCCCCCTAACCCTAAAACCCAGATGTTGCGCTCGGTGCAGCTGGCCCCCCCTGCACCCCCCACGCTACGCCACTGGGCCCAGGGTGAGAACTTCAGTACATAACAGTGCTGATTTAGCTGCACCTTTTCTTCTATAACATCACCTACGACTTTGCCCACACCCTGGCCTTGGGCGCCATTTTAGTGCTGGATGGGCAGCAGTGCTGCATTTGAACGAGAGCTAATCTCGCCTCCCATCCACAATGGCCACTCTCCATTTTAATTTACCCAGAATGCACTGCCCTGGCCTATAACCGTGAAATATTCTACAGATCAATGGAATCCATCCATTTCACTGTTCCATTACTATCCATGGCCAGCAGAGGGGGAACTCATCGTGTGCGCATGACATCACATGTGTGATGTCATGAGCATCGGGAGGAGAGTTGTAAGGTCTTACTAGCCTGCTGTCAGCATGGGGAGGCATAAGGCCTGTCACTGCCATGGGGAGGCCTGATAAGGCCCAGTCTCTCAAGATTGGAGGGGCTGAGCCCCATCCTCACATACTAAGGGGGCCAGCTATCTGCCTCTGGGATGCTCCTAAGCAGGGTTGGAAGTCCACAGCTCAAGTCTTGAGATCTGGATACCTTTATCAGGGGAGAGCAGACTTTGGGCTTGTTGGCCTGTTTAATCACCAGAAACCCATGAGCGACCAACTGCAAAATACATATCATTAGAATTAAAGAGTGGGATGTCTTTAAACTTAACAGAACCATTAATGCACCCTTAGTCCTTTGGCACAAAAATCCACTCATGGTTAGCTTTGTTCATTTAAGCATCCTAATTTAGGTACGTTTCCGAGCACAATTCAAAGTGTTAGTGCTGACCTTTAAAGCCCTAAACGGCCTTAGTCCTGTATACCTGAAGGAGCATCTCCACCCCCATCGTTCTGCCCGGACACTGAGGTCCAGCTCTGAGGGCGTTCTGGAGGTTCCCTCGCTGTGAGAAGCCAAGTTACAGGGAACCAGGCAGAGGGCCTTCTTGGTAGTGGCACCCGCCCTGTGGAACGCCCTCCCACCAGATGTCAAAGAGAAAAATAACTACCAAACTTTTAGAGGACTTCTAAAGGCAGCCCTGTTTAGGGAAGCTTTTAATGTTTAATAGATTATTGTATTTTAGTGTTTCATTGGAAGCCGCCCAGAGTGGCTGGGGTATTATTAATAATAATAATAATAATAATAATAATAAAGATGTTTTGTTGTTGGTACTGATGCTAAACCCTGGCAGCCAGAAATGCTTGCTGATCTTGTACAAATCACCTAGATATCTACCAGCAGACTCATATCTAACCTTTTGCTCACATCTTGCTAGAGAAACCACATGTACTACTTTGGAGGGGACCGTCTTATCTTTGAAGCTGTCCTCTTCTTTGAAGGGCTGTCTGGCCCAAGTTCAGTTTAAAATTTAAAGACTGAGAAGGCACGCAGGTCACCTGGTCACAGTGTTCGGGAAAGATGTATGTCTATTTAAACAGTAGCAATTATTTCTAAATTTGCATCCATCCATATGCATGAGCATATGCACATTTCATGCAAATCGTCATCTTCATTTATTCTCTTTTTGGTAAGTGGCCACTTTGCTTCCTGACCCAAAGGACATAGACTGCTCATACAGATTTTTCCACGCAGTATGATCTACTGGAAAGGTCCTAGTCTATTTGCTTGTTCCAAATGCATATACACACCTTTCCTCCCTTGCAGAAAGAACTTAACACAGCTTACAGTAAGGAAACGTCGTACCACGTTATACAAACAACCACCAATCATATAAAAAAATCAGCAGCCATGGCAGAACAGAAGGGACATTAAAGAGTCAAGAACTCAACTCGTAAGAACCACAGTTCAAAAAAACAGTGATGAAAACATCCTATGTGATGTGCAGTGGTGGCTGGTGACTAGAATAGATGCTTGTCTGCTTGCTGAAATGTTCTTAAGTAAGGGGGATGCCCTCAAATGTTTCTTGCACATGACAAATCATGGTAGCGCTGAAGGCCTGCAAAACTCCAGGCAATGATCTCCCCCATTGTCTTCCTGTGTGTTGGTTGAGCTTCAACTATAGTTTAAGAGGAGAGCTAAAACCACACTCCAGTTGTAGGGAGTGTGAATCATTGGGGCACTGGTGTGACCGAGACATAATTTTCTGCTTTGGACAACTCACCTTATTCAAGCCTTAATGCTGTGCCGATGTGGGAATTTATGTTTCTCTTGAGTTCAGGTGAATTTTGCATAGAGACATCACCAGAGCATTGGTTCATGCCAGAATCAATATAAACATATGGTTCTGTGCTAATCTGACATGGGAAAGAAAATATGCCACTGTTTTTTTCCAAAGTGCCCATCATTCCTGCTGACACAAGTAAACAGGTGTGATGCAGAACTAATAAGTTTGAGAGATTCTTTTCCGTACATCTGCTCGGAAAGCAACTGTCGTCTGTTGTAAGGGATTCAGTTCCAGGCAGGATGCTACAATAACAATGTGATTAAAATATTTATCTCTTCTGGCACACACGAAATTCACAAGAAGGAAAAGTTGGGGGGAAAGTCAAAAGATAGTACTGGCTGTGAGCCAGCCAGGTGCTGGATCAAAAATTAATTTCCTTTTACATCACCCGAATGACCCGGGTCCCAGGTGATGTTATTTCTGTCTGCTTTCCAGCTGCAGGCAGATTCTCCATGGCATGTATTGCAGGACTAGGTTTGGAGAGACTGAAGTTCAAATCACTACTCAACTATGAACCTTTTCCCATCTGGCCTGGGAGGGCAGGGCCCTGACTGACTCCAGCTACAAAAGGTGAGGCTGCTGAATAGACGGTTGGAATATTTTTGGGGGGGTTGTTGGGAGGTGAGATTCTTGCGATTATTGATATTAATTTTTTGTATATTTATTTTAGATCATATTAAGATTTATGTGGAAATTGTTTCAATTTGTGTACTTTTTGATGTTTTATTTGTTGTTTATAACTACTTTTTATGGAAATATGTATTTTTTATGTTGTAATCTGCCTTCAGCATGGTTTTAACAATGGAAAGGCAGGACACAAATAAAATGATGTTAGGTATAAACCCCTGAGGGTGACCTTGGGTTAATATCTCTCAACCTAACCTACCTTACGGACGCGGGGGTGGTGCTGTAGTCTAAACCACTGAGCCTTGGGCTTGCTGATCTGAAGGTCAGAGGTTTGAATCCCCACAACGGGGTGAGCTCCCATTGCTCGGTCCCAGCTCCTGCCAACCTAGCAGTTCGAAAGCACGTCAAAGTGCAAGTAGATAAGTATGTACCGCTCCGGTGGGAAAGTAAACGGCATTTCTGTGCACTGCTCTGGTTTTGCCAGAAGCGGCTTAGTCATGCTGGCCACATGACCCGGAAAAACTGTTTGCAGACAAACCTCAGTTCACTCGGCCAGTAAAGCGAGATGAGCACTGCAACTCCTGAGTCGTTTGCGACTGGGCTTAACTGTTAGGGGTCATTTACCTTTACCTTTTTAACCTACCTTACAGGGTTGTTGATTGGATAAAATGCCAGTAAGCACACTGTTCAAAGCTGGAGTTAACTCTTTATTAGCAGAAACATTATCTCCACAGACTTGATTGTCAGGCCTAATGAGCAGAGCAGCTCATTCCCGATGGTCTTGCCCCATGAAAATCAGTTGCCAAGACTAATTGTCTCCAACTCTTCATAGCCATCTAAGTCCCCTCCCCTCCAGGGCTTTTTCCAAGCAATCAGAGACTGCCTCTACATGCAGCCAACCACTCCTCTGCCCTTTTCATGCCTCTTCTGGTTCTAGGAGACGAACAGTGGTTTGGTGGTTCCCCGGCTGGTTCCTCCCACCATTCCTCTCTGTGTCCAACTAGTCCATGACAGTCAGCCACAATAGCTCAAACAATTATTTTGAATCTTAATCCCAAGTGAGGAAATTCTGCTCTCAGTAAGATATGGTCCTGCTCTTAATAATAATAATAATAATAATAATAATAATAATAATAATTTATTATTTGTACCCCGCCCATCTGGCTGGGTTTCCCCAGCCACTCTGGGCAGCTTCCATAGAAACAAAAAATACACTAAAATCACACATTAAAAACTTCCCTGAACAGGGCTGCCTTAAGATGTCTTCTGAATGTCAGGTAATTGTTGATCACTTTGACATCTGAAGGGAGGGCATTCCACAGGGCGGGTGCCACTACTGAGAAGGCCCTCTGCCTGGTTCCCTGTAGCTTTGCTTCTCACAATGAGGGAACTGCCAGAAGGCCCTCGGCGCTGGACCTCAGTGTACGGGCAGAACGATGCGGGTGGAGACGCTCTTATTCCCAAAGATTTGCAGAACAACTCAAATAAGATGTGATCAATATTCATTCAAAAATTTGCTTGATGCTGCTTGCTTAGGATTGTATCCTGTTAGTGGATTATATGGGGGGGGTGTAGGCTTCGTTTCTGACTCCCTCTATTTTTATTTCATGTGGTTATCTGACTAGATAAATTTCCTGTCTACTCCATTACCCTTTAATTACATGTATGAACAAACTCTGAACTGAAAATGGAAATGAATGAGTACTTCAGCACCAGACGTCCCAGCCTTCCATTTACTATCCATATTTCCATTTCTTTATTTCTTTAGTTTGCACGGTATGCCTCAGATTAGTTCCTCCGCTTCTGTTAATATGTTTGGAAAAGCTATGGGCTCTGGCCACCAATGCTGCTGCCCCTTCGAATAAAAATAAAAAGGTATGGCTTATAATTTCTGATTTATTAGCCAGCTTGTAAATCTTAAGGCATGTAGTTTATGAGCTTATAAAGAAAACGTGATGCTGTCATACAACCCTCTGTATGATGAGGTTTTGCCTTTTGTTTAATGGTCAGGCTAGATGTGATGCGGCAGCCATGATTATTTATTCACACACACAATAAATACGTCAGCCTTTCAAGGCCTCTTTCTGCCGGCTGGTTCATCTCAGTATGGCACTGCAAGAAGCAAAGTGTAACCAACTGTTAGATATGCATGTATTGCAGAGTTGATAAGGCTGAGCTGGTCTGTGGGAAGCACAATTCCTTTATCACAAAAGGCAGCTAGCAGGACGATGCAATTTTCTGTTAGCTCAGTTGTTTGGAAGACAAATACTGTAATTACTTTTGGGACCCTTTGCTACCACCGAAAGAACTTAGGTTCCGTTGTCTCCCAGCTATTTTTGTGGGCTAGCAAATACAGTGGTACCTCGGGTTACAGACACTTCAGGTTACAGACGCTTCAGGTTACAGACTCCGCTAACCCAGAAATAGTACCTCGGGCTAAGAACTTTGCTTCAGGATGAGAACATGTAGCACCCTGCTTGTGGTTAACGCTTAGCTGGAATGAAATATTCAACGCAGCAATAGAGAAATTAAAATAATAATTTATTTGTCAGACAAATAAATATGAGGCACAGTGGTATATGGTTACCAAGCTCTGGCCTGGCCTCTTGCCATTCTGGCCAGCACTTATATTTCCTTAATCTAGCCCCCTTGCTCCTCCTGTGGCTGCCTCTGTCCAATCAGCCTGGTTGAAATTCCTATTGGTTGTTTGCTAGAACCAATCACAAAAGATACACCCATTTCCTTCTTGTCCTTTTATGGGAATCAAAAAGCTATATATTCTTCTATCTATAAATGACAAATAAGTAGTAATATATCTTACATGTGTCTCAACAAGGAACCTTAATTACCAGCTCACCTCGCCCTATTGCCCTCCAAAACAGATGGTTAATCTTAAATTTTTATCTTAAACAGATGTCAAGGATCATCATTGAAAGATCTCCTTCCTTTGGAGGTCTCTAAACAAAAGCTTGACAAATGCTCTAATGATGTTTCCTGCTTAGCAAGGGGGGCTGGGCTGGTGGCTGATGGCCCCTGTGATCTCTTCCAACTATATGAAATAAGAATCTAGCATAAGGATTTAACATTTCTTAGCTTCTAATTCCTTTGCATAATTACATTTAAGCCAATATATTTAATACATAACATAAATAACCTTTTAAAAGGAAAAGAAATCTTAAAAGGATCTCAGTTTAAGAAAGAAACAACTTTAGAAAAAGACTTCCCAAAATACTCTCTTCCTTTCTGCCAGCTAGATGCTTTTCCATTGCTCTTGACCTTTGAACCTTAGGAAAATATGGCTCAAGTTTAATGGGTGGCACATGGTTTTATTTTACTATTTACCCACTCTTAATTATGTTTATCTCTGCCTTTTTATCTTCTGTAATATGTAGGGTCAGTGTAACCTTGGCTGTCAGCCTGTAATTCCCTTTTTACGACTTTGAGAATTGTTTTCTGCTATAAATCAGGGGGCCCCCTTGTCTAGGAGGAAAAACATTTTGCCAAGGTTCTTAGGCAGCTGCTCTTCTGCCTGGCATGAAACATTTGAAAATCTTTAAGCTCATTTTAAGATACAGGCCCTGATCAAAATATAAGCTTGATAAAAATGCAGGCTTATGATTAGATGCCTCAAACAGAAATCACGTGGTGGCAGAGGGAGGCCCCATTAGCTAAAGTGGTACCTTAGGTTAAGAACAGTTTCAGGTTAAGAATGGACCTCCAGAACAAATTAAGTTCTTAACCCGAGGTACCACTGTACAATCCATTCTGCTGGATAACTGCGCCGGCAGTTAACCCCACTGGCAAATGGTAGGGCAACTAGGGTAACTACCGTACTTCCCCCTGTTCATTCATGAGTGTTCAAAATAAGAATCTTGGGGCAATCAAAACAACTAGAGAATCTTCAGCAAGAGGCTTATTTTGCAGATAGAACCTTTTGTTTCCAATGATGGCCACCAACTAAAACAGGATTAGGCAAATTCTGAAAGGATAAGTCTATCGTATGTCACTTTCAGTATTACAGCTGGTACTATTTATAATACATTCCTGCAAATAACTTCAAAGATTTTTTCCCTGACCGTATCCATTTTTGCTGACCTATGTCCACATCAATGTCAATCCATTCTGGCATGCCAGGGCAGTTGAAAACTCTCTCCAAAGCAACCCCCACAAAGTTGATTTTGAGCATTTGCAGCTGGGCTGTGACTGTGCCAGCAAGTCTGTTCAGGGAACAGTTGCTGCTTCCTATCTATTAAGTAAAGAGGGAAATGGGATGTCTTCAAGACTGTCCTTCAAGAGTCAGAAAACTCATGTTCCAAGGCCAGTGGTATCAATACTTCTGTGTTTGGGAAGTTGGCAGAGGACTGTGCCAGCATCGTAACATCAAGTCTTCATAAGGGAGCAGTTTCCAGAGGAAAAGCTGTGAGTTTCTCATCAGCAGGTGGTTGGTCTTACCTGTGGTGCCCCACCTGCAGCCCAAAGAAGGTTCAGGAGAGGGTTGCTACCACAGATATCATGTGAATGTGTATTTTAATGAACTGAATAGAGTAAAAGATTACAAGTCATGGAGGTCTGTATGAATTTAAAAGCACTCAGTTTATTTTTGGGTTGCTATTTTCTTAACATTGCCTTACAGATTATAAATGCTGCATTGATTTGTTAATCATATAATACGACTTTTGCTTTAACTGTGATGTTTAGCTTATTTTTTAGTTGTTGCTTTTTAAACAGCGTTCTATACATCTATTTATTGTGTGTAAGCTGTTTTGGGATTCATTTGAATGAAAAACAGTACAGTGGTACCTCAGGTTACAGACACTTTAGATTACAGACTCCGCTAATCCAGAAATAGTACCTCAGGTTAAGAATTTTGCTTCAGGATGAGAACAGAAATTGCGCAGCGTCAGCAGGAGGCCCCATTAGCTAAAGTGGTACCTCAGGTTAAGAACAGTTTCAGGTTAAGAACGAACCTCCCGAACGAATTAAGTTCTTAACCTGAGGTACCACTGTACAGAAATGCAATAAATCAAATCAATTGGACTCCAACTCCCATTTTCCCCTGCCCCAGACCATGTGGCCAATGCTCAGTGATGCTGGGAATTGTAGTCCAACAGCATCTAGAGTGCTGCACAGTCTCCATCCTTGGTATGGACCATTTGACCCCTTACACTCCACCTTGGTTACCGAGATCCTCTGAAGGTGCATTTCTTGAGCTTCCCCATGGCCCTGAGGTTCAGCCAGCCATTACTAGGCACCAAGCCTTTTGTGTGGAAGCCCCTGCCCTGTGGAACTCTCTGCCAGTAGAGGCTTCGCAGGACCCATGCCTGCCTCTTTTTTTATGTCACCTAAAAATGGTGTTGAGAGGGACGCGGGTGGCGCTGTGGGTTAAACCGCAGAGCCTAGGACTTGCCGATTGGAAAATCAGTAGTTCGAATCCCCACAACAGGGTGAGCTCCCGTTGCTCGGTCCCTGCTCCTGCCACCCTAGTAGTTCGAAAGCACATCAAAGTGCAAGTAGATAAATAGGTACCGCTCCGGTGCGAAGGTAAACGGCGATTCCGTGCGCTGCTCTGGTTCACCAGAAGCGGCTTAGTCATGCTGGCCACATGACCCGGAAGCTGTACGCCGGCTCCACGCCGTCTCCCTCGGCCAATAAATCGAGATGAGCGCCACAACCCCAGAGTCAGTCACAACTGGACCTAATGTTCAGGGGTCCCTTTACCTTTACCTAAAAATGGTGTTATTTAGACAGGACTTGGAAATGTGAATCTTCTTTTAATCAGACAGTACTTGCGGATTCCCCCACTCTGGTATTCTTAGTGTTGCTGTAATTTGTAAGTGCTGCTTACAAATTTAGGAAGGAAGGAAAGAAGGACTCTTTTGTAGCCTACAAAGGATTTTCCCTCCTGGCGGTAATTCTTACTCGCCACAGGCAACTGGCTAGGTGGTTAATTCAGGCTTGTGATATCCAGAGTGCATTGTAAGGGCTTTTTAAGAAACGTTGTCACATGGCAGGAGGTAAGTCTCCTGCCAGGCACCAGTGAATGTAGATTTGAACTGCATCACTCACCATCGCTGACAACCAAGCCTTGCCCTCAAGCTGCCCATACATCTTGTTCTAGCTGCAAGCATGGAAAGTAGGGAGAAAAACAGTTCTATAAGAGTCCTATAACTTTCCATTGAGCTGGCAGCTCCCTCTCGCCCCCTCTGTATTTACATAGGCCAGATAGCCGGTGATTATAACTCTGTATCTTGTCCCATCAATTTCAAACATTTTGAAAATTGAAAGCGGACGGGAAGATGGAATAGATGTAGATATATATATTTCAGGGCACTATTTCATCTGCGTTTGAAACCAGCGGCCGACTTGTCTTCTGCCATTTCCCGGGCAACTTATCAACTCGCTTAGTACTGTTTTCCTTGCAGTTGCTAGAGATTGATGGGAGCGAAAAGGGGAAAGGAAATGTTAGCCCTTAATTGCGGCTTGAAAACAGCATTCATTCTGAGAAGCTTTGCAAAGGTTTTCTCTTTCCATTTCCAAGGAGTTTCAGGTCAATACGCAAAGACTGAGCACTCATGGCAAAGTCTGCAGTCCCACGCCCCAAGGCTCAGTATATGATATCTTTTGAAATCAGGCCAAAAGCAACATAAAATCCATCTGGGGGCCACAGACTGCCCACCGCCTGGCATATAGGATTGCAGCCTTAATGGTTTTTGCCTGTGCAATCATTGTAGGGATGGTGGTACTGGAGATCTCTAACAGAGAGCTTTGCAGATCAAACTACATTTCTCAGGATTCGTTGGAGGACACAATGGTAGCTAAATTGGTAAAAAGCTTATATAAAAGTTTAGATATGCCTAGAGTGGGGCTAAAATGTCTTCTTTCCTCCACTCTTCTCATGTGAACAAAGTGTGTGTGTGGGTTTTTTTTTGGGGGGGGGGGGACAAACCTATTGTTTTTGTTAGGTACATGGAAGAGCCATTCTAGTGGCAGTTGCTACATAGCTGGGTTTCCCAAACTTGGGTCTCCAGTTGTTTTTGGACTACAACTCCTGTAAGGATATCAGGGGGGTTACTCGAGAGCAATCAGGCAAATGCCTCCCTGGTTGGCTGTAAAGCCTCGTTATTGGTGCCCAAAACCCTTCACCATGCAGAGTGCCACTATTCTGTGGCTCGCTCATTCACTGGCAGAATCTGTGAGTGGGCGGTCCTTAAACCTTCCCCAGCAGAGTAGTTTCTTGACGCCCAATCTGCGCCTCCCCTCTCGGCACAGAAGCCTACTGCGCAAGGAGGGCGTGGGTAACGGAGGACCTCTCTTCTCCCCGCTTTGCCCAGGCAAGGTGTCCTGGCACCGCCTCGCCTCCTCCGAGCCCTGAAGCTCCTCTCCACTGGAGGCATGGTTACCTCCACTGAGGAGGTGCTGCTTTCCATGATCTTTGGGGGCTCTCTGTAATCCATCTGGCTTTTCCCCTCTCACCCCTGAGCCAATGGCAGTTCCCTGACAACTCCCATCATCCCTAGCTAGCAGGACCAGTGGTCAAGGATGATGGGAGTTGCAGTCCAAAAACAGCCGGGGACCCGAATTTGGGAAACTCCGCTATAGTGCGCTGCCTCATGTTGAATCAGACCATTGCTACGTCTAGCCAGAGGCATACCTAGGGTCCCTTGTGCCCTTAGCAGGGAACTGTATCAGCACCTCCCTGGGGAAAAAAACAACAACATTTCTCTCTCGTTTGATTTCGTCTTGGCAGCAGTGGTGCATCACCACAGAATATACGTCTTACATTCCACAGCCTCCAGCATTCTGCCTTGCTATGTCTCCTACCATTCAGCTCCCAGATCATGTCTAAACTCGGGAATTTACATAGATAACCCGAGACAGATTTCTGGGGTGATTTTTGCACCCCTGGACAGAGGCTGGTTTCCCAACCCCTAGATAAACCTCTGCATCTAGGTCAGTATTGTTATTATTCTGTATTAAATTTGTATACCACCCAATGCCCGTCTCAGGGCGGTTCACAGGATAAACTCACAATATAATAATGCAAAACACATAATTACATAGTGTAGCATTGCCTTCACTGACCGGTAGTGGTGCTCCACAGCTTCAGACAGGGTTTTCTCCCAGTCCTACATGGAGATGCCAGGGATTGAACCTGTGACCTTCTTGATCCAAAGCAGATGCTCAACTGCTGAGCCACCTAGCCTCTAAGGAATCATTCACATACAAAGCAAACCCCCTGCACTTCAGCCAAACATCACGTGCCCTTTTGCATCCATGGGTAGCCCTGCTCCATTCTCTACCAGGTTTGTGGGAATGTTCAGGGATGCAGCAGAGGATATATTGTTTGATTACAGCCTTTCCAACTTGTGTAAACAAGTTCTACAATTTAGCAGAGTAACATTCCCCTTTTAAAACTCACAGCGGATGCGTTTGCTCAGGCTCGCTAAAGCCTCTATGATAACTGTTCTGGTATTTCCCCCTTATTCCCTCATAAAAGATAAGACACGACACAGTCTTCTATAAAAGTATAAAGAGTTTACTCACTCACATTCTGTTCACAATTGGATCCCAGAAGGCAGACTTATCTCAGAAAAGTAATATACACCTGGAAACTATCTCATAAGGAGACAGTCCCTTTGAGAGAGCATCTTTGGCTAAGCAGATGTTGCTTCTTTGACGAAAGTAGTCACAGAGAGAGAGATGGCTGTCCTGCCCTGTGCTTTTGTCATTACCTGCACAGGTGAGGCCACGCCCACCTCTAGTCACATACAGAGGAAGTCTGTCCCAGCCCAGAAGGAAACAGGAAGTTTACCTGCTGGCTGGCAAACATTCCTCCCCATGTGTAAACATGTTCACTCTAGGAATGTTGTACTTGACTGCTTTTGTGTTTCACATCCCACAAGGTTTATATCAACTGATCATCACTCCCACTAACAGCGAATTCAGGTGTGAGTGCCGGATTGGAGCCAAATTTAGCTCACTGAGAAGCAATAAGTAGGCATTAGCTCATTTGAAGGTCTCTCACAGTTTGTGAAATATTTTTATTTTTTTAAATAAATAAATAAATAAATGGGACACACTTTATATAAAAAAAAGCCCAATGAGGACTGAAGATGAGCCACAGAAAGTTGCGGTTCAGTTGGAAAAGAAAAAAATTGGAAAACCAGGATGAGATGGAATGGAGTATCCTAGTTGCATCTTTGGCTGCCTGGAACCCTAAACTAGAGGAGCTCTTGGGAACAGCTGATACACTTGTTACATTATTCAGTTCTGCTTTCACCTGCTGCTCTCGATGGGGCAACCATTGACTCCTCCTGAAAACAAAGAAAACGGTAGCCATCTCAGCGATACAGCGTCCAGATTGAAGTATGAGCCATTTGCTTTGGGGGCCATGGTAGTTAATACAATAACTCCTAGTTCGTTTTAAAACATTTGCAAGCCCTGTTCTAACTTTTAATAGCAGTATAGGAAAAGGAATTTCAGCAGCTGCTTCCTGCTTATCGTGCATCCACAGGCTGTGAAATTCAGGGGACAGAATTGCAGTTGTGCTTGCTCTTTAAAAACAAAACCAAACACGTATGGGCTGCATTTTTTTTGCACCTTGCTGAGGCTCATCTTAGAGCGTGGGGATAAAAACAACCAGGATGCAAGGCATAAAAGGACAGGTGCTGCTTTTGTCTTGCAGAGATGTTGCTCTGAAATGCTTTCTCTCCAGATATCCAGGATGTATTTGGTGCAAGTCTGATGCGCTTTGCCTGCCTCTTAAATCTGTCGAGCCGAAACCTGGAAGTGGACAAGGCCTGGAAAACACAGTGGAGAGAAAAGAGGCTTGTTGGGAACCTGAGGGTCCCTGGAGATGGTAAGCCAGCCTGGTCGCCTCCATCCCTTTTAGATTCAGTGCAAGGCTTGAGCAGGTTTCTCTGGTCTGCCTGATGCTCGAGCGCCAATGCCGGGCGAGAGAGGTCATTGCTGCACGCAGCCAGGCCCCCTTTCCTGCTTCCCTTCCGCGCACACTCAGCTTGACATTACAGATGCTGCTGCTGCTGCTGCTGCTGATAAACCATCACAGAAGCTTATTCAGCTTTGCTTTTTTTCAGGCTGCTCTGCCTGCTTTTCTCTCTCCCTCCCTCCTGATTTCACCAGGAGATACAATAGCTAGAGCTGCAGATTAGACTCCCTCTCTCTCCTCCCCACCCCTCGCCCCCCACCCCTCCTCCCGAGACCTCACTGCGCTTTGACGTCACGAGCGCTCCTTTCCCGTTGCCATGGCAGCCCCATTCCCCAAGCCCTCCGCCTGTCTCCTCTGGTAGGTTCCACAATGGTACAGCCAGCATCACGATGCACAATGGTCTCCAGACAGTAAAAGAGGGTGATTCAGCAAGGCGCCGTCCCTCTCGTTTCTTCCTCCTCCTTTCCTCCCCGCGCGTCCCTCCCGGCTTCTCCTCGCTTTGTGCGCCTCCGCCGCTTTGATCCCGGGCATTCCGATTGTTTCGTGCGCCCCCCACCCTCTCCCACGCAACTCCCACCTTGGTCCAGGTCTCCTGGCTGCCACCTGCCCATCAACCTCTCCAGATCTCCCTCCCTCCGACCACCATCACCACCCACCCTCCTTCCTCGTTTGGCTACCCCACCACCACCACCTACCTACCCACCGATCTTCTCCTGCGCTTTGGGAATGTGGTTTCCAATGACCACCTAAGGTCGCGCGGCGCTAGGGGGAAGAGGTTGCTGCGTTCAAGAGGCTAGTCCGCAGCACGGAACGGTAAGTGATGGGCGCCGGGCTTCTGGGGATGCTGTGTGAAGCTGGGGGGGGGGGGAGGTCCGCGCGTTGGGGTGGGCTTAAAACACACACACACACACACACACACACACACACACACAACAAACAACACGCCGACCTGTCTTTGTGAGGAGGTGGGGTGATGAATATTGATTCGCTGTTTAAAAATAATAAAGGGGAGGGGGAGAAGTGTATGGGGGGGGAGGGGAGAGGGAGGGGGAGAGGCAGAGGCAGGTTCATGAAGTAAACTGCTCACCGAGGGAAGGAGGCAGGAGCGGCGGCGCTGGAGCAGCATCCTTCGCCTTGTGTTTGGGTTAGTATTGGCAGGGTTTAGGTAATGGGTAAGGCGCAAAGCAGGCGGGGAGGCTGTTTTTAGCAAGCTGGGGGGATGTAAACATTGCCATCCCCGTACCATCTGCAAAATAGCGGTGGCTTGTATTCCTGTTGAAAGACTCCATGCCCATACATTAGATCCAGTTGCATGGGGGCTGGTGTGTGTGTGTGTGTGTGTCACAGAGCTTATGCGTGGGGTTTTATTTAACGGTTCTTCAAAAAGGCACCCCTCCCTAATTCCCAAAGCTCTCACCGCCATCCCCCGTCACAGATGGATGTGGAAAGGAATGAGAAGTAGATGTCTCTTGGAAACTATGTTGATGGGATACGTATGTGGGGTGATGGTGGAGGGACCAAGGTGGGAGTGGAAAATTCCAAGCTTCTTCCCCCCCCCCCCTTAAGGGAGAGAGAGGAGTGACCCCCCCCCAGGAAGTCATTGCTTAAGCGAAACACCACTGTCTTGCATAACACCCCCCCATTCGCACGAAGTGGGGAAGATGGTGCGTGTTTACAGACGGTACCATTTAAAATAGATCGGCTCTGTGTTGCGAAGGGGACACCCTACAAATTCTTGCAAAGACTGCAGTGAAATCAATGGAGCTTTACAGAAATAGCTTCTGACAGCCCCGGCTATTACAATAGGATGGAATCTTTGGGTACCGTTTTCCCCTCCACCTTCTGCAATGCGGGCCCTATTAAAAGATGTGTATAGTTTGCATGTCTTTTGGAGGTCAAAAACATGCAGATCCATCTTTCTGGGGGGTTCTGTTTTTTTGTGTTTCTGCTTTTGTGTGTGTGCGTGTCCTCAGCCTTCACTGACTATAGGCTTGTTTACATGGGCGCCTTTTGCTGCATAGCCCTCACAGTTTCTTCAATGCAGTTTTTGCATCCGCTCAGCCGGCGACTTTTTCCTGGAGTCTTACGAAAGGCAGATCAAACCTGTAATATGCAGAGCCAGGTCTCTCTCTTTTCCACCAGTTTTTAAAGGGGGAGGCAAATGAAGGTGACCAGAGGGAAACAGGGGGTGAGACAGAGCGGTGTTATGTTGGCAGATATTTTCACTGTTTTGACTGTGTCGGCTGCTTCTGGGTGCTGCTCGCCTCATGCAAGGCCAGTAAAGATGGGGGTGTGTTGAGGAGACTGCCCTGGGAACGGAGATAGGCAGTGATTGTGTGTTGAGCTCTGCCACATGCAAACAGGCTCGGTTCGAACAACATGAGGGCAGAAAAGCAAAGGATCTTTGGGAAAGGGGCATTGGGAGGAAAAAAACGGTTACTGGCAGTGTGCTTGAATTTGGCAGCTTCCCTGGTGTTTAATTTCTCTCTCCGCCCGTCCCTCATCCCCAATGTAGCATCCATAAGGCTGCTGGGTCCAAAATTCAAAACAAAGGAATGCTAGGGAGAACCAATGATGTGAAACAGGGGCTGCCCCCTTAGGGTAAGATATGCCAATAGAGCATCTGACAAGCCTGAATTATACTGGCTCATTTCCTGGCTCCCCCTCCCCCCCACATTATTATTAAACAAATGGCAGAAGTGGTGTGATCTGAGCTATTAAATCAGGAACCTGCCCCCTTCCCCCCCTCTCTCTCCCAGATGGACTTCTGCCTTGCTGCTTCTGAGCATATATTGTTTTGCAAATGCCCTGTATTATTGTTGTTGTTGTGGCTTATGGAGAGGGGTTTGGCAATGCCGGAATAATTTGGGAAAGGGCGAGGAGCGTTCAAGGTAGAAACATTTGCTGCCTTTGGCCGGCTCCACTTGCATGCTGACTATTAGAAAAGGAAAAAAAAAAAAAAGCAAAACCGGTCCTCTTGTTGTTTGAGAGATGTGTGTGTGTTTACGTGCCTGCTTGCTGGGAGAGGCTGTTTGTGAGCGGCTCCCAGAAGGGATGAGTGTGTGTGTTTTGCTGGCATATCTGTAGCCATTATTTAATGGCTTCCTAGCACAGAGGTCAATCACCGAAAAGAAAAAAAAATGTTGCTAAAGACACTGCAAACTCACACTCTTATTCTTGCAGACAGAATGGGGGAAATCTGAGGACACACTGAGCTCTCATTTGGGAACACGCCAGGGCCTTATACGTGGGGTTTTGGGGGCATGTTTTTGTTTGCTATTTGCTGAAAGATACCGATCCCCTTCAAAGAATTCTGGGGGTGCAATGGGACTCAGAGGGCATCAGTCGGTTGAATCTCCTGCATAGAAAAGAGAGACAAAAATGGAAGAGCACAGACCACTGATGGAAACAGGCTGATGTAGCATCTTGGGCAGTGTGTCAGGGCTCGGCCAAGGAGATTGTTGCTGTCCAAGTCTCCATTTGCTGCCTGACTTTGGGCCAGTCAATATTGCAGCCTAATTCCTTCCCATGAAGTTGTGGGGATAAGCGAGTTGAAGAAAGGCTGGGATTTAAATTGAAATTATTACTATTATTATTATTAAAGGAACATCCTGAAAAGTCTTTTACATAGCTGCCAGGATCCTGATATCACCAATGTTTCCTGCCTAAGTAGGAGGGCCAGTTGCTCAGCAGCAGAGTGCATAAGGTCCTAGAGAGAGTCTCCATTGAAAGCAGCATTTCCCAAACTTGGGTGTCCACCTGTTTTTTGTACCACAGTTCCCATCATCCATGAGCGCTGCTTCTGCTAGCTAGGGATGATGGGAGTTGTAGTCTAAAAACAGCTGGTGATCCAAGTTTGGGAAACACTGATTAAAGGACCCCATGGCTTGGAAATAGCAGAAGCCCCATGAGCTGCTCTCAGTTTGATCAGACAATATTGGAGCTAGGCCATTAGTTCCCAAAGTGGACAGGACCACCCATTGGGGGGATGCTGGAGGTGTCAATCACTACCATACTTGGAAAAGCTGGTATCACTGGTTCTAGTTCATCAGTTTGTTGAAGTAATTAAATTAAATAGTTTTAATTGGTTTGTAAATAAAGGTGCAACTAATTGTTACTGATCTGAATTTTACTGTGTTACTACCTTCTCTAGTAGGTTGTGCAAACTGCTGTTATCATTAATGCTTTTTATAGGGTAGGGGGCACTGGGGATGAGTTTATGGAACCAAGGGAGTAGCGGTCCAGAATAGCTTGGGAACAACAACAACAACAATTTTATTATTTATACTCCGGCCATCGGGCTGTGCTACCCCCGCCACCCTGTGCAGCTTCCAGCACATATAAAAACATCAAACATTAAAAGCTTCCCAATACAGGGCTGCCTTCAGATGTCTTTGAAAAGTTATGTACAGTGGTACCTCGGGTTAAGTACTTAATTTGTTCTGGAGGTCCGTTCTTAACCTGAAACTGTTCTTAACCTGAAGCACCACTTTAGCTAATGGGGCCTCCTCCTCCTGCTGCGCCATCAGAGCACGATTTCTGTTCTCATCCTGAAGCAAAGTTCTTAACCTGAAGCACAATTTCTGGGTTACCGGAGTCTGTAACCTGAAGTGTATGTAACCTGAAGCGTATGTAACCCGAGGTACCACTGTAGTTCTTAATCTCATTGACATCTGATGGGAGAGTGTTCCACAGGGAGGGCGCCACTTCTGAGAAGGCCCTACTGAGGTAGATGGACCAATATCTGGGATCTATAGAAGGCAGCTCCTGACACATATATCTGCAGAGCCATCCTATCCATGTTTAATGGAAGTACGGTATAACTCTGTGCATTTGTATAAGTGTGCCCTGCTGCATTCCAGTGTGGCTTAGTCTCAGGCAAGTGTTCATATACTTGTAGCCTAAGTTTGCAATTTGAAATATACTTACAAGGGGATAAGCTCCATTTTTCAAAACAGTTTTATTGAAGCTTAACATACTGAGCACTAAGCTCCATTTGAACACAGTGGGACTTACTTCTGAGTAAATATGCACAAGATTGCACTGCTATCCAACAATCAGGTAGAAAGAACAAATATCCACTCTTCTGAGATGACCACAGTGCCTAAATCAGGGTTTTAGCATCCTGCCATGCCTGTGTTGGTTATTTTTTTGGGAAACAAAACACCTCTGCAGCTGTTCTAAATTGGCTAACATATGTGGTGTGATCCATCTAAACATTCTCTCTTATTTCTAAAACTTTTGTTAACTGCTTGGGGAAATGGAAATTTAAAAGACTGAATGTACTTGTAGCATTACAAAATTAATAGAAGGCTTGGAATGGATGTTTCGGTAGCTTTGTGTGTTTTCTGATTTCTTGAGTTACTGTGCAGGGTGGGGCAATGGGCAGGAAGGAAAGTTAAGCTCCTTCAGTAAACCAGAATAAGAAACATTTGCAAATGGGTTCCCAGGCAGCCTCTTATCCAGGTACTGTCCAGTCTGAGGCCTGCTTAGCTTTAGCAACGTAACAGCAGCACAAACCTTCTCTTCGCATCCTCCTGGCATCTTCTTAACAGTAATTGCCATCAAGTTCCTCTCTTCTCCCCATATTCAGCATTCTTGCAGGCATGTTCACTTAAAAAAGCCTTGCAAAGTGGCTAGGGTTTCATACTAATCAGAAACAAGGCCGCCTTTGCTGCAAAGACGACTTCTTTTTTTGCTTACTTTAGCACCATTTGTAGAGAGAGGGAGGCTTCTGGGAGGAAATATTCTTTTAGAGGTATATAAACCGCTATAATGAGGAAACAGTGCTTAACAGTAGCCAAGAAAGCCAAGCAAAAAGCCCTCCAGCGCAAGACTTCTGTAGCCTGGAATATCCAAGGCTGCTTTTGCAGCCTCTTCCCAAAAAAAATGAGCAGGAGCAAATGGCACAGAGGTGGGGAGCTGATCTTAGTAATATGCTGAATCCTATTTTTTTTGCTCCGCTCTTGTAAATTTATATGGGTCTTAAGCCAAGGCTGCCATTTAGTTTTGCAGAAGAAGGATATTCGCAGAACCAAGCAATCACTTTTGCTTTGCATTTTTTGTAGCATTTCAGATCAGGGGTTCTTAACCTGTTGTCCATGGATGGAAGTCCATGCATAGGCTTCTGGGGTCCATGAACCCAAGAAAACATAAAGTATTATTCTAATGCGAGGAATTAAATTGCATGTGACATTTTGCGTGGATGTGTTTATGTGCATTTTTATGTGGGGAGGAGCAGTGGCGTAGCGTGGGTTGTCAGCACCCGGGGCAAGGCAAGTAATTTGCGCCCCCTAACCCGCACGCCTGGCACCCCCCCTCCACAGTGGGCAGTGACCCGGCGGCTCGGATCGGATTCGCACAGCAGTGAGAGAGTGAGTGAGCCAGGTGAGTGCAAGCGCCCCCCCTAAATGTTGCGCCCGGTGCGGCTGGCCCCCCCACACCCCCCACGCTACGCCACTGGGGAGGAGGTCCTTAGGTTTTATAAGATTCCCAAAGTACGCTGTGACTCAAAAACAGTCAAGAGCCACTGTTCTTTGAACTGCTCTCTATCAGTTGATTTCTGGGTACATTGCATATATGATCTTTGTAATCCTTTTTTTGTAAATGATTTTTTGTTTTTTTCAAAAATATAAACATACAACAAAAACCAATTCAGAATTCAATTATCGAAATTATTTTGAATCTCCTGACCCCCCCCATCTGTTCCATGCACCATATTAATAATATTTTCAACTGCATATCAATACTTTTCCAATTTTTTCTTTCTAAATTATCCGTACATTCCATTAGTGTGGTTAAAATCCTGCCAATGTTTCAACTTGCTTACAATAGTCTCGTATATAAATTATAAACCTTTCCCATTCTTTTTTAAAGTTCTTTTCTTCTTGATTTCTGAGCTTCCCAGTTAATTTTGCCATTTTGGCATAGTCCATCAACTTGGTTTGCCATTCTCCTCTGGATGGAGTTGTCTCTTCCTTCCATCTCTGGGCTAGTAGTATCCACCTTTGTAATCCTTTTAAGATAGGTCAGTAGCCCCTACAGTACAGATGGTGCTGGCTCATTGTGTTGTGTTGCTGTGTCAGCCAATACAGGCACAGAACGTATTGAATCCTCTGGCACCAGAGATGTTTTCGTGGCTGAGTGTGGCTCCTAGGAGTGCCTTTTGTTTGCCAAGAGGAAGCAAGTGGTGCAACAGACAATCTAGCCTGATCAGAGCAGACAATCTTGGGTAGAGGGCTCAGTTGCCGGGCTCAGTGTAAGGCAAGTCCATAAGAACACTGTTCAGAGTTGTGATGGACGCTGAATAAAGCACCCTGTATTTGAACAGGCTGGGAACCTGCAAACCTTCCAGTGTTGCTGGACTCAACTCCCATCAGCGCCAGCCAGCATGGACAATGGACGAGGATGATGGGAGATATAGTCCAAACACAACTGACTCATGGGAGATGACTGCTGACGGGTGTCCACATGCTCAGTTATGTCATTAGCACCCATCTGTTTCAGAAAACAGCGGAGGAGTGCCTCTTTGGGGGTGAGTTCAAACCGTCGGAGAGTTACAGCACCTGCTGTGGCTGTAGAGACCGATGCAGGAGAGGCATGTTTTGTTGCAGTTGGGGCAGATGAAGGCGGCTGGTTGTACTGCTGCAGATGCACCATGGCGTTTCTTCTTTCATTCCTCCTCTGCTCACTGCTATGGATGCACAACCTGAGTGTCTCAAGGCACTGCAAGGGATTCTCACACAATGGGGCTGATGTTGCCATCCTTTGTGCCACAGTGTAGATATCCTTGTAAAGCAGAGTTGGGCCTGGTGCCTGAAGCCAGCTCCCCGTAGAGCAGGTCCTTAGGGATCCTGCCATCTCCCATTCTTTGGGCACAAGCCAGTGTAGACGTCGCCGAGAGAGGGTGCAAACATGTTGGGAATGTAAGCTTGGTAGAGCACATCTTTGTTCAATCTGCTCAATTATAGCCAGGGCCGGATTTAGGTTTGATGAGGCCCTAAGCTACTGAAGGTAATGGGGCCCTTTATATGTTCAGCTGTCCTTTGTCAACAACAAATTATCACTGTTTTTTGTGTGTTGAAGATATGCTGTATGGTAATTTTTGGACCTAATAGGTATCTAAAGCCATTTGCACATAACAAAATATGTATTTTATCAAAGTAATTGTTGAACTGAAATACAATTAAGAAGTATATTAATAGTGAAGTACAATGTTTTAGGGGTTGTTTTTAAAAATCTGGAACAGATTACAGTGGTACCTCGGGTTACATACGCTTCAGGTTACAGACTCTGCTAACCCAGAAATAGTGCTTCAGGTTAAGAACTTTGCTTCAGGATGAGAACAGAAATTGTGCTCCGGCGACGCAGCGGCAGCAGGAGGCCCCATTAGCTAAAGTGGTGCTTCAGGTTAAGAACAGATCCAGGTTAAGAACGGACCTCCGGAATGAATTAAGTACTTAACCTGAGGTACCACTGTAATCTGTTTTGCTTTACTTTCTATTGAAAAGCGCACCTTGGTTTTGGAACACTTTGGTTTTGGAACAGACTTCTGGATTAATTTTGAGAACCAAGGTACCACTGTATATAGAAATGAGCAAACCAGTGATATTTTAGGGAGCAGGCTAGCAGGCGGTGCCCATTACTTACATCATAGGAGCTTACACAACACAAAACACTGTTGCTGTATGTAGGTTTTATTTCATTTGTTTTTTATCTTATATTTTGGAAATGTACATCCATATTTTTTTTTCCTTTAAATTTTTTTGGGGCCCTCAAAAGACTGGGGCCCTATGCTATAGCTTGTTTAGCTTACACATAAACCTGGCACTGATTATAGCCACAAAGTAATTATTTGCAAAGGACACTAGTGATGAGTGAAGCTTGTAACGGGCTCAGGTGCCTTTTAAGCCTTGGAATAACAATCTGTTGAGATGAGCAGAACACCTGTCTCTTTGGGAGGGGCAGAGGTTAGCTACCCCTGGTGTGGACTATACCACCTCACTTCAAATCTCTTAATAAAACCCATTTTCCTCTGAGAAGGCTTTAACCCTTAGTCCTGATCCTTCACCGAAACTTCTGAACACAGATTCTTCCACTGTGAACTCTTGCTTTACATATCTCTCCTTCCTCTGCTGCCACTGCCATGTTGGGTTATAGATCGTAAGTGCCTGAAAGGCAAGGGTCTGTATCACTGCCACACATACTGATGGTGCTATGGAAATATAAAATAATTTTGTAACTGTAGGGTTGGGGAAACCTGTGGTCTGCTGTATGTTGATGGACTACAACTCCCATTATTCCTGGCTGGCGCTGATGGGAACTGGGAGCCTAAAAGTATCTGGGGCAGAAATGGGAATATATTCAGACTTGTGGAATCTACTTAAAACCCTTAGAACCCTTAAACCTACTAACATATTGCTGCTACCAGGTTTCACCTGTGCTGAGGGAACTGTACTGGCTGCCTATTAGCTACCAGACTTGGCTCAATGTCTCATTACTAACCTATCAACCCCATAGCAACTCAGAGACAGGTTACCTATGGGCCACCAACCCCTGGACCTGTGAGATCATTCAGGGCTTCCCCAACTTGGGTCTCCAATTGTTTTTGGACTAGAAATCCCATCATCCCTGACCACTGCCCCTGCTAGCCAGGGATGATGGCATTTGTAGTCCAAAAACAGCTGGAGACCCAAGTTGGGGAAACCCTGATTAAGATGATCTGGGGAAACGCAACTCATGCCAATGCACCCTTCATAATATGTATCGACCCCCCAAAGTGGGTGTTTATCACCTCTGCACTCCGGAAATGCCCTTCTCTGAAGCATCCTTCATTAGTTGATTCAGGCATCTTTTGAAGACATACCTTTCTGCCCAGGCTTTCTCTGACCCAGAACATTGTACCCTGTTATCACCAAATTTCTGTTTTTATTATATTCTTTTACTGCCTTTATGCCCATCCATTTGTATACCGCTTCGAGATTTTAAATATTAAGTCATATAGAAATGCTCTCAAATGAATGAATGAATGAATGAATGAATGAAGGGAGCCCAGGTGCAGAACAGCGGTTCAGGTGGGCAGACAGGTGATAGGAATTTAGGGACAAGATGTCTCTGAGCCTAGGAATGTTTGAACCAGAACCAAGGCATTCTTTTTCAGCAATCTAATGTAGCGGGGAAAGAGCTTTTTAGTTGTTGTCATTGCTAGACCATGGGAAATGGGGAGATCCCTTCTATTCTACTGCAAGTTGCACAAACGGATGTTGATTCCCCAATGTGCCTTCTCATCTAGAGGGCTGCAGGTTCTCTACTCCTGCAGTAGTAGATCCCATCAAGGAGAACAATGGTATTTCATTTATCCGTTCTCAACACTGCGCTTTTCAGGCAACAGATACATAAAATGGTGAACCAAGTGGTGAATAGCATATAATAAAGTTTCGCGTCTGTGCCACATTTTGCTAAGAGCAACTACCAAGATAAGCAAATGCCTGTGACAGCTACCAAAAATATAGACTGTATTTTAATGGACTTGCTGCACTTTAAGGATCTTTAATGTACTTCTGTACTGTCCTGTGGTATGGTAGCATTGCATTAATGGCAAGTATTCTCTTAATCTGTGCTCTCTTACACAATTATCTGCTTTGTCAGTGGCCCGTCTTTATTTAGCTAGGAGAATTAAAACTAAATTTAATAGCTATGTATTGTGGATCTTTTCTTTGTGATTTAGGGCTAACTTTTGGGATTTGATCGCCAGCTGGCTTGTATCATTTTCGAACACAGCTATAAGAGAGATGCCTTTGAACCCCTTCTGGAGTGATGAAGGAGTCTCACAAGATGTGATGAGCTCCAGTGAAATGAATGCTACCCACTAGGAGGAATCTATTGAAACCATCCTTTCAAAGGCACCTTTTAAAAATGCCTCCAATATGACCACTATGTTATTTTCAGCTTGTCATCTAGGACCTTTCCTGTAATTTCATTATAAGGCTGAAATGATAAGGGGCTGCAGAACCTTCTCGACAAGGAAAGGTGAAAGAACTGGGACTTCCTATTTTAGAGAACAAAAAAGAGACAACAGAGGGCAGACATGACAGAAGTGCAAAAATACCATGAAAGGTGCTTCTCTTTTCTCTGTCTCATAATTGCAGAGCTCATAATTATAGAACTGTGGAATTGATTGGCAGTAGCTTCATGCCAGAACAAAAGAAAAATATTGCTACACAAGCATGCATGGTTTTTTCGTTATGTGAACGAACCCTGGGCTTCTGCACCCTCCCCTTGTGCATTCCATTTAACTTCCTTTCATGGCAAACCACAGTTTGACATTACACCAGAACTGGCAAAGGATGGTTTGTGCTTGCCTTCCAGCCAGAATTCATGGTTTGGAAGACAAGTGTGGACCATAATTTCCTGGTTCTGATATAACCAGTCTATTGTTATGACAGAGGAAGAGTTGGGAAAGTATGAAGGCAGTGGAAGGAGAATTTATGTGATGTTCACTTAGGAAATGCCAAACCATAGTTGGAACAAACCATAGGTGTCATGATGGTCTCTAGCTAAGATGGCTTTTATCAAAGAACAGGGAATACCAACAACACAGTGTATCAGTGTCAAGTGCTCCTGCTCAGTGTGCCAGCCATCCAGCCACGCTCCCTTCTAGGATATTGTTATAGATGCCATTCCATTTCTTCTCCTCCAATTTTCTCTTCTCCCCCCACAAGCCAGTCAATATTGCATGCCCACTGAGCATGCATAGTCTATCTTGAATTGTTTTTCTCCCCCATTCTTTAATGGTCTCTTTGGAAACCTTTTTTTTAACTTCTGGAATCTTGGGGTTTCTTGAGGCCTGATAATACCCCCCCTCTTCTGCATGGATGGCACCATTTTGGCTATATAAACACAGGCACTTAGATAATGGGTTTGCTGTTAGGGTATATGATATCAGACATACTAATGGAGGGTCGGACATGATAGCTTAAATGAGCCCTCAGTATCCAGCAGTAGGAGAATTTGGATCAATTTCTGGATGCAAACTATGAAGAATGGCAGGCTGTCTTAGTGTGCTTTGAGGTTTGCAGAGGCAGGTGGTTGACTATTGCTAGACAGACAAAACTGGACTAGATAAACCATTGTTTTGTTCCAGGACAGGCTGTTTTCATGTTCTTGTTTTACTTTGACGTACTCATACAGAGGATGTGAAGGTGGTATAAAGGAAGGCAGATCAGGATGAAAAGAAACTGTGCAAGTTATATTAGTGGGTTTTTTGTTTTCTTTTGTTTAAACATAGTTTTATAGTTATTTTGGAGAGGACATTTCCTCCATCGTTCTTGGAGAAAGGGCATCATTTTCCAGATTTAATTCACCACCACCTTTCCCAAAAACCAAACATCACAATGGTTGCTTTTGAGTTGAATCTGTTGTGTTTGTGTAACCTGCTTTGTCTTGCCTCCCCTCCCTGATTCATATCATTCTAGGGATATAAGCTGTCTTTTACCGGATCAGTTTCTTTGTCCATTTAGCTAAGCATTTTTCATTTTGCTGGCATGAGCTCTCCAGGGTCTTCAGAGAGGTATTTCCCGCTACCTGAGCCTTTTTAAAAATGCCATGGATTGAGTAAATGGCCTTCTGCCTTCAAAGTATTCACTGAGCCTATGGTCCCTTGTTTATGCTTCTTCTTGGGACTTTTTCCTGCAGACATCTGGTTTGCCACTGTGAGAACATGATGATGGACTAGATGGGCCATTGGTCTGATCCAGTAGGCTTGTCCTTTGTTTTTAAAACTGAGGTGTACTTGAGTATGTTGGTTTATGGCTGTCCCTGAGAGCCAGTGTGGTGTAGTGGTTAAGAGTGGTAGACTCATAATCTGGTGAACCGGGTTCGCGTCTCCACTCCTCCACATGCAGCTGCTGGGTGACCTTGGGCCAGTCACACTTCTTTGAAGTCTCTCAGCCCCACTCATCTCACAGAGTGTTTGTTGTGGGGGAGGAAGAGAAAGGAGAATGTTAGCCGCTTTGAGACTCCTTCGGGTAGTGATAAAGCGGGATATCAAATCCAAACTCCAAACTCCTTCCCTTCCATGGCGTTGTGATCCTGGTCATATGCTAGGTGAATCTTGGTGGCCTCCAATATTTGGTAGGCAACACTTGAAAGTGCAAATGATGCTCACCTTAAGGCACATGTGATCTGAGTGGTTTTTGTGGAGAATAAGTAAAAAGACTGTAGGAGTTAAATATATGTTACGTGTGGAGGGGCAAAGTTGTAAGACATGAACCAGGTTTGCAGTAGGTGCTAAGAAATCTAAAACGAACCCTTCAGCTAAATTACTGGCAAGTTATCATCATCAGCATACTGGCAGCAGATAAGACTGAGTGGTAAACCAGTAATTTGTTGGTTCAAATCCTCCTCCTTTGAGTAGACATCATCTGGCAAGCTAAGATCTTACAGCTTCAGCTTTATACTTCCAGTACGGAGATAATGATGCTGATTGGAGATATTGCTGAGATCATGAATGTGAAATACTTTGAGCATTCTAAAGTGCTCTGTAAGGGCCAAGCTAGATATGACATCAATTATGTGAGTGCAATTAGTACACACAATTTCTTTGTTATGTAAACAGCAATTTTCTTCACCAAAACCACCTACTTAAATCCAATAGTTGCTTCCCTTTGAAGGCTTCCCTTGAAATGCGAAAAGATGTTGGGAGAGGTAACTTTTCTCAGGTAGGGAGAGTTAAACCCCATGGTTGCTATTTACTTAGCAAACAACAATTGTCGCTTCTATTTTGCTATCCCTAAATTTGCTATGTCAATTTGATGTGTGTTTTATGATACTTTGGGCATTCCAAAGTATTCTCTATTTGCCGCCAATGTGTTAAGGTGGCATTCATGTTTATTTTAAAAATACATTTGCATAAATAAATACACAAGGATTGCCACAGTTTCAATATTGAAAACGATCTGCAAGGTTGCAAGGGATCAAGCAGAGGTCCCATGTGTTTGACAGCTATTGAGCGCTCAATAGTAATGGCAATGTATGCATGTGTAGGTCACAGGGGAGGAGAAAATTTCTCATTACTGTATATAAATAGCTGGAGAAGCTTCTGAACAAGATGTGCTGAAAAATACCAATTTTTTAAAAAAACAATTCTTGGCATGCATCTCTGCAAGATAGAATAATTTTGAAGATGGCTTGGAACTCTTGATTTGCAACTTTTGGGCGGTGCAGGGTACATTTGTGATGGCTGTGATGACTATAGAGAACATAGTCAAGAAGACTCAGATGCCGTTGGCAGACTGACTTCTCTGAGCCTACTTCTGAGTCATCTGGCAGAGCTACAGTAGCTTCTTTAACAAAAAAAAAAAAAAAAAAAAAACAAAACAAAAAAAAAAGGATTTCACATAGTTGTAGAGGCAGCAGTGTCCAGATCAGACATGGTTTACCACAACTAAAATGGGTGGTCATGAGAAGAGTCCTTCATTTTGAAGGACTGCCTAGTGGTAAAACCAGTTTAAAGATCAGAACCATAAGAAGAGAGGGAAGGGGGGTTGTCAATATGCAAATCAGCACATGTAAATATTATGGAAATCGGTGCCTTCTTTTTTGTGTGGGATGCATTTATTCTTTTTCGCAATGCCGAGTCACTAGGGCTCGATGAGACCCCTGTTTTCTCTTTCTGCTTGATACTGAAAACCCGGTGCAAGGTTACAGAAATAGGGTTGTGAAGGACTTGGCACATTGCCCCTCCACAAGTTGTGGGGTTCAGGTGTAGAATGAGAGCAGCTGAGCCAATAACCTCTCAAGACTCTTCTGCTTGCCCTGTTTTTGTGTGGAATTGGGATAGCTCGCTTGTTTCTTTAATTTGAAGGCTCATTCCCTGCCTTTCAATCAAATGAATCTCAAAGAAGCAGGTGATAATACAAAAAATACACAGTATATATAAAGGTAAAGGGACCTCTGACCGTTAGGTCCAATCGTGGACGACTCTGGGGATGTGGCCCTCATCTCGCTTTATTGGCTGAGGGAGCCAGCGTACAGCTTCTGGGTCATGTGGCCGCTTCTGGCGAACCAGAGCAGCGCACGGAAGCGCTGTTTAGCTTCCCGCCCGAGTGGTACCTATTTATCTACTTGCACTTTGACATGCTTTCAAACAGCTAGGTTGGCAGGAGCAGGGACCAAGCAACGGGAGCTCACCCCGTCACGGGGATTCGAACCGCCAACCTTCTGATCAGCAAGCCCTAGGCTCAGTGATTTAGACCACAGTGCCACTTGCATCCTAGTAATATATAAAAGGTCTCAATTCCATGCACTCTCACATAACCCAGCAGACCTTAGTCTTCTGGCAAATGGATGGGCCCACAGCATGATGCTCTTTGGTTCGGCAGTCCCAGAGGAACTGGCAAGAGGAGCTGACTCAGTGTTATTTCTGGCAGGAGAGGGTGGATGGGAGCAAGCCCCCTGCAGCTCTTTCGTCCCTGGTTGATGGATGGGGCCAGCCTAGCCTTTGCCTTTGGTGGGGGGACCTACTCATTGCAAAACAAGAGGATGCATATTTGCATAAAAGTTTCAAGTACTAATTTATGTGAATAAGTGCTGAGTTAGGAGAAAAACACTATAAATTGAATAGAAATCCCATACATCTAATGGGCAATGCTGTAGCCAATATGTTATTCAGGTGTTAACTGTGGTAAAGGTAAAGGGACCTCTGACCATTAGGTCCAGTAGCGGATGACTCTGGATTGCGGCGCTCATCTCACTTTATTGGCCGAGGGAGCCAGCGTACAGCTTCCGGGTCATGTGGCCAGCATGACTAAGCCGCTTCTGGCAAACCAGAGCAGGGCACAGAAATGCCATTTACCTTCCCTCCAGAGCGGTACCTATTTATCTACTTGCACTTTGTGCTTTCGAACTGCTAGGTTGGCAGGAGCAGGGACCGAGCAACGGGAGCTCATTCCATTGTGGGGATTCGAACTGCCAACCTTCTGATCAGCAAGCCCTAGGCTCTGTGGTTTAACCCACAGTGCCACCCGTGTCCCAAACTAACTGTTGTAAAGGTAAAGGGACCCCTGGCCATTAGGTCCAGTCGTGGCTGACTCTGGGGTTGCGGCGCAATTTCAAAGCCCCTGCTGCTCTGCGTTCTTAGGTTACTTTACCTTTGAAATTGTACTGCACAGACCTTCAAATGGAGGCTTCTCCTCCACAAAGCAGGGCACATGGTCACACTGCTCTTCCTCCCAGTGGCCTGGTACCCTCAGCTGGTGGTAGAGGCCAGGATGTGTTATCCTTCTACTTTCTAGTTCCTGGGCAACTGGAAGTTGGAACAGGATTTAGCTATGTTTATCTGTTGTGCTGCATAAGAAAAAGAGTTTTGTGGCACTTGAAAGGCTGAGCATTGTATCCAATGATAGCCTGCACCCATTGGAATCAATGGACATGACTTAGGCTTGTTAATTCCAATGGGTCTACTCTGAGTAACTACTACTCTAGTTGGAGACAACCGTGGAGCCAAAAGGCCACCAAATGCTGAGAGGCAATATTTTTGTGCGAAGCTCTATTCCTAATTTCTCAGTAATTGGCAATAACACTCTCTTCCTAGGTTTGTTAAGTTAATTTAATGCCTGTAGTGGGAATGAAATACTAATACCAGCTTAATCGAGATCAGAGATGTACCTCTCACTACAGGTGTTAAATTAACGTTGCCAGAGCAAAGCCAGGAAGAGTGTTTTATTGCCAATTACTGCTATTATGAATAGTCACTGAATTTATCTTCTGTAGTTAAATTTGAGCTTTGTGTGGAAATTTTGGCTCCACTGTTTACAACACCCACGTATCCTTTTCGTTTACCAAGTCAGGAGAACACTTTGTGCATCTGGTGGACTAGCCTCTAACCCACACAAATTGTAGTACAAGAGATTTTGTGGCCTTTAAGCTTCCACAACAGAACATCATATCCCGGGTTTGATTCCTGGCATCTTCTGGCAATCCCCTGTCTGAAACCCTGGAAGGCCTCTGAGCTTGATGGGCCAATGGTCTGATTCAGTATATGGTAGCTTTTAGTGTTTCTGTGTTTGTTTTATTTAACCAAAAGTATAAGCTGCCCAGAGTGGTGGGGGTAACCCAGTAAGATGGGAATAATAATAATAATGATAATAGTTCTGTGCAAGGACTTCCGATTGCATACCCTCCAACATTTCTCTGATGAAAATAGGGACGTCCTATTTCATAATAATAATTTGTCTCATCCATCTGACTGGGTTGCCCCAGCGTCTCTGGGTGACTTCCAATATATAAAAAAACACAATAAAACATTAAACATTAAGAAAACTACCAAATACAGTGGTACATTGGGTTAAGAGATAAGTCACGTTCTATTTGCTTAAAGTAATAGCAGCCACCCATTGCAATGCTAGTACAGTGGTACCTCAGGATAAGTATTTAATTCGTTCCGGAGGTCTGCTCTTAACCTGAAACTGTTCTTAACCTGAAGCACCACTTTAGCTAATGGGGCCTCCTGCTGCTGCCACGCCGCCAGAGCACGATTTCTGTTCTCATCCTGAAGCAAAGTTCTTAACCCGAGGTAATATTTCTGGGTTAGTGGAGTCTGTAACCTGAAGTGTATGTAACCCGAGGTACCACTATACAGGGCTGCCTTCAGATGGCTCAGGGGTCGGATAACTCCGCAAACTCCAACATTTCTCCAGTGAAAATAGGGATGACCTACCATACCTTCCAATATTTCTCTCATGAAAATAGGGACATCCAAAGGAAAAGTTTGACATTCCAGGATCAAATCAGAAACCAGGATGGCTTCTGTAAAACGGACTGTCCCTGGAAAAGAGTGTTTGTGATGACCAGCTTGTTATCTTGGCAGAACTCTATTAGCCTTTGCCCTGCTTCGTTTTTAATTCCCAGGCCAAACTTGCCAGTTGTTCCTTTTATCTCTTGATTCCCTACTTTAGCATTCCAATCCCCTATAATGAGAAGAACATCCTTCTTTGGTGTCATTTCTATAAGGTGTTGTAAGTCTTCATAGAATTGGTCAATTTCAGTTTCTTCAGCACCAGTAGTTGGTGCATAAACTTGGATTACTGTGATGTTAAAAGGTCTGCCTTGGATTCGTATCAAGATCATTCTATCATTTTTGAGATTGCATCCCAGTACAGCTTTTGCCACTCTTTTGTTGACTATGAGGGCCACTCCATTTCTTTTACGGGATTCTTGCCCACAGTAGTAGATATGATGGTCATCCGAACTGAATTCGCCCATTCCCGTCCATTTTAGTTCACTGATGCCCAGGATGTCAATATTTATTCTTGCCATCTCATTTTTGACCACCTCCAACTTACCCATGTTCATGGTTCTTACATTCCAGATTCCTATGCAATATTTTTCTTTACAGCATTGGACTTTCCTTTCGCTTCCAGGCATATCCGCAACTGAGCATCCTTTCGGCTTTGGCCCAGCCGCTTCATCAGCTCTGAATCTACTTGTCCTTGTCCTCCACTCTTCCTCAGTAGCATGTTGGATGCCTTCCGACCTGAGGGGCTCATCTTCCAGCGTTATAACTTTTATATGCCTGTTGTCTTTGTCCATTGAGTTTTCTTGGCAGGGATACTGGAGTGGCTTGCCGGTTCCTGCTCCAGGTGGATCACGTTTGGTCAAAACTCTCCACTATGACCTGTCCATCTTGGGCGGCCCTGCACGGCAGAGCTCATAGCTTCTCTGAGTTATTCAAGCCCCTTCGCCACGACAAGGCAGTGATCCATGAAGGGATCCATGAAGACCTCTTACTATTATGCAGTTCAATCTCCCTCAGATTGAATTGTATGTTCCTGGTAAGATCCCCTTTTAAATCCCTCTTAAAAGAATAAAGACATCACAGTCTTATACAGTGGACACTCGGGTTGTGAACGTGATTTGTGTGCGGGAAGCACATTCGCAACCCACAGCATTGCGTCTGCGCACGTGCGGGTCGCGATTTGGTGCTTCTGTGCATGCGCAAAGCGTGATTTAGCGTTTCTGCGCATGCGCAAGCACCGAAACACGGAAGTAACCCATTCCGGTACTTCTGGGTTCGGCGTGGTGCGCAACCCGAAACTGCGCAACCCGAATAATAATAATAATAATAATAATAATAATAATAATAATAATTTATTATTTATACCCCGCCCATCTGGCTGGGCCTCCCCAGCCACTCTGGGCGGCTTCCATAGAAAGCAAAAATACAATAAAATATCGGGTACATCGGGTACATGTACAACATGTACAAACAGGTATACCCCATATGGGAGATGACCTGGGGAACTGCTGTGGCAGCCAGAGTTCCAGTCCAGGTGATGCAGGAAGCAGGCAGGACGAACAGGAAGGTTGAAAAGAGGAAGGTAGCAGCGTGACTTGGCCTTTTACCAGGTCTGGGAAGGTTACACACCCACATGCAAGGAAGGATGCTCCAGGTCAGGAGGAACAGGAAGTGTCGACTGGCTGGACCAAACATTCCCTTGCATGTCCACTCTAGGAAAACAAGGAATGTTGCATTTGACTGCTCCCAGTGGATTACACCCCATAAGGACTAGTGCTGTGACACTCCGACTCTGAGCGGCAGGCAGAGCTGGCCTTGGCAGGAAGAAAGTAGGAGTGGAACGCAAGGAGTCTTGATTTTTTTTTTTTTAAAAAAAAATGCTTTGTGCATCTGTGTCTAATCTAGCCCCTTCCTAAAATTTATTTATTGGTGTGTATGTTCTGCTTTTTGTAGATCTACCAAAGAATAAAATAAAATTAAGTTGGGATTAAGGAGTTTTCTCAGGATGGTAGAGGGCTTGTACTGGGTGTAGTGGTTCTGTTTCTCTATTTTCATCTGAGGAGTGTTGGAGGGTATGATAATTATAGGTTAAGTAATCTAAAAGAACGAAATGTGTTGCCAGGACTTCAAAATGTATCCCCGTTTTGCTAACGGATATGTACAGGTGTCCAGATTTTGCAACCATGTTTGTACTTTACATTTAAAACTCCTGAGCAAGACATGTAAATAATTCATTTGCTAATCCTTCGTTTTCCTCTCCAGCCTGGCATTTATCCCTGCAGATCAGGGAATTATCTGCATATGTAACAGCCTGCTTAGATTGGGCAAACAGCTATTTGCATGCAAAATGCTTGTTTTCTTCTCTCGCTTTTTTGTCCCTGGAGAACCGATGGGTGATGGTAAGAGAGCTAAAAAATAAAATAATGAAAATGAAATGACCTGACCACACGGAGTTGTAAGTTCAGTTTCCAAGAACTCTAATAAAAAATTAAGAACCTTAAGGGCACACTAGGGTGGAACTGTGTCTCCTTTACAGAGGGCAACACTATCTTGGAACGACTATCAGAGACCATTTCTCTGTTGGAAGGTTCTTTCTAGTTGAAGGGCTGCTTGCTTCAAGTCCTGTTTAATGACAAAGCTGCCTGACCACAGTCTTCACCCAAGACTTCAATCCTAGAATTGTAGAGCTGGAAGGGACCACAAGGGTAATCGGGTCCAACCCCCTACAATGCACGAATCCTTTGCCCAATGTGGGGCTCAAACCCACGACCCTGAGATTAAGAGTCTCGTGCTCTACCAATCGGAGATACCCCAGGTCGTCTCACTATACATTTCATTTTTTAAAAAATAAAATCTTTATTAACTTTCACATAGACATCCTTTTCTCACAGTGGAAGACTAGATGCTGGTGGGAAGCCTGTGAGCAAGAATCACAGCTCTCTCTGAACCTGTGATTCCTAGCAATTGGTATTCAGAGCCATATGGCTTCCAAGAGTGGAGGCAGAACATAGCCCTTGCGCCCTAGTAGCCTTGTCTTCTATGAATCTTCTATGAATCCTCTTTCAAAGCCATCCAAGTAAGTGGCAGTCCACTGCCTCCTGGGGGAGCAAGTTCTGTAATTTAACGATGTGCTGCGTGAAGAAGTACAGTAGTACCTTGGGTTGCAGATGCTTCAGGTTACAGACTCCGCTAACCCAGAAATAGTACCTCGGGTTAAGAACAGTTTCAGGTTAAGAACGGACCTCTGGAACAAATTAAGTTCTTAGAATCATAGAGTTGGAAGAGACCACAAGGGCCATCGAGTCCAACCCCCTGCCAAGCAGGAAACACCATCGGAGCACTCCTGACATATGGTTGTCAAGCCTCTGCTTAAAGACCTCCAAAGAAGGAGACTCCATCACACTCCTTGGCAGCAAATTCCACTGTCAAACAGCTCTTACTGTCAGGAAGTTCTTCCTAATGTTTAGGTGGAATCTTCTTTCTTGTAGTTTGGATCCATTGCTCCGTGTCCGCTTCTCTGGAGCAGCAGAAAACAACCTTTCTCCCTCCTCTATGCGACATCCTTTTATATATTTGAACATGGCTATCATATCACTCCTTAACCTCTTCTTCTCCAGGCTAAACATGCCCAGCTCCCTTAGCCGTTCCTCATAAGGCATCGTTTCCAGGCCTTTGACCATTTTGGTTGCCCTCCTCTGGACACGTTCACCTCTTAACCAGAGGTACCACGGTACTTTGATCTGTCCTGAAACCCCCATAATTCCATAATTGCATAAATGGCTACCCTAACCCACCCATGGATATTGGCAGCGGCGCTTAGCAGTTGGATAACTAACTTTGGTCCTAGACCAAGGCTGTCAGACTCTAGGAGCAGCTAGATTTGCCATAGTCCTGTCTCAACCCTGAATGACAGGCACCATGTTAACTTGAGCGTGCCTATTTTTCATACTCCGTGGAGGAAGGGATTAATTTGTTTTGTGACCTTCAGGAGTCTTGGTCATTAAAACCTTTCATGGAAAGCTACTTTTAGGTTTTGTGTATGTGTTTGCTCGGAAGAGCTGTGCAGGATAACACAGAGGGGGGGGGGACATGTTTCAGAGGGCCTTTAGCACATGGAATGCTGGTTTCCTCTTTGTGGAAATTTGAATGATGATGGTGTGAAATCAGAAAGCTTCATGGCCTTGACCATAAAGCGACAGAATGGGAATCCAGAAGCTGCCTTATACTAAGACCATACCCTCCAATATGTCTCTGATGAAAATAGAGATATCCTATTCAATAATAGTAATAGTAATAATAATAATAATACACCGCCTATCTGACTGGGCTGCCCCAGCCACTCTGGGTAGATTCCAGCATATACTGTATTTTTCGCCCTATAGGACGCACCGTCCCATAAGGCGCACCTAGTTTTTTGGGGGGGAAAGAAAAGGAAAAAAAATTTTCCCTCCCCTGGCACGGGGCAGGGGCGGGGGAAGCCCGAGCTTCCCCCGACCCCAGCCCCCAAACAGGCAGCTCTCTGCAAGCCGTGGGAGCCCAGCGCTGGCTCCCGCTGCTTGCTGACAGGTTTGCGAAGCCTGGACGCGCTAAGCTCAGCGCGCGCAGGCTTCAGCATGCAGGCAACTCTCCACAAGCGGTGGGAGCCCAGCGCGGGGCTCCCGCTGCTTGCGGAGAGGTGCGGGAAGCCTGGAGAGTGAGAGGGGTTGGTGCGCACCAATGCCTCTCGCTCTCCAGGCTTCAGCGAAAGCCTGCATTCGCCCTATAGGACGCACACACATTTCCCCTTCATTTCTGGAGAGGAAAAAGTGCATCCTATAGGGCGAAAAATACGGTATATACAGTGGACGCTCGGGTTGTGAACGTGATCTGTGTGGGATGCACGCAACCTGCAGTGTTCGCAAACCACAGCAGTGCGTCTGCGCACACATGGGTTGCAATTCGGCGCTTCTGTGCATGCGTGACTGCCAAAACCCGGAAGTAACCCGTTCCGGTACTTCCGGGTTTCGGTGGTCCATAACCCGAAAAACGCAACCTGAAGCGCCTGTAACCCGAGGTATGACTGTATATGTAAACATAGTAAAACAATAAACATTAAAAAAACTACCCTATTCAGGGCTGTCTAGGAGTCGCATAACTCCATACCCTCCAATGTTTCTCCAGTGAAAATAGGGAGGCCCTACCACAGCCTCCAACATTTCTCTGATGAAAATAGGGATGTCTTAAAGAAAATTGGTACATTCCAGGATCAAATTAGGAATTGGGATGGCTTCTGTAAATCTGAGACTGTCCCTGGAAAATAGGGGCACTTGGAGGCTCTGTGAAACAGGCTGTTGGTCCATCTAGCTCAGTATTGTGAAATGTACTCTTTAAATGCCCATTTTTTTCCATTGGAAAAATGGGTGTGTGTGTGTGTAGATTCCTGGAACTTCCCCTCCGCCAAAAGAAAAAAAAAAGAATCACATTCCCAGAATTTTCTCCCCTCCCTACCCTGGGCCATCAAACACCTCTACCCTTGGGGTAATCTGACCGAATGCTCAGACAAGGAGGAGTCTAGAGGGCAACCACAAAGCAGAGAACTCAGTCTGCCGGGCTGGAAATGAAAACAGAGTTTTGGTAACACAAAAGGTAAGGTGGTGGAGCCTGAGACCCTCAGCTTCCACCCTACTGTACCTGGGTGCCTGACAGCAGCAAACAGCAGGGCCACCTAACGATGCATGCATAATTCACTACACTTAATAGGAAGTAAATGGCTTCCATATTGTGGAATCGGTGGAAATGTATTTACTTACCCAAATGTAAGAAGCTAAAGCAGCTAGAGGAAAGGGGTGGAAATTACATTCTCATTAAGATGTGCCTCAGCTCTTAAGTACAAATTCCTTTCAGAGCTGTTCCTGAAAATAGATCAACATGGCTTAATTGCAAATTATAACGCTATTTAAAATGTGTGCATTAATTTTGGGGTGAGATTTTAGTCATCAGTGAATGCCCAGATATTTTTTATGGCATTATGAATGCCTGATTTACTGTTGTCTCCAAAATTAATTTGATTATACTTTTTACCAAGTCACATGGAGAGAAGTGTATTCTAGATACCATTTGTGGCATGAGAATGTGGCAGAGAGCCTATGCAGCTGCACTTCGCGAGGGACAATAACCCATAAATCCAGAGAAGATGCTCATTAGAATAACAATTTACATGCAATGAATTGTGCCTAATTTAGCAAACCTGGCCTGCATTTCACAGATTTCCCCGTACTTGCATCTGGCAAGAAAATACCAAATGCACACTGGGGTCCTAAAGCTGCTCTGCTGGCACAAATTGTTTTTTCTTCAGCGGCGCTTGCAAAATGATGCACTTCAATCCAGAGTGAGCAACTCATGTACAGAAGTTTGCATTGATGTGCAAATCGACTTCTGAGTAAGCAATCTGCAGCATATGCTCAACACCATCAACTGTGACAGCTCTCATCACTTACTTGTGGAGGCGAGATTGACTCCAGGTTCCTCCTCCTCCTCCTCCGCAGCTATGGTCAGGAAGCTGACTCTGCCAATCACAGTTTTGGGAAGCGGATCCCTTGTTTTCATCATCACCACCACCACCATCATCAAACCTTTATTGGCACCACTTACGAACATTCAGAATTAATAGGCCAATGCAGTCTCGTCACCATTTCAACAGTACAGTCATTTGCCAAAGGGAGGAAGAAGAAGAAGAAGAAGAAGAGGAGGAGGAGTTTGGATTTGATATCCTGCTTTATCACTACCCGAAGGAGTCTCAAAGCGGCTAACATTCTCCTTTCCCTTCCTCCCCCACAACAAACACTCTGTGAGGTGAGTGAGGCTGATAGACTTCAGAGAAGTGTGACTAGCCCAAGGTCACCCAGCAGCTGCATGTGGAGGAGCGGAGACGCGAACCCGGTTCACCAGATTACGAGTCTATCGCTCTTAACCACTACACCACACTGGCGAGACGAGCAATCTATTTCACCTCTGTGGGGCTCCGGCAAGGGCAGGGTCCTGTAGCAGAAAATCAAATAGAGGAACTTGGCTACTGTCTTGGTGAGCTCCTGGTCTCTCCCCTGTAATATGAAGCGTATAACCTCTGCCTCTGGTTTCCATGTTGGGATATATAGGTGGTCTAAGAATTGTTGGCGGAGATCATCATAATATTTTACAATTAAGGGCCATGTGAGCTAGAGTTTCCACCAGGTGGGCATCATATGGGCAGATCCTATCTCCTTCTGCCATACCCGCAAACCTACCCCAAAGGAGGTTAGAAGGATTACAGTTGAACCTAGCCAGCGAAAAAGCCCTTCTTTTTTGCGGGTTAAACAAAAATTGTAAATAATTAAGGTTAAATTCCTGCGTCCAGGAGAGTCGAAACTAAAGAGAGGGGAACATATTTTTTCTGCAGCTGAGATTAGTTCCTGGCAGCCTAGTTTTTAACATGGCGATTGCAAAAGCCACAGCACCCAGGAGATCCTCTGAAAGCCCATGTTGCCATAACTTTGTACAAAACAGTTGTAGCCCTGGGGAAGGGAAGGGGTCTGCCAGAACTACGCTAAGTAAAGTATCTTTGTCTGCTCAAAAACAAATGTTTAGCTTTTTTTGTATGCAGATCCTCATCCCCAGCTGTGAATGCACAGCTCGTTTCTGAATGCAAAGTTCTTTGGACCGGGTCCTCTGCTCAGAAGCAGAGGGTGACAATTGCATGGTCTTTGGTGCTCTGATTGCCTAGCTTCACGGACACGTCTAGCCTTATGGAAATATGCCCATGTTATTGTTGGGAAAATGCCCTGGGGTGCCCCTGCAGCCCCCGACCTCCGAGCGTCCTCTGGTATGCACAGCTCTGGAAAAGGAATCCCCTTTCTTCTCCAGTGTGCTTCAGCGACATACACCAACTGGTATATGCACACTAATCTTCTGGCATAACACAGCAAGAAGAATGAGACATCATAGGGCTAAATCTACGTATTTATTTACACACTACATCCAGACAAAGGAATCATTGCGCCCTTTCTCTCCAGCTCTGAGAGGCCAGACAGGACAAAAGCAAAAATACACATAGCGGAAGAGATAAGACTGTCTTCCATTCCCACACTCTCCCAGAGAGGCATGTGAATTACACCAATCACACCTGCAGCATCGCAGGCATGAAATACTAACAGTTATTTATTTATTGCTGTTACATCTATCCCACTTTTCAGGATACAAATCCTTCCAAGTAACAGCAAAATACATTGTTTAAAAACACAATGAACTATGTCAACATATATAAAGTCATCAGGGTCTCTCTCAAAAGGCAGGTAGGGAGATGGCTCTGTGATAGGTAGAAAGGGCATGTTTCAGTTGAATCTGGGTCCTTCGCTCTGAAATTCACCCTATACCTTGGATGCAAAAGGTTCAATCTCTGGCATCTCCAGATAGGTCTGGGGGACACAACCACGTGAAAATACAGAGTACAGCTGTCAGTCCATAGTGAGCTAGGTAGACCAATGGTCTGACTTGCTATAAGGCCTGACTTGCTATACGGTCTTTCATGGTATCCTCCCCGCTGGGCAGTTAGTGGTACAGTGGTGCCCCGCAAGACGAATGCCTCGCAAGACGAAAAACTCGCTAGACGAAAGAGTTTTCCGTTTTTTGAGGTGCTTCGCAAGACGAATTTCCCTATGGGCTTGCTTTGCAAGACGAAATGTCTTGCGAGTTCTTGCGAGTTTGTTTCCTTTTTCTTAAAGCCGCTAAGCCGCTAAGCCGTTAATAGCCGCTAAGCCGTTAATAGCCGCTAAGCCACTAAGCCGCTAATAGCCGCTAAGCCGCTATTAGCCGTGCTTCGCAAGACGAAAAAACCGCAAGACGAAGAGACTCGCGGAATGGATTAATTTTGTCTTGCGAGGCACCACTGTAGATGGTTTTACACTGATGGGGATCATTGAGCTGGAACAAACTCTGAAGTCTTCTTTGCCTGCTTTCCTCTCTTATGCATATAAGCAAACTGACAATAGCCTGGCTTGCATGTTGTGATAAGCCACAGTGGCAAAATTACATGATTTAAGTAATTTATGTAATTAATTACGTAATTTATGTAATGACGTCGTCATTCCATTATTCCACCACGGTCATTTCAATGCACAGGAAACACAATGCAAAAGACGGGCCAGGGAAGGCAACAACAACTACAACACGATTGGCTTCTGTTCTGGACACGGGATGAATAAGTGCATTGGCAATTTCTGTTCCTGTTTCTGTTTTCAATGGAATTCTTCAACATCCCATTTTGGAGGAGCAATCCACTTCTTTGAGGCCCAAGCTACATGACGAGGCCAGAGGTGTTGAGGGTGAAAGCCAGAGACAAAAGTTTTTTGGGATTAACCAAGTAGAAAGGAAGATTGCCCTGATTCAATTATCAGCATGGCCACCTCTGATGAGTTCTTCTGATCCCATGCAGGTCTACTGAAAAGTAAGCAGCAGTGTAAATTGGGGCTACATGCAAATAAGAACAGGAAGGTTTTTATTATGTTTTTGTACAGCAGGCCATTGTGACTACTTTTCTGGAAATAACTTTCCCTTCCAAGTGTTCTGAAATTTCATTAAAATACCGGAGCCCTTTAAAAGGAAGGAAAAGAAGAAATGAGCAGGAAGGAAAGAACGTTGATGGGATGGAAGAATGGAACAGCTTCAAGAAGCAGTAGTCACATTTAGTCTTTGGGCTGAAGGTGGTCCCACCTGTGTTTTAAAGGAACAGCCAAGTTTCACATTGTCTTCAAACAGATTATCCATTTGATCAGCACCTAGGGACGCGGGTGGCACTGTGGGTTAAACCACAGAGCCTAGGACTTGCTGATCAGAAGGTCGGCGGTTCGAACCCCTGCAATGGGGTGAGCTCCCGTTGCTCGGTCCCTGCTCCTGCCAACCTAGCAGTTCGAAAACACGTCAAAGTACAAGTAGATAAATAGGTACCACTCCGGTGGGAAGGTAAACGGCGTTTCCATGCGCTGCTCTGGTTCTCCAGAAGCAGCTTAGTCATGCTGGCCACATGACCCGGAAGCTGTACGCCGGCTCCCTCAGCCAATAAAGCAAGATGAGCACCGCAACCCCAGAGTCGGTTACAACTGGACCTAATGCTCAGGGGTCCCTTTACCTTAACTAACCTGAACAAAGCTGCTTGGATTCTTCACATGCAACAGGAGCTTTGGCAAGAATAGGCAGGATAATCACTCTCCAGCAAACAGCATTTGCAGATAAAGTAAACTTTGATAACCGAGACAGTGTGACAAAAGCTCCTGTTTTAGCATGAACCTTTTTCTAAGAGGCATGTGCTAGCTTTGAGTCATGCTGCAGCCATCCCAGTCAGGAGATCACAGGTCTTTCAAATCAAGCACAATGTGATTAGATGGCAAAGGCATATTAATCCAGATCTGCACTCCATAAAGCAGAGTTATTTGGAGCATTAGTTAATTACGTCCTTATGAAATCGTGTAGAGTAGACCTGCAATACACTTTGGAAAACGATTCTTTTAAAAATTGAACCTCTCCGCTTCTAAGAGGAGACTCGGGATACACAATTTTTTAAAAATCACAATAAAAAATTCTGAAAGTACCAAAAGCAATAATAACTGCAGCAGCATAGATGCAACAAAAATAAAATAAAATGAAATATAGTTACTAGTTAAGAGCTCAGGTGAATAGGATAGATTTACAGCACACTCCGAACTCAAGATCTGCCAGCTTTAGCAGGTTTGAAATAGGCAGGTCTTGGACCGAGCTGGGACTTTGCTGGTATAACTCCCACATCGTGACAAAGCCTGCAGCACTTATAAAGCCCCAGTTGAAGACTTGCATTCTCTAATGCTATTTGGAAGACATTAGCCCTTGCTTCTCTTTGTGGCTGTCTTGGCTTCCTGATTTCTATTCAGCTGTCTCGCATAAGGGAAAAAACCTGTCTTTGTCTTTTGATGCCGTACCCTGGGCTTCCCAGCGATGTGATATTCAATCCCTATAGTTCACCCGAGAGTGTAATGCAGCTGGAATTGAGGTCAGTTGCAAAACTCAGCAGAAACCTTGATCTGAAGCACTTTGGCTGCAGGTAGCTAACTAGAAATAGTAACATGAGAAAATAAAAGGAGGGTGGCTCTCTCTCTGATTTTAAACATGGAAACCCATATGCCCAATGCGAATGTCCAAAATCACAAGCGAAAATTGACTTCCACGAGTGATCACATAAACCCCAGATGCATTTTCATGAATACACAAAAGCAGGCAATCTATTCCCTGCCTTTTAGGTACCCAGAAGTGAATGTGACAATCAAATTTAGGTGACTGGCAGTACCGTTTACCAGTGCACACTGGAGAGCCAGTGTGGCATAGTGGTTAGCGTGTTGGGAGATCAGGGTTCAAATCCCCACTCGGGCATGAAGCTCACTGGGTTACCTTGGGCCAATCACTGTTTCGCAGCCTAACCTACCTCACAGGGTTGTTGTTGGGGAGTAAATGAGGAAGTGGGGAACGACGTACAACAGAAGCTTCCACCCAGACCCCTCTACTGGAGTACACTGGTACCTCCGGTTGCGAACGGGATCTGTTCCGGAGGCCTGTTCGCAACATGAAAAGAGCACAACCTGCAGTGGTGTGTTTGCGCATGCGCAGGTTGCGTTTTGCTGCTTCTGTGCATGCGTGTGATGTCATTTTGCGCTTCTGCGCATTCGTGAGCGGCGAAACCTGGAAGTAACCCTTTCCGGTACTTCCGGGTTGCTGCAGGACGTAACCTGAAAGAACGTAACATGAAGCGGATGTAATATGAAGTATGACTGTACCCTGTGATATTGCCTCTGCATGGGGTTGAGGCACCAAATCATCTCAACACCCAAAATTAGACTAAGGATTCCACCCAATGCCTTATCCGCCAAAGGTTGTGACAATTGCTTTGAGGAAGGAGAAACCCTCAAATGGGGCCCAATTTGTTGGAAGGCAAATTCCTTCCTGGCCCTGAATATGGTGACCATTTCGACCACAGCAAGGTCTAAGCATAAACCGAGAGAACATTATACAGGGTGGGCGGGAAGGTTGCTGACTGTGCTGGCCAAAGTGGACCAAAGTGAAGACTTTGCCACTTCAGTCCACCGCTCTTGCTCTGCCCCCAACAAAGACCATGATTGGCCCATTTGAATGAGGTTTCGGTGGGCAATCCTGCAAGACCCTGCGACTGGCCGAGGAAGATTCCAATGGCCTGCTGCGAGGGCAAAACGATTCCTCCGGGCCAGGCCTCAACCACCGCCCACCCGGAATTCTAGCAATGCATTGTGGGATAGTCATTAACTACGGTAGTTGTTTTCAACAAAGGATGAACATGGGCAAAGCCAAGATTAAATGACAATTAAATGCTGCTGCGGGAGGCATGTGGAAGTGAGGGATGACATACAAGGAGCGACAAGAAATGATCCCTAGAGACAGTGCCAGATTTACGTATACGCTAAACAAGCTACAGCTTAGGGCCCCACTCTCTTGGAGCCCCCAAAAAATTAAAGGAAAAAAACCTGGATGTACATTTCCAAAATATAAGATAAAAAACAAATAAAATGGCTTTAGATACCTATTAGGTCCATAAATTACCATAAAGCATATATTCAACACAAAAAACAGTGACAATTTGTTGTTGACAGAGGACAGTTGGACCTATGAAGGGCCCCATTGCCTTCAGCAGCTGAGGGCCTCATCAGACCTAAATCCAGCCTTGCCTAGAAGGGACTTGCACTAGGCAAGATCAAGTGCTTAAGTTGGGGAATTAACTGGGACATGCATATCTAGTTGAAGTACCAAATGTTTGTTCCATTTTAGTGGAGTGAAATTTTCATGTCCCGTGGCTAAAGTACGCTGGCTTCCAGCGCTATCTGCATTTTTGCCTTGAAAATATTCTTGCATCTATGCATTAGCCAATAGGGGCCTTGACCTAGAAGTACCATTTATCACATGGACTATTATAGCTGCTCCCAATAAGCTGATTTAAAAGGTGCTTATATCAGATAGAGCAAAACTGTTGCTAATATCCAGAGTCCTTGGCATTAAGATTGTTTAGCAGTGGAGCACGAGACCTTGGGAGAGAAAATGCACCTCATAAGCGAGGCAGAGTTATTTGTCAGCATTTAATATCCATTCCCTTTAATCAATATGGCCCAGAGAATGAAAAATGCGAAAAAGGGTAAACAAGCAAACAAAGCACAAAGACCACATTCTAAATCAGTAAAATACACATTTCCGATTGACATGCAGGGGCAATGGAGGGAAGAAAAGTCTCCCTTAATGAGACCAAGAAAATCCAAAAAAAAAAGGGGGGGTAATAAAGAAAACTCTATAGGAATAAAACCACTATGAAATATCACATGAGCTGAAAGAGAGGGAATGGAATATCCACAAAAATAATTTGCCTGCTCTCAATACTGCAGGCATCTCTATTGAAGCTCCTGCTGTCTGTAAGAGGAGCAGGTTGAATTTGTCAAAATTGGCACTTCCAATACTTTCATGGCACAAATTTGACCTTCCATGATCCCTCCTCTGGGAGCAACCTGGTATCCTCCAGATGTTTGGGACTCCAGATCCCAACGGTCAGTGGTCAGGGATGATGGGCGTTGAAGTCCGAAACATCTGATTGGGAAGCCTGCTCTACGGTTTCCCTGTCCTCGACACATGGATGGTATATAAAAATTTAACTGATGCAATCAGTTTGTCATGCCAGTTTTAACCAGCGAATACATTGATTAAATCTGCATGTTTGCATATGTTCTTTCCCTGCCCCCACTCCGCAACCCCCCCCCAACCCAACTTTACTCAGTACCATTTTCGACTTCTGACAGTTTACTGGGAATTTCTGGCACACTTCCAAGCCTAGTCCGAAAGGTTAAGGGCTAGAAACTTGGCTATTAGATGAAAGCCAAGTTTCTAGTCCTAATGAAGTCTGTATTCTTTTCTGGTGTCTTTTGAGTTTCTTTCTTCAGCAACTACTTCTCTAAGTCGTCGAATGAGCGACATTTTCTGTATGAACACTTGGAGTGTTTCCACGCACAGCACAACCTAAATCATTTAACCTACTGGCTTCCCAGAGCTTACATTCAGGCAAATTCATACATTTTAATTTGTGTGCTTTATTAGCATCACATTAAAAATTATTCTGGAACAGTACGACCTCTATCATCATAACCCTTATCCTCCCTCACATTTTGTTTTTAACAACAGTCCTGTGAAGTAGGTTAAGCTGAGAAAGATTGAAGTTTTAAGGCCGCCCAGTGAGCCTGAAGGTGGATTTCACTAGCCCAGTCCCCTAACGGCTATATCGCAGTGTCTCTGTTAGGTTTAGCTGAGCTTCCTCACAGTTGTACATACAACTGAGGCTTAGCTGTAAAGAATACTAAATTGCTTGACACCAAAACTGCAGGAAACTTGGACGCATTCACTAGGGAAGCAAGTGCTTTCAGCTAAAATTGCTCCTCGGATCAGATTTGGGCATCAGGCCTTCAGTTGGCTATCCCCAAATCTGGGCAGACTTTGACAGAAATGTAGAGAAATGGGAATCTCCTTTGGTTCACCAGGAATCCTATTTACAGACACGTAAGCTTATTTTTGGTTCATATCGTGGAACATCCATTGATGTATCCAACTTGTTTGTGCTGCTCACAAGAGGGCTGTGTGTGTGTGTGTGTGTGTGTGTGTGTGTGTTTTCTGCCTTGGTTTGCTCCCTAATTTCAACCACATAATGTTTTCCCCTTGATATGACTTACTGTGCCATCTCAGGTGAACGGTTAACTCCTCAGGGTGATGGAGTAGGAGAAACATTCTTCCTCCCTCCCTCTTTCTTAAAATTCAGTCCCAGATTTTTATCCTATTTTAGAAGGATTTATAAGCAGGCCTCATTTAAGCAGATTTTTATGGTGATTTGCCTCTTCAGGGAAGCTTTGGAAGGATAAATAGGCTGAAATGGGGAAATATTTTTATTGTCTGAAAGATGAGCCTGATGTTTTATTTGCATTTGTGTATATTTTATAAGTGGTAGAACTTAAGTTTCGTAAGCCTATTTGCAGCAGATTTAGGAAAACATCAGTATTTCAGGCGATCTGCCTTTTGGCACACTTGATACCCTCAGGACGCGTTTTCTTTCTTAATTCCTTCATTATGGAGGCTGAAGCATCCTCAGAAGTAAAGACTGTTGGCTAGTCTCAAGTCTTTCTTTTAAATGAAAAAAAAAAAGGGGGGGGGGAGGGCTTGTGCCAGTATTTTGTCAAGGAAGAGGACTAAATATTTATGATGAGATTTAGGTCACATTTAAAGTACTATTGTACCACTTTAACTGTTATGGAGAAAACCTGGGAACTGCAGTCTGTTAAGGGTGCTGACCTCGCTGAGTTACAGTTCCCAGCACCCTTGCTACAGGTATCAGGGAGGTGGGTGGCTCTGATCTAAACCACTGAGCCTCTTGGGCTTGTCGATCGGAAGGTTGGCAGTTCGAATCCCCACAATGGAGTAAGCTCCCATTTCTCTGTCCCAGTTCCTGCCAACCTAGCAGTTCAAAAGCACACCAGTGCAAGTAGATAAATAGGTACCGCTGTGGCAGGAAGGTAAATAGTGTTTCCATGCACTCTGGCACTTGTCATGGTCCTCCGTGCACCAGAAGCTGTTTAGTCATGCTAGCCACATGACCCAGAAAGCTATCTGTGTACAAATGCTGGCTCCTTTGGCCTGAAAGTGAGATGAGCGCCACAACCCCATAGTTGCCTTTGGCTGGACCTAACTGTCCAAGGGTCCTTTACCTTACCTTTACAAGTATCAGGATTCTCCATGACAGTTAAAGTGCTACATTATGTGCTTTAAATGTAAGGTGTGGATGTGTCCTTAGATTCAGCGCAACATATGTTTGGGCTGCCTCATCCCATGTGCTGCTTTGGGATTTCTGAGTGGCACTGAAGACGTCTTCTTAATCCTTCTTTGACTCAAGCTCAACCAACAGTGGTGCAAAGTGAGGGGTCCCCCAATTTGGAAAGACCCTCCTGCTAGGCAGTGTGTGAACCTGGGGCTCACTGCCACCCAGGAGTGCCAACTTGAATAAAATATGTGGGGGAAGGTAAGCCCTGCCACACATACTCTGTCACATGGCATGGCACATACATCCCATTTGAATGGCGATGCCTATCAACTCTGAGGGGACCTGGCCCTCTCAAATATCTTCTGGGGGGGGGGGTCAAAAGCATCTTGGCTCCTATGTCACCACCCATGTATGCCATGCAAAGCTATGTTTTAGTATGGTATGCCTATGTGCCCTATAGCTCCAGGTGTATACAGTGGCGTAGTGTGTGGGGGGGTGCAGGGGGGGCCGGCCGCAACATCTGGGGTTAGGGCAAATCCACGGGTTAGGGGGCGCAAATCCATGGGTTAGGGGGCGCAAATTACTTGCCTTGCCCCGGGTGCTGACAACCCACGCTACGCCACTGGGTGTATATTTTCGGGAAAATAATAGGAGTGCATTCTAGAGCAGTTGGGGTATACACCAGTAACTCGGAAGTTAAACGGAATCCATTCTGGAAGTCAGTTCGACTTCCAAAATGTTCAAAAACCAAAGTGCGGCTTCTGATTGGCTGCAGGAAACCCCTGCAGCCAATCAGAACCTGCAGAACCCACGTTGGACGTTTGGGTTCCAAAGAATGCCCGCAAACCAGAACACTCACTGCCGGGTTTGCGGTGTTCAGGAGCCAAAACGTTCGACTCGCAAGGCGTTCGGGATGCAAGGTTTGACTGTGTTTTGATTTTTTATCTTCTGGCCTGGAAATGTTTCAGGTTGATGCTAGCCAAATTCAAACATTTCCTTTACAGTGTGGGAGCCATGTTGCTTTGCTCTGTCCCACAGAATTCCGGTGCCTTGTAAAAAAGGCTCCACATTGGAGTAACGGCTTCATCTCGTTACTTCCCACACCAGTGCCATCCTTTTCTGTGCATCTGTGGCAAGGAAAATAAGAGGGTCATCCCACTTGTCCAAATGGTGCTTTTTATTTCATTTTATTACAAATATTACCAGAACAGTTTAGATGGGGTAACCTTGTATCTGTAGCACACTATAAAGGTAACATTTGATTCATCCCTTCCTTTAAAGTCAGGAATCTGTTGAATATAAAAGTTGAGTGACAGAAGGGACTGGGGGTTGTGGTTCAGGCAACATAAAAAAAAAAAGAGAATTAAGGAGCATGTGTTTCCATATCCTATGCTGCCTCTGAAGAATAAATCGCTCACCAAATGACACTTTATCTCCCAAGCATGTCTGTGCTAACAGTTGGATGCTAAGCGCCAGTCCATTTGGCTCTCAAGGGTATCGTGCTCCTCCTGGCCAGATGCTCTCTCTTTCTGCTTATATGACATACATACCTATTCACAGCACCTTGTCAGGGGTGGGGGAGAGGAACACACCCACCTGCTTTTACATTTATGCCACAGATAACCACTCATCTTGCCATCTGCTCCAGCAGACGCCGTGTCCAAATGCAAGAGACATTTCATGCAGCCCTCCTGATAGCGCAGAGCGATAGAAAACCATACTTCCTCTTTGGCTCGGTAACTGGTTTCTCTTATGCCAATGCGATGACGGATTCAAAGGAGATGATCCGAGAGCAACTCGCCTGTAAGGAAAAGGTGGTGGCATTTGGGACTTCATAGTTTGGAGGAAAGGTGACGAAGAGGTGACATGTTAGAAGCTACGCATGTACAGAGAAGTGGATGAAGATTTTTCCTCTCTCATAACACTCAGACTGGTCAACAGTGAAGCTGAATGTTGGAAGGTTCAGGGTAGATAAAAGAAAATACTTCCCCAAAGTTAATCTACAGAACTCGATTCCACAGGAGGCCACAGGATGATCACCAACTTGGATGGCTTTAAATGGGAATAGGATGGCTATGCTCTGTCTCAACGGTCAGAGGCAGCAATGCGGAGGACCTTACAGTCTTCAAATAAAAACATCTTGGAGATCCTGGGCCGCAGGGAGGTTAGGCTGGCCTCAACCAGAGCCAGAGCTTTTTCAGCCGTGGCCTCGATCTGGTGGAACGCTCTGTCACAAGAGGCTAGGGCCCTGAGGGACTTGACATCTTTCCGCAGTGCCTGCAAGATAGAGCTGTTCCACCAGGCCTTTGGCCAAGGCACAGCCTGACCCCCTCCTTCTGCAATCCTCATAGAACTCTAGCCCAATGGTTGCCATTCATTTGACTCTGAATTGATTTTAGAATGTATTTTAATTAATTGATTGTGATTTTATGTAAACTGTGTTATTTTTACTGTTGTTAGCCACTCTGAGCCTGGCTTCGGCTGGGGAGGGCAGGATATAAATAAAATTTTATTATTATTATTATTATTATTATTACTATTATTATTCAGAACACTAGTGGCTGGAAACCACAGGGAGAGTGATCCTGTGTTCAAGTACTTCCTGCAGGTTTCCCACAGGCATCTGGTTGGCCACTGTGAGAACAGGATGCTAGACTAGATAGGCCATTAGGCATTTCATGTGTCATCAGTAAACCTTGTGCATTACAAGCAGTTTTGCAGGTCCTGAATTCCATAGTCAGTGTTCAGAAAACACTGATGGAACCCAGTATACCTGAAGGAGCGTCTCCACCCCCATCATTCTGCCCAGACGCTGAGGTCCAGTGATGAGGGCCTTCTGGCGGTTCCCTCACCAGGCAGAGCCAGGCAGAGGGCCTTCTCGGTAGTGGCACCCGCCTTGTGGAACGCCCTCCCATCAGATGTCAAAGAGATAAACAATGACCTGACATTTAGAAAACATCTGTTCAGGGAAGTTTTTAATGTGTGACATTTTAATGTATTTTTCATCTTTTTTGGAAGCCACTCAGAGTGGCTGGGGAAACCCAGCCAGATGGGCGGGGTACAAATAATAAATTATTATTATTATTAAAACTCAGCCAGTATTTATTTACCCTATAAGCACTGTCCTTAATGGCTGTCGACAAACTTGCTGATACCCTGGCTTCACCTAGATGATGATGATGATTTTATTATTTATATGCCACCCATCTGATTGGGTTGCCCCAGCCACTCTGGGTGGCTCCCAACAAAATATGAAAAACACAATAAAACATCAATCTGTAAAAACAAAACAAAAACCTTCCCTATACAGGGTTGCCTTCTTATTTGGGTGAGATGAATGGCAGAAACCAAGCAACCAGCACTACCACCCCACGGAGCTATTGTTTTGCTGTGTCTAAAAACAAAACTGAGTGGAGGAACAGTTTGGTCTAACTAAAACCCCTTCCCTGTGAGGCAATAGATCTTCTCAGAGAAATGGGGCCGCCATTCTTTTTCAACGGAGCACAACAAAGGATTCCATCTTTTAACGTTCTTCTGAGCAATCTCAAATGTTAGGCCTCACATATCACTGAGCAGGAGAAAGCCAGTGAAGAGAACAAGAAAACGTCAAAGCAAGACATCCACCACACCTGAGGGCCATAGATTAGCTTAGCGGGTGCCGCACCCTACAACAGTTGCCACCCAAAGCAGCTCTTTTAGTCTGCCTAACGGTAGGGCTGGCACTTGGTGAGGCATTTCTCTAACTTACTGTATAAAACAAAACCCGAACCTGCCGTTAAAGAAATACATAAACTACCATCTCCTCTTGTCTTCTTGCGTTGGCAACTGGGAAGGATGTTTCATCAACCACCTTAAGAAATATGGCTGCGCTTTGTACTGCAGCTCCTAGTGCAGAGTAAATAATTAAAGCTGCCTCCGTGAAAAACATTCCGCAGCAGGGAGGGAATAAAGAATCTTCCTCGAAGAGAAAATCCATTAAGTCACACAGTGAGGAATTAGATTTGGGTTGGGGGGGGGGTTGGAGAGAGAAGGAAAGCAAGCCATCATAAATAGCTACTTGGGGAAGTGTAAGCTGCCTGGCAAATGAGGAGCCAAAATCTTGAAGAGGAAAGGAAAGCAGAAGCAAGTGAGCATTTGTATGTATCTGCAGGTGGCTGCCATTTCCTACCTTAGTCCTCCTCCCTTTCTGGTGTTTTCTTTTCTTTTTCACAACATCCGGCACACTGTTGATATATAGGAGGCGTGAAAGTCACCAACGGGAAGCCACATGCACCGGAAAACAACTTCAGTGCTTTGTTCTGTATGTTAGAGCCCCTGCGGATGAACGAGAGCTTGGTTGCGCTGGCGAAGGGCAAAGATGGCAAACACAGCAATGACGAAATGACCCTTGGCATCCCTTCCAACTATGCAATTTTCAGCTATCTTCTCTTTAAAAGACATCTGAAGGCAGCCCTGTTTAGGGAAGTTTTTAATATTTCATGCTGTACAGTGGTACCTCTGGTTACGTACTTAATTCGTTCCAGAGGTCCGTTCTTAACCTGAAATTGTTCTTAACCCCTGATTTGAATCTCACCTTGGCAAGGCAATTCAATAGGTGGTCTTAGGCTAGTCTCATCTCTGAGGACTTGAGTAAGCACTGACCCAAAGCTCAGGTAATGGTGACGGTGGTTGAGCTCAGAGTGCCTTTAATGAATTCCTTGAACTTGCCTCCCCCAGTTTAAGCCAAATCATCGTCACTCTGTAGCCTTCTAAGAGCAGTACTGTACAGTGGTACTTCGGGTTAAGAACTTAATTCATTCTGGAGGTCCATTATTATCTTGAAGCTATTCTTAACCTGAAGCACCACTTTAGCTAATGGGGTCTCCTGCTGCTACCGTGCGATTTCTGTTCTCATCCTGGGGCAAAGTTCTTAACCTGAGGTAATATTTCTGGGTTAGCGGAGTCTGTAACCTGAAGCGTATATAACCCGAGGTACCACTGTATTGTTTTTAACACTCGATTGGAAGCTGCCCAGAGTGGCTGGGGAAACTCAGCCAGATAGGCGGGGTATAAATAATAAATTATTAAATTATTATTATTATTACAACTCTGTGATCCTATGATTCTATGACTTGGGGAGCAGTCCTGCTGGTTGGATGTGCACAGCGGCAGAGGAAGCTGCTCGGGCGCTTGGGGCGGTGCGCCCAGGGGAGGAGTGAGCTGCCCATAGGGGCAGAGGTGGGGCCTCTGGAGTCTGCCTGACTCCTCCCACTCAGACGCCCTACGGCCAGGGGGGGAGGCAGCGGGCGGACCGTTTGGGCGTCCTAGGAGAGACGTGTGGCTCGGGCACGCTGCAGGCCCCTGTGGCTTGATGGAGGTAGAAACTGTCTCTCATGTCTTGTTACGCTGCTCTTTCTATGGGGATATACGCTCGGTATTTATCACTCCTGTTATACAAAAATATCCAAATGGGTCCGAACTCCAGTGTCTAAAATTCCTGGTAGAGGACAACGATCTAGGGAGTGGCCAAATTCTGTGCGACTGCCATAAAACTTAGGGAACAAGCTGTACTACCAAAATGATTAAGGTTTTAAATGACAACTTTAGGTTATATTTTACTGATCAAGATTTAATGTATATTTTTAACTGTTGTTAAATCTGAATTGCCTCTGTTAAACCCAATTGCAATTCAATGTATTCCTGTTGTGTTTTATGATTTTTCTGATATTGTAAGTGAGCCGGAACTGGTCTGTGACTGTAATAATAAAATTCATTCATTCATTTAGTCTCTCTGCCCAGCATTTTGTCACCCCCCCCCCCCTCAGTGGTGACACCCGGGGCAGAGTACACCCACCACACACCCCTTCCTCTGCCCCTCAATGTGCAGAGACACTTAGGAGAATGCCAGTTTAACTCTCCTCGCTATGTTACACAGAAGTATTCAGTGGCTTGTTCCTCCAAAGGCTGCTGCTGCAGAGGCTATACTAGGCTGAAGCCTGACTAGGATGAAGGAACGGATCTGCCCTAAACCCAACACATGGGATCCAAAAGGCTTAAATTGCTGGAAGAGTCTAAAAAAATCGATAGGTGCACTGCTTTCCTTTGAAACTTGGGGTACATCAGTTTTGTTAATGAAACTCACTAGTTCTGCATAGAGTAAACCAAACCATAAGGGGATGGGATATTGACCTTTGGGAATCCACCTTGAACTTGAAGGCTATTTCCAGATATGGAATCCAGATATTTCCGGTCTGCAAATAATGCAAGGTTAGCCATATGCGTTATCCTTGGGCAATCCTCAGGCTGCATTGGGGAGGGTGCTCTATAGTAGCCTGGCACAAAACAAGCTCTATTTATTGGCATATTCCATATATATATATATCCCTGTACTAAAAGTATCCACAAATAAACAAATCGAAAACAGAAACCTCTGCATATTTCTCAAAAATGAAATGAAATCCTGCCAGTGCCTCCAAACTTTTAAAGAGCAAATATTCAGTCGTCTTCTTTTATTTCGAACCACGGGCCAATTCATCTCTCTGCCATCTATAAAGCCTTTAGGGCACGAAAGGCATTTCCGACCAACTGTGGAAGAACACCGAGTGCACGTTTACCCTAGATCTAATAAAACTGGCTTGTTGAATGACAGTATAAATGTCAAACAGAATGCTGAAATACTACAAATACATCTCCTTATTTTACTAGACACTAAAAATGCAGCCTATATACGGTTTACTGGTGTTTTAAGCCCCATTTTAGACAATAAAACCTGCTCTGTTAAATGGTTCATTATCTGTTTCATTTAGAACATTGCCAATAAAATATGGCTGAAAAAGGAACCCTTGCTTTTTTTTGTGTGTTTTTGTTTAATGAGGTATCCATTCCTGTTCCAGTGGGACATCTGCAGGTAGAGGCTCAGTGGTCGGATGTGTAAACTGTAATAAAGAATTGTGTTTGTCTGCTGTACTGCCTAGCAAGAGGGGGCAAGGTCTGGCTTTCATAAGAATGGTCATGGTAGAATGGTGGCCATAGTTGGCCCTGATTCACCTATACAGTGGTACTTCTGGATGTGAACAGGATCCGTTCTGGAGCCTCTTTCGCATCCTGAAGCGAACGTAAGATGTGACTATGTGTCTGTGCGTCTGCGCGTGCACGGTCACGTTTTGCCGCTTCCACCATGCGCATGACGTCATTTTGAGCATCTGTACGAGCAGTGAAACCCGGAAGTAACATGCTCTGTTACTTCCAGGTCGCCGAGGAGTGCAACCCGAAAATATCTAAGCTGAAGCGTATTCATCCCGACGTATGACTGTAGTTCTATTGCCTTCCACCTGCATCAGAAGATGCACCCAGCTTGTTTAAGTTGGCCCAAGCGCATATCATGGTGTTGATGTTCATTAAGATGCGTGCAGGACATTTGCATGGAAAGTATTTGCCTGGGAGATTGTGTTCTTTGGGCACCAGCAGAGAGAGCAGAGGGGGCTAGATCGGCACTCTCAAAGACCCACCCAGTTATGATTAGGCAAAAAGACTTCTGTTGTAGTTAAGTCTAACTGATGCATTGCAAGTTCCCGATGTTTTCCCCCTTTAGATTAATTGCTTTCTTTAATCAGATGCTCATGTGATTATGAAAAACCAACTTGATTGCGAGAGCTTACAACTTTATTATTTGATCACAAAATTATTTAAATTAATAACTTTATTATTTGATCACAAAACAGGACATGGGAAGAAAAAAGGCACCTGAAAAGTAATTGGTATTCATCATGTTTTGACTATGCTGAGCTTCCCTGCTGCCCTTTAAAACACTTCTAGGGTCCCTGAGAGGGTTGGGCTCAGGAGATTTGGGTTTGTGGTGGGATAATGAGCAGCTTGTGCGTTAAAGCTGGATCCCTCAGAGCTCACTCTGTGTAGTGAAACCCTGCCTTGAGAAGAGCCCTTGAGCATGGCTCCCTCAGTCGCTGGTAGAATCTGACAGTGGGCGTTTGCGGAAACGTTTCCAACATAAGAGCTGTTTCACAGACATGCGCCTCCTGGATTCCCTGCGTGACAGCTTCCGGCGGGGGGTGGGAGTCCTTATGGGCTGTTCTGATACCTCCTCGCTGTTCTCACTGGAAGTATCCCAGAGCCTCCCCTCCGACTCCCTTTCCTTTGGAGCTCCCGCACTCCCCCTACTGGTTCCCTCTTCTCCTGAAGAAGAGGCTCTCCTATTCTGCTGAAGCCTTCTCACCACCTGTCCTTCCGATGGCAGTTCCCTGACATCCACCTCCCCCCCCAGGGCCCCCTTCACCCCCTCCCGCCTCTTCTCTTACTGGCGGCGAGGACGGAAATCCCTGGAAGGAACTCCCCTCATCCTCCGAGGATTCCAACACTTCTAACCACGGCCTACCGCCTCTTTCCCCCTCTTCCTCTCCTTCGTCGGAATCTGTTTCCACCTCCACTTCCGACTCTGGGAACCCTTCAAATTCCCCTTCCTCATCTGTAGTCCCGAAGTGCTCCCTCCTAAACCTTGCCACTGGTTGTGGTTTACTTGGGAAACGCCGATGAAACGTTTCTATTAAAATCTCGTCCTTGACTTCCTCTGCCGGTACCCATGCGTTTTCTGACTCTTCCTCCCCCTCCCATTCTACCAAGTATTCCACCTGATTCCCCTTCCACCTGGAATCAATGATCCCTGCCACATCCATGTTGCGTTCTCTCTCTTCTATGACGGGTGTCCGGGTGACCTCCCTCTCACGTTCCCCCCACTCGCACCCCTCTCTGTAGGGCGACAGTAATGACCTGTGAAATACTGGGTGCAATTTCATGTGACTGGGCAATCGGAGTTTGAATGCTACTGGGTTGACCTGCTGTATGACCTCAAAGGGTCCCAATCGTTTGGGTCTCAATTTCTTACACCCTCCCTTGAACGGCAGTCCTTGGGTGGATAGCCACACCCGGTTACCCACCCTTATGGTTTCGCCTTCCCTCCTATTTCTGTCAGCTTGCTTCTTATATTCTTCTTTGGCTTTCTCTAAGTTGAGTTGGAGCTGACGGTGGATCGCTTCCATCTCTTCAACAAAATTTTCCGCTGCAGGTACACTCCACCTTCCCCCGCCCTCTCCTGGAAACGCCCGAGGATGACACCCATAATTGGCTAGAAAGGGACTCACCCCTGTGGACGCGTTCTCCGCGTTGTTGTAGGCAAATTCTGCCAGAGGTAACCAGTCCACCCAATCAGTTTCTCTGTCCTTTACATAACATCTCAGATATTGTTGCAAAACCCCGTTTGCCCTTTCTGCTTGCCCATTTGTTTCTGGGTGCCTGGCGGTGGAAAAACTTACCTCCACATGCAACATGCTCATTAGTTTCCTCCAGAACCTAGAAGTAAATTGTTTTCCTCTGTCGCTCAAAACCCTCAAGGGGGCGCCATGCAACCTAAAAATGTGCTCCACAAACAACCTTGCGGTTTCTTCCGCTGTCACTGCATGAGAACAAGCTATAAAGTGGCACATCTTAGTTAGTAGATCTACCACCACCATGACCGCGGTTTTCCCTTTGGATCTCGGTAGATCGGTCATGAAGTCTATGGAAACCATCTCCCATGGCCTTTCTGGGGTGGGTAAGGGTTCCAATAACCCCGCTGGCGCCAACCTCTCTCCCTTTGCTCTTTGGCACCTGTCGCATCCCCTGACATACTCCCGCACGTCCTCCCGCACCTTGGGCCACCAAAACTCCCTGGTAACCAACCACATGGTTTTGTGCTGCCCGAAGTGCCCGGCCGTGGGGCTGTCATGCAACTGCTTAAGCACTCGCCCTCTTAGTTCCCCACCTGGTATGTAGAGCGCCCCTTTGTAATATAGTTTTCCGTTCTTTTCCTCAAACCCCCCTGCGTTTTCACCTGTCTCCCTGAGTTCCCTAAGTTTCTCTTGGGCATATTCATCGTTTTCAATACCCTCTACCAGTTCTCTTTGCCCCACCAATGCCGCCCCACAAACCCAGTGGTCCTCTGAGATGATATGTCTTTCTTCCCCCCCTCCTTCCCCCTCCAAGTACTCAGGTTTTCTGGAGAGAGCGTCCGCCCTGACATTCTCAGCCCCTGGCACGTAGCAAATCTCAAAATTGAACTTGGAGAACTCTTGCGCCCATCTTACTTGTCTCTGGTTCAACACTCGGGCTGTTCTCCAGTATTCTAGATTTTTGTGGTCTGTCCGTACTTGAACCTTGTGTTGCGCTCCAATCAACAGGTGTCTCCATCTCTTGAACGCTTCGTGGACAGCGAGTAGTTCTCTGTCGTACACTGTATAATTCCTCTCAGACTTGTTCAATTTCCTCGAGAAGAAGGCACACGGCTTCCATTCCGACGTATTCGCTCCTGGCTGCAGAAGCACGGCCCCCACCGCTCTGTCAGACGCGTCGGTTTCCACCCTCATCGGCTGCTGCAGATCCACGTGTAAAAGTTGTTCTTCCGAAGCAAACGCCCTCTTTAAACTTTCGAAAGCTCGCTGCGCTTCTTCCGTCCAGACAAATTTCTTCTTACTGCTGAGACAATCCGTGATGGGGGCTGTTAAATGGGCGAAGTTCTTGATGAACTTCCGATAGAAGTTTCCGAACCCCAAAAACCTCTGCACATCTTTCTTAGTTTTCGGTGACCTCCATTCCAGCACTGCTTGCACCTTGCTAGGATCCATGGCCAGCCCCTTGTCCGACAACCGGTACCCAAGGAATTCCACCTCCCTGGCGTGAAACTGACACTTCTCCAGTTTCACCCACAGCTGGTTTTCTTGCAGTTTGCTCAGTACTTCTCTTACATCTCGCACATGCTGCTCTTCATCCTCTGAGTACACCAGCACATCGTCCAAGAACGCAGCGCAGTTCTTGTACAGCAATGGTCCTAGTACGTGATTAATAAATGATTGAAATACTGCGGAACCCGCCTGGAGGCCGAAAGGCATAACGCAGTACTCAAATGCCCCCAAGGGGGTGAACATAGTGGTTTTCCACTCATCTCCCTTTCTCATACGTATCAGGTTATACGCCCCCCTCAGGTCCAGCTTGGTAAAAATCTTCCCTTTTCTCACCCGGGTCAGAATGTCATCGATTCTGGGCATAGGGAAAGTCACGGGTTCGGACACTGCGTTTAGGGCCCTGAAATCCACAATTAATCTCGGTTTGTCCGAGTTTTTTTTGTCTACAAAGAACACTGGGCTACCCCCCACCGCTCGTGACTCCCTGATGAACCCACGCTTGAGGTTTTTGTCAATAAACTCCCTTAGCTCCTGCATCTCTCTGTCAGACATTGCATACACCTTGCCCACTGGCAATTGCGCTCCTGGAAGTAAGTTGATTTGGCAGTCAAAGGCTCTGTGCGGGGGTAGTTTATCTGCTTCCCTTTCGCTGAAGACGTCGGCAAAATCTGCATATTGTCGTGGTACCCTACCTTGTTCCATTGCTTCTATCTTTGCTAACGTGGCCTGAGTGCCTGCTTGGCCCCCTTTTTCTGTGCAGTGTCCCATACAATGTGCTGACCCAAAGGAAACCACTCTCTGATGCCATCCCACAAGCGGATCATGCAGCGCTAGCCAGCTCATCCCCAAAATGATGGGCGCTCCTCCCAACGTGGCTATATTAAACGCTATCCGTTCCGTGTGTCTTGCCACCCTCATTGTCATGGGGACCGTCTGCTGGTCTACTTCTCCCCCCAACAGCGCCCTCCCATCAATCGTGGTCACCTGCAGGGGATTTTTTAAAGGAATGGTTTGTATCTGATGAGCGGCTGCAAACTCCTTACTCATAAAGTTGCAGGAGCTGCCTGAATCTAATAGCGCCTTCACTTTTAGTGGGTGTCCGTTTGCCAGCTCCAGCAATACCTCTATTACAAGAGCTGGTCTTGGGGGTTCTGGCGTGGGCACATTTACTGTTCCTTGGCCTGGCTGCTGTGCCCCGTCGGTGGCAGCCAGGCGTTGGCTTTTACTTGCTCCTTAGCTCCTTCTCCCTCCTCCCCAACAGCTCCCGCCATTCCTTGCCATTCCTTTCTTTGCGGACAAACTCTGGCAAAATGACCTGGCTGTTGGCAGAGAAAACATTTCTTGGCGCCTTTCCCCTCCTTCTTCCGCCCTTCACTGGGGTTTGAAATTGCGCGCGCGCGCGCTGTTCCGATTTCCATCGGCTCTGCTGGCAGAGAAGGCTGCTCTGGCATCTCTGGAATGCGGAAATCCCTCCAACGCTCCCCTTTCCCTTCCCGCTTCTCCAAGGCTCTGGCCTCCTGGCGTGACCCTATGGCCAGCGCTGATTTAGTCAGAAGGTCCATAGACTCTGCCCTGGGCCCCCGGGAAAGTTCGTCTTTCACTGCCGAAGATAGTCCTTCTTCGAACAGCATTTGTATCGGTTCCGCTGACAAATCCCATCCTAATTTATGGATCAACATGGTGAACTCAGTCCAGTACTCACGGACAGATCGGTTCCCTTGTTTACACGCCATTAACTGCCTGCGCGCCACTCCCTGCTCAATCTCGCTGGAAAACATCAGATCCATGGCGCGAAAAAACTTCCTTGTGTCCCTTAGGGCTTCATTATTGGCTGCCATTAGTGGCCTCACCCAATCCCGGGCTGTGCCTTCGAGATGCCCAATCACAAAACCAACCCTCGAATCCTCATCAGGAAAATCATCAAACTGCAGATTGAGGGCATATTGCATCTCTGTCCTGAAGGCTTGATAATTCCTGGGATCACCCCCAAACTTCTGCACCAGTCCTGGCACTTTCCTCGAGAGCTGGGCGGCTTTCCCCTTTTCTGCATCATGAGCCCTCCTCTCCTCCAGCCTCGCCGTTTGCAGAGCTAACTGTACCTCCAACATCCTGTACCTTTCTTCCAGGCTAGGACCGGCTGCAGCTGCTCCCCCATCTCCGCCTCCGGCTGGGTTGCTCATGATGCCTCTCTTTGCACAAGCTGCTTTCAGGGACTGTCAGATTGCTGTGGTGGGATAATGAGCAGCTTGTGCGTTAAAGCTGGATCCCTCAGAGCTCACTCTGTGTAGTGAAACCCTGCCTTGAGAAGAGCCCTTGAGCATGGCTCCCTCAGTCGCTGGTAGAATCTGACAGTGGGCGTTTGCGGAAACGTTTCCAACATAAGAGCTGTTTCACAGACATGCGCCTCCTGGATTCCCTGCGTGACAGCTTCCGGCGGGGGGTGGGAGTCCTTATGGGCTGTTCTGATACCTCCTCGCTGTTCTCACTGGAAGTATCCCAGAGCCTCCCCTCCGACTCCCTTTCCTTTGGAGCTCCCGCACTCCCCCTACTGGTTCCCTCTTCTCCTGAAGAAGAGGCTCTCCTATTCTGCTGAAGCCTTCTCACCACCTGTCCTTCCGATGGCAGTTCCCTGACAGGGTTCAAGTGTGTGTGTGAAGACAGGAATATCCCTGAGACGCCTTGCTCAGATCAATATTTCACAACCTTTTCCTCCCTCCCAGGGTGGCTGAGAGGATAAAAATGAGCTAATCTCATGCATTCTGGCCAGGAGCACCTTTAAGCAAGGGGTGGAGAGTGAATGCGATAAGCATTTTGATGCCTTAAGGGGGTTTCAGATGCTGTGATATGTCCTGAACAAATGTTGAATTGGAAGGTTGCGTATCATTTGTATTCAGACTCATTTTGAGACTGTGATAGGGAGAAGAAGTTAAGCTACCGGGAGAGGCGCCTGAGACTCGCAGGCAAATGACTGTGATTAATATCTTACATTTTTATAAAGGAGCTTTTCATGCCTAATGAGCCTGGAGTGTTTTACAAACTATAAAAGGAGTGCTTCATTTACCAATAAAATGCAGCCAGCTCTGCTGCAAATGAAAAACGGCAACTCTTCTTTCCCCTCAGTGCGGCATTGGCAATTTAGGAATACGGGAACTGTCATATCTTTCTGACACTGCAGAGGAAGAATCAAGCTAGCTGGAAAGAGGTTGCAGTGGCAGCTCCTCATCAAGGTGCTATAAGCATCATTAAGTTTCATGGAGCTCATAAGTGTACAGTATTCAGGGACGGTCAGGCTTGCCCCTCAGGTTGCATTCATATGTCACCCCACCATTGTGGCTGCTTCTCTGCACCTCGTCTCCTTACCTTTCCTGCCCCGACCTGGCTGCAGTGATCCATACGACGGTCGCCTCCAGGCTTGATTATTGTAACTCGCTCTACGCGGGGCTGCCCTTGAAGCTGACCCAGAAACTCCAGCGGGTGCAGAATGCCGCGGCGAGGCTCCTTATGGTGTCCTTGCTGCAGGATCACATTCATCCAGTGCTTTACGACTGGCTCCCGGTGGAGTACAGGGTCAGGTTTAAGGTGCTGGTTTTGACCTTCAAAGCCTACTTACCTACTTACCTACAGGACCGCCTTTCCTGGTATGCCCCGCGGAGGACCTTAAGGTCCACAAATGACAGCACTTTGGAGGTCCCAAGTCGCAAGGTGGTCTCAACTAGGGCCAGGGCCTTTTCAGTACTGGCCCCAACTTGGTGGAAGGCTCTGTCACAAAAGACCAGGGCCCTGTGGGACTTGACATCTTTCCGCAGGGCCTGCAAGACAGAGCTGTTCCGCCTGGCCTTTGGTTTGGACTCAGTCTGACCCTTATGTTTCCCTCCCCTTATGGTTTTGATCTATGGGCTATTATTAAAATGAGGCTGCATTTTAAATTGCATTTTTATCCTGTATTTTAAATTGGTTTTTTTCCTATTATGTTTTTATTGTAATTTTACTGGTGTTAGCTGCCCTGAGCCTGGCTCTGGCCGGGGAGGGTGGGGTATAAATAAAAAATTATTATTATTATTATTATTATTAATAATAATGATCAATAGATAGATAGCAATGACATTTGACCTTTGGGGGCCCAACTGGCAATCTGGACTGGTAGAAATGACACAGATCTTACTGTGGTGCAGTGGTTAGATGAGGACCTGGGAGACCCGAGTTCAAATCACCAGTTGGCCATGAAGCTCACTGAGTGACCTTGGGCCTGCCACAGTCTCTTAGCCAGTTTTTGTGAGGATAAAATGGAAGGGTTGTGAGTGGGGTTGGGGTGGGACTCTGTATACCACCTTAAGTTTCTTGGAGGAAACTATGTGGTATTTATGTAGTTATTAAAAATAATAATTGGCCTTTCACGCACATGTGAGGAAATGGGTGAGGAGAGCAGGCATTGCTCAGTGGGGTCATTGCACATACATCACGTGCAAAAGGTCCCAAGTTCAGTGTTTAGTTAAGAGGGATCAAACAGGAGTAGTCAGTGTGGTACCCTGTTGGACAACAGTTCCAATAATCTTTGGGATGCTAATGGGATGTGGAGTCCAATAACATTTGGAGGTCATTGCATTGGCTGCCACTTTCAGATGTGGAAGACTTCAGATTGTGAAGAAGATCGTTGCATTTTATTAATCACAAGCAGGAATTCAAGAACTGTGTGGAGTGAATTATTGATCAAAGAGAGGATTGGTAAACATTGGAGAACATAGGAAAGTTTTTATGACGCAGTTTTAAATGGCGTCTCGCTAAGACAGGCTTCTCTAAGAAAGACGGGGGGCGGAGGACCAGGATCATTGGAATGTGAATGATGATTGGAATGTGATCTAAACCTGGCAGAGCCCTTTGTGATATACTTGGCAAGCCTGGGAAAATTAAAGGACAGACCGAGGATAAATTCTTTACGGAAGTGTGGAATGGCATCTGTCCCTATGTGATATGATTTTGGGATAGTCTAAAACCCACACAGGGGATGTTTGTTTCCAACCCGCTTGTGAAGATTATCAGAGATCGCAAAGAAAGGAATATATGATAACAACAAGAAGATGAAGAAAGTAATAAAGAGACTATCTGGACAGAACTGGATAGAATTGTCTAATTAAAGCAGCAATATAAGTGATGCTTGGACCCCTGTTTGGAGCTTGAAGTATGGGTACCCCCAACAAAATTTAAAAATCTGGCTGTATAATTTGGAACTAATGTGATTTGGAAATAATGTGATTTGATTGGCCTGTTAATAAAAAATATTTTTTTTTTTTTTTAAAAAGGAAGACTTCAGATTGTGAACTGCTGTCAGCCTGAACCTTTTCTTCTTTGGTGATCCCTCGTAGCCGAGTAAGATTGTCTTCCATAGACATGGTTTTAACTGTGAGTCCGTAAGTGACTGTGGAGGCCATTTCTGGATCCACACGTCCTTCCACAGTGGGGATATTGGTTTCCGGGCAGCAGTTGATCACGGTGTGGATTTGCCAAGCGTGCCTTCTTCTTAGCATGTTTCTCCCTTGCATCCTGAGTTCAAGTGTCTTCAAAGCCCATGACACCTTTGGTAAAGGCTGTTCTCCAATTGGAGCGCTTGCAGGCCAGTGTTTCCCAGTTGTCTGTGTTTATACTATTATTATTTTTTTAGATTTGCCTTGAGCGAGTCTTTGAATCTCTTTTGTTGGCCACCAGCATTACGCTTTCCATTTTTAAGTTCGGAATAGAGTAGATGCTTTGGAAGACGATCATCAGGCATCCGCACAACATGACGAGTCCAATGAAGTTGATGTTGAAGAATAATTGCTTTGACACTGGGGAGATGGCCAATATTGGGTAGATGGCCAATATCCTGACCTGGTATAAGACAGCTTCCTCTGAGCAGGAGACGATGATGCCCCGTTTAAGGGTCTTACACTGCACCTAGTAATGTAATTTGCCTCGTATATTGGACAATTGGGACTGCCAACTCCTGACTTTCTGGCTTGTTTGTTGAGCTTCATTCCAGCAATAGCCAACGAGGTGCCTTGCAGATGTTGTTGGGACTCTAACTCCCGTCAGCTCCAGCCAGCATGGCCACTGGATGATGGGAGTTGTAGTCCAACAATATCTGGAGGGGCACCGCATCAGCTACCCTGACTTTAGTATATCCTGTTTATTGTGCCTACCCTTCAGGAAGGCAGAAAAGCTTTTTTTAAAAAAATAATTTGTATTAACCGACCAATCAAATCAAATCACATCACATAAATTCCGAATTGCAAAGCCGAATTTTAAATTTTTGTTGAGGGGACCCATATTTCAAGTTCCGAAGGGGGATTCCGATCACCTTCTTGCTACTGCGTTAATATCCAAATCAGTCCAAATAAAGTTCATAATTCTATCCAGTCTTATCTTGCTGTTTCCACATCTCATCTTGTTCATATATATTTTTCTTTTTTTCTTTATGATCTCTTCTGATAATCTCCTTAAGCAGATAAACACCAATTATAATCCTGTGTGAATTTTTCCGTTCGTCCAATCCTCATATCGAGATGGTTTCCATATTTCATCGCTTTCATAAACAACATCGCTCTTTCCATCATTAATCTCGCAATCTGTCGCTCTTAAGTCCCTCTGAGGAGTCTCACCAACAATATAAAAACAGCTCTATTCCTCCTCCCAGACTTAAGTCTACCGACAGAGCTTGCCAACATGGCGACGGCATTTTTAACTGCGTCATTCCAAAGCTCTTATACATTCCATGATCTTCTTAAAACATGCTTTGGTTAGAAAATTTATCTCCACACAGTCATAAATCCACAGCTTAAGTCATTAAAACGACATTTCTGACTTGTGTGTGTGTGTGTGGGGGGGATTCTTGGTTAATCACATAGAGGAAAGAAAGGAAAGTTTCCCCCCCTCCCCCATCCAGTCCCTTTGCCATACCGAGCCTTGGCGTATCTTCTCATGATTTATTCTTGTTCCTCCGACCCGTCTTGTTTATCAGAGATCTCTTCAGTTAGCAGTCTTTACTCCCCCTCCTTCCTTGAAATATGTGCATTCGCTTCCTCCTAATTGTTTCTTTTGAAGTTCTTGCAGCTAGAGGCGCGGATCAGAGACAGCGTCCAGGAGCGCCGAGATCCACAGGAGGGCATTCTGCCTAGTGCCCCCATGCCCACAAATTCGGGGGTGGTATAGGGCACAGCAGGCAAGGGCAGCCCCCCCCACAACCTTGGGGGGGGTAGGGAGGCTATTTACTCCCATCACAGCCTCCTAATTACCTCATGTGGGTCGGAGAGATGTTATTGTCAGCCATCTTCTGATGCGCCCCTAGTGGCCCCAGGAAGGCAGAAAAGCTTTTGATTGCTTGAGCAGAGAAGCCAGGCAGGCATGTAGATCATAGCATAGCCAAGGTGTGGTCAAGGCAGGGGACAACCAGGAAGCAAGCTGAGGAGGCTGCCTCAGAGGTGACAGGGAGTGGGCAGGACTGGGGTGTTGGAGGGCAGAGCTGTGTGTGGCATATGCCTTTCTCTGTGCCCCCTGCACCAGCCTGTTGCTCTCAGATTCTGGGCAAGTCCTGCCAACAGTGCTGAAATCAGATGCAACTGTCAGCCCAGTAATATTCTGTATTTAGGAGGGCGGGGAGCCATCTTGTCCTTAGCCTCAGGCAGCAAAATGCGTTGTGCCAGCTTTGAACGGACAGCAGGAAGGTGGGTAGTCTGATGGAAGGCCGTGGTACAGTCCAATGAACACACAGGACAGCTTAATGGCTTCTCCCAGCAATGTGCTGTGCAGATGGAGCGAGCACACCAGGCTTTGAAGCTGCAGCACAGGAAATGGAGTGGGATTTGTTCTCTTTGATTGCTTGATTCCTGAACTCACGACGTTTCCGGCTGGTGGTGCATGTAGCTTAGGCTGAAATTCCTAAAATTCTGGTCAGAGGGGTAAGAAGCCAGGAGCCAGAACTTTTATCTGCAAGGCATCCATATCAGCCCCGGCCGGTTTCTGTCATGCACCTGTTTGTGTTACCCTTTGACTTCAGGAATCACCAGGGAGGATTCCAGAAAGAAATCAGCTTGAGAGTGCAAAAGATGTTAAAGACCATTGCAAGGGGAAGAAAGAAGATATTACAGTGGGAAACTGGGGGGGGGGGGGAACAAATGGGGTAGTGGGGAAATTTTTTTTTTTTTTGTAGGGGTATCTGCTCCCCCTTGGAATAATAATAATAATAATAATAATAATAATAATAATAATAATTATTTATACCCCACCCATCTGGCTGGGTTTCCCCAACCACTCTGGGTGGCTTCCAACAAAATATTAAAATACAATAATTCTATTAAACATTAAAAGTTTCCCTAAACAGGGCTGCCTTCAGATGTCTTCTGGTAGTTTTTTCTCTTTGACATCTGGTGGGAGGGCGTTCCACAGGGCGGGTGCCACTACCGAGAAGGCCCTCTGTCTGGTTCCCTGTAATTTGGCTTCTCGCAGTGAGGGAACCGCCAGAAGGCCCTTGGCGCTGGACCTCAGTGTGTGGGTAGAATGATGGGGGTGGACATGCTCCTTCAGATATACTGGACTGAGGCTGTTTAGGGCTTTAAAGGTCAGCACCAACACTTTTGAATTGTGCTCGGAAATGTACTGGGAGCCAATGTAGTTCTTTCAAGACCGGTGTTATGTGGTCTTGGTGGCTGCTGCCAGTCACCAGTCTAGCTGCTGCATTCTGGATTAGTTGTAGTTTCTGGGTCACCTTCAAAGGTAGCCCCAAGCGAGAGATAACTAGAGCATGCACCACTCTGGCGAGACAGTCTGCGGGCAGGTAGGGTGTCAGCCTGCGTACCAGATGGAGCTGATGAACAGCTGCCCTGGACACAGAATTGACCTGTGCTTGCATGGACAGCTGTGAGTCCCTTCAGGGGCACAGTTACCCCATTCATAATCCTTTTTCTCAGCCATTTAAGGTTAAGGGCTGTGATGTTGCCCCAGCCTACATCATATAGGTCACTCTTAGTTCTTTTATTTGAAGAATTAATAGCTCTGGGATATGTCTGCGTTGCTCCTCTTCTCCAGAGGCAATGTATTACCCATTGAAATGGGCAGCTTCCCTCTGTTTTTCCCTTTCTCCTTTAAAAACAAAACAAAACAAAAAACAAAACACCTCAGTCCTGAACAAAAGTAAAAAATGGTGCTGGCCCAATTGATGCCTCCCATTTTAGCTTTACACGTGATTTATTTCTGGGGCTCAAGACCAGGACTAGCCACCTGAGAAACAGTTTCTACGCAAATGCAATTCTGGTTCTAAACGCAGCATTAGGAGTCTCTATAGTATATTGTATTTTAAAATGGGGTTTCGGAGTTTTTAGGGGTTTTTGAATGTCTTATGTAGATTTTCAGTTTCATTGTTCTGTATGGGACAATGATGATAAAGGTATCGTATTGTTTCGTATCAGCTGCATTCCACTGGAGCAGAAGCCACGGGTCGCCACGTCAACCTCTGTGATTCTTACACCTCCATCTCTGAGCAGCTTATCTTGCCTGTGGCATTTCCACAGTTTAGCTGTGGCTCTGCCTGTCCTGCTTTTGATCCTTGTCCCCCGCAAACTCCCCAGTGTGAGAGCCAGTGTGGTGTAGTGGTTAAGAGCGGTAGTCTCGTAATCTGGTCAACTGGGTTCACTTCCCCGCTCCTCCACATGCAGCTGCTGGGTGACCTTGGGCTAGTCACACTTCTTTGAAGTCTCTCAGCCCCACTCACCTCACAGAGTGTTTATTGTGGGGGAGGAAGGGAAAGGAGAATGTTAGCCGCTTTGAGACTCCTTAAAGCGAGTGAAAGGCGGGATATCAAATCCAAACTCCTCCTCCTCCTCCTCTTCTTCTTCTTCTTCTTCTTCTTCTTCTTCTTCTTCTTCTTCCCCACCACCCAACCCGGGGAAAGACAAAAGGTTTCTTTCAAAGTGAAGGAAATAAATCCATGGCCCACTTTCCGTGGTTCACCCATTCTGCTTCCACAGCTACAAGAAAGGGTGCGTTGTCTTGGAGCCAGCTGACATTGGTAGCGAACCCTGCGCCCAGCAGCCAAGCGCCTGTCTTATGCATTTCCTGATCCAAGCAAGCTGTTGCTCCTTCCCTTGAATATTAATTGCTGCATCGCGAAACGCTGCAGTTTGATACCACTTAGAAGACTAGTAGGTGGGTGATAAATCATGCATGGGAGAGCAATGGTGGCAATGCAGTAGCCTTTATTTATTTATTTTTACATAAAAATTAATTGCTTTATGCACAAGGTAACGGCTCTCGGTAACGCGATCAGCAAGGAGGAAGAACTAATACTGATCTGTCCTTCCCTACTGCTGCGGCTTGGCCTTGTGAATTAGCTCTCTAAACCTTGGGTGGGCCATTTTAGTCCCCCTCTAAATGTGATTGCTGGTTGCTACAAATTCTGAGCCCACAACTTTTTGCTGCTAGAGGCAAAAGCCAAGATGGTGTTTCCCCATTCTCTGTGCAGAAGCAAACTGTGCCAGCAGTTGAATCTTATTTCCAGCAGTGGCAATATCGATGGGACGGCACACCCGAAGGCATTAGACTCATTGAGAACACCCCCAGAGTGATGTATTATTGTGTGTGTATTCTCCAATACGGATTTCAAACTTTTGATGAGTTAGAGACTTCCCCTGCATGTGAAGACAGGCTCTGGCTGGCGGATTGAGTGAACAAGACCAATAGCGGGTCCAACGGTCAAGAAGGCAGTTTTTGCACGTGCTGCAGAAGGAAGTGAGGGACAGATGAGGCTCGTCAACCTGGGAGAAGAAAAGCTCTGATCCTAAACCTCCCATGCCTCCCATCTTTGGGAGACAAAAAGGCTAAGAAGTAAACCTTACACAGATCCAGAGTGCAGTCCCTAAGATGGTTGGATGGCATCTTGTACACCTCCCCCTGGCAACACCTGCACCCAAGCAGATGTCAAATGTATTGGCTCTGCTTTCCTTTGGACTACACCAGCAAGGCCGAGAGATGGGTCTTGTCATCTGGGCAGCCCAAGAGCTCCATACACACTGCCCAGGCTTGCGCCCTGAGGAAGGAGACTTCGGTGCTGCTAGCACAGCAGTTTGACTTCACCCCTGGAGGTGCACTCCATTGTCTCTCAGGACAGATGGACGCCAACAACAATTCTGCAATATGTCCTTGGCACAATAATAATAATATATTGGTGGTGGATTTATTCAGCTTTAGTCCTGTGGTGCTTCCCCAGTGCTACCGCATCATTGCTGTCTGGAGGGGCTACATATAGCATAACAAGAGCAAGACAAAAACACACTGGTACCTTGGTTGTTGAACTTAATCTGTTCCGGGAGTCTGTTTGACTCCCAGAACTGTTTGAAAACTGAGGTGTGGCTTCCGATTGGCTGCAGGAGCTTCCTGCATTCAGGAGGAAGCCATGGAAGCTGCGTCAGACATTCAGCTTCCAAAAAAGGTCCGCAAACCGGAACACTTACTTCCAGGTTTTCAGCGTTCGGGAGCCGATTTGTTCGGGAGCCAAGCCGTTCGACAACCAAGGTACCACTGTAAACAAAAATATTTGTGGCATCAAAAGTTGCAAGATTTCAGCAAGAAGTTATGGAATATGTACTCATTGCAGATGGAGCAGTGTGAAACCTGTTGACTACCCCCCCCCCCCCGCATTTGCAGGCACAAATATCACATGTGACTTCCTAGAGAAAATCCAGAGCAACATCAACATGATTGTCCAATAAAAAAAAGATGTCTGCAGGATGGCCACTTATGCATTGCCAAAAAATTACTTCCACTAAGTGAATGATTCAGCCTTTGTCTCTCCCTAAAAGTTTATTTTCATCTCACTTTTTAAATCTTAGCACAGAGAAGATGTGACCTTCAGTGTTATTCCAGTAATGAACAAATAGCATTGTTAGCGTTATTCAACTAAGTAACAAATTGGTTGCAAATCCCATTGATGATATTTGTCAACAGTGTGGCTTCTCAACTTGATTTGCAGGATCTACGTTTGTTCATCTTCACAGTGTGCCAAGGAAAGACATTTTTTACTCTCCAGAGACGTATTTGCAGTTATTACCACTAGATGTCTCCATGCTGTATTGAAATCCCAGAACCAGGGTTCTTGTAACCTTGTTATAGCAAAATCTCCCAGATCAGTGGGAGAAAAAACCACCCCCCTTTTAAATCATTCCAATGCATGTGTTGCTCAGAGAGAAGTGTTCAATCTGTGATGTTGACGTGCACATGAAAGTCACCAGTGAAAACTCATCAGTTGAATATTAAACATGCATATGTGAATCAACTATTACATCATTTTCTTTCTTGTGTTTCCTGAGAAGTGTGGTCTTTGTTAGATTGAGGGCTCGGGACTCTTGAGAACAGGAATCAGGATACAGAATAATCTTAGCATATACTGACTGTGTTCAGTTGTTATGATAAACCATGGTTTATTGTGGCAGAAATGAGTTAGCTCCCAGTGGAAGGGTGTGTGTGTGCCCCATGCACATCCCTTCTCTTCTGCCATAGCTGCCAGGTGGAGTTCAGAAACTTCCATTTTTTATTAACCCCAAATTGTCATATTGTTTGAACCTGGCAAATTGTGGTTAATCTTCACTGTGGCTTTTCTTTTGTTTTGTCTGAGACAAGCCAACTTCAAACCATGAAGCTGGCTCGTTTCAACAAACAGTAAAGAAGATTGACCACAGTTTAATATTTGGATGTAACACCAAACTGTGGTGAATCAAAACTGAGAATGGAAACTTTCGATTTTCCCCTCGTGGTCCCGGCAGAGGACAAGAGCGAAGGTGTTACCGGCTCTGCTCGTGTCCGCGCAAAGGCACGCTTGAACCCGGGTCTTACAGATCTGTTCACAGAACTATTATTTTGGGATCTTTGCTGGTGCAAATGGTGCGCCACAGCTGTTATTGCAATGGGCATGATTGTACCACCCACCCATCATAGTTGGCCAACAACGGGTAGGGGAGAAGCTGATTTCGAAAGCTTCTCCACCCCTGCCTTAAATGTATCATTAAGTCTTCTGCAAGAACATTTTCCTAAGACACACACATTTTGGCTTAATCCAATTACCAGGGGAAGGTGTTTGCTGGAGGCTATCCCTTGATTACTATCCAGAATCAAATAATTTATGTTAAGGAGGCGTGTTTACTTGCATTAGATATGGCGTGTACTTGCATGATCCATTATGCATACCATTTTTTTTGCAGGGAAATTCCCATGTATAGTTACCACAATGGACTGGATGATTTAGCAGGAACCATTCAATATTTCCCTGAATAAATAATACTATGGTTGAGCTTCCTCTGACTCCTTGAATTAGCAATGTGCTAACCCTAAGCCAAAATAGACACATAGTCTTGGGGCACGTGCAGAGTTCCACTTGAACCAAGCTTCTCGCTCAGATAGTAGAGCAGGAGACTCTTAATCTCAGGGTTGTAGGTTTGAGCCCCATGTTGGGCAAAAGATTCCTGCATTTCAGGGGGTTGGACTAGATAGCCTTCATGGTCCCTTCAAATTCTATGATCTATGAAAGTTGAAAGCATGCAAGTCGGAAGGGAGGCTAGGCTCATTCCCATAATTTATCATCTATGGTATCTGAAGACAGCTTTCATCATAGTGGACAGCAACAACCAGTCTCCCACTTCTTCCTTTTAGAATCCCCTCTGTCCTCCCCAGTCTATTAAAAGTCTGTAATAGTCCCCAGTCTATTTTGTTGTTGTTTAGTCGTTTAGTCGTGTCCGACTTTTCGTGACCCCATGGACCAGAGCACGCCAGGCACTATGCCTGTTGTCTTTGTCCATGGAGTTTTCTTGGCAGGGATACTGGAGTGGCTTGCTGGTTCCTCCTCCAGGTGGATCACGTTTGGTCAAAACTCTCCACTATGACCTGTCCATCTTGGGTGGCCATGCACGGCATAGCTCATAGCTTCTCTGAGTTATTCAAGCCCCTTCGCCACGGCAAGGCAGTGATCCATGAAGGGGCCCCAGTCTATTAGTCTATGGCTAATCCAGAGCATGTTGAAATGCTGGCTTTGAAGAAGGAAGGGATCTGTCACTAATATAAGTACGATCCTCAGAGTCAGGCTACAGAAAGTCCGAGAAGCTGGGAAACACTTATAAGCACAGGATTAACTTGCGGTTTTGCAACACGCCATCCAGTTGAAACTACGTTTTGGGGAAACACTTATCTTAGGGCATGTGCAGTCATTCCCCAAATTATGAAGATAAAATTGTGGCCCCCTCATGACTAGGCAAAGGAAATGAGAAGTATCCCTTCCGAGGAGCTCCTAACTCAGGCAAGAATTTGAGTCATTTGCTCAGTCTGGGTAGTAATTCTCCACAAACATTACCAAATTGATATGGGTTCCGTCTACAGGGAGAAAGCTCACATACTTCTTCAGTACATGAATCAGCCCTGAAGCCTGGATTCTTCCATGTGTATTCTCCACTTGAAGGAAGAATAGTGCATTTTCATTTGGTGTCGATAATACTGATCTTCGTTGTATTTGGGATAAACTGGTAACAGCTGCATGTCCATAACATGTTTTATGTTTCATCAGCAGTGACAGCTCCTGGCTGATAATTGATCCCCCCAAATCTAAATATCAATGTGAAATGTGTTAATTTGTAATTAATGGAAAAGAATGGTCTAATCAAAATGCTGTAGAACTAATTAAATGCACCATTGATTTTTGATTTTTAATTTTTACGCTATGCAGAGGTTGTTTTCCAGAGCAGAAGCACTCTTTCCATGCAGACTTACTAATACAGTGGTACCTCAGGTTAAGAAGTTAATTCGTTCTGGAGGTCTGTTCTTAACCTGAGGTACCACTTTAGCTAATGGGGCCTCCCGTCGCCGCCGCATGATTTCTGTTCTCATCCTGAAGCAAAGTTCTTAACCCAAGGTACTATTTCTGGGTTAGCGGAGTCTGTAACCTGAAGTGTATGTAACCTGAAACGTATGTAACCCAAGGTTCCACTGTACTGCGTTTGCACAAATATATTTGAGTGGCTGGATTTGAATGGCTGGCTAAGCAGTTGATGGATTATAGGCGGGGCAGGACAAGAGAAAGATCCACTGGATTGTGACTTACCCTGTAAGGCTGTGGGTCCCTGAAGGTCACTGGGTCAGTCACTCAGCTGGTCTACCAAGTATCACCTTAGCATCATGCCCCCACCCAAAAACTCTCCTGCCCCCACCTGGTGAGTTACGGAGGGCAGTAGGACACTCCTGTAATTTATTAAAGGTCAGCAAATTATGATGCAATTTTGTAGCTATTTAATGAGTGAGCCCCAATGAACTCAATTTTGTAAGGAGATGTAGGATTGCACCATTCGTCTTCCATTCATTTAAAACCTGTTTTCTGAGCCCACAGTCCTTTGGTCTCCCCCTAGACTGGATAATCCACAACAGGAGATGTAGGGGCTCAGTTTTGGCTAATTGAACTAGTGTGAGAAGAAGGGCAAGATTCATTCTAGAAATTTTGAAACCACTAATGAACTAGTAGCAATTCAAAAATAGGTGAATTGCCAGCAAACAAGCTAATGCAGACTTTTGGTTCGTGGCTGTGGCATGGCGATCCTTCTACTGAGATTTCTGGGTAATTACATGGAAATCCTCTCCCAGCAGTGCATTATATTAAAATAAATAAATACATTAGCACAGAGAAAATACAGACTCCCAAGGCTAACCATTTTAAAAACTCGCCTCCTTCTCAAATGCATTGCTATGGTAATTTCATATCCCTCCTTTTTTTAGGTTTCAAACTCATTCCTCGAAATGCGGAGCAGCACTTAGAATAGCATTCTATTAACCAAAGCAACACTACATTAATATTCTCTCTCTCTCTGATTTCCTATCGGTATTATTATCGCCATTAAAAACTGCTGACTCCTAAAATTCAGCTGCAGTGTAGATAACGGTGCATTTGTATGTGTGTTTCTCCTGCTCCCCCCGATACTGGTTGTTTCTTTAGCCCTTCCTTGAATAAATTACTATTACTAGGTGGGATGTATTTCAAGAGAAATACTTTGCAGTCGAAACAGCCATTTCATTAAAACTACATCGCATCTGAGAAAATGTTTGGTCTTCCTTTGGGGAATTTGAAAGCAAATGTTTTCGTGTGATTTAGAAGGCTCTGATGTTTTGCCACAGCAGTGTCTCCAGGGGCTAAGAGACACTCAGTAGCCCTCCTTAAGCAGCAAAGGGTAGCATAGATGTACTGAGATTTCCCCACAGACTTGACATCAGAGGTCAGTGTCACCAGACAGTTGCTGATGTTCCCCACCTCTGCAAGAGGCCCATTGCTGACCACCCCCAAATCCCCTAGCCACCACTCCTGCTCCAGCTCCTATTTGTTGCTGGGGCAGGGCTACTGAGAAGTGAAGTATAGAAGAGGCCAGGACTTTTGAGCTTTCATTAAAAAAATGTAAGCCTCTAGCCCTCCTAGAAGGACAGTTATGAAACAAAACGTGCAGGCATCCTTCAAATCAATTTCCTTGCCAGCTAAGCTGCTCTTGCCTTTCTGAGTTTTTCAGCCAATCAGTGAAGTCAGAGCTGTGATTCACAAGTGAGTTGTTTGGGCAACAGGCTATACATAGGGATCCATGGAGTTCTAAAGACTGCCTGTTTTCTTCTCCCCTTTAGTGCACTTTTTGTTCCAGTGTGGTGTAGTGGTTAAGAGCGGTAGACTCGTAATCTGGTGAAGTGGGTTCGCTTCCCCGCTCCTCCATATGCAGCTGCTGGGTGACCTTGGGCTAGTCACACTTCTCTGAAGTCTCTCAGCCGCACTCATCTCACAGAGTATTTGTTGTGGGGGAGGAAGGGAAAAGGAAATTGTTAGCCGCTTTGAGACTCCTTAAGGTAGTGATAAAGCAGGATATCAAATCCAAACTTCTCCTCCTCCTCCTCCTCCTCCTCCTCCTCTGCCTCATTTTCTAGTCTTTGGAATCCTGGACAGGATATCCTGTCTCTTGGTGTGTTGATATTTTCTAGAGAAGTGCACAGGGCTGGTTGAGTTGATTGCAGCAGGAATATGTGGTAATGGATGATTCGATAGTGGAGTTCTTGGGGATGGGTTGTTGCTGGTGGTATAAACACATAAATGGATATATTAATGCCAAATTCTCAAATCCTGTTTGCTCAGAATAGGGAAAAGGCACTGATTGATGGCACTGTGTGCCATTAACAACTTGCATCTTGACTTTATCCAGCATCTGAACAGGATCGCTGCAAATTTGAAATCTCTTTGGACTCCTTCCACCTGAAATATCACACTTGGTCTTGCACTGACTGTAGCACTGCTAGCCTAAGATCAGTTGATGAAAGACCTACAGTGACACAACTGGTTTACAACTCAATGAGGCTTCAGATCTTTGCATAGTTTAGGACTGGCCCTGGTAGAAAGCAGGCTTCTTGTGCCTTTAACAGCAGTGTATCAGGCAGAAATTAAACAGGTCAAGCCTTTTTGACACTGGAAAGCTATTGGAAAAGCTTTACCTGATCATATAAGATATGATGTAAGATAAGATATAAGATATCTTATTACTACTTTGTGGGAACTGATTTAATTTGGGGTTCTCCAATCCACCTGCAAAAGAGAGCAAAAATCTGCACATGACACAAATCGTGTGCTAATTTTATGCAAATCTTCTTTGGCAAGTTGGGCAAGCTCTGACTCTTAATTTTTAATTTTGTACACTGCTGAGTGTTTTCATCTCATTTTAAGGAAATTTTGTTGAGTGTTATTGTGGTATTATTGTTTTTATGGTCAGAGATTTTAATTTTATTAAACCGTATAATATTTTCATTCTGGAAGTAGCATATAGCAATGATTGGTGGCTACAGTACTGAATTTGATTAATCCCCCTTTAAAAACTACCTAAGCCAGCATTCTTCAACCTTGGGTCCAGTGGTGGAGGAACCCTCTCCGGCACCTGGGGTGGGATGCACTGTCCGGCAACGCACGTGCGACATCTATACACGCTGCATCTGCACACATGTGGCAGCCCATACGGTTGCCATGCAAGAGACAGACCGTATGGATAGCATGTGTGAGCGGCAGCCCATACAGACGCCACGCATGTGGCGCCCATACTAACTGCGTGCGTGCTCTCAGTCGCTCTACAGCTAGGTGGAGGCAGCGGCCCATCTTGTCCCCCCCTCCAGAGTGGTGCCTGGGGCGGACTGCCCCCCCCATCTCCCTTCATACGCCCCTGCTTGGGTCCCCATAAGTTTGTGGACTACAACTCCCATCATCCCCAACCAGCTTAGCCAGTGGACATGATGGATGATGGGAGTTGTAGTCCAACAACATCTGAGGACTCAAGGTTGAAGACAACTGCCTCGTGGAGCTGAGTTTCATAAATGGATGGTGCATTGTGTGAAGTACTTCCTTTTATCTGTCTCAAGTCTCCTGCCAATCAGTTTTGTTGGATTCCCCCAAGAAGAGAGAGCTGCGGCTCTTCTTGACTTGTGTCCTCCTCCAGTTGCCAGCCCTTTCTTCTCTTGCAATAATGGGCAGGGCTCCAGATGTTCTGACCAGCAGGCGCAGCAAGGGTGGGAATTACAGTCCAGGGGTGGGTGCCTGAAACAGTCAGGAGAAGCTGTGTCTGCCTCTTCATTCACATCGGGAGACTTAAAATTATATGCATGTTCTCCAGGTGGTCACCTAGCACTCCTCTGTTCCAGAAATCACCGGCCGCAGCAACTCTACTGAGCTGCGTTAAATCTGATTTACTCTAGTAAGTGTAAGTGAGATGCGAAAATGAAGCCCCCTAGATGCACAACCATAATTCATGCTATTGTTCAGTTCCCCCACAATATCTGTGTTCTATTTTCCTCCCCGTTTTCTGTTTTGAATGAGCAATAACAGCAAATAAATTGGGAGACGTTGTAAGATATGACTGTAGGTGGCATAACAGAAACAGAAGCCGAACCTTATCTCGAGTGCATTGTTATGCTTTTATTACCCACTTATTGTATTATTGAATCTATTTTTAGGCTCTTGCTTCTTCTTTCTCTTGGGGGTTTTGTGCCGAGTTTTCTGTTTGTTTGGTTTTTGTGAGGCTGTTTCATGTAGGAGAAAACCAAGCCCCCCCCCCAAACAAAACCATCGATGCTTCTTTGTTTGCTTCTCTAAATCCAATTTCTTGTCATTAATGATGTTCCCAACATGAAAGGAGTCTCCCAAGAAATAATGAATGGCTCTTCACTGCAGCAAAAGCTCAGGAGCTTTTGTTTTCATTTTCATTTAAGTATTGAAAGATCTCAGAGCAGAAGAAGGGGACTGCGGCTCCTCAGTGCTGTGTCCACCATTGATTTGACCTTCAGCCGGTCTCACAAGGCAGTAAATGTCGTGATCGCATTACACGCAAACTGCGGGCTTAAACGCAGCAAGATATCTAAGGCCCTTTTCACGTATGAACAATGAACCCGTTGAGGGGATGGGTGACCACGGTCGCTCTCCTGACCTTGTCAGGGTTGGTCCATTGGCTGCAGTCTGAGGTGAGCCACCTTCAGAAGCCATGGGAATGAAGAGTACGTCAGAACCAGAGTGCAAGCCTGGCGGAAGAGCAAATCAGGTCTCTGAAGTTGATACTAGGCAACAGGGCTGAGGACCAGGGGATCATCCACACATCTGCTTGCCCAGCTTTCCCCTGGGGAAATTTTGGCCTCACAGCTGTCCATAGAGGTGCAGGTCAATTCTGTGTCCAAGGCAGCTGTTTACCAGCTCCATCTGGTACGCAGGCTGAGACCCTACCTGTCCGCAGACTGTCTCGCCAGAGTGGTGCATGCTCTGGTTATCTCTCGCTTGGACTACTGCAATGCGCTCTATGTGGGGCTACCTTTGAAGGTGACCCAGAAATTGCAACTAATCTAGAATGCAGCAGCTAGACCGGTGACTGGGAGTGGCTGCCGAGACCATATAACTCTGGTCCTGAAAGACCCACATTGGCTCCCAGTACGTTTCCGAGCACAATTCGAAGTGTTGGTGCTGACCTTTAAAGCCCTAAATGGCCTCGGTCCAGTATACCTAAAGGAGCGTCTCCATCCCCATTGTTCAGCCTGGACACTGAAGTCCAGCTCCAACGGCCTTCTGGCGGTTCCCTCACTGCAAGAAAGCTCACACCGATAACAAACTTAGTTGGTCTCTAAGGTGCTACTGGAAGGAATTTTTTTAATTTTGTTGCAAGAAGTGAGGTTGCAGGGAACCAGGCACAGGGCGTTCTCAGCAGTGGTGCCCACCCTGTGGAACACCCTCCAATCAGATGTTAAGGAAATAAATAACTGTCTGACTTTTAGAAGACATCTGAAAGCAGCCCTCTTTAGGGAAGTTTTTAATGTATGATCTTTTATCGTGTTCTTAATATTCCGTTGAGAGCCGCCCAGAGTGGCTGGGAAAACCCAGCCAGATGGGCGGGGTATAAATAAATTATTATTATTATTATTATTATTATTGAAGCAAACATCAATTGGGTTTTCTCCAGATTGACATTTGCTCCGATTCAGCACTAAAGAGCAGGTTTTCAGGGGGGAAGTGGTGGTGCAAAGGCAAGACCATTTGGACTTGTGCTTAGAAAGGAAGGAAGAAGCAGAAAACCACTGGGACCCATGCTTTATAGGCATCGGACAAGCAGATGTCTGGACCAGCCCCAGGCCAGGACCCAAAGAGTCTCCAATGGAAATCCAGTTGTGGTGAAAGCTTCACAGTGATTGTACTCCCTCTGACCTTGATGCTGTGCCATACCCTCCAATATTTCTCCGATGACCAGAGAACACGTCAGCAAACAAGTATAGGAATTTGCTATTAGAATCTCATCCATGTGGACATCTGAAGAAGAGCCCCTATGTAGGTGCTTACCCCCCCCCCCATCCAGAATGGGAGCACCTTTCGGAACAAGGCTCCAGGGCTGTTTTTCTCTTTGCACTTTGCAGGTGAAGCGTCTGGATTCTCAGGCCAAGCAGCACATTACATTATTAAAAAAAGAGAACACTTTAATGATGTAATGCATAGTTTGGCCTCAGAACCCTGTCGCTTTACCTGCAGAGGCAAACACTGGATTCTGGTGTCTTTTCTATATTTTTGCTGAACATGCACTATTCTCAAGCTAGGTTTTCAGAAGTTGAATTGCAGCAAGTTGATCACAACCCACCAGACGTGTGTGGCAGCCTAACAGCAGTTCAAGAGCGTCAGAAAGCCCTGCTAGATCAGACCAAAGGTCTTTCTTGACCATCATCCTGTTGTTGTTTTTTAAAGATGCTACTGAAGGAAGCCCACAACATCATTTCTTGTTGCTTGCCACAAAGCAATTCATACTCATAAGGCATCCTGCCTTTAAAGTTGGAGGTTCTATTTAGCTAAAGACCTGTTTTCCACCATCCACGGATGTTTCCAATCCATCTAAGGCTGCATTCATGCCACAGTTTATTTTCCCGACGTTTCCCTAACTATTAATTTAGGCATTATGTTTGAGCTTCCACGCAGTGGAAAAGCCACTTGCACGAGGCTGCAGTATCCTCTGCAAATAATTTGTTGTTGTTGTTGTTTAGTCGTTTAGTCATGTCCGACTCTTCGTGACTCCGTGGACCAGAGCACGCCAGGCACTCCTGTCTTCCACTGCCTCCCGCAGTTTGGTCAAACTCATGCTGGTAGCTTCGAGAACACTGTCCAACCATCTTATCCTCTGTTGTCCCCTTCTCCTTGTGACCTCCAGCTTTCCCAACATCAGGGTCTTTTCCAGGGAGTCTTCTCTTCTCAGGAGGTGGCCAAAGTATTGGAGCCTCAGCTTCATGATCTGTCCTTCCAGTGAGCACTCAGGGCTGATTTCCTTCAGAATGGAGGCTGCACTATCCTGTGCAAATAATCTCTTTTTTAAAATGTTGTTTGTTGTTGAAAACAGACCATGCCCACCCCCTTTCCCCACAAGAAATGGTTAAAGGCAGGTCATGTTCAAATCAGGGCAAACAGTTGCTGAGCTTCCTATTTCGAGGAAGTCGTCTTCCCTCCCCTCCTGGCTTAATACACAGAAATTATTTTCTTCCCTTGCCTCCCTGTGTCCCCAGCTTGAATTCCATTGGAGTTTCTCGGCCTAAAGGACTTCATTGTGGGTTGTTGTTTTTTTGTACTCCATGCCTTTGTGCTGCGTTATTGGAGCACCCGCCTGTCTGAATGAACGTCCCTCAAGGCGATGAATGCTGGATGCGTCTCGCTTTGGGACTCGTCAGTTGTCTGCCCTTGAATCGGATGCCGAAATTGCTGTGGGAGGAGGCGATGGCGCTGCTAGAGAGTCAAGAGGGAATAGGGATTTGAATTAGGTTGCCCCCAGTGTGGCAGCAGCTAAGCTGGGAACTGGCAGGCCTTACTTTACGGTGCCAAGGAGCATCGATGGTTGCTGCTGATCTGTTTAAATGTCCCCAGGCATCACCTACCTCCTCATTCCTACTCCTGTCATAGGAACATAGGAAGCTGCAGGTACTGAGTGAGATGGTCTAGCTCAGTATCGTCTTTACTGGCTGAAAGTCAGGATTTCAGGGGAGGAGTCTCTCTGAGCCCTACCTGGAGTTTCTGGGGATTGAACCTAGGACCTTCTGCATCCAAAACAGATGCTCTACCAATGAGCTACAGCCTTTCCCCAATAAGTAAGCCATAAATAAATAAGCATCAGTAGTTTACTGCCAAGAATTGCACCGTGAGAATGTCAGAGAAATGTAGAGCAAAGCTGGTGAATGTTCTCTCTTTGTTTTAACATTGAGGAGCACTGCAGACAAATTTCCGAGCAGTTATCTCTGGTTGAAAAAAGGTCTGAGATTTGTGTGTGTGTGTGTGTGTGTGTGTGTGTGTGTGTGTTGTAGAGAATGAGTTAATTGGCACTATTTCATTCAGTTTTGCTTCCATACTATTTTCATCTGCAAGGAAAAAAATAGGCAATAAGTCTTTCCATTTGGTTTTCCCTGTAATCAGTTGGATCAATTTTGTACAGAAAACATTCGGTGCACAGTTACATTACACTAAGCAGAACAGCTCTCTGATGTAAACAAATTTGCAGGAAGCTTTGGGAAAGGAAATGTGGATGATAAAAAAAAAGAGTTGATGATAAAAGATCACGATTTCTGCTTACGGAGGCCTGGTTTACATTATCAATATACAGTGGTACCTTGGGCTACACACGCTTCAGGTTACATACGCTTCAGGTTACACACTCCCCTAACCCAGAAATAGTGCTTCAGGTTAAGAACTTTGCTTCAGGATGAGAACAGAAATTGTGCTCCGGCAGCGCGGCAGCAGCAGGAGGCCCCATTAGCTAAAGTGGTGCTTCAGGTTAGACCAGTTTCAGCTTAAGAACGGACCTCCGGAACAAATTAAGTACTTAACCCGAGGTACCACTGTATATCAGATTTATACAACTTTACCTCTTGTGGGTTTTCCTAAAGCATATGTGGGGAACCTTTTTCAACTCGGGGTCCACATTACATCACAGGCAACCTTTTGGAGGCCTCACACCAGTAGTGGACAGGGCCATAGGCAAATGTGCATATGCTGTAACCTGAATAATCTCACTTCTGTCCAGCAATGCAGGCTTTACCCTTTGGAATTTTGCTGAACTTGAACTTTCTAGTCTAGACAGCTGTTCCTCTTTGAATGGTGGGGTACATTCCAGCCATGCAAAAATTAGATGTTTCTATCTATGTACACATCTTTCCATCCAGGCAATGCAAAAGGCAGTATCGCTGCTCATTGATACATCCCAACCAGGCAAAAGTTCTCAAGGAGGGCAGAAAGCTTGGTCAGGAAAGGGCATGGTCTGGAGAAAAAGAGGTGCAGTGAATCTTGAGGGACAGAGAGAGGGGCTTGAGGTTCTCCATCCCTGCCCCAAAGGATTCTGGGAACTGTAGTTCGTAAGGCACTAAGAATTCTTCCTTCGAGGTTCATAGCCTCCACAAATGATGATTCCCAGGATTCCCCGAGAAAGGGAATAGTTCTTAAACTTAGTTTAAATCTTTAGCTTGAATATGCCAAGAAGAAGAAGAAGAAGAAGAAAGCCCGGGAAGTGAGTTGTGCTGAAGAATCACCTGAAACATGAATTTGTAATATGGAAAGCAATTCTGAACAAGAGGAAAAAGTGTGAAGAGGCAGTTTTGCTATAAAGACACAGAGAAACCACAGATTGTCAAGGTTTCCCAGCAGGTATCCACACAGAAAAATAGATGTGTTTGTAATTATCACATTTACAGTTGGCGTGGCTGATGTTTTAATTCCCTGCATGGAAGTGCTTTCTGTGGAGGGAATTAATAATATCTGAAGCAGCATTAAATCTCATTTAAATCCACGAGACTTAAATTTTGTCTACTGGCAAGATTAGCTCAACTCATGTTGCTTCTTGAGACAGAGGACAAGATGGCCCCCAGTCCATACCTCCCAGAGAAGCCAACCAGGTTGACTCTTGAGTCTTACTTTCAGCGCTGGTGATGAGACATTGTCCTCCATCTTACCTGAGGGCAGAAAGCTAGAATAGGGGGTGCAAGACAGGCTGTGAGGTGCATGCACTCTGCCCCCCAAACACCTTACTGTTATTTCCTGATACCTAACACCTGCCACCTGAGGTAGCTTCTTCACTCTGCCTAATAGTAGGGGCAGCTCTGTTGACTGGTGAACTTAACACTCTATGGGGGAAGACCCATAAAACTATAGATCTATATGCAGATTCTAGTCGTTCCGTGATGAGTTTTCTCGCATCAGGAAACATCCCCTTGCTTTTCCTTATTATGCTTCTCCTCATCCCATAAACATTGTTTTTCCCCAACCACACCTTGGAAGCTTTATACCATACCCTCCGACATTTCTCCGATGAAAATAGGGATGTCCCGTTCCATAATGATAATTTTACTATTTATACCCAACACATCTTGCTGGGTTGCCCCAACCATTCTGGGCAACTTCCAGCACACACACACACACACACACACACACCCCATAATAAAACATTAAACTGTTTAAAAAACTTCCCTATACAGGATTGCCTTCAGATGCCTTGGAGGTTGGATAACTCCATACCCTCCAATATTTCCCCAATGAAAATAATTAAGGAATAGTTAATTAATTTTTTATTTGATTGATATAATGTTGTATAAATCTTTGTCTTTTTTTCTTTATAACTTTTTTTTGACTTTGTTTCAAAAAAATTCTTTCCCCCCTTTCTTTTCTTTTTTATATTTAAATCTGAAATATTTACCTTCGTTGTATGCTGGTATGTTTGTATTTTAAACCAATAAAGATTTAATTAAAAAAAAGTAAAAGTAAATAGGGACGTCCTAAGGAGAAGTGGGACATTCCGGGATCAAATCAGAAACCGGGATGGTTTCTCTAAATTAGGGACACCCCTAGAAAATAGGGTCACTTGGAGGGTCTGTTATACATCCAAACTATCTGTGTCAGTGAGCTCCTCCCCAACTTAAAAACAAAACACCCGGAGAAAAATAGATGGTGAAAATACAGGAGAAGGTATGCAAATATTCTTATTTAACTTACAGACCAGTCCATACCCCTGATTTGCCTTGCTACAGAGGGTCTGGCTGCGGGTGAAGATGTCCCTCCATTGGCCTTTGCCATCAATGGAGCTCTTCATCATCAATGAGAGCCAGTGTGGTGTAGTGGTTAAGAGCGGTAGTCACGTAATCTGGGGAACCGGGTTCGCATCTCCGCTCCTCCACATGCAGCTGCTGGGTGACCTTGGGCCAGTCATGCTTCTTTGAAGTCTCTCAGCCCCCCACACCTCACAGAGTGTTTGTTGTTGGGGAGGAAGGGAAAGGAGAATATTAGCAGCTTTGAGACTCCTGAAGGGGAGTGAAAGGTGGGATATCAAATCCAAACTCCTCCTCTTCTTCTTCTTCTCTTCTTCATGATTGCTGACAGCCACCATTTTTCGATTGTTCACCACATATATATATATACTAGGAAGTAGGCTGTTGAAATCAGAGACCTGCCACCCTCTCCGTAATTTTCTTTTAGGATAGCCTCAGAGTATTGCATCTTGTCAGCAATGCTTGTGCATTTTTGGACTGTTTTTAACCTGTTCACTATGCTCTCGGTACAGTACATTTTCGGCCTGCATCCAACTCAATTATGGGCAGTATACGGAATGAATTTAATTAGATTTGCCATAGCCGAAAGGAAGTCTGTGTAATGTAGAGTCAGGAGAGGCTGTCCATTGCTGTTGTTAAGATTTTGCAAAGAAAACCAGAGAAAGTTGATGGCTGATGCATTTTGCGTTTTAATTATGTATTTTGATGCAAAACCAAGGGCCAAATTGGATGTGAAAATAAATGCACCTGAATCTAATGAGCAGGGTATTTTTTTATTTTTATTTTAAAAAGGAAATTATATCAGTTGGAGCTAATAATATCAATGAGATTGAGCAGGCATGGGGGGGGTGTGCGAAGACCCACCCTTCATAGCTGTCAACTTTTCCCTTTTCTTGCGAGGAATCCTATTCAGAATAAGGGAATTTCCCTTAAAAAAAAGGGCAACGTCGACAGCTATGCCACCCTTTCCTCTGCTGCAGTCCTGAGGAAAACAAGTCTTTGCTTTGGGGAAACCTTCTGTTAGCATTGTCTTTTGTTATGGGGTTCCAAGTATGCAAATCATATTAGTTGTTCTACATTGCAAGTTTTTTCCAGATTGCAAGCTGATAGCAGAAAGCTGGGAATCAATTATGTACATTGATGGTGCTATATAAGTAATAAAGGTAAACGTAAAGGGACCCCTGACCATTAGGTCCAGTTGTGGCCGACTCTGGGGTTGTGGCACTCATCTCGCTTTATTGGCTGAGGGAGCCGGCGTACAGCTTCTGGGTCATGTGGCCACAATGACTAAGCCACTTCTGGCAAACCAGAGTAGCGCATGGAAATGCCGTTTACCTTCCCGCTATAAAGCGGTACCTATTTATCTACTTGCACTTAGGGGTGCTTTTGAACTGCTAGGTTGGCAGGAGCAGGGACCGAGCAACGGGAGCTCACCCCATCACGGGGATTCAAACCGCCAACCTTCTGATCAGCAAGCCCTAGGCTCTGTGGTTTAACCCACAGCGCCACCTGCGTCCCACCAATATAAGTAATAGCGCATAGCAATAAGTAGAAGAATTGTGTGTGTGGTTTTTTAGGGGGTGGGGATGGGGGAGGAGAGCTTTTAATTTCAGCAATCGCCAGGTGGAAGAGCTTAAATCAACCTCTCTTGGTTTCTCAAATGTTTGGCAGGTGTGAAACTGGGGATTCAAGCCCTCCCTGCATTGCCTTTTCTCTGAGCTCCAGATGAAGCGGAGACTTTGCAGACAAGAGAACCTAAGGAGGGAGAGCAGCAGCAGGAGGAGTTGGCGTTCAGCTGCAGAGCTTCAAGTCTTCCCATCCATAGGTGGCCAAGCACCAGCATTTTAAAGGTCTCCATCTCCCTTTCCTGCCTTTAGACACTAAGGTATGTCTCTTTTGCCGTAGGAATTTAGGTGGCGCTTGGCCGTGTGGTCTCTGCCTCGGTATTGACGCCTCTTGCCTCTCTCTGCTTCTTAATTCCAAGCACTTAATTCTTGGCTTGCTCATATTCTGCTTCTGCTGCCCTTCTCTTCCATGTGCCAGCTTGTTCCTCCCACTCTCCAAGCCAGCCCTTAGCACTGTGTGCTTTCAATATGTTCCCACGCCCTGTCCTACAGCCAGCGGTTTCATGGTAACAAAGATGGTTGCATTTCTAAACGGTAGGTTGAGGCTAGAGAAGGATACGGGCTGGCTGAGTGGCAGATTCAGTACATACTTTCCCTGCAGAAGATCTCAGGTTCAGTCTCCAGCCTCTGCAGGTAAAGTTGAAAAAGTCCTCTGCCCATAGCTGTCAACTTACAGATTTGAAAATAAGGGACCAGCAGCCAAAATAAGGGATTTTCCAAGCACAGGTATGTTCAACTTCTGAGCCCCTCCAAGCCAAAGGCAGAAAGCCCAGCCAGCAGCCAAACGAAGCCTCAAGCGGTGGTTCCCACAGCGCAGCAACCCGGCAAAGGGGATGCAGCAAGGAAAACCACCGTCACCTCTCCGCTGGGGAGTGCTGAGCAAAGGCGAGTCCCCAGACAACGTGGCTGATTTGATCGGCACAAGGCATGCAAACTCCACCCCCCAGTCGTTCTTAGACTGGCAGGGAGGGAGGGAGAGGAGCTGCTTCCTTTGAAACCCGGGAAATTTAAGGGACATCATCAATAAGGGACAGCAGCGGGACACAGCGCTGGGATAAGGGACTTTCCTGCCAAATAAGGGACGGTTGACAGCTATGCCTCTGCCCCCAAACCTGGAGAACTTCTGCCTGTCAGTGTAGATAGCACTATGCTGGTTGAACCTGTGGCACAGCTTTTTATATTATTAATTTGTGTCTTTCTCCTTTCAAGCATCTGAAGCTCAAATGGCCTGTTCCAATAACAATAGAAGTAATTCAAGAAGTAGCTTTATCTAGCATGGGTAAAGCAAAATTCCTTTTAGTTCTTGCAAAGAACTCCAGGCATTTAGGGTACTGAGCGCTGCAAGGAACTGGGAGTACAAGGCAGCTGCAAACAAAGCAGTTTCCACCCCCTGATCCTAGCCAGAATTCCTGGCTAGCTTGATTTATTCCTGCTTGTTCAATCAATCAATATTTCCTTAATGCACAGGAGGAAAATTGCCTAACAGGCTGCTCCATCCCAGGCTTTGTACTCGACTTGCAAGGCAGAGCCTTCCCAGGGAAAAAGAATTAAAGAGGTGGATGGACTGTATGCAGATATGGAAGCTGAGACTTTAAATTCTCCACCTTGTATTGGCCTCTTAGCATCAAGCATTCAGCAGTTTCCAAGGTTCTTGGTGCACAGGGACACAGCGAAGCCAGCCAGCTGTTGACCTGAGGACTGGATGCAGGACTTGGAGACCAACACCTGCTGAGGCCCATCTTATGGCGAATGGTCCATTTGCAGTCCCTAGAGCCCCTCAGGCTGCCCATCTCCTTTCTTACCTGCCCTCCCCAAGCATTTAACCAGTATTAAGAGGAAATAACTGGTACAGCCACCTGTTCCCAACTCACCATGTTGTTCAAGGTGGATTGGGCCACGAACAAAAAGGTATTTGAGGGGCCACTGCTGCCAGGTGTGATAGGGTGGGCTCACTCAGTGTGGGGGTCCAAGGAGGGCATCTTGCCCCAACCCCTTGCTCCCAAGAACTGGTGTCACATATAAAGCTAGGAAGGGGAGATCTTGTAGCATCGAAAGGAAAAGTGTGCAGAACGTTATCCCCTCCTATTTCTGTTGCACCAGTCACTTTTCTCAATGCCTGGCTCCAGTCTCCTGCACATTCTTCTTTCTGCTGCTTAAAGACCTTCCCATCTCCTTTTCTGGCTCCACTGCTTTGTGTGGAATAATAATAATAATAATTAATTTTATTTATTTATACCCCGCCCATCTGGCTGGGCTTTCTCAGCCACTCTGGGTGGCTTCCAACAGAATATTAAAATACAATAGTCTATTAAACATTAAAAGCTTCCCTAAACAGGGCTGCCTTCAGATGTCTTCTAAAAGTCTGGTAGTTGTTTTCGTCTTTGACATCTGGTGGGAGGGCGTTCCACAGGGCGGGTGCCACTACCAAGAAGGCCCTCTGCCTGGTTCCCTGTAACTTGGCTTCTCGCAGTGAGGGAACCGCAAGAAGGCCCTTGGCCCTGGGCCTCAGTGTCCGGGCAGAATGACACGAAGTGTTTACCAAGCATGGAAACCACCTCCAACCATTTCATAACTGGGAGTGGCAGTGAGTCTCTCCAGGTCGATGTTACTGGTTGTTTTTTTGTCTTTTTTTGGAGGTGTGTTCTATGATATGCTATTGGCACGATAATAGTGGTGGATCTAAACTAGACTGTCCGCACATCATTCCAATTTATTAGTTGTTCTGCGATGCTTCTCTAAAGTTAGTGCATTACTGCCATATGAAAAGTTGCAGGGTTTCAGCAGAGAGTTAGGGGACGTGCAGCAAGTGGAAGTGAAGCAGTGTGTCTCTACTCTGAAACTTAAGCGATATTGAAAGCAGGATCATTAATTAAGGCTAAAACAACAAAACAATACCCCCCCTCCCACTAACACATTTAAAAGGCTTAGAATATTAATAGGCCAAAGGCCTGGTTGAAGAGGACTTGCACCAATTAGAAGTGTGTTTCTACCCTGAAAGCACCTTGCAATACTGAAAATGGAATCATGTATAACTGCCCCAATACCACCTTGAGCAAAGATTGCAACGAATTCTTAATAAAAAGGACACAGGGAGGAACTCTGTGTTGGGGACTGCTGTATGAGCCCAAAGCAATTGTTTGGGAGGGGGCTTCCCATGGTAACTGAGTTTCCTTTTTAAATGCAGTTTTATTTTTTAATCCCCCCCCCCCCCCCCAGTTTAAAGCTACTGGTGGCCACAGTGCTGCTGCTGTGCCCTTGAAATTGCTGGCAGACTCAGTGGCTTTTATGTCTATATTTTCCTTATAATTTGCTTAGGATTCTTTTGATTGCAATTGACACATAAGTATAGAGGTGAAAGCCCAACCCATAATCTCTTATTAATTCTTATTAATCGTTTGCATCAGCAGGGCTTCTGTGTTTAAGCTGCAGGCACCAAAGTCATACTTTCCGGAGCTTGTAATAGTACCCTTTGGGTCTGCCTTTTCTCCTGCCTGCTGTCCTCCATTTTCCCCCCACTTCTCAGATGATTCCTTGGAATGTTGGAACAGTGATGGTAACAGCCTGAGAGGCAGAGCTAGTAGCAGGAGCTGCCGTTAGCCACAAGCAGAAGCCATAATTTTTCACATTAATGTATGGCTCATTTTGGATGAAAGTAGCAGGGAGAATGCTAGCTAACCTGTAGCAGGGTAAAGGTAAAAAGGTAAAGGGACCCCTGACCATTAGGTCCAGTCGTGGCCGACTCTGGGGTTGCGGTGCTCCTCTCGCTTTATTGGCCACTTCTGGTGAACCAGAGCAGCACATGGAAACACCGTTTACCTTCGCGCTGGAGTGGTACCTATTTATCTACTTGCACTTTGATGTGCTTTCAAACTGCTAGGTTGGCAGGAGCAGGGACCGAGCAACGGGAGCTCACCCCGTCACATGGATTCGAACCGCTGACCTTCTGATCGGCAAGTCCTAGGCTCTGTGGTTTAACTCACAGCGCCACCGTGCTTGCAGGTATTTCAGGCAAACTCTGAAGGAGGCAATTCAGAGGGGTTTCTCTTCCAGCCTAACTCATATGTTTGCTTGCTTTCTTGTTTTACAACTTGTGTATAGTGCGCGATTCTAATAAAACCTCAAAGAAGGCCAGAAAAAGAATAAAACAATCAAATTATCAGCAAAGAAACAGTTAGAAACAAGTATTCCAAATAAAAATAAAATAAAATAAAATAATCAACAGTAAGCTAAAACCAGATTAAAACCTATGGCAACTTGTTTGTATAGACTTGCCAAAAGAAAAAAAAAAGTTTTTTAGCAGGTGCTGAAAAAGAACACCTGTCTGATATCAATAGGCGGGGAGTTCCGAAGTGTGGATGCTGCTGCAGTAAATGATTGATTTTTTGCAAGGGCTAATGAGTATTATGTGACACATATAACAGTGCCAGTTCTGTAGATCAAAGTGGTCAAGTTTGCACATACAGTCGTACCTCGGAAGTCAAAGGGAATTTTTTCCGGAAGTCCGTACGACTTCCAAAACGTTCGGAAACCAAGGCACGGCTTCCGATTGGCTGCAGGAGCTCTCCTTAACAAACTTCAGTTCCCATGGTTATTGGGGGATGACAACCCATGGCTGGCTAAGTGCTATAAGAATGTTTTAGATGTATAGTGTGAATGTTGCCAGAAGGTCTGTGTTTGGCATTAGGCAACGAGGCTGCCAAAATCAAAGGACCAGAAGGAGACCCAAAGGAGCATTCACAATGGCTGAGAATTTTTTCCTCAAAAATAGGTCGCAGCTTTGCTGTGCAAGGTAGAAAGGCTAATGCAGAACTGAGATAAGGTATGGAAAGTTCGTGGAATTATCTGAAGCAAAATACAAATACAGTGGTACCTCGGGTTACAGACGCTTCAGGTTACAGACTCCGCTAACCCAGAAATAGTACCTCAGGTTAAGAACTTTGCTTCAGGATGAGAACTGAAATAGCGTTGCGGTGGCGCGGTGGCAGCTAGAATCCCCATTAGCTAAAGTGGCACCTCAGGTTAAGAACGGTTTCAGGTTAAGAACGGACCTCCGGAACGAATTAAGTTCTTAACCCGAGGTACCACTGTACCAAGCACTGTTTTTGGTGTGTTGGTGTCCTGGCTTGTTGCTCTTTTGAGCATACTTCAGGATTAATTGTTTGAATAAGACTTTGAGAGATAGAGAGAGAAAGGCTGCAATACTGTTATTCTGAAAAAACGAGAAAGATTTTATCTTGCAAGGTCCTATTTGCTGCATTGTAATAGTGCTGCAACATTATAAGGGGGCATTTGGATCCTGCCTCGTTCTCCTGCTACATTGAATGGGAGGAATGTTTGAGCAGGAAACTTCAGAAACTCACTGGCTCCCAATACCTTAACTCCTCTTCTGTAGCAGAGTAAGCACAGTCTGCCTTAGAGCGGGATTCTGACTAGCTACTTGCCCTGTTAACCAAACTTCTCTTTCTCAAAGAAAGTGCAGGCTTTCTCAGAACAGTGCAGGCTTTCTTTGATTTCACAGAAGCTGCCAACGTTCGCCAAGAAAAGCTGACTCTGCATTTTAACACTTCCAGCAGCACTTCTGTGTTTTATACTTACTTCAGGCTTTGCATATGTCGTGCTGCTGCAACAGGTACCCGAAAAAGAAGGGAAGGAAGAAGCAACCTTGCTAGCCTGGTGCTATTCTAAGACAGGAATCGCCAGGCTATTGGCCATGAGCCATGTGTGCTTGCCAAGAAGCCTTTATGTGACTCCAGGGCCATTCTCATGGCTGCTGGTTCCTCAGAATGGCCCTAAAGCAAATATAATTGTTTGCTGTGGCTTTGGAAGAGAGATGGCTGCTGAAAATACATATGAACATATAAAGATGCCCTAGGGCAGCAGTTCTCAACATGTGGGTCACCAGATGTTGTTGGACTACAACTCCCATCATTCCTGAGCTCTGGCCTTGCTAGCTAGGGGTGATGGGAGTTGTAGTTCAACAAAATCTGGGGACCCACAGGTTGAGAAAGGCTGCCCTAGGGTGTCTCATACTATTGTTACATCTACCTCAGCATTGTATACAGGGATAGGGATGCGGGTGGCGCTGTGGTCTAAACCACTAAGCCTTTTGGGCTTGCAGATCAGAGGGTTGGCGGTTTGAATCCCTGTGTTGGGGTGAGCTCCCATTGCTCTGTCCCAGCTCCTGCCAACCTAGCAGTTCGAAAGCATACCGGTACAGTTAGATAAATAGGTACCGCTGTGGTGGGAAGATAACCAGCGTTTCCGTGTGTTCTGGTTTCCATCACAGTGTTCCGTTGTGCCAGAAGCAGTTTAGTCATGCTGGCCAAATGGCCTGGAAAGCTGTCTGTGGACAAACGCCGGCTCCATTGGCCTGAAAGAGGAGATGAGCACTGCAACCCCATAGTTGCCTTTGACTGGACCCATCCAGGGGTCCTTTACCTTTACTTTTTGTATGCAGGAGTAAGAAATTGAGTGGGGGGGCATTCAGATAAGTGAACAACCACACCCCTGCTTGATTCTGGCCACAGAATCTACTCACTTTGCAACCCCATGGCACCTGTTGAAACTACCACTTGTCAGGTTTCAGTGTTTGACAGGGTTCAATGACAGGGACAGGATTTTTTATGGTGGTGGGGAGGGTAATAAGCCTTCTGATTCCCTATCCTTAAATATTTGGTCTGACCAGCAGCAGCTCTCCAGAGTCTCAAAGTTTTGCAGACTTATCTGCCTGTCTCTCACCCTACATGTTTACATTGCTTAATGGGATCCAAACTGCAAGAGAAAGGCCATCCCACTCCACTGTTCATCCTTTCTAGGAGAAGTTAGCTTACATTTGGAAAATTAGGCACTTAAGAGCTGGTTCACACATGCACATATATCACTCAATTTCTCCTTCCACTTGACAAGCCCTGAAGATTTATATTCTGCAGTGCCTCGTGAGCAATGTTATGCAAATTCTTATGTGCACCGTTACGATGTGTTTTAATGGTTCAACACTGTTTCAACTCTGAATGCAGACTTCTTACTTTGCTGTTTTATACCTGGCAGATGAATGTAAGAACTGGCTTCATTGAAAAGCCTTTCCTTTGAGGCAGGCCTGAGGAACGTCCAGCCCAAGGGACTAATTCAGCCTGGCCCAGGTCCCAGTTTGGCCTGCAAGGCTGTTTCCTCCGAACAATGTCATAAGCAACATCTGGTGTGGGGCAGTTAAAGGTGTGGCGGGCAGTTAGAGATGTAGGGGTTCAGGCTCACCGGGGTGGGGGTGGGGGGGTCAAAGACCCATTACTGTTTCTCCAGCAAAGGGTCCCTGTCACCAGCTTCTGTTGACAGCCTCCTACAGCCTCCCAATCAACATGAGCGCTATTTAGCTGTTGGAGCTAATTGGAGTGAAAAGAGGTGAGTCAGTCACTTAGGACTGGCTCCTAGGTGTTGGGAGATCCTATACACGAATAGAAATCTGGCAGAGACACATGCCCGACTGGCATGTTCTCTCCCTCCTGGTCAGCCGGGAGATTCAAAAGCTTTCTCCAGCCTGAACATCACAGCGACTGATACCAAGAGGCATCGGCACACTTCAGGATCAGCAGAGTATAGGCAGTCAGTGTTCAGACTCAGTAGCGCAGCTTTTGGCTAAACTATGTTTATTTACATATACAGTGGTACCTCAGGTTACATACGCTTCAGGTTACAGACTCTGCTAACCCAGAAATAGTACCTTGGGTTAAGAACTTTGCTTCAGGATGAGAACAGAAATCATGCTCTGGCAGTGCGGTGGCAGCCGGAGGCCCCATTAGCTAAAGTGGTGCTTCAGGTTAAGAACAGTTTCAGGTTAAGAATGGACCTCCGGAACGAATTAAGTTCTTAACCCGAGGTACCACTGTACACACTCGGAGCATCATAACTCAGCTCCTTCCTCTTTAGCATCAGACAGCAGAGAGAAAAAACAAAAGGACAAATGTCCTACATCACGGAAACACAGTAATAAAAACATCCTGTCTCCGTCTCTTCCCACAATGTGGAATGAGAACATACACCGTCATGTGATGAAAACAATCCCATGGCTGCAACATGGGGAATGAATCCTAACACTAGGGTCACTCTAGAGAAGGCATGCAGGAAGAACACTGAGGATGGGTTCTTCTGTATGCTGCAAAGCTACAGCATTTAGGAACACTGAAAACAGCAGTTTCTTCAGTTACAAGAGACCGGTGGTCAAGTTCTGTTATGTATAATGGAACTTCAAAAATAAATAAATTACAACTTAAATTACTCCAAAAAGCACTCCAGATAATTTGCCCATGCACAGAAAATAGATCTAGCTGAAGGAAAATGCATGGAGATCTGCATTGTTTGTTGCAATGTATCCCCAATAATTCTTACTGATTCTTATTATAAGTTTATTGTATAATATTAGAAGGTTCTATCATATTAGATGAGTATGTGGTTGTGAGGGGGCGGGACTGTGACTGTCCTGAAGGGACCATGCAGTTCTAAAGTGGTCCCTACACTGCTGCTGTCAGTGCACAATTGAGAGCCTTGAAGTGCCCTCCTGATTATTCATTGGCAAGAGAGGCTTTGCTGTCAGTGCATATCAGCTGATAGGCAGTGACATCTAGTGTGTTGACTTCCCATGGGGATCTCTGTTGCTGATCCGTGCTCTTTATAGCATAGCTTGCTGCACTATGAAAGAAAAATTGGTCACCAGATGTCATGATAATATCAGGTCATGTGGCCTGCTGGGGTGGGGGTGGGGATCCAGGATTTGGCCTTCCGGACTGATCCCGTTTCTCCACTCCTGATTTGAGGTGATACAAAAGGTTTCCCAAGATCTATCATGGACTGTTCACAAATACATGCAAATCCTTGATGATGTTGTCTTCTAGCGATGAGCATGCATGTGTGTACTAGCCCCAATACATTTGCTTAATTCATTTAATTATGGTGGTGACTCCAGCCTCTGAAAATAAAATTTCACCAAAATAAAACAGCAAAATAAGAAGTCTGCATTCGGAGTTAAAACAGTGTCGAACAATTAAAACATATTGTAACGGTGCACATAAGAATTTGCATCACATTGCTCACAAGGCACTGCAAAATATAAGTTTTTAGGGCTTGTCAAAAGACAGGAAGAGATGTGGCTTCACGGAAATTATACTACAGCCGCAGAGCCACCACCAAGAAGTCTTGTCACTGTTGCCTGCTGATTGACAGGCCAGAAGGCAGGGCCTATGATGCCAACCTTTGGGTTCAGGTAGGTTCATATCCTTCAGAAAACCTGGCCCTAGATCATATGGGACTTTAGAGTAGGTGTGAGGAAATTTTGGTCCTCTGAATGTTGCTAAACTACAGCTCCCATCAACCCAGCAAGCATGGTGAATGGCAAGGGATGATGGGAGTTGAAGTTCAGCAACATTGGGGGGGCAGAGGTTCTTCAAACCTGTTTTAGAGGTTAACACCAGTGCTTCAAGTTGAGCAGCCATCACACAGGTACCACAATGGGAATTAATTTCAGTTATTAGTGTCACTATTGAAAGCTAAAGGCACCACAGAACTGCCAGATTAAATTAAATTTATTGAGGTTCCCACCCCAATAATATCAGATCATGGAAAGAGAAAATAGTGTACAGATGAATAATGTTCATAATTACCTGCTGGTGTCTGGCGTGGTTATATGTACATATAATTTGAGAAATAGGCTGTTCCTTATCTTGAAGGCACAATAAGATTCTGTAGACATTTTCTGTTGACATCAATGGAAACATAAGCAGGCCCCAGGCTCTGTTATTATAAAAACTTGTAATTAACCAGTAACATTTAAAAAACAAATGGAGATGAGGGTGATTTCCTTTGGATAACCTTCAAATTTGCAATGCATTGATAAATATAAAAATCATTCTGCAGACTTAATTCTCCTTGAAACAGCTGATGACATTTTGTAGACTGCCAGAGGTTGTTGGGCCTTTCAAATAAGACCTTAGGATACCTTTGTTGGAAATGACGCCAATCTATAATGAAACAAATAAGTGGGCAAGACAGGACACAGTCTGGAAACAATGTTCTCTACTTGCTTTTAAAAAAAGGCGACAATGACAATGAAATACCTGATTCTACAGCTGCTTTAGCATTGTTGTTGTTGTTTAGTCATTTAGTTGTGTCCGACTCTTCGTGACCCCATGGACCAGAGCACGCCAGGAACTCCTGTCTTCCACTGCCTCCTGCAGTTTGGTCAAACTCATGCTGGTAACTTCGAGAACACTATCCAACCATCTCGTCCTCTGTCGTCCCCTTCTCCTTGTGCCCTCAATCTTTCCCAACATCAGGGTCTTTTCCAGGGAGTCTTCTCTTCTCATGAGGTGGCCAAAGTATTGGAGCCTCAGCTTCAGGATCTGTCCTTCCAGTGAGCACTCAGGACTGATTTCCTTCAGAATGGAGAGGTTTGATCTTCTTGCAGTCCATGGGACTCTCAAGAGTCTCCTCCAGCACCATAATTCAAAAGCATCAATTCTTCTGCGATCAGCCTTCTTTATGGTCCAGCTCTCACTTCCATACATCACTACTGGGAAAACCATAGCTTTTACTATATGGACCTTTGTTGGCAAGGTGATGTCTCTACTTTTTAAGATGCTGTCTAGGTCATATGAAAGGGTGCCCAGCCCTGTTTCACTAATTTACTAAATTTCTTACACTTACACTGTTCTCTTCCTCTAGCCTGGATTTCCCAATCCCTCTCTCCTTCCTATAAACTTCAGTAGGCTGAGTTTTAGCCCTCGAGCTGCGCCACATGTCTTCAGAGTGATCTTACATTTTGGATTCTGATTTGCTCTGTGAGTTATTCAGGATGGCATGCCACACTTATGTACTTCTCATACACTATTTATGCATGTAAGAACTCCTCACAGTGAATATCAACTTTAATCGAATTCATGAAGAGCTATCCCAGGACGCTCTACTCTGAATTCTAAAGAGGACTTGATCGTTCTCTCTCTGGCTGGTAATGATACTCAGCGAAAATGAAGCATTATCAGAAAATCAGGTAACTGCCTTAACTGGTTATCCACTACGTTTAGGAAGGATGCCATTCAGTTCATGCTAGAAAAGATGAAAAGTCCACCACCTGAAGCTTGTAATATTGTCATGATAGGGAAATTGCTTCACTTAGCACATAAACCTGGAAACCAGGTGTTGTCTCTGCACACAACAACTATTTGTGTATATAATCAATGCTTAATTATTTGAAAAAAAAGTGGCAGTGGAGGTTCTCACCTTCTTGAAGTTACTTCCTGATATCACCCTACTTTCATGCCTAAAACATGGTCTGGCCGTTGGAAACATGCCTTATATGTGGGTTTCACATTTTGGGTTGGAAGTAAACCATGGTTTGCAAGAACTATAGCTTGTACAATTCAGATATCATAGCAAACTATGTTTAACACCTATCATTAATGGTGTTAGACCATGTGAAGGGAGAGGAAAGGGCTGGGATGCACACCTAAAGCATCTTCCCAGTGGTCAAGCCATGGTTGAGTTACAATCTCTGAACTGAGCCATACCATAGAAACCCTCCTCCCTAATCTCTGCTGTGTAGACCATTTGTGGTCACACCTTGGTGAGGGAAAAGTACTTTGGACATGGCCCAGGATACTTTCTTACATCCTAGGGCTGTGCCAGATGGGCTGGGTATGTATGTATGTATGTATGTATGTATGTATAAATTATTATTATTAAAACAGGTTGGGTGGCAGAACAGTGAGGAGAGCTGACATGAATTAAGCATGAGCATCTTACAGAGTAAGATGATTGAAAATGCACCTTTTAAAAACAAACATTTATTAAATAAGTTCAATACTGCTGATACATATAGCAATGTGTGTGTTGGACTTGGACTGGGGAGACCTGGGTTCCAATGAAGCTCATTAGTTGGCTGATTGAAAAGCCTGCTAAAATGCCTCAAGTAAATAAAATTGTACCCTGAAATATATTGAGAACAGTTTAATGGGGCCTGGTCTTTACAAGTGTTTTCTTTAGCTTGCAGACAGCCAAAGCTTCAGAATCATAGGGTATTTCTTGATAGAACTGAAATGCTGTGATGCCACAGAAACACTAACAGCCTACTGAATCAGCTTGTTGGGTGTCTGCTCAGATTTCCTGAAATATACTTGGAGTCCTGTAGTGATTTCATGCTCTTTATTGCAGCTTGTAAAACAGTGATTTAATTGCCCCCCAAACCTCAGGCTTTTATATACATTATTTACACAATGAGTCCTGTTTGACTGGCTGATTCTGCTTCCCTCCAAGGAGCCTGATTGGTCTTCTCCTGCAAGCCAATCAGTTGTTGTGTTCTAGGATCCTACTTGCCTATTGTTCTAGGATCTAAGCTTAGTACATAACATTTCCCTTGGTGCTCACTTGGTGGGAGATAAAATGGGGCCAGGGGAGAAGACTAAGAGGACAGGAGGGAGACCAATATACAGTTCCATGTAGGACAGGTGTGGGGAACATTTGGCCCTCCAGATGCTGCTGAACCACAACTCCCATCAGCCCCAGAAAGTGTGGCCAAGGAAGATGAGGCAACAACATCTGGAGATTCAAGGGTTACCCACAGCTGTTGCAAGGGCAACTGAGATTCCAGTCTGATCTGTCAGCTGATGAGGTAAATTGCCCTGCCTGAAAGACCAGCTGCCGGGCAGGGGAAGATTTAAGAAGCTGACTGCTATAATGCCAAAGGTTTGAGGTTGTGTTCTCTGGGACTCTCTTGGAAAACATCCAGGAGTGAGCTTGCTGGCAATGGAGGGGGAGGGGGCATGCTCCAACAGCCTGTGGCAAAATCATCCCTCGTAACTTGAAAGACTCACACCTGTCTTGCATCGCGTTGTGAAGCGAGCGGAATATTCTTTGGTGATCTTTTAATATACAGTAATTAAGTTTCCCGAGTAAAATTACTTTATATATCTTTATGGCCCCATAACTCTTCAAGTTCAGGTAATAAATAAGCCGCAATGTCTCATAAAAAAACAAAAACCCATTGTTAAATACGCGGCCTTTATTATTAAAAGACTTCAAGAGACTTTCCAGTGACTGATTGCGGCCCTGAATTTTGGCCTTAAAATTATTACCTTTGGCAGATGATAATTAAAACACTCACATCCATCCAGGTGACAACTAGTGCCAACATTCCTTCGGCAACGTGATGAAAAGAAGGAATGACAATGTTCCGGATCTTTCAGAAAGCAGCAGGCCAGAAAGGACCCACTTGGCTTCCCCTCGCACAGCCATTTTTGCTGAGTCCTCCATGAGATCTTTAACATGATTCTCATGTAATCTTTTTATTTGTGGGGTTGAAACTTGGCAAAGGGATGACTCCCCTTTCCATTGTATTACCTGTTTATGAGAGCACTCCTACAAGGATTTGTTTACTTGTGGGTTTGAGTCTCCATTAAGTTGCTTTTTGAAGTTTATTTACAACCCCTAATAAACCTTACAACCATCCCCACTTCTTTGAAAGAGAGAAACTGTTAAGTTGTGGGTTGACATAGCAGACGACACAGCGATTTCTCCAAAGCAGCTCTTTATTTTGTAAGCTGGAATAGAACTGACTAGCAAACAGCTCAGCCGGCCTGCTTTTATAGGCAGCCGGCTGTCAACATTGTAGCAACAACAACCCAGAGTTTCCCGCCTAAAATAACTGAGGTGGACCTGAGTGAAAACTATCTACAGACCTGAGTGAAAACTATCTACAGTATCCCCCTGCTGGCCCAGGGTGAAACTTCACTACATAACAGAAACCACTTGTCTATAAGTCCTGAACCACCTTGATACGTATATATGTCAAACTGCTACCATTAGAATACCACTTATGGGGTTTATAACCAGAATCCCCAGGAAATCTAATTGCCTTTTGTGGACAGAGAACCAAAATGCTGCTATATTTTATTTCTGAAAGTACACTAAACAGGATATACCAAGAGCTCTGGACCAAAAGTTTCAATACAAGGAATAATGCCTACTCGAGAGTAGAGGAGAAAAACGTGTATATTCTGCTAAGAATACCAGTGTTAAACTAATAGTAAATTTAAACACGACGTATAAGTGCTATAGTTTTAAAATAAACACAACGTTTAAGTACAGAAATAGTGTAGTTTCAAATATGAAATGATATAGTATAAAGGTACATAAAATACCAGTACACAACAATAGTTTTATACAAGTCTCAATGGCAGTCAAAAAGAGTCCATATTATATAAAGTCAGAATGAAGAATCAAATAGGGCCAAAAAGAAGTATCCGTGGTATGAATCCGATGTACGACTCAGTAGTGGTGACCAGTACAGGGCCCTGTTTCGGAGTAAATGCCTTCTTCAGCTGGTAATATCAAATAACATGTCAAAATAAATCAAGGTTCTCCAATATCATAAATCATAAATATATTGAAGTACATACATTCTAAAGTGTATTAACACATATCATATTTGGTTCCATACCTCAGTTTTTTAAGGAATATAAATCTGTTGGAAGTTTGTATCATTCAATTCTTTTGTGTTTCTTTTTCCAACATGCGTCTAGAAATGAGAATTTACAAGAGTTATTATCCCAGTCAAATTGTTTGTAAGAAACGGACATCAATTGAGTGTTTTCTCACCTCAGTTGAATGAATCCAAATTTTCTTGCGTTTCTCTGTGCGTTTTCTATTAGGGAGTGAGATAATTGTCTTATATGTGTGTCTGTGGGGGAGGAGGATAGGCTCTCCCTTCTTAAAGGTGTAAACCAAGAAGAGATATAAAGTCCAAGGTAATCTATAGTGGTTTTTTAAAGAAACGAATTGTAGTCTTGATGTTCATTTAAGCCCTTGGGGGACATTGTTTCAAATAAATGAATATATCGTGCTTCCTGTTGTAACAATAGTCTATCAATGTTTCTCCTGGTATATAAATCTACTTTTGGTTTCCAGATAATGAAAAAGACAAAATCATCCTCCGTATGTTTTTGCTGTATGTAATGTTCCACCAGTGGGGCTTCTAGCACTCTGTTGCGGATCCGTGATTGATGTTCGTTTATGCGTAGTTTAATTGATCTGGTGCTTTTGCCTATATATATCTTATGGCATGGGCACATCCATGCTTACACGCTATTCTTCGTGTTACAGTTACTAAAATGTTCAATCTGAAACTTAAAGCCAGTCTGTATGTTGACAAACTCCTTTACTTGTAGTGCGTATTTGCATACATTGCAACTACCACATTTGTAGTGACCTTTAGTTGATGCTTCCGGGTATGTAAGTTGGTCCGATTTCACCAAATAATTCCTCAGTGATTTGGTTTTTTTTAGACCAATTACAGGTGGTTTTTGACATCCTGGGATGTTGGATAACAGATGCCAATGTTTATATATGAGTTTCTTAATGCTAGAAGTATATGGTGTGAATTGCAATGATGTGTAGATACGATCTTCTCTGGGTTTATCCGGGGTTTTTATGGCAAGAAGGTCTTTCCTGTTTTTCACTTCCGCTCTATCTTGAGCTGCAGCAAGAGTCCGTGATGTGTATCCTCGTTGTAATAAAGACTGTGTGAGTTGATAGGCCGCTATTTTATAGTCATGTTGGAACGATGCATTTCTTTTTAGTCTTAAATACTGTCCATACGGTAAGTTATTCAATAAATGTGGAGCGTGAAAAGATGAAGCGTGTAGTAATGAATTTCGATCGGTCGGTTTGTTGTATGGGCGGATCTTAAGTTGTTGAGAGTGATCTTTAAAGACTGTGACATCCAGAAACTTAACTGATGTGTCATGAATGGTCCCAGACAGTCGTATATTTGGATCTTGATCATTGATCCATTGGAGGAATTGTACTGCTGAGTCTTGATCCTGTATGACGAAGAATAAATCATCTATAAACCGATAGTACTTGATTATTTTAGATCTGAAAGGATTGTTTTCATGAAGGATGAAAGTTTTTTCAAAGTGTATCATATAAATATTCGCAATAGAAGGGGCACAGGAAGAGCCCATCGCTACGCCTTTGGTTTGCAGATAAAACTGTTTTAAGTAACGAAAAAAGTTATAGTCCAAAATGATATCCAGGATGTCGAGCAAAAAATGTGTTGGAGGTTCTCTTGTGGGTCTGGAATCCAAAAGTGTTTCTATAATCGTCCTGACTTCAGGTAACGGGACATTTGTATACAGAGACTCGACGTCCAGGGTGACAAGGGAAGCCTCCTTTGGTATAATAGTGTTCTCGATGTGTCCAATAAATGTTTTCGTATCCAAAATATAAGACGGAGTGTCAATGGCGAATGGGTGCAAATAATATTCCATATACTGACAAAGGGGTTCCAAGAGAGAGTCATTACCTGAGACAATCGGTCTGCCTGGTGGAGCACTGAGTGATTTATGAATTTTTGGAAGTATGTAAAATACTGGGGTACGTGGATATTTATTGAATAAAAATTCAGTTGTTTTTTTGTCGAGGTATCCAAAAGATATGCCTTCCGATAAGGTAGTCCTGATTATTCTGGATACATCGTTGGTAGGGTCCTTGGGCAATGGTTTATAAAAATTGCTATTTTGCAATTGTCTATTTACCTCTGCGGTATAGTCCTGGGTATTCATAATAACTATGGCTCCTCCCTTATCTGCTGGTTTTATCACAATATTTTCATCCGATTGAAGGTTGGCAATGATTTCTCTATCTTTTGCGTTGAAATTCCTTTTATGTGGAGGTGGTCTTCTCTTTTCTATTTTATTAATGTCTTCTAGTAGAACCTGATAGAATGCATTCAGGCGGGCATTATCCACGTGCGGGTTAAATGATGAGTGAACACGGAATTGAGATGGTGTAGTCTGAAAATTGCCAAAGTGGCACCTTAGTTTAACAAGACATACAAGTTTGAAAATGTCCACCCTTGTCTAGAACGCATTATATTTAGGTGTGGGAACAAATCCCAGCCCAAGATTTAAAATTCTCTCTTCTTCATGGGTTAGAGAACGCTTGGATAAATTCACAACTAAAGACGCCGTTGTTGATTGCGGCGCTTGGGAAAACCCTGTTGTTTGGAATGATCAGTGGTATGTGGACGTAAATCATATTGTCTGAATTGTCTGGGTTGTCTTGGCTGGCGATGTGGAATTTGTTCCTGTGAATCGCTCTGTTCGGAAGACTCTGCACTGCTGGATGAAAATTCGGTTGTTGATCTAGGTCGAGTACTAGTGTTTGTGGATTTCTGCATCCATGGGAAAACGTAATCTGATTCGTAATCCCTACGATCGCGTTCAAACTTCCTTAGTTTCTCAATTTTTATATTGTCCGAATATTTCTTAAGTTCTGCTTGTAATTGTTTAAATTTAGATTCAAATGTCTCTAAATCGAATTGTTTATGTAATTCCTCAGTGATTCCACCAGCTTCTTTATCCAGACGTTCAGTCTCTTTAATTGCAAATTCTGTGATTAGAGTCATCAGGTCAAAAGAGCATCTATTTAGAATAGACATCTGTCAGGGGCTCAGGAGCAGAGGCACAGGGAAGAGAGGAGATGGAGAGCGAAGGGGAAGAATCCGAGGGGAGCGTAGGAGAAGAGGACAGTGGACCGAGGGATTCCATGAGCCTCTCCAGTGAATCGGAAGATTCACAGAAGGGGGCGCCAGTGGCCAGGGGTAGGGGGTTCCCAAGGGGAACGCCCCAGGAGCAAGGGGGGAGCACGGACTCCCAGAGCAGTAGTTGGAAATCAGGACCAGCTTCCCCACCAGAGCAGAGTGGGGGGGAAGAGTCCCAAGTATCGGGGCCAGTGCATTCCCCACCAGGGAGAGAAGATGAGGCAGGGCTGACCACGCCTCCATCAGAAAGTCGCACAACGGAGGGGAGGTCAGATCCGGCCAGTATCCCGGAAGAGGGAAGCAGTGACCGAAGTAGTGTAACGGTTAGGAGAAAGGTCACTGGGTTGGCGCGAGAGGCAAGTTCAAATGTACAGGAGCGCGGGACAGCAGAGAATGAGGATTGGGAACCGGGTCCTAAAGCCCACAGGAGGCAGGGGGAGGAGCTAAGCGACTCAGCGTCGGAAGAGTCCAGAAAGGGCAATGCCCCAGCGGGCAGGAGGACCCAGAAGAGGAGAGAGCAGCAGAAAAGGTGGAGCAGGGCTAGGATCTTAAACTGGTGTCAGAGGGGAGGAGACTCAGACGGGACTTCGCCGATCTAGGGTTTAAGATGTAGGGCTGTGCGCTGCGGCTTTGAAATGGAAATTGAACTTCAATAAAGACTTTTGTACATTACGACAGCCTAGCGTTGGTCCTCTGTGAGCTGGGACCTAGAGGCAGCTCTGACAACATCCATTTAATTTTAAATTCTTCATTATTGGAAAACAAGGTTGGAGCTTTTTGTATGCGTAATCCTCTGGACTTTGGTATAATCGGCCATGAGTCTAGCATGTAGGTTATATCTAGTTTGCCTTTTTAAAATGTTTAGATTAGTGTTCCAATCATTGTTAGGTTTGGTAGGAGTCTCATTTGTAAGGGAAGGTAAGGAACCAAATATTCTCTCTTTCTCATCCGCGGAATACGAAAAAGTCTCAGCCCATTTGGCCATAGTAATCGTTAAAGAAATTGGAGTTCTTGTTGAAAGTACACTAAACAGGATATACCAAGAGCTCTGGTCAAAAGTTTCAATACAAGGAATAATGCCTACTCGAGAGTAGAGGAGAAAAACGTGTATATTCTTACATACCCGGAAGCATCAACTAAAGGTCACTACAAATGTGGTAGCTGCAATGTATGCAAATATGCACTACAAGTAAAGGAGTTTGTCAACATACAGACTGGCTTTAAGTTTCAGATTGAACATTTTAGTAACTGTAACACGAAGAATAGCGTGTATGCATGGATGTGCCCATGCCATAAGATATATATAGGCAAAAGCACCAGATCAATTAAACTACGCATAAACGAACATCGATCACGGATCCGCAACAGAGTGCTAGAAGCCCCACTGGTGGAACATTACATACAGCAAAAACATACGGAGGATGATTTTGTCTTTTTCATTATCTGGAAACCAAAAGTAGATTTATATACCAGGAGAAACATTGATAGACTATTGTTACAACAGGAAGCACGATATATTCATTTATTTGAAACAATGTCCCCCAAGGGCTTAAATGAACATCAAGACTACAATTCGTTTCTTTAAAAAACCACTATAGATTACCTTGGACTTTATATCTCTTCTTGGTTTACACCTTTAAGAAGGGAGAGCCTATCCTCCTCCCCCACAGACACACATATAAGACAATTATCTCACTCCCTAATAGAAAACGCACAGAGAAACGCAAGAAAATTTGGATTCATTCAACTGAGGTGAGAAAACACTCAATTGATGTCCGTTTCTTACAAACAATTTGACTGGGATAATAACTCTTGTAAATTCTCATTTCTAGACGCATGTTGGAAAAAGAAACACAAAAGAATTGAATGATACAAACTTCCAACAGATTTATATTCCTTAAAAAACTGAGGTATGGAACCAAATATCATGATATGTGTTAATACACTTTAGAATGTATGTACTTCAATATATTTATGATTTATGATATTGGAGAACCTTGATTTATTTTGACATGTTATTTGATATTACCAGCTGAAGAAGGCATTTACTCCGAAACAGGGCCCTGTACTGGTCACCACTACTGAGTCGTACATCGGATTCATACTACGGATACTTCTTTTTGGCCCTATTTGATTCTTCATTCTGACTTTATATAATATGGACTCTTTTTGACTGCCATTGAGACTTGTATAAAACTATTGTTGTGTACTGGTATTTTATGTACCTTTATACTATATCATTTCATATTTGAAACTCTGCCCAACAGCCATTTTGACCGATGTATACTGCCAGGCCTGAAGAATGAGGAGGATATAGTAACTGTGTTTCTGGATGTGCCCCGTGGCTGAAAACAGTTATTCGGCTTGCATCCAGTAAAGTGAAGTGCAGAGGGATTAATGAAAGGGAGTCATTGCTGTTGGTTGAACGTTTGCTTTGCCTGCTTCAGCTTCCATCTTAAAAGGTTACATTTGCCAGGAAGGCTTTTAGGCCTGAGTCCTTTAGGATACAACCTACAGTGCTGGAAGTTTTCCGTTTTATGGTGCCTTTATAAAACAGTGACTCAGCCAAGCGCTTTTGTAATGGAAAGGAGACAAGAAGAGCAGGCCGATGACCCATCTAGTCTAGCATCCTGTCGTCACAGTAGATAATCAGATTCCTATAGCAAGCCCCAAAAGCATCACCTGAGAGCAACACCGCTTGCAATTCCCAGCAGCTGGATGCACGTAAATGGGTCATTGCCTGTATAGAAGAACGAGCTGCCATTGTGGCAGAATAGCAACAACAGCTCTAAGTTGTGCTATATACAATATCTTTTTTTACTGAAAAATTGTGGTTTTAGTTCCATTACGCTGTTTGGGACAATGTGTAAAACACCTGAGATGTCAATTCTCATGTATGTACAGTGGTACCTTGGGTTACATACGCTTCAGGTTACATACGCTTCAGGCTACATATGCTTCAGGTTACACACTCCACTAACCCAGAAATAGTGCTTCAGGTTAAGAACAGAAATCAGGCTCCGGCGGCACGGCAGCAGCAGCAGGAGGCCCCATTAGCTAAAGTGGTGCTTCAGGTTAAGAACAGTTTCAGGTTAAGAACGGACCTCCGGAACGAATTAAGTACTTAACCCGAGGTACCACTGTACTGTAAATCTGCTCCACTTCCCAGTGGGGAGGAGTTGCAGTCGACCACGTGGCCACCCACTCTCCTCTGAGGGTGGGGGGTGAAATCCCACTTCCCCTGGAGGTTCCCAGCCACGTCATTCACCTGCCAGCCAATCCACTGGCTGGGGGGCGTGGCCAGGCCCCATTTAAACTGAGGTGTGGGTCAGAGAGCTTCCTCTTGGCTCACTTCCTCGATCACCCGCCCTCCCTCCCTATTTTCAGGTTTCAAATTTGGCCTTGCTATGGACCTTGGTTGGTCGCCGTTGAGGGGCCTGGTAGGATTTTTTCCACTTGGCAAATTGGCATGGGCCAGTTGGTTTTCGCCTACCTTATAGCAATCATCCCAACTTTGTAAGTTCTGGCAGTTATACATTACTTACTTGAGGGGCTAATTCTGCTATTGGTCTGGATGGCAGCAGACTTTGATTGCTGAGAGAACATTGAATAACACCCACATGGGCTATGCATATATGCCAGTACATATTTAACAATATAATTTTAATGAATTTATAGAGATTAGTGAGACCTACACCAATTTATGCTGTCGGTACCAAGTAAAAGACCGAGCTATAAGTCTTGCATGTTAAAAGGGGGGCTTGATTTGGGGAGAAAGACTGTCTAGTCATTTCTCCAAACCATTCTGTATGCCAAACAAAGCTAATATCTCTAAAAGCCAGACTTTTCTCTCAGCTTCTGTTCCCTCACCGGCCAAATCTCTGATGCTAGAAAGAAAGACGCTTCTGTTTCGTTCAAGACAGAAATTTAATCAAGAAAAGATGTTGTGGGGGAAAGCACTGGTAAAGCTCTGACCCTAATAAGGACTCTCACATTCGGCTCTTCCAGAGAGATCCATTCCTCTTTAAATCCCTCTCCCCACTTCCTTTGAACTTAGAAAAATAATGATAATCCTCATGGAACAAAGGCAGTTTATGGGCAGAAGCAACCTTCTGTGGGCACCATCAGTGGAGATGTAGCTGTGTCTCTGTATCCATATCTCCAGCCAGGATGTTGGCAGTGCTCATCAAGGCCTCACAGAATGAGAGTGGTGTGTCTCTTGATGTGCACACAACATCAGTTGTTATGTGTGACTACCATGACTGGTGTGTAGAGCTGGGTTTGGGCCAATGTTTGGATTTTCTTTTTGAAGGATACAACAACACCTCTAAAATAAATAAGGTTTCAACCAGTCAAAACCAAGCATACTCAGAAACTGAAGGATGGATTTTATAGCCGTGGGGTGCAGGGTTTATGGTTAGGAAGTTTTGCAACATTGTGCTGAAGGCTGCTGCAATAGCACCAAGTAACAGCATCGCCTCACATTTCACCTACAATTCTGTTCCCTGTTTCCCTCGTGCATGTTTTCAACACAATTTTCTCCTCCTTCAGATATATTCTGTGGCATCCTTGGGGATATAGTTCATAAAGGCAATTAGGTTTTTGTTTATGAAAGTGTGAGGGTATTTTTTGGCAGTTTTTCTCACAGAGCAAAAGGAAGGCTATTTCCACAAGTCACGTTTGATGCCAGCAGAGACACTTCACTAAATAGAATTAAGTATCATAGCTAAGGGCATTAATGTTGCAGAACAGATTATTCCATACACGAGATTTTATTTCGCACAGCAAGGTTTTGGCCTCAAAACATATTTGGAGGTGGGCTGGAATAAACTAAAAATAGACCGTAAAGAACTAATGAATATGGGGGAACTAGAGGCAGACAAGCAAGGCAGAAAATGGCAAATTAGGGCAAGGGAAATGCTCAGTGTTAGAGCACATGGTTTGCAACAAAAATGTCTCAGGCGGTTTCTCCAGATAGGCTGGGAAAGAGTCCTAGTTTCAACCACCTTTATCAGAATTGTACTCACAGGGCAATTTCTCTTCAGTATGGGAATACACACGAGCCCAGGGACTTCCAACAATATTATATTTCCCCCCACATACGAAAAAGCATCAGTGGTGGTACCAAACCTTTGTTGCAGTGAGCTAACCCCTCAGAGCCCTTCACTGCATCAAATAACTTGCAAATTTGAGCATGGCGTCTCAATACTAAGCATGGTTATTGCTAATAAAGCTTCACTATGTGTAAAATGCATCACCATTGAAACCACCCAACGGCGTAGGGCAGGTTGTGTTCAAGCCAATAAAAGGTAGCTTGGCAAAGGTCCTAGTTTGAAGGAATGACTTGAATTCAGGACCCGTCTTTTCCCATCGCTACACTGCAGTAGTTATTATATCCACATCTCATGCTACCATGTTGAGACTCGGACAAAGATAGTCACCATCTTAATACAGAGTCCACCACTTCTTGTCGGAGTCTGTCAAACAGCTCTTACTGCCAGAAAGCTCTTCCTGATGTTTAGTTGTAATCTCCTTTCTTGTAACTTGACGCCATTGGTTCAGGTCCTGCCCTCCAGAGCAGGAGAAAACAAGGTTGCTCTATCCCCCATGTGACAGCCCTTTAGATATTTGAGCTATCCCGTCTCTATCACTGAGCCATGGGCCTTCCCAATCTGAGACATTTTTTGTCATGCTTGTGAACTTTGAGAGGCATTTGGTCAGCTGCAGAGTGCCCGGAAAGATGGACTTTGTTCTGATTTACCTTAAATGTTGGCTTCTCCCAGTTATTAGCTGATGCAGTAATTTTATGAGGGTGATAGTTATGGTGTTTTCTCCTGGCGACCTAAAGATATGTAATGAAGACACCAGGTGAGACTCCCTGGGGAGAGCGTTCCACAAATGGGGAGCCACTGCAGGAAAGGTCCATTCTTGTGTTGCCACCCTCTGTACCTCTCATTAAGGAGGCCCACAAAGAAGGGCCTCAGATGATGATCACAATGTCCAAGTTGGTTCACGTACCGTACTCCCATTTGGCCTCTGGGTTTGTGGCTTCAGCAACTGGGGACAATTGACACCTGGCAGACCCTCATTATTCCCTCTGTTGAGAAGCTCAGCTAGTGATTACAGTGGTACCTCGGGTTAAGAACTTAATTTGTTCTGGAGGTCCATTCTTAACCTGAAACTGATCTTAACCTGAGGTACCACTTTAGCTAATGGGGCCTCCCGCTGCCACCACGTGATTTCTGTTCTCACCCTGAAGCAAAGTTCTTAACTTGAGGTACTATTTCGGTGACCCAAGGTGTTGTTGTTTAGTCTTTTAGTTGTTTAGTCGTGTCTGACTCTTCGTGACCCCCTTGACCAGAGCACGCCAGGCACTCCTGTCTCCCACTGCCTCCTGCAGTTTGGTCAAACTCATGCTGGTAGCTTCGAGAACACTGTCCAACCATCTTGTCCTCTGTCGTCCCCTTCTCCTTGTGCCCTCCATCTTTCTCAACACCAGGGTCTTTTCCAGGGAGTCTTCTCGTAACCCGAGAACACTGTGGTAACCCGAGGTACCACTGTATTTAATCATAAGCAAAATGAGAGTTAATTTGAGTTGAGTTGAGTTGAGCTGAGAGACAACAATGATACACACAGGGCAAGAAATGTGTGGTACATGAAATACACAGATACAGTTGCACAAACAGTATAAATTGATGTAACAGAGCACAGATGTACCATAAAGTTCACACACACACAATGAAATGCAAGGTAACCTCAGCATGTCAGTATGTCAGGTCAGTGTTGAACACCTTACTATCAACCTTGTGCTTAGCTGAGCTTGAGGAGCAATAGAGGCTAAATATCTTACAGACTGGTTTAACTTTGGCTGGTGCCAGCCAACACTGTGGCATTGTGTTTACAGAGGAAGGATGTGTTTTTCTTTCTCTTCAAGGGCAAGCGGAGATGCTTTGTATCCAAACCCTCCTGATTGCTTTAACTTTGCTGATACATCAGTGTGGCCAAAATAGATACATCCCTTTGAGCATTTTCTTATTGCATGTCAGGACTATTGTATATGTGACATGGGAAGATGAGACAAATGACCTGTTATGCATCCAGCTAGCTCCTCTGGATCAAGAGGGGTGAGGTGCAGGGAATGTGTGAAATGAAGCAGATTAAATAGATGGTTTCTCACAGAGAAGTGCAAGGAATTACAGCCTGATGTTACTGGGAGCCAGTGGCCACGTCTGCACGTGACTCTTGGCTCATTAGCCCATAACACTAATCCATAGTTCATTTTATTTAGGAAATTTGCAAAGCAGCTTAATATTTAAAGAGGGGTGTACAGGAAATGAAAACAGCATAAACACAGTAAACAGATTGCACAGCAATCAGCTATATTTGTTGCTGGTATTAACAATCCAGGAATGCATAAGAAGGTGTCAAAAACACAATGTGGTTGGTGCCTGTCTTACTCTCTAGAGGAAGTTCCACAAAATGGAGCTGTAACACTGAAGTACTCTGTGTGATTGCAAGATGTATATGGGAAGCATGTTTACCCTAACTATAGTTTGTTTGATTATGTGAACCCAACCCCGTGACTAACCATGGTATGTTTTCTACCAACAAAGCCATGGTTTGTTCTTGGCCTATGAGCCAAGGCTTGCTTTATAGTTTGGTGCTATTTTTGAACCACACATCTTTGCTTAATCACAGTTGTAGTTTGTTGAGCATTAGGGATGGGATCACCAAACAAAGGCATGAGGCAAGAGTAGTCGGAAAATGAACCAGGCTTTGGAGGAGCTAGCTGTGTTGTAGAAGGTGACTCATGGTTTGTTGATCAAATTGTGGTCAAAAGAAACCATGACTTAGTGTTGTGTGAATGCAGTCTGTTTATGTGTGGTAAGATTCACTTGGACTTGAAAAACCTGTGCTCAAATCTGTCAAATTTTATAAAATAAAATGAATAAATATTCTGTTAATCTGGAAGGCAAATCTAACTGCAAGTATATCAGCAACTATTTCTATAGCAGCTGTTATCTTTTCCACACTTCTGAGCGTCCTTGTTTTTGTCAACTCTTTGCCTGAGAGACAACTGTACTCTGGGCCAGCTGTCTGTTCCAGAGGTCCAGTCCTTTATAATCCAGACTGGAAACCGTGCCAAATATCTTGGCAGCTCTACAAAAATACAGCTTTTTATGTTTTGGAGAAACAATGCATTGTGAAAGCTGTCAAGTTAAGTTGCCTTGATGGAGAAGCTGGCTAGAATTTACTGAGGCAGAATTCCCTTCAATAACTAATCATTTCAAGGTGGGGGGAATCTTTAGAACTAAAACCATAAAGTTTTGTAAGTAAACCCCCCAGGACTGGAATCACCAAATGGCCTCACTGGACAGCAATTGGCACCTCAGAGCCTACCAGGGACTACCAGGGAAGTTTTTAATCTGTGAGATTTTAGTGTATTTCTAGTTTTTATGGAAGCCGCCCAGAATGGCTGGGGAAACCCAGCCAGATGGGCGGGGTACAAATAATAAATTATTATTATTATTATTATTATTATTATTATTATTATTATTACCACCACTGATAATCTGTCCAGGGCTTCCCTTAGCACTCAATACGTGAGGAGCTACCATTTTGATTTTTTCACAATGCTGGGACATTGAAGAAAGCTAAAATAGCTGGTGCCAGCTATCATCACTGGTAAGCTTGTGAAGACCCACTGAAGTAGGAGTTAATGGAAGGCTCCATGAACCTCCTGATGGTGCCGAAAATTCCCAGTCCTTAACTACACAGTTCTGTTGGTTCAAGAAAGGAGGTGCCACAGTAGCATATAACAGTTGTTAAGAGAGTAGGCTGCAAAAGAGGAATTGTCTAGTTCAGATCTTGCCTGTGCTGTGAACTTGCTAGATGGACATAGACAAACTTTATCTCAACTCCTCTTCCCTGGGAAATTTCAATATGTGTCCTGACTTCTGCCCAACATACAGAGACAGATACTCTTACATGTAAGTAAAAAGGAGATCTTTATTGAGGCAAGTAATGGTACAGGTTCGGCAGCAGACATAGGGTTCAGGAGTTGCAGTTCGGCAGGTGAGCAAATCAGGCAAGAAGTTCCAAATGGACGGAAGCAATGAAGATGTCCCAACAGCTTCCACACTCTGCCTCTCAAGCTTTTAACCATGAGGCATGGCACGCTCACTCACTCACAAGATTTGCTTGTTTTGCGGGGATGTCAGGGTTGCAACTGCACCCTCCTTCTGTGTGGAAGCAGCACCTGGTTCTAGGTGACAATAGAAGAGTTTGGATTTGATATCCCACTTTATCACTACCCAAAGGATTCTCAAAGCGGCCAACATTCTCCTTTCCCTTCCTCCCCCACAACATACACTCTGTGAGGTGAGTGAGGCTGAGAGACTTCAAAGAAGTGTGACTAGCCCAAGGTCACCCAGCAGCTGCATGTGGAGGAGCGGGGAAGTGAACCCAGTTGACCAGATTACGAGTCTACCGCTCTTAACCACACTGGTTCTCATCCACCTCATCAGTTGCTGGTTGACACTGGTTGACATCAGCTCCTGTTTTGACACTACCTTATTTTAGAAATTGAGCACTGCACCACTTTCATCTGAGTATCTCCAATAATGCAGTTTATTGTAGTCTTTCTTGGAGTAGTGGTTGCGTATGGATGACATGGACTAGGGAAGTTTGCTCTGTGGCAGCTTCTTGAATAATTGCTAATAGAATATCAATATTACTCTTGCAGTAAAGTTGGAGTGTCATTCATTAATTGCTAATCGTTACTCCAGGTCCTTGAACAAACAGTATCTGAGAACCAGTGTGAGAAACAAGACATCAATATCACTAAATATACATACATATATCCCATATTTAATTATAGCTGTGCACAGTAGTTCCCAAGCCTTTATTTAATTCTCATTAATAACTCCCTGCACTCCGGAATGTAAATGTCAACTGTGTGTGCAAGTTTTTCAGGCTTACAGAATATATTGCAAAACAAGCCAGCACATTTTATATATAGCCGATGCGTGGAGTACAATGTCGGGAGCATTGCAGTACAACAGCAAGCAGCCCTGTCCTGCATAAACAGCCACACCCCTTTCTTCCAGCTGTTCATGAAATCCAAAGACTGCCTCTTCTAGAAGTATACTTACACTAGTATTGAGAGGTGACATGGCAAAGCAGAAGGAAAGGAAACACAGAAGAGGAGCTAGCAACGCATAGGAGCCTTTTGCAGCATTTTTTTTTTAAAGAAGGAAATTATGGACTTTAGCAAATGCAGAGACCTACTATGGCTTAGGTCCATATAGTTAAAGCTATGGTTTTCCCAGTAGTGATGTGTGGAAGTGAGAGCTGGACCATGAAGAAGGCTGATTGCAGAAGAATTGATGCTTTTGAATTATGGTGCTGGAGGAGACTCTTGAGAGTCCCATGGACTGCAAGAAGATCAAACCTATCCATTCTGAAGGAAATCAGCCCTGAGTGCTCACTGGAAGGACAGATCCTGAAGCTGAGGCTCCAATACTTTGGCCACCTCATGAGAAGAGAAGACTCCCTGGAAAAACCCTGATGTTGGGAAAGATTGAGGGCACAAGGAGAAGGGGGTGACAGAAGACGAGGTGGTTGGACAGTGTTCTCGAAGCTACCAGCATGAGTTTGGCCAAACTGCGGGAGGCAGTGGAAGACAGGAGTTCCTGGCGTGCTCTGGTCCATGGGGTCACGAAGAATCTGTTGTAGTGACCCTTTGTTTTAAGGCTACTTCATCTGCTGTGACTGTACCCATAGAAAATTGATCTTTCTTTCACGTAGTTTCATGTGAAATTCGTAGTTTAAAATGTTTTCCTTGCTTGCTTGCCTTTTAGAGCAAGCCCTCACCAGGTTGTTGACTTTCAAGGTTAATACCATGACTTAGAGTTGAGTCCAGAAATGAATAAATAACCAACCCAATGATGAAAAGTTACTATTATACAATCAAACTACCTAGCCTCTAGCGACTGAATTTTGCACCACCTGAAATTTGGACAGGTCATCGTAATAGATTTCCCATCCCTGTGCTGGCCAGATTTATTTTGCCTCTCAAGCTTGATAATAGAACAGTCTATGGCCCTTCTTCTTGCTGGTTGAACATGATAAAAACTTGATCTGGGCAATGGCCCATCTAGTCTTGCATCTTGTTCTCATAGTGGCCAATCAGATGCCTGTGGGAAGCACAAAAACAGTCCCTGAACACTGCAGCACTCTGCCCTTCGCTTCTCAGGCAAGACTTCTGATCAAGACAGGCCCTATTGTTAGGCAGAACAGCAGAGAGCCTCTGGTGGCAGATACAAGGTGGTGGGGGCAGGTAGCCGCTCCTTCCTCTCCTCTATTCTTCTTGAACCCCCCTGGCCATTCCCCTTTCTCAGTGTACAGACCTGTGTGTGTCCTACCCTGCACCTCTAAGTTAGCATGCCACTCTCAAACGCAGTGGCGCATGATGCGTTCCCATTGTCAGTGTCAAAGCAAGATTCAGCTGCCACCCCAGTCATCTTATTTATGTGGAATGGAAAGGCATTATATTGTCCTTCCATAAAATTATCTCAGACTGGCCTTTAGACCAGGGTTTCCCAAACCTGGGTCTCCATCTGGTTTTGGACTACAGTTCCCATCATCCTTGGCTACTGGTCCTGCTAGCTAGGGATGATGGGAGTTGTAGTCCAAAAACAGCTGGAGACTCAGTTTGGGAAATCTTGCTTTAGACAGATAAAATGCAGCCGCTAAGAACATTTCCACACTATTTCCAGTAGACTTTTAAAAAGTTGTCCTGAGAGTACAGTGTCCATCTCATCTAAGCTCCCCACCCCCACTGCTAGGTTAGTGTGGGATTCCAAATCACCCAGGGTCCATGCACCTTCCCAGTGACTGTGAGATATAAACACACTGAGTGCACTTGACAGGTTTTGACAGGTTCGTTCGAAGTCTGAGAGACGGGGGCAAAGGGAGCTCAAGTGAAAACAGGCACGAGATGAGCAATACATCTTTGAGGAAGAGGCACGGTTTGATGAGGTGAAGTGATGTTGCAGTTTCTGATGGCCTCCTGAAGATTGATGTCATGATGGTGCCCTTGCTGTGCACCAGCAGAGCTGCACTCATTGTCTTTCATGCTTACTTCTCAGTGTGGGAGGGAAACCTCTTCCTCAGAACCCCCCACATGGAACTGATTGTCAGGCTCCGTTGAGTGTCAGTCATGGAATGGCGTAATAAAGGCTAGATTGAAGACCAGCTTCTCCTTTCATATACACACCTGTGGCAGCCTTCCTTCTGGGGGTGGGGTTCAAAGAACCTGTGTGGGATTCTCATGTGTTCTCTAGTCTGCTCACTGGCCAATCTAAGATGTACTTAGCTTTAACACCATTAAGAGTATACTCTGATCTCTGTAATCTCAGGGCATCATGAAAGAGGCTCTGTTGATTCTTGGTCGTATTGTGAGGGAGAACTCATAGCTCAGTGGTAGCTTTATATGCAAAAGCTACCAGTTCAGTCCTTGACATTTCCAGTTTAAACAGGAATCATAGAGTACGTGATATGAAAGGCCTGGACTAGATGAGCCCATAACCATGATATGAAATCACGGCAGCTGCTTATATTTACTAAAACCATCATATGAATTTGGGAGTCTGGATGTCTCACCATTCAGAAACTTTGAAGAACACATGGGATCATACAAAGCAGTGCCCAAAGGCTGCTTAAATGTTGTTGTTGGCATCTGTGTGTCTTGAGGGACAATTGAGTGCACCTCTGAGGGCGAAGTCAAATCACTGGAGAAGACGACATATACATCTATGCACCTAGTCATTTATAATTATTGTACATGAGCCCAATCCACTATGTGTACATGTGCTGGCAAGTCGTGAATGGCAGCAGATTTTCAATCAATGTCAACCCTTGTCACAATTTGTCACTTAATTGTCCCACACATTTTGCTCTGCTAAAGCAATTAACAATGTATAACAATCTTTATATTCCTGCTTGTGGTGTCTTAGATGACTTCTTACAATTCTCTCTTTCTGTCCTCCTCCTGGGAACTCTCAGAATAAACACCTATGAGATACCACCTCCCTCTTGCTTCAAATCCCTCCTCAAAAACCAGTATTTGCTGTAAAGCCTCTATCTCAGTTGCTTAGTTTATATCCAGTTGAAAAAAGTCTAATTATATGTGGCTGTACTTGCTGATATGCAAGGCTGGCTCCAGGTTTGAGGAGTTCCTGGGAAAACTCTGTGATGGACCCTAGTGGGCTTGCGTGTCTGTAGTGGTTCAACAGCCCTGGGCAGCTGGTCTTGCCACTTCCACAATGCCACTGAATAATGCTTGGTCAGATGAATTTTGGAAATATAAGGAATGGATAGATCCAGATTGCTGGCACTCATCAGAATTCTGGACCAGGAAAAACAAATTAAGGAGAGCCCAAGACAGGTATTATGAACAGGCCCTTCTGGGGCCCTGGGATGTTGGCATCTGCCCCAGGATACCAGGTGCTGATTCTGGTCCTACTCATATTTCATTTTTTGCTACTACTGGCCTCTCCTTTTGCTATCTCTTCCAGTGTCAGAATTTAGACTGCAAGTTTCTGGGGGCAAGTACCTGTCCTTTTTGTTGTTGCTTCTGTTCCATGATATTGATGGCACTGGATTAATAGCAAGCCAGCAAAAATAAATAATACTTAGAGATGAAAAGCTGGAAGTTCCCAATATGCCGCCCTGAATTATCTAAGAAATACTGCCAATATTGTGCTGTTGCTGACAAATGCTCCTTTTTAATGGCAACCCTTATTGGATCTAGAGGCAGGCATTAAGGACATGTGAAAGACGGTGTCATTTTACTGACAGGCCATACAGAAAGAATTAAGATCTTTGTCACCCTCTAATGGCAAAGGCACTGCATACCATACAGAGAAAGAAGGAAATCTTGCATTTCCTAGTCCTGATTCTCCATCTCCTTCTTGCCCCTCATTGGAAACTTTTTAGTTTACGTACATTTTGGTCAAAGTTTCAGTGATGAAATAGTTTAGAAACAATAAATTTACCCAAACAGTAATTTTTCAGGGGTTTCTCAGACCCTTACACCCCCTCGAGGGCTTCCTATCTACAGGTGGTTGCCTTGGCTCTGAATCTGGCAATGTTTTGGTGGCAGGACTGTGTTAGCTGAATTTCCAATTACCTTCCTGGGTATTCCTACGCCACAGTCACCGGGATCTGCTGAAGAGCTTAGTAGGACACAGAGGACAATATAGTACTGTATTTTTCCTTGTATTGGATGCCCCCATGTATAGGACGCCCCCTATTTTTGGGGTCCCCAAATTAAGAAAATGGGGGAAATTGCCCTGACTTGTTGAAACTTTTGGGGGGGAGGATTGCCCAGAGGCTAAGAGCCCCACATGTCTAACAGGCAGCCTATCACCTGTTCCCTTGCTGGCAATCGCTGAGCTTTTTTTTTGGGGGGGGGGCAGAGTTGAACTTTTTTGGGGAGGAAAGAGTGGCAAAGTTTTTTTCCAATTACTTTTAGCACTTTTCACCTTTCCTGCAGAGCCTCTGTACAGTATTCTGCTTGCCTCCTCCTACTCTGCCTGCCCTATGGCTGGGAGGGAGGGAGGCTGTTGGCAGTCCATTTTTGCCATGCGGTGTCTTTGCGTGGCTCCATTTGTGCATGGGTGGCGCAACGTTACACAGGAGGAGTTTGGCGATTGAAGTTATACCCCCCTCTGCTCCTTTAACATCAGCAAAACATTGTGCCTTGCGCTCCTCCTGTGTAACATTGCGCCACCCTCACACAAATGGAGCCACGCGAAGACGCTTCACAGAAAAAACAGATCACACATGCAGCCTCCCCCATGCAGTCTCTGCCTGTAGGGCGGGCAGAGTGAGAGGAGGCAAGCAGACTGAGAATGCCCCACGGGAAGGGCGCAGAGGGGAGAGATATATTTGAGCACCACAGCCAACTGGAGAGGCAACGCCTCTCCCACAGGGTGCAATGTTTCGCTGATGTTAAAGGCCCGGGGGGGGGGGGAGGTATTACTGTACTTCAATTGCTGCACTCCTCATGTGTAATGTTGTGCCACCCACGCACAAATAGAGCCACACAAAGACATTGCATGGCAAAGGCAGACTGCCTACAGCCTCCCTCCCCGCTGTAGGGCAGGCAGAGTGGGAGGAGGCAACTGCTAGAGGAGTTGCCAGGAGCTGCGACTGCTAGAGCAAGTTCCATACAGTGGTACCTCAGGTTACAGACGCTTCAAGTTACAGATGCTTCAGGTTACAGACTCCGCTAACCCAGAAATAGTACCTCGGGTTAAGAAATTTGCTTCAGGATGAGAACAGAAATTGTGTGGCGGTGGCACGGTGGCAGCGGGAGGCCCCATTAGCTAAAGTGATACCTCAGGTTAAGAAAAGTTTCAGGTTAAGAATGGACCTCAGAACGAATTAAGTTCTTAACCTGAGGTACCACTGTATTTATTTATATATTTAATTGCTATATTCCGTGGATAAGACAACCCACGGTTTTAGACCTAAAAAATTGGGCAGAAAACCTTGTCTTATAGATGGAAAAATACCGTAATCCATTCAAGGCAGATACCCTGTAGGTTGGTAGCACAATATCAGGACCTTGGTCAGCTCCCTGTTAAGCAAGTGTCAGGGACAGAAGACAGTGAGCTTGCAATGGTGCTCCAGCAATTACAGTGGTACCTCGGGTTAAGAACTTAATTCGTTCTGGAGGTCCGTTCTTAACCTGAAACTGTTCTTAACCTGAAGCACCACTTTAGCTAATGGGGCCTCCCGCTACTGCCGCGCCGCCACCGTGCGATTTCTGTTCTCATCCTGAAGCAAAGTTCTTAACCCGAGGTACTATTTCTGGGTTAGCGGAGTCTGTAACCTGAAGCATCTGTAACCTGAAGTGTCTGTAACCCAAGGTACCACTGTATTTGGAGCTGACTGGAGGCTTCAGTAGTCATGGTCCCAAGTTGTTCTCTCTAGCAACTTCTTCCCCAAGCATCACGAGCCCATGCATAACTCATAAATGTTGGCTTTTGTCAAACTGGGTGGTCCTACTGCTCCGATTGTGCTGTGGTCATGGTGGGATGTTTTCCTGCACTGCACAGGGTTCCAAGGAGGAGGAGAGTGGGTTGAACGGATATCAGTAGTGCTGGCCCTGTGACTCCCTGTCTCTGTGGTAGTCTTTGGCAAGGCAGGGGCTTCAGGCATGATTCCTACCCCTGGTCTTCCTTTTGTTGCTCCTTCTGTACCCTGCAGCACCCTTTTTGATTTGGGAGCATCCAGAACTGCACTAGTGCATTAAATGTGGTTGCGTTGTGGATTGATATAGTGACCTTGTCATACTTTCTGGTTTTAGTTCCTCTGTTCTGAATCCCTAACACTGAATTTTCCTTTTTTTTTGGGGGGGGGTGCTATTTCACACCAACTATCCATCATGATCACATGAGAAAGATCCACCCCATATATTTAAAGCAGCAATTTAACCACCACGGCTTCCCCTAAATAATCCTGGGGGGCTGTAATTTCTAAAGGGTACGGGGTGTGGGTGTCATATGACAAAGACACATGAGAGCAGAAGCAGCAAAGCAGGCCAGGAAGTGCTGGGACTGCACAGTCATTTGGGCCTACTAAAGTTATTCAGGCCTAATTGCTAACTGTTGAGTCACCCTGACATGTGACTTAGTAGCCAGTTTCTCTTTGTGTTCTCTGTAAGATTTCAGTCAGTCAGTCTGCCTCAGCTGTGAGCAGAGTCAGTATGTAATCTCAGTCACTCAAACTGTTTGGAACCATGTTGTTTATGAAGAAGTTTATTTTAACTCAGTAAAGCTTTTATTCTTTAAAAACTCTGCATTATTAATTTACCGTCCGCGTCAGTTGGTGGGTGTCTCCTGAAAATTCTCAACTACAGTTCCCAGGATTCAGAAGGAAGTCATGACTGTTAAAGTGGCGTAAGAGTGCTTTGAATGTATGGATGCGACCGCCATCTTTTCCCTGAGTAGCTGCAGTTGCCTTATACCCCACCTGCTGATATTGTGAAAGAAAGTGACCTTCCTTTTAAAACTTCCTTGCATCCATGTTCATCAGCCATTTTGTTTCCTATTCAGTCAGTTTCAATCTGCACTGGATTTCAACGTTTCCTGGGTTAGCCTGCTGCTCTCCAACGAGACCTTTAGTCTGTTTTTATCTCCTGGCTAATTTTATTTTTATTATTTATTTATTTATTTCGACCCCACCTTTCCTTTAACTGCAGGTCTCAATATGCTTGGCAGATTTGGGCTTTAAAGTGGCTTAGAAGATTATGACAGTTTAATGAGTCAAAGCATCTTTAAATGCTTATCCTGTCCAAATGACTTAAGGCAGCTCAAGTATTTAATGCTGCCTGGAGGTATAAAACTGTATAAAGAAGTCGTCTCCTTGTAACCAGATCTGTCGTTACCACACAGTTTTACTTCCTTTCCTTTAAGATATGTGGGCAGGACCCATAGTTGCAGTGTAACACCTTTTGACCACCTCCAGAAACTTTCCTTTGGGGCCATTCTTTGACAAAATGCACCGTTTTGCTTGACGGCACCTGCCTGCACTAAAGGAAATGCAAGCATCATCATCATAATAATAATAATAATAATAATAATAATAATAATAATACAAATTTTTATTTATACCCCAGCCAAGACTGGGCTCAGGGTGGCTAATACCAGGTATAAAAACAATTGATTGAAATACAACTTAAAAAACAATATTAAAGTACAACATTAAAATGCAGCCTCATTTCAGTAGAAACTCAAATAAAAAACTTTTTGGGGGATGAAAACAATCAAGTCTTCACCAAGGCTAACTATCCAGACTGGTCCTACGTGGGCCAGAAAAAAGCCAGGGAAGTCCCCAGGGAGGGGATCAAGTTGGTTCCAAGCCAAAGGCCAGGCAGAACAACTCTGTCTTACAGGCCCTGCGGAAAGAAATCAGATACTGCAGGGCCCTGGTCTCATGAGACAGAGCGTTCCACCAGGCTGGAGCCAGTGTTGAAAAGGCCCTGGCTCTGGTTGAGGCTAATCTGACTTCCTTAGGGCCCGGGACCTCTAGGGTGTTGCTATTTATGGACCTTAAGGTCCTCTATGGGGCATACCGGGAGGTAGTGCTGTAGGTACGAGGGTCCTAGGCATACCAGAGCTCTTGCTGACATGAGACTATCATGTCCAAAGAAAGGAACATGTGTGTGTGTGTGTGTGGTTTTTTTTTGGGGGGGAGAACACTCACCTCTGTATCTTTCAATTATGACCTAGGGAAAGTAGCATGTTTTCAGGCTGCAAGACATAATCAAAGTCTTGAAGACCTCCCTTCCTATGCAAAATAGGGACAAGTGCTCAACTGAAATGGAACTGACTGGCAGTAGCTCTCCAGATTTCAGCTAAGGGCATTCCCAGCTCTACCTAGAGAAGTTGGGGGTTAAACCTCTGCCCTTCTAGCACTGAGCTGCAGCCCTTCTTCTTAGTGGCTTGCCTAAGGCCATTTGACTTCATGGCTGAGTTGACTTTGCACTGGACACTTTCTGGTTTCCGTCACAGTCTTAGGCAGTACAATTCTCTATTCATGCAGAAGCCCACCCTGCTGTGATCAATAGGACTTACTGCAGCTACCTGTGTATAGGATTGTAGCTTTAGTCAGTAGTTCCATGAGCTGAAACAAACAAAACCAAAGTCCTGCCCACCTCCTCCAGGCAGCCTGAGAGTGAAATCTAGTTCCTCTTATCTTGCCACTGAATTCCAGCATTTGCTGATTTATAAACACACCCCTTGGAATTGTAAAGAATCTCATAAAGGTTTTGCACAATCCTTTAATCTTAATAGGTGTTTTATAACTTGGGCTACAAGATGCTTTATAGTTCCTAGTGGTTGCATAGATGGTCTTACACCTGCCTGCTTTAATGTAATTTCATGGCAGAATTCAGAGGATGCTGTGAAATGGCTGTAGGGTACTCTCTTGGTGGCTTTGAAAGCCCGAGTCACACCAGATATTCAAATGGGAAGAGTGATAAGTTTTATGGTTCCTTTGAGGGGTGGGTGGGGTTCAGCTTTTTGTAATGACCCAAGAAGCCAATGTTGAACCCGCTGTATATCTTTAAATCTTCTGAGTAGTGGGATGCTGTGGGAAGTCATCTACTCTGTTTATGTGAAGGCCCTTTTGTCATTGTGAGTGTCATTTCAGACTGCAGATGGGGGAATGCCATTTTGGAGTGCACTCTCATGAAAAAGCAAACCAGCAAGTAGAAGAAAATAAAACCCTACTACATCAGAAAGAAAAAAAACCCTGGTCCCTCCAGCTACCTGTTCCACTAATTATTTTTTACCTGCAAGGAGTTCTTTTTCAAAAAAATAATAATAATGTAGTCTTCTTAATTTTTCATTGCATGCAGACCAGGCCATAGCAGCTCTCTGTAATGGAAGGAAAAACTCATCTGAAATCTCCCACTTGTATACAGCACACCCAGTTATTCTTTTGTTTCCTAGACCCCACTCCCCACCCCTATTCTTGTCTTTATTTATTAATCACAGGAACTCCTCCCACCTTGGCCCACAACAGGTGTACTATTTGGGACGATTAAGCAAAAGGCATAATTCTCAGGCTGCAATCTTATACCTACTTTAACTGGGTTCGGTTTCCATTGAAAAGTATGGAGCCTTCTTCTCATTATACCCGCACGGGATTGCACTGTCAGCCTCCTTCGTGGGGACTAGTAACAGTGGAAGGATATCAACCGAATGCACCTGGGTGGGCTGCTGCCAATAGTCAGAAGACCAAGCTGACAGACTGCTCCTTCTGACCCAGCGTGGCGAGGCTGCATTTCACCAGTTTCGTGATTGGGAAGGCTGTTTAGTACACAAGAGCGGTTCTAGTTTTAGGAAACATTTGCTCAGGATCCGTTCTGAAATCTGCATGCAAAGACCCGAGCCTTTCAGGCCACTGAAACCGTTTGTCAGACCACCATGCTCCCATTCTCTGCTCCCTTTAATAGCCTTTTGTACAGCTTCCTCCTGATTCTGCTTTCTTCCCATCAGCAACAACAGCTGCTTTATGCTCTGCTGACGCTGCATGCCTTTGAAGAGCCAGAGTGCTGCTTTGGAAACTGCGCCGTTCTTTAACAATGGGAAGTGGCCCTCCCCGTTGAGCTGCTTGCTTTATTTTTATCTCCATTGAAGTGCAGCCAAGGCGAGTCATGAAACCATGGAGTGTGGAAATGTGTCTCTGTGGCTGGTTTAATGCAAAGGTCTGATTGAGAACCGGAGGAGAGAGGCTGCCCTTGATCGCTCTGCTCATTCCTCCTAATGACAGGAACTTCATTTATATGGCATCTGCTCCAGCCTATGGAAGTAATAGCTCTGTTTTGCTAATGTTTCAGCAGAGGCCCATTCCCCTCTCCCTCCCTCCAAACCTTTCCAAGATGGATCGCAAGCTAATGGCTTAAACTTTGGTCCTTTAGCGATGCATAATTGTGACAGAGAAGACGATGACTTGCCGTCAGAGAGCTAAGGCAAACCTTAGGAAGTATATCTGGTGAGCCCACCCTGCTGTGATAGATGAGCGTTGCACAGTCTATGGAGCCAAGAAGATTTATTGGCTCCAGAGAATCTTGTGCATGGGTAGGCAAACTAAGGTCCGGGGGCTGGATCAGGCCCAATCGCCTTCTAAATCCGGCCCATAGACGGTTCAGGAATCAGCGTGTTTTTATATGAGTAGAATGTGTCCTTTTATTTAAAATGCAACTCTGGGTTATTTTTGGGGCCTCCCTGGTGTTTTTACATGAGCAGAATGTGTCCTTTTATTTAAAATGCATCTCTGGGTGTTTTTACATGAGTAGAATGTGTGCTTTTATTTAAAATGCTTCTCTGGGTTATTTGTGGGGCATAGGAATTCGTTCATTTCCCCCCCTTCAAAATATAGTCCGCCCCCCCACAAGGTCTGAGGGAGAGTGGACTGGCCTCCTGCTGAAAAGGTTTGCTGACCCCTGATCTTGCCCCACCCAAAGTAGCTGCACATACATGCGCCAATCCTTCTTCCTTTTCTGCTTTACTGCCACTCCCATGTCCACTCAGACTTCAGTTGCTGCTTTACAGTGGTCTAGGAAAGGAGACTAATTCCATAGGGCCCCCCAAGAATCTACTGATTATGGCAAAGGGGGGAAATTGGACCCAGTGCTTGTCTGTGTGCACATGGGTGTGTATGTGAGACTGTGGGATGGTCAAATGCACTGCTGGCCTGCGGCTCCTGGAGGTTAATGTGGCTCTCAGGCCTAAAATGCTTAGCCACTCCTGTCCCAAGACAGGTTTGGGGAGCATATTGCCAAAATGCAACTCCCATTATCCCAGCTGTCAGGGATTGGCAGGAGTGTGCGCCGGGGAAGGGGCTGGAGTCTGACCCAGGAGAGGGGGCCAGTGATTTGTGGGGAACTGCCCTAGCCAGGAGGCAAGAGTCAGGGGAAGTTTCAGAGCTGAAAGGTGGCACACAGGATGGATTGGAAGAAGAGGCAGGTCAGGCCAGCAAAGAGTTGGGTGCTCCCCGACCCTCTCCTCTGCCACTGTCTCCCAGAACTAGGAGGGGATTGAAGAGGCATTATTTTGGCCAGGTACTGCTGGAAATGGGCACTGGTGCCAGTGCCACTTCTCTGTAAGCAGTGGAGGTGTTGGGGCTGGCAGGGTGCCACCTTGGGGGCTTCCACCGCCTGAGGCACCATTTTCACCCACCTAATGGCTCGGGTTGCCCTGCCAGCCAGCAGGGATGAAGGGAGCCCCAGCATAACAAAATATGGGTGACCAGATGTTATTGAACTACAACTCCCATCACCCCTAGCTAGCAAGGCCAGAGCTCAGGGATGATGGGAGTTGTAGTCCAACAACACCCGGCGACCCACAGGTTGAGGACCACTGTTGCAGGCTCTGATGGGGGAAGTGTCTTGTGCTGGGACAGCACTCGGCTGCTGGGACCAGGAGCTGGTTTCACCTACAGAGGTAAGGCAAGGTGATGGGCATGGTTCAGGCCACAGGTTGTACACACTGGAGCCCTCTGAAAAGCTCCCAGGAGAGATCAACTCTTTGCGTTATGACCATCCCAACCAACTCTTAATTATTCTATGTCTTCGTCGACAACATTCATTATGCCATTTATTTGCATTACGAGCTTTATTTTAATGCTTTTGTTGTGGATTATGCCTTTATATTATATTATTTTTCACAAACCATCCTGTGGCTGTTTTCAGTGAAGGGCAGCGTAGAAATCTATTAATAAATAAACTCCTTGCTTATGGGCTGTATGCCTGCCCCTTTGAAGGAGGCTGCAAATTAACCCTTGGTTTTGTTTTTCCCCAAAAAATCTTTGGATGCAGGGGACTTAATTATTGGCCCAACTCCAGTTCTCTGTTTTTCAGCAAGGTCATTGATTGTGGAGCAGCAGAACAACTCTTTTTTATTTTTTATTTCATGAAGCAATTCCACTCACTTGCTTTTATTCAAACCTGCCCCCCCCCCCCCAGGGTGTGTGTGTGTGTGTTCATCTTCCTGGACAGTATACCTTCCCACCCCAGCTGCAATATCCAGAACAATAATTCCCCTCCTGCAACAACTAGGCTTGGGAGAGGAGGAGAAACCCTTCTATTGGCTCAAGCCTATGCCCAATAGCAGTGGGCGAGGGGTGATTTTTGGGCGTGGAGCCAAAAGTTAACCCTTATGTCCACAGTTGAGGCTCCTCCACCCTTCTCCTGTTGTAATTAGTCTTTTATTGGTTTTGTAATTAGTCTTTTATTGGTTTTAACAGAGGGGTTCTTTCAAGCCTTATTTTGACACCAATGGCATTTTTGGCTGGGGGTGGGTATAACTGGGGAGAGGAGGGGTGATCTCCATCAGGCAAGGCCTCTTTCCATCTGCCTTGCCCCACCCTCTGGCCCTAGGAGTCCTCATAAGGGAGCTGGTCCTGGAGCAAGAACTGTGTGGGGAGAGACTCCATAAGGAAGGCCTCCTTCCACCTGCCTTGCCCCACTCTCTGCTTCTCAATGTGTATTGTATTGTTTTATGTACTGTGGCTTGCCATTGTTTTATTGATTATAGTTTAGATATTTATCGTAACTGTTGAGTGGATTTCTATTTAACTTTTATATGTTGATATTATTTTATACTATTCTAATGATTGTTGAATGTTACTTTTTTGATGTAGGTTGCCTATTTTAAAGTTATGTTTTATTATCACATCTTTGTATTGCATTAGATTGTTATACGATGTATGTTTTTTGTTTCTTCAGCTTGTAAACGGCCTTGAGTATTGTAAGAAAGAGGTTATACAAATTAAAAATGATGATGGAAATCACCTGCACCCCATTGTAAATAGGACTAAAAGCAATCCTTTATTGTAGCCCACAGAAATATGAATTTAAGTCTAATTGTAGCATGGGGGGGGGCATTTTTGGCAGGGAGAGTCCTAACTGGGGAGAGCTAACTTTCCACACCCCAGGTAGAACACTTCCAATTATCCCTGCACTGCAATAATATTTGGGGGAAAAGCCTTTTATTGGCTGTTTAAATTTTCCTATGTTAACAGTCTTGGATGGCCTTTGGAGGTTAGGTGGGGTAAAATGAATAAATATAAACAATTTTTCTGCCAGCTTCACATTTTATTTTGAATGGTTGTATATATTAATATATATATATATATATATATATATATATATACACACACAACCATTCAAAGTTTGCACACATTTAGATGAATTGATATGTGAATGAGCACATTTTCTCTTTGATAACCGTATTTTCTTCTCCAAGAGGCTTCCCTGTTACTGCAAAGCGTTCATAAATACCTATTTTATTACACCTACCATAGGTCAATGCAATTCAGCTATAGAATGCATGTAAAACATTACACCAGTACATATAAAACATATATCAATATTATAATGCTGCATCCCCTCATAAACACAAAACACAGACTGCAGAGATCAATATATTTTGAGTCAACATTATGTCAGAGGTCTCGTTTTTCTGCCTCTGGGATTGATCTTGGTGGCTGCCCAAGCAAACAGTGTTGCCATTGGTGTTGTGTCGGGGATCTTATTGCACAACAAAACAGATCACGGTTCTGGATTGCTGGTCTTTTTTTACCAGTGTACACACTTTGAGGCAATGCCTTGGGCACCAGTCACAAAATGGCTGCCGTGAGGGCATGGCCTAACACAAAATGGCTGTTGCATTTAAAGAACAGGAAAAAGAGACAGGACCACAAAATGTGGGGAAAAGGCCACTGTTGCACTTAGACACAGAGCAAAGCTCTTCACAGCCCAACTCTGTTCAGAAGAGGAGGGAGGCTGGATGTACCTTCCTGGCGGAAGTGGCTGAGATAGTGGGGACAGGAACTGAGCGGGAAGAGTAAACAGTCTCTTGTGTACTGTGGATTTCTGAGGGGATACTACTAAGACCTTTCACAGGTGCCCTAGGACATAATGAGAAGCATGCTGCTGTCTGCAGGTGCCATGTTGGTAACCCTTGGTAATAATCTGGGCAGCAGCTGGTAGCCCTGAAATTTTATTGAGGATATGCCCCAAAGAGTCTGTAAATAAGCAGTATACAGATGACCAGCCTACAGAGTAGCACAACACAATTTACACAACCATGTAGTGCAGCCCTTTCCCCCAGGAACAGTAAACATGTTTTCTTGTCATATCTATCTATCTATCTATCTATCTATCTATCTATCTATCTATCTATCATATCTATCTATCTATCTATCTATCTATCTATCTATCTATCATATCTATCTATCTATCTATCATCTATCTATCTATCTATCTATCTATCTATCTATCATCTATCTATCTATCTATCTATCTATCTATCTATCTATCTATCATCTATCTATCTATCTTCTATCTATCATCCATCTATCTATCTATCTATCTATCTATCTATCTATCTATCTAATCATCTATCTATCTATCATCTATCTATCATCTATCTATCTATCTATCTATGCTTTGGAGAGCCACAAACTTGGGTGTGTGTTTGGCAAGGGCCTGCCAACTCACAATGCCTGACTGCTGGACTTCATTGGATCTATTAGGGTAGATCTTCATTTGCCCCCATATCACATAAACACAGGCGTAGCTGCTGATGAAATAAGGGCTGCAGAATCTGTCCCATAAACTATTCAAGAATTACAGGCTCCTGTGTGTGTGTGTGTGTGTCCATTGCATTTTAGTGTTGTGAAGGCACAGAATAATAGACTGTTCTCCAAATGAGGGACATCTGGTTCTGGTAAATGCAGCTAATTAGCTACCTGAGTGCTATGAATATTGCGAAGGCTATTTCTCTCTCTCCCCACCCCCCGTCCTCAAATCAGTATTTCAAACTAATGAGGAATTCATCTAAATGTGGAGCAGTTCTTGGCAGAGAGAACCGGCCACCTGTCTCAAAGCTGACACCCCTTTCCCTCAACTTTTGTTTGTGGTGCCCTTAAAACATCAACTGCGATGTTTACATGGTGCTGTTTTGCTGCACTGTACCCATGTATCTGTTCATATGCTCCAGTCTAAGCTATTGCGTAGCAAGTCTAGTCCTTGGATCGCTTGCTTGTGTTATCGGGAAATCTCTGTGGGCTTGGAACCTTGTTCTGCCCTTGCTCATGATAGTCTGAGTTATATGGGTGCATCCCCGAGGAATCAATGCACTGCATTTTTATTTAACAAAATGTATATACCCTCTCGATAACACCTCCAAGCGATTTACAGGAAACGCTAAAAATATCAATAAAAAAGCATGTGCTTAAAACGTTTAGAAATAATTAAAATGAACAACAAAAGAGATTAAGATACATCAACATCTACGTGACTGGGCAGGCTTCCCGAAACAAAATTATTTTCAGCAGGCAACAGGAAAAGGACAGAGAAGGTACCTGTCTGGTGTCAGTAGGCAAGGACTTCCAAATTTTAAATTTTATTTATGCTTTTCAGATGGATAAATTTCACTAATTTTACAGTCGTAACATTTCAAACTTGTCTTCCTTCCCCCTCTTTCTGCAGTTCCTTAAATTTATTTTTAGTATCTTCTGCATATCCAAAATAACTTAAAATGCTCATTTATTCATCTACTTTAAATATATACTCTTATCAAACTGCAGGTTATTACAATAATCCTGCCAGAATTCTTATCTGTTTACAATCTATCTGTAAATAGTCAATAAACCATTTCCATAACATTCTTACCACTGTAGTAGTGTACATGAATAAGTTTCTATACAGTTTCGGTAGTTCTGCCCCTATAATTCCCAAAAGAAAAGCTTCTGGTTTTGTTTTGTTTTACAAACGTTCTTTTAAACATCCTTTTCAATTCATTATATATCATTTCCCAGTAAGCTTTAACCTTCCTACAAGACCACCACATGTGATAAAAAAGAACCTTCTTTCTCTTTACATTTCCAACATTTATTCGATTTAGATTGATCAAAGACAGACTTCTCAAGGACTGGATGAAGAGTCCTGCAGGTCTGAGTTTCCTCAGCCCTGAAATACAGAAAAAATCATAATGACCTTCTCCCAGGCCTTTGATTCCCGCTGTGTTCACTGTTGCTGTTCAGTGCAATATCTGATGCTGAACTACATTGATGGAGAGCCACCTTGAGAGTTTGCATATAGCAATCTGGTCTTTTGCATACGTGGCGATCTCGCTGAACGTTTGTCACCCATGTGACGTACGATCCGCTTCCTTCGTGTGCGTTCTTATTGATTCATTTTCTTTCTGGGATCCGATGCTGTTAAACTATTAGTGAGGGTGGGAGACGCAATTCTTTCATTGGCCTGTCACTGTGAATATCTACCAAAGTGTGGTTTCGTATGAGTGAGATAATTCATCACTGTCAGGGCAAGAATGGGTTGGCTGTAAATACATTTTTAAATGAAAAGAATTTAACGGGGCTTTCTCCCCAACAACATGGGAGAATCAGCATTTTTTTTAGTAGATTGAAGGGGAGAAGTTAAAAAACCCCCCCACACACCAGAAGGACAAATTATTCAAGAGATGCACACTGCCTTGGAGAGGGAATGAAATGATGGATACAGTGGAATTGGAGCAGCAGGTATTTTGTATTAATCCCTTGTGCCAGCATGGAATCTGGTAGCTGGGGTTTGAAACAAAGTTTCTAGCTCTCATGACAGATGAGAGGAAAAGCTTGGAATTGTGTTTGCGTGTTGAGGTTCCCATGCCACCCCCCAAAATAATTCACACATCACACATCAATTTTTGTTTAAGGTTTTTGGCATAATTTTGGCCACAACTTTATTCAAATACAAAAAATGTGAGTGGTTGCTTAGGCATTGGTTATGACTATCTGTCCTTGCCCCAGGGACAGAACTGACTTCCGGATTCCAGCGGAAGCCAGTGTGGGAAACAATTATTGGGTGAGAAATGAAGCTGGGCATCAGTCCCTCACTTCTCACCCACATGTTCCTGTGGGGCTTGCACGGCCCAAGTCTAATGCCAGGGACAAGGACGAAAATAATGGCAAGCCCCTGGATTCCTTTAACGGAATTCCCTTTCCGCACCACCATTGGAGGGGTAGGCACTTACCCCTCCACCAACCAATTTTAACCAATGCCTAACTGCAAACTTTACAAGTTGTGACGATTTGCTACGCAGTAGGCAAAAAGCAAATGGCACCAGCCAATCAGCCAGATGGCAAAATTCCTACCAGGCCCCTGCACCAAGGCAGACGACCCCATGACAGGCATAGCAAGGTCAAGCAAACCAACCCCCCCCCCATTACAGGGAGGGTGGGCGGGTGATCCGTTGCAAACAGCCAAGAGGACGCCCAAGTTGGTCGTCCAGCATTTAAAACCTCTGACCCCACCTCCAATTTCGGCAACATTCAATTCTCCCCAGCGACCCAATTTAACCATTTTGCTGCCAAAATCCGCCCAGCAGCAATGGGGTGGCTTGTATCCCCAACCGCAACACATGCTCTCTCCTATGGAGAACACGCTTTGTTGAGGGCACAAATAAAATACACAAAATGTACTTGTCCATGATGGCTCCTCATTTGGGGGCGAATGTGTCTTGCTTGCCACAATCAGGTATGCCAATTTGGTACACTACTGCAAGCCAATACTTATTTGGGCTGGGCAGAGACATGACAAATTCCTACGATTATGACTTGCGGCAGGTAACCAGGCAACCTATTCCATTATGGCTATGTTGCAATGTCTCTTTCTCTCCCAAAGAATCTTCTTCATGTACGTAAATTGCACGGTCGCATGGGATTTGGTGGAGTGGGTGAGCAAAAAACAAAGACAGATGGCCATGAATTAACTCTGACACTTCTATATTGCTGTTGTACAGATAAGAAACCAATATATATATACGTTTGCAGGGATGGGGGCGGAGGAGGAAATAATTTTTAGCAAACGGCGAAGTGGAAGGTGTTTTGTTTTAAACTTCTTTTTCAGAATGTAGTTCTGTGCAGATTGGTTACTTGCTTGCATTTGAAATGAAGTTTTGATTTTGCCGTCCTGTTCTCTCAACTGGGGCTGTGGAATGGATGAAATTTGCATGGCTGCTTGTGTAGACATTTTGCACCGGGATTGGACCCTATTATGAGGCAAAATAAGGCGATTGGTTCAGGTAGCAGGGGCAGTGCTCTTGCAGATTTGCAACCAAACTCGAAGCCCTGTGCTCCCTTATTTCTGCAGTCCATGAAGCCCATCGCTGGCTCTCTCTCTCTCTCCCACCTAGATTGTAAATGGCTCCCCAGAGCTATCTCTGACTCTCCTCTTCTCCAATTCTGTGTCTTGTTTGCTTATCTCATCCCATGCCATTTTCTTTGCTGTTGTTGATGCTGTGGCAGTAGCAAAGCAATTGACAGGTGTGAGGGGAGAGGAGAAAACAGCGTGGAGGGCAACATCAGTGGGGCCTGCCTCAGTCAGTGCCATGATTTACACTTGCCCTGCTCTGCCCAACTTTCTCAGATACCCAAGGGAAACATGTGGATATCCTTGTTTTCTGAACAACTTCTGCAGAGCTATTTTCCCCAGCTTGCCCACCTTGAAAGAACAGATGTACAGCCTGACCTGAATTTTTACAGAGGGGCGGTGTTGGTATGTTGGTATTTTAGGTTTGCAAATGTATGCACAATGTTAGTAGCTCACACTGCCATTTGCGGCAATGTCTGCAAGCTTGTTGTTGTTGTTTAGTCGTTTAGTCGTGTCCGACTCTTCGTGACCCCATGGACCAGAGCATGCCAGCCACTCCTGTCTTCCACTGCCTCCCACAGTTTGGTCAGACTCATGTTTGTAGCTTCGAGAACACTGTCCAACCATCTCGTCCTCTGTTGTCCTCTTCTCCTTGTGCCCTCCATCTTTCCCAACATCAGGGTCTTTTCCAGGGAGTCTTCTCTTTGCATGAGGTGGCCAAAGTATTGGAGCCTCAGCTTCAGGATCTGTCCTTCCAGTGAGCACTCAGGCCTGATTTCCTTCAGAATGGAGAGGTTTGATCTTCTTGCAGTCCATGGGACTCTCAAGAGTCTCCTCCAGCACCATAATTCAAAAGCATCAATTCTTCGGCGATCAGCCTTCTTTATGGTCCAGCTCTCACTTCCATACATCACTACTGTCTGCAAGCTTAGATGGCTTTAAAGAGGGATCAGACAAGTTCGTGGAGGGTAAGTCTATTCATGTCTGCTATTGGGTTGGAACCTGCAAATCCAGTGGCAGTATGAATACTTGTCGCCATGGAGCCATGACTAAAAAAAACCCCCTGTTGTCTCTGTGCTTTGCTTGTGGTCTTCCCTTTGGTGTCTGTGTCCTCTCTCTGCATGGGCATAAGGAGTATCTGGCATACTTATCTGCACTACACTAACAGAACTGCATTCAGAAATCTCACCTGGTGAGACCTAAACTGGGACGCATGCAATTTTCGGTGCATTCAGATAAGGTATTGGCATCCAGTTCAAGTGATGATAAATAAATAAGAGGGAAGCTTTCCTATATTGTATTTTAGAAGGTGAAACAATTGTTGCATGGTGGTCCAAGCTGGTAGCTTTGAGTGACTGGACTGTCATCTACAGAACTGAATCTGAATTACAGGAAGGAAGGAAGGAAGGAAGGAAGGAAGGAAGGAAGGAAGGAATTTGGTGGCAAATTTTGGGAGTGATCTGTGTAAGCCACCATAGAGTTTTGGATCAAGTAGCCCACTGCATAATAGGCTGCTTGCTTGGCAGTAGACCAGCCTTTCTCAACCTGTGGGTCCCCAGATGATGTTGAACTACAACTCCCATCACCCCTAGCTAGCAAAGCCAGAGCTCAGGGATGATGGGAGTTGTAGTCCAACAACATCTGGGGACCCACAGGTTGAGAACCACTGGAGTAGACGGTGTCACCACTAGCTCAAACATCTGTTCTCCCTTCCATTCACAATAGACAGAAGGTAACATGTGAACCAAGTCAATCCTGTGTTGCAATTGACATGGGTCACTCACTTCTTTAGACTTCACCTTCTGTATAAAATGTGGATGGTGTTGGTCAAGGAAATGAAAACACAAGTTAGAAGTCTGCTTCAAATCTCATAACAGGCAAAGCCAAAAGTAGCATCTGGAGACGCCCTAGAATGGCTTTCTCCCACCTGGTCTTTTAGATGGCAACTCTCATAATCTCTGACCCTTGGAGGTTTTTAAGCAGAGACTGGATGGCCGTCTGCCATGGATTCTTTAGTGAAGCTTCCTGCATTGCAGGGGGTTAGACTAGATGATCCTCAGGGTCCCTTCAAACTCTACAATCCGGTTTCTCTAATTTAGCAAATAGATGTGGAAGCAGGCCAGCTTTAGGAGCACAGTATTTAAACAGTGGATGGAGAAATGTTTTGCACAAATCCGCTGAAGTTTATTGAAAAAGATTCTATTTCACATCATCTCTGGTTTAGTATATTCTGATTTACTTGGAAGCTTCTTTCTGCCGTATTTCTGAATCCCTTTCTAATTAAAAAGTCCAGGGTTCTACTGAAAGAAGGGGTTTCTCCACTCCTTCCTTCTCCTCAGCCTGCCTATTACAATTTTAATAGGCGCTGGCCTCTAAGGTCACTTTCTCAGCACTGTTAACCTGCCCATCATATCGGGGCACATAAAAATAATCCTTCCTACTGGCCGGAATTTAGACCAAAATGGAGAACTTTATTATCACTGATAAAACAAAGGCTTATAAAAATGCTGACCAGTGATTTGTAAAAAGCTATTTCTCCTAGGAAGATTATGATTGGGGGTCAGAGGCCAAAATCTTGGCTAGGCCAGGTTTGTTTGGTGATTTTGTTCTATGTGGTAATTCAGACTCCCCAAAACTTCCCTATAATTCTAAGTAAAGCATTGCATGGTTGCATTGGGGCCTTCACTAATGCTTTAAGAATCACGGGCAGATTTAGAGGATCACAGTAATTACAAGCAATTTCTCTGTCTTTGATGAAGTGCTATCTTTTACACTTTCCTACTCATTTATTCCCATGCTTTAGGCAAGGATAAAAAACTTGCCCAGTGATGTGGTGGCTGGTGTCCATTGGATCTGGCCAGGCAGAAGGCAGGGACGTCAACAGTACAGTGGTGCCCCGCAAGACGAATGCCTCGCAAGACGAAAAACCCGCTAGACGAAAGGGTTTTCCGTTTTGGAGGCACTTCGCAAAATGAATTTCCCTATGGGCTTGCTTCGCAAGACGAAATGTCTTGCGAGTTTTTTCGACTTTTTTCCCCTCCCCCCCCTTTTCTAAGCCGCTAAGCCGCTTATCCGCTTATCCGCTAAGCCGATAAACCGCTAAAAGCCGCTAAAAGCCGCTAAACCGCCAATAGCGCTAATCCGCTAAGCCATCAATGGGCTTGCTTCGCAAGACGAAAAAGCCGCTAGACGAAGAGAATCGCGGAACGGATTCTTTTCGTCTTGCGAGGCACCACTGTAAGTGGAACCAGATCCAACTAATAATAGTTTTATCCTCAACTCGCTCCCTGCTGAGTTCTACAAGAGCAGTATTGAGACTGAGGCGACTAAACCATTAGGTCAGGTTGCAAGCAGGAACGCAGACAGGTGGGTGCTGAACCCTGAAACTGCGGATTCAGCCCAGCTGAGGCTGAAACCGGAAAAGTCAGAGATATTATGTGTCCCAGGTCCTCACATTTGCTTTAAAATGCAGAACGAACAAATTTCATCGCTAGCAGAGAGCTCAACAATGCGATACCACACCTGGAATCTAAACTGGTACAGATCCAAAAGGTTTATACAGTGGTACCTTGGTTTAAGAACAGCTTAGTTTATGAACAACTAAGAACGCTGCAAACCTGGAAGTAGGTGTTTTGGTTTGTGAACTTTGCCTTGGAAGCAGAACATGTTCCGCTTCCTGTTGAGTGTGTTCCATTTGGAAATTGAGTCCCTCACTGCTATGGGAAAGCACGCCTTGATTTAAGAACGGACTTCCGGAATGGATTAAGTTTGTAAACCAAGGTACCATTGTACAAATATTCCTAGAATTAATACAGCTCATGCAATCCTCACTTTTCACAGCAGGTTTGAAGGAGATATTGGTAGAACTGCATCTGTAGATTTCAAGATTATAAATAGCAGCTCTGGCCTTTAAGGTGATGGTATTTTATCTAAATTTGGCTTCACAGACAAAAAATATTTCAGCAACAGCGGGACCCTGTGCAAAGTGGCCCACCCAATTTGGATAATCATATTTCAGTTTAATCTATGGTTAACTTGAGACTGTATTCAAGCATGGCACGAAGGGAGGAGAAAAGCAGCTGTGTGTCCTGGCACAAGATGTGCTCATATCTCAGTTTGTTAAGATAAGATACAATTGCTGAATACTCAACTCAGACATCACACCAAACCATGGCTTTGGATAGCCATGGTTTAGAATGCAAACTCTGATTTGAGCTTCCAAGCTCCAAAATAAACCATGGTTACAGCCTTTCCCCCGTTTTCATTTTCTGTCAGCTCTCCAGCTCTGAAGTACAGTAACACCTGAAGGTAAAAAAAGCAGTTTTAACTATGGTTTGTCAATACAGATATCACTTCAAAGGCATAGTTAGCACAAGCCACTTGAAAATATGGATTCTGGCTTGCCGACCATTCCTAAACCACAATTTTTAAGTTCGGATACCACACAGGATCATAATGAAGCTTCTTTAGCTGTTTGGCATGATGTCTGAATTCAGACAGAATTTATACAGCTTAGAATGCAGAATGTATTCTGTCAACACTACCCTTTTAAATGCTGGAGGTTGGCATGGGATAATCTTTGCCAGGGCGTTTGATGTAGCTGCTGTGACATTTACAGAGTCCTGTTATAGATCTGAATATCACTTCTAAAGGAAGGGAGGGAGGCAATCCACATTCCCTCACTAGGGAGAGCCCTAGCAAGTGGGACCAGAGAAATTGGATTTAAATTGATTTGTCTTACACAAGGTTCCCATAACGGTTTGATACGATATCTCAAAATGTTAAGGGACAGCCGCATCAGGCTCACAGGGCATTTGTTCGTATTTAGTAAATAACCTTCAAACATGCTTGTAACACAAAATAGCATCCTTAATACAGCATCTTTGCGTAGCATAAAAATTCTGCACCAGGTGGAACTGCTTTGGCTTTCATGTATTCTCATGGTATAATCCTTGCTATATATTGCTAGCTCTCAAGCTGAGTAGAAATGATGGATAACCTTTGCAGTTTTGCAGCACTGGTAAGGCATCCTGCCTTCCAGGAATTGATTACAGTTAGCTGTGTTCATGTTAGGCAAATAAATGGCCAGTGAAATCCTGGAGAAAGCCAGAGAGTGCACTGATGCAGCTATAATATTGCTGGTCTCTTGACCATAGTCAGGAAACCAGGACCATGATTTGAGCTCCCTCCCTCCTTCCTTCACCAGCATGAATTTCTCCTCCGTTTCACAGTTTGCTTTAGCTATGGGATAGCGTTAAAACTGCATTGGTTCTACTCATGCTGAATACTGCTCCCTGATTTCAAATTCTGGTCAATATTATCCAAGGGTAGCACCAGTGCAGATGTTAAAGCTAAAGGTAAAGGTAAAGGTAAAGGGACCCCTGACCATTAGGTCTAGTCATGGCCGACTCTGGGGTTACGGCGCTCATCTCGCTTTATTGGCCAAGGGAGCCGGCGTACAGCTTCTGGGTCATGTGGCCAGCATGACTAAACCACTTCTGGCGAACCAGAGTAGCGCATGGAAACGCCGTTTACCTTCCCGCCAGAGCAGTATCTATTTATCTACTTGCACTTTGACCTGCTTTCGAACTGCTAGGTTGGCAGGAGCAGGGACCGAGCAATGGGAGCTCACCCCGTCATGGGGATTCGAACCGCCAATCTTCTGATCGGCAAGCCCTAGGCTCTGTGGTTTAACCCACAGCGCCACCAGCGTCCCAAACTAACTGTTGTAAAGGTAAAGGTAAAGGGCTGCATCCCCTGTTAAAGCTACAGCATCATTAAATTGTTATATGAAGAAATGGGTTCAGGTGGAGTTTGTAAAAGGGAGTGTGTGAGAACATTGTGGCCCATTCCAGATTTAACCAACCTGGTCTTGCTTGGTAGATGGTTTGCAGTCAGAGATTAAACCACGGTTTCTCAGTTCGTGTTAACAATAAATGGTTTAACGTTCCCATACATTTGATGGTTTAACAGACTCCAGACATTTTGCTTTATGGTGTGCAAGAGAAAGGAGCGCAGGAAACAGAGGAGGTCAGAGGGAATATGTAAGCACAACACCATACCTGCCAACACTTCAATGCCAAAATCTGGGACGCCATCTTCCCCAGATCGCATGAAATCATGGCAGTAAAAATGGCCGCCGTTCTCTCACAATAAAAAACTGGATGTCCTGGTTTTTTCCAGGACACTTGCAGGGTATGCAAGACATGTTCTCAGAATCAGCTAAACCATGATTAATTCAACTGAGATTGTTGACACCCAATGAGGCCTAATCCTTGTTCCTGAAGGCTAAAGTAAAGTAACTAGAAGGTATTGCTCTGTTGACTGGGCTTCTAATGTGTTTGTACTAAAATTGACCAATCCAAAGACTCCACGGTGCCTGACAATCTGATGCTGATGCTACATGCCCCAATTTCATTCCATGCCTGATTTGGGCTCTGAGGCATAAGTACATTTTAATTCATTGAAGTTTACTAGGTCTCAGACTCAGCTGCTTTGGTTACCAGTCCAAGCCACAAGCATCCTTGCCAGTCTGTGTTTTTACTGGGTTACGTTTCTTTCTGATAAAACACAGAAGCAAGAAGGGGAATTTGCCTCTGCCTCAGTTGCCCCTTCCATGTTAGCTACAGGGCGACCCAGCCATTAAACTTGCACATATCATTTGGTGCTAACAGTTCTGCTGAAAATTACTAATTTTAAAAACAATAAAGAATGAGCCAACCCATAATGTTTCTTCTTTATATTTTCCTGGGTTTTCTTGAATTATTCCCAGGGAACATGGCAAGTTCCCCTTCACATCAGAATCAACCAACCAGCTTGGAGGTAGATTGTAAATAGCCAGGCCTTCAGTTTATGTTCCTGCAATAAAACGAAGCTCAGTGGTGAGGAAACCTCAATTTCCTAATTAAAAAGATATTCGCTTGAGAAAAGAAATAGCTAATGACAGATTAAACTTGTATCTATTGATCTCTTGTATGTTATTAATCATTATAATTCTTTTTACATGTCTGCACCAATATAGATGTGTGTATAAACTATGATATTTGGCGTATTCCTTTGGATGTTTATGTAAATGTGCAACCGGAGATAATGTATATTCATAGCTATGGGTGCTATATCCTTCCGATTGTTTTAGACTGGGATTTTCTGTGAAGGAATAAGCCCTCCGCTGAGAATCAGGGGACCTTCCTCTCAAGGAAATATATGGAAAATTGCAATTTTAATAAGTATCTTTTGGGCTACACACACACACATTATATATTAATGTGTACAAATGTATGTGTATTAATAAACAATGCATATTTTATGTGTTTACACAATTTATGTTCAGAGGGTTGCATGATTTCATTGTGAACAATTGCTAATTTTGTAGTTCAGAAGAAGTTTTATTCCTCAGTGCTTGGCCTAAATACAAGATATTCCACAATTAAACATAAAGTATTTATGCCAGCAGTAAAACTGCCTTGTGGCATTGGGGGGAGATTTTATGAAAATGAATGACTACAGTATTAAAACACAGCAATATATAGTAGTGGTTATGATTATTATTCCAATGTAACATATATTAGTATAAAAGTATTCATATACTAATTATACATATACTTATAGCATCAATTAAATAGTTGAGATTTCAGTGGAATTGTAATGAGGAGGAAATATTTGAGGAAAATAGGTGATCAGTGAGGGGAAGGGTCTAGAGAGGATTAGTCCTTACCATGTTTGGTTTATAGTGATGTACTATCAAGCTAGGGATGCAGGTGGCGCTGTGGGTTAAACCACAGAGCCTAGGACTTGCCAATCAGAAGGTCGGCGGTTTGAATCCCCGCAATGACGGGGTGAGCTCCCATTGCTGGATCCCTGCTCCTGCCAACCTAGCAGTTCAAAAGCACGTCAAAGTACAAGTAGATAAATAGATACAGCTCTGGCAGGAAGGTAAACGGTGTTTCCGTGCACTGCTCTGGTTCACCAGAAGTGGCTTATTCATGCTGGCCACATGACCCAGAAGCTGTACGCCGGCTCCCTCGGCCAATAAAGCGAGATGAGCACCGCAACCCCAGAGTCGGTCACGACTGGACCTAATGGTCAGGGGTCCCTTTACCTTTACTATCAAGCTACTGGCTAAAGAGAACTAGCACAATGCTTGCTAGGATCTGTGTGTGCAGGGAAGAAGAGTTTGGATTTGATATCCCACAGTATCACTACCCTAAGAAGTCTCAAAGTGATGACTTATGGCCACACCAGGTAAGTGCACTGGGAGCCCACCGGCGGATGCTTTGTGGAGGGACTCCTCAAAACCTGGAGCCATCCGTGTTTAGGTTGGATTACTAATGCTGAGATGATAAAGCAGGTTGAGATAATAACCAGGTCAGTTCATGGTCAAAGAGAGCTGTTTTTTATTTTAAAAAATTAATGATATTTTGGAAAATAATTAATAGCTGGCCAGCTTGGATTGCAAAACAAATTTTCTTTTGGCCTAACGTTTGGGTTTTGTTTTTTCCTCATGCAGTGTTGTTTGTTTTAAAGAACCTAATTTGACACACTGGATGCTTTCCTAAATTGGCCTCATCCAGAAGCCTGGCACTAAAGAAGATTCATAAGCCGAAACCTTGTTGTTGTTATATTTTTTTGTAACAGCGTTGATATCTTAAGACGGGTTCTTCAATGGGAAGATCAATAATGATGGACAAGCCTCTGTGAAAGGCAGCTCGCCTACCATTACTTCCCCCCATTTCTTTCATTATTTTGCAGTTCAAACAACAAGAAAAAATTCATCTCCAAAGAACACATTATCTCAGCACTATCTATTGAAGAACTGCTGGGGACTATCTATTGGAGACATTTTTTTTTGGCAAGTTTGACATGCTTGAGTTCAGTTAAGGAAGATGGGGAAGGGGCTGCAACTCAGTAGGAGGGTGTCTGCTTTGCATGCAGAAGGTTCAATCCTGCAGACAGAGCTAGGAGAGACCCTGTCTGCAACTCCCAGTCCATGAAGGCTCTGGACAGTACTGAGTTAGATTGACCAATGGACCATACAAGTGAAGTATTTGTTTCATTTTATTTATTGAATTTATATACCACCCTATACCCGGAGATCTCAGGGCGGTTCACAGAAAAGATCACAATATATAAAATAAAAATAAAAACAATAACCCAATAACACCCCTCCCCAAAAGAGCCACATTTTAAAAGGGTACAGGATGTCAATCAGATCAACCAAAGGCCTAGTTGAAAAGGAACGTTTTTGCCTGGCGCCTAAAAAGGTAAAGGTAATGGTACCCCTGCCCGTACGGGCCAGTCTTGACAGACTCTGGGGTTGTGCGCCCATCTCACTTAAGAGGCCAGGGGCCAGCGCTGTCCGGAGACACTTCCGGGTCACGTGGCCAGCGTGACATCGCTGCTCTGGCGAGCCAGAGCCACACACGGAAACGCCGTTTACCTTCCCGCTGGTAAGCGGTCCCTATTTATCTACTTGCACCCGGAGGTGCTTTCGAAATGCTAGGTTGGCAGGCGCTGGGACCGAGCAGCGGGAGCGCACCCCGCCGCAGGGATTCGAACCGCCGACCTTTCGATCGGCAAGCCCTAGGCGCTGAGGCTTTAACCCACAGCGCCACCTTGCCTGGCGCCTAAAGGTGTTTAATGAAGGCGCCTGGTGAACTTCCCTGGGGAGAGCACTCCACAGATGGGGAGCCACTGCAGAGAAGGCCCCATTCTCGTGTTGCCACCCTCCAGAGCTCTTGAGGAGGAGGCACACGAAGGAGGGCCTCAGAAGATGATCTCAGGGTCCGGGTGGGTTCATATGGAAAGAGGCGGTCCTTGAGGTATTGCGGTCCTGAGCCGTTTAAGGCTTTATAGGTCAAAATCATCTCTCCTTCCCCTCCGAATTCTGGGAACTGTAATTTACCCCTCACAGAGCTGTAATTCCCAGCACCCTTAACAAACTACAGTAGTTGAGGTTCCTTGGTGTCCCTTCAAACTCTATACTTCTATGGTTCTAAGGGAGATTACTATGTTGCTTCATTTAGTGGGAGCCATCTTTGGGGAAGGGCCATAGCTCAGTGGTTAGAGCATCTGCTTTATATGCAGAAGGTCCCAGGTTCGATCCCTGGCATCTTCAGGTAGGACTGAGAATGTCTCTTGCTTGAAACCCTGGAAAGCCACTGCCAGTCAGCATCGGCTAGAGATGACTCATTTGTGACCCTCCAGATGTTGCTGAGCTAACTTCAGCGATGTACACAGATGTGGGCTCCTAGTTCCAGCCCCAAAAGCTCCTGAAAATGCCACAGAATCCTCCACAAGAGGTTCCTCAACAGACAAATTGATGTGGAAAATATTATGTGAAGACTACGTGCTCTGGTCCATGGGGTCATGAAGAGTCGGACATGACTAAACGACTAAACAACAACAACAATAATGTGTTAGAATGAATCTGTGAGCATAATATTTAGCGGGCAGTGTGTTGGACTTAGAATGCTGAACTGTGGATTCAAATGCTCACTCAGCCATGGGTCCCCTTAATCTGTCTCATAGGTTTGTTGTGAGGATGGAATTGGAGAATGGTATGTTCCTTGCTTTGAGTTTGGAATAAAAAATGTTCCTCTATATATCTGTCTGTCTACCTTCTGCTATCCACAGGCAGGAAAGAGATTCCCTGTCGGTAAAACAGAATTTGATGGTTGACCTTGGTGGCCATGCTAAATAGTTATTTAGTCCTGCCACTTGTGAAGTCCCCTCCCACCCCAGCCTTTCCATTGGAAAGTGTATGCTCTTGTTGAAGCCTGCATTTGTGGCGTCCACGTGGCACCTTATGGATTATCTACTTTGTACCAAAAAAATAGTAGCTGACCTTGAGATAAGTATGCACACGCCCATTTCCTGCAAAAGAGTCCAATTCCAGCTCCTCATTAAGTAATACTTAAGGTGCAGTTCTCTATCCCATTGAAGTCAGTGTTGCAGAACAACCACTAATAGCTCTGGATTCCACCCCTTAATCTATTTGTTCTGCTGCATTATATCACCAATGTACTGGAAACATCCTTAAGTTACCAAGTTACCTGTGACTACTCAGCAAATAATTATTCTCAAGATCGTTTTACAAAATATTGCAGTGCAGCTGGAACAAGCAATGAGGCTTTTAAGCCTTAGGAGTTTTCCAAACTGAATGGTTGTTCAAGGCCAAAGGAAACTGGCAACTTTAAGGAGATGCCAGCAGAATGAGTCAGATCTGAATGTATGATATGACAAAAGACACGTTCCATTCTTAGTCCTGAAATACCACAGTAGTTATTGGACTGATAATTGCTTAGCCTCAGAGATCATGAGGAGGGGATTTGCTGATGGATTTCAAGGTAGTTAACTTGTGTTGTGTACAGTTGTCATCTACTAGGCACAGTCAGCATGTAGATAGTTGCCTTTGACTGGACTTAACTGTCCAGGGGTCCTTTACCTTTTACCGTAATGAGTTGGTAGCTGTAATAAGTGGGCAGAAGCAGAGAAAGGGTCTAAGAACACCCAACTATGGATTGCTGGGTTCAGGACCAAGGCCAGCAGCAAAGCGTCCTGCAACATCTTCAATGAAAGTTAGCTGTTCTCTGAGCTCTTAATCATACAAAAGCTAGTAGTTTAGGGAACCAACCATCAGTGAAAGGAGGCTTTAAGACATGGACTACAATGTCTTTGGCTGGCCTCCTGATAATGTCCTCCTGTTGCCCCCTAGGATGGCATCATGGTAGAGGGTGTGTGTTCCCAGTTAAGAGGGGGCATCCAAACAGGATGGCCTATTAGCATCTAGCAATGCACAGTGAGAAGTATCCTCAGCTATTGATAGAAGGGATAAAAGTTACGCTGGTTGGAAGTTAGCCCAACTTTCTATGGAGAAGGGGCTCCCCTGTAATTGTTTCCCAAGCAGGCCTAGGCCTGGTGCTTCATTGGTCCAGAGCATGGAGAAAGAGAATAGTGGGGGGGGGATTATTTCTAGTCATAATACTAGAAATCATGGTAATTTAATAAAGCTGAATATTGGATGATTCAGGATAGGTAAAAGAAAATAACTTATTCATGCAGCACATAGTTAAACTATGGAACTTGCTCCCCCAGGAGGCTTTGATGGCTGCCAATTTGGTTGGCTTTAAAAGAGGATTAGACAAATGAATGGAGGGCAAGGCTACTAGCCATAATGGCTGTGTTCTACCTCCACTATCAGAAAAGTATGCCTATGAGAGATGATCAGGGGGGTTGGGCTGGATGTTCATCAGTATGCGGATGATACCCAGCTCTACCTCTCTTTCAAATCAGAACCAGTGAAGGCAGTGAAGGTCCTGTGTGAGTGTCTGGAGGTGGTTGGAGGATGGATGGCAGCTAACAGATTGAGATTGAATCCTGACAAGACAGAAGTACTGGGGACAGGAACAGGATGCAGGCAGGTGTGGAGGACGCCCTGGTCCTGAATTGGGTAACTGTGCCCCTGAAGGACCAGGTGTTCAGCCTGGGAGTCATTTTGGACTCACAGCTGTCCATGGAGGCGCAGGTCAGTTCTGTGTCCAGGGCAGCTGTTTACCAGCTCCATCTGGTACACAGGCTGAGACCCTATCTGCCCGCAGACTGCCTCACCAGAGTGGTGCATTCTCTGGTTATCTCCCACTTGGACTACTGCAATGCGCTCTACATGGGGCTACCTTTGAAGGTGACCTGGAAACTACAACTAATACAGAATGCGGCAGCTAGACTGGTGACTGGGAGCGGCTGCTGAGACCACATAACAGTGATCTTGAAAGACCTACATTGGCTCCCAGTACATTTCCGAGCACAATTCAAAGTGTTGGTGCTGACCTTTAAAGCCCTAAATGGCCTCGGTCTAGTATATCTGAAGGAGCGTCTCCACCCCCATTGTTCTACCCGGACACTGAGGTCCAGCGCTCAGGGCCTTCTGGTGGTTCCCTCACTGCAAGAAGCCAAGTTACAGGGAACCAGGCAGAGGGCCTTCTCGGTAGTAACACCCGCCCTGTGGAACGCCCTCCCACCAGATGTCAACGAGAACAACAACTACCAGACTTTTAGAAGAAATCTGAAGGCAGCCCTCTTTAGGGAAGCTTTTAATGTTTGATGCATTACTGTATTTTAATATTTTGTTGGAAGCCACCCAGAGTGTCTGGGGAAGCCCAGCTAGATGGGCAGGGTATAAATAATAAATTATTATTATTATTATATTATGAGTACAGTACCAGTTGCAGGGCAAATTGCTGTTTTGCGCATGTCCAGTTTGCAGGCTTCACAGGATCATCTTCTTAGCTACTTTGAGACCAGGATTTTGGACTAGATGTGGTCTTCTCATGTCTCCTCCCTTGTAGAGTTTCTGCTCCTCTGAAATAGCATGTTGCCCATGATACAGTTTTTTTTAAGTATGACTCACATATGTTGGATTGCCAGTTAAAGATCAATGGAACCAAGCAAGATAGTTACTTACAGGATAGAGTAATATTTGGCATAATTTGGCATAGTTTTAATATGGAGGTGGGGGATATTTGCTGAAATAAGTGCATAAAGGTTACTTCTCTGTAACACTGCATTCCTAAAGGGAAAGTTTCTCATATCTGTAATTGTGTGGTTTGTCAATCCGTGTTCCATTTCCATCTGTCATAAAGTTCTAGGGATATGTCCATACTTTGGAGGCAAATGACGCTAAAGTCATTTTAGACACATAAACACAGCTGTTGACGTGGCTTATTACATACCTCCAGGTGACTCTAGCTAAAGAACAGGTTCTTTTTTTACAATTTATTTTATTTTCTCATGATGATACATATTTACTCAGCAGGTAGGTGTATGAAATTATGAAAGCCTCTGTCACAACTTTTTAATCACGAAGCTAATTTACTGTGAGCAACGGGAACGAATGTTCAGGTGATTTGTGAGAAATCCGTGCCTTTTTAGCCTGTAGTCTGTAGTTTACAATGGGTGTCATACAATGGCTTCTTGGAAGTGATAAACATTTCCCTCCAATACCGAATCATGACCTCCCACTGTGTTTAGATTGGGAGTGTGGTGGAGTTGCAACATAAGGGATGGCTTATCATTGTTCTCTCTGCAGAGTGTGCTGCAGGGAATAAGAACTGACTGACAATACTAGTAGGTACCCAGGCCTTTGTCCTATAGAAATAAGAGGAAAACCTTATCTGAAAGGAGCAGAAAAGATCTGTGCTAATAACTAGGAGTAGGAGAATCAAACATGAGGCAGAACGATCTCCTCTGTGATGGTTGGATTTAGTTTGAAAATACTATGGCAGTGCAACTCTGTGAAAGATAAGTTTACTTCTTCCTCTTCCTGTGTGTGAATTTTAAAAATACCGGTAAATGTCAGCTGTTGCTAGGGTTGCAGCCCTAAACATACTTGCCGCAGAATCCTAAGCATGTTTACAAATGAATAAAAAACACAGCAATTTTCGTTAACCAACCAGATATACACAGTGCATACATGACTGGTGGCAGAACGTCAACTGATGACAGTTTTTGTCACAGAGGCCAGATGAAAGCTTCTCCGTGACTGTCCATGATCAATAAAACGAACCTGGCAAATCTGTTTTTGAATTCATAGAATGGGAGGCACCATTGGGGGGGGGTGTGAATCTTATTTCTGGGGCCACTGATGGTTATTGATTTGTGTTTTTATTAGTAATTTTAATGGCTTTATGTATTAATATATGTGACATGTCAATACTGTGACAGAATGAGGACCAATACGCTTGAGATATTAATAAGACATATTTTAATCAGATCATTCATTTCTGGTTTTAATAATGGATGTGTGAAACATTTTTTTAGCTGGCCGTATCAAAATACTTTCATCCTCCCTTGAAACTCCTCATTAAATCCGCTCATGAAATTTGGCCCATATATGAACCTTTAGAGATGTGTGGAATATTCTAGGGCAGGGTGATCCAATGTACAGTGGTGCCCCGCAAGACGAACGCCTCGCAAGACGGAAAACCCACTAGACGAAAGGGTTTTCCGTTTTGGAGGCGCTTCGCAAAAAGAATTTCCCTATGGGCTTGCTTCGCAAGACGAAATGTCTTGCGAGTTCCTGCGTTTTTTCCCCCTTCCCCCCCCTTTCCTAAGCCGCTAAGCCGCTTATCAGTTGATCTGCTGATAAGCCGCTTAACAGCTGATCCGCTAAAAGCCGCTAAACCACTAATAGCGCTAATCCGCTAAGCTGTCAATGGGCTTGCTTCGCAAGACGAAAAACCGCTATACGAAGAGCCTCACGGAACGGATTAATTTCGTCTTGCGAGGCACCACTGTATGGCTCAAGGGCCACATACAGCCCTTGAGGCCTTTTTTGGCGGCCCTCAACAACATTTGATGCCTGAAGCCCTCATGCTGCTTTCCCAAAGCCAGGTAAGTGAGGTGCTGGGCTTTGGAAAAAGGCGTGAGGGCTCTGACAGGGGCTGCTTAGAGTCCTTCAGCCTCCCTTCCAAAGCCTAGTTAGTGCTTTCCCAGCTCAGGGAAGGAAGTGAGAGGGCTCTTAGACCCTGCCAGAATCTTGCACCTCCTTCTCTAATCCTGCCACCTCACCCATCTTTGTGAGGGCAGCATGAATGCTGGTGGTTGGGTGTGGATGTGTGGGTGTGTCTGTGTGAAATTTTGGCCGTGCTCTCCACCCTCCATGTGACAAGACAGTGTGCAGCCCACAGGTTCTGTGTCAAAGTACTCCTGCAGCCCACTGGTATGAAAAGAAGAAGAAGAAGAAGAGTTTGGATTTGATATCCCGCCTTTCACTCCCTTTAAGGAGTCTCAAAGCGGCTAACATTCTCCTTTCCCTTCCTCCCCCACAACAAACACTCTGTGAGGTGAGTGGGGCTGAGAGACTTCAAAGAAGTGTGACTGGCCCAAGGTCACCCAGCAGCTGTATGTGGAGGAGCGGAGACGCGAACCCGGTTCCCCAGATTACGAGACTACCGCTCTTAACCACTACACCACATTGGCTCTCGAAAAAGTTGGACTGCCCTGTTCTAGAGAAACCTGAAATGCCTTATTAAAATTCTTTGGGCTCTTCTCAGTTTTCATCTGAGGAGGAATCCTCAAGTCCACTCTTAATTCAGCTATAGATAAGAATTTCCAGGGTGACTCCGGTTTTAATGTTTAGGTCTCCTGATGCTTAAAATTTGAACGCAGGAGCTTCTGTTTCCTACATTTATTCAAATGCTACTAAGCAAAGCTATTGAAAGTTTTCTGTTTAATTTCTTGCAGGCCTCCTCCCTTCCTCTTTCCTGCCCCTTTCCATGACTTCTACCATTTCATTTCCCTTCTCCGGTTGGGGAGTTTTAAGATGAATAACATGTGATTTGTTAGAATAGCTTTAATTTGCTTCCTTGATTTCTCTTTCTGGTAATGTGAGGTTTCCTGGAGGAAGATAAACCTTTTCTGCTCGGATTAAATTGGTGTTTTGCCTACATGAATTATTACCTCGTGCTCACTTTCGTTTTGTCCACTTATTTCGAGTGTAATTTAAAGGGCTACTTTAAAAACCAATGGGGAGATGTGCACTAATTTATTCATGTCATCAAGAGGATTGGGGGGGCGCTTCCCTTCCCTGTTCTACTATACTCCAAGCCAAGTGTGTTTTGAAAGACCCTACAAATGAGTCATAGCCTTTTGATATCACAATAATGCTTCAATAACACCATCCTAGGGCTGCTTGATGGCACTTAGTTGCTAAATGCCCCTGTAGTGGGAGGACATAATTATCTGCTAGGTTTCCAGAAACCGGTGAGATTATGATTAATATTAAAGGCTTTTAGCAAAAACAAGGCGGGGGGAAATAATCAAAGCATCTATGGGATAGAAACCTTCTGTAATGAGTCACCGAGAGATGAGACAGCAATCTGAGCCATTGCAACACAACGCTGAGAAAAGGTCAAATACTTTCTTTTTCGGAACACGGTTATAATTCATTCATTAAAAATTTAACATGCTCGCATTTTAGGCCGAGATCACGGTGGGAAGTTTTTGCATTCTGTTGCTTCTGTGCAATGGATCTCCAGCCACAGAAATTGTTATGTTTGCAGCGGGATATTTGTGCAGCGCCTTCTACCAAATAAAAATAAAAATGTACAAAACTGTGAATTAAAATGTCAGGATTAAGGTAGGAATTCCAAATGTAACTTGCCCCATTTTGCCCAGTATAGCTTACTGCAACTAGTAGCATCTCTTTGGGATCTCGTACCTACGGGACCGCCTCTCCTGGTATGCCCCACGGAGGGACCCACCCTAGAGGTCCCGGGCCCTAAAGAAGTTAGATTAGCCTCAACCAGAGCCAGGGCCTTCTCAACACTGGCTCCGGCCTGGTGGAACGCTTTGTCTCATGAGACCAGGGTCCTGCGGGATCTGATCTCTTTCCACAGGGCCTGTAAGACAGAGTTGTTCCACCTGGCCTTTGGCTCAGAATCAGTGTGATTCCCTCCCCCCTTTTTCTTTTTCCTTTCTCCTCCTATGATGAGATGCTCCCTAATTGTTTTAACATTGTATCTTAATCTTTTAAATTGTATTTTAATCAACTTGCTTTTATTATTGGTTGTTAGCTGCCCTAAGCCTGGTCTTCGCTGGGGAGGGCAGGGTATAAATAAATTATTATTATTATTATTATTATTATTATTATTATTATTATCATCATCATCATCATCATCATCATCATCATCTCAGGCAGAAAGAGGTCTTGCTCATCATCTCCTTTCTGATCATTTTAACTGGAGCTGCCAGGGACCGAACCTTTGACCTTCTGCATGTTAAGTAGGAGCTCTACAGCTGAGCTATGAATCCCTCCACTTGGTTTAATGGAGCTTTCTTCCTAGCCAGTATGTTTTGGAGAGCAGCCTCAGTGTTCATTTTGTGAAGGATCAGGGTTGGACTTGTTATGCATATTGTAGGAAATTGTGGCGGGATTTATTTTTTAAAACCGTTTCTTTGCTCTCCAAATCTGCTCTATTTTAGAGTAGAAAATGCAAAGGTAGCTAAATAATTTTTAAAAGAAATGGCAGATTATCAGTGCGGATTCGATTTTGGATTTTGTGCCTAAACCACTTAACTTTTGCACAAATGTTAGGTGTTGCAGGTTGCTCAAATGTTTTTAGCTCTTAACTGTTGTTAGAATGTGTTAACTTTTTAGAATGCTTTAAAAATTGTTTTGTAGATTTGTTTTCTGCCCTGGGCTCCATCAAGAGGAAGGGTGGGGTGTAAATTCAATTAATAATAACAAACAAACAAACAAAATCTCAACATTTTTTGTTAAAACAAGAAAGTGTGTGTCATATTTGCTGCAGCAAAATAACATAGTATCCTGTTTGGAATATTTTATTTTACTTGTTTATTTTAAGGCATTTAATCCCCACTTTTCATTATATGTATCAAAGCGGCTAACCCCACCCCTAATATAAAAAAATATTTTTATTTTTTTTAAATGATATTTATTAAACTTTCCAATAAAAACATACAAATACAAAACAACTACAATGAAAACAAACACAAACAAAAAAAAAGTATAATTTTAAAACTTAATTTCACAACCTAATTTCCCCGACTTCCTCATACCTCACCGTATTGTATTCTATTTTTAATTAAATATTTATTGAGATTTTTTAGAATACAAAATGCAAAACTAATAAACAATATAACATATATCATAACACATTTTTCAGAACTTCTTTGGACTCCCTCACGTCTCCCACTCCCACTTACATCGTTAAAATTTTTTCCCAGCAATTTATCATCTTGTTTATATTCTTAAATTTTGTTCAGTTAATTTAATCTATTCTCCACAAATTTTATATTTCCCTCAATCTCACTTGTCATCAATTTCAAATCTAATTCAGTGGTAGGCAATTATTTATGATCTAGCATCCTTCTTAGCCTTCAACCAAATTACAATACTTTTGTAGATAAATCTTGAATTTCTTCCAATCTTCTTCAACCCTCTCTTCTCCCAGGTCTCGAATTCTGCCAGTCATCTCGGCCAGTTGCATATAGTCCATCAGCTGCATCTGCCACTCTTCCAGTGTGGGTAGATCTTGAGTTTTCCAACTCTTGGCAATGAGTATCCTTGCTGCCGTTGTTGCATACATAAAAAATGTTCGGTCCTTCTTTAACACCTTCTGGCCGACAATGCCCAGAAGGAAGGCCTCTGGTTTCTTGGTAAAGGTATACTTAAATACCTTTTTCAACTCATTATAAATCATTTCCCAGAAGGCCTTCACTCTAGGGCAAGTCCACCAGAGGTGAAACTCTGCAATTTCCAATTGTCTCCGTCTTTTTCTAATATTTCCCAATATTTTGGCCAGTTGGCCTCCATATTGGGTCTTTTTCGGGCCTTAGCTTCCAGAGGTGAAAGCCACCTCGGAGTTTTATTTTCCAGTAAGTCTTTGTATTTTGTCCAGACTTTAAAAACTGCTTTCCTGACAATATGGTTCTTAAAGACCTTATTAATCTTAACCTTATCTAGTTTCATTATCCCATCAGCAACTCCATTCCCTTATTTCCCCAAATTTTTTATAAATTCCATTCCTTTTCTTACTCTAATGTCTCTGAAAACCACAATGTTTTTAAGTCCATGTCAATCTAACATTCTTTAATCTTATAGTATTTGTTAAGATAGTCCTTGAATTTCTTCCAATCTTCTTCCACTGTCTCTTTCTCCTGGTCTCGGATTCTGCCCGTCATCTCTGCAAGTCCCATGTAATCTGCCATCTTCATCTGCCATTCTTCCAGAGTGGGTAGATCTGATGTCTTCCAATACTTTGCAATAAGGATCCTTGCTGCTGTTGTTGCATACAAAAACAAAGTTCTGTCCTTCCTTAACACCACATGGCTGACCATACCCAGGAGAAAGGCCTCTAGTTTCTTCAGGAAAGTGTATTTAAACATCTTTTTCATTTCATTATATATCATTTCCCAGAAAGCCTTAATCCTTGGGCATGTCCACCAGAGGTGAAAGAATGTACCTTCATTTTCTTTACATTTCCAACATTTGTTATCTGATAAGTGGTAAATTTTTGCAAGCTTGACTGGGGTCATGTACCACCTATAAATCATTTTCATAATATTCTCTCTCAAGGCGTTACACGCCGTAAATTTCATACCGGTGGTCCACAACCTTTCCCAGTCAGCAAACATAATGTTATGACCAATATCTTGTGCCCACTTAATCATAGCTGACTTAACCATTTCATCCTGTGTATTCCATTTCAACAGCAAGTTATACATTTTTGACAAATTCTTAGTATTGGGTTCTAACAGTTCTGTTTCTAATTTTGATTTTTCCACCTGGAAGCCAACTTTCCTATCCATCTTATAGACCTCCATATAAAAAATTAAAAACATAGACTAAAGCATCAGAGATAGGCACATTACAACAACATTCATGGTGCAAAAACCTCCTGAAACAGTGGTTTTAACCTGTCATCTGAAACTTATTAAGGATGGTACGGTATCTGCTTTTGAAGGGAGGAAGGTTTTTCCACAGAGCTTGACTCCTTGCTGAAATGAGTTGTGTTTCCATCCTTGGGGGAACCACTAATTCTCCCTCAGATGATCTCCGTGATTGTTTTGGGTCACGTGGGTTTTTCTTTCCTTTTACAAATTAAATCACAAGGCATTGCAATACCTGCTTGGCTGCCATTTTGAATGTGAATGTTTTTTTGTGTGGTAGGCTTTGGGGAGTACAGTGATACCTTGGGTTACAGATGCTTCAGGTTACAGACTCCACTAACCCAGAAATAGTACCTCAGGTTAAGAACTTTGCTTCAGGATTAGAACAGACATCGTGTGGCGGCGGTGCGGCGGCAGCAGCAGGCCCCATTAGCTAAAGTGGTACTTCAGGTTAAGAACAGTTTCAGGTTATGAACGGACCTCTGGAACGAATTAAGTTCATAACCCAAGGTACCATTGTATAGTCAAGCATTCTGTTCTCACAGTGGCCAACCAGATAAAAACCTAAGGACATTAGATGATCCCGCTCAGTCTGGCCAGTGGCCCTATCAAGTTGCAAGGGTTGCCCTGCTCCCTCTCATAAACTGTGTGTGTGTGTGTGTGTGTGTGAGAGAGAGAGAGAGAGAGAGAGAGAGAGAGAGAGAGAGAGCTCCATGTCCATGCTGTTGTGGAAACAGATCACCTACTTTTTTGGGGGAAATTAGAATCATAGAATTGTAGAGTTGAAGGGACCCCAAGGCTCATCTAGTCCAACCCTTGGCCAGGCAGGAATCTTTTACGTTATGTGGGGCTCGAACCCACAACCCCGAGATTAAGAATCTCATGTTTCACCAACTGAGCTACCCTAGATTATAGTACCCAAATGAATATCGTTCATTTTCTGAGGCTCCGCTTCTCTTACTATCAAGCCTGCCCAAGCAGCACCAACAGATGCAATTTATGTATAAATGTTTAAATATCTACATAATTCCACATGCGAAATAGATGCCCAGCACTCATACTGCTGTTCTTTGAATTGCAGGTATTTATGAGCCGCCATTTCTTATACTACTGCAGTGAACCTACCCTGGATGTGAAGATTGCCTTTTGTCAGGTGTGTGTTCCTTACAGGTAAAACAAGGTACAGTATATACTTGTACTTTCATATTTTGCTGTCAGTACTATGGTAGATTCGGTAGGAGTAATAACTCACAGCAAAACTGGATGAAGGGAGTCTCCAGCATAAAACTGAGAGAAATATGAGGATGTTTTACATATATAGGCTATACACAAGATCTGCCAGCTAGAAGCCTTAGGATCTATTACAGCAGTTCCCAACTTTCCCCCCTGTGGACCACTTGAAAATTGCTGAAGGTCTTTTGTGGACCACTTAATGATTTTTCTTCCTGTTCCAGCAGTTGTAGTGCACTGCACTAGATGTTGTGTAATCTTTATTTATATCTTTGTTTGCTTTTTTATTTATTATATATTACATTTTATCTTACTGCAATTTGAATCCAAGTAGATTAAGCCCCCAGTGTTGCTGCGGGAGGGATGCAATGCCACAGGAACATTTCTATATCTTTGGTGGCAGTGTGACAAGGTGTATTGCTTTTGGTCAGCAGTCTTCGAGGAAACGGGATTAATCTGTAATATAAAGATAAACCCAACTCCTTTGTTAGCCTTGCTAGGAACAAACAGATGAATCAAGTCAACCTTTATCTCATTGGGAGATGCTGGCTTAGAAATTGCTAAATGTTGGCGTTCTGCAAGAAGACTGTCAGTACACTCATGGTGTGCTCAGGTGTGGCCTGTTGCTCTGGCCGAGAAATTTACCTGCCATGTCATGGTGGCCAAAGGCAAGACAAGTCCTTTATCCTTCTAGAACACCTGGTATCCATTCATCTCACATATGAGAAGCCACAATCAGTTGAGACAACCTCCCCAGACCCAAGGAAACAGCTAGCAGCGGTTCTCAACCTGTGGCTCCCCAGATGTTGTTGGGTTACAACTCCCATCATCCCTAGCTAGCAAGTCCAGAGCTCAGGGATGATGGGAGTTGTGGTCCAACATCTGGGGACCCACAGGTTGAGAACCGCTGATAGAGAGACCTATTGTATTAGAGTTTTTAATATACATTACAAACGGGTTCTAAGTAGCGGTTCTAACTTTTTCAAAGGAATGACAGACTAGCTGACATTGTTGATGTTTGTTGCCTTTTAAATTAAATCTCATGCTCCCACAGAACAAGGCAGCTGATTATTTTCTTTTTAATGTATTTTATTGCTCTGTCACAATTCATAAGCAAAAAGAATCAGCTGTCCTGTTCTGTGGGAGCATGAGATTGGCAGGGAAGGCTGGCAGTGCCCAGTCCAGAGTCCAAGGATTTTAGTCAACTAACCTTCGCTCAGAGTAGACCCATTAAAATTAATGGCCATGACTAACTTAGGCCGTGTTAGTCGAATACAACCCCAAATCAAGCAGAAAGCATATAGGACCATGGACAGCTCCAAGAGGCCTCCTGCTTAAACTGCTTCAAGTGATGTCGTCTCTGCAGGGAGCTGTAATAAAAGTGGCTTATCTCATAGTGAATTGAAGCAACATGTAGGCTTAGCAGGCGTGGAGTATGGTGGGCTCTGTCTCACTGGAGGAATTGGACGACTGGTTAAAGGGCTTCCGTTTATTTTTTTAGTCTTTGGCTTCTGCAGGGCTGGGGAGGTAGAAGGGACTCATCTTCTGATGTCCTGAGCCCTGAGGACGTAGCTTGAACCTTGTCCTCATCTGAGTCTTCCACCACCCCTAATTGTGGGTCATGCCATCAGCCAGCGTGTAGACTCTCTCATAGTATTGTGTAAACAACCTCCATTTCTTTGCTGTAAAGAGGGTTTCTGTTATTTCCATCCTGTTTCCATCCTGTTTCTCATGGCAGCCTGATGCAGAGACTTTTCATGCCACTAGCTGGCAGAAATAGTAGTCTATTATGCTCATCAGCACTGAGTGTTACAACATCAAAAAAGTGTTTGCTGGCTATCTCTTTGAGGGGTGGAGATATAATTTGAAGTAGCTCTGACATCTAGTCTTCTGGAACTAAATTGCCCTTGAATATAGAAGCCCTAATAATTTAAAGTTGGGAGACTGAAATGAATCTCAATAAGCTAAGCAGTTACGGAACAAGTATTAAGTTGTTCAGGTCTTAGATGTGCTTGTTAGTCAAGGGGCTGCCTGTTAGCATTCATATGTGTCTAGCCTAGTGACAGCCTATCAGTGTAGAGAATTTCCATTATCAAAGTGAAATTGGGTTGCGCTGTTTGTTTTGATACCCAATGAACAGCATAGGACCTTTCAGTCTCATCATTGATTTCTGTCGTTTGATGTGCAGCCAGTAAACTTGGCTTTCAAAGAAGTCACCTTGAAAGCAGGGTTGCATCTCAAGATGTGACCCCAATTTAATACCTTACCAGGTACAGGTAACAAAAAGGTGGGGAAAAAAATCAAAATGCAAATAGTAATTGCTCTGAAGCAGTTATTTCATATGAGGCAAGAGAAGATGTGGGCATGTTTAAAAATCTGTATTAAGCGTTGTGAGTTAAAGTTACTAAATTTTTCTGTGAGCTTCTCATTCTTGCAATTTAGGGATGACTGTAAATCACACAGTCACAATACTCCTTGGTTCAGTGGATAAAATGTGTGAGATGCAGATTAAAAACCCTTCTCAACTCTGAAGATTACTTGGTACCCTTGGACAAGTTAATATGGCACAGATTAATTTCCTTCCTTCCTGTGAAGCTCACAAGAAAATAACTTGGATGTGCATATTATGGGTTACCATTTTAAGCGCCTTCCCATGTTAACATTATTCTGCAACCTGAAATCTAGCACAGTAGGAAAAAGGCTGAACTACAAGTGACTTCTCTTAGGTGCTAACTTTGCACCTGCAGGAAGAATATTGAATTCAGATAGCCATGTAATGTGCATCTCAGGAGTGGCACTGAAGGATGCTGAATTTAAGGATGAATGCACCAGCCCATGTGTATCCCATCCCAGTTCCACATGGGACTGAGCTGAATGAGGCTTGTCTGCTCTGTTTCCATGTGTTTCTGTTTGTTTAGCAAACAGATATTCACATGCTGTCAATATTTTTTTTTAAGACTTGGAAGTTACCTTTAAATGTCTCCAAATTGAAATTCCAAGGCGAGTTTGGAGAACCTTGCCTGGGAAGGCCATTGTAGGGTTTTTTAGGGAAACAAAACGATTTCCAGTAAGAGCGGTGACATTTCAGAGAGGCTTTTCACCTCTGTACATATGATGATCATAATGGTAACCAGATAATTTTCTCCTGACCATGTACTTCCTCTGTATGCAGACATGCAAACAAATGGCTTCATTCCCCTGAGTATTTATTTAACCACTAACTAACTAGAGAAAGAGCTGTTAGGTCTGGCCCTTCTGTCCAGGCTCCATTAAGACGGAAGAGTCTTGCGTAATGTTGCACATTATTCAAGCAAAGTGCATTAACTTATCAGTACTCTTCCGTGTTAGAACCAGATCTTTCATTTTGCATCCTCTGCCTCCAGTCTATCAACATCAGCTTAATGGCTATTGAAATTGACTGAGGTGAATTGCATACATTAATTGTCCAGAGGGCTGCGGTAATATGGGTCGGTTTCATTCTCTAAGTTCATATAATTGATTTTAACATCCGTTGATTAAAAATAACCAGCTGTCTGGTATGCAGTCAAATATAAATTTCAGAGCATTTGCTGGAAGAATTCTTAGGATAGGTATTTGTTTGGAAGAGCTTGCTTGGTTGCAAAAACCATATGGCTCATGCTCTGCATGGCTGTTTTAAGGATGGAGATGATGGAGATGTTCAGTGAAAATGCTAAGCAAGCAAGCAACTCCATTATCCAAAACCTTGATTGCCTGAATCTTGTTATATAAAGGGAGAGACCATTGTTCCTTCTGTAAATGTTTTTTTTTTTTTAAAAAAAAGCATATTCAATTATTCTCCCATGTTTCCATAAAGTGGTTGTAAATCAACACTATGCCAATGCACATCTTCCCCAAATTTTCTTCTACCACTCTGTCATTAGACCTCCTCTCTCTGCCCATTTGTCCTGTTCAAAAATGTCACTAATTTGTGTGGAACTGCTTCACAAACTGACCCACTTGCAGGTGGATAGGCCCTGAAAAATGTATCCAGAAAATTACTGTATTGGCTTGAATATGTTGTTGTTTAGTTGTTTAGTCATGTCTGACTCTTCATGATCCCATGGACCAGAGCATGCCAGGCACTCCTGTCTTCCACTGCCTCCTGCAGTTTGGTCAAACTCATGCTGGTAGCTTCGAGAACAGTATCCAACCATCTCTTCCTCTGTCGTCCCCTTCTCCTTGTGCCCTCCATCTTTCCCAACATCAGGGTCTTTTCCAGGGAGTCTTCTCTTCTCATGAGGTGGCCAAAGTATTGGAGCCTCAGCTTCAGGATCTGTCCTTCCAGTGAGCACTCAGGGCTGATTTCCTTCAGAATGGATAGCTTTGATCTTCTTGCAGTCCATGGGACTAGCAAGAGTCTCCTCCAGCACCATAATTCAAAAGCATCAATTCTTCGGCGATCAGCCTTCTTTATGGTCCAGCTCTCACTTCCATACATCATGTCTGGGAAAACCATAGCTTTAAATATAATATATATAATATTTGAATATTATATATTATAAATAGCTTTAAATATAATATATATATATAATATTGGAATATAAGCCTCACTTTCCCCCCAAATTCTGACCGTTGAAAGTTAAAGTGCAGTTTATATGCATGACCTTACAGTATGCAGCCAGGAGCACGGCAAAGCGGTGCCTGCCCCGTGCGTAGCCCCCCCCATCCTCTCCCCCAAGGCCAGGAAGGAAGAGAGGGGAAAGGCTGCCAGCAATACAGCGCGGCTCTCCATGAGGAATGAAGCGGCTTATATTCAGGTATTTTTCTTTGTCCCCCCCCCCTCCAATTTTAAAGGTGCGGCTTATATTCGGGTCACTATGGTATCAGCTGGAGCATTGCGTATAAAATCCACAGAGAAATGTGTAGAGTAGTGCAGTTTTGGAAACAAGGTTTCCGCAAAAGTGAAACTTCAAGCAAACTTCCAGGCCTTGATTAAAATCCAGTAGCACCACCAGGGGCCAGATAAAATTGCTTTGGCCCAAAGAATATCATCTGGCTGTTCCTCTCCTACTGCATTAAACAGTGACATTGTCCCAGATTCAGAAATATTGTCCTGCGTACTTTGCCATCTGGCTGCTTCATCAATCATCTTCTTAGGCACCTATTACTACTTTCTCCCATAAGGCTACTCTGATATCGGCAGCACACTGGGCACTGTAAAAAAAAACAACATAAAAAATGATAGTTTAGTGTGCTGAAAAATAATTTGCTACTCAGAGAAAAAAACAATTACTCATCTGGCAAATGGGACACTTTATGGAAGTTTTCCAGGCAGAATAATTGCGACAAAGGAGAGACAACAAAACCAAACTCTTTCCCCCTCCCTTCTTTTTCTTCCTTTCTTTTTTAAGTTAAGAAGATAGGCTCCAAGAGGATGTGCCTTCTTTTCAGAAACTTAATAAGATTGTGGCCTTAGCTGGAAAATGCCATGCTTGGGCAATTCTAGATTCTCTGAGGAGCTGTCTGAGGATGTCACAGTGATTTTCACTCCGTTTCCGAAGCCATTTTGTACACATGGAACCTCCACATCCTTCATGCACATGCAGGCTTGCTCATGCCTTCTGTTTTGTTTTTTTATGTGATTAGGTTGCTATTGAACCTGCCTTAACTAACATTCCTATAGTGTTCTCCAAGATCAAACAGTTCGCAAGATCATCTACCCTGCCCCACAATGAAGCTGCCACACCTTTTGTACATTTTGTTCTGTAAAGGTAAAGGGACACCTGACCATAAGGTCCAGCCGACTCTGGGGTTGTGACACCAGAGGTGGGGTTGTGGCTGAGGGAGCCGGTGTACAGTTTCCGGGTCATGTGGCCAGCATGACTAAGCCGCTTCTGGCGAACCAGAGCAGCGCACGGAAATGCCGTTTACCTTCCTGCCAGAGCAGTACCTATTTATCTACTTGCACTTTGATGTGCTTTCAAACTGCTAGGTTGGCAGGAGCAGGGACCGAGCAATGGGAGCTCACCCCGTTGCGGGGATTCGAACTGCCAACCTTCTGATTGGCAAGCCCAAGAGGCTCAGTGGTTTAGATCACATCGCCACCCGCGTTTTGTTCTGTATCTAGTCCTATATTCCCTGCTCTGACAGTACTGCTCTCTGGGGTGATGGCAAGGCCCCTGGCTGTTTTGCAGCGTGCCCCCAAACTCCTGTATCTTTCCCCACTATAACTTCTTTCAAAACAAAACAAAAAACCCCCACTGCTTGCAGTTTGCTTCATCTGTGAAAGTCAGGGAATAGAACCAGGACTTTGGGAGACCAGGATTCAAATCAGCTGTTCAGCCACAAAGCTCACTCTGTGACCTTGGGCCAGTCACTGCCTCTCAGCCTAACCTGCCTCACAGAGTTGTTGTGGGGTTTAAAGGAGCAAGGGAAGAACCATGTATGCCACCCTGAGGTCCTTGAAGAAAAAGGTGGAATGAATGAATCTTTGTCATGGCCAGTGCCCCATTTATTTTTTTTAGGATTTTACTTCAGGCTCTCCAGTCTTTCCCACAGTCTGCTACATGATCTTTTTAGCTGGAGTTGCCATGGGACAGATCTTGTTCTTTTTGCATGCAAAAACTGCATCTACCTCAGCGCTGTGACCTTCTCCCCAAGTTTGCTTTTAATGCATTCATTTTCTGATAAACCTGCAGAAAGCAAACCCCATAAACATCCCATTAATATTTTCTTTAGCTTTTGCCCTATGATATATTAATTAAAAAAAAAAAATCCAGGGGGAAGGTGTCAAAATTCCCAGTACACATGTGTCATTTGCTGTAAGTGAAGAGCACCAGAATTTCCATCAAGCACTCTAGAATGTTTATAGGTCTCCATGCTCCATTATGCCTTCTCCACACTTCCTGCACCAGCTCTGAAAGATTTCATATAATCATAAAGGAGATGATTGAATTCCCAAAGCTACATGATGGGCTGTAAAATGTGCCTTTCACTCCGATAAAGACCATTCTTTCTGACTCTAACCCCACTGAATTCAGTCAGCTGTAGTTTCTCCCGCTCGTGGACTGTTGTAAATGTTGACAAACTTTTCCTATTCTCTTCTTGCTGTAAGGATGGAGAATTTAATACTCAAAGAAGCGTAAACTGAAAAAAAAAATTAATTTCAAAAATAAGGGAGGATTGCCCTTTAATAGATATTTGACTTGTAAACTATTGCCCCAGGTTATTTTTTATTTTTATATTCTTCCCTTCCTCCCTAAGGCTGGCAAACTGATATGCAATTTAAAAGCAAAACCATTCTAAAACAGATCAAAACATTCTGAAAACAATTACGGTTAAAAAAACATTCTTCCATTCAGTGATCTTGAGCTTCTCAGGAAGAGTTTTCTTCAGCCACCAAATACCTGGGCAAATAGGGATCCTTTCAAATTCTTCCTGAAAGTTAATAATGATAGAGAGAGGTGCACTCTTTGGGATGGAGGGAGGGCATTCCACAACTGGGGAACCAGCACTGAAAAGGCCTTGCCTTGGGTCAGTGCAAGTCGGGCAGCTGCCCAGTGGTGGCACCACTAATAAGGCCTTGCCTGCTGATCACGAGGTCTGAGGTAGTTGGAAAGGTAAAGGACCCCTGGACAGTTAAGTCCAGTCAAAGATGACTATGGGGTTGCGGCACTCATCTTGCTTTCAGGCCGAGGAAGGTTATGTATGTCTGCAGACAGCTTTCCGGGTCATGTGGCCAGCATGACTAAACTACTTCTGGCACAACAGGACACCATGATGGAAACCAGAGCACACGGAAACACTGTTTACCTTCCTGCCTCAGTGGTGCCTATTTATCTACAGTCATACCTCGGGTTACAGATGCTTCAGGTTGTGTTTCTTTGGGTTACAGACGTGCCGAAACCCAGAAGTACTGGAACAGGTTACTTCTGGGTTTCGTTGGTCGCACATGCGCAGAAGCACTAAATTGCATTTCGCGCATGCGCAGAATCACAACCCGTGCATGTGCAGACGCGGCACTGCGCGGGTTGTGAACGCTGCGGGTTGCGAACGTGCCTTCTGCACAGATCATGTTTACAACCCGAGCATCCACTGCACTTGCACTGGCATGCTTTTGAACTGCTACGTTGGCAGGAACTGGGACAGAGCAACAGAAGCTTACCCTGTCACAGGGATTTGAACTGCCAACCTACCGATTGGCAAGCCCAAGAGGCTCAGTGGTTTAGACCACAGTGCCACCCGTGTCCCTAGGTAGTTGGTACTGGTATTTTAGGTGCTTGGGTCCCAAGCCATTTGGGCCTTTATATGCTAGTACTTGTTGGCATCCGTCTGTCTCGAGAGACAGTGGAGTGCGTCTCCAGGGGTGAAGTCAAACCACTGCATTAGTAGCACTGAAGTGACTTCCCTGGAGCACAAGTCTGAGCAGTGTGTATGGAGCTCCTGGGTTGCCCAGAAGGTAAGACCCCCCCCCCACAGCCTCACTGTTGTGGTCCAAAGGAAAGCAGATTAATATGTTTGGCATGAGCTTAGCTGCAGGAAGGAGGTGTACAAGGCGCCATTCAACAGTCTTAGGGACTCCACCCTGGATTTGTGTAGGGTTTACAGTTTAGCCTTTTCCTCTCCCGAAAATATCCCAGAAGGCAACAGAGGTTTAGGGTCAGGGTTTTCCTTCTCCTAGATGGGCTACCTTCTCAGGCTGATGAACCCCATCTGTCGCTCACTTTCCTCATCTACAGTATGTGCAGAAACCGCCTTCTTGACCATTGGGCCCACTATTTAAGTGGCCTCGGGGCCTTTCAGTGCATCTCTGTCTCATTAAATCATACAGGAAGCTCAATTTCTTTGAGACAGGGATAAAGCAGCAGCTTCTTCTTCTTCTTCTTCTTCTTCTTCTTCTTCTTCTTCTTCTTCTTCTTCTTCTTGTTTGCTTCTCTCAGCAATTCTTTATCTTTGGTCATGTTGACAATCTTCCTTTGTAACGTATACCAATTCTCTCAAGCCACAAATGGAGACAATTCAATGAAAATGGGCGGAAGGTCTCTAAAAACCATTGATGTTTTTAATAGTTTAACATCAATGCTCCGTGAAGTTAGCCATTAAAATGTTTAAATTGACCTTGTCAAGGTCAATTGGTCTTTGTTTTGCTTGAGTACATTCTGTCTGCTATGAGTGACCGTTATCTCATGAGAATGACCATCCTCTGTAGGATATTTCCGCTTAATTATAGGTAACTCGTTTAGAGGATGTGTTTGAAACTCCCAAATAAATGTGACCGTTCAAACAGAAAATATGATTTCCAAGAAGCAATTAAAAATATTATGGTAAATTAAGAGTCACATGGTGAACAAAGAACTTTGAATTTTCCACCCTGAATTCTCCTCAGGGTGCAAGCCTGCTCTCTATGCACAGAGGACAGAGTGCAAAGGCACCCTCCATTCTTGGTGTGCATGACACTGGGACATGCAACATTCTACCTTCATGCTTGTAACCTGTCAGGGCAATCAAGCAATAAAGCCTAGGTGCCTTGCACTTTGTGCCACCAGATGTCAAGGCAGGAGTTGGGAGCAGGTAATCAGTGACTCACAAGGTATCAATGAATTAACTCTTCATTCAAAGAAACAAAACAGTGCAGGGTTAGTGATCACAGCAACTCTTCCCAGTAGGTCTTGCCTCAATGAGGCAGTTGCGAGGACTGAAGGTCCCCGCTTTCCCACAGTAAGTCTCCTCCTAGCCCAGGCCCTTCCCAAGCAACTTGAGACTTCTCTGCTTTGTCTGTCTTTGCTCTTTGCCAGTGTGGTGTAGTGGTTAAGAGCGGTAGTCTTGTAATCTGGGGAACCGGGTTCGTGTCTCCACTCCTCCACATGCAGCTGCTGGGTGACCTTAGGCTAGTCACACTTCTTTGAAGTCTCTCAGCCCCACTCACCTCACAGAGTGTTTGTTGTGGGGGAGGAAGGGAAAGGAGAATGTTAGCCGCTTTGAGACTCCTTCGGGTAGTAATAAAGCGGGATATCAAATCCAAACTACTACTACTACTATTCTTCTTCTTCTTCTTCTTCTTCTTCTTCTTCTTCTTCTTCTTCTTCTTCTTCTTCTTCTTCTTCTTCCCCCCTCTTCCCTCTTCCCTCTTCCTACCTCCCTGGGTTCTGGGAGACCAGGGTGGAGGGAAGCTGGTCTCAGCAGGAGGGGGAGACACCAGGGTTTCTTCAGCAGCCTGCATCATCTCTGCCTTTTCGTCCCCCCTCCTCTCCAGCCTCTACTTCTGCCTCTGCCTCTGCTTCTGGACTGCTCTCTGCCACAGCCTCTTCATGCTCACTAAACCCTGTTACTTCTTCAGCTTCCAACACCTCTTCCTCCCAGTCTCCTCCCCTCTGATCACCACCAACCCCTGGTCATGAGCTTTCTTCCCTTGTGGGTTTCCCAGCTGGTACCTTCTATAATGGTACCTCAGCATCCAGCCAGTCCACGACACTGGGACAACTTTCATGCTTAGGCAATACTTGCCAAATCTCTGCCATGTTGCTGCATCACCCATATGGGTTCTTCATTCCAGCCATGACCAAGGGTCTCAAGGGACCAATAGGGGCCCCTCCTGACTGAATGCAAGTCCTGCTCCTGAGTACAGCCTGAGCGGCTTGTCTGATGGTAACAATACAGATGGCCTGGCCTGACCTCATCTGTTACAAGACCTGTGGTCTGCTTTTTACTACTGGTATATTATTGCCACTGGCCCTTTGCTTCTCATCTACCCAACTCGGTAACCAGCCACCAGCCCATTGTCTATGTCTCTGTTGTCTAACCTTAGTCCGTATTTTTCTGATTTGGTCCAGGCTGTCTTTATCCACATCTCCTGCCTCTGGCCCATTTGGCCCTACAGATGCTAGCTGTAGATTGCCACAAAGCTAGGCTCCAGGCCCAACAATACTGTGCAAAGGCAATTGTGTTTTTGAGTACATGTGTGTGAGAGTCTGAAAGCTAGGCTGAGAGATAATGGCTTCTTCAATGCCGCCCAGTGAAAGCCCCATTGACAAGATACAGATAATAACAACCGACCTGGTGGCACAATTTCCCAAACAGGTTGGCCTCCACCGACTTAAACTTTATGAATAAAACTTTACCAGTTCTCATTTAGGCTCTAAAGTGCATTAGGAAGACAGAAATGTTAGAGATCACCACAACTATGTGGTTTTAATTATTTAACAACTGCTGTTGCTGCAGAATAATTATCATTATTAATCACTTCTATAGCCTGGTTAGTGTAATATACTTTGCTGTCTGTATCTCATTCATTATTATTGATAAAGCAATTTATTTCCTTGGGTTGAGGATTAACTCGCTCTCCCACACGACTGATGTTATTGGGTGATGGGAATAGCCTCCTTGAAATGGAAGGTCCTTTTTCTGAATAAAGTGACAAAACAGATTTCAAGGATATCCCTATATATGGGCTGTACTTGTTTGAAACGTTGTCAGTTGAGAGCACAAACTTGTAATTTATTATTATCCCATCCTTCTCCATCAAAGATGGACCCAAATAAGATAAAATAACAAACTTTGCCAAGGCGTAAGGGGCCACAAGGCAGAGATTAGTCAGGCTGGTGCAGAGTCATGGATGTCTTTCCCTCCGGCTGTGACAAGCTCCCCTCCTCCCAGAACCAGGAGAGGCATGAAGAGAGTGGAGAAGAAGTTAGCATCATGTAGGTGCAGTTTCAGATTGCTTTGGGAAAGACCCGGGAGAGGAGGAGATATAGGCAGCTGTGAGAAGGCAGGGACCTTCAGTCTCTGCAACTGCTTCATAGGGGCAAAACCTACCAAAGAAGAGTTGCTGTGCTCATTAGGCCTGACACTCCTGAGCAGACCTTGTTGCTTCTAATAAAGAGTTAACTTCACCAACTCAGTGTGATTTATTGCTGGCTTGCTCCTGACATCATGACTTGCAGAGCAGTCTTAACTATGGAAAGCTGGTATAACTTATACCAACATAAATCACACTGGGATCAACTACCCCTATTCCAAACTCTGTTCAGGTGGAATTTGACTTACACCACCATTTTTGCAGGCTAAATTTTCCTGGTTTGCTATGTAACGTGACTGAGATGAAGGTGGTTTGGAACAGGTGTAACTTTGTCCTGTCCTGCCATGCCCCTTTCTGAGGACTTATACCTTTGTAAATCCCACTTGCTGAGTTCTAGTTGAGCCAGGGTCGGGGATATCTTGAGCTCCACTGAGGTGAGGGACAGATCCTGAGAAAGCCCAAGATCTGCTGAATCAAAACCTTCCAATCCTGGTGAATCTTGGCTTAGGGTTGCACAGTTATCTTCTTTTCTTGGTGCACCATGTCACTTGGCTCAAATGTTTAAAGCTTTCCATCTGCTCATAACTTTCATTCAGTGCATTGATTCTCTGCTTATATCATGTTGTATTATGGATCGAGTAGACTAATCTGTATCAAAGCAAGGCAGGGCGGGGAACGAGCAGGTTATTGGCTGTGTCTTACAGAAGGCTGTTGGTCTAGATCAGGGCAGGTGGCTTATCCAGGGCCCTGCAAACTTCCTTCTTCCCCAAAGAAGACTCTCCATAATGTGGCAGTGTAGGACTGCTCAGGGAGAAGGAAGGACTTTTCTGGACTGGACGTGGCCCTTGAATCATACATTGTCTTTGATCCTTCCATCAAAGAGTACAGTATACTGCATTGACTCATGGTTTAGCCCAGCCTCTCAAACTGGTGTCTGACACCTCTTTCATGGTGGAGCGAGTCCACCGGCGTCTTTGAGATTTCATTAGCTAGCTAGGGGATAATACAGAGAAACCGTGCCTGCGAGCAGAGCTCTCCTTATTACGATCAAAGCTTCCCAAATATGAGCAGCCCATAATGAACAGATGGCAACCTGGCTCCTGGCACCTGCAAGGCACAGCCTCAGAATGCTCTTTTTGGCTGCTCACCAACCTGCAAGTGCTGCTAATAGTACCGATAACAGAAATAAAGGGTGCTCAGGGTGCTTTCCGCGAAAACAATAGAGGAAAACTCACAGGGCATTAAAGTAGTACGATTCAATTTGCTCTGCAAATTTGCTTTTTCTCGGCCTCTTTTGTCTTCCTGGCATTCCTGGATGGTTCCTCTCCACCCGCCACCCCCCTCTCTCCTCCCTTCTCTCCCTTGTAAATACATATTCCTGCTGGGTGGCTTGCAAAAATAAATACATTCAGAAACTCTAATGTAATTAAGAGGAAGCTAATTTTGGCAATTAGCCAGGAATGTATTAACATGCTGCGCTCAGTCTGGTTGTGGGTAGAGTGGCCCCCCCTCCCTTTGCCCCCTGAAGCACTATTGCAAATGACAGAAGCCCCTCTTCTCTCTGCCCCTCCCTCCCTGGGTGTAATGACAGGCATCTCCATATGCTACCTTTTGCATTCTGTTTCATTACTCAGCACTGCTTTTATCCTAAAGAATACTAGGCCAGTCTTGGGAAGGAGACAAGGCAAAAAGCACTGCTGGTGTGTAGTTTCTGTGCTGTTGAATAAACAGTTGGTTGAACATTGAACATTCCTAATGCATATACAGTGGACGCTTGGGTTGCAAACAACTCCTTTGTTTGCCCCACAGAGAAGTCCATCCTTTGGTTCCAGGAGGAACTCGGGTGTGAACATGTTAGACGGGACTTTAAAGACCAGGGCCCCTGAGGGACTACCTAGCCCCTCTTCAGCCTACTTGCAAACCAAGATCTTCACTGGATCACCATCCAGTGTTATGGAGCAGGTGGCAACTGGGGAGAGGGCTTCTCAGCTGTGGCGCTCTCCTTTTTGAATGTGCTTCCCAGCTCATATCAGCACCAAATACTGTACCTTATTTCCCATGGCTGAAAACTGCTGTTGAGCTTGTCTTTCTTGCTGTGTTTAAGAAGCTCACTTTGCTATTGTTTTTATTCATTTTTTTTAATTGTACAATACAGAAATGCTTGCAAATAATTTGTCTAAGATTACCATAAATTAAAATCATCATATGTTTGTATATTGCCTTGGTATTTATCATTCCAAAACATAATGAGAACAGCTCATTTTTCTATAAATCTCTTTGGCTGATTTATGTGAGTTCTCTTAAAGTAAGTTAATTTTATCATGGTTAAAACAGACCATGTTTTCTCAATCCCATCTAATAAGGATTAGATTACTCCTTTTCCAGTTCTGGGTTATAATTATTTTTGCAGATTGATTTTGTGCTTTTAATTTTGTGTGTCACCCTGGAAACATTTATGTGGAGAAGGATGGGATATTAATTTATCAGACTAATACACATATTTAATACTCCACATTTATGTGGAGAAGGATGGGATATTAATTTATCAGACTAATACACATATTTTAAAACAGGAATATATTAAGGGAACTGGGAAAATAGAAACATAATCCCATAATATGTTGTGACTGCTAAAAGTGGGGCAAAACTTCCTCTGGGTTTCAATGTTGAATCCTCTAGTCTTTTCGGAGGGCTTGATATGATCTGAAGGGCCATTTCTTATCTGAAATAAGGTTTGAGAAAGATCACACGAAAGTCATTAAGAAAGCTGGCTGTCAATGTGAAATTCTTTGACAACAAGTTTGAAATGACAGGGCAGGTCACATTTTAGAGTCTTGGGTGTCTGTTTTGCCTCATTGCTATGCTGATAGTTTACTGGTATTCTGTTTTCTTTCTTTTCCTCCGCTGCCCTCCCCTCCCCACTTTGTCTCTGCGACAGGGATTCGGGAAACAAGTGGATGTGTCATATATTGCCAAATATTACAACATGAGTAAAAGCAAAGTTGACAACCAGTTCTACAGCGTGGAAGTGGGTGACTCGACCTTCACAGTTCTCAAGCGCTACCAGAACTTAAAACCAATCGGCTCTGGGGCTCAGGGAATAGTTTGGTAAGTTTCTGCAGGAAGTGCTGTCCGTGCATATTTATTGATTTGCGCGTTTTCTTTCCCCTCTGGTTGTGAGTGGGTTACGCCGTCTGTTGTTCTTCGTGATTTGCTACCCATGAATGTTGCTCAGGGCTGTGGTAATTAACAGGGAAACAGCAAATGATCAGAGATGGGGGAAGGCCTGGTGGATAATATCCTACACCTCTGTAGTTCTAGTACAGCCTTCTCCTAACCAGCTTTTCTTGGAGCTGGTAGGAGTGGTACCACTCAAAAACGGAGGAAGGTAAATTAATCGTGTTTGGGGAACCTTCATCTGTGCCCTGCCCCCCCCCTTTGCAGGAGTTGTATAATTCATCACTGGAGGAAGGCATCCATGTCTCCATTGTGAGATCAGAAACAATGGTCCAAATGTGGACAGTTCTAGCCCCATTTTGAAACACACTCCTGATCTTTTCAATAAATATTCTTACTCCTGTGAATAGCAGCAATGGATTCTCCTGCACGTGGCATGTGGAAACAGCACAGAGTATGGTTTCTCTGCAGTAGCAGTGCAAAGAGCATCTCAAGCGGAACTAGTAATTTCTCCTCCTGGTGTTCCAAAAAAGAACCTCAGATCTGCCAAGCAATAAGTCTCATCCTGTATCATTTTGAAGCTGTCAAAATTGCAAGGTTCCCGAGCTGATGTGACCATTAATCCTCTCTCACATAAAAACAAGAAAACAAGAAAGAAACCCTGACATTTCAGTGAAAACATATGAATATCATAAGGGCAGCATTATAAAGCACGGGGAGCTAATAAATCTTGCAGTGTAAATAATCAGATCTTTTGTGGTTTATGTAAGTCTTTCTTTGATTTATTGTTTGTCGCTGTATAGGTTGCCTTTTCCTTTCTCCACGCTCTAGATACTGTTTTTAAATCCTTGTAGGCTTTCTTTTCTTTTCTTGGTAGATCTCGGTTATTTTGGTTTGTGCCCCTCCCTTTCTACTGTTTCATTATAAATACCCTTGCCCATCTTGACCTCCACATCGCCATTAATTTAATGAAAATGCCATGCAACTGGGAGCTAAGCAATTGGGAGCTATAATAATATATAATATATAATAATAATAATAATTTATTATTTATACCCCACCCATCTGGCTGAGTTTCCCCAGCCACTCTGGGCGGCTTCCAATCAAGTGTTAAAAACAATACAGCATCAAAAATTAAAAAATTCCCTAAACAGGGCTGCCTTCAGATGTATTTTAAGGAGAAGATAGCTGCTTATTTCCTTCACATCTGAAGGGAGGGCCTTCCACAGGGCAGGCGCCACTACCAAGAAGGCCCTCTGTCTGGTTCCCTGTAACCTCACTTCTCACAGTGAGGGAACCGCCAGAAGGCCCTCGGTGCTGGATCTCAGTGTCTCGGCTGAACGATGGGGGTGGAGATGCTCCTTCACGTATACAGGACCAAGGCCATTTAGGGCTTTAAAGGTCAGCACCAACACTTTGAATTGTGCTCGGAAACATACTGGGAGCCAATGCAGATCTCTCAGGACCGGTGTTATGTGATCCTGGCGGCCACTCCCAGTCACCAATCTAGCTGCCGCATTGTGGATTAATTGCAGTTTCCGAGTCACCTTCAAAGGTAGCCCCACGTAGAGCGCATTGCAGTAGTCCAAGCGGGAGATAATCAGAGCATGCACCACTCTGGTGAGACAGTCTGCGGGCAGGTAGGGTCTCAGCCTGCGTACCAGATGGAGCTGATAGACAGCCGCCCTGGACACAGAATTAACCTGTGATTCCAAAATGTGATTCCAAAATGACTCCCAGGCTGCGCACCTGGTCCTTCAGGGGCACAGTTACCCCATTCAGGACCAGGGAGTCCCCAACACCCACCCACCCCTGCCCCCCAAAACAGTACTTCTGTCTTGTCAGGATTCAACCTCAATCTGTTATGCGACTGGGGGCTATGCGACTGGGGGGCCACCAGAAGACATTGGGTTGTATCCAAGGAAGTCATCCTGTTAGTGCAGGATTTTCTGCCTGTGCAATGCCACTTTCCCACTCTCTCCTCAAATACTGAGTCTGTGGAGCTTGGAGAAAACTCCCAGAACATCATGTGTCCGATGAGTGTGTGTGCATGTGCCTAGCTCATGCCTGATGGTTTCCCCTTGACCTTCACAGAACGTTTGTGTGGAAATCAAGGGCCCAAACAGCAGGCTTAATCCCATCTCCCCTATGATTACCAGATTTTTTTCAATGAATCCGGGGACACTTTCTTTTTTGAAGCTGAGTAGCAACAGGGAGTCAGTAGTGGGGATGGTGAGGCAAAAGACCCTGGGCCCAAGCACATATGCATATTGTAGAAAGGTGCAAAGCCCTTCTTTTGCACCCTGTGAAACATAAATGCACAGGTTTTTTTTTAAAAAACTGAGCAACGGCACACCACCCGCCTGTGACTTCCGAGCCTCCCCTGATCTCCTTCCCGCTTCTCCCTTTGTTTTGACAGATCAGGGGAGGCTCGGGAGTCACGGGCGGGCAGCCGTTGCCCAGGAGGGGCGAGCCTTGTAGTGCTGCTGTGACGCAGGAAAAATGGTGGGCGCCACGGCAGTGAGCAGCTCCTGAAGCCAGCCAGAGTCAACTGCGCTACCAGGCTGGCTCCGGGCTGCTGTGGCTGCCGCTGCCACGTTTCCCAGGGACAGATTTGCAAATCTGGGGACATTCCGGGGACGGAATTTGTCCAGGGACAGATTTGCAAATCTGGGGACTGTCCCCAGGGATGGATGTCTGGCAACCCTAATCTCCCCCTCTTCTTCCACCTCACACGTTGTACATGCCATGCTGGCTTTCCTGAAATTCTTTCTCCTCGTGCCCCATTTAATTCATTGCAATGGGGAGGTAAATATATATAGACAGGAAAAGGCATTTGAAATGATATTGGTGGTGGTGGAAGCTGAAATCCAACTAACATCATGGCTGGTCTGCTAAATGTTGCATCCTCCTCCTCATCTCCTTTTGGGGAATGACCCACCCCACCCACAGTTGTTTAGCAACATTTGCCAGCTCAGGCTATGTTGTCTCCTCTGGTTGTCAGCTTCCTAGGGTCTTGGGCACAGAAAAAGTGGAGGTGTCCTTTTATCTCCTGCTTCCTGATCCTTTTAACTGGAGATACCTGGAATTCACTGGTGGAGGAAAAGGAGTGGGGGGGGGGGACGCACCGCCCCTGGCAGTGCGATCCGGGGGGGGGGGTCCATCCATCACGGCTGACCCCCCACCCACTCTGGGTGCCAAGCTCCGCCACTGCTGGGAATGAACTTGGGAGCTTCTGTGCTACAGCACAGTGTCCTTGCCTGTAGGCTGGAAGGATATTGCACCGTTTCTGTCTCAGGCACTCAGCTTTAGGACTTCTTCCCCACATGCTGGCCTTCTCTTGAGCTACAGCTGCCACCTCTAGTTGAGTTTCCTGCATTGCAGGGGGCTGGACTTGATGACCCGCAGAGTGCCTTCCAAGTCTACAATTCTATGATTCCAAGGGAACATTTGAGAGAAAGGGAGCAGCTTGCAGGAGTACGGCCTAAGAATCAAGTACGCTGACCACTAATTATACCATCTGTTTCTTAGATGCTTGGCTGCTAAATGATCCTTCTGGCAGAGGCAGTAATCAGCCACCACAAATTTGTGCCCGAATAGAGAACCAAAAAAGCAGCAAATTATGTTTAGCAAAGTGCCATATGAAAGCTTTCTACTTTTAAAAAAACACTAGGAGGTTCTGCTGCTCACTGAGGCAAGAGTCCAGAGATAAAAGTCCTGCCAAAACACCACAATACCCCAAATCCTGGAAGAGTGGTGTAGAAATATTCCAGGTCCTTTCCTATACCCAAATACTACATTTTGCAGTTTAGATTCTGAACCAGGTTCTTTAGTTTGCAATGCAGACCCAACCCAACCTAACTTTTCTGACTAATAGTACTGTAACACAATCCTTTCGCTTAAAGTAGGGCGGAGAGGGGTGTGTGGAAGCCACACTGTACATTAAAAACACACATAGCAGATATTTGAAGTACGTGACTTCCCCCCAAAGAATCACGGGAACTGTAGTTTGTTAAGGGTGCTGGGAATTGTAGCTCTTTGAGAGGGAAAGTACTGTTCCTGGGGTTCTTTGGAGGAAGTGACATACTTTAAATGTGTGTTGTTGTTGTTGTTTAGTCGTTTAGTCGCGTCCGACTCTTCGTGACCCCATGGACCAGAGCACGTCAGGCACTCCTGTCTTCCACTGCCTCCTGCAGTTTGGTCAAACTCATGCTGGTAGCTTTGAGAACACTGTCCAACCATCTCTTCCTCTGTCGTCCCCTTCTCCTTGTGCCCTCCATCTTTCCCAACATCAGGGTCTTTTCCAGGGAGTCTTCTCTTCTCATGAGGTGGCCAAAGTATTGGAGCCTCAGCTTCACGATCTGTCCTTCCAGTGAGCACTCAGGACTGATTTCCTTAAGAATGGAGAGGTTTGATCTTCTTGCAGTCCATGGGACTCTCAAGAGTCTCCTCCAACACCATAATTCAAAACTTTAAATGTGTAGTGTAGTGCTTTCTGCATGCGCTTGCATGTAGATAGATAGAAGGCATTGAGTATACAGAGCCAATGGGGCTGGCTCTATAGTTCTTGCTCAGTTCAAAATGTACGCTCATGTTGAAATTAGTTGCTGATTGTGGATTTAGCATCAACAAGATTATCATTTGTTAACACTGACCAAGCAGTATGAAAAAGCAGTGTCCTCTAGAATAGGATAGACTTTCTTGCTTTCTCAGTTCTGCTGCGATGCAGTTTTTGTGCCAAGAGATAGTGAACAGCTGCTTTCCTCTCCACTCATTTCTCCCGCCCTCCTCCCCAATTGGAAGATGATCAAATACAGTGTTGTTTGAATGGAACTGGGCATCAAGTGTTAATTGTGGCAGCTGGTTCTGGTATGTGTGTGTGTGTTTGTGTGAGAAACGCCGCTTTGCTACCCTCATCATGTTTTGAGTTCAGAACAACGCTAAAAGTGGCAGTGGCATGTTTTCAGGAATACCCTGTGATGTGCTCTTTACAAATCCCATAAAAATGCAGGTGTTTATAAATATTAGAAGGGAGGTGCGACAAAATGTTGCAGTGTGGAGTGTGCCCTGTTCAGGATTCCAACCCCACTATTACATTCCCCTTCGCAAACAATATTTCCGCATTCTATCACTATTGGGCACACTCAGTCCTCACTGGTCTGCCCCTGTAAGCTTTTTTTCTAAAAAAAAAATTGTTCAAGCTTTGAGCATAAGAGCATAAGAAGAGCCTGTTGGATTGTCTGTTCCAGCATCCTGCTCTCACAGTGGCTGACCAGATTCCTGTGGGAAGCTTGCAAGCAGAATATGAGCGCAACAGCATTCTCCCCACTTGTGATTCCTAGCAATTGGTATTCAGAGGCATGCTGACTCCCAACAGTGGAGTTCAAATGTTGTTATCATGGTTAGTGGTTGCAGTAAATGTGCAAGTCACTAAAAATCAAGCCTGAAAAAGAATCCAGCAGGGAAACTCTCTTTGGAACAATACATTGTGCCGACCCATAAGTATTGTTCAAAACTTTACTTGCAGAACTTTTTTCAAAACAGAACATCAAAGATTCATCCAAATAATTCCATACAATATCTTGTGCATGTTCATCACAGGCTGAGCATCCTGTAAGAAATAACTTTACTTCTTCCAGAAATCAAAACTATGTCTCTCTGCCTTTCCAGCCTGCGTTAGCCTGCATCCTGCCTAAGGCTTTACAGCTCTTGGAAAGCCATTATCACATCCTTTGTCGTCTCTGAGGCTCCAGAGAAAAAAGAACACAGAGCTCCCTTCAAGAGGGTGATTTGCAATTGAATGCTTCAATCATGTGATCTAAGGTTAAACACCCAAGAGTTGGAGCAGAGAACTTTCTCAGTTAATCAATAACTCAATTAGAGCTCAGAGAGCTCTTAGTGTGCTGCCATTGGAAAATCCCCAATGTTAGCAACACACATCCAGGCATTCACCATTTCAGTGTCGAATAAACAATTGCACTTAACAGAGCATGTGTAGGGAACCTTTGCCCCTTCAGATATTTCTGAACTACAGCTCCCACCATCCCTTGCTCTTGGCCATGCTTGCTGGGCCTGATAGGAGTTGCAGTTCAGCATCAGCCAGGGGGCCAAAGGTCCAGCGCATCTGCCCTAGAGGGACAGAAGTTGTACCAGACACATCAATGACAACAACTATGACAACTACCTGACCTGATGTGGTAAAGAGAAACCAAGGGCAGGGAAAAGGCCCATCTCTATATGAAATAGAAACACTGAAACAAGAGTTATGGCTGGATCTCTTAAGACTTTGACTTGTAGAGCAATAAAAAGAAAAGGTTGACCTGTAATTATTTGACAGATCTTTCCTTCTATTTGATGAAGCCTCTTTTCCAGCTGTTGCTGATGTGATCAAGGGGTAAAAAAAATAGACACATATTTCATATTTATGCCTTAATGTTTCATACCCTTTTTTCTCTGGGAAACGGCAATATTTAGGATCAGGATGCAGCTCTGTGAAATATAGCATTTGGGGAACGCAATCTCTATGGGAATAACTTTCCATCCTTGCAGCCTTGTCTGACACAGGCAAAAATAAAGAATTATATTGCTTATATTTATAGATAGTTTCTGTTGATGCATCGGAACTGTGACGGAAAGAAAAGTAATTTAACAGTTTCAGTTTCAAGTTGCAGGTCAGGTTCAAGTTCTGAGTTTTGCCGAGTTTTGCACAAATTTGTCAGGTAGCTTTTTAAAAGAATTAGAGAAATCCCTGGCTATCTAAACTAGTGGGAATTTTTTTGCCACATCTTTTGGTAGGGAATTCCCTCTGTTAATTCTGTATTCCTTATGCAATATCACATTTTGCAAGGTGATATTGACTTGCTCTTGCTTGGGGTACAGCACAGCTGTATTATCGGATAATATTGTAAATTGCAAATAAACTATTCTTGGGCAAGGAAGCGGTATCCGTATTACAAAAATAGGAACATACGTGAGTGGGTCCGGAATGTACTTTGCACAGATGGGAAGGACTTTGTTCCAGCCTCCTCCCTGCCCTGGGGAAAATGGACAGTGAGTTACAATTTTCACAGGATTAAATGGCAAAATGTTTCATAACTACCCCATCTTTGACATTATTTAGTTATCTAAATGCACAGTTATTATAAGTAGGATTGCAGCTCGATTAAAGAAATTTTAATGAAGTCATCAATTAATCTGCTGATTAAATTTGCATATGGATACAAACAACTTTCTTCCCCTATTTTGTTAGGGGGAGGAGGGGGGTTTCCAAATCCTTTGGGAGGAAGATCCTCCTCTTGGTCTATGATATTAGTTGCTCCAGAAGGAGAGGAACAGTTTCCACGTGTCTCAAACTGGCCCTTCCTAGTGGCAGAGACACAGGCTCTCAGCACGTGGACCACAACTTTTGCAGCAAATATCTCTCCACTGTCTCCTTTCCAGGAAAGATTGGCCAACACAACAGTCAATGAAAGGGACCAAAGGGCGTCCATCACATTTTTCCAGAACCATTTAATTTGGGGAATATTTGTTGTCAAGAGTGGCTGGGGAAACTCAGCCAGATGGGCGGGGTAGAAATAATAAAAAATGATGATGATATGATGATGATGAAAAAACTTTAAAAATAAGCTTTTTTGTATTCTGCATTGTAAGTGAAATATAATAAATAAATAACATATGATTAACATTCATGGCACACATGATTGTTCTCAGGAGGGCTCCCCAGGGACCACAGGGTTGAGAGGGAGATCCACTCTCAGAAGGCCCTTCTCCCAGTGGTCCACCACCATTGCCTCCCTCTTCTGTTGGCAGAGATGGCAAATGAGGACATCCTGGGGACATGCTGGGCATAGATCAGGGGAGATTTGGGTTGTGCTGGGTCCAAATCCTTCTTATTCCAGAACCACGCCACCATCTTAGAAGGAAAAGTATGTCATACGAGCACTGGAGTTGGCATACTAATTTGCCCAGCTGAGCTCAGGATTTGACCGCCACCAAGGTGTCCCCCTCCCTTGCCTTCATTGAGTTGTTGTCTGGGACTGGGCAGAGGAGGAATGGTGGAGACCATCTCACCAGCCTGACCTTTCCAAGGAGGAGGAAGAGGAAGAAGACAGTATAGATTTACAACAGGGATTTGAAGGAGGTCACAGCTCAGAGGCAGATGAGGGGGAAAGTCGGGAAATCATGGGAGAGGCAGAGCAGCACCCAGCTGACACGTTGTCATTAGAAAGCATTCCAGACCCTCCATCTCCCAGAACCCGGCGAGCCTTAAAAGTAGGAGAGCAAAGAGCTCAAAGACAGAGGGCACAACCGCACCCATAGAGGAGGTGATGAGTATGATGAATGAGGAAGTGGGAGAGATGGAGTGTGTGGAGATTCACTTGGGACAACGCCATTATCCAAGAGGCTGGGTTCTATAGCCTTTTTCTGTAAAGACTGAAATAAAAAGGGACTGTAATAAACTTTTCCTTGTCTTTATACTTTCCTGGGCAACAAGCTGGGAGCCACTGACTGCATCCTGACAGCTGTCCATCAGTTTATTAAACATGTCAATTATACATTTGACTTGAAGCATAATTCTATGTAGAATCTGAAACAAAGAATATTTTTAAAATAGCGGTGTTGTTGAGTAAACCGATTCCAAATTTCTTCCTCCTTATTTGATGAGGACCAAGACTGGGGGCTTGGTCCCCATCCTTGGTCCCTATCCTTGGACTCCAATACTTTGGCACCTCATGAGAAGAGAAGACTCCCTGGAAAAGACCCTGATGTTGGGAAAGATGGAGGGCACAAGGAGAAGGGGACGACAGAGGACGAGATGGTTGGACAGTGTTCTCAAAGCTACCAGCATGAGTTTGACCAAACTGCGGGAGGCAGTGGAAGACAGGAGTGCCTGGCGTGCTCTGGTCCATGGGGTCACGAAGAGTCGGACACGACTAAACGAATAAACAACAACAACAACAAAGACTGGAGGGACTTCAGAAAGTGATTGGCCCTCATTTCATGCTCTGTTTCCTGCTGATATTCTTAAGCTTCCTTCCATCTGAGGTACAATATGGGTGATGATCCAGTGGTTCTACCTCCATGCACATTAGCTTAGGCATCCAACACAAATGTTGTTTCCTCTTGCCTATTCGTTACTAGTCGGCAGTAAGTGGATAATGTGAGGTTTCTGTGGGAACCTACCATCTTTGTTTGGCAATCCATTTTCTCTTCGCTGTAATCCTGCTGTTCATAACAGCTAAGCATGTATCAAATGCTATCTGAAGCTCAGTAATTTCCTCAGGCTCTCCAGTGACAAAATCACGCTGGTTTAAAATAAAGTTTCCAGCAATAGCCACTTAAATTGACTAATAAATAAAGTTATCTTTGGACCTTTTAGAATTAGGAATGGCCTTGTGGGGGTTGTGGGATACCTGATATCACCCCTTCCCCACTGTTTTTAGCTAAGCAATGTGGGAAAAGGTGAAATGAAAGGAAAATGCTTCCACTCAGTGGTAATCTTGCGGCTGCTCAGCTGAATGCTCTCTCTTTTAAAAGAAACTTTGCTTTTCGGTTGCCAGGATTGTTAATAATCAGAGTTCACTGTAGTTCTCTAATAACTGTTATCAGAGAGAACCTGAGAGTAATGTGAAAGTAGGAGAAGAGCAAAAAGAGAAAGAGCAATGATAACATCGGGTCAGAAGTGAATTATATATACAGGAATTATATATAGAAAGTCACGAATGAAGAAATGTGCTGACTAATTCTTGGCATTTGTCAGAATCCATGTTCTTTTTATATTCTCGAGACTTTCTCCAAATTGTTGCACTAGTTTTGTAAGTAGTTTAGGATTTTTCCTGGATCCGTTGCTGTCACTTGTGCTGCGTGTACTCGCAGTCGTGCCGAGTATCTTCTATCAGCTTAGACTGGTGGCCCAACCAGAACCTTATCTGGACAGGGATAACTTGGCTTCAGTAATCTATGCTTCAGTGACCTTGGGCATGCTTTCCATGGGCTACTTTTGGAAGTGGTTCGGAAGCCTCAGTTAATGTGGAATGTGGCTGGCTGGCTGTTTCAAAGTCAACAGGTGATATAACACAAATCCTGTGTGGATTTGGTTGTCAAATGCTTCGGAAGTCGAACGCTTTGGCTTTCGAACGCTGATAACCCGGAAGTGAATGCTTCTGTTGTCAAACGTGTCTCAGAAGTTGAATGGCTTCCGAGGCCCGTTTCTCAATTTTTTTCAATGGATTTTGCCAACTGGCAATTGTGCCTTGGTTCTCAAAAGTTTTGGAAGTCGAACAGTCTTCTGGAACGGATTACGTTTGACAACCGAGGTTCCACTGTACACTGGCTGCTTGTATGCTTCTGGGCTTGTTTTGACTTTTAAAGATCTTTCAGCTCAGAACTCCAGTATCTTCTGAAATGCCCTTCCCAGATCCTTAGATCTTTGCTGAGGTGATTTTCCAGGTCCCTCCTCTGAGGGAAAGTGACAAGGGAGAGGTCTTGTTTTCAATTGTGGAATGCACTCCCCAGTGAAGTCCACCTAGTGCCTTCATTTACATTTTTTTTGGAGCCAGATAAAGACTTACCTTTCCCACCAGGTTTTTGATTAGACTAATATGATATTGTTTATTATTAGTGTGCAGCCAACGCATCCTGTGGCTGTTATGAGGGGCATCTATTTTTAATTTTGTTTTGCGGTGTAATATGCAGTATAACTACTTCGAGGTTTTTTTTAAAAAAAATCAAGCAGCGTATTAATTTAAATAAATAAATAAATAAACTTGTGCTTTTAAGTTTCGTAAGTCATTTGGAGACAAGCAAGTCTGGTTAATAATAATAATAACAACAATATGTTAGTGTTAAAGCTGGATGTGGCAGGGACTCAGCTCTTTGCCAAGCTAGCCTACTGCTTTCTGATCTGTTTCCAATTTTCTGTGTGTTTGTAGCAATAAATTCTGACTGAAATTTTAAAAAGGTGATGTTTTCTGGCAAGTATGCCTTCAAAGCTTGAGACCCTTTCCAATCTGTTTGAATCTTGCCCTGTCCTATTACTATTTTGAATACAAAACTTGTGTTCTGCCAGAATGCTGCTGCAGTGTGAGGATGCATGACATCTGTACAGACAGGGCCAGAAATCTATGCTCATTCCTTAGACTTAGGTAAAGGGACCCCTGACCATTAGGTCCAGTCGTGACCGACTCTGGGGTTGTGGCGCTCATCTCGCTTTATTGGCTGAGGGAGCTGGCGTACAGCTTCTGGGTCATGTGGCCAGCATGATTAAGCCGCTTCTGGCGAACCAGAGCAGCGCACGGAAACGCCGTTTACCTTCCCGCTGGAGCGGTACCTATTTATCTACTTGCACTCTTATGTGCTTTCGAACTGCTAGGTTGGCAGGAGCAGGGACCGAGCAACGGGAGCTCAGCCGATCGCGGGGATTTGAACCGCCAACCTTCTGATCGGCAAGCCCTAGTCTCTGTGGTTTAACCCACACCTTAGACTTAAACACCATCAAAATCACGGGGTCCACAGATAGGACTTTTGGCATAACATGAATTTAATTGTTCTGATCCTAAGGTGACCTCCCATGGTGCTTCTAATAGAGCTATTTCTGACTTAATGAAGATGCATTGTGTGAGGAAAGTGAGAGCCACAAATAGCCTTCCATTAGCTCAAGCTCTCGTGCCACTGTTTGTCCAAGTTCACCTGGTATTTTTCTCTGCAGTTCATATCTTTAACTATTTATAGTTTAGCTCCTTCATTTTGAAAGCAACCCCAAATGACTTGGAGCTATCCAATGAAGCTGAATGTTTCAAGATTCAGGACGGACTGAAAGAAGTACTTCCACAAGGATGGCGTTAAAGTAAGATTGAAGGCGAGTTGTACCAGGTGGGCAGACCCACCTTTGCTAAGCATAGAACTCTCTTTAAGAAAAGTGGCCTGTGGGGAGACAGAGAGAGTGATGTGAAGAAAAATGAATTTCAGAGCTTTCATATTTTCTTGTTTCTCCATGACAAAGTGTAGCTATCAAAACTCCCTTTTAGCCATCTATTTAAGCCTTTCTTTCTATATGCACTTTAAGAAGACCATATTTCAGGTGGAATTGAATGTAGTTCTGTATCTTCAAAGTTTGGCAAAAACTTACCCAGGTATATAAACACTCCAGTGCTTCCAGTAAATGATTTGCCGCAAAACAAATAAACCACAAAATGCTGTTAAAGTTCTCCTCTCCAGACTATTCCACCACTGAATTAGTGGGAGCTGCAATATAACATTTTAATGTTGACTACTATGCATATAGATGAGAATGGGAATGGATATTTGATGTTAATATTGCACTGGAGTAGACAGATTTTATAGTATTCATTGGCAAAGTATACTTCAGCGCTCAAACTACATTTACACATTTTACAATAAAGTTTGCAAATGGCATCGGCTTTTCGTTTGTTTGCTTATTTTCATAGTTCACAAATTCCTGCTTGTTCATTTGCTATCAGTGTGGCCCCGTGAGGAAAAGTTGAAGCACTTGGGTGCTTAGCCCGGGGAAGAGACATCTTAAGAGGAAATACAACAGCCATCCTCAAATATTTAAAGCACTGCTACATAGGAGGGACAAATTGAGAGCCAGTGTGGTGTAGTGGTTAAGAGCGGTAGACTCATAATATCCAAACTCCTCCTCCTCCTCCTCTTCTTCTTCCGCCAGCTGGAACAACTCTGTCTTACAGGCCCTGAGGAAAGAAATCAGATCCCGCAGGCCCTGGTCTCATGAGACAGAGCATTCCACCAGGCCGGAGCCTGGTGTTGAGAAGGCCCTGGTTGAGGCTGATCTGACTTCCTTTGCTCCCGGGACCTCAAGAGCATTGCTATTTATGGACCTTATGAGAGGTGTATAGCAGAATCAGACTAATCCTGAATCTTGGACCAAAGCAGGTTGCTTCAGGTAGATGCCAGGCTTGTCCAGGCTGCAGCAGGATCTCTTTGAAGTTCCTCAGATGGAAGCAGGAACCTCCAGAGATTCAGACTTCAACGAACACTGCAGACACGGTGCCTGCAAAAGCATTAGTTGCAATATAAGGGAAATGCCGGCATGGGAAAGGAAAGCTTCTTTGTGACTGACTGGTCTATCTTCTTAATAAGAGAGAATAATCTTATCAGGGATCTCTAATCACAGTGGTTTGTGGGAAGTATGCTAGAGTATTGTATCACCTTGATCTTCTCTGTTACATGTTCCTGCTGGTTCTCCTAGTAGTGTTTGCTTGGAAAATGCTGAATATTCAAGTCCCTTTGCCTCTGCCACATGCCCGCACATCCACTCCTGTCAAATCAGCTTTGCAGTTGGTTTATGTGACTTTTGGTGCCAATTAAGCACAGAACAAGCCTGAAGTTATTTTTTCATTCATCTTAACTTTCCTAGCCCCTGCACCTATCCTTCTGACATTTTGTAGGCGCCTCAACAATAGTTGCCATTTTCTCGCTAAAACTATTGCTCGTAAAACCACAGGGAGGGAAGCAAATCACTTTCAGTTTCCCATCAAACAACTTTAAAGGCATCTAGAGCAAGAAGCATGGATCTATTCTTCTGAAATTTGGCACTTTTCTTACCTAGGAGCATCTTTATGTTGTATCTTATTTCCATGCAGATTGCCTGCAAAAGAACTCGGAAATTAAGTGAGCCTGTTTTTAACTTACTCCAGAATGGTAAAAACTGCCCTTGCAGGAACACTACTGCAGTCATTCTTCTGAAATTGGCAGGATCTATCTATGGGGGCTTGCATGCCTGCAAATTACATCCACTTCTGCCCACCCACCCCAAAAAAAATGAGGAAAAGAAGGAAATACAATTTATTTTAAAAAAAACCTTTAAAGGTTCCCAGCACACACACAAAAATCCTGAACCGATTTGTCTGTAATATGGCAGACTTTATCCACTCAGAATGGGATACTATGCTTGAAAATATCACTCAGTTCAGTTAAAAGGCAAAAAGTTACAGCCTTCAAAAAAATGTCCCATAATAGTTATTGAGTTAGTTATTTTTCTGAACTGGTATTCTGATTCGGATCCAAACAAAAATGAAGTGTGTCCCCCTAAATATTTTTCTACTTCTGTGAATGTTCCCCTGTGTGCACCAATACCCCACTGTTACTATTAAAACAGTATTGAAGTTAGTTCAGTATTTATTTAATCCCCATATTGCAGATAAGGAGGCTGAAGAGATATTGCTCCTTGCATTTCCATGCTGTATGTTAAGGCTCAGCCTGATCCTGTAATCTTTGCAAAATACCAGAGGAGGACCAGGAATGGATTCCTTTAATCCTAGAAGCAGCTGCATAGGCAATAAAAGAAAAAAAAAATGCACACGACGACTGTGTCACGGACAGCAGGCGGGCTTGATTGCAAATCCTTATCCATCAGTTTCAAGGGGGTTGCAGGAATCTCTGTGCTGATTGAAGAGCAGATGAACACCTGAACCTCTGAGCCACAGCACGAGCTGGTTATAAAATTACACTCTGGTCATCACCATGAAAGCATAAAGCCTAAAAAGTGGCTGTAGTGACTGCAGTTTTTGCCCTTTATGCTTCTTCTATTACCATACCATACCATTACCACTGCCTGCCTTCTGATGTTTTTGTAAATATGTGTAAATGCGTGTTTTAAAATGGATGCCTAATGAATCAAAGACATATTTCTAGCCAATTAGAAGGTTTTTAGCTGATTAATCTAATTGATGAATCAACTAAAATTTACAGCACTGAGTGAAATTTGGCACGGATTTGATGGTTCCAGCTTGCACAAAACACCTGAGACGTTTACAGGGAAACTTTAAAGAGTTTTTCAGTGACAATAGCCACATTTCTGAGTCTGACATTTTGAGTACCGTAACCAAATACATGCTACATGTGAATGCTGCAGATCCATTTAAACTGCTGCTTTTCTCAGCAAAATATACAGAATCAATTACCCGGCTGGGTGGGTTCACAACACAGTTTTCATGAATCTTGTAGATAACATTAGTTAGTTGCATATAGTTAAAGGTAAAGGTACCCCTGCCCGTACGGGCCAGTCGTGTCCGACTCTAGGGTTGTGCGCCCATCTCACTTAAGAGGCCGGGGGCCAGCGCTGTCCGGAGACACTTCTGGGTCACGTGGCCAGCGTGACGAAGCTGCTCTGGCAAGCCTGCACCACCGCAGCACACGGAAACGCTGTTTACCTTCCCGCCTGAAAGCGGTACCTATTTATCTACTTGCACTTAAGAGTGCTTTCGAACTGCTAGGTGGGCAGGAGCTGGGACCGAACGACAGGAGCTCACCCCGCCGACCATGCGATCGGCAAGCCCTAGGCGCTGAGGTTTTACCCACAGCGCCACCCGCATCCCTCATGCATATAGTTAGGGTTACCATATTTCAAAAAGTAAAAACCAGGGCACCATGAAAACACATTCCGATGTCTCTTCTGCATTTGAAATCCCGGTAAAGTCCAGGATATATGGCAGCCCTAAATATAGTTACATCTTATTTTCCTCCACAGAACTCAAAGCGCTTTACGTGGGCTTAGGTAGCCTCTCTTCAAGTGAATCATGGCATTGTCTTCAGCACTTCCCTTGAGACCATTTCTTGGGCTACATCTCTCCCCACTAAAGTTATTTAATGATGGAGATTTTGTTCATGCTAAGGTGTCAGCCCTGGATCTGGACTGTATCAGACAGTGGGGACTCATAGGACTGAAACCTATTGGTGATAGTCCGCTACTCACGGTAGACCCACTGAAACAAATGCACATGACTAAGTTATGTCTGTTAATTTCAATGGGTCTATTCTGAGTAAAACTTTGTTGACTACAGTGGTGCCCCACAAGACGAACACCTCGGAAGACGAAAAACTCGCTAGACGAAGGAGTTTTTCGTTTTCGTAGCCGCTTCGCAAGACGCATCTCCCTATGGGCTTGCTTCGCAAAACGAAGCTTGCCCCGCAAGCTCCGGGGATAGCGGGGAAGCGCAGCGCGTCTTCCCCGCTGTCCCCGGACCTCTTTTGAAGCAAGGGGCGGCGGGGAGAAGATCGCTTCTCCCCGTTGCCAGCCCCGCAATCTCCGGGGACAGAGGGGAAGGCGCGCGCGCCCCTTCCCTTGCTTTAAAACAGGAGGGGAGAAGCAATCTTCTCCCCACTGCCCCTTGCTTTAAACAGGTCCGGGGACAGAGGGGAAGGCGCGCGGTGCTTCCCCTCTGTCCCCAGAGATTGCAGGGCAGGCAACGGCGAGAAGCAATCTTCTCCCCACCGCCCCTTGCTTTAAACAGGTCCGGGAACAGAGGGGAAGGCGCGCGGCGCTTCCCCTCTGTCCCCAGAGATTGCGGGGCAGGCAACGGGGAGAAGCAATCTTCTCCCCGCCGCCCCTTGCTTTAAACAGGTCCGGGGACAGAGGGGAAGGCGCGCGGTGCTTCCCCTCTGTCCCCGGACGGTCTCCATAGGAACGCACTGATTGATTTTCAATGCATTCCTATGGGAAACCGTGCTTCGCAAGACGAAAAACTCGCAAGAAGAAAAAACTTGCGGAACGAATTAATTTCGTCTTGCGAGGCACCACTGTACAACCCAAAGTTGAGAAAACGCAGGACCTTGGACAGCTGCACGTTAAACAGCTTCAGGAGACGTTGTCTCTGCAGGGAGCGAGTCATTTATTTCATGAAATACTGCTTGATTATAGTAAAACCTCAAAGGTACTATTATTATTTTGTAAAAGTATAATAAATTGCAATAAATAAATAATCAAAACAAAATAAGGTAGCAAAATCACAAAAGACCTACCTGTTCAGTGAACTGGCCCAAATACGATGGCTAAATGGGACTCTCTCATTCACCTCAATCTTCACCACCTGGAATCATGATTCCCCTCTCCCTACTTTGGCTCTAGCAAGCAGATCCCACTGCTCTATCATCATTATACATAGAGCAGAGGTCGGCAAACTATGGCCTGGGAGCCGGATGTGGCCCCCCAGGCTCGAAAATCCAGCCCGCGGACCCTGCCGCCTGCTCGGTCAGTCCCCACACGCTGCGGATGCCTCACTGCATGGGGACTGACTTCCACGACACTGGCACATCTTCTGGGCGGGCAGCAACACTGGCATGGCTTTGGATTGACTGTGGCTGAGGTAAACCCGGCGCAGCCATGGGCATCGTGACGGGTGCGTTGCGGAGCTTCAACCAGTGTGTAGTGTGCCTGCTGGCCCCGTGCCTGGCACCCAGCTTGGTGCTGCTGCTGGTGGCACGCTCGGTGGCCACGCTGGAGCAGCTGGAGGTGATCTGTGACCACCTGACCGGCACTCCGCGTACGCGGCCTGCCCACTGACCTGGCCTTGGACGATGGGCTGCAGCATGTGGTGCACACTGCTTGGCAGCTCTGCGGGGATGGGCCAGTGTAGCGGCTGCTGCTCATCAACAACGCCGGTGAGCGGGTGCCACTGAGATGCGCACCTGAGCATGTGCAGAATGCGTTCCTCCTCCAGGTCCGGAGGCAGCTGTGGGACCGGCTTGTAGGGTATTTAGAAGAAGAAGAAGAAGAAGAAGAAGAAGAAGAAGAAGAAGAAAAAGAAGAAGAGGAGTTTGGATTTGATATTCCGCCTTTCACTCCCTTTAAGGAGTCTCAAAGTGGCTAACATTCTCCTTTCCCTTCCTCCCCCACAACAGACACTCTGTGAGGTGAGTGGGGCTGAGAGACTTCAAAGAAGTGTGACTGGCCCAAGGTCACCCAGCAGCTGCATGTGGAGGAGCGGAGATGCGAACCCGGTTCCCCAGATTAGGAGTCTACCGCTCTTAACCACTACACCACACTGGCTCTACATTTTTCAAAATATAGTCCATCCTCCCAAGGTCTGAGAGACAGTGGACTGGCCCCCAGATGAAAAAGTTTGCTGACCCCTGACATAGAGGGTAGTTGAACTCAAAGGAGCTGCCACAATAATGCCGTCACTTCCAGAAATGCCTATCTTCACACCTTTGGGTCTGAGCATTACCTAACTAAACCTCTGCATTGTATGGCCAGGTTATGATCTTGGTCTGAAACCTGGGTAAAGTATTGAAAGCCTGAGTTTTGAGTGTAACTGAAGGAGCCCAGAAACTTGGAGGACACCTTCCTCATTCTGTTTCATCCATTAAGGATGGCAAGATGGAGACCCCAGAGCTGGCACCTTGCAAGTTTGTGGTTTTGGTGTTCTCTGCTTACCCTAAATGATCTGCTTTGATTCCTACAACATTTGTTCTGTCAAAGTAGCATAGCTAATTTAATTTCTGTCCTACCTGTGAAATTAGCTTCTTGCACATTGTTAAAGGGTGATAATGCTATGTATATACATCCCATTTGTTGCTGGATTGGGCAAGTTAGGTGTTTAGTTGAAAGTAATCTTTGTCCCCATTAAACAGGGCCATTTCAATAGTTATTTACTGTTGTTGTTGTTTTGAAAAAAGACAATTGGAAAGCTAACATTTACCTCATCGAGCCAACCATAAGAATAATTTATTGGGTGCCAGTTTATTTACGGCACTTTTAGTGCCCCCCAGCTGCTAGTGTTTGATAGTAAACTTAAAGGATATTTTTTACAGTGCATATCATAGTAAAGCTACAGTTTTTATTATAAAACTGACTGAGTTATAGTTCTTGCTGTTAAAAAAAATCAGCAGCTATACAGATGCTAGGATAAAGTCACAGTTTAGCAAGAGTATCTATAATAACCCTTCCAAAGAAATTGTTGCACAGTTTTATCTGCAAGCTATATTTTTTCTTTTGGTATTTTCAATCTTCCCAGTTCCCTTTGAACAGGTGTGTAAATAGCTACTTGCAATAAGCAGGGCTGCAATCCCATCTACACTTACTTGGGTGTAAGCCCCATTGAACACGGTGGGACTTCTGAGTAAACGTGTATAGGATTGCATGTAAGAATGCCTCCAGTCAGGGAGAGAATTGGAAGATGGGCAGGTGGATAAGAAGTGGTTCTCTGACTTATTTTGAGCTGTTCTGCGCATGTATGTATCTAGCTGCAGGCCAGCTAGTCATTTGGATGGGCTGTTAATGCCTATGCAGTTGGTTGCAAGGCAGCTTTTGATTATTATCTATTGAATTCAACTTTAGCACAAACATATATCAGAGGCTGGGTTGCATAGATCCATGCAGAGTTCAGCACATGATGATAGCACAGTAAGGGTCTACTCACCTAGCAATTTCAGCATGTGGGGACCGTGGGCGAATCCTTGCCTGTGTTGACTTTTAGTTACTACAGGCCCATGGTGAGACCCATGGTAACACCCATCCACCATCCACAGGGAAGGAGCCATAGCTCTGGAAGAATCCACGCTGAAGGTCTCAAATGCAATCCTTGGTATCTCCAGGTGAACCATTTCACCCCCAGTTGTATGGAAAACCACTGCTAAGGAGAGTTCATAGTACTGGGTTAGATGGACCAGATGTGGCTAAAGCAAGCTGAATGGACACCATAAGTTTTGCAAATCATATGATGTTTTGGTGGATGAGCACAGATGGGTAGCAGAGTGATTATTTCAGGGTTGGAGGAACTGTGGCCCTCCAGATGTTGGGACTCCTACACCCCTCTGTCCCAGCCAGCATGACAATAGTTCAGGCCATTGGAGACCAATGCTTTATTCAGTTCCTGGGTTACTTTGTAGATTTTTCAGTTGAAAGGGAGCCCAAGGGTCATCTAGTCCAACCCCCTGTAATGCAGGAATCTCAACTAGAACATCCATGACAAATGGCCACCCAACCCCTGCTTTCAAACCTCCAAGAAAGGAGATTCCACTACCTCCCAAGGGAGCCTGTTTCAGCTCTCACTGTCAGAATGTTCCTCTTGATGTTTACTCAGAATCTCCTTTCTTGTAACTTGAAGCTATTGATTCTTAAATCCTACCCCTCTGGAGCAGGAGAAAACAAACTCGCTCCGTCTTCCATGTGACAGCCTTTCAGATATTTGAATATGGTTCTCATATCTCCTCTCTCTCAACCTTACCAGGCTAAACATACCCAACTCCCTCAACTGTTCCTCATAAGGCTTTGTTTCCAGACCCTTGATCATCTTGGTTGCCCTCCTCTGCACACCTTCCAGCTGGTCAATATCCTTCTTAAATTCTGGTGCCCAGAACTGGGCACAGTACTCCAGGTGTGGTGTGACCAAGGCAGAATAGAGCGGTATTATAGCTTCTCTTGATCTGGACATTATACTTCTGTTGATGCAGCCTAGAGTAGCATTAGCTTTTTTTGCTGTTGCATCACACAGTTGATTCATGTGAAGCTTGTGGTCTACTAAGACTCCTAAATCCTTTTCACATTTACTACTGACAAGTCACATGTCCCTCATCTTATATGGTTATTCCTGCTTAAGTACACAACCTTACACTTGTCCCTATTCAAATTCATTTTGTTAGTTTGGGACCAGTTTTCCAATTGGTTAAGGTCATATTGAATCCCGATTCTGTCTTCTGTGACATTAGTTACCCCTCCCAGATTGGCGTCATCTGCAAATTAGATGAGCATCCCCTCGGTCCCTTCATCTAAGCCATTTATAAAGATATTGAACAACAGTGGGCCCAGGACAGAACTCTGTGGCCCTCCCACGTGTCACTTTTTCCCAGGATTATGAGGAACCATTAGTGAGCACACTTTGGAGTCAGTCATTCAACCAGCTACAAATCCACCTAACAAGTTATCTCATCCAGTCCACATTTTATCAGCTTCTTCGCAAGAATATTATGGGGGCCTTTGCCAAAAGCCTTACTGAAATCAAGATACACTACATCCACAGCATTCCCCTGATCCACCAAACTTGTAACTCTATCAAAAAAAAAAAAAAAAAGAAGAAATGAGATTTCAACTGGCATGACTTATTTTTGTGAAACCCATGCTGGGTCCTAGTAATCATAGCATCCTTTTCTAACTGCTCACAGACTGACTGTTTAATTATCTGGTAATTAAACAGTTCTGGCATCCTTCCTCAGATAATGGAAATCTTAAGCCAAAAATGAAGCAGCAGAACAACAGAAAAATCAATTTTAACACATTGTTTGCTTAGCTCGTTTTGAAACATAACATATGAGAAGGCAGATTATTTCATAAATCTTGATCAACTTAGTGACTCACAATATTGTATTAAGAATCTATTTTAAATTGCTTCACTCATTTCTGTCCAACTATGTGCAAATATGATATGTGGACAGACTCCTGTCCAAAGGAATGCAGAATACAAAGGGAGATGTAGGCAGGGGTACACAGGGGAGGGTATGTATTGATTTCAGGTGCAAATACAGTGGGGTCTCATTACTTAGTGTTTGTGCCAAAGCCTTGATGGGAAAGTGAATTTTGAGGTTGGTTTAAAGGAGGAGAGGTGGTGCTATGTGCAACGAGGAGGATGATAAGAGTTCATGTAATATTGTCTCAAATATCTAATGATTAGATACCTGAGCAAAATAATATAGTCCAAAAAAGGATAGATAGATATAACTATATAAAGGTACACACCCACCCATTATGTTACATGTTAATATGGATGCCATATGGACAAGGTATTCTTGGGGTATGTGGTTGGGATAAAAAACCAATTTATAAGCAGGGAAAAGAAAATCTTAGAAGTTGCCAGTTGCTGGCAGGAGCTGTCAGAATTCATTAGGCGTCCCCACCGGTTTTCTATTGGCTTTGTTATTTGGTTTCCGATATTTGTCTTCTGCTGTGTACTCACACAGCAGGGATCGGGTGTGTGCGCGTGTGGTAGAAGATTTCCTCGGCAGCCTGCAGGCGAACTGCAGCAAAATCAAAATGAACCAATGTGGGCGAGTGGAGAGGGCCGAAGGAAGGAGAGGAGGGGAAGCGACAGCAGCTATTCTGATTATTTTAGGCACGGGGGTATTCCAATAAAGTAAAAAGTGGGGAGGCAGGGGTGTCTGATCTTGGCAACAAAATGGGCATCCTGGTGAGGGGCACTGAACCCCATCCTACCAATAGCTGACCTCCTTGCAGCTCCGCTTCTTATGTGCTTCTCAACCAGCCGAAGTCAGCTGTCAGTTCTCAGCTGTGTCTCATTCAGCTATGCTCTCCACACCCATTTCCAGGTACATCAGGTTTGATGAGTTTTCCAGGGTGTCCAAAGGATGCGGAAAGGCCCCCACCCATCATTCACAGCTCTTTCTTCATCCTCTCCTCCTGCCCCAGCTGTTTTATAAACCTTCTTCTTCTTCAATTTCACAGCCTCTGCATCTTTGTACTGGATGTATTCACTAGATGATTCATCAAGGGGTAGCATGTGCAATGTCCCTCTCATCCTTGTGCATTGGCTAAGAGACATGTGGGAATGTTCAGGGAGGCAGGAGAGGATATATTGTTTATTAGTATCCTTCTAACTTGTGCTAGCAAGTTCCTTAAAAGAATAAACACGGTACAATCTTGTGTAAAGTATATAAAAGTAGTTTGCTCACATTCAGTTCACAGATGGATCCCTGAAGGCAGACTTATTTACAAGTATATACATGTTGAGCTGTCCCATATGGGGAAAATCCCAGTGTTCTCCATTGGCTGGAAGCCAACAGAGCATCTCTAGTGAAAAGCTTCTCCAGTGACAGAGGAAGTCAAAGAGAGAGAGAGAGAGAGAGAGAGAGAGAGAGAGAGAGCTGTGTGCCTTGTCACTTTTGTTACCTGGACAGGTACGGTCACGCCCACCTCTAGTCACATGCAAAGGAAGTATGCCCCAGCCAGGAGGAAACAGGAAGTTTTTGACTGGTTGGACCAAACATTCCCCCACATGTCCACTCTAGGAAAACAAGGAATGTTGTACTTGACTGCTACTTACATATCATCCCACAACCTAGAGGAATGGAGAGGCAACGCAAACTCACCCACTTCCTTCAAGCATTAGCACGTCAGTCCTTCCCTCTCCAGCTGCTGGTGAGTGAAGATTTCTGCCCAAGACCTTGGTGAGCTCCTGTCAGTCAGATAATACTCAGTGCTGTACGATCCCATCTCACTTCCTAAGATTAGCAGCTTCCAGGATACCTTCAAAGGTAGCGCCATGTAAATCGCATTGCATAGTAAGGTTACTAGAGCATTAATTACCTGGGTCTCCAGTGAAGGCACTGAATCAATGAGTAACCTCAAGCTGTGCATTTGTTCCTCTAGAGGAAATGCAACCCCATCCACACCAGGCTGTCTCTCTGGATCTGAAAACCACCTCCCAACATCGCCTCTGTCTTGCTGGGATTCAGGGCTTCTGCTTGCCCTGCCTGGTAAACCAATTGTTTACCTTTGAATCAGAGCAAACATCAGTTGGGTTTTCTCCAGATTGACATTTGCTCCAATTTAGTACTAAACGGCAGGTTTTACGGGGGAAAGGGGCAGGGCTAAGGCAAAACTGCTTGGACCCATGCTTTCTAGTCATGGAACAAGTGATAGTATGGATGAGCCCTAAGTTTATTGGCCCTCACCCAGCTCATCACTGGCTCCAGACACTGGTCCAGCAACCTGTCCATGCAGTGGCCATCTTGATGCGTATGGGAAGCCCGAAAGGACCTGAGCATCTCTACTGACTAGTGGTTCATAGCAAAATGATGTTCAGAGGCATTTGCCGCCACCAGTGCAAGTACAGCAGAGCCAGCATGGCAAGTAGCTATTGATAGCCTCATCTGCCACGAATTTGTATGAATTTGAATGAAAATGGTACATAGATTATCTGCAGGGAGGATCTGAATAAAACCACTTGTGGGGAGGGAAACCTAAACTTTCTCAGACACAAACACACCATAATCAGCTTCTTTTTAAGCAGGAGTAGGGAATCACTGCCCCCTCCCCTAATTAGATCTGACATAAGTACCAGTTTGAGACCTTTCTCCTCAAACCACACCACCTGCCCCATATCTGATGTAACCGCGGAGGAGCAACCAGGAACTTAATGTGAGTTCCTTAGGGCAGTTGAAGGGGGCAGGGGCTTGCTGTCAGCACCAAAAGCAAGTCCTACCCACCTGTCAAAATGGCCCACAGAGGGTTAGGGATGTTGGGATCTGGCTGGCTAGGCAGAAAAGGTTCACCACCCTTGTTTCTAGCAAACAGAGCTGTCAGGTTTGTGTAATTTTTATTTTAGAGGTGCCTTATTCACTCATTTCCCCCTCCCTCCTGGTGCAAATTAATTATTAAACATAGCTGGCATGCTCCTTTCATCATGATGGAATCTGCAATGAAGGGGGGGGAGACACATTATTCAATTAATCCCAACCGTGCTTCTGCAGAGTAGGTAAAAGCCTCTATTATTATTGCATTATATTGCTTTGCAAAAAAAAATCAAAGACTTGAAGCAATTGTGGCATGGAGCAGGTAGAAACAGCCTCCCAGTTTTGTTAAACTAAGCTGTGACTCATGTGTACTTCCAGAAACAGCATGCAGAAGCAGATAAGCTCTCCGGCGAGACTGAATTTAGGCGCAGATAAATTAAAAGTAGCTAGATCTGGGGCTAAAGAAGGACCATCACGGAGAAATATTCTCAGGTGCTATACCAATAAAGTTTATTCCTTCTTTCCCTTTATGAGCCACCTTTTACTTGCATCACCCTAAGCAGCCTAAAGGAGAGTTAAAACAATTAGCACAATAAAATAATATTTAAAATAAGAACAAGTGGTATATTAAAAGTAGAAGGAGAGAACAGAAAACGTGCACACAGAGGTCAATAGCTTAAAAGGCATGGCAGATTTGTTTTTTAAAAAATGTATTCTAGCTGAGTCAAAGAAATGGACTGAGTGGGTTCCTCTTGAAAGGAAGTTTGACAGAAGAGGAGCCACCACTGAGAAGACACTGCTCTGTTCCTACTCAGAATCGTGGTGGCTGGTCATGATGCCTTTACCTTCTTGTAAATCACAAGTACTCAGGCTTAACTAGTCTGACCACTGAAATCAACTGTTGACTCCAGCTTCTGTGAACAATGATGCTTGTGCTTGACTCTGATAAGCTGGATTCCTTAATATTTATTACGCTAAAGCTAAAAGTTTGCTGGAAAGAGATTAGGGGCATTTAAGAAATGCATACTTCGACTGAAAGAAAAGAAGAATCTTTGAAACAAATTAACACTAGCAATGAACTTAATGATGTAATAGTTGTATTCTTGTCCTTTTCATTTTTCCAGTGCTGCATATGATGCTGTTCTCGACAGAAATGTGGCCATTAAGAAGCTCAGCAGGCCGTTTCAAAATCAAACACATGCGAAGCGAGCTTACAGGGAGCTAGTCCTCATGAAGTGTGTGAATCACAAAAATGTGAGTTTTTCTTTCGGTGGTGGGATTGAGAACAATGAACATTTGACACTGCAAATCGAGAGAGAGAGAGAGAATGTTATGCCCTGGTTAATTTAAAAACAAGATTATGTTTTGCTTGTCGTTCCAGGGAATTACTTCATTGATAGTTGTGCAACGTCTGCATGAATTTGGGAGGTATGGGTGTGATCAGAGCTGCTGGATTATTCCCTTCCCAGAAGTAGGTGTCAGAGAAAGGGCAAAAGTTTAGCTGCGCTCACAATTTGCTGGCAAAAGAGAGTTGAGTCTCTGAGCCTCGGATCAGCATATTTGATTATCCTGTCACCATGGAGATCTCCTCCTGTTTAAATCCCATGAAAGTCCTGTGGAGAAGAGTGGAAAACCAATTCAGTTTCCATTCTCTTGTGCAGCAATAGATCAATTGTGTGCTTATTATCCCGTCCACAGCGACATAACTGGTATATGCTAATACTGGATAACATTTGTGCTTATGTGAATAGCATCAGGATTAAGGTCAAGGTCGGAACTCAATGACCTGGGGTAAAGCAGTAGAGGAATGAACCTTGTGTTCTCTTTCAAGTGGATTTTTTATTTTTTAGTTTTATCCCTTTCTTTCGTACCCTTTTCTTTTTGCAGCCTCCTCACCAAATGGTGAAGGGCACGGCTCTCTTCCAGCACAGATCAGACCATCTCTCTTTCCCCTCCCACCACAAGACATTTTCCTACAAGATTGGTTCACGCAGCTATTCTCAGTGTAGCAAAGCATGAGGTGCTTTTAGTTGTGGCGGGGTAGAAATTAACATTAAAATAAAATACACTTTTCCCATTTAAATCCCAAATACAAAATTTAAAATTTAGGTTTTGAAAATGAACCTCAGTTCTGAATTCTTCAGACTTCGTCATTTTAGAAGCTGCCAAACAGGAAATGTCAGAAACTCCTCAGAGCAGGAATTGTAGCTCTGCGAGGGGAGTAGAGGTCTGCTAAAAACTCTCAGCACCCTTCAAAGAACTGCAGTTCCCAGAATTCTTTGGGGGAAGCCATGACTGTTTAAAGTGGAATCACAGTTCTTTAAATATATGGTGTGAATGTGACCTGGGTCAGTTGGAAGGCTCAGAAGCAAGCATGTAGTCCAGTTCAGGGAGAAATCAAGAGCAAACAGAGATCAGAAGATTCAGAGGGTAGCAATGTGCTATCTTGTCTGAAGGGCGGTCAAAGATGCTCTGTCATCTTCCAGGCTCAGATGTTGCCAGTTTGTTCTTTCAATTAATGCTTTAATAATGTGCTTTCAAATTCTATACATTTCAGACACTTAAGTCCGCATTTTCCCCCTTCACTTGTAATTACCACAGAGTGCCTAAGAGGCTAACATTTACAGTGAATCAAATATATATATGTCACAGCTGCAGATAATTTGGTTCACATTGGCAATAGTCATTTAAAATGGTGGTTTTCAACTTCCTTCCATGTATGCTCAGCTTCCCACTGGGAAGGCTGGGAAACAGATTCCCTAAGTACAGTCATACCTTGGGTTACAGCCGCTTCAGGTTGCATTCTTTCGGGTTAGGGACCGCCGAAACCTGGAAGTACTGGAATGGGTTACTTCTGGATTTTGGTGGTTGTGCATGTGCAGAAGTGCTAAATCACGCTTTGCGCATGTGCAGAAGCACCGAATCGCAACCCGCGTGTGCGCAGATGCGCAGACACGGGTTGTGAATGTGCATCCCACACGAATAACGTTTGCAACCTGAGTGTCCACTGTAATGTGGTGAGGAACTGCAGGTCTGAGGGCCCAATGCCTCTCTCCTGGCCTCTCTGCCCAGGCCTCAGAACTGTGTCAAGCCCCATCATTGTTCGGCACCCTCCTCTCATGATTTTTGCCAGGCTGGAATGTGACCTTGAACTAGGATAATTCCACTTTCTCACCAGTATGGAGAGTGTGAGGTGTGGACTTCCGGGTTGGCGCCTCCAGCAATGGCTGAATTCCTCTGATCGGGAGGAGTTTGCTTCGTGGAAATTAGGGTCTGGCTGCCACGGCGAAGGCGGGGACCCACCAAAAATCACAGGCAGGAGAAGCCTGTGAACGTGGGATTTGGCTGGCACCTTTTGCGCCTCCCCTACTCGCGGGGAAACCCGGTTTCGGGGATCCGGAGCGACGTGGGGTGAGTGGCGCGGTGCTTCAAATTGACTGCTTCTTTCACGGAGTGAAGCCGCATAGCTGTTGTCAGAGAGCGCTGACTTTTTCCTGTGGACAATTTGATCTTAAAACAACTACCCGTGAGTAGAACGGAAAATTGGATTTTTAAACGTCTTAATTTGGCACCGAAACGGGGAGGTTTAAAACAGGAAGTCCGCCTTCCCCTTTTGTAAATAGACTGAAGCAAAGAGGCTGCAAGCTAAAGTCTTGGAAAGTCTTCTGTAAAGGATTAAACCTCCATCGGTTAAAATCATTAACCCCCCCTTGGAAGCAGGAGAAGAGGGGTGAAATTTTGGGTCGTGTAAGCCTGCAGGAGAGAGAACGAAGAAAGATAAATTACCACCGCTTCGAACCTGGAAAAGGGCTGCTAGTAAGACTGATGTTTTGGGAAAGTTCATTGACTGTGAATAAAACGTATGTGGACAGATAGCTAAATAAGAGAAATATATTGTTTCCATTGTTTCCTTCTGTGTTTAAAAAGGAGTAAAAGTAACCGAAAATTGAAACTAATTTTGTTGCTTGAACTGTGTTTAAAAGGATTGATACAAATAGAAATTGTTTCCCTCTAGGGGGAGCCTTGAAACTGTTACAGGAGTGGAGCTGGGGGGATTACCAGCTGCAGAGATAAAAAACTGTGAGAACCAGGGATTGACCTTGGATTGGTAAGAATGTTGACAGAAGAAGCCTTGGTGATTGCATTATGCAAGATAAGTGCCTCATTGGAACAGCTTCATAAGAAGACGGATGTGATGACTATCCAAATTGACAATTTGGGACAAAAAGTGACTGATTTGGGACAAAAAGTGAACATCTATACAGAAACTATTCAGGAATTGTTTCAGGAATCTACTTTGACATGGCAAATTGTTGAGAAGGCAAGGGAGAAAGTTGTTGTTGAACCTAAAGTAATACAAGTGGAGAGAGTCCCAGTCTTACAGAGGCAATTTGATGAATATAAGTTGTTGCCTTCTATGACTGAATTTAGAGAAAGTCAGATTTTGAGGATTGGAACCCTGCTTGGATTTCAGAAGGAAAGTTGGATAGATTCCCTCATGCAGGGATGTACTGACCTTTGGGATTTGGACTTGGGCCAGGAGGAGATTGGAGCTGTGGGGACTTTCAGTTTTGGAGGGATTTTGAAACACGTCCTGAAACATCTTTTGGACTTTAGTGCTAACTACGGAGATTTGGCTGACCTGTCAAGAAAGAATAAAAATATTGCTAGGTGGGAGCCTCCCCGAGATCTACTCCTCGGCATCAAAGGAAGGAAATTAAGAACAAGATCAACAGAAGACAAAGTAAAGTGCATGTATAAATATGAAGAAGATCTGCAGAAGGGACTTGGAAAAGAGTTAAGAGCCTCGGACAGAAGATCACCAGGTTGATGGACCATATGGAATAGACGGAAAGGACTGGCAGAATCCGAGACCAGGGAGAAGAGACGGTGGAAGAAGATTGGAAAAAGTTTAAAGTTTATTTATAGAAATATTGTAAAATTAATGAGTGTTAGAAAAATGTTGGAATGAAATTATATGGCTTTAGTAGAAGTGTTATAAGGAGTTAAGTATAAATAAGTATTATGGTATTAATGGAAGATAAGGTTAAAATAAGTTAAGTTAATTATATAACAGAAAATAGAGAAAGAGGGAAAGGAATTGCTGAAATAATTAATAGAGGTGGAATACAAAAAGGGAGGTGAGAGGAGGTCGATGAAACGAGGGAATGAAAGATAGGGCATTGAAACGGTATGATGTATTTTTTAAATTTTTTATGTTTAGTTTAATGTGTTAATGTTGTGTTGTGCATTGTATATTGTATTGTATTGTATTGTATTTCTTTTGCCTTTTTTCTTCTCTTTTTTCTTTTCTTCTTTTTTTTTGTAAGATTTAAAACTAATAAATATATATTTTTTTAAGAAAAGAGAGTGCGAGGTGTGTCTGGCCACACCGACTTTCGCCACGCTCACTACTACGTGGCCCTCTGGCTGTAAAAAATGGGTTCCACCTACGCCCTAACACTTATTGACTTATCGAACTGAGCCAGGAGGCAGGGGGACCTCATAGCTCCAGGATCCTTGGCAGCAATGGATTATTCAGCAATCTTGAAAAGAGAAAGGAGCAAAGCTGGAAAGAATCATAGAGCTGGAAGGTCATCTACTCCAATCCCCCTTGCAATGTAGGAAGAGGGGTAGTGCTGCAGATGGGGAGATGAAGGAATGAAAGGAAGACTCGATTTTCTAGGTAAAGTTAGGACAAGAGAGCAGTGGGAACCCATAAGGCGAAAGGGATGAAACTCTTTGCAGCAGAAGTAGTGGACAGAGGCATGTGTAAGCATATTTACAGCATTTATTCAGCAGCAGGACAAAGGAAAAACATGTCTGCTTCCCTTTGTGTCCAAGTACAACCGCAGTATAACAGAAGCAATATACAAATGGAAGTTCCCAGCAAGCTGTGCTGGAATGTAAACAGGCATGTGACACACAACAGTCATGCCTGTTCCTTTTAAGGTGGAACGGAACTATATCCCAACAGGAAGCTGTCCACCAATGAGTTCCGTGTCGAGGTCCCCAGGTCCACCCCAATAACTCACACATCACTCAGAATTTTTTTGTTTAAGATTTTTGGCATAATTTTGGCCACAACTTTATTAAAATACAAATTTGTGAGTGGTTGCGTAGGCATTGGTTGCCCCCACCATGGGGGGCAGACTGACATTCCGCACAATGCGAAAGTCAGAATAGGGGAATACACTTGGGGGTAGCGACGGAGCAGGGAACTTGCCCTCACCCCAAATGCAACCAGGAGCTCATTGCTATGGCCCGAGCCCCCTTGACAGAGTGGACAAGCAATAGTTAGCCCCCAATTCCTTTAACGGAATCCCTTGCAGCAGCAGCATTAGAGGGGCAAGCACAGCCAATCCATGCCCCTCAACCAACCAAACCATAAAACCAATGCCTAACCGTGAACCTTACAAGTTGTGACGATTTGCTATGCAGTAGGCAAAAACCAAATGGCCCCAGCCAATCAGCCAGATGGACAAAATTCCTACCAGGCCCCCGCTCCAAAGCAGATGACCCCATGACAAGCATAGCAAGGTCAAAGCGAACCACCCTATTCTAGGGAGGGAGGGACGGGCAATCCAATGCACGGGCGAAAAGAGGAAGCCCTAGCCTCGTGCAAGGAGTTTTAGTATTTCTGGCTGTCAATCAATAAATGGCAACATTAACTTCTTCCCAACAACAAGGAAAGCCCCAATCACATCAGTGGCCAACAATCAATTAGCCCGCCCCCCAACTTTGGAGTGTCCTGGCGGCCCCCACCGCAACACGTGCTCTCCATGAAGGAGAACACGCTATGGCAGAAGATAAGGCATTCATGAAATATATTGCAAAATAGACATCTTGTGGCATTTTTAAAAATGCCTATGGGCTCCATGAGTTTACGCCTCTGTGCTAGGCCAGATCAGAGCAGTTTCCACCAACCATTTGACAGAACAAAACAAGAACGCAGGCGGCTGTATTTGAACCATATCCTGTATTAATTCAAAGTTACTCCCAATCTCTAGCACCTCCAATGGTCAGCTTCATTTTGACAGCTGCATCTCTAAAGGGCTGGTGCGTGCCGAATACATTTAGTTGGGCTGGGGTACATCCTTCAGCCTTGCAGTAGGCACTAAAGGGAGTGACAATAGCAGCTTTTAAGTGCAAAACAGTGGCAGCAGTAGCAGAAATTATTAGTAGCAGTGGATCACAGTAACATCCTGCACCCCTAAAAAAGCAAAAACAAAGAAACCATTTGCTTTTAATATGTAAGTTGTTGTTTCTCTGAAGCCTCAACACCTGTCTGTCCTTCCCTGGCAAGCATCATTAATATACCACTGAGGCCTCGTGGCTTAGCAAATTCTACATATTTGTTTCCATCGAGGCTGAACATTCAGCTGTGAACTCCCAGTTTAAAGGGCCAATTTGCTCCACTTTTGTTTGAATCAAACGCAGGCAATCACGGTCTTCTCAAAACAATGTCTTTCTTTGCAACATATGCCTTCGTGATCTGCTGCTTGTGGGTTGTTGTTGATATATATATATATATATATATATATATATATATATATGCACGCTTGTAGCAAGATGGATTGGTGTAAACGGAACAGTTTTAAAGAGCAATTTCAGTAGAGCAATCTGTCATAATCTGATCAACTGCTAATGTTTTATTATCATTCTTTCCCGCTCTCTCCTTCTCTCCCTCCCTGCTTTTCAGATTATCAGTTTATTAAATGTCTTCACACCACAGAAATCTCTGGAGGAGTTCCAGGATGTGTAAGTAACGTGGACAAAAGCAAAACCTAAATCTTTGCCGTTTGCGGGAGGGGGAGAGGATTGAGGGAGAAGTGGGCATTGTACTCTCTAGTGAACAATCTGCTCTCTTCTGTATCGGAGGGCGATGTTGAGCACGGGCAGTCGAGCCTCATAGTCTTCCGGCGTGGGGGTAGAGAGAGGTACGCTACCTCCCCCCTATGTCATTGCCGGCTGTGTCGGCGGCGTTGCGAGGCAGCCCCAGCCTATCAGCCAGCAAAGCAGGTATGGCCGTGGGCCATTTAAACTCAGCGTGGCCAGCTGGCTCCCTCTTCCTTGCCTCTTTGGTATTGGGTAAGCCTTTGTTTGGGATGCGGGTGGCGCTGTGGGTTAAACCACAGAGCCTTGGGCTTGCCGATCAGAAGGTCAGCGATTCGAATCCCTGTGATGGGGTGAGCTCCTGTTGCTCGGTCCCTGCTCCTGCCAACCTAGCAGTTCGAAAGCACGCCAAAGTGCAAGTAGATCAATAGGTACAGCTCCGGCAGGAAGGTAAACGGCGTTTCCGTGCGCTGCTCTGGTTCGCCAGAAGTGGCTTAGTCATGCTGGCCACATGACCCGGAAGCTGTACGCCGGCTCCCTTGGCCAATAAAGCGAGATGAGCACCGCAACCCCAGAGTCAGCCACGACTGGAACTAATGGTCAGGGGTCCCTTTACCTTTAAGCCTTCGTTTGGATGGAGGGGAGGTTGTTGCCTCGCCTGCCCCTCCTCGGTAAGGGTATCCTGTTAAAGGCATCCGGGGTGTGAATACTGTCTGAAGCCTGGGCGTGGGCTGGGGCCATGTCTCAGCCCCTACAGGGACCCCTCAGGGTGCCACTATCTGTTGTAGGGTACCACCATCAGTGGTTTAACCCTTCTGTGGACTCCCTGCCAGGAGTCAAGATGTAGCCTGGCTTCACCCCAATGCCTAAGCCAAACCGCTCACATCTGTAACCAATAAAGTTGTGGCCTATTTGAACCCATAAACCAAATATTCCCTGTCAGTGTGATTTATTGTTCTCCTGAGAACTTTGTGGCTCGGGTGCCTTGGGGGCGCAACTAAAACTCAGGAATAGATGAACGGAAAGTGCTCCTTCTCCTCAGAAATTGCCTCATGTCCAGCACTCCATAAGGCAGTGACCTGATGGGACCAACCTTTTTTCCCATTTCTTTGTGTCATTCCTGTATTTTGTACCTACAAGAGGAGCAGGGGAGAAAAGAAGAAGCGAATGACCAGCAATTATGTGTGCTGGCTTTATATTATGGAAATAATAAAATGAAATAATGTGTTTTGAAAAAAAAAGTGCAAATGATTAAAAAAAAAAGAATCAGAAAAAGTCAAGATTGGAAAACTCATGACTACATCTGCCTACTGCTTTTAGGTATGTCAGAAAGCACTTCTCACCTCGATTTAGAAGTGCAGAAATGGAAAGTATACGGAGAGCATCGTAACAGAGGTGCTTGAGAAAATGCAGGATGTGGGGCTGTGGTCGTGAGGAGGGTCTGAACATGTTCAGACATGCAAAGGAATCTGAACGGCTCTAAGCAGCTCCTTTTGATTCCTTTGTGTTGATAGCTTTCTCAGGCAGCGCCTGTTACCTCAGAACTCCCAGAGGTGTGCAGGTTTCTGAAAGGTGCGTAAAACACTCTGAAATCATCTCCTTGTGTTATTTTTGAGGTTTTTTTTTTTTAAGGAAGGAGGCGAAACATTTTCCCCCTCTTCGATATTTATTTTCCGATAACCTATGACTCTGTAAAAATTATTTGCCTGGGGGCAAAGCAGAGAATTGCTAGTATTTCCACTGAGCATTGTCCGCCGTTGCTTGACATGTAAGGAGAACCTGACCTGAATAATATTTAAGGTAATCAGAAGTGTTTCTAGTTGGCCAAACTCTCCTCATTCTGCCCCCTCCCCCTTTAACAATTTCCTTCAGTATACACTATACACAGTTTGTGTCCTATAACGCAAGGGCAAAATCTTGGCAGGGGAACCAACTGTCCTCGTCACACTGTGGTATGTCAGTGTTTTTAAAACTCTCTTCTGCGATGCCCTTGGCAATTGCAGAAGCCCCTGAGAAAACTAAATCTCCCATAATCCCTTGTGCCTTGGCACACTGTTACTCATTGTGGTGAGGCAATGGAGGGCAGGGATGGAGAAGAAAACTCTCTCTATGCTCCTTCTACTCTTCTTTCCACCATCCAGTTCCCTGTGAGGAAAGAGGAGTTGTTTGAGGCATGGCAGGGGATGGATTTGGGGGATGAGGGAGAACAGCAGAAATGGGTGAGTAATTCCCCTAAGTCTTTCAAATTGGCTAAGAAAAATAACAGTGGGATATTTGATGGGTTGGGTTAGCATTTTGAGTAATTTCCAAGCTAATGTGAGGCACATGTCAGAGGTTTTCCCCATATCTAGTAGCAGCTACAACTGGGATGCAAATGAAAGCTCCAGCAAAGTTTAGAATTTAGAATTCCCTAGCCAATCCCATTCCAGGATTTCCAGTGCTGGCATAACAAGCCAGCACTGTTTTTATTTCGTTTTGTTGTATCTGCATAATAATTATCGATCAACTCCCCCTCTGCAATTATTTATTGAAGGTTTCTTGACTGTCTGCAGTGCAGTCAGTGCAATATGCAGTCCCTCTCTGCAAGGCTGGCAATTTACAGCAGGCAGGCAAGATGGAGGATAGGTCAGACACTCCTAATATGGAGCTGAGGATAAGCAAATGAAAGACATAGTGAAAGAGGAGCGGCTAAGCTGGAGCTAGGGTTGTCCAGGAAAAGCCTTTGTTTCGGGTGTAGACAAAGCTCAGTGGCAGAACACACACCCTGCGATCTCTGTCATCTGCAATCAAAAGGATTGCCGGCAGCTGAACCCATGAAGGTCAGGGAAGACTGTACTGAATTCTGGTCTGACACACTGCGTGGCAACCTCCTTAGAACAGAAGGAGCCAATGGCACATATAGTCCAGCTTCCTGTTCATACAGTGGCGAACCAGAAGCAGGACCTTAGCTCAAGGGCACTCTCCCCACCTGTGGTTTCTAGAAACTGGTCTTCAGAAGCATTGCTGTCCCCAAATATGAAGGCAGAGCACAAGCCATCACACAAAGATGTCTTCAGGAGGAGCAGGAGAAAGAGAGGCCTCCTGACGAGAGAGTGCAAGGCTGCAGTCTACCTGCAGAATGTATGCCCCTTACCATGTTAGTTACTGAAAGATGAAATGATGCTGGTTAGAGAGAAAAAGGATGCTTACATTAAATATGTCATTCAGTGACATCTCACCCACTCCCTACTCTCAGCTGCATCACGATTCTATGAATTTTTTTTTTTTTGGGGGGGGGGGGGGCGTCCAGCAAAATGAATTCTGACGGACACATCAGATACAAGAGCATTGCTGTATCTCAGGCATGGGCAAACTCGGCCCTCTAGATGTTTTGAGACTACAGTTCCCATCATCCCTGACCACTGGTCCTGTTATTGAAATTGAAATTGAAATACTTTATTGTCACTTGTACAACTTGTATACAATGAGATTACACGAGCACCCCCCACTCAGCTCCCTTTGTCTTAATTCCCCTCGTTTACTGACTCAAACCCACCAAACCCAAAAGTCAGTTGCCCTGTTGTTATCTTTTCATTCAGCAGCCTAACAGCCCACGGATAGAAGCTGTTCTTTACCCTGTTGGTGCGACTAATCATGCTTCTATATCTTCTGCCTGAGGGCAGGAGATCAAGGAAGTGCTAGCCAGGGTGTGAATGATCCCTGAGAACTTTCCTCATTCTCCTGAGGCAACGTTCTTCCGCTATTTCATCCAGTGGATTCACGGGACAGCCCATAATATCTTGTGTGGTATTCACCACCCTCTGTAGAACTTCCTATCAGTTGATGTCAAACCAGCGTACCACACCATGATGCAGTATGAAAGGACACTTTCTATTGTGGACCGGTAGAAGGAGATCATCAAATGTTGATTGACATCATTCTTTCGCAATGCTCTGAGGAGATGGAGTCTCTGTTGGGCTTTCTTAACCACCTGGGTTGTATTGATTTTCCAAGTAAGGTCTTCACTGAGATAAACTCCTAGGAATTTAAAGGAAGAGACTCTCTCCACACAGCCCTCCCTGATGTACAGGGATGATGTAGCTAGGGATGATGGGCGTTGTAGTCCCAAAACATCTGGAGGGCCGAGTTTGCCTATGCCTGCTGTATCTGATCCATGATGAGTGCTGATTATTACGTGGCTCTGTTCTCCTCTTTAGGTATTTAGTAATGGAGCTGATGGATGCCAACTTGTGCCAGGTGATTCAGATGGAGCTGGACCACGAGCGAATGTCTTACCTGCTCTACCAAATGCTTTGTGGCATCAAGCACCTTCACTCTGCAGGAATCATTCACAGGGTAAGCCGGGCATCCATCTCACCCTCCTACCACTACCAAAAAAAAAAGGGACAAATGTCCTTATACGGGAAAGGGGAAAAAAACTCTGTTATTTGGAGCATGCCCAGTTTTAGCTTCTGTTATACTATTATAACCATACCTAGGGACCTTGGGAGCAGTGCTGTTTTTATAGCAAACACCACCTCCCTTGTCTCTTTGGGTGACCAGCATCTGAAGGCATCTGAAGGCAGCCCTGTTTAGGGAAGCTTTTAATCTCTGAAGGACTATTGTATTTTAATATTTTGTTGGAAGCCACCCAGAGTGGCTGGGGAAACCCAGGCAGTTGGGCGGGGTATAAATAAATTATTATTATTATTATTATTATTATTATTATTATTATCATCATCATCATCATCATCATCACATGCTGCACCCCTTTGCCCCCTCTTGGATCATTCATCTCTCTCAGCCCTGCAGCACCACCTAAGCAGATATAATTTTTAACAAATCGCCTTCCACGTGCGTCTTAAGGCAATGCACAGAACGCAATAAAAACAGCTGTAAACAATACCGAATACGCAACAGCCATGTCAGAGACCAATTCATCCAGGCTTTTGGAACAAAAAAATGTCCTTGGTTGTTTCTGTAAAGTGCAGATAGTGAGTGCCTGTTTTATCTTCACGGAAATACTGTTCCACAGAACAGGGACAGCCGCGCCATTGTGGCATTCGTGATATAAAGCACCTACCGAGTCTTGTAGGTAGAACTCATCATTCCTGTTCTCCCCCTGCTCCCTCGTCTCTTTCAGGATTTAAAACCAAGTAATATTGTGGTAAAATCTGACTGCACATTGAAGATCCTGGATTTTGGACTGGCCAGGACCGCAGGCACTAGCTTCATGATGACTCCTTATGTGGTCACACGTTATTACAGAGCACCGGAGGTCATCTTGGGAATGGGCTACAAGGAGAATGGTAGGATATACGTTTGATGTGAGCATATGGGATGGAGCAAAGCTGGGAGTGCCCGCTGGATGGGAAGGAATGACCTGGGCTGCTCAAGTACCTTTAACAAAACCTTATCGCACAGATATCACCTGGTGAAACTTTTCACCAGCATGAAACGAACAACACGATCACCTACTACAATGGCTGGTTGAAGCACTGACAATCCTAGGGATGTCTGCCTGATTATTATAGGCACTAAAGCAACATAGAGGATGATGCAGATATTACTGAAGTTAAGAAACACCCAAATCGGATACGACGCGGTATCTCATTGCATCCAGTCTGTATCATTGGAGGCATGTTTTATAAGGAGGGAATTTAAACTGAGCTTTTCATCACCACACTGGGAATTAAAATATTAAAAAGCTCTTTGGGTGGGCAATGGGTGTGACCCAAATATTTCCAGCTTTCCTCAATTCCAAATATGGTCCACTTTAATAAATTGTTTCCCTAGGAACGCACATCCTTTAAAACAAAGGAACTCAGACCTATATTCATTTCAGTTCAATTTTGGTGCATAAAACCATGGGTTGCCATAAAACTAATAAAAACGGGTGAACAACTCCAGCCCTGTGGCTGAGAAAACGTATTATAAAATCAAAACACAGAGAAACAGTAACAAAATTATGATTGCAACAACAACAACAAAACTTAAATCAAATTATCTCCAGTCTAGGAGACTGTATTATATTGCATGTATTCGCATCATTTTATTTGTTGCCCACGGCACTGCAAATAGGGAGGTTCTCTAAGTGATATAGTTATTCTGGTTGCATAGGAGAAAACATTGGTATCACAAAATCAACAAGGCAAGCAGACAAGAATCTAGCTCTAGGCAGGGTTCTATAGCAAATAGTAGGCAATGGCTTGGATCCCAATTTGTCCACTGCCAATGGCAGGGCTCCTTCCATTCATGGATCTAGTGGGATCCAATGGAGTCTCCGGATTGAGGGCAAGGCACCTCTATTTTTTTCTCCATTTCTCTTTGCACCACTTTTTCTACTGCACTGGAAGGTCCCCAACCTGCAACAGCAGACTTTTGAGTTTCAAAGGCATCTTAGTTAAGATTTAAGCCAGTACGATCAATTTCTCCTTGCCTGTGCACATCAGCACTAATCCAAAGTAGTTTTGGGAAATTTATTTTCGAGGTAAGCTTGAGGGTAGGGGCTGATACCTCAACCACACGAAGGCAGTGGACAAACATTTTGTTTCTTTAAAATGCTTTATGCCACCTTTCGGAGCTGGGGGCCACACTTGCCCAAGTATCCCATATCTGGGGCTTTAAGAAGCTTTGGAAACATACCGGTACCTATTTTTAACATCACAACTCACCTCTAGACAGGAATGCAAGGCTGCTTCCAATGTAACTCAGCTTATCCAAGGGATGGATGGCCTTGGCATTAATGCTTTGGATAAAAACATATGAAAATATTTATGTTCTGGAACAATCCCATAGACCTTATCTCTCGGGAATCCAGGGTCTAGCTCATAGGAGAAGCCTTTAAGAACTTGGGATGACACAAAATTAACACCTCTATTGGTTGCTGCAATTTTTTCATTTTCACCTAGCTGCTACAGACTCTCCACCAAATAACAAGGGGAAACAGTTTTCATCAAAAGGCAATGAGTGTCACTGACAAAATCGGTGATTATATGAGCCAGAGTTGTCTGCACCTGCCTTAGAGAGTCAGGCCGTGTGCTTACTTTATCCCCAGGGAGGAAGAGGTGGCCTGCCCGTGTGAAGGTGGCGGTGGCGGCAGCAGCCCCGCAACGGATCCTGCCAGGCTGCATGAGAGCTTGAGCAGCTGAGGTGCAGCTTTCCTGCATGTCAGCTGTTAGCTGAAAGGCCTAAGAGCCTCAGCAAGGTCCCACTGCACCTCCAGCACACTTGCACCTCTCCGGAGCCCTAGACCAGCCTTTCTCAACCTGTGGGTCCCCAGATGTTGATGAACTACAACTCCCATCACCCCTAGCGAGCAAGGCCAGAACTCAGGGATGATGGGAGTTGTAGTCCAACAACATCTGGGGACCCACAGGTTGAGAACTGCTGCCCTGGAGGATATCCCCTTTAGGCTCTGGGGAGGGTTTCATCGTGAGCCAGAGATGTAGAGGGGCTTTGCTGAGGCTGGTCGGGTCTCTTCTCCCTACTTCTTCTGGGGCCCAGCTGAGAGGTGCCATTCCAGCTGAAAAAGAAGAAGCCCTGATTATGATTATATTATTTACCCTTCAGCCGCAGGTCCCAGGGTGGGTGACAACAAATTGAAATTCAGTATTAAAAATGGTTCAACAAATCCTAGTTGTGGGTCCTGAAAACACAATCTCAAGTTTCCAAGGGAGGGTACAGCGCTATTACTGTGCTGTAATCTAGATGTGGGGTGCTCTTTTTATTTTATTTTGTTTATTGAATTTATATACCGCCCTATTCCCAGGGGTCTGAGGGTGATTCACAGAATAAAATCAAGATATAAAACCACAAAATACATAATAGAAATAAAAGTAATAACCTAACAGCCCTCCCCCCATAGCAAAGGAATAATTCTGATCAAACTGACCTTCTAGGAAAAGGGGGTGAGTGTTATTTTGTTGTGCTCAATAATCTTGGCACATCAACCATCATTTATTTGTGTGCTTTAAAAAAAAGCCCTATCGGTAGTACAGTATTAAATCCGTGCTTCATAAATATCAGGCAACTGATTTTGCAGAAGGATGAGCAAGTAACACCATGGAGATAAATCCATTTGTCTGTTTCTGCTTCCCAAGTAATCTGAAAACAAAGGTTCCCTTTTGATGTTAAATGTAACAGGGAACTTCCAGATTGTTCCATTTTTAATTTGTGGAATCTAATTAGCATACTGCAGCGCTTTAACTAACATTTGACTGCAATCTGCAAGCTGGCAATTAGATAGCTCTTTCAGCCTGATTTCTTTGTCATTTAAATTTGGTAATGATTGGGCAGCACACCTTGTGTTTTTCGGTTTAAATGCTAGAGCTGAAGGTGATTCTAGTACTAGTTATCACTTTAAAGTGAAGGTTTCCTTACTGTAGTAATAATGAAGGGGCAAATGCTTTTGAAACCTTCTTAATCAAGACTGCTATAGCAACTTCCAGAAAAGCTAAGCTGAGCTTAGATATTGCCTTTGATCCAGAGCTGTGTTTGTCCTCAGGTGAGCTCAAGGTGCTCTGCATGAGTAGCCTTTGATGGGTGGAGTTAGATCAGGCTTTCTCAACCTCGGTCCTCCAGATGTTTTGAGACTACAATTCCCAGCATCCCTGACTACTGGTCCTGCTAGCTAGGGGTCATGGGAGTTGTAGGCCAAAAACATCTGGAGGGCCGAGGTTGAGGAAGCCTGAGTTAGATTCATGTGTCCATTTTTTTCATTGAACTGACAGACTTGGCAGTTCCCTCAAGGAATCACACAATCAGGGCAGTTATGGTATTCTACCAATAATTCTAATTACCTGAGCATCTGCAAATGGCAGAATTGGTTATCATAGAATGAGCAATCCAGTTATTGCAGCAGTTCTCAACCTGTGGGTCCCCAGATGTTGTTGGACTACAACTCCCATCATCCCTTGCTAGCTAGGGATGATGGGAGTTGTAGTCCAACAACATCTGGGGACCCACAGGTTGTGAACCGCTGAGTTATTACTTCATAGCAGTACATGCATTTACCTAGCAATAGAAGCCAAGCCGAGAGGGGAAAAGCTTTTGACTAGTGCAGGGTTTTCCAATTGGGTTCCCAGCTGTTTTTGGATTACAACTCCCACTGGTCCTGCTAGCTAGGGTTGATGGGAGTTGTAGTCCAACAACAGCTGGAGACTCAAGTTTGGGAAACTGTGGACTAGTGCCTATTATGATTTGGCTGTTTGTTGTTGTTTAGTCGTGTCTGACTCTTCATGACATCTAATTTTTGAATCTGCAGAAGTGCATGGTGCAGTTCAGTATCTGTAAAGAGAGAGCACTTAATTTTCAGCTTTCCTCTCTATTTGACTATTCAGCACAAATTCTGGGAAGCAGATATTTTGGTACACTTGGATTTAATCTCTCTCCACCCATGCAATCTTGCCTGTTTAAGGCCAGTTCCATGCTTTCATTTTCTCTTGGCACCTGACTTTTATGGTTGCTATATTTTCCCACCATTTTGATGCACTCTGTTCCCAAAGTCCCCAAATTGCCCTGTCGCCGCCCCCTTTAAAAGAGAGCGACTCCAGTATTCCAGGCATGCTTTTGCTGCCCTGTGCACCCAGTACCACCCTTCCCTCCCCCCCCCCCACAAAACGAAGCATTTCACCTTTGTCAAAAGAAATGACTCGACTGGTGTTCATTTTTGTTTCTGTTAAAAGGACAGAGAAAAAGAAGGTGGGACAGAAAAAGTGAACACTGTTGGGCCATGTTCACACCATACATTTAACACACTATGATACCACTTTTAACAGTCACGGCTTTCCCCAAAGAATTGTGGGAGTTGTGGTTTGTTAAGAGAGAGTCATTAGGGAACCCTTATTTCCCTCCAAGAGCTACAATTTCCAGAGTGGTTTAACAATCAATCCCTCTTCACTGAGAACTCTAGGAATTTTAGCTCTGGGAGAGGGGAGTCTCCTAGAAACTCTCAGCACCCTTAACAAACTACAGCTCCCAGAATGCTCTGGGGGAATCCATGGACATTTAAAATGGTATCATTGCACTTTAAATGTATGGTGTAAATGAGGCCTTGGATAGACCAATCGGTTATTGCCAGCTATAAATGCTGGGCCTCTGAATATTTGGTACTGGAGGGGTGTGGCTGCCCCATCCTCATGTTGGGACCCCATGTTACTAAAGTTGCCAGACTGCAACCAGGTGCCCTCCATATGTTGTTGGACTACAGCTCCCATCTGCCCCAGTGGTGAAGGCTGCTGTACAGACCTGTACACTGCCTGGCGGTTCCCTCATTGTGAGAAGTGAGGTTAGAGGGGACCAGACAGAGGGCCTTCTCGGTAGTGGCGCCCGCCCTGTGGAATGCCCTCCCATCAGATGTGAAGGAAATAAGCAGCTATCTTATCTTTAAAAGACATCCGAAGGCAGCCCTGTTTAGGAAAGTTTTTAATATTTAATTCTGTATTGTTTTTAACACTCTATTGGAAGCCTCCCAGAGTGGCTGGGGAAGCTCAGCCAGATGGGCAGGGTATAAATAATAAATTATTATTATTATTATTATTATTATTACTAGTAAATCTGGCAACATGGCCACTGCAGGTTTTCCTGCTCCTTCCACCTCTGTCGCCTGTATTTCCCCTCCTGCATATGCTGCTGTGAAGCTCACATTGAATCCTGCCCATTATAGACTTGGAACTCAGCTATAGAGCTTCAAATAAAATGTTTTGTGTGTGTTTTAAGTGCAATGTGCAATGTGACACTAGATGGCGATGGTGAGCCTTATGGAAAATTCAATGTATTTTTCAAAACGCTTTTTTAAAAAAGCACATTTTCAGAACTTTTTAAAATATATGTGTAGATTCCACCTAAGGCCACATTCACACCATACTATGATACCGCTTTAATCAGCCATGGCTTCCCCCAAAGAATTCTGGGAGCTGTAGTTTCTTAAGGATGTTGAGAGTTCTCAGGAGACTCCTATTCCCCTCAAAAAGCTACAATTCCCAGAGTGGTTTGACAATCCATTCCCCTTCACAAGCAACTCTGGGAATTGTAGCTCTGGGAGGTGAGTAGGGGTTTCCTAACAGAAGGATGTGGAATGGAACTCGCTACCATACAGAAGATGTCTGCCAAGACCTCACCTTACCTGGGGGGGGGGGGAATGCACAGAGCCCAAGTTCCTGCACAGAGCCCAAGTTGACCGACATGAGCTCAAGTGACTGAAGAAAGTGCTTCTCTCGTGCAGGATTCAGGAAGCACCAGGGATCAGTGTGAATGCAGTAGGCTGAACTTCCATTCCACCTTGAGGCTGCTGCAGTGAAGGAAGCATTCTGAACTGGCACTTCTTGCATGCTTGCCCAGGTCACATATAAAGTTGTGTCTCTCTGTGCCTATGTGTCTTACTCCAACATTAAGTGGAGCGCACAGGTGGGCCTCCGGATGCTCACAGATAATAATAATAATAATAATAATAATAATAATAATAATAATTTTTATATCCCGCCCTCCCCAGCCGAAGCCGGGCTCAGAGTGGCTAACAACAATCAAAGTAACACAGCATTCTAAAATCAATTCATTTTAAAATCAATACAAAATCAGATTAATGGCAACCATTGGGCTAGAGTTCTGTGAGGATTACCAAAGGAGGGGGTCAGACTGTGCCTTGGCCAAAGGCCTGGTGGAACAGCTCTGTCTTGCAGGTCCTGTGGAAATATGTCAAGTCCGGCAGGGCCCTAGTCTCTTGTGACAGAGTGTTCCACCAGATCGGGGCCACAGCCGAAAAAGCCCTGGTTCTGGTTGAGGCCAGCCTAACCTCCCTGTGGCCCAGGACCTCCAAGATGTTTTTGTTTGAAGACCGTAAGGTCCTCCGTGGGACATACCAGGAGAGGCAGTCATAGATCATAGAATAGTAGAGTTGGAAGAGACCACAAGGGTCATCTAGTCCAACACCCTGCAGTCCAGGAATCTTTTGCCCAACTTGGGTCTTGAACCCATGACCTTCAGATCAAGAGTCTCATGCTCTACAGCTCCTATCTGCTGTACAGCTCCTATCAGCCCCTGCAAGCATGGCCAATGGCCAGGGATGACGGGAGCTATTGTTCAGTAACCTTTGAGGGGGGGCGAAAGGTTCCTCATACCTGAGCCAAACTATCTCCCCTGCTGGGCCTGACCTCTCCACCATTGCACCAGCCACTTGCCCCATCCCTGCTTCATAGCTCACTTTTAGTGTCAGAGCTGGGAATGGAGAAAAGCTGCTGGGAAAATGACTGAGGAGTGGGAGGCAAGAACCCCTCTTCATGTGCTCTTCCTTTCACTATTAAAGCAAGACACCCTCTTCACAACTTTGCATATGACTGGGTCAGATGTCAAAGAAACAAACAATCATATGACTTTCTGTAGACATCTGAAGGCAGACCTGTTTCAGAAATGCTGTTGACATTGACTGTGGCTCATACATGGAACAGACCATTAACCAGGCCGCAGCTTTCTGAGTTTCAGGATCTTTTAAGATTCAAACTCTAGATATGATCTAAAGCAGGGGCAGCTAACTTTGTCTCCTCACATGATCCATCATGCTTGCTGAGCCTGATGGGAATTGTAGTCATAGAACATATGGAGTGCAGCATATTGGCTATCCCTGTTGTAAAGTATGAGATTCCTGAACTGAATGTTTTAAAAGTATTGCTTTACTTAACAAGCTAACTTTATCTATTGACTTAAATAAGGGGTGGTGATGGTTAAATTTCCTCTTTCAGTTTCAGATTTCCACCCCCCTGAGGTAGCCGTACACTTTTAGAAAAAACAACTACACACACTCACTTAGGTTTGGGCACTTTCCCCACCTGTCCAACTTGTTCTAGGAAACCTGCAGGTGCATATGCAAGGAAGCCCAATCTGTATGCTTCAAAAAACCTTGCCTTTTATGTAGGTTGGGATTTCAGAAACCCTTTATATCCACATTCTTGCAAGCCTGCAGCTACATGGAGATGGCTTCCTTGTGGTGTGGTCCCTTGTGACTGCTGTACATGTGTGCAGCACCTATATGACTGGCCCTACCTATATTAGCTGGGTGCACTGCATGCGTACTCAGGTGGGTACGCACAACACAGGGGCAGCCATTCCTACACTGCTTCAGCTGTGTGTAAAGGAGGCCTGCAGTGTCACTCCAAAGATGCATTAACCCAGACTTGGAACAAGACGAACTAGAAGCTGGTGTGGGCAGGATAACCCTGGATGTTGCTTCTGGGAGAAATCATGTATGAATATGCCCAAAGAGAACTTGCAAGTGAGGGAAGATGGGAGACAGCGCATCCGTCTGCCCTCAGAGCCGGTTTCTTTTTTCACTCACAATATGGCAGCCCTAACGTCCATGACCCAAAGCCTCCTGGATGCATTTGGTATGACTTAGGCCAGGGACGGGGAGTTGTGGCTCTCTAGATGGTCCCAGGCAGTGTGGCCAATGGTCAGGCATGATAGGAGTTGTAGTCCAGCAACACCTGGAGGGACGCAGGTTCCCCATCCCTGAACTAGATCTAACTTGGAATAATTAGGTGCCATCCTTTCCCTTTTCCCCAGATTTGCCTACTTTGTTCTAGAAGCTGGCATTTTCTCCTGTGACAACAGAAGCGAGAAGCAAATGCATGCAACTTTCCCCACTTGGTCTTGTCAAATGAGAGCAGCCCAGATTTTAACGTGTTGCTCTGGCCTGTGACCACACAAATGGGCTAGCTTGCACAGGAGCAATTAAAAGTGACAGGGGATACATGGCACAATCTGTAGGGTGCAATCCTATGTATATCTACACAAGTGTAAGCCCTGTTGAGTTCCATGGGCCTTACCTTACTCCCTAGTAAATATGTATAGGGTTGCAGCCCTGAAGAGCATTATCCGGGGATCACCACACGTTTAAATTGGGACAATTTAAACAGGAAAAGGTCAGGATTTTTGCATATATATACATTTTGAAAAAGTGGAATAAAAGTGATAAAATCAATGTTTGCTGGGTATTAATGCTTCTTCTGTTTATGACATCTTTGTGTGTGTGTGTGTGTGCGTGTGTGTTTTTAAAAATTGTTCGGTGGAAGGTGCATAAATCTGTGCTTTCTCTGATCAATCTGCTCTTTTTACCCTCCTGTAGGAGCCAAAGTGTCTTAGTTAACTTTGCCTTCCCCCTCCCTTTCTCTCTTCATTTCCTTGTCTCTGCTGTTCTAGTGGATATATGGTCAGTAGGATGCATTATGGGAGAAATGGTGCGCCACAAAATCCTCTTTCCAGGAAGGGATTGTATCCTTATGCCATTTGCTGCAACCTTCATCGAATTATTTCTCTTTCATCCCCCGCAGCCTCATCCTTGACTTTTTCCTATTAAGCAAGCAATATATGAGAGGAGGATACAAAGACAGAAGCGAAAAAAAGCTGAATCTTAGGGGTGTGTGTAATTATGATTGGAGTCACTTGGGAATCAGCAGCAAAACGAAACAAAACAAAACAAAAACCCGAACCGCCAGCTATATGACAAACAGCTCTTCATGCTTTTACCCTTATATTTGTTAACACCTTTTGGGGGGTTATAGAAGAACCAGCCACTGATGACGGACTTGTAAGCTTTTTCTTATTGATTGCATTTTAAAGAAAACGGCCCATTTGTTCCTTTAAACTTTGTTGTTTTTCCCCCCCTTCCCCTCTTTTGGCTGAATGTTTTGAAAATTGTAATTTTTTTGATGTTTGTGGTGACATCATAATCTTTTGCTTGCTAATGCATCATTAGTCTGGGTCCACCATGATGCTGTATAGACTCCGGAGGTGAGTCGATACAACATTTTGTTCTGAATGTGTTGACTTACCCGTTTGTTGCCTAGAAGAGATCCGGCAGTCCTTCGGCGCTTCCTAGAAATGGAACTCCTAACCAGATTTCCAGAATGAACTTTCCTTTTTTGTGTGTGCATGAGGTCTGCACAACCCCCGCCCCCCCAAAAAAAAAACTCTGCTCACCCCACCCACACCCTTCTCTTGCCCTGTTCATTTTGAGCTTCGGTGATATTCTTTTTGCCATCTCTCAAGGTGGTGAAAGTAATATTAGAAAATGAAAACAACTGCAATCTAAGAAAGAAAGAAAGAAAGAAGGAAAGAGAGAGAGAGAGAGAGAGAGAGAGAGAGAGAAAGAAAGAAAGAAAGAAAGAAAGAAAGAAAGAAAGAAGCTTTCTAGTTCATCTCTTGTAGGCAAGGAATAAAAACACATTTATATTAACAAAACACACATATTTACATCTTCTTTGCTGTAAAAGACTTCCACCAGCGAGCTAGGAGGAGGGTAAATTGGCTTGAGAAATCTTTTGACAGCTGGTGTGATAAGCATAAAGTCATGAGCACTGATTAATATTTGGCGCTTCTTGGTGATTAACATAGGGTCAGCCTTTCCAACAAGCTGTGGTCATTTCCTCTCAAACGTTGGGAATATAGGATGTTATTGAAAGATAGGAGGATAGTTTGCACAGTTTGCATATGGAAACCAGCTGAAGAGGTTAGCAGATGAACGAGCCTACAGCCACACATCTGCAGAACCCAGCACATGCATAAAAAGGTATATGGAGGGCCATCTGCACCAGCACTTATGTGAGGGAAATTTATCAAAACTTTCACACATGATGGTTAAAGTTGAGTTCTGTTGTGACCTATCTCAATTGCTCAGCCAATGCGTGCATACAGTTCAGAGGGCCTTCTTGGTAGTGGCGCCCACCCTGTGGAATGTCCTCCCTTCAGATGTGAAGGAAATAAGCAGCTATCTTATCTTTAAAAGACATCTGAAGGCAGCCCGGTTTAGGGAAGTTTTAAATATTTAATTCTGTATTGTTTTTAACACTTGATTGGGAGCCTCCCAGAGTGGCTGGGGAAACTCAGCCAGATGGGCAGGGTATAAATAATAAATTATTATTATTATTACTATATTCACTCTGCAGAATTCTGCCCCCCCATTCACTTCCATGGGAGGTGAAACTCCATACACAGATCCTTTTCTATGTGCAGGGCTTCTGCTTCTCATATTGAGGTGGGAGAGAGCCTGCCCATGTAGGAGTTTTTGGGAGCGTGTAATGAAGCACCTGTAAAGCTCTGGTTTCAACAAGCCAGGTTTCTGAGGAAGATAATGCTCATTTGGGTGACGCTTGTCATACATCTCTCACTATGCAAAATGCATAAGAATGCCCCCACGTGCTGCAGAAAAATGTCCTGGAAAATCTGGCTACCACTGTATTCTTCTCAGCAAAGGTGGACCGTGGCATTGCTCAAAAGATAGGGAAGCATGACATGTGCACGCACACATATTGATACCATAATTCAATATTCTTTTTGGTAGAACTGGAGATTTGTTTCTAAAGATGTCCCCAGTATAGAATAGTCTCTTATTGAAGTAAGCAGTGAGAGAGGTTTCCCATGGATGTTTTTGCCAGCAAGGCCCTGTGAGTGCAATTCCGCCCTATAAACACAAGCATCCTACTCATACATTTCAAAACAAAATGATTCCTCTTTATTTGCACATATGTTTCTGATCTCCATTTCTGTGGCATCCCCATAGCAATGTAGCATGTGCTTCAGACCATTGCTCACTCAAGGCCACTTTGCAGAGGCAGAGGAGAAAGGGAGCGCTTCGGCTAACATCCCAGAGCCTTTCAGGCTGCTTCTACACCCATCCTCCTTGTAGATCACGCTGCATGACATAGGCTGCAATCCTATACTCACCTGGGAGTAAGCCCCACTGAACTCAGTGGACCTTACTTCTGAGAAGGCAGGTATAGGGTTTCACTGTTAAAGGGAGAGTCTGGCAAGTTTTGCAGGATTCTCGTTTCCCTGGGTTTCCAGCCCCAAGCCCATTTCTATTCTCAGCAATAAAAAGGTAAAGGGACCCCTGACCATTAGGTCCAGTCGCGGACGACACTGGGTTTGTGGCACTCATCTCGCTTTATTGGCCGAGGGAGCCGGCGTACAGCTTCTGGGTCATGTGGCCAGCATGACTAAGCTGCTTCTGGCGAAGCGGTACCTATTTATCTACTTGCACTTTGATGTGCTTTCGAACTGCTAGGTTGGCAGGAGCAGGGACTGAGCAATGGGAGCTCACCCCGTCACAGGGATTCGAACCGCCAACCTTCTGATCGGCAAGTCCTAGGCCACCCGCATCCCTATTCTCAGCAATATCAAAGGCCAAAGGTAGTCTAAAGTGTAAAATTCAGGCCCCATGCGCAGAGGTGGGTGGAGGGCATTTTTTTTTTGTCTGGAATTAGGGAAAGAAATGTAGGGGACACGCCCCAAAATGGTGGGCATTGCTTTAGGAAAGAAGATTGTGAGGACTATTTTAATGGGATAGTTGAGTTTTGAAGCATCATTTTTTTAAAAAAAGAGAGAGTAAAATGTCCTTAAACATCACAAAATGTTGCACACCTGGAATGTTGTCACTTGTTACCCGAGTCGTTAACAGGGGCTATCCACTACGAGCCTGCAAAACATGGGTAGCCATGCTCTGCATAGCACAGTGTCTTTTACAGCGTTATGGTGGCTAATCTTTTATACATCATATTGAGTGAAAGTAGAGGGGCTCATGACAAAGTGGAAGAGGGGGCCTGTCCGCCTGCCTCCCAAACTATGACAATGTTGGCTCAAGTTCTGTGATGGATTAAATGGTACAAAATGGAATAAGAGGGTTTGATGGTGGGTTGTAGGTCAGGATGATGTTCCCATTGGTCAGTTCTCTTCCATCTTGTGCCCATCAGCCAGTATTAGTGTCCCTGGTCCTAGATGGGTATTCCTTTAATTTTTTGAATGCCTTTTGAAGGCTAGCAGATGCCACCACATCCTGCGGTATTGAATCCCAGAAACTGAATACGCCCATGAAGCAGTGCTGCCTTTAGCTTGCCCGGAACCAAATCCTCGTCGGTTTTCACTGGATAATCTCTGGCATCTAATGTTATGAGAGACGAGGAAGAACACATTTCTCCACACACCTTTGGCCACACCATACATCTGTTTAGAAACCCGCTCATGAAATCAATGGGGTGCTTTCCAGATGTCAATTGATCTCAGCTGCTATCATACCAGCTACTGACAGTGTTGGAAGCTGCAGACCAACATCTGGATGGCACAGTGTTGGCTACCTCTGCTTTATTGTATCTCCACTTAGTGATACTTTAACAGCTCCAATTGCTTCAGCTTTCCCACATATGGAATGTGTTGCAACCTTTCGATAATTTTGGTTGCTCTTTTCTGCACTGCTCCCACTTCAGTGGTACCCTTTTTTGAGATTGTACACAGCATTCCAGGTGTGGTTAAACTTTTAATGTGTTCAGAGGTGCCACACTATTGACAATGCAAGCAGTCTCAGATTTCTACAAAGGCACCACAGTGTTGGCTGTTTTGTTTTCAGTTCTTTTTGTAATAATGCCTAGTATGGAGTTTGCTGTTTTTCCTGCCACTGCATACTCGAGATATGTGCACAACCCCAAGATCTCTTTCCTGGTTAGTCACCTTCAGGCCAGCAGTTCAGCTTGCTCTACTTTTCCATTTGAAAAGCAGAGAGGCTGTTTCCCCCCCTCCTTCCTCAACCTACTGGGAATGTATGTTTGCAGTCTGAAGCCGGTGCTATCCTACATGCCATGCAAAACCATCCTGCAACCTTTATTTTGAATTTGGCTTTGTTAAGTTCATGAATCCCAAAAGGTGTTATACTGCAGCAAATAAGTGGATTCCCCAGACAACTGAATCACATTTCTAAGCAATGCTATGTTAGAAGCCTTGGTCATTTAGCTGCTGGGATTTCAGCTTATAAGCGGGAAACTGCAGCTCCTTTGCTACAGGCTAAAGGCAAGTTGATTTGCATATGTCTCCAGAAAATAAGATATCTTTAGGATAGAAACCAATATGCTTATAAGGATGCAGATGAGACCTATATTTTTAAATTAGTCATTTAATTATGGTCACAAAGCTATGGTGACAAACAGTAGCTAGCCTTAGGTCTTACTCTGTTCACTGAATTTCTTTCCTTCTTTCTTTCTTTCTTTCTTTCTTTCTTTCTTTCTTTCTTTCTTCATCACTCTCGTGCACATAGGCAAGTATAGACATATTTAGCAATAAAGATTAACCGTTCTACCCCTAGCTACCCACTCCCCCTTCTCTCTGTTCTGCCCAACTCCTTCTCCCAACTGGAAAGTTTAATGTAAGCCATCTTTTGTACTCAAAGAAGTGATTGCCCAGTGATTGCCCAGAAGTGATTTCTAAAAAGCAAAAAAATAAAATAAAAAATAAATAAATAAAAAAGAGAGAGAGAGAGAGACCTTGGCACTCAGAAGGACATTTGCTTGGGAAATGAAATATCCCCCTCCTTCCTTTCTCACTGCTGAGATACGGATGGAAATCAGGCCTTGATGGGGGGCAGGAAGGATGGGGAAAAGGTTGAATTGTCCACACATTTGTATCTACTAGATGCAACTAATCACTCCGTGGGGATATGCATGGAAATACTCCTTGAAAGGTTGTTCCATCAGTATGCTGCTTATTTGCAGGCATAAACGTTGGGGAAGCTTTTATTCAGGAGAGTGAAATCTAAGCACCAGAGCTGTAGGGTTGTGTTCACATCACAGTAGGAGAGCTTTCAGTTTGGGTCTCACAGGGGCAAGAGAAGAGCTTGGCTCCTCCTCCACCTGCTGCTCCCTTGGCGTCTTGTCCAATACAACTTGTATCTGCAGCAGCTGTTTTCTGCTGGTTGTCTTATAAGGAGGTTGTAAGAGGACAGGAATAGATGGATGCAACAGTGGGCAGGCGGCGTTCTGTGACTTTCTGGTTCTGCTTTCTAAGGAGAGGAGCTCCAGAGCTCCAGAATCAGCCATACTTGATTCTTCCCCGGAGTCATAGAAGCAAGGAATCATGCCTGTTCTGTTGACCCAACCAGATAAGTCTTCTCATTTATTTGTTGTTCTGTTGTTGTTGTTCTTGTTGTTGTTCTTGTTTACCTTCATTTCATTTTTGTTTTCAGTTGACATGTGGTCAGTAGGGTGCATCATGGGAGAAATGATTAAAGGTGCTGTGTTGTTTCCTGGCACGGATCGTATCCTTCCTAGGTTGTGGGCCTCTCTAGGCACCATTTCCCACTCCCCTTTATTACCTTCTGCCCATTTGGAGTGCTATAATGCTTGCAGGCTTTTATTGTACCTCGAGGAATGGAATGGACAGTACAAGGATGCCTCACAATCAACATGACACCTTTTCTTGAAAAGTTATGTGTGATGCAACAGAACAGGGATGAGGAATCTCTGTCTCTCCAGATGAGGCTGAACTATCAGCCCCAACTAGGATATCAAATGGCCAGGGATTATGGGAGTTCTAGTGCAGCAACATCTGAAGGGCCAAAGGTCCCCCACTTATGGAACAAAATATGTGCCATAGAATTTTTTTAGAGGCTAGTAACCTCCTCCTGGCTAAGACACCGTTCTATAAATTTTCATTGTTATAATAGAACCTCCTGTATCCAAACAGGCCTGAAGCATTTCCAGGAAAAAAATTGATAAAGAGATCAACAAGGGTTAGTCTAGGAGAACATTTATTTCCATTTTTAATGAATATATTTATTCCCCTCCATACGCTTTTATCTTCTCTTTTGGCCTAAGGAACTCTCCCAATATAGGTAGAACAATGAATATGCAAACATATGAAAGAGAGAGGGAACACTGATGACATGCAGTTCACTGAGGTTGGATAAATGGGAGGCTGCTGTATTCTTATAGATGGTTTCCTAGGTCAGCTTTTGCAGCACATAAGATTCATAGACTCATAGAAATGGAGAGTTGGAAGGGACCAACGTGGGGCCCTGAGATTAAGAGTTCCGTACTCTACTTACTGAGCTATTCCAGGTCTTCCAAGGAGTTCTGATAGTTTATTCCTCAGTATCTACCCCGATTCCTCAGAGTGGAGCGGGTTTCGTATTTAATACTGAGCACTGCAGCAACACTCCCTTTCTTGTGAAGCAAGCATGGGGAAGTTGCGGCCTTCCAGATCTTGTTGGACTACAAATCCCATCAGCCCCAGCCAGTGATCAGGGATGATGCAAGTTGTAATCCACCAACATCTGGAGTGCTGAAGGTTCCCACTCCATCTGTGTCATAATGGATCTCATTGATGGTGCGGTAACACTGGAACAGCAAACACAGACAAAGAAATCTGAAATTCTTACCAGCACATCGTGGCACAGAATGATACACCTGAGGATATTGTATCTTAGATGGGTGACTCAGAAGGAGATGAGTCAGTGTGATAATACAAAGGAATGAATTACACATGGACTGCAGTGCTTCTATAGCAATATCTTTACTGGGTTTCATAACTGGGAGTAATTTCTAATTTATATTTACTGAGTGAGTCAGATGTTCTGGAAGCTGATTTTAATAATAGCTTTCACCCAAAAACCCATGTACGTTACCGAGTGTTGACTCAACAGAGAGCCATGGCTAATCCCAGCTTTCTGATCCAGCACCCTCTATCTTGCCCCAATCTCCCTGGCACTTTAGGGTGCTGTTGACATGTGTTTTGGCCCCATTGGCACTGTTACCTTTCTGTGAGTGGGTGGGTCTAGAAAACTGCATCCCTTCAAGTACCCAATTTAGCTTTGCTCTGAGACATTTTTTTTTAAAATGATATTTATTAAGTTTCAAATAAACACATATAAACACAAATACAAACAACAATAAAAACATACAAAAACCAACAAACAAAAACAAAACAAGTATACATTCAAACCTTATTTTCTAAACCTAATTTCACCGACCTCCTCACACCTCCCCCTTCTGTATTCTAATCTCATTTATCTTATCAGCAAATCCATTCCCATGTTTCCCATAGTTTTTATTAATTCTATTCTTTTTCCTTAATCAAAGCCCCTGCAAACCACTAATTTTTAAACCCATATCTTTTTAGCTTTCATTAATTTTGTAATGTTTATTAAGATAGTCTTTGAACTTCTTCCAATCTTCTTCCACTGTCTCTTTGTCCTGGTCTCAGATTCCGCCAGTCCCATGTATTCTGTCATCTTCATCTGCCATTTTTCCAAGGTGGGTAGATCTGGAGTCTTCCAATACTTTGCGATAAGGATCCTTGCTGCTGTAGTAGCATACATAAAAAAAGTTCTGTCCTTCTTTAACACCACATGGCTTACCATACCCAGGAGAAAGGCCTCTGGTTTCTTCAGGAAAGTATATTTAAATACTTTTTTCATTTCATTATATATCATTTCCCAGAAAGCCTTAATCCTTGGGCAGGTCCACCAGAGGTGAAAAAAAAAGTACCTTCATTTTCTTTACATTTCCAACATTTGTTATCTGATAAATGGTAAATTTTAGCAAGCTTGACTGGGGTCATGTACCACCTATAGATCATTTTCATAATATTCTCTCTCAAGGCGTTACACGCTGTAAATTTCATACCGGTGGTCCACAACCTTTCCCAGTTAGCAAACATAATGTTATGACCAATATCTTGTGCCCACTTAATCATAACTGATTTAACTGTTTCATCCTGTGTATTCCATTTCAGCAGCAAGTTATACATTTTTGACAAATTCTTAGTTTTGGATTCTAACAACTCTGTTTCCAATTTTGATTTTTCCACCTGAAAGCCAATTTTCCTATCCAACTTATAGACCTCCAGTATTTGATAATAATGAAGCCAGTCTCGCACTTTGTCTTTTAGATTTTCAAAACTCTGCAATTTCCATTTATCACCTTCCTGTTCTAAAATTTCACAATATTTTGGCCATTTAGCCTCCATATTAAGTTTTTTCAAAGCTTTTGCCTCCATTGGTGACAACCACCTTGGAGTTTTGTTCTCCAGCAGATCTTTATATTTAATCCAGACATTATACAATGCTTTCCTGACAATGTGGTTTTTAAAACCTTTATGAGCCTTAACCTTGTCATACCACAAATATGCATGCCACCCAAAGAAATTGTTAAATCCTTCCAAATCCAAAATGTCTGTATTCTCGAGAAGCAGCCAGTCCTTTAACCAGCAGAAAGCTGCTGATTCATAATAAAGTTTCAAATCTGGCAGGGCAAATCCCCCTCTTTCTTTTGCATCAGTTAAGATTTTAAATTTTATCCTGGGCTTTTTGCCCTGCCAGTTAAATTTAGAAATATCTTGCTGCCAACCCTTAAAACAGTCCATCTTGTCCACAATTTGCAAAGTTTGAAACAAAAACAACATTCTAGGCAATACATTCATCTTTATAACTGCTATTCGACCAGACAAGGAAAGCTTCAAATTTGACCAGATTTCTAAGTCTTTTTTAACTTGTTTCCAGCATTTCTCATAATTATCTTTAAATAAATTAATATTTTTAGCTGTCATGTTAATCCCCAAATATTTTACACTCTTAACCACAGTTAAACCTGTCTCATTCTGAAACTTTTCTTTCTCAATAGCTGTTAAATTTTTCTCCAATACCTTAGTTTTTGACTTATTCAATTTAAATCCTGCCATTTGACCAAATTCTTGCATCAATTCTAATACTCTTTTAGTACTAGATTCTGGCTCTTGTAATGTAAGTACCAAATCATCTGCAAAAGCTCTCAGTTTATATTGTTTTGCTCCGACCTGCACCCCTTTAACCAGCTGGTCCTTTCTCAGAGCTTTGCTCTGAGACATTGTGGGCTTTTGAGATAGTGGATGGGTGGTTGAGGGTCACTACCTAGAGGACCTCACCAGGGACAATTTGCCCCTCAAACCCCTGGTTGGATCTATATGACACACATGTTTACAAATATGTGTTTTGCCGAAGTTTTCCAAACCTTTGCACATTCGCCTGGGTGTATGTTCCTCTGAGCTCATACGTTGATAGCATTGGGCAGACACTTGTTTAAGATTGTTAAGCAGACACTTAAGTACATCCCTAAAAATGTGAGTGTGCACAGAGCTAACTAACTATTTTGTTCCTACATTAAAAAAACGCAAAACAGATTTCAAACAAAAAGGATTGGCCTCTTCACATAATACTCATGGGAGCAAGCCTTTTCTGCAACATCACCTTTTTATTCCCCTTCCCCATTCTTCATTTTTAATCTATGGCCATAGTGTCCCAGTTTGCAGACTAGTTACTTTCCATATTTGCTGCTCAGTGGCATTTTTCAGATTTGTTCTGATTGATGTTCTTACTCTATATAAATCCCAATAAACACATTTAAACATATCCTAAGCTGAGCCTCCCTTATCGCTGGTACAGTTTCGTTTCCTTCAAGTTAAAGGAATTATGGCGGGGGACCGTTTTCCCATAAGATCTGTGCATGTAGTACCTACTGAATGCAAAGGAAGGGACAGGGGAGGATAAAATCCTGAGTCATAATGTGAATTTCATTCACGGGTTCATAGCTATGTATTCATCTGTCTGGCTTTCTCTTTATGTTCGTTCATGCTTAATATCACATTCAGTGATTTCTCCACCAACATGTTGAACCTCTTCCAGCCAATACACTTCATAGGCTTGACGCCCAGTTTTGTTGTGCAAAATTGTCACCATTTTTGAGAATGGTTAGAAGTATTTTATATCCGGCAGCAGATTTTTGGTACTCAATGCTGAAGAAAGCCTGGGTAGGGGGCAGGGGAAGTGGGGAATGGACAAAGGATTGTAATGTATGTGGGATTCTGCCAATGCCACAACCATCCCTAAAGTGAAGCCAGTATAGCAGCTTGGCCACCAAGTTGTTTGTATGGTGCACATCTACAGGGTTGACTCCAGGTGTGAAGCAAGGTGCTGTTTGATGCCTCCATCCTTGCTGAATCAGTGGACCCGTCTGATGGATTTACCAGCAGCTGCAGTTCTGCAGTCTGTAACTACCAACTTTTTATTTTAAATGCAACTTGACCACTCCTCACGTTGCAGAGAGAACAGGATGGTGGGAAAAGCTGAAGGAAAATTAAACATTTCAATCCCATAGACTATAATTAAGGCGAAAACATCACCAAATGCAAGTACACACAATTAGGGACAGATGATGAACTGAACTGATCCAATCTGAATTGTAGTTCATCACATTTCCACATCAGATTGCGTGCAGGGCGGGGAGTCCTGGTGAAAATTCAGCAGTTGTTTAGTGTCTCCTAATAGACACATTTTTGCAAGCAATTTCCCCAGATAAAATGCATTTGTTTCCACAAATACATGAATTCTTATACACATGCCCTCCTAATATTATATACATTTTTGTACATATTTTTCGGCTGGGGAACTGCATCGCAGGATTTGAACAAGCTCGTTTTCCAAAGGGCAGCTGCATTTTGGTCTGTGTATTGTTTCAGGAAGTGAGAATGACGAATTGTAGCTCTGGGCCGTTTGGGAGCAATTTAAAATGGCAGCATTTCAGTCACCCACTGCTGGCACACTCGGTAAGGTATGTCATGAGAGGCTTGGAGAAATCAGATCAGGGAAGTGGATCTACCCAGTAATGCTTGTTATCCAAATTTTCCGGATGATCCTTTTTTTTTCTCTTTCCCCAGAAGAGGGCCTGGTCTAGTCTAGTTTCTTTAATAATCACAGTGAGAGAAAAAAGAACATGTCTCCCTAGAAATGGCGGTGCTCCCAATTAAGGCTCACTCCTCCCCTCTACGTCACTCCTACATCTTGTAATCTGAGTTTGTACCATCTGCGCTTTCTGTTCCGAGACTTTCTGAGCTCTCTTGTGTCTTTGGAGAAGGGGTGTGTGAATGCTGTCCAGAGACTGCGAATCTGTTAACCCTCTCTTCCAGTGTTTCTTCTGCTAACTGTTCCCCATCCAGTATTTCCCAGCTTCTGCCTTCTGGACTATGCCCCTCTGCAAACCACTGTTCCAAATCTATACCGGCCTCCTGCTTCTGGGAAGATTCAGGATCAGGGGGAGGGTGTGACTCCCACCATTCTTCCTCAGTGCTGCTCTCCTCAGCATGGTCCCTGGCACAATGTGTGTTACCTTTTGTTGAAAATTAGCAGCATCTTTCCTTCCCATAGTTATCTTTTTTCTTCTTCACCATCTAGCACATGGTTTAGAACAACTACCCGCAACAGAAATATGAGGATTCCTCCTCGTATTGCACACTTCCCCTGCTTTTCTTCTTCTACTCCTTCATCTTTTTATACTAAAAAGTCAGTAATTGGTTTTCCTTACATGTCACGGATTCAACTCATCATAGCCCATATGTGCATAGAAACATGGATTTTATTTTATTTTTAAAAAACCTCTTTCAAATAAACTACCAGAAGGAAAAGAAAAGATAAACCTCACCAAAGATGTCCTATATAATGCATTTTTTAAAAGCCCAGTTTCTTTCAAACAGCTGCATACTTATTAAAATTTGTTCACAGAACCTCCATAATTAAACCATTAAAAGCATTTTGCTATAGAAATATCTCCCTAGAAACCAGCCACTAGCAGCTGATGATTTGTTTGAAATTCGCCCTTAATTGTGTTGGTATTCTTAAACAAATAGGGAGAGATGCTATTAGCTGTGCACTCCATTTCCTGTAAGGCTGTGCAACATTTTCTCTAGTCCCTTTGTTCTCATTTGCAGGGCATCTTTCCTAAGCAAGACACAGATTTTCTCAGCAGTCGTCACCCCCCCCCCCACTTTGCACTCTGCATGCATAGCTGCTCTCTGTTCCCTTCAGGCGGCTGTAGCTCACATCCCTGGTACCTGGAACAGCTCCATGTTCCATTCATGTCCATTATTCCCCACCTACAGGGGTTGTTGTTGTTGTTCAGTCGTTTAGTCATCTCCGACTCTTCGTGACCCCATGGACCAGAGCACGCCAGGCACTCCTGTCTTCCACTGCCTCCCGCAGTTTGGTCAGGCTCATGCTGGTAGCTTCGAGAACACTGTCCAACCATCTCGTCCTCTGTCGTCCCCTTCTCCTTGTGCCCTCCATCTTTCCCAACATCAGGGTTTTTCCAGGGAGTCTTCTCTTCTCATGAGGTGGCCAAAGTATTGGAGCCTCAGCTTCAGGATCTGTCCTTCCAGTGAGCACTCAGGGCTGATTTCCTTCAGAATGGAGAGGTTTGATCTTCTTGCAGTCCATGGGACTCTCAAGAGTCTCCTCCAGTGCCATAATTCAAAAGCATCAATTCTTCGGCGACCGGCCTTCTTTATGGTCCAGCTCTCACTTCCATCCATCACTACTGGGGAAACCATAGCTTTAACTATACGGACCTTTGTTGGCAAGGTGACAGCATCTTAAAAAGCAGAGACACCTACAGGGGTACCAACTTGAATAAGATATTTCCGGGTGGGCACAAGATGTGGCATATACCATTTGAATAGCAATGTCCAACAGTGTGTTTTTTTGGGGGAAGGGGGACTCAAATATTTTATTGGGGAGCCCAAAGGGACCTCGGCCTCTAGGAGTTGGCTCCTATGCCCACCAATAACCAGATCGTGCTATAACAAGGTCCCCCATGCCCACCAATACCAGTTAGGGCAAAGCATAACAGGATATTGAAATTCATGGCTAACTCTAATTTGGTAGCAGCTTTCGTTACTTACCCTGTCAGACGTACACAAACAGGTAATCTAGACAGATCCAGGAAGTGCTGGCACCAGTGCAGATGTTCCTCCATGGATCTGTGCTTGTTCATGCTTTCAAAAATCGCAAATCCTAGGTTCCGTAGGGATGGGTAGAGGGTAGGCTTAACAGAGGAACACACTGTTTACTTAAAAGAATACTGGTTATAAATGCAATGGCTGGAAGGTGTTTGGGGATTTCTCTTAGTTTTTTGGGTTGTTTTTTTTAACATCACACCATACATCCTACTAATCTTAATTCTCCCCTGTGCATTTAAGTTTCACAGGGTGCGAAAGAAGGCCCCTGACATTTTTTGATGCTCCCCTTAGATACTGTTATTAGAATGAAAAAATGGAGGGGGCGTGGCTAAAATTGGAAGGGACGGGCGGGTTGGAACAGGTGAACTTCATGAAAGCTTGCCATCCCTCCTCCCTCCACCCTAATAATTTGAGTACTGCTTGCAGTGCCTTGGACTGTGCTGCTGCATAGTCTTAGCACACCATGTTCCTGATTCCGTATCTGTGTGCTAGAATGGTGTCTCTTAGCAGCGCTACACTGTTAGTAACGTCAGCGAACTAGAAACCGCAAGCTGGAATGATCCTAAATGACTGCATTTGTATTTCCCCCTCTGTGAGTAGTATATGTCTCATCGGCTGGTGATCCTGTAGTTCCCTGGGCATTTTATAAAGCACAGTGAGCCTTCTGGGTGGCCCAACAGCATGGGTATTTGTGCTGTGAACTCCCCAAGGAGACAAAATGCTTAGAATTTGTGCTGTGCTATGACCCATATTTGCAGCTGCTTTAAGTATTGGTGTGTTTTTGAGCCAACCTGCATGTACCCAGCCTGTTATTAAAGCATTTCATCCCTTCACCTAATCTCAGTGGATCTAATCTTCGTGCTGTATATACTGATATGGGTTGCGGATTGCTCTATAATAACCTAATATTCCCGTTGTGTTTTCATTTCCGTATGTTACAATCAAAAGTCCTTTCCCACTGCTGTACTGGCAGGAGTGGCCCAATCAAAGGTATCAAGTTACTTGTTGTACCTGTCCTTGAGTAGATGATTTTCTGATCGTGATTGTGAGGGTGGTTATATTTCTGCCGGTTTCTGCATTCCTCTCAGTATTAGTGGGGCTTCAGGTACTTTATATGTAGTTGAGATTGGGCGCCGGTTTTATGTGTCTCTCCCACTCTCATTGTGAAAAGAATTAGAAGTTAGAGATGCCACAAAATTGATGGAAGAAGGGCCTTCTTGTGTTGGGAAGGAGGTGGTGTCCTCCTTAACTGGAAAGGAGCTGAGCCAGTGGCAATAACTCAGCCTATTTTCTCCGAATATTAAAACAATATTCTTTCCTCATCCATGTGATTTATATGAAATGATGCCAACATGTCTGGCATTCATCTCTGTGGCTTCCAACATACTGATTTCTGTGCCCAAAAGAACTGTCTAGTGTCAGTTCCAGGTTTATGGGAGGCGGAGTTGGCACTTAGTCAAGAGGCCTTTGGGTCTCCCCTGCTTCCTTCCCATGGTCACCACTTCATGTTTGCTTGCCCGCTCCTCTGGGCCAATCCATACCACTTCCAACAAGTAGAGACCAAGGCAAGTGGATGTCTTTTTCTTCCTCCTCCTCCTTGCTTGTCACTCTTCACATGCTTGGAGAGGGCAAGTGGGCAGGCAGTAATGACCAGCTGGATGATCAAAATGAGGGGTATGGGGGTGGGTCAATACTGGGCTTCCTGATGGGGTGTAGATGTTGGCAGGTACCCATCCATATTAACAATAGTCCCCAACATCTTTCCTACCTGTCTACAGCTTTTTAACAAGAGATCTGTAAAACTACCCTAGTTTAGCTTTATCAATCTGTTGCTTCTCAACTTCACCCTACTCTACCCAGTGGAATGTGAGCAGTATGTTCCACTCATATCTGCTGAATTCTTCATCTGTTCCTCCCCACTTCCATCCCAATCTCACACACTCGTGGGACATTCTTAATTTTCCTGGTACATCTCACATGAATCACTTTTGCCTTTTGGGGGGAGGATGGTTGTGGGCATCTTTAAGAAGCATTAGGGTTAGTTGTTAAAGTCTCCAGGGTTCTATCTCCTGGTTCCCTGGTCACTAGACATCAAATATCTGAGTTGGGGCTGGGTGGATCTCACTCTTGCTCAGGCTTCCTCAAACTCAGCCCCTCAGATGTTTTGAGACTACAATTCCCATCATCCCTGACCACTGGTCCTGCTAGCTAGGGATCAAGGGGGTTGTAGGCCGAAAACATCTGGAGGGCCGAGTTTGAGAAAGCCTACTCTTGCTCCTAGAGCATATGCATGCCAATGCAGGCTCATAAGTGCAGAATGACGTGCAGTGCGCAGCTTGCCATTTCATGGACTGTGCTGGTGAGATTCATTTTGAACAACAGATAGTTTTGTTTCATTTTCTAGTATATATTTAACCAAAGAACCATCACCCTCTTTGTTTCAAATCAGGACAAACTATGGCAGAGTAAGAGCCTAAGAAAACAGAGAAGCAGCCCTAATGGATCAAACCAAAGGCCTGTCCAGTTCAGCATCCTGGTTTGCCCAGTGGCTACCCAGGTGCCTCTGGGAAGCCCAGGGTGGATAGCCCTGTCCTGCTGTTGATCCCCAGTGGTATGAAGAGGCAGGTTGCCTCTTGTCCTGGAGGTAGCATCCAGCCACCGTGACTAGTAGCTATCGATAGCCTCACCTTCCATGCATTTGTCTAATCCACTTGTTGAAACTGGCTCTTGTGGCAGCAGATTATATTGTTTTATGCACTGCCTGAAGACATTCCTCCTTTGGTCCATTCTGAATCATGTACCATTCAGCTCCATTGCATGGCCCCGGGTTCTAGTATTAGGAAACAGGAAGAAATAAGACACTTCAGCTATGAGCAGTGATGCATATGTGAGCAGGACACTTCAAATGACGTTTCTTGGTGTGAGAACCAGGATATAAAATGTATACAGCAATGCCCCTATTGTCACCTGATTTGACCACATTCATTGTAGATTTTAAGGCTTCTGAACAGTGACTTCTGTGTTCTGGAATGTGCCTGGAAGGCCATTTAGGGCTTTATTAACAACCACAAATTCATTGCAGCAAGGAGTAGTGATGGTTGCCCAAGGAGCTGGAGAGTGGTTGCCACACATTTCCATGTGGAAGTACTTGGGCTTGAAAAAAATGGTCATCGTGGTTCATTTTCTGCCATGGGGAAGCCAAACCATATTTTAAAAATTGTACAAAGAACATGAAGCCGGAACATTTGGGTTTAGCTTGCACACAATGGAGCAAGAATTATATCTCTCCCCCAGTAGTGGTTGCTACATGTAATTGACAGACAGAATGCATGTACCTTCATGCATGTGTACAAATCACCTGCGTTTCTACCTACTGGTACTTATTCTGGGTGTCTTCCATTATGCAGCATCTTATTTCCTAGAAGAACCTGTGCTTTTAAATAATACAAGGTGTCTCATGAATAATTAGGTGCAAAAAAGTGAGGCGAAATTACCTTGGCAGAGAGGTCTTGCAAAGAGGTCACACAATTTTGTATACCTCTGGACTTTCAATTCACTTCTGTTCAATTCAGTTCTGATGAATAGAGCAAGCTGGCACAACATTCATTCCCTGATCCGCTCATGAAATGTACTTCCATTGTCTTTGTTGAGTTCTCTGAGAGTAACAACAAGCAGAACTACTTTGCTCGAATAATAGGCTTTGAGAAAGTTGGATACCTCATGAGGAAACTCATGGTTGATATGGGATCATGATGCTAAGCCTTATTTAAGACAATTTATGCATTACCTTTGTGGTTCAGCTGCTGATATAGTTGCCACTGCAAAGTTATTGCCTCGTCAGTGGCTCCCACACCATCTTGGCAATGTCTGGATGATTTGATCACATGGACGGATCAGTCATGTGGATGACTCACGTCGGTCGTCCTTCCCCATTAGGGCTGCCAATGGTGGCATGAACAGCACTCCACATGATTGTAATAAAGCACCTCTAAGCTAGTGATGTGGCGAGAATGGAAAGGCAGGGAGTTGTGAGCAGTGCAGGTTTGTGATGGGCGCTGAATCACAAAGTGAGTGTACAAATTTTGCCATAATCCCACCCAAACCAGTAAGGCAAAATCACGCTTTAATAGAATATGTTGGGATTATGTGGGTGGCGGATGGAATTGCTTTAACGTGATATTGCTCCCAAAGTGAACCACTGGTTTTGAGTTTCCACTTCGGTCTTCTTCAGACACCAAATGTGCCAATCACTTGGAAACTGGGAGAAATGCCTTGGAATGCTTGAAGATGGGGTTGGGGAATCTGCACCTCTTCTTTCCTTAACTATCTCTGCTCAGATATTGACCAGTGGAATAAGGTAATTGAACAGCTCGGAACCCCCTGCCCAGAATTCATGAAGAAACTCCAGCCCACAGTGCGGAACTATGTGGAAAACCGACCTAAATACGCCGGCCTCACTTTCCCCAAACTCTTCCCAGACTCTCTCTTCCCAGCCGATTCAGAACACAACAAACTCAAAGGTAAGAGTAAAGGAGGGGTATGAACCATGCATGAACAAGTTCTATGAGATTAGGCATGCCTTGCTTTTGAAATGTCTTTATTACGTTTATTTCTCCTCTTTCTTCCATCATGGAACTCAAGGCAGCATACGTAGCGGTCAGCCTTCCAGGCACTGATCAGACCTAAATCTAGGTATAGCTTCAGCAAGGTTACTGCATCATGTTCCTCTTTACACCATGGCTTGGAAAATGTGTCCTCCATTAACCCATGCACACAAGTAGCTGGAGACAAGCTCATGGGTATTTTAAAGTTCCTACATGAAAACACTGCGAAGTGACACATTTACTAACTGTGCTACCAAAAATGTCACAGGGACAGTAGCCTGCTAGAAGGTTGTGGTCAAATCTCCACATTTCAAAGGAAAAGTTGCCAACTATTTTTCGTTCAGTCTCTGCCGCTGTCCCATTAACAAACAGTGAAGCAATTTTATTTATTATTAATTTCTGTACCGCCCTCCACCCGAGGATCACAGGGCAGTTTACAATATAAAAACACAGATTTGAAGAATCACAGTGGAATCAGAAGTCCTGGAAGATGCAAGTGATTTTGCAAACAGGTCACAATGAGCCACTATCTATTCTAGCACCTCCTTCAGGCCAGACTGTAAAAGGCCCTTCCACTACAACAAAGTGAAGCTGCAGTGGAAACAGCAAAGTATGCCTTATTTGCTGTATTCACCACCATTGAGCAGGCTCGGTGATCAGCACTCACGAGGGTCTGCTTGCATTCGTCTGGAGTTTTTCTCCACTTGTGTTCAAGCTCCTCTCCTGGCTCGTATTATTGCCCTCAGCTCTGTTGTATACCAAGGAGCCAGCTGGGCTCCATCAAGTGGAAGAGGGCACTCCAGGGTGATTGTGTCAACAGCCTGGGCCATCTGTATATTCCATGGATCAGCCAGGGCTTCAGCAGGAGAACCAGTTGTATTAGCCGTAAAGTTCTCTAGAGCCATCTGGAAACCAAAGGGATCTGCCAGCCTTGAAGGCAGACCATCTGAATAGGTCCCTCTCCTCCTCTGCAGGAGGGGGAAACTGCTGAACACCTAAATCCCCAACAGGAGGTGATCCAACCATGATCAGAGGCTGATGTTAATATCCCCTGTTCTCAGATCATGCTCTTCTTGCCCAGCCAGCACCTTGGGCTGGTGACATGTTGGAGATAGTGCCATGGTTGTCATGGCTTGCCCTGAGTGAGGGGCCTCAGCAGGGATGTTGATGTCCCTCAGGACCAGCGGTCTGTGAGTCTTCAACACCACCGCTGGGACCACCATTGTCAGCTCAGGCAAGACCAGTTCCAGAAACCCCAAATAGCACTGTCTCCTGCTTGAAAGCCTAGAGGGCTGCTTCCAGGTCAATGTAAACAGTGCTGAGCTAGAGGAATCAAAGCCTTGAATCAGCATAAGGCAACTTCCTGCATACCAAGGAAAGCACTATAGGGTTAATTAAGCCTTCTGCCAACATCTTCCCCTCCTGCATAGAGGAATTGTCCATTACCAATTTCCTCCATGCTCTCAGCAGCCTTCTTGTGTAGGGTTACCAGATGTCCCTGGTTCCCGGGGACAGTCCCCGGATTTGCAAATCTGTCCCTGGACAAATTTCGTCTCAGAATGTCCCCAGATTTGCAAATCTGTCCCTGGGAAACGTGGCAGCGGCAGCCTCAGCAGCCCGGAGCCAGCCTGGTAGCGCCGTTGGCTCTGGCTGGCTTCAGGAGCTGCTTGCTGCTGTGGCGCCCACCATTTTTCCTGTGCCACAGCAGCAAGCTGCTCCTGAAGCCAGCCAGAGCCAACTGCACTACCAGGCTGGCCCCTCCTGGGCAACGGCCGCCTGCCCGCGGCTCCTGAGCCTTCCCTGATCTGTCAAAACAAAGGGGGAAGGAGATCGGGGAAAGCTCGGAAGTCATGGGTGGGCGGCACGCTGTTGCTCAGTTTTTTAAAAAAACTGCGCATTTATGTTTCACAGGGTGCGAAAGAAGGGCTTTGCACCTTTATACAATATGCATGTGTGCTTGGGCTCAGGGTCTTTTGCCTCACCATCCCCACTACTGACTCCCTGTTGCTACTCAGCTTCAAAAAATAAAATAAAATGTCCCCGGATTCATTGAAAAAATCAGGTACAGTGGTGCCTCGCAAGACGAAATTAATCCGTTCCGTGAGGCTCTTCGTATAGCGGTTTTTTCGTCTTGTGAAGCAAGCCCATTGACAGCTTAGTGGATTAGCGCTATTAGCAGTTTAGCGGCTTTTAGCGGATCAGCTGATAAGCGGCTTAGCAGCTTAGGAAAAGGGGGAAAAGGGGGAAAAAACCCGCAGGAACTCGCAAGACATTTCGTCTTGCGAAGCAAGCCCATAGGGAAATTCATTTTGTGAAGCGCCTCCAAAATGGAAAACCCTTTCGTCTAGCGGGTTTTCCATCTTGCGAGGCGTTCGTCTTGCGGGGCACCACTGTAACCATATTCTTGTGCCCAATGCTGCACGTGGGGAAGGGACTGGATTGCCCCCCCCAGCACCTCCCCATCCTTTGTTTGAAGCAAATCCCCATCAGCTGTGTACAAAAACGCACGAGACCTTCCTGGGAAGAATTTAATTGGGAGGGTTGCTGGTTCAACTTGCTCTGGTTTCAGGCTTTTGTCAGTTGAGAAGCACACAGTGCCACATTCAGCCAAAGTCTGACACTGGAAGCCCAGACCTGCCTTGATTACAGTGGCACTAGATGAGCAGATGCCATTGTTTGCAATGACAAGATGATTTTAAACATCAGCGGAGGCCATGGTTAACTTCAACAGGGACGGCAAGCTTTTCCGAGAAAACAGCGATTGATGTGTGTGTTTTGTACAGAAAAGGTTTCCGATTAGCGTTTTGGAACCTTCCAAAAGTATGTATCAGTTTTGCACACATGGATTCCCAAGGTTGCCTGTAACGGTGATGCATAATGTTTTTTAATCTGCGGCAATTTGCATGTCATTACCCAGAATGCCGTTTCCCATCATACAGCAAGGCTGTTTGTCTGCACTCTGGGGGGTGATTGAAGGTCTGGCCAAATGGCTTCAGAAGCACTGAGAGCTCTCTATTATCCCACCCTCCCTTCCCCGCCCCAGCCCACCACAATAACGAAGCACAATAATGGACTTACAAGGGATTTGAAGCAGATGCAGAGAGAAAGATAATTAAGATCTTCTTTCACTCCCTGGATGAAAGCAAACATATTTTTGCACACATGCGGATATGGCTCCCCCATCCCCAGTCCTGATTTCCTGCCCTGATCTATTTCCTAAAAATATATTCTCTTGACAAGATGCCCCCAAACCTTTTAAAGAAGGTGTTTGGCATGCTGGAAACCAAACCTGCTCCGTCCTGCAGCAGAAGGTGATATTTTGACATTTGGCTGTCACCTGTGGAAGCAATTTATGGAGCCTCCTTTATGGTCTTGAAGTTCCTTATGTTCATTACTTTTTCAGCAGAATTCATAAACTGCTCAACCTATCATCTGTTTAAATGCAATAATTTTCAAAGCCCCTTGCTCTTTCTTTCGCTTGTATGTACAAAAAAAGGTGATTACAAGAACAATTGTAGCAGAACTATTCCAACTGCTTTAATGTATGCTTTGCGGGTGATGATACAAGACACCTCATGACATGTTGGTTAAATTGGGATTCACATGACACAGAACATGGGTGCTGCCCCTTTGAGCAAATTTTCTATCAGCTCCAGCTGTTAGTTTTACTAAGCTACCCCACAGATCCATTTTCTTTTTGATGTATGACACCTCTGGTTTCTTCCTTTTCCCTGTCCACTTTCCATTCTTCCCCTCCCCCAACATTTGAAAAATAACAACAAAGACCAAAATTAAACAGAACCCCCAAGTATAGACAGCAAGATTTTGTGTGCTGTGTTCTCCTTGCACAAAGGAGCTCTTCTACTTTCTGCTGCACCTCCTGGTACTTGAAAAGCTTCTGTTGAAGTTTGGGAGAATCTCTGGAAGGTGCAAATTGCAGCTCTGGGGGAGTTAGTAGACACCTTGAAATCTGGGTCCCGGCCCAAATATCCAAATTAGGTTTATTTTACATCAGGTGTGGGGAACCTTTGGTCCTCCAGATGTTGCTAAACTACAACTTCACCAGCCCCAGCAAGCATCTTCAGTGATGAGAATTGCATCTCAGCAACATCTGGAGGGCTGGAGTTGCCCTGTTCTTCATTTGCATCAATGTAATTTGTATGTGAACCTCTGCTTCATGAGCAGAAAGTGTGGGACGTGGGTGGCTGCCCCCCCCACTGGCAGAGGAAAGGGGGGGACGCTGACCCCAGCATCATCGGGGAGGGGGGACCATTGTGGCTGCCTCCCGCTGGACATGCGCCGCGCACCACCCATCACGGCAGGCACCATGCCCCTGCATGCACGCCACGCCCCCAGGGTGTGCGCCAGCCATGCCCCCGTCTGCTCTCCGCCCCTGGTGCCGGAGCATGTAGCTTCACCCCTGCCTGCCCCCCACTTTCAATAAATGTGTGCATGTATACTTTCTAGGGACGCAGGTGGCACTGTGGGTTAAACCACAGAGCCTAGGACTTGCCGATCAGAAGGTCAGCAGTTCGAATCCCCATGACGGGGTGAGCTCCCGTTGTTCGGTCCCTGATCCTGCCAACCTAGCAGTTCGAAAGCATGTCAAAGTGCAAGTAGATAAATACATACTGCTCTGGTGGGAAGGTATACGGCGTTTCTGTGTGCTGCTCTGGTTCGCCAGAAGCGGCTTAGTCATGCTGGCCACATGACCCGGAAGCTATACGCCGGCTCCCTCGGCCAATAAAGCAAGATGAGCGCCGGAACCCCAGAGTCGGCCACGACTGGACCTAATGCAGGGGTCCCTTTACCTTTATACTTTCTAACCTGCATTAAGCTTTTAGAAGTACGGGCCCATAAGATGGTATTTATTCTGGATTCATCCAGAATAAACGTGCATGGCTATAAATACTCCGTTGTACTTGGAAGAAAGGCATACCATCAGAATATTTTTGCAGTTTGGTTGCTTCTTTAAAAACACCCAGTCAACGGTGACCGAGTGGAGGTTTTTGTATGTCAGATACGGTATTAATGTGCCAATAATTAAGAAGAATACTATCGTCCACGGAGCACTTAGCATATGGATAGCTTTTTAAAAATTAACGTTAACAATATTTTGATGGCACAAATCCTTTTCCGCGAGGAAAACAGGACTGGATTCACACCCACATTTGGCGTGACTGTATGAGTGCTTTGATTGACAGAGACAGGAGAACGAGAGAGAAAATTCTGCCGTTCCTCCTGCTTGTCAGTCATTCAAATGAGCTTTCATCTGGGAAATTAATGAAGCTCCTTCTGTCAGGGTGGCTCAAGGCTTGGCCTCTCTTGGCCAGATTCCATGTTTAACTGGCGACTCCCAGAGGCTCAACAATTCCTAGGAGATACGAATAGCCATCTCTTTGTCGGCTTGCCGCTCAGTGGCTTTCTGTAACACAGAGGCAATTACTTCTCTGAAAATAGAGTGGATTTAGGCAAGTGATGCTGCAGTAATCTGACAGGTTTGGGTTCTGATGCTGATATTATTGCTTCTTCATATCAGGAACAGAGGTGTAGTTATTGCCATCAAAATAGGGATCAAGCTGGATGGCTGTTTTTTTACCCCTCCAGGCAGTCTTAAGATGGCCATATTAACATTGCAGAAGTAGCTATGTCAGAATCGATGTGCAACTTAAATTTGAAATCCTTGAACGGAACGGGTCCCGTGCTTCAGATGGGTATTTTTTTACCTACATTGCTGTCTGCAGAGAAAGCACTGGAGATAATGTTTCATCTGATGATTCTGTAGAATTCTTATGGTGCTCTGCATTGCTAGCGGCCACCAACGGATGCCTGATTATTGTCTTCCAAAGCAACTACTCTATTCCAAACTTAAAAATGGAAAGCGTAATGCTGGTGGTCAACAAAAGAGGTTTAAAGACTGTCTCAAGGCAAATTTTTTAAAAAAATGTAGTATAAACACCAACAACTGGGAAACACTTGCCTGCGAGTGCTCCAGTTGGAGAACAGCCTTTACCAAAGGTGTCATGGGCTTTGAAGAAACTCGAACTCAGGACACAAGGGAGAAACGTTCTAAGGGGAAGGCACGCTTGGCAAATCCACACCGTGATCAACTCATGCCTGGAAACCAATGTCCCCACTGTGGAAGGATGTGTGGATCCAGAATTGGCCTCCACAGTCACTTATGAACTCATTGTTAAAACTGTGTTTATGGAAGACAATTTTACTCGCCTACGAGGGATCGCCCAAGAAAGAAGACAAGGGTCCATTTTAGAATCCTGTCCAAATTGCATGAAATATACCCACCCTGTACATACTTTTACAATGAACTGGAGATGTTTCTAATTCATAAGTCTTTATGCAACAGAGGCTCTTTGTTTGAATTGCGAGTCTTTATACCCTAAACCATTAGTTCTTTTTCCTGCACATAAGTGCTGATTTTAATTAAGGGCAGTTGAGGGTAAAAATCATAGCGCTGGTTGAGGGTGTGCTGGAAAGGAAAAAAGGTCAGTTTATCAGATGACTCTCATCCTGCAATTAAACTCCTTGTTGAGGAAAATATGCCATATTTAAGTGGTTTTCAACCATGGACACACTTACTTTTTGGAAACAGTTATTGGATTTCATCCAGTGAGGGCAATTAAAACAAATCCTGAGATCTCTGGGTAAAGGATGGCATAGAAATAATAGAAATAGATAAATGATTTAGTAATCCAGGGCACTCATTAGTAAATCAGCTCCACCAGTTCCTGTTTTTCATTTATCCTTCCTCCGTTTAAATCTCCTATAACCCCTGTTTTAAAACAGCTGCATTGGTTGACAGTTTGTTTCCAAGCTGAATTCAAGGTTGCTGTTTAAAGCCCTAAAAGAACTCAGGTCACAAATATCTGAAAGACTGCCTCCTTCCATACAGGCCCTTTGAGATCAGTAGAGGAGACCCTCTTGTTTGTTCCTGCACCCTCAGAGGTTTGGGGGCAGCTGGCAGCCTGGGAGAGGGCATTCTCTGTGGTGGCCCCTAAGTGGTGGAACTCGCTCCCCACAGAGATGCTTCTGGCACCTTCATTATACTACTGTTGAAGAATGCTAAAGGTGCACCTCTTTACCATAGCTTTCGTTACTTGAGGTTTACGTTCTTTAAAGGTAAAGGACCCCTGACAGTTAAGTCCAGTCGCGAACGACTCTGGGGTTGTGGCGCTCTTCTCGCTTTACTGGCCGAGGTAGCCGACGTTTGTCCGCAGACAGTTTTTCCAGGTCATGTGGCCAGCATGACTAAGCCGCTTCTGGCGAAACCAGAGCAGTGCACAGAAACACCGTTTACCTTCCCGCCGGAGCGGTACCTATTTATCTACTTGCACTTGGATGTGCTGTCAAACTGCTAGGTTGACAGGAGCTGGGACTGAACAATGGGAACTCACCCCGTCACGGGGATTTGAACTGCCGACCTTTTGATTGGCAAGCCCTAGGCTCAGTGGTTTAGACCACAGCGCCAACCGTGCCCCATTTAACGTTCTTTAGGACCCACCTTATTTTTATGGTTGTAAGTTGTTTTAATATTGTTTTGTAATACTGTAACCCGCTCTAGGACCTTAGGGCGAAGGGCAGGTAAGAAATAAATCAATATTATATATTATTATTAGGTCTCCAAACCATTAATAACCAGTGTCTCTTGTCCAGCAGACCCTCCAAGTGGCCCTATTTTCCAGGGACAGTCCCAGTGTTTTATTTGACCCTGGAATATCTGGCTTTTCCTTAGGACATCCTTATTTTCTTTGGAGAAATGTTGGAGGGTATGTTACCTGACCCCCAAGCCATCTGAAAACAGCCCTGTATAGGGAAGTTTTTAAATTTTTAATGTTTCTCTCATTCATATATATATATATATATATATATATATATATATATATATATATATGTTGGAAGCTGTCCAGAGTGACTGGGGCAATGCAGTCAGATGGGCGGGGTATAAATAGTAAAATTATTATTATGGAATAATAATATTATTTCTCCAATTTTCACCTGTGTATTCCCGGAGAGCTGGAAGGTATTTTTGTGTTTCTGAATTGTGGTCTCCTGCTTCAGACTCCAATATGATTGGATTAGTTGATTACTTGTCTAGTAATTACCATTCTGAGGGGGATATAATCCCTAGAGAGGGGTTTTAAATTATCAGGAATGCAGTAGGGTCAAACTATTTATAAATTATTCCATTTTGGGAATGCTGCCAGTGTGATTCCATCAGGGACTGTTCTTCTGTTAGAAGAGGGATAGGCACCTCACAGCTAATTACCATCCCATCAGCCTTATCAGCATTGTAGCTAAGGGATATGCTAAATTCCTACTTCTTAAACTTGAGAACAGTCAGTAGAAATGACAACTTTGCAGGGAAGAGAGATTGTTCAAATGAAGAGAACGTAAAGGAATGCAAATGTTGGCAAAAAGTGTTGTGTTCTGCCTCGACTGTCTGAGGCACTCTAGGCCCCAGAATGCCAATTGCTGAGAATTGCATACTCTCCAAGGTGACGTGACCCAAATCTAGGACACCATCTTCCAGGTCTGAAATCCTGCACAAGTCATGTGACCTGCGTGAGATTGCAGACCCAGAAAAAGTGTGGAACTGCATCACCACACGCGATCCCGCAAAAGGCACCCACAATATAGTGTGAGTGCACATTGCAATGAATTTTTTTTTTTAATACAAAGAATATCGGCTTATTATAAAGAGCATGGAAGGGGAAAGTGGATGTGTTAATCTAACTCCATTTTTATAAATGAAAACCATAAACGTCATCTTGGAATGGTTACCATTCTGGTAGACAACAAGGTCTACCAGAGATATCTATCAATGTTCTAGCTCTCTCTCTCTGCCTATTAAAGAGCATTTTGCTGTACAATAAATTAGTGCATTGCTTGGCTTTAACTTGTCTGAATTTGACATCACGTTGATTGTCTCTTCAGCCCCTTCCTGGCGTGGAGATTCCTGCTCTGACACATTTTCTCTTTTGGTTTCCTTGCTCCAGCTAGCCAAGCCAGGGACCTTTTGTCAAAGATGCTAGTGATTGACCCAGCCAAACGGATATCAGTGGATGAAGCCTTACAGCATCCGTACATTAATGTCTGGTATGACCCAGCAGAAGTGGAGGCGGTAAGTGAAACATTGTTCTTTACACTAAGCTTTTCCGGTTATCACAAACCAGCGTTCAGCTAGCAATGCGAAAGGAATTTGTTCAGTTTGCATTTTAGGGGAAAGCATTTGCAAAAAAAAAGAAAGAGAAAAGTATTATGCGTGCATTGTTGCGCACTGCGATTCTCTGCTGCTGTTTCATTATTCCAAAATTGTCTGCTTTTTTTTGGTGATCATTTAAATTGTACATTAAATTGTACTTCTTTCAATTATACTTTTGTAAAACAGCCTGAAACCGTTTGCTAAAGGATGGGCTATAAGTACAAATACAGTGGTACCTCGGGTTACATACGCTTCAGGTTACATACGCTTCAGGTTACAGACTCCGCTAACCCAGAAATAGTACCTCGGGTTAAGAACTTTGCTTCAGGATGAGAACAGAAATCATGCTCTGGTGGCGTGGCAGCAGCAGGAGGCCCCATTAGCTAAAGTGGTGCTTCAAGTTAAGAACAGTTTCAGGTTAAGAAAGGACCTCCGGAACGAATTAAGTACTTAACCCGAGGTACCACTGTAATAATAAATATAAGATAAACACACACAAAAATGTGGGCAAATTTTCTGTGCCATCTTTTTTTTTTTAAAAAAAGTTACAGATGTGGAAATGGATTGAACGGAGCTTAAAGACTGCAAAAATGAGAAACTGTGAGAAACTGAAACAGACAGATTCCTAATTCTGATTTGAATTGGGACAAGTTTTTCCAACTCGCTGGATAATGTGCAACTGATGTCTTTATAGTCTAAATCACTTCTGTTGCATTATTCTTTTTTTAGTAGCAGTGGGTGACTAAAGTGTGGCATGGGGAGGGCAGAAGTTTCTGGGGTTTGTGGCTCTCCTGGACTACAAGTATAAGACACTGGAGGGAGCTGAAAAGCAGACTGAAATCTATTTGTCCTGTGTCACTCGTCAGGCAACAGTATGATTTCCCCCCTGTTTTTCTTTTCCATCCTATTGATTTCCCCCAACTCAAAAGCTTCTCCAGTCCTCTGGTTCTATTCTTTGTTTTGTTTGGCCAGAGTCCACAGCATTGGCCAATGCAAACCTTTGCATAGACATCTTGCCTGGATTTTGTCACTTTGTGACTCCTTTTAGCTCTGTAATTCTAATTCTAATAATGATAAAGAAGCTAGAACATGATAAGTAGTTGACAGAGATACTGTTTTTATCCTTCCCATAATACCCAATGCCGTTGATAAGCGATAGGACAAAATGAAATAATCTTTTTTACAATATGAAGATGATGATGATGGTGATGATAACAACAACAACAACAACAACAACAACAACAACAGCAACAACAACAACAACATGGTGCTATTTATGAATATAATTATTTTCCCTACAGTTCCCTTTCTCAACAGTAATAGCAAGTTCAAGAAGATAAAACTGCCACGGTGAAACAATTGCTTTAAAACGAATAAAAGAACAATAATGGCAGAATGTAGAAAAGGGTGCATTGCAATTATAATACTTAAGGAGAGATGGCAGTATTGCTTAGTTGTGTTAAATAGAATAATAAATGTGGAATATAATCTGGTAACAAGTAATACATAAGACAGCAACCAAGTAGATTATGCCTCATAGGGAGTACTGAAAAATGATATCCTGAACTTTATTCTTTGAAAAATGAATAAATGGGCTTCGTTTTTCTCTCAGTTGATCGTTTTGTTGCGTCCCCACTCAAGTTTTGGTTATGTCTGTGAATTTGATCATATAAATCATATTCCACAATCTTAAAAGCTATTCATGAATCCATTTTTTGTCTGGTTTGCTTCGTAAAGTGTTATCAGGATCTCTTTTATCTTCGGACTCTGTCTGCATTATATAAGTGACTTTGCCAACACTATTTGATTCATCTCATTAGGTGACAACTACTATCTGAATATCAGTTTTGTAATCATTTTCTTTGTGGTTCATATGTGGAGTATTTTACATATGTCTGTCCATGTTTCACACATTTCACCAAACTTAGCTGCCACTACAGAATATAGTAACTACCACTGAGTCTGGAATGCCCTCCCTAGAGAAGTCTGACGGGCCTCTACATTGTGATATTTTCTGTAGCCAGCAAACGCCTTGTTCTCCCTTTCTCACCCTCTATTTTGAAAATGTGTTGGTGCACCCCTGTTTTCCTCTGCTGTTGATTTTACCTTGAGGTCCTTTTCATTTCTTTCGCAGTCTTATTGTTATGTTATTGTATTTTATATTTTTATCCTCGGTTTGCTGAAGAGCTCAGAGAGCTTTGGCTGTTGGCCAGCAGAGAAATGTAGTTAATAAGCGAAATGAAATTAAATAAGAAATAAATGAATCATTAAGAGGTTAACTGGAGGAGAATGTTGGAGGAAATGGAGGAAATGGAATATTTTCTTTCCAGTCGCAATCTGCCATTTTGATGTTGGTAGTTAGTAGGAAAGGAGAATGACAATAGCAAGCCATAGTAGTGCCATAAACGTCATTAGTTCTCCATTTGCCCTCTGGGGGAAGAGGTCAGGTGTTAGTACACAGTTACAGGAGGTATAATCAATCCTAGCAAGCTTCACAATACGCCCTAGAGAGCGTCTCATAATCCTTCCCAATGCCAGTGTTGCTGTGGGAGTAAATTCATTAGCGTTTGCGAGGTGCTCAGTTACCATAGCGATGAGGTACCATATGGAGAGACAGGTCACAGTCTGCAAGCTTGTGTCCTTTTCTGCTTTGACAACGGGACCTGAGAACGTTGGAGGTGCATATGGCCAAAGGCATCAACCCCACATGGCTGTGTAATGCTAATCAGTAATTATCAGAAGTTTGCAGTCATTTATTCCAATACATTGCAAGGGGAATAATTCCACCACTTTTGTTTCGAATTTACAGCACTCTCTTTGTCACACAAGGATACACCAGCGCCTAGTGTTTAAAGTTATGCTAATAGCTCTATGGGAGCACAAACTCACTCAAAGGTTTCTCTCCGGTACAGTGTTTGCGTCCTCTTCCTTTCAGCTGCCTCTATGTTCTGCGCTCTTCATTAAAATACTTAAAATGAGCTACAATTGATATATAAAACTCCATTTATAAGCAACCATGGCTGTGATTGTGGGTAAGAATGACCCTAGCAGGTGAAAGCCGTCTGAAATTGAAATGTCTGTTGTGAAAGACGACCAAGATAGGGAGTCATCTGTGTCTCTTGGGGCAAAGATATCCAGAAACACTGGTGCAGCCGCTGAAACATTTATGCAGTCAATTGCAGCTGTCTTTCCTCTGGGCAAACCGTCCCCAGGGATGTAATTACTTGTAGAAATGCACTGTGTGAACCAGTGGTAAACACAGATGCCCTTTGCAGTGACAGTCTCCCCAAAAAGTGCTGTAGCGATAATGAACATCGCTGCAACGGAAGCTGTCGTGTTGCAGGTTACATTCAAATGGCGCCCTATTCCATCTTCCTGACTTTTCCTTACCAGTTAATTCTCACAGACCTCACCCTCCCCACCAACCAATTAGACCAGGGGTGGGGAACATTGTGGGACAACTTTGACAGGGGGCAGGGCAATCCACATGTCAATCAGGTGAGGTAATCATGCTGTCACATGATTGGCAGGGGGGTTGCCCCCCCACTTGTCTCATTCTCAACATAAGAGGCAGAAAGAGGGAGAATGTGAAGGGCTGCAAAGCCTGCCCTGAGCTGATCCTGTCAACATTTTACCGTCTTCCCTTGCTTTTCCTTTGCCTCCTGCCCAGTGATGATGCAAAGGAATGCCAGCCTCTCTACGCCTTCACCAAAGCTTCCGCTGTCCTCAAGGTCTCTCCAAGCCTGCCTTCCTTCCGTCCTCACTGAGCCTCCCACTCTTCTCCCCATTGACCTCACCAAGCCTGTAGTTTATCCCTCCGTATTAAAATTCCCAGCACTCTTAACAAACTACAGTTTGCAGGATTCTCTGGGGGCAAACCATATGCTTTAAATGTGCTTTACATCTGACTACTGCTCACATCAGGACGCAGGTGGCACTGTGGGTTAAACCACAGAGCCTAGGACTTGCCGATCAGAAGGCTGGCGGTTTGAATCCCCACGACGGGATGAGCTCCCATTGCTCGGTCCCAGCTCCTGCCAACCTAGCAGTTCAAAAGCACATCAAAGTGCAAGTAGATAAATTGGTACCGCACTGGCAGGAAGGTAAACGGCGTTTCCGTGCGCTGCTCTGGTTCACCAGAAGCGGCTTAGTCATGCTGGCCACATGACCTGGAAGCTGTACGCCGGCTCCCTCAGCCTATAAAGCGAGATGAGCGTGCAACCCCAGAGTCGGTCACGACTGGACCTAATGGTCAGCGGTCCCTTTACCTTCACCTTACTGCTCACATCAATTGATGAACACACATATTGATATTTATTAATGATCACACACATTGATATTTTTGTTTTTCTAATTGTCTGCAGGGTTCCCCCCCTTTTTATTCTGTTCTTCTTGAAAGCTACACAACCCCAAACTGGGAATTTAATGTGTGCATAATACCCATCATCTCCCTGGAAGAAAAATATCCACCCCACCACTTGGCCTACTAAACTTGGCTGTGGGAGGAAAAAGGAAATAAAGTCAAAAGTATCAGATTTACACAAGGGAGCCCTCTGTGCTGAAGCACAGCAGAGGGGAACAGGGAGCATTTAAATATATATCTATAGCTTGGTCTTTGTAGCAAATGGCAATGGTTTTGTGTCAAGAGATTAACCTAGAGGTAATGACCCCGAACATCTTCCTGGGATTTACAGTGTGAGCTTGCAAGTGAGGACAAAGGAAGTGGGATGATATTCCAGCCAAGGTGCAAAAGCCAGAGCCAGTTAAACTCTTATTTTATAAGCCTATTTTAAAAAGTTCACGATCTTTTCATAGGCTACAGAAGAGCCATAAAATTATGATGCCTCGTTCAAATGGCGGGGAGTGTAACGCGTTTGGGAAATGGCAGAAGGAAGGCAAAAGGCTTCTTTTTCTCTCTCTCTGGCAGGTTTAAAAAGTTGTAGACGCTGGTGGTCTTTCTTTAAATGCCAGGCTGTGACCTGCTGCTAACTAGAGGGAAATGTATATTATTACTCCGGCGACATGCTGTTCATTCACAATGAATGAAGGACAAGCTGGAGACGGATTGTAGGAAAATACAACCAAACACCAACCTGACTTTTTTGACCTCTGAGTACTAGTAAACAATTGCTTCCCTTGTGCTGCCATTTAGGAATATATTGACTTTTGACTCCTACTGACTGGTGTGTGGTAGAAAGCCTTACTTATTCCACACACTTATACCTTAGCGATTGACTACAGGCCACCATTTTTGAAATATTGGCTATACTACACGTTTTCTTAACATTCATTATATTTTAGGATTAGGGTTCCCAGGTTGACATTACAGTGGTATACCTCGGGTTACATACGCTTCAGGTTACATACGCTTCAGGTTACAGACTCTGCTAACCCAGAAATAGTGCTTCAGGTTAAGAACTTTGCTTCAGGATGAGAACAGAAATTGTGCTCTGGCAGCGCGGCAGCAGCAGGACGCCCCATTAGCTAAAGTGGTGCTTCAGGTTAAGAACAGTTTCAGGTTAAGAACAGACCTCCGGAACAAATTAAGTACTTAACCCGAGGTACCACTGTACAATCCAAGATGCTTCAAATGCATTTGTAGAACAGCAACTAATATTTTGTGGAAATAGAAGAATTGTCGCCATGCTTTAGGAAGATACTGACTTTCCATATTTGTTCTAGGCTGTTTTTGTGATGGACGAGAGTTCTTGACTTCTTGTATGAGGGTTCCCAGGAAGCATCTGGCTTGGCTACTTTGGGGAAAAGATGGTGGAATACATGATGCCTAATTCTGATATGGCAAGGCTCTTAGGTTCTTACGTGGCATGGCTCCATGTTGTTTGGGGCTGATTCACATGACACCCTGCAAATGGCCAGATGTGGTTTGAGTGAACTTAAATATTCAAGATGGTTGCTTGACTGCTCAATCGGCCTCCGGTCTTTCCTATCCAAACAAGCTGATAAAGCGACAAAGTGGTAAATCACTCATAGAAACCCTCTGCAAGTAGTCAAAACAAAAAATTCCTTCCAGTAGCACCTTAAAGACCAACTAAGTTAGTTCTAGGTATGAGCTTTCGTGTGCATGCACACTTCTTCAGAGAAACCCACTCCTCATCATCATGATCATCATCACCCCTCTATTTGTTTACTGCCTTTGCACAAAAATCAATGCTGAAAGTGGTTAATAATAATAATAATTTATTTATACCCAGCCCATCTGGCTGGGTTTCTTTAGCCACTCTAGGCAGCTTCCAGCAAAAGATTAAAAGTACATTAAAGCATCAGTCATTAAAAACTTCCCTAAACACAAACAAAACACCACAAACAAAACTTACCCTTCACAACAAAACACCAGAAAATCAACAATTAGAAGGATAACTCAAAATAGTGGCAATAATAAAACAGCAACGTAAGACCATGTAGAAAAACGGCATAAAAAGAAACAACATTATGGTACTATTAATGGCAACAGATGCTAGAAAACTCAAAAAGAAACAGGGGAGTTTGGTTTTACCTCGGTCCTGGAAGTTCTAGTCATTCCTTCTCTGTGTACAACAAATTAGCCAAGAATCAAATTAGTCTGGTCAAGTATCACGGCCTCAGCTTCTCCAGGGGCTTCACTGCCTCTTGAGTGTCACCCACTAAGGTGGCATTAAGGCTTCCAAAGACCAGGAGGCAGGTAGCTGGGATGTGCTGGTCCCAGGGGGGAGGTTACCGTGGGGCGAAGTCCAAGACCTGAGTCGAGGGTCGGCAGACAGTCCTCCACGGGCGAAGCAGGGTCCAGGGCGAGGAGCAGGGCAAGGACAGGAACTCTCGAGGAACAGGACAGGGTGCTGGCCGAAACAGCTCTTCTCCCGGCCCCCAGGGGACCCAGGAGACCCACCTCTCCTGGCCTTAAGGCGAGCACTCCTCCTGGGAGAAATCAGTTCCCTCCGCCTCTCTGCCCTGAGCCTCTGCAGCTCAGGAGAGGCTGGAGGGTTAATGGACCCAGGGGGAGACTCACCTTCCCCTGACAGGGCTGGGAGAGGCGCACCTGTAGGCAATGTGTCCTCAATCCCCTCCGGAGCCAGAGAGGATTCACCTGGTGCCTCTCCTGAGCATCCGGCACAGGTGCAGGTGCTTCACATCCAAGGCCCTGCCCCAGTTCAGCCGGCCCTGGAGGCGGGGACTCCTGTGCAGGCTGGGGTTCCTCCGGTTCAGCCTCTGAATCGGATTCCCAGGCCATCACATGGGAACACTAATTCTTGGAGGTTACATAATTATGAATGTGCATTACAAGGAGCGGCAGCAGACTGAAGGAAGTCTCTTACATACAGCTGAAACATGCAGAGACCTCTCTAAACATGGTTAGGAAGATAGTCTGGTCCTGAAATGGACTGCACTGATAAGGCTCTTCAAGATGGGTTCAAGATGGCTTCCTTCAGGGCCTGTTGACTGTTTTCGTTTCAATTGCCACTTCCCCAAAAGTTACTGGGCAGGGATATGCACGTAATCCAGTGGGCAGCATGTGGAACTAGGACCACTGATTCCTGAATTTGAATCTATTCTCTGCCATGAAGCTCACTGGGTGGCCTTGGTCCAGTCAGTGTCTCTCAGCTGAATTTACCTCACATGGCTGTTGTAAGGGCAAAGCAGTACTCTGGGCTCCCTGGGTGAAGTAAGGTCAGCATAGAAATATGATCGATAAATATCTTGCCCCCTGATCTTTCAGACCTGCTTGGTATGCCTTCCTCCTGCACAATTTTCTTCTTTTTTCTTTTCTGCATGTAGGAGTGCCACTGCACACTCAACTTTGACATTCAAAGCCCCTTTGCCAGCACTCTTCGGCGTAGCATCTGGGTTCTTTGCTTGACTGATGATTCCTGCTTGGGCATCTTGGTATTTGAGATAGCTCTGGACAGTGGAGGCCCCAGCTAGGTCATCTGTTCCTCAGCCTTTGAGCCATCCATGAGTGTGTAAATACATTTTCAATTTAACCTACTAAGGTCTTGTTTATGTCCCAGGAAAATACTTTAAATGTAGCAGCTTTATACGGATTTGTAAAATTGTATATTCTGTTCCGTCTTGCAGATATCTGCATTCTCACCCTCAATCTTCATTTTCTGTAGTAGCCAGTACAGTAGTACCTCAGGTTAAGAACTTAATTCATTCTGGAGGTCTGTTCTTAACCTGAAACTTTTCTTAACCTGAAGCACCACTTTAGCTAATGGGGCCTCCTGCTGCCGCCACGCCGCCGCTGCATGATTTCTGTTCTCATCCTGAAGCAAAGTTCTTAACCCAAGGTACTATTTCGGGGTTAGCGGAGTCTGTAACCTGAAGCGTATGTAACCTGAACCTATGTAACCTGAGGTACCACTGTATTCACAATGATTCTAGGAAAACCTTCTAGTTAATCCCTTTTCTAATGAATCAGCAAAACCTTTCCTGAACCTCTTCTTCTAGGAATGTATATTTTCCTCTACCTCCTTAAGGTTGATCTCACGTTAGAATTTTACATGTGTCAGCATTACAGATCCATGAAGGTCTATTGTGTATCTGCCATTGTAATCAGAAGTGGCCTCTTTGAGCCTGTCCACACCAGAGTTTACGATATGATACAATATGATAATCTTTATTGTCATTGTCCCATACAGAACAATGAAATTGAAAAATCTACATAAGACATTCAAAAACCAACAAGCCTGCTATCCCAGCTATCCCAACCTGGTTAGCCCCCTAAAACCTCTGATACCCCATTTTAAAATACAATATACTCCCATAGAGACTCCTTACACTGCATTTAAAACCAAAATCGCATTTGGTTTGAAACTGTTTCTTAGACAGATAGTTCTAGTCTTTATAACCCTGTACCTTCTTCCCGAAGTCAGAAGCTGAAAGAGATCATTTCCAGGGTGTGTACTATCCTGCGCTATCTCTGCAGCTTTCTTATGGCACCTGGAAGCATAGATTTGATTTACTGTGTGTTTGCAGCTGTTTGCATTCCCATTTAATCGGTGTAGTCTAAATGACATTGCCCTCAAACAACTCCATGCTTTCCCCTGTAAATTCAGGTTTACCCGATATGGGAACAATCCAATAAATTAGGGAAAATGGGGCTCCAAACCACTTCACTTGAGGTCAAAGACAATTTGTTTCAGTGTTTTGGGGTGAGTGGATCCGCTGTCACTTTCTGCAACCCCCCGTTCATTGCCCAATACATCCTCAAGGCTTCCATTTATTTTCCAGTCACATACAATGAAATTGGCAGAGTTGGGTAGAATAATGCAGGAACACTGATGAAGTGCCACAGAACAACTGATAAAGTACTGGACAATTTGGTGGTGTGTCACTCCGCACCTGACACCAGTCTCATGGCAGCTGCTTATTTGGAGGAAGAAGAGGGGAGGTGATTCAGCAGCAAGGTTGCTGCAGTGCAAACACACCAGCAGATATAGTGGATTGGTTCTGCTGGTATGTTTGCACTGACCAGGGTTCAGGTGAGTGGTGGCACCCTATCATGCAACACATCACTGTGCAGCTTTAGTGTATCAATGACCTGTTGCTGTATACAGACACAACAGGAAAAAACAGTCAGGAGCCCCAAGCTAAAACTGTGCCACATTTTGTGAGTATTTTTGCCTTGGAGATTTGTTTGTAGTTTTAATTAATCTTTGCTATATCAAAATAATCTCTGTAGGCTTCCAGCTGAAGGGAACTGGTCAAGCTGGAAGTCAGTGCTGCCTCAGGACTTTTTGTTTCCGTGGCAACCGTAACCATGGCTACCAGCATCTGTTTGGAGCTGTAAGGGGCAAGCATGTTCAAGCTCCTGTGCAAATGAAGCGATTCTCTGAACATGGTGTGCAATTTCCTTTCTAGCTAGAAAGCATTTGTCCGAGTCTGTGGACTCCAATTTTAAGCTAGAAGATTCTCCCTTAAAAATGAGTGTGGTAAAGAACTATCTATGGGTAGAAAATTAAGGTACTTCATCAAAAGTCATAACTTAGAAATGGGTCCTGGTGTTGTTGTTTTTTAAATTAGTTTTTATAGAAGATTTTTGTGTGTGAAACAAACAAATAAGCAAGGAAAGGTACATATAGCAAACTGAATTCCCCCAACCCAACTCCGTAAGTGGCAGAAAAAACTACACTCATTCATTTTCTCACACAAAAAGCCACAAATTCCTGCATTTCTCCTCCTCAGAATGAGGATGGGGAATTCCTAAAATAGAACTATACACAGCGGGTGGCGCTGTGGTCTAAACCACTGAGCCTCTTGGGCTTGCCGATCAGAAGGTTGGCAGTTCGAATCCCTGCAATGGGGTGAGCTCCCGTTGCTTGGTCCCAGCTCTTGCCAACCTAGCAGTTCAAAAGCATGCCAAAAGTGCAAGTAGATAAATAGGTACTTCTCCGGTGGGAAGGTAAATGGTGTTTCCATGTGCTGCTCTGGTTTCTGTGTTCCGTTGCGCTAGAAGCTGCTTAGTCATGCTGGTCACATGACCTGGAAAAACTGTCTGTGGACAAACGCCAGCTCCCTCGGCCTGTAAAGTGAGATGAGCGTCACAACCCCAGAGTCGTCTGTGACTGGACTTAACTGTCAGGGGTCCTTTACCTTTACCTTTATATCACCAGCCAAGTGCACCACATAATCCTATACGTCCTAGAAGACAGAACGAAACAATGGGTGCACATGGAGATAGAAAAATGGGTCCTGTTGATGGAAACCTGGGTTACTGAAGGAGGAAATTGCCCTCTCCTCCTCCTCCTCCTCCTCCTCCTCCTCCTTCTATGTTTACAACTCTAAAAGGTAAAGGTAAAGGGACCCCTGGCCATTAGGTCCAGTTGTGACCGACTCTGCGGTTGCGGCGCTCATCTCGCTTTATTGGCCGAGGGAGCCGGCGTACAGCTTCCAGGTCATGTGGCCAGCGTGACTAAGCCACTTCTGGCGAACCAGAGCAGCACACGGAAACACCGTTTACCTTCCCACCGGAGCAGTACCTATTTATCTACTTGCACTTTGACATGCTTTCAAACTGCTAGGTTGGCAGGAGCAGGGACCGAGCAACGGGAGCTCACCCTGTTGCGGGGATTTGAACCACCGACCTTCTGATCGGCAAGTCCTAGGCTCTGTGGTTTAACCCACAGTGCCACCTGCTTTACAAATCTACACATGCTTTAAAGACACTCTTTCCTTAACATCACCAATGAAAACCACATCTGAAGGAAAAGCCTCTCTCAAACTAGGTGCTGTTTTGTTTTTAGCTGGATGAGACTTTCTATGGGGAGAGGGGAGGAAATTATCGTTCTTGAGTTCTGGATTTTTATCCTTTGCCTTACCTCCTCTTTGATGTCAACCATCGTGGCCCAGCTTACATGGCATAAAATGTAGCTCAGCCCTCTCTGATCTCTAGAGTAGGCTGCCTAAGGAAGCAGACAACAGCGGCCACTCTTGTGCAAAGCCACAACCCTCGGTCCCCTTGGGTTTTCCTCCTCGCCTGCCTCCCCCCACCCCAAACCCATGGCCTGTGCTCTGTGCTTTGCCCCTCATTAGCAAATGCTAGCTCTAGGCCTGGCAGATTTGCTGAATGACAGGCTGTCACACTCGCTCATCTGGATGACCCAGGCTCACCGCCTCTCTGTTGTCATGGGCTATGAAATATACTCGGAGTCGAGAGTGGATTTCATGCTCTTTATTCAGCTCATAGTGATGAGGAGGAACGGAAGTTCCCCCAGAATGTCTGCTTTATATACATTACTTACACACAATGGGCCCCATGTGATTGGCTAATTCTGGGATTCACCTGTAGGCCAATCAGGTTGCGGATTCACTTCCACCTGGAGCTGGATTGGGTGGCCCCTGTGGACCACTCAGACTGCTGCATTCTGGGTCCTATTGTTCTAGGACCAATCAGACTGCTGCATTCTGAATCCTATTGTTCTAGGACCAATCAGACTGCTGCATTCTGAATCCTATTGTTCTAGGACCAATCAGACTGCTGCCTTTTGGATCTTATTCAACTCAGTACATAACAGGCTACTTCTGCGCTCTGCTCTTAGCTTGAGCGAGAGAGCTTCGTGATACCAGAACCGGCAGGAAAAAGAAGACTCTGGCTGGGATTTCAAAGGCTTGGCACAGCACAAGACTCAGACTGATGGGCTGGTTTGCAGGAAGGAAGGGGCACGAGTTCACGAGGAAATCAAAAGACGGGGCTTTAGTAACAATAGAACGAATCTATGGCTGCATATGGAACATGAGAGAAATTCACTAAGAATATTTCTCCACCAGTGCATGCCTGGTGGAATGAGCTGCCCTCTCCTCCCTGCTTATGTTGTTCTGGGGGTTCTCCTGTCCCCCACAAGCCAAATTGTGGGGCAAGAGGGGCTTGCAGGGGGAGGAGAGGAGGGAAGCCCTGTTGCACTACCAGACGACCTTGCACAGTTTTTCCACTACAGTAATGGGACTGATTAGTGCAGTCATCTGTTTCTTTCCAGGAAAGTGCTATTTCCATAATCGCAGCCGCCAGGAGGTGGCGCGTTAGACATTTGTATGGAAGTTCCTTCTTACACCCTTTGGGTAGGGGTGTAACAACCCGATTTAACATTTATGCACTTTAATCCTGGCATCAAGTCGATGAATGGCCTGCCCATAATGACTCTTGTCCCTTGGAGCTCCGTCACATTGCAGCGCGGAGAGGACTGCTGCGATAGAAACGGGTCCCTTTTTCCATTTCCTTGATGTTTTGGTGTTGAAACTGTCCCATTACGTCTGGGCTTAATTTCATTTTGTGCTCCTATTCATCTGACCTCTCTTGTGTGTTTTGAATCAACAGCCACCTCCACAGATATACGATAAGCAGCTGGATGAAAGAGAACACACAATCGAAGAGTGGAAAGGTAATCTCATTTTTTTCAAAAAGGCAGGGGACCTGATGCTTCTCTGAATGTCCTTCTTCTCTGTTTCTTCCCTCATTTTTCTGTTGAGGACCACACCCCCTGGTTCATTCTGCTGGAAGACACATGTAGGTGGGGCAGGAACTGGTGGTGGGAGGCGCCAAAGCCAGTGGGGGGCAGGTCCAGAGCCAAAAGTGGGCGGGCTCACCCTTTTATCTCCTTTTGCCACCAAATTTTCTCTTTCTTAAAGGACATGGGTGGCGCTGTGGGTTAAACCACAGAGCCTAGGACTTGCTGATCAGAAGGTCGGCGGTTCGAATCCCCGCGGTGGGGTGAGCTCCTGTTGCTTGGTCCCTGCTCCTGCCAACCTAGCAGTTTGAAAGCACATCAAAGTGCAAGTAGATAAATAGGTACCGCTCCGGCAGGAAGGTAAACGGCATTTCCGTGTGCTGCTCTGGTTCGCCAGAAGCAGCTTAGTCATGCTGGCCACATGACCCGGAAGCTGTACGCCGGCTCCCTCGGCCAATAAAGCGAGATGAGCGCCGCAACCCCAGAGTCAGCCACGACCGGACCTAATGGTCAGGGGTCCCTTTACCTTTACCTTTTTCTCTTTCTTCCTTTTACTCCCCACCCACTAGGCCAACAGAGTAGGGACAGATTACTCTTGCTAGAGATCTGGACTTCTGATCACTTGCGGAGGCCTTCCCTCTCTCCCCCCCTTCTTCTTTCATGGCTCCATCATCAGATAAATTGGTAAAAATGGATGTGGACTAGTAACTTTCACAGACTCCTTTACAAGGCTGATAATTTATTGCGGTCTTCTATTTGCGCTTTCTTTGAATGGTGCTGGGGGGGAAGCTAGCAACTCCTCTCCACTTTTCTAACTGGCTCTGTTGTCTCTTGCAGAATTAATCTACAAGGAAGTAATGAATTCTGAAGAAAAGACTAAAAATGGTGTAGTAAAAGGACAGCCTTCTCCCTCAGGTACTCATTCCCAGTGAATGACCATTTTGTGCTCGCTGCAAGCTCCATCGTACCGTGATGGATTCTCACCAAAGTGTCTTAATCTGCTGCTATTAATTCAGACGTAAGCAGCCGCAGCTTTGAGGCTGAACATTACTTTTAGACAATTTGGTACATGGAACTGAAGATGAATTGCATTAATTGAACTCCAGGTTCTTATTTTTCTCTTTTGGGAAAGGCGGCATGAGAGTCTAGGTTACCGTCAGGACTTTGGATGGATGAACACAGTTGTTTCAAGTCTCTATACTGATTCCATCTATCCATCCATCCATTTATCCATCCATTTCTTTATTATGGCCAATGACCAGCATTTTCTTGCATCCATAGATAAATCATTTGGGTTGGTGTACTTGTAGCCAGCCAGATCCTTAACCATGATTTAAGGATGAACTGCTCCCTTTCAACTGCTTCTCACCCTTAACTGCAAATTCCCCCTGCCAAGAAAAACCACGGCTAAAGATTATCTTTGCACTTACCTTAATTGTGATTAATGCCAGTCCTGCTTCAGTTCTGAACCTCCAGTCAGAAATCTGCTTGCCAGCTGAGAAACTAATAAATCTCTGTTTTTGTGCTGCCTGTCTGGGACAGGGGGAAATTGCCAAAGACCGGATAAGCTGCAACCCAGCTTAGGTCGCCAGGTTTTTCTGGGCTTACTTAATGGTCACTAGGTCCCTTTTGAACCAGAGTTTAGGAACCATTGTGAGAACAGGATACTGGACTAGATGGGCCTTTGGGCTGACCTAGCAGTGCTGTTCTTGTGTTCTTATGAAGCCCACTAAACATTTGCCTCGCCTTACTCCACCTAGGTAGTCACAGGTGCAAAGCACCCTCCAAACTGTGCCAGCAATTGGCAAGGACAAGGCACAAAGAAAATTTGATGATAGGTTGCCAGACTAGCAATGGGCCCAATGGAGTTTTTCAGTGCTACGCACATTGATTTCAGTTCTGGTGACAGAAAGGCGATTCAACAGATTCTTGCAGAGCAGAAAGTGAAAAGCAAAGCATGCAGGTTTGATTTAAGAGCTTCCTGCATGTGCCCGGCGTCATCTTTCTTCAAGATGGAGTGGGTATCAGAATAAATCATGGTTCACAAGCACATCTGTCACACAGAACTGTGTGTGTTGGGTGATTTATGTGTAACAATAACAGAGTTTGCTTGCGTGGGGAAGTAATTTGCAAGGACTAATTAAGTATTGGCTTTCATCTAAAATGGATCATCGCCTAAAATGGAGCATCATGGGTTGGGGGTGGGGCCTCTAGACAAGATCGGGGTGGGTGTTGGGGGCTGCAGGGGAAGAAGAGGAAGCCTCTTTGAACAAGCAAAAGTCTGCTTACGTGATGTTGGAATAGCACCCTTTTTTCATTTTATTTCCTCCATCTTGATATATTCCAGTGTTTTCCTTCCATTTACATTTTCATTTTCAGCTCCATGCAGTTTGATGGTTTTGGTTGTAGTAAATTTTAATAAGGGATGGGGAAACCAGCTGTTTGATGAAGCAATATTTTTTTCTAGGCTACTTTATTTCTCTAATGGGGGTGGATAGGAGGGAATGTTATCAGTGGAAAACATGAGAATGCACCTTGCAGTCAATTAAAATTAAAGATGGTGGGAGCATGGGGCAGTGAAGGAATGATCCACCAGTGCATTATAACTGGAGAAGAGTAATACAGCCCATTCCTACAGCAGTCTGTGCCAACAAACCAAGAAACTGTCACATATCTGTGGTTCCCTGAGGACTATGGGAGAATTGCAAAAATGTATAATATAAAAGGCACTTGGATTTTTTTTTAAGGTTTCACTGGTTGTATTAGAAAAATAAACCTATACAAAGGTATAAATCCCAAACAGTGCACAAATACAAAATATTCTCTCTATGTTATTTAGCTTTTAATCTCAGCCACTGTAGAAAATGACAGACCCAGCTCTCACCTGGAAGCGTCCCTCTTCCCTCCCAATCTCTCATCCTTGGAGATTTCACTTCCCCACCTCTCACTCAAGGTCCTCCCACCATATTATATATATATATTTGCCACCTTCATGTGGGTGTTGTCCTTGGTCCCCAGTAGCATCCCAGAAGGGGAGATTCCCTGTGGTGCCTCCACTGACAATCATCACTGATAATCATCTGACGAGAAGCCATACTGAGGCCATGACTCTGAAAACAACAGGCCGGTTTCTCATGTAAGATTTTGTATTTTTTGTCTGGAGGATTCTCAAATACAAAATGGGTAGGCTGTGCATCTTTTAAGAGTGGAGCATGTGCGTTTAAATGTACATATATTTTTATTTATTTAAAAAGAAACCATCCTGACAATATAGATGTGGGGTTTGAACAGGATCAGTGGTGTAGCATGGGGGCACGGGAGTGGTTGCCCCAGGTGCAAAATTGTTAGGGGTGCAAAATTTCAACGCCCGTTGCTGCCTCAATACAGCTGTGTGTCTTCCGTTGCTGGGCTCTGTTGAAAATGGCTTCTCCATGTGAACCAGGAAGTGACCTCTGGTTGACATGGACGCCATTAGGCAGTTGAATGTGCATGCATACTCCATCTGTTTCTCTCCCTCCCACCGCCGTGTGGTCCCAGGCTCTGGCAACCCACGCTATGCCACTGAACACGATTAGCGACTGTTTTCCATCCATTCACACTTCTTTGGATCCTGATCATAATAAATAAATAAATAAATAAATAAATAAATAAAGGATTGCGCTGGAGCTGAAGCAACTTCTCTTGTTATCTCTCAAGCATTCCCCGGGCTTTCAGGTTGAATCACGCCGGTGTTCATTTTCTTAGCACAGGTGCAGCAGTGAACAGCAGCGAAAGCCTCCCTCCATCCTCATCCGTCAATGACATTTCCTCCATGTCCACAGACCAGACCCTGGCGTCGGACACTGACAGCAGTTTGGAAGCTTCTGCAGGGCCCCTCGGTTGTTGCAGGTGACTAGCCGCCTGCCTGCGAAACCCGACGTTCTTCAGGAGATGATGTAATTTAGGGGAGGGGGGGGAAGAATCATTGTGGTCATAAAAGAATTTGATGATGGCAATGAAGAGAAAAAAAATTAAAGGAAAAACAAACACACATAATGATTAAATAAAACAAAACCCTTTCAGCCTGCTTCTCTTAAAAGAGTTATGTAAATGCAGCTGAGCTCAAGTGTATATTTAACTTAATAGTTGCTCTGCTTTGGTCTTCTTCCAATGATGCTTACTGCAAAACGAGAAAAAAAGGGGAAAAGGAGCCTTTTTTCATAAATTTTGCAAAACTTTAATGGCTGCAAAGTCAGCAAGCTGCAACTGTCCTTTTTCATGTTGGCATGACAAGGTGGCCAGAACCCCAACCCTCTATGTGTATACATGTGTGCATATCTAACCCTTTCTGCTTCTGTTTTCAGCAGATGTACAGAAAACTGCACATGTATCTCGGTGTACATACATGCAAATATGCATTTGAGGATATATATGCAGCTGTGTGTGTACATGTATCTAAAGAGCAGGAGTCCGTATGTGTGCACACAGCCCGCAAGTAGACAACTGAACCTCCTGGGGGTTTTTTAAATGCAAATTTCATCTGTAATATAATTCTCATTGTACAGCCTGTTTAGTTGGTCCTTAGGTTAATTTAAAGAAGTAGGGAAAAAGTCAAACCGAAGCTCTCTCAGAATCTTGATGATGTAGAGTCCTATATTTCGGCACTGTTTTTAATAGCGGTTTGTTTGGAGGAATAATAGAGGAAGGAAGTTCAATGGGACTGTCCTTGTTAAATGCTGATGGATTTCGAGTTGTTGTTGTTGTTTAAATGAATATGTATGTTGACCTAGGGGAGTTGTCAGGAGAGAGGCCTGTTTGTGTGGATGCAGGATTCTGGATAGATGATTCTCTTGGAACACCAGGGGCTTCTTGGGCACCATATTTCCAGGAACTTCCACTGCCTTGTGTGACTGCGCTCATTTTTTAGATAAAGGCTGTAAGAAATGGATCAAATTGGGTTGGCCAGGGTCAAGCAGAGTAGTTACCTAAATGAGGGGAAGTCAGCTTGTAGAAGTTCTGTGAGAGCCAGTGTGGTGTAGTGGTTAAGAGCGGTAGACTCGTAATCTGAGGAACCGGGTTCGCGTCTCCGCTCCTCCACATGCAGCTGCTGGGTGACCTTGGGCCAGTCACACTTCTTTGAAGTCTCTCAGCCCCATTCACCTCACAGAGTGTTTGTTGTGGGGGAGGAAGGGAAAGGAGAATGTTAGCTGCTTTGAGACTCCTTCGGGTAGTGATAAAGCGCGATATCAAATCCAAACTCTTCTTCTTCATCATCTGATATGGTCCTGGGAATCTATTAGGTGAGAAAGGTTGTAGACTTCTTCTTTTGTAGTAGAACTCATGCTGATGTTGGGGAGCAGGCTCCTGAATCAAGGCAGAGGTGAAAGATGAATGATATTGAATGGAGGCAAATAGAACACCTGTGTTTGTTGTTCCCAAACACTATAATTTATTTGGTCACGATGAAGGACCTCGAGGTGGTCGCAGTCTGGAAGACCTTCACTAGAGATAGGTTCTCCATAACCAGAACTGTTGCTTATTGGCAGATAGGCTTCTCATTGGGACGGCCTCTCTGTGCATGTAGAATGCTCCAGTTGGAGCGACAAGGCAAGGGAGTCAGATTAAAAGAAAGGGGTGTTTCTAATGTATATTTATTACGTGTATAGCTGTTTAGTGCATCAAAGAAAGGAGGTTTGGAGCAGCACCAACCTAGGCTGCGAACAACTCCAACTCTCTCTTTTTTTAAAAAAATTGCATCTTAACCATTTCCAATATTAATTAGAAGGAGAGTGAACGGCCCGCTGCTTTCAACTTTACAATTTCCCTCTTTGCTACCTTTTCATTTCAACACATAATCTGAAAATTCCCCAGGCCTACACCAAAAGTGGTTACACAAGCAGTGACCTGGCTCGTCCCCAACCCCCGCTCCCCCCGGAAATCAGATATACAGATTCTACAGATATTTGTGTGCATGAATGGATGGCAACCCAACATTTTTTTTTTTATTTTTGAGAATCTGAGGTGTCATGTACTACACTATGTTGAAATTTGTCCAGGAGACTAGGAGTCAAAACTTTAGGGATAAACCTCTAAGAGTCAGCCTTTATGCCATAATCAAATGGCACAAAATACAAACACAACTCTTAACATTTATTTTTGGTCAGATGTGAAACCAGCCTTTGCTAACATGGTTGAATAGTGTGAAACCAAATTGATTATTTTTTTTTTAATTTTTAAAGCAAGTGCTAATAATGTTTTCATGAAGGCAAATAAACAGATGTGTAAAAAACCAACAACCCACAGTGGCCACAATCTAACCCCTTTGAGTGACACCAGCTAGACCAGGCATGGCCAAACTTGGCCCTCCAGCTGTTTTGGGACTACAGTTCCCATCATCCCTGACCACTGGTCCTGTTAGCTAGGGATGATAGGAGTTGTAGTTCCAAAACAGCTGGAGGGCCAAGTTTGGGCTTGCCTGGCCTAGACTGAATGACACATTCTTTCTCTTCTGAAAGGTGGCCGTAAACAAATTTAGAAGCATATCCTCCCTGAAATAGTTATGACCAATTTCATTTCCACTTACTAAATAAAGATGTAGGGCAGGTAGAATTTTCCTTAAATAAAAAGGAACGGAACACTTTTCGTTAGTGCAGTATGTATAGCAGCAATAAGCAAAAAGTCGCTACTGCAAAAAATAATAATAACTAAATAAAAATAAATAGCAATATAGGGGGCAATCTATCAATTGCTGCCACCACATCACAGTTACCACATGCATCTTCCATTGAAATGGAAGCCGCAAAGCAGCTTTGATTGATTTCCCGTGTATTCTTTCTGAAAGCCATGAAACGATATCCGTGTGCGGCACTAACCTTAACTCAGCCCACATGAAATCCCAATGCACAAGAAATGGCAGTACTTTAATGGGACACAGTAGTGCACTGAGGATGCCACGAAGGCAATAACAGAGAAATGATGCTCTAAGCAATAATGGCAATAATGGCATCTGCTAGCTGTGTATTTTGTTGCCCAGATGTAATGGGCAATTAAAAAAAAGCCACTTTCCACTGTCCACTGTTTTGGTGCTGAGACCACAGGTAACAGGGAGCCTTTTGGAATTGAAGACCATTAGCTTGTCAATATCAGAAGCCACAATCCATAACAGCGTTGAAGCATCCAGACTCGCTGGTGATACTAAGTTACTCAGGGGCGGGGGGCGAAATCCCATCGGAGATTTTCAGAAAACTCTCCTGAATCCGTGGCTGGGGAATAGAATTGCAGATGAAGTTCCATGTAAGTGCCAAGCCATGTTCATTGGGAAAAGATAAAACGAAAGTCAGTAATCTGCAGCCAGCAAGGAAAGACAGATAACCTTGAGATCATAGAGTGTTTACCAAAAACATCGGTTGACTGTACTGCAGCTGTGAAAAGGGCAGATGTGGTGTTAGGAATTATTAGTCAAGAAGCTGGAAACCAAGCAAGCACAGATCCTGAAACTGTTACAGAAATCTGTGGCCCACTCTCATTTAGAGGTGTCATTCTGGCCGACTGACATAACAAAATCGATATAATCAGAATATAGAAAAGAATGAGGGGATCTAAAATATTTTCAAGGGCCTTAGTTTCTTTCTTAGGGTGACATGTCTAAAAAGTTAGGGGGCTTGGCTTAGGCAACAGAAAATGTAGCATGGGCCTTACAGAGACATCTAAATCAATTAACTCTTTGGAATAAGCATGTAAAGAGAGAAAGTATACCTTTCTAAATACTGGTGCTTGAGGAAGGTTGGCCGACGGCATCCAGGGAAACTGATTGGCAATGATTCCAACCAAAGAAAAATAAACATTTCACCACACATAACTAACATACCCAGGACGGCGTTTTAAAAGGCTTTAAACACAATTCCAGAAGGTCGTCCATCACTGTTCATCTGTCTCGTTGCCATTTCAGACATTCTAGTGTATGTAGGTCAGATCAAAAGATGATCAAAGCAAGGGATCGACAGTTAGCGGGAGTCTGCTGCCTTGCCTTAAATTTAGCTTCTGACATTTTGTCTGTAAGACACAGTTCTGTAAATTTGGTCCTGCCTATACAAGTGGCAGATGACTGAGCCACCCATAATTCGCCTGTTGAAAGATAGCAACTCTGTCAGTGCTGTTGTAGCAGGTCCAGCCTGGAAGGGAGGCTGTTAATAGCCTTGTTTATGCAAAAATATATATATCTGGAGTGCTGAGACAAAATGGGAGCTGAGAAATGAATATCCTTCCCATGGCACATTTGCCCTTTGACTTTCAGGTCGCACTCTCATATCTGTTCTTCTGAGTCTTGCTGGCCCTGTAACATACCTTCCTCAAGTGCTTTGGCCCGCCTGAATTGCATCTTTGAATTGTGATAACCCATCTTGCTTGGCTGGAGGGAGAATGGGGTGGGGTGGAATAGCCTCATGACTTCTGCATGGCTGCAATGTAGCCTTCTTAGCAATGGTAAGAGGCACATATATTGCCGCCACCCCCACTAACACTAACCACTAGGAAGGTTTCCCGAAAGGGAATGTGATGCTCAGACAGAAAAGCGTTCCTCACCCCTGTTCAAAGAGGTGGTGCTCTAGAAGATATCCTGATATTTGCACCAAAACCTAAGAGTTGCTCTCTCAGAAGGCAGGGCTAGGCACACTTGCTGTATGGCTCAAAGCTGTAAGATCTTGAACCTCTGCCAATCACAAATACGTTTTGCTAGTGTTATTTCATTTCCTCAGAATACTCAGGGGTTTCAGCTTTTATTCAGGTGACAACCTCCCAATTCATCTTGAATGCTTTAGGTGAAATTTGGCGCAAGATTTAAGCCCATGCAGCCACCCCCCACCCCCGTTTTCTCCCTCCAAATATTTAGAAACATTTTTCAAGTTGGCGGGCTGAATAAAACAAAGGTCCAACAGTGGTGCCTGACATCTCCTACAGGGTTTTCGGTTATTATGCAGCAGGCATTACAGAAAAACAACTTAGTATCACAGAACTGTAGAGTTGGCAGGGACCAGGGGGGTTGTCTAGTGCAGCTCCCTGCAATGCCGGAATCCTTTGTCCAACATGGGGGCTTGAACCCACAGCCCTGAGAGTCCCATGCTCTACCGACTGAGCTAGACTCAAAGTTGCCTTAATAAGCGTCCACTAAGTATCCTTTTCCCCCAAGGCTGGTCAACCCAAGAAGCTTTGGAGGCCCTTAATGTCCCACTGAACTCACTTTAAGTGACACATGGGGCCCTTCAACTTTAAACAGCAAACCTTTTTCTTTGAAATAGTGCAATGCACTTGAGTTCAACTCTTAGCATAGTAAGGGAGGGCAACAAATGCAAACCACCTTGGTATTAGTAAAAGAATTAAATGATTCACGCTGGTTTAGTAAAAAGCTATTTTACTGTAAAAAGTAAAACCAGAAATAAAAACTGAACGCTTTGAGAGGTTATTGAAAATGTTTGTTTATATTGTCCTTTTTTTTTTACTGGAAGAAACGTGCATAATTCAATTGACTTTGTATTCGAAGTGGATAAGGAAGTTCCTGTACTGAGTTTTGGCTTTACGAAGCCCATTAAAATCCCATCTGAAACAAAAATAATAATAATGTCCCACTGAACTAAAGGAAAACTGAGACTGGGCTATAAATCAGTTGCCTGCTGCCATCTAAGAGCCGGTTTTCCTTTGCTTCGTTACCAGTGTCCCCCCCCCCCCAAAAAAAATAATGTTTAGGGGTACTCTCATCTTCCTACTCATATTGAAATACTGCCCCTCAATGAGGCCAAACTTAGATTCACAAAACATTTACCCCCCGCGTCCCCTCAGAAAAAAAAAGCACTGTGCATTACCATGTGCTGGTGAAACCTGCACCATTTAGATTTCAGGCTGTTGTGTAGCTATTAAAGGCACAAAGCTTCCTTGCAAGGAAGAAGGTGGCAAATCTACTCTCAGCTCTCGGGTAAAGCTTTGTAGAAAACAGAGTTCCCACCAGTGCTTTTAGGGCATTTTGAAAACGCAACCACCACAATCTTATTTGTGTATTTCTCACAAACTGCTGGAGAGGTGGCATTTACCTGCCCAGGCTTTGTCACTTGAGTGTAGGCCTGAGTGTAGTCACTTGAGTGAAAGCCCACCATCTATAAAGAAATCTCTGCCTATAAGGCAGCTACGTTGTGCAGTGGGTTAGAGTCTCAGACTCGCGTCAAGGAGATACAAGTTCAACTTCCCATGAATCTCAGTTTTTGACTTTGGGCCAGCCACAAATGCCCAGCCTAAGCTACTTTACCTGCCATTCTGAGAAGAAAATTGGGAGGGCAAAATCATGAGGAAAGGTGGGATATGGATGTAATAAGTACAGCGAAACTCTTCCACTAAATATTCATTTTCTATGTGTAGGGAATTTTATCATTTGTATGCAGTGGTTGGGTCTAGTTCACAGACTTGGAGGTGGAAATGATGAAACAAGGCTAAGGAAAGTAGTTTTGGGAACTTCTTGCAGATCTCCAGGTGGTTTGGAATAGATTTACCAAATAACTCCCTCTAAATTATACTGCTGAAATGAAGGAATGGGTGTGTGAGGTGTATCATTGTGTGGAGCAACTGTGAGTTCAGGTGCCTTAGAATGCTTTGATTCTAAGTGTTTATCTTTTGCACCTGGCTACAGTTGGTGTCTCTCAGGTTCTGGTTAAAAGGAAAGCCAATTCTCAAGGCCTCTGTTCATTCCTGAAATAGAGGACTCTTTCAAGAGGACAAGGGTTCCTATATTTGTCCCAGCTTTGCGAAAGTCGCAGATGAAACTTTTACCACTTCTGCAACCTCACAGTAAGAAAATTTAACCTGCTTTCTTAGTTCATTGGAATTGTTCTGGAAGCTCTGTTCTCAGTTGTGTCTGACTTGAATGGTCTTGTAGAGAAGGCTACTGGCCAAGTATGTATTTTACAAGAAGAATTAGATTTTGTATGGCTAGTTTGGGGAAGCATACTGGTTTAGTATGGCTTATTTTTAAGAAAAGGAAGCCGGTAGTTTTGCTAGTTATGTGCAAATGTTTGGTCTCTTGATGCTAAATTTAATTTGAGTTTCCCTTTTTTTAGTCTGGAAATTGTCCATATAATATTGACTAGAACCCTGCACTGTCAAGAGTCTGATGGTTGAGCTGGTTTGAGTTTCAAAGGATGGTTTTAATGAAGGGAGGGTAACACAGTGGACTTGAATTATTTCACAGATGTGTAAGAACTTAATGAGGAAAAAGCTTTTTGGGCCAAGGGGAGGGAAGAAATGTGTCTTTTTCCAACTGATGAGCTGGAGAAAAATAGCCCTGCTCATATGATATACTAGATCTCATTTTCTTATAAAAAGAATGCTTGGCTCATGGGCTGTGTTATTCAAACTTCATTTCTGTTCAGAAATGAAAAATGGGAGCCTGTAGTCAATGGTCCATCTACTTTTGGAATAGCTTCTGTAAAGTCAATAACTCCACAGAGCTGCACAGATTGAGGCTTAACTAGTTTCTGGAGCGCTGCCTTAAACGGGAGAACTTTGATTTGAAACAGCTTATTCCTATCTTATATAATTATTAACAATTTAAGGCACCTTTTATATGTTGAAAGTAATAGTCCAAGCTCAGCAGACCCTGTGAGATTGGTGGCAAGATTCTTAATTTAAAGAACGGTGAGAATGTGCTTGTCTAAAGACCAAACTAGACATGACTGTAATTGCATGATTAGATTTAACGTGCCTGGTTTGAGAATTTTTAAATAGCAGCCAGGGTGGTGGGAAATAGGGAGGAGGGTAAATTTGGCACTGTGTCAAATTCAGGGGGTTAACCCTATCTGCCTGTGTGGCAGTCCCAATGAAGACAACACACATGGCAGCTACTCTCTTCCCCCTTGTTTCTTTGCAATTAAAGAATTACATTCACACCTTATTTGGGTGGCATTTGTGGGGAGGAGAATCCCCCTCCCCAGATTTTTGTGATCTTCAGTGGCCAAGAGAAATTTCTACATGGCATATGTGCATATGGCAGAGGGTTGTCTCAGTCCCCCCCTTCCTTTTGGGGGGTTTCTTTTTCATTGTTAAAAGTTTTGCCATTGCTTGAAGATCTGGCGCACTGTTCCCAGGGGGCATTCTTTGTTACTGTTTTTAAAATGTTTGCCCACCACTCCTGGCTCCTCATACCTGTTACGTTAAGTCCCCTGGCAATTTCTCCGATTCACCCAGAAACCCTCCACCCCAGTTTCACAGGAGACAAATGACTCTGTAAAAGAGTATGTGTGTTGGCGTGTGTGTGAGGGGGGACAGACGACTTTTAGCTAAGTCTTCTTCGATTAAGTTTTCATGGCTCTAAAACAATTTCAATTTATGTACCCTTTGACTGGTTTGTGGATTGGGTTTCCCATCTTGAAAAGAATAGGGAAGGGGGTGAAATTGCCCTGAGAAGGAATATTATAAATCAAAAGGCACATTGTCCAAAGAAAAGGAGAGTCAAAATATCCAAAGGTGTTCCTTCTAATAATTTCAAAATTTAGGGCACTTTTATAAGTGACACCCCTTTACTCCCAAGTTGATCATTTGTGCCAGTGTTTTTAATGCAAAGTAGGGCAGGGGCGCGAGCTAGTTATTAAATCCATGTCCATTCAAGCAAATGCAAGACTTAATTTCAATTTCAAGCGTGGGAAATGCAAAAGGCGAGTTTTGTGGTTTTGGGGTACCAAATTACTCTTTCTTTCCGTCCCTTTAAAAAATCCATTTGCCCACCCTTTAATTCCGGGATTGACATTACAGTTTTGTCTTGGCATTGCTTTGGGACTATAATTAGGAAACAGGGACACCTCTCCCACCCCCCAAAAAAATTCCGGCTGTAGTTGTATACAATAACATGTTGCGTGTGACCGGTAGTCCAAGAGAGAGAGCAGGCATGTGCACTGCACTGCGTACACTCATAAAATATACGACTGCATTCTGTCAATGTGCATGGATATCTCCTGGATTGGGGTGTATGAATTTTGTAAGGATAGTCCTTTATCCCTGAAACAGTCATGGATGCTTTCCCAAGGTGAATATCAGCACTCCTGTATACACACAGGTAGCCCTGCTGGGCAAATGTGCCACCTTTTGTAACCCTGTCTTGAGTCTTCCAACCCTTGACTCTTGAGTCTTACAATGTGCTTTAGCATAATGAAGCTCAAAGAAAAGAACAAAAGATCTGCATTTTCAAGGCTTGGTTCCGAGCATCTTCAGATAATAGCAGGAGCTGGCCTGAGGTCCTAGACAACAGCTAGTCAGAGTAGGTCTCCCTGAAGCAGACAGATAACCCGACTCACTTTAAGGCAGCTCTCTGATACTGGCTCCAGTGGAACTAGATGGCCTTTGGGCAACTTTAAAAATTTGGCCCTGAGAAAACGAGATTCACTAAATGCAACAAATCGGTTGCTTTTTGTTGAGCAGGGCTGTACATTTCTCCTACATAGTAAGATTCATAGTATGTAAATATCCATACTGATTTTTCTCCCTCTCTCTTCGTAACTTGTCTGTAACAATCCATCACTCTGTCTGTATTTCTCAAAGACCACTGTACACCTCCATATGGTTCCTCCAATCGTTTCCTCTGTTGGCATTTGGCTGATAAGGAAAAGGGTCGGGGGCTTCAATATGTATATAGAGAATTATGTATATTTAGTAAATTTGAGTAAGTGGGACTTACGGCCAGTAATACATTTTGCAACAATGGTACCAGGATCTTCCCAACCCAACTAGTGAAACCAAACTGTTCACCTTGCCATGTCCATCCTGTAATAAGACCTAAGTTGCACCCGCCTGTAGTTCTGCATGATTGGACTTCCAAATATAATTCACAATGACCAGGAGTGTAACTTCTCAGTGTTGATAAAAGTAGTTTTTATATCTCTATATATATGCGGAGAAAAAACACACACAAAACAAAGAGCCACTGTTCAGCATCAAGAATGGAAGAGGAAGAAGTGTCCAACTCCATTGCAAGGTCTTAGTTTTGAACGTGATAAGTAAACAACCTGTGAGTATGGATGAACTGACAAATGTGACATTTGATAAGGAAATGAACCTCATTACATTTTGTTTTCTTTTTCAGTCGTTTTTACTTTCTACCTTTCATTGTTTCCTGTGGGTGGTACGAGGGGGAACGGAGGGATCTTGGCTTTGTTCATCAACCTTTTGTGGATCAATGTTGAGTCGATGCATTCTGACTTCTGTTTGTTTTGAGTTATTAAAAGCAGAAGGGAATCTATTTTCCCCTTTGTGCCAAAAAAAAAAAAAAACCCCACACCTTTTGGAGTTCTTGTCTAAATACTTTGTCTCGTCGTTTTGATTCTTTGGGGTCATGTTCTGTGCACAGGTTTAAATATACACAATTTTCGATAGAGATTCAAATCTATAGCTTTCCCAACAAATCTGTGGAGCACAGGGGAGCATCACTTTTGGCCACACAACAATAATAATTATTATTATAATAAAATTTTATTATTTCTACCCTGCCCGCCCTAGCAACCCTGGACAGCTTCTGAAATATATAGAAACATAATAATACATTAAGCATTAACACACACACACACACACACACACACACACACACACACACACACAGAGAGATTGACTTACAGCATAAAAAACTTAAGTAAAATGAAAAAAAAACTACACATATAAATATAAAATACAAAGTACAGCAACAGACATTAGAAGCACAGCAACAAAGAAAGCAGCAATAAAGCCAGAGAAACCAACCATCACATTAAACCAAACACCTGATGAAACAAAATGATTTTCAAAGAGTGTTTTAATAGCTGTAGCATGGTGAAGAAGTTCTGTCGCCTAGGCCAGCTTTCCCCAATATGGTTCCCTGTATATGTTTTGCACTCCAACTCCTGTCATCCCTGATAATTGTCCATGCTGGCTGAAACTGATGAGAGTTGGAGTCCAAAACATCTGGAGGAAATCAATTTGAGGAAGCCTAGGCACTGCAATGAAGAAAAGAAGTCCTAGTTCATATATTACTGTCAGTCATACTTCTCATGGTGATGGGACATGGAGGAGAGCCTCCATGGAAGATTCAGTGGGCAAGCTATCTCATTCACAGTAGGAGGCAGATGTTTAGATAATCTGGTTTCAAAATGTATGGTATACCTCGGGTTACATATGCTTCAGGTTACATACGCTTCAGGTTACAGACTCCACCAACCCAGAAATATTACCTCGGGTTAAGAACTTTGCTTCAGGATGAGAACAGAAATCGTGCTCCGGCGGTGCGGCGGCAGTGGGAGGCCCCATTAGCTAAAGTGGTGCTTCAGGTTAAGAACAGTTTCAGGTTAAGAAGAGACCTCTGGGACGAATTAAGCACTTAACCTGAGGTACCACTGTATGAGTGTTAATACAAAGCATGACTCTTAATAGCAGTTGCCACAGCATTCTGTACTAGCTTCAATTTTTACACATTTTTCAAAGAGCGTTATGGTAGTCCGACCTGGATGTGTGATAATGGCCAGACCTGTCTTCTCCATGGAAAGGCACAGGTGGTTCACCAAAAGAAGTTGTGGAATAATGCTCCCAGCCACAATCTAATCACACAGGAGCAAAACCAGACATCAAGCTGTGGGGCTCATCCTTCAAGTGGCAGTGCACCCCTGTCCAAAACTGTCCGCCTTTGCAGTGAGGCAAGGCTGCGGCTTGAAGCATTACAAGTTGTGGCTCAAGCTGGGTGCAAAGTGAGGCAAGGTTCAGTCTGGTTTCAAGGTTCAGACTGCGCTATAGGAACACAGAGCTCTGGTACTTCTTTTCACAGCCCTATATCATGGCAGCTGCTGTATTCCAGTTGTTAGCCCTGCCTGCACTGGAATGTGCTTTTTCAGGTAGAGGTCCAACCTGTTCTTCTGGTCTCCTATTGCAACAAAGCAGGGTCGCCTCTGGTCTTCTGCATTGGAACACAATGATGGTTGTGCCACTTCCTCAGCCCAGAGGACCACCAGCACCACAGGCTCCTCTGCTGGAAGCATATTTAGAGCTGGCTCTACAGATTCATTGACTTCATCCCCTAGAGAAGGGGAGCCTAACTCTAGGGTCATGACAAAAACAGGCTGGATGCCCAACCCTCAACCAACTTCCCTATTGGCCAAAATCATGGACGTTGGCTGCACAAGAAACTACTCTAGATTACAGTACCAATCTTACCACTTGACAAGGCAGAACAGTCAGTAGAGTGTGGTCCATTAATTCTAACTGGGCACTGCTCTGCCAACCTTAGTCTGCCTCACCCAGCCTACCCCAAACCCTGCCTGCCATTGTACTTACAACCAGTCAGGGAACTAGTTCCCTGTGGTGTAGTGTAGTGTAGTGGTTAAGAGCGGTAGACTCGTAGTCTGGTGAACCGGGTTCGCGTATCCGCTCCTCCACATGCAGCTGCTGGGTGACCTTAGGCTAGTCACACTTCTTTGAAGTCTCTCAGCCCCACTCACCTCACAGAGTGTTTGTTGTGGGGGAAGAAGGGAAAGGAGAATGTTAGCCACTTTGAGACTCCTTCGGGTAGTGATAAAGTGGGATATCAAATCCAAACTCTTCTTCTTTCTCCTCCTCTTCTACCTGCTACTGTTGGTCTCCCTGCCTTTTGCCCTACCGACCCCATTGGGCACCAGTCACAAAACATGTTGTATAGAGTTGCCTGAAGGTGGTAAGCTTTGTGTAGAGATGAACAGGGCTGTGCTTGCAAGAAGTGATTGAGCTGTTCAGGACTCTGGTCTAGCGCTGCAAGCCTAAGCACATAGCCACAGTTCCATGGATGGTGATAATCCTGTTAGGCTGTTGCACACTAGTAATCCCATTTTGGCTCAGCCCAGATCTCCCTGTAGGGTGAGAGGGACCAAAGCTTAGGAATAGTAACGGGGGGGGGGGGAGCTCAGCTGCTTGGATGTCCCTATAGCTACATGCTTACATACCGACAGGCCTCCTAATGTCACGTGGCACATCCTAAACCACGCAGTATAACTCCTGGATGAAGGATGCAAGAGTCATGACTTAAATTTCCAGGCCCCTCTCACAATATTATGGGCTCATAGCTCATGCCTGACACGAGCACTTGCTTCATAACACTAGTTTCTTATAGCTGAACAGAGCAGACAATGCTAACCTTGTTTTTCCTGGCAAAATCGTTCATGACACAAAGTGACACTCTGTGGTGTATTGGATACTCTGTATACAACATGGGCTTCTGGTGATGAAAACTTGGGGATAGAAGTGAACTGAACCTGCTATGTGCTGGTGGATTGCAAAGCAAGGGCTTGTACTGGACCACAATGTAAAGCTGGTCTGTTGTGTATGACTTTTGGACTGCGTTTCCCATGCGTGGCTTCAGCTATGCCTCCAGAGACACATCAGATGGGGCTTCCTTTGAGAGGTCAGAAACAGTCATTGACCTCATTCCACCAGAGAAATATCACAAGAGAAAGGGTTAACTTCAGCCCCCAAGCTAATGGGTCCCTGATTAAATATGGGGCTCCTTGCCACTGTTTCGGGGCAAAATATACGATCACAGCTCTCACAAGTAAGTCTGGCTGCAGGTTTGAGGGTTCCCGTGGCAACTTCCTATCTGGTGCCCCCTTCTCTGATATTAGTGGGCCCTCTGGTAAAGGTAAAGGGACCGCTGACCATTAGGTCCAGTCGTGACCGACTCTGGGGTTGCGGCGCTCAACTCGCTTTAATGGCCGAGGGAGCCGGCGTACAGCTTCCGGGTCATGTGGCCAGCATGACTAAGCCGCTTCTGGCGAACTAGAGCAGCGCAAGGAAACACCGTTTACCTTCCTGCCGGAGCGGTACCTATTTATCTACTTGCACTTTGATGTGCTTTCGAACTGCTAGGTTGGCAGGAGCAGGGACCGAGCAACAGGAGCTCACCCCGTCATGGGGATTTGAACCGCCGGCCTTCTGATCGGCAAGTCCTAGGCTCTGTGGTTTAACCCACAGCACCACCCCACTTTTTAAATTTCCCACAATGCTCCAAATATAATTGTTGCTGCAAGGCATTGTGGGAATTCAAAATGTTGGTTTGTGTCAGTTGGCACAGATCAGAGAATTGATTCATGGGAGTCGTTGGCAGTGGTCTCTGCTAGGATGCTGGTGCGTTGGTAACTGCCTGAAGCTGCTGTTTGCTGACACTGAGTCTTCTGCCACAACATAGCCAGTGTGACTTTCAGAGTATGAGGGAAATGCCATGGGAGAAGGGACAAAATGTGTAATTCACCTCCATGGATGGCTGCCCTACAATACTAATGATGATGGTTTAAGAGCTAGGTGTGCCCTTATTCCAAACTCACCATTCTGAGCTTCGTTTATATTATGGGGCTGTGTTTGCATTGTTTGTTGAGTCTGGCATCAAGTGATGGTTTGTGTGGGCAAAACAGCCATCAGGGACTTAAATAATATTATGTCCTGAGGACAACCCCCCGCCATTTTTAATTTCCAAAATAATTCATTTGCTTTTTATGGATCTTCTCAGTAGTTACATGTATAAATATAGGATGACATTGATGATTTTGTACCCCTTTGGCCTAGTGCCAAAGGGTGGTGTGGGAACGGCCCACACCACCCTAAATCTGGTGCTGTACCCATGGCAATCCCCCCCACCTTTCCAATGCGAAATGAACATCTGAGAGTCCAGTGGGCATCTGAGAGTCAACATGTTTTGAATAACCAAGTGGTGCTTGTGTGGCATGAGCCTGCTCTTAAAATTTGTTGTTCAAAAGTCTCATTGCAGGCAATAAGGCATTAGAACTAGCTGGTTTGAAGGTGGGGGAGAGGTGTAAGGAATCTTAAAATGCCACTCCAGTCGTGGTTGACTCCTGATCAACCGGAATGCACCCTGCATAGACTGGTCTTGCATTGCTTCCGACTAGTCCCCAGAGCTTGGGCAAGTTAATTGCCCTGGGAATATAATTCCACACACAGGGCAGACAATGGGCATGTTCTTGCTCATGCTTCTCTTGTCCTGAGCATGCAAATGAGACACTCCAGAGGGAGCTCTCAACGGATCATGAATCACCTTCACACACGAGGCTTAATAGTATGCAACTGAATCCCTCTTACGAATACTGACACTCTGGCGATGACCCGGGCGCAATGTGCTGGTAACTACAAGGAGGAACTCAACGTCTGCTTCAGGTAACAAGGGCAAGTGGGGTGAGAAAAAACTATAATGAGGTATTGGGAAAGAGAGTTTCACAAGTATGTTTGACCCAACCTATTTTGAAAAGCCAAATAATCATAATATAAACAACAACAACAACAACAACATAATTCTAAGCACAGGGACAATCTTGTCTCCCACTGCATCCTCTTCTGATATCTACTTTCTGTCTGCACCCCCTTCTGCTAAACCCCCATCAATGATGGCTCTCCCAGGGGCCAAACATAATTTCGATTGCATATCTTCTTTTTTAAACCACTTTAAATAGCAGCCTTAGGGAAGGAAGCAACCAAGACTGGGACAATGGTGTATGGAGAAGTTAACTCCATATCTCCACTACCAACCAAAGCAGCCCTTGTGGTCCACCCCAAATATCCCTTGAAGCTGCTTTATGACACTGGAGGGACACAGCTATTGGCATATATGGGAGGGCTGTTGGAAGGATGGTAACAAGTGCTGCAGGCCTGATCCTGACTGTCCACCCCTCCCCCAGTGGCTGCTTTTTGAAAAACAAGCATGCATTCCCAAATTACATGTTGGATATAATGTGCAGTTTGATCCAGAATAGGATGCACTGTCTTCAAGGGAGGGCTAATTGCAGCACCACACATGCACAGGAAATATTGTATTGTGTTTTCTAACTGATAGATCCCAAAGAAAAAGAAAGAAAAAAAGAGTTCCAGCTTATTAGATGCTCATGTTATATTTTTATAAAATTATTTACACTTTTTTTTTTTGGTCATGGGCAAATCCATTGGCACAAACAGCACAGTCACACAATATCCTTTTCGTTTTGTTTAATAGCTAACATTATATATATAGATATCTATATATATAGATAGATGTGTATCTTAATTCCCCAGCGAGAGGGGCAACCAAAAGGGGAAAAAAAGTAATATACAAAATAAGCTGATGGTGACACAATGCCAAAAATAGCTTATTATGTTAATTAAGTGCAAGGGGAAAAAGCCTCAATATAAAGCTTAATTGCAATGAAGGTTCCGTTTGCCAGTTTAAATATAAGACTTGCATTAAAATATTTCTTCTTGTCTCTTTCTATCCCCCCTTCCCTCGGATGACCTATTTAAAATCTATATACACAAATCCAGTTGTAACACTTAACGGTTGCATTACGATGCATTCAAGGAATATGATTTCTCAATTAAAAAGTACACATGGTGGATGTGGTTGGTTGACATAGGCATGGTGTCGTCTTCTGAGGGTCGACATTACGTTGAGTGCTAGCCTCAGTCAGGTGACCAGTCACCTGTTACAATATAATATCCCAACAACCCTCTTCCCAGAATCCCACAGTCTTGGTCGGCGGCAGCAGCAGCAGCAGCGCTCACTGGATCCATATGGTGTTCCCTCTTTCTGGCCGACGTGTCTCGACTGTCAGCTCCCCAAATGTCGAGAAGAACTGCTCCATCTCCTTCTGCAGCATGTCGTTCCTCTTCTCTGCGTCTTCTTTGGCCCGCTCAGCATTGCGCATTTTAATCTCCACCATGGTGAACTTTTTCTTCTCCTGTTCCAGTTCATCATGCAAGCCAAGCATTTCTGTCTCCAGGGAGAGATTCCTTTGTTCAAGACTGGAGGAGCAAAAGTAGACAAAGAGCTTAGTATACTTTGGTACAACTCAACACTCATGGGCACCCAAAGAAGGATAGTTCAGTAACAGCTGTGATAGCTCAGTCGGTAGAGCATGAGACTCTTAATCTCAAGGTTGTGGGTTTGAGCCCCGTGTTGGGCAAAAGTATGCTGCATTGCAGGGGGTTGGACTGCAATAGATGATGCTTGTGGCCCCATCCAATTCTAGAATTCTAGTTAACACAGGGTGCCAGCTACATAGAAGTAAGCCCCACAGAACTTAGCATACACAAAGACATGTGGCAAAGTTGTGATGTTATGGGTGAGAGAAAAACAAACAGAACTGGAGACACCTGTCAGGGACCGTGCTGAGGACAGCTGCACTAAGGAGGAATGGTGGGAGCCTCCCCCTCCCAGGAGCAGGAGGACAGTATAGATTTGGAACAGTGGTTTGCAGAGGGACATAGTTCAGAAGGCAGAAGCTGGGAAATACTGGGTGGGGAACAGCTAGGAGAAGCAGCACTGGAAGAGAGAGGGTTAACAGATTCACAGTTGTTGGACAGCATTCAGCCCCCTTCTCCAAAGACAGGGAGAGCTCAGAAAGTCTCAGAACAGAAAGCGCAGAGGGTACAAGCTTAGATTACAAGATGTAGGAGTGACGTAGATTAAAAGGGATGGAGGGGTGTGTGTGATCCTTAACTGGGAGCACCGCCATTTCTAGGAAACATGTTCTCTGTTCTTTCACTGTGATTATTAAAGTTTCTAACTGGTAAGACACTTCTTTCGTTTGATCCTTGTTTACTGCCATGGGGGAGGAATCTGATTCCCCAAAGCCTGACAACATCCCTTCTCCAGAGATGGCTCTAATTAGCCAGTTGACAACCTACATATGAAAAGGCCCAGAGAATGTTCTAGGGGCCCATGATATACAGTTGAACTCTTGAAGCTAAGCATGCCTGCTTTGGAAGTGTATGCGAGCCATTGTGGGGAAGGGAGGTAAACAAAAAGTTAAAATAATATAAAAAAACCATTTCAGGGTGGGGTTATTTAGAACAGAGGAGAGGCAAGGAATGGTACTTTTTTTACTGGCTGCTTCACTAATCTCTTTCCGCTCTCCTCCTTCCTCAAGGTACTTGGAGGGGAGGAATAATTGCACAGGCAGGGACTTTTTGCTGCTTGAGGCAAAGGATGAAGTACCTTGCACATTGCATGTGTAGAAGCTTAATAATAATAATAATAATAATAATAATAATAATAATAATAATAATATAAATACTTTTAAAATTATTTATACCCCACCCATCTGACTGGGTTTCCCCAGCCACTCTGGGCGGCTCCCAACAGAATATTAAAAACACTATAAAAAATATCAAACTTTAAAAACTTCCCTAAACAGGGCTGCCTTCAGATGTCTTCTAAAAGTCAGATGTTTATTTCCTTGACCTCTAAAGGGAAGGTGTTCCACAGGGTGGGCACCATTGCCGAGAAGTTGCAGATACGGAGAGTGCTGAAGCTCAAGGGCTTCCCACCTGGTTGGTCACTGTGAGAACAGAGTGCAGAACCAGAGGGGCTTGGGCCTGATCCAGCAGGGCTCTGCATATGTTCTTATGCTTAATAGAAAGCCAGTGTTACCATTTGCTAGATGTCTGGAAACTCTTGTCTATCGGTTATTTATTAAATTTATGGTGCCCAGAATTTTTAGCACCTTCCCCCTGCCGACATTGCAAAGGCTGATGGTTTGAAAATCTCAGACTTTCAAGACTGAAACTCTCCCAACGTTTTATAATAATAGTAGTTGTAGTAGTAGTAGTAGTAGTAGTAGTAGTAGTAGTAATAATAATAGTAATAGTAGTAGTAGTAATAATAATAATAAATTTATTTATACCCCACCCATCTGGCTGGGTTTCCCCAGCCACTCTGGGCGGTTTCCAACCTAATATTAAAACCAATACAGCATCAGACATTAAAAATTTCCCTAAACAGGGCCACCTTCAGTTGTCTTTTAAAAGTAAAATAGTTGTTTATTTCCTTGACATCTGGATGGGAGGGCATTCCACAGAGTGGGTGCCACTACCGAGAAGGCCCTCTGCCTGGTTCCCTGTAACCTCACTTCTCGCAGAGAGGGAACTGCCAGAAGGCCCTTGGACCTCAGTCAGTGTCCAGGCTGGATATTGGGGGTGGAGACGCTCCTTCAGGTATACAGGACTGAGGCCATTTAGGGCTTTAAAGGTTAGCACCAACACTTTGAATTGTGCTCGGAAATGTACTGGGAGCCAATGAAGATCTTTCAGGACCCTGTGTTATATGGTCTCGACAGCCACTCCCAGTCTAGCTGCCGCATTCTGGATTAATTGCAGTTTGGGAGTCACCTTCAAAAGTAGCCCCACGTAGAGCGCATTGCAGTAGTCCAAGTGGGAGATAACTAGAGCATGTACAACTCTGGCGAGACAGTCTGTGGGCAGATAGGGTCTAAGCCTGCATACCAGGTTGAGCTGATAAACAGCTGCCCTGGACGCAAAATTGACCTGCGCCTCCATGGACAGCTGTGAGTCCAAAATGACCCCCAGGCTGCACACCTAGTCCTTCAGGGGCACAGTTACCCCATTCAGGATCAGGGAGTCCTCCACACCAGCCCGCCCCCTGTTCCCCAAGAACAGTACTTCTGTCTTGTCAGGATTCAACCTCAATCCGTTAGCTGCCATCCATCCTCCAACCGCCTCCAGACACTCACACAGGACCTTCACTGCCTTCACTGGTTCTGATTTAAAAGAGGTAGAGCTGGGTATCATCAGCATATTGATGAACACCCAACCCCAAAATATGAGCCTTTACTAGGCTCAGTCTAGCACTGAACCGGCCTAGGGCTCTGAAAGGTTGAAGCCATTTCTAAGGCTTATTCGCAATTTTTTTATAATGGAATCAAAACCTCTTGAGCTCATTAAAATCCATGCTATGAATCTAAAAACCGCAGAGAACTTTTGCACTTGCAGCCGCTGAGAAACACATTTTCCTTTTCGAGTGTCCCCTGGCATGCAGTGAAATAAATTTTGTGATACTCGTTAGCATTTACAGCGGGACTTTTTGATCACTTGGTTCAGACGGGAAGATGCGAGCCATATATAATCCCCTATGAGATAAATTAAGCCGAGTGCTAAGACGTCTCCTGACCTTTTTTCTTGCTCATTGTTAATGCAACACTTCATGTCAGAGCATATATAATTTAAATGATTTTTCCTTGGGATCTGACTGAAGGGCCCCAGTGTAATGATCTTAGCTCACCTGACTAGCAAATAATGTATGGCTTTTCCCACCTGGAGGGGAGCATGAGCTGCCCAACCTGAATACTTCTTGAACTGGGCTAGTTGGATTTAAGCCGATGCATAATGCACCCCTCATTGAGGTGGCACATAAATGCTTTAGGCTACAATCCTCTATGTGTACTTATTTCCTGGGGGAAAGTCCCATTGAACACAATGGGGCTTACAGCTGGGTAGGCATGCATAGGACTGCACCGTAAAGAACGGGAGCTCTGACCCTGGCAGCTTACCTTCTTATCCTTGTTTCATACTCCAGCTTCTGTTTCGCCATTTCCTGCTTTAAGCTGGACACGAGGCTATGCAAAGCACTGTGGTTGCCCGTGTTGTTGACAACAAACGTTTCGCTGTTGTCGCTGCTGCTCGTCGCTCGGCTGCTGCGCCCCCCGACGCTTCTGCGGTCGCCTTTGTTCTCGTAATCTCCTTGGTTGGAGAGGTCTTCATGCTGGGGCTCATCCAGGAGGACGGGGTCTTCAAAATTGGCCCCGTAAAAGTCTTGCTCGGGGCAAGTGGTGGTGGAGGAGCGGCAGGAGTTGGAATGTTCGGGAAGGGAAATTTCGCAAGAGGAAGTGGACCAAGTCGCACTGTCGACGCTCTGCTTGTCTTCGGCATTCAGTATGGAGAACTGCTGGTGCACGTTGTCGTAAGTAGAGAGTCTGTTGTGCTGGCCAGAGTCCCCCGTGGGCTCCTTTTGCTTGTTGTCCCGCAGCGTCACGTACCCATTGGCCATCCAGCCCTGGTTCCGGCTGTTCAGAGAGTTGCTGTGGGCATCTGTGCTGGAGATGCCCATTCGCACCCCTCCGTTCTGCATGCTGTGGGTGCCCATTTTGGTGACAGGCCCTTTCAGGGAAGATGTTCTTCTGCTCTGCAAGGTACCATTGGGCAAGGCTGGCGATGTCTTCTCTTGACCCTCCACAGAGCTGCTGAAGGATCCGTTGGTGACGATGCCACTGCCTTTATTGAACGCTGGGTTTTTTTTCACCATAAGGGGTGGGCTTCTGGTGATGTCCAGTTTGTGAATGCTGTTCCTTGGGCTATTTGACTTGCTCCCAGGCTGAGCTGTAGGAGAGCCGTTCTCCACAATGGTTCTTTGGGGAGACTCTGGTTTATCCCAAGAACAGTGTCTCAGTGGTGAAGAATCCTTGGTGTTGTTGTTTTCTTTGTTCTGGAGCTGACCGATGATTACTTTCTTTTGGACCTCGTTGTTGTTGTTGCTCACCTCCTGCCCACTTTGGACGTCCCCATCCTTGGGAAACAGCAGCTCATGCTCACTTATCATCATGGACATCAGCTGCTGGACAACAACAGTACCTAGAAGAAGACCACATAAACAAACACAACCAACATTCAAACGGCAGGTAACCATTGAAGAAGAAGAAGGCTTGTATCCAAGCCTATCTGTTGTAAGACTTGGTATCTACGTGATCAATTTTATAGTGAAAACTGAAAGCGAAGGACACCTTCCAGTTTTTGTCACTCATCATTTGTTTCTCTCTCTTAATTGTTGTTAGTAAAGCACGATGGAAACCGACCGCTGCATTGCACTCATTCTGCAGGTTTGGGCCAATGCCTTGCTTCCTCCCCATCTTTGTAGTTGCCATCCTGCAAAAGATGGGATGATGTCAGCAAGGAGTGCTGTGTCCAATTCTGGGCACCAGATTAAGAAGGAAATTGACATGTTGGAATGCATGCAGAGGAGGGTGATCAAGTTGTCCCATGACTTAATAGAAATCTGTATTTTCTTCTGTATTTATTATGATTATATCTGCACTTACAAAACTTTTTTTTAAATGGGATATTGACATTTATTGTTTGCTATGTTCTGTGTTGTAAAAAGGGCTATACATATATTTTTTTAAAGTAAGAAGCCCTCCTGCAATACTTTGGCTTTTATATTAGCCTGTGGATTTTCTACCCTATATAAAGGGATCTTTCTCTTCCAAGCTCAGGATAGTTACATTCTTGTAGCTCCAATTGCATCAGAAGAGCAATGGGGCATCATCCATGTTTTTCAACAACACTGCACCAAATTTTACTTATGTGCTGAACTCCATACAGGTTGGCTCCTCTTCCCAATCACATCAGCAGCTGCCATGAACCAATAACACAACTGTAGGTGGCCCATCAAACAGGGCACTCTCCATCCCCCTTCTTCCCCCATGCCAGTTTGGCCATGTCACTCTTCTGTGGTTTCCAGAATACTGATAAGGTTGAATTTGTCATGTCAGAGCAAGACAAATATCTAAGCACAATAGCCAGAGGCTTCAGGAACACAACAACAACAACAAAAATCATGGTGGAAAGAAATAAAGAATCAAAAGATGAATGGTCTAATTACAATTTCTGAGGTTCCCTTCAGTTTTACTCCAGGTTTCAACAGCGTGTAGCTGGATGGATTCAGAAACCTGTAGCAGTGAGCAGTTGAGTTATCTCCTCATCCCCCCCCCCCATTTCTGCAATGTTTAGTTGTGCCGACTGGAGCAGCACATCATAATGAGAAGGGATGTTAAATCAATTTAATATAAATGTCATTAAGCGCTCCAAAATGAGACTGGGTGCAGCCGCCAGAGTGCATCGCACAGTGCTTCAGTGCTGAGTATGCTTCTGCTTATGTTATAAATCAAAGCGTGCTCCCTTAAGCCAGGAGGGAGATCATTTTGAAATGCATTATAATGAATGACCATGTTTCCTTCTGTAGAAGGCCATAGCGAACAAGCAGTATGACTTCCTTGGTAAGTTTTGGAGCACATCTTTGACGCTAGACCATGGGTAGGCAAACTAAGGCCCGGGGGCTGGATCCGGCCCAATCACCTTCTAAATCCAGCCTGCGGACGGTCCAGGAATCAGCGTGTTTTTACATGAGTAGAATGTGTCCTTTTATTTAAAATGCATCTCTGGGTTATTTGTGGGGTATAGGAATTTTTTCATTCCTCCACCCAAAAATATAGTCCAGCCCTCCACAAGGTCTGAGGGACAGTGGACTGGCCCCCTGCTGAAAAAGTTTGTTGACCCCTGGGCATATGGCAAGAAGCGGCACTTTCCTCTGATCTGATCCTTCCTGAAACTGCATTTTTTTGGGAGGCTATAATCACATTTCCAAGGGACGCAGGTGGCGCTGTGGGATAAGCCACAGAGCCTAGGACTTGCCGATCAGAAGGTCGGCGGTTCGAATCCCCACGACGGGATGAGCTCCCGTTGCTCGGTCCCTGCTCCTGCCAACCTAGCAGTTTGAAAGCATGTTGAAGTGCAAGTAGATAAATAGGTACCGCTCCAGCGGAAAGGTAAAACGGCATTTCTGTGCACTGCTCTGGTCCGCCAGAAGCAGCTTAGTCATGCTGGCCGTATGACCCAGAAGCTGTACGCCGGCTCCCTTGGCCAATAAAGCGAGATGAGCGCCGCAACCCCAGAGTCGGCCACGACTGGACCTAATGGTCAGGGGTCCCTTTACCTTTACTAATCACATTTCCAGGCATAATTCTTTGATGTGCCAGATGCTTCTGAGCAATAACTGGGAGTGGAGATGACCTCATGACACTTTGTAGCCAATCAGGCTTGGCTGCTTGCTGATGTCACTGAGGGCAAATGAAGTCATTCAGAGTGATGGGACTATTTCTTTGACGGGCAAAGCAAACGCTTCATCCCTTTTCAAAAAGCAATCAACCAAAATATTCTCAAAATACATCAAACGCCTGTCTAAGCTAAAGCCTGATACAGATTTACATGCCCACACAGACGTGATTCCTACTGAGTTCAGTGATTTTTGTTTAGTCGTTTAGTCGTGTCCGACTCTTCGTGACCCCATGGACCAGAGAACGCCAGGCACTCCTGTCCTCCACTGCCCCCCGCAGCTTGGTCAGACTCATGCTGGTAACCTCGAAAACACTATCCAACCATCTCGTCCTCTGTCGCCCCCTTCTCCTTGTGCCCTCCATCTTTCCCAACATCAGGGTCTTCTCCAGGGAGTCTTCTCTTCTCATGAGGTGGCCAAAGTACTGGAGCCTCAGCTTCACAATCTGTCCTTCCAGTGAGCACTCAGGGCTGATTTCCTTCAGAATGGATAGGTTTGATCTTCTTGCAGTCCATGGGACTCTCAAGAGTCTCCTCCAGCACCATAATTCAAAAGCATCAATTCTTCGGCGATCAGCCTTCAGTGATACTTGCTACCTAGTAAGTGTGCATAGGATTGCAGCTCCAGAGATTGGAAAAAAAATTCTTCTGATCAGGATGACCCTCCCCCACCCCCACTGCTCATCACAGGGCTATGGAACAAAAGCATGCATGGATGTTTTTTGCGCCCTTCTAAATGAGTTACACAAACAGTGATCTCACGTCTCATATTTAATGAGTTATGGGTGGGGGGAGCACAAATTATTATTGCAGCTGAAATATGAGCATCTGCAATCAAGGGGGCACTTTCATTTGCAGGCTGTTCTCCCTCCGCTCTCTAATTAGCAAAATAAATCATCTGTTGATGAGAGGGATGTAAATCCACAGAAGAAGGGGAAGAAGCTAAGAACCTGATATCTGGATTTTTTAATTTTTATTTTTGCAGCTGGGCATTAATGCCTTGTTAGGAACTTAAGGGTCTCCTTCGCTGGATCAGGGTAAGGTTCATAGTTCAGTTTTACAGCACATTATTCTAAGTTAAATTTCAGGGATTTGCAGGCTGGGTTGAAGATGATTCCTGTCTGAAACTCCGGAGAGCTGCAGGCAGTCAGTGAAGACAATACGAAGCAAGATGCACCAATCCTGGATGATCATGGACTCGGTAGAAGGCAGCTTCCCTTGATAGGGCAAGGCCTTGGAAAGATCAGAAGTTCATGTCATCCACCGCTGTATTTCCCAGCAGCGGTCACTCAACTTTTAAAATTATTATTGCTATATTTATATCGACAAACCTAGACAGCATCTTAAAAAGCAGAGACATCACCTTGCCAACAAAGGTCCATATAATTAAAGCTATGGTTTTCCCAGTAGTGATGTATGGAAGTGAGAGCTGGACCATAGAGAAGGCTGATCGCCGAAGAATTGATGCTTTTGAATTGTGGTGCTGGAGGAGACTCTTGAGAGTCCCATGGACTGCAAGAAGAGCAAACCGATCCATTCTTAAGGAAATTAGCCCTGAGTGCTCACTGGAAGGACAGATCCTGAAGCTGAGGCTCCAATACTTTGGCCACCTCATGGGAAGAGAAGGCTCCCTGGAAAAGACCCTGATGTTGGGAAAGATGGAGGGCACAAGGAGAAGGGGACAACAGAGGACGAGATGGCTGGATAGTGTCTGCAAAGCTACAAACATGAGCCTGACCAAACTGCGGGAGGCAGTGGAAGACAGGAGTGCCTGGCGTGCTCTGGTCCATGGGATCACGAGGAGTTGGACACGACTAAACAACAACAAAATATTTATATCCTGCCTTCTTGTAAGACTGTAACTCAAAGCAGCTTACACAAATTCAAACAGACAAATTGCAAAAAGCTGAAAACATGAAAGAGAAGTTTAAAAGTAATTACTATTGAATAGAATTAAAACAATATATAAAAAAGCAAATGTGCTGAAATTCAGGTAGTAAAGAAGCACAGCTCTGCCAAGAGCCCTTTCCTTTAAAAACCACCAGTATAATTATATATTTTTCTAAATATTTTGAGTTACGATATTTGCACGTAGAAACGTTTGCACAGTTTTCCGGTGCAAAGCAAATACTCAAACAAACAAATGACTTTGCTGTTATGTTTTGTGTCCACACACGGGTCCCAAATCATAGCTAAACTAAAATCTTGGTTGGCTGCTGTGAGAACAGGTTGCTGGACTAAGATGAACCACTGGCCTGATCCAGGAGGCTATTCTTTTTATTACACTTGATTCTTAATTTTACTTGATGGATGCTTCTGTAGCACCCTGCTTGTGGTTAACGCTTAGCTGGAATGAAATATTCAACGCAGCAATAGAGAAATTAAAATAGTAATTTATTTGTCAGACAAATAAATATGAGGCACAGTGGTATATGGTTACCAAGCTCTGGCCTGGCCTCTTGCCATTCTGGCCAGCACTTATATTTCCTTAATCCAGCCCCCTTGCTCCTCCTGTGGCTGCCTCTGTCCAATCAGCCTGGTTGAAATTCCTATTGGCTGTTGGCTAGAACCAATCACAAAAGATACACCCATTTCCTTCTTGCCCTTTTATGGAAATCAAAAAGCTATATATTCTTCTATCTATAAATGACAAATAAGTAGTAATATATCTTACATGTGTCTCAACAAGGAATCTTAATTACCAGTTCACCTCTTGCCCTCCTTGCCCTATTGCCTTCCAAAACAGATAATTAATCTTGAATTTTTATCTTATGCATGTCAAGGATTGAGTTCACATCAACATTGAGAGATCTCCTTCATTTGAAGGTTTCTAAACAAAAGGCCTGACAACCATATATCAAGAGCGCTCGATTGGCGTCTTCTGTCTGGCAAGGGGGGGCTGGTGCCTGATGGCCCCTGTGATCTCTTCCAACTATATGAAATAAGAATCTAGCATTTCTTAAATCCTTTGCATAATTATATTTAAACTAATATATTTAATACATAAATAACCTTTTAAAAGGAAAAGAAATCTTAAAAGGATCTTAGTTTAAGAAAGAAACAGCTTTATGCTCCCTTTCTGCCAGCTCTTCTTCTCTTGTTTCTCAGCCTCAAAAATAGAAAGAAAGAAAACCTATTTTCTCCAGCCAAGTCAGTTGTCTTTTCCACTGCTCTTGACCTTCTTAACCTTAGGAAGAAGATATGGCTCATTTTACTATTTATCCACCCTTAATTTGTAGGGTCAGTGTAACCTTGGCTGTCAGCCTGTAATTCCCTTTTTACGACTTTGAGAATTGTTTTCTGCTATAAATCAGGGGGGCCCCTTGTTTAGGAGTAAAAATATCTTGCCAAGGTTTTTAAGCAACTGGTCTTCTAAGACTGGTCTTTTAAGATACAGGCCCTGATTAAACATATAAGCTTTAATAAAAATGCAGGCTTATGATTAGATGCCTCACTTCCAATATAGATGCCACGTTTCTGCTCCAAGCAACTAGGTAAAGGTAAAGGTACCCCTGACCTTTAGGTCCAGTCGTGGATGACTCTGGGGTTGCAGCGCTCATCTCGCTTTATTGGCTGAGGGAGCCGGTGTACAGCTTCCGGGTCATGTGGCCAGCATGACTAAGCTGCTTCTGGAGAACCAGAGCAGCGCACAGAAATGCCGTTTACCTTCCCGCCAGAGCAGCACCTATTTATCTACTTGCACTTTGACGTGCTTTCGAACTGCTAGGTTGGCAGGAGCAGGGACTGAGCAATGGGGGGATTTGAACCACCAACCTTCTGATCAGCAAGCCCTAGGCTCTGTGGTTTAGACCACAGCGCCACCCTTGTCCCCTCCAAGTCTTGCGTAAATACAGCCTGTTACATCAGATCTGGCCCTCTTGTATTTTGCACACCTGCACATGCTGCTATTTGGTTGTTTTCAAGTTCCACAAAGTGTTTTTACTATATTAAATTAAACCCTACTGTTGCATCAATGTTCTTGCCAGGATCCTCAGACCAGCTAACTGAACCTTCGTGGCAGGTTTTGCTTTCTCACTCACCTTCCATGATGGTTAAGGGATCCTCCACTTTGGGACGAAGGATGTTGGGACCAAACACAGTAGCCAGGTTTTGCACACTCATTTTGTTGACTCCGGAATAGGACTGAACTTCATCAAGGAATCTGTTAATGCATCCAAAAAAGCATGGGGGAGGGGAGGGGAGGGGGGTCCAGAATCAGGATTCAGTCAACTATAAATGACAGGGCTGAACCAGGTGAGATGCTATTCATGCAATTAGCAATTATGCATTAATGTGCAAAGGAGACATGCTCTCTCAGCCACCCTAACCCTGATATAATCCCCCCCCCCGTCTCTTTTCCTTTGTGTGTTGTATTTTTGTTTTTTTATTTGAATGTAAGTCTGCAGATAGGGAGTGTCTTGTTTTGAGTGGAGCTACCAGACTGGTTACTGGGAGCGGTCGCTGGGGGCATATAATAACACCAGTCCTGAAAGACCTACATTGGCTCCCAGTACATTTCTAAGCATAATTCAAAGTGCTGGTGCTAATCTTGAAAGCTCTAAATGGCTTTGGCCCTGCGTATCTGAAGGAGCGTCTCCACCCTCATCGTTCAGCCAGGACACTGAGGTCCAACTCTGAGGGCCTTCTGACAGTTCCCTCACTGTGAGAAGCCAAGGCAGAGGGCCTACTTGGTAGTGGCGCCCGCCCTGTGGAATGCCCTCCCATCAGATGTAAAGGAAATAAACAACTATCTGACTTTTAGAAGATATCTGAAGGCAGCCCTGTTTAGAGAAGATTTTAATGTTTGATGTCTTACTGTGTTTTAATTTGTTGGAAGCCACCCAGAGTAGCTGAGGTAACCAATCAGATGGGTGGCATATAAATTATTATTATTATTGGTAGTAGTATATTCTTTCCTCACAGAGGTGAATTTGGTGTCTTCATTATACAGCTTTCACAGACATGCTTCTTTACTCTGACCTTTGAGAGAGAGATATTTTAGGGCCCACTCTCGTAATTCTAATTTACTTTAAGCTGCTTTAAACGTTTGCCCTGGGACCTTACAGCAAAGTCCAGGTAATAAATCAATAATGATAACAGCAACAACAAGAAGAAGATGTAGTAGAAGTAGTTAAAATTTAACTGTTCTGTTGTTACTCCTTAAAGAGCTGTTCACAGGCAACTGTTCTATCTAATGATGTCTTTGGGAGTGCTAAGGCAATCAGTGCTTTGAGATTCTTGTCGGGATATTTACCTGCAAATATACTTCAGCAGGTTGAAGTTGACAGGTGGCAAACTCTTCACTTGCTTCACCAGTTCGTTCAGCCCCTGTGTGAAGATGAGATCTGCGGCATTAGAAACCCCAAAGAAAGGGACCGAAATGTAATACTCCCCACTTTCCTTTAAAAACTATCCATACAGATTGTGAGGGGTGATTGCAGCTGCTCACATGTGTTGAGACAATTCACAGCTGCCACCTACAAACACCCATTTCCGATTGCGAAAGGAAAGCGATGGTTGGCTTAACATGTTTGGTTCCAGGAGATGGTTAGAAGGCCCATGATGGAGCCGCTTCTAAGCACGTCTGGTTCTTCTGTAGCTGTGAGAGTGGAGTATGGATCTCCTTACAACTCTCAGCAAAACCCTTAGCAGAAACTACAGCTCCCAGGATTCTCTGGGAGAAGCCATGAGTGTTTAAAGTGGTATCATAGTGTTTTAAATGGACAGCATGGATGTGGCCTTTGTCCTATTCTTAGGTGTATGGGGAAGGGCCAGAGCTCAGTGGTAGAGCAAGAATGAGGTCCCAAGTTGAATCTCTAGCATCTCCAATGAAAAAAGGAGCCAGAAAGAGCTCTGCCTGAGACCTTGGAGAGGCACTGTCAGGAGACAATACTGAGCTACACGGACAAATAGTCTGAGCCGGTATAAGGCAGCTTCCCAAGTTTCTTTTTTAAAAAAATCATTTTTATTGATTTTCCAATAAAACAGCCAATTAACATATCCATATCATTAAACAATAAACTAAAATTAAAAAAGACCAAATTACAGTCCAAATTATTAATTATTAATTATTTTTTCCCGGGCTCTCCATAGTCTGGACCTCTGAAGTGTATCTCCAACATCTTCATTCCAGGCAGCTTCCCAAGTTTCTAAGGTATATCATGGAAACAGCCAACATAAAACGAAGGCGACCAAACAGGAGTTAAATCACTTCACTCAAAATCCCTCAATAAGACTGCCAGGCGCCTGATGATTTCACACACTGGAATCAAGGCCGCAAACTCACCGCTTCCTCTTCCTTGCTGAGTAGTTTGGCGCAGGCAAGAAAGTCTTCATATTTGGCATATGGAATGACTGGCTCTGGGAGTTCTCTGAGGTACAGCTTCAAAAGCGATGCCACTGTGTGTACATCTGTGTTTCTGTCGGGAGGGAAGGGATGAGATTACTGCTGGAAATGTAGCGCAAGGCACCTAGAAAGCTATTGCAGTTTTCGTGCAGATCTAAATACATATTTTATTATATAAAGGGTAAAGGGGACCCCTGACCATTAGGTCCAGTTGTGGCTGACTCTGGGGTTGCGGCGCTCATCTTGCTTTATTGGCCAAGGGAGCCGATGTACAGCTTCCGGGTCATGTGGCCAGCATGACTAAGCTGCTTCTGGCAAACCAGAGCAGCGCACAGAAATGCTGTTTACCTTCCTGCCGGAGTGGTACCTATTTATCTACTTGCACTTTGATGTGCTTCCGAACTGCTAGGTTGGCAGGAGCAGGGATCGAGCAACGGGAGCTCACCCCGTCGTGGGGATTCGAACCGCCGACCTTCTGATCAGCAAGTCCTAGGCTCTGTGGTTTAACCCACAGCGCCACCCGCGTCACTTATTATATATATTATCACACCCAAAATTTGTTTAGGTACATATTCTATTCCAACGCACACATTTCTAAATGTGTTTCATCCTGAAATACGCAAAAGGACTGTTAATTTTGAGACGTTTGTCATCTGAAGGATTTGTATGCTGCAATCTGCACATCTGTCCGAGAGGTGTGGCTTAGGTCACTTCTCATTGCAGTTCAAAGAAAGTGAATTCATCAAGAATTCCTACTCTTGACAGAGTTATTCTCCTCTAAGAACTGGTCTAAACCCAGCTAAAGCAGCCACCATTGCCACATCCTAAGGCAGCAATTTCTGTAAGTCACTTAATTTCTGTGCACAAAATGAATGCTTACTCTTTTTTGTCTTAGGTCTGTCTGGAAGCTACTCCTAATTGACTCGATAAGATAAGCCCCAAGTTTTACCACATTATAAAAGAGTGAGAAAAATTATCTCTATCCATTTATTTCAAAACCATGCATATTTCTTTGCCGTTGTTTGTAGCTCAAACTAAACCCGTGTACCCTGCACTCTGCAGGCTGCAATATTTTTAATGAGCTCGACAGGTGGAAGGCTTTGGAAATTGCTCTGTATATCTATATATTACCACTAGGTGGTGATGTTGTAAAATAAGATTTATACAGAATACTTCCTCAGGCCAAAGCAGCTGCTATTCGTTGCAGAGTATTATTGCGGTATTGGCCTTAATAACTATTCTAGAGGTGGATGGTGAGCCTGCCTAATGAGATGTGAGCTGCTCCTGCACCAGAGCATAATTTCTAAAATGAGAGAGATGCCAGGTTTTCAAATATCTGGCGTTTCAAATATCACATATCTGAACTGGGGAGCCTTCCTGCTAATCTCTGATTACTAGGAGCACAGAGGCTTTCAGGGCAGCACAGAAATTGGAGACTACTTTCCCCCTGAAAAAATCCCCCCCATCCATTCTGACAGTGTTTTGGGGAGCATACTGTGGGATGTGAGACACAGAGCAGTCAAGTACATCCCTAGAGTGAACATAAAAAAGGGGATGTCTGGACCAGCCAATCGGAACTTCTTGTTTCCTCCTAGGCTGGGACAGACTTCCTCTGCATGTGATTAGAGGTGGGTGTGACCTCACCTGCCCAGGTAACAAAAGAGCAGGACTGGTCAGCCATCTCTCTCTCTCTGACTACATTCGTCGAAGAAGGAACACCTGCTTAGCCAAAGATGCTCTCTTGGCTTCCAGCCAAGAGATGACAAAGGAACTGTCTCTTTATGGGATAGATTCCAGGTATGTTACTTTTGTAACTTAAGTCTGCCTTCTGGGATCCAATTGTGAACAGAATGTGTGAGTAAACTCTTTTTAATATACTTTTATAGAAGACTGTGTCGTGTCTATCTTTTTATGAGGGACTAAATGGAGAATTGGGATGCAGGTAGTGCTGTGGTTTAAACCACAGAGTCTAGGGCTTGCCGATCAGAAGGTCGGCAGTTTGAATCCCTATGATGGGGTGAGCTCCCATTGCTCGGTCCCTGCTCCTGCCAACCTAGCAGTTCGAAAGCATGTCAAAGTGCAAGTAGATAAATAGGTACCACTCCGGCAGGAAGGTAAACGGTATTTCTGTGCGCTGCTCTGGTTCGCCAGAAGCGGCTTAGTCATGCTGGCCACATGACCCAGAAACTGTATGCCGGCTCCCTCGGCCAATAAAGCAATATGAACGCCGCAACCTCAGAGTCGGCTACGACTGGACCTAATGGTCAGGGGTCCCTTTACCCTTTACCTTTTAATGGGGAATTACCAACGAAACTTATTTTAGAGGCTTTAGCGAGCCTGAGCAAACGCATCCGCCGCACAAGTTTTAAAAAGGGGATGTTATTCTGCTAAATTGTAGAACTTGTTAGCACAAGTTGGAAAGGATATAATCAAACAGTATATCCTCTCCTACATCCCTGAACATTCCCACACATACAAACAGAAGCAAAAATCTTCCCCTTCCAACATGACAAGTTCCTCGATATTGAACACACTTGTCCTCATCTGTTCAGGCAACATGCGGTTGCATTGCACATTGCTTCCATTCAAATGCAGCGAGAACCACTTTGAAAGAGATGATCTGAACCACAACGCAGAGTATGATGCTCCAATTCTCTTTGCAAGGGAAATTGGGAGGAAGTCATGAAGAAGTTGCAATCACTCTAAAGGAAGTAGTGCAAACTGTGGTCCCCTCCCCACAGAGAATCCCTCTATCTCTCTTGGCAAGTACTTTGGTAAAGGAGGAGAAATGGATCCTAATTTTGCAGCACCTTTGCCTTAGGAGAACATTGCTCTTTTGGAAGGAACTCTGTGCCATGCTCTTTAAGAGGAAACAGTGAAAAAGGAACCCCTTTCAAATTTGGCACATTCCTGTTCATTTGGCACCCCTGTCCTAATTCTTGGTGAAGCCTGAGGGAAACAAACCTTGACTAAGTCTCACTTTCTCTTCCCACAACCCACACCATTTTCTTTTTTTCTTTAATAATTTATAAAAAATTATAATTTTTATTAGTTTTCCATTTAACAATATATAATCACATCATTATTATCCACTTTACCTCTCTGGCTCTCTAGAGCCTGTCGACTTCATTCCCTCCTATCTCACGGCTTTCAAAATTAACCTTAATATCATCGCATTTTATATGTTTTCCAGTTCTGATTACACTCATTACAAAATACCTCAAAATTTAAATAAATAAGAAAAGGGAGAAATTTCCTCGTTGCAAGTCTTCAGACAACCCTACTAGTGATGTTAATTGCTTATAATATTCTTTCAAATATTGTATAAATTTTCTCCGGTCCTTTTGGAATACTTGATCATGCTGGTTTTGGATTTTTCCCGTCAGCTTCGCCAGTTCCCAAACACACCATTTTCACCATGCTCTGCTTTCTCCCATTTAAATAAACTTAAGGGAAGTTGGCAGTTCCAGTTTTTCATTTTTCCTCCACCAGCTGCTCATGAAAAAATCAGGAAAAGTTTTTGGGTGAGGGAGCAACAGAGAGTACAGTGATGCCCCGCAAGATGAATGCCTCGCAAGACGGAAAACTCGCTAGACAAAAGAGTTTTCCGTTTTGGAGGTGCTTCGCAAAACGAATTTCCTATGGGCTTGCTTTGCAAGACGAAAATGTCTTGCGAGTTCCTGTGGTTTTTTCCCCCTGTCCCCCCCTTTTTCTAAGCCGCTACGCCGCTTATCTGCTTATCCGCTAAGCCGATAAGCTGCTAAAAGCCGCTAAAAGCCGCTAAACCGATAATAGCGCTAATCCGCTAAGCCGTCAATGGGCTTGCTTCGCAAGATGAAAAAACCGCTAGACGAAGAGACTCGCGGAAAGGATTCTTTTCGTCTTGCGAGGCACCACTGTAACTCAGTTTCTGCTCACACTGCAGGGAGACAGACAGTGGGCACCCCAGTAATTGATTTTGTACTTGACATTTTTGGGAATATAAAATCATTTTGCCTCTAGAGGCAGTGTTGTTGTGTGGTAAATAAGACTATTAAATGCGTATAAAATCATGGGTTGTGTGGGGAAAGTTATACAGACTCATTTTCTCTCACTCCTAACGCTGAGGTCCAGCGCCAAGGGCCTTCTGGCGGTTGCCTCATTACGAGAAGCAAAGCTACAGGGAACCGGGCAGAGGGACTTCTCGGTAGTGGCACCCGCCCTGTGGAACGCTCTCCCATCAGATGTCAAAGAGATAAACAACTACCTGACATTTAGAAGACATCTGAAGGCAGGCCTGTTCAGGGAAGTTTTTAATGTGTGGCATTTTAATCTATTTTTAATCTTTGTTGAAAGCCACCCAGAGTGGCTGGGGAAACCCAGCCAGATGGGTGGGGTATCAATAATAAATTATTATTATTATTATAGATCTTGGGAACATCCATGGGAGCTTAAAGTTAGAAGACTAGAGGTGCTTTCTGCCTGAGGAGAATCGGGTGAAGGAGTTCTGCCCCAAGCCAAGAGGCACTATACCAAAAGACAGCCAAGTTACCACTACTGCTGCCTTTTACTTAGTAAAAGAATTTTGGAAAATGATATATAATGAATTGAAAAAAGCGTTTGAAATAACTTTTTCTAAACCCCCCCCCCCGAGGCCTTTTTAAAAAAGAAAATCTAGGTGCCAAACTCCCAATGGAGCAGAAAGTATTATTTATGTATGTGACCACGGCTGTGCAGTTGTTATTGGCCTAGAAATGGAAAGAAGATAAAATACCAACCAGAGATTAATGGCAGATTAAATTGAGGGATTATGCCGAAATGGCAAAATGACCGGAAGAATCAGAAATCAGGATGACCAGAACTTTAATAAGGAATGTGAAAACTTAAAAAAATTCTTAAAAATCACTGTAGACAGTTAAAATTGTTAGTAGGATTGGAATAACACTTGTAGTTTAATGGTGAATTTTGGATATAATGGAGATGTAAAAGATTTGGGTTATTATAAAAGATGTAGGAGGAAATTACTAACAATAGGACCCACAAAGGGAAGGAGGGAAGTCCAGAAATTCTTTGGAATCTTGATTTTATGATGTATGTTAGATATGTGAGTGTAAAACGTTAATTTGAAAAACCAAATAAATCACACACATATATATATGGCATCCAAGTTATTTCCACACCGGAATATCCGACAACCATTTCTCCCATTCTCTGGCAGTAAAAAATACGTATTCTTTCTTTATTTCACCTGTATCCCATATTTTTCTCCAAAGAACTCAAGGTGACATACATGGTTCTCCTCATTTAATCTCCACGACAAACCCATGAAGTAAATTAGGCTGAGAGGCAGTGATGGCCCCAGTGAGCTTCATGGTTAAGAGGGGACTGATCCCTGATCTGCTAGGCCATAGTCCCAACATTTAACTACATTACCAAACTGGCTCTCAATTATATATTAAGCAACTAACAAATTGCTGGACGCCCCAAGTCAATTGCCTGGGATGGCTGCTTCACTGTGCCCCATGTCCTAGTTAAGTCAACGTTGAGTTTTTATATGAATCACATGGCAAAAGGAAGCAACTCCCAGTTTGCTAATCTTTCCACAAGGCTGCCACTGGTATTACTGTTTTGTAAACTGGGATTGCTTTCTTCTCTGTTTTCTGAAGTATTCGTTGTTTTGTTTCTTTCTAACAGCAGCTAGCCCTTATCCCAGGTCAGCTGGTCATGTAAACCCCATTGCAGCCCAACTGGACCCCAACGTAAGAAAACAAACCACCACTCAGTAGTGTGGAATCCTGCTGTGACAGGTAAAAAATGCTTCTGCGAAAGAGACGACCCCACTCTCAAAAACCTTCAGGACGTCTGTATCACAATTTTGTTTGCCTGTCAAAGGCAGCCATATCTAAATCCCTCCCTGTAACTATGGCAAGCAGCAAGCCTGCTATTTGGAGTGATTAGCACAGAATTTAATTAGAGAGTACATACCCTGAGGATTTTCTAAATTCCTGGCCCCTCTGTATTAACTCTTCCCCACTTCCCATTCTCTTCTCTCCCTTTAAATAAGGTATGCTGGCATAGCCATGTACAGACAAGAGCGAGACAGAGATGAGTTAATTGTTCATTTGATTGTCCAGCAGAATAGCCACCACTACTGGTCTCTAAGCTGCCCCTAGGAATATAATACAAAGGCTTTAAATACTGCAAACAGTCACAAATCCTTTCCTTTGCAATTAGGCAGCCCAGATCCAGGGCTCTTTTCATTCCAGCCCCTCATTGTCATCGACTTCCTTTCCAGCAGTTGCTGCGTCAACAACATTTTTTGCTTTGTGGCAATGGCAGACAGATCAGCTGTCAGGCTGATTACACAGCCTGGGGTTGTCTCTTCCTCCACTCCATAAACAAGAAACATGGAAGCACAGCAGGTCACCACGAACACATATGTAACATTTACAGTCACAGCCAAACACGTGTGAAGACTGAAATGTGTCCGTGGTATTATTGTCAGCGCTTCAAGAAAGCAAAGGCTCTGACTTCAGGTGGGAATTGAAGATGCAATAAAGCAAGGTAGTTCCAAAAGGAAGGGAATCTAAAGCTGGTTCATGTGTGTGGGATCTTCCACATGATTTGTCCAGGAGGTTGGCAATACTGTGGTCATGATGCCTCAGGAACTGGCATGGATCACATGCAGGCTCTGTGTTGCATGAATCTGGGATTTCTTCTGGATCTTGTTGTCAGGAGCTCAGCCTACACTCGAGTAGGATCCTGGCAGAGACACATGCCCGACTGGCATGTTCTCTCCCTCCTGGTCGATCGGGAACCTCAAAAGCTTTCTTCTGCCCGAACATCACAGCGACCGATGCCAACAGACAACGGCACACTTAGGGATCCACAGAGTCTGTGCAGTTCACATGACAGACCTCAGCAACTCAGCATTTTGGCTAATCTACTGTATTTACATATAAACACACACGGAGCACTGCAACATGGCTCCCCCTCTCTCTCTAGCATCAGACAGCAAAGAGAGAGAACAAAGGACAATAGTCCCACTTCACGGAACACAGTAACACAAACATCCTGTCTCCGTCACTTTGTGGAGTCAAAACATACATCATGTGATAGACAAAAATCCCATGACTGCAATCATGGAGCAGGAATTCTAACACTTGTATCCGAGACTGCCCTGGTTTTTATGCTGGTGAGGGACTTTTCAATGCCCTTTTGTCTCTCTTTCTGCCCCCATCACTTCCTTCCTTCCTTGATATGCAATGGGCTGCCAAGAGGAAGTGCGGCTTGTTCTTGCCCAAGGCCTGACCCAATCACTAGCAGGGGGTCTTTTTCTGAAACATTCACCTGCAATGGAAGTGTTGTAAGCAGCTAGGACTGCGGTATTTCAAACAGTGAAAATCTGGACAGAAAAGTTGCTGAGCTGCCATATGTCCAGATTTCATCGGATTTCCGCCAGGACGCTGCTAGAGACAGCAGTATTCTGGATATGTCCAGGAAATTCTGGATGTATGGCAACCATACTAATGGCCAACACAGACCTATTAATTTCAGTGGGGGTATTTTGATTGAGAATTAGTTGGATGCACCTGTTAGTATACCTGTTGTGGTAAATCGTTCATTCAAAATGGGCTAGCTAGTATCCTGGTTCACCGTGCTTTTGGAAAGGGGAACACATTTTATAATGAACCCAACAATAGATTAGGATCTTAGGGTCTTAGTAGACCACAAGCTTAATGTGAGTCAACAGTGTGATGCAGCAGCAATTTTTTTTTTTTTTTTTTTTTTTTTTTGCTAATGGTATTCTTGGTTGCATCCACAGAAGTACAGTGGCCAGATCAAGGGAAGTAATAGCACTATTGGTTGTTGTTGTTTAATCGTTTAGTCGTGTCCAACTCTTTGTGTCCCCATGGACCAGAGCATGCCAGGCACTATAGTACCACTCTATTCTGCGCTGGCCAGACCACACCTGGAGTACTGTGTCCAGTTCTGGGCACCACAGTTTAAGAAGGAGATTGACAAGACGGAATATGTGTACAGGAGTGGAACCAAGATGATCAAGGGTCTGAAAACCAAGTGGAGGAACAATTGAGGGAGTTGGGTATGTTGAGCTTGGAAAAGACTTGAGAGGTGACAGGCTAAAGTAAAGGTAAAGGTACCCCTGCCCGTACGGGCCAGCCTTGCCAGACTCTAGGGTTGTGCGCTCATCTCACTCTAGAGGCCGGGAGCCAGCGCTGTCCGCAGACACTTCCGGGTCACGTGGCCAGCGTGACAAGCTGCATCTGGCGAGCCAGCGCAGCACACGGAACGCCGTTTACCTTCCTGCTGGTAAGCGGTCCCTATTTATCTACTCGCACCCAGGGGTGCTTTCAAACTGCTAGGTTGGCAGGCGCTGGGACCGAACGACGGGAGCGCACCCCGCCGCGGGGATTCGAACCGCCGACCATACAATCGGCAAGTCCTAAGCGCTGAGGTTTTACCCACAGCGCCACCTGCGTCCCACCTTCAAATATCTGAAGGGCTGTCACATGGAAGATGGAGCAATCTTGTTTTCCGCTGCTCCAGACCTGAACCAATGGATCCAAATGACAAGAAAGGAGATTGCAACTAGATATTAGGAAAAATTTCTTGTGGCAAGAGCTGTGCACCAGTGGAATGGGCTACCGCAGAAAGTGGTGGATTCTTCTTCAAGGTTTTTAAACAGAGGCTGAACGACCATCTGTCAGGGATGCTTTAGTTGTGATTCCTGCATTTCAGGGCTTTGGACTGGATGACCTCTGGGGTCCCTTCCAATGTGGGATCTTTGGTAATTATATACAATGATGGCTGCTATATAAGCACGGGAATTGTTCCAGTGACTGCTCTATGTGGCTTACTCTGCACACATTAGGCCAAAGAACAGCAGAGTTATATCAAAGGATGGCTGACTCAGGATGAACTCCTGTATGTGCCAGTAGGACAAGGGCCTATGTGAGCCAAACAAATCTTCTCTTCAGGGTTGAAGAACGGTGCAGAAGTATATGAAATGAAATGAAAGCACCTAACCATTTTGTGCCCAACCAACGGGTCGCAAGAGTTCAGCTAGAAATGATGGTTCTGAAATGACTTGTATCTTTGAAGTCCATGTTATCTGTGCAACATCAAAGGGTTTGGAATCTACCCCTTGAACAGTATTGATGAGCATAATATGGCTTGCTGTTTTCCACAAAGGGAAATGATCTTTTTGCTGTTGAAGGAGCAACTTCCCCACTGACCTGTGTGCACGACTCGGAGCGCAGCGCTCAGCGAGGAACAGTGACAAATGAATACCTCCAGCTGAGGGCTATATAAAACCATTGCATTTCAATGTGATGGAAGCGAGATTCTGCCCCAGCCCTCTGGTGACCATGTGTTCTGCTTGTCTTGTGTTTTATTAATCTCTTTGCCAAAATTACAGTCTCCCCAGTTCCCAGGTGTGCTTGATATGCATTCCCTATATCTGTCATCATCACCCATTGGTCTCCGAGGATATTTCCAGACAACCAGGAGGGGAAAAGTTTTTCTAAATAAAAAAATGTTTTTTTCTAAGAAATAGCAGTATGCTTGAACTAGCCCAGATCTGGTGCTAGGAGCACAATATATCCTTATTTAAGTCCTGGGCCAGTCACCAACACTCAGCTCAATCAAAAGACCTGTCATATACCCCAGCCTGAGAAATGCTGTGGAAGCCTGGGATATAATGTGCTGAATAAATTGTGGATGGTGTTTTTTTGCTTTGTTTTTAAAGCACAGCATATGGCTGGCATGCCACTCCTCTTCTGTTTTTTTTTTTAAAATAATATTTTATTGAGATTTTTAAATACCAATGCAAAATTAGTAAACAATGTAACATATTTCATAACATAGTTTCATAACTTCTTTGGACTCCCTCACGTCTCCCACTCCCACTTACATCATTATCAATTTTTGCCAGCAATTTATCAACTTGTTTGCATTCTTATGTCCCGCTCGTTTAAATATAATTAATAATTCTCCAAAAAATTTATATTTTCCTCAATCTCACTTATCATCCTAATTCCAACTATTTTAGTGGTGCTCAATTGTTTGTGATCTAGCATCCTTATTAACATTCAACCAAATTACAATATTTTTGTAGGTAAATCTTGAATTTCTTCCAATCTTCTTCAACCCTCTCCTCTCCCAGGTCTCGGATTCTGCCGGTCATCTCAGCCAGTTCCATATAGTCTATCAGTTGCATCTGCCATTCTTCCAGTGTGGGTAGATCTTGGGTTTTCCAATATTTAGTGATGAGTATCCTTGCTGCCGTTGTTGCATACAAGAAAAAAGTTCTGTCCTTCTTTATCACCCTCTGGCCGACAATACCCAGAAGAAAGGCCTCTGGTTTCTTAAGGAAGGTATACTTAAATACCTTTTTCAACTCATTATATATCATTTCCCAGAAAGCCTTCACTTTAGGGCACCTCCACCAGAGGTGAAAGAATGTTCCTTCATTTTCTTTACATTTCCAACGTTTATTATCAGACAGGTGGTATATTTTGGCAAGTTTAACTGGGGTCATGTACCATCTATATATCATTTTCATTACATTTTCCTTCAAAGCGTTACAAGCAGTGAAGTTCAACCCAGTGGTCCACAACCTTTCCCAGTCATCAAACATGATATTATACCCAATATCCTGTGCCCACTTTATCATAGCCGATTTAACCGTTTCGTCTTGTGTGTTCCATTTTAACAGCAAGTTATACATTCTTGAAAGTACCTTAGTCTTAGGTTCTAACAGTTCTGTTTCCAATTTCGATTTCTCCACCTGGAAACCTAACTTTTTGTCATTTTTAAAAACTTCTTTAATCTGAGCGTAGTGTAACCAGTCTCGCACTTTATCCTTTAATTTCTCCAAACTCTGCAATTTCCAATTAATCTCCATCTTTTTCTAGTATTTCCCAATATTTTGGCCATTTGGCCTCCATATTGGGTCTTTTTCGGGCCTTAGCTTCCAGAGGTGAAAGCCACCTTGGAGTTTTGTTTTCCAATAAGTCTTTATATTTTGTCCAGACATTAAACACTGCTTTTCTGACAATATGGTTCTTAAAGGCCTTATTGATCTTAACCTTGTCATACCATAAGTATGCATGCCAACCAAAAGCGTTATTGAAACCTTCCAAGTCCAATACGTCAGTGTCTTCGAAAAGTAGCCAATCTTTTAGCCAGCAGAAAGCTGCGGCTTCATAATACAACTTTATGTCTGGCAGGGCAAAGCCCCCTCTTTCTTTCACATCCGTTAATATCTTAAACTTAATTCTGGGCTTTTTGCCCTGCCAGACGAACTTAGAGATGTCTCTCTGCCACTTCCGGAAGCACTCCGTCTTGTCCACAATCTGCAGTGTTTGGAACAAAAACAACATTTTTGGCAATACATTCATCTTGATAGCAGCAATTCGGCCTAACAAGGAAAGTTTCAATTTTGTCCAACTATCTAAGTCTCTCTTAATTTCTGACCAACATTTTTCATAGTTATCCTTAAATAGACTCAGATTTTTTGCTGTTATGTTTACCCCTAGGTACTTTACTTTTTTAACCACTTTTAATTCTGTCTCTCTCTGAAACCGTTCTGACTCTGTATCTGTCAAATTTTTTTCCAACACCTTAGTTTTCTGTTTGTTTAATTTAAAACCCGCCACCCGACCAAAGTCTTGAATCAATTGTAATACTCTTTTCGTACTAGATTCTGGCTCCTGCAGGGTCAAAACTAGGTCATCTGCAAAAGCTTTAAGTTTATATTGTTTCGCTCCGACCTGAATTCCTTCCACCAACCGGTCCTCTCTAATCATATTCAAGAGCACCTCCAGGACCGAAATAAAAAGCAAAGGGGAAATGGGGCAGCCTTGTCGTGTTCCTTTTTCAATTTTAAACTCTTCTGTAACCACATTGTTAACTATCAATTTGGCCTTTTGTTCTGAATATATTGCATCAATCCCATTCTCAAAACCCCGTCCCACTCCCATTTCTTTTAAATTTCCCTTCATAAATTTCCAGGAAATATTATCAAAGGCCTTCTCTGCATCTATAAAAATTAATACTGCTTTTGTATTTATATCTGTTTGCAGAAGTTCCAAAATGTCAATAATGTTCCTTGTATTGGCGAACAAATGTCTACCTGGGAGAAAGCCTGCCTGGTCCTTGTGGATTACTTCATTTAGAACTTTTTTGAGTCTACTTGCCAAAATGTCTGCAAATATTTTGTAATCCACATTTAAAAGAGAGATGGGACGATAGTTCTTAAGTTGTGTCTTTTCAGCTTCCGATTTTGGTATCAATGTGATAAAGGCTTCCTTCCACGATTCCGGCGCCCTCTTCCCCTCCATAATTTCATTGCTAACCTCCATCAATGGTTGTATCAAGTAGTCTTTTAATGTCTTATAATACTTGGAGGTCAACCCATCTGGCCCTGGAGATTTGCCCAGTTGCATGTTCTGAATGGCTTGTTCAATCTCTTGTCGTGTTATTTTACAGTTCAGGATTAATCTATTTTCTTGTGACAATTTTGGTAGTCCATTTTTTTCCAAAAATTGTTTAATCTCAACCTCATCTTGCGGCCCTTGAGTGTATAATTTTTTGAAGTATCTCTGGAAGCACTTTCTAATGTCTGCCGGGTTCTGAATGTTTCTTCCTTCAATCTCTAGATTTGTAACTGTATTTAGTTTTTGTCTCCTCTTCAACTGCCAAGCTAGCAGTTTTCCACATTTATTCGCCGATTCAAAAGTTTTTGTTTCATTAGTTTAACCTTCCACTCTATTTCCTGATTTATCAATTTAGAATATTGAGCTTGATAAAGTTTAATTTCTCTCAGAATCGGCTGTGACTTCGGGTTTGATCTTAACTTCTTCTCTAATTCTTTGATTTTCTCCAAGATCTTATCTTTTCTCTCATTTTGTATCTTTTTCTTTACAGCATTCTGTTGTATCAAGAACCCCCTCATTGCCTTACTTGCATCCCAGATAATTCTTTTTTCCACCGTAGTGTTCATGTTTATCTCGAAGTAATCCTTCAAGGCTTTTTGGACCTTCTTAATAATCTCCTGATCTCTAAACAAGTTGTCATTCATCTTCCATCTAAAGGAACCGGTTGGTAATAGTGTCATATCCATCTTTACTGCGTTATGGTCGGAGCAGGTCTTTGGGCAGATTTCCACCTTTCTGGCCTTGGTTGCCAGACCTCTAGATATCCATATTTGGTCGATTCTTGTCCAGGTCAGCTGGGCTTCAGAGAAAAATGTTCCCTCTCTTCCCAAGGGGTTCTTTGTTCTCCAGATGTCAATCAGATCCATATTGTCTGTCATTTCAAAAAAAGTCTTTGGTAGTCTGCCGTCTTTTGTGACGTTTTGGCTTTGTGACTTGTCCATTTTAGTTGATACGACCCCATTCATATCTCCCATCATAATGATGTTGTTGTAGTCCAGATAATCCAACATAGTCTCATGCAACTTCTTATAAAATTCCGATTTCCCCTCATTGGGTGCATAAATTCCTAATATCAAAAGCTTCTCTCCTTGATGCTGTATCTCAATTGCCAAAATTCTTCCATGTTCATCTTTAAATAAAAAATTAGGTGACAGGCTCTCTTTTGCATATATCACCACACCTCTCTTCTTTACTCTGTCTGAAGATATAAATTTCTGGCCAAGTCTTTTATTTATTAACACTTTTCTATGGAGCCTAGTCACGTGTGTTTCTTGTAAACAAATAATGTCCAATTGTTCTTTTTTTAATATATGAAATATTTTCCTCCTTTTTTCCAGGATGTTACAGCCATTTATATTCCAACTAAAAAGTTGCAGAGACATCCTGAATAAATCTGGTTAATTTCCTGGGGGTGGTATCTTATTCACTGGATCTTCCGGTTCCGAAGGTGCAGGTACCGCCGGTGCTCCAGGCCCAGGAGGTAATTCAATTCCTTTTTGAAGGTCCTCTCCGTGTGCAATCAGAAATTTGTCTCTATCTTCCAATGTTCTGATTTTGACCTTCTTCCCTCTGAAGGTAAAGGATAATCCTTGAGGAAATTCCCACCTGAAGATAATTGAGTTGCTCCTAAACAGTCTGACCAATTCCAAGTAGGCAGATCTAAGATCCAACAGTTGTTTAGGAATGTCTTTATAAATTTCAATTCTTTTGTCCAAAATGTTCAGTGACTTTTCGTAGTGTAGGCCCAAAATCTTATCCCTTTCCTCCTTTGATCTCAATGTTATCAAACAATCTCTGGGCTTCTCTTTCTTTGCCAGTCTTCCAAGCCTGAAAGCTGATACAATTTTAAAGTCCTTTTCCTCTAAATTCCAAAACTTGGAAAATTCTTTGGTCAAAAACTCAGCTAAGTTGCCTTCTTCCGCTTCTGGTATCGACCTTATCCTTAGGTTACTCTCCCTATTCCGCAGTTCTATCATAGAGAGATAGGTCTGGTGTTCACCTACTTGTTTGCAGAGTGGTCTTACCTCTTGTTCTAAATTTCCAAGTCTTTGGCTAGTATCCTCAGCCAATTTCCGATTTTCTACTGTGGCCTCCGTCAGTTCTCCAATTGCTTGTACGTTCTGTGATACTTGACCAGTTAATCTATTTAGGCATTCTGTGTTTTGGTCAATTTTAGCTGTTTGTTCGTCAGCTTTCTTATCCAAAGATTCCACTCTCTTATCCAAAGATTCCAATTTTTCATAAATTTTCTCTAATATAGAAGCAGTTGCTCCTGAGGCCATATCTTCCAATTGTAATTGCTCAATTTCTCCCTCCCCTGCTTGTGGCAGAGAAGCAGCTTCTTCCTCTGAAGGCAGAGTAGGTACAGATGATCTACGTGTCTGTGAGGCTGAGGTTAAAGTTGTTAAAGTTGTTTGTCTGGTTTTTGGTCCCTTTTTTCTTGCACCACTCATTCCAGAGTTATCTAAAAGTCAAGGTCAAGCTGAGTTGTTCCCATGAGAAAGCAACAGCCCAGATGTTAACAATCAAACAGGAGACCGGGAAAAGGAAAGTAAAATGATGTCACTGTTATAAATCCCAAATCCTCTAGGGGGAGCTTAAAATGTCTTTAGGAAAGAGATCAGTTCTGGTAAAATTACTAGAGTCAAGTTTAAAATCCAGGAACCTTCAATAACAAGTTTTAAGCAGAGTTAATATTGGCAGTCACAACTGTTTCAGACAGTGCATGCTGGTATTCCAAATGTTACTTCAAAGTAGCAAGTCCAAACTCCCTCAGATTGTTGCAATTTTTAATTCAAAGTGTCCAAATCTGCAAACTGACAGCTCAGTTGCTCAGGCAGCTCCAACACCTGGGTTTCTTACTCAAATTATATTTCCAATAGAAGAAAGGTATCACAATGCAGATAAAGAGCATAAATCAAATGCTTAAAGTCCTTGTTTGCTTACAGGAAAATTCAATGGGTGCTCAGATCAATTAAGTTAAAAATTTCTTTCTTTGCCTCCACTCCTCCAGCTCTTTGCTTTGAAGTTCAGTGACAGCGGAAGACGGACTTCCTGTTTTCACATCGCTCCGCTTTCAGCCAAATTCAGTAGTTTTTAGTCTCAGATTTTATAAAGTCCTTCTTTACTCACGGGTTGTTGCTTTTCCGAATCAGAAGTTTTCAGGAAGAGAGGTCAGCGCTCACCGGCAGCAGCAGCGCGGCTTCACTCCGCGGATCGCGAAACGACTCACAGTGCCGCTACCCCCTCCACGTTCCGGAGCCCCTTACGGGGTTCCTTCAGCGCTTTGGGGGTCGCTTCTGGCGCCCACCGAGTCTCAAGACCACAGGCTCTTGCTGCCTGTGGGTTTCCAAAGTGGGTCTCCGCTTCGCCGTAGCGGACGACCCAATTCCGCGGAGCTTCCTCCTCACTAGTGGAAGAGGACCGCCATTACCGTTCGCGCCGCCTCCGGAAGTCACTCCTCTTCTGACTCTTGCAGTCTTCCTGCCTGTTTACCCCTTTCCTTGCCCTGCTTCTACTAATACAGCTGCCAGATCTCCTCTGACATCACAGTGAGACTTTTCAGACAGCGATGTCACACTGCTGCCCCCAGCTCCCATTGGTGTAGTTGCTCTGATGTCATAGGGGGCCAGTGCCGGATTTACATATAAGCTAAACAAGCTATAGTTTAGGGCCCCACTCTCTTGGAAGCCCCCCAAAAAATTGAGGGGGGAAAACCCTGGATGTACATTTCCAAAATATAAGATAAAAAACAAATAAAATAAAACCTACATACAGCAACGGTGTTTTGTGTTGTGTAGGCTCCTATGATGTAAGTAATGGGCCCCGCCTGCTAGTCTGCTCCCGAAAATACAGTGGTACCTCGGGTTACATACACTTCAGGTTACACACTCCACTAAGCCAGAAATAGTGTTTCAAGATAAGAACAGAAATCATGCTCTGGTGGCGCGGCAGGAGCGGGAGGCCGCATTAGCTATAGTGGTGCTTCAGGTTAAGAACAGTTTCAGATTAAGAACGGACCTCCAGAACAAATTAAGTATTTAACCCGAGGTACCACTGTATCACTGGTTTGCTCATTTCTATATATAGGGTGCCTACATTCTGCATGGACTGGTTGCATGGCAACATGTGCAAATGGCTTTAGATACCTATTAGGTCCATAAATTACCATATAGCATATATTCAACACAAAAAACAGTGACAATTTGTTGACAAAGGACAGCTGGACATATAAAGGGCTCCATTACCTTCAGTAGCTGAGGGCCTCATCAAACTTAAATCCAGCCCTGTGGGGAGCCTAAGCTTATGCAACTGTGTGATAAATGGGGTTTTAACAAATGAATTCCAAAGTCCATGGCCAACTCTTAAAAATCTAAATCGCATAGCTATTTCCCAGACAGCATGAATAACATTAACAGCAGTTAGTTCCCTTTAGACAACAATACGTAAGATCACACTTGATGCTGTTTATGTGATATACAATATCATTATACCATCTCAGTTATGCATATACTACCTCAGCTGACCCACTTTTAAATTCCTCTGATACCTAGACTTTGTTTACCTATGGAAATAGCCCAGGAAAATGTTCCCACATAAATATTAATACCCATCTCTGTGACATTTCAAATATTTTCCTCCTCTAACAGATCTTCGTAATCATACAACAATGGCAACGCGAACAAATGATGAGAAAGATAATTTACTTTTTTAAAAAAGTGTGTGTTGCGGGGGGTGGGGTGAGAAATCCAATTCAATTTCTTTCATTAAAAAATTCCTTTAAAAGATTTCCATTTTCCATTTAATTTCTTGTTTGTCTATATAATTGAAGGCCTGTTTGCATAAGCAGAGGTCAAAAAAGATGGTTCGTTCCTAAAATATAGTCAGAATCAAATGTATAATTTCAAGTTTGACCAAACAAAATTGCAATGGAGTTAAATGACTAAAAGCAACGAACTCCTGACTTTGGAGTATAATGAAATATTGGGGTAATTTGGGTTGAACGGCTGTCAAAAATATGGATGTTATTCATTATGTACTCAAGGGTATGTTCTTGGGGAAATACAATGCGGTATAGTGGTTATAGCATTGCCTTCAACTGGAGAGGCACATGTTCAAATGTATGACCTTTGGGCAACTCACTGTTGCCTCTCAGCCTAAACAACCTTACAGGAATGTTGTGAATTTAAAAGGGGAGGGCATGTACACTGCCCTGAGCTCCTTGGAAGAACGCAATATTAAAAAAAAAAAATCATCTAGAATAAAAGGGATTCAGTCTTTTGTTCTTGGGGTTGTGGGTACAAGTATGTTCCCCCATGGACCTGGCCTGTAAGTAATCATACATTCATTGCACATTGTCATTCCATTGTAACAGACTATCTAGGGTTCAGAAAATACCCAGTTCCCACCTTGACAAGACCATTCAAGGTGGCACAAGTCTATATCATCTGCAAGATGGGGATATAATAATACCAACATACCTTACGGAGCTGTTTTAAGGAATAATGAGATTGTATACGAAGTGTTCAGAATATCCCCAGAAGCTATGTAAATAATTAAATAGCATTACTATAATTACATCCCAATCAATGGTGATTGTTAGCATCTATTAAGTCAGCTTGGAATAGTCATGTTATAGAACTGTAAAACAGGAAAGGGCCTTGAAGGCCACTAGTACAACCTTTAAGATCTCCATTGAGCAGAGTGTTGGAAGTACAACAACGGGGATTATTTGGTGTGTGACTTAAGGGGTTAATTCTGCTATTGGTCTCAATGACAGGAGACTCTGATGGAGCCTCATCAGTCAGAAGTTAGCTGTCTGTGAAGAAGATGGGTAAGATTTGACCATTGGAGGAGTTGGGAGGAAGAATAGTTCTGAAGGAGTTTCTACCCTGCAGAGGCCTAACTTAAGAAAGAGTTCATTTTCCCCATTTCCTCCATATATCATATGCTGTTTTTCTTCAGCATACCTCAGCGAAATCATTATTTTCTATGTGTTCCCTCACTCCTCTCTAGGATAGACATTCCCAGTTCCTTCAGCCTTTCTTCATAGAACTTGCTTTTCATGCTCCTGGCCATTGTGTTTCTCTGAACTCTTTTCAAAGCTATGCTTCTTAAAGCAAGGCGTTGCATTCTGGACACAACACTCCAAACGAAGCCAGATTAGTGCAGAATAAAGTGGAGCGATTACTTCTTGCAACTTGTCATACCACCACTTCCTTATTGATGGCTGGGTGTCCCTTCTGTGAAAAAAGAGATGATGATACTTCCTCACACGAAAATTGAGCAGCTTTATTTATTAATGCCTGCTCATTGCTTTGAGACTCTGTGATGGATAGCACTGCTAAACAGGTGCCAGCCACTGTGTAATTAACTCTAAGGTGGAAACCATTAACCAAGCTGAGAATGGGAGTATCTTAAGCAGGCAGCTTGCCCTGCATGTCAGCCTTTCAATGTTGTGCCTGATTTAGCACGCACAGGGCACAATTCAACCTCCGCAGGAAAGATGCTTGCTAGGAAGAGCAATAGAAAGGTGGCCTGGACAGTGCCTTGGACAGCAGGCAGCTATTGTCCAAGGTCCTTTCAATGGTGAGAAGTTAAGAGCTGCTCTGGAAATTCTGGAATTCTCTTTTCTTCTGCTGCTGTTCATTGGGTGATGAAATGAAACCCTCCTGAAATATTGTGGGGGGGGGGATAAAGAAAGGTCTCTAACATTTTCTGCTGCTTTGTTGTTGTTTAGTCGTTTAGTCATGTCCGACTCTTCGTGACCCCATAGACCAGAGCATGCCAGGCACACCTGTCTTCCACTGCCTCCCGCAGCCTGGTCAAACTCATGCTGGTAGCTTTGAGAACACTGTCTAACCACCTCGTCTTCTGTCGTCCCCTTCTCCTTGTGCCCTCCATCTTTTCCAACATCAGGGTCTTTTCCAGGTAGTCTTCTCTTCTCATGAGGTGGCCAAAGTATTGGAGCCTCAGCTTCACGATCTGTCCTTCCAGTGAGCACTCAGGGCTGATTTCCTTCACAATGGATAGGCTTGATCTTCTTGCAGTCCATGGGACTCTCAAGAGTCTCCTCCAGCACCATAATTCAAAAGCATCTATTCTTCGGCGATCAGCCTTCTTTATGGTCCAGCTCTCACTTCCATACATCACTACTGGGAAAACCATAGCTTTTACTATACGGACCAATTTCTCACAGGGTTTTGCACGTTCTAAGGAAAAACGTCTCCTCTGGGTTTTACTGTACAGTGGTACCTCGGGTTAAGTACTTAATTCGTTCCAGAGGTCACTTAACCTGAAACTGTTCTTAACCTGAAGCACAACTTTAGCTAATGGGGCCTCCTGCTGCGCAAAGTTCTTAACATGAAGCACTATTTTTGGGTTAATGGAGTGTGTAACCTGAAGCGTATGTAACCTGAAGCGTATGTAACCTGAGGTACCACTGTATTGTTATTGGTGTTTTCATCAGACTTATAGGTACAATGTTTCCTCTCTACCATTACAGAAGTTGCTGAGGAGAACATACTCTATGGCACCCTAGTCTTTGTGCATGGCCATAGAGCCCAGAACTCACTCCCCTTACAACCTGTAGTGTTACACTCTCAAAGCATCATTGGAAAAAGCTTATTTTTTATCCAAGTGTTTCCTGAGCTTCTCCCCCCCCCCCCAAAAAAATTACCAGATATGGAGAGAAAATTGCCCCTACCTTCTCATCAACTCCTCCTTCTTTCCTACTCACCCAATGCTGATTTGAGGTGAGAATTACAAGCTCCAAACTCTAATATTTGGAGCCAGGAAATATGGGCTTTGGTGGCATGTCTAGTTGTCTGACTTGCCATTTTTGAAACTAGGGGCTGTGCCTAAGTAACAGAAAATACAAAAGAAATATATATCATTGTGCATGCACATCCAAAGATGCTCTTGAGCTCACACCCAAAGGACTGCACTGACTTTCCAATGTAATTTCATTATTGTCAATCAGATAAATTCTCCAGATAAATTGGGTTTGTGGATTAATGCTATCACATCATCTTGAAGAACCCCTGTTCATATGGTGTACATATATCTTCAGAATATATATCTCCAAGATATCTACTCTCTCTCTCTCATGGCTATTTAGTTCAAGAGTAGAAAATTCCAAAGTGATGAGTGCTTGCTTGAGCATACTCCCATACCTTCTTCAAATTCCAATTAAAAAGCTATAACGTTTACTGTATATATATATATATATATAAATGCCCCCCGTAAAAGCACAATAAATTAACAGATGGCTTTGAATCAATTTTGCAGCAAGCATGTAATGTTGCTCTAAAATTCAACCCCCCTTTTCCTTTTATTGTTCAACTAATGGAACCCAATGCTTTGTTTTCTTAATGTGTATTTGTGGTCAGGGGTGGGGGAATCTGAAGATAAACAAATGTCATCTTCTTCTCAAACAGCTCACTACCATGTATGCAATTTCCCACTGAGCATACAGCAAAACCTAGTTCTGTTAACAATTGTTGCAGTTCAGCCAACCTAATAAAGGAAGCGCATCCTGGGACCTCTACCCATTTGATTTCCCAGTGCTCAGTCTTCCTACTTCGGTATTCTGCGTGTTTTTGTGCATGCAAATTGAAGAAGCATTGTTGGCATCTGCTGGCCTTCCCAGAAGTAACATTCGTTTTTCCTAAAGTCCCACCAAAAGCCAAGTTTACATATTGCCTCTCTGCTGGCCTCTTGTACCTTGTATTGAAGTTCTATTATACATGGATTACAAATGCTTTCTCACAGGCGCACTGGAGTATTACAAGATCATTTCTTTCAGTTCAAATAAGGGTTCAAATCCCTGCTCAGCTATGAAGATCAGCTGAGTGCCCCTGAGTCAGATACCATCTTTTAGCCTAACCTACCTCATGAGGTTGCTGCAAAAATAAAAAGAGGATGGGGGGAAACCCAATACGCCAGCCTGAGGTCCTTTTTGGATGGATGGATGGATGGATGGGTAGATGGGTAGATGATACAGTTACAGGTTACAGACGCTTCAGGTTACAGACGCTTCAGGTTACAGACTCCACTAACCCAGAAACAGTACCTCAGGTTAAGAACTTTGCTTCAGAATGAGAACAGAAATCATGCGGTGGCGGCAGGAGGCCCCGTTAGCTACAGTGGTACCTCGGATTAAGAACAGTTTCAGGTTTAGAATGGACCTCCAGAACAAATTAAGTTCTTAACCCGAGGTACCACTATAGATAGATAGATGATAGATAGATAGACAGATAGACATAGATTAACATTGTATTTGAGCTGTGTTTGAAGTGGCTGAAATAACCGAACCAAACATTTACTAGTTTCAATTTGTGAGCAGAAATTATAAATTTCAGCAGGAAACACATTTTCATTTCCAAAGAGATGCACAAATATCCAGCTTTTCCAGTCCTGGTTATCACTGTTTTCTCTGGCTGTGTTTCTTCCTCCATTCAGGAATTACAAAGTGAATGTCTCAACATATGTAGCCAATCAGATTAGGAGATCACTGACGGCAAGTGAAGGCAACTGAGAGTGAGGGCCATGTTTGAATAAGGAAACCTTTTCCACGGAGTACTGAAAAATGACAGAGAAGGCGAAGAATCTTTTTTGGCACCACTGATAGCTTTCATGAAAGTTGTGACAAGTGTCACTTAGCTCTATTTGTATGCATTTCATCTGCTATCGCTTTCACTGAACCTTTCACGTATTTATGTAACTTGGTGGGGAAAACAGTCTTGGGGAAAATAGAAAGGGAGAGAATGTATATGGGGAGTTAAGTTCCTTCAACAGCAGTGGTGCTGAGTGCTACAAAACAAGGAACAGAATCATTTTAAAAATGTTGTAAGTTTCCAAAAGTCTATAGGGAAGCTCAGCCCATCAGATAAGTAACATGCCGTTGCTATTTGCCTGAGAGATGTCCCACTGAGCAAATGCGCAGAAAAACGAATGCACGCCACAGTAAAACACTGCTATCATGGCATGCAGACACAGCCTGAATTTAAATTTTGCACACCATTATGTAGTCAACTCACACTGACTTTCAACTGCAGAAAGCACAGGAAATGGCCTTATTCCCAAACATTGACCCATCCAGCAAAATATTATCTATGTCAGGAATGGCGAACCTGCGACTCTTCGAATCTTATTGGATTACAACTCACACCCTGCCTGACATGGCTGGGGCTAAGTGGGGTTCAAAACAAATATCCAGTGGGCGACATGTTCCCCACTTGTGGTCTGTGCTACCTGTTATGTACTGAAGTTCTCACCCTGGGCCAGCAGGGGAATACTGTAGATAGTTCAGGTCCACATATGCAAATAAGGGATCGAAAGTGACGTTCAGTGATTGGATAGTTACAGAAAGTTGTTACAGTTACGTTGTACTGGAGCTCTATATAAGCAGGCTGGTTAAACCTTTCAGTTCAGTTCTGTTCTGACCTGTGAATAAACAAGAGCTGTTTGGAGAATCGCTGTGTCGTCTGATATGTTCACCCACAACCTAACACTACCTGGCAGTGGGTCTCCAGGGATCTAGACAGGGGTCTGTTCTAGCCCTCCATGGAGGTGACAAGGATTGAGCCTGTGGACCCCAAAGCCCAAAGCACAGGCTCTGATGCTGAGCTACAGCCTTCCCCCAATGTTTTCTAGGAACTGGAGGGTCGTGAAACCCCATTAGTACTCGCAATGAGCAGCACTGTTTTAATTTTGATCTTCCCATGCTGTGCCTTATTTGGACACTTGGGTTAGCTCCATCCCAATTAAATATGTTGCGCCTTCAAGGCAGGGAGTGAGAAATAGGCTGGAAAGCCAAGTCCCTCCAAGGCCATTTTGCAGGATACAGCTATTCTGCAGGGGCCCATATTGCTGAACTGCCTTCACTGAGCGGCAGGAAACGCAGTTGCTGAGGCCAGCAGAAATGCGCTTTAAGCTACACAAACACAGGAGCTCAGTGGCACCATCCCTCACAGCACGGCCGCTCCTCAGTAAATTGCAGAGGCAAAATGTGCTTGCTGGCAAAAAAGGGCAGCTTGAGTTTGAAGGGCAGGGTCTTATATCAACGGACTTCTCTCTCTCTCTCTCTCTCTCTCTCTCTCTCTCTCACGCACACACACACACACACACACACACCCTCTCCCTGTGTTAGAACACAAACAAGAATCCCTGAGAAGGTAAGATAGCCAGCAACTGCTTATGCAGTTCTGACATTTGCCAGAAGAAAATAGTTAACACTTGTTTTATGTTCAGTTGCAAGACCTCCCCACAATGTGTATTAAAAATATTGGCGTTCAGCTGGTGGATTATAACAAGGGTTCGGCAAATCCATCAATTCCCATTTCTCATTTTTCTCATGTTAAATTTAGTTCTCCACATTTCCACATCCATTTGCGATTGCCTTTTTTTAAAAAAAAAAAAAAAAGATCCTCATGAATATTCATCAACACGTTAGCACAAATTTAGTGTGAGTCTCTTCTAATATGCTCCACAAGAGAATCAATTTTTGCAAGCAATTGCGCTAATATAATGCATTTTTGCATGTTATTTCCACTAAATATATGCAGCAGTATGCATGCTTTGCCCCAATATATGCATTTTCACACACATTGCTTGGTCTGAGAATTGAATTGCAAACTTTGGAGACACGCAAATTCTGAAGGATGGCTGCATTTTGGCTATGTTTGGTTTAAATGGGAAGCTTGGGAAGATTTGCAAAGCCACGATAAGAGACCACCTGTCAATCATGCGATGTCATATTTGGCCTGCAAGGCCAATTCTGATCTGGCCCCCAGAACCATAAACATTCCCTAACACTGGCATACTGGTTCAGGAAGCAATGATAATGTGAACCATCCCTAGAGAGAGGTAGAAAAAATCTGCCTATCTATTGCCTCCATCATCCACCTGCTTTAGTCAACTTTTTATAAAGTAAAGAGCCCAAGATGTATCGGGCTCCAAGGCATGCCATGCTTGGCGTGGAAATGTTGACTGTCACCGAGTTCGTCTACCTAATAAATTATCCTAGGATGAAAATGAAGGTTAGATGAAAGAGCTTCAGATTCTTCTTAGGATGGATCTTTGTACATATAACAGAAGCTCAAAATCATACATTCATTGCTGTGTGCCACATGTTGCATCTGAATTATGGAAGATTCGTTCATTCATTTTATTTTACTTTATTAAATTTATACCCCACCCTTCCCCTCCCCAAGAAGTCCAGGGCAGAAAACGCTTCAGGTTGAAGGAGGGATTTGAATTCAGAATTTCCCAATCAATCGCTTGACTTACTAAACACTCTTGGCTCTAATCTCAGCAGTCAGCTTTCAACGTGAGAAACTGTCACAGGCAGCACAAAACACCCGGTTCACAAAACAGGCAAAACACTGCCACCACCCGAAAACAAATAATAAAGCAGAAAGCTTAAAAAATATATAGTAGGAGGAACAGGGGGCTGTGATTGAAACCCAGGGCATCCAAAAATACTGGAATAGCTCAGCTGATAAAGCATGAGACTCTTAACTTCATGGTCAGGGGTTTGAGCCCCATGCTGGGCAAAATATTCCTGACTTGCAGGACATTGGAACAGATGGCCAAGTCTGCAATCCTATGTTGGGGACCCCAATGTTAACATATTGCCCTGGGAAATGCTTGTTTGCCACCTTACCTGTCAAACAATGGCTTTTCTCCGCAATCAAAAGCATCCTGTAATTCTTTGACGAGGTTGGCCTGGCCAGGCAGTCGAAAAAGCCCCTCCTCCTTCAGCCCCCGCAGCCGGATAAAATCCACACACTGTTCCACCAACATGGGCGCCAGGTGATTTCCATATCTTTTCTCGTAACGGACGGTGTCTTCCAGCTTCTGCCCAAAAATTCCTGTGAACGACAAGGATAGGAGCTATAGGGGAGTTCAAGGAAAGAGACCGCCCAGTAAAAACATCTAGACATTTGTGATGGTTCTTGGAGACCGAGAACAGATTCTTCCCTCTCTTACTTTTTTGGCTATGTGGTTGTTTAAGGAACAGGAGAGTGAGCAGCTAACATTTACAGAACCACCTTGTGCATTAAGATCATAGGCACTGAGTCAAAAACCTGATTGAGTATTCAAATCTCCCCCATTTTCTGTGGATGAGACCTGTAGACTTGCCTCTTAGCATTCTGTCATAGGATTTCTATGCAGTAGTTTGTCCTCCAAGGAATGTAATTGCATCGTTGGCCATAATGAATCAATCAGCACTTCCAGCTCCAATACGGGACACAGGACAGCAACCGTTTCTCAGCCCCAAAGATGGAATTGCAAGGGTGGAGTTGAATTATCTTGAGTTTTTATTTTGGCATTGAGACTTGACTGGAACTTGTTGTTTGTGGGGGGGGGAGGGGCATTTCCCCCCCCCAAGGGGTTTTCCAAACATTTTAGGGTGCAGTTGCCCCCCCTTCAGAAATTTCAGCAAAATTTTCAAGAGTAGTCCTTGAACAATTAAAACTAAAGTGTAAGAGTTTCTCATTCTTGGCAAAAAAGGAAACTCATCATCAACAGTTTTGTCCCTTTGCGAGAGCATTCCCTAGCAATTTCATCTTTGCAAGTACAGTGGTACCTCGGGTTAAGTACTTAATTCGTTCCGGAGGTCCGTTCTTAACCTGAAACTGTTCTTAAGCTGAAGCACCACTTTAGCTAATGGGGCCTCCTGCTGCCGCCGCGCTGCGGGAGCACGATTTCTGTTCTCATCCTGAAGCAAAGTTCTTAACCTGAAGCATGATTTCTGTTTGTTTTTTTTTATAAATTTTTTTATTGATTTCCAGTTTTTTAACATAAACAAAAAACAACATAAAAACAAACACAAAAACTCATATTTTCTTAACCTTATTTTCATAACCCTCTTTTCCCTGACTTCCCCATACCTTTCCCTTTTTGCATCCTTAATTTAGTACCATTATTCAGCAACCCTTCTTAACCAATTAAATATAAATTCATTCTCTTTTTCTATTCCACCCTAAAATTAAACACAATTTTCCGCTGCAATTCTACGTCTTCTTTTCCCTTAGCATTTTAACACTCCTCCTGAAGCATGATTTCTGGGTTAGCCGAGTCTGTAACCTGGAGTGTATGTAACCTGAGGTACCACTGTACAGAGCTTCTAGGAAGTTTCTTTTTGCCTAGAGGATCTGAAACACGAGAACATGGCACGGACCACAGCCATGGCCTGATCAGCTATCACAAACTCAACTCGCATTCATTTGTGCACTTTGTTTTGCTAATTCCTTAGGGAAGGATGCCCTCCTCTCCCTCCAATGTATTTATATTAGCAACCGATTTTGCATTGCATTGTAGCTACTTTTTCTTCCTTTTATCTCTTTGGCAAAAGCTCAAGGACAAATCAGCTCCTGTTTCGAAAGGCACACCTGCTTCATTATTTACCCTCTTTCTTCTAATCTTAGTCACTATGACAACACAAGTCAAGAGGACCTATTCACACAGAACAACGTTCCGCAGTTAAATGCAGTACTGCATGGTTACCCTCTGCTACGACCTCCCCAGGATATCATTCCATCCAGGAACACAAAGAGCGTCGTTAATTGTCATTCGGAACCATTGTTTTCACATATGTTCTGTGAAATATTAAGAGAGCCTAATGGCAAAAGCTGCTACACAGACTGCTTCAAAAGGCGATGGGTTCTCCTTTGCTGGAGATGTTTCTGCAGAGATTTGAGTGGATATATTCTCGGGGATGATGCAATGGCAAGGTTGCTACATTGACTTGCAAGGTCCCTTCCACTTCTGTGGGTCTATGTAATGTTCTCCTTGCTGCATTTCAAGCTGCTTTTGAATTCATTGAAAACACAAGCAAGCAACGTAAGGGGAAGAACTGCATCTCAGTGGTGGAACAACAACTTTGGATGCAGGAAGTCCCAGGTTCAGTCCCTGGCAAGCCCAGGTGGGGCTGGAGATGCCCTATTCCTGAAACTCTGGAGCTAGATGGACCAGTACAAGTCAGCTTCCAATACTCCTGTGCTCCAATTTGTGATGATGATGATGATGATGATGATAATTTTTTATTTGTACCCCACCCTCCCCGGTAAGAGCCAGGCTCGGGGCGGCTAACACCAGTAAATTTACAATAAAAACATAATGGGGGGGAGGGGGAAAAACAATTCAAAATACTGGTTAAAATACAATTTAAAATGCAGCCTCATTTTAATAGTAGCCCATAGATCAAAACCATAAGGGGAGGGAAGCATAAGGGTCAGACTGAGTCCAAACCAAAGGCCAGGTGGAACAGCTCTGTCTTGCAGGCCCTGTGGAAAGATGTCAAATCCCGCAGGGCCGTAGACTCTTGTGACAGAGTGTTCCACCAAGTTGGGGCCAGTACTGACAAGGCCCTGGCCCTAGTTGAGCCCAATCTAACTTCCTTGCGATTTGGGACCTCCAAAGTGTTGTCATTTGTGGACCTTAAGGTCCTCTGTGGGGCATACCAGGAGAGGCAGTGAGCAGGGCCGTCTTTAGCATATGCCCAGTGTTCCCGATGTTATTATTTTTTTGGGGGGGGGGCAAGCCAAAGTTGTTGAGCTTTTCTTAGGGGGGCAGCTCAGAGTTGTTGAGTTTTTTTGAGGGGCACACAACTCTCCCATGCCACCGCAGCTGAAGGGAGGAGAGCAATCCCCGCAGGGCCTGTAAGACAGAGTTGTTCCGCCTGGCCTTTGGCTTGGAGCCAATTTGATTCCCTCCCTCTCTTTCTTTTTTCTTTTCCTTCTCCTCCTGCGAGGAGGCTGCATTTTAATATTTTAATGTTTCAATATTTTAATGTTGTATTTTAATGTTGTTTTTAAGTTGTAATCATTCAACTTGTTTTTATTATTGCTTATAAGCTGCTCTGAGCCCGGCCTTGGCTGGGGAGGGCGGGGTATAAATAAACATTATTATTATTATTATTATTATTATTATTAGCTTGGGAGGGCCTCTCAAGGGTGCAAGAGGGCAGAGCCAGCCGGCTGCCTCAGCGCCTGCAGCAAAAAACCCTGCAGTGCTCCAATGGGCTCTGCTCCACTCGGCAGCAGTTATCAGCTGGCTTGGCTCTTCAGTCCCCGGACTCCAAATCTTGGCCCCAAACTCTCGGCCTGGTGCCCCTGAGAACCCGGCACTCGGGTGCCCCACACCCCTAGCGCCTATGGGTAAGCCAGCCCTGGCAGTGAGGTAGGCCTACCATACACGATTTTCACAACTGCAGCCTTGGGCTTTAAATAAGAGCAGATCACAATCTAACCATTGTGGGTTTCTGGACCATGGCCTTTTACATAATTGAATTTGTACATTTGATTTAGTTTCAGCCCTCCTTTCTGTTGGAAAGGCAACTCCTGATGGAATAGCTCGCAAAGAAACCCTTTTGCAATCAGCACGAGACAACATCCTTGCAAGATTTAGCTGTCTAAAATGAGCCTATGTATGATAAATCCCTTCATGTAACCTAACCTGGCAACGGGGGGGGGGGGGGGAGGAATGGTTCCTGAATACGTATTTTGGAATGATCAAAGACAGGTTCCTTCCTGAAATCCAAATGCTTCATAAAACGAGGAGTTTTAAGTTTGCCAATTTTCTGTTTGTGTTTAAGAAATTGCCAGGTGAATGGTGAAATTATCCAGCAGAAATTGAGTACTTTATTTTCTGGCAATTCTATCCCTTTAAATCTATCAACAAGAACTAAGGTCACTTAGAAGATCAAAGTGGTAGAGCCACATGGTTAACAAAGGAAACACTGAACAGTTATTTATTAACTGGATCATTTCCCACCATAGAGGTTATACAAATATATCCAAGGTGGGTTTTTTTGGTTCTTTTTTTTGTACATCTGTATTTCTACTGAACTTCGAATCTAATCCTGATTGAGCTATCAGCAAAGCTTATGGGAAATTATATACATTCAACCCTTCTGTCTGGCTAAAGATTTGCACCAGCTGTAATTAAATTTTCATTTGTAATCCACAGGACAAATTGCTAAAGAACTTATTTCATTTGGTAATACCAGCCAATTATTTTAAAAGCTATGGGGTTATAAGGAGGAAAGCAAATCCTACCAGCCAACAATTTCTGTACATTCAAGGCACATGTTCATGATCAAAATGTGGAATCATTATTTCCCTACTTTCAGGGCCAGCCCAAGACATTTTGCAGCCTGAGGCAAAGGACAAGATAATGCCCCATGCTGTTCCACATGCAAAAGCCAGCCAGACTAAGGGCAGCAGGGCAGGCAGGCAGAGTGGCACACAGAGCTCAGTCCTTCAACACCCCACTGCAACTTCCTCCCCCTAACATTAGTTACCTGAGGCAGCCCCCTCACTCAGTTCAATGGTAGGGCCGGCCCAGTTCAGATACCTGGAATCCAAGGGGCTAATAATGTGTAGTAAAATAGTGAATTCTTAAAAAGGTAAAGGACCCCTGACAGTTAAATCCAGTCGCGAATGACTCTGGGGTTGCGGTGCTCATCTCACTTTGCTGGCCGAGGGAGCCACCGTTTGTCAGCAGACAGTTTTTCTGGGTCATGTGGCCAGCATGACTAAGCCACTTCTGGCGAAACCAGAGCAGCGCACGGAAATGCCATTTATCTACTTGCACTTTGATGTGCTTTCAAAATGCTAGGTTGTCAAGAGCTGGGACGAGCAACGGGAGCTCACCCTGTTGCGGGGATTAGAACCACCGACCTTCCGATCGGCAAGCCCTTGGCTCAGTGGTTTAGACCACAGCGCCACCCACGTCCCTTTTAGTGAATTCTTACCAATCTTTAAATGTATGCTTACTATGAATAGAGTAATCTATCCCATGCTAGCTGTTATTCCCAAATTATTAACCTAGAACACTTTTTTAAAACTATGCTTTGGGGGACCTCCCCCTCCCTCTTTAATACTCACAACAACCCTGTGAGGTAGGGTAGGCTGAGAGGCAGGGACTCGCACCCAAGGTCAGCTTCATGGCTAAGTCAGATCTGACCTTAATTCTCCCAGATCCAAGTCCAGCACTCCAACCACTTGGAATCCGTTCATCCCAAGAGAAGGGAGCCCCAGGACTTGGAAACCATCATGGTTCTGGTAGAGTCCAGTGAACTTTCACTAGTCCTTGAATACCCAGATTCCCTCCCCCCCCCCCTAAACCGCAGCACATGTGCAGGAACAGTAGCCTTGAACATGATTGGACGTGAGAGTTGGCTCAGTGTGAATGGTATCTGTGGCATCAAAGAAGGAGAGGCAAGATCTTAATGCTCTTATGCCATGACATGTCCTTCCCTGTGTGCAATTCAGTTCAAGGGCACAAAGGAGGTATGTGGCCTGTCATAGACAAGCCTTATCTGATGGTGCGGAACGCTCATTCCCCCGCGATGCCTTGTTGCTCCTCCGCTCCGTCGCAGTGAATGATGTGATCTTGTTAAAATGGCCTTCCTCTCTTTTGCAAGTAACTCGGAGCATTCTTTCCACAAACCAGTGAGCACACTTGTTTCTGCCCTACAGATGGGTACCCAAACCACACCCAAGATGTTCCCACCCAACTGCTGACCCATCAAGGGGGGAGGTGTTTTGTTTTGTTTGCTATTACGTGGTGCATTTTTGTGTTGTTGTTTTTCTTTTTTTCTTTTTTGATGTTTTATTGATACAGCAAGAAAAGAAAAAAAGAGAAAATACCAACACCAAATTACACACAAGAATAACAATAGATACTGAATTTTCTTAACAAACAATAAGACACAAATTGGTCTTAACACTAAAGACCCAACCTCCCGTCTATTCCATATTTCAATTTCATATAACTTATTTCCAATATACACTTTTATCATTATTAAACTTTTTCTTAATATATCTTAATTCTCATATCTGCCTTGCAACTATTACTGAAGTTCCTTGAATGCTGCAACCAAATTTAAACTACTATATTTATATTTCAAATATTCTTTGAAAACCTCCCATTTGGAAGCAAATTCTTATTTTGATTTATTCTTTATTTTTTCTGATAGACCGTCTAATTCTGCATATTTGGATCCAATCTTGTATAGAGGGAATTTCATTACTCTTCCATTTTGCCTTCCACTTCCATCAGTGTTGTTGTTTTTCTGCTGTAAACCACCCTGTGGTCCACAGGGGCAGTATATAAATTAAACAAACAGTGACCATCAACTTGGCATCATGGCCAGCTGGGTGCTTGAAATCTCTTGTTTTTGCAGTTACTGGCATGCACCAGAAAAACCCATTAGGGCCCTTCATGAGCTGCTGCTCTGCCACATATGGGGTGAAGTCAGGTGGGTGAATCCCATGTGGCACAAAATGACTTAACGAAAACCAAAATGCCTTTATAAAAATAGTGTTGCGAGGGGTGTTTTTTTTGGGGGGGGGAGGGTAGGCTGCATGCCTGAGTCCCTTCTAACTCCTGACTCCAACAAGGATTTGATTGCTGGAATAGCCAGAAAAGTTTCTTGGTAATGGCAGGAATCATTAAGGTAACAAAGAAGTGGCTCTGTGACAGAAAGTCTCCTCAACTGTCTGGTAGAGCCACTTCCGCCTAAGGAGGAGGTGGGGTTGCGGGTTTCACGGCCCCTCCCACATCCACGGTGGATGGAAGCCAGCCCTGCGCGATTGGGGGGGGATTCCCGGCCGCGTCATCCCCTGGCCGGCCAATCGGCTGGCTCAGGGGGCGTGGCCTGCCCTATATAGGCAGGACATGGCCGGGGATCTCCCTCTTTGCTGCCCGTCAGCTGTTCCTGCTTTTCCCACCCTCCCGCCCTATAAGGTTTTCGTTCCTTGACCTTGCTATGGACCTTGGTTGGTCACCATTGAGGGGCCTGGTAGGAATTTTTCCACTTGGCAAATTGGCACCAGCCACTTGGTTTTTGCCTACCTCGTAGCAAATCATCACAACTTTCTGGGTACTGGCGGTTAGGCATTGGTATTGTTCTGTAGATGGAAGAGGGGAGGTAGCGCCATCACCTGCCCCGCATATTGAAGAGTAGTCCGTTAAAGGATTCCGGGGGGCATGGCCCTGTCCAAAGCCTAAGGAGGTTAGGGACTAAGGCACGCCCCCTACCGGTGACCCCGGGGGAGTTCCTAGTTGATGTGCATCAGCAGGACTCCCCCTACTGGTAGTTAACCCTTCCCGGACTTCAAGCAGACGGGCTGGAGTTGGATATAGTCGGTTAGGACCAATGCCTAAGCCAATACCGCTCTTCACCTGTAACCAATAAAGTTGTGGCCTTTTTTTAGCCCATTAACCTTAATCATTGTGTCATGTGTCATTTTTTCCACCCAGGGTGGGGGTTGGGGGTTGGGAACTCACCACACAATTAGAAAGTCCAAAGGCTGAGCTGGAGAATGTGCGCAAGAAGCTAGAGGCAAGAAGCAGGCTGGGTGGCTGAGAGAGAGAGAGCCACGCCTGATTTCTGACTGAATCCGAGGTTGTGGCTATGGGAGAGGCAAGACCTTCTTGGGGTGTTAATGCTGTGAGCCCCTCCATCAAAGGCTCAGGTTGTATATATGTGCAAATAAACCACATATACTAAAGACACCACAGTCTCTGCTGTTCCTCATTCTGAGGAAATCAAACCCTGGGTAAGTGCCTGGAACTCTGGGAACCTTGCATCGCTCGGAGATTGGGGTGGTTGAAACAATATTTATAATTTGTCGTGATAAATCCCAGGCTTAGTTTCTGCTTCCACAGCTGGCAATAAATCCCAGATGTGCATCACCTCTCCACTTGCCACGTTGTGTATGGTGGCCATTTGATAATCACAGTGCAGTGTGGAAAAGTATGGAATTGCCACTGGTTGCCAATGTGATAGGGACACATTCCCTTTTGCCCACTGCAAACACATCTGTGCCCTTTTAAGTACCACCTCCCAAGATGGCTAAACAGAGTGCAACTCAGCTTCCAGAAGAGCGGTTGGTATAGGGTTAAGACAAACAGAGTGAGGGACCTCCAGATTCCCGGACTATCCCTCTTGGCCAACCCTTCTATCTCTTTAGCATTGGGCTTAAAATGTCTTTGGTTGCATCCGGCTCACAACTTCCTCCTCACACTCTTCTTTTCAACCTCAGGATGAGAAGTCACCTTGGATCTGCCCTCTGTGAACAAAGGAATAAGCATGGCTGCCTTTGTCTTCTCTAGACTAGTTAGTGAGGTTAGAATTGGAAGCCTTTACTACCCAAGTTATGCCCTTTCTACTCTGTTCTTATTCTACAAGCATCTCTGTGTACCATTACAACAGGTAAAGTCTATTGTCTAGTCAAATTCACAGGCCGTATGCTACACACTCTGCATACTAAAAAGCTCAAATGAGTAACTGGGCTCTATTTCAATAAAGACAAGTTGCTCTTTTGAGGGGGGGCAAGCATGTTAATGAAATATACTCACTCCTCCCCTCACTTTGGCTCAGCTCTACAAAATTCTGTGATTTTGCAACGGGAAATACGATTCCTTGTCACTAACTAAGACAGCCGCAAACTCAGGAGATTGGAACCTTCGCTTACATAAGCAAGATGAAAGATTGTGGGTTATAAAGCAGAGAATTGCCACACACACACACTGCCCAATAGCAGACTGCCAGAGTGATGATTTCAAATGACTCTCATTGCTAAGGACGAGCGCAAAATCCATCCATTGCAAAGGATGAATGGGTGCCTGCATAGGTCAGTTCGCGCAGAATGAAATTTCTACATCACGTAAACCTGTCACTGTGCAACTTCATCTGCCGTGTGTACATGAAGGAGGAAGCAGCCTTGGGGAAATTTCCTGCTGCAAATGCATGCAATGGAATACACTCAAACAGCAAGCTGGCTTCACACAACAATCCTCTAGAAGGGAGTTGCTTGTTAACAAAAGTGAGAGAGCTAGTGCGGTGCAGTTGTGCTTTTCTTTCTTGGGGGGGGGGTGGGACTCAAGGGTATGCAGTACCAGCACCCCCTAAAAGAAATCCACTGGTTAAAAGTGTAGCACTTGCTGTAACAACTTCATGGTGAGTGCCAACACCATTTTTTCTAGAATAAAAGTGCTGATTACAACACTGGACTTCTAGCGGGAAGACCTGGAGTCCAAGTAAAGCTAGGCCACAAAGCACACTGGTTCATAGACTCATAGAAGGGAACCATGAGGGTCATCTAGTTCAACCCCTTGCAATGCAGGACTCTTTTGTCCATCGTGGGATTTGAACCCCCAACCCTAAGATTAAGAGTCTCGCTCATACGAGATGAGTCTCAAACTCTCAGGCTGCTTTATCTCACACGGTTGCCATGGAGAAATAATGGGATAACTGCTATATAAAGTCCCAGTAGTGGCCAGTGTGGTGGGCCGTAACTGCGGAGCTGCCCTCTCATCATACCTGGATGGGGGCTGTGGTGTGGCAGGGTGAGGTCAAAGCTGCATGGACGTACCGGCAGAAATACCAGAAGGGCTCAGTTGGTGCATGACCTCACCTTCACCCTACTTCAGTCAGATAAGACGGAGAAAAACCAATGTTGGGACAGCAGCAATACCAGCTGTTCGTGGTTGGTAAATTCCCTGTTATACGATACGATACGGAACGATATTGTCAGAGCTGCCCAAGGTCCCAGCTCACAAAGGACCAACGCCAGTTCTTACAAAAGTCTTTATTAAGGTTCAGTTTCCATTTCAAAGCCGCGGCGTGCAGCTCTACGTCTCAACCCTAGACCGCTGAAGCTCCATCTGAATCTCCTCCCCCTCGACACCAGTTCAAGACCCTAGCCTTGCTCCACCTCCTCCTCTGCTCCTTTCTCCTCTGGGTCCTTCTGCCCACTGGGGTGTCGCCCTTTCTGGACTCTTCTGATGATGATTCCCCGGATTCTTCCCCCTGTTTCCGGCGTGCTTTAGGACCTGGCTCCCAATCCGACCTCCCTGCTGTCCCGCGCTCCTGTACATTTGAACTTGGCGCGTGCGCCCAGCCAGCAACCTTCCTCCTGACCGTTACACTGCTCCTGTCACTGCTTCCCCCTTCGGGGGGGTTGGCTGGGTCTGACTTCCCCTCCGTTCCCTCACTCAGCGATAGGGGCGTGGTCAGCCCTGCCTCATCTTCTCTCCCCACTGGAGGGGAAGCCGGCCCTGACACATGGGACTCTTCCCCCCCGCTACGCCCTGGTGGGGAAGCTGGTCCCGATCTCCAGCTGCTGCTTTGGGAGTCGCCGCTGGCCCCTTGCTTCTGGTGCATCCTTCCCGGGACCCCCCTTGCCCTGGCCATCGGTGCCCCCTTCTGTGAATCTTCCGAATCGCTGGAGAAGCTCATGGAATCTCTCGGCCCACTGTCATACTCCCCTACGCTGCCCTCGGATTGTTCCCCTTCGCTCTCCGCTTCCTCTCTCCCCTGTGCCTCTGCTCCTGAACCCCTGACAGATATGATAATCTTTATTGTCATTGTCCCATACAGAACAACAAAATTGAAAAAAATCTACATCAGGCATTCAAAAACGAACAAGCCTGCTATCCCAGCTATCCCAGCCTGGTTAGCCCCCTAAAAACTCTGATACCCCATAACTGAATACAATATACTCACATAGAGAACACCTTACACTGCGTTTAAAACCAAAATCGCATTTGGATAGAAACTGTTTCTCAGGCAGCTAGTCCTAGTCTTTATACCCCTGTACATTCTTCCAGAAGGCAGAAGCTGAAAGAGATCATTTCCGGGATGTGCACTATCCTGCGCTATCTCTGCAGCTTTCTTATGGCACCTGGAAGCATAGATTTGATCCAAGGGGGGAAGACTGCACCCAATTATTCTCTCTGCAGTCTTTACACCCTTATCATAACACCAGAACTTGGGGTCATCCAATGAAGCTGAATGTTGGAAGATTCATGACAGATAAAAGAAAGTGCTTCTTCATGCAGCAAACTGTTGAACTATGGAACTCACTCTCTCAGGACCTCCATCGTTCTGCCCGGACACTGAGGTCCAGTGCCGAGGGCCTTCTGGCGGTTCCCTCGTTGCGAAAAGCCAAGTTACAGGAAACCAGGCAGAGGGCCTTCTCGGTAGTGGCACCCGCCCTGTGGAACACCCTCCCACCAGACGTCAAAAAGAAAAACAACTACCAGACTTTTAGAGGACATCTGAAGGCAGCCCTGTTTAGAGAAGCTTTTAATGTTTAATAAGTTATTGTATTTTAGTGTTCTGTTGGAAGCTGCCCAGAGTGGCTGAGGAATCCCAGCCAGATGGGCAGAGTATAAATTTTTTATTATTATTATTATTATTATTATTATTATTATTATTATTATTAGACAGAAATGGCCAACATGGCTTTAAAATAAGATTAGACAAATTCATGGAGCAGAGGGCTGCCAATGACTACTTCTGGACACCACAGGGAAGGGAAGAGGGATTTTGTTCTCAGGTCCCGCTTGCGTGTTCCCTGGTTGGACACCGTGAAACAGACTGCCAGATAGAACATTGGCCTGATCCAGTAGGCTCTTCTTATGTTCTCATAATAAAGTATTATAACATAGGCTGAATGGATAGCTCAGTTGGTGCTGATAATGCCAGGGTTGCAGGTTCGATCGCCGTATGAGACAGCTGCATATTCTTGCATTGCAGGGGGTTGGACTAGATGATCCTCAGGGCCCCTTCCAACTCTACAATTCTATGAATACCTGCTTATGAAAGGGTTTTGGAATTTTTCAGGTAAGAAGGCTGCAGGAACATTACAGTGGTACCTCGGGTGAAGTACCTAATTCGTCTCGGAGGTCCGTTCTTAACCTGAAACTGTTCTTAACCTGAAGCACCTCTTTAGCTAATGGGGCCTCCTGCTGCCGCTGCACCGCCGGAGCACGATTTCTGTTCTCATCCTGAAGCAAAGTTCTTAACCCGAGGTATTATTTTTGGGTTAGCGGAGTCTGTAACCTGACGCGCATGTAACCTAAAGCACATGTAACCTGAAGTGTATGTAATCCGAGGTACCACTGTACATGCTCTGTGAGTCAACAGAGCAAAAAGTCTACGTGAGTTTTTATTGTCTCCTCCTCCCTAGGTGCATGGACTTTTTTCTGAAGATATTTGACTTCCTCCCCCCCCTTAACGGCACCACTTTTTAACTTCTCTTTTGCAAAACCAATAGAAGCAAGGGGAAAGGAAGAAATATTAGGTGTCAGCATTATTTCTTGCACAGTACAGACTCCTTCCTTGACACCATCTGCTTGGGGGCAGCGTAGCAAAACAACAACAACAAACCACACACACACACACACACACACACACACACACCATCACTCACACAAGGAAGACCATCAGTGTTACTGCATGGGGGTAGGAAACGAGCCCTTAACAGATGCTACAAGCAGTATAATATTTTGCAACAGAGAAGATGCAGCAGCCAGCAACATGAGAGGAAGTTAATTGTGGTATTAGCACTATGGATTAGCTATATTGAATTAGACTTCCCAGGCTCCGGGAGAACATTATTTTGCTCCCAGCTTTGCTTTGGCTCAGATAGGGAAGGTCTGTAGCTCCATGGCAGAGCTTCTGCTTTGCATGCTGAAGATCTTAGGTTCAACCCTTGGCATCTCTAGGTATGGCTGGGGAAGACTTTCAGCCTGAAAGCCTGGACAGCTACTGCCAGTCAATGTAGACCATAATGAAGGAGGGGGACCAGTATAAAGAAAATGCCAATGTTCCTGGATGTTTCTCAATTCGGCATTTTATTTTCAGAGATGCCTTCTTCAAAAGTCACCTGGAAGTCAAAAGAGAGGATTGGCTGTTGAATCTCTGCTGGAAGGGTGTCCCATAGAATGGAACCATCCACACTAAATGCCTTCCTTCTAACTGAGCCTATGTCATGGAATTGCTGGAAACAGAGGGATGGTGGGAGGCACCAGCTGGGGAACCCCCAAGGGCAGATAGCTCAGAGCCTGGGGACCGGTGGTGGGACAATTGATGAGTGGTCAGAGGAAGAAGATGGAGCAGCCTGGGAGGAGGGAGGAGTTGTCGGAAGCTGAAGAGGAAACAGGGGTTAGTGAGCAGGAGGAGTCCATGACAGAGGCCAGTCCAGAATCAGAGGCAGAAAGGAGGTTGGAGAGGAGGGGAAGGCTAAGAGTCAAAGATGAGTCAGACTGGTGAAGAAGCCAGGATGTCTCCACCACCTGCTGTAACCAGCTCCTCTCCACCTTGGTCTCCCAGAAAATGCAGATAAATGAAGGTTGGGAGGAGCAAAGAGAGACAATACAACAGAGTCTTAGACTGCTGGGGAAGGAACTGGGGGAGGAACCTTAGAGAGCAGTAGGAACTTCAGTCCTTGCAACTGCTTCATCGCTGCAAGACCTACTGCAAAGGCTTGCTGTGACCACTAGGAATGAGCTGGTTTGTTTCTCTGAATAAAGAGTTAACCTCACAGACATTGGGTGCTTTTTTGTTTCATTGCTGACCTACATCTGACTCCAGCTCATGACAGCCTAGTTGGTCCTCTAACATGGGGAGCAAGGAACAGCACTCCTCCAGATGAATCAAGCTGGGGTATAGGGGCTCAGGTGCCCTGGGCCCATGTTGTTTAGGGCTTTCTATATCAACACAAGAACTTTGAACTCAGACCAATAGCGTTTGGACAGCCAGTGCAGATGTTTTTGGCAGAGGTGTCCTATGGTGATGGTCATCTGCCCTCAATCAGTAGTGTTGCCATTCCATTCTGCACTAGCTGGAGATTCTGGACCAGGCCCTAAGGGCAGCCCCACATGGAGCACATTGCATTAATCCAGACTTGAGGTTATCAATGCATGGCTGACAGTGGCCAGGCTATCTCAATCCAGATAAAGGTGGAGATGGAGTGACAGATGAAGCTAGTGAAGCGAGGGGGGGGGGCTGATTGCTATTTCCTCTCATAAGAGAATGGTTATCCGTACTTAAGAAAGTCCCCCCCCCCGAATAAATGACTAAGAAATAGTACAGATACAGTAATCACAAGCACTTAAATGCAGAGGTGACAAACAAAAGGAAGCACATGGTCGCACAATGCACAATTGATCTGCAGAACTAATTTTGCCAACGATGTTGCTATGGCCACTAGCATTAATGGATTTTCAAAAAGACTTGACGGAGGCACCGAGGATAGCAAAATATTCACGAAGGCCATATTTTCATGCTGGAGTGCCAGACTGGCCCCGCAACTGTGAGTGCCACGCAGTGTGCATGGCCCTGACACCGAAATTTGTGGTTGCCTGGCCCCTTCATGGGGAATTTTTGTGGGTGCTCAGGCATCCAGGACTCCCAGGAGTTTGCACCTATATTTTCGTGCCTCTAAGTACCTGAATCTGGGAAACCATTTTCGGAAGACAATGTTTAGGTACATCTGGGAGCCTGTGGTCCTCCACATGCCCTCCTGTTACTTTCTTATAGATGGGCAGGGTACAAATAATTTATTATTACTACTACTATTATTATTATTATTATTATTATTATTATTATTATTATTGTGATCCAGTCAAGGCAGCAGATTGGAGGAAGAAAATACAGGTCCCAAGTATTCCAGGAAAACCATTGTTTCCTCCTGAATTGCTTTGGTATAAATCAAGGGTGGTGTACCTATGGCCATCCAGATGTTGTTGGATAACAACACCCACTAACCCTGACTGTTGGTCATGCTGGCTGAAGCCTGATGGAAGCTGCCGTCCAAGAACACTTGGAGGGTCAGTTCCCCCTTGCATTACGTACATGGAGCCACTGGTCTAACCCAATGTAGCAATGCATTGTTTTCCTAGTTGCATTCCACTGAATACATATTTCTTTCTCTTTTTGCAGGGGGCAAATTTCAAAACAGTTTCACGGGGGACGACTCAAACAAGCAATGGCACGACTTCTTTGCTTTTATTCTTATGCTTTTGGTTTGCATTGCTGCTGCCGCAAGAACCAACCATGCAATTTCCATTTCTGGAGCCTGGCTGCCATTTTGTAAACCCCACAACGCCCCGAGCACAGTGTTATTCTGGGGATTGTGGAGGAAAATGGGAATCCACACCCCACCAATCCTTATTAGCATCATTTTGAGAGCAGAGAAAATTCTCAGAATTTTTCTCTGAAGAAACTCTTCCAACAATCTTTGGCTCAACTGTACTTTAAATAATATTTTATGCCAATCCTACCAGAGACAAATAACAAATTACCAATTCCATTTCATAAAGTCCTTTGCTTATCAATTCCTAATCCCAGAAAAGATGAGACTATAATGATCAGAACGGAGTGTTTGCTTTGCTTTTCATCGCACTGTGCTATCATCTCTGCCCAATGCTCCAATGCAACCCTGTTGTTTTAGTCCATGCTGCTTGATATTTCTTTGCTGATGAAAGAAACACAACCTCCTTGGAGCTCATGGAACACTTGAGAATGGGTCATTTCAGCACATTCCTTCCAAAAAAGGGGAAGTGGACATCTGAAAAAAAGAGGGATCTTTTTTCCTTCTTGCATAACCTGCAATCACTCCAGGCTGGGTAATGGGTGAGTGATTGGCCAGTGCAGGCAATCTCACCGGCAACTGTGGCTTGAAGGGGTCTGAAGGTGTATTGGTTGCCCTCTCCTGACCTTCCTCTTATACAGCCACAGAGGAGAGAGCCCCAAGGGAAGGTGCCCTCATTCGCTCCTATTGCTTTCAGAACAGAAGGTCACAGTGTTGAACTATGTAAGGGTGAAAACAGCTGACAGTCTCATATTTTTTCCTCCCTGAGACGCCTGGAATGGCTAAATTAAAAAGCGGGGGTGAGCGCAGAACTGACTGTCTGCAGATGAAACAGTTAATATTCTCACCAAGTTCTGAACATTCCATGAATAGTTATGGCTGGAGCATAACAGAAGCCAAGAACACGTCAGATGCAAGGCAAGAGCACATACTGTTCCTCCAATAGATATATTATGAATGGGCCCGGTGCCCTGGCCAGGTAACTCTGTCCTACTGCTGGCAAGAGTGTCCACTGGCATTACCATCATTACCCCTCAGCTGGCTGGAGCTAGTGGCACCTCTGGCACATGCGGTGAAAGAATTAAAAACTGCGTGGCGCTGTGGGTGCCTAGCAACCACTCCACATCTCTGCTGTATACTTCTAGTGGAGTGGTGGTGCTTGCCTAATAACCGCTTTCACCTCTCCTGGGACTAGCACAGTACAAAGGAGGGTGTGGGAAGTTCAGGCAGCAGAAATGGGAGATGGGTCTGAACAGAGAGCATGAGGATGGACAGCAATAAGTGAAAAGCTCTCAAACCCAGGTACAAGTAAATACCACTTCTTGTTCAGCTGTGGTTTTAAGATTTCACCTGTTTACCAAACGTCTAGAATGCTACTTGAAACGCTTTCATACAGAGAAGATTCCCATCTTATTCCTTTCATATCTCCCCACAAGTTGGAACATGCAGGCTGCCCTCTGGGGATTTCATACTTGGGATGGTGGAGAATTTGGCTTTGGCTTGCATTTAAGGACAAACTCAGCCAATCTGCACATCCTCAAACACTACAAGAACCCAAAGACAGTCACCCTTCAAAGTTCACAGTTCTCTGAATTTTGTAAAGCAGTTTTCCAGCCAAGAAGTGCAAATACTAGGGTAAAGTGTCAATAAAAAGATTTTAGTGAAAACAAAATACAAAAATGCAGCACTTTCAGGGGAGCTGCACAGCAAAAATATGTGCATCAGGCAAAATTGCATTGCAACATGTGTATATTGGGAGGGGAAATTAACATTATTCACCACTGAATTTTCATGAGGACTTTTTTAAAAAAAAAATAATAAATCACAAAGTGATATGGAAATGTGGAGAACAGAATTGCAATGAGGCCTGGGAAAAGGAGAAATGGAGATAAATGGAAACTGTCAGAATTGTCCTTCTCCACCCCATAGGGATAGCAAGGGATGCTAACAGGATTTCTTGGGCCTGGTGCATGGTATACGGATTGGGTCCGTTGCACCTATTGACAAGAACTGCTGCTTATGTACATATATTAACGTAACCTAGCCTACTTTGCAGGGCTGTTAAAAGGGGAAGGTGGGGAAAATACACACATCCTTGAGCTCCTGAGTGGAAAAGCAAGATACAAATATATGCCAGCCGTGATCACTTAACATAAGAACCTAAGAAGAGTCTGGTGAATCAGGCCAGTGATCCAGCTGCTCCAGCATCTTGTTCTCACAGTGGCCAACCAGATGCCTGTGGAATGTTTGCAAGCAGGACGTCAGCACAACAACACTCTCCCCACCTATAGGTAAAGGTAAAGGGACCCCGACAATTAGGTCCAGTTGTGGCCGACTCTGGGGTTGTGGCTCTCAACTCACTTTGTTGGCCGAGGGAGCCGGCGTACAGCTTCCGGGTCATGTGGCCAGCATGACTAAGCCACTTCTGGCGAACCAGAACAGTGCGTGGAAATGCCGTTTACCTTCCTGTCGGAGCGGTACCTATTTATCTACTTGCACTCTGACGTGCTTTCAAACTGCTAGGTTGGCAGGAGCAGGGACTGAGCAATGGGAGCTCACCCCGTCATGGGGATTCAAACCGCTGACGTTCTGATCGGCAAGTCCTAGGCTCTGTGGTTTAACCCACAGCGCCACCCGCGTCCCTTCTCCCCACCTATGATTCGTTGCAAATGGTATTCAGAGGCCTACTGCCTCTGATAGTGGATGTAGACTATAGCCATCATGGCTAGGAGCCATTGATAGCCTTGTCCTTCATGAATTTGTCTCATCCTCTTTCAGAGCCATCTTTTGGTGGCCGTCATTGCCTCCTGTGGAAGAGTTCCATAGTTTAATTATGGGCTGCTTGCAGAAGTACTTTATTTTATCTGCCCCAAAGATTCCAACACTCAACTTCTTTGGATGTTCTAGTTTTATGGGAAAGAGAGAACAACTTTTCTCTACTTCCACTTTCTCCGTGCCATGCACAATGGTAAAACTTCTATCTTTCTTCTAAAACAAACAACCTCCGAACGCTGCAACCTTTCTTCATGTGAGAATGGCTCCACCCCCTTGATCATTTTGGCCCCCCTTTTCTGAACCTTTCCCAACTCTACAATAAACTTTTTCGAGGCAAGGCAACCAGAACTGCACATAGTATTTTCCAAATGTGGTCACACCATAGATTTGTATTCTAGTGTTATGAGATTGACTGTTTTACAATCAAGTTCCTTTCCCAATGATCCCTAACATGCAATTTGCCCTTTTCACAGCTGCTTCACACCTGGTCGACATCTTCATCAGGCTGTCCACTATGACCCCACTGCCTCCTTCGTAATCAGTCACTGCCTGTTCAGACCCCATGAGTGTAAATGTGAAATTAAGATATATATTTTTGTCCTGGCATGCATCACTTTACACTTGCTTACATTGAATTTCATTTGCCATTTCCCCACCCATTCACTCAGTTTGGAGAGGTCCTTTTGGACCCTTTTGCAATCTCTTTTGGTTTTAGTGACCTTGAACAATTCCGTATCAACAGCAAACATGGCTGCCCCATTGCTCACCCCAATTCTAGATTGTTTATGAACAAGTTAAAAAGCACAGGGCCCAATACTGATCCTTGGGGGCTCTCCACTTTCTACAGCTCTCCATTCAGAGAACTGTCCATTTATTCCAATTCTCTGCTTTCTTCAATTTTCTGTTCTGAATCTTGATTGATCTAGATAAATGGTAGATCTAGATAAACGGTTTTCACAAAAGAATTCAGAAGTTGGGTTGCCATACACTACCTTGCTGAGAGATGGCAGGTTAAGTACTGACCCACAATTGTTCAGATATGGCAGATCAAAAGCCATTTTTCATAGGAGAGGTTGGAAAGTCACCTTGGCATTATACCCTACTTCTAGGAGTCATTTATTACAACTGCACCCAGCAAACCTAAGGCTGACTGGTTGTTGTCCAATGTTCTCAATGGACAGTGTCCAAGGCGCCATGCAGTAGACTGCAAATCTCCCAAGAATATGGTCCATGCACTCATGCAACATCAACCAAAAACTATCCTTAGAAATCTGATAAGCAGGTGCTCTGAACCTTTTTACTTCAATTCCACAAACAAACTTCACCTAAGATGACGTTGGACATGAACTATGGGAAACAAAAATAATTCTTGATGAGGCTAAAATTTCTGATGGCGATTTCACATATCCTTAGAGGTAAGCCACTGAATTTTCTGAGAAGCAAAAATGGAAGCAACTTTGGAAGACAAAAGATACCTGCAGGTTTTTCAAAGGCAGTCAAGGAATGCTGTGAAGATGCACAGCATTTCTTGGCAGAGAGGGAGAGTTTCACTTATCTCTTGTTTCTCCCACACTTGTGACAAAGAGGCCTGTCTGAATAGTTCATCACAAGCCCACAACCACAACCCTGCACAATGTGCCCATGCCCCAGAAGGCCAGTTTGCAGTGGAATGTAAAAGCACAATTTGTCCCTTTGACAAATGATTGACATGCGTGATGCAATCTGCCCAACCCCCTCCCAAATGCCTCGCCACATGCCGAGCGGCCATAGGAAACTGGCTCACAGCCACTGATTTATCTTCACCTCTTCAAAGGTTCCCAAAGGCAACAAACTGAATGAGAGAAGTATAAGGTTAGCAGTAAAGCATTCATCAAAGCCACCCTTGACCCGAGGCAGGTTCCTATGTACATCTCCCCCCTACCTCCCACAACTCCATATATTGATGACCGAGTGTTTCCCGGATCCTTGTGAAAAGACCTCCTGTGGTTCTCAGAATTGATGCGTATAAATATTTTACAATACTGCGCACTCAAGGATGAACTGCCTCTGATCTTGAAGGTTCATTAGCCAACATGGCTAAGTGGAACCTCTGAATGCAAAAGCATGGTGCCTCGGAATATCAGGTGCTGGAGGCAATCAATGTGGGAAGGTTTTTGCCCTTACACCTCACTTGTGGGTTTCCAGGAAACATCTGTCTGGCTGTTACAGGAAACAGGATACTATAGAGCAGAGAGAACCTTGGTCTGGTCCAGCAGGGCTCTGCTAATGTTCTTATACCCTGCAATCTTGTCATTTCTACTCTTTGGTATCACCAATTTTCCTCCTCCATGACCACCAGCTGAGCTGAGACACACATGCATGCACACACATGCCCAGCGAAAATCCTACGCATTGATTAGAAGCACTACATTCCAGGAAAGGGGTGGGAGAACAAGTTTGAAGACATTTTCTGCTGCAGGTGAAATGGAGCCGCAGAAGAAGAGCAAGCAAGCAGAAGCCACACTGCAAAAAAAAAAATGTTAACAGGGAAAGAATCAGGTGTGTGTACTGCAAGCCCTATTTAGCTCATCAGACATCTTTCAATTCTAACAGCTGGAGCTCTAGCCCTCTTCCACGCTAAAGCGGAACCAAGTGTTCTTGGTTTGCCAGCATCCCTGGTGCTTGACAGATTTTGCTAGCACTGGTGCACAGTAATTTTAAAATAATTAACCCTATAGGAGCCGTTAAAACAATGTCCAGTTGCGGGTTGCAGACTGGAGAAGAAAGACTCAGTAACCGTGCAACAACAAATCAAGGATAAATAAAACCAGCCTAGCAAGCGTTGGCGTCTTTTATTGTTGCTTGCCCTTTGTTTCCGAATTTCTATTCAAAACACAACAGCTCTTCTTCCTCGCAACCCCAAACCTTTCAGAAAAGGCTCTGGAAGCGGGGAGCGGGGGGAAAGAAAAGGCAATGACAATGACAAACTGCACCTACCTTTGCGGAAACTAAAACACCGCTTGATTCTTCTGTAGGTAGTTTTGGGAACAAAGGGGGATGATGCTAAAGCACCTGAGGCACGGACCCCCGTATTCCTGTCTTCGGGCATCATGCAGGCCAGAGAAATAGTCGCAACCCAAAAGCATGTGCTAAAACCCACTTCTAGATGGCACACTGCAATCCATCATTTACATTTATCACTATTTTGAGTGGCATCTCCTCCCCGAGCTTCCTAAATTCTGATCTTCCCGGTCTTGGTGGAATGTGGCCAGTGAGCTCTTAAAAGGAGATATGGGATCACCCCTTCTTTGCTAGTGATTTCAGGTAGTTTCCTTTCCTTCTTCCCTGCTCCTCCAGCTTGCAAAAAATGTCATTTCCCATTGAACGGCGACAATGCCACGTCCCGACAAAAGACTTTCAACGTAAAGGTGTATCGTCCACGAAAGGTGCCTCGTGGGGGGTCTCGTGGCAGGGTTTGGCGTGGGGAATTGGTGCTTCTTCTCAGCTGGAACTGTATAGGGTGGAGCAAATGCGGAAGGCAGGGCATAGATTCCACTGGGATAGGTCAGCAAATAGCAATGCGGGAGCAGAAGATGAGAACAATGACCAGAAACAGGGGCTTCAAAGAATTGCCTTGGATGTTCCTCGCCGACTCCTTTTTATCTCTGCAAATGTGGCTGGGGGACAAAAATAATGACAGCATCTCCCAAAAGGCTACATTTGTCCATTACGGACGCTCTTCAAAGGGCTTCTCCTTTCCCCAATTACTATGCAAGGAAACGCCTCCCCTTCTGATAGTCTGGATGATTTGTAGCCTTCCTCCTGCTCCCTCGACTCCCCGCGGCAAACGCATCAGCCCCGGCGGCATCAGCAGCTGAGCAGCTGAGCAGCCAAGCAGCACAGCCACCAAGTTCCAGGGAATCTGCTGAGGAATACACGCCTCCCGCAAGATATGCCCGTGCCAACTGTTCTCAGTGCAAGTGTTTCAAAGGCTGCTGCTGCTGCTGTTGCTTCTCTTACTACTGCCGTAGTGCCTTCTGCTCAAGCCCTTTGCACGAATGCAGCAGGTGCAAGCAAAACAATGTGAGGGAGGCAAAGGGAGCTTGTACGGTTTCTGCAAGGTTGATTTCTCTCTCTCTCTCTCTTTTTCCCCTTTTTTAAATGTTGACTTTGAGTTGACTTCAAACAACAGTCACGTGTGGCAGCTTAAGAGCCCTTCTGCCTCTCACATGAGCGTCTTTCTTCCCTCCCGCTCCAGCCCCATTAATCTTTTCCTTCGCCCCTTCCAGTTCCATGTTATTTCTACTTTCATGCTGAGTAATCAAAGCCCGTTTCTCTCTTATTTCAACAGCCATGGCAAAGAAGAAGAAAAAGTCACCTTTCAAATCCAACCGGGAAAGGAGTTTAACTGACCGACAAACATCTGGGGAATTGGATTTTGTTTCTGTGGGTTTTTTTTACTAAAAATAGAAAAGGCTGTGCGTACATTTTCTATTTAATTTTTTTCATAAGCAATGTGAGCCCAGGAGAGTCTTTCTCTCTCAACCACCTGCCCCCACCGTGCTACTGCAAGTTTAATAAACCAGTTAATAATTTGCAGAGCTGCCTGTTCAGTAAGCTTTGCCACTGCACGAGGCCTCCCAGAAGTCTGACTCCAAATATTAAAGCAGGAGTAGCCAACATGGTGCCCTTCATATGCTGTTGGACTACCACTTTGAGGATCACGGGCCATAAGGCTGATGGGAACTGTAGTCTGACAAATGTCAAGAGAGTACCACATTGCCCAAAGAACATGCACAGACAGATCTTGTGTGTAGTGCTTTGAATACCAAACGATGGTGCATGTATGCATTGAGTTTATTATTTCTTCTAGCACTTCCCTCAGCCTTCCGCTGCAAGCCCAATTTCACAAGTGACTTGCACAACATGTGACCCATCAAGGTCAAGTGCCGTCCGCCAAACAGCCACGGATGGCAACCCACAGCGGAAAGCTTGCTATGTAAAAATGGCCGAAGGAAGAGGCTGGCTAGCTCCTGTCAGGCAACCAATAACACATGGGTGCTTCATCTTAATGCAAGGATGTGCTTCCCCCAGGTCTTGCTGGATCCCAACTCCCAGAAGCCCCAACCAGCAAGGACAATAAGTCAGGGATGATGGGAGTTGCAGTCTTGCAACATCTAGAAGGCCACTGATTCTCCACCCCAGCATAACAGATCAAGTCATACAGTTCCAGCTTAATTGTAGACGTGAAAAAAAGGTCAAAAGGCAGAACCTGTAGAGGATAAAGTAGCATCTTAAAAAACTCTGATGCATGCACACACAGAAAATAAGAATTTTCATGCTGAATCAGCTCAAAGTCCATCTAGGACAGCAGTCTAAAGGTGATTAGCTAGATGCCTCTGGACACTCATACGGACAGACGGCCTTCTCTGTTGTTTGTTCTCAGTATCTGTTATTTGGAAGCAAACAATCGGAGAAGAGGGAGACTAGCAGAAGGAAAGGAGGGTCCTTGACATCAAGACCCAAAGCCCCACAGATGCCAGCAATGCCTCTGCAATTATCTTACTGCCTCTGTAGGCAAAAGTTGCATATAACACTCAAGGCCAATCGCCATGAATTGATCTATCTTCCATGAATTTTCCCAGTTGTTTTAAAAAGCCATCAAGGTCATCACCACATCCTATAGTGGAGAATTTTGCATGTTTAATATGTGTTGTCTTCATGCTACTGTCAACCATCTTAATTAAGGGAGGCTGCACTTGATCACAAGAGTGGGAATAAAATGTCTCTTTGCACTCCCACACGTATTTGGCACACATGAATGGCATCGTTTTCTGCATTGTTTTTGATGCTTCCCCTCCGTTAAAATTAATTTGCATGGTTAATTGTGTTAGCCTTGGCCATTGCTGGTAGCGAGATGAACAACGTAAGTTTTAGCAGAAGATGAACCGCAGCAGAAAGAGTGCTGAAAACGTTGAAGTCATGCTGGGGTTAAAAGGTCTCCATACCAAATTTGTTTTCAGCCGTAATCATGCTGTCAAACAAATGCACATGCGCAGTAGAGCTATCAAGCAGACAAGTGGGAAAACCACACAGGCCTTCCTGCACTTTCTCTGTTATTGCCACAAGCAGACCACAGTGATGCCCCGGTATGCCCCGCGTTTTTGATTTGAGTTTTCACTGAAATGAGGCTGCATTTTAATGTTGTACTTTAATCTTGTTTTTAAGTTGTATTTTAATCAATTGTTTTTATACTTGGTGTTGGTCGCCCTGAGCCCAGTCTTGGCTGGGGAGGGCGGGGTATAAATAAAATTATTATTATTATTATTATTATTATTATTATTAGGCGGCAGGATGATGGCCCAGGCAGGTGGCAGGTGCAGGCAGACCTGCAGAACAAGTGAGCTTGTGACCCAAGCAAGCCTTTTTGGGCTCTCTCCGTCTCCACTGCCACCAGACCTGGGACATGGGAAGCAGGTAGGTGGCCTTGGAATCTGTTTGCAACAAGTGTTGAGGATAACTGAATTGGAAAATGCTTTTGGCAAGACACAAAACGTGAAAGCAAGGTTAGCAAGCTCGGCCCCAAACAATGCTCACAAATTCAAAAGGAGTGGACGGCACAAAGAACAGATAAGCAAATACTTCAAAGCAGACTTTCCTTCTGCACCAGGATACTTTTTAATGTGCCTAATGAAAGTCAGGCCTTCTGCCAACAGTTACCCATTATAACAGAACTCTGAAAACCACTAAAAGCTTTTTGATTCAATACCTCTATTTGTATTGTGTTCAACCAATGGCTTCTCTCTACACTTCTCCAAGATGGTGACTCACGGTGAGTTGCTAAAAGGGCTCTGGGCATTTGAACAGACATTGAGTCGGCCTAATATTAAGCAACGTATAAGCCTGGACTTTTCAGACATTATTCTAGAGCCAAACAAACATGTATGGATGTGGGGGAACCTGCTTCTCCCAACAAGTTCATTTTACCCATGACATCTCGTGTTCTGGACATAAAATTCAATACTTCTAACAAATCAAGTTCACTAACAGGTGGTGCTAGACAATCCTACCTTCATGAAGATGTAATACTAATTTCTCAATTGCACCTTGCGCTTTGACAGACCTATGGTCCTCAAAGGATGAGCTAAGGCCGCCACAAACATGCAGTAGCCACTTAGAATGTGGCCCCTTTTATGCATTGCTGTTTGGGACAATACAGTGGTACCTCGGGTTAGATACGCTTCAGGTTACATACACTTCAGGTTACAGACACTGCTAACCCAGAAATAGTGCTTCAGGTTAAGCACTTTGCTTCAGGATGAGAACAGAAATCGTGCTCCTGCAGCGCGGCAGTAGCAGGAGGCCCCATTAGCTAAAGTGGTGCTTCAGGTTAAGAACAGTTTCAGGTTAAGTACAGACCTCCAGAACGAATTAAGTACTTAACCTGAGGTACCACTGTATATTATAAGGGAAAGTCAAAGTGATAGAGCATCTGCTTTGCATGCAGAAAGTCACAGGTTCCATCCTCGAAGCTGGGCTTGAAGTCAGTGTCAACCAGCTAACATCAGCTATGCTCTGGATAATAATAATAATAATAATAATAATAATAATAATAATAATTTATTTATACCCCACCCATCTGGCTGGGTTTCCCCAGCCACTCTGGGCTGCTTTCAACAGAATATTAAAATACAATAATCTATTAAACATTAAAAGCTTCCCTAAAGAGGGCTGCCCTCAGATGTCTTCTAAAAGTCTGGTAGTTGTTCTTCTCTTTGACATCTGGTGGGAGGGCATTCCACAGGGTGGGTGCCACTACCAAGAAGGCCCTCTGCCTGGTTCCCTGTAACTTGGCTTCTCGCAGCGAGGGAACCGCCAGAAGGCCCTCAGAGCTGGACCTCCGTGTCCGGGCCGAACGATGGGGGTAGAGACGCTCCTTCAGGTATACTGGACCTGCTTAGCAACTCCAGACAGTAGCTGATTCCTGCCAAAAAGGCAGGGCTTGAAGTTGGTGCCAATCAGCTGACTGGCAGCAACTTCAAGCTCTGCTTGCATCAAATGGGATCTTTGAGTGATGCTGCCAAGGTAAAATGGCTCACCTGGCATCATTGTGAAATCAGGTGACTGACAAGTAGGCAGCCCCACCTCCTCTCTCTCTCTCTCTGTGTGTGTGTGTGTGTGTGTGCGTGCGTGTGTGTGTGCGCGCTAAGGATCCATCTAACCCAACAGCCAAGTCTTATTCCCAACCTCTAGGCTACAGGACTGGAACTGAACTGGGAGGACTAAGATTCAAATTCCTGCTCAGCCAGGAATCTTATGGGGTGACACTGGGTGGGTGAGTTGCTCTCTGGTCAGCCTAACCTACATCCCAAGATTTCAGTGATGATAAAATGGGGAGCAATGGCACACCATGCATCGTTGTTGCTCCCTTTCCTCGGAGGCGTTCAATGTGATGCACATGGTCCCCCATCCATTGTATCCCTGTTTAGGGAAGTTTTTAATGTTTGCTGTATTGCGATATTTTAATATTTTGTTGGAAGCCGCCCAGAGTGGCTGGGGAAGCCCAGCCAGATGGGTGGGGTATAAATAATATATTATTACAGTGGTACCTCAGGTTACATACGCTTCAGGTTACAGACTCTCCTAACCCAGAAATAGTGCTTCAAGTTAAGAACTTTGATTCAGGATGAGAACAGAAATCGTGCTCTGGTGGTGCGGCGGCAGCAGGAGGCCCCATTAGCTAAAGTGGTGCTTCAGGTTAAGAACAGTTTCAGGTTAAGTATGGACCTCCGGAACGAATTAAGTACTTAACCTGAGGTACCACATTATTATTATTATTATTATTATTATTATTATTATTATTATTATCCTCACAGCAACCCTTTAAGGTAGGTCATCCTGAGAGCGACTGGCCCAAAGGAATGTAAACTTCTGGTCTTAGTGCTTTAACTGCGTTTTTTATATATATAAAAAAACAGTATTAACTGTCATGTGTTTCAACCAGTTTGTTTTACTGTATATTTTAATTGAGGATGTTTTAGTGCTCTGGTGGACTTATTACTGCGCATTTCAATTATGCATGTTTTTATAATCGATTTTATATAGTTGTAAACCACTTAGAAGGCACTTTGGCGTGCAAGCAGTATATTTAAAAATACATAAAGGATTTCATATGCTGCTGCCCTGAACTACTTCGTGGAAAAATGGAATAAAAATATAACAAAGAAGGCCTGGTTTTAATGACTGCCAGAAGTGCTGCATCGACTGTACCTTCTGGCAGAGCAAGGCACCAAATGCTGGGAGGGGACAGGGAGAGGGCGCAAGTTGCTGGAGGCCAGTGCACCAGGCTTCATTTCCAAAACAAGCCCAATGTCTTCAGTTGTGGTGGAGGAAGGTACTGCCCTGCACTGATAGTGCTAAGATTCAACTGCCAATCCAGTTGGCTTACGTGTGTGAAACGAAGAGGATGCCATCTTGTACTTTGCTGCTGGCAGCAAAAACGCCTCAGGCCAGCCTTGTCGAACTGCTTTGAGACTTGGCAACTTCATTTCCCAGGGACAGAAAACCCAATGAAACACCTACCCAAGTCAGCAAAGGGCTCCTCCAAACAACCTATTTATCAAACATTAATCCTGATTTGCTTGCACAAAGCTTACATGGAGGTTAGATTATGTCCACTCTTTCCTGAGCATTCCCTTGGACGTGTTTGCAGGAGCTAATAATAATAGTAATAATAATAATAATAATAATAATAATAATAATAATAATAATAATAATAATTCATTATTGATATCCCGCCCATCTGGCTGGGTTTCCCCAGCCACTCTGGGCGGCTCCCAACAGAAAATTAAAAACACGATAAAACATCAAACATTAAAAACTTCCCTAAACAGGGTTGCCTTCAGATGTCATCCAAAAGTCAGATAGTTGTTTATTTCTTTGACAGCTAATGGGAGGGCATTCCACAAGGTTGGCGCCATTACCAAGAAGGCCCTCTGCCAGGTTCCCTGCAACCTCACTTCTCGCAGGGAGGGAACCGCCAGAAGGCCTTCAGCGCTGGAGCTTATCCAACACTGAGCACTCCTTCTGGTTCAAGTTGGGGCTGTTTATCCATCCTGCAAATCATGTGCTCATTCCACACTTTTCAATGCATTTCCCTGTCACTTTCCTAACTGCAAAATGTATATTTCTTCTTAAATGTGGATGCGTTGCTCTAGGGAAACTGTGCTTTAATCCACTTTAATTGCACAAGCCTCAATTTCCCAGTATGCCTGTTATGTACTAAGCTTGGATCCTAGAGCAATAGGCAAGTAGGATCCTAGAATGCAATAACTGATTGGCTTGCAGGAAAAGACCAATCAGGCCCCAGGAGGAAGTTAATCAGCCTATTAGGCTGGTAGGATCGTAGAATGCAACAGCTGATTGGCCTGCAGGAAAAGACCAATCAGGCTCCAGGAGGGAAGCAGAATCAGCCAATCAGATGGGACTCATTGTGTAAATAATGTATATAAAAGCCTGAGGTTTGGGGGGCAATTCAATCACTGTTTTACAACATGCAATAAAGAGCATGAAATCACTACAGGACTCCAAGTATATTTCAATGCCGTAGAATCCCTCCTGCAAAATCCTGCCCGTCTGGAGGCCCCCCAAACACACAGAATTGGCTGTTAGCAACATACCCCCTAAGAAACAAGTCATACTGCATACCGAACCAGAAAGGAATCTCTTCCACCGAGCCTGAGAACTACAGCAAGAATCTGACCTTCTGGGGAGAATTTAAGTTATTAAACCCTCAGTTGTAGGTCATTGCTGCTGGAGTGTAACATTCTTTTGGGTGTGGGGGCTTTTTCTGCGCAGACATCGGATTCCTAGCAAAAGAGTGGAATGTATTTCAAATGTGTTTCGGACCTCCTTCAGCTGGTGCCTTCCCGCCTCCGCCTCCCGAGAGCATCCAAGACACAGCTGCAGACACATCGAAAGGTAGTACTGGGCAGGGTTCCAGTTGAAACTGTGCCATAGGAAAGGACCACCAGCCAAGGGCTGAAATCCCCTTCCTAAGCAAAACTTCATAGCCTTTAATCGCCGGGTAGGGAGTGTGCATGTTGTGCTGATCCCCATGGAGGCTCTGTTAACAATGATAATTTCCTACAGCCCCCCTAGGGTCTAATTGATAAGTGGAGAGGGTGATTTCCCAACAGTAAACATAGTTTTTCAGCTGCAACTCTGCTCTCCTCCTCTGCTCCAAAAACAATACAAAGCAAAGCCGCTGAACTGCCAGACATTTATTTTCACAGCTAAACATCACTGGGAGCAAGCCAGAAATCTCTGTTTTATTTACTTTGACTCGAATGCTCTATCTAGCCTCGTGGAATAGCCAGCATGCTATTCCTTCTTGAAACCAGTTGGCTGCTACTGGGAGGTCAGGTCGCAAAATGCAGAACCATGTGGCCGGATGCAGACCTCTTCTTCCAAATGATACTCATACAACCCTGGAAACGGACGTGTTTTATTTGTATCTCGCCTGCCTCCCAGTGAAGGACCAAGGAGGCTCACTGCAGAAATTAAAACAGATACAATTAAAAGTAAAAGCTAAAGGACCCCTGACAGTTAAGTCCAGTCACAGAAAACTCTGGGGTTGCGGCGCTCATCTCGCTTTACAGGCCAAGGGAGTCGGCGTTTGTCCACAGACAGTTTTTCTGGGTCATGTGGCCAGCAGGACTAAGCCGCTTCTGGTGCAACGTAACACCGAAACCAGAGCAGCCCATGGAAATGCCATTTACCTTCCCGCTGGAGTGGTACCTACTTATCTATTTGCACTTTTTTTGGTATGCTTTCAAACTGCTAGGTTGGCAGGAGCTGGGACAGAGAAACGGGAGCTCACCACGTTGTGGGGATTTGAACCGCCCACCTTCTGATCAGCAAGCCCAAGAGGCTCAGTGGTTTAGACCACAGCGCCACCTTAGTTGACGATACAATTAAAATGATACAATAAACCTAAACAAGAAAAATCAATTAAATAAGTAACCCTAGTAAAAACACCAAAAACACTTAAAACCATTCAAAAGCATGCACACATGTGACATTCAGCCTCAGAAGATGTTGCCACAACAGCCAGTTAGCGGCCAAAGGTCTATTGCAAGAAAAAAGGCTATGCTTGCAGGCAAATGTCTACAACTTTATTAACATCCATCTACACCTTCACTAGCATCTCTCGGCAATATAGAACAAGCAAATACACAGCATCCAAATAAGTATGCCCCATTTTCTAGATTGCAGAGGAATATATACTTGGAAGTTAGTTTTGTACGTGTAGAGGGGAGCTGTAGCAATGCAATCTCTAGTGAAGTGGTTTACTGGCTGCAGCACCGCAAACCTCTTGCACACACGGAATCAAATGAGAGCAGCTATTTTTCTCTGCCAAACGCCAGAGTTCAGCAATCCATTTGATTCATTTCATTTCCCCTTTTCATTGCTGCGAGACTCTCTGTCGGCTCCTCATCAAAATAGAACCATAGAATGTTAGAGCTGGAAGGGACCCAAGGGTCATCTAGTCCAACCCCCTGCGATGCAGGAAATAAGCCACGTGTGTAACATAAAACAAGTAAATAAATTTGCATGTGTTACGAATGTACTCACCTCCTCCAAAAGGTGCCCATATAACCCTGCGGATAGACTTCACCCAGTCCTCCATGTCATTCTGAGTGCTTGCCATAAGGAGGTATGTTTCATGGTTTGCTGTCATCCGCTCTCTGTCTCCGCCTATGAGAGAAGAGGGAACCTACATTAAAGAACACTCGCACTTTGCAACCCAAATTCTCATATGCAATCCACAGTGGGTAGCAGTATGGTATAGTGGTTAGAGTGTTGGACTAGAACCTGGGGGACCAGTGTCCAAATCCCCACTCAGGCCCCATCTGCACTCTGTGGGGGAATGGTAGCTCCCTACAGGGCAGATGCGTCCTCAGTCATGACTCTCACTGGGTGACACTGGGCCAGTCAGCAACTCCCGGTCTAACCTACCTCACAGGGTTGTTGTGAAGATGCAATGAGGAGGGGGAGAGTCATTTACATCACCTTGAGCTTCTTGGAGGGAGTGTGGGATATAAATGTAATTATGTAAAGGTAAAGGGACCCCTGGGATGCGGGTGGCACTGTGGGTTAAACCACAGAGCCTAGGACTTGCCAATCAGAAGGTCGGTGGTTCGAATCCCCACGACGGGGTGCGCTCCCGTTGCTCGGTCCCTTCTCCTGCCAACCTAGAAGTTCGAAAGCACGTCAAAGTGCAAGTAGATCAACAGGTACCGCTCTGGCAGGAAGCTAAAAGGCTTTTCCGTGCACTGCTCTGGTTCGCCAGAAGAGGCTTAGTCATGCTGGCCACATGACCCGGAAGCTGTATCCCGGCTCCCTCGGCCAATAAAGCGAGATGAGCGCCACAACCCCAGAGTCGGTCACGACTGTACCCCTGACCATTAGGTCCAGTTGCAGACGACTCTGGGGTTGTGGTGCTCATCTCGCTTTACTGGCTGAGGGAGCCGGCGTTTGTCCGCAGTTTTTCCGGGCCATGTGGCCAGCATGACTAAGCCGCTTCTGGCAAACCAGAGCAGCACACAGAAACGCCGTTTACCTTCTCGCCGGAGCGGTACCTATTTATCTACTTGTACTTCGTGCTTTCAAACTGCTAGGTTGGCAGGAATAAATGTAATAAATAAAAACAAAAATAACAGAAGCAGAATATCACCTATAAGAAAGTACAGATATAATAATAGAATTGTAGAATTGGGAAGGCATCCCTAGAGTTACCTAGTTCAACCCTTTGCAATGCAGAAATCTTTTGCCCAGTGTGGGGCTCGAACCCACAACCTTGAGATTGAAAGTCTCATGTTCTAACCACTGAGCTAATCCCAGGTTCAGATAGCAGAGTCCATTAAGAACAGATTAAACTTCTCACAATATGAAAAATAAATACAGTTAAAACAGTAAAAAAACAGAAACCCCCGGCAACGAAAACTCTTTTGGTTTTGCTGCAAGAAGCTATCGCAGTGCCCCCTCTGGAAATGAAATCAGTGGGGTTCTCAGCCCCCTTTGGCTTAAATACGTGTGTGTGTGTGTGTTTCAATCTGGAGGTGGAAAAAGGGTGGTGATTGTGGTGGTCAAAGTGATGTTGCATATAATGAAACTTCTATTACATATAATGAAACTTCACATATTTAGGTCACTCCTAAATGGAAGATATTGGAGTACCCCAAGCATTTGCCCATGTATGTGCATAGAAAATAGCCGATCTTTTTGAAAGGAGATTGCAGTGCACAACCAAACTATTATTACTGTATAATTATAGGATTATTGTATAATCTTATAAAGTTATATAATCTTGGAAGGGGCATGGCTGTAATGACCATGAAGGGACCCTGCAGTTCTGAATTTGGACTTTGTAACTTACAAAGCAGTTCTCTATGCCTTAGCAGCTAGGAAGATTAGGGCGAAAGAATTAGATAAACCCCCTGCAAAAGGGACTCAAGAGATTTAATTTGTATATTTTATATGACAATTACCTCTTACCCTATGTAACAATGCATTTTAGTAGACTTGACACTGGCCACTAGCCATGGCCTTTGGCTAGTGCAATAAAGTTTATGAGGGAGACTTCTGAATTTTCCACTACACCAAGACTGAAACTGCAAAAGGTATTTGTGATTTAGCTAACATCTGTGTCCCAGCATCATGCACAAGGTAGCAACCGATGAATAGGAACTAAGCACTCACTGAAGTCCCATACATGGAACACACTCAGTATTGAGGAAATTGGTTTAAGAGTCATCTTAAGACTCACCGTAAAAGCACTGCATGAAATGAGTAAACAAATGCCATTCCCAGAAAAGAATAAACCATTAATGGCTGGGGCCTGCCTGAGGGGTGATTTACAGATTCTACAGCAATATCCTGCTCTGTCATCCTACAGTTCTGCCAGGAACATCGGCCGGCAATGACTCCAAATGATAGCTGCTTCAAATGCATTCCTGACAAAGAGGAAAGCACTATTGGCCACTAAACGGCTCCTTTTACTCAGCACTTCATCTCCGCGAATGGAGCTGGTGTCCAATTTTTCGACCCTCTGATGTCTGTTTGGTTGGGTGCTACGCAGCAGAATGGTATCGGCGCTTCTTATTTATAGCCTGGGCAGAAAACGCAACACTTCTGGCAAATCCCTACCAGGCACCCTGTACATCTCTTTCTTCCACTTACAAAAAGCTGGTTGTATTCACACAGCTACAAAAAGGCACATGTGTGACTATGAGCCCTGAGAACAGCCATGTGGAGATGCAATCATCCCTGGCAGAATTTCAGAAACAGCACCCATGCCCTTTATTGCTGCGACAGCAGTGTTATGCGCAGTTTAGTAGCTCAAACCACAGGATACAGCAAGTACTCCTTATGGCACTGCAATGTGGTGAAACAACTAGAAAGCATAACAAAGTAGTGCACCAAATTGCAGCCCAGAGCCCACAAATGGCATGCAAACCCATGTGCCTGGTTCAGGGATGGCACATCCCATTTCTCTGCTTGAGGAGAAAAGCCCACATTGGTTCAGGACTGCAATACCTTTCCATATGAGCCTACTTGGACCCTGAAATCATTTTCTGAGGCCCTCCTTTGTGTGCTGCCTCCTTAAGGGGTCCGGAGCGTGGCAACACGAGAACGGGGCCTTCTCTGCAGTGGCTCCCCATCTGTGGAACACTCTCCCCAGGGAAGTTCGGCTGGCGTCTTCATTATACACCTTTAGGCACCAGGCAAAAACGTTCCTTTTTAACCAGGCCTTTGCCTGCCCGGATCTACATCCCATACCCTTTAAAATGTGTCTCTTTTGTTGGGGGGAGGGGTTATTGCGTTATTGTTTTTATTCTGATTTTATATATTGTGATCTTTTTTGTGAACCGCCCTGAGACCTCGGGTATAGAGCGGTACATAAATTCAATAACTGAAAATGAATGAATGAATGAACTTTTGTTTTGTGGCTAATAGCAGTTTGGGAGGGTTTTTTTTAAAGCATTGCAGCTGGATAGGGAAGGGTGACTATGTGTTCAACTTGACAGAGGACCGTCCTCTGTTTGAAGGGGGTCCTCTATTTGCAGGTCTGTCTGCTCTAAGTCTAGTTTAAAGGGAAAGCTGCTAAGAAAGGGCCTGAAAGTTGGACATCAACAGTTGCACACAGGTCACCTGGTTACAGTCTTCCCCGTCATGGTGAGATGCTTCAGATATCTATTTAAATTTTAGCAATAATGTCCATATTTGCATATATATACTTCTAAATTAGCACACACAGTTTTAATGCAAATATGTGACCTCATCTGTCTTCAATTTTTTGGTGATGTGTCTCCTCTTTGTTTGGCAATGCATAATTGGCCCTGAGTGTTCACTGCAAGGACAGATCCTGAAGCTGAGGCTCCAATACTTTGGCTACCTCATGAGAAGAGAAGACTCCCTGGAAAAGACCCTGATGTTGGGAAAGATGGAGAGCGCAAGGAAAAGGGGACGACAGAGGACTAGATGGTTGGATGGTGTTCTCGAAGCTACCAGCATGAGTTTGACCAAACTGCAGGAGGCAGTGGAAGACAGGAGTGCCTGGCGTGCTCTGGTCCAGGGGGTCACGAAGAGTCGGACACAACTTAATGACTAAACAACAACAAAGTTAAAGCTCCTCTCTCTCTGTGCTGCTGCTTCAGTGAAAACTTCTCTCTGTGGCTATTATTAACAATGTAGTTGCTAATGGCTCTTCCAGCATGATGTCAAAATTGACCCTGAAACACTATTTTTTTCCTGGTTGCTAGGTCAGTTTCAGTTCATGCATCCAGAACCTTTTTGCTTCCCAGAATCCCAGCACTGTATCCAGGGCCTCTTTTTTCGGTTACAACAATGATCCTTCAGCACAGTGCAAATGAAGAGAGGCAATTTATTTGCTAATTTCTATCCCACTGATGGACAGCTGTGCATTACCAAAACCCTTTCTATAATTTTTTTCTGTTGAAGACTTCTGTGGAATCCAAATGCTTGCATATCTTTACTTTCAATAAGAATTTGGTCCAGGATGGGGTAGAGGAAAAGAAACATTTCTATGTTCTCTGTGCTGTTAAGCCTTGTTTTGTACAATACTTGGGTTCCTCAAAGAAAACTGTAGACGTCACTCAGCAATTTGGAATGAAGGGGCATACCTGTCCTCTATTGCTCCCTTCTCTGCAGAGAGGAATTATATTCTTTCTCCCACCCTTAACCCTTCAAAATGGTTTATAAGTAACTCATTCCAGCTGCTTATCCTCTCTCTTGCAAACTCAGATGCACTCCAATGGTTCAGTAAATAGCAAGTGGAGAGCTGGTGTGCTTCTTGAGCAATGCTGACTCTGACCAGCTCGGCGTACTTTTGCGCAACCAGCTGGCACCGTTGGGATGTGAGCAAAAGTATTTGAGGAGCTCCTGCCCAGCAAATGAAAAAGCACAATCATAGACATCAATGGAGGTACAATTCCAAAGGTGACATGGAGAAGCCTTTACCTGCATTCGCAATATTGTACTTCAGATACAATATTCACAATACTGTACTTTAGATACAATATTCGCAATGTTGTACTTTAGATACCCTGTGCACTGAACAAGAGGAGCATGTTGAAATGAGCATGGGCTTGTTTCTCAATTTGTCAAGCCCAAACAGCTTCCTTGCATTTTTCCCTCCTGCTGTTAAGCGCACATAGGGAGAAAGTAAATCCTTGTCCAATTTTTAAAACAAAACCAAGCGTGATTTTTATCTGCCTGAAAAGGACATCTTTGTGTGTTCTTTAAAGGGACTGACAGGGGGGGAAAGGGATCTTCTGGCAGCTTAAAGGTGATTTGTTGTTGTATAAGCTGTATGTGAACTGAAGTCCACTTCGTCAGCTGCAAATAAAGGGCTTGGCGGATTATATACGTATCCCTGTGCATATGAATCCAGGAATGTTGAGGAACAAAATTGCAAACAGTAGAGCCAAAAAGCCGTGGAATTACAGACTGTGGGATTTTAGGCATAGCTCAAATAGACCCACTGACCATTCGCTAATGTAAAAATGGGTGATGATGCCCCATCGTCCTCTCCAGCACCTCACCCAAAGCTGCTCCCCCTCTGAGGTATTTCAGATAATAATAATATTATAATTATTATTTATACCGCGCCCATCTGGTTGGGTGTCCCCAGCCACTCTGGGTGGCTCCCAACAGAATATTAAAAATATGATAAAGTATCAAACATTTAAAAACTTCCCTGAACGGGGCTTCTTTCAGATGTCTTCTAAAAGTCAGATAGTTGTTTATTTCCTTGACATCTGATGGGAGGGTGTTCCACAGGGCAGGCACCACTACTGAGAAGGCCCTGTGCCTCGCTCCCTGTAACCTCACTTCTTGCAGTGAGGGAACCACCAGAAGGCCCTCAGAGCTGGACCTCAGTGTCCGGGCTGAATGATGGGGGTGGAGACGCTCCTTCAGGTATACTAGGCTGAGGCTGTTTAGGGCTTTAAAGCTCAGCAAATCCAAGCATATAAAGTAAAACATGTGTCTAGACTTGGGTAGGGAAAACTTTGAGATATTTTATGAGGGGGGGAAGTAGAGCAAGCCAGGGAAGGGGTTGAAGTCTCACCTGCCACTAGTGGCGTAGCGTGGGTTGTCAGCACCCGGGGCAAGGGAAGTAATTTGCGCCCCCTAACCTGTGGATTTGCGCCCCCTAACCCGTGGATTTGCGCCCCCTAACCTTAACCCCCAGATGTTGCACCCAGTGCGGCTGGCCCCCCCTGCACCCCTCACGCTACGCCACTGCCTGCCACTGCTTCACTTGCTCCCTGTTTGCTTTAGCAAGGCTTTAGTTTTGAGGTTTTCTTACACATGAACTGTTCCACATCACTGAGCCCCCCTAGAAACCCTATTCTCCCCCCCTTACATAACCTTAATTGCGATGACCTTGAGGCATCAAGACTGAAGGATCATTCAGAATGTGTCATCTTCCATCTACAGGTGAGTTTTGATGCCAATAGAGAGCTCTTTAACATTTCGCCTGGAAGGCACACCGGCTCCTGCAGGCGTTCTGAAATTTGTCTGGTTAATTTTATAAGGTATTTTCATTTGCGGCTCTCGCTGTTCCTGGCCTGCTTTATTGATTTATTGCACTTGTAATTTTGCTGCTGGATTGTTTTTGACACTGATATTGTTTTTCTGATTTTACGGTGTTAGGGAAACCCTCGGAGGAGAATTTGGGAGAGAAATTGAGGAAGATAAATTAAGAAAATGGTGATGAAATACCCTGCCCCTTCTGGCAATAGGCTTGCATCCATTGCTGCATAATCCTAAAGAAACAGCCTACCCCCCCCAATCCCAATATGCATTGTCCTTTATCTTTCTTCTGCATGGCAGCCATGCCCTTCTGCTTCCCAGGAATATTATTTTGCCCAAGATAACAGGGCTGTACCATTTCAGAGCAAGCCTACGATTAATTTTCCTGACATCACAGACGCAATAGTTGCAGCAAGAATCCATAGCTCATTTTTCAGGCCTTTTGCTGTTCTGACCCTCAAGTTATCGCCTCTGCTCAACAAGACCTTCTAGAGAAATACAACTGCTCACCTGCTATTTCTTCCAACATGCACCTCTGCACCTTGGGTTTTCTCTGTCTGTGACAGGCTTGCAAATTAGACCCGCTACAGAGAGGTAAAAGTAAAGGGACCCCTGACCATTAGGGTCAGCCGCGGACGACTCTGGGGTTGCAGCTCTCATCTTGCTTTATTGGCCAAGGGAGCCGGCGTACAGCTTCTGGGCAAACCACTTCTGGCCGCTTCTGGCAAACCAGAGCAGTGGATGGAAATGCTGTTTACCTTCCCGCCGGAGTGGTACCTATTTATCTACTTGCACTTTGAAGTGCTTTCGAATTGCTAAGTGGGCAGGAGCAGGGACCGAGCAACGGGCACTTACCCCGTCATGGGAATTCGAACCTACGACCTTCTGATCAGCAAGTCCTAGGCTCAGTGGTTTAACCCACAGCGCAACCCGCGTCCCTTACAGAGAGGTATCAATATAGAATTTGGGGTCTAGTGTTGCTTCCTTGGTGACATTTCAGTGACCACCCTACCTTGGAATCAAGCATGGGTTGGGGAGCACTGAAAGAAAATCTGATTAACAGTTTCTAGGTAAGCCCTGATGCTTAGAGTAAACACTTACCCATGTAGCCAAAAAAGTGGGAATGCATCATCAAAAAATTAGAAGACACAGATTTGCATAAAATCCAGCCCAGTGCTCAACGTCCCGGGCATGTTGACTGAACTTGATAGGAGGGGAGACCGAAAACATGACAGAAGAGGAAATGGGATAGAGTGGCTCAAATATGAAGGCAGAGCCAGAAGTATAAATATTTAAAGGCTCTATTCATTCACTCTCTTGCCAGCTAGTGTCCACGTGTTCTCTTTCGCTTTGACAACCCCCCCCCCCCCGACAACCTTTGACAAACCGGTGACACCCTATTCACTCAGTCTGGGGACCCTACTGCACAAGAAGGAAGAGCTTTGGAGGTTCCCACCCCACGTATATTTTATGGCAGAGTTCCACCTGCATAACCTAATAATAATAACTTCATGTCATGGAATTCATCCCTGGGGTTTCCAAGCAGCAGCCCATATGGCAGACTCAGACTAGTTTAGCTTCGGCAAAGTGACAACATTATGTGTCTTCAGACCATGTCCTCGACGGACACATCTGTTTTCCCGATATGCTGCCCTTACAGATGACGATACGACCCAGACTGCAACTGTGCTATCATCAGAAAGGAGAAAGTGATGTCCTTTTAGAGCAGACAACTTGAGAAAGCATCGTGCTGGAAATCAGAGCCCACAAGCGCATTAAAAAGTCAAGGTGTTAAGCACGCAGAAAATATTCAAGAAACATTTCATAAGGTCAGCAGGGGCCCAAATGCCAGCAATTTGCCCTTATAAATGAAAGGCAAAGAGAGAGGGATGGAGCCCTGAAAAGGCCAGGAGTATTTTCGGAGCACAATTAAAAATAAATACATTCTTAAATGGGGAGGATCCCCCAGTCACACAAAAGAACACCCCTCCAAAAAACCCCTCACCCCACTGGAATATTTTCTGGTATGTTTTGATTTGCAAACATACTATCTCCTTGAGAACGTCTCTAAAGTTATGGGCTTGTAATAAATTACTTACAAGAAGGTGATAGAAGCTGAAAATGTGTTCTAAATGTTTTACTAAATTTTAATACTATGTTGTAGGTTAGTCCAAACGTATTCAATCCTATAAACTTTAATAAAAGTGTTAATAATAATTAAAAGGTGAGGAAGGCTAGGATTGCAGCAAAAGCTGACGCAAACTAAGGGTTTCAGTGAAGAGAGAATAACCCAAAAGGTTGTGTTAGATGTGCAAGACTGTTGATTTCCCCATGTCTCAGTTATTCTAAACCCAAATCACATTTTTTCCAGGGTTAACTTTCAATTCCATTTGGATTTCATGCCAGAACTTTGATCTTACAAAGCACATAAGGGCCAGCTTGGGACTAGAAACCCTTTAAAACAAAACAAAACAAAACAAAATCACAGCTTATCCCCAGGGAAGCAAAGTTGGTGTAGTAATTTATAATTGCTGTTAATCCCCTTATTCTCCTTGTTTGCCAAGAGAATGCAGGTTTCACTAATATACCTACTAATTAGCTAAAAGCTTCTGCTAATACCTTTTTACTTGTAACTAATTTTCTGGTAGTTCAAATCTATTTGATAATTAAAGTGTTTGAACTGTTTTTACTGATGATGCGTTTAAATATACACAGCTATGTATATCTATCCACAACGCAGAAGGCAGATTTGTCATTTTATGGCTACCATTTCTGGCAGTGTTTATTTTTAATTTCACCAGTACTGTTCAGGACCTGTGGAGCTGCTGTCTTGAAAAGACTCTTGTCTCCCCTTGCTCACCTTTTTCAAATCAAAACTTCTCAGTTGCGAGTCGAGGTCCCCAAGACACCCCCCCCCCCAAAGAAAAACACAATTGACACTTAATTTTTGTTTAAGGTTTTTGGCATAATTTTGGCCACAACTTTATTCAAATTACAGCAATGTGAGTGGTTGCTTAGGCATTGGTAGCACTAACTGACCCCGCACGGGGACAGCTCTGACATTCGCACCCCCCGCGAAGTCAGCAAGGGTAAGTCACCTGGGGAGAGAGACGGGACTGAGAACCATGCCTCACCTCTCCCCAGAATGCTCCCAGGGGCTTGTGTGGCCCTAGCCCCTTGCCAGGGGGTTTCGGACAAAAGCATGGGGGAGCCCCTGAGTTCCTTTAACGGAAAACCCTTGAAGCAGCAGCAGCAGCATTTTTGGAGGGGCAAGCACAGCCAAATCCATACCCCTAACCACAAACCTTACAAGTTGTGACGATTTGCTACGCAGTAGGCAAAAACCAAGTGGCACACACTAATCAGCCAAATGGACAAAATTCCTACCAGGCCCCTGCCCCAAAGCAGACGACCGCATGACAGGCATAGCAAGGTCAAGCAAACAGCCTAAAATTAGGGAAGGGAGGGTGGGTGATCCAAAGTAAGCAGCGAAAAGAGGAAGTTCCTCGCTGCGAGCATTGTATTTAACAAATAGGGCTGTCAATCAACAAATGGCAACATCTAGATTTCCCCAGTAACAGCCCACCCCTGCTTAAAGGATGGCCAAACCATTTGCCTAGTAACAGTGAGGTGTCTTGTCAGCCCCGCCCGCAACCTGTGCTCTCCATGAGGGAGAACACACTTTGTTGTAACCTTCCCACACATGAGTTTTTCCATGCCCTCAATCATTTCGGTTTCCCCTTTCTGAACCTCTACAATAGCCTTTTTCCAGCTCTACAATACCATTTCTGAGGTGAGGCAATCAGAACTGTACACAATATTGTACATTGGAGAGGTATTTCATAGAATCATAGAATCATAGAATCATAGAATCATAGAGTTGGAAGGGACCACAAGGGACATCGAGTCCAACCCCCTGCCAAGCAGGAAACACCATCAGAGCACTCCTGACATATGGTTGTCAAGCCTCTGCTTAAAGACCTCCAAAGAAGGAGACTCCACCACACTCCTTGGCAGCAAATTCCACTGTCGAACAGCTCTTACTGTCAGGAAGTTCTTCCTAATGTTTAGGTGGAATCTTCTTTCTTGTAATTTGGAACCATTGCTCCATGTCCGCTTCTCTGGAGCAGCAGAAAACAACCTTTCTCCCTCCTCTATGTGACATCCTTTTATATATTTGAACATGGCTATCATATCACCCCTTAACCTCCTCTTCTCCAGGCTAAACACAGGACACCGTGATGGAAACCAGAGTGCACAGAAACGCCGTTTACCTTCCTGCCACATTGGTACCTGTAATGGTTGTAAGGGGTTACTTGTGCGTAAATTGCCTTCAGTTCAATTAGATCGTTAGCTCAACTTGGTTTAGGGTTAGAGCTCACCCTCCGTGACCTGTTAGTCACTTGCAGAATCCGTCAATGGGCGTTTCTTGAATCTCTTCCAGCATAAAAGCTGTTTGACCCCAAGTCTCCTCCTATGTTCTCTGCGCGGAACGCGTCTGCGCAAGTAAGGGGAAGGCAGGGGCGTGCCAGCACTCTCTCCGCTAGTTTCGCTTGAAGGGTCTTGGAGCCCTGACACCGCCTCCTCCATCTCCCTCTCCTCTCCATTGGTGTCACGCTGAAATCCTTCCCCTCTGCTGGTTCCCTCCCCGGCATCGCTCTGGTGCCCTGCCTCCGTTTCTCCCTTTGATGTCAGTTCCCTGACATCCACCTCCCCCCCAGGACCCCCTTCACCCCCGGCCTGACCCGAAGACGTGACCTTGTCCCCATCTTCAGCCGACGATGCAGGGAAACCTCAAAAGGAGCTGCCGTCATCGTCCGAGGACTCAAACCCCGCTTCCCACCCACTCCGATTTCTAATGGGAGGGGCTTCCCAAATCTGATTCCTCCTCCCCTGACGATTCTCTTCCTTCCTCTTGGGACGCTTGGAAACCCACAAAGTCCTCCTCCTCCTCATCGGTGGTGGCAAATTGTTCCTCCCAGAACCTCCCCAGGGGTTTGGGCTTTCTCGGATACCTGTTGTGGAACTCTCCCACCAGATACTCACCATCCAGTGGTGGGTGTGTGAGTCCTTCTCCTCCTACCCCCCGGATCCCCCGCTCCCCTCTGTACGGCGAGAGCAGTGACCTATGAAATACCGGGTGGATTTTCATGCTGTCCGGCAACTTGAGCCTGAATGCCACCGGGTTGACTTGGTGTGTCACCTCAAATGGCCCCAGCCGCTTCGGCCTGAGTTTCTTACATCCCCCCTTGAAGGGCAATCCTTGAGTAGATAACCACACCCGGTCCCCCACCCTAATGGTCTCCCCTTCCCGGCAACGCTTATCTGCTTGCCTCTTGTACTCCTCCTTGGCCCGGTCCAGATTCATCTTAAGCTGCTGGTGCAGTGCTTCCATTTCTTCCACGAACTGCTCTGCTGCGGGCACGCTCCACCCTTCCTCCCCTCTCCCGGGAAATGCCCTGGGGTGACACCCATAATTAGCCAAGAACGGGCTCATCCCTGTGGACACATGCTCCGCATTGTTATATGCAAACTCGGCCAGAGCTAGTTTATCTACCCAATCGTTCTGTCTCTCGTTGACGTAACAGCGGAGATATTGCTGTAATATGCTATTCGCTCTCTCTGCTTGCCCGTTAGTCTCCGGGTGTCTTGCCGTCGAGAATCCCACCTCCATCTGCAATAAGTTCATAAGCCTCCTCCAGAACCTCGAGGTAAATTGTTTCCCTCAATCAGAGACTACCCTCAAAGGATCCCCATGCAACCTGAATATGTGGTTGACGAACAGCTGTGCGGTTTCCTCTGCTGTCACCACGTGAGAGCATGCTATAAAATGGCACATTTTGGTTAGCAGATCCACGACTACCATGACTGCTGTTTTACCTCTGGATTTGGGTAAATCTGTCATGAAATCTATCAACACCACCTCCCAGGGTTTTCCTGGCGTGGGTAAGGGTTCTAGTAGCCCTGCCGGGGCTGCCCGCTCCCCCTTGGCTCTTTGGCAGTGATCACACCCCCGTACATACTCTCGTACATCCTCCCTCACCTTTGGCCACCAAAACTCCCTAGTGACCAGTAACATAGTCTTGTGTTGCCCAAAGTGCCCCGCTGTAGGGTTGTCGTGAAGTTGTTTGAGCACCCTTTCCCGTAGGCCCCCCCGGCACATACATAGCTCCCTTGTAATACAGTAACCCTTCCCTTTCCTCGAAGTCCCCACGGTCTCTCCCATCTTCCCTTAGTTCCCTGATTCTGGTTTGGGCAAATTCATCCTGGCGAATCAGCTCGGTTAGTTCTCGTTTCCCAACCAACGCCCCCCCCAAACCCATCGTTCCTCAGGGAACACATGTCGAGCTTCTGGTGGTCCTTCTCCTTCCGTGTACTCCAGTTTCCGGGAAAGCGCATCTGCTCTCACGTTCTCTTCTCCTGGCACGTACTGGATCTCAAAGAAGAACTTGGAGAACTCCTGTGCCCACCGAATCTGTCTCTGGTTGAGGACTCGCGCTGTTCTCCAGTATTCCAGGTTCTTGTGGTCTGTGCAAACCTGAATCTTGTGCTGAGCCCCTATTAGGATATGTCTCCACTGGTGAAATGCTGCATAAATAGCTAACAGTTCACGATCATACACCGTGTAGTTCTGTTCCGATTTGTTCAACTTCCTTGAGAAGAAGGCGCACGGCCTCCAGGTGTGTTGGCCCCGTCCCGGCTGGAGTAACACTGCTCCCACCGCTCTGTCCGATGCGTCGGTCTCTAGCCTCATCGGCTTCTGCAGATCCACGTGCAGGAGTTGTTCCTCCGAGGCGAATGCCTTCTTTAGCCTTTCGAAGGATCGTTGGGCACTTTCCGTCCAGACGAACTTCTTTTTGCTACTGAGACAATCCGTGATGGGTGCGGTCAAGTGGGCGAAGTTCTTGATGAACTTCCGGTAGAAGTTGCTGAACCCGAGGAACCTCTGCACATCCTTCCGGGTTTTGGGGGCCTTCCATTCCAGCACCGCCTGCACCTTGCTGGGGTCCATGGCTAGGCCTCTGTCTGACAACTTGTATCCCAGAAATTCCACTTCTTTGGCATGAAATTGGCACTTTTCCAGCTTGACCCACAGCTGGTGCTCTTGTAACCTCTTCAGCACTTCCCTGACGTCCTGGACATGCTGTTTTTCATTGTCCGAATAGATCAGGACGTCGTCCAGAAATGCTACGCAGTTCTTGTACAGCAGGGGACCCAGCACATGATGCATGAAGCTTTGAAAACAGGCTGAGCCCGACTGTAATCCAAATGGCATAACTAAGTACTCAAAGGCCACTAGGGGGGTGAACATGGTGGTTTTCCATTTGTCCCCCTCTCTCATTCTAATCAAATTGTATGCTCCCCGTAGGTCCAGTTTGGTAAAAATCTTACCCTTCCTTACCCTAGTTAGAATATCATCGATTCTCGGCATAGGGAAGGTCACGGGTTGCGACACGAGGTTCAATTTTCGATAGTCTACGACGAGTCTCGGCTGATACGTGTTTTTTTATCCACAAAAAACACAGGGCTGCCCCCCACTGCCTTAGATTCTCTTATAAACCCCCTCTTCAGGTTCTTGTCTATAAAGTCTCGCAACTCCTGCATCTCTCAGTCTGACATGGCATACAGCTTACCCACTGGTAGCTGCGCCCCAGGGAGCAGGTTGATCTGGCAGTCGAAGGGCCTATGTGGCGGCAGCCTGTCCGCTTCCCTCTCGCTGAAGACCTCTTGTAAGTCCACGTACTGTGGCGGCACCCCCGCTCCTTGCTTCCGTGTAGTTGCTGCCACTCTGGCCAACCTCACTCTGGGCTTCTCCCCCCCAGACAGTGTTCCAAACAGTGCGCTGACCCGAAGGTGACTGTCCGTTGGTGCCAAGCCACCACTGGGTCATGTAGCACTAACCAGCTCATGCCCAGTATTATCGGGGGTCCCGCCAGTGTGGCCACGTGAAAGGCAATGGTCTCTGTGTGCCTGGACACACTCATCCTCATTGGCGGGGTTTGATGTGTCACCTCCCCCCCCCAGCAGTTCCCTGCCATCTATCGTGGTCACTTGGAGTGGGAAATCAAGTGGCAGCAGGTTGATCTGGTGCTCCAGGGCAAACTCCTTACTAAAAAAATTATAGGAGCTGCCTGAGTCCAGCATTGCCTTCACCTTGACTGGGTGTCCATTTGGCAGTTCTAGCACCACCTCTATCGCTATAGAAACCTTGGGTGGGTCCGGTTGGGGCACTCCTGTTAGTTGTTCGCTTGGCTGCTGCGCCCACCTGTGGGCAGTCAAGCGCTGTCGTTTCCCTGCAACTTTTCCTCTGCCCCCTCCTCCTCGTTTCCAGCGGCTCCCACCATTCCCTGCCATGCCTTTCTTTGTGGGCAGACCCTGGCAAAGTGCCCTGGCCGTTGGCAGAGGAAACATTTCTTGGTGCTTTTCCCAGCCTTTCCCTCCTTTTTGACTCCTTGGTGGGCGCTCGGCACCTCGCGCGCGCCCCATCGATTTCCATTGGCACCACGTCATCGTGAGGCTGCTTTGGCATCTCAGGAATGCGGTAGTCAGGGCAACGCTCTCCTCTCCCTTCCCGCCTTTCCAAAGCGCGCGCTTCCTGGCGAGCGCCTATCGCTAACGCAGATTTAGTCAGCTGGTCCATAGTCTCCGGGCGGGGCGCGTGGGAGAGCTCGTCTTTAACGGTTGGGGACAACCCCTCCTCAAACAGCATCCGTATGGGCGGGCTATCTAGATCCCATTCGAGCCGGTGTATTAGCATCGCAAAGCGGGACCAGTAGTCTCTAACAGAAAGATCCCCCTGTTTGCATCTCAACAGCTCCCTTTGGGTGACACTCTCCCCCAATTGGGTTGAATACATGGCGTCCATTGCCTGAAAAAACCTTCGGACGTCCTTCATGGCGGGGTTCTGAGCTGCCATTAGGGGTCTAACCCATTCCCTCGCGCTGCCCTCAAGGTGCCCCACAATATTCGCCACTTGCGCTGCCTCGTCAGCAAAGTCATCATGCTGCAGTTGCAAGGCGTACTCTATTTCTGTTCGGAAGCCATTATATTCCTGGGGTTTCCCCCAAAATTTGTGTACCAGTCCGGGCACCTTTTTTCCCACTGGAGTGGGTCTAACCTGCGCGTCCTGGGTGCGCCTCTCATCCAGCCTCGCCATCAGCAGTGCTACATGCCGTTCCAGCTCCTGGTTCCTCTTCACCAGGTCCTGCGCCCCCGCAGCCGGCTCCGCTGCCCCGGCGCCTCCAGTCTAGCTCATGTTTCCACTGCTTGCGCACAAGTAACAGCAGAAGATTGACGGATTGCTGTAATGGTTGTAAGGGGTTACTTGTGCGTAAATTGCCTTCAGTTCAATTAGATCGTTAGCTCAACTTGGTTTAGGGTTAGAGCTCACCCTCCGTGACCTGTTAGTCACTTGCAGAATCCGTCAATGGGCGTTTCTTGAATCTCTTCCAGCATAAAAGCTGTTTGACCCCAAGTCTCCTCCTATGTTCTCTGCGCGGAACGTGTCTGCGCAAGTAAGGGGAAGGCAGGGGCGTGCCAGCACTCTCTCCGCTAGTTTCGCTTGAAGGGTCTTGGAGCCCTGACACCGCCTCCTCCATCTCCCTCTCCTCTCCATTGGTGTCACGCTGAAATCCTTCCCCTCTGCTGGTTCCCTCCCCGGCATCGCTCTGGTGCCCTGCCTCCGTTTCTCCCTTTGATGTCAGTTCCCTGACAGTACCTATTCATCTACTTGCGCTGGCGTGATTTTGAACTGCTAGGTTGGTGGGAGCTGGGACAGAGCAACAGAAGCTCACCCCGTCACAGGGATTCGAACCACCGATCTTCCAGTCGACAAGCCCAAGAGGCTCAGTGGTTTAGACCACAGCGCCACCTTTTGTATTACGTTTAGAAGACATCTTAAGGCAGCCTTTATAAGGAAGATTTTTTAAAATGATGATTGATTTATCATGTTTTTATATATGTTGGAAGCCACCCAGAGTGGCTGGGGCAACCCAGTCAGATGGGTGGGATATTATTGTTATTGTTGTTGTTGTTGTTGTTGAATAGGGCATCCCTATTTTCATTGCCAAAATGTTGGAGGTTATGCTAAACTAGATGGAGTGCTTGCCATGGTACAGCAAGCTCCCTGATTCAGACCTTCTCTCTTTATAAAAATATTTTTTTTATACTTTTCAAGTTTATACATTTCATGAGTTTTACAATCAATTTAACATTTCAAAGTTTAACTTCCTTCCCCCTCTTTCTGCGGTTCCTTAATATTTTTTTTTTAATATCTTCTGCATATCCAAATTCATTTAATCTGCTCATTTAATTATCTACGTTAAATATATACTCCTATGAAACTGCAGGCTATGACACTAATCCTGCCAACGTTTTCATCTGTTTGCAATTTATCTGTAAATATTCAATAAACCAATTCCATTCTTTTATAAAAAGTTTGTTATCTTGATTTCTTATTCTTTCAGTAAGTTTTGCCATTTCTGCATTTTCCATAAGTTTTTGTATCCATTCTTTCTTTGCTGGGACTTCTGCTTCTTTCCACTTTTGGGCAAGCAGCATTCTTGCTGCTGTAGTAGCATATGTAAATAAATTTCTATACAATTTAGGTAGTTCTGTCCCTAAAATTCCCCAAAGACAAACTTCTGGAGGTTTTTTTTAATTTTTATTTATTTTACAAAAATTACTTTGAATATCATTTCCAATTCATTGTACAGTCGTACCTTGGTTCTCGAACAAAATGTGTTCTGGGAGTCCATGCGACTTCTGGAACTGTTCAAGAACCAAAATGCAGCTTCCGATTGGCTGCAGGAATGTCCTGCAGCCAATCAGAAGCCGCGGAAGCCATGCTGGATGTGCAGCTTCCAAAAATTGTTTGAAAACTGGAACACTCTCTTCCAGTTTTTGGTCATTAGGGAGCCAAAACGCATGAGTTCCAAGGCGTTCAGCAACCAAGGTACAACTGTATATCATTTCTCAGATCTTCTCAACCAAAGTGTAGAAGACAACAAGACTGGGCTATCATGGATGTGCTGGATCGAGTGAGGCAGTGACTATGGCTCTACTCTCTCCCTTGTGCAGGTGGAATCATGTGGCCTTAAACACTCAAACAGAGCGAGCATGACCGCAAACACCAGTATAACACTGTGTGGCCCTATCTTGACATACCCAGATCTTGGGGGGGGGGAACGTTCCATGCCCCTTCTCGTCTTACAGCTACAAAGAAGGTAAGCATAATTCACACTGTGATTAGCATTGAGAAAAATGACTGTGACCCAAAGGGTCTGTGGTCAACTGGGAGTAATAATCAGTATGGAAGCAAGAGTGTTTAATCAGCTAAATCTGAACTGGTACTATTCTAGCTATGGTGTGCATTTCTGTGCTTCCAGAGAAGTCATTTCGACCGTGGAACAACATGAGTTCACGGCTGCACTGGACTAGCTCCAGTGCTAATTAAACTAATTAAGCCCTCTTTCTTTTGCAAACAGTTACTAATGGAATGACTCTCTTACTCCCAGTAGTTATGGAAATGCATTCCCTTGATTCGTAGCTTCTTCTTTTCACCTTTTCTGATAACAAAATAATTAATCTGTTCTGCAAATATTCATGTCGTTTAGACCGCCTCCCAAAATTAAAATACCATATATCATGCAATTAAGCATTTAATAATTGTTACAGATTTGAACCCTATTTAGGCATTACCATTCATAGGGGATTGAATACATAAAGAGGTTGTTGAGAGACACATGGTCTAGCTCCATCCCTTAGATGCTGGCATGTGTTTCAGCCATTGCCCTAGTAAACACATTTTTGTATGCAATTTTGATTAATGCAGACATTTTTTGCAAGCAATTTCTAATATAATGCATTTTTGATATGTTATTTTCAACAAAACGTGCATTTTTATGTGGGCTTTAACCTAGTATGTGCATTTTTGAACACTTTCCTTGACTGGAGAACTGCATTGCAAAATTCAGATAACTGTAAATTTCAAACAATGGCTGTTTTTCCATCCTTGTATGGTTTTGCAACATGTAAATTAAGTCAGTTCATCTTTTTGCCTTGAAATATGCATTGCTGTATGTATTGTTGAGTTGGATAGCTGTTTTGCAAAATTCAGAGCTTTCAGAGTATTCAGCTGATTCTGTTTATATTTTGATTATCTATTTGGTGTTTTGATATTGTGACTTTATCTTGTGAACTGCCCTGAAACCTGTGGGTATAGGGCGGTACATAAATTTAAACATATTAATTTTACTAATTCTTTTAATTGCTGTGTTCTATGTACATTATAAAAGTCTCCGTAAACTGCTTTGAGTTTATCTTATAAAGAAAAGCAAGGTAATCCAATTTCCCCCCCTTTAGGAATATTGTTTTACCATGCTACTCCATTACCGTGGCACTGATTTGGGATTAATGCACAAGTCCTTCTGGCAATACAACACACCATATATAAGCCATGGCTTCTGAGCTTTCCTGCTGGACCATAATTCTGCCCAGGTCAGGTGCCCCGTGCCTATACCAATTCATAAAAGTCTTTGTAAACTAACTACAGATGAGTTAGTTGAGCTTCTGCACTCGAGGGAGGGATGGGGGCAGCTAACAAGACACTAATAAAAGCAATACAATGATAAATAGAGTCAAAGCCAGGCTTAGGGAGGGAACCACATGGTGGAATTTATCACTGACTTATCTTCTCCCCAGCTCCTCTTAGGGCCAACCTATGTGTTGCAGCACAGCGGTTTAACAACCAATCCTTCTGCACAGGGAACTCTGGGAATTGTATTTCTGTAGAGGTAGAGGGGTCTCCCGACAACTCTAAGCACCCTTAACAAACTGCAGCTCTCAGGATCCTATGGAGGGTGGAGCCACAACTGCTTAAAGTGATACAATACTGCTGAAAATGTATAGCGCAGATGGGGCCCAAATGGTGCTTAGCATTCTGTGACTCCTCGCCCCAATTGGAAGCCATCCCTCCCCCCACCATCCAGACAGTGAATGGGGGGGGGGTTCCTTTCCTCCTTGCATTGTCTCCCCACTGAAAATTGTTTCCCTACTGTTATTCCCCGTCCCACACATGTGATACCTGCAGTAAACAAAATCTTTGAGGGAAAATATCTTTGAAGGGGTATTTTCAATGGGGAAATGGCATTAGGATCCATGTCCACCATCTAACACAGGTTGAATCCCATGAAAGACGTGCAGCGGCATCCAAGACTGTAAACTGCATGCATCCCAGGATGCAAATGGAATCCACTTCACTAAGGATGTGAGAAAACCATTCTAATGCCCCCACGCACACATTGCATTTCAAACACCAAGCATTTTCCCAGGATTGGTAGGCACCCAAATTCAAAGTGGAAAGTAGCCACCTATTTTGTGCACCCCATTCCCACCAATCAAACTCGTGCACATTTTTGTCCAAAGCGTGGTCTCAGTTTGGCATTGCTCTTCCACCGTTCAAAACTCAGTCATAGCAACTCACTGCGCATACCAGACTAATTCTCCTCTTACTTCTCCAGACTAGCTTTTGCTGTTTGTTCCAGACTATTTCTCACCAAATGATTTTGTTTTTCATGGATCAACAAGACCTAAGCACATCCGTTTGCTGTCTTGGGATGCTTCCCTGTACCAATGAACATGCATTTTATTTTATTTTATTTTATTGCAACTCTGCCCTTTGCACACTTTTAACAACCCACAGACCATTGTGTTTGGAAGTCCTGGATATTTTGATCTCTGCAGAACTCAAGCTGCATTTTAATTCCACAGATGCCATATACTAAAATCTGGTAACTCACCTTGAGCAGGTTGGGCAGAACATACCCTTGCACAGTTAGGTTAACACAACAGCTTTGAGACTATGGTGGGAATGAGCAAGCGATCACAACAGCATTCTCACCTGTAATATCTGCACAACATTTTCAAATGGAGTCAGTTATTTGGAGATCCATTAAACTGAATCACATCTAAATCTGTGATGACAGGTAATACATTGAGCCAAGACAGGTACACAGCTTAACCATCGTCAGATTCTTTTTGTTATTTACCCCTTATGCCTGTTAAAATCTCGCAGTGGCGTGTTGCCAGTGAAGCAGAGAAAACCAGCACATACCCCTGGCTGGTCAGGATGGCTGTGGTTTCAATCAGTGCATTTAAGAAGTGAAGGTATCTTTGAGTGTTCACATGCAAAAACAGAGGTCTGAGCCTGTTCCCCCAATGTCTCTCTCAAGGACTTCCCCTTAGCAAGCAAAAGTACTGCTCTGTGCTCTAGTAGCTCATTATGACAAAAGAACCCTACTGGGAGAGAATGTGAGAATTGTCATACTGGATCCAATTAACCAGCCATCTTTTCCAGCATTCTGTCTTCTAATAGTCGTCACCCAAGCGCATATGATGTTCACAAGGAGGGCGCAACAGCATTATCCATTCCCCAGTTAATTGACGAATACTGCAGTCAACCATATACATGGAATGTGTGTTTCTGTCTCTCAGTGCTGTGGAGTTCTCCAATGTTAAATTTTAAAAAGCCATTTATGCTATTAATTTACGTAAGGTACACATTTATAGGGACGCGGGTGGCACTGTGGTCTAAACCACTAAGCCTAGGGCTTGCCGATCGGAAGGTCGGCGGTTCAAATCCCCATGATGGGGTGAACTCCTGTTGCTTGGTCTCAGCTCCTGCCAACCTAGCAGTTCGAAAGCACGTTGAAGTGCAAGTAGATAAATAGGTAACACTCCAGCGGGAAGGTAAACGGCGTTTCCGTGCGCTGCTCTGGTTTCGCCAGAAGCGGCTTAGTCATGCTGGCCACATGACCCGTAAAAACTGTCTGCAGACAAACGTTGGCTCCCTCGGCCAGTAAAGCAAGATGAGCGCCGCAACCCCAGAGTCATTCGCAACTGGACGTAACTGTCAGGAGTCCTTTACCTTTAAGGCACACATTACAATAATCTGCTGTAGCTTACCAATGCCAGGATACTCCACAAGATGTAGTGACGGCCACTAACTTGGATGAATTTGACAGTCATGGAGGCTTAGTCTATTGATGGCTACTAGCCCTGATGTCTATGTCCTCCCCTCCACTATCCGAGGTACAGTGGTACCTCAGGTTAAGTACTTAATTCATTCCGGAGGTCTGTTCTTAACCTGAAACTATTCTTCGCCTGAAGCACCACTTTAGCTAATGGGGCCTCCTGCTGCCGCCACGCCACTGGAGCACGATTTCTGTTCTCATTCTGAAGCAAAGTTCTTAACCTGAAGCACTATTTCTGGGTTAGCGGAGTCTGTAACCTAAAGCTTATGTTACCTGAAGCGTATGTAACCTGAGGTACCACTGTAGTATGCTTCTGAATACCAGTTGCTGGAAACTACAGAAGGTGATAATGTTGATGCATTAAGGTCTTGCTTTGGGGCTTCTCATGGGCAAGTGGTTGGCCACTGTGAGAAAAGGATGCTCGACTAGATGGGCCAATGGGCCCATCCAGTAGGTTCTTCTTATGTTCCTCTTGGCAGTTTCCTCTGCTAACGTCTGCTAAGACGTGAACTGATTGCAAGATGTTGGGAAGCATACCACCACAGGAAGATTAGCTGGCACTGCTGTTAGTGCCATTATGGCTTCCAGCGCATGTTCCTTGGATAAGAGTGCGTTCCCGTTATTTTCAACTTATGAACCAAAAAAGTAATTTAGAAAGAAACGGAAATTACATCAACCTGCTTTAGCGAGAAGAGCTGCTTTTGTTGACCTCCCTAATGTTTGCTGTTCTTTCATGCAGCTTATTCCAAATAGAAGCACTCTGACTTAAGAGATCCATACATTTGATGGCACAACCATCTTGGAGAATCTGAAGGCTGCAGCCTCTCCTAAGTGTCTTAATGGAAGGGAGGGAAAGAGGGGGAACCCTGGTAATTTCAATTCAGTCCCTGGAGGGAATCACATCACATGTTCATCGTGAAGAAAGAAATACAATGAAGGGAAGCAGCACCCATTGCGATACATAAATAAAAATCCTGGCTGGGCTCTCGAATTGCTGTGGGTGGTGGAGGCATTGCAGCAGAATAAAAACCTGATACAAAAGAAGCACTTTGGACTGCCTCACCAAGTGTATCATATTTTATTTAAGCAAGCATATGAAAGCCACAATACTCACTAACACAGCTTCTTAGAATTCGACTGAGCCTGCTGTTTGGATTTTCTTCTTAGTTTGCCTATGTCCCCCCCCCCCCCCCCCAGTTCTGCTCATAACTACCTTGCCTTGCTATACTGATTTTAGGTAAGCTGCGTACTTTTTATAAGAAAAAGGCAGGGTTTGGGAAATAAAGCGTGCCCCTAAAGAATGTAAAATATGAATGTAACAAACAGGTGTTCACAAATAGTGGTGATAAGGCGTGGCTCTCACTCTATTTCCATGGAGAAAAGTAGCAATTTAAATGCTCATGTCCTACTCAGCTGACTCAAGGCATGGCCATTCTATATTTTTCAGCTTTGCACCATGAAGCTTAATGCTACCGTATAACAATGTATATCCATAGTCTACCTAGAGCTGAGCTGAAATTTCTCAAAAGATATTTTTCTGCGAAAACTTCTGACACCACCCCCTGCCCAAAAAAAGACCACTTTGCAGATTCCCCCCCCCCCGAACAGCCTCCACCATTATTTCTGTGGTGGCCACAATACCCACCCAACAACACCCTGGAATGATGCAAAGCCCAAGGCATTGTGGGGGATACAAAATCATCATGGCCAGGATGCCAACACTGTTGCGGCCGCTCCCACTATTGCGGGGGTGGGGGGGAGAAAATTTTTTACTGCCACTGCTAATGGTGAGCCCCACCCCTGAGAAAATGTTGGAGAATTTCTCTGCTTCCTGGACCGATCTGGAAAAACAGTTTCCCTCAATGCCTCTTTCTACTAATAGGGTGAAGAATTCTGAGAGGCCATTTGCATACAGCTCTGCCACTCCCAACAGTTTTCAGCAATGCTGGAATATGATACAGGGCTCTTCCTTTCTTAAGGATGGGAACTTGGAAATGATACTCAACTGTTGCAGAGCAGCCGCTGCATTCTTCTTCTTCATCATACCAAAAGCACTTTGCTTTGCACTCCAGCGCAAGAACCAATTTGAAATGGATTAACTTAAAATGTCATCCCCTTAGTGAGTATTTGTATTGCATTTCAGGTGGCAGACAGAGAGAGCACAGCTAAAGACAGAAAGTAAGGAAATGCCCTTTCTTTACAGAATAATCTTTCTGAACGGGTGAACTTTGCCAGCAGAGACTACAATCATTCCCCCCCCCCCCAGGCCCCCATCTCCCTGGCCACAGCACACACTGTTAAATGAACTTCAGCCGTCTCATTAGACTCACCAGCAAGCTAAACCTGTTCAATGGAGAGAGAGCTGCTTTTGCCCTGAGGTAACCTATAATGAATGCCACGTCTAACAAGGAAGGCAGTTAGGGGCTCCTAATAATCTCAACCATCAACAAATCCTCATTAAGGTATCTGAGGTTCATTAATGTGAAACACTGAACCAGCAGCTGATACATCTGAATTTCTGTGGCTTGCAAGCCTAGCCGTAATTCTGTCCGAATGATGCAAAGGGGAAGATAAACTGACTCGTGTTCTAGTGATAGCTGTCTACAGAAGGAGCAAAAAATGAAAATGGCAGCATGATTGCGGGGTTATTCCCTTCTATTTAGCTGGCATCAAACTCCTGCCAGCAATAATCTGACGGGCTTCTATTAATTGTCTCTGCTTGCCTGCCCTCATGCTTTAGTTATTATCTCCACATGACAAGCAGGGTTTATTTTTTATTCTATTTTTTGTGTGTCAGATGACAGTTTAATACCTGGATCTTGAATACATTGGGTGCAATCTATTGCAAAGAAACCCCAAACCCATCCCCTGCTGATTTGTAATGGAGCTGATTGTGCCTGTAATGTGGGGATTTGGCTGAGATTGGTGGAACATGCTACGGTCTGAGTGGACATTGCAAAGATCAGTCTAGGTGCCCTGAGAGATGTTCTTGGGCCAGAAAGACGAGTCTGTCCCTAGGGCAGTGTCACACACCTTCTTAGGAAACAGCTGTTCTCCTAGCTCACATTAAGGTGCATGTGTGTGGGGGTATTAATCACATTTTTTAACTAATATGATTTTAATGCAGCCTGAAATACATACAAGAGCTTTAGGGGGCAGCCTGGCAGATTTGTGGGGTGGCGAAGCACCAGCAATAGCCACTGCATGAGGTGAGGTGTTTCTGCTTTTTGCACTGGCAGATCAAGACATTCTAGTTTCTACTTCCATCTAGTGGCTCTGCTCTACAAGGACTTTGGGTTACTTCTAGGGATGTCTTAAGTCATCAAATGAAAAGCAGGTGATGTTGCTTATGAGCAGATGAGACACAGAAAGCTCTCTTTGCAGCCTCTTTGCCTCACACCTGTAAGTGTCTACCACTGTGGTTTCCACTGCCCTAGCCACTGGGGACCAACGGCTTGCTTGGAGAAGGGGAGGTAGCCTAGTGTTAGTGGCTCCAGAGGCCTTGATGGAACATGTTTTCACACTGGGAATGGGGCTGTCAGGGATGATGGAGGAGGTAATTTGATTCTTGGCGCAGAAAACCATCTGCCAGCTGTTTGAGAAGGCCTGCCAGTTTCTCCTCTGGTTCAAGATTCCAATTCTCTTCACCCCCAGCCAGTATGTCCAACAACATCTGGAGGGCCACCGATTGCTCTTCCCTGTCCTGGCTCCAAGGTAAGTTGTTTGAGTTGGAGCAGGTGAATGGAGAAGGAGTGTTATCACCTGCAAAAGTTCTGTAAGCACTTACAAAAAGACTTGAGGTTTTGCAAGCACTCAGTCTCTTTGCAGGTAGCACTCCAGGGTGTTTGGGCACCCATAGTTTTTTCTTCCATTTTGCCAGGGGCACGGTGGCAAGACCCAGCCTCAGAGTGGCCAGCAGGGTTAGACTCCGACCCTTTGTTCAGTGTGCCATATAGCACTCTGCTGAATTAGAGACTGTTGTAAGAATGAACTATGGCAGGTTTGCAAGTAGATTTGGACCTTGGTTGCCTATAGCAAGTGCTGAATCCTTTTTAGGTACCAGGTGGGGAAGGTTTCAGAAAGAAAGGGGACCCCTTTTTTTGACTCCTTCAGCACTTTCATTAGCCACAGACAGCTTAATAGGAATCTGGGGGCAGATGGATGGTGGCAATTTGGACTAGTAATTCAGTGGACTTTTCTGCAAGGCAGAGCTATAGACCAAACTTTATGGATTTCACAACCAGAGCCAAAGGAATACTCTGGAGCCAAAGGAATCTGCCACCCAAGTCACATTTGCCATTCACAAAGCATCACCCTTCCCTTTAAGTCAGGGCTGACTGAACTAATTTGCCACTTTGATGACATCTACTACAAGCTCCTAAGTCATCCTATGATTGCGGCCTTGGTCACTGAAGATCTCGTGTCAGTTTTCACAACCAGGTGGACAGTGACTGTCAAGTCTTTGGACAAATTCTGCCTTGGGTAATTGCATCCTGCCTATCTAAATTTGCAAGCCTCTTTCATCTGAGTAAATGGGGATTCAGTCACTCTGTGCAGAAAGCAGCTGATTTCCATAGACTGTTCCAATGCTTTGTGGTTCCTGCATACATACATATACATATACATATATATGATGTGTTTCTTCTTATGCAGCAAGCTGCTTGATCTCCTATGGAAATTTGCAAACAATTTCCATAGTGCTAGCTGTGTTTGCTAGTTGCAGCAAAAACAACAAAGAAGTCCTGTGGCACCTTAAAGACTAACAAATTTATTATGGCATATAGTGGACAAAAAATTGCTACATCTGTTTTAGTCAAAGTTGGTTTTAGTTATGTAAAGGGTTAAGGAATAGTGAGCAATCACCATAACTTCACAGAGCCTCCCCGATCCCCTTTCTCAGTGTCTCCCTTAATCTGCCTCAGTCTCCAACTCAAACTGTAGTTCCTTTTGTTTCTCAAACACATAAAGCAAAGACTGGAAAGTTACTTTATAAAACCTTATACTTTATAAAACTCTTACCTAAAATGGCTCTTGTTCTAGGTTTCTTTTCCTGATCTGGTGCTCTCCCAAACTACATTCCTCCAAACACCAACTCACTGAGCACCTTAACCCCTGCGATCATTCATTCTGCCATTACAGAATAGGGGAAAGCCAATATGCAGACTTCAATTGAACAACCTTCAGCTGCACTTGCTACCAGACTCCTTTCTGGTGCCTCAGTTCAGGTTTTCTGAGATGCAAATGGCTCACTTTTGACAACATCTCTATTTTTAATCTAGGAAAATAAAGTGCATAGGTTTAGACAACTACAGTTCATGCACCAACAGGCTTGTCTCTATTACTTAAGCTTGTAGGTGCCTGTTGAGTTTTTGTTTGATGTGAAAAGGTAAATACTCTCCTGAAGAAACCTCAGATCAGCCATGCTTTTATTTATTTTATTTTTTTCCATCACCAGTTAAGAGAAGGCATTACATAGCGGGGCTGCATCAATTACTCTCAAGGAAAGATCTGAGGTGCATATTTGTAGCAAAATTCATACCCACCAAGCATAGCGGACTTAAAAGCAAGTGTGTCTGAACCGCTTGGTAGGTTTGCAGGAATGCTGAGTATGAACAGGAACATTTGCATGAGGGGCCAGAAGAGAGATAAACGTTTTCCAAAGCAATTTCAAGGCTACTCGAGGTGAGTAGGCACTTAATCAGGTTTTGCATATCCTAGAGCTGTAGTAAAAATGCAATCCCTGTGTAAGCAAGCATTGGCTTCTGTCCTGCCCCCTCCAACTCACATTAACGTTCACAAAAGGCACATTCTGAACTAAAAGGCAGCCATTTATATAGTTCTCCCTTCTCACTCTGTTCTATTCAGTAGAGCTCACCCATTGGTTTTGGCATCATGATCGCATGTGTTTCCTTGCCTGGCCTGCTGCCACTGGGATCCCATAAGATGGCATGGGAGGGAAAGGTGCAGCCATCACGTAAGCATGTATGAACATTAAGAAGAGCACTGGCAGATGGCAGATCAGGCCAATGGGCCGTCTAGTCTAGCATCCTGTGGCCAACCAGGTACCTATGAGAAGCCAGTAAGCTCAACCTGAGTTCAACAGCACTTTCCCCACTTGGGATACCCAGAAGCTGGCATTCAGTGGTGTACTAGGACACAGGTGGTGCTGTGGGTTAAACCACAGAGCCTAGGGCTTGCCGATCAGAAAGTTGGTGGTTCGAATCCCCGCGACGGGGTGAGCTCCCGTTGCTCACTCCCTGCTCCTGCCAACCTAGCAGTTTGAAAGCACATCAAAGGGCAAGGAGATAAATAGGTACCGCTCCGACGGGAAGGTAAACAGCATTTTCGTGTGCTGCTCTAGTTCACCAGAAGTGGCTTAGTCATGCTGGCCACATGATCCGGAAAAACTGTCCACGGACAAACGTCAGCTCCCTTGGCCAGTAAAGCGAGATGAGCGCCACAACCCCAGAGTCGTTCCTGACTGGACTTAACTGTCAGAGGTCCCTTTACCCTTTACCTTTAGGACAGGAATAACAAACACAAGAAGAATTCTGTTGGATCAAGAAAATGGCCCATCTACATCCTGTTGTCACAGTGCCTATGGGAAGCCCACAAGCAAGTTCCACCATATCTTTCAAAGGAGGAGAAACAAATTACAGTGGTGCCTCGCAAGACGAAATTAATTCGTTCCGCGAATCGCTTCGTCTTGCAAGTTTTTCATCTTGTGGAGCGCGGATTGGCCGGGTATTAACGGTTTTACGAAAAAGGAAGCAAATCCGCAAGACGTTTTCATCTTGCGAAGCAAGCCCATAGGGAAATTCGTCTTGTGAAGCACCTCGAAAAACGGAAAACCCTTTCGTCTAGCGAGTTTTTCGTCTTGCGAGTTTTTCGTCTTGCGGGGCACCACTGTAAATGAATAATTACGGCAGCATCTCGCGTAGCTCTCAAAACACAGTGATTTTGTGTTTTGAGTATATGCTCTCGGGGCTGGCTCACATTGCCCAATCCCTCCTTACAATCGTGCGATGTAGCACATCCCTTCACACTCGATGACCCGTCAGCCTCCCGCTGACCCCTGTTGTGGCTACACTTTTGCCAACAGTTGCCATCACAAAACAAGTGTGCACCTCCTTTTCTCCATTCAGGTATACATCGGCACACACAATGAGAGGGAGAGAATCAATGGTGTGAAACGATCCCTAAAGATTTCTCAAAAAGATCTCCCTTGGCAAGGCTAAAATGGGAATGGTTCCTTGCAGCTTCAATGGTTAACCAAGAAAGTTAAAGCAGTTACACATTGAAAATCAGACAGCAGGTTTAGCAGCTGTTCTAAAAACATTGGTTTGGTTTCCCTACCAATGTGCGGAAGGCACACCGTACTATACTCTAGCAACCTGGGGAGGGCTATTGCCTTCACACCCTGCTGTTAGCACTGGCATGGCCAAACGTGGCCCTCCAGCTGTTTTGGGACTACAGTTCCCATCATCCCTGACCACTGGTCCTGTTAGCTAGGGATGATGGGAGTTGTGGTCCCAAAACAGCTGGAGGGCCAAATTTGGCCATGCCTGTATTAGCGTCTATGGGGAAAGGGGGCTGACTGGATGCAGCCTGGCGTGATCTAGCACAGCTGTTCATATGTTCAATCTCTACAACCTTGCAATTTAAAAAATGGGATAAAGTACTAGAACAGTAAATGCAAGCCCTAGCCACCATCACAGGCTCCATGTGCATGCTCTTGAATTATGCAGGAGAACAGTTCATCAGAAATGATAGTCAACTTATCAGGGACAATTGATTTCTTATTAAAAAGCATGACTGGGAGCCAAAGAGCTACTCTGGGCTTTCCCAAGGGCTTAGTGATGCTCGATAGAAGTTTTAAAAGCCATTTTCTCCCGCTTTGAACAGCAAGCCCCACTTACTGTGCTGTACAGACGGCATTTATTTTCAAAGCAGTAGGCCACACAGCAGGGGGAGCTAATGTTTGAGAAACACAAAGCCTTGTTGGGAACACGGAATTAGTTGTCCGGATCCCGGCCTATGAATTGATATGAATGTCTTAACAATGTGGTTGATTTAGCATCTTATGTTAATCTTATGTTAATGGTATCGTAGGGGTTGCTGGGATGCAAGGAGAAGCATAAGTGTGCATTGTTTGAAAGGTGTCTCTCTGTCCCACCAGATACATTGGTGTAACTCTAAACCTTGCACATTTCTATGCCCAATCCAGAAAAAAGCTGGGTGGCATTTTTCCAGTTTTGTCTCTTTTGAAACACAGGTTCTATGACACCATTAACAGCCAACATCTACAGACAACAAGCACCTATGTCTTACAGACAGGAGCTGAGAACGAGTGACCCTTCAAATGTTGCTGGACTCCCATCATCCCCAGCCAACATGACCAATGGTCAGGGAAGATCGGAGCTATAGTTCAGTGATATCTGGAGTGCTACTGGCACTGGGTCTGTGGCCCCGATCTCTGAGCCCATAACCGCTGTCAGGAGTTCAGCCTACACTCGAGTAGGACCCTGATAGTGACACATGCCTGACTGGCATGTTCTCTAACTCCTGGTCGATCATTTGGGAGCTTCAAAAGCTTTCTTCAGCCCAAACATCACAGTGACCGATACCAACAGACACCGGCACACTTAGGGATCCTCAGAGTTTGCGCATCTCACATGACAGACCTCAGCAACTCAGCATTTTGGCTAATCTACTTTATTTACATATAGACACACACGGAGTACTGCAACATGGCTCCCTCTCTCTCTAGCATCAGACAGCAAAGAGAGAAAAAACAAAGGACAATAGTCCCACTTCACAGAACACAGTAACACAAACATCCTGTCTCCGTCACTTCCCACTTTGTGGAGTCAAAACATATACCGTCATGTGATAGACAACAAACCCATGACTGCAATCACGGGGCAGGAATTCTAACATTCCCCACCCCTGACCTCAGCCCTTTAAAAATGAACACACACACACACACCTCCACATTTCATCACAGACATGATGAACTAGAAAGAATTCAGCCCTTCCAGTAGCATCTAATCCAGAACAGAGCGGGTGAGAAGTTACACAGTGCCCTTGGCGGTGGTGATTCCTCGGAGCTGCTGTTTCTTTTTTGGGAGCCAGATGATGTGAAAAATAATCAGTCAGTGACAAAGTTAATCAGTGACAGCCTGAAACACTGAAAGTGTATTAACTCGCAAGATCACATTCAGCAAACATTCCCCAGCAGTGCAGTGACCCCATCTGCCCTGTGCACAACCATTAACCCTCTCAAACCTCAGTTTGGGAGAAAAACACAGGAAATGCCAGCAGAAATTCCCCAAAGGGAGCCCAAAGGTTATGCAAATACAAAGCTCCCATTTACACAACAGCTTCGGTTTAACTCTTGTTAATCACAACAGCGTAACAAGCAGTGTCCCTGGACAGAGATGCACATGGACACATGGAAGAAAGCATAAAAAACAGCTGTGGAAAAAGCCAGAGACTAAAAAGGGCAGTTGCACGGGGGTCTAGGCTGCTGATACATTTTGATAATTCCTCCTTATTGAGGAAATTCCTTTCCATTTCAAAACTGTTTAGGTGTGTTGAATGAGAAGCTATCCCAAGCACTGTTGCAATTGAAAGAAACCGCCTAGGATAAATAAATAAACAAAATAGTAATCTCTGAACACATCAGGAACCTATACATTTTGGGCGCTGTCCTATTTTCATTCGCACATTTGCATCTGACATCAAAAGATGGGCCATCTAAGTCTAGTTGAGCGCCACAACTTTCTACGTTGACTGTGTGAGTTTGACAAATTCCAGGGCTCATGGGCTACACAGCAAAATGTCCTGGATTCATTTTGTACGATTTGGGCTGCAGCTCATTCCTCTTTTGTCATCGGTTCCTTCCTTCCCATGTTCTTGTTTGCTTTGTATACTCTTAGTAATGACTGTGCTCATCAGATTATCCTGGGGTCATTGAGATGTTCCTCAGAGATCCAGGGGTACCTTGGGCAATCCCTCTCACTGACCATTGTTGGTGAACCAACCAACCTAGCAAAACAGTGTGCATTCATCCCTCCTCCCTTTCTTGCAGCCGACAAAGTAGCTGTCCATTCAGTCTGGGTTTACAGCCATCTTCATAAGCCCATGTCAGATACAAGCTAGACTTCACATTATCTCTTGCTTCCGCTTCCGACTCTAATTCCACTCAGCCCACCCCTGTTTCCTAGGATAAGCAGTTTTTGTGAGATTCCCTGTCTGATGTCTAGACATAAGAGACTGAGGATGCATTTCAGATAAGAGGCTGTTTGATGCTTATCCAGGGCAAACCTCTGGACCTTTTTTTTTTGCCTTACACCGAATGCTCACAGAAAAGAGGCAGCAGATGATGCGAAGGTGGCAGGAGGTTTTGGCAGAAAGTGTTCTGCTGTGAACTCAAGCGAGGAATGTGCAAAGATACAGAAACTCTTGAGAAGCCAAACAAAAATTTACTGCAGGTCTGAAAGAGTAACTGCCCCTGATGTATCATTAACTTCTCTGGCAGGGGTTTGCTTCTCTCTCTAATGAAGTTCTCAAAAAGCCTCGTTTTCTTCAAACTTTCCAAACAATTCCACGCCATGTTGTCAACTCCACATTTTATTCCTTTTAAAAGCTGCATGGGATGGCCTTATACCAGGAGTGGGGAGCCACCTTGAACATTGTTTTAACTATGGAAAGGCGGCATACAAATAAAATGATGGTGGTGGTGGTGATGATGATGATGATGATGATGAAGAAACCCCCATCAATACCTAGCTTTCAACCCAGAAAACGCTAAGCTCCTTACTATTGAGCAAAGCACTGTCGGAATGCCCATTTTCAAAAACAGAATGGATCAAGACTCAGGATTTCTACAGAACAACTATGTGCTAGTACAGATGGTCTTCAGTTTATGCATCCATGGTGCAACTCTATTCACATTTACCTGGAAGTAAGCTCTACTGAAATTAACAGGACTTGCATTCTGAGTAGACACGTACAACTAAATTGATACTTTCTTAGACATGTCAGACAGGCTGCAAAAGCCACTTCTTTGACAGGTCACAGTTAGGAACTAAGTTTTCCTTGCAAAATCCACAAGGAAATTTGCTAGTATGGAGGCCCACAGCCCACAGGCCTCACTGAGCCCAGAATCTGGTTTGAATACTGCTCCTATCTCCATTTCCACTGCTTTTAATTGTGCACACACTCACAAACACACAGACAGATTAAAGTTATTCTCTGCTGATACCAACTCACCATTGGTTACTTTAGCTGCATGCTATTTATAATTAACCCAACTTTTGGCTTACTCTGAGTGCAACAGCACATAGGTACAACAGGCTTGCTCAAAGGTATATCTGTGTTCAGTTGGGTAAGTGTGCATAAAATTACAGATTTAATATTATTGGGAAACGTGCTTAAAGAGCAGACAGCATGAAACATCAGGTCAGGCTACAAAGCCAAGAAAAGATAACTTTTACATGGGGCAAAGTGAAGCATGCAATGAATAGCCATTCACTGTGTCAGCTTCCCAGTCAATCAAGAGACAATAAAGGTTGAGTAATAAGTCAATCAACAGACGGTGCTTTTGCTAACTGCAGTTTTCAGCTCCTATATACAAAATATTGGTGGAGGGGAAATTTTGGGTTTGGAAATCTGACGGATAGGACACGAAAGCAAACAATGGCTACAGAATTCACAACTAGGTGCAAATTTTGGAAATATGTGCAGTGCAGGTGTAGGAATGGGAATAAATTACAGAATGAAAATGTGTACAATATTAGTGCCTGAAAGCTGAAGCAATAATTTGTTTGAAGCATTTTAATGAAGCACCTACAAATTATTTAATTAACCTGGGTTGGTGTTTTTTTTTTGGGGGGGGGGGAGAGATCTTCCTAGGTTATACTGCCAGCATCCAATAATGTACTTTTCCTCAGAATAGATGCACTGATGCAACCTCATGATGTTGAACATATGTGCAAAATAAAGGTATGAAACTTTGAACTGCTAAACATGACAAGCTGGAATGTCTGGAATAAGCATATTTTATATTGTAGAAGACAATTACACCAAGTGGCTATGACTAATAAACAACATCTTTAGAAAATACAGTGAAGAATGTTTCCATAAAAGTTTTTTTTAATGAAATGAAATAAATCCCAGTATTCTAACAACACATAAGAGAGAATTTTAGGTCAGCTATTATCCACTCAGTATATTCCAAAACAGATTTTCAGCTCGAGGGTAAATTACCCCACGTGAATTCACATTTCCAATGCAGCGCAAGCAGAATGTCATCAAGATTAAAGATTATCTGCACCTAAAAAGATCAGGAGGAAAATGCAACTGGAGGAACAATAATTAACTACCAGGTGTTCTATTTGAGGAGTCTATACTGGTCAGTAAGGAGCCACATGAGAAACAAGAAGTTATACGCTTCTCACCATCTATGCCAAGTTTGCTTTATAATCTCTCAGCAGCCTGCAAGATTTTTCTCTTTCATTAAATAATAATAATAATAAAAAATCATATGGGGGCTATGTGTTGTAAGATAAAAGGTAAAGGACTCCTGAACGGTTAAGTCCAGTCAAAGGCGACTATAGAGTTGCGGTGCTCATCTCGCTTTCAGGCCGAGGGAGCTGGCGTTTGTCCACAGACAGCTTTCCAGGCCATGTGGCAAGCATGACTAAATCGCTTCTGGTGCAACAGGACACCATGACGGAAGCTGTTTACCTTCCTGCTGCAGCGGTACCTATTTATCTACTTGCACTGGCGTGCTTTCAAACTGCTAGGTTGGCAGGAGCTGGGATGGAGCAACGGGAGCTCACCCTGTCGCGGGGATTTGAACCGCTAACCTTCCAATCAGCAAGCCCAAGAAGCTCGGTGGTTTGGGCCACAGTGCCACCTGCTGTGTTGTGTTGAGGAGGGGAAAGGTTCTGGCATGGAGAGTTAGAAAAGGGCATCCTCTGTGGATCCAAATGGAGGAGTCAGTGTAGTGTCGTGGTTCGAGCATCAGATTAAGACCTGGGAGTCCCAGGTTCAAAACTCCACTCAGTCACTGTTTCATAGCGTAACCTACGAGGGTTGCTGTAGCAACATGAACATAAGAAGATGCCTGGTGGATCAAGCCAATGGCTCATCTAGCCCAGCATTCATATGCCTGTGGGAAACCTACAAGAAAGAGCTGAGTACAAGAAGTAATGTGCCCAGTTGTGATTCCCAGCAGTACAGCCACAAATAGGGAACTGGAAATTTTTCGCTAACACTTTTAGACTAGCCATTTTGTGTCTAAACCTGTGGAAATTTTGGTTTAAACTTTGGTTAATTCAAAGGAGCCAGGATCAAACCATTGTTTCATTTTTTGGCTAACCATAGTTTAAACTAACCACAGTTTCCTGGGTTTTGACGTAATGGAGGCCTCTGGTTTAAGGTTACCAGATGTCCCCGTTTCCCAGGGACGAGTCCCCAGATCTACAAATCAGTCCCCTGACAAAATCCATCTATTTAGTAGGAAGTTGAAAAGTGTCCCCGGATTCACTGAAAAAAATCTGGTAACCTTACTCTGGTTAACTTCAAAGGGAATGCTTCTGAGCTCCTCTTCAATAGCGATGGAGAAGAAATTAGCTTTGGTTTATATTTTAATGCACATCTGACAAATTTGAACTTCACCAAAGCATAGATGAATGTAAACAGAGCTATCCTTTGTAATTCACACATTCCTGATTTTTGCAATATAGCTCCAACCAAAAAATGTGTGCAAAAATGTGTATAAGATCATTGGATGTTTCATTTGAGGTTTTTAAATGGGGATTGGATGGCCATCTGTCGTGGATGCTTTAGCTGTGATTCCTGTATTGCAGGGGGTTGAATTAGATGACTCTTGGGGGGGGGGGGTTGTTCCATTCCAGCACTACAATCCTATGATTAAAGGGAAGTGCACATAAAATGCATATGCTAGTGTAAATAGCAAACAAGAATGCATTATATTCAGGGAAATTGCTTGAGAATATGCTTATACAGTCATACCTTGGGTTGAATGTGCTTCGTGATGAGCGTGTTCGAGTTGCGCTCTGCGACAACCTGGAAGTAACACAGAGCATTACTTCTGGGTTTCGCCACTTGCACATGCGCAGGTGCTCAAAATGACGTCACGCGCATGCACAGAAGCGGCGAAAAGAGACACGCGCATGCGCAGACGTGCTGTCGCTGGTTACGTTTGCTTCTAGATGCGAACAGGGCTCCAGAACGGATCCCGTTCGCATCTAGAGGTGCCACTGTATTAGGCAAAGTTGAACACACACAAGAGTATAGTAGAAGAAATACATACTAAAATGCTGACCTTTTTTGGGGGGTGAAGACTTCCCTACACCTCCTGGCTGTAGTTTAGCTATGTGTCCAAACCACGCTCCCCTCCCCCCATTCGTTCAGTTTCTTGTGGCTCCCTTCCACTGCAGCTGAGAAGCTGAAAGTGCTTATCAGTATGGAGTCTATAAAAAAAACATGCCTGGAATCTGAAGGAGCACTTTCGTTTGCTCTCCCTCATGAGTTGCATGCTGGCTTGAAAAGTTGCTTCTCCACCAACTCCTCGTGGCCCCAGCTTTACGATCTCCTAGGAGAATTTATCTTGCTTTGTTTGGAAGACGCTCTGGCTTGGAAGCAAACAGCTGACTCAGCTTTACGGTAGAAGCAAATTCCAGCCTTATGTCAGCAAAAGTGCTGGATTGTAATAAATGAAGCAGATGGCGCTTAAAAATTCAGAATATAAATTAAGTATTTCATTTAGATGCGCAGTCATGGAGTAATGGATTAGACATGATCTGTTTGCAAGGAAGCCACCAAACTCATATGGTAATGGGTGCCTTGCTCAATGGCATTTTAAAAGGGTTGACCCATTAATACCGAAGGTTGAAACATCACAAATTAATATAGTGGTGGCTGAACATTTAACCCCCCCCCCTCAAATGGTATAGACTCACTTGCACCTCATTTACATTGAGAGCTTTGTGACCTTTTCATACAATTAACCTGGGGGATATTTTTGTGTGCCACGATCATTCTTTTTCTTGGTTTTCTTGTTATATCTTTTTGTAAACCACGTTTTGGGAGGCCGTGCTCTCAGGGAGCCCCCCCCCCAAAAGTGTGTGAGATCACAGCCCTGAAAGAAGCACGTTTTTCAAGGTGAGATCTTGGCACAAGAACTCAGTGACCAAAATGGCCGCCGTGCTTTTGTGGGGGGGAAATGGGATGTCCTGGTTTTCCAGGACATTTGCAGGGTACGCTCTTGTTGTCGTCCACTTGGCATTGTTATAGGAAAATCCTTGGGCTCACTTGGATTGCCAAACAAAGGCACCAGCCAGGAATACAGGAGCAAAACAGCAGCCTGATCTTTATTCAAAAGACTGTTGCAACAGGACTTCTACCCACCACATGGATGAAACAGGAAGAAGCCCTGAACAAAGGATGGCTCCCTTTTTTAAATATAAGTTTCCCTTTTTACCCACAACGCCCTTAGTGAAGCATCATACATACATCATATATACATCACAACTATGTCATAATCTGGGAGGGGTCTTCTGGCGGAAACCTGTTCATCAGGTTTGCACCCATCCATCCCTTGACCTCACTCAGATTAATGCTGCAGACCGCCTTTTCTGTGATGTAGGTATGATGTATCTGGGGGGTGGTCTTAGGTTACACCCCTTCTGTGATGTATGTATGATGTATGGAGGGGTGGTCTTGAGCTCCAAGGCAGGGAATTTATAATGTCTATATAAGGGCAGGCACACCTTTGTTCGGGGTCCTCCTCCTTTCCTGTGTGTGAGGGGAGCACCCTGTTGGAACAGATCAATAAAGATCAGGCATACTAGCTGTTTTGCTTCTCAATATTCTCTGGTTGGCCTCTGTTATTTTCTCCTACCAATAGGGACTCTATATGAGCTCTTGGATACCCCATAAGGGGAAAAAGGGCAGATTTTTGTTTACAACACCATTGAGCCAGTACATAGATACATATATCCATGAACTGTTACATTTGGTAATGTGCAATGGAGGCCCTTTGAACAGAGATTGGGGGGGAGGGGACTGTGTGACGAAATGTTTTTGTGGGGACATTTGCAGAAGTGATTGTGTTGTTTGGTAGTGGGGAAGGTGTATGATGTCCGCTGCAGGGGCAACCCCCCCAACCTTTCTCCAAATTCCTGTAACAGCATGGAAGCTTGGACTGCTCTGGTCTACGCTGGCTGGAAGCAGGTCCCTGGGGTTTCAGGCAGGTTGTTCTCCCAATCCTACCTAGAGATGCTGGGGACGGAACTTGGAATTTTCTGCATGCCCTGCAGATGCTGAACCCCAGGGCCCTTGAGACCTGTACACTTTCCCTTAACAAGACAACACAGCACCACTGCTAGAGGCTGCTGAGAAAAAACTTGGCAAGGGAGAGAAATATCGACACTGAATCAAACCTCTGACAGCAATAAAGAGAACTGGCCTCTCAAAACCCGAACAATAATACTCTAGTGTGATTCCCAATGGTCTCTTTTTATTGCCCAAGCATTTTGCAAGGCTCGAGTAAATAACTGTGTGTTTGTGTGTGTGCTTGGCAAGGGAGTGTGTGGAATCAATTGTAAAACAAGCGTATCAGCAGGCAGCTCTGTCACCTTGAGCCAATATAAACAGTAGGCTTGACCTTGGGAGAAGTCAGAGATGGGCACCTGATTAGCCAGAAGGTCACTTAACTTGTTTTTTAAAATAGAAATGCCTTTGTTGGTTGCAGATCTACCACAGTCCACAAAGCAAAGGTGGGGATAAATTCACCATTGTTAAATATATATATATATATATATATATATATATATATATATACAGAATTCTGAACAGGAGGTTTGTTCTGCTGCCCAAACACAACACTAGATAGAAGTAACTCAGTAGAGCCAAGACATTTGTTTTTGACGTCTGGTTTTTGTAGCATTCTGAATTCTTCACTGTCAAACTAGAGTGTTGAAGATGCAAGCTGGGTGGATGTGTGGCAAACACACAGTAAAGCACCTCTGTGGTTCTTCATCCTCTTGCCCAGCTTGTTTACCACATCACACAAAATTTCCCAAAGTGGCTTAGTAACACACAATTTGAATTTCACTTTAGATAAAATCTGGTGACCACCTGGGGGTGGATGGGACTTGCTGAAGAAAATTCACTAAATTTATCAAAACTAATTTGGCTCAATTTTGACACCATGCACCCATAGTTTGGTACCCAAGCCAGGGTTTGGATTACTGAAGGCAATGCTCAGATTCATAAGCCTCCTTAGTTTGCTAGCTGATCAAAAGTCATGGTTCATCAATTCAAACATTACACCAAACCATAGATAAACTTTCCAAAACATTGCTTGGTTCAGTGTCTGAACTGAGCCTTTGGCTTTCTTTGAAATTCCTTATTGGATTTTGCATGGGGAACTCCCAAATTTGCTTTGAGGTTTGATTTAGAGGAAATATTTGGTGCCAACTCAACACAGTGAGATGGACACATGACCAGCTGTTTGCTTCAACGACCACAGAATTCTGTGTATTGAATTGAAATACTTTATTGTCACTTGTACAACTTGTATACAGTGAGATTACACGAGCACCCCCCCACTCAGCTCTCTTAGTCTTAATTCCTCTCATTTACTGACACACACACACCAAACCCAAAAGTCAGTTGCCCTGTTGTTATCTTTTCATTCAGCAGCCTAACAGCCCATGGATAGAAGCTGTTCTTTACCCTGTTGGTGCGACTAGTCATGCTTCCATATCTTCTGCCTGAGGGCAGGAGATCAAGAAAGCGCCGGCCAGGGTGTGAATCATCCCTGAGAATATTCCTCACTCTCCTGAGACAAGGTTCTTCCGCTATTTCATCCAGCGGATTCACGGGACAGCCCATAATATCTTGTGCTGTATTCACCACCCTCTGTAGGCACTTCCTACCAGTGTACCACACTGTGATGCAGAATGAAAGGACACTTTCTATTGTATATGTCCATTGAATCCATTTTCTTAACAAGCCAATTTTGTCACAGACCTGGTGCCTAATTAAAAAGCAAGCAACAGAGGTAAAGCGATGATATAATTGTTATGTGTGTGAGAGAGATCTATCTAGCTATCTATGAGGTTGATTGGAGATTTTGGACTAACACAGAAGTTCAAATCCCAGCTATGAGCCCCACTTCATGACCTTGGGCTAACCATAGGATCACAAAACTGTAGATTGGTAGAGATGGAAGGCACTCCAAGGGTCATCTAGTCCAACCCCCGGCAATGTAGTCACTACCTCTGAGTCTAACCCACCTCACAGGGTAGTTGCTGAGAGTAAAATGAATGGGGGAAGAACTATGCAAGTTGCCATGAGCTCCTTGGCAGAAAGCCGGAATATGAATGTAGAGCAGGCATAGGCAAACTCGGCCCTCCAGGTGTTTTGGGACTACAACTCCCATCATCCCTGACCACTGGTCCTGTTAGGGATGATGGGAGTTGTAGTCCCAAAACATCTGGAGGGGCAAGTTTGCCTGTGCCTGATGTAGAGGATAAAATCATCAAACTTGTTCACATATTTTATTCACACTGCCCTTATGTCTAGACATATCCATCACCAATCTGCTTATGGCCAGAAACTGCTGCCTTTTGTAAAGTGTGAACATTGTAGGTATATGATAGGGAAACAATAAACCAAAGACGTTGACTATAATTAACTACAAATGACTATAATTTCAGAGAGTCTTTGCAGCTCTATCAAGTTCAGCCAAATATTTTGCTGTTATCTGGATGTGCTTTAGCCTGATTACGTTGCTGCCGCATCTTGTACAACATTCTTTCGCCAGAGGATATATTTTCAATAAAAGGCTACAGCTCCCGAATCAGCAACAGAGGGTTTTGGTTTTTTTTAGTTTTAGTTTATTTATTTATAGCCTTTTTACTCTGCTCTTCATTTGAAAAAGCTCTCAGCGCGGCTTACATAAGGTCAATAAAAGCAAGACAGCCCTTGCCTGCAGGTTTACAATCTAAAGGGCACAACACAAAAGGAAAAAGGCATGAGGAGAGAAGAGGAAATCAAGCAAACTCAGTTCTTAAAGCTAGTCACTGTTGTGTTTAGAGTGCTAGGCCTTATATTTGTTTAGTATAAGCCCACATAAAGCACTGAAGTGGAACGCCAGTCAAGTTTGCATAGATTGTAAGGATCTATGGGAGCAACAACAAATGCCTCCGTTATCAGCCACCAAGAGAGGCATTTCATTTCTGTGGAACTGGAAAAATAAATGGTAAGACTTTGGATGCTATTGTTCATCAAGTCGAGACTTTAATCAGCCGAGCTGCAGCGTCAACAACCAACAGTTTTTAAAGGCAACAATTTACTTTGGTAGGCAGAGCAAGATGTTCCTTTCCCTTCCAGAAGAACGAATGTTAGCAGGATGCTTTTAAACAATGAAATACAACGCAGGGAAAGAAGAAAATTACTCCAGCCAGTCCATTTAACATCTCCAGTGCTAATGCTGTGCCGAAAATTTCTCCTGCATTTTCCCCCAACCATTCTCCATCAATTAATGGGAACAGAAATTGCATTTGAAAATTATAAAAGGGGAGAGAAAACGTGGGTGGAATTTTCATTTTGGTATGCAAAGTTGTTTTTTTACTCTCGCCTGGCTTCCAAGTGGCTGACAGTGTTCCTGCATCTTTCTTTTCAATCTACAGGTCTCTGATGGCCTGCACTCAGCAGTTTCCCAGGGTATCAGTGCTTTCTGGAACCCCATGATGTCCTCAGCTGGGTTTTTCCTGACAACTGTTTATCATTCTTTTTTAAAAAAATGATTATTATTTTTTTACTTTTTCAAAGTGAAATGGGTTTTACTTTTAAGGAAATCAGTGTGCAAAGATTTTTATGTTTTAAGGTCAAGGAAGGACTTCCCTTGAAAATAAAATGAGTGAGCACACTAATCTCAGGCAGTGGCGGAGGAAGGTGGGTGTGGACTGCCCTGGGTGTCATCTGTCGTGAATTCTGCTCCACCTTAAGCGACAGATGTGTCAAATTGTTGCATGTCACATGTCTGTTTACATTCCAGCACAGTAGGCGGGGAACTTCCATTTGTGTATAGCTGTTCTGTTTTGCTTTGGACACAAAGGAGATAAGACATGTTTCCTTTTGTCCTCATCTTTGCTGAATAAAAAGCATCTTAAAAAGCAGAGACATCACCTTGCCAACAAAGGCCCGTATAGTTAAAGCTATGGTTTTCCCAGCAGTGATGTATGGAAGTGAGAGCTGGGCCATAAAGAAGGCTGATTGCCAAAGAATTGATGCTTTTGAATTATGGTGCTGGAGGAGACTCTTGAGAGACCCATGGACTGCAAGAAGATCAAACCTATCCATTCTGAAGGAAATCAGCCCTGAGTGCTCACTGGAAGGACAGATCCTGAAGCTGAGGCTCTAATACTTTGGCCACCTCATGAGAAGAGAAGACTCCCTGGAAAAGACCCTGATGTTGGGAAAGATGGAGGGCACAAGGAGAAGGGGATGACGGAGGACGAGGTGGTGGGACAGTGTTCTCGAAGCTACGAACATGAGTTTGACCAAACTGCGGGAGGCAGTGGAAGACAGGAGTGCCTGGCGTGCTCTGGTCCATGGGGTCACGAAGAGTCGCACACGACTAAACGACTAAACAACAACAACGCTGAATAAACCTGCTTGTAAATATGCTCACACAGCCTCTCGTACCACTTCTGTTTGTGCAGGGTTTTCTCTGCTGAATAGCATGCTCAGTCTTCTAAAGCCTGGGCCGCAGATTTATGCTACATCAAGGACTGGAGTTCGCCTGGCACACCAGCCGGTGGGCTGGAGCCAGCTGGGGGCCTGCCAATTGCCCCTGTTTCCTTGGGTGCATGCCTATGGGGATGGGTGCATGTCTATGGGGGTGACATTCAGTGAGCCACCTGCCCGCAACTCCCAAGCCGTCGGGGGAAGGGTGGAGCTGCGCCACTTTGCCAGAGGCATCCCCCCTTCCCCCTTCGTTTTGACAGCTGGGGGAGGCTGGGGAGTTGCGGCTGGGCAGCAGGCTGAACATCCACCATCAGTGGCTCGCTCCACCCCTGGCTGCAGGGCGAGTGGCTATCCTGTGCCTGGGAGGGCATCCTCCGCGCCCTGCCCACCTCAGGATCATGCCCACCCTGGGCAGCGCAGGCATATGCTCCGCTGCTGATCTCAGGCAGCTGGGGAGGCTGCAGAGTGCTGGCAATATGTTTAATGGAAACACTCTACCTTCAGCCAGAACATGTAAACTCAGTTCTGCAGCCACCAAAACAATAAACAACTTTTAAAAAAAATTCTAAAGCACTCTGCAAATGAGACAAGAAAACAGAAGGTTCTTTTGGGGTGAGGGAAGGAAACTTCAGGAATTGAGGGGCAGGTCTTGGGACAGATTTAGTTACAGCAAATCTTACAATCTAAACCTAGTACACACATCAATTGATTCTGCTAAGTCCTGGATAGAGAGGAGATCAAGGGCTCATCCACACTTTCATCTGACCCGTATTTTGATCATATTGTGTACCAGTTCATTCCCCCACATCCAAGAGCTTTCCTTGTTGTTCCGTGGCTGTGCCTTGCAAAAATCCGATCTTACCTGCTGAACTGAAGAAGCTCGGTTAAGCAAAACCTCTTTTTGGATTTCCTGCACTTTGGGTAAGATCCGATTCAGTGGGTAAGCTTGGAGTTTTGCAAGGCACAGCCGCGGAAACAAGAAAAGCTCTCAGACCTGGGGGAAATTAATCGGTACACAACATGATCAAAATATGGGTCAAGGCAAAAGTGTGAATGAGCTGAGTTTCTCAGAAGTGACCTTTCTGTTCAGCCATACTCTGAGGATGATATCGAGGTGTGGGTGGGATTTAACTTGGTGGGGTCGGAGCTGGCAATGACAATTCTGTAGTAATGATTTTGGAAATCCCCTATTGTTTCTCTAGCATAGGTCGTTTTAATACGGGGAATCAGAGATTGCTACCAGCTCTGGTCAAGAATGGTATAGCATAATGAGGCCCACTGGTGCCAGAAAACTGGAGCACAAATTGCAACGCCATAATGTAAAAATAGCAGTGCACGTTCATAAGACTGAGGTTGAGAGGAAAGGGTGGTATCCTTCCTGCATGGAAAACTAATGAATTTAGTGGCAAAAAAAACCCCCAAAACCCTAGCACGCTGCTGCATTTCATAGTTGGCAGATAACGTGAGCGCAAAAGTCAAATATTTTATTAGTATATGTCAGGGAGACTCTTGAGAGTCCCATGGACTGCAAGAAGATCAAACCTATCCAGGAAATCAGCCCTGAGTGCTCACTGGAAGGACAGATTGTGAAGCTGAGGCTCCAATACTTTGGCCACCTCATGAGAAGAGAAGACTCCCTGGAAAAGACCCTGATATTGGGAAAGATGGAGGGCACAAAGAGAAGGGGATGACAGAGGACAAGATGGTTGGACAGTGTTCTCAAAGCTACCAGCATGAGTTTGACCAAACTGCGGGAGGCAGTGGAAGGCAGGAGTGCCTGGTGTGCTCTGGTCAATGGGGTCACGAAGAGTCAGACATGACTAAACGACTAAACAACAAAAAGACAACAACAAATATGTCAGGGGGCTGCCATCGGGACAGGGGAGGGAGGCTGGGGTATACAGAGAGCTGCCCACGCTTCTGAGGAGCAGCTCCTTGTCCAACGATGGGGAAAGCCACACCTCCAGTGGAGCAGAGGGGGAATGGGAAAGCCGAGCGAGGGGAGGGCTCAAAGATGCTACTGAGAGCCCAAGCACCTACCTAGCCCAGCTGGCCAGGAAACAGGCACACCGTTTCCGTCGCCCAGTTTACGCAGAGGGGTGAAATGCAAGGAGGGAAGGCAGAGATTTGGGGTGTCTAAGTTCTTATGCTGGAGGGGAAACCGGAAGGGGCCACTCCCGGAATCTGCAAGTGATTGAGATGGACATTAACTTTCTGGTCCTGCTCTGTAAATCGTTTGCACAAATAAAAACCTGCCAAAGAGAGGTCGGAGTCCTGCCTGGTTACTCGTGAGCAACCACCTCACCGCCTGACAGTATACTTTTTAAATTATGGTGATGATGATGATGAATATCTAAACGCTATCCTTTTTCTTTCCTCGAAGCACTTCTGAGCCTGCACTTCTGAACATTTCAGCTGACCATGGAATAGACCTAATCTTGATGAGGAGGCCTGAGAGGTGCTCTTCTAACAGTTGGAAATCTATTAGTGAGCCATGCAAAGTTTTTCCTCTTCTAATAGTTGCCATTCCTTTTATTCTCTGGTATTTCATAGGTCAAATGTCATACACCTTTCAGATTGCTTGGTCATGCATGGGGACCAGTGGAGGGAGGGAGGGAGGGAGGGAGGGAAGGGAATGGAGTGAAGCAGACATTTAGAAGCAAATGGTACAATGCAGATGACTAGCCTCTAGGGAAAGGGGAAGCCAGGTGGAAGATGATAGTGACTGAGTTAATCAGGTGAGACTTCCTTCAGCCTCTGTAAATAAAGGTAACATGCTAGCATCACTGTTACCAACTTCTTAAATGCTGATTTCTAGGAGTTTTCTGGAAAGGCCTCATGAGTATTCCCCATAACTTTTATTCTAACTATTCCCTTCCAGTGCTTTTTCAGAGGAAAAAGGTAAGTGCTCAGTAGTATATAGTCATAATAGGGCTGCCATACATTTGGGATTTCCCAGACCTTACCAGAATGTCTGAAGTGTCAAAATGTCTGGGGAAACCCAGGTGTATGGCAACTCATGTCAAAAGTGTTGATTTTTTTGGCAAATTTCCTTTAAAAAAGTTCAAAAATTAAAAATTTCAAGCTCAAGAACTTTGCCCCCCCCCCCCCCGCCCCCAAAAGCTCAACTGTCTGGATTTTCACTTTTTGAAAAACGGCAACCCTAAAATGCACACATCAAAAAAGTGCCACTACAACACACTTGTGCATTTCCCCCATGTAAACATGCATGCTTTCTTGCTTAGGAGTCACATTTTGTGGCATGTTTGAAGCCCACACAGAGGGGCTTCACAAGTCCCTTCACAAGTCTTCACTACACACGTGCCCAATTTATAGTGTAGACCCAAAACTGTGTTTCAGTTGGTAAAGTAATTAATAAAGACCAAATGCGGATAATAATTAATGTATGTGCCACATTAAAATCAAGTACAGAGACTATGTTGTCTCCAAATTACCTTCCTTAGGTATCTCCCTGCTTCTCTGAACATTAATACGACAAGTGTATTATTAATACGCCGTGATTACAGCACTTATAAATGAATAATGTAACTCCTATTGCACATATTAAATCTATAATTCAGCAGAAGATCTTCAGTGACAAAATGCCTGTGGTACAGGCTAGTGCTGAACACCAAGGTAACATTACAACATTAATTTAAAGTGCTGTTGTTAAATGAATGTTAAATAAATGCAAACATGTTAGTCATCAGTTAAACTTGAGTTAATATTTGGGTCTCGCTCTTCCAATAACAAATGCTGAGCTGAAGGCGGCTCACAATAATCACAGTAGTATGAAAAAACATTGCAGTCATTATAACATCAAGCACAATAGCACATAAAGCAAAAAAACCAACAACAAATTCATCAAAACAATTCATAGAATTCAACAAAGTCACAGAAACTCATAGTATTGCCAGAATGCTTCCTAAGTTGAGCTAGTAGGGGGTTCTGAGGGGGCAATTGTAAGAAGTACGACAGGGCAAGGAGACTTCAATGTAGATCAATCCTGCTTTCAAGTACAGTGGTACCTTGGTTCTCAAACGCCTTGGTACTCAAACGCCAAAAATCTGGAAGTAAGTGTTCCAGTTTTCAAATGTTTTTCAGAAGCCAAACATCCAATGCGGTGTTGGCTATTGTTTCTGGGGCGCCTGCACCAATCAGAAGCTGTGCCTTGGTTTTCGAACATTTTGAAAGTCAAATGGACTTCCGGAATGGATTAAGTTTGGTGCTTTTGTTTTTGCTATTTATTTTGCGGTTTTTTGTTTTTTTTTTAGGCTTTTTCGGTTAATTTGTTTTTGTGTCTGTTTGGAACCCAGTTCAGGTACTGATTGGTTGATTGTGTGACTGCGGAAGGGATAAAAGCCCCCCATCCAAACAATGACTTTCATCAGGGCAGGGAAGAAAAAAATAATAATTTTAATTTTTATCATCTACAATACATTCTTATTTATTTTATAGTACAGTACATTGATTATTGCTTTCATTTTATGGATCAATGGTCTTGTTAGATAGTAAAATTCATGTTAAATTGATGTTTTAGAGGTTCTTTTTAAAAGTCTGGAACGGATTAATCCATTTTGCATTACTTTCTACGGGAAAGGGTGCCTCGGTTTTGGAACACTTTGGTTTTGGAACGGACTTTGGAACGGATTAAGTTTGAGAACCAAGATACCACTGTAGCCTCCATTTAAAAAGGATACACAGGGCTGTATTCAACTAACCAGCCCCATCAATGGAAGCCCTGCTTAAGGATCTCTGCTTGCACAACAGGGCCTTTCCTCCAAAATTGGCTCATTGCAGGGTTGAGAAAAACCCCCAAGACAGCATGTGGGGTACGGGATGGAGTCCCATTCCATCTGGCAAGCTGGAATGCTTGCACAAATGGAACAATTAGTGTGTTGTTGAATTCTATCCACAAGTATTGACCAACATTTAAAACTTGTTCTTCCTTCTCATACAACCATAGATTAGGAAGGGACAATGAGGATCATCAAACCCAAACCACCTACAATGCAGGAATATGCAGCTAAGGGGGTATCGATCCTGCAACCCTGGCATTATCATCAGCACCACACTCTAACCAACTGAGCTATCCAGCTGAGGGTTCTGTCCAATGCTAGTCTTATCCAGAGCACAGCCATAAATACTACTGGAAGTGACTAAATTAGGTCTATTCATTTCAACAGATCTTCTCCGAGTCAGCTTATCACTGGATATCACCTTTAGGGTTGCCATATGTCCGGAATTTCTGGGACATAGCTGGGATTTGGTCGTCGGAAACAGTATCTGAGCAGAAATCGCTGAAATGTCTGGGGACATTTCTGTACATATGGCAACCTACGCCAGACGTGTAGATTTTGGTGAATTTGATTAAAAATAGCTGAGAAACTAGAAGAAGCTCAACAACTTTGTCAAGAAAAGCTCAATGACTTTTGTGTTCAGATTGTCACCTTTTGAAATATGAAACCCCTTAACTTAAGTGTCAGGATCTGACATGAAATCACTTAATTGTGAAATTTCATGGACACGAATTCATGGAATTTGCCCATTTGGGGGACTGAGAAAAAGAAAGCAAAACTGAAAAATGAAACCACTTACAGGTATGGAAGCGTTGTTTTTTTTTTTGTAAGCCAGGCTTAAGTCAAACACACTCTTCAAAGTATTATCTCATGAACTACTAGACCAACTTGTCATCTTTTCATATATAAACTTTCCGGAGAACAGGCAGAAATACTCTCACAATAGAGGTTAGATAAGAAGGATAGTTGCTTAGAAAAAGAAAGTAAGTGTTCTTTTCAGAATTACAACATGCATACATGCTTTTAAGTCCATTCCGTGTTCCTTTTTTAAAAAAATACGCTATTTCAAGGGTACACCTCAGGGCAAATGGTTTGAATCCAGCAAATCCTTGTTTGTTGGGACGCATGTACGTAATTCCAATATAAAAGGCAGAAGTATAATATTCAACACCGTCATTGGGGAGCCCAAGCAGGACATGTACAGGAAAAGAAACCTAAATCAAGAACAGTTTTTACATTCCATGCTCCTGAGCAGGAAGTTAATCATTCCAGAGCCTGGCTGTTTCCCCAGCTGAAATCTCCATACTCAACGTCATTTCTGTATGAATTTTCATACAGGCATGATGGAAAAAGCAATCTAGACTGAAGGCTGCTTTCTTTCTCACTTTTTTGTTGTTAATGTAAGATGAGAGACCAGTGACCTACATCTAACAGCTCCAAATCCTTCTTGTAGAAGACCTTCCTTTGCTAGTCTGGACAGAAACTGAAGATAGGATATTTAAAAACACACAAACCAGCTTGTCTTCTGGAAACGGAAGGCACTACACAATGAGCAGATTAAGCTGCTGAAAAGGCAAGCTTTGAAGTGAAGTATTTTACATTGTTTTACTGTCACTAGTTCTGTAAAGGCCAGTGTAAACATAGCATCTTGCTTCAGGGCCTTTTGGGATCTCTGAACCAAACTTTCAGGAGTAAGAGAGAAAGACATACTGTGTTGTTCAGTGAAGGTTCAATTTCCTACAATGTGGCACATCTGTGAAGTTCAGTTGAGCTTTTACATCCTGAATTAAGGGAGGAGCTTTGAGAGGAGAGGTAAGTCACAAAGACAGAACCCTGAAGCGACTTTAAACACCAGTCTAGTTACACTGGTGACAATTACTGTGATCCCACAATGGGCTGCTTAAAATCCCATTGGCCTTCAAATATACAGTGGTACCTCTGGTTAAGAACTTAATTCGTTCCGGAGGTCCGTTCTTAACCTGAAACTGTTCTTAACCTGAGGTACCACTTTAGCTAATGGGGCCTCCCACTGCCGCCACATGATTTCTGTTCTCATCCTGAAGTAAAGTTCTTAACCCGAGATACTATTTTTGGGTTAGCGGAGTCTATAACCTGAAGCATCTGTAAGCCGAAGTACCACTGTAGTGGGATCCAGAGTGTGTACTTTCAGGAAGTAAGTTCCATTGATCTCTCGGGGATTTACCTCTAAGTAAACATGCTTCGGGGGACGCAGGTGGCGCTGTGGGTTAAAGCCTCAGCGCCTAGGGCTTGCCGATCGAAAGGTCGGCGTTTCGAATCCCTGTGGCGGGGTGCGCTCCCGCTGCTCGGTCCCAGCGCCTGCCAACCTAGCAGTTCGAAAGCACCTCCGGGTGCAAGTAGATAAATAGGGACCGCTTACCAGCGGGAAGGTAAACGGCGTTTCCGTGTGCGGCTCTGGCTCGCCAGAGCAGCGATGTCACGCTGGCCACGTGACCCGGAAGTGTCTCCGGACAGCGCTGGCCCCTGGCCTCTTGAGTGAGATGGGCGCACAACCCCAGAGTCTGTCAAGACTGGCCCGTACGGGCAGGGGTACCTTTACCTTTACCTTTAAACATGCTTTAGATCAGGCTAGGAACCACTAATGCTAAACAGCTGAAACTGAACACATGTGTATTTCACATAATACACATGAACAAATCAGAAAGATAAACACAGCTGCACACGTACAGATATATGAAAACACAGTAATTTGCTGATAAAGAAGATTCACACTGGGGATTAGTACCCTGAATGGTGATCTGGTACCTGGGGATCCCAGGAATCTCCCATCCAAGGGGCTGAAGAGGTCCATATCTGCATAATGTCAGTGTCAGATGCTACCAGACCATCAAGTGTTTTTAAGCTTCAAAGATTTCCCTGTGAAATCATGTGCTGGCCTTGAGAGTGGCACATGCCAGTCAATTATAATTGTAACTTTTTACTGGCAGTTCACATTTTTTAAAAACAACAATAACAACAAAGGATCGATCAGGAGAGCTGCAATTCTGAAAATAATATCCTCTCGTGGATACGTGCAGGGTTTGAAGGAGAAATGGATATGGAGCTTCAGGAAACTCATTAAAATGAGCTTCTTTTATTTATGCCAACAGAAGCAGATGTGGCTCTGGGAAGCTTGAAGAACACTTACAGGTACAAAAGGAATAATTGAAAGTTTCCCTACTCCCCCACCAGCTATGGGATCTGGCTCTATGGAATTTAAAGGTAAAGGTAAAGGGACCCCTGACCGTTAGATCTAGTCGTGGCCGACTCTGGGGCTGCGGCGCTCATCTCGCTTTATTGGCCGAGGGAGCCGGCGTACAGCTTCCGGGTCATGTGGCCAGCATGACTAAGCCACTTCTGGAGAACCAGAGCAGCACATGGAAATGCTGTTTACCTTCCCGCCAGAGCGGTACCTATTTATCTACTTGCACTTTGACATGCTTTCAAACTGCTAGGTTGGCAGGAGCAGGGACTGAGCAACGGAAGCTCACCCCATTGCAGGGATTCGAACCACCGACCTTCTGATCGGCAAGTCCTAGAGTCTGTGGTTTAACCCAGAGCGCCACCCCTTGAGTTATTCAGTCAGACATCACTGCTCAAACACATGCTGTGGTGTGTTGGAAAACGCCCTGGGGTGCTCCTGCAGCCCCCGAACTCTGAGCATCCTCCGGTATGCGCAGCTCTGAAAAAGGCATTTCCCTTCCTGTTCAGTGTGCTTCAGCGACATGTATCAAATGATATATGCACACTAATCTTCTAGCATAACACAGTAAGAAGCATGAGACATCGTAGAGCTAATCTATGTATTTATTTGCACACTATGTACAGACAAAGGAGTCATGGCGTCCTTTCACTCCAGCTCCAAGAGAAGAATAGGAACAAGTAAAAGCAAAAGTACAGTACAAATAGTACATACAGCAGAAGAGATAAGACTGTCTTCCGTTCCCACACTCTTCCCAGACAGGCATGTGATTTACACCAATCTCATCTGCAGCATCGGAGGTGTAAAATACTAACAGGGTTAGTACAGGTCAGGGTTCCTATAGTTAGGATGAAGAAAGGTCAGAATTCGTTCTGGAAGTCTGTTCAAATTCCAAAATGTTCAAAAACCAAAGCACAGCTTCTGATTAGCTGCAGGAAGCTCCTGCAGCCAATCAGAAGCCACAGAAGCCCCGTCGGAAGTTCGGCTTCCAAAAATAGTTCGCAAACCGGAACAGTCACTTCTGGGCTTGCAATGTTCAGGTGCCAAAACGTTCGGAAACTAAGCTGTTTGACTTCCAAGGTACGACTGTACTTCCAGCTGCCTTCTTAACACCTTTCATAAATCCATCCTGCCTGTGGGCCAGCAAATTACTATGGATTTGATATTGATTCCACCACAGTTAAGAATTAAAACAAGACCTGATGGTCCGTCACTGGAAGTTCATTGTCAATTTAGCCCCAGGAAACTTTGTCCCATCCAAACTCATTGTTACTGATACTGATACTGCTCTTTTAATGAAGCCATCAATAGTGGGCTCGGCTTCAGAGGTGGCCTGTGTAGGTCTAGGATATACTAACTATTAATCTGGGCAGTTACCTAGCTATTGCCTCTTAATTTATCTGACAAGCAAGATGTGAAAAGTGTTCTCCTTGCATACAAGGGCAGATGGCTGATGTATGATGCTGCAACAGAGAGATGCCACCAGTAAGGTTTTGGGGATATTATTAGTTGCTTCCTGAGAAATAATCATTGTAAATCCTTTCTCGCAATACATCTCCATCATCCCATCCCCCAACTATATTTCATAATGCCTCAACGCACCGCAGTATTTCAGCTTGCTCTCAACAATTCCTCCCATTTCCCATAAAAAACCTCCCTTGTTCTGTAATTTATCTTTTGCACCCTGTTCACTTAAAACCTGGTCGAGCAGCCACCCCCCATTTTGGGCTGCATTAGATTACCTGCCTTCATTTTTTAAAAAAAAAATATCGATTTTTACAATACATTTTTCACAGAGAACTGCATATTTTTGCAATTTTTCTCCTCTCCATCCTCCTCGGCAATATGTATCTTCGCATGGGCACTAGCATTAAAAATTAAAACCAATCTTTAGATTTTCATCTTGTGGATAAGTTGTATTTTGTTCCTTTGCACCATGATCTATGAAAGTGCTTTACAGCATGAGTACTGAAGCTTAAAAACACTATTAGCTGGTCCTTCTGAATAAATGCTAGGTTAGTTCCAAGCCAAACACCAAAATGCTTCATGTGGTTCTAACTGAAATGGGAGACAGCACCTCCTATGTGTCCTTCCCAGTGATATGACAGGAATCAGGAAAGCTATCAAGTGACAAATGTCTGCAGATGCCACAATGCAATATTATTTACTTAGTACTTCACTTGTGAAAATGAGACATCTTAAACCAAACTGGTTTGGTTCCCCCCTACACTTTATATAAAAAAACACAACTTCAATTCCACCACTAATCAATATAGCTAATTCTACATTGGCACACATTTAAGGAAATTCACGTTTGCAAATATGCCACAACCTCTAGGAAAGCCAACGACCAAAATAACTTTTGCTACATTTAGTACAAAACCACATTTTTTGCTTGTATTATTTTATCGGCAATTACGTAAGGCATCTTGTTGGCCACTGTGAGAACAGGTTGCTGTACTGGTTGAGCCACTGGCCTGATCCTGTTGGAATATTCTAGAAGAAACTTGAAAATGGCCTTGAAGAAGTTGCTAGGCAACAGAAAATTTCCCCAGCAACAGGTGTCCGTATTAGGGCCTGTGGTCAACTAAGTCTGGGTCAGTGCAAATGAGAATGTGAATGAGTAGGCATTAGGTCTCTGGCTGGATGGCTAAAAGAGAAAAAGTTGATGTTGCTTTATTTGCTACCTTTGAAGGTGACCCGGAAACTGCAATTAATCCAGAATGCGGCAGCTAGACTGGTGACTGGGAGTGGCCGCCAGGACCATATAACACCGGTCCTGAGAGATCTGCATTCACTCCCAGTACGTTTCTGAGCATAATTCAAACTGTTGGTGCTGACCTTTAAAGCCCTAAACGGCCTCAGTCCTGTATACCTGAAGGAGCGTCTCCACCCCCATTGTTCAGCCCGGACACTGAGGTCCAGCGCCGAGGGCCTTCTGGCGGTTCCCTCATTGTGAGAAGTGAGTTACAGATAGGTAGCCGTGTTGGTCTGCCATAGTCAAAACAAAAAAAATTCCTTCCAGTAGCACCTTAAAGACCAACTAAGTTAGTTCTTGGTATGAGCTTTCGTGTGCATGCACACTTCTTCAGATACACGGTGAGAAGTGAGGTTACAGGGAACAAGACAGAGGGCCTTCTCAGTAGTGGCACCCGCCCTGTGGAATGCCCTCCCATCAGATGTCAAGGAAATAAGCAGCTATCTTATCTTTAAAAGACATCTGAAGGCAGCCCTGTTTAGGAAATTTTTTAATATTTAATGCTGTATTGTTTTTAACACTCGATTGGGAGCCGCCCAGAGTGGCTGGAGAAACTCAGCCAGATGAGCAGGGTATAAATAATAAATTGTTGTTGTTGTTGTTGTTTTTAATGACCAGTGTAAAGTTTTGTAAATAATAAAGACTCTGAGAAAAAGAACCAAACGGTGTTTTTTCCTGCTATGGGAATTTCACTAAGAGATAGCTAGAATGCTGTTGCTGTAAAGAAGTAAAAGATGAGGGAGAACTTTTCTGTAAAAGGAACTCTGGTGCAGAAAGAAATGGAAACCCAAGAGTGGATTGTTCACACATCAACAGATCCAACCAGTTCTTCTGGTTCTTCTGAGCCAGTGTGGTGTAGTGGTTAGGAGCGGTGGACTCGTAATCTGGTGAACCGGGTTCGTGTCTCCGCTCCTCCACATGCAGCTGCTGGGTGACCTTTGGCCAGTCACACTTCTCAGAAGTCTCTCAGCCCCACTCACCTCACAGAGTGTTTGTTATGGGGGAGGAAGGGAAAGGAGAATGTTAGCCACTTTGAGACTCCTTCAGGTAGTGATAAAGCGGGATATCAAATCCAAACTCCTCCTCCTCCTCCTCCCCCTCCTCCTCCTCCTCCTCCTCCTCTTCTTCTTCTGCTTCTGCTTCTGCTTCTGCTTCTGCTTCTGCTTCTGCTTCTGCTTCTGCTTCTGCTTCTGCTTCTGCTTCTGCTTCTTCAGCTTCTTCTTCTTTAGTTCTGAGCTTTTCCTCCTCTAACCACTTTTATTTCCCTCACCCAGAGCTTTTTTCCAGCTGGAACTTGCCAGAACTCAGTCCCGGCACCTCTCTCTCAGGTGTGCACCATTGCCATGGTAAGAGAACAAGGTGAGTCCAGGCATTTCTGTTTCGAGAAGAATAGCACTGCCCACATTACTCATCTCCACCTGCTTTTGCCTTCCAAGGCAATGAATGCATGCTTTTCATAAAAGGAAATTCCTCCACCAGCAGAGCTCTCAACTAACGCAAACCCCACTAACTATATTAGCAGTTTGGTCAGCACTTCAGTCTCCCCTGGGATGTGAAAAACTGCCAGCCCTTGTGGTACAAATGACTCCCTGGTTCAAAACTGTAAACACATAGATCTCTGAAACGGTCTGCTTCCTGTATGGTTAGCATAAATTACTGCCTCTGAGGCAGTCCCTGTTTGTAATGTGGCACTTGCACCTTATTTAAAGCAATAGGGAGCAACTGGCAAAAGACGTATTAAATCAGCAGCACTTCAAATCCCACAGGAGGCAAAGGAAAGAGGAAGAGATAAGATATAAAGGCTCCTTAATAGGCTTAAGAAATCCATAAAGTCCTTTCAGACAGTGGCAGAGCAACCTTCAAATAGACCTGGGAGGCAAAACCCAGTTTGGGTCCATGCAGCAAGCATTAAGGGATGCGGGTGGCACTGTGGGTTAAACAACAGAGCCTAGGACTTTCTGATCAGAAGGTCGGCGGTTCGAATCCCCGTGACGGGGTGAGCTCCCGTTGCTCGGTCCCTGCTCCTGCCAACCTAGCAGTTCGAAAGAACCTCAAAGTGCAAGTAGATAAATAGGTACGGCTCCAGTGGGAAGGCAAACAGTGTTTCCGTGCGCTGCTCTGGTTCGCCAGAAGCAGCTTAGTCATGCCGGCCACATGACCCAGAAGCTGTATGCCGGCTCCCTCGGCCAGTAAAGCGAGATGAGCACCGCAACCCCAGAGTCGGCCACGACTGAACCTAATGGTCAGGGGTACCTTTACCTTTACCTAGCAAGCAAGAAGCTGAAGACAATGAACTGCAAAAAGAGACAGGAAACAGTGGACAGGTAAAGGAGGGATTATTCGGGCCCCTCCCCCCAAAAAAAATTTATTTCCTTGATCGTTTTTTTTAATGGCCTTCTCTGCAACTCAACATTTTCACCTTATGGGCTCTGTCATCCCAGTCATTTAGGGATCACATGGATTGGTAGTGGGACAATGATGAGTGGTCAGAAGGAGAAAAGTAAGCAGACAGGGAGGCGGAGGTAACAGAAGCTGAAGAGGTAGCAGGATTTAGTGAGCAGGAAGAGTCTGCGGCAGATAGCGGTGCAGAAGCAGAGGATGGAGTGGAGGATGGCCAAGAGGCAGAGATGAGTCAGGCTTGTGAGGAAGGAAGCCAGGTTGCTTCCACTACCTGCAACAGCAAGCTCCCCTCCCCTCCTGGACATCTAAATGCTATCACTCAGCAGCTCACCTGAAGTACAGCTGCTGCTGCTCCACCTGGCTCATCCTTCCCTCATTTTTTGGACAGTGAAAAAGACCTGCAATCCTGAGAGGAAGTGAGGAAAGAGTGTGCCGCTGGCAACCAACCGTCCAATTGCCGGCACATGGGGAAGTGAGATGGTATGAAAGTAATTGGGAGCAGCTGCACTGACCTAATGAGAATGGAACAGATCCCTCTGCAGGAGGTAATGGGCTCTCCTTAACTGGTAGAATTTAAGCAGAGGCTAGATGACCACCTGTCAAGGATGCTGCAGTTGCATGATTCATATGCTAAGGAGGTTGGTGTGCATGACCGCCAAAGTCACTTCCAACTCTATAATGTCATGGTTCATTGAGTTGGGGTGCTATATTACCCTGGAGCAAAAATGGAGAGGAAATTTGATTCGGTGCATGTTGAAAGTCGGATCTGTCAAATTTGCACTTTCTGAACCAAGATGAAAACTGAAACACAGCCTTCAAAAGTTGCACTGATCTGGATGTTGTAATGCAGCTCTCCAAACAATGTTTCAAAAAATACATATGTTAGGGGAAAGTGTGCATAAAAATGAAGGTTTTGGAGATAATAACATACAAAAACTGCTTGTAACGTTTAGAGATTGGCTTGCAAAAAATGTTTACTCCAATCAAAACTTCATACAAAGATGTGTTTGTTAGGAGAAATTTGCACTAAAGTGCTGATTAATTTTCATGAGTTGATTTTGAATGGCAAACTGCTCCAAAATGTGTGGAACTGTATTTTAGGCTGGAAAAATGAGAAATGGATAGAACCAAAACCGGCCCTGGGTATTTGCATTTTATTTATATTTAATACAAGCCATCTTGGAATTTTTCTGGTTTGAAATCAGGAGCAGAAATGAAATGAAAGTGAAATAACAGAGTTCCAGGCAAGTCTGACCATACTGAACTTTGGGGGCGCAACTCAAGGGCTCTCCGGTTCTGCAGAATTTGACACCTATAAGTCATGGATGAGATCAAGAGAGAGCAAAAGCACCTATGGTGCATGGCAAACAAAGTTGGTCCTGGGGCTGCAATGATGGTGTTGTGCGTTCTTGTAGCCTACACAGGTGCTAATCATGGAATCAATAAATTGTAGATTTAGATGGGACCCAACGGGTCATCTAGTCCAACCCCCTGCTATGCAGGAATCTCAGCTAAAAAGTCCTCGGCAGATGGCCATCCAACCTCTGTTTCAAAACCTCCAATTAAGGTCCACCACTTTCTGTCACTAAAAAGCTGCCTAGCGTCACATGTATTCCCCATTCTAGGGTACTGTTCAGGGCTAAGATGGTGCACTCTGCAGGTGCCTGGTTAGATGTTAAGATGCTAGCAACCCAGAAATATTCTAAGGGCTGTACCTCCATGATAATGCTGGAGCTGGAGCATACATTACACCTGAGAAAAGGCTTTTGGGGAGGGGAAAATCGAGTTCTTAATCCTCTTAAAATCCTACTGCAAAACAGAAAAGTGCCTCATATTCATACTTCTGCAATGTCCAATAAACATTTACTCTGAGTGAAAGTTAAAAAGCCATTTAAGCAATAGGAGCCCAATCAAAATTGCCTCATCTTTGTGTTCTACTTCTAAATTGTAATTGACTGTGTGGCTTGGGGCAGATTACCGCTAAGCACATCACACAAACACACAAAAATCACCTGCCTGTTGGGCCAAAGACAGCACAGTTAATATATGTCTTCTTGTAATAGCTGTAATTTAAGAGGCTGAAAATTAATCTCTTAAATATCGACCAGCTATGCCTTGTAATATATTTAGTGCTTATCTAGCAAGCTACCCAATAGCTTCGCCCCATATTTTTTAAAGCTTCCATTTATCTTTATGGCAATGAATTGGCTCCTTGCTATACATCACACCAAGCATTACCCTCCCGTCATACATGAAAGACCCCGTCTCCTCTGTGTTTTTCTGGGTTTGGGGTGCTGGGGTGCGCACACGTGTGCGAGTGTGTGTGTGCAAGTAATTCTCTGCATTGGCCTCTCTGCACAATCAGGGCCCAGATGTGGAATTCAGATGCCTTACGAGCAAGGTTGAAAGCACACTGAATGTGCTAAAATGTGCATTGAGTATAATGACTGGAACGCAAGAGAAGCACATAAAACTGGAAAGGGAAGAACATGCTCCCAAAAGGACAATCCAAGGTGCTCGTGCTGCGTAAAAACCCTTAACCCTTGTCACTTTATTTTCCATTTTATTCATCAAGAATAAACCACCCTTCTTCAAAAGAGAATAAGGCTATCAAAGGCTGCTGGCAATGATGGCTATGTTTTAGCCCCAAGATGCCTCTGAATGCGAGTTGCTGTGAATAACAAGAGGAAGAGAGTGCTGCTGCTATCAGGCCCTGCTTTCCGGCTGCCCACAGGCATCTGGCTACCCACAGTGAGTGATGGGTGATGGATTAGATGGGCCATCGTCCTCATCCACCAGGCTTACCGTGGGCTCTTATATCATGGCAGTGAACAATAAAGATATGACAAATGGTCGTGCAACCATAAAGTATAGGGAAAGCAATGCAATGCAATGCAATAACAAACAGCATTAAAAGGCATCAAGGATGCCAGATTCTTCAAATGTCCCCATTTTCCAGGTTTACAGAAGCCCATCCCAGTTTCTGATCTGATCCCAGAATCTCCCAGTTTTCCTTAGGACGTCCCTATTTTCATAGGAGAAATGCTGGAGGGTATGGAGTTATGCGATACCTGAGCCAAGGAGATAAGTAACTATATTACCTCTAGAAGACATCAGAAGGCAGCCCTTTATAGGGAAGTTAAAAAATAAAAATGTTCAATGTTTTATTGTGTTTTATTATGGACTAGCTGGGGCAACCCAATCAGATGGGCGGGGTATCATCATCATCATCATCATTATCAGCCCCTATTTTTATTGGAGAAATGTTGGATGGTATGGGATACAGCAGAAGAAACTGACCAACTTAAAATGTCCAGACAGACTGAAAAGCTTTGTCCTAGGGTGGAAAGCATTGTAGGGTCAGTGGCATCTCTAAAGTGAAGGTGTTCCAAAAGCAGTGTGTGTGTGTGTGTGTGTGTGTGTGTGTGTGTGTGTGTGTGTGTGTGTTATGGAACCATAAGAATGAGCTCTACCACACTGCAATCTCCTGCAATCAAGTGCTTGCAGAGGGCTTCCCCCTGCCATCTCCTTCCATTGCTCCATCCCTGCCCCCATTTTCCTCCTCTCATTCTTCCTCTCTTCCTTGGGGCTTCCCTCAACAGCGTGAAATTAGCCCACCCTACTGTGTGGGATGCTGACCAATCAAACATCCAACCCCACCTTTGTTTTCTTGCGCCCATGAATTGTGTGGCGCAATTATGCTTTTGTGCTAATGTTTTCCCAGTATGGATTAGAAGAAGTGTTTTAAGGCAACCTGCTCACTCCCCCCCCCAAAAAAAAAAATCATGCCAACTCAACAAGACACATTCAATGACAGTAAAACCCAAGGGTGGCATATGTTCCATTGCTGATCTATGAGCTGGCTTGCAGCACTTTTCAGAAACCAAAGAGGAGAGATGTCTGTGGTGCAAGCATGGACAGTGTAGGAAGAGGAATCAGTTTTACAACCCAGTTAATTTCACTCTTGACTGTTGAACGGGGTCACATTTCATTTCCTGTTCCATAAAAGAATGGCTTTAAAAAGAAAATACCAAGTTCACGCATCACTGTTTCTCAATGGGCCTTTTCTACAGATCCCTGTACAGGCAACTTCTTGTCTACTTAGAGATATTTAGTGCTGCCCTTTCCATCTTGGATCTCATTTTTGCCAAATATTTCCAGTCTGTGACCCATACTTTTATTTCTAGAGACTGATGGGAGATCAAAACACAAGCAATCATCTTTTTTTGTTTTATTTCACACCAGGCCAGAGATCAACGTGGCAAGAGATGGGAGGAATGAAATCAATGGAAACAAAATGAACTGTATCTTTTTCATCCTGGTGCAGTAATATTCGCTACTGCACACGTCAACGCTAAACTGCATTGTCCGTAACCTACCTGACAGCCACAGAGTTTGTGTATAAAGCCTTGGCATGTGACAGCAAGACATGGATTGAAGAACAGGGACCCCTATTTGGAATAGAATCTAGAGCATCACCTCTTTCTAAACCAAGCAATAAAAAGTATACTTAACCAGTCCTGAGCAGGAGAAAAGGAAGTTCTTCCTGGAGTTGCTCACCCCTGGACCCATTGGTTTGTGAGGGTTATGGTGCAGCAACTGCAAGTACTCATGGTTGAAACAGACTATCTTGGCCCATATCTATCTGGGTTCATGCCTGGTCATGGGTCTGAATCGCATTGGTTGCCCTGATCAGGGCCGGATTTAGGTTTGATGAGGCCCTAAGCTACTGAAGGTAATGGGGCCCTTTATATGTCCAGCTGACCTTTGTCAACAACAAATTGTCACTGTTTTTTGTGTTGAATATATGCTATATGGTAATTTATGGACCTAATAGGTATCCTAAAGACATTCACACATAACAAAATATGTATTTTATCAAAGTACATACAGGTTTTTTCCCCTTTACAGTTTTTTTTGGGGGTCCAAGAGTGGGGCCTTAAGCTATAGTTTATTTAGCTTATACATAAATCTGGCACTGGCCCCGATGGATAACTTTTTGCACAAAAGTGGGTATATTGCTATAGAATCTACTTTCTTTCTTCTTGACTCAAGTTCTCATCATTCACAATATCAGTAAAGAAAAACAACCCTTTTATTCTTTCCAACTGCCACATTATTCTTTCCAACAGCCAGCCCGAAATTTAACTGAGTGTGTCAGTTATGTTTACCCATATAATCTGTTGTGATCAATTTCATTGATTCAACTACTTTTGGGCCACCCTGTATAACACTCTCCCCAACTGGTACTCAGATGCAAACAAACTCAAGATAGCGATCATGGCTAATAGAATCCTACCCAAACACCCACACACACATGTCAGACATAATTACTACATATCAAAACCAATTCCAATGCTTTCCAATTCATTCCGGAGAGGACACAACCCCCCTAGTGAAATTTCTTTTCTTTCTTTTTTAAAATATATTTTTATTAAAGATTTCTTAGTTTACAAATATATGTGCATTGTCTCTTTTTTTAAGTTGTGTTTTCTACAGATCAGTTACATTTGTTGTGAGACGTTAGTGTTACATACAGTGTTAGGTTAGGAAGAGAAGAGGGGGAAAGAGGGGGAGAGGGGAATGGCGAGTGGGGTGGGGTCAGGTGGTTATGCTTCTATTTTTCTACTTAGTGTATGTGTGGGTATGGCTCCCCTTTATCACATACACAGCCCAACAAGACAACACCAGGACTCCGCTGACAGCATAAGAATCTGTCTGGCTAACCTGATTCAGAAACACACACACACACACACACACACACACACACACACACACACCACTCACATACAAAACCAAATCTCACTACAGCCAACCAAAGACAATCAAGCACACCCTAGGCCACTTCAACTTCTCTCACCACCAAGGAAATACAGTGATACCTCCTGTTGCAGAAGGGATCCATTCCGGAGCTCCAGTCAAATCCTGAGGTTTCCACAACCGGAGGGACCACATCTGTGCATGCGTGTGCAACAAAACCCAGAAAAATACTTCTGGGTTTGCTGTGTTCGCATCCTGAAGGATACGCAACTGGAGGTGTGTGTATCCAGAGGTACCACTGTACAACAAACGAATAGTAAGAGAACCCAAACTCCTAGTGAAATTTCAAAGAAACACTTTGGCCCAGTGCAGCCCACAGAGAGAGCACTGGAGCAACAAGTCACTTCTGCATTGAAACTTTATTTCCCTATCCAAGCCTGACTTCAGATGCTCTCTGGAAGCGACGTAGCACCTTTCTGTTTGGTTTGCCACCTAGTGGCTAATGCTGAACAGGTAACAAAGCATTTAAACTGAACATCTATATATATTAAGAAATGGGCCCTGCACCTTAAAAGCATCCAAATCAAATGCATAAATCATCTCAATGATCCTTCCAACAGCTTCACAAAACAGGCTAGTAGTCTTTATATAAATCATCCATGTATATCTTTATACTGAATTTCTGAAAACCCTCCACATCGTTTATTAAGGTCAAGCCACTGGCCACAGTTTCTACCTCTCTAAGGTTCAGGTAGAACCCACCTCAGCACCACCCCTGCCTTGCAGTTCTGGGGTGCAACTGCAGAAGTGACCAAGCATTCAAACCTAGAACTTCTTTCACACACAGTATATGGCTCAGATGGATGGTATCTTTAAAAAAGCTGGCAGTAGGGAAAAACAAGCAGTCCACCTGGCAGTCAAAATTCTTGTTGGATACAAATACTGCAACCCCCCAGAACACTAGAGGATGCAAACAACGTTCATAACATAGAAAAGAAAAAGGGAAGTGACTTTTATTTCCAGTAAAAAAAAAGGTAAAGGGACCCGTGACCATTAGGTCCAGTCGTGACTGGATTCTGGGGTTGCGGTGCTCATCTCGCTTTATTGGCTGAGGGAGCCGGCGTACAGCTTCCGGGTCCATGTGGCCAGTATGACTAAGACACTTCTGGCGAACCAGAGCAGTGCACGGAAACACCGTTTACCTTTCCGCTGGAGCGGTACCTATTTATCTACTTGCACTTTGACGTGCTTTCGAACTGCTAGGTTGGCAGGAGCAGGGACCGAGCAACAGGAGCTCACCCCGTCGCGGGGATTCAAACCATTGACCTTCTGATTGGCAAGTCCTAGGATCTGTGGTTTAACCCACAGCGCCACCCGCATCCCTTTTTATTTCCAGTACTTGACTGTAAAAAATAACTTGAGCAGCAGCAGCAGCAGCAGCAAAGTTAGCCCAGGGTCTATTTTACAAGACTAAAATTGCCCCAGAAAGGGGCCAGATTTGGGTTCTATGTCTTTGCTAAACCTCCCGCAACCCTGGGTTAGGTTTGTGAACTTGATGAACAGCTGGAAAGGTCATTAAGGTACACCAAACTGCACCAGGACAACTTTCTTCTCGTGTTACCAAGATGGGTCATAGCCTGCGAACAAGCTATGAGCAGCACAGACTTGCAAAGAAAAGGGTGAGAAGAGTGTTCTAGACATTCCAAAGTCAAGGAGATAAGAAATGTAACAAGCAGTGCAGTCCTGAATGCTGGAACAATGGTTCATTATAAAGCTGCTTGACACAGTGTCAGTCTACTTAGCCTCCCCTATCTAACCTGGTGCCCTCTAGACATAATCCATAATCCCCAACCAGTGGCTACGCTCCTCTGGGGTTGGCTGGAGTTCCAGCTCAACAATATCCAGAGGGCACCAAGTTGAGGAAAAGCTAGTCCGCTCTGATTGCCAGGAGATTCGTTTCACTGGCGTTGTGAGGGACTCAACCTGGGACCTCCTCCATGTAAATCCCACACTGTACCACACAGCAAAATTCAACTATGTTTTACTCAGAATAGACCCATTGAAATGAATAGTCATGATTAAGTCCATTAATTTCAATAGGTCTGCTCTGAGTAACACTCAGTTGACTGCCACCCATGATAATAACTCGATTAAAGCTGTGCTAGATGTCCTACTCCAAATTCAGAACCTTTGCGTTCTAGACCATCTTCCAAGATTTTGTGGGGACTGGGGCAGAGGGAGAGCGTAGGTATGGTCACTGACAGGCCCACGCAGAAGGGAGGGGAAGCCGGGTACACTTGCCCTGGGCCTCAGAAGGCTAAGCCAGTCAGCAGGACGGGCACCCAGGAAACAGCTGCCTTTTTGTTTGGGTTTATAACTTTGTTTATAAGGGATTGTAACCTAACAAGGCTCCCACCCTGGGCCTCAGACAAGCTCTGCATGGGCCAAGCCACTGGGTAATATAGAAGGGAGGAAGTTGCACAATCACAGAGGTTGCCAGTTTCCTTAATTGCAAAAAAAAGGGTATTTCTTGCACCTGCTCCTCAACGAAGTCTGTTCCTTGCCCAACTTTCCAGCCTCCAGTGATAGCCATGTCAACACATTTCAAAGGTCTCTCTCACTCCCCCCCGTTTTTCAAATCTACTTTCCCAAGGAATAAAAGTGTTTCTTCTGAACCATCCCTTTTCACTCTCCTGACCATCTATTTTTTATTCAACTCTGTCCAGCGTTTCCCAGCTCATGTTTACTTTGCATATTCCGGTGCCATTCAGAACTGGATGGAAGAAGACAACACTTTGTACTATTGCCACAGTGCCCTTCATGCTATCCCAACTAGGTTTGTTCTGAGAAAAATTCAGAGGGAATCGCATCTCTAACTGATCTGGCTCTGAGATGTCATGCCCAATGTTGCTTCTCTCCCATGACCAAAGTCTGTCATTGTGCAGTCAAGGAAGTTAGCAGAGACTGCGGCCGAGAAAGGTATAAGCGCTGGCATTCTTCACAATCATTCCTGTTCAAGGGGAACAATATTTGCCCTGCCCCCGTGGCTTCACAGTTTGAAACAGCCGCACCAGAAACCACTGGTGCGCAAATATGCCAAAAGGACTCATCTAATGAAGCTTTTATGCCACGGTACATTTCGCTGCAAAGTTTACTTTTTCCCTTAGCACCCGATAGACTGGTCCGTGACCAAATCCTTTGATGGAAACTCAGTTGTTGGCTGTCAGTTGAGGACTGCTACTTTATTTTGCATTCGAAAGGTTGAGCCGACTTTCCACACTGCGAAAAGGGTGAGCAATGCAAAGTCACCCTCTGCGGATGCTCCAAATTCATTCAACATAACAAGGCTGCACAAAGCCAGAGCAGAACTGTGACAAATGGCAGAATAGCCTTTCTTGCTTTCCAAACAAAGACACAAGCAGCAGAGCTGCAACAGCTCTTATTAGTGGAAAGTGGACAAACGTGCCCTTTGAGGTTAATAACTCTTAAACTAAGGACTAAGCATCATTCACGCACATAAATAAGGCAGAAAACATTTACAGTAACTAGGCAATGCATAATGCGATGGGACATTTGGGCCGTAGCAATTCTAATTAACCTTCTCAGCTTGTTACTTGGGTTTTATTTTCCTGAAGTGTTTTGGTGATGTTTGTGCACTGTGGATACAGAACAGTAATCCCTTCTCAAGCACTCGCATGATTTGCAAAAGTGGGTATGCATTATTGCTTTAGTGGTGGGCTCTGGGACAATAAATGAACTGCAGCAACACCTCACACATATCCAGGTCTGACTGTTTTGGAACCTTCTGCCATATATGGAATCAGCTGGCTCAAGTCATGGGGAGACATATTGAGAGCCAGCCAAGGATTCCTTGAGGACTGGGCCTAGACAAAAGGATTTGCCTGGTGAGGTCTAAGACAGCCAGTTCAAACAGAGAAAGGGTACCTTAAGCACAGCAGCTCTAAAACTATGGTCTAGGGATACAAATCAGCTCCCCCTTTGGATAGGGACAAGACATCCTATATACAGTACTTACTTCAGGAAAAGTCATGCTGAAATTACAATGCGGTGGAATGAAAGCATCCACATATCTTTCATATCAGCCATCTTAGCTACTGTTTATAGAAGGTTTTGGAGCAGAATGATTTGGCCAAGACAAGGAGGAGTGGGATTTGTGGATTACATTAAGGCAGGTGTAAGGGACATTTGGTCCTCCAGATGTTTGCACAACTCCCATCATCCCTGGTCATTGGCCATGTTTACTGGGGCTGATGGGAGTTGTAGTTCAACAACATCTGGAGGGTTGAAGATTCCCCACACCTGCATTAAGGGATCACCTGTCTGCTAATTCGCACACTGAACAGAACAAGAGAAAGTCAGGTTTTGTTTACCATGACTCTCGGAGTTAAGGAAAGAGGATAGTAGGGATGATGTCATTTCAGCCATGCTCCACAACACCTGCAATTATAGCTGGAAACATCTCAGGCACCTGGGATGCCCCTAGGATGGGTACCTTAATTATTCATTTTGCAGTTTCAAATTATACCTACCCTAAGCGCCTGTCATCACAAGATGCATAGTCAAATGGCAAACAAATCAGCTATTAACCACCATGCTTGCAGTCTATTTCCGATTCCTTTTGCAGGAGTCTTCAGGAAGGCTGGGACCAATCAGCTTTGGCGTATACCCAGTATGGCAATATTCAGTCATCTACATAACGTGTGTGTGAATGTAATGGCCAATTGTTCCCTGACAGCCTCCCAATATTCTTCCATGCTGCTAGTGCAGCCAAGATTCAGTGGGTAGGTTTAGCACACATGTCAGTGGTGTTCCTGAATGCACTTCTCCATTCATTCCAATGTGAAAAGGTAAAGTACTACACTTAGGGAAAATATTAGAGTGGAGTGCAACATACCTTTATTTACCGAGCACACACAAAGATGTACTCTGTGCTAAGAGGTCTTGTGATACGCAAACTCTCTCTGTGCAAATCCCTTCCCTATCTTGCTTCCAAGTATTTATGCTAGTTTAAAATGTAAGAGCTGATCAGTAACCCTTGTGGTTGTAGGGAGGGAGGGGCACATGAAGATGTGTGGAAAGTTGTTGCTATCTGAATGTGGGTTCTGGTATGGGTCTTCTTCATAAAGACAAGTTTCCTTTCATACTGCCCAGCGCTTCATCTCTGTGCCTTTATACAGTACACCTGCTGAGAGCATCTGCTGATATTTGAGCCTACACCATCCTCACTTATGCCATGACACTTGGGAAAAATCCCTAATTTGGGAGAAGGAGATTCCAAAGCAGCAAGAGAAATAAAATTACGTTGCAATAAAACTGGGTGCTATTTTCCTAAAGTTGCATGATTTATTCCAGTTACAAAGTTTGGATTTCCTGTTAGCAGGATTCAAGGACTAGGGAGTCGCAGGCCTCATCACCTTTGCTAGAATCCTATTTCACACACATCTCAAGTGCTGTTAGTTAAGTCAGTGTTTCCCAACCTTGGGCCTCCAGCTGTTTTTGGACTACAACTCCCATCATCCCTAGCTAGCAAGACCAGTGGTCAGGGATGATGGGAATTGTAGTTCAAAAACAGCTGGAGGCCCAAGGTTGGGAAACACTGAGTTAGGTCATTGTGCCATAATTTCGAAACGGAGAGTTTGCATATGCCATACCAGCCTTATTAGTAAAGGTAATGCACATGTAAGCAGAGATATATCAGATGACTTTTTTCATGTAGGCATATAACACTGCAGCAAGTGGCTATGTTTACACAGGTACATTATCTCAAACAAAAGGTAATGGTTACTGGGGCTACTCAAACATTCTTCACCTGTGTGTGTCAAAGTTACTGCTGGTTTACAGAGTTCAATTTTACTAATGGGAAACGACAATAATAAACCCTGAATGCAGTAAAAGGGGGTTGGGAATCCCACATGTTTCCCTCTAAAGTTTGGGTCAATAATAAACATTGCACAATCCTAAACACAACGTGCCCTCAAAATGAACACAGGGATACAATCACAGGTGAGCAGTGCATCTGCTAAGTTTTGAATGTGCAAAGAGAGTTGTTGCAAAATATAATTTGCTTGAAAACAAATCAAGAAGCAAAGCCCCATCACCTCCCCACTTTGACTCTCCCAATCCTCAGCATCCACAGTGTGTTAGGAAGGATTAGGGGCACAGACAGATTTCCGAGTAAAGCCACACACAAAAGTCTTCTAGACTTTGGCAGGGTTTGGAATATATGAGATGTTGCTAGAGCTAAGACAACAAGCATCTCCACACATACAAACACACCCGCTCCAAAGCAGCTGGAGCTGGAAACATGCAAGAAATTAAAAGCAAGACTGAACTCTCACCTTCCTCAAGCAAGTATTCCCAGTGAAAGAAGAGCCAGCTACAAATGCGGACACCTCCAGCGCTGCCAGCCCAGGTTGCTGCTGCTGATTCTACGAGCTGCTTCCCAGCTCAGCCAGCTTTGCCTCTTGCACTCCCACTATCTGTGCGCTCGCTGCAATTTCTCCCATGACTCCATCGCACAGGAATGGCAACAACTTCTCTCTCACTAACACCGGTGTGGCACTGGCAACACACACACAGGGAGAGAGAACTGTTGGGAGTCAGGTGGGGAAAGAAGGCAAGGGCGGTTGCAAGGTGAACAGTGGGAGCCCAAAGAGGGGAATGGGACCCCCGCCCCCGCCCTAAACGCCTTTGGAAAGGCTCGGCTTTGAAAGCAGCGCCGAGCTATATAAATCACAGCTTGAGACAAACGGGAGGTCAGGAGAGCAATGAATCAGAGTCCAAAAGGGGCACTGACTCCGAGCCAGCCTGCAGACACAAGAACCCTCTCCCGACTCCAGTCATAAACAAAACAGGGGAGAGGGGAAAAAAAACTTTTAGACTACAGAATTTGTCATCAAGTACTGTGTGGCCAGAGCCATTGAGTTTTGATGGAAGTTAGGTGCTTGTTGTAATGGAGAGAGAAAGGTGGGAGCAAGCACTTCGGCTATTAAAGAAAGATCAGATGAAAGATGCCCATATACAGCTGTTTATTAAAAAGTCTACCATTTCATGGAAAACTTATTTTGGACACGTACATAAGTGACTTTCTACTTGTTTGATGTTTTGACTCAGTTCCTGCAGGAGGATTCCAAAGGAGGATGTTGGAAGGAAGCTTGCTCTCTCCTTCTCTCTCTCTCTGCTTTTTTCCAGATTTAATAGCTGATGGTTGCGAAAGGAATTTGTGGAATGAAACCCTGAAAGTCTTAATCAGATGGTAGCTGCGAGTGACGGCGTGCTAAACTTAACTCCTACTTTTTCTCCTCCTCCTCAGAACACAGGATACAGGGTCAGCTGATTTCAATGGGGGGGGGGGGTTGCATGGGAAAGGCAAAGCAGTGGATTGTGTCCCTAGCGACTTAAAGAGTGCAACTTTGGAGAAAAGACCAATAAAAGTGTGTGTGTGTGTGTGTGTGTGTGTGTGTGTGTATTTCTGTGCATTTCTATACAAAGCAAGGTAAGATTTAAAGGAAAACAGTGCACTGAAGGTGCTGCAGAGAAATGTAAACACTCCCCCCCCCCCAATACATTAACAACACCTAGTATTGATTCTGAAGACAGGAGTGCCTGGCGTGCTCTGGTCCATGGGGTCACGAAGAGTCGGACACGACTAAACGACTAAACAACAACAACAACAGTATTGATTCTCTGCAGTCAAGATGTTTTACTTATGTGCATTGTTTGCCCTTAACTTACTGATCTCTTTGAAAAGACCCTCTGTTAGTTTCAGTACAAGAGTTCTCTCCCAGCCACCCCGGTTCATTCCCACAGGCTGCAAAATCAAGTGGCTTATTGTGTAGGAGCTAAAAATAGCTATTATTATTATTATTATTATTCAAGCACTTGCCGGAGTTACCCTTGGGCTGAATGCCATGTGACCAGGCAGCTAGTTAACTATCAGAGAGCAACAAGAGAGACTAAAAAGTGCCATTCAGACCACGGCTGAAAGCTAATCTGTAAGTGGAAATGGATCAGCAGAGATGTGCAGGGGGTAAATGGACTGGAGACTAACACAAAAAATAAGTGAACTGACTGCATCCTAAAACTCATGTCTCCCCCCCCAAAAGTACCCTGAGAGTATCTTTTCATATTTTGACCCATCTTCACTAATAAAATAATAATAAACTAGTTGGATTAAGTTGAATGATTTTCCCATCCCACCCCTCTGCCAAAGGACCTTGGGAATCATACATCACTTGAAGGTCATGGGAATGATTTTTTGGGGGCCCTGAGTCATTTCACAGAACATAGGAAGTTGCCTCTTAAATAGAGAAATAGACTATTTGTCCATCCAGTCAAGGGACGTGGGTGGTGCTGTGGGTTAAACCACAGAGCCTAGAACTTGCCGATCAGAAGGCCAGCGGTTCGAATCCCCGCGACGGGGTGAGCTCCCGTTGCTCGGTCCCTGCTCCTGCCAACCTAGCAGTTTGAAAACACGTCAAAGTGCAAGTAGATAAATAGGTACTGCTCCAGCGGGAAGGTAAACGGCGTTTCTGTGCGCTGCTCTGGTTCGCCAGAAGCGGCTTAGTCATGCTGGCCACATGACCCGGAAGCTGTACGCCAGCTCCCTCGGCCAGTAAAGCGAGATGAGCACCGCAACCCCAGAGTTGGCCACGACTGGACCTAATGGTCAGGGGTCCCTTTACCTTTACCATCCAGTCCAATAATGTCTACACTTATGGGCAGCAGCAGCCCTTTCCCATTGCTGGCTACCTCATTCTTCTAGCTAGACATGGCAGGGATTAAACTCGAAACCTTCTGCATGCAACACAGGTGCTTCACCACTCTACAGTCCTACCCTCAAACAAGGTAGGGGGAACCTGTGGTCCTCCAATGCTGGTCTCCATCAGCCCCAACCAGAATGGCCAATGGGATGATAGGAGTTATAGTTCAGGGCCACCAGTCTCCCATTCCAGTCTTCAACCATAAATCCCTAGGTTCTTTACTTGGGAATCATGAAGGTTAAGTAGTTTTGAAATCGTCAAGTTCACAGCGTGAGCATCCTCACATTCCCCCTGTGTTTGCCATGCTGAACACTACTACATCTTGAACGGTGGGTGGAGGAATTACTTACGGCAAAACAAGACAAGGCAACGTTCTCACAATTATCAATTGTTTGAATGACTCTTTAGAAGTAAATATGAGGTAGAGTGGGCCAAATAGGAAGCAGAAGTTTTATTTTGAGTCAGACCATTGATCTATCTAGCTCAGTATTGCCTACGTTGACTGTCCAGAGTTTAAGACAGAGGACATTCCCAGATAACTTAATCGGTAAAGCATGAGACTCTTAATCTTCAGGTTCATGCCTCTTGTTCCCTTCCAAGTCTACAATTCTATGATACTGTGATTCTGAGCTCCATCTGGAGATGCTGGGAATTGAATCTGGTACCGATGATTTAACATGCATTTACAGCCCTTCATAAATCTGGATTGAGACACTGCTGTGGAGGGTAGAAAGTCATCAAAGATGCCATGTCTCAATTAGGGCCAGGGCCTTTTCAGTACTGGCCCCATCTTGGTGGAACGCTCTGTCACAAGAGACTAGGGCCCTGCGGGACTTGACATCTTTCTGCAGGGCCTGCAAGACAGAGCTGTTCCACCTGGCCTTTGGTTTGGACTCAGTCTGACCCTTATGTTGCCCTCCCCTTATGGTCTTGATCTATTCGCTACTTTTAAAATGAGGCTGCATTTTAAATTGCATTTTAACCTGTATTTTAAATTGGTTTTTCTTTTCTTCCCCTATTATGTTTTTACTGTGATTTTATTGGTGTTAGCCGCCCTGAGCCCAGCTCTGGCCAGGGAGGGCAGGGTATAAATAAATAAAATTATTATTATTATTATTATTATTATTATTATTATGATGATGATGTCTAACTTGGCTCTCACTAGCAACATTTCTATATCATCTTCCCACCGAAGTACTCAAGCGGTTCCTATTTTACAACAATGGCTTACAATCCAAGATACCTGATATGAGAAGAAGAAGAAGAAGAAGAGTTTGGATTTGATACCCCGCCTTTCACTCCCCTTCAGGAGTCTCAAAGCGGCTAACATTCTCCTTTCCCTTCCTCCCCCACAACAAACACTCTGTGAGGTGAGTGGGGCTGAGAGACTTCAAAGAAGTGTGACTGGCCCAAGGTCACCCAGCAGCTGCATGTGGAGGAGCGGAGACACGAACCCGGTTCCCCAGATTACGAGACTACCGCTCTTAACCACTACACCACACTGGCTCTATCAGCACAGTCCTGATAGCTTTGTGTGTAGTATCCAGGCTTTCGCAGCAAAATGTTCATGACATTACCTTTTCCCCATTTACCATGAATGAAAGCTGCTGTTACTGTTGGTGTGCTAAGCAGCATTTTTATTAGCTTGCATCACAGTGGTGTTTGTTTGTTTCTTTGTAAAATGGGGATAATGTGTTTCACCTTAGAAAAGTAACTGTGTAAGTAGCATGGCTGCAAACAGATCATCCTATGGGGCAGACATCTAGGTCCTGTTCACTCTCAACAAAACAAGCAACCTCCAGCTCATATCTGCCTCTTTCATTCTCTCCCATCATCCTGGCAATCACTCATTAGCCTGTCACATTGGATGGACAATTGCTTGTTTGGGGTGTCAGATGTGCTCAGTTGAGTCACAAAGTTTTTATAGTTTTAGCACCTGTTAGCCTTGCAATGCCAACAAATCAATGGGAATGGGGGCTAGATTCCATTCCAGTGTCTGCACAAGCTGACTGTTAAAAACACAGTCACGATTCAGAACCGAAATGCCAGGCTGCTTGTATTTAAGCTAGTTTCAGCCCAGTCTTCTGTGCATTTACTTGGAAGTAGGGCAGACAGACAGTGTTCAGCTATGGCTACCTCTGAATATGTAGGATTGCAGTCTTTGTCCTATTGGGTTTAGCTGGAATAAACATGTATGTTAACTCTGTTATTATCTGGCAGAGAAAGGGAGTCACAAATTTAAAATAATTTGGAAAGTGATTAAAAATAAGTATCCAAATTATAAAAGATATACCGGCAACCCTGCTTGAAATCTTCCTTGCAATCAGTGATAGAGTTAGGAACACTTAAATCTCTTCAAATCACTGGGCTTTATTCTCTGTTGCATAGTGGCCAGTTTGTGCATCCCTTCTGTGAAGCAATTATTTCTTTAAAATAGGATTTATGTACCACTTAATCAACAAAAACAAAATATCATTGGGTGTCAGATATCAATATTCAACTATTGAATACTGAAAATGAAATCAAACATTAGAAGCAGCTGTCCAAAGCAGAAACCAAATGCAATATATATTTCTGAGCAGCAAACAGCAACATCTAAACAGTACTGAATACATACTAATAGTCAGGGAACTGCCATCAGCTCAGAGGCGGGAGGTGGAAGGGCAATTGGGTTACAGGGAGCCGCCAAAGATCTTGAGAAGCAGTTCGTCCTCCGGGGAGGAGCGAAGCCATGCCTCCAGTGGGGAAGGGATGCAAGGATCAAAGGATGCAGGGGAGAGCCACAGCGCCGAACCTGAGCAAAGGGGGGGGGAGGCAGGTCCCCCTTTGCCCACGCGCAGAGAGGGAAGGCATAGGATGGGGGTCAAAAAGCTGCTCTGCCGGGGAAAGTTTAAGGGCCGCCCACTCCCAGATTCTGCTAGCGACTGAGCAGACATGGAATTGAGTCGGTCTGCACTGTGAACGTTTTGGACAAATAATAAAGCCTTGAAAAGACCAATGGGGAGTCTTGCCTGTTTGCTCTCGAGCAACCAAGCCGGCAATAACACTAATATTCAACAACCAAAACCTGAGTGGACTTTGGTGGTGATGATAATGACATAAGAGCCCTGTTGGATGAGACCAGTGGTCCATCTACTTCAGCATCTTGTTCCTACACTGGCAGCCAGACGCTCATGTGAAGCCCATAAGCAGGGTTCAACAGCATTATCCCCCTTGTAGTTTCCAGCAACTGGTAATTGTTGGTGGCAAGGAAAAGTAAGTTTTAAAAGGGTAATTCCCTGGATGCCAAAATCCAGATTTGGGGCAAGTACTCTTTGATGAGAGAACCCCAGCAGATATTTAAAATCACAAAACATGCAGCAATGTTAGGTGTGGAAATATAAGCTGTTAGACCCTTAAAAATATGCCCTTGTGAGTTTCAAAAGTTTTCTCTTGCCTTAGCATAGAAAAGACCTCACGTTTGGTAAGTTTAAAATGGTTTACTTACAAACTCTCCAAAGGTCAGGTTCATGTGCTTTCCCATATATCAGTCAGAAAACACAGGCAAAAAAAAAAAAATGGCTTCATTACAGTGGTGAAAGTTCCTAAGTGATTGCTGTAGGAACACAAGAATGGCTTGTCAGAGCCATGCAGGCTGAGCTTTGAGCAACCAGCTCAGACCTCTTTACATCCTGATCTTCTTGGGTAGAGTGAAGGGTAACAATATGCTTAATTACCTTCCTCTCAATGTGAGGGGGTGTAACCTAGCTAATCCTGGCAAGCAGCTTACTCTATGGTTTTAACCCCTTCATGCATTAATTAAACTTCAGCATGTTGGTTATATGAGGTGGGTTATCCCACAGTATTCAGAAGTATCCTGCCTCAAACAGTGGACGTAGGTGGGGAGGGCAAGGGAAATATGCTTTTTCACCCTAATGGAAGTCTATGAAATAAACTGGCTTAAAAACCAATCTGAATCTGGGTTTTGAAAGTGGCTGTAAGTCTTCATGAAATGTGGGACAGACAGTTTTAAAAATAGTTCATTTTTTTCAGGCAACACAGGAAGAAAAGAAATACTATTTTTAATAACAGTTGTGTTTACTTTTACCTCAGAGAGAGCCAAGAAATGTAGGAAGTCATTATTTATTAATTCGGGTTGTTAAAAGCAGGATAGCGCCTTAGAACAGATCTTCAACCTTGGCTTGTTTTAGGGTGGGGGCTTTTTTTTTTGCTTTTTTTTATGCTTTCACAAATGTAACCTTGGGGGCTACAACCTCTGCTTAGCCTGTCCAGTCTTCGCTGACTGAACGAAGTGAAAAGCCACACATTCTAATCTATACTTAAGGATGTCTGGGAGATGGTTTACAGTCTTGCTGTTTGGCTCGCTCAACAGAGACAGAATATTAGCAGCCCGCCAACTTCTTTCTATGTAATTTATTAGGACTGTAGCTGAGCCCCTATTTTGCTCCGTGAAGCCATCTGTTACTGCTGTCCTGTGTGAGAGGACCCTTGGTTGCTATTAATGAGAGAGCATTGAAAATACATTTTAAGAGGCAGTTGCACCTTCCGCCTCTTTCCCGAAGCCTCCATCTTCATTCTTTTGAAGTCAGTTAGATTGCTACCATTGATTGGGGCGGGCGGTGATGCAACTGGCCCCTCAGTGGCCAGCTCTTCAAATGTGTTGACTAAAACAACCAATTTCTTTTGTTTTGAAAGCTGCCTATCCTACACTCATAGTGAACTCGTTCTACGAGTGTCAATTGTTACGTAGCAAGAACTGGCACAAGAGGAAGATGTCAACAGGCTTGGAGGAACCCAAGGGTTCCAGAAGCACTCCCTGCCCCATTTTTCTTAAGAATAAAAAATGGGGTGAGCAAAAAGCCAAGTGCTGATTGAGCATGCCTAGTGGTCACAGGGAAGCAAGTCAGAAGATTAACAGTACATGTTAAAAGGATCTAGGGGGTCTTGGTGGACCACAGGCTTAACATGAGTCAACAGTGTGATGCAGCAGCAAAAAAATGCTACTCTAGGCTGAATCAAGAGAAGTATAGCATCCAGATCAGGAAAGTAGTAGTACAACTCTATTCTGCCTTGGTCAGACCACACTTGGAATACTGTGTCCAATTCTGGGCAGCACAATTTAAGAAGCTAGAACGTACGCGGAGGAGGGCAACCAAGATGATCAAGGGTCTGGAAACTAAGCCTTATGAGGAACACTTGAAGGAGCTGTGTATGTTTAGCCTAGAAAAGAGGAGACTGAGAGGAGATATGATAGCCATCTTCAAATATCTCAAGGGCTGTCACATGGAAGAGGGAGAGTGCTTGTTTTCTCCTGCTCTGGAGGGCAGGACTTGAACCAATGGCTTCAGGTTACAAGAAAAGAGATTCCTACTAAAATTTTGGAAAAACTTTCTGACAGTAAGAGTTGTTCGGCAGTGGATCAGACTCCCACGAGAGGTGGTGGACTCTTCTTCCTTGAAAGTTTTTAAACAGAGGTTGGGTGGCCATCTGTCATGGATGCTTTAGCTGAGATTCCTGCATTGGAGGGGGTTGGACTAGATGACCCTTAGGTACATTCCAACTTTAAGATTCTATGATTCTAGGGTATCCTGGAAAATAGCATGGCTGGTTAGCTGGAAGCCTGACCAGGAGCAATGGTGATGATGGTGATGATACAAATTCATAAGGAATGGAGAGAGAAATTAAATTAATTTTCCATTTAAAAGTTGAACCTACCTAATTCACACTTTTGGAAACAATATGCCAACTGAAACACAGCTATCCTTTGAAATTCTCACTTCTCCAAACCTCCAGCCAAGGAATGTGTGCAAAAATGCACATGCTAGGGTAAAGTGTGCATAAAACTGTATATATTTGTGAAAATAATATACAGAAAATGCATTATGCTGATAAGTATTAAAGAAAATACAGTTTGCAAAAATGTGTATATTAGGCAGAATTGCATACGAAAAAAATGTGTATGTTAGGAAAATTTCACCCTAAAATGCTAATGAATTTTCCTGAGGATTTTTTTAAAAAAACAAAACAATTTGCAAACTGAGGTTGAAATGTGGGGAACTGAACTAAAGATCCTCACAACTGCCCAGAGGCACAGCGTGAGAAACAGGTGTTGGAAACAGGTCAGCAATAAATCACAGCATCAGTGAAGTGTCAGGCAAACAAGGTCAGCACAGGAGGCCAGACCTAGGGAGCACAGCAACTTGTCCTGGTAGATCTTGCCCCTATGAGGCAGTTGTGGGGACTGCAGTTGTCCCTGCCTTTCCACAACTCCCTAAGTCTCACTCGGTTCCCTCTGAAGCAATCTGAGTCTTTGTCGTCTTACTTGTCTTTGCTCTGTCCTATTCAAACCTCTTGGGGTTCTGGGAGACCAGTGGGGAGGGGAGCTTGTTGCAGGAGATACCCATGCCTCTTCACCAGCCTGATTCATTTCGGCCTCTTACCCTCCCTCCTCTCCTGCTTCTGCCTTTGAGTCTGGACTTCTCTCTGACACAGACTCTTCCTGCTCACTAAACCCTGTTGCCTCTGACATCTCCTCCTCCCAGACTGCTCTCCTTTGCTCCTCTGGCCCCCCACCAAGCCCCTGGAGTCTGAGCCTTCTTCCCTTGGGGGTTTCCCAGCTTGTGCCTCCCACAACTTCTCTGCTTCCGGCCAGTCCATGACACAAGAAGAATGCTCCTCCTCCATTTTCTCACTCTTATCATTGCTTGCATGCTCAGAAGAGGGCAGGTGAGCAGGCAGGTCCCATAAGGCACAGCAGCTGCAGGACTAGGAGTCTCTAGAGAACAGTAGTTGGCCCCTATACGGGTGCGGGTCTCAGCAAGCAGTTGACAATGCTTACCCCCTGACACTAGCCCTGGCCAGCAGAGCAGGAATGTTGAAATAGTTAATCTAGGTCATTGTGCAAGGTACACTGAATTCATAAAGGGACAGGCCTTTTTATTCTCAGCTCTTCGCACTTCGCATAGTAGCTGTGATATGACACTATCTTAGATGGAGGAAGACGACTGTTGCATTAAACTCAGTCCTGTCTACTTTTGCTGCAGCTCTCTGTGGTCTCAGGAAGGGATCTTTCCCTGCTCTGCTATTGAATATCCTTTTTTATGTGTCCCATATAGTCCTCCTTAGTCAATAAGATCTTCATAGGAGGTCCTGCTCTGCATTCCTCACTTACAGATATGAAAAATAATGAGCATATGAAACAGATCTTTCTCAGCACCGGTGACTATGTAATATAACACTCTTCCTAGAGAAGCTCCAGGCTTAGTTTCTGCCAGTGAGTGGCGAAGACCTATTTGTTTCAAAAGGTTTCTGATCTCTGGTTTTGTTGGAAATGAGTTTTTTTAAAAAAATAAAATAAAATCAGAATATCTGCACAGCCGCATTTAAGCACAAACGTGCCTCTAGGGGCAATGGTGTCCTTTCTGTTTTGGAGCTGGAAATAAGTGGCAGATGATTTCTCACCTCCCTGATGTGAGCAGGCAAGAGTCGGTACAGTGGTACCTCAGGTTACAGATGCTTCAGGTTACAGATGCTTCAGGTTACAGACTCCGCTAACCCAGAAATAGTACCTCGGGTTAAGAACTTTGCTTCAGGACGAGAACAGAAATTGCGCAGCAGCGGTGCGGCGGCAGTGTGAGGCCCCATTAGCTAAAGTGATGTTTCAGGTTAAGAACTGTTTTAGGTTAAGAACGGACCTCCAGAATGAATTAAGTTCTTAACCCAAGGTACCACTGTATTGTGGCTGGTGTCACAAGAAAGAAAGTTGATGCAAACCTATGCATTTTTGCAAAGAATTTGAGTCTCTCGTGCTCAGAATTCTCACAGATCCAGGGGCACATCACAGAGTGGCAGAGGTTTAAAACACGTGCAAAAGACTCAAGTTCTGCGCGGCCTCTGTATACCCGAATTTCTGCGCTCTTAAAAACAGTCCCAAGCCTTCTTCATATTCCGGCAGAGTGTCATGCTTGAAACAGCAATGGATGGAATTGTTTTTACATGTGTCAGCAGCCTGACAGGCTGATTTGCAAGATTTGCTGGTGCAAGGTTGTCATATGCCAGCCTTGCAATCGCAGGAAAGAGGAGAGAGTATATGTGATTCTAAGGCTTTGCACTGTTGCTTCTGCAGCAGGTCAGCTAACTGTTCTTGATGGGTGCCCTTGGCGACCCACGTCTGACGAGCCAACGGCATTACAGTCACAGTGCCATTGCCTCAAGAAGACCTCACAGACAAGGTCAATCAGTCAAAGAAGAAGAGGCAGGAGACAGGAAGCAATTAGAAACTTCACTGCAGCTTGGATGCACGAATAATCCTAGGTGCATTTTGTGAGTTACCCAAAACTCATATATCCATGAATGTTGACAGTCACAATGTAACCCTCCCTGTATTCCAAGGAACTTATTCTCAGGTAAGTGTGTTTAGAACTGCAGCCTCAGGTACTTAAATGAGACTGACAACATTCATTCGCTTGCTCATGCCTGAATAAAGAAAAACTCTTGTATTTCTCTACATATATCAATTGGGGCAGGGAAATTCACAAAGTTCTTCTGGGATTCTTATCATTCATGTGTGAATGAACTTGAGGAATTCACTGTAGTAAGCATACAAAACCTGAAATAGATTAAGATATTCCCCCCAAAATTAGCATTGGCTTTGTCTATTTTTTTGACAAGTAATGTCCAAAATCTGATATTCTCATGTGAATGATAGCGATCTTATATTAATTTTGTAATTTCAAATCAGTAAGTACTTTGGGTGGTATTCAACTAAGTATCACTCAAACCCATGAACATGACTAAATTAGGTTTCTTAATCTGAACGAGTCTGAGCAAAAGTTGAATGCCACCATGTGTGTCCGAAGAATGACAGATTGTATGTTCAGTGACACTTGTAGTATTCTATCTTTGTTGATCTTTGACAGGTAGATGAAAGTAGTTGCTTAACCCTCTCCTTAGATGACCCCCATCCCTTTTCCTGCTGTGACAGGAGCTCTCTCTTGCTCATGAAAGTAGCACCCAATTCTAATCAATAAACCATTTACGCAGAGCTCCTCCGAGGCTTAACCATGCTGATCCCTCTACAAAACCTAACAAAATGTGTTTTGTATTGGAGCAAGCAAATTTTAGGTGTGGGTGGAAATACTAATTTCACTTATGAATGCAATAACATACATAAAATATATGCATATATCAAATTGCTAAAAGGAACAACTATTTTATATTTATATTTATATTTATATTTATATTTATATTTATATTTATATTTATATTTATATTTATATTTATATTTATATTTATATTTATATTTATATTTATATTTATATTTATATTTATAGGCCTTGGAGATCATCTAGTGCAGGGGTCAGCAAACTTAACATGCTTCAGGCCGGTGTCTCCAGCACCGATCGCGTGGTGAGCTGGAGGGTGGGGGAGCGCATGCCCATACGCGTGCGCTCACGCTATTTCCGGTGCACTTCCGGGTTGGAGGAGCACTGGAAATAGGTTGTGCGCATGTGCACAGGCCTCCTCTGACCCAGATGTGCACCGGAAATAACGCTTGTGCATGCTCAAATAACACTTGCGCATGTGCACAAGCTATTTCTGGTGCTCCTCCAACCCGGAAGTGGGCAGCCGTGTAGCGCAGCGCCAGTAAGAGCAGGCGGTAGGGGTTTGCCGCAGGCCGGATAAACGAGTCCCGCGGGCCTTAGTTTGGGGACCCCTGATCTAGTGCAACCGTGGGTGATTTTTACTTTGGGTGCAATAGATGTTGGATTCAGTTTCTATGCCAGTCCATACTCTGAGGGAGAGTAGGCATGCGTTGATGGAAGTTATGTCTACCAGGGGCCATTCAATGGGAGCTAATTGGAAAACCTGCATCGTACTTAATTCCACATTCCAGAATGGTTTAGAATAGATCACATGGAAGGAGTGTTCTGTCACTGTGCTTGGATAATGGTGCATCTCTGTTAGGGATAAACTGCAGCCCCCAGCAGCCTTTGTGGAGGGGGGTTGTTTTAAATGTATGGCGTGTGCTTTCCTGAGTTCCTTTCATAAGGGGCCTTGAATATCCTACAGGATAAAAAGGTGGATTATGAATAGGAGATGACCTTAGGGAAAGATACATAGAGCTTCTGTGAGAGCGATGGGCTGTTAACATTGCCAAAGCTTTTCTGCACAATGTGCGATATAGCACTTAAATGTCACCTGCCGCATGTAAACTCCAGTTCTTGCACACCTGAAAAGGGCCACTTGACATATGGTTCCTGTTCTTCCTTTGGGAAAGGAAAACAAACAACTCCTGAATTCATAAATTCAGGGAAAGCTTCTGAGAGTGGGCTTAGCTACAGACCAAAAGGAGGAGAGCGGAGAACAGATTTTAAAAGAGAGCGGTGTTTATTTCAGTTCAGCAATGTTATTCAAAGATGGCTTGTAAAATAAGCTGAGTTGACTTTGTTTACGTTAAAGCAAATTTGGAAGCGTGAAAAATCCAAGTGTCCCTTTCTTAACCTCCCCTCCTACTCCTTCCTATTTTATTTTCTCCTTCTTTGTCAAATGTTTTAATATATGTTGTATTATGTTATTAGAAAACCCCACAAGAAAAGAAATCAATGAAAAACAGGCCTGATTCAGATGAAGATAAAAGCAGGAAGTAAAGAAGTAGTAAAATAAAATCACCTCCAACACCTTTCAGACATCTCAGTTCCTTCTTCAGAGAGCTTCAAATACTGTTCAGTCTTTGCTGCACTTTCTCCTCTCTCCTCCTTTTGACAATTTCCTTCTTTCTACCTCTTTTCTTCCTCTTCCTTGCCTGGAGTTCTCCCTTTTTGCTGCACTGGTTCACTGCTTAACAATTTTTGTCTTATAAACCGTACTTTACGAAAACAGTAATGCGCTGTGTGCCCAGTCGCTCCCTCTTCTCCTTCCTTTGTCTTCTTACATGTCTTCATTCAATATTTCCTGGTTTGATAAATCACAGCTTATTGTGATGTCAGTGATCCTTGCAAACCTGGATATCAACACAGGATTAAACTGGTTTGATATATTGGTTTGCGGGGATCACTTAAACCATAGTTTCCTAAGTTGGACCTAATAGGGCAACTGTGGTTTATTGAAACAGCAGAAAGCACTGAATTAGGACACACTTGAAAAATGAAGCATGGAGCGAGTGTGCAGGCACAGTGCTTTTCCCTAGCTCAGTAAAAACAAAAATTTGCTAGATCTAGTTTGTTTTCTCTGAACCAAGTCTCGCCTCTTTTGGCCTCTTCAGGATAGGCCTTTCTTGATTTATATTGAACTGATATACAATGGGTAGGCAAACTAAGGCCCACGACCAGATCTGGCCCAATCGCCTTCTAAATCCGGCCCGCGGACAGTCCAGGAATCAGCATGTTCTTACATGAGTAGAATGTGTCCTTTTATTTAAAATACATCTCTGGGTTATTTGTGTGGCCTGACTGTTGTTCTTACATGAGTAGAAGGTGTGCTTTTATTTAAAATGCATCTCTGGGTTATTTGTGGGGCATAGGAATTCGTTCATTTTTTTTTTCAAAATATAGTCCAGCTCCCCACAAGGTCTGAGGGACAGTGGACCGGCCCCCTGCTAAAAATGTTTGCTGACCTCTGTGATATACAGTAGAACCTTTACTTATGAATGCCTCTACTTGGCCCCTATCCAAGTTGCAACCGCGGCAAACCCAGAAGTAAATACTGGGTTTGCCGCGATTTGCGCATGTGCAGAAGCGGCTCTCGCCATCTGCACATGTGCAGAAGCACACTGCTGCCGAACACACCTCCGCACAACGGCACTTCTACCAGCAACCGAGATCGACTTACGGATGGACCTCCGGAACTGATTACGTCCGTTAAGTAGAAGTTCCACTGTACAAATGGGGGTGGCATTAGAAAGCCTTGCCCAAATCTGAAAACTGGTCACAACACCCATCTTATTTTCCTTTTTCATTTGCTCAGATTTTGGTTAACAAGACAAAGTCAGGAATATCTGAATATATACAGGAGGAGCACTGCTTTAGATATCAGTGCAGTGTGAAGAACATGATCTCCCTCTGTGTAAGCCTTGTATGAGTTCAAAGGCCTGTTCTTTTATGTATTCAAGACTGAATTTCCCCCAAAAAGCACTATATTTTAAGAGCATTTTTATACCTCCCTTCATGGTAACTATAGCAATATTATCAACACAAGTCAAAACAGTCACCCCCCCTTTTTCTTTTTTTGCTGAAGTAAAGGAATGTGTTCTTTGCACAGCTCAAATGCATTAGAGTGGAGATTGAGCAGGAGACCGGCCACCTGGTTTGCGTTCCAAGTGAATGTTGGGGAAGGAGAACAACTTGAATTAAGAAAAGCAACGACAAACCTAGACAGCATCTTAAAAAGCAGAGACATCACCTTGCCAACAAGGGTCTGTATAGTTAAAGCTATGGTTTTCCCAGTAGTGATGTATGGAAGCCAGAGCAGGACCATAAAGAAGGCTGATCGCCGAAGAATTGATGCTTTTGAATTATGGTGCTGGAGGAGACTCTTGAGAGTCCCATGGATTGCAAGAAGATCAAACCTCTCCATTCTTAAGGAAATCAGCCCTGAGTGCTCATTGGAAGGACAGATCCTGAAGCTGAGGCTCCAAGACTTTGGCCACCTCATGAGAAGAGAAGACTCCCTGGAAAAGACCCTGATGTTGGGAAAGATGGAGGGCACAAGGAGAAGGGGATGACAGAGGACGAGATGGTTGGACAGTGTTCTTGAAGCTACCAGCATGAGTTTGACCAAACTGCGGGAGACAGTGGAAGACAGAAGTGCCTGGCGTGCTTTGGTCCATAGGGTCACAAATAGTCGGACACAACTAAGCGACTAAACAACAACAACAATAAGATGGGGTGGGCCAGCATCAGAAACAAGACATGTCGGGGCCAAACTAGATTATATTAAATGCATGTATGCCTGTACCCTGCTTTTTCCGTCAGGAGGGAACTTCCCCCCAAAGCTTCCCTCTGCTCGCACACTCAGCAAAATATAATAATAACTGAGCTGAACTGGACATCTAATATATGTACAGAAATTCAAGTGCCCCCAATCGTGTCCTGAACTTAAATGCTTCTTTAAAGATTCATTTTCATAATTGCCAGCATAGTAATAGGAATGCCTAGTAGACTTAATTCACCTTAGGGAATACTATGTATATTGGGGAAGGGAGAAGAAGAAACCCCCCCCCCCCAGCAGAAATGCAATTCATTAGGGTACCAGCTCATCACGTCTTCTCCAAAAGGAGATGCTGCTTTAAGGAGCTGCATCAGCACATTTGGTAAAGATAATCCCAATTGATTTTGCATTAAAATTACCCATTGATTTCCCTCTTGGCCTTCCGGGGATTTGAACCTGTCTGTGCAATTAAAGTGCATAAAGATTTCCTCTGAATCCGTTAAAGGTGCTTATTTACAGACCTGTATCTCAGTCATAAACAACTAGGTCCAAACCATGCAGAGGATTGATAAAATGTCTTGTATTAATGTACCACGTACATAAGATCAATGTATGAGATTTTTTTTTTTAATAAAAAAAACACATTGCCATTTTTAGAGGAGAAAAAGAAAACCCTTCAAAAATTGATAGGATCAATACATTCTTCTGGATTACTGCTCTAGGAGGGAAGTCAATTGGACTAATTTAGAAAGAGACAATAATAAAGATTGTTTTGTTAACCCTCAGGCTAAATATATATATATGAGAAGTTGCTATTTCATTAGAAGTGTCAGCATTAGAAAGTTATGCAACTTGGGTTCTCCAAGGTCTGCTCTCTCATCTCTCCCTAACCTTTTAGAATCTTTTGACTGTCAATAAGTGTGTGGAAAGGAGTATGATCCTGTGTTTCTCAAACGTGGGTTTCCAGATGTTATTGGACTACAACTCCTATCATCCCCAGCGGTCAGGGATGAAGTGTGTTGCGGTCTAACAATGGCTGGAGACCCAAGCTTGAGAAACACTGCTGTAGACAGTGTGTACTTGGGCTTCCCAAAAGCTTTTGATAAAGTCCCTCATCAAAGACTCCTGAATAAGCTTAGCAGTTATAGGATAAGAGGAGAACTTCTCGTATAGATCAGTAACTGTTGAAGAACAGAATGGCTACTAGCCACAATTGCTATGTTCTGCCTCTTCTGTGGGACGTAGTTGCATGTGGGGAGCGTGCTGTTGTGCTTGCTGGTTTCTCATGAGCAACTGTGAGAACACAGTGTTGTGTAGGAAGGCCAGCCTCATATAAGCAACATGCTTAATTCTAACTAATACATGAAGGGGTTAAGACCATAGAGTAAGATGTCCTGCCAGGCTTAGCTAGAATACTGTTTGACAGTGGAACAGACTCCCTTGGGAGGTTGTGGACTCTCCTTTCTTGGAGGCTCTGAAGCAGATGTTGTATGGCCATCTGCTTAAAGCTGAGATTCCTGCATTGCAGGGGTTGGACTAGATGGTCCTCAAGGTTCCTTCCATAGTTCTGTGATGCTATGACTTCTCATCACCTTGGAAGGGAGGGTTATCCAGGGTTATCCACCATGTTCTCCATCCTACCAAAAGGAGGTCTAAACTGGGTTCTCCAAACTTAGATCATGTGGCTTAAACAAGCCATCTTTGTGTTTCTGCACAAATAATTTAAAAACAATTACCACTTTTGAGCCTGTGTTATACTGCATGTCTTTTTTTGAATGCTGTATGGAAAAGCACATGAACCTGACCTTTGAGGCGTTTTAAGTAAACCATTTTTAATTCACCTGATGTGTGGTCTTTTTATGCTAAGGGATGTGGGGACCTTTGGAAGCAACTTAAAGGGGGCTATTTTAAAGTTCTAATAGCCTATATTTCCATTGCTACATATTTTGTGATTTTAAAGCTGTGCTGGGGCTTGTCCCAAACTAGGATCTATCCATCCAGGGAATCCTCCTTTCTATTTTACCACACTTATTTATTCTTTTATCAAATTAACCAACATGTTGGACTAAATGGTCTCTGGCCTGATGTAGGAGGGCTCTCCTTATATTTTTTGGAAGATGAGAATATGAATTATTATTATTATTATTATTATTATTATTATTATTATTATTATTATTATTTATACCCCACCCATCTGGTTGGGTTTCCCCAGCCACTCTGGGTGGCTTCCAACAAAATATTAAAATACAATAGTCTGTTAAACATTAGAAGCTTCCCTAAACAGGGCTGCCTTCAGATGTCTTCTAAAAGTCTGGTAGTTGTTTTTCTCTTTGACATCTGGTGGGAGGGCGTTCCACAGGGTGGGTGCCACTACTGAGAAGGCCCTCTGCCTGGTTCCCTGTAACTTGGCTTCTCACAGTGAGGGAACCCTCAGCGCTGGACCTCAATGTCCGGGCAGAACAATGGGGGTGGAGACGCTCATTCAAGTATACTGGACCGAGGCCATTTAGGGCTTTAAAGCTCAGACCAACACTTTGAATTGTGCTCAGAAACATACTGGGAGCCAATGTAGGTCTTTCAAGACCAGTGTTATGTGGTCTCAGTGGCTGCTCCCAGTCACCAGTCTATCTGCTGCATTCTGGATTAGTTGTAGTTTCCGAGTCACCTTCAAAGCAGACTATTTCTGAAATGAACGTATGTAACTGCAACCAGTGCTTTTAAAGTTGATTATAAATGATTGGGAGTTAGGACTGAGTTGCAAACTGGTCAAGCTGGCAGATAACACCACATTATTGGGGGTAGTAAAAAGAAAAAAGGGAATGAAGAGCTTCAACGGGATCTTTCACCAGTGGAGGGATGGACATTAAATCAGCAAATGTGGTTCAATGTGAACAAGTGAGACTTAAAATCTCAATTTCCCAATTTATACACTGAGCTGGCACTGACTGAGCAGGAAAGGAATTTTGGAATTGTGGTGGATAGTTCAGTGATGACCTGATACGCAGCTGCTGTGTCAAAGGCAAATTCTGTGTTACGGATCATTAGGAAAGGAGTCAAAACTAAAATTGCTAATATCGTAGGATCTTGAAATACTGTGAACAATTCTGGCCAGCCAACCTTAAAAGGGGAATAATGTAGAGCTGAAAGAGGGTGCAGAAAGGAACAAACAAATTGATCGAGGGGCTGGAACAACTTATCCATGAGGAAAGTTTAAAACGTGCTGCACTTTTTAGTTCAGGGGAATAATGAGTAAGGGGAGGGCACATGATATATTTATTTAAAAATATATGCGTGCTGAAAAGAAGTTTGTTTTTTCCCCTCTTTCTCATAAAACCAGAATCTGGGATCATCCCAATAATGCTGAATGGTCAAAGTTTTTAGACAACATTCAACAAGAAGCAGCATAAAGTCCTAATCTTGCTGCCAAAGGAGTTCCAGCTGTTCTGCTGTGCAGTTGCTTTTCTTGTGCTTGCAGACCCTCCAAGTGTCCCTATTGCCCAGGGACAGGTCCGGATTTACAGAAGCCATCTGGTTTCTGCTATTATCCCAGAACATCCTGCTTTTCCTTAGGATGTCCCTATTTTCATCAGAGAAATGTTGGAGAATGTGGAGTTATGGGACACACACCCATACCTGAGCCAAGGAGATAAGTAAGTATACAACCTTTAGAAGACATCTGAAGGCAGCCCTGTTTAGGGAAGTTTTTTAATGTTTAGTGTTTTATTATGCTTTTATACGTATATATTGGTAGCCGCCCAGAGTGGTTGGGGCAACCCAGTCAGATGGGTGAGGTATAAATAATAAAATTACAGTGGTACCTCGGGTTATAAACACCTCGGGATACAGACTCCACTAACCCAGAAGTAGTACCCCGGGTTAAGAACTTTACCTCAGGATGAGAATGGAAATCGCGTGGCAGCAGTAGCAGGAGGCCACATTAGCTAAAGTGCTACCTCAGGTTAAGAATGGTTTCAGGTTAAGAGCAGACCTCCAGGACGAATTAAGTTTGTAACCAGAGGTACCAGTGAATTGCTGTTATTATTATGGAATAGGATGTCCCTATTTTCACCGGAGAAATGTTGGAGGGTATATCTTCAGTCTACCAACCGGTGCCTAGGCTGGAGACCATAGTGAGCCTTGTGTGAGCCATCTTCATCTTTCATGGAATGTTTGAGAGTGAAATGATTTAATTGCTCACAGGACATATTTTCACACAGCCATGCCTACCAGGCCCATTCCTTCAATGCCTGCGATGATTTATGATTGTTGCAGCAGCAACAGTAAATTGTTAATGTGGAGGAGAAACATTTGGTATTTTTAGTCGCTTTGCAGTTAAATTTATTAGTTAGATAGGAGGATGCAGCGGCCCACAACCAATCTTTTTCCCACATGGGCCACAGTTCTAGGAACCAGGATTTTAAAACATTAGGCACTGGCTTGTTTTTTTCCAAAGTAACTTTATCTTCTGGCTGTTTATGATTCTCTGCAAATTGTTGCAATAAAAGCCATTAAGCAATCTGGAAAAGTCTTAATATGAAACCTGTCATACTTGAGGAGATATGTACCCTGAAAACTTTTTAGATTAAGCTTGTTGAATTCCATATATTGAACCATACATTATTTATGAATTATATCCCGTCAGCTTGCTTTATAGCTAGAGAATTTCCCTGCATCCCTGTAAAATATTTGCTAACTTATTTTTCTAGGCATAGCGCTCTTTTCAGTTAACTAACCTCAGCCAGAAGTCTGGCTTCAAAGAAAAGTATTAAAATCATTACTCCATAACTCTGAGGTGGGGAACTTATGGCCTTTCAGGTGTTCCTAGACTACAGCTGTCATTATCTCTGGTGACCAATCATGCCGACAAGAGCTACCATAGTTGAATTATGATCTTCTGACAAAAAAATAAGTAATTTGTCTCTCCTTACCTGAGGACTTGCAAGTGGCCAATGTAAAACCATTTTTAAAAAGGAATCCAGGGGAACCAAGAAATCATTGGCTAGTTAGCATAATATCTGCTTTGGGAAAACTGACGGAAAGCATCGTTAAAGAGAAAATTACCAAGCATAGATTCAATAACGCTTTTGCAAAGTTAAGTCCTATCTAATGCTTTAGAGGTCTTTGTGTGTGTCAATAAGGATATGGATGGGGGTGGAAGTTCTGGTAGATACTCTGTGCTTGGACTTTCAAAAAAATTCTTCTAAAGTCCCTCACCAAGGACTCCTCAGGAAGCTTAGAAGGCATTGGAAGGCATTGGAGGAGAGGTCTTCTTGTAAACCAATAACTGGTTAAAGAACAGGAAGCAGAGAGTAGGAAGGGAAAGCTCTCACAATGGAGAAATGGTGTTCCTCAAAGATCTGCAATGGGGCAAAAAAAGATTTAGGTGCACACATACACTAATGGGGTCAGAATTGGTGGTGACTGACCAGGACAGGTGTGTGGTAATTGTGAAAAAGGTGAAATCCATGTTGGAGATCATTAGGAAAGGGGTAGGAAATCAAAACTGCCAATAGCATAGGACTCTCATACAAACCCACGCTTGGAATAGTGTGTACCGTTCTGGTACAAGTCAAAAGGATATTGTGGATTTGGAAAGGGGGCAGAAAAGGGCAACCCAACTGATCAAGGGACAGGAGCAACTCCTCATATGAGGAAAAGTGTTTGGGACTTATTAGTTAAGGGTGGGAAAGGGAAAGCAAGGGGAACGGGATAGAGCTGTATGGCATTCCCCTTGACTGTCCTGATAAAAACTGGGGCATCCTGTTTTTTAGGAGGTGTCTCTTGAGAGCATGACAACCCAAAACATGCATTTTAGGGTGCTGTGGCCCCCAAGGACACATGTTTCTTGGCCCTGCAAGAACACAGAGCCCCCAAAAATTCAGGTTTTAGGCTTCATACTCTCACATGAGTCACATGACTTGCCCGGGAGCACGGCCCAGAAGACATGTGGCCTGGTTTTTTTTGGCCTAGATATATTGTAGCCTATGGTATGGTGTGGAGCAATAACAAGCAGCTTGTATCCCAGATCAGCCTGAGGACATACAATAAGATATATTAACAGTACACAGTTAATTTATGGAATTTGTCACCGCAGAATGTGCAATGGCCACCAGGTTGGACAGCTTTCAGAGGAGATTAGCCAAATTCATATACAGTAAGGATATCAATGGCTGTTAGTCAAGGTTGCTATTTATTGCAACCAATATTGGGGAAACTGTGCTTCTGAGTACCAGCTGAAAGGAAACGTAAGTGGGAGAGTGCTGTTGCGGCTCATGTCCTGCACTGAGTTTCCCTTGAGCATCTGGTTGGCTACTGTGACAACAGGATGCTGGACTCAGTGGGTCACTGGGCATGTGCAGAAGAGCTCTTCTTATGAAGTCCATAAAGATCTGGAGTGCCACAGTTTGTCTATTCGTTTCATAGAGGCTGAACACAGAAATGTGCTTTCAATGTATGCCAAAGAATGCACATTAAAGAAACACAGTGTGCTGAACAGTGTAATAGTACAAATCTTGACCATATGCCTTATTAAGTTTACATATTTTCATACATTTGGCAGTTAAGTGCTGCTGTGAATAGAAAAGACACTACAAAGATGAATGGATGTGCCATTTCATTACTATTTTTTTTATTAGCATTCAAATTGGGTGGCTGGTCTGAAACAGTGTTGCCAATTGATAGCCCAAACAATATCTGGTATTCTAGGCTCTGGCCCAAACATACGGCACGTGATATGAGAACTGTCTAGCACTCTTGCTTATAATTTAATCATCAAAGTGAAAAGATGTGGAGTTGGTGTATCATTCTCTCAGCTAAACCACTTTTGATTCAGAAATCACGGTTCCTTTTGTGGAGAAAATCCACTCGCTGGGCAGTATTATACAGCAATTTCTTTGGGTAATGTATGTGATATAATCAAGAAGTAATTAAAGCTGATGTGAATTAAAAGTACCATATGTTTCTGTGGGTTCCTTGACTACAGCCAGTTTTCGTCCCCCTGCTGTAATAATCACCTCATCCATTTTATCTTGTTTCATGAAATAAACTTTAAAACAGAAAAAAAAAGAAAACTAATGGAAAGAAGTTGCTTATGAAGTTATTGGTAATACACTTCTCCTTTCACATTCATACACAGCAATCTAAACACAGGCCTTCATCTCATATCACTTCCTCTAATGGCAAACACAGAGTACCAGGAGAACTGGATTGAGGACAAACAAGACTGAGGACTGAGCATGCTCAGTGATCATGTCACAGTTGACATTCAGTTGGGAGGGATGGACAGTATGGTTCAGCTCCTTACAAGCTCCCCACTGGCTTGGGGGAATGGTCAGTGTGGCACCCATGTGTACCAGTGTGCCCATCATTATCTCCTATAGTGCCTGCAAAGGACCTCAGAAAATATCCCCTAAAGAGATTGCAGTGTAAAAGAGATTCTTTGCTCTTTCTGCTCAGTTCCTGCTTACACTGGTTTGGCCTCTTCTACAATTATCATGCCTGCCTCCCACTAAATGTGTCCACATTTCATTGGATGTCAGGACTGATCACCTACCCTCCCTTCGATTCTGAACAGAGGAGAGTTGCAAAGAGTTGTGCTTTATACGCAAGTATGGTGGTGGCCTTTATTCCACTGATATGGCGGTCATTTTGCATCATGCCATGCCCCCACAGCAGCCATTTTGTAATGTTTTACGCAAGCAAAATCACACTAAAATGGAACTTCCGCGCTTAAGAAAGAAAGCCAGCTTAAGGATGCAACACTACAAACAATTGCTAAACCATCCATCTTACCTTTTCTAGAATTTACCTAGAAAAGCTTAGTAAGATAGCAAGGAAGAAATACATCATAGGTAACGTTTTAACTGACAATATTCACTTGAGTTTATTACTTTGCCTGAGATATCTCATGTAATTAATGTGATAGAATGTGAATCTAATACTATACCCGTATACTCAGAAATCAATCATATTGATGTCAATGGGACTTACTCTCAGGTAACTGTGTACAGGATTGCAGCTAAAAAAGTGTAAAGCTGTATTTAAAATATGGTATTATATATGCTTTTAAATAATAAAAAACCAGTATTACACTTCCCAGATTTCTCCAGTCCCAGTCTTGCATAAAAGTATTTGGTACCTAGACTCTTCTTGCTAGGGCAGAAATGACACGGTCAAATTATCCATACATCTGACAAATCGAACCACTATTTTAAAATGAAAATAAATTTTAGGAAGCATCTTCTAGTGGGTGACATAGATTTACAACGTATTAATATGTATTAAAGTGTTATTTCCAGGACTAGAGTTTTGGGTGGTGATAATTCACAGTGATAAACAGAAGACACAGTCAAATAAATCCCAGAATTTATTTTACAGATTGGTAGGGAAGTATGCAGTTTTTTTCTACATGGCTTCTGGCAAACTAACACTTCTGGAAGAAGAGGAAGAAGAAAGACAATTTCTTCCCGGTGGGGAAAGGGCTGTGTATGAGATATTTCTGATTTATCTGCAACTAAGGATTTCAGTCTCAGATTTAGTACTTCATATATATGAAAAGCACACTTATTTCTCATTATTAGAACCCATAAACTAACCTAAAAATAAAACAATAGGTTAGAGCCGAACATTAAGCAGGATGTACTGCCCTTGATTGTGATTTTAACTGCATATTTTGTAATGCTGAAGTTTTTCATCATGGGGTTAAATTTATCAATGTTCCTATCTCTATCTTTGGGAAAGAAAGGCAGTTTGATCTTGATACACAAAGCCCCACTGCCGCCGCCCATCGCAGTAATGATGCCAATTTCGTACACAAAACTGCCAGCAATATAGTTAGCATAATTCATACATATTGTTGTCGCTCATTAACTGTGCCATGTTGCAACCACATCATTTTTCTATCTAGAATCATAGAATTGTAGAGTTGGAAGCAACCAACCTTCAAGGAAGGAGAGTCCACAATGGCCATTCCACTGTCTAACAGCTCTTAAGCTCTTACTGTCAGAAAGTTCTTCCAGATGTTTAGTCGGAATCTCCTTTCTTGTAAGTTGAAGCCATTGGTTCAGGTCCTGCCCTCCAGAGCAGGAGAAAATATGCATGCTCCATCTTCCATGTGCCAACTCTTTCAATATTTGAAAATGGCTATCACATCTTCTCTCAGACTTCTCTTTCCCATGCTAAATGTACCCAGCTCCCTCAACCGTTCCTCATAAGTCTTGGTTTCCAGACCCTTGATCATATTGGTTGCCCTACCCCCCTCTGCCCATGTTCCAGCTTAGCAATATCCTTCTTCAATTCTGGTACCCAGATCTGAACACGCTACTCCAAATATGATCTGACCAAGGCAGAATTGATCTGGATACTATATTTCTCCTGATGCAGCCTAGAATTGCATTAGCTTTTTTGCGGCTGCATCAGACTGTTGTCTCAAGTTAAGCTTGTGGAGCTTGTGGTTTCCTAAAATTCCTAGATAAAACTATTGTAGTACTAGCAAGCCAGGTGTCTCCCATCCTATGTCTGTTCATCTGGTTTTTCTGACCTAAGTGTAGAACCCTACATTTTTAATATGAAATTCATATTGTCAGTTTTGGCCCAGTTCCCCTATCTATTAGGGTTGTCCTGAATCTCAATTCTCTATTCTGAAATATTAGCTACCCCAGTTTGGTGTCATCTGCAAATCTGATTTTTCATTCAAGTCATTTATGGGATGTGGTTGGCGCTGTGGGTTAAACCACAGAGCCTAGGACTTGCTGATCAGAAGGTCGGCGGTTCAAATCCCCACGACGGGGTGAGCTTCCATTGCTCGGTCCCTGCTCCTGCCAACCTAGCAGTTCGAAAGCATGTCAAAGTGCAAGCAGATAAATAGGTACCACTCTGGAGGGAAGGTAAATGGCGTTTCCGTGTGTTGCTCTGGTTCGCCAGAAGCGGCTTAGTCATGCTGGCCAAATGACCCGGAAGCTGTATGCTGGCTCCCTTGGCCGGTAAAGTGAGATGAGCGCAGCAACCCCAGAGTCGGACACGACTGGACCTAATGGTCAGGGTTCCTTTACCTAAGTCATTTATAAAGATGTTGAACCTCAATGGCGCCACAACAGAACCCTGCAACATTCCACTTGCCATTCTTTTTCCAGGACGGTGAGGAACCATAAGAGAGCACTCAGTCAGTCAACCAGCTACAAATTCACCTAACTGTAACATTGTCAAGCCTACATTTTACCAGCTACTCCACAAGAATACCATAGGGGACTTTGTCAAAAGCCTTACTGAAATCAAGATATACCATCTCCACAGCATCCCCCCCCCCCGATCCTCCAAGCTTGTAACTCCGTAAAAAAAGAAAGAAATGAGATTCATCTGGCATGACTTGTTTTTGAGAAACCTATGCCAGGTCATAGTAATCATAAGTTCCTTTTCTAAGCACTCCCAAACTGCCTGTTTAATTATATGATCTAGAATCTTTCCTGGTGTCAATGTCAGACCTGGGTCTTCTCCCCCCCCCCTTTTTTTTTTTGAAGATGGAAACAACATTTGCATCTGTAAAAGATCATCACAAAGAAGATTCAATTTCACAACCAAGCAATCAGGATGTATGCAAAGGGAGATAAGAAATGTCCATATCAAATAACACTTCTCCCAAAGAGTGCCAGAAAATGACATTCTGAAATATTTTATTATCATGATAACTACTGCCACTACCATCACAAACACCTGCACCCCAAAAACCTCTTCACATTTACTATATGCAGCACTTCAAACATGGGAAGAGAAACTGCAGAGCAGCGAACATGACATGCAAGAAAGCGCTCTTTAGTTTCAACAGCAGTTAGGCTGCGTCTGGATGCCTATTTTAATTGCGTATAAAACAGGGACCCTTTTGCTCTACCTATGCAAAATCTGGCAGGTGTGATGCCCTGGAGATAGCAGAATATCTGCAAATGTCATGTCATTTGGGATGGAAATTCACACGCAGCAGAAGTCTATCTGAGCCTTTATAGAAATCAATGGGGAAACAAAACAAAACAAAAGAAGATGGCTTTTGGAAGGTAGGAGGTATTAACACCATCTAAATAAGGTTTCTTTTGAGATTGCTGGGGAGGTAAGCAGCAGCTCCGGAGCATTGGGGAGTCATTTAAAAATGCTCATCCCAACTCAGTATTTCGGTCTTATTGAAAATGTAAAACAATGAATGAATGAATGAATGAATATCATGGAATTGTAGAATTGGAAGAGACCATGAGAGTCATCCATTCCAATGCCCTGCAATGAAGGAATCTTCTGCCCAAGAGTTATTCTGATAAATATCCAACAAACCCTGATAGAAACTGCCTTCTCCTATGAACTGCCCTCTTCAGCTTTGACCTTGGAGCAACTCCTAAATTATATTTCTACAGCTGCTCCTTTGATTTATTATTTGACCCCAGCCCATCGCCCTACAATTTGTTCTGGTCTCTAAAATTGCCCAGGCTTCAATCACCAAGCCAGACCACCCATGCCCAAAGTCCTCATCTTACCTTTATTCAACATTCCTTTTTCGTTGGGCAAGGGTGGACCTTATAGTTGAAGGATTCCCATTTAAATCATAAGCAATCAGGAAAATCTCGATTTTCCTGATTGCTTATTTTTATAAGGCCAATGGGCTACATAAAGCCTGGGAAGGAACAAAGAGTGTCTTTCTGACGTGTCTTCCCTCTGATTAAAATTTGCACCAGTGTAGCATTAATTGTAAAAGGTCTTTGGCTCTTTTCCCGGACATAAATTTTTAAACTATGTAAAAGCACTTGGGGGGAAAAACAACAGCAGCGACAGAGCTATCCAATTGTGACTCTTCCAAGGAAAAAAAATATATTGGGGAAGCGCCAAATGTAAGGAAGCAGACATTGACAAATAGCCATCACCTCCCCCAAAAGAGGAGCCAAACAGTAGGATACTAATAAAATTTAGATGCAAATGGGGTGTATCTTTTCCCTGCTTATGAATGCCCAATTAGCCATAATGGCAACAAGCAGCCTGGCTTCCAGCTGGAATCTGACACCCAATTTAAGCAGACTACAAACAAGTACAAAGGCTAACAAAACATCCATAGTGGGGAGAGGCGGTGGAGGGTGAGGGTGGGGGGAGATTAGAAACACACATACATTTAGATTTCCATAGCTGCTGCTTGCAGACAATGGATCTGGCCAACCAGGAAATGAGATTAGGTTAATATGCAGCATCGAAAGAGGATAGAAAGAGAAAGTTTCCTCTTCCCACAGTAAAAAAGGACAACAACCCCCAACACAATTTTCAGGTCAGACTACAAACTATTTGTTTCAAATTATTGGCATTAAAAGCACAACACCCTCCTGTCTTCTGGAGAAATATGGGCCACTGAGCTGATAATTCTCCATTGCTGATTTACTGTTTTTCAAACAATAGCTTGAAAAATGGCTGGATCACTCGAAGGCACTAAATCCTTCCATGCCACATCAGAGCTTTCTGTGTAGGCATCCGCATGGGTACACCTTCAAATGGATGGCGTACAACTTCCTAGCAATGGTCCCTCTGATCCCGTGTGAATTCCAGTCTGAACAACTATACAGCGTAACTGGCTGAAAGTCACCGAACACATTCAGATTCATGCCTATCATTCTGCAGCAAATAGCTGAACGATGGAACTCGTTCCCCCAGGTGACAGTGATGGCCACCAACTTGGAAGGCTTTAAAAGAGGATTGGACAGATTCATGGAGGAGAAGGCTATATCAATTGCTACCAGCCATGATGGCTCTGCTCTGCCCCCACAGTTGAAGCAAGCAATGCTTCTGAATACCAGTTGCTGGGAACCACAGGAAGGAAGAGGGCTCTTGTGTGTAGGTGCTGCTCCCTGGTTTCTCATAGACATCTGATTCGCCACTGAGAGAACAGGATGCTGAACTAGAAGTGCCATTGGCTTGATCTAGCAGGTTCTTCTTATGTTCTAGATCTGGAAGCTTCAACCATGAATGTTCTAGGACTTTATGTGCTAGATCCAGAAGGCACCTTCTGAGAATGGAATGGCTACTTCCGTACCTTCACAGGAGGGAATGAGATCTGTTAGAAGCTGCCAATGAAGGAAGGCAGAGGGGAGTTATTTCTTTGTCAATCTCTTTTCCTGCTCAGTATTGTTTTGTGACTTTTGAAATATTATCTTTAGTAGAGTTCTTCTCATTATGAACTGTTGTTAAAAGAAGACATCCTTAATGTCCATTTAGTGCTTGGCCAAATTCAAGGTTATTGCATTAATTTACAAGACCCGTAGCAACTTGGGTCCAGATACTAAGGTCCACTTAATTCATTATATCCCAGCCCAATCAAAGCGGGTTCTTGGGGGGGGGTGTTGCTGTTAGTGTTCTCCAATGGGTCCGATTTCACACCTTGCATCCATCAGGACCTGTGCTCAGTATTGTGGGTTCAAACCTGTGCAACTCCTTCCCAGCTGAGATCCGACGGGCCCCCCTCTCTGTTGAACTTCAGGCAATTGGTGATGACTTAAAAATAATAACCAGTCATTTTATGCTCAATTTTAACTGATTTTATGTTTGTATCTCTTTGGTAACCTCATTGTACGCTGCTTAGTAATCATGGTGCTATGTGATATATAAATTGGTGGAAAAAAATATATAATCCTTAAAATTATGAGAACCAAAGAGTGGTCAAACAGTTATGTTGCCTTCACAGACTTCAAAAGATTTCTATTTTTATTGTGCTGTTCCATGGGGTGTCTACAGGACCATGGACAGCTCTCAATGGCACTGAGAGAATTCAGGCTGGATACAAGCACCGAAGAGCAGCAGACTCAGATGTTGCTGCAGCAGAAGTCAGGAGCCAACTGGGGTTTCATACAGGCTGCAGGCATGTCAAGGGGGAAATTTGTGGTGCTTAAACCGTTTGGTCAAAAGTCTGGAGATGGTCAGAAGAGGAGGGCAGAGTGACCAAGCCATGTATGTGGACACAGTGGTTGCTCCTAGGGTTCTCCTCACATGGATTCCTCTGCCTCTCCATGGTTCATTTAGAGGCAATTCCTGTACATAGATTTCCCCCTCTTCAGTGTCCTCAGGTCTTTGTTTTGATTGATAGTTTTGAACCCTAGGCCATCACATTTATGTTCATAAGAACATAAGAACATTTGCTTTTAAAGTCAGCGCTAAAGAGCTGGTGTCCTTTGCCATACAAGACTTTCGTTTGCTCTGGAATCAAACTCAAAGGGATTTTGGTGTCCACTTGATCACATGGTTAAAGCAAAAAAACAAACAAGCTGGAGAATGAATAGTGGGAAGATGGATTCTAGTCTTGCCCAATATTTTCTGCTTTTAGAAGCCTGCTACCCACTCTGTGTACACGGAGCACCCTGCTTCTGTTATGATTATTGTGATATACAAAGGCTCAATGTAGAGGAAATTACAAGATCTGGAAACTGGGAAACAGACCGAGAAGAGGAAGGCGGAATTTGAAAAATGTGAGATTGTGAATTAAGACATTCAAATAACAGGCCACATAGCGTTTTCTGTAGGGCTGATAATCTCCATATGAAATTCAAAGCTAAGAATTGAATATGTCACTTCTATTTGGCATATATTTAACAGTTAGTTTTAAAAGCCCTTTTTTTCATGTTCAGCATGAAATCCAGGCTTTCGAGTTCTCACATCAATGGCATCTTCATTTAGCCTTTCAAGATATGAAGGCTATATGATGACTTCTGTAACTGCTCACAGCAGCTCAAATTAATTGATCCCTTTTGCTGAGCAGATATCAAACAATGCCTTCAAAGCTGATATAGAAAACATATTTGCCACTGTGTATAGCTGGGTATATTTTATAGGTTTATTTCTTTGTGTTTTTAAAGAAAGAAATGGCCTTGTTTTGGCACTGAAGTCTATTTCATACAGTTACATATCCACTTTTAAAATTCTCCCTTTTTTAAAAAAAGTTCTTACATGTGTGGGATGGGGATCAGTGAGAACACTCTTTTTACTGTCTTATTTTACAAAAATAAGACAGAAATACAGAAACCAGGTTACAATTCAATTGAAGAGTATTTGTAATAATTATAATATTTTTTAAAATCAAAATACAAACTCATGCTAAATTATTCCAGAGGGTTTTCCATTCAAATATGAAATGTATTTGTGAATCTTTTTTCATGTTTCCAGTACCTTATTACCTTTTGTAATAAAGATACCTTGCAGATTAGCATACAGTGCCAGATTGCATTTTCCCATTCCCTTACAGATGGTACTTGCTGTGATGGGTAAACTGCAGTTCCCAGCATTCTTTGATGGAAGTCATGTTCTTTAAACGAATAGTGTGGGTGTGAGCTGTGAGGAGAACCTGAGCTTACAGGGTTAAACAGCTCAGACTGTACGCCCTGCCCACTGCGTCATTTCTGAGAGTCTCCAGCCTTTGTTCTTTTTCTCTACTTTCGCTTTTGAGGAGAGAGGACGTGTTTTCACGATGCTGTTCGCTGTGATAGATAATGGATAGTCTGCTGTAAATAAACTGCTTCTAGCTACTAATATCCTGTGTGGACTTTGTTTGGGCACACTGAAGAAAGCAAAGAAGCTTTTGCAGCTTTCTCTTGCTGCTGCGTAAACTCTGCTGTTACTCAGAGCCTTTGGAATGTGGCCTTTGAAGTCCAGCGTATCTGCACAGCCGAAGCGGATTGGACGCCAGGATTTATCTGAGCAATAAATCATTCCTTGGTTAGCAAGTGTTCATTGGGCATGAAGCTCTTCACCACAATAGAGCCCTTTGGATTGAAAGACGGTATTCAAAAATAACTGGGGAGGTATCAAAATAGGCTTGGTAAGTGAGAAATAATAATAATAATAATAATAATAATAATAATAATAATAATAAATAATAATAATTTATTATTTGTACCCCGCCATCTGGCTGGGTTTCCCCAGCCACTCTTGGCAGCTTCCACAAAGACCAAAAATACACTAAGATGTCACACATTAAAAACTTCCCTGAACAGGGCTGCCTTAAGATGTCTTCTGAATGTCAGATAGTTATTTAACTCTTTGACATCTGATGGGAGGGCGTTCCACAGGGCGGGCGCCACTACCGAGAAGGCCCTCTGCCTGGTTCAAGACTCTGCACCATTCAAGACTGGGGCCATTTCACAACACAGATACATGCATACAGTCATACCTCATGTTACGTCCGCTTCATGTTACGTTCTTTCAGGTTACGTCCCGCGACAACCCGGAAGTACCGGAAAGGGTTACTTCCGGGTTTCGCCGCTCGTGCATGCACAAAATGACCTCATGTGCATGCACAGAAGCGATGAATCGCAACCAGCACATGCGCAGACATGCCACTGCAGGCTGCATTCTTTTCATGTTGCGAACGGGCCTCTGGAATGGATCCCGTTCGCAACCAGAGGTACCACAGTATCAGGTAGCTAGAAAGTGGTCATTATGTTTGAAGTTCTGTTGTACACATTTACAGTCACATTCAGTCACTAGCCAGAGTGAGGTGGCTGCCTCAGGCCAGGACCGTCTAAGCATATCTGGCGCCGTGGTGCAAACCTCCCTCTGGCACCCTACCGTTTCCCAGAGTTTTTTAGGGAGGATGGCGCTGCCAACGGGGCTGGAGGAGGTGGGCAGTGACTGGAGGGCAGCTCCTCTGGCGGGTAAGAGGCGGAGGCTGGACATGGTGCCTCCCGGCTCAGATGGCCACTTCGTGCTGCGGTGGTCACAGCAGATGGAGGCTCCAGGCGCGCCGCTGCTTCGGCGCGGCATGGCAGAGGCGGGCGAGGGCAGCAAGCTGATGCCAGGAGGCGCCGCATCCAGCCTCCGCTTCTTCCCTGGCGCCCTTCAGAACTTGGCGCCCCCGCGCCACCAGCCTCTATGGGTAAGACACCGCTGCCTCAGGCAGCAGATTCTGAGGGGCTGTGAGTAGAAAGAGCTGGGTGTGCACTTCCTAAGCTATCCTGCTGCCCTCAAATGCTGTGTAGGCCACTCCAATAAGTGTTGGAAGTGTAAAGAGAAAGAAGTCATGTTTTATCACATGTGGCGGAATTGTAATCAAAAGCTATTGGGAAATGATTTACAATGAAATAGAAAAAAAAATGTTTAAGATAACTTTTGTTAAAAGACCAGAAGCTGTTTTGCTAGGCATTACTGTGGTGCCTCGCAAGACAAAATTAATCCGTTCCCTGAGGCTCTTCGTATAGCGGTTTTTTCATCTTGCGAAGCAAGCCCATTGACAGCTTAGTGGATTAGCGCTATTAGCGGTTTAGCGGCTTTTAGCGATCAGCTGATAAGCAGCTTAGCGGCTTAGGAAAAGGGGGGGAAAGGGGGGGGGAAACCGCAGGAACTCGCAAGTCATTTTCGTCTTGCGAAGCAAGCCCATAGGGAAATTCGTTTTGCGAAGCGCCTCCAAAACGGAAAACCCTTTCGTCTAGCTGGTTTTCCGACTTGCGAGGCGTTCGTCTTGCGGGGCACCACTGTACAGTGGTACCTCGGGTTAAGAACTTAATTCATTCCGGAGGTCCGTTCTTAACCTGTAACTGTTCTTAACCTGAGGTACCACTTTAGCTAATGGGGCCTCCTGCTGCCACCGTGCGATTTCTGTTCTCATGCTGAAGCAAAGTTCTTAACCCGAGGTATTATTTCTGGGTTAGTGGAGTCTGTAACCTGAAGCATCTGTAACTTGAAGCACCTGTAACCTGAGGTACCACTGTACAGGCCAAGACCTGCCAAAAGAGTGGAAGAAACTATTCATGTATGCTACAACAGTGGCTAGGATATTACTAGTCCCAAAATGGAAAGACGACAAGATACCAATGAAAGAAGAATGGCAAGGAAAACTGATGGAATACAGTATGCTGAAATGGCAAAGCTCACTGGAAAACTTAGAGACAAAGACAATAGAGATTTCAAAAAAAATATTGGGAATTGTTTATGATGTATCTACAGAAACACTGTAAAGAAGTAGACTCACTAGCAGGGTTTGACTAAACACTTACAATTAAGAAAACCAATATAAAAGTTAAGTAATATGGAAATTATGAATGATATGAGTGTAATAAGATATAGTTAAAAGACTACAAATTAAGCTAGACTAAAATAAGCAGATGAGGGACGCGGGTGGCACTGTGGGTTAAACCACAAAGCCTAGGACTTGCTGGTCAGAAGGTCGGCGGTTCGAATCCCCGCAACGGGGTGAGCTCCTGTTGCTCGGTCCCTGCTCCTGCCAATCTAGCAGTTCGAAAGCACCTCAAAGTGCAAGTAGATAAATAGGTACGGCTCCAGCGGGAAGGTAAACAGCGTTTCCGTGCGCTGCTCTGGTTTGCCAGAAGCGGCTTAGTCATGCTGGTCACATGACCTGGAAGCTGTACACTGGCTCCCTCGGCCAATAAAGCAAGATGAGCGCCACAACCCAAGAGTCAGTCACAACTGGACCTAATGGTCAGGGGCCCCTTTATTTTACCTTTAAAATAAGCAGAAGAAACAATATTTAAAGAACCAGAAGAGGAAGTTGAGGGAAATGTAAAACTTAATAAAAATTATTTTAAAAAACCAAAACAAATGCCGTGTAGGCCACTGTTCTGTTACCAGTGTTGACTGAAGTAAGATTCAGTTGGCAGGCTGCTTGGGTTTTATACCTGGAACAGGGGAGGGGCCATCTTCTTCTTCACTTCAGGGAGCAAAAATTCTCAGGCCAGCCTTGATACACGGCATAAAGCTCCTCAACCCCTGAACGATTCTGTTTATTTTTCAGCAAAAGCAACAGCTTCCAGCCATGAAAAATATGGGAATTACTGCAGTGTGTGAAAATTCCACTTTACAGTACTTTTAGTGCTCAAACGATTTCAATTCCCGCCATCTGGGGTGCCTGCTGCTCGCCAGTCTGCAAACTCGGACACTGCTAGTAGCGCTCACAAAAAAAACCCCACCAAAGTTCCCTTTTAACTATTACTAAAGCTCTGCAGCTGTCTTTCTGTGTGCGAATGGAAGCAATCTCTCCAAAACGGAACATGAATGGAAGGATAGCCAATGAATTTTGAGCCAGTGGAGAAGTGGCTTACGTGGAAGAAACTCTGAATTAGTGCCAGGCTCCAGATGGACACAGGTTGCTTGTTCAAGTGAAAAATATCATTGTCCAAATACTGGTCCTAATTGCATTACATGAACGTTATTTACACACTGGTTGTAATTTCCATTAATTTATATTGAGCATTTCCCAAGACAAGGGAAAACGTTTCCCACGTCATCTGTGGAGGATAACCCCTTCCACCACCATCCCAGTTTATAACCCAAATCTAGACATCAAGCATACAGGAATCCTAGTGGTGCAGCATGAAAACTACTAACACATTTGCAAAGCTAAGCAGGGTCTGGTATGGTTTCAAATTGGATGGGAGACTATGTGTTGAGATTCCTGTAATGCAGGGGATTGGTGTAGGTGACTCTTCCAACTTTATGTTTCTATGAATCTGTTTGTAGGTAAATATTTGCAAGGTGAAACACAGTGTGGAACAGCCAGACAGAGCCCAATGTGCCTGCTTTTTTTTCTATGTCCCACAGAAGCAAGGATCCTGCATGGATCTGGCTGATTCGGTTTTATAATAATAATAATAATTTATTATTTATGCCCCGCCCATTTGGGCGGCTTCCAACAGAATATTAAAATACAATAACCTATCAAACATTAAAAACTTCCCTAAACAGGGCTGCCTTCAGATGTCTTCTAAAAGTCTGGTAGTTGTTTTTCACTTTGACATCTGGTGGGAGGGCATTCCACAGGGCGTGTGCCACTACTGAGAAGGCCCTTAGCCTGGTTCCCTGTAACTTGGCTTCTTGCAGTGAGGGAACCACCAGAAGGCTCTTGGCAATGGACCTCAGTGTCTGGGCAGAACGATGGAGGTGGAGATGCTCCTTCAAGTATACTGGACCGAGGCCATTTAAGGCTTTAAAGGTAAGCACCAACACTTCAAATTGTGCTCGAAAACGTACTGGGAGCCAGTGTAGGTCTTTCAAGACCGGTGTTATATGGTCTTGGTGGCTGCTCCCAGTCTAGCTGCCGCATTCTGGATTAGTTGTAGTTTCTGGGTCACCTTCAGAGGTAGCCCCACATAGAAAGCATTGCATTAGTCCAAGCAAGAGATAACCAGAGCATGCACCACTCCAGCGAGACAGTCTGCAGGCAGGTAGGGTCTCAGCCTGCGTACCAGATGGAGCTATGGTCTGGCTTCCTTTCCCTTTTTACTTTGAAATGCATATCTGTGCCAGACTAGATTTGATATTAATATATGGCTTTTGTTATGCAACTAGCAGTAACAAAAGGATCCTGAGCAACTTCGGGACCTCAGGAGATGGAGAAGAAGAGCTTAACCCTTTCTCCCCTGCTACAGCCCCAACAAAAAATCCTCTTCTGCCAACTGCTTATATTTATTAGGAGAGAATACAAACAGCAGCTTAGGAAGATGGTTTTCACTGGGATCACTGCATGCAGATAAAGAAGGCTTAAACTTTCCCTCTCCGCTCCCTGTAGTCCCAGTTCTACTCAGGATCCCCTATGACTGCTATTTATGTAAGAAGAAACCCACCATGCACATTAACTGCAATCATGCAGTTTGGGCTCTTATTTGGCATTTTTTAAAAAATGAATCATGGGATATACATAGATGGCAAAACTGACATCTCTGATAAGAGACACAAATCTAGAATTTTTCAAGGAGGACTGGAAACCTTTTCTGGTCTATTTAAGAAATAATTGCCCATATGCATAGTCCACAGTGGGGTTTGAAGTTTAAGAAAAATACAGCTGAATATATTGAGAAACCTGTTAAAGAGGATGAAACTGTATATGATGGAATTGTAAGATGCAATTGCGTGTTGAGTCCCACAATGCCACCCCCAAAAAAATTCACACTTCACACATCAATTTTTGTTTTTGTTTAAGGTTTTTGGCATAATTTTGGCCACAACTTTATTCAAAATACAAAAAATGTGAGTGGTTGCTTAGGCATTGGTTATGACTATCTGTCCTTGCCCTCAAGGACAGAGCTGGCCTTCCGGACACCAACGGAAGCCAGCGTGGGACACAAGTATTGGGTGAGAAATGAAGCTGGGAATCAGACCCTCACTTCTCACCCTCATGTTCCTGTGGGGCTTGCACGGCCCAAGTCCGACGCCATGGACAAGGACGAAAAGAATGGCAAGCCCCTGGATTCCTTTAATGGAATTCCCTTTCTGCATCATTTGGAGGGATAGGCACTTACCCCTCCAAGCACCAATTTAACCAATGCCTAACCGCCAACCTTACAAGTTGTGACGATTTGCTACGCAGTAGGCAAAAACCAAATGGCACCAGCCAATCAGCCAAATGGCAAAATTCCTACCAGGCCCCCGCTCCAAGGCGGACAACCCCATGACAGGCATAGCAAGGTCAAGCGATCAAGAAAAAACCACCCTAATAAAAGGTAGGGAGGGCGGGTGATCCGGTGCAAAACGGCCAAGAGGACGCCCAACATCTGGCCCCTATATTTAAAGACTCTGACCCGACCCCTCCTCCAAATTGGCAACAATCAAAAATCCCCAGCAACCCAATTTTAACCACTTAAAGGCTCGGGTTCCTCACCAAATCTGCCTAGGCACGGCAGGGTGGCTTGTTCCCCCAACCGCAACACGTGCTCTCTGTTAGGGAGAACACGCTTTGTGATTATAAACATTGAGGATGGGTGAGCCGGAAGTCATTAGTATTGCAGAATGAGGATTATAACTGTTGAGAGATAACCTGTAACTTTGAATCTTGAAATAAAAGAAAAAGAAATTGGGGGTGGGGGAATAACGGTCTCCCCCCCCCCCATTGGCTTTTATGTAGCAACTGGAGCTTCCAGTTGACTCTGCTATTGGTTGTTCGGGCCCCTTTCTTTCATGAAAAGAGTGTGCAAAGCTTCATTTTTGTGCAACCGTAATCATGCAAAGCCACAGGACTATTTTGAAATGAGCAGAAGCAATGCTGCCAAATCCCGATGAGCAAACCTTCACCTTCAACATTTCCGCTTCCGCGATAGAAGGATGGCACTGGGAAAAAAACATTGTTGCTAATGACTGCTTAGCCTCTGGCTCAGTGAAGTGTGGGTGCCATAAATGCATGTTCCATTGCTCTCCAGTTGCTATAAAAGCACCTGGTTTTCCTCCGTTTTTCAGCTCTGATGGTGCTGAAAGATAAACAGGTGAAAATGGACAGCCAAGTGCTACTTTTCATGTGTGTGTGTGTGGGGGGGGGAATCGGGGTGCTGAAGAAGATTGGTCATAATAAGGCAAGTTGATCTTTATGGATGGTCCCTTGAGTCAGGGAACAGGGAAGGCAGGCAGAGGAAATGAATTTCCTTCACAAACCATAAAAACAAACCACAAAATTAGGGCAGCCGTTCACATTATGCTTGCATGTGTGCTGTGTTTGGTAAATTTGTGCTTGCAGACACCTGGGTACTCTAAGGCCTCATCCAGCCTTCCTTTTGTGATTTGTTTCTAGGTACAGGCCTGCACTTTTTAAATCTTTTTTTGCCCTAGTATTTTCACTGTGAAAACCTGCTCTTTACTTCTTATTGTTTTCCACAGGGGTAGCCAAGGGGGGGCAGGGGGGCAACTGCCCCCCCTAAATCAATAACAATAAATACACAGCAAACTGAGGTTCTGCCTCCCCCAGCAAAAAGCCTGCCCCCTCCCAACAAAAATCCTGGCTATGCCCATATCGTTTTCTCTCCCCCCCCCTTGTTTTTCTCTCTTCTTTTCTTTCTTTCTTTCTTTCTCTTTCCCTTTCCTCCGTTTTTTTTAGATTAATTTTTAATGAAATAGATATTTAATAAAATAGATATTTGGTATTAAGTTTTGTATCTCTCTTTATAAACTCTAATAAAATTTATTTTTAAAAAGAAAAGCACAGATCTGTGCCTAAAAATGAAGGGCAAAAGGTAAAAGGTAAATTTGGATGATCCCTAATGGGCTGTGATTACAGAGGTATGCTTAAAGGCACATGCATTTTTGATGACTATTCTTAATAATTAAATTTAAATCCTGCTTTTCCTCCCAAAGGAGCCCAAGGCAGCAAACACACAAGCAATAAAGCAATTGTTGTTGTTGTTTAGTAGGTTAGTCATGTCCGACTCTTCGTGACCCCATGGACCAGAGCACGCCAGGCACTCCTGTCTTCCACTGCCTCCCGCAATTTGGTCAAACTCATGTTGGTAGCTTTGAGAACACTACTGGTGCCACTACCAAGAAGGCCCTCTGCCTGTTTCTCTGTAACCTCACTTCTTGCAGTGAGGGAACCGCCAGAAGACCCTCAGAGTTGGACCTCAGTGTCCGAGCTGAACAATGGGGGTGGAGACGCTCCTTCAGGTATACAGGGCTGATGCATAATGTGGATAGCAGTTCCTTGAGAGCTGAACAACATTAGGGCTACCATCAAAAAAAAAAAAAGGATGCCAATGAAATATTTTGCATCATGGCACAGAAATGGAAGCAGGAAGAACTACCGACGAACGAGGAACGGCAGATGAAATTGATGGAATATGCAGAATTGGATATGATGAAAGGGAGAATTCGAAACCAGCGGGGCCAGAAATTCTTGAAAGATTGGAGTAAATATATGAGTTATCTGAAAGACAATTGCAACCAACTGACTACGCTTGTAGGACTGCAATATGTTTTGTAAGGAGAACTATATGAAATATTGCAGAAAAGATTTATGAGAATGGGTTTTAAGTTATGGATTGTTAAAAGTAGTACTTAGGATAACAAAGGTAAGGTTAAGAGATGAGGTTTGAAAAGGTTAAGAGATGGGGTTGATGGAAGTCTCAGACTAAAATAGCCAAAATGTTGTATAAGATGAGATGAGATGATTATGTTCTGTTTGGAAAATATATGTAAAAACTAATAAAAATGTATATTTAAAAAGAAAGAAATATTTTGCATCATTGCTTTGTGGGACACATCCCTGATTTCAGAGGGTGCCTCTGGGAAATACTGGAATCCAAAGAATACTGTGCTGTACACTGGAAAGAAAATATTCTACTTGTCTGGCATACCTGCAGTATCTACTTTATGAGCATCCTTTTTGTGGTCCACTAGCTTACTTGTTGATTTTTCCTGTAATGCCTTACAGGCAAGTTAATGAAACAATATCATCAATGGATGTCTCAGGCCAAAGAAGAAGGCCTAATGATTCATGTGCTATTCACTGAGAGTGTGCAGGCTGCACCAAGCATCCCCTTAGGTTACCTACTGCCAGGCGTGCATGTTTAAAATAAATGAAAAGTTCTCCTCCCTCCATTGCTGCTTTAAATGAGAAAATATTGTGTGTGTGCAACCCAGTGGGAATTGTTTATTTGGGCAAATTTATTGCAATATGCAACAAGGTGAGTTGCCAGCAGGAGTCTTGTCGACAAGCTCAAGAAGCATGCATGATAGAGTAGGATGGAGTTACAGGTGGGCAACAGCTCAGTGGCCAAATTTGCATTCAGATGCTGGGAAGTTCACATTGCAACCCCATAAAAAACAAATAAATCATGGCATCAGATGGCACACCTTTAGGTCTAAAGAAACACACCATGTACTTAGTGGCAACGTTCAGTTAAATTTGGATGAATTCTGCACTGAGCTGTATCTTCTGGGATTTAAGATGATTAGATAAATTCCAAAGGGCAAAGAAAGAGATGAGGAAAAGGAGGAAAGAGAGTTTTCTCTGACTCAGTGCACTGAATTCAAATGGCACTTAATTGGAGAAAATGAAGCAAGCGAGGATTAAAACACTTTTAGAAATCGATTTGTAAATGCACCCCCAGAAATACAAAGCAGTGTTCTGGGCAGTGTGATCTTTGTAAAATAAGTGTAAGAGCAAGTAGGTGATATGTGCAATATAAGTTATGACTACAGCCAAAAGTGCTCTGTACATTTCTGTTGCTGGCTAAACAAACACAGCCTTGCAATGAGCACATAATCAATTCTTGTGGTAGCTGAGCAAATGGCAGCTGTAGGCAGCAAGAGGGATAGATGGAACCAGCCAATTTAGCTCTACAGGATTGCCATCTCTGGTGTTTCTCCTTCCCCTATGTAACTATGGTTCTAATTTATGGAGATCTATGCCAATTTTGGGACACGGGTGGCACTGTGGGTTAAACCACAGAGCCTAGGATTTGCCGATCAGAAGGTCGGTGGTTCGAATCCCCGCAACAGGGTGAGCTCCCGTTGCTCGGTCCCAGCTCCTGCCATCCTAGCAGTTCAAAAGCACACCAGTGCAAGTAGATAAATAGGTACCGCTCCGGCGGGAAGGTAAACAGCGTTTCCGTGCGCTGCTCTGGTTCGCCAGAAGTGGCTTAGTCATGCTGGCCATATGACTCGGAAGCTGTACACTGGCTCCCTAGGCCAATAAAGCAAGATGAGCGCCACAACCCCAGAGTCGGTCACGACTGGACCTAATGGTCAGTGGTACCTTTACCTTTACCTTTATGCCAATTTAAAAAACTTCTTTGAACACCATGCCTGGGCTGGGGGAAACACAGCAAAGGCAAAGCAACGCCAAGGTGTTGCAAAGCTGCAGTGAGTGCCAGAAGCTGTGTGCCAAATTAGAATTCCCGTATCATCGTCTCTCAAGCACAACTCCTTAACAGAGTCTCAGGGTACGCATGACATAAAGGGCAGCTGTAATGCATACTGTTAAGGAATTAACATAGCAAGTAGTTCATACATCTGCTTAGCCATTCTGCGTCCACAGTTGTTCATCCAGACATCCAGGCTTAACAGAGATGAACTTTGCATGCCTGCCCAGATTCCAGCATGCTGCAGGATAGAAAAAGAAGTCTTGCAACAACCAGACTTGCCAGTCCATTTTTTCACCACCTGCAGATGAGTGTAATTTCTGCACAGACCCAAGCCTTATCCAGTATGAAAACCAAACCCAACCAGCACTCCTTTAACACACACACACAACTCTGTCTCTTTTTCAAACACACACACTATTCTACAGAAAAGTCTTCTGCCTATAAGGAAGCTAACATGAATAGCCGTTCATAAAACCGAGCAGAGATGGTGCAAAACAGCACGAGAATTCAACCTGATCACGGCTCCCCTGATATGATTAAGTGGCAATAAAAACATAAAATAAAGGTACCTTGGTGTTAATGGGTCTGGCAGTCTCTTCATAGATATTTCTCCAGCACAGAGTCTTGCTTTACCTAAACATCGCCATTCAGCTCAAATGAAATGCCTTGATTTGCTGAACTGACAAGCTGGGGCACAGCAATCTCTCTCTCTCGCTCTCTCCCTCTCTGTGTGTGTTTTTCCCTCCTTAAAAAAATGTAGTTGGATCTAAGCCACTATAGTTACTATTTATTTTAAACACTGAGGGGCCGTTGGGGAAATAACCCATTTCTTCCTCCTCTTATGGCTGAGCCAACATCTACTCTCCCATGACTTTAAGGGGGAAAGAACCAGAAGGAATTTTGTGCTATAAATAAATTAGAGGAATGCATGAAAGTTGTAAATATTGCTAATTTAGTAATGCACTTTATAGGGCTTTTACTGGAGCTCCAGCTGCAGACAAACCCAGTTCTTCTGAGCAGAAAAGAGGCTCTTGCGTGCAGGTTGCAGACCTTCTTGGCCTAGGAAACCTTTTCAGCAGCCCCTTCCCTTATGCTCAGGTTACATTACAGCAGCCACAGGGATTGACAGCCTAGGGCAGGGATGGGAAACTTGTGGCTTCTAGATGTTGGACTACAACTCCCAGAATCTCTGAATATTGGTTGGAAGTGGATAGTATTTTGAGTCCAACATCTGGAGGGCCACAGGTTCTCCATCCTTGACAACTTTTTAAAAAAGAAAACATGACCTCCAGGCATGATGTCTAGCAGCACTTAGTGCATGGACTGATAGCACAAAATAGTGAATTTCCCTGCCTATCATTCTAGCTATATTTCCACTGGATATGCTCAGTATCTGGTTTCCTATGTTCCCTTATGTATTCCTATGAATTTAACAGGTTTGTACCATTAACATTTTTACTTTTCTAAATTACGTTTATATCCCACCATTCTTCCAAGGAGGTTATGGTGACATGAATAGTTTTGCAACATCCCATCCTGGTTTCACCCTCACAAAACCCCTGTGAGGTAGACCAGGCAGAGAGAGAGAGAGACAGACCTAGTATCACCCAGGGACACTCTGACCACCACAACACACAAGGTAAGAATTTTCCCTACTCGCGATACAACAGCATGAGGTGAGCTATTTGCCCTGAAATTATTACAGTGGTACCTTGGGTTACATACACTTCAGGTTACATATGCTTCAGGTTACAGACTCCGCTAACCCAGAAATAGTGCTTCAGGTTAAGAACTTTGCGTCAGGATGAGAACAGAAATCGTGCTCCGGCGGCGTGGTGGCAGCAGGAGGCCCCATTAGCTAAATTGGTGCTTCAGGTTAAGAACAGGTTCAGGTTAAGAACGGAACTCCGGAACAAATTAAGTACTTAACCCGAGGTACCACTATACTCACAATTTAAAACAAGACCTTTTCCCATTTTTTTGCCTTTGCCCCTGCCTGGTCAACACTCAGACCAGGCAGCTGCCATTGTCGGCACATGCGAAGAAGTTGATTACTTGGTCTCCATGGATTTCTCCCAACGGCAGTAAGTGACTTGATATTCTTGTAAGCAGGAATGTAAGTTACATAAAAGAATGGAGTGTCCTTACCCACAACCGTTAGAGCAAATAGTGGTGCTGTGGTCTAAACCACTAAGTCTCTTGGGCTTGCCAATCAGAAGGTTGGTGGTTCGAATCCCTGGGATGGGGTGAGCTCTGTCCCAGCTCCTGCCAACCTAGAAGTCCGAAAGCATGCCAGTGCAGGTAGATAAATGTGTCGGGAAGGTAAACAGCGTTTCTGTGCGCTCTGGCTTACATCACAGTGTTCCATTGTGCCAGAAGCTGGCCACATGACCCAGAAAGCTGTCTGTGGACAAACGCCGGCTCCCTTGGCCTGAAAGCAAGATGAGTGTGCAACCCCATAGTCGTCTTTGACTGGACTTAACCATCCAGGGGTCCTTTACCTTTTAAATAGCAGGGTGCATGAATCATGGTAATGTGACCTTGCTAAAAGAAAACACACATGGGAGGGGAGCGGAGACAACAACCCCAAACCCAACTATATGGGGTAGGATCCTCATGAATGACAAACTCTCCAGACAAGTTTTGGTGAGGTTTGGGGACCCAGGGGGAAAAAATGCTTGGTGACCAGAAAACAGGCCCTTAGAGGTACCCCTGCTCCAAATCTTTAATTGATCTTTGTTTAGATGAATCCAGGTCCTGATGAGGGAGGGTGGAAAGTGAACACCCAGAGGCTTCTTGGTGAGTTCTCAATCTTTAGTTCATTACTGTCCCTAAGGTTTTGTGACGTGGAGGATGCAATGGAAGCTGGCTGACTGCGAGTTTCAAATGAGTGCTTCCCCTCTTGGAGGGAGGATTAGGAATAAAGTACCAAGCTGCAGCAACAGGGGCCTCCTCAAAAGCAGCAGTCATCACCCATCTGGCAGATGGCTCTGCCTGCTGTCAGGGGACATGCTAGCTCCACTTTCTCCTTCTCCACATGGGGCTCCATGTTTGTAAATATGGAGCATATGCAAGCAGCCAGGCGTGGAGCCTGGTACGCCGACTCTCAGCATCCACGGAAAGAAAGAAAGGGAAGATTGCAAGGTTGCCTACCTCTGCAGGCAACAATTCCCAAGAAGCAGGGCAAAGACACATGTGTGCGAAAGCATTACGAGCCAGTTTAGAACTGTCAAAACAATGCACACACTCCCCCCCCCCCCAGATTGTTTGGTGATGATGATGCTATTTGGGCCTCAGGGAGTTTGCACATCACTGGTTTCCTCCCCCCACACCCCACAAATTCCACCTATTTGATGGCCATCTTGCTAGTATAATTTAATGGAGCTGTTGTCAGTCCCAATCATCTTTCAGTGCTCATTCACAGAACTTAAGTGGATTGATTTTTTGGTTGTTGGTTGTTGGTTTTTGTTTTTTTTTAAATGGGCTTGATACAATTTCTAAGGCACATTACACTTCACATGGGTGTGCAGTGGGAATGAAAATGGTCTTTGCCTTTTTAAGCTTCTCCCTGCTGCCACGAAGATGAGAAAGATGCTCTTTTAAGAATACGAGATGCTAAAGAGCCTGGCAGATGCCCTGAATCAGGTGTCCCAAACCACATTCCACTAACGGTGGACCAGCCACATCTATGGCATAAGCAGCTGTGCCTGAGATGATCTCCAAGTGCTCCCTAGGACTTCGTAATGAGACCAATCAGCAATCTGCTCACATGGCAAAGGCACAGTTGGGGCCTTTTGCAGAATTTACATAAAATTTAATGACTTCTAAGAGAGACTAAATGACGCTTGGTTTTATTGCACTTGTCCAAGCTTTTTTGGCTTTTACCAAACGACAGAGGTTATATTTGTTTCAAAGGCAGACTCACTGTTGTTTGTTCTGTCCAGTCCAGCAGGTTTTTCAAAGACTGATTTCAGTTGCCAGTTCGTCATCATATGCTTGAATCTGGAACATATGTTTTCTAAATAAAATGGGAGGTGAAACCAACCCACTCTCTCTTTTTGGCATAGACGGCATGGTAGATAATTATATTATCCAACTTGCCCATTATTTTCATTGATTCAGAGTTCTCGAGTGAGCTGTAAATCAAACCACTTCTCATGTTCAGCTATTACTCTGACATCGTAGCTGGTGGGATTCTAAATTATAACATTTCTTGGCCTGTCTTCTGGAAAATGCATTGTTTTACCTTCCCCTGTAGAAAAATCTGCTTGTATGTCCATGACCAACATGGTTTTCTGACAATAGGTAAGTGAAATCAAATCTTCTTGCTGTAGCCACTGAGCATCTGTGGACATCTAGGCACAGACATAACACATGAATGGGGCCTGGGTGGGGAACATTCCCACCAGTCCAAGGTAGCATGGCTAGCGGTTAGGGATGATGGGAGCTGTAGCCTGGCAACATTTATTACAGAATAACAGACTTGTAAAGTCGGAAGGGACCATGAGGGTCATCTAGTTCAACCCCCTGCAATGCAGGAATCTTTCACCCAACATGGGATTTGAACCCACAACACTGAGGTTAAGAGTCTTTTAGTTTTTGTTATTGTTGGGAATATGGGCAGACAAAAGGTTGCATTTCTTCACATAGTGCATAATTTAATTATGGAATCTTCTACCATAAGGTGCAGAAGGTGTTTTTTAAAAAATTCCTGGAGGATAGCAGTATCAGTCGTGATGGTCACTTCTCATACCGCCAGAGGCAGTATGTTAGTTAGTTGCTAGCTGCTGAGGACCACTGTTTGGGTCCTCACTGTTTGGGTCTTATGTGTGTCAAGGCTCCGGGAAAGCTATTCTTTCCCTGGTTTCAGCAAGAGCAGAGAAAATGAGGTAGAGTCCTTTTTAATGAGTTTTATTCAATCCAAATAAAAGAACGCAACAAGCCTTAACAATGGTGTTGCTCCAAACTGGGCTTCTCCTCCCTCCTGCCCAGAGACAGCATCTTCCCTTATGGTGGCCACTCATGGACAAATGTCTCCGATTCTGTTGTTTCTGCACTTTTAACGAACGTCGCATTCTGGGAGAAGGGGGTTCAGAAATACTCTCCAGTGACAACGTGTCATCTGGCTGCCCTGCCACAGTCCCCCCCCCTCTTCTTCTAACACTTCCCAGCTGTTCTGTTTGTCTCTCTCTGAGCTGTGACTTTCCTCAAACCCCTCAAAGCCCTGCTGCAAAATAAGGCTGCCTCCCTCTTCTCCTGCAGCGGCAGAAGAAGGGGGTGTGATCTCTACCATTCCTCTTCCTCCATCTTGCCCTCTTGCGTCTGATCCCTGACAACATGCATGGTTAGCTACTGCTGGAAAATAATGCTGAGCTGGATAAGACTTTGGCCTGATTCAGCATGGCTCTTCTTATGTTCTTATTTATAAAAGCATTTACCGGTATATGCTGGCTCTGGGGGCGCAGAGCCTACCCTACAAGATTGAGAACCAAAGGTTCCCCATCTCTGGAGTGGGGCACAGGAGACACTAAACCCCAAACGAGTGGAGGCCCAATTTGATGCTTAGCTTGTATTAGGGAATTTTATTGTGTAGTTCCTGCTTACAAATATTGGATATTACATGTGCATGCCACATTCCAATGTTAGGCTCGTCTGCAGGTGAAGGCAGTCGTACCCTGTCCTTCTGCCAAGAAGGCTCTCTTGAGTGGATCACAAAAAAATAAACACTAAGATTGTCCCTGTCTCAGGATCACAAATCTAAAAATGCATGACACACAAGGAAAAAGGAATGGAGCAAACAAGGGAAATGCAAGCTTAAGCAGAAGTTCTTAAAGTTACAGTTGAAGAAGAAGAGGAGGAGGAGAAGGAGAAGGAGGAGAAGAAGGAGAAGGAGAAGGAGGAGTAGTTTGGATTTGATATCCCACTTTATCACTACCCTAAGGAGTCTCAAGGGGCGTGGGTGGCGCTGCGGATTAAACCACAGAGCCTAGGACTTGCCGATCAGAAGGCTGGCGGTTTGAATCCCCGCGACAGGGTTAGCTTCCGTTGTTCGGTCCCTGCTCCTGCCAACCTAGCAGTTCAAAAGCACGTCAAAGTGCAAGTAGATAAATAGGTACCGCTCTGGCGGGAAGGTAAACGGCGTTTCCGTGTGCTGCTCTGGTTTGCCAGAAGCAGCACAGTCATGCTGGCCACATGACCCGGAAGCTGTCTGCGGACAAATGCCGGCTCCCTCAGCCAATAAAGCGAGATGAGCGCCGCAACCCCAGAGTTGGTCACGACTGGACCTAATAGTCAGGGGTCCCTTTACCTTTAAGGAGGCTCAAAGTGGCTCACAATCTCCTTTCCCTTCCTCCCCCACAACAAACACTCTGTGAGGTGAGTGGGGCTGAGAGACTTCAGAGAAGTGTGACTAGCCCAAGGTCACCCAGCAACTGCATGTGGAGGAGCGGAGAAGCGAACCCGGTTCACCAGATTATGAGTCCACTGCTCTTAACCACTACAACACACTGTTATGTCTATGCATATTCATGTGCTCTGCCACTATGGACCTTTCCATGCCTATGTCATTTGTATCTCCTAGCTATTAATTTTGTCTGCCAAGTAGCTGGATGGAAAGCAAGTGCTTCTTCATATACAAGTTGTTTTTGCATCCCAGTGTACCTTTACTGATGTGTTAATTATTCTTCATAATGGGAAACAGCCCTTTCTCCTTCATCTACTGGAACTCCCTCTCCTCAATTCCTGCCAAACACAATGGTGAATGTATCCAAGTTCTCAGCCATAAAAGAAATCTAGCTGATTCCCACACACTTTCATAACCAGAACCCAGTCCAAACATCTGTAGTTCACATATAGCTAGAACCTGCTTTTTAGAGAAAAGAGAGCACTCTGGAGACCCGTGCTAAGCCAGAACATGTGAAGTGTCCCTGCATTCAACTCCATGGACACACCTGCACTCCTGCAGTTGATCAGCATCTGTGGTAGCTGGAGGATGGAAGGGGAACCTGAATTCTCCAGAGGGAAGTAGGGGAAGCATTGGCTCAAAATGTGGAGCTTGGCCCTGCTTCCCAATGCACAACAAAAAGTCACAGTATATATGTATAATAATTTAAAATAAACACAGACATGATGTTATGGTTTATATGACAGCCGGGGAGAAGGTTTGCAGGCTTTTTCATTCTCAGCACCGTTCGTACAGCACTTTTAAAGTGCAAAATAACCTCTCAAAATTGACCACTCTTATTTGTGGGCAAAGAAACTGGGAGGGTCATTTCACCAAACATTTCCAGGAGGAGGATAAACTCCACAACTGTTTCTTTTTTAAGTACAACATAATTTTTTGTACTGTTTCTTTTTTAAGAACAACATAATTTTAAGTACAACATAATTTTTCTTTTTTAAGTACAACATAATTTTTCATCGTATACAATATTTTAGACTTCTGTCAACACCTCTGATGATTTTCCGTTCTTTATCACTTATTCTGCATTTCTTAATTTTATATTACATTTAATTGTCCTTAACTAATAAATCTCTTCCTAGTCTTTCTTGCATTATTGCAAATAATCCACCTTACAAAACTTCTTGCAGCCCTACTAGTGTAATCTGTTGGTCACAATTACTCCCAAGGTTTCACAGAGTCACAGAACTGTAGAATTGGAAGGGACCTCAAGCCTGATCTAGTCCAACCTCCTGCAATCTCAGCTAAAGCATTCCTGACAGATGGCCATCCAACCTCTGCTCAAAAACCTCCAAGGAAAGAGCGTCCAGAACCTTCCAAGGGAGACCATTCCACTGTCAAACAACTCTCAAGGTCAGAAAGTTCTGCCTGATCTTTAGGCAGAATCTCCTTTCTTGTAACTTGAAGCCATTGGTTCAGGTCCTAGCCTCCAGGGCAGGACAAAACAAGCTTGCTCCATCTTCCATGGAATCAGTGGCGTAGCATGGGGGGTACAGGGGGGGCCGGCCGCAACATCTGGGGGGGGCGTTCGCCATCTCCGGAGTCGCCGAAGAGCCTCGGGCGCAGGCTGTAGCAGAGCCCCATGTCTCGCGGAACCGACGAGCTGTGCGCGCGTCTGGGCTGAAGGCATCCGGCAGGCAGCGGCTCTCAGCGGTCCCCGCACTTCAGGGCCGTGGAGGGCGCGCCAGGCAGCCCCTCCTCACAGCCCCGCCGCCACCGCTGCTGCTGCAGCTGCTGGGCCATGTTGCATTTTCCTCGCCTCTCTGCCCTCCTCCTCCTCCGGGCAAGCGGCGTCGTTTGGGCGGCAGCGCCAGCGGCAACTCGCCTCAGATCACCTGACACGGACCCGCCGCTGTGGCTACCTTACTGTAAATACCCCAGCCCAGGCAGCAGCAAGAAGAAGCTGGCAGCGGTGGCAGGTTAGGGGTTAGGGGCGCAAATTACTTGCCTTGCCCCGGGTGCTGACAACCCACGCTACGCCACTGCATGGAATACTTGAAGATGGCTATCATACCACATCTGGGGTTGTGTTCAAGAATATAAGAAGCGTCCCTGCTGGATCAAGGCCAATGGCCCATCTAGTCCAGCATCCTGTTCTTATAGTGTCAGGAGCAGGACAGCAATAAAACACCTGGTGTCAGAGAAGTTCTTTATTCAAGGTAACAGTACAGGCCTAGTGATCACAACAACTCTTCCCAGTAGGTCTTGCCCCAGTGAGGTGGCTGCCAGGACTGAAGGTCCCCGCTTTCCCATCACTCTCTAGGGCTCTTTCCCCAAGCCCTCCCTCAGCAACTTGAGGCTCCTTCGTCTTGTCTCTCATTGCTCCACACTCTTCATTCCTCCCTTGGAGACCGGGGGAGGAGGGGAGCTGGCCGCAGCAGGATGGGAAGACTCCCTGGATTCTTTGGCAGCCGGTCTCATCTCTGCCTCTTGGTCTCCCTCCTCTCCAGCCATCAGCTGGTGCCTCCCACCACTCCTCAGCATCCAGCCAGGCCACGACACATAATGGCCACCCAGATGCATACAGGAAGCCTGAAAACAGGACCTGAGTACAACAGCACTCTCGCAACTTCAGATTCCCAGCTACAGAGGCGCAGTGCCTCCAACAGTAGAACACAGTCAATAGCAACTGTGCTGGCAGCCTGACCAGCATTTTGCATCCTCCAAAATGCCCAGGACCCAACAGGACTCTGGGATATTGCAGATGTCAGTAGAATGGCAGTTGCCACAAGAAATTGGTAGAGAATATTCAGAGAAAAGTCTGCAAAGTGGTTGTGTGTGTGTGTGTGTGTCCTTAAGCATATGTGGCACCGGGGTGCAAAGATCCACCCAGTGCCCCCCCCCCGTTGCCAGTCCCAGGCATGCAGGAGGTCAGAGCCGCCCGCCCGCCTCAGCGTCTCAATGGCTTGATCACCCCTGAACTCATGGCGCAGAGCTGCCCACAGCAGAAGAGCCCACCGCAGCGCTCCAACCGACAGACAGGCTCTTCTGCGGACTAAACTCTTGGGCCCCGGACTCTCAGCCTGGCACCCCTGAGAGCCCAGCGCCCGAGTGCCCTGCACCCCTAGTGCCTATGGGTAAGACGGCCATGTGTGTGTGTGTGACAGAAAGAGATCTCAGTGCAGCCACTGTGTGTGTCACAAGTTAAGGGAAAAGACATGGCTAGCCTGTGAAGTCCCACAACACCCATTCAAGCATTCTTTCAATATGTGTTGAGGATTGTCTAACCCTCCTCCCTGCCAACATGTCAGCCAAAATGGTCTCCTGCTAGCATCTGAGCTGCTGCAAACTTGCACCACCACACAGGTCTCCAGACACTTCCCATGAAAGTGACAATACTAATTCCCTAATTCTTGGGGATTCAAACAGTGCACTCCCTTGTCGAATTGGGATGCTGATCAGACAGCCACAGAAACTGGCGATGCTTGACATCCCCGCAGACTGAACTGTTTACTTGTAAGATGATCAATCTTTAAGATGACATGGAGACAATCTTTATCATCTTCCTGTTATGAAGTGTAGTGCAGGGGATGGGCGGCAATATTTTAGCTAATGGCTAACGCCATCAAAACCTGAATTATCTTTATCAGCAACTGCTGCGAAAGATGTTATGACTGCCCACAACCACAGCTGCTTATCATAGCCAGAGTTAATTAAGGGAAATGTGAAATGGGGGTGGCAGTGGTGCAATGATTTTCTTCAAGGCTTTTTGTAAACAAATCTTGCCTATGGAACCAAAATCCTCACCCTTAAAATATTTATAACCTCCCCCCCCCTTCCCCATCTCCTTTCCCTTAAACTAAACCAACCCATCTGAAATGTTCTGTGCGCGTGATTTAACACCAGAATGAAATTTTCCAAAGCGTGAAAGCGAGCAAGGCATTCTAGAACACAGCACAGAGTTTATTTTTCCTCTTTTCCTTAGAAGAAAAATAAAAATCAGTTGTGTTGGTTTTTCATTTCTTGGAAAGCTTCCTAATGTTTATTTGGCTTGTCACAACTCAAGTGACTTGGCACAGACAACCTCAATTTGTCATTTTCTGTTGGTCTTAATGACTGCTGGTGCTCTCAGCAGCTCAGAGCAATGTGTGTCTGCAAGAGAGAAAGGGAGGGAGGGAAAGAGAAACACTCAGCTGAATTCATAGGAACACAAGGAGCTGGCTTCTACCAAGGCAGTCCATGGGTCTATCAAGCTCAGTATTGCCCATGCCAGAGTTTCCCAGAATGGTTGCTGTTGACCCAGTTGGGGTCAGAGGGACTCTGCAGGAAGTGGACACAGACCTGGGTGTCAAAAAGGAGCTGAAATGTCTTCAGGGTGGAAAATCAGTTTATGAGATAAAGTGCAAAAAGTTTAATTAGGGACTATGAGGCTCAAAAATGAAGGACATAGGCGTGTATTATTATTATTATTATTATTATTATTACAGTGCTACCTCAGGTTAAGAACTTAATTTGTTCTGGAGGTCCATTCTTAACCTGAAACTGTTCTTAACCTGAAGCACCACTTTAGCTAATGGGGCCTCCTGCTGCCGCCGTGCAATTTCTGTTCTCATCCTGAAGCAAAGTTCTTAACCTGAGGTATTATTTCTGGGTTAGCAGAGTCTGTAACCTGAAACGTCTGTAACCTGAGGTACCACTGTATTATTATTATTATTATTATTATTATTATTATTATTATTTTCCCCCACCTTTTTCCCAGTCCAGGACTCAGTGTGGCGTACAAAGATAAAATCGAAAAAGCTTACAACACAGAAAAGACCATCTTTAAAATGTAACAAAACACTATGAGAATTAAAATGATATTTAAAAGGCCCATATCAGAAGCCATATAATATATCGATTTGATATAAGAAAGAACCATATAAACACAGACAATGACACAGACAGAAACCATCCCAGCACCATTCCTTTCCTCAAAGATGTACAGAGTGTGCCTCCCTTGCCTCATAGGTCAGCTGGTAATTTGCGGATGAGGTGCTTTGCAAGTCTCTGCTCTTCAGCCCCAGAAAAGCAACAAAGCTAGTTACCTCCAATAACTTGCCTTACAGGGTCAGCAATGTGGGAATGTTCAGGGTGGCAGGAGAGGATATATTGTCTATTAATATCCTTCCTAACTTGCACTAGCAAGTTCCTTTACAGTGGTACCTCTGGATGCGAACAGGATCCGTTCCGGAGCCCCGTTCACATCCTGAGCAGAACGCAACCCGCGTCTGCACGTGCGCGGGTCGCGATTCGCCGCTTCTGCTCATTACGCCATTTTGAGCGTCTAAGCATGTGCAAGTGTCGAAACCCGGAAGTAACCCGTTCCGTTACTTCCGGGTCGCCACGGAATGCAACCTGAAAATGCTCAACCTGAAGCTACTTTAACCCAAGGTATGATTGTACTTAGCAGACTGCATTCCCTTTTACACGGCAGAAAACTAGTTGCAAACTTGTGTGTGAGTTTCTTAAGACAATACACAATTCAGTCTGGCTTGTCCAGATTGAAATGTGTTCTAATATTTTCCTGGTAAGACCCCTTGAATCCCTCCTAAAGAAATAAAGACACCGCAGTCTTATTCATAACTAACAAAAAGAAAGTTTACTCACGATCAGGCAGAGCACAGTGTGATGCCTGAAGGCAGGCTTCAGGCTTAAAGTTTCAAACATCTACAAACAGGTATACCCCATAAGGGAGATTTACCTAGTGACTGCAGGCTAGCAGTCCAGTAGTTCACAGTACAAAAGGAAGATGGAAAAGAGAGGGGAGAGTTGGCCTTTTACCAGGTTTGGAAAGGTCACGCCCACCCACTAGTCACATGCAAAGAAGGATGCTCCAGGCCAGGAGGAACAGGAAGTTTCGCCAGGCTAGATCAAACATTCCCTTGTATGCCATAGCTGTCAACTTACAGATTTGAAAATAAGGGACCAGCAGTCTCGAAAATAAGGGACCAGCAGCCAAAATAAGGGGTTTTCCAGGCACAGGTATGTTCAACTTCTGAGCCCCTCCAAGCCAAAGGCAAAAGCCCAGCCAGCAGCCAAACGAAGCCTCAAGCAGTGGTTCCCACAGCGCAGCAACCCGGCAAAGGGGATGCAGCAAAGAAAACCACCGTCACCTCTCCGCTGGGAAGCGCTGAGCAAATGCGAGTCCCCAGGCAACGCAGCCGATTTGATCGGCACAAGGCATGCAAGCTCCACCCCCCAGTCGTTCTTAGACTCCTTAGACTTATTGGGTGAGCAACGCAGCCAAGCAACACAGTTGGAGCCTCCCTCCTCCCTGGCCGGCAGGGAGGGAGGGAGAGGAACTGCTTCCTTTGAAACCCGGGAAATTTAAGGGACATCATCAATATGGGACAGCAGCAGGACACGGCGTTGGGATAAGGGAGTTTCCCGCCAAATAAGGGACAGTTGACAGCTATGTTGCATGCCCACTCTAGGATAACAAGGAATGTTGTATTTGACTGCTCCCAGTGAATTACATCCCACAAGCGGTCCACGCTTAGCTTGTTTGGGTGATGACTTGTGGTGGCCTGATGTGCTGAAGTGGGGTAGGAATCAAAGAGTCCACTTAGTATTAAAAACAGAAATCAGACTAGAACTGAAAGAATCTCATAAGCGACAGAAGAACATATATTTAAAAACTCACAACTTTTGAGCGCAAAAAGAGTTTGATGCCAGCAGCTTTGCTCTCTGCTCTGAATCAATAGCATGTCCACTGCTAAAAGGGCTGGGCTCAAACCACTGCTGCCTCTGGTTAATGGTATCAGAAAGGTTGATCTCAGTGCAGGATGAAAAAGGTCAAAATCAAATTACTTCGGATCAATCGCAACATCACAGCCTGGGAAAGCACTCCATCGATTGTGTACATTTTCCTTTTATGAGCTTCTGTGTATCTTTTAATACCACCGGATCATGTAATGCAACAACAGTGGAAGTCTTCTTCGGCAGTGCTTAGAAATGAAGTTGTTAAGCAAGGTTTGCAGAGGGCAAGCAATATCCCAGAGCTTTGATTTTAAAACAAAACACAACACTGGCTGTGTGAGAGAGAATGGAAAAAGACAGAAAACCGCGTAATATATGTTCAGAAAAGTTAAAGGCATTATAAAGGGATGACTAGATAAGCCTATTTTCATTCTGTGTTGGTTTCACAGATACTTAATTAAATGTATTTTCCATCCTGGTTTCTTTTTTTCTTTTTTTATGTACCAAAATTACTGTGCACACACATTTTGTACTCATTTCCCCCCTAAAATACACATTTTGGGCATGCATTTCTCCATAGTCTCCTATACTAACCCCATTTACCTGACAGTAAGGACCATTTAATTCAGTCAAACCTATTTTTCAGTAGACGTGGTTAGGACTATGCTGCTAAACGCCCAATTCTGTTTGCATTTCCCTGCGATATACACATTTTTATGTAAAAATTTTGAGTCAAAACTGCATCGCAAAATTTGGATATGTAATATAATCTTACTGCTAGCTGGGTTCCAGTTGTTGGCAAATTAAGATAAATTTGCTTTATAATGCAGACTCCTCTCCACCTCTAATATCACACACACACACACACACACACACACACACTTACAACCTGCCCATCTGACTGGGTTGCCCCAGCCACTCTGGGTAGCTTCCAACAAAATACAGGAAAAACAAGAATTAGACATGGTGTTTATATGATGGATAGAGAGAAGACCCTCCCCACCTTTCTCATGATGTTAGAATCCAGGGTTATCTAATTAAACTGAAGAGTAGGAGATTCAGTGGTGACAAAAGTACTTTTTCAAAAATCACATAGCTTGAACTGTAAAACTCATTCCACAAGACGTGACAATAGCTGCTTAGTAAAGGTAAAGGGTAAAGGGAACCCTGTCAATTAGGTCCAGTTGTGACCGACTCTGGGGTTGCGGCTCTCATCTCGCTTTATTGGCCGAGGGAGCCGGCGTACAGCTTCCAGGTCATGTGGCCAGCATGACTAAGCCACTTCTGGCGAACCAGAGCAGCGCACGGAAACGCCGTTTACCTTCCCGCCGGAGCGGTACCTATTTATCTACTTGCACTTTGACGTGCTTTAGAACTGCTAGGTTGGCAGGAGCAGGGAGAGAGCAATGGAAGCTCACCCCGTCGTGGGGATTCGAACCGCCGACCTTCTGATCAGCAAGCCCCAGTCTCTGTGGTTTAACCCACAGTGCCACCCGCGTCCCAATAGCTTGCTTAGATAGCTTTAAAAGAGGACTAGCAAATTCATGGAGGATAGGGCTGCCATGGGCTATAGGCATGACAATCTCCAAGATCAGGGGCAGCTGCGTCAAGCAGCAAATGGGTCACATGCCCACGTCTGCAGCTTACCAGTGGTACGACAACAACTCCTAATGGGTTTTGAGCAGAGTCTGCTGCAATGGAAAAGCCATCCCTTATATTGGTTTCCTCCTGCCTGGATTGGTGCACAGCCCTGCCTGTCTGTGGTTCCCCGGTTATTCCATTAGTACTCAAGTGAATCTAATCACTTTGCCATGAGTCGTTGAGCTAATAGGCTTTATCATCTAGGATGCACCGGGAACAGCTGTTTATTTTAGTGGTATTTGAAGTCATTAAACAGCTACTACTTAATCATTTTGCTTAAAAAAATGGTAAAAAGGTATAACCCTTTAGGTGTGGGAAATGTGGTGCGCAGAAATTGCTCGCTTGCTTTCAGGCAGTTTCCTGCCATTAGGAAGAAGTTCTAATTCAATCAGTGAATGTGCTTAGCGGCAGGCCAGTCATTTTAGCACATGCAGAGGCCCCGGTAATTTGTGGCCTTACTGGGTGGATAAGAATTGATCAATGTTTTCCTTCCCAGAACTGCAAAAAAACACCCTTTAGCAATTTTCAGAGGCTTAGCTGGGTTATTCTGTCGCAGCAAAAACAACCCAGAGTCACGCGGCACCTTGAGAGACTAACGAACTTGTTATTCAGAGTATCGCCCTTTGCAAACTAGAGCCCACTTCATCAAATGGAACTTTGTCAGATGTTTTTGCATTTACATTTCATCCATTTTAAATGTCGGCTGGATCAGGTCAAAGGGCCTGTCTAGTCCAGTGCCCTAATTCCTGTAGCAGCCAATCAGATGCCTATAAAAAGTCCAAAATCAGGGCATGAAGGCAACTGCTCGCTCACACTGATGTCTCCCAGCAACTCATATTCAGAGGCATGACTGTTTGCACATAGCAATATTAGCTAGTAGTTGCTGATAGCTTGGACCTCTGTGGATGTGTCTAAGCCACTTAAAAAGTCATGCAAGCTACTGGCCATTGCCACAACTTGTGACTGTGAATCCCATAGTTTTATCAAGAAGCAAAGATCACCAGTGTTGAAGCAATGATTCTTCAACATCAACTTCGCTGGACTGGTCATGTTGTGCGGATGCCTGAAGGTCGTCTTCTAAAGCAACTACTCTATTCCAAACTTAAAAATGGAAAGCGCAGTGCTGGTGGTCAACTAAAGAGGTTTAAAGACTGTCTCAAGGCAAATCTTTAAAAATGTAGTATAAACACCGACAACTGGGAAACACTTGCCTGCGAGTGCTCCAGTTGGAGAACAGCCTTTACCAAAGGTGTCATGGACTTTGAAGACACTTGAACTCAGAACACAAGGGAGAAACATGCTAAGAGGAAGGCACGCTTGGCAAATCCACACCATGATCAACTCCTGCCTGGAAACCAATGTCCCCACTGTGGGAGGATGTGTGGATCCAGAATTGGCCTCCACAGTCACTTACGGACTCATTGTTAAAACCGTGTTTATGGAAGACAATCTTACTCGACTACGAGTGATCACCAAAGAAGAAGAGAAGAAGAAAAAGACTATGCACATTGTGAAGAAACATCCCCTTTGGTCAGCTTAATTGGTTGGCACCCACTTCTAGTTTTATGGGGGGGGGGAGGAAATATCTCTATGTCCACTTTTTCGACACCATCTGCACTATACGTTTATAATAGTCTTGTATTGTTGTGTTTCCCCCACAAAGAATCCTAGGAACTGGTCTGCTAAGGGTGCTGAGAATGGTTAGGAAACCCCCATGCCCTCCTCAAAGAGGTGTTTTAAACAGTAAACACCTCTTCCCAGGGAACTGTAGCTCTATGAGGGAAATAGGGCTCTCCTAACAAATCTCAGCATTCGTAACAAACTGAAGTTGCCATGATTCTTTGGGGGAAAGCATAGCTGTTTACAGTGATTTAAATATTGCTTTAAATGTATAGTACAGTTGGACAGTAGGGACGCAGGTGGCGCTGTGGGTTAAAGCCTCAGCGCCTAGGGCTTGCCGATCGAAAGGTCGGCGGTTCGAATCCCTGCGGCGGGGTGCGCTCCCGCTGCTCGGTCCCAGCGCCTGCCAACCTAGCAGTTCGAAAGCACCTCCGGGTGCAAGTAGATAAATAGGGACCGCTTACCAGCGGGAAGGTAAACGGCGTTTCCGTGTGCGGCTCTGGCTCTGGCCAGAGCAGCGATGTCACGCTGGCCACGTGACCCGGAAGTGTCTCCGGACAGCGCTGGCCCCTGGCCTCTTAAGTGAGATGGGCGCACAACCCCAGAGTCTGTCAAGACTGGCCCGTACGGGCAGGGGTACCTTTACCTTTACCTTTACCTTTACCTTTACAGTTGGACAGTATCATGCCATTTTCCCAATCCGTCTTTTTTCCCTAAGCTAAAATGTCCCAAACATTATAACCGTTTCATGCAGGGGAATTGCTCCTCCAGTCCTTTAGTCAGTATGGTTAAAATAATAATAATAATAATAATAATAATAATAATAATAATAATAATAATTCATTTATACCACGCCCATCTGGTTGGGTTGCCCAAGCCACTCTGGGAAGCTTCCAAAACATAAACACATAATGAAACATCAAACATTAATAGTAATAATTTGATCCAATATAAAAGGCACAATAACTTTAAAATAAACAACTTATATCAAACAAAGAAGCATTCAACAATCCATCAGAATCTAATAGCAAACAGTAAAATTAAACATCAGCAAATAATAATTAAACAGTTCAACCACAATAAAGAATTACCAATCTATAATCAGTAAAAGTAACAGCAAATCACAAAGCATAATATACCATAAAACATACAAAACCATGTAAAAGGATCAAATTGGGAAACAAAGGATCAATTCTCTTATGGGGAAAGATTACAAAATATTTATTCGGCATTTGTTGAGGTTAGCAGCACCATAGAATGAGCTTCTATCTTTAGTTATGGTGGTAGTGGCAGAGGACAGAGGTCTGGTAAAAAGATGGGTGGCATATTCTCTACTCGTGGCAATCTGTCTTAGTGAACAAATTTGCAAGGGGCTTATATATGGTATTTGTGTGATCCCACATATCCCTGTATCTGTCAAGCAGCTGGGCTACATTTTGTTAACTTTATCCCATACAATTCAATGGAGGTCACTGAGATTTTAGCCTGCTGCTCCGTGGGTATGCCCACATCTCTGCTTTGGTTTGTGCATCTCTCTCAATCACGATGGAACCTGGACCCATGCAGAAAAACAGAGAGAAAGGTAGGCTTCATGTTGTCTGGATAGCTAATGGGCACATTTTAAAATTCTGAGAGCCTCGGGTTTTGGAGTTGTTGCTTTTTAAATGGTAATCCATAGCCAACACAGCAGCAAAGTTCAGTTGGAAAACATAATATCACAAATACTGAAAGCTGAGAAACAAGAATGTAAAAGGGAGCCCAATTAATTACATTTCTCCATGCTCATTACTTGCAAGTCCATATATCAAGGTGTCTCTCTCCCTCCCCCCCCCCCCGCCATTTTCTCTCCCCCAAGGGCTATAGAAGTTTTTTCACCCTTGACAACAGCAGTTTCAGAAGACGAATATTTTAGTACAACACGTCTGGCATCAGCTTTGCTTATGCAAATGGCCTGTACACAAGATCAATTATTTGCAACTACATATGCAAATCTAGTTGCAGCTGTCCAGCCAAATATCTATTTCCAGTGTGTCCCTCATTGATGAACATGCTGCCCACCCTGCAAATAGACTAATGTAGTTTTAATTAAAATGGGCTAATATACCTACAGATGGACGTATAATTTAGGGAATGCTTGTTGAGCCTGTAGCAGAAGACCCAGCACTGGGGACCATCAACATTTTCCTACGTATTGATGTGGTTGCATTTCCAACCAACCTTACCCCTAAGGCTTTTGTTACAGACATGCACTGCTCCAATATGGGTCTTATTACAGAGTTCCAACCATCATGGTAATAAGACAAATTCATTATCCTTAAAAGCACCCTCACATCCCATTCATTACTCACAGCTGTGCTTTTCATCAGCACAAACCACCAAGCAGGCCAGCATTCCCAGATGAGATGTCATTATTTTAAAAACTAAAGACTTTAAAATCAAAGACATAAATACCTCCAAGAATTGTTACCCTTTTCTTTCCCCACTTTTAAAAGAGAGCAACCATCTGAGATGACCTTTGAAGACACACACACACACACACACACAGCTTCATTTAACAGCCCCACATTATGCCAATAGTCTATAAAATGGAGAGATCAGAAATTAAAAGGTGTTGATGTGATGCTAATCAGATGGCTCCAAGTCTCAAGACTTTTCTACACTCATGTCGAATCCAGCTTGTGGGGGTTACACAGTTATGCCCTATGGATGGTTACGAGAAGCTAGTAGGACCTCTGTTTCCTGCAGTTCACTGATGAAAACAAACATGTGGTTCAAGATACCTATTTTATGGGTGGGGGAAGAAGTGTGGCCCTTGTGACACAGGGGCGGGGGAACATGTAGCCATCCAGATATTGTTGGACTACCACTCCCATAATTATTATCACAGTGGTACGTTGGTTCTCAAACTTAATCTGTTCCAGAAGTCCGTTCCAAAACCAAAGCATTCCAAAACCAAGCTGTGCTTTACCATAGAAAGTAATGCAAAATGGATTAATCCATTCCAGAATTTTAAAAACAACCCCTAAAACAGCAATTTAACATGAATTGTACTATCTAACGAGACCATTGATCCATAAAATGAAAGCAATAAACAATGCACTGCAGTCAATCAATCAGTAGCTGAACTGGGTTCCACACAGTCATAGTCACAAAACAAAAAAGCACTGCAAAAAACAAAAACACAAAATAAATAGCAAAAACAGACAGACCTCAGCGTAACACTGAAAACAGAAGTGTGGCACTCAAAACAAGTGTAACACTTCAGATCGGAAGCGTAACACTCGAAACGTAGCATGTTCAGCTTCCGAAAAAAGTTCGCAAACTGGAACACTTACTTCCGAGTTTGCAGTGTTTGGGTTCCAATTTGTTTGAGTACCAAGGCGTTTGAGAACCAAGGTACCACTGTACTTCTTCTTCTTTATTAAATTTGTATGCCGCCTGTGATGGGATAATGAGCTGCTTGTGCGTAAAAGCTTGATCCCTCAGAGATTACCTGTTCTTCCGATGGCAGTTCCCTGACACCGCCCTTCATTTGCAGATTTCAGGGTGGTTCACAACATAAAAATGCAATATTTGAAACACCAGATGCACTATAAAAACAAGAACGAAAAACAAATCAACAACCCTTTGGTCATTGACTATTGGCCACACAAAGCTTCCCACATGCTCAGCCAGGGTCACTGCTGTGGGACCTACTTGCTTGCCAGCTCTTCAGATTATCTCAACAGGAGGACTGGGCACTGATGTCGGCCAGCAGGTGGGATGGTTCCATGCCCTATCCCACACCAAACCAGAGGTGTGCTGCTACCAAGAAAGCTGTGGCTCTCTTTAACCCCACACTCTTGTCTCTGGCTTATCATTGCTCCCAGACTCCGAACACTGATGTGCCTGGTTCTCAAAAGAAGTCCTCTCTCTGTTGCTATGTTTGAATGGGATCATGAGAATGAAAAAAAGCCCTCTGAAATAATGTTTCCTTTGGACACAATGGCTGCCCTGAAGTTTGCCGAAATGTTTCACTGCAATGCAATCTCCCCGAGCCCTCGCTTGACTACTTAAATTATATAATTGCTAAGAAGCTTCGCTTGACTTATTCTCCAGAGAGGCTGATTACAGCAGCCCGCTTGACACTCTGAGGAAGACGCTTCCTCAGGCTATAATGGGCCTGAAATATCACCACCACTCTTTTTGGCTTTCAGAAAGGATGCGTGGCAAATGTTGCAAATAAGAGGGTTTTAATGGACACCTACAAACTAATAGGAAATATTTTTGTAAGCAAGTTAAATTGGGAAAAGTCATCGCCGTAATGAGACCTAATTTTAAGCAATGACATTTTAATAATATCCCTCTGCCTGCACAGATCTGTAGTTCTTGATTTCAAAACAAGGCTTTTAATTTAAATGCAAATGGCAGTGACTATTTACCTCTCTGACCCACTGGGATTCCTTTCTCTTCCTCAAGCAGTCAGTTTTACTGGCAGGTTTTGTCTTAAACTGCCATAAAATCTGGGTGCCTATGATTCCCTTTAAGGGTACCCCTGGAATACAAGTGCACTGAAGCCACCAACTGACTCAGCAACAGAGAAACTCCTTTGTATACCAAAAGGTCTCAGGCTCAATTCTGGGCAACTCTGGTGAAAGGGATCAGGTGATGGAGACCGCATTTGGACAAGACCCTGGATAGTCACTGCTAGTTAAGAGTAGAAAATACACAAACAGCCTGAGCTGGCAGGAGACAACATTTCTGTGCTGCTGGCAATCAAAACAAACAAGCAAGGAACCCAGCCACCCAAGATTAATCTTTAAAAAGAACATGGCACAACAATGCCATTTTGCACTTCCTCCTTCCACTCTATCTGGGATGCATCAGGCCTTTACCACAATTAGTGGAAACTCATGGACTGGCGAGATCCTACCTTCACTGTCTTGGCATTCACTGAATCCTCATGAGACTCACTAGTTATCTAAATAAACATGAACTGTCATGCTCTGGACATGGCACCAACCTTTAGCATACTTAGAACATTTTTTGCTGCAGGGTCTACTGCATTCAGTTTTGCTTCAGAGGCTGAGTTTTATGTGAGCATCTATCATGTAAGATACATAGCAACAGGGTCAGGCACAGACCTGGTGAGAAGACTCTAGACTGCGGTGCTGGGGGACCTCAGATAACTGGATTCTCAAAAATACAATGAAAACCTCTGTTCTGTGATGTCAGGGGAAAGTACAGGCTGGAACTTTTCTCCTTGACAACAACTGTTAGGGAGCGACCAAGGAATCAAGGCCCAGGGTTTTTTTTTATTTTCGTGTTCAGACTTTTAAACCTACCCCTTAAATAAATTCAAACAATACTCAAATTTTGGTTTGGTTTTGGGCAGAATTTAGACCACAACTTTATTGATTACAGCAAGTGAGTGGTTACATAGGCTCTGGTTCGACTAGCTCCCTGCACCGTTGCAGGTAGCGCTGACCCAGGGCACCAACATAGGTCAGCCTAGAGTGAACACCTGGATAAGTGGAAAGCCAGGAACAGGCTATCTCCACCACCCAAATGCCCCCCTGGACTCAGGCACGGGCACAACCCCCTCTCAGGGGTTGACCAAACCATTGAGTCCCTGGATTCCTTTAACAGAATACCCTTCACATAGGGATGGTGAGAGCATCCTCCCATCCCTATCACCTGAACCAGAGCCTATCCACAACCTTACAAGTTGTGACGATTTGCTACGTGGCAGTCGAAACCCAAATGGCACCAGCCAATCAGCCAAGTGGGGAAAATTCCTGCCGTGCCCCTGTCCCAGTGACAGATGACACACGACGGCATAGCAAGGTCAAGCGCACAAGTCCTAAAAGTAGGGAGAGGTGGGCGGATGTTCCAATGCATGCACCGAAAGAGGAAGCTCTGGGTCACATGCATAGGTATATATAGGTCCCTTGATCCGTTTAGCCTGCATCCCATTGGCCTGATTAAACCCTGCATCAAGGGACCTACCGTTTGGGTGTTGTGGCTATCCAGTCTTACCCACCCACAACACAGAGTTTGGTTGCCAGGTCTCACTGCAACACGTGCCCTTGTTAAGGGAGGACCCAATTTATTGAATTTATATGCCGCCCTATACCGGGAGGTCCCAGGTTCAATCCTGGCATCTCTAGATCAGGTAAGCAAGTGTGAGGAAAGACACTTGAGATTATTGTGAGCTGCTGCCGGAGAATATTGGGCTAGAAGAGCAGGTAATCGGACCTGGTACAAGGCAGCTTCCTATGTCCCTGAACAACAATATGTATGAAGTTCACCCATCCCACACACAAAAAAGATGTGGGAAGGACCATAGGTTAGTGGCAAAGCATGTGTTTGTATTCAGAAGAGGCCAAGCCCAACTCCAAGAAGCTGGAAAAGTCTTCTGCTAGAAACACAGAAAGCTAATGCAAGTCGGAGTAGTCAGTACTGAGTTAATTGACCAATGGTCTAGCCTGGTATAAGGCCAAGATAGAAACTAGGCAAAATAGGACTGGGTCCAGAAACACACAGACAGACAAGTGGGAAATAAACAAAACTGATTTATTAAAGGAAGCATCGGGCTAAGAAGAAAGGTCAAGCAGATGTAAGGTTTATAAAGTGGTGATCAACAAGGCATATTTTTAGAGGCAGAGTTCACTATTAGATGCAGACAGGTCTCCTGGGCATGTGTTATATGAGAAACAAACAATAACAAATAGCAAAATTAAACACTATTCCTTCCTGGTGACCTGTGTACTACGCTTAGGGTGAGCTAGTCACATCACAGTTTGTGGCTGGCACACGTAGGAGGCACAGATATCTAAAATTCTGTGGCTCCTCCAGGCAAAAATGGTTTTCAAGAAAACAACTGGCATGATTTCCTACGTGGGAACTCCTGATGCTCCTGATATGGCGACTCAGTGTCATGCCAAAAGGAAAAGGGGAAGGTGCAAGAAAGAAAACTCAGTGTATCATCGGATGGTGCCTTGTTAACATCATACCAGGGTCAGAAGACACATGAGGGTCCCGTCTTGCTGACTCTAGGGCAGGTCTGGTCTCAAGAGACAATGGAGTGCACCTCTAGGGATGAAGTCAAACAGCACCGAAGTGACCTCCCTGGGGCCCAAGCCTGGGCAGTGTGTATGGAGGTCCTAGGATGACCAGACAACAAGAACCCCCTCTTGGCCTCACTGATGTGGTCCAAAGGAAAGCAGAGCAATACGTTGGGCATCAGCTTAGCTTCAGGAATTACCGGAAGGAGGCATGCAAGGCACCATCCAACCATCTTAGAGACTCCACTCCAGATTTGTGTAGGGTTTACTCCTTAGCCCTTTCTTCTCCTGAAGATGTCCTGCAAGGCAGTGGAGGTTTCGGATCAGAGTTTTCCTTCTCCAGGATGGGCTCCCTTCCCAGATTCGCAGGTTCCACCTGCCCCATGACACCCTCACCTTAGCATAAGCTTCTCAGTTCAGCATCTGAAGCTCAGAGCTGCTTATCAGTCTAGTCTCCTTTGTTCTACGGGAGTCGCATCCAGCCTTGGGTGGTGCATCACATTCCCATAGATACATAGCTAAGCCAGGTTCTCTAAAAAAAAGGGAGGCTGAGAGTTCCAGCAGCCAGTCATGTTTCTCTGCAATTTATCTTTGCTCACCTTCTAATTCAGCCTGCCAACATCAGTTGCTGCCAAGTTCCCTTCTCCATGTTTCTTGCCTGCTCCATGTTCCCCCAGAAAGAGATTATCTAGCCTCCGACTGGTGGGCTTGGTTTCTAGCCAAGTCTGTGCCTTTGTCCTTTTCCTGAACTGCTCGTGACTTCACATTGTCTGCCTTCTTCAAGATCCTGATTCTGCCAGCTTGTATTAAGGCTGCTCATGACCTCGATGCAATTCACAGGAGAGCATCTATGTGTCGTGAACAATGTGTTTATCAATGACTTCATTTTCGTCCTTTTTATTAACTTGGGAGCCTACCGGCTGGCTCTCTTGTCTTTTAATGCAAAATAAGAGAGCTGACCTCAGACTAAAGACACCAATCAGAATAAAAACCACACAGCAGTTTTGAAATTAGGATACAGAGTGAAGATAAAAATAAAAACGTCAGCATCATGCATGTTTTCAGTCAATTTCCATTACAGCAGGGGAGCAGGGTGCTGAACGTACAGAAGGAAAGTTCTCTCTCAAATGGGTGAACAGGCAGCCATGGAATCAAATAGCACATGAACTGCAGTATAAATACAACAACAAAGTGATGCTTTGCTGTTATATACAGATGGTTTCTGAGCAGGCAGAGACTGACCAGGAAAGGAACTGAGGTTATAATCATCACCACTGGTTTATTTATTGCCTTCTAAACAACTGTCAGGAACGCGGGTGGTGCTGTGGGTTAAACCACAGAGCCTAGGACTTGCTGATCAGAAGGTCGGCGGTTCGAATCCCCGTGACGGGGTGAGCTCCCGTTGCTCTGTCCCTGCTCCTGCCAACCTAGCAGTTCAAAAGCACATCAAAGTGCAAGTAGATAAATAGGTACCGCTCCGGCAGGAAGGTAAATGGCGTTTCCGTGCGCTGCTCTGATTCGCCAGAAGCGACTTAGTCATGCTGACCACATGACCTGGAAGCTGTACGCCGGCTCCCTCAGCCAATAAAGCAAGATGAGCACCGCAACCCCAGAATCGTCCGTGACTGGACCTAATGGTCAGGGGTCCCTTTACCTTTACCTTTACCTAAAGAATTGTCTCAAGGCAATTACACATTTCATTTTGCAAACTGCAATTTTGATAGATCCAGCACCTCAGGAGCTGGTGGACTCTCCTTCACTTCTGTTGAAACAGAAGCTGGACGGACACCTGTCGGGGGTTCTTTAGCTGCAATTCCTGCATTGCGGGGGGTTGGACTAGATGACCCCTTGGGTACCTTCCAACTCCACAGTGTTATGATTCTACAAAATGCAAACTGAATCCATTTCCTCCCCCCTCCCTACAGAGAGCTGAATGGCAGGCTGAAATTCAACAGGTGGGAGTTTGGCCAGCATGAAGATGAAGTCATAGGAAATCTCCATCTGTTGCATATGGGGATAGTGCCTTGCTGCCAAGTGATTTTATAGCTAAAGTGAACTGGGGACTTTCCTGCACACAGTTTTGTCTGCTACAACACACCAGCTCTCAGTGATGCTGTAGCCACAGGGCTCCCTCCTCAGCAAGGGCTTCAACATTGTGCTTCAAACAGTGGGGCTAAGCTGCACAGGTGCAGAATCATCGCACACACAGCCCCGTCCATTCCATCCAAGTGAATGGGGCAGTCCAAAACCAAAGGTTTCATGTACAAGGAAAACTGCTTCCATGAATACCTAAAGATCTCGATCAGTTCAGGCTGAAGCTTGTTTGACCCTACGACATAAAATTGATTAAAGAGTTTACAGTAGACAACACTCCTTTCCCTGCTGCAGCCAAGGTTGCTTGGAACATATTCTCATGATGACAGGGTGTTGGACAAAAGGAATGTGTATGAGAGATGTCAGTTAAGGGAAGGAGTGCCTAAGATGTTGAGAGAGAAAATAATCACTTATGAAAGCAAAACCCTCCATTGCTGGATGCTGAAAAAGCTGCAGGGGGCAGTGTTGGGTATGTTACTTTTATAGACGAGGAAAGAGTATATGATATAGGCACACTTATTAAGTGCCCTTTCTCAATGCCCCCTCTTTTGCATGATCAGCAACAAAGCCTTCTGTAGTGATAGGTTGCATTTGTTCAGAATGACACCCACTTTCCTCAGTGTATGCAATTGTACAGGGCAGCCACATGGAGCAAGGAAACATCTTTATGAGCACTTAACCAAACTGGGGTTTCTTTTCCTCCCATGCAAGGGGAGATTTTCAATATTCCATATGCTGTTTCTATTCTTTTCGTGCTCTCAGTGTTGGGATCTGTTTCACAGCTTCAGCAATATCCAAATGTAGCCAACAAACCCTCCCACATCTCAAATACAAGAAGGAAGTCAGAGTGAGTAAGATGTGTAAAACCAGAATTTAGGGCGTATCTATAGGACAACAAACATAATTGCTTTCTTCCAGTTGCAGAACCCCTCCAAAGTAACCAGGAATGCTAAAGCTACTCCTCATTCATGAACGTGAGCTTGATTGCACCAAAAACCTCTCCTTGATCACTCCCAGACCTCTCCCTTGCTATTCTCCTACAGATTTCCTGCAGGGTTAAGGTTCCCAAGATTTCTTGGGAAAGAGGAACTGATCGTTTAGGTCTGCGGTGTAGTTGTGAAACAAAAGCAAAGACAAGACAATTGGAATTATTTCCAGTTCTCAAACTTTACTGTTAGCTTTTAGTGCTTTACTGTTAGCTTTTAGTAAGGCATTAAGTTCCCTAGAAGGAGGCAGATAGAATAAACAAAAATAAGTCCATAAAAAGAGACGCATTTCAGATGGGCAGAGTCTTTAGCGGTGCTGAAAAATTCTGCAGCTTTTGCTGTGAAAAATTAAGACATTTACTGAAGCGCACACTTCTAGCATGGGCCAAAGCCTTTCATAAATGAGGGAGTGGAACTCAAATGGGACTGGGGTTACGCAGCTGAAATGCTAGCCATGAAGAAGGATCTATAAGCAGGCCCTCATACAGATTTTGTAAAGTATTTCGCATTGAGGAAGTGGGTGCAAAATCTAAACTCCTGAGGATGAGCTCAGTGGTGGAGGAAGCTGCTCAGGGTCCGGGGCGGTGCACCCAGGGGTGGGGTGAGCTGCCCATAGGGGCAGGGTGCACCGCGGGGCCTCCAGAGTCTGTTTGGGGTAGCACAGAGCCTGTGGGTGCCCAAGCCACTGCGTCATCTCCAGGAGAGACACATGGTTCGGGCAGGCTGCAGGCCCCGTGGTGAGTGCTGCCTGGCATTTTGTCACCCCCCCCCCTCAATGGTGACACCCAGGGCAGCCCACACCTACCACACACCCCTTCCTCTGCCCCTGAATGGGCTTCCTGCAATTCCTGACATGGGTGGTGCTGTGGGTTAAACCACAGAGACTGGGGCTTGTGGATCAGAAGGTCGGCGGTTCGAATCCCCGCGATGGGGTGAGCTCCTGTTGCTTAGTTCCTGCTCCTGCCAACCTAGCAGTTTGAAAGCACGTCAGAGTGCAAGTAGATAAATAGGTACCACTTTGATGGGAAGGTAAATGGCGTTTCCGTGCACTGCTCTGGTTCGCCAGAAGCGGCTTAGTCATGCTGGCCACATGACCTGGAAGCTGTACGCCGGCTCCCTCGGCCAATAAAGCGAGATGAGCACCGCAACCCCAGAGTCGGTCACGACTGGATCTAATGGCCAGGGGTCCCTTTACCTTTACCTTACCTGTCTTAATAGTGGTTAATTCTGCTCCTTGTGCCTTCATAAACCTCAGTCCTAATTTCAAAAACACCATTCAACATTACACTGTGATTTCAGAGGCATTCTCAGGGCACCAGTTATAGAAACATTTGCCTGGAATGGAAGTAAATCCCATTGTACTCATGCATATAGGATTGTAGCACAAGTCTCTCCATTGGGATTCCATACACTGAAATGTAGGCTTTGAATGGTGGGGCAGGAGTTAAAAATGTATTCCTTTCCTCCCCCCCCTTTTATGCTCTAAGTAGAACAGTCCTTAAGGTTAAACCAATAATGACACTCTGTGAGCATAAAGTATTGAAATTTACTGCCAAAAATATTTGAACTGTGGTTTTTATCGCTGTGGAGAGACAGGAGTCTCAAGAGATGCAAGGCACTTTCAAGTGGAAAATGACTTCCCCGTTCTCCCCCCCCCCCCCGAGGTCTGCATGTATGGACAGAAAAGTATTTGGCATAAGGTAAATATTCTGGCACCTCTTGAGTGAGGGCTGGGGGAGGATGGAAGTGAACAGCCTGTTTGTTTGACCTAATACGCATGACTTTAAAATGCCTTGCGTAATATTGCAAAGGGAAAATGGCACGGCCCAACTTGTCTAGTGGTACAGACATTTGTGAATGAAAGCTACAGGCATACAGCGAAAATGGGGAGCAAGGGCAAAGCTCAGGCAAACAAGCTACCAGGGAGGGGTGTGTGTGCACGCAAATAAATAACATGCTTGTAGCCATCCCTAATTTCAAATCATAGTGAGCTCCACCCTCTCCACTATTAAACTTTGCCAGAGGCTCTTAACCTCCTGCTGCCTGCTGTATTTATTTACTCAGTGACAGCCATGTGCTCTGCTAGTGTCAAAGCCAAGAGGGTAACAAGATCTTTTAATTAAAGTTATATTGGGGGGGATTAAGATTTATCACAGCAGCTGCAGTATGCCAAATGAGAGGCTGTGCAACACATGATGTTTCCGTGTATGTGAACACGGATTTCCTCATTCACATATGCATGGAGAGGCAGGGCATGTCCCCTCACTCATTCACCCTCCTACTTTGGGAGGGACGTGAAGAATCATAATGCTAGCAAATAAATGTGGGATAACCTGCCTCATAAAGCCAACATGCTTAAGTCTAATTAATGCATGAAGGGGTTAATGCCATAGAGGAAGCTGTCCTGCCAAGCTTAGTTCACCTTGATAAAATACCTTGGTATTTCACTACCACACTATGTACACCTTTGAACCCATTACTTGCTGCATCGCAAAATTCGGAGAAGTCCACATTTCAAGGGATGGTTGTTTCAGTTCGAATCTTGTTCAGAAAGTGTGGACGAGACAGGCATATCTTTCAATGCAAACAGAATCAAATTCCTACAGCAGCCCAAATCTGGTGCCGTTGTTTTTAAACCAACCGGTTATAGGTACCGCACGCCTTAGAAATTCTCCTTCGCTTCTTTCGGAGTGGTTCTGTCGGATCAAAGAACAGAGAGAGGGGACTCCTGTCAGTTTGATGCAACCTCCCTCCATCCCTTCCTATCTCTCCTCGAAGGCAGCAGACTCGCTGGCTCTGTGCCAGGTTCTTCTGCCAAGGTCGAAGACAATAGCAGGCTCTGTCCTCCTGTGGAGCAGTCGTGCCAAATAGCGGCAGATGGCAGGGTCCAATACTGCAGTCATTGCACCACAGTTGGCAAGCTGGAAAGATCGACCTCCCTGGTTAATTTCCTCCCTCCAGTCTCCGCACTTAGGCTGTAAGAACCTGGGCTGAAGGGTCTGTGGCATTTTTCATAATTACCCCCAGAGAGAAGGTTTTCAAGAGCAGACTCTCCCCTTGGCCACAAATGGAGTATGGGACGGCGAGAAAGCTGCTTGAGTAAGTATGTAGCACTTACAATTACAGATCATGGGAGCAGCAGACATCTGCCTAAAATCAATAGCTCCTTCCCTATTCCCAGGGAGTAAATCGTTCCTTTTAAAGGAAGAGTCGCCAGTTTCGCAGGCCCTCTGTGGTTGGTAGGGCTCCAATTACCTTTAAATGCTTCCAGCAAATGTCTCCCATTCTATGCTTTTGGTTTAAAAAGTTGCCCTCACATTTTCGTTTTTGAAAGGCGGCAGGTATTACTGAATTGTTAAGACTAGACAGAGACGACAAGGCAATGCAGAGTTGATTGCCGTGGGCCCCAGAGCGCACTAAAGAACATGTTGGACTGTGGCCTAAGTGCATGTGCTGAGTTCTGAATTTATGTGTTCCTAACAACTTTCCAGATTAATCAGGACAACGACATGGCAATAAGAGAGCATGGTAACCAGTCTTGCTGCACACAAGAGCAGTCTTAAATAAAATCACTCTCCATTCCTCCTTTCACATCCCTTACAGATGAAATTCCTGAATCAATTGGGACTGCAGTGCTTAACTGATAAATTGATCTCTTAAAGCTTTCAACAGAAGAAAAGGTTGCCTGGATTAACTGGGTATGCACTGTACACAGAATGGAAAATGGCAGGATCCCCAAGGACCTGTTCAAGGGGAGCTGGCTTCAGGCACCAGGCCCATTGGCAGACCAACTCTGTGTTACTAAGATGTCTGCAGATGTGTGCTGGGCCCGGGGGTAACCCGAGCAACGTGGTCCAGGTCTGGTCCCGAATCCAAGGGTTCCACGAGGAGTCAGTCCAGTAGGACACGAGGCAGGAAACCAGGCAAAATCAGGCACAGGATCACAGGCAGGTTCTGGCAAACATCAGTGTTGCTCCTGCAACCTGGGGTGGGGTCCAGCAGCCTTTTATCTCTGTTGGGGTAATGGCCAGTCCTGATCCCCCGGTGACTTACCTCCCTGTCTAGCCCGAAGGCGAGCACTCCTCCTGCGAGTACTCAGGTCTTTCCTTCTCTCAGACCTTAGTCTCTGCAGCTTGGGAGACGTCGGCGGGTTACTAGACCCAGAGGCTGCCTCAGCCTCTCCTGACCCAACTGGTAGTGGAGCAGCTGTAAGTGATGGCCCAGCTGGAGGCATCACTAGCTCCCTGCATCTGGAGCTAGGGCAGGCTCAAGCCCCTGACTCGGCCCAGCTGGTGCTTGTTGCAGGGGAACCTGTACAGACTGGGGCTCTTCAGGATCAGGCCCCAGACTAGGTTCAGCTGTCGCCTAAGGCAAAGGATCCAGTACGGACTGAGACTCCTCTGGCTCCAAGTCCCAGGCCATCACAAGATGCAACATGAAGATTGGCAACATTAACCCTGCCATGTGCCTTGCAGATGACTGCAGTGCCTGGATGTAGACAGGTCGTATATCCACAGGAGTGACCAGAGGAGGAGTGACCACTAGGAGGACCACAGAGAGAAGAAACACCATGGTGCATCTGCAGCAGCAGAACCGGAAGCCTTCATCTGCCCAAGTTGCAATAAAACATGTCTCTCCTGTATCAGTCTCTACAGCCACAGCAGGTGCTGCAACCTCCCAACAGTTTGACTTCAGCCCAAAGGTGTGCTCCTCCATCGTCTCCCGAGTCAGATGGATGCCAGCAACAATGTGTGTATGCATTCCATCCCTTTTTAATGCATATATATTATATCTATATAACTTTTAAAAAACGTAAGAGCCTACAAGATAGCTTTACCACATCTTTTTCAGTTGATAAGGTCTGGCATGTGCCACTGAAAGCTAAGCATGCCCTGTTTGGGCATCATTGGGCCCATGCAAAGGTCACTTGAATGTCAATGTTACCTGTGGACTAGGCAGCGTTTCAAGAGGAAGGATCATAGTTCAGCGGTAGAGTACATGTTTCGCTTGCAGAAGATTCTTGCTTCAATCCCTGAGATTTCTATGTATGGCTGGGAAAGACTCTGTCAATTATAGTGTTGGCAATACTGAGCTAGATGAACCAGCCATCTGGCTTGCTATAAGGCACCTCCTATGTGTCAGGAGTTCATCCTACACTCGAGTAGGACCCTGGCAGAGACACATGCCCAACTGGCATGTTCACTCCCTCCTGGTTGATCGTTCAGGAGCTTCAAAAGCTTTCTTCTGCCCAAACATCACAGCAACAGACTGCCAACAGACATCAGCACACTTAGGGATCTACAGAGTCTTCGCAGCTTGCGTAACAGACCTCAGCAATTCAGCATTTTGGCTAATCTACTTTGTTTACATACAAACACACACGGAGCACTGCAACATGGCTCCCTCTCTCTCTAGCATCAGACAGCAAAGAGAAAGAAGGACAATAGTCCCACTTCACAGAACACAGTAACACAAACATCCTGTCTCCGTCACTTCCCACTCTATGGAGTCAAAACATAAACTGTCATGTGATAGACAAAAATCCCATGACTGCAATCATGGAGCAGGAATTCTAACACTGTGTTCCTAACTGTCTATGCCATGGGTCGGCAAACTAAGGCCCGCGAGCCGGATCAGGCCCAATTGCCTTCAGGATCTGGCCTGCGGACAGTCTGTGGATCAGTGTGGGGATTCTGTTCGTTCGGGCTGGGCTGCACCATTTCCCCCCCTGCACCATTCTGTTCCCCCCCACACACATACATACACACACCGTGGCGGTGCCTCCTTCCTCCCTCCTCCTGGCTTCTCCCCGCCCTGCCTAGAGGAGGAAGGGGGCTGGGCTGAGTGGGCTGAGTGTCATTTTAAGCAGCCCCTCTCCGGAGCCAGCCCTTTCATGCAGCCCATCTACCCTCCATTGCCACCCTAGTGCTCCTGTGAGCCAGAGAGTGGAGCGGATGAGCTCGCAATGCCTACTCACGAGAAGCAGCAGCGGTGGCGGCGGCAGCCCCTTGGAAGGTAAGCACAGCGGCTGGGGCTGAGGCTGGGTGCTGGGGAGGAGGACTACTAGCCCCCCTTGCCTCTTCTTCCAGCCCCTCCCCCTCAGTGCTGCTTCTCCGGCCTGCCACAAGGTCTGAGGGACAGCCCGTGGCCAAAAGAATTTGCCAACCCCTGGTCTATGCAACCTCAAGGCTGTGCAATGTTTGCCTGTCAGCACTGCCACCACAAGTATATGCTGTGTTCTTGTAAATAAGCTTGCATACTCTGGAAGAAGCATTTTTAGCCATTGCAGTTTTCAAGGAATGAAAAGGACACGAGGACTTTCTCACAGCCTGCTTGTGAGGCAATGCTTAGCTCACCCTTAGATCTCACCTACATGAGATAATGTGAAGGCTAAACCTTAAACCTAGGAAAGAGATGGGAATCCAGACTCTGACTGGTGAAGAAAAGACCATTCCTTGTTGTTCATAGCTGAGGTTTGGTCTTTAGTGTTTTCTGAAGGCAGGTTTGTTGGATTCCAGCTGTACCATTGGTGAGGAACCTCCAGATGTTGGGCTGGATGCGGCTCCCCATCTAGTTCACTGGTATTTCTCCAGGTTTCATGTCTTCTCTTTGGCCCCCTTTGTAATCTCTGATCAGATGAGCCGTGTGTATGGGGTGGGCTGAGCAGATTGCAGGGAAGGTTAATGGCGGCTGAAATATCCCAGTTTAGGACTTCAAGACTGTAGGCAACATACAGGGAAAACCAGTTGATCTGCATGCCTTTGCTCAGCAGGTAGCTGAACATTAGTGGCTCCATGCAGTGAAGAGAGCCCAGGCACAGCATCACAGATCCATTCCTTGTTGTTTAAAAAAGGGAAAGACAGAGGAAAGTAAACAGTGTGCTTGCATATCAATGAATGACCAAGAGGTATGAGTGTTAGCAGCACTCCTGCTGGCACCAGCTGCCTAATCCATAATATAATAAAAAGAATTGATGATGACAATGACAATGACAACAACATTTTCCTCTCCAAACCCATCCGTTAGCAAAAAAAAGGTTCCATTTATTTCACTAGGAGATGGGGATTGACAAATCTGTGGATTTAAATCAGGCATCCCCAACCTGCGGCCCTCCAGATGTTTTGACCTACAACTCCCATGATCCCTAACTAACAGGACCAGTGGTCAGGGATGATGGGAATTGTAGTCCAAAACATCTGGAGGGCCAAAGGTTGGGGATGCCTGATTTAAATTGTCTCAGTTTCTCATTTTTTCAGTCTTAAATTTGGGTCTCCACATTTCAGCAGCAAATTGAATAGTAGTAGTAATAATAATAATAATAATAATAATAATCCACATGAAAATTTTCCTGCATTATAGTACGAAATTCTCCCAATAAACACATTTTTGTTTGCACTCTTTGACTAATGCACACATTTTTTGAAGCATTTTCCATAACATAGTGCATTTTTGATGACATTTTCACGAATCTATTCATTTTTATGCACACTTTCCCCTAACGTATGCATTTTTGTAAATATTGGTAAAATTTGGAGAATTCTGAAAGATTGCTGTGTTTTGCTTTTTGCATTGTTTCGCAATGTTTGGTAGGTTCCTCTTTAAATGTGAACTGATTCAATTCTCTTCCCCATCCACACTCAGAGAGGACAGAAATCGGGGAATATCTCGATATGGATTTTTATCAGTCTGGCCTGCTCTTGTTGCAAAAAATGAGAATTATTGTTGTGAATGCTTTTTCAGAATCCTTAACAGAATTTTTGCCCCTGCTATCCTTTCTTCTGCTTCTCTCAGATGAATACCTGCCTAGAGTATTCATGCCTTTTCTTTTCCAAAAGCAAAGCACCAGCCACCTATTCACATGCAGAGTTTTAATCTGTGCTGCTTCAAGATGCAATCAAAAGCTTGCTCACCTCATTAGTTGTGAGAAGACCTTATAGTCCACAGCATTGTGAAAACTTGTAGGAAGTGAGAATATGACTTCCATTCATGGTTTCAGGATGAAATCCTACCACCTACTTACCTTGGAGAAAGCCCAGTTTAACTCTACCAGTGAGCCACTCTTACAAGAGACATGGAGCTGTTACCATCTTTCTTATCTCTATTTTACCAAGGCATGTGGTGCAGAATCAGTGCACAGTGCATTGTCCCACCCCATTGTAGAAAGTCAATGATGTGAGGCAGGAGCAAAGCAACATTCATGAACATATCCAAAAAATACATAGATATTTAAATATGAAGGTCCATGTGGTTCTTCAAGAAGATCAAGGATTTGGAACCCTTATGAGGAACGGTTGAAGGAGCTGAGTATGTTTTGCCTCAAAAAGAGAAGATATGGTGGCCATCTTCAAATATCTCAAGGGCTATCACGTGGAAGAGGGAATAAGCCTGTCTTCTCCAGGGTATGACTTGAACTAATGGCTTCAAGTTGCAAGGAAGGAGATTCCAACTAAACATCAGGAAAATATTTCTGACGGTAAGAGCTGTTTGACAGTGGAACAGTCTTCCTCGGGAGTTTGTGGACTCTTCTACCTTGGAGGTTTTCAAACAGAGGTTGGATCTGTCATGGATGCTTTAGCTGAGATTCCTGCATTGCAAAGGGTTGGCCTAGATGAACCTTGAGGTCTCTTCCAGTTCTAGGGCAGCCTTTCTCAGCCTGTGGGTCCCCAGATGTTGTTGAACTACAACTCCCATCACCCCTAGCTAGCAAGGCCAGAGCTCAGGGAGTTGTAGTCCAACAACATCTGGGGACCCACAGCTTGAGAACCACTGTTCTAGGGTATCCTGGAAAATAGCATGGCTGGTTAGCTAGAACCCTGATCAGGAGCAATGATGATGATGATGATGGTGATGATACAAATTCATAAGGGATGGGGAGGGAAATTAAATTAATTTTCCATTTAAAAGTGAACCTACCTAATTTACACTTTCGGAAACAATATGCCAACTGAAACACAGCTATCCTTTGAAATTCTCACTTCTCCAAACTTTGCAGTACAGATCTCCAGCCAAGCAGAGGTTTGATGGCCATATGTAATGGATGCTTTAGTTGAGATTCCTGGATTGCAGGTTGGACTGGATGGCCCTTGGGTTCTCTTCCAAACTCTATAATTCTACGATTCTATGATTCATGCATATCTATTTCCCAAGTTAATGCAGAGGAATAATAATAATAATAATAATAATAATAATAATAATAATAATAATTTATTATTTGTACCCCGCCCATCTGGCTGGGTTTCCCCAGCCACTCTGGGCGGCTTCCATAAAAACCAAAAATACACTAAAATATCACAGATTAAAAACTTCCCTGAACAGGGCTGCCTTAAGATGTCTTCTGAATGTCAGGTAGTTATTTATCGCTTTGACATCTGATGGGAGGGCGTTCCACAGGGCAGGCGCCACGACCGAGAAGGCCCTCTGCCTGGTTCCCTGTAGCTTTGCTTCTCGCAATGAAGGAACCGCCAGAAGGCCCTCGGCGCTGGACCTCAGCGTCCGGGCAGAACGATGGGGGTGCAGACGCTCCTTCAGGTATACTGGGCCGAGGCCGTTTAGGGCTTTAAAGGTCAGCACCAACCAGCACTTTGAATTGTGCTTGGAAACGTACTGGAAGCCAATGTAGGTCTTTCAAGACCGGTGTTATGTGGTCTCGGCGGTCGCCCCCAGTCACCAGTCTAGCTGCCACATTCTGGATTAGTTGTAGTTTCCGAGTCATCTTCAAAGGTAGCCCCACGTAGAGCGCATTGCAGTAGTCCAAGCGGGAGATAACTAGAGCATGCACCACTCTGGCGAGACAGTCCGCGGGCAGGTAGGGTCTCAGCCTGCGTACCAGGTGGAGTTGGTAGACAGCTGCCCTGGATACAGAATTGACCTGTGCCTCCATGGACAGCTGTGAGTCCAAAATGACTCCCAGGCTGCGCACCTGGTCCTTCAGGGGCACAGTTACCCTATTCAGGACCAGGGAGTCCTCCACACCAGCCCGCCCCCTGTCCCCCAAAAACAGTACTTCTGTCTTGTCAGGATTCAACCTCAATCCATTAGCCGCCATCCATCCTCCATCCGCCTCCAGGCACTCACACAGGACCTTCACCGCCTTCACTGGTTCTGATTTGAAAGAGAGGTAGAGCTGGGTATCATCTGCATATTGATGGACACCCAGTCCAAACCCCCTGATGATCTTTCCCAGCGGCTTCATATAGATGTTAAAAAGCATGGGGGAGAGGACGGAACCTTGAGGCACCCCACAAGTGAGGGCCCAGGGGTCTGAACACTCAGGAAGGAAGTAACAGAATTGTGAATGGACACATATGAAAGTGACATGGTTTAGAAATAGAGCCATCAGTCTGGAAGTCACAGATTTCCTTGAACTTCTGGAGGAAGAACAGCAAAAAGAACGATAGCTCATGACAGAAGGACCTGGTGGCATAATTATGGCCATTTCTGATAATGGGAAATGGAGACCGTAATACAACAAAATGTCCTATGGCCACGCAATGAGAACCTCCCTGCTCACCGTATGAGACATCACAGGCAAAATTAGTTCAACTGAAGTAACACCAACGCCCTTGAGGTTTCCTGCTCCTGACAACTAATGAAGAGGCACTGCTGACTGTCAGGGAGTGGTGTGGGAGGCATTCATCTTTGTGGCAGAAGCAATTAAATCCACCAGGTTCTCTGAGCACGATGCGCATGGAAGGAGTTAAAGCCTCAGCCTTTGCTGACCTGCAAAAGTTGGCGACATGTGAGGATACGCATCTATGATGTGCCCAAAATGCACAGGCACCCCTTGATAGTTCCTTGAAAGGGTGGAGCAGTAGGGACCCACATATTTGTATAATGATACTGTTGGGTCGCTGGCATCCGTCTGTCTCGAGAGACAACGGATTGCGTCTCTGGGGGTGAAGTCAAACTGCTGTATTAGAAGAAGAAGAAGAGTTTGGATTTGATATCCCACTTTATCACTACCCGAAGGAGTCTCAAAGTGGCTAACATTCTCCTTTCCCTTCCTCTCCCACAACAAACACTCTTTGAGGTGAGTGGGGTGAGAGACTTCAAAGAAGTGTGACTGGCCCAAGGACACCCAGCAGCTGCATGTGGAGGAGCAGGGAAGCGAACCCAGTTCACCAGATTACGAGACTACCGCTCTTAACCACTACACCACACTGGGAACTCCCCAGGTCCATTAATGTGCAGTGATCAGAAGTGGCTTTCTTGGTGGGGCAGAGCTCCTACACGAGCTCTGCAGCAGTCATGGCTAACTTAAATGCATTGATTTCAATAAGTCTGCTCTGAGTAAGACTTAGATGCCACTCAATATAATGTGAATGCATATGTATCACATTAAATGCAGGACGCGGGTGGTGCTGTGGTCTAAACCACTGAGTCTCTTGGGCTTGCTGATCAGAAGGTCGGTGGCTCGAATCCCCGGGGCAGAGTGAGCTCCCATTGCTCTGTCCCAGCTCCTGCCAACCTAGCAGTTTGAAAGCACACCAGTGCAAGCAGATAAATAGGTACCGCTGCGTTGGGAAGGTAAATGGCATTTCCGTGCACTCTGGCACTTGTCATGGTGTTCCGTTGTGCCAGAAGCGGTTTAGTCATGCTGGCCACATGACCTGGAAAGCAGTCTGTGGACAAACGCTGGCTCCCTCGGCTTGAAAGCGAGATGAGCGCCGCAACTCCATAGTCACCTTTGACTGGACTTAACCGTCCAGGGGTCCTTTACCTATATATCACATGCTGCTATTTTAAAGGTGGGTTGTTTCTGAACAGTAGGGGAGACTGTTAGTTTTATGAAATAAGATCTCCATCATGAGCCAAAAGAAAACCATCTTGCTTTGCTTGGATATGTTGAAACTCTCTGAGGAGGATTTTAGTTTAAAAACTAACAGACCATCACATCTGACATGGTAATTACTCATTAAAACCTTTGTGCCAAAAACCGCCCCATTTCCCCCTTTCTCACATTTTGAGCTCAGCAGAAATGAAGAGAGTTTGTGTCTTGAGAAATGATGTCTGGAAAGCCTCTCAAAAATAATTCAGCACATCGTACCCATACTCCGCAGGCCAGATTGCAGCATTTTGCATATCCTGCAATTAACCATCATTTTAGAAACATATGTCTTCTCAATCACATAACCTTCTGCTCTGATACTATCCTGGCATCCAGTTCCTAAACACATTGGATGCAACCCAGACAAAGTTAGGCTTACTTACTGTAAGTCTCCCTGAAATTATACGAATGGATCTTGCAGTCAAATCTCAGGCATGTCTCCTCATGGGGGGAAAAGCCCAATAACTTCAGTGGGGGTAACTCCAAAGTATGTGCATATATAGGACTGAAAACTTAAATTGCAAACTGGGCTTTTTAACATCCCGCTGGTTCAAACGGGACCTAAATGTTCATCACTTTCACTGGACTGAGTTAATTACAAAGTAGGGATGGGGAAACTGAAGCCTTCCAGATGTTGCCACAACTGCCTCCACCCTATTGGCCATGCCGACTGGGGCTTCATTGTGGTCACAGAGCATGGGTGAGGAACCTGTGGCCCTCCAGATGTTGTTGGACCCCATCAGGCCCAGAGAGCACAGCCACTGGTCAGCGATGATAGGAGTTGATGTCCATCAACATCTAGGAAGGCCCCAGTTTACCCTCACCTGTCATAGGTTGCCATGCAGAAGACATTACGATATCTCCAGCTCGTGAAACGAAGCCTGCATTAATTTGTTAAGGCTCCTTAGCTTAACATTTTAACTAAACCATCAAGGCGCCGTCATGACACCAACAGCAAACTGCTTCTGCTTCATGTTACAACTGTGCTGCAACTAGAAAAGGCCCCAGGTGTTCACCATTTCACAGACTACTCAGAGAATATACACAAGCGAAAACATCCCACTGGTTTCCTTTCCCCTCCGCCGCCCCCCCCCCCCCCAGATTAGAGCCTCAAGAAGCTCGCCAATTCTTCCCAGTGAAATTGAAATTTCAAAAGTGAATGCGGCGTCTTGGGAGAGAGACGTTGCTAGGATGAGAAAATGAAAACACGCCGCACCAGTGGGAACAACACAATTTGATATCAGTCTGTGACTACAAGAGCCAGAGCAGTAGAAAGATTAAGAAGAAGAAAAAACTATCTAAAGCCCACCTGGCAATCGCTCGCGATAGCTCTCGGGAGCCGGGTGGTGTCAAATGTTTTTTAAAGTGTGCTACCCCCCCTCCCCACTCTCTTCTATCCATCCTGCCTAATGAAAAAAGCATTTTGATAGATCTCACAATGCTTTGAATTGCTCGTTTTTACAGCGGAGGTGATTTAGCAGCAGGCTGTGGAGGTTGGATGCAAGCCATGGGAGGGAGCCTGTGCCATTTTTATTCCTTCGCTATGGAACTTTCCAAGTAGCCCAGGGAAAGTAATGAATACTGATCTGATGATAAGCGAGTTCTCTTCTTTAGGAGGAAAGTGACTCCATGCAGCAAGACCTATCGAGCCTGAAACAGCTAAGGGTGCAGCTACTTGGGGAAGGGCTGTGGCTCAGTGCTAGAACATCTTCTTTGCTTGCAGAAGGTCCCAGAATCAATCCCATGGCCTATGGGCTGGTTTGCCAGCTGCAGCCCCTTTTGCACAAATATTACTTGTCCACAGTACTTCACGTTCTGCTAACTTCCAGCTTGGATTACTACAGTGTGCTCTACATGGGGCTTCCCTTGAAGATGGTCTCAGCTGGTCCAAAAGGCAGCAGGGTTTCCATTCAGAATGCACAGAACTCCCGTCCTAAAACATTGGCTTGCTGATCATTCCCAGGCCCGATTCAAGGTGCTCCCATTAGTGTTTAAAGCCTTAAGCAACTTAGGCCCCAAACATATGCAAGATCACCTCCTTCCCTGCAGGCCATCTTGGGTGTTAAGATCAACAGAGCAGGCCCTCAGAAGACATTCTTCTCTGTGGAAGTTGTGGAATTCCCTCCCCAGGGAGGTGCATCTGGCTTCTTCACTATACATTGGTACCTTGGTTCTCAAACTTAATCCGTTCTGGGAGTCCGTTCGACTCCCGAAACCATTTGGGGGGGGGGGAATGCACGGCTTCCAAATGGCTGCAGGAGCTTCCTGCACTCAAGCGGAAGCCACGTCAGACTTTCGGCTTCTGAAAAACGTTTGCAAACCGGAATTCTGTGTTTGCAACATTCAGGAGCCAAGCCATTCAAGTACCAAGGTACCACTGTACAGCATTTGGCAAATGCTGAAGATTCATCTCTTTATCCTGGCCTTTGACACCTGAGATGTGTGTTTGCAAAGCCCACCCTATTCCTGTGGTTGTACTCTGATTTAACAGTTTTTTAAATTTCCATTTTAATTTTTCGTAACCTGCTCTAGGACCTGCCGGGGAAGGACGGGCAAAAAATGTAATCATCATTGTCTTCCCTAGCATTTCCCTACAGGGCTGGGAAAGGCTTCTGACTGAAGCCCCGGACAGCCACTGGTAGTCAGTGTAGACAATACTGAACTGCATAGACCAGTGGTCTGACTCAGTATAAGGCAGCTGCCTATGTTTCTACTTGAAGCACTCCTTGCTTTTATGTGAATTGGCCCACCAGCTGCTGCATTCACCTTGTCTATGTCATGGCCTTCTAGGTCAAAACTGGTGGTGACATGCAAAAGGGCATGTGTTGGTCCCTGCCCCAAGAGATTAGGTTGCCCTCCTTTTTGTGTGTGCATTACTAGCAAATGAAGACACTCCCTTTAAAACAGGGGTCAGCAAACTTTTTCAGCAGGGGGGCAGTCCACTGTCCCTCAAACCTTGTGGGGGGCTGGACTATATTTTGAAAAAAATAGAGAATGAATTCCTATGCCTCACAAACAACCCAGAGATGCATTTTAAATAAAAGCACACATTCTACTCATGTAAGAACACCAGGCAGGCCCCACAAATAACCCAGAGGTGCATTTTAAATAAAAGGACACATTCTACTCATGTAAAAACATGCTGATTCCAGGACCGTCCGTGGGCCAGATTTAGAAGGCAATTGGGCCAGATCCAGTCCTCGGGACTTAGTTTGCCTACCCATGTTTTAAAACAAGCTTTTGATTCTGTGGCTACTTAACAAACTGATCCAGAATTTTGTTACAATAATAAAACAGTAACAAATATGTAAAACCTGAAACACTAATACACCATCACATTGATGTAGCACAGGTGGCATATTAGACCAGAAGCTGCACAGCATTCAAAGACAGAGAAGATGTTTGGATCTCATGCTGGGGCAGCAAGGCTGGTCAGGACCACGGAGAGCTCCAAGTCAACAGCATGTTCCTATGCACTCTTTGAACCACTGGAGCAACTGTAGAAGCTTTTGGTTCCAAAGGCTCATGGGAAGGTGCCCCTTAGTGTCCAGGCTTTTGGTTCTATATTTCTTAGAGCTATGGCAGGTGTCAACTTCTATCTGCCAGCCTTAGGTTCAGTGGATTGCTGATGTCCAGAAGTAGGTTCAGAGTCCTGAACCTGATCCAGCTCCTTAGCTGGAGTCTCTGCAGCCTCCAACTCTGTGTCATGATTGCTGCTGGCCTCTAGCATTATATCAGGGAGTGAATCACTCAGTCATAATACATGGCAATGCGGGCTTCTCTTAGCATCCCCTCTTCCTTCCCTTTACCCAACCAGTTAGGAAACAGGGCCATGTTTTCTAGGAAACAGTGGTGCTTCGGGGATACGATACGATACGATGTGATACAAATCTTTATTGTCCTTGTCCCATACAGAACAATGAAATTGGAAATCTACATCAGACATTCAGAAACCAACAAGCCTGCTATCTCAACTATCCCTGCCTGGTTAGCCCCCTAAAAACTCTGATACCCCATAATTAAATGCAATATACTCCCACAGAGACTACCTTACACTGCATTTAAAACCAAAATTGCATTTGAATAGAAACTGTTCCTCAGGCGGCTAGTCCTAGTCTTTATAACCCTGTACCTTCTTCCAGAAGGCAGAAGCTGAAAGAGATCATTTCTGGGGTGCGCACTATCCTGCACTATCTCTGCAGCTTTCTTATGACACCTGGAAGCATAGATTTGATCCAAGGTGGGAAGAGTGCACCCAATTATTCTCTCTGCAGTCTGTACAACCCTGGACAGCATTGTTTTTCCCCTGCCCGTGCAGCTCCCAAACCACACACACAGACCATAAGTTAATACACTCTCAGTAGTACAATGGTAAAATGCTATCAACAGGTCCTTTGAGAGATTATGTTTCCGGAGGATTCTCAGAAAATTATTCTCATGCCTACTTGGGTTGCCTTAGGAAATCGTGCAATGTGTTAATATGCCCTCACACCCTAGATAACACAGGGTGGCATCCAGTTGAACAATTCCACTAGTGCAAGGACTTACTGCTGTGCCATAGAGCTTGCCAACCCTCTTCTCTCCCCCAAGCAGCCCTTCAATTTGTTCCTACCATTCACTTCCTTTTTCTTTTTCCTAATTTCCAAAAGTGTTCTCCCCTCTTTCTACATATTTCCAGGACATCTGGAAAGAGCAATGTTTTATTTCAACAAATATAAGCTGATTTCTAAAGTGCCTTTGCCTGGTTGTAAGGCTTGGGTGATAGAGCAGGTGTGGGGAGTTTTAACTGAGAAGAAATGGGCGAACTTCTGTTATGTGTTTGTGAACATGTATAGCACACTAAAGTCAGAAAGTAACTACTTTCACTTGCTTTTGAGAAGAGTTTGGTCTAGTGTAGTTTTTTTAAAAAAATAATAACCTTATTTGAGAGTAGTTCCATCAAACACAGTGTGGCTTACTTTCACAATAGGTCTTAATAAGATTGGGAGCTCTCATTCAGGGTAAAAACTGAAGCAGGACAGTATTTTGCCTTTTCTGTACCCATCACCAGTTCTGGCTCCATACACCATCGAAGCTGGGCGGCTTCCAACAAAATATTAAAATACAGTAGTCTGTTAAACATTAAAAGCTTCCCTAAACAGGGCTGCCTTCAGATGTCTTCTAAAAGTCTGGTAGTTGTTTTTCTCTTTGACCTCTGGTGGGAGGGTGTTCCACAGGGTGGGTGCCACTACCAAGAAGGCCCCTCTGCCTGTAACTTGGCTTCTCGCAGCGAGGGAACCAACAGAAGGCCCTCAGAGCTGGACCTCACTGTCCGGGCAGAACGATGGGAGTGGAGACGCTTCTTCAGGTATACATGCAACCCCCAACCGATTACTCTTGAGGGAATGTGGCCCTCTACAGAAAAAGGTCTGCCTGCCTTACCGCCCAGTCAGTCTGACATCAATACCAGGGAAGATTCTGGAGCAGATCATTAAGCAAACAGTCTGTGAGCACCTAGAAAGGAATGCTGTGATCACCAATAGTCAGCATGGATTTCTGAAAAATAAGTCATGTCAGACTAACCTGATCTTGTTTTTTGACAGAATTACAACCCTGGTAGATGAAGGGAACGCAGTGGATGTAGCCTACCTTGATTTCAGCAAGGCATTTGACAAGGTGCCCCATGATATTCTTGTAAAGAAGCTGGTAAAATGTGGTCTTGACTATGCTACCAGTCAGTGGATTTGTAACTGGCTGACTGACCGAACCCAAAGGGTGCTCATCAATGGTTCCTCTTCATCCTGGAGAAGAGTGACTAGTGGGGTGCCACAGGGTTCTGTCTTGGGCCCGGTCTTATTCAACATCTTTATCAACGACTTGAATAATGAACTCAAGGCCATCCTGATCAAATTTGCAGATGACACCAAACTGGGGGGGGGGGGTGGCTAACACCCCAGAGGACAGGATCACATTTCAAAACGACCTTGACAGATTAGAGAACTGGGCCAAAACAAACAAGATGAATTCTAACAGGGAGAAATGTAAAGTATTGCACTTGGGCAAAAAAAATGAGAGGCACAAATACAAGATGGGTGACACCTGGCTTGAGAGCAGTACATGTGAAAAGGATCTAGGAGTCTTTGTTGACCACAAACTTGACATGAGCCAACAGTGTGACGCGGCAGCTAAAAAAGCCAATGCAATTCTGGGCTGCATCAATAGGAGTATAGCATCTAGATCAAGGGAAGTAATAGTGCCACTGTATTCTGCTCTGGTCAGACCTCACCTGGAGTACTGTGTCCAGTTCTGGGCACCACAGTTCAAGAAGGACACTGAGAAACTGGAACGTGTCCAGAGGAGGGCAACCAAAATGGTCAAAGGCCTGGAAACGATGCCTTATGAGGAACAGCTAAGGGAGCTGGGCATGTTTAGCCTGGAGAAGAGGAGGTTAAGGGGTGATAGGATAGCCATGTTCAAATATATAAAAGGATGTCACCTAGAGGAGGGAGAAAGGTTGTTTTCTGCTGCTCCAGAGAAGCGGACATGGAGCAATGGTTCCAAACTACAAGAAAAAAGATTCCACCTAAACATTAGGAAGAACTTCCTGACAGTAAGAGCTGTTTGACAGTGGAATTTGCTGCCAAGGAGTGTGGTGGAGTCTCCTTCTTTGGAGGTCTTTAAGCAGAGGCTTGACAACCATATGTCAGGAGTGCTCTGATGGTGTTTCCTGCTTGGCAGGGGGTTGGACTCGATGGCCCTTGTGGTCTCTTCCAATTCTATGATTCTATGATTCTATGAGAAGCAGGTGATGAGGAAGAGCTCTGTCTGAGCTAAAGAGCAGCTGCCATTAAATAGTCTGATCTAGTATAAGGGAACTTTCTACGTACAATCCAAGACACACTTTCCCGAGATTCCAATTTTATTTGACAGCACAGAATTTGAGTAGAAATTTTATTCATGTATTTATGAGATTTCTCACCATAAGGTCCCAGAGAAGGTTACAGTAGTAAAAATATGCAATTATAAAACCAATGAAACTGTTACAATGCATAGGATTGCACAGTAATCAGGCAATCATATGCAAACTTAAACTGCATTCCTACATTAAGCCGCATTGAACACAGTGCAACATGAATAGGATTGCACTGTCAAACTGAAAAGTCATACTTTTTTTTTTACAATAAGCGACTGATAAATCAAGAAGTCAGTTTTTGAAAGTGTTTTGAATATGTTGAAATCCAAATGAATTCGTATTATGTAAACCACCTAGAAAGTTAATATATTTTATTAGATGAGGTGGGGAAAGGACACGAGTTTTCTTTTTAAATCTAACTGGCTATTTAAAAATTTAAATACAATTGTACACACATAGTTAATTGCACAGAATGGCCATCAACGTATTTCTCTCTCTTGTATCCCCAGACACAGAATTCAAATATCACGCCACAATCTTACTCCCCCTCGCATTTTCAGAATAATTTACATGCATTGCCAACAAAGAAGCAAGAATGAGGGGAAAATGTTTTTGAAGCTGCCTACAGATTTAACATACAGATGCCAGATTGTCCCCAGTTGCCTTTGGAATGGTAAGGGAAACCTCAACCTTTGTTCTATGCACAGTGAGGAATTATCAGGCTAAGAAAAACAAGTTTCGGTGCTCTGTCGCCGCAATAAAATACACTCAGTTTGAGTTCTGCATTTTTGTAAAATAAAGCAATGGTACGATTGAGCACTTACAACTAAGACCCCCACCACTGCAACTAGGATTTTGGTTCCCCCCTCTCATTTTGAGCTGGAGAGACCCATGCCATATTACAAATTACTTCCGAATGTGCCCCCCCCCCCCACTTCCATAAGTGGTGTAACAAGGGTGGTCTTGTCGGAAATCAAGCCCATATCAGGAGAAACTGGCAACTCTCCCAGGCACCCGGCTTGATCTCCTGTTGACCTCCCTGGCTGCATTCCCCAGCAGGATCCAGGCTAGGTCGCAATAGGTGATCCTCTTCTCAGCGTGAGAAGAACACCCCCCCTTTCCTGCCCCCCCCCGGGCAGGGGAAAGAGATAGACAGAAACGTATTTACATGCCTTTATTTCTGTCTTTGCAGAGTTACAAAAAACATGACTGCTCTCTTCAAGCTCCAGCAGTCTAGTGACAAACACTTCCTGCACTTTCCTGGACAGGAACAAACGGAAGAGCTCATATTACACTCTGAACTAATTCCGGTGCTTCGCACTGTGAATTGACTGTCCCTCTGTTTCCCACGGACAGTCCCAACATTCCCATCATGTTTTGCTTTCAAGCTAGCAGTTTGCAGCTGCATTGCTTCTATATCATAACATACTCCCCCATATGAATCAATGTGCGCTGCGAACATAGCTTGATCCAGAGAAGAAAACAAACAGTTGTTATACATATAACTCTCCCCTGTTGTTTCAGTTCCACCCTTGGAACTACCTGCCACTGATTTCCCCAGTGTACCTCTCTGGTTGTCTGACTTCCAAGGAATGAGTGCAATATGTCAGCAAGGCAGACACAGAGATCACTGAGAAATGGTGATTTCCTTAGGATTCCTCACACCAGGAGTTGCTGCTTTAGAAGAAGCAGAAACAACAACAAACAGAAGGGTGAGGGAGAAATTCCTCTCTCCCTTGTGGTACCACGGCCACTAGGAGAGTAAGTGGTTGCCTGGGATTGGTGGGTGGAAAGAGCATGTAAAGAAGAGTCTAGTACTTCTCTAGCTTAAGTATAATTTGTCTTGACTCAAGGGTTGTTGTTGTTTAAGAGCATGGGTAGGCAAACTAAGGCCCGGGGGCCGGATCCGGCCCAATTGCCTTCTAAATCCGGCCCACGGAGGGTCTGGGAATCAACATGTTTTTACATGAGTAGAATGTGTCCTTTTATTTAAAATGTATCTCTGGGTTATTTGTGGGGCCTGCCTGGTGTTTTTAATAATAAATAATAATTAAAAAAAATATTTATACCCCGCCCTCCCCAGCCAAGACCGGGCTCAGGGCGGCTAACAGCCGATATAAAAACAAATTGATTGAAATACAATGTAAAAACAAGATTGAAATACAACATTAAAACATTAAACAACTGGATTACTAGAAGTTTGGCTCCTAAGATTCGAAAGGTGGAAATCTGCCCAAAAACTTGCTCCGACCATAATGGAAAATGGAAATAATCAAAGTAACATCGGTTGGTTCCTTTAGATGGAGAATGAATGACACTTTGTTTAGAGATCAGGAGATTACAAAGAAGGCCCAAAAAATTATGAAAGATTATTTTGAGATAAATTTGAAGACTTCTGTGGAAAAAAGAGTAATTTGGGACGCTAGCAAAGCCGTAATGAGAGGTTTTCTGATTCAGCAAAATGCTATTAAAAAGAGAACCCAAGAGGAGAAAAAAGAAAAGATTCTGGGGAAAATAAGAGAAGGAGAGAAGAAACTTAGATCCAAACCGAAGTCACAAGAGATTCTAAGAGAAATTAAGCTGTACCAAGTACAATATATGAAAATGATAAACCAAGAGATAGAATGGAAAATTAAACAGATGAGACAAAAGACTTTTGAATCAGCGAATAAATGTGGAAAGTTGCTAGCGTGGCAACTGAAGAAGAGGCAAAAATTAAATACTGTTACTAACCTTGAAGTTGATGGAAAGAGTATCCAGAACCCACAGGAGATCAGAAATTGTTTTCAAAGATACTTTAAACAACTTTACACACAGGGGCCACAGAATGAAACTGAAATTGACCAATTTTTAAAAGTTAATGGACTGGGAAAAATCTCTCAAGAAAACAAACTGCTTTTGAACTACAAAATAACAGAACAAGAGATTGAAGGTGCCATTCAGAGTTTGAAACCAGGCAAGTCCCCAGGACCTGATGGGCTAACCTCCAAATATTATAGAACTTTGAAAGACTACTTAATTCAACCACTAAAGGAGGTGTGCAACGAAATTATGGAGGGGGAAAAGGCGCCAGAGTCGTGGCAAGAAGCATTTATCACACTTATACCAAAAGATGAGACTGAGAAGACGCAACTTAAGAACTACCGTCCCATATCCCTTTTAAACGTGGATTACAAAATTTTTGCTGATATTTTGGCTAAAAGATTGAAAAAAGTTTTAGCTGAAACGATACACAAGGACCAGGCTGGCTTTCTCCCTGGCAGACACCTATCTGATAATATGAGGAACATAATTAATATTTTAGAAAAGTTACAGGTGGAAATTAATACAGAAGCGGTTCTGATATTTGTGGATGCAGAGAAAGCCTTTGATAATATTTCTTGGAATTTTATGAAAAAAAACCTTCAGGGGATGGGGGTAGGACAAAACTTCGAGAATGGTATAGGTGTGATTTATTCTGAACAAAAGGCAAAATTGATGGTGAACAATGTGGTGTCAGAAGAGTTTAGAATTGAGAAAGGGACACAACAAGGCTGCCCAATTTCCCCATTACTTTTTATTTCAGTCCTGGAAGTCTTACTTAACATGATAAGAAGGGACCGTTTGGTACAGGGCATTCAGGTCGGAGTTAAACATTATAAACTTAAAGCATATGCAGATGACCTTGTTTTGACACTACAAGAGCCAATAGCTAGTACTAAGAGGGCCCTAGAAATAATCCAGGATTTTGGTCATGTGGCGGGATTCAAGTTAAATAAGACAAAAACTAAGGTTTTGGGGAAAAATCTGACTCCGACTGAAAGAGAAAGGTTTCAGAAGGAGACAGATCTAACATTGGTAAAGAAAGTCAAATACCTAGGGGTAAACATGACCTCTAAGAATGTGAATCTATTTAAGGACAATTTTGAAAAATGCTGGTCAGAGGTGAAAAAGGATTTGGAAATATGGACAAATTTGAAACTTTCCTTGCTAGGCCGAATTTCTGTTATTAAGATGAATATATTGCCGAGATTGTTGTTTTTGTTTCAATCGTTACAAATTATTGACAAAATGGACTGTTTTAAGAGGTGGCAAAGAGATATATCAAGATTTGTCTGGCAGGGCAAAAAGCCCAGAATAAAATTTAAGATACTTACAGACTCTAAAGATAGAGGGGGATTTGCCCTGCCAGATTTGAAGTTATATTATGAATCAGCAGCTTTTTGCTGGTTGAAGGAATGGCTACTTCTTGAAAACACTGACGTTTTAGATCTTGAAGGTTATGATAATGCATTTGGATGGCATGCATATTTGTGGTATGGCAAGGTTAAGGTACATAAGTCTTTTAAAAACCATATTGTCAGAAAAGCACTGTTTAATGTATGGTCGAGGTATAAAGTGTAGAATTCAGGCTCGGTCAGAGGTATGTGCCTATCTCTCCAGGCACCGGCTGAATTCTTTTGACCTCCCTCCGGCGACTCCCGGCAGGAAAAACACACGAGGTCCGTTCCGGCGATTTTCCTCAGTCTGTGAGAAAAACACACCAACTGCTTCTCCTCCTCCCTGCTCCCTGCATATCCCCAGGGAGGGGAATCAGACTCAGACAGAAATGTATCTACATTGCTTTTATTCCTGTCTTCAGCAGTCACACAGTGAAAGATGTCTGCTCTCTTCAACAAACAGAGAGAAACTCCAAACTCCACCCATGTACATCCTGTACAGGTCATATGACACACACTGAGCTCACATCCTGTGCTCAATAAGGAGAATGGACTGCCCCTTTGTATCCATGGCAACAGTCACATACATCCTGTCTGGCTTTGCAGCCACAAGCAGCTGACTGAGCTGCTAGAGCCTTTGCTTGCTGCAGCATTGCTGCTTTAGAATAACATAAAGATCTATTGGAAAGGAAAACCCCAAGGTGGCTCTCACCTATGGAGGCCAAAGCGTTGAAAAAACTTAACATGGAAACAAAATGGCCAAAGTACTGGGAAATTTTGGAAGAGGAAGGTGGTAAATTGAAACTGCAGTTATGAGAAACTTAAAGATAAGGTGCGAGACTGGTTACACTATTTTCAAATAAGAGAAGCATATAATCAGGATAAGAAAGTGGGCTTTCAGGTGGAAAAATCAAAGTTAGAGACAGAGTTGTTAGAACACAATGTTAAGGTATTGTCAAAAATGTATAACTTGCTGTTGAAATGGAATACGGAGGAAGAAACGGTAAAGTCAGCTATGATAAAATGGGCACAAGATATAGGATACAATATTATGTTTGCTGACTGGGAGAAGCTATGGACCACCGGGATTAAATTTACGGCATGTAATGCCTTAAGAGAGAATATTATGAAAATGATGTACAGGTGGTACATGACCCCGGTCAAGCTTGCAAAAATTTATCATTTGCCCGATAACAAATGTTGGAAATGTAAAGAAATTGAAGGTACATTCTTTCACCTTTGGTGGACATGCCCAAGGATTAAGGCTTTCTGGGAGATGATATATAATGAACTAAAAAAGGTACTCAAGTACACCTTCCCTAAGAAACCAGAGGCTTTTCTCCTGGGCATAGTCGGCCAATTGGTGTTAAAGAAGGACAGAACTTTCTTTATGTACGCAACAGCAGCAGCAAGAATCCTCATCGCAAAACATTGGAAGACACAAGATTTACCCACGTTGGAAGACTGGCAGATGCAACTGATGGAGTATATGGAGATGGCGGAAATGACTGGCAGAATCCGAGAACAGGGAGAAGAGTTGGTGGAAGAAGACTGGAAGAAATTTAAGATGTATCTACAGAAACATTGCAAAATTTTTGAATGCGAATGATGTTGGAATGAAATGAAGGGGTTCTAGCAATATGATCAGAAGTTAAGATTCGTAGGATAATTAATTAAGGGTAAAATTAAGAAGAAATGAATTTGCTATTCAAATTTTTAAAAGGGATACAAAAGAGGGAGATGTGAGGAAGTCATGAAAATAAGTTAATGAAAAGTAGGATATTTGGAAAAGGGAGTTTTTATTTTTTCTTAAATTTTCTTTTTAAGTTTTGGTTTTGCTTTTTCTTTGTTTGTGCATGTGTATTTTTATTACTGTTTTGTTTTTGTGAACCTTTTTTCTGTAAAACTCAATAAATATTATTATAAAAAAAATTAAACATTTTTACATGAGAAGAATGTGTGCATCTCTGGATTATTTGTGGGGCATAGGAATTCGTTCATATTATTTTTTTCAAAATATAGTCCGGCCCCCCAACAAGGTCTGAGGGAGAGTGGAGCGGCCCCCTGCTGAAAAAGTTTGCTGACCCCTGTTTAAGAGAACTGGGCACCATTGAATTCAGCATCACATTGACCCAGCAAGCCAAAAAGGGGGGAGACTCTTGGAAAGAGAGCATGAAAAATCAAAACACAACAAAGGCTGGTCCATTTGGGGTGTGTGGGGCAGTACCCCACCAAATTCAATCTGCCCACACTTGCTTGCCTTCTTGCTTTTAACCAATCCCTGGCTGTCAGCTTCCTCCTCTTCTTTAATTTCAGTGTCATAGAACTCAGCAAGGGGTGGTGGCAAAAGTAGAATTAATTGGCTCTGCCTCTCATTGGCTCTGCCTCCACCTAATGCTTAGTTCCTTGTCTTCTGCCCTTCTAGCTCCAATGGACACCATGTTGGGATACTGCCAGGGAGACAAAGGCCATCACTGCCTCCACGTCGACTCCGGACGTCCATCAATCTCCCGTAGATACAGTATCAGCAATTAGCGACACGAGCTCCAGAAAATAGCTTTCCACATTCCAGAACTGATGCACGCTCTATCGCAGAGTTCGCACAGCGAAAGACGCACTCAGGAGAGTATTATTTAGAAGTTTATTCAGCGTTGGTCAGAACAAATAAAAACATGGCTGCCTGCTTCGGTCTGCTCAGGCACAGAGAGAGAGAGACAACAGCTCTATCAAAACAGAAACATCCTGTGAACAGGAAATACGCAGACTCTGTGACTCACAAAGCCTGCTCTCTTTTAAGGTGGAACGGAAATATCCTAACACACCAGCCACCTCTGAACACCTACGCTGCCACCATTCAAGATGCTTGCAAGGTAGAAATGAAGCTAGATGCCGCAAGGATCGATGGGTGTCTTTGTATACATAGAATAAAGCCACTGATCATAAAATTGAAAGGGACTTCAAAGTCATCTTATGCTGTCCTGGCTGATGCAGGGAAATCTGTTGTATAGAACAGTATTTGTTGTAGGTTTTTTATTGGTGAAACATAAAGCCAATGGAAGAAGATGGGCAATGTTATTGTTGGAAGGATAACACTGCGAGATGTTCATCCGGATTCAAGTACCAAAATCTGGGAAGCAATAATCTTCTGCTACTTCCCAGTGCTACTGTTAGCAACAAATTGCTGGCCTGGATAGGTCATGGAGAAACATTCTCTTGTTACTACACCATTGGGATCAATAGGGGGCTTGCAAACAATATACCATACACAGGGGTAGTGAGAGAATGCCCATCTTTGCATTAATTTGATTTGTGCTTCCGTCAGTGGCTCCCGAAGTAGGCAGGGATGCTGTGAATCAGTGATTTTTTGTGGCGCCAGATGTAAGTGTCCCCAAGCAAGCAGCAAGCAGAGGGCAACTGGATGCACAAACTTGTTTGACAATATAGCCAGCTGCACATGTGATACGCAACAATTATCCAGAACTGCATTGTGAAAATCATGGTTAAGTGTTCTGAACTTTTCAGAGCACAGAAAGATGGAAACAGAAGAGATACCTTCTGTGTATGGCTAACAGAATAAAGGGTATTCCTGAATCAAACCGCGGCTGAATATTTGGCTATCTGTTTTCAAACCTCTAAACGCAGACTTACTCTGAAATGTTTTCATCTACATTTCCCAAGCTAAGAGTAGTTGGGCAATTATGCCTGCTTTCAGAGATTTAGGAAGATTGGCCCATTTGCTTTCCTGTCAAATTGGCAGTAAAAGAAAAAAGGAAGTAAATCTGGACAGAGGTTTGGGACGTTATGTGATGCATGTTGTTTTCTGCGTCAGCAGTTCCTGCATACAAAATGCTGCCGATACTCAGAACTGTATAAGAAGCCATGCTACATGCATGCTAGGCAAAACCCGAGCATTCGGGCTAGCCACGTGAGTACTTTATATTTGTCAATAGTACCTGAAATCAGCTCAGCTGCTGTAGCTACACAAAACAAAGAACCCAGATTTATTTATGGCCTAGAGGCCCAAGGGGTTTTGCACAAACAGAAATGGGTTGATACTGATTGATGCACCAACCTGAGACTGCAAAACATGATGAAGTGTGTGAGAGCGATGGTGCAGCGACTGAAAGTGCATTTCTAATTCTGGGCAAAAGGACTGGAGCCTCTGTGAGATGGAAGCTTAACAAAGGCAGCATTCCACAGGCAGTTCTTTTTAATCAAGAAAGGTATGGAAATTATTGCTCCTAAGTGTGAAGATTAGATTCTCTCTAAGTGGATCTCAAGCCTTATTCAAACATCTACGCTACTCTTAAGATAGAGAAAGAGTTACATGGTGAGATCTTTGGGCTGAATCGAAGAACGAATGCAGCAGCTGAGTCAGTACAGAAGGTTTGCAAGAGCCAGGGGTGCTGTACACCCAACTTCTATCAAGTTTTATGCAGAGCTCTGTACAAATGGCCTCTTGATGTTCCTTACACTGTTTATGAGTAGAGAAACCGGGAGGACAATTTCCCTGAATTTCTCCAGTCGCTGTTTTGCTGCAACTGCGATGGCAATCTGGCTATCCTTTCTGTATTCTGCCACAGTTTCCCAGACATCATGCCAGCACATTTTGGGAAGGAAATAGTGGCCATCTGGTGGAGAATATTTGGGGGAAAGTGTGCAAAGTGGCATTTATATACAGTGGTACTTCGCAAGACGAAATTAATTCGTTCTGCGAGTTTTTTCGGCATGCAATTTTTTCGTCTAGCGAAGCACGGATTTTGGAAAAGCTTCAAAAATCACCAAAGTCTTCAAAAACCTCAAAAAAGGCTACTACACCGCGTGCTATGAGTTGCTCCTCGAAGTCAAGTCGCAACTGCACCCCCTGAATGCACGGTTTTAAGAAAAAGGAAACAAACTTGCAAGACAAAGGAAACAAACTTGCAAGACGTTTTCGTCTTGCGAAGCAAGCCCATAGGGAAATTCGTCTTGTGAAGCAACTCAAAAAACGAAAAACTCTTTCGTCTTGCAAGTTTTTCGTCTTACAAGGCATTCGTCTTGCGAGGTACCACTGTATTTATTTTAGGGGAGTGAGGAAAAAAGAAAAATCACAGAAAAAATTGTGAGAAATTTCAACTCGGTCTAAAAACAACAACATTAAAAACATACTAATGTGCAATGTTATCAAACACTGACCTGGAGTTGCCAGAAAATAAAATAAAATACTAATAGAATAAAATCCCAATCATGTTTCAACCAATGTTGCATTATGTTCTCCTTTTTAAATATCTTTTATGGATTGGACATTATCCTTTTTTAATATCTTTTCTGGATTGGTCTGAAAGTTCAGCAACAAGCAATGCACTTTTAACCCCGATGACACAACCCAGTTTGGTCATCCTTTTTCCAGTAGACCCACAGTAGACCCATTCAAATGAATAAACATGACTGAGTTAGGTCACTTGATTTCAATGGGTTGTCTTGCAGTAAAACCTACTTGAATAGCAGCACCCATGATAACAGAATCCACAACTAAACTGGGTCATACTAGGCCTTAGAATACACTGGCTTTCTACAGCAAAAAGTGAAAAGGAAAATGATACACATCAACACTCAGTTACTGTATTTTTCACTCTATAAGACGTACCAGACCACAAGACGCACCTAGTTTTTGGAGGAGGAGAACAAGAAAAAAAATACTCTGAATCTCAGAAGCCAGAACAGCAAGAGGGATCGCTGCACAGTGAAAGCAGCAATCCCTCTTGCTGTTCTGGCTTCTGGGATAGCTGCGCAGCCTGCATTCGCTCCATAAGACGCACACACATTTCCCCTTACTTTTTAGGAGGGAAAAAGTGAGTCTTATAGAGCAAAAAATATGGTAAATACTGCGCACACGCTCACGCGTGCGCGCATACACACACACACACACACACACACACACACATATATATATATCAGTATTCAAGCCACAAAGATCCTGCCCCCATGGCTGGTTCAAAGCAGCCTAATCTGGAACATAGTTCCCACACAGAAACTTCTGTAATCATATGACAAAATAGATGAGGGTGGAGGAAGTTGAATAAGGAAAACTGGATATGGTTTAGAGGCCCCCCCCCCATATTTTCTCCAGGGAAATAATAATCAAATGCATCTGACTAACCTCTCTGGCCTTCATCTGCATCAATTAACATTTAGCCATGGATTCCACTCTTGGCCAGCCTACATTTGCCTGTATTGTTCTGCATAAATATTTTCAAGCCTGGAATTTCATGCCTTTTAAACTGAGGAGGATGTATGCGTGTCTTCAACGGGTTTTTTAATTTAAAGAAAAAACAAAATTACAATAGCAACTTTACGCGAAAACAATTCAACACCCAGATAAGTGTTGGTGGGGCAGCATAAATGCTATAGATGTCTGAATTTTCTTCCACTAGCTGTTTCTTCATGTCATTTATATCCTACCAGTCCTGAAGGAACCCAGGCAGCAATGCTGTGAAGAGATTATTAATTCAATAGAATGTTTTTCACACACTCTCTCTCTCTCATCCTTCATTCTGGAAGACCCTTGAACACAGTGATGATGTGATGAAGATCCTGAACTAATACATATCTCTAGCACCATCTTCCAGCAATATCCTTAGCAGGAACCCAATCTATTTCCCCTATCTCCGATATTCCTGGCCACAGCCAATGCTGCCATTGGACAAAGGGAACATCTGTCCATTATGCTAAGCCTGTGGGGAATGCTAGAGAAAGCCAACTGCTGGCCACCAGCACAGCACAGCTTCCCTCACTGTGTCATTGGCTCCAAGCTGGAGTCCATTAGAACTTTGGTTTCCCATGAAACTGTAAGACACACATTGACTTCTGCATCAGATAAGGTGGGGGAGGGGTGTACCAAAAATGAGGAAGCTTGCACAGAAAATAATTCTCTGTCCAGGATGACCTATTACAGTATTTCATTCCAAAGTCTTAAGAATGGACAGGAAATGAGCCCTGCTCATTTACATATTTAAAATCATTTCCAAAATGCTTAATATTTTTAAACTCTTCCAAGTGGGAGAAACTATGTGCAATATAAAAACCAATATCCATTAGGACAAAAATACAGCCTGAAATTAATAAAATGATATAAAAGCAAATAAAACAGAGATTCTGGGGATTCACACACATAAATCAGGGTTCAGTCATATGGGTCAGGGTTGTTGGCAACCATCTGTCTCGAGAGGCAAGGGGGTGAAGTCCAACTACTGTGTTAGCAGCAATGAAATGACTGCCCTGGTGTGCAAGCCTGGGTAATGTATATGGTGGTCTTAGACTGCCCAGATGACAAGACATGCCCCCCCCCCTTGGCTTCACTGATATGGTCCAAAGGAAAGCAGAGCTACATGTTTTGCATCAGCTTGGCTGCAGGAGTTGCTGGAAGGAGCAGTGGCGTAGCGTGGGGGGTGCAGGGGGGGGCCGGCCGCACCGGGCGCAACATCTGGGGGGTTAGGGAAATCCACGGTTAGGGGGCGCAAATCCACGGGTTAGGGGGCGCAAATTCATGGGTTAGGGGGCGCAAATTACTTGCCTTGCCCCGGGTGCTGATAACCCACGCTACGCCACTGGGAAGGAGGCATATAAGACGCCACCCAACTGTCTTAGGGACTCCACTCTAGATTTGTAGGGACATGGGTAGCGCTGTGGTCTAAACCGCTGAGCCTCTTGAACTTGCCGATCAGAAGGTCAGCAGTTCAAATCCCTGCAACAGGATGAGCTCCCGTTGCTCGGTCCCAGCTCCTGCCAACCTAGCAGTTCGAAAGCACGCCAGTGAAAGTAGATAAATAAGTACTGCTGTGGCAGGAAGGTAAACGGCATTTCCATGCGCTCTGGTTTCCGTCACGGTGTCCTGTTGTGCCAGAAAGCCGTTTAGTCATGCTGGCCCCATGACCTGGAAAGCTGTGGACAAATGCAGGCTCCCTCGGCCTGAAAGCGAGATGAGCGTCGCAACCCCATAGTCACCTTTGACTGGACTTAACCGTCCAGGTGTCCTTTACCTTTTTACTCTAGATTTGTGTAGGGTTTACTCCTTAGCCTTTTCTTCTCCCAAAAATATCCCGCAAGGCAGCAGAGGTTTAAGATCAGAGTTTTCCTTCTCCTAGATCTGCTGTTATTGGAGTGCTCGCTTTAACTAATTATTACCTAATGTTAACAGATCAAATCCTTTAAGGGTTCAATTTCTTTCAAAGCCAAGACACTTAAAGCAACTTCTAATGTGCCAAATGGACATGAACTATAATCATTTATATATATAACAAAGAAAATAGGAAAAATTGTAAATAAGCTTTACCACTAACACATATGCATATATGTATGTGTGTGTGTGTGTGTGTGTGTATATATATATATATATATATATATATATATATATATATATATGAGATCCTCCCCTTTCTCCTTAAATTGAATCATTAATCATTTCCAGCATCTGTTAAGGCTGAATAAAGTTGGTCATTAGACAGTCAGTACAACATAACAACAGATTTATAGTGAATAAAATATCCTACCTGGAATCACTTCAAAGAGGAACTTCCCTGGACTTTCATCATTGCAAGGATGCTCAGTCACCCGATTTCCAGGCAAGAATATGGTACCCTTAAAAAATAAAATTTTGAAAAAGAAGACGGGATGAGCCCTTGAGATCAAGGGAATAAGAATATTAAAACTCAAGATTAAAGCTCATAAATCATGCCGAATATCACATCTGGCTACCCAAACCTTCCCAAATGACTTGTCCTGGAAGATGTTCTTGTTTGGATGGCTCTCCAGGTGAAGAGGGGCTTCACATTTATAAAGCATCTCATTTATAAAGCATCTATGCATCTCAAATATGCTTGGCACACTCAGTAGAGCATTCATGGCCACTCTCAAACCAGATGAAAGCATTGTGCATGATTGTAAGGTAAAAGGTAAAGGTACCCCTGCCCGTACGGGCCAGTCTTGACAGACTCTGGGGTTGTGCGCCCATCTCACTTAAGAGGCCAGGGGCCAGTGCTGTCCGGAGACACTTCCGGGTCATGTGGCCAGCGTGACATCGCTGCTCTGGCGAGCCAGAGCCGCACACGGAAATGCCGTTTACCTTCCCACTGGTAAGCGGTCCCTATTTATCTACTTGCACCCGGAGGTGCTTTCGAACTGCTAGGTTGGCAGGCGCTGGGACCGAACAGCGGGAGCGCACCCCGCCGCAGGAATTCGAACCGCCGACCTTTCGATCGGCAAGTCCTAGGCGCTGAGGCTTTAACCCACAGCGCCACCTGCATGATTGTACACTATGCTAACCATGGCCAACTGAATGAACCCTGATTTTCAAACACCCCATGGGCACAGTGAAATGAAGTGCTGATCTAAATCCAGTTGCCAGAGTGTGAATAAAGGGAGACTTTGGTGAGGCCTGTGTGCTGTCTTGCAAGCAAGGTTGTGCAAAAATCACATTTGTTTAGGACAGAACTCTTATTCACCATGGCTTGTTTAGTGCAGGTATAATGCTGTTACAACATTAACACAATTTGTGATGTTCAAACCCATTTCGAACCACAGTTTCATATCCTGGTTAATGGCCTGGCCCGTAACCATGGTTTTGGTATTCAGGTCAAGCATAGCATTTAACTATCATTAAGGAAAGCAAAATGTGATTAAAGCATTATATCTGCACTTAAGTTTCCCTGCAGTGGAACACAGTGGGAGAGACTCTTCAGGCTGAAGTTTCCAACTTTATAGGTCAACACACAGTTACAGTACAGCTATAGAGTAGTTATGCTTCTCGGTAAACACAGCTGAGATGGAAGCCGACAATCTATCTTGTCCCCAGCAGATTGATTTGAAGCTTCCATTTTCTCTGCCACATGCAGAATACAGAATCTCATTTTGACATCATTAATAGCTTCATCATCCCATTGAACACTGAGCAATCTGACAACATTTCTGATTTCAGAAGATGCATATAAAGGGTTGGAATGAAATAGTTAGTTCTCTGTTCTGGGTATCTAAAACTCTTAATTGCTCAAATCTAGTTATATTGTTCTTCTTTCTATCGTTCGTGCTATGGTTTTCCCAGTAGTGATGTATAGAAATGAGAGCTGGACCATAAAGAAGGCTGATCGCCGAAGAATTGATGCTTTTGAATTCTGGTGCTGGAGGAGACTCTTGAGAGTCCCATGGACTGCAAAAAGATCAAACCTATCCATTCTGAAGGAAATCAGCCCTGAGTGCTCACTGGAAGGACAGATCGTGAAGCTGAGGCTCCAATACTTTGGCCACCTCATGAGAAGAGAAGACTCCCTGGAAAAGACCCTGATGTTGGGAAAGATTGAGGGCACAAGGAGAAGGGGACGACAGAGGATGAGATGGTTGGACAGTGTTCTCGAAGCTACTAACATGAGCTTGACCAAACTGCAGGAGGCAGTGGAAGACAGGAGTGCCTGGCGTGCTCTGGTCCATGGGGTCACAAAGAGTCGGACACAACTAAACGACTAAAAAACAACAACAAATCGTTCTTCCAGAATTTCTTTCACAGCACACACACACACACACACACATCTACACACACAGACAGAGAGAGAGATTGTTGAATGTTACTTTTTTGATGTAGGTTGCTTATTTTAAAGTTTTGTTTTAGTATTACATTTTTGTATTGCATTAGATTGTTATAAGATGTACATTTTTTGTTTCTTCAGCTTGTATACCGCCTTGAGTACTATAAGATAGAAAGACGGTATAGAAATTAAAAATGATGATGATGATGACTTTCCCAGAGTTTGTTCCACTGAGCCTCAGAAAGGTGATTAAAGGAGTGCGGACCTCATATTTATCCACATGGAGGCAGTCACTGAAATTAACTTAACACACTGGGCAGTCAGCCTCTAGTTTATTAAAGCCAGCCTCCTGTACAGCCCACAGCAATACTGCAAATATATTCTCCATCATTATCATTATTTAATTGTGCTTAAATGGTACCATTTCCACAAGCCTTTCCAAAGCCCATTATCCTTTATTGCCACATCATATCGGATTACTTTATCCTCCCCTGTAATCAGAAGTTGCTTTCATTTTCAGATTTTTGCGAGGTTCTGCTCTACAATTTCACTCTCTTCCTACCTTTAAAGCACATCTTAATGAGCAGCTTCTTAAAAGGGGTCACCTGGCCCTCTAGAGCTGTTCTGGAAGCTGAATGAGAGGAGGTTTCCCAAATAAGGTACTCCTGCCTTTTAGGGAGTAGCCTGGGAAATTCTTTCCAACATGGCCACAGTTGAGCCAGAAACCAGGCACATCCATGGTGGGTGGGGTGGGAGAGGAGGTTACATTTCCTTCAGGTAGCAAAGTTAGGTAAAGGTAAGGGGATCCCTGACCATTAGGTCCAGTCGTGACCAACTCTGGGGTTGCAGCGCTCATCTCGCTTTATTGGCCGAGGAAGCCGGCGTACAGCTTGCAGGTCATGTGGCCAGCATGACTAAGCCGCTTCTGGCATACCAGAGCAGCGCACGGAAACGCCGTTTACCTTCCCGCCACAGCGGTACCTATTTATCTACTTGCACTTTGACGTGCTTTCAAACTACTAGGTTGGTAGGTTGGAGCAGGGACCGAGCAACGGGAGCTCACCCCGTTGCAGGGATTCGAACCGCCGACTTTCTGATCGGCAAGTCCTAGGCTCTGTGGTTTAATCCATAGCACCACCCGCATCCCATAGCCAAGTTAGAAGGTGGCAAAATGTGTGCATTGACAGTCTGAACAACACTTTTTCAAAGAGAGAATACCAGTGGGTGTAGTAAGTTTATTACATTTCCACAACACTTCCCTCACTGTTACATTTTCACATTATATTTGAGCTTTCACGTGGTGCAAATGCCACTTCTGGATCTATAGCTGAATATAGCATAAGTTTAGCACTCATTTCCATATTACTTGCAAGGGTTTGGATTTTCCCTCTGGAACTCTCTTGCGCTATAGTTCCAGCAGTGGCTTTTACACCACACGGAAGCACAAATATAATGCGGAACATAACATATTGGGGGAAACTCATAAAAATGGAATAAACAGGGTGTGTACACATTATGCCATTGAATCACATTCTTTCCCTCAAAGACTTCTGGGCACCGTAGTTTACCATTCACAGAGTTACAGTTCCTGGTAGCCCTTCACAAACTACAGTGCCCAGAATTCTTTGAGGAGGGAAATGTATTTCAAGTATGCTTTAAGGTACAGCATTTAGGCAGCCTCAGTTAACTTTGTGCTATGGCATGCCCCTCTTTCCCTGCTCCAGGACATGGGTGGTGAATCTCTGGCCTGTGGATATCATCCTTGTTTTGTTGTTGTTGTTTAGTCGTTTAGTCGTGTCCAACTCTTCGTGACCCCATGGACCAGAGCACGCCAGGCACTCCTGTCTTCCACTGCCTCCCACAATTTGGTCAAACTCATGCTGATAGCTTCGAGAACATCCTTGTTACTTTTGTTACTATTATTGTTACTATTATCATCCTTGTTACTATTATTATTAAATTAGTCACACTCTTTCTCTTTAGAGAAAGTAACTCAAAGAAACAATAAATACATTACAAGTACGGTGGTACCTCTGGTTGTGAACAGGATCCATTCTGGAGGCCCGTTTGCAACCTGAAAGGAACACAACCCGTGTCTGCATGTCTGCACATGTGCGGGTCATGATTTGCCGCTTCTGCGCATGCGCGTATGTCATTTTGTGCGTCTGCGCATGCGCAAGCCGCGAAACCCGAAAGTAACCCTTTCAGGTACTTCTGGGTCGCCGCAGTATGCAACCTGAAAACGCTCAACCTGAAGCAAACGTAACATGAGGTATGATTGTACATTATGTGTCTCGAAGGCTAATAGCTGTGATGGCTGCATTCCGCCTACACAGTTGGAGTGAGCCATTCTCCTGAATAACAGTTGCTGGAAACTGCAAGAGGGGAAGGGGCTCTTGTGCCCCAAATCCAGCTTGTGGGTTTCACCCAGGCATCCAACTGACTACTGTGAGAACGGGATTCTGGGCTTGATGGGCCATTGGCCTGATCCAGCAGACTCTTCTTATGTTCTTATTAAAACCAGTATCAATTATCAGGCTGACCATGGTTCCCCATTTTGGCAAAGCCACACCCTGCTTTGGCCAATCACCAGACATCATAGAGGACGTTAGGTGTGAGCAGGGGGAATGGAGGCTGGGGCCAAAGGGGGCTTCTGTAACACTGCTGATCCACTTCCTGGAGACTGCGAAGTCCAAAGCTGAGGCTGTTGTGCTGCAGCAGATTAACAGAATGCTTCCTGCTTTACACAGTTTTGCAGTTGGAGTTACAGCATAACCTCCACCTCCCATTTCTGTTAGGCTTCAGATTAACAAGGCATTAAATTTAATAATCCCCTATTATCACTTCAGGAAGCTCTTGCATGCTACATAAACTGCACCAAACAAACAACCTCTCATACCCAAACTAGAATTACCTGCAAAAGGTCAATGCGTCTGGGAGGGTTTGGATCAAGCATGTCTCTCTCTCTCTCTCTCTCTCTCTCTCTCTGTGTGTGTGTGTGTGTGTGTGTGTGTGCTTCTTTCTTCAGAATAACTCCTTCTAGAAAGAAACTGGTAGCACAGCCAGCCCAAGGCATTTTGCCGCCTGGGGTGAAGGCCAAGATGGTGCCTCATCCAACCTCCCTGTTCCAAGTACAGAAGCTGGCTGGAACGTCAACACTGATGGCAGGACAGCATCCTTCACACAAGTAAAGGCAGAAGGCTAGCTTGAGAGAGGATAAGACAGAATGTATGGGATACCTAAAGTATCAAATGTGGTGACAGTAATAATAATACAACAAAACAACACCACCACAAACTGGCTTATAAGTATAAAACCAAATTTACTAGAATAATAGCTAGAATAGAGATCGACTATAACCATTCAAACAACAAACATACTAAGGTGCCATGTGCAAGACAAAGCCTGGAGATACTATAAACATGGAATGGATAAATGTACAACTCTATCTTAACAAGTTACATGTGCAGAAAATGTTATACAGACTAGATAAATGAACCGTTCAACAAGTAGCGTATTTTTGCATATTCTCCAGTGTGCTGCCCTTGCCGTTGTGGCAGCACTGGGTTGCCATTCTATGACTGGACTTATGCTACTTGTTGAACGGTTCATTTATCCAGTCTGTATAACGTTTACTGCACATGTAACTTGTTAAGATAGAGTTGTACATTTTTTCCACTCCATGTTTACAGTATCTCCAGGCTTTGTCTTGCACATGGCACCTTAGTATGTTTGATGTTTGAATGGTTACAAGTCTATCTCTATTCTAGCTATTATTCTAGTAAATTTGGTTTTATACTTATAAGCCAGTTTGTGGTGGTGTTGTTTTGTTGTATGGAATACCTCACCAGCAATCTGTGCTAACCCCTCACTCCCCCTGCTCCCTAAGCCCTGTTATCTCTTCAGCTTTTGACACCTCACCTCCCAACCTTCTCCCTCTGACCACTCATTGTCGTCCCACCACCAATCCCCTGGCTCTGGGCCTTCTTCCATTGGTGGTTCCCCAGCTGGCTCCTCCCACCATTCCTCTGCACCCAGCCAGTTCATGACAGGCCATGCCCCCTTTTGCCCTAACAGACCAGGAGAAACCCCATTGAACTTAGTGGGGCATTTCTGAATTAACATGTTTAGGGTTGTGCTGCAACAGAAATGACAGCTGTTGTATTAAACCTCTCACCCCACCACAAAAACCTCTCCCTCTTCATTCTCTTCATATTTAAGATAATGCCGTTGATGTATTTCACGCATAGTTAGCATCTGAAATAGTCTAGCTTCATGGGAAAGATTATTGTAAGTTATGGTGGTGGGGGAAACAAGTATTTGGCTTTTGGAAGCAGGGATTTGAGACGATAATCAATTGCAGGGTAAATTAACTTACTTATTAAATACAGACTGTGCCAACTATGGAGGAAATCACTTGAAAAGCTCTACTGAAAGAAAAGACTTGGCTAGAGACACAACTAACTTGATAGCAGGCTGCTCCATACGCAGATTATTTATAATTTATCTGGATTTATAACTAGACCAATTCCCAAGGGCTTGGGCTGAGAGAAACTGCATCAATTAAACAAGATTAAAGGGGTTATATAAAACATGCACTGTTATTTTGAATCCTTGTTTCAGCCACTGAGAGCCAATCTACATTTTGAAAAAGGACATGTGGTACAGTCCTCTCAGAACTAAACCACTTGAGAAAAGAGGTGAGCAAATCACGTGTTAGTTTTGTATTCTTCAAATTTATAAACTTATTCACAACCTAAGGTCATCAAGGCAGTGTACAAGGTAAAAAAAATAAAACAAAATGCAAAAAATGTAAATGTTGAAAACCATGAAAAGTATTTTGATAAGCTCTAAAACAAAATTATGGAAATACAATTACTATTTTATAAATGACCATAAATTACAATTGCTATTTTATAAATGACTGGGTCATACCTTCTTAACCAAACATTTCAGCAGGCACCTAAACATCATTATGCCACCCTAACTTTGACTGGCAATTGATTCCAGGGGGCTGGAGCTGCAACACTAAAAACCCAGCTTTAAGTACAGCCTAAGCCCACCTCTGAATCATATGATATTCCACATGCCAAATACAGTTTGAATTTGGTGAATGGGCTTAGGGATGGACAAATCAGTCTGTTTCCTGACTTTGCCACTGTTGTATGTGCTTATCTGCAAATCCATCCCATCCTATACGTTTGTGTAGACCTGTTTCAATTCATATTTTGAGCTGAGAACTGTCCTAAGATTTGAGAAGTGTGAAAACAGGTGATGGATAACAAAATTGTGACCCGCATGTTAATCTGGAAGGTGTGGGTGAGATCAGTTCATCACAGAATTCCCAAAGACAGAATTTGCTGAACTTTCCCAAATGGGGGAAGCATGCAACAGAGAGAACATGAATGGTTGATATCAGAGACAGAATATGTGGAACGAAGTGGTCTTTTATCTGTATCTATACAGCTTTCTTCTACATTGGAATCAGCACCTTGTGTTTGCCTCCCTGGGCTCCTTTGGGAGTAAGGGTAGGATATGCAGTAAATTGAATCAATAACAACAAGAAGAGGAAGAGGCAAGGCAGCAGCTATTTAATATAACAAGTGAAAGATATAGAAAAACCCACAGACACTCCCTTTATTTTCTAATCTAAGATTTTGGTCAACCATTGCAATGGGCCTTTTTCTACGGTGTCCTCTCTCAGAAAGGAATTCCCTTGTATTGTTCTAACTGACATTCCAAAACCGTTTTTCTTTAGGCTGATATTTCTTCTGACACTTTTGGTTCAGATTATTGTGATACCATATTGTGATACCATTTGTGTATTGCTGTTTCTTCTAAAACAAAAAACAAAAGCCTACCCTGTGGGAGCGAAGTTGAAACCAGAACTTTAAACTCAAAGTTTAGACACAGGTCTACCACCTCTGTAAAAACTAGGCCTCTAGAAACCCTCAATCAGAGCTGATGGTTAGAACTGGGATTTCTTCTATTTTCTCCTCATGCTTGGCTATACAAAACCAAAATGTCTCTACACCAGCCTTCCCCCAATCTGGTGTCCTTCGGAATTTTGCTGGACTACAACTCCTATCAACCTCAGGCAGCGTGGTCAATGGTTCAGGATGATAGGAGATGTAGTCCTAGATACCTTGGGGTGGGGGACCAAGCTGGAGAAGGCAGCCCTAAATACTTTGCAGAACAGGCACACTAAGGAGAAAAGTAATTTTGGAGTAAGAACAACATGTCGAGTGGGAAGGACATGGGAATTATTATTGCACCTGCCTAATAATTTTCAATTCTATACACAATTAAAAAGCAATGATATAACTTCTCTGGAATGAAAAACATCAGTTGAGCAGGTTGGTAGAGGCTGCTCTGTGTAATTGACACAGTGTTCCAGATTAAGCCACTGAATTGAAAGATAGATGCCAGCACAGTGTGTATTTTTCTAAGCAACAGCATACTCTGGTGATCTTCTAGCACACACAAAGAAAACTGAAAAGACAAATAAACTGGAGATGGTAAAAAAAAAAAAGAATTAGGATGCCAGCCACAGCCAGCCAGCTTACTTGTTCAGTAGCAACGAAGGAAGGCACAGCTGCTGAAATCTGCCTTGCTTATCTCTCCAGAAACTCCTAACATTTCCATTACAATGAATACAGTTGTGTCTTCGTCCACCATCACCTAACATTTTGCTGCCCACTGCCAAAGAAAACATTCAAGCAGGCCAAATCCAGTAAAGGAATCAATGCAACTAAGTCAGACAAGCTTTCCGTGCAGGAGCTCAAAAGGAAAAGAGACCCTGAACTTGTCGTAACAGTGTACTTTCCTCTACTTGCATTATGAAAACGGACAGGCTGGCCATTTAGGAAAATCAGATGCTGGAACTAGATGCTTCTTTCGCCTGATCTAGTGGCATGCTTCTTAGGGAGTTATGGCCAGGATCCACCAAGAGAACTTGGAAGCATTGGAACCCAAGGCTACCTGATCCATTTCAAGCCCGAGACTCTGGAATCCTGCTGGATTACTGATGTGACCTCTGAACTTGTTAGTATCCCAACAGAGCTCTCATGAGGACATTCTAGGTGAAAATCCCCTGTGAGCACCATGAGAAGTTCACCATGTAAAGTAAAGGTAAAGGACCCCTGGACAGTTAAGTCTAGTCAAAGGCGACTATGCGGTGTGGCACTCATCTCGCTTTTCAGGCTGAAGGAGCCAGAGTTTGTCCACAGACAGCTTTCCAGGTCATGGTGCCAGCATGACTAAACCGTTTCTGGAGCAATGGAACACTGTGACGGAAACCAGAGTGCATGGAAATGCTGTTTACCTTCCCGCTGCAGTGGTACCTATTTATCTACTTGCACTGGTGTGCTTTCGAACTGCTAGGTTGGCAGGAGCTGTGACCCCGTTGAGAGGATTCAAACCACCGACCTTCTGATCGGCAAGCCCAAGAGGCTCAGTGGTTTGGACCACAGCGCCAACCGCATCCCTTGTAACTACTGAGCTGCATCGCAGCACCTCCTCCCCTAATTCTTATAAGAAGGTCAGAGTCGCCTCACTGAGCAAGTTTAGAGTAAAATGATTTCTTATATACTTCTGATTTTTAAAAAACAAAAACAAAAAAAGTCTGCAGCAAAGGAAAATGACAGCATTAATTTGACTAGAATTCTCCCCCCACCCCTTGATTCCAGAGCAGTTCATAAAAATCCTAAACAGGTGGCATGTTTGGCAGCCCAACTGTGTATATGCAGCAGACAGATTTATTATGCCTTTCATTTTTTAAATATTTATGCACCAATGGAGACGGTGAGATAAAATACCTTCCTTGTCATAGCATCCTGTTAAGAGACGGCTGTGAAAACCGTCGCATCAATCAAAGAGGGCCATAAAGATGTTATCGTCCATTTTATAATTATCATCAATTAAGCACAAACTTTGGAAACGCTCTCTTTTTGAGGGGCCGTTATCTTATTTCACTTCCGAAACAAGCCCAGCCATTTGGCATTGATAGAGAGGGGAGATCCCATAAAAGCAGGGCAAGTAACTAGCATAGCAATTTGAATTAACTGACTATAAAGAGGTTCCCTTGAGATACAGAAGAAAGCTGATACGATGACGTGCAGAACATCTATTAGTTCAAAACAGGCTGCATCGTAGTCATTAGACACACAGGTAAGTGATAGGGAGCGTGATAAGGAAAGGCTTCACTTGATTTGTAAAGCACTATATTGCCTCAACACGGGACGCAGGTGGCGCTGTGGGTTAAAGCCTCAGTGCCTAGGACTTGCCGATCGAAAGGTCGGCAGTTCGAATCCCTGCGGCGGGGTGCGCTCCCGCTGCTCGGTCCCAGCGCCTGCCAACCTAGCAGTTCGAAAGCACCTCCGGGTGCAAGTAGATAAATAGGGACCGCTTACCAGCGGGAAGGTAAACGGCGTTTCCGTGTGCGGCTCTGGCTCGCCAGAGCAGCGATGTCACGCTCACCACGTGACCCGGAAGTGTCTCCGGACAGCGCTGGCCCCTGGCCTCTTGAGTGAGATGGGAGCACAACCCCAGAGTCTGTCAAGACTGGCCCGTATGGGCAGGGGTACCTTTACCTTTTTTATATTGCCTCAACAGCCACCTTCTTCAATATGCACCTTCAGAGGTCTTGCTCTCTGTCCTGGGCAGGTGTACAGAACAGGAACTCTGTAATGGCACTGCAAATTATTTTGCATGAGATCCAGCAATATCCCCCCCACTTGCCCTTCCTTTCCTGCTCTTTATCTTGAAAACCTACTGGTTTGGTCAGAAATTCAATCACTGCAGATCTGCCATATAAAGTTTTAACCTGATACTGCTGCCTCGTTGTTTTATCTGTCTTTTTTGTTTGTTTGTTTGTTTCGTTTTGTTTGTAAGTCAGTTGGGCACAGATCTTTGTGGAAAAGCTGAAGCATGCATTTCATCAATAATATACAGTGGTACCTCGGGTTAAGAACTGAATTCATTCCAGAGGTCTGTTCTTAACCTGAAACTGTTCTTAACCTGAAGACCACTTTAGCTAATGGGGCCTCCCGCTGCTGCTGCCGCCCCGCCGCCCCACGATTTCTGTTCTCACCCTGAAGCAAAGTTCTTAACCCAAGGTACTATTTCTGGTTTAGCAGAGTCTGTAACCTGAAGCGTCTGTAACCTGAAGCGTATGTAACCTGAAGCGTATGTAACCCGAGGTACCACTGTAAAAGGTAGAGCATACTACTGTAGTGTGGAGCATTTGTGTTCAGGGTTTCAGCAAGCCAGCAATGCTCCCCCAACCCACTCAATCCATTCCATTCCCTGCTAACAAATTTTCAGGTTTAGCCCCTTTGATAAATACTCAGCATTCTGTGGCCCCTGAACATTTTCAGCCCTCACAGAAATGTTTGGAGTTTCTCCCCGCCTTCCTTTGGCTCCCCTCCAAAGTCTTTTTGTGCTTCATCAAATCTTGGAGTTCCCCCAAACCTGCTAATACCACTCTCCTGTGCATGGAAGCTAGGCTATATAGGATAATAGTAATAAGCCAAGTTGAAGAATGTGCTCAAAGGCTCGTGGTTATTTATTTTTTTAAGTTAATTGCTTTCACCCTCCTGCCTTGGGAAAGTAAAACTAACCACTATGGGCAACTCACCACTGTGGATACAGAAAACCTCTGAGGAACATGTTCTTCTTCACAGTTCTACGCAAAGTAAGGTACAACCTCTGTTATCCCTTGGCAAGCTCACCCAGGAGGGGAGGCTAGCAGAATCATTTCTTATTCTGTTTGAGGAAAGATCTCCAGATAGTTGTGTAAAATAAATAAATACGTGGAAATCAATCAATGTGATGCTGTAATTTGGTGAGGTATAAAGATAAAGGTTCACATGTCTATGGCTATTCCAACAAGCATCAGCTGCTAAGACAAATGCAGAAATAAAACGGGAAACTTTCAGGAGCCTAAAACATTAATCAGGCCTGAGAACCAAAGCAAGCTGGCGTTTCAAAGCTCCCTGGAGCCTGACTTTCTGCCTTGCCACATGGATTCTAGTTGACATTCAGCCTACGTCTGTGCTTCTCAGTACATTCACTTGATATTAGGACTCTTCCTTTACGCTTCTCAAGATCTAAAATATAGTCAGAACCATCCTGCAATTTCAGTAAAGTGGCTTTAAGAAGACATGATGCCAGGGCTGGCCCAAGACATTTTGCCGCCTGAGGCAAAGGACAAGATTCTGTGTGCCCTGCCCTGCTCTGCTTCAAATGTTTGGGGTATTCTCTGTGTCAGTCCCATAGCCCTTTCCCCACAGAGATGTCCCTACCATATACTTAAGATGCACCTCTTTGCCTCTGACACCTGAGAGAGATTGTTAGAACACCCACACTATTCTTCTGATTGTAAATTGCTTTCGCTGATTTTTATACTGCATTTTGATATCGTTTCAACCTGTCCCCGGAGCCTTATGGTGAAGGATGGATAAAGGAAGCCAATAAATATAGTAGAGAAGTCAACTTGTGTCACGGGATTGCCAAAGAACGCCTTTGAGTCGGGGGGAGGAGAAGTGGAACAGTCAGAAAGAGACGGTCAGGAAATGACAGAAGGGGGAGAGAGCAGGAGGCAGCCAGGAGGTGTCAAGGCTGTCTGATGCTGAAGCAGAGCCCTAGCACTGCACAGGGAGCTCAGGAAAGGAGAGGGATCAGAGACATCCCATGAGGCTTCCCCGCCTCTTCTGTTGGAGGAGAAGGAGGAGAAGACCACTCCCCGGACGATTCGGATGCATAAGTTGTACTGTGCTGCTTAAAGGTAAAGGTAAAGGTACCCCTGCCCGTACGGGCCAGTCTTGACAGACTCTGGGGTTGTGCGCCCATCTCACTTAAGAGGCCAGGGGCCAGCGCTGTCCGCAGACACTTCCGGGTCACGTGGCCAGCGTGACGAAGCGGCTCTGGCCAGAGCCAGAGCCGCACACGGAAACGCCGTTTACCTTCCCGCTGGTAAGCGGTCCCTATTTATCTACTTGCACCCGGAGGTGCTTTCGAACTGCTAGGTTGGCAGGCGCTGGGACCGAGCAGCGGGAGCGCACCCCGCCGCAGGGATTCGAACCGCCGACCTTTCGATCGGCAAGCCCTAGGCGCTGAGGCTTTAACCCACAGCGCCACCTGCGTCCCTCCACTGTGCTGCTTGTACATATGTAAAATAAAGAACTGTAAATATCTCTCTGAGTGAGCAGAGGGTGCTTATTACAAAGAGCATACACGAACCTTCACAACTTGGCTTTCAGTTGAATCTGGCAATGGGACAGCATCCTCCACCGTGTCAGAGGCAGGCATGTAAGAAAGCATCCTGCTCCAGTACTGCCCCCTCCTTATTTGTCTCATGCAGCACCGTGGCTGTTCCACTGCAGGTCATCTTATTTGTCAAAACTGTGTCAAGACTATGCAACTTACATAATTTGCATAAACTTACATAATTATTTGGGATGTGGGTGGTGCTGTGGTCTAAGCCACTGTGCCGCTTGGGCTTGCCGATCGAAAGGTTGGCGGTTCGAATCCCCGCGACGGGGTAAGCTCCCGTTGTTCAGTCCCAGCTCCTGCCAACCTAGCAGTTCAAAAGCACACAGTGCAAGTAGATAAATAGGTACCGCTCTGGCAGGAAGGTAAACGGTGTTTCCGTGCACTGCTCTGGTTTTGCCAGAAGCGGCTTAGTCATGCTAGCCACATGACCCAGAAAAACTGTCTGCAGAAGCGGACAAATGCCGGCTCCCTCGGCCTTTAAAGCGAGATGAGCACCGCAACCCCAGAGTCATTCACGATTGGACTTAATTGTCAAGGGTCCCTTTACCTTTACATAATTATTTATGTAAATTGATTAAATTACACTGACATTATATCCCCCCCTTCATTTCAAAGCAAAGGAAACACGGTGCAATTGAGGGAGATGCAATCTGGTACATATCACTTGTGGACAGAAAGCAACAATGTTTAATATTGATCATATCCACTGGATTGATTTCTGTTCCAGGCTAGGGGCGAATAATCGAAAACCAGCAATTTCCACTCCTGTTTCCGTTTTTGTCAGCAAGCCCTGAGCTCTCTAGTTTGAAAGCACCAAGCTAGCTTAGGGGGCTCAGTGCAACCCCCCCCCCAAAAAAAAAAAAAAAACACACACACAAGATGTTTATGTTTATATGCCTTTAAATTTCATTGATACACACCTATAAACCTAGGGAGGGGTGGCAGAGAAAGGCACACAGAAATAAATAGTACCCACCAAACTGTATCCAGTTCAAACAAGTGTGTTAAGGCTTCCAGATTAAATGCTAGTGGATTTTTTTTTCCTTTTAGTCTAGCTTTGAGTTCATTCAATTTTTCTTTCCTCACAAGCCAATGCATTTGGCAAGGAAACTACTAATAAAAATCTCTACCCATAGCAACAAGTCATGTTGTTCTTCTGGCTGCTTATTCAGCTGAAAATACTGCTTTTATCTCAGATGTAATGGGCAAAGGAGAATTCTCTTGAGTGGTTATAGGCTAAAAGAATTTGATTCCCCACCTCCAGACACAGATTACTGAAAACATTCCCAGATATTTTGCTTTGCTACTTGAATCAGCAATGCAAGGCTTGTAAGGAATACAGCTGTTGCTTTGGGGGCAGGGAGAGACTATAAACCTTGCTTTTAAAAGAACAGGACAAAATCCTTGTTTTTAGATAAGCAGGAAACAAAATCCATTCGTAGTCACCTTTGCTATCATCTATTTTCTTTATCTCAAAATGTCAGTCAACGGCAGCAAAAATCATTACATCGTAACAAGGGGCGAATAAATCTGTCAGTTTTGGTTTCTATCAGTCTCTCATTTTTTTCCAGCCTTTAAATTCAGTTCTTCCCATTTCCACAGCAATTTGTGATTTATATATATATATATATATTAAAAAATGCTTAGTGCAAATTTATCCTAATACACACTTCTTTTTTTGCAAAGCCATTTCTCCTTATATAACTCCTTTTCACATGCTATTTGCATATGCACTCCTATGCACACTTTGCACTAGGATGTGTATTTATTGTACATATCCACTCCATTGTGGAATTTAATAAAAAGTAAAGTGAGCTGGCCATGCTAAGGAACCACCTTTCAGGGAAGAGGCTGCAGTGGATCTTCGGCATCAGTAGGCTGTTGAACTAGATTACACCTTTGGGGGTAGCTTCTAAAGCAGGCATGGCCAAACCTGGCCCTCCAGCTGTCTTGGGACTACAATTCCCATCATCCCTGACCACTGGTCCTGTTAACCAGGGATGATGGGAGTTGTAGTCCCAAATCAGCTGGAGGGCCAAGTTTGGCCATGCCTGCTTTAGAAGCTACCCCCAAAGGTATCTTAAATGATACCCCCAATGATCATGTGATTCTGGACTAGGTGCCAGGTAAGAATGCCAAGAAGATTCCCTGGCCAGGAGGGTCACAACTGAAAAAACCTTCCTCCCTGCCCCTCGCTAGTCACCAACTGCATAAGGAAGGAGATTGTCTTTAAGGTTCCCCACACTATAAAAAGGTTATGTCTTTTTATAGTAGACACCAGTTATGTCTTTTTCTCATCCAGAAAGTATAGCCAGAGATATTTTGGCAAATTTTAAAAATCCACTGGGACAGAAATTTAACCCCGAAAAAGAGGACAACCCTCTACCCCCCACTCTGTCCCCCTCTCTCTGTGTCTCCCTTCTGACTTTGATCTGAACTCCCGTAATTGGGATCTTGGCAGCAAGTTTACCACCAGCAAACCACTAAATTTTGAGGAAAAATAGAAAGGATAATAAGCGTATGTATGAGAGTGAGTGACTGAGATATATATATTCTCCACTGCAGTGGGGAAGTTACAACTTTTGTGGTTGTCTCCTGTCTTGGTCCTATTTTCCAGTCTCACCTTCACTTGCTTTAGCGAACAACATGGCAGGTAAGGGGGATTGATGGGACACAGAGGAGAAAGCTGATGTTTCTCCTGACCTATCTCACCTCCCATGGCCTGGGGGGATTTAAAGATATAGTAAGGTAAAGGTAAAGGGACCCCTGACCATTAGATCCAGTCGTGACCGACTCTGGGGTGATGGCGCTCATCTCGCTTTATTGGTTCAGGGAGCCGGCATACAGCCTCCGGGTCATGTGGCCAGGATGACTAAGCCGCTTCTGGCAAACCAGAGCAGCACATGGAAATGCTGTTTACCTTCCCGCCGGAGCGGTACCTATTTATCTACGTGCTTTCGAACTGCTAGGTTGGCAGGAGCAGGGACCGAGCAACGGGAGCTCACCCCGTCACAGGGATTCGAACCGCCGACCTTCTAATTGTCAAGTCCTAGGCTCTGTGGTTTAACCTACACCGCCACCTATAGTACAGACCTCCAAATCACAGCCTGGCAACTTGAGCTCTACAGCCTATTTTCCATTAATTTGTCAATAGAGCTATAAACCTCCATGTTGCAATCTGATAATTCTGTGTGGTGGGTAAGTCAGTGGAGGAGTTTTAGCAACATCTCCCAGCTGCAACTTCTACTTCTAAGCGAGGCCTTCTTTTTTCTTATTTTCTTATTTCCCCCCAGAACCAGGAAACAATGCAGCTTACAAAAGTCAAAATAAGCATGGCCATAACACAGAAAGCTAAAACACATGAAATATACTTTTTGAGGAAGCCAAGGAGAAGGACGGAAAAGGGAACCAGCCTTTTAGACCCACCATACAAACATATCAGCAATGGCAGTCTATCATGATCTTAGTCTGACAAAGCACAACCTGCAACTGGCAATGAATCCCCAGGAAATGCTACAGGTTTGATTTTTATTACTTAAATAAAGAATTCATTCAGTAAAATAAACCTGGTAGCCTCCATTTCTTTAGAGTGAAAATGAAATCTCATTAGAGGTGATTATTATGAATTATATTCCACTTTGAATAAATTCACTGCTCCCATTAACATTGCCAGAACACGGACATACAGGGGAAAGATGTTCTAACCTGTGCTTTGATATGCACATGAGATGCAATGTGTTCCCTAACGAACTAATAATCCTCTCTGTTATGGGCCATTGATGTCTTCCATTCAGCAATGGATCTTCGCCTCCCATTAGTATTTGGATGGTTAAATTGAAATGAATAATATCAGACTAAGTTTTTATATTTATTTGTGTAAAAAACAATGGCTTCAGAACAAGCATCCATGATGCTGCCTGCAAAACCACCCTTTCTGTCTTTTTCCTGCATGTAAACCGAGTAGCTTGACAAGGTACCTTTGCTGCTCATGGCTGGTACTGCGGAAGGAATTGTATCTCAGGGGAACGTTATCCTGCAACTACAAATGCTTAGACCCCAAGAGCTCTCACAGTAGCCTACAACAACGTTGAAAAACAATGCAAAATAATTTAAAACAGTAATTGCAGATGTAAAACCTACAGCATCATTTACCAAACCAACAATTTAAAGAGCAAACAATACAAAGGAAGCTTTTGGCTAATTTTCTGATAATGGCAAAGAGGTTCTCTGGGAAAGGGAGCTCCAGAAAGAGAGGGCCACCAAAGAGAAAATCAAAGAGATCCAATTGCTCTTGTTTCATAAATGTAAACAGAGCCTTCTTTGTAAATACAACTGTCAGGGAACTGCCATCAGAGCCAGAGGCAGAGGGAAGGCTCCAGAGCGATGCCGGAGAGGGTCCCAGCAGGGAGAGAGGCAGCCCATCTGCTGGGGAAGGAAATCAGCGTAACACCAGGGGTGAAGGGGGGCAGATGGGGGAATCGGAGATAAGGCTCCAGGACTGTTCACCGGAGACCAGTGGGGAGAGCACGGGTACTCCGCTGCCCACACTCTCCCTGCGCAGAAGACTTCCGCGCAGGGAGAGTAGGAGGAGACTTGGCGTCAAAGAACTTCTTTGCTGGAAGAAGTTTAAGAAACGCCCACTGACGGATTCTGCCAGCGACTGAGACAGCCACGAGTGCAAGGCTGTCCAGAGAGAAAGGGTTCAACCAGGCAACCTAGCCAGGAGTGGCGGCAACTTACGCACGAGCAACCCCCTTAGAACCATTACAACAACCATATTGGTGGGAGAGAAAAGTTTTCATCAAGCAAATTCAGACACCAGTTCTTGAAGTTCCAAGGGCCTTAAAAAGGTGAGCTGGAAAGAAAACAGTTCAGGGTGATAAAAGAGCCAAGTGGAGCTGGTGTTTCAGCAGAGTCTCTGGAGGGGGTCCTGCTTCCCATCCCTTCTACTGCTGCATCCACATGGAATGCTGAGTCCTGCTGAGCCTCGTTCCATGTTCACAGAGGCAAAGAGTTTGCCCTGAGCTCAAAACATTCAGTTCATGTCTGGGTGCAGGATAAGAGTGAATCATCATTCCTAGTGTCGATGGTCCGAGCAGCTAATTCTGTTCCATTTGGTCTTGCTAGCAGTCAGTTATAGGTCTTTTCTGGCCTCTTCTGTGGCACTGCATGCTGTTTTGTCCCATTATACACCCTTTTACACAAGACACACACTTTTCAATGCTTCCACTAGAAAGTCTTTTCTTTAACGTACACATTGCAAAACCCAGGGAAATGCAATGTTACAAGGCTGGGGGGAGTTGCATTCTGATAATTTGGTAGCATTCGACTGGGTCAGTCTGCTGTGAAAAGTCCACGCATACAGTGGCCAGTGCTGCATTTTCATAAAAAGGCTATTTCTGCCCCTGTCCGAATCCTGCAGCTAATAATGATGTCAGGCACAGAGCCGTCTTTCCCATTGGGTTTACTGAGATGTTGCGCCAGGGCGCTGGCCTCTCAGGGGCACCCCAGTGAGTGGGGGAGCTGTGCGGCTTTGCCAGTGGCCTCCCCTTTCCCTCCCGTACATCATATGGCTGGCGGGTGTGCAGCTTCCTTCCCAAGCCCCCCACAGGAGGAGAGCAATCCCCACAGAGGCTTGGGAAAAGGTTGACAATTCTGGTAAATGGGGGGGGGGTGTGTGTGTGCCAGAGGGATCTTTGCACCATGGCACCGGATATGCTTAAGACGGCCCTGGTCGGGCACAGTTTCTAGCATATGTTTTCATTGTTCTGAATGTGGTTAACAGCTGAACTTTTCCTACATGAATGAGATTAGATCTTGAAAACAGCTGCGTGAGGAACAACTGAAATATTCCCAGTTCCAGGAGATTCATCTAAGCGTCAACAGTGGGCTTGAGCATATTATCAACTAGATCTGCCTTTGGTAGGCAGCACAGTGGTACCTCAGGTTACAGACACTTCAGGTTACAGACTCTGCTAACCCAGAAATAGTACCTTGGGTTAAGAACTTTGCTTCAGGATGAGAACAGAAATCACGTGGTGGCGGAGCAGCGGCAGCGGGAGGCCCCATTAGCTAGAGTGGTACCTCAGGTTAAGAACAGTTTCAGGTTAAGAACGGACCTCCGGAACGAATTAAGTTCTTAACCCGAGGTACCACTGTACTGCTGTTTTCTCAGTAGGACATGAAAGTATGCCTAACATGACCCTGATACCCCCAACAGCTCTGGTTGAGGCTGAGGAACATCAGATGTAGGCGGAATTGAGTCAAGCAGAGCCTCCAGCTGTTACTGATAGTTGTTTTATCACTCTGGCAGTCAGGCTGCTCCAGTATCTTCTTAATCAGCTGCAGTTACAAGCCTTATAGAGCTGTAGGGGAAACGATGAAATGTAATTTTTGTTCACTTTTGTGGAAGGGGCTGTACCTCTAGGTTCAAGAGTGGTATGGCACTAACTGTAAATTTTGCTGGAATCGTGTCGGGAACAGTAGGTCTATATCAATCAATATTAATTTGGATCTATCATTACTGTGTGGCTACATAGAACCTGTAAGTTCAGAGTCACATCATTCCACTTAATGCCCATTTCTAGGAGCCATCTGTTGCTTCCAAGCCTTACTTATGGGCTTTCAAGAGAACACCTGCTTGGCTGCTGGGGGATACAGAATACTGGACCAGATGGACTTCTGTTACAGTCTAGCTTATGTTCAACAGAGGTAGCCAATGTGGTGCTAGATGTTGTTAGGCTCCATCAGCCCCAGCTAGGATAGCCAGTGTTCAGGGGTGATGGGATTTATAGCATAGCAGCATCTGGAAGCAGCAAATTTGAGACACCCACCCCCCATTTATTTATTTATTGCTTGAGGTGCATAATATTTGATTTGCCAATCATTGAGATGCCAAATTATACAATTTAGATGCCCCTCAATGTGCAAGAATTGATGGTTTGATTATTTATTTTATTTCTGCGTTACAAGATCTTAAAAACCTCAGTTGTGGTCCAGTCAAAATACCAGTCCCTTATATTGCAACCGCAGCTTTAGAGACTTCCATTCGTATTGACACATTAAATGATTTATACACCTACAGATGAAGCATTGAAACTGTCTACTTCCTATGTGTGGCAATTATTCTGTCCATAGTGTTTCTTCCTGTCCTTGTAATACTGTACAGTGGTACCTCAGGTTTCATACGCTTCAGGTTACATACGCTTCAGGTTACAGACTCCGCTAACCCAGAAATAGTACTTCAGGTTAAGAACTTTGCTTCAGGAAGAGAACAGAAATCGGGCTCCGGTGGTGTGGCAGCAGCAGGAGGCCCCATTAGCTAAAGTGGTGCTTCAGGTTAAGAACAGTTTCAGGTTAAGAATGGACCTCCGGAACGAATTAAGTACTTAACCTGAGGTACCACTGTATGTCTATCTTTTGTCAGTTGTTGCTGTTCTCCAGCATGCCTTGGGTGGCGCTAGTGTCCCATTGTTGTTTCAGAAGTTCTCCATTGCTCCATGGTTCATTGTTTTGCAGCTACAAAAGTCACACTGTTCCAATGAATTTCCTGTTTTCGCCATCTTTCTCTCAGCCTGGGAAGGAGAGCAAGCTGTCAAACTTCAAATAACTCAGTAATGAACCTTATCAAGTCTTGGCCAGCCTTTTCCAGAGTTCAGTTGAAAAGAGGGGAGAGTTTCAGAAAGGTCTACAAAGCCACACGTGGATATGCTCAAGATTAAACAGCCAGTCCGACACGATACGAAACCCTGTATATTTTAAGACATTTTTTTTTTTTATTCTTCGGCGATCAGCCTTCTTTATGGTCCAGCTCTCACTTCCATACATCATTACTGGGAAAACCATAGCTTTTACTATACGGACCTTTGTTGGCAAGATGATGTCTCTGCTTTTTAAGATGCTGTCTAGGTTTGTCATTGCTTTTCTCCCAAGAAAATATACATAAAGTAGGGGTATTTAAAATGAGAGTAGTCATAGCATCCTCTTTTTTGCTCTTCAAACTATGGCAACCCGGGGCGGGGGAGAGATACACCAACAGGTTGAAGTTAAAAGCTTGACAGTTATTGAGCAAGACATGTCACCTGATCCCATATCAATACTTGCCCTTTTTGAATATTGACAAATAAGAGATTATTCCTACTCCCTTTTTAAAAAAATTATACCTTTCTTCACCTCCCTTTCCTTTGCCAGAACATAGAGAGCAGGGATGTTACCTTTGTGGATTAGGTTACTTTCCATACAGACTTCCTCCCCTGTCTTCACCTCTGTCCTGTTAAGCCAGTGGTTCTCAACCTGTGGGTCCCCAGATGTTGTTGGACTACAACTCCCATCATTCCTGAGCTCTTGCCTTGCTAGCTAGGGGTGATGGGAGTTGTAGTTCAACAACATCTGGGGACCCACAGGTTGAGAAAGGCTGTGTTAAGCAAAAAGTATTGTGTAGACCAGTGTTTCCCAAAATTGGGTCTCTAGCTGCTTTTGGACTACAACTCCCATCATCCCTAGGTAGCAGGACCAGTGGTCAGGGATGATGGGAGTCATGGTCCAAAAGCAGCTGGAGACCCAAGTTTGGGAAACACTGGCCTAGAGTTCCAAGCAGTTTTCAGCTTTATCTAATGGCCACCAGCCTGGTCTTTTCAATCAGCTGTTATCTGTTCACTTTAGCCCTTCTGAACAACCTCAAAATGACCCAATGCCCATATTGTAACAACAGCTGCAACAGATTGGATCAATGCACAAAAGTATCCAAAATAGAGCCTGCCCAAGTGACAAAAAAATAACTGCTTAAGAAGCCGATCAATCAGAGATCGCGTGTGACAGCTGTGTCGCATTACTCACCCAGGTAAAGGCTAGGAAACTGGTGGCAGACGGCAAAAGAAAATTAGCTGTCAGAATAATTATTTTGGGGATGGCAAATAATAAATAGCAGCTGTCACCTGCAACACCTGACCAATTCCCGGAAGGTTGGGCTTCTGTGCAGACTCTTTTGGGGTCACCTATATTTCCAGGTTATCATCACTGCACAATGGGCAGGAGTTGGAGAAACGATGAGATGTGGAAATAGCTTACTGCAAACTGGGCACCCTGCTCATCAAGAACCAGGAGATCTTTCTCCTCTCTAGCCTAACGAATGCACCGAGCGTCAGTAGTTGCCTGCTGCAAATAACATTTTCCGTGAGATCTGGTGTAGCTGTCGTAAGGCATTAAAGTCACAGTCCTGTTCACCGTTTCTCCTTGATAATCAAGCACTGTGAATTAGATTACATGCAGGGCCAGGGAATATATATGAGCAACTGCCCAGGCTCACCTCCTCTGACATGCCATGGCCTCACATCAAAGGTTGCAGTGCATCTGGAGTTTCATTAACAAAAGCAAATGGCTGCACTCCAGTTAAAGACAAGTGGTCAGGTTAATTGGGAGTATATTATACCTGTGCTCAAATGCCTTGAACTGGCTCCCTCTTGCCTTCCAAGCTCAGCTAAACAGCTGCAGTGACACTGAATCTGCAAGAATTGTTCTGCCATGGTCAGTTGCCTTGGAACTGCAGAAGTAAGGGGAAGGTCACTCTGACATCGTTCCCCAGCCAGGATTAAGGATGGAGGAGAAACTTGATTTCATTTGCATTTTATTGAGAAACTAGCTAGTTCACACTTCCTGAACTAATACACGAACTGAAACACAGCTATCCTGTGAAACTTGCACTTCTCTGAATTTTGCAATTCAGCCCAACAATATGTGCAACGATGCATATATAAGAGAGAACTGTTTGTTAAAATGCATGCGTTACTTAAAATACCCTATGAAAAGGTGATATGTTGGGGAAATTGCTAGCAAAGATGTGTTTATTGGGGGGGGACTGCCCTAAAATGCCGACAATTATTGGTGAGGATCTAAGAAGTCATAATAATAAATTGCTACTGAAATGCAGAGAACTGAATTTAAAATTTGAAGAATGAGAAACGTTTAGAACCCAAACTGACGGGACGAGTCGGGACTAAGAGTGACTGCAAAATTGTACTATATCCATCCCTGGGCGGGGGGGACAGCAAAGAGACATCAGCTTGGGCCCAACACAATGGAAATGTTTGTTGATAAGCCATCTCTTTGTTTTGTGTTGTCAAACTAACCAACCTCCTCAACCTTTGTCCTCCACTCCCCTTACCTAGGTTACTACCCCTAGCTCAATTCCCAGGATGCAAGTACTGCCAGCTGCAATTGCTAAATATCAAATTACCAACAGAAAAGAAGCCAGTGCTTTCTCCCGCTAAAATAGTGAACTCAATTCTAGACATACAGATCTCTACTTAGCCAAAAGGGCAAGACTCTTGTGCAAGAGAGAGCCATTGGTTTTGGGAAACTTCAAAAATTGCAGAAGTAGAAAAAAATAATAATAACCCAAAAGAACACAGAGATATCACTGAACATGCTCAGTGGGCATGGAATTGAAAGGGGGCGGAATAGAAAACTGGGTGAGAGAGGGGATGGAATGGAAATTTCCTAGAGGAAGGCATGGCTGGCTGACTGGCTGGCTGAAACTCCTGAAGAGGAGCACTCCACACGGCAATATGTCACTGCACACCCCACTTGTGAATTCTTACTAAGAACCAGCTCTTCTTCACACCTAAAACAGAACAACCACCTCCCACAGCCTGGATAGGTGCGTACAGACAGAATCCAAAGTGGTTTGAATGAAAATAACTAAAAGAGCATACTGGCAATGACCTCCTTTCTCAGCAGCAGCTCGCAACCTGTGTTCGAAAAACATCAATAGCATAATTACAGATAAGTGGCATGTCAAGATGTTTAAAATGAATGTTGCGCCCTGAAAACTACATGTGCTATCTCCAGAGGGTGTTTTCTGCAGACAGTGGGTAAACAAAGCCATTAACAATCAATTCTTAAGATGCTTCTAAGTGGAAATGGGGAACTGTCTGAAAAGTTCAGTGGGCTACAGACATTCCTGGGAGCTGGAGACAGACAATGGTTTAAGAGACTCAAGAGTAGAAGGGCAAAGCCAAAAGAGTTGACACCCTTAGTCTAAGAACTTTGGGGGGAGAGGCTGAGGGGTTTACCAGTGTCTTGGGGGGGGGGAGTTTGATAGGTGAGGTGGTAGGTGGAGTTTGTGGGCATGGGCACAGTTCTCCCTCTCTCTCTCTGTGTGTGTCTCTGTGTGCGCGCGCGCGCGCACACACACACACACACACACTTGGAAGAAAATAACCTAAAAATGAGTGTAATATATTCTAAAGTAATGAAATCCTACATACCTGGGGTAATTAAAGTGCCATAACATCTGCCGCCTTGCAGGAGGAAACAAAATCTAATTCTAACTCCTGGGGTTCTAAAACACTCATAAACCCCCTAATGGCACCCTCGTGGTACCGAAGGAGATGGAGAAAGGTATGTGGGCCCCTAGTAATCGAAATAGCAAAACTAACTGGAGCTGAGAGATGGGAACATTTCACTGGAGATAGCGGCGAGACATGCTTTTATATTAATTAATGGGCTAGCAGACATTCAGGCTGCATCTGTATTGACAAAAGTTAAAAGAAAAATAAAACATGAGAAATACCCCTCCATTCTTTTAGAGCTTCACGGCAACATGCCTGCAGTTGAGTATTCTGCTCCCCACCCCACTGTTCCCTAGTTCTCTGAGCAATGTCTAACTGGGGAACAGCTGCCTTATACCAGGTGAGACTGACTGTCCATCTCCAGCAGTGTTGTCTACACTGACTGACAGTAGCTCTCCATGGTCTCATGCAGATGGTCTTTCACATCACTGGACCCGTTTAAAAAAAAACAACAACTGGAGATGCCACCTTCTGTATACAAAGCACTCTACCACTGACTTTTTACAAGAATTCTTAAAGCCACCTGGGGAAAATAAAGTACGACACACACAGACAACTTAAAACCAGAAAACGATTAAAACAAAAATTATATTAAATGCTTAAGCAGCATTTTCCTATCATACAAAGGCGGCAACATTAATTAACCCAAGGCCTGGAAAGGTCTTAGCCTGGTGCCTAAGAACTGACAAAATGTGCACATTAGGCAAAACTGAATTCAAACAAATTTATAGTAAGAGAAATTTGCACTCAAATGCTTATAAATTTTCATGAGGTTAAAGCAACAACTGCAACCCTGCAAACTGAGGTGGAACTGTAGAAAACTGAATGTAAGATTAGGAGAAAAAGAAACGGAGCAAAAAGAAATTGGTCAGTATTGGCCATTCACACTGAGGTCCAGCTCCGAGAGCCTTCTGGTGGTTCCTTCACTGAGAGAAGTGAGGTTACAGGGAACCAGGCAGAGGGCCTTCTTGGTAGTGGCCCCCACCCTGTGGAAACCCTCCCACCAGATGTCAAAGAAATAAACCTTGTTTAGGGAAGTTTTTAATGTTTGATGTTTTATCATGTTTATAATATTTTGTTGGGAGCTGCCCAGAGTGGCCGGGGAGGCCTGGCCAGATGGGCAGGGTATAATAAATAAATAAAATAATAATTAATAAATTGCTATTGAACTTTCTGTATCTGCTAACCACCTTGCTTAGCTTCCAATCATCCAAACATTAACCTTCCTGCTTACCCAACTTGAATGTGCAGAAGTTGAGTTCAAAAGTGGACACACTAGTCCACTCCAGCTTCCTGATCTGTTTTCTTTCATCCTAAATGGGAATGTGTACACCACAGAGAGATGTGTCTACTTTGATAGTGCTCTGTACAAAAAATGATGAACTCCAGACTGGTCATTCAAACTGCTATATGCCCTTTTCTCTCTTGTGGAACCTAGTGTGTGAATCCCTTCTCAAATGCATCCTTAACAGAACACCTTTCCCTTTCTTACAGTATCTTGGCCAGAGAGCAAGCAATCCTCTCTGACATGCACGCATGCTGCTATCACTTCCTCCCTCAAATGAACCGAAGCCTGGCAAGATGTATCGGACTCCCCAACCAACCTTCTCCTCCCAAGGGAACCGAGGGAACTCATAAAAACCTTAAGCACCCGGCAATAGGCAGTTAAGAGAGGAGCATCTTCTTAATGTTCTCAAGGACTAGATGTGCATTAATGAACTCCAGCGTGTTCCAGGACTCCTTTCTGGGTATACAAGTAGTTTGTCAGAGCGCCGTGCAATATAAAATAACCTTCCTCAAAGATTTGCAAGACGCTGGGGGCTCACCAAATACAAATCTTGCAGCAGAATAAATCTGCATTCTCCCCTACATCACGGCACACGAACACTCTTTAAGCAGTTTTATTCTTCAGCTGCCAGCTGCCCTGTTCCTGGCATGAGCCCTAATTAGTGAGCCAGATATTTATGGCCTTAATAGCTCCAAAAAGCACTCACCTATCACCCTTTTTAAAAAACCTGACAGCCTTCATCTGCTGTTGCATATGCAAGTTTAGATTTGCTTGTGCTCTCTTGCTACCTTTGCTATCAAACATGAGCCCGTTATTGATTAAGTTGGGAGACTCCTCCTGATTAGGCTCCAAATTGGGTTCTGATTAACCTGCTGCTTTCCCCCACATCTCAAAGATAAACCTATCCCAATGATGTCACTGGGTCCAATTCTCCTCAGCCCCTCTCCAAACCCTTCCTCCCTCTTACCAACCTGCTTCCTTCCCTGTCATGACCTATGGTCCAAGGATCTTGCAGTGTGCAGCAGAAGATTAATTAATTAATTAATAATAATAATAATAATAATAATAATAATAATAATAATATGATTTATTATTTATACCCCAGCCACTCTGGACAGCTTCCAACAGAACACTAAAATACAATAACCTATTAAACATTAAAAGCTTCCCTAAACAGGGCTGCCTTCAGATGTCTTCTAAAAGTTTGGTAGTTATTTTTCTCTTTGACATCTGGTGGGAGGGCGTTCCACAGGGCGGGTGCCACTACTGAGAAGGCCCTCTGCCTGGTTCCCTGTAACTTGGCTTCTCGCAGTGAGGGAACTGCCAGAAGGCACTCCACGCTGGACCTCAGTGTCTGGGCAGAACGATGGAGGTGAAGACGCTCCTTCAGGTATACTGGACCGAGGCCGTTTAGGGCTTTCAAGGTCAGCACCAACACTTTGAATTGTGCTTGGAAACGTACTGGGAGCCAGTGTAGGTCTTTCAAGACCGGTGTTATATGGTCTCGGCGGCCGCTCCTAGTCACCAGTCTAGCTGCCGCATTCTGGATTAGTTGTAGTTTCCAGGTCACCTTCAAAGGTAGCCCCACATAGAGCGCATTGCAGTAGTCTAAGCTACTGCAACTAGAGCATGCACCACTCTGGAGATACAGTCTGCGGGCAGGTAGGGTCTCAGCCTGCGTACCAGATGGAGCTGATAAACAGCTGTCCTGGACACAGAATTGACCTGCGCCTCCATGGACAGGTGTGAGTCCAGAATGACTCCCAGGCTGCACACCTGGTCCTTCAGGGGCACAGTTATCCCATTCAGGACCAGGACATACAAGGACAAAATTCAAGCTATTTCTTCCAGTTTTAGGGAATAAGCAAGGGTCTTTAATTAATGCCCACTGCACTTAGAAAGCTGTTAGAGGGTTAAAGGGGGAAGAAAGCTGTGTGGTGTTCCTAAGATATCTTTTTCAGTTTCTCTTTTCACTTTTCCTGCTTCCTTTTGTTGTAACCAGTAATGTTTGATGATGTTGTGTAAAATATCCCATTTGAAGTTTACAGCCATGCCTTCCTTCCTCTGGTGAGACAGAAACCTTCTCTGCAACACTGGCATCTTATACAGGGACCCCCTGACGTTAGGACACGGCCCTGCCAACAACTCAGAGGATAAGCCCCCTGCAATACCAGGGAATCTTTTTTTGTGTTTTTATTACCTAAGCCCTCCCTTCAGATGTAAAGGAAATAAGCAGCTATCCTATCTTTAAAAGACATCTGAAGGCAGCCCTGTTTAGGGAAGCTTTTAATATTTAATGCTGTATTGTTTTTAACACTCGATTGGGAGCCGCCCAGAGTGGCTGGGGAAACTCAGCCAGATGGGCGGGGTATTATTATTATTATAATTATTATTAGCCACACTTCTCAAACCAAAAAGCAAACCGAGCACACAATTAACCATCAAAATTTGTGCATCTCTGAATTTTGCAATGCACTTCTCTAAGCAACCAGTGTGCATAGAAGTTCAAGTGTTGGTGGAAAATAACATGCAGAAATGAATTACATGGGGGAAATCGTTTGCAAAAAGCATATGTTTTTTGCAATATCAACCATCTCAGGCCTTATGACCAGCAACGGGGGGGGGGGGGGGTCCTGTTGGGGATACCGCCACAGGGTGGTGACCATAGCTGTCAACATTTCCCTTTGTTTAAGGGAAATTCCCTTATTCTGAATAGGATTCCTCACAAGAAAAGGGAAAAGTTGACAGCTATGATGGTGACGGGGCCTTCTCAGCAGTAGTCTTCCGTTTGTGGAATGCATTCCCAGGTGAGGTTTATCTGTCTACCTCAATATTAGAATTTAGGATATATTTTTTTTAATATTCATGTTTACCCAGGCATTGCATGTCTGAAAATTCTGCCCCTGGTAACCCTAAAAGTATTAGTTTGAGGGTCACCGATTGACTTTAGGAGTTTTTAAACTGTTTTTAGAAGATCTTTTAAATCAGATTTAGAAGTTTTAATAGTATTTGTATTGATACGTTTGCTACTTTGAATTTATTTGAAGGAAGATTTGGGGTATAACTCTAATAAATAACTTATTAACGTTATTATTTTTAATTTTAATCAATATAGTTAAAACTGCATACAAATGTGTTTATATTAGAGCAGGGGTAGGCAACCTAAGGCCTGGGGGCTGGATGCGGCCCAATCACCTTCTGGTCCACGGATGGTCCAGGAATTAGAATGTTTTTACATGAGTAGAATGTGTCCTTTTATTTAAAATGCATGTCTGGGTTATTTGTGGGGCATAGGAATTTGTTCATTATTTTTTTCCAAAATATAGTCCGGCCCACCACATGGTCTGAGGGACAGTGGACCAGCCCACGGCTGGAAAAGGTTGCTGCCCCCTGTATTAGAGCCTACATTGATCACGTTCTAATTCTCCCAAAGTTCTTTAACAAAGTTCTTAAATGAATTACTATTCTGTTTGAGCACAGTCTTAGAAGGGAAATGATCTCTGAAAGGTTCGTGAAATTATTTCATGATATAAACGAAAGTGATTGCTGTTTCTTTCTCCATAAATATTTCTATTTATAAACATCCCTGATGATTGTTCGGAAGCTTTAACAGACAGAAGATGTTATATTCCATATTTCACATTTCTGTATGGTGCTATTTTAGCATGAAGTTCAGCCTGCTAATTGCTGAAAGCTGCCCTGAGTCTTTGCACATGCATCAGAAGGGTGGAATATTTTGTTTGTTCAACTTTTAAACCAACCTTCATCCCGAGGATCCCAGGGTAGTTTACAGAAGATTTCAAAACCAAACATTGACAATATAAGCTCAACATTGTAATAACTAGGATTAAAACCAGCAGCTGGCAATTTTTTTTTTTTAAAAATCCTGCATCGTAAACCTTAAATGGTCTAGCCATCTCAGCCAAATGCCTAAGTTAACAAGAAGAAGAAGAAGAGGAGGAGGAGGAGGAGGAGGAGGGAGGAGTTTGGATTTGATATCCCGCTTTATCACTACCCTATGGAGTCTCAAAGCGGCTAACAATCTCCTTTCCCTTCCTCCCCCACAACAAACACTCTGTGAGGTGAGTGGGGCTGAGAGACTTCGGAGAAGTGTCACTGGCCCAAGGTCACCCAGCAGCTGCATGTGGAGGAGCGGGGAAGCGAACCCAGTTCACCAGATTATGAGTCTACCGCTCTTAACCACTACACCACACTGGCTTAACATGATTTAATTTGGTTTAGAAACCTACATAAGGTTGAGGCCCTCCACACCTCCAGGGGTAGGAAATACTACAGTCAGGTCAGAGATGGTTCCTCTGCCATCTCGCAGTGAGCAATGCCTGCTGGTGTAACAATAATATTTTTTCTGTCAATGAAACAAGTTAATATTCCATCAAGCTACATGTGTGCATGACCATGTGCACATGCAAGAGGAGACCAGGGCTCTGTTGAAGCATAAGTGGATCATGACCATTGTTTGAAGTGGCCACCAAGTTCCTCTAAGACGAAGAAGAAGAGTTTGGATTTGATATCCTGCTTTATCACTACCCTAAGGAGTCTCAAAGCGGCTCACAATCTCCTTTCCCTTCCTCCCCCACAACAAACACTCTGGGAGGTGAGTGAGGCTGAGAGACTTCAGAGAAGTGTGACTAGCCCAAGGTCACCCAGCAGCTGCATGTGGAGGAGCGGGGAAGCGAACCCAGTTCACCAGATTACGAGCCCACTGATCTTAACCACTACACCACACTGACGAAGGGTTGAAGAACCCTTTTCAATCTGATGACCACATTCCCCTCTGGGAATCTTTCCGGGAGTTGCATGGCTAGAGGCCAAGAGTGAGCTGAGTGATAAACAGGACTCTTGCTTTCGTATAGCAAGCCACGTTCAAGCCATACAAAATTTATGCACTGTAGACAGTGCCGGATTTACGTATAAGCTAAACAAGCTATAGCTTAGGGCCCTACTCTCTTGGGACCCCAAAAAAATTTAAAGAAAAAGACAACTGGATGTACATTTCCTAAATATAAGATAAAAAACAAATAAAATAAAACCTACATACAGCAACAGTGTTTTGTGTTGTGTAGGCTCCTGCCTGCTAGCCTGCTCCCTAAAATATCACTGGTTTGCTCATTTCTATATACAGTGGTACCTTGGTTCTCAAACTTAATCCGTTCCAGAAGTCTGTTCCAAAACCAAAGCGTTCCAAAACCAAGGTGCACTTTTCCATAGAAAGTAATGCAAAATGGATTAAAAATAACACCTAAAACATTGTATTTCACTATTAATAGACTTCTTAATTGTATTTCAGTTCAACAATTACTTTGATAAAATACGTATTTTGTTATGTGCAAATGGCTTTAGATACCTATAAATTACCATATAACATATATTCAAGACAAAAAACAGCGACAATTTGTTGTTGACAAAGGACAGCTGGACATATAAAGGGCCCCATTACCTTCAGTAGCTTAGGGTCTCATCAAGGAGAAGGAACTCTAAATCCAGCCCTGACTGTAGTTGGAAGTGAGGGGCACATGGGTCTCACCAACCTGGGAAAGTTGCCCATCTAAGAGAAGGAACTCTAATTCTAAACCTCTGCTGCCTGGTGGGTTATTTTCAGGAGAATAAAGCTACAGAGTAAAACCTACATATATCTGGAGTGGAGTCCCAAACCAAAGAAATGGCCTTTGGTTTGGACTCAGTCTGACTCTTATGTTTTCCTCCCCTTATGGTTTGGATTTACGCAGGTGGTGTTGTGGGTTAAACCACAGAGCCTAGGACTTGCCGATCAGAAGGTCGGCACTTCGAATCCCTGCGACAGGGTGAGCTCCCGTTGCTCGGTCCCTGCTCCTGCCAACCTAGCAGTTCGAAAACACGTCAAAGTGCAAGTAGATAAATAGGTACCACTCCGGCAGGAAGGTAAACGATGTTTCCGTGCGCTGCTCTGGTTTGCCAGAAGCGGCTTAGTCATGCTGGCCACATGACCCGGAAGCTGTACGCCGGCTCCCTCAGCCAATAAAGCGAGATGAGTGCTGCAACCCCAGAGTTGTCCGCAACTGGACCTAATGGTCAGGGGTCCCTTTACCTTTACTAAAATAAGGCTGCATTTTAAATTGTATTTGAACCCACATTTTAATTAACTGTTTTTCTTTTTCTTGTACGTTTTGTTGTAATTTTATTGGTGTTAGCTGCCCTGAGCCTGGTTTTGGCCGGGGAGGGTGGGGTATAAATAAAAATATATTATTATTATTATTGTCAGGGACTCAGCGGGAGCGCAGGGAGGAGAGGAGATGGAAAGCGAGGGGGAGCAATCCGAGGGCAGCGTAGGAGAATATGACAGCAGCCCGATAGATTCCATGAGCCTCTCCAGCGAATCGGAAGATTCACAGAAGGGGGCGCCGATGGGCAGGGCAAGGGGCGACCCAAGGGGGACACCCCAGAAGCAAGGGGCCAGCGGGGACTCCCAGAGCACCAGTTGCAAATCAGGACCAGCTTCCCCACCAGAGCGTAGTGGGGGGGAGGAGTCCCAGGTGTCAGAGCCCACATATGCACCACCAGCGAGAGAAGATGAGTCAGGGTGGACCACGCCTCCATCGGAGAGCGAGTTAACGGTTAAGAGGAAAGTTGCAGGCTGGGCGCGCGCGCCAAGTTCAAAGGTACAGGCGAGCGGCACAGAAGGTAGCCCGGATAGGGAACCAGGTCCTAAAGCCCGCCGGAAGGAGGGGCAAGAATCGTCAGGGTCAGCGTCAGAGGAGTCGAGGAAGGATGAGACCCTAGCGGGCAGGAGGGCCCAGAGGAGAAAGGAATTTAGGAAGAGGTGGAGCAAAGCGAGAGTCTTAAACTGGTGTGGAGGGGGAGGAGACTCAGACAGGACTTCGCCGGTCTAAGCTCGGGACGTAGAGCTGCATGCTGCGGCTTTGAAATGGAGACTGAATCTCAATAAAGACTTTTGTACATAACTACAGCCTAGCGTTGGTCCTCTGTGAGCTGGGACCTGGAGGCAGCTCTGACAATTATTATTATTATTATTATTATTATTATAGCTAAGATGGTGCTGCTGTCAATGCGCCTGTGCAGTCCCAATCTTGCCAGCACCCATACATGCCCCAGCACCATCAGCCCTGCTGTTACATCACACCAGTTGTTGCTGCCTCCAACTGTAGCTCCATATTCTGCAGTGAGCTATTATGTTCAATACTCCCAAGTGCTCCACATTTTAAATCTTTTGTTGCCAAAACAAATGTGACAAGGACCTCAGCATGATCGTTCTTCACAATCCATGGGTGTTCTCTGCAGCGCAGTATTCAGTCCTCACCTCCCACTCAACAAGCCAAGTTGAAACAATGGCTCGTTAGCTTTCAGAAGCCAGAAATCATAGGAAAAAATTATGCCAGTTACTACACCTGTAATGGAAGCTTATATAACACCAAGCATTCTATTGTATAATGCTCAGATGTTGGCATACAAAGTAATTCAGCGCATGGTACTTATGAGAATGTAAGTGGAGGGAGAAGATTGTGTTAAATAAAGAAGTTCTGAAAGGGTGCCCTTTGCAGAACAGGGGCTCAAATTCTCCATGGAAACTTGCATCATAGAGAGAATGAAATGATACAAGTCAACCTATTCCCCCCCCCCCATATTACCTGAGCTTGGAGAAAGAATAGAGTATTATTATGTTGAGCCCAATTCAGTTTTAATTTCCAGAAGAACCATCATAACATCACAATAAAGATTTAGTAGCAGAGCTAAAGCAATGTACACACACACATCTCCATCCCTGAAGTGTTAAGTGAAAGGTTACATGCTGTCAGGAGTAAATCACCTGGAATAAGTGAAGTTAACTCTTTTATTAAAAGAAACAAGGCAGCTCAGGAGGCCAGGCCTAGAGAGCACAACAACTCTTCCTATGGGGCAGAACTTGCCCCTCATCGCAGCTACCTAAACTTCCTTCTCCCCTTGGGTGCTTCCCAAGCAATCTGAAACTACGCTGGCATGGCTGTCTTTGCACTTCATACCTCTCCTGGTCCTAGGAGACCAGAGACGAGGGGAGCTTATTGCAGCAGGAGGGAGAGACCCCCTGGCTTCTTCACCAGCCTGACTCACCTCTGCCTCTTGGCCTCCCTCCTCCCCTGCTTCAGCTTCTACCTCTGGTTCTGTACTGCTCTCTGCCACAGACTCTTCCTGCTCACTAAACCATTACCTCTTCAGCTTCTGACACCTCTTCCTCCCAGTCTGCATCATCATCATCCCACTGTCAACCCCCAGGCTCTGAGCCTTCTTCCTTTTGGGTTCCCCAGCTGGTTCCTCCCACCATTCCTCTGTGTCCAGCCAGTCCATGACATGTACATACACAGAAAATTATGGAGGAACTAGGGGACAAGTAGGGGTTCTACATACACCAATGAGGAAATAAAATTGAGGATATGATTTGATCATTACCCTCAGACACTCCTCAGAGCTGTTACTTCACCCCCTTCCTTTAAATGTTTCCGCCTGCCTAGAATTTATCCTTGAACTCTTGCTTGCCTTGATGTAGGATAGAAAGGAGTGTGTGTGTGTGTGTGTGTGTGTGTGTAAACTACCTTTGCTTATGTTCCCTCCACAACTAGCATTTGGCCTTCAGAAAGGAACGTGGTCCTCAAGCTGAACATGTCTCCCACCCCTGCTTTTTGGAGATTGACTCAGCGTATAGTCAATTCCACCCTAATTTAATCAAGAATTTGTGGGGCGAGGGCATTCTAATGGTTTTTCTATATAGGAAAACACTGGGTTTTCTTGAAGACCAGTTCAGAGATGGATTTGCAACAAGCCTTCGCCTTCAAATCCTGAGCCAGTCTGTCTGGAATGACAAAATGAAATGAGTTGATATAGGGCACATGTCTAAACAACGACAAACAAAGGGCTGTCGCGCCTTTAGGTTGACAGAACATCACTGTCAGCACGAGGGCTGCATAAAATGCTCCCTGCTGATTAAGAAGGACTCAATAAGCACCTTAGAACCAATTATGCATTTCGAGAGGAAATCAAAGCGGATAATGCTTAGTTTTAGGGCTGACCAATGGGCAAGCTAAGGAAGCAACTCGCCAGGCACAAAAAACGTTATTACTGCCAGTGACTGGGAGGAAGGCTTCAGTGCTTTGAACCAGGGGTTGGTAGTTCAGGGGTAGAGCATTGACTATGCATGCAGAAGGTCACAAATCTCCAGGTAGGGCTGGGGGGAAACTCCCCTTTGAAATCATGGAGAGCCACAGCCAGTTGGTGTTAAGCAGGGGGCAAGGGACATTTTTGGTTCCAAGAGCCAGATCTTCATCTGTTCCCATCCTGTGGCCCACCTTTGGCAGGGGGTGGGGCAAACCACCTGTCAATCATGTGACACCACCATGATGTCACACGATTGACAGGTGGCTTGTCCCCCTCATCAAAATTTGTTGCGCAGATGCCCAATAGTCAGCTGTCTGTAAGGGGGACTGGTGTGCAAGGGGCATTTGTACTTGGTGCTTCCCAAAGCTGGCAAAGAGGCTGGCAAAACATTTCTTTCTCCCCTCCCTTATGCAGCAATGCCTACCCACCCCCTGTAAGACTGAGGATGCCTGTTACCAGCAGCAATCAGGTGTGCACTGTTGGGATATTCCATTCCACCTTAAGAACAGACGTGTGGAATTGTTATATGTCACACGCCAGTTTACACTCCAGCACAGATTGCTGGGAACTTCCCTTTGTGTATAGCTTTTGCTTATGCTGTCTTGCTTTGGACACAAAGGAGATTGGACATGTTTTCCTTTTGTCCTGATGTGTGCTGATTATCCTGATATCCTGCTTCCTGCTTTTGAATTATGGTGCTGGAGGAGACTCTTGAGAGTCCCATGGACTGCAAGAAGATCAAACCTCTCCATTCTGAAGGAAATCAGCCCTGAGTGCTCACTGGAAGGACACATCCTGAAGCTGAGGCTCCAATACTTTAGCCACCTCATGAGAAGAGAAGACTCCCTGGAAAAGACCCTGATGTTGGGAAAGATTGAGGGCACAAGGAGAAGGGGACGACAGAGGAAGAGATGGTTGGACAGTGTTCTCGAAGCTACTAACGTGAATTTGACCAAACTGCGGGAGGCAGTGGAAGACAGGAGTGCCAGGCATGCTCTGGTCCATGGGGTCACGAAGAGTCGGACATGACTAAATGACTAAACAACAACAACGCTGATTAAACTTCTTGTAAATATGCTCACACAGCCTCTCCTGCCACTTCTGTTGCATAGCATTTTCTCTGCTGATTAGAGCGTGCCCTAACATTTGAAGTTCGGGTTTGCTGATTCATGCTGCACCAAGGACTGGAGTTCGTCCGGTACACCGGCTGGTGGGATGGAGCCAGCCGGGGGCCTGCCAATTGCCCCTGCTTCCTTGGTTGTATACCAGAATGCACAGCAAAGCTGATCAGGATTTCAACCCCGCTTCTCAGCTGCCAAGTTAAATCCTGCTGCTTTAGCTGCAGTTACTTGTTCCCTCCTGGGATCTGGCATCCGCAGCCAACACAGAATTGAACCCTGCTCATCAGCTGACATCACAAGTGGCATCAGTGGGCTCGTTTCTGCACATGCTCAGAGACCTCTCTCTTATCCTTCATCCAAGCCAGCAAGAAACATTATCAAAATCCAAGGATATATTTCAGGCAGGCAAAAGCATTCAAAGCCATTGTGAAATGAGGCTGGTGTGGAGCTGGGCCTGAGGAGAGGGGAGATATGGCTGAGGAGGGGTGTGTGGTCTGAGGAGAGTCTCTAGGGCACTAGACACCAAACTGGGAGGGGTGGCTAACACCCCAGAGGACAGGATCACACTTCAAAACGACCTTGACAGATTAGAGAACTGGGCCAAAACAAACAAGATGAATTTTAACAGGGAGAAATGTAAAGTATTGCACTTGGGCAAAAAAAATGAGAGGCACAAATACAAGATGGGTGACACCTGGCTTGAGAGCAATACATGTGAAAAGGATCTAGGAGTCTTGGTTGACCACAAACTTGACATGAGCCAACAGTGTGACGCGGCAGCTAAAAAAGCCAATGCAATTCTGGGCTGCATCAATAGGAGTATAGCATCTAGATCAAGGGAAGTAATAGTGCCACTGTATTCTGCTCTGGTCAGACCTCACCTGGAGTACTGTGTCCAGTTCTGGGCACCACAGTTCAAGAAGGACACTGACAAACTGGAACGTGTCCAGAGGAGGGCAACCAAAATGGTCAAAGGCCTGGAAACGATGCCTTATGAGGAATGGCTAAGGGAGCTGGGCATGTTTAGCCTGGAGAAGAGGAGGTTAAGGGGTGATATGATAGCCATGTTCAAATATATAAAAGGATGCCACATAGAGGAGGGAGAAAGGTTGTTTTCTGCTGCTCCAGAGAAGCGGACACGGAGCAATGGATCCAAACTACAAGAAAGAAGATTCCACCTAAACATTAGGAAGAACTTCCTGACAGTAAGAGCTGTTCAACAGTGGAATTTGCTGCCAAGGAGTGTGGTGGAGTCTCCTTCTTTGGAGGTCTTTAAGCAGAGGTTTGACAACCATATGTCAGGAGTGCTCTGATGGTGTTTCCTGCTTGGCAGGGGGTTGGACTCGATGGCCCTTGTGGTCTCTTCCAACTCTAGGATTCTATGATTCTATGATTCTAGACAGACCTGAGATCCCTGGCCCTGTTCTTCTGAATGCGTGGAAGCTGGAGGGGGCAGGTGCAATCTGATGGTGAGAAGAGAGCTTGTGTTTTGTATTATCAGGCTTGCATCTTTTGTAAATAGAAATGTATTCACCGGTCTCCTGTTGATATGTTGTAAATACATTTTTCCAGACTGATTTCAGACATAGCTGGCCATCACCTTCTCACCCGCCAGGGCAAACGACAGGGGGCCTCACTTTCAGCTTGCATTGCCCAGTAACATAACAGCCTCTAATACGAATCAGCTGTCAAGACAACTGTTTACTAGGCTAGGATAATAATCGAAGGAAATAACTTGATAGCAGTACAAGCAGGAAGGCTGATGCTCCTGGGTGCTGGTTTTGGAATACAAATATAGCATTAAAGTTTAATTAGAACAGAAGGGAAATTCAGCAGTCCTGGTTTCTGCCTGTAGCAGCAGCAAGGCAGCCAAACTACAGGAGACCATGATGTAGCAGTTTCCATTTACAGTGTAGCTGACCATGGAGAGATCAAATAGATCCATAATCCCTTGCAGCTGCAGTCAACATGCAAAGGGAAAAAAATGTGCCCTCATTCCAAGCAGCTATAAATTTAACATTAGGGATTGCCATGGCTGCAGCAATTCATTTATTTGGCCTGTCTGGTGTAGGTAAACATTTAACATCAACGCCAAGTGCGGAAGACCTGGCTTGATGCTCCAGAAAGGCTAACTCAATTTTCATACTTTGTTCAGAAATGTCATTTTCTTCTATCAGGCCTCTCAGGCAATTGCTCATTTCAAGCTCTCTCACTCACTCTCTTGCTCTCTCTCTCTCGGAAAGCAAATCATCTTTCCCACCACCTTGTCCCTTTCAGCACTGTACTCTTTTCGATATTAAAAGGGGATAAGCTAATCCCGACAAAATGCCCCATAGAAGATTTATTATGACTACATTCTCTTTGCCTTCCATGAATGAAAAAGATTGCTTCAGGAGCGATGACATTAATATGCAACATCCTCTCTCTCTATGACCGAACACCAAAAGGCATGAAGAGGTTTTTGCCTTTATTTCTTTTATTCCAAAGCTAATTTACTCTGCACATTATGTGGCTCTCAAGAGCTGTCAATCAAGATTCCCATTCTCCTTGCTAACTGGAATTCTGTGACTTCATTTTTCCCCCTTCAAAGTAAAGCAGGGCACGTACTGTTCTCTACAGGTTAGGTAAGGGTTCAGGAACTTGGTAGTCCAGCAACTTTTGGAAGAGCACAACTCTCCATCACCCACAACAACCATGGTCAATAGACAGGGATGATGGGAATTTAATAACATCTGGAGGGTAACAGATTCCCCATCCCAGTCTTGTTCACTTGCACCATATTTGGCTGTGGCCCCATCAGGTCATAGAGGAGCCATTTGAGATTGTACCTGAGCCCAGATTTCAATTGTGCTTTCTCCAACCTAAGGCTGCCAAACGAGAAATATCTTCACTCATTTCTAAACAGCAAGCAGAGACAGAGATTCCAGTGGGTCTCAACTAGAAGCGATTTAGAAAGCAAATGGCAAAGGCCCAGCATCGTGCCTTCAGTCCTTAGGAGACAAGAGACAGAACCAAACCTCTCATTCTATGCTTACTAAATTGGGAGAAGGTATTGCTCTGATATTTCTTTCTGGCCATAAGCTATGTAGGACTTTATAGGTGACATTTAGCACCCTGAATAGTGACAGGAGAGGTATTTGATTCAGTTAACATTTAAAAACAAACTGACCGAATTTCACAGTTTCTGAAACAAAACAAGAACTGAAAAAGTGTCATCCTTCAAAATTTGTACTCTGACTTTTGGAATGCATTTTTCCAACGAAGTAATGTGTACAGAAAAGCATATGCTAGGGAAAGTGCATAAAATGCACATTTAAGTGAAAATAGCATCCAAAATTCATAATATGGGGGGGATTGTTTGTAATAATGCATGTATTAGGCAAAATTGCATGTGTATATATTAAGATCGATTCCCACTGAAATACTGGCAAAGTTTCCTGGGGACTTGCTTTTTTAATAATAATAATAATAATAATAATCAGAAGCTAGTGTGGAAATGTGGAGAAATGAAAATTCAAAAAGCAAGAAAATGAAGTTGACAAATCCCTAACCCTGAATCATGCAGGCGATGCACCTGAATTTCCAATGGCGCCACATGCTCATTCTGGTCAGCTCTCTCACCTGAAGTGACCTTGGCCTTCCTGATTGTGTTTGGAGCTTTCAGAATCGTGGCACACCTGGGTAGAGAAGAGCTTGACCTTGAAGCCAGGTGCATGGTGAAGCAGCCACACATCTCTTTCAACATGTGACCAGCTGTAACATGTGCATCCACTTCCTGACGTTCGTGTTTAGTGATATAACCTGGCCTTCAGCCACACGTGGTTTCATTCCAAGTACAAATGGAGTGGAAGTGGGAGCAAAATTCTCTTTTGAGAAACGTGCTTCTTCTTTAAAAATAAAATTAGAAGCTGAATGTCCCACTCCACCTCTATCTTTTGATTCAGAATGTTTCCAGAAATAGGAATTCACTTTCAATAGCAGATAGATGATCTAAATCTGAAACAGGTCTCTGGCTTGTGTGCTGTATGTTGAACTTGACCTTGCATTTCTTGGAGAGCAATGTCTTCCTTCAACTGCTTTTATGCACAGAGTCAAAAGCCATGGGGGGAAATGGATTACAAGATAAACATTCAAAGAGGAGAAGTGACTAGAATAAGAAAAAGAACCAGCAGGTTTGCAATTGCAGGCAATCAGCTCCATTTGTGACCTTCGGCAAATGTTCTGAGCTCTACTATTCATATATCCAAACTGTTGCTTCATTTATCACAGTGATTGGGGGGGGGGAGGGTTCAATTATATTTTTTTCACCAGAGCCAAGGAGGCAACAGATCTTTCAAGGAAACTTGCTGAACTACAGCATTATTCAGTAGTTCTTATTGAGAATATTATTATTAAACAATTCATAATTTGTGTATCATTTGGAGGCAATCCCATACATGCTAACCTAAGAGTAAGCTCCATAGAACACATTGGGGCTTATCTCCAAGTAGACATACCTGGAATTGCTATGTGAAGTAGGTTAGGCTAACCATTATCTTCTTCATGCCTAAGCAAGAATTCAGACCAGAAACCCCTCATGTCCCAACCCAGTATTCTGCACAATACACCAACAAGGCTGTCAGGTGGGTCAGTAGGAATATTGATTGTTTGCAACATGGGAAGAGGGTTCCACTGACTTGTTCATGCCAAGCTAAAAGCCCATGGGGGCCAGAGCAAGGATGAAGGGGACTGATCTGCAGGAGAAGCTGCCCAGTGACATAAGGAAGGTATCAAGGCTTAAGTATGTAGCTTGGCTGTTCAGGACCAAGGAAAGCTCCCAGAAACAGCAGACGTTGGTTTGATAATACTTAGACTTCATCTGAGCTCCTAAACAGCGAAGTAGGCAGCTGAGTCTTCTAGCCTCACCCCTCTGTTGAATACGAGCAAGACTTGAACCTGTGAACTTTAATGCATTTCCAGATGGCCTGTTTATTGAACATTCATTCCAATTTGTTTGCAGGGGAGATAAGAAGAAGTTGGCTACTTAATGAGCATCCATTCTGATATGTTTGCAGAGAGGTTAGGTGATGTTGTGTCAAATCATGCGTTATCCCACACTTTCCCCCTTCCAGAACTACAATTTCCAGAATTCCTTGGGAGGAAGGATTGCTTGATAGACCACTCTCTGTGGGGAGACTAGGGCTTTCCCAAGAATTCTTAGCACCCTTAACAAATGAGAGCTCCCAAGATTATTTGGGGGAAAGCCATGACTGTCTAAGGTGGTGTGATACTGCTTTAAAATGTATTGTGCGGATGTTGCCTAAAACTTTCACCTGAAGTTTTGCTCAGTCGACAAAAAAGTATAATTATCTTATGGGTACAAGTAAATTTCGCCTTCCTGCCACAAAAAAGTAGCAGCTTTTTTTTGGGGGGGGGAATTAATTAAGGAAAATAGTTCAGAGGGGAGATGCTTAAACCCCTTTCCTGAACACACACCCCATCCTCCAAGAGGCAGAAGATGCAAATGACAGGTCTCTTGCATCATGCTTCATTGAACCCTGAGGATGCAATCTGATGTACACTTGCCTGTCAGTAAGTCCAATAGTACACAGTGGAACTTTCATATATATATACATATATGACTGCAAGAAAGCTTATTTTCTCCTATAATTAGGGCTGCTAGGGATTTCCCCATCTATCCAGCTCCATTTTGATTCATGTAATTAATGTAATTATCACATTAATTTCTATTTTACAGATCCATTAGAAGTTTTAAATTATTTTAATTAAAACTCAGCTGAACTCTGGTGGTTGTTCCCCATTAACTCCTAACAGATGTCTTAAATGGACTTGTCTGCTAATGAATTTTTTACGCAAATTAGATTCGATGGAAAGTGCATGTTTTGCCAAAAATCTGCTTTGTACCTAAAAGGCAGGCTCCTCGCGTAAGGACATCTGGTGAACTGCAGATTAATTTTAGGAGCAGATTATGCACTTTTAATCAACAGTGGGCTCAAGTCACCAATGCAACATTCGGATGTGGCATTTAAGTACCATAACAATCACAGCACTTTGGAACTGAACATCCCTTCAGAGGCTTTGTCGCAAAATTTTTATGCACCCATCCAAATTTAAGCCTGTGGGGCTTCTTAATGCTACTGTAAACTGAATGTGAATTGTACTGAGTCCAAGATTACTCTGCTTCTCGGGGTTTGGATTTTTAACTATTTCAGGGGAGCTCTTAGAAACCTACATAGGTAAGAACTGCAAGGAATCATAGATGGAAGCTGAAGCTACTAAGTAAACTTCGCACGACAAGATTTTGGAAAAAATAGGGCCATTACACATTGTAATAGAAAATGGATGATTCTTCAAAAGGGAATTATTAAACCAAGGCCTCGTTCAGATATGTCCATCACACATATGATGCATTGTCAGGGGCTCAGGAGCAGAGGCACAGGGAAGAGAGGAGATGGAGAGCGAAGGGGAAGAATCCGAGGGGAGCGTAGGAGAAGAGGACAGTGGACCGAGGGATTCCATGAGCCTATCCAGTGAATCGGAAGATTCACAGAAGGGGGCGCCAGTGGCCAGGGGTAGGGGGTTCCCAAGGGAAACGCCCCAGGAGCAAGGGGGCAGCAGGGACTCCCAGAGCAGTAGCTGGAAATCAGGACCAGCTTCCCCACCAGAGCAGAGTGGGGGGGAAGAGTCCCAAGGATCGGGGCCAGTGCATTCCCCACCAGGGAGAGAAGATAAGGCAGGGCTGACCACGCCTCCATCAGAAAGTCGGACAACGGAGGAGAGGTCAGATCCGGCCAGTGTCCCGGAAGAGGGAAGCAGTGACCGAAGTAGTGTAACGGTTAGGAGAAAGGTCACTGGGCTGGCGCGAGAGGCAAGTTCAAATGTACAGGAGCGCGGGACAGCAGAGAATGAGGATTGGGAACCGGGTCCTAAAGCCCGCCGGAGGGAGGGGGAGGAGCTAAGCGACTCAGCGTCGGAAGAGTCCAGAAAGGGCAATGCCCCAGCGGGCAGGAGGACCCAGAGGAGGAGAGAGCAGCGTAAAAGGTGGAGCAGGGCTAGGATCTTAAACTGGTGTCATAGGGGAGGAGATTCAGACGGGACTTCGCCGATCTAGGGTTTAAGACGTAGGGCTGCACGCTGTGGCTTTGAAATGGAAACTGAACTTCAATAAAGACTTTTGTACATTACTACAGCCTAGCGTTGGTCCTCTGTGAGCTGGGACCTAGAGGCAGCTCTGACATGCATAGTTTGCATTCATGCCTACAAGAGGCAGTGATGGTCAGCGCAGTGCAAAAACACTGGAAGAGCTGACCCAGGGCTCCCAATGGTCTGTTTGCACCACACCAGCTTGAGCACCTCCCCTCTCTGACGCAGTAGAAGAGAAGAAGAAGAGTTTGGATTTGATATCCTGCTTTATCACTACCCAAAGGAGTCTCAAAGTGGCTAACATTCTCCTTTCCCTTCCTCAAACAAACACTCTGTGAGGTGAGTGAGGCTGAGAGACTTCAGAGACTTCAGACTAGCCCAAGGTCACCCAGCAGCTGCATGTGGAGGAGCAACTTTCTGATTGGGAAAGGTTATGGAAAACAGATTTAAATTCTTTGGCATGTTGTACATTGAAAGAGAATTATATGAAAATGATGTATAAGTGGTATCTGACTCCTACTAAATTAGCAAAAATGTATAAGACAAGTACAAATATTTGTTGGAAATGTAAAGAACAAAAAGGTACCTTTTATCATATGTGGTGGACGTGTAAGGTAACAAAAGCATTCTGGGAACTGATAATTAATGAATTGAAAAAAATGTTTAAAATAACCTTTATAAAGAAACCAGAAGCATTTTTTTAATTAGGAATTGTAGGTACCGAGATTCCAAAGGAACAGAAAAGACTTTTTCTGTATGCAATGACGGTTGTACGGATGCTACTAGCCCAGAGATGGAAAGAAGATAAAGTCCCTACCAGAGAAGAATGGCAAACTAAGCTGTTGGACTACGCCAAAATGGCAAAACTGACCGGAAGGCTCAGGAACCAAGAAGACCAAAGATTTAAGAAAGAATGGGAAAGATTTATAATTTATTTAAGAGGCCACTGTAAGCAAATGAAAACATTAGCAGGATTTTAACAACACTTGTAAGGTAACAAATACATCGGATACTATGGAGAGATTTAAAATATGGGTGGTGAAATAATATGCAGTTGAAAAAGATGACAATAGGACCCATGGAAGGGATGGAGGGAAGAAGAATCTCTAAACCTGGGTATGTATTTGATATTGTTATAATTTTACACTTGTAAAATCAAATAAAAATTACTTACAAACAGTACGCATTGATGGCATGGGCAGGTGAGCACTGCTGCCCACCCCACAATCCATTACTAATTAGAGAGCAGAGAAGTAAAATGGTTGCTAACATGTGTGTGAGCCACACCTACATTCCTCCTTCACGCCAGCAGCGTTCGTTCTTGTGCAGCTCTTTTCTTAACCAACTGCAAAAACTCTCTGTGTGAACATTCATCCTGGAAGTATTTTAGAAATGGCCACAAGAATGCATCATTGCGTGGTGGCGGCACCACTGCCCGTCTCCTCCTAGCTCTAAAATTGAGACACTGCCCACCCAGACACATTGGGAAGCTGCCCGTTTCAGTCAACAACAAAGCCGCAAGTAGCAAACGCCTGCTAGTCAACAACAGTCAAACAACGGTTGCATTATGAAACTTTTAGGGTGCTGAATGTTGGTCAGTCTCTTTGGCTGGATGCTTGACCTTCAAAGCTGGCACATAGACAAAATGCAAACAACCTCAGGGAGGGATACACAACTATAAGACAACCCAGGATGCTAAGAATGGATTGTTTCCCATGTGGATAAAGAAAAATTAATTGGAACCCATTCTTATCACGGCATCCATTCTAGAGTTCACTTGCATTCATTTGCTCTTTTATATTAGTAGATTTTTACCACTTTCTCTCTGGAGCAAGAAAGCAAACACTATTTATAACCTTACCTGCTTCTTCAATAGATCACACTTTTATTTTGCTTAGCAGTCCTCAAGAGACTTCAAGGACAGGAGGAAAGAGAGAGCTCGTCTCTGACCAATAAACATGAGTACATGAGTACATGAGCTGTGGGGAGTCTCTTGTGTTTAGTAATATTAAAGCATTATCATTCTTCGTTATGCAAGGAGGGGGAAGGGTTGGCACAGTGCAACCCTCCCAGAGCTGTGCACACTCCTCTTGTATGTCTGTATGTTTCACAGTGGAGGGTCTGGTACCAAATTCTGAATTTCATTCAAGATAGGGATGTAGAAGCTGTGGCCTCCCAGATGCTGCTGGATGACAGTTCCCATCATCCCTGGTTATTGGTTATGCTGGCTGGGGCTGACTGGAGGTGGAGTCCAGCATGTGGAGGGCCATAGGTCCCCTGTACTTGATTTAAGAACACTGATGCCTGGCTTTTTCATCATAGTAAAAAACAGCTTGTAAAGCATTAAGCAGCCCCGGATTTAGGGCAATACAGGGGGCTCCACAGCACAGAGGCAGTGAGCCAAGGGGACACAAATAATGATGATGATGATGATGATGATGATGATGATGATGATGATGATGATAAAATCTATATTTATACAGGTACCTACTCAAAGTTGTTCTTGTTGTTTATTTGTTTAGTCGTTGTCCAACTCTTCGTGACCCCATGGACCAGAGCACGCCAGGCACTCCTGTCTTCCACTGCCTCCCACAGTTTGGTCAAACTCATGTTAGTAGCTTCAAGAACATTGTCCAACCATCTCATCCTCTGTCGTCCCCTTCTCCTTGTGCCCTCAATCTTTCCCAACATCTGGGTCTTTTCCAGGGAGTCTTCTCTTCTCATGAGGTGGCCAAAGTATTGGAGCCTCAGCTTCAGGATCTGTCCTTCCAGTGAGCACTCAGGGCTGATTTCTTTCAGAATGGAGAGGTCTGATCTTCTTGCAGTCCATGGGACTCTCAAGGGTCTCCTCCAGCACCATAATTCAAAAGCATCAATTCTTCGGCGATCAGCCTTCTTTATGGTCCAGCTCTCACTTCCATACATCATACGGCCTATACAGCCTATACATCCTATACACCCTAGGCCGTATAGGGCTTTAAGGGTTAAAACCAGCACCTAGATCAACTCTGCATCCCCAAATGGAAACCAGAGTTCAAGGTCATACATTTTCTATTATTGGGGAATAATCAGGAGCTCACCAAGTTAGTGGCTAAATATCTTTATCTGGTTTTTTGGTCATCAAAACACATTGCAGACGTCTGATCTCCCTGGAGACATAGAGATGTAATGTTACACCAAAATCTGTCCCTGCATTAAGGCAATGGTTGCTGGAGAATGGGGAAGACATCCAACCTCCCAGACCAGTTAGCAAAGAATCAGGACTCCTTCAGCTCCTTCTTGAACTTCTCTGAAATCTATACTTTGCACTAAAAAAATAAATGCCCAACTTCCTTCTCACTATTATTTAGGAAGCAACACATAACCACACCACCCCCACTCATAATAAATTTCTACATTTTCTTTTTCCTTTCTTGCTTCTTTGACTTGAGACCACTGCCCACAGTGGTAGAAGATTTTGGAGTTTTATGATTAAGATGTACAGTGGTACCTCTGGTTGTGAAAGGGATCCGCTCCGTTCCGGAGCCCCATTCGCAACATGAGCAGAACACAACCCGCGTCTGGGCGTGTGCGGGTCGCGATTTGCCGCTTCTGCGCATGTGCGCAACGTCATTTTGAGCGTCTGTGCATGCGCAAGCGACAAAACCCGGAAGTAACCCTTTCCGGTACTTCCGGGTCACCGCGAGATGCAACCTGAAAAGATTTAACCTCAAGCAAACGTAACAAGAGGCATGACTGTAAAATGATAAATCTTACGCTGGACATTGGCACAGAAGATGTCTGTGACAGAGTCCCAACATCCTTCTCTGATGGAATTCCATACCAAAACGTTCTGGGTGAGCTGGACCAAAGGAGAGGGTGGGTCAGCTCCCTCTCTCTTACAAAGCCAAATGCTTTCACATCACAATCAGGTTGGTAGCCATTCTTGTGCCTGGAGCATATAAGAGCTCAAACAAGTTTCCGCCCCTTTCCCGTCGGTCCCTTATTACCCACCCCTCTACCTCACCTTGCACCCTCTTGCTTTGTACTTACCAAGGGTTTGGTTTCGTCCTCATCTTTGAAGTAATAGAGCTGCTCCCCTTTAAGAACGAACCAGCGCGTGTGCCAAGTCTTCACAAAGCCTCCTTGCTTCCTCAGCCACCCACACTTAATGGCAACATGCCGTCCTTGGTTCAGCTGGGGACTCTCTGCAGAGCCATTGTGCTCTTCCATAATGAGGCTGGCAGACTCTCCTAGTTAGGGAAGAAGGAGGGGGGGTGGGAAAGAAGCTTTATTAGCTCATCTTCAATCACTTGTTAACAAACAACAACAACACATCTTGTTGGAAGATTCAGGAAAGATAAAAGAAAGTACTTCTTCAATGCAGTGCAAAGCTGAACGATGTACCTTGCTCCCCCAGAAGGCAGGGTGACCCCTAGCTTGTATGTCTTTAAAAGAGGATTAGACAAATTACCATATTTTTTGCTCTATAAGATGCACCAGACCACAAGACGCACCTAGTTTTTGGAGGAGGAAAACAAGAAAAAAAATATTCTGAATCTCAGAAGCCAGAACAGCAAGAGGGAACACTGCGCAGCGAAAGCAGCGATCCCTCTTACTGTTCTGGCTTCTGGGATAGCTGCGCAGCCTGCATTCGCTCCATAAGACGCACACACATTTCCCTTTACTTTTTAGGAGGGAAAAAGTGAGTCTTATAGAGCAAAAAATATGGTAATAGTGGACAGGGCTATCAATGGCTACTAGCCATAATGGCTACGCTCTTGTCTCCACCGTTGGAGAAAGCAATGCTTCTGAATGCCAGTTACTGGATATCACAAGGCAGATTGCAAAAAAACAATGAAAGCCACAGAACAACGTTTATTTACAAATTAGAAATAAATGAATCAAGAGGATCGCAGAGCCAGAGACAAGCTTGGAGAGATAAAATCGAGATACGGAAATATGAAAACATCGATGAGAGATGAGAGGCAGGACTGAGATTTGGATACACTTCGAAATTCAGACTGTGGGAAGCCGTAAATTTAAGATTATAATTTGGAAGACAATTTGATTCTTTTATTTTGGTTTTCTATTTTTATTGGATTGTGATTTGATATATTAATTGCATGTTTTTATTGGAAAATTAATAAAAGCTCAAACAAAACAAAAAAGAAATAAAGAAATCAAATGAAGACGAGAGGTCAACATTTCCTTAGGCCTGTCCAGATCATATAATTATTTTATTTAAAATTGGGGAAGGAGACTCAAAGGTGCTATGAAACAGATGGCTAAGGCTGATTCTTTCTTCTTCTTCTTTTTAAAAAAGGTTAAACGGGAGGCAATGGTTAGTTGAAAATGTGTTTATTTTTCAGCAAAGCCCATGGTCCTTTTTGAGGATTGCTTGGCACCCAAGCTGGAAGGTAATGTGACATAAGAGAGAGAGAGAGAGAGAGAGAGAGAGAGAGAGAGAGAGAGAGACCCTCCATACCCATGGAAATGGAGGGGGCAACACAGTAGCCTTGGCATGTCTATGCACAATAGACTCCTGTGTATGTTGAGGGAAGCTTTCACAGAGGGCGGAAACAAATGCTGGGACGCCTGGGAGCACGCAGCAAACATGTGAAATACTTTTAGTTCAGGAAGCCAGACTAAATTAAGGGGCTGAGGGTGGAAATAAAACCAGACACAATTCAGATGTGTAATGGACTTTTTTGTGTGTGTGTCAAAATTCAAAGTCTCCAGATAGGGCATGAATCTTCTTGGCTGCTGTGGCGATCACACAGGGTCCCCTGACGTTTAACGGTCTAGTGATCCCTGTGCCACCACTGTGCTCGCTTCCCCGCTGCCACCAACCCGTTACTCTCAGGTAAAACACTGAGTCCAGACAGTTGTTAAAATTGAACCAAATAAACAAGTTTATTTTGTAAGCATTAACAAGTTTATGGTTTCTCAGATAATATTCCTGTCAGTTTCTTAACTTTACTTTCTTTACCGGCCAGCACCTTCCTAATACCTTCTGACTGATTATATCAACTGTTTGACCATCTCCTCTTAACAGATTCTCTCACTCTCTCACATCAGTCTAGCCCAACCCACAGACTTATCCTCTCTGTCTCATCTCTAACTCCAGACTGACTTCTCAACCACCCTAACTCTAACTCTAACTCCTCCCCTTGGTTAGTCATTTTACAATTAGTTAACCCTTTCCTTATGAACCCAGTATGATGTCACACACCTAGGAGGGCAAACGCCACAGCTGCCTTCGCATCTTTGGCCTATGATCACCTGGACACACATCAAGGACAAATGCTTCATTGCTGCTTAAGAAGCAGAACAACAACAACAAAAGATTTGGCTTTGATTTCGATTTTAGCTTGCACGGACCTGAAAAGAAATCAAGATGCAGAAGCAGTGTTCCCAAAAGTTCCAGAAACTGACCCTTGTAGGAGCAGCAGAAGACAGTGCATATTTAAACTCCCCGTCTAGTCTCTTTGCCTTAATAAAGGTTTTGACTTAGGGAAAGCAAGCCTGGCAAAAAAAAGTTGAATGCCCTTCACTTTAATAATTCACGTATTCCGTAGCTGTGAATTGTTAAAATTAAGGGCATCCATTTATACTTGCAAAATACATGTATATTTATTTAAGCTGGGAAGCAGCAAGAGATAGGTTTCGAGGCAGGAAATTAAGTTGTTCAGTGACTTATGGGTGGATGTTGTTTCCTCAGTTAGAAATCTTATCTAGGCAGAAAACTTAACTGCAGGTTTGGGGATAAGGCTTAATACCAGAGATGCAGAACCTGTGGTTCTACAGACGTTCCTGGACTCCAACTCCCATCAGTCATCATGACTGATTGTCAAGGATGATGGGAATCTGGAGGGGCATAGGTTCCCTGTCCTTGGTTAGGGAATTTTGTGAAAGTGAAATGTAATAAACTGCAAAATTCTTTCAACAGCCTAATACTTACCGTATTTTTTGCTCTATAGGACACACTTTTTCCCCTCCAAAAATTAAGGGGAAATGTGTGTGCATCCTGTGGAGCGAAGGCAGGCTCCTAGGCTTCAGCGATAGCAATGCGAAGCCTCCAAAGCGCAGAGGGAACGCTCCCTCCGCACTCCTGAGGTTTCGCATTGCTTTCGCTGAAGCCTGGAGAGCGAGAGGGGTCGGTGCTTTAGGCGGCTATCCCTGAAGCCTTTAGAGTGCAGTGGGAACTCGCGCTGCACTCTGAAGGCTTCGGGTTCCTGTTGCTGAAGCCAGGAGAGCAAGACTCTCCCGGCTTCAGCAGAGAGGGAGAGCTGTGCAGTGCCCCTTCAGCGAAGCTGGAGGAGAAATGGAAGGGGCTCCGTTTCTCCTGCCGCTTCGCTGAAGGGGCGCTGAGCAGAGAGGGGGAGAATTTTTTTCTCTTGTTCTCCCCCTCTAAAACAAGGTGCGTCCTATGGTCGGGTGCGTCCTATAAAGCGAAAAATATGCTAAATAATGTTCTGCATGAGGAGATTTCACCCCTCCCATATCCAAGAATCTCCTGATGTTCTCTGCTGATTCTCCAGAGAGGAGGGGCGGTTTTCTGCTCTCTACTTATTCCGCTCCAGCCTAACATCAGTCAGTCAGTCAGTCAGTCAGTCAGTCAGTCAGTCGGAGAGAGAGAGAGAGACTGAGTGTTAGAGATTGTGTGTATAGATAAGGTTGCTGCTAAGAGCAGCTGCAGGCACTCAGTGCAGTTCAGCATTCATTATGCTTAGACCTCATTTAGCTCTGTATATAGTTGTGTATTATAGCTGTAGATAGAATAAAGAAAATATTCTACAGAGCTGCTCTCCAAGTCGTTTATGCTCTGCTATACTCTGCTATACTCTGCTGTGCGACGACTGTCTTGTGGAAGTGAATCCGGTGCTCACAACTCTAAGCTGTGAGTCCACAGCACTTTGACCTGTTCCTGTGCAGAAGGTGGTCTCTGGAAGTGCTACCCAGCTCACCTAGCCCAGTCGGGCTGAAGTGGATGAGTCCAGTCGGTGGCACTGGCTCAAGGGCGATGCTGGCACTGCATTCAAAAACATGAACAGCTGTTCAACATTATTTAGTCCAGTTAAGTACCTCTATATAGTGTTAGCAGCCACTATTTATTTTCCCCCACTAGTCTTGTGCCTGGTTTATCTGATTTCATCATCTTCACCATGGCCAAGTTATCTATTACTTTTGAAAACATTTCCTAAACCAAACCAAATGTTTCACAAACCTGAGCAGAAGCAACTGGCAATTACTTTGATGCACTGCAAGGCAGTATTGAAAGTTTGGGCCCCAATAAAGCACAGCGAAGACCTGCTTGTTCCAAGAACTTTAATTTCATTATATCTTCTAAAGGATAAGCCATCAGATATTCTTTCTAATGAGGCTGGTGAAGGCAGTCTTCGAAACTATATAAAACCTCCACACCCACCCACACCCCAGTATCGGCTTCCACAATAAATAATGTCCTAATACAAGTTAAGCTCCTGATTTAAACATATTCAATTGCAAAGGCTGTTTTATACTTCAGGTTTGAGTGCTGCATGAGAGCAGTGAAACTAATTCTGAAGATGTTCTTCCCCTTGTGCATAAGCATGTGCTAGAGCAGGCCTGGGTGTCACAGACTGGAGGAACCAGCTGGGGAACCCCTAAGGGTAGAAGACTTACAGCCAGGGGAATGGTGGTGGGACAATGATGAGTGGTCAGAGGGAGAAGATTGGGAAGAGGTTTGGAAGCTGAAGAGGTAACAGGGCTTAGTGAGAGGGGAGAGTCTGTGGCAGAGAGAAGTCCAGATTCAGAGTAAGAAGCTGAAGCAGGAGAGCAAGCAGGCCCAGGGGCAGAGATGAGTCTGGCTGGTGAAGAGCCATGGGTGTCTCTCCCTCCTGCTGCAAGCTCCTCTCCCCCTGATGTCCCAGAACCAGGAGAGGTATGAAGAGAGCAGTGGAGAAGTCAGCTTCATGCAGGCACAGTCTCCAATTGCTTGGGGGAAACCCTGCAGAGGAGGAGACGTATGCAGCTGTGAAGATGAGGAGACCTTCAGTCTCAGCAACTGCTTTATGGGGGCAAGACCTACCAAGGATGAGTTGCTGTGGTCATTAGGCCCGATACTCCTGTGCAGACCCTGTTTTTGCTAATAAAGACTTAACTTCAACTTGCTCAGTGTGGTTTACTGGTAGCTTGCTCCTGTCCCAGGGGGAAACCTGCATTCCTCCATATGTTCTTGGACTACAGCTCCTGTCATCCCTGTCCACTGGCCATGTTGTCTGGGGCTTATGGGAACTGGAGTCCAACATCATCTGCAGGGTACCACAGTGGCTATGCTACCACTTTGCTAGAAGAATTTTCTGCTCCTCCAAGCATTTGATTGCATCAGATTTCTTTCAAACCAATTACATTCCCTTAAAAGCAATAAAGGAATACTGAAAGCACTTCTGTACATAGTAGCCAATTGTCTATACAGCTTGACTCAAACAAAAGCTATCTTTTCATCATGGAATGGGTAGTTGCTTTGCTTCTGGAATGAAAGGGTTTTAAATGCACACAAAGTGACTTCTAAGGTCTGTATTTATTCACTTCTGTATGGAGCCGTAATACTTTGGAACTAGTTCTATAAAGGGGGAAATATGTCACCATGGAAAGACATCTATTTATTGACTTTTATTGGCTTTGGGGGAAAGGTCCATAGGCAGGATAAAAATAATGTTTCCAAGACATCAAAGTCTTGCTGAAACAGAACAATTTAGATTCAGCTTCTGCCAGAGCTGTGTCACAGATGTTTCCAACAGAAGGAAACAGGGCAAAAACTTAGCAAAACATCTATGGAAAGCTCAGATTCTGCCAATTTCCAGAATCAAATTTAGAAAACCAGTTTCCTTATAGGACATGTATACATTCTAATAAGATGCATAGCCAAACAAGAAAAGAAAAATAGAGTGAAACAAAGCAAGGAATGAAACAAAAAGGGCAAACAAACAAACAAACTCCTCATTTGCCATTTTAATGCCTATTCACCTAGTTTGGAGAGATCCTTTGAACAACCATCATGGCAGCAGTCTCCACGCCAACCATCACAAATTTGTCGCCATATCTGAAATGAGGCTACACTTGTAGATATGTAGGCTAAGTTCACAAAGGCACAAATATCACATTGGCTGCTCCTCTGACCCTGCCCTTCACTGCTACATCATAGCTGTCAACTTTTCCCTTTTCTTGCGAGGAATTCTATTCGGAATAAGGGAATTTCCCTTAAAAAGGGGGAAACGTTGACAGCTATGTGCTATATACTTGATGATCTGCAGTCAGGACCACTTTAAAGAGCTTGCACGTACCTGCATTTCCTTCCACCCATCCTTTGCTACCTTTCCTCCTTTTCTTCACTTCTCTCCACCCTGTCTGCAAACTTAAGAAGAGCTTGATGGATCAAGGCCAATGGCCCACCTGGTCCAGCATCATCTTCCCAAAGTGGCCAAAAAGATGGCCATGGCAAGCCGGCAAGCAGCACCTGAGTGCAACAGTGCTCTCCCTACCTGTGATTCCAAGCAACTGCCATTCAAAAGCATATTGCCCCAGAAATTGGAGGCAGAACAGAGCCATCATGACCAGTAGCCACTGATAGCTTTGTCCTCCATAAATTGTCCAATCCTCTCTTAAAGCCATCCAAGTTTATTGACATCCGTTCAGATTGTAAGTTCCTAGGGGCAGAGAGCTGCCTTTTCTTTCTGCCTCCCTGCAGTGCCTCCCTCACTGATGTTATGCATTAGGAAAAGGAAAGGAAAGCAGGTGAGATCTTGACCTGACACTGCTTGACCCTCTCTCCTCTACCATTGCCAATAACGAAAGCTAATTGGAGCTACTGCTTTTTAAAGATCCCAGAGGATAGATAAATGCGTTTATTTTCCTATTTAAAACAAGGGTGAGGGAGAAATGAGCTCACTGTCATGAGGCAGAAAACCTGATACGAACCAAAAAGAAAAAGAAAGAGAAAAAAAAGAAACAGGCTCTGTGAGACTTTTGGCTGCTGGGGAGGGAAGGAAATGCAATGGTTGTTGCCTGCATTAAGCACCAAATTAGTGTCATCCTCACGGCGAGTGCTGCCCCTGGCAAAACCTCACTCCTGGGAACAATGTGGGAGCACTGAAAGCTTTAATTATCAGGCACGGCAATACACTTTCCAGAGGTCATGCTTCCGACTGCCGATCGCAGGGGGAGTCTGACAAGCGGGTTGTAATGGGGGCGTCAAAAGAAGCGGCCCCTGCAGCTCTGCAGCTTATCACTACTTAGAACATGAACACACGTGGCTTCTTGTATACCTGGGAGGCAGCAGTCCTATTGTGCTAAATGCATTTCACATTGGAACTTGGAAAACTGCTTTATACCAAACCAGACCACTGATCCATCTAGTTCAGAGATGTCTTATCTACACCAGCTGGCAGTAGATCCCAAGAGTTTCAACAGGTGTCTTTCTCAAACCTGGGAAAGCTGCCCCCTGCAGGCTTCCCTCAATTAAAAAGCCAGACCTTCCAAGTGTCCCTGTTTTCCAGAGACAGTCCTGTATTTACAGAAGCCAGTTTCTGATTTGATCCCAGAATGTCCCACTTTTCCTTAAAGGTAAAGGGACCCCTGACTATTAGGTCGTTGTGACCGACTCTGGGGTTGCGGTGCTCATCTCGCTTTATTGGCCGAGGGAGCCGGCGTACAGCTTCCGGGTCATGTGGCCAGTATGACTAAGCCTCTTCTGGCGAACCAGAGCAGTGCATGGAAATGCCGTTTACCTTCCTGCTGGAGCGGTACCTATTTATTTCCTTGCACTTTGACGTGCTTTTGAACTGCTAGGTTGGCAGGAGCAGGGACCGAACAACGAGAGCTCACCCCATCGCTGGGATTCGAACCGCCGACCTTCTGATCAACAAGTCCTAGGCTCTGTGGTTTAACCCACAGCGCCACCCACGTCCCCCACTTTTCCTCAGGACATCCCTATTTCCACTAGAGAAATGTGGAAGGGTATGGAATAGGACATCTCTATTTTCATCAGAGAAATGTTGGAGGGTATAAAAATGCTTAAAAGCAACAAGAAAAAAGATGAGCAGCCCAAACAGGGCCCCTGCATTTTTCTGCCAATGCAGGTATTAATTCGCCACTAGACTGCAGGTCTTGGATTGAGCACCAGTGACCCTGACATCTAAACATCTCTAGTTTAAAACCAAAATCCCACCCAGGCTCAGTATAAGAAATTAGTCTGAGAGGATGTGTGGCATGTACCAAGAGGCTGCCTAAATATGCCAGACACTCAAATGACTGCTGCAGTATCTGGTTGCTACCGTAATATAAATAATTAGCTGGAAAAACAGTCTGTAACTAAGAGCTTATTCCTATTATATCCCCCAAGCAGTTCTGACTGCTGTAAATGTCAACGGTAGCCTGGTGAGATGCTTAGATTTGAGGTCCATAAAGTATGCTAATTGTTAAATGAAAATCTGTACTTTTTACCTTCCGAAACAAGCTGGATAAGGTTGGTACAGCCAGCACTTGACAGAGTCAAACACTGTGCTTATATGAGTTTGTTGTTGCTGTTGCTTCCTCTTCAAGCATTTTGGAATCCACCCAAAGTCCTCAAAAGCAAATGTGGGTCATTCTTGGAGGTAGCCAGCTAGTAAGTGCTATTACTTTGTAGCTGACATTTCAGTCTCGTTCCTAGGAAAGCATGATCACTTGTTTTCCTGGAAATACCAGGCAGAAAAGTAACACAAGGAACAAAAACTTTCCTTTGTACTTAAAAAGTGGGAGTATCTGCTAGGTTACCTTGGATAATGCTAGTGAAATAGCAGCATGCATTCAATTTTATGTCAGGTTCATTCATGAATTTACATCACCTAAGCAAAAGCAATACATGCTTTCCCCTTCTTTCCCTTGTACTATTTCTCTATCTCCTTCTAAGAATAGACAAATTTGGGGTTCTCTCTGTTCCTTATTTTTCTAGTCTTCAGTTTACCACATTTCCACACCAGTCTGCAATTCTCCTTTAACCTATTTACTTTACAAATTTCTAAACTGCCTTATAATTTGAAGCCAACAGGATAAAAATAATATAAACTACAAACAGTAGGAAGAGAGGAAAAGAAAACAAAAAACCTGTTTTGGAGATGGGATGGTGTCTCCTGAAAGGAGTGGCTGGAACCCTGAGCAAGAACATTCTGTGCTGCAACCTTTTGTTGCTCTTCCCACTTAGAGAACTCAATGGGTCACATTTGAACATTTTTTGTCTGGTTAACCCGCCTGCAGCAGATTAGGTGCCGGGGGCACTTTTGTAGGAGATGCTAAAATCACTCCATTAAGTTTCTAGAGCTTCTGCAGCAACCTCTTATCGGCCTGCACTATTCATGTTCTATTTAATGTTAAAGTTTTCATACTTCTTTTGAACTCATTTTGCACTGTCTCAGCACTGGAGAGGTCATGCCACACAAAAAATAGTCCATATGCTTCTGTCTCTCTCTGGGGGTAAATGGTAATTAGCGAGCGACATTGTTCATCTTCAAGCACGCCTTAGTTCACAGCAGCAGGAAAATGTGCTCAGATGATAACTTATATGAAACAGCACATTACCAGGAACTATTATCCAAATTAAAAATGGCTGCTGCCCGTATCACAAACGGCATCAAGCATATTCACACATTCAAAAAGGGGGCTAAAACCATCTTCGCAGTGTACCTTAGATGAAAATGACACAATGATCCTCAAGATACACAGTCACAGGCATATAAATATTAGCCTCTCCCAATCTGGTACCCGCCATATGTTTTGGACTACAACTTCCATCAGCACCAGGCAGCAAGGCCCTGTCAGGAGTTCAGCCTACACTAGAGTAGGACCCTGGCAGAGACACATGCCCGACTGGCATGTTCTCTCCCTCCTGGTCTTTCGTTTGGGAGCTTCAAAAGCTTTCCTCAGCCTGAACATCACAGCGACCGATGCCAACCGACACTGGCACACTTAGGGATCCGCAGAGTCTTCGCAGCATATGTGTGACAGACCTCAGCAACTCAGCATTTTGGCTAATCTACTTTATTTACATATAAACACACACGGAGCACTTCAACATGGCTCCCTCTCTCTCTAGCATGAGACAGCAAAGAGAAAAAGAACAAAGGACAATAGTCCCACTTCACGGAACACAGTAACACAAACATTCTGTCTCCGTCACTTCCCACTCTGTGGAGTCAAAACATATATTGTCATGTGACAGACAAAAATCCCATGACTGCAATCATGGAGCAGGAATTCTAACAGGCCCATGCTCATGGATGACGGGAGTTGTAGTTCACAACCACCACCACCACTGAAATTAACATAAAATGTGTATTCTGTGATAATAGGAGACTTTCCCCAAGCCTGGTTGTTGAGGGTGGGGGAAGCATGTGTGTGGTTGTGCTGTGCATCATTTGTGTAGAGGGTTTCAGTGTGTGCATGTTTCTTAGAAGAGTGTCTCTGGTTAGCAGATGTACTCATGGGCCCCCAAAGTATGGTGACCTCTGGATAGTCTATGCCTGTCCTCCTTTGTGGGGAAGAGTGGAAGAGAAATGTCACAGCTGTGAAGAGGCCTAGCTTCCACGTAATTGGCTAAAAGCTGCCATGTTTATGATGCTAGAGATTTTCACTAAAAATCCATTTCCTATCACTTCATAAAATCTGTGCCTTCAAAAGCAGAAAGCTACATTCAGCAAGCCCCCGTCAAATCAGTTGTAATTCATGCAGGTTTCAAACATATGGCAAAAGAGTCTTCAGCCTGCAACGTGGACACTGAAAGAAACAATTGTGTTGGCTGAACTCTAACATTTCAGCACTGGAGAAGCCAAAATCACAGAACGAGACACAACACCCAAGAAGCTAATTGCTGTGAATATGGCTTGGAAAAGCTGCTCTCTATTATTTTTCCTGAGTGTACTCTCCTCCTCCAGAGATCAGTTAAAACTGGACTTTGAACTGAAAATCGCAGAGATATGATAAAATAAGACATGTGGGTTTTTAAACATGTCCTAGTCATGAGCCCTACCTTTTACAGAACATCTGTGCAAAGCAAATAAATAAAAACGAAGATCTCTGCTTTGTACATGGCCGTCAGACCCTATGAGATCCTCAATTGTGTTAATGCTGCTGGCAATGGTGTGCTTCTGTTTCCATTGCCCCAGCCAAATTCTCCCACAATCTTCAGCTCTGTTCTACCCTTCTCTGAGCCCATGCGTTATATACCAGAGATTTCCTGTTCTCAGCTCACGCTAGCTGAGGAAGATTTCAGCAGATACAGAGTCCAAATGGAGATTTCACCCCCATTCTTCCCAAATCATGCAGCTGATAGATAAGATATCTCTCTCTCTCTCTCTCTCTCTCTCTCTCTCTCCATAATGGGGCAGCTACCAAGGACCCATGAACCAGCAGGATGGGAGCCTCCTGGATCTGCTCCAGTGATGCAGTTGACTCAACGAAGGAGGGAGGCCCATGGAGGAGGTCTGACCCAATGGTCCCCCAGCACACCTGGAGCTAACTCTGCTAAGAGACGATAAAATAATTAACTCATGATCTTGTACAGTATTAATAAACGTTGACCTCTGAATCACAACAGGAAGCTGTCACCGAGGTTACTGAATTTGTAACTAGTCATTTCTTCTGCAACCAGCAAGCTGTGGTAACTAATTTGTAAAAACTACCATCTCAGAGCCTCCAGGTTTCTATCTTCCAAGGACAGTCCCGGATTTACAGAAGCCATCCCAGTTTCTGATTTGACCCTGGAATGTCCCGCTTTTCCTTAGGATATCCCCATTTTCATTGGAGAAATGTTGGAGGGTATGGAGTTATGTGACCCCCCTCCCCAAGCCAAGGAGATAAGTAACTATACAACCTTTAGGACAGGCATGTCCAAAGTCCGTTTCAGGGGCCTAATCTGGCCCACCTGTCTATTTAATCCGGCCCCGGTGGCAGTTTATTTCCTGGGGTAAAATCCTAAAAGAAGCTCAACAACTCACTCCAATCCTTAAAAAAGGTCAACAATTTTACTCAGCCCCCATGGCCCTTCACTTCATCAAATCTGGCCCTCTTTGAAAAATCAATCAATCAATCAATTGATTGATCAATCTTTATTACAATTCAGAGACCCAACAAATCGTTACAAAGCAATGCACAATTCAGACAGCCTACCTCCAGGTTAAACAAGCATTTTGTTCAGACTTAAAGATAGGAATCATTGGTTCTTGCAACCACCGATAAAAACTTTGAAAAAAGTTTGGACACCACTGCTTTAGAAGATACCTGAAGGCTGCCCTGCACAGGGAAGTTTTTAAAGTTTTTGAATTTCATTATGTTTTTATATCTGTTGGAAGCTGCCCAGAGTGGCTGGAGCAACCCGGTCAGATGGGCGGGCTATAAATAATAAAATTTACATTATTATTTTGTTATGGAACAGGGCATCCCTATTTTAATCAGAGAAATGTCAGAGGGTATGCCATCTCCTGTTTCTCCAATCACAGTGGTTAGACTCCTCACAACTATTGACAGGGAAACATACCCATATCTTTCCACAGCTGTGGGTGCAACAGGAGAGGTAAAAACACGTAGGACAAAGCCAATGTGGTGCCTTGCAGTTGTCACTGGACTCCAACCCCCATCAGCCTCAGCCAACATGGCTAAAGAGAGATCTGGTAGGAAAGCACATGGGAGACGCCCCATTGGCTACCCCTGCTCCGGATCAAGTAATCCCTTGGCTGGCAAGGGATTAAACACCTAGCTCCACCTCCTTTTATTTGCCCTGGCGCTGTGGGTTAAACCACAGGGCCTAGGGCTTGCCAATCAGAAGGTCGGCAGTTCCAATCCCCACCACAGGGTGAGTTCCTGTTGCTCGCTCCCTGCTCCTGCCAACCTAGCAGTTTGGAAGCACGTCAAAGTGCAAGTAGATAAATAGGTACCGCTCCGGTGGGAAGGTAAACGGCGTTTCCGTGCGCTGCTCTGGTTCGCCAGAAGTGGCTTAGTCATGCTGGCCACATGACCCGGAAGCTGTACGCCGGCTCCCTCGGCCAATAAAGCGAGATGAGTGCCGCAACCCCAGAGTCGGTCACGACTGGACTTAATGGTCAGGGGTCCCTTTACCTTTACCTATCTTCACTTTAACCAGCTTCTCGGGCCAAGTTCCAGCTAGGGGTAAGCTCATCTCTGCATTTTCTTTCCATTTACTAACACCAGCAATTCAAGTCTTATTAGCGCCTACAAGTTTCAAAAGTTGACATGAAAGCTTGAGAAATCCAGTGTAGAAAAGGACAGTCTTACCCCAGAAAAGCTTCACTCTATCATCCTACCATTTTTAAAACCGAAAAACCAAAGTCCCAACCCAGCATCTTTAATCCATGTGGCTCATTCAGCCCACTGAGAGGTGCACAGCTGGTAATTTGCCTCTGAATGCAAATTCCCTGCATTGATGGTTGGAGGTCTCACCGCTGACATAAAATAATTAAATGAACAAAACAGTGTGAAGAATATGTCTAATGTAACCTTGCTTGCATTACCGAGCTGGCTTTTTATTTAACTAATAATTTACAATGCAGAATCTCTGCGCATCCCAGCCAGAGCAATTTGTCATCTTCTTTTCACATGTCTTATTAGTATGGAAGAGCTGTGTTAATATAGCACACAGTTTCTCTTTGGCTCATTTCAGCCCATTTTGGCGCACGATCCTGCTTAGAAATCCCAGGGCGTTAAGCGCGGCTAGACACAAAAGCACTTTCATCCCGTTTTATCTAACTCGTTGACTTGGCAGCATTGAAACCTTTGGAATTCTTCAATTGCCCTGTTTGCATCCACATGCTAGATTGGGGTGGGGAACCACAGACCCAGGGGGGCCAAAAGCAGCCTTCAAGCCCTCTCTATCTGGACCTTGGAACTCTCCATAGGCCACGCCCCTCCTCAGGCCATGCCCCCTCTAGGCCACACCCTTCAGCAATGCTGCATCACACCCTCCTAAGTGCTTGGGCCTGGTTGCAATGTGTCCTTGAACTGGCAGTACCAATTTGATATAGTACTGGAATGGGGAGACCTAGGTTCAGATCCCTGCTGAGCCAGTGAAGCTCAATGGGTGTCCTTTGGCCAATCAACTCTGCCACTCAGATAGACTATACACTACCTGAATAGCCTTGAAGGTAAGGCAGGTTATAAATGCAATGTGGACAGTACACAAATATCTGTGTGACATGTGAGAAGAGACATCTTTGAGCGGGCAGTGGAGGGTTTCCTCACCAGAGCAGCTCGGTGCTGAAATATTAGGAAAATAATATTTTCCAGGTCTCTCTGTTCTTCAGAGATCAGTCTGAAGAGCAGAGTCATGGTGCCGGTCCCTGGTGCAGGCCTAATTTTCTCCTTAAATGAGCTAGGCTATTTTATGGCAAGCTTCTTCTTGGCAGCAACCTATTGCTTGCGCACACGCACACACACACACACACACACACACACATGCTCCTGCACAATAAAACCTTCCATTCAGAGCCGAGGCACTTGTGAGCTCAGACTGAGTGCTCAGGGCATTGCAGAAGCTGGTCTGACAAATGAATTGCTGTTGGTGGAGCAGGAAGCCCAACCTTACAGCCGCCAACGTGATCAGTGGAAAGGAAAGAGTGATGACCGATGGTTCAGGGATGAGAAAAGAGGGCAATAGGAGTGTATATTCACTATGTATTAAATAAGGAACTGAACTGAAATGGGTCTCTTTCTGGTCATGGCCTTTGTGGAACAATATAACAGATGGGTGGGATGAAATGGACTCCTGACGAGATGGAGGTGCTGCTGGTGGCTGCTTCTTGTGTCTGGCAATTGGATGAGTAACCCCAGATCCACCATTGACATTGGAGGCCCAGGTGGCTTCAGTGGCAAGGGGTGCATGTTTCCAACTGTGCCTGGTTTGTCAGCTTGGTTTGCCAGCTATGACCAATGTTGGACCAGAAAGCCTTGCCATAGAAATCCATGCTTTTGAAACCTCACGTAGAATTCTCTGTGGCAAAATGCTCTGTGGCAGGAGTGCCCTTGAAGACGGTTTGAAAACTGCAGCCAGTGCAGAATCTGACCACTAGAGTTCCAGCTTGGTGCATCCATGCAGAATGGTACAGCAATGTTTCTTCAGGGCCAACACTGGTCGTCTGAACGTTGCCAAGCCCAGTACAAGTTAGTGATGTTGGTAAATATATCCCTGAATGACTTGGGACCCCAATACATCTTCCTATATCAGGCCCTAAGATTAGCAGGGGGGCACTATTTCTGCAGAATTCCCTTCTCCTGGAAGCCTGGGTGGCCCCTACTCTAGTGGGCTTTTTGTATGTAAGGACACATCTATTCACCCAGACCATTAATGGAAATTGATGTCCTGAGACTCAGCTCAGTTATGATGTCTGCTGCAGCACTTATATCATGCAGGAAGTGCTGAATGGAAGGAGGAAGAAGAGTGGCGATGCACGGGTCAAGATAAGCTTTCCTTCCATTTTTGGGTTCCATGCTCTGGTGTGAACCAACTGACTCGCACCACAGCGCAGAACCAAAAAACGTGTGTCTTTTGGTACCACGCTCTGGTGCGGCCAGGGCATGAGAGCCAAAACAGGAATCCTGGATTGGAATCAGAAGCATGTGTGTCTTCTATCAATCCAGGATGTCCTGCTTAAAACAGGACACTTGGGGGGTCTGCATTTGGCCCCTAGGCTGAGGTTCCCCTTACCTAGTTTAAAAGGTAAAGGTAAAGGACCCCTGGATGGTTAAGTCCAGTCAAAGGCAACTATGGGGTTGCAGCGCTCATCTCGCTTTCAGACCGAGGAAGCCAGCGTTTGTCCACAGACAGCTCTCCATGTCATGTGGCCAGCAAGACTAAACTGCTTCTGGCACAACGGAACACCATGACGGAAACCAGAGTGCACGGATACGCCGTTTACCTTCCTGCAACAGCGGTACCTATTTATCTACTTGCACTGGCGTGCTTTCAAACTGCTAGGTTGACAGGAGCTGTGACAGAGCAATGGGAGCTCACTCGGTTGTGGGGTTTCAAACCACTGACCTTCTGATCAGCAAAGCTCAGTCGTTTAGTCCACAGTGCCACCCGCGTCCTATCTACCTAGTTTACATGCACAGGAACCCCCACAGGTATGTGTTAATTCCCACTGTCATGTTAAGTCTTACTCTCAGGAAGTGTCATATGGAACAGGCCACCCTCTAGGGTTTGCAATTTTTCTTTTTCATTATCCCATCCTGTTTTTTTGTTACCAAAACCTAATTCATTTGTTACTTTCATTTTCTTTCTCTTGCGAACAGATGATTGGACTGCAAAAAAACTTTTTGTACTCAGATCTTAAAAAGAGGCATTCCTTCAGACACCTTGGGCTCACATCAGCTCAACAACGTTCGGGTCCTGGTACAGTGGTGCCCCGCAAGACAAATGCCTCGCAAGACAAAAAACCCGCTAGACGAAAGGGTTTTCCGTTTTTCGAGGCACTTCGCAAGACGAATTTCTCTATGGGCTTGCTTCGCAAGACGAAAACGTCTTGCGAGTCTTGTGATTTTTTTCGCTTTTCCCCCCTTTTTCTAAGCCGCTAAGCCGCTAATAGCCTCTTAGCTGCTTTGCTGCTTTGCCGCTTTGCCGCTAATAGCCGCTAAGCCGCTAATAGCGCTAATCTGCTAAGCCGCTAATAGGGTTGCTTCGCAAGACGAAAAAACTGCAAGATGAAGAGACTTGCGGAACGGATTCTTTTCGTCTTGTGAGGCACCACTGTATTTACTTTTTGAAATATGGCAACCCTACGCTGGGACCATGAATTTAGTTTGGAAACAAATTGTCAACCAGGGAAAATCATAAGATATTGTGGTGCTCATAAAGATCCCTGAATGAGTTCCACTGGGCTGGCTCCACCAGTGAACTCCCAAACAGGGGAACAACAGATCCCTTCCTGAACCACCTTTTGGTTCTTCCATGCAAGGCAGGAGTGGAGCAACAGGACTCCTAGCACTGCTAGTCACTTCAGAAGCTGAAGGTACTGAAATGCACAGGGAAAGAGTCAGGAGAATCAGTGGAGTCACACTCTCCCACCTCTGTCCTAAATGTAGGTTTTCCAGTGGGGAACCAAAGCTGTCTCAGTACAGAACCCTGCCCTAAAGCTGGTCTGAAATTGATCTAGATAATCTGTTTAATCCAGAAATGACTGCTCAGCCACCACTGTTCAATGACTATAACCAAGAATGGAAGACAGGGCACAGGCCTATAATATCCCAGATCATGGGCATCAAAAGAAGGCTTCTTCAAGAGTGGCCTCATCACTGCTTCCTTCAAACGGGGCTGGCCCAAGATGTTTCGCTGCCTGAGTCAAAAGACAAGATGGCACTTTCTCCCATTCTATGTCCAGAAACCGACTAAACCTGTTGTCGAATTTTACTTAGACACTGCTGATGGGACAGTGTTTTCCACAGCACCTGTGGGCAGCAGATTAGCTTAGGGAACACAGTGTAGATCATGTGGCACATGCAGCTCTGTTCTGCAACATCTCACTAGCCTTCCCTGCCCTCTTTGCTGCCCGAGGCCACTGCATCACTCTGTCCAGTGGTAGGACCAGATCTGACCTTAGACCAGATGGAGCTAAATCATCTCTCAGTACATCATAAATAAATAAAAAAGCCAGGTCCTCAGTTTTTCTCCTGGATTTTTAGAATCAGTCAGGAAAAGAACAGGCCAAGCAGGCAAGTTGAAAAAAAAAAATGCCTCTCTTATATCAGAAAGGATGAAAGTTCTCTATTGAAATGTAAGGATTGCTTAGCTGAAAAACCCAGGCCCTCTTTAACTTAGACTAATTCTCTTTCTTCTCTGAAATCTAAAGTGGTCATTTCCTATGACTAATTTTCTTTGAAACAGAACAGCTAACCACATCCAGCTGAGTGAGAGAGAAAAACTGGGATCAATTTGGGTATCAAGCAACTCGATCTGCCCTCTCATCTGTAAGTAAAAGCATGTTTATCTGGAAAAAGAGGCTTTTAAAGAAAGAATTATGCTGTTGGACATGGTTCAAGCCTTAACTAAACTTCCTTTCCAACATAATTAAACAACGTTTTAAAAAATAAAAGTTGTCAAAAGGATATTCTCAACAGTTCCGTATTATCTGCCTGCTTTATACTTGTGTTTATAAATACCCCACAAAACCTGGCCAATTTATTATCTCCTATCTAACGTTACATGCTCAACAAATGACAAGGAATGAAGGAGGGAACCAAAAATATATTTAAGCCACAAATCAACCCCTCCACATTCATTATTGTGCCATTTATTCCTTTTACTCTCTATATTGATATACTTCTATGGCTCTATGTGCTATGAAGAACCAACAGAGTTTTATGCAAATGTCTGGATCCAAAGACCCACAAGCAGCAGAATGGAAACAATGATTAACACTGTTCTGCAAATACTTGTGTTCGTGCCAGGAGATGATTTTGCACACTGGTATAATCGGAAGCCATTTTCATGCTTCTGAAAGAGTTTGTGGAAGCTGTAGCACAGGGCTGCAGAGCCTGGTGCCCTCCAGAGGTTTTTGAACTCCCAACTCCCATCCTTTCTAGCTAGCATGGGCAATGCAAGCAAAACTGGAGAGCTCATGCTTTCTGGTCTAGCACAAGCTTTCGCACAAGTGAAAAGAGTTACCATATTTTTCTGTGTATTAGATAAGTTTTTTCTGGAAAAGGAATCTCAAAATTGGGGGGGCTCGTCTTATAAACGGATAGTACATGGGAGGCAAGGGTGATTGGTGAGAGACGTGAGGCAGAGAATGCCAGCGGTGTTTTTGCGAGTGATTTATGGATGCATCCAGGGCTGTTGCGGATTGGCTGCAGCGACAGCAATAGGGTGTGTGATTTGCGGCTCCTGTTGTGTTGCATGCAGACAATTGGTGGGCTCGTTGATGAGCGCGATCGCCATTGTCGTCCTTTGCAATCCTCCCCCCCCCCAAAAAAAAATCAACAACTCTGGGCAACCCTCCCCCCAAAAAACATCAACAACTCTGGGCAATTCCCCCCCCCCATTTTCTTAAATTTGAGTCCCCCAAAATAGGGGGTGTCTTATACATGGGGGCAACTTATAGACGGAAAAGTACTGTTAAGGGTCTGAGAGGATACCCCTCACAGAACTAGAGTTCCCTGGGAAGAGGGATTGACTGTGAAAGCACTCTGGGAATTGTAGCTCTGTGAGGGGAAAAGGGGTCTCCTCTTCATCCTGGAGTCTCTTCTTCATCCTGGAGAAGAGTGACTAGTGGGGTGCCACAGGGTTCTGTCTTGGGCCCAGTCTTATTCAACATCTTTATCAACGACTTGGATGATGGACTCAAGGGCATCCTGATCAAATTTGCAGATGACACCAAACTGGGAGGGGTGGCTAACACCCCAGAGGACAGGATCACACTTCAAAACGACCTTGACAGATTAGAGAATTGGGCCAAAACAAACAAGATGAATTTTAACAGGGAGAAATGTAAAGTATTGCACTTGGGCAAAAAAAATGAGAGGCACAAATACAAGATGGGTGACACCTGGCTTGAGAGCAGTACATGTGAAAAGGATCTAGGAGTCTTGGTTGACCACAAACTTGACACAAGCCAACAGTGTGACGCGGCAGCTAAAAAAGCCAATGCAATTTTGGGCTCCATCAATAGGAGTATAGCATCTAGATCAAGGGAAGTAATAGTGCCACTGTATTCTGCTCTGGTCAGACCTCACCTGGAGTACTGTGCCCAGTTCTGGGCACCACAGTTCAAGAAGGACACTGACAAACTGGAACGTGTCCAGAGGAGGGCAACCAAAATGGTCAAAGGCCTGGAAACGATGCCTTATGAGGAACGGCTAAGGGAGCTGGGCATGTTTAGCCTGGAGAAGAGGAGGTTAAGGGGTGATATGATAGCCATGTTCAAATATATAAAAGGATGTCACATAGAGGAGGGAGAAAGGTTGTTTTCTGCTGCTCCAGAGAAGCAGACACGGAGCAATGGTTCCAAACTACAAGAAAGAAGATTCCACCTAAACATTAGGAAGAACTTCCTGACAGTAAGAGCTGTTCGACAGTGGAATTTGCTGCCAAGGAGTGTGGTGGAGTCTCCTTCTTTGGAGGTCTTTAAGCAGAGGCTTGGCAACCATATGTCAGGAGTGCTCTGATGGTGTTTCCTGCTTGGCAGAGGGTTGGACTCGATGTCCCTTGTGGTACCTTCCAACTCTATGATTCTATGATTCTATGAAAACTCTCAGCACCCTATAATTCCCAGGATTCTTTGCAGGAAGTCAAGGCTGCCTAAAGTAAAATGACACTGCTTGAAATGTATAATGCGGATGAGGCCTTAATTTGTCATCTTAATTTTCAAGGCCACAGCAGGCAGACAAATCCATTTAAGTACCTGTGAATTCCAGAAAGGAATGCAGTTAGCAGCTTCTGATAATTGGCTCCCAGTTCTAGATAGACTTCCCAGATTCTATCAGAAAATAGAGAAATTCTCTCAGTAGCAGAGAAAAGCCTGGAGGGTGTCTGAAAATCCCAGTGATCTAAGACCTCACACATTATTTTTGAAGATCGGGGGGGGGGGGGGCACCAGCATAAAAGGTAAGACATGGACAGTAAATCCACACGGCAGCAAATTGAAGGTTGCTATAGCAATCTCGACGTTTGACATTTCTTCCTCTTTATGATCCTGCTCTGCTAAATGAATTAAATATGAAGTCAATGGCACTGCCGTCCACTCTTCCGACCTCTTTCCTCAATGCTCCAAGTGTACCTCTAACCTGCAAATGACCAGGTAGGAAACTGTGAACAAGTGAGTAATTCCTGGGCTGTGTACTATTGTGTGGTGTCACACATACACACAGATCTCATTGCACAGTACCTACTAACAAGCAACAACCTGATTTAGAATGGTCTCCCAGAAGACAAGGATGAGAAACCAATTTCCTGCTTGAGGGCCACAACTCTCTCTGTGTGTGTGCTGTCCATGGCAGCCATTTTTTGCTGCCATCCAGAACATTTTTATCATTGTAAGAGTAAGGTAAAGGTAAAGGTACCCCTGACCATTAGGTCCAGTTGTGGCCGACTCTGGGGTGCTCATCTCGCTTTATTGGCCAAGGGAACCAGCGTACAGCTTCTAGGTCATGTGGCCAGCATGACTAAGCCGCTTCTGGCGAACCAGAGCAGCACACGGAAATGCTGTTTACCTTCCCGCCAGAGCGATACCTATTTATCTACTTGCACTTTCACGTGCTTTTGAACTGCTAGGTGGGCAAGAGCAATGGGAGCTTACCCCGTCGCGGGGATTCAAACCACTGATCTTCTGATTGGCAGGTCCTAGGCTCTGTGGTTTAACCCACAGCGCCACCCACATCCATTGTGAGAGTACACCCATACTCATTATCATCCATTCAGACAACCAAGAAGCATGATCTCAGTTCAAGGACACATTCCACACACTTTGAAGCCCAAATCCGGGATGCAATCTTCCCAGATACCATCTTCCCATTTTTTAATCGCAAGAGCAACACACACACACAAAGCACTTTTGGGGTATGGCGTGTTTTGGGGTTCTGTGCAAGATTGCAGCTCCCCCAAAAGGTGCTTTTGGGGGGGAATCACCCTGTGAAATCAAGCGAGATCATTGCAACAAAAATGGTCTCCATGCTCTTGTGATAAAAAACGGGGTGTCCCAGTTTTTCTGGGACGCTTGCAGGGTATGAGGTTCCAGTCAGGCACTTGGGAGTGCAAATTGGAGAAAGTGATAGATTCAGTCTAGAGCGAGTACTCAAAAGTTGGAGAAAAACCTTGAGGGCTACATTCCACTCATGAGCTAGAGGTTCACCACCTTGGATTAAAGACTTCACTCCCAAATCCATTTTCGCGCTCGTAGGTTTACTGGCTTGAGCACAAACTAAAAGAGAAGATAATTTTGCACTGTGCCACAATACTCACTTTACGTGGGGCTGCCCTTGAAACTGACCCAGAAACTCCAGCGGGTGCAGAATGCTGCGGCGAGACTCCTCATGGGGTCCTTGCCCTGGGAGTACATTCATCTGGTGCTATCCCAGCTGCACTGGCTCCCGATAGAGTACAGGATCAGGTTTAAGGTGCTGGTTTTAACCTTTAAAGCCCTATGTGGCCTAGGACCCTTGTACCTATGAGACCGCCTCTCCTGGTGTGCCTCACAGAGGACCTTAAGATCTGCAAATAATAACACCCTGAAGATCCCAGGCCCCAGGGAGATTAGACTGGCCTCGACCAGAGCCAGGGCTTTTTCGCCCATGGCCCCGATCTGGTGGAACACTCTCTCACTAGAGACCAGGGCCCTGCAGGATTTGACATCTTTCCGCAGGGCCTGCAAGACGGAGCTGTTCCGCCAGGCCTTTGGTCAGGGTTCAGTCTGATTCTTTTCTTTCTGTATAAGAACAGACATTAAAGAGGTCTCCTAACCCGCTCACAGTTCGTTTATAAGACCAGTGGTAACAGTTGGCCCTGGAGAATATTAACCACTCTCAATTTTACCCATAGACTGCCATCTGTACAGATTTTAATTTGCTCTGAACTAATTTTAAGATGTATTTTAATTAATTGATTGCCTGTTCTTATGTTCTTTGTATACTGTGTTAGTTTTATGATGTTAGCTGCCCTGAGTCCAGCTCCGGCCGGGGAGGGAGGGGTACAAATTATTATTATTATTATTATTATTATTATTATTATTATTACATTTACAAACCTGCTTCTCTCTCAACACAATGTCATTTTCACCACGAACATTGCTTTGAACAAGGGGTCCCCACCCTGTTTTGGACCAGTGGGCACAGTTCAAATTCTGAGAGAGTTCTGGGGGCACCAGTTAGAAAACAGCTGCTATGGGTGGGGGCGCCATGAAATGCATGAACTGTAGTTTGCCTCACGCAGCACCATTAAGAAACTATGGTTCCCAGCATTCTTGGGAGAAATCTGTCTGGTGCGCACACAGACTTAGTTTTAAAGAACTGTTGCTCTGCTCTCTCTTTTGCTGAACACAGACGTACCAGAAGCATGTGACTTACAACGTGTAAATAACAAGATGCAACAGTGAAGTGTCAGACAGCTGTCATTTCATACTTGTTGATGTTCCCTGTCCTATACTGTATATTTATATGTATACAGCCGCAACCATACATTCCAACCCACACATAATCCAAATAGTTGTTGAGCTAATGCTTTCCTTCTACAGCTCTCTCTCTTTCCATCATCACTTTATTCCTCTTGAGGGTTTTTCTTTCAGGCGCTTTAACAGATCCTAAATCACAGGCATGTGACAACATTTCCAGAAATGAGATGCGGAACCGATATCAACTAACCCATGAAACATCTCTGTACTTCACCAGCATTAATCTTTCTTACCATTCAGGGACGAGAGTTTCCAAAGGTAACAACTGCAATTTCACGCCGTGCTATGTGATGTTTTAGATATATTACAAGATAGCAGAAATTAAAACGTTATTTCTCCCCCACTTAAAACAAAGTGTGTACAAATGAAATCAGTTTACCGTGTCGTTTATCTAATTCCGTTGAAAAGCTGAGCTACGCTTCAGAAAAGGGAAGCAAAAGAAGTCAAATATGCACACTGACAAGTTCAAAACAAACCCAGGAGTTCCAAAATGGAATCATATCTATCTTCTTAGCTCAAATGAAACTGAGCTAAACTCAATTCCAGCACTAGATATTTTTCAACAGAGGCAAAAATAAAATAAAATGCAAGCCTTCCTCTCTGTCCGCATCTCTCTCCCATAACTTCTCAGATTTAGTAAGATCCAATGGGGTCTTTCAAGTGATGGTAGTGGAAGTACCGTATTTACTCAAATGTAACGCACACCTGTGAGTTAAACCACAGAGCCTAGGACTTGCCAATCAGAAGGTCGGAGGTTCGAATCCCCGCGACGGGGTGAGCTCCCGTTGCTCGGTCCCTGCTCCTGCTAACCTAGCAGTTCGAAAACATGTCAAAGTGCAAGTAGATAAATAGGTACCGTTCCGGCGGGAAGGTAAACGGTGTTTCCGTGCACTGCTCTGGTTCACCAGAAGTGGCTTAGTCATGCTGGCCACATGAGCTGTACGCCGGCTACCCTTGGCCAATAAAGCGAGATGAGCGCCGCAACCCCAGAGTCGGCCACGACTGGACCTAATGCTCAGGGGTCCCTTTACCTTTACCTTCAATGCACACCTGTTTGGACCAAATTACATCATGAAAATTAGGGTGTGCACTAGATTTGATGTTGCATTTACATCCGCCAGCAAATACTTTTTTGGTTTCGAGGTTTTGAAAATTGAGGTGCACATTAGATTCAACGGCACATTAGACTCACACAAATATGGTAAGGAAGGGTACAGTGGTACCTTGGGTTAAGTACTTAATTCGTTCCGAAGGTCCATTCTTAACCTGGAGCTGTTCTTAACCTGGAGCACCACTTTAGCTAATGGGGCCTTCCACTGCTGCTGCACCGCCACCACACAATTTCTGTTCCCATCCTGAAGCAAAGTTCTTAACCTGAAGCACTATTTCTGGGTTAGCAGAGTCTGTAACCTGAAGCGTATGTGTCAGAGCTGCCCCTAGGTCCCAGCTCACAGAGGACCAACGCCAGGCTGTCGTTATGTACAAAAGTCTTTATTGAGGTTCAGTTTCCATTTCAAAGCCGCAGCGCGTAGCTCTACGTCTTAAACCCTAGACCGGCAAAGTCCCGTCTGAATCTCCTCCCCTCTGACACCAGTTTAAGATTCTAGCCCTGCTCCACCTTTTCCGCTGCTTTCTCCTCCTCTGGGTCCTCCTGCCCGCTGGGGCATCCCCCTTTCTGGACTCTTCTGACGCTGAGTCGCTTAGCTCCTCCCCCTGCCTCCGGCGGGCTTTAGGACCCGGTTCCCAATCCTCATTCTCTGCTGTCCCACGCTCCTGTACATTTGAACTTGCCTCTCGCGCCAACCCAGTGACCTTCCTCCTGACCGTTACACTACTTCTGTCACTGCTTCCCTCTTCCGGGATACTGGCCGGATCTGACCTCCCCTCCGTTGTCTGACTCTCCGATGGAGGCGTGGTCAGCCCTGACTCCTCTCCTCTCCCTGCTGGGGGAGACGCTACTCCCGATACCTGTGACTCTTCCCCCCCCCCACTATGCTCTGGTGGGGAAGCTGGTCCTGATTTCCAACTGCTGCTCTGGGAGTCCCCGCTGGCCCCTTGCTTCTGGGGTGTCCCCCTTGGGACCCCCCTTGCCCTGGCCACCGGCGCCCCCTTCTGTGAATCTTCCGATTTGCTGGAGAGGCTCATGGAATCTCTCGGGCCACTGTCATCTTCTCCTACGCTGCCCTCAGATTCTTCCCCTTCGCTCTCCATCTCCCCTCTTCCCTGTGCTTCTGCTCCTGAACCCCTGACATCCATGAGGTACCACTGTAAACAGGTGGGGATTTTGCAGAGACACTGATTTAGCGCTCTTGCTTACCCTGCTAACTTCACAATCTCTTACACTGCAACCAGGGCTAGCCCACCCATTACACAAGGTGAGGCAACTGCTTCGGGCGGCAGGATTCACAAGGGCAGCGCATTGCCCACTGCTGCTGCAAGCAGCCTCTTGGTGACTAGGGGGCACTGCTGGTCTCCTCCCACCCTTGTTCCCAATGTGCATCTTTATTCCCCTCCCCCTTACTTCTGATGTAGATCTTCACTCACCCCTTCTTCCCTGGCCAGCAGGGGGGCCATTTTGTAGTTCATCTCAGGTGCCAAAATGTCTTGGGCCGGCCCTGCACTGCACTGCGCCTAACGCTGTAGCTGTTGTTGCACTCCAACTCCCATGAGCCCCAGTTAGCATGGGCGACTGGGGTGATGGGAGTCGCAGTTTCACATCTGGAGGGCCAACAATGTGGGGCAATTAAAATGTTAAAAGTTAAATAAACCTTGTGGAGGGAGGAGTGTTAAGGTATATAGAAGTGTACATATGGTTGATTTGAATATGTTATTACTGAATATTATTGAATATGTATATTATTGAATATTGTATACCCTTGTATACAATATTGTATATATTGCATACATTGTATATTATTGAATATTGTATATATCAGCTGCCTGGGGGGTTTCACTGTGTTTTGGTGGTTGGTAAATAATAATAATAATAATAATAATAATAATAATAATAATAATACATCTGGAGGGCCAGAGTTTCCCCATCCCTGCTGTAGGGGGTTGACTGTATGGCCTGCCAATGTGGCCCCCGGTTCCCCTGAGTTTGGGAATCACTGCTTTTATGCATGCCTCCTAAATGTTTGGAGCAGAAAAAAAAAGGCTCTCTTAGAAACGTTAGCAAGAAAGGGAAAGGCACCGCAGCTCATTTTGCTATTCACGGACTGCCGGTTTCCCTATAAATAATGAAAGGGCATATCACTTGAGCTATTCATTATTAATTTGCTTCAGATAAACCGGGGTGGTAGGGGAAAGAATTGTATTGATTTGCTGGCATTTTAAGCTTCAAGAACAATATGCACTTCAAGGTTTGCAATGGAAATGAATAGAGCACTGTGTGCAGAGCCAATTTGGCATTCTCGTGTCCAGCGCAGCAGGAGAGCACCTGAGTTAAGGATAGCATAAGTTTAACTTTTGTCAGATAATATTTCTCCAAACCTGGGGCCCTTTTGCACTGTACTCTTGCTCTTGAACTCACTGAGCTATCGAGTTTTGATAGGAAGGAATGGTTCCTTCGGGCCATTCTTCTGAAAACAGCATATGGGCTCTCTCTCATCTGATTGGCCTGCAGTTAGCCTAGCCTAGACTGGGGGCCAAGGATTTAAATGCTGTGAGCTGCTCTGTTGCTCAGCAGCAAAATTCCCTTCTCATTTCTTAAAATTAATACCAGCATCACAGTCAATTTTGTTACCCGTCTTTCACCAACGGGCCCCGGGAGGGGTTAAAACAATTTAAAACATTAAAAACAGATTACAATCACAGGAATAAACCTGCCCCTTGAAAACACACCTCAGGTTTCAAAAGCCAGGATACAAACTGAGTCGTCAGCATTCACTGAAATCTGTACAGTGAAGAAGTCAGATGTACCTCATTGGAGAGGGAATTCCACAACTTTAGGGCTGCCACAGAGGATGTCCTCACATAGGCCATAACGCAATGCGCTCCACATGGGGCTACCTTTGAAGGTGACCTAGAAACTGCAATTACTTCAGAATGTGGCAGCTAGACTGGTGACTGGGGGCGGCCGCCGGGACCACATAACACCAGTCCTGAGAGATCTGCATTGGCTCCCAGTACGTTTCCAAGCACAATTGAAAGTGTTGGTCTGACCTTTAAACTGCGTCGGTCCAGTATACCTGAAGTAGTGTCTCCCCCCCCATCGTTCAGCCCAGACACTGAGGTCCAGCGCTGAGGGCCTTCTGGCGGTTCCCTCACTGCGAGAAGTGAGGTTACAGGGAACCAGACAGAGGGCCTTCTCAGTAGTGGCGCCCGCCCTGTGGAACGCCCTCCCTTCAGATGTGAAGGAAATAAGCAGCTATCCTATCTTTAAAAGACATCTTAAGGGAGCCCTATTTAGGGAAGTTTTTAATAAGTAATGCTGTATTGTTTTTAAAACTCGATTGGGAGCCGCCCAGAGTGGCTGGGGAAACTCAGTCAGATGGGCGGGGTATAAATACAGTGGTGCCTCGCAAGACGAAAAGAATCCGTTCCGCGATTCTCTTCGTCTAGCGGTTTTTTCGTCTTGCGAAGCAAGCCCATTGACGGCTTAGCGGATTAGCGCTATTAGCGGCTTTTAGCGGCTTTTAGCGGCTTATCGGCTTAGCGGATAAGCAGATAAGCGGCTTAGCGGCTTAGAAAAAGGGGGGAGGGGAAAAAAGACGGAAAAACTCGCAAGACATTTTCGTCTTGCGAAGCAAGCCCATAGGAAATTTGTTTTGCGAAGCACCTCCAAAACGGAAAACCCTTTCGTCTAGCGGATTTTTCGTCTTGCGAGGCATTCGTCTTGCAGGGCACCACTGTAATAAATTTATTATTACTATTACTATTACTATTACTATTACTATTACTATTACTATTACTATTATAACCCAGAAATTCTGAGGATGGTGGAACTATGAAGAAGGCCCCCTTTGCTGATCCTAACACTGGGGAGGCAATCTTTCAGATATTTGGGGCCTGCATCATTTGAGGCTTCAAACACAAACATTGAGCACCCTGAATTGGACCCAGACACAAAATGGCAGCCAATTGTGGCACCCAGGCGCTCTGGCATTCTGAGATTCACTGATCTCAGAGGCTTAAAGAGGGAGCAGGAAGGGACTCCCTTTCTCCTGCACTTCCCGTTAAGCCTCCAAATTCAGGGACGCAGAAGAAATAACTTTAAGACAGCCCTGGCACTCCTATGAGACTCAAATAGGAGTGCAGGATCTGTCTCAAAGCCTCTGCAAAAACCTCTTTGAGGTAGCTCACAGGTACATTTTGCTTCAAAGGTTGCTTTGCTTGAATCCCCACTCGGCTGGTGCATCCTCTAGGCTGCGCAATCTTGTTTCCTACTAGGAATAGCACTGCATATGAAATGCAGGATTAAACCCTGCCCTTCCAGCCACCAGCTGGTCATGGCTTGGGGAAATAAGCCTCATGGGCCAATTTGGCTCCCCTGAAAGGCCAAGATCGGTCCATGGGCCAGAGCTTCCTCACCACTGTCCCACCCTATTTTAGCTTTCCTAAACCTCTCAGGTGGGTGCCATTGCCATTCTAAGAGAACGAGGGAGGTGTTCATGGTGAGCACTTATTTTTCTAGGAAAATAGCCACTGGTTTTGTTTAATCGTTTAGTCATGTCCGACTCCTCGTGACCCCATGGACCAGAGCACCCCAGGCACTCCTGTCTTCCACTGCCTCCCACAGTTTGGTCAAACTCATGCTGGTAGCTTCGGGAACACTGTCCAACCATCTCGTCCTCTGTCGTCCCCTTCTCCTTGTGCCCTCCATCTTTCCCAACACCAGGGTCTTTTCCAGGGAGTCTTCTCTTCTCATGAGGTGGCCAAAGTATTGGAGCCTCAGCTTCAGGATCTGTCCTTCCAGTGAGTGCTCAGGGCTGATTTCCTTCAGAATGGATAGGTTTGATCTTCTTGCGGTCTATGGGACTCTCAAGAGTCTCCTCCAGCACCATAATTCAAAAGCATCAATTCTTTGGCGATCAGCCTTCTTTATGGTCCAGCTCTCACTTCCATACATCACTACTGGGAAAACCATAGCTTTTACTATACGGACCTTTGTTGGCAAGGTGATGTCTCTGCTTTTTAAGATGCTGTCTAGGAGATGACCTAGTATTGACTTTGCAACAGCCAGACACTAGTACTAAAAGAGTATTAGAACTAATTGAAACATTTGGTCGAGTAGCAGGTTTTAAATTGAATAGACAAAAAACGAAAGTGTTGGAAAAAAATTTAACAATGGAAGAAAGAGAGAGTTTTCAGAATGAAACAGGTTTGGAAATTACAAAAAGGGTAAAATACCTGGGGGTAAACTTAACATCCAAGAATGTGAACTTATTTAAGGATAATTATGAAAAATGTTGGTCAGAAGTTAAAAAGGATCTGGAAATATGGTCAAGGCTGAAACTTTCCTTGTTAGGCCGAATCGCTACTATTAAGATGAATGTATTGCCTAGAATGCTGTTTTTATTCCAGACGTTGCAGATTGTGGACAAGATGGACTGTTTCAAGAAGTGGCAGAAAGACATATCAAAATTTGTCTGGCAGGGCAAAAAGCCCAGAATTAAATTTAAGATTTTAACTGATGCAAAGGATAGAGGGGGGTTTGCCCTGCCGGACTTAAGACTTTATTATGAATCAGCAGCTTTCTGCTGGTTGAAACACTGGCTACTTCTTGAGAATACTGACATTTTGGATCTGGAAGGGTATGACAACAGTTTTGGTTGGCATGCATATTTATGGTATGACAAGGTAAAGGTGTATAAAAGTTTTAAAAACCATATTGTAAGGAAAGCATTGTACAACGTTTGGATTAGATACAAAGATTTGTTGGAAAGTAAAACCCCTAGGTGGGTGTCACCAATGGAAGCTAGGGAAGTAAAAAAGCTTAATATGGATTCTAAATGGCCAAAATATCATGAGATCATAGAATACGATGGTGAAAGGGTGAAACTTCAGAGTTATGAGAAACTAAAACCTAAGGTTCGAGATTGGTTGCATTACTATCAGATAAATGAGACGTTTAAACAGGACAGGAAAATAGGATTTCAGAAAGAGAAGTCAAAATTAGAAACAGAATTGTTGGAACCCAATACTAAGAATTTATCAAGAATGTATAACTTGCTGTTAAAATGGAATACACAGGATGAAACGGTGAAATCAGCTATGATCAAATGGGCACAAGATATAGGTCATGATATCATGTTTGCTGACTGGGAACAATTATGGACCACCGGTATTAAATTTACTGCATGTAATGCTTTAAAAGAAAATATTATGAAAATGATCTACCGGTGGTACATGACCCCAGTCAAGCTAGCAAAGATTTATCATTTGCCTAATAATAAGTGTTGGAAATGTAATGAGACTGAAGGCACTTTCTACCACCTTTGGTGGACCTGCCCAAAGGTTAAAGCTTTCTGGGAAATGATCTATAATGAAATTAAGAAGGTCCTTAAGTGGACTTTTCCTAAGAAACCAGAGGCTTTCCTTTTGGGTATGGTGGGCCAAGTGGTGTTAAGAAAGGATAGGACTTTCTTTATGTATGCCACTACAGCAGCAAGAATTCTACTGGCAAAGTATTGGAAGACGCAAGAATTACCTACTCTGGAAGAATGGCAAACAAAGGTGATTGATTTTATGGGACTGGCCGAGATGACGGGCAGAATCCGGGACCAGGGGAAAGAGACAGTGGAAGAGGACTGGAAGAATTTCAAAATATATCTTAAAAATAATTGTAAAATTGAGGAATGTTAAGATGTCAGGGGGTAAGAAGTAAAGAATTGCAGCAGTAAACAAAAAAAAACTTAAGAAATATTTACGAAAAGGAATTAAGACAATGGACTTAAGGGTTGCTAAAGAATTATTAAACAAGGATGCAGGGATGGGGAGGTATGGGGAAGTCAAAGAAAAAAGGTTATGAACCGAGGAGTATGAAGTTATATTGTGTTATATTGCTGTTTATTATCTGTGTGGAAAATTAATAAAAATTATTATAAAAAAAAAAAATTAAGATGCTGTCTAGGTTTGTCATTGCTTTTCTCCCAAGAAGCAGGCGTCTTTTAATTTCGTGGCTGCTGTCACCATCTGCAGTGATCATGGAGCCCAAGAAAGTAAAATCTCTCACTGCCTCCATTTCTTCCCCTTTATTTTGCCAGGAGGTGATGGGACTACTGGTTAGGATTGTACTACAAGTGTGATGTGGTTTCTGAGAGTGAGCCTGATTCCCCATCACAGGGCTACCACTTCAAGGTACAAGTGGATAAAGGATAAGGATTCAGCACTGGTAACCCAGGCTGAATTGCTGTTCAGACATCGTGCTTACTTGGCCTTGAGAGACATGCTTTCTCTGTGACGAATACAGAGAGATTAAAATGTGGTGTGCAAATATCTCATCTGCATCACGCATTAGATCATTCTGTGCTGTTCCCAGAGCTTTGTATGTAACCAGGGGTCCAGCAGCCCCATTCAGCTCCAAATCAGGGCCGCCTCACTTGAGTATTTATTTTGGTGAGCGATAGCAGTCTGATGCATTGAGTCAGCTTAAGGTCTCAGTCACAACAAAGCCAGCCTCTACAGCCCTGAGTCATCAAAACCTCTCATTAGCAATATGTGAGCTGGCATCTCAAACAGAGGCTTGGCTTTAACAGCTGTAATCTGAAAGAGGCTGAAAATCACCATGTTAACTCGTTCAGAATTGGAACCAGTTATCAAGCCACAAGAGTCCTCTTTTACTTTCCTTTTCTTGTGCTACGGAGACCAAATGGTGGCTTGCTGGGAGAAATTAATACCCAGGCGCACATCACTAAGAAGGCTCATTTAGTCTTCATGAACAGTGTTAAGGCAACTGTGAGTTTGCTCCCAGGGAAGTGGGAAGAGGACTGCAGCCTAGGAGTGTCCACACAAATCTGAACAATAAATACAATGCTCTAAAAAAATGCAAGCTAAAAACCTCTGTGTGTGTGTGTGTGGTTTTTTTAGGGTTGCCATATATTGAAGAGCAAAAAAGAAGACACATTTGCCAACTATGGATCGCTGTGACGACTCTACCCATGAAAAAGAGGGCGTGTCCTGGAAAAAGCAGACATATGGCAAGCCTATGTGGGATGTAGGTGGCACTGTGGGTTAAACCACAGAGTCTAGGGCTTGCCAATCAGAAGGTCAGCGGTTCGAATCCCCGCGACGGGGTGAGCTCCTGTTGCTCGGTCCCTGCTCCTGCCAACCTAGCAGTTCGAAAGCAGGTCAAAGTGCAAGTAGATAAATAGGTACCGTTCCGGCGGGAAGGTAAACAGCATTTCCGTGCGCTGCTCTGGTTCGCCAGAAGTGGCTTAGTCATGCTGTACGCCAGCTCCCTTGGCCAATAAAGCGAGATGAGCGCCGCAACCCCAGAGTCGCTCACGACCGGACCTAATGGTCAGGGGTCCCTTGACCTTTACCTATGTGGGAAAAAGCAGGCATTTACTTGGACACCTTTCCCAGAAGGCCTGGCTCTGAGAAGAAAGATCCCTTTGTCCCTTTATCAGAAGTCTCCCAGGTGAGGCAGGGAGGCGGAGATCAGCGGCTAGCACACTGCCACGGATAGCATCCACGCTCTCATATGCCTCAACCGTCCTGATTTTCCTGGGATATCCCATAATTACAGAAGCTATCCCCAGCTTCTGATTGGATCCTGGATTTCCCATTTCTACCCCCCAGTGCCACTGCCAAGCTCAGGAGAAGCTTGGCTTGCAGCTGGTGCTTGGCACTTGCAGTTTTAAGTGTCCAGTTAGTTGCTTTGTTGTTGTTTAGTCATTTAGTTGTATCCGACTCTTCGTGACCCCATGGACCAGAGCATGCCAGGCACTCCTGTCTTCCACTGCCTCCCGCAGTTTGATCAAACTCATGCTGGTAGCTTCGAGAACACTGTCCAGCCATCTCGTCCTCTGTCATCCCCTTCTCCTTGTGCCCCCAATCTTTCTCAACATCAGGGTCTTTTCCAGGGAGTCTTCTCTTTGCATGAGGTGGCCAAAATAGTGGAGCCTCAGCTTCATGATCTGTCCTTCCAGTGAGCACTCAGGGCTGATTTCCTTCAGAATGGATAGGTTTGATCTTTTTGCAGTCCTTGGGACTCTCAAGAGTCTCCTCCAGCACCATAATTCAAAAGCATTAATTCTTCGGTGATCAGCCTTCTTTATGGTCCAGCTCCAATTTTCATCAGCAGGATGTTGGAGGGTATTGAGCTCAGTCTCCCAAGTTAGTAATGCCTAACACAACCACCCAGGCCTAGTAGTGAGCAGTGGGTGACAAGTCAGACCAGTGAGGGACCCTTCGAAGTCCTGGGATCCTTGACCAATGCCTGGCTTGGCTGACTGCTGGTGCCAGGCCTGAATACAAATGCTCCTCCTAAGAGAGGACAGACCCTTCCAAGATTGTGCCCCCTCAGTGAGAAAAGCAAATTCTATCGATGTGAGACCTTTCTGCTCATGAGATCGCCTCCTAAATTGTCAAGCTTTTAAAAGAACCAGTTGCCGCTGTTTCTTACCGCAGTGAGAACTGGTTCTTAAGAGTTAGCAGCTTTTATATGGTAGTTCAGTTTCTCGGCTTCAAGTTCAAATTTTTATTGCTCTGAGTCTTTCTCTCCCTGGTAATGTTTTATTGTTTTACTTTATGGGGTTTCCCAGGTGCCCAGTGCGGATACCGTATAAACAAAAATATTATCATAAAATAAAAGAAAGAAGAATATAAACTACAAATTTTCCAAAGTAGGTCCCTGGAGGCTGGTATCAAGCCGGCCGCACTAGTGAATACTTTATGTTAAAATTATGGATGCTGCTTAAAGGAACACTGGCTGTGTTTGGAGACTCATACCCATAAAGTTAGGCCAAGTTTCCCCAGCAAAATGTTTGCTGCACCAAAGCCAACAGTAAGCTCGCACTCAACCACAATCCAACAATGACCCCAAATTAGGAACTTTAGTTTTAAAACTAATGTATCATATTTGTCTTATAGTAGGGGCCAGTTGTTGTTTAGTCGTTTATTCGTGTCCGACTCTTTGTGACCCCATGGACCAGAGCACACCAGGCACTCCTGTCTTCCACTGCCTCCCGCAGTTTGGTCAAACTCATGCTGGTAGCTTAGAGAACACTGTCCAACCGTCTCATCCTCTGTCGTCCCCTTCTCCTTGTGCCTTCCATCTTTCCCAACATCAGGGTCTTTTCCAGGGAGTCTTCTCTTCTCATGAGGTGGCCAAAGTATTGGAGCCTCAGCTTCAGGATCTGTCCTTCCAGTGAGCACTCAGGGCTGATTTCCTTCAGAATGGATAGGTTTGATCTTCTTGCAGTCCATGGGACTCTCAAGAGTCTCCTCCAGCACCATAATTAAAAAGCATCAATTCTTCGGCAATCAGCCTTCTCTATGGTGCAGCTCTCACTTCCATACATCACCAGTGGGAAAAGGGCCTGTGGGAGCTTCCAAGGCAAGTGAAATTCCATCCCAACACTTATGGATTGGACTGGACCAGACAGGCCTTTAGGTAGAGGATAACTGAAATTAGAGGATGGTTTTTCAAATAGGGGGCTGTCCCCTATAAAGGAACAGCCTAGAAGCCAGACACACACATGAGAAACTCAGGATGCTGCCAGCAAGGTGACACTGGAAGTGTCTTTTGCCAGTGTGGGGAGCGCATGCTACAATCTTTGTGCCTTTAACAGCTTCAGGACTGGCAAACACATTTAGCTGGAGAAGCTCTCCATGTCAAATCAAACCAGTGGGCCATCCGAGGCTGGCTTTGGATAGATCCATGATATGACGTACAAAAGACAGCACAAATGCCTCAACCCACAATTTGGGGGCAGCCTCTATACCTTAGGGTGCTGCAGGGGGCATAGGAAAAACCTACTTCAAATGAGAGAGAAAGGTTGGGAAGGAGAAACTGGAACATGTGAGGCACCTGAGATACTCATTTAGAATCCATGTCCAGAGCCACTCTTAAGAGCATTCAGCCTTTCCAGGCCACCCTCTTGGCAACACATACCCACAGCAGCTAATCTCAACATCTGGCAGTCAGCCTGCAGACGTCCTCCTCTGTGCATTTCAGCTAACATAGCCTTTGCAAAAAGCCATTTGTGTCAGGGGGCCGTTGCAGTTTCCCGTGGGGTCAAAGTCGTTCTCTTTCATTTGTGCTCATTTTCTGCTACCCCTTTTCATTTAACCAAGCAGTGAAAGCTGTTGTGTCATGGTGTTCTTGGCCAAATGTTTTTCAGGATGCTCCTTTTTGAAACAAAGCTTTTCAATGCTAATTTTTCCAGTACTTACCATTGCACTGGCTTAATTGCCAATGCTCTCTTTATCTTTCTCAGAAGTTCCACTTAGAACTTATCAGAGGAGGAGAATGGGCCATAACTTCCATTATTCAGGACACATTTCAAGCTGTGCACAAGTAGCCTCTTGAAATTTTCCACATTATTTAATGAGCAGGGAAATTGGGGGGGGGGGGGTCCTTTCACCAAATTTCCCCATAGGGAGAAGAAATTCTCCAACAGTTTCTTGAGGGTGATGAATCACAATTACCAGTAGCAGGAGACCAGCTCTTCCCCTCTCCCCACAATTTTATTTTTATTTTTTTGCTGCCCTTGCAAGTGACATCAGCAGCAGATATACATATACAGTGGTACCTCGGGTTACATACGCTTCAGGTTACAGACTCTGCTAACCCAGAAATATTACCTCGGGTTAAGAACTTTGCTTCAGGATGAGAACAGAAATTGTGCTCCAGTGGCACGGCAGCAGCGGGAGGCCCCATTAGCTAAAGTGGTGCTTCAGGTTAAGAACAGTTTCAGGTTAAGAACGGACCTCCAGAATGAATTAAGTACTTAACCTGAGGTACCACTGTATTGGTGTCCTGGCTGCATTTTGCATCCTCCACAATGCCTGAGACCCAGGTGAATAGCAGCCACCACCACACACACACACAAAAAGGTGAACAGTATTTGGTTAAAAAAAGGATTCTGGAAACTGGCCTTCATTTTAGGTGTCTGAGAGAGACAGAGAAAGAGGGAGAGAATTCAAAACCTTAGAAATTCTCTCAGAAAAATAATAAGTTTTGACAAATTTCAGATGAGCTCTAATTTCAAGGTTTCCTTTCATCTTCAACTGCAAGGGAAATGTGAAATTAACCAAAGAACTTTCTAAAGTGAAAAATCTGCGCTCCTTCCTAGATCAAACAGAAAACATGACACTGTGAAACTGCTTTTATTTAAGCAATATGATTTTGATTGGGGAGTGATTTTTCCTTTCCTTTTATAAGCTAAGGTTGGCAATCCTGTTTACCTGGGAGTAAACTGCATTACACTGTGTGTTCCCCTCTCTAGTGCAACAATGGAAACCTCAAGGCAAATCCTAAATGGCTTTGAACACGGACAGTTCTTTTCTTGGATTCTCATCACACAATCTACAAACAGTAGAACGAAGTCCCTAGAGTCTAGAAGCCCCTGGGACATAGGGGTGGGGAAGAGATTAAATTCAGCTTGGATTTCTATGTGAACCTCCCTTATCTGAACTTTCTGAAAAAATACGCAAACTAAAAGATAGCTATCCTTCAAAATTTGCACTTCTCCAAATTCTGTGATTGTAGTTATCCAATCAAACCTATCAAACCTATCCATTTTTAAGGAAATCAGCCCTGAGTGCTCACTGGAAGGACAGATCCTGAAGCTGAGACTCCAATACTTTGGCCACCTCATGAGAAGAGAAGACTCCCTGGAAAAGACCCTGATGATGGGAAAGGAGCAGTTCCTGCTCCAGGTGGATCACGTTTGGTCAAAACTCTCCACTATGACCTGTCCATCTCGGGTGGCCCTGCACAGCATAGCTCATAGCTTCTCTGAGTTATTCAAGCCCCTTCGCCACGGCAAGGCAGTGATCCATGAAGGGATTCTTTTATTCTATTATTCTTTACTTTTGAATTATGGCGCTGGAGGAAACTCTTGAGAGTCCCATGGACTGCAAGAAGATCAAACGCATCCATTCTTAAGGAAATCAGCCCTGAGTGCTCACTGGAAGGACAGATCCTGAAGCTGAGGCTCCAATACTTTGGCCACCTCATGCTGCTCCAGAGAAGCGGACACGGAGCAATGGTTCCAAACTACAAGAAAGAAGATTCCACCTAAACATTAGGAAGAACTTCCTGACAGTAAGAGCTGTTCGACAGTGGAATTTGCTGCCAAGGAGTGTGGTGGAGTCTCCTTCTTTGGAGGTCTTTAAGCAGAGGCTTGACAACCACATGTCAGGAGTGCTCTGATGGTGTTTCCTGCTTGGCAGGGGGTTGGACTCGATGGCCCTTGTGGTCTCTTCCAACTCTATGATTCTATGATTCTATGACTCCCTGGGAAAGACCCTGATGTTGGGGAAAGATTGAGGGCACAAGGAGAAGGGGACGTCAGAGGACGAGATGGTTGGACAGTGTTCTCGAAGCTACCAGCATGAGTTTGACCAAACTGTGGGAGGCAGTGAAAGACAGGAGTGCCTGGTGTGCTCTGGTCCATGGGGTCACGAAGAGCCGGACATGACTAAACGACTAACCAACAACAAGTTACCCAATCAAATAACATACAGTGGTACCTCCGGTTATGAACTTAATTCGTTGTGGAGGTCCGTTCTTAAGCCGAAACCGTTCTTAACATGAGGCATGCTTTTGCTAATGGCGCCTCCTGCTGCTCCCACACCACCGGCGCACGACTTCTGCTCGCATCCCGGGGCAAAGTTCGCAACTGGGAGCATCTACTTCTGGGTTAGCGGAGCTCGTAACCCGAAGCATTCGCAAGGAGGATGGTACGTAACCCGAGGTTCCACCATATAGAAAAAGTGTACATTAGAGGAAAGGGCATTAAGAATGGATATTTTAGGGGAAATAATATATAAAATTGCAATATGTATATATCTAGTGGGGTTAGAGAGCTGAAAAACAATGCCAATATATTTCACATCTGGCAACCAATGTGCCCCTTTGGTTTCAGATAGTATTTCAGATGTTTTCTTATTCTTTGTGAGATACTTTGAGATCCTTTCGTGGAAAAGTCAGCCTAAAAAGCAATCTTTCAAAGCCTGGTTTGTGTGAACTGCACCCATCTTCTGAGAGAATCATGTGATCAGGTAGCTGCACTGGTCAAGGATGATGGAAGTCAGATTCCAACAAAATCTGGAGAGCCACAGGTTCCCCATTCCTGCTGTAGATCCACTCAACTTCTGTTCAGCAATATAAATGGCAAATGTGCTGATTCGGTCATGTGCATCGGCTGTAACTCTGCTCAAAACAAAGTGTGGGGTAAACACTTGGACTCGACACAGTGCCCCCAAAAGACTAACAGTGCATACAACTTACAAATGCCATGAATATTTCATCTGGACATGCTGAATAATGGATATGTTAAAACTGCAATTTGTACGTGGGCATTCTGTGGTGGGATTATAGCAAAACTCATTATATGAATTATTCACACAAATTCCAAACTATTTTCTCGGCTCTCAGTTCTAAATTCTTGTCATTTGAAGTGGGAGTGAAGAATCTGACATTAAAAAGAAAAAGGAAAGGAAACAAGAAAGAAAAGAAAGAGAAACCTAAAAACTTCAAATTTTAACACCAGAACAATGGGCAGATTTTTTAAAAATGTGTTTTCCTTTTGCGGGCATATTGGGGTCATCCACACTTCTGTTTGTCATGTGCCTAAAAAGCGTGGTTTTCCACTTGTCCCATTTGTTCTAGGCATGGGTGGAAGCAGTTTTCCCGTTGTCCCACTGCTTTCCCTGGGAAAACCAACTCTTCAGTGCTGAATTGAAGCAAACATCAATCCACAGAAAACCTAAGGAACGCAGCAGCAGCAGCAACAACAACAGCAGAATAATAATAATAATAATAATAATAATAATAATAATACCCCACCCATCTGGCTGGGTTTCCCAAGCCACTCTGGGTAGCTTCCAGCACATCTAAAAACATAATAAAATGTCAAACATTTTAAAACTTCCCAATATAGGGCTGCCTTCAGACGTTTTCTATAAGTTGGGTAGTTCTTTATCTCCTTGACATCTGATGGGAGAATGTTCCACAAGGCGGGTGCCACAACCGAGAAGGCCCTCTGCCTGGTTCCTTGTAACCTCACTTCTTGCAGTGAGGGAACCGCCAGAAGGCCCTCGGCGCTGGACCTCAGTGTCTGGGCTGAATGATGGGGGTGGAGACACTCCTTCAGGTATACTGGGCCAAGGTTATTTAGGGCTTTAAAGGTCAGCACCAACACTTTGAATTGTACTCGGAAATGTACAAGCAGAAGTCTAGGTGCTGTCACATTTTGAGAGCCAGCACTGTTCCATGGCTGGTGGAATGGTCGCTGGTGACTTGCTCCCCGATGACATTCACCCCAATGCAACCCCAGGGGTTTCATGATTTAGGGTGGACATCCTTATGGAGGAGTGGGAAGGAAGATGTTTGTTGCAGAACTGGGCTTGTAAACAAATGTGTGCTCTATCTGAAGAGCAAGCATTTAACCCATTAAGCAAAGAACAAGAGAGAAGCTTGAAAAGTCCTTCTAGAAATAATATTCCAAATTTGTGAATAACTTTTTCACTGAGCAATGGACATGGAATGTCCAGCAAAAATCCTCCCCAACCCCTCTTCTTTTGCCAAAAATACAAAATCAAGTTGGCACACACTGATGTCCTTGTCAACAGTTGTGTTTTGGGAATCTCTTTAAGGACTTTCATGTATCATCAGATCAGGTGCCTAATTAGAAGAGATTCCTATGGAAGTTTTGCAGGGTGTGATCCTAAACTGCCTGTTGGAATTGAATCCCATAGGATTTCTATGCCACCTTTTCAGCCTGATTGTCCATTGGGATTCCCCCCCCCAAGAGTCATTGCATCTGGTGTTTGGGTTGTAGGTTTGTGGGCCTAGTTCTCGAGGTTTCCATTATAGCTCTGACCGTTCATTCCTGTCTGCTCCCTTGAAACCTGTCTGTCTGCCTGACTTTGCTGCCCGTCTTGAGAAAACTGAAATAGTGTTCACTGGACTGCTGACTGCAGTTTGCAGGAGGATGTTTCTGGCCATGCTGATTTATCTGGGAGCACTAAAAGAAATTATGGTATCAACTAATGGTTATAAATACTCACAAGCACAGAGAAACATTTAAGAAACTGCAAAACTGAAAGATGGTGCAAGCAAATGCTCTTGTTACATTATTAAGGCCACAATTCTATAGTCTCTGGGAATATCTCTCCCTATGAGGCTAGTGAGAGAAGTTTACTTGCAGAGAGGGAGATTCAACCTCACATGCCTCCTTGAGGAGGAGGAAGAAGAAGAAGAAGAAGAAGAAGAAGAAGAAGAAGAGGAGGAGGAGGAGGAGGAGGAGGAGGAGGAGGAGAGTTTGGATTTGATATTCCGCTTTATCACTACCCTAAGGAGTCTCAAAGCAGCTAACATTCTCCTTTCCCTTCCTCCCCCCACAACAAACACTCTGTGAGGTGAGTGGGGCTGAGAGACTTCAGAGAAGTGTGACTGGCCCAAGGTCACCCAGCAGCTGCATGTGGAGGAGCAGAGACGCAAACCCGGTTCACCAGATTATGAGTCCACTGCTCTTAACTACTACACCATGCTGGCTAGGGGAAAGCTGCCAGTGACCCTCTGAAGTTAGAGCTCCAACACTGGAGAGGGCAAAAAGGAGACATTCTGGGAGAAGTTGTAAATCCACATGAATCAGAGAAGTGCCCCCCCCCCAACATGCTTCCAGAACGGGGAACAAACTACACCAGCCCTGTAGCTGATGTGGGAGGGGAAACTATTTTTTGAAAAGAAATGGAACAAAGGGGGAAAGGGGGGATGTAAACACACACACCCTTCTGCCTTACCTGCACAATCAAAGCAGGGCATAAAAAGGCAGTTCATCCACCCGATCTTTTGTTTTGTTCTAGAACACAACATTAACCATCAAGGCATCTCTGAGTGTCCTACACTTGATGAAATACAGTACAGCTACTTTTTTGTAGCTGAGTCTTTAACAAAAACAACAGATATAAGTTTCTGTACTTGAAGCCAGAAATCTAGTCCAATCAACAGCAGATCAATGATCTCTCCCCCGCCCCAATCTGTCCAGAGATCACACACTTGAGTAAATTGGGGAGGTTTTCTACATGCGGATTCCATACTGAGTTTTACTAAAAATGCACTGCTATCACATTCTTTGGAGCATCAGGGATGCAAAAGCCCTTCTCTGAGAAGTACGTCTTAGTTCTCACAGGTATTCCCTAAGGCAGATCTACTTGCAGAAGTTGGGATCTGTCAAATCAATGGCACTGCTTGACAGTGTTCCCCCCCTCTCTCTCCCTCCCTCCCTCCCTCCCTCCCTCCCTCCCTCCCTCCCTCCCTCTAAAAGTCCAGCAGGCAACAGAATGGTTGCTGGGTCAGAATGGTTGGCGAAGGGAGAACAGGTTCTATTGTAAAACAGTCAAATAACTACCAACAGATCACCCAAGATTCCCATTCATTTAATGATAGCAACAGTTTCCTCTCCCACCCCAGAAGAATTAGGCTGCTGAACTAAAGAAAGCTTGGGAGAAAAGGAATAGATTTTTGTTTGCAAGAAGTATGAGCTCTGTTCTGGTACTGAAAACAAATTCCCGAGCTGAGATTAGGGATAGATGAATCTGTCAATGTCAGTTTCTCATTTTAGGTTCAGTTCTCTGCATTTCTGCATCAGTGTGTGGGATTTTTTGTTAAAGTCCTCACAAAAATAATTGACATTTTAGTGCACATGTTTGCAAGTAATTTCCACTCATATAACACATTATTTTCACCATTGCATTCACACATAATCCAATGCACATTTATCTGGTAGTAAATCCCACTGAATGGAATTGGGGTTACTCCTGAGTAGAGATGCGCTGGATTTTGCTTCTTGGTCTGGATTAAACAAGACTTTGCATCCAGCTTCAAACAGTTCCGCTCAACTTATATATAATGAATCAGAACTGTAGCCATACAATTTTCTGCTCTATGGTAAGTAACAAATTAGGTAGAATTCATTTATATAATAAGGCCATGTAAGTTAATGGAGCTACATGAAAGAACGAATTCAGTACATTTTTTTTCCAGGAGTTCCAATGCCTTCATAAATAAATTATACAGAAAGAAAATTGAAAAGGGGCCTGTCGCCTTAGTATTACTTGACATGGAAGAAGGGAATTTTTTTTACTTAGCAACAAAGATCCCGCAAGTTGCAGTGGTAAAACCAGGCTATGACTTGATATTCTGCACACAAATTATCGCCTGGGTCTGCAATAGGCCTTTTGATCATTAACACACGCACACGGATAAGGACAAGCAGCCGAAGGTGATTGCCCTTTGATGACATATCGATCCCACATTCCTTTGGCCTGGCAGATTAAGGCTGCAATTCTAAGCACTCTTCAAGCCGGCTGACTTAGGGCTCCTAATTTTGTTTGGTCAAAAGCAAGATGGTATATGCACACTGGAGTGCAGCCTCTGAGTCCTACATTTCTGCTATTGCAATGACTGCCATAGATAATAAGCATTTGCTGCTGTCAGCATTTCAATGAAAACAAAGGGAAGTGTTTATTTTTAAGCTTTGCCATTTGTGAATTCCACACTTCCCCTTTTTAAACCAACTCTTCAATAGCCCCTGTTCATGTACAACCAAAGATATTGTACTGTCTGAAGTGAAAGGCAAGGTGGTATACACCCATCCCACGTATAGAAGGCAACTGGACTGGTATTTGCTGCTGCCCTGTGGCACCTGCCCCCTGAGGCTCCCTTTGCCGCTGTTGCAAAAATTTCATTGTGAAAAGAAATGAGGAAGAAAGTATAGGAAATTAGAAGAGGGTTTTTTCCACGGAAGACTTTATATTTCTCATAGCACATGCCACAACGGTCAAACCTTCATTGGAGGCTTTTAAGCAGAGGTTGGATGACCCTCTGTCATGGAGGTTGGATGACCCTCTGTCATGGAGGCTTCAGCTGAGATTCCTGGGGTTGAACTAGATGACCTGCAGGGTCCCTTCCAATTCTAGAATTCTACGATTCTAAGAAAGCAGCAGAAACAGCAGAGAAAAGTCCCCTTTTGTTCCATGTCCTACAAACCAAGGGTCAAGGCGTGTGATAAACATTCTGCAGGAGAGGGTTCGGGAAGGCATAGCATCCAAATTCACAAGCCAAAAAAGCGCCACAAACCGGACACTGACTCAGCACCCTCACAAACTCTGAAGGCATCTAGGGCAACGGCAACTCATTTGGTTTTGCATTCCTCACTGGCTCTCCTGCTTTCAGGCCATTTCCGCGAGCGGTGCTCAAATTGAAATTTGCATTTCCCGGGCTTGCACAGTGAAGCGGAAAGATCAGCAGTACCTAGAAGGTTTGTCGGATTTTGAAAAACAACTCTCTTCCCGTTTCCAGACTGCATTAGCACCATTCACATAAAGAAAAAGGAGCAATAGATTCATTGTAGCATAGGCATCCATGGACCACAGTCCACTTCATCAAATGAACGAAGTGTTATCCTTAGTTGTGTTTGTGTATCTCTCTCTCTCACACACACACACACACGCACACAGCATGGGAGACAGGGCTCAGGACGTTTTGCTGCTATAGGCAAAGTACTCCTCACATGTCTGCCCCCATCAGCCCTGCCCCCTTACCGATCCAAGCCCCCTTCCTGCGCAAACCATCACACCTGTGCTGCTACCACAAGGCAGTGTGATGAGGACAAGGGTGCTGTGGTGGCCGTGGCAGTGGAGGAAGGGAGGAGGAGGGGCTGGATCTGCCATCTGAGGCAAATTGCCTCACCTCACCTCATGGAAGAACCTGTTAGCTTGACACCTTGAGACTTGAATATAAATCTTTACTTGTCAGGCTGGCAACAGTTGAACAACAAGTATTATTCATATGTATATATTAATGAATGCAATGAATTTCTCTCCCTTGAGCCCAAGAAAGGGTTTAGTCTTTTTTTTGCTCTCAGAACTCCTTCATAGCACTACATAAGTTATTACAGTGGTACCTCGGGTTACAGACGCTTTAGGTTACAGACTCCGCTAACCCAGAAATAGTACCTCGGGTTAAGAACTTTGCTTCAGGATAAGGCCCCACTAGCTAAAGTGGGACGCAGGTGGCGCTGTGGGTTAAAGCCTCAGCGCCTAGGACTTGCAGATCGAAAGGTCAGCGGTTCGAATCCCTGCGGCGGAGTGCGCTCCCGCTGCTCGGTCCCAGCGCCTGCCAACCTAGCAGTTCGAAAGCACCTCCGGGTGCAAGTAGATAAATAGGGACCGCTTACCAGCGGGAAGGTAAACGGCGTTTCCGTGTGCGGCTCTGGCTCTGGCTCTGGTCAGAGCAGCTTCGTCACGCTGGCCACGTGACCCGGAAGTGTCTTCGGACAGCGCTGGCCCCTGGCCTCTTAAGTGAGATGGGCGCACAACCCCAGAGTCTGTCAAGACTGGCCCGTACGGGCAGGGGTACCTTTACCTTTACCTTTACTAGCTAAAGTGGTACCTCAGGTTAAGAACAGTTTCAGGTTAAGAACGGACCTCCAGAACGAATTAAGTTCTTAACCCGAGGTACCACTGTAATCCATATCTTTACCGTCCTTGCAAACCCCTCCAGACAGCGTCTGCTTGAAGTCACCACACTCCTACGTTCTCAGTCAAAGAATAAACTAACAGAATAACCAACTCCCAACTGCCACCTCCTTTCCCCAATACCTTTGTGTGTGTGTGTGTGAAATACATTTATGATGCAAACATAATACAAATACTAACAGGGCTGACCGGCGGGGGGGGGGGGTGTAATATGTAAACAGTGAGGTCGTGTGTGTGTGTGTGTGTGTGTGTGTGTGTATTCAGAAAACAGACAGTGATAATTTTGCAATTCGCAGTAGTCATTCACAAAACCACAGCAGCAAGGATGTCTCTGTCATGGACAACTGTTTTGTGAATGGCCCCTACTGACTTCCTACAGTGCTGGGAGCGAGCACAGTTCTCTGTAGCACATAGCAATGGCCAGAAAAATCCTTATTGCCACTGCATAAAACTTGACAGAGTCCTCAAGTCACTTGCAAAAACAATTTCAATCTAGGGAGGCACAGTTAGCTATCTCAAAACGCTGTCTCTCCACAACATAGTACCTGGTGCTACCCACAGTAGGTGCAGTTTTCAGAACTGACAACTCCCTGTGGTCTCTGCTCAGCATCTAGTATGTGGTTCCGATTTCAGATCCCTACAAATTTTATATAAATATATATATATATATATGTTGGTTTCCATCCTTTACAGTTGTAAAGAAAAGACAGGTTTTGAAACATGCAAATAATGCTTTTAACGAACACCATTGTCTGCCCCTCTTTAATGACTGGAGGTGGTGCATTGCTCGTCATGGATCTATAATTTCCCTGCCACAATAAGATTTCATACCACCTCCCTTCCCAGAAAAAAGAAAAAGAAATGAAAGGAAGGAAGGAAGAAAAATGGAGGGAAACTCTACAAAACCTCAAAGAATAATGGATGCAAACTGAATACATTTGTGCGCATTTGAATAAACGTTATTGATTTATATGAATATAGAATTACAGGCATGGAATGAGCCAAAGAGACTTGAAAGACCATCCACATATTAACCCACTGAATCCTGACCATAATTGCACACACTCCAACATGTCCAGGCCACAAACTGGCCTGTGTGCCTTCCAGGCCATGTTCCCAGGCGAGTTGTGTGACCTGTGGGAGATTGTGGGCCCAAAGAAAATGCATTTTTCATGGTGAGATCATGGTGTGAGATGAGGAGAGATCACAGTGTCCAAAATGGCCACCGTGCTCTAAGGCAAGAAAACGGGATGTCACGGTTTTCCCAGGGCATTTGAGGGATATGTAATTGCATGCAAGGGGACCATAGCTCAGTGACAGAGTGTAGGGTTTGTGTGCCCAATGTGCCCAAGGGTCATTCTTAGGCTTCTTCACTTCAAAGAAGACATTAAGGAAGAGGTCAGTGTGTGAAAACAATATTGGACTCCATCAATCCATAGCCTGACTTGCTCCACTTCTTCTGTCCCCTGATATGTAAGTTAGGCTTGTTAGTCTAGGGCAGGGGTAGTCAACCTTTTTATACCTACCGCTCATTAATGCGTCTTTCTTGATGGTAAAATTTCCTTACCGCCCACCAGTGCTCGATAGAAGGAGGATTCAGCTTGTGCCGTAGAACCCTGTACCTAGAATCCTGAAACGCCCACTAGTGGGTGGTCGAGACCAAGTTGACAACCCCTGGTCTAGGATTACAAATCTTGCTTCAAGTGTGAAAAGGCCCAGGTTCAAAACCAAAGCAAGCTCATTTGAATGAAGAGGGAGGAGCTATAATTCAGTGGTAGAAGAGAGGCTTTGCGAACAGGAGTTGCCAGGTTCAGTCAATCAATCAATCAATCAATCAATCAATCAATCAATAAAATATTATTTCTACCCCGCCCATCTGACTCTGGGTGGCTCCCAACAGCATATTAAAAACACAATAAAACATCAAACATTAAAAACTTCCCTAAACAGGGCTGCCTTCAGATGTCTTCTAAAAGTCAGACACTTGTTTATTTCCTTGACTTCTGATGGGAGGGCATTCCACAGGGCGGGTGCCACTACCGAGAAGGCCCTTTGCCTGGTTCCCTGTAACCTCACTTCTCGCAGTGAGGGAACCGCCAGAAGGCCCTCGGAGCAATCGAAATTATTCAACCCCCATTGCAAATCAGGTTTATTATCAAAATTTCCAGACTTTCAGCTGTTTGCAATGAGCAAATCGAAGTAAAGGAATTGAAATAGCTCAACACAATGGATGCTTCAAGTGGTTTCCCCAAATTTAGCTGAAATTGCAACTTATATTGGCTTCTCCAGAGCCTTAAATCCTTGAGAGTGGACTGTGGGTAGGGAACCTCAGACCCAGAAGCCAAATAGGGCCACTCAGACTTTCTCTGTTAACTCTCCCTAAGCTATACCCCTTTCTCTCTCTCTCTCTCTCTCTCTCTCTCTCTCTCTCTCTCTCTCTCTTCTATTTTTATTTATACTTGTCCAGTGATATACAAAAGTTCATGCTATACAATGTATATACAATGATATACAAAAAGTATATTTTTATAATACAGTAGAAAAAAAGAAAGGCTTTAAAGTTCTAATCTAAAGAGGAACAGAAGCAAAAAGAAGGCAGAAATGGGAAAAGGGAAAGAAAGAAATAGAAAGGAGAGAGACAAGAAAATTAAAATGATAGAGAGACTTTCGGTTCTCTATCCTGCAGCTAAATATAGTATTCATTCATTAACATCCAACTATTCTATTTTCTATAAGCAAATATCTTTCCCGTCTTCAAACCCAGATATGACAAGTTCATTTTCTCTTTCATGCAAAAAGTCCAAAAGAAGTTTCCAGTCCTTAACAAATGTCAATACTGTAATGATTTCTCTCGAATTAAACATGCTACTTTGCCATCTCAGCAAAGTCCAATAATTTTTTATCAGCTGTTCATGTTAGGTAGGACTGTATCTGTAATCTGTAATCTGTAATCAGATATTGCAATAAACTTCCATGGTCCTTTTCCAGTCCACACACCCTTTCTCCAAACCACACTCCTTACCAGCCCTACTTCATGTCTTCCTTAAGTATTTTTGCTTCTCTGGAATGTGTCCTCTTAGTTGCATTGATGGAAGATAGACACCAACCACCCCTGTACAAGGGCCAGATCCAGCAAGGTCTTCTCATGTTCTTTTCCCAATTGTTTGACAATAGGGGAGACTTTCCCACCTAAATTAGAGTGCTGGAATGAAGAAAACTAACCAGGAGCAGGATTTTGTATGAAATGACTGTGAGTTCAGTTCATTTCCGGTACTGAAAACACATTCCTAAGCTCAGAATGTGCCCTGAGATACCCTGTTATTTAATTCTAACTCTATGGCTTTTAGATACAAGTAGGTAGCTGTGTTTATCTGCCGTAGTTGAAACAAAATAAAAAAATTCCTTCGAGTAGCACCTTAGAGACCAACTAAGTTTGTTATTGGTATGAGCTTTCATGTGCATGCACACTTTTTCAGATATGGGTGATTGGCTGATAGGTGTGTGTCAGGGAACTGCCATCAGTGCCGGAGGGAGAGAGCAAAAGCCAGAGGGATTCCGGAGAGCGTCCAGGGATCGGGAGAAGCAGCCCATCTTCTGGGGAAGAGAATCAGCGTAGCACCAGTGGAGAAGGGGGGCAGACGGGGGAAGCGGTGAGGCGGTCCCATGACTCCTTGCCTGGGACCAGCGGGGAGAGTAGGGGTCCTCCATTGCCTACGCCCTCCTTGCGCAGAAGGCTTTCGTGCAGAGAGAGTAGGAGGAGACTAGGCGCCAAAGAGCTTCTTTGCTGGAAGAAGTTTAAGAAACGCCCACTGACTGATTCTGCCAGCGATTGAGTCAGCCACGAGTGAGTAGCTGTCCAGACAGAAAAGGTTCACTTTGGCAACCCTGCCAGGTGTTTGCACCCAGCCGGGGAGATAGGCACCTGCTTATGCACGAGCAACCCCTAGAACCATTACAGTGTGGTAAACCAGTTGACAACTGTTAACGACCACAATTGGTCTTACAGGAAAAAGCAAGGGATGAGATGGCCAAAAATAGCTTTATAATGTATAATGAGATAAGAATCCTGTGTCTCTATTCAGACCAGGTCTCTCCATGGTTTTAAGTTTGGTAATAAGTTGTAATTCAGCAACTTCTCTTTCCAGTCTATTTCTGAAATTCTTTTGTAATACGACAGCTATTTTGAGATCTTGTATAGAATGTCCTGGGAGATTGAAGTGTTCTCCTACTGGTTTCTCTGTCTTGCAGTCGTTAGCAATCACCCATTCCTACCACCCTTCTGACTAATACCCCTCCCTACCTTCTCACTATATACAGTCATACCTTGGGTTACAGCCGCTTCAGGTTGTGTTTTTTCAGGTTACAGACCACCGAAACCCGGAAGTACCGGAACGGGTTTACTTCCGGGTTTCGGCGGTCATGCATGTGCAGAGGCGCTAAATCGTGCTCTGCGCACGCGCAGAAGCACCAAATCGCAACCCACACGTGCGCAGACATGGGTTGCGAATGCTGAGGGTTGCGAACGTGCATCCCACATGGATCACGTTCACAACCCAAGCGTCCACTGTATAAGGGTCTGGTGACTTCTGTTTCAGTGTATCTACGGCTTTTGTACATGACTGGCTAGAAAATCTGCCTGGCAAAACACAAAGCAGATCCAATGTGCCCTTAGTCTGCCAACCACTGCTCCTGAGTTTATTCCATAGGGGAGTGCAGGGGAGAGAGGCTGTCAATCTCAACTGCAGCTAGTTTATTGACTGACAACACTGAACTAAAATTCAAAGCCTATTGGCTTCCATTCCGATACTGCTCAGATTACAGTTTTCATCTCTGCAAAAAATCAGAAGCATTGTCGTCAATTAAAGCAGAGCCCTGCGCCAGCTTTCCCCAGAAGGATGGAATACTCTGTTCCCTCTGCACTGAAAATATAAAGCAATGTCTGATCAGAAAACAAAAAGGTGGTGTAGCTGAGCCAAGGAAGACTTCCGTCAACGGCTAAGTTACACACAAGTCTGTGTATTTTGTATAACACACATCTTGGAAATGCGTTTTTTGATTAATTGCTTGAGTGACTAAGTCAACACCGAGTCGATCTGTTCGGAAAGGCGACGTTGAGAGATGCCTGGCTCTCCGATACATCACAGAATGAGTAAACCGTGAGTCACTCCCAGATGTACAACTTGAGTGTTCTGGCTACATATCAGCAGTGTTCACTGATGATTCTACACTGTGAGCCTATATTAGAATAGAGAGCTGCAGAAGAAATTGACTTGTGTGCGTCCATTGAGTAGAACACTTTCCCCACGTGTGTGGGCAGCTGGCAAATGTCATTTTATCCCATGACTTAAGGGTGACTGGGTGATTCACAAACCAAGAAGCCATTGCACTGGAAATACATTTCTTTCATACTCAGAAACTTGTACTCCTTTAAGGACCCAGCATCACCCCTTTCCTTCTTGCATTATTCCTGCATTCCAACTATACAATTCTTTGATTCTATTATTCTTTCCTGTTGTCTTTGTCCATGGAGTTTTCTTGGCAGGGATACTGGAGTGGCTTTCCAGTTCCTGCTCCAGGTGGATCACGTTTTGGTCAAAACTCTCCACTATGACCTGTCCATCTTGGGTGGCCCTGCACAGCATAGCTCATAGCTTCTCTGAGTTATTTAAGCCCCTTTGCCATGGCAAGGCAGTGATCCATGAAGGGATTCTTTTATTCTATTATTCTTTCCTTTTTAATTATGGCGCTGGAAAAGACTCTTGAGAGTCCCATGGACTGCAAGAAGATCAAACGGATCCATTCTTAAGGAAATCAGCCCTGAGTGCTCACTGGAAGGACAGATCCTGAAGCTGAGGCTTCAATACTTTGGCCACCTCATGAGAAGAGAAGACTCCCTGGAAAAGACCCTGATGTTGGGAAAGATGGAGGGCACAAGGAGAAGGGGACGACAGAGGACGAGATGGTTGGAAGCTACCAGCATGAGTTTGACCAAACTGTGGGAGGCAGTGGAAGACAGGAGTGCCTGGCGTGCTCTGGTCCATGGGGTCACGAAGAGTCGGACACGACTAAACAACAACAACAACAACAACATTATTCTTTCCAGGTAGCCTCACTCTCCGTCATGTCAGTGCAGGCCCTGTGCTCAGAACAGCGCTGCCTTCAATCTGCTGCACTTCGTACCCTTGGTTTTGGCTACAACTACAGATCGAAGGTCAAACCCTCAGCTACTGCAGCTGACCACAAGGAGCGTGATATAGCTGCCCCAGCTGCACTCAGAGAAAACTGAAGCACAGGAGGCTAAGGAGTGCCTAGAGAGGAGATACTCGCTGCTCAGGAATAAGCTCTCCGAGCCAAAGGCAAGTGTGTATCTTTTTGTAGCTCACGACTTTTGAATCTCCCGTAATGCAGAGCCCATTGGCAGGTAAGAGAGAGTCAGGGGATCCCTCACCCATTTTCTTGTTGGGTATGGGAAAGAGCCACCAGTAGTCTGGAGCAAGGACCTGTAACCCACTCACAGAAAGTTCTTACACTGTTATATGCCTGATAATTAGTTAAGGGATGGAGCCAATGTCCCACTTAGGAAATTAGAGGCAGTGGGTCCCTCAGCCCACCCCATTCATCAGGAGTGTGTGTGTGCGCGCGCGTGCGTGCACGCAATATACATTGATTCATCCTAGCGTGATGCCTTTTATCATGCTGAGCACTTACTAAACATGGCGCCAAGCCGGGATGTGCTAAGAAGTGCTGATCCAGCATTGCACATCATGACAAGTAGAGTTATCTGTTTATGAATTTCCCCTGTTTCTACATAGCACAGGATCCTAAGATGTGTCTTCAGGCAATGCCTCTAGCCCAGGCTTCCCCAAACTGCTGTTCTCCAGATGTTCATGGACCACAACTCTCCATTTACCTCTGACCATTGGGCATGCTGGCCAGGAGTACTAGGGAATGGAGTTGGAGGATTCTCTAATCTTTCTAAGACTGGAACAGGCCATCATCATAGCACAAGAGAGGCTGGTAGGAGGACTTTGTTGCCTATCCTAGAGAGCAAGCCCTCAAGTTCCTGTCTAGGAGTCAGTGGTGTAGCAGAGCAGGAAGACAGGAGAGGCCAGCTCCAGAGCTTTTTTTGTTGAACAGGAAGGATGAAGTCAACTGCTAGGACACCAAGACAATGGATGGAATATCCTTAACAGTGACAAGTGGATGAGGTGTCGTTGAAGCTTTCAGTCAGAGAATAATCAAACAAAGTTCGGCTACACCTTAACTTCCCTTTGGCAGAGCTATTTCATGCTCACAGTTTAAATGGCTGAAGATCTTCTCGTGAAGCTCAAATTGTTTTACCAGTTGAACCTTCATAGTCAGTAGGAAGCACCACTGAGTTTACTCCCAGGAAGCTATGCAAAGAATTGCAGTAACACTGACTCTACTACACACGGCTGGCTCTTTGGTGTGCGTGTTTCATAATGGGTCAACACAGATACCTCTGTGTTCTCCTTAGAGGCACGGCTTTGGGAGCTGTCACGATTATCTCCCGCACTTTCAAATCCACAACTACCCCCAGTTCCCATTACCAGTGCCACTTTTGGCACCGATATAGCCTAAGCTGGTCCACTCATAAGTCATTCAAATTATACAGTGCTCCTTGCTGGGTCCAATGTAGTGCAGTTGATAAAGTGGAATAGCTGAATGTGGGAGGCCAATATTTGATTTCCTGCTTGGCTAGCAGACTCACCCGGTGTCACTCTAACCTACCTCATTGGTTTTTCCTGAAGATTAAACAAGATAAGACCTGAATGGTGGCTTTGCACAGTGAAAGGTGCTGGGATAAATGATTAATAATTGCATGAGCTCTGCCTTTCCCTTCGTCTGCAGGATCTACCGTTTCTCAGAGCACATCAAAGAAAAGACAGGCCCTGCCCCGGCCATAAATCGTGGGGTGCCTTTGTCAGTCTTGTCAAACCTTTCCCTGCCTCCTGGCTAGAATATATGAGCATTTTCTGACACTTCGTATCTCACAAGCGCTGCAAAAGGCAGTGCTGTGCTTGGGGGATCCGGTCAATACAGCCATAAATGTGACAATAAGGATGACATTTAGCAGCTTGCCAAGACAATAATAATCTTGTGTGTATAAAAGGTGTCTGCTGCTGGGTCCACACAATGCCCCGCATTGGAACGTAAGACCTAAGATTTGTGGGTGCATCTCTATATGCACATAAGAATAATGGTCTCCTCCCACCTCTGAAGGCATGCTGGGGTTCCCCTGAAATTACTCTGCACGTCAGCTTAGGGAAAGGGATATACACGCTTGTGCAAATTAATTGAAACAAAGCATGTTTTCTATCTTACTTGTAATCCTGTACTCAAAACAAACACGAAAAGTCAGTTGATCATTATGGTGTCGGAAGCCTGCAGCCAACAGAAGGAATGATGCGCTCGCCGCAATATATTGAGGTTCTATGAAAGAGTTAATCCAGAGCTGGAAAAGAGGTATCCTGGCAGTACTGGGATATTGCAGCAGGACCTGGCCCACACTGAAAGTGGTGAAGAAATTCATGACAGAGCAGCAAATACAGGTATTTGATTGGCCAGGGAATTCCCCGGATGTAAGTCCCATTGAGAATTTGTGGGCTATATGCAAAATTCGCCTCTGTGCTATAGACTGCATGACTATGGAGAAGCTCATTCAGGCACTGATTCAAGTGTGGTACTGGGATCCGAAAATCAACAGTGACTGTTCAAAACTACTAGACTCCATGCCAAACAGTGTTCAAATGGCAGATGAAGGTGATGGATTACATGGAACTGGCAGAAATGACTGGCAGAATCCAAGACCAGGGAGAAGAGTCGGTAGAAGAAGACTGGAAGAAATTTAAAGTCTATCTACAGAAACATTGTAAAATTAAGGAATGTTAGAAGGATGCTGGAATGAAGCTATGTGGTTTTAGCAGTAATGTTATAAAGGATTAAGTAAAAATGGATTGTTAACAGGTCAGAATGTAAAGTTAGAATATATTAAGATAAATTAGTAAGATAAAAACAAAGAAGGAAAGGATTTGCTGAAACAACTAATGAACTAGAATACAAAAAAGGGAGGTGCGAGGAGGTCAAGGAAACAAGCAAATGATAGATAAGATATGGAAAGATGGATATGTTTTTAATTGTTTTAATTTATTTTTTTGTATTTTGTATTTTCTGTTTTTCTTTTTCTTTCTTTTTTATTCTTGTAACTTTTTGAAACACCAATAAATATTATATATATATATATATATATATATATATATATAAAAAACAGGGTTCAAATGCTGCTTAAAAATAGCAGATGTCATATCCGTTACTAGTGTATGTATATGTGAGTTTTGTACAATAAACTACATTGTTTGTTTCAAATAATTTGCACAATCCCCACTCTAAGGCCCCCACCTCCACTATTCATTTAAATCATCATCATACCACTTTAAACAGTTCTGACTTCCTGCAAAGAATCATGGGGACTGTATTATTGTTATTATTTACTGAATTTCTGTACTGCCCTTCATCCAAATATCACAGGGTGGTTTGCAATATAAAAATACATTCCGCAGTAACAAATGAAGCCAATAACTCCTACACACACAGTTTAAAATACCTTAGATCAGGTTTCCTCAAACTTGGCCCTCCAGATGTGTTTGGCCTACGACTCCCATGATCCCTAGTTAGCAGGACCAGTGGTCAGGGATGATGGGAATTGTAGTCTCAAAACATCTGGAGGGCCAAGGTTGAGGAAGCCTGCCTTAGATGGTTTAATTAGCCAAATGCCTGGAAGAAGAGGAATGTTTTTGCCTGGCAACTAAAAATATGTCACAGAGGAGCCAGGGCCCCCAACAAATTCAGCGGCAGCCACACACACACACACACCGTGAGGCATGCTGATGTCACTCACGCAAGCCACACGGGGTGCGCACAACACATCAGCACATTCGCGGCATGCGCAAGTGACGTTAATCGCGACGGCAAGCCAGCACACTTGGCACCAGGCAAGTATCACAAATGGGGAGCCACTGCAAAAAAGGCCTGTTCCCAGATTCCCAGATTCTGATTCGATCCCGGAATGTCCCACTTTTCCTTAGGCGTCCCTATTTCATTGGAGAAATGTTGGAGGGTATGGAGACCCCTGAGCTAAGGAGATTAGTAACTATGCCACCTCTAGAAGACATCTGAAGGCAGCTCTGTATAAAGGAAGTTTTTAAATGTTTAATGTTTTATTATGTTTTGATATCTGTAGGAAGCCGCCTAGAGTGGCTGGAGCAAGGCAGACAGATGGGTGGGGTATAAATATTCTTATTATTCTTATTATGGAATAGGAGAAATTATTGGAGGGTATGTAATAAAACCCACCACCATCAGGCTGACCCATGTTGTGACTTTGAAACCATCATGAAGAAGCTTTGCTAACGCAGAAGGATGCTTTGGGTCAGATGCTGGCTAAGATTTTAGTAGCATATTTCGAGGACAACAGTGCAGTTCAAAGTTCTTATTGGCAGGTGGGTGAATTAGAATTCTGCTATTATGGGCTGTCTTTCTCTCCCCCGCCCCACAGAGAAAAGGAGAAACAGCTTTAATAAAAGCTGAAAATAATGAGCAGGCATGAGAACACCAGCTTTCTCAGATGAAACAGTTTAGTTGCCTCAACTACCTTTTTTATCTCAGGATTTTATTCAGTGCTGGATTGGATCAAAATAAGATAAAGGCTCTTCTTTCTTCTGTGCATGTGAATTGGGGTGCCAAGCAGAGCGTGCAGGGCACATCATTAAAGAACTAAAGGCTTTAAAAACCTATTGTGCAGAGAGGAGAAAAGGCAAGGCTTGTAGAGAAAGAAATACTTAAAACAATAACGTCCTACCTTGCCACTTCTGGCCCCAGAACTTTTGAAAGGCTGAACGGCACATTTAAAGCAGTACCATGCCACTTTAAAGAGTCGTGGCTTCCCCCAAGGGACCTTGGGAACTGTAGTTCATTACGGAAGCTGAGAGCTGTGAGGAGAACCCTATTCCACTCACAGAACTACAATTCTCAGAGTGGCCAAACTACAAATCTCTCTTACTGGGGAGCCCTGGAAATTGTTGCTCTGCTAAGGGGCACTGGGGTCTCCTCACAACTCTCAGGACCAATCAATCAATAAATTATTATTATTATTATTATTATTATTATTATTATTAATAATAATACAGCGGTGCCCCGCAAGACGAATCCCTCGCAAGACGAAAAACTCGCTAGACGAAAGAGTTTTCCATTTTTTGAGGTGCTTCGCAAGACGAATTTCCCTATGAGCTTGCTTCACAAGACGAAACGTCTTGCGAGTTCTTGCGAGTTTTTTCCTTTTTCTAAGCCGCTAATAGCCGCTAAGCCGCTAATAGCGCTAATCCGCTAAGCCGCTAATAGCCGTGCTTCGCAAGACGAAAAAAACGCAAGATGAAGAGACTCGCGGAATGAATTAATTTCGTCTTGCGAGGCACCACTGTAATAATAATAATAATTTATTATTTCTACCCTGCCCATCTGGCTAGGTTTCTCCAGCCACTTTGGGCAGCTTCCAACAGAAACTTAAAAATACATTAAAACATCAGCCGTTAAAAGCTTCCCTAAACAGGGCTGCCCTCAGATGTCTTCTGAATGTCATATAGTTGTTTATTTCTTTGACATCTGATGGTACGACACTCTAGTACCACTCTATTCTGCCTTGGTCAGACCATACCTGGAAAGACTGTGTCCAGTTTTGGGCACCACAATTTAAGAAGGATGTTGACAAGCTGGAACATGTGCAGAGGAGGGCAACCAAGAAGACAAGGGTCTGGAAACCAAGCCTTAGTCTGAGGAACAGCTGAAGGAGCTGTGTATGTTTAGCCTGGAAAAGAGGAAACTGAGAGGAGATATGATAGCCATCTTCAAATATCTCATGGGCTGTCACATGGAAGAAGGAACAAGCTTGTTTTCTCCTGCTCTGGAGGGCAGGACTTGAATGGAAAGGAGATTCCAACTAAACATATGGAAAAACTTTCTGACAGTGAGAGCTGTCTGACAGTGGAACGGTCTCCCTCAGGAGGTTGTAGACTCTCCTTCCTTGGAGGTTTTCAAGCAGAGATTGGATGGCCATCTGTCGTGGATGTTTTAGCTGAGATTAGCTGAGATTCCTGCATTGGTTGGACCAGATAATCCTCAGGGTCCCTTCCAACTCTGCAATTCTACAATTCTGTGGCACCACTTTAAATGTATGGTACAGATGGGGGCCTGAATAGTGCCTACCTACTAAAGAGTTTGGGACGTGGGTGGCACTGTGGGTTAAACCCCAGAGCCTAGGACTTGCTGATCAGAAGGTCAGCGGTTCGAATCCCCATGACGGGGTGAGCTCCCGTTGCTCAGTCCCAGCTCCTGCCCACCTAGCAGTTTGAAAGCAAGTCAAAGTGCAAGTAGATAAATAGGTACCGCTCCGGCGGGAAGGTAAACAGCATTTCCGTGCGCTGCTCTGGTTCGCCAGAAGTGGCTTAGTCCTGCTGGCCACATGACTCGGAAGCTGTACGCCGGCTCCCTCGGCCAATAAAGTGAGATGAGCGCCACAACCCCAGAGTCGGTCACGACTGGACCTAATGGTCAGGGGTCCCTTTACCTTTACTTACTAAAGAGTTCTTACCAGATTAGGGTGTTTACCTGGGCTACATCTTTCACTGCTTACCTTTGATCAACCTTCTGCAAGGACTACAATTCCCTTCAACCCCAAACAGCACAGTCTTTCTTGTGGAACACAATGATCGTAATTGTATGGGTTAACCAATGGCAGACTATGTCGAGAGGCTCCTGCTGTTTAGCATGGGGGAGCTAGGCTTTGGAAACATCTGGTTTTCTACAGCTATTGAGTTCAAGAGGTATTTGCCATTTCTCAGGGATCTGATGTGCTTAGATTTGGAGCCTGTGCCTGAAGTCCATGCTGCCTGCTTTCCACATTTGACTTTCCCACACTACAGCTTGAGGAGGCTTCACAAGTCCAACACTATGTCAGTAATATACATGGGATAGGTCAGTCAATAGAGCATGAGTCTCTTCATCTCAGGGTTGTGGGTTTGAGCCCCACATTGGGCGAAATATTCTTGCATTGCAGGCGTTTGGACCATAGATGACCCTGGTAGTCCCTTCCAACACAACAATTCTGTTATTGTTCCAGCAACCACAACAGAATCCTCTGCTGCTTTTGGTATCTTCCTTCTGTTTAGTTTGCTTATGAAAACCTTGACAAACTTTCTGAGCCACTATGGGTAATGGGCTGCATTATTAATTTATTATTATTATTATTATTATTATTATTATTATTATTATTATTAACCACTCTTCATCCAAAGATCACAGGGCAGTTCACAACATAGAAATACAAAAAGAAATCACAGAATACATAATAAAAAAAAAACCAAAAGCAAAACAAACCAATAACTCATCTCCCATGAGAATGTCCATTTTGCTTCATCTCCGTCTCTGATTTTTCCAATCTTAAGCTTGGTTCTCCACATTACCACATCACTTTTAAGTCCTCATGGGAATTCATCAGTATTTTTGCATGATTATTTCCTAATATAAGCATTTTTGGTATGCAATATTTCCTAATATGCACACTTTTCAAAGCAATCTCCCCTGATATAATGTCCTTTTGGATGTTATTTTCATTAATATATGCAAATATAGGCATCTGTATGCACACTTTACCCTAGTATATAAAGGTTTATATACATTATTTTTATTATATATATATATATATATATATATATATATATATATATATATATAATTTGCTTGTTAGCCGCCCTGAGCCCAGCCTTGGCTGGGGAGGGCGGGGTATAAATTATTATTATTATTATTATTATTATTATTATTTGGCTGCACTGCAAAACTTGGAGAAGCGTGGATTTCTAAGGATGGCTGTCTTTAGGTTCTCACTTTGTTGTGGAAAGAGCAAAGTATGTAAGTTTGCTTTTACATGAAAACTTAGTTGAATTTCTCCCCCTTCCCTAATAGGGAAGCACACTCAGTGGTAACAGGACATCATATATCAAGCAGCCATCTCAGGTAGGAGGAGGAGGAGGAGGAGGAGGAGGAGGAAATATTCATCATTTTCTGAACATATAAAGCTGCCTATTACAGAGGCAAACCTTTGGTCTCTCTAACTTGGTAAGATCCATTGTGACTGCAATGACTGTTTTCCAACTTTGCTACCTTAGATCTTTTCTAACTAAAGATGCCAAAGGTCAAACCTGCACATGCTCTCCTACTCAGCTAGGTTCCAGATCAACTCACTTTATAGCTGGAAATTTAAGCATCCGCTATTGGTTTTGCAACATTTTGAGCTGATATTTCTATTTAAAGCATGGATGGGGGAACCTATGACCCACCTAATGTTGGGGAACTCCAGCTCCTGTCAACATGGCAAATGGTCAGGATATTGGGAGTTGGAGTCTAGCGATATCTGGAAAGCCACAAGTTCCCTATCCCTCACCAAGGTGCAGTAAGAGATATGCATTATTCCCAAAGCAAAATGACTTCTATTCATATATACTATGAAAAGAACTTTTTATACAAGCTAAAGCCCAGAGTTTTATTTCTTGCTTAACTGGTAAACCTGTAAAAATGGTGGGGAAACAGAGTTAATTTTCTTTATTTGTCTATTTAAAAAATCACTTTAAATGAGACTTAACTACTAACTGTACAACCCTGTTCAGCAAGGCGGATTGGTTCGGCAACAGTTTTTTTCCCCAGGTGCAGTTTTGCTTGCTGCTTACCTGTGCTGTGTGACAAAAGATCACATGAAGTTCTTTGAACACTTGGAATCTGATCTGTAAGTGCCAAGAGCAGCTGTTGCCATTCAAAAACCTACAAACTAGCATCTGACCAGCTTACACCTTTCAGTGCTTAAAAGGTTGCCATGCACCGTTACTTAGGAGTTTTATAGAGTCTAGAAAACCGGCCTCAAATAAAGACCTCGCCACCCTGGAGTTCTTAACAGTCCTCTTTTAAAAGCACAGCTTAAAAAATACTGTACTCCCAAATCCAAAAGCATTCTGGTTTCCAGCAAGATCAAAGCCTGGCGTTTACAAAACGATTACAAGTTTTAAAAGAAAGAGGGGAAAGGGAGGGGGGGAAACCAGGCAGAGTGCTCAACTTGTCAGGAGACAAGACAGGCAGGGATGTTGTTTTCCAGGGATACCCTGCTCACAAAGACAGAGGGAAATGGGGTGCTAATGAGACTAGTGGAGGGCTTTGCATTGGAGGGGAGAGGAAGAGAGAAGAGGGGGCTTTTAAAGTGGTCTCCCAGTGCAATATACAGATGGCAAGCCTGCTCTTTTGAGAAATAGGAAAGCGCAGCAGCCAGCAATGCTTCAATACTGCTTCCTTACAAACACACACACACACACACACACACACACAACCCCTAGCAAGAACTCTGTCACAACTCAGGAAGGGGCACCTCGGATCAAAACTGCCACCTCCCGTCAGTGATTGACAGGCGCATCACCTCGCTAAGCCCATCTGTCTTTCTTCCTTGGGAAAAAAAGTGTGCGGCTGCCCACGGAAACAGCCACCCTATGAAAACCGTCTCTGCCGCAATCACCATTTACATCTGCCTCTAGCAACGTTACCTTTCGTCCTATTGTTTCCCATGCCTCCCCATTCGGTTGGCACTTGGGGGGTGGAATAGCAAGTGCACCGGTCGCAAATGAATCCCATTTACTGCGGATGGCCGACAGGTATTGCACTGCAATTTAACATGACTCCAGGCAGCAGCAACAGTGGCGGTGGGGGGGGGGGAACCTTTGCCACGCAGCAAGGTAGACGCCGTGCAATATCTGCGACCGTGTAATAAAAAGCAGCATGCTCTGTTTTTTAAGGCTAGGCTAGGCTATCTCATTCTCTTCCCCCCTCCCCGTTTGCATTCCTACCCACAGGTAAATAAGAGAGAGAGCAAAACTCACACTCTGCAGCTTTCCCGTCCGTGCTAAACGACGAAGCTCTCCAAAGGGGGGCAGATCCCAGGAGTGATACTATCAGGCACCGCATCTAAATGGAGCTGAAGCATTTAGGGTTCCTTGTTTGGCATTTAGCAGTGACAACAACAACAGCGGCGGCAGCAGCACAGGGGAGCACCTCCACCAAACTAATGCAATGTACTTTGCAAATTGGCCGGCGATAAAGGGAGCGCGAGCAGCGTGTTCCTGCGTTCTCCGGCAACGGTGCGCGAAGCCTTAATCTCGTTACATGATAAATCGCCTCGGCCATATGTGTCCATGTGGCACCCGTTCAACTTGCTGCCGGAGACCTTCGCCGATGCCGGGGTGGGGTGGGGGAAGAGGCAGTTCTGCCCCCCCTCCCCACAAGGAAAGCAAAGGGGAAGATGGGAGCGTGCACGTGGGAATTCAGCACACACGGAACAAAAGAGGACTCGGCGGAGAACAGAACAACAATACGACACTGGAAGAACTCTGCCTGGCTGAGCTCTCAGCACAGCAGCCAGCATAACCCCCCTCCCTCCCTCTCTGCAATTCTTCCCCTCCTCCTCCTTCCTTGTTTTCCCTCCCCCGTTGCAAACCTTCGCAAAGTGACAGCCGGGAGCATGAATTGACTTTCCAGAGGTCTAACATACTATTATAAAAAAAACTTTGACTGCACCATAGACTCTCCTAGGGGCTATGGTGAGATTTCTCAGGTTTCATGGGCATGATGGAGTTGAGGCGAGTGTCACATTTATTTTTGCAAAAGCTGCACCAGGAAGATGCAACACCAAACTGACCGCCTCCCAGTGACTGCCAGTTACTGAGCAGGAAGGAAAGGGGACTGGCGTCGGACCTCCCCAAAACTTACCCTTCACTTTCCAGGGCATAGGCATGGCAATGGAACTCCTCTGCCTAATCTTGCAAGCAGGTAGCGCTCACCACCTCCGCCTCCCGATGCCAATGGGAAAACAATCGCCCCATCCCCAGTCTCTCTGCCCTACTGGACTTGCATTAAGACAGAAGGCAGGAAGATAATTAAGTACACTGTTGTAAGCACACCTTGGTCCATGGTTTCTGTGGGAGCTGCAGCTTAGCATGCCTTTCAGATGCAGAGTAACTGCAGGTAGGGAGGAAATTGGGACAAACAAGCAAGGGAAGCTCTGTTCATTAGGTCATCTGGGCAAATTAAATCATGGTGCTCCACCCTGCAGAATATCACTGGGGAAGGGACCCCAAAACAGTCATTTCCCACTATTGCCCTTTCCTCTAGCGTATTGTTTCCCCTGACCCATAGGATCACCCCATTTTTATTTGTTTGAATTCCTTGCATTGTTTTCGTTTTTTAAAAAAAGCAACATATGCTTTTATACTACTGTTTTGTTGGTTTTGGGACGCAGGTGGCGCTGTGGGTTAAAGCCTCAGCGCCTAGGGCTTGCCGATCGAAAGGTCGGCGGTTCGAATCCCTGCGGCGGGGTGCGCTCCCGCTGCTTGGTCCCAGCGCCTGCCAACCTAGCAGTTTGAAAGCACCTCCGGGTGCAAGTAGATAAATAGGGACCACTTACCAGCGGGAAGGTAAACGGCATTTCCGTGTGCGGCTCTGGCTCTGGCTCTGACTCTGGCTCTGGCCAGAGCAGCGATGTCACGCTGGCCACGTGACCCGGAAGTGTCTCCGGACAGCGCTGGCCCTTGGCCTCTTAAGTGAGATGGGCGCACAACCCCAGAGTCTGTCAAGACTGGCCTGTACGGGCAGGGGTACCTTTACCTTTACCTTTACTTTGTTGGTTTTATGTTGTCTTTCTGTTGCTTGTTGCATGCATGCTGCACACCGCGCAGAGATTTAAAGAAAGATATTAGATTTTGTAAATGCTTTTAAATCAATGAAGAAATAAATGCACACATATGGTGCAAGGGTTAATTTTGCTCTCTCTTTCCAAAGCGGTGTTAGGGCCCAAGGCCAGCCTGCAGTCCATACCAGCTCCAGGTTTTGGAGGATCCCTTGGGCAAAATGTCCTAAGTGGGACCCACTCCCTGACTGGGATCACCTCTTTCATGCTGCTGTCACTGCTCCCCATTGGCTGGGCATTTCCTTTTCGGCCCAATCCACACCGACCAGCACCAGATTTAGGGTGGTGCAGGCGGTTCCTCTGCACAGGGCACCAGGTTGAGGAAGTGCAAAATACAAAAACAACTACCATCTATATTTATATAGCAAAGGTGCCTGGGTCATGCTGTAGATTGGTTGTCCTTGTAGTTTTCTTTCCTTCCAGGGATGTCCAAAGCCAGTGAAGTTTTCTCAAGATTGCCCAGGAAAGCAATGAAGAGAATTGCAGGGATTAAGGTTGCAGATTCAATCCTCATATGGGACAGTTGTGTATTCCTGCATTGGAGGGAGTTGGACTAGATGATCCGCAGGGTCCCTTCCATTTCCATGATTCTATGCATTCTATCTATGCATCTAAATCAGCGGTTCTCAACCTGTGGGTCCCCAGATGATGTTGGACTACAACTCCCATCATCCCTGAGCTCTGGCCTTGCTAGCTAGGGGCGATGGGAGTTGTAGTCCAACAACATCTGGGGACCCACAGGTTGAGAACTGCTGATCTAAATGAATGGGTTTCTAAATACATCAACATGTAGTGTTTAAAATATTTATTAACCACCCTTCATCACAAGATTCCAGGGTGATGTACGATAGGCAGTCGGAACACAAAAATCCAAGGAGAATAAAGATATAGAAGATCAAGGGGCTATTGAGTCCAGTTCTTTGTCCCAAGACCAAGCAATTCACCCCCCACCCCATATCCGTCTTTGCCATCCAGACCACAGTGCATCACAGTCAGAAACCACAGCAAAGGTTGGTCAAGCAAATGGCTCCATGTGATTCAACCAAGATGCATTTTATGGAAGACTCAACAAATCATGAGACCTCTCTCGTCTCTCTGAGCAGGAGCAAAAATTCCTTCAGATCTCATGCACAGTGTTCAGCTTGGCCTTGAGCATGGTGCTTTAAAACTCATCTTCAAAAAGAAATTTGACTGGGGGGCACACACGTGTCCCTGATGGTCCACAGGAAAGGGTAAAAAAAAAAAATGTGTTTCAAGATCTTAAGGGAGGAATCATTCCTGCTCTTCCCAAAGGCCATTTCTTGCAAAAGAGGTGCTCATATGGACAGTAAATCTGCAATCTGGTAACTTTCACAATCACTACTATTCATTACTAAAAGCAGAGTGTGATGTCCTGTCTCTTACGGCTTGGACACTATCAGGGATCGTGAACCTGTTGCTCTCCAGATGTTGCTGGACTCCAACTCCCATCAGCCCCAGCCAACATGAGCAAGGATCAGGTCCATGGGGAAACAGAGTCTCTCACAACACCTGGAGAGCCACAGTATCTGCATCCCTGCCCTACAGTAACTCCACAACCATTCATAAGCATGGACACTCCTTCTGCATGATCTCTCCAGACTCAGTCCTCATCTGAGTTCCTCTCCACCTCCCTTAGGGGAACACTCCAGGAAAACATCTCCCTTGCTTCTTTGAGAAAACACTAAGAAGACATACCAGGTGTAGGGGAGAGGAAGTTTTGGATCACTCCATGTCAAAGAATTTAAACACAAATTCATACAGTGCAGATGATGGAACTTCCAAGCTCAGCTGACTTTGGTTTGGTCCAAGCAGGAGGCCATCAGCAGCTGCCCACTTGATCAAGCAGTGAGCCTAATGGGTTGCAGTGGTCCAGTGTCAACCTGGTTTCTATGCAGTGGCTGCCAAAAAAAGCAACCTCCAAAGGGTGGTTTCTGGTTTAGTGGAGCTCAGATGGCATCCTTGTGTACAGGAGATCTTTGGGTAATGAAGCACACCTACAGCACACACCTGCAGCCTCAAAGTTAAGATGACTGAATACGGGTGACAGTGCAAATCCATGCCTTACTGCTTAGTGATGGGAAAGGCAAAGAACGCTTACTTTTCCATGACCCATTGCTTTCTTACTGGTTCTTTTTTTAGTAATTTTAATTGGTTGTCATAGATATATAACTAGACAAATGAAACAAGAACTTTAAAAACCCAACACTTGGGATTTTGCCAGCAACTAGGTAATTATTGATGCCTTTAGAATATTGATTCTTCTGCTAAGTTTTTCTACAAGATTCCTATATTATTCCATCAGGGTTGCATGAAATCCTGCCATCTCCAACTAAATTGAGGTCTGACCCAAAATTGGGAGTATCAGAACCCTAAGAAGCCTCCTGTAACAAATTTGCTAGAGGCTATTTAAGGGCAAAGACACTTCCATCCATTGTACATTTGATGGTATGGTGTCAGGAGTCATGTCCAGACTATATGGGGCCAGCTTAAATTGTTGTGGCCTGATGATATGGGCAAGATGCTTGGAAGTGTCTGGACAAGCATGTCCTCTTGACCTTTGCCCATCCTGGTTGATTAGAACTTGCTGGAGATGGGGAGAGTAACTGGATGGGTTAATGCATTGTTGTTGATAGACATGGTCCCAGCAGTCTTAAGGAGGTGGTACTGTGTCTTCTGTTTAAGAGACCCTCCATCGACCTAGAGTTCTCTGAGAACTATTATCAGCTGAATCTGTTGAGGCTGCGCAGGTGTTGGATTGCTGCCTGAAGGCCATGGTACAAGTAAGAGCTTGTACTGGTTGCCTATACTTTCCCAAGCCCAATCCAAGGTATTTACATTGGCATATGAACCTCCAAACAACTCTCTGAAAGGATGCTTGCCTCTCCATCAATCTGTCTATACACTGAGATCAGAAGGCAGGCCATTAATTCTTTCTTATTCCACCACCTGCAGAAGTATATGGGAAGTACATGACTAAACCACTTCTGGTGCAATGGGACACCATGACGGAAACTAGAGCGCATGGAAATGGCGTTTACCTTCCCGCTGCAGCGGTGCCTATTTATCTACTTGTACTGATGTGCTTTCAAACTGCTAGGTTGGCAGGAACTGGGACAGAGCAACGGCAGCTCACCCCATAGCTCAAATTCAAACCGCCAACCTTCTGATCAGCAAGCCCAAGAGGCTCAGTGGTTTAGACCACAGTGCCACTTGCGTTTTTACCTTTACCTTGTAATCTACCCTGGGATCAATACGATGAAGGATGATTTAACAAATCTAACTAAATAAATGAAGAATTAAATAGGATATATATTATGCTAAATAAACAGGCACAAGTATCCAGTGTTGTACATAGTCATCCTTCCCTCCGCACCTTAAAACTAGAATGACTCATTTCATTATTTCCTTCACGTTTCTCACTCATCCCAGAGCAAAATAATGGAAATCCAAACAGAAATGATACAAGCCTAAACAGGAATGTGCACTCTGGGCACGGACTTCGCTGCCACCTAACTTTAGCAGAAGCTTAAAGATTCTTCCGACTCTGATCCCGTCAGGTCCTATAAGAAAGCAAAGCGCTCCCTCTTTCTTCAAGACCTGGATCTTGACCTATGCTTGGATATTGAAGGAGGAGGAAGAAGTTAAGGCAGACCTGTGGGCAGCAGCTGTGCAAATATTGCCAGCTGCCAGCAAGAATTGTCATTTCAGGGTCGAAACCTCCTTATACTCAAAAAAAGTAAAATAAAGTGAGGCTGACGAAGGAAGCAAACAACCATCCACTTTTCAATTAATAACCCAGTGGTCATTCATGCGTGCAAGACACAGATTTGATCTCGTTTCCGGAAAAGGAGACAAAACCTTAATTCCAGCACACTCAAAGAAAGACAAAGAAATCAGCTGCACACACCGAGATGCTAGAAGGGACAGAGGCTCAGGGGCTCCAGGCTTTGGGATGCAATACTTCTTAGATATTTTTCTGGAGCTGCTGGGTTTGCACGTAGCTCAGTTGGTAGAGCATGAGACTCTTAATCTTAGGGCTGTGGGTTCAAGCCCCACATTGGCCAAAAAAGATTGCTGCATTTCAGGAGGTTGGACTAGATGACCCTCATGGTCTCTCCCAACTTTACAATTCTAGGATTAGTCAGTTTGAATTTGTTGGCGATGGGTGGCAGCTGAGTGAAGGGCACAGGTGGCAGACACCTGCCACCTTGCCCTCCAAAGTTCCCTGCTCCACGCATGTCTGCCCTCTTCTCATTTGCTGAGATAGACCATCCTGCTGTGGCTCCTTCCATATTTATTTTCCTCAGGCACGCACCGGGGGTCACAGATGCTCAGCCAAGCAAGGAACCCAACCAAAGACCTGCTATAGGACAGCAGGCACCAAAAGGGCACATAGTAACCATTCAGCTCCAGCTGACCTGCTTTTACAGGCATTCCACTCCATCTGGCGACTAATGGATTGAGGTTGAATCCTGACAAGACAGAAGTACTGTTCTTGGGGGACAGGGGGCGGGCTGGTGTGGAGGACTCCCTGGTTCTGAATGGGGTAACTGTGCCCCTGAAGGACCAGGTACGTAGCTTGGGAGTCATTTTGGACTCACAGCTGTCCATGGAGGCGCAGGTCAATTCTGTATCCAGGGCAGCATCTCCACCCCCATCGTTCGGCCCAGACACTGAGGTCCAGCGCCGAGGGCCTTCTGGCGGTTCCCTCACTGTGAGAAGCCAAGTTACAGGGAACCAGACAGAGGGCCTTCTCGGTAGTGGTGCCCGCCCTGTGGAACGCCATCCCATCAGATGTCAAAGAGATAAACAACTACCTGACATTAGTTTTTAATGTGTAACATTTTAATGTATTTTTAATCTTTGTTGGAAGCTGCACAGAGTGGCTGGGGAAACCCAGCCTGATGGGCGGGGTATCAATAACAAATTATTATTATTACATTGGTACCTCGCAAGATGAAATTAATTTGTTCTGCGAGTTTATTCGTCTTGTGATTTTTTTCGTCTTGCGAAGCACGGACTTTGGAAAAGCTTCAAAAATCACCAAAGTCTTCAAAAACCTCAAAAAAAGGCTACCACACCGCGTGCTATGAGTTGCTCCTCGAAGTCAAGTCACAACTGTACCCCCTGAATGCACGGTTTTAAGAAAAAGGAAACAAACTTGCAAGACGTTTTTGTCTTGCGAAGCAAGCCCATAGGGAAATTCGTCTTGCGAAGCAACTCAAAAAAAGAAAAACTCTTTCGTCTTGCAAGTTTTTCGTCTTACGAGGCATTCGTCTTGTGAGGTACCACTGTATTATTATTATTATTATTATTATTATTATTATTATTATTATTATCTCCACTTGGAGGATTGCAAACACACCATGTCCCCTCTCTCCCAGCCAAAGGATGCTAACGCCCAGGTTCCCAATAGTCTCTCTTACACTGAGTCACCTAGGAGATGCAGTCAATCCTCTATAGAGTCAAGTAATGCATCTGAGTCCCATACAGCAAGGCAATGCAAACAATGCTTCAGTGGGAAACTAGTAATGTGGGTGATGCCCTTATAAGCACTAGTTATAGTTAAACCAGAATGCAGTTTACATGGTCCCAAGTGCAGGTCTTAAAAGCTTCTTTCCACATGTGAGGCCTCAAGAGCTTGCAGGAGGCTCAACGGCAATTTATGTTAGTGCCTGATCATAGTCAATGCAGAACTGAAAACAGAAGAGAGGTATTTCGCTAAAGAAGAAGAAGGACAATCAAGCACACTGTCTGGTGTCTGACTGATTTTGGGGACATGCACAAAAATATCTGTTTATCTTTAACACATTTTTGTACCTGAAACTAAAATGGCCGCTGATTTCTGCCTAAAGCAGAACCGGAGGTGAATCTGAAGGTTCCTGTTCAGGCCAAACAGCTACGAGCCATTTTGAGGGGTGTTTCAAAATAATTAAGTGTTCAACAAAACGTCTCTCGAAAGTTTCTTGCCTTTCTTCACCAGAAGCAAACTAATGACCACTCTTCCATACAGTTACTACTCCAGACAGGAGCTCATTGGTGCTTGTTATTAACAACAAGCAGAGAAAGGGGTGCCAGAATATTACAGCTCTGCTCACAGAGTCCTGGTTTCACATCATGGTTAGTCTAGCCTTTCTGGAAGGTTGAGAGCAGCCCCTGGCAAGAACGAATGTTTGTTTTCACGCCTTTTTTCAATAGCAGGTCAGTGCCGTTTGGCTTCCCACCATCGACACAGTTGGTCAGCTGTTCCGAAGGCTGTTTACCATCATACACAATTCAGCTTGCTGAATTGTAGAAGGAACTGTCTACAGGCTTGCAAGAAAAACATCTTCCTGGTTCCTGAGTGGCATTTAATTCTTGCAATACATTCAGATCCATGCAAGCAGGACCTAAGCACAAGGGCACTCGCCCCTTCCTGCAGTTTCCAGTAACTGATATTCAGAAGTGTTGCTGTCTCTAACCAAGGAGGCAGAGCGCAGCCATTATGGCTGGTAGCCATTGATCACCATGAATTTATCCAACTCTCTTTTACAACTGTCCATGTTGGTAACTGTCACTGCTTCCTGGGGGAGCACTGGTTAACCATGCATTGTATGAGGAACCTCAGGTTGAGAACTTAATTCATTCTGGAGGTCATTTCTTAACCTGAAACTGTTCTTAACCTGAGGTACCACTTTAGCTAATGGAGCCTCCCGCTGCTGCTGCGCGATTTCTGTTCTCATCCTGAAGCAAAGTTCTTAACCTGAGGTATTATTTCTGGGTTAGCGGAGTCTGTAACCTGAAGTGTATGTAACCTGAAGCGTCTGTAACCCGAGGTACCACTGCACTTTATTTTATCTGCCCTCAACATTCCAACATTCAGTTTTATGGGATGTCCATGTATTCTAGTGTTCTGAGAGCGGGAGAAAAACGTTTCTCAATCCACTTCCTCTAGGCATAGGCCTATATACTTCTGTCATGTCACCACTTACTCTGTTTCCCCCTATATGGTAAATTAAACATAATAAACAAATAAAGAAATAGCATAAACCTCCAAGTCTCACTATTTAAAGAGGAAAGACTTAGCGAACAAAGAGTAAACCAACCTAGGATTCTGCCCCCCTCCAAAAAAATGTAAAAATCGATCCGTCATGGTGCAAAGCTTCATAATATATAATGGAAGAAAGCAAAGTAGAACGGAGTCAAAACAACAACAACAACTCAGGAAGCTTTTTTTTCTGTTAGAAAATAGCTGAGATTTTTCTTTTGCTCACCCCCTTGAAAAATAAGACAATTTGGCAGAATTATCTCTGCCCCTTCTTCATGGTGGGCTCCCCAACTTTTCTCCCCACAGTGGCCTGGAAACATCTCTAGAACGTAGTGGGAGATGTTAAAAGGTTGCTCAGACTGCCATCACAGCTGATGTTGCTACCTGTTACAATGACAGCATTCTCCTCTTCCCTCACAAAAAACCCAAAACCCACATCTTAGGGAAAAGGTAACAAGCTATTCTGCCACAGCTATTGGTGAGAGTGGTCCCATCCCATCAAGAAACTATAGGAGTGTTTATCCTCCCAGTAGGAGAATTAGGTGAAATTGCTCCCCACTTCAAGGCTCTGGTCACAATTTGGGTGGGGAATTTCAGGAGGTCATTTGCAAACAGCTGCAAAGCCAAGTGTCCAAACAGTTGCCTATACAATGCACTTCCTCCTCTGCACATGTACACAATTCCCAAGTGGCAGTACAATATGAATGAGTCAAAACTATTAAATAATTGTGAGCCAGTTTAGAATTCTTGGGGGGAAATCCCCCCTTTCTTTTTTAGCCTTCACACATGCTGCTCATAATTGCTAGTCCATTTACACTTTGAGCTGAGTGGGATTTGCATATCTCTACCATGAGTAGGCGTTTCCGTGTGCGGCTCTGGCTCACCAGATGCAGCTTTGTCACGCTGGCCACGTGACCCGGAAGTGTCTCCGGACAGCGCTGGCCCCTGGCCTCTTGAGTGAGATGGGCGCACAACCCCAGAGTCTGTCAAGACTGGCCCGTACGGGCAGGGGTACCTTTACCTTTACTTACCATGAGTAGGGAAAAGCCCTGATGGCTGTTGGCCCACCTCCACTCATTCATGGAACCTGAGAATATGTGGCTAGCTCATAGCTGTCAACTTTCAGATTTGAAAATAAGGGATCAGCAGCCTCGAAAATAAGGGATCAGCAGCCTCACCTGTCCCAGGGACAGTTTACGGGATATCTAACAATCCGGGATAGCAGTGGGAAGCAGCGGGAAACAGCACTGGAATAAGGGAATTTCCCGCAAAAAAAAGGGAAGGTTGACAGCTATGAGCTAGCTACCTTGCAAAATGCAAGACCTCTGATCTTGCAAAGAGGGCTATGTGCACACAAGTTGTATGCCAAGACATCGAGGTCGGATGAACACAGATGGCTGCACGGGCAGAACTGTAAAGCCCCGTGCATATGAGAAAATGCATGCCGGTCATAGCTTGGAATGCAGAAGGCAGATGAGCCAATCAATCAGAACAAGTAGATCGTCTTCCCTGCAGCATTTGATTTTGATGGATTGAACCAGCTTTGTGCAAACTTCTTCGATGTTTATGCCAATGCTTTTCACATCCCAAATTGGCCTGCTTTTCTGGCCACAACATGAGCAAACATGAAAAGAAACACAAGGCTGGTCCAGCATGCCAAATCAGGAAGTCACTTTAAACCCATTCAAAAATAATTGTCTGAATCACCTCTAAATAAAAGCCACTTTACAATGAAGTGGGCGGGTCTGGGGATTTAGACAGACGAGTCCTGGGTTTGAAACCCCTTGCTTGGCCTTGAAGCTCACTGGGTGCCCCTGGCCTGGTTGCACGATCTTGTCCCAGCCTACCTCACAGGGTTATTCTGAAAACAAAATGCAATAGCCCTGTGGGGAAGATGCTTTGCATGCAAGAGGTCCCACGTTAAATCCCCAGCCATCTAAATATTACTGAGCTAGAGGGACCAATTGGTCCGTGAAATATACTTGGAGTCGAGTGTGAATTCAGCTCATAGTAGCAATGAATGAAACTTTCTCCAAAACGTCTAGCTATATATACATTATTTACACAATGGGCCCCACATGATTGGCTAATTCCAGGCTGCCTCTGCAGGCCAATCTGGTTGCTGATTCACTTCATCCAGGAGCCTGATTGGCTTCTCCTGCTGACCAATCAGGTCGCTGATTCACTTCCACCTGGAGCTGGATTGGGTGGCTCCTGTAGATCAATCAGACTGCTACATTCTGGATCCTATTGTTCTAGGATTCAGCTCAGTACATAACATTCTGTTTTCATGCAGCATGTAGGCTATGGAACTTGCTTGCTCCCAGTCCCACAAGAGTTAGTGATGGGCACCATGTTGGATTATTTCAAAAGAGGAATGGAGGAACAGGCTGTTGATGGCTACCAGCCATGATGGCTGTGCCCTGCCTCTGCAGTCAGTAATGCTTCTGAATAGCCATTGCTGGAAATGGCAGGAGGGGAAAGTGCTCTTCCCACAGGCATCTGGTTGGCCACTGTGAGAACAGGTAAAGGCCCCCTGGACGGTTAAGTCCAGTCAAAGGCAACTATGGGGTTGCAGCGCTCATCTCGCTTTCAGGCCGAGGGAGCCGGCATTTGTCCACAGACAGCTTTCCATGTCATGTGGCCAGCATGACTAAACTGCTTCTGGCACAACGGAACACCGTGATGGAAACCAGAGCGCCCAGAAAAGCCATTTACCTTCCCACTGCAGTGGTACCTATTTATTTACTTGCACTTGCGTGCTTTTGAACTGCTAGGTTGGCAGGAGCTGGGACAGAGCCACAGGAGCTCACCCCGTCGTGGGAATTCAAACTGCTGACCTTCTGATCTGCAAGCCCAAGAGGCTCAGTGGTTTAAACCACAGCGCCACCTGTGTCCTTTAAGTGAGAAGAGGATCCAGAGTTAGATGGGCCATTGACCTCATCCAACGGGCTCTACTTACGGTCTAATGAAGGCAACTTCATCCATTCTGATGGTCTCCAGAGATCCATTTCCATTCATTAAAAGACAACACTTGGGCACGTGACTCAGTAGAGTGTGACCCAGTTGAAGAAGGCTTCCTGCGGACCACCCACCTCTTGCCCAGCTCCCACTCATTTCAAAGGGGCTTGCATAGCAGAAGAACTGCTGCCTGCACTTTGCAAAACCTCCGCAGCTAAAGACATCAATTTGAATAGAACATTTCTAACATCCTTGACAGTTTCCTTCCTGGGCTTTCCTGGAAAGCCAGCAAGGGAGTAGAACTCTGCAGCTTTGTTACACCGCTATAGGATGACATCTCCTCTAGTTAAATGCCCACTCACATATTAAGGCCGCTCAGGCAACCAGGAAGAGCTTGATGCTGGAGCCTGCATTAGACAGTGTTTTATTTTGGTTGGGGGGGGGGGTTGCAGATAATTATCATCGGGCAGATGCTCCACAGCTCCTGCTCTTCCCAAGGGCAGCCACTGTAAGTAATGTAAATTTTTATTAAAATGCCTCCATGTTTCCGATGGCCAAGCAGAGCAGCAGCCACCTGTTCTAATTGGAACACACAGCAATAGACCAGGCAGGAATGCCATGCAGTGAACAGAGAGACCCTCACATATCGAGGGAGGGGGGTTGAAATAAAAATTGAAAGAGGGAGGGGAGCCCTTAATCTGAAACGCTGGTACAGCACAGGGGTCCCTTAATTGTTCTCCCCACCCATGTGGGAGCTGCGGATCTGACATGGCTAAGAGAACATTTAAAGGGCATCCATGCTCAGATGCAAAAGAATGTTTTAAGAGCATTGAAATGCCAATCTTGGGGTGCCAGGTGTAGCACAGCTTCACCCAAGCAGTGTTTTCTCATTCACGTCACAAAGAGCGAGCGAGGGAGGGAGTATTAATGAGCATACCAGTTCATTAATAACTCTAGGGGATAATGGGTACTTCAGAAGGCCAGATGGTCAGCCTAGGCTGGGGAGGATATGTGTGAAGTGAGAGCTCCCATGAACTCCAAGCAGCCAAACAGGAAGGGCACCGGCGGCATGGCATGCAAATCACTCTCTGCCACCTGCTATGAACCACTTCCCCTTTTGCTCATTTTTGCATCACAGCAGCGCTGCATTAAACACTTAAAAACAACAGCAACCTGGAAATGGTGCATATTTTGCATAGTTGCAGCTACAGGTGTTTTTCAGGAGAAAGCTACATGCTAGGGATTGTCCCAGAAGAAGAAGGAGCAACCTTGCCAGGACTTCTTAGGTCTCTCATCATTTGTGCAATTAGCAACTGTGTGGATTATTATTTTTTAAATACAGCAAGCAGCTGTCATCAGCTGTGATGGTAGGGTCCCTTCTTATGGCCCCGATCCAGATTGGGCCTTCGGCACCTGGCATTTGCATGGTAAGGAAATCTCCCGCTCATGTCAATAGAAACTTGGCTTTCTATTGATGCAAATGGCAGCTGTAGGGTGTGTGAGCAGGATTGGTGTGGCAGTGGGGAACAAAGGGTTAAGCCCTCTCACCACCAGGGGCTAGATGCTGAGAAGCCCCACTGAAAAGTGGAGCTAGGAGAATGCAACAGGTACAATTGACTGGGTGCAAAGCTTCTGGGATGCCACAACTATTACATCCATTGGAAAGTGAGAGGTGAGGGTGCAAGATTTTGGAATCACCACTGTAATTTGAGACACCAGAGAACACCAGAGATTGATCATTTCATGAATGACAACATGTCCAGTCTGGCCTCGAAATATACCTTTCTTCCTGTCCCATCCCCATCATCTCTTTTTCAAATCTATTCTTTACCCTTTTAAAAAATGTTGACCCACCTGCTTGGTTTAAGTTCATTATAAATTGTTTGCATTTGAATAAACTGTAACCTTTGCAGACCTCACATTCATGTTTCCCCGTCACACTGTCTGCAATCCACTAAGATGGAGAAACTGTGTCCCTCCAGATGTTGGACTACAACTCCAATCATCCTTGGCCATTGTCCATGCTGGTTGGGGCTGATGAGAGTTGTAGTCCAACATCATCAGGAGGGACACAGGTCCCCCACCCACTGCCTTAAGAGTGTAAACACAGCAAACTGTCCTAAAGTATGAAACAGCCCTTGCTTTGTCTTCAGCGAAGGACCATGAGCGTCCTGACCAGGGATCTGAAAACTGTTTTGTAACAAATCCAGTTCTGTAGCTCAGCAAGAGGAATAGATGAATTTGTCAGTTTCGGTTTCCTGCAGTTTTTCTCTTTTCCAATCTCAAAGCGGAGTTTCCCACATTTCTATAGCGATTTTGTGATTTACTTATTTATTAATCCTCATGGAAACTCACCAGCATTTTAGTGTGAATTTCTCTGAACTGCTTGTGGTCCCCCCCCCCTTTTTTTTTTTTTTGCAAGCAGTTCCCTAACATAATGCATTTTGGTACCTTATCTTCACTGCTATATACATTTAACACATCCTTACCCCAAATGTGAACCACCCTGAGATCTATGGGTATAGTGTGGTATAGAAATTTAATATAAATCAATATGCATATTTTGTACACATTTCTGGCTGAAGAACTTCGTCTCAAAAGTTGCAGGAGTGAGAATTCTGCTGCATAATCTTTGTGCATTGGCTCAAAAAGTGCAAGTTGGGTAGTTTCTCATTAAAATGCAAGCAAAATTTATCCCCCTCCCCAAATGCTACTCAGTGTCAGAGCATCTAACTTTGCAAACCTAATGTTCCAGGTTGCAACCCTAGAATCCCCAGGTAGGATCCCTAACACAAACTGCAAGAGAGCCACTGCCTGCAACCTTGTGCCTCCAGCTGTTTTTGGACTACAATTCCCATCATCCCTTGCCACTGGTCTTGCTAGTCAGGGATGATGGGAGTTGTAGTCCAAAAACAGCTGGAGGCACAAGGTTGGGAAACACCAGTATAAAACAGCTTCCTATGCAAATCAGCTTGCGGCACCTCAATAGCAACTATGTCCAGACGTCCCTGTGAGCTGATGCTCAAGGGGCCAGTTCTTGGAGCACTGTGGTCCTTCAAGGTGGTCCTTGAAGCATAGGACAAGCCAAGTATAATGGCCTTAAAGGGAATGGTAGCCGTGACAATATGGAAGCATCCAATGGAAGCATTTTGGGAGCATCTCTAAAAGATGTAACCAAACTAAAGCACAAGCAAATGAGCGTTCCCCTTCAGGAGGATTTCCTGAAAGTCTTAGAAAGGAAAATGACCACCAGCAGGTTGAAAAGCCTTAGGGGGAGGGAGCTCAGTGTATCTGGCAACGTGCTTTATTTTTCTGCGGTGGTAAGTATCACAAGATTCAAATTAACTTGGAGACAGCAGCCTCTTTTAAGAAATCTCCCTGTCTGCATTTCTGCTTCTCCTTGAGACTAGAGAAATATAAGCAGAACCATACCACACCGTAGCAAAGCAAACTGCAACCCTATGCACACTTGTGGGGCGAGCCCTGCTGAACACCGTGGGACTTATACTCTGAGCAAACATGCATAGGATTTTGCTGCTGGGATATCCTAAGGCAGCCAGAATGGTATAAGAAATCACCAAGGAACCATTCTTCATTGACTCGAAGCAGCAGTGAAGATACTTTTTTACTATCTAACTGCATCTCAGAATAATCACCTTACACAGAAAAGTCTACTTATTCATTCTTTCTTAGCAAATGCGTTGCACTGCAGTTATTCTGAAGAGCTAACAAGAAAATTTGTTGTAATTCTCATGCTGTTGTGTGTAGATTTAAGATTCATCGGGACTTTTGCGATTTGCTGTCAAAGGGGGTTATTAGAAAGTCTAACCTAATGATCCTGGTGGGGTCGGAAAGCCTTATGCTACAGAGGCTCCTTTCAAATCAGAACAAGCTTTGCTAAGGTGGGAATATCAGGACGCAAAAAGATTGTAGAGAGATTGCTCTCCCCGCTCCCCAAAGTTTAAACGCGGATTCTATTTTTAACCTCCGGGAGGCGAGGTGCAGTCGTACTTAAGTTCCTCATCACCCAGTAGAATCCTTTAAGCTGCTTCTCCAAGACAAAAGGGGCATTATCCGGCAGCTGCTGTCGTTGCTGCCGCTTCCTGGCCCGTGCTAAGAACCTGTCAGAAGATCATCCCCCTTTGCTGCACTTTTCTCACCAACGCTATTTCCACGCCACCTACCCTGTTCACAGCCTCCGCGACGGATCCGCAGCAACAGCAACAGTTCCCAACTAGACGCGCCACCATAAACCAAGTGGGGGAGAGTGAGTGAGCGAGTGAAAAGCCCTGACGTTTCCCGAGCTCACGCGGATATTCAAATCTGTGAACTTCTCTGTTAACTCCGTGCAGTTTCAAAAAGGAAATCGGAGGCTAAATTCAGCTGACAACTGTCGTTGCGCAAAGCTCTCCCTCTTCTCCGCTTCCTGGTTCAGCGCCGAGACCACTTGCGAACCATCCGAGGACCCTCACTTGAAAAGAGACCCAAGAGGAGGAAAAAGAAGAAGTTGAAGTAGTAATAGCCCTGGGATCTGGAACGGGCAGCCGTGCGCAAAAATGTGCCAATAACACCCAGCGCGCACAGGCCAGCCCTCCGCGGAGAGGGAGAGAGCTGGTTTCAGGTTTCACTCGGCAGCTGGCGAGCTTCTCGACGCGCAGGCTGCCCCGTCGAGGATCCCTTCTTAGCCGCACAACTCACGCCTCCGGTATCTCTGGAACCCCGGGAAGCGCGGCGCCCTCAGCTGCGCGCCGAGCTCCAATAATGGCCCCATCCCTTCGCCGTGGAGCTCCACTCCGGCTGCTGGGCAGCTTCCTCTTAACAGCTTGTTTCCTTGCATTCAGATCCCACCTTTCCCGCACACCCTCCAACGTTTCTTCGATGAAAATAGGGACATCCTATCCCATAATAATAATTGTACTATTTATACCCCGCCCCAGCCACTCTGGGCGGCTTCCAACGTATATAAAAACATAATAAAACATTTTTAAAAAAAACACTTCCCTATCCAGAGCTGCCTTCAGATGTCTTCTAAAGGTTGTATAATTATCTCCTTGGCTTGCGGGTTGCATAACTCCATACCCTCCAACATTTCCCCAATGAAAATAGGGATGTCCTAAGGAAAACTGGGACATTCTGGGATCAAATCAGAAATTGGGATGGCTTCAGTAAATCTAGGATTGTCCCTGGAAAATTGGGGCACTTGGAGGGTCTGTTTCCTTCATGGAGGTCAAAATAGGAAGAACATCAGCAGGGTCTGCTGGATGCAGTGCCAGATTACTAAATAGACAGAGTAGTCACCGTCCTAGGGGCACCACACCTTTTAGGGGCCCTGTGACAATAGATCAAAATAATTGTGATTTGATCTGGAAAGAAAATTACAACCAAGCTTGCTTGGTTCAGTGTTATCCCACAGCAACACACACACACGAGGGGGGACTGAGATTTTGACTGCCTTTGACTGACATCCACAAGGTTTAATCCAGCACTGGCTGGATCAGGCCAATGGCCCACCAAGGCCAGCATCCTGTTCTCACAGTGGCCAACAAGGTGCCTGTGGGAAACCAGAAAGAAGAACATGAGCACCAGAGCAACGCTCTCCCCTGGTTTCTGGTTTCCAGAAACTAGTATTCGTAAGCATTGACCTCCAACTGTGGAGGTTAGAGAATAGCCATCACAGCTAGAAGCCTCTCTCCCATGAACTTGTCCAATCTTCTTTTTTAAAGTGATCCAAGCTGGTGGTCATTACTGCCTCCTGGGGACCAATGGTACCAAATAGTATGGGAAACAGAAAAATTAACCAATAAACTGAAACTGACACAGGGACAAATAGAAGAAGACACCTTCACCCCGGTATGGCTCCCCTTTATCACATACACAGCCCAACAAGACAAGGACAAAAATCCACCAACAGCATACAAATCAATATGGCTAACCTGATCCAAAACATCCATCCACCCCACTCACACATGAAAACAAAGACCACCACAGCCAACCACAAATGAATAACCACACCCTGGGCCAACCCCAACCTCTCTCACCACCAAAGGAACACAAGCGAACAGCAAAGAACCTGCACAAGCAATGCTGACACCAAACCCTACATAAAGTAAGTAAAATAGAAACATCACACCTGACCCCACCCCATCTCCCCTCCCTCCACCTCTTTCCCCCTTTTCTTCCTAATGTCTCAACAAATAAAACTGATTTGTAAAACTGTTACATGGGGGGGGAATACGAGAGAGAGACATTGCAAACACTTTTGTAAATCAAGAAAATCTTTAATAAAGAATAAAAATTACTGCCTCCTGGGGAGTGAGTTCCATAGTTTGGCTATGGTGAACATGGTTCTCCCCCCCCCCCCCAATAATTTAACCCTGTGAGGTGCATTAGGCTGGAAGGCTGCAACTGGCCCAAAGTCACCCAGTGAGCATTATGGCCAAGTGGGAATTTGAATGCCTGACTCCCATGTCCTAGTCTAGCTTTCTAATCACTACACCACACTGCCTCTTTACTGCCCTAACTCCCCCTCAAAGCAGCCCATTTCCTCCAAACACTGATGGAAGATTTCCAAACTCCACTCCTGCCTATGTGATCTACTTTCATGAAGGAGAGTCTTCCACCTTCCAAGTTGTCTGTTCTGTTGTTGTTTTTCCTCATTCTAAATTATGTCATAGTGCTGGTGTGAAGTTAACATGGGGCATCTTGTAAGTTCCTTAAAAGAAGGCCAGGGTCTGTATATACAATGGCACCTTGGATTTCAAACATAATCCATTCCAGAAGACTGTTCAAGTTCCAAAACATTCAGAAACCAAAACCTCAATACAGAAGCCTCAAAACAGAAAACTCAATACAGTGGTAACTCGGATTACAGACACTTCAGGTTACAGACGCTTCAGGTTACAGACTCTGCTAACCCAAAAATAGTACCTTGGGTTAAGAACTTTGCTTCAGGATGAGAACAGAAATCATGCAGTGGCAGCGGGAAGCCCCATTAGTTAAAGTGGTACCTCAGGTTAAGAACAGTTTCAGGTTAAGAACGGACTTCCAGAATGAATTAAGTTCTTAACCTGAGGTACCACTGTACGAAAAACTCAATTCGAAAGCTGTGTGGCATGTTCGACTTCTGAGGCGTGTTCGAAAACCGAAGCATTTACTTCTGGGTTTACGGTGTTTGAAAACCAAAATGTTCATCAATGGAGACGGTCGAAAACCGAGGTACCACTGTAAACAGTATTTATGCATTCTGTATTCACATACAGTATATTGCGCCAAGTGGTTTACAGAAAGAATAAAAAAATGAAATGATCAGTGCTTTAAAGAAAACCATTTAAAACGTTCTAGAATAATTAAGATCAACAATAAGCTAAAAACTAGATTGAAACACATGTCAACATTCTGCCTACTTTGAAGCAGTAAACGCTTCTGAATGCAAGGCTCAGCTTGCGAGTTTCCCACAGGTATCTGGCAAGAACAGGATGTTGAACTTGGCCAGCCATTATGTTATTGATTGATCCTTAACTACAGCAGCAGGATTTTGTGCCTAATCATTAAGCAAGAAGTGGAGTCAGGCTCCCCATGCCAACATTAGTTGGGGCTCTAGCCCCTTACGTCCCGCAGGGTCCCTGGTGTCACCTCTCAGAGCAGGATGAGGCGGAGCCTGAAGGATGCTCACCAGGGATTTCTTACACCAGGGATCGAACTGGGATCTTCTGTGTATAAGGCAGATACTCTACCACTGAGCTCCGCTTCTTCGCCTGAACCTAGGACCTTCTGCATGCTACCCTGATTGACTTGTAAACACTGCAGAGGGTACGGTTTTGACACCACTCCGCCGAACATCAACACTCCCCTTTGGTTAAGCGCAGCCGATAGTTTAACAACTTTGACAGCAGCTCAGAGGCTCTGAACGGAATAAAGCAAACAGTAGGAGAATGTCTATAACATGCTAAAAAGGGAGGGGACTTGCGCAATTAGATGCGAAACGCAGCAGGATACCTCTGCTTGCCTGAGGCTTAGTTTGCTGCCAGCCACTATCTCCCGGGGAGGCCTTGCCAGAGTGACATAAGTAAGAGAAAGAAGCCTTTAAGTGGGTTGGGAGGAGCTCCAGCAGCAAGGAGCAAGGCAGCTCTCTGATGAGGTGCTCATACTGGGGGGAAACCTGTAGGTTATGGAGGGAGGCAATTGGCAACCCTGAAACAAGTCGTTTTCCCCCCACAGCTGTTCTCTTGCATCTTTGCATGAGCAAGAAAGCCCCACGAATACACAAAACACTGCTGGTTTAAAAAGGGATAGGAAATTGCTGCTTAAAAGCTAGACTACCCCAGGGAGCATTTCCAATTACACAGAAAGAAATGAGGGGCAACACATAAACTGACTAGATAAAAGAAGATGAAGAAGAAAAGCAGGGGGGAAAAGAAGGCAACATAAAATAGAATCTTCCAGTTGCAAGTGGAGATAATGCAAGGAGCCTTTTGGGAACAGCATGCCAGTTTTGTAGGCACCATCATATACAAAAGAAGACTGGCAAATCAAGTTAATGGAATACGCCGAAATGGCGAAACTGGAAAGCTCAGAAAACAAGAAATTCAGAAAAGAATGGGAAATGTTTATTGTATATATGTGAAAGTGTTGTAAACAAGTTAGCACATCAGCAGGATTTTAAGGACACTTGTAATTTTAGAGATATAATAGGAAATATTGGATGAATATTTTTTGGAATAGTAATGATATGCAGTTGAAAAGGAAAATGAAGGAACCAGGGTAGGGAAGTCACGGGATTCGGAGAATCGCTATTTTCCGATTTGAAATTGTTTTGGCATATAGTTGTGTGTGTGTTTGTTATTAATGTTTTTGTTGTGGTGATTTTTACTTTTGTATGGTTGGAAGAAAATCTAATAAAATTTTATTTAGATATATATATATATATATATATATATATATATATACACACACACACACACATATATATATATGTGTGTGTGTGTATTAAAGAAGCCTTTTCCAGCCTGATGCCTGCCATATTTACTTATTCATTTTATTACATTTATATACCAGCTTTTCTCCATAGTTCCCTCCCACCTCCTTTAACCCCCATAACAACCCTGTGAGGTAGGCTAGGCTAAGCAGCAGTGACTTGCCCCCAGCTTCATGGCCAAGTGGGAATTTGAACCCTGGTCTCCCAGGTACTAGTCCAACACTAGCCAATGACCAGGGAAGATGGGTGATGTAGAGCACTTTGAGGAAGTGCCATAGCTCAGCGGTAAGGCTTCTGCTTCAAGTAGGGCTAGTGTTGAATAACAGCCTCTTAACAAAAAACTGAGGCAAGATGGTAGCAGCAATTCAGCAAAGTTGTTTACGCAGGCCCATTTCCATTATGTCTTCTTCAGAAAATCTTCTCAGAGCCAATTTAAACATCACCCTGCCCCAACGCAGTTGGAAAGCACTGCTCTGGGGCAGCATGTGTCACACCCAACATAATGTATAAGGGTGTGATCCTGTGCATACGTATGGACAGACACTGCCGCCTTTGTTTCGTTTGACTCCTCTTGAAGGCGCCTGTTTGGCTCCTGGCATGGTACCATTATGCGCCCTATACCAAAAGAAATCGATCAGTGATGGAAATGATAGAGCAGCCTGGTCTGTTACTCATTAAACAGGAAAACTGGCCCCTGCAAGAGGTCTTTCCAGAAGGACAGCTCTCTCCATCAGCCACAGACTCCTGATTTTTGCTTGTTTCGCTTCCAGCCTAGAGCAGCTATTCCACCTCTTCTTCTAGCCACCACTAACAACTGATTTTCATTACTTGTTGTTTAGTCATTTAGTCGCGTCCGACTCTTCGTGACCCCATGGACCAGAGCACACCAGGCACTCCTGTCTTCCACTGCCTCCCGCAGTTTGGTCAAACTCATGCTGGTAGCTTCGAGAACACTGTCCAACCATCTCGTCCTCTGTCGTCCGCTTCTCCTTGTGCCCTCCATCTTTCCCAACATCAGGGTCTTTTCCAGGGAGTCTTCTCTTCTCATGAGGTGGCCAAAGTCTTGGAGCCTCAGCTTCAGGATCTGTCCTTCCAGTGAGCACTCAGGGCTGATTTCCTTCAGAATGGAGAGGTTTGATCTTCTTGCAGTCCATGGGACTCTCAAGAGTCTCCTCCAGCACCAGAATTCAAAAGCATCAATTCTTCGGCGATCAGCCTTCTTTATGGTCCAGCTCTCACTTCCATACATCATTACTTAGCTGTTTGTTTTAAAAAAGTAATGGGGTCTTCTCTCTCTCTCTCTCTCTCTCTCTCACACACACACACACACACACACACACACACACACGATATCAAAGGAGCAATCCACTGGGTAGATAAAGGATTGGTAAGTTGTGTGATTACTACAGCAAGGTTAACTTGAGCAGAACAGAGGAGGTCTTACAACCTTCCTTCCTTCAAATAGTGCTTTGTTAAACTGTGGGGTGCAGAATGGGAACAGGGCACAGCTCAGTGGCAAAGCACCTGCTTGGCATGCAGAAGGTTCCAGGTAAAATCCTCAGCACCTTCAGGTAGGGATTGAGGGGAAACCATCCCTGAAACCCTGGAGAGCTGCTGCCAATCAGCGTAAACGATATTGAGTTAGATGTGTTAGGATTTTTATCCATCTGTGCTCCTCCAGCAGTAGCACTATGTTTGTGTATATCATGTGAGTGTCTGAGAGAGTGTGAGACAGGAAGTCTCAGCACGGTTGGAAGTTAGTTTCACTTCTGAATGTGTTGCTGTTTCTGTACTGGTGCTCAAAGAGCACAGATGTGCTGATGGATTCTCTGTATATAGACTGTAAAATAAAGTAGAATGGTACCTCGGGTTAAGTACTTAATTCGTTCTGGAGGTCCGTTCTTAACCTGAAACTGTTCTTAACCTGAAGCACCACTTTAGCTAATGGGGCCTCCTGCTGCCGCTGCGCCGCCGGAGCACGGTTTCTGTTCTCATCCTGAAGCAAAGTTCTTAACCTGAGGTACTATTTCGGGGTTAGCAGAGTCTGTAACCTGAAGCATATGTAACCTGAAGCGTATGTAACCCGAGGTACCACTGTAGTTTAGAGCTACCGGTTGACTCTTTCTTCAGCTATGATATGCCAGAAGACGAGCGTGCTCCTCTCAGGAGGGAGGGGTCACTTATCACCGGTCTCTCTGGACTGAGGGAGATTTATAGCCAGAGAGTGACCACCAGAGAGACTTCTTGGGAAGTTGGCGGCCTTCCCAGGCGTGTTTCCAACAAGATGGACCAGTGGTCCAACTTGGTACAAGGCTTCCTGTATCCATTGTATCAGAAGCAAGGATAAAAGATAGCATACTGCTGAGGTTAACTGGAATCCAGTTTCTGAACATTGCAAAAACACATCTTTAAGAAATAATAATCCCGAAAATACATCAGTGTAATTGTTAGAGAGTCAGACTAGAACCTGGAAGATTGGGGTTCAAATCCTCGCTCAGCTATGAAGCTCACTGGGTGAGGCTAGTTTCTGCCTCTCATCTTAACCTCACAGGGATGTGGTGGGGATTAAATGAGGGTGGACGGAAGCACATACTCCACCTTGAAGTGCTTGGAGAAAAAGATGGGATCTAAATGCCATAAAACAATGTTATCAGGATATGAAAGTGTGTGTTTTAGAAATGGAATGCAATAGTCTTTGAGGTTCCAGAGGGTTTGGAGACCCTCTGGAGAAGGTTTTAAGAGGTACAACAGGTGTTGAAGAGGAGGAAGCTGATGTCCCTCTGGATTCCATGCCGTGCATTTGAATTGTGAGAAACAGAAAATATTTCTTAACGAGTAAAAAATAATGATGGGGATAATTGGGCCCGAGTGCTATGAGGAGGATAATTTTTGGTGTTTTGCTCCCAGCAGAAATGCTTCATTACGATCAAGGGAAGCGGTCGGGGAGGGAGGTTCAGAGAAGGGCAGACAAGTGGAACTTCACATCTCATGGAAGCGGCTTACACGGTTTCTGGACATGTGGGATGTTATGTAAGTCAACAGAAATCCTGTTGCTCCCCTCGCTCATTTATACATCTGCCAATTTTCCCCTTTCCAGCTGACAGTCTTCTCTTTTGGAGTGAGTCTGGAAATACGGCCAAGAATGTATTTATTACTACTGCAAATTCTCACAGTGGAAACTCCCACTGAGAATGAATTGAATTCACTGTTCAGTTTTAGGAAGCCCGGCTCTAGCCAAGGCCTTGAGTTCATCTGCTTTTTTGTTGCTGTTGTTGTTCTCTTTAAATGATCATTTGATGATCCTTCCCATTCTCACTGTAACCACTTGTAGCAATGGAGAGGGGGAATCAATGAAGAGCCCACAGCATATGCCTTGCAGGCAGGCAGCCAGCAGGCAGACAGGCAGGCAGGCAGGCCGGGCGTCCCACTTTGATCTCCAGCTCAGAGAGGTAGCAGGGCAGAGGAACAGCCTCCGGCCAAGAACTTGCAGAGCTTGCAATCAAAATAGACAGGACTAGCCTGCACAGACCAATTGGCCAGTCTTGCCTCCTAATGCTAGGGCAAAGGATGGGATGAACAGCTAATTTTGTCTTGTTTCCGTCTCACTTGCACTCAGCCATAGTGTTTCAAGCAGACTTCTTTTTTGAGAGAATGGACAAAAAAAAACCCCAACAACCCACTTTTAATCTGCACGCATTTTGTCTGCCCCTTTTACATAAAACATCCTTTTAAAACCTTCCTGTCTGTAAAACAGGAATTTTGCGTGCATCTTTTATACAGTACAGTATACAAACTCTTTTGTGTGACATTTGTGCACACCCAAAACGCATCGCAAAATCTGGAGAAGTGTGCATGATCTGATGGTGCACTGCTTTCCGATCCACAAGTAAGTGTGGCAGCATCAGATTAGGGTAGTTGGTCCAGCCCAAAAGCAGACCAAATGAATTCCCCTCCCATCTTTTGTGAAATCTGTTGGGGTAGCAAATTCTGTCTCCCAGCTGTGGTTAACAGAGTGAAGGGTGTCACCAAGACTGTGCCCTTTCCAAAGAGCAAGCTCCCCCACCAATCTTATTTGGCCTGAAAGGATACCTTAAAATACTAATTACAGGTAGGTAGCCATGTTGGTCTGAAAATTATTTTGTTAAAATACTAAGCGAGCTCCCTCTTGAACCAGTGTTTGTTAATCAGCTTTAAAACCTGCCTTCAAAGCTGAAGGAAGCAGGAATCCTGAAAGGAAACAGATTTTCTCTAGAGACAGTAGATTCTCCTTTGCTAGAGACAATGGCGACCATCTATCAGGGATGCTGCAAGTCAGCAGTCTGGAACCTCTGAGGCCACTTCAGCCAAGCCATGCCCATCAAACATGATGCCAGGTGTGGGGAAAGTAAAGGCACAGCTAGGCCACAAGTCAGTTTGCTGGCACTCTGATCAGTTTATTAGTGAACCCTCCTAATTCCATGCAATGCCCCAAAGTCGGTTCGCGGTGGTGGTGGTAGTTTCACAACCAGCTGGTCATTTGCAGCTTGCAAAGCACAGAGGAGCCATGCCTTTACTCGCGCAGTTCAGTTTCAAATTGTGTGGGACCCAAAAATGGGTCATCTGGTATTATTGTGATGACAGATGATTGACACGTGAGTGGCCTGCAGCTGGAGGGGGCGGGGTGGGAGAAATAAAATCAAATTCCCCACCTCTGCTACATTTCCATTTCTGCATTAAGTAGCGGGTCATACTAGATGATTCCCAAGAACCCTTTCAACTAACCCAGAACCAGAATTCCATTTTCTAACTCTCTCACAGTGTCTGACCCTGTCCTAACTTCATTCTGAAGGAACGTAGTCTCAGTACACCTGTCCTTTGCACTCGCTCTCTCTCTCCAGTTCCTACCTTCTTTTTCCCAAAGCTCATATTTACTAATAATTATAATAATTTATTATTTATACCCTGCCCATCTGCTTGGGTTTCCCCAGCCATTCTGGGTGGCTCCCAACGGAACATTAAAACACAATACAGCATTAAACCTTAAAAACTTCCCTAAATAGGGCTGCCTTCAGATGTCTTTTAAAAGTAGGATAGTTGCTTATTTCCTTGACATCTGATGGGAGGGCGTTCCACAGGGCAGGCGCCACTACCAAGAAGGCCCTCTCCCTGGTTCCCTGTAACCTCGCAGTGAGGGAACCACCAGAAGGCCCTCGGCGCTGGATCTCAGTGAACTGATGGGGGGTGGAGATGCTCCTTTAGGTATACAGGACCTAGGCCATTTAGGGCTTTAAAGGTCAGCACCAAAAGTTTGAATTGTGCTTGGAAACATACTAGGAGTCAATGCAGGTCTCGCAGGACCGGTGTTGTGTGGTCCCGGCGGCCACTCCCAGTCACCAGTCTACCTGCCACTTTCTGGATTAATTGCAGTTTCTGAGTCACCTTCAAAGGTAGCCCCACGTAGAGCGCATTGCAGTAGTCCAAGCGGGAGATAACCAGAGCATGCACCACTCTGGCAAGACAGTCTGCGGGCAGGCAGATTCTCAGCCTGCATACCAGATGGAGCTGGTAAACAGAATTGACCGGCGCCTCCATGGACAGCTTGAGTCCAAAATGACTCCCAGGCTGCGTACCTGGTCCTTCAGGGGCACAGTTACCCCATTCAGGACCGGGGAGTCCCCCACACCCACCCGCCCCCTGTTCCCCAAAAACAGTACTTCTGTTTTGTCAGGATTCAACCTCAATCTGTTAGCCACCATCCATCCTCCAACCGCCTCCAGGCACTCAGACAGGACCTTCACCGCCTTCACCTTCCATTTGTGTTGAGGTGGACCACTTTCACATGCAATTGTGTTCAGAAGACTCTATGCCATTCCCCCCACAAAGCGACTGCCAAAAGCCCTGGTCTCCTCAAGCCTAGACAGAATCGGATGATGGCAGCCATTGCAAATTGTGGCTTGTACATGCCGATTGTGTGTGAGAGAGAGATAATGATTTAACACCTTCAACAAAAGAAGTTTTAAAATAGCGTTTACTATTACTCTGCCACCTTCATTGTCTCTCTTTTTGTTTTCTTACACATCTTGTTCTTTGCATTGGGCTATTCCTGTCTGTGCAGGGAAGCAGAATCTTGTAAATGTAATGCAGTTGTTTGGGGCATTTATTTTCTTCCACAAACAGCGTCCTCTATTTATAGCATTACCTACATGAAGAAGGAAGAGCAGAGAAAGGGACAGAGGGTGTGCAAAGGCAGATGTGGCAAAGATGAGGACGCACAGAGAGATCCATGGTGTTCTTCAATGCTGCTTTAGCTGGATTTCCCTGGGATTTAAGGTAGCCAGGTCACAACCCAGAAAGTCCCCCTGTACCTTTAAATTCACCGCAAAGCAGACTTTCCATCTATTTGCCTCACTTTCCTGGAGTCTTGCTTACCATCAAAGACAGCAGGGCTGCCATTTTAGCTTTCAGTGGGACGGGTGGTGATGAAATAAGAAGCTGAATCAGACAATTGGTCCATTGAGCTCAGTATGGCAGCCCCTCTCCAGCGTTTCAGAGAGCAGACATTCCCAACTCTACTTGGAGATACCAGGCTTACCACATGGTTAAGCTGCACACAACAGCTGATGACCAATAGTGTAGGCTGGTTTGGAATTATCTGGACATTTTTTAAGCTCACCAGGTTTGTTTTATTAAGCTGTTCATTTTAATAATGTTGCTGTGACTGTTCTTCAAAACTACGTAATGCCGTCAAAATATAGCTGCTTCTATTTCCAACTAGCAAAACTGGAAAATATTTAAAGAATATATAAGATTATATTGTACAAATGATACCATCTTAGCAAAACTTGAATGATACTTGTGAACAAAAATGAATGAAATGAATACCTTAGTGGAATACATGAAAAAGGATGTAACGCAAAGCTGTGCGACAAAACCATGATAATAGAAATAGTATAATGAGAATGGAAGTTTTAAGCAGAAATTTTTATTTGATGGATATGATTTTGTATAATTTTTTGGTTTTTTTCTCTGCCCCCTCCCACCCGTTTTCTTTCCTTTCTTTTTTGTCTTTTCTTATTCTTATGTCGTGATGTTTTTCCTTCTGTATTGAATTTTTCTATACTTACCTTCATTGTAAACGATCATTTATGTCTGTATTTTAAACCAATATAGATTTACCATGGGTGTGGGGGGGGGGACAAAAACAAAATATAGCTGCTCCTGAGGAAGGCTGAGAACTCCCCTTTATTGGAGCTTTGTAAGCAGCAGTTGGATGGCCATCTGTCGGGGACTTTTTAGCTGAGATTTCTGCATTGCAAGGGGTTGGACTTGACCAGGGGTCGGCAACCCGCGGCTCTGGAGCCGCCTGTGGCTCTTTTACACCTTTGCCGCGGCTCCGGGGTGGATACTAGCGAGGGGAGGAGGCGCATTGTGCGCCCCGACACTCCCCACTGTGGCGGGCGCTGTACTGGCTGTGATGTCGCATGGGGGCGGTGCGTGCGTTAGTCAAGCACCGTCCTGACGTCACCTTCCTGCCCGCCCGCCCGCCCGCTACATTGTAAGGGGCATGTATGCTGGTCACTGCAATGAAAGGGGGCATGTACGCTGTTTTGAAGGGGAGTGAAGAACACACACACAAAAAAAAGGTAACTTGTTAATTTAACGTTTATTTCTATGAGGAGGAGTAATTCTGAGGGGTCAAACAAAGAAATAATTTTAAAAAGTGACAAAAAGGTTATTTTTATAATGACGAGTTTTGCGGCTCCCAGTTTTTTTTTCTTCGGAAACGGGTCCAAGTGGCTCTTTTTGTCTTAAAGGTTGCAGACCCCTGGACTAGACACTTGGGGTCCCCTTCCAACTCTATAATTCTCCAAAATGATGCTCTTGTGTGGGAGGGGGATTGAGTCAATACCAGGGGAAAGTTGTGACTGCCCCATTCCCCCATCCAGCTCACCATTTGAGGGAACTGGGGACTACAGAATTTCCAGAGCTCCTCCATTTGTCTCAACGGTGGAAGGAAAACATACCAGAGAAAAGCAGTGGCATTTATTCCGCCATTCCTTTTCAACAAGGCATGCTTGTTTTCCCCACTTCCTAAAACACGGGCAGACATGCACACCTCTGCATCCAGGATCCTGTTAAACTCCTACTCAGATGAGAAAATCTTGGAAGGTGCTCCTGTTCACCCCCCTGAGGCACTGTGAGCTGCACCCACTGAAATCCCTACCCATTTTGCAAGCACATAGCCTTAATGTGGAAATCTCACATGACTTTATAGGACAAAGCAATCCCAGTCAAAGCAAGGCATCCTTGACAGGCAACTACCCAGCACCTGCTTACCAGCTTCTCACGAAGGCAAGTCCACCACCTTCTGAAATAATTGCATAAATAACTAAGCAAGTATTAGAAATCACCCCAGAATTGGCCCTACTAACATCTTCCAAGACAATAATGCCCATTTACAACACAAAGAACTCATAACCCACCTACTTTCAGCAGCCAAAAACACCATAACCAGAAACTGGAGAGACCTGTCAAGAGTAAGCATGGACCAATGGTACCAAATAGTATGGGAAACAGCCTTACTAGAAAAATTAACCAATAAACTGAAACTGACACGGGGACAAATAGAAGAAGACGCCTTCACGCCAATATGGCTCCCCTTTATCACATACAAAAATCCAACAACAACATACAAATCAATATGGGTAGCCTGATCCAAAACACCCACCCACCCCACTCACACATGAAAACAAGGACCACCACAGCCAACCACAAATGAACAACCACACCCTAGGCCAACCCCAACCTCTCTCATCACCAAAGGAACACAAGTGAACAGCAGAGAACCTGCACAAGTGACACTGACACAAAACCCCACATATATTAAGTAAAACAGAAACCACACCACACCACCCCCACTCACCTCCCCCCCACCTCTTTCCCCCTTTTCTTCCTAATGTCTCAACAAATGAAACTGAACTGTAAAAAAATATTACTTGAAAAAAAGAGAGAGAGAGACATTGCACACACTTTTGTAAACCAAGAAAATCTTTAATAAAAATACACAGTGGAATGTAATAATAATAATAATAATAATAATAATAATAATAATAATAATGAGATGTTGTGTTTTTGCTCATAAAGAGTTGACGCCATCTTTGATTACTAACTGGCAGGCTCCTGTGACATTGGGTTTATTTGTATGCATTGGGGAAAATCCTATTTTGTGGCTACAGGGTGCCCTTCTTCTCCCAGAGCAAGTTCCTCTGAGGGCCTACATTGCTAGTAACATGGCATAATTTTTTACTTTAAATTTGATAAAATTGTAGAGTTGGAAGGGACCCCACGGGGAATCTAGTCCAACCCCCTGCAATGCAGTGGTTCGATGGCCAAGTTTAGATTTAGTTAGGTTACATTTATTTATTTTTTAAAGGTAACTTTCTGATCTCCTAATTTTTCTCCACACTGCTACATTAGCGGTGGCTCAATGTACGCAAGACTATATCCTTCCTCTCCATGTTGCTTTCTTCCTGTGTGTTTGCAAAGAGATGAAAAACTCCAGGAACTCACAGGAAAAGGCCGTGACCCACCCATCCCATCCCCCCTCCCTCTAGCCTGCGTATTCTGCTATTTCAGGCATCAACCTAATTACCAGGAGCTGTAAATTAACCAAACCACTATCCCGCTCCAATTATAAAAGTGTCCTTCCTTGGGCCATTTGTCTTATTTGACCTTCAAAACACAATCGTACCTCAATACTTCAGTTCTAGCTGGGAAGCTTTGCGAGTGATGTGCCCGACAGCCAATTAAAAATCCATGTGCGTGCGGGAGTGTGTGCGGTGCTTTTGAAAGCTATTGTTGTAAATTCTGTGGAATGGTTATTGGAGTGGTTGCTGATACAAACAAAGGCCTGCTCAAACTACCTAGTGTAGGGTGTTGCCATGAACACAAAACATTCCTGAAGCTGACACCTGACCAAACCAGGGAGACAACCTTGGCCTACATTTTGTATATCACTCAGTTAATTGCCAGGGTTTGGCTTGGCTTCCCTTCTTTCGTTTTCTTTACAAGTATTTGGAAGTTTTGCCAGAATTATTCGAATGAAGTATACACGGAGGAGCGCAGGAAACGGCATTATGCAGATTCAGACAAATTGTTCCATCTTGTTCAGTATTTTCTGCACCACAGGGGGAGAACCTTGAGCTCATGGTTAGCTCAGTCGGTACAGTTAGAGGTCAGGGTCATAGGTCTGAGCCCCACATTGGGTGAAAGATTCCTGCATTGCAGGGGTTTGGACTAGATGGCTATGGGGTACCGTCCAAAACTCTGATTCCATGGGCCTCCATGTCACGGTCCGGTCTACGGGCGATCGAAGTCCCAGCTGAGAATGTCGGGACCGGGGGCAAGATGGCGGTGTGGGAACAGGAACGGGAGTCCAGAAGCCAGGGGTCCAAGGGTCAGGAAGCAGGGAGTCACAAAGTCAAGGGTCCGAGGGTCAAGAAGCAAGGACTCACAAAGTCAAGGGTCCGTGGGTCGGGAAGCAAGGAGTCAAGGAGCCAAGGTCCGAGGATCAGGAAGCAGGGAGCCAAACGCAACAAGGCAGGAAACGTGTTGCTGTGGCAAAGAGCCAAAGGGAAATGTTGACCTTATATCCCTTCCCGGCTCTTGCCACCAGGTGCAGTGAGTTACCAAGTGGCCTCACCTGTGTGGCTGCGCCTTGCCTCTCCAGAACAAACTTAGGAAGGCCCCAGCCCTGCGAAGCCCTACTGGTCACAGGGCCTGGCTCCTGCATGCACTCCTGACACTCCAAGAGTTCTAGATTGGCCTGTGAGGCTGTTTGTTTCCCCTACGCTCAGCTCACTTGCCCCATACGTCAGGTCACAGAAAGCTAGGTGTGGGTACCATTTGCTCCCCATTCCTCTGAAAGTGGGGCTTGCATTCAGTGCCTTCCCCATTTGTCCAAGACCAGTTACACCTGGAAGTTTTTGACAGCAGCTGACCCCTGCCACAAGAAGGGCTTTCTTTCTGTGCTGAATTCAGTGCCAAAAGCCAGCCCTGCTTTCCACAAGGAAAGCTGCACAGGAGTTCTTCTTTTGCAGCCACAGTATGGAATCTTTTGGGGCCCCAGCTTTAATTAATGTTGGAGTTGGAAAGGAAGAATTCAGAGTGCATGTGAAGAAGAAGAAGAAGAAGAAGAAGAAGAATAGGAGGAGGAGGAGGAGGAGGAGGAGGAGGAGGAGTTGGAGGAGGAGTTTGGATGTGATATCCCGCTTTATCACTACCCGAAGGAGTCTCAAAGCGGTTAACATTCTCCTTTCCCTTCCTCCCCCACAACAAACACTCTGTGAGGTGAGTGGGGCTGCGAGACTTCAAAGAAGTGTGACTGGCCCAAAGTCACCCAGCAGCTGCATGTGGAGGAGCGGAGACGCGAACCCGGTTCACCAGATTACGAGTCTACCGCTCTTAACCACTACACCACACTGGCTCACTGCCACATTGACTTTGTCAATGCATGGTCACCTAATGCCCTCCATTCTCAGGTGAATGAAAGGCAGGCAGCGCCACCCACTTGTCAGGGACAGCTCATGAAGGGTGGCGAAGGTTTGGACCTGGAAGACCAGGGATCGAATCCCCACTCAGTCATGAAGCTTGCTGGGTGCCCTTGGGCCAGTCACTATTTCTCACCCTAACCTACCTCACAGGGTTGTTGTGAGGATAAAATGGGGAAGAAAAGAACCACCTGAAGCTCATTGGAAGAAAGAGCAGTATATAAACATAATAAATAATAATAATAATAAAAAATTACACTGGATGGCTGCAGGACTTCAGACAAGGGACATTCTCCTCCCTATTTGGAGGTACCATGGATTGAACTTGAGACTGACTGCCATGCGAGTCAGATGCTCTGGCACTGAGGCATGGGAGCTCCCCAAATTGTGAGTAAAAATCAGTAGCCACATTTCCACTGATTGAGCACAGTTCTGTAGTTTAGTCACGTACACACACCAAATGTAGAGATCAGCCCCATTATCCTATGGTACAGTGGTACCTCAGGTTACATACGCTTCAGGTTACAGACTCTGCTAACCCAGAAATAGTACCTCGGGTTAAGAACTTTGCTTCAGGATGAGAACAGAAATCGCACGGCGGCAGCAGCAGGAGGCCCCATTAGCTAAAGTGGCACCTCAGGTTAAGAACAGTTTCAGGTTAAGAATGGACCTCCAGAACAAATTAAGTTCTTAGCTCGAGGTACCACTGTAGTTCAGTTTTCACTTCTATTGAAACTTCCCAAACCTAAATGTGAATCAAAAGGCAGCTATCCTTAAACTTTTCACACTTTTACGAAATGGCAGTGTCATTACTGAACAAACAAAAACCCAACTGTGTGCAAAAGAAAGGAACGTTGGGGGAAATGGCCACAAAGATGTATACACCAGGGATAATAATGTACAAATATGCATTCTATTAGTGGAAATTGCTTGCAAAACTGCATATATTAGGAGAAATGCACACAAAAATGTCCATTTTCATGGGGAATCCAAAGGTGAAACTGGAATTGACAAATCTTTCCACCCACAAAGCAATGAGGCATGTTGCGCCATGAAGTTGCTTTGTGGTGTGGTTCCACCTTAGCTCCCACCTACACAGGTTCTGTGGAGCCAAGATACCTGAAGGGCATGAGAAAAACGAAAGATACTTCCAAGGATGAACGCAGCAGCAGCAGCAGCAGCAGCAGCTGGTACTGCCATCACAACTATTCTCTGTACCACAATTTTAATGCAAGCTTATGATTAGATAAAACTGCCATATACTGTCAGACCATCAAGCCCAGGCATGGAAAACTGATAGATCTCCTAATGTTTTCCCTATTTTGTGTTTTATTTTTAAATTTGTATCCCGCCCTTCCTCCTAAAGGAGCCCAGGGCAGCGACCAACAGCAACGTCTTAGGAACAATTCCAATACAGATGGGAGAGTGGGAAAGATCTCCCCTTAAAAGGCTTGCTGAAAGAGGAATGACTTCAGCTGGCACCGAGAGAGAGAGAGAGAGAGAGAGAGAGAGAGAGAGAGAGAGAGAGAGAGAGAGAAGTGATAGAACCTGTCTAATGTTCAAGAGGAGGGAATTCCAAGGGGCAGGTACCACAACACTAAAGGTCCCTTTCCAACACTGTACAGAACAGATCTCCCGATAAGACAGCATCTAAATGGAGGCAATGGGGGTTCCACTTAGCTTTCATAATCCATTGTTGGTCATGTTTCCCCACCCCATCAGACCTGCCTGGGTAGTGGAATGCAGAGTGGGACCTCTGCAGCTGATGGCCAAGTTCATGTGGGAGGAGGCGGTCCTTTGAATATCCTAGTCCCAAACCCTTTGAGCCTTTGTAGATGGTACCGTATTGGCCTGAATATAAGCCGCACCCGAATATAAGCCGCACCTTTAAAATTGGAGGGGGGAAGAGGAAAAAATACCTGAATATAAGCCGCTCCCTTCCTTGTTGCTCCTGGCTGCATACTGGGCAGGGAGGAGCCACGCTGTGTTGCCGGTGGCCTTTCTTCTACCTTGCTCTCCCCCTCCCCAGCCTTGGGAGAGAGGACGGGGGACTATGCATGGGGTGTGGGGTGTGGGGTGTGGGGCGGGCACTGCTTTGCCATGCTCCTGGTGCTGTTTGCCCTGCGCTCCTGGCTGCATACCGTAAGGTCGCGAATATAAGTCGCACTTTAACTTTTCACTGTCGGAATTGAGGGGGGGGGAGCGTGGCTTATATTCAGGCCAATGCGGTAATAATCAGCATCTTGAACTGCATCTGGAGAAATGAACCAGAAGCCAGTGCAATTGTACCCAGAAATTAATCACAAGCTAGATTGGTGTGATACTGTAAGAAAAACATATACCAGAAAGTCTTCCGGCCGGCCACAGCATTTTGCACCAGCTGTACATTTTTAGGGATTTTTTATCTAAGACATTCTTCCCAAACCTTGGGTCCCCAGATGTTAATGGACTCTAACTTCTTTCACCCCGCCCCCAACAAGTGTGGCCAATGGTCAGGATCGTTGGGAATTGTAATCCAGAAACATCTGGGGAGTCAGGTGTGGGGAAGGCTATTCTAACATGTGTATCTTGCCCTTTCTCTACATTGACATAGATCCCTCTCCCAAATGCACAAAGTTATATTTTTTAAATTATCAGATTTGGGATACATTTACACAAAGCAAAAAAACCCCAACTCTGTCATACAGAGACAGTGTGAATGACAGAGAACTGAACAGGGGTCTGAGGCCGGAAGGGGAGGGGCGAGTTATGGTCCTCCAGATGTTGTGGGACTGGCTGGGTCTGTTGGGAGTTGGATTCCAACAACATCTGGAGAGCCACAGGTTCCTCAAATCTGCTTTAATGCATGGTCATCAAGTCTGGCAACACTCTGAAAATATCTGAGTCTTTTGGAAAAACACACACACACACATTTGTGAGAAACATCTGAAAACCACATTAGACAAGCTCTGATTGTGATGGATGGAAAAAATAAAAATATCCACCAAATAAAGAAGCAATAAATTGGAAAAAAAATTATAAAAAGGAAGGAAAAAAGGAGTCTCCATAGCAATTTTAACTACAGGAATAAATGTTCCAGACTTGATGAATTTTTAATACAGCAATGTTGACAGATATAGAATTCAAAGGATGCTCAGATAATGAAGTTGGAGGAAGTGTCATCAAGTCTCTCCTTTAGAATACCCAAATGTTTAGCTCATCTGACTGAAGATACTGTCCAGAGGGCAGTCATTCAACTATCTGCCAGGGTCCATCTCTCAATAAAGGGAAATATGAAAGGGAGGGGGAAATAGAGCAGCAGCTTTGTTGGGGTGCAAGGATTCTTGCACACAGGCGCATCACATACCTATGACATTTTCAAAGCCTTTTTCCCCGGTAGGTCATATCAGGGGGCTGATGTGACTCACCTCCATGTGTTGAAAGGTGTGGATGAGGTTGAAAAGCCATGCGGGGAAGCTCAGGGCCCCCACCACTGCATGCCACTGCCTCACACAAACACACCCAACACCCGCCTACTCAAGCTACATCAGAACAGGGTCCCTCCTCATGTACATGACTAGAGCTCCCCTATATCAGTAGACAAGCAGAATGCCTCTTGGCATAGCTTTGGCATGCAGGAATCAAGGTAGGAAGGTGGTGATGTGGAAGGAGGTGGGCTTTGCCTGCACAACCCTGTACACAGCTTCTTTCAATGTGTGGAGGGGATTGGGTGGGGGGAAAACACCCTTTTTAATCACACTGTTGTTAGGCAAACATAGTGAAATACACTCAGAGTCGAGAGTGGATTTCATGCTCTTTATTCAGCTCACAGTGGTGAGGAGGAATGGAAGTTCCCCCAGAATGTCTGCTTTATATACATTATTTACACAATGGGCCCCATGTTTTTAGCTAATTCCGGGATTCTCCTGTAGGCCAATCAGGTTGCGGATTCACTTCCACCTGGAGCTGGATTGGGTGGCCCCTGTGGACTACTCAGACTGCTGCATTCTGGGTCCTATTGTTCTAGGACCAATAGACTGCTGCATTCTGAATCCTATTGTTCTAGGACCAATCAGACTGCTGCATTTTGGATACTATTCAACTCAGTACATAACACATAGTGAAGGTACGTAGATATCTTACCTCTTATATACTACATCAATCACCTGATCTCTGTAGGAGAAGACCCCAAAACAGGATGGCGATGCCAGCTACCTTCAGGGTGCCATGGCCTTCATCCAGAATGATGGTCACCTCAAGAACTGAGGATGGGTCCATGCCTGCAAAAGACAAAAGAAGTTTCCAGTTTCAACAGCCCCCTTCTAGGAACATAAGCATCTTCCCCATACTGAGTCAGACCATTGCTCTACACTGACTTGCAGTAGCGCTCCAGGGTTTTGTACAAGAGGTATCCCCCAGATATGCCAGGAATTGAACTGGGCCCTTCTGCATTCACATGAGGTTCTCATGCAAAGTGGCCCTCTCTGCTAAGGAAGAGAGCACCTGGCCATGCCCTCAGGGAGATATAGGGCACCTCCGGATGATGAGGCACTCTCCAAAGCCACTGCAATCTCTGTGTTATGTCAGAGAGAGAACATTAAGAAACAATCCATTAATGGCATTATACTCCAGTGAGATTATGTGCCACTGGCCCCAAATGTTGAAGGGTTGCAGTTAATTGGGCACTTACATTATGGTTACCAGATTTTTTTCCAGTGAATCCTGGGACACTTTATTTATTTATTTCGAAGCTGAGTAGCAACAGGGAGTCAGTAGTGGGGATGGTGAGGCAAAAGACCCTGGGCCCAAGCACACATGCATATAAAGGTGCAAAGCCCTTCATTTGCACCCTGTGAAACATAAATGCACAGAGGTTTTTTTAAAAAACTGGGCAACGGCCCGCCACCCGCCTATGACTCCCGAGCCTTACCCAATCTCCTTCCCGCTTCCCCCTTTGTTTTGACAGATCAGGGGAGGGTTGGGAGTCATGGGCAGGTGGCTGTTGCCCAGGAGGGGCCAGCCTGGTAGTGAGGCATCTAATCATAAGCCTGCATTTTTATCAAGCTTATATTTTGATCAGGGCCTGTATCTTAAAATGAGCTTAAAGATCTTCAAATGTTTCATGCCAGGCAGAAGAGCAGCTGCCTAAGAACCTTGGCAAGATGTTTATTCTCCTGAACAAGGGGGCCCCCTGATTTATAGCAGAAAACGATTCTCAAAGTCAAAGGGAATTACAGGCTTGACAGCCAAGGTTACACTGACCCTACATATTACAGAAGATAAAAAAGCAGAGATAAACATAATTAAGAGTGGGTAAATAGTAAAATAAAACCATGTGCCTCCCATTAAACTTGAGCCATATTTTCCTAAGGTTCAAAGGTCAAGAGCAATAGAAAAGCATCTAGCTGGCAGAAAGGAAGAGAGTATTTTGGGAAGTCTTTTTCTAAAGTTGTTTCTTTCTTAAACTGAGATCCTTTTAAGATTTCTTTTCCTTTTAAAAGGTTATTTATGTTATGTATTAAATATATTGGCTTAAATGTAATTATGCAAAGGAATTAGAAACTAAGAAATGTTAAATCCTTATGCTAGATTCTTATTTCATATAGTTGGAAGAGATCACAGGGGCCATCAGCCACCAGCCCAGCCCCCCTTGCCAAGCAGGAAACATCATTAGAGCACATATGGTTGTCAGGCCTTTGTTTTAAAGACCTTCAAGAGAAGGAGATCTTTCAATAATGATGTGAACTCAAGATCCTTGACATCTGTTTAAAATAAAAATTTAAGATTAAACCATCTGTTTTGGAGGGCAATAGGGCGAGGTGAGCTGGTAATTAAGGTTCCTTGTTGAGACACATGTAAGATATATTACTACTTATTTGTCATTTATAGATAGAAGAATATATAGCTTTTTGATTCCCATAAAAGGGCAGAAGGAAATGGGTGTATCTTTTGTGATTGGTTCTAGCAAACAGCCAATAGGAATTTCAACCAGGCTGATTGGACAGAGGCAGCCACAGGAGGAGCAAGGGGGCTGGATTAAGGAAATATAAGTGCTGGCCAGAATGGCAAGAGGCCAGGCCAGAGCTTGGTAATCATATACCACTGTGCCTCATATTTATTTGTCTGACAAATAAATTATTATTTTAATTTCTCTATTGCTGCGTTGAATATTTCATTCCAGCTAAGCGTTAACCACAAGCAGGGTGCTACAGTAGCGCAGTTGGCTCTAGCTGGCTTCAGGGGCTGCTCGCTGCTTGCTGCCGTGGCACAGGAAAAATGGCGGGTGCCATGGCAGTGGGTAGCGAGCAGCAAGCAACTCCTGAAGCCAGCCAGAGCCAACTGCCACTACCAGGCTGGCTCCGGGCTGATGAGCCTGCCGCTGCCACATTTCCCGGGGACAGATTTGCAAATCTGGGGAAGTAATGGGGACAGAATTTGTCCAGGGACAGATTTGCAAATCTGGGGACTGTCCCCAGGAACCGGGGGCTTCTGGTAACCCTAACTTACATTCATCTGTGGTGGGAGCAATGGCATCAGAACAGGGAGGCCGGGGGCGATGCGCCCTGGGTTCCATGTCTGCAGGGGTGACAAGAAGACACCCTGCGGGGGCTCACAGCGGCGCAACCAGCCATCGCGCCACTGCAGCCGCAAGCAGAGGATTCCGGCATCGTCCGTATGGCACTGGAGCGGCAGCGGCAAACCGCTATGTACAGCACATGTGCGGCGTCGCTACGTACGGCGCATGCGTCATACGTAGCGATGCTGCACATGAGCCCTATGTAGCGACGCCCGCCCCAGGTGTGACGGCGCCTTCCTTTGCCCCTGGGTAGGAGTGTCTGCAGATAGTTGCTGCCAGGCCTGTGCTAATAGAGAAGCAATAGGACTCCTACTGTTGACCTCTAGCACCATAGTAAATGTTGGACAATTGCCATTGCAGAGAAACTTACACATGAAATCCATGCCAACAAGGGACAAGCAAGACAGGATGCCTTTTGTTTATCTTCCATACTGAAAAGACTGACCATGCAAGGACCCTTCCAGCCCAGTCTGGAAACAAATAATTAAGGATTCAGTAATTAACGGTTCGAGCCTTTTGGAGAATCATCATCACTTAATGTTATTTATGATGCATCAAGTCCCTCCATCTGACGAATATGATAATGGTGATTGCCTTCTCCCATATTAGACCCATAATGAGAGAGAATATTATGCCAACTCAGCTGTAACACTGTTGTGGTTCCCAAGCCCTTCATGTGGCCTGGAGTTTAATTTGTTTGTTGCAGGTGGTGAGGAGGAGCTCCTCAAAGAGTAGGGCTCAAGCAAATAAGGAGGCCCAAGTATTTGCAGAGACACGGAACTCATGCTTCAGAAAGAGGTCAAGTCAGAGAGGTCAAGCCCAATGCAAAAATCTAATTGCTCCATCTGATAATTGCTGGTGCAACTCTGTTGCAATTCAGAGACATAAAGGCTATCATAAGACAGGCTCTGAAGAAGTGTATTTATCTATTAAGTTTATATCTGACCTCCAGTATATCTCACGGAGCTCAAGATGGAGTATGTGGTCCCCTTCCCCTCCTTTTACCTTTCCAACAATCCTGGGAGGTAGGATAGACCAAGTCACAGGCAATGACTTTCACATCTTCCCCCTACGCTTGAGGAGCTCTCCTCAGCTCTTCATCCAAGTGGCAGTGTTTGCTGCCTGACCTGCTGGGTTGAAGCCACCAACCCTTCAGTATTCCCAGCTTTGGATCCTTGCTACAACCTGTCCCTGAACCATATCCCCCAGAGCAGAGCCTGAGTGCCAAATATTTCCATATTAACAGCAATTGGGGATGAAGTGCGCACATCTTCGAAAACCACATCTGTTCACAAGAACTGAAAAATGTGCATCGACCAGATCATTGGACTTAAATGGAGGCCATTGCTCAAATTAATACTGGCAGTTTCCCGTGCTTCATGCTGCATTAACCAGATTCACAAGTTTTCGTCTTTTAAAAAGCGCAGATTAGCATGATTTGTATAAGCATCCTTCAGCACAGGGCACTTCTGTGAGGAACTGCCTAACTCAGCGATATCAGGTCAAAACAAAGACAGTTCACCTTGTGACGTAATTTCAAAATTGCAAACTTAAAATTTAAAACCTCGTAGTTCCGTCTTCTAACCAGCATCGAAGAACAAAACTCCCCCATTATATAAAATTTCCCCATCCCAAAATAACAGAAGCAGCAACCACAGTAAGCAACATTAAAATCATCACATGTGAAGAGGATGCTCCTTCTAAATCTATAAAACAGCACTGCTGCTAAATTAATAAAACTATTAAATACCACTGAAAATTACTGAAAAGCCTACGGGAGGAGGAGAAAGAATTTTACACAACTGTTGTATACACAACAGAGGAACTTCCAAATATGCTTTGCTTTCACTGTAGGCAAAATGTCAAGAAGAAAGCATATTTTGGGGGGGCCTCCCCAAAACAAGAACCACCAGGGCAACTTATCACTTGCCGCGAGTTTATTTGCAGCACTGAGACACATGCTAGCTGGCATTTCTGGAGTTAAAAATATTTGCTATATCTAAAAAGAATATCCATCACCCAGTTACTGAGCACTAAAATTTATGCTGCGGCTGCTATTAGCTTTGCATATACTTTACAACCAGATAAAATCACATTGGGTTTTTTTTCCCTTCCCTTGCTCGCTAGTTCAGCAAATCTTTATAAAATATGCCATGCCCAAGAATAATATGGCTATCCAGCTTCTTCCGTTAATCTTTCACTAATTTCCATTCTTTCAATATATCTCAAAATAGCTTCCTTGATTTGTTATTCATAGTAGCAGCTATTTGTTCATTTTCTTACAATCCTCCCAGGACAACCAGCCAGTTTCTCTCAATGCCATGACCGCACTGTAGATATTCCACCGCTAAGCAGGATTTCATTATTATAGGAGGATTTGAGGGGCAACGTGACATGAAGGTGAAGTTTGTACCACTTTAACTGTACGCAGCAGTTTCATCTTGGCTCTGCAGTCTTCTAGTGCAGTCCTAGACGTACCTACTCTATTATGGTTCTCCGACCACAGGTTTCCCATGCCTGGTCTAGCCCAAAGGGGACTGGCAGAAGCAGCAAGTGAAAAGAGTATTGTGACGCTCTAGTCCTGATTGCAGGCTTCCTGTTCTCGGACTTCCATGAGCAGAATCATTTTGGACTCAAGACTGTCCATGGAGGCGCAGGACAATTCTGTGTCCAGGGCAGCTGTTTACCACCTCCATCTGGTACGCAGGTTGAGACCCTACCTGCCCGCAGACTGTCTCACCGGAGTGGTGCATGCTCTAGTTATCTCCCGCTTGGACTACTGCAATGCACTCTACGTGGGGCTACCTTTGAAGGTGACTCAGAAACTGCAATTAATCCAGAATGTGGAAGCCACACTGGTGACTGGGAGCGGCCGAGACCATACACTGATCCTGAAAAAACTACATTGGCTCCCAGTACATTTCCAAGCACAATTCAAAGTGTTGGCACTGGCCTTTAAAGCCCTAAACAGCCTCGGTCCAGTATACCTGAAGGAGCGTCTCCACCCCCATTGTTCAGCCCGGACACTGAGGTCCAGCTCTGAGGGCCTTCTGGCAGTTCCCTCAATGTGAGATGTGAGGTTACAGGGAACCAGGCATAGGACCTTCTTGGTAGCGGCGCCCTCCCTGTGAAACACCTTCCCATCAGATGTCAAGGAAATAAACAACTATCTGACTTTTAGAAGACATCTGAAGGCAGCCCTGTTTAGGAAAGTTTTTAATGGTTGATCTTTTTATGTTCTGTTGGGAACCGCCCAGAGTGGCTGGGAAAACCCAGCCAGATGGGCAGCCTATAAATAATAAATTATAATTATAATTACCCAGCCCTCTTTTTCATTTGCACAAACAGCCATGACCATGGGGATGTTCAGTTCACAGCTTTTATTAGGGGATTAAGTGTTATATAGCACACGCCACCAGCCACCCATCAAAATGTGAGAGATGCATCTCCCTGAGCCTTAAAGCAACCTCCCTGGATTAACGTTTCAGGCAGCTGCCCCTACCCAGGAGTCAGCTGGCAGGTCCACTCACAAGCACTTTGGTATCCCATAAATATAGCCCAGCAGTTCCTTGGATGGAAGCTTTAGCTCAGCCTTTCCTGGTGCTAGCATAGCGTAAGAAAGAACATCCTGCTCTTCCATTCCAGAACTGTCCCAAGTCTGGGAGGGTTGAAGGAGAGGAATCTAGCCATCAATGATTTGTAGCAATGCTTACCCACCTTCTGGGACTTGTGGGGGAGAGTCCTTCCTTCGGCCTCCTTCCGAGCATGTTCCCACCTGGGGGGCAGCTAAGTATCCTCTGCAGCCGTACAACAAGTCCTGCCACCAGCTAGTCACTCCAGTCTTCTCCAAGTGTTTTCCCCCATTTGCCAGTTTCTTCCTGCTTGCCACACACCTCTTCTGAATTATAAGGAATCATGAAGCTCAATGGTCTACAGCTGGGTCTCATTCCAGCCAGGTCTTGCTCCAGCTGTTTCTTATCAAGGAGTGCCACAGGAAGGGAAGTTAGATTCTGCCTCCAAGTCAGGTTATTCTGCTCTGTTTGGTTTTTAGCTGTCCTCCATTTATTCACGATGCTCTATTGTTTTGCTGCAGGATCATTTTTATCAGGCCAGGGGCCATGTTCTTCCATGGCCAACTTTCTGGGGGCCAGTGATTACAGAATCATAGAATTGTAGAGTTGGAAGGATCAGCTACATAGCTGTCAATGTTTCCCTTTTTTTAAGGGAAATTCCCTTATTCCGAATAGGATTCCTTGCAAGAAAAGGGAAAAGTTGACAGCTATGGTCATCTAGTCCAACCCCCTGCAATCCAGGAATCTCACACACACACACACACACACTTTTCCATCCTCCATCCAGGCAAGCAAAAAGCATTACTATGGTTCAGCAACAAGGCAAAAGTATTTAAGGAAGATCCAGAGAAAAGCTGGTGTCCTGGGAGAGGGCATAAGAAGAACAGAAGGAGAGTTTGGATTTGATATCCCTCCTTTCACTCCCTTTAAGGAGTCTCAAAGCGGCTAACATTCTCCTTTCCCTTCCTTCCCCACAACAAACACTCTGTGAGGTGAGTGGGGCTGAGAGACTTCAGAGAAGTGTGACTAGCCCAAGGTCACCCAGCAGCTGCATGTGGAGGAGTGGGGAAGCGAACCCGGTTCACCAGATTACGAGTCTACTGCTCTTAACCACTACACCACACTGGCTCTCAGGAGAGAGTCCCAGGGAACAGTGCCAAGGGCCTGATATCGAGATTGGGGGGCCACAATCAATCCTCAGACCCGAGACTTCCCAACTTTGTTTTATTCTATTGTTCTGACATGAGGAGTCAAGACTTGCTTTGTATCAGCTGAGGCTCCACACCACAAACACATCAACTGCAACCTAATATCCTCAGAATAAAGCTGTACGGAAACATTGATTTCTTATATTTCATCCCACGGGAGATCAATTTGATATGTGAAATCGATTTAAATTAACTTGTACTTTTCCTGCAGATTAATCAAGGTGTGTGGTTTTATTTAAAAAAAAAACACGTTCAGTAAATGGGTGGTATTAATGCTATTCCTACTCAGAGTAGACCCACTGAAGTTAATGTACATGACTAACTTAGGTTTGTTAACTTTAAGTAGGACTTAGCCGAATGCAACCCAAAGTCTTTAAACATTGCCAACATTCTGACATTATTCTCTTGGAGTTCAACTAGACAGGACAATTGGAAATCCATGACTGAAGTTCCCAGTGCTTTAATGTTTTTAAGATTTTTTTTTTAAGATTAATAGCAGCTGAGGCTACTAACAGGAATTTGGAATAGGGGTAACTTATGCCAGGGTATGTGGGTGGTGCTGTGGGTTAAACCACAGAGCCTAGGACTTGCTGATCAGAAGGTCGGCGGTTCGAATTCCCGCAACGGGGTGAGCTCCCGTTGCTCGGTCCCTGCTCCTGCCAACCTAGCACTTCGAAAGCATGTCAAAGTGCAAGTAGATAAATAGGTACCGCTCCGGCGGGAAGGCAAACGGCGTTTCTGTGCACTGCTCTGGTTCACCAGAAGCGGCTTAGTCATGCTGGCCACATGACCCGGAAGCTGTACGCCGGCTCCCTCGGCCAATAAAGCGAGATGAGCGCCGCAACCCCAGAGTCGGTCACTACTGGACCTAACAGTCAGGGGTCCCTTTACCTTATGCCAGGATAAGTTACACTGACTTCCTATGGTTAGGATTGCTCTGTTAGTTAAGCAAACTTTTGTATACGAAGGCCATACAAACAAGGGATCCTATAGATGTTAGTCATTATTACAGCTTAGCTTTATTTTTCCAAGCCAGATATACAGCCAGTGGCAAACTTTGGGCTTTAACATTTCAGAGGCGATGCCAAAATTCGTCTCCCCCCTCGCCTCTCACCTTCCATTATTCCGTCATTGCTACAGCGCCCCCTGCAGCAACCCTCCGAGGCAGAGTGGGTGCGGGTGAACTGGCTGCGCTTCCCTAAATCTGCCTCTGTATAAAACTACAGTTTTTGCCTAAAACAAATTCCATATTATAATGGATAATTAAAATTCATGCATAACCTTTGCCAGCCATTCATTTAAATAATAATAATCAAAAAAAATCAGCATTATTACAGGAAGAGAGTGCTTTGATTTTAGAGTAGATTTTATCACATAATAGAAAATTAGTGCTTTAATAAAAGAATGGACATCTCAATTTGGTCAGAAAAGGGGTCGTCCATTCATTCTACACTTTCATATGTGGAAGATGATGTCATTATCAAGTCCATACTCCAACACACAAAGCTATTCAGTGGGTCCATGTTGAATAGCATGAGAGGGGAACAAGGGTCTTTTGAGGGACCAGAAATAATTCAAGATCACACTGTGGGGCTTTATGTATCGCCGCTATCAGATATATTATATAATCAATAGCATATATCAGAACTCAAATCCACAATAGGCCTTGATCTGTTGCCTGAAGGATGTCAAGGAAGGAGGCAGCCTTTGTCAGGATTCACAGAATGCTGTGTAAGATAGTAAGTCTGCAGGCTTGAGTTTGCTAGTTGATGCAACAGGCTGATGCAATACAGTGGTACCTCGCAAGACGAATGCCTCGTAAGACGAAAAACTCGCAAGACGAAAGAGTTTTTCGTTTTTTGAGTTGCTTCGCAAGACGGATTTCCCTATGGGCTTGCTTCGCAAGACGGAAACGTCTTGCAAGTTTGTTTCCTTTGTCTTGCAAGTTTGTTTCCTTTTTCTTAAAACCGTGCATTCACTTCGAGGAGCAACTCATAGCACGCGGTGTGGTAGCCTTTTTTGAGGTTTTCGAAGACTTTGGTGATTTTTGAAGCTTTTCCAAAGTCCGTGCTTCGCAAGACGAAAAAAATCGCAAGACGAAAAAACTTGCGGAACGAATTAATTTCGTCTTGCGAGGCACCACTGTGCTTTCTATGGAGGTGCTGGGCGAGAATGACTCAGCAGTAATGTGCTGACAGTTGATTGACTGTCATCGGTTTAAAAGGGAAGCCTGTCCAGCAGTAATGGTGGTATAGAGGAGTGTGGTTAGAGAGAAAGAGGCTTCCTATTTGCCTTAAGGTGCAGCCAGGTACTCTGTCTGACTGTATGAACCGCTTCCGTAGATATTTGTATATACAGTGGTACCTTGGGTTACATATGCTTCAGGTAACAGACTCCACTAACCCAGAAATAGTGCTTCAGGTTAAGAACTTTGCTTCAGGATGAGAACAGAAATCGTGCTCCGGCGGCGCGGCGGCAGCAGGAGGCCCCATTAGCTAAAGTGGTGCTTCAGGTTAAGAACAGTTTCAGGTTAAGTACGGACCTCCGAAACGAATTAAGTACTTAACCCGAGGTAGTAAAGGTAAAGGGACCCCTGACCATTAGGTCCAGTCGTGGCCGACTCTGGGGTTGCGGCGCTCATCTCGCTTTATTGGCCGAGGGAGCCAGCATACAGAAATGCCCACCAGAGCGGTACCTATTTATCTACTTGCACTAGCATGCTTTCGAACTGCTAGGTTGGCAGGAGCTGGGACCGAGCAACGGGAGCTCACCCCGTCGTGGGGATTCGAACCGCCGACCTTCTGATCAGCAAGCCCTAGGCTCTGTGGTTTAACCCACAGCACCACCCACGTCCCTTACCACTGTATATAGCTCACAATAAATAATACTGCACTGAAGAACCTGGGACATTTCTGCTAAAGCGCCACGAAGAATTCGCGACAGCCTTGACCCAAGATGCCTCTTTATACTAATTGCCAAATTGGGTCAGGTGATTCTCTATAACCTATTAATTTTTTAAGCTTGATGGTCTGTACAATCAGAAGATCTGATTCACACAATACTTTGTGACAGGGGCATTCAATGCTAGTACTACTCAGAGGAGACCCATTGATGTTAATGATTGATTTCAACTTTTTAATGCAGTTTTTACTGCATGTTTATGTACTTTCATTGTAAACCGCTCTGGATTTTTTAAAAAAAAAAAAAACTAACAGCAGAATATAATTATTTTTATACAGTTGTACCTCGGAAGTTTAACGCAATCTGTTTCGGGAAGTTCGTTCGACTTCTAAAACGTTTGGAAACCAAGACACAGCTTCCGATTGGCTGCAGGAAGCTCCTGCAGCCAATCGGAAGCTGCAGAAGCCACGTCAGACATTCGGGTTCCAAAAGAACATTTGCAAATTGGAATACTCATGGGTTTAAGCCGTTCAGGAGCCAAAACGTTCGACTCGCAAGGCGTTTGACTCCCGAGGTACGACTGTATATAAATAAAATGGGCATGTTTAAGTTTGCTTCATTGATCTTAATGGGTCTACACTGAGTAGGACTTAGCTGGATGCAACTCACAATTCAGTTAAATTTTGCAGTCATTATTTCCTTTGAAAGCAAGAGTTGAATAGTGGACACCCAAATCAGGAAGCCAACTCTTGCCATCGTGAGAGAGGAGCCATTCACCTGGCATTTGATTGCTTTGCGTTGCCCTGCTTACCAGGATGTAGATGGGAAGAAGCAGTGAGGTCGTTAGAGTGCAAATGCACTGGCAGGAACTCTGGGTGGGTTTAGCTGGCGTGTTTGCACCACGCTAACCTTGCCCATTGCCTCTCCCTCCTGGTAAGCAGAAGTAATGCAACCAACCAGATGCCCATAAAAATAGCCACCACACAAAAGCAACATCCCACAGTCCACCTTGCCATTGAGTAATATGCAAGCCCAACCATTGTCAGAAAGAATGAAAGTGAAGAAGTTGCTCAGTTCTGCAGGTCATCTTGCAGGTCACCTTGACGCTGTGCAGCAATGGCACTGAGAGGATATCATGAAAGGAAAGTTGCACAAAAACTCCTTCCTGATCTAGTTACCAGTTTTTAGAGACTTGCCACGTAACTAAAAGAGGGACACTCCTTGCAAAAATAATCTCGGACCATCTTCCTGCCAAATCTCATCTCTGAAAAAATGATTGCATTACCAGCTGATGCCTGCTACAAATAATATGAAGATGATCTGAATAAGAGATGGACATGTTTTAGTAAAACATTCACCTAAGTGAATTTTCCTCTCTCTATTATTCTTGGAACATTATTCTTCTACTAAATGATTGACAGGTAAGCTGTTTGCCAGTGAAGCAAATTTTGGGAGGGGCAGAGGAGGAAAGAGGGTGGGAAGTTGGTGTAGCAGCACTATTGAATTTATAAATGATGGTGATAATAATAATAATAATAATAATACAATATCACCATCATTTATAAATTCAATATGTATCTTCCACATTTCTTTGGAAATGCACTTTCCAATCTAATATTTATTATGATCATGGATCAGCCAGAACAATGCACTTTAAAACACAACAGTAATGCATAATGACAGAGGTGACTAACCTCAGATGTTGCTGAATGAGATGCAGCTCCCATCAATCCCAGGGAACATAACTCAGTGACCAGAGATGATGGAAGGTGTTGTTCAGCAACATGTGGAGGACCACAGGTTCCCCTATCCCTGTACTAGGACGACAGCAGCAATAAAATCCTTCAGAATCACAGAGTTGAAAGGGACTACAAAGGTTGTCTGTTCCAAGCATCTGCAATCCAGGCAGTTCTTTTGCCCAACCTGGGGCTTGAAAAACCCACATCCCTGAGATTAACAGCCTCATGCACTGCCAATTAAGCTATCCCGTAGATTTCTTTCTGGTTTACATCATCTTCCTGGGGGCTGTTGGTAGGGCTTTAAACGGTCGAGAATGATTAAGGTGAGCATCAGGAGCAATAGAAAAACGTTAGTGTGGTGGGATTACAGTGGTACCTCAGGTTACATACGCTTCAGGTTACAGACTCCGCTAACCCAGAAATAGTGCTTCAGGTTAAGAACTTTGCTTCAGGATGAGAACAGAAATCGTGCTCCGGCGGCACGGCAGCAGCAGGAGACCCCATTAGCTAAAGTGGTGCTTCAGGTTAAGAACAGTTTCAGGTTAAGAACAGACCTCCGGAACGAATTAAGTACTTAGCCCAAGGTACCACTGTATAAGAAATAATTTCAACTGGTACACACCTGACTCCCACAGATGGTGTGCCTTTGCTCAGGGAAGGAGGTTTGTGAGAGCACGGTCAAGATTTGTCCTAGAAATGGTTGTCCAAAAAAGTAATGAAGGCACAGCAGTAGCTGATGACTCTCCGGGTGATGAGAAGAGACATGCAAATATTGGATCCCTTGAAAAGTGGGTGGAAAAGTAAACGGCTGGGGGGAAACCAGAACAGTAAAGAGCAATCACGGCTTTGTGGACCTGCATTCCTCCTAAACACTACAGCAACACCCTCTGGCAAAAGCAAATATTTTAAGAAGGGAAGGGCTAGCAGGAAAGCTGCTTATTGCTTCAAGATACATATGAAGTGGTGGAGGTCACAGCTAACATCTGTTTAAACTTGGCCTTTGCAGCTTTGAAGCCTGGGCTGGCTCTACAGCAGGGCCAGCCAATGGGGTGCCCTCCAGATGCTGTTGAACTACAACTCCCATCAGCCCCAGCCAGCACGGCCAATGGTCAGGGATGATAAGAGTTGTAGTCCAGCAATGTCTGGAAGGTTACAATATGGTTACATTGGCTAATCCTGCTCCAGAGAGTTCAAGGCCAGGAATTGGGCGGGGGTGGGTCCCTCACTTCTGGCAAAGAGCCATGCCCCCCAAGCAACACTGCCCCCAACTGCATGGAGATGGGAATGCGTAAGAGTGTCTCTTTTTTCCAGCTGACATGTTTAACTGCGTAAGACATTCAACCTCACATTTATAGAAACAGAACCAGCTGAAGAGAAATGCATCTTGGGATACTGCTGAGGAGACGGGGGCATCAGGCAGGCCCCCAGCTGGTTCCAGCCACCGGCCGGCAGCCGGGCGATCACTGGTCTCCCTTGGAACAGCATCAAACAGTGACACGAGCCTCAGATATGTTTAGAGAGTTGTGCACGCTCTATCAGCAGAGTGAATAATTCTTCTCACAAAGGAAGATGCCAGCAGAGCCATGTGTACAGCATTTTATTCAGCATAGTTCAGGAACAAAGGAAAACATGTCTGCTTCCCTTTGTCTCCAGCAAAACAGCTAAAAGCAAAAGCAATATACAAACGGAAGTTCCCAGCAAGTGCTGGAAGTAAACAGGCATGTGACACACAACAGTCACATCCCAACAGTGATATGGGGAGCTGAGAGGGAAAGGGGAGGGGATACTGTGAAATCAGGTGGAAGAGACTTTCCCCAAAACAGAAGATGTCACCTCCACCTCGCTCCTTCCATGTTCCGCCCCACCTCACACCAAAGCCCACCCCATTCAGAGGGTCCCACCATAGGAGCCAACTCCTAGGGGCTGAGGTCCCTTCAGCCACCCCAGTAAAATATTTGAGGGGGCCCAGTGTTCACTAAAGTTGATGGGCATTGCCATTCAAATGGTGTGCATGCCCCATGTCTTGTCATTGATTATTGGGGGGGGGGTATTTTATTCAAGTTGGCATCTCTGGATCCCACATTCCTTGAAGGAGTCTTTTCAAGGACTGCAGGGCAGTGAAGGGAGCAGAGAAATCAACTTCTCCCTAACCCTGTCTTCTACACATTCAAAGCATCGTGTCTTTTTACTACAATGTCCTGGAATGTTCATCTTGCCTTGTCCCACTGAGAGGTGCTCCTTGACTCAGATACCCTGCCAACTGTTTCCCTTAAATAGACTCTCCCGTTTTTCACAGCCTTCACACGTTTGATTTGGCAACAACAAAATGGGCTGTCTTCTTCTTCTTCTTCTTCTTCTTCTTCTTCTTCTTCTTCTTCTTCTTCTTCTTCTTCTTCTTCTTCTTCTTCCCCTAGCTCAAAAGTGAAAAAAACAAGCACCTGAATAACTTGTCCCAGCAGCTGTTTGGGGCTGTTTACCTTTCCACAATGCAATTTTGAATAATTACTGTAATCCCTCTGAATTCTTCATATTGTCTCATCTCACCGCAGACAGACAATTTTAATTCAGCTAAGGAGTGCAGTGGGCTTAATAGAGAGAGGACACACAGATGATTTTATGTATAAAAAAAAATTAACAGAAAAGAAAAAGGGGAAACCATCAAAGGTGGATGCTGAGCTCTAGTTAAAAATTAAATGTATATGGTCTGAAGACAGCTATTCAGCAGCCACCATCTTCAACTCTGATCGACAACAGATTGCATCTGGCTGTCTCAAATATAACCTGTGCCCTCTGCACAAAATACAGTAGACACATTGTGTAAACATGCACCTCTCCGCTCCAGAATACTGTCTTTTCATCCCATAATCACAGAGTAAGACTGCCAGCTGGGTTTTTCTTGAAATGTACTTGGAAATTATCCTTGGGCTGAAAGCTTGCGCATGTTTACTTGGCAGCATGCTTTATGGATGTCAGGTGAACTTATTAAAAAAATACAGATTGGACTTTGCTGCAGGATTCATCATATATATATATATATATATATATATATATATATATATATATATCCATGGAAAGGGTAGTGCTCAGGAACTTCCCTGCTGTCATAATGAACATTGCAATAAGGATTTCCCATGTGCTTCTGGAGCACTTTTGTAATGGAAAATAACAAGTCCTCATCAACCGCAGGACTTTTGATTACATCCTTTTCATATATTCCAGCTAAAACCCCCAAAATTCAATTTTTGGGGTACCAACAAATTTTATAAAGATGATTTGTGTGATCTGGAAAAAGCTAAGCACTTTTAAAGCACATCTATTTCAGCTTTCGGCCGAAATTGTGTACTGCTCACATACTATTTCTGAAACTCCAAATGTCTGTTCAGCCCCTAAATTTTGTGGACTCTCTTTCCTTAGAGGTTTTTAAGCAGAGGTTGGATGGCCATCTGTCATGGATGCTTTAGCTGAGATTCCTGCATTGCCAGGTGTTAGACTAGATGACCCTTGGGGTCCCTTCTAACGCTACAATTCTATGATTCTATGACATTGTAAGAGTTTTTCTAAAATCTTAAAATAGCTGCAGCCTCTCACCCTCGCACAACTGGATTAAATTTTCAGTCATAGCAGCCCCCTTAGCATGGATGAACCCTGCCATATTCCGGGCAGATACATCCAGGTGTTTTGTTCAGGGCCACTATAAAATTTGATATTGAACCATTTAAACCAAGGAAAAGTCTGTAATGCTTTGAATGTTTTCCATAACTGGATTCAATTTGCAGACATTGTCACCCTTTCTGAAGGGATGAAGCCTGACAAATTTCAGAAGGATAGCTGCCAGTGGTTGTCTCACAACAGCAGACATTGCCATTTCTGGGTGGTACAATAGGAATCACAGAAGGCTGGGATTCATAAAATCATAGAATTGAGTCTAACCCTCTGCAATGCATGAATCTCAACTAAAGTATTAATAATAATAATAATAATAATAATAATAATAATAATAATAATAATTTATTATTTATACACCGCCCATCTGGTTGGGTTTCCCAGCCACTCTGGGCGGCTTTCAACAAAGTATTAAAATACAATAGTCTGTTAAACATTAAAAGCTTCCCTAAAGAGGGCTGCCTTCAGATGTCTTCCAAAAGTCTGGCAGTTGTTCTCTTTGGTGGGAGGGTGTTGCAGAGGGCGGGTGCCACTACCGAGAAGGCCCTCTGCCTGGTTCCCTGTAACTTGGCTTCTTGCAGTGAGGGAACTGCCAGAAGGCCCTCGGCTCTGGACTTCAGTGTCCCAGCAGAACAATGGGGGTGGAGACGCTCCTTCAGATATACTGGACCGAGGCTGTTTAAAGGGGAGCACCAACACTTTGAATTGTGCTCGGAAACGTACTGGGAGCCAATGTAGGTCTTTCAAGACTGGTGTTATATGGTCTCGGCAGCCGCTCCCAGTCACCAGTCTAGCTGCCGCCTTCTGGATTAGTTGTAGTTTTCGGGTCACCTTCAAAGGTAGCCCCACGTAGAGCACATTGCAGTAGTCCAAGCGGGAGATAACTAGAGCATGCACCACTCTGTCCACGGGCAGATAGGGTCTCAGCCTGCGCACCAGATGGAGCTGGTAAACAGGTGGCTTGTGGGTCAGGAGGAAGTATGGGATTCAGGAAAGCTTAGGATGTGTGATTTCCCCCACTGTGTTACACCATAGCTCACTGATGGGGTGTGGGTTTCTGCCCCACAGCGGCTATCTGGAGATACAGTCTCTTCTTCCTGGGGTGGTGATCTCCCCATTTGGCATGCACAGAGGAAATCATTTTTTGTTGTTGTTTAGTTGTTTAGTCGTGTCTGACTTTTTGTGACCCCATGGACCAGAGCACGCCAGGCATTCCTGTCTTCCACTGCCTCCCACAGTTTGGTCAAACTCATGTTGGTAGCTTCGAGAACACTGTCCAACCATCTCGTCCTCTGTCGTCCCCTTCTCCTTGTGCCCTCAATCTTTCCCAACATCAGGGTCTTTTCCAGGGAGTCCTCTCTTCTCATGAGGTGGCCAAAGTACTGGAGCCTCAGCTTCAGGATCTGTCCTTCCAGTTAGCACTCAGGGCTGATTGAGGAAATCATAGATCCATGCAGAAAACAAAAATAAATAGTTTTTATTCTCCTTTGCAAATCACTGAGACTGAGGTGCCCTGAAAAATAATTCATTGTGATGAAAAGCTGTCCATCAGCATGAAATATCCCCCCCCCACCTTTTCACCCCTCCCATCTCAAGTTCCTGCCATTTCTCCTGGTTTGTGACATTCAAACAACCTGTTTACAATATAAATCCCCTGTTTGGAAGCACCCAAAATGATGGACAAATAGGTTGTCCACTTAATTTCTCTGTGCCAGACAGTTGTTAAAATCCCAAGAGTAGGACCAGAAATTCAAGATGAGACACTGAAACTCACTAGCTTAGACCTACAAGTGTACAAAATCCTTAATGCCTGAGCTTGACCTTCAAAGGTTCTAAGTGCCTGCAACTTCACATCAACTTTGCAAAAGGTCTTTGAGTCCTGGGCCTTGTGGGGAGAGGACAACTCAATCGAACGCTTGGCACACGCATCCATTTTTATTTCAGCCGCATACCAGGCATCTCTTCTCCACAGAGTGAAACTGTTACGAGACCAGCTGTCGCCAAGTTGTAACTACAAAGGAAATTGCAGCAGGTGTTCCATACGGGAGGACTAATGGATCATCGTGCCACCTGTGCTCATTCATTTGCTGACAGAGGCGGTTGGCAGGTGGATGGTGGCTAACAGATTGAGGTTGAATCCTGACAAAACAGAAGTTTTTGGGGGACAGGGTACGGGAGGGGGTGGAGGACTCCCTGGACCTGAATGGGGTAGCTGTGCCCCTGAAAGACCAGGTGTGCAGCCAGTGAGTCATTTTGGACTCACAGCTGTCCATGGAGGTCAATTCTGTCTACCAGCTCCATCTGGTACACAGGCTGAGACCCTACCTGCCCGCAGACTGTTTCACTAGAGTGGTGCATGCTCTGGTTATCTCCTGCTTGAACTACTGCAGTGCTACCCTTGAAGGTGACTTGGAAACTACAACTAATCCACAATCTGGCAGCTAGACTGGTGACTGGGAGTGGCCTTTGAGACCATATACCACTGGTCCTGAAAGACTACATTGGCTCCCAGTACGTTTCCAAGCACAATTCAAAGTGTTGGTTGTTGTTGTTGTTTAGTCGTTTAGTCGTGTCCGACTCTTCGTGACCCCATGGACCAGAGCACGCCAGGCACTTCTGTCTTCCAAAGTGTTGGTACTGACCTTTAAAGCCATATATGGCCTCGGCCCAGTTTACCTGAAGGAGTGTCTCCACCCCCATCGTTCTGCCTTCAGTTCTCCTCTGAGGGCCTTCTGCTGGTTCCCTCACTGAGAGAAGCAAAGTTACAGGGAACCAGGCAGAGGAACCAGGCAGAGGGCATAGAGTCCCCTCTGTGGATGTCAAGGAAATAAACAACTATCTGACTTTTAGAAGACATCTGAGGCAGCCCTGTTTAGGGAAGCTTTAAAGCATTGATGCTTTTATTATGTTTTTAGATATGTTGGAAGCTGCCCAGAGTGGCTGGGGAAACCAAGCCAGATGGGTAGGGTATAAATAATAAAATTATTAGTATTATTATAGCTGATTGCCTTCTTCAGTTATGCAGGGAGATCATCAGAGTGGGAAGGGTGAGGGACTTTCTAAGAAACAAGAAGATTATCAGGGCTGAGAGGGGAGAAGTGTGGCCTGACTTCTGAACGAATGAAGCCCAGCAAACATCTATTCTGATCTGAAAGGTCAGCTTGGGCTTGAGCTACATAAACAGGATTGCTCAACCCCTGACAAACTGCAATTGGAATTGTTGTTTAGTCGTTTAGTCACGACTCTTTGTGACCCCATGGACCAGAGCACGCCAGGCACTCCTGTCTTCCACTGCCTCCTGCAGCTTGGTCAAACTCATGCTGGTAGCTTCGAGAACACTGTCCAACCATCTTGTTCTCTGTCATCCCCTTCTCCTTGTGCCCTCCATCTTTCCCAACATCAGGGTCTTTTCCAGGGAGTCTTCTCTTCTCACAAGGTGGCCAAAGTATTGGAGCCTCAGCTTCAGGATCCATAAAGAAGGCTGATCACCGAATAATTGATGCTTTTGAATTATGGTGCTGGAGGAGACTCTTGAGAGTCCCATGGACTCTCCATTCTGAAGGAAATCACCCCTGAGTGCTCACTGGAAGGACAGATCGTGAAGCTGAGGCTCCAATACTTTGGCCACCTTGTGAGAAGAGAAGACTCCCTGGAAAAGACCCTGATGTTGGGAAAGATGGAGGGCACAAGGAGAAGGGGACAACAGAGGACGAGATGGTTGGACAGTGTTCTCTAAGCTACCAGCATGAGTTTGCCCAAACGGGGGAAGGCAGTGGAAGACAGGAGTGCCTGGCGTGCTCTGGTCCATAGGGTCACGAAGAGTCGGACACGACTAAACGACTAAACAACAACAGTCTGAGGTTCTATATTTGGCCAATGTCTCGGATCCAGATTGGGTAAACCTCAGATTGTCCTGTGTCATAACAGAGTCAGTTCAGAAGCACAAGATTGGGAAAGCCATTCACAGCCCTAGTTAAAACTGCTGATCATTAAATTACCTTCCAGGTATTCTTCTTTAAATTAGTCCTTATTGGTGAAACTATTGCAAATTAATTTTATCTATTTTTTTTAATACAATATTGGGGGAAATTCCTTTCTAGTTGAGTCTGGTAACTGACAATTAAATGCGCTTTAAGATTTTAATCTCCAACTGCCGCTTCTGCCGAAGCCTTAAGAAGGGATAACATTGTCAGAACCTCACTTGAAAACAGAAGTAACCTTGAAGACAGGGAAAGACATATGGTCTTGTCAGTTTCATCCTGCTTCAGCTGTAAACGCTGCTCTTTTAACACGCCACCGGTGTAACTATAAAGAACAACGCCAACTTGAAATCTGTTCCTCTAAGGGAAGGAGCTGTCAAAGGCTTCTTTTGCCATGTTGAGCAATGTAATAATCCTATTTCCCGTCTTTTTAAAGCACTCCCTCTCCCTGTTTAATTGAGATGAAAATGGTAGGTAGATCAACTGCATGAGCAAATTGTGTAAATGACTGTGGGCGGTGCAAATCAGGGACTCAGCTACACAGCTGAAAAATAAAACGTTTTAAGTGTGTTGTAAAGTGCATTATAAAAATTTGACACTAGATGGTGATGGTGAGCTATGGCAAATTCAATATATTTTCCAAAAGTTTTTTTTTTTTTTAAAGCGTTTTCACAATTTTTTTTATGTGTGTCTAGATTCCACCCAGGAGTGGGGTAACTGTGGCCATACAGGTGTATCTGGACTCCAGCTCCCATCAGCCCCAGCCAGCAGGGTCAGTGGTCACAGATGATAGTAGTTATAGTCTGACATTGAGGAGGGGGTCACGGGCCTTTTTTTACGCCAGTTACTGTAACAATAATAATAGTAATTTATTAATTATACCCTGCCCTTCTGGCTGAGTTTCCCCAGCCACTCTGGGCGGCTCCCAATCAAATATTAAAAACAATACAGCATTAACAACAGAAGTTGGTGTGATCTTTGCGAATGAATCGTACAATTAACCGATACTGTGGCCAAGTTTTACTGTTCTACCCAAGAAGATTTCCAGACAGAGTTTTTACAATGGTATAGTAAAAACTGAACATGCAATGATATAACCATTTCACAAGAAGCTCACTATCAGCCTAGATATTTGCTCACATCGCACTTTGACGGTTAAAGTGAACTAGAAAAATAAATAGCCATTCTGGCTTGTAATCATTGACCCACTATGTTCTACTTAACACCGCTGGAGCTAGCTGCTAGGAATCACAAGAAGAAGAGTTTGGATTTGATATCCCGCTTTATCACTACCCGAAGGTGTCTCAAAGCGGCTAACATTCCCCTTTCCCTTCCTCCCCCACAACGAACACTCTGTGAGGTGTGTAGGGCTTAGAGACTTCAGAGAAGTGTGACTGGCCCAAGGTCACCCAGCAGCTGCATGTGGAGGAGCGGAGACGCGAACCCGGTTCATCAGATTACGAGTCTATCACTCTTAACCACTACACCACAGTGGGGAGAGTGCTGTTGTGTGTTGCAATAAAATAATTATTATAATTATAATTCTATTTATATGCTGCCCATCTGGCTGGGTTGCCCCAGCCACTCTGGGCGGCTTCCAACACATCTAAAAACCTAATAAAACATCAAACATTGAAAGCATCCTGATACAAGGTTGCCTTCAGGTGTCTTCTAAAAGTTGTGTAGTTATTTATCTCTTTGACATCTGATGGGAGGGTGTTTCACAGTGATGGCGCCACCACTGAGGAGGCCCTCTGCCTGGTTCCCTGTCACACCACTTCTCGCAGTGAACCTCTATGCAGTTTGTATTTTCTGTATAGTATGTATTTTTGCAGTGACCAAGAGTTTCTAGCAAATAATCCGAACAGCTCTTGTTCCTACTTGTGAGCTTCCCATATGCATCTGGTTGACCACTCTGAAAACAGGATGTTGGACCAGGTGGGTCTCTGGTTCTGATCCAGCAGGACTCATTCATGCGTTCTTTATAATTGGAACAATCCACCCTGAATTTGCCACATATGAAAAATGCAAGGATATCTAGGTCTGCAGATAGTTAAATATTGTTTTGTGTTTCAAATGAAGCATATCTTCTCCTTTGAAAACCCAGGTGCTCTGGTTGAGAAAGGCAAGTCTCTTCAAGGCAAATCCAGATTAGTTTAATTCAAACAATCAGTAAACAGGATTTGCCTGCTGCTTTGTATTGTAAAGGCACGAAGTTTACCTCTGGCAAGTTAGGGCTTAAGAGCATTTCTTGGCTCTAGGTCTGATGCCCCCCACCTGCCCTTTCTTGCTTTATTTTGCACACACATTGCAAGCTTCGTACTTCAAAACAATGGGATTCTGTGTTATGCAAAGGAAAACGAAGATTCTGTTTTTTCAGCTGCCTAGAAAAATAGGATGGAGAGAGAGATGGAGCACATTCAGGTGGGGCAGGGGCACAAGCAAAGCAAACTTTTCAAACAGCAGGTAGCGCTCCCCACTTTGTGTGGGGGGATGTGATTTTTGCCTATGGGTCCATCAGAGCACAGGACAAAGAATCCCTTGCCAGTTCTCCCTATGGTGTGGAATATCTTTTCCAGATAAGCCGGGTGGCCTTGTGGTCTAAACCACTGAGCCTCTTGGGCTTGCCGATCGGTAGGTTGACAGTTTGAATCCCCGTGACTGAGTGAGCTCCCATTGCTCTGTCCCAGCTCCTGCTAACCTAGCTGTTCGAAAGCACACCAGTGCAAGTAGATAAATAGGTACCACTGTGGTGGGAAGGTAAATAGTGTTTCTGTGCGCTCTGGTTTCTGTCACAGTGTCCCATTGTGCCATAAGTTGTTTAATCATGCTGGCCACATGACCTGGAAAGCTGTCTGTGGAAAACGCTGGCTCCCTCGGCCTGAAGCAAGATGAGTGCCGCACCCCATAGTTAACTTTGGCTGGACTTAACCGTCCAGGTGTCCTTTACCTAACTAGTGGTTTTAGGCGGCAGGGGAACCCTTTTCATTTGGTGACCTACACAGATGTGATTTTATTTTATTCATTGTGATATTATTTTATTCATATTGCATTGACTGCTAATGACGCATTACAATTTTATTTTTTGTAACTTGACTGTATTTTAAAAGGCAAGATAAAAGAATTTTACATAAACTTGTCAGTAATATTTCTTTTCTATTGGTGAAATATTAGTGTTACTGTTATATTATCAATTCGTCATATTTCCCATAAAAACGATTCACGGCGACTTACAATAAAACCAGACTGGATTTCTTCAAGAACTTTTACAGTTAGTTGCACATGCGGAAGCTGACACATTCGAAAATCAATTTTTAGCTGTGCGATTTTATTGTTTGTTTTCTTTTCATTGTGATTGTTTTGTCATTTTTACAAAGAACTGTGTGCTGCTATTTAAGAAAGTTCTGCCGCCTCCTCACAAAATAGCTAAATCTAAACCTCACGAAAAAGCTAAATCTGAAAAAAATAAAATAATACAAATACTTAGTGAGGGGGGAATCATCAACTATTATACATTTGAGATTTAAAATATAGGCTGAACCTTCCTTCCAGCTCTTACAAGTCTTGTATTCCCTTTCAGAAATGAAGATTTTTTCAAAACAGCCTGAAATGTGTAGCCTGTGAAATGTTATGACGGCTTTCTGAATTTTTAAACATATGCCTTAAGTGTTTATCTAAAATTGTACGTCAGTTGCAGCCGTCCCAGATACTTCACATGGTTAATCAGAGAGGCTCACCTACTTTTTGCTGAACCAATAAATATGCATTGAACAGAAACAGTCTACAAAAGATTTGGTTGTGATCTGAGTGGGTCTGATTGATGAAACATTTCGTAGCATCCTCAATTTTCGGAGGCAAGCAATGGGGTAGGGGGGTATTATTAGAAATGCTGAGCTTGCAACGTAGAGTTTTAGGTAGACATAGAAATCCTCAAACAGAACTTCAGACAAGTTTGCTCTGGATTGTGGTAGCATATATTTAATCACTAAAACCAGTGACATGCCTAACAGAAATTTAAAATCACTATAGCAAAGCATTTCATTCTGGCCGATCCTGGTCTGACCGCACTGGCTACCAATTAGTTTCCAGGCCCAATTCAAAGTGCTGGTTTTGACCTATAAAGCCTTAAACGCCTCAGGACCGCAATACCTCAAGGACCGCCTCTTTCCATATGAACCTACCCAGACCCTGAGATCATCTTCTGAGGCCCTTTTTCGTGTGCCTCCTCCTCGAAAGGTCCGGAGGGTGGCAACACGAGAACGGGGACTTCTCTGCAGTGGCTCCCCATCTGTGGAATGCTCTCCCCAGGGAAGTTCGCCTGGTGCCTTCATTATACACCTTTAGACATCCACCAAAAACATTCCTTTTTAACCAGGCCTTTGGTTGACCTGATCAACATCCCATACCCTTTTAAAATGTGGTTCTTTCAGGGGGGGGTATTATTGGGTCATTGCTTTTATTTTGATTTTATGTATCCTGATTTTTTGGTGAACCATCACTAAATAAATAAATAAATAAATAATAACGTTTCAGATTCTGCCTTCCATCAGCTGCTCTGATAAAAAATGGTGCTGTTCCCAGGTGGCACTTTGAGGCTGAGATGCTCAGAAGACCTGAAGCTGAACAATGCTGGCATTACCCTCCAGGTTGAGGATAGTTGAGTATTAATGAGTATTAATGTGTCCAGTTTGTACCGTACATACATTTTGTTGTCCTTTAGTCGTGTCCGACTCTTCGTGACCCCATGGACCAGAGCACGCCAGGCACTCCTGTCTTCCACTGCCTCCCACAGTTTGGTCAAACACATGTCAGTAGCTTTGAGAACACTGTCCAACCATCTCGTCCTCTGTCGTCCCCTTCTCCTTGTGCCCTCCATCTTCCCCAACATCAGCGTCTTTTCCAGGGAGTCTTCTCATCTCATGAGGTGGCCAAAGTATTGGAGCCTCAACTTCAGGATCTGTCCTTCCAGTGAGCACTCAGGGCTGATTTCCTTAAGAATATACATACATATACAGTGGTACCTTGGGTTACAGACGCTTCAGGTTACAGACTCCGCTAACCCAGAAATAGTACTTCGGGTTAAGAACTTTGCTTCAGGATGAGAACAGAAATCGCAGGCAGTGGCAGTGGGAGGCCCCATTACTTAAATTGGTACCTCAGGTTAAGAACAGTTTCAGGTTAAGAACGGACCTTCAAAACGAATTAAGATGGCCAAGGGGTTGAAGCAACTCCTGCTCAAGTTACATCTGAGCAGGGACCACCCATCCTGTTTCGCCGCCTGAGGCAAAAGGCAAAGGTGCTGTCCTGGGCATGCACTGCATTCAGCCACCACCCCCAAGATTTGCTGGCAAGGCCTCCAGAGGCCTCCGTGTGATCTTGTGGGGCTCTCACAATATCCAGAAGCTGCCAAGCTGCTTCTCATTGTTTCTGCAGCAGCAGCGGGTGACACATCTGGAGGTGCCCCTTGGATTCTGCCGCCTGAGGCGACTGCCTCAGTCTGCCTCATAGGGAAGCCGGCCCTGCATCTGAGGCTTTTTAGCTTAAGGGGAAAAGTGACAATTTGCAGGCGGGTGAAGAGATATGGTGGGAGAGACAAGCTTATGCATGGGGTAGAGAAAGGGAACAGAGGAAAGGTTTCCTTTCTCTCTCTCTCTCTGGGGTCATGCAATGAAGCCAATTGTGGGAAGGTTCAGAACAGACAAAAGAAAGCCCCTAATAATAATAATTTATTATCTTATTCTAATTCTTGTATTTATATGTAACCTACTTTGGGCTCTGAGCTCTATGTGTGTTCCTTATAACACTGGGGTTCTTCAGTATAATTGTCAATCATCGCTCTTCAACAGAAAGCGCCCTAGCTGCTGCAAAAACCACAAGGAGGAAATAGGAAATACTCTATTAGATTTACAAGCCTATAATCCACTTTCAAGTAAGATCATCCCTGCATATTGAATTAGGACAGAGCAGGAGGACGGCTGGAGTGATGTCGGTGATCTGGTCCTGTGAACTGAGAAGCCTGTTGTATTTTAAAGCAAGCAACAGTGACAAAAAGTAATTTCTCTCTGATGCATCTTTCATCCATGACATCAATGTAGCAAAGAAATGGTTCACTTTTTCCTTGCCATTTCTCGCTTGCCTCTTGTGGACACAGCGGTGGGAGAACTTCCATAGCACCACACGCTTTGTGGCCTGTGTGTGTATGTTCAACTCTTTTCAAACCTCGAGGCTATCGAAACAGACAGTGCTGAGATTTCCCAATTCTACATCCAAGTGCATTTCCTTTCTTTGATGTGTGTGCTCAGTCATCGAACCAAGTTAGCTGAAATTATCCAGTCCTCTCACCCCCGACAAAGAAGAAACCCTGGGTGGTATTCAACTAAATTTGACTCAGAGTATAGTCACTGAAATTAATGGGCATGGCTAAATTAGGCCCATTAATTTCAGTGGATCTATGCCAGGCATAGGCCAACTCGGCCCACCAGATGTTTTGGGACTACAACTCCCATCATCCCTAGCTAACAGGACCAGTGGTCAGGGATGATGGGAATTGTAGTCCCAAAACAGCTGGAGGGCCGAGTTTGCCTATTCCTGGTCTACACTGAGCAAAACTAAACTGAATTCTATCCCCTATCTTTAGATTACAACCTAGAGGGTCCATCTTTTGCCTTGCAACGTGACACTGAACTGGGAGATGAGAAAACCAAGGCATCTCCCAACCCCATTGCTGTGTCCATGGACCATAGCTGGAATGCTGGAATCCCAGGCTTTAGAGGAAGCAGGGAAGAGGTGGGGGGAAAGCTAAGAGCCCACAGCTGCTTTTTCTTCTGATCCAGCTGCATATTGAAGGGTAGACAACAAGAAATCTCCAAGTTGCAACCTAGCAACCTTAGTCATCTAAACCAAATCTTTCTGGGGCATAACAAAATTAATTATCAGGACTTGGGTTTTTTTAAAAAAAAAATGCAAGCAAATGTCTATGCAGACAAATAGAGCCTCCTGTTCCAACCAAAAAACCCTTTGCCATCTGCAGCCTGTTTTAAGGTGGACACTGGAGGGGGTCACACACAGAGAGAGCTATGTCAATATTGGCACTGTTGTCAATGTCCTTCTCCTATACCTTGCAACATTTCCATTAATAATAATAATAATAAATAAATAAATAAATAATACCCTGCCCATCTGACTAGGTCACCCCAGCCACTCTGGGCAGCTTCCAACATAAATGAAAACATAATAAAACCATATACATTAAAATACTTCCCCAGGGGTCGGCAGGATCACTCCCGCGGAGATCCTCCGTGGGCCGGGCTGGCGCAGCGCGATGCCAGAAATTGCATCTGCACATGCCCAGATGCCAAAAGTGCACTTGCGCAGACTTGATTTCCGGCATCTGCACATGGAATCATAGAATCATAGAGTTGGAAGAGACCACGAGGGCCATCAAGTCCAACCCCCTGCCAAGCAGGAAACACCATCAGAGCACTCCTGACATATGGTTGTCAAGCCTCTGCTTAAAGACCTCCAAAGAAGGAGACTCCACCACACTCCTTGGCAGCAAATTCCACTGTCGAACAGCTCTTACTGTCAGGAAGTTCTTCCTAATGTTTAGGTGGAATCTTCTTTCTTGTACAGAAAGATTGCACTTTCTTGTACAGAAAAATTGCACAGAAGCAATTTCCGGAGCCGCGGAAGAGAGTCTCTGCGCCACGTTGCGCCGGTTTAGCGCAGCGCTTATGGACTCGCTGAGCAGGCGGCTCGGTTCGGGGGTGGCTTGTGGGGCGGTTAAACAGCCTCCATGGGCTGCTTCCAGCCCATGGGCCTTAGGTTGCCTACCCCTGTACTTCCCTATACAAGGCTGCCTTCAGATGTCTTCTAAGGGTTGTATAGTTACATATCTCCGTGGCTTGGGGGTCGCATAACTCCATACTCTCTAACATTTTCCCGATGAAAATAGGGACGTCCTAAGGAAAACTAGGACATTCCGGAATCAAATCAGAAATCAGGACGGCTTCTGCAAATCCAGGACCGTCCCTGGAAAATAGAGTTTGATCTCCCCCCCCACACACACACCAAATCCCACTGACATGAATCCCATGAACCTAACTGGGGTTGAGGATCACAAAATAAACTCTGCAATGGGGTGATAGCACTCTTCTGCCATGATAGCGTGATGACTGTGGCCCCAGGTAGTGCTGATAGCATATGAGAAAGCACATTCTCCAAATTATCCCTTATTTTTTAAAAAAATAAATTGCAATCAACAGTGCAGTTGAGGCTGCCAGCATAATCTATGCTCTCTGCAGAATTAGATTTACTGAGATAAACGTCTATTGATAACCTCGTATAGGAAATCTGTTGCCAAGAAAATTCTTTAAGAAAAGTTTTCAATAATCTGAATGTTGTTTTGCCCATATGTGTAAACATCAACATTACAGATATTTACAATAGTAGCCAAAACATGTAAAATGGGCTGCCATATGCAGAAGGACTGAAAGAGTGGTATATCTGCCTGGGGCCAGATGTGAACTGGCCTCAAGAAGGAGCCCCAGCCACCCATTGCACATCCATGGGCTTCAACCATCTGCCAAACAGAAATCAGCTGAATCAGTGGCGTAGCGTGGGCTGTCAGCACCCGGGGCAAGGCAAGTAATTTGCACCCCCTAACCCGTGGATTTGCGCCCCTAACCCGTGGATTTGCGCCCCCTAACCCTAACCCCCAGATGTTGTGCCCGGTGCAGCCGGGCCCCCCTGCACCCCCCACGCTACGCCACTGAGCTGAATGGATGCAATATCATCAAGTTAATGACATATTTAATGTCGATAAGAGGAAGGTTGGTTTTGAAAACAAAAAAAATCAAGATTTCAAATTGATCTGTTGGAAAGCAGAAGTAAACTTTTATCTAAGATGTACAATTTGTTGTTCGAATGGTTTACCAAAGATGAGGAAGTGAAAGAAGTGGTGATAAAATGGGCACTAGATTTTGGGCATAACATTGAGTTTGATTCATGGATAAAATTGTGGAATCAAAATTTGAAATTTACAGCGTGCATGGCATTAAAAGAAAATGTAATGAGGATGATGTATAGATGGTATTTGACACCAGTAAAGTTAGCTAAAATGTATAGAACGAGAGATAATGGACCAATAGTACCAAATAGTATGGGAAACAGCCTTCCTATAAAAATTAACCAACTGAAATTGACGCAGGGACAAATAGAAGAAGACACTTCACCCTTGTATGGCTCCCCTTTATCACACACACACACACAGCCCAACAAGACGACAAAAATCCACCAAGAGCATACAAATCAATATGGCTAGTCTGATTCAAAACACCCACCCAACCCACTCACACATGAACACAAAGACCACCACAGCCAACCACAAATGAACAATCACACCTTAGGCCAACCCCAACCGCTCTCACCACCAAAGAAACACAAGTGAACAGCAGAGAACCTGCACAAGCAACGCTGACACCAAACCCTACCTATAGTAAGTAAAATAGAAACATTGCCACCCGACCCCCTCTTCCCCCCCCTCCACCTCTTTCCCCCTTTTCCTCCTAATGTCTCAACAAATGAAACTGATTTGTAAAAATGTTACATGGAAGAGAGATAAAATACGAGAGAGAGACATTGCACACACTTTTGAAAATCAAGAAAATCTTTAATTTTTAAAAAGGGTGTCTGGTGGGGGGGGGAGAACGAGAGATAAAACATGCTGGAAATGTAAAGAATCAGACGGTGACTTCTACCATATGTGATGGACTTGTGATAAAGTAAAAATATTCTGGGAATTGATCTATAATCAACTAAAAAAGATGTTTAGATACACTTTCCCCAAAAAACCGGAAGCATTTTTGCTAGGTTTCATGGGAGAGGAATCTGCGAAGATAGATCAAAGACTATTTATGTACACCACAGTGGCAGTGAGAACTTTATTGGCACAAAAGTGGAATTGCAGTGGAATTGCCATTGCAGTGGCAGGCGAAGATGATGGACTTTGCAGAACTGGCCAGACTGACTTGCAGGCTTCGAGACCAGGACGGTCCTATTCCAAAGGGACTGGAGTAATTTTATTGTATATTTGAATAATAATTGCAAAAATCTGACGACACTAGCAGGATTGAAATAAATCCTACAATGTGGACAATAGGTTAAAGATCTAAACTGCGAGATTCGATTTGAAAGTGGAAAACCTACTGAAGGAAAGGAGGGAAGTCGTATGCTCGGCAGCGCATAAAGTCTTTGTGTTTGGTGTTGTAATGTTGAAAATGCTGTTTAAGGAGGAAAATAATAAAAATATATTTTTAAAAGAAAAAAAGAAATCAGCTGAATGGTGCACCAGTTGTGATGCTGCTGGGCTGCAGCAGCTTCCTGCTTTCTTGCACACTGGTCCTCAATATCCCTCCCCTCTATTTTCTCCCACAGGTTGCCCTGTCTTCCCCCTTTTCCTTCCCATTCGCCTGGTATGACAGGAAGAGGCGGGGCATAGCTTGTGGGTAGTGTTGGCATGGCAAAAGAGGAGGGTGTGCTGCATGGTGCAGTCTGCCATTTTAAAAAAATTATTTGTCACTTTCCACTTTCTCAAACAGCATCCTCGCTCTGCAACATCGCGCAATCCACTTTTGAAACTGCGGCAGGGGGGTGATTTCGGTAGCAGATCATGAAACATTATCGTGGACTGCCAGTTCGAAGGAACACAGGCAAAAAAATCCCACAGGACATCTGAAAAAAGGCAGTCTTTGGTGATGTTCACTTTGCTCCCCTTAGCCTTTTCCTCCAACGCAAAATCCCTCAGGAAACCGAAGCTTCTACCAAACCCTTAATAGCAGGTTTCTGCTTTCCATGCAACAGGACCCAACATTTGGACACCAGATCTCCTTCATGAGCTGTTTACGGTTCCACGATGAATGGGGACCTTTATGAGGCGGATATTTTATCCTGAACACCACTTTAAAAAATAAATAAATAACTAATGGCAGTACTGAGGAGGAAACAAAATACTTAGCTTAGCGACATTCTGTCCTGAACTGTTAAGTGAAGTATTTTGCCTTTAATCTTTTCCAGATGACCCAAATGTCAACAGTCAATAGTGTCCCTTCGGGTGGGGTGAATGCAGGCCTTAGAACAGCCTTCTCTAGCATGGTGCATGTTTGGATTCAAGCTCCCATCGGCCCCAGGCAGCATGGCCAAGGGTCAGGAATGATGGGAGCTATATCTAGAGGGCATAACTTTGTGGAAGGTTGCCTTCAGATTTTGAGTTCAATGGTGCAATTCAGCAGCCATGGCAGGCTGTTGCTTTTACAAGTAAAGGTAAAGGTAAAGGTACCCCTGCCCGTACGGGCCAGTCGTGTCCGACTCTAGGGTTGTGCGCTCATCTCACTCTATAGGCCGGGAGCCAGCGCTGTCCGAAGACACTTCTGGGTCACATGGCCAGTGTGACGAAGCTGCTCTGGCGAGCACACGGAAACGCCGTTTACCTTCCCGCTGTAAAGCGGTACCTATTTATCTACTTGCACTTAGGGGTGTTTGCGAACTGCTAGGTGGGCAGGAGCTGGGACCGAAAGACAGGAGCTCACCCTGCCACAGGCATTCGAACTGCCGACCATACGATCGGCAAGTCCTAGGCACTGAGGTTTTACCCACAGCGCCACCCGCGTCCCTCTTGCTTTTACAAACAGGGCTACAAAATGTACCTGTTTGGGACAGCTTTTGAGGAAAGTCATAAGCATCTGCTTTGCATGCAGAATGTCCCAGTTTCAACCTGAAACTGGGAGATAAGCCTGCCAGAAAACCTGGAATGCCACCGCTAGTCAGAGTAGATAGATAGATGATAGATAGATAGATAGATAGATAGATAGATAGATAGATAGATAGACAGATAATTTATTACGGTCAAAGACCAGCTCACATAACACAATAAAAACAGCGTTCATAAAGATAAAATATACAGTCAGAGCAGATAGCAGCAATAGCTCATGAGCTAAAATTGAGATATATACATACACCCGTACAATGAGATTTGGGCTACCATAAAAATTGACCCTGAGGTACCCCAAAGGGCGACTTCAGCATTTCCCTAGTAAGCTATTTTATTCTAGAGGATGATCTGTGCCTACAAATCTGGGCGCAGAATCTGGATACCAGCCAGGTCGTCTTGTGATCTTTGCCTAAGAGGAGAGAATTCAGTTTAGACTTAGGTCAGAGTAAAAACTGAGCTATAAATGGACCAATGGTACATATAATCAGCTGCCTATGTTACTATGTAGCTATCCTTGGGTGGTTGTTGTTGTTGTTGTTTAGTCATTTAGTCATGTCTGGCTCTTTGTGACCCCATGGACCAGAGCACGTCAGGCACTCCTGTCTTCCACTGCCTCCCACAGTTTGGTCAAACTCATGCTGGTAGCTTCGAGCACACTATCCAACCATCTCGTCCTCTGTCGTCCCCTTCTCCTTGTGCCCTCCATCTTTCCCAACATCAGGGTCTTTTCCAGGGAGTCTTCTCTTCTCATGAGGTGGCCAAAGTATTGGAGCCTCAGCTTCACGATCTGTCCTTCCATTGAGTGCTCAGGGCTGATTTCCTTCAGAATGGAGGGGCTTAAATAACTGAGAGAAGCTATGAACTATGCCGAGCAGGGCACCCTAGATGGACAGGTCATAGTGAAGAGTTTTGACCAAACGTGATCCACCTGGAGCAGGAACCGGCAGGCCACTCCAGTATCCCTGCCAAGAAAACTCCATGGACAAAGACAACAGGCATATATCCTTGGGTAGAGTGTACCATTTGTGGATACAGTGAGGCTATGAACTCAGAACAAAGTATGAAAAGGAAAAGAGAATTTCTTATGCTTACAAGCCCATGTTTGTCTGGATACCCTGCAAAACCTGTTCTGCCCCAGCTCTCTAGAAGCACTGCATCTATTCAAAACATTCAGAAACCACAAACCATAGAATTTTAGAGTTAGAAGAGTCTCAGGAAACCAAGCTTTAAAGCTCTGTGTCCGAGTGAGATAGGGGTTTTCTGGTTGTTGTTTTTTGCCCTGGAGCTTTTGCCCTGCAAAAGGCCGCTCCTTAGCACTCAATCAGAGCAAACATCAGTTTGGGTTTTCATCAAGAGAAGCATTTTTGTGGGGGAAATTCTGGAGGGGGAAAAAATGCAAGCAGAGGAAATGTAAGTGTAGATAAGCCCAAAGACAAGACAGACGGGATAAAAGATGCCTTATGTGTCTTTTTAATCCAGGAACCACAAACTGGCTTTAACACCACCTAGTGGGAGCCCTGGGTCAGTCCCCAGGGATGACAGTCCTTTTTTGCTCAGGCTGTATGGGGTCACAATAAATATAGCAATATGCTTTCTCACTAGAACAAAGCTTATTTTTGTGGTGGATAGAAAGATAGAGAGTTGCCAGGTCTACCATGTTTAACTTTCATGACTGGTGCTTAAGAACGTCACAGCTCTCAAGAACTCTATGGATGAAGCTCTGAGACCAAAGTCCCTAATATTTCATATTTTGATGAGGCAACTCCACAGAGGAAACTAGAATCAGCTCCCCTCATTTCCAGAGCAGTCCATGGACATAATAGGTTACCCTCTTTTTCTTTTTTTTACCTTGACCTTGTCATTCAAAGGCCCTCCGTAAATATGCCCTCAACAAAATGAGTCTGTTGACCCCAAGCCCTCTTCCACCGCTTCTCAAATAGATTTCATATTACAGCCCCCACAGCTTGTAATTCAGTCCAGTTCCTTTCAGCCAGCAGCCTCTTTCAAGGAGAGAATTTTTATTTTTTTTTGCCTCACTTAATATGGAAGCTTTATTACTTCTTTTATTTTTACAGGCTCCCTCTTCTACCCTCTTATTCCTGGGACCGGCCACCCCGATCTGTCCTGCCCTGACAGTTTTCCCTGCCTGTCTTCCATGAACAACAAACAGTTTGAGCTGATTGAAAACAGCATGCAAAAATGCATGATGTAAGAAGAAATTGCTTTGCAAAAATATGTATTTTAGAAAAATCACATGCAAATATGTGTTGATTAGGAAGAGGAGAAATCATGTGGTGGGAAGGAGGAAGCAAGTGTAGACCTGGAGACCCAGGAGTAAGGAGGGCTTCTTGTTTGCTGCACTTAAATGAAGCTGCTTCTGTTTGAGTTTGCCTGAACTGCCTGGCATTCATTTCTAAGAAAGGCAGCCTTGCGGGACAACAGCACAAGGAAGCTTCTGCATGTCTTTCTTTCACCCTTGAATAAACTTTACGCCTTTGTTGTGGGGTTGTTTTGACAACTGATTAGCAGGGGCAACATTATTGTACACCCTATTGCAGGGGTCAGCAAACTTTTTCAGGAGGGGGCCAGTCCACTGTCCCTCAGACCTTGTGGGGGGCTGGACCCACCTCCTCCTGAAAGCACCCCCCTGTGGTGTTTGCCCGTTCTTTTGGAAATGTCTGTACAGGGGGAGAGAAAGGGTTAATATGTAGACCAATAGAAAAGCCAGAGGCGGAGCCTACCTGTTTATAAAAGGGCTTAGCCCGAGGGTAGTTAGTTTTGGTTGGTTGGTTGGTTGGTTGGTTGGTTGGTTGGTTGGTTGGTTGGGAAAGGCAGTTGGGAAAGCAGTTGGCAAACAGTTGGAAACAGAGAGACAGTTAGTGCAGTTGGTTCTTGTGTGAGGGGAGGTAGAAGAGTTAGAGACAGGATAAAACAAGACTAAGAAGGTAAAGAGTAACAACGCTTTGAATGCAGTTCAAGTTTATTTGTGTTTGCAATAAACTGCACTCTTCTTTGTGGGACGCAGGTGGCACTGTGGGTTAAACCACAGAGCCTAGGGCTTGCCGATCGGAAGGTCGGCAGTTCGAATCCCTGTGTCGGGGTGAGCTCCCATTGCTCGGTCCCTGCTCCTGCCAACCTAGCAGTTCAAAAGCACAAAGTGCAAATAGATAAATAGTTACCCTCCCTTGGCCAATAAAGCGAGATGAGCGCCGCAACCCCAGAGTCGGCCATGACTGGACCTAACGGTCAGGGGTCCCTTTACCTTTACACTCTTCATTGTTAACTTAAGAACCTGACTGAGACTAAGTGATTTACCGGGGAGGACCTGGTTGGTGGCAGCGGATTAGTGGTCAATAGTCCGTGAGATGACCAGGGGCTCCATACGAATGCCATAACCCCCTTCCGAAAGGCCTCCCCACCTATGCCACTCACGCTGCAGCCACTCACGCTACCTTGTCTTTGGCAGCGTCGGTGTCCTCTGTCTCGGAGGGGCACAGAGCCCATGCAGCTGGCCTGGGCGGTGGAGGCAGCCTCCACGCCACTACCACTTCCTTCCCGCTGGGCCGCTTCCTCCTGCTCAGCTACCTCAGCGGGAAGGAAGAGGCAGCACCCAGAGGCATCCACGGCTTTTGATTGGTTGCAGGAGCTTCCTGCAGCCAATCAGAAGCCATGCCACGTCATGGAGGTCATTCTCCGCACAACGAGGCCTCTGCACCACACCTGTTTAGCACAGGGACTGACCGAGCAGGCGGCAGGGTCCACAAGGATAACGGGCCGGATTAACGAGCCTGGTGGGCCCTATCCGGCCCACGGGCCTTAGTTTGACGACCTAGAATCATAGAATCATAGAATCATAGAATCATAGAGTTGGAAGAGACCACAAGGGCCATCGAGTCCAACCCCCTGCCAAGCAGGAAACACCATCAGAGCACTCCTGACATATGGTTGTCAAACCTCTGCTTAAAGACCTCCAAAGAAGGAGACTCCACCACACTCCTTGGCAGCAAATTCCACTGTCGAACAGCTCTTACTGTCAGGAGGTTCTTCCTAATGTTTAGGTGGAATCTTTTTTCTTGTAGTTTGGAACCATTGCTCCGTGTCCGCTTCTCTGGAGCAGCAGAAAACAACCTTTCTCCCTCCTCTATGTGACATCCTTTTATATATTTGAACATGGCTATCATATCACCCCTTAACCTCCTCTTCTCCAGGCTAAACATGCCCAGCTCCCTTAGCCATTCTTCATAAGGCATCGTTTCCAGGCCTTTGACCATTTTGGTTGCCCTCCTCTGGACACGTTCCAGTTTGTCAGTGTCCTTCTTGAACTGTGGTGCCCAGAACTGGACACAGTACTCCAGGTGAGGTCTGACCAGAGCAGAATACAGTGGCACTATTACTTCCCTTGATCTAGATGCAATACTCCTATTGATACAGCCCAGAATTGCATTGGCTTTTTTAGCTGCCGCGTCACACTGTTGGCTCATGTCAAGTTTGTGGTCAACCAAGACTCCTAGATCCTTTTCACATGTACTGCTCTCAAGCCAGGTGTCACCCATCTTGTATTTGTGCCTCTCATTTTTTTTGCCCAAGTGCAATACTTTACATTTCTCCCTAGTAAAATTCATCTTGTTTGTTTTGGCCCAGTTCTCTAATCTGTCAAGGTCGTTTTGAAGTGTGATCCTGTCCTCTGGGGTGATAGCCACCCCTCCCAGTTTGGTGTCATCTGCAAATTTGATCAGGATGCCCTTGAGTCCATCATCCAAGTCGTTGATAAAGATGTTGAATAAGACTGGGCCCAAGACAGAACCCTGTGGCACCCCACTAGTCACTCTTCTCCAGGATGAAGAGGAACCATTGATGAGCACCCTATTGCAATTCTTAAGATATGTTTCTCCTTTGAACTCCTGACAAATGTTTTCCCATGGTCAGACAGAATTTCCTTGAGCTATACAGTGCCTTTCACATCCTTGTGGCCTGCTCTGCCAGTTTTGTATCTACATCCGAAGGCTGGCAATAACCCCACCTTATCGGAGTCCCTTGCAGACAACCACAGTGCCTGGAGACAGACAGTCAGGTTGTGCGTCCACAACAGTGGCCAGGGAAGGAATGACTGCTGGGAGGAGCGCAGAGAGAGAAAATGTCATGGCGTATCTGCGTCAGCAAAACCAAATGCCTTCATCTGCCCCAGCTGCAACAAAACATGTCTCTGACATATCAGTCTCTGCAACAGAGCTTTCCAAACTTTTCATGCTGGTGGCACACCTTTCAGACATGCATCGTTTTGCAGCACAGTGATTCAGTTTTGCTAGCAAACCAGAGGTTAAACTAACCCCTTTCCAGCCCCAGGAAGAGAGCCTGTGCAACACACCTACACACTGCAGCTGACACACTAATGTGTCGTGACAGACTGTTTGGAAAGCTCTGTTCTACAGCCACAAAAGGTGCTGTGACCCTCCAGCAGTTTACCCCTGAAGGCACATTCTTCCATTATCTCCTGAGACAGACAGATGCCAACATCAAACCACCGTATTTTTAAACTACTCCATCAGAATGATTTGCATTGCTGCTTCACACTGGACAGAATTAGGCAGCTGTAACCCTTTTAAGGAAAAAGAAATTAAAAGAGTAAGTTGTGTAATTCCTAATCGTTTCACCACACCTGGGAGATCTGTTACAGCTAAATGGTGGGCAATGTCCCTGTATAGCCCGTGTTTCTGACATGTCAACATCCAATTCTAGAGCCTTGAAAAGGCTACAGCAATCAGAGCAGGAGTAGGGAACATTCAAGAACTGAATTCCCTCGTAGGCGGACTTCCGGGTTGGCGCCCCCGGCAATGGCGGAGCTCCTCCAATCGGGAGGAACTTGCTCCGTGGAAAGTTGGGTCTGAACCGCCACAGCGAAGGCGGAGACCCATTGAAATCACAGGCAGAAGAAGCTTGTGAACCTGGGATTCGGCTGGCACCTTTTGCGCCTCCCCTACTCGTGGGGAAACCCTGTTTTGGGGATCCGGAGTGATGTGGGGTGAGCGGCGTGGTGCTTTGAATCAACCACTTCTTTCACGGAGTGAAGCCACATTGCTGTTGCCGGAGAGTGCTGACTTTTTCTTGTGGACAATTGGATTTTAAATAACAACCCGTGAGTAAAAAGGAAAATTGGATCTTTAAATATCTTAATTTGGCATCAAACGGGGAAGGTTCAAAACAGGAAGTCCGCCTTCCCCTTTTGTAAATAGACTGAAGCAAAGAGCTTACAAGTTAAGGTCTTGGAAAGCCTTATGTAAAGGATTAAACTTCCATCGATTGAAATTATTAGACCCCCCCCCCTTGGAAGCAGGAGAAGAGGGGGGAAATTTTGGACTGTGTATCCTGCAGGAGAGAGTGATTAAAATTAAATTACCACTGCTCTGAACCTGGGAACGGGCTCCCAGTGATTGACGTTTCGGGAGAGTTCATTGACAGCGAAGAGAACGGATGTTGACAGTCAGTTAAATAAGAGAAATATAAAAGGGAGGAAAAGTATCTGAAAATTGAAACTATCTTTACTTTTTGATCTGTGTTGGAAAAGATTGATACAAGTGGAGACTGTTCCCCTCTAGAGGGAGCTTTTGAAACTGTTACAAGAGTGGAGCTGGGAAATCTCCAGCTGCTTGATAAGAACTGTGAAAACTAGAGATTGACCTTGGATATTCAAGAATGTCGACAGGAGAAGCCTTATGGACTGCATTTTCTAAGATAAGCCACCTGTTGGAACAGCTTCATAAAAAGATGGATGCTATGACTACTAAAATTGAAATTTTGGAACCAAAAGTGAGCACCAATACAGAAATTATTCAGGATTTGGCACAGGAATCTATTTCAACAGGACAAATTGTTGAAAAGGAGAAGGAGAAAGTTGCTGTTGTCGAACCTAAAGTAACACAAGGAGGAGCCTTAGCCTTACAGAGGCAAATTGAGGACTACAAGTTGAGGCCCTTTATGATTGAGACTAGAAAAAGTCAGATTTTGAAGATTGGAGCCTGGCCTGGACTAGAAAAGGAAAGTTGGAAAGATCCCTCTATGCAGGGATTAACTGACTTTTGGAATATGGACTTGGGTCAGGAGGAGATTGGAGTTCTGGGGGCCTTTGGATTTGGAGGAATTTTGAAACATGCCCTGAAATACTTTATGGGTCCTAGCTTTAATTATGGAAATCTGGCTGACCTGTCGAGAAGGAATAAAAGTATCATTGGATTGGAGTTTCCCCGAGATCTGCTCTTTAGCATCAAAGAATATGAAGAAGACTGGCAGAAGGGACGTGGAAAAGAGTCAAGATTCTCGGACATAAGATCTCCAGGTTGATGGACTGTATGGAGTTGACGGAAGTGGCTGGCAGAGTCCGAGACTGGGGAGAGGAGATGGTGGAAGAAGATTGGAAATTTAAAGTCTATATATAGAAATATTGTAAAATTAATGAGTGATAGAAAAATGTTGGAAGGAAATTTTATGGCTTTAGCTGAAATGCTATAAGGAGTTAAGCTTAAATAAGTATACTAATTTTAATGGAAATAAGATTAAAAATATGTTAAGACATTTATATGATAGAAAATAGAGAAAGATGGAAAGGAATTGCTGAAACAATTAATGGAAGTGGAATAGAGGGAGGTGAGAGGAGGTCAATGATACAAGGGAATGAAAGATAGAATATGGAAAAGGTATGATGTATGTTTTTAAATTGTTTTTGTTTGGTTTGGTTTAGTTTATTGTGTTAGTTTAATGTGTTAAGGTTGTGTTTTGTATTGTTTATGTATTGTATTGTTTTTTCTTTTTTGTTCTTTTTTTTCTTTTGTCTTCTTTCTTCCTTTTCTTTTTTGTAAGCTTTAAAAGTAATAAATATTATTTTTTTAAAAAAAAGAATTCCCTCTTAGGCAAGGTGTGAGCAGCGATTCCAGTATGGTTTTAACACTCAATCCCTCTCCCCAGGGAACACCAGACTGTCGCTCTGTAAGGGGAATAGGAATCAGGAACAAGGATTCTTTGGCAGAAGCCATGATTGTTTAAAGTGGTTGTTGTTGTTGTTGTTGTTGTTGTTGTTTAGTCGTTTAGTCATGTCCGACTCTTTGTGACCCCATGGACCAGAGCACGCCAGGCACTCCTGTCTTCCACTGCCTCCCACAGTTTGGTCAAACTCATGCTGGTAGCTTTGAGAACACTGTCCAACCATCTCGTCCTCTGCCATCCCCTTCTCCTTGTGCCCTCCATCTTTCCCAACATCAGGGTCTTTCCCAGGGAGTCTTCTCTTCTCGTGAGGTGGCCAAAGTATTGGAGCCTCAGCTTCACGATCTGTCCTTCCAGTGAGCACTCAGGGCTGATTTCCTTCAGAATGGATAGGTTTGATCTTCTTGCAGTCCATGGGACTCTCAAGAGTCAGTCTCCTCCAGCACCATAATTCAAAAGCATCAATTCTTCGGCGATCAGCCTTCTTTATGGTCCAGCTCTCACTTCCATACATCACTACTGGGAAAACCATAGCTTTCACTATTCAGACCTTTGTTGGCAAGGTGATGTCTTTGTAGGATACTGCTTTAAATGGGGACGTTGTTTTACCTGGAGCTCTCTGTTGATCCAGACGGCAGAACTGGAACCAAAGGGTGGAAATGGCCAGGAAGCCGATTCGGGCAAACATTAGCAGAAACTTCCTAATGATGAAAGCTGCCTAACAATGGAACAGACTACCTTGGTCCTTCGCTGGAGGTGTTTAAGCATCTGTTGAGTTGCAGCAGTTGCATCCCGTGTGGCAGATCTTGCAGGGAGTTGGACTTGATCTCCAGAGCCCCTTCCAATCTTGCATTTCTACGACATTCCAAGGAAAGATTTGAGCACAAGGAGATCAAAGTGTTCTGGGATGAATGATTTGTTTATCCCCCTGCCTTTGTTTTGCACTCCTCGGGAGTTCTTCTGGTGACATTTGGAATGAGCAACTTTGTCTAAACCTGGCTGATCTGACAGCCTCTGAAACGACAATGTGCAGTTTCATGAATATTCAAGAGATGTCACCGGTTTCATCTAGTGACGCGGAACACCTGCCATCTGATTTCTTTAAAATGACAATAAATTGCTCTTAAAAGAAATGAAGTTTCTTGATCCAGGATTGAATTAGCCTATATTTATTATAAGGTGACTAAACAAGCTGCATTCGCATTATCAGTGACCTTGAATAATTTGTGGCAGCCATTATGGTTGTCGTACAATACAGTCAGATGAATGGCTCCACTTAACTACCACAGGATCCTTTTAGAGCACATAGCTTTATTGCAGAGGGACCTGTATTAATAGTCTCAGGACAGTTCTCAGGACTTCACTAAAATTTCCAGGTTTAGGCTATTTAAATGGGTATAAACTGAACTAAATTTGTTGAGTTGTGTGTATTTATAGCAAAGATGCACAAGAGTCCTGTCCTTTCAATCAGATGGTTTTACACACCAAAGCACAGTAGCAAAAGCTAGATCACCCAAACTGTACACAACAGAGCACTTTTTAATATTTATTTTTATGGGGAATTCAGTTGAGCTCAGTGGAGAACAGGCACCCCCCTCTACGAGTACAGAAATAGTCTGGAAAAGTTTCGGCATTCAGTCAGCTGTTTCAGATAACAAGTGCTACCAGGATAGGAAAAGAACAGAGGAAGTTTTACAAGGCTCTCATTCAGCCCGTGTTTCAGGAGGGAGATGAGGCAAACGGATGTTCTGTATCGTTTATAGCCTGGGGTTGAAGAGGAATATGATTCTGCAAAGGGCGGGGAAGATTCATATGGGACGGAAGATAGAGGCATCTGAAAAAGCTGAGTGGTGATCTTTAACTCTCTGAACACTCAAGAGGACCCTGAAACATATTCAAGAGATAAGTTCGGCTGTTCATGGTTTCCCCCACTTCAGCTGATTATGCTTGAGGAGCAAGTGACATAAAATAATTGGAAGATTATTTACGTCTTGAACCACAGGGTACCTGGCAGCAAGTCCTGCTGGTGTACACAGTTCCACAAGCAGAGTCTGGCAGTGTCAGGGGTTCAGGAGCAGAGGCACAGGGAGGAGAGGAGATGGAGAGCGAGGGGGAGGAATCCGAGGGGAGCATAGGAGAAGAGGACAGTGGACCGAGGGATTCCATGAGCCTCTCCAGCGAATCGGAAGATTCACAGAAGGGGGCGCCAGTGGCCAGGGGTAGGGGGTTCCCAAGGGGAACGCCCCAGGAGCAAGGGGGCAGCAGGGACTCCCAGAGCAGCAGTTGGAAATCAGGACCAGCTTCCCCACCAGAGCAGAGTGAGGGGGAAGAGTCCCAAGGATCAGGGCCAGTGCATTCCCCACCAGGGAGAGAAGATAAGGCAGGGCTGACCACACCTCCATCGGAGAGTCAGACAACGGAGGGGAGGTCAGATCCGGCCAGTGTACCGGAAGAGGGAAGCAGTGACAGAAGTAGTGTAACGGTCAGGAGGAAGGTCACTGGGCTGGTGCGAGAGGCAAGTTCAAATGTACAGGAGCGCGGGACAGCAGAGAATGAGGATTGGGAACCGGGTCCTAAAGCCCGCCGGAGGGAGGGGGAGGAGCTAAGCGACTCAGCGTCGGAAGAGTCCAGAAAGGGCAATGCCCCAGCGGGCAGGAGGACCCAGAGGAGGAGAGAGCAGCGTAAAAGGTGGAGCCGGGCTAGGATCTTAAACTGGTGTCATAGGGGAGGAGACTCAGACGGTACTTCACCGGTCTAGGCTTTAAGACGTAGAGCTGCGCGCTACGGCTTTGAAATGGAAACTGAACCTTAATAAAGACTTTTGTACATAACTACAGCCTAGCGTTGGTCCTCTGTGAGCTGGGACCTAGAGGCAGCTCTGACAGGCAGGCTTGCAGGCGCAAAGTCCAGTCAGTTCACCTCTGCGGCCAATCAAGGTGCCAGGGCACCTGAAGGTCAGTCCCACATAAGCACAGTCCCAAAGAGCTCCGTGGGCCATCCAAGTCATAGAATCATAGAGTTGGAAGAGACCACAAGGGCCATCGAGTCCAACCCCCTGCCAAGCAGGAAACACCATCAGAGCACTCCTGACATATGGTTGTCAAGCCTCTGCTTAAAGACCTCCAAAGAAGGAGACTCCACCACACTCCTTGGCAGCAAATTCCACTGTCGAACAGCTCTTACTGTCAGGAAGTTCTTCCTAATGTTTAGGTGGAATCTTTTTTCTTGTAGTTTGGAACCATTGCTCCGTGTCCGCTTCTCTGGAGCAGCAGAAAACAACCTTTCTCATGGTCCAACCAACGTGGGACATTGAGCAGACACAGCCCCTCAGCTCTGCTTTCCTTTTTTCCTTCACTGAGGGCAGCGTCTGGGCTTGATGAGGCATATAGCCCTCACCTGTCCTGAGCCTACTCTGAGCTGCAGAATCGCACACTTCCTCCCAGAGCTAACAAGTCCCACCTGGGCAGCTGTGGACCCTTGCCTGCCTCAGCTTTCTAGAGCAGGGGTCAGCAAACTTTATCAGCAGGGGGCTGATCCACTGTCCCTCAGACCTTGTGGGGGGCTGGACTATATTTTGGAAAAAAAATATGAATGAATTCCTATGCCCCACAATTAACCCAGAGATGAACTTGAATTAAAAGAACACATTCTACTCATGTAAAAACACCAGGCAGGCCCCACAAATAACCCAGAGATGCATTTTAAATAAAAGGACACATTCTACTCATGTAAAAACATGCTGATTCCTGGACCATCCACGGGCTGGATTTAGAAGGCGATTGGGCCCATGTCCTAGAGCACGGGTGTCAAACACAAGGCCCGCGGGCCAAATCCGGCCTGCCAGACCTCATCATGTGGCCCGTGTAGCCACCAGCCTGGCCTGCCCGCTTCCCCCTGCGAGGCGGCGCGCTGTAGGCGGGGATGGGGGGCTGGAAGGCGGGCGGTGGAGAAGGCGAAGGCGCTCCCTTCCCGTGCCGTTACTCAGCCGGCCTGAGAGAAAATTTCTGAGGCGGCGGCAGCCTTCGTCCAGGGTTGGGGGGCCATGGCGGGACTTTGCCCTCCCGGCGGCCTGGAGCATCTGGAGCTGGGGCGGCTGCGGGACCTGCCGGGCAGCAGCGGCGGAGTCGTCGTCGACGCTTCTTCTCCTTCTCCTCCTCCTTCGTCTTGCTCGCCGTCGCCGCCGCTCTCATCTTGCTCGAGGCAGGCCTGGAGACAACCCGGGCTTTGAGCCCAAGGAGGAGGCGGGCGAAGCGGCCAGAGCGGCTGGCGGGAGAGCGGCGGTGGCGGCGGGGCCCGTGCTGCAGATGGGTGTGGTGGAGTGGGGCCGAGGAGGGGCGCCTTCGCCCTCGGAGCCCGACGCCCGGGAGGGCCCACCAAGAGCGGGAGGCAGCGGAGGCACAGGCGGCACGGCGAAAAGGAGGAAGGCGGAGGGGAAGGCGAAGGCCAGCGGCCTTGCTCCGCCGGAGGCGCCCCGACGCTGACGTCGCATTTCCCTCACGAGGAGACGGGCGAGGAGGTCGCCGAGTACCCGCCGCCGCCTCGCCGCCTCGCCTGGGCCAAAGGGATGGCGCACTGCCTGCAAGGTGAGTCTCCGCCCGGCCAGGCCCTTCTGTCGCCCTTCCCGGCTCGCATCTCTCCTGTTTCACCTTATTACTTTTATGTTTCTCACGAATCTTCTGCTCTGAAGACAGATGCAAATAATCCGTTCAGCTCCTCTGCAATCTCCTTTTCCCCCTTTAGCACACCTTTGATTCTCTTGTTGGCCAAAGGCTCTACCACAGACATGTCCAAAGTCCGTTTCAGGGGCCTAATCCGGCCCCTTCGGCAGTTTATGTGTTAAAATCCTCAAAAAAACCCTCAACAACTTCAACCCTAAAAAAAAAAAGCTCAACAATAATTTCAATCCTAAAAAAAGCGCAACAACTTTGGTTGGCCCTCACGGCCCTTCTCTTCATCAAATCTGGCCCTCCTTGAAAAAAGTTTGGGCACCACTGTCCTAGAGTATACCTCACACTGCTCCCTACACCTCAGGGCCTGCCATGTTCATGGAGACGGGGGGCCTTCTGGGGTCAGGGATGGGTCCTGCTGCTCTGGTTCCTGTGCACTGACCCAAATCCCCTCACCATCCTCCGTTGCCCCATATTTTCTACCCCAACCTTCTCCATCCCCAGCTTGCCCCATTGTGTCTCAGTCACAGCTATACCCCTTGCTGGGTTCCTCTTCCTCCTCCCTGCCAGTTCATGACACTTATTACCCTCCTGTACACTTAGCTATCCTGCTGCAGAGAATATAAAAGGGGAGCCAGTTCTAAGCATGTGTTTGTTTAATCTCCTAGCCCAGCCTTTCTCAACCTGTGGGTCCCCAGATGCTGTTGAACTACAACTCCCATCACCCCTAGCAAGCAAGGCCAGAGCTCAGGGATGATGGGAGTTGTAGTCCAACAACATCTGGGGACCCACAGGTTGAGAACCACTGTTAGCCTCTTCTTTAAGTGGGTGCAGCACCCCTGAGAACTTTTGTTAATCCAATCGACACATGCAGGGGGATCATTTTATGATGCACTTTCTGGGCTGTAGGCGGATGCACTTTCTGTGGGCTATGTGTCCTACCTTGCAGAGGACAGCTCTACTTGAGGGATCCTCTGTTTGAAGGGGAGCTCAAACCAAGCAAGCCTGAACCAAGTGGGATCAAATGTATTGTGCATCAATAATAATATTATTCATTCATTCATTCATTCATTTATTCATACCCCACCCATCTGGCTGGGTTTCCCCAGCCGCTCTGGGCGGCTCCCAACAGAATTAAAAGCACAATAAAACATCAAACATTTAAAAACTTCCCTAAATAGGGCTGCCTTCAGATGTCTTCTATAAGTCATATAGTTGTTTACAGTATTTCCTTGACATCCACAGGGAGGGCTCTACTACTGAGAAGTCCCTCTGCCTGGTTTCCTGTAACTTTGCTTCTCTCAGTGAGGGAACCAGCAGAAGACCTTTGGAGGAGGACCTCAGGCAGAACGAAGGGGGTGGAGATGCTCCTTCAGATATACTGGACCGAGGCCGTTTAGGGCTTTAAAGGTCAGCACCAACACTTTGAATTGTGCTCGGAAATGTACTGGGAGCCAATGTAGATCAACTGCTTCATAGGTGAGGGTTAAATCCTGCTTGTTTTGGCTATGCCAGTAAGTTCCTCAGTTGAAGTGGCTGATTTGCCCCCAAACCCTGAAGAAAGAAGGATTGAAACAGACAAATGTATCGGCTGATGCATAGGGGAGTTCAATCCTGCTCGTTTCGGGCATATTGGACAGTTCCTGCTGGGAATAAATAAATATTACATCTGACACTCAACAGCCTTTCTCGGCCAAGGACGAAAAGTAAGGGCCCTGAAGAACAAGCCACTCTTTCAACAGTCACAAGTATTGACAAAGTGATGTTAAGAGGCGTGCAGTATTATGCCTGTCTTATTCCCTCTAGTTTACAGGAATCACTTGTGCTTCCAAAGCGGTCAGTCAAGAAACTTCCATGAATGCTAAGTCTGATTTCATTTTTTCTAACATTTTCATAAAGTAGACCATCACAAGGGGCCCTCTCCACAATATCCGAATACAGGGAACATTGAGTTTACTATAATAACACTGCTTGTGACCTTCATGATGTGTGTCACCACTTCCATTATTATAACCCCCATTTTTCAGAGGTTAATAACTTTGATGTAAAAATCTGCAGCTGTCTGAAGCTACACATAAAATCTCACATATATTCCCCTCCCTGCTTTCAGGTGCAGGTGGTTGTGAATAAAGACATCTACCCACCGCTGTGCTGATGCTGGACATTTAAGGAGGGGTGCCATTAAGGGAAAGCTGTAAGGGCCACCCCACAAAATCACTTGTTTCAGGCATCAGGTGATCATTCTTCATGAACACAACTCTAGAAAGCTCACTAGCTCATCACACAGAAAAGAAGAAGGTCCCCGGCCAGTGTGGGGTAGTTGTTTGATGATCAGGCCAGGACTAGGGAAGCCAGGGTTCAAATCTCCACTCAGCCATGAAGCTCACTTGGGCCAGTCACTCGCTGTCAGTCTAACCTACCTCACAGGGATGTTGTGGTAATAAAAGGAATAATGATCATAATTTATTATTTGTACCCCACCCATCTGGCTGGGTTTACCCAGCCACTCAGGGCGGCTTCCAACATATATTAAAAATAAATTAAAACGTCACACATTAAAAACTTCCCTGCCTTCAGGTGTCTTCTAAATGTCAGGTAGTTGTTTATCTCTTTGACATCTGATGGGAGGGCGTTCCACAGGGCGGGCACCACTACCAAGAAGGCCCTCTGCCTGGTTCCCTGTCAGCTCACTTCTTGCAGTGAGGGAACCAGTAGATGACCCTCAGATGAGGACCTCAGTGCCCGGGCAGAAAGATGGGGGTGGAGACGCTCCTTCAGGTATACTGGGCCGAGGCAATTTAGGGCTTTAAAGGTCAACACCAACACTTTGAATTGTGCTCGGAAACGTACTGGGAAGGGGGTGAGAACTATTTTCCTGCCACATGAAATTGGGCCAAAGATAGCATGTGCCCCTAAGACGACAAGTTGCCCATTTGTGCCTTAGATCAGGAATGGGGAACCTGGTGTTGTTAGACTACAGTTCCCATCAGCCCTAGCTAGCATGGCCAATGCCAGGGAGTTGTAGTCCAGCAATATCAGGAATATCTTGAGAGTCCTGTGGACTGCAAGAAGATCAAACCTATCCATTCTGAAGGAAATCAGCCCTGGGTGCTCACTGGAAGGACAGATCCTGAAGCTGAGGCTCCAATACTTTGGCCACCTCATGAGAAGAGAAGACTCCCTGGAAAAGACCCTGATGTTGGGAAAGATGGAGGGAAAAGGAGAAGGGGATGGCAGAGGACGAGATGGTTGGACAGTGTTCTCAAAGCTACCAGCATGAGTTTGACCAAACTGCGGGAGGCAGTGGAAGACAGGAGTGCCTGGCGTGCTCTGGTCCATGGGGTCACGAAGAGTCGGACACGACTAAACAACAAACAAAAAATATCAGGAAGACTGCAGATGTGCCATCCCACCTTAGACAAACATTGTATTGGCTCTGTTCACTCAGCTCCATGCCTAGTTGCTAGAAGGTTTAATTTCAAAGGTTGTGTGATTGCCAGGCTGAATGTCTGAAGGAACCCTGTGCCTCCCTTTCTGCTTTTTTTGGTGTTTTGGTTTTAGCAGAAGTTAAGTTTATAAAATTCCAGAACATCATTTTACACCCATGTTAGTATGTTGCATTGATTGTACAGCTTGGGATTTGCGGAGGAATTGACAAACAATTTAAAGCTGCCTCTTCCTTTTGTGTCTTAGAGTTATGAAATTGATTTTATTATATTTGACCCAATTTACTGTATTGGTTTTATACATTTATTGATGCACACACACACACCCCTGGGGCCTTAACAGCAAAGGGCAGTAAATAAACCAGTGAAGGAATGAACAAATAAATAAATATGAAATTGACAAGATGCAAAATATATGTGCATGAATTCCTAAAAACTACTGACCGACTGAGCTTATTTCCAATTTCCTAAATAAACACACAGAGGAGTGAGGGTGGTGAATGTCACTTCTGGATTCTCAGTTTCTCGTTTTTCCAATCTTAAATTCAGTTATCCACATTAATTGGTGTTTATGATTTTTATGTCTTAGTGAAAATTCAGCAGCATTTTAGTGTGAATTTCTGCTAATACACATGTTTGTATGAAAGTTTGCCCAATATATACAGTTTTGCAAAGCAATTTCACCTAAAATTTCATTTTGTATGGTTTTTTCACTTATACATGCGCTTTTGTACATGTTATTTGCCTGGAGAACTGCATTGCAAAATTTGGGGAAGTGCAAATTTTCAAGGCTGGCTATGTTTGAGGCCTCATATTACTTTGGAAAGTTTGAATTAGGTGGGTTCACCTTTAAATGGTAACCAAATTGAATTTCATCACCATTCCTACATAGGATTGCACAGGCCATTAATTGTATTTTTAATTCTCCCCAAACCCTGCCATTGCCATCAAACTCTGTAGCATGAAAGAAATAAATTAAACAGACTTACTCCAGCAATTCTCCCACCAGTATTTTTTTCAGAAGTTTGGCTGAGATGCCAAATTCATATCCGTCAACAGCGGAAAGTCCCACACCTGGAAAAGACATAAGGCTGTTTGAGTAGCTGGAAGGAAACTGGTCTCCTTGCCATATTAAATTCCATATCTTCAGGGCTGGAACCAGCCATGACATGTCAAGTTTATTTAAGTCCCCAAAGAAAATTAAGCAGCCATGTTGGAGAGTGAGATTAAAGGAAATCTCTGTTACGGAGCTTAAACTGGATTCAATTAAAAAAAAAAACAAGGAAAGAGAACAAATTTATCTTTTCATGTTCTTTGACAATAGAACTGCTTGGATTAATTAGACTTAAATGCGGTCTGGTATGGATTTGGTCAAGAGATAATGCTGAACAGGCTTTGAATCTCACAACTTTATTCAAAGGTCAATCCCACCTATTTTGCTGGGATTTACTTGCAGGGAGGGACGCAGGTGGCGCTGTGGGTTAAACCACAGAGCCTACGACTTGCCGATCAGAAGGTCAGTGGTTCGAATCCCCGTGATGGGGTGAGTTCCCGTTGCTCGGTCCCAGCTCCTGCCCACCTAGCAGTTTGAAAGCACGTCAAAGTGCAAGTAGATAAATAGGTACCGCTCCAGCGGGAAGGTAAACGGTGTTTCCGTGTGCTGCTCTGGTTCGCCAGAAGCGGTTTAGTCATGCTGGGCACAACCTGGAAGCTGTACGCCGGCTCCCTCGGCCAATAAAGCAAGATGAGTGCCGCAACCCCAGAGTCGGTCACGACTGGACCTAATGGTCAGGGGTCCCTTTACCCTTTACCTTACTTCCAGGGAAGTGCGAATACTGGTGCCAACTTTTCTGGTGGCTGTTTACAGAGGCTTGTAAGATGCAAGAACAAGCAGGCAAAGCTTTGGAGCACGGATAGAAAGAAAAAATACCACCTGCTAATCACGCCAGATCGATCTGTCGTTAAGAGCACAGCTGCAGGGGCTGGTGGAAAATTTGGCAGCCTTAGTTAACAGTGCTGCACTAAACCAGGCATAGGCAAACTCAGCCCTCCAGATGTTTTGGGAGTACAATTCCCAGCATCCCTGACCACTGGTCCTGTTAGCTAGGGATCATGGGAGTTGTAGTCCCAAAACACCTGGAGGGCTGAGTTTGCCTATGCCTGTATTAAGCTCTTATTTGCAATAACCCTCTGGGGTGTGGTCCGGCATCCTGTGACTTATGTAAGTCTATCCCTGGTTGTTAAGCACATGGGGCTTCCATATTTAGGGGGCACCATTCATTTGACTCCTGGAAGCTCTTGACTGCCAACTGACCACTGGGAACTAGCTGTCGTAGCCCCATCTGAATCCCATTGCTAAGCAAGCAGGAGTTAGGAGTCTCTGAGGAGCCCTTGCCTAAGAGCAGAATCCATATACAAAGTCAGATAATCAGGGAATCCAGATGATCACAGAACCAAGATGGAAAGCAGCCAGGTAGAGGTAGGAGCCACCATCATTGTTTCCTGCATCTGACTGCTGCTGAGAGCTCTGTTTTAGAAGCCCAGAGCCAGCTGGTTCTCATCAATGCCAGCTGGTTCTCATCTGGCTCTTTGCTCTGTGGCCTTGAAAGCTGATCAGTTGCAGGTGGAGTCACTTCACCTTCTTCCCCCTTCAGGCTGCTGCTCAGCAGGCAAAGCTAACTCCTGTTATAAGAATTTTAAGGTCAAAGTGGCAAACCTCCCCATTGTCTCTTTCCTCACAAATCCTGTCTTAAGGGCACATTCAAGATATGAACAGGGTGTGAGCCTGTGACCTGTGACCTAAATTCAGGAATTAAGTAGTTATAACAACAAAAGAGTGGCCAAAACACAGATAATGCAATCAGGTAACTTTCCAGACAGGAGATAAACAACGCACTCAGATTTCTGTTGTAGACAGAATGTCTATGTATGATATCACAGAATGTGACATCACAGAATGTGATGTATGGATGATGTTTCTGGGGGTGGTCTTGGACTCCAGGGCGGGCAATTTAAAATAAGGGTGGGCACACCTTTGTTCTGGGTCTTCGTCCTCTCTCCTGCGTGTGGGGAGGACCCTGTTGCAAGAGTTAATAAAAATCAGACTTACTAGCTGCTTTGCTTCTCAATATTCTCTGGTTGGTCTCTGTTATTTTCTCCTACCGATGCATAGCTGTCAACCATCCCTTATTTGGCGGGAAAGTCCCTTATCCTAGCACTGTGTCCCGCTGCTGTCCCTTATTGATGATGTCCCCTAAATTCCCCAGGTTTCAAAGGAAGCAGCTCCTCTCCGTCCCTCCCTGCCGGCCAGGGAGGAGGGAGGCTCTTACTGTATTGCTTGGCTGCGTTGCTCACCCAATAAGGAGTCTAAGAACGACTGGGGGGTGGAGCTTGCATGCCTTGTGCCAATCAAATCAGCCTTGTTGCCTGGGGACTTGCCTTTGCTCAGCACTTCCCAGCGGTTTTCCTTGCTGCATCCCCTTTGCCGGGTTGCTGCGCTGTGGGAACCACCGCTTGAGGCTTCATTTGGCTGCTGGCTGGGCTTTCTGCCTTTGGCTCAGAGGGGCTCAGAAGCTGAACATACCTGTTGTAGGAAAATCCCTTATTTTGGCTGCTGATCCCTTATTTTCAAGGCTGCTGGTCCCTTATTTTCAAATCTGTAATTTGACAGCTATGTACCAATGGAGAACCTGCGAAGGACTCTCCAGCCACCCAGAGTGGCTGGGGAAAACCAGCCAGATGGGCGGGGTACAAATTATTATTATTATTATTATTATTATTATTATTATTAGGGCTCTTGGGTACCCCATAAGGGAAAAGGAGCAGGTTTTTTTACTTATATCACTCCTGACCCAGGACATAACCCTAGCCTGGTCCTGCATCTTTAACAGCAGCCGGATCTGCATAAATCAGCAGGAGGAGCTTTTCAGAGCAAGGAAAGCAGCGTGGTGATATGCTGAGATCTCGCGATTATGCTGCTTCAAGATGCAAGGACCAGAAACCAAAGTTGTAAACCTTACACAGAGGGGTAGCCAAGGCGGGGCCCTCCTGTTGGGCTCCAATTCCCATCAGCCTCAGCCAGCATGGCCAGTGGTCAGGCATGATGGGAGTTGTAGTCCGACAGCATCCGGAAGTTGCTGTGTTGGATAGCCCTGCCCACACACCCTGGCCACCCTTCGAGCTTGCAGAGGTGTTTGGCCGGCCCCTCTTAAGAGACAAAACGCTTGAGCGGATGAGCCGTTCTTACTGTCTCAGCTGCTGTTGAGCTGCTAGCAACTTTGCAGTATTGATCTAACAGAACAGCTAGGTTTAAAAAGTAGGGGTGGGAGAGAGAATTTATTATCTCCAGACCCATGTAGGCTTTCTCTGAACTAAATGATCTGCATTATGATCAATAATCCTCTGAAGTGGAGTTTTTGCCAGTTACAGGGGGGCGAGGGGGGATGAAAGTTCCCCTTGAAAAAGAAAAAGGCGAGGCTTAAAGGCAGAGCAGCAGCTGAGAAGGGCAGCCAAAGGTAAGGGGAGCAAGGCCCCTGAGCCGATATGCAGAGGTCTGCTGAAGCATCACACAAAGGCTTTGCACATCAATAGGAGCCCCTTTTGTTTTAATTGCTTTCCAGCTCTTTCAGGCTCTCACTTTATCCGAGCTCTAGGCTGCCTAAACAGCTCCTGGGGAATATTAAAACAGACACAGCTGCCCAAGTCGCAGCAATTATTGGGGGGGGTCCCATTTTCAAAATTCACTGTTGCATGATGGCCCCGTCACTTAATTTTTAAATTTGGGGTGGTTTATATTTTTTGCAAATTATTCCCCAGATAGCATTACCTTCTGGGGAGCAACATGCAAGACATTGTTATTGGCATAGCTGTCAACTTTTCCCTTTTCTTGTGAGGAATCCTATTCGGAATAAGGGAATTTCCCTTAAAAAGGGGGAAACGTTGACAGCTATGGTTATTGGTTTCGCTATGACTGAGAATAACCATAGTTAGAGGTAGGTAGCCGTGTTGGTCTGCCGTAGTTGAAACAAAATAAAATAATTCCTTCCAGTAGCACCTTAGAGACCAACTAAGTTAGTTACTGGTATGAGCTTTCGTGTGCATGTACCTTTGAGAATGGTCTAATGCAGTCTTCCTCAACCTCTTGCCCTCCAAATGTTTGGGGTTACAGCTGCCATCAGCCCCAGCTGGCAGAGGCATTGTAGTCCAAAACATTCAGAGGGCACGAAGTTGATGAATGCAGGCACAGCAGCTAAATTTGTGAGCAAGAAAACGGCTGCTCACAGCAAGAAAACTTATCAGCTATGAGCTCACTTCAACTCCTTCCAAGGAGGCCTTCATAGGTTCACTGAATACAGAGAGGAGGGAACAGAACTGTTCCTCTTGAAGGCTGTAAGCAGGGGTGGGGAGGTATAAAAGGAGAATTCCTGGATGCCAAGTTCCAAGTTTGGGGCAAGGACTCCTTGGTGAGAGGACCCCAGCAGAGATTTCAAATCACAAAGCATGCAGCAAAGTATGGAAATGCCTCTGTAAGCAATACTAATTTTCTAGAAAAAGAGGTGCCGGGACTGAGTTCCTGTGAGTTCCCCCCTTTTAAAAAGCCCTGTCTGTGAGACGTATCATGTGGGCATGTTACATGATGTCTTCTTTCTCATCAGAAATTGTTGCTTGTATTAACTTTACCTCAGAAAAATCCTTGATATCTGCAGGTGCTCACACACTTTTGTATCATGATTTTTTTGGAAGGGAGTAACAGGTGGACAACGAAAGTGGATCTTGCCAGATTTTATAGTGAGAAAAAGAGACTTAGACTTCACGTCTGGAAGAATAAACATCTGCCATTCATTCCTCAACGGCCTGCAGACCTCATTGCTCTTTCTACATTTGACTGTATTATCTTATACAGTGGTACCTCAAGTTACAGATGCTTCAGGTTATAGACACTTCAGGTTACAGACTCCGCTAACCCAGAAATAGTACCTCGGGTTAAGAACTTTGCTTCAGGATGAGAACAGAAATCATGCGGCGGCAGTGGGAGGCCCCATTAGCTAAAGTGGTGCTTCAGATTAAGAACAGTTTCAGGTTAAGAACGGACCTCCAGAACGAATTAAGTACATAACCAAAGGTACCACTGTAATTATCAGTCTTGTCGGAGATTTGTTTGGACATAGGTCCTGCTTATATTAATATATATGTTAGAATTGATGGATTATTCTTGTTGTTGATGTGAGCTGATGTTGTTGTTGTTATTCAGTAAAAACAATTACAAAATAAAAAATCCGCATAGAATTTTGGGAAATCTAGGAAGACTTTGAAGAGAATATGTGATCAACCCAATTCCAGTACAAAAATTAGGAATACTCTATTTGTCTTGCTGTAAAGAACCCTGGTGAGAAAATGAAAATGCCACTCCACAGGCTTCTCAGTTATGCACTCCGAAACATTTGGATGTGTGCAAAGCACACAGCACTGTCGAGCACTAATGCACACTAGCTCAGAGCACAAAAGGAATCCAATATTCATCTTCATCAGATGGAGATGATAAAAGCACCTCTAGGTCAAAGTTCCAGCTACTTTAAGAGTCTGTACAGCAGATACAGCACACTGTTTCTTTTAGGTTGAGTCAGACGACAGCGAGAGACTCTGCAATGCCAACCTAGTACCCACCCACAGGACGCTTTGGACCAGCTGATGGGAGTTGTTGTGCAAAGCATTTGGAGGGTGCCAGATAGGCAAAGGGTCCCTAAGGCAGGCTTCCTCAGCCTTGGCCCTCCATATGTTTTTGGCCTACAACTCCCATGATCCCTAGCTAGCAGGACCAGTGGTCAGGGACATAGCTGTCAAGTGTCCCTTATTTGAAGGGACAGTCCCTTATTCCAGGGCCATGTCCCGCTGCTGTCCCTTATTGGTGGGTGTCCCTTAAATGTCCCTTAAATGATGTCCCTTAAATTTCAAAGGAAGCAGCTCCTCTCCCTCCCTCCCCAACGGCCAGGGAGGAGGGAGGCTCCAACTGTGTTGCTTGGCTGTGTTGCTCACCCAATAAGAAGTCTAAGAACGACTGGGGGGTGGAGCTTGCATGCCTTGTGTGTGGCTAGTTAATGCAAGCTGAGGAGGGTTTTGAATGCTGGACGCCATTTTGTTGCACGTGCTGCTGCAAACTTTGTAGTGCAAAGCCAGGCCGGGGAGCTATCCTAAGTTGAGGCTGCATAGGCCTTGTGGTGAAAGTGATTCAGATTCTATTCAGTTGAACCTCTGGTTACAAAGTTGGTTGGACAGTGTTCTCGAAGCTACCAGCATGAGTTTGACCAGACTGCAGGAGGACAGGAAGACTGGAGTGCCTGGAACAGGTGAGGCTGCAGGTCCCTTATTTTGGCTGCTGGTCTCTTATTTTCAAACCTGTAAGTTGACAGCTATGGTCAGGGATGATGGGAATTGTAGTCTCAAAACATCTGGAGGGCCGAGGTTGAGGAAGCCTACCCTAAGGTGTAAAGATCAAGGACTCAAGACTCACGAATGGCCAGAGTTTCCATACCAAACTTTTAAATATGAAGTCTTCCTGTGGATGGTGTAATGCAGCTGGTAGATTCTGTATCATAGAGAATGGGAAACAAAGTTAATCTTATCTAAGACTTCACTGTTGCAGCCGCTCTATGCTTGTTCTTTCTGCTTATTTTCAAAACTAAAAATTTTAATCCATTTTTTTCTATTTGTGAGCTCTGTATGGTTAATGTTATTAAGCCACTCTTGAGGGGTGTGTGTTGTTATGGGTTATACACTGAAACAACAACAATATCCAAAGTGACTGAAACTATAAAATAATTTAATTTTTAAACAATTGACATCTGGCTACCCTGTAGGACTCCCCTTAGGGAGCCCAGACGCAAAGAAAGAGGCCGCTTTTGTGTCTTTATCTCTTTGGCTGCCACAGCTTTCCCACCACAAATTTTTGCCAACTTTTTTTATTGGTCCCAAACTTCTGCTGTTAACAGGTGCACAGGAGCAGCCCGGTTTTTAAAAGTTGGCAACCCTTGCTGCTGCAATTGTAGGACATGCTTCTGGCTGGGACTTTTGTGTTTGTTTGTTTTCTGTGTAGATCCAGATTCGTCATCTGATCATAGCTTTAGGGTTGCTTGCCTGTCAGCGACTTGAGCTGGGTGGTATAAAAATGTTTGATACATATCAGGTTCCCCCTTCTCTTTCTTTGACTCACTTTGCCACATTCCACTAATTATGATGCGTTTATCAAAGCTGTGCAATGTCTGTCACACATTTTTGACAGATGACTGCACTAATCTCCTGTTCATATTTTTAGGATTAAGCCAGCATGAATGAGGCCTAGCGCACCGGGGACAGAATTTGCTGGGTTTTTGCTAAAAGGCACAGAGGCCTGAAAATTAACCGTTTATCTCCCTGAAACCTTATTTCCTTGCATGTTCAACAGGCATCATAATCATACCAAACCTCTTTTAAGCCAGGCACCAAAGCCTATTCTAAACATATGTTGAAATCAGACTTACCTGTCAAAATAAATAAATAAAATAAAAAAATTGTCCAGTAGCACCTTAGAGACCAACTAAGTTTGTTCTGGGTATAAGCTTTCGTGTGCATGCACACTTCTTCAGATACACTGACAAAGAAGTCACACAGCCTTATATAGAGAGGGAGGGCGGGGGTTTTCTTTAGCTAAAGCTATTTTTGGACATCTGCATAATATCCCTTGCTTTTTCCTGTAGGACTAATTGCAGTCGTTAACAGTCATCAACAGGTTTACCATACCCATTGAGCCAATCACCCATCTCCTACCACCCTTCTGAGAAAAACCCCACCCAACCCTCCCTCTATATATAAGGGGCTGGTGACTTCTGTTTCACTGTATCTGAAGAAGTGTGCATGCACACGAAAGCTTATACCTAACTAAGAACAAACTTAGTCTCTAAGGTGCTACTGGACAATTTTCTTATTTTTTATTTATTTATTTCGACTACGTTAGACCAACACTGAATACCTACCTGAATCTAGACTTACCTGTGTCGCACTTGCAAGCTGTCCCATTTGCAAGCTGTGCTCTACAGATCAGGAACCAGTTCTGAAGTTCCATGCTGTGTTTCAGCAAACCACAATGAGGTGGGTCCGCATACGCACCTTTTTTAATCTATAGTAGACCCTGAAACCACTCCCTTATTTTTGCCCTGCTTCCCCATCATATCAGAAACCATGGTTTGAAGTGGATTTGCAACCTTCCATTCCCAGGGGAGTCCCTGGTGTTAGTGACTGCAATGGCTGATCCATCACTTCTTCCTGAAGTATATATAGGACATTTGGGTGGATGATTTCCCCACCCCCAAATTCGTAAAGAACAACCTAATGACTTAGCCTCCAAATATCTGGAGTGCCTCCTTCCCTAGAGACCAGGAATTAAGATCAGCAGCTGAAGACGTTATGGTTGTCCTAATGCTCTTGGAGGTTTGCGGGGGCAGAGCAGCTTATGAGAGGGCCTTCTCAGCGATGGCCCCAATAATGTGAAATTCTCTCTGTCATGCACACACAGGAGCACCTGGCATTATCCCTTTACAGCTTCCATTGGTTGCTGCCAATGTGCCTCCTTACGTTGGCCTTTGAAAATCAAGGAATTGATTGTGGTATCCTACCTGTAATGGAAGGATGTATGGAAGTGAGAGCTGGACCAAGTGAGAGCTTTTGAATTATGGTGCTGGAGGAGACTCTTGAGAGTCCCATGGACTGCAAGAAGATCAAACCTATCCATTCTTAAGGAAATCAGCCCTGAGTGCTCACTAGAAGGACAGATCCTGAAGCTGAGGCTCCAATACTTTGGCCACCTCATGAGAAGAGAAGACTCCCTGGAAAAGACCCTGATGTTGGGGAAGATGGAGGGCACAAGGAGAAGGGGACGACAGAGGATGAGATGGTTGGACAGTGTTCTCGAAGCTACCAGCATGAGTTTACCAAACTGCGGGAGGCAGTGGAAGATAGGAGTGCCTGGCATGCTCTGGTCCATGGGGTCACGAAGAGTCGGACACGACTAAATGACTAAACAACAACAACCTGTCATGTGTTGTAAGGCTTATTGATTTGGGAGTTATGGATGCGGGTTTTTTTTTCACTGTTTGGCAGTTATGTTGTTTTTTTACTGTTTTAATTGCATTTTTATATAACACTTTAGGACCTTCCAGTAAAGGAAGGGTAAGAAATGCAATAAATAATAATAAATAAGCAACCCCAATATCTTGGTCGGCCGCCTAGCTCAGAGGCAACCCTTCAGAAAATATCATAATTGTTAGGGGAGGGGTAGTACCTCTGATCTTGTGCTCTTTCTTGGGTACCACTCTGATTTCATGCCCACCAGGCTTTACAGCTGCTTCTGAATGTCGTCGTTGTTGTTTTGCAATACCCTTCATGCAACTGATTGGAAATCAAAGTTACCTTGAGTTGAGCATCAGGCGGGGAATGATGTTGACTGCATTCATTAAACACACCTTTCCAGGACATTCCCTCCCCTTTCATTCCCACCACCCACTCGGTTCCTGAATTTTGGACACGCAGGAAAAAACAGTGAAAAACCAGCATGCTAATATTTGATTCTGAACTTCTTCTTTTTTCAAAATGAAGCAATCCCTCAATAATCTTCTGGTTATCCGCTCGCATACCAGATGAATTCTGATGAGATCATACGAATGTTTTAAGGGGAACAGATACATCATTAGGAAGCAAAATCAATGCACCTGTACATGCCTATGCAAACCACATTATTTTTATCTGCCAGGAATAACCTTGTATCTGAGAATGCAGAAAACTGAAGGTTTTCATAAGATGAAGACTCTAAAGAAGAAAACAGGGCCAATAATCCAAGAACTGGGCCTGTGAAGGTGTGTAGTGAATGGTGGAGGGGGGGAGTACAGAACTGATCTGTCGATGCATTGGGGGTGGGTTGAGGAGAGGTTAACAGGCAAGTTGAATCTGCAACAAAATGTGGCAGCGTTGAGTGTTCCTATTCAGAGTTCTCCTCCAGGCCATACCCTCTCCTACCCAGTTCTCCATCCCCTATCCCTGAGCTATCACTCAGCATTCTATAGAGATGCAGCAGTAAGAGGGGAAAGTTTTAATAGGTTAGGTTAGGGATGGGGGAACCTGTTGTCATAATAATAATAATAATAATAATAATAATAATAATAATAATAATATCATTAATACCCCGCCCATCTGGCTGAGTTTCTCCAGCCACTCTGGGCGGCTCCCAATCAAGTGTTAGAAACAATACAGCATTAAATATTAAAAACTTCCCTGAACAGGGCTGCCTTCAGATGTCTTTTGAAGATAGGATAGCTGCTTATTTCCTTCACATCTGTAGGGAGGTTGTTCCACAGGGTGGGCGCAACTACCAAGAAGGCCCTCTGTCTGGTTCCCTGTAACCTCACTTCTTGCAATGAGGAAACCGCCAGAAGGCCCTCAGCGCTGGATCTCAGTGTCCAGGCTGAACGATGGGAGTGAAGACGCTCCTTCAGGTATACAGGTCATGAACACATCTGCCCCAAGTAGAGAGACAAAACATGAGTTAGGAAGTGGTCAGATAGCTGGGAGCAGCCCCCTCCCCCTGACACGGAATGGAATGTAGATAAGGCATTAGCAGAGAGTGGGAGGGAGAGAAGTCAACTCGCTCAAGAAGCACAGGCAGCCTTGGAAAGCAGGAGGGGGAGCCACCGGAAGAGTAGACAATTAATCCCCTGAGCCCAAAGAATATACGTATGGGATAGGTATTAGACAGGAAACAAACCCAGAAATGTAAGGGTCATAGGTTCAGGATATTCTGCAGAACCAGGAAGCACTCCTCAGAAGGGTCAACTGACTCATAAGGCACGGATAATCGGTTAGTCATCCAAGGCTAATTGTTTGTACTGCAATAAATCTTCAAGCCATGCAGATGTAGGACTCTATAACTTCCATCTCCCCAAGCCATCATAACCAAGAGTCAGGGATGCTGGAAGTTGTGGTCCAACAACATCTAGAGGGCCACAGCTTCCCCTATGCTTGGATGAAAAAACATTTCGTGCCTGATTCCCCACACGTCCACCTCACACTGAAACCAATGAAGGCTTTATGACTTTTAATGTCAGTCTAGGTGTTGTTTTATTATTATTGTTGTTGTTGTTACTCCTTTGCTTAGCATCCAGCATGTTGAAGAGTTCTGGAGAGCTTTAAAGCTTTCTCACTATTTTGTGGCACTTTGCTTCGCTGAAGCTGCAAGCCCCTATCCCCACTTACCTATTTTTGAGCAGGGATAGTTAGGATTGTGCTGTTAAGGAAGGTATTGCCATTCTAATGATTAGGGGAGAGGAGGTTCGCATAGGAATGTCAACATTCGCCACATTTCAGGCATGAACTGCAACATATACACACATGCCATATTGTCCTTCTGTCTGCTGCACTTAGTAATGTTAGTCATGGCCTACAGCTCCTCATCTCTCAATAAATCAGCCTCCACATTCTGGTTTATTGGGCAATAAACCATATTGCTCTACTTTTAGGGTGAATCTCTCATATATATATTTTTTCCAGACCTGAAGTTCCCAAAGAGAAAAATGTATATGCAAAAACTGTATCATTTCATTATCCCCACCCCTTGCCCGTCCTGCTAACAGCCATTATTGAACTCTGTTGATCAAGCTATTTCTCTCACAGTCAGAAAGTAGTCACAGATGAATAGTTGTTGCAAGAAGTCAAGCAGACCCTGAAAAGTAAGAATCTGAGACTATTTCGCTCACCTAGTTTTGACTTATTCATTCTATATACACTTGGATTCAGGTTTTTTTTTTAATTTTCAGTGTAAGGACTAAAGAAGAGCCCTGCTGGAGCCAGTGCCGGATTTATGTATAAGCTAAAAAAGCTATAGCTTAGGGCCCCACTCTCTTGGCCCCCCCCAAAAAAAAAATTAAAGGAAGAAACCCTGGATGTACATTTTCCAAAATACAGTGGTACCTCAGGTTACATACGCTTCAGGTTACATACGCTTCAGGTTAAAGACTCCGCTAACCCAGAAATAGTGCTTCAGGTTAAGAACTTTGCTTCGGGATGAGAACAGAAATCGGGCTCCAGCGGCGCGGCAGCAGCAGGAGGCCGCATTAGCTAAAGTAGTGCTTCAGGTTAAGAACCGTTTCAGGTTAAGTACGGACCTCTGGAACGAATTAAGTCCTTAACCTGAGGTACCACTGTATAAGATAAAAAACAAATAAAATAAAACCTACATACAGCAACAGTGTTTTGTGTTGTGTCGGTTCCTATGATGAAAGTAATGGGCCCCACCTGCTAGCCTGCTCCCTAAAATATCACTGGTTTGCTCATTTCTATATATAGGGTGCCTACATTCTGCATGGACTGGTTGCAAGGCAACATGTGCAAATGGTTTTAGATACCTATTAGGTCCATAAATTACCATATGGCATATATTCAACACAAAAAACAGTGACAATTTGTTGTTGACAAAGGACAGCTGGACATATAAAGGGCCCCATTACCTTTAGGGCCTCGTCAAACCTAAATCCGGCCCTGGCTGGAGCAGACCAAAGTCTCATCTAGTCCAGCAATCTCTTCACACAGTAGCCAGCCAGATATCGATGGGAAGCCTACAATCTGGACCTGAATGCAACAGCATTTTCTCCACTGGCAATTCCCCGCAACAGTTAATCAGAGGCATGCGATCTCCAACCATGGAAGTAGCACATAGCCACCAAGGCTAGTAGCCATCGATAGCTTTGTTCTCCATGAATTTGTCTAACCCCTTTCAAAGCCTCCCAAGTTGGTGTCAGTTTGCATTTCTTAGTGCAGAAAGTATTGATCTGATGCGCAGAGATCTTTCCTATTCTAATTAATTCAAGAGGGTTCTGGAAGCTTCTCTGTGTGAAAGAAACAAGCAGCAGGTTCATGATGTTTGGGTTATACTTTCAGAGAAGCTGAGTACAGCTGGCTTTAAAGTGGTTCTCTAATCTCTTTCTGTCAAGGTCATGCTGCTGACTATAAAAGAAAGGCCAGAAGGAGCCTGAGTTTCTCTTTGTATCTCTCTTCCTTCTGGTGTGGTGTTCTGTACATAGTATGATTAGTGTTGAGGTTTAGACTTACTATAAATTATTTTAAGTTTAAGTTAAGTCTGCTGCAACTGGATTTCTTATGCACAGTGCCAATCCTGAAAGTAATGGATTTGTGACTATTATGCTCATTTGCCTTCAGTAGCGTTCAAGCTCTGCTGGATGAAATATTAATTGCCTCTGGTCTATTTTTGGGAATCCTGCACTTTATTTAAGTTTTCACTCTGCTAACTATGCATTGGAATCTACTCTGGATCAATACTGAGTAGAATTACATGACAAACCCTACATCTGATGGGAGCAAATTCCATATGCACTGTGTACTGGGGGAAGAACGACTTTCTTTTGTCTGTTCTGAATCTTCCAACATTCAGCTTTCTTGGGTGGCCTAAGATCCTAATATTATGGGAAGCATAATTGTATACTCCTCTATCATGTCCTCCCCTATACATATTTTGATTCTTCAACATCACCTTCGCTGGACTGGTCATGTTGTGCGGATGCCTGATGGTCGTCTTCCAAAGCAACTACTCTATTCCGAACTTAAAAATGGAAAGCGTAATGCTGGTGGTCAACAAAAGCGGTTTAAAGAGTGTCTCAAGGCAATTTTTTAAAAATGTAGTATAAACACTAACAATTGGGAAACACTGGCCTGCGAGCGCTCCAGTTGGAGAACAGCCTTTACCAAAGGTGTCATGGACTTTGAAGACACTCAAACTCAGAACTCAAGGGAGAAATGTGCTAAGAGGAAGGCACGCTTGGCAAATCCACACCGTGATCAACTCCCATCCGGAAACCAGTGTCCCCACTGTGGAAGGACGTGTGGGTCCAGAATTGGCCTCCACAGTCACTTATGGACTCATTTTTAAACCGTGTTTATGGAAGACAACCTTACTCGCCTATGAGGGATCGCCAAAGAAGAAGAAGGAGATATTTTCCAAACTATAAAGCCTCAAATGTTGTAACCTTTCTGTTGGTGGCTGCAGAGGAAGATTGTTCCTTGAACTTTCCCACACTTGGCATAATGGTTTGCCCCAAACAGCCTGGTGGGGCTCAATCTCTGAGGCCTGGTGGGCCTCATTATGCCTGTGAGTCGGGGGTTTCCCACCATGGAGGCAGAGTAGCTCAACAGTAGAGGAATTGCTTTGCATGAAGAAGGTCGCAGGTTCAATCCTTGGCATCTCCAGGTTGGATGGCCTGAAACCCAGGAGAACCACTGGCAGCCAGCCTAGGCAGTAGTGAACTAGATGGACCAATGGTCTAACTCAGTGTAAGGCAGCAATAAGGCAGCTTCCTAAGTTATCAAGGGCCAGTGTGGTGTAGTGGTTAAGAGCGGTAGACTCGTAGTCTGGTGAACCGGGTTCGCGTCTCCGCTCCTCCACATGCAGCTGCTGGGAGACCTTGGGCTAGTCACACTTCTCTGAAGTCTCTCACCTCACAGAGTGTTTGTTGTGGGGGAGGAAGGGAAAGGAGATTGTTAGACGCTTTGAGACTCCTTAGGGTAATGATAAAGCAGGATATCAAATCCAAACAACAATTCCTCCTCCTCCTCCTTCTTCTGCTTCTGCTTCTTCCTCCCAGCCAATGGAATGCACAAGGCAGAGAGTTGATGCTTTATTATCAAAAACAACACAATCACTTCTACAGCTCTAGAGACCTATGCACACCAATCTAGTATCTGGGCAGCTAGTCCAAGGTCTGTCCTCTATGGAGCAGTTGCAGCAACTGGGAACCTAGTGGGCTGCACACATGCAGCCAAAGACTACGCCTGCATGAAAGCTGCTGCTGCTCTTCCCATGTCAGCTCTCTCCTGGTTCTGGGAGACAGTGGTGCAGATGAGAGTGCGTTGCCAATATTAATATTGTGCGATCTGAAGCATAGTAACTGACTCCTTTTGGAAGAAACCATTGTCCAGGCCCATAAAAATATTATTCAAAGTTTTACTGGCAGAACTCTTCAACAACTGAGCATAAGCATCAAGGAGACAAACCAAAATATCCATACAGTGTATTGTGCTGTCCAGCACAGGCTCGGCATCTTCTTAGAAATAAAAGATTCCCAAAATCCAAAATCCATGCTATGCAGCTGTTGGGCAGCCATTTACAGGCATTGTTCTCCCTGTAGAGTTCAGAGAGACTAACAGCCACACGCACACCCCTTTCAAGATGGAGAATTTGCAACTCGGTATCTCTGTCACCTGATCTAAGGTGGCAACAGTTTAGAGTAACAGAAAACTATCAACGGTAATCATTAACCCGTTTAGGAGCTTAGATTCCCGTGGGAAAAACTACTGTGGAAACCACCCAAAACACATTTAGCCATTTTCCATTTTAAACCTTCATTAATACAGACACATTTTCCATTTCTGTGTCAATTAAATCTATTATAATTTATAGGGTGGGGAAGCACCTGTCCTTAACTCTTGCCTGGCCTGCCTCTTCCTCCTCTTCCTCCAGCTCTGAAGCTTCCCCTGCCTCTGATTCTTGCCTTTTTGGTCCCCACAAATCATTGCTCCCTCTTCCAAGTCAGACTCTAGCTCCACTCCCACTCTCCCCACCCCCAGTGCACACTTGTCAGTGTCCTGCTAGTCCCTGCTGTTAGAATTCCTGCACCATGACTGCAGTCATGGGATTTTTGTCTATCACATGACAGTGTATGTTTTGACTCCACAGAGTGGGAAGCGACGGAGACAGGATGTTTGTGTTACTGTGTTCCGTGAAGTGGGACTATTGTCCTTTGTTCTTTTTCTCTTTGCTGTCTGATGCTAGAGAGAGAGGGAGCCATGTTGCAGTGCTCCGTGTGTGTTTATATGTAAATAAAATAGATTAGCCAAAATTGCTGAGTTGCTGAGGTCTGTCACGCATGTTGCACAAACTCTGCGGATCCCTAAGTGTGCCAGTGTCAGTTGGCATCGGTTGCTGTGATGTTCAGGCTGAAGAAAGCTTATGAAGCTCCTGAAAGATCGACCAGAAGGGAGGGAACATGCCAGTCAGGCAGGTGTCTCTGCCAGGGTCCTATTCGAGTGTAGGCTGAACTCCTGACACCTGCCATGGGTCTACTTCCATTCCAGAAAATGCTTCGCATGCTCAATTTCTGTGTGGCAAGCTGGGTGCAAAAGGGCACATGAGTGAAAGGAAAAGGGAGAAATGGTCTCTGTTTGTTAAGGCTACCGTGCAGTGTCTCCGAGTTATATGCCATCAAGCAACACAGACGCATCTCCCCGCTGAAGGTTGCAAGACCCGTCACGAAGCAACTAATTGGTGTCTTGGGCAAAAGAAGGGACGGGAGGCTGGTTGGGGAGAAGCGCCGTCCTGCTGTGCTCCAAGAAAGGAAGAGCACTTGGGGATGACAAAATTAATATTGTCTGCATTGTAGGCTATGTAATTGAATTGTCAATTATGTTTTTTAAAATTGTCAATTACACCAGGCCCTCCCAAATGGATGAAGCGCTGCAAATTACAAAGCAATCTTTCTCTTCTCGGTGGCCTCTTAATAATAATCTACGGCTCCCAAAGGCTCCCGGTGCCTGTGTCAAGGAGCCAAAGACCGTGACTGGGTTTTTAAAATGGACTCTGCGGTTGTATGGCCATTACTTACATTTGCATCTAAGGAAGCGAAAGGGAGGCGGGGAATACATAGCAATCAGTTCCTCATATGTAAAGCTGTAAACTGCAACTGATTGCTATTCATTCTGCTGCTGCTCTCAGAAATATAAATACAATAGTTCGTGCATGCATATGTATTATGCGGCAAGCGCCAGGATTGGGAGGAAAGGCTGGGTTACTATTAAAGGAGAGGTAATGAATCCTGATCCATGTAGAATATAAATTAGTCCAGCGATGCATACCCTCCAACATTTCTCCAGTGGAAACAGGGACAGCCAGTGCTATTTGTATAGAAAAAGAGGTGCTGGATCTCACCATGAACACCTCCCTCAGTCTGTTAGAATGAAGGTGGTGCCCACCCAAGAGGCGCCGGAATAAAGTCTTGGGGATATGCTATTCCATACTCTCCAACATTTCTCCGGTGAAAATATAGACGCCCTAAGGAAAAGTGGGACCAAATTCCCAGATCAAATCAGAAACCAGGATGGCTTCTGTAAATCCACGACTGTCCCTGGGAACACACAGAGGGTCTGGCATTGACTCTTTCAAACAACACTGAAATCAGCATATGTTAAGATAAACTCTCAGAGATCACAACATTGGCTCGGTTGACATATGAGCCAAACACACAGCTTAGGTTTTGACCTAGATCCTTTCCCCACTGTCAGTTGTGGGGTCTTTGTTATGTACTGAAGTTCTCACCCTGGGCCAGCAGGGGGATACTGTAGATAGTTTTCACTCAGGTCCACATATGCAAATAAGGAATTGAAAGTGACATTCAGTGATTGGATAGTTACAGAAAGTTGTTACTGTTGCTTTGTAGTGGAGCTCTATATAAGCAGGTTGGCTGAACCCTTCAGTCCAGTTCTGTTCTGGGCCTGTGAATAAACAAGAGCTGTTTGAAGAATCGCTGTGTCATCTGATATGTTCACCCACAACTTAACACCTTTCTTGGAAAGAACCCTGTTCTTCGGCCCACTTGGTCCAATGTCCTGTTCTCACAGTGGACATGCAGATGCCCATGGCAAGGCTGCAAACAGGGCCTGCATGCTTCCTGTACTTTGTCCAAGTAGCAGCTATTATTGTTCTTTGCAGAGAGGGCAATTGAGAGAGGCTATTCAAGGGTCAAATGAGAGGGTAGCCACCACTAAGCTCTTAGTGTCAGTTAGGGTGGGCGGGAAAATTTGGTTTACATTTCCCAAGCAATACACAAACTGAAATATAGCTATCCTTCAAAATTCACACTTCTCTGAATTTTGTGGTGCAGCTCACTAACCCAAAAATGTGCATCAAATGTGGTGTAAAATGCCGGTGGATTTTTTTTGAGGACTTTCTTTTAAACAAAAAAAAAAAAAGAAAAACTGTTAACTGAATGTGGAATGTGGAAATATGGTGAATGATTGGAAGAATGAGATCCTAAGAAAAATTCACCCATCACACAAAGTTCCAGTCAATAGGAAGCAATGAAATGGGTTGAACCTGAAAACTGAAGGCTTTCAGTTAGCATTAAATATAACTTTTGCTTAATGGAATTCACATGTGAGCAGACACGATAGAAGGATCTTGGCCACGAGGAAGGGCATGATTGGATAATACAGTGGTATGGGTAGTGATGTATATGTTAAAAGCAGACAGAGTCCAGAGAGAAAAGAAACTGATAATACTTTACTTAGTAAACTGAACAAGAACAGCAATCAGAGCTCAAGTTACTTCAGCAAGGATCATGCCATTGTGAGTGGTTGCTAGGAAATGCATTCACCAAAGCCATCCCCTTGGTTGGCTAACTGACAGCAGAATTAACCCTTAGGTTACTAATTGAACGATCCTTGCTGCTGTACTTCCAACAGTGTGAAACCTCCATATTAACCCCAGATAATTGCAGAAAAGTAATGTCTCAGCTATGGTATGGAAGCAACCCTGATGATGCCGAAGCTTTTGATAGGAGCTGCATCTTGCAGCATCTAATTCTAACACAACATTGAAATCAGAAAAAAGTTGGGATAATGTACAAGTGTGGACCGCTTTCTTAAGGTCTGCAGTGATGGACCAGCCAAGTGAAACTTTTGTATGTGTGCCTGCATAACTCTTCCACAGTATTTTCAAAATTGCATCGGAGAAGATGGGAGATTGGCCTGATTTAGCTCCAAAATTAAAAACTGAAAAATCCAGGTGCACATTTTAATGTGATACATATGTTGATTTTGATTGCTTGTTTATTTGGAGGACTAGAAATTGCAGATGCCACTCAACTTGTCAAACCAAAGCATTTCAAAAGTCCCAGAAACATGACTGGGGCTTAGTTCTCTCATAGGCTGCAGTGAAACAGCTTGCATGATTTCACCTTGAAATCGAGCATCACGATTGTATCAGTTACAAAATATTGTGCTGCAAATAGCTCAGTATACTTCCAAACCGACGTGCTGCCCTGCATACCTGTTGAAGTGTAGGGCCTACCCCGATGGGAAAGTAGGTCACTCAGTAGCAATTAATGTATATTGCTTGCATGAAAATGATGTATAGGTGGTACATGACCCCAGTCAAGCTTGCTAAAATTTATCATTTGCCCGATAACAAATGCTGGAAATGTAAAGAAACTGAAGGTACATTCTTTCACCTTTGGTGGACGTGCCCAAGGATTAAGGCTTTCTGGGAGATGATATATAATGAAATGAAAAAGGTATTTAAATATACCTTCCTGAAGAAACCAGAGGCCTTTCTCCTGGGCATGGTCGGCCAATTGGTGCCAAAGAAGGATAGAACTTTCTTTTTGTATGCCACAGCAGCAGCAAGAATTCTTATTGCAAAGCACTGGAAGACACAAGATCTACCCACCTTGGAAGGATGGCAGATGCAAGTAATGGATTACATGGAAATGGCAGAAATGACTGGCAGAATACGAGATCAAGGAGAAGAGCAGGTGGAAGAAGACTGGAAGAAGTTTAAAAACTATCTACAAAAACATTGTAAAATTTTTGAATGTTGAGGACATTGAAATGAAACGAAGAGGTTCTAGTAAATAAGATAAATAAGAGTATGAAAGAAGGGATAGATATTGGATGAAAATCTGAACAATATAAATTAATATCTGAAGGAATTTTTAAAGGATAAAACTAATAAAAATGAATTTGCTGAATTAAATTTAAAGTGGAATACAAGAAAGGAGGGCGGGTGGAAGTCAGGAAAATAAGGTTATGAAGGATATGAATTTGAAAAGAGTTCCTTTTTTTATTCTTTTTATGCAAAAAAAAAATTTAAGTTTTTTTTAGGTGTGTAATATTTTTCTTTTTTCTCTTTTTTGATTATGTTTTGATTGTTTGTTTTTGTTGTTTGAATGTTGGTGTTTGTTGATGTTTTGATGTTTATTGTCTTATTGTAATTTTTTTTCTTTTCCTTTTGTACAATTAATAAAATATCATTAAAAAAAAATGTATATTGCTTGCAAAGGAACATTACAGAGAGTTGATTCCTGCAAATGTATTGCAGTCTGTTCCCAGGGAGAAAACGAAAACGAGTTTCTGTGTTCATGTAAAACTCATTAATCCAAAGCTTTAATTATGCTTTTCGCAAGTCAGACGTGCAGTAATCAAGTCCAAGACCAGGAGTTGACATTTGCAGCTGGGCATTAAAAAGAAAAAGGCAATTGGAATGCATTTTTCCTTTTTTGCCATCATCTTCCCCAGAGTAGTGCCAGTGTGCATATAGTTGCTCAACTCCGCATGAACAGGGGATGGGAAGCTCAAAGGCCTGGACCATATACAACTACAGTGGTACCTCGGGTTACAGACGCTTCAGGTTGCAAACGCTTCAGGTTACAGATTCCGCTAACCCAGAAATAGTACCTCGGGTTAAGAACTTTGCTTCAGGAAGAGAATAGAAATCGCATGGTGGTGGCACACTGGCAGCAGGAGGCCCCATTAGCTAAAGTGGTACTTGAGGTTAAGAACAATTTCAGGTTAAGAACGGACCTCCAGAATGAATTAAGTTCTTAACCCGAGGTACCACTGTAGTGTGGATCAAAACTAGCTTGGCAAGGAGGACATATAAATCAAACGTCAGTATTTCAGAAGACACTGCAGGATAGACATGCATCGTGGGCAATGTCATGTGTAAACGGATTCAAAACCTCGAGCCAGAGTAAACAGTATTGTGTACCCAGCCTATAAGACAGGCTCTGCCGGATCAGACCATCTAGTCTCTATCCTGTTCCCCATCATGGCCCACCAAATGCCTTGGGGGCGGGGCATAAGAAGGTTAAGAAGGCAAAAGTTATATCCCATTGCTATTGCACAGCTACTGGGATCCAGAGGTACATAGTGCCTTAGGATCTGGTGGTTTGCTTGATCCTCTTTCAAAGCCACCTAAGATACTATCACCATGTCTTATGGCAGTGAACTTCATCAATTAGCTCTGCATTGATATTTCCCTGTTCCCTTTTATCTATTTTACTGAGCACATTAATTGAACCACTCAGGTCAGGGAAGAGGAACCTCTGGCCCTTGGGAACATACTGCACAAGCCAGACACCCTCCTGAGCCACACTCCTTCACCAGCCTTAATTTTCACCCTCCTTGCATGTTTATGCCAGGCTGGAATGTGCCCTTGAATTCTGTTAATGCTTCCTGATTGCTTGGATGGGTGGAAGACAGAGAGAGGTATATGTTGAAAATGTTAGAATTCCTGCTCCATGATTGCAGTCATGGGATTTTTGTCTTTCACGTGACGGTATATGTTTTGACTCCACAAAGTGGGAAGTGGCAGAGACAGGATGTTTGTACAACATGCATTGCGCGCACAGCATCACATTGTTGGGAGGAGGGCGAGCGCAGAGCCCAGCGCAGCATGGCTTCAGTGGCTTCAATGGCTGGCAGTTCCTCCTCCCTCACACTCAGGAGAGGTTTGCCATGGAAGCCAGGCCGCTCCGCTCTGCGCTCAGCCTCCTTTGCCCCCTCCACATTGAGGGGGTCCGGTCCCCTCCCCCAACAGATGTTGATTGAGCAATTGGATTTGATCCCTTTTTTCTCTCGCCCTGCATAGCTTTGTTGTTTGTTCAGGGTGTTGGCTTTAAAATGTTTAAAATCTGATTTTAGACATGCTTTGCTGTTGTTTAGAGTATATTTATGCAGAGCTCTTGGAGAGCATTCTGGGTTCCGGTTGGACGGGGCATCTCATAACTACATAATGCAAGCTTTTGAAATAGCTTCCCCCCAAAACCTCAAGCTGATTGTATTTATATTGTTTTCAGAAAATAGAGATGGAATTAATTATTTCCAGGAGAAACTCAGAAGGATAAAAAAGAAACGGATCTGCCTTGTAAGAGAGACTCGTATAACAAGAAGATTTAATATTCCGCTCAACATCTCTCCCTCCCTCCCTCCCTCTGCAAAACATTTTAATTTTCAATAAGAGTTTTTCATTTTTATATCCTTCTGAATTAAGTCTTACAGAGAATTTTAATTAAATTAAAATCAATCTAAGTAACTAACTGTGACTTTACGAAGCCACCAGCATAAATAGAAAATGGGGTAATCTGTTCATCTGTTCCTGATCCCTTAGATATAAATATTGTAAGAGCATAGAACGTAAGTATAGCCACCACTGCAGGTTGATAGATGGAAGAGGGGCCTTCTTGTCCTTATCAGAAACTGATAGATGTCTGTGATGGAGGCAGGGGATGCCTCAGTCAAGATCATGCAAGTGTGTGATTCCTGACTGGCTAGCCATCCCTGCAAGACAGTCAACAAACCTCACATTTGCATGCTCCTTACTTATGGTTCCTTATCACCTTGGGAAAAGTGACAAGTGGGATGCCGCAGGGTTCTGTCCTGGGCCCATTGTTGTTCAACATCATTCATTCATTCATTATTTGTACCCCACCCATCTGACTGGGTTGCCCCAGCCACTCTGGGCGGCTTCCAACATATAAAAAAGCATGATAAAACATTAAACCTTATAAAGCTTCCCTATACAGGGCTGCCTTCAGATGTCTTCTAAAGGTTACATAGTTGCTCGTCTCCTTGACATCTGATGGGAGGGCATTCCACAGGGAGGGCGCCACTACCAAGAAGGCCCTCTATAAATGACCTGGATGAAGGTACTAAGGGGATGCTCATCAAATTTTCAGGTGACATCAAACTGGGAGGGGTGGCCAATGCCACAGAAGAAAGAGTCTGGATATAAGACAACCTCAACAGATTGGAGAACTGGGCCAAAACTAAGAAAATGAATTTCAATAGGGAGAAATGTAAGGTTCTGCATTTAGGCAGGAAGAACCAGCTGCACATATATAAGATGGAGAACACCTAGACTGCCTGTAATACACGTGAAAAGGATCTAGGGGTCTATGTGGACCACAAGCTTAACATGGGTCAACAGTGTGATGCTGCAGCATAAAAAGCTAATCCTATATAAAGGTAAAGGGACCCCTGACCATTAGGTCCAGTCGTGACCGACTCTGGGGTTGCGGCGCTCATCTCGCTTTATTGGCCGAGGGAGCCGGCGTACAGCTTCCGGGTCATGTGGCCAGCATGACTAAGCCGCTTCTGGCGAACCAGAGCAGCGCACGGAAATGCCATTTACCTTCCCGCCGGAGCGGTACCTATTTATCTACTTGCACTTTGACGTGCTTTTGAACTGCTAGGTTGGCAGGAGCAGGGACCGAGCAACGGGAGCTCACCCCGTCGCGGGGATTTGAACCGCCGACCTTCTGATCGGCAAGCCCTAGGCTCTGTGGTTTAACCCACAGCGCCACCCATGTCCCTATATCCTATATCCTATATCCTATATCCTATATCCTATATCCTAGGCTGCATTAAGAGAAGTATACTGCCCCAGTCAAGGGAAGTCTACTGTTCTATTCTGCCTTGGTCAGACCACACCTGGAATACTGTGTCCACTCTGGGTACCACAATTTAAGAAGGATGTTGACAAGCTGGAATGTGTGCAGAGGACAGCCCTGTGATCCTTGAGGGCAGTATACAAGTTAAATAATTACATAAAATAAAATACTGAAAAGACCACTTTGTTGCCTAAAATCCACTTCTCATCTCTTGTCATTGGCATCAGTAAAAGAAAAGGAGAGCGAACGATTCATGATGGTCCCCTACAGTTGTTTTTCAAATCACTTTTGCACGCTGGGCAAACTTTGCTTTTCCTAGTAGAGGAGCACCCTCTGGTGTCTTTTTGGTAAAATACAGTTTCGCGACAAAATGTTTTCATCAGGCTGGTGGGGAGTCGTAACCATAGCTGCTCGATACTCTAAATTACCGTCACTAAGTAGTAAAATTGCCAGCTCCTCTGGCTTTGCTGTCTTCATAAAAACAGTTCCCACCTTCCCTCTCAGGTAGGACTAAAAATAATCTTATAATTCAAACAACAACCTAAGTTAGCTGCCGGAGGCTTTAATACATTGTGGATAAACATGACACGTTTTAGTTGCTGGCATCAAGATGGTAATCGGCTTTTACGATCATCACCGTGGCATTCCCAATTAGAGTGCACAATAGCTTGGGGAGACTTATCTTTTATTAAGGAGTTTTGGGGGAAGTAGTTTGCCAAACCCCTAATCCAGCTAAAATTAGCAAAAAGCAGTTAGCGGGGCTTTGTCTTGTTGAGGATTCTGAACCAACTTCTGAAGGAGGAGAGGATATGGCAGAAAAGCAGAAGGAAGAAGACACTGTTGGCTGCTTTGAAGATTCAGAGCAGACAAAAGAAATCTTTTCTCCATGTGGCACATTGTTAAACTGTGGAACTCATGTCTACAGGAGGCAGGGAAAGCTGCCATCTTGGAGGATTGGATAAATTCAGGGAGGAGAAGGCTACTAGCAGGCCCCCAGCTGGCTCCAGCCCACCGGCCAGCAGCCAGGCAAACTCCAGTCCTTGGATCAGCATCAAAACTGTGACCCAAGCTTTAGAAGTTGTTAGAAGCTGGGCACGCAAGCCAGCAGAGATAAGAACTCTCTGCAATGGAAGGGCAGAGAGAGGCATATGCAAAGAGCATTTACAAGCATTTTATTCAACATCTGTCAGGGGCTCAGGAGCAGAGGCACAGGGAAGAGAGGAGATGGAGAGCGAAGGGGAAGAATCCGAGGGGAGCGTAGGAGAAGAGGACAGTGGACCGAGGGATTCCATGAGCCTCTCCAGCGAATCGGAAGATTCACAGAAGGGGGTGCCGGTGGCCAGGGCAAGGGGGGTCCCAAGGGGGACACCCCAGAAGCAAGGGGCCAGCGGGAACTCCCAGAGCAGCAGTTGGAAATCAGGACCAGCTTCCCCACCAGAGCATAGTGGGGGGGAAGAGTCACAGGTATCGGGAGTAGCGTCTCCCCCAGCAGGGAGAGGAGAGGAGTCAGGGCTGACCACGCCTCCATCGGAGAGTCAGACAACGGAGGGGAGGTCAGATCCGGCCAGTATCCCGGAAGAGGGAAGCAGTGACAGAAGTAGTGTAACGGTCAGGAGGAAGGTCACTGGGTTGGCGCGAGAGGCAAGTTCAAATGTACAGGAGCGTGGGACAGCAGAGAATGAGGATTGGGAACCGGGTCAGGGGGAGGAGCTAAGTGACTCAGCGTCAGAGGAGTCCAGAAAGGGGAATGCCCCAGCGGGCAGGAGGACCCAGAGGAGAAGAGAGCAGCGGAAAAGGTGGAGCAGGGCTAGGATCTTAAACTGGTGTCAGAGGGGAGGAGATTCAGACGGGACTTCGCCGGTCTAGGGTTTAAGACGTAGAGCTGCGCGCTGCGGCTTTGGAATGGAAGTTGAACTTCAATAAAGACTTTTGTACATAACGACAGCCTGGCGTTGGTCCTCTGTGAGCTGGGACCTAGGGGCAGCTCTGACAACATCATTTTATTGAGATTTTAAAGGTTACAAAAAGAAAAAATAAAGAACATATTTAAACAGAAAAAAATAAAAATACAGAACAATACAAGAACAAAAGAAAAAAAAGCACGTAAAAAAAAGATGCAGATAATTAAAAAAAAAATCAATCCTTTACATAACTTTCTTTCCTTTGCTTATTTCCTTGACCTCCTCACACCTCCCCTCTTTGTATTCTGGTTCAGTTAGATATTTCAGCAAATCCTTCATCTTTGTTTTTATCCTAATAATTTATCTTAATATACTGTAATTTAACATTCTCTTCTTTCACCAATTAATCATCCATTTTTACTTTACTTAATCTTATTTCTCATTGAAACTAATATATTGATCTTAATCTCTTAAAACATTTCCCCAAGGGTCATAAAAATTTCATTCCACGATTTTTCTATTTCTCATTAAAAAAAATTTTTTAAATCTCCATATATACACTTTAAATTCCCAATTTCTTTCCACCGTCTCCCCTCCCCGGTCCCGGCCCCTGCCGTCAGTTCCATCAACCTCCCAGCGTCCATCAACCTGGAGATCTGATATCCGATGCTCTTAACTCTTCTTCATTTCCCTTCGGCTGGAGTTTTGTTTTCAAGCAAATCCTTATATCTTATCCAGACATTAAACAGTGCTTTCCTGACAATATGGTTTTTAAACGCTTTATGTGCTTTGACCTTATCATACCACAAGTATGCATGCCATCCAAAGACATTATTAAAACCTTCTAAGTCCAAAATGTCCGTGTTTTCAAGAAGCAGCCATTCTTTCAGCTGATTCATAATAAAGCTTAAGGTCCGGCAGGGCAAATCCACCTCTTTCTTTAGCATCAGTTAGTATCTTAAATTTTATTCAAGGCTTCTTGCCCTGCCAGACAAATCTAGAAATATCTCTCTGCCACTTCTTGAAACAATCCATTTTGTCCAAAATTTACAATGTTTGAAACAAAAACAACATCCTTGGCAATACATTCATCTTTATCGCAGCAATTCGGCCTAGCAATGATAACTTCAAATTTGACCATATTTCTAAATCCTTTTTCACTTCCGTCCAACATTTTTCATAATTATCTTTAAATAAGTTCACATTCTTAGCAGTCATGTTAACCCCTAGGTATTTCACTTTCTTAACCAATGTTAATCCTGTCTCCCATTTTATTCAACATCAGGACAAAGGAAAAACATGTCTGCTCCCCTTCGTGTCCAAGCAAAAAGCATAAGGCAAAAGCTATACACAACGGAAGTTCCCAGCAGGCTGTGCTGGAAGTAAACAGACATGTGACATACAACAACTTCACATGCCTGTTCTTAAGGTGGAATGGAACATCAATATCCTAACATGGACCACCTGCTTTTGTCCACTGAAGCTGAATTTTGGAAGATTCGGGACAAAGAAAAGAAAGCACTTCTTCACACAGGGCATAAACTATGGAATTGGTCCCCTGCTTGCAGGGGCTTTGACTAGATGACCTTGGGGTCCCTTCCAGCTCTGCAATTTTAAGAGGGAGTGGCGGCCACTACCTTGTTCTAATACAGAAAGTCTCTTACATTGTGTTATTAACATAAATGTTTTTTTCTTTCATAGGAACTTTAAAAAATCAGTATACTGGTTCGTTTCAATCTCCTCCAGCTTACACCACAGTAAAATCTATTATTTGATGGTTTTAAGTTGCATCCATATTCAACTCATCAAAAGCTCCTAGCTCAATGTAGAGAGTTCTGTATTTGAATAAGGGAATTGTACTGGGGCATAAACTGTAGGAGATTGGATTCAAACAGTATACTGAGTTCTTAATTTGCATGTTAAGTAGTTTGCCCTGAGGAAGAACATTTACGTTCAAACATGTTGGGAAGTCGGGAAGCCGGTTTGCAAATAAAGTCATTTTCCACCCATTGGATTTGATTTCTTTTCAAACCCCACCTCAGCCATCAACGTAGAGCCGGTTCACCTGATATGCAGGACACACATTGAAGCCAGACTGCACTACGATGAAATGCCTCTGTGATTCAGCTCTAATTTATTTCTGCCCACTTCTCTTTCTTTTATTGTTACCGTACAAAGGTCACATCTCCTCTTTGAGATTATAGATCCCGGTATTTCTTAAAAGAATGTACGTTATACTTGTGAAAATCTATAGAAAGCCGAATTCTTCCTTTCTGTCCAGAAGGAAGTGCAGCTTTTTTGGTTCTCAGGCGTTTGACCTTTTCTGCCAGCACAGACTTCCATTTTTAGTGCTTGTTATACAGACATCAGAAGCTGCCATAAAGACTGTTGAACAGAGTTGGATGGGGGGGAGAGTGATCATTGCTGACTTGGGCAGCATTCAAACTGACTTGTTAAAAGGCCTTTGGCTCTGCTATTCATTGTTAAAACGGAGCCATTCATAGCTGAAACTGAAATTTCATCTGTCCAAAATGTGCTTCTCTCCAAATGTGCGCTAGCTCTGTTCTGAGAGATGAAATGAGAAAATCAACTTATGACTCTCTAAATCAGGGGTGCCTGGCCTGCAGCCCTCCAGAGATTGTTGGACTCCACCTCCCATCAGCTTCAGCCAGCATGCCTAATGGTCAGAGAGCTGCAATCCAGCAACATCTGATCTAAACACTAAAGGAAAGTGGACCACCACCAAAACACTGAGTTGGTGGAAGAAATGACGATGATATGTAGGCATTCAAGTTCATATGTTTAGCACCACATGGAAGCCCTTTCAATCACATCTCCATTGGCTCCACCATCACATGAGTGAAGGCCTGAAGAGGGGAGCTGTCCTGGCGGGTGCTTGGTGCTGAGGTGTCATAGATTGGTTGGACGCAGAGGAATGGTGAGAGGAACCAGCTGGGGAACCACCAAGGGAGGAAGGCTCAGAGCCCGGGGGTTGGTGGTGGGACAATGATGGGTGGTGACTGTTTCAAGAAGTGGCAGAAAGACATATCTAAATTTGTCTGGCAGGGCAAAAAACCCAGAATTAAGTTTAAGATACTTACTGATTCTAAAGAAAGAGGGGGGTTTGCCCTGCCGGACTTAAGACTTTACTATGAATCGGCAGCTTTCTGCTGGTTAAAAGATTGGCTACTTCTTGAAAATGCAGACATTCTAGATTTGGAAGGATTTGATAATAATTTTGGTTGGCATGCATATATCTGGTATGACAAGGTTAAAGTGTATAAGGGTTTTAAAAATCACATTGTCAGGAAAGCACTATACAATGTATGGATACGGTATAAAGATTTATTGGAAAACAGAACTCCCAGGTGGCTTTCACCTATGGAGGCTAAGGAGGTAAAGAAACTTAATATGACAACCAATTGGCCGAAATATTCTGAGATTTTAGAACAAGAAGGTGGTGAATTTAGATTACAAAGTTATGAGAAAATAAAGTCCAAGGTACGAGATTGGCTCCATTATTTTCAAATAATGGAGGCCTTCAAACAAGACAGGAAAATTGGTTTCCAGGTGGAGAAATCGAAATTAGAAACAGAATTGTTAGAACCCAATACTAAGAATTTATCAAGAATGTACAACTTGCTGTTGAAGTGGAATACAATAGATGAGACAGTGAAGTCTGTTATGGTTAAATGGGCACAGGACATAGGTCATGACATTATGTTTGCTGACTGGGAGCAGTTATGGACCACAGGTATTAAATTTACGGCATGCAATGCCTTACGAGAAAACATAATGAAAATGATTTATAGGTGGTACATGACCCCAGTCAAGCTTGCGAAGATTTATCATTTGCCCAATAACAAATGTTGGAAATGTAAAGAGACTGAGGGTACCTTTTTCCACCTTTGGTGGACCTGTCCAAAGATTAAGGCCTTCTGGGAAATGATTTACAATGAAATTAAGAAAGTGCTTAAGTGCACCTTTAACAAGAAACCAGAGGCATTTCTCTTGGGTATGGTCGGCCAGTTGGTGCCGAAGAAGGACAAGAATTTCTTTTTGTACGCTACTACGGCAGCAAGGATTCTTCTAGCAAAGTATTGGAAGACACAAGAGCTACCCACGCTGGAGGAATGGCAGGCGAAAGTGATTGACTTTATGGGACTGGCAGAAATGACCGGCAGAATCCGCGACCAAGAGAAAGAGACTGTGGAAGAAGACTGGAAGAAATTTAAGATGTATCTTAAGAATTATTATAAAACTGAGGAGTGTTAAAATGCTGAGGGAAAAGAAGACGTAGAATTGCAGCGATAATTGGGTTTAAAATTTAGGGTGGAATAGAGAAAGAGGACGAATTTATATTTAATTGGGCAAGATAGGTTGCTGAATAAGGGTACTAAATTAAGGATGCAAAAAGGGAAAGGTATGGGGAAGTCCGGGAAAAGAGGGTGATGAAAATAAGGTTATGAAAATATGAGTTTTTTGTTTGTCTGTTTTTTGTTGTCTTTTGTTTTTGTTAAAAAAATTGGAAATTAATAAAAATCTTTATAAAAAAAAAAAAAGACAATGATGGGTGGTCAAAGGGAGAAGATGGAGGAGGAGGTCTCAGAAACATGCCCAGGAAGGCCGCCAACTTCCCAAGTCATTGGGGCGTCTCTCCAGTGGTCCTCCCTGGCTGTAAATCTCCCTCAGTCCAGAGGGACTGGTGATAAGTGACCCCTCTCTCCTGAGAGGAGCACACTCATCTTCTGACATATCATAGCAGAAGAAAGACACAATTAGTAGCTCTAAAACTACTTTATTTACAGTCTATAATACAAAGACTCCATCAGCACATCTGTGCTCTTTCAGCATCAGTACAGAACTGCAACACTTTCAGAAGTGAAATTAACTTCCCACAGTACTCAGACTTCCTGTCTCACACTCACTCAGACACTCACATGATATATACAAAACATAGTACATCAGTACCACTCGCTGGAGCAGCTCGGGTAGATAAAAATCCTAACAAGAAACAGTGTTTAGTGAGCAGGAAGAGGCTGTGGCAGAGAGCAGTCCAGAATGAGAGGCAGAAGCTAAACAAGGAGAGGAGGAAGGCCAAGAAGCAGAGATGAGTCATGCTGGTGAAGAGTCACAGGTGTCGCTCCCTCCTGCTGTGACAACCTCCCCTCTCCCCTGGTCTTCCAGAATGCGGTCAGCAGGAAGCTCAGTAAAGCTAATGATCTGAGGGATCATGGAGAGAGAGAGCGGTGACTATCTTTTCATAAGACTTTAAATCACTGCAATGCAGATACTGCAAAGGGGAAGCAACAGGATTCAAAATATGGCTCCTCTAGGTAGAGCAGAGGTAGTTCCAGCCTGTCCTTCTCCAAACATGTGGAGTTCTGCCCCTTCTTTTACCTTTCGCTGCTAACCAACCCCAAGGACCTCCCCCCAGGCTACATCATTCGAAGTTGAAACCCTAAACCTGGCCTTTCTCTGCTACCATTGGCCTTTGCCCCTGCTAAGCACTCAAAGGGCCATCAGTATTTGCATTGCCCATCATTCATAACAGTACTTGTGGCACCCTCTAAAAAGTGTTGGGATGGGAAAGCAAAGGCTACAAAACAGACATGACTTCTCCAATTCGCTGTAATTAATTAATGTCTCTCGCTATAAGCACAAATGATTCATTTGGCTCGGTAATGGGGAAATGCTTTAAACCAGAACACAGGGTGTGTGCTGTGGAAGTGGATGGTCTGTGACCGCAGCTGCAAGGGAACTGCCGTCTTCCAAAATACAAAGGTCACTTCCAAAGGTCGCTGCCGCGTCTTGCATGCCTTCAACTGCCAGAGCAACGTATGTGGGAAATAGGAAGCGATGTGTGGATGACTTGTGATAATCCTATGGAAGATGACAAAGGTAGTCTTTGGGAAAAGAAATCTAATTCATTTAAGGGGTGCTTTGGGGAGGGGCCACAGCTCAGTGGCAGAACACCTGCTTTGCATGTAGAAGGCCTCTGGTGTCTTCTGTATGGCTCTGAATTTCCTTTTACCAACCTGTATTTCTTGATCTTTCTTCTTCTTTTTGCAAGCCCAGTCACAGTCCCTCTCCCCCAGAAGTCAGGCCCCATAAATAGGAAAACACACAGAGAGTGTTATGGGATTAAATTAGGCCACAACTTTATTAAAATTCAGGTGTAGGGGAACCTTGGCTTAGGCATTGGGCATGTATCCCTCTCAGCCCCCGGCTGGGAACTGAAGAAGAGCAGGGATTGGAGGAGTTCAGGGGGACATCGCAGAATATAAGTTTATGCGGCAAGCCCCTCCAGCTCATCCCGTTCTGGGGTTCTGACCACATACCGAGCACTCATGATCAGTGGTACCTAGCATAAAAACCCCTCTAACGGGGCCCTGCTAACACTGCCATGTGAGAGGTGCGCTACCACGCTACCTCTTGGTTACATCAATGGGCACAGTGGTTCTCAACCTGTGGGTCCCCAGATGTTGTTGGACTACAACTCCCATCATCCCTGAGCTCTGGCCTTGCTAGCTAGGGGTGATGGGAGTTGTAGTCCAACAACATCTGGGGACCCCCAGGTTGAGAAAGGCTACATTAAAGGATTCAGCCCAAGACCTAAAACCGCCAAAGTTGTGACAATTGCTACAGGGAAGGCAAAACCTGCAGAGCAGAGAAAATTCCTTCCCGGCTCTGAGAAACAGCAAACATGGTATGACCGTAGCAATACCTGCACCCTGTAAGGAAATGGTGTGGTTGGCCTACAAATAACACTATGCTTTAAAGGGAGTGGTGGGTGGGTGACTCTCTGACCAGAATGGCTGACCAGCATTGCCAGCAGCCTCCTTTTCTGGTTCTCAGCTCCACCCCCTGGGCCGCAGCCAACTGGCTGATGGTGCAGGTCACCTGGGTGACCTACAGCCTATGGGGATGGCCCAGGGGTCAGAGCAATGGGCAGCATGACCCCATGGGTCAGGGAAGCCCGTGCTGGGTCGCAAAAGCCACCCACGTCATGACTAGTGAGTGGTCATTACTGATGTTTTTATCATTGTTTTTATTCCTTTTGTTGTAATTTTGCATGATGCACACTGCCTTGATGTATCTTTATGAATGTGTGGCTTAGAAATATTTATGTAAATAAATAAATGGGCCTGACAAGCTTCAAAAAAAGGTCCATGAGGCATGTAGTGTCAATTCTGCCCTCCTACATCAAGAGGCAACTCAGAAGATACTTAACCAGATGAAATGAGTCAAGCAGTATTTTATTTTATTTTTTGTCAGCAGAAGCCAGGTGAGATATGACATTCAGTCTTCAGCTGCTATCTTGTCACATACGTTGCCCTAGGAAGAATAACAGGCTCTGCTCTCCATTTTTCAAAACATGAGTTAATCTTGCCCCTGACAGCAAGCTTCTATAGCACTAGGTTTAACAACAGCACCTGGTTTGGCACGTTAGTAATGGATCAAAGCGAGGCAGCCCTCTCTTACATTCAGAGTGTTTTGGTGCAAAGAAATGAGTCTGTGGAACTGATGGTTGTCTGAATGCACTGGTTTTACAGCTACAGATCTGCAATAGATGTGTTGGGCAGACATTCACTGAGATTGGCAGCTTTTTGTATTTGCTTCAGGAAACAAGGATGAACTACATCAGCCCTACAGAGTCCATCTGATGTTCTGGACTACAACATAAGCTGCTGAGGAAGGTCACCTTGTGGAGGTGCCCCTAATAAAAGAGTTTCCCAAACCATGGTTTGAAAAACTTCAATATCATTCAGAATTTACACAGCTAAAAACAGCAACATGATGTTGCTGGCATGTCATTGGATCTGGGTTTGTGCTTACATATTTGTCAAGCAGTGGCATTTCAACACAGAAATTTTCGGAGACAGGGATGGGGAACCTGTGGCTCTCCAAATGCTGTTGAACCACAACTCCCATCATCCCTGATCACTGGCTGATGGGAGGGGGCCTGCAGCAATCCATGGAGAGCTGCAGGAACCACACATGGAGAGCTCTCCATCCATGTTCCGTGAGGATAATATTGCAAAGGGCTGATCTGGCCTCCAAGTCCAACCTCAGTGTTAAATGAATTCATCCTCCAGAACTGAACTGGCTCCTCCTTCTGCATTTTCTGTTTCAGAACAATATTTGTCCATTTTATATTCCTACTGGGTTGTATGAAATGTTTTATCTAACCCAGAAGACCTGTAGCAGAGCAGAGTTAATGTGCATGTCTGATTCTTATGATTCTTCTGAGACAAATAACTATTGTGACTTCATCTAAAATGAATTTCACAGGCTAACATAACAGCACTTGCTTTAGAAGTGGTCCAGGATAACTTCCCTATAAACCCTGGGTTAAAGCCAATGCTAATTTGCTCAAAATATGCCCACTGACTTTAATGGACATGACTAACTTAGGGTAATTAATTTCAATGGGCCTACTCTGGGTGTAGAACTTAGATCATATCCACACCATACAATTAAAGCACATGTGTGAAGCACATGGGAACAGATTACGGAATCCTGGGAACTGTAGTTTGTTGAGGGTGCTGAAAATTGTAGCTCTGTGGTGAGTAAACCACAGTTCCTAAGATTATTTGAGGGAAGCCTCTTGCTTTAAATGTGAGTTGATTTTGCTTTAAATATGTGGTGTGGATGTGACATTACTTGGATACAAACCACCACAGTAGTAGCCGTAACACTGTGATCAATTTTAATTTCCTCTAAGTCATAATGGCTAGTAACCATATAGTTTCAACAACCTCTTATGAAAAGGTAAGTAGTATCTTGTGCTTCTCTTCCTTCCCCCACTGCAATTTTGAGGAGGGGTCCAGACCATGAGAGCGAGCAAAGGGCCAGTAGTGTCTGTGGTATTGACGAGGGGGTCCAGGAAAGCATCTTTTAGTTGTTGTTTAGCTGTGTCCGACTCTACGTGACCCCATGGACCAGAGCACGCCAGGCACTCCTGTCTCCCACCGACTCCCACAGTTTGGTCAAACTCATGCTGGTAGCTTCGAGAACACTGTCCAACCATCTTATCCTCTGTCGACCCCTTCTCTTTGTGCCCTCAATCTTTCCCAACATCAGGGTCTTGTCCAGGGAGTCTTCTCTTCTCATGAGGTGGCCAAAGTATTGGAGCCTCAGCTTCACGATCTGTCCTTCCAGTGAGCACTCGGGGCTGATTTCCTTCAGAATGGATAGGTTTGATCTTCTTGCAGTCCATGGACTCTCAAGAGTCTCCTCCAGCACCATAATTCAAAACCATCAATTATTCACCGATCAGCCTTCTTTATGGTCCAGCTCTCACTTCCATACATCACTACTGGGAAAACCATAGCTTTAACTATACAGACCTTTGTTGGCAAGGTGATGTCTCTGCTTTTTAAGATGCTATCTAGGTTTGCCATTGCTTTTCTCCCAAGGAAAGCATCTAGGCCAACACAAACACACATAAAGCAGGAGCCAGCATTGGGTTTGCACGTGCATGTTCCCCCCTGGGTGGTGGAAGAATCATGTGCTGAGATGCATTTGTACATGAAGAAATCACTGCTTTTCCTTTCACTCATTCAAAGCCCCACCTGGAAATGTGGTCCTGCCTCCCCTAGCACACTGAAACCTTCTCTTCAAAACAAATGCTACTTGAAGTACAGTAGCTCAAAACTGCCAAGGAGCTCAATTGCATTGCACTTCAAAAGAAGCCTTGGTAGTTCGCTGTTCCCACTTTGTTTTGCTGGTTGCCATGGAAATAAACTTCACTGGACCTTGTTCCAGCCATTACATCAATGAAGCTGGTCTTCTGCTAACAGAATCAGACAAAAGGTGCTTCAAAACCTGGGCTGTTTTTAGCAATGCGGTACAATCCAACTAGGATCAGGATGATTGTGTGTGCTGGTGTGTGAATTAAATTATTATACTTGAGCTCTAAATCTTCACTAGTAGGTACACTAGTTTTAAGAACATCTTTAAACCCTGAAACATCCCTCTCCTTAGTAAAGTGGCTGACACATGTGTGAATGAGCTCAGTGGAGAAATTGTGTTGTGTTGGAGGAACATTGTGTTGGAGCCTGGGGGAATGTGAATGTATGATGCTCTCATGCTACCTCTGACCACCGACAACAGAGACAAACACTCACAATATTAGCCTGCCAGAGCTAAGACTGCTGGGTGCCACAGTTGGAAGTGATAAACCATAGATCACTGTGGTGTTGCCCCACTGGTGAAGCACCAGGGGTACAGATTGGAGTCCTTCCAGGACAGCAAAGTGTTCTTAGGCTCAGGAGTGACTCTGCCCATCCTGACTGGCCAATGGCTAAAGCAGAATTCCTCAACCTTGGGTCCTCAGTTGTTGCACAACAACAGCAATTCCCATCATCCCCATCCAGCTTAGCCAACGGTCAAGGGTGATTGATGTGAGTTGAATTCTGGGTCGAAGTAGACTGGGCAATGCTTTCCCCTAACTTGGAAGGACTATGAAGTCTTCCCAGATAAGCTAGAAGTTTGCCCAGACAACATCAGCCTCCACTGGGTTGTGATTCCATGGCTGCCTATGGCCTCATACTTCCCTTCAGCATGGGGTTTAATGGAGAGAAGGGAATGGGCTGGGCACAAATCTCCCATGCCAGCTCTCTCATCAGGGCAAACCTGCCACACTCCCTGGGCTCCACTTGAGCTCTTCTCAGCTCAAGTGCTACCTTGATCCAATGAAGTAGATATATGGATGAAAGCAAGGTTGAAAGGATGATATGGTTCTTAATGGGGCAATGGAACCATCCAGCCACAAGCAGATTATGTGGGAGTCCCAGCCCCATCTCGGCCAACACCAATCAGAATGAAGCTTGCTGTTCCTTGAGTTGTCGTCAACCTGCTTGCATCAGACAAGCTCTTGCTCCCTGTCAAATCTATGATAGGTGGGAAAAGACACTGTCTTTAGTGTGGGCACCAAGCACTGAGGGATACCATACCTGCTTCTCTTTCTTCTGTTTGCAGGAGGCCTGTTGGAGTGACTTGCTGGCAAATCCAGACATTTATTTTTGCCTTTCAGGATTCATCTCATCTGTATCTGTTGTTCCTCTGCTTGCCAGTGGTTGGGAGATAGCTAGATATCCCTTTCCCAAACCCGTTGGCAACCAAGTCTTAGGCAGGAAGTGGGGCAGAGCAGCAGCCAACGTCACTTCTCCAGGTAGAGGGAAGGGACTGGCTCTGGTTAGGGGAGATGGGGTGTCATGTGTATGTGGCCCCTTGCCTACCCAGTTCCTTCCTTGTCCATGCTCCTGGACCAGCTGCAGTTGGCCTGCATTGAGGGCAGGCATCTGTGTCAGCAAACAGCTGCCAACATCTGCAGGAGAACTATTCAGCAGTGCCAGGTAAGCAGGAAAATTGAGGGGCAGGTGGTGACTGTACCTTCTTCCCTGGAGGACACATGTCTCAACTGCTCTTGGAGTAATGTCAGTGTATAACAAACAGCATAGGCGTTGTATGGCATATCTCATGCTAAAGACCCCATTGAATTGACTGGGTTCAAAACATAATACTGGTACATCATGAAACTAAGTTTATTGTTGGAACATCAGGAAAGGCATACAGATATGAGAAGAGGGTATATAAATAGCTGGAAGACAGGTGGCTACACTCAGCTGCTGAGCCAGCACAGCTGGCCGAGTCCTTAACTGTGGTTGCGGCTTCAAGGATATTCTGTTCAGCACCTTGGCCAGCTCCCAGTCTCTCACTTGCAGAATCAAATATGACTCTGGAGCCACTGCAAAGTTATGGCAGTCAAGTTTGCTGCATCTGCCAGTATTCTCCCACTGTTCCCACAAACATGTATATTGCAAATGGCAAAAATTGTGACATAAAGTTCATATGTGTTCAGCTGGGGATCCCAGTCAATCAGGGTTCTCAATGCAACTAGTTGGTTGAGATTCCCTAGTGTGAGTATACATAATGTATTATTGCTGTTTATTGGGTTTCACCATAAGGCTAAGAAATGGAATTTTTAAATGCAGCAGTTAAAAAATACAGTATTAAAAATACAGTATGCTGTATTGTGGGTGTTTAGGAACACTTGTCTGCTGTTCATACTTACGAGTTTGGTATTAAACCATGGGTTCTTTTAGCACTGTAGCCACAGAAAACGTGATTGCTTAAAAAATGTGAAATGGACTTTCTGACAGCCATCTCCAGATCTAAGAAGGAAATAAAACAAGATTATACCATCTCACACTTTTAATGTTAAGACCACACTAGTATCACTTGGCTAGAAACTACTTTCATACATAAAGGTAAAGGTAAAGAGACCCCTGACCATTAGGTCCAGTCGTGACCGACTCTGGGGTTGCGGCGCTCATCTCGCTTTATTGGCCGAGGGAGCCAGCGTACAGCTTCCAGGTCATGTGGCCAGCATGACTAAGATGCTTCTAGCGAACCAGAGCAGCACACGGAAAGGCCGTTTACCTTCCCGCTGGAGCGGTACCTATTTATCTACTTGCACTTTGACATGCTTTCGAACTGCTAGGTTGGCAGGAGCAGAGACCGAGCAATGGGAGCTCACCCCGTCACGGGGATTCAAACCGCTGACCTTCTGATCGGCAAGTCCTAGGCTCTGTGGTTTAACCCACAGCGCCACCTGCATCCCTTACTTTCATACATAGTTTCCTATAAATTCAAGTCCATTGGATATCCTATGGATTCAAAGATCCAGTTAAATTTGCTTACTGCTACAGAATCCAAAGTGTGATGTCCTACAGAGAATCTGAATTGACATATAAGAGTCTCAAAAAACGGAAAACGGGAGGGTTGGTTATGGGGTTGTTGTTTTTTAACGATCCTGAAGTTCGATCCTTGGTGTTCTGCTCCAGCAGTTTCTAGTTCCTTGTTTGCAATTCCTAATTCCTTATTCAGTTCCACTGAGATTAAGTTGCCAGGATTCTCTGTTTAAAGTGGTTTGATGCTGCTTTAAATGAATAGTGCAGATGGGGCTTTGGTGTCTGTTTGATGAAGTGCCTCTTCGAATGTGACCTTGTTTATTTATGGATTTTCTATTTAAAGTGTTTCTGTGAATGCCTAGACAGTGACCATGTATTTTAGATCATAACATGCCCAGGATGGATCCATGATCAGGATCATATTTACTGCGAATGCCCCGGGAACTGTCAATTGAAGGATGATATAGAAATGTTTTGAATAAATATTGGGAGATCCAGACTTACCACTCTTCACAACACATTTCTTTGCTTCTTTGATCCTTAAAAAAAGAAAGAAGAAGCCAATCAAAGAACCAAAATATTACACCATGGAAATTGTCCTAACTTTCCGGTTAAGAAAACTAGAAGCAGAGTGGTGCTAACCAGGAGAAGACTTCTGGCAGAGATATGGACTGCACTAAATATATTTGTTACAATCTGTTAGAAAATGACGTGAAAAATGCAGATATATTGCCAAGGGAATTGTAGAGTATGCCTTACAATGACCACTAGGGGTACTAAAGCATCAGGGATCTGGGATCTGCCTCTTTCTGAAGGAAAATGTTTCTTCTGACAGTAAAAGCTGAGGAGGACTATAAGAGTCAAGGGTCAAGGGTCAATTAAACAAGGAACCCATGCATTACGATTTCTGATTATTATGAGTACCGATGTAACTGGCATAAATGCATCTTTTTTATTTTTAGAAAGCTAGATCTTCATTTCACTGTCAGTGGAAGATTTTCTGCCTCTAGAAAAGACTGGACGCCAACTGGTTTTGCCGAAATCGAATGTATTAGCATAAGCTCATTACTGGCCAGCAGCTTAGGGGCATCTCATAGGTATCGGCTGGATATGCAATAGTGGACTGGACAGTATAAGCCAGCAAGGCGCTCTATGTTTGTATCATTCTCATTTAATAGCAAGCTCAGCTAGGTAAAGGTAAAGGTAAAGGTACCCCTGCCCGTACGGGCCAGTCTTGACAGACTCTGGGGTTGTGCGCCCATCTCACTCAAGAGGCCAGGGGCCAGCGCTGTCCGGAGACACTTCCGGGTCACGTGGCCAGCGTGACAAAGCTGCATCTGGCAAGCCAGAGCCGCACACGGAAACGCTGTTTACCTTCCCGCTGGTAAGCGGTCCCTATTCATCTATTTGCACCCGGAGGTGCTTTCGAACTGCTAGGTTGGCAGGCGCTGGGACCGAGCAGCGGGAGCGCACCCCGCCGTAGGGATTCGAACCGCCGACCTTTCGATCGGCAAGTCCTAGGCGCTGAGGCTTTAACCCACAGCGCCACCTGCGTCCCAGCAAGCTCAGCTAGCAAGTGCCAAAAGGACTGGAGCAAAATGAGGCAACTGAGAAGCAATCAGAAGTGGAGGGAAGAATCAACATGCTCAGAGGACCCCTGAGGTTATTATTTATTATTATTAAACTTGTATACTGCCCTTCATCTGAAGATCTCAGGGCAGTTAACAGCTTAAAAATACAAGATAAAAATAAAATACAAGATAAAAACACAAGAAGTAGAGGAATCTGACCCCCCTCAAAAGCAGCTCATTGAGGGCTGAGCCACATCAGGAAAATAAAAGTGAAAAACTGTTAGAGGAGAGAAATAGAATGCTCTGTTTCGAGGGAATGTTGCTGGAACCCTGAAAGGGGGCTTTCCTCTTAGGAAGGAGGATACACTGCAACATTTATGTTATGTGTCCTAGTTTGGTTTTCCTGTTGTGACATGAGAGCACAACAGCTTACAAGGCACTTGAAAATACATGGCTGTTACTCAGCTACCTCTTCTTCCAGGGAACCTGACACCAGGGGAAACGCAATTTGTTCAGAAAGATGGGAGTCAAATAGAAATGGAATGACTTGGTAGCTCCCATACTAATGTGTTTGCGTAGCTAAGGATGGGCTTAGCAAGCTTCAGATCGGTGATTTCAGTGTGAAACATTGATTTAGTAGCTTATGCAGAGCTTTGTTGCTTGGAAAACCTAAAATATTCATCCCAGTGCTCATATTCTGTGCTGATTCGCTTTGTAGCATCAGTTCAGGACATCGGTATCCAGCCCTTGCTGGGTGGGGTTGCACTTCCCTTTGAGGACCAGCTCTGTATCCTGGGGCTACTGCTTGGTCCAGCTTTGCTGCTGGGGCTTGGGTGAACTGGCATCAGCATGTGGCACTGTTGGGTAGCTGCTGCAAGATCCACCACCAACATCTGCCCTGGATCCCTGTCTCTTTCCCATATTCCTATCGGCACTGCATTGGCAGGGGCTGGGACTCAAGTTTTTAATTTTCTCATCATGCCTCCAAAGTATCTGTTCCAGGGCATTTCAGGAAGTTGATATGGTAGTAGTAGCCAGACACCCAGTACTTTATCAGGCCTCAAATGATGCTGTTACTGCTACCACCAAGTAACCCAGGGGTCAGCAAACTTTTTCAGCAGGGGGCCGGTCCACTGTCTCTCAGACCTTGTGGGGGGCCGGACTATATTTTGGGGGGGAAATGAATGAATTCCTATGTCCCACAAATAACCCAGAGATGCATTTTAAATAAAAGCACACAGTCTACTCATGTAAAAACATGCTGATTCCCGGACCGTCCACGGGCCGGATTGAGAAGACGATTGGGCCGGATGCAGCCCCCGGGCCTTAATTTGCCTACCCATGAAGTAACCCCACCCCTTCCTGCACACAAAGGAGGAAGCTGACCAGAGGGCACTTGAACAAGCCTCCTCTCCCCCCCCCCAAAAAAAAAAACCCAGCTGGATCCAGCTCTGGGGCTGTAAACATGGTCAATGGTCCTGGATGATGGGACTTGTAGTCCAAAATGTCTGGAGAGCATCTGGTTGGGGAAGGGTAGCAAAGAAGTCTGACCAGACCTGTGGAGAGTAGAGCCATGTGGGTCAATAATAATTTCTCTAGGAAATGAGGGTAACAGACTTGTAGCTGACACCGAGTAGAAATATCCAAATGCTATGCAGTTTACGTATGGACAGTAAACAAGAAATAGTCAAGGGGCTATTGGCGGGAAACCTTTGGAGAACGATTGCATGAGCATCTTCCAGAATTGAGAGGAGTGCAAGTTTAGGTTCTGGGTTAATTTTGTGGTCAGTAATTCTGACCTTGATTTTACACACACACACACACACACACACACACACACACACACACCCCTGAGCCATTTTAATAGGTCAAGGGTTTGTTTCATTCACCCTCAGCCCTGGACAGTGGACAAACTTATATTGCATCAAAAAAATGTACCAACTAGCAACGGATTTGCTTTTATATGTATTTAGAAGTCTCATTTATCTACTTCCCAGAAACAGGGCTGACCCTACCATTAGGCAAAGAGGTGTCAGGTGGGAGATTTAGGGTGTCAGTAAATTCTTAGCTGTTTAATTTACTTCAGTTACCAAAATAACTTGGCTCGTCCTTGAACGATACACCTTGACTTGTTCTGGGGGTGGGGAATCATGCGTTTCTCAGCCAGCAAAATGTCTTAGGGTGTCCCCTCCCGGAATCAACCTCAAAGATACCACACCCATTCATTAGTATTGGTAATTTCATATGATCTCATTTCAACGCTTAACAAGATTAGGAAAACAGTAACATTGGTGGCAACATCAGAATAGGCCTTGCCAGTTGTGGCTTCCTGCTTGTAGAATCCTTAATTTGGAGGGTATTAGGGATATTTGTGGTCTCTTTTACTGGGGGTGGGTTGAGTTAGATCTGCCTGTGTGTGTGTGTGTGTGTTACATTTTATTTTGGATTTTATACTTGGTTTCATTGTTGAGATCGCTTTGTAAGAAAATTTGGGATTCGTGCAAAAGGCAATGAAAGAAAGAAAGAAAAAGGGAGATGAAATGATGCAGCTGTAAAAAGAAGCAGGCAACCAACTCAACCGAGAAATGAAGATAAAATAAAGAAATCTTCTATAGCGTATATCTGTCAAATTAACTTATTCCACTAAGCTCCTTCAAACCCAGGAGCAATATGAACCTAAAAAGTTCCTTTCCCTTCCTGACAGGGCACCTGCACCTAACTTCTAAAAGTTGAAATTCAATCCAGTTTTGGCTTTGTAGTCCACCCCCATAGGCAGAGGCATTAGCTTAATGCCATGTAAAATGCAGCTCTATAAAATGTGTCACTGCATGGCTTGGTCAGGTGAGGAATGATGGGAGGGGAAGAAAATTGGATTTCAGAAATGAACAAGAGCTAGGGGTAAGGGGGAAAGAAGCTGTCACTATAGTTCTCAATTTTAACGTGGATAACATTTAGAGCAGTGCAACCTTGAGCAGAAAGGCTGTTCCAAAGGAGCCAGCTGAACCAAGAGAATTGCCACGGGAAGGTTGCAGAGAATGGCTTGGAGCTGGAGCCCCATCTCAACTACTTTCAGGCATAAAGATCCACAGCAGGTTCTGAACTGCATTGCAGAGGCTCTTCTGCATGTTCTAACAAGGGCTTTCTTAAGCATATGCGGCACCGGGGTGCAAAGATCCGCCTGGACCCCCCCCCCAGGTTGCCCAGTCCCAGGTGCACAGGAGGGCGGAGCCAGCGGGACGCCTCAGCGTCTCACTGACTCAGTCGCCCCCAACTCGCAGCACAGAGCCACCTGCAGTAGAAGAGCCCACCATGGCTCTCCAACCAACAGGTGGGCTCTTCCCCGGACTCAACTCGGGCCCCGCACTCTCGGCCTGGCGCCCCTGAGAGCCTGGCACCCAGGTGTCCCACACCCCTAGTGCCTATGGGCAAGATGGCCCTGGTTCTAACACTTCTCCAAATCTCAACTGGTGGAAATAAGGGGAACAATCTCTGGGCCAAGCTAGATGTGATGCTAAATGTGGGAGTGCAGGTGGCGCGGGGACGCAGGTGGCATGGGGACGCAGGTGGCGCTGTGGGTTAAAGCCTCAGCACCTAGGGCTTGCCGATCGAAAGGTCGGCGGTTCGAATCCCTGCGGCGGGGTGCGCTCCCACTGCTCGGTCCCAGCGCCTGCCAACCTAGCAGTTCGAAAGCACCTCCGGGTGCAAGTAGATAAATAGGGACCGCTTACCAGCGGGAAGGTAAACGGCGTTTCCGTGTGCGGCTCTGGCTCTGGCTCTGGCTCTGGCCAGAGCAGCGATGTCACGCTGGCCACGTGACCCGGAAGTGTCTCCGGACAGCGCTGGCCCCTGGCCTCTTAAGTGAGATGGGCGCACAACCCCAGAGTCTGTCAAGACTGGCCCGTACGGGCAGGGGTACCTTTACCTTTACCTTTAGTTAACATAACAATTCTTGTAAGGTGAATAGCAGCTGGGGTGGGGGCAACAGGAGGGAGGAAAACTCCTTTTGGGGTGGCTTTCATGAGGACAATTGGAGGGTTAAACTCTTTACCCTCTTCCCATGCAGTCCTGATGCTGCGTTCTCTCTCTCTCTCTCTCTCTCTCACACACACACACACGTACCACTGCTGCTGTTGGCACATCAATTGGGCCATCATGTCTAGTTATCTAGACCTGCATTGGCTTCCCATCTGCTACTGGGCCAGGTTCAAGAGTATTGTACTAGTCTACGACTTAGCTTCAGGGTACCTTACCTGACATGTCCCAAGTCAATCATTGAGATCATATTGGAGAGCACTGTTGATGGTCTGCTGTGGACCAGAAGCATGATTCATGTCAATGTGGAGTCATACCCTCTGTAGAAGGCCCAACAAAACTTTTTTTAAAATGAAGTTTTTGAGCTATTTTTAAGAAAATTCACCAAAATCTACACTTCCAATATGGGATTTCCCCAAACATTTCAGCAGTTTCCTCCCAGGCAAAGATTCAGGAAATTCTGGATGTATGGCAGCACTACCAGCCCTGTGGAACTCCTTCCCAGCAGAATTCAGACCAGCGCTGTCCCTAGTTTCAGACATCTGGTCAAAACTATTTTATTCCAGGATGCCTTTGCACCAGAAGTGCTACGTTTTAATTTCTAGTGTTTATGTTCTGCATTTTGGGGGGTAGGTTTTTATTTTGTAACTGGCTTTGGGGCCCCGATACCGAAAAGTGGGGTGTACATTTTTACAATAAATAAAAAGTTTGTCCCCTCTCCTGGGCCAGCCCAGAATAGTCTTTGATTTGCTGCTGTCTCTTTGTGTGTGTGTTGCCTTTTACTGTACTGTCTTAAATTTCTTATTGACTGTTTTAAAAATTATTACACTGGCCATCTTGAGGTGGGATGGAAATCCTGCCGTAAGTAAATAAAAATGAATGAATAAATGAAAGATGCAGTGAAGGAAGGATCTGTATCAATGTCAGGAGTGGAGTCTACTCTTTATTACCCTTCCAGTTCTGCTCACCTCTCTCTTCAAAAAGTCTTTCATACTAAGCGGGTGGGTGAATATCTACAGATCAAAATGTAGCAGCAAAAGCACTGATTTGACATCAAGATGCACCAAACAGGAAACTACTGTAGTTGCTAATTTGGAACAAATCATATTTTCTTAAGGACGGTTTGGTGTTTCTATGGCGATGTGGAGTGGGCCTTCTTGACTGGCCTCAGAAGGCTGAGGTCACCTGGCATTGGCAATGCAGCTAATTCCCACACTGCTGTCTGTATCAATGTGTGCGGAACTAAGTTAGGACATGTGACAAGAAGAGGAATGTAGTGACCCAGAAAGAAGGAACAGGTTAAGGGAACAAGGACCAGGAAGTGACTCAGCACAAAAAGTACAGAAGACAGAGCAGGAGGGACAGAGAGTTAGGAGCTGAAAGCAAGCTTATTTAAACCAAAGCTTTCCATTCTGCATTCCTACTGCTTGATTCTTAATGATAACCTACACCGCTTGAAACACCATCATCTCATTTGGGAGTTGGGTCAACTCTAGTTGGCTACGGGTTGTGTTGTCAATTCCTCTCATATGACCTCAGGCTTCTGACAAACTGAAGAGTGGTGCAAGGGGAACATATTGTTATGAGTTTGGGGCATAGCCTGAACGTCTAGGTCCCCTTCTAATTCCTGGAATAGCCAAGCTAGCTTCCTGGTGAGGTGATGGGCCATTAAGGGGAACGAAAGAATTGGCTCCAGGGTTTCCAGCAACTGGTATTTGGAAGTATTACTGCTTTCATTACAGCTATGGAGACAAGTCATTGCGCATAGCGCTGTGGTCTAAACCACTGAGCCTCTTGGGCTTGCCAATCGAAAAGTTGGTGGTTTGAATCCCCACAACGGCATGAGCTCCTGTTGCTCTGTCCCAGCTCCTGCCAACCTAGCAGTTCAAAAGCATGCCTGTGCAAGTAGATAAATACGTACCACTGTGACAGGGAAGGTAAAAGGCGTTTCTGTGTGCTCTGGTTTCCGTCACAGTGCTCTGTTGTGCCAGAAGCGGTTTAGTCCTGCTGGCCACATGACCCAGAAAGCTGTCTGTGGACAAATACTGGCTCCCTTGACCTGAAAGTGAGATGAGCGCTGCAAACCCCATAGTCGCCTTTGACTGGAATTAACCATCCAGGAGTCCTTTACCAGGTGCACAGCCGGGGAGTCATTTTGGACTCACAGCTGTCCATGGAGGCGCAGGTCAATTCTGTGTCCAGGGCAGCTGTTTACCAGCTCCATCTGGTACATAGGCTGAGACCCTATCTGCCCGCAGACTGCCCGCAGAGTGGTGCATGCTCTAGTTATCTCCCGCTTGGACTACTGCAATGCACTCTATGTGGGGCTACCTTTGAAGGTAACCCAGAAACTGCAATTAATCCAGAATGCGGCAGCTAGACTGGTGACTGGGAGTGGCCGCCAAGACCATATAACACTGGTCTTGAAAGACCCACATTGGCTCCCAGTACGTTTCCGAGCACAATTCAAAGTGTTGGTGCTGACCTTTAAAGCCCTAAATGGCCTCAGTCCAGTATATCTGAAGGAGTGTCTCCACCCCCATCATTCTGTCCGGACACTGAGGTCCAGCGCTGAGGGCATTCTGGCGGCTCCCTCACTGTGAGAAGTGAGGTTACAGGGAACCAGGCAGAGGGCCTTCTCGGTAGTGGCACCCGCCCTGTGGAATGCCCTCCCACCAGATGTCAAAGAGAAGAACAACTACCGGACTTTTAGAAGACATCTGAAGGCAGCCCTGTTTAGGGAAGCTTTTAATGTTTAACAGACCACTGTATTTTAATACTCTGTTGGAAGCCGCCCAGGGTGGCTGGGGAAACCCAGCCAGATGGGTGGGGTATAAATAATAAATTCAATTCTGTTCTGTTCTGTTCTGTTCTGTTCTGTTCTATTCTACCTTTTATCATGGCTACTAACCACTGATAGCCACTTTGTTAAATACTCCTTTAAAGCTGTTTTGAGTTTGTGGTCATCACTGCCTCCTCGTGAATGAGTTCCATAGTTTAGCGCTGCCCCTATGGACAGAGCGAAGCAGACCTCTGTGGGTGAAGGGAGCAGGTGACACAAGTGTGTCTTAGGCAGAGACCGCAATCCTAAACCCATTTACCTGCGAGCTTGAACTGCTGGATTCAATGGGACTTGCATCTGGACAGACATAGTTAGGATGGCAACCAAAGGAACTGAGATGCTGTGCCAATTGTCCCAGAACATGGTGCTTATCTCTTCCAGCTTCTGTCACACTATCAGTCTGTACAGCACCCCTGGAATGGAGGGTGAGCTATAAATAGCCTTGATAAATAAAATAAACAAACATATTTTGCTGGATCTGCTGAAACGGGATGCGGGAAGCAGAGGCCTTGCCCCACAGTTCAGGAAGCAGCGTAATAACTGCATCGACCGCGATTGCTCCAGTGAAGCAGCTCTTGAGGCCACCCCTTTCTCGAACTGCCCGCTGTCCATTATGACAAATGGGTTACCTCGGAAAGTTGTTGTGAGGATTAATTAGATAGGGATTATGAAGCGCTTCACATGTTGGAAGTTCTTTAAAAATGATAAATAGCTGTGTTTAATCTCAGTAACGGCAAATCTCAGGGATTTGCTGCATGCGTACACACACACACAGAGAGAGAGAGAGAGAGAGAGAGAGAGAGAGAGAGAGAGAGAGAGAGAACTAAGAATACTTGACATCTTATTTTCCTCCCAAAGAAGCCAAAGGAAGACTATAACACAAAAAGGATTATGTTTAGCTTCTCAACTGCCTCTAGGCTCCCCTCCCATCCAATATCTCCATATGTTTTCATTTTTATGTTAATTTTCTTTTCATTCATTTTGGTGCCTCAAGCTGTGCACATTCTTCAAGGAAATTCTGGTACTCACAGACGCCAGAAGCTCAGCAGCCAAGAATGCTATTAAAATGCAAGCCTTCTTATTTGGGTTTCTGTCACCCCCTCCTCACTACCGCCCTGCTTTGCCGCTTTTGCCCCAGGTGCTTCGCTATGGGTTTTCAAAACGGAGCTGCAATAGCTCAGCCGTAAGATCAGAGGCTATAAGTCAGGAGTCTTTGATCCTCCATTACTTGTTAAATATTCCTAGGAAACTGTGCGTGTATTTATAACTGAAATAAGAGCACGCTAAGAGTAACAATTGTGTATAATTCAGAAGCCAGCGTGCTGCCAGCTGAGGGGGGAGGCGTTGAGTTGATATCTTCATAGACTTCATAGACTTGTTCTCCCCTCCCAAACTATAGAAATGTGGAAGGCGCAGTTTGCATTAGACCAGTGCTATGATGACACTGTGGGACACGGGTGGCACTGTGGTCTAAACCACAAAGCCTAGGACTTGCCAATCAGAAGGTCGGCGGTTCGAATCCCCGCAACAGGGTGAGCTCCCGTTGCTCAGTCCCTGCTCCTGCCAACCTAGCAGTTCGAAAGCACGTCAAAGTGCAAGTAGATAAATAGGTACCATTCCGGCGGGGAGGTAAACGGTGTTTCCATGCGCTGCTCTGGTTCGCCAGAAGCAGCTTATTCATGCTGGCCACATGACCCGGAAGCTGTACGCCGGCTCCCTCAGCCAGTAAAGCAAGATGAGCGCCGCAGCCCCGGAGTCGGCCACAACTGGACCTAATGGTCAGGGGTCCCTTTACCTTTACCTTTTATGATGACACTGTAAGGCACACTAACCTAGAGATGGGCAAATTTCTTATTTTCTCCACAGTTCTGCATCCGTTTTCTAATTTTGTTTTTAAAGTCGGCATGAAAATTTGTCAGTATTTTAGTGCAAATTTCTCCTGAGATACACATTTTTGTATGCAATTTTGCCTCGTGTACACACTTTTGGAAGCAATTCCCCCCCAATCTAATGCTTATTTGTATGTTGCTTTCACTAATATAGGCTTTTTAAAGCACACTTTATTATTTATGTACCACATAAGCAATCAAAACCACTTAACATAAAATAGTATGAAGTATTTGTAAGAAAATACAGATAAATTCAAATTTTAAAAACAAGTAGATACACATTTTTATTAAAATAGATACAATCAGCAGTTCTAGAACAAATATACATAAATTAATTACATATCTTATCTAAACAAAAATGGCTTTTGCAGGCAAAAAAAAAAAAAATACAGTGAAAGCACCTGCCTGCTATTATTCAGCAGGTGGTTTCAGAGATTAGGTGTTGCTGTCACGCTAAATGATGAATTCTTTGTTTTCATTTTGCCATCAGGTGAAAACATGTCTTTTTTGTCCAGGCTTTTAGGGAAGGCAGGTGTGTAGTGTGGATGCAAGCATCTCAATAATAATAATAATATAATAATTATATTTATTATTTATTTATTTATTTGATTATTTATTTATTTATACCCCGCCCATCTGGCTGGGTTTCCCCAACCACTCTGGGCAGCTCCCAATAGAATATTAAAAGCACGATAAATACATTGAACATTAAAAACTTCCCTAAACAGGGCTGCCTTCAGATGTCTTCTAAAAGTCAGATATTTCTTTATTTCCTTGCCATCTGATGGGAGGGTGTTCCACAGGGCGGGCACCATTACTGAGAAGGCCCTCTGCCTGGTTCCCTGTAACTTGGCTTCTCGCAGTGAGGGAACCGCCAGAAGGCCCTCGGCGCTGGACCTCAGTGTCCGGGCTGAACGATGGGGATGGAGATGCTCCTTCAGGTATACTGGACTGAGGCCATTTAGGGCTTTAAAGGTCAGCACCAACACTTTGAATTGTGCTCGGAAACGTACTGGTTGCCTGCTGTTACTGAACTGTATTTCCGTGATGTTTTGTTGATGGATGGCTTTAAATGATGCTGTTAGCTTTGTTTCCCAATGTTTGTATTTTCCAGTCTGGGGCCTTCAGGCAAAGGGTGGGTGTCGCAGTATCCCAGTTTCCCTGGGTTGTGTTTTGTTATGTATTCAGTAGTCTGTGTTTGCCTGAGCTAGAGTCTGGACTGAGGAATCTGAGCTCCTGTGTTCTGCTTTGATACATGATATCCAATCACAGAACATTTCAGGATCTGGGCCTCTGCCATTGACCCTTAAACTCTGAGTCATGATTCGCAGCTTGGAGGTTTAGAAAGCCAATCACGGTGGGAGTGGATGTGGCCCAGGTCTTCAGAAGTGTATATAAGCAGTTGCTTTGTGCCTGTTGTTCAGTCGTTCAATAAAGTTTCTTGTTGTCAACACTTCAGAGATCCAGCCAGAATGAAGTCTGCACCTCTCCTTGCCCACCTGCTCCCCATTTATGAACTTACTGCCACTGGGTGAAAGCAATTTATTTTTCTTCAAGCCTGCCCTCCACTAAAACCAAATTTCACCCTTATGTCTCCCCAAGAACAACTCAGAGTAGTGTGTGCCTTGGCTTCGGACGTCGGTGGGGTATAAATGGAGACCACAGGGGTTTTTGATGAAGCAAAGATAAAAGTTTACTGAGAAGCACAAGGTTCTGAGAAAGAAAAGGGTTAACAAGGAGGGGTCACCAGCATATGAGTGACTTCCCCTGTGGAGCAACAGATCTGTCAAAATGAACCTTGAGTGAAAGGCGATCCCCTTTCTGTATCTCTAAAGCCATTGTCTTACACAAACTCCAGCAGATGCTTCCTTTGTGTGCTGTACTGAGATCCTGTCTTAATTCTGATCGTCATTTGTATGAGATCGTCCTCTGATCAGCAAGCCAAAGCAAGTTGCTGACCAGAAATAGCCTCTGGTCCATGACTTGCAACCCCCAAATTAGAGGGTCTTAATTTTCAGCTACGAATAATATGCACAGTGCAGACACACACACACACACACACACAGAGAGAGAGAGAGAGAGAGAGAGAGAGAGAGAGAGAGAGAGAGATCTTGACAGATCAGGTTTAACAATCCCCAAAGGAGTGTATAAACATTTTAGCTAATACAAAGCAGTATATTTTAGTACTGTTGTGACGAGGGGTGGGGGGAAGGCTATATGCATGAGACCCTTCTAATTCCTGAATCCATCAATGGTTAAAATCTAATGCAATTTTACCCAAATTATGCAATTCAGTTGCTGGGATCCTAGGTCAGCTTCCCGGTTTAAGTATAGCTCTTTAAGGTAACAAAAACTGTAGTTCTGTACCAGAAGCCCAAGGAGTTGGCTGAGAGACAGAGCCATGCCAGATTTCTGCTTGAATCCAAGGCTGTGACTATAGGAGAAGCAAGACATTACTGGATGTGTTAATGCTGTGAGCCCCTCCATAGCAGGCTCAAGTTGTATATATGAGTAAATAAACCATATATCCTGAAGATGCCAGAGACTAAACTGTGGGTAAGTTCCTGGAATCTGTGGAATTTCGCACTGCTGAGAGATTGGGAGGGAGGGGTGTGAAACAATATCAAATAGACCATTTCCTTCACTGCAGGTAATGGATGCTATAAATATATAAATTTGTTGCTAAGGTTGATAGTCATGATGTATCCTTTCCAAATATCACCTCAAATGAAAGCACTGCTCTTTCAGTCTTACAGCACAAAACTAACCATCACTACTCAGAATTAAGTCCTACTGAATCCAGTGGGTCTTAAGGTAAAGGTAAAGGGACCGCTGACCATTAGGTCCAGTCGTGACCGACTCTGGGGTTGTGGCGCTCATCTCGCTATATTGGCCGAGGGAGCCAGCGTACAGCTTCCGAGTCATGGGGCCAGCATGACTAAGCCGCTTCTGGCGAACCAGAGCAGCACACAGAAATGCTGTTTATCTTCCTGCCGGAACGGTACCTATTTATCTACTTGCACTTTGATGTGCTTTCAAACTGCTAGGTTGGCAGGAGCAGGGACCGAGCAACGGGAGCTCACCCTGTCGCGGGGATTTGAACCGCCAACCTTCCGATCGGCAAGTCCTAGGCTCTGTGGTTTAACCCACAGTGCCACCTGTGTCCCCCAGTGGGTCTTACTCTAAAATAAATGGAATTAGGGTTGTAGCCGTAATCTGCCAGTGGCCCCCTTTTTGCAAAATACAGATAATAAAGCAGGCCTAACTTGCAAATAAAGATTACTACTGCCTCCCATAGTCCAAATTACGTTTTGGACAGGAATTCCAGTTTCCATGTCTATATTCGCTGGGGGTTCTGGGAGTTGTAACCCAAAACATATTGAGGGCACCAAGGTTGGGGATGGCTTGATTACTGAGATAATATATGTGGTGCTCCTTGAACACTTGAAATCTACTTGGTATAAATGCAAAGTATTGTCATAATCAGCTATTTAAAGCCTGGTGCTACTAATAAGCATCTATGCCTGCTCATTCAGACTTGTTCCCTCTTTCTTTAGAAAATGTTTCCTATATATATATAAATATATTTGGATCATTAATAGATCTTCACAATATTAACACAACTGTGATTTCAGTCTGGTACATTGTGTTTCCCTGAGGGTGGGACAAAAAACAAAGCGTAACTAAATATAATGCCCTTGCAGCTCTTTCCTGCTCAGTGATGAATTCGTGCACTGCCTCAGATTGAGGTTTTTGAACACTCATTTGTAAAAGATGCCAGAGAATTGTTTCTGTGCCTTTAATGTGCAGAGCTGATGAAATCCAAGCTTGTTTAGCAGAGTGAAGCGATAAATATTAGCCCTGTGCTTTTGCTGCCATAATGATCTAAGAAGAATGGTTTTTGTACAATTCTCTGCCTGCGCATGATGGACGTGATCAACATTTAAACTGCAGGGTAGCTTGAATTCGTTTCAGAGAGATGTGTAGGACAATTAACACCACTTGGCTTTTAGAAACAGCTACTGAGAGATTGTTTATATTGCTGCATGCCACCCCAATCTCTGAGCCCAGGGTTTCCAGGAGCTTACACAGGGTTTGCATTTCATTTTAGAATGATGCGTAGCAGAGATTGGTGTCTTTTTGATATACAGTTTATTTACACATATATACAACCTGAGCCTACGATGGAGGGGTACACAGCATTAACACCCCGAGGGCAGACTGAAGAAAGCAGTTCTTCACACTGTTTTTTTGTTTGTTTAGTCGTTTAGTTGTGTCCGACTCTTTGTGACCCCATGGACCAGAGCACGCCAGGCACTCCTGTCTTCCACTGCCTCCCGCAGTTTGGTCAAACTCATGTTAGTAGCTTCAAGAACATTGTCCAACCATCTCGTCCTCTGTCGTCCCCTTCTCCTTGTGCCCTCCATCTTTCTCAACATCAGGGTCTTTTCCAGGGAGTCTTCTCTTCTCATGAGGTGGCCAAAGTATTGGAGCCTCAGCTTCCAGTGAGCACTCAGTGAGCACCATTTCCTTCAGAATAGAGAGGTTTGATCTCCTTGCAGTCCATGGGACTCTCAAGAGTCTCCTCCAGCACCATAATTCAAAAGCATCAGTTCTTTGGCGATCAGCCTTCTTTATGGTCCAGCACTCACTGTTCTTCACACAGTAAACAGTTAAATTATGGAACTGGCTTCCATGAGAGGTAGAACAATTAGGGTTGCCTTACATCCAGAATTTCCACAGAATACGACATTCAGAAAGGGTGCCCCAGCGGAAATCACACAAGGATGTATGGCAGCCCGTATCGGAAGTGTAGATTTTGGTTAATTTTCTTTAAAATAGCTCAGAAACTTTGCCCAAAAAAGAGCTCAATTCATAGAGGATAAGGAAATCAGTTGCTAGCAGTCATGATTGCTTCTCACTACCTCCACTGCCAAAAGCAGCATGCCTCTGAACACTGTGAGAAGTGAGGTTACAGGGAACCAGGCAGAGGGCCTTCTCGGTGGTGGCGCCTGCCCTGTGGAACACCCTCCCACCAGATGTCAAGAAAATAAAGAAGTATCTGACTTTTAGAAGACATCTGAAGGCAGCCCTGTTTAGGGAATTTTTTAATGTTTGATGTTTTATTGTGTTTTTAATATTCTGTTGGGAGCTGCCCAGAGTGGCTGGGGAAACCCAGCCAGATGGGCGGGGTATAAATACATTATTATTATTATTATTATTATTATTATTATTATTATTATTATTATTATTTGCTGCTGAGAGTCACAAGCGGAGGGAGTGCTGTTGCATTCAGGTCTTGCTTCCAATCCAGTCCTAATTTATACAACTGAAACCTCAGGCCTCTCCTTCTTTGGAGGGTTTTAAACAGAGGTTGGATTGCATCTGTCATGGATGCTTTAGCTGAGATACCTGTACTGCAAGGGGTTGGACTAGATGACCCCTGGGTCCCTTCCAACTCTATGATTCTATGAAATGAAGAAGGCTGGGGCTAGAAGTGGGCTTTGGTGTTGAAGGACTATATGAGTTCTGTTCAGTTCTGGTACTGGAAACCAATTCCTAAGCTTAACATTATTTAATTCACGGTTTATGTGGTTTTTGCACAAGGCTCTGGTTGGTGGATCTTGGGCTTTTGGTACAAAAACAATTGGAAGTCTGCCTAACTACCCTGATGTATATGGCCCTCCAAGCAGGTTTTTCTGAAAGCTGCACATTTGAGATATATGAATAATTTCTTCATTATTTAAAAATGCCAGGAAATATGTTCCTCTGCATTTCTACACCACAGGGTATAATTTAAAATGTAATTAACTCGCACTGACTATTAAACATGCTGCCAAATAAACAGCAAGCACACCTTGCTTCCTTGCCCCCCACCCCTGGACCATGTGTTATTAATACAAATTATTTTCTAATTTGGTGTTTATCAGGGATACAATAGCAGCGCCCGACAGAAGACACTTTTTAATTAAACTTGACCTAACTAGGAACATATTTTGGTTAATAAAGGCTGGGTTTACGAAGTCCCTGATTTGTTGCTAGAAGGAAAATCCCCTGTGAATATTTAACAACTAATTAGTTTTTGGACTTAAGAGCAAGAAATTTTTCGTTTTAATGGAGTTCTGTTTCTTAAAGTGCAGCAATGAAAATGCTTTGATCTTAGCAGCTTTCCAGAAATAACCGAAAAGCATACCCTAGAAGTTTAGAAGTTTACAATTTGATACAATTATGAATCTTCTCCTCTTTTGGAGAGATGTAAAAAAAAAAACACTTTTGCTTTTAAGGGGGAAAGTACATTGTATTTTGGTAACTCCGTATCTGTGCAAAAACATGCCTATCAAAGCAGCAATTCTTCCACTTTATCTCACACTTTTTCTAAATACATATTATTTTGGTTCATTTATGTTGTTTCGGCATGGGCTACTCAGGAACGCTCCGTAACATTATGACGTGTTTCAGCAGCTGAATGTTTTCACTCTGGGCATGAGAAATCGCCCCTCTCAAAATTCCATCATTCTATACAACTGTTAAAGTAATCATATTAATGTAAGCATTTGCCTTGTACGCTTTTGTTGCTTGACATACATCAGCGGTGGGCCTTGGGGTTTCAAATTTCAGTGGCACCTTGTGCAATGCCCAAATTTGGCTGACACCCCCTTCTCACCTTCCATTCTATTTTTTTAAAAATAATATTTATTAAGATTTTGGAAATTACAAAAAGAAAAAAGAAAAGTTAAACATAGAAAAACAGAAACAAAAACAAAAATGTGGGAATATAGGTTCTCGTCACAAAAACACTACATAAAACATTAAATTAGCAAAACAAAACAAAAGCAATTAAAAACACTTCCAATATTTTCGATCTTAACTTTCATACCCTTGTTTCATTGACTTCCTCAACGCCTCCCTTTTTGTATTCCACTTCAATTAACTATTTCAGCAAGTCCTTTCCATCTTCATCTATTTTCTGTCTTATACTTAATTTTAACATATTGTAACCTAGTTTTTTTCCCTTTTGATGCATTAACAATCTATCTATACCTAGTTCCTTCTAACATTTCTGCCAAAGCCGTATAGCTTTATTCCACCTTTTTTCTAAAGCTCCTTAATTTTACGGTATTTCTGTAAATAATCTTTAAATTTTTTCCAATCTTCCTCCACCGACTCTTCTCCCTGGTCTCGGATTCTGCCAGTCATTTCCGCCAGTTCCATATATGAGATATGAAACTCACCTTCCATTCTACATTATAGTTACTCCATCCCCAATGTGACCAAACCGGTTGTGGTCCCCTATGCCTACATTATCTCAGCAAACAGGAGCCCATCTCTTCTTTACTCACCTAGGCACTTATAAGCTGCATTATCTGTTGAACCTTGACTGGTTAATTCAGGCATCACACAGGTAACTCGACTGGTTTTTCCACAGGGTTCTACAGTATATAGATTGCTGGTAGGCCATCTAAATGAAGGCCTTCAGCAGGGATTCTCAGAGGCCAAGCAATAGAGACTGGGTTACACTTAAGGGAACTATGTGCAGATAATTCATTGCACCAAAAGGCAACCCAGTACCAACAAAAGGCTTACGCTTAAATTAGATTAGCGCTTTTAAGAGTGTTGGCTTTAGAACATTAGCACTTTCGATAGAATGAGAAAGTGGGATTACATGAAGGTTTGGAAACAAGCTGTCAGTTTTGTTTTTGTCTGTTGCAACCCTGGAAATCCCATTCCATGTGCTTCTAAAACAGGGGTCACCAATGCACATACCAGACCGTGGTACTCCCTCCCCTCAGAGGTGTGTGTGGATTTTAAAATGTGTTTCTAAAAACCACCATTTAATTTATAATGCTTTTCTTAGAAGCAAGAATCGGCAGGCAACATGGCGCCCACAGGCCCCTGTGTACCCACCAGTACGTCCTATGGCGCTTACAAAAAGAGTCGAAGAAGATATCCCCTCAAAATTCCACTATTGTGATGGCCTGGGATTCAGACTCAGAGGCTGAACCTGAGGAATCCCAGCCTGCACAGGAGTCCCTGCCTCCAGAACCAGCTGAGCCGGGGCTGGGGCTTGAGCCTGAAGGGTCCTCACCTGTGCTGGATCCTCAGTTGCAGGCACCAGCTGAGTCTGCTCTGGCTCCTGAGGTGATGGAGGACCCATTGCCTGCAGGTGCTCCACTCTCAGCCCCGTCAGGGGAAGCTGAGGTTGCCTCTGGGTCTGGTAACCCTCCAGGCTCTCCTGAGCTGCAGAGGCTCAGGGCAGAGAGGCGGAGGGAACTAAGTTCCCGCAGGAGGAGTGCTCGCCTCCAAGCCAGAAGAGGTGAGTCACCTGTGGACCGGGGCCACCCTATGCCTCAGGGCAGATAAAAGCCAGTCAGCCCAGTCCCAGATTGCGGGAGCAACGTTGTTGCTAGCCTGTTCCTGCCTGCACCCTGTCCTGCTCTTCTGCCAGAGTTCCTGACCTCACCCGACTCCCTGCCTTGGACCTAGCTACAACTTTGACAGACAGCCTCCATACTACACCATCGACCTCGGACTGGACTTGGACCCCGCCTCTCCGTTAGCCCCCGGGACCAGCACACTATGCTCAAGAGAATATTTGCTCTTCCCACTCAGTTCCTGTTTGCACTCAGCTTCTTTATGCTGAATATGCCCCTTTAAACATGCCCATATTTAACCGGATGCCAGGACTTGCCACCTAACGTACCTTCATTTTGTTGGGATTCAGAACTTACTGGGTTAATTTTGTTCTGAGTTGTGCCTCCCATTCTGACGTGTGGAAGGAGGGAGGAGCTCTACTTGTTGTTCTCTCTTGGTCTCTGAGAGAGACGGACGCCATGAATGCTAGCAGTCCAGGAGAATCTGAGAAATGCTGAGCTGTAAATATTTGCTGCAATAAAGAACTGATGAATTTGGACACACAGGTGCTTGGTGTATTTGTCTGGATCTGAAGCAGACTGCAACAGTTTTGATCCGCTGTGTTTTTACTCTGCAAGGCGAAACCGGAGAGAAGGAGGGTCTGCGCAGCTTGAGAGCTGGGAAGTGTGCCGGACCACAATAACTGAGGCTAATTAGGGCCATAAAGTAATTAGCCAGTGCCAATTACGATTTCGTCACAGGTTATGGGGGACCTAATTACCGCTAATAAAACTGTTGCTGAGAGTCTGCCGGTGAGCTTTGAAGTCGGCGGAGCGGAGGTCTGCGTTCTGTGTTTTGCCTGCTGCCAAGGGGCAAGAGTTGCTGAGAGCTGAGAGCTGAGAAAGCAGCTGAAAATCGGGTGCCGGAGAGCTGACTGGTGATACGTGAGTAGCAGCTGGGGCCCCGGGGAAGAGGAGAGAATGGCAGACAGCCAGGTCCTTGAGGACGTTCCGCTTGAAAAGCTCACTTTAAGAAGTTGGGCAACCTGGTCCAGAAGAGTAAGGGGTTGGTTTCTGGTTACTGGGCTTTGGGATGTAAGCCAGAAAGAGCCACTTCCCCTGAATCCAGGTCCTGAAGGGACAGACATTGCAGGCTTTGAGGCTGCGTTGCCTGAAGATGGCCAGCAGAGAATGCAAAGAGAGCTTGCTATGCTGAAAGCATGTGTACACGCATCACTTTTGCCCAGTTTGGAGGGCGTAAAGTCAGCAAGGGCTGCCTGGGAGGTGCTGAGAAGTTTGTGTGAAACTTCAGCAGGAGGCCAGGGCCCTGGAGAAGTCATGGAGAGCCTGGAGATGGCTGTAGCCCCAGTCCCTGAGGTGCAAGTCGGGGGGGCTGAGAATTCCAAAGGCAAGTTTCAAAAGTTTTCCACTGTGAGTGCTGAAATGAAACGCAGTTTCAGCGAGGGCAGGGCTGGCACAGAGTGCTCTTCCGGAAGAAGGGGGGCCAGGCCAGCTGAAAGGAGCCCTGGGCAGTATTTTTCCACTGATGTTTGTCGTCAGCCAAAGTCTGAAAGGCTGCGGAGAGCTAGACGCTTCAAGGTCGGCCACCTGGACAAAGTGAAGATAAGGCCTAAAGAGTTTCGTGGGAACGCAGAGGCCAGGCCGGTCTCCAAGGCAACGGAGGAGGCTACTTCTACGGAAGCTGCCAAGGTCCTGAGCAAGGGGGAGTTGGTTGCCGAGACAACCAGAGAGAACTGCTGCAGAAGCCCAAAGAGAGGGGGCAGCGAGACGTTTGTTGCCAGTATGGCGTTGTTTGAGAACAGCTCTGAGAGACACACTGACTTTCGCTTTGTAATCGACTCAGCAGCTAACTGCAACCTGATTCCAGAGACCCCTGCAGTCGAGATGTGGAATTGCAAGGCAATTCCGGCTGGGAAAACTGTTCAGTTTGCAAATGGGACAAAGAAAAATGTGACTAACATTGCAAATGTATTTTTTTCTGTTTTGCAGGAGCAGATGGAAGTTTGCATTGTGCCAGGAGTGCAACACTGTATTTTATCTGTGCCTTATTTGTTGAAAAAGGGGTTTAAGGTTTGCTTTGAACACGATGTTTGTACAATCTCCAAAGGAGGGAAGCAACTGGTTAGAGTTGCAAAGGGGCAGAATGATCTCTTCATTCTTAAAACGTCTCTGGAGGGTGAGGGGAAGGTTGAGAAAGCACAAGCCCTGCGTGCTACAGTTCCCACTCATGTTTCATGTTCTTGTGCGTGGCATAAGAAGACAGCACATGCTTGTCTTGAAGAACTACAGGTGCTACCTGAGGTTAGCCAAGGCTGTAGAATTGCGGAATGTGCAAGAGTCCTAGATTGTCAGGCTTGCAGACAGGCGAAGGTAAGAGGGTGCAGTTACCCCAGGGTGGAGAGGGTAACCACAAAACCTTTTGATCTTGTGCACATAGATCTGTTGGGTCCCATGAAGGAACCAAGTTTGGGAGGGGCCAAGTTTCTGCTGACGCTGCAGGATGATTTTTCGCAGAACACCTGGACACATGGTCTCAAATCCAAGGAAGATGCAGCACAGCTGATTAGACGTTGGATTGAGGAGGTGGAACTAAGGTTCTCCATGAAGGTGCAGGAAATTGCTAGTGACAGAGGTTCACAGTTTACTGGGTCTGCTTTGCAGAAGTTCTTTCACAAGAAAGGGATAAGTCACACAGTGACTTCTCCTCAACAGAGGGGGGTGGCAGAGCTCAGAAGTGAGGCTCTGGTTAAAGCTGCACAGGTGATGCTGTCAGATTCAGGGTTATCTCCAAGGTTTTGGATGGAGTCAGTTAAATATGTGAGCTTCACCTGGAATCGGTCCTACAATTCAGTGGTAGGAGACACACCGTTTTTCATGCTTCACGGGAGGAAACCGCAGGTTCACTTCCTCCGTGTGTTTGGATCGACGGCCTCGGTGCCGGTGCCTGAAGCTTTGCGAGGGCCAGGTGAACCCAAGTTCCAGAAAATGATCTTCTGTGGGTATGAGCCAACGGCTCGTGCATGGAGGTTTGCGTACCCGTCAGGTGATCAGAGTAAGCTGCTGATCAGTAAACACGCTGAGTTCTATAAGCAGGAGGAAAGGTCAAAGACCCCTGCCAGACGCGATATTCTTTCAGAATGTCTTTCTGATTCAGAGCAGGAAGGTTCTGATGAGGAGGAAGGAGAGCCAGGGGCTGAGTCTGCTGATGACGATCAGCTCACTGACCAAAGTCAGGAGCAGGATGGGGCATCTCCACAAGTTGTAAAAAGAGAGCCCAAGAGTGAGCCTAGTTCTCCTGTGAGGGTAATTCCAAGGATTCGAAGACGTGTTAAGTCAGAGGGGGAATCCCAGGATGCAGAGGACACACCTGCTGACCACAGTGAGTCAGAGGAAGTGCCTGAGTTTGTGCCCAGGAGGTCCAGTCGCACAACGAAGGGAATTCCACCTGAGAGGTATCAGGCCACAGGTGCGTGGGTAAGTTTCGCACAGTGCGAATCTGAGAGTTGTGAGGATGTTCCACAGATGCCTGACAGGAACGCCAGGAGAGGGCGCAAGGCATTGGGGAAGGGATTGATCTCACAGAGGTCTGCAAAGGTACATCCACAAATCACCTCAGGAATGGAGGCAAGAGGGGGTGTTGGGATTCAGAACTTACTGGGTTAATTTTGTTCTGAGTTGTGCCTCCCATTCTGACGTGTGGAAGGAGGGAGGAGCTCTACTTGTTGTTCTCTCTTGGTCTCTGAGAGAGACGGACGCCATGAATGCTAGCAGTCCAGGAGAATCTGAGAAATGCTGAGCTGTAAATATTTGCTGCAATAAAGAACTGATGAATTTGGACACACAGGTGCTTGGTGTATTTGTCTGGATCTGAAGCAGACTGCAACAGTTTTGATCCGCTGTGTTTTTACTCTGCAAGGCGAAACCGGAGAGAAGGAGGGTCTGCGCAGCTTGAGAGCTGGGAAGTGTGCCGGACCACAATAACTGAGGCTAATTAGGGCCATAAAGTAATTAGCCAGTGCCAATTACGATTTCGTCACACATTTATGTGCAGAATAAGGACAAACGCAAGAAGTCTTAATATTCAGCATGAAATGAAATGGCCTTTCAGGAGCATACCCCAAAGGAGACTTGACAATGTAATTTGAAGTTAAGAGGGCAGCCAAAGGCACTCACAAGCCTTTGCTATTTTTTTAAACGCAATTCCTATGACAAAGCTAATAATAGCAGTAAAAGCTTGCAGTTGGGCGATTTGCTTGTAGGCAAGGTACTGTCAGATATAATTGAATTTGCTTTCTCTGCTGTAAGTTATGTATCTATCAAAAAGAAACATACAGCTCTTGATGTCCATAAGGCAACACAGTTAGATTGAAGAACTGAAAAAGTGTTATGTTTCCCCAACTCCCAACACAACATTATGTTTCTGTACAGTGGATGTGATCTACTCCCTGTGGAGAATTTTTAAGAACTCTACTGCTTTAGTAGTAGTAGTAGTAGCAGTAGTAGTAGTACCTTGGGTTAAGAACTTAATTCGTTCCGGAGGTCCGTTCTTAACCTGAAACTGTTCTTAACCTGAAGCACCACTTTAGCTAATGGGGCCTCCCACTGCTGTAGCGCCGCCAGAGCATGATTTCTGTTCTCATCCTGAAACAAAGTTCTTAACCCGAGGTATTATTTCTGGGTTAGCGGAGTCTGTAACCTGAAGCATCTGTAACCCGAGGTACCACTGTATACCCTTGCCAATCTGGTGCCATTCAAGGGTTGGTAGACCACTTCTCCCATCAGCTGAAAATATTAGCAAATTCTTGAAGACCATTGTGATTTTGAGGAGCTTCAGGAGGTATACCTCAATGCTCATTTTATGCCTAGAAATCCTGTGAGCCTGGGGATTTTAATCTCTGTTTCTTTCACAAACTGTTTCTCACATCTAGTTATGGGCTGAGATGGCACCGTGTGGGGATTTTGCTTCGGCCATTCCCACGGTGACACCTGGAATAAGGAGTATTGGATAGACTTGGAAGTTATCTATATTGGCTGCCTGCCAAGTATGAAGTAGACTTTCACTTTGGTGGGAATGGACTTGTCACCCAAACACCAGGTGCGGCCTAGGCAACCCTAGCACTACATAAGCCTCTCCACCAATTCTGCTGGAGAGTACCTTAGCATATACACTAGACTGCAGAAAACGCATTATACCACCAGCCAAGCTCCAGCTCCAGCTTCTGGAGTCACGTCTGTTGCTAATGGGGTTCCCAGTGTAGCACCCTGCTTGTGGTTAACGCTTAGCTGGAATGAAATATTCAACGCAGCAATAGAGAAATTAAAATAATAATTTATTTGTCAGACAAATAAATATGAGGCACAGTGGTATATGGTTACCAAGCTCTGGCCTGGCCTCCTGCCATTCTGGCCAGCACTTATATTTCCTTAATCCAGCCCCCTTGCTCCTCCTGTGGCTGCCTCTGTCCAATCAGCCTGGTTGAAATTCCTATTGGCTGTTTGCTAGAACCAATCACAAAAGATACACCCATTTCCTTCTGTCCTTTTATGGGAAACAAAAAGCTATATATTCTTCTATCTATAAATGACAAATAAGTAGTAATATATCTTACATGTGTCTCAACAAGGAACCTTAATTACCAGCTCACCTCGCCCTATTGCCCTCCAAAACAAATGGTTTAATCTCAAATTTTTATCTTAAACAGATGTCAAGGATCATCATTGAAAGATCTCCTTCCTTTGGAGGTCTCTAAACAAAAGCTTGACAAATGCTCTAATGATGTTTCCTGCTTGGCAAGGGGGGCTGGTGGCTGATGGCCCCTGTGATCTCTTCCAACTATATGAAATAAGAATCTAGCATAAGGATTTAACATTTCTTAGCTTCTAATTCCTTTGCATAATTACATTTAAGCCAATATATATTTAATACATAACATAAATAACCTTTTAAAAGGAAAAGAAATCTTAAAAGGATCTCAGTTTAAGAAAGAAACAACTTTAGAAAAAGACTTCCCAAAATACTCTCTTCTCCAGCCAAGCCAGTTGCCTTTTTCACTGCTCTTGACCTTTCAATCTTAGGAAAATATGGCTCAAGTTTAATGGGAGGCACATGGTTTTATTTTACTATTTACCCACTCTTAATTATGTTTATCTCTGCCTTTTTTATCTTCTGTAATATGTAGGGTCAGTGTCCTCGCTCTCAGCCTGTAATTCCCTTTTTGACTTTGAGAATTGTTTTCTGCTATAAATCAGGGGGCCCCCTTGTCTAGGAGAAAAACATTTTGCCAAGGTTCTTAGGCAGCTGCTCTTCTGCCTGGCATGAACATTTGAAAATCTTTAAGCTCATTTTAAGATACAGGCCCTGATCAAGCCTTAATAAAAATACAGGCTTATGATTAGATGCCTCACCAGAAACCACAGGGATGTAAACATAACCATGATGCTTTGCTGCTATTTAATAAGATCTTTATCCTTCATCCTATTGGTCTGTTCATTCTATTCTGGACCTCTCAGACCCTCCAAATGTCCCTGTTTTCCAGGGACAGTCCCGACTCCTGGATTTACAGAAGCCATCCCAGAATGTCCTGCTTTTCCTCCAATCTTCATTGGAGAAATGATGGCGGGTATGAACCTCTGTCCCTTGGCAGAAAACTGGGGCTGACAGAACTTATGGGTGAATGCCTGCCACTGATTGCAGTGAGCCTCATCTGCAGTTTCAAAAAGGAATCTTTCCCATCTCTACCTTAAGATGCCAAGAAACCTATACATGCCTACTTAAAAGTTGAATTAAACAGGGCTCATCTCAAATAATTTGGCAAAGTATCAGAGCCCCCAGCAACTAAAAAGTTATACAGTGGTACCTCGGGTTACATACGCTTCAGGTTACATACACTTTAGGTTACAGACTCTGCTAACCCAGAAATAGTACCTCGGGTTAAGAACTTTGCTTCAGGATGAGAACAGAAATCGAGAGCCAGTGTGGTGTAGTGGTTAAGAGCGGTAGATTCGTAATCTGGGGAACCGGGTTCGCTTCCCCGCTACTCCACATGCAGCTGCTGGGTGACCTTGGGCCAGTCACACTTCTCTGAAGTCTCTCAGCCCCACTCACCTCACAGAGTGTTTGTTGTGGGGGAGGAAGGGAAAGGAGAATGTTAGCCGCTTTGAGACTCCTTTGGGTAGTGATAAAGCGGGATATCAAATATTAGTGGATGGAAACCTTGGTCGCATCCAAACCAAGCAAATGTCTTCCCCCAAATAATCCTGTAGCTTGTTAGTGGTGCTGGTAATTGGCAAAATAAATAAATAAATAAATAAATAAATAAATAAATAAATAAAATCCTTTAAACGTGCTTCAAATGTGTGATGTGGATGTGACACAAGTTGGGGTCACTGGCTTTCCCTAGAGAAAGTCTTCTGTAATACAGATTCCCCAGTTCCAAGTTGGTTGGCAGTGCATATGTACCCCATACTTGCTTATGGAAAGGAATGTGTGCATGACTGTACAGGGCTTTTGGACTGTGGGCATCGATTGCAGTTCTGTTCCTGCAAATGCTTTTTACTGACACATAATTATTAATGAATACTGCCAAATAAAAAAATCTCTTATTAATGTTTAATAAACATATCTGCTTATAAGAATCCCAAATATTATAGAGACTATTTATAGGTTACAACAGATTGCTCAAGTACTAAAACCATCTCTGTTAAAAATTCATAGTGCAGGGCAATTTAGATGGCAATCATCCTACCACTGCTAAAACAAAGGCACTCAACACATTTTGGAAAAAGTATCCTCTTCCCCGTGCTGGGGAAGCTTCTGTGTCATTGGGCTCAGAAAGTGATTCACACAGGTATGTCAACCTAAAGATCTGTGAAAATCACATGCAAGAATTGAAAACAGAAGTAAACACAACTGGCAGATAATCCAACTCCTTACACTTTTTAAAAAGAATGTAGTATTAAGAAAATAAATCCCTTTTTATATTTTAATGCATGGTTGTGTTTCATGTTTCCTTGTAAGGCACTCTGGGTATTTAGTGAGAGAAGAGCAATATATAAATATTAAACATTGACAACATAAGGATTTGAATGCTTTAAAACCAACCAGTTGACTTCAAACGCTTCCAGAGGACTTTTAAACTGACCTCTTATTGGACTACAGACACATGCTTCTAACTTTTTTGGACTCGTTTGAATTCATTTCCACCACAGCTGTTTTCGTCCAAATGTAATCCTCCAGTCTGGGGAACCGAGCCCATGTTCCACAAGCTGCCTGGGCCCTTGTGTCAGCACAACTGCGTCAGTGGAAGTGGGAGAGAAGAGCATGTGAATAACAGGATCAGGACTATGCACACTTCATATCTTACACACACACACACACACACACACACACCTGAAGAATGTTGGCAACTGTAGTTAAGGGTCTGGCAATTCTAGCTCTGTGAGGATTCCTGCAGAAGTGCATTAAATGCATAGCTTTAAATGCATTAAATGCAAGTGCATTAAATGCATGGTCCCAGCCTTTGACAGTGCAGATGTCTGCAGCAGTGTGTGGATGTTTAGGATATGAAGTTGGGGTGTGTATGACATCAAAGTCTGGGCCAGTCAGTGCTAGATTTACGTATAAGCTAAACAAGCTATAGCTTAGGGCCCCATTCTCTCTCCCCCCCCAATATATTCTTCTTTACTATTAATATACTTCTTCTTAATTGTATTTCAATTCAACAATTACTTTGATAAAATACATATTTTGTATGTGCAAATGGTTTTAGATACCTATTAGGTCCATAAATGACCATATAGCATATATTCAACACAAAAAAAACAGCGACAATTTGTTGTTGACAAAGGACAGCTGGACATATAAAGGGCCCCATTGCCTTCAGTAATGTAGGGCCTCATCAAACATAAATCCGGCCCTGGGGCCAGTAGTTTAGCCCCACCCCCTTTAGTCATCACATGAAGAGTGGGGAAACCCAATTAGACGGGCATATAAATTATATTATTATATTATTTATGAACAGTTCTTTTTTATTTGTAGTGGCTTATAGAAATATTATTTATTAAGCACGCTACCTATTTGCTGAGCATTCACCCTGGATCTCTGCAGAAAGCAAAATAGGAACTCTGCCAGTCAGCTGATGGGCTGGGGATTCCATCCTGCTTGGTTTCTCTACAAACTCACTGACCACCTTTGACAGGTGAAGTCGGTCCACAGGGGTGAGGGGAGATAAAGATCTGGCCTGTAGAGTCAAAAAGGCTCCCCGCCCCCACCCTGCAGGCATGCCCCAAAGAGAGCAAGAACCACAGGCAGTTTGATCCATTACCTGAACATACATCGATGGACAACAACATGTGTCATAACACCTGGTGTATTTGAATCAGCTGAGTCACAGAATAGTGAGCTGGCAAGGGTGGTGTAGGGTTTAGCGTGCTGGACTTTGTTCTGAGGAAGCCTGAGTCCACATCCCTAATCAGTACATAGATTTTAATTATAAATGCAAAGAAGCTTGCAGCGAAATGTTACCATTTACCAGCTCGCACAAAGGAGGAATCTCATCCAAGAAAAGTAACCAGCCACTAGTGATTATTTTCCACTTTCCTGCTTTTGCCTGTGCTACCCTTCCCTGTTTCATCCTCACAACAACCCTGTGAGATAGGTTAGACTAAGAGACAGTGACTGACCCAAAGTCACCCAGTGAGCTTCATGGAAGAGTGGGAATTTGAACCCTGGCCTCCCAGGTCCTAATCCAGGGATCTAACCATTATACCAGGACGCGGGTGGCGCTGTGGGTTAAACCACAGAGCCTAGGACTTGCTTTTCAGAAGGTTGGTGGTTTGAATCCCTGCGACAGGGTGAGCTCCCGTTGCTCGGTCCCTGCTCCTGCCAACCTAGCAGTTCAACAGCACGTCAAAGTGCAAGGAAATAAATAGGTACCACTCCGGTGGGAAGGTAAACGGCGTTTCCGTGTGCTGCTCTGGTTCGCCAGAAGAGGCTTAGTCATGCTGGCCACATGACCCGGAAGCTGTACGCCGGCTCCCTCGGCCAATAAAGCGAGATGAGCGGCGCAACCCCAGAGTCGGCCACGACTGGACCTAATGGTCAGGGGTCCCTTTACCTTAACCATTATACCACATTGAAGCATTATTTCGGCCTCCCTAACTGCCATCTCTACAGGCAGCCTCGTTGCTGTTTCCAATGGCGTTGAATCTGGCTCCTGGCCAAGTAAGTGGTTTGCCTGGTAGGTACCCCCAAAGTGCTCTTAATTATTTTCCTTATGTTTCCAGAGTAGATAGCATAAGCCAGCTGCTGAATAAATCACCTTCGGCTCAGCAGCAGGAGTGAAACAGGATGTTGCCAGCCCTAAGGGGCCAAATGAAAAGCTCTCTGATGAGCCCTGCCTCCTCCTAGGTCTTCTAAAATAAAATTTATTACTTTCTTTTTACTGCAACTAAGAGTGTCACCAGGCCTAAGCACGTGCCACTGAAACAGAAAGATAGTCTTTCCCTGTGTACCCCTGCCTCTGCACCCCCTTTCCTTCACCTATTGTTTCTGCTATGTCAACTTTTAGTTTGCAATCTACTTGGGGCAGAGACCTGTCATTTTTGCACTCAATAAAATGTCATGCACACTGATGGTACTGTACGATGGCACTGACGGCACAATAATAATAAAACATTGAAGTTCGCTTCTGCTATTATTTAATTTCTATTGTGGCAACAGACTTTGGAGTAGACGTCATTGAACTGAATGCTGCTTATTGCTGAGCATACACAGTTGGAATCAGGGTAGCTGCTCATTATTCTGCTGCATGCCGCCCCAATCTCTGAGTGGTGAGAGATTCCAGGGTTTCCAGTCGCTTATCCTGGGTCTGTGTTTCCTTTTGGAAATGAGGCACAGAGGAGACTGTGGTGTCTTTAGGATAAATGGTTTATTTACACATATGTATACAACCTGAGCGTATGACGGAGGGGTTCATGGCATCAACACCCCAAAAGGTTATTGTTTCTCCCATAGCCACAACCTTGGGTGCAAATATCGATGGAGGAAGCCGCTTGGGTGCCTGGAGCTGCACATTTGGGGCAGAGTGAGCCTCCCATAGGGGCAGGGCGCACCGCGGAGCCTCCGGAGTCTGCCTGCCTCCTCCCATTCAGCCGCCCTACAACTGGGGGGGAGGCAGCAGGTGGACCATTTGGGCAGTGCGGAGCCTGCAGTGGTGACACCCGGGGTGGCCCGCATCTACCGCGCCCCCTTTCCTCCGCCCCTCTGGGTGAAAATAAACATCAAACATTGTGCTCTGCCTATCTGGCCTTCCAGCCTACTGCTCCATGCCTCCAGCTTCTAGTTCACATAATTCCTAATGCCTCTAACCTCTATACTCTCTCCTCTGGAGTGTGATGGCTTGATTAGCAGTTTAACACCCCAAGCCTTGATTGAATTCTAACACTTACTGGATCCAGGAATGATAGGTGCCTTGCACTTACAAGCTCATAACAATACAAATATGTAAATAGTTTGTCCATGGTTTGAAGAAGAATTAAAAAAAAAAAAAATAAGTAGGTGCTTTTCTAAAGAGGCCATTATAGAATGTTGCTGTTTTGATAGTTAGAAACCTCTTGCTGCTTGCTGTCCAGCCTGAATTATGACAGCGCAATTTATATAGATGTCTTTTTGTATATGTCATACAGCACTGCTATCTGCAAATAAGAGAAACATACTGAGCAGCTTAATTGTTAAGAGGGTTTTTTATGCCATTGCTCTTGGACAGAGGCAAGTATTGTAAGGCCTCACTGAGTGAGTTAGATTCTGCGTGACAGGCTAAGCTATTGGCTTGCCTATTTTGCTGAATTAGGGCCAATTTTTCTTCCTGCCAGCTCAGTAAAAGGGAGCGGGGGATGCTGGCAGGCATATTCCTAGTTAGAAGATTCCTGCTTACAAGGGCAAGATTATGCAGTATTCGCCAAGGGTTGTGTGTACTGGGCTTATGTTTTCAGCCCTGTAGGCCCTTCTTGGTGAAAAGCTTGCTAGACCTTCAAAGGAAACTGTATTGAGCTATTTAAAAGAAGCATGTCTTTGGAAAATATATGCATTTTATTTTGGGCAGTACTTCAAGGCCGTGTCTCTAAAGTCTTCTCCATTCCCATTTCCTCTCCAGTCGAATTCCCAAGCAAGAGATCTTGGATGTAAGCGGGTTTAACTCCATCAGTTTCAAGTTGATCCTATTTTGCATTGTTTTGTATCCTAAGAAATTTAAACAGGAGAAAAATGATTAAACAGGGAATGGCAAAAACCACCCCAAAGAAATGTATATTGTTTTTAAAAGAGCAAGAAGAATTGTACAAAGTGGCTCGCCTATGATAGGTCACTGGGACACCAGAAGCTGCATATACTGAATCAAAACCATTGGCGCATTAAGCTCAAAGTTGCCTACACTGACTAGCAGTGATGTTCCAGGGTTTCAGACAGGGAATTCTCAGCCCTATCTAGAAATGCCAGAAATGAACCTGAGAGCTTCAGGATGCAAGGCAAATGCTCTGCTGCTGAGCTATGGACTCTTCTCAACATCTGTCTTCACGGCAGAAGATAATGAGCAGATCCTTGTGCCTGAACTAAGTTTTGCAGGAGGGGAATTTGAGGAACCGAGGCCAAATGTGGTAATGAGAAACAAAGTTCTGGGCCTAATAGACAAACCAGAAACTGACAAATGTCTGGGTCCAGGTGGCATCCACTTGAGAGATCTCAGACCTCAGAAATCGCTGATCTTCTAACAAAAATAGGGTTGAGAGTTGGGGTGTGTGTTAGCTTCTATGGTTCCTGAGTTCCTTCTAATTCCTGGGGTCCTGGGTCCATTAACATCTTAAAGAGGATTCCACTGTCGAACCAACCAGGCAAGCTTCTTGGTGAGTTAATGGTCCTATATATGGTCATTAGTATAACAAAGGAGGGCAAATGGATGGGCACCCTCAGCTGGCTGGTAATAAGAAAAAGGCCAGCGAAGTTGAGTTCTGCTTGATTTCTGCTAGAAGCCAAGGGTGTGACTATGAGAAAAGCAAGACCTTCTGGGCGTGTTAATGCTGTGAGCTGCTCCATCACCGGCTCAGATTGTATGTGTAAATAAACCATATATACTAGAGACACCACAGTGTCTGCTGTCCCTCATTCAGAAAAAGCAGAACCCTGAGTAAGTTCCTGGAGTCTGTGGAATCTTGCACCGCTGAAAGATTGGGGTGCTGTGCAACAAATATGTAACTTGTCCATAGCCGTAGCTAGGTGATCTTGTGCCCCTGGCAAAACCGTCCAGATTGTGCTCCCTAGCCATGGAGAAATTAGCTCTTCTTTCCACCTCTCCTCGAACCCCCCCTCCATTCAATTCACCCTCTATTAAAATATGAGGCAATAATCAATATGTTTATTTATAGACATATTTATGTACGTATTTTGAAGACAATTTAGCATGTCCCCCACCTTGCCACCCCCTAGCTAGGGTCCTGAACTTGTCCCTCAGATCAGCCTCCATACCTAAGGACTGGAAAGCACCCAGTGAAATACAACTTTTAAAACAGGGATCCAGGGGGATCCTAGAAATTACAGGCCAGTTAGCTTAACATCTGTGCTAGGAAAACCTGTGGAAAATATTGTTAAAGATAAAATAACCAAGCATAGAGAAGAACAAGCTTTGCTGAAGCTGAACCAGCATGGCTTCTGCAAAGGTAAGCCCTGTCTCTCTAACCTATTAAGAGTCCTTTGAGAGTATCAAGAAGCATATATTTGGAGCTCAGAAGACATAGCTGTCCTGAACGTAGTCTTGGGCAAGTCACTTGTCTCCACATTGTCCAGTTTCCAAAAGTGACCCTAGGGAATGCCCCTAGGGACCTTACAAGCAGGGTATAAGGGCAAGTGAGTTCTCATGTTGCTTGTTCTAAGCACTTTTATTCAGAACTAAACTGTCCCTGAACATAGAAATTCCATTTAGCTATAATGGCTGAGAAACATGGCTTGCAATGGGAAATGCAATTATAACCAGCTTGGAAATGGGAGCAGCTTGAAAGAGCTTGTAGCGCATCCCCATTCCTTGGATGCATCAATTTCTCTGCTTTTAATCAGGGGTAATGCAAAAAAATAAAAAATAATAAAAAATAATAAAATAATAAAAAATCAAATAAAACTCATAATACATAATCTATATTAGGGAACAAAAAGAAATCCACCCTGAAACTGCTTTCAACTCTGTGGAAGTTTTATCAGACAAACATTTCCAGGGGCGGGGGCAGGGGAGAACTCCCACTAAACCAAAACAATAGGTGGGGTTTATTGTAGGAATTGCTTTAGAGGCCTGGAATAAAATGTAAAATATTGAAAACACAGACATAAAAATATGTTATAACTAGATACACATGTATTTTGCTGGCATCTAATAACTTGAGTCAATTCCTAAAAGGTATTGTCTCCACACAGCTCATACCTATATATTTTGAATCAACACTAAAAGAAAATGGGTCACACAATGGTGACTCAAAAAGAGAACAATTTATCACAAACCAAGTAAGTGTCACAAGCAGAAGAGAAGCAGAAAACATGTGACCTTGTGATGTTCAAAAAACCAGCTATATAAAAACTCAAGAAATAATATGCTAAAGTGCAAAATTACCGTACATGCTTGCTACGGTGACAGCGTAACAGTGGCCATGAACACAAACCCACACCCACACCACCTAAACATTTTATTTATTTATTTTAACATATAATAGCTCAACATTGTGATAAAAAAGTATTCCATCATGAGTCCTTGGTGATTTATGTCCAAGTTCTTTAGTCTAATCGTATTCAATAAAGTCAAACCAGATTTCCCTAAAGTCGTCCCTTTCCTTATGTTGTCGTCTTTCTCATGTCCTATTTGTCAATCTTACCATTAATGCCAGATTCCTGCTTTGCCATTTGTTTCAGTTACAACAACATGTGGGAAACACCTTGAAAACGAAGAGTTTACAAGTTGAAGTTGTAGCTAGTAGCACTAAACCAAGTCTGGTCTAGTAGCATAAGGCTTTGTTGCCTTTTCTCTCTCCCTCCAGAATTCCCACCCAAGATTTTATCAGGTTTCCAAAACCCAATAACATAGCAACATAAGGATGATCCTGCTGGATCAGGCCAAAGGTTCATTGAGTGCAGAATCCTGTTCTCCTAGTGGACAATCAGAGGCATATGGGAAACCCAAAAACAAGACATGAGTGCAGCAGTAGCAATTTCCCCAATTCTGATTCGCAGCAACTGATGCCCCCCAATTCAATACCTTGCATTTCCCCTGTTCAAAGAAGGCATCAGTCTGAGACATTCTTGTTTCACATCTATTTACAGGAGGACTCAAGCCCGTGACACAAATGTGGCTATGTTAATTTATATGTACAGAAAAGTAAATTTAGGTTTCTGAGCAGATAAAGGTGGTGCGTGGCTGGGTTGTCACCCGGGGGCTGTTTGACATCATGCTCAGCAGCCCTATAAGCAAAGTTGCTTTTTCTAAATAAGAAAGTGGGAAACAACATCACCTTGCAATACACAACAGAGGTGGGCAGCAAGCAAAATAGCTCCCATCTGGAAGTACAAGGGATGGAGAACAGCAGTCATGAATGTTGCGTCCAAGGGATGAGGAGAGAGAGAAAAGATGGGGGGAACAAGGGGGAGAAGTGAGACAAAGCAAGCCAGAAAAGGAAGTTGGTAGCACTGGCTGACCTGTGTAGACCATCTTTATGCCCACTTACACATATCTATCTATATATTATTACATATCATATATACAAATGATCTGCTGGTGATCGATGTGATATTACTGAGGGCGTGCATGTGCATTTTTATTGGCTTTGTGTCGTTTCATATATGTTTTTGCCCTGCCTTTGGGGTCCCATTAGGGATGGAAATCTGCTGAAGAAAAAACGCGTGCATTGCTTCAGTCGGGAAGCATGGAATCGGAGAATTGAAAGGGACCCCAGGGGTCATCTAGTCTAACCCCCTGCAATGCCGGAAACCCAGCTAAAGCATCCATTAACAGGGAGTCTCTGAGATGATAGATAGATAGATAGATAGATAGATAGATAGATAGATAGGCGTGGGGTAGCGCAGAAATAGAGCTTTCCTTTGCAAGGATCACAATCCCGAGCGAGTGCGGGACTCGCAACATCCATTCAGACGTGAGAGGAGTTACTCGGAACCCAGCGACCCACAACAGCCTGTTTTCTGTCTCCTCTCAGGAACTGCCCCCCTAAAAGTGTGAGGAGAAGAAATTCCCTAAAACTGTTGGCGCTGAGGTTTCCTTTTTTTGTGGTGAGGAGGACCTTCCTAGGGGAGCCTCGTCCGCCCGCCAGCCCGCCCGCCCAGGGGCGTCTCTGTGAGGGAAGCTGAGGAGGAGGCGGGCCGAAGGGAGCCGGCGAAGGGCGGCAGGGAGGAGCGCCGGAGGAAGGAGCCAGCGAGCGCTTGGGAAAGAGGGAACCGCGTCGGGCGGCGGCGGCGGCGGCGGCACCCAGAGGAAAGGAGGCCGGAGCAGGCGAATTAAAATGGCCACCAGCCGCTGCGGGAGCAGCTGGGAGCGGAGCAGCAGCAGCGGAGAAAGCAGCGCCTCCTCCTCCTTTCCCGGGATTGCCCGCTCGGCCCAGGCCGGGCCTTGATTGATGGGGGAAGCGGGAAGCGGCGCTGGGAGCTGCCGGCTGAGGGGAGCCCGACGGCGGGCGGCGCTGCCTTGAAGCCCGCCTCCCCTCCTCTCCCCGCCTGGGCTGCAGCCTCGCCGTAGGAATAAAGGAAGAGGGAGAGAAGGAAAGGAGGAGGAGGAGGAGGAGGCGGACGGCCGCCCCTCCCTCCCTCCCTCCCTCCCTCGGAGCCTCGTCGTTGCTGTTGCTATTATTATTATTATTATCATCATCATTTCACCCTTTTTCAAAAAAAACTGCAAGCCCTCTTTCCCAAAGCCGGTGGGGCGGATCCCGGACGCGTCTCCAGCCTCTCTCAGCAACCGCGCAGCGACCACCCCGGTGAGCCAACGGAGCTCTGGGCATTAAGCTCCGCTCCCCCCTTTCCCACCCCCATTTTCTGTCACCCTTCGGCTCCCGAGGACACTTAGGGGGTGTCTCTCTCCCCTCCCCCGCCTTCCCTCCCTCCCTCCCTCTTCCTTCCCTTCTCTCCCCCTCCCGCCTCGCTTCCTAGGCCGCAACGGCGGCTCCGAGCTCTCCTCCGCCTCCCCGGCCAGGGATGCTGCAGCAGGAGCCGTTTGCTTTCCCCCCCTCCTTGCTGGCTTTTGGCTATACGTCGCTTTCCCCGCACCCCCCACCCTCTTTTCCCCTGCGCCTCGAGTGGGGGGTGGCGGACAGTTACCCGCATTGCTTTAGCTCGTTGTTTTTTATCTGTGCATGTTTGTCCTAGGCTGCAATATTCAGGAGGAAAGGAATCTCTTTTCTTCCTGGCGACGAAAGCCCAGACTTCCTGATTATTATTTTCTTTCCAATGATTTGCTTCGTTCTGGGCTGGTGGTTTTTTCTTATCTTCCCCCTCCTTCACCCCAGATTTTTTGTGTCCCCCCCCCCCTTTTGCTCCAGGTTTTTGGATCTGCATGGGATTGTGGGCCTTGTTTTCTCCAGCAAACGGTGTTTTTTGTGTGAGAGGTAAATAAATGAATCGCAACAACTTTTAGAAGACATCTGAAGGCAGCCCTGTTTAGAGAAGCTTTTAATGTTTGATGTATTACAGTATTTTAATATATTTTTTGGAAGCCACCCAGAGTGGCCAGATGGACGGGGTATAAATAATAAAATTATTATTATTATTATTATTATTATTATTACTTGTGTTCGCTTTAACCTATGGGGGCAGGTTGCAACACCCACTGCCTCACCCCATCCCCTGTCTTTGGAAGCTGCTTCTGCTTTCTGGGAGAGAGACAGAAGGGCCCACGGAAAGGCTGGCAGCTTGTCCTCTTCCTGGCCCTGCAGTGATTGCCTTAAAAAAAATTAATAAATCCCTCTGTTTCTCTCTCTCCCCCGCACCCCAGTGTGCTGTCTTTACCTTTGTTAATGGGTTTTGCTCCTTTTAGCTGCTGGGAAGGGAGATGGGGAAAGAGATGGGCAAGCAGAACGGAACAGAAACAGGAAATACAGGGCTCCCCCCACCCCACTTTTAAATCTCTCCCAACCTTCTGTGCCCTGCGGTATGATGAAGGGAAAAGAACAAAAGGCATCTCATCCCTGTCCATTAGGGGTGGTTTGTTTTTGTTTTTATAAAGTGCTTTACGTGACAGGTCTGTAGGAAATGATAAAAGATGTATTTGTCTGAAAGGCTCTTAATGTTGGTTCAGGAGAATGAAGGAATATTTGTGTGTAGCTGAGGGGGCAAGGAAAGACTGGCTAGTCATTAGGAACTGTAATGGATCCCCCCACCCCAATGTTGAGTTACATTAGGATAAATGACTCTGCTAGTTATAGAGAGAATCTTAAATCTTTAAACCTGTCAATCTTGAAGCAGTTATTGCTGATAGAGATCTTTCCGAAGATTTCAGGAGTTCCTTCCCCTCTTTTAGCCTGGTTTACAGCTCTCTCTCTTTCTTTTTTACTACTGACGTAAATATATGAAGTCTACTTCATCAGATGCACAGTGTGTTATTCTGAGTTGCATATATACATATATACATGACTGGAATAGCATATTGTAAAAAGTGAGGTCAGAGGGAATTTAGGAATTGTATTGTGTACTTGTTTGTGTGTGTTAAGTGTATCCATAGAAGATTCCTGCAAGTTTGTTTTGCAGTATGTGTTTCATAAGCTAGCTGAAATGTTTCATGGTCCTATGTAGGCTGCAGTGACCTGAGTGCAGGATTCTGTTTAAAATCTTGCTTGGCTTAGTTCCATTTAAATTTTTTTTTGTATATAGTATATAGACTGATGGACTCCACTCCCCCATGCCTCTGCTAATAACTGGTATTGGAAAGAAAAGAGATCAGTCATACATTATTCCCATGCTCACTATGCCTCTGAGATAAATACAACAGAGTTCACTCTTACAAATAATTGTTTCAGAACTTCAGCTGCTCATGTAGCGATAAGAAATGCATCTGCTATCCTTGACTGTTAGAACTGGAGGCTGTGATAAGCAAGTCAGCAGTTTCCAAAATTCAGTGCATGAATAAAAAGGAGAAACTATTTTTGAATGGTCTTCCATAATACAGCTCATAATACTGTCTTTGGATATAGGTTTCTAGCATATTTTGGCATATGTGCTGTTTTATTGAAAATTGACATTCTCCATGCTTATTTCTCAACTACTCTCAGACATAGGATTTTACTAATCATGTTGTTGTGCATGATAGTTTCCATCACTCAAAAATATGTGCCGTAAATTAAAGTTGCTTATCTACTCTATAGATCTTCTTCTGCAGATATATTGACAATATTCCTAAACTCAGTGCATGAAAAATTACTATTTCCCACCGAAACATTATTGACTACGCTTGATGGTGTTGAAAGAGGAAAGGCTTGGTTAAATATCAGGAAATGTGCATGAAGTTTATATTTAGGGTGGCAAATGATTACCAAGGGAAGTTTTGAAATTCTTATGTTCTGTAGCTATAGCAGCTTCCTACTTAAGGATTGGGTTGTTCCACATATGGTGGTTAACCAACACTGTTAAATGCTTCAGCGTAGGAAGAAGCATTTATGTTCGGTGTTTACTATCACAAAAATACAGATATCTATTTTTTCATGGATATGTGAGGAGAAGCTGTTGTGACATTCTACTGCAGGCATCCCCAACCTTCGGCCCTCCAGATGTTTTGGACTACAATTCCCATCATCCCTAACCACTGGTCCTGTTAGCTATGGATCATGGGAGCTGTAGGCCAAAACATCTGGAGGGCTGCTGGTTGGGGATACTGAGAATATATATGAGTAAAATAGGCATGGGTGCATGCAAATGAAATTGGTGGAACTATCCCAGCATTCAGGAACAAGAGAGTAAGCTATAAAAAACAACAACAACGAGTGCCCTCCAAAGTGATGCTGGAAAAGCTGGTCACTGTTGCACATCATTTTAAGCAATAGACAAGCAGCATGCTAGAGCACACTACCTGATCGCTCCTGCTTTGTTCCTCCTACAGTGTAAGTGAGAGCAACAAACCACAGACTTTGGTTTGACATGTCATTTGAACCCAGAAATGTGCTTTGTTTCTTGGCTTGATGATTGTGGTTTTCTTAAGGAGAAACAAACCATGATCCGAGTTCACGTGGCATGGTAAGCCACGTTTAATGGGTGTTGCTCTCATGCTAGGGGAGGAGTGAAACAGAAGCAATTGGGCCATATGCACTACTTGTTCACAGTAGTTCATGGTTTATGGCTTAATGTAATGTGCAAATAATCAAAAATAAGAGGAGGCTAAACTGCAGGGACGCAGGTGGCGCTGTGGGTTAAAGCCTCAGCGCCTAGGACTTGCCGATCGAAAGGTCGGCGGTTCGAATCCCTGCGGCGGGGTGCGCTCCCGCTGCTCGGTCCCAGCGCCTGCCAACCTAGCAGTTCGAAAGCACCTCCGGGTGCAAGTAGATAAATAGGGACCGCTTACCAGCGGGAAGGTAAACGGCGTTTCCGTGTGCGGCTCTGGCTTGCCAGAGCAGCGATGTCACGCTGGCCACGTGACCCGGAAGTGTCTCCGGACAGCGCTGGCCCCTGGCCTCTTAAGTGAGATGGGCGCACAACCCCAGAGTCTGTCAAGACTGGCCCGTACGGGCAGGGGTACCTTTACCTTTACCTTTATAATGTAAACTCTACGTTGAACTAGAAGGTAAACAGACAAATACTTCTGTGTATGAATATTTTGATTTTTTCCCCCTGATTCTTGTATAGTAGTATCCTAAAATAATTTGGAATAAAACATCAACTCACTTTTGAAACATCAGAGCTGAGGTTTATGTGCCCAATTCATTACCCCAAGACCTTTGGCTTACCTTGCCTTATACAGGTCTTTCCCAACCCTGCTACTTTGGATTCTTTTAATCTTGCAGCCCTGGGGATCTTTAGAAGCTGAATTTGTAACTTTCTGCATGCAAAATGTTATTGTATCATTGCGGTGTGGCTCCTCACCTTATTCTAATACTGTGGTGCTAGCAGTCTGTTTTTGTTTACCAAAGTCAAGCGAATCTTTTCAAGCAAGGTATGTTAGTGCCTGGGTAACATAGATGTAGCAGCTTGTAGTATATGAAAGCCCACTTTGGGGCATGTGGTAGCTATATTGGAATCAGCATTCATCTGTGGGTGTATTTAGTCCCACGTCTCAACTTGGTTGCACCATTACAAACTTCTTGTTTTGAAGAGAAAAATATTTATAACGTCAAGGCAGTTCTTAGTGCCTGTTCTATGAAAAGTTGGAAGTATTTGTCAGCACATATTGACATGGTAATGCAAGCGCCGTTCAAAACTCCTATTGTTCTATGCACATTTTGCGACAGGGAATTTCATTGGCTTTTCTGCCTCCTCACTTCCAGCTACTCTCTGAAGACTGGAGAAGAGACCCTCCTAAGAGTATTAGGCGGGTGGGTGGGGAAAGGACTAGACCATGTGAAAAATGAACATAATATTCTAGCTGCAGTTCATTCATTTTCAGCTTTGTATTCTTGTTATAAAAAAGCATGCCTAGACATTCCGTTGTTGCTCCCATAACCTAGGTTTAAGGTGTCATTTAGCTTCTAGCTTTCATATCTCAGTTTCTAACACTGAATGCAAGTGATTACTCCCACCTCCACCAATTTTTTCTCTTCATGCTTCATTCTAGATGGATTAGACTAGGAGTCCCTAAACTTCCTGTTCCTGTTGGCACATGTGGAATTGTGTGTGTGTTGTGGATCTTAGTTAGAAAATGGCTGTTCCAGGGCATGGAAAAAGCAGAATATAAAAGGTGGATCAGAATGGTTTGACTTGCACTTGCACAATTTTTAAATGGGATTTCCCCCAGGCCACCATCAAATAACAGGCCACATTCGTCTTCATGGGCTGACCTGTAAAAAACCCCTGCAGATCCAGCATTTGTCAGCACTGTCATGGCACAGAACAAATCATCCTGGGTGGGATTCATCTAATGAGCTCTGTCAGTGAAAGCCCGGCAAAGGGACTCTTGATTGCACAATGGAGCTTCTCCCCCTTTCCTCTCTCTGCATGGCCTTGTGCCCCCTGAAATTGGCTCGGGGTGGCGGGTAGAACTCTCAGAATAGTGCAGCGGGAAGGGAAGGAGAGAGAAATTGTTCTGTCAAAAAGCTGATGGAAAGGTTATTTTTTGGGGGGGTGATGCTTAATACCTCCCCATTATTTTTGCAAGGCATGTCCCCCAAGCCACCAACTGAATAAAGTTGGCATTGATTTCTGTGGATAGTGTTGGAACAGTGTTTACAGCGGTAAAGAAAACCTCACCTTACACATTATGTTTGTTACATGGGATTCCCCCCCACACACACCCCCATACCACAGAACACATCTGTGGACACAGATATAAACTGTGATTTGATTGTGGTTTTAGAGGGATTCCTTGGGAAAATCATGAGGATCCATTAGCATGAAGTTCTGTGACCAGAATCCATGTTTTTGTGCTATGGTGGCTCTGACAAGTGCTGGATTAGTGTTTTGTCTTTACAGTGCAAGCAATAGAAACTAATGTCAGTTTTAATTTGGGGTGAATGGTTTGGTGGGCATGCCTTATATGGACCTGTGAGAATCCATAACTTGGATCAATGTTTTTCTGCCATGATGGTGTTGGCACTGGTGATACTTAATTCCATGCACAAACACATGTGATTGTAACTTCAGAGCACTGAATTTTTGCAGAACTGCAGTCTTTACCTGTACAGTTGTGAACTTCATTGCTTTAAACAGAATTTCCTCTGACACTTGAATATAATTGCGTCTGACTTTCTGACAGTTTGTTCTCAGATCTTCTGCTATAAATGTCACTTCTTTTTGGGCAGTGAGTGTTGGGCATGTGACTAATTTCTGTTTACATTTAAAGATTGAAATTGCACACATTGATAGAGGAAGATGAATAGTTTGGCATAAGACCCTTGCTTTTCTCCATTCTTTTAATTTAGCATCCACCTTCTCCCTCCTCCTCATTTCTGTCTCAGGAATAATTGTGACATTGACACCACTGGGTTGTACAAGAAATCTGGAAAGAAATGATGCAAGCAAGAGGTGTCTGTGTACTGCTGTTGGATGAACCTGCAGGCATTTGGTTGCAGCTTTCCGCATTTGCTAATGATTAGTTCAGTGATAAAGGCTATTTTGTTTAAACTCTGCTGTTTAAGGTTCTTGGCACTGCTCACAGAGCCACATGATGTTTGTTGCTTTATTTCCATGACCAAATTGTGATTTCTAAGCAAATAATTTACAGTGGAAAACCACACCACAGTTTATGAAATAATCTGTGTTTGGTTGCCCTAGCTATACTTTTACCAAAGTATGCTAAGTTCTGTCTTTCTTTCCCCCTTCCCCGCTCCCCATTAATGGAGACTGACAACTTTAAGGAAGTGTTCTTTGAAGATGCCTTGTGTCATAATCACTGTTTTAGCTGCCTCAGAATCTGGTGCCATTACATATATTTGAAAATGAAGAAATAACCTTTAATGAGAAGTGACATGGGCAAGATCTACACAGATAAGTGTTGCTTTTTCATGGCAGAAAGAGAGAACTCGAGAGCTCAGATAGGACCACTTCTATGCTATGTCCAAATTCTCATTCATATTTATATTGACTGTGGGAGGGGGTATGCATGGCCCCAGAGTTGCACCTGTAGCTCTCTGCATTAAAATTAGAATGGGGTGAACAGATGCCAAATTTGAAGACAGTTCTTTGAATGCATCCCAGAACAATTCTTCATATCCCTCTTCATTTTTTCAACTAGACCCCCCCCCCCCAATGTTTTGTTTTTTTAGACTTTCTTATGTAGCACATATGCTAATCAGGATATCAAGGGTTGGGACAGGGATTGATGCAAAGTGTGTAGTATATTATTTTGAAGCTAGTGTTCAAATCCCACTGAAAGGGGATTTGAGTGTGGCACTAGTTGGAACATGTTGGCTGTTTTATGTACAGTGCGGTGATATAGTATACAGTGATACATACGCTTCAGGTTACAGACTCCGCTAACCCAGAAATATTACCTCGGGTTAAGAATTTTGCTTCAAGATGAGAACAGAAATCGTACAGCGGTGGCGCAGCGGCAGCAGGAGGCCCCATTATCTAAAGTGGTGCTTCAGGTTAAGAACAGTTTCAGGTTAAGAACAGACCTCCAGAACGAATTAAGTTCTTAACCCGAGGTACCACTGTACAGTGGTGCCCTGCAAGACGAACGCCTCGCAAGACGGGAAACCCGCTAGACGAAAGGGTTTTCCGTTTTGGAGGCGCTTCGCAAAACGAATTTCCCTATGGGCTTGCTTCGCAAGACGAAAAAACCGTCATACAAAGAGCCTCACGGAACGGATTAATTTTGTCTTGCGAGGCACCACTGTACTTACACTTTAGCAGCTAAAGGAAGTTCAGTTTTGTTAGTGTTAAGTTTTCCTCTTTTTCCTGCTACTTTGTAGGAAAGGTATCTTTTTGCTAAGTTCTTAATATGAACTGTGGAATGAATTCCTTACTATGGGTATAATTGTAGCATTAATATTGGATATTATCTAATCTGTTGGTATGGTTCTTGCTCAAACTTTTAATATGCTCCAATAAATATTACACATCACTTGGGAAGACAGGCAAACTAATATCAGTGTACTGGATGAAGCAAAGATCAACAGTGTTGAAGCAATGATTCTTCAACATCAACTTCGTTGTACTGGTCATGTTGTGTGGATGCCTGATGGTCGTCTTCCAAAGCAACTACTCTATTCTGAACTTAAAAATGGAAAGCGTAATGCTGGTGGTCAGCAAAAGAGGTTTAAAGACTGTCTCAAGGCAAATCTAAAAAAATGTAGTATAAACACTGACAACTGGGAAACACTGGCCTGCAAGTGCTCCAGTTGGAGAACAGCCTTTACCAAAGGTGTCATGGAATTTGAAGACACTTGAACTCAGAACGCAAGGGAGAAACGTGCTAAGAGGAAGGCACGCTTGGCAAATCCACACCATGATCAACTCCCGCCCGGGAACCAATGTCCACACTCTGGAAGGACGTGTGTGTCCAGAATTGGCCTCCACAGTCACTTATGGACTCATTGTTAAAACCGTGTTTATGGAAGACAATCTTACTCGGCTACGAGTGATCGCCAAAGAAGAAGAAGACGACTTTGTAGCGTATTCTTATTTGTTGTGGTTTTGTCTAAGAATTGCTTTGAACACAATGTATGTGTGGAAAATGCAGTTTATAAATAAATGGAATATGACTAGAAACACCATTATGCTCCTTTAAGCTCTTTCAGTTCTTGAAACAGGACAAGAAGCTGTTTACAGTCTTGTTCATTCAATCAGATTTCTGGATAAATTTGTATTTGGCTTCTCTTTGCTATAACTGTCTGCAGAGTTGAGCACCTTTTTAGGATAAGATCATTGCTTTGGACTTAGAATGCCAGCATGGTCCTTGGTATGCATTCCCTCTAAATATTAATTATGAATATTTAAAGTATGCCCCATTGAACGCCTCTATAAAAAGAGGGGCCAATTTTAAAAATAGTGGGGGAAGGGCCAGTGGTTAGCATGAAAGCATCTTTGCAATAATTCATTTCCACGCATGTAAAGAAAACAAGTGTACGAACCCCTTTGACTTTTTTAATTTTTAGCTTAGTACCTCTGGCTCACTCCCTCAGTACTTTAAAAAGTTACTTTTTACGGTCCTTAAGTTGTATAGAGAAGAGAGAATTGAATCTACATGTACAGTGTTTCAGTGTTAAGTAATCATTACTTCATTACGGAAATTCCAAAAATGTTCTGCAAGTTGGCTGTGAGTCCTGGAAGCCCTGTTGTGGAACTGTGGAAAGATGGAATACACTTAAAATTATGTATGCATGTGACCTAATTCAGTTTTTAAGAGAGTCAGCAGAGCACTTTTTGTGCCGCTTTTACAGAATCTATAAATTATCAGAGCGAGTACAGTTCTGCATATCATTAAGACTCCCTTGGAGGACAAGGGGTCATATAGGTGTGCTATAGGATACTACAGAGAAGCTGAATGAATTCTTTGTATCTGCCTGCACTGCAGAATATGTAGGGCAGATCCTTGTCCAGAACTAGCTTTCTCAGAAAGTGTTTGAAGATCTGAGGCAAGCGGATAAAGTCTAAATTTTAGGCCTTATTGACAAATTTAAAAACCACAAACTTAATTGTGAAATTGCTGGTGTAACAAAAATATGTAACCTGTCCTTCGATCAGCCTCCATATCTGAAGTCTGGAAAGTGTAAACCTTTTTATGATACAGGGGGACCTGGGTATTAGCATGCTACTTAACATCTGTTTCTGGTGTAAACTATGGAAACTAAATATAACTAAGAGAAAAGAGTATCTAATTGATATGGTCAAATAAAAACAACTTGTGCCCTGGTAGTGGGGTTCATCACTTTAGAATATACATACATGCTTATAGTCTATAAGAACCTAACATATAATTTCAGGGTTACATGATAAGTAAGAAAAAAGTAATGGACTAGCTGAAATTTGCAATTCTGCTTGAAGAGTAATTTCTATCGCTACACTTTGTGAGGTTCCCCCCCCCCCCCCGGATGAATATGTGAGGTTTCCCCCCTGAAACAAACATTCCATGGGCACTTTTTAATCCTTATTCAAATGTATGTGTTTTGCTTCTTTATAGCAGGTGCTGGAGGTGCAGACAGACTCGTTAATGGTATAGAAGGAATAATTTCTGTCTTTGTCTGTAACTGAAGGTGATGGTAAATGAAAACTGCTTCAAGGATTTGCAGTTGTGTCTGATTTATAGTTCTCCTTAGATGAAGGAAACATATGCAGGAAAGAAAATGAGTGGGAAAGGTGACATTGGATGATTAAACAGAAATTCTATTTTGGGATACATTAAAAAGCAAGGTGCTAGAGATGTAAGATAGATGAATATTCTGTATTTGTGTATTTTTATATATAATCCTTTAGATGAATATTCTGTATCTGTGTATTTTTATGTATAATCCTTTTTAGTGGGTAGCTAGAAGATTAATGGCTTCTATAAATTGTTTGAATGCTTGGGGAGGGGAACAACAATATGCACATGGGGGAGACTAGGACTGCTGTTGCCAACTTTTTTTTCCAGCTACCTTTGGTAAAAGTGGGGTGTCCATGGTTTTAATTTAGTTTAAGGTATTTTTGTTTCTTCTGACTTTTGAAATCGATTCTGTTTGGTAATTGGGAACTTCATAAGAATGCTTTGTCTTGATTAGCAGAAGGAAATCCCAATAAAGTGTGATAAATTGAATTTCTTCAAACAAATATGAAAGAAACTGTCCTCTGGTTGATTAAGTAAGATTGAGCAGGCAATTAGATGATGCTGACTGTATTAGCAAGATCGAAATTGCTCTTTAGTGCTACCAGAAAAGAAAGCTGGTGGTGGTTTCTTCCTCTTTTCTCTCCTGGGAGAAAGTGAAAATACTATCCTGTGTATCTGCAAAATATATTTAGGTAAAAGGTAAAGGTAAAGGTACCCCTGCCCGTATGGGCCAGTCTTGACAGACTCTGGGGTTGTGCGCCCATCTCACTTAAGAGGCCAGGGGCCAGCGCTGTCAAAATATATTTACTTATTGCCTAAAATTGCAAAATATATTTACTTATTGCAAAATATATTTACTTATTGCAAAATATATTTACTTATATATATTTACTTATATATATTTACTTATATATATTTACTTATTGCAAAATATATTTACTTATTGCCTAAAATTGCTGTCATTCTCTACTGAGGCCAGTTTACATAATCACTTGTAGTAGTGCAGTAAGTTATCACTTGACAGTAGTGCTGGACTACTCAATAGGCAGACTAAACACGTGGTTAGGGCACCAGCATATCAGGGGCAGAAAAATGATTAAATTTTTGAAATAATTGACACTTGATATTTCAGGGGGGAAAACATTGAAGCAGAGTGTAAGGAAGTTTAACAAAGTTCTGGGAAATAACAGAACTTTATTTAGCTTCCTTACTGAGCCTCTGGGCTTGCCGATCATAAGGTTGGCGGTTTGAATCCCCGCGACGAGGTGAGCTCCCGCTGCTCGATCCCAGCTCCTGCCAACCTAGCAGTTCGAAAGCAGGCCAGAAAGTGCAAGTAGATAAATAGGTACCATTCCGGCGGGAAGGTAAACGGTCTTTCCGTGCGCTGCTCTGGTTTCGGTGTTCTGTTGCGCCAGAAGCGGCTTAGTCCTGCTGGCCACGTGACCCGGAAAAACTGTCTGTGGACAAATGCTGGCTCCCTTGGCCTGTAAAGCGAGATGAGCGCCGCAACCCCAGAGTTGTCTGCAACTGGACTTAACTGTCAGGGGTCCTTTACCTTTTTTTATACTCTCCCCATTTTTCTGTTCTCTTTTTGTTACTTATCCCCCCCCCCCAAAGCAGGGAATGTCCTACTAAAGTAGATCAGTATAATGAGGGGAAATCAGATCCTCTTCAGATGTGATCCCGCCCCCCTAAAGGTTCAGTGCATGTGACGTTAGGACTGGGCCCTTGGGCATAAAAGGTAATGTCCGGCAGGTATTTGAACTCAGCTTCCCTTTTCCCTTACATTGCACCCACATTTAAATAACTTTGTGTCTCATGCTGTGGACAGTACCTTTCATGTGTAGGCAGGAGGAGGATGAGATATCACCAACTTGAATATTGCTCCCAAAATCAACAACCAAGCCACACACAAAAAAACACTAACTCTCTGACTGCCAGGGAGGCCTTTTCAGCCATGGTGTCTGTTCTTAGAGCAAACATTGTTTTCTTTTAGGCTTTGGAAGCCGCCCAGAGTGGCTGGGGAGACCCAGCCAGATGGGCGGGGTACAAATAATAAATTATTATTATTATTATTATTATTATTATTATTATTACTCAGGTAGGAACTTAAAAAATAAAATAAAAACCCATGCTTTTCAAAAATTTAATCAATATAAAATGTTACTGACTGTTCACTCTTTTTTACTGTGTATTTACATGATTGTATATGTATAATCTTGTAAACTACCCTGAAATCAAATTTGGTGAAGGATGGTGAATCAGCCAGTCAACAAATGTATAGAGAGGTATGTGCTTAGATGGGGTTGTATTTGTATATTGGACCAAGCAGAGGGATTTGTAAAATTTTATAGTCTAGTGTTTGCTGGACTGTTGCATTTCATTCAGCAGATGTAGAATATGCAGTTTCTTATCTTACTGGAAAGAAGTCTTCACAACTGTTGCTTACAATACCTTAGCTTTATACTGACACAGTATGTGAATTAGGTGTAAATTGCGAAATAGGGTTTGAAATAGATTAAGAAAACTGTTTAAACTTGAAAAATTGGTATATTTCACAAAAGCAGTTTCCAGCTTCAATTTTGCCTGATGTCTTTATGATGAGAAATAACTAACTGAGCACATTCCATGTGCCATTTCTCAGTCTTTCCAAGAGTAACTGAGTTTGTGTGTGCGCGCATGCATGCGTGTGAGGCACACACATACACAAACAGAGGGAGAGTGAGCGCACATCCCTGCACATTGTACAGTGGGCCTGCTACTTATAATACACAGTGTTTTTTCCCTAGAAAAACAGGTGCCAGTACTCACCATGCAGTTGTTACAGTAAGTGTTACACTTTTTCACCAAAAAGAGAGAGGTGCCAGTACTGCGTACTCTTGAGTACCCCCTGAAAAAAAGCACTGCTTATACATAATTTACTTTTGAAATTGCGACCTTAGGCACATGGCTGAAAAATACATACATCGTAAGCCGCCTTTTCATAGTTTAAACCATGCTCAAGTTGGCTTACAACAAGTCAAGTTCTACAACCAGCAAACACGAGGAAATATTCTGGTTGGAATGGTTTGGTCAGAGAGTGTAGTATAATGCTAGATTATCACTGAAGGGACGGGGAGCAGGGAGTCACATTGTTTATTGTTATACTCTGAATCCAAGGGGCTAAAGCAGTGCATAAGCAGCAGATCGATATGCATAAAGGAAACCTTAAATATATAATTCAAGAGCACATACACTTTGGCCTCTGCAATCATTCTTTGCATTCCGAGAATCCCATCCCCCCAGCAATCACACAGATAGAAAACTGAAATCAAATCTTGAGGCTAAAGCCCTGTGAACCACCCTGAGATCTTATGATGAGGGGTAGCATATAAATATAATAAAGGGTTGCCATATGTCTGGAATTTCCTGGACATGCCCAGAATACTGCCGTCGGAAGTAGTGTGCGGGCAGAAATTCAGGTGGAAAAAAAGCTCAACAACTTTTTGTGTCTGGATTTTCACTTAATCTAAGAATTATTATTATTATTTATTATTGTTATTTATTAATAAAGCCAGCACACGGAAGGACATGACACCTAGTATAAAGGGGGAAGGAATGTATTTTTACAATACACAGAAAAATTCCTTATCCCAAGGTAAGAGTCACTACGTAAGGTGCAGAATATGGATTATGAAATCCCCCTGGGAGGCAGTCTGGGTCAAACCAGTCTCCTGTGTAATGAGTTCCAAATATGGCTGCTATAACTACAAAAGTCCTGTTCCCTATTTTTACTGCCCATGCTTCTCAGAGCAGGAGAACATGCAGCAATGCCTCTGTTATTATATTAATGATAATAGCACAACAGTGGAAATGGTTAACAAATCTGGCTATGCAGTAAAATTTCTGGAATTCAGTTATTGCAGAAAAACAACAGCATACTTTAAGTGTCTCAGGGACAGGAAGATTCTGCTCATTTCTACACAGTATGGTGTGATTTTATCTCATGTAGTTTATTTTCTGATTTACATGTATCCCTCCCCATACTATCTAGAGAAATAGGTATGTCATGATCTTTGATTGGGTGTTATTATTTAATATGGCAAATGGGGAGCCATCCATAGGGATGCATGCTCCCAGCCTGTTGCAAATTCCCTTTTCTGTAATGTTAGGTCTCCCAAACATGGTGGATGATCAGGCGTTCCTTTCTGCTCCCCTTCAATTTTGATCAGGCATTCCCCCCTCTTTGACATGTGTAACTGATCTGGACCGGTTATATATAGAGGAGGGAGAAAGGTTGCTTTCTGCTGCTCCAGAGAAGCGGACACAGAGCAATGGATCCAAACTACAAGAAAGAAGATTCCACCTAAACATTAGGAAGAACTTCCTGACAGTAAGAGCTGTTCGACAGTGGAATTTGCTGCCAAGGAGTGTGGTGGAGTCTCCTTCTTTGGAGGTCTTTAAGCAGAGGCTTGACAACCATATGTCAGGAGTGCTCTGATGGTGTTTCCTGCTTGGCAGGGGGTTGGACTCAATGGCCCTTGTGGTCTATTCCAACTCTATGATTCTATGATTCTATAATAAAACTATTAAGGAATGTGTGTGGGCCCATGGCTGTGTTCCCTAAAAGTGGCCAGTGTTCTGTCTTCATCAAACTCTTGGTAATTTTTTAAATCATTGTGACAATCACATCTGCAACTTGGGTGGAATCTACACATACACAAACATTGCGAAAATGTTTTTTTAATTTTTGTTTTGAAAAATACATTGAATTTTGCGTAGCTCGCTATCACCATCTAGTGTCACATTTGTATATTGCACTCTACAACACATTTGAAACGTTTTATTTGCAGCTGTGTAGCTAGCTGAGTCTTAGGACTGAAGGAGATTTGAATCAACTAAATGGAACCATTACTGTAGTCCATAATACATTGGAGTGCATGTGGGTAGTTTAGGCTCATGAACATGCAGTATTCCTTTCCTTGTTAACTTCAGTCTTTTGCATTATTAGTAATCAAAACCTAATTTACTACTATTTGATTCTTCACCATCACTTACCTTCTTTGACAGGGCATTTGTGTTGCAGCCCCTGCTCAGAAATAGCATTTGCCTTGCAGTGTTGTTCTAGAGAATGTCCCTTACTCCAGAGTGCCTTGCATTGCTGTTCAGACCCCGAAAGCTTTTAAAGAAGCTGTCAAATTAGAAATGGCAGTGCCAGATGGAAATGCTGCACCTACTGTGACTTGCTAAATTCAATAAAAGGTTAATGGTACTTTTTGTATTGTATTGGCAGGTTTGGTGATGACAGTGTTGTCAACCCCACAGCATGAGAACAGTAGAGCCATTAATAAATTACATAGTACTGCCAGTGTGTAATACTTTACAGATATATTCTCATTCTTCCACTTGCTCTTATGTGGAGGTGGAATGTGTCATGAAACCTAAATTTGCAGTTGGTCACTATGCTTCCTTTAACAACAATACTATACATCATTTAACCTTACACTTTTCTGGACTTTGAAATCACTTCATACTTTCAGTTGACCACATAACAGTCCCATAGGGCAGGGATTACCAACCTTTTGGGGTAGATTTGCAGACTGCATGGTGACCCTAATTTCAGTGGTGGGAACGGACCATTTGGGTGCCATGAAAGGCCTTTGCATGAGTCTGAAGATGAAGCTTCTGTTAAGGCCACCTAGTATCTTCATTGGGGTGATTTGAATTGGGAACTTCCTGAGTTGCATTAAAAGTCAAATAGAGTCTTATACAGGCCGTCCATGCCAAAGCTCATTGTTCAGAATTCAGTAATTATCACCATTTGAGTACAGATTCTCCCATTATCTGAATTACATAAACAAGGATGCCCTTTGATTTTCCGTTTGCTTATTGATTGATTGATTGATTGATTGAATCAGGATTGTTAAATAAGATGAAAGGAAAACTGGTATAGAATTAACTTTTGACATAACTTGGGAGTGTAGCAAATTTTAATGCAAGTTTGGAGGGAAGGGGGCTTGTGCTTTTAGGTGGTAAGAGAGCCTGCTCTAGCTAATGCTTTCTCATCCTTCCATTCTGGAAGCACCGTATTTTTCGCTTTATAGGACGCACCCGACCATAGGACGCACCTTGTTTTAGAGGGGGAGAACAAGAAAAAAAAAAATCTCCCCCTCTCTGCGCAGCGCCCCTTCAGCAAAAGGAACCTGAAGCCTCCGGAGCGCAGCGGGAGCTCCTGCTGCACTCTGGAGGCTTCAGGTGGCTATCCTTGAAGCCTGGAGAGCGAGAGGGGTCGGTGCGCACCGACCCCTCTCGCTCTCCAGGCTTCAGTGAAGGCAACCTGAAGCCTCCGGAGCGTGGCGGGAGCGCTCCCACTGCCCTTCGGAGGCTTCGCTTTGCTATCGCTGAAGCCAAGGAGCCTGCATTCGCTCCATAAGACATACACACATTTCCCCTTAATTTTTGGAGGGGAAAATGTGTGTCTTATAGAGCGAAAAATATGGTACTTGATTAAAAGGTACCTTTTCTTGGGATGCCTTCCTCAAAGAGCATTTGCTTGTTGTGGTTATTCAGTGTCATGGAGAGCAATTGCGTATGATCATACCCATTGTTCTTGTTGCTGTTACTACTACATCATATCTTCCATAGCTGGCTGCTAGTATTGAAAGAGTGTTGTGCTCTGGGAAGCTGTTTTCCATGAGATCCTTCATCCTTGGCAGGCTTTTAAGGGAAAAGGAAAGAGATGAGCACAAAGAAATAATGTGTATAAGAAAGGGGAGATGCACTTGGAACAGGAAAAATAGGAACTAAGGCAATAAGAGGAGGAGACTGGGTCCTACCCACACCATGTATAAATGGTGATGCACATGCTATTTCTGCCCTTTTCAGCAGTTTGTACTTCTGGATGCCTAGAATTTAGCAATCCCTGTCATAACTCTGAATAGTCACCATAGCAGTTGTAGATTTTGTTATTACAAAAATAGGAAATTGCTTCATTGAGTGCCTAAAATCCCTCATTAGTCATCGTCACATTGATTTTGAGAGATAACTTCTTCATTCTTTTGCCCAAGTAATGACAGAAATGTTTCTCTTATTTTCAGGCCAAATTAACTTTTTGACTGAAGGGGTAGCTTTACATTGAAGTGGTGTTATTTCAGTAAATTGCTTGGATAATATTTTTTTTTAACTCCATGCTGAATTGTACCTTTTTAAAAAATTCAGTTTAGCTATTTTTCTTTCTAAATTATTTTGCTTTGTTTAAATGTCAGTGGAAGAAATCTGTAACCCATTTAATCTGTCAGGAACAAGTAATGTGTGAAACATTTCTGAAAGTCTCATTGTGGGGTATATGAGCAACTACGTATTTTCCAGCTGGCCCAATAGAATGCACCTGGAATTCTTCTAAATGATTTTTCTAACTTTGCACAAATGTTCTACATTAACAGTAACTTTTATGTTGGTCTAAGTCTATTACATTTTTTTATTGAGGGAAGAGAGTGAGTGAGCCTATTGCAGCTTCACATCTTGTAGCTTTAATAAGTGCTACTGTGGTATGGCATATCCTGTGAGCCGGTTGTTGTCTCTAAAGTTTTATTATACATCTTTTCAATAATTTTACTCTTAACCTTTGAGAAGAAAACATTTTGCTGCACTTTATCTCTGCAAATTATACTAACGGTGTTGGAATGTGAAAAAGAGAAGTTGAGAGAAGGCAAACAACAACAACAAAATTTAGAAGAAAAGTTTTGTGGACTTGACTAATCTTATTCAAAATTTCATAGCAGCAGAGCACCAGGAAATAGTGTCATCATAAATGCTGTTTCCTAGACTTTCTCTAGAAAGTGAGCACCTGCCAATCTCTGTCATGCCCCCTAATGTAACCCCACCTTTTTTTTAGTCTGGAAAAGAGTGTGCTTTGTAATGAGTGTCTTAGGTTTGCTTGTTGATATGTTACTGATTACACATCATTTGAGCTAGCAAAGCTAAGTCTTCATATAGCCTTATTTTTCTGAAGATGAAAACAGTTCTGCAAGCGACTTTCCTTGTTGACAATACTGTGGTTACTAATAATCAATACCTTGTTGACAATACTGTGGTTACTAATAATCCAGCCTTTTTTTGTAGTACCTAACCCAGGGAAAGTATCCCCACCCCCAATAAAATCCTGGGAAGGAAATGACTTCATTCTCTTGAAGTTGGCAACTAGAATTCAAGAAATAAAAGTCAGTGGCACAACTAACACAGCACACTGTCAGAAGCCAGAAGGACTCCCACTGTGCCACCCACACAAACCCCATCCACTCTGGAGAGTCAAGAGAACCCCTAGAACAGCATTCAGTTGGGGGGGGGGCATTGTTCCATCTGGCAACCAGAAATGCTTGTGCTAATTGAGCCATCAGTGGTAGCAGTTTTAGGAGAGATACCTCTATGCAAGTAGCTCCATTGTTTTTCATATTACCATTACCCTCACTCTTTCAGTATGTGGGTAAACATGGGTCTTCATTTTGCTGTTGATACAGAAAGTGAAATTTTGGATTGGAATGGCCCTTCACCATAGTTGAGCAAAGGGAATTGAGCCACTAGATTGCTCATGCCCTTGCTGTCTTTAGTCATCATTTGGCATTTCATTTGTCTCAGTATGCATGTGGTTGCTTTTTATTTATTTTATTACATTTACACTCTTTGTTTCTTTAGTCATGGCACCTGAGGCAATGTTTAGTGTGGCACACATGCATTTGTGGGGAGCTGAATTTTGGCACAGTTAAGTGCATGAATAATGCCCTGTCTTTATTCAGGAATTGTTTGGCTGCTCAAAAGAAATAATGCCTAATACAAGTATAATTTGCGCTCTTGTTGTAAGTCCTTGCTGGGCAAGATCTGTGAGTCTTTGTTTATCGCGTTACTTTGGAAGTTAGGAATCCTAGATGTATAGGTAACTTTTGGGTTCTGCAAACACAGCATCTCCACAGTGTTCGAAATTAGCCAGGCACCAGGCGCATTTTGCACCAGGCTTTTGACCAGTTGCGACCAAGTCTAGTTGCCTAGGCGCCAAGATGGCGCCTGACATCTGCACTATTTGGAGGTGCATTCCTAGGGATCATTGGATCTGGTTTGTTTTCACACAAATATCCTATCCTGTAGAATTCTTTCAGTTATATTTTATCTAAACAATTGGAAAGAATTTCTGGAACCAAAATGCTTTTTCTGTTCGGCCTGAGCAGGTGAAGTCGCCATTAAGAAAAAGAGGTCGGAATAGGCCAATATATATGTGGACTGTCCCTGGATCAGTGACTTTTCTTCTTTGAGTTCTCAAAGCTCTTAACCAATCTCAAGGTTATCATCTGAACTAACCAGATGTTTAATTGAGAATCAATCAAAGTCAGCCCATCCTTTGAAAAACAAGACTTTAGAGCCGCCTTGCCAAAAAATGGCAACTAGACATTCTGTTTTGGTGACTGTAACCTTGGTTTAAGCAGCCATTAGTTACCTAGCTTATACATCTGAAGTTTCCAGCATTGCATAATGCCAGAGCTATCGATTAGACTAGAGGTGGGGAGCCTACAGCCCTCCAGATGTTATTAGACTCCAGAGCCCATTATCTGCAGGCTGTGTCCAATGCTTTGGTACGATGGCTGTTGTAGCCCCACAGTGTCTGCAGGGCCAGAGCTTCCCTGGGCCTCTTTCTAGACTGTAAAGATTCTAATAAAGCACATTGCTCCTGTGTGTTGGTACAGTGCCATAGACACTCTTGACACAAGTGAAGTACAAACTGTAATGACACATGAAGAATGCATAAGTCAGGCATTTCTAAATTGCCCTATATGTGAATTTGAGTGGCTTTTCTCCTGCCACACTTTGTTCCCCCCTGTTCTTTCTAAAGGCTACATTAATCAGCATATGTTAGTTGACACAAGCAGGGAGGGGGGCCTTGCCTGAAGCATAACGGGTTCATCATCCTATGACAAACAAGTCCGGCAGTACTGCTGGATAGAACAGCAGCCCTTTGCCTCTGTCGTCAAGCCAGCTTGCACACTGGTACAGCAAGCTCCAGGAGACTCCAGTGCAAAGCTCTGAGTTTCGCCTGGATTGCCTGAAGTATTTTTGCTGCATGTGGGGCTAGCAGTAGTAGATAATAACAAGACACAAGCGGTTGCTGTTATTTTCTTTCACAAAGAGAAGATTTAAAACTTAAAGATGCCTGCAAAGAACCTGAAAAGCACCAGGTGGGATAATTATTTTGTCTCCTTTTGGTTTGGAAAATTTAATGTCAGATGGTCATTGTGTGAAATTGTGACAAACATGTTTCCAGTGTAACATTTTGGAATTTGTTAGACAGTGCAAAACAAACACATCACAGGTAAGATTGCAAACATTTATGTAGGAAGCAAAACGCGTAGCAGATTTCATGCTTCTTTTGATGACAGAGCAATCATTTTTACGCCATAAAATATCCCTGCAACAAATGCTTCCTTCTGTTTGATCTTGTGCTGAACATGAGTAATGTTTTGTTTCATTGCAATGTTGCAATGAAAATGGTGTTAAATGTTGCCAAGGTTTTTCTGCTTTGCCTTTTTGCCTGGGAAATGAAAATTGGGTCATGGGGGAAATGAACACGGTGGGGTGTTTCAACAAACTATTTAATACAGAGTATATGCTAATAATATTTAAAAATAAAACTTGATAGATAGATTTCTAGTTCTCATGTTTCATTCCTTTTAATTGAATGTCTTACACTTGGAGCAGTGATTCATTACATTGTTTACAAATGGTACAGCCTTCTTGTCTTCAGAAATACACCGCTGCAAGTGGTCTGTGAATTACTTTGCATTTTGATTTAACAGTCTTATTAATATAGTTGTACACTGTTATGAAAAAATAAATATTTTTAAAAGCTATATAAAGTGAATAGCTTATGATTGTTTAGCGTTCTTTTTAGATTCCTAGAATATGCCTGTTGTGAATGAATGCTTTGTGTGGAGCTGTTTATAAATCACACAATTTCTCTGTGAAAGTAATCTTTTGTGAGAAACATGGGTCAGATGTTTACTGCAGTAGATATCTTGGTGCAAGTGGTGGTGGTACTTCTGATTTGTATTGATCCTCTCTCTTCATTGTTGAAAACATAACAGGGAATGCATATTTTAACTACCAAATCAGAATTTAACGCCACACAGGCTTAGTGTTTGTTTATCACAAACTGGATAAAGTGTGCTCAATTTGTAGAAATGTTAAATGCGAAATATCCTGTCGGATCACTGCTTCCAGATTTTTTGATCCACTGTGACCAGCTTGTTTATAGAATCTAGAAAGCTGCTTGGCGACAGTTCCGTTGTACATCCTAAAATCCTAATTGGTAGCTTAGAATTCTGTGAATCCTAGACACAGCAAAGATGTTTCAGTTTGTTTTTTAATGAAGGTTACATAGTTGTAATGCATCAGTTGAAACGGATACACATCTTCCCTCCAGATTGCAGTAACACTATTGGGAGCCCATCCCTTGTATCTGGTAATTGTTGGTGAAATGGGATGCTTTCTCGCTGTCTAGTGCTGCCTCCCCCAAAGTGGTTCTGCCCAGATGTTTTGGACTGCAACTCCTGTCATCCTTGAACATTGACCATGCTGACTGAAGCAGATTAGTTATGGTCCCAAACATATGGAGGACAATAGATTGGGGAATGCTGGTCTAGAGCCATCACTATTATTGAAGCTTTTCTCCCTGTGAAGAGAATCCAGTGTGGATTAGCTTGCATTTTAGAATCTCGGCTTAAGTTACCCTCGGGTAACGTAAATTTCGGGTTGCGAAAGCGGCAAACCCGGAAGTATTTTTCTGGGTTTCGCCACTCGTGCATGTGCAGAAGCTCTCTATGTGCCGTGCGTATGCGCAGAACAGGCACCTCCGGTTGCGGAAACCTTGGGATCCGACTGGAGCTCCAGAACGGATCCCGTCTGCAACCGGAGGTACCACTGTATTGCAGCCATTGAGTGCTTTCTATCAGAAGTCGCTTAATCAGGAAAATGAGAATTTTTGTATGTTTTTCTCCCAAGTGTAAGGTGATATCCCACAAAGTCATATTTACTGCAGACCCATTGAAATAAATGAACTTAAGTCCATATATTGCAATGGGTCTAGTTTGGCGTAACATTGGAGATCATGCATACTGACCATGTCTGTAGTAAAATGGAGTAGGATTTTTTTTAAAAATGATAGCCTAACTTTGTAAGTTTTTCATATGAGCATTGCTCTGGGTCCTTTGCAGCACAACTATAGATTTTGGCTTGGCCTTTGCAGTTCAACATAATTACTGAAATTATATGTTTAAGGAAGAAATACTTTGGGCATGCACATCTGCTTACTTGAAGCATTTGGCACTTTTATCCAAACAGTTTTCATGGTTTGTGTTTTCGTGCTGTGTACTACCTGTGACTTATGGATTCTTGGGTATTTTATATATATATTCATTCTTTAAGCCATCCCTACAACAACATTTTGGAATGATTAGTTTCTAGACATCTGTTTTTCAAATTCAACATCTGCTAAATGCAGTTAAACTGTTAAATCTTTTGAGATTCCAGTTTCCATATTTGGTCTAAAGAAGAGAACACTGGAAATTTCAATAAGCTTATTTGAAGGCCATCTTTTATAGTTATGTGAGGCGTTCTCATTCTACATAGTATGGGGTCTGAATTTGTGTTAAAGGGACACTTCTGAAGTACTTGGGACAGCAGTGAGAATAAATATTTGCTTCTACTGTTACTATTATAAAACCCAAGAAATATATGTCTGTTTCATGTTATCTTATTACTAATGTGTTTTGAAATGGCTGAGTTATTTCTGTATGCTGGCTAAAAAGCTGGGGAAAGTCTCCTGATGAATGTTTGGATAATTATCTGCTTGCTTGCTTAAATAACACCCTTTGGAAGTAACAAACCAATTCTGTAGTCCTATAATAGCTATTGTTAAACTAAATACAGTGTGTGCTGTTTAGTCGTTTCCTAGCCGTTTTTGTTTTTAACAAATGTTTTGAAAGCAGCAGTATTATTTACCCCTAAATTATCATATATTGTAATGATTCATGATGAATGTATATTAATCTCCTCCATTCCTGCCCATGTATCTGCATTATTTAATATAGCCTGGAGGTTCTTTATCTGAACTAACTGCTTGCCATATGTGTTAAACCTTTCCAGTGACAACTTTTGTTTGTTTGGGTATATATTGTAAGAGATTTGCATACAGGTATTCTAGGAAAGAGTGTTTCTATCTGGGACAAGTTCAAATCTCGATATGCAGTGAACTCCATATTTTTTGACAGGGATGTTAAAAAGAAGGACACTCATATACCATTACACAGATTCAGATTGAACTAAGCAAAAAACGAAGTTCCCGAACTTCTGACTTCATTTCTCTGAACTCTGTGGATGCCCTTTGCTCTATTGGACAGTTTCTTATTGATGACCAGTTGTAACATCCAGTCACGGTACAGTGAGGTGTTGAAAATTGCATATCCTCCATGTTTCCTTTTATGTAAGAGGAATTGAGCGACACTTTCATAACAAACAGTAACTTGGGATCTGTGTGCATATCACAAATGTGTGAAAGCTCAGAATATGTGTTCCTTTTGTAGAATTCAACATCGTAAGAATCTTGGCTTCCATTCTAAAGTAAACAACCGTTTATCTTCCACTTAGGCTTGAAAGCATGTGGCTAAATGCCTTGTTGTCCCAGAAGCCATAGCAGGGCTTAATAGCTTTTCCAGTTCTTGTGAGAGTTGCAGTGTCCCACATAGCTTGGTGCCCTTTCACATGAATACTGGAGGCACAATAAATTGGCAACCAAAGTAAGCAGTGGTGCAGAATAGAACTCATTGGTGAAGAATTTTGTGACGGAACTTTTTGGGTTTACCCAGGATATACACAGCATATGCCCCACAATGTATCTTATCCCTTGTTAACTCCAAACCAGGAATTAGGTCCTAGCAAATATTTTGTCCCTTCTACCACCACCCCACTGGGATTCCCAAAGTAGAATGGATAGTTTTTTTCAGCTTGGCTTGTGATGATTAATCACTTGCAATAACCTAGTACTTGAATACAGTTTCAAATGACTAGGTTGCTGTAAATAGAAACAGTATACATAACTGGGCTACTCAGTCTTTAATTGGTGGCCTCTGTCTAGTAACTGTAATCTGTGTGTGTTTGTGCACATTAAGTAAGCCTTCTTTCAGCCAACCAAGATAAACGGGTTAGGTAGGGATATGTGCTTGACAGACCTACAGTTATGTGAGTTCAAACTCGGTGTCTTGAATCTGGAACACTCAGTTTAGTTTATACAGAGCGCTTAACTCGTTCAGGACTAAAGTTTTGTAATCTCATCCCCTTTCCAGAAATAGGATAGGCATTTCTAGTTCTGTGTTTTTTGGACATACAGGCAATGATTGCTTTAGGTAAAAGGTAAAGGGACCCCTGACCATTAGGTCCAGTCGTGGCCAACTCTGGGGTTGCAGTGCTCATCTCGCTTTATTGGGAGCCAGTGTACAGCTTCCGGGTCATGTGGCCAGCATGACTAAGCTGCTTCTGGCAAACCAGAGCAGTGCACGGAAACACCGTTTACCTTCCCGCCAGAGCGGTACCTATTTATCTACTTGCACTTTGTCGTGCTTTCGAACTGCTAGGTTGGCAGGAGCTGGGACCAAGCAACGGGATCTCTCCCTGTCACAGGGATTCAAACCGCCGACCTTCTGATCGGCAAGTCCTAGGCTCTGTGGTTTAACCCACAGTGCCACCCACGTCCTTTACATGCATCCAATTGATGTGTGACCTTTCACATGTGCATTGCAGTGACCTGGAAGTGGCTGGAAAAGGGGGTGTAATGGGCTTATGCACACTCCGCCATTGCACACCATGACCCAGAAAGCAAACCCCCAACCCCCAAATTGGGGGTTGCATGTATACATGAAAAATGACTCTAGCCAGTCTTGAAGGGATAAGAGATCTGTGGGCTACTGATTTGGGACCAAGCTGCTATTCCTCTCAGGAGGAGCAATATATAGGCATTCATATATCTTTTATCTCTAGGCAAAAAGTAGCTTTGGGATGAGAGCTTTCCACTGGAGGAAATGGCACAAGGGGAAAGGATTAAACCCCATCCCCTGGATTGGGCCTACTCACACTGGCTACTATTGTTGCTGGGTTGTTGTTGTTGTTGTTGTTTTAAAAAAGAGTTCAGAAAAACAGATGCAACCATGTGCAATATAAACATTGCATATCACCATATTTCTTCTAGAATGGCCCCAAATATGACTCTGGTTTGGGGCTGTGACCGGCTTACTTTCAGGTTCCTTTCCAGGTTTACAAGGATATGGTCTTGCTTTATTGCCACATATGCAGCTCCCACAATGGCTGTGAAAGGAATACTTACTCATAAGTGAGATAAGATTTGTCTCATTTTTTCTTGTTCTTTTGGTCTTGGGATTTTGTTTTTCCTCTCTTTGAGGGATAGTGGCATATGGAGGAAGACCCGAGTTTCAGGTTTTGACTTAAAATCTCCTTTGGAGGACTTTGTGGTGTTTAAAAATCACTTGCTTTTAGAACGTTGAAAGAAACTTGGGTTGTAAATTTATTTTGGGAAGTTCATGCAAAGGCAGCATTGCTGCCGAGGGCATCCTCATATATATTTGCATGCTCCACAATGGGATTAATATTGGTGGATCCACGTTGCCCAAAGACATTTTGAGCTTAAGGGTATAAAAAAACCTTTAAAAGTGGAGGTGTTTACCTAATTATTGCATGTGCATTTTTTATATTGCTGTTTCTCTCAATTGGAAGCCACACTTCAGAATTATGCTTTGTAATTTTTGGCCAGTTATGCATAGCCAGTGCCATATGTAGGAGGAAGTCATAATGTATATCAGGGCTGTCCAACAGGTTGATTGCGATCTACTGGTCGATCGCGGGGTGTCTCTGGTTGATCCTGGTCAATCTTTGAACCCCAGCAAAACGGTGCCAAAAAAATAAATAAAAAAGCTCAGCAACTCCGACAATGGGTAGGTCACTGCCAGTTTTTTAATACTGTGAGTAGATCGTAGACTCTTGGAAGTTGGACGCCCCTGATGTATATGTAGCTGACTTCAGTATATAATAATGATCCCGATTCTTCCCCTCCTCCCCCTCTTTATTTTTGATCACACATAAATTATAACTAAGTGTGTTGCTGTTGTTTTCTTGTTTAGTTTGCATTTTTTTTTCAAATTCTGTTATTCTGTTTTCCCCCTGAACAGAATAAAAGGGGTCTTTCACAAACCAGCAAAGATGAATATGGTGAAAAGGATAATGGGTCGACCCCGGCAGGAGGAATGTAGCCCTCAGGATAATGCTCTTGGGTTGATGCATCTGCGTCGACTCTTCACGGAATTGTGTCATCCACCTCGGCACATGACCCAGAAAGAACAGGAAGAGAAGCTTTACATGATGCTCCCCGTTTTTAATAGGGTAAGCCCATCTGAATTCAGAACTGTTTATTGGCTCTTATTATGTAGGTTCTAAACAAGCTGATTTTTTAAAAAATGGTGTATGGAGAGCATGGGGTAGGGAGAGGGGCAGGAGGAAGTTGATTAAAAGTTAAGTAATGGAATGCCAGTTTTTGCCTTCTCTGCATCTAAATCAGTGTAATATGACAATGTGTACATTGCCTGCCTCTGCAGCCATAACAACTTAACTTCCTTACGCTTGGATCAAAATTCCCCAGTGGCCACCTCCAAGTTTGTTACTTCCAGGACAAATTATATGTGGAAGGGATCTTACAGCAATGTCTGTCATGATTTTTTAGTAGATTTGAGTTTTCCCATGAATACAGAGAATTTGAAAGTGGGTGTATGGGACAGATACTGGGCTGAGAATGACTGAAATTTAAGTCATCACTGTTTCTGAACTGGGGTTGAACCTTTTGAACCTAAATCAAGTCCTTGAATAATAGAGGTGGAAGGTACCTCAGAGATCATTTAGTCCAACCCACTGCCAACCTGGAAACAAACTGCTTCAGCATCCATGATCATCCAGATTTTGCTTACAAATCCTAATCATAGATTGTCTGCACCACCTGGGCCATTCTGTTCCACTTTAAATATGAAAGTCAGCTTAAATACTATGACCATTTCCCCCCCAGGAAGAGGATTTTGTATCGAATATTGGTCACAAGTCTTAGCTCCTTTGTAATAGTCCTGAATACAGTTCTGAATTTCCCCCCAAGAGTTTTCTACAAAAATATGTATTGATTATGGGTGTGTATATGTTGCTTATCAGGTTTATGTGGTTCAAGGTTTCCTGTAATAACCACTGAAGAATCCCTCCTGCAGCAGCCCCACAGTTGCTGGCACTGAATTTCATGCACTTATCTGCATGCAGTTCCTTGTCCCTAGGGCTGCCAGGTTAGTGCTTAAATACAAGGCTTAGATGAAGCCGTTTATGTATTGTGATAAGATCAGGTCTTGTATTTAAGTAGTTGAGTGAGAGCTGTATGGCAGAGGAGAATCGCAGTGCTCCATTTCCTTTCTGCATGTGCCATAGAAACTGAGTGGGCTGCCATAGTGCCATAGCAGGGTGGATACCTCTGTGTCTCTCTTCTTACCAGCCCTTGGCAGAGTACTAATTTTTGTTTTAGGCTAGTAACTTCTGTGGATTTATTTATAAGGCTGTCGTAACAGGGTGAATTGAGTTTTGCTTTGCTTTTTAAATCAAGGGCATTTTAGCTCCACAAGGAAAGAAGCTGATGTAAATCATAAATTTTAAATCGAGTTTCCAACTTCATAATTCATATATTTTATGAATGACCATGTATAAGGTAAAGGTAAAGGTAAAGGTACCCCTGCCCGTACGGGCCAGTCTTGACAGACTCTGGGGTTGTGCGCCCATCTCACTTAAGAGGCCAGGGGCCAGCGCTGTCCGGAGACACTTCCGGGTCACGTGGCCAGCGTGACATCGCTGCTCTGGCGAGCCAGAGCCGCACACGGAAACGCCGTTTACCTTCCCGCTGGTAAGCGGTCCCTATTTATCTACTTGCACCCGGAGGTGCTTTCGAACTGCTAGGTTGGCAGGCGCTGGGACCGAGCAGCGGGAGCGCACCCCGCCGCAGGGATTCGAACCGCCGACCTTTCGATCGGCAAGTCCTAGGCGCTGAGGCTTTAACCCACAGCGCCACCTGCGTACCATGTATACCATGTAATAATTAAAGTGTATCTGCTTGCAACTACTAAGGACATAACCCCAAATATGTGCTCATGCAGCCCATGAACTTTCTGCATACATCTTCTTAGGAGAGCAAATTTGAAATTAAGGATTACTGTTTGGCTTTCCCCTATACATCTTTAAGGACACCAAATATGAGTTTGAAGATTAATCCACAGAACATTGTACAGGAAAGGACTGGTTTACTGAGCAGCATGTTGTTGATATTAACTTTGGTTTCATTGTCAATTTATTCATAATCTTCATTTTAAAAAAATCTGTGGCTTGCCACTTGTGGTTTTACTGTGGGGAGACAAATCCTGAACTTTGGCTAGGACGTAATGCTGAGCCAAACAATGGCGTAGCTCCGGGTAGCATAGCAGTTGCAGGAATGGAGAAGGACTAAAGCTGTTCTGGTTTTTTTCTTGCTCATTCACACATGGGTATTGTTTACCTTCATGTTGCATGTGAACTGGGTCCTTGTCAAACTGCATAATGTGTGGAAAGGTCTCAGGAGGCTTGTCATCAAACAATCCATGTTGCATCTTTAGTAAAATTGTTGTGTTTCTGAACTCTTCTAAAACCATTCCATTTATGTAATTGTAGATTATTTTTCTCTGACAGAGCCTTTCGTACAGTTGGGTGCTCTATGGGGTGATTTTGGATTGAATAGCAATGAGCTAAAGCGGCAAGGATTTGTGTGTGTGTGTGTGTGTGTGTGTGTGTGTGTAAAATGTGGACATTGTACTGAAAAGGTCTCTGCCAGTAAACAATGCTTTGGTTCATAACGTGTTGTGTTTTCTTGTCACTGCTTTACTTGCACAATCCTGAATACTTAATGATGCATTTTAATGTTCCTGAAGAGTGGCATAATTGTGCGCATAGTATGAGGGTGCCGAAATGATAGGCTTGCGGGTTTTTTGTTTTTATTAAAAAATAAAAGCCTCAAAGTTTCTTAAGTGATTAGCTTCAAATATATGGCATGTGTTTACTCTCTTACTGTAAGAACTGCAGCAAAGTGCTCTTGATTTAAAGATAGAGAAGATCAATATGATGAAATATGGAAAATAAGCATGCCCTTCCTCCCCGGGAGCATCTTGTAGGCTGCAAATGAGTGAGGAGGAGGAAGACTATTTCAAAGCCCAGACTTCCATTTTTGTTGGATCATGTTTCAGACAGATCTAGGTGGTTGCTTCTGTTATAACAAAGTTATTTTCCAAATTACTGTGGTGTATTTATTACATTTTGCTGTTCAGTATATTGGTTTTCTCTGCGTGGTGCATGATCAAAAGCCATAGACAGCCTTAGTGTAAGTGTAGGAACACTTGTATTTGTTGGTTCCTGTAAAGTTGTTTGTTTTTTTTTTGTTCCTAGCTATATGGAATGTATTTTCCACAATCACCAAGTATAACCAAGTCCAGCTGCAGGTTTTACTGGATAATACGTTTTATTTTATTTTTTCCAATAATGTTTATTAAGTTTCTTACACATATAACACATACTGTAAAACAAATAAAACAAAACTAAAAAGAACAAGAGAGAAATAAAACAAATACAACAAATAACAACAAAGAAATTGATACGAATTGATTAATTAGTTAAACTTTCAGCCTCATAAACATATTGCTTGGCTTCCTCTAATCCTTCCCATCTGAATTTCCTTGTAACTGGATGTAGCAGTTTTCCAATATTCAGAAAACAATATTCTAATTATAATCAAATTTATTAACTTTTCTTAACATGATAGATCTCATTTATTTAATTAAATCTTAATTTAATCCTAGGCCTAATTGGTACTTTCAAGTAATTTCTAATTTTTAATATTACAATATTTATTCAAATAGTCTTTAAATTTCTTCCAATCTTCTTGATATTCCTCTTCTTTCTGGTCGCGGATTCTTCCAGTGAGGGATAATATGTTTTATTAGGCATTATGACAGGACAGTGAATGATCCTTGAATGGAGCAAGGATGCAGGAACACAAGGGAGTGGGATAAGTGGAAGAAATGAGTCCCATTGAAGTTGACGGGGTTTACTTAGAAGCAAGTGGGTATAGGATTGCAGCCTTAATCTTCAGTATACCCCCTAGGTCTTTGCACTCCCTACATATGCATAGGACCAAACTAAATGAGACATAATTCATGTTATTGATAAGAGTATTTATAACCTGCCAACTCATTAAAAATTATTGTGGTAGTATACAATAAACTAATTATAAAGTTAGGAGCTAATAATAAAATGTTAAAATCATAAAGTATAGAACAAATTACCTACACTGAATCAACCTGATTCTCTAAAAATGATTAGCAAGCTAAACTTTTCAGCAGGTCATGAAATATCAGAATTGTAGGTATCTGTCTGATTTCAATAGGGGCAGTGTTCCAAAGCACTGGTGCCGCTAAGCTAAAAATGCTTTAGTTTGCACAGAAACAAACACATGGTATCAAAGAGAAAGTCAGGACACCTTCCCCAGATGATCTCAATACAGTGGTACCTCTGGTTAAGAACTTAATTCGTTCTTAACCTGAAACTGTTTTTAACCCAAGGTTAAAAGGTTTAGCTAATGGGGCCTCCTGCTGCCGCCGCCGCCACGCGATTTCTGTTCTCATCCTGAAGCAAAGTCCTTAACCCGTAATACTATTTCTGGGTTAGCGGAGTTTGTAACCTGAACCATCTGTAACCCGAGGTCCCACTGTATGCTGGCCAGTGTATAAGGGACAGGGTGGTCCTTCAGGTATGCCATTTTGAACTTCATACACTAACAGTAATAGTGCATACCTTGAACTTAGCAGATTTATATGGCAAGGAACTGTACAGTGGTGGCATTACATATGTGCTGTATGGCACCCGTAAATGCATGGTCTCTAACCAAGATAGTAATACCAGCAAAATTACCTTTTCTCAGATGCTTAGACATCTGGGAAAGTGGAGCAGTAGTATTGCCAAGCTGTAGACCCAGGATACAAGATACACTCATTAGGTGTTCATTATGTATTTTCTAAACTTACCTTTACTTGTTTATTGTACTGTTTTCAAAACTATTTTTAGCTATAATAATAATAATTTATATGCCGTCCATCTGACTGGGTTACCCCAGCCACTCTGGGCAGCTTCCAACAAATTAAAACACAGTATGACATAAAACATTAAAAACTTCCCCATATAAACAATCCTATGGTGTGTTTGTAAATCACTTTGGGATGTGTGTCAAAGGCAATTCATGAATTAATAAATAATCAAGTAATAATAATTGTGTGAAATGTAAGCATGTGTAGCTTAGTGTTGCCTTTGTCTAGAAATTTTGGAAGCCAAGGGGTAAGAAGAAATGTCCGCTAAGCAGATAATACACACAGAGAGATGGGCAGCTAATGGCTCCTACTTCTGTATATGTTCACTTGCTGTTTCCTCCAGCTTTCTCTGCCTTTCTCCAGGGAAGCTTTTAGAATTCTCGCCAGGCAGAGCTTGACTAGACATGGCTACTTTCTAAAGTTATGAGTAAATCATGACATCGCATCTTAAACAGGAGTAAACTCATAAATCGCATCTTACCCAGGGGTTCGGTTCCAAGGGTTCTGTGTATACTTGGACTGTCCCCACGTGGGCATCCTTACCATTTTTGAACCGGTATCCTGAGTAGACCTTAAACCAGGGGTCAGCAACCTTTTTCAGCCGTAGGGCGGTCCACCATCCCTCAGACCATGTGGTGGGCTGGACGATATTTTTTTTGGGGGGGGGGCAATGAATGAATTCCTATGCCTCACAAATAACCCAGAGATGCATTTTAAATAAAAGCCCACATTCTACTCATGTAAAAACACCAAGCAGGCCCCACAAATAACCCAGAGATGCATTTTAAATAAAAGGACTTATGTAAAAACAGGCTGATTCCTGGACCACCCATGGGCCGGATTGAGAAGGCGATTGGGCCGCATCCAGCCCACAGGTTGCCTACCCCTGCCTTAAACACACATACACCCCCAGCAAGGCTTAAAAGCTCTTTCTGCACTGAGTACGCTTGGGCTAGACTGGGAAAAGACTCCTGCCAGCAACCCTAGAGACCAGCTGCCAGTCGTAGTAGTCAGTACTGAGCTAGATGGGGACGCGGGTGGCCCTATGGGTTAAACCACAGAGCCTAGGACTTGCCGATCAGAAGGTCAGCTGTTCGAATCCCCGTGACGGGGTGAGCTCCCGTTGCTCGGTCCCTGCTCCTGCCAACCTAGCAGTTTGAAAGCACATCAAAGTGCAAGTAGATAAATGGCTACCGCTCCGGCGGGAAGGTAAACGGTGTTTCCGTACGCTGCTCTGGCTCGCCAGAAGCGGCTTAGTCATGCCGGCCACATGACCCGGAAGCTGTACGCTGGCTCCCTCGGCCAATAAAGCGAGATGAGCGCCGCAACCCCAGAGTCGGTCACGACTGGACCTAATGGTCAGGGGCCCCTTTACCTTTACCTTACTAGATGGACCAGTGGTCAGAGCCAGTGCCAAACAGCTCTCTTTCTTCCTGTGACTCACAGATACAGACCCCTCCCTCACCCATCCAGCATGCAGTTGCAGCAGTCATGCTGTGGGCTTTTGGTCATTTGAATGTTACATGGTTTTATTGTATTAAGCTGCATGTGACGTCCCCTAAAGGTCTGTGGCAAGAAGGTGTTTCTTGAGACCCAGTGTCGAATTGTATATGAGGGAGAAGCCCAACTGCATCTGTGAGGGGAGGGTATTCAACAATCAAAGTTCGTTCAATGACTTTGCACTCTAAACATCTAATGCTCCAATTTAAAGAGTTGACTGGACTTGTATGTCTGCAAAAAATTATTTTCTAGGGGAGACTGTACTAAGATTATCGTTCTACCAGCATATTGATGGAATGGTGCCCCCTCTCCTCCCTTGCCGTTCCAGGGATTCTCGCAACACCCCTTAAGCCAGTTTTGAGAGGTGCAAGAGGTGGCGAGAAGCTCCGTTGCACTTGCAGAAGTCCTTCTGCAGGGCTTCCACTGACAGATCACTTTCGTTGAATCCTGCCATAAATTCTGTGGTGTTCATAGTATTTTCTTATCTGCAGGTATTTGGAAATGCACCCCCTAGTACAATGATAGAAAAATTCTCAGATCTCCTTCAGTTTACAACACAAGTGTCACGATTGATGGTGACTGAAATTCGGCGGAGAGCCTCTAACAAGTCTACAGGTAAATTCATGCCATAGCACCTAGTTTATCTTTGTCCAATCAGAAGTTGAATATTCACATAACAACATTCTTCGAGAGATGATTGACTCTTGGCTGTCACTGAAGATAGTGAATGATTCTCACTTGCCTTCATCAAAGTATGAATGGGACAAGCGTGTAATTAGACATGAAAGGAAAGTGAGTCTTGATTGTCTTCATGCTGATTATGCACTTCATAGCAAAACTGGATTCAAGATGGGAGTTTTTAAGCAGCTGGAACATGAGAAGGAACAATTTGCCTATATATAGTATAAGTAGAAACTGGCTTTAATATTGTATGAGTAGAAACTGGTTTTAATATTGTGTTTGCTTATCTTCTGTTGTTGTTTTTAATTAACTCCAGAGGCTGCAAGTCGTGCCATAGTCCAGTTTCTGGAGATCAATCAGAGTGAAGAAGCCAGTAGAGGTTGGATGTTGCTTACTACAATTAACTTGTTAGCTTCATCTGGACAGGTTAGTTATGCATGAACAGAATCTGGTACTGTGTAGCGTGTACCTATTAATACTCTTAGAGGTATTTGTATTTAGCAAATGAGGATTTTGAAACACAAGAGATGTATATTGTTTGCCATTTTTCTAGCAGTTGTGAGCAAAGACATCCAGTGATAAAAAGAAGAAGAAATACCTTGTAAAGTCCTGTTAGGCGTCTCTGTAGGTTGGAGGTTAAAAGGTTATGGTCTGATCTAGAATCCTCTGTTGTTTCTTATGTGCACATAGCTTTAGGCCACACCATTCATTTTAGGAAATATGTATATATGTGAAAATATTGCACACATGAAACTGCATACTCTATATAGCATGTCAGAACTCCAAAGCTTGGGGCTAGAGTGTCATCATGCATGGAAGGTGAAAGCTGGCGTAGGCAGCAAAGGTGGAATGATATTCACTGAGCTTCAGTGAGTAGCATGTGACAGAGAAAGCTAGTGCTGGTGTTGGGAGTTCTTCAACAGACTAGGCAACAGAACACATTGTGGGAAATGGCCAGTGATTAATGAATGTAATCTATACATGATCATAGTGATTATTATTATTTGAGGGGGAGGATTATTTTGGCAAAGGCATTAATGATTTTAGCCTGAGATGGTAGGCTAAAAGACAGCAAAGAGGAGGCTTTAGTAGCGTAGATGAGATATGATCAGATCATGCATTTTACCTTGTAGGTACAAAGAAGAAAGGAAAGCTTCTAGGTGTAGAATCTGGCTATGGTGGGAGAGGACAAATACGACTCAAAATATTACCTCAATGTTACATACCCAGGAGGTGTGCAGATCTTAACGTCAAACTGGGAGAAGCTCGTTTATCATTGTGTGCAATTTCTAACGCAATGGTGCAGGGGCTTGTTGGGTTCTTTGCAATTTTTAAGATAATAGGGAAGACTTTGTGCACTAGGTTTTGACGGACTTTGTATACCATCTCTTGTATACCCCATCTCAAGATGAGATGGGGTGAGCATTCAGGACAAGAGTGCTCTACTGTGTGATTTCTCCTACTCAAATTACAACCAGCAGAAGCAGGGTGAGCATAGCATACCTCAAGTGGGCCCCTATTTCGGTCTAGATCATCCCATTCCCGTTGCCTTCTGTCGTACTCTCCTCTAAGGGAAGAAAAAACCTAAAATATGATGAATGAAACAGGTGCCAGAGTGCTCCATTGAGGGGGAAAATGATGCTCTGTGTGTATTCTCCAGCTAGTTAGAAGTGCACTAAGCTTCTCCCATTGGTACTCTTTCCTGAGTTGAAGCTCTTTTTCCACTTGGGAAATGGGATGGGGCTGCTCAGCTTGTTCCTCTGTGTGTGCACAGTTTATCGATGTTGCTAAAAGCTTTCCTTTTCTCATAATGAGAATGCTTTTTTCTTCTGAAAATTTTCAGAGTAACTTGCTTCAAGAATGGTATTCTATGACTTCCACATAAAGGTTCTAGAAGCTGTATAGCTGGATAATTTCTAATGGAGTAGGTGGAATTCAGAACAAACTGCACTGTGCTAGGAATGCTACGCTAACATTTTGTCTCCACTCTTTTTCTGCCCTCAGAAAACAGTGGACTGCATGACGACTATGTCAGTGCCTTCCACGCTTGTGAAATGTCTCTATCTGTTTTTTGACCTTCCACATGTGCCTGAGGTGGCTGGAGGAGCCCAGAATGAGCTGCCTCTAGCAGAACGTAGAACGCTATTGCAGAAAGTGTTTGTGCAGGTAAATGAGTTGTAACCACAATACTACATTTCAAATTCTGTTTCATCTCCTAAAGGATGCATTGGGAAGAAAGGTTCTTACATTGAATTCTTTTACACTGACGCTTATACACTCTACAATTCCGAGGCCAAATCAAGGTGTTATATTATCCTTCTATTCTATATTACTTTTTCTCTGTTACCTACCTTTTTTTTGTGTCTACATGTTTTTCTTTGTTGCAACCCCCTCCCTCAATTTTATTTTTATTTTTTAAAAATAAAGCTGGTTACTGATGAGAGAAACTTCCATAAGTGCATGGTGGCATTTGGAAAATTAATATAGTTGCACTGAACTGATTCCAAGGAGTTGCTTAAATCTGCCTACTTTCTCCACAGCTTACATGAAAATTACAATAAACAGAATTCTTACGGTAGCAATTATATGAGCTTCCTATAATGGCCTTTTGTTTCAGATCTTGGTGAAACTCTGCAGTTTTGTGTCCCCGGCGGAAGAACTTGCTCAAAAGGATGATCTTCAGCTTCTATTCAGTGCAATAACCTCATGGTGCCCTCCCTATAACCTGCCTTGGAGAAAGAGTGCAGGCGAAGTCCTAATGACCATATCACGTCATGGCCTTAGTGTCAATGTAGTGAAATACATTCACGGTTGGTATATCTTGGTGTTGTATTGTGATTTTGTTTTTATCTCAATACAGTGGTGCCTCGCAAGACGAAATTAATCCGTTCCGCGATTCTCTTCGTCTAGCGGTTTTTTCGTCTTGCGAAGCAAGCCCATTGATGGCTTAGCGGATTAGCGACTTATCGGATCAGCTGATAAGCGGCTTAGCGGCTTAGAAAAAGGGGGGGAGGAAAAAAAACCCACAGGAACTCGCAAGACATTTTCGTCTTGCGAAGCAAGCCCATAGGGAAATTCGTTTTGCGAAGCACCTCCAAAACGGAAAACCCTTTCGTCTTGCGGGGCACCACTGTATAGTCATGTAATAATTTCTATCATCGCTGGATTTTCTCTCTCTGTCTGGGTGACCACAGTCTGGTCTTAATCCCTAATTTTAAATTCCCATTTGTGAAATAGGAATATTGGTGTGTTAACTCATGTGGACGTAGCTGAGGTGGTGGTGCCTATCCTGAAAACAGTGGGGACATGACTGGAAATATTATAGGACGGGCCTAACTCTGAATCAGGGTCATCAAATCTGCTGTCCCTTTTGTGACATGCCTGGCATTTATTGCCATCCCACCAGATGTTTCATAAACCCTCCTATTTCTGTTGCTTGAACAAGGTGACAGGAATAGATGATGTGCTTTCAGTAAACCAGCAGAGGACATTGAACAACTGCATATTGTGTACATGCTGGGGAGACTGAATTTGGTTTAAACTGGTAGTACCGATGACGTAAAAGAGATTGTAGGAAGAAGAACCTATTTTTTGTACTTCAGTGTTGGCTAGCAAAATGCACAGTTGTTTCTTACATGAATGATTGTGGGCTTGCCACTTCCACTGATGTTGAAAGCTCCCAAGAGTAGTTCCTGTTCCTTATCTACATGTAATAGAGCATTAGATTCTTGCAGAGACAGCTCTGGGTAGTTGCTTCTGTTTTACTGCTTCCTGTCTCTTCCGTGGAACATTTGTAACAGATTGAAGGGAATTATGCCACTGCCTTTTGCCATTACAGTTTTGTAGTTAGTATACCATACAGAGTTCTGCTCAAATACATCCACTCATGCTTAAAATAAAGTCCAGAAATTGTAATATAGTTCTGCTGTAACATGGATATATGGCACTCAAATTATATTCATGCTTTGAATAAGAGCACACTTGTTGCAAATAAATGCATTCAGATTATCCAAGGCGTTTTGTTTTCCCAAACTTCAAGCGATAAGGAACTACACACACCCAGCAGATTTCCTTGTGATAAGTAACACAGTCAGAAGCCATTATCTTTTAAAGTGCAAATTGCACTTATGCTAGGACATTCCTGCTATTTCTGTATGTATTTGTTTGTGGAGTTCTTGTATTCAATATGCATGTGGCATGGTTGCCTTTGGTTTGGCCTTGTTTTTTGTTGCACTGGGAGTAATAGTACCAGAGATGTCATGGTGCAAGGTAAATTGCATGGTTACTTTCTAAGCCAGAACGGTTGGCCACTGGTTCTTATGCTTGGAACTCTGTTCAAATGTTGGGGAGAGTGTTCAGGGCGTTTTCTTTTTCAATATGTTTTTATAATTATTTCTTAGTTATAATTTCTGCAATTATATAGACAGCAGTTCTTAAATGCAGACTGCAATGAGATATGGTGACTTGCCCAAGAGCAGTGAGTTTCATGGCTTGATCAGGAGACCTGGATCTTCCATACTCTAACCTGGGGTAGTGAAGCTTTGGCCTCCCAGTTGTTGCTGAACAACAATTCCCATCCACCCAAGCAAACATAGCCAATGGCCAGGGAGGATGGGAGTGTAGTGTAACAAAGGTTCCCCTTACCTGCTCTAATACTGCCCTGTGATCTTTGGATGAAGGGTAGTATACAGGGTAGTGTGTGTGTGTGTGTGTGTGTGTGTGTGTGTAGTAATAATTATAATATAATATAATATAATATAATATAATATAATATAATATAATATGGGACGTGGGTGGCACTGTGGTCTAAACCACAGAGCCTAGGGCTTGCCGATCAGAAGGTCGGCGGTTTGAATCCTGTTGCTCAGTCCCTGCTCCTGCCAACCTAGCAGTTCAGAAGCACGTCAAAGTGCAAGTAGATAAATAGGTACCGGTCCGGCGGGAAGGTAAACGGCGTTTCCATGCGCTGCTCTGGTTCACCAGAAGCGGCATAGTCATGCTGGCCACATGACCCGGAAGCTGTACGCTGGCTCCCTCAGCCAATAAAGCAAGATGAGCACCGCAACCCCAGAGTTGTCCACGACTGGACCTAATGGTCAGGGGTCCCTTTACATATAATATAATATAATATAATAACATTTTATCTTGCCCTGCCAGTTTTCACATTTTGCAAGATATAGTCAGACACTCAAAAGATGCATAGTGAAGAAAATGTGCTTTCTTAAGAGATACGATTGAGGTTCTTATTTGTGAGTTATTTTGCACATCCTGACAAATGGCAAGAAGTGGATGTGATTTGTAGTTCTGTGTAACATGGTGAAAGGGGAAATTGCACATCTGCTCTAGTATAGTGTGAGCTTTGCAAATGTATGTAGAACATGTGCAGATGTCAAAGTTCCCATTTTGTACATTTCCTAGACATGTATAATATAGGTGTCCCATGTGTGAAATAGCTCTTAGTTTATTTTCTTGCAATGTGTGAAAAGCTCTTAGTTCAGTACATAAGATCATTCTTGAAAATGGATTGATACAAACTAGTCGATAATCATGTTGTATGAGAACACTCATGGATGGCGGCTAACAGATTGAGGTTGAATCCTGACAAGACAGAAGTACTGTTCTTGGGGGACAGGAGGCGAGCAGGTGTGGAGGATTCCCTGGTCCTGAATGGGGTAACTGTGCCCCTGAAGGACCAGGTGCGCAGCCTGGGAGTCATTTTGGACTCACAGCTGTCCATGGAGGCACAGGTCAAATCTGTGTCCAGGGCAGCTGTTTACCAGCTCCATCTGGTACGCAGGCTGAGACCCTATCTGCCTGCGGACTGCCTCGCCAGAGTGGTGCATGCTCTGGTTATCTGCCACTTAGACTACTGCAATGCGCTCTATGTGGGGCTACCTTTGAAGGTGACCCGGAAACTACGACTAATCCACAACACGGCAGCTAGACTGGTGACTGGGAGCAGCCGCCGAGACCACATAACACCGGTCTTAAAAGACCTACATTGGCTCCCAGTACGTTTCCGAGCACAATTCAAAGTATTGGTGCTGACCTTTAAAGCCCTAAACGGCCTCGGCCCAGTATACCTGAAGGAGCATCTCCACCCCCATCATTCTGCCCGTACACTGAGGTCCAGCGCCGAGGGCCTTCTGGCGGTTCCCTCATTGCGAGAAGCAAAGCTACAGGGAACCAGGCAGAGGGCCTTCTCGGTAGTGGCACCCGCCCTGTGGAACACCCTCCCTTCAGATGTCAAAGCGATCAACAATTACCTGACATTCAGAAGACATCTTAAGGCAGCCCTGTTCAGGGAAGTTTTTAATGTGTGATTTTAGTGTATTTTTGGTTTCTATGGAAGCTGCCCAGAGTGGCTGGGGAAACCCAGCCAGATGGGCGGGGTACAAATAATAAATTATTATTATTATTATTATTATTATTATTATTATTATTATTATTATTGGTAATTTTTGTGTAATATGTAAAATGCTGGGGGTTTTATTGTCTTTACAGAAAAAGAATGCCTGTCAACATGTGTTCAAAACATGCAACAATCGGATGACCTTTCTCCCTTAGAAATAGTTGAAATGTTTGCTGGCCTTTCTTGCTTCCTCAAAGATTCCAGTGATGTCTCCCAAACACTCTTAGATGATTTTAGGATATGGCAAGGATACAACTTCCTCTTTGATCTCTTACTCAGGTATGCAAACCAGGTTTGCAAATTTAATCTTATTGCTTCAAATGCAATTTTCATCCTAGCAAGATCTGTGTTCACATTTCATTTTTGGAGCTGAAAAATTGAATGCCACCAATTCAGTAGCTTCTTATAAGTTACAATGTAAGGAGGGGTATGTCACAAATTGAAACTACATTTTATTTTCTGGTTTTGGTTTGAGTCCTGCCAGTCTAGTGATTACTCTTTTGATGTGGTGTAGTGTTGGCTATTGTAGGTTATTATTTTAAGTAAGAACTAAGTTTTATGGTGAACACATGAAATTGGATGTGATTTTTTAAAAAAATGTTCCAAATTTTGATTTGAACGAATGAGTGGCCTTGTTTTGAGATGAGTGTGCATTTCATCCCTGCAGGTTAGAACAAGCAAAAGAAGCAGAATCTAAGGATGCTCTGAAGGACTTGGTGAATTTGATAACCTCATTAACAACATATGGTGTCAATGAATTAAAGCCAACTGGTGTTACTACGGGGGCACCTTTTCTGTTGCCTGGATTTGCCGTCCCACAACCTGCAGGCAAAGGTGAGCTTTCTCTTCTTTTTAAAATGTTCCTTACATGCAAAATTTAATCTGACATTTAAGAGTCCTGGATTTGCTTGCAGTGGCTTGATCTGGAATTGATGGTGATCTCAGATTCTTAACAGTGTAGAATTAGGAAGGCTCAGAAACTTTCTCAGACCTCCAGTCCATAATATAGTGTGAGCAACTTGACCCTCTACTTTACCACAAGCTCACCTTTGCTTCTTGAGGCAACCCATAAACCGATATTCAATTATTATTTTATATTGCTTAGCATTGTAAAATACAATACAATGATGATGGTATTGATTGGATCTGTCTATTCCTAGCCTACATAGGATACCATACTATGTAAGAGCAATACATTATGTTCTTTCCCACCATTATTTGCCACTAGAGTCCTCCAACACATCCTAATCATCCTGGGGGCTGCCTCCTGCCCACTCCCCCCTCTGGGAATGCTGTGGCTATTCTTGTAAAAGAGGAGCCTCCACTGCTACCCCATTTTCACCTGCAGGCTCTGTTCACATGCAGTTATTTGCATTAGAGAATAATGTCTGATGAACTGTATGCTTGAATAATAATCTTTATGTAAAGATCTGTAAAGTTTCCCTTCTTCCTGTTGTAGGTCACAACGTGAGGAATATCCAAGCCTTTTCTGTCCTACAGAATGCTTTCCTGAAGGCAAAAACCAGCTACCTTGCACAAATTATCCTTGATGCCATCTTAAATATCTACATTGCCGACAATGCCAACTATTTCATCTTGGAATCCCAGCACACCTTGTCCCAGTTTGCAGAGAAGATTTCCAAGCTTCCAGAAGTACAGGCCAAATACTTTGAGATGCTTGAGTTTGTTGTGTTTAGCTTGAATTACATACCTTGCAAAGAACTGATCAGCGTCAGCATCCTCTTAAAATCCAGCACCTCTTACCCATGTAGCATCATTGCAATGAAGACACTACTTAAGTTCACACGGCATGACTACATCTTTAAGGACGTCTTCAGGGAGGTGGGACTCCTGGAGGTGATGGTGAACCTTTTACATAAGTATGCAGCTCTTCTGAAAGAGCCTACACAGGCTCTGAATGATCAAGGTAATTATCTTCTCCTCCTCCCCCACCCCTGACCAAGCTTTCTTTCAAATCCTGCTTTTATCTTGTTCTTTTTTATCACCTGTTTTTATACTGTTGGAAATGCTTACCTGTCTTGCTTTACTTTGCAAAAAGATATGCTATTGCCCATACAACCTATGTAAGTTCAGATTTCTCTTACTCCTCAAATCATCAGCCCTCCTCCAAAACCACCTTTCGAATTCTTCCCAAAAGAGGCATTTAGTTTTCAGCAGAATCTCCTGAGACATTGATATTGCTTACAAGAGTAAAACAACCTGCTAGAACCTTTTAAACTCTCACTTAGTTTTGAAACTAAAATGCACTCAGTGACATATCGATGCACTATAGACTTGTCTCTGAGTTGTATCCCAATACTTCACACTGGATGCAAAGTATAGGCAGGCACAGTGTACCAAAGTAGAACACTACCTTCTTCTGCTGTACCATGATTAAGCATTTTTTAAAAGTGATCGTTGTACACCAGCCAGCACATATAATATAGGAGCGATACTCTGAATTAATGAGAAGTTTGGTAATAGCATGGGCATATATACACTGCATTTTCTTTCATTGTAGCTTTTCGAAATTGTTTTCTAGGGGACTCAAGAAACAACAGTTCATTTGAAGACCAAAAGCAGCTTGCTTTGCTGGTTATGGAGACCTTGACAGTACTGCTTCAAGGATCGAACACAAATGCAGGTATTTGGCAAATGGCTATTACAAGGAATGAACCTATGTGTCTTAATGCTGATAGCTGCCCTTGAAATGCACTTAAATCATAAAGACCAATATAGAGTTATGTAATCTGTTTAGATGTGGAAATGCTGTGTCAAGCAGGTTTTTTGACCTTCTTGGAAGGAGGATACATTAATAGAATACTGAATTGGTTTAATTTGCTTGGCCAGATTTGCTTGAATTTCCCTTAGCAGAGGATAAGATTATTCTAGAATGGTGCCTTTCAGATATTTAAATTTGTAGTTTTAAGATGCATTTATTTGAATAAAACATATTTAGTGATAAATTATTACTTTCACCTGCGTCTTCTGATAACCACAATCTATCAAAAGTTAAATCAATAGCCTCTTCTTATAAATGGTTGCTTCTTAGTGTGGGGTAGGTTTGTATTAGCCTGGTCTTGACAATAGGGGGAATATGTTTACTGGCATGTTACTGCAGTCTAGCAGCTTCTGTTCCCTGACAAAACATGACCTTATCATGGAACATGATCTTCTTCCACGCCTGAAATACAGTGGTACCTCCATCTACAAACTTAATTCATTCCGGATGTCCATTCTTAAGCCGAAACATCCTTAACCCGAGGCGTGCTTTTCCTAATGGAGCCTCCTGCCGCCGGCACACTTCCCCTGTTTGGCTTCCATTCATTTTCCGGGGCAAAGTTCGCTGGCCAGAACACCTACTTCCGGTTTTGCGGAGTTTGTTGGCCCAAGAGTTCATTAGGAGGACTGTTCGTAGATGGGAGGTACCACTGTAATTGCTTCAACAGTTCTCCTTTCCCCTTTCATGGATGTGTTTTGAGAGTGTGCATGAGCTCACCTGAGCTCATTCAGTTCTAGTTTTGAAATACTATCTTCTAAGGTGCGGCCAAGTGCTTGCACAAGGGCAAGAAGAGATAGGGCAAAACTGGACACGTCACTGGAATAAAATGGCCATCTTTGCTGGGGCTAATGGGAGTTGTAGTCAAAAACATAGGATGCCACCAGATTGTCAAAGGCTGGGGTAGAACTTTGGAATGAAGCTGAAATAGAGTCTGGTAGGACAGGGGCATGTAGTTGAAACTGGTCTGTCAGTATCTGTTGGCTTCTGGAGTTTTAACTGGTGCTGCTTACTCTGATCACATCTTCCCAGTTTGGGGTTTTTTTTTAAGAGACTTCCCGGACTGATTATTCAGTTAGAGTTCAAATTCAAAGCCCTAAATGGATTGGGACCAAGCACATAAGGGAATACCATCACCCATACATACCTGCATAGTGAGATCATTGGCAAATTTCCTGCTTTCAGCTATCATCTGCTACAAGAAAATTGCCTTTTAATAAGAGAAGTCTTTTTTTGGTGGCAGCACACCATTTGTGGAATGTCCTCCTTGAGGATATTTGCCTGATACCAGCCCATAACTTCAAGGCACCAGGCACCTTGAACACCTCGATTATTTTAAGCTGTGATTGTTGTTTCTGCTTTTATATGCTGTTAGGTTATTTTTAGGTTTCTGACGGTTTAATTTTTGCATGGTTTTAACTTGTGTAAGCTGCCAAGGCGCATATTGGATTTAAGAGGATATAGAATGTACTGTATAAATGTATTAAACAAATAATAAATATTTGCACTGTAGAATATCTCAAGCCTGAATGAAGTTGCGGAATTACCAAGAACATGCAGATCCTATTTTATGTTTGCTTGTATTACAGCTATTTAGTGCTTACCCGCTTGAGTGGCAAGCTAAGTAAGACCCTTTATATCCAGTTTTAAATGTTTTCAGTCATCTCCGAGATCCCAGAAATTGCAAGCATTTGTGCCAGTGTGGTTCATTAGAAAGTGCTGCCTACATCTACCTGGTGGCATCATACCTCTTCCACTGTCTTTGTTTTCATTGTAGGCATTTTCAGAGAGTTTGGTGGAGCGAGGTGTGTACATAACATAGTAAAATATCCACAATGCAGGCAACATGCACTGATGATAATCCAGCAATTGGTGTTATCACCAAGTGGCGACGATGACATGGGGACTCTCTTGGGATTAATGCACTCTGCTCCACCTACAGAATTACAGTTGAAGACTGACATATTAAGGGTAAGTACATTAATGAAAAATGTATGGATGTTTTAACACTTCTCATTAAATTACTGTTTCAGATGCAATTATATCTCACTTCACATCATTGATCTCAAACTTTCTTTTTTTGTGGGGGCAGATAAATTGAACTGATCTTATTCATGTACTCAGGCAACACAAATGAAAATGAAAATAAATACTGAAAAGTTATTTGAGGGAAAAATAATAATTCTCAAACAAATAAGAAATCCACTTCTTTCAACTTCTCTGTAAAATATAATTCACATTTATAAACCTTCGAGAATTCACTTAGCCAACATCTTTTTTTTGCTTAAGTGATTCCCCAATTAAGATTCTGACAGTCAGCAGAACTGACTTGCAGCCATTTTCCACCGTTGTTGCAATTCTGGACAGCTTTCATATTGCATTTCCTTTCAGTCCACAACTTTGGGATGGTTCACAGAACTGCAACTGTTTTACTTTTTCACAATTGTTATTAAAATCAAAAGCTTCCTGCAGCCTGGTTTTTGCATTCATTGTAGAGGTTTTGTGTGTGTGTGTGTGAGAGAGAGAGAGAGAGAGAGAGGGAGAGAGAGAGAGAAATTCGTATTTCTGTTGAATCTTGAAGCTGGTCTACAAGTTCATCACTCGAAAAAGCTCTTTGTCTCTGACTTTTACTCACTGTTTGGGGAAATTTAAAAACTTTTCTGTGTGCATATGCTTCAAATTAATCTCGGAAGCCTTTGTCACTGCAGTGTTTAGAACAATTGACCCCCGTGACATCCTGTTTGTTCTGTCTTGTTTAAATATCCGTGTAGGCCCTGCTGTCCGTGCTGAAAGAGAGTCATCGCACGAGAACGGTTTTCAGAAAAGTTGGTGGATTTGTGTATGTCACATCTTTACTTGTTGCCATGGAAAGATCCTTGTGCTCTCCACCTAAGAATGGCTGGGAGAAAGTGAACCAGAACCAAGTGTTTGAGCTGCTCCACACTGTGCTCTGTACCTTGACTGCAGCAATGCGCTATGAGCCAGCCAATTCACACTTCTTCAGAACAGAGATCCAGTACGAAAAGTTGGCCGATGCTGTGAGGTTACTTGGCTGCTTCTCAGACTCCAGGAAAATAAGCCCTTTTAACATCTTCCCCTCAAACACTCAGCCCTTTCAAAGACTGTTGGAAGATGACCTCATAGCCATGGATTCGGTGTCACCCACGTTAAGGCATTGCAGCAAACTCTTTATTTACCTCTACAAAGTAGCTACAGACTCTTTCGACAGGTATGATTGGCGAGGTTTGGGGTGGAGTCGGAAACACAGTTATGTCTGGGAAACGCATCACTCATTTCTATCTAACGTTCCCTAAGGGGGTTGTACACTGTTATTTTCTTCTGAGATTGAGAATTGGCAGCCATTTTTAAGTGCCTGTCTTGTAGACAATGATTTATTGCTGGTGCATCCCTACTTTGAGGTTGTGCATGTGGAAATTATGATTCATAGAAGGGGTTGGGGTAGGACAGAAGTTCTAACTTTTGGCAATAATGACTGTTAACTACCTGTCCTCTTTGCAAGCAAAAGTAGATAGGGCTGCTGTACTTCCATTAGTTTACAGAAGAGAGGATTTTGACAAACTGAGCAGAAGTTGCTTCTGCCAAAATTCTGTCTCCTCTGTGGCAACAGGCGTTCTATCAACTTTGGTATCGTAAAGTAATCTGTATAGTTACCTAAGCATTTAAAAAAAGATAGCACCATTCCCTGGCCTTAAACTTCAGATAGCTGTTTTGTTAGAACAGTTTCCCCTTTGTTTGTTAGTAAGTTTTGAGACTCCTAAGAAAAGTTGTAGGTTTATTTTAAGGTATTTTGTTTAAGGGCAGTAGTTGGTTCTTCATTCTGTTGTATAAGGCAAATCAAAACAGAGCCCATTTTAATACAGGCTCAAATAAAATAGGGACATTAAAAAAAATATGTATGATTTTAAATGATACTTTGAATCCAATGAATTTTAAAAGAGTTAATACCTTATTTGTATCTTAAAATATTCAGTGGCATTGGGTCTCTGGGATTGTTGCTTTTGATATATAGTGGCTAGTACTAGGATTATATAATCAGTATATTTAAAGTTAACACTCCATAACATAGACCCATTTCCTTTTGCTGAGCTTGTTTACTACTTCTGTCTTGGAAAAAACGCAGGCAACAAATTTGTTGTTGACCAGTGATAGGTTAGGCTGGTAACTTCCTGAGCCTTGATGCTTCTTGTGTAGTATGTAACACTAATAGCTCTGTTGCTTTTGATGGAGAGGGGCACAGGCATGGAACATCCTTCACCCATTATTCCTTATTTAATTTAATTGCAAACACATTTTGTGACTTCAAAACTTCATGCAGTTTTGAAATTCAGCCTTAAAATTAGCTGTACTCTGGGTTTCTCTTTGTTAAATATTGCCAATTGATTTTAATGTTTTTATAAAGTAGTACTGGCATGATCTTTAATTGCTCAGTAAAATAGTAATTTCAAATTTCTAGTGGATAGAATTGGGGGGTACTCTGTCTGATACTGGTTAATACTGGAATTTAAGAAATCTGGGTTAGCTTTGTTGTTACATAAGTATTTTTAATCCATTTTGTCTTTCCCGTTCCTCATTATCTGTCTTCCCTTCATCCCCTTTGTTCTTAAAACTCATTAATTTTTGCAGACTTGCTTGGGATATTATGTTAGTCCTGATGAAATTTTAATCATATCTGGTTATCAGTATGTATTCAAACTTGGTCTTCTGTTATCAGTCCCTGATCTGCATCAGTTTGTTTCAAGATATTAGGCTGTTTAGAAGCAGATAACTCAAAATATAAACAAACAAATGAAAAGGAAAATCTATTCCTTTTTTAAAAAAAAAACCTATCTGTTTTGTATGTCTTAGTTTTTACTTCATGTGCTCTTCGTCCTTTGCTCTGGCTAATTCTGCAGTATGTATTTCTACTGGTGAAACTGTAAAACTAACAAAGCTTCTAGCCTCTTGTTTTCTTTTCTAACCTCTCTATCCCCTCCACGTTTGTTTTGTCTGTAGTCGTGCTGAACAGATCCCTCCTTGCCTGACAAATGAGACTTCTCTCCCCTCTCCTTGGGGCACACCAGCTTTGTCGAGGAAAAGGTACTGATCCTTTTAAAGAGAAGTTGCGCTTTCTACCGCCTTCACACCTGTGTTCTCTGTGTTTCATTAACTTCCTCAGAGTGATGTCTGTTACTGTGCTTCTCTGTCTTCCAAGAATTGTTAATTGGCTGGCAAGTTAGTAAATTCACATGTAATGAAGCCCCATTTTGAAATATTTGGGCAAATACAGTGGTACCTTGGGTTACATACGCTTCAGGTTACAGGCTCCGCTAACCCAGAAATAGTGCTTCAGGTTAAGAACTTTGCTTCAGGATAAGAATAGAAATCGGGGTCCAGCGGCGCGGCAGCAGCAGGAGACCCCATTAGCTAAAGTGGTGCTTCAAGTTAAGAACAGTTTCACGTTAAGAACGGACCTCCAAAATGAATTAAGTACTTAACCCGAGGTACCATTGTACTTGGTGCAGAATAAAGGAAATCAAGGAAGTCAAGGTTCACAACATTTTGAGTGAATTTGTTGCCCTGAGACAGCATACAGGGCGGTTTTTAAGGCATGGTCTATGTGCTGTAGAATTATGTTAGTGGTGGTAGAATGGACTATACCAGTTTGAACTTCAGCCTGGGGCATCAAAATGTTGAATTCTGTTCTGATAACGAAATTCGCTGTAAGTAGAAAACTAAGCACAGTGGGGAGCAGCTAGGGCCAGAACTTTTTTCTTGATGTGCTAGGGTGTTTTCTTTTTTGGTACCTCTAAGGAGCATTTGATGTGGTGGAGCATTCAAAAACTTTCAGTATATTTTTGAGTTACTGATTTTAAAAATGTATACTGCCTTGAGTTTTCTTTTTAAATAGCAGTAAAAAGCAGTTAGATATAATTTTTTTCTTAATGATTGATCTAAGCTACAGAGTCAACCAGTGCACAGGGAGTTCTATGCTGATTTTAAAGTCCTTTGTAAACCTGGCATTTCCCAGGATATAATTTTCCTCTTGCTCTCTCGATCTTTTACTACACTCTTGACACACTGTTCCTTCCTGCTTCCTTAGTCCTTGAATGAATTCCCCTCATTGTGTTCTTTTTTTGGTTACCTTATTATATAATGCATTTGTAGCATAATCCTAACTTGGAAGTTCTGCTGACTGGAAGGGGCTTCTGGGAAATCTTGAACCCTCGCTTCCTGTGTTGACGCCTGTTAGGTTTTGGAAGTGGCATAATTCATTCCCCCTTCCGTAGGATTACTCTGACTTTCAATCAATTGAAGCAAACATTTAGCTTCTAGATTCTTGTGATTTTCTTTGTGTTGAGAGTAGTTAAAACATGCTTGAATGTCTTCAGAAAGTTTTATCAATTTCTGCTGTTGTGCTTTTTCCCCCCTTCTACATTGTTTGTGTTCAGTGTGTGTTGCTGTATAGGGGCTCAATCTGCTCTGTAATAACTCCCTTGGATGATATTGCAATATATCCCATCAACAATATGTTTTTGTAGACTTGAACGTTTCAGCAATACAGTTCATCATCTGTCTTGCATGCTTTACTTCAGATTTCTGCATTGCAGGGGGTTGCACTAGATGGCCCTTCTATGATTCTGTGATGGTTGTGAAACTTTGTGGCATGGGTTTTTCCATTGGCTTGGAAACAAAGGACTATGAATGAAAGGAAGGCATGTGATGGCATACTTCCATACTTGTGAAAGACTTGTTTTAATGCAGCACCATACTTTATTGGCAATGATTCTGGCTGTAACATATAAATTATATTGGGCATATGGAAAGGTCTTTTCTGTGCTGTGCAGTGTTTTGAGCAACAGCTTGAACAAACCAAACTTCTCCGAACTTTCCATAGAATCCTTTCCTGTGGATTTGATAGCTCACCCCTTGCAGATAAACCATTTCCCGTCTCCTCACAGTGGTTAGCCGGTTGGGAGAGAGCTGTGTTGTTGGGCCTCATCCCTCTTCCCGTGTGCACACTTTTCTTTCCCTTCCTGATTTGAACATGGATAGGATTCAGCATGCTTAGTGCTGATGGGGGATGTGAGACTGCTTCATGGTTACACAAAGTGGTGGAAGGGAGAGGAAATTCACATGGGAGATGGTGGGAGTGGGCGAGTGCATGATTCCACAGCATTCTTCCGTTCTGGTCACGCTTAGTAGATCAGGAATGTTACTTACGTGCTGAACGTATGAATGGTCTGTAGGATTTTCCATTCCTTGCTCACATTGCCCTTGCCCAAGCCAGGCTTGATTTGTTATTTGCCGGTAAGATCATCCTCGCCTAAGATATTACATAAAGATTTATAGACAGCTGGAGTAAACATTAAAAAAAATTGCAGGCATGTAACTAATAGATCATGGGGAAATATTTCAAATGAAATAAGAGGTTATTAAAAATCTCTTCCTGGGGAGCTGCATGGGTTTGTGTTTGGAAACAGATTATATATTGGAATATATATATTAATCTGTTTGGAAACAGATTATATATACTGTTCCTTGGGGGTGGGGTGGCTGTTGTTTTTCTTCATTCATGTTACTGTGGTATTTATTAATTCCAATAAATTATCAATGACTACTGCAAAACAAAACATTACCAGCAATATTTAAAAGCACAGTTGGAGAGGTAGGTAGCTGAGGCAACAAAATCATCTGTGAAGAATCTTTAGTTAAGATTTGTATGAAACCGTTGCAGAATCCTCTTGGGGTCTTTAAAAACTCTTCTTTCAGTGCACAAAGCTCTTATCCATTGGTAATTACAGTTGCCAAGTGTTCTGAGTCCCTTTTGGCTGGGCTGGCTTCTGCTGTTTTGTCAGAACTCACACACCCCCCCCCTTAGGAAAGACATTTTCTTGTTTATTGGAGAAAGTTGTGATGCACAAAAGTAACAACTAAAAAAAATGTATGTGTGCTGCACACCCTGTGCTTGTATTAAGCCTCTTTGGTTTATTACCAGAGTATCATTATCTGCCGTGCTTTGCAATTCCATTCAAAGTGCTGTGTGCTGATTTGTAATTCTCCCCAAGACTGAGCAAACGTCACAGTCTTGATGACAGAGAAAGGGTGTGCAAGTAACCCTGCCAAGAGCTGTTCATGCTCGAATGAGAAGTGGTGTGTGGAGAGATGATGTAGGAGGGGACAAGTATGCACTAAATCCTTTCATAAATGGTCGATTCCAGAGCAACTTTTGAGGAGGCAGGGTTATGGGGCTTTTCTGAGAGAGTATTTTAAAGCAGACTTGAGCTAACTAGTTATGAAGAAAGGCACACATCTCCTGAAATTAGAAAGACATATGGGGACTCTTTAACAGATGCAAGTTTATGTTTCAATCCAGATTGGCCACTTGACCCAATGTTTTCTTGGAAATTTCACCTCCTTAGGCCTAAATCTGTTTCGGTGCATGAGAAATTACCAGTTAAGTTTACAGTTCATCTGGGCTGCAAAATATCTCAGAGTCATGTGGCTGAAAAACCTAATTTGTGGTTCTTCTTGTTTGCTATCTGGTTTTTGCCATAATGCCTGCAGGCTTTATCTCTATATCCTCAAATGCTACTGGTGTAATTTTCCATTAAGCTGGTATTCTAGGAAGAGCCAGCAAGCAACATCTATGCATGTGCCACATCTGAAAAGAAGATACCACCTGGAGCACATATTATGGAAAGTGAATACCAGAAAAGCCTTGGCATATTTAATCCAAATGTTGTATTTTGAGAAAAGCTTAATATTGCATGTGTGTTAATGCCCTATTATTTTTCCTCCTTATCTTTAGGCACGCATATCATTCTACTTCAACACCTCCAGTATTTCCTCCCAAAAACCCTACTGATTTGAAACTGCACAAAGGAACTGTGTCTCTGCAGAGTTCAGATGCTGTCATCATCCATCCTGGAGCTATGCTTTCCATGTTGGACCTCTTAGTCTCTGTTGGGTCAAATACACAGCCAGAAGTGAGAACCTTTTCAATTATACTGCTTACCCTATAGGGTTACGTTAAGAAAGCTTATAAAGGAATACATTGGGGGAGTTTAAGATCTGTTTTAACCTAATTAATTGCTTTATCTTAAAGTTAACTCTTGAGCTTTACTAGGAAGCAGTGAATTTGAATCTTAGACACTGTACAGTTATCTGCTTGAATCAAAAAGAACAGCACAACCAACTAGTTCCATCTGATCAAAGAAGCTCTGGGTTTTTCATCTTCTAGAACAGTAGCTCCCTGTACTACATAGCAGACAAAGCACTTTTGAAATGGGAAGCTAGGGTGTTTCCAAAGTTTATGGCATGACATGAGGACCTGCTGGGCACTTTGAAATATTTGAGAGTTCCTAAAGAAGCTAATTGGATTCCAGCCGTTACCTACAAAATACATGCCAACTTGAGAACTCTGCCTTATGAGATTTAAAGCTGCTCATCAGTTGTTAGTCCCTGATAGCTGTATTTCAAAAAGCCAGAATCAGTAGTAGCAGAAACCTGACTTTTCTAACAAAATTGTTTGTTTAAAAAATATAACAAGCATGTGCACTAAGCATAGGTTCCACAGGACATGAGTAAAGTATAGGACAGAATGCTTTTGTCAGCTGATAGTATGAAAATATGTGAGTTGGACATTATTTCCATTTATAAAACACTACCATAGGTGTTCTTGTTCTTGGCACTTTGATCAGTAAAATGTCAAATAAAAATGATCTGACTTTAGCAACCAGAATCCCAAAGGCTATTTTAAGTGCTCTTAAGAGTTTGTGGTTGTCCTGAGGTTGTTGGTTTTTAAAACCTTTTCTTTCTTTGAGCAGCAGACCACTGTGCAATATCCAAAATTTTTACACACACACACACACACACACACACACACACACACTTGCTGGAAATGGCGAGTGACACAGTTTTCTTAAGTGTTTTCTTACAGATTTGTTTTGTCCTTGTTTCATTTGTGCTTGTGCATAATTTGCAGCATGCCCTAGATCTTCAGCTAGCAGTGGCCAACATCTTGCAGTCTCTAGTGCACACCGAAAGAAATCAGCAAGTCATGTGTGAAGCTGGACTCCATGCACGACTTCTGCAGAGATGCAGTGCAGCTCTTGCTGATGAGGACCACTCTTTGCACCCCCCACTCCAGAGGATGTTTGAAAGGTTGGCCTCTCAGGCGTTGGAACCAATGGTGCTGAGGTAAGTAGAAGAGGGGGTTTAATTCAAGTTCTCATACAGTGGTGTCCCGCAAGACGAACGCCTCGCAAGACGGAAAACCCGCTAGACGAAAGGGTTTTCCGTTTTGGAGGCGCTTCGCAAAACGAATTTCCCTATGGGCTTGCTTCGCAAGACGAAATGTCTTGCGAGTTCCTGCGGGTTTCCCCCCCCCTTTTTCCCCTTTTCCTAAGCCGCTAAGCCGCTTTACAGCTGATCCGCTGATAAGCCGCTTATCAGCTGATCCGCTAAAAGCCGCTAAACCGCTAATAGCGCTAATCCGCTAAGCTGTCAATGGGCTTGCTTTGCAAGACGAAAAAACCGCTGTACGAAGAGCCTCACGGAAAGGATTAATTTCGTCTTGCGAGGCACCACTGTAATTTGATTTGATTATTTGATTTCTAGACTGCTTAATATTAAAAATATACGGTATATCTCTAAGCGGTATACAAAAAACCGAAGCAACAACAGGCACCTTAAACAAGAAATTACAAAAATACACAGCTGCGTATAAAAATGTTACATTAATACAAAGTTACTAATAGAGACAAATCAATCTCCATTCATTTTCCTTTGACACACACACCACTCAACCTCCAGGTTCTCGCCCAGAGTCCAAACAAGCTCTCAGCTTGCCCACAAAAGTCTCACAATTAAAATAGTTCCTGGAAACAGCAGACAGCAGGTGTTTTGAGTGTCCTAGGGGGTCCAGAGGATGGGACCCCTCACTGCTCTTTCTTCACCCTCTGTCCTCTCCGCCTGCTGCTGCTGCTGCCATTTGATCATGGACATTAATGTATTTTATTGAATTGACATGGAGGTTGGGCTTAGGATTATTTAAAGAGAGAGAAGAATGAATCTGGTATTAAACTTCCTGTTTAAGTACATTCTCTGTTGCTCTTTATCATAGCTCCAAGACAGTGAGAGAGTTATTTTGCACGGTGCAAAACATATTTAAATAGGTCAGCATTCAAAACTGCTTCACACATGACATGGGAACAATCTCCACTTTTTTAAAAAAGTATTATACACTGTCACTTTCACAAACACTTGTTTTGCTTTAAGCACCTTGATAATGAAGTTGGTGATTTGTGAACAGGAGAAGCTTCATGAACTGAAGCAGCTGTCGTGTTTTACTGTTCTATCCTTTAGGGTGAGGGAGAGCGGGGGAAGCTGAAAGAAGCACTACAAAGTTGAACTATGACGCACTGAATTTTTTTTTAATATTTCAAATGAAGCTCTGTAAAATGCATATATGGGAATATGTTCATAAATGTTAGGTAAACTGAGCTGTAATGTGTATGCAGTCTTAGTTTGTCTAAATTGATAGCATTTGAAATCAAGCACTTGTAGTGTATCTTCGTCTGTTTCTGCACCTGTACTTACTTCCTAATACGAAAAAAACCCCACATAATTATGCCAAGAGGATTTTGGCTCCTCTGAGACATAATGCCTAAGACCACATGGACATTGGTGAAGTAGGTGTGGATTTCTACAGTTCTGTTTTATATTTAAATAAAATTTAGGGTTCTTTTGGTCTGTATTTTGCTTTGTTTACTTTCTAAATAGTTTTTGATTAAGCACATTTAATGTATGTACAGGTTCAAGTGGCAGCTGTTGCACTTAATCAAATAAAAGGGAATGCAAATGACTTTGAAGCCTTTCTTATTTTCCCCCTCCATTTTTCTCTAGGGAATTTTTACGTTTGGGAAATCCTCTGAATTGTGGAGCCTGGGATAAGAAGCTGTTGAAACGATACAGAGTGCATAAACCAAGCTCACTCAGTTATGAGCCGGAGTTGAGAAGTAAGTGTTTTTATGTTTGAAATAGTTTTGAGGCACTCATTAGTAACTGCCAGACTGAAACCTGGCCATGCTTCAACAATGTTTCAGAGAGCTAACAAGTGAGATTTAATTAATGCTTGTAGGTAATGAAAAGGAGTGAGGATTTCCCTTATAGAGCCTAACGATGGTTAGCAGTTGGCAGCAATTCTGACCCTAGATGTGGCCAGCTAGGACACTGGATCTGAAACAAGTGTACAGCCCTGCTTTTAAGACAGCTTTTTCTTTCCAGATTAAAGATCTGGTGCTGCATGTACAGGTACATGGCGGTTTTGAAACTTGGCTTTTCTCGCAAGGAAAAAGCTTTTCACCCATGGATATAAAGGTGTAAATTTGAGCAAATGTCTCTTCCCTGCCAGTTAGATGAATCAATCACTATTTTATGGATGTATGCAAAGCTCAGGCTGTGTGAGGCAACTGCCTTACTGTTATGGAATGATGAACTCATTGCTAGATACACTGGTTCTTAAGGAGAAAAAGGGGTGATGCTTTCGGTTCTGTCACACAACAGTGATGAAGAGGAGCAAATTATGCTAACGGGGGGGGGGGGGGGAGTTGAGGCTGAGCTGTAAGGATCTGCTGCTCCAGCTGTTCCTGATCTCTTAAAAAAGGTTAAAGGGCAGGCTGCACTACACCTGTGCCAGCCTGCTGTCTTGAACTGCTAAGGTACGGATATTACAACCTGCCTTTTACTGTTTTTCTGTTTCCATTTACTGCAAAGTAGGATAGTTATTAGGGACGCAGATGGCGCTGTGGGTTAAAGCCTCAGCGCCTAGGACTTGCCGATCGAAAGGTCGGCGGTTCGAATCCCTGCGGCGGGGTGCGCTCCCGCTGCTCGGTCCCAGCGCCTGCCAACCTAGCAATTCAAAAGCACCTCCGGGTGCAAGTAGATAAATAGGGACCGCTTACCAGCGGGAAGGTAAACGGCGTTTCCGTGTGCGGCTCTGGCTCGCCAGATGCAGCTTTGTCATGCTGGCCATGTGACCCGGAAGTGTCTCCGGACAGCGCTGGCCCCTGGCCTCTTAAGTGAGATGGGCGCACAACCCCAGAGTCTGTCAAGACTGGCCCGTACGGGCAGGGGTACCTTTACCTTTACCTTTAGGATAGTTATTATTTTGTATGGGTACACCTCTGGCCTCAAATAGTGAATGGTGCTCCCAAATTTCCATTTGTTTTACTGATATTACAGCAATTAAGACCTACTTTTTTTTTAATTTCAAAGAAGAAAGGAAGGATTTTATTTTCTTTGGTCACAGCCCACTTAATCTGGCATAGCAGAACTCAGGACTGCTTCACTATGTTGAGCTCATTAGGACTTGGTTGATTTAATTTTAAATACTTCCATTTATGTAGGCTACATTGTAGTTAATTAACCTGTGTTTAGAAAACCTTGCATTTGTGTAGATAAAACTTCTGTTACAGAAGTTTCACAAGCAGTTAATTTTGACACACATTGTTTGCAACCACCTGGAGTCCATTGGTGGCTGCACCATGTAAACTGGTAGTTGTGTGAATCAACAGTGGCAAAAATATTTTGGGACTTTGTAGGAAAAGACAAAATGTACTTTTGTCCCTTTTATTGTATTTGGGTTCTCTTACTGACAATACTAATCTCATGTGGATCTTCTATTATTATTATTTATTTAAAAAAGTATTTCGTTTTTTAACTTCTGCTATAGATAGCATGATTACATCAATGGAAGGCCTGGGTACCGACTGTGTGTTCAGTTTACATGAAGATAACCACTACAGGATAAGCAAGAGCCTTTTAAAACCAGCAGAAGGAAGCACAGTACCCCTGACGAGGGTGAAATGTTTGGTTTCCATGACAACCCCACATGATATTAGACTTCATGGCTCAGCAGTTACTCCTGCATTTATTGAATTTGACACGTCTCTTGAAGGGTTTGGGTAAGGTCTCGTAAAGGCTCTTTTCTTACTCTTTTCTTGTTTCAGAATAATATTTGCAGTTCCTAATTAACTTCTTTGATTTTCAAAACCATTAGTTGTGCCATGGAAGACTGCCTCTGATATAATAATGCACCTAATTCAGATGATGAGTTCTTTGAGTATAGATGATCCCACAAAGCAAATGTGGGTTATGTAGGTTAGATGTTTTGTGTGTGTTTAAAAAACCCTTTCTTAGCAAAGAAGTGGCACCAACATCCAGTTCTCAAAAAAAAAAAAAAAAATCCCTTCGTTCCCTAGAAAATTTTTGTCAGAGGAAGTGGAATGGAATCAGGCTTGGAGAAATATAATTAATAATTAAAGTAGCAGCTTTGGAAAGGCAGTTCAGTGATCATGGAATAATCTCAGCATATTTGATTACTGTAGATTAAATATACACCTTAGCTTTCTTGAGCAACTTGACTATTTTACTCAGTTTTTTTATTCTTCTAATCTGTAAAGAGGCTTAATCTGCAAAGTTGATATCTTAAAAGTATGCATTAATATTAAATTCTGTAATTCACTTATTGAAGTATTTATACAAGGAATTATCGTCATAAAATGAATACTCGTTCATGCGCTTGAGAAATGGAGCCATGCTCCTAATGCTGGCTTGATCACTAAGGGATCAAGAGTGTGTTGCGCAATCTGTATTTTCCCTCTTTTACACACCCCTTTACTTAAAAGAGAGGGACGCGGGTGGCGCTGTGGGTTAAACCACAGAGCCTAGGACTTGCCGATCAGAAGGTTGGCAGTTAAAATCCCTGTGACAGGGTGAGCTCCCATTGCTCGGTCCCTGCTCCTGCCAACCTAGCAGTTTGAAAGCACGTCAGAGTGCAAGATAAATAGGTACTGCTCTGGCGGGAAGGTAAAGGGTGTTTCCGTGCATGGCTCTGGTTCGCCAGAAGTGGCTTAGTCATGCTGGCCACATGACCCGAAAGCTGTACGCCGGCTCCCTCGGCCAGTAAAGCGAAATGAGCGCCGCAACCCCAGATTCGGTCGCGACTGGACCTAATGGTCAGGGGTCCCTTTACCTTTACCTTGCTTAAAAGACTCTCTCTGTTCCCTGCCATGGACTAAGTGATAACACCTGATGGATATTGACTGGAAGTACTGTTCCTAACTCATTGATCTTTATTTAACAGCTGTCTGTTCTTACCAAGTTTGGCCCCTCATAATGCACCTACCAACAATGTGGTCACAACTGGGCTTATTGATGGCACTGTGGTCAGTGGAATTGGAACTGGTAAGTCCCTTTGCCGTAGCCATATGGGATGGATTTGGTGTGTCTGTCATCTTCTGAAAGCAGCCCTGCAACTACTCTTGACTCGGTTTATTTTTAATTTATGTAAATAAATCCTCTTGAATGCACTAGGAATCCACAAGATTGTGACAGGAAAAAAAGCTATGTTTATTGTGGTGGAGCTCCATCAGACTACTGCAAAATGTTTCCTGCATCCAAAATTGTGGGGGACTTTTTGATGTAATGAAAAGTAATGCTAAGCATAGGCACAGAAAAAAATAACCCAGTGGCAGAAGAGCCACTTAGTTCTTACATGGAGCTGGTTGCCAGGGGCGATTAACCTTTTACATCCCAGGGCTACTTTGGTGGACATGGCTATTATATGCACACACTCCCTTGGCACACTGGTAGCACACATACTCATTACACCTGTACCAAAGCAGGATGAGCGCTCTTGCAAAACCACTCCCATCCTAATTCACACAACCCTTTGTGGGTGGAGGGAGACACTGCCTTTTTACATTTTGCAGAAGGTTCTGTGAAGAGTAAAATACAGGACTTCCAGCCCCCTCAACCCTGTCACTGAGCCAGCAGAGGAATTTTATTTCCTGATCATAGCACAGAGCATCACCAATGCCAAGATAGAGAAGTAAGGCTGTGGGGGCTGGTTTGGCATTAATTAATTAATTATACCCCACCCATCTGGCTGAGTTTCCCCAGCTACTCTGGGTAGCTCCCATGTGGCATGCTGGCTGCATCTAGCTCAATCTATGGGTTAGCTGCCTTTGCATTAAGCCATTGTTAAAAATAAGCCAACGCAAATGAGCAGCATGCTCAACTCCACCTGTTATTCCCCTGCTTTCCCCCAACTAAGTAGAAAGAATCCAGAGTTGTGCATTTATCTCATTATTAGAGCTGAGCTGAACTGGGGTCACGAGCTGCATGAACATTTTCTTGCTCCTCACAAAGCAGCCCCCCTTGTGGAAGATTGGTGGGGGAGACTTGAAACAGTATATAGAAGGAGGGAAAGCATCCTTGCTATAACTGGGGTGATACTCCCTGTTTCGCCACACCATAACAAAGCAGATCACAGCAAGACGTGGTGTTAGCTAGATGCAGGTCTGAATACCACGGCAAGGGAAGTGAAAGGGAGTACATTTCTCAGTTTCCAAGGCAACCGGGCAACTGTATTCTTTGAATTTCTGTAGGGAATATGTCTTCATATTGCCAAAACAATAAAGCAACTTGTCCTGCCCCGACATACTGTGCTAGGGGAACAGGCAGTGTAGGAGACATGCACATGCCCCTCCCCAGCAGGGGAAAATGCCACTTCATTTGTCTTCATTGGCATTGCTTCATAACCAAAACTGATTGGCTACATAGCATGATATCATCTTACAGTCTGATCCCTGGTTGGCTGTGATCTGAGATGGTGAGAGAGAGCTGGAATATTGTCTTGTGGGGCTGGGGGGGACTTTATGTTGTAAAATCCGAAAACATATAGAAAAGGAAAAAGAAAACAGATTAGCCACCCCTGTCTATAGCATTCTTGGTATGAGCATGTAGAAAAGGTTTAATAAAATGTGACCTTTTGTTTTAATTGATATATATACTACTGTAGAAACAGATTTTTAAATTACACACACACACACACACACACACACACACACACACACACACACAGATACTTCTGGATGTGAATGGGATCCGTTCCGGAGCCCCGTTCGCATCCTGAAGCGAATGCAACCCGCGTCTGTGGGTCACGATTCGCCGTTTCCGCGCATGTGCGTGACGCCATTTTGAGCGCCTGCGCATGCGTGAGCGGCGAAACCTGGAAGTAACGTGCTCCGTTACTTCCGGGTTGCTGTGGAACGCAACCCGAAAATATTCATCCCAAAGCATATTTAACCCGAGGTATGACTGTGTGTGTGTGTGTGTGTGTGTGTGTGTAAACAATAAACAGTATTAATGTCTACCACCTTTTCAGAATTCTCACTTCATTCCTACACAAACAGCTGCAAATTTGGAGAAACTATATTCAAAGTTTTTGAAGAACTGTAATGTTTAGGCTTTTTCTACGGTGGTTTCATACTTGACCCAGTTGGGTTTTGCTCCTCCTAGTGCTTGAAGGCAGGAATGTGGTCATCCCACAGGAAACTTCTGTCTGGCCTCCAATGCCTTGGAGGAGCCCCAGTTGCATTCCTGTCTTTCACTCAAGGTGGTAGCTTTAGAATTATTCACTGATACAAGACTGTGTTTCAGGGTCAGTTTCATTGTCTGTTCTTCTTGTGTTCATTTGCCTTCACATCTAGCTTTCCTTCCCTTCTTCTTACAGGAGAGAGACTTTTCCCACCCCCATCTGGATTGAGCTATTCAAGTTGGTTTTGCATAGAACATTTTAGTACAGCTCCAAATCATCACCCAGTCAGGTTACTTACAGTCGTAAGACGGGCAAACAGCTCCGAGCAGCACTATATATGCCTTGCCATTGTCCTTTCTGCAAAAGACCGGTCACTGATTGTTTCAACTAAAGAAGAACTACTTCAGAACTATGGTAAGAAGCACACTGTGCAGCATATATTCCTCACCATTCTGTGTTATTGTGACAGTAAGGTATAAAGCCCATGCTCCCCCTATCAACCAGAATGGAGTGATGAGCTTGAGCAGTCCTTTCCCCACTTATGTGCCCAGTTTCAGCATTAGATTTCCTGATTTATTAAACCACATTTTCCCCTGTGACATCTGAACTGGGAAACATTGATTTCAGGGGGTTTTTCAAATCAGGATTGCAATTTTTCCTCCCTTCTATCAACAGTTACTTTAAGAAAAGTTTTAACTGCCGCATTTCTGAATGCAAATAACTTTCCCAAATCACAACATTCTTAATATTAAAAAAAAAATATGGCAGGGAGCGGATAGGTCTGAATGTACAGTACTAAATCTTAATTTAGTTGGCATTGAATCGAATGCTTTATTGATGCACTAAAAATAAAAATTGTGCTACATAGCATTTTTACTCTTGTTACTTGCCACTCCTCACCTTGAGGCTATAGCACTGTGCTGGATGTCTGGCTGCTTTTGATGAAGACTGCAAGTGATGCAGAATACGACGACTGTTCAATTAATGTATATATTTATATGGCAATAGGAGCTGCCATTTAATTTTCTTTTGTCCTCAGTTGATGACTTCAGTGAAGAATCTTCCTGCTATGAAATCCTCCCTTGTTGCACTCGTTTTCGTTGCGGTGACCATATAGTGGAAGGCCAGTGGCATCATATGGTTCTGGTTATGAGCAAAGGCATGCTGAAAAACAGCACTGCTGCACTCTACATTGATGGGCAGCTGATAAATACTGTGAAGGTAAGTTGAATGCAATGACATTCTGATTCTTACTTGAGATAATGTGTGCGAAGGACCACGAGCATGTTTTGTGTTTAAGGTTTGAGTGCAACCTGGAATGGTTGCCTTGAGTTGCTGATGGTGTTGGTTTTGAACTCATGGTTCAGCTGTTAAAGTGAAGTGGGTGTTTTCTTCTGGACCAGATTGTGCATTGTGGGTGCATGTGAGATCAGTGTTAATCAGTTATCAGAGATCAAAGCACAGTTTTTGCTGCCATGATCAGGACCTTCTTTCCAGGTATTCTGTAACTGTGGGGTCCATACTACTGGTTTTGTGAAATCTTCTTTTAAAGGCCTAGAGTTATCTTGCTTCCCTTGGGGGATTTCTTCCGGATGACTAGCCTTGAATAGCATAGAAGAATAGCTGGTTAGCAGAGGGAGTAGGCTGTCTCTCTCAATCACAAACGCAGTGAACCATCCAACACCACAAACCCAATTCTGTACCTGAGACAAAAAGCTATTAAGAAAACAGCACAGGAGAAGCATGTGAGAAAATAAATGATTACTTAGCAGTATATAGTCCCCTCTGCATTATTTAAATCAGTGATGTCAAAAGTCAGGTTCGATGGATGATACAGCATCTCTGATCTTTCAGCCGAAAGCTTTCAGCAGTTTGCAGAAGCCTATCATTGTAGCAGCCATCCCAGTCTGTGTGACATTAGCCACAACCAGTTCTGTGTGGCGTTCTTTTGCAGAACTAATATGTCACTCAAGCCCAGAAATGTGCTGCTGAGCTATCTATCATGTTTCCTTAAAATTGACTAGTGGATCCCTCCTCTTTAAAGTGGGCTAGGTATTGTTGCGATTAATTCAGCTGACTGAAACTAATGAGAGGTTTCGCAGCCCTTCTTTCAGCTATTTAATAGGACAGCATTCTCACACCTTTCCGGCTAAAAGCTTATCAGAACATTTCCATTTGCAGAGTGATTAAGCTTCAGTTCTGTATTCCTATCTTCTTCCTATAACAGTTGGTGTCATAAATAGATGGCTGGTATATAGATACTTCCAGTAACAATAGTTTACCTTTTTGCATATTTCATTATGTATCTCAAATTTACCTTCTGGTATTCAATGTAACACGGTATTATTGAAAGAAGCATGAAAGTTTCCTTTCTGGTGATATAACTCTTTAATGCCAATCAACAAGCAAAATAGGATGAATCAAGTGAAGTGGTGTTTTGGTTGCTGAAATGAAGCAGAGTGTGCATTTCTGGTAGAAGATTAACCTTTTGTAGTAGTAGTAGTAGTAGTAGTAGTAGTAGTAATAACCTTTTGTAGTAGTAGTAGTAGTAGTAGTAATAATAATAATAATAATTTTATTATTTATACCCCGCCCATCTGGCTGGGTTTCCATTTTAGGTGCATTTTAGGTTTATCTCTTTTACGTGTGATTTATAGAACCTTTCCCTTGAGTTTCATGTTTTGCTGCTTCTCAGTTGCCTTCACCTCTCTTTTTCTTCCCTGTGGGAGGAGCTTGTGCAAAAATGACTTGAGAAAGTCTCAAGACCAGCCCCAGATGTTGCTTATTTTTCTTCTTAATCAGAGAGTGATGGAGGAGGTTGAAAGTTGTTGAGAACTTGATTAAGCCTCCTTGGGCATTTTTGGGTTATGGATTCTTGGGCAGGGAAGTACCATGCAAGTAGATAGAGCAGCAGCAAATCACCACCACAACCCTATCTAGAGACAAAGAGGAGACCCCCCTTCTCTCTGTCCCTCCTTGAGTAAGCGACCGCTTCTGCACCTTTCCTGCCAAAGATCCCTAGTGTGTTCTGAAGTAGCAGTACTTCACTTTGGTGATGTGAGACTCGTTTCATTTCCTACTGCTTTTGTTCCTGCTAGCGCTAGCCAGCCATCACTAGCAGAGAAGGATGGAGTCAGGTTGGAGAAGATATGAAAGGATGGCTTTAATTGGAGACAGGGAAAAGCAGGGAGTGTGAAGGAATTATATGATTTTGGGTTTTGTGTTGGTTGTGTTTTGAAGGAGATCAATTCCAACGTTTTTAAGTGTTTGGGAAGGACATTGTTTTATGCCTTGGATTAAGGGTTAGAGGGGTTATGTGTCTGGTCCTACCTTTTTGAGAGGGGAGATGATGGATTGATTTATTTGAACCATTTGTTTATATCAGTGCATGTACGTGATTTGGAGAATATTGAGATTGGATGGATTTGGAAGAGAATTAATCTTTTTATTTTATGTTTGCGCATCTGTGTGTATTTTTAAACACAAATATCGCATGTGTTCTTACTGCCAGAGGTGTTCTTAGCTCTCTTGTCAGAGAGGAATTTCCTTGTTTAAATATTTCATTGAATGGATGGTGCATTCACTAAAGATGCAGTTGTTCTGTGCACTCCTCTGCATGCTTACTCAGATGTTAGCTGTTCAGTGAAGCTTATCTCTGGTAAGTGTGCATAGGATTGCAGCATTAAATGATTAACATGTGTTGCTAAATTTTCAAGGTTGTTTTTCTCATTTTTCGTACCTTTTTTCTGATACTGTAAAAACCTTTAAAAAGCATCCTTTCTTCCTTGAAAGTATGCCTGGAAAGACAGTTTCATGCTGAAATACTTTATATAAATATGCAAATATATGCAAATTTAACCGGATTAAATTCCCTCTGGAGGGAATGTTCAAAATGTTTGCCATCAGCACATGTGGTCCAATCATAGTCAGCTTGTGTAGCTTCTCATTCTGCTACAGACTTCCATTAATGTTTAAATGAATTTATGTATGCTAAAAAAATTGTGTTTTTTTCTGATCAGCATTGGTATTTATTTTACAGCTTCATTATATTCACAGTAGTCCTGGTGGTTCAAGTTGTGCTAATCCACCAGTAGTCAGCACAGTTTACACCTATATAGGCTCGCCACCTGCTCAACGCCAGCTCTCATCCCTTGTTTGGCGTCTGGGGCCAACCCATTTCTTGGAAGAGGTCTTGCCTCCATCAAGTGTTAGCACGATTTATGAACTAGGACCAAACTATGTTGGAAGCTTTCAAGCTGTATATATGCCATGTAAGTAAAAGTTATCCTAGTGTGGTGTTTTTTTGATTGTTTGCTTCTCTTTTGATTTAGGTTGGAGTAGGATTAGTTTATTCACATACGCGGAAAGTGTGTGTGTGTGTATGTATGAAATCACTTTGAGAAGCAAGCATGTTCATTATCCAAAGCTGTACTACCACAAAAAGCTCTTCCTCAAAACTATTGTAACTTGGCACCTGCAAAGAAACAAAAGGGGAGGAGACCTCAAAGGTGCACAAAATACAATTTAGATACTTTGTGATAATCTTAGTGCAATCTTAAAATGAGATATAATACTTTAAACTGAGAATTTATTAATTTGGCTCGAGATGGTAGAAGCCTGGAGTTTAGCTAGTAAAAATTGCCCCCCCACAATATAGTTTATTTGAACTACAGTTTCCACAGAATTAATTAACATTGTTCTTTAGCATTTACACATTGAGCTTTGCACACGAGCTTACATGCCTTTACAAGAGAGTTAGACAAATTCATGGTGAATAGGCCTCTATAGTAATGATGACTATACCAGTTGTTGCGGAACTGCAAGAAGGAGATGGCTGTTGAATTCCTGCCACTGTTTGTGCCCTTACCAGGTCTGGGTGGTCAAAACACTGGGCAAGGCAGGGCATTGTCTTATCCACTACGTTGCATCAGCTCATAGTGAAACGTGTTTCTCTCATTCTGAAGGCAAGGATTCAAAACCAGAAGGAGTCAGTCCGTCTCCAGTATCGTTGGTCCCAGAAGAGAAAGTTTCTTTTGGCCTCTATGCACTCTCTGTTTCGTCACTGACAGTGGCAAGGATCAGAAAAGTTTATAACAAACTGGACAGTAAGGCCATAGCCAAGCAGGTAAGCTGAAACACTCAGGTTGAAGAAGACTTTACCATCTGGCTTGTTTTATGATTTTAACTCGAGGAGTGCCATGTTATGTAATTGTGGATGTCACACACATTAACAGAGAGCATGCACCAGCACTGTTAATACTGGAAGCTATGCATGTGTGCTGGGGCTGCTGAATTGAGACTAAGGTGTTAACCTTTTATTTGTGTATTTTATTTATCAAAATATTTATATATGGCTATTTCTTTTTAAAAAATCAAAGCGATTTGCAGCAATATTACATAAAACCATACAGTAAAAGCCATATAAAAAGTTTAAATCAAACATCAATTAGCTGTTGTGGAAATATGTGTTCTTAAGTGTCTGCAGATGTCTGGCGGAATAGAAAAGTTTGCAGCAAGCGTTTAAAGCTGAAACAGAGAAAACAGTTGGAACTAATTTCCTTAATTGTTAATAACTTGTGTGTAAAGGTAAAGGTAAAGGTACCCCTGCCCGTATGGGCCAGTCTTGACAGACTCTGGGGTTGTGCGCCCATCTCACTCTAGAGGCCAGGGGCCAGCGCTGTCCGGAGACACTTCCGGGTCACGTGGCCAGCGTGACATCGCTGCTCTGGCGAGCCAGAGCCGCACACGGAAACGCCGTTTACCTTCCCGCTGGTAAGCGGTCCCTATTTATCTACTTGCACCCGGAGGTGCTTTCGAACTGCTAGGTTGGCAGGCGCTGGGACCGAGCAGCAGGGATTCGAACCGCCGACCTTTCGATCGGCAAGTCCTAGGCGCTGAGGCTTTAACCCACAGCGCCACCTGCGTCCCTAACTTGTGTGTAGATACCTTTATTTTAATTTATTAAACAAAATTAATATACTCCTTGATTGTAATAAAACTTCTTTACAAAAAATATATAAAATATTAGTAAAAACAGTTAATAACATTGATTTTGTTTTAAATGGTTTTGGATAGTAAAACACATCTAGGTGTCTGGATAGGCTTGCCTAAAGAAAATGTTTTAAGCAGGCACCAAAAAGAGGATAATGAAGGTGCCTGCCCAATGTCAGTAGAAATAACAATTATCATTACTGATATTTTTTTTATTATAGTAATTAATGATAATACAGCAGTGATCATTTAGTAGCTAGTAAAGTGTGTTCTTATTACCTCTTTTATACAATATTGCAGAGTAGGAAAGCTATTAGTCTTTTTGTAGACATATTTGGGTATTTTATTTTATTTTTAATTTTTTTATTTATACCCCACCCTCCTTGGCCAGGGCCGGGCTAAGGGTGGCTAACAACAAATATGAATTACAATAAAACATAATAGAAAAAACATACACACACACAGCACTAATTTCATCTCCCTCTCTTGGGTCTACCACTGCTAAAGTGTGATATGAAAAAATCATGTAGGTGCAAAGTGGGAGATGACCATGGGAAACTGGGCTTTGTAAGATCAGCTGTTTGTTTGTTTTTCATTTTGATTTCCCTATAGTTTTATCATCTGTTTTTACTTCTAAATTTTAGAGAGACATACTCTGACAGAACTGGAGAATGTTGGGCTTAATGAAATTCAGGACCCACTATGTGCTTAGCATTTTTACAGAAGCCACCTCTGGTCTCCTTTTATGATGCCTCTATCTATATGGACCCACAAAGAGTTGACTCAAGTCTGTAAATTTATAGCGGATTAAACCATATCTGCTAACCTGTTCTTTAAAACTTCCAAGAGAAATACTTCCACTGCCTCTTTAGGCTGTTAGTCCTGCTACCTCACAGCTTAGCCTGCATTAATCCTTGAATCAAAATTCAGGTGTTCAGAATTGACCTAATCTTACCTTTTTTTGGGGGGGGGGGACTAAGCATTGTTCTGTCACTTCATGAAAATGTATTAAACACTTTGTGTCACTGAAGAAACCCTCTAAATGATCAGTTTTCCTTGTTTTAATTAGTTGGCTGTTTCATCTCATGAGAATGCCACTCCAGTGAAGCTGCTTCACAATTCAGGAGGACATCTGAATGGACCTGCACGTACCATTGGTGCAGCTCTGATAGGATATCTGGGTGAGATGAGTTGAAGTTCTTTCACTTTTTTAGTTCCAGTGTTTAGTTGCAATATAGAGTTTAAGGTGCTTTTTACACATTGACCATGGTACTAGAGGCTCAGATCCGAGCTTGGGAGTCCTCTAAATGCAGGTGCTTCTTTTCCCCCTAAGTAGAGGAACACCCAGCACATGGGATGGGGAATCCTGATCTCTGCCCCAATATCACGAAGTCTAGGCATTGACTCATGCTCTTTGGCTTTGCCTTGTGGTGTTGGCACCCTCTGCACGATAAAAGAATAACTGAACATGATTGACAGCATCCTGCTGTCCCTTGGAATACATATCTGGAATCTTGCCATTCTTATTTCTTCCTCGTTTACCAAGCAGTCTGCTCCTAGGAAATTCTCGCAAGGTTTCTATCAATTCCTGGCCTCTAGGCATCTGGTTTGTAGTCCCTCCTCATATATTTGTAATCTCTGAAAATTATTGTGTCCATGATTATTATTATTTTTTGGGTGGCCCATGCTTCCAAATCCATGATTCTTAAAATAGCCAAAGTTTGTGGTCTTTGCTTTTGTGGAATTTGGATAAAACGTATGGGCCTTCTTATTGCTCGCTTGGCTGACTAGTCATATGCAAGTTGGTCCCTATTAGTTCCTTGGGTACTTTTCAGAATGAAAAGGCAGGATAAAAATCTGCTTCAGCAAATGAGCATTAGTAGTGGAAATGGATGGTTTTTACTTTAGGCTCGTACATGCTTTGCCATGGGGGAATGTTATGAGAGCGGAAGGATTATGGCTCAGTGACAGAGCTCTGCATTTATAATGAAATAAATTTATGAAAACAATATATGCATGCAGAAGGTTCTAGTTTCAGTCCCCAGCATCTTCAGGGGTGGATTGGAAAATAGATCTGCCTAGATCCTGGAGAACTGCTTTTGGTCAGTATAAACAATAGTGAGATAGATGGGCTGTTTAGGGGAGAGATTTGATGCAAGGGATGGATGACACTGGCTTGACTAGAAATCAATGCTGAAAAAATCTCAGTAGCTTTATGTTTCTTCAAGTAGTTTAAGTTGCACACTTCAGCACCCCATTTCCCCCTCACATCTTATAGTTCCATCCACCTACCAAGAAAAACAAACAAACCCTTACCTTGGATAGATATGGCGAACTGGCAGCAGGGCGTGGAGTAAGTAGCCAACGGCAAGGGTATGGGTTGTGGCCAAAGTCCACAGAGCTCACTCGCTGCCCTGCAAGTTGCCAGTGGTGGAGGAGAGGTACAAGCAGTAGTGGACAGGGTGATAGCGCTGAATCACTGCAGCATCCTGGGATGGAGAGAAGGAATGCAATGGTGGTGAGTTTGGTGTGGTGCAGCCACCATGGCAGGAGCATTGGGTTGCAATTTACATTGCACCAACCTTGCCACCACTGCGCCCCTCCCCCGCTCCATCCTGGTATTCTGCAGCGATTCATCTGAGCGGGGCATCCCCACTATGCCATCCTCTGCTGGGCGCGCCACCAGTTTGAGGACGGACGAGCTTGAAGGATGGTTGCGCCTGCCTTGAGTTGTGGCTGTACTAATTAGGCCAGCATTGTTAGCACATGTTTGAGCACCCCATATAATTGAGTAATTGCCCTATCTCTAATTTCAGTTATACTCCGTTGTCTTATTTGCATGTAATTGTTCAGCAAATGGATTGTGAGTCTCCTTTGAAAGCAAAATGCGCTAGAAGTGATGTTAATTTTATATAGTTTATGTTTACTACAAATGAGCTAATTTCCCCTCTGCTCATTAAGGGCTTTTGTTTGGTTTTGTTTGTTTCTGTTTCTGATGTTGTAGGGTCTTGGGAAATGGGAAATGCATCCGCTGTTTTTGAATCACAGTAGAAGTTTTTGGTTGTACAGCAATCCATTAAACGCACTAATGCCAATTGGTTTATTTTTTTGCCACCTTATGCTCAGGAGTAAGAACGTTTGTCCCAAAGCCTGTTGCCACTACGTTACAGTACATTGGTGGAGCAGCTGCTATTCTGGGTCTAGTAGCCATGGCTTCAGATGTCGAGGGGCTGTATGCTGCTGTGAAGGCCCTTGTGTGTGTGGTAAAGAGCAACCCTCTGGCTAGCAAAGAAATGGAAAGAATTAAAGGTTATCAGGTGCGTGCCGAATTTGAATTCTTACATGATTTTGCACTTCAAGCATTGATGCATCAACACATTTCATTACTACCTTGCCTTTGAAGTCAATTGCATTATTTAGCTCTCTTTCCTTGTGTACTGTAAAGGCTTTCAGTCAGTGACAGCTCTGCAGTTAAAGTGAAGCACCATCAGAATATGGTCATCGTGTCAGATCTGTGACATCTGCTAGCTCAGCAGAGACTCTTATCTGCTGCCAAATCAAAGGAAGAACACACAGGAGCCTGAAGAGAAATACATGAGGAGGAGCTTCTATTGTTGTTACCGTAATCAAGGGCAGTGCACCATCTGTGTCAGTTGAAGGGCATTTGAAGCCAGTAGTGAGGTTGATTTATCTGTCTGTTTGAAAACTTAGTAATTTGTTCGGACAAATGGATGGAGCTTCTCCTACGAGTTGGGAATGACTTTCCATCAAAGGAGATGAGACCCTTGTTCTAATTTCATCACGTCCGAGATGACTTCCCTTACCTTCAACGTGCCGTACGATTTAGAAGGGGCCGTTTTGTGTATGAGGCCCATCTATCACTTAGCCCCTGAACTGAATTTGCCAATAGGAGTCCTGTTTAATCAGTACCGCATTGAATGAACTAGATAATCATCACTGTGAGGCTTCTTTATTAGCCATTCTGTCTGCATTTGATTTGCTTTCAATAGGCACCAAATATTATTGTCTTCTGGAAACTAGTCACGGCCTAGACAAGTTATGTTCCATACCGAGGTAGGAACACTTACACTGGGCAGTAAAACGTGCTTTAGAAATTGCTTCCTTCTAAGCACATTTTTTAAAAATCAAAGAAAAGGTTTTGGAATTCAAAGGTAATGGATTCAGAAATGGCTGATAACTTGTATTTCAAAATGCAGCTGCCTGTCCTTTGCAGGACTCCTGTTATATCCATCTGGATAATCAAATATTAAATCACAAAAGGCTGCAACTGCTACCCCCAATCTTTTTGCCCACCATGATGACTTTCTTTTGTTTCCTTTTGACAAGTAGTTCTGTGTAGGACTAGTCACTAGCAACCCCATCCCTGAGAATAACCTCTTCATTTCAGAACGCCTGCTGTTTTGTCGGTTAATGTCAACTTTACCTCTTTCTGCTTTTCCATTGTAATTCTTGGTATTATCCATAGTTTACGACAATGAAATGTACACTATACCTGATCTTTGAATTTACAAAAGCATGGCTCTGCGAATGGCTCTGCCCTGCTGTGATACTTTTTATTATGCTTGGAATAAGATGATATTTCCTTTGTCTGCAAAAGGCTGTAAGAATTATAAAAGGAGGGGGGGAACCCACTTTGCCACTCAGTGTCCATATGTTGCTTACTTGTATTTCAGTTATTGGCAATGCTGTTAAAGAAGAAACGCTCTCTCCTGAATAGCCACATTCTTCATTTGACCTTTTCCTTGGTGGGGACTGTTGACAGCGGTCACGAAACATCCATTATTCCAAATTCAACTGCCTTCCAAGACCTGCTTTGCGACTTCGAGGTACGTAGGGCACCCCTGAAAGCTGGAAATTATTACAATCATTAGGAAACCTGGAGCAAGTGTTTTCTGAAACAGAAAGCATTTGTGGATCTATGAAACTACATATCTAATGAAGTACATTATGCAATTGCAGTGCAGAGAGACTATAATCTATCAGCAATGTTGATTGATTGTAATGCAGCCCTCTTAAAATATATTACATTATTCTGTTTTGTGAAGGAGGTAAGTTTTGAAGCTAAACTCAAGAGTTGGTGTCAGAAATGCCTTTTGAAATAACACACGATCAATCATGAACGGCCTCTAATGTAATCGTTTTTCTTGAAGGGAAGGGAAGGCGAATAGTTGCCAGTAAGGAGCAGCATTATCAGTCTACCACTGTTTGCTCAGACCAGAGAAGCACCCTGACCTAGAAACCTTTTCACGAGTCAGGCATGATCATATAACCTGCTAAGGTTGTTGGTGTAAAGCAGAGACAGGGGACCTTTTTCAGCCAGAGGGCAACATTCCCTTCTGGGGGCCACATGCCAATGGTGGCCAGGGACAGAGTCAAAAGTTGACAGAGCATTTAATGGTAATTGTTTTCCTTTGTGCAGTAGGCTAGTTCCTACACACATCCACACACCGCTTTCTATCCTCCATCCAGGCCAGTAAGATGCATTTAATGATGCATTTTAGGTAGGCAGAAACATAGAATCGTAGAGTTGGAAAGGATCCTGAGTTTCATCTGGTCCAGCCCCCTGCAATGCAGTAATCTCAGCTAAAGCATCCATGACAGATGGCCATCCAACTTCTGCTTAAATACCTCCAAGGAAGGAGAGTCCACCACCTCTTGTGGGAGTCTGTTCCACTGTCAAACAGCTCTTACTATCAGAAAGTTCTTCTGGGTGTTTAGTCGGAATCTCCTTTCTTGTAACTTGAAACCATTGTTTCAGGTCCTACTCTCCAGAGCAGGGGAAAAAAAACTTGCTTCATCTTCCACGTGACAACTGTTTAGATATTTGAAGATGGATATCGTATCTCCTCTCAGTCTCTCCTCTTTTGCACACTAAACATACCCAATTCCCTCAACCGTTCCTCCTAAGGCTTGGCTTCCAGACCCTTTATCATGACTCAGGTGCAAAGCAGGGCTAGTAAGAGGATGTGGCCTTGGGTGAGATGGTGTGGCTTTGGAGTGCCCCGCGGGTCAGACAGAGAGGCCCGGATGGCTGCATTTTGAGCATCCCCATCGATGGTGTCAAGATACTGCTGTACCACTGTAGCTGATCTCACTGCAGTTCACTTCACTAGCTCAAACTCATTGGCTGCCCCCATACAGAATCCTCACCTGACACCAGTTAAGTTGTCTGCTCAAGGTCCACTGTAGTGCTTTGGCAGGTCTCAGTGTTGGAGAGTGCACAAAATGGCAGTGGCAACACTGGCAATAGATACTGGATGGCATGGGTGGGTGCCACAGGTCCTATGAATGGAATATGAGTCGAGTGACCATTTTCTGAATTTGTGTTGTGCACGATGAGCAAATAATGACCCATGGCAGATTCTAGTTTCCCGCCTTTGTGTTTAAACTGATAATCCAAACACACAGTATTTGTAGTTTTAAGTAATGCCAGCGGAACTGAGGGACAAGATTTGATAAAGGGCAGGACTAGCTGATAGCAAACAGCAAAAGACAGGTTAGACTGATGACCAGAAAATGAATTTTTTTTAAAAAAATGAAAGGGAGTTTGTATATGTAGTCTTGGGAAGTAGGATTTTTGAGGCTGTTGCAGATCAGAGAGAACGGTATCACAGAAAAAATAAAATCGGAAATGAAGAAAGGAGTGGGGGCAGAGGCGGGGGGAGAAGCAGCAGCACATTACCTTAAGCGAAGTCAAGGGTATGAGAAAGGGAAATGATTGGAAAGGCAAGAAAATACTTTTGACTATGTAGTTTGATTTGCGGTAGCTTTTTACATCGCTGTTAACTGAAGGAGGTCTGCACACTGATCCTAACAAGAAGAGAAAGGGATTATTTTTGCAGTGACAGAAGGCTAGCAGGAAGCGGCCTTTGAAGAAGAGATTTAAGTTATAGAGAATAGAGGTGTCTAGGCCACAAACAGGGATGCGGGTGGCACTGTGGGTAAAACCTCAGTGCCTAGGACTTGCTGATCGTATGGTCGGCGGTTTGAATCCCCGCGGCGGGGTGAGCTCCCGTCGTTCGGTCCCAGCTCCTGTCCACCTAGCAGTTCGAAAGCACGTCAAAGTGCAAGTAGATAAATAGGTACCACTTTATAGTGGAAAGGTAAACGGCGTTTCTGTGTGCTGCGCTGGTGCTGGCTCGCCAGAGCAGCTTCGTCACGCTGGCCACGTGACCCGGAAGTGTCTTTGGACGGCGCCGACTTCCGGCCTCTAGAGTGAGATGAGCACACAACCCTAGAGTCGGACACGACTGGCCCGTACGGGCAGGGGTACCTTTACCTTTACCTTTTAGGCCACAAACAAAGGCTTTAGCAACAACAGAAGCAAATAACCAAGATGGAGAAAATGACTTGTATTTTTCTATGAAGATTTTCTTATCACTATCTCGTTCTGGTTCATTTTTTAACATTTAATTAGACTTCCCCCTTTTTGTTCTCTTCCTTAATAACAATGTCAATTTTTATCATAGTTAAGTAAAACCCAAGTCACATTCACACACTTGTATGTGGCAAGTGGAAGTCGATCAACTTACTTCTACGGCATTGATTAATGTGCTGTATTAGTGCTGTTTGTTGTTTAGTTTTCAGATTGTAATCTTCCCCTGTTAGATTCTCAGTCTTTTATAAATGGAAGATGAAGAGGCTAAATCTTGTCATTTTATACCTGCAGATCAACTAGAATATGAATTTACTTATTCTTCACTTGTTTAATCCATGGGCTTTATTGTTTGATTGGTGGTCTGACAATTGCAATCTGGTATGGAAAGAAAAGAATAATTGTTTATGATAACTTCATTTATTTTTCCAATGGGGAAAAAGCAACACCTGGGACAAAAACAGCAATAGCTAACCCTAATATTGGTAGTCTAGAATAACTCTACTAAGCAGAATAGGACATGCTAGCTATATATCAGCTGTATATTTTGTATTTCAGGTCTGGCTGCATGCACCCTATGAACTTCACCTTTCCTTATTCGAACATTTCATTGAGCTTCTTACTGAATCCAGGTAACGCCTGATATAATTTGTCTTGTAAACAATACAGCATTATGTACAATCCAGATTTTGCCTCCCAGTCTCTCTCCCCTTTGCTTGCTTTAATGCTGTGTCATGGTTTTGATTTGATATGATTTGAAAGGTATTTTATTATGATGGGAGAATAGGAAAGGAGAGGTGGAACTTGCGGAAAAATACCGAAAGACAGACAAGTGAGTTAAAAGAGCTGGACTGAATTGAATGCTAAGCACCTAGTCCTAACTATTGGAAGTTCCATTCAGATAGTTATGAAGACTACAATATAAAATGCAAACATGAAGTCATGTTTTGTTATGTCATTGGCCATGCTGGCTGGCTGTATTCCAGAACATTTCATTGGCACTGGGATGGGGAAGATTGCGTTAGACCCATGTCCTGTCACCATCAGATATTTGGTGGGCAGGCCCAAAAGACTAGGCTTTTTCTGTAGTCAGAAACTTAGACTTCCCCTGGGAAGGAGATTCAGTCTGCTTTTTTCCACAGCAGTTGGCCTACTTGCTTCGACAGCATTTGGCTGTTTTCACCATCTTATATACATATAAGATGTTAACAGCAAAGATGGTCAGCAAACAATAAGAGTGGACAAAGGTATTTCCAAACCAATCTGTTTATATAAATTAGATTTTGTTTGCTCTTATTCTTGGCTGCTACCAGTTTTACCTATGTTCTTATCTATCATGATGACTGAAGTTACGATTTATTTGTGTGTGGGTTTGTAAGCAACCTTGGAATGAATGTATCTGATGTAAAGCCAGGTTAAAGAAACTAATTGAAGTAAATGGGGGAAAATATGTTCCCACGTTTGACATTATATTCTCATTACATGGTATGAACATAAGTCAAGTAGATTGCTAGATCTTTTTAAAAAAAGAGCTGTAGTGCATGGGCTACTCAAATCAATGAGAATTGTTTATTATTTAAGCTGTTCTTTTCATTTCAGTGAAGCAGCAAAGAATGCAAAACTGATGAGGGAGTTCCAGCTTATCCCAAAACTTCTGCTGACTCTTCGAGATATGTCTTTGTCTCAGCCAACTATTGCCGCTATTAGCAACGTACTGAGCTATTTGCTTCAAGGATTCCCTAGCAGCAATGACTTGCTCAGGTACCAAATGGAGTTATCCTTTGATTTCCTTCTTTCTACAAATAAATAAATAAATAAATAAATAAATAAATAAATAAATAAATAAATAAATATCGCATGTTTCTCTGTGAGACTACATTTATCTTCCATTGCTCTGAATCTACCAGCCTGGGAAACATAAAACATTCCTTATGTACAGTTTTTTTCATGCTTGGTAAATTTAATAATCTTTTACAGTGGCTTTCCAGAATCCATTTCAAAATACCTTGAAGATGATGTTTTCCCCCTCCCTATGCTTCAAAATGTCCTATTTATAGTAATTTTGCACACATGGAGAGAGAGAGTTATCCAGGACAATTTGTTTCAGAGTGTGTGTGTGTGCGTGCGTGCATGTGTGACTGAGTCAACTTTATTCAATCCTAATAAATGTCAGGATCTGAATTTTAAAGAAAATAATTGCTGCTTAGTGTTGCTTTGCAGCCAATGTTAATTAATGACAAATTAAACTCCACCTGTCAAACGGAGTGCATGCTGTTTTTCCCCCTCTTATCCACCAAGGTTTGGGCAGTTCATCTCTTCTACTTTGCCTACATTTGCAGTCTGTGAGAAATTTGTAGTCATGGAGATGAACAATGAAGAAAAGCTTGACACTGGTAAGTAGTTCCAGTTCTAGTGGAACCGAAGAAATCACTTGAGACATGTTTTCTCATTACCACGGATGATGATCTCTTTGTTTTCAGTGATACAATACCTTCACTTTTCTTCTCTAGAAAGATAACCTTTTAATTAGGATGGCCCTTTTAAAGTTAATTTCCCAAGGTTGCACTCTACAAACTTCAGCACCCAAGAAACTCTCATTTAAGTCAAAGAGGCTGGCATGGAAATAAATTCCACTGGTTTGTGTTGCAAAAAGTGCAGAAAGTTAAGAGAAAAGGCCTTTTCACAGAAATAAAAGTAAAAGAAAACTTACTGCATGGCCCTAAAATGTTAAATCTTCTGCCATAGATCCTCTATGATATTTACATGTAAAAGCAGCAGTTGCGACCAAGTGTGTGGGACTTGGCCACACAGAGTTGAAAGTGATTAGTCTCATTGATTTTGGTTTTCTTTTCATGTAAAAGGAATTAGGTTTAATTGAACATTCAAGCCATCTAAATGGAAATGAAGTGGAAGAAATGTTTACATTGGCACTTTTTGAAGTGTAGTCTACAAGAAAAGTAATGAAATTCCAGGTGGCCTGCATGGACCACAGCTCTTCAATTGTTCTGAACCACAAATTGCATGAAAAAGCAGGAGTAAACAGTTTCTAGCATATACTTTAAAGGTAGCGGAGCTTGTTTTTCTTGGCTACACACATCAGCTGGAAGTTCTTCCCCTCTTCGTTTCCCTTTGTGTGAAAAGGAAAAAGTAGCGAAGTCTGAAATGTGAAATGAAAACAAAACAAAACGGAGCCTTTATGAGCTTTAAAACCCACTTAACTTTATGCCCTCTACCATTCTGCTCTTTAGTTCAGAAATTCCGAGTATTTTCCCTCCATCCTTTATTGCCCTAAACATGATGGGAACTTTTATAGTGCTTCTGCATACTTACATGTCTTCCTTGAGCACATAGAGTAGAAGAAAGAAACGGAAGAAAAGAAAATGGTTAATTTGAAGTGTTTGTCGTATTTTCCTTGCCCAGGCAATTTTCCCACCATTCAAGTTGGTTAAATGTTTCAGTCTTGATTAGTAGGATCATCTTCACTCACCTGCAGAGCTTGGAATCTATTTTATGGTGTACTAGTAACAATAATTTTAATTCACACTCTTGCTACATGAAATTCATTTGGGCGTAGTTTGTTCTTAACTGTGGGTGCAATCACAGTGAATTTACTAATAAATTTCCCCTTTTCTGTTTGTGGTGACTGCCATTCTGTAACCTGCAACTGTTATTTTCAGTCAGCAGTCTAGTGTATTTTCAGCTCAAGCAGGTTTTAGTCATACACTGTTTGTTACAATAGCAGAAAACTATTTACAAACCAGTTATATTTTGAGGGGGCAGGAGGCTTAATGGCAACTGATGTTATTTTAGAAGATACAATACTTGCAAGAAGCATTCCATTGATATGTTTCAAAGCTAACTATGCATTTTGTGTTTTAGGAACGGAAGAAGACTTTGGAGGTCTTGTTTCTGCAAATCTTATCCTTCTGAGGAACCGATTGCTGGACATACTGCTTAAGCTTGTGTATACGTCTAAAGAAAAAAACAGTGTCAACTTGCAGTGAGTACAAGTAGCCTAACTTTTGCTAGAAAATGTGACTGTGTCAAAAACCCACAACACCTTAATGGACAAAAACAAGGCTTAGTCAAGCTCTACTTGAGAGTTCCACGGATGGTGTTAGCTGCTTTCAGCATATCCCTGTAATTGGCATTGTGTTGCACCCCTGTGCCATAGCAAAGGCAGGGGGCAGTTGTAGTCATTATTATGGTGGCTACATCTATGTGGAATTACCACCACATGTTTCTGTGCACAGCTGTGTACACCTGGAATTGGGCAAGTAGATGGCCAATTAGTAGTGAAATGCTAATACGGCAACCATCTATTGAGGGCATTTATTTAAAGAGATTGCAGGTTTTTATGTATTTATCAATTTCATTTCTTTAAGAGCCACACTGTTCCAAAGTTTGGGGTCAGCCTATTTGTATAAAGACACCCTTCCAAAGATATCTTGAATGGAATTTGGGTGACCCTGCAGGGGAATTGAGTTCCACAGTTGAGAAGCATCCTCCAAAAATGCTTCTCAGTTCCCCTGTGTGGCCGTTGGTTGGTTCATGGTGCAGTAATAATAATAATAATAATAATAATAATAATAATAATAATTTAAAGTAACTGAAGTGATGAACCAGTTCTTCATATAGTCTCATTCATTAAATAGCTTTATAGACTGAAGGAAATTTTCCATTTATGAAAAATTGTTTCACAGGAAAGTGAATAGGAACTTATCTAAGACTATTAGAGTTTGAAGGGACTGCAAGGGTCATCTACCATTCATCCCATTCAAGGCAGGAATCTTTTGCCCAACATGGGGCTTGAACTCACAACCCTGAGATTAAGAGTCTCACGCTCTACCGACTGAGCTATCCAGCAGAGATTATTCGGAATGCTCTTAAGGAGAGTTAGCGCATTCTCAATTGTGTACTCTCAACCTTGCAAAATGCAAACAGAGTTAAAGTTACATATCAAACAGAATGAAAAGCACCTAACGTTTTTATCCTATAAGGCTTGCCCATTTTGTCTGGCTTTAGTCCATTAATTCTTTAGCATTCCTCCTACTTTTTATTCAGGGCTTGTGAAGAACTGGTCCGGACCCTGGGGTTTGACTGGATTATGCTGTTTATGGAAGAGCACTTGCACCCTACCACAGTGACATCAGCCATGAGGATTCTGGTGGTCCTGTTGAGCAACCCAGCCATTCTCATCAAGTTCAAGGAAGGCCTCACTGGGGGAGGCTGGCTTGAGCAAACAGATTCTGTGTTGACTAATAAGATTGGAACGGTGCTTGGTATGAATATTTAAAAACGTCCTAATTTTTGAACTCTTTTTCTCCCCACCCCCACTTTTATTTTATTTTTAATATGAATGTTGTGGCTGATACAGAATTGATCTAGTACCAGGAAAGCCAGTTTCAGTGTAGCATTCTTAACAGAGTGAATCTGTGGAGGCATGCACTCAGAAAGTATTGTAACTGAACGGGTCATCCTGTGGAATGCACTCCTATTAGCCTAAGGTTGTAGGCGTGGGTGATTTGAGCTCACACCTTTATGGGTGAGCACATTTCACAGATAGCTCATTAAGGCAAAACAGATTTAGTCTGTCTGTGATTATGGCTGTAAAACACCCATGTAAATCAACCCAAGCCATGTACAGGATCATAGACTAGACTGGTTTGTGACATTATCAGATACCGTATTGGCCCGCATATAAGTTGCACCTTTAAAATTGGGGGGGGGGGGGAATACCCAAATATAAGCCACTCCATTCCTTGCTGCTCCTGGCTGCATACTGTAAGGTCGCGAATATAAGCCGCACTTTAACTTTTCACCGTTGGAATGGGGGGGGGGGGGAGTGAGGCTTATATTCAGGCCAATACGGTACAAAGCTTCCCAGTGAATCTGACAAACTCAGAGGTTTCTGCGAAACAGTACTGCATAGGAGCACAGTGACATCTGAGGAATATGGAGGATCGTTCCCAGTGCAATGCTATGTATGTTTACTCAGAAATAAGTCCCACTCAGTGGGGTTTACTCCCTAGTAAGGGCACTTAGGAGTATAGCCTTAGTCACCTTTCAATGAACGTTGGAGCTAGAATCCATCTCCATTGTGTCCCAGCTTCCTCCCATGTGTGGGGAGGGTGATGTGTGGGTTGTTGTACACAAGCAATCTTCGTGTTTGCACTTCCCAAATTATCTCTTGACGTTATTGGAACAGCAATTGCAGCTGCTGCTGTAATATAAGAATAGGTCCAAAATAAAATATTTGGAAAGTACTGAGATGACTAAACCTTTAAAATTGGAGGAGAGAGTTGAGAAACCATCTATGAACCTGAGTTGTACCTGATGAACAATACATTGAGCATCTCTAGATTAGGACATAGTCCATTACTTAGCAAGAGAGTATACTAAAATTTGAATCTTTTTAACAGAAGCAAAATAATTAAATTACAAACCTTGAATGGTAGATGACATTCTTTATGCCAGATGTCTTTTTATACTAGAAACTTATTTATCAGGGATGACAGGTAGAGGGCACAGAACAAAAGATAGTGAACATTTTTGGATGATATTGAGATTATGGAATTTAGGTGAAATTGGATTCCAATTTGAGTTCTATATGGAAAGGATAATATCATGTATTTTAAAATAAATTAGGTCCTGTTTCACTGTCACTGTCTTGTATTCTCATAGGAGAATCATTTTGATTATGAAGAATAATGACAAACATTTTGTACCAATGTTATTTATTATTACAATTTTCTGGCAACTCTTTTCTTCATGTACTTAAAAACAATGGTATTTCAGAGTTCCTCCTTAAATTGAATCACCTTATTCCCTGGATGTAGCCTGTGTTTGAAAACAGTAGTATTGTTCTGGGTTCCCGCCCCACTCCCCACCCCATCTGTGTTCAGTTCTCCTATGTTCATAATTTTTGACAAATCCAAACCAATAAAATCCTGGTGCTTGGGAACCCTGCACAATGGATTTTGACAGGTGGGCAGGACAACCTACCTGTCCATCATGAGATGCCATATTGATGTTATGTGATTGGCAGATGGGTTATCCTGTCCACCTGTCAAAAGTTAGCCCACAGGATGGGGCCAGGTGAAGATCTGGCCCTTGGCTCCAGTAGGGTTCCCCACCCCTGATTTAAAGAGATGTTAACCTTTTTATTGGTAGCAGGAAGAAAGGAGGATGGATGTATGATGCAAGATGGTCTTCGGCAGGCATAGGCAAACTCGGTCCTCCAGATGTTTTTGAGACTACAATTCCCATCATCCCTGATCACTGGTCCTGTTAGCTAGGGATGATGGGAGTTGTAGTCCCTAAACATCTGGAGGGCCGAGTTTGCCTATGCCTGGTTTATGGGTTGTATCCACTTTTAGCCATACTTGGGGTAGACCCATCAAAACTAATAGACATGGGTAACTTAGTTCTATTAATTTTAGTCGGTCTGTTTTGAATTAAATTCACTTGGATGCAACCCTGTGCCTGGAATAATGCTCTTGCTGAGAAGGTGACCAAACAGTTTTGAGCATTGAGGTAACTGGAATATGAGGATGGTTTTGTTGCCCAGTGGCATGGTTTTGTTCCATGGGTAAAGAGGCCAAATGGGACTTCAACACTATGACCTAATCTTTTGGGGGTGAAGAATGAGAATAGCTTTATGAGGATATTATTTTTAACCATCCCTCAAATCTGAAAGTATAATGTGCCACAATACATTCTGCACTGCTTCAAAAATTGTGCTTTTCCCCTTTTTTTCTTGTTTCCTACACATTTTTTTTTATTAAGCATGGGAGTAGATACCAGACTAAACTGTTGTATCTTGAAACTCTGAAGAAACATGAGTAATTTCATTACTTTGCACATTCCTCTGCACAATCCCAAAACATTTTGACAGGGCAGGCAAATAAAATGCCATAGCAGAAAAGCGTCCATCTTGGGTTGTTTTTTTTACCATTGAATTAATGTTGGCCTGGTATTTTGACAACCTGTTGCTCTGACTACCCTATTTATTGTTGATACTAGTTACACACAGGTGTTAACAACGGTGCTCTGTTCCATTATGTTGATGTTGTGAATAGGACCCACTGTTGTTGATTTTTGGCTTTTAATTTTACTTTCCCCTTCTCAGGTTTCAACGTTGGCAGGAGTGCTGGTGGCAGATCGACTGTCAGGGAAATTAACCGGGAGGCTTGTCATTTCCCAGGCTTTCCGGTTCTTCAGTCATTTCTTCCTAAGCACACGAATGTGCCTGCGCTCTATTTCCTCCTAATGGCACTTTTCCTGCAGCAGCCAGTCACTGAACTGCCTGAAAACCTGCAGGTCAGTGCACCTGTCATCACCAGCCGATGTAATCAGGGAGGCCAGGTAGGGATTATCTAGCAAGATACCAATTTTGTTAAGTGTGACTCAAAAAAGCAAGGGGGGGGGTGGAGTGATGGTTTGAAGCCCCCTTCACAGTAGAGTACTTAAGCTCTGCGATGAAAGTTGTGATGAAGCATTCTGTATCTGAGAGGGACTTGACATTCGTTCCAGTGCCAGTTAGAATCATGCTTAATAGAAATATAAAGGACATAAGAAGATACAGCCTTCATTCCCTTGCATTGTGTGGACAAATCTTCTCTTGCGCTCTTCTAGAATTCCACTGAATTCAGTAGAGGTCCCAGTGGTTAACAGGCACAGGTCATTCTAATGTCAAGTTTAATTTTGTGTGAATGATGGGGAATGCTCTTCAGAAAGCTTTATAATTTGAAAATGAATGCATGACTAAAGAAGGGTCAGAAGGGTCACTGCTGTTTGAGAAACAATAATGAGGAGCTGCATATATAGGCATGATATTGTATTTCTCCCAAGTTTTTGTTTCTTCTTGGAACTCAATTAAAAAAGCAAACAGTTTGTATGGCTGGACTGGAGAACGAATGGTGCCCTGATAGCCTCCTCTTTTGTAATTCACAAGTAGCTACTTAAGCATATGCTAAAGCTGCCCCAAGGCCAGGAGCAGTGGGCAGATAGATAATACGCCTCAACGCCATCTCGAGGTGTATAGTATTGTCCTTTTGAAGTACACAAGCAGATAATGAGAGGTCTTTAAAGGCTGCATGCTGAGTTTACTGGAAATTGCTTGATGGGAGCTTTTAGAGCTTCAGTAAGGCTGCTGCGTTTCCATGCACTGCTCTGGTTCGCCAGAAACAGTCTAGTCATGCTGGCCACATGACCCGGAAGCAGTACACCGGCTCCCTTGGCCAGTAAAACAAGATGAGCGCTGCAACCCCAGAGTCGTCCGCGACTTGACCTAATGGTCAGGGGTCTCTTTACCTTTAAGGCTGCTGCTAAATTCCAATAAAACTTGAAATACAGAGAGACTTGGTGTGGGGGGGACTGCTGTGGTATTTTGCAGTGGATGGGACTTGCTAGATGTTCTGGTGGAAGTTCCATCTGAGTCTCCAGTAACAGAAGATGGAAGCACTTGGATTGCCCAGATGCTTCAGTGGGCATCAACGTTGTCAGTGTTCCTAGTGCCAAAAATATTAGTTGCATCCTTTATAAATAGGGGTTTTGCTAGATCCCCTGCATTCAATGGAACAATCAGCTCCCCAGATTCCATGGGACATAATACACCTCAGAATCCTGTTGGGTAGTTTCCTCCATTTCTAGGGTTCAGCACTGAAAACCAACAGAGATTGATGGAAAACCAATAGAGACCTACAATTCCTGTTGTGTTCATTTGGTACCTCTACATAGGCGCTTCTAATTGTCTTGAGTTGTCACTTGAGCACTAAATTGGAACAAGTGCCCCTACCCCCAGTAAAAGAAATTTCAGTATGACGAGACATATCCCAAGCTAATGTTGCCCTTTTCTATGGAAGCCAATAATAATAATAATAATAATAATAATAATAATAATAATTAATACTTATTTATAGCCCGCCCGCCCCAGCCAAAACAGGGCTCAGAGCGGCTAACATCAATTATAGTGATACTTTTAAATTGGGTTGTGCGTTGACTATTATTTCCCCATCCCCCTATTCTCAATTTTCTTTCCAATCAACAGTTTGACTTGGATTCAATTTGGACATTTATATTTGGTGTTCCTGCATCAAGTGGCACCGTGGTTGCTTCAGTTCACAATCTTTGCACAGAAGCTGCATTTTTGCTGCTGGGGATGCTTAGGAGCATGTTGAATTCAGTAAGTATGAACACTGTTCAGATGTCAATAAACATCCAGCTTCCTAATTATGGGCTACGATTTGCTTTTGAAAGCTCAGAGAGGCTTACCTGGGGCTATGAGGCAGAGTTCCCTCCATATCCTAATAGGGCTGATACATGCTTAGCTTTAATATTTTATTTATTATCTTTATGATGCCGTTGGTGGACATGGTTGTTTAGAGAGCAACATAAGCAAAAAACTATCTCCATGTCCCAGTGAGTTTATCTTCAACCGTTTTCATATTAAATACAAATTAACAAAATGATGAGATGATATCTTACTCTCCATACAATGTGTTTTTCTTTATTTCAGCAGTAGTTATTTCATCAGTCATTATATATTGGATTTTGTTTTATGTTAAGATTCCAGTGCAGGTTATGGCGCGCTCTCTCTCTCTATATATATATCACACAAACACACACACACAATTAGCTTTGTTTTTGCTTTCATTACAGCCTTGGCAGTCCGAAGAAGAGGGTTCTTGGCTTCGGGAGTATCCAGTCACATTGATGCAGTTTTTCCGCTACTTGTATCACAATGTTCCTGATCTGGCTTCAATGTGGATGAGCCCCGAGTTTCTTTGTGCACTGGCAGCCACTGTATTCCCTTTCAACATCCGGCCATACTCAGAAATGGTAAGAGAACAAAACACACAAAGTAGAAACCAGCGCTCTCTCTCTCTCTCTCTCTCTCTCTCTCTCTCTTACTTCTTGTCCATATGGCATTTTCTGTTGGGATCTGGGATTTTTATTTGCTGAAGTTCTGCATTTATATACCACCTTTCCATACAATAGGACATGCTAGTATATATATATATATATATATATATATATATATATATATATACACACACACACACACACACACACACACGCAGGTGGCGCTGTGGGTTAAACCACAGAGCCTAGGACTTGCCGATCAGAAGGTCGGCAGTTCGAATCCCCGTGATGCGGTGAGCTCCCGTTGCGCGGTCCCTGCTCCTGCCAACCTAGCAGTTCAAAAGCACGTCAGAGTGCAAGATAAATAGGTACCGCTCTGGCGGGAAGGTAAACGGTGTTTCCGTGCTCTGCTCTGGTTCACCAGAAGGGGCTTAGTCATGCTGGCCACATGACCCGGAAGCTGTACACCGGTTCCCTCGGTCAGTAAAGCGAGGTGAGCGCCACAAGCCCAGAGTCGGCCACGACTGGACCTAATGGTCAGGGGTCCCTTTACCTATACACACACACTCACACACAAAATGCATATAATGGGTTGTGTGTTGGACAAGGACGTTGGAGATGAGGGTTCAGATCCCTGCTCAGCCATGAAACACACTGGCTGACCTTGGGCCAGTCGCTATGTCTCAGCCTAATCTACTTCACAGGGTGGTTGTGAGGATAAAATGGGGAAGGCGGAAAGCATGTGCTCCACTTAGGCTTCTTGCAGAAAAGGTGGAGTGCAAATGCAATTAATAAATACAATAAAAACAATAACAAATTTAGATGGTGTGTGTTGGTAGGGTATAACTGCCTCCAACATAGAAACAGGAACGTATTGCTAACAGTTGTGGTTAGAGTACGACAGAAGGCAATGGGAATGGGATGATCTATACCAGGGGTAGGCAGCCTAAGGCCCGGGGGCCGGATGTGGCCCAATCACATTCTCAATGCGGCCCGTGGATGGTCTGGGAATCTGTGTGTTTTTACACGAGTAGAATGTGCCCTTTTATTTAAAATGCATCTCTGGGTTATTTGTGGGGCATAAGAATTCGTTCATTATGTTTTTTCAAAATATAGTCTGGCCCCCCACAACTTCTGAGGGACGGTAGACCGGCACACAGCTGAAAAAGGTTGCTGACCCCTGAAAATACTCTATTATCCAGCTGGGGGAAACCTTTTGGAAGAAAATTGTATTCAGTTGTTTCCTGAACAGTCCAGGAAACAGTCCAGGAAGCAACAATCCCTAAAGTTTATACTTGTAGAAAAGCAACACTAAAATAAGTGAATAACTGCAAACTGCTCCCTTCCTTGCCTTGGCAAAGATAGTTTTGGTTCTAGTAAATCGCTTGACTTGCATTATTGGTGGTTGTTTTTTAAAGGTTACGGATTTGGATGATGAAGTTGGATCTCCAGCAGAGGAGTTCAAAGCATTTGCCTCTGACACAGGAATGAACCGAAGCCAGTCAGAATACTGCAATGTTGGATCCAAGACCTATTTGACCAACCACCCTGCTAAGAAGTTTGTGTTTGACTTCATGCGTGTGCTGATAATTGATAACCTCTGCCTTACACCTGCTAGCAAGCAAACTCCTTTAATAGACCTTCTCTTGGAGGTAGAGTTGGCCTTCTGCCGTTGTTCCTTTAAGCAGGACCAGAGGTTGTAACGAGTATTTTTCATGATCTGTTGTTTGTTAAGAGTACTGGTTATACCAAATTGTGAGTGATGGTAAGTTGCAGCCCTTGGATTGTATCCAACCCTGTGGAAGGGCTAGCTGGCCTGTGAGTTGCCACCACTTTCTCTTTTCACTCCCTTTCCTCTGAAAGATCCCTGGAACTGTTCTGGAGGAAAGGGATGAAAGGAGAGCCAAACATATGGGTGGGCCAAAGAAGGAACACTTCTTGTATGACCCTGGGTGGATCTAGACACAGGGGAGGGGGCCCTGCCACTATAAATAAGTCAGAAATTATATCGTTATAACAAAAGAAAGAAATCCCTATGGAAAACTGTGTTTTAAAATTTCCTGCTCTCTGCCGCCATCTGGTGTTGCTTGTTTATAGCACTTTAAAATCGTCATTTCTTTACTAATGTAGCTGAGTCTCCTCTGATTGTCTTGCCTTGTGTATTTTCTGGTCAGCCTCTAGCTCAGAAAGGAAGGAAGGTGATAAGGCATTCACTTCAATGTGCATCACTCTGTAAGCCTCCCTCCTTAGCTTTTTGAACCAGAAAACAGCTCAGAAAAATGTGAGAGAGTGGAGGTAGGGAGATTCCCACCCCCCAGTGCTCACATTTGCTTCTGTCTTGTCCAGAGCTAGGGAGCAGCTTGGGAAATGAAGTCGAGTAGCATGTGAGCAACAAAAGGAGGCTGCACCATACTCTTGTGATCCATGTCACCCTCATCCTCTTCTCACAAAGTGGTCTTTTTATGAGGACCTGCTCCTCACACCACCCCAATGAAGAGTACCAGTAGAACTAAAAAGGCATCTGTTGCCACCATTAAACAAAAAAAAGTATGTGAGTGTGGGTATGTTCTATCAATTTAGCAGGTAGCTTTTATTCAGGACATTTTTTTCTCATTTAAGAAGGAAAGTATATTTTAATTGACTGTATTGACCACAGTTGTTGTACATGGAGCACATTCAATTTGTGTTGAGTCCCAGACAATACAAAGCCTGGGGTGGTCCTAAATTTGCCCGTTTAAAGGAAGCCCTTTTAAAGGAAGCCCTTACGGTAAATGCTTCTATGCTTTTGTTTTATTTTCCAGGCCTCTCCCGAGAGATCGACGAGAGCACAGCAAAAAGAATTTCAGACCTATATTTTGGACAGTGTGATGGACCATTTGCTTGCCGCTGATGTTTTATTGGGTAATTAACTTATTTTGCTTGACTCTTTTTCAGTATCACGTAAAAACACACTAAAATGGCTTTACGATGGCAAGCTCCGTTCGAAAGGAAAAAGTTCAATATCTGGGAACGTTTTTAAAAGAATCCGGGTGAAAACCCTGAAAGAGCCTTTATGCAAGTCCTTTGGTTTGGTTGCACTTGGAATTCTGCGTACAGTTCTGTGTACAAGTCCCGCTTGTGAGCTTCTAATAAGCATCTGGTTGACCACTGTAGGAAGTAGAATGCGGGACTAGATAGGACTGTTGTCTGATCCAGCTCTTACATTCTTAGAAGCTCAGGCTTAATGTATGGAATCTCAGGCTCTATGTGTCTATACTAGAGACAGCCAAGATAAATCTCTGGTCTCTTTCAGAAACTTCAGCTTTGTAAGGTAAAGGTAAAGGGACCCCTGACCATTAGGTGCAGTTGTGACCAACTCTGGGGTTGTGGCACTCATCTCACTTTATTGGCCGAGGGAGCCGACGTACAGCTTCCAGGTCATGTGGCCAGCATGACTAAGCCGCTTCTGGCGAACCAGAGCATGGAAACACAATTTACCTTCCCACCTATTTATCTACTTTCATTTTGACGTGCTTTCGAACTGCTAGGTTGCCAGGAGCAGGGACCGAGCAACGGGAGCTCACCCCATCACGGGGATTCGAACCGCCGACCTTCTGATCGGCAAGTCCTAGACTCTCTGGTTTAACCCAGAGCTCCACCCGCATCAGCTTCTGTAGCTGGTGTCAATCAGAGCTCCACTGTTCCAGGCGAGGTGGAAAAAGGCAGGGAGCAAGTCTTCCAGGGCTCGCAGCCAAGATGGGCTTTTAACCCATCTAATGTTGTGAGACCAGGGTATCTTGCCACCTGTTCCTTCCTCTGAAGTTCTGCTGTGGTCCTCCACTGTCAGAGGTCTGAAGGATGGGCATACGAGGCAGGGCCTTCATGGCCTAGGCACAGAAAATGCCCTCCATCTGCACTAAACCTTTTAGCAGGTGGCAAAGACATGGCCTTGTCACCAGTCCTGCTGGCTGGTGTGGTAGTGTTGGGAGTGATCGATTCCTCAGCAACTGGTAACGTTTGCATGTTAATCTGTCTTCCGGTTCGCAATTTAGCTTGGTTTCATTCTTAATGCTGTGCCTGTTTGACTGAAGGATGGGATGAAATTATTTGGGTAAAACGCTTTTTAACGCTGTCATTGTCATTTAGGTGAGGACGCATCTCTCCCTATTACAAGTGGAGGAAGCTATCATGTGCTTGTAAACAATGTGTTCTATTTCACCCAGCGTGTGGTGGATAAACTTTGGCAAGGCATGTTCAACAAGGAATCCAAGCTGCTTATAGAGTTCATAATCCAGTTAATTGCACAGGTATGCTTCTCTTCTTCTTCCTCATCCTACTATCATTATTTTGGCCTGCTTAACTTTATACATTGCAATATATACAAAGATAGGGAACCTCAGAGCCAGAGGCACTTTCCTTGCATGTTTTTGCCTGATTGGAATCTGTCCTTATATTCTGATGATGCCTCCTCCTTCCCTGGATGGAGGAGAACAGTGTGTGTGTGTGTGTGTGTGTGTGTAGCAACTAGTCTACTGTACAAAGGTAAAATTTCCCTGTGTTGTCTTGCCTTCTTTTGCCTCTGGCTCCGCCCACCACAGGCATGTGACCCTTGGAAAGATTACCCAGAAAGCAATATAGCCCCCTGGCTGTATGAATGTACAGATCATCAGATGGCTCTGTCTTAATGAACTCTCTATATATCTACCTCCTACTTCATTATGCTAAAGTTGCAAGTGTTTCATGGTCCTTTCCTGCAATTGAGACCAATTCCTACAGGGAAAAAATTGGAAGCTATTTTTACAAATTAATACTTGGCTATTTCCTTACACCTCAACACCGCGGTATGGTTTACTCTGATTAGAGTGGAAGAAGTATCTTTAAAAGCATGCTAATAAACTTGGGGTAATACAGAGATTCCATGTTTAAAACATGTTCATTTGCATTTTTTTGTTGCTTCAGTCAAAAAGAAGATCTCAGGGATTATCACTGGATGCCGTTTATCACTGCCTGAACAGGACCATCTTATACCAATTCTCGAGACCACACAAAACAGTTCCTCAGCAAGTTGCTCTCCTTGATTCTCTAAGGACACTTACTGTCAATCGAACTCTGATCTTGGGTCCTGGGAATCACGACCAAGAGTTCTTCAGCTGCCTGGCTCATTGCTTGATGAATCTGCATGCTGGGAGGTGAGCTCCTCACCAAGTGCACATACACCAGTTTGTTTAGAAAACTGTTTACTCTGTAAAATCGTCAGGTTCATTGTAATTGCCCCCCTCCCTTTTCCTAGTGGACATATTTCTGCAGCTGCAGCTTATAAGCTAGAAACAGTCACACATATTTCCATTTATCTTGCTTGCCAGTGAAGGGGCAACATACAGGAAATGTATAAATAAAATTCCAGTCATTCAAGGACACACAATTTAGGTAAAGACAGATGTAAAATTTCAAGAGAAGTCACAGTAGGTTCTTGATGCAGCTTTAGGTCTTACGTGACCAAGTGAACCATCAGTCTTGCTCTCTATCTCACACACGCTTCAGGTGAGGGAGTCTTTATGTTATGGTGCTTATGTATTAATTTTGTCCAAATGTTGAAACTCCTGAACAGAAATACATGAAACAGCCACGGTCATAATTTTCCTCATCTTCCTTCCTTGTCATGTGTAAACTAGGTTAACCTCAAGGGGTGGTGGGAGTATCATGTACTGAGCCCATAGAGATAGATACACATTTTTTTACTCTTCGCCTTTTAGGAAGGCCCACTTCTTTTTTTCTTAAAAAATATTTAGAGGTGTGGCAATCACACAGGTTCCCTGGACGTTTCACCGTCTATTGATCCCTCTGCCACCACTTGAATTCTCGCTGCCACCACCCAGGCCCTACCTGGTACAATACTGAGTCCAGTCAGGTTTAATTTGGAACATAAACTTCTGTTTATTTATTGCAGTTTAACAAGCGTGTGGTTTCATAAACGGTATCGGTCAATTACAATCGTAGGGTACCTATCCAGACCTGTAACTTCCGCTACCTGCTCTTATTCACTAAATCACCTCTCAGATATTTACTTGTCTACCTAGCTCCTAACTGTTCCTGACTCAACTTATTTCACTACACTAACTCAACCTACCCACAGACTCTATCCCAATTCACTCCCTTCAACCAACCACCCAACTCTCAACAAACTCCCCCCTTTGCCCCTCCCAAAGCTCGTTTTATAGTCCCTCTGACTCCACCCCCTGGGTAACTTGTTTAACTAATTCACCTCCAGCACTCTCATATGTTAACGTCCTAAGAGGTACTCTCATTTTCCTACTCATATTGAAATACTGCCCCTCAATGAGGCCAAACTTAGATTCACACAATGTTTAGGGGTATGTGTACCCCCAGGAAAAAAACACTGGGAAGGCCAGTCTAGATAAACATACAAACACACACACACACACACACACACACACACACACACACACACAAACACCTGCACTCCTAGCTAATGTAATGGAGACAGATACTGATCTAGCTTACTCCCTGAGGCGTTAGCTGTTTTTGTATGTGTTTGGAGGGTGAATGAGGGGGGGCATTCAAATATGCAGCCCCCCACCTCCTTTAGAAAGTGGTATAATTAGGAAACTTCATTCATTCATTTATTCAATTTCTTACCTGCCCTTCACTGTGAAGTCAAGAGGATGGGTTATAACAACTTTTTAAAGACAGTATTTAAAACAGTTTTTTATGTGATGGACCCTGTTTGTTTAGGTCAGGCTTCATCCAGGTACTGTTGAGAAATGGAGACCTCGTGCAGATCTTATGTATACTTTTTGTCCTGCATACAGTGTAACTCCTTCACTTCCATCTAACATTGTTGGATAATATTTGCAGCAGCGTAGATGGGTTTGGCCTGGAAGCAGAAGCCAGGATGACTACTTGGCATGTTATGATCCCTTCTGATGTCGAACCAGATGGAGTCTACAATCAAGATGTTAGTGAAGGTAATTATGCAGCTGGAGTCCATCCGTCTTAAATGTCAGTTAGTACGTTAGCTAATGTATTCCTCATGTCTTCCCTTAATCTTTCGGCTGTTTCATTTGAGAGTGGGGGTATGAGTTGTTTCCCAAGGAGCTATGAAGAAAAGATTGCAGGTGATAAACACTAGAATATAAAAGAAGCCATTTTGAAGTAGAGGCCAAGCCAGGACTAATCAGAGGTTAATTTTGAACAGAGGACCAGTAATACAGATTACAGGCTGCATATCTACCTTAAACAGATCCTGCCCAAACAGCAGTTAGGAATAATTAGGATTAGGTTTAATCCCTCTCACTCAGCAGGACCTGCCTCTCATGGAAAATGGCTAACAATTCAGAACTCGGGAGAAAGCAAGATTTATTACAGATCTGTTTTGCAAATCATTGAAGTAGGTAGCTAAAATGGAGTTAGGATAATGAAAGTGAAAAATAAGGAAGCCTCCAAATGACTGGCAGCAATTCCAGCATTGTCACAGCACAGACTTTCTGCTTCACTGGAAACCCTTCCGTTAAAAATTTCGCCAGCATCATTGCTGTTTCATCCTTGACACTGAAGAACTTGGGAACGCCATTGCATATTGGCTCAAAATGGAGGAAATCTAGTATTTGATACTATGAATCCCAGTCAGCACAAGATATTGTGTGACCTATAAACAGTGCTTTTTTTCTTGGGGTACTAGAAGAAAAAAAGCACTGCTTATAAATCCAAATGAATAGACTCAGGTTAATATAAATCATAGGAAAAGCTAACACTAGTGTCCTAATTGTGTTAGGAGTGGGGTGAATATTTAAAAGAGAGAGTCCAAAAGTGAATCTCCATTGTGTGGACAAGGCTCAAAATAAACTTGCTGTCCTCCTGCCCCCTGCCAATTCTAAAAGGTTTTTTTCCCCTCTACAATTCTATGATTCTGAACAAGGTAGTTTTGTGATTCAAGAATATTCACAAACCCCAGGTGCTTTTCTGAGGCAAGCACAGGTGGTTTGCTCCAAACTTAATTTTAGTCACACATTTGGGTTTTTTTGAGCTCTATCTCTCTCTCTCCCTCACTCCCTCATTCTTGTCTCTCATCCATTCTGCAGCTGACAGGTGCCTAGCTTTATCTTAGAGCAATTTGATTTTACCATCTGTTTAAACTGACGCTGTTTTCACTTGTTTTTAATTTGCTGCACTAGCTTGCATGTTGTTGTTGTTGTTTTACTATTTATTAAATTGTACTCTTTGTTTCGTGCTACTCTGTTAGCCACTCTAGAGCGATAAATCTGTGCTGAAGTTACAGGAGATTATCAAAATAAATGTGCATTTGTTCACTTTTGTGTCCTCTTTGTGTATTTAGGTCGCCAGCTTCTTTTAAAAGCTGTAAATCGTGTGTGGACAGAACTGTTCTACAGCAAGAAACAGGCTTTGGAGGAGGTATTCAAAGTATCTCTCCCCGTCAATGACAGGGGCCATGTGGATATTGCCCTTGTAAAGCCGCTTGTGGAAGAAGCCAGTTTAAAATGTTGGCAAAATCACTTGGGTAAGAGCAGCTATGCAGATTATTATTGTGTGGTATATAATTCTTTGGCAGCTTAGGCATATTTAAAACCCCTTAAATGTAGGGAGTAAGATGGGAGCAAAATGACATTGTCCTTGATTCCATCTGATGTTGGATAATTCGCCTTCCATTCTACCCATCCCAAAGGGCACCACTTCATCCCCTGCTTTTCATCCTAGGGAACAAGGGTTTCCTGTTCTTCACCCACAGGCAGTGTTACAAATGTGGAATGTGCTCTTTGAGGGATTTCCAATGTAACAGTGTAATATCTACCTGTTTAAAAGTATGTGGGATGGGAGTGTGTTTGTGGGAGAATGCTACCATCTAGATTAGCCTGCAGCTTTTCTGGGTATCGTTTTTGGTTTGTAGCAGGGTGGATTTGATTTAAATCAAATCGATTTAAATCACGATTTAAATCACTAGTCAGTAAGACTTGATTTAAATCATATTTTTTTTACAGAAAGGCTCAATCTTGCTGGTATAATCTTAATACTTACAACCATATGAAGGTTTCATTTTGGAATAATAAATTTTCAGAGTAGTTTTTAGTTATATAAAAAAATACTGATTTGGTTATACTATTAGAAATACATAGATAATTATGAAATTATGGTGAAGTTTAAGAAGTTAACTGTTCATATCTGGACAACTTTTCTGCTGTACTTCATTGGAAGGAGAAAAATAATCATTTCCTTAATAAACATTTAAACAATTTATTTAACTAAAAAAATAACATTATAGCATATGTAGCCATGTTTGTTAACTGATGTGGTTAATTTTATTTATTAATTTTTAAAAATTAGACTGAGTTTTAGCACACATGAAAAACTTAAAACAAATCCTTATTTCCTGATGAATAGCCTTTGGACTATAACGTAACTTAAATAGAAGACTATATTTGGAAAGATTTTTCCTCCGAAAGCATTTTATTTTAAAAATCCAATTTAAAAATTTAAAAATCCAAAAATAATCCAATTTTATTATTTCGTTTTTTTAAAAAAAATCATTGATTTTTACCCACCCTGGTTTGTAGATGTGCTAGTAGGGTCCAGTAAATACGCTTTGAAAACCCCCAACTCTTCTTGGCATTCTAGCTCATGAAAAGAAAAGCATCAGTAGAGGAGAAGCCTTGGCTCCGACTACCCAGTCCAAGCTCTCCCGGGTCAGCAGTGGATTTGGTCTTTCCAAGCTAACAGGATCGAGAAGAAACCGAAAAGAAAGCGGTCTTAACAAACATAATCTATCCACGCAGGTATTGCATAGCATTTAAAGACACACAGATAATACAAAGGAAAAAAATAGTCATCCCTTATATGTACAGTATAACAAATTGATTGATGATTTAGCCTGTCTTAATAAATCCCCCCTTCACTATATTCTGTTACTTAGATTTTAAACTGCCTGAATGTTAAGTACTGTGGCCTTAATCCACCATAGCAGTTTCAAGTAGAAATACTTTGCTAGATTAGAGGTATTGTTTTATTGTAAAAATTGCAGCATAACTACTATCTACCATAATTCCATATGTAATCCACACTACTTGAAGTTTTCAGGGTTCTTCTATATGTAAGTTGTTTTAAGGACAAGCTCTTTTCTGCACACATTAATATATTCATTATTTTTCTGTTAGGAGATCTCTCAATGGATGTTTACTCACATAGCAGTGGTTCGAGACTTGGTAGATATGCAGTATAAAGAATACCAAGAGGTAAATGAGAGCAGTAATCAAACCAAATGCTTTTATCAAATTTGCATGAGCATTGTATTTAAAAGTGGTTTCTTTATTTTGTTTCATTTTATTTATAAAGAAATCTTTTATTTTGCTTTTCTGTTTTAAATTTGTAAGTCCCAAAGTGGTTTGTGATATACATAAAGCAACCAAAGTAAAAAATAACAACTAAAACATTTTTACAGAGTCATGCAATTTAAACTATACCATCCAGAACCAAAGAAGAACTCAGTATCAGTAGTCAGGAAATGCCAGAATAGAAAGATCTTTTCCTGTCTGCAGAAGTACCACATTGTCTATTTTCTCCAGGTCTCCATGGGGAGCTCATTCCACAAATTGGGCATCACAATGAAAAAGGCCTTATTCAAACTTGTCAGTACAATCGGAAGATCCCCACCCATAGATAGTTCTTGCTAAGAAACATACACCATGCAGAGATAAGATAATGATCATATCCTTTTGATAGGAGATTTCAGTATTTTCAGAATCTGTTGAAATTTTCATACAATTCATGAATCTACCCTAAGACTGTGTTCCTTAGCATCATAGATGGAATATGAATAAGGCTAGTCCTTCTCAACCAGCCATCTCCTAAATTAAAGAGAGTTCTTTATGTGGCTGCCCTTCAACTGGAGAGAAGGCCCTATCAGCCGTTAAGAGGAGAGCACCCATAACTCAGTGGTATATATGCTTTGCGTGTAGATGTCTCAGATAAAATCCCTGGCATCTCCAATTAGGTAGCAAGTGATAGGAGAGAATTCTTTCAGAAACTCTTCTTAAGTGCGGACTGTACTGGGATAAAGCAGCTTCATATGTTTATAGAAAGATTTGTGGTGCTGGCAGCCTAGGAGCAGTGCTAGAGCTGCTTAAGGAACACGTACAGATTTAAGTACAAGTACACAAGTACACCCTTTTTATAGACAACACACTTTATAATTATGTAATTATGAACTATGTAAATAACAAATCCCGTGCAAGGACAGTTCACAACTTGAGTTTTTAAGCTCTGAAATAGAGGAAAACAGCATGAATATCCAACTTTGCACCTTGAACCTTTTAAAAGACTTTGTTTTATTTTCATTTATTAAATTTATATACCGTCCTTCCGAGGATCACAAGGCAGTTTAAAATGCCTTGGGCTTCTTTGCTGCCGTGCCTCATGAGAATCTATGTCAGTTAGAATCACGGTACAAGGGAGCTTACTTGATTCTGCATGCCATTTATGACACGTGATTTTGCACACCATGGCAGTTAACCTGTAGCGTCCTTTCCAGCGTCAGCAGAATGCGTTGAAGTATGTGACAGAAGAGTGGTCTCAGATTGAATACGAGTTGTTACGGGAGAGAGGACTGTGGGGCCCTCCTATTGGCTCTCACCTGGACAAGTGGATGCTGGAGATGACAGAAGGTCCCTGTCGAATGAGGAAGAAGATGGTGCGAAATGACATGTTTTATATTCAGTATCCTTACATGCCGGATACTGAACATGAGACAAATATGCTGGTAAGTGCAGTTACAGGAGGGCAGTAGCTTTTAGCTGTAGCAATGCATTGGCTTATTTCTTGTAACATTGCCAAGAAGGTCCATCGCCGATTGGATAATGCGTTTCTGGTGGTGCTCAGCTATGGGTTTATGGATGGACATTGATTCCCCTTCAAGTGCATATCAGCAAATATTTGCACTAGCTCCCTGAACCATGCAGCCATGGGCGTTGTCTTTTTGCAGCCTCTGGATTCCTGTTGATTAATTTTCCAGTTGGAGGATAGCAGAAGTAAAGTGGGCTGTGGCTTCGCTCTGCTCTAACAGGAAGGCCAGACTATACCACCTACAATGTACCAAGCCAGGTACAGCCCACCTACCATGGTGCTTCATAGCCCCCTTGTATTTGCAGTCCTAGGCAGGTAGCAAAAACATGAGGTTAATTAAGGTGCATCTCTTAACAGCGTTCGGAACTCCCATTGTTCTGGGCGCATTTTGCGACAGGGAATTTCATTAGCGCAAACAGTTTCTGAGCTCTGGGTGCAGTACTGCGCCTAAGGTTTCAGATTAAAACTGCAGAGTGGAAGGAAAAGAGGACCTTTTTCAACCTCCCTACTTCCAGATACTCTCTGAAGACTGGAGAAGGACTAGACCATGTGAAAAATGAACATAATATTTTAGCTGCAGTTCATTTTCAGCTTTGTATTCTTCTTATAAAAAAAGTGCCATTGTTTGCCCGTAACCTAGGTTTAGGGTGCCATTTAGCTCCTAGCTTTCATATCTCAGTTTCTCACACTGTCTCTTCATAGTCCATCATATTTGAAGATTGAGTTTGTAGGCAAGTGCAGAATCAAAGCAGCAGTGTGAGCTGTTAATTTGATCCACTGATAATCAACAAGATTTTAATTGAATTGCTAAAATATTGCGTATGCCTCTTGTGCAAGAACTTTGTGATTAAATTGAGCTTTACCTTGTGCTAGTTTTAGCAAATTTTAAGGTTCGAGCTTCTATGTTGTTATTTTTCCTGCTTTGCATTTCCTGGTGTGGAGAAAATTAGAAGTTCAGTCGTTACCTTTTTTGCCCACTAATGCTCTGACAGTTTTAGTCGCATCATGCATTCTTCCTCAACATGATATTTCCCCTGATGTTTCTATACTTAATACCCTATTTTCAGTCTGACTTCTCAAGTAAGCCTCCTGAGACATCTGACGATACCATTCCTCAAAAGGTAAAGAGAGAAAACTCTCCACGGGTGGCAAAACAGATAGAAACTTCTCTGTGCATGTTAGGCAACCTTAACAAGGCTTCTCTGGTTGGCTTTCAACGTGCTTCCTCAGTAACTCTGTCGTAGGGTTAATGATATACTAAGAGGATGTGGCTGTGTTCTCTTCAGTCTTCACCTAATACAATGTCTATGTAGCTCTTTCTGTCTGTGTTGCACACTAACAAGCTGTGATGGGCTGTGCTGTCACTATTCTCACTGTATAAACATGTACCAGCTCGAAATTAGAACTAATGGACTATGATGTGTTTAGTGATGGGCAGTTTGGACATTCATGCACTTAGCCTAATCAGTGCTGGCCTAATGTTTTTGCACTGTTAAGACAATCTCACCTGTTCATGGCACTGTGCTGGCAAAGCACTTGACTCACCTTGTCCCATACGTGTATTTGGGACCATTAATTGCTGCTTTCTGCCCCCTTGTTAACATAAACATTTTCTATGTGCTTCTAATGGGGAACATGGGATGTACGTCCTGGAATGCATTCCTTTCTGTTCATGAACAACTATATTGCATTCCACTGATATTTAATTCCCAAAATATGTTGCGAAGAAAGCTCCAACATTATATTTCCTTTGCAAATAGTCCTATCTAGGTCACACAAAAATACAGATCAAAATTTTTTAATAAATTTGCTCATCACTAAGTACAATATGCCTTCACTCATTTTGAATTACTTGTCAAACCAACATTTTGGAAGGTGATGCCTTAATATATTTTTTGGCTCTTGGTGGACTTGCTAAAAACGTGTCTGTTCTCTAGGTGGCCTATCTCTTATGTCCATAGGACTAGGTTAACAAATCATCATCATATAAATGAACTGTTCTTTTAAAAAACCTCAAGCATAATTGGAGATTTTAGGGAGCATCTAGAGAAGAACTTTGGCTGAGTTCTTGATCTTTTCCAATAGGCTTCAGGATGAAGTGCAGTGCTTATTACCTTCCTAACCTTATATTGCCTAATCTTCATTTCTGAGAGATACAGGGGGACTGCGATCTACATGTTAATTGCATTATTAACTAATTAATTCCAGGCATAAGTATTTGGACTTGAATGCAACCGTCTGTATACATTATTAGCATAGTTTCCTCTTTGACCCCTGAATTTTCTTCAGAGAGTTGGGGGGCAACTTTGGGAAGGGAGGAGAATTTCCATTGCACAAGCACAAATAAGACAACTTCATTGGATGTGACCTAGTATAATAATGTGTACATCATACTCCTGTGGGAGGGAGCCTCCATCTCGAGATCCTGATTTGGCCCACCAGACCTCTGAATTTGGCCCATGAGGCTTTTTGTGCAAACCACATCCACCTGTCAGTCACTTGACATCATGTGAGCTCAGGTGTGGAGCTCTCTTATCTCCAATCTGATCTTATTTTTTATCTTAGTGCTGTGCTCCCAAGCTCTGAGATTGGAGATAAGAGAAATGTGGCTTGTTCTTTGACAGTAAAAGGCAGCATTTCCACCCACCCAAAAGAGTCTCCCTTTGCATTCCCAATTTGAATTCAAGAAATGAGAATGAGAATTTATTAATTTCAGTCACAGACCAGTTCCAGCTCACATACTATATCAGGGAAGTCATAAAACATGATAGGGATATATTTGAGTTTGCAATTGGGTATAACAGGAGCAATACAGATATAGCAGCAGTTAAAAATATATAAGGTATATCTTAATCACTAAAATACAACCTAAAATTGTCATTTAAGGCCTTGGTCATTATGGTAGCACAGCTTGTTCCCTAAGTTTTGTGGCAGTCACACAGAATTTGGCCACCCTTAGCATGATCTCTGGATCCTTGTCCTCTACCAGGGATTTTAGACATTGAAGTTCAGACCCATTTGGAGATTTATGTATAGCAGGGATAATAAATGCTGAGCGTATATCCCCGTAGAAGCGACAGCGTAACAAGGCATGAGAGACAGTTTCTATCTCCATCAAGACGCAGGAGCAGACTTGTTCTGCGTAAGGTTTACCCTCAAATCTGCCCTGCAATAAGGCAGATGGCAGCCCATTGAATCTAGCGAGGGTAAACGACCATCTGTATTTAGGTATTTGTAATTTTGACAGAGGGACGCAGGTGGCGCTGTGGGTTAAAGCCTCAGCGCCTAGGGCTTGCCGATCGAAAGGTCGGCGGTTCGAATCCCTGCGGCGGGGTGCGCTCCCGCTGCTCGGTCCCAGCGCCTGCCAACCTAGCAGTTCGAAAGCACCTCCGGGTGCAAGTAGATAAATAGGGACCGCTTACCAGCGGGAAGGTAAACGGCGTTTCCGTGTGCGGCTCTGGCTCTGGCTCTGGCTCTGGCCAGAGCAGCGATGTCACGCTGGCCACGTGACCCGGAAGTGTCTCTGGACAGCGCTGGCCCCTGGCCTCTTAAGTGAGATGGGCGCACAACCCCAGAGTCTGTCAAGACTGGCCCGTACGGGCAGGGGTACCTTTACCTTTACCTTTTTAATTTTGACAGACATTTTGCTGAGGTAAACCCTCTCCCATTATCTATTATTGTTGGGTGTTTATTCATCTCACTCACGTGACAGTGCAGTTCCACACCCCAAATTTGTTGGCGGATTATTGCTGTAGCTTTCTCATAACCTACAGCTATCAAGGCCTGTGGGGAGAACCCCAAGCCTCTTAGCTTTTTGTGCAGTGTAGCTTTCCATTTGGATTCATAGGAATCCAGTAGGGTTACCGGAGCCAACCCGACGGGGAAAAACAAGTTTTAGCCAGTAATGGATCTTCAGGGTCCATATCCAAGCGCTGACAGGGATTTGCCTGACCTCCAAGGAACTCAAATGAAGAGCAAGCGCAGCAAAGGAAAAACATAAAATTGACATACTGGGGCTAATGCACCAACCTTATCAAAATGACCCACAGAGGGTGAGCCCGGCCCTCTGCCTGATCCACTTCTCTGTATTACCCATTATTTCTACTAAAATAAATGGAGGTTAGAGTCGATTCTCTCGACCCAGTTGGCATGTTAGTAACACTTGTTGCTTGGATGTCTGTAGAATTTGGCATGGGGTCAAGTGATTTTTATGAATGTTGCCTCACTTGCAGTTCTTCACCACACTAGCGTAAAGATGATAAACGCTGGTTACTCAAAAGTTGTGGGGTGATAAGTGCTCTGAGCCCACGGAGAAGCAGTCGCATCACTGTTCTCTGCAGAAAGAAACTCCACAGATGTATTTCACTAGTAATGAGAATGAAGAGAAGTGGACTAAAATAGAAATTTGGTAAAACATTATAGCGTTCCAGAAAACATTTCTTCTTCTTTGATGACCTGTGAAGTTCCTGTAAAACATGATTGGAGCTTTGGCAAAAATGCAAAATCCCCCCTCCCCCCCCCAAAAAAAAAATAGATCCACTTTTACCATTGCACTCAACATTTAGTTTTGGTCATGAGACCTTGGCCATTAGGGAGCATGCAGCTGTGTTTGATTGCAGCCCAACAAATAGAAAAAGAAACATAGCATGTATATTGTGTGAGCTAACACCAAACAGCACTTTGGTTCTTGAGCACCACATCCATATGAACAAATTACGATAGCTTTCCTGCCTCCCCCATTCTCTGCGCATAATCATAAAATCATAGAATTGTAATATCATAATTAAAGTAATAGTGTGGGAGTTAATAATAGGTCTAAATTAATCGCCATCAGTTTCTCTACATCCTTGCACTTTGGTTAACATTTCAGTGTTTAAAGAAAATACCTGAATTGGCTGGAATGATGAGGTGCCAGTTCTTTTGTGATGATTCACAAAGCACCGAACACATTTTGCTAACTTTTACGTTCATCGAGCAGCATTTAATTTTTGATCCTCTTTCCAGCAACAATAGGTTCATTCCAAATCTAGCTGATTTGCCTATTGGACGCTTAATCAGTTTACAGTTGGCTGCCTCCAGCTACAACACTTAGCAGGTTCTGAACATAGATTTATATTTAGGGTATGTTTGAGTTGGTTTTGCCAAACGTTTTTATTCTGTTGTTGTTTAAAGAAACCTGCGCGCTACCGAAGAGCTATAAGCTATGACAGCAAAGAATACTACATGCGTCTGGCTTCTGGAAACCCTGCTGTCTTCCAAGACACTGTCGAAGAGAGCTCTGAAGGAGAAACTGCTCAGCAGGAGCCAGAACATGGGGAAGATACTATTGCAAGAGTTAAAGGTGGGTGTTTTCGCACATACCTCTGTATGCATAGGCATGCTTGGCAAGTTGAAGTTATTTATGCTGTATTTCCCTATAGGGAAGTAAGCACAAGCAGCAAGCTGTTCTTGAGTGTGATGGCAGACATTCACAATTTTTACATTCATAGGTTATTTAGGACAAGGCAGAAGTCTTCAGCAGACCCGACATCTGCTGATACGTGAATTGTGACCATTGTAATACTTTAGTGGCCTCCCTAAATGTGTGAATCACCCCAAAGATGCTAAAACGGTTGCTTAAGAAAGATTTGAATCTGTCTTGTCTAGTAGTCCTTCCCTATCATTAGGGAATTGGTCAACTTCCAGTCACTTTTGCATCTAGAATTTTTTGTTGTTGTGGGAAAAAAGATGCATAAAATTGCATTTAAATGTTTTAAATTCTATATATATATATTAATGCATTCCTGCAAAACATGCATTTTAAAACATATTTTGATAGTTTAGTGTGCTGAGAATTGTATTGCAGCGTTCAGAGGAATGCAAAACCTGAGGACACTTAAGTTCTGTTAGTGTATTTAGTCGAAGTGGTCACTTCATATTGACCAGGCCACTTCACACTGGAATTTGTAAAGATCAGATTCACTAATTATCCCTATGTATCAGCGCAGTGTGTTTGTAAAAGTGGGCATGCCTCCTTTGATTTCCCATTTCCCTTGACTACATAGCATGCGAACAGCTTGTATGACTTAAACTTGCATTAAGATTCTCAGTCCGGGAGCTTGGGGGGGATATTCCGTTTTAGCCCCACAACAAATAATGGGAGTGTGTGACTTATCTGAGATCACCCACTGACCTTCATTCCTGAGCAAGGACCATGGATCCATTGACTGCCCTTGGCCTGACAGTTCTCAGACTCAGCTGGTCCTGCAGAAATTCTACCAGTTTTTAGCTGTAGGATTTGGGGTGGGCTTTGAGCCTTAAGAGGGGACGCAGGTGGCGCTGTGGGTTAAAGCCTCAGCGCCTAGGACTTGCCGATCGAAAGGTCGGCGGTTCGAATCCCTGCGGCGGGGTGCGCTCCCGCTGCTCGGTCCCAGCGCCTGCCAACCTAGCAGCTCGAAAGCACCTCCGGGTGCAAGTAGATAAATAGGGACCGCTTACCAGTGGGAAGGTAAACGGCGTTTCTGTGTGCGGCTCTGGCTCGCCAGAGCAGCGATGTCACGCTGGCCACGTGACCCGGAAGTGTCTCCGGACAGCGCTGGCCCCCGGCCTCTTAAGTGAGATGGGCGCACAACCCCAGAGTCTGTCAAGACTGGCCCATATGGGCAGGGGTACCTTTACCTTTACCTTTACCTTTGAGCCTTAAGTAGAGTGAAACAGTTCTTTACTGGCATGGACTTGTCAATATGCAGCCCTGCTCACGTACCACGCCAAGTTCAGTGACTTACAGACAAATGTGCTGCTGGTTTGATTGCTTCATGCAGGCCTTGTTAAACCGCCACTGAAGAGATCTCGTTCCGCACCTGATGGTGGTGATGAGGAGACTCAGGAGCAGCTGCAGGATCAAATAGCTGAGAGCAGCTCTATAGATGAAGAGGAGAAAACCGATAACACAACTTTGCTTCGACTGCTCGAAGAAGGGGAGAAGGTATAAGCCAGCATTTAATGCTCTTTTTGGTCTCTCAGTTACTGAACCTAGCAAGCTGTTGTGTGGAGGCTTCTCTAGTGCCTCTAGTCTCCGAAGCAGTTCATCCATCATTCAAAATGAACATGGCATAGAGGGGTTGTGGAGTACGCGTGTGTGATATCTCACAAAAATGTCATGCATTGTATCCAACTAAGTTGTCTCGTTCACACAAGGACTTCCAACTTTAGCTGTGGAATTCCCTCTCCTCTTGTTTCCTATCCTTGCCCCATGTCCCCAACCCACCCCCCAAAAAAATCAGTTCTGGAGAGGGGAACCCTCAAAACAGATTTGGGGGGAGGGGAGGGGAGAGGGGAAGTTCCATTATGGAAGTGGAAGTCCTTGCATGAACAAATTGGCCTGTTGGATACAACCCACAGTTTCCTAACCCAAACGCAGAATTGTTAATTAAACGGTGACAGAGCCCCTCGCAGGAAACCTAACATGGCTGAATAATTCTAACCCACTGTGGATTTAACCTTCAGTTAAGCTCTTCTTCTTTTTTTACACCTTTGATATAAGAATGATTCTTTTTTTCACCTGGCAAACACTTTTAAATTGGAACTCAGCCTTAAAATTCAGTGAATTACTAGAGTACCTTTGTTCCTTAAGTTTGCATGAGCACGTTTAATTGTGGTTGGGAAACAGTTTTATGAAACATTGACATAATAGGTTCTGAAGTGCTGTTGAGAATGCTCATAATAAATAGGCTTACCTTGGAAAATGTCTGTTGCTTTCAGTGATGAGTGTCCTCATTTAAAACAAATGTCATACTGTTTTTGGCATAGTTTAGAAACAGTACTCCACATAGAGTCCCATCTTTCAAATCCTGTAGCACAGGTTTGTGGAACCTCAGGCCCTTGAACTGGCCCTCAGAACTTTCTCCAGGCTTCACCCCTTCTGAGACCCTGCTCAGCACCCTGTTCAAATGCTTTTTGATAAAGCTGCCATGATGCCTCTTGCTTACCTATCGCAACCAGCTGCATAAATCTCACTCTATGGAAGGCAGTAGAATATTTCCTTAATGCTATGTGCTTTGCAGTTTTATTATTCGGAAGCATTATAAATAAGCATTATGTAATAGTTCCTTGTACAATTTCAAATCCTTATCTTCTGGCATGCAAAAGGGGAGGATCCAATTTTGGATGCCAGAACATAGTTTGTATGAGTTGCAAATGCCTTTGACTGGCAGATGAAAACTTAGTATACGCCGTAGAATCAACATGACAATGGCTGGGAAAGTTTTCACATTGCCTCCTCTCGAATGTCAGATTATGCGTGGAATAAATAGACCTCTCGAGGTGATTTGTTGCCTTTGCATTCATCCTCACTCAGTGTCATTGTGGCTTCCTAGTTTATAAGGACATGAAGGTCAGGTCCCCAGGCACCACTGACGCAAGAAAATAACAACTGGGAAGTGTTGCTTGTACTGCAATAATCACTTCCATTTTTTCATTCTGTCTTGGCTATAAACAGGACCCTCTCCTCCTATAATTTAATCAAAAAGAACATTATAGGGCCGAGGTTATTTAAATGCTGATGCTTGCATTTCAAAATTAAATCAATGGGTTGCTCTTTATATTTTTACCATTCCTTGTCCTTTGGCATGCCTTTTTCCTTTATCATATCTGAGGAGCAGAAAGGGGAGGGATAAGTCACAATCTAGCCAGAATTAAACACATTCAAGTCCTGTTGATACTGCCTTATTTCATCCTCTTCAAGCATCTTATTTTAGGTAGTCCCCATAACATGTTGCAGTTATAGTAGCTTAGCACTGATTTTCCTATGTTGGATTTTTATGCCTATCCATCTGTCAAATTCATGGATCCAAGGGCAGGTTATTCAGCTCCATAGTATCATGCAAAGCTTTCGACAACACCATTGCTCAACTCTTCTCTTTTACACGAAACTCTGTTCGTCAAGACAAAGATCTCCAATTTCAACTATAGGACCAGATTAGTTTTCTTGAGGGTTGCCATACAAGCCTAACCTCCAAGAAGATACAACTGGCCTTGGTTTTATTTCATTCCATATAAATAGTTATCCCTCTTAAAGATTTCAAGTTTCCCTTGGACTAAATGGTCCTTTGAGCGCTCTCCTGTCTTCTCATTGAATCTTCGGTTGCAGTCATTTTTTCTCAGATTGAGTTTTAAATGCTGTTTGTGAGTGTTGATATGGCCTGCAGGGTGGTGTTGTGGTGTAAACCACTGAGCCTCTTGAGCTTGCTGATTGGAAGGTCGGCGGTTCGAATCCCTGCTCTGTCCCAGCTCCTGCCAACCTAGCAGTTCGAAAGCACACCAGTGCAAGTAGATAAATAGGTACCTCTGCGGTGGGAAGGTAAATGGCATTTCCGTGCGCACTGGGTTCCATCACGGTGTCCTGTTATGCCAGAAGCAATTTAGTCATGCTGGCCACATGACCCAGAAAGCTGTCTGTGGACAAACGCTGGCTCCCTTGGCCTGAAAGCGAGATGAGCGTCACAACCCCGTAGTCGCCTTTGACTGGACTTAACTGCCCAGGGGTCCTTTAGCTTTTACCTTAACAGGGTAATTACTCCCCCCCCCCAATACTCCAAAGGGCCTATAAGCATAGTCATGTACATATCCTTATTTATTTATCATGTTTTCATTAAATATGTGCTTATATTACAGATTCAACACATGTACCGCTGTGCTCGGGTTCAAGGCCTAGACACCAGTGAGGGGCTCCTCCTCTTTGGCAAAGAGCACTTTTATGTGATTGATGGCTATACCATGACCGCCACCAGAGAAATACGGGACATTGAAACCCTTCCTCTAAAGTGAGTTAGGCGTGACATTTTTTGAAATTGTAAGAGAGAAACAATGTCTCCCTGTTAGAAAGTATTACAACATCAGGATTATAAGAAACCCTCCTGACTATAGCTCTTAAATGCATCTCCAAAAACAGCACTGCACCTTAAATAGAAATATGCAAAATCTGTACGTGACTCTGTAGTTATTGTATCATAGTTTTGACAGTGTTCGTAATGGTTTATGAAGCCAAATATGACTATGGAATACGAGTGGGTGAAATCAGATTTGCTATGTATAGTCTTATATTTATAGTTTCTCTCCTACCTTTTACTGTCTACAGTATGCATGAGCCAATTATACCCAGAGGAGCCCGACAGGGTCCAAGTCAACTCAAAAGGACATGCAGTATTTTTGCATACGAGGATATTAAGGAAGTGCACAAAAGAAGATACCTGTTACAGGTATTGTTTCTAGTGGGGAATAGCAGGGTTTCATAAATATTTTATTTATTTCATAATTTCATGAAACTTACACACTACTTGATTGGTTTTTAAAAAAACAACAACCGCAAAGCAATTTACAAGAAGAAAAAACAAGAAAATAATGGGGGGGAAATCACAAACATACTTTATAACAAACAAAGGCTGAAATACTAAAACATTTAAAAATTACCGTACCTTTCTAAGCATCTGGGTAGGCTTGTCTAAACCAGAATGTTTTTAGCAGGCCCCAAAAAGATTACAGTGGTACCTCTGGATGCGAACGGGATCCGTTCCGGAGCCCTGTTCGCATCCTGAAGCGAACGCAACCCGCATCTGCGCGGGTCGCGATTCACCGCTTCCGCGCATATGCGTGATATCATTTTGAGTGTCAGCGCGAGCGGCGAAACCCAGAAGTAACGCGCTCTGTTACTTCCAGGTTGCGGCGGAGCGCAACCTGATAATATTCACCCCGAAGCTACTTCAACCTGAGGTATGACTGTACAGTAACGGCACCTGCTTGATCTCAACAGGCAAGGCGTTCCAAAGTGTAGGTGTTGCCACACTAAACAATCAAGTTTTTACAAATGTGGAACAGGTATTATGTGGCACTTGTATTAGCGCCAGTTCCGCCAATCAAAGCAGTCAAGTGGGCACATGCGCAGTAAGGCGATCTCATAGGAAAACTGGTTCCAAGTTGTTAAGAGCTTTATATTTTATAGGCTCTGGCGTCCCCCTGCCACTTGCTTAAGGTGGGATAAAACCCTACACATAATATATATTGTAGTCTTTTTATTAAACATTTTAGTCTGGAAGCTTCGGTGCATTGTAAACCCTGACAAAGGGATTAGGGGTGCTTTTTAAAGCACAGTTTGCAGGCGTAAGTTGGCTTCATACCTAGGTAAAAAAGGACTGACTTTGGCTTCATGAAAGTCCACTGCAATTACTCTTCTGTGCTTTGACAACGTTTTTAAAACCTGCCATTTCTTTGCAGCCAATTGCTGTTGAAGTCTTCTCTGGAGATGGACGCAACTATCTTCTTGCTTTTCAGAAAGGAGTGAGGAATAAAGTCTACCAAAGGTATTTCCATTCGTATTATTTATAATAAGAGTACTTATAACAAGCATATTGGCAAGGCAGCCATGGCAAAGGCTTGCCTCTTCAAAAGGGCTTGAGAGAATTTGATGTTTATAACCAATACCAATAGGGTCTATTAGGCTTGTGTGTTGAGCATGCTCTTCTATTGATATTAGGCAAGAATATTAATAGAGGGGAAAATTGTAGACATTTGACCACAAATGAGAAACAATTCCATATTGAGTTTTTATTGACCACGAGGAAATGTTAACATTTAACACTGCATTATCCCCTGCCCTTCTGCTGCCCATTCATCCATTGTGGGAATTCCTCTTAACAGGGAGTGAAATGAAAATTAGGCCACAGCAGCAGCTAGCCTATATTATGCTAAACATAGTCTTATTACAAAGACAAGAGAATTATTTCATCTCAACTTGCTCCTAATAATTCAGCCTGCCTTAGAAAGAGGGCAGCCAAACAGTAGAGCTCAAGAACCCATCTGTCAAGATCATCTGAGAAGTGAGCTCAGTAGGCAGAAAGGCATGTTGCATTTGCTGAAAATCTCAGACACCCCAGCGACACATGTAACACTACACAGCATGAATATAGGTGGGATCTCCTCTGTCCTCTTATAGATCTTCAGTCTGGGATTTTACTAACCAGAGTAATTCAGTGCCACCTCCAGAACTTGACCACCTCTTTAGTCACCCTTGACTCAAGATCACAGGATCAATGTATATCTTTGAATGGACTCTACTGTTCAGTTCCCTTTGTGGACACCTGCAGAAACTGTTCATTCCTGCCTTATGCCTTCTAGTTTTATGAACAAAAGAGGATTTGCTTGCTATGTTTTCCAAGCAGCTGAGTGGACACATATTGGGGGTAAAGTGATCCTTAAATAAACTGTTCCCAGCTATTAAGGGCTTTATGTGCTAGCAGTAACACTTTGAATGCCTTCCTTCCTCTCCATCCCATGCCCACAAAAATCTCTTTTAGAACTGAGGTGTACTTTTCATTTTACTGTTTTTTCATTGCAATGTATACTTTTAATAGAAATAGACACAGCAGCCTAATTAATTCATTAACAGTCTGGCAGTAGGCGCCACCTGAATCTTAATTGAAACGCATTTTTGTTGATTACATTATCCTATTATTATTTTTAAGGTTTCTGGCTGTCGTTCCATCTTTAACTGACAGTTCAGAGTCTGTGTCTGGACAGCGACCCAACACCAGTGTGGAACAAGGGTGAGTGTCTGTGTTTTTATTCCACGCAATAGATTTGGAAGTGAAGGAATTTACAGTATTCGTTTTTGACTACTTTCTACTCATCTGGCTATTTTAAAAGTTGAACTTCCTGGTGGCTTTTTTGGAGTATAAGAAAAAGCGGAAATGCAAATAAAATATTGTGAACAGCAGTGCAAATAAAATAGCAAGGGGCTTCTCTCTTGAAATTGACTGTGCTCACACATCATAGTAAAGGTAAGGGGTAAAGGGACCCCTGACCATTAGGTCCAGTCGTGACCGACTCTGGGGTTGCGGCGCTCATCTCGCTTTATTGGCCGAGGGAGCCGGCTTACAGCTTCCGGGTCATGTGGCCAGCATGACTGAGCCGCTTCGGGCAAACCAGAGCAGCACACGGAAACGCCGTTTACCTTCCCGCTGGAGCGATACCTATTTATCTACTTGCACTTTGACGTGCTTTCGAACTGCTAGGTTGGCAGGAGCAGGGACCAAACAATGGGAGCACACCCCATCACGGGGATTCGAACCGCTGACCTTCCGATTGGCAAATTCTAGGCTCTGTGGTTTAGACCACAGCGCCACCGGCGTCCCTCACGCATCATAGTAAACCATAGCTAAAGGTTCATCGTGAATATTTAGATGTCTCCCGCTTCGCTCCTCTCCTAGCCAGAGTAAGAGCTGCAAACCACAATCCCTGGCTTAGTATCATATCAGAACCATGAGTCATGGTGGTTGGCTTGCTCCAAGCAAACCATGACTGGGAAACCAAAGCTTGTTCTTGAAGCACTCAGACAGCTACAGTACACGAGCTCTAACATCAAAGCATGTTAGACTGTTAGAGGTGACCGTTCCTTGTTGGCATGTTCATGACATTGATAGTGATCCATAGATACTAGGATGGTACAACTGTTGATTCTTTAATCGTTTAAAATCAGTTATAATTAATATGGTAGCATGGATTACAAGGAAAAATTTGCTCCGTGTTACATGAAGTTGCTAACATTGCTCTCATATACCACTGCTAAATGGCAAGAGTACTGACTCTTTCTGCTTCTCCTTAGGTCTGGCTTGCTGAGCACCCTAGTGGGGGAGAAATCTGTTACACAAAGGTGGGAGGTGAGTATAAAGAGTAGTTTAGTTAATAATAATAATAATAATAATAATAATAATAATAATTTATTAATTATTATTTATACAGTGGTGCCTCGCAAGACGAAATTAATCCGTTCCGCGAGTCTCTTCGTCTAGCGGTTTTTTCATCTTGCGAAGCAAGCCCATTGACGGATTAGCGCTATTAGCGGCTTTTAGCGGCTTAGCGGATAAGCAGATAAGCGGCTTAGCGGCTTAGAAAAAGGGGGGGGGGAGGGAAAAGCAAAGCAAGCCCATAGGAAATTCATTTTGCGAAGCACCTCCAAAACAGAAAACCCTTTCGTCTAGCGGGTTTTCCATCTTGCGAGGCATTCGTCTTGCGGGGCACCACTGTACCCTGCCCATCTGGGTGGGTTTCCCCAGCCACTCTGGGCGGCTCCCAATCGAATATTAAAAACACAATACAGCATTAAACATTAAAAACTTCCCTGAACAGGGCTGCCTTCAGATGTCTTCTAAAAGTCAGATAGTTGTTTATTTCCTTTGCATCTGATGGGAGGGCATTTCATATGGCGAGTGCCACTACAGAAAAGGCCCTCTGCCTGGTTCCCTGTAATTTGGCTTCTCGCAGCAAGGGAACAGACAGAAGGCCCTCGGCGCTGGACCTCAGTGTCTGGGCAGAACGATGGGGGTGGAGACACTCCCTTCAGTTATACTGGGCCAAGGCCATTTAGGGCTTTAAAGTTTCCTTTTCATAGTGGATTGAAATAGAATATTTGAACATGTAATATTGGGGCCAAAATGCTTTGTCACATTTAAGTTCCTGTATTTTATAAAGCGGTGGACAACTGAAACGTTTTTGGTTTTGTTACTGGGAAATTAACACCAGTGCTGTTTTGTTCTGCTTTGTGTGCTATCTTTACAAAGAGAGGTGAAATCAGTAATTTCCAGTATCTGATGCACTTAAACACTTTGGCTGGCCGATCCTACAATGACCTCATGCAGTATCCGGTTTTCCCGTGGATCCTTGCAGACTATGATTCAGAGGTAAACATAAAAATCTTACATTTTGTAAAATAAAAGCCTGTTCTTGGAAGCCTAAAACCCTGCACTTAAAAGTAACTCAGATTAGGGCTGGAAGCCTTGCTTTTTCAAATATTACTCCTTGTTAACTAATCTGTGAAGTAAATTGTGGGGTGGGTGTTTCAAGGCAGTGGCTTGAGTAATGTTGCAGTGATTTGTAGAGATTAATAAAAGATATATCTGCACTTCAGATGAGAGAAAGGGACAATTGTTTTAAATCAGGCCTGAGCAGCTAAATATTTAGAGTACAGTGGTGCCTCGCAAGACGAAAAGAATCCGTTCCGCGATTCTCTTCGTCTAGCGGTTTTTTCGTCTTGCGAAGCAAGCCCATTGACGGCTTAGCGGATTAGCGCTACTAGCGGCTTAGCGGCTTTTAGTGGATTAGCGGCTTAGCGGATCAGCTGATAAGCGGCTTAGTGGCTTAGAAAAAGGGGGGGGGGGAACCCCGCAGGTACTCGCAAGACATTTTCGTCTTGCGAAGCAAGCCCATAGGGAAATTCGTTTTGCGAAGCGCCTCCGAAACGGAAAACCCTTTCGTCTAGCGGGTTTTCCGTCTTGCGAGGCGTTCGTCTTGCGGGGCACCACTGTAGTTGCCAACATTTTTAGAAACCAGTATCTCAGTATATTGAATAGAGGAGCCAGAAATAGTTGCACATGAATGTATTAAATTAGTCAGAGAATCAAATTTCTTAAGAATGGACTTTACTACTTGTTTGCTTTTAAAGGAATTGGATCTTACGAACCCAAAGACATTTAGAAATTTGGCCAAACCGATGGGAGCCCAGACTGATGAGAGGCTAGCTCAGTATAAGAAGCGCTACAAAGACTGGGAAGACCCTAATGGTAAGTGCAATAAAACATCTATCATCCACAATCCAAGATGGATGTAATGGAATAAACGGTACTGTGGCTTTTCCTTTCATCTGATTTTCTGAGGGTTGGAGATCCCACCGGACATCGTCAGTTTTACCAGCTAAGAAGCTGAGGACAGGTTTATCGTTAGGAAATTTGCTATGATTCAGTTGAGCCCCTGTGCTAAATTAATATAATAATCGTATAAAATCCTGCTTGTCTCAGGTCTTGGAAATGTTGCCGCTGATAAAGACATTCAGTAAATGATCAGTGAAGATGTCTCTAGAGAAACTTGTTGTGGCTAATCTGAAGCATTTAATTTCAAAAAGAGTGTTATAAAATATTGTATGTGACATTTAAAAAAAAAGAAATATGATTAGTTGAGTACTATAACAATGTAAGTGGCTATAGTGCCAAATTATAAGCATTGAAATTTTTTTTAACTATACCAATTTTAGATGTACTTAGTGTCTTGGTATTAGCAAGCTAATACTGACTAAGCCTAATATTTAACACAGGCTTCCTCATTTCCTTCCTATTTCCTTTTCCTGTTACTCCCCCCCCCCCATTTTCTTTCAGGTGAAACTCCAGCTTATCATTACGGCACCCATTATTCATCAGCAATGATAGTAGCCTCATATCTTGTGAGAATGGAACCCTTTACACAGATATTCTTAAGGCTACAGGTAAACTATTTACTTCTGCCATTTGCTTCCAAGGTGTAATTTCATATTTTCCGCTCTATAAGACGCACCAGACCATAAGACCATAGTTTTAAGAGGAGGAAAGGGGGAAAGCCCTGGTTTTTTTGGGCGGGGGGGGGGGTCAGTTCACAGTTGTGCAGCTTCTTTTGCAAAGGGGAAAACCCCCATTTTTTTGAGGATCAGTTCAAAGTTGTGCAGCTTCTTTTGCAGAGGGGGAAAGCCCCATTTTTTTGAGGATCAGCTCAAAGTTGTTGAGCTTACTTTGCAAAGGCAAAAAATCCTGTTTTTATGGGGTTCAACTCACAGTTCTTCAGCTTCTTTAGGAAAGGAAACGGAGCTGTTTCTACAGTTTCCAGACAGATAATCTAATCAGCCAGTCACATGTCGCTGGGGAAACAAACAGCCTCCGTCTGCAGAACATTCAACAATGGAGGCTTAGGCAAGGGGGCGGGGCCAGAAAGGGAGCCAGCGATCAACCACACATTCGCTCCATAAGACGCACAGACATTTCCCCTTACTTTTTAGGAGGAAAAAAGTGCATCTTATAGAGCGAAAAATACAGGTACTTCTCTTTTTCCTTCCTCAGGGCGGCCACTTTGACTTGGCTGACAGAATGTTCCACAGTGTGCGTGAAGCCTGGTACTCTGCATCTAAGCACAATATGGCAGATGTCAAGGAGCTTATCCCGGAATTCTTCTACCTCCCAGAGTTGCTACTCAATTCCAACAACTTTGATCTAGGTGAGAAAAGCCGCTTTTGATAGCATGGCTGTATTTCTTTCTTACAGAGACACCGTCAAAAGATGAACATAAAGCGGATTTTGATGTGCATTAAATAAAGATAAGAGCATTGTATGTTTTCGTCTTAATTTCGGAGACTGGTCATTTTAAATGCTCATTTGCGCTACGGAGCTCATTCAGGTGTCCTGCTAAACTTTCTCAGGAAGCACACTTCATTGTGGAAAAACCCTCTTTATTCTTGTTTTCACCTTGTAGGTTGCAAGCAGAATGGCACTAAACTTGGGGATGTAATACTCCCCCCATGGGCTAAAGGGGATCCCCGCGAATTCATCAGAGTGCATCGGGAGGTAATGTATGTTCTTGTTAGAAACTGCAACACCTTTTTGGCCTCCCATCCAAATCTTGCTATTCTGTTTGGAAGAATGCCCCTTCCGATCTTCAGGAGGAGGGGGGGTTGTGGGATCACGACCCTGCCCACACTCACTCTGCGAGGCTGGCGTCAGCCTCGCAGGAGACAGGGATTCACCCAATTAGCATACCCTGTGGCCACTTAAGGTCAGGGCAGCCCCTGGCTCGCCCCCTTTCTTCCCTGGAGACGACGCAGTTTCCATATAATAAAATAAAATAATAAAAGCATAATAAATAATAATAAATAATAAAATAATAATAATAAAATAATAAATAAATAATAATAATAAAATAATAATAAAATAAAATAATAATAAAATAAAATAAAATAAAATAATAATAAAAGCATTATTGGCTGATAGTTTTGCTCTTTATATCTTTTGTACATGTTGAGCACACTGGGATTATCAAACATGTCGGTTGACATAGTGAGTCCAGTTGATAAGTTCTCACCTTCCTTCATATTAGAACTCTGTAATGAAGTTTTGTTTTTGTTGTTTGTTTGTTTTAAAAGTTGCAATGTTTTTAGAGCAGGCTATAAATTGAAGGAAAATAAGTAAAGCAGTTAAAAAGAAAGAAGGAAACTTAGTCATGGTGTTGGCTAACAGCGCCATCTGTTTCAGCAAACAAGGCTTTGGCCACCTGTAAGCTGGTTGTGCTTCATTTAACATGCACGTTTTGAATTGCAGGCTTTGGAATGCGATTTTGTGAGTTCTCACCTGCACGAGTGGATAGACTTGATATTTGGCTACAAACAGCAAGGGCCTCCTGCAGTAGAAGCTGTAAATGTTTTCCATCATCTCTTCTATGAGGGCCAAGTGGACATATACAACATAAACGATCCATTAAAAGAAACGGCTACTATAGGATTCATTAACAACTTTGGACAGATACCGAAACAGGTAATGAATGAAATTTGAGTATGGTGCATCTGTGGTTCAAGACAAAGTTGGTATATTCCATTCTATTTGCTTTGTCCTTTCGGAGATTTAACTCCTTCTGTTCAAGACTTGGAGACCCTTGGCCCTTTGGGGGAGGATGGAGCAATCAGGAGTTTGAATCTCATTTCCATGGGCTTTATTCTTGCTTTAAAAGGCAAGTCACTGTTGCTTTGATTTCATAGTAAAAGTAAAAGCTGGTCATGCAAATGTGACGTATTTGAATGACAATCCTTGGTATCAGTCTGGGACAGGGTGTGGGCCTTCAGCTCATGCCATCTTTGTAATATTGCATATTAATGTCACCACACGACAGCATGACCCAAATGGAGATGAACTGGATGGTCTTAGTGTGACTCCAAGAATAAACAAATATGTCCATCCTCAGTATGTTGGTGTGATCTTGTTTCACAGAGAAGCAAGCTTACAGGTTTAGACACATAGCAGTGAATATACTCATGTTTGAATGGGATCTGGGTAGACCTTAAGCAAAGGAGGAAGGGGGGCGTATAGCTCATCAGGAAGATCTTCTGTGCAAGGCCCATTTAAACGAATGCAAAATATGCAAAATCTTGATTTTAGTCATGCTTGCCCAATGGATCGTGCCCTTGATGCTTTCCAGAAGTAAAATGTAATTTCCAGACATAAAATATAAATATATGGAGTTCCAAGGCCTTGCACAGATCTTGACAAAGAACAAACAGCCACACAGCCAAAACATAAAGTGACTGACATTTTCTCCAAAATTAGAATTACTTGCTTATGGTTTCGTTTATGGGATCCCACATAGCTGTCAGCATCGAAGCTGGCAGTAAAAATGAAAATCCTAAAAACCTGAAACATAAAAATACTAACATAAATTAACTTCTTCTGTCCCTTCAATACCTGCATATTAAAAATAAAGATAAAACTTTTTACTACCTTCCCAGAAGCTTAAATAGAGCTGACCTGTCCCTTCATCACGGAGAACGTTCCACTGCTAAAACGTCCCTCTCTAACAATGAAATTATGTGAACAGTTAGATTTTAAAGGAGTGTTTTAAAATGTTATTAAATGTTTAGGATGAAGCCTGCCAAATCTTAATAATTCTCTGTTTATGATTGCAGCTTATCTGCTAAGGTTGACAGTATTTAAACTAGCATTCTGTTTTGATAAACACCAGCATTCCATCTGCCCCTCTGACGGTCCCTTTAAAAGCACCCCGTGGTTGCTTAACATGGCTTTGAGTGCATATCAGGAGTGGCGAATACTGGTATTTCACTGACTCATCGTCACATGGTGGGCCAAGGCAACTGAAAACAGCTTGTGTGTTTCCTGTGACTGTGAAATCCATCTCTGTTAGGGAATTTATTTGCAACAAGTCTCATGGATGGTGCTGACATGTTTTGAGAGGTGTTGCTGCAAATTATTTGCAGGCCTGCTGCTAAGCCTGTAATGTTTTCTGTCTTGCTGCAGTTGTTTAAGAAACCTCACCCTCCAAAGCGAGTGAGAAGCCGAATTAATGGAGAAATAAGTGGGGTTTCTATCCCACCAGGTATTGCCAGTGGCAAGATTTTTTTTCATCATTTAGACAACCTGAGGCCTTCTCTTGCACCAGTAAAAGGTAAATGCTGCAATCAGTTTACTTTTGATTTTTTTTTTTTAGAACTACGCTCATAGTTCCAGGCATTTTTATTAAAACATATACTATTGTTTACCCCAGAAGAAAAAGACTTCCAAGGCCGTCTATATCAATTAAAATGTTTTTTTAAAAAATCTATTAAAAATGTGAAGCGTCCTTCATTGCATCTACTGTATTTTTTGCTTTATAAGATGCACCAGACCACAAGACGCACTTAGTTTTTGGAGGAGGAAAACAAGAAAAAAATATTCTGAATCTCAGAAGTCAGAACAGCAAGAGGGATCGCTGCGCAGTGAAAGCAGCGATCCCTCTTGCTGTTCTGGCTTCTGTGATAGCTGCGCAGCCTGCATTCGCTCCATAAGACGCACACACATCCCCCCTTACTTTTTAGGAGGGAAAAAGTGAGTCTTACAGAGCAAAAAATACAGTATGTTATGGCATGAGCAGAGCAAAATATGCCAAAAATTCAGTGCACTAGAAACAACAGAACATGTCATGGCAGGTAAAGAAACGAGTGAAAACAAACCAAGCAATATATATATGAACCCAGTCTTTAAACTAGAGAGCGTTTAAAACAAGCTGATATTAAAATAAAGAAAACAAAACGAAGGCCAATGTGCCTCAAAGATTTCACTTGATGTGGGATCAGGATTGTCAATGGCATCTGTGCATTAGACACCTTGTTTGAACAGGGCTTGTGCTCATAGAGTGAAATGTGTAAGCAAAACCCACAAATCCTGATCCTCGGAGTTGCGAAGAGTGTATAGTTGGCACAGATCCGGATTACATGTTGGACTCTGTTTGCATAGAGACCTATATGACTGTGGTGTCCAGTGCCTGCAGCTTGGGTGGCAAAGGCCACGCTAATCCCCCGCACCCCACAATACCCTCTGTGTTGGGATGGGGATGGCTCTAAGGGAACATCGCCTAGAAACTAGTTTTAATCATCTTGCCCTCTCTGGAGACGGAAGGTGTGTGCACTAGCGACATTCAGAGAGTTGTCCAGGCTGCAACCCCAAGTTAATTTCCATGCTTCCTGACTTCGCTGGAAATTATGAGAGCACAAAAGAGCCTTCTGGACTGGGAGCCGGCCTTACATTGTGCCTCCACTACAGATCTTCCCTTACGCTTTGTGCTGTTCGGATTTGCCTTGCTTCTAGCACACTGAACCATGAACAAGATTCATGTCGCTAGACTGCTAGAGGACTGAACAGAAGTCTTCTTACAATGGAATGGTTGTGTTTGAATTTATACAAAGTTATTTTGATACCTGCCAGCCACTTTCCCCACTGCTCTGCTGAAACGTAAGACTGATTTGAGCATTAACGAATTCCTGGAGCGTTCTCAGTAGCTCTATGCCCTTGAAAGTCTCTTATCCAGTTTCTTACACTTCTGTGTCATGGGAGTTGATAAGAATTTAACATCACTGGTCACTGTTTAAATTCTTTCAGAGCTTTCAGTAGTGTAAGCAGGTTTCTCAGAAAGATAACAAAGTTCTCGTGAAATATCCTCACTTTCTACTGTGATTGGGTATAGCTTTCACCTAATCTTGGAACAGTGAATGTTTTTATGAGCTCTTGTTTGTGAGTGCTGCTATCTTTTCTTTCTCGCTTTTCTTTCTCCCTTTGAGCAGAGCTCAAGGAGCGTGTAGGACAGATCGTGTACACGGACAAAGGAATTTTAGCAGTGGAGCAGAATAAAGTGCTAATTCCGCCAGCCTGGAATAAAACCTTTGCTTGGGGTTATGCAGATCTCAGCTGCAGGCTGGGAACCTATGAGTCAGACAAGGTTTGTCTCTCAGATTTTTGTGGCTCTTTAACTTGCATACCTGATGATGGAAAACAATGACTGAACAAGCTGCCTCAGGCAGGTGTCTTAACTGTACCCTTTTAGAAACCTGCTGAATACATTTTTGTTCAGACAAGCCTATCCAGGTACTTAGAAAGTTGATGCAGATTTTAGTCTGTTGTCAGTTAATATTTTTTTGAAATCATTGCTGTTAATTTTTATTGATAATTTTATTGATTTATCTTTTTTTAAAAACTGCTTTGTTGGTTTTAACACTCAAGCAGTGCATTTTGTGAAAGTTTGTAACATAAATAAATAAATCCAGTATCTAAGCAGGCCGTGGGGCAAGTTAACACTTGGCAGAAAGTTGTTTCTAGTGAACAATTCTTATAAAATCTGCCTGTTAAATGTACATACAGTGATGCCTCGCAAGACGAAAATAATCCGTTCCGCGAGTCTCTTCGTCTAGCGGTTTTTTCGTCTTGCGAAGCATCCCTATTAGCGGATTAGCGCTATTAGCGGCTATTAGCGCCTTAGCGGATATTAGCGGCTAAGCAGCTTAGAAAAAGGGGGGGGGAGGGAAAAAACTCGCAAGACGTTTTCATCTCGCAAGCCCATAGGGAAATTCATCTTGCGAAGCGCCTCGAAAAACCCTTTCGTCTAGCGGGTTTTTCGTCTTGCGAGGCATTCGTCTTACGGGGCACCACTGTATGTTTTAATTAACAAGTATCATTTGCATGAGCACCATCCTTTGGTGCAGGATGAGCTATGGTAATGACTTTAAGATTGGCCAAAATACAGAGTGAATTATGTACCGGGGGTAGAGGATTCCAGGCTTTCTTCTCCTATTACTTGTATCCTTTCCACACTTCCCTTGCTTTGCCCCTCCCCATGAAACCAAGGAGCCGGCTCCTGAACGCAGCTTCCGAACCCAGCTCTTCGGTTGTGGATGGGAGTACTCGAAATCCATTGCCTCTCCTCTGCAACTGCCTTTGGAAGTGTGAGCTGGTTTTCTCCCAGGATGCAAGGTTGGGTGGAAGGAAATGTATCTTCCCCGACCAACCAACACAGGAAACTGGCCACGTTTTGTAAATTGATGGGTCCGCTGTTTTACTTTTCCACCTTCCTAGGCCGTGATCGTTTATGAATGCTTATCGGAATGGGGACAGGTTCTCAGTGCCATCTGTCCCAATCCCAAGCTGGTCATCACCGGAGGAACCAGCACAGTTGTTTGTGTATGGGAGATGGGCACCTCCAAGGAAAAAGCCAGAACGCTCACTCTTAAGCAGGTAAATCTGGATTTCTGTCTCAGAAAACTGGGCCCCCAAGCATATTTCATCGGTACTGATTAAATCCGGCAAGTTGGGAGTGAACTAAGTCAGAAGGTTTTGTTCTCCTCAACTGTTGGCACATGGATAGATCACCAAAAGTTGTTGATGCTGTTTTCCGCGGAAAGGAAGAAATTCACTGTGGATTCTGTCAGAGCTCTGAACAAAATCTGCTTATTACCCTGCACAACCATAGCCTTACGTCCATGTGACTGCATGGACAATTTACTAAAACCATTGAAATACACCCCTGCTCTATGTCCTGCCACTGTCTTTTGTCCCCATAGGGGTCTGCCTATATAAGCAAAGGGTGAGCAAAAGGCAAGGAAGGGGCTGAGAATTTGTTCTTGTTGTCAGCTAATTCTCCCCTGGTCTCCTCGCAGGCCCAAATAGGACTAATTTAGCCAGCTAGCCCTGGTGATCATCTAATGTTTATTAGATTGATTTCCCCCCTAAATTGATGCATTCTGAATTTATTGTTATTCACGTTTTATACTGTATTTTATGCTGTTTTTTGTTGCATCAATTAAGTGTTTTAAATTTGTTGTTAGCCACCCTGACCCTGGTTTTCTGAACCGGGAAGGGCGGGGTATAAATAATTTATTTTTATTACTATTATTATTATTATTATTATTATTATTATTATTATTATTTGCTTAGGCACAGTTCACCAGTGCTATCGCAGAGTCTCCATTCATTTCAATGAGGCTCACCTGGGAAATGGCTACAAACCCCACTTAAGTGGTTTGAGGTTATTCAGCAAGAAACCACACTATTCAGTTTCCGTAGCATTGTGTTTCTTAGATTTTAATTCGTCTTCTGCAACCTAGTAATAGTGTCATACTCCCACATTGTCCCTCTCTCCGAAGGAAAACTATTCCAGTATCTGTATTTGCAGCGCTTTGCAGCAAATGCTTTATGTGTTTTCTTCTGTCTTCCTCTGCTTTTAGGCGCTGCTCGGCCACACCGAAGCAGTCACGTGTTTGACAGCCTCTCTGGCCTATCACATCATTGTGAGCGGGTCTCGGGACCGCACCTGCATCATCTGGGATTTGAACAAGCTCTCCTTTTTAACACAGCTTCGTGGCCACCGGGCCCCCGTGTCAGCACTCTGCATCAACGAACTGACGGTACAGATCAGAACATCGACTGCTTCTCTTAGAAGAGACACAAATGTAGAAAATCACTCTTAAGCTGGTTGCGCCCATTTCAGCTCCAGATTGCACATGTCCCCTAGTTAGTGACGATTTCCAAGTTATTACCGTATTTTCAAGTCATCGGTTCTTGGAGTTTCCAGCCAGACCACGCCTTTGTTCTTCATATTAAATCGAGATGCGTTTGTCCTCCGGGATGGCAAAGAATGGCAGTGTTGAGATCTAAGTGTGCCTAAAACATTTATCCTTTTTTTCAGGGAGACATTGTGTCCTGCGCTGGCACTTACATCCACGTGTGGAGCATTAATGGGAACCCCATAGTGAGCGTGAACACTTTCACCGGGCGCAGCCAGCAAATCCTGTGCTGTTGCATGTCAGAAATGAACGAATGGGATACCCAGAACGTGATTGTGACGGGGCATTCGGATGGAGTGGTCCGAGTAAGTACCAGCAGTTGTGTAGAAATAAAACTGGGGGTCGGCAGCATGCTTCGTGGTGCAGAGGAAGTTGATAGAGAAGGGTTTTTGTTCATAATATGAGAACCTGGCTCATCTGGTGAACCTGAATGCTGAGAGTTTCGGAGGAAAGGGAGTGAGGCAGCATTGAAACTCATGAATCTGAACTCTGAAGGGGATTTAGACAGATTCCCGGACAATAAGGCCATCAGTGGTTACTAGGTGTGATAGCCATATACTCTACATCTAAAATTGCTAATTGGAAGAGGGCTTTGTGGGCTTCCCATAGACATCTATTGTGGGAAACAGGATGACAGGACAGGATGGCAGGGGGTTGGACTCGATGGCCCTCTTCCAACTCTATGATTCTATGATTCTATATAGGATTTCCAGGTTCATTCCTAATTACAGCTCCTTTCTATTCAGAATTCCTCAATGGCATATTCATTTACTCATATATTAAAGCAGTTGAATAGCCCATCCGCTAGTTTTGGGCATACAGTTAGAAACCTAGTTCAATTGTAATTTAAATGTGCCTTGATTTTTGTGTCTCCTTGAGTGCTTTCAATGTTACTTTGCTCCATGTCTTGTTATCGTATCAGGTTGAAAGCCAGGTTATATGGCAATGGATGTATGCATTCAGACTCACACTTTCATCTCTCCTTCTCCTAGTTCTGGCGAATGGAGTTTCTGCAGGTCCCGGAAACTCCAGCTCCTGAACCTGTGGAGGCGCTCGAGATGCAGGAAGAGTGTCCGGAAACCCAAATAGGTGCTGTTTCTTTTTGGCTTTGTGTTCAGCTTTGAATTGTTCAAGGTGTAGCTCAGGAGTGGGAGACCTTTGCTTCTCCAGTTATAGTTGGGGCTATACTTTTATTTATTTATTTCATACATTTATATACCATTTGATTGCTTTAAAATAAATAAATATCAAAACGGCTAATGAAAAGAGGAAAACAATAAAATTATTAGTTTTTAATAACTTATTTTTAACTCCCACCATCCCTGGATCATTTTCTTTGCTGGCCTGGCGTCTGACAATATCGGGGGGCACCACTTCGGCTGCCCCCTGGCATGGCTGGCATACCGTATTTTTTGCTCCATAAGACGCACCCGACCATAAGACGCACCTAGTTTTTAGAGGGGGAATGCAAGAAAAAAAATATTATTTAAAGGGAGCGCTGAGCAGAGCCTGTATGCATCCCAGGCTCTGCTCAGCGCTCCCTTTCAAGAGCAGCAAGGAGCGTGTGTGCGGCGCTTGCAGGCTTTTCCCCAAGGAGGGGCTCTGTCCCTTCCCCCACCTTCCGCAAAAGCCAGGGATAGCCGCACGAAGCCTCCGTAGGGCAGTGGGATGAAGGCTCCCAGTGCCCTGCGGAGGCTTTGCGCGACTAAGCCAGAAGCTAGAACAGCAAGAGGGAGCGTGGCGCAGCGCTCCCTCTAGCTGTTCTGTCTTCTGGGATAGCCCACGAAGCCTGCATTTGCTCCATAAGATGCACACACATTTCCCCTTACTTTTTAGGAGCGGAAAGGTGCGTCTTATAGAGTGAAAAATAGGGTAATAATGTCCCTAATAGGCTTTGTATGAATCTGGGCCTAGGTTTTATGTCAGAGTTACGGAGGAGCGGGTCTAGTGAGGGAAAGCGAATCATGGCTGGGTTTGTTTGTTTTTTAACGCATTGCATGTAACAGGCGAGGAAGCCCCGGATGAGGACAGCAGCGATTCGGAAGCAGAAGACCAGGGCCCTGGCCAGGAACCAAAGTTGCAGGAAAGCCGGAGCCAGCCAGGCAGCGCCAGCCACAGGCCTTGCTCGTCCTCAGCCCGAGCAGCAGCTGCGTGGTCAGCAGACAGCAGCTCTGACGACTCGAGGCGCTGGTCCGACCAGCTCAGCTTGGATGAGAAGGATGGCTTCATCTTCGTGAACTACTCCGAGGGGCAAGCGAAAGTCCACCCCCAGGTTCAAGCTAACCACCCACACCCTAATCCAGGGGAACTGCGACATTACAGCAAGCTCAAGCCAGGTAGGGAAACGCCTCTTGGCGATATGCCAAACTGGAAGTGTGTTTCCTGGGCAGGTTTCCGGGTGCCCAGATCAATCCTGTTACTCTTTGGGGCAAGTGGACCCAGATCCTGAGCAGGCACCATGCAGATGTGTTTCCCACCCTCCACATCTGCTTACATTGTTACCCGTTTTCCTTTCTTAGGCTACAGATGGGAGCGGCAGCTAGTGTTCCGGAGCAAACTAACTATGCACACAGCCTTTGATCGCAAGGACAACGCACATCCTGCAGACATCACGGCATTGGGCATCTCCAAGTAAGTGACCTGGTTTCTGTATGTCCTCAGTATATCAGCTGAAGGCACAGTAGTGGTATCGGCTTTAGATCGCTAGAATAAAACAAGCAAGTTTGGAACTGAAAATTGCTTTGAAATGGTTAGACCAGGCACCTCCAAACTCGGCCCTCCAGCTGTTTGGGAACTACAATTCCCATCATCCCTGACCACTGGTCCTGTTAGCTAGGGATGATGGGAGTTGTAGTCCCAAAACAACTGGAGGGCTGAGTGTGGGGATGCCTGGGTTAGACAGATAGGAGATGCAACTATAAGCCATGATAGCTAGGTAAAACTACATTGGTACCTCGGGTTAAGAACTTAATTCGTTCTGGAGGTCCGTTCTTAACCTGAAACTGTTCTTAACCTGAAGCACCACTTTAGCTAATGGGGCCTCCCGCTGCCGCTGCGCGATTTCTGTTCTCATCCTGAAGCAAAGTTCTTAACCCGAGGTAATATTTCTGGGTTAGCGGAGTCTGTAACCTGAAGCGTCTGTAACCTAAGATACCACTGTACTGTGCTCAGAGTTAGCCTATGTCAGAGTATCAGGTGCTGGGAACACAATGAGGCCTTTAATGAAATGCTTTGGGCATTCTTCTTCTTTACAATTTATGTATTTTTTGGTTACCATTCTGACACTCCCCCCGCCTCTTTTTTCTCATTTGTGTTTGGTGCTCCCCATCTTTTTTCAAAGTTGGGAGAAAGTAAGTCTGACCTGGTAGACCTTACTTTGATTCAGCAAGGCTGTTGCATTCAAAGGGGGGGGGGGTGTGTGGAGCAAAGCTGCTACCTTTGGCCTAATATTCTCTGGCTTTAAAAATGTGTTTCTCTCTAGCCTTGAGGCTACTTCCTAATGCTTAAATCAAATGCTAATTTGTCTTTGGGTATCTGTTTCTCTTTTCAGGGATCACAGCAGGATTCTCGTAGGCGACAGCAGAGGCAGAGTGTTCAGCTGGTCAGTGAGTGACCAGCCCGGCCGCTCTGCAGCTGACCACTGGGTGAAAGATGAGGGAGGAGACTGTTGTTCCAGCTGCTCAGTCCGTTTCTCTCTCACTGAAAGGCGTCACCATTGCAGAAACTGCGGGCAGCTCTTCTGTCAGAAGTAAGAAAGATGGTCTCTCCTGTATATTCTTTACAGACTGGTTCTCGCAAAGAAGTGCTAGCATCTGAAGAGCTGCTGCTTTTTTATTTTATATTCTTTACTGAAAAATTAAAAGTACAGAATTACAAGTGCACGGAATAAGATAAGACACAAAAAAAGAAGGAACAATAAATAGTACTCATGTAGAAAACAAAACGAAAAAAGATATTGTGTACATTACAAAAAAAATGAAAAAAAACTTGTTTTTGTAGTTAATCAGACCTTAATCTAGTTTTAAAAATAATTCCAAATATCATTAAACTTGCCCCTGGCAAGTCTCTACGTTTGTACACAACTTGTCTGAAGAGCTGCTTCTTGATAACAACAGGCACCCTATTTATTTCACTAGCAAATCTGATACTCCCTCTCCCCACCAAAAATAAATAAATTCTCTTATTCTAGATAAGTTGGTGCTATATTATTTTGAGAAAGGTAGGAGAGAGCTCATTAATTGGCCTAGAGGGGAAATTAAACCCACAATAGCATAAGTGGAATACCCTGTTTCCAGAAGCTCCTGTAAACATTAGTGCTGGTTCTCAGAACAGCTGATCCTTTATAAGCCCATTGCCGGCCACTTTAACACTAGTTACCCCGGAAATTTCATTTCTGTTTCAGTAGTGCTGTCACTATACCATGACCCTTGGATTCCGTTGATCAATTGCTGGTTCTTCCCTTGCTCAAGATGACCGGTTGCCCCAAGAACACCCCTGCCCCTAGAGCAAGGTTCTTCTAACAGCAGAACCATGTGATTCTGAGCAAAAATGCAGGAGGAAAACAGTCTACCTCCCACAATTCTTTGCTCCTGCCTGAGTCTCTTGCAAGAGAAATAGCCCAGTCCGAAGACTTCATCATCCACCATAATAAACTGTGGGTGCAGAGAGAGGAATAGCAGCTCACATTTTTGCATGCCTTTCCCCCCCCCCCCTCGCCAGGTGCAGCCGCTTCCAGTCGGAAATCAAGCGTTTGAAAATCTCCTCCCCGGTGCGGGTTTGCCAGAACTGTTACTACAACCTTCAGCACGAGCGAGGCCCTGAGGAGGGATCCTGGAATTAACAAGGCAGAGGCAAGCCACACAAAACGCCAGGCTGTGCACTGCAGGGCCCACAGGAACTCGGTAAATTTAATTCATTGCAGGAAGGAACATGCAGCACATCTAGAAAGGATTGCAACGCTAGCCCTGACCGCTTCGTCTTTGTACTGCGCAGCAAAGCACTTGCGAGCAAAAGGGATCATTCAATTTCGATGTACTTTTTCAGAGAAGGGGCTGAAAGCGTTCATGCGGCTGGCGAGTGTCAGGCGGAGAGACGAGCAGTTGCCGCAACTGCAGCGAGGACCCACAAGACCCAGCCTTCCCTGCTAACGTGGCTGGGAAGGAAAACCCATCATTAACCACCCCTTGTTCTGTCTTTGGTTTTGTAGAGCTAGTCACCTTATTTGTGTTGCGGGAAGGAGAAGGCTTTTTAGAAGATAGTTGTAAATCTGCCTTCTTCGCAAGCAAACTGTGGATATTGTAAATAGATATAATGGCCTTTTTATTGAAATATGAACTTAACCGCCTGTTACATGGGACATCAGACCAACCACTATACCTTGTGTCTCATTTTTAGCTCATCCATCTACTTAAATATGAATGTGTGTGTTTTTTTTAAAAAAGCATTGAGGCATTATCTGTATTTTATTTTCAAAGCCCGGGCTGCATGTTTGTTCTTTGGTTACTCGCAATATCTTAACTTTAAACCAGGTCATTCAGAGAGTTTTGAAAGGCGGGGCGAACCACCCTCAACTTGTCTGCGGCAATAGGACTCGGAATCTTTCATTCTCAACTGTAAGATAAGGACCCTCTTTTTGTTTCATTTTTTAAAAAAATACAGAAGCTATTGAGCGCCTATCTTCATATTTAAAATGGTCTCTTTTTATACAATGTGGACCTTGGCTTGTGCTTATTCTTTGCAGTTTCTGGATCAGCTGGTTCCTACAACAGTAAAGGCCAGACCTTACTTTGGACAGTAGTAAATGCCTTGCATGAAACTCAGAATTGCCCTACCCCAGAGAAGAAAATAACAGACTTGGGACCCTTGCTGTTATAACTGGATGCTAATACCAATATATTGAGGGGGATTCTCTTGCACAGGGCCTATTGAAGTGAATGGGAGTTGCACAAGAACAATTGCCCACCTTTTATTCCCCTTAACTGGGCTTTTCTGCTGGGGTTATCTTTAACTCATTATTATTATTTTTTAGGCTGCCTTTATCATTCATTGGCGTACCATCAACTTGGGGGATGTTACTCAAACTTTCACTGAAGAAGGGCATTTCATACATTAGCGGTTTAAGATCTTATGTTTCTCACTTCTTTCTTGGGTCACTTTTTCTCCAGTCCATCTTGTCTGTAGAGATGGGGGAATACACAGATCAGGCGCAATCCATGGGCATCATTTTTTGAACATGGCCTTGGAAAGTGGTGGTTTGTTTTTATTTTATTGTGCTGTTTGTTTTCGTTTCACTGTAATGTATACCATGTTGTAAACGGGTGGGGAGATGAATTGGCCTTGTTCAGTTTCCCAGATCACCGCTGCTGTTTCGCAGCAGATGAGTTGACGGTCACGTTAGCAACAGAACCAAAACCCTGGCACACTACCAAGTGAAAAGGAACAGGGCACAACACTAAGGCAAAAACGCAGACATTCTCAGATCTGTACCACTTCAATTGGGAAAGATGAAGCATTTACAATGGTCTGAGTACCTTGCAGCGTTACACAAGATTAAGTGGGACACACACACACACACTCACACTCCACACTGCTTATATTGATTAAGTACTTTCTTTTGACAGTAAATCGAGCTCACTGACCATTTTTGTCCACTTAAACATCCCTGGTGATAGAGATGTATGCACTGATTGGAAGATCAACTGTCTGTTTTGATGATGATGTTTTTAATGGTTATGAACTGCAAGAATTAGATCAGTTTGTGGATTTGTGTTCAAGTCCCCAAGGAAATCATTCCACACACGCATGCATGCAAATTTATTAATATTACTTCACCCACTCTGTGGTTTTGGATGGCAAATGGCACTGATCCAGCAGCCTCGCCTACTTTGCCCTGCAAGGAAAGTCAGTTTCCGCACTTAGTTGCTTTTTACTTTGTTGTTACAGCCTTTGTTGTTACAGCCTTTGTTGTTACATGATCTCCAAGTCACTTAAGTCCCAGCATACATTCTGACCTGTTGAACTAAATAGCCTTAAGTATGGGTAAGCATAAGTGGTTTATAGATCTTGACCTGATAAAACTAGTTTTCAAATTACAGATATTTAAATATTTAAAAAAAACGTGTTTGAATTCTCTGAAAGCACCTTCACACCACCGAATTTTTGTTTCTCTTATTAAGGAAAGACTGAACATTAGAAGAACAGCTTAACTTGAAGTCTCTCTAGCTTGAGAATTTGGGATTGTTACTTTTTTAAAAAAACCACCCTAAATTATTGAAAATAAAATTCTAAGCACTGGATAGCACAGTTACAACTATTGCTGGGTTGTTAGAAGACAGCAGGATGTGTAGAGATGTTTACTCCTCCTTCTTTTTTAGCATGTTTAACTACATAGACATGTTGTACCAGTGTTATTCTACACTTTTTACATTTGCCACTCCTCAAGATGGAAGGTGATTTTTTTTCTTCTGTGTGGTTGATTGCGTCAAACTTGCGTAGTAATAGGTGTTTTTAAGGTTCTGTGGGCTGAACTTCTCAGCTACCTACTTTGGGATGAGTTTTTTTCCAGAACTCATTTGTGTAGCCAGATGATGGATAGAAGAGGTTTGTGTATTCTGTTTGTGTGAAAAGGGAAAATGGGGGCTCAGCTGCACCACGAAACAGGCACTGCATAACCTCCATTCATTCTGGTGGCCCCTGACATGGAAGTCCTACACAAGCTCCACTGGAGTGAATGGCTGGATTCTTGGCCCAGTTGAGCCCTGAGAGTCCCCCGGCAGCTGCTGCTCTAATGACCTAAACAATGTCTAGCATAGTTCCATAGACTTATCAGAGCATTCTGGACTGAATAGCTCTGTTTCCCCAAATTTGTGGTTTTGCATTTAATTTCGTTGAGCAGAGCAGCAACTCTAGCTTATTGCACTGTCCCATAGCTCCCATCTCTCCTCCTGCCTCGTTCTTTGATGTGATCCTCATTTTGATGCATTCATGTGCTCTACCTTTGTTTGTACTGTGCGATTGTAGTGTTCACACATAGGAAGTGGAGAGTGGCTAACTCCACCCCCTTCATCCATCAGTCCAGTAGCAAAAACACCTTAGAGACATTATTTTGCACTTTCTTGTGTATAAAAATCAGTAGAAACTTTTTTTTTTTTTGTATCATTTAAGACTCCTTTTTGTTTTGGTAAGTGAACTGTGTATAAAAAATATTTATGCAGTTAAAACTGTTTTTAGAAAATATTTTTAATTTCAGCAAGTTTGGTTACTTGTTGCATGACTTAACACAACTGACTTTTTGTGTCAGTACAATGTATATTTTTTGTCCTGTTATTAATTTGTAAACTCTAGGTAAATGGCCATTTATTTGTACAGCAACCGGAGTAATTTGAAGATAACTGGCTACGACTGGAGGGGTGGAATTTTGTACTATATTGCGGACTCCAATTTCTGGGTTTTTTTGGTGGATATGTAAAAGGCCAGAAGAATTACTATCTAGTGTGCAATCTGTGATATTTGAATGTTTATTGTATATTTGTCTCCAATGCAAAAAGGTAGAGTAACACAATTACAATACATGATTAAATGCAATAGTTCAGGTACTTTTTGTTTTGTTTTCATTTCAAATAAATACTTGCTATTTACCACCAAATTATTCTGTGTATATCTCTTTTGGGAGAAAAAAATATATGTGTAAATGTACAGCTTTCAACAACTACGGTAAGTCAAGTGTTTGTGCCAAAAAAAATTATCCCCGGGCAATTCTCCAAGTTCTGCATTAGGGGGAAAAAGCTGACTCTCATGTCAATTTAAATTAATCAGAATGGCACTCATGGTGTGAGGCAAGAAGATTAATTGAAATGCTGCTTCTATTCTGGCTAGGTACACTTTTTATTTTAAATAAAAATTGACATTTTAGGAAGCTTGTCTTTCATGTGGTAGCGTGAATCATGGCAGGCCTTTGTCCTTGCTTTTTAATACAAGATTGATTTTATACTTTGGTGTGGTTCCGCTGCTACAAAAGGACACGTCAACTAAAGAAACAAGTTCTAGTGCTCTTGTTGGTGAAATCTGGCAACAGACATGACTCTTCCTCCTTTCTCTACCCCAAAAAAGTGTCTGATGTAGAGATTCTCTCCATAGTTGTGGTGCTTTTCAGAAGGGGAAATGAGGAAGAACCAGTGCTTTTTTTCTGGGGGGACACAGGGGTACGCATAGCCCTAAACATTTTGTGAATCTAAGTTTGGCCTCATTGAGGGGCAGTATTTCAATATGAGTAGGAAAATGAGAGTACTCCTAAACATTTTTTTAAAGAACATAAATATCATAGCATGGTCACACATTCATACATACATTAGTCTTCAGGTGGAGGCTGTGAGAATTTACAGTCAAAAGGTTAAGACTCAGTTGCAGATTACTAGAGAGACAGCTCTCTGTGACATCATTTCCTTTAGTTCTCTGGCGGGAAAATAGATGGCCATCTTTCATGGATGCTTTAGTTGAGATTCCTGCATTGTGTGGGGTTGGACTAGATGACCCTTGGTCCGTTCCAACTCTATGAATCTATGAAAAGGACACAAGGGTTTAATCCTTTCTACTGCCTTCTGTCTCTGAACTCTGCTTTTCTCCTTCACCATGCTTCTGAGACAGTCACCTGATCTCTGCTCAAGCAGAGACTCCATTTTTGAACTCAACTGTGTGTTTTGTAATCTAGAGGTAGAAATGTCTGCCTTGTTTTTCATTACTGCTATTGCTGAATCAAGTGCAAGACCTTATGCAAGTAAACACTACTTTTAATGCTAAGTCTACGGTCTGTTAACGTGATTCTTTTAATGAAGAGGGGAAAGGGAATGATCCAGTCTGCCACCACAGCCTGGATCAATATATAAAGAGGCTATACAACCTAATCCCAAAAGTTTAATGTTGCATGGAATTGTTTTAAAACTCTGCTAATTGATTGTTTTTAAGTTTTTTTGTTCTGCTTACACGCGTAACAGGGAGTAAATCGTAAAAATAATATAGCCTATCCTGACCTCAAATCCATCCAACAGAGGCAACATTTCTGTTGTCCTGGGTGAAGAAGAATCTTGGCTCTGATAGCAGAGCACGTATACAGAGTCTACACTGATGCAGACTGACTGAGTTGACAGACCCTGATGCCCAGGGAAATCGCAGCTCAGCAACAGAGTCATCAGGAAAATTCTATGTCAGTTCAGGAAACTACACATAGACTTACTCGTGTCTGATGTCAACCACCAACTCAGGTGGTGTTATACCAGGTTTTCATAGCTTGTGGGTTGCACGGACTCGATTTGACATGGCCTCTGGGCTTGCTATATGCTTTCCCTCCCATTTTTTTGCTTCCTTGAGTGTTCAAGACAGTGTATCAGGAGAGGGCAACCATCATGTTTATGGCTCTTTGCTGGCCAAGGAGGCATGGTTTTCAGGATCTTCAGACTCAGGGCCCTCACTCTCATTCTGGTCCTGACTGGCCAGGGATGTTGAACAGAGATGCCTGCTAAGTCGTACCAACACTCCAGGCATCACAGTAAATTTCCATGCAACAGATCTAGCAATTGACTTGGGATGCTGCACTCTCAAGAATACATCTCTTCAAGACATGTGCCAGACAGTAACTTGGACCAATCCAAGTTCTTTGATGAAGCATTAAAAGCTGGACTTACATGTATGCTTGGAGACTGCCTTTGGCTGGCCTGTCCTTCAGGTGCTTCCAGATTATTAGTGTGCCAGTTCCCACCTTGGGAATAACTAATAGCTTCAGAACATCCCACTTGGTGATATCCTAGTGCCCACTCAAGATACCACTGGTACGCAGCACCAAGCTGCCACAAAATAATGTCGATTTAGAATTAGGAATTTGGTCCACCCTCCTGGAGATGTCGTCCTTTACCTATGGCAAAACTAGAAGATGAAGTGTTATGGGAAAGCAGCAACAATGGCAACAACTTACCAAGTGGTCATTTTAAGACCACCTCTTCTATCTTCATACTGTTACAAAAGCCCGGCGCCCGTCCCTCTTTCTTGCCAGGCCTTGGCAAGAGCGTATGGGATCTCAGGTGCCCACACAGGGTCTGTGTCCCTTTGGATAATAGAAGACATGGTGGAGGCTGTCGTGCTTTAAGAAATCAGGTATGTTTGCCTATTTACACCTTTCGGTGGCATGGAGGGGGTCCAGTTCTTACAGCATGGTCCACAACAGTTCCGGCAGTCAGTCCTTCACCCTTGCCAAAATGGATCTCAGCCTTTCTTCTTCCCAGAAGCCCCTTACCCTACCCCAGCAGTTACCCTGGCAACCTTCCCAATCTCTAGTCTCTGGTCACACCTGGGACAAGGAGGTGTGATGACCCTCAAAGGCTCTGTTTACAGGTAGGTAGCCGTGTTGGTCTGCCATAGTCAAAACAATATAAATTCCTTCCAGTAGCACCTTAGAGACTAGCTAAGTTAGTTATTGGTATGAGCTTTCGTGTGCATGCACACTTCAGATACACTGGTTGATGGACTTCCATTTCATGCGGCTCAATGTGGGCTCTCTACCGTAATGCTATCAGCTCTGCTCTTCCCCCAGCCAGCCAGACTGGTTTGCGTAATGCAGCCCAGGGATCCCCTTGCAGCTTATATTATCCTTTCACATCACAAAGAACCCAAAATCCTAGCATTTATTAATTTCTAGGGTTTACCCGAAATATCTAACAATATTGACCATTTTAAAGCAAACCTTAATATTTCCTTAACAGCACAGTAGCACAATGTCTCCCAGCTACCTTTATTTTACCATATTAAAGTATGTTAAGCTTCTGTACTCATCTAATGCTATTTTAAAATTTATGTATGGATGAATCTAGCTGCTTTTTCTTTTTTGAAACATCTATGTATTCCTGTCAAGTGCAATAAAAGCTAGTACAGTGGTATCTCGGGTTAAGAACTTAATTCAGTACGGAGGTCCATTCTTAACCTGAAGCATCACTTTAGCTAATGGGGCCTCCCGCTGCCGTACAATTTCTGTTCTCATCCTGAAGCAAAGTTCTTAACCCGAGGTAATATTTCTGGGTTAGCGGAGTCTGTAACCTGAAGCGTCTGTAACCTGAAGTGTAGGTAACCTGAGGTACCACTGTAATCTGTTTACTACTTAGAGCTTTTTTCTTTTTTGGGAATTAAACTGATGTTTTTATAGAAAGCACATGAGGAACTGAGGAAACACATAGTGAAACTCATCTGCAAACTTCAAACATCTGCAAAAAGAAGAACTCATGGGCAAAGACAGGATATCAAGGTTTTGATCAGGGCTTTATTTTCCCCATCCCAGCTCTACAAAATGGTCAACTAAAACATTTTGAATACACATTTACAGTATTGAATGCTCAACATTTACAGTATATACACACAATTTTCTAAAGTTTTGCTAAACAAGGCAGAGTGTCTCACCCAAGAGAAGTGCAAATGAAAAAGTATAGGGGAGGGGGATGTTTCCTTTTGATCACACAGTTTGCTTGAACTAATAAAATACAGATTGTTGAAGAAAATGTTCCGGCATGTAAATTAAAAAAAAAAAAACACCTTAAAAGCTAAAGCAGCAAGACATCTTCACCTTCCCTGAAAAGATTATGCTCATTAAGAATTTACTGTCCCAGGTACAGTTCAGCAAGCTTTAACCTTTAGTTATTTTAAGTTTACATGACAACAACCAGACTTGGCACTGCTGCAGATATCCCGTGATGGCCATTGGTGTGGGTTTTTGCATCCTTGAGTATGTCTGGTCATTTCTGCTAATATACTTAGGCTGTTCCTGAAAGGCACACTGGGAGAACCTTTTCAACTGTGTCCTAAACAAAAACAATCAGATTCTAAAGTGATAAGAGCACATCCAAAGTGACCAGGAGGCATTTCACTTTTTAATGAGCAGCGAACATTCTACGTGTTTCTTAACAGTGCAAACAGAGCTGGCAGATCCAGCTATTCTCCTGCATTCAATGGCTTAAATACAGTCTTGTTTCAATACCAATGCTATAAAAAGTACACCAAAGTAACCCAAAAGTTACACCTTTACATTAAAGTTAAGTTTTACATTTTTATATGAGTCACCTTCAGGATGAAATAAGTAATTAGGCAGAAAATTCCCTAAGAAAAAAATATATTTAAGTCTCAAATTTCAAAGGCCTACAAGTGACTACTGACTTCAGTGCAAATTTTCCTAGTGATGCTTCTTAACTTGAAAGTCTAGGCCATTTCTTCAGCTTTAAACTACATTTTGTTCTCTTTTTAGAGCTTAACCATCACCCCCATGGGGTCATTGTTGTGATTAGTTTGAAAGCTGAGATCTCTAAAAGTAGCTATTGATCCACAAATAAATTCCAGATGGGGAAAAATTCTGGATGGTGGATAGTAATTATATTTTCAAAAAAACATTACCCACATCACATGTGTTCAGTGAATGCTGTGCACCCCAGTGTCTGAAATGGTACCTATAGACAGAGCTGTACACATGTAGGCACTCCATATGATCAGGAGTCCAGACATCATGCCAAATGTATGAGCAACAGCTTGTTAGGAGGAAGGTAGTTGCCAAACTTTTTTTGCAAGGTACTTCAGAGTACTCAGTTCCATTAGGATCTCAAGATATGGCAACTACAGAAGTCACTGCATTGTTTTGTTTCTTTTAAAGAAATATCTAATCCAGCTTCAAGGCACCTCTTCTGATGTTATCTCGACATCATGGGTGCTAGTGCATAGTGTGTCTGCCCCAGAGTAAGAGGTAGGAACCTACAATACGGCTCCTTCTCACACTAGTTATTGCTCCAGTTCCCAGTGGACCAACTTTTTCCACAGTACCAGCATTTCCTATGCTATTTTCAATTTACATTATCACAGGAGAAGCATCGAAAGGACAAACACCATAGCTACTCCTGCACCACCAAGGTAATTTTAGAAGAAGCCTGTAAATATTTAGGTATTACTGGTGATGTTGTTTCATTGATTTTGATAGAATCAAAGGTTTCCAGCTTGTTCAGTCACCCTGTCATAATGATTTGATATATACCATCCTAAACCAAAACACACAATGAACTCAAGTAGTACAATGATGTAAACGGATTTCATTTTTCTAGAAGTCAGACGTTAATAACACGTGTTGAGTTTCACTACACAGTTTAGTCAAGCAGCACCAAGCAGGGCAAGAAATATGGAACCTCGAAAGCTCACAACAGAAGAAAACTCACTCACACCAAGTTCATAGGGTAGAATCCTCCAGAAGGTTCTGTTGCCTCACTGAAATGAATGGAAATAGATGTGCTGTTGTGCAAATATCCTTTGTTTCAGTGAGACTTCTGTAGAAAGAAACTTCCATGAGGATTACACTCCTAATGCCTTAAACCCTATTTAATCACTCCTCACCATACCATGTTTTTGGCATTCGTGTGCTTTAGGTTTATTACTTTCATTTGCTTTAAAAATATTTTTTATTATCACATGATAAAAAGAAACCACACAGAAGCATTTAAAAAGCAACTCATGCCTTGAATATTAGAAATGTCACATTTCATGCAGACTTCGGTAAGGAATCTCAAAAGTGCAAATCATATTGAGCACATCTATCAACAGAAGTGCTGGTCTTCCCCACAGGGTAAGAAGAAGTAATCTCCAACTCTGTTACTGACTAAACGCCCTTGAGACTCCATTAGCGGTGGAAGCACTAGATTCATCTCACAGCATAGAACTCCAACTAACATTGCTACGAAAGTGATCTAAATATTGCTGAGTTAGCACTTGTATTGCACTTACCATAGAGGAAGGGGGAGTTTCTATTTAACACGTCCAAACATTGGAGGCACAAATGAGCACATTCCAGAGACTAATCAGTCATTTCAACCCCAAAGCCCTGGACAGAGTTTGCTGGTAGAGAAGAGGCCTGCAACTCAAGTAGGCGTTTTGTGCTTTAAACTGGTCTTTAGGATGCTATGAGGAAGAGCCCCACCCTCCCAAAGAACATTTCCCTTTTACAAGAAGCCATTCCTTTATTTTTAATTTTTACCAGCCTCTTAGGCTTTTTAACTAAAAGCAAAACCAGCCTCAGGCATCCATTTACAGGCACGCTTTTCCTGTAAGGGTTTCTCCATTACAGGCCCCTTTCCTATTTTGGGGAAGTAATGCAAGAGGATAAAACAGATGCCATTTGGTCAAAGTTTAGTGATACTGTCAGCTAAAATGCAGCACGGCAAAGTGTCATTAATTGAGCTGGAGTCATTAATACCATTGCACTAAAATGTATTTTGATGAACTGCATACTCCCAATCATCCGTTGAATTCTTGTTCCAGAAGGAGTGTGCCCACCGTTGTTTAAAAATAGTTATTTTTAAAAAACTGTAGCCGGGAACCAAGGGAGAAGGCTCGTCTCATCAACCCAAGGAACTAAACTAGACAGCAAAAACATGCAGTTAGAAGGAACTTAAATCTTGCATGGCCTCCTAGATATTCACAGTAATCTTAGTAAACAAACATTCATATCTTCAGACACACAGTCTGACTTCGGTCCAACATGTCATGCTCATATAAGCAAAACCTGCATTTCCAGCTGCACTTCTCTTTGTAGTCCACAGTTTGGTCTGCCTATCCTCTCAGCGATGGCTGAAGAATCCCCTTTTCAATGAGATGCGTCTTCAGAGTTTTGTAGACATTTAATTGCTGCTCTGGCTGAAGCACCAACAGCTGTTGCAGGAGCTTGCTGGGATTGGGGCCCCTGGCAATTAAATTGAAGGAGACAAGGTATCAATCTGCAATACCACTTGTGATCAAATGTTTGCTTATAAAGAGCTCATCCAAATGAAATTTTCGCTCTACTGGGGACAGTACAGCATCGAAAGCATGCCGACCAGAACATATGCAAACACCTTAATGAGGTCACAGAAATTCAACATGAATAACCAGATCTACTGAGAGACACATTTCCTCATTGTGAACATCCACCCAAGCACTAATTACTATAGGGAGGGAAATTTAAGAATGTCAGAACAAAATTAGGTGTATAACATACCAGGCACAAAAACTGGTTCTGCAGTACAGCAGGATAAGTATTTAATGGTTTTTGTACTGTTTTTTTGTTTAAAAACCAATAAAAATTGTTGTTGTTTTTTTAAAAAAAATAGTTCTGCATGTGAGGAAATATGAAATGCTGCTCCCTGCACCACTACAGAATTGGGGCCCTATTATTTCCCCCTTGCATAAGCCCATTAATGGACCTATACCTTTGCATCTGAGTTTCCAGCAACTCAGAACAGTAATGTCAGATAACAAGGAAGATACCAATCGCCACTGGCACTTTCTGAGAAGTTTTACACATAGAACAATGTAGAGTACTGGGACAAGCAACCAGCAACTCTGTCCTGACATGCATCTAATGTAAGCTTCTATTAAGTTAAAGCAACCATTCACATTGCTACCTACATCCATTACTTCCATTTGGAGCCATTTCCTTAGCCCCGACAATGAGTTCTCTTCTGTTATGAGCCAGTGTAAATGACTGAGCACTTTTCAAAGGCAGCAACACATAGAGCAGGTTACAGTAGTATCTGAAATGAAGACTCATGTAATGACTTCATGTCAATTCTCTGCAATGAATTATTAATAGAGAACATACCTTATGAAACTGGTGATATAGACATGAACAAATGTAGACATCAGATACTGACAGTCACAACGATCCATTATTCCGCCATGGCCAGGAATGGTGTCAGCAAAATCCTTTAGAAAAAAGGAAACTCAATTTAGTGTTTGGAGATAGCTGTCCTAATTAATACTAATTATATATTTAATGTAACATTTCTAAACTGCTTTTAAATCAATTTATCAATTATATTTAAATTACAGATGCAATATTTAGTCAATTAATCCATAACATGTTTTCAATTTAAAAAGGTACCCCTAGGTAACTGGGGCAGCAGATTTCTATTTCTACATGTACTTACAAAAGCGACACAGAAGTCTCGGTACAGGGAAGATTCATACGTCCAGATTCATACACACCTTGATTTTGAAAGCCCTTTTGAATCCACTTGCAAAGAAGCCTCCGAATGGTCCAATTAAGGATGCAAATGTTGACAAAGCAATGCTGTGCATCTGGAATGGGCACAAATTCACTGTTTCCTACAAGAAATTATGGTCATTAATTTTCCTTATTTTCCTTATAAGAAACTTAAGTTTTCTCCATATCCACAGCCCCCCCCCCTTAAGGACAACCTGGAGCATTAAATGCTTAAAAGGATGGGCACCTTACTCAAGAAACCAGACTAGCTTTACCTCTTCTTCATCTTGACCTCATCAGTGAAAGAAGAGTATCCAGCCTTCTCAGACCAGCGTGAGGTCGGGGTTCAAGCAAAGTTCCAGAGAGGTCTGTACACTTTAATTAAAGCCTCCCTCTCATTTTCTTCTTTTCTTAAAATTAATTTCTCCCTGTCCCTCTTCCCTAGTTATGGACCGGCAAGGGACATCAGAAAAAGGTTGTTGGGGAAACAGCCTTAGGTCTAGATACATGGGGGAGCTTTCCCTGGCTGCCATCTTCTGCAGAGAGGCACAAAGTGGGTATAGAGCAAACCACATGGTGCCATTTCCTTCTGGAAGACAATGAATGATTAGAAGAAGGCAGGTGGATTGGCCTGGCCTGGCCTGCCTATTTCTACACAGCAGCAGCACAAAGCAGGAGTCACTTCAGGCAACTCAAGGATATTTGTTCCCTCCTCCTCACGCAGTTGCTATTTAACTTACTCAAAAGGAAGAAGGGAGAGAGAATTGGGCTTTTAAAAAAGCATTTCATTCAGAATGCCAACTTTGAAAGATTCAGCTTTGTCTTAAAGATTTTGCTTTACTTACCCTTCCCAGCACAACCTGAAGCAAAGGTGGTATGGAGTACTTTTGTAACTGGAATAGTTCTGACGGTTCACACTCTGTGACAAATCTGTTGGTTTCACTGTTGTATTCCACGGGGCATACAAAATACTGATATTGAGCCAGAAGGGTGGCAACCTGAAAAGCACAGTAGGCATCCATAAGATCTTTGTGACAAGTTGAGGGCATCTTGGACTTCTTTAATACAAGAAAAAGGAGCACTGGTCTTACCTGTGGTGGGCTCATTGTAGGAGGATAGCCTCCCTCTGGGTTGCTTCTCCCATTCAATCCAAAAGGCAAGGTTTAGGTCCCAGCCTTTCTCCCCAAATGCTGTTGAACTACAACTCCCATCACCCCTGGCTAGCAAGACCAGAGCTCAGGGATGATGGGAGTTGTAGTCCAACAACATCTGGGGACCCACAGGTTGAGAACCGCTGGTTTAGGCAAATCAAGCTTTTGCTATGCTCTGAATGGGAGAGAGGCCCCCCCTCCCACTTTGGACAGCTTCAAAACTGAGGGGAAGAACTAGTAAGACACAGAAAAGAAAACTAAAGGAAAGGAGTTCTGCCCAAGCTCATCTCCAGTCTGAAAAAAGGGAAGGGGGCTCCCTTCCTCCCAAGCAGAGCAGAGCGGAGCAACAGCCTGATATGAACAAGTCCTACCTTCTGGAATGAATGGGAAGAACAATCCCAGAGAAGGATATCTACCTCCACCAAGAAACAATGGTTCATTCCTCTCATTGTGTACCTAAGGCACGTTTGAAATGTTTTCTGCAGAAATGAGGCTACTGTTGGGATGGTTGTTCCCATGCGAGTCCAGGTGATGTGTAGATCTCCATTCTTCTCCTGAGGCCCTACCCACCATCTGAAGTCAGGCAGCTGGTGACTGAATACAGGGTTTTCTCGCCTGTGGCATCCTTTATGCGGAATGACCTCCCCAGAAAAGTTTATCTGGTGCCAAACATGATGTCTTTTCAGTGCCAGGTAAATGATTATCTTAAAAGTGCATTCTGCCCTAGTCAAGACAAAGGATAAGAAAGTCCTGCCTGCTGTTAGGACAGAAGGCAAATCCAGCAGCAGTCGCTCTTCCAAGGTTTCACATTCAGATGGGTGTTGCTCCAATTTATGCAATCAGGCAAGATCACCCCCTTTTCCAAGGCTGTCCCTTCTTCCAAGGAGGAGGCAAAAGAATTTTACTCCACACCAAACCAGTTTCCCCATCCCCATCAGCAGCAGGAACAGCTACTCAACTGGGGAGAAGACTGGGGGGGACAGGTGTTCTCTCCAGCATCACACTCTGTTGCTCATGTCTTTAAAACATGAGAGTGTGGCGCTTTGTAATACTTGTAGAAACCAATTAGAATCCTGGTATTGAAGATCTGTCGCTGCAAAGGCAGCACCAGCAGCCTGTAAATCACATTTTAATAGGGTGAATAATTTTGAGGACCATTATGGCGGATAAGCATAATACCCTGTATTGTAAAATGCATACAATTTAGCAATGTTTTGTATACGGATGCTTTATTGTGAAATGCTGGACTTCGCTGACTTATGAGTTACTGCTCTGTGATTTTAGAACTACTGTCCTCATATACCACCCAACAATTCTTATACTGAAGGGTGGTCTATACAGGGACCAAATGAAGATATGTCCACCCAGGTGGCTAGGGAAGGTGGTATAGTCACATGCCAGGCTGTCACTCAACCAGCTCTCTTCTGCTACAGCAAAGAAAGCTGTCTGCAATTGTGATTACAATCACAAGTCAGCCTGCCATCCACAACTTCTAGACACAAAGTGGTATTCCAAGCCTTAACTTGTCAAGAGCCTGACGGGCCACTTTTCAGAGCATTTCACGCCAGCTTCAAATCAAATGCAATGAACAACACCACATTAGTATGGGAAGGGCACATCCACTTACAAGGAATCCAAACACAACTGTGCTAAAGAAACCGCCAATGAAGCCTTCCCAGGTCTTTTTGGGAGACAGCTAATCGGAGAGAGAAATGAAGAAGTTACAACAATTTTTGCATTTCTGTCCAAGCAAAACACACACACATAACATAAACAGAACTTAAATGCTGTTTAGATCTAGTATAATCAGTTAATGTTCCAGCCATCTTTCAAGTGCTGTACTACTTCTAGAGTAGTATGTGTAGATACGCGTATATTATAACAGGTAAGAATGCTCACCCTTTACAAAAGTATACCTCCGTTTTCAATTATTTTTCAAATAAGGTAGTGGGATTGTGTCTAAGAGCAGCAGTGACTTCAAAGACACATTCAAATAGGAGCCTGTAAATTACTAATGCAGATTAAATGTGTCTATAACAAGATGACTGCTAATGCTACTGGGGACTAGGATCATGTTTTCTCAGAAATCAAAATCTGAGGTTAAGAGTGCCAGAAATACAACTAATGCACTCTGATCACCAACAAAAGCCAACACTGTAGACCCATCCATAGTCCTAATTTCCCCCCCCCAACAGTAAGAGGTCCTCTGACAAGTTAACGAAACATTCAAGTATAGAAAACAGCAAATAATATAACAAAGAAAGCAATCTGTATGTGTACATAAGAAGAATGTGAAGAATCTGAGAGTACAACTAGCAAGCCATATTGTAAAATTGGTCAAAATTATTGTTAGCCTAGTTGCTGGACAGAACAATCCCTTCCAAAATAGCCATAATGTGTTGACGAAATGCACAATCAGGATATGCCACATTCTGCAGTTCCCCAGAAAAGTGTTAAACTTCCACAGAGTAAATAGAAGCCAAACATGAGCCAAACTTATAAAAAGTTATTTGATTATTTACTGAACCAAATTTTGTACCTTAATTAATGGAGTTCTCCCAAAGAAGAATCCAAAGATATAAGCAGCAATATCATTGCAAACAACACTTGAGATAGGAACAAGAAACCTGAGCAGTAAAAAGAAAAAAGTTTTATAGTTTAGAGTCAACCCAGAGGTATTATTATGAAGAACAGTAACTTTGAAAAAAAATCCTGGTCAACTTGCAAGGGCAAATTCATAGGACAGCAACAGTATCCTTTTTTAAAATAATAATAATATTATAATAATTTAAATGCAAATGTTTACAGAATGATCACTTTGAGATGGCTCTGCACTATGAGGAAATTCTTTACACTGTAAATTTATGCCAAACACTTTGAAAGTTATGAAATGAATCAGAAAAAAGTATGTCTGGAAAAAAGATGGACAGAGCACATGCTTAAAGAGACAAACATTTCCTGTAAATTAAAATAAATCCAGGCTATGCATCAGCAACCCCTCTCACCACAAATAATTAGATTCATAATTTATGTTTGGGTCTCTTCTTGCAATAGGAGACCTGCTTTCCACTTCAGTCATTGGCAACTGCTAGACAACAGGAAAACAGAGTGGGAATCAACTAACTGCCTGAATTCATTCAAAGGCTTGTGCTAACCGGCAGAACAGTTGAACATCATTCTTTAAACTGCTGACACTCATTCCATATCACAAATTCCCTCAGTTTCAAAAGCAGTTTGCCACAGAGCTTGGAAGGTTGCTGTTGAACAACCAGAAGTCTCCTTTAGTTCACAGAACTAGTGTCAGAATCGTTTGGATCGTGGTCCCTGCCCATTTGTAAGGAAGAGGGAAGCTTTTCCTGAACACAGGGCAATCTCACTCCTCGCCAGCAATGCAATTTACTCAGGATTTAACCATAAAGCTAATGAAATTTACTGAGACATTTGTATGACTTCTTGAGGTATACCCATCCATACTCCTTATAGTTAATTCTGGCCTTTCATCATAATCCTAAAGGCTCTGGAAGAAATTTTTGCAGTTACCCACAAGACCTCCAAGGCAATGTATTTAGAACTGGCACTTATTTTCTATGACCTACATTCAGCAATCCTTAATTCTAGTTGAAAATTAGATTACAGTGGTGTTGACCAATATTTTAAGACTATTCAGAGGGTGAAGGTTTCAATTTTAAATTGAATTTTAACCTTGCTTATTTTACTGTTTATTCCAGATATTTTAAGGCCTAGACAAGGCCTCATGGAATATCTGCAGACAAACTTGTGAAAGAGAAAACGATTAACAGACTCTAGAAACATACTATTTAAACAATTGAGACATACGTATAGATTTGCAAGAATTACTGTCCCCTTACCAGATCATGCCTTCAAACAGATTTTGGATGACAAGATGGGATTGTGTTACAATGATCAGCAAAGTGACATGAGTCCATGCGAACTGTTAACAGTGCAATAACACAACAGTTAGTGACACTACAACAGATCAATACATCTAAATAAAAATGGTAGTTTAGCTGAAGGAGTTGCACAGACATTCTAAGAAATTAGAGGTGTACACAAACAGTATCACAATCTAATTGTATTAATTTTGAAGACAAGACATTTATAAAAAGAGATTTCTATTAAAACTCCTATAATTTTTCCATTTGGGAATTAAAATACTTTTAACCATGTATCTTAATGGGAATGAGGAAGAACGAAGGTGGAAAATAATAGGATAGTCTGCATATACATATAAGACAATTTAGAATTAGAACATTAAAGATGTTAGTGGCAAAGTTATGGTGATGGCATGCAATATAATGATGGAAAATGATGGAAAATTGTCCAGGCAGAAGTTAGTTCCTACAAGTTATTGATGAACACAAAGGATCAAAACTACACTACCTGCAGACATACTAAAGAAGAAGAATCCCTTCTTACAAACAAATTGTGATTTGTCATGTGGCAACTCTAGAGAGGTTTCATACAATTAAATTACCATTTCAAATGTAGCTAATAACTGGTAGGCTACTAGGGACTAGACATTAATGTCTGGTTCAAATATGAATCCCACTGATTAATATTCTCCATATGACTATTCTGACACTTGCATATGTGTACTATGATGTGTGCTTTTTGTGTGTGCTAAGTAGATACTCTCAATTTACATTCAGCATGGATGCTATACATTTCCAAACTTCTAAAGTCTCTTGTTCTGATCTGTGATGAAGAGTTCTTTTAGCTGTATACACATTTGTACTGTACATATTTGACTATGCACAAAGTACTAGTGCACACTTTTGTAGATCTACATTTCTGTGTTTTTATCACTCAAGACAACTGAAAGTACATCTGCAATCATTCCACAAAGCAGTACTATGTAGAGGCATTCAAAAACACATGTTGGATTAAAGTGCAGCCACAGAAAAATGCAAAATACTGACAGCCTTGAGGTAAGTCAATAATTTTAAAATAATTCTTGGTTTCTTACTGTTAACTTAGGCAGAGGTGAGAACATAAATGTTAAAGGTTTAATGTGCATTTAAATTTCAAACAATTTTCTTTATGTTCATGCTGAAAATTTTGAATACCCCAACAGTTTTGCTGGCTGATTGGTATAGAAAATAACAAATTCACAAATTCACTTTTTCCAAAGTGTAGTCAGTCTAGATTGGCAGATTGAATTAAGCCTTATAGCAACAGTCTTCAACAAAGAACCCATAATTATTACACCTTGAGCTGGTTCCAACCCCACTAGGCCATGTGCACAATCTGAAATGAGCTTAAGCAAAACAAAAACTTGTGTATGCACCCTGTCCTATTCCCACACAACTGGGAAGAGGGAATTCACAAACTTCTACTGCTGCTTTTGGTTAACCACAGCTAGCTATGTCTTCTGGAGCCAGAACATGGTTAATATATAACTATGGTTACTTCAAACCATCATTTCGGAAGCTGGTTTGCTTTCAGTTAACCACAGGTTATGTCAACCAGCTTGTTGTTCTGGAAGTGAAATCTTTCAAACTCCTCCTTCCAGTCATGTGGGGTGAGAAATGGGAATGGGGAATGGGGAAAGGAGAAGAGTGAGAGCCCAAAGCTGCATTGGGCACATTCTGGTCTCTGCATATCACACGAAACTGTGATTTAGCCCAAACATGTCAACACAGTCATTGACAAAGGTATCACTTCCATATCTCAAATCCAGATTTGTATTAACAGTGCAGGTTAATAACTTTTATTCATATGGCTTTAAAATCTATTTTGGACATTAAACTTCAAAAGCAAGTGATTTAATACTGCTAATTATTTTGACAACAAAGTTAGCAGCTAAAGGATAGATACGCACCATGTAAAATTGCAGGCGATAGTGCCTCTTCACCAAGCTCAATACAAACAAACAGAAACCTATACAAAAAAACAGAAAACAGGTGCATGTTTTCCAGCCTTTCAGTGAACAGAAGCTAGCCGGTTGCATTGTTGGGCTTGCCCCCTCCACTTTGGTTTTCAATTGTATCAGTCTGAACCTCCATACTATAACTGTAAATACTACTGTTTTCTTTAGAGATTAAAATTGTTTCCATTGTACCTCCTGACTATAGGGCCAATTTAAGCAGTGTGTTGAACAAGATTGTCCAGATTCTTACAAACAGTGGTACCTCTAGTTGCAGGCTTAATCCATTTCAGGGTGCCGTTCACACCCTGAAAAGTCCGCAACTAGAGTGCAACTAAGATTTATAGACTGCCTTTCAACAGAAGGCACTTAAAACTCAACATGAACCTCCCAACAAAGACAATATGAACAGCTAAAAGCCTGAAAAATCACCCTAGGAGCTGAATGTTCCAACTGCCAAATGCCTAATGGATAAGAGTACCTTCAATGCTCTCTTAAAAAGCAGTGTATAGAGGAAGCCTAGCAGCGTCCTCATAGGAACGTGCTCCAATAATTGTGAGTACTACCCCCGAGAACGTGTATGTATTATGCATCATTACAAATCTGACTTCCTGCACACAAGCAGGGTGTGAGGCTTCTTACTAAGGACGGGCCAATTTCAGTTTCTTATTTTTCAGATCTTAAATTCAGTTTGCCATATCTCTGCATCAATTCGTAATTTTTTCAATAAATCTTTATTTCCCCTAATATAATGTGTTCTTGTATGTTATTTCATCAATATATCCATTTTTATGCACACATTTCTCTAATAGCATATTTGGTTACTTTTTTTGTTTGGAGAACCGCAGGACAAAATTCAGAGAACTGTGAGTTTTGAACAATAGCTGTGTTTTGCTTTTTATAGTGTTTTGGGACATACCAATTAAGAAAGTTCACATTAAAATGTGAACCATAACTAAAATCTACCCCGCCCCGAGTTATTGCTGTATATAATAAAGTCTGCATCCAACAGAGCATTTTTCATACTCAATAGCTTTCAAGGAACACTGATGCACAGTTATTTGACAAAAGCGAAAAAGATGGCTGGTAACTTCTAAGCACAAATTTCAAAATTTGGGCACGTCACATGTACTCAGTCTGGTGCCTGCCTTTATTAAAAATGCCTTCCCTTGTGTTTTGCAACAAATTATTAGATTAAGGAGCACCACTCCCTTGATAATCTCATCTACATCTAGGTTTTAAAAGAAAGAGGGCACAAAAGTGCAGCCTCAGTAATTGTTTCACAGTTGTGAAAATCCTTTCCCTGGATGGCAACGTCTAGAGGTTTTTTGGAAGTGTTATTTGGTTTACATAAAGTATGGCCCAACCTCGGTATTGTATAATCTAATAAAAAACGAAAACAGCCCACAGCTTCCTATACAAGGGCCACATGACTGGAACTGATGGAGCTGTAGTCTGCAGCACCTGGAAAGCATGTTGGAAAGTCTTGACCTTGAACTTTAATGGCCCACCAAAGCATATTATATTTTCAAAGCAAGAATACACACTTTGGATTGCTTAAGAGTTGCAATACCATTAGCTGTTAGGTAAAGGTAAAGGTACCCCTGCCCGTACGGGCCAGTCTTGACAGACTCTGGGGTTGTGCGCCCATCTCACTTAAGAGGCCAGGGGCCAGCGCTGTCCGGAGACACTTCCGGGTTACGTGGCCAGCGTGACATCGCTGCTCTGGCGAGCCAGAGCCGCACACGGAAACGCCGTTTACCTTCCCGCTGGTAAGCGGTCCCTATTTATCTACTTGCACCCGGAGGTGCTTTCGAACTGCTAGGTTGGCAGGCGCTGGGACCGAGCAACGGGAGCGCACCCCGCCGCAGGGATTCGAACCGCCGACCTTTCAATCGGCAAGTCCTAGGCGCTGAGGCTTTAACCCACAGCGCCACCTGCGTCCCTTACCATTAGCTGTTAAGTGATACTAATTATGCATTTTTGCTTAACAACGTTAAGTGCCTTGCAGGATCAGATCAAGATCAGGCCATTCCAGATTCTATGCAAGAATGCCCATTCCCAAACTTATCCAACACTGAAGCTATTCATTAAAAATAATTCTGGAGCTATGACATGGGAGATGACTGCCAAAATGCCTTTACCAAGTTACTCAGTGTTTACTGCAACCCATGAGTGTGGTTTTCAAAGGTTGCATATAGTTAATTCTGTAATTTCTGTGCACGCTCTCTCTTTGTCTATTAGCACAGAAAGGGAGAACACTGGAATCTGACATCAAGTAGTAAATAACTGCAATGGCAAGTAACAAGTTGGACCGAGTTACCTGCCAGATAAAGTGTAAAAGATATAAACCGGTGATAGCGAATTAGGAACTGAAGTTGCTCTCTTCTTTGAACAAATGTGGCAAAGTAATCTGCTACAGTCTCTCCATAAAAGAAGTAGTTCACACACAGCAAGAAATACCTGCAACATATAAAGCAACTTGAGATACTTTCTAAGAAGGGAGCCCCCTTTTTTCTCTCTTCATACCATTCTATATCTTTAAAGATGAAAATATCAAAGTAAGAAAACTCTAACATTTTGCATACTTAGGAGTCTTCCAATGGAGGCTCGTCGAAGCAAACAGATACAACATGATTTGGAGGGGTATTTTGCAGGGGATACCAAAAAAGTAATCGTTTTAAATTGTTACATTTCTTTTAACTGTGTCCATTATTGAAGCATTTGATGTCTCAATTATTTTAATTCAAGTACAGAAGTGAAGCACCACAAAGCCAGCAGTTAGTTACAAGCAGTCAGTAAATCCTCAGCCTGTGCTTCCACTAAAAGTCATCCCCATGGATGTAATGGGGAAAGGCTGGAAACAGCTAGAACCGAAATTACTTACCAGCTCAGTGTTCGAAACCACGGCAACTCATAAGAACGATAGACTCTGTAACCTATAGTGATGATTTCATGGAAACACTTTACTTGTATGCTCATGACCTGAAATTAAGGTAAAAGGTGAATGCGATTCCAAATTTTAATACAGGATAGAAATGCATCATATTCATATGCTAGTGTTCCTAGATAATTGGAACTGGAAGCTAATCTTAGGTGAGTCAAAGTATTTTAATATGGCATAGCTCATTTCATAGATGCCTTTGGCAGGCTCATAGGCACTCCAGAAATTCAGTGCACAGGCTTCCTGGTTCATACAACATCAAGGGAAACTCTCAACGCACATTACATTGTGTACAAAGGCCTATGTTCAATATTGCTCCAAATGGGGACAAACAGAGAGATACAGGAATTCACTTGGCATTTCAGATTTCAACTACAAGTTTCTAGCTTCTACATCTCAACTGAAACCTCAAGTAGTGCTAGATTATAAAAGCAAAGGAGACTTTCAGTCTATATGGCTATGCTACTCAATTAGACTGGTTTCACAACGGACAAATTGAGAAAAGGCAGGCTGAAGTGATTAACAAATTGGTTTTCATTTATGCTAAAACAAAGCAAATAAATTTTAACAGTTCAAGAAACTTACAAGCAGCATCAGCATAAATGATCCCATGTAAATAATCAGCGAAAAAACTGCAATCATAGCTAAAGTTAAAATCCCACGAATCCACCAATTCTTCCATCTGCAAAAGAAAAAAAATCCATAATGTTACAACTACCTGCCACTTCATAACAAGAGAAACAAAATTAAGTATTAAGCTACACTAATACTCAGAAACTGAGCAAAGGAATACCGATGAGTCTAATGTAACTTTTTCATGTTTGAAACCAAATTCAATGTCCAGGTCAGAACACCACTGACAATGTGATCTTTTTAATTAGAAATAAGTCCCACTAGGTTCAATGAGGTTCAATAAGTCTGGCACCTATAAACTCATAACACTAGGAAGAGATAATGAGATAAAAACAATAGACCATTTTTTAGAATAATTGTCTCCATTCAAATGGCTCCCTTAATGCATCTCCAAGCAACTAATTCCAAGAACAAAGCTTTAGCTTGCATACAATCTGCTTAATTTATTTTACAGTAATATTTTCAGTTTTATTTTTCCATACCTAGATGACAAGCCAGAAAGGGCCTTCTTAAAAATTTCTGGAGTGCGGTCTGTTGGTGGAACAACTTCAGGAATGTCTGAATCGGTCCTGAGGTCTAGCTCCGCAAATCTATCTTCTCCATCTACATCCTAAAACAAAGCACATGATGCAAATACGCTTAAGAAGCTAAGAACACACATACAGCACCATATTGTTTCAACATTCAATGTACTGTAATATAGAAATTTATTATAATTTATTATTATTCCATTATTTGAAATCAGTGGCAAAGCATGATTTCATGTTAAGTGAAATGCTAGAAATTTTCAACATTGTGAACAAAATTATCTTTACAGATACAGCTTTTCAAAAACAAATAAGAAAGCTGTTTTTTTTAAAAAAATATGGAAACTCAATGTGCTTAAACACTGGAAGAAGTCAACACCTTCCACACAACAATAGATTTAACAAATTGTACTCCCTATTCTGTGGGTTAAACCACAGAGCCTAGGACTTGCTGATCAGAAGGTCGGCAGTTCGAATCCCCACGACGGGGTGAGCTCCCGTTGCTCAGTCCCTGCTCCTGCCAACCTAGCAGTTTGAAAGCACGTCAAAGTGCAAGTAGATAAATAGGTACCGCTATGGCAGAAAGGTAAACGGCGTTTCCGTGCACTGCTCTGGTTTGCCAGAAGCGGCTTAGTCATGCTGGCCAGTAAAGCGAGATGAGCGTCGCAACCCCAGAGTCGGCCACGACTGGACCTAATGGTCAGGGGTCCCTTTACCTTTACCTTACTCCCTATTCTTATTTGAGCTGACAAGGTATCAACGTGAAAATACAGAAAAGAAATGAGAGACATTTTGGTCAGCTTTTTTGAGGCATGCATCATACTCAGCAGTCCAGTATATTTTTATTAACAATTTATGGTCAAAATAATCCATGTCCTCCTTTCCTATTTTGACTCTTCTTATTTTGTAGGTAGGTTACTTTAATTCAAAAGCTGTAAAATAAAAGACAGGATAGAAATTATACCTGTACTCATACTTCACAGGGGTGGGGAAAATGTTCTTGACTGGACACCAATAAATTTGATGCTGGTGCCTAAGAATGTGAGATGTTTTCCATCCTTGGCTCTTTCTACATTTACTGCCGTATCATTTATCAGAGATAAATAGGAATTAATTTCATTATGCATGAACACTGTATCTTACGACTGCCGATCAGAGCACAGTATGAATAGTCATTCTGAAAGACTTACAGTAGTGTCAGCTAAAAAAAAGCAAGAGAGGAAACCCAAATCTGCTGGGAGGAGTTTAATAGCAATCACAAGATTTTAAGGATAGTTATCAGCTGAAAGAAATTTGTTGTAAAATAAGACAGTTAAGGGAGAGGAGAGGTTTTTCTTCTTAACAAGAAAATGGGCAGTACAGTGGTACCTCGGGTTAAGTACTTAATTTGTTCTGGAGGTCCGTACTTAACCTGAAACTGTTCTTAACCTGAAGCACCACTTTAGCTAATGGGGCCTCCTGCTGCCGCTGTGCCGCCGGAGCACGATTTCTGTTCTCATCCTGAAGCAAAGTTCTTAACCTGAAGAACTATTTCTGGGTTAGCGGAGTCTGTAACCTGAAGCGTATGTAACCGGAAGCGTATGTAACCCGAGGTTCCACTGTATTTTCTTCTCCTATTTTCAGTATAGACTTGTACTAAACTAAATGTTTATGTTTATGTTTCTAGCCTGGCATTTTTTTTTAAAAAAATAATACCTTTCACACATTACTACAATTCTTCTCTCCTTCCACAGGGTAGATACCTTTCCATGAAAAAGAATGGGACATTTTATGAATTGTCAGTCTCTGCAGGAAAAGGCCAGTTCCCAGTCCTACTACATAGTAGTTACCCATTTAAGCTTTTCCAGAATGGAGGTTAAGTGTTTATAGTCCCCAAAATAAGAAAAGTGAAGAGCTGAAACCCTGGCAATTTTAAGTCAGAATGTTCCATCCAAAGAAGGTGTCCACCCTGAATTAGAACTTTTAGTTTGAGCTTCTGCCTGATTATTTTAGACTGAATTTTTTGGGGTCACAATGCTGTTGCTATCTTAACTGTTTGCTTCTATTTTTTCTCCTTGTACCACAGCATACCTCTAGCTTCCAGATGCATCACAAAGCCAGAGATTGGAAGTTTGGATTCTGAAAGCAACTGCCCTAGTTTAAAGTTCCAAGTATTTACTTATTCCAGAGGGGTAGCCTGTAGAACAAAGAGTCTTGCTGTGGCTCCTTCAAGACTAACAAATATATTGTTACATAAGAACTAGAGCCCACTTCATGAAATGTTCATATATTTCAACTGAAATATAGTCCACTTAAGCTTACACCATAATACATCTGTTAGAATTTAAAGGGTGTCACATCTAAGTAACTTCCTAATTTATTCCAGGGTTCTAGTTATGCCCTTCTCAAGTACAGTTAGCTGTCATACAGCCCAATGCTATGAATATTTACTCAAAGTGAAGTCTCAGTGAGTTCAGCTAGGTTTACAAATAAGGAAAGCATGACTTTGATAATTCTAGACAGCTGGAAGGTTTAAGGCAGACATAGGCAAACTCAGCCCTCCAGATGTTTTGGGACTACAACTCCCATCATCCCTGACCACTGGTCCTGTTAGCTAGGTATGATGGGAGTTGTAGTCCCAAAACATCTGGAGGGCCGAGTTTGCCTTTGCCTGGTTTAAGGACATAAGGTGCTCCTTCAACAGCCAGTGGAGTACTATTAAAAAGTATGCTAAGGCAAAAAGAAAGAAAGAAACAGAAATAAGAGTGCAAAGTAATACTTCTAAAGCAATTTTAAGCATGAAAGGGTTCAAATGTCTGCCAAAATAATTGGCTGCATGAGTATTTTAACCATTTTGGTCCATTTTCCCATTCTTGGTTTAACATAAATCAGTACAAAAAGCTTGGACACATTATGGCCAATAATCTGTTCCCAGAACACATCATAATCATACACTACAGTGGTGCCTCGCAAGACGAAAATAATCCGTTCCGCGAGTCTCTTCGTCTAGCGGTTTTTTCGTCTTGCGAAGCATCCCTATTAGCGGCTTAGCGCTATTAGCAGCTTAGCGGCTATTAGCGGCTATTAGCGGCTTAGAAAAGGGGGGGAGGGGGAAAACTCGCAAGACGTTTTAGTCTTGTGAAGCAAGCCCATAGGGAAATTCGTCTTGCGAAGCACCTCGAAAAACGGAAAACCCTTTCGTCTAGCGGGTTTTTCGTCTTGCGAGGCATTCGTCTTGCGGGGCACCACTGTATTACTTATTTTAGCTGCAAAATTTCCTGTACAAAACTAAACTATGAAACTTCAGTAAACAGACTAGTTTTATGCTTAAGATCAAATTCATATTCCACTTAGAAGTTTAGAAAACTATGAGGCACTTTTCATTTTTATAGAGAAATCTGGTAGTAGTACAGTTCCTAGTAGTACGAGCCAGGAAGTCCCTGGCTCAAAACTCACCTTAGGCACAAACTCACTAGGTAGACTTGAGCAAACTACTATTCTTTATCACCTCAAGTCCTCAACTGTAACATGCAGCTAACACTAACCTATTTTAAAGGGCTGCTATATGGAAAGGTAGCATACAAATAAAATGACTGATGAATGCATATTGATATACATGTGAAATGCTTCAAACACTAGGGGTGACAGCCAACTGTGGCCATCTGTGAGTGGAACGGACTGCAGGGGGAAGGGGAGGAAGTGAAAATCACCTCACATAATGTTGCATGTCACTCCATGCGCACTGTATAAATTCTTAGTATTATTAGTTTAAGCTTTTCATGCAGTATGGCTTACTTGCATGAGTCATCTGGATTTCTTAGCCTGCAGAGAAGGCACTTGTAGCATGGTATATTTTGCTCACTTGTGCCTGATGCTGTGGCACCCTGCAGTATAGTATGTGGCAGAATGCAAAATAATATGTCAGGAGCCTTTTAAGTGTGCAGCCCTGTTTTTGTGCTGTGCCACCATTTTTCTTGCCTCTGCTGTTCTCAGCCCCTCCGCCTTTCCCTCACTTGTGTCACAACCTGATAGAAGGTGGAGTCCAAGACATGTGGAGGGCAATAGTTTGGGGAGGGCTGCCTTATTTTATGTCTCATTGCTTCTCCATAAGCTGCCACTGTTTGTGGAACACTCTCCCGAGGCAGGCTCAACCTGGTACCATCATTTTATATATTTAGGCACCAGGCAAAAACTTTATAACCAGGCCTTTAACAGTTAGTCTGAAGATGATTAAAAGAGTCACTGATCAGGGGCAGAGGGCATGTTGTTTGACTAAAGCTCCAGATTTAACTCCCAGCCCTACTGCTTCCAAGAATTTGAAGAGCTGCACACTGCCAGGCTCATAGGTTTAAGATAACTTATTTATACAAAATAAAGCAACAGACTCCAATGGATTATAATAAGTAGCAAGTAAATATTTCCTTTGTCTTTCCTTCACACAAACTGGAATGGTAAGCCCTTCTAAGAACAAATTGTACCTCCACATCTAACACTGTCACAATTTTAGAGTTGGGCAGCATCACTTAGCTTTTCTATTCTGTTGCGATGTCATTTGCTAGCTGCTTGCTCATTAAACAAGGGATTCCTAGCAGTCAAGGGCAAACCCACTAGCCCAGCAAAACTTTGCTTGCCAAGCACCTGCTACGACTGCAAGCATCATCAAACAGTAGCAATGGTCACTGCCCAGGACAACATATGACTGCCCAGGACAACATTGTTCGCTACTGCCATGCTGTTATAACTGCTCAGCTGCAAATTTCGCCTTCCCAGGCTCACAGGATTGCTCACTAATTTGTTTTTGTAATTAGATCAAACATTACAACATGTTGTTTAACAACATACATTACCCTCTAGGATCTCTAGAGCCACAACTACACCAGAGCATTTCATAGAATTGTAGAGTTGGAAGGGACCCGCAGGTCATCTAGTCCAACTCTTTGCAATGCAGGAATCTCATCATCCATGACAGACGCCCATCAAACCTCTGCTCAAAACCCTCCAATGAAGGCGAGTCCACCACCTTCTGAAGGACTCCATTCCACTGTAGAACAGCTCTTAGCTGTAGTCCAACAATTGGGGGGGGGGGGACAGCTAGCAACTCCAACTGAAAATGGATCAGGGTGAATGGTCCCAGCTGCTGCAACCTAAATGCTCACAGTATCTCACTCCCCACTGCCACACCAAGTCAGCACAACAGAAGGGAACAGCCCTGACCTGATCTTCATAGTCCCTTGTTCTACTCTGCTGGGGTGGGGGCTGGCTGCGACTGCATAGTAATTCTGGGGGAAGGCACTCTGCACATGCTCAGATACAGGGCATGCTTTTCAATTCTGAGAGAGTACTGGCCCACCTCCTGACACACCAAGGCTACATTCCTCCATATCCCCCACCCCTACCCCTGGTGACCAGAAGCCCCTGGCCTGGGCAAAGCTACCCTCACTCAACAGAGGTCTTAGCAGGTAGCTCACCCTTGTGAGCCCCTCCGAGGGACCTTTAAGTGGCAGCAATAAAGAGAAGCGGGGAGAAACCAGACCATTGTCAGAGGAGCCACTGATGACAAGAAGGTTGGCAGCTTCCACTATAATAATTTAATAATAATAATTTATTATTTATACCCTGCCCATCTGGCTGGGTTTCCACCAGGAATTCCCTTCCAGGAAATCCCTTCCACTAGGAATCCCTTGTGAGCAAGCAGCTAATAAATGACATCTCAACAGAATGAAAAAGCTAAGTGTTGCTGCTCAACTCTAAAATTGTGACAGTGTCAGATGTGGAGGTAAATTTTGTACTTAGAAGGGCTTATCACTGGGTTTCCCCAGCCACTAGGGCACCCACAGCTCCTTTTCTTCTTCTGCCACACGTCAAAAGTGCCTGTGGTGCTCATAGACTTTAAAACATTAAGACTGATGATTGCATTGGTTACATGTCGGGATTTCCCCTGGATGCTTTTGATTGATTTTTAATGTTGTTATCCTTGCCTGCGGTGGTGAAAGCCCACAGGAAGAAACCCAGGGTTTTAAAGTGCACTAACAGCGTGTTTTTCACAACCCTGCCCAAAGGCAGGAGCAAAGGGCAGAAGCTCATGCTCCTTCTAACTCATGCTACCAGTATATTTTGTTGTTGTTTTTAAAACTACTCCAAGAATCAATTCTTGAAGGTTGGGAGACTCTACAGAACAACTTTCAACAGGCGTTTGAACTAGGAGAAATTAGCATCCCCTTCATGAACACAAATAAGCATACAAGATTCTCACTTAGTTCATAGAAGATGGCAAAAATGCAGTAATAAAGAGGCTGGCCAGTTTACTGCAGTTACTCAACATGTCTTGTTATCTCAAGCAGCAGATTTGATGGCAAGCCTATTAGCTTGTTAGCTTGGCTATACCACTTCAGATTGCAGGTCAAGATTCACATGACTGAATACTCCATTAAAAAAAAAAGGCACTGCACACAAGGCAACAGGAGATGCACCAAAGGATCAGGGATTGCCAGCCCTGTGTTACAGAGATTATGGTGCCAACAAAGGACTTCTTTGCTGCCCCCAGGATGCAGTGTGCTCTTTCCAACATCAGGCGTACATGCAAACAAGTTTACAATAAAGTTAACACACAATTACTGTAAGGTTTTGTTTATGATAGATGAAGGTTCTTGTGTTGGAGAGTGGTGGGTAACGTCAAACAGGGGTCGCCAACCTTTTTTGACCAGCAGTCAAAAAGTGGCGCAGGCAGTGGTCAGAAAATGGCTGCCACAACAGGCATGGCATAATACAAAATTTGAGAGAGTATAGTCACTGCTACTTCTCTCCAGCACCACCCCTGACCCATGGACCTGGGACTGTAGAGCTGAAAGGCAGGATACTCTGCCTTCTGTCATCAGGTATGAGACCAAGAGCCATGAGGAAGCTGCTCCCTAGGCATCCCAAGAAGATCATTATGGCAAGGAGCAGACCATCTTGGCCCCATTCACTGGCCAGAAACAGAACAGCTACAGGGAACCTGTATTCCCCCCACCCCACCCCCTGAAAGAACATACTGCTCCAACTGTCCGTTGCCCTGGAGATGTAGAAAAAAATCAAGGGCAACTCCAGCCTCATCTTTCAGCCAAAGGAAGAAGAGCAAGCAACTGCTATTCAAGCAAGAACAGGGAAGATCAGCCCAATATGGGAAGATCAGCCTGACTGATACAATTTTGTTTCATCTTTGAAGAAGTGATCTTATTCTACCTTTTCCCTCCAGTCCCCTTCTCTTGTATGCCTTCTGTTTTAAGTTTATGAGCTTGAAAACAGGATCCATTTCTCTCTCTCTCTCTTTATTCCATCACTTCCTGAAGTTAGAAAGTTTGAAAAACTGGCTTGCTTGCTCAGGTATATTCAGCACCCTAAAACAATTGAGTTTACTGACAACACTACTACAATACCACTAGCTTTCATTTCCAAGTTCTGCTAGAATTTAAAAGGCAAAAAAAAAAACCTGCGCTCACCCATTTCCATTTCTTTCCTAGCACTAAAAGAATTGTGCATTTTTTGGCAAAGCATACATACACAGTCTAGACATAATTAAAATCTTGGCATCATTATTTCATTAAGATGCCTCTATTATGCTTTATATAGTGTCAGCTTTAATATTCAGTCATAGGAATGACACTTACTTCTAAAAGCCTACATTTCAGTATTTAAAATCACATACAGTTTACGTAAGGCAGAAACACAACTGCTAATGAATTGTTTCATCCCCTCTGCCTAAGGGCTAATAGGCACAAAACCAATGCAGATATCCATGAAGGGGGGGGGGTGTTGTTGTTTAGCGAACAACAACAGCTTCTCCTCTTGAAATATTATATCTGAGCCCAGAGTCAAATGTCTGTCAGTTAGAAAACCATAAATATATAACCTGACATGGGTGTCGAAACAAGCTAACAAGAACAAATTCAGCAGTTTATTTTTTACTTCCTTCCAATGCACAGGGTCAATGTATTAGTGAACCGGCTGTTTACATCCTATAGCTAGTGAAAACGTAGAACAAGGGGAGGAGTGATGCAAAGAACAACCTTCTGCACAGAGTGCAAACTGCAGGTAGAGAGAACGGCCTCTTACCGCAGAACTGGAACGGTGCACAATATCCACATTTTTAAGCTTTACCAATTCACCTTGAATACTCTCAACCTCGTTAAGTAATGAACATGTTAAAAATGCAGAGGTGTGGGGAAGGGAGAATGACTTTCATTTTCCCACACCTTCACCGCAGGATAAAGGACAGTCAAGTGTCACTGACACGGAAGAGTGACTTCCTAAGAGAGAGGTGAAGAAAGCAAACACCTGCCCCAAATTTCATTACTCAAGCATATCCCAGAGGTGAAATGATAACCGAGTGAAAGAGGAGACAGCAAAGAAGCGTCTCTCTTTCAAATCTTAATCCTCCGTGGGGAACAAGAACTGCTTACATCATACCCCAAGCAGAAAGGGTGGTGGAATCTGCTCGGAGGAAATGGTATGCAAAGGATCCTCCTCCGAAACTGACAGGGCTCACACCTTCCATGTCTCCATACCTGGAAACAGGTAAAACAAAAAAAAGGCCCATTCAACCTTACCTTGTCAATTACGTTTGCAGTTTCATGATCTCCACCAGCTCCTCTCCTCCTCAGCTCCGACATTTCCCTGGTGTGAGGTCAATAAAACAGCAGCAGGAGCAGGAAGTAAAATGTGTGTGTGCAGGGGGCAAGCCTACCTAAAATAATGGGGAGAATCTCAGGCTTTAACTGCAAAAGCCTAGGCCTCTGGAACCCTCCTACATCCCAGCTAGCTCCTTGCAAGAAACCAGAGAAGTGGGAAAAAACAACCCCCAAATCAGCTCCCCCCTGCAAAAGAAATAAAACACAGACCAGAAGTCTCTCTCTCTCTTTTCCAAAGACTCTGCGAGGATAACAGAAGGGACCTGCGAGGTCCCTCAGGAGTTTTCCATGATGCTACTTATAGCAGGGACCCCCCCAAAAACAGATGCCCTTCAAAAAGATCTCTGTCAAAAGGTCTTCTTTGGCTACGCGTCCCGCCCCCTCTCTCCCCAAATAAATGGGCTCCGAGATAAGATTTGCTTTTTTCCTAGGCAAAGTATGGGGGGACCCTCCCTCAAATAAAATAAAATAAAATAAAACAAGCAGGTGGGGAGGGGGTCTCTTACTCCAGAGACTCATACACACACATAAGGTGTCTGGTCTAATCCCCTCTCCCCGAAATAAATCTCAGCTCTGTTCCTCAGAAGACTTAAATGATGGGGGGGGGGCGTTATGCGCAACCCACAATTAAGACTCCTGCCCAAAAAAGGCGCTGCTCGGCCCCACATAAAAAATATATATATAAATCACAAAGGCCCCCCTGAAAACCCTTTCGAGTGTTTTTTTTTTTTTTGGGGGGGGAGATCTCCCCTTCCCCTCACGACCAACTACAGAGGGCACCCAAGGGATCTAACACCACCACCCCTGTCACCCGCTCGCTCGCTTCTCTCTGCCCACAACCCCTGGAAGAACGGGGAAGGTGAGGGGGGGGGACCACAGCGGAGCCCCTATGAGACCCCTTCAGCGCCTGCCTGCCTCCCTCCCTCCGACCCACAGCGCCACCCGCGATAGGCGGCGCCGCAGCGTTGCTACCGCCGCGCGAGCCGCCGCCGCCACACACACACACACACACACACACACACACAAAACAGCCGCGCGCAAGAGAGCGACTCCTCAACGGGAGAGAGAGGGGCAAGGACGGACGTTCGCTCGCTAGCTCGCTCCCGCGCTTTCTCGCTCGCTCGCTCCCTCAGCAGCCCCTTTCTCCTCGCGCCTGGCCGGCCGTTCTTGCCCGTCGCGCGGCGCCCGGGCCACGCCCCCTGGGGTGATGCGTTCGGCCCCGCCCCCCCTCTCTATCTCTCTCTCTCTCTCCCTCCCCCTCGTCGGAACTGAATCCTGCAGAGGCGGGCGGGCGGGCGCGCGGGAGAGAGAGAGGGAAGCAACGCCGCTTGCAGTTGCGTAGGCGAGCCGGGAGGGGGAGCGGGAGTTCCCAACAGAGGAATGTTGGCAGGAATGAGTAGGAGGGGAAATCGCCGGTTCGAGTCCCGAGCTCCTTTGTTGTTGTTGTTTTTTTTTGGGGGGGGGGATATGTGTGTGTGAGGTAAAGGTAAATACGTTCCAGCATTCCTACATTGTGGGGAGGGCTGGACTAGATGACCCTTGGGGATCTCTTCCAACTCTACAATTCTATGTTGGTCAGGGTTGTCTTAATAATAATAATAATAATAATTTATTTATACCCCGCCCATCCTCCTGTTTCCCCAGCCACTCTGGGAGGCTTCCAACAAAATATTAAAATACAGTAATGCATCAAACAGTAAAAGCTTCCCTAAACAGGGCTGCCTTCAGATGTCTTCTAAAAGTATGGTAGTTATTGTTCTCTTTGACATCTGGTGGGAGGGTGTTCCACAGGGCAGGTGCCACTACCGAGAAGGCCCTCTGCCTGGTTGCCTGTAACTTGGGCTTCTTGCAGTGAGGGAACCACCAGAAGGCTCTCAGCACTGGACCTCAGTGTCTGGGCTGAACGATGGGGGTGGAGACACTCCTTCAGATATACTGGACTGAGGCCGTTTAGGGCTTTAAAGGTCAGCACCAACACTTTGAATTGTGCTCGGAAACGTACTGGGAGCCAATGTAGGTCTTTAAATACCGGTGTTATATGGTCTCGGTGGCCGCTCCCAGTCGCCAGTCTAGCTGATGCATTCTGGATTAGTTGTAGTTTCCGGGTCACCTTCAAAGGTAGCCCCACATAGAGCTGGGGTGCACAGATCTGTCTGGCGCCCCCCCTCCCCAGGTTGCCCAGTCTCAGGCGCACAGGAAGGCGGAGCCGGCTCGGTCACCGCTGAACTCGCAGCACAGAGCTGCCTGCAGCAGAAGAGCCCATCGTGGCGCTCTGACTGACGGGTGGGCTCTTCCCTGGACTCAACTCTCTCTCTTTTTTAATTTCTTTTTATTGAGTTTCACTTAAATAACCAAAAGAAAAAACAAAACAACAGTTTCAGAAAAAAGAAAGAAAAAAAATATCCATACATAACACAAAAATAACATCAATTTCCATTACAGTTCTTTGTCTTATTCCTTAAATCTTTATATCTTTAGATATTTAGATCTTTCCTCTACACACCTATTGACCTCCTTCCCTCCCGATTTCGGGCTTCTTGATAAAAATTCTTTCTTTTTTTCTGCAGCTAATAATTGTTAATGGTTTGCGCATCGTAAGGTTTATATCAGACCTGCTGTAGTTTTTAAGTTTCTATAGTTTCCTTCAATATATACCATAAATTTATTCCAATCGCTAATAAACTTTGTATTTTTTTGGTTTCTAATTTTTTGCGTCATTTTTGCTAGTTCAACATATTTGAATAATTTTGTTTGCCAATCTCTGACTGTTGGGGTATTTGGACTTTTCCAATTTTGTGCAATTAATATTCTAGCCGCTACTGTCGAATATTGGAATAGTGTCTTATCTTCTTTTTTAATTTCGTCCCCAATTATTCCTTGTAAGAAGGCCTCTGGTCTTTTAGGGAAAGTGTATTTAAATATTTTTTTTAACTCGCTATAAATCAGATCCCAAAATTTCTTCATTTCTTCGCAAGTCCACCACATATGGTAGAAATTGCCTTCTTTAATTTTACACTTCCAGCAGGCCTTATTTCCTGTTTTGTACATTTTTCCTAGTTTTGCTGGACTCAACTCTCGGGCCCTGGACTCTCAGCCTGGTGCCCCACACCCCTAGCGCCTATGCGTAAGAAGGCCCTGATGTTGGTGTGTGTACATATGTGTGTGTGTGTGGTTTTTTGGAATTATGTTGTTTTGTCACACTGTGCATTTAAAGCACACAGCTCCCCCTGGGATCCTGGGAACTGTAGAATGAGCACCGAGAATTGTAGTTCTGTGAGGAGGAGGGGGTAAACTACAGCACTCAGGATTCCTGGGAGCAAGGGAAGCCACGTGCTGTTGTCGTCTGGAAACGGTTGCAAAGTTCTGTTGCTGGTTGCCTTCTAAGATGATGAACCTAATACAGTGGTACCTCAGGTTACATAGGCTTCAGGTTACATACGCTTCAGGTTACAGACTCCGCTAACCCAGAAATAGTGCATCAGGTTATGAACTTTGCTTCAGGATGAGAACAGAAATCGTGCTCCGACGGCGCGGCGGCAGCAGGAGGCCCCATTAGCTAAAGTGGTGCTTCAGGTTAAGAACAGTTTCAGGTTAAGTACAGGTCTCCGGAACGAATTAAGTACTTAACCCAAGGTACCACTGTATAATAAAAACAGAGATTTAAATTGCACGATTGGATGTGATATGGGATACCTGTTGAAGGGAAGGAAGGAAGTCGTAAGCTCGGCAGAGCAAAAGGTTGTTTTGTGTTTGTTATTGTAATGTTGGAAATGTTGTTTAAAGGAAAATAATAAAAATTTATGGGGGGGGGGAGAATATAATAAAAACAGGAAGATGGAAAAACAGGAATTCAGGAATAGAAGAACTCAGTCTTGGGTCAAGCAAAGTCTGCCCCCAACAAGTCTTTGGTAGATATCTGAAGCAGCTATGTTTTAACAGAGAGAACTGCGTTTCAGAGAAATGGCAGAAAATTCCAATTTTTGGATCACCAGCTTGTGGCATTCCACAGGGTGGGGTGCCACAAGTAATCTCCCCCTATATAATCAGTAAGGCAAGTGATCTTGCAGGCAGTTGGGACACCTAGAAAGTTGTTGCGCTTTTTTTTTAACGGAAATGCCAGAAAACCACTGTGATTTTAATTGCCGAAGAACCAGGACTAACAGCCGTCTTCCACCTTTGAATTTGGACGTATGGCAGTCCTAGTGTTAGTGGCAAATTCAGAAGTGCAGGATCCCTTCATGATAGTCACCCTTGCACAGCCACACCTTGGTCTGTCTGGAGTTCTGTTGAGCAATGACTGCAAAATGGGAGCATGTCTTTTTGAGGTTAAGCAACAATAAATTGCAGCAAATCTCATGTACACACACTCAGAACAAAAGGGTTTATTTTGGCAAAGGAAGGCAGCTTTCAAAAGTTTCAAGCATGCACCCAAGAAGTAAAAATGAGTTGCAGGGTAGAGACTTAAATGATGAACCTAATACAGTTAGGTTCAACATAGCAGTTCAACATACCCTTCAACATACCAGTCTCCTTACCAAAGTAATAGCAATTTGCCTTCAAATGAAACCCATTTCAAACACTTCTCTGGAGAATGGAGAATGGGAGGAAGCAGAAAACAGAGTTTTTGGAGAGCCCGCAGTGTTCTTGGCAGTGCTTTTAGCAAAGGGCATTTTGGTACAAAACTGCCTAAGAGGAACATCTTTGGTACAGTGGTACCTCTTAACCTGAAGCACTATTTCTGGGTTAGCGGAGTCTGTAACCTGAAGCGTATGTAACCAGAAGCATATGTAACCCGAGGTACCACTGTATTCTTCTATGGTTTCTATGTTATTTTTTCTACATCTCCATTTTGTCAATATTAAATGCTTTAAAATCAAACAAACAAACAAGCTGCACCTGGCTTCGCAGGGGCAGTGTCAACCTCGGTTTTCTGCCCTCCCATTGACTCCTACAGGATGGATTTTGGTGACAGCTGCAATTCCGGTGGCATAAGATGCCACCGAGCTAGTTTGGCAGCATCTGTAATTGAAGGAAGTTAGGATGCAGCATAACTTTCTTCTTCCCTTCTCCCGCCCCCTGACTCACCCCTGTTTCTGGATGGGCAATAAATCTGGGGGTGAAACTGAACCGGAGTCTCTGTGATTGCATTCTGTGAAAAAGCATATAAATTTGCATTTGCAAATTTTATGCAAATTCTTGCCTACAGGCCTATGTCTCAAGTAGGCTAAATGCCTAGCAACACCCCTGGACTCCTCCCCAATAGATATAAATGCATGCACAACTAGTCGTTTTACATTGTGAACTGCTAAGTATGATAACATAAAGGTAAAGGGACCCTGACCATTAGGTAAAGGTAAAGGGACCCTGACCACTTTTTATTTTCCCTTCTAACCATATGACAAGATATAGGCAGTGGCCCAGATCATTCTTTCTTTCTTGTCAAAGTACAATGTGCCAACCCACAGTTTTCCCCTGAACTGTCTCTATCAAGATACTAAACACGGCTGAATTTGCTGAGTTGCAACAGTGCTACACAACCATTAGCACAACCGTTATCTGTTGTGAGATCAGTCAGTCTATTAAGCATCATTAAATTGTTCTTTTTTTAAGGAAACTGCTATGGTCGGTTTATATAAACCCACCTGCTTCAGATGCCAGAGCAGAAGAAACTTTTGGTGTATAAATGAATAAAGTGTACAGCTGACAAAACACTATGATAGCAGTTTAAGAGTCATGGCTTCTCCCCAAAGGGGAAATGTAGTTTGTTAGAGGTGCTGAGGGGTGCAAGTCTCAGAGTGGCGTAACAGGCAATCACTCTTCCCAGAGAACTCTGGGAATTGTAGCTCTGTCCTAACAACTCCCAAAAGAAACTTGGAATCATTCATTGTCCTAACTCTGACCCAAAAATAAAGCTTCTATTGATCTTTACATTCAGGAAGTTTAAGGATTCCTGGCACCCACCTTTTAATATGTAAAAAGGTAAAGGGACCCCTGACCATTAGGTCCAGTCGTGACTGACTCTGGGGTTGCGGCGCTCATCTCGCTTTACTGGCAAAGGGAGCCGGCGTACAGCTTCCGGGTCATGTGGCCAGCATGACTAAGCCACTTCTGGTGAACCAGAGCAGTGCACGGAAACGCCATTTACCTTCCCACTGGAGCGGTACCTATTTATCTACTTGCACTTTGACGTGCTTTTGAACTGCTAGGTGGGGAGGAGCAGGGACTGAGCAACGGGAGCTCACCCTGTTGCGGGGATTCGAACCCCTGAACTTCTGATTGGCAAATCCGGCAAATCTGTGGTTTAACCCACAGCACCACCTGTTATGTAGTGAAGTTTCACCCTGGGCCAGCAGGGGGATACTGTAGATAGTTTTCACTCAGGTCTGTAGATAGTTTTCACTCAGGTCCACGTCCGTTATTTTAGGCGGGAAACTCTGGGTTGTTGTTGCTACAATGTTGACAGCTGGCTGCCTATAAAAGCAGGCTGGCTGAGCTGTTTGCTGTTCAGTTCTGTCCAGCTTGCAAGTAAAGAGCTGCTCTGGAGAAATCGCTGTGTCGTCTGCTATGTTCGCCCACAACTTAACACCACCTGTGTCACCTTTTAATATGTAGATGAACCCTAAATCTCTTTTGGGCTCCTGGACCAAAAGCTGGAGAGATCACTGAGAATTAGGACTGAGCTACATTTTCAAGTGTAAACATTTTCACTGCAAAAAAGGGGGTGAGTTTGGAGAGGTACTGCATATTTTGCAAAAGATCCTTCCCATACTTATTTCACGCACCATTTCTGCTCTACTTGGCTCCTGCTTAATGCTCTTCTCATCAGCTTCTGGGGTGTATTTTTACAGGGAATCCTCTTCATCCTGGTGATGTGGTTGAGCCAATCAGGGATCATCTCATGAGCAAGACAATGGCCATGGCAGCACCTAGCTAATCAGATCTGGCTTTGCAACAGCTTCACAGAGCCAAATGAGAGGGAGAATAATGCTTCTTGCCCTCACTCTGAATGAGAAAACGTTTGTAGCCTATTTTGCAACCCTTGTTTATTGCCATTTCCAAGATGGAAGACTTTCAGTAGTTCCGGAAGGGGGCACAGGAAACCCTTTAAAAGCCGCTTCCTGTTATGTTACATTCCAGCTACCTTTATGATAATTCAATGAAGTACAGTGGTACCTCTGGTTACGTACTTAATTCGTTCTGGAGGTCCATTCTTAACCTGAAACTGTTCTTAACCTGAAGCACCACTTTAGCTAATGGGGCCTCCCGCTGCTGCCACGCTGTCGGAGCACGATTTCTGTTCTCATCCTGAAGCAAAGTTCTTAACCCGAGGTATTATTTCTGGGTTAGCGGAGTCTGTAACCTGAAGCGTATGTAACCCGAGGTACCACTGTATACATTTTGTGGCTCCTGAATAACAGAACGGTGCTCCTTTTGGGGATTCCAGTTTGACCAGTCCCATAAGGGCCCAGTGATAGGATCTAAAGCTTCCCAGAACTTCTCATCAAGAGGAGAAACGTAGAACCTGCCATGATTGTTCTAGCTTTCTGTTGTCTCCTATTTCTTCTCTCATCCCACCTAATCTCTTTCAATAGCTTCATTAAAATGTGACCCCAAAATTCGGGATCCCACCCTCAACAGATGCCAAAATTTTGTACACTGGTACCTCGGGTTACAGACGCTTCAGGTTACAGACTCCGCTAACCCGGAAGTAGTACCTCAGGTAAAGAACTTTGCTTCAGGATGAGAACAGAAATTGGTCAGCAGCGGTGCAGCGGCAGCAAGAGGCCCCATTAGCTAAAGTGGTGCTTCAGGTTAAGAACAGTTTCAGGTTAAGAACGGACCTCCGGAACGAATTACCAGTAAGTTCTTAACCCGAGGTACCACTGTACTAGTTTTGTGCTGTGAACCTCACATTTTGTGTGCCCTCTCCCCCCAAACTGAGTAATCAGAGTCATCATCATCATCAATTTATTTGTATGCCGCCTCTCCACAGTTAAAAACAATGCTCAAGGTGGCTTACAACATGACAAGATTTACGTAATTACAAAAGTCATAAACAATAAATAAACCACATCAAAAAAAATACACAACCAAATGGAAAACAATTTCACATAAAGCAAGCTCTAAAACTAAGAATACGGCATTAATATCACAGTTTAAAAGGACATAGGTAGAAAAATAACAGCAATTTGAAAAAACAGAAACAAAAAACCCCGGAGCCCTCTCTGCCCAGTAGCAGCAGCGGCCAAAGTCCTTTTTTGGAGCCTGTCAGGCCCCGCCCTAGGCCAGGTGGTAAGTGGCAGGACTGGGGGCCTCAGGTACTGAGCAGGGGAGTCCTCCTCAAAACAAAAAAAAATCCAACCTTGTTTGATGGACTACAAACAGGTGCCAAAGTTTTGTGCTGGTTTTGTGCCATTTTGTGCTGCAAATGCCGTATTTTTGTGTGCAGCCCCACAGAGTGAGCAACTGACCCTCAATTACAGTGGTACCTCGGGTTAAGTACTTAATTTGTTCTGGAGGTCCATTCTTAATCTGAAACTGTTCTTAACCTGAAGCACCACTTTAGCTAATGGGGCCTCCTGCTGCCGCCATGCCGCCGGAGCACGATTTCTGTTCTCATCCTGAAGCAAAGTTCTTAACCCAAGGTACTATTTCTGGGTTAGCGGAGTGTGTAACCTGAAGCTAGATAGGAGGAAATGAGTAACCTAGCCTTGAAGAATGCTTCCCAAAGTTCCCATTGGTGCTGTTACACCCTTGGGGATTTGGTGTTGTGCGGAGGTGCCCCAGAAAGCCCAATCCCTGAATATTTTGTATTGGGCCCAGATATCCTGCCCCATTTCTGCCCTCCTTTTCTAATTTTTTTAAAGGAACTTTTACTTACTGGACATGGGGTCAAAAAGTGCACTACTGGTGAGACCCTGCCACTCATCAGTGCTTAGAATTGTGCCTATTGCAAGCACACACACACACACTCCAAGAATCCTGGAAACTGTAGTTTGTCAAGCGTGCTGGGAATTGTAGCTCTGTGTGGGTAAAATACAGTTCCGTGTATTCTTGGGAGGGGTGCGTGCTTAAACATATGCTGAGTACACAGCTGAAGTCAATGAAAAAGTCCATTTTGTGTGCCAAAGCAACCAGGAGATCAAACTAGCTGGAAAGGGAAAAAGTAAAGGGACCCCTGATCGTTAAGTCCAGTCGCGGACGACTCTGGGGTTGCGGCGCTCATCTCTCTTTACTGGCCAAGGGAGCCAGCATTTGTCCGCAGACTGCTTCCAGGTCATGTGGCCAGCATGACTAGCTGCTTCTGGCGAACCAGAGCAGCACACAGAAATGCTGTTTACCTTCCTGCCAGAGCGGTACTTATTTATCTACTTGCACTTTGACGTGCTTTTGAACTGCTAGGTGGGGAGGAGCAGGGACCGAGCAACGAGAGCTCACCCCGTCACGGGGATTTGAACCGCCAACCTCCTGATCGGCACACCCTAGGCTCTGTGGTTTAGACCACAGCGCCACCTGCATCCTGGAAAGGAGATGGAAATAAAACAGTCTGTATAACAATGCTTTTAGGTAAATCCTGTGGTGTGGCCACATTTGGGAAACAGTGTGCAGTTCTTGTGCCCCATCTAACAAAACGGTCTATCACAGCACTGCAAAAGGGGTGACGAAAAGGATGATCAAGGAATTGGCACCCTCTCCCTGTGAGGTTGTTAACTAAGTGGAACCTCCAAATCCAGCAGCAGTATACCTTTAAGCCCTCCGCACTGGGGACAATGAACAGGGGAGAGGTGCCCTGTTTGCTAGCTTCCCCAAGGTGTCTGAGTAACTAATGATGGTGAGGTAGGAAAGCATTAAGCTTTGTAGGCCTTTGTTCTCAACCAGCAGGGCCTCCATATGTTCCTAACAAGGAAATGCTCTCCAATATTGTGCAATTACCTGATTACCTCTACTTATTTCTCTCTGCTCTCTCTGAGTATGCTGTTAACCCGTTCAGAAAATTACTTCATCGTATTTGTTAGTGTGCGGCTGGAGTTTCATAAGCCGGCTGGTCTTTCAGCATAGTTGCTACAAAATTGTTTCTTGAGTTTGCTTAAGCAATCCATTCATAGCACACCCACATGGCAGGTTTCTACATGCCTTGCTTATATTATTCCTACACAGTAAACTGCCTTCTACATAGTCAGAAAGCTGATTCGCAATGCATCTGGTTATTGCTATATTCACTGCAATCTACAGATCAGCCACTAAGAGACCATCAAACCAACACAATTTAGAGGCCAGCAAACGGCTATTAGGAATTAACAGCACAGCAGAGGACTAGGTGTGTTGTTGCCGCACATTCACAGTCATACTTTGCACAAGAACCTAGGTGTGAACCAGGAGCGTGTCACCAATGCCTCTCGCATGCCCTATCTTTAACTCAAAGGAGCTGGGGAAGGATTGCAACAGCGGTGGACAAAGGTATTATACAGTGGTGCCCCGCAAGACGAGTGCCTCGCAAGACGAAAAACTTGCTAGACGAAAGAGTTTTCCGTCTTTTGAGGTGCTTCACAAGACGAATTTCCCTATGGGACGAAACATCTTGCGAGTTCTTGCGAGTTTTTTCCCTCCCCCCCCCCTTTTTCTAAGCCGCTAAGCCGCTAATAGCTGCAAAGCCGCTAAGCCGCTAATAGCCGCTAAGCTGCTAATAGCGCTAATCCGCTAAGCCGCTAATAGCCGTGCTTCGCAAGACGAAAAAACCGCAAGACGAAGAGACTCGCGGAACGGATTAATTTTGTCTTGCGAGGCACCACTGTTTTGCCTAACAGAAAGTAGAACAGTTGCTGGTCATCCAAGAGCATGGGTAGGCAAACTAAGGCCCCGGGGGTCGGATCCGGCCCAATCACCTTCTAAATCCGGCCCACGGATGGTCCAGGAATCAGCGTGTTTTTACATGAGTAGAATGTGTGCTTTTATTTAAAATGCATCTCTGGGTTATTTGTGGGGCATAGGAATACATTCATATTTCCCCCCCAAAATATAATCCGGCCCCCCACAATGTCTGAGGGACAGTGGACTGGCCCCCTGCTGGAAAAGTTTGCTGACTCCTGTCCTAGAGCAAATGTTTTGAATATTTTTTTTATGTAACTGGAATTTTGAATAATTTCTTTTATGTAACTGACAGATAGAAAATCAAGGTTCCCTCCCCTCCCCTCCCCTCTTTTCTTTCATTCTTTTCTTCTCTTTCTTCTTTCATCCCCCCCCCCCTTTGATGTTCTCTGCTCTGAGCCATTATTGGGGTCTGAAGATTGTACTCACGTGAAGTTGGTGGGTGGTTGCCCCACCAACCTCACTCTGCCCTCAGCCAACCCCCCCCCCCCCAAGTCTGCTGTCTTTCTTACAGCCAGTTATGGGGTGACTCTGCCTCTCGTTGTCTCCGACTACACCTACTGCTCATCTCACCACCTCCTCCAGCTCTACAGGTCTCAACTGTTTCCAGCCTCTGCTGTGTTAGCTGCCAAACATCCGATTTATAAAGGGTGAACGGAAAAGAGAGGTGATTCACAGTGGAACGGCAGCGTTCTGATGCCCAGTTGTTTAGCAACAGCAACCGGAACAACGGGAGGCCTTCTTAATTACGCTGCTTGCTGAAATGAAGAAAGCTTGGGTGGAAAATTTGGAGAGGATTTCTGTGTGGTTGTAACCTCAGCTGACCCTTCATTCTAAGGCAATGCTATCCCTGCAGAAACCATTTTACTTCAGCTGTTGGCTCCTGAGTTTTATGGGGGGGACCACACTTATTTATTTGTTTTTATATATACAGTGGTGCCCCGCAAGACGAATGCCTCGCGAGACGAAAAACTCGCTAGACGAAAGAGTTTTCCATCTTTTGAGGTGCTTCGCAAGACGAATTTCCCTATGGGCTTGCTTCGCAAGACGAAACGTCTTGCGAGTTCTTGCGAGTTTCCCCCCTTCCCCCCCTTTTTCTAAGCTGCTAAGCCGCTAATAGCCGCTAATAGCCGCTAAGCCGCTAATACCGCTAATCCGCTAAGCCGCTAATAGCCGTGCTTCGCAAGACGAAAAAACCGCAAGATGAAGAGACTCATGGAACGGATTAATTTCGTCTTGCGAGGCACCACTGTATATTGTTGTTGTACCCCACTGGGCCACTCTGGATGGCTTAGAGCATATATAATAACATAGTAAAACACCAAACACCAAAAACTTTCTGGTACAAGGCTGCCTTCAGATGTCTTCTAAAAGTTATATAGTTCTTTATCTCCTTGACATCTAAAGGGAGGGTGTTCCACGGGGTGATGCCACTACCGAGAAGTCCCTCTGCCTGGTTTCATGTAACTTCACTTCTCATAGTAATAGTAATAAGAAGAGTAAGAATAAGAATATATTATTTATACCCTGCCCATCTGGCTGGGTTTCCCCAGCCACTCTGGGCAGCTTCCAGCAGAATATTAAAATACAATGATTCATCAAATGTTTAAAGCTTCCCTAAACAGGGCTGCCTTCAGATGTCTTCTAAAAGTCAGATAGTTGCTTATTGCCTTGACATCTGCTGGGAGGGCATTCCACAGGGCAGGTGCCACTACCGAGAAGGCCCTCTGCCTGGTTCCCTGTAACCTCACCTCTCACAGTGAGGGAACTGCCAGAAGGCCCTCGGAGCTGGACCTCTGTGTTCGGGCAGAACGATGGAGGTGGAGACGCTCCTTCAGGTATACTGGGCTGAGGGTGTTTAGGGCTTTCAAGGTCAGCACCAACACTTTGAATTGTGCCTGGAAACTGGGAGTCAAGGAACCAACACTTAATAATAATAATTAGTTATTATTTGATTATTATTATTTGATGATGATGGTGAGTTTATTATTATATATTTGTTTATTACATGTTTAGCCTGGAAAAAAGGAGACTGAGAGGAGATATGATAGCCATCTTCAAATATCCTAAGGGTTGTCACATGGAAGAGGGAACACGCTTGTTTTCTCCTGCTCTGGAGGGTAGGACTCGAACCAATGGCTCCAAGATACAAGAAAGGAGATTCTGACTCAACATCAGGAAGTACCTTCTGACAGTAAGAACTGTTCATCAGTGGAACATACTCACACTGGACTCTCCATCCTTGGAGGTTTTTAAGCAGAGGTTTGATGGCCATCTGTCATGGATGCTTTAGCTGAGATTCCTGCATTGCAAAGAGTTGGACTAGATCAGTGTTTCCCAACCTTGGGCCTCCAGCTGTTTTTGAACTACAATTCCCATCATCCCTGACCACTGGTCTTGCTAGCTAGGGATGATGGGAGTTGTAGGCCAAAAACATCTGGAGGCCCAAGGTTGGGAAACACTGGACTAGATGATCCTTGGGTCCCTTCCCACTCTACAATTCTATGATTCTATATTGTCTTTCCCCCTAGTTGGCTTCAAGGCAGCGATCCACAAAGCAGACCCCACAAGAGTCTAAAATTGCCTCACCCCTGTTGCAAAATATATTTCTTTAGACCTGCATGTTGTACATTGCTGACTAGAATGTCTATCCACATTTCAGCGCTGTCAGGCTTAAATCAGGGCTGGCATTTCCCCCGTAGTAATGATTCTCACAAACAGCAAACGTGATGGTAAAGCTGTGGCTGGGCCACTCCGCTTCAGATTACAGATGACGGAAGATCCCATCTCCATTCTGAAGTCGTACAGATTGCAGATGAATATTATTATATTATTATACACAGCCTTGGTCCAGCTCCGAGGGCCTTCTGGATGTTCCCTCACTGCAAGAAGCCAAGTTACAGGGAACCAGGCAGAGGGTCTTCTCGGTAGTGGCACCCACCCTGTGGAGCGCCCTCCCACCAGATGTCAAAGAGAACAACAACTACCTGACTTTTAGATGACATCTGAAGACAGTCCTGTTTAGAGAAGCTTTTAATGTTTGATTCATTACAGTGGTACCTCAGGTTAAGTACTTAATTCGTTCCGGAGGTCCATTCTTAACCTGAAACTGTTCTTAACCTGAAGCACCACTTTAGCTAATGGGGCCTCCTGCTGCCGGCATGCCGGATTTCTGTTCTCATCCTGAAGCAAAGTTCTTAACCTGAAGCACTATTTCTGGGTTAGTGGAGTCTGTAACCTGAAGCATATGTAACCCGAGGTACCACTGTACTGTATTTTAATATTGTGTTGGAAGCCGCCCAGAGTGGCTGGGGAAACCCAGCCAGATGGGCGGGGTATAAATAAATAAATTGTTGTTGTTGTTGTTGTTGTCGTTAAGAAACAATTCCCCACACATAGAAAGCTAGGGTGTCTGGGAATACAGGCAAGAAACTTACTTTCCCCTGATGTGCTAACTTTCCAAGTGCAGAGATTTTGTTTCTTGGTTTTGATGTCTTCAGCGGCGGAGGAAGCTGCTTGGACACCTGGGGCAGGACATCCAGGGGCGGGGCGAGCCATCCATAGGGCGGGGTGTACTGTGGGGCCGCTGGAGTCTGCCTGCCTCCTCCCACTCAGACGCCCCACAGTTGGTGGAGGGAGGCAGTGGGTGGACCGGTTGGGGCAGCGTGGAGCCTGCGGGCACCCAAGCCACAGCGTCACACCCAGGGATCTCAGAAGACAAGTCCATGTGGAAATGGTTCTCTAAGCTAGAAAAGAACCAAGCTTACATGTTGACCTTGTAAAAGCAGCATTAAAAAGATCAGCGAGGAAAATGGCCAGTAGATGGCCCCATTGCAACACATTACATAGCATCCTATTACACTCTTAAGTTCAAGAAAGTGCAACCAGTCATTTCCAATTGATGCTTTTCATGGAAATGATAATTACATTTCATAGATTTTTTTTATTTTTGCAATTAAAAATTAGCACTCTTTTCCTTGAGGACAAAATCATATATTTTGAGAAAGGCATTTTAAGTGCAAGAAATAAACACATGTATTAAAAATAATCATATTTAATACCTATGCACCCAACATCTCAATTTTATTTGGATGAACCTTCCTGCCTTTGCAAGGCGTTCCATAAACTGCAAATATATTTGACTCATTGAGGGTGAAAGTCACTCCAGGGTGCTATTAAATGTTTATTCATTTATCAATAAAGATTTAACAAATACAGAAATAGAGTTGTGTCATATTCTTCTCTCAATATATAACAGATATTTTATAGAAATACTCAATAAACTTGAATTATACCCATCCCCATACTTCTCTTCTACTTTATGTAAACTTTTATACCCTGAACGGCCTCCATCTGGAATTAAACACATGGTTGACCTAATCCAGTTTATATACCATATGTGAATAATAAGAATAAGAATAAGAATAAGAATAAGAATAAGAATACCTCGCCCATCTGCCCATCTGGCTGGGTTTCCCTAGCCACTCTGGATGGCTCCCAACAGAATATTAAAAACACGATAAAACATTAAAAACTTCCCTAAACAGGGTTGCCTTCAGGTGTCTTCTAAAAGTCAGATAGTTGTTTATTTCCTTGACATCTGATGGGAGAGCGTTCCACAGGATGGGCGCCACCACCAAGAAGGCCCTCTTCCTGGTTCCCCGTAACCTCACTTCTCACAGAGAGGGAACTGCCAGAAGGCCCTCGGAGCTGGACCTCAGTGTCCAGGCTGAACGATGGGGGTGGAGACGCGCCTTCATTTGGAAACCTTGGAAGTGCCGCACCAGTGCTAAGTACAGTGATACCTCAGGTTAAGTACTTAATTCGTTCCGGAGGTCTGTACTTAACCTGAAACTGTTCTTAACCTGAAGCACCACTTTAGCTAATGGGGCCTCCTGCTGCCACCGGAGCATGATTTCTGTTCTCATCCTGAAGCAAAGTTCTTAACCTGAAGAACTATTTCTGGGTTAGCGGAGTCTGTAATCTGAAGCGTATGTAACCTGAAGCGTATGTAACCTGAGGTACCACTGTACATGCCAGTGGTGACAGCAAAGCCTACCTTTGTGCAGTAAGTGAGTTCCTACACATTCATGCATTCCCCTCTATTCTCTACCCAGACAAGCAAAAACCATTGGCAGAGTTCAAGGACACATTCCAGCCAGGCAAAAACACCAAAAGAGCATGCAAAGAAGGCTTACTGGTTTGATGAGGCCCAAAGCTACTGAAGGTAATGGTGGTCTTTATATGTCCAGCTGTCCTTTGTCAACAATAAATTGTCACTGTTTTTTGTGTTGGATATATGCTATATGGTAATTTATGGACCTAATAGGTATGTAAAGCCATTTGCACATAACAAAATATGTATTTTATCAAAGTAACTGTTGAACTCAAATACAATTAAGAAGAAGTATATTAATAGTGAAAACAATTAAGAAGAAGTATTGTAATAGTGAAATAATTATTAAGCTCTAACTTAAAATGATTTTTTTTATTCATAACAAACTTAATAATGCAAATACATTGGCATTTGACAATAACAAAAGTTCCTTTAGAAACACAGTTTACAAAGACTCGTAATCTAGTCTCCAGAAACTTGATATAACATGAAATAATAATAGGTGTAAATATATGATGCAAACGACTAATAATTATAAATAGCAGAATGTAGGCACTCTGTATATAGAAAACCAGTGATATTTTAGGGAGCAGGCTGGCTGCCAGGGCCCATTACTTACATCCTAGGAGCCTAGACAACACAAAACACTGTTGCTGTATGTAGGTTTTATTTGCTTTTTATCTTATATTTTGGAAATGTACATCAATTTTTTCCCCTTTAAATTTTTTTGGGGGGCCCCAAGAGAGTGGGGCCCTAACTTATAGCTTGTTTAGCTTATACGTAAATCCGGCACTGGTGGAGAGTGCTGAGGACCAAACAGAGAGTCTTAGTTCAACTTTCGGACCCAAGGCCTGCGGTTCCCCATACCTCTGTCGGGCGATAGACAAGGGAATGCACCTCCGCTGGTTCTCCTTGACCTCATTTACCATTGTGCTCTTCTGGAGAGACTCGGGGAGGTGGAACGTGGAGGTCCTGTGTTGCTATGGCTCTGCTCTTACTTGCAGGGTCACTACCAGAAAGTTGCACTAGGAGCAGAGGCACCCACTTGACCAGAAGACCGGGGGACGGATGAACCAATGATGTGCTTGTGACACAGGAACACCTAGAGGAACCAGGGGGTGGAGCCAAATGTGGCGGCAGCATGGCTTCAATGTCTGGAGGTTCCTCTCTATCTCCATAGCTCCGTGCTCGGCCTCTTCTGCCCCTTGATCATTCTCAACATTGCTCCTCTCCAATATTTTATTGGGGGGCCCTGAAGGGACCTCAGCCCCTTAAAGTTGGTGCTTATGGCTAGGAGAATATTGTTGGCTCTATGGTTTGGGGGCTATGGAGTCCCTACAGGGTCCGTTATGTCTCATGTGCTATTTAACATAACATTTCAAATTGTGCAGGCAAAAATATCCTTGTGACAACAGCTGCTGGACTGCTGGACAGCCCTGTCCACCTCTCAAACTGTTGCGATGCACTGAAAGGATGGGGGCAATTGGCAGGCCCCTAGCTGGCTCCAGCCCACCAGCCTGTTACCGGTCAAACTCCAGTCCTCGGTTCTGCATCAATCAGTGACTCAGAGCTTCAGAAGCCTTTCAGAAGCTGAGCATGCAAGCCAGCAGAGATAACAAGCTCTCCGCGACGGAAGGGCGGACAGAGGCATATGTAAAGCATTTGTTGTTGTTTACTCGTTTAGTCGTGTCCGACTCTTTGTGACCCCATGGACCAGAGCACGCCAGGCACTCCTGTCTTCCACTGCCTCCCCCAGTTTGGTCAAACTCAGGCTGGTAGCTTCGAGAACACTATCCAATCATCTCATCCTCTGTCGTCCCCTTCTCCTTGTGCCCTCCATCTTTCCCAACATCAGGGTCTTTTCCAGGGAGCCTTCTCTTCTCATGAGGTTGCCAAAGTATTGGAGTCTCAGCTTCAGGATCTGTCCTTCCAGTAGTGATGTATGGAAGTGAGAGCTGGACCATAAAGAAGGCTGATCACCGAATAATTGATGCTTTTGAATTATGGTGCTGGAGGAGACTCTTGAGAGTCCCATGGACTGCAAGAAGAGCAAACCTATCCATTCTTAAAGCATATTTACAAGCAGTTTATTCAGCAGAGATCAGGACAAAGAAAACATGTATGCTCTCCTCCATGTCCAAGAGCAAGAAGCAGCATAAGACAAAAGCTATACACAAACGGAAGTTCCCAGCAAGCTGTGCTGGAATGTAAACAGACATGTGACATACAACAGCTCCACACATCTGTTTAGGTGGAACGGAACATCAATATCCTAACACAAACTTGGCCCACAAGGGGTGGTAGAGATAAGGATCCGGCCTGTGCTATATATCAACACCACTGTTTGAGATTTGGGGCGGGGGAATCTGGATATATGCCTCTAGATCCTCTGACACATTTGAAAAGCAAACTTAAGTAAAGCAGAACTGAAATTAATGTTCATTTTTTCTGCCAGAATTTTGATTGTGTTGCTGAAATTTTGAAAAGTGACACTGCCCTTTGAATGTGAAATTTTCATCTTTAAAAATCTAAATTTGAGTACCTTAGATCAGGCAATATCTTTTGATTGCTTTGATTTTGGCAAGCTTCAGTAAGGGGGTCGTCCTGTTTTATTGCAATACTGTGACAATCCTAATAAATTGTGGATTAAAAAATGGACTCTCCATGTGCTGTTGACTAACAAATGTCACAGGATATTATTGTCTGTCAAATACCATAGCACGTCAGCTTTTGAATTCAGTCAAATACAAAGGCTGGAAACCTGTGTTTATCACTTGTTTTCATGCTACATATTCCAGAAAAGGATCTGTGTCTCTAACTAACTCTCCAGTTCTAAACGCTGATGAACAACTATTGTAATATAAATAGTTAAACAGGCCTATGTCCTGCCTCTGTAGAACTCCCATTAAAAATGGCTTTTTGATTTGTGCTGCTGACAGTGCTATAATTTTTATAAGAATTACAATTCTGAATGAGGAACAAAAACCACCGCACCAAATGCTCTTAAATTATTCTGGTTATTGCAGTTTCATTGTGTCCTCCTTTTTTGCAATTGAATCTTTGAATGCAAAAGAACTTTGCAATGAAAAGTTGAAAGCCATGCTCACTGCCCAAATGAAAATTCTGAAATGGTGGCCACTGGTGGGTTTACTTGGAAGTAAGTCCCCAATGAGCATAGTAGGACTTAGTAAGAATGCAGAGTGATCTGGCTTTTACTTAAGATAGGCTATTCTGTCCCCTGCATGCCCCTGGACACATAAAATAAAATATGACCCGGTTGACATTCTTTAATATATTGCTCTTAATGTGAAACTAACATCTCAAGCTCTTTGCTTTTTTTTTTTAAAAAAAAATCATCTGTAACAAGCAAAATGTGCTACACTTTATGATTGAGTCTGAAAGTGCTAATCAATGCCTGTTCCTCCCCTCCCCCTGTCGGAGACCTTGATCGGAAGGAAAATGCTGAAATATGATTTTTTAAAAATCATAAAAATGTACACATAATATTCACATTTTTTTTCCTGCATACCACTTAGAGCATCAATTTAATGATTCCCTGTTGCTTGACACTGGGCCTTGGTGTGCCAGCTCACTCTAAGTAGGAGGCCTCTGCATTGATTTCAACGTAGGGGTCTGCTGAAAGATTGATGGTGTGAGATGGCTCGCTATATTTTCATCAAATATTCAAAGAATGTATATAATTCTCCGGCTAAGTTAGTTAAATTCCAGTATATTTGGCTATGAAACTGAAACCAATCTTAAATCCACATGCTAAAATCCCCCCCCCCCTTTTTACTAAAAGAATGGTATACAGTGGACGCTCGGGTTGCGAACGTGATCCGTGCGGGATGCACGTTCGCAACCAGCAGCGTCCGCAACGTGCAGCGGTGCGTCTGCCCATGTGCGGGTTGCGATTTGGCACTTCTGCACATGCGCAAAGCACGATTTAGTGCTTCTGCGCATGCACGATCGCCAAAACCCGGAAGTAACCCGTTCCAGTACTTCCAGGTTTCGGAGGTCCGTAACCCGAAAAAACACAACCTGAAGCGTCTGTAACCCGAGGTATGACTCGGGTTTAGTTGCTGTCTTAACCTTGGTTGACACAGGTCACATCTATGCCATACATTCAAAACAGATTGCCCCCCCCCAAAGAATCCTGGGCAATGTAGTTTATCCCTCACAGAGCTACATTTCCCAGCACCCTTAACAATCCCATGATCCTTTGAGGGAAGCCATGCACCTTAAATCAGGCTTCCTCAACCTCAGCCCTCCAGATGTTTTGAGACTACAATTCTGATCATCCCTGACCACTGGTCCTGCTAGCTAGGGATCATGGGAGTTGTAGGCCCAAAACATCTGGAGGGCCGAGGTCGAGGAAGCCTGCCTTAAATCATAGAAGAGGCATAGGCAAACTCGGCCCTCCAGATGTTTTGGGACTACAACTCCCATGATCCCTAGCTAACAGGACCAGTGGTCAGGGATGATGGGAACTGTAGTCCCAAAACAGCTGGAAGGCTGAGTTTGCCTATGCCTGTCATGTTGTTGTTTAGTCGTTTAGTCGTGTCCGACTCTTCGTGACCCCATGGACCAGAGCACGCCAGGCACTCCTGTCTTCTACTGCCTCTCGCAGTTTGGTCAAACTCATGTCCGTAGCTTCGAAAACACTGTCCAACCATCTCATCCTCTGCCGTCCCCTTCTCCTTGTGCCCTCCATCTTTCCTAGAATCACAGAATTACAGAGCTGGAAGGGACAGTGAGGATCATCGAGTCCAAAGCCCTGCAATGCAGGAATATGCAGCTGTCCCATACGGGGACTGAACCTGCAATCTTGGCAATTATCAGCACCATGCTCTACCCAGCTGAGCTATCAAGGCTGCCCTGTGTGCTAAATAAGCTCTAAATGTATGGGATGAAGAATTAGACGAGACATCCCCCAGCACTGAAGTCTATGCCCAACCCAAGCAGTCAACCACACAGAGACAACTGCACACATTCAGAGCCTTCAGACATCACATGCTAGAGACAGGCAGGGCCAGGAGCAAAAGCAGGCAGAGCAATGGATGAGACTCTTGCCTTTTTGTGCAATAGGCTACATTTCCTCTATGCAAAGACCAGAGATTTTTGTACACACGTATCTCTCACCCAATCCAGGCAACCAGTACGCATTTTCACCTTTCAGTGACACACTTCAGCCAGGAAAAAGCACTCAAGGAGGGTGCAGAGTGTAGGAATAAATTTAGGCACTAGGACAGGATATATTAAGGGACGCGGGTTGCACTGTGGTCTAAATGGGGCTTGCCATTCAGAAGGTCAGTGGTTTGAATCCCCACTACGGGGTGAGCTCCCGTTGTTTGGTTCCTTCTCCTGCCAACCTAGCAGTTTGAAAGCACGCCTGTGCAAGTAGATAAATGGGTACTGCTCTGGCGGGAAGGTAAACAGCATTTCCATGTGCTGTTCTGGTTCGCCAGAAGCGGCTTAGTCATGCTGGCCATATGACCCGGAAGCTGTACGCCGGCTCCCTCGGCCAATAAAGCAAGATGAGCGCCACAACCCCAGAGTCGTCCACTACTGGACCTAATGGTCAGGGGTCCCTTTACCTTTTAGAGGATATATTATTTAGTTATTATTCTTCCTTGCTCACATTAGTGAGATCAGCAGAGTACCATTCTTTGCAGGTTTGAACTTGGAAGCTAAGGCAATGTTGCTTCAAAAAACAACGATTCAAGATGCTTTAAGGCAGACTGGATTTTCCCTGGTATTACGCCCTTTCTCCCTCTTAAAAACAACATCCACATAGACATGGTTTAGTGAAGAAGTAAAAGTAGTATTTACTTACATTAACTAGGTCTTGAAGCAGCAATTACAGTAGCAAAATGAAAGCAGGCTTATAACTACTATCTAGGTTACAAAAGCTCGGAACAGTTTCTGAGCTGCAGAGCTCAGACATGCACGTGTGGTCAGCCATGATGAAGAAAAAGAGAGGTGCCCAGGCAGGAAGGAAGTATGGTGTGTTACAGCTTCCTGCCAAAGGAAGTGATCTCACAGAGTTCCTTCTAGCAAATTTTGCAGGAAAGCTCTGTGAGCATCAGCCCCTTCATGGGCTTATCTGGCAAAACACAGATTGTCAGTTTGACTGCAATAATGTCTCACATGGAGCTGGTCCAGCGGGAGGTGTGGCTTTGGAAGGGAGCAAGGCTTAGGCAGAGTCACAAGTGCCAGAGTGGGCCACATTTGGTTCCTCACACACACTCACACAATGTACATAAAGAGGTCAGCTCAAGAGGTTAAAGGAACAGGGAAAATAATAATATTAACAACAACAACAACAACAACAACAACAATTTATTATTTATACCGCACCCATCTGGCTGGGTTTCCCCAGCGACTCTGGGTGGCTTCCAACAAAGTATTAAAATACAGTAGTCTGTTAAACATTAAAAGCTTCCCTAAAACGGGCTGCCTTCAGATGTCTTCTAAAAGTCTGGTAGTTGTTCTTCTCTTTGACATCTGGTGGGAGGGTGTTCCACAGGGCGGGTGCCACTACCGAGAAGGCCCTCTGCCTGGTTGCCTGTAACTTGGCTTCTCGCAGAGAGGGAACTGCCAGAAGGCCCTCGGCGCTAGACTTCAGTGTCCGGGCAGAACAATGGGTGTGGAGACGCTCCTTCAGGTATACTGGACCGAGGCCGTTTAGGGCTTTAAAGGTCAGCACCAACACTTTGAATTGTGCTCGGAAACGTACTGGGAGCCAGTGCAGGTCTTTCAAGACTTGTGTTATGTGGTCTCGGCGGCCGTTCCCAGGCACCAGTCTAGCTGCCACATTCTGGATTAGTTGTCGTTTCCAGGTCACCTTCAAAGGTAGCCCCACATAGAGCGCATTGCAGTAGTCAAAGCGGGAGATAACTAGAGCATGCACCACTCTGGTGAGACAGTCCGCGGGCAGGTAGGGTCTCAGCCTACAGTCTAGGAACCTTGAGGTCCCCAACTCTACTTGTCGTAACCCATGCAAACTCCTCTTCTGCAAGTTGTGTCACATGCAAGCTTCCAACAGTGGCTTCCTGTGACCCCCGTTTTCATCTTTTGCTGTTCTTCAACCATGCAAAATGTTTGCAGTTCCTCCTCCCTTCCTTTTCTTGTATTTTCTTTTTCTTATTTTTAGAAAGAGCATCAGCAGAGAAGAACTTGGTGTCCCTGGACCTTTGAAAGCTTTTGAAAGCCAGCCTGTGGCCTTAGACAGATCGTTAGAACTGGCAGGCATCCTCCCATTGCGATAATTACAAAATAAAATAAAATCCGATTTTCCTACCACATGGCATGCCATAATGGGCCCCACCGAAGTGTGAATTATGGATGAGAGTGAACATTTTAAAACCTTTCTCGGATTTTTATGTCCCATCTTCCTTCTTGGTAATCAGATCTTGATTAAGTGTTGGAATTAGCACCCGGGAGAATATTTCGGGTTTCCGGTCTTGGCTCCTCTTGTAGGATTCTCTTCTCTGTGTAGGTCAGACAGTCAAAATGATTCACAGGCAATAGAGTTCTGCTGCTCCAAGAGTGGAGGGGAAGAAGATGTCTAAATGCCCATTGATCAAATGTAAGTGACTTCTTGCTGCCTTTGGTGATAACAAAAAAGAAAGAAAGAAAAAGCTACTGAGTATATTATTTGCTAGCAACCCAGTTCTCTGTGCTGGGATTAGGGTGATACAAAGAGGGGGTGGGGATCCCAATTCCTTGCACAGATATAGACCCTGGATCCATTCATCAACATACGATACGATAATCTTTATTGTCACTGTCCCATACAGAACAACGAAATTGAAAAAATCGACATCAGACACGCAAAAACCAACAAGCCTGCTATCCCAACTATCCCAGCCTGGTTAGCCCCTAAAAACTATGATACCCCATAATTAAATACAATATACTCACATAGAGACTACCTTAAAGGTAAAGGTAAAGGGACCCCTGACCATTAGGTCCAGTTGTGGCCGACTCGGGGGTTGCGGCGCTCATCTCTCTTCATTGGCCGAGGGAGCCGGCGTACAGCTTCCACGTCATGTGGCCATCATGACTAAGCTGCTTCTGGCGAACCAGAGCAGCGCACGGAAACACCGTTTAGCTTCCCGCCGGAGCGCTACCTATTTATCTACTTGCACTTTGACATACTTTCGAACTGCTAGGTTGGCAAGAGCTGGGACCAAGCAACAGGAGCTCACCCCGTTGCGGGGTTTCAAACCGCTGACCTTCTGATCGGCAAGTCCTAGGCTCTGTGGTTTAACCCACAGCGCCACCCGCATCCCTTACACTGCTTTTAAAACCAGCATCACATCTGGATAGACACTGTTTCTCAGGCGGCTAGTCCTAGTCTTCATAACCCTGTACCTTCTTCCAGAAGGCAGAAGCTGAAAGAGATCATTTCCGGGGTGCGCACTATCCTGCACTATCTCTGCAGCTTTCTTATGGCACCCAGAAGCATAGATTTGATCCAAGGTGGGAAGAGTGCACCCAGTTATTCTCTCCACAGTCTTTGCAACCTTGGACAGCCTAGAGATTGCTATTATTTATTGCATTTATATCACACCTTTTTCCTCTAAGGAGCTCAAGGTGGCACTCACTGTTCCCCTAGTAATTTAATCCCCACAACAACCCTATGAGGTAGGTTAGGCTGAGAAGGCTTGGCTGACTGGGGATTTGAACCCTGCACTCCCAGGTCCCAGTCTGACACTCTAACCACTACACCACACTGGCTAGTGAGTGGCAATGGAGGTGGCGAATCGTAGCCAGAAGCAGCCTACTTCAAAGGGCATCATGGGGTGGGGTGGGATACATGAAACCCAAAACTGGTCCTGAACGGTGGGACAAGCTTTTTAAGAGCAGGGAAATGGCCCTCTAGACTTCCTTATCTGGACCTCAGGACTTCCTTCTAGTCATGGCTCCTCCCCAGACGACAACAGGTTCTACTCAGAGGTTCTACCTCAGGGGTCAGCAAACTTTTTCAGCAGAGGGCCAGTCCACTGTCCCTCAGACCTTGTGGGGGGCCGGACCATATTTTGGGGAAAAAATATGAACATATTCCTATGCCCCACAAATAACCCAGAGATGCATTTTAAATAAAAGCACACATTCTACTCATGTAAAAACACCAGGCAGGCCCCACAAATAACCCAGAGATGCATTTTAAATAAAAGGGCACATTCGACTCCTGTAAAAGCGTGCTGATTCCCACACCATCGGCGGGCCAGATTTAGAAGGTGATTGGGTCGGATCTGGCCCCTGGGCCTTAGTTTGCCTACCCATGTTCTAAGTAAAGGGACCCCTAACCATTAGGTCCAGTCGTGGCCAACTCTGGGGTTGCAGCGCTCATCTCGCTTTATCGGCCGAGGGAGCCAGCGTACAGCTTCTGGGTCATGTGGCCAGCATGACTAAGCCGCTTCTGGCAAACCAGAGCAGCGCATGGAAACGCCGTTTTCCTTCCCGCTGGGGAAGGAAACTTGCTCTTCTACTTGCTTTCAAACTGCTAGGTTGGCAGGAGCAGGGACCGAGCAACGGGAGCTCACCCCGTCACGGGGATCTGAACTGCCGACCTTCTGATCGGCAAGTCCTAGGCTCTGTGGTTTAACCCACAGCGCCACCCGGTTCCCAACCATGTTCTACCTCTTACCTTTTTGCATTGCTAAAAAGTGCATTTAATATTGGGTGGGTGAGCGCTAAGTGTGTGCCTTGGATTCAGATTAATCCAGAGGTGACGTGGGCCTCTGAGAGGGATTTGAGGTTTATCAGAGGTGAACTGTGATTAACTGCTTATTTTTTTATTTGTTAAATCAGCAGTTGGAAGAAGGAATGAAGCAGAAGCAGCAGTGGGGTTGTGGAGCAGGAACAAGCAGGGATGAAGTGCCATCACTTTTTTCAGAGCACGATGATGATGTCATCCCCTGCTATTTGCCAGTCTTTTGCATGCCAAATAAACAAGCTTTTCTTGGGGTGAAACTGGCTCAAAACAGTGAGGAAGACTTTGAGTCCAGCAGGATTCTTAAACAGGTTGAATGTTAAGCAAACGGGGGGGGGGGGGGGAGAGAGAGAGAGAGAGAGAGAGAAATGACTTGGAATGGAAGCCATATTGTCTGCACCGGTCAAAAAGTCATTTGTGTCCTATAGTTGTAGAAAGGGTGTGACAATAGGGGGTTGTCATGAAAACCACCTGCAGGTTATCACATTTCTCACTGGAAATCATAGTACGTGCTTATCCACCCTGGATAAATTCTGGACCAGGCAACTGTGAGTTTCAATGACATCTGTATGGCCAGATTCTCACTCACTCAGTATGTCAGTTCATTGGTAGGAGGCTGCCTAAATATATTTCTAACCCTCTATTACGTTGACTTATTTATCAGTTTCTTTCCTTTAAAGCATTTCCCTCCACGCGTTCACTTAAAAAGGCTCCCAGAGCAGCTTGCAACTTACAATCAAAAGCTTACAATCAATAGAAAGCCAGTCTTTGCACTCAAGCTCTCAACCTGACATACATGTCATAAAAGGAAAATGAATCTGGAGGGAGGATGAAAATGAATTTAACTGTGTGCAAGATTGCAACCAAGGATTACAACCAATGATCCAGCTATGTCTCACTGCTTTCTATGGAAGGGTTATACACCTTTCTAAATTGATTGGATTGTGCCCATTGCTCACAATCTTAATTCCAGCCTTATTCTGAAATTAAGAAATTAAACACTCCTGGCAGCTTTAAAACCTTTTGGATAACTTATTGGAATACAGTGTGACGAGTTCCTCCGACACTCCACCAGCTAACGTTTTCCAAGCCTCTTTGTTGACTAACTGCCAGCCCAGCTAAACGGAGCTATTTAAGAGCTAAAGTGCTGCTAAAAAATTTAATCCAGGCGATTTTTTTATTTAAAGGCGGCTGTTTGCTGGCTCTAAATCCATCTTTTTCTCCATTTCACCACAAGGGGGCGTCCGCAGCTCAAATATCTCTTGGTTGCGATACATCCTCTTCCTAATGCAGCGGCTACTGATATTTCTGCAGGCAAAAAAACCCAACACCTCCTTTTCTGCCCAAACAGCTAAACGTTTTGCACACCCACATATCGTCCTTTTAAAAAAACGGTATCAACAAAACAACCACAAGAACCGAGTGCCAACGCCTGGATATACATTTGGATATACATTTGGATATACATTTTTCTCCTGGGCGAGGGTGGGGAACCAGTCATGCTGGAAAGGAAAGGGTGCTCAGACCAGCATTCCCCAACCAGGTGCCCTCCAGGAGTTTAGAACTACACTTCCGTTGATTGTGACTGAAACTTGGCTGCGCCCCCATTCACTTCCGTGGGACTGATGCAGCCCAGCTTGTTCTATGGCTTTCAATGGGACGCGCTGTCCGATCCTGTACAGGCAAGGTTTGCTCCTAAATGGCACTTTCAAATAAGGCTTACTTCCAAAGGAAGCATAGGATCCGATTGTGGTTGTTTGTTTGTTTGTTCGTTCGTTCTGGGTCTCCCTCACCCGTGAGATCTGTTGCTCAGCCTCTATTTCCGTTGTCAGCAAAGGGGTTACATAACAGGACTCGGGATCATAGAACTGCAAAGTCGGCAGGATCATCTAGTCGGACCCGCTGCATTGCAGGAAACTTTTATCCATTATGGGTCTTGAACCCACAAGCCTTAGATTGAGTTTTATGCTCTACCGACTGAGGAGCTCCTCGGCTTTTTCATTCGAGCTGATCCTTTGTGTGTGTGGGGGGGGGAGTCGGAGAATCATATGGAGACAAGGGAAAAAATGCCTTACAATGCCATCTAGAGAAGGCTGATAAAGGACCATAAAGAAGGCTGGTCGCCGAAGAATTGATGCTTTTGAATTATGGTGCTGCAAGAGACTCTTGAGAGTCCCATGGACTGCAAGAAGATCAAACCTTAAGGAAATCAGCTCTGAGTGCTCACTGGAAGGACAGATCCTGAAGCTGAGGCTCCAATACTTTGGCCACCTCATGAGAAGAGAAGACTCCCTGGGAAAGACCCTGATGTTCAGAAAGATTGAGGGCACAAGGGGAAGGGGACGACAGAGGACAAGATGGTTGGACAGTGTTCTCGAAGCTACTAACATGAGTTTGATCAAACTGCGGGAGGCAGTGGAAGACAGGAGTGCCTGGCGTGCTCTGGTCCATGGGGTCACGAAGAGTCGGACACGGCTAAACAACAACAACAGAGAAGGCTGCGAAATTAAAATACCCATTTGGCCTGTGAGCTAGATACAGCAGCATGGCGATGGGACGAGCAGAGCTGTGGCCACAGGTTGCAATTCTGCCCAGTCTCGAGGACTCTTCGTGAAAGTCACACTTTTCTCAACCTCAGAATGAAGAGGGATGCTCCTATTTCTGCCACTGAGAACAGTCGAGGTTGTTCTATGCGCTAGACTAGATTTCAACTGCGACCTCTTTGAGAGCGATTTGGGTATCATTTGTGTTCAGGTCAACTGAGGATGCAATTCTGTAGTCAGTTTCCTAGGAATAAGCCCCACTGAAATCAGTGGAAATTAGTTTTGAATAGAAACCTATCGGATTGCTCTGTAACACTCCCCACCCCCGACATATCGATTTCCAAATAAAATTACTTCGACTTTGGGCGCAAATTTTATCCTTCTAACTGCTCCTGAGCGAACCTCCCCGGACAAATTTCGAAAGAGGTTTGCAACATTTCGAAAAGCAATTGCAGAGACCGTTTACAAAATAGGGGGAAGAATTCTAGGCAGCAGGAGTGACTTTGTTGTTGCTGTTTAACTAAAAATAAAACTCACCGCCTCTGGTAAATTAGCTCATCAGGAAGAAAGGCTTAGTATTCCACCCTCCCCGGTGAGCTAGTTTGCTACATGCAGTGTGACGCGGGAAAGCCTAGAAATCGGTCTCTTGCTCAGGGTTGAGATTCAGACGTGAACCAGTAATGGCGTTTGATCGCGTTGTCTACTTAACCGGATTATGTAATCCCTTCCTTCGAAGTGAAAGCGAAGTCCATGGGCCGCTTCACACGAGTTTTCCGGTTCACACTTTTGTCAGGGAGCGGCATCCAATCCCAGCTCTTGACGCGCGTGTCCTTATGACAAGCGTGCTTGCAAGATTGAAACTGACACTTTTATGTGTTTAAAAATGCAATGTGTGGTTTAGCCTTCCGGCATTGATGGGAAAAAAAAAAATCCTCTCTTTCTCTCTCTCTGAGATCTATTATATATTTATCTCTCTATCTAATCAGTCTTTATTTACTCACTGGTTTCAGCAACTGTTCAGCCTCCACGTCTCCCCCCACCCCGCCCCCCAAAAAAACCCTCATTTTCATTTTCTTCTCCAATTAAAATGCAAATCAGTTGCTTTAACATGCAAACTGCCGCCCTTCGGAAATCTGTCGGCCCAACCACCTGCTAGCAAATACTCAACTCGTCTGCTGGCGTCTTGTTAAACTTTTCCTCCGCGCTATCCCTGTCTGTCATATGAAGAAGGCCTCGGAATATGAGCAAGCAGTAACCGTGCAGATCCAGAAAGGAGAGGTGGGGGGGAAACTCGGATCTGTCCGATTATTATGATTATTACTACTATTTTACCCCGGGCAATTCTGGGACTCGGGAGGGATGGAAATTATTCCCTCCCCCTCAGGCTTAACAAAAAGGAGTCACTGGACTTCGTGCTGTAGCCACGGAGCTCAAAGGGATGTCGTGTGTATCTTTTCTTGGAGATCCGAGCCTGAGCTGAAGATCTTGCCCTGGGACGAGCCCGCTCTAATAATTGTGATAATAGTAATAACCTTTCTCCTCCTCAGTCTGGTGAGTGGGAGCCTCGCTATTCAGACGCCCACGCACACACCCTGGAGCGCAGCGTTTTGCAATACATTTCGCTTAAAATTGCGCCTCCGACATTTGCGTTTTCTCGCGCGTCCGGCTGCTGCTTCCTCGATATATCCGTGCTTTAGCCTCCGACCCCTTTCCAAAACCGGATTGGGATCGAAACATCCCCCACCTCCGTCCACACAGATAAAGGGAAGGAGGGAGGGAGTACCCAAAACTCCAAATTGCGACACTTTGTCTATCCATAGCAAATGGTGAGCCAAGGGGGAAAGTCGACGCTCTTCTACGTCTCTGCACTCGTTGCGGTGGACGGTGGAGGGGGGGGGAGGCAGTGGGAGAAGCAGCGACCCCCCCCCCTTGGAGTTTACCACCCCCAGTCCCTGGCAGATGTGGGGAGAATAAAAGGTTCTGGACCTGAACCTCTTACCTCCTAAACACCCTTGCCACTGGAAGAAATAGGGTTTTGGATGGAATCAGGCTACTGTTGAAGCGGGAGAGGCAATGTAAGGCTGAGAGTGGCAGATAAGACCACCTCGCTGCTCTAGGGAACAGAGGTTGCCCAGCGAGGGCGAGAGGTTTTTCTGGAAGCAAATGCACACACGCGCAATTTCCGGATCGGGACTGCGACCCTAAATAGGAAGTGAGTTCTTTCTGCACTCCGGAAGGAAGGAACGTTGCCTCCATATGACTGAATTAAAGGGGATGTTTGTTTGTTTGTTTGTTTGTTTGAATGCCCGCCTCCATGGGCGTAGCCATAATTTATGTCAAGGCAGGGGCAGGACACGCATCTGTCATCACCCTCTGTTTGGCTCTGTCTAGGAGATTCGGAATGAAATATCTCAGCAAGAGTTGTTTGAGATTATTATTTCTTTGACCCCCAAGTGCTCAGAAAAATCTGTCAAAATCTTTCTACAATTTCTACTTTTAGTGAAGTATCTTTATTTATTTACTTGATTTAAGGTAAAATTAAGCGCATGCCCGCCTCAATACCGAAAACTGGACGCTTGCACTGAAAAATTGATCCGGTTCAACTTCCTCCCACCAAGACCAGCGCCAGCCCCAAAACAACCCGTTTCTTATACGCGGCGCTTTCGGAGCGTTCGGCGCGCCTTCCATAAATCGCCTTGTAGGTGGGTTACTAGCTCCTCCATCTCAGAATTGACTTCCCCGAGGCCTCGGGTTTTCCCTGTATCCGGCTGCTGCTGCTGCTGCTTGCTCCTTTTGGAACAGTAGGCGCCGGGGATCGAACCGGGGACGTTACCGCATGCAAAGCACGTGTTCTACCGCTGAGCTATTCTGATCCCACCCCCGCCTCCGACCCTATAGGTGGGTCTGCGTTACTGTTTCAGACAGTGACGGGGTGAGGTTGCGAGAAGTCACGGCCAACACTTCTGCCTCCCATCGTCTGCGCGTGGTAACGGAGAGGATAACATGCCTTTGTTGTGACAGGACATTATAGCTGGGCAGAAATTCCACAGGTGGGGGGATTTTTCCCAGGATGGAGGAATGGGAACTCGAAAGCATCACCTGTTGAATTTTTGCTGCAGCCGTTTAAAAAGAGAGGAACCCTGTTAATGAGTTGAGTGGGGAGGCGGCAGTCCTAGAAATGGATTCTAGGATTGCCGTATTTTGAAGAGCAAAAGTTGCCAACTTCTGCTTTTAACGATGGGTCGCTATGACGACTCTCATTCTACATACTCGTGAAAAAGAGGACGTGTCTTGGAAAAATAGGACCATATGGCAACCTCGGTTGTAGCGTCAGGTTTAACTCCTCAGCAAACTCAGGTTCCCTTGGGTTAGTTGCCACCTCTCCGTTTAGCCCACCTCACGGGGTTGTTGTGAGATTGGGTGCGTTTTCTGTCGCCTAGAGCTCCTTTACGGAAAGGCTCCGGGATAAGAATGGAAGCAATAAACAGAAATATATCTGCCTGATCAGGAACAAACAGCCGTTGCTCCACCGAAAGACAAGTTTGCGTAAAGAGCGCAAAGTTTTTGCCAAGTTTCCGAAACGCGCTTAAGTTCCTGCTTTAGCGAGTCTCCAGGACAATGTTAAGCTTAGGAGCTAGTCCCCAAGTTACTCCAAACACGAGCGGGGGTTGTTCGTTTAAACTGGCCACTACTACCAGGCCTAGTTGGCGACAAAACGCAGCCCAAAAAAAGAAAAGCCAAAAACGACCCCCAAGGCACAGCCCGGTCCACGTCCACCTCTAAGTCCTTTTCGCTACTGGTTCCGCACTTTCCCGAGCGTGTTTGTAATCAGCTCATCCTTTCCTGTACTGTTGGGGAGCTAAAGGGACGCTTTAGCAAGGCACGTGTTTCTTTGACCAGGGAAATATATCAGGAGGGATGAAAAGCGCTCACGAAACGACCCCAAAGCAAGCATAAAATCCAACACACACACACACACACACACACACACACATCCCGCTAAGATCACTGGGAAAACAGAGTGTCGCGTATATCCCGTTCTCAAATCGAGTACTACGCCGATTCATGTGGGGCGAAGCTCCTAAACGCTTTTTGATCTGGATAACGTCGCTTTCTCCTGCTGGCTTTTGAAAGTTGGAAAAGCTCGAATAGCAGCAGCAGCAGCAGCAACAACAACAACAGTAGCAACAAACAACCCGTGCAATTTATACAACCTTCGGAATATATATTTGCTAAGAACCAAGGCCATACCATCCTCAGATGAACGTCAAGGCGCTCATGAACCGAAAAAGGTGCAATCCTCGCGAAGTTCTGCGCGTCGCTTCCATTGAGAACGCGGAATGCTGCTGCTGCTGTTTATAAACTCTTCCCCTTTGAAACCAACGCGGCTTCCAAAAGAAGCGAACGTGTGGACAGGAGGCCCCAAGTTTCAGAGCACGCAGCGTATTAGTTTCTATAGGCGTTTGTGGGATGGCAGCAGGAATTTGTTTTAGGGCATGGGATGCGGAATTGACTGACATAGTGGCTTGTTCACTGTTGGCTTAAAAAAAAATCCCCCACTCCAAATGAAGTATTTTATTATTCGGATTCTTTGGTGATATCTTCATATTCTGGGGTGACCTTAGCAAGCGCTCTCGTGTGTGTGAACGAATGTGGTTTTTTTTTTGGGGGGGGGGGTCCGTCATGTTAAATATATACAAATTCTCCAGTGATATCTCCATATTCCATTCTGATCCGCGCGTGTGTTGGGGGGGGGGCTGGGTTCGTCATATTAAAGATATACTGTTCTCCCCCCTCCAAGTGATATCTTCATATTCTGGTCGGATCCAAGCAAATGTGTGTGTGAATAAGGGAGAGGGGAGTCGCTAAGTTAAAGAAATAATAATCAGTCACCAAAACAGCGTTTGAGTCTCTAACCCAGGTAACTAACACTTGCTTGCGTCTGCCTTCCTTGCTGTGTCTGTGGCACCGGGGCTGGTTTGACTTTCAAAAACCTCCTCTCCCTTCTTATGCTGGGTTCCTGCTCGGGAAAACGTGGAGAAAGGAGATGGTGGGGTTGAGGAGCGGGTGGGGGGAAGAAAGGAAACTTGGAGAGCAACAAGGATCCAGGGGAACCACACACACCCCAATTAAAAAAACAACAACTCATTTACGCCTGCCTTTGCCTTACTGCAACCCGTCAATATACGACCAGGCAAGTTGGCTTCCAGTTAGGATTGGACGAGCTGGTTTTAATATGATGGCACACACACACACCCCGACAGACGGACGGACGGACGGACAGACACAACCCATTTAAACAGACGAGAAGTAAAACAAGGGAGCGGGGAAAGGGCTGGCAGAAGGAGGGAGTTGCTTTACTGCCCGGCTCAGGCGAGAAAGAGAGAGAGAGAGAGGCGGAGCGGGGTTTCCAGCATCTCTATAGGTTTGTTTAAGGAGCATCACATTCATTTACACAATACTCGGGACGATGGTCCATATGGTACTTAATCAGCCTTTCAAAAGAGGTCCCCGAGAACCAGACGCTGGCCTCCTTGGGATCTGATGCGTGACTTTTATTTTTTTATTTTTAAGAAAGCAAAGGATCAACACAGGTTCTTCTTCGTTCTTTCTTTTTTTCTCTTTTTTAAAAAAATGATTTTTCACGCGCTGCAAATCCTCAGATTTATCCCACACGGACGCGCTTTCTTCTTCCTCCCCAACCAATCAACTCCCCACCCTGCGCGCGCTTTTCTTCTGAGTCTCCTCCGGCGCTCCAACTTAACAGGGTCCGCGCTCAATATGCAAATGTGCGCCTTTGGCCGGGGCCGCCCCTTATCGAGGGAGGGAGGAGTGGGCTGGCCGCATCTCCCTGCCTCTCTCTCCAGATTCCTCCCCCCACCCCCACCCCCACCCCCCATAAAGAAGGCAGGTCCTATAGGGAGGAGACTGGTGCCCGCCTCTGCCCCTCCTTCCGCTGCCTCTTTTATTGACGCCTCTCCAAAGTTCTTGTCTTGCCCCCTTTATAGCGAAAGCAGACCGGGAGAGTGATGAAAATGTTTTATTGCTTTGGAGGGGCTGCGTCTTGATCTGTCAGACCGGAGGAAGAGAGATTGAGAAGCAAGGAGAAGCGACGAGAGCAAGACGCACCGAAATCCCAGCCCGGCAAAAGCAGATTCAAGAAGGGAGAGAGAAAAAAGGTGGTCGCGATTTTTATTTTTAAAAGGATGAGGCGGCCGAGGAGTAAAAGCTAGACCCAGTCCAGCGATGCTCGGGGAGCGGCGAGGAAAGAAGAGCGCACCCGGACCTTCTCCTGGCGTTTAGACGGCCAGAGGAGCGAAGCGAAGCTGCAAGATCCGTCCATGTCCCGGGAACAGGGAGCTCTTCTCCGCAGGCAGCCGCGCTCGGAGCCCCAGGCCGGGCGGGAGGAGAGCGCCAGCAGGAGATCCCTTTCGGACTCGGAGGCAGGAGCATGCCGAGGCCAAGAGGACCGGCTCCCAGGATCCACTGAAGTTCTGCTCCTCCTCGTCCTCCAGCCGCCCAGAGGCGAAGGCCGGGAGTCCCCGCCGTCAAGCTCGCCCGCCGGCCTGCAAGCGCCGGGAACCACAGCCTTTGCCTCGGCCGGAACTGCAGCCGCGTCTTGATCTACTCCCTGCAAGTGAATGTGCATTTCTTTCTTCCTCCCCGCCCGCCTCCTTCTCTCCCACCCCCGCTCAAGGACGGTGATTTTTGTTTTGTTTTGTGGCGGCAAAAGACTTGACGGTTCTTCTTCTCCACCCCGCCCCCACCAACCCCCATTTTTTATTTTTTGAAAGCTCAGTTCAGCGCAATTATCCACCCCCTCCCCGACGAAGCAGCGAAAGAAGGACTTTAAATACGGAAGGACTTTTACCTTTCCCAGCAGGGCGTCGTAGCATTCCTGAACTCCCCCCTAAAAAAACTTCTGCAGTCTCCCAGCTCCCCAAAGCAAGACACTTAATTTCTCTCTCTCTCTCTCTGCTCACCCGCCCCACCCCTGCTCCTAGAAGGCGGCCGCTTACAAACACCCACTCTCTTAAGAGAGGACACCAGTCATTAGATACCCTTAGATCAGGATAGGACCCCCCCCCCAGTTAGTGCTACTGTTCGCAGTAGCCTGAGATTTTGTGCTCTCCAATCCTTCCTCTTGTTTTATCAGCAGAATCTTCTTTGGCTGGGGTTTAGTTTCATTTTTTCAGAACAGTGGCCCCCAAGACTGCTCTCCGCCAGTGGCTGCACCACAGGGCACCCCGAATCTCCCCTCTTTCGGAAGAAACAAGGCTGGAATCTCTGCCTCAGCTCCTGAACGACCCCGAGATCTAAACCTTGGGCTCCCACAGACAGCCCACTCTCCGCTCTGAGACCCCAGGTTCTGGGGACTTCCCAGTGTATTAATCGAGCGTATTCCCAGCTCACCCAACCCTTCCAGATCAGGGAACCCCTTTTCAAAGCGCCCACAGACCAGGGACCTCTCTCTCCACCCTTAGTAGCAGGGAGACTCATTCTGCTTTCGCAGAACTAGGACTGCTCCCCGCGCCCCGCGCCGCCTTCTGCCTTTTCTGAAAACCCTGGAAGGCGGCCTGAACCCCCAAATCGGGACGCTGCTCAGACCCAGAGCAGGGAAACACCCCCAGTCCAGACAGGGTCCTTGTACCCGAATCTCAAGGAACAAATTGCCCCTGCACCCCAACACCAGGGCGTCCTCGCTTCCACAGTACCCCTAGAATCAGGCCTTCTTCCTTCTCCCCTCCCCTTCCAACAGCGGAGCATCCCCCTCCCTTCCCGCAGTTTTAGGGGGGCTGGTCAGTCCCACCCCCTTCTCCCTGGTTCCCTCCTCCGCCCCCAGTAGGAGGAACCCCCTGTCCTTTCCCCACCTCTGCCGTTCGAATCCCAGACGTCCGGCTTTCCGAGAGCGCAGGGGGTCGTCTCGGTGCAGCCCCTGGGAGGCCGCCCGGCCCGGGGATGCTGGCGGTGGGGCAAATGGATGGCACCCCCCGGCAGAGCGCCTTCCTGCTCAGCAGCCCCCCCTTGGCCGCCTTGCATAGCATGGCCGAGATGAAGACCCCTCTGTACCCCGCCGCGGCCTACCCGCTGCCACCCCCCACAGCAGGCTCGGCTGTTCCCAGTGGACCCTCGTCCTTGTCCTGTTCCTCCTCTTCCTCCTCCTCCTCGTCGTCTTCCTCGGCCTCGGCCTCTCCCTCGCCGCCGCTGGGCTCCCCGACGCCGGCCGGCCTCAAGCCCCACAGCACGGGGGCCCTGTCGGCGCTGGGTTCCCCCCCGCAGCAGCTCTCCGCCGCCACCCCGCACGGCATCAACGACATCCTTAGCCGGCCGTCCATGCCCGCCCTCGCCGTCTCCTCGGCCGCCGCCTGCTCCTCCTCGGTGGCCTCCTCGACGTCCGCCTCGCCGGCCGCTGGCCTCCTGGCGGGGCTGCCTCGCTTCAGCAGCCTCAGCCCCCCGCCGCCCCCGCCGGGCCTCTACTTCAGCCCCAGCGCCGCCGCCGCCGTGGCCGCCGTGGGGCGCTATCCCAAGCCCCTGGCCGAGCTGCCCGGCAGGACCCCCATCTTTTGGCCAGGGGTGATGCAGAGCCCGCCTTGGAGGGACGCGAGACTCGCCTGCACGCCGCGTAAGTAGCTCCGAGGGGTTCAAGGGGCTTTCCTACTCATGGAGACCCTCTTTCCCCAACGCCAGAACCGTTTCACAAAATTGCGCGCAGTGCGCACCCCGAGCTGGCCGTCTCCGCCAGCTGCAGCCCTTACCACTAGGCACTGTGGCCTCCCGGGCACGGGGATACTAAGTCTCCATGTGGCTCCTTGGACAGCGCAGCCCTCGCAACCCCGACCCCCAGGCACGGGCCCCTCGGATGGGATGGGGACAAAGTCACAGAGAGTGAGAGTGTCGCTCCATCAAAATCTCCAGGGTTACCCACAGTGGCTGTTACGCGCAAAATATGCCCATTGAAGGACTCCGTTGACCTCTAGGGCCCCATTTCGCCGCCCATCAATTTCCTCTAGCCCTTCCCAGATGTCTCCATTGGGTACCGAGACCCTCAGTCATTTGGCCTTCAACTCAGTCATCTCCAAAGGTCCTCTTCCTTGGGCAACGGGCTGTTGTGCTCTGGCCATCAGTCTTTGCGCCTGGAATTGGAGAGCTGGGCTGGATAAGCAGCGACGGGGTAGTTTAACCCGGGATGATATGATCCATTGCCTCTCCACTTCCCATCTGCTTCCACACACTCATCCATGCAGTGTTTGAGACCCATGCTTCCTTGACACGGCCTTGTCCCTAAACTACAAAACGCCACGCACTTGTTTACAAGGTCCCGGGGACAGTTCAGGTAAGGGGCACGATGCGCGCACTGCTGCCGCTCTCATCCCTGGCGTGTTCTCTGCGGGGTTACAGGAGTTTGAAAAACAGTTGCTCTACATAGTTGCTACCGGGACAAACAGGTTTTAAGTAGCAAATAAATGCCCTCTAGTCCAGTTCCACTCCAGCAGTACTTTAGAGGTAAACTTCGGTTTTGCCAGGCAATCCGCTTAACTGATACCGGAACCTCGGAGCCACAAGAGTAACTCTTCTGCACTTTTGAGGGTCGGCTTTTTAAAACTGCAGGGTGGGTGTTTTTTGTTTTGTTTTTGTTTTTGCACCAAGTAAACATGCACGCACGGTGCTGTGCTGCAAGAGAGAGGCTTTGGGCGCTCCTGCCCCCCCCCCCCGCCGGCTGCAGAAATAGTAGCTGTTCAAGGGAGCTTCACCCGCCGCGGCGATTTTTGTCTACTTTTGCAGTAGTAATTGACTAGCCGCGTTGCTTCTCTGTTTACCCCCAGCGGTTCTGAGGATGAATCCGTCCCGCCTCTGCTGACGCGCTGGACATTTTTGCTTCTTGCAAAATAAATCAACAATTTGGTTTATTTCTTAAAAAAGATACATTTGCCACAAACACGGTCATTTCCCCTTTCCGCACTTTAAAATCCAGCCTAGCGGCTTGTTTTCCCTGCGCGCCCCAATCCTACTCGGAAGTAACTCCCAGAGTGTTTAGCGGGTCTTACTCCCAGGTTAGGAGCATAGGATCTCAGCAACAGGGTTAAAGGCGACCTGTCACCCCATTCCCCCCTAAACCTAGACTGCAAGGAAGGAAGAAAAGCGTGGAAAGTTTTAGTTATTCGTTTTGGCCCTTTCTCAGAGGAAATGCGAGTGGCGGTGTGGCGAATTAAGCCCCCTTGTTTCTTAAACAAACGACTTGAGCTGCAGTTGTATGCAGAGCTACTGGGGAGTAAATCTTATTCGAATCAGTTGGGTTTACTCTTTAGTAAACAAGGTAAACTCAGCTGTGTAAGACTGCTCCTTGCTTGTTTGGGTTTTCCCTTTCTTTCATGCCTTTGAGGAGCTTGCGCTATTGAAAATAGGCGGCTTGATTTTAAAAAAATAAAATTCTCTGCTTTTTGGGAGGAATCTTTGATACAGGAGCGAACCTTCTGGTTTCGCAAGGAAGGGCAAATCGTTTTGAGTTAACATTTAATTGCCTTGGAGGACTTTCGAAAACTAAATATCAGTCTTGGACGTTGTTTTCAGAAAGGTGAACAACGATAAATTGCGTCTCTCTCTGTGAGTGTCTGCATAACTTTCTCCGAAGGCGATGCAATGCCTAAACCATTTCGAATTTGCACCTGTTTGTAAAATCCAGGATGCCCCAAACCGTCGCAGTTTCTTCAAAGAGGGCAGTTTTTCATTGCGAAAATTCCCCTAAGCAGGATTTTAAATACATATGTGCCGCACCACTCAGAGGGACTGTCAAGCGCACAGCGTATACATTTATGTCCATTGCTTTTAAAATAACAAATAATAATAAATATCTCGATATATACCTTCCTTCCTCCCCTCCCCTCCTGCGGACCCTTTCCTCTAGATCAAGGCTCGATTTTGCTGGATAAAGACGGCAAAAGGAAGCACACGCGACCGACGTTTTCCGGCCAGCAGATTTTCGCTTTGGAAAAGACTTTTGAGCAAACGAAATACTTAGCCGGGCCGGAACGGGCGAGGCTCGCCTATTCGCTGGGGATGACCGAAAGCCAAGTCAAGGTGAGAGTAGCAGGTCAGATAAAAGCCGATCTCTGCGGGCCCCCCCCCGCTCCTCCCTACTCCCTCCCCGTCTCTCCCCCCCCCCGCCCGCCCGCCCCAGCCACTGCTCATTCTGGGCGGGAGAGTGTTAGAACGCGGCCGATAAGAGGGAGATATGGATGAACAAAAGGGATCGGGCGCGTGCCCTCCATATCGCTTTCATCTTGCAATGGACAGAGGGACCGCTCGCGTGCCTTTCCTTACCGCATTGTTGCTGCCGCACGGATTTTGAAAGACAGGGGGAAATATAAATAATATAAATATAAATTCTAAGCTGTTTTTCCTAATTTGTAGCTTTAGATAATTATACATAAGAGTAAGGTACAGCTATTTCGTTAATGATTTTTTATTATTATTATTTAATATACTGGCTAATTATAATAGCCATGTTGAGTTTACAAACTGACCCACAACTAAATTTTTTACCTATTTGTTTGCAGTTAGTGCTATTTCATACCCCCACAAAAATGAAGGAAATAGAAGACTAAATGTTCTTATATTTCCAATGATCCTCTACCTCCTCAGCTTGGGAACATTCTTGCCCATCTCTTACTTCGGAAATAAGTTGTAATAAAATGGAGGAACTTCTGCCCTTACGAAAAATAAAATAAAATAAAAGTTGTTCTGGATCGTGTTATGATTTGGGAGAAAAGGCCAACTAAATATTTTTATGGAGATATATTTATGACTTGGGGCGAAGTGGGGTTAATATCTCCCTTAAGGGGAGAATTTCTTTTTTTTTTTAAGGACCACGATCCCAAACGCCGTTGAGAACTATTGAAAAGAGTATAGGCGTCCCGCTCTTGAATGCATTTACTCGTGAGTAAATGCCACCGTGGATAAAGGGTCGGGTCTGCAAGGGAGCTGAAAGGAGACTTCTTTAGAAAAAGGGATTTCGATAGAGTGACCTCCCACCGGAAGGTGACTATTTAAGTGAGGAGGTCATTAAGAGAAACAATTTCTGGGCACTAAGTTTCGCCCAAGTCTAATGAATCTCACGTCACTCGCGGTGGGAGTCCACGGGGCTGCTCCGGTGTGAGGATTGCAGCAGCTAATTTAGTACTGCTTTCAATACAGCATTAATGACTGCAGTCATATAAGGCGATCACTTTGGATTCGGAGCTCCGTCCAGGGGCATTAAATCAAAGGGTAGTTTTGCCACTGACATCACTTGGACGGTAGTGGTTTTTGCACCTAACACGTATTTATTAGACAGGGGTAGCCGTGTGAAGTCTTTTCCAGGAGAGACAACCAAAGAGTATTGGGACGCCTTGGGCTTTATTATAGGATATGCTTTCCTGGACCAAAGTCCACTTCAATCAGATGCATAGATGGACTCCAGAAACCCCAAGCTGATGCCATAATAAATGGGTTATTCTATATTATTAGATTAATTAGGTCCGTGGGCCAGAAGTCCCCCCCCCAACGGTCTATTTGGAGCCACAAAACTATATTAAAGTACCAGCAACATCTAGTATTCAGCTGTAAGGCAACAGATTTAAATGCTGAGTGATTGGGTTGTGGTTCTTATAGAAAAAAAAGTGATCCTGAGACTGCATTCAAAAGCCTGTATTTTATACATAATTATGCATTTATACGTAGCATTCTATGTAGCTGCATAAAAGGAACAGGAAAATGAAACGAGTGCTCCAGTAAAATGACACTCCTGTATTTTCGGATGACCCCTCATAGGGATTTATTTCCTAGTAAACATTTATAGGATTGTACTGGAGGACTATTAAAGCTACAATCCTATAGTCCGTTGAAATGGGTGGGGCTTACTTCTGAGTAGACACGTGTAGGGCCGCACTGTAATGGTTGCAAAGTTTGGTTGCGCATGGCTTCTTTCCCAGGCTGATTTGGATTTTTAGAATTATTTTTAGCACGTGTCTGGAACCCCAGAGCCCTTCGTTTGAGCCATAGAGATCCATTCCTTTGAATTAGCAGAATTAGCAGGCATAAAAAGTAGATTGAGAGCCCACGAAGGCCTCCCTCCACCGCTCCCTTGATTGTGGTTATATCAAGGGAAAACGAGGAGATGCCTTGTCGCAGAGGGGGACTGTAATGCGAGTACAGTGTATCTGTAGGGTTCCACTACCCCTCAACTCTCGCCACCCCTTTTTCCAAAGGGAAAATTCTCCAGACAACGTTTGGAACAAATGTAGCTTAACAGACTGGGGTGTGTGTGCGTGTGTGTGTGTTCAAAGAGGGTGTGTGTGTGTGTGTGTGTGTGTGTGTGTGTTCCTTTATAGATTGTCTCTTCTTCCTGAAGTTATCTAGAGACTCTCATTTGTCACTGTAAATATATGGGAAAGAACGTGAATAAATTACTGAAGTACTTGTATATACTAGGAGCAGAAGCCCCAGCTACTTATTGCAGTGAGTTTGGGGAGGGGGAAAAGTGTATTGTGCATCAAATGTGTATTGTGAACATGACCGTGCAGTTATAGGGAATTATTATTATTATTATTATTATTATTATTATTATTACATACAAAAATATTTTCCCTTGCCATGTATCTTTCTTAAGGCTACTTTCCTAATTTTCTGAGCAGATAGATGTATTATTAGAGCGATGTATTATTAGAGGTGATGGAATGTATTTGTTGCACACCAAAGCTCTTACGGACCCATTCTTCCCAGAGAAAAACCCGCAGGACTCATTTAAATCTCATTGATTCGAACAGAAGTTGAGCAGCACTAACTTTTTGTGTTTATAATCTCCTGGACTAGATAAAAGTGTCCCACTGATTTCAGGGAGACGTGGATCCCAATCCTATACACATCTAATCCGAAGGAGATAATATTAGGTCTAATGAGGCTTGCTCCCAAGTAAGGCTATCATCTTATGCACTTTCACCTGGAAACAGGTTCCATTGCACTCAGCTGGGCTTATGTCTGAGTTCATGCACACAACATATGTGCATAGGATTGTAAGATTTACTCCCAAGTAACCCTTCACAACATAGTGTGAGCAATTCTTTCTGGACTGGAAACGGAGGCAGCCTCATTGAGTTCAATCCACAGAAGTTCCCTTAAGACAGGGTGATTTGTACGAATGTAGTTAGATCTAAAAGAACAACAGTCCTGCCTTTTTTGGGGGGAAAGTGTAAAGATATTAATAGTGGAGCGGGGGTGGCAGGGGGAGTTGCAATGGCTACTTTTAGCACAGTCTACTTGAGTACCCTTCTTTCAAACCACCCGGTGCCAGGGATTTATAGACCTAAGAAGGAGGAGAGCTTTCCCTTTGAATTACCCTTAAGAAAAGCAATAACAAATGAGGATGCGCATATTTTGGTGTGACAGATTGGGGAGAGGGGAGTGCAGTGCAGCTTGGTATATTTTTATTTCAGTCTGGAGGGGAGGGAAAGCAAATAAGCAAAAAGATAGAGAGACAGTAGTAAAACAAATAAGGGAGAAGAAAGAAGAAGTGGTGTGTGGATGTAGAGACTTTAGCAGAAAATAAAAAGTGCAAAAATGAGAGACAGTCCACATATCATTATGCAAAAGCTTGTTTTAGTGCACAGATCAACATTTGCTTGTTTATGACAATCCTGCCCGCAGCTGTGCTGCTAAACTCCTGCTGTCTTCAACAGGAGTTAAGCATCATTTGTGCAGGGAGTCAGCCCAGCTCTGGGTGCTCCTTTGGACAAAATGTGAAAGAGTGAAACAAAGTTATAGGGAACAGAAATTTTAATTAAGATGTTAGTGCATCAGGGTGGGGAAAAGCTCCTTAGTGCCAGACATAAACATGCTATTTCTGGGCACCATCCAGCCATGGTTAAATACTTTTGCATGCCATTGATTTGAATAGAAGAGAGTCAAGCAAATCCTCACCTCTACTATACAAATCAATGGCATTTAAAGGTATGCAGAATGTCAGCTAGATTATGTTAATGGTTGTTGTCATAATTTACATACAGCACAACCAATGCCCAGAACACTTTACGGGACAAGTAGGCCAAAGAAAAATTGCAGTGCGGTTCTCTGCCCCGAGAAGCCTACAGTTTAAATTTTGCCCGGAGGGTGGTGTGGGGTGAAAGGAATGGAAGGAATGGGGGAGGCAAAATAAGGAAAGAATGTAGCGTGACTTACTGTTTACTCAGAAGTAAATCATAGTCATAGTAGTAATGCGTAGGACTGCAGGATTGCAGAAGGGTACAAAAACTAGGAGGTTAATCTGGCCACCCTAACATAACCACAATGAAAGCACTGAGAAATACTTATATTAAGCACTCACACCGTTTTATGCAATAAATCACTCCAACACATCAACATGACTTCTGCTATAACGGCATTGGCGATCACAATATGCTAATATTTGCCTTCCTAATAATAACTCTATCTTGCGAAAGCTCCTTGGTCTTTGAAGAAGCAATTGTTCTTATGCAGAACAGCAACAATAAATGAATATGTCTGTCCTGATTGCTAAGTGAGTAAGTAGGCGAATGTTATAATTTCCATGGCAGCAATTACAATAGCTTTGCGGTGGTCACAATAATCATGGAACGGATAGCAATTATTGATATAATTGTTAACACTGATGGGAATCATATGCTGATAGTTTTAAAAGCTGGCAGTGAAAGCAACTGCTGCAGCTATCAAAATTACTATTATTCATTTGTGTTTTTAATAGGGGATTTATTTGCAGCAGTATGAACACCAATAATTAAAGAATGCTAAAATACCAGTGCACAATGTGATATGGATATGAAAAGTCAATTTGGAATATTAGTCCAAAATATCACTCTTGGCAGCGATAAAATTGGGATGCCCAGTGGCATCCTGACCTCATTTACTTGGGAAGTTCCATTGATTCCAACGGGACTCCCAGGACTACCCAGAGTTAGTAGCTCTGAATGGGGACCCACACGCATATCAGAAGACATCCAGTGAATTCACACTGCGATGCACTTGAGGATAGCCATGCAGAGGCACATCTGCTCTGTATTGCTCATGCATGCCTAAGAATCTTTCTGCAAACGGATCTGCCTTGTTGGATGGAGGAAGTGCATTTAGACTGCAGGATTGCTGCTCTAACGATACTAGCCATGCAATCATGACACTGGGTGAGACCTAACAGCGGTTGCTTGGTAGTGTTAGTTCACAGTGCCACTTACAACTGGCAGGAGAAGGGGCACAGTCCTGTCTACTGGCAAACTCCCTTGGGCAAACCTCGCTGAAATGGATGGGAGGCAGTTGTGCAATTGGGAAGGTAATGCTAGACTCTGGACTGAATTGTCTTATTGGGCGGGGAGTGGATGGACTCCTGAGAATCTAAGGTTTAGATGATGATGTGTGTTTTTCCATTTATTTTAAAAATGTGATAATTCAGACCATCTGCATGTTTGACTTTCTGGCTCCATCTCCTAAGTGGGGCTTTGGGCTTGTTACCGTATTTGTATCCTTATCTACTGCAGTAAGTTTGCAGATGATCTTAAAATAACAGATAAGTTAATAGGAAGTTCATGAACATGACCAAGAGCTGCTTGGGTGTTTTTTTTTTAATAAAAAAATGCTTAATAATAATAATAATAATTTATTTATACCCTGCCCATCTGGCTGAGTTTCCCCAGCCACTCTGGGCACTTCCAATCAAGTGTTAAAAACAATACAGCATTAAATATTAAAAACTTCCCTAAACAAGGCTGCCTACAGATGTCTTCTAAATGTAAAGTAGTTGTTTATCTCTTTGACATCTGGTAAGGAGGGTGTTCCACAGGGCGGGCGCCACTACCAAAGGCCCTCTGTCTGGTTCCCTGTAACCTCAGTTCTCACAATGAGGGAACTGCCAGAAGGCCCTTGGCGCTGGATCTCAGTGTCCGAGCTGAACGATGGAGGTGGAGACGCTCCTTCAGGTATACTGGACCGAGGCCATTTAGGGCTTTAAAGGTCAGCACCAACACTTTGAATTGTGCTCGGAAACGTACTGGGAGCCAATGCAGATCTCTCAGGGATATTGCTCAACAAATTATTGTCATAAGGGTAATGTAGCCAATTCATAGTTGGTCATCAAGTTTTAGAGTGATGTACGTCTGTTCTGGAAACTGCACATGATTCACAAGTGTCTGCTGCCTAAATCCATTGCCAAGTATTCACCACTAGAGGCATCATAGTCAACTTATTACAACATGTTGTATGTCCAGCCTGCACGACTGCCCCTCAAGCCCTGCCCAGATGCCACCTCCAATGGAAGATGCCACTCACTGCCCTCCCATTCATTTTTACAGGGTCTTCCAGAGAAGCAGGTGTGAGTGGATCATGTCCAAATCATCTGGAAGTGAGAGCTAAATGTAGCATCTCCAGCAAAGAGATATATTAAGACCTGACTCAGTCGCTTTAAAGAAGGCTTGCAAATGTTGTAGCCGGTAACAACTTAGAAGAGCAGTTTCCTTCAAATGTGTGTTTGTGTGTGAAAGGATGGAGAAGGCCTCCCCTAGTATCACACATGCTACACACGGTTTCTGTAATATTTGTTTTGACAATCATTTTTTTTTATCTCCTTTCTTTTAAACCGACCAAGGGAATTTAACAGACTTGAAAAAAGAGACTTTATTTGTACTATTGTTACCCAAGAAGAATATTTAATAAAAAATATATTCAGAACAAAAACATAGACAAATGAATTTAACCAAGTGCACCATAAACAATTGAAATTGGCGGTCTTTATATGATCAATAGGCAAAATGGTGCTAACTTTTCATCATACCTTTATGATGAAAGATTGCACAATTAAACAACAGCAAAAGCAACTTTGGGTTACCACATAAGAAGGTGCCTTATAACAAGTCAGGCCACTGGGCTTTATAACTCAGGGCTGTCTACAATGAGTAGAACATCTCTCCAGTGTTTCAGGCATCAAGTATTTCGCAGTCCTCCCTGAAGACACTGGGCATTGAACATGGGACCTTGTATATGTAGAACATGGCCTCTACAACTCCCCAGTTTAAGTTGATTTGTTCAAAGGGGCAGGGTCATCCCTAGTGGTTGACTAGGTTGGCACCCACCAGGGCACAGGCCCAGGGGTGCAAAAATGCTGCCCCTCCACTTTGATTCAGAGTGGTTAGGAACCTGCCCACCCACCCACCTGCTGCCTGGAATATTCCTCTGTTGTTCTGAGTTGGCAAGGCATGCAGGCTTCTCTGAGCACCTTGGCAGAGGCACTCAAGAGATGGGATAGGGGCACTGATACAGCCAAGGGCACAAGGCAGCCTAGGTAAAGGTAAAGGTAAAGGTACCCCTGCCCGTACGGGCCAGTCGTGTCCGACTCTAGGGTTGTGCGCTCATCTCACTGGCCGGGAGCCAGCACTGTCTGGAGACACTTCCGGGTCACGTGACCAGCGTGACAAAGCTTCTCTGGTGAGCCAGCACCAGTGTAGCACACGGAAACGCCATTTACCTTCCCGCTATAAAGTGGTACCTATTTATCTACTTGCACTTAGAGGTGCTTTCGAACTGCTAGGTGGGCAGGAGCTGGGACCGAAAGACAGGAGCTCACCCCGCCGCAGGGATTCGAACCGCCGACCATACGATCGGCAAGTCCTAGGCACTGAGGTTTTACCCACAGCGCCACCCGCGTCCCAAGGCAGCCTAGGTATGCCTCTGCAAAAGGGACATTCCCCCCCCCGCCCCGAAGTCCTTCTGCACAAATTCCATGGTGCATGGGAATGAATGAGAACTAGGCAAGGGCTCTGCTCTTCACAGCTCCCATTCATTTCAGCAAGGCCCACACAGGAGAACTTCTAGTGCATGGGTAGGCAATCTAAGGCCCGGGGGCCGGATCCGGCCTAATCGCCTTCTAAATCTGGGCCGTGAATGGTCTGGGAATCAGCATCTTTTTACATGAGTAGAATGTGTGCTTTTATTTAAAATGCATCTCTGGGTTATTTGTGGGGCACAGGAATCCGTTCATTTCCCCCCAAAAAATATAGTCCGGCCCCCTGCTGAAAAAGTTTGCTGACCCCTGTTCTAGTGGCTTAGACTCTTGGGCAGGGATCACTTATGACTGCAAGCAACAAACTCAAGAGTAAACCCTATCACTTTCATTAGCACTGACTTCCAAAGAAGTGGATTTATGATCCTGGTGTGGAGGGTTGCCTTGCTTTCTTTTAACTAGGTTGGTTATTGTCCCCACAGATGTTGATTATTAATTTTTAACCAAATCAGCTTCAGATCTAAGCACATGGTCTTTACTGAGATACCGGTTGTTTGGAAGCTAATAGTTTGTAAAAGCAGCTGTTGCCTGTGCTATAGGGTAGCTAGTACAATGCCCTCCAGCCGTTGCGGGACTATGGAATTATTAAAACTAATACAAAATAATTTGAAGAAGGAGGTATATTTGAGGGAAGCACAGATCTATGGGCACAACCCGTTATTTAAACCCTTTTACCAGTTTGCCAGGTACAGGCAGGGTGTTCCTGTAGAATCTAGATGAAATAGAATTCTAATCTCAGTGTCCATTACATACAAAACCAGGGGAGCATACACTACCTCACTTTGCATATAAATGTTGGTACTTAATTTCCTTTAATCAGGAGGCGTATGCTGGGTTTTCCCCCCACATGTGGTTCTTTAGTACAATGGGGATACTCGTATGCACTGGTGGTTTTTAGCATGGAATCTTAAATTATTTGGATTAATTAACAAGGTCGCAGGTGGCGAATGACTGAAAGCAATATTATCACGATCGTCTGAAGGCAATATGGTCTTGCTGCAGCTAAGGAGAGCTGGAGGGAGCCCTGTGTAAGCCGTCTTGAACTTCCATTGGGAGAAAGGCAGGGTGGCCCCATTAGGGCAGGACTTCGGGGCAGAAGTTCAGGGTGCCACTTGGGATGAGTACGTCTACACAATTGACTTGCCACATTTTGAAGTAATGCAGACTGGACAGCTCAGTCGGTAGAGTTTGAGACTTAATCTCAGGGTTGTGGTTTGAGCCCCACATTGGGCATTGCAGGGGGGTGGACTAGATGGCCCTTGAGGTCCCTTGCAACTCTACAATGCTATAATTCTATTTTACCATCTAAATAGGTCCCGGTGAGACCATCAAGTTCAAAGTGTAAACTTGCCTAACTGCACCAGTGATACGAACTAGCTGAATTAGCCATTCCATAATTAGAGGCTGCAGTTTTATGCAGATGATGCTCCGTCAGGAATTTCTAAAGTGAGGTGTTGTGTGTGGTTTAGGGAGACGCCAGACAAGCCACTGTATTCTGCTCTGGTCAGACCCCACCTGGAGTACTGTGTCCAGTTCTGGGCACCACAGTTCAAGGAGGACACTGACAAACTGGAACGTGTTCAGAGGAGGGCAACCAAAATGGTCAAAGGCCTGGAAACGATGCCTTATGAGGAACGGCTAAGGGAGCTGGGCAGGTTTAGCCTGGAGAAGAGGAGGTTAAGGGGTGATAGGATAGCCATGTTCAAATATATAAAAGGATGTCACATAGAGGAGGGAGAAAGGTTGTTTTCTGCTGCTCCAGAGAAGCGGACACGGAGCAATGGTTCCAAACTACAAGAAAAAAGATTCCACCTAAACATTAGGAAGAACTTCCTGGCAGTAAGAGCTGTTCGACAGTGGAATTTGCTGCCAAGGAGTGTGGTGGAGTCTCCTTCTTTGGAGGTCTTTAAGCAGAGGCTTGACAACCATATGTCAGGAGTGCTCTGATGGTGTTTCCTGCTTGGCAGGGGGTTGGACTCGATGGCCCTTGTGGTCTCTTCCAACTCTATGATTCTATGATTCTATGATTCTAAGTTTCACACTCACCCTTCCTTTCTCAAGCCTATTCGAATTAAGTTCCACTGAGTTGGATGGGGCTTGTTCCCAGGAATTTAGGTATTACCACTTTAACTGTTGACAGGTGAGCACAGAACTCAGAGTTGCGAGTCACCCCGGATTAATGGATTAATCCGGATTAAGAGTGCATATGCCGGAGTCTTTGGTGAGGCCAGATCCCCTCCTTCCTGCCTGCTTGAGAACGTGAGAAGCAGGTTTAAATTCGCATCAACGGATGATAGAGCCATCTAGCCGATCGCTCCGGATTCGTTAATCCGGATCGAATGAAAAACTGCGCCTAAACGGAACTCGGGTGGCCTCGCGAGGTGGGGGGGGGGGTGGAAACTGGGTCTCTTGCTTTACCTCGTTTCTCTTGCTCTCTCCGCGCCCTTGTGCAGGTTTGGTTCCAGAACCGGAGGACCAAGTGGCGGAAGAAGCACGCGGCTGAGATGGCTACGGCCAAGAAGAAACAAGATTCCGAGACGGAGCGGCTGAAGGGCGCCTCGGAGAACGAGGAAGACGACGACGACTACAACAAGCCCCTGGACCCCAATTCGGACGACGAGAAGATCACGCAGTTGCTGAAGAAGCACAAGACCGGGGGCGCCAGCCTCCTCCTTCACACCTCGGAGAACGAGGGATCCTCCTAGACGGCAGAGATCCCGCCTAGATCCCGCCCGGTAGAAGGAGAGCGAGGAGCCCCGATCTCATCAATCCATCCATCCATCCCCGACGGCTGCTTCTTCCACGACCCTGCACCCCCTCCAGACAGATGTACAGATCTATTTTTCTACCCAGAGAAGAAGGAGAAGAGGTTCCCCGACGTGTTTCAGTTTTGTTTGCTGCTGCTGCTGGTGCTGGTGGTGCTGGTGGGGGATGACTGTCGGCGGGCCGGCTGTGCGGCCCCCGCTTCCCTCCCTGATTCCGCAAAGGGGATCGGCGCGGCTCCACGGTCAACTTCGTTCTCCCCTCTCTGCCCCCTGCTGGCCAGACTCAGAACTACATCCGTGGGCGACTCTGTAAATACCGTAATGGGGGGAAAAAGCGAGCGGACTTCTTTGACTGTGAATATTTAACGTGTACAATACTTTGGTTTCTTGTTCGTTTGAGTGTATGTGTGTGTGTGCGCGCGCGCGCGCCTAGAAAGAGTGCGTTGGCTGTTTGCATTTCCTTTACTCCTCCGTGTGGCTTTATTGGGGGAAAGCTCGCTTCTAAAAGTCCTTCTCGTTCTGTTTCAGTAGTGAGATTTGTGGCATATGAAAGCAGGTAGGGATTTATTTTCTGAAATAGCTCATAATTGTTCTCCTGTCCCTCTCCTTCGCTGGCTGCGCAATATGTCTAATCCGTGCCAGAGTTGGGGCTCCGAAAAGGGAGACGGAAGGAAATATAACCAGTTTCGTTTCAGCGAATCGTCTTCTGTCAGTGTAAGACTAGGCAAGTTTGAGGGTCACACAGGAGTCTTCATCAGACAGAAGCAGAATTTTGTGTAATGTTGGCATTTGCACAGTTGGCTACAGCCTCAGATTTGAATTTAGTCGCTCTGCTCCCCTGCACACTTCCTTGGAAGCGAGATCCTTTGAATTCATCTAGATATTCTTCCAAGTGAATGGCTACAAATTTTCCTTTATTTCCCCTCAGTTTTAATTGAGTCCTAGAAAATGAAGCTAATGATCTCTTTTGCTGTTTGCCAAGCATAAAATGTTCCTTATGCCAGATGCCAATAAGGCTATTTAATTACTAGCATCTGATTTAATTTAAATTTAATTTTTTTGTTTGGTTTTCTTTTCTTTTTTTTTTTGGAAGCAGGCCTGGGAGAAATGAGTATTTTTAAATGGTTGACCTTACCTGTTCCCAGAAAAAAGGTGTATTAAATTTGCTGTGGAGTTATGTTCCAACTTCTTCCTGCTCAAAAAGAAATTCCCCCATTCGTTTTAGTTACTGTAATTGACTTTGAAAAATGTGGAGTACAATATTGGTTTCCCCCTTTTGTATAATAACGAACACTGTAGACTGTCCACCCCCCCTTTTTCTTTTAAAAGCTAATGATAACATTGTATTAGCATCTTAACCTTTTATTAATTTATATGAAAACAGTTCGGTTTGTAAAGAGAACAGCAGTAACAACATCCTTTGCAAGACCAGTTCAATGCCATTGCACTTTGTTTTTTTTTGTGTTTTTTTAAAAAAGATAAAACAATTAAAATCAGCGACAAAACAAGACGTCTCTCGCCTGGAAGAAAGAGTGGGGGAAGGGGTGTGTGAATATAATGCGATCTCGTCTGAGATTAAATAATAAAATTGGTCGTGCAGAATCTGATCAATTATTTTTGTGGCTTTCTACACTTTGCAAAAGCAATTAAAAAAAGAAGCCAAGCATCCTTTAAAAGAGAGAACTTGATCATGAAATGCATATTGGAAGAAGTGGTTGCAATATGTAACTTCCTGGGGAAGGAAAAGTTTCGAAGTTTCCGTATTTATTCGCTGCTAGGTCGTTTGTAAACCAACACATCGCTGGGCATTTTTCAGTTGGATGAAAGAAGGATATCGCGTAATTCCCACGCGGAGCGCGGGAAAGAGTAAATGTTGCAATGATACAGGAGAAGAGAGAAATAATTTGCTACTGTTAGATATTTCCTATACTGTATCTATTTAGAAAGATAGAATTTCCTACTGAATCTATAACACCAGCTCCTTATTTCTAATCAATACGATTTCAAAGTTTGTGCCCACTCTCCTCCCAAAACGAATTAGAGAAGGACTTACAAGAAGGATGGGAAACATATGCGGCCTGCTATATGTTTATAGAATCACAAAATTGGAAGGGATCTAAGGGTCATCTAGTCCAACCCCCTGCAATCTCACCTAAAGCATCCACGGCAGATGGACGTCCAACCTTAGAAACCTCCACGGAAGTAGAGTCCACCACCTCTGGAGGGAGACTGTTCCACTATCAAACAAATTTAATTGTCAGAAAGATTTTCATCAGCCTCCTAGGGGCTGGTGGGAGTTGTAGTCCCGCAACATATGGCAGGCTGCAAGTTCTCCACCTTTGGACAGGTATTACACAGCACCCACATCTAGTTAAGCGTCCAAGAACCTAAGTGTGAAGGAGCAAGATGTCCCCAAAGCCTAGCAAACACACTAACCAGAAACTAACCGGGACGGAAGTCAGAGCGCACGGAAACCTTTTACCTTCCCGCGGGAGCGGTACCTATTTATCTACCTGCACAGGCCTGCTTTCGAACTGCTAGGTTGGCAGGAGCTGGGGCTCACCACCGTCGTGCAGATTGGAACCTCAGACCTTCCAATCAGCAAGCCCAAGAGGCTCAGTGGTTTAGACCACAGCGCCACCTGCGTCCCTGTACCTCTTGGTACCCAGCCCCAGAGTAGGAGAAGACTTCCTCGAAAGGTGGTGGGCAGTCTCCTTCGTTGGAGGGTTGGCCGGGCCATCTATCAAGGATTATTTAGGGTTTGTCTAGATGGCCCTTGTGGGTCCCTTTCAACTCTTATGATTCTCCGTGGTTACCACCTTGCCTTATCTTACCTTGCTGGAGAGAAACAGGACTGGGTCTAGGTCAGTGCTTGGGTGCTATTTTGGGTCCACGACAGATGAAAGGAGAGATTGTGATGTAAGCCTTTTAATATTACTTTAAATCTCAGAACCAACACGACAAATTGGGACGGGAGAGTGATGGGTTTAGCGGAAAGAGCAGATCTCCGCTTTCCCACCTGTCCCACGTGTTGTGTGGATGAGCCCCTAGCTTAAGATTCCCACAAGGGATGGTTTAGACTGAGGCAAACGACCAGAGGGATCAGGGCCGCAGGTAGCTGATTTTAAATGCTGGGGCCTCGGTGAATACTTCACTTTCTCCAAACTCTGGATCAAGTCAGCCTTGCTGGAGCGGGGTGCTGCTGCTCATTCTGCTGCTGGACCCCCGGGAGAGCTAGACTTCTTTCTGATCAATGACAGTCCGACGGGACGGGATGATATAGAGCCTTGGCTCAGTGGAAGCGCATTTGCTTTGCGCGCAGACGGTGCAAGGTTCAATTCGCGGCGTCTCGAGGTAGCAAAGCGGATTTCTCTGAAGCTTTGGAGAGAGCTGCGCTGAACACGTGCGTTTCTCTGCACCGAAACCTGGTGACGATCCTTCCGGGCAAGCCACGCGCGGGGGGCATTCCTCGCGAGTAAGGAAGATGCTTCCTTTAGATGAGAGTTGGAGCGCTGGATGCTGGCGAGCGAGGGAAGCTTGCTTGGAAGAAACGAAACGCACTCCACGCTCTCCGCTCCAGAGTCGCATTTTAAAATGCTGGAAATCGAAATCAGGGCTTTTCCCTCCTGAAAGTGGCTTCCTAGAAGAATCATAGAATTGTAGAGTTAGAAGGGACCCCGAGGGTCATCTAGTCCAACCCGCCCCCCCAATGCAGGGATCTCAACACGCGTCCCCCCATCAAATTTGAAACCATACCAGACCCTGCTCAGCTCGATGCAGGTGCAGAGCATCTCATAGGATCTCAATACCAGCTATAATCATAATAAGCGAAAATGATAGTTTTTAGCAACGTTATCATCACAGCAAAGAACCACAGACTTTTAGCACAAAAAGAGCAGCAACAACAAAGCAACAATGAATAATGGTCATCATCATTATGACATCAAAACATCCCAAATTTTAACCACGAGTTAGGAACCTTTGTCCTCAAATAACACTACAGGGGTAGCTTTTCTTTGAACCAGAAAAAGGAAAGTTTGAATAATGAGGGCAGACGTTTGGTTCGATCCCTCTGCATATTTCTTTGAGCGTCAATGTTCTGCCCTTCTAGGGTAAATACACCACCCAGGGTTGCTTACAACATAATTAAAAAACAAAACACATACAAACCAACACCATATAAACAGTACATAACAATGAGGAAAGTGACAGACCCGGCACTTTAAAAAGCAGCAACCGTTTTTACGCCGGTGCAAGGGCAAGGAGCCTTCATTGATCAGCCATGAAATTTACCGGGTGACCCTGGGCCCGTTAGTTGCTCAGCATAACCTGATGAGAACCACGCTCGCCTAGTTCTCTGCAGGAAAGGTGGGCTATTAATGTAACGATAAAACAACAGAATAAATAAACAATGGGGCTTACTCCTAGGTAAGCGAGTAAAAGATTGTACCCATACTTGGATGTGAGTTGCAGGAGAGCCAATTGAATTCCTAAATGCTGCACATCTCTTGTCAAGCGTTTATTCTGGTTCAAAAAGAGCCATTTGGAATCCTTTCTACCCCCAAATTCTGCACGGAGCCCGTCCTTTTCCCACTTGACCTGGTTCTAAATTGCAGTTTTGACCAGCAATTTCTCACCTGCAGTTTCTGACCCCTAGATTTCTGCACCAGAGAGGAGGAGTGGGAAACTAACTCTAGAGCATAGGGGGAAATAACAGGCACTGGGGATTCAACATCAAACTTTTGGCTGCTTTTGCTTTCATCTTTCCAATTCTCTGTTTTTACAGACAAAGGGGAATGTGCACATAAAGCAAATTTATTTATATGAATAAAATTTTATCCTGCCTTTTGGCCTTCTCAAGGACTTCCAAGATGAGTAACAATAGCAATGAATTATAATTAACAATAAAAACAGGAAAACAAAGAACAGAGCCGGCTAAGATCTAAATATACGAAATTTAAAATCTAACGTTTTCCACATTCCCAGTCACTTTTTGGTTGTCTGATACGACAACAGCTGGTCTGTGTTGATGCACATTTTATAGGTTTTGCAGCTTTTGTATTTACTAGAAGTGTTGCCCCAATCTCCTTAAAAGAATCCCAAGTTGTGTGCTGCCATTGATGTCCCAGATGCTATAAATCATTCCATCTATTTCCAATGCTCCGACTTGAATGCTGTTAGTTATCTAGTCAAATTGGCAACACCCATGTGTGAGGAACCAGCAGGTCTGGGGGAACCCATAGCTTTGGAGAAATGCAACAAATATTGGTGGGTGTTTTTTTTGGGTAGGGTGTGACTTTAGGACAGGAAGAGCCCAGTGCAGACTGAATCTACCATTATGCATTTATCCTTTCCAGAAGGTCTTTGTGCAAGCTAATATCTGCTTAACATGCACAAAAGAGAAGAGCTTATTTTGGATGTCTGTTAACGCCCTCTCTAATATTTGCTGGGGCACAATGATTCCAAACAGACTTCAGAACCAGCCCAACAACGCTTAGACCAAATAACACTGGCTTTTTGTGTGTGTGTAAAAAATACATAAAATCTCTAGTAAACCATGGCAGTAAAAGCCACAAAAGATGATAAGCACGAAGAACACTGGCCAGCTTATGCTTGCCTGGAATGCTTAAAAGGGAGATAAAGTAAGTTGTGTCCTGAAAGAATATTCTACATCCATGGGGCAACTGCAAAAAAGACCCCCCTTCTTCCTCTTCTTCTTCTTCTTCTTCTTCTTCTTCTTCTTCTTCTTCTTCTTCCACCTTCATCAGGAGTATTTTTAAACAGATCCACCCTGAAGATCTTCACATATGAGGGTTAGGCCTAAGTGTACACCTGAACATGGCACTTGCCTTTTCAAACAAAGACATAAATGTAAACATATCCCCCCCCCCAACATCCCTTCACTACGATCTGGGAAGACACAGTAAAAAAAGAAAAGCAAGCTTTGAAAACTTCAATACTTACAGCCTCTGGTGCTACCTAGCCTACCTCACAGGCTTGTTGTGAGGATAAAGTGGAGGGGAGGAGTTATGTATACCACCTGGAGCTTTTTGAAGGAGAAGTGATATATAAATTTAATAAAAAATGGGGAAGGACTCTTGGTGCGAGAATTCGGGTGTGTAACATGTCTCCCATTGTTTTTGCTTGTGAAACGATGAAGTGTGTGTCCCTTAGGTTGGCAAACTTGATTTGACTGAGGTGGTCTGCTTTCAGAGTGTTAGAGGAGGGGTAGAACCTCTGGTGGGGAACATGTCATGGCTGTTCTGCGATACTTTGTCCACCTTTAGTCCTCACCCTGAACTCAGCTTTCACCAGTGGCTCCTAGTGTGGAAAATTATTGCAGTCAAACCAGCAATTCATGTTTTGCCAGATGGGCACATGAAGGGGCTGAGACTCAGAGCTTTCCTGCAAAATCTGCTAGAGAGAACTCTCTGAGATCACTTCCTTTGTCTGCCTCGGCAGGAAGTGGCAACACTACATCCTTCCTACCTGGGAAAACTCCTCTCTTTTTTTCATCATGCTTTCAAGCTGACCACATGTGCATGTATGCATTCTGCAGCTCAGACATCATTTTTGACCTTCCGTTTTGTACTTTTGTAACTTAAATAGTTATAAATCTGTCTTCATTTTGTTACTGTAATTGCTGCTTCAAGACCTGGATTATGTAAGTAAATACTACTTTTATTTCTTCACAAAAAAGTTTCTTCACAAAGTTGTTTTTAAAGAGGAGAAAAGGGGTCACACCTTCGTTCTCTTTTCTTCCAGTTGACTGCAAAAACTGAGTTTTGGCTTTCCAGTTAATTTATTTCTGCACAGAGGTCCAGCTGGTCACAGGTTGGAGTTGGCTCTGTAAAAGTAGAGTTACAGTGGGGAGTTGAGCTCAGATCTCTTGATTCATTTGATTTTGTTTAGGGTGTTTGAGGAAGGCAAAGCTTTTCTTGTTTCTTTATTCCAGTATCTTCACTCTGTGTCCCAGGCTTTTCTCATATGTGTGTGTGTGTGTGTGTAAGAAAGAGAGTTCAACCTCAAATTCAGTTTAGGCATCTTTCACATAGACTATCCATAATAAAGCTTTTATCAAGAAAGCTCATAAATAATGTCTCCATCCCCGGCTTTAGAAAAACCGATGGAGTGATAAAATGTCAGTGATTTTTATAAGGTTGGGAGTTCACATGCTGATATTTGAGACTTTTTCAAGTGCTCTCTACAATGCATCTAGGGGAAATACGACACAGCGGGAAAGTTCAAGCTAGGATAATTGGCTTCAGAACTTTACAATGATAATTTAAAAGTCACTGTGGTTCGGATGTATTGGGGATGCTTGCATCCTGATCCTAAACATGTTTACACTTGCCTGGGAGTAAGCCCCAATGAACTCTGTGGGATTTAACACCTGAGTAGCAGCAGTAGTTATTGTTGATCCTCAGGTGACAAACACATCAGCAATAAAAAATTAAAACATAAAAATAAATAAAAGACACAGTAACTTATAAACAAAACTAAACACATAAAAATCATCTGAAAACATCTAAAAACAACCACAAACTCTCAACGTTAAAACTTTCATGGTTGCCAGTAATGGTATCCTTCAGCCTTTATATGCATGGCTTAACAGGAATGCTTTAAAATTCCTCCTGTAAGCCAATAATGGAGGGAGACTGATGCATTTTGACAAGGAGGACACTCCACAGATAAGGAACCACCACCAAGAAAGCCCTGTTATAGTTACACTCAGGCTATTAGGTTGTGATGTTTTTTTCCCCCCGGAGTTGTTGAGAATGTTGCAGATTTTCGCTAGGACTGATTCTCTGGGACGTTTTTAAGATGGCAAGGAATTTTGTAATTCACACATTCGCATACTCTACTCTCCATGCAGGCAAGCAAGAGCCACGATCAGAAATCAAGGGCATATTCCAGACAGGCAAAAACACTCAAGGACAGTGTGAGGCAAGGTTGGTGGGGTAGGTGGCCTGGAGAGAGTCTCAAGGCCAAGGCCATCTGCCAGGCCTTAGTGGTAGTTTGTGAGCTGTGTTTGAAGGGGGAGAGAGAACGTGGGTCACCATATTTTGAGGACTACTCCTATTCTAGAACAGTCTATGAAAATTTGTAACATACCTGAAGGAGTGTCTCCACCCCCATCATTCAGCTCAGACACTGATATGCCCTCCAACTTTTCTCCATTGAAAATAGGGATGTCCCATTCCATAGTGATAGTTTTACTATTTACCGGTATACCCCACACATCTGACTGGGTTGCCCCAGCCACTCTGCACAGCTTCCAACATATATAAAAACATCACAAAACATTAAACATTGAAAAAAAGATCCCTATACAGGATTGCCTTCAGACGGCTCGGGGGTCGGATAACTCTATACCCTCCAACATTTCTCCAATGAAAATAGGAACAACCTAAGAATCAAATTCTGGGATCAAATCAGAAACCAAGATGACTTCTCTAAACCAGGGATGTTCCTGGAAAACAGGGAAACTTGGAGGGTCTGCACTGAGGTCCAGCTCCGAGGGTCTTCTGATGGTTCCCTCCCTGCAAGAAGTGAAGCTACAGTGGTACCTCGGGTTAAGAACTTAATTCGTTCTGGAGGTCTGTTCTTAACCTGAAACTGTTCTTAACCTGAGGTACCACTTTAGCTAATGGGGCCTCCCGTCACTGCTGCGCCACCGCCGTGCGATTTCTGTTCTCATCCTGAAGCAAAGTTCTTAACCTGAGGTACTATTTCTGGGTTAGCGGAGTCTGTAACCTGAAGCATCTGTAACCTGAAGCTTCTGTAACCCGAGGTACCACTGTACAAGGAACCAGGCAGAAGGCCTTCTTGGTAGTGGCGCCCTCCCTGTGGAACACCCTCCCATCAGATGTCAAGGCAATAAATAACTCTTCGACTTTTAGAAGACAACTGAAGGCGACCCTGTATCAGAAAGTTTTTAACGTTTGATGTTACATTATGTTTTTATATGTGTTGGAAGCCACCCAGCATGGCTGGGTAAAAAATAATAACATTATTATTTGATTGAGGATCGGTGGCAGAGCCTCATCAAACTGGACATCTGCCACACTGGCCTGATCCAGAAGGCTCTTATTGTGTTCTTACCTTTTTTCACTGCTTATGATGGCTTGGGGGCCACATGAGTATTGCACTGAGAATGATAACCTGCTCCTAAAAAATGCACCTTGAGATGGTGGCTCTAATTCACACCACCCAGCTTGGGATATAGTCGACTCCTTTGCTAGTGACATCACCTTATTTTCAGGGACTGCTTGTGTAGAGGAGCTACTCCATTTAAGTAATGGGCCATCACTGTCTGACCTTAAGCTTGGGCAGGATAACTACTCAGTTAATGCTCAAGTGGAGTTAATAAAATTGTAGCCATTTGGTTAAACTGAAGGTGACAGGAGTCCAAACCCTTATTTCAGAAATGGCTTGCTCTTCTCAGTAGCAAGTGGCTCAGTGGAGAGACAGGGAGAGAGAGGGAGGGAAGGGGGAGGGAAGGAAACACTGGGGCAGTTTGAAACTGGGTGTATGGAAGGAAGCAAGATGTTTCTTTATTATTTATTATCTAAAAGCGTTTCCCTGTGGTTTAATATTTCAAGTCTCCAAGCAGTGTATGAAACTGCAGACATTAAAACGGTACCGTAAACAGAGAAATAAGACTCTGCACACAGGCCATACAGTTAAAGAGCATGTCTTCTCCCAAAGAATTCTGGGAACTGTAGTTTGTTAAGGGTGCTGGGAATTGTAGTTCTGTGAGGGGGAATCCCAGGATTCTTTGGGGGAAGTCGTCTGATTTAAAAGCCTGTTGGATGTGCTTTAAACATGTGGTGTGGATCTGCCTCAGGGATGCTGCGCTGAGGATCATCACCCTAGATCAAGACATTGTATAATGATTAATTTGGAACAGCAAGCATGGTCCATTCTTCCCCTCTCCTGTTGCTTGATAAATGTTCTACCAATATGCTTGTGAAAAGTAAGAAGGAAAATCACACAAAAGTTTCACAGTGTCCTTGAACAGCTTATTTTATAAGCTGGTGGTTTTTTTTAAAACAGTACAGAAGGATTTCTATTCCTCCTATCCCATGTCCATATGGCAAGTGCTATGCCTAATTACTCTGTCCCCTTCCTATACTGATAGCTGATTTACACCTGGCATATAATTGATACTGGATTATTACCATTCAAATTACAAGTGGTGTGTGTGTATGTATTTGAATGCCATCACATGGAGGAATGCCTTTTTTTTGCAAATAGAAAATTAATATGTAAGGGTAAGTGTTCTGCAGTTGCCCTTAACCTCCTCCTGTTTTTCTGTATCCAGAGCGTTTTATATTAATGGAGGGATGTTTAAACATGCGGGACGCATCCTGCAATATGATGCGCTACAGCCCAGGGAAAGCTGGATCATGTGACTTTGTGGCATTCAAAGATTGGTTCCAAGTCACTCTTGAGGCTGAGTGGAGGGGCCGGAATAGTATCAAATGCCCTGTTTATCATATAAGAATAATACTGTGTCTCTCATCCCTCAACAGCAGGCTGCACTGAGGTCAATGTGATCTGACATCTGTGAGACCGGCTGCCTCAACATCCAATTGCTTTTTAAAATACTCTATAATACTATCTTATCTCAACCACCTCTCCTTCCTGAATTAACTTTCGTTGACAAACATTGAAATGCTGGAGCTGATCTTGCCCATCAGATCGCCATGACAAGCAGCTCTGCGGAATTATCCCATAAACTGGCTCCCCAAGGGGCTGGCTGGTCTCTGAAGTATTTCTCACCAATTGCAAGGCTGAAATGAAATGAGATGTGTGGGGAGGTTGCTTCAGGGGAAAGGTTTGCATTTGGAGTCCAAAGGAGAAATGGTAGCATTAGATGCGTGGTATGTCTCCCTCCCCACCACCCATCAGATTACAGTGTTAGTAACAATTAAAAACGCTGAAGAATTGATGCTTTTGAATTATGGTGCTGGAGGAGACTCTTGAGAGTTCCATGGACTGCAAGAAGACCAAACCTATCCATTCTGAAGGAAATCAGCCCTGAGTGCTCACTGGAAGGACAGATCCTGAAGCTGAGGCTCCAATACTTTGGCCACCTCATGAGAAGAGAAGACTCCCTGGAAAGGACCCTGATGTTGGGAAAGATGGATGGCACAAGGAGAAGGGGATGACAGAGGACGAGATGGTTGGACAGTGTTCTCGAAGCTACCAGCATGAGTTTGACCAAACTGGGGGAGGCAGTGGAAGACAGGAGTGCCTGGCATGCTCTGGTCCATGGGGTCACAAAGAGTTGGACACGACTAAACGACTAAACAACAACAAGAGAGACTGGGGCCCTAAGCTATAGCTTGTTTAGCTTATATGTAAATCCGGCACTGCTCTCAGTTTCTATTTCCCCCCAGACTTAAACTCAGTGCTCTACATTCCCTCAGCAATTTGTGTGTGCATGATCTTAGAACAACAACAAAAAACCCCTCATGTCATTTTGGCAGCAGTTTAATGTGAATTTCTCCTAACGAACACATTTTTGTTGGCAGTTTTGATTAACATACACATTTCACAGGCAATTTCCCCAAAATGTGATGCATTTTTTTTACTAATATATGCATTTTTGCACACTTTCTCCTTTTATGTTGCATTTATATCCCATGATTTTCTCTGAGGAGGCTGTACATGGTTCTCCACCTCCTCATTTATTTATTTATTTATAAATAATATTTATTACCTTTTCCAACAATTTAAACACTACAAAGAATAAAAACCATACAATACAATACAATACAATACAATACAATACAACCCTATACATTACACTAACAAAACAAGAACATTAAACTAACAAAACAAAACAAACACAATTAAAAACACACCAAATAATTTCGATATCTTATCTTTCATTCCCTTATTTCCGCGACCTCATCACACCTCCCTTTTTGTATTCCACTTCTATTAATTTTTTCAGCAATTCCTTTCCATCTTCCTCTATTTTTAATCCTATAATTATCTTAACACATTCTAACCTTATTTTCCCTTTAATACTCTATTAATCTATTTATCCTTAATTCCTTATAACTCCACCTCCTCATTTAATTCCCACAACAACCCTGAGAAGTAGGTCAGGCTAAGAGACAGTGATGTGTTCAAGGACCCAGGGACCTCATAGCTGAGTCGGTATTTGAACTGTGGGCTCCCAGATCTTCATCTGACTCATACTTTATCGTTGGAGAAGCATATCACAAAATTTGAGAAGTGTGAATTTTGAAGGATAACTATGTTTCGTTTTGCATAATAGTACAGTGGTACTTCAGGTTAAGGTGACGCGGGTGGCGCTGTGGGTAAAAGCCTCAGCGCCTAGGGCTTGCCGATCGAAAGGTCGGCGGTTCGAATCCCCGCGGCGGGGTGCGCTCCCGCTGCTCGGTCCCAGCGCCTGCCAATCTAGCAGTTCGAAAGCACCCCCGGGTGCAAGTAGATAAATAGGGACTGCTTACTAGCGGGAAGGTAAACGGCGTTTCCGTGTGCGGCTCTGGCTCGCCAGAGCAGCGATATCACGCTGGCCACGTGACCCGGAAGTGTCTCCGGACAGCGCTGGCCCTCAGCCTCTTGAGTGAGATGGGCGCACAACCCCAGAGTCTGTCAAGACTGGCCCGTACGGACAGGGGTACCTTTACCTTTTACCTTTACTTCAGGTTAAATACTTAATTCGTTCCGGAGGTCCGTACTTAATCTGAAACTGTTCTTAACCTGAAGCACCACTTTAGCTAATGGGGCCTCCTGATGCCGCTGTGCCGCCGGAGCACGATTTCTGTTCTCATCCTGAAGCAAAGTTCTTAACCTGAAGCACTATTTCTGGGTTAGTGGAGTCTGTAACCTGAAGCGTATGTAACCTGAGGTACCACTGTACGTGAAGTGTGAATTAGGTAGCTTCTTCTTAAAATGCAAGCATTCCTCACACCCCATCCCTAATCTTTAGCAGGGATTTGAATCCAGGTTGCCTTAACTCGTGCGCCATGTTCCATCTGCCCCACTGTTTTAAACAGATCTTGAACGGAGTCAAATCCAAATGCAAAAAGCAGCAGAAAATATTAGCTGTGGTGGTTGATGGGCTGATATAGAAACCAGTGATTCTCCAACCTGCTAGTGACTTCTGTCTGTGAGATTTACTTCTGAATATACATGGAATGGGCCATAGGTCAGCCATAGAACGTCTGCCTTACATGCAGAGGGTCTCAGATTCCATCTTCAGCATCTCCAGGTAGAAATGGGAATGTCCCCCATCTGAATCCATAGGGCCAGTCAGGCTAGCGAATACTGAGTTAGATGGAATTTGTTGTACTCGTTTAGTCGTGTCCGACTCTTTGTGACCCCATGGACCAGAGCACTCCAGGCACTCCTGTCTTCCACTGCCTCCCGCAGTTTGGTCAAGCTCATGTTAGTAGCTTCGAGAACACTGTCCCACCATCTCGTCCTCTGTCATCCCCTTCTCCTTGTGTCCTCAATGGACATTATCTCTTAGCATGTTAGCTATAAGTGGAAGAAGATGGGTGCTAAGAAGCCAATCGTATGTATGTTTACTTGGAAATAAATTTCACTATGGGTTTTACTTACCCCAAGCAAGTCTAGGATTGGCGCCTAGATAAGCCTTAGTTTCACGTGGCTCTTCAGCTGAAGTTCACTGCCTAGAAATCACCCAGTGATGACAAAATGGCCCTCTGAATCCACTCTTATTTAAGGTCAACCCCATGATTGAAAATTGACATGAGCTATGTGGCCAGCTCAATGCACAATACAGCTGGTTACATCAGCTGCTCATCTGCTGCATTGATTTTCAGTAGGGATAGGTGAACCCCATCAGTTCTGGTTCAGAAATCATTCAGATTTACGGGATTGTTTCCCTTGATATCCACAGTGCCTGGTTGGTTTGCTTTGTTTGTCCAGTTTGCTTGCCTAGACCCTGGAACCGCCTGATAACATTTTTAATGCATGGCATGGTCCCTGGCCACTCATTGAACAGGAGACCCAAGCTGGTGGTCTCTCTTAAAATCCAGAGTGGGCCAGAGTGTGGAATTTCTTGCCTTGGGTTGCAATCCATGGTGGGGTTTGTGAAAAATGTAGCTTGCCTTCTTGTGGTAAAGGTAAAGGGACGCCTGACCATTAGGTCCAGTCGTGACCGGCTCTGGGGTTGCAGTGCTCATCTCGCTTTATTGGCCGAGGGAGCTGGTGTACAGCTTCCGGGTCATGTGGCCAGCATGACTAAGCCGCTTCTGGCGAACCAGAGCAGCGCACGGAAACGCCGTTTACCTTCCCGCCGGAGCAGTACCTATTTATCTACTTGCATTTTGATGTGCTTTCAAACTGCTAGGTTGGCAGGAGCAGGGACCGAGCAATGGGAACTCACCCCGTCGCGGGGATTCGAACTGCCAACCTTCTGATCGGCAGGTCCTAGGCTCTTGTGGAGTGGGAAATAAATTTAGCATCATAAGAACGTAACAGCAGACCAACATTCCGTTTTCGCAGTGGCCAACTAGACATCTCTGGGAAACTTGCAAGTGGGAACTGATTCCCAGCAACCATGTGCCATCCCCATTCCAAGAACAAGGGCTTTAGGTCCATATTTCTGGAGGCTTCCTAAATTACCACATGTGTTATCCAATGGAGAATGAGTGCCTATGTAATAGGAGTGCATGAAGTAGAGGTGGCTCAAGAGCTCACATCTCTTCATAACGCATCTTCCTTGCTCTCCCTCCCACCTCCCAAAGCCCACAACATCTGCCTTCCTTCTCAATCATTTATTAAAAGTCATGTCAAGCAAGCCCGTCTCATTCATCTTTATGCAAATCCATCACTGTCAAACCATTAGCGTATTGCCGGGGGCCAGTATTAAAGTGCCTTCTTTTTCATTCAGCACAGCCGAAAGTGAGCTCCATTGCTCAAGAATTATAGCAACTATTAGAGTAAAGTATGGGCAACAGGCTCCTGAAAAATAAAAGCCAACAGATAAAGTGGCAGGGTCATCGGAGAGATCAAACACTTAACAAAATAGCATTGTGCAGGCTGGGGTGGGGGCAGGAGATTGTGGCTTTCCTTCCGCATCCTTAAGGGAGAGGGGAAACCCAGGAAGTCAAGAGGAGAGAGGCCGGCTGGGCAGATGGAACAGCCTGCTACACGATTCCTGTGCTCCTTTTGAGTTTTCTCTCACGTGCCCTTTCTTATTTTGCAGTAGTAAGCCGTGAGAGCTGAAATATACTCAGAGTCGCAAAGTGATTTCATGCTCTTTATTCAGCTCATAGTGGTGAGGAGGAAAGAATGTCCCCTCAAAGTATCTGCTTTATATACATTATTTACACAATGGGCTGCACATGATTGGCTAATTCCGGAATTCTACTGTAAGCCAATCAGGTTGTGGATTCACTTCAATCTGGAGCATGATTGGGTGGTTCCTGCCAACCAATCATACTGCTGCATTGTTCTAGGACCAATCAGACTGCTGCGGAATTCTGGACTGCACCACTGATTGCACGTAAGGATGGACAATTCTGTTTCCCCTCATGTTTTAGTTTTTCAGTCTTAAGTTCTCCCCAGTTCTATAGAGTTTGCATTAAAAAAATCAAATCAAATAACGCTAGCATTTTCGTATTCCAGTTGCATTTTAGTGCACTAGCGTCCCAATAGAATATTCACATTTTTGCAAGCATGCATGACAAGGTACAACTGTTAAAGGTGCAGGAGATCCCCTTTCATGAAAAACTATTAAAGATGTAGGAGACCTGCAAAAATGCCCTTTTATATACAACCAACAAAGGTTGCATATGCATCAAATATGCATCTTTGTATCAAAGCACTCTATGTTCTTGTTTAGAGCACATTTCTACCGAAAGTGCTTTTGATTACTCAAGTTGAGTCTTCAGCTGGTGGATTGGGGTTGACCACTGGTCTAACCTGGGTCACAACCACAATCTTACCACCGTACTAATATATGACAAAAAAATAAGAAATTGGTCCCCAAATGTGTATGGTTGGGTTGAAAGCAGGTTCCAGGTCTGAAAAAGGTAAAAGGATGAAGATTACTGTTCTAAAGCACTATGCAAATTCTCTCTCTCTCTCTCTCTGTTCACCCTTATTTTTCAGAATGGATGCATGTTAGCCTATTGTAGCGAAATGAACTATACATCTTAGAATAATAGAATAATAGAATCTTAGAGCTGGAAGGGACCCAAGGCTCATCTATACAGGAATTTCAGCTAAAACAAGTACAATACTGTACCTTGTTACACAGATGCAATAGTTCAAACATACAGAGCGCAACAGGCTGAATGGTAATGTTTGTAACCAATTTCTTTACTGGTTACTTCCTAACATACAAGTCAAGTCCAGGATGTACACCATATACAATCCTTAAGCAAGGTATATAACCTATTTAATTAAATCCAATGCAGATATATTTCTTCCTTTCTTAATACATTCTTGCTTGAGTTCATATATTACACAGTCCTCGAATGTGGTTAAGTATCCCGGAATGTGACGGACAATACAGCTGATGAGGTTGGCCAGCATAGGTAGCCGACACAGGCAGGCTGGTTCAGGCAGCTGGGTTGGGTGGAACAAGGTTTCCGGATATTTCCTTGTTGGTGCTGACCTTTAAAGCCCTAAACGGCCTTGGTCCTGTATACCTGAAGGAGCGTCTCCACCCCCATCATTCAGCCTGGACACTGAGGTCCAGCGCAGAGGGCCTTCAGGCAGTTTACTTGCTGCAAGAAGTGAGGTTACAGGCAACCAGGCAGAGGGCCTTCTCGGTAGTGGCACCTGCCCTGTGGAACGCCCTCCCATCAGATGTCAAGGCAATAAACAACTATTTTACTTTTAAAAGACAACTGAAGGCGGCCCTGTTTGGGGAAGTTTTTAATGTCTGACGCTGTATTGTTTTTAATATTTGGTTGGAAGCCTCCCAGAGTGACTGGGGAAATCCAGCCAGATGGGCGGGGTATAAATAAATAAATAAATAAATAAATAAATAAATAAATAATAATAATTTTGCCCTGAAGGGCTTCCTCAGCTGAGGAACCACATTTGAGGACTGTGTAATATATTAACTCAAACAAGAATTCCCCATTTTCACATCAGTTTGTAAACTTTATTATCTTTATATAAAAATGCACTCATGAAGCATCACAGGCAATTTTGTTCGTATTTCTCTTTACAGATGCAATTTGCGAGCAAACTCCCCCAATATAATGCATTTTAAAACACAATTTTCACTAATGTACACGTTTGTGTGCACCCTCCCCCATGATATACTCTTTTTGGAGCACACTTTTTTTTTTTTTAAGTTGGAGCAATGTATCACAAAATTCAGAGATGTGCAAACTTCAGAGAACAGGAAAGGGTGGATCTTATGTAGCTTTGCATTAAAATACGAACTGAAAAAAAAAAATCCTCCGCAATCTCTAAACAACTACTCCCTATTCTGTATCAAGTTAGAGACCAAACAGGTACAAGTAAAGAACAGAGTGACTCATTCACATAGCAGCTCTGCCGATAATACCCCCCTTCCTTTTTAGTAATTATTAACTTGGAATTATTTTCATTATAGATCCATCACAAAGTTTCTTCCTCCCTCCCTTCCCTCTTTTAATATGTAAGTGTTCTACCCTGACAACTTGCCACCATCAAATCTGTGTTTTTTAATTAATTGCCAGGCTAGCAATCAATTTCCAGAGGGGTGTGTGTGTGTGTGTGTTTGTGTGTGTGTGTGTCATATATATATATATGAGGCACCTACACACAGAAAACACTCTACAACAATCTTCCAGGTTTAATGACTGTGTTGCCCACATCCTCACCACACCAGCATGGTAATTGAGCAGATCTATTAACTTGTTACACTAGATTTGTTTAAAGAGACTATTACACAGTCATTTAATCAATTTGTTACACTGAAGGTCCTGACTTATGAGACACTTGCCGTATGATTCCTTAATGACTGAATTAATTTGTTTTAATAAAAACCAACATTGTGTACAAGCGCATTTCGAGAAATGAAATTTGGGAAGCAGGAGAGTCCAATGCTTCATCTGATTAGGTTTCCCCCCCGCCCCACCCCTTCCTGCGGCTTCTCTAAGGCTGGAGTCGCCTTCCTGAGCTGCGAGGTATAGGGGCGCATTTTTCTTTTTTATAGCGTCATTAATTTAATATGGATCATTAGTTCTTTATACACATGCATGTTCTGACAAATGTACCCAATGAATAATGCACCTAATGTGCTCAGGGCTCAAATGCATCACATCATAAACAGAAACGGCTTGGAAAATAAATAATTATCATAAATAATCATCGGCGTTAACAGCAATTAATATAAGGCCGTGCCTGTTCTTTCACGCCTTGGTGCGCTAAAGGCTTGTTTTACACACCCAAGACCCCAATGCTTACAGCAGCAGAACAAACTGGGGGGCTAAAAAGAGCACAAATAGATTTAGGGGGGAATTAGAGGTTGTCTGGAGAGCGCATGTAGGGCAAGAAAATCGGTTTTGCTCCTGATGGAATCTGACATCTCTGGCATAAATGTAAATAACCACCAAGGGGGTCCCAAGAAAAGGGACTTGATGGTATTGATTATGCAAAATAATTACCACATTACCAATGTGAATGCACTGGGTTAATGTAGTACATCAGAATTGGTTTTTTTCCTTCCTTTTTCTGGAAGGCAAAACAGCACAGAGCGGGGCTATATGAGCAGTTCATGAAAGAAAAGTGCCTTTGGCACTGCAGGAAGAATGGAAAAGGGAACATTCAGCCTGCTGAGTTCATCATAACTGATATAAATGATTAAGCCAAATGAAGCTAATAGTGAGACGGATGTAAACAGTTCAGCTAAAATCAGCACACTGATGACCCATGCGCCGTTCATGGGGTGCTTTAAGGGATCTTGAATGATGCGACTGAAAACGCCCTAAGAGCCAAATATGCACTCAATAGTGCATGATAAAAAGAGAGAAGGGAAGTCTAGGTACATATCTTATCAGCAGGTGCTGCCAGCGAAAGGGTTGCTTTCGTTAAAGCTAGTAGTGTAACGATGGACGGTGACTATCCTGACTCCTAATAGTCGCAGAGATCAGCCCGCTTGTGCCTGTCAGGAAGACAATGACGGCCACTTTAACAGAGTACATTTATGATTCAGGAACTGTAAAGGCAACAATTTGGTTTTTCCAAAATTAAGGCTGTGTTTGCAGTGTTTCAGACTTGCTGCAGAAACACAGAGATGCAAACCAGGGGGAATAAATATCAGTTTCAAGGACTTGGCGTCACATGATTCACTCGCTAAGGAAGCCTTGTACTTAAACCTTTGGTTTTTAATAGTGAGTCGATGCAGCTGTAACAGGACCCTCTCTTGGCTGGTGAGTGATCTCAAGGACCACCTCTATGGCCAAAGGATAGGGTGAGAGACCCCTGTTGCCACAGGATTTGAAAGGGGTGAGCTAAAATCTCACAGAAGGCACCAATCTCCATTTGTGTAAAGACATTTCAGCCAATTGTTAAGGAAAAAATCTAGGTGTGAGGCTGCTCAGCCCGCGGGTCCCTGCGGAATAAAGGAAGGATTCCAGCCACCAGCCGGAGCAAATAGCTGTAGACCAAAGTTTATTGTACAATTGGTTCAAAGAGCAAATTTGAACCCCCAGGATGGGGTGACAAAGACTTTTAAAACTTTCCCGCCATATCCCAGAATACAGTTCGTACAGCATCATTGCTACATCACTGACATGTCACAAAAGGGGAGGGGTTAACCTTGGCAAACATGTCCAGACAAGTCCTTGGTACAAGATTAGCATAAGCAGACATGGGAGGGCAAGACTCAGGTATAGGATGAGCATAGACAAATATGTCTTACCACCACCCGAAAGTACAATAGAGGTTCCTTTGCGTGTCTGGAGCCTAAGGCGAGTCAGGTGATGAGATCTGGCTTCCTTTGGCTAACAATGAGCCCAGCAATTGTCACCTCTGGGAACTTCCTGGAGTCCCTTTTCAAGGGGAAAATAGCTTTGGAATGGAGGAAACTGGGAAAGGAGATGATTTTATATTATTTTTAAAGCTAGGTAACTCCCCTGAGCCGTCAAGTTGAAAGGATACATTCAGGCATAATATTTGTAATATTTAACTTTAAAGATGTGCCCCCCCCCGTAATTTCCGTAACACAATTAACCTTCTTGCTTTGAGCCAATTAGATTAGAATCAGGACAAGAATTGAAGAAGAGCCCTGCTGGATCAGTTCAAAGGCTTATCTACAGTAGATCAATATTCTGCTTCTCTAGTCCACAGTGACCAAGAAGATGCACATGGGAAGCTATAATGCGCTTCAGCCTCCATTACACTATACCAGTGTAGGTAATTTTTGAAGATAAAATTTTGCTTTTCTTACTGACCAACAAAGCTGATTTAAAATTGTGCCCTGAGCCATCTTCTAAGGATGCTCAGGTTTCATTAGGTTTCATACTCTCTGTCTTCTGTTTATTTTTTTACGTAACGACTTCATGACAGGCAGAAATCCGACACATGATGGCTTTTCCACCAATGCATCTCCATACAAATATCTCAAGGGCTGTCACGTTGAAAGATGGAGCAAATGAAATATAATGAATTGAAGAAAATGTTTAAAACCAGAAGCATTTTTGTTAGGGATTGTAGGACAAGACTTGCCAAGGAAAACAAAGAACTTATTTATGTATGCAACAACAGCGGCAAGAGTCTTGATAGCACAAGGATGGAAGAATGAGGAAACCCCGGCACAAGAACAGTGGCAAGAGAAATTGATGAACTATGAAGAACTGGCTAAATTGACACACAAACTGCAAGATAAGGACAACTGTGACTTCAAAGAAGAATAGGAACTTTTTACAAATTACTTACAACAAAATGAATTGGACTCCTTAGAAGCTTTTGAATAAACATACACAAATTTATTGATTGTTAACACAGTAGACAGATAATATAAGGATTTATACAATTATACTGTATGCAGAGAACAATATGTGTTGAGAAATCAGAGAGGAGCTGAAGGAAGTCTTAGGGGGGAGGGAGGGAGGGTTTGATGGGGAGGTGGGGGGAAAAGGGAAAAAATAATGACTATGATATGTCTTCATGTTTAGTTACACTGAAATTGTTAATAAAAAAACTTTTTTTAAAAAAAAGAAACAGAAAGATGGAGAAAGCTTGTTTTCACCCGCTGCGGAGGGTTGGACTAGAAAGGAGATTCCGACTAAAGATCAGGAAGAACTTTCTGGCAGTAAGAGCTGCTCAACAGTGGAACAGACTTCCTCAGAAGGTGGTTGACTCTTTGTCAGGGGACTGGCCATCGGAGCAGGGAAGGGAGGTAGAGGGGCAGTTGGGTTACAGAGAACCTCTGAAAATCTTGCGAAGCAGTTCCTCTTCCTGTGGTGGGGAAAGCCACACCACCAGTGGGGAAGAGGGGAAGGGACCAGAAGATGCTGCTGGGAGCACCACACCTCGTCAGTCTGAGGGTGGGGAAAGCCACACCTCCCAGGTAAAGGAGGGGAAAGGGCTAGAGGATGCTGCTAGGAGCCTCAGAACCGTTCCTGGCGAAGCACACCTCTTCTGTCACCCACCTTGTGCAGAGGTGTAAAACGCAAAGAAGGAAGGAAAAGGCTAGGAGTGACTAAGCTCTTATGTTGGGGGAGGACTCAGAAATGACCACTCCTGGATTCTGCTAGTGACTGAGGCAGACATGAACTTGTGGCTCTGCACTGTAAAAAGTTTTGCACCTAAATAAAACCTGTAGAAGACAGGTCAGAGTCCTGACTGCTTACTCACGAGCAACCACCATTGCCATCTGACACTCTTGTTCATTGGAGGTTTTGAAGCAGAGGTTGGGTAGCCACTTGACATGGCTGAGATTCCTGCCTTACAAGGGGGCTGGACTAGATGAAACTTGGGGGCCCTTCCAACTCTACAGTTCTACGATTCTATGTTCATGGGGGCTTTTGGGCAGCGGCAATAATGATGTTGCTATTGTTAAATCTGTTTTTATTACATTTATGTGATATTTATAATTTTTTAAAATTTATTTTTTTACATTGTTGCAAATGGTTTCTCTCCCAGCCATAACTGGACATGGTGAGGGTTGAAAAAAATCAGGTGCTCAGCTATGGCGCTTCCCCAAGGGAGCAACAAAATAGGAATGATCAGGCTGTATGCATGAGTTTGCATCATGCACACAGCATGATTGATTAAGCCTAGAACCCTGGCTTACCATTATGTATGGATGTGGTAAATAGTATAGTTCCTTCCTTCCTTCCTTCCTTCCTTCCTTCCTTCCTTCCTTCCTTCCTTCCTTCCTTCCTTCCTTCCTTTTGCCACCATCAGCAATGCCTGGGCTGGCTATTTTTAATGGATTTGACCTTTTGCCGGATTTAACAGATGTTGTGCACGGCCATCTCCAAAAGCTTGTTTAAAGTTAACAACAGGTCACTGGGCCAACTCAAGGTCATTTTAATTCTGCCAAAAGGTTAATTAGATCACTGCATTAAAACAAGAATAGAGTACACTTAGCTATGCCTTAATGAGCTCAGACAGTTTTGTCCTCTATCACTTTTAACTGCCCCTCCTAACAAGCAAACCAATCCATAAATATTAGGCACATATTTATATTTGCACAGAATTAGTAGAATTATTTTGCCTTTGAATCAACGTGAGTCTGAAGATGAGGCTTGTGTTCTTGTTTTGAGATTCATTTTTGAGTGGAACAACATTTCTGCACTGGCTGTTGTTGCTGTTGCTGCTGTTGTAATTTTGTTATGCTATGCTTTTGTACTTGGTACTTTAAAGAGCGAGATTAGAAAGCAACAGCTCCCTTCTCGTAGGAGCTTACAGTCAAACATCTGACACAGGAAGGCAGCAGAGGAGGGAGAGGACAAGGACAATGACCATACAATGACAATGAGAGGACAATGACAGAGGTAATGACTACACACCCCAAAGTTTAACTTTAGAGCAGCAAGCATCAATCAGTGTACAAAACAAATTCCATCTGTGTCCTATACAGTACATGCTTACTCAAAAGTAGGTCCCACTGAGATACTTCTGGGTCTTAAGCCCAGCTGAGTTTAGGATTCAGCCTTAGAAAAAGAATATTCCGTGATTTTGTTTTGTTTTGTTTTTTTAGGGGCAGGAGGATCTGAGAAATTTCAGCCTCGCTCTATACACAGGTCAGAAGTGCCTCTTGAATCGTCTTTGAATGCCAATGATAAGGCCTGTGGAATGGGAATCAGTAAGGATGAGAGTATCTCTAAGCACATGCAGAGTTGATTTTCGTTAACCACTGAATAGCCAAATTTGCCCCCATAAATATTGGAGGCCAGGCTATTCCAATCCCAGGACCTCTTTTTTTTAAGAAAATAATTAGTCTATCTTCCAAACTATTAGATAACATGACATATCTTATGGCCTGGCTTATGATCTTAATCACAGGTTCTTAACTCCGCCTCCCCGAATCCTTACTCTTTGTTCATGCTGGTGCAATTTTATTTTGAATGCTAAATAGTGCAAATCCCCCCCCCCCCCGCTTGCACTTGGGTGTTTTCTAAAGACACGTAAACTCACTGCGTTGTTCCTCTCTAATCTAGTAGCACTGATGAAATGGAGCCAAAGCTTTCTTTGCAATTTCATTAACATATGCATGAGTTGCACTTTTGCAGTGTTGCAGAAACAACACAAATTGGTTTGTGAATGGTAAGCTCCCTGTTCTTCCCCTGCTAGCTGTTTGACCCCCAAGCTTGTGAAATCACAAATCCACCATTTTGGGGTGTTCCATGGTGCTCTTAAATGTTACTGGCACTTCCCCCTTTTTTCCTTATGCTGCTTTGTGTGCGCTAAGCAGTGGCGTAGCGTGGGGGGTGCAGGGGGGGCCGGCCGCACCGGGCGCAACATCTGGGGGTTAGGGTTAGGGGGCGCAAATCCACGGGTTAGGGGGCGCAAATCCATGGGTTAGGGGGCACAAATCCACGGGTTAGGGGGCGCAAATCCACGGGTTAGGGGGTGCAAATCCATGGGTTAGGGGGCGCAAATTACTTGCCTTGCCCCGGGTGCTGACAACCCACGCTACGCCACTGGTGCTAAGTGCACTCTAGCACCCTGGTTTTCACTGAGTGAGGTGGGCCTTCATACAGAGGTAGCTTCTGCAGGTAGTAACTCCTCTCTGGTCCCCACCTTCTTCCAGTCAGTGAATGCTGGTGGAGAAGTGGGGAAGAAGCAGGGCCTTGCACTTTTCACAACAACTGTCCACACTTCTGTTTTGCTTCTCAGGCTACCTTCTTCGTTTCGCCCACTGAGAAGCAGCAGTACATGCTCAACAGCTTCTCTTTCCAAAATATCCAACAGGAAAGCCTCTGCAGCATCCCTTAAGAAGCAGCAGATATTGGCCCTGCATTTCAGCCAAGCTATACCTACCTCCACGAGTCCTTCTTTGCTTTCTTGTGATGGAGAAGAATACTTCAAGGCAGTGCGAGTTTAGTATGTACAGTTGCCTTCCGTTTTGAAAGTGCTTCCTCTAGACCAGCGGTTCTCAACCTGTGGGTCCCCAGATGTTGTCAGACTACAATTCCCATAATCCCTTGCTAGCTAGGGGTGATGGGAGTTGTAGCTCAACAACATCTGGGGACCCACAGGTTGAGAAAGGCTGCTCCAGACCAAGAGTAACAATGTGATGTTCTGTAGATGTTGGACTCCAAATCCTATTGTCCACAGCCGGCATGCCACCTCTGTTGGGATTGAGACAGAGGAAATGTGTCCTTGTTAATTCTCCTCAGCTTTGTAGCAGCTTTTGATATCATCAGCCATGGTCTCTTTCTGGAGCGGTGCGCCAAGTTAGGAGTGGGTAGCACTACTTTGTGATGGTTCTTGTCCGACTTGAATGGTCTCTTCCAGAGGGCAATACTTAGGGAGTGTTCTTCAGCCCCATGGAGCCTTCAATGTGGGGTTTCTCAGGGTTTGTCTTTACCCACCCACCCCACATGAAACCACTGAGTAGGGTCATCTGGCATTTTGGAGTATGTTGTCAGCAATATGCTGAAGACACACAACTCTACTTCTCCTTTACATCTGCAGCCCAGGCAGTGAATGTGCTGGGCCCTTGCCTTGCCTCAGTAATGGACTGGATGAGAGCCAACAAACTGAAGCTCAATCCAGATAAGACTGAGGCTCTGTTAGTGGGTGCTTCCCTGGACCAGACGGATGGCAGATTGCTGTTGAAGGGGTTACACTCCCTCTGAAGGAGCAGGCATGTCACCTGGGGTTTTTCCTGGACCCTTTGCTGTCACTCGAGTGCCTTCCATCAGCTTCAGCTGGTGGCCCAGCTGTGCCCCTGTCTGGACAGGGATAGCCTAATCTCTGTCATCTATGCTCTGCTAACCTCTAGGTTAGATGATTTCAAGACGTTATAAGTAGGGCTGCCTCTGAAGATGGTTTGGAAAGTTCAACTGGTGCAGAATTTTGTGGCCAGGCTGCTTACCGGGGCATATGACACCAATCCTGGTGCAACTGTAAAGGTAAAGGTAAAGGGACCCCTGACCATTAGGTCCAGTCATGGCCAACTCTGGGGTTGCGGCGCTCATCTCGCTTTATTGGCCGAGGGAGCCAGCGTACAGCTTCTGGGTCATGTGGCCAGCATGACTAAGCCACTTCTGGTAAACCAGAGCAGCGCACGGAAACGCCGTTTACCTTCCCGCCGGAGCGGTACCTATTTATCTACTTGCACTTTGACCTGCTTTTGAACTGCTAGGTTGGCAGGAGCAGGGACCGAGCAACAGGACCTCACTCCGTCGCAGGGATTCAAACCGCTGACCTTCTGATCAGCAAGTCCTAGGCTCTGTGGTTTAACCCACAGCGCCACCTGTACAGGCTGCCAATTAGTTTTGGGGCCCAAAGTGCTAGTTTTGATACATAAAGCAATACAAGAATAGACCTTTTCGATGGTGGATCCCTGCTTGTGGAATGCTCTCCCTATGGAAGCTTGTCTGTTGCCTTCTCTACATATCTTTAGTTGCCAGGCAAAAACATTCCTCTTCTCCCAGACCTTTGGCTAATTGAACTATCTATGGCTTTTTAATCTCTCTCTCTCTCTCTCTCTCTCTCTCTCTCTGTGTGTGTGTGTGTGTGATACTTTTTGTATTAGAAAGCCTGTAAACCGGTGGGTGCCTACAATCTACCATACTCGAATGTGGCCCATCCCCAGTGGGCATGGGCAATAACAATAAACAAGATTGAAGCCTAGACAGATAGATGTGAACAAATGCAATGTTCTGTTAGTTAATTCCCCGAGCTAATGAACCTTTGTGTTAAGTCATGAATATCATTGTTAAAATTAACGCATCCTGCTATACCACAATTATCCACCACTGACAAGCCCTAAGAAGGCGGTCTTTGTGCATTTGCTTTAGACTGCACTCCTGTAATTAAATATGAAAATAAGGGGATTTATTAACTTAGCAGATCACTTAACTGAAGCCACACTAGAAGTGAATGGCCTTTTCTGTGCTCCAGCCTTACAGAAGAATGTATTCTAATGCAAAATGAAGATTTTGGAATTCTATATTTGGGGAGATTCTCCCTCTTCCATTGACACCATTATGAAGAGAATAAAAGCTGTTATAAACATTTGATGTGGAAATGCATTGGGAATAGCAGACGTCTCACATCAAGCTTAATTTAATTTTTCCTTGTGGAAAAGATCACTTTTGACTCTCATTGTTCGCGGGAAATAAAGGAACCTTTGCTGATTTAATTAGAACTCAGTTTTCTTCCAGGTTTCACATTCTTGAAAGTCTTGAAATTGCTTTGAGTGTGGGACAAAACCATCAATAGATAAAGCAATTTTTAAAAGGCGCCATTGTGGCATACGTTTGCTCTCCCCCTCTCTTTCCTTTTTGCCAGTTTCAATTCATTGCTCAATTTAAGTATGGAAATAACGTTTGTCAAAGGCTTCTTGACATATGAATTTTGCCCCATGCGCGCACACACAAAAACAAGTGGAGCGGCTGCTTGGATTTCTAACCCATTTATTGTACAATATACAAGTAATCCAATCTACTGCCAGAAACACGGTTTGTGGAGCGATGCTCTGCTACATCACAATGACTCTTTTTCAGCTTGGTAGTTTTCTCATTTTTTGTGTTTCTCCTTGAACTGGGGGAAAGGGAAAAAAAACACACCAACCACCACCATCCTAGATGAGTCAGAATCTTTGAGGATGGAAACAAGTGCATTGACTTTATCAATCCAAAGGATTTCATCCTGAAATGTAATGGCACTCTGGGGCTCAAACAATCCACAATAGTCCTGGAATAGTCCCATCTAAAAGTCAACTGTGTTGAATCAGAATTTGGGGATCTGACCTGGACTTCGGAATGACTTTGTGGACGGTTTGCTAAGTCTGCTTTGTTTTCTGATTCATATCTATTGCACTTAGCTGGCTTAGATTTTGTTTCCTGAAAAATGAAAGAAAGAAAGAAAGAAAGAAAGAAAGAAAGAAAGAAAGAAAGTGCTAAACAGAGAAAGATTTAGTGTAAGCTGCACAAAGACTGCTACTGGATGGGACGGGATATAAATGGAAATAGATGAATGGAATTTGCATTTAGATTTCACGGCAACACCATACCTTTCGATCAGCAAAGTGCTCCCTAAGCCAGGAGATCTGGGTTTCTTTAAACACTTTTTTTGAGGGAAGTATCGGCAAGGAGAAGGTTGGTCATGGTACAAAAAAATGAGTGGGGGACATTTTACAGCAGAGAAGCAGCAGGCATGGGAATCAAGGATGAGGGAAAATGCTGGTCAATAATGTCATTCATCAGGGCACATATGTATGACTCCTTCACAGGTGGAGAATCTGAGGTCTGGTGGCCAAATGCAGCCCTCCTAACCCTCTCTATCTGGTCCTCAGGACTCTCAGAAGGCCTCCCAGGCCTATCTGCCTGTTCCTTAGGAGACTATCCCAGGCCACACTGCCTCCAGCATGGTGTAGTGGTTAAGAGCGGTGGACTCATAATCTGGTGAACCGGGTTCGCTTCCCTGCTCCTCCACATGAAGCTGCTGAGTGACGTTTGAGACTCCTTAAGGGGAATGAAAGGCGGGATATCAAGTCCAAACTCTTCTTCTTCTCCTTCTTCTCCCCCGCGAGACCTTTCAGCATCCCAGCTTCACATCCTCTAAGGTTTTCTTTGCCAGGCTTAAACATGTCCTTGAATTCTGATAATACCCTTTGCTTGACTGGATGGAGGCAGAGAGGATGTTTGTGTGACACAAAGTAGCTTATTGTACGTACCAAGGTAAAATTTACATGTGTTGCTCCACCCACTTTGGCCTCTGGCCCCACCCACCACTGACACATGATCTCTGGAAGGTTGTCCAGAAAGCAATGTGGCTTTCTGGCTGTTAATGTTCCCTGTCCCTCGACTAGTTGAATAAATAAATCGGGGTGGGGAATCTCATGCTTGGGTGTTGAATGAACCCTCTATGTTGGGCCTTTGAGACTATGGGTAAATCTACACACAGGGGGAAAACCCCCCGGTATAAATACGTCATAAATTAAATCATTATAACAAGAGAGAGAGGAAAAAAACATTATGTAAAATTGCATAGAAAAGTTTTGTGCTCTACAGCGCCATCTGGTGTTGCATGTTTATAATGCATTCAAAGACTGTTTTTTGACTAAGGTAGCTGAGTCTATCACCAGGCCACAGCACTCCTCAAGTGACTTTGGCTGTAGTAATCTCTTGACTTTTGCATGCTGGAATATAACACATTGCACCAAGCATAACAAGCATTGCTCCTCTTGCTTTTTACTCTGGCCTCATCCATCCCTGGTTGCCAATGTAGTAATAAGGCCCTCAGGCTGAAGAAAGGAGCCCCAGCCTTGAAGCACTTGATTTTGCTGCACTTTTTGGCACCCCCCCCCCGGCCATTTTTGTGTTGCCATGGCTGTAGTTGGACTAACTTGCTTAAAAAGGAGCCGGCGTTTCCCTTCATTCTCTCCCTTTCCCTCTGTTTATGGCAACAAAGCATCCGATGATGGCTAGCCCAAGAGATCTGACAGCCGGCCTTAAATTACTTCACATTGTGGGTTGGGTATCTATATCACCTCTGTATAGGAGAAGGCAACAGTGCTCATTGCTCATATTGATTTACACGAGGCTGTGTGGTGAGCGCACAATTAATAGTTGGCTTCATTGGCAGCCAGCTGTTAGCCTCGTAATTTACAGTGGGGGGACGGCTCAGTTTAGGCATAAAAGGACTCGTATTAGTAGGGACTGTATTTTTAGTGTTTTAAAGGTCACATCCAACTTTCATTATTTTTGAAGCCTGTAATTAATGTGGAGAATTTGCTTCATAGGCCTAGCCCACCCGGTTTATATACTGCTTAGAATGAGGTGTGCTACTTGAGAAATCTTGGCAATTTATTGGCCTAATGTAGGGATGGGAACTTGTGGTACTTCAGATGCATTTGAACTACGGCTCCCATCATCCCTGGCCATTGACCATGCACTGCAGTTCAAGAACATATTGATCACTGTTGTCCAACAACATCTCAAGGGTCACAGGTTCCCCAAGGCTAGTCTGACTAAATGAGGAAGAGGAAGTGAAGGAGGCAGCAGAGGAGCTTATAGCAACAAACTTTACCCCATTGAAGCCAATGGTAAAATACCCATTGCTCAAATGTGGAGTGTCTATTTTGCACACTGACAGCCCTTGTTTAATACCCAGCATCTCCAGATAAGGCTAGGGGAAAAATCCCAGTCTGAAACCATGGAGAGCTGCTATCAGCCAGGATTGGGCCATTGCTCTAACTCAGGAGAAGGCAGTCTGCTGTGTCCCGATGCAGCTGGATCTAAGATGAGCGTCTGCACAATGTGTGGCGTATCTAAGAAGGAACGGAAGAATCCCTTTCTTCGTTCCACAGATGATAAGGGCCTATATAGATGGCCCCAAATAACATCGGAGGTAAAGATAACTCCATGGGTATTTTTCTTCACATGGTTATATTTCAGGAACGGAGGCAAACAAGCCACATCCAGACTGATATTATGGGAAGGCATGTGTATCTACTGTGCTCAAAAGGCAGGGGAAATAGTGATTCATTCACCAAGGCAGGTCAAATTCTGTGCCAAGAAAAGCTGGATTCCGGGACCTATACAGTGGTACCTCTGGTTGCGAACAGGATCCGTTCTGGATCCCCGTTCGCAACCTGAGAGGAACGCAACCAGCATCTGCGCATGCGCAGGTCGTGATTCGCCACTTCTGCGCATGCGCGTGATGTCATTTTGAGCGTCTGCGCATGCACGAGCAGCGAAACACGGAAGTAACCCATTCTGTTACTTCCAGGTCACCACGGGACGCAACCTGAAAAGATTTAACCCGAAGCGTCTTTAACCCGAGGTATGACTGGATAAATTATTCAAATGAAGTAAATTTGCAAGACAGATCTGCACAATTTATTCTGCTTCTCTTAGTCATGGGGAGGGGCAATACACGTCAGTGAAGGTCCACCCACCAAGCACTGGGTATTTAATTTCTTAGTTTGTGAGAACTCACCCACAATTGCACACTTACTTTTAAGTACATCTTCTCAACCCTAATGTTGGGAAAGATGGAGGGCACAAGGAGAAGGGGACGACAGAGGACGAGATGGTTGGACAGTGTTCTTGAAGCTACAAACATGAGTCTGACCAAACTGCGGGAGGCAGTGGAAGACAGGAGTGCCTGGCATGCTCTGGTCCATGGGGTCACAAAGAGTCGGACACAACTAAACGACTAAACAACAACAACTCAACCCTAAGAGCTAGCAACCAACTTTTCCCCAGAAATAAAACCTGAGAATCTCTGGAATTTGTCCAAGAGTGGATTCTGCATTCTCCCACCCAAACTGTCATGAGGAATTGCTACATGAGAACAGGGGCAGAGGAAGGGGTGTACGGAGGGGGCGGGCTGCCCCAGGTGTTACCACTGAGGGGGGTGACAAAACGCTGGGCGGCACTCACCATGGGGCCTGCAGCACACCTGAGCCATGCGTCTCTCCTGGGAGTGATGCAGTGGTTTGGGCACCTGCAGGCTCCGTGCTGCCCCAAATGGTCCGCCCACCGCCTCCCCCTCAGCTGTGGGGCGGCTGAGTGGGAGGAGGCAGGCAAACTCCTCAGAGGCCCTGTGGAGCGTCCTTCTCCGGCTGGCCCCACCCCCATGGGCGGGTAAACCTAGGTGTCCAATCGGCTTGCTTCACCTCTGGATGAGAAGTGGTTTGGGATTGCTGTGAATATTGTGAACATGTGACATAAGCCAGCATCAGAAGTGAATGTTTGCTTTAGCTGAATTCTTTGAGGCCAAAGGGACTGATTCAGCCCAAGGGGTTTGGGGTCTGAAGCTCTGGGGTGAAACAGGACAGGACAAAATGCCCCTCCTTACTTTGTTTGGAAGAATTCCACATCACCAGCAGGAGAGAATGTATTAATTGATTTTAAAAGGACTTTTCCGCATCTTGACATCCGCAAGGGTACAATTAGGTTCTACTTAGCCAAAGGCAACAATAAACACAAATTCCACAAGATCTTTTTATTTTGATAAAAAAACAACAACAACCCACCAAGTTTCTCATAGTTAATATTAGAATGAGTCATGCACTGGGTTAGGGACTAAATTAAACAAGAGGAAAATAGACTTTCAGCAGCTGTTCCAGTGCTAGGCCAGGACTCAAAGCTCCTATTTCAAAACTGAAATTTGGTACCTTTTCAATGCTGCTGTAGTTATGTGCGTTGATGTTGCTCCTACTTTGGCTTATTCTCCCAAGGCTGTCGAAGGAAAGGGGAGATGTCTTTTGGGAGTTTAAGAGGTTTGGGGCAGTCTCTTAAAAGGTCTTGTGATAAAAGTAGTAGAGTAAGGCTAACACGTACCCTTCTTTTCTTTTGACTCAGCTACTTGTCTTATGGATGCTCCAACACATCTCTGGAAAGCAGGGATTGGGAATCTGTGGCTCTTCCAAAGACTCCAGCTTCCATCAGCCTCCAGCCCTCATCTCAAATGGTCAGGGATGATGGGAGCTGCAGTTCAACCACATCTGGAAGGCCAAAGGATCCCAATCCCTGTTGTAGAGACTCATTGCCTTTTAGGAAGTTTTTGTGATTTGTAGAGCTGAATGCCAGTGCCAAGGTCTGCTCCAATTCCAGCTCAGCTCTGCCCATCCACTCATCTAAGACTGTCTCAAACAAACCTTTCTTGCTCAATTAGCCCACTACACGCAGACTAAATGTATGTCCCCAGCCTTGGCTTCCACCTTGATTGCCTTCCTCTAGACCAGGGGTAGTCAACCTTTTTATACCTAAAATTTCCTTACCGCCCACCAGTGCTAGATGGAAGGAGGATTCAGCTTGTTCCGTAGAACCTCCTACTGCCCACCTAGAATCTTGAAACACCCACTAGTGGGTGGTTGGGACCAGGTTGACAACCCCTGCCCTAGGCATACTCAAGTTTTCCAATGTCCTTCTCAAAATGTGTATAGAATGGGACACAGTACTCCAGATTTTTGTGTGTGTACATAATTGTATCAAGTTTTCTGTTTTACAACTTAAAATACAGTGGTACCTCGGGTTACATATGCTTCAGGTTACATACGCTTCAGGTTACAGACTCCGCTAACCCAGAAACAGTACCTCGGGTTAAGAACTTTGCTTCAGGATAAGAACAGAAATCGTATGGCGGTGGCGCGGCAGCAGCGGGAGGCCCCATTAGCTAAAGTGGTGCTTCACGTCAAGAACAGTTTCAGGTTAAGAACGGACCTCCGGAATGAATTAAGTACTTAACCCGAGGTACCACTGTACTCATTTTACATCCTTAAGATATCAATGACTTCCCTTCTTCTCTTTCTTCTCTTTCCATGGTTTTACATATCATAAATCCCTGCATATTTTACAAAAACCATGCCATTCAGTATTCCATTATTGCATCCATCAAAACTTGTTTACACTGTTGAATTTATCTTAATGCTGCCAGCCTTTTCAGCTGTACACAATTACGTCCCATATATTCAGTAAATGTTTTCCAATCTTCTTTAAATGTATGTTCTTCTTGTTCTCTTATTCTATATGTCAAGTTTGCGAGTTGTGCATATTCTGTCAACTTAAGTTGCCATTCTTCTTTGGTTGGGACCTTGCTCATTTTCCATCTTTGGGCTGACAAAACATGGGCCACAGTAACTGTACTTGCACAGTTCTCCAGATTCAGTCTGACCAATGCAGAATGAAGTGGAACTATTAACAAAGTAGATGCAAACTTTTAGAATATGCTGTAGAGAAAGGCACACGACACCATCGTTGTGCGTTTGGGGCACCAGGCTAAGACATTTTTATTTACCCAATATTTTGATGGTTAACATTGTTAACAATCAAATTGTGTTGCTCATCTTTTAATGGGGTGGAGTAGGACCGGTCCTTCTTATTATACTGTAGGATGATCATTTAAAGAATTTAGAGTTGTACAATGTTTTGCTTTTGCTTTCTTTCTTGGCTTTTAATTAATTTTACCTGTTTGCATTTTATCTTGTTAAGTAGTTTGGAGACCTTTTTAAATATAAAGAGCCGAACATGATATAATAACAGTATTACATAAGTAGTTTTATATTCTTATATGAATTGTACATACATTTTTAGGAAACCTAGAGTGTATATGTATATAATATGCATATTTTGTGTAAAATATGCAATGTTTTTTCACACTCTTATCAAGATTCAGGAGCGAGGTGGAAAGGATTAAAAATAAATAAATCTGTGTGGACTATCTCAGCACTGAGATATTTAGAAAATCCCATCCCTAGTCATGCTGAATGCTGCTCCAAGATAATAATTCCTATTAGCGCCCTTCAAGGAGATGCAGACATCAAGGAGTAAGTACTCTCTCCTTCATCTCTAAGACAAAAAGACAAAATAGAGATAAGGGACTGACATACTAACTAGAGCCATAATGACCAGAGAGAACTCAGCCATGTAGTCTCCTGAAAACATAGACAGTCTCTCTCTCTCTCTTTGCATCTCAAGATTGATTTTGCTCTGGTAGTTCAATTGTTGTTCAACAATACAATAAAGATGCTTCCACTGCTAACTTATATTTGATCAGGGTAGATGATTCCTTGCCAATAGGATAACCTTTTGCGAAAATACTTATCCGTGCATATTTTATTGGGATATTAAAAAAAAGAAAACGTCTACAGGATCCTTCCAGGGAGGAGCATATATTGTTTTGTTTGTTCCTTCATTTGCTGACAAAAGAGTTGTCAAAAGTAATGTTTATAACAATTTAACGGGTTATTTGCTTATTAGATATTAATCATTCTGTTGCGGCACGGGGTCCTTGCTGGTGCTCGTCTCCTAGACCAGTGATTCTGATCTCAATTAGATTATGTCTCTCTCTTTTACCTCCCCATAAATCATTCCGGCAAACTGAAATTAACAGCTACTGGAGCGCATTAATAATCTACCTCACACATTGGAAAATGCATTAGCTGGAACCCTCCCATCGCTCCGACTGTTAAGCACATCATTTTGTTTATGAAATATAAACATTTCATGGAAGAGCACTCACACATTGCCGCAGGCCTGCTGACAGCTAAAATGATTGCCCACAATTGCCAGTCAGTCAAGCGCCCAAATAAAGTTTGTTTAGATCCACGAGTCTGTGACTATCCCATTTTCTCGGGCATTAACACAAAACGCAGGGAAAAACAACAACATTTAAAGTAACACTGTTCCATTACTGTCAGAAGAAGAAGAGGGGAAACGGATTTTCTAGATCACTGGCATTCTGAGTAGACATGCTGGTTCTGTTATTACGATTAAACACAGAGAACTAGAAATGCAGGTACTAGGAAGTTTCCTTCTACCAGATCATTCTAGTTTAATATGGCCTACTTGATGGTAGATCTCTAGGGCATCAGACAGATGTTTTTGCCAGCCACACCTGGAAATGCAAGAGAACAAACCTCTTGCACACTATGCGGATTACTTAGCTATGGTTGCTTCCTATATTACATCTAGGTAGAGACGAAACGAACAGGGGGCATTCCCAGCCCTGCTTGGAGATGCCCAGGACTAAATCAGTGCTCTATCTCTATCCTGAGCTATGGCCTTTCCCCATATGCATCCCTCACCGCCATCGGAAAATCTCCCTCTATCTGGGAATTAATAAGGCTGTGCAAGAGGAAATGTCTCCTACGCTTCTCCCGTTGGTTGTGGATCTGTGGCTTGTTCCATTTTCAGACTACTTTTACCACCTGCCCCTGCTCCTCCTACATTCTAGGCTGGTTGTGTTAGAATTTCTGCTCCATGATTGCAGTCATGGGATTGTTGTGTATCACTTGACAGTGTATGTTTTGACTCCACAGAGTGGGAAGTGACGGAGACAGGATGTTTGTGTTACTGTGTTCCGTGAAGTGGGACTATTGCCCTTTGTTCTTTTTCTCTTTGCTGTCTGATGCTAGAGAGAGAGGGAGCCATGTTGAAGTGCTCCATGTGTGGTTATATGTAAATAAAGTAGATTAGCCAAAATGCTGAGGTCTGTTACGCAAGCTGCGAAGACTCTGCGGATCCCTAAGTGTGCCGGTGTCTGTTGGCATCGGTCGCTGTGATGTTCAGGCTCTAGAAAGCTTTTGAAGCTCACGAACAAACGACCAGGAGGAAGAGAACATGCCAGTCGGGCATGTGTCTCTACCAGGGTCCTACTCGAGTGTAGGCTGAGCTCCTGACAGGTTGAAGTGTGTGAAGGGGGAACTATCCACATCACTGCATTTCATTGCATGCATGGTTTGGCTTTCTCAGTTCAGGAGTGCTGGTCACTATTATGAACTATAGTTAAATGTAGAGTGATATCCATTTTTCAGTCTCTTCCAGAAACCAGGTTGACTTGGACTGCACATCATCTTGTTCTCACAATGCCAATCCAGATGCTTATGGGAAGCCCACAAGCAGGGCCTGAGCACAACAACACACTCCCTACCTAACAGTTCCCCGCATGATGCCTTCAGCAATGGTTTCGCTGGAAGAAGCAAAGATCACCAGTGTCAAAGCAATGATTCTTCAACATTGGACTGGTCATATGCAGATGCCTGATGATTGTCTTCCAAAGCAACTACTCTATTCCAAATTTGAATTCCAAAATTGAAAGCATAATGCTGGTGGTCAACAAAAGAGTTTCAAAGACTCTCTCAAGGCAAATTTTTAAAAAATGTAGTATAAACACTGACAACTGGGAAACACTGGCTTGCGAGCACTCCAATTGCAGAACAGCCTTTACTAAAGGCGTCATGGGTTTTGAAGATGCTCAAACTCAGGATGAAAGGGAGAAACGCACTAAGAGGAGGGCATGCTTGGCAAACCCTCACCATAATCAATTCCTTCCCAGAAACCTATGTCCCCACTGTAGAAGGACGTGTGGATCCAGAATTGACCTCCATAGTCACTGGACTCACTGTTAAAACTGTGCCGATGGAAGACAATCTTACTCAGCTACGAGTGATCACCAAAGAAGCAGCAGAAGCAGCTTGCATTTTAAATTTTAACACCTGGCACCTTCCCTTCAATACTCCAGATATTATCTAAATGTATTAATCCCTAACCCTCCCTGACTCTAGCAGTTTTGGGTGCCCTTGTACCCCCAAACTCTGTTACCACAGATGTGTAACACTATTATGAAAAGGTTTGCCTTTCCGAGGAGAGAGCAAGTTTGCTAAGATGCTTCCTGTGGCACCAAGTGCCTTTCACCGGCTATTGCAAGTTTGCTGGCTGCAGCCACATCTGGTCAGCAATGGTCTGGCTGTGGTGGAAAAGCCATAGCTCAGAGGCAGACCATCTCCTATGCATGCAAAAGGTTCCAGGTTCAATTCCAGTCATCTCCAGGTAGGGCTGGGAGAGATTCCTAACGTAAAACCTTGGATACCTTCTTCCAGACAATGCTGAGCTAGATGATGTTGCTATTTTTGTGCCATGTTATTCATGTCACCACCAAAGCTTACATAGCACCTCTGCCCTGCCCTGCTTCTTGAGGACCTAGTTTCAGTAGGGCATTATGCTGTTCTCATCCACAAGTTACCCAGCTTTTTGCCTATTTGAAATAAAAGCAATAATGGTTTCTCTCCATGGAGTTGGTAATTAATTACCTAAGTATTTCATTAAATGTTCCTAATAAAAGATGAACATTGCTGGTATTTAATAGACAAAGTCTCCTTTGAACCAGGGGTGATATTCTGGGGAAGGAAGGGGGATAGCCTATTGCTGTATGTTTGCATTAGAACGGAAATATTAGACTGATAATGGAAAAAAAATGAGCTTGTTTCATTAGAAATGAGGCACCCATGCCTTTTTTTAATGGGTACATTTGCTGTCTTCCATGAGTACTGCCATAAGAACATATTAAGACAGCCTTTCTCAACCTGTGGGTCCCCAGATGTTGTTGAACTACAGCTCCCATCACCCCTAGCTAGCAAGGCCAGAGCTCAGGGATGATGGGAGTTGTAGTCCAACAACATCTGGGGACCTACAGTTGAGAACTGCTGTATTAAGAGCTTTGGTGGTCCAGGCCAAGGACCCATTCAAAATGGCACCCAGTCTCCAGCGGTGTCTAGTGTCCTTTGGGCAAAAGGCACGAGCAAGAATAGGTGAAGCCAGAGCCAATGACAGGCAGAGCCAAAGAATTTCAGTTTTGTCCCCATCCTTCTTACTGATTAATTCTGCAAGGGCAACCCTGGGACTAAGGAGAAGGAAGGTGACCGTGAGGGCCACCTTCGATACTGATTGTAAGTAAGAAGTTAGGCAGGTGAGGTTGGTGGGGCAGTGCCCCATTGACCTAATGTGCCAACCTCCACTGGCTGTTTCTGACAGTCAAAAGGGCATGAGGGCAACCAATCTGAACTTTTGTTTGCTCCACCAGCTGGTATTAGAGGAGTACTTGTGGACAACCTCCACAGGCCCATTGGCAATGTCCTTCTTGGCATCTATGAATAACATATACTAGGGGCACAAAGCCGGTGACTCTCCAAATATTGCTTTCCTTCAACTCCCATCATCCCTGACCCTTGGTCATGTCATGTTTTGGTCATTTCTGGATCCCAAGGAGAAGGCAACTTGCTCTGACAGAGGTTCAGGGTGGACTGAAGACTCTTAAGCCTCTGCCTCCAGATTTCTTCTAGGATTCACCCTCTTGTTGACCCTTCAGATTATTAAAAGCTCAGTCCTGGGGCCAGAAAACAGGTACCCCTCATCTGTTTGATAGCCTTCTGCCTGTTGTGTGCTCTGGGTGAGGCATTTGGTTCCTTAGGCCTAAGAGAAGGCACCTATCAGGGTCCTGGTTCTGATGACATAGGAAATTCTCCTGGGAGCTCCCATTTGACAGCATCAGGCATGGTGGTCTCCTGAGCATGCTGGTCCGGCTCCTAAGCTTGTCTCACTGCAACCTCTGACTGTGTGTCTGGATTGCTGTTGGATTCAAGTGTTATGACACAACATGCTAGCTGGGAGTGGTGGGAGTCAGATACCAGCAGCATACGGATAGCCACAAGTACCCAACCTTTTTATTCAAGAGTGTCCAGCTGGTTTGGGAGCAAGGATACCACTTTAGAATGAATCCATTGCTTCAGAAGCTGACACTTGGTAAATGCTGCTGTAGATCTATGAATTAACTTTAGATGAGGCATTGGAGGGTTCCATCTTGTTCTCCATGTAGTTTAACATCTATATTAAGCTGCTGGGAGTTTACAAGGATTTTGAGCTTGAGATCATCAAATTCCAGTAGAGTGGTAAAGGTAAAGGGACCCCTGACCATTAGATCCAGTCGCGGACGACTCTGGGGTTGCGGTGCTCATCTCGCTTTATTGGCTGAGGGATCCGGTGTACAACTTCCGGGTCATGTGGCCAGCATGACTAAGCCGCTTCTGGTGAACCAGAGCAACGCATGGAAATGCCGTTTACCTTCCCACCAGAGTGGTACCTATTTATCTACTTGCACTTTGACGTGCTTTCAAACTGCTAGGTTGGCAGGAGCAGAGACCGAGCAATGGGAGCTCACCCCGTCGCAAGGATTTGAACCGCCGACCTTCTGATCAGCAAGCCCTAGGCTCTGTGGTTTAACCCACAGCACCACTCGCGTCCTAGCAGAGTGGTACCCCCTTTCCATAGGAGTGTAGAAGCACCCCAGTGTTCATTCTTATAAAAAGGTTGATCCTCTGGGAATGTTCCAAATTCCCAGGTAGCACTCAGAAAAGATCAAGACCTTGCAAGCAGTCTGGAGGCAATCTAAGTCTTCCTCTGTAGTAGTGCAGTTAGGTTCATAGGAGTAGAGGCATTCCTTCAGATACCAAAGTCCCATGTCATTTAGGGTTTTAAAGACTAAAATCAGCATGTTGAAGAGGGAGACAATGGAGTGCATGGAATCAGTCTTTCAGCATGGCAGCAACTATACTCTAGAACTCTCTGCTTATTGACATTAGAGAGGTAAACCTTCACTGTACCTTTGTGTTTAGGCAAGCCTGACCAGATATGTAAAGTTTACATGCATTGGAATTTTATTTTATAATGCGTATTTTTTAAACTGCTGCTTTTATTTAGATTTTTAAAAAATATTTTTAGGGAAACTTGTTTCAACACCTGAATTTTCCATGGGTGGGACATTTTAATCTAAGTGTTTGGTTTTTTTTAACTAGAATTGTGTTTTAAATGGTGTATGTGTTTAAAAAAATGCTTGTTGTAATGTATGCATGTGCTTGTTTGTTTTTTGCTTAAGATATTGCAAGTTGCTTTGAGCTGCCATGGCAAGAAAGAAGCTTGAGCTGCTGTGTGTAATAAGTTTAGTAAATAATAATAATAATAATAATAATAATAATAATAATAATAATAATAATTTGGAATGAGTGGGTGGAGTTTCTTCATTAAGAATGTGGCTTGCAAGCTGCCTTGAGTTCCACGATCCCTTTTCCATGGACTCAGCCATTCTTCGCACCCGCCTTTGGTGCTAGGTTGCTCTTTCTGCTCTCCTTTATTGTTGACCTTCGTGTACAGATGGGAAATGAATGTGCAGAGTCAGGCACTCAACAGAGCTGAGGTTCCTAACTCATGTCAATAACACCAGGTTAATATCCTCTGGTTTCATGCACCGTGAACCGTATGCATTAGAATGAACATTTTACTATTTGTTTAAAAATGGAAATTCACTGTCCCCAAAGGGCTGGTGTGGATCAATACTGCAAATTAAGCCTGTAATTCTTGACTTGGGATGCAGCAAGCTTCCTATAAATATATGGGGGAAAGCAGCAGTCCCACAAGCCATTCCTCTTGGCCTTTTCCAACCTGGTTCCCTCCAGATGTTGTTGGACTACAACTCCCATAATTGCTGACCATTGGTCATGTTAGCTGGAGCTTGCTGGAGATGGAGTTCCACAACATCTGAAAGTCCACAAGTTCTCCATCTCTGGTGTATGGCAATTCATATGTGATGAATAAAGCAAATCTACATGCAGATTAAATTTTTATTTCTTTCTTTTAAAAATATACAAAATCATGTGGAAGTGGAACAGATTTGTGGCTGAACACATGTGAAGCTGACTGGGATGGACTGATTTCTCCACCTGTCCTTCTAGCTTGGCAGCCAATCTTTACCAAGGATGCTCTACAAGATGTGGTCCAGATATAAGCCAAAGGAAGCATCTCTCACTTTGGTCAGGGGGAATACTTGACAGCAGGGTTGTCAGAGAATACCAATTGAAATGAAAACGGATTTGAAAATTGCTGCAGCTTATATGCTTCTTCTGTGGTCAAGAATGGAAATCAGTTAAGCAAATACAATTGGTATTCACTCACATCATTGTATTAAGTTAAGCAAATACAATTGGTATTCACTCACATCATTGTTTAAGCCTGCAAACAATTCTTCTCGTAATATTGATATTTTTTTACATTGAAATGAATGTCAGTTACATAAGCAGTTACATAAGTTACACAACTTACGATACCGTATTTATTTGAATCTAATGCTCATCTTTTTTGGCCAAATTATGTTGTAGAAATGAAGGTACAGATTATATTCAATGGCACATTCACCAGCAAATCCTTTTTATGGTTCTGAAAATTGAGGTGCTCATTAGATTCAATGGTGCATTAGACTCGAACAAAAACAGTAAGTAGTGGACAGCGAGGTACATAATGCAGTATTTGGTGGAAACTGGACTGCAGTAAAACGGAAACAGTGCTGTTGGTGACAAAGACAGGTTGGTATGAAAATTTATGCATTCTTACATCCCTATGTGACAGTAATCAACATCTACAGGGTTTGTGTGCGTGTGTAGGGGAAACACTGTTCATAAAGATACCAACATAATGGTACAATATAGTTGCTTGTACAAAAAGTGGAGAGTGGCAGAGAGGAATGTTTCTTCTGCTTTCCCAGCCAATACAGACACAATTAACTAACATGACAAGTCAATGGTGGCCACATTCTACCCCTCCACCCGCTGCTTGTTTCTTTGGTGTAGGGAAGATTTATGTTCCTTTCTGAAAACGATGAGGATTACTCTGCAAGAAAGACTTCTTTAGTTTCTTTCGTGTCTGTCTCCACAGCAGTGACGTGTTTCCTTTTTATGGCTTTGGGCAATCTGGGTTGCCCCCAAATCTGAGAAATATGGGACATGTCATGGCCTGCACCCACAAGATTAGGTAAGTCCATGTGTCCATGAATTTGGTCTCCACCCCTATCATTCTACCCGGACACTGAGGTCCAGCACCGAGGGCCTTCTGGCAGTTCCCTCGCTGCGAGAAGCCAAGTTACAGGGAACCAGGCAGAGGGCCTTCTCGGTAGTGGCACCCTCCCTGTGGAACGCTCTCCCACTAGATGTCAAAGAGAACAACAACTACCAGACTTTTAGATGACATCTGAAGGCAGCCCTGTTTAGGGGAGCTTTTAACGTTTGATGGAATTACTGTATTTTAATATTGTGTTGGAAGTCGCCCAGAGTGGCTGGGGAAACCCAGCCAGATGGGTGGGGTATAAATACAGTGGTACCTCGGGTTACATACGCTTCAGGTTACAGACGCTTCAGGTTACAGACTCCGCTAACCCAGAAATAGTACCTCGGGTTAAGAACTTTGCTTCAGGATGCGAACAGAAATTGTGCTCCAGCGGCACGGTGGCAGTGGGAGGCTCCATTAGCTAAAGTGGTGCTTCAGGTTAAGAACAGTTTCAGGTTAAGAACAGACCTCTGGAACAAATTAAGTACTTAACCCGAGGTGCAACTGTAATAAATTATTATTATTATTGGCCATACAGTGGTGCCCTGCAAGACGAACGCCTCGCAAGACGGAAAACCCGCTAGACGAAAGGGTTTTCCGTTTTGGAGGCGCTTCGCAAAACGAATTTCCCTATGGGCTTGCTTAGCAAGACGAAAATGTCTTGCGAGTTCCTGCGGTTTTTTCCCCTCCCCCCCTTTCCTAAGCCACTAAGCCGCTTATCAGCTGATCCGCTGATAAGCTGCTTAACAGCTGATCGCTAAAAGCCGCTAAACCGCTAATAGCGCTAATCCGCTAAGCTGTCAATGGGCTTGCTTTGCAAGATGAAAAAACCGCTATACGAAGAGCCTCACGGAACGGATTAATTTCGTCTTGCGAGGCACCACTGTACTAATGAGACTTGCAGCTGGAGACCTGGAGGTAAAATCCCAAGGGCCAGATAGAGAGGCTTGGAGGGCCACATTCAGCTCCTAGGCATGAGTTCCTCCATGCCTGCTTGAGGAAGGGTCAGGGATGGAACAATTGCATGCACATTGTGTTCTTTAGCACCGGCATCTGAAACAACATAGGTCCCTTCTGAATGCCAAAAACTGAACAGATTGGTCCTCTGTGCAAGTTTAGAATCATTCCAAGGGGTGCACTTCATTCTGAAAGCTGGCCTCGTGCTGCTCCTCTTTCATTGCTCGTCGCCTCCAAATGAATGCATGAACTGGGGCTGTGTATTTCCTGATAATGCAACGGGGATTGACTCACTGTTCCTCTCCAGCTGCCCATGAGCATGATGCTTTGAGCGATGCTTAGAGCCTTTCGAAATTTACGACGGTTATCAATGTGTTTCACTCAGTATGTAGGAGAAAATATGAGAAACATATTTCATGATAAAGTAGGTTTCTAGTTAACAGGACAAAATGAGAGTAAAGCAATAGATCAGTGTAATATGTCAAGCAAGAGGAAAGTCCAATTTATTGGAAATAAATAATACGCAACATTCGCAAGTACATAATATGGGGGGGGGGATTGATTCAGGAAATAGAAAAGAAAACTCTTCTATTTAGCGTAAGTGATTCCATTTTGCAATTAACAGACCTGATTAACAAATCCGTTCATTTGTGACAGATCTCTTTTCATGGTTAAACAGAAGTTCAATATTGATGGTGTTGTTAACAATTCACCTCTATCTCATTCTTGGAGGCATATACGATTGCCTTAAAAATAAGGGAATTGTTCTCCCAGTTCCTGCTGGGTGGCAAAGCCCAGTGGTGCCCTCCTCCGCCAATCTTCTTGGTGTATTTTCAGGGATGAGAACATCATCATCATCATCATCGCTAAACTTTATATCCCATCCTTCCTCTCAAAATAGCCTAAGGTGTCATGTCACAGCACACCTGCCATGACCCAGAAACCAAAGGAAATCAATAGAATTAAGGTCCATCAAGACTGACACTACTTTCTAGGAGGAATGCACAGAAGAAGAAGAAGAAGAAGAAGAAGAAGAAGAAGAAGAAGAAGAAGAAGAAGAGGAAGAAGAAGAAGAAGAATAAGAATTTATACCCCGCCCTCCCCAGCCAAAACCGGACTCAGAGCGGCTAACATCAAATGTATAAGACATTAACATAAAATCAGGAAATCAATTAAATTACACCCTGAAATCAGATCAGGATCAGAATAAAATCCAATCAGATGGCAACCTGCAGATTAGGGTTGGGGACCTTAATGCTGAACTTATACGAGCCTGTGAGAAAAATTGGGAGGCCATTTTCATGCAGTTCTTATGAAAGGGGAGAGGGAGTCAGACTGAACCCCAACCAAAGGCCTGACGGAACAGCTCCATCTTGCAGGCCCTGCGGAAAGATGTCAAATCCCGCAGGGCTCTGGTGGAGGCCAGTCTAATCTCCTTAAGGCTCAGGACCTCAAGGAGTGTAAGGTCCTCTGTGGGGCATATTTGTTTCATAAAAATGAACAGAGATGTACAAATACCCAGCAAGCAAATTTGGATGAATTCAGGATTATTCCTCGTTGTCATATAACTGTCTCGCAAACAAATCAGAAGAATTTCCCAATAAACACGGGCCGTAGTCTGACCTCTGTGTAAGCTTCGTGCAAGCAAGTCAGGATGAAAGATGATGAAATAGATTTTCTGGAAGAGTCCTTAAAATCCCCAGTTCAGCGGCATGTGTCTGGCGATGATTTATTTTTAGCATCTAAAAGGCATTAGCCTTGGATTTTAAAAATAACAATCATAAAATCCCACTGTTCTCCTACCATTAGAAGATCATATTTTGCAACGTCTCAGATAAGATGCAATTTGACACTGCAAACGGCAGAGAATCCCACAGCAAATCTTTGCTTTGATCACCCAAGTGGGCAAATAGAGGAAAATGGGTTCTTCTAACGACGGGATAAATAGTAAGGAAACATACCTAATATCTTTTTGTGCACGTCCTGGGAGCTTTGTGGTTCCTAAAGTGAGCAAACATTGGGGTCATGGAAGAAGCATGGTCACCTGATTCATTATTATTATTATTATTGCAAGGTAAGGTTTTTCCCACGGGGTGGGGAAAAGCCTTTGTCTGGAAAGCAGCGGTGCCCATGTTTTATCAGCACATACTGCTGTCTTTGTGAATGTATTCGAGTATGTTTATCCTGAGAAAATACAGCCCTGTTTGTTTCTCCATAAGCAGTCTTTGTTACCCAGTCTTGACCTCTTGGCCTCTGATTAGGTGGCTAATTCCAAGGGTGAGATTCTTATCACTATGGCCATGACAAATAACTGTGTCTATACCCACTGAACATGGTGTGAATTGTTTGTGGAGAATGGGGTCTTCCGGATGTGATCTGTAGTTTACGCCTGATTTACACACTTGGTGGCACCCATGTTATCTCCTGGGTTGGCGAGACCCGGACAACTAACAGGCTTGTGGGCCAGTTGAAATAGTGTGAAGGTGCTAATTTCGTCAGCATCTCTACATGAAACCGGTAGGTGTGACCCCTATCATTTGCATGACCACAGCAGCTGACGGTCAAGCAGCAACCATTATTTAAATGGGGTGCCTGTAGCTCAAAGGCAAGGGACGCGGGTGGTGCTGTGGGTTAAACCACAGAGCCTAGGACTTGCTGATCAGAAGGTCGGCGGTTCGAATCCCACAACGGGGGTGAGCTCCCATTGCACGGTCCCTGCTCCTGTCAACCTAGCAGTTCAAAAGCACGTCAAAGTGCAAGTAGATAAATAGGTACCGCTCCAGCGGGAAGGTAAACGGCATTTCCATGCGCTGCTCTGGTTTGCCAGAAGCGGCTTTGTCATGCTGGCCACATGACCCAGAAGCTGTATGCCGGCTCCCTCAACCAATAAAGCGAGATGAGCGCCGCAACCCCAGAGTCGGTCACGGCTGGACCTAATGGTCAGGGGTCCCTTTACCTTTACCTTTAGCTCAAAGAGCACATGCATGACATGAGAAAGGTTCCAGCATCTCCAATAAGGACAGGAAATGACCCATAGAACCATAGAATTGTAGAGTTGGATGGGAACCTGAGGATTATCTAAGTCCAAACCCCTGCAGTGCAGGAATATACAGCTGTCCCATACGGGGAATCGAACCTGCAAACCTTGGCATTATCAACACCATGCTCTAATCTACTGAGCTATCCAGCCTGACACTGAGCTATCCAGAGAGGAGTTGCCTATTAGTGTAGACAATATTGAGCTACATTGACCAATGTATGTCTAGCATCCACATGACTGTTCATAAGTCCTAAGTACAGTGGTACCTCGGTTTAAGAACAGCCCGGTTTAAGAACAATTTGGTTTACAAACTCCCCAAAACCGGAAATAGTGTCCTGGTTTGAAAACTTTACCTCGGTCTAAGAACGGAATCCGAATGGTGGAAGAGCACCGGTGGTGGGAGGCCTCATTAGGGGAAGCGTGCCTTGGTTTAAGAATGGTTTTGGTTTAAGAATGGACTTCCGGAACAGATTGAGTTCATAAACCAAGGTACCACTGTATCTCTGGACTCTTTTCAGTGGGTCGTCTTGCCAGTAGAAACTTTATATGCATATCTATCTTGTCAGAGTGCATTGGAAAGAATTCATGGTTCTTGGTGGAGCCAAAACATCTCAGAGGGAGAGGTCCTTTGACATCATGGACGCTGGCCTGGTACCCCTGTCAGGAGCAGCCAGCGCAGGGCCACAGAGCTGTCCTCCTGTCACTGCTGCTTACCTGGATAGGGTGGTGCAGGGTGGAGGCAAGACTAGGTGTTGCACGAGAAGACCGCTGGGAGTGGCAGCTTTTGGAAGACATCTTTGCTATTCTTTATCCCATCCGTTTTGTGTCTGGCAAAATATAAGCAAACAAACCACCACCAGCAGCAGAAGGGCTCTGAAATGTTCCACTGTCTGCGGAAGGACTTCCTGTCATCGTAGCCTCCGGTCTAAACACCAAATGCTAACATTTATGATGTATAATGTCCCCGGCTACCACGCATGGCCGCAATTTGGGCACACCTGCCATTAACACTGGTGTGGCAGTTATTTTACTGGGGGTGACAGATTGTGAGGTAGGGAGAGTAATTCAGACTATTACCCAGGTGAAGGCATGAAAGCTCGGTGATATATGAAGACCACTTAAATTCATTGTATCTTGTACATCACATCTTTGATAGATTATAGCTGTGGCATTAAAATGGAAATGGTTTCTCTGAGGCCTGACAGGGGCTGGGGTGACCCGTGACCTCCCTCTGAGGAATGTGACTGACCGAATTATCAGTTAAGAGAAAAATCTACGGGGAATAGACTCACAGTGATGGAGAATACACCATGCGCATATATATATATATATATATATATATATATATATATATAAACTTTGAGCTTGATTGAAAGCTGCAGCATTCAAAATGTCACTCTTTCTCCTCACGGTTCCTGGTCCGTCCCTCATCCCCTTCCCTCCCTCCTTAAACTGCCTCAAACCTCCTCATCTCTGTGCTTTCATACCAGCAGGCCTCCCGATATTGATTGAAAAATTGTTATTAGAGATAGGAGGCCTCCTGCATGCTGCCTAGTGATTTAATCTGGAAAACATTTAATTTTATGAAGCGGTAAATGATCGTGGCACGCTCCCTCGTGTTTGGGAGCAGCTGGCTCTTTAGCGGCTCACCCTTACTGGTCCCCTGTGTCCTCTTTGCAATCATGTGCTTCCTTCCCCTTTGCTTAACAAGTTATTTCAATTTCTAAAACGAATGCCGAACAAGAGAAAGACAACATGCAAATTGAGAGCCGGGGAGCGCCATTCACACATGAAAAAACACCCTTTGGAATTCCCTCAACTCTGCCCTCCCCTCCCACTCCCTCCCCCTCTTTGCATCTGTCATGAAAGGGAGGGAGCATGTGGGGTATTTTCCCTCCCCCCTTTTTAAAAAGAAGAACCAGAGTCTATGTTCCCATCAAATTGTTTTTACCAATGACCTGACACCACCATCTATAATTAATTACATCATTTACATTAGACTATTGACTAAACAAATACATAAATCATAGGCAGAGTCAATAGATGCAGACATATTTAATCATGTTCTAAATAATGATTACTGCTCCCATAATGCAATAATTATTTTCAGCAGCTGACTTGAATTAATCTTCTGTCAAAGTGCCATCTGAGGAAAGAAAGCCGACAGAGAGGAAGATGGAGAAGGAAACATCCGCGAAGGAGGGACTGTCTCAGTTGTCTCCCTTTTATTCTCCTGTCACCTCAGCTTCCCCCACTCTCTGGGCCTCATTCTGCCAGGGTTGGATGCTTCCTAGACCATTCATTTGCATTCGGCTCTCAGCGTTTGTGGCCAGAGTTGTAGTGACTGCACACCTGAAGGGGTGCATGTGTACACTGGTTTATTTTCCCTGGCCTTCGCTAGGCCTTCATGGTGGATCACTTTGAAACTCTTGCCTTTCTTGTATCAGTTGCACTGAGACCATGCAGTGATCCCCTGGGGCACTGTGTTAAAAGCTGGACTGGCTTGAAGATGGGCAGCTTCCTCCATATCAGCTTGCAAAGATGGAAGGGCGTAGGAAATCCTATGAATCAGATTGCAGCTGTCAGTTATGGGGGGAAACTTGCTATGGCCTCCTGATCTTTATCCAGCCCCACTCCCTACAAAACCTTATAAAACATTCGTATTCTGCATACATTTGAACATGCCGTTTGAAGTCTGTTTTATGTACAGTGGTACATCGGTTTTCGAACGTCTCCGTTGACAAACATTTCAGTTTTTGAATGCCTTAAACCCGAACACACCTCGGAAGTCGAACATGCCATGTGGCTTCCGTATTGAGTTTTCCGTATTGAGTTTTTGGTTTTTGAACGTTTCAGAACTCTAACGGTCTTCCAGAACGGATTACGTTTCAAAACTGAGGTACAATCATACCTCATGTTGTGTTAGGTTCATGTTGTGTCTTTTTGGCTTGCGAACACTGCAAACCTGGAAGTGAATACTTCTGGGTTTCGCCGTGTGTGTGCAGAAGTGTTCTGTGCACTTCACACATGCGCAGACTTTTAGTTTTAGTTTTAGTTGCAGACTTTTCGGGGTACAAACGGCACCCCAGAACTGATTGGGTCCACAACTAGAGGTACCACTGTACCACTGTTGATATATAAATACCATCAATCAATCAATCAATCAATCAATCAATCAATCATATTGTATTATTGTAGGTCACAGCTACACCATACATTTAAAGCACTCTTACACCTCTCTAACAGTCATGGCTTCCCCCCAAAGAATCCTGGGAACTATAGCTTATTACGGGCACTGACCTCACAGAGCTACAATTCCCAAATATCGTTCCCAGGATTCTTCATGACTGTTAAAGGGGTACAAGAGGGCTTCAAACATGTGGTGTGGATAGAACTTTAGACCTCCCCAGCCCCTTGATTGAAATTTGTGGGTGCCCAGGCCCCCATGGCCCCACAAGGATGGCATAGGTGTGGCAGTATGTGACAGCTATTATAAGCTCCTTTCAGTCCAGCTATTACAAGCCCCTTTCAGTCCAGTCATATGACCTAGCAAACATGGTGGAACTTAGTTAGCAAAAATGGTGCTCAGGGTAAAGGTAAAGGTAAAGGTACCCCTGCCCGTACGGGCCAGTCTTGACAGACTCTGGGGTTGTGCGCCCATCTCACTTAAGAGGCCAGGGGCCAGCGCTGTCCGGAGACACTTCCGGGTCACGTGGCCAGCGTGACGAAGCTGCTCTGGCGAGCCAGAGCCGCACACGGAAACGCCGTTTACCTTCCCGCTGGTAAGCGGTCCCTATTTATCTACTTGTACCCGGAGGTGCTTTCGAACTGCTAGGTTGGCAGGCGCTGGGAACTTAGTTCTTAGCTGGGAACTTGGTGGAACTTAGTTAGCAAAAATGGTGCTCAGGGTAGTGTAAGTCAAATTCCTACAAATCCTTCCCAAATGGTGTTTGGAAGAAGGGTAACTAGCCTTGTGTAAGTATTGTCTACTTTCTATAGTTAAGATTGCTCTGTTAGTGGACCTGACAAGTAACTCTACCTGTCTGCCTGTCTATCTCTTTCTCTCAGTCCTCTCCTCACCCCAACACATGGAAGTATGGAGGGTGAGAATACTGATTTACAATTTGGTGTCGTAAGGATGACAACTGGCTAGATAACGCATGCGAAACATTTTGAACGCTTGTAAGGACCATGAAAATATTGATTATTACTGTACATTTAGAATGCTCTCGTCACAGGTTACCTTGTTCTCAGAGTGGCCAACCACATGCCTATGGGTTTCTTTGCTATTGTGGCTTCCAGCAACTAGCATTCAGAAGCATATTGTCTTTGACAGTGGAAGCAGAATGTAGCCATCAGGCCTTGTTGTTGTTTAGTCATTTAGTCGTGTCCGACTCTTCGTGACCCCATGGACCAGAGCACACCAGGCACTCCTGTCTTCGCCATCAGGCCTAGTAGCCACCAATAGCCTGGTCTTCCATGAATTGATCTAATCCTCTTCTAAAGCCATCTAAGCTGCGGGCCATCACTGTGACTGTCTATTGTGAGAGGCTATCCCAACTTTAATTATGAATATCTGCTTTATTTTGTCCACCATTCAGCTTCATTGGACATCCCCAAATTCTAGGTTTATAAGAAAGGGAGAAAAACTTGCATGATTAATGAATTAATCAGTTAGTTGTATTGATTAATGCTTTCAACCCTAAATATGTACATGATTTAATTTACTATATTAGGGATTACAAGACAGTTGCTTTTAAGAGAGAGAGAGAGAGAGAGAGAGAGAGAGAGAGAGAGAGAGAGAGATTTATATATTATATAATTGTACAATCCCATTGTGTGCTCACTGGAAGGACAGATCCTGAAGCTGAGGCTCCAATACTTTGGCCACCTCATGAGAAGGGAAGACTCCCTGGAAAAGACCCTGATGTTGGGAAAGATGGAGAGCACAAGGAGAAGGGGACGACAGAGGACGAGATGGTTGGACAATGTTCTCAAATGAGTTCTAACATGAGTTTGACCAAGCTGCAGGAGGAATGCCTGGTGTGCTCTGGTCTATGGGGTCATGAAGAGTCGGACACGACTAAACAACAACAACAATTCAAAAGTAAGTACCTGTAAATTAAGTGAGGATTATTCTCAGGCAAGTGAGCATAAGATTTTGGGCTACATCCTCAGATGCTTTTCAGTGGTAGTCAACAGTGGCATTTTTAAAGGTGAACCTCCCACTTACAGTGACTGCCTGTCTGTTTATGTTACCCAGAACGTAATGCCCTGACCCACAGATCCATAAAATGTGTTGATTTCATAGATCTATAGGTAAATGTATAGTTCCAGCATGGCCGCTATAAGCAGGGCTGGCTCTTGCCCCAGTTGGGCAGGGATTCTGGGAGGTTGGGCACACATTGTTGGCACCGTTTCAAGGGTCACCCAAATTCAACCCAAATGGGCCTTTTCAGTAGTGGCACCTCAGATGTGTGGAATGCCTGTCCCAGGGAAGTCCACCTGGCACTTACCTTAATATTTCCTTGCAGCACTCAAATTCATCTTTCTGTTCCCAAGCCTTTAAAATTACTTTATGGTTTTTATAACATATTAGCTCTGTGGATTTGTTTCCTCTGCCTTCTGTTTTTAAAGTGATTTCTTGCTGCAAAGTTTCTCCTGCAACTCCTGTCTTTTAAAGCGATTGGTGATTTTTATAATGGGGTTGTGTTGGTCACATTTTGTGGTTTCATTGTAATGCAGTGATCTCTGCTATGAGGATCAGGGTGTTATAAGCATAGCCCAACTTTTGTTAGTGAATTGTTGGGGAGCCTTTGATCCCTACCCCACCATGTAATATGGGGATAATTATTTCTTGCAAGGTTTCTATAAGGACTGCAACATGATCATCTGTGAGAAGTGCATTGAGTGTGCGAAAGCGCTGCATAAATGCTAAGCTTTGTTATTCAAATGATCATATTCAAATGATCAGGCAGAAGTCCAGAAAGCCTGCAGTATGCACATCAACAACTCTTCCAGGCAAGGAAGAGTTTCCTGAAATTAAATTAAATATTAACACCTTCCGCCTTAAGCTTTGTGCCGCAAGCGCAATTCGTGTGCGCTGTTAATGAACCGCAATTTATTTACACCTCAAACAAAGAGGGTCCTTGCTGCCTGAAACTAGTTAAATTGCCCTCTTCCTGGTGAAATTTATTGCCATTTAAACATGCCAAAAGGCCATTCTGCCGGTCATTACAATAATCTATCATTTCTGCAACTGCTGGTATCCTGCTCTGTGGTCAAATTCAATCTGAGAAGGGTCAACAGAATTTTTTCCACCAAACGCTTCCCCTCTTGACTGCCATCAATTTACTTTTGTCAACAAAAAGGGCATTACCACCGAACGAAATAGAAGATCCCCCTTAAGACCTCTGGCAAACAACAGGAGCTCCTCTGATGAACAGCACCTCTCTTGCCGGCATGCGCCTGCGTTTCTCGTGCCATGCTGCGCATGCAAGGGGCCACAAGTGCATCAGAAAGGGGAGCCATGAATTTGGCACCATGTCTGTCTCTGCACACCCTGGCAAATGAAAGCCATGCATAACTGCAACCGCCGCGATTAATAACCCAGAGCTCCCATTCATCAGCAAAGATGCCATTTTGTGTGGGGGATACATTTTTCTTTAGGAGTTTATGACGACCTTCTTTTTTTAAAAATAATGATAATAATAATTAATGACTCTGACATTCTCTTCTACCCTTCCCTCTGCTTTCTCCCCTACCGTGTTTTGCTTCCCACCCCCCTGAACACACTTGTGTTCCTGCATGGGATCCGTAGCAGGTCATGTACATTGAGTTATGATGCACTATCGAGGCAGGTAGATACACAGCAAAATGGTAGCCCCAAGCCTTTGAGATGTGGGGGGAAGCAATAAGATAATATCCAATCCGATGCTCACTGTCAGTTCTCCAGCTGGTTACCAATTTATTTACTGGCATCTATTTATTTTTAGATTTCTTTTCTGGCTTTCATTTTGAATCATCATGGCAAGGGGGGGAGTATTACAAATTAAATTTCTTGCTCAGGCGCAGTGGCCACACACCCCCACTGGTCATTTTGTGGCGCTGCCCACCATACTTTCTCAAACTTCCAAAAGTCCTATGGGAACCCATGTTATATGGGTTCCCATATAACCATTTCAAGCCATTTCCCCTAGAAAGAAAGCAGCGAAGAGTTGGCTCAGATCCAGTTAAACATTAAAAATGAAGAACCAGTGTGGTGATAATACTGAAACAGGAAGTAGCTACTACTGGTGGCTACATACAGTCCCTGTATGGAAGTGAGAGCCGGACCATAAAGAAGGCTGATCGCTGAAGAATGGATGCTTTTGAATTATGGTGCTGGAGGAGACTCTTGAGAGTCCCATGGACTGCAAGAAGATAAAACCTATCCATTCTTAAGGAAATCAGCCCTGAGTGCTCACTAGAAGGACAGATCGTGAAGCTGAGGCTCCAATACTTTGGCCACCTCAGGAAAAGAGAAGACTCCCTGGAAAAGACCCTGATGTTGGGAAAGATGGAGGGCACAAGGAGAAGGGGACAACAGAGGACGAGATGGTTGGACAGTGTTCTCGAAGCTACCAGCATGAGTTTGACCAAACTGCGGGAGGCAGTGGAAGACAGGAGTGCCTGGCGTGCTCTGGTCCATGGGGTCACGAAGAGTCAGACACGACTAAACGACTAAACAACAACAACAACACAGCCCCTGCTGTAGTAATCCCCTCCTCTGCATCTGGTAACACTGTGGGTTAGTGATAAACATTCTTGGGGGTGGGGCGGGGGGACAGATAGCAGCATTCACATACATTAGTCTGACACTATAGATTTATTCGGAACATTTGAATATCCAGTGAACATCTTACTAGGGTTGCCAAGTCAGGAGCATCACAGACCTTGAGATTTCATGGACCAGACCTGAGACCTAAGGACTGTCCCTGGTGATGTCACAGGTGGTGGGCCCTGGTGATTCTTCATCTGTGCTCCCTCCCACCACTGAGCCTTGGAGACAGAAGTTAATGTGGAGAAGGGAGCCAAGGATGGCAGAGTGTGTTATGCAATGACTTGCAACTGGTTCCTGCCAGGTTGACGCTTGCAAGCTTCATGAATGGTCTTCAAACACATTTTTTTAAAGGCTCTGTTGCCCACCTGGAGATTCCAGCCCTCTCCCTGCCACCTGGAGGGGACAAATGCAAACCTGGAGATTTCAGGTCAGCCTTGTAAGGTTTTGGCAACCCTACATCTGATACAAGAGCAAAGGGTTCTGAGGAGGATTTTTGTGAGCAAGTTATTTTCCAGCCACAGGTTCTGCTCACCATTTTGTCTAGTCTGGATGTGGGTCAGGAACAAAGACCCCTAGAAAGAAGATGTTTTGAAACTGGAGAGAGAGAGAGAGAGAGAGAGAGAGAGAGGAGCAACTCCAAGTTGAAGACTTGGCTGGCAGAAGTTTAAGGAGTGTGGCTGTTAATGGGACAAGGAATGGGGATGAAATTTGATTCCCTTGCATTTAAATGTGAACTTACCCAATTTGAAGTTTCTGAAATGATACACAAACCAAAACACAACCACTCTTCTAAGTTTGAACTTCTCTGAATTTTGCAATGCAGTTCCCTAGCCATGCAACATGTACAAAAATTCACACACGGGGCAGAGTGTGGATTTTTAAAAATCACATATTCCTGAAAATAACATGCAAACATGCATTGTATTGGGGGAAATTGTTTTGCAATTGTGTGTATATTTAGCTTTTTCCCCGCAAAAAAATCTGCATATTAGGAAAAAATCACACTAAAATGCTGGTGAATTTTCATGAGGATTTTTTTTTAATGCAAACTTGCGTGGGAATGTGGAGAACTGAACTTAAGGTTTGAATGATAAAGAACTGAGAGAGACCAACACTGATGGATTCAACTGTTGCTTGCTGTAGCTGTGGTACTGTCCCCTGTGTGCTTGCTTCTGTAGCTCCTCAACATCTCCTCAGTTGTGGACAAACAGCGTATCATCAAGTTTCCAGTATTCTCTGCTCCATGCTGACCATCTACAGGTGCCCAGGAACCCTGAGAAGAGACCGGATGTTATTATCAAAATTGAGCAGGGATCTAAGGAGTTCCCTTCGGTCATCTCAGTCCACTTGGATTCTGAGCTACTTCATTTTATATTGTAAGTTTGAAGGCAAGGACTCTCTTGTTTTTGTTGATCTGTAAAGTGCTGTAGGGGCCTTCTTTTTTTGGCTGAAGAGCAAGCTATAAATGCATATAGTCAAAACTCATTGAGTTCAATGGTGGGTGAGATTGCCAAAGTCATTTCCCCAGAACCCCACCCCTTTTCTGACCCCTTTTTAATTTTTTTATTTCCATGTGTGTAAAGCTGAATGTGCACAAGTTAAATGTGCATAAGTTGGGGGCTTGCTGTATAGACATTAGGTAAAGGGACCCCTGACTGTTAGGTCCAGTTGCAGATGACTCTGGGGTTGTGGTGCTCATCTCGCTTTATTGGCTGAGGGAGCCGGCGTACAGCTTCTGGGTCATGTGGCCAACATGACTATGCCGCTTCTGGCGAACCAGAGCAGTGCACGGAAACACCGTTCACCTTCCCGCTGGAGTGGTACCTATTTATCTACTTGCACTTTGACGAGCTTTCAAACTGAGGTTGGCAGGAGCAGGGACCGAGCAACGGGAGCTCACCCCGTTGTGGGGCTTTGAACCACCGACCTTCTGATCGGCAAGCTCTAGGCTCTGTGGTTTAGACCCCAGCGCCACCCACGTCCCTTTGTATAGACATCAGTAGGTAGCAAAAATCTCTTCATCAGGAGGCCGCTATCAGTTAAAGCCCTTCACACACCCCAATGCCTATAAAACAGGTCAACCTTGCAGGTGGAAACTATATTGGTTTGGAAGTCCTTTCTGGGAGAGTTCCACAAGGAGGGTGCCACCAGATGTAAGGTCCTGCTCTTAGTCAGCAATATGGCTGCTCAAAATTACAAGGGTTAGTGTAGTATCCCCTCAGATGGTTTTAGTGGGAGAGGGGAGCTCATTTGGGCAGTGTTTCTTAAATTCAGCTAGAGCAGAAAACAGACCACAAAACCAGGAAAGCAACATTGGCAGACAAAAAGAGAGAAACTTAAAGCTGGATCCAGGCCATTTGGACATAGAGATATTTCACTATAGACCATGAAAAGAACAAAAAGATTAATTGAAGCTTTCTCCACATTGCACACACTCAGAAGGAAGTTTTGCTGAGTATGTTCTCTGCCAAGCAAACTTAATTTTTGTGAGTGACTCTCTGCTAAAGGCTAGGCTGTTGGTGTTTCTTGTGGTTTTTTTAAAAGGATTTTTAAATGGAAAAAAAAACCCCAATGCATGTTGCATACAAGCTTTAAAATGTTAACTCTGTGTTCCAGAAAAGCAACTGGTGTATCCAACAGAGAAGGTGCTAGTAATTTTGACAAAGAACCATTCTGCTGGAAAGCAACTTAAAACAAGAGGACATTTATAAAAGTTATGCACTTAGCCAACATTTTCTGTCAGAGCTGCCACCATTGTCTGAGAAAAGCTACAGCTGAGGTATAAAGCAAGTACAGATTTTAGGAAGGTGCAATCATTGGATGATGCCTGATTTTGAAACTAGGAAGCAGAGCTTCTGAGGTTGAAGCTATATGTTAAGGTGGCAGACCTGTCTGTCTAAAAACTTGGGCCTTGTTCCATAATGTACAAAGAGGTGAAAATGAGGGCAGGTTTTAATTTTTAGACCAAAAGTGGTGTGTGGTGAAAGGAAGCTGAACCGTCTCCATACTTTCCACTTACCTGCCTTTAGCATAGGAACTGGGGAACCTGTGGCCTTCCAGATGTTGATGGACTCCAACTCCTATCATCCCTGACCACAGGCCCTTGTGGCTGGGGTCAGTAGTAGTTGGAGTCCGACAACACCTGGAGACCCACAAGTTACCCAACCCTGTTTTGAATGAATGAGTTTGCCACCATCATATGTAGCCAGAGAACTGGGCTGTTGTGAGAAACCATGGTCCTAATCCAGCGATAGGAACCTGTGACTCTCCTGTTGTCAGCTACAAACCCCCTGCAGAAGATCTTGGTTCAAAACAGCAACATTTCTTCTTTAAGTCACACAGAATCAGGGCTAGATCTTTTCTGGTTGCCCCTTCTGAACACTGTAGGGAGAGACCTGGCTAGTTATATGGATGGATGCCCATTTCACCTGTGCATGTGTCTTTTGCAAAGCAGTTTCTACATCCAAATCCCAAACATCAACTGAAATGCTGCTCACAGTGACCTGTGAATTGCCCCAAACAGACAGCAAAGGCCATGTGGCTAAAATACTTTTGGAGTTCCATGCACATGGTCTGTTGCACCTCAGGGTTCAAATAGTCTTTGGCATCAGTTGCAAAGGGAAGCATTTGTTTTTAGGCTATTTGCAAACTTGGTCAGGATGCAGGCAAACAAGAATGAAAATTGGGTGGGTGGGGGAAGTTAAGCAGGAAAATGGCCTCTCCATTGATAGATTCCTCTGCCCTTGTTTAAAAAATACTGTGAATGGGAGTGGTGGCAAGGGAGCCAAACCAATTTCCCCAGCAATGTTTCTAAAATGGGGGTCCCCAGCTGTTGTTGGACTACAATTCCCATCATCCCTGATCACTGATCCAACAACGGCTGGGGACCCAAGTTTGAGAAACACTTTCCCCTCTCACCACTCTCCTAAATCAAAGGAGTGTCTCCACCCCCATCGTTCTACCCGGACACTGAGGTCCAGCGCCGAGGGCCTTCTGGTGGTTCCCTCACTGCGAGAAGCAAAGTTACAGGGAACCAGGAAGAGGGCCTTCTTGGTAGTGGCACCCCCACCCTGTGGAATGCCCTCCCACCGGATGTCAAAGAGAAAAACAACTCCCAGACTTTTAGAAGACATCCCTTGGCAGCCCTTGTTTAGGGAAGCTTTTAATGTTTGATGCATCACAGTATTTTAATATTTTGTTGGAAGCTGCCCAGAGTGGCTGGGAAAGCCCAGCAAGATGGGTGGGGTATAAATAAATTATTATTATTATTATTATTATTATTATTATTATTAGGCTCATAGATTGGGAGCAAGCAAGTCCAGAGTAGCATACAGAGTAGTAACATAAAGAGTTCTCTTGAGGTGGACAATTTGGGCTTACAGGAACCAACCTTCCTTCCTTCCTTCCTTCCTTCCTTCCTTCCTTCCTTCCTTCCTTCCTTCCTTCCTCTTTGTATGCCAGCACTTCTCTCGCAACATACTTGTGACCCAGCAGAGAGTTCAAAAATTACTGCAGAGCCAAAGACAGGGAGAGTCAACTGATCCTAGTTTAGTCCCCATCCTCTTTCCTGATGTGGTCTACAAAGGCAACACTGAGATGACAAGGAAGGTGACAAGCAGTGCCACTCTATGGGCTGGTTGAAAGCAAGATGGTAGGCAGGTGGGGGCCTGGCTGAGGTTGGTGGGTGAAATATACTCGGAGTCAAGTGTGGATTTCATGCTCTTTATTCAGCTCATAGTAGTGAGGAATGGAAGTTCCCCCGAAATGTCTGCTTTATATACATTATTTACACAATGGGCCCCACATGATTGGCTAATTCTGGGATTCTCCTGTAGGCCAATCAGGTTGTGGATTCACTTCCACCTGGAGTTGGATTGGGTGGCTCCTGTGGACCAATCAGACTGCTACATTCTGAATCCTATTGTTCTAGGACCAATTAGACTGCTGCATTTTGGATCCTATTCAACTCAGTACATAACACCGGGGCAGTGCACCCTTCACCCTCATGAACCAGCCTCCACCAAGTGGACGCTGGGCCCGTTTCCTAATGATGGTGACTGAATTTTCAAAAGAATGATTTCCGTTTGTGTATGTGTGTGGAATAGCTGGTTTTAGTTGAGCCGAGGGCAGATGGGCCATCGCTAATAAATTCTGCCCTTGCGCTCTGTCAATGGGATTGACTTTCTAAAGCCAATGTTTGCATAGTCTATTTTGCCACCTCAGTGCAAAGCATTATTCATTAACTGGATATGATGTGATATCCTTCTTTACTGCCTCTCCACTTCTGGTTGAGTGGCACTGCTGTACTCGGCTCAACAGTTGCTGCAATTTCACTCCACAGATGGCCAAGCTCTTCAGAACTTTTCCAACATAGATCATCAGAGCATTCAACTGTAATAGGAACTGTCTTTTGGTGCTTGCTTAGAATAAGTCTATGATGTTTAGCTGACTAATTGCCCAGATTACTCAATCAAAAACCTTATGATCCGTTAAACAGGGGGCCCTGGTTAACTAAGCAGTGATTTCTTTTTAAAAATAAACTATTTTAAATATAGATATTTGCAAAATCACAGGTGGGAGCTAGTTGTTCAATAGGTGAATTGAGTTTTTGCTTTGATGGTATACACCATTTCACATTATTTGGTTGTATTTAGCTAAGGTATATTCAGAATAGATCCGTTAAAAATTAATTGACCACAGTTAATCATGTCCATTCATTTCAGTGGGTTTACTCTGAGTAGGAACATCTTTGGATACCACCCATATACTGCTCTAATAGCTAATGTTTGCTGGGCAATTCAGAAATATTTAAATAACAAAACAACACAGTCAATAAAGACAATACAATCCACTATAACAATCCCCAATAAGATGAGAAGGATTAAACCAGCTTTTCTGCAGTTTAAAGCAGTTCTAAGCACTTTAATATAATTATTTCACTTGCCTCCTATATTAGCTTTATGATTTCTCTTTTCCTTTTCTTGGTTTTAACTACATGGTTTAGGTCCAAGCTATCTGAAAGACCACAGTCCCTCATATGAACCTGCCCAGGTTTTGAAATCTTCAGGAGAGGCCTGGTGGGAATGTGGAAGAGGGCCTTCTTGGTGGCTGCCCCCAGACTCCCTCTCTAAGCCCCCTCCTTGCTGTTCTTCCCCCAGCAGCTGAAGACTTTTTTCCCCCAATGGTCTTTGGGGAATTGACCGCTTTTCATGAAAGGTCTGGTGCCATGCTGTTTTTATTGTAATTATTGGTATGTTTTAAACAGATTTTATATCTGTATATAGTTGTAATTCTATCAGTGTTCATTTGTAATTTTTATTATTCCTTTTTCTATGTTTTTGTTGGTTCTTGTTTTTATCCGTAAGCTGCCTTGTGTCCTGTCAGGGCAAACAAACAAACAAACAAACAAACAAACAAACAAACAAACAAACAAACAAACAGCAACTGAGTTTCAGCAATTTCATCTGAAGCTGTTTTGGGTCCAGAAATAATGGCAAATAAATGTAACAAACAAATATAGAAAAGCTATAAAACTGTTGAAAGCAACAAGTCGAAACGAAATATATGTTTCCAGTGAAATGCAACAGTTCTGAAAATGCTGGGGTATATATATTTTTTAAGGGAATGTTCGAACAAGTCCCTTAAGAAAACGATTTCCAAAAGTGTTTATTTAATAACTCGGTAATCTTCTAAAGGTATGTGAACAGGAAAGCTCTGAGAAAAGAACAGTGGTGAATGGAGTCAATTCTCTACAGGCAAGGATCCCGCCCCCCCCCCCAAGAACAGGGCCTTCTTGACTAAAACTCTAGATGTACAAATTGGTGTTGGTGATGGGTTGCTCCACAAATGCTTGTGAGGTAATTCAGAGTGTTTTAGTCGCTGTTTGTTCCCTTTGACTGTCAGCAGATTGCCCGCGTTCCTTTTTAAAGCAGTTTGCTTCAGACTGTGCAGGATTTTGATAAGGTCACACTTGCCTTGTTGAATAATTTCCTGAGATCCCAGAGAATCAATGCATAAGAGAGACACTTTGTGTAGCGCTCCATAAAGCTATGCTGAAGGTTTGTCAGTTTCGTTTTTCTGAGTGAAAGTAGTGCTATCAGGAGACTGAAAGGAGATCCAATTCAGAGGGCCAGCCCTAGTTTAGAGGGTGGAAAAGGGGCAGTGGGGCTGGTCTATCAGGCTGAACAGGGCACTGCCCCCCCCAACCTTAGTCTGCCCTCAGCAAGGTCCCCCACCCTCCTGTCTTCCTACTTACAACCCTTTTGGGGGGGCAGTGGGCACATTAGGCCATGGGCACCAGTCACAAAATGGCTGTCAAAAGTGTGTGGCATAGCACAAAATGGCTGCCCTGCATGTACGTGGCATAAAAAAAACACCACTTGTGTGGTCTAAAAGAGTGGGGGGGGGGGGAGAGACAAAAAATGGTTTTGCAACCCTATAACTTCCCCCTCCCTAATTGTGGATTTTTGAGGGAACATTTACTGAAACCTTTTACTCATGCCATAGGGAGTATTGGAGGGTGCTGGGTTGGTGACTCCTGCAGTATAAATGCTAAGTGTTATTCAAATTATGCCAATTTTGTGCATGCAACGTTTGTTTTTATTGTTATTCATTTGTAAGGCATGGTGGAAATTAGCCAATCAACAACAGGAGCTATGGCACAGGAGACGTTTGAGTGTTTAGGTAAAGGTAAAAGGTAAAAGACCCCTGGATGGTTAAGTCCAGTCAAAGGCGACTATGGGGTTGTGGCACTCATCTCGCTTTCAGGCTGAGGAAGCCGGCATTTGTCCACAGACCGCTTTCTGGGTCACGTGGCCAGCATGACTAAACCGCTTCTGGCACAACTGGACACCATGACGGAAACCAGAGTGCATGGAAATGCCGTTCACCTTCCTGCCGCAGTGGTACCTATTTATCTACTTGCACTGGCATGCTTTTGAACTGCTAGGTTGGCAGGAGCTGGGACAGAGCAACGGGAGCTCACCCTGTTGTGGGGATTTGAACCACCAACCTTCCAATTGGTAAGCCCAAGCGGCTGAGTGGTTTAGACCACAGCACCACCCGTGTTTGAGTGTACAGTGACACCTGCCACATGGAATTATTCAGCTGACCCTTCATCAGAGCCCTTCCACTAGCCTTCTGGGATCAGCTGCCACTCAACACATACCAAACAGCAGCACCAGCCAGCCACCATTGAAATGAGCAGGAGAAAGGGAGGGACGGAGAAGCCTTGCTATTGACTTGCTGGGACCGAGTGTACTTTGATCGCTTCTGTTGCTAGTACTTGATGGGGAAGTAGGAGGGCACCATTTTCCCATTCTTAGCCACAACCAGCACTGCTTCCTTTCTGCTGCAATTTGTTTCCCACCAAAAACTTGCTATTTGTCTTGTTGTCCGCTGTGGTGAAATTGCACAGTGAATTATGTAAATCAAGCTGCTGTTGTGTTAATCCAACCCATTCATTGCAATACAAAGGAAATGCAAGGCAAATGAGGTGAGGGATGTAAACAGGTATGTATGCAGACTCAAAGCAACAACAGCAGCGAATACTTACAATGCTCACTGGGCGCTGGACCTCAGTGTCCGTGCACAACGATGGAGGTCCGCCTCTCTCCCACTACACCTCTGCGCAATCGGGGTCGGCCCAGCCATTAGGCAGAAGGAAGCAACCACCTCAAGCAGTAGGTGCTATGGCTGAGGAGTAGTGGCAGTGCATGTATTACGTGGCCAGGCTTAGGCTGTGCCAACTAGCTTGCTTGCTGGCTTCAGGTACAGTGGATGCTGCAATTCTGTTGGCATTTGCCCACCTGGTTGGCTTTCATGGGTGTGCACAGAGGGGGCAATTGGGGGAAGCTAAATATTGAAAGAGGGGGACAGGAGGCTTCAACAAAGAACAAGGAGAATAGCGCTTTGTCATGGACTGGCTCCATGCAGAGGAGTGTTTGGAGGCACCAGCTGGGGAAACCCCCAAGGGAAGAAGACTCAGAGCCAAGGGATTGGTGGTGGGACATCAATGAGTGGTCAGAGGGAGAAGAGGAAGCAGAATGGGAGGGGTGATGTCAGAAGCTGAAGAGGTAACAGGGTTTAAATAATAATAATAATAATAATAATAATAATAATAATAATTTATTTATACCCTGCCCTTCCGGTTCAAAAACCAGGCTCAGGGCGACTAACAACAAATTTAAAACACTTAATTGTAAAAGCAGCATAAAATGCTGTATAAAAACATGAATAACAATAAAATTCAAAGTTCAGAAATCAATTTAGGGGAAATCCATCTAATAAGCATTAGATAATCACCAGGACTAGCTGGCTGAATTGGTCCTACTTGGGCCAGCGAGGAGGCCAGGGGAGAATTAGCTGTGGGGTCTCAGAGCGGGTAATCTTCATAAAAAGGGGAGGGGGAGGGAAGAGAAGGGAAATAAAAGATCAGGCTTAATTCAAATTAAAGGCCAGGCAGAATAGCTCTGTCTTACAGGCCTGACAGAAGGAGGTTAAATCCTGAAGGGCCCTAGTCTCATGGGACAGAGCATTCCACCAGGTCGGAGCCATCACTGAAAAGGCCCTGGCCCTGGCCCTGGTGGAGGATAGTCTGACTTCCTTAGGGCCCGGGACCTCTAATCTATGGTTATTCATGGGCCTTACGTGTCCATGAACTTAAGTTTAGTGAGCAAGAAGAGTCTTTGGAAGGGAGAAGTCCAGAACCAGAGGCAGAAGAAGAGGTTAGAGAGGAGTTGTTATCTGTATGTGAAAAGCACCACCTACAGTACCCCACCATTGGGAAGATCTGCTGAAGAAGAAGGAGGAGGAGGAGGAGGAGGAGGAAGAGGAGTAGTAGTTTGAATTTGATATCCCGCTTTATCATTACCCGAATGAATCTCAAAGCGGCTAACATTCTCCTTTCCCTTCCTCAACAAACAAACACTCTGTGAGGTGAGTGGGGCAGAGAGACTTCAGAGAAGTGTGACTAGCCCAAGGTCACCCAGCAGCTGCATGTGGAGGAGCAGAGACGCGAACCCGGTTCCCCAGATTACGAGTCTACCAATATTAACCACTACACCACACTGGCTCTCCAGTGCTGAAATTTGTCTCCCAAAGATCCGTGCAGAGTCAAAACTGGTCCTGTGTGGTTTACCTGGAGTTGAATTGTCACAGCAAATTGCTGAAAGACATCCAATGTGGTATGTCCTTTAAATATCCTGGCTGGTCCCTTTAAGGTCTCACGGATTATTAATCAACTCACTCCAGCTTCCTTTCCTCCTTAACGTACCTGGAATGGATGGTCCCACGGTTAGGCAGGATCAATTGTAAAAAGTGGAATTAGTCATTCTAAATCATGCAGCCTTGGTCGAAGGGAGCTCTTCTAAAAAAATCATTAAACAATCATGTATTCCTATTGATTTATTCAAAATACCTTGAAGGGAAGCAGATTAAACACAAGGCAAAAAGTAAACTAATGCAGATTAAATGGATGAAGGATGGGCCAATGGTTCCCAAGGCAGTTTTTGTACTAATGAGAGGAAAATTATATGTACACTATTACCAGGATAAAAGGGTCTATTAGAGGTCTTTTGCTTGACATATTTATGTATTTCAAATACTAAGTAGCACAGTGAATTAGGTTTACTCCTGGCATTTGTTATTTTTATTGCATTTCCAAGTGATAAACATGGTTTGCCATCAAGGGTAGCTTGTTGCTTTGCTCAGGAGGAGAATCTGGACAGCAGGGAATGTCGAGAGCACCTACAGCTGCTTATTAGAAGGGCCCAAATGCGGTCTCTTAAAATTGTCTTTGTAAAATATACAGAAAGGGACTAGAGCAAACAGGGAAGGTAAGTGGCTTGATCCACATTCCACACACGGACAGCTTCTACTGCATTCTTTCTTAATTTTAATTCTTTTTAATCTTCTGCTTCTGATGGATTCTCAAGTAGAATCCACCACAAAGCTACATGACTAATGGAATAACATGCCAGCTGTAACGCGTTCCCATCCTGCTCCCTTTCCTTGCGTCGCTGGAAGCTCCACAGAAGGCCCAAAGCCTGCGTAAATTAGGATGCAGGGAAATTGCAATTTTATGCACACATACAGACACAAAAGATCCTTCTTTAATCACTCACGTTGTTTCAGGTAAGAGCGGCTCGCTCCAGACTTCTGCAACTGCTCTACAATGAAAGAGGGTTGGCCTTCCATCAAACGAGAAGCAGTGCAAACTCATAGAGGCCGCAGACCGGTTTTACTTTTCATTTATTTGTAGGCTCTTTTTCTTTTCTGCGTTTATACCCCACTTTTCTTGTCTGTATAACCTCCCCCTGACCCTCAGTTACTAAAGTGGAAGGTGACAAAAATGCAAACAAGTGCAGAAACTGCCAATGTTCAGCTATTCATCCAGAAAACGAGTCAACCCAGAGTGGGCGGGGTATAAATAATAAATTATTATTATTATTATTATTATTATTATTATTATTAAGAATTCCCAATCTTGGGACAGCCAGCGTTTGTCAAGGGTATACAGAGTTCTGAAGTGGGCTGTTCTTCATTATTTCTTCCCACTGTTTATAGGCATTCAGAACAGAAACGTTTGAGTATCTAATTATCTGCCTGTGGTGCCCTGACAACTTTGATGGAATGATATAAGCAGTGCGGTGACAAACTATGTGGAAGAAATGGAGCTAATTCTTGACAGCGTCCCCACCCACCACGGCTTGCTTAGGACATCATGTTATTAGGCAGGATTGGGCTTTGACCTTGAGAATCTTGCTGTCCCATCTTAAGCAAGGTCTCCATAACTTCTCGGGGGTGAGTGGGTGGGGGAACCAGCCTTTGAGTGTGTCCAGAAACCACGGCAGCCCAGAAATCCAATTAAGCAGTTTATTTAAGTGAGGTATAAAAAGAAAGAGGGCGAGGGAAAGAGAAACAGTGAGCATGCAGAATCAAAATGGAAAGAAGACACTATACCAGAATGTTGGTCTAACTGTTCCTACACCAGGCAAAACTGACATAGCGAAATGTGCTCTTAAAGGTCACCTCTAGCATCTGCTGTAGGGTAAGGGATAGGGATAAATTCGATTCAGTTTGCATTTAAAGGGAAATCTACCTAATTTTCACTTTTCGAAACAATATGAGGACCGAAACATGGCAATTCTTCTAAAATAGAGCTTACCTGAATTTTGCAGTGCATGTGACTAGTCATAGAATCATAGATTTGGAATGGAACCAAGGATCAGTCCAACCAGCTGCAATGCATGAAATTTCATCTGCCCTGTACAGGGATCCAGGAGCAAGCGTGAGGCTCAAGCATTGTGCTTCACAAAAACTTTCCTCCAGAAAACAAAGCCCTTTACAATGAGTACCTTCCTGTGCAGTAGAGGCAGTAGTTGTAGAACAGAATTAGTAGAGCCATGACTGCACCTCTTTGCCCAGATGGGAGTGGGGGAGAAATCTGTTTCATTCACATTGTAATGCAAACTTGAGGTGCCACAATTCACGCTTCCCAAACCATACACAGACTGTAATGCAGCGCTCTCTTTGAAATTTGCACATTTCCAAATTTTGCGGTGTTTTTCTCCAACTGAAGAACACATACAAAAGTGTTGCTGGAAATAATGAACCAAAAAATGCATGCTGTTGATGGGGAAATGCTTGCAAAAATGTTTATACTAAGCAAAATCTGTGCATGAGAAAATTCATATATTATTAGAAAATGTGTACAAAACTTCATGTGGACCTTTTGCTTGCAAGTGTGGGGAAAATGACAATGGGAAGAACTTAAGATTGGGAAAATGAAAAATCAAGAGAAACTAATATATGCTGATTCATCCATTCCTAGCCTTACAAGTAAGCCTTATTGAATTCAATGGGACTTACTTCTGAAGAAGCATTTATAGGTTTGCACAGATCACCTCACCCCAATATCTGCTGTAGTCGACTGGAATTTTATTCTGTTGAATCCGTTATGCCTCAGATCGGCCTCTGCATAAATGACACATGGTATTCATAATATCAAATGGCCCTTATTTCAATGTCAATGAGCGAAATGCTGTAGGAGCACACAGTGGCAAACATGCCACCATCATATCAGCACTCAGAGCTGACAGTGCTGCAGCACTAAAGGAAAAAATATTGGCAGTTAGCTCCCATAAATCAGAAATGCTCCCTAGTCAAAACGCTAAAAATGTCGAAGAGGCAGGCGGTGTAAAGCTTCTCGTGAAAACGCCAAATGACTGAAGACATCACAGCTAAGAGTCAGAGTAATCTACGACTTTTCCCAAACTTGGGTCTCCAGCTGTTTTTGGCCTACAACTCCCATCGTCCCAAGTGGAGAACCTTCTTTGCAGCTGACTGCAGTGTGACTCCAGTGGCTGGCTCCTTCTCCACCTCCTCCTGCTGTGGAGAGGAAGGAGGGTTGAGGATGTGGAGGAAGAGCCACCTGTCATTGAAGCTGCGTGGCCACTATGGTCGGCTCTGCCCCCAGCTCCTCCCAACATCTTGGCTTGTGAGAGCCATAAGGTTGAGCTGGAGCAACTATCTCAAACCTCTTCATATGCTGAGCTTTTCAGACGCTGAGACAAAGGCTTCATTACCTAGTTCCTCCCAAGGTGAGGAGAAGTGGACATAGCTAAGCCTGGCAGGACATCTTACTCCATGGTATTAACTAGACTTAAGGATGTCGTTTATATGAGGCTGATTATCCCACAGAAGGGAATGTGACCTTTGGGCTTAAAACATATCCCTACCTTAGAGCCTACTTCACAGGGGAGTGGTGTGTGTGTGTGGGACGACAAGCTTCTCAGATATTGTTGTTGTTGTTTAGTCGTTTAGTCGTGTCTGACCATGGACCAGAGCATGTCATGCACTGCTGTCTTCCACTGCCTCCCGCAGTTTGGTCAAACTCATGTTGGTAGCTTTGAGAACACTGTCCAACCATCTCGTCCTCTGTCGTCCCCTTCTCCTTGTGCCCTCCATCTTTCCCAACATCAGGGTCTTTTCCAGGGAGTCTTCTCTTCTCGTGATGTGGCCAAAGTATTGGAGCCTCAGCTTCAGGATCTGTCCTTCCAGTGAGCTTCTTAGATAGATAGATGATAGATGATAGATAGATAGATAGATAGATCGATAGATAGATAGATAGATGATAGATAGATAGATAGATGATAGATAGATAGATAGATAGATAGATAGATAGATAGATAGATAGACAGATAGATGATAGATAGATAGATAGATATAGATAGATGATAGATGATAGATGATAGATGATAGATGATAGATGATAGATGATAGATGATAGATGATAGATAGATATAGATAGATAGATAGATGACAGATGATAGATAGATAGATAGATAGATAGATAGATAGATAGATGATAGATGATAGATGATAGATGATAGATAGATAGATAGATAGATAGATAGATAGATAGATGATAGATAGATGATAGATAGATAGATAGATAGATAGATAGATATAGATGATAGAAAGATGATAGATAGATAGATAGATGATAGATGATAGATGATAGATGATAGATAGATAGATAATAGATAGATAGATAGATGATAGATAGATAGATAGATGATAGATAGATAGATATAGATAGATGATAGATGATAGATAGATTGATAGGTAGATAGATAGATAGATAGATAGATAGATAGATGATAGATAGATAGATAGATATAGATAGATAGATAGATAGATAGATAGATAGATAGATAGATATAGATAGATATAGATATTTCAGTGGATGATGAGTTTGACAAAGTAAGACCAAAAAGGGAGGGAGGGAGGGAGGGAAGGAGAGAGAGAGAGAGAGAGAGAGAAAGGAGGAGAGGCCCTGACATAAAGTGTTTTAGCCGTCACATTTCTTAGCTAAAAATTAGAAAACCTGCCAGAAACACAATCAAGGTAACAGATCAAGTTTTTGCTATTCAACTGAGCTTGGCCAGGCAATGCAAACCTCAGCCCAAGGCCTGCTAGTTTCCTGTCCATAAATACGTCTAAGACACTTAATCTGCAAATTACGCTGTAAAATGAAACCATTCTATGTGGTTTAATCACCCTTTCCCGATGCTTCATCAACAGCTTTTTCAGTTATAATAAGCCCTCCTAATTAAGGCTTCAGCATTAGCATGGTTCATAGGTGGATTGTTTGACTAGATCAGGGATAAGGGAATCTGTGGCCCTCCAGTTGTTGGTGGAATAACAACTGCTGCAATTACTGATCACTAGCCATGCTGGCTGGGGCTGATGGAGGTGGTTGTCCAACTACATCTGCAGGACCACAGGTTCTCCTCCTCTGGACTAGATTATACAGTGAGTTCCTAAGGTGAGGAGATAGAAATAACATTTGACATGGGGGGGGGGGGTTGGTGTTTGCAATCCTGAATAGCTATGAAGCTCACTGGCTGGCCTTGGGTGAACCCATTCCACAGAGTCATAGTGAGGATGTTCACACTGTATACTAAATATGTCAGATATTGGTCCATCTTCCCCAGTCTTATCAACTCTGACTAGCAGTGTCTCTTCAGAGTCTCAGGCAAGAGTCTTTCCATCATCTGCTACTGGATCCCTTTAACTAGAGATCCCTGAGATGGAACCTGGAACCTTTTACCTGCAAAGCCTCTACTCTGTCACTGAGATCTGGTCCCTCCCCAATCACTTGAGCTCTTCAGTAGAAGAATAGGATAGAAATGCAATGGAAAATGGAAGCATTGCCAAACTGCCCAAGCTTAAGTTTTGGGACAACAGTCTATTGAGTGCTGCATCTGAGGAGCCAACTTTGAAATCAATGGAAATGGCAGATGTTGGACATATCCACACTGGAAACATATATTGGCTTTACACCAGTCTTCTTCTTAGGAAGCATCTTGTGAATTCTAGTTTGGCGAGCATGCAAAAGATTCGGTCAGAGTTCTCTAGCCAACCTCATGGGACTATAGTTCCCAGAGGTCTCTGGAGAGAGGGGAAGACAGTTAATCCTGTACATCTGCAGCTCTGATTGTCCTTGTCTATGGCTCATGTAACCATTCTGTAGGAACTAGGAAGAGGATATACTGGAGCTTGGTTTAAATTTCTGAGAAAATAGTTTTCCAATGCATTTTTAGAAAATAGCTAAAAGTAAAGAGAAAAGTATTTGCCTGTTGCCAGAATTAATGCTGATAAGATATTTTGGACTGCTCTAACCCCATAGCACCATGAGAAGGATTAACAACAACAACAACAACAACAACATTTATACCTTGCCCATCTGGCTGGGTTGCCCCAGCCACTCTGGGTGGCTTCCAACACATCTGAAAACATAACAAAACATCAAATATTAAAAACTTCAGTCAGGGCTTCATGAGAAGGTGAAATATAAATTCAAAATTCAGTTTCATTCAGATTTTTCATGAATTTTTCATGATTTTGTTTTCCTGATTTACGTAGAGACTCAGAAGGAGACCTGCACTTTGAACTCAGGGAAGTTACTTTGCATGAGGTCAACATGCCATTGAAATGCAAAACGAAGGTGTTGTGCTCCCAGATGGTGTCCTGAGAGCCATTAATCCCATTAATTGTATATAAAAGCCTCTTGCAGCAATCCTTCAAATGAGTAAACACAGAGATAAAAGTGTAATTGTACTAGCACAGCAAATTGGATTCAGGTTCTCACTGAGCAATCCTGTTTCATTCCAGCAATTTTATTACCACTGTTACTGGAACAAATCACTTTATTCAACAGGAAAAGTGGGGGTTAGTTAAAGAATCTTTTTCTTGTGGGCAGTATCTCAAAGCTCTGTAACACTAACCCGGCAATTACGATTGTCAGGGGTTTGCTTTAAGCAATTCAGCTAATGGCCTGTGACAGGTAAAAAAACTCAAAACGTTCATTCAGACCATGTCTTCTGAAATATAGATATAACTCCTGTTTGGATTCAAAAACCCCTTTTAGTGGAATGAATGTTTTTGGCAGTGGTCCTGCTATGGATTTGCAGAAAGGAGGTTTGCCTCAGATAGATGCCTGAGAAGCTGCCTTATACTGAGGCAGACCACCAGCGCATCTAACTCATAGCTGTCAACTTTCCCCTTTTCTTGCGAGGAATCCTATTCGGAATAAGGGAATTTCCCTTAAAAAAGGGGAAACGTTGACAGCTATGATCTAACTCAGCACTGACTGGCCATGTCTGTTCAGGATTACAGACAGGAGTCTCTCATAGTCCTACCTGGAGATGCGAGGGATCAAACTTAGGACCTTCTGTATGCAAAGCAGATGCTCTACCACTGAGCTATGGCTCTTTCCCTAATAAGATAGCTCTATGTATGTGTTGGGGACATGGGTGGTGCTGTGGGTTAAACCTCAGAGCCTAGGGCTTGCCGATCAGAAGATTGGCGGTTCTAGTCCCTGCGACGGGGTGAGCTCCCGTTGCTCAGTCCCTGCTCCTCCCAACCTAGCAGTTCAAAAGCACGTCAAAGTGCAAGTAGATAGATGGGTACCACTCCGGCGGGAAGGTAAACGGCGTTTCCGTGTGCTGCTCTGGTTCGCCAGAAGCGAATTAGTCATGCTGGTCACATGACCCGGAAGCTGTATGCTGGCTCCCTCGGCCAATAAAGCGAGATGAGCACCGCAACCCCAGAGTCGGCCACGACTGGACCTAATGGTCAGGGGTCCCTTTACGGTACCTTGATGTATGTGTTGAGGTTCCTGCATTAGAGGAGGATAGACTAGATGGCCTTGGGGGGTCCCTGCGAACTTTACAATTCCATGATTCTATGCACCAGGGTTGTGCACTGGGTTACTTTCACCACTGCATGTATTCTTATGCACATCTTACCCCAGTAATACGCTGCTTTGTACACATTGCTTGGCTGGAGGACCAAAATTCGGCTGTGTTTCGGTTTGCATATTGTTTCAGAAATTGCAAATTAGGCGGGTTCATATTTAAGTGCCAACTGAATCAAGTTGCTCCCTGCTAGCTCTGCCCCCTTCTGCCATCCCCTCCCCCTGAGTTGAAACATAATATGTGATAAATTAACCAGTGTTAGAAACATATAATTGTAGACTTGGAAGGGACACCATGGGGTTATCTAGTTTAACTCCCTGCAATCCAGGAATATGCATTGGTATTATCAGCACTATGCTCTAAGCAACCACCCCCATCGCTCAACCCAGACACTGAGGTCCAGCACTGAGGGCCTTCTGGTGGTTCCCTCACTGTGAGAAGCGAAGTTACAGGGAACCAGTTAGAGGGCTTTCTCGGCAGTGGCGCCTGCCCTGTGGAACACCATCCCATCAGATGTCAAGGAAATAAACAACTATCTGATGTTTAGAAGACATCTGAAGGCAGCCCTGTTTCTAATGACTGATATTTTAATGTATCGTTAATCTTTTGTTGGAAGCCGCCCAGAGTGGCTCGGGAAACCCAGCCAGATGAGCAGGGTAGAAATAAATTGTTGTTGTTGTTGTTATCTAAAATGGGGACGGGGGCTCCTGTGCTTGTGGACTGAGTATTTTAGAACTCTGGGAAAATCAGGTTTCTAAAACATGTGGCGATCAGACATGAACAGCGCAGTCCCCTCTACAAGTTACCCTCCAACTTGTGCATTAGGAGAGGGACTGATGCTTTCCTGTCTACTCTCCCTTCCCCTTGCATGTCCATTCATACCACTTACAAACTCTTGAACAGAGCCATTATATTATACTGCTTCCAGACGGTGGCATTTGAGAGTTGATGCCTGACTAAGCCAACCCAACAAGCAGTGCTCCAAAATCCACAGCGCCCATTTTCTTTTTGGAAAGTCAAATGTTCATAACCATTGCGTTTCAACATTAAATAAGAAAGAGCTGTGGCTGTGATTGAAATCATCCACAGCACTCCTTCCAACTTATTCACTCACCCACTTTCACAGGGATGGGGCAAGATTTGGTTGAAAACGCTTCTTCAGACACTACTTTCCCATCAGGTTGGAATCCTCAAATTATTTACTGTGGAGGACCATGGCCCAACTGAGCTAAGCCAACACAATTGTTGTCAGGTGTCTGGAATGGGATTTCCCAACATGCCTTATTTTTCTAAACTGTTGGCTTTGTTTGTAGCACCTCGCTGGGAGATTCTCTTTTGTGCGTGTCATGAAGTAAAACTTTCAGGAGGAGTTAATAGAAATCCTTACATTCCTATTCTCTGTGTAAATGGCCTAGTTTGTGTAAACACCCGCTGGCTTGAGATAAAGGGTCTCTTGCCCTTCTTCAGTTTGATGATCTGCATATACAGCTCCATTCAGGGCCTCTTGCTTCCCAGCTATCCGTGAGGCGTTTCATTCCAAAGGCAAATCCTTCTCTTTCTGTCTGTCCATCTCTCTCTCTCTCTCTCCTTAAAGCCATCTCTTCACACAAACCCCTCCACCACCTCCCCAAACATACTCACAAACTCTTCTTCAAAAGGAAAAGCCTAGCTCAGGCCTGTTGACTTAGAGCTCAAACAGATTCGAGTCAGTGATGTCAGATTAAAGGAAGAAAAGGCAGGGAAGAAAGAAAAAATCAAAGCCTCTAAACGGCGCATAAAAGGCCGTGGCTGGCAACCAATCTGTTCGACTTCCCACCCTTTTAGACTTTATGAATAAAGGTCAATCTGGTATTGGCCACCAAATGTTAATGTTCTTATGAGGGTTTAAGCTGCTTTAACAGCTGAATAAGTGACAGTAAGCCACCAGGCCACACCTAATCTTGTAAAGATCGGGGCAGGGGAAGAAGCTCTTTCGGCCTCCCACAACAGGGATGCCGAAGAGGCACCGCAAGAGCAAATCATTTACCGATTGTGTAAAGAACACTTCACGATAAATAGTTTCCTCTCACTCCTACCACCTTCCTTTTTATTATTCCATCTGTTCTGCCGGCTGCTGGGATCGACATGGTTTACAGCAACCAATCTCATGTTTGGGTTTTTGGCCCTCCTTTCCCCTCACATCCCACAGCCTAGCAGTCCTTTTGTGAAGATCACCCTCTGTTTTCTAAAACTTGGGCAGAAAACAACTAAGGATGCCTTCTGTCCGCAACACCACCACAGAAAGGAGGATGTGTAAGGATGTTTTTTTATGATTCTGACCTGATAATACCAAGTTAGGGCATTTTATTATTAACTTTATTGATCTAAATCACTTATAAACTGCCCATCTTTGGCCACATAACCCCAGAGACAATATTAAGACAATGAAACAACAGAACTTAAATCTAAAAATGGACAGAATGCTACCAACACAAATGCCAAATGAGGCGACACCACTTTCGTTTAGATGGAGTGTTGCAAGGGATGGGGTATCAATTTGATTCAGTTCGCATTGAAAAGTGACCCCACCTAATTCTCGCTTTCCAAGATAATGCCTGAACTGAAATACGGCTACTCTTGGAAATTTGCACTTCTCTAAATTTTGCAATGTAGTCCTCTAGCCAAGTAATGTACACAACAGTATCTAATCCCTACAAATGCACATTTTAGGGGAAACAACATAAAAATGTATTACATTAGGGAAAATTGCTTTGCAAAAAATTGTATTTCATGAGGACTTAAAAACAAATCTGCAAACTGATATGGAAATATGGAGAACTGACTTTTAAGTTTGAAAATAAAAACAAGAAAGAGAAACTGAGAGGAGCCATAATTGATAAATTCACTCACCCCCCAATAGTCATATTTTTACCTGGCATCAAAAGTTCATCAGCATTGATGTCTCCTGAAAGCAGAGCGCATTCCAGAGGAATAGCATGAAATTTTGCACATATTCGAAATTTAGCAAGATTTCCAAATCTGAAATTTAGAAAGGTTCACACTGTGGTTTTCAAGAATGATTTTGTGAGATACTTAGAAACAACAACCTGCCAACCTAAACATTAAGGCTGCTAATCCTAAACATATTTATCTGGGAATAAATCTCAGTGAACTCAACAGGATTTACTGCATATGAATGCAGAGGGTTGAGCTGTAAATCTCACCAATACATTTCAAGGAAACAACATTAACTATCAATTTGCAAAATTCATTATTTTGGTTTTTTTGCATTTCACTCCAAATGTTGACAGCAGGTTGTAACTATCTCTTTTTCAAATTCCCTATTACAGCAGCGCACCAGAACCGTTTACTCTTTCTAATAAGGCAACTTTGCTCTTGCCTTATACTATTGCCTCGAAGCTGATTAATCAGCAAATGGTTTAAGTGCGTGGCTCATCAATTAGACCAATGGAATATTACGGCCCTAGTCATATTTAAATAATCTGATGTTGGAGTAATCCCAGTGACATCAGCACACTGCTTAAAAGGAATGGAACTGTTACAAAAAATAAAATAAAATCTGCATTGTAGATAATATGCACGACATATGTGACCTTTCAGAAGCCTGTGCAAAATGAAAAGTGCCTGGGATGGTTTTGAGTCTTCCTAGATGGTATCACTCAGTGAAGCCTGGGCATGGACAGAGGTTAACATCTGCCCCCCCATAAAAAAGTAGCAACAGTGTCAATACTTGGAATATGATTTCAAAAAGTCAGGGAACAGGCATTCTGCAGAAGTAATTCATGTCTGGCATTTACAAACAGTAACTTGATCTTTTCAGCGGAGGCCTTGCCAAGTCAAGCAGGGTTTTCTTAAAATTAATTTCCCCCCAAAAGGTGAATTTAGTGCTAATGAAACTGAAAGAGCAATCGAACTAACCAGAGGCTGGAGGCAGTGCATGGATTGACTTTGTGAGGAACACGTGTCATTCTTCTGCTGATAAGAAAAGTCCCCTCTATTTTCTGAGCTTAGTTACTGTACATGATTGTGGATACCAAAGGTAGGTATTTGGAGAGGGGGTGATAAAGAACTTATGCAATTGCACAAAAAATAATGTCAATGTGTAAGTCAAATTGGCCATATTGTAACCTACTTCTCTCTCTCTCTCTCTCTCTCTCTCTCTCACACACACACACACACACACACACACACAATCTCAAGCAACATGTGTACTATAGATGGGAGAATCTGTCAATTTTAGCTTCTCATTTTCCCACTTAAGTTCAGTCCTCCACATGCCCACATCAGTTTCCATTAAATAATTAAAAAGGTCCTAATGAAAATTCAAGGTCGACATAGTTAAAGCTATGGTTTTCCCAGTAGTGATGTATGGAAGTGAGAGCTGGACCATAAAGAGGCTGATCACCGTAGAATTGATGCTTTTGAACTATGGTGCTGGAGGAGACTCTTGAGAGTCCCATGGACTGAAAGAAGATCAAACCTCTCCATTCTGAAGGAAATCAGCCCTGAGTGCTCACTGGAAGGACAGATCGTGAAGCTGAGACTCCTATACTTTGGCCACCTCATGAGAAGAGAAGACTCCCTGGAAAAGACCCTGATGTTGAGGAAGATGGAGGGCACAAGGAGAAGGGGACGACAGAGGACGAGATGGTTGGACAGTGTTCTCGAAGCTACCAGCATGAGTCTGACTAAACTGCGGGAGGCAGTGGAAGACAGAAGTGCCTGGCATGCTCTGGTCCATGGGGTCACGAAGAGTCGGACATGACTAAACGACTAAACAACAACAACAATGAAAATTCATCAGCATCTAAGTGAAATTTTCTACAATTATACACATTTTTGTATGCGGTTTTACCTAATATACACAGTTTTGCAAAGGAAATTCCTGAAATGAAATGCCTTTTGGTATGCTATCATATGCATTTCTATGCACACTTTACCCCAGTAAATGCATTTGTGTACACGTTACCTAGCTGGAGAACTGCACTGCAAAATTCAGAGAAATGCGAATGTGAAATTTGGAGAAATGCAAATTTGGAAGGATGACAATGTTTTATTATTACCGTATTTTTCGCCCTATAGGACGCACTTTTTCCCCTCCAAAAATGAAGGGGAAATGTGTGTGTGTCCTATGGGGCGAATGCAGGCTTTCACTGAAGCCTGGAGAACGAGAGGCGTCGGTGCGCACCGACACCTCTTGCTCTCCAGGCTCCAGGAAGCTATCCGCAAGCCTTGCGTGCCCGGGGGAACTCCCCCAGGGCACGCAAGGCTTGCAGGCGGCAGCCTGCAGCGCGGAGCAAGGGGCGCCCTTTGGAGGACGTCCCGTGCTTCGCGCAGGTGTCCGCAAGCCTTGCGCACCCGGGGGAACTCCCCCCCGGCGTGCAGGGCTTGCGGGTGGCAGCCGGCAGCGCAGAGCACGGGGTGCCCTCAGGAGTTCCCCACAGGGCTCCCCACGCTGTGGATAGCAGCCTGCCGCCCGGCGCGCATGGCGCCCTGAAGCAGAGCACCCCGCGCGCCGGACAGACATCGGCCAGCCCCACAAGCTCGGGGGACAGCGGGGAGGCGCAGTGCCGCCATCCCACTGTTCCCCGACCTGGTTTTGGGGGGGGGAATAAAGGGAATTTTTTTTCCCTTTATTTCCCCCCCCCAAAAAAAAGAGTAGGTGCGTCCTATGGGACGGAGCGTCCTATGGGACGAAAAATACGGTATTTCTGAAAATGCTGATTAAGTAGATTCTCCCTTAAATGCAAACTGAAACAAATCTCTCTCCCTTCTTTAATGCATACCAGGAAGAATAGGAAAGGAAATGGCTTTATACCAGGTCAGAGTCCTGGGCTACCTTACCCTTTATTTTGTCTACTCTGACTGACAGTCTTGCAAGGTTTCAGGCAGAGATTTTCCCCCACCAATGGCTGACGCTGCAGCTAAAAAAGCCAATGCAATTCTGGGCTGCATCAATAGGAGTATAGCATCTAGATCAAGGGAAGTAATAGTGCCACTGTATTCTGCTCTGGTCAGACCTCACCTGGAGTACTGTGTCCAGTTCTGGGCACCACAGTTCAAGAAGGACACTGACAAACTGGAACGTGTCCAGAGGAGGGCAACCAAAATGGTCAAAGGCCTGGAAACGATGCCTTATGAGGAACGGCTAAGGGAGCTGGGCATGTTTAGCCTGGAGAAGAGGAGGTTAAGGGGTGATAGGATAGCCATGTTCAAATATATAAAAGGATGTCACATAGAGGAGGGAGAAAGGTTGTTTTTTGTTGCTCCAGAGAAGCGGACACGGAGCAATGGATCCAAACTACAAGAAAGAAGATTCCACCTAAACATTAGGAAGAACTTCCTGACAGTAAGAGCTGTTTGACAGTGGAATTTGCTGCCAAGGAGTGTGGTGGAGTCTCCTTCTTTGGAGGTCTTTAAGCAGAGGCTTGACAACCATATGTCAGGAGTGCTCTGATGGTGTTTCCTGCTTGGCAGGGGGTTGGACTCGATGGCCCTTGTGGTCTCTTCCAACTCTATGATTCTATGATTCTATGATTAGGTATTTTGACTGGAGAAGCCAGTGATGAACCCAGAATTGTCTGCATGCAAAGCAATTCCATCAGGTCTCCTCTCCTTCAGCTATCATCTGGGAGCGCCCATTCCAGCAGACTGCTGCAGGGATGAGAAGAAAGGCTCAATCCATCAATCCATCAAGAATAATAATAATAATAATAATAATAATAATAATAACAATGAATTTATTATTTATACCCAGCCCATCTAGCTGGGTTTCCTCAGCCGCTCTGGGCAACTTCCAACAAAACATTAAAATACAATGATTCATCAGATATTACAAGCTTCCCTAAACAGGGCTGCCTTCCGATGTCTTCTAAAAGTCAAATAGTTGTTAATTTCTTTGACATCTGATGGGAGGGCATTCCACAGGGCAGGCACCACTACCTAAAAGGCCCTCTGCCTGGTTCCCTGTAGCTTTGCTTCTCGCAGTGAGGGAACCACCAGAAGGCCCTCGGAGGTGGACCTCAGTGTCTTGGCAGAACAATGGGCATGGAGACGCTCCTTCAAATATACTGAGTCAAGGCCATTGAGGCTTTCAAGGTCAGCACCAACACTTTGAATTGTGCCAGGAAACGTACTGGGAGCCAATGTAGGTCTTTCAGGACCGGTGTTATGTGGTCCCGGCGACCGCTCCAAGTCACCAGTCTAGCTGCCACATTCTGGATTAGTTGTAGTTTCCGGGTCACCTTCAAAGGTAGCCCCACGTAGAGCTCATTGCAGTAGTCCAAGTGGGAGATAACTAGAGCATGTACTAGACAGTCCGCAGGCAGGTAGGGTCTCAGCCTGTGTACCAGGTGGAGTTGGTAGACAGCTGCCCTGAACACAAAATTGACCTGCGCCTTCATGGACAGCTGTGAGTCCAAAATGAACTGTTCATCAGTTCTGCTGAAAGACCTATTCCTTTAGGCGTACCCTGCCTGTGAGCTTTTTCCATTCCAGCTGGAACCAGTGTTAATTTCTAAGGGGTCTTACCAATTAATGCATTTCCTCCTTCAATTTAGAGTCTTCTGGAGATATACATTTTTAAAATACCGAATGACTGATACCTCTTTGTCTTAACTACCTAATGGGCTCTATTGGGAGGAAGGCTAGAACACAAATTTAATAAATATATAAAATTTAATAAATTGAAAAATAGCTTCCTTTTTTTTTGTTAAATGAGAATTTTTGTCATTTTATTTAAATATTGAACGGCAATTACTGAAGTATTGGTGGAGATATATTTGGTACCCTGTTAAGCCATGAATCCACTAAAAAGTATAGAGGGGAAAGAAGCAAAGATCTACATCCCTGTAGCCAAACCCCATTGAAAATATGGTGCATATGTTTCACTCAGCATTCAGTGGAATTAGTATGTCCTTGGTTGTGGATGATACACAAACCACAAATGCACAAGGGAGGTCTTCTGTATATATGACAGGCCAAGGAAGTGCAGGAGAGCTTTGCAAGTTGAACAACTCTTTTGCTCCTTCCTTGCTGAACTGCACAACAATATATCCACCACCAAAAGTGGAGTTTTTGTCATGTCCTAAACAGGGAGACAGTCTTCTGTCTCATGAAGGTATTGGCAAAAGTCTCTGTCTTCGGTTTTCCACCCTAATTCCAATACTGTTGATTAAGCAGGTAATAAAACTTTTCACCGTTTAAAGCCTTACGCTGGTAAAATGACTTGCCAGTCATAAAAAAAAAAATTGCAGGAAAGAAATTGCAAGTGTAGCTAGTCCTGTTTTATGTTTAAAATGTGAAGGAAATTCCACCCACCCCCCAATATATTCTTGTCTTGCAGGGCTGGCTAAGAGGCTTTAAATCCCCACCATTTACCAAATTAAACTAATTGAAAGAACGTCCAAAACCCACATCTGTAGGCTGACGTTTGTCCCTGCCTTTCACTTTAGACTCAGGGAAACTGTTCCCCATCTCCATTGATCCCTGAATAGTCATGCCTGTCAGGAAGCCATATCAACCATTATCATTCTAATTTTACTGCCTTTCCTGGTCCCTAATCTAATTTGCAATGATGCTTAAGCATTTCGCAAGGCCGCAGCACTTTCTTCAGAATTTCAACAAGAGCATTAAACCCCCAATTTACATTAATGAAGTGCACATTTAATTAGGGGAGAGGGTAAATGGAGGGCTCTTCAAGAACAGTTTGTGTGATATGATAGGCACTTGGGGAAGCGGGGGGGGGGGGATCCTAAGATGTACCTGATAAAAGATTCACCATGCAGCCATCTTGTTTGATCAGGTTTCTTATCCTTCTTCCTATTCCTCCATTCTTCTTCATCACTCTACTTAGCATGACCTCCTTTCTCCCAAAGCAGTGAAATCATCATCATCATCATCATCATCATCATCATCATCATTATTACAGTGGTGCCGTTCCGCGAGTCTCTTCGTCTTGCGGTTTTTTCGTCTTGCGAAGCAACCCTATTAGCGGCTTAGCGGATTAGCGCTATTAGCGGTTTAGCGGCTATTAGCGGCTAAGCGGCTATTAGCGGCTTAGCGGCTTAGAAAAAGGGGGGGAAAGCAAAAAAAATCGCAAGACTCGCAAGACGTTTTCGTCTTGCGAAGCAAGCCCATAGGGAAATTTGCCTTGCGAAGCGCCTCGAGAAACGGAAAACCCTTTCGTCTAGCGGGTTTTTTTGTCTTGCGAGGCATTCGTCTTGCGGGGCACCACTGTATTATTATTATTATATTCACAAGCGGATAAAACATGATCATAAGATCAAGGGGAGCTTAAAATCTATGCCCCTTTTTCTTGCCTCTCCTTGTAGTCACCAAATAATACCCCTCTCAGCCCATGGAGTTTCAAATAAAAGGGCAGAACTCTATATAAACCAACATGACAGTTTGACATGATGAACACCATATAGTCCTTTGAGAAGGAATTAGGAAAGAGAAGGAATATTTTACAGGTGTTGTGAGAGTTCACAGGAACATGTGGGATTTGCGATAAGATTATGCAATGTGGAGTGTTCCCTGTCGAGGAAATGGGGGTTTGTTGCTTCAGTTATATTTTACAATGGGACATTGCAAATAAATCTGATCTGATCTGACTAGATGGTCCCTTTTGTGCATGGTGCTCTTTGGGCAACATAAGCAGCAGCACTCGGAAACAGAGAAAATGACAGGCAACAACAACAACAACAACAACAACAACAACAACAACAACAACAACAATAATAATAATAATAATAATATAATAATAATAATAATAATAATAATAATAATAATAATAATAATAATAATAATTTATTATTTATACCCCGCCCATCTGGCTGAGTTTCCCCAGCCACTCTGGGCAGCTTCCAATCAAGTGTTAAAAACAATACAGCATAAAATATTAAAAACTTCCCTAAACAGGGCTGCCTTCAGATGTCTTAAAAAGAAGATAGCTGCTTATTTCCTTCACATCTGAAGGGAGGGTGTTCCACAGGGTGGGTGCCACTACTGAGAAGGCCCTCTGCCTGGTTCCCTGTAACCTCACTTCTCGCAATGAGGGAACCACCAGGAGGCCCTTGGAGCTGGATCTCAGTGTCCGGGCTGAATGACGGGGGTGGAGACGCTCCTTCAGGTATACAATTCATATTTTATAATGTTTCTTTAAATTTCTCCTCTCTTGCCTGTAAAAAATTAATAATGCTAAAAGTAATTTCCTTCACAGTAAACATCATCGCAACATAAGAGGCACATCATTAATCATCATTATTATCCAGGGTTGACATATTTCAAAAAGTGAAAATCTGGATAGTTTTTGGGCCAAAGTTTTTTGGCCTTTCCTTTCCTTTCCTTTCCTTTGTTGAAGTTATTAAGGTTTTTTTGTTTGTTTTAAGGAAAGTAGCCAAAAAGCAACACTTCCAATATGGGCTGCCATATACCCATGTTTTCCTGGACATTTTAGCCGATCTTCTAAAATTCCACCTGGTTACCATTTTTGAATGGCAAATCCTGGCTATTTCCAGGAAATTCTGGATGCATGGCTGCCCTATTACTGAGCTGACCTTATGGACACATTCCTCTAGGGCTGCATTCATGGCTGAAGAAAGTCATAGGCTGATGCCACCAACAGCATCACTTGTAAGTCCACCAATATTTACCATGCCCTTGCCTGATCCACTTACAACAGTTTTGAAGTAGTGGATCCTATTGCTGGGCTATATCCTCATGCTTCAATTAGCGATGGGGGGAATCCATCAATTTCAGTTCCTCTCTGTTTACCATTTCCCCAATCTTACATTCAGTTCCCCACATTTCTGCATCAATTTGCAATCTTTAAAAAAAAAAGTTCATGTGAAAACAAACCTTTATTTTTGTGTGAATTTATCCTACTGCACACATTTGTAATTTTGTCAGACATTCACATTTTTTGCAAAGCTACCCTAATATAATGCATTTTATAAGATATTTCCGCTAATATATGTATCTATATGCACACTTGAAGGACCAGGTGTGCAGCCTGTGAGTCATTTTGGACTCACAGCTGTCCATGGAGTCACAGGTTAATTCTATGTCCAGGGTGGCTGTTTACCAGTTCCATCTGGTATCCCGGCTGAGACCCTACCTGCTTGCACACTGTCTCACCAGAGTGGTACATGCATTGGTTATCTCCTGCTTGGACTACTGCAAGACACTCTACATGGGGCTAACTTTGAAGGTGACTCGGAAACTACAATTAATCCAGAATGTGGTGGCTAGACTGGTGACTGGGAGCAGCTGCCGAGATTACACAACACTGGTTCCTGAAAGACCTACACTGGCTGCCAGTATGTTTCCGAGCACAATTCAAAGTGTTGGTGCTGACCTTTAAAGCCCTAAATGGCACTCGGCCCTGCACACCTGAAGGAGCATTTCTACCTCCATCGTTCAGCCTGGACACTAAGGTCCAGCGTCGAGGGCCTTCTGCTGGTTTCCTCACTACGAGAAGTGAAGTTACAGGGAACCAGGCAGAGGGCCTTCTCAGTAGTGGCGCCCACCCTGTGGAACGCTTTCCCATCAGATGCTGAGGAGATGAGCAAGTATATAACATTTAGGAAACATCTGAAGGCAGCCCTCTATAGGGAAGCTTTTAAGATTTAATGTTCTACTATGTTTTTACATATGCTGGTTTCTGCCCAGAGTGGCTTGGGCAACCCAGTCAGATGGACAATGTACAAATAATAAATTATTCTTATTCTTATTACTTCACGATATTTGTACACATTACTTGGCTGGGGAACTGCATTGTATAATCTGAGGAACTGAGAATTTCAAAGGATAGTTGTGTTTCGGCTCACACATCCTTTTGGAAAATAAGAATTTGGCAAGTTTGCCTTTAAATGCGACCTGAATCAAATTTTCCCACCACCATCTCTAGCCCCAATGCAGCTCAACTGCATTGCATGGACACATTGCATGGACACATTGTGACTTGGCCAGAAGGGCCAATAGGGATGAACAGCTATCTGATTAGTCAATGAGCTAATTGGATAAAGGCTGTGCTTTTTTTCTTTTTTAAAAAAATGTTTAAGGATACTCTCATTTTCCTACTCGTATTGAAATACTGCCCCTCAAGGAGGCCAAACTTAGATTCACAAAATGTTTAGGGGTATGCGTACCCCTGTGTACCCCCAGAAAAAGGCACTGGATAAAGGAGCAACAGTCATACCTCATGTTACGTCTGCTTCATGTTACCTTCTTTCAGGTTACGTCCTGCAGTGACACGGAAGTACCGGAAAGGGTTACTTCTGGGTTTCACCGCTCGCACATGTGCAGAAGCGCAAAATGATGTCATGCGCATGTGCAGAAGCGGTTAATCACAACTCGCGTGTGAGCAGATGCGCTGCTGTGGGTTGCGCTCTTTTCATGTTGCGAACGGGCCTCCGAACGAATCCCGTTTGCAGCCAGAGGTACCACTGTAATTAGAAGATCACTACAGGAGGGAAAAGGTTGATAGGTCTGCTATACATGTTACTAAGTAAAAGGCTCAGGTTTAAAGCAGAGATAGAGAACTTGTGGCATACCAGATGTTGCTGGACCACAATTCCCACCACCCTTGACCAATGGCCATCCTGGCTGGGGGTTACGGGATTTGGAGTCCAGCAACCATAGGGATGGCCGCAGGCTTCCCATCCTTGCATCAAAGTGCATGGGGCTTTCAGGCAGACAGAGTGAACGGAAAGCGAATTAGTTGAGGTGAAATGCCATCTTCCCAAACTCACTATCCCATTTCCAGGCTACAAACTGGGGGAAGGCCCATTGGGCAATTAAGTCGGGATGCAAATGGGATATTTCTTTTTAAATTATATGCTCAGTATATTGTGCGGCAAATGCTGGTGACTGCTGCTGATTACAGAAGCATACTTGTCAGGTTGTGTATAGATGAGATATTAAGAAACTTACAGAGGGTCAAAGAGAACAGACTTTGAGAAACTTGTGCACCGAAAGCCAGTTCCCAAAAGGCCAAATGTTCACTCTTAAGGCCAAATATTTCTCCTTAACTGGCTTCTGTTAATTCAGGAGGGGAAAACCTTAGACCTGGGGTCTGATATTGGTCCTCCGAGCCTCTCTGTTTGGTCCTCTATTTTGTCCCCCACTCCTATGCAAATTAAAACGAACAAATTTGGAGCATGTCCAGTTAAAGCCAACCTGGAAATTCCAATGAGTGTATGAGAAACGCCATCTGTTGCACATGGTGTGGATGCCTCAGATCAGTGGCTTTCAACCAGTGTGCCATGGCACACTGGGATGCCTTGAAAGATGGTGAGGGGTGCCACAGGCAACACTGGCCTCTGCCCCTCTTTTCCTTCCCTCCCTCCTCTGATGCCCTCTCATGTCTCTGCCTCGCAAAGGCTTGCACAACTGTTTATTGCAGCAGCCCTGGCTACAAGCTCTCCAGGCAAATGGTATCTCTGGGAGGTACCTCTCTTTGGGGTGGGGGGGGCAGTGTCAGGAGCTTGGCCTACACTCAAGTAGGACCCTAGCAGAGACACATGCCTGACTGGCATGTTCTGTTCCTCCTGGTCAATCATTCAGGAGCTTTAAAAGCTTTCTTCAGCCCGAACATCACAGCGACCAACGCCAACAGACATTGGCACACTTAGGGATCCACAGAGTTTGCGCATCATGCGTAACAGACCTCAGCAACTCAGCATTTTGGCTAATCTACTTTATTTACATACAAACACACACGGAGCACTGCAACATGGCTCCCTCTCTCTCTAGCATCAGACAGCAAAGAGAAAGAATGAAGGACAATAGTCCCACTTCATGGAACACAGTAACACAAACATCACTTCCCACTCTGTGGAGTCAAAACATACATCGTCATGTGATAGACAACAGTCCCATGACTGCAATCATGGAGCAGGAATTCTAACAGGCAGCTCAGAGACCAGGGGTGGTAGCAGCTGCCTGGAGGACTCCCAAGGAGAGGGGAGAGGAGGCTGGGGGAACACTCCACAAGGGAGGGTGCTCGAAAAAGGGTGAGAGGCTTCCAGCTCTGCAGGCAAGGGGTGACATAAGTGGGCTCCTGAGCCCCACAGGAGTGCTGCAGAAACAGTGTCGTTGGTTAAGGGAGCCATGGACTCCAAAAGGTTGAAAATCTTTGCCTTATATCATGGGCAGCCAACATGGTGGTCTCCAGATGTTGTTGGATTCCAACTATCATCAGCCCCAAGGGAGGGGACGATGGGAGTTGCAGTCCAAACCTTTCCTGAACAAGAGGAGACGGTTGGTCTGCATGATTACTTACACCCAGGATCATAATTTGTCATTCTAACCTCTTCAAGCACTTTTCAGTGTGAGCAAGACCTGACTGAACATGCATTTCACAGAGCAAACCTATTAAGCTTTCACTTTTGGAAGAAAAAGAAGAAGAAGAAGAAGGAGATGACTTTAATAGGTTTGTGTTTCTGTTTGTCCCATTGCTGACGCTTGGAAACATTAAAAAGCACTGGATTCATTTCCCCTCTCATTTAGTCCACAGTGGCATATCTTTCCCAGAGGAGGATTACAACGCTTTACTGTATTATTTTTTTGCCACACAGATTGTGATCCTAATTACCATGTCTGCCTGGAAGACTCAGGTGTATGAATGAGTTTGTTTGCCAGAGTTATTCTCCGGTGATTGCTTCTGGGCAAGATATTCATAAGGCTTATTGAAGCCGTACCAGAGGGAAATGAGAGCTCCGAGAGCCCAGGCTAAGTGACAATTTCTTCCCTCAATGAGCTAAAGGAGGCAGGTTACTCTTAATTATTTACGACTCCAACCTGTGGAATACCTTTTCGTTATTACCGATGTAAAATGTAGCGTTACTGCCACAAGGCAAGCACAGGCACCTTAGATTCCAAGCCTGGGGGAGGTGCATGTCTTTTTGATATCATGTACAGCTGCCATTTGTTGTAGGTGCTTTACAAAACAACAACAAAACACCACTATCACCACCACAGAACATTCAACAAATGGCCAGCCTCCCTTTTCACGGTTGCTCCTTTTTAAAGCCTCTCTTCAATAGAAATCCACATGGCTAATACTGGCCAGTTTCATATGGAAAAACAAAGCCACGGTACATAGTTTGTAGTGAATGAGCAGTGTGCTGGTACAGTGGTACCTCGGGTTAAGTTTTTCCCCCTTTCATTTTTATTAAGTTTTCCATTTTAACAATCCAATCAAATCACATTGAATGTTCCAAGTTATACAAATACATATCAAATAGTCCATATATTCTGCCTAAATTATAATTTTTTTGTTGGGATTTCCCATGCTTCAAGTTTGGGGGGGCTCTGATCATCTCATATCTCTGCTGCCTTGAATAGTCTTTCCAATAGTTCCTTTAAATCTTCCTATTGTTAACCTTCCTTCTTTCATGACCTCGGGTTAAGTACTTAATTCATTCCGGAGGTCCGTTCTTAACCTGAAACTGTTCTTAACCTGAAGCACCACTTTAGCTAATGGGGCCTCCCGCTGCCACCATGCCGCTGCTGCTCGATTTCTGTTCTCATCCTGAAGCAAAGTTCTTAACCTGAGGTACTATTTCTGGGTTAGCGGAGTCTGTAACCTGAAGCGTATGTAACCTGAAGCGTATGTAACCCGAGGTACCACTGTACATGCTGCTCATTTATTTCCATCTCCTGTGCTAAACATGGAGAAAACAAACCATAGAGCAGGTTTATCGTTCCACATCAACCAGCACTCAGAGTCAGGGGTGGCCGGGCCCATCCCATTTTGTCACTTGGGGCCAACCACTGCCCACCAACCCCTGCCCACCAACCACTTCTACCGCCGGCAGAATGCTCCTTCTCGCCAAAACTTGGTGAGAGCGGGATGTTCTGCAAGGCCCTGCCACTTGTCTTCTTTGCCCCAGGGATAGGAAAGAGGAACGACAACACCGCAAGCCAGAATGACCCCCTCTTGTGTAAGGAAATCTATCAAACTTTCCTTCTCCAGTTCAGGTAGGGCTCTGATCCTCGAAATCTGATTTTCTTTAAATTCAATCATACCAGGCATCAACTTATGGTCATCAAATTGGATCTGTAAGGCTGTGACACTCTCTCTCTCCAATTGTGTTACTTTAGGTTCAACGGCAATAACTTTCTCCCTAGCCTTCTCCGCAGTTTGCCATGTCAAAGTAGATTCCTGTGTCAGTTTCTGAATAGTTTCTATATTGGTGTTCACTTTTTGTTCCAAATTGTCAGTTTTGGTAGTTACCACATCCACCTTTTTGTGAAGCTGTTCCAGTGAGTCACTTATCTTACATAATACAACCACTAAGGCCTCTTCTGTCAACATTCTTAACCGATTCAAGGTCCCCAGAATCTCACAGATTTTTATCTTGCAGCTGGAAATTCCCCCAGCTCAACTCTTGTGACAGTTTCAAAAGCTTCCTCTAGAGGGAAACAGTTCCTCTAGAGGGAAACAGTTTCTATTTGTATTAGTCCTTTTAAACTCAATTCAAACAATAAAGTTAGTTTCAATTTTCTGTTACTTTTACTCCTTTTTAAACACAGACGGAGACCATGGAAACAATGTATTCCTCTTATTTAACTAACTGTCAGTGAACGTTCTAATCACGGTCAGTCCTGTTGGCAGCCCGTTTCCAGGATCGGAGCGGTGGTATATTAACTCTGTTCGCTCTCTCCTGCAGGTATACTCAGTCCAAAACTTTCCCCCCTCTTCTCCTGCCACCAAGGGGGGTTTAGTATTTTTTACTGATGGAAATTTAGTCCTTTACAATAGGCTTTCCGAGACTTCAGCTTGCATCCTCATTATTTCAATCTATTTACAAAAGGGGAAGGTGGACTTCCTGTTTTAGACCTCCCCGTTTTGGCACCAAATTAAGACGTTTAAAAATCCAATTCTCCGCTCTACTCACGGGTAGTTACTTTAAGATCAAATTGTCCACAGGAAAAAGTCAGCGCTCTCCGGCAACAGCTATGCGGCTTCGCTCCGTGGAAGAAGCAGTCAATTCGAAGCACCGTGCCGCTCACCCCACGTCGCTCCGGATCCCCGAAACCGGGTTTCCCCGCGAGTAGGGGAGGCGCAAAGGGTGCCAGCCGAATCCCACGTTCACAGGCTGTAATGGTGTTTTTGTTTTTGTTTCGTATTGTTTTGTTTTGTTTAATTCTTTGTCTTTCTTTTGCAGTCTTTAAAATGTTAATAAATATTATTTAAAAAAAAAACAAAACAAAAAAAACAGAATGACCCCCTCTTACTGAACTTGGGGAGGCAGGGCATCCCACAAGGCCTTGCCACTTGTCTTCTGTGGCTCTGGGCCCCCTGGGACGCTCGCTGCGGGTGCCCCCGCCCCTGTACTTGCTGTGCTGCCCCTCTGGGACACTGGCCGCGGGTGGCACTGCCCCCATGGGATGCTCGCCACGGGTGGCAGCGCCCCTGTGGGTGGATCACCCCGACCCCGTGGGTGGATTGCCTCACCCCCAGGTGCACCGCTCCAGATGCCAGAACAGCTAGCTCCGCCTCTGGCTGGCCTTGAATACTGCCTGTACTTATTCTTATTCCTTCTTCTTTCCAGTCATCCCTTCCCCAGGTCTGGATGCTTCCTGAAAGAAGCAGAAGAGGACTCTATGGATCCTGGATGCGGCAACGCAAATTTAACCCCTGAATTGCAAGAAAGGTTGGGCAGTGATGTAGATTGCTTGAAGGATTTGTGGAATCTCCTTCTTTGAGGTTTTAGAGAGAAGACTGGGCAATTTTTTTTTTTGCTGGAAGTGCCACCAAATTATCTTTGAGTTTTCTCCAAGATTTATAGACCAGTTCATATGTTCAGCAGCCCCAGCATGATGATTGTCCACAAATCATTTAAAGCCACTTAGAAGCACTGCAAGGAGGTGATGATTTATGAATAAAAATCTTGACATGGGTCCTCGTTGTGTGGTCACCTCACCTTACTTACAAATCCCAGCAGCTTATGAAAGCTTCCGTTTCTCACAACAGAAACAACACCATTCTTGCGTTAGTACTAGGTACCTTCTAATTTCATGATGTTAGATGATTTTCAGTTATATTACAATGACTCATATGCACATGCATTGAATGAGCACTGATGTTGCACAGTTCCTTGCAAAAGGAAACAATTATGTCTCTGCAGCTCAGCTTTACACATTAATTTGAACTATTTTTGTGCTCTTTTTATCAGTGGCTGAGTAGATTCCTTGGAGCGGTCACACCTCTCAAACCTACCACCCCATATGTTTGTGTACCTGCCTAAATCCAGCCATACAGACCTTCCTCAGAAATTGCTAAAACATAACAAAGATAGCACCTGTTGTTTCAGCCAGATATAGCAGGCAGTTTGTCCCTTCCCAACAACGCCAAGAATTCAGGACTTGAGAAGCAAACTGCCTCACGGCTTCGCTGGAGAAGTGAATTTCCCTGAACTCTCTGGCTCCAAAGTGATCTCAGCATAAAAGACAATGCGGCAATCAATGTTTGCCTAATTAGATGAGGCTTGGCAGCTTTATTTATTTACAGTGACAGTGAATATGATTAAACGAGGGAGTCCATGTTAAATCCCACTATTACTGTTTAGAGAACAGGCTTTATTTTTGTAAGCTATGGAAACAAAATGGATTGCGTTGGCCAAGTTGCAAGCGTCATGATGACAACTATCCTATTAGTTTTAGTGACTAGGGCAGTTATAGCTTGAGTGAAAAAGCAATCTATATCCTAGGTCAAGAGAATCCCAGCTGTTTGCTATAATAAATAAAATTTGCAAATTAACAAAACGCATGCTAATTTGTTTGGGTCATAGCCAACTCGGAGTAGACATACTGAAATTAATGAGACAGTTAGTTGTGCCTATTAATTCCAACGACTCTATTCTGAGTAGGAATGGCACTCATACGTTTGCTTTATTATGAACTTGGGGCTTGCATGATTCATTGAGCCTTGAGCAGGGCCGGCCCACTCATGAGACAATGTGAGGTGACTGTCTCAGGTGGCTGGATCCAAGGGGCAGCAAATCCTGATATAGATCTTCATTCATCCTTTCTTCCATGGCAGGGAGTGGGATACAATTGTGTGGTGGGATGCAATTGTGTGGTTTGCCTCGGGTGACAAAATTTATTGGGCTGTCCTCAGCCTTGAGCCTTGAAATGCCCAAAGAGTTGAAAGAGGAAGCGGGAAAGAGACCTCACTCTCAACTTTCTCCTATCTTCAAAAGTATGTAGTGCTGAAGAGAAAGCGAACCATCTGCACCATCTGATAACCAACGGGGCAGTGAGTGAAGAGGATGGCTCACAGGCTTTGTGAGTGCATGGGAAAGACTTCAAGGTGCCATTGCTCCCATGGGCGCCACACTTGCCAGCTCAAAGTTAGCTTATTTCCCTTCATTTCTTTTGCTCATTATTTCCCCCTAGTTCAAGAGACATCAGGCCTGGCAGTTGAGGTTGACTGCTGTAAAAACATAGGACATTTATTAGTTTATTTATATTTTAGTTTTCTGAACCTGTATTTACTATGAAGGGTGAAGGGTTTTTGATTGAATAAATGCTATACTGTAAGAATAGTCTAGGGACATGGGTGGCGCTGTGGTCTAAACCACTGAGCCTAGGACTTGCTGATCAGAAGGTCGGCAGTTCGAATCCCTGCGATGGGGTGAGCTCCCATTGCTTGGTCTCAGCTCCTGTCCACCTAGCAGTTTGAAAGCACGTCAAAGTGCAAGTAGATAACTAGGTACCACTCCGGTGGGAAGGTAAACGGCATTTCCGTGCACTGCTCTGGTTCGCCAGGAGCGGCTTAGTCATGCTGGCCACATGACCCGGAAAAACTGTCTGCGGACAAACGTCTGCTCCCTCGGCCTATAGAGCGAGATGAGTGCACAACCCCAGAGTCGTCCGTGACTGGACCTAATGGTCAGGGGTACCTTTACCTTTAAGAATAGTCCCCCTGCCCTTCAGATCCGTGATTAAACAAGTCCTGGAGGATTTTGTACTGCTTCAAAAACCTGGCAAACCTGTTTGATAAGTGATGATAATGGAAGCGAATTATGGATGGTCTGTTTTGCGGGCAGCAGGGGGGTCTTACCGCAGCAGCCTTCAAGGTTCTGATAAGTTATTGCAACACAATAAGGTATGGCGGCACGAAGAACAACAAAATCATGCAGTTGTATAACTGGGATATTCTGGACACAGAGACGCACATTGTGTTTCTTTAAATAAAGAAACTACACATCTTCTCCACTTGTGGCAAACCTTTTCCCTTGAATCTGCTTTTGAGATGTGCACAAGATGTATTCTAGCTCGTGAAAAGAAAAGCGACGGGAGAGAGGGAAAGAGAGAGGGGTTGGCAGTTTGGGTGGCATTAAAAAGAAAGTATTCAAGCAGAGCGGAGTGAGAATAGGACTTTGGAACCAATGCCCCGAAGGAAGAGTCTCCGGAGAAACAATGGGAACGGGATAAATAAAAAGAAAGTTATAAATTCATCTATTTGCTCTTCTTTGACCCTTGCTTTTAGTCCTCTTCACAGCAACTACCCTGGGAAAGGGACAATGCTTTGCCCTGTCACAATATTGAGAAAAATTGAAACGGGGAAGAAAGACCACCAGATGCCTTTTTATCTTAGACGTTTCCACATAATTAGCTGGGAATAAAGCTCCTCTGCATGGTTTCATTGCCTTGAATGAACTTGGATATTGCTACACAGTAGTGTGTTTTATGATTCATGCTCTGTTATCCAGTGCCTTTTCGAAAAATGCCAGCTACTTTATCATTGCCGGCCAAGCCTGGGCCCACAACTTAAAATGCAGCAATGGAAAGTTAACTGTGCGTGACAGATGTCCATGAAATTGTTTAACACCCACACGCACACACTCACTCCGAGACAAAAGCCGCCTCTTCTGGCTTCTCCTTCCAGCCCCCCCCCCTCTCTCTCCTCTCAGTGTTTGTGGCTGCCGCAGGTTCAATGTTGTTATTAAACGCAAATGAAAACCAGAACGGCAAGAAGGAATTCTTTTCCTCCAAGGCTAGGGAGAAGGGAGCTTTCGCTGCAAACGTGTTCACAACTGGCCAACGCTTAAAAGGTGGGTGGGAGGGGGGGAAATTGCAGAGGCTAGGAAAGCTCACTCAGTTTGAAAGCCTAGAAATTTGAGGTTGTTAATTTTTCCCCACTCTCCACCCTCCCACAAAAAAATTCCCTTTAAAGAAGAGTCATTGCTTTTGTCTTCCCAGTCTGTATTCTTATCACATGACTGGGTTGTGAATAAGATTGAGGGGCCTATGTTTCCATGGATGCAAACTCAGAAGTAAGCCTCATCAATGGGTTTTATTCCTAAGTAAATGTGCACAGGATTCTGCAGCTTATAGTCTAAATCCCCAGTTTCCTTTCTCTAGAGTTGGCCCACTTAATAGAGTTTGGTGTCAGGGCTGTTGAACTTCTGCCCTATGAGCACCATTCTAAGCAGAAACCTGCGAATTCTGGTTTTCATGTTGTTGTTGTTTTAAAAAAACGAGTGTGTTTGCAGCCCCACCTGGTTAGTAGGGTAGCTGTTTATACACCACCAAAGCAAAGTAAATGCATCACCAGTTTGCCTTTGATTTGCATATGCTAATTTATGCAAGTTAGAGATAATTACTCTAACTAGAAACTATGTGGGAGCCAGCATGGCGTAGTGGTTAAGAGCGGTGGACTCGTAATCTGGTGAACCGGGTTCGCTTCCCTGCTCCTCCACATGCTGCTGCTGGGTGACCTTGGGTGAGACACACTTCTTTGAAGTCTCTCAGCCTCACTCACCTCACAGAGTGTTTGTTGGGGAGGGGGAGGAAGGGAAAGGAAATTGTTAGCTGCTTTGAGACTCCGCCAAACATGGCCCTCCAGATGTTTTAGAACTACAATTCCCATCATCCCTGACCAATGGTCCTGTTAGCTAGGGATGATGGGAGTTGTAGTCCCAAAACATCTGGAGGACCAAGTTTGGCCATGCCTGCCTTAAGGGGAGTGAAAGGTGGGATATCAAGTCCAAATTCCTCCTCCTCCTCCTCCTCCTCCTCCTCCTCTTCTTCAGTGAGGAAGACTGTGCCCTAGGTGACCTGCTTGCCTCCTCAAGTCTGCTGACCAGGTGCTCACTGCTGATGGGCAACATCAGGTCTCCTCCTGCTTTCTCTTCTTAGGGTCATTTATCATTAAACTTGACCTGAATCAGACAGCCCTTCAGATAGAGGAATCTCCTCTGCAAATCAGGACACTGCAGTGGTTAAAATCCTACGAAAAATGCCCCATTGATTAAGTGCATTGAGGGAGTTCTAAACCAGTGTTCATCAACCTAGGGTTCCCAGATATTGGATGGCAACTTCCACCACCCTCAGCCAGCTTAGGCAGTAGTGTGGGAGTGCTGGGAATCATAGTCCAACAACTTATGAGGACCCATGATACTTAAAAAAAAATACTTTAGAAAAACAATTACAGGAATCTGTCCCTTTCTATTTTATTGCAACATTGAACCCATGTTACTTGAGAACACAAAGGCACGGACCAAATCAGGCAGGTATTCATTATACTTTCCAAAAGCAAGGTCCTTTTAAAATGCTTGTGAGGGGCTGGTTCAAAGATATAGAAGTTTTAACAACTCCCCCAAAAAGAGAATCACAGAACAAATGCACCACGTCTGCCAGCTCTGGAATGGCATGTGAATTAATTACAAGATGCTAAAGTATGAGTTGTAAGTCATTTTTCCAGGCTGGCTGTTGAGGAAACTGCACACATGCTTACTTTTTAGGGGAAATAAAACTGTGAATTATAAACTATCTAATCAAAAAGTCCCTAAATGATGTACATAGAACAATACAAAACAAGTATCAATAATATACAAATAAAGGATACTATGTCCTGATAGGATTGCTGAAACAAACAGGCAGGGAGTCAAAAAGTTCAGCTGCTGTCACAGTAAAAGTTGAACTCCTCCCCAATATGGTGCAAACATAATATGCTATTTGTAAAAATGCAACTTTCATAGATTTAAGGGGTAGAGTAGGTGTACAGATGAGAAAGCAATTCTCCAGGTAACAATGTTTCCAATCTTAAATTCAGTTCACCACATTTTCACATCAGTTTGAATTATTATTTTTAGATGAGAAAAAGTCCTAATGAAACTTCACCAGTTCACATTTCTCCCATACACATACACATTTTAGCAAGCATTTCCCCCCATTTCCCATTTTGTTTCCAGTAATGGATAGTTCTGTGCACACTTCCCCCCAATATAGACTTGTTTAAAAAAATTGCAAAATTCAGGAAACTGCGAATTTCAAAGTATAAAGCTATGCCCATTGTTTCGGCAAAAGACGAATTTGGCTGATTCGCATTAACATGCGAACCACACTGGATCCCTGCCCCCCATCCCTGGTGGGGTAGGTGGCCTGTGGGTGGCCCAGCTCAACATTTCACTGAACGTTTCATTCCCACCCCTTTGACGACGACCCCCGGTCAGGCCACTTTTATGCCAGTGACAGCTTCATGAAGCACAAAACATGGAGCGATACATGGCATGAAATTGGCAACAAAGCTGAGCAAAAGGAGGAACAATCCGCTGGCAGGATGTGATGACAATATGGCTGATTAGATCTGGAAGCAGATGCCAGCAGAGAGCATTGTCCCGGTGACTGAAAAGACATGACCTCCGAGGTGCAAGAGACAACGAGGCCCTCCTCGTGAACCAAAAGGGGAGGGAAGGAGAGGTGAAACCAATGAATAAATCACGCACTGAATAATAATAATTAAAAAAAAAGGAGGAGGAGGAGGAGGAGACGGGAGAGAGAAAACGAAAAATGCTAAAGAGGAACTTTTTTAAAAAGAGAGAGAGAAAAGGGGTGGAATGGGAAGGGGAGGGGAGGGCGGTTCAGAATGTGGCTGCTCTGGCCTCCTCTCCCCAACCCACAAACCCCCGGCTAGCTGACACTCTGTCAGACAATGGCTTTTTAACAGATGGGAGCCCGAATGAAAGGGGGCCAAGTTGTGCGCAGTCGAGAAGGCCTGTTTGTTTAGTCTGTGGCTTGGGCAGGTGTCCGCAGAAAGGCAATCCAGCCGTTTAACTGTCTAAGGGGTGGCTCTGTTTAAATGCAGCCTTTGCAGCCAGTGTTCTCTGCTTTTACTAGCAGTGGGTCCCAAGTTTGCCCATATTGTTTGTGAAGAAACCTAGAGGTGCGATAGAGTAGGATTTGGGTGGAGGTAAGGGAGTAGGGGCCCCAGATCTTTTTTATAAAGTCAGATGGCTATTGTTCAGCTGCTTGCCAAGCCGCAAGGCTGGCTTCAAGAATCCATCAACCCTCTGGGGATGTTAACTAGCCCCTTGCTGTGGTCCAGAAGGGGTGACCAGGCCAAAGACTGCCGGGGTGTGTATGTGAGAAGAGGCTAGAGAGGTTTCTTACATGACTCATGGGGGGAATCAGGAAAGAAAAGTGCAGAAGAAAGTATTTAAATATGCAAAAGTTTATAGTCCTACAATCAGGCAGGCATCTTCACTGTACTCTTTTCAATGCTTGCTAAAAGAGCATTTTTTTGTTTAGAGGTTTAGAAGGTTGACGTGAGTTTTCATCTGTTTTTAGTCCATAGTTATTTTAACTTTTTGAAAGTCTTAAATCCTTGCTAATTTTTTCTTATGGCTACTTTTTTGTTTTATATTTCCCCACCTGAAGCATTCAAAAAATTTTATTTAAAAACAACAACACATCAGTGAAGCGGGATATAAATTTTATGGAATGAAATAAATAATCCAACATGTTTCAGACTTTTATTTTGCATTTTTGTGAAGAGTTTCAAAACAAGTATTTTGCAAATACATTAACAGGAAAAAAACCACCAAGTATAAGGCAATGACAGTTGTTGCTATATTATTATATAAAGGATTGGTATGATTAAGTTGACAAGTGAGAAGTTGGGAGCCAGAGGAAGAGGAATGCTTCAGAGCTGTCAGGCCCTCCCTCTGAGAATTTTGTACACTGCACAGACACATATTACAAAATTATATCCATATAAATCCATAAAACTCTGCATAGATTACATTTATATAACTTCACAGATTTAAAAAAATACAATTCAAAGAAGTAAAAATGTAGCCAATATGAATGTACACATGCTCATCAAATTCATGCCAATATATTAATTCCATGAAAGTAGCATACACACAATTTCAAAAATAGATTACTTACACAAATACAGAATGAGAAAGTGAATCACTTACTCAAAATACAGAAGCTCAGCCTTTTCTTCTGCTGCCCCCACTCCCTTCTTACTATACTATACCACATCTATTATTGTATGTAAATGCAACATATACAAAATTTTATGGATTTCTATATGCAATTTTGTAGTTATAAAAGTGTATTTTTATTTCTAGAATTCCCTGACAAAGGACTGGATAGGTTTGGGGAAAAAAGGATCATAAACTTTTGCAGATTAAATGGATTCTTTTACCCACTTTGCATCACAAAATGGCACCTCCCACTAGGGAAGAAGAGGGGATTGAAGCTCTGTATCAGGAACAAGTGTGTGTGGAGAGTGAAGATCTACATGGGATGCTTTCCTTGGAGGCCGGATCTGCTGCCTCTAAGGGTCCTGCCGCCTGAGGCAGTCACCTCACATTGCCTCATGTGTGGGCCGGCCCTGATAAAAACTCAGCATCTGGTCTGACTCAGCATCCTGTATTCCTGCATTTCAGGCCAATGCTTGTTCCGCCTCACTTTTTAAAAAGCTATTCTGTCTCTTCTTGGCACTCCTTTCTACTTAGCACACAGCCCCTCCTGAGCTATAAAGTTTCTTC